>NW_026622930.1:707948-10425448 GCF_023065955.2 Ursus arctos | reverse complement strand
TCTTCTTGCTCCTCCAACCCATTCTCCTCTCAGCCACCAATGACTATCTTAAAAACTAAATCCATTTGTGCTACCCCCACGGCCCAAGCCTCATCAATGGCTTCCCATGGCACTTCAGGGGGAAAATCCAGCTCTGTACTATGGAAAGTGTGGTTTATAAGGCCCTGCATGATGGTACTACCCTCCCCATGCTCCCCCTTGATCACTGTGCCCAGCACAGCCATCTGACCACAGGGCCTTTGTACGTGCTCTACCTTCTGCCTGGCATGCTCTCCCCAGTCTGCACAAGGCTCCTCCTTCAAGGATCAGGCAGCCCGAAAGGCCTTCCTTGGCCAAGCTGTCCTGTAGCCTCCACTTCTGTTTGCAACCACTGGTACAGCTCACATCCCCAGCTCTTGCCACAGCGTCTGGCCCTGGGTAAATGTTCAGTAGGTGTTTGTTGAACAAAAGAGTGAGTGAGCGAGTGAAGGGTCCTCTTGAACACCTGCAGTGTCTTTCTCTGAGCATCCTGATTCTACTTTCATTTGCTCCTTGACTAACAAAGTTAGAAAAGTTTTGTATCGTGAACTTTTTTTTTTTTTTTTTTAAGTAGGCTCCATGCAGAGCACGAAGTCTGAAGCGGGGCTTGAACTCACGACCCTGAGATCAAGACCTGAGCTGAGATCAAGAGTCAGACGCTTAACTGACTGAGCCACCCAGGTGCCCCTGTGTTGTGAACTTTTCTTTTTTTAACAGAAACCAAGATGATTTCTTACTTCCAAGCGTATTGTTCTGTTCATTTGTCAGCATTGACTTAACTTTAGAGAAACGCCCCCATGTTTCCGACGGACCTCGACTCTTCCAGGAGCCACAGGAACGACCTCCCAGGACGGTCCCCCCACCATGGGCCTCTGTGCTGGGCCAGGCCTGGGTGCCAGGATGGAGGCAGCTTTGGGAACACCTGCCCTGGGGCCCAGTGAGGGCCGACACGGAGCAGACCCAGGCCGCGCAGCCTGGTCCTGGTGCTCGTGACAGCCACGAAGCCCTCCGGGCTTCCCACCCTGGGGGGCAGGTCTCCCTCCCCCCGCCCGGCAGATGCAGAACTCATTTCTCCTTTTAATTAGACCAACACCAGGCCACTGGCGAGGCCACTTCATCAGAACCCTGTGGAAATCGGAGTTCTCCGCGAGGGGCTGTCTGGGACATGAGACCAGATGGCTGTGTCCTGGCTCCAGGACAGCCCCAGCTGCACTGTCCCTGGGGCCGCTCCAGGGAAGACTCCACCGCTGCGGCTCGCTTTGGAGCAAGGGCAGGGCCCGGCCAGCCCTCTCTGCTCCTCGTCCTGCTCCCCCAGGACGCTGCCCTTCGGGCTTACTCCGAAGTGCAGTGGGCCCCCCCCCCCCCGAATCGGACCATTTTCACCATCCAGTTGCTGCCATCTGCTCCCAGCAGCCATCACCTCTCACCTGAACTGGTCTCCCTGCTCTGCCCCGGCCCCCCACGGTCTGGTCTACACAGCAGCCAGAGCGAACAAGTCCCATCACGCCCCTCGTAGGATCCACCCTACTGCTCCCCATTTTCATTTCCTACCCCCTTCCCTTGACTCCACTCCGGCCACACGGGCCCCTGGCGGCTCCTCAGCCACCCCGGGCAAGTCCCCGACCCACGTCCCAGCCTGGCTCTGCTCTCCACCTGGGACAGTCGTGGGACAGGCTCCCAGGGCCCGGCCAGCTTTGCTCCCTCTCCGACCACGAGCCTTGGCCCCAGTGCCATCCGCTCTTCAGACCGCCGCCTGGCCAGCCCCGGCCTGCTCTAGGTCACTCCCCACTCCCTAGCATCTGCTGTCTCTAGCCCGTGGTACAGCTCGCAGGAGTATCCTGCTGGCTTCTCTCTGATCTCTCTCCCCGGCCGGATGTCTGCTCTGTGCTATTTTGTTCCATGGTGTATCCCAAGCTCCCAGAACATAGGAATTGCTCACGAACTGTTTGAATGAACAAAGGGCTGCCGGCCCTGCCATCGCCTTCCCCCGCTTCACTCTCAGCGCCCTGGAAACTGTGCCTCTGACCCCTTAACAGCACACACGCCTGTGACAGTGCACACCTCCACTGGGGGCCCTCGGTTGCTCCCAGCCACGTGCAGCCGGCTCCCTGACGTTCCTCGTGGCCTCCCCACTCTGGGAGGCCAGTCGTACTGCTCCCCACCTGCCAGGCCCACAGTGAGCTCCGCCTCCTCCCTGGGGACCCCCTCGAGGATCCTGGTTTGTATCCCCGCCTGCCTTCCCATGGCCCCTAAATGGAAGCCACCCGTCTGTTTCAGCTCTAAGTACTCACCCTCCTTCTTTCTCCACTCTCGGGGGCACAGCTCAGTGGAGAAGGACAGTGGACAGCAGCGCCTGGTTACTAACCCTGTGAGCTCTCCCGAGCCCTCGGCTGCCTCCCTCCTCCCAAGTCACCTCTCTGGTTCTGCGCTTTCCCAGGACCCTCTTCCTCCCGAGCCCTAGGCTCGGGCCTCCCGGAGCACCCTCTCCCTGGGTGGTCTCTGGTGGCTTTGGCATCACCGCTAACACTTCGTCCTGCCCTCGGGCACGCTCAGGCCTCTGCCCAGACCCAGCAGCTGAGCGCCCCCTCATCACATGGCCCCTCCAACACCACGTGACCAACCCTGGCACTTCTGAGCCGTCGGAGCACTCTCCGACCGAGTCTTGTCTCCACGAGAGCAGCTGATCAGACACTGTCATCCGGGAGTCTTCCTTTCTTCTCTCTCCTGACAGGAATGGGTCGCTGAGTCCAGAAGGTTCTCTAGCGCACGACCCCCTTGCTCAAAGCCGCTGCCTGGCCCAGACCACCATTCTCTCCCCTGGTCCACCACCCTCTCCCTGCTGTCTGTCTTCATTCTCTTGCCACTGAGCCCCTAACCAGGGCTGTCTGGAGGCAGCTTAGCTAGACGCTTTCCATGCAGACCCTCCGGCGTGCTGCACGGCCTGGAGTTCAAGTCCAGGGCTCCTGAATGCTGGGCCTTGTCCCCTGCTCCTCTAGCTCACCTCTCGGGCCCCTCGTGCGCTTGCAGTCCTGGGATGGACAGACTGTCTGTGGCCTCCAGTCCTTCGCTCCTGCCGTGCTTCCTGCCAGAAGCACACCCCTCTTCCCACTTCCACTCGCAGCCTTTACCTGGAGAACCACTGCCCCTCCGCGCGGCCCCCCATCTTCTCCTGCGGGGTACCTGCCCCACGTCAGACACTCTCCACTCAGCTGTCTGTCTGGGGGTTCTTCGCGCTCCGTTTAGTCTGCAATCCCTGTGTCCCACCTCCCCGAGCTGTCCACATGCCTCCCAAACTCCACGTGAGAAAAAGCAGAACCCCGGGCTTCCCCCATGAGCCTTCCCTGTGGCTTCTCCCTGTCTTACCCACTGGGCTGTCCTCGGTCTGGGACCACAAGGGAGAGATCTACACATCTCTGTCGAATGAGTGAATGCTTGTGAATGGTTTACCGCTCTTTAAATGTATAAATCAGGTATCCCAATGATAGAACACTCACATTGAGTGCTGATGTGCTTTCTTGAGTGGGAAAGAGGGGTGTGGACTCTCGGAAGGTGTAGACCCATCTGGGTCTGACCAGGGGTGAGGTCACCCATGGCAATCCCAGTGGAATAAAGTGATAGCCCGTGGCCTGTAGCTGGTGTCCTTCTGGGGCTCACTGGCTCGGCTGCCACCTGCCAATGCTTTATCTTTGCCTGGAGAAGGGGATCCCCCACGCCCCTTGGGATCAGCTCTTAACTGTGACGCCAGCTCCCTTGGCCCTCAGGTCTGCTCACTCCGCGATGCTGTCCCACACCGTTTCCCAGAGCTCCCAGCAGGACTGAGCTCCCTCCAGCCGCCCATAGGGACGACTGGCTTGACGTCACACCTTGCCCCGTCTCCCACTCCCACTCCTTATTGGTTTTTTTCTGGGATCAACTCCCAAATAGCCACCTGTCCCTGAATTCTTGTCTCAGGATCTATTTCTGGAGCCCAAACTGAGACACGGTCCCAGAGGCTCCCTGGCGAATGGCAGGCTCGAAACTGTGAGTCCCCTCCCCGCCCCTTTGCTCCTGGAGAGTTTATATTCTGTCGTCACCACCAGTCATGCATTTATTCAAACACTTAGCACACACCTTCCACGGGTGAGGCTCTGAGCTGTCTCTGGGGACAAAGGTGAAAATCAATAGTCCTAGTCCTCAGGGATCCGATCAGAAACTTAATAGGTCAGACCGGCTGCTTTGTCCCAGGTACAAGCAGGACATCCTATATGAGTTTCTGCAATAATATGAAATCACTAACATCGACAGGGTGATCGCCCTGGGCTGGTGGTGTTCTAAGCACGGTCGCACAAGCCAGTCTGACCCACTCAACAGCCCCATGACGGAAATGAGGTCCACACCAGGCCAGAGTTCTGAGATACCAGAACCAGCTCTTGATCCCAATGCAAGGGGTGGGGGGCTTTCAGCCAGGATCGTGCCCCCCACCCTGCAAGATCCCTTTCCGTCACCGGGTCACCCTCTCCGAGCAACCTGCCCTGCTCATTCAGCAGAGCCTGCACGCGGCCTCTGGATTCCCCCCCACAGCCACATTGCAGGAGGAGGCCTCATCCCCACAAGGAGGAAACTGAGGCTCACACTGCTTCGGAACACCCAGGTTTATGCAAAATGCCCAGAATAGGGACTGCGAGAGGGTTGTCTTAGGAGGTATGAGGTTTATACTTTAGGGGTGACGAAAATGCTTTGCCTTCAGAATCGGGAGTGACAGTTGCACGACTCGGTGAATGTACTAAACACAGCATTGAACTATACGCTTCAAAACGGTGAACTTTATATTACACGGACTTAGAGCACGCAGGACGTTAAGTACACATCGGGGCTGGATGTGAGCTCTGGCCAACATGCCTATTTCCCCATCGTCACCCCCGTGCTGAGTCCAGACTCCTCCCCAGATTCCAGATTCTCGGAGGGTCTCGGAGCGTGGCCTTGACCCTGGGGACCTCCCAGCGCCCATGGTGGCACCAAGATGCCACTCACTGGTGTGCAAGTCTCACCGGCCTTTCGGCCCCAAGTGCCACTGCACACACCTGTTCACCTTCTTGTGGCACAGACCCCTTCCTGCCCCGCACCTCTGGTGACAGCCGAGGGTCTCCGCCTTGATTCAGGCAAGAATCACCTCCCTCCAAGGGAGGCCGGGGCATCGGTCATCTTTTAGAAGTCTCAGGTGATGCCAACACCTCCCAGTAGCCAGAGCTCAGGCATCCACCTAGAGGCGCGGGTCTGTATTCGATTCAACTCTGCAGCTCTGGGACCTGCCAAGGACAGCCTCTTGGCACGTGTTTCTCAGTAGATCAACAAATAAAGGTTGGTTGAGCAAATTAGAGTCACATAAATGTGTCATCTTTTATTTGCTGGATACCAGCAAATAAACGGAGGACAAACAATTCCATTTATTGAATTGGGAGAAGAAAATTCAGTACTTAAAAAATAAAATCACTTAAAAGAACGAGCCAGCAACTGTTAAAGCTCTTCTGGATATCAGATGCTCAAGTCCAGAGACAAAAGCCGCACTCACGTGTGCACCACGCTCAGCATAGAGCGGAAGGCGAGGCAGAGCCGGCCCATTTCATGGATGGGGGAGTTGAGGCCAGTTTGGAGAAGAGATTTGCTCAAGCCAGGATTATGTGGACAAGAGACCCTATTGCCTGAGAGTGGGGGAGGGGGTGCCAGGTGCTGGGCAAGGCCCTCACGTGCATTTTCTACTCCCACCTCCGCCTTCGGAGGACGGCCTCATCCTTCCTCTTCAGCAGATGGAAGCTGGGAGAGGTGCAGTGACCGGCGCACAGGTGCTAAGAGCCGGAGCCAGACCGAGCCCCCAGACCCTCCTGCTTGCAGGCCTACAAGTGGCTCAAAGATGACAGGATGGAAACTGCATCCAGCAAATGATGAATGTCCAATACCCCGATGTCCCAAACCATGGTGACAGTGAAGGCCAGCTTCACCAACCCGGCCCATGAAGCAAGACACGTGCAAAGTGACACGGCTCCTGTTTGATGCCTATGGTCCCTTCATCAGGTCGCACTCTTGGCTAGGACAGTGCCATGGCGGTCACGCACTTTCGGAAGGAGCCTGGTGCCCTGTGAGGGCTGGTCCCAGGGGTCGGCCTCACCCCCTGCCCCCATCCTCAGCTTCAGGGGCCTGTGATGGCCTTCTCCTCTGCTGGCCCCCAACTGCTCACAACCTGGAAGAAAACCTGGCTGGCTTTAACGCGAGAAGTGTGGTTAAACCTTGGATTTATGCTAAAGCCCCAGAGGTTGTGTCCTTAAAATGGCAGCTGCTGAAACGGCGGGACGTCTGAGCCTCTGCTAAGCCCTTCACAGCACCAGCCGAGTCTGCCTGATGACCCCACGGGTGAGATCACCGACATCCTGAGGACCAAGGAGAGGAGCCATGTGGGTGGCGTCCCGTGGCTTCTCCGCTCCTTTATCCCACAAAACCCAGCAGCATGCCCGCCTCCCGACCCTCCCCTACAACCACAGCCACCACTGTGTCCCATCACCCCTACCTCCAAAACCATCTTAAATCAGACCAGGGCTTGACACTACTGCCTCCTCTCCCTTACCCCCACCTCCCCCCCCATTCTAGGCCACACCGCTGGCTCCCCCACCACCATCTGTAGCCTGGACCCAAGTGACAGCCTCCTCCCTGGGGACCTGGTCTCTAAAAGGAGTAAAGGAGGCCATGGCAAACCTCTGCTCTAAACCCTCCAGAGGATTCTAGGTGCACTTAAGATAAAGCCCAACCCCTTCCCTGGCCTCTGGGGCCCTGCGCGGTCTGGGTACTACCTCCCTCTGGCCTGCCTCCTCCTGTCCTCCTTCACCCAGCAGCCAGAGCCCCTGGCCCTTCACACACCCCCAGCGCCACCCCGCGTGAGGGACTTGCATTTGCTGTCCCCTCCGCTGAGAATGCTCTTCGCCTGGGGTCCTCCTCCCCGTCTAGTTCCCTTCCACCAGCTCTCAGCTGAAACATCACCTCCTGTCCCCAGACCACGCGACCTAAATGACCAGCCAGGGACGCCCTATCAGATCACAGGATTTTAACGACCTTTGTGAAACATGTTTCCCTCTATTTGTGACAGTTTTTGTTTGTTTATTTCCCTGCCTGAGCCTACGCGTAGTAAAATGTAAGCCCCGTGACTGCGGGGGTCCCTCTGTCAAGTTCACCACTGCATTCCCCGCACCTAGTCCAGGGCCTGGCAATAGCAGATAGTCAAAGTTATTTGCAAAAGACATGGATTAGTAGCTACTGAGGACCTGTGATATGCCGGGCACGCACTAAGGGACTTTGCTGTATCTAGGAAAGGATCCAGGCATTAGTCAATTAATTAATTAATTGCTAATGATCAAATTTGATACTTAAAGGACAGGATGATTGCTATAAAGGAAAAAGAAAGTTCAAAGAGTGGGTGCGTGAAGATGGAGGGTGGTGTGCTTTTAAAATGCAGGCAGGTTCTCTGACACTACTTCGTCAAGAGGCGGGAGCTGAGAGTCCCACTCCCCAGATGTAATGAGCAGCTTCGGGCCCTTGATTCCAAGTAACAAAGGCAGCAGCAGTGATGCTACATGAGCTCCTCAGTTGGGTTCCACCTGCTCCTGGCGCTTGGCAGCGGCCGCCATGCTGCGAGGAAGCCCGAGCCCCAGGGAGACAGCACGTGTGGTTGGTGGACACAGCCGGCTAGGGACCCAAGCAACAGTCAGCACCAGCCACCAGACGTGAGCGGGGGAGCCCTCAAGGTGGACCCAACCCAGGCAACTGATGGTCATCGCTGGAAAGACCTCCAGTGAGAGCCTCCCGGTGGACCCCCGGCGACCCCATACCCACGAGAGGAAAGGATAATTCATGTGCTGTTGTTTTCACCACTAATTTTGGGGTGATCTGTTTCTGAGCCATAGATAGGGCTGGGGATGGTGTGATGTCTGTGGAAGTCACGGAGGGCTTCCCTGGGGGATATTCGAGCTGAGGTCTGCATGAGTTAAGGTGAACTACTCTGAGTGGCAGTCAGGCAGAGGGAAGGACTCATACATGCAAAGGCTCTGAGATGGGAAGGGGCAAGTCCCGTCCAAGGAAAGGAGGGTGGACCCCTGACCTTGACTGTCGCAATGGAGGGGCAGAGGTAGGCAAAAGATGCAGCAGGAAGTAGGAATGACCTCCCCTTCTTACCAGCTGGGCTGTCTGGGACAGGTAAGTCACCCTCTCTGAGCCCTAGGCTCCTCATAGAAATTGGGGATAATACCACTTACTACCGAGGAGTGTTTAAGGATTAAATGAGCTGAAGAGTTCCACCTCACTACCGGGAACTAAATATCATCTTCCTTCTACTGTTCTGGGTGAGTGAAAAAAGCATTCTAGAACTTCCACAGTCGCACTTGTTTCTCTTTGTTAAAACTTGGCCCTTGGCACAAGGGATGGGGAGCCGGGAACCCCATGCTCGCTCCACCACTGCTGGGGGACCTTTGGGGAGTCACTTAACCTCTCTTCTGGTTTTTCTGAGGATAAAACAAATGCAAAAATAAAACCTCTATCAGCGACTCGACTCCGTAAAGACAGGCACTATGGAAATGCAGGCTCACGCCTCTGTTCTGCCACAGCTATTTTTGGCCCAATCAGCCTCAGAAGCAGGTCTCACGGAGGGGTGTACGTGCCTTTCCTTGAGGGCTGGTACACGTCTCCTTTCACGGCCTCAGCCGTGTCTGAGTCACACACGGGGACGAGTGGGCATCGCTGGCATTTACCAAGTGAGGCCAGGTCCTGAGCTCTGGCGGCTGCCGTGGGCTTTCTGCTCGGGCCCCTTGAGCGTGCCTTTGCCAGGATTCAGCCCTGCCCACGCCTTCCAGAAATATCTTAGCCTGGAGGACCCGGATTGACCATGAGCCTGGCGAGGGCTGCCCTGAAAGGGGCCCCGGGCGAGACACTCTGAAAACCTTTCCTTTCTGTTGAAAACCTAGGGGAGCCGACACAGCCTTAAGGAGCCAACTTCATCCTCAAGTTTCCAACCTGACGCTCCTCTGTCGGCAGACGAGTGCCAGCACTGTGACCGTGTTTAAGTAACTCCCAGCCTGGAGGCCAGCGACCTTTATCATCACTACTGTGATCATTAATATTTATTAGCTGCTATTTATTGAGTGTGACCTGGGCTCTGGGTGCTGCACTGTGTTAACTTTACGGCACCGAATCCCCCCAACCACCCACACGCCCCCGGTGTTGTCATTAGCCCCATTTTACAGATGCAGAAACTGAGGTCCCAAGCAGTTAAGGATACCTTGCCCAAATCACTTAGCTAATGAGCAAGATTTGGCACCAGGTCTGGAGGCCGGGAGAGCTGGGCTGCCACAGGGCTTTTCAAGCCTGTAGTTTCTGCCACGTGCAGCCTACGTCATCTCCAGTCTTCCCAGCAATCCCTTCTCCAGGGGGCACCGCCAGGCCCACTTTACAGATGAGGGAACTGCGACCCTAAGAGGTAATGTGATGTGCCCAGCATCACAGAGCTGGCAGTGGGAGGGCCGGATCTGCCTCTAAAGTCCCCTGACCTGACTGTCATTCTCTGGGACACCAGGACAGTCCTGGGCAAAACAGGACACGTGGTCGCCTTGAGCAGCAGGGTGTTGTTTGGAAGAAGAGGGTGGCCGGCCGGCCTGGCCGTGTGAATGTCCAACAATTTCTGGCAGTCACTTTCATGGGAGAGCATGGGTCTGCAGGAAGATGCACAGAGCTTCTTCTCTTCCCTCTTTCTCCCTCTATCCCGGCCCCACACACCGCAGCCCACACTCCAGCCAACGAACATTCCTTCAGCAGGGAGTCTTCGGCCTAACTCTGGGCTTTGCTCCGCGGCTGCCTCTCTTCCACGGTCTGGCCGGCCTCCCTCTGCTCTAGCCTGGCCCACATCTACCAGAGAATTCTTTCATGCCATCCCAGATCCTCCCTTCCAGCCCCTGCTGGGGAGGCCAAGTCGCTGTGTGCCTCTGTGTGCCACCGGCGTGCCCACCGCAGGCACTCGGCAAACGGTGGCCAGTGAAGGAGAGGCCCTTGCAGGCGGAAGGGATGCGAGGACAAATGGGCAAAAGGCTGACACGCACCCAGAAACAGCGTCTCCAGAAAGATGGTGGGAAAGGACATTCCCTCTGCAAGCTGAACTTCGTGACGACAGGAGCCACCCCCCTTGCTCACCGCTGACTTCCTAGCCCTTGGTGCCATGCCTGACACCTGCTGAGCTCCACGCACACCCAGTGAACGAAACGACCACAGAGGCTTCACAGCCCTGAAGCCCTGTGCCTGCTGGGACAGGCGGATTCCCTGGGGACTACAGAACAGGCTGCAGCTGGGGGTGTGGCTCGATCTCTGACATTTATTGGGCACTACCTGGGTGCAGGGTCTAGGCTGAGCTCAACAAGGATGGAAAGAATTACAAAATATTTTCTCTGCCACGGGTCTCATCTGTCTCACACGTCCCCAGGGAGGCCATGGCCCCAGGGGCATCCTCTGTCCCATCCCTGCCCAGTGTCCATGTCCTCATCCTTAGGCTATCGCCCCTGTACCTGGCTCTTCCCTTGGAAAGCCACCACTCCTTTAACCTCCATCCCTGCGCGCCAATGCCAAGGGTGGTCACATGGCCCAGGCCCGACCAATCAGCTCATTCCATCCCGCAGGACTGACCACCACTGACCCAAGCACAGAGCTATGTGACCCAGGCTGGCCCACTGAAAGTCAGCCCCAGGACTTTCATCGAAGGATTCGGAAAGAGAAGCTCCCTTTGTAGGAAGATTACTGATAGTAAGGTTGATGGAATCCGGGAGCCTGGAGTCCTCAGGGACTGGGCCAGCCTCAGAGAAGGGACAACCCAGGGGAAACCAGAAGACAGAGAGAAGAGACAGAAATCCAATACTGGCATCATACGAGGCCTGCCGCTGGAATATCCTGACACGGGAGCCGGGAAACTAACATCTCTCTCCCTAGTTTTAGTATGGCTTCAGCCGCTTCGAGATGCGTCTCTGCTCCGTGTAACTGAAGGAGCCCCGCCACAGGACCAAGAGACACCTGCTCTCCTCAGCCCCAGAAGCCCTTGGGCCCCAAACCCAACAGGAGGCATCTGTCCCCCCATATGACGCCTGCCTCCCCTTCTCTGCAGCTCCCAGCCTGGCTCCAGGCCCTCAGGGGTGGTCTGGGGCTTAAAGTCTCTTATGAGTTCCCCACCTGACTCCAGTCTGGCTCCTCACCCCCAGGCTACCCTCCACATTGTCAGGAAAATGGATTTCTTAAAGAAGACAATACAGAATCAGGCCAGTTTCCCAGTTCCCACCTTTGTGGGCTCTCGCTCTCCACGGCAGATTCCTAAAGCACGGGGTGCGGGTCCCTGCAGGTAAGTGAGCTGACCCCAGATGGCACGTGGACCCAGCACGCTAACACAGGGAGACGGAACAAGAAACTTCGGCCCCTTCTGCTTCTCTTAACAAGCCTTCTCATTTCTTTATAGAGAAGATCTCTCTCCATGGTCCTATGAGGGCTCTGACATCTCTCTACCATTTGCTTCTCTCCCTTTTTAACAAAACAGGGGGAAAGCCTTGAGCTCGGCCCCTTCCACTAGAAGCTCGAACTCTGGAATATTGTTTTGTGTTTGTTGCATTTGTCTTTCACCGTCACCTTCCATGTCTGCAAATGATACTGGTTTTTCATTGATGGTAGTTACATAAAGTTTTCTTTGGAAATTAGTTTGTATAAACACAAAAGCGAGTCTATTTAAAGAAAAACTAAGGCAAATAACAGGACGGATTCAGATCCAGTGAATCATGTTTGGCAAACAGTGATTCACAGGGTGCAATGTGATGTCCTCAGCCGGGCACACGAGGGCCTCCCGGTCCGCCCCTTGACCACTCCTTCAAACCCACCGACTCCCACGATGAGACTCACAAAGTCATACCTCCAAGCCTCTGCCCACGCTGTTCCTTCTGCCTGATGTCCTTCCCTCACACCTTCCTTCTCAACCTAGAACAATCTATTTATTCCTTAAGACCCAGGTGAATGTTGCTGTCTACTGTGGCCCAACTATTCAAAGATCTCGAGGCCACCTGTGCTCTCCGGGGCTACTTTTTGTGGATTGCTGACACTAAGACCTTCCCTTTGAGGCTGAGATTCCCCAGAAGAGCAGAACGGTCTTTCACCTCTCTGTCTGGCACAGAGGCTCAGTTAGCATGGGGTGCACGGAAGAGACTCCCGTGGCGGGGGGGGGGGAGGGGGAGGGGGATGTGGGCCCATCAGACACAAGCACAACTGGGGACCACGCAGGCCCAGAGCCCAAATGGCAGGAAGGGAAGGGGGAAGGGAGTGATCTCCAGACACGGTGCCTGAGACTGGGCCCCACGGCACAGCCCAGGGATTCCCTCGGGAGAGAGGAGGAGGTGAGCGTTCGGGCTACAGGGTCCTGCAGAGGCCTGGAGCAGACAGCCGGGCAGGCCAAGCTTCTCAACTTTAACTTGCTTTGGATCATCTTCGAACTTGTAGGGCCAATTCCTAAGCCTCACCCCAAAGATGGCCCCGGGGGGTTTAGAGTGGGTCCTGAGCTACGCTTTAAAAGGAATGCCTCGGGGCGTCTGGGGGGCTCAGCTGGTTGAGCAGACAGCTCTTGGTTTCGGCTCAGGTCAGGATCTCAGGGTCCTGGGATCCGCCCCGTGTTGGGTTCCACGCTCAGCCGGGAGCCTGCTTGAGGATTCTCTCTCTCCCTCTGCCCCTCCCCCCACACGCTCTCTCTCGCTCTCTCTCCCTCTCTCTCTAAAATAAATAAATTAAAAAAGAAATGCCTCAAGTGATGTCGAGGGCCACACCCAGGGAAGCACTGGGTCACAGGTGTCAGGTAGGAATGGAGACAGGTAAGGGCCTGGCGGACAAAACACAGAAATTCATCTGAACAGCACGGACCCTCCAGAAATCGCTCCCTGTCCGGACACCGGGAGCCTGAAGACACAGTCTAGTCGAGAATGAGCATCGTCAAGCGTATTTAAAATGTGCCCCCGAATAACTCAACGGAGATGTGCTTAATGAGGTAGTCATACACCATCACAGGCAGTGGTACAGGCCGACCCTGGAGGGATCCGTCCAAAATACAGAATCTCTTGTTAGAGACCTTCTCCACTAGCGATTGCGAGCAGGAAACTTAACCCCTCCGAGTCAGGATGAGGCCATCTCTGGCTAAAGAAGCCCTCCTTTGTTTGAATGACCAGGCAATCAAACCGTTCGTAGATGAAATCAAGGCAAACCAGAGAAAGGGAGGTCTCTAGCAGAACTCGCCACAAAGGGCAGTAAGAGCCTCTACTTCCGCATGTTACCAATTGCCTCCTTCCGTGCGAATTAAAATAGAGAAATGAAAGCATGTGCACCCGTGGGGTCTTTAAGACCAGCCCGGTGGCTGCCCCCCTTTCAAGCTCTGGCCTTCAGAACGATCCAGGCCGAGTCACTCATCAAATGGAGATTGACTTTTATCTGATTAACCGTTGGAGAAACTTCCCCCTCCATCTCGCAGGAACATTCTGTGGGAAAGGCGTTTTGCAGACTGCAGGGAAAAGTTGGGCCTTGGCTTCCCTCCTGCTCGGCCAGTGGAAAATTACAAAGGAAGCAAGGCTGTCCTCTGCTCTGCTCACGGGTTCTTCCTGGGCCCGAAAACACAACGAGAACCCCGGAAACGGAGCGCGCCTTTACTTACCTGGGGCGGAGAGGAGTCGGGGAGGCGGTGGGGGCGGGGGCGGTGGGGGCAGCAAGGGTGGGGGCCGGCACTGGCAGATGTGTTGACAGCTGTCGGTCACCTTGGAGCAGGACTTCTGGGGCTCACCGTGCGTCACCTGCGGAAATGGGCAGGTGCCCGACAGAAGACCGTGAGGCCACCGGGAGCAGAAATGGGCCCACCCCACCCACTCCCAGCCAGGCTGGAACTCGAGATCCTTCCCCCAGACCACGTGGGAGGAAGGCAGGAGTCGGGGTGGCTTGAAGGGAACAGTGGTGTGAGAGGCTGGCCTGGTGGGTTTAGAGACCAAGGTTTTACTCCTAGCTCTGCCAGGGACCAGCTGTGAGACCGTGGCATGTGACCTGGCTATTGAGAGGGAGACAAGACTTTGATGGCTAACTCTTAAATTTTCCCAGGGCACAAATGAGGGAACTGAGGCCCAGGCTGCCCAATGTTCCCATCCCCAGGCAGTGCCAGGATACCAATTTTACCTCCTCAGTAACCTGAGCCAACCATTCCTGCAGTCTTCCTTGGTACAGTGCAAGGCCAAGCCCTCCTCTTCTCTCCGCCCACAGCTCCTGACAGCCTTCCTATGTCCACGCAGGGCCAAGATGCCCCCATCTGGAGGCAGGAGCCTTCCCCAGCCCGGCCATGTGAGCAAAGGCAGCCTGAGTGGTCTTGTGGGAAACACACTGGACCAAACCATCCACATCCTCCTAACAATCCCTGGGCGCCTGCCCACAGCTCGGGAGCTCACGTGGCCACACGGCTCTGCTCCAGAGGCTGCTGACGTTTCCAGCCCCACCTCACTCCACGCTCTCAGCTTCTGCTCTGCTCTCAGCGCCCTTCTTCTAGGACCCTGGCCACGTACCCCCACCCCTCCTTTATGTATGCTGCTCCAGTGTTCCAGAACGTTCTCCCACACCTTCTCTGACTTGGTCCATTACTCAGCTTGCCTATTAGCTCTCAGGGAAGCACATCTGACAAGGTCAGATCTCCTTTTATAGGCTCTCCTGGCACCAGGCTGAACTCCGCGGGGCAAAAATCTACATTTGGGTAATTATCTGATTCCTACCTGTCTTCACCATTGGACTAGATGCTCTGTAGGCGTAGGGGCCCAGCCTTCTATTTTCTCTCACTAAGGGAATGCCTGGCATCCAAAAAGTATTTGGTGAATGAATGAATGAATGAATGAATGAATGAATATTAAAAACTGGACCAGAATCCATGCCTCTTGACTCCTGACCTGGTGTTTTTCAGTCCTTAGTTCGTCACCTGTCAACAATGATGGGGCTGGGCTCGACCAGCAGTTCTCAACCCTGACTGCACACGAGAATCTCCCAGGCAGCTTTAAAAAATACTCACGCCTGACGCTTTCGCAAGACCGATTAAATCAAAATTTCTGCAGGTGGACCTGGGCATGGCTGTTTTGTGTCACTTTCCCAGGCTAGATTCCTACTGGACAGCCCGCGTGAGCACTGCGGGTTTAGACAAGCCGCCAGCGTCCCTCCCTATGGCGGAGTGCCCTAACCCACGAGCCTAGGGTTCTGTGTCTGTCCCGGGGAACAAGCGGATGTAAAGGCATGAAGGAAAGAGTCGGTGGGCATCCCCACCTCAATGACGCCCACAGTAATTTCTCTGGCTATCCTCTCGGGGAAGTAGAAACCCAAAACCCCAGCTTCTCTGCAGATAGCCACATGCGGCCTGCCGTTGGGAAGGGCATTCTATAGACTGCCTCTGGAGGCCAACGCAGCCCCTCCACCACGCGTGTCCTGGGCCAGAAGGGAGAGCCCCTGGGGCTCCAATGCTCCCTTCACACTCGGCAGCTGTGAACAGGCTGGGTGAGGACCACTGGGTGATCGCAGCAGGCAGTGGGCTGATTTACAGTCCTAACTTAATACATACGAGAACGAGAAGCTGCTGCTACCACCTTTTAGTACTCTTAAAGGGCCACTGACTGCGTTTCAAACTCCGAAGGCAACTCATCTCCCACTGGAAAGAACAGATCCTTGGATGGGGACCCTCTCCTAGTTAGTTGATGGGGATGCCTACCGCCCTGTGCAGACGTGGTACCCTACCGGCTTCTCCACCAGCGCACCTGTCAGCTCCTCTGTGGTCACCGAGCCACTCTCCTCCTGGTTCCACCCTCCTCCCGGTTCCGACCTTCTAAGACCATGGGGGGTTGCTCAAAGGCTCCATTCTGCCAACGCTGGCCTCCAAGGTCGCTTTTCTGCTGGACTCTACCGGTGTACAAATGTCATCAAGTAATGCCACTGCCAAAGCAAGGACCCTCTCCGAGGGGCAACGTATGAGAGTTCGAGAGGAGCACGACTGCTTAACCTGGCTCAACATGATGACCCATTTTTGTGAGAGTATATAAGGGCACCGATGTATACGAGAGCTTAATGCTGTAAAATTATCGGCAGGGAAGCTGGGGCCAAGCTTCAAGGCTGAAGGGGGAGGGAACGAAGGAGAGCATGGCATTTAAAAAAAACTATGTGGGGCACCTGGGTGGCGCAGTCGTTAAGCGTCTGCCTTCGGCTCAGGGCGTGATCCCAGCATTCTGGGATCGAGTCCCGCATCGGGCTCCTCTGCTGGGAGCCTGCTTCTTCCTCTCCCACTCCCCCTGCTTGTGTTCCCTCTCTCGCTGGCTATCTCTATCTCTGTCGCATAAATAAATAAAATCTTTAAAAAAATAAAAAATAAAAATAAAAAAAACTATGGTTCCTTGGTCTCTCGGATTATGGCCCCACTGGAATGGGAGTGGGCACAACTGCTTAACCAATCGCCCTCACAAAACTATCCCATTTGGGGTGTCCATCTTCCTTCCTGAGGGGCGGGACCCGCTTGGGGCCCTTCACTGGAGTTTGGTCCGGCACAAGCCCACGGCCACTGAGTCACTCTTAACTGACGTTGGTTACGCAGACTTTGATCCACTTGCCAACTTCCGGAACCCCATGTTCCCCACCCCCCACCCATCACATCGGATCCACCCGCCGGGGGCTGCTGCTTCACCCTGTAATCTCTGGGGCACTTTGCCCACTGTTTTGTAATGTCTGCTCCCTGCACTGAGCCTCGAGCGTCATGGGGCAGGCAGGTGGATGGGACTGCGTTTCCTTAGTCCTAACCCAGTGTGCCTTCCTGAGCCCTACTGTGTGTGAGCCACGGCTCTCGGTCCACCAGGAGGATAAGTGAGAGAGGCAAGTGCTATCTATCATGGACGCTTATGGGGGGGGGGCAGGCCAGCAAGGCTAAGTAACGTACTAAGATTTCACAGGGCCCTGTATTCAGTTGGTACACAATGAAAAGATGTGTTGGGGGATGGTCTGCCCACCAGTGGAGAAACACAGCATCTATTCTGCTCCCCAACTCTGGGTCCCCTTGGGGGTTCTGTGGATCAGCAGTGTTGAGAGGAGACCTCAGCATTGAGAGCTTGTCTCAATGCCTGGCTTGCTTGGTTTGGATCTTGGGGAGTCCCACAGGGAGAAGGAACTTTCCCGGAAGCCACTTGCTCTTGGTTGGACTTGACTAAGCAGGAGCAGAGGCTCAGAGAGGTCAACGACTTGCTTAAAGCCCACAGAACAGAAGCTGGCATCATGACTTCCTGCGACCACTTTTTGTTCAGTTTTGCTGTCCCCTGCCTTCCCGCCCCTGCTCTGCAGTATTGCCCTGGGGCCAGAATCTTGTCAATGCTGCTGTCGTGGAGAGTGGGTTAAGGCACAGGTAAGCCCCGCAGTCACCTGAATTTGGTACTGCCACTGTGGTCCAGTGGCCATCGTGCTCCATGTTCCCACTCACTCCTGGCCAGTAAATGCAGCTTTCTGGTTTAGTGGATGTTATCTCCTGAATAGTCCCTGTGCCCATCAGTTTCTCCCCATTCCCACCACTACCACCCTAAACCAGGACACCATCATATCTCCACGAGGCAGCACCTGCCTCTCACCTAGGACTATGAGATAAAATAGAGGACCCCTTGTTAAATTTTCGAGAAACAACAATTTTTAGTATAAGTATATCCCAAATATTGGATGGGATATACTTATACTAAAGCCGTGAGGCGTTGTTTATTTGAAATTCAAATTCAACTGGATGTCCTATATCTCTACCTGCCTAAATCTGGCAACCCTCTCCTCCCCAGCATATTTGCCCCCTTGCCTCACCCGACCTCCCCAAATCCATCTTTTTGCTGGGACTGGACCGAGATTTCTAAAATGCCAGTCTGAGACTGTGTCATTTCTTGCTTAAAACCTTCAACAGCTCCCATAGCCCTCAGGATCGTGTCCAAACTGTAAGGCATTATGTTAGTGGCTTACGACAGTGGCCTTACCCGGGACTTCCCTCCCCCGGGGTTCTTCCAATGCTCCATTCTCTCCTCTGGCCTCGGGGCTACTCCCTCTGCCTGGACACTTCATTCATACCTGCATCCTGCATCTATCTTGTCCTTGTTCATGCTGTAGCCGCAGCACTACCTCTGTGAGCCTTCTCTGACTCTTCCAACAGGTCTCGTCCCCAAGCCGTCTGCTCCTGCTGAGTTCTCTTGCCTATAATTACTTAATTTTCTCTCCAGTGCCAGATTGTCAGTGCCGCGAGGCCAGGGACCACTAGGTCCCTTGCACTTAACAAAAGGCCTGGCAAACAGTAGGTGCCCAATAAATGCTACAGACGAGATAAGCCAAGCTATAGTGACTGATCATAGGAGGAGCTCAGCATTGCTGGTGGCTGCCCTTCAGCACACAGAGACCCACCGGCCCGGATCACAGCCTGTCTCCCTAGAGGACGCCCACAAAGATGATGGCTTCTGGCATCTTCTATGGAGACAGGCCAGCACCACAGTAACTTGATGAGACACACTCCTGTCACACCTAATAAATTTACCAGCCTGTCATCCTCTTTGCTTGCAAAAAAGGAATCATCTGGAAGTGAACTTAGAAGAACCCTAAGTCACAAAAGCTCAGAATCTCAATTCAAGCCATATTAAAGAAGAAAGGGGGAAGGCTAGGGAACGCCCCCCCCCCCAAACCTTGTGGCAATTTAAATGTCATCCGATTTTAATGATGATGTTTCTGTTCCTCTGGGCAGCAGCCAGAGGCTTCAGGCTGATTTCAAGGTGGGAACCTGGTGCTTTGGGGGGACCACAGGTCTCCTGCTTCACCAATTACCCTATTAATTACAGCTCTTTGAAACGTTGATCTCACTCTTGCAAATGTTTACAACTTTGGGGGATTCTTCTGGCAAAATGCTTACGAAAGCACAGATAGCTCTGAGTTCTTTCTCTATATTCAAGAAAACTCCTATGATGTGCCAGATTTCGACCTCTCCCCTTAGAGGGAAATACATGGCCCTCGTGTACTTATATCTTTCTCCTCTCCCCTCCGTTCTCCTGGAGTCAGCTCTTTCCCTTAAAAACCAGATCCATCCATTCCAAAGCCCCACTTCCCCTTGGCTTCTCAGTCCCTTATCATTTGTAGATTAATTTTTCCAGAGCTTCCTGCCAACATTTTGCCCATTTTACTTGTCTGGAGGACTCCTTTTCTAATTGATTTTCACGAAAATTGATTTGTAAAGAGTAACAGCATCTGAAACACACGCACACACACACACACACGCACGCACACACACGCACGCGCGCGCATGCTTGAGTAAGCACTGCCTGGCTGAAGGGCATTGCCCCAAAACTGAGCTGCATTCACAAAATTATTTCTTTTGGTGGTGACGGCGGGGAGGCAGTGGGTCTGCTGTTTGAATCCTACTAGTTCACGCCACGGAATGCCAGCCTTGGAGACTGACAGCAGCGTCATGTTGCTCTCTAGGAGTGTTAGGGAAAACTGTAAACAGATGAATAGAAAAACGAAGTGAACTTCACACCGGAGGTTCCACTAAAAGTTGCACGAGGGAAGCTGGTCCCAAGCCACCCAAGTGTTTAGAAGTGACAAAATCCTGAGGAGGCACAGCTGAGTTTAATAACTGCTGTTTCACACATTAAACAAAGCTGTCAATTCCGGAAGGAAAACAATCGTGACGGAGACAGGCAAGACAGAGAAGCCAGAGCAGAAGACGAGCCTGGGGCTGGGGCTGGGGGTGGGGTGCGGACTCTGGCCAACCACCTGCTCAACCAGCGCGCTCCTTCCAGCCTGAGAGTCCCTGGTGCTCCCCAGTGGTCACCCGGGCCACCATCCGAGCAGGACGGACAGCTGGTTCCCCGCGGGGCCCCATGGCTTGGGGCAGCTCAAGGACCGCGGCAGACAGGCGAGCGGTCTCACCCTATCCCCTCTTCTTTGGTCGATCACCCCCCTCCTCAGGGCAACCATCTGAAAGATCCCCAACCCCCAAAACGCTACCAGAAGAACCTGAAGCCGCAAAACCTCCGGAGTTGGGGATTTCAATGCTCAAAACAGTAAAAATGTCATCCAATGCCTGTGGCTGAAAATTCAAAAATCTCCAACAGACTCTCGTGATCAAGACAGTAGCCGGCCATCCAGATGGAAGAGCCGCACGACTATTCCTAGTGTGGGTCATGGCAGCCACAGCCACCAACGAGTGTTTGCTATGGTCCAGGGGCTGCGCTAAGCAAGCTTTGCTTGCTTGACCTCATCAAGTACTTACAAGAGCACAGGGAGGAACAAGAAACCAGCGCTCGGAGAGGCATTGCCTGAAGTCCTGAGCGGGCGAGGGGCAGAGCTGGGGCTCCAAATGCAGAGCTGACACCAAAGTCCATTTCACCACTCCACTGTACCACTGACCATGGACATTCTGGAAGGTACCAGGGGCCATGCCATCTGACCCTAACAGATGTCACTCCAGCTGGTGGCCACCTGGCCTGTGCCCTAGGGTCTCGGGGTCCCAGAATGAGGGCTAAAGCCCCAGGCAATCCTTACAGATGGACAGTTTCTTCCTACAGCTCCACTAGGGGCCACCATGCCCAACCTGTCCACATCCCCAACTCTCTTGCCTACAGGGAACACAGCCCCAGCTGTTGGGAAGCCCAGTTCCAGAAGACTAAGTAGAAGATTACTAGTGATTCTGGTGGGAAATAAAGAATGTATCATTCTTGGGATCGTTTTCTTCCTAAGTTTGTAAAAGCTCTAAGGTTGCTTTCCTCACATTTCTGCAACAGAATGTTATCATCAGGAAGGCACTCCCAAGCCCTCTCTGTTCCAAGGCCCTGTCCTGCGGGCCTTAGCAGGCCAGGACTAAGGCCTACTCCAGAGTTTTTCCAGATCTTTTCAGGGCCAGAGTATGGAGAGGTCGGGAGAGTGGGAGGGCGTGCACATTTTCTTTTCCTAAGCTCCCCCCAGGAGCAGTGCAGGAAGCCAGAGTCGTGGGAGTGAAGTGTCACCCCCCCCCCAGTCCTGCCGGGGAGGAGGTCCTCCAGCCCGCGGAGCCCACACCACCCCGCCACCGCTCACCTGCACGAAGCCCCAGAGCGGGTGGAGCGCGCAGTGCAGCAGCAGTGAGGGCCAGCAGCAGCCACGGCGCAGCACCAAGTCCCGGAGGAGCATCTCGACCCGCGGCACCAGCGCTCTCGGGGGCGAACTGTCAGGGGAGCAAAGCCCGGGTCAGGCGGGCGCCGCATGGGCACCATCGCCCGCGCGCACCCGCACACGTAGCCTTCCGGGTTGGGCGGGCACGCCCCGCACCCTGGGGCACCCTCATAAACCAAGGCTGCCCCTTCGCTCCAGCTTGCACATTCGCTGACCCTTCGTGCACACTCACAGAAGCCGGCATCCCAGAACCTTCAACCCCGGTGCACACCCCCAGAACCTTAGGTGTATCCCTTGGCCCCGTGCACACCCCCAGAATTCCTCCGTGCACACTTTGACTCCATGCACACCTCCAGAAACAGCCAAGCACACCTAACCGAGCCCAGTGCATCTCCTCAGAAACCTCCCCAGCCGTGCACAACTCACTCCCACTGTGAGCACACTTCAAACCCGGCGGGCACACAGAAACGGCCGTGCACACCCACCGACTCCTGGCTGCACGCAGAGTCGCTGACCCTGCATGCACAGCACCAGGAAATCACACGCTGCGTGCACCCTCTCTGCCCCGCCGGCCCTCACTGCGCACACTGCAACATAGGCACCTCCGTGCGCACCCCATCTGCCCTCGCGCGCTCTCCCGAGCCCCTGCCTCCCGCTTCAGGGCGTGAGCCTCCCCCTGGTCTCCCTTTCCGCCCGCACCCCTCCAGGGCCTCACGCCACCTTGCCTGGCGGCGGCCCCAGCCGATCCTCGGCGCGGGGAGGGGAGGTCCGCGCTCCCCCCGCGGCAGACTGTTCCGGAGCCGCCGGACGGCCCCCATTTAAAGCCAGCCGCCTCCCCGGTCCCCCGCCCTCTAGGCGGGGCCTCAGTCCTCACCCTGGCGACTGCGCGGGCGCCCGGGGGCTTCACATGCCGGGGAGGAGCGCCGGGCACTGGAGCAAAAGTTTGCGCGCGGCTGGGGCCGAGCGGGCTGCCGAGCGGGGGCCGGGCGCTGCGCGCCCGCACGGGGCGCAGGGCGCGGCGGCTCCGGGCTGCTCCCGGCCGCGCGCGGGCCGGGAAGGGCGGCACCCCTCGCCCGGGGCCGGGGCGGGCGGCCGAGGCGGAGGGGAGGGCGGGGAAAGTCTCCTCCGAGCCGCCTGGAGCCGGCGGCGCGAGCCTCCCCGGATCCCCGCCCTTCCCGGTGGCGCCGCGCGGCTGCCCGGGGTGCGGGGGTGCCCGAGCTCTCCCCTCCCGTCACGCCGGCCCGCGGGAGGCGCTGCCCGGGAGCGCCCGTTAGGGCAGCAGGGCCGCGGGCGGAGGCGAAATAAATAATGCACGAAAAAGGAAAACAGACGTGAGCCTCGCCAGAGCCTCGCCCGCCTCCCGCCCCGGGCTGCGCTCCCGCCCGCGCTCCCCGCCGCCGCCGCCGCCAGCGCCGCTGCAGTGATTCCTCGTCTCCATCTAGCGAGGCTATTGTGTATTGGGCGCTTAATAATTTATTTCTTCACCCGCGAGGAAGAAGACTCCCAGCTCCAGGGGGTCTTGCTCTACGCTGGCCCTCCCCCCAAGTTTCTCCGCGGCAGCGGGAAGGGGGCAAGGACCGACTCGTGGAGACCCCATTCTGCGCTCCGTCCTTGGGGACTGTCTCCCCTCCCCCGCCCCATTTCAAAGGGCAGGCTCCCCTGGGTGTCAGGGCGCCAAGGTGCAAGACGGCCCACCCGGGGCCAAGGGCCCTGTTGTCCCTTCTGTGGTCTCAGCACCGGGACGTCTCCGACCACACGCTGCGTCTTGGAGGGAGTTGCCTAGGGCCCTGGGGAGGACCTCTCCACCGCAACCACGTCCAGCTCCTCTGTTGGAGGCCAGATTATCAACAAGTTGGTAGGGAAGTAGCCTGCCACGTTTCTCTCAAACCCGTGGCCCCTGGCCTCCCAGAGGTATGCGCAGCCGCTCTGCAACTCGGGTGTCAGCGCTTAGGAAGCGCTTTGACCGATGGAGTGGCCTTCCAGAAGGTCCCGGAGGCACGAAGAATCCTATTTTTAGGTTGGGCGAGGGAGGGAACCAGGGGCTGGGGACTAAGAGTGGAGAGTCAGACACCACCGTTTATTCCCTGAAAAAACATTTATTTAGTTCTTTTCTCAGTCTCCGTGGGCACCATAAGTGACATAAACACACAGTCTAAGTATCAACTGGTCAGCAGACAGTTTTCAGACCAGTTTCCTAGGGACCTCTTTCGTGCAGAGTGCGGACCCAAGCCTGCTCTCCGTGTAAATTCTGTAAGCTACTTCCGAGCCTGGGAGATGCAGGTGGACAATTGTGAATGGGGGACTCTGTGCCTTTGGACAAAAGCTGGGGGTCAGGTCAGGGAGACAGATCATGGAATCAGCCATTCTGCCCTCTGGGGCTGCGGTGTGAGAAAGGGGCCTGCACTGTAAGCGGGGGACAGGAATGAAGACGAGGGAGGGGGCAGCCAAGGCTTCCAGGGTAAAATGACCTCCTGGGAGTGGGAGAGCATTCCAAGTGTTAGGAACCCCTGGGGCAAAGATGTGGAAATACTTGTTGGTTCATTCATTCATTCATTCATTCATTCATTCATTCCTTAAAGAGTGTCCGTAAGCACTAGGAGCCTGACAGAGCATTTGAGGCTGGGTATACAACAGGCAACCATCCTGGAGGGACCATCTTGGAGGGAGGAGGCATGGGAAGACAACGTTGGAGACGGGGCTTCCCGGGGTGACTTTCTCTCACCCATAGTTTGAAGCAGGAGAATGAGTCACAACACTGAGCCACTATTTGTCAGCTGAGGTCAAAAGAACACTGATTATCTTAATGCCTTTCTACTTAAGCCCGTCAGGGTATTTTGTTCAGTTCACGATTTCAATCTTTCAATCTGTCATGTTTATATATGGAGCTCTTTACCACTTAAAAAATGTCCTTGGGGCGCCTGGGTGGCTCAGTCGGTTAAGCGTCCAACTCTCGATCTCGGTTCAGGTCATGGTCTCAGGGTCGTGAGAGCGAGGCCGGAACCGGGTTCCCTGCTCAGTGGGGAGTTTGCTTGAGATTCTCTCCTTCTGCCCCTCCCCCCCAAATAAATCTTTTTTTAAAAAACAGTCTTTATATCACATGTTAATGCACTTCTCACAGCTCTGTGAGATAAAGGTAATTGCCCCATGTGACAGGTTCGGAGACGTGAGGAGCTCGCACAACTGCTTAATGGGGTTCGGAAGTCCTGACCCCCAGACCTTCTTTGGGAGGACCCGGGCAGCTTTTACATGTTGAAAAGCCTGTATTGTACGTTCTGGTCTTCAGTACTCCCGGACTGGACCTGACCTGTGTACCTCTGGGGTGTCACCTGACCCCACAGCCTCCTGGCCCTCCTAACACTGTGGAATATCACAGCTATATGGTAAAGACCAGGCTCTGTCACGGGCCCCTCAAGACCTAGCAGGACCGTGGGGGGCTCTGGTTCCTCTCACCCTTTCTGGACTCAGATGGCAACCCACAGCACAGTACCTGGGATCTGCCTTCAGGGGGCCAGGTAACTCTACTCGGAAGTGCCCTGTCCTGATTGCAGCGGTCTCATCTGGCCTGCCAGGAGATGCCTGGGAGGCATGACTGGCAGTGTTTCCCTCTGAAGACGTGGCCCGCTCAAAAACACACAACCTTGTGTTTCCTTCCCTCCTTGCTTGCTTCCCTCCCCTTTCCCCCTTATTTTTGTTACCTGAGGGTTGTATCCCTCAGTAAAGTTTCTGCAGGCAAGCATCCCTTCATGCTCTGTGTCCCCAGGAACTACGGACAGTGGGTACCACAAGTGGCCCCAGAAGGCAGAGCTTCAGGATGGGATGTGGGAGCTGGGTTTCCCATCTGTTTGAAGGCAATAGAGGCCCCATTACTGGTGGCAAAAATAGGGTCCTACGTGACATATAGTGATGTCACAATTTCTTTGTGTGTGTGTGTGTGTGGGATCCATATGTATTATTTTTGTTTGATAAATTTGACATGTTACAATTTATAAATTTAAGGTGTACAACATGTTACTTTGACACATTTATGTATTGTAATATGATTGCCATTGAAGCAATACTTATCACATTACTTCATTATAGTGCAGTATTGTTGACACTTTTCATTGTACTGCACATTAGATCTGATTTCTGTAAGTTGATTTTGTAACTTGCCACTTTACTGAAGTCACTGATTAATTCCAACAGCTTTTTTTTTTTTTGGTCGAGATCCATCCCTTTTATTTATTTATTTGTTTGTTTATTTATTTATAATGTGATGTCACAATTTCTAAAGCTTCACCCGCGGCTACTTGGAATGCGATGCAGGTAGGAAGCGATGCTTTGAGAGGTCACGTGGCTGCCGTACTTGGACCATGTGAGGGAAATGATCCTCGTAAGGGTTGTGGGGTTGGATGGTTTCTGACGGTGCTGGAGGGTTTTTGGAGAGACGATGACAGGCTCACGGAAGCCATTTGCCAGCCGAAGGCTCACTGGTGAACGCTTTAAGGTCACTCTTCTCTTTTGACAACCACAAACAGACTGCACTGAAAATCAGGCTCAGGAGCTGGTTGTATGGTGGCCAGGCTGGAAAGGAGACTAAGCTTACAGCCACACAGGTGTCCTATGTCCACGTCAGAGCTCTGATAGGGAAGGAGTTGGACCTCATGATCTGGAATAGAGACATTTGGGTGCCAAGCCTGGAAAATCTTGGACCCCCCAAATCTCCCTAAATCTGCTGGCTGGTAGAAGCACCTCTGTCCCCCTCTGTCAGAATGCAACAGCTCCTCCTGGCCTGGAGAGCAAGGGATGACCTAATTGCAGCAGTCGCCTTGCAGCATGGCTCTTGTTCTCATGACGAAAGCCTTTAGGAAATACGGTGAGATGCCAGAACTTCTTTGGCACAATGTTGAAAAAGGAACAGAGGCCCAGAGAGAGCTGGGACTATTAGAATCATCAGACCCGAGAGTCTACCACTTGGCTGTGTTTCCTGGGATGGCCCTGAGGGCATTCCCTTCGTTGAGCCGGAAAGGAAAGGCCTGGTGGGAGTGGGGGAAGTACCAGCATCTTTGAGAAGCTCCGTCATGGCAGTCCTCTGAAGGCCAGCTTCAACGATGGGACATGGCGGCGCTGTTGACTCGCTGCTATCAAAGGCCAGCTGACTTAGTAAGTCACAAGAGGCAAAGGGGACCCAATTACCAAGCGGAAAGCAAAACTGGAGTGGCAGTTAGGGTGCCTTGAGCCATAGGTGTCTATGTCAATGGCTAGTGGGTCATGGTGTCGCTAGGGATGAGATCGATAGAGTTGACAAGGTAATAGCTCAATTTGTATGAATTTTCTTTAAAATAATCAAGAGCGTTAGAGCAAAAAGATGACATCAGCTACTGCAATGGAAAATTATCTGCGTTTTTTCACAGCGCAGAGCCCATTGATTGAAAGGGAGGCTGGGTTCCTTTGAAGGGCATGCAAATACCACTGAGACCGAAGATCAGGCAGGACCCAGCAGCGATCTGACATGTGACAGGCGTGGTATGCTTAGGACCAGGCTCTAACAAGTCCAGAAGGAACTGGTCAATTACCTAAACACGTGCCTCAGATCCTTCTCTCACCCACCTGGAAGTTCTTTGGTTGTACCCAGAGTCTCAAAGTGGAGCTTTCGTATGCCAGTCTGTTGGAGGAAGAGAGGACCAGGGCCTCATTTACACTGAGGTCAACACAGTATGTTGGTGCTAGTTGGGAACAGCACTGTTGCATTACGTCCCCATGCAAGGGTGGAAGGGGAGAGGGCCGCAAGTGCAGACATACATGGGCTCCTGTGCAGGGTAGGTGTTTAAGAGCATGCAAAGAACAAGAGTAGAAATCCAGGGGCACAGAGGTCAGGTAAACAGTAAAGGCATGAACGCATGGGAGTACACACAAGGGGTATGGATGTTTCTGCCCCATATTAATACTCATCAGAGAGCATCATTTCCAAGGAGGCTCTGGGCGATTAGGTGGACAGGATGACACATGCTGTGGAGGTCAACCAGCCTCTCTCTCTGGCCAGCCTAGTGTTTCTGGAATGATGACACAGTCTGCTGAAGGTTCAGCCATGGCATCACCTTGGAGACAGTGGCTTGCAGGGTTAGGGCATTGTTCTCCTGAATGAAGTGTGAGTCCATAGACATGTCTCCCACAGCTAGAATATACAAATCTGGGAGTGGAAGTAGGATCGGCCCCTCTGAGCCCAACTGCCACTCTGCTTCTGTTTCTGCACTGAACAGAGTAAGGGTTCCACTAGACCCCAAGCTGTAACTATTGCCAGGGGCCTTGGGCTCCTTGTGCCAGTGAGGCAGCTGTCAGAGAGGAGCTGCTGTACCGTGGGCTGATCGTCCTTGATTGCCATGAGGATCTAGGCTTGCGGTTACACGGTGGGCACAGAGCACAGTATGACTGGTGCTACAGACTGAATGTGTTCCCCCAAATTCGTAGGTTAAAGCCCTACCCCCTGATCTGACTGTATTTGGAGATCGGGCTTTGGGGAGAAAATTAAGGTTAAATGAAACCATAAGGATGGGGCCCTAATCCAATAGGATTCAGGTCCTTATAAGAAGAGGAAGAGAAATCAGAGCTCTCCTCTCTCTTTCTCTTTCTGTCTCTGTCTCTCTCTCTTTCTCTCCTATTCAGAGGAAAGGCCACGTGAAGACAAGGCAGCCGTCAACAAGTCAAGAAGAGAGCTCTCACCAGAAGCCGACTCTGCTGGACCTGTCTCTTGGGACTTCCAGCCTTCAGAATGGTGAAAAACTTAATTTCTGTTCTTGAAGCTCCCCACCCTGTGGTGTTTTGTTTCAGCAGCCCAAGCTGGTAGAGGCTTCTCTCCTCAGAGATGACCGTGGATGGACAACTGCAACACGCACAGACCCTCCAGGGAAGAACCCCAGACCAGCTGAAGAGCCAGCCATAGACGTCTGGAATGGGAAGTGTGGGTGGGGGGAGGTGATGAATGTCAACGGTGACCCTAAGACCAGCTCCAGCAGGGGGACCACAGCCTGGCTTGCTAATCCTCTGTGTCTTTTTAGGATGTTACAATTAACCACTTCAAAACTTGAACGTGAACCTTCACTCTCAAACTGATGGCATTTTGTTCTCAAGTTAGATCCAAGTATCATAGGAGGATGAGAGTAATTCAGAATAACGCAAGGGGCGGACTGTCTTGGATCCTGTTTATATACTTTCCTGTATTCCGTGGCTCCACTTGGCTCACCACACTGCTCAGTGGAGAGGGTGGCGATGGCCACCCTCGTCCCATGTCCTAACACGATGGCCACGTCAGCATCCCTCAAGATAAAGCTGAGCTTAGTGTGGCCTCCCTTCATGTCCACCTTGGGTGGGGCCCCAGTAGCAGTGGAGGCCAAGCCCAGCCTGACCAGACTCCCAGAGGTTTCCCTCCCACCTCCAATCCCGTACCCAGATGAAGCCCCACACAGTGGGGAGTGGGATCTGATGCCCCCAGCAGCTGTCGGGAGGGGCCCAGGCTCACAACTTCCGCGTGTGGTAGAGGTGACTCCCTGCGGTATGAACTTTGATCAAGGAGAGACCAGGTAGATAACCCACCCCCCTTTCCCCGTCCACGGTTCCATATGGCCTTCTCAAGTGTATCTTGTGTGACCGAGCAGTTGGCTCCATTCCCTGGAAAGCCGTGGCCAACGGAGTGGACACGCCACACCGGATCTCCTTTCCTTCCTTCCTTCCCTGCCTGCCCGCCTGCCCACTTCACTCCTTCTGACCTGGGATGGCACGCCCCCAAAATGTGTTATTACGCACTCTTTGCTTCAGTGCCCTCTTTCTGGGGCACCTAGGCCTCGGTCTCTAGAGGTTGAGGCCACATGAATCAAATAAATCAGGACACCAGGGCAACCAGGATATTTTATATCTGGAACATCTGTAGAGCTGCGGGGAATTAAAAAGGGTGGTTCCTTAAGCAAGCAGATGAGTTTCCTCAGGCCACCTCTCTGCTATGAATCCAGGAAGGTTCTAGGAGGGAAGGGCCGATGCTGGCCAAGGGTACCAGCTGTGGAGGCAGGCTGCCTAATCCTCTCTAGCTGCCTCATCTTTGAAACATTTCCTAACTTTTATTTATTTATTTATTTATTTATTATTATTATTATTATTATTATTATTTTTAAGTAGGCTCCACACCCAGTGTGAAGCCTAATGGGGGGCTTGATCTCAAGACCCTGAGCTCAAGACCTGAGCTGAGATCAAGAGTCAGACGCTTAACCCACTGAGCCACCCAGGCGCCCCTGAAGGATTTCCTAACTTTTAAAGGTAACTTTTCCCCCTTGTCTTTCAGGAATCATAACACTATTCGGATATACAGTTGACCCTTGAGCAACGGGAGGGTTGCACCCCCTGTACAGCTGAAAATCCCCCAAACTAAACTTCTAACAACTGACTGTTGACCAGAAGCCTTACTGAGAACGTAGTCAGTTAGCACATACCTCGTGTGTTATGTGCACTATTACTCTGTTCTTACAACGAAGGAAGTTAGAGCAAAGGAAATGTTATTAAGAAAAGCATAAGGGAGAGAAAATACATTTATCATACTATACCGTATTTATCAAAAAAAAAAAATCCATGTATTAGTGGATCCATGCGGTTCAAACCCGTGTTGTGCCAGGGTCAAGTCTAATTAGATTGTAGGGTTCTTGGAAGAATTAACTGAGATAATTCATCTAAACACTGAGCCTGGCACATGGTAACTGCTTAAAAAAGGCTATCTGCTTATTCTGAAGGATAGAAGGGCAAAGACGCTGCCCTCTTGTAAGAATGCTCATTAGCATCAGGGATTTTTTTTTTTTTTTTTTTTTTAGTAAAACACAAAGAAAACAAAGGAAATGCTTTACGAGTACTCATTACTGAACCATGAAATCATGCTGGCTAATTATGTTTTGAAATGCTGCAGATAAACACACAATCATTGAAGAAGACATCGGGATTGTCCAAATTGTTCATTTACTTCAGCTTGAATTAAATATGTAATTTTCAATGTCAGGTTTTATGGGTCAGCTGTGACTCTGTCCAGAGAGGACGTCTTCCTGATTGACCAGTGGGGGAGGGGAAACCCAATCTCCCCTAGACTTTGTCTAAGACCTCACTGGGCCTTCTGAGGTTGGTCCCACACCCCAGCCTGCAGGATTCTTTTTGTGGGGCTAGGTGGGCAGATTTGCCTTGCCCACAGACTCTGAGAGAATGCTTTCCCCAAGAATATTTTGGTCCAAATCCCTTGATGCTAGATGTTTGGACATGGAGGAGAATCAGAAAGAAGCCCAGATTTTAAACTTTACTTTAAAACCATCCGCATCTTCCCTCCCTTGTCATCTTTTCTCAAACCCTAAGAAAACACTTAAATTTTGGGGAAAAAATTGTCAGGACTGGGTAGGCTTAGTAGCCCAGCCTGGCCCTGTGCCTTTTTCCTATGTCAACGGTGGTTCTAAACAGAGATGACTTAAGAAGACATGTGACTGGTGGGCCACCCCTTTGGCCAGGCCAGTCAAATTGAAATACCAGCCCAGCCAGGAGAGCTGACCCCATCTCTTCAATTCAGCTGAACACCAACCTATGCTGGGCCACACCTGAGCCCACAGAATGAAGGAGTTAGGTCCTATTGTCCAAGATCTCACACTGTGTTAGAGGGAGGAGAAATATACATGTCTTCTAACGGCAAATAGGGGCATCTCTCCTCCCTGCTGAAAACTCCCCAGAAGACTCCCTAACATAGCACCAAGCACCCCCCAGCCCCTGGCCCTTCCTGCAAGCTGTCCACACTCACTCACCTCTTTGTACTTGATCTTTGCAGTTCCCCAGGACCCGTCTTGCTGTTTCACATTTCCCTACCCTGGTCACCATGCTGTTTCGTCTGCCCAGAATCCCTTCCCTCCCGTCTGCTTGGCTAACTTCCACACCACCCTCCCTGTCTCCCTTCTCTCGGTCTTATGCACCCCACCGATACGGTACCCGTCCTACTGGACTCTAATTATTAGGACATGTGCAGTCAGGGATGTGCAGGGCATGGGCTTCGTGGAAAGAACTCTGATTTGGGTGTTACTTGAATCTGGGTCCAATCTGGAAAGTTCCCTTAACCTCTCTGGGCCTCAGCTTCTCTGACTCTAAAGCAAGGCGCTGCTGTTCACCTTGCTGGGCTGTAGCGGGGAATACTAGAGCTAAAGTGTGTGAAGCTTTGGTCCCCATGCCGGGGTGGGGCAGGCCTCCCAGGAACCCCATCTAACTGAGGCTGTCTCCTCGCCTCACCGTGCTCACAGTGGGGGTAGGGGCTCTCTTTTAGTCATTTTTGAGTTCGGGCACCCGGCAGCACCCCACCTGCAGTAGGAGCTCCATAAGTATTTGAGGGTGACTCAGACCACGTGCCACTGGGCCTCTGGGGAAGGGTGCCCCTCACCTCCAGAACTTACCTTCTCATTTCTCGTATTAACCTCCCTTCCTCTGGCCTCACTGTTTCTCAAACCCTCAGGTCCAAGCTGCCCTAGCGCCCTGGCCTGGCTGTTCCCATGGCCTAGAAGACTCTTCCCCCCGCCATCAGCAGGGCCCACCCTTTTAAAGTCTGTTCGCTTGTCACTTTTTTAACTAGATCCCCTGTGACCGCCCTGTGCAAAATTTTATCCCACGCCTGCTGGCTGTACCCATTCTCCCTATTTTTTGTCCCTAGGATTCATTGCCTTCTAACACATGCCTTGTTCCGTTTTCTTTGTTTGGTATGTGTCTCCTCTCCCTAGAAGCTTCCTGCACCCTGCACCACATCCCCCAGCCCATTCCTGGTTTCAGAACAGCCACGAAGGACGAGGGACGGAGGGACTGTTTGCATGCTGGGGTCTTCACCCTCTTCTCCCTACCGAGTTGCTCCTCTCTGCTTTCCTGACCGAGAGCTGAGGCAGCCCATCCAGCAGGCCAAACCCAGAGTGCAAGAGATGAATGCCTCTAGAATGATCTGAACCATAGGGCAGAGTATGGACATGTACCCCCACTTCTCCTTCTTTGGGGCAGTGGTTTTTTTTTTTTTTTTTTAAGATTTTACTTATTTATTCGTGAGAGACAGAGCACAAGCAGGGGGAGCAGCAGGCAGAGGGAGAAGCAGGCTCCCTGATGTGCGACTTGATCCCAGGACCCTAGGATCATGACCTGAGCTGAAGGCAGATGCTTAACTGACTGAGCCACCTAGGCGTCCCTTTGGGGACAGTTCTGAGGCTCATTCTATATGGTGTCTGGGGGGGTCCCCAGTGAACGGACACCCAATCGCCCACAACGTTAAATTAACAGCTTAACCAGCTCCTCCCTCCTCCTTCTGGGCTCACCTCCCAAACAGATCCCCTGCACGAGTCCTTGTCCCATGCTCTGCTTTCAGGAGAACCCCAACTAAGAAACCCCCATGGAACGGCAACTGACCTCTGACCTCGTACATATTTGTTGAGTGAATGAATGAATGAAAAGAAACAATTTACAAAGTTTTACCTTTTGCGTCTTAGGATGAAACGTCTGGGTGACTTTTCATCACGGAGAGCTCGCCATACTCTGCTTCTCGGTGTTTACACTAGGATTTTCACAGAATGGCTTCTGACTGGAAACCTGTCTGTCTTTGAGCTTTGTAGATTTTTCAGGGAGTGAGGATTTTGCCATTTACTTTAGTCAGAAATGTCAGAAGCCATCCGGGAGCTTGAGGAGCTCCTGCTAACCCCTGAGCGGGCCAGCCCAGCCCTCAGCGCCTCACGGTAACTTTTCTAAGAGCTCACCTGCCCCAGAGTACAAGGTGGGATTCCTTTGGTCTGATAGTCCCGGGAATGTGGTTGAGAGAATCCGTCCTTCTTCGGGCACTCATCAAACACGCACAGAATGCAGTTTATGTGCCAGGCTTGCACCCGGGGATCAGAATTGCCCAAGACAGGGTCCTCGCCCTCCCTCCAGGAGCTCCGGGGCCCGGTGGGGAGGCAGAGAAGGGAAGAGGTGATGACAGACGTGGTGTGGGAAGGACTGTGCTAGACGGGAGCGCAGGCTGCAGACTTGCAGGAACAATGTGGTGCATCAGTGTCTTGGCACAATGTACTTTCTGCTTTAGATTCACCAAACCCGTTTTCTGCACCCGTTTGCTGTGTGTGCCTCCCTGCCTTTGCACGGGCAGTTCCCTCTGCCTGGAAGCGTTCCCTCTGCCTTCCTGGCAAAGTCCGTCTCACCCTTCAGATCCCCGCTGACATCACTTTTCCCAAGAAACATCCCCTCCCTTGACAACTCCCACTGAGCTCACCCAGCCTCTGTGCTGTCTGTAGTCTGCATTATAAGGATCTGTAGAGCTGCCCTTTTACCCTCTAGGGTGAGTCATGAGTCATGGGGAGGGTCATGATTTAGGAGGAAAACATACTGATTCTGGCATCAAACAGAGCTGGGTTTGAATCTCAGGACTGTGGTTTCCTGCCTATGTTCTGGAGGGAGAGGGGAGAGGACAAGAGACAAAGCTGTGGAAGGGAAAGGCTCCACCGTGGTGGGACTCGTGAGCCCTGCTGAGACATTTGGGATTTGCTCTGGGGGCAGTGGGGAAGCACTGAATGGTTTCAAGGCAAGAGAACGGCATCGTGCACACACTGGCAGGCCTGGGAGGAGGGACGTGGGTACGGGTTGGGCAGATGGAAGGCAGGCGAGCCAAGTGCAGGCTGGGAGCCTGCCACTAGGGTCACTCAGTCTACGTTTGAATAGAAGATTTACCTAGCTGTATGATCTTGGACAATTGTCTAAAAGCCTTGAGCCTGTTTCCTCAACTGTAAAATGGGAAAAATAATATTACTTTCTTTGCCTGGGAAGATCACAAGAGTATATACACAGGATGGGTTTTGTCCACTCTGAAGTGCCATGCAAAGCCTAGAAGAGATCAATAATCAGAAGAAGCTTAACCATGGTAGAAGTTTATTTTGGTAAAAGGAAGTCTGGGGCTGGTATGGTGTTCCATAGAGCAGGGTCCAGGCTTTCTCTAGCTTGTTGATCTGCCATTTTCAGCATATGGGTTTCTTTCACCTCATGGTCTGGTGTGGCTGCTCAAACTCCAGCCATCAGATCCACATTCCAGGCAGCAGGAAAAAGGCAGAGAAAAAGAAGGGTGTGTTCCTTCCTTTAAGGACACTTTCTGGAAGTATCAAATGACACTTCTACTTATATCCTACTGACCTGGGCATAATCACATGCTCACACCTAGCTGCAAGGGAGTTGGAAAACGCATTTCTTATTTACAGCAGCCATGTGCCCAGCTGAAAATCAGAAATTCCCCTACGAATGATTAACAGACATATTGATATTGGGGGACAACTAGACAACTAGCGATTTCTCTCACATCTTTTTAATGATTTGCATGATAGAGTTTCACACGCTAATTTTCTTAAAAATGGAATGTGCATCACCCATAAGACATTGGACAAGAAACCCCAGGGGCAGAGTTGCAGGAAGGATGCTTAACTATGTTACATAAGAAGCTCAAAGGTTTCCCTTTCCTCCCATAATGTGGGCCCTGTTTGGGGTCATATTCCAAGCAGAAAGAGACACTTATCTCCTCAGTAAGGGGAGGCTTAAGAAGTCCCTCTCATGGACACAATCAGGATGAATGGAACAGAGAACAGCCTCAGGCCAGGGAGGCAGGGGGCTGAGTGCCCCCAGGGCAGCAGCTGGCCAGCTGGCCAGTTGGGAGGGAAGCAAACCTTTCCTACAGCCAACCGATGAAGATGCTGGGCTTTGAGAGCAGGAAAGAGAGCTCTAAGCAAGTAGTCAGCCCACGCAGGTGGTGTGGGGCCAGACTATCTAAGCTGCACACGGATATCGCTGGAACACCAGATCCTCGCTCAGCCCCGTTGCACTTCCTTCGTGGGAGGAGCAGAGAACGAAGACCAGGTACCACTGGACCTCCCCTAGCACCCATGGTTCATACTTAACTGAGCATAAAGAATACTTTGAAAGAGCCCAGAGTAAATCAGCCTTTCAAGCATTTTTATCGTTAGATCTCAGAATGTATGGATACTACGAAGCTATTAGAATTAAGATGTTAGTCCCAAGAATAGGTAAACCAGGCAATAAAAAGGACATCTTGGTTGTTTACCAGGTACCAGGCTCTGTTCTAAAGACATAACAAGATTTACTCCTTATATCCTCATGGCAACCTTATTATTTTTCTCAGAGTAACAGCATTTAATGTTAGAAATGCAATGGAAGAGGCACTTGCAAACCTTTGATGGTGGTGGGGTACATGATACGGCTTCTGGGGAAAGCAATTTGATAATACAATTCTGCTTCTGGACATTTTCTAAAATTAGAATTATTTCAGAACCCCTAACATATTGGTTTCAGCCAAAAAAGGGAATTTATTGACTCATAAAAATAAAAAATCTCCAGGTGTCTCTGGCTCCTGGGTTACGATGAGGACTCTGTCTCTCTCCGCTCCTCAATTTGCTTTTCTCTACGGCTTGTATGCTTTCTCCATAGGGAGGCTCACAACTTTCACAGACGGGTTTCCCCCGATATCCGGAAGCAGAGCATTTGTTCCTAGGAAACCTTCCTCAAGCTGAAAAGTGAGTGATTCATTGCTTTCTTGGAGCTCTGACATTTCAACATGTTTTTGATGCATGAAGGACCATCCTGGGGACATCACGGAGCAATCTTGGTGTGGCATAAGGCTTGTATCAGGAGGCATTTGTCACCTGATAAACGTTCTGGAAGCGGGAAGTCTGGGATCACAGTACCAGCGTGGTCAGCTTCTGAGAGCTCTCTTCAGGGTTACAGACTTCTCATTATAGTCCCCTGTGGGGGGAAGATCCTTCATTATAGCTTCGTGTAGGGGGAAGATCCCTCCTCCCTACTTTAGAAGGTAGTTGCTGCTGTTGTCACCATTTTATAAATAAAGAAACAGGCGAAGAATAGTGAGCTGACATCCATGGTTCCACCCTCGCTGCACCCACGCCCTCTGCCCCGTGACTTTGGTACTGCCCTCCCACTCCGAGTACGGGCCCCTGGGCCCTGCTCTGGACCGGCGGGCCGCTGGAGAGCGTGCGGCAGGCAGAAGCTTGGAGGGTTTGCTTGCTTTAGCTTCTCTCCCTACAGCCCCAGGAAGAATGCGCCCTGCCTAGCCTGCTAGAAGATGAAAGACCCATGGAACAGAGTCGAGCTGCTCAGGCCATCCCAGCAGAGCCCCCCCTGGTTCAGCCAAGAGCCCCAAGCCTGTGGGCGAGCCCAGCCAAGATCAGCAAATCTCCTTAGTCCATCTGCAAGTCCCTGCAGGTGCATGAGCCAGCCCCCCTAGACCCGTGGAGCCCACCCCCGATCAAGGGGTCCCACAGATTCAGGAGCTGGGCGAATACTTCTCAGTGTCCACCACTGAAGGGTTAGCCACCTTATTGTCACGGTAGATGGCGCGTTCAAGTGATGACATAACTTCCCAGCTAATCCCTGGAATGGCCAGGAGTTGAACCCTCGTCGTTCGACTGTGGATCTTACACTCTCAGACACTATTCGATGCCCATGGTTGGCAAACTACGGCCCACGGGCCAAATCCAGTCCTCCGTCTGTTTGTGTAGGCTGCGTGCTCAGAATGCTTGTTACGGATGAGTATTCTCAATCAGTGTGATGACAGGTAAGCTTACCTTTGAACCAACCCCAGTCAGACCAATGCTATCTCATAAGAGGAATTCCGTCCTTCTCTTTTGTGGATCTAAATGACAATTATATTTAATTCTTACACTTTGTATTTCATCAATAATAATTTGTGAAAAGGTGCTCCCTCTTACTATTTAAGTATCTACATTATATCCCTGATGTTCCCTCTTGGCCCGTAAAGCCCAAAATATTTACTCTCTGGCTCTTTATAGAGCAAATTTCTCGACTCCTGTTCCGTATGATAGTTTGATCTTCGAATTTGGTCCTGAGGCCAAGAAATGGAAGGAATCAGACTGTTCACAGCACGGAAGTCCCTCCCAGGACTTCTGATCCAGCCTCAGAAACAGCATCAGACCTTGGGTCTCTGGTCTCCTGGCCCAGAGCTCCCCTACTGCTCTCTAGAGAGGCCCGTGACAATAGTTGCATTTGTCTCCACCTCTCCAGCTGGAACGTTCTCCGTGCTCAGAGGCGTCTCCAGGCCTCCCACTCTGGCCCTCTGTCCCGAGGGCTCACACTCACTCACGTAGGCGTGGATGATTCCCGTCTCTTTCTCCAGCTCCGCCCTGAGCCATCGAATATGAATTTGTGCCGTGTGCCTCTGTGATAATTAAAAACATTGAGCATTGAAGACGATTTTTACTGGGGACGATGGAGAAATTCTCTGCTGAAGAGTTTCACAGTCTGGCCTTATTACAAAGGAGAAGCAGAACGGGAGAATTGAAAACTCATTTCTTCCCTGAGTGTGTTAATGAGCGGAGCCACAGGAGGCCATGTGTAAGTCGGGCTGCGCACGGCCGTAAATTAAATTTATTATGTGCCAAGGGATTCTAATAAACATTACTTAAAAATAGCAACAGTCATTTGTATTATGTCATGCGACCTGGTTATGGCGACACTTTTGTGCCTTTGCTATTAACCAGAGTTACTTTGAGAGGCAGTTGGTAAATTCTTCTAGAGCTACTGGCACCTTCCACTGGCACCATTGTTCTGGAAAAGAGCAGAGTGAGTCAAAAATAGTCATAGTGTATATCATTGCACCCTAGAGGTCCTTGTTGCTCGTTAGGTGATGCTTGTTACGCTTTCCAGGGGGAATAAACCTGAAAGAAAATGTCTCTGTCCTTAATAAAATCCTATACCCTGGAAGGTTAGTATGGGAGAGGGGCAGAGGTTTGAGGTCGGGGGCTGCTGGTGAGCTTTGCTGGGAAGAAGTCTTCACGGCTTGGCGGGGGGGAACCATGTTAATAACCGCTGCCAACCCACTCCAGCCTTCTGGGGGTGCTGCTTGCCCTTTACCCCTCTAAGCCCAGTATGGATAAGGACCTTTCCCTTATACTCTGGAACATGGAAGGGAATGTTCTAGCAACGCCCAGAATTATCTTTGGAACATCCCGAATGTGATCTTGTCACTCCCTCATTTAAACTCTCAGAGTCTGCTGCTGTCTGTGATCTAGTCTCTACTCCTTCAGCTCTGTGCCCATGCCACCCCCGGCCTTACCCCCCACCTCTACCGCTCTCCACGCACACCACTGACTGGAGAGGCAGATGCACTCTGGGCTTAAGACCTTGGGATCAGAGTCAGACTGACCTATGTTTCAATTATAGTTCTGCTCTTTGCTAGCTGGGAAAACATGGGCAAGCTACTTAACCCTTACCTCCATTTTCTCATCTATAAAAGGGGGATAATTATGCATATGGCACAAAGTTATGAGGATTATGTAAAATAATCCATGGAAGGCTGGGCATTTGGAAGAGCTCTCCAGAAGGGTTCAAACAACAGCCAAGAGGCTTGGCAGTAGTTCCTTGAGGATACTGTTCCCTTGGGTTTTTCTTGAGCACTTCCCTTGGCCCCAACCAATCCCACCCCTTGCTTTGTCTCGTTAACAACTTTTCCTCCTCTGTACCTCTCAGCTCAAATATAAATTATCTGAGAAGACCTCCCAGACCCCCATCTGATTTAGAGACCCCTCTTCTGGGCTCCCGTCACATCCTGGGACACCAGGTCCCTGCCTGGGACACTGGGTCCATGCTCCAATCTTCGATTCCTCTGTCCAGGGCTGCTGCGCGTGAGGCTGAGGTCTTTCGGGCTGACATCATGTCTGGTTTTCCTTTGAGTCCCCGTGCCTGGTGCAGACGAAGCACTTAAAATGTGTCTGCCGGAGAGGAGAAGCAGCAGAGAATATCATGAATTTAGAAAACGGGACCCACAAGGAATAGGTGGTGAAGCTGACTGTCTTAGTTTGGGTTCCCCTGCAAGTAGAGTCTGAAGCAAGCGGTTGGGTGAATGGAGAGAATTCTGAAAGAGAGAGTGCAGGGAGGGAGAAACAGACAAGGAGAACAAAAGCAGTCATGAGGGCATTATTGAGCTGTTGTGGGCAACTGGGGCTCATATCCACTGGGCACCCCCCAAAAAACTGAGTAGAATGAGCCTCAGCATTGTTTCTGGGAATAGAAGGGGGGCCGGGGCTTGGATCCATTGACCTCCATCCCCTCTTGGTAGGGGTTAACCCCCCTGTACTCCTGGGCTACCCTGTGGGGGGCCCAGCAAGCAGCAGGCAGGGCAGCAAAACGTAGCTGGCCCCGGAGGTGGGACTCCGCAGCGTACCCAGGAACAGCTCACCATGGCTGCAGCTGGCATCAGACCTCAGTCTTATTTTGTGTGGTGAGCAGACTGTGACAGCCATAGTTTAGGAAAGCCTGGCTGGACAGCTTGACATTTCCAAATCTAGAACCTAGGGAGCAAAGTGACATCTCCTCTTTGGGCCCTGATTTTATTCCTACCTGGGGGACCTGATTTCTTCTTGGGAATGCCATCTATGGAAGCCAGAGTCCAAGATGGCCCCAGTGATTATAGGCTCCTGGTGTTTATGCACTTGTGTAGCCTCTTCCCACAATGGATCAGGGGCTGGCCTGTGTCACCCTTAGAATAGGGTGGATGTACGTTGTGTGACCTCTAAGACTAGGCCATGAAAGGTAGCCTTTATCTTGCAGCTTCCAACTTGGCCTCTTGGATATCTTATGCTGGAGGAAGCCAGCTGCCATACCATGAGACCTCTCAAGCAGCTTCACGGAGAGGCCAACGTGGAGAGACACCAAGGCTCTTGGCCAAAAGCAAGTGCCAACTTGCCAGCCACATGGCTGATCCACTTTAGAAGAGGAATCCTCCAGCCCCCATCAAGCCTTCGGATGGCAGTGGCAATCAACATCTGACTATACGTTTATGAGAGAGTCCAAGCAGGAACTACAACTGAGCTCTTCCTGAAGTCCTGAACTACAGAAACGATGAGCAAAGGGCTGTCTTATGCTGTCATGCTTTGATTTGCAGCCATAGTAACGGGAACACCATCCTCTCCATAGGGGATCCTCAACTTCTCTCTAAAGAGCATAGGTTTCCTCTTGTGGCTTTAACAAGTTAACCATGTCTCTACATGGTCTTTCCCAACCTTAGTAAGAGTCATACCCCTGATGTTCCATGTAGTCCTACCTTTTATAAAACCTAAGAGGAGAGTGGGAAGAAAAAACTGGGGAGGCAGCCCAGGATGGTGGCAGTCATCAAGCCCATTAAAGTAGGTAATCAATCACTTATTGGTAGATTTGGTCCCTGTGGGTGGTCAAATGGGGAATTCATGTTCTAACCCTCTCTTGGCCACAAGGCAGGCTGGGGACTCGGGCATACATTTGGGGAAGGGATAATGGTAAAGCTGTTTTGCCCTGTTGGACTGGCCCCAAGGGCAGATCCCGCAAGTCACACCCAGTATCCCGGTATTAGAATGCACCTGGACCCAGTGTGGGCCAGTGTCCTTGCCTAAGAGAATTCAGCTCAGTGGATGGACCTGGGAAATTAACAGCCTCAGTTCTGAAAGGCAGGTTGGATAAGATCCTAGGTGTTCTGTTCATGATGGATACACAATCTAGAATGGGGGTCTCAGGGCCTCCATCAAAGGAACCAGTTTTCTAAGACCAGGCCCTACTCCCCAAACTTGTGTAGGGATCAGTCATATGAAATGATATTTACCTATGTAAAGCAAGTTAACATCTTTTGGAGTTGTTTCCCCTTCTACATAAAAAGAATGATAACAGCTACTCTGCAGGATTGTCACAGGGATCAAATAAGCATGTGAAGAGGCTGGCACATAGTAGGTGTTTAATGAAAGGTGGCTCTTATTGGCCTTCAAGATTAAGCTCAGGAGACACCTCTCTCCCAAGGAGCTCTTTCTGATAACTCTATCTAGAGTTGGTTGCCCCTTCTCTGTATCCACAATATCTTGGACTTACCTCTCAACCACACATTATGGTATTATCTGCACATCCCAGACTCCCGTGCTAGCTTGTGAGTCCTCCAAAGTAGGGAGAGCTTGCAATCATTACTGCTTCCCTGGCTTATAGTAGACCCCCAGTGCACATCTGTCGCACTCAACAGAAGCAGCCCTTCTCTGAGAAGCCAGGAGCCGTGATACAGTCTGTACAACTTATTACAGTTTGCAGCATGTGAGAGGAAGCTGCAAGGTTCTGGGAACTCCCCACAGGCAGCAAACCTGGGGTCCCCTGTGCCTGCAGCCCTGCAGAACTATAACTGAAGCTCATGCTGCCTTAAGCATTACTTGTAATCAGGCCTTGTGGAAGTGCAGTTGCACTCTGCCTATACCATGCCACTGACATTCATTTTCATGGCATCAGTGTCTCATTATGACACACTGCTCCTGCCACAAGACCATAAATACCTGGTACAAGCATGAGGCTTTTTTCCCCATGTGGCACTCTCCTATCTGAAATCATTCCCCATCCTCTCCCTCCCCTCTAACTCAACTACATGACTCCCGGTCCACTGTTCTTTTCAATGAACTTGGGAAGCAGATATCAGTGATGGTGAAGATGTTGATAAACAGGATGATGAAGACTAAAGCTAATGAACTGAGGGATTACTATGTGCTCTAGACACTATGCATGTTATTCTGTTTAATCCTTATCACCCCGAGAGGTAGGTGTCACTATTCTCATTTAACAGAAGAGGACTCTGGGGTCTCAGGGAGATGATGGACTTGCCCAAGGTCATAGGAAAGTCCAGTCTTGCAGACTCTTTGCTTAGTGCTTCTTTTGGCTGATTGTTCATGGTACCCAGCTCTTTCCAACTCCATGGACAGGTGCATGTGCCTGACCCCACCAGTCACATCAAGGTGCTCATGGTTCATGAAGCTCTGAGCAGTGATGTTTTTAAAAGGGAGGTGACTATCTTTGATAGAGTGGGTGAATAAGGTGGGTGGAGTAACTCAGGATATCTGGAGGGGGTGAGGGCTGATCCACATGATAATTGTAATGAAAGATGTCACTTGTTGAGGGCCAGTTGGAGTCAGAGCACACACTGAGCAACTGACCTACATTATCTCCCTTCAGTCCTTACAGCTATCCTGTGGGCTGTTATTCCCATTTCATAGATGAAAGAACTGAGACCCAGAGAGATTCATTAATTTGCAGCTCCCCAATGGGCCTGTTATTTCTTATCCCTAGGCCTAGATCTTTCTTCTGCTTTCTTCTCTGCTTGGTTCACTCCTGGTCACGCAGATAAAAAGTGAAGGAGATGCGATTTGAGTTGAATTCCTGTGTGTCCAATAATTAAGAAAAAAAAAAAGAAGTCAGTAGGAACAGACCCAGAGATACCCAGATGTTAGAATTAGCAGACAAATACATTAGAGAAACTATTATAAATATTTTCAAAGACTTAATGGAAAAGATGATCTGGTTGAGTAAACAGATGAGAAATCTCAGTAGAAATGGAAACAATGAAATCATATAAATGTTTTGGAACTGAAAAATACAGTTTGAAATGAAATGACACATCACATCCACTCTCCAACATCAGATCAGAGAGTCAGTGAACTTGAATTCAGTCCACAAAAATTATCCTATTTGAAGAAAAGAAAAAAAAAAGATTTAAAACAAATGAACAGGACCTCAATGACCTCTGAGCCAATATCAAGCAGTGTAACATACATGTATTTAGAGTTCCAAAAGGCACCGAGAGAGAAACTAAGGCAGAAAAATATTTGAAGAAATAATAGTTGAAAATTCCCAAAAATTTTTAAAGATTTTATTTATTTATTTGAGAGACAGAGAACACAAGCAGGGGGAGCTGCAAGAGGGAGAGGGAGAAGAGGCTCCCCACTGAGCAGGGAGCCCGACTTGGAGCTCCATCCCAGGACCCTGAGATCATGACCTGAGTTGAAGGCAGATGCTTAGCCAACTGAGCCACCCAGGAGCCCCTGAAAATTCCCAAATTTGATGAAAACATTAATTGACAGATGCAAGAAGTTCATCAAGCCTTTGAAAATCACACCTAGAAACAACTTAGTCAAACTTCTGAAAATCAAAGATAAAGACCAAAGTCTTAAAAGAAGCCAGACAAAAACAACACATCACACATAGAAACACATGCATACACAAAATCAAGGTTGGCTTCTCATCAGAAACAGTGGAGGACCTCAAGGAAAATGGAACAGGATCCTTAAGTCAGAGAAAGAAAAAAATAAAGCATCAACATAGAATTTTGTATCTTTCAAAAATATGGATGAACTCAAAGTAATTGAAAGCGGGGACTCTGGGGCGCCTGGGTGGCGCAGTCGTTAAAGCGTCTGCCTTCGGCTCAGGGCGTGATCCTGGCGATCCGGGATCGAGTCCCACATCAGGCTCTTCCGCTGTGAGCCTGCTTCTTCCTCTCCCACTCCCCCTGCTGTGTTCCCTCTCTCGCTGGCTATCTCTCTGTCACATAAATAAATAAAATCTTAAAAAAAAAAAAAAAAGAAAGAAAGAAAGCGGGGACTCAAACAGATATTTGTACACTCACATTCACAGCAGCGTTATTCACAATAGCCAAAGGTGGAAACAATGAAAGTGTCCATTGTGAATGGTTGGAAATGTGGTATATCCAGACAATGGGGACTGTATCATTCAGCCTTAAACAGGAAGGAAGTACTGATATCTGCTACGACGAGGATGATCTTTAAAAATATATGCGAAGTGAGATAAGGCACATGGAAAAGGACAAATGTTTTATGATTCCACTTATATGAGGTACCTAGACTAGGCAAATTGATAGAGACAGAGAGTAAACTAGAGGGGCCTGCAGCCAGTGGAAGACATGGGGAGTTATTGCTTACACGGTTACATTTTTTATTTGGGCCAATGAAAGTTCTGGAAATGCTAGTGATGGTTGCACAACATTGTGGATGTAATTAATGTCACTGAATTGTACATTAAAAATGGCTGAAATGGAAAGGTCTATGTTATAACTATTTACCACAGTTTTAAAAATCAGTAATGTAATAGACCAAAAACCACTGTACACTTTAAATGGGTGAATCATGTGGTAGGTGAATTAAATGTCAATAAAACAGTTAAAAACATGGGGAAAATAAAGATATTTTCAGATAAATGAACACTGAGAAAGTTTGTCACCACCAGACCTGTGCTACAAGAAATACTAAAGGAAGTTCTTTAGGCTGAATGGAAATGAATCTACAGGGTAATTCAGATCTGAAGATAGGAAGGTGAGCACCAGAAATGATAGAAATGTAGGGGCACCTGGGAGGTGCAGACCATTGAGCGGCCAACTCTTAGTTTCTGCTTCTGTCATGATCTCGGAGTCATGGGATTGGGCCCCACGTAGGACTCCATGCTCACTGCAGAGTCTGCTTAAGACTCTTTCTCGCCCTTCCCCTGCCCCCAAGCTCTCTCTCTTTAAAAGAAATAAATAAAATCTAAAAAAAAATAAGAAAGAAATGATAGAGATGTAGGCAAATATAACATAACATATAGCCTCTGTTAATTCTTTAAAGGACACATCACAGTGGGGCTCCTAGGTGGCTCAGTGGATTAATTGTCTGCCTTTGGCTCAGGTCATGATCTCAGGGTCTTAGGATCCAGCCCCGTGTTGGACTCCCTGCTCTGTGGAGAGTCTGTTTCTCCCTCTGCCCCTCCCCCCACTTGTGTGTGCACGCGTGCTCTCTCTCTCTCTCTCTCTCAAATAAATAAATAAAACCTTTAAAAAAAGAGACATATCATAGTTTAAGGCAAAAATAATATCACTGTAATATCAGGTTTATCTATCTCAAAGTAAATTAAATGGCAATAATATCATAAAGGATAAGAAAGTAAATATAATTGGACTCTTGTAATGTTTTTAAATATGAGAAATGTGAAAAGCACAATATGAAGTGGTGCAATATTGATTGTAAGGGGACTGCGGTAAGTGATGGTTGTATATTAGAATCCACAGAACAGCCAGTAACATTAAAGATAAGAAGTTTAGCTAAAAATGCAGTAAAGGAAATAAAATAGAATATTAATGAATTAATCAATGCAAAAGAAAGCAGTACAAGAGAAACAGAAAAGCAAAAAAGCTGAGATAAGTAGAAAAAGTTAGCAAGCTCTTAGGCTTAGACTCAACCATAACAATAATCATACTAAATGTAAATGGATTGAACACTTGAATTAAAAAGCAGAGATTGTCAAGCTGAAGAGAACAGCAAGACCCAACTACATGCTGTCTATAAGAAATTCACTTTAACTATAGACACATAGGTTAAAAGTTAAAGGAGGGAAAAGATGTACCACATATATGCTAACCTGAGGAAAGCTGATATGCGACTGTCTTAATATTAGACAAAGTAAACTTCAGAGCAAAGCACATTGTTTGGGAGAAAGAAAGAGTGACATTTCACAACAATAAAGTGGGCTATACAACAGAAAGATAGAGCAATCATAAACGTGCTGGCACATGATGGCTTCAAAATGCATGAAGCCAGAAGAGAGAACTAAATGGAGAAGTGTTGCATCTGCTCTCAGAGTTGGAGATTTTAACACGTGTTTCTCGGTAATTGATAATACAGCCTGATGCCAATCTGTGGCACTGGGGGACATGGGGGATGTCTAGGTGCTCTCCCTTGGGATAAGCAGGGGATGAGTGAACTATTATCATGACCCAGCTGGGTACCAGCTACTGTGTCAGGGTCAGCCCACTGAATTCTCCCCAAGATCTTGCTGGTTCATTTGTTCCTGCCTCATAGTTAATGGTGTCCACTTCCACTCGAGGAAACTGAGCCTAGGAGAAACAAGGCAATTGGGCCTTATTGTACAGCCAGTGAGTAGTAGAGACCAGATAGGAACTGACATCTATCCCTTATCTCCTATTCTTTCCACTTCCCCTTATGCCCCAGGGACCCTGGGCCCACAGCACTCACTTATCTTCAAAGCTCTAATGATGGCCCTCAGTGGTTGTCAGGCAGGGATTTACTCTGAAGATTTTATAAGTAGAAGCCCAGAAACATTAATACGGAACAACTGCAGGACACAGGATATTCGAATTGGCCAGGAGAGCCATCACATCCTCTGGCTGAGCCCCAGGCCCCTCCCCCAACGGGGTCCCAAAGAAACTCTGCTGATGCTGCGAGGTCAAGGTCAATGGCCTGCTTAGCCTTCCTTTTCAAAGGAGCTGCTTCTCCTCTTTATCTTTTTTATTCTTCAATGACCTGACCCGGTCACGTCATGCACCCATCACGAAGAAGCCCAGCTCCAGCTCAGGGGGAATAAAGGGGAGAAAGAAGTGATGCTCCTTATCTTTCCCCACTGTCCCCTGCCCTGCTCCCTACTGGTCTCCAATGCACCCGTATTTTTTTTTCATTTTAATCTGAAATCTGGATGTTTTTCTTAAGACTCATCTGTACAGATATTGAAGAAAAAGTTACCAGTCCCACCACCAGAGACCAAAGAAGTTAGAACAATGTGCAGAATGTAAAGTCAGCAGAGAAATACCTTTTCTGCTCACTCTTTCAAGGATAAATACCTCCCCTGTACACTCACAGGGCGTGCATTCATATGCACGCTCATTCACACACTTGTTTACACAAGGCTTCCACACCCATTGGCATACGTACAGTTGTGTGCACACGCTGGCATGTACGCACACACAAAGACACACGGACGTGCGCACGTGCCCGCTCACGCCCTCATTCACACATGCGTGGAACTACAATCAGGGTTTATCCCAGCTTCAGGAAGACCGTGGGTTGACTTGACTTGTACTCATGAGTTTTTGATCATGCCTTCGCCAGCAAGAAAATCATGAATTATTTATTAAATTATTCAATAATTAATAAAAGTCATCACAAACAGCTCAGCTGAGATAGAACCCTGTAAATAATTCCTCACTGTTGTTGGCATGTGTCTGTGTTTGTCTGTGGGTATGTCAGAAGGGAAGAGGTGACAGTTTAGACAAAGCCTTTGATCTTAAATTAGCTTTAAAATAGGCTGCCTTATGGCCCTGACTCAGTTTACTGGCTTTTTGTTTCTTCATGCCATCGCAGCTGCCAGGAGAGGGAAGAACCACAAGCTTGCTTCCTCTCTGCAAGCTTGCTCCTGGCTTCCCTCCTGATGGGCTTTGTGGCCATTGTTTCACTAAGATTTACCTCGGAGACTCTTTAAATATGCCGCAAAAGGGCAATCTGTAATAAGAGAAAAGACAAATAGCTAATAAGCTTATGAAAACATGTTTCACTCCACCATGAATCAAAGAAATGGCAAAGCTCTAAGCACAATAATGAAATACTCCTCTTTCCTATCAAATTAAGAAGGATTTTTTTTTTTTTAAATGACAGGCCAGCATTTGGGTGATGGCGCACAGGGACGAGAAGCCTCTCTCTGAGGTTGCTGGGGCGGCGAGAGCTGGGACAACTGTTTTGGGAAAGCAACTTCACAATATGCTTCCCGCGTCGTTCCAGCATGTTCATATGTCTTGATCCACGTCCACTTCGAGAGCACAGTTCTGAGAAACTAGCGTGCACACTGTAAAAATGGCTTCGTGTGCAAAGATGGTCACCAAGCAGGGGCCCATGACCCGCAGCCTGGCCACTCGCTCAAGGCCCTGGGTGCCCTGGGTGCCTCCACCCTGCCCCCAAATCCTCCCGCACTCCTCTAGGCTATCTGAGTCAGCAATGTTACACCTGTCCTCTGTCCCACGTGTTTTCCTGGTTCTGGGTTGGTGGCCTTGCCTCATCCAGGAATCAAGGGGATGCACCTGTCTTCACCGTCTTGCCCTCCGAGTAACCAGCTGTGTGCTCGGTCCCCGAACTCTTTACCTGCCCTCCAGCGACCACGAAGCAAGGGTTCCTGTCTCGTGCTGGGTCCCCTGCCCTCTCACCTGCCAAGGACTTTGCGAGCATCGCCAAGCTTTAAAATGTCCTCCTCTGACCCCACGTCCCCTCAGGGGGCCCCCATTTCTCTGCTCTTCTTCAGGGCAGAACATTCTGAAGAGCTCAGCTGAGCCAGGACCTGAAGGCAACTGTCGGACTCCAGCGAGAGCATGCAAGCCCCTGTTTGTTTTTAATGAGGTGAAATTCGCAGATTTAAAACCAACGTTTCCAAGAGAAAAACTTGGTGGTATTTAGCTGACTTACAAAGTGGCGTGACCACCCCCTCCACAGCTTAGTTCCAAAGCATTTTCATCACCCCAAATACAACCCCAAACTCATTAAGCAGCTGCTCCCCTTCTCCCCTCTCCCCAGCTCCAGGCAGCCACTAATCTGCTTTCTGTCTCCACTGACTTACCCAATGCGAACATCTCATATAAGTGGAATCATACATATGTGACCTTTTGTGTCCAGCCTCTTCCAGTTAGTTTTCCAAGTTCACAGGTGTGTAGTGTGCACTGGGACTTCAGACTCTTTCCGGCCGAGTAACGTTCTATGTATGGCGAGAGCAGCGTTTCCCTACCTGTTCGTCCATCGGTGAACATCTGGATTGTCCCCACCTTTTAGCTGTTGTGAACAGTGCTGCTATGAACATGTGTATTTGGGTTTGCTTGTTTTTTAAGATTTATTTATTTATTTGAGAGAGAGAGAGAGAAAGAGAGAGTGGGGGAGGGGCAGAGGAGAGGGAGTCCCAAGCATACTCTCCACTGAACACAGAGCCGGACCGGGGCTCGATCTCACCACCCTGAGATCATGAGCTGAGTGGAAATCAAGAGTCTGAGGCTTACCCGACTGGGCCACCGAGGCGCAGGGAACATGTGTATTTATACTTGGCTAGAGTCTCTTTTGCATTCTTTTGGGCCTGTACCTAGGAGTGGAGTTGCTGGGTCACACGGAATTCTGGGTTAACCTCTGAGGGGCCACAAAACTGTTTTCTCACAGGAGCTACACCGGGTTACGTTCCCATCAGCAACGCAGTGGTGTTCCCACTTCTCCAAATCCTGGTTGACACTTGGGGTGCCCTCTTACACATGATCTCATCTAATCCCTCCAGGAACCCAGTGAGGGAGACGGCGTGATGGACCCCCTCCGGCAGTGCAGGGCAGGTGAACTTGCTCAAGGTCATCCAGCTGAGAAGCTGCAGATGCCAGCTCAGACCGGTCAGAAGCCCAAGGCTCTTTGGCACCACCCGCCCCCCATCCCCATCCCCAAGAAGCCGATCTCACCACCCCCTTGCGCGATTGTATCATAACCTCGTAAGCTGCCTTTTCCTTGAGGGCCCTGCCCCCAGCTGGCAGGTAAACCCCCGTGCTGGGGGCAGTAGGGAGAGAGGGCCCTTAGGAATAGCCCCGGGGGTGAGCACACAGCATGGTGGGGAGTGCTGCTGGCTGGGGCTGGGCCACCAAGAACGGTGAACGGAGGGCCAGCGGCCTGGACTTGGTGTCTGAATTTTGTGGGTTCCAGCCCAGGCTCTGCCACGGCCAGCCGTCTGACCCCCTCGCTGACCCTGAGCAAGGGGTTTTGCCCCTCCCAGCCTCTGTTCCTCATTTATTAAAGCAGCTCACCTTCGTCCACTCCCTGAGCTGCGGTAGTGACCGCTCCCCGTTGTGTGCCAGGCACCCTTCTATGCCCTTTATGCCCATCGGCTCCTCTAGGCCTCCTGCCAGTAGGGCCGTGGCTGTGATGACTCAATCCTGCCGATGGGGAAACTGAGGCATAGGGTGTGTGTGTGCCGGGAGTGGGGGAGGGGGGAGGCCGGACTGGAAATGCGCTGTTAGACTCCAGGGCTGGCTTCTTGACCACCGCCTTGGTACACAGCAGGCACTCAGAAGGTGCTCCAGAGCAGCAAAGGTGGAAGCCAGCGCCTGGAGCCGAGCACATCAGGGTGGCACTGTGACACTCAGAGGCGGTGGGCAGGGCGGCACTTCCCCCAGCACCTACCACAGGCGGGGCTGCGGGGCGGTGCTGACAGCAAGGCTGCTTGCTCCTGACTCAGCCACCGTGCACTCTGGTGCACTCTGCGTGGGAACCCCCGGGGGAGGGGGGCTCTCGTCCCATCGGTTTGGGTTCCCGCGGGGGTGGGGCTGTCACGTGGCTGCTCCCTGAGCGCTGCTGAGCCAGGCGTGGGCGAGGTCCCCGCCTGGGAGCTCACAGCGCTGCCATCACCACGGGGGTTTGTCAGCATTGGGGTGGGGGGGGGGCTGTGCTTCGTGGGGTCTGAAAAAATAGCTCTGTTGGCTTCAGACACAGGAGCCAACTGACCATCAGGTCATCTCCAGTGAGTGGTTTCTGCTGCTTCTTGCATACCTCCTGGGACAGGAGTCTCACTACTGGATCCACTTGCCGTCAACCCCGGCGTTCAGGTGTTTCTTGAATTGAGACAGGTTTCCTCTCTGTGACTTCTCTCTATCAGATTCAGTTCCGCCTGGGGAGCCACCCACCTTTTGATTGACTGATTGATTTTAGCAGGCTCTATGTCCAGCATGGAGCCCAGATGGAGCTTGAACTCAGGACCCTGAGACTGAGACCTGAGCTGAGATCAACAGTCAGAGCCTCAACCGACCGAGCCACCCAGGCGCCCCTTTATTATTATTTTTTAGCTGCAGGGAGGGAGAGTAGTATAGAGGTTAGGACAGGTCTGCCTTCAAATCCCGCCTCCCCTCCTTACTAGAACTCTGACTTTGGGCAGGGGGGGCCACGTGGGAGCCTCTGCTTTGTCATCTACAAAATGAGAGTAAGTGGGGCTCCTCTGGAGTTGGCCGCGGGATTGGATGAGAAGACGAAGAGCCCCAGGGGCAGGGCTTGGCACACAGTAGGCGCTCAGTGAGCAGTAACTCTTACTCATATTAATTCTAGTTTCTTTCCCACATAAGAATCCCTTGAAGTATTTGCAGTTCTCAAGGGCCCCCCAAAGCTCTGTCCCTTGCCGTTGCTGGTTTCCAGAGCCTCCCGTGGTGTGTCTGTGAGCGCCCTGGCTGACGTGTACACAGCGTGGGCATCTCGGTCCGACTCGGTGCTCCGCCCCGTGTGAGGTCTCCTGGCATTTCCCTCGCGTGCTGTGCTCGCCTTGCTTCTCCCTAGTTTGCTGTGTTTTGTCATTAGCAATGGCCTCATGCTCTGAGAGCGAATTTCATTTCGTTACAGAAATGCCAGCTGGCAGCCCTCAGGAATGCCTTTTTGCTTTGAATTGGATGATAGAGAACTCGAAGAAGGGACTCTATCAGCCTCGAAAGGCCGTCCCTGGTTCAGGGGGCATCGCCTGGATCCTTGGCTTGGGTACTTACCGCAAGACCATGCCGGGGCGTTAATCCCAAGTCCTGATAGGGTTCCAAGTTCCCTGGGCCAGCACTGGGCTGTTTTCAGGGGCTGGGAACTGGAAGACATCATGTACCATTTTAATTATGTCCTGATCCTGAGTCACGTCCCTAAAAGGCCTTGTTAGGGGGTCAGTCGGGCAGGGAACGGAGCTTGCCTTTCTGCTGACAGTTGCAAACTTCATCACCTTGTCAAGTCGGCTCGCCCCCCTGAGCCTCCGTGTTCTTATCTGGGAAAGGGGAAGAATGGTATCGGGATCTTCCGGGGGCTCAAAGGCGAAAAGAACTTGAAGGCATGACCTGCGGCAAAGCATATGCAGCTCCTGACATGACTGCTTTCCTTGGTCAGGCTCTCCGGGGGCAGCAGGGTCGTCAGGGGCCGTGGCCCATGCAGCAGGCTGAGCAAAGGCAAACTGCGGCCAAGTCTTCCTTGGATTTGTCACAAACCCCTCGGGTTTTTCATGCCACTGTCTGAGGCGCCTTGTCACCACTTGCATAAGAGTCTCAGGAGTGGGGGACAGTGCGCTGATGGTCAGGAGCCCCAGGGCAGTGATGACTAATAATGGAAAGGTGCCTGGTGGTTCCGGCAGGTGGGTCTGACCCCCCATCAGACGTCACTCTGGGTTTTCTCCAGTCTTGTCAGTGGTCCTTGCCTGGCCTCAGTCTTTGGCTGGTCATATAATCCATATAACAGATGGATCTCGGGGACCAGGAAATACTGATTAAATCACATCTTGAAATGACTCTGCTGTTTTCTCCTGAAGTTGATGATCATTTTCTGAGAAGGCTCCTGCCAACAGTGAGCTTTTCACTTAGAGACCAGGCCCCATTCCCCTTTCTTTAAATCAGAGGCCTGCCCATGGTGGTACTCAAGAAATGCTACTAGACGCATCGATGGATGGATGACGGAGAGAGCAAGGGAGGGAGGGAGGGAGAGATGGAGAGATGCAGGGATGGAAGGATGGATGGAGGAGGCCATGCTCTCTTTTCCTTTGCCTGACTCTTCAGGAATGGGCACGGCTCTTTGATGGCGCAGTCACTAACTTAAAACCTGTTTCCTGGGCATCTACCACGTGCTGGGTAATCGGAGCACAGCAGTAAGGGAGGCACCCCTTCTGCCTTCAAGGAGCTTCTAGTCTATGGAGAAGAGGTCTGTTAGGTTCAAGTATAGATGAAGATACAGGTACACAGCACCAGGGCTGCTCGCTGGAGGCACCAGTGTGGCCGGAGGGGAGTCAGGGAAGGCATCCTGGAGGAAGGGGAATCAACTGCACCTCACGCAGGACACCCTCAAGAACAGACCTTCAGAAGTTGTAACCTTCATGTTTCTTCTTGATTGTATTTCTTCCTGGGCTCTTGCTCTTTTTTGTTTGTTTCTGTGAGTTTTATAAAGACCTTTAAAATACCATGTTATGATAGCTCCCGGGTTCCATAGGGAATACACTTTCTTTGACTACTGCCCAGGGGAGCACGCTGGCCTGGTCCCAGCTCTGCCACTGAATTGCTGTGTGGCCTTAAGCAGGAGGCTCTCCCAGCCTAGGCCTCAGCTTTCTCATCTGTAAAATGGCCCAGTGAACCCTCTCTGCTCCAAGAGGCACACTGCAGTGTGAGGCTGATCATTTAACACGAGGCCTGCCCCAGAGTTGCCCTTGGTCTCTGTCTCCCCGCAGGGCCTCCCTTGGAGTCGCACTGGGCCTCTCCAGTCATGCAGTCCTCACAGTGCCTCAGTGGCCTTGGGGCCTGTGGCTCTGTGGGGGCTGGGCCAAACCAAGGTGACAGAGGGCCCATTTCTTCCAGTTACCTCCATGCGGCGCTGGGATGGTAAAATGGTGCAGTGCACAAAGGGTTAGGAAGAGCACTGGGCAGGGAGTCCACATGTAGGGGACATGGTAACTCCGCTTTGATCCTCCAGAAAACTCCTACACACCCAGACCAGACATCTCCTCCCCTGGGAAGCCTTCCAGGATCACAACTTGTCCAACCACCTTGCCACCCCTGGCAGGACCTCCACACCCTCTTCTGCTCAGGTTGACCTCTAGCCTTGTCCTTTCACTCCCCATGTGATCTCAGCCTCATGGGAGCTGGGGCCCTCTCTTCTTCAGCCCTGGGTGCCCACAGTCTGGCGTGAAGGCTGGAATCTAACAGGGCCTTCGTAAGGCTGCAGGATCATTAAAAGAACAAATGACCAAATGATTGGATGAATTAAATGATTCCCATGATTTCTAACCGGAAATCCATCCCCTCTCCGAGGCTCCTTCTGTCTAAAGGCTTGGACTGAGTTTCTGCACAGCCAAGGAAACAGTCAGAAAAACTAAGAGGCAGCCCACGGAATGGGAGAATATATTTGCAAATGACACTACAGATAAAGGACTGGTATCCAAGATCTACAAAGAACTTCTCAAACTCAATACACGAGAAACAAATAAATAAAGCAAAAAATGAGCAGAAGATACGAACAGACACTTTTCCAATGAAGACATACAAATGGCTAACAGACACATGAAAAAATGTTCAAAATCATTAGCCATCAAGGAAATTCAAATCAAAACCACGCTGAGATACCACCTTATGCCGGTTAGAATGGCAAAAATAGACAAGGCAAGAAACAACAATTGTTGGAGAGGATGTGGAGAAAGGGGATCCCTCCTACATTGTTGGTGGGAATGCAAGTTGGTACAGCCACTCTGGAAAACAGTGTGGAGGTCCCTTAAAAAGTTAAAAATTGAGCTACCCTATGATCCAGCCATTGCACTACTGGGTGTTTACCCCAAAGATACAGACGTAGTAAAGAGAAGGGCCATATGCACCCTAATGTTCATAGCAGCAATGTCCACAATAGCTAAATCGTGGAAGGAGCCGAGATGCCCTTCAACAGATGACTGGATTAAGAAGTCGTGGTCCATATATACAATGGAATATTACTCAGCTATCAGAAAGAACGAGTTCTCAACATTCGCTACAACATGGACGGCACTGGATGAGATAATGCTAAGTGAAATAAGTCAAGCAGAGAAAGACAACTACCATATGATTTCTCTCATCTATGGAACATAAAAACTAGGAAGATCGGTAGGAGAAGAAAGGGATAAAGAAAGGGGGGGTAATCAGAAGGGGGAATGAAACATGAGAGACTATGGACTATGAGAAACAAACTGAGGGCCTCAGAGGGGAGGGGGTTGGGGGAATGGGATAGACCGGTGATGGGTAGTAAGGAGGACACGTATTGCATGGTGCACTGGGTGTTATACACAACTAATGAATCATCGAGCCTTACATCGGAAACCGGGGATGTACTGTATGGTGACTAACATAATATAATAAAAAATCATTAAAAAAATAAATTAATTAAAAAAAAAAAGGCTTGGACTGGGTGGTCTGAAGTCTCTTTCAGGTCTGATGCTCTGTAATTTGACCGAAACTTGCCCACCTGGGATAGCCCTGTCCTCTGGGCTTCCCCTACACACACACACACACACACACACACACACACACACACACACACCTGCCCAGCGGGTGGCCTCTCTGGCCCCTCGGGTTTGGTGGGTGACTCTTGGCATGACTCTGTTCTTTGATTTCACAGATGGCAGGTGGGTGTGGCTCCCTGGGAAGCCGTTAGCTGTCCCTAGGGTTGGGGGGACCACGTTCTCCTCAAGTCCTCTCTGCCTGGGCTCTGTGTGTCACACCCCAGGCCTTGGGATGGGTTCTGATATGTGACGTGGTATACGACAGATTCACAGCAAAGGGGGCCGTCACCCACAGTTCAGAAAAGTACAATCCAGAGAGGCTTCTGGAGGAGGCGGCATCTGAGATGGGCCTCGAGGCAGGGAGACTGCGAGGGCAGCCACAGACACTCTGAGCTGGGGAATACTTTCCACAGGGCAACGGTTTGGAAGGACAAATCCGTCAGGACGCTCAGGGTTAAGCTGGAGTGTGGGGGGCAGTGAGGGTGGAGGTGGAGGAAATAGCTGGGGGCTGTCGCAGGGGGTCCAGACAAGAAGCCATGAGTGGTGAGTGAGCTCCGTCCCCTTGTTGCGTGTGTCACAGCCCATCTCACTGGGACCTGTTGACTTCCCGCCTCCTGCTGAACTGAGGGTGGGCAGATGGGCCCGGGCTCCGAGGCCTCTGCCTGTTCTGGGAAGGCCCAGCCTCTTTAAGCAGAAAGGCGGTCGGTGCCAGGGCTCTGGGGACGTTGGGCCACTGCCAAGGCCAGCGGCTGCCAAGCTGCAGAGCGTGCTTTCTGCACCGAGGACCTCATGCCAGCACGCTGCGTCCCAACCGCGGGTCCCAGTCCCCAGGCTGGGGGCGTGCTCTCACTCCCATCTCTCTGTCCGCTTGTCATCTTTGGGAAACAGAAGGATTTTATGATCCCGATGCCATCTGGGTCCCCGGGGGGGGGTCCTCTCTGGAACCCCCACTCAGACTGGATCTGCAACCAGGCAGCCTTGGCCCAGAAGCTGCTCCCAATGAAAGAAGAAATCCTTACCCAGCCTCTTTCGGCTCCCAGGCCTCAGGGGCTTTGGAGAAGTTGGAGGGGTAGAGAAGAACCCTGGGGCCCAGTTATTCTGGGGAGGCAGCGCCCACAGAACACTCCCCAAGGGCATGCGGGTGACACGCACCTCCAACAGCCTGAACCTCACCGTCCTGCCACCTGCCTTCCCCCCACCCGTCCTAATCACTTCTTTGACTAGGTTTCCCACTCCTTCTCTATTTTAACCCAAATCCTGGTGAAATCCAGCTCAAACTTGCTTGCTCCTGCTGCCAGTGGGCCCTGCTGCCTGTCACCCGGTGCCCGGCAAAGGACACTGAAGCTTGGAGCCGTGAAGTGACTCACCTGGGGCCTGGTCCCTTGAGCTGGTGAGCTGGGGCTTGAACCCAGAGGGCCTGACTTGTCCCACCACATCCCTGCTATTTTCTCCTGCATTTCCACTCTAGGCACTCATGCTAAATTGCTGACCCCTTCTTGTGGAGAAGTCAAAACCCCAGCTTAACAGAGCCACGGCTGTTTTTCTTAGTGGTCACTCTCCTGCTCCAGAACCTTCCATAGCTCCCGGTGCCTTGATGATTAAGTGTGAAGTCCTCAGCTGGCCTTTTGGAGCCTCCCTAGAAGGTACATCTTATCCATAAACACGCTTGGGTTCCTGCCCCACCAGCCATACCCTGTCCGCTCTGCCTTGGTACAAATGCCCCTCCCTGCGTGACACTTTCAGAACCATTCCTGACAAAGTGATTCCCCATTTCTGAATCCTTTGTGAGTACCATTCATGTGCCACTCGCTAAGTACCCGTCACCACCTTCTGCGTGATTCCTCTGAGGCCCACGGGACACAGACAAGCGAGCAGGGCAGAGGGTGAAAATGGTGAGCCTGAGCTGAGCTGTCTTTGCCCCAAACGCCTCAGGACTGTGTCCCACAGAGCCAGCCCTCGCCCTGCCTGCCCTCCTGGCTCTCATCCTACCCCTCTGGGCTTGGGCCCAGACCTGGCTCTCTCACCTGGCCTGGCCCTTGCCTGGGCACCTGGTACCAGGTGCCAGCTACTGTGTTTTCCTTGTACGATGCCATTTCGTGTTCATAACAACCCCAGTAGATATTCCTGGTCCCATTTTACAGATAAGGAAACTGAGGCCAAGATGGGCCATTTGACTTGTCCAAAGTGACCTCCTCAAGATTTCATGGCTAGAAAGACAGAACAAAGATTCATTCATTCATTCAACCAATATTTACTGAGTGCCTAGTGTGTGCTGAACCAAAATGGACTTGGTCCCTACTGTCCTGAAAATGAAGGCTCGAGAACCTGGGCCTGGACTCTCCCCCAGGAGCACAGGGATCTGTCCTGAGCCTAGGAGACAAAAGGAACATGAGTCTTCTTGGGCCTGACTGGCTTCTTCCCATGAAATATGGAGATTCATGTTATCTTTCTGTGTTTCAGGCACTCAATCCATCACGCCTTCTGGCATTCAGGGCCGCCAGTGGCTTGGGCTGAAATCCGATGGAGTCATGCTTCCTCCCATTTAATCTTTAAAATGAGAGCCGAAGGGCTGTTGATCACTTTCATGAGCTGCAGGAGATGATGGGAGCCTGATGGGGCTGTAATTTCCCAAGCCCTGTCTTCTCTCCTGTCCTGCAAATTGATGGGGCAGGGCTGTTTACCTTCAGGGACTGCACTCTGTCATCCCAGCGATGCGTCCTCTGTCGGCTTCCATTTGATTTGCTCTTCGGCCTCTCGCATTAGAACCCGTGGGGGCAGGAGCAGAGGCAAGAGCTGTCTACGGGTCCACGCAGAAGCCAGCCGGTGCCAGCAGCCTGGTCAACAGCTTCCACTTGTGTGGGCATCACTGTAGCAGGGGGTTGGGGGGGTGGGCAGAGAGCATCTCTGCTGGCCTCCCATGGCTAGGCTTTCTAAGGGTGGTGCTGGAGTAGGGGAAGGAGGGTTAAGGGACCCCTCTGTCCAGAACCTGCCCCCCACGGTGCTGGGAGAGAATTAAACATTATCAGCGGTGGGTTTATTATGAGTCACGTGCTGTGCTAGATCCCTTACGGACTCTATCTCATTTAACTACCACAACAGTTGTATGAAGGAGACATCCTTGACCCAGTTTACAGACAAGAAAACTCAGACTCACAGAGACCAAATGCCTTGCCAGAGCCCTACACGGTGGCACAGATGGGATTTAGGCCCTGGGCTGAGATTCAGCCCGTGATCATTCCTCTGTACTGCGAGGGAGCCCCAGTGGGACTTGAGCCACAACTATCAAAGTCATAAGAGACTGATGTACGGACCAGAAAGTGGGGTTATTGGTTTGCAGCATGGATATGACTTCTCTGGTGTCTAGAATAGTCCTGGCCATCATGGCTGAGTTAGTTATCCACTGGTTTTCTATAGGCACAAAAGCAGAGGGAGCAAACTTATGCATTCCTGGGGGCTATTTCACTGAGGCTACAGAAAAATCTAGTAACTTCTTCCAACCCTGTGCATGACTCCTCGGTGAGGGAAGTGAGTGGTGGCTTCCACCAGCTGGTAGAGAAACAGATACATCTTCCCTATTTGGCTTCCTTTTCTTTCTCACTCTTAATTCCTTCTAGACCACCATCCCGGTTATCTATTGCTTTGTAACAAAACAACCCCCAACTCGGTAACATAAAATACCCATCAGTTTTTGGAAGTTTTTTTTGTTTGTTTTTTTGTTTTTTTGAGGGCACAAATACTGGGAGTCAAGAATTTAGACGGGGGGATGGCTTGTCTCCATGATGTCTTAGTAGAGAACCTCAGTTGGGAACACCCAGAAGCCGCAGATGACTCAAATGCCTGGGGGTCGGCATCATCTGGAAGTTTCTATATTCACAACTGTGGTGCCCTGGCGAAGATGCCTGCTTGGACCTCTCTCCCTTTTTCTGTGGTCTCAGGGATTCACCGCACGGTAGCACCACTAGAGCTTTAAGCATCAGGAGAGTCATACTACAAATTAATAGTGATTCAGGACTAGAAAAGCAGGAATTCCTGCATGTGAGGCAGAGGCCGACTCAGAAGTCACATGGCCTCACTTCTGCCCCGCTCTACTGGTGGAAGTGGTCACAAGTCCACCCAGACTCAAGGGAAGAGGGTAGCAGCTCATGTCTTGAAAAAAAGAATGCTGGAGAATTTGCAGGCATGTTTCAGATCTCCCATAACCACCCGCATTGTTTGTACCTTTTTTCCTTCAGAAGCCATAGCTGAACGAAACCACGTGTGAGTTTCTTTCTCAAGATCTGGCCTCACCTTCTCCAGATGATAGTTGATAAAAAGTAGCAATTACAAAGCTCTCACTTTGGGCTAGGAGCTGTGTGGACTCCTTCAGGTGAGGATGGGAAACCAAGGCTTCCAGTTGGCCACGTGCCTGCCCCAGTCACCCACGGAGGAAGCCTCAGAGGAAAGACCCACACGCTGAGTTCCTTGTCTGCAGAGCCCACGCCCTTAATGCATCACCCACCACAACACTGCCTGTGAGCCCACTTGGCCCAGTTTGATAAGCAGGATCTGGTTGCTTCCTACAAGCCTTCTGATATCACTCAGGGCCCCCACATCTGCTGCATGTGGGTCCCTCGTGCCCTCGCTCCCAGGGGGGAATCTTATCTCCACAATCCCGGGGACACCTAGTGTTCCTCTCATTCTGGTTATAACTGGTGTATGTTTGGCAGCTTACTAGATGGTTTCTCGATAAAAGTGCTTTACGAAGTTGCAGTAATTAAAACTGGGAACAATCCAGATTTATTTCCAGCTGGGAAATGGGTAAACTGAGACACATCTGTACAACAAAATATTACTTATACAATGAAATATCATTATATAACCATAAGAAGGAATGAATCATCTACTGATACTTAAAACAACATGGATGAGCCTCAAATGTATTATGCCGAGTGAGAGAAGCCAGACTCAAAGGGCTGTAGACCGTTTGATTCCATTATATGACATTCTGGAAAAGGCAAAACTGCATTGACAAAACACATCAGGACCTTGGAGAGGGGTAGGAGTTGCACACAAAAGCACATGATGGATACAATGGAGTATTATTCGGCCTTGAAAAGGAAGGAACTCTGATAAATGCTACAGCATGGATGCACTTGGAGGACTTTACATTAAGGGAGATAAGCCAGTCACAAAAAGCGAAATACTGTGCAATCTCATTTGTATGAGGTTGAAGGGAGTAAATTCACAGAAACGGAAAGTAGGATGACAATGGCTCAGGCTGACAGGGGGCAGGAGAGTTGCTGTTTAACGGGTCCAGAGTTCCAGTTTTGCAAGGTGTAAAGGGCCTGGTGATCCACTGGGCAGCAATGTGAATATACTCAATGTTACACTTAAAATGGTTAAGCTGTAAAGAGTACACTTACCGTAATGAGCACCGAGTAACGTACAGAATTGTCCAATCACTATATTGTACCCGGAAGCTAGCACAACATTGTGTGTTAACTCTGCTGGAATTAAAATTTTGAAAACTTAATTAAAAAATGGTTAAGATGGTACATTTTACATTATGGGGTTTTTTTAAAACCACAATTTAAAATAAAAAATGAATTTAATAAAAGCCATGATAGAGTTCTTTTGAGGTTTTGAGGTTATGATGGTGATTCCCTGACTGAGTGTGTGTGTTAAACTCATTAAACTGGACACTAAAAAAGGGAGAATTTTTACTGTATGTGAGTTATGCCTTAATAAATCTGACTTTAAAACAAAAAACGAAACATGGTTCTGGCACAGAAATAGTCCAGGTACGTCTGGGTGGCTCAGTCGGTTAAGCATCTGCCTTCGGCCCAGGGTGTGATCCCAGGGTCCTGGGATCGAGCCCCTCGTCGGGCTCCCTGCCCTGCTGGGAGCCTGCTTCTTTCTCTCCCACTCCCCCTGCTTGTGTTCCCTCTCTCGCTGGCTATCTCTCTCCCTGTCAAATAAATAAATAAAAATCTTTTTAAAAAAAGAAATAGAGATTTATCTCCATATATTCATAACCATATAGAAATGTGCGTATGTATACGAATTTAATAAAGGATAACGATGACATTCCAAATTATAGAAGAAAAATTAATTATTCAATGAATTCTAATTTTATACTATATCCCCAAATAAATTCCATGTAAAAATTGAAATGTAAAACAAAATTTTAATGTTAAAAATGTAGAAACCTTAGAGAAAATAGAAATAGCTCTGTAATTTTGGCCTAAGGAAGAGCTTTCTAAGCATGAAACCAAAGGCGAGTGCATGAAAGAAAAGATTAATAGATTTGACCACACGTAAATTGAAAAGCCTGACATAAAAAATGCTATAAATAAAACTAAATGTCAAACCACAATAAGAAAGTATTATTTGCAGCATGTATTGTAGAGCAAGGATTAATATCCTTAATGCATAAAGAAGTGTTGTGAATTGATAAGAAAAAGGCAAATATTGTAATAAAAATAGGCAAAGGACATAAAATCCAGCATTTTCATTATTTTAGCTTTATATTTCAATGAGTCGTAAAACAAGTAATAAACACGATGGCCAAAAATATAAGAAATATGGTCAGCATCACTGAAAATCAAGGAAATGCAGAAGAAGAGAAGGAAGAATTTTTGAGGTCAAAGCTTTAAACGATGACATCCCGTGTTGGGAAACTGTGGGCACTAGATATTCCCACGCTCTACTAGAAGTAACTTGTAGTGTTAAGTTGATGGAAACTTTCTGGAAGATGATGGAAGAATACATAGCAAAAGCCTCTAGGACAGTTATGTCTGTTAGCTCATCAATTCCATTCCCCTCCCCCCATCTCTGCTCTAGAATGCAAACTACATTTTTCAGACACCTTGTTGGCTTGTAGTTGGTCAATGGGAGGCATGGGTGGAACCTGGAAGGCACGGGTGGAACCTGGAAAGCACAAGAAGATACAGGACTGTCTTCTGGTGTCCAGCTGAGATCTACAGCCCTCCAGCAGCTACCGTGTAATTCAGGCCCCTGGGGATCGCTCAGAGAGCAGGTGTGGGCCCCCCAGTAGGGTGTATTGGGTTGATCTGTGGCCCCCCAAAAGTTAAAGTTGTAACTCTTCCAACAGCAGAGTATGAACTTACTTGGAAGTAGCGTCCCTGCAGATGAATTAGCTAAGATGAGGTCAGAGTGGAGCAGGGTAAATCCCTAATCCAATATGACCGGTGTCCTTACAAGAAAAGGAGAAGAGACAGAGAGACGCACAGGGAAGACGACCATGGGAGGACAGAGGCAGAGTTTGGAGTGATGCCGTAACCGGCCAAGGATGCCAAGGATTGCCTGCAGCCACCAGCATCTAGGAGAGGGGCCTGCGTGGAGCAGATCCTCCCTTTGAACTACCAAGAAGGAATCAACCCTTGATTTCCAACTTTTGGCACCCAGAACCGTGAGACACAGGTCTTTTGTCTTAAGCCCCCTGTTGGTGGCACTTTGTTATGGCGGCCCTAAGAAGCTCCTGCAATGACCCTGGTTAACGAAGAGTAATGTCACAGAGCGGAAACCAGTGCGATGATTAAAATATAAAAATCATATTATGGAAGAATTGGTAATGACAGGATTCGATGTTCCCAATGTGTTACGTTAAAACATAACAGTTTACATAATTTGAACCTGTTTCTGTAAATTAACAGCAACGATACAAACATAGGTGTGGGAAACAACAATCTATAAAGTAATACACAAAACAATGACCTCAGTTATATGCTGGGGGGCAGCGTTGTGAGTGGCTTTTCTTTCCCTTGATTATCTTGGTTTCTGAATATCCTACAGTGAGCGTATCTCACTGTTGAACAAGAAAACGAAGGCTTTAAAAAGAAGTGTGTTCAGTTCCAGCATTTCCTCTGACCCTGGCAAGAATCCTATAAGGGAGTCCAAGTGGGGAGCCTTGTGCTTCATGTCCTGTGGGGGAACTGAGGCCCACAGTGGGGTAGGGGGCAGGGAAAGGCACTTGCCTCCAAGGCCACATCCCGAGTCGAAAGAGCAGGTATTCCTGGAGGGGTGGGGGAACATTTCTTCCTCCCCTTGAAACCAGGCTCCATCTAGGACATCCAGAGCGCAACCGGAGTGAATGTGGGCTTCGATGATAAATTATCAGAGACGTCATGTGGAGAAACCAAATAAATCTCGTGGCTATTTTTAGCACCCTCTGTTTCCATCACTAATTCTACAGACAGAACCTGAGGCAGCTTCCCTGGGAGGTTCCTTTGTCATTTACTTAGAAATTTGTTTTTCACTCATTTAAAATTTTTATTACAAAATTCCCAAACGCTTAAGAGTAGAGAGGACAGTGATCTGCTGAGTTTTAACCACCATCAAAATCGGCCACACGAGTTTTATCCTCACCCCACCCCCCTTTTATTTTTATTTTTTTTAAGATTTTATTTATTTATTTGACAGAGATAGAGACAGCCAGCGAGAGAGGGAACACAAGCAGGGGGAGTGGGAGAGGAAGAAGCAGGCTCATAGCAGAGGAGCCTGACGTGGGGCTCGATCCCGGAACACCGGGATCACGCCCTGAGCCGAAGGCAGACGCTTAACCGCTGTGCCACCCAGGCGCCCCCCCCCTTTTATTTTAAAGGAATTGGCAAACTTTCTGTCGTGTAGCTCGGAAATATTTCCATTTGCATCTCAGAAAAGGGGGGGGCTTGTGATACCAGAGGGTGTTGTTTCCCAAATCTCTGGAATTTTTGTCCTACTAACACTCTTCGTTCCTCGGCAAGGGGCAGGGTGATGGGTCTGCTGTTGGAGAGAGAACAGGTTCAAGATGGAGACACAGCAGAACTCAGTAGGAAGAAGACTTCAAAGGAAGACTGACTTGGCTCTGCTGTGTGACTTTGAGCAGGTTACTTAACCTCTCTGTGCTTCAATTTCTGCTTCTGCCAAGCGCAGAAAATGATCTGAGGCTGTGATTTGCCTGTTTGTCCCCAAAGCCACTGCCTGCCCTTCCTGTCTGGGTCTATAGGGCAGCAGCTTGAGGGCCAAAGTTGGGCCCCAAGGGTGGCCCAGGGAGGGATCGGAAGAATCGGGGTTCTTGATAATGTTGTTGGGCCACTGAATTAACTGCCCACCTCTGGACAAATGTGTTCACAGCTCAGCAAGTGGAATGGGGCTTTGACATCTATAGGTGACAATGTTTCTACGGAAGGGTCATACCTGGCTTTTTTTTTTAATTGGAGATTTAAAAAAAGAAAAAAGGAAAACAAAACCCACAGGCAGTTAGTCGAGAAAAACTGGTCTTCCGCGAGAACCTAATCTATCCGGATTTAGACATGCTTTGAGAGCGCTCACTTGAGCGTGATTATGGAGCAAGTTACAAAGTAATAATCAGACGCAAAATCATAATCAGAGTATGATTCTATTGTCCACCACTAACTCCTAAACCGGAGTTCATTAGCCCAGTCATTTGTGCATCCTATGAGTATTTATTGAGCACCAGCTGTGTACCAGGCACCATGCTAGACACTGGAAAGTACAAAGGTCAAAGGCACAGTTCCTGCCTTCAAAGGGCTCACGGGGCAGGGAGACGGATCTGTAAGTAGACAATCCTGCTAAGGGGTGATGAGCACCGTGAGTGGCGATCACATGTCCTGGGTTGCTTGGGACCATCTCATCTTATGCCTGTCCTGGAGTTAACCATTCATAGTGACCCTCTCTTACTCTCAAGTGTGTCCTGGGTTGGTCGCTAATTATGTGATTCCCCTAATAATGACGGAAGTATGAACAGAAGTCCCGCGGTATAACGGAACGTTGTGATTCTTCTATAATATCCTGGTGTTGTGGTGTTGCTTTTACTCCCTCCTGGTCCAGGTGGCCCGGGGCCGCAGCAGGGGGGCCACTCTCCTACGGACACAGACTTCATCATGGCGTTTCTTCCTTCCTTCCTCCCTCCCTCCCTTCCTCCCTTCCTCTTTCCTCTACTCCTCCCTTCCTCCTTTCTTTCCTTCCCCTCCTTCTCCTCTCCATCCTTCTTCTTTGTCATCACTGTCATTTTTATTTTGATCAAATTTATACCTTGCACATGAAGAGTCAAATGTTGTATTTCATTGAATCAAAGATGATACAGATAGCAAATTACCCCCCAGGTCAGCAGCTCCAGGAAGCTCTGCATGATCTCTTGTTGTGTTTCTGCATTGCAGGAATCTAGGAGGGGCTTAGCTGGGTGGTTCTAGATCAGAGTCCATCAGGAGGTTGCAGTAAAGCCGGCAGGCAGAGCTGTGGTCACCTGAGGGCCTGTCATGGGGGAGGGGATCCATCGCTCACAAGGCTGTTGACTGAAGACCTTAGTTCTTTGCTGGCTTGGTTCCTTGTCCCAGGAGCCTCTCCTCAGGGCAGCTCGAGTGTCCTTACCACATAGCAGCTGGCTTCCCCCGGGGCTAGCGAACCAAGAGAGAAAGAGCAAGGCAGAAGCCACGATGTCTTCTATGACTCAGTCTTGGAAGAGACATACCATCAATTTTGCTGCTATTTTACAGACAGACTCTGATGCAATGTGAGAGTGGAGGATGGAATACTAAGACACAGAATCATGGGGCCATCTTGGCGACTGGCCAGCCCAGGAGGTAAACACTCTGAGACCTTGCATTTCTGGTCGTCTCACTGCAATACACGGAATTGAGAGTCCACTAGCTACATTGTTCTCCATGGGGCGTCCTTCTTCACAATCCTGAAGAATTTCCTTCATTAGTCCTGGCTTGCATCGTTGCTGTTGAGAATTCCACCAACATTTGGATTTTCCATCCTTTCCTCTCTCTCTTTTTTTTTAGATTTATTTATTTATTATTTGAAAGAGAGAGAGAAGGAGAGGGAGAGGGACAGACTCCCCGCTGAGCATGGAGTCCAACGCAGGGCTTGATCTCATGACCCTGAGTGGAAATCATGAGTCAGGCACTTACCAGACCTAGCGACCCAGGCACTCCCATCCTTTACCCTCTTTTCACATCTTCTCTTTGTCCCTTGCATCCTGAAATCTCACCAGCACATATGGGATCTTGGTGTGGGTTTACTCCCCCCCATTGTGCTGGGCACTTGGCAGACCCTTTCAGTCTGGACCCCATGTCTGTCACTTCTTCCTGCTCCACTGCCCTCTCCTTCCCCTCCTATCATTTGGTTATTGAAAGTTGAATCTCCTTATTTTTAATTTCTTTGACTTTCTCTCCACTTTCTGGGAGATCTTCTTGGTGCTTGGCTGGCTCAGACGGTGGAGCATGCAGCTCTTGATCTTGGGGTTGGAGGTTCAAGTCCCACATGGGGTGTAGAGATTACTTTAAAAATAAGTAAAATCTGGGAGATCTTCTTCAGTTAATCTTCCCACCTCTCTGTTGACTTCTCATGAGGACCATCATGTTTTTATTTCCAAGTACTCTGACTTTTTCCCTGGATGTTCCTTTTTTTAAGAAAACAGCATCCTGGGGCATGTGGGTGGCTCAGTTGGTTGAATCTCCGATTCTTGGTTTTGGCTCAGGTCATGATCGCAGGGTCATGAGATCGAGTCCCGTGTCAGGCTCTGCATTGGGCGTGGAGCCTGCTTAATATTCTCTCTCTCTCTCTCCCTCTGCCCCCCCAACCTTCTCAAATAAATAAATAAATAAATAAAATAAAGTAAAAAAGAAAGAAAAGAAAACAGTATCCGGCCCTTGTTTCAGGACTCCAAGTCTGTCGTAATGGCTCTGGGACCAGAACGCCTGGATACACAGCCTGGCCCTTCCCTGGCAGCTGTACAAACCCGGGGAAGGTACTTAACCCCTCGGGGCCTCAGTTCTTCCATCCATCAAATGGGGATTAAAACAATAATGCCTACTATGCTCCTTTTCTCAGGCTGCCATAACAAAGTGTCACAAACTGGGTGGCTTAAACAGACAGGAATTTATTCTCTCACTTCTGGAGGCCAGACTTTTGAAACCAAGGTGTGAGCAGGGTTGGTTCCTCCTGGAGGCCTGGAGGGAGAAGCCGTTGCAAGCCGCCTGCTGGCCTCTGGTGGCTGCCCACAATCCTTGGCCTGAAGACACATCCCTCACATGCAGTTCTTCCCATCTTCTGTATTCCAGTCCAAATTTCCCTCATCTTACAAAGACACCAGTCAGTGGATGAGGGCCCACCCTCCTCTTGTGTGACCTCATCTTAACTTGCTTCCATCAACAAAGAACCTATTTCCAAATAAGAAGGTAGGGGTCGCATGTATCTTTTGGAGGGACACAAATATATCCACTCCATCTACTCATAGGGTTTTTGTAAAGATTAAATGAAATACTATGTTGGGTATAATTATTCTTATTATCATTCTTTTATCACTCTGAGGATGTTCATAATAGCTTGTGTGGTTTTTTGAAAGTTTGCTTCTCCCCGTGTAGTCCTTGTTTCCCCAAATTCCTTTCTTCTGTTGGCTTTGGCCTCTGTCAAATGTCCTGTGGTCACTGATGGATGCTCCCACCTTAGTGTGGGAACTAGCAAGCTGATTGGAGCTTAGGGCCAGGGGGCGGGGCTTGTCCCTGCAGGCTTCACTGTGATTGGTCAAGTTCTTTCATCCGCATACTTTTAGGTGTTTTCTCTGGGGCTCCTCAAATTCCCCATCCCTTACCACAAAATGAATGCTAATTGCTCCGGGGCCCTCGGACCCAGGTGGGCCTGACTTAAGCAGAGTGTACTTAAGCCATCCCTGGGCTGTCCCTGGTGTCCCTGGTCCAGTGGCTTTCTGTTGTATCCTCTTTGGAGAACAAACCCCCAGCCTTCTCTGCAAAGGTGGGCAGGGCTGCTCCGCCTCCTCTTTTTTTTTAACCCCATGTCACCCCACTTTCTAAAGCATCCATGGCTGCTGGGGTTTTAATCTTTGGGGAAGTATCTTTAGCTGTTTTTTGGCTGTCTCTACTGCTGACTAAGGATTCCACTGTCTTGCATTGGCTATTGGGTCGGCCCTCCTCCAGCAACTGTTCAAGTTCCAACAGGCCACTGCCTATGCTTCCTTCTGGGTTGTCTTAGTCTTTGAGGGTATAGCCTGGACAAAGGCATAGAGGTTGGACGGCGTAAGAACAGGAGCTCCGTCCATGCACGAGACACTATCCTAAGCACGTCACATATATTTACCCACTGAATCCTCACATCACCCTCTGGGGAAATGGGAGATGCAAAAGAACAAAGGAGGCTAACTAACTTTCATAGGGTGACCCAGCTAGCACGAGGTGGTGCCAGCACTGGGACCCAGAGTGTCTGGCTCCAAAGCCCACACGCATGTTCTTAGCCACCCCACAGCAAAAGGTGAAGGTTTGCTTCCTGTGTGCACCTACAGGCAGGGAGACATCCATGCCTCCCATGGGTGCGCCTGTCTCAGGTGTGCTCCAGGCACCTGTGCTCCAGGAAGCCCCACCCCCAGCTCCTCTTGTAAGGTGTGCAGGTGTTTGAGGGTGGCTGTCCTTTGGAGGCAATAGTGCATCCTTAGTGGTGGGGACTCTATCCTCTCTACCTCTAGCACCTGGTGCAGTGCCTGACACATAGTAGGTGTTCCATCAGTATTTGTTGAATGTGGACATTAATGCTGAGCTTTCACCCACCTCTCTTCTTTCTCCTGGTGGTCCCAGGCCAGGCTGACTACCCTCCACCTCTCCTACTCCCTCATGGAGTACAAACAAGCCCACTTGATTGGATTCTACCCTCATTCCTTGGTTTCTGATCTTTGCAGGCTAGCCCTCTGTTTCTGGCTCCAGTTGCCTCGTGGACATGGTGATGATGTCAGCTTTTCTGACTGTGGACTGGGGGCTCATGCTTTCGTTCCTCCCGATGCTGGCTGCCCTGGGCGGATTACGCCCTAGGTCTTATGGTAGCGTACAGACTGAGCCACCATAACAAAGAATCCCAAAAGACGGCTGCTCACATAGAGGTTTCTTTCTTTCTCGCATCAATGTCTAAATGTGGGCAGGGGTGGTAAATGATTGGCCCATCTCATCACCCTTTCTAGATTCTCACTCTTTGCCGTGTGTCTTTACACTTTCCGCGTTAGAGGTGCTGGGCACGTCCCTGTACCATCACGTAAGTAAGGCTCAGTGATTTGACTTGCCAGAGCCAATAACATGTGGATGGAAGTGAGAATGTTCCAGCAAAACTAGGCTATTGGAAGGCTTCCATGTTTCCCCTTCCCCTCTGGTTCTTCTGCTTTTCATCCTGGGAGGAACCATCCCCAGCTAACCATGAGAGAAAGTGGAGCCCACTCAGAGCCAGATGGACACTCAGCCCCCCAGTTGAGCCCAGGCAGGTCTCAGTCAGCCCACAGACCCATGAGTGGATTGCCAGCCGCTGGCTGTGGGCCACCCAGACTCTGTGGTTATTACAGCGACAGTCTGGAATGGGCACACAGCGGTGCTTCATGAAGTTTCATGGACCCAGGTGAGTGGTCAATCTGCTATTCTTTTTTTTTTTTTTTAAAGATTTTATTTATTTATTTGATGGAGAGAGAGACAGCCAGTGAGAGAGGGAACACAAGTGGGGGGGGGGAGGTGGGAGAGGAAGAAGCAGACTCCTAGCTGAGGAGCCTGATGTGGGGCTCGATCCCAGGACTCCGGGATCACACCCTGAGCCAAAGGCAGATGCTTAACGACTGAGCCACTCAGGTGCCCCTCAATCTGCTGTTCTAACACGTGACTCCCATCTGTGTCCATGGCATCTGCACTAGCCACGGGGAGGAGGAAACCACAGAGGGGCGGGGGGCGTGGCTCGACGTTAGGGAACTGACCCGGAAGCTGTCCAGAGCACGGCTGCGCCTTAGCTCGTGGGACTGAGCCTGGTCACGTGGCCTGCAAGGAGGCTGGGGAATATGGGCTCCCTACGGGCCGAATTGTGTTCCCCTAAATTGCTACGTTGAAGTCCTTACTTTCAGCATGTGACTGCGTGTGGAGTCAGGGTCTTTGAAGAGGTAGTTACGTTAAAATGAGGTCACATGGGTGGGCCCTAGTCCAATATGACTGCCGAGACGACGACCCAGACATGCACCGAGGAGACTGTGTGAGGACACAGGGGAAGGACGGTCATCTATAGGCCGAGGAGAGAGGCCTCAGAGGAAACCAACCCCGTGAACACCTTGAACTCGGACTTCCAGCTTCCAGACTGTGAGGAAATAAATTTTTGTTTCTTAAGCCACCCACCCTATGGCAGCCCAAGCCGACCGGCACAGCCCATTCCCGGCGGCCATGTTCCCAATGTAGGGGAGCGTGGTGGTTTTGTTCGGGCAGCTGCTGGGGGCAGTTAAGTCTCCACCACCATCTCCCTTCTGTGTCGGATCTAACGCACCCACCTTCCCAGCCCGGCAGGCTCCACTCCCTTGTGAAGTGTGGGCTCTAGAATGTTTCTGTTGGGTACTTAACCACAGCCAAAATCGTGATTCTCTGCATTTTAGTGTATGCATTTGCAAACATTCTACTGAGAGGGGGTCTGCAGCCTTCACCAAATTATGGCCTGGTGTCTGGTTTGTTGTGCCCTTCCCGAGTCAGGGACAGGCCCACGCTTGCACGTTACTGACACCATCTTTAATGTAGTGGCCTGCTTGGCTTAGAGACCCCTCAGTAATTCCACCTGCAGTGTCTCACGGCAGGATGGGCGGAGAAAATGGGGCAATAGAGGCCCCTACCAGTCAGTCCTATGGGGGCTCTGGAGCAGGGTCACCATCCTAGTGTTCCAGATTAAGGCAAGGGGTTGGGCCTTTGCGTCCCACACAGTGACCTTCTTTGGAGACAGGCTACCTGGAGATGAAGAATGACCTTAGGTACTCAGCTCCCTTCCGCTGAAGGCACTTGCGGGGGGAAGGGGGGGGGCTTGGCCATGAGCCCCTAGCAGTCAGAGGTCCCGGCAGCTGGGAGAATGGGGGCTGGGACCTGCAGGGGCATCTGGGTGGCGGTACGTTGCTGTGCAGGCTAATTCCAGGGCTGACTGCCCTCGCGGACATGCACCTTTCTGTTTTTGTGTCCCTTCCTTGGCACCTGGGGCAGCTTTTGCCTATAGTTCCAAAAGACATGTAAATACCTAGGAATTATCCTTTTGGGCCTAGGAGGAAACTTTCCCTTTCTAACGTCGGATCCCTCAAAATTTCCACCCAAAGGATTCTTATTTGAAGCCTGCTGCTGGCGCAGGCGGGGATGCGAAGGAGGGGGCCTGGCCCAGCTCGGCAGCTCTCAACGATGGGCTTGCCTCTCCTTCCACATCTCCCCGAGGGAGAGCAGACATCTGTGCTCGGGGCTCGGAGGAACGTGGGTGAGAGGCAATCAGGCCAGGGCCGTCTAAGCCAGAGGCTTTGCTCTCTCCCTGGGCTCCCCACACTTTTGGGGGCTGCCTTTGACTTCTGTAGGTCCTTGGGGGGTTTTTTTGCACATTATCCGGAATCAATTTTTCTTTCTATTATGTTCGGTTAGCCAGCATATAATCCACGTAGGCATTCTTAATCACCTCTGTGCATGGACCACTGAGTATAACATGGTGGAGCCTATGAACCCCTTCTCAGAATGACGTTTGTAAGTGCATGTGATAAAACACAGAGAATTTTTTAAAAATCAATGATATTAGAATAAACTTACCAAATATTGTAAAATCCAATCTCGTGACATAGTACTATCCGTGTTTCTTTTCCAGTGCTTTAATACTAAGACTGGGCAACAGTGATCCATTGCTATACATATCATAACAGTCCTAATATCAAAGTCGTGATGAGCATAAATGATATTTCGAGATATCTCTAACAACCATAATATGGTACAAAAATGTCTGCGATTCTTCTTGGTTTCAAAGTACTACTACCATTACTGACGTTTGTTGCCTGTGACATAATTTATCTCATCTAAGTTCATGGACTTCCCCAAATGCTATCTACACATCACTTGGGGGTCCACAGACCTCAGATGAAGAACTCCTGCTAATTACCAAGTTGACAGCTGGGAGCAGCTGAGCCCCACCCTGGAACCAGGAGCTGGATTTTACAGCCCAGCTGCTGTCCCCCACTCCTCAGCCTCTGCAGCCAGTGATCAGCCGCTGCAGTCATCTGGCAAGCCTCAGCACGTGGCCTGCGACCGATAATGACTTGTCCATCCATCCATCCATCCATGCATCCATGCGTGGATCCCTCCCGGCATTCACTCAACAAATGTTTATAGAGCTGAGCTCTGCACTGCTATCTCAAGGGGTTTCTGGGCTGGCGGAAGAGAAACACAGGAATAAACAACAATGTAATATTAGTGCTAACAAGAGGTATGAACCAAGAGAGGCAGACACGATGTTGGGGGCAGGGAGGGCATCCCAGACAGAGTGAATGTCACACGCCATGTCCTAAAGGTGAGGGAGGGTCCAGTACGTCTGAGAAAGTGTGGTGTGGTGTGGTGTGGGTCACGTTCGGGGGTATGGATTTAATCAGCCACTGAGATCACCAGACAAGACAATGACACGATCAGCTCTACAGAGACAGGGATATGGGTTGGAGAGAGGAAAGACTGGAGGCCAGAAGGCCAGTTAGGAGTTTTTGGAATGAGCCCATCATGAAGTGATGAGATCAGGAACTGGCAGTGGCCATGGAAAGAGAACAAGCATGAGAGAAATTTCTTACATGGAACAGACTGGAACTGATGACCAAAGGGGTGTGGGGAGTGAAGACGACTCGGGGCTCTCTGAATTGGGACCTGGGAACTGACGCATACATTAATCCAGGTTGGGGGACATGGGGACAGAACGGGGAGGGAACAGAGATCACGAGTTTGATTTTGAGTTTGCTAAGTTACAAGTTCCTGCAGCACCCCGTGGGGCCTTGTCAGAGGGGGAGCGGCCTCCATGGGGCGAAGGGCTGGAAATCTTTCCTGTGTTTGTGTCATCTTTCCTCAGAGAAGGAAAGAAAAAGCAACAGAACGCAACGGACCCTTCCCTGATGTGCCTTCCAGTATTGCCTGGGGGCTGCCGATGGTCATGTCGAGTCTGTTGGGAAAGGCGTTGAGTGTGAGCAGGTCATGGGGTGAGGTGAGGAGGAGGGAACAACTCAGCTGTGTGTTTGAGGCAGAGCTGGTCAAGCAGAGTGTGTCCATTTCCTATGGCCGTTGTGACAAAGTACCACAGACTGGTGGCCTTAGCATGAATTTATGGACTCACGGTTCTGGAGGCCGGAAGTCCAAACTCAAGGTGTTAGCAGGGTTGGTTCCGCTGTCCTTGGCTTGTGGAAGGCCATCGCCTTCCTGCGTCTCTTCGCACCTGTCTTCCCTCTGCACCTGTCTCTGGGTCCAAAGTTTTCCTTTCCAGAAGGACAGATTGCATGAGCGCCCACCCCAGGGACCTCATTTTACCTTGATTATGTCTATAAAGGATCCTCTCCAAATAAGGTCACATTCTGAGGTCCTGGGATTTAGAACTTTAGTATGTGAATTCTGGGGTGTACTTAAGTCACCCCATAACTCAGAATGGAAGCCAGTGCAGAAGAAAGATCCAGAGATCCTGTGAAAGCCCGAGAAACACCAGCCTCAGAGTAAGCAAGAGAAGCATCAGGGGAGTGAAGAAATCTGCTTAAATGTAGCCCCAGGGCTGAGCATGACCAGATGGACAGTGTGGCAAGTGGGAGCCATGAAAGGCATTTGAGCAGGGGAGAAGTCACTCATATCTGGGCTTTGGGAAGATCTCGTGGGGAGAAGCAAGCAGCCGTGTGACCACCAAGAGCCATCACCAGGGAAGCAAATGAAGGACTCTGAGCCTTCTGGGATATCTTGCCTGGCGCACAAATCAAGACAAGCACAAGGAAAAAAGATACAAATAGATCCGCCCTGGCGGGGATGTGCGTATTTCCAGCAAGTCCCCTAGGACCGCCCTTCCTCGGAAGAGGCAGGAATCCCAGGGATTAGAGGGGGCCGTGGCCCACTGGGTTGAGTCAGCATGGACACCTGCGGCGTGCGGGCTCCAAAGTCCCTCGTTGATCCCCCAACCTGTAAAGCTCCTGCAAAACCAGAAAATTAATGGCAAATCATTTAAAAACAGTTCAGTTAAGTCTCGGAGATTCATGTCAGGCTTGCCCTCCGGAAGCCAAGCCGGAGCTGTGGTGGCATCGCGTGACACATGGTCTCGGTTTTCCAGAAGCAGAGGGCAGCAGAGGACACGGCTCCTTCCTGCTCAGTGTCCTTTGCAGGCCTTCCTCAGAGGGGTCATTGATGTGCTGCTGCAGGTTCAGTGTCCCCCTCCCCCCAGGATGCGTGTCCTCGGGGTTCGGCACAGCGCGCTGCCCCGGGGGGAGCTCAGAAGGAGGCGGATCGGCTCTGCTCGCACATCCTCACGAGCAAACGCTCTTCTGCCTGAGGTTCAGGGACTGATGTGGGAAAAACGTTAGGGTTCAAAGCCAGCGGCCAAGAAAGATTCTTGAGGCGTCTTTGATGCAACAAGGCGGTTTGATTAAAGCCCAGGGACAGGACCTGTGGGCGGAAAGAGCTGCACTGGGGTCTGAGGAACAGCCCATTATATTCTCCCCATTATATTGGGAGGGGGTTAGGGAGAGCGTAAGCCTCCCAGGTATTTTGGAAACACGGTTTTCAGGACCCTGAGGGGGCTAGCTCTTGTTAGGAAAGGTCACTTGTCACTGTTTAGTAAGCCCTCAGTCATGAGACCCTTCACATGTATATCCGTGGGTCATACGCTTGGAGGATGATGGTCAACGTATATCTTGGGGGAGTGGAGATAAAGGAAGTTTCCAAAGGAATTTTTATATGTTAAAGTAGACTTACTGGTCCTGGGTGTTGGGCTAAGATTGCTTTTTGCCCTTAGCAAAGTATTAACATCGAGGCAGTGAGTTCCTAGAGGAAGGTCCCTCTGCCTGTTTCAAGGACTGGTCAGTGGGCTGTAGGTAGCAAGGAAATTTAATAATTTTTCTTCTGCCTTTGTTTTCCATGTCAGCACTGCCAATCGGTTCTCTCTCTTTGGGTCCCTGTCTCTTCCTGTTCCCATCTCTGTGGTTCTGTCCCTGTTCCTGCGTCCTGCCTTCACGTTCCTCTTTCCTGCCCCTCCCTTCGCATTAAGTTCTCGATCACTCCCTGTGTCTCCGTCTCTCTGTGCGCCCCATCCCTCTTTATGTCTGCCTCTCTGTGTCCTTCTGTCTGTCTGCTTCTCCCTTCATCTCCAGGCCTCTGTCTCTGTGTCCACGTTTGCCTCCAAATCTCTCTGTCAGCGTATCTCAAAGTGCCGGGTTTTCCTCGGTGGGTCTTTGGTGGCTGTGGGGGGTGGCGACCTTAGCTGGGAAGCCCCACTGTGAGTCCTGGCCATGCACACCTACAGCAGCGTGTCAAAGGCACAGACCCCCCTGCAGAAAACCACCTTTCTTGGTCCCACTGTGCCCTGTGCTTTCCACCTGACTTGTTTGACGACAAGGACCATTTCTCCCCCCAGACACCTGCTGACATCCTGCGGAATAATCTTAGATGTCTGCTCTGTGCCTTGGCCATGCTCCCTGTTTGTCTTCCCAGTTCTCTCTCTCTTTTCTCTCTGCATCTCTGAGTCTCTGTCTCCTTTCTTGAGTCCTTGCCCTCCCCCTCTCTCTGGGTTTGGCGAGTCCGTCACTAAAGGTCTCAGGGAGTTTTTCTCCCCTCTGCCGGCTGTCGCTGACTTGAGCTCTCTGTATTTCCGTGTGTTTCTATTTCTCGGTGTCTCTCTCTGTCTCCCATTTCTGCGATGCCCTGGGACAGCCTTGGCCTGAGGCCCAGGGTGGGTGGGGGCTCCTTGGCCTTTCCCAGGAGCCGGGGTTGCTGGAGGGGGGTGGTGGTGAATGGTGAGCTATGTGGGTCAGACTGAGGCAAAGTGAGGGCGCTTTTCCACCTGCAGAGGAAGAAGCCGAGGATCACCATGCCGCAGACGCCGCGTGTGCCTCCAAGTGCTGGGCAGCTGGTGCAGGCGAAGGGGCATGGGGCCAGCCTGCCACAGGACCCGGGGGGGGGGGGGGAGGGAATGACGAACCTGAGCCCTGCTGACTTCCACGGCACTGCCGGAGATCAGCACGGGCCACACGGGCCGAGGACTCATACAAAGTATATACAAGGGGGAGAGGTGCGGAAATGGGCTTTTGAAAGCCCGTTGCTACTGTTTCTTCCTGTCCCCGCTTTTCCTCCTGTGTCTCATTTGCTTGCCCTATGACTCCTTTCCTTAGCTCAGGCCCGAGGCCTACTTCTATTCTCTTGGCCTTCTGAGCAAGCCGTTACCTGTCTCTGCTCTCCAGGAGGGTCCGAAGAGGAAGGCCGGGTGTGTGCCCGATGCCTCAGACTGGAGATGTCACCAAGATCTTGTACACGTGCTTTGCCAACGACCCGGGGAGGGAGCAGCCGTGTTCCCATTTCACGGATGAGAACACCAGGTAGGGTGAGTGACTTGCCCAACATCACACAATAAATAAGCAAAGCTCAAGTCCGCCAAGGCAAGTCCGCCTTGCGACCACCCCGTGGCCCCCATGCACTCCTCTGGAGGGGTGGGGCCTTTCCCAGGGATACGCCGTTTCCCTCCCCCTCCTCCTGGCTCTGGCCCTGTCTGCTGCGTGGCTCTGGGCAGGACAGCACACCAGGTGACACCAGAGCCCCTTGGGCTTCGTGGGCTCACCCAGCCCTGCTGACCCCCGCACTGCGTTGGAGGCTGGGCACCTCAGCCCTGGCAGGTGCTTTGCTGATCTGTCTTCTTTCCTTCCAGCCTCGGCTGTGTTGTGCCAGGAGGAGCCGCAGAGAAGGAGCTGGCCCTGATACAAATTATTGTGGATTCTGGAACACTGACCATCAGCGACTTTGGCAGCAGGTGAATTTCCAATCCTGTCTTACATAAGGAAACACCAAGTTCGTATTTCTAAACATACCAGAAAACTGTTCCTCAACTGTGGCCTGCCATCAGGAGGGGCAAAATGAGGACAGGCGGGGAGCCAGAGGGGCCGAGAAGGAAGGGGGTTTGAGGTGGACCTGATGGTGGCCAGCCTTGGAGGGGGGCGAGGATGCCAGCAGCAATGGTCCCGAGCACCGCACAGAGCTGGTATTGGGCCAGGCCCAGGGGCCGTCCCATCTCATTTAACCTTCCCAGAAGCCCTGGGGGCAAGGCCTGTCGTTCCCGATCTAGAGAGGAGGAATCTGAGGCTTAGACCCCAACGCCTCAAGGCCCCCAAACCAGAAATGTCAGAACACAAGCCCGGTTCTTCCTGCCTCGAAGTGCGTCTCCCCCGGGGGGTGAGGAGCCCTGTTAAGGCAGGGACTGGCTTGCAGACAAGGGTGGGATGAAACGCCTTTGGTCATAGCACTGGAAGCTTCTGAACATCCTCAGACCAGCGGTGTGGCCAGAGCGCAGACCTCTGCTGTGCACATTGTCTAGAGGGATTCCAGAGTTTCCCTGGGGCTCCAGCAGGAATCTGGAAACTGCTCGCCTGGGAAAGGAAACTATCTGACGGGTACGACCACAACAGCGTTTGAGGGAAGGAAGAACTGGGGAAAGCCTCGGTGCCCATCAAGAAGAGTCTAGATAAAGAAACAACAGATCAGCAACTATAAAGACCTAGGGAGCTCTCCGAGACTGACGAGGGGAGAAGTCCAAGACCAAGCCTGTGGTCAAAGCAGGCTGCAGAGTGAGACGCATGGCGGGACATCGTTTATGTTAAAAGATCCACAAAATGCAAAGCGTTATGTTTCTGTGTGTAGTTGTGTGTCAGTGCAGGTCAAGAGGTCCGGAGGGAGACGCCCCAAACTGATGATGGGCCTGGGCTCCTTTCAGGGGGAGGACTGGAGTGAAGGGGGCAGAGGGCATGGGTAGGGGTGGGGTTGGGGGGGTGGGGGCGGGAGCTGGGATTTCTCTGCAGTGTTTGAATGGCTTACAGCAAAAGTAGAATCATGTGCTTCTTGAGCAAAGATAAATGCACAAGAAAATAAAGAAAAGGGCAAAGCTGCTTTGCGGATAATAAATACATGGGATGGCAGCTGATCTGATGGATCGATTCGTTTGTTCATTCAGCCAATAAACATGAAAGAGCATGTGTCCTCTGGGACAGGCCCTGTGCTAGGGGCTGGAGCTGCAGGCGTGACAGACGGAGCCTGTGTCCCCAAGGAGCTTAGGATCAAATAAGGAAGGTATATGGCAAAGCCAGAATGACAACCAGGGTGATAAACTCGTTCCGGAAGCTGCGACAGCCCGGGGAATCACGTCATCTGTCTGGCCTGCAAATATCCTGAAATTTTTTGTCAAAAGGGTAGCATTCAGGTGGGGCTCTGCAGAAGGAGTAAGAACAGCGTGAGCAAATGCTGCACAGCAGGGGAGCCCAGAGCCACCCTGGGGGGGCTGTGACTCGTCTTCCCACCCAGCTCCCTTCATCCTGGAGCCCACCCAAGCTGGGTGACAGTGTCCACCATGAAGACACCAGATTCTAGAGCCTCTCGGACACATGATCTCTCTGATCCTGTTTCTTGTCTGGAAAAGGGCCGGGGGCGGGGGGTGGTACCGATCCCCACCCTGACAAGTTTCCAGGACCATCACACGGACCAGGTGGGCTAATGGTTGGAAAAGTGTTCCGTGAACCAAGAAGCACCAAACAGATACTTGGATTCCAGTCTTGCTTTTAGAGTCGGAGCCATTTGCCTATCCAGAACAGTAAGAAAAGAGGACCCTAATTTCTCCCTCTTATCCCCGGGCCTCCATCAACACCAGGCACACAAGACCCTCTCAGGCCATCAGAGTTAGGGACAACCAGGGCATGGGGGTGGGGTAGGGGAGGAGATGGCCTCATCATAGCCCTGGGTCATGAGGATGGTTGTCCTTTCCAGCAGCTCTGTGGTGAGGCCCAGCCAGGCTCAGGCCCAGCTATGAAGTCACCAAATAGGATTTTCTTTGCTCTCAGACTTGGCTGTTTTCCATTGTTTTAGTATCTTGCCAAGGAAACCAGCTCTTGGGAAGATTCTGCACTCTTCTATCCTGCAGAGGAGAGATCTGGTCTTTCTCTCGGCGGTATTCAGGGGCCGCCATGTTGACATGGCCATGGTCACCTCAGGTCCTCATAGCCTGGGATGTGAGTGGAAAGTGCCACTTGGAGCTCCCACGGCCTTGAGAGGCTCCTGAGAGAACCCTCCTTGCCTTCCTCAGGGATCAGAACAATGAGGTGAAGGGAGGCAGCTCAGTCAGCAGTGAGCAGTCAGGACTGGTATTTACTGGGGATGATGGTCAGGGCTTCCAAGGCTCTGCTATCTTGCACAGCTTAGCTCATTGTGGATTTTCATCCAGAACGTGAGACCAAGGAGTGGTCCCTAAAAGCTGTAAACGACACTGTGGTCCCAGAGAGAAAATAGGCAGTGGTCTGCAACGGGACTGTCGTGTTTGAGAGTCTTGACCCTCAGATACGACATTGGCCTGAGAAATCCAGGTTCATAATTTGTCCAGCAAAAATCAGAAGGCAGTCTAGGGGAGGTATATGGTAACCTAGAGTCTTGCCTGTTGTATCCACTCATGGAACAGGGAGCAGTGTGGATGGTAGGAAAGTGAGTGAAATCTGGACACCCGGGATCCTGGCTTATGGTCTGGGGGGGTGGGGATGGGGGGCACAAACATGTAATGAAACAGGATGGATTCTGTGATAGCAGTTGTGTTCGAGAGCCCTGACGCCACGCATAGGTTTGATGATTTGCTGGAAGGACCCGCAAGACTCAGAGAGCTATTGTACTCATGGTTATGGTTTATAACAGCGAAAGGACACAGATAAAAACCAGCAAGGGTGAAGGTGCATAGGACGGGCTCCAGGAGAAACCAGGCACCAGCTTCCCTGTGCCTCTCCCAGCGGAGACTTACAGACTTACTGATTCGTGTGGCAACCATATGTAACAGCCAGAGAAGCTCATCTGAGCCTTGGTGTCCAGGTCAGCATGGAGGCATGACTAACCACCATGTGGCTGACCCTACTCAGCCTCCAGCCGCTCCAGACATCAGACTGATACCATGTGGCCCAAAGCCCCCCCCCACCAAGTCCCATTGTTTGTGTGGACTCTTGGGCATGGCCCAAAGATGCTCTTGTCAGGACGAAGAGTCCAAGGGCTTAGAGGGTTTCTCTCAGGAGCCTGTCAAGGGCCAGACCTCTCTTTGGAATGTGCAGCATGTGGACAGCCCAGGTCTGTGACGACAGTCCTTTACACACAGCAGAATTCATAGAGAACTCAGAAAGTCTGCATCTTTCCCCTGCTGGGTAAGACAGGGTGGGGAGAGGAAGCAGGAGAGAAGCTGGCCTGGCTGGCATAAAGCCCTCAAAGTCATGGCTGGCAAGAGAAAGTTGCTACATGACACTGAGGGAAGATTGAGAGCAACAAGCAACCGGAGGGCCAAAGCCATCCATTCAAGGAGGGACATCCCACTTGGTCCAATGTTGTCATAAAGAGTTTGTATGAGATGAGGGACAACCAGGGAGGGCTGAGGTGAATGGCAGGGCTGCCATCGGGGACCTCTGGCACGGCCACTGGCTTCACGTGACGACCTCCAGTGCAGAGACCCCCCTGCCCCCAGCCCAAGACAAAACAAACTGGGGCAGTGTCTCAGGCAGCTAAGAGTGGCAGAAGGAACTGGCGGTGCTTCATTGAAGGTACAGAGGGAAAGTCTCTTATTTTTAAGTGTCTCCTCTTCTTGTCGCTAAGGTCATGGTTCAGAAGTTAAAATAAGACTTTGTCACTTCCTGAGATGGGAGATGGCAGTGGGGAAAGCATGGTACCCTCAGAGGAACCCCAGGGCCCTATTATCAGAAAAAAAAGGAAGATGTGGTGAACCACATCTGTTGATTCTAGCAGATCATGGCAAAGAGGGAGCTGACCAGATGGGCTGGTCTCCAGAAGACAGAACCAGGACAAAGGAGTACAATCAGAAGGGAGGTTTTGGCCCACATACAGAAGAATTTACTAACAACCAGAACTTCCAGAAGTAGGCAGGACTGGATTGACCGGTCATGAGCTCCGTCATTGAAATATGAGAGCGGGGGCTGGGTAGCCACCTGTCAGTGATACCATGGAAGGAATTCTTGCTCTGAGAGGAAGAAAGAACTAAGATGCCCCACCCCTCCTACTCTCTCCCTTGGTGACCTCATCTGGACCTGGGCATTAACCACCTTTGATATGTTCAGATCTCCCCAATTTAGAATTCCAGCCCAGACCACTCTCCTTAGCTCTAGCACCATGCCAATCTTCTCCACTGAATGTCCAGTACCTGGAGCACATCTAGCACACAGTGAGTGTTCAGTAAATATTTTTGAACAATTAGATGAACCCCAGCTCCCTCTTTTCTTCTGCCTTGGTGTTATATAATCACCACTTTGGGCAGGCAACCTTTATGCAAACCATGGCCCCATGAACCTTACGGCAGCTATGCCAACTCCATTCTTGACCTCCACCCAACCCCCCAGGACTCCCCGGAGCAGAGGAAGGATTTTCTATGTTTTTTTCCCTTGTCCACCACCCTGTCACTGTGCCTACGCTGCATTGTGTGGCTGCCTCCTCCTCCAAGACTGAGTTGCTGGAGGTAGTGGTTGTATCTGGTTCCTCATTGCTCACCCGATGGCCAGCCTAGGCACAGGCACAGAGCAGGTGCCCAGAACCCAAGCACTGCACCAAACCATGGCGTTTCCAGCTCTGATCTCAGCCTGGGTAGGCTGGGGTTAGCCGTCCTTCCCCATGCTGTCCTCCAGTAGAGCATGTATGAAATTAATGAACCCGCTCTTCCCGTGCTAGGAAATCTATTTCACTTTAATGAAATCCACTTAATGCCTTCAGTATGGAGCCCTGGGCCCTACTAGACTAAAGATGCTGAATGAGGGGCTGCCTCTTCCTGTAACCCAGATGTGTCTTCCCGCCATCATCTCCCTTCCAGGAATAGCACTGCCAGCAACGATTTCCCAGCTTCTTTCATCTCCAAATGCACATCTGTTGCCCATATTTCTCTATCTTGAGTTCTTGGAGTGTTACTCTATGGAATAAATGGAGAGGATACTCTCTCATGCCACCTACTCAGCCACATGCCCATCCTTCCACTTACTCATACGCCTATCTGCCCACATGCACATCCACTCAGCCACCTTAACAACTGAAACGCATCCATTCACCCACCTGTTCTCTCCACCCATCATCCATCCACTTATCACCCTACCGATCCAACCCCCCCATCCATCCACACAATCACCTACCCACCCATCCCTCCATCTGTCCATCACCTTAACCATCCATCCGCCCATCCATCCACGCATGCACCTACCCATCCACGCACCCATCCATCCATGCAAACACACTCAATACCATTTCCTTGAGTGTCTATGTGACGTCCTCTGCCTGGCACTAGGGAAATAAAATTGAACAAGATTCAGATTCAATGACTCCCTCGGAGAGGCTAGCAAGCAACTTCTAGCAACTTTTCTGCTAGCCTCCAGCTAGCAACTTTTTCTGGTTTAATAAGAGAAAACCAACACATAGTGTTGTGGTTAAGAAAAGCGTGATTTTGGGGTGCCTGGGTGGCTCATTCTGTTGAGTGCCTGATTCTTGGTTTCAGCTCAGGTCATGATTTCAGGGTGGTGGGATCAAGCCCCGAGTTGGCCTCCCCACTCAGTGGGGAGTCTGCTTGTCTCCCTCTCTCTGTGCCCCTGCCCCCCACTCTTGTGTGCACTCTCTCTCTCTCTCTCTGAAATAAATAAATTTAAAAAAAAAAAAAGGAAGAAGAGCATGAGTTCTTGTGCTGGAAAAACTGGAGTAAAATATCAGCTCAAGAACTTAGTAACTCAAGAACGTGAGCAAATCGCTAAAATTCTTTGTGCCTCGATTTTTTCATTGCAATGAGAAACGGAACCCTGGTATGTCTTAAGTGATCAACAAGTGATCAGTAATACTATTATTTAGCGTTGTTGCTCTGATCATTACAGTCTCTTCCCTCATATAGTAATCACAAGACATGATTACTTGTGCATTTAATGATTAACTTATACACTCAGTGAGTATTTATTACCTACTGCATATCCCAGCCTGCGCGAAGCTCTGCGCGCTTCAGAAGCTTAGAATCTCATTGTGTAGACAAGGCAGACACACTTGAACTAGCTCCACCGTAATAACAACCACACGAATGGTTGTAATAATAAAGACAGCTGATATCTATCAAGAGCTTACCATGCGGGCATTGTTCCAAGCGTTTTTTGTATATGAACTCATTTCAAATTCATAACAGCTCTGAAGCAGGTCCTAGCATGCTCCCCATTTTACAGATGAGAAAATCAGGGCACGAAGAGGTTAAGTGTCTCATCCAGTGTCTTAGGGCTGGTTAGTGGAGGACTTGGGATTTGAACCATCACAACAAAGGGGGCTCAGCCAGAATGTGCCCTTGGAGTGTGCGGAGGAAGATTCTTGTAGGCAAGCTACTTGTGGAAGGTGGGCAGATGAGGGAAGATCTTCTTTGTGGAGGGGAGCATTTAATACCCTCCACCTGCCCCCTCCTGCCCAGATGTGGGCCATGGGCCAGTGGCAACAGATTCCTCTGTTCCTGAGACTCAGCCAGAACTGCTAACTCAAAACCACCGGGTGCAGGGCCCAGGAATCTGCATTTTAAACATGAGCTCCCACTCTTTAAAGCTTGGAAACCCCTACTCTAATGTTGAAAGTAGAGGCCCGCCCTCAACTTCACCACCTACTCCTTGTGTGATGTCAGACACATTGCTTAGCCCCTCTGGGACTCCGTGTCCCCTCTAGGAAGTGGGGAATGATACTGTGTGTCTCTTGGCTCTTGGCTTAACAAGGCAATCAGAAACTTGAGTGCAAAGGTATGGAGGCCGGGGAGGCATACAGCGCTTGGGTACCAGGTGCTGGAGATGCCCTGCAGGTGGAGAGAAGTGCCCTTTGTGGTGGTGGGAGGGAAGTCAAGGGCAAGTGCGGATGCTTTCAGGGTCTGAGGATCCCTTGTGAGCTTTGTGTTGGACTCATTAGGCTCCTTTTGGGTTTCTACGCCTTTCACGTAGCTGTGAAACTTACACACTGTCCCTTCCTCGCCAGGAGACATGCTTGATGGCTTGGTTCTTGGAACCTTCTTCTAAGATGACTAGTTGGAGTGAGTGGCAGAGTGTGCTTGCGATCTGATGGGAGGTCATTGCGCCTGCCACCCTCAAGCCCACGTGGCATCTGTGTCTGGTCCCCACACATTCCTAGGAAAGCTTCCTCAACCCTTCGGCTTTGCAAGCAGCAGACAGGCTGGTTTCAGGGTGCAGCACCTGCTTCTGCCGGGTGAGTGACGGGGTCGCCCCTCAAAGGGGGGCTCTCTCCGGTGGGTGTGACCGAGGGTCACTGTAACTGCTGAGAGATGAAAACTCATCCATCAATGCGTCTATCACCATAACTGTCACTGTAAGCAAATACTCCTGGTGGCCCGTTCATTTGCCTTATGGATGCAGACCGCGTCACCTTAGAGAGCAAGGGTGGCATTTGGCCGGTATCTGGCCCAGCAACAGTGCCCACGTCATGGCATCCTGAAGTTCGGATCCGTCAGCGTTTGGTCAGGGAAACAGCCACTGCCAGTGACACGGGACTAGGGCTGCAATGGAGGAGGGGAGGTTTGCAGGGTGTGGGGAGAGCTGGGGCCTGGAGGCCTAGAGAAACAAACCTCAGCCCGAGGCCCCAGAACAGGGGAGCAACGAGATGCCAGGTGTCCCACTGACAGTACTCATGGGGTGGTCCTGGAAGCCCCACATCTAAGGGAGTGGCTGGCTCCACGGCCTCCCAAGAATAACCGAAACTTCCAGTCTCAAGGGAGCTTGTCACACTGGCCAGCTCCAACCAGAAGCTGCCTAGTTCGCTGGGTTGTAGGAACAGCAGCAGGCTGGGGGGCTTAAAAAACAGAAATGAACTGTCCCACCGTCGTGGAGGCCGGAAGTCAGAGATCTAGGTGCCGGTGGTGGGCTGGTTTCTTCTGAGGCTGGGTGAGAGAACCTGCTTCAGGACTCTCCCAGAGCTGCTGGGGGTTTGCTGGCGATCTCTGGCATCCTTGGCAGGGGAAGCATCACCCCCATCTCTGCCTCTGTCTTCATAGCACGTTCTCCCTGTGTGCGTGTCTGTGCCCAGATGTCCCCTTCTCAGAAGGACATTGGTCATATTGGATTAGGGGCCCACCCTAGGCCCGCATGACCTCATCTTAACTAATTAGATCCGCAAAGACCTTATTCCCACAGAAGGTCACCTTCTGAGATATTGGGGTTAGGACTTCAACATATGGGTTTGGGGCGAGACAATCTAACCCACGACAGAGAGGATTCTGGGAAACGTAGTTCCCAGCCTGAGATGGGCATGGTGGTAACAAGACCAGGACAGCCCCACACAGAGCTGGCAGGGACGCTTCCCCATCCACTCCTCCATTCACAACGTGCCAGGCTCTGTTCGGTGTTGGAAACACGAAGGTGAGTTAGGTCTTTCCCTTGTGTTTGTCCTGGGCATGAGTTGACAAGTACACCAAGAAATTGTAACTTAGGACGAGAGGGCTCATGGGAGCACAGAGGAAGGCCAGCCCACTCGGAGACCAGCGATGGCCTCCCTGAGGACCGGCCTTGCAAAAGAGGAGGTGGAGCCCAGAGTGGGGGCCAGTGTAGTTAAGAAGGCATTCCAGCTGGAGCCACTAACCCCACCCAGCAGGCATGGAGAGAGGAGCTGGGAGGACTGCGGGGAGTGGGGACGTGTGCACGCCCACCCCCAATCCCGGACTGCTTCCCCATCTCTGTGTGGTAAATATGGGGCAGCTGGGGTGGAAGCGATGTCAGGAGGTGGCAGGCAAGCGCAAATGCCAAGGTGAGTCACTTATGCTCCTTAGGGGGCTTTGATCACGCAAAGTCCTGCTCCTTCCACATTGTGATATATTTAGAGCCGGCCACTTCCGCCTCCGAGTGCAAGCTCTGTCCTGCCACCTGGGGGTCTCGAGAGAGGGGCTTGGCCTTCCTTGTCGTGGGTCCCCAGTACCTGGTCCGGCACCTGGCCTGGCAAACTGTGGGCTCAGAAATGCTGAGCACGACAGCAAAGAGGTCTCTATGACCATCGCCGCCCACCTGGCTGCTGCCAGCAGACGCCTTACACGAATGAGCAGCCGTCTTCCGTGTTTTCGGATCTCGATCTCTTCTGTTTGTACAGGTTGAACAAACAGGTTTATAACTGTTACCTTAGTTCGCATCTGGACGACAGGCAGGGCAGGGAGAAGGTGCTTCTCTCTCCAGTGTGGATGAGGGTGACGAGTCTGCTTGGAAGTGTCTTGTCTGAAGGCAGGTGGCAGGACTCTGGGGGAGGCAGCCTGGTGTGCTCTGCCCCGGAGGCGGTGGTCTGTCCGTGCTGGGGGACAGGGGACAGGCCCATGGGGGGTGGGGGGAGTGGAGAGGAAGCCACGTGGCCAGATGGGTGGTGCTTTGGCTTTTTTGCTGAATGGCTTCTTCAAATTAGAATCTCAGCCAGAGGCGGGAAGGGAAGTGGGCAGTGGCCACAGAGGCGGTGGCAGTAGCTTAGGGGAAAAGTCCAGGCGGCTCAGATGCTGGAGGAAGCCATGCGGATGCTTGGGTGTGGTACGGAGCTGCGGGGATGCTCAGGGTAGATGGACTGGGCAGAACAGACAAGACTTTCTGGTGTCTTTCGGGGGTGGGGGGCACAGGGATGACCCCTGAAGTCTGACCTGAGCGCCTGGAAGGTCACATTGACGGCACAGGGAGGGGCTGGTTAGAGATTTGGAGGGTGGATGGAAGGTTTCATTCTGGATATGCTAAGTTTAAGACGCCTGACACTTCTGGGCTTTTCCCTCCTTGAACTCCTTCACTACCGGCCTCCCCAGCCCCTGTCACCCAAGCCCAGGTTCCTGGTGGGATGCGAGGTCTCTGAGCAGGGCGGGGCCACACATGCTTCTAGGAAAGCAGGGGGGCTGGAAATGTATTCAGCCTGGGGGATTTCCTTTAAGGAAAGAAACAAAATCCTGAGTAGAAAATTTGACATGATTGTGTGTATTTATTTGGCTGACAAATATTACAAAGGGAAGGGGCTCCAAGCAAAAGTGAGGGACTGAAGCCCAGGGTGGGGCGAGGCTCTCCCGCTGTCCCCACTCCTCCAGGCTTTGCTCAAGCTGTCCCTCTGTCTCCTCTTCCTCCCCAGTGTGTCCTACTCCTTCTTTAAGTCTCAGCCTACATATCCTTGCCCCCCGGGATGCCGTCCCATACCCTCGGGCTGAGTGACAGCCTCTTCTCTCACCCCGTGGCCAGCTGTCCCCTCCCCTTGAGATTGTAAGCTCTTCTAAGGGGGCAAGGCTGCATTCCATGAGGCCCTGGCACATGTAGATGGTACTTAATCAAGGCTATTTGACTGATAATTAATAACCAATTTTTTAGTGAACAGAGAGTTAATTCAAGAGTTCATGTTCTAGAGGATTTGGCGAAACAAAATTTTCCATAGGCAAAAAGCAAGCAAAGGATCCCAATATTTTAAAGTTCATTAAAAAAAAAAATTTCCTGGGGTGCCTGGGTGGCTCAGTCAGTAAAGCATCCAGCTCTTGATTTCGGCTCAGGTCCTGATCTCCGGGTTGTGAGATCAAGCCCCAGGTCGGGCTCCTTGCTGGGCGTGGAGCCTGCTTAAGATCCTCTCTCTCCCTCTCCCTCTGCTCCGCCTCCCTCTAACCACCCCCCCCCCCCCGAACACCGTTTCCTGTGTGTGCAAGTATAGAGAGCCTGAGAGGGCCCTGTACTTTTCAGAAGGTCTCCCACCTGAGTCATCTCACCCGAGTTTCCAGGAGGTCTGCAGGGAAGATGGGACGGGATTCACCCCTGTCTACAGGGGAGGCAGTCGAGGCTCATGGCTGTGTGGCATTTGCTCCAACTACAGAACCCCTTGGCTTGGATTCAGGGTCATAAGGGGTTTTGGTCGGGGGGGGGGGTAGGCAGGGGCCATTAGCAGGAAGGAGGAGGGGTGACCGTGCAAAGGCCACCCGGCACCAGCACCACTAGGCAAGACCGGTCCTTGCCCTCAGGAGGCTTACAATCAGTGGCAGAGAGGCCAAGAAGAGAGTAGTACCTTAGGGGCACTCGAGGAAAGAGCAGAGACCAGGCACTCGTGCCCCTGGAGGGCACTGGTACTGGCCGGGGGATTAACTCCAGGGCCACCAGGTAGCAGGCTCTGCCCACTGAAAGGGCGAAGGCTGCAGGACAGAATGCCAGACTGGATCCCTCCTCTGCACGTTAGGATTAGGCAGGAATTGTTGCCACTGAAATTCTCCCATCCTGCCAGGCTAGCCTTAAGCCCCCTTTTCCATGCAGCCTCCCTGGATTCCCCCGCTGGCAGGATGCTCGCTTCCTCTAATCCTCAGGGCATGATACCTGTGCCTCTCTTCTGGTGGAGTCCATGGGGCCATGGCATCGTCTCCATGTCATTCTCTAAGCTCTGGATGGACGTCACCTGTGTGACTCAGCACCTCTTTACCTGCACCTCCAATAACAGAGGCAGCTGACATTTGTCGAGTTCAGTGACACTTACCAGTTGCTTCTCCATAGATCATCTCTTCTGACCCCTTGCTGCAACCAGGCTCTGAGATCAGTCTTGGGTGAAACCTCATCTTCAAGCTCCCAGGGCAGGCAGCTTTGGACTGGTTACTGAGCCTCCCCGAGCCTGGTATCCTCGTCCGCGGTGGGGACATCACGACAGCCCCTCCACCCCCAGCCCCGTAACTGTTATCATTATAGGAACCGGGCGCAGAGTGGGTGGTGATAAATGTATATTCAACCAATGGGCTCACTCACGAACGTGCAAAAATGTGCCTTGCCCTTGAGCAAACTTTTTTGCGCCTGGAAGGAGGCGGGTGTCAGGGGAAACTTGATGATGCTAGTTGGAAGTCAGGTGGTGCTAAACTGCTCGGCTGGGGGAGGCAGCCACGAAGCCATCCGCCTTCTTGTTTAAAGTGAGTTATAATTCTCCAGGGAACGAGGAACCAGGCAGTTTGCTCCAGCAGAGGAACGGAAGCCGAGCACCTCTACCTCTTGTGCCCCAGTCGGGTCCCCGGGCTAATCAATACTAGGTTGGGACGCAGGCAGGCCCCTCGGGGGTCCAGGAGGAGCCTCGGGAGGGGAGGGACCCAGGCCAGACTGCAGCATCCAGAGGAGGTCCCAACAGATGCTGCTGCCAGGGCAGCTGAGAGCCTTGGCCCTCTTTCCCCCCGCCCCCAACCCCAGTCACTGGTGCCCAGCAGGGACTCAGCGCAAGTTCACTGAGCAATTCCCTTCCATGGAATGACCGCATTATTACTTGTCCTTCCGGGGCTACTTGCCTGCATCAGGGAGTGTGCTCAGTGCACAGGAATAGAGCCCGTTCTAGCCCACTCTGCCCTTTCCTGGCTCAGTGAGCTTAAGCGAACCCCGAGCCTCAGTTTCCCCAATTCTGGCTTAAAGGGTGAAATTTGCTATGCCCTACTCAAGCCTTTAAAAAAAAAGTGCGTCTGGACCAAGGCATTTTGCCTCTTCCTGGTCCCTCGGGGATTCATTTGCATTCTTGGGATGAAATTGTTGACTATGCTTCATGCTCAGCCGCACATTTAAATGCTTATGGGAGGTTTATTTTGGAGAAGTAACTCTCCGGAATGCTGGCAGGGCCAGCGCCCCCGCCTCCCCTCGGTGAGGCAATCAGCCCCCCGCCGAGGCTGGAGGCAATGCGGGGCTGTAGGGCCGAGCATCCTGGACCCGGGGGAGGCACTGTCCAATGAGAGCCTCACCCCAGGGGCTGTCTCGAGGCTGTTGGGAAATGTCTCATTTTTATATGTAAATAAATCATTTCCAGAGATTGCTCCGATCGCAGCAGGCTGCTGCTAAAATGTTTTAAGTGGGTCCTTTGCCACTGTAAACTTTGTTAAGCATTATTATCATGTTTGGTTCTGTTTTCCTCAGCTGATCTCACAGAGCCGTCCACTCCCAGCATTCTAGCCTGTTCTGTCACTGTACCTGGTTGCATACCTCTGGGGACAGAGAGCTCACTACCTTTAGGCCACCCATTCCACGGTAGGACACCACTGACTGATGGAAAAGTCTTCTTTCTAAGAGATCTGGAATTGAAACTCAATTCCTATCTCTGTCATTGCCACACCCTTAAGCCATGCCTTGCTCTGGTCCTGTTAGCACCAGCTTGCCATCTCTTCCTCGGCTACTTGCTCCCTGTACCTGACCGGAGCTCCAACCTCCTTGCCAAGGCCTTTGACATCCTGCATCACCTACCCCCTTGCTCACCGTCATCTGCTCTCCCCCTTACTTACTATGCCCCAAAGCTGCTGGCATCCGTTCCTCCAATACCCAAAGCACCGTCCCACGTTGGGACCTTTGCACCTGCCATTCCCTCTGCCAAGATGCTCCTTTCGTGAGTTTCCTCCTCAAGGACCTCAGCTCACTGTCACTTCCGCAAAAAGGCCCTCCCTGCCATCCTCGCTAAAGTGCTCCTCTTACCGTCAAATATCTTCCCGTGTGGTTTCCTATCTGACTACCATATAAGGCAGCACAGTGTTTACTGTCTGCCCAGTTTGAACGTGAGTCCCCCAGGGATAGGTCTGTGTCTTGTTCCTGCTGTAATCCCAGGTCCAGCACACAGTAGATGCCCAATAAATGCTCCTTCTGCAAGTGCGATGCTCATGTCTTCAGAGTCTCCATGCCGCTGGCTCCTTGATGGTTGCTGGCAAAATGCGGGATGGGGCACACCCTCGGTCTTTTCTCTGGATGGGCTTGCCTCTGTCTACATCAAGAAGGTCCAAACTCACTTAGCAGCGGCAGCTGTTCCCCAAACATACTCTTACAGCAGGCCCAGTCTACAAAACAGATAAACAGGGAGGTGGTCTGCCTGAAGCAATGTCCCTTCACCCCTTTACTCCTCGGCCCCCTGGGCTCCCTGTGTGGGCCCTCGGCACCTGCAGAGATGTCTGCTCTATGCCTGTGGTCTGGCAACAGCCCCTCCTTTTCCTCTGGGCACCCACCGTCTCCCATTCTCAGGCAGGGATTCTATCCACCAGATCTACCTCTCAGCTAGGGATTGGCTGGGGGAGGACACATGACCCAGGCCTGGCATCTGGCCTTGGAACGTTTCCTAGAAGCGCTGAATAGGAAGTCCGCTCTTTGTGCTGGGGTGGCTGGGCTGCTTGAGTGTAAGCCAGGACCTGCGGGCATCCACAGGAGACAGCCTTCCTGATACCAAAGCATATCAGAGGATGGCGGACTCAAGAGATGGAGAGAAAGTAAGCAAGTGCTCTTGACATGGTCTGGGCTCCTGGATCTAGCTGTACCTGCAGCCCTGAGCTTCACAATTACCAGAGCCAAAAGATGTGCTACTTGGCTTAAGCCTGTTTGAGCTGGGCTTTCTCTCACTCATAACTGAGAGAAGCCTGACTGTGGCATTGGGGGCCATGGACGTGTTTTAATGCCACGGCTCCCTCTCATCCTTAAAGTCAGGCAGAATGCATTTGACGTTTTAACTCCTATGGCATGTTTGCATGGGTAGTAATGATAGCAGTAGCACCTCTCTCTTCCGGAGTGGTTTGCAGCTTTCACTAAGTTTCCAGGAGAACAACATGAAAAAAATTACCCTGTTTTTGTCTTGTAGATGAGGAAACTGAGCTCGGGAGCTCGGGGGCATTGCACAGGTACAGAAATGCCTCGGGGTCCTTTTGGGGTTTTGGGTTTATGGGATTATGACACGTATGACAGAGGTGGATTGATAGTTTATTTATTTATTTATTTATTTATTTATTTATTTATTATTTATTTATTTATTGGCTAATATCTGGCCTTTGGGCCTTTTAGAGTCATTATTTTAATTACACAAAGAGCTTACATAAATCGGTAAACAAAATAAGAACAATCCTCCAGCAGATAAGTGAGCAATAGGGAATTTACAAAAGAAATGATCCAGGAAGTAAATCAAACATGGAAAAAATACTCGGGCTTCCTAGTAATCTAAGATCCTCAAATCAAAACAAGATACTATGTTCCTCATCTTTAAAATTGGCAAAGATTAAAACAAAAAAGCAAACATGGAGTGCTGTCCTGGATGTAGAAAGTTCTCCCATGATGATCGTTTCGAAAAGAATTTGGCAAAAGCATGTTTTAAACAGGGGTTGGGAAATGTTTTCTGAAAAGGGCCTGATGATAAATATTTTTAGCTTATTGAACCCTCTGGTTTCTGCTACTCAATCCTGTTGTACTTTGAAAGCAGCCATAGGCAATGTATACGTTAACGAGCAAGGCTGCGTTCCAATAAAACTTTATTAATAAGAACAGGTGACAGGCTGGATTTGCCCCTCAGGCCAAATTTTGCCAACACGCCCCTCCCAGTTGTGGACATGTATTATTAAGTAATTATCAAAATGATGGTTATACAAAACATGTAGTTACATGGAAACATACTTAGGCTATAAAGCTAAATGGAAAATTCCTGGCTACCCAATTATATGCCCAAATATCTATCATCATAGCTATGCAAAGAAACCCATAGGAAAATATTAGAGAAAGGAGATAGACCTGAGTTAGTGAGCTATGGCAGCATAAAATATGCCCAATTTTAGGAGCTTAAAACAGCCATTTGTAGTTCTCCCCAGGCTCTGGCTGTGTCAGCTGGGCCGTTGTGTTGATGTGAGCCAATGTTGGCTGATTTCTGGGCAGGTGGAGCCGGGCGTCCTCTGCTGCACCTGGGGGTGCTGACCGTGGTCCGAGGAGAAAGCCAAAGCACCCCAGCCCTCTCGAGGTCTAGGATCAGAGCCTCTAGCACAGTCACACGGCCAGTGCAAAGTCATACTCCCAGGGTGCAGACGGGAGGGGGTTGGTAGAGAGTTTGACTGCAGCCCCGAAATGCTACTCGAGAGGGAAGGACCCCAGTCTTCTCTGATGCCCGCTGAGTCAGAGGTGACCTCGGAAGGCCCCGAGCATTGCTGCCTCCAGGCTGGCATTGGCAGGTCCCTGCTCCACTCACACCGCCCTTGGCAGTGAACCTTCATGTCCATCTTCCTCCCTCCTGCTTGTTCTTCCTCCTCATTTCCATACTCGGCCTCCTTCCAGTTCCTGCAAGGCCTCCGATCCTTCTCAGTGGGCAGGAACTGAAGGCCGGAGCTGGCGTCCCAGGAGGCCGTGATCTGCAACTGTCAGAGCAGAGAGCAGAAGGGACCCGGTGCCTGCCGTGGCATTCTTGATCGGAGGACAAACGCAGAGGGTGAGCGCCACCCCTGCCGGCACCGGTGCCCGAGAGTTAGATGCGAAAGAGGGGGAACCCAGCGCAAGAACTCCAGCACCTTTCTCTGATGGATCCGGAGCTTCTGAGCTGAGAAGGCCGCTCGGCCCAGGCACTTGGCATAGCTGGTTCCTCGGTTTCATTTTTAACCATCTTTCCCATCAGGAAACTGCCTGGCTGGCTCAGCTGGTTGAGCAGCCGACTATTGGTTTTGGTTCAGGTCGTGATCTCAGGGTCGTAAGACTGAGTCCTGAGTTAGGCTCAGCGCTCAGCGTGGAGTCTGCTTGAAATTCTCTCTCCCTCTCCCTCTGCCCCTCCCCACTGTGCACACGTGTTCTCTCTCTCTCAAATAAATAAATAAATCTTTAAAAACTCTTTTCCGTTAAAAAAACCCACACACGTTCTATAGAATTCTATTGATGGTGAGCCCCATTCTAGAATGCCATGGAAGCAGGGGCCAGGTCTGTGGTGGTGGAGCCGTCCGAGCTGGCGCTCCCTGACCTGGTTCAGTCCCTCGTTTCCTGCTTCCTCGCGCTTGGGCCATTCCCTCCTGACATCTACCTCTTTCAACTAATGTGAGTTGTGTCCGACTCTTACCATCTTACAAAACTGAGTGCTCTTTGACATTGAGACCCTGTCGACGTAGACTCTGAAGGCCCCCGGGGGTTTTGGCCGTGGGCTTCCTGTGGGATAGAATCCAGCCCAGCCCATCCGACAACACGACAGCACCCCCAGCCCTTGGCAGGTGTTGGTGACCTTTTACGCGTCAGCTCCTGTACCAAGTGCTTGTCCCTCATCACCTTGTTCAAATCTCACAGAAGCCCAAGGAGGGAGGTATAAATGCGCCTCCTCGTTTTTTAAATGGACTTCATTTTTTTAGAGTGGGTTTGGGTTTAGAGAAAATTGAGGAGCTAGTGCAGAGATTTCCCATAGGCCCCCCTTACACACTCTGCGTCCCCTATTATGAACGTCGTGCGTTAGTGTGGCACGTTTGCTGAGCTGAATGAGCCAGTTTAGGTATGGTACTATGAACCAGAGTCTGTAGTCGAGATCGGGGTTCACCCTGTGGTATAGTCTATGGGTTTCAACAAGCATATAATACCACGTAGCCACCGTTACAGTACCATATGGAATAGTTTTACTGCCCTAAATCCCTCTCCTTTGTTTCGTTATGTAAGAAACCACCAAACTGTCTTCCAAAGTGACTGTTTGGCATTCGCACCAGCAATGGATGAAAGTTCCTGTTGCCCCACACCCTTGCCAGCGATTTGGTGTTGTCAGATTTCAATGGTCCAGATTTGGGCTCTTCCGACAGGGGAGTGATGGCGTCTCATTGTTGTAATTCATGTTTTCCCGATGACACACGGTGTGAAGCATCTTGCTGTACGCTTGTTTGCTATCTGTATGTCTTCTTGGGAGAGATGTCTGCTCAGACCTTTTGCCCATTTTTTAAACTGGGTTGTTTGTTTTCGTAACTGTTGCATTTTTAGCCTTCTTTTTGGATTGTGGATACAAGTCCTTTAGCAGATACATGTTTGGGGACTATTTTCTCCCCGTCTATAGCTTGTGTTTTTGTTCTCTCAACTGTTTTTTCACAGAGCAGTTTTTAATTTTAATGAAGTCCCACTCACCGTTTTTTTTCCCCCATGGATTGTGCTTTTGGTGTTGAATCTAAAAACTCACGGCCAAACCCAAGGTCACCTATGTTATCTTCCAGAAGTTTTAGAGTTGTGTGTTTTATGTTAAGTCATGATCTGTTTTGAGTTAGTGTTTACAGAAAGTGTAAGGTCAATGTCTAGATCTTTTTTTTTTTTTTGGCTTGTGGATGTCCATTTGTCCCGGAGCCATTTGTTAAAGAGACTATCTTTTCCCCATTGTATTGCCATTGCTCCTTTGAAGAGCAGTTGACTATACGTGTGGGTCTGTTTCTGGGCTCTTTACTCTGTTCCTTTGATCTATCAGCCTGTTTTTTCACCAGTACCAGCTGTCTTGATTGCTGTGGGTTTATAGTAAGTCTTGATGTTGGGTGATACCGGTTCTCTGACTTTCTTCTTCTCCAGGGCGGTGTGGGCTATTCTTGGTCTCTTATCTTTCCAAATAATCTTTAGAACCAGTTTGTTGATACCCGCAAGATAACTTGCTGCAATTTTGAGGGGGATTACATCAAATCTGTCGATCAAGTTGGGCAAATATACCTTGTTACAAATGAAACCCCAAAGGCCCAGAGAGGCAAACAGACTTGCTTAAGGTCAATGGAATTAAAACTCGTATTTCATTGATTCTGACACACATGTTGTATCATCTCTGAAACGGAGGTGCCCTTTACGGTTGCTGCTGACGTTCGAGAGTCATCGTAGAGTTGGCATTGCCCACACTTGCACACAAAAATTTGCAGAATGTGGGCAGTGGCTTGGGAAAAAATCCCCAAGACAACAGCGGAGCACGTCTTTAAGAAATGTTGCATCACCAGTGCCTGTGATGACCCGGAGGCAAGAGGGAGCTCTGAGTGTGAAGGGAATACCTTAATACCTTAATTGACTTATTTTGCTTATATTTTCCGTTTAATGTGTGTACAAATATGATACATTATTTTAAAAAATCCTCAGAGCTTCTGGTGGCTCATTCAGTTAACCGTCGGACTCTTGGTTTCGGCTCAAGTCACGATCTCAGAGACCTGAGATGGAGCCCCTTGTTGGGCTCTGAGCTTTGTGTGGAGTCTACTTGTCCCTCTGCCCCTCCCTCACACTCGTGGGCTCCCTATCTCTAAAACAAATACATACAATCTTAAAAGTCTTAAAAAAAAAAAGATTCTCGGGGCGCCTGGGTGGCACAGCGGTTAAGCGTCTGCCTTCGGCTCAGGGCGTGATCCCGGCGTTGTGGGATCAAGTCCCACATCAGGCTCCTCTGCTATGAGCCTGCTTCTTCCTCTCCCACTCCCCCTGCTTGTGTTTCCTCTCTCGCTGGCTGTCTCTATCTCTGTCAAATAAATAAATAAAATCTTAAAAAAAAAAAAAGATTCTCCTTCTCCCTCTCCCTTTGCTCCTCCCCCCTTTCTAAAAAAAAAATAAATAAAATTAAAGAATTTAAAAATATAAAAACCTTCTGGGTCTAAACAAATCTAAAAAGTTTTTTTTGTTTGGATAAATATGGAATTAAAAGTTTACAGTGACCGGGAAGTATCACTGGTTTTTTAAATTTATTTTATTTATTTTTTAATTAATTAATTTATTTTTAAAGATTTTGTTTATTTATTTATTTGACAGAGAGGGAGAGAGCACACAAGCAGGGGGAGCAGCAGGCAGAGGGAGAGGGAGAAGCAGGCTCCCTGCTGAGCAGGGAGACCGATGTGGGGCTCGATCTCAGGACCCAGGGATCATGACCTGAGCCGAAGGCAGATGCTTAACTGAAGGAGCCCCCCACAGGTGCCCCAGAAGTGTCACTGTGTAAGGGTCTCATTTGTGTCACTTATGGCAGAGGTGTATTCTTAGTGGGAAATAGAAACGATAGTGCATCTCGACGTCGCTAGATTCTCTGATGCACAGAAACGTTCGCATTGCCAGCATCCGCGGAGAAATCCCAGCATGGGTGAAAGAGGTCACAAGTGTGAGAAAGGGGACAGTCACAAAGTGGTGGGCGGGGCCAAGAGAAATCAACAAGGGATAGTGAGGGTCTCAGGGCTGACAACCCCTGGGAGCTGTTGCCACCTCTCCGCCCCAAGGGCAAGGAGTGTGAGAGGTTCCCAAAACCCGAGGGGGAGGCTGTGGGAGCGAGGAGGCTGGCTGGGAGGGAAAGAGCCAGGGGAATAAACCCCACTCCTCCAGGTACCCCTACCATTGTGGGAAACCACTGAGAAGCCGTGATCTACCTGGGGGAGACAGAACAGCATGGAGAGTGGGGGTGGCCCTGGGGGGGCGGGGCTAGGGGCAAGCGTCCTGCTGACCGCAGGGTTAGTACGCCAGTGCCCAGGTTCTACTCGCCGCCCCGGCTCCTGACCGCAGTGCTCCGCGCTTGCGCTCCATGGGCAAAGACAGCTGACCAGGTGGTGGGGCACCTTGAGCTCCCTCCTGTTGTGGAGGCTCACTAGTCCTCCACCATCTGTGGGCTGTGGCTGCCCCCCACCATGTCCTGGGCGTGGCCAGGGCCTGTCTCTTCACTCCCCTGTCCCCGCCCAGCATCTGATTTACAACGTGGGACTCTGTGGGAGAAATGGACTTCTGCTTCTGGGCTGAAACTTGGCTCAGAAACTGCGGACGTCAACTCACAGGCCTGGTGATGGACAGCACGAACTTGGATAGCAGTGTGTTTATAGCTTATAAGGGTGAGTTGTGCGTATTTCCAACTTGGCCCAAACACCTGCTTGCCCAATTGGCTTGTCAGGCAGGGTCAGAGCTCTAGATCTGCCAGCTTGATTTTTGAAGTGAACTCCTTTGTTTGCCAAATCTGCCCGAGACAGGGGATCAAAGGATCTGTGCGTCAGAACTGGGTTCCCATCCAGGGCTCCCTCTCTCTGTACAGACAGGGACATGGGAGGAAAGGGAAGGTGTTGGCCCCAGGCCACAGCACCTGGGGGGGGGGGGTTTACAAAGAACCTGGGGGCTAGAGTCTCTTGCCGGCCTCCTGAGCTTAGCTTGGCCTTTAGCTGTGGGATCTTGAATAAGCCCCCTCATCTTCCGTCCTGTTTCCCACTCTGCAAAACGGGGGAGCATGATTGCTGTCTCACAAGGTGATTGTAAGAATCAAATGAACTAGGAGCCAAGCAGGCTGGGAGCAATTCTGAGCAATACCTGGAGCTGATTCCTGTCCACAGCTCCTGTGAGCTAGTTCAGAGCAGGCCCTCAGTGTTTGTTGAATGACTTAATGAGTGAAAGGAACTTCATAGACTGAGGCGTGGAGGAAATGCTACTCATTATGTTAATTATGTTCTGTACCGGGCCAGGTTCCTGCAAGGCAATGAATCCCATCAACCCTGTCCGTCTGTGGGCTAGAGTCCCCCAAATGAACACCCTGTTTGCTTTCCTCAGGAGCAAATCCAGATGTTTTATTTAAAGGAGATAATGACTGTTTGAGCAAGAACCCTCCAGCTGTCACGTACCGCCATGACCAACTGCTCAGCCTGGACATGTAATGCTGGCCTGGCAGCCAAGGCAGTCATGAAGCCCTGGGTCACGGCCATGGCCAGGAGGAAGCAGCCGATGCTTAGAATCTGAGTCCCCTGGGGCTCCCAGGAGCCTGTGGGTTGGACTGAGCCCAGCAGAAGCTCTGTTCTGCAGCACATAGGCCCACAGACAAATCTCGGCTCCCAGGATTGGCAGAGAGGGGCCATCCAGGAGAGGCCAGGACCCTGGAAGTGGTCACGACCTCTGAATCAGCCATGGGGGAGCTGCTGCACATTCCTCAGAGGTGAGTGGTTCTGGATGTGTGGACACAGCTGCTGGACAAGGCCTCAGAGGCCACTCATCCCAGTTACTTTATGGAGAAAGGGACAGAGGCCCAGAGAGGGGATGGTTTTGCCATGTGACACAGCAGGTCAGCCTAGAATCCAGGATCCTGGGACTAAGCATTCCAGGTGGTCTGCGTGTGACATGTCCATGAAACTGCTGGGATGTTCTCAGCAGACAGCATGGCTCCATCATACTCTGATCTAAAGAGATAGCAGTGCCTGGAGTTGTGCAGTGTGCAGCCTGTGCAACCATATGCAGCAGCCCTTGCTGGAACTCTTCAGACTCTTCAAAGATAGACTCTTCAGACAGTTTCAAGGGTATATCCAAAAGTGACCCATATGTGGTGTAGATGTCTCCATCATTCTTGTTAGCTGGTGTTTTCCTTAAGGAATGAGGATATGCCCTCGTCAGACAACTCTGGAAGGTCCACACTGGAAGGGCCTTTTGAGGCCACCTCACCCAACTTTTTTTTTAACTACATAAATAAGGAAACTAAGGCTGAGAGAGAAGAGACTTGTCCACAATCACGCAGCGAGTTGGTCCCAATTATGCTTCACTGCCTGCTCTGCCGACCCCCTGTGGCCCTGGAGTTTCAGAGAACCTACCTTTGGTTCCACTCACACCAGAGCTACCTGTGTCCCCTGCACTCGCGGGCTTATGCCTGCCTCCTCACCCACTCCTCCCCCATCCATTCTGCTGGCCACGGAGGGAACTGTCCCAGAGAGCGGAGACCTACCGTTTGCCTGCTTCTCTCCCAGCTCTTACCCTGGCCAGCTGCTCCAGGTTCTCCTTCCCCAGGGGCTGTCCTGGAGCTCTGCTCACCAAGGCATGGCTCCCAGAACAGCCGCTGCAGAGCTCCCAGCCCACCACCCACTGCCCGCTGCCTTCTCTCTAGCCCTGTTCAAATTCCAGCCTTTTGCAAACCTGTGTCCCTTTTCCCACAGTCCCTCACTTCCTGGAGCATCGTCTCGCCTCCTCAAAGACCCAGCTCCAATGCCCTCTTCTCCAAGAGCCATTCCCTACACCCTGAAGCTACAAAGAACCCGTCTTTTCCACTGTCCCAGGGCAGCCTCAGCAGGACACAAGTCCATGGGTCAGACCCAGTTCTCTGCATGGTTGTGCAAACTGTACCCCAGGACATTCTAGAAATCCTAGATGACACTGATGTTTGTATGGGAACAACTTGAAATCCTCTTTCGTTTGTAGAGTCAGTCACCTTAAGTGCCAGGCTCTGGGCCATGGCTGGTCACAGACGCCTTACTGCACCTCTCCCCGAGGGGGATAGCATCCCAGCATGTGCCACATCCCACTGCCAGGTCACCCCTTTCCGGACAAGGCTGTAACAGTTTCCATGTCCACCTCCTGCCAGACGGTGTTCCCTGGCATGGCAGGTGTCACAGTGGGAAGACAGGGGTGGTACAGTGGGGAGAGCTCTGGGCCAGGGCCGAGCGGCAGGACACCTTCTCCCCTCGCCAGTATTCTGTGTGGAGATGGCAAACACAGTCGCATCGCCACCTGCCTGCGAGGAGGGAGGAGCCTCCCTATGGACTGGCCTGCTCTGAACCTTGTCCATCTGCCTCCGTAGGGATGGGCCCCAGATGATGTTTAATAACAAGCTCCCAGGGGATCTGCTTTGCAGTCGGCATTTGGAAACTTCTGCACAGCTATTCCCACAGTGCTTTGCACCCATTATCATCATTATAACTCTATGGAGCAGGTGGCTAGTAACGCACCTGTTCACAGGTGACTAAGGCAAGGCTCAGAGATGGGAGACGAGATGCTCGGGACACATGCAGACCTCTCCCTCCAGCCCCTGTGCTCCCGCACCTCCCAAAGCTTGAATCTGCCTTTTCAGTGTTCAGCGGGTCAAATTTACAATGAGGGGGGAGGGCAGGGAACACTGAGAATTCTGCACTCTTATTACCCCTGGGAGTGGAGCCAGGCTGTTTGAACCTGGAAGCTGTGGTTGGTGATGCCGGGGGCCACCAGGTGGCGGCTCTTGGAACTGCAAGCAGGTACCCAGGACCCTCCTCCCTCTTCCACCCCCTTTCCCCCCTCCATCTGTACAACCAGTCTCTTGAGTGTCAAAGGCCCCTCCATTTATTACGGTGACGGGATGGCGCCACAGAGGCACCGACATCCACTTGAGGTCTTGCTCCTTTTGACTCAGGTTTAGAAATCCAGAGTCTCTAACTTGGGTCTGGCTCGGCTCCAAGCAAGTTAGGGCTCCTTTGGGCCTCAGTTTCCCCCGCTCATCAGTGAAGAGGCTGGGATTAGATCTCTGGGGAATACTCTCCACTCTAAACGTCTTCTGCCTTATTACTAGGGACAACCGGTGACATGTTGATAGGGCTCGCATAATTCTTTTTCGAGACGGGGCGTCAGGATTTGGGGAGCGATCCCAGACTCCTTGAGCTGGCAACGTGCTTCGTGGGCTTCACGGGGAAAGAAACAAGACAGGCTGAAACGTGCTTGGTTCTCCTCCTGGACTCTTGTGTTCACCAGGCATTTTTGGAAGATGTTCAAATTAAAGCATAATTGAAAAATGAGGCTGTAACTGCAGGATACGGGGTGGCGGGGCCCGGGGCTGCTGACTTAATCAGGCGGCCTAATGTCATTACGTCCGTATTAATAACAGGCCGTGCGGGAGAGGGCCCTTCCCCGAGTCGAGGACACTTTCCAGCTGACAGGGCTTTTCTTCTTCTGTTTTTCACTGCAAACAAATGCCACTTGGGTTCTTTCTCCATTCCAGAGAATTCCCCGGAGTGAGATAAACATATGGAAGAAGATGGACTTTTTCTTCTTTCTTCTAAAAGCCTCTAGAAGGAAAAAGCTGCCCCGGTGTGGGACTTGGGAAGAAGGGTTGGTGTGTCTTCAGCAAGACTCTGCCTGAGGGGCTCCCGAGGCAGGCCTGCCCCTCCGCAGCCCCGGAGATGGGGCCACTCACGTGGGGCACCCCTCTCTCTCTCTGTCTCTGCCTCCCTCTCTCTTCTTCCCTCATTCCTTCAACCCCCTCCTCTCCCTCCCCCTCCCCTTTACCAAAAACATGCACTGTCAAGCCCCAGGGAAGCCGGGACTCGGCCTTCTCCCAAATGCTGGGGTGCTCGGGCTCTGCTCCCCGTCCTGTGCCTCATTTTAATTTGGGGAAATTGGACTAATAGGAAAATGACAACATCACATGCCCCACGACTCCGAATGAACCACTGTTAATATGTGACATTTTGGCATTTTTGCTTTCAGACTTTTTTTTTTTTAAGAAAAACCACTCTCCTTTTTTTTTTAATTAAAAATGATACATGCTCATTTTGAGAATAAAGATGAAACAACCACCACCTATTCCCACGACCCACAACCAGCTCTTGCTGCCAGTTTGGAATATTGGCTCTAAGTCCTTTTGCTCCGCATTACGTCAAAGAAGCGACACAGTATTACATATATTCTCCTTTACAACATCAGGGGCCTCTCACGTTCCAGTGACAGATAGAATCCCCCTGGTCCATGCCCCCTTTACTCCTGGGACCCCCGTCCCTGCCACTGCCTACTGTTGGCAGCTTGTCCTGGGTTCTCTGAGTCCATTTTAAATGTATTTACATATAATTCTGAATTCATTGAAAACACACGGCATCATTTGTGCTGTATTTCTGTCATACTGTACGTGTCCTTCTCAGCTTGCTTTGTTCTCTGCCTCGAACCCTGTTCCTTAAGCTCATTCTGTCCCTCCCTCCCCCTCTTGCCCCACCCCTCCCCTTCCACCCTTCTTGCCTCTCTCTCTCTCTCTCTTTCTCTCCCCACCCCCTCCACTACCCTCGGGGCCTGTCTGCACCCTGAGCTTTTTGTTCCTGCCCCCAGCGATGAACAACTCCCTCTGTGTCCTGCTGCCCAGACCAGCCTCTCAGCTCCCCCATCTGATGCGCTCACCCCACCTACCCCCCCAGAAAGCCTCCCCAAACCCCCTTCTCTCTCCCACCTCTGGCTTTGGCTTTGTATTACCCTTTCGTGCTTATCCCCTTCTAGGATTGCCCTCGCCACATTTTGAGGCAATTATTTTTTTATCTCCCCTGAGGGCTGTGGTCACCTCTCTTTCTGGCTCGGAGCCCGGGAGTGTTCAGTGTGTTAACAGACGTGAATTAAGTTCCTTCAGTTGGGTCACTTTCAAACCCAGTTTGGCTTTCACACCTCCTGGGACAGAGTGCTCACTACCTAGGATCAGGTATAACCCGTGGACTCCAACACTGAGACCCACGTGGCAAGGATGGAGTGTCCTCCCAAGCTTTCAGAGGGAGCGTGGCCCTGCTGACACCCTGGTGTCAGACCCGTGGCTTCCAGAATGCTGAGAGGATACATTTCTGTGGTTTTGAAACACCCAGTAGCTGGTTCCTTGTTACAGTGCCCTAGGGAGACTGAGACAGCTTGTTATGCAGCCAAAACTAACTGATACACTCACAGATTCATTAAGGCTCGGGGAGGGCAGCCAGAGAAGGCCTGAGGGCCACGTGTGATCTGTGGGATGGTTTTCGCCTGACCCACAAGCTAAGAATGGTTTTATATTTTTTTAAAAATATATTTGATTATTTACATAATCTCTGTCCAACGTGGGGCTGGAACTCAGGACCCTGAGATCAAGAGTCACACATGCCTCTTACTGAGCCAGCCAGGAGCCCCTGGTTTTTATACTTTTAAAGGGGTGTAAAGAAGGAGAAGGAGGAGGAGGAGGAGAATGAGAAGGAGAGGAAGGAGAAGAAGACTATGTCTGTGTGACAGAGATCCTCAAAGCCTAAAATATTTACCATCTGGCCCTTTCCAGAACAAGTTACAGACTCCTGCCCTAGAGGCTGGTGGAACCCCAGGATGGTAAGGGTCAGAATCCTTGAACAACCTGATGGAGAAGAGACCAGGAATGTCCACCATGGAAATTACATGAGAGTGAAATATAATTTTATAGTTTATATAACAAAATTATATTATGTAACATATATAACATGATATAATAATATGATGTATATAATAACATAATATAGTATAACATCATTTGCGGGTCTATTGGTCATTGCAGCGTAGTCTTGCCTAACTATTACAGAGAAAAAGTGAGACTTTCGCTTAGACTTCTGGGAAAGAGATTCTTATTCTTACTTCCTAGACCTGAAAGTCAAGATGGGGACCGAACGGGGCCCATCTTGCTGCAAGTGAGTCCTGGGGCTCAAGCCTGGAGAGGGGTGGAGGTGGAAGAATTAGAGACCAACCGGGTCCTGATGACATTGTCCGAATTCTGGAGCCAGCCATACCTGCAGCTGACTCTGCTCTCCACTTCTCAGCTTACCAGAGCCAATACATTTCCCCTTTTATTTAAGACAGATTGGCACCGTTTCTATTCCATGCAACCAAAAGATGCCTAACCTCCTTTGGTATTATTAGAGCAATAGCATTACAACTGCTGTCATTCCTTCAGAAAAACAATGAAATCACTCACCAACTCTGGTGCTTTAAGTCCTAGTAGCTGCAATTAACCGATGACACATCTCCCAGGGCAGCGAGTTTCACTGGGGCGTTTAAAGACTACGGCAGAGCTACTGCTCTGGAAACACAAGCCTGGCTTCGGGTGGGGGAGACCAGAACTGGGGATACCAGTTAAGGGCCTGCCTTTATGCAAGTGATGAAAAGAATGAGCTCATTTACACCCTGGCGTGGACTGATCCCGTGGTCCCGTGGTCCCATGGTCCCGTGGTCAGACAGACTGTACTACCATCCGCATACAAAGGTACACACGATGGAAGGAGTTGGAGACAGTGTCTACACCCAGCATCCTGGAGTTAGTTGCTTGGACCATCTCTGGAAGGAGCCGCCAGGAACTGGAAATGACAGCTGCCTCGGGAGGGGACCCGGGAGCCTGGAGCAGGGGAGGGGATGAGAGTCACTTTTTACTCTTTGTTCTTTTGCACCTTTGGCCGTCTCCTCTGAACTGAACACCTTCCTCAACTGGGCTCCAAGGCACCATGGGGGGGGGGGCTCTCCGTTCTCCTTCCCTTCCTCCTCCTCTCCCTCACATTGTGGGCCCCGGGGCTGGGACCTGGCCCCTGTCGTCCCTTGTCCCCTGGACAACTGTCCCCTGTTCTCTTAGATTCCGTATCGAACATCCATCAGTCAGAGGGCCAAAAGAACAGCAAGGTTGTTTATGACTCCCTGCCGTGCCGCTCTCCTGGGTGCGAGGCCATCACAGCACAAACCCTCCAACCACTCCCCCCACAGCGCGCTGATATCCGCCTGTCTTCAGCACCCAGCGCTGGGTACCCGACAGCTGGCGACCACCCCGAGTCCCAAGTATTCAGTCTCCCATCCTGACCTGCTCCCCTGCTCGCCTGGCCTTTCCCGAGGACACACCAGTAAAGGCTGTGGCCCAGCTGGTCCCTTGCTTCTCGCTGCCTCCTCCCCAGCCTGGTGCTCCCCCTCCTCCCCCCCCCCCCCGTGGTCCTACGTGGCACATGTGGCCTCCTGCTTCTAGGGAGCGATGCTCACGCTTTCGTTCAGTGGCATTGGCCTCTCTGTCGTCACTCGGCCACCTTTATTAATCCAGACCAGGCAGCAACCTCACCTAGTTCCGGGCCTCGCATACCCGCCCACCACGGACCCCCTCATGCGCGCTCTCCCTGAGAACCAAACTCCTCTTTCCAACTGCCCGTGGGACACTCCACCTGCACGTCTAACCCTGGCCGTCCTACACACCCGCCTGTCCCGCCACCTTCCTGCGCTCTGGAGACAGCCTTGCTGTCGAGCTAGGAGCCCAGGTCCCAAGTCTGGGGGTCGCCTCCGAGTTGGCCCTCTGTCTTGAGAGGCCCACACTCAGTCCTGCCTCAGGGGCTCTCACTGGGACATTCCTACTCCAGCTCCCCTGGACATTCGGGTCTCAGGCTGACGGCTCCTCCCCAGACAGGCCTTTACCGACCTGCCCGTGGCCTCGTTTCGCTTCCTGAGAGGGGGGCCATCACAGCCTGAAACTCTGCCGTGCTCAGTGTCAGTCTGTTGCACACGACCGTCCTGGGCTCCCGCGGTGGCCCCGCGTCCCCAAGGGGACCAGGCGCAAAGCAGTGCTGGGGGGGTGCGGTCTGCGGGAGGTTGGGGGAAAGACCTTGGGGTGCTCAGGACTGGGACCCAAGGCTCCAGGAGTGTGGGCTTGAGAGGAGCAGAGCAAAGAGAGAGAGAGAGAACGGGGACAGGGTGGTGGACAGGACACGCAGGACGGTGCTCAGCCGCACCAGACACCCCAGCCCTCCGGGTGCCCTGTCTCTGCTGTCCTCGACTCCAGTCGTTCGTTTACTGTGGCCACAGCTCCCTGGGCCACCGTGTACTCAGTCTTCTGGATGTGGACTCTCTTTTTAAACTCAAATACGTGCGTTTGGAAAGGAAAGCAACACCGGCCCTGAAATCGCTGTGTTGGGCTGGGAAGCCAGGGGCTGGGGAGTGCACCCCCAGGACACCACCAGTGGCCCCGTGGTCCCTCAGGGACACCGGGCAGGCGCCCTCCCACCCCTCCTCCTCACTGTGGTGGGGTCTTCTGGCCAACCTCCAGCCTGGGGCCCGGGAGAGCCCAGCGTCGTCCACCCCAGGTCACAGGAACCCCTGTGACCAACGCCTCCAGCCTGCTCAAGATTCCGTGGTTTGGAGAGATTCAAGCGCCCCCTGCCGGCAGCTGGCTGAGTCCCTGCACATCACCGCGACAATCAGCTGAGAGGTCAGTCCCGCCTCCTCTGCCCTTGTCCTGCCCCTTCTCCTGCCCATCACCTCCCCACCGTGATCCCTCAAATGCACTAGACATTCAGATCCCGCCCCCAGGAATGCTTCTCCCTACAAGACTCCCCCACTCTCCTCCCACTGATACATCTGATACACCCCAATCATCTCCAAGACCACGAGGCACCCCTTCTTCCAAGAAGCCTCCCTTGATTTCACCCAGGGAAATTGATCATACCTTCTTCCTGTCCCCGCTGTCCCTGTGAAAACCCCATCACAGCTTCTGTTGTGCTGGGAGTTCCTTGTCCGTTCAGGTGCCTTTCCCCATAAAGACAGCGTCTTCTGTCCCAGGGACCCAGCTCAGAGCATTTTGGATCAGAGGCTCACGTGGGAAATGTTTGTTGATTGAATGGTTTTACCATCAATGTACTTCAGACGTTCTGAGCAGGGCTATTCTGCGGTGGGTACCCTGGAGCAAAACCAAGTATATATATTTGAGACAAAACATGATATGTACTTATGTGCTCATTGAGAAAAAATTCCAAAAAATGTAAGTTTTATAAACTAAAAAATCCTTTCAACCCTCTCCCATCCCACAACCTTTCCTAAATCACTACTGTTATCTGCTTGGGGTGCCTTCCTCCCAAGCTTTCCCCTTTACTTTGTTTTCCATTTTCTCCTTTCTCCTTCTTCTGCTTCTTCCTCTCCTTCTTCTTCCTCTACTACTCTTTCTTCTTCTCCTTCTTCCTCTCCTTCTCCCTCTCCTTCCTCTTCTTCTCCTTCCTCTCCTTCTCCTTCTCCTTCTTCTTCAGCATAAATGGGTCATACTATACACCTCTGAACTTTTTTTTTCCACCTTGAGGCAGGTCCTAAAGGCAGGACCCACAGGCTCATGAGTCTTTCCAGTGACTACAGAACATTCTCTACTACCTACCACACAGTGTGCATTTCAAGTCTTTGTCTTTTTGTCTTTGTGTTTGGTTGTTCGTTGCAGTTGCAAACAACAGTTCTGCAAACGTCCTCAGGCACAACGCTCTGTGTCCACGCATCCGAATTCCTGTAGAATTGACTCTTGGAAGTGGGAGGGCTGAGTCGAAGGGCAGAGCTGTTTCATATGTTAATAGATCTGGCCAAAATACTCTCCAAAAAGTCGGTACCAATTTATCCTCCTACTAGCAGTGCTTGAGTGTATCTCTGCATGTCCGTGACAGCCCTGGGTGTTATTAGACAATTCTGACATGCCTGATTGTCTCAACCTTCAAATCCAGCTGGCATCGGGCTACAGTGGGGATTGAGGGCAGCCATCAGAGGAAAGGGGTCTGGAAAGGGAGCATGGTAGGTGCGTAAGCCTCCAGCCTTGTAGCTGTAGCTGGCTGGCCCGCTCCTGTTCCTTGGCCAAGGAGGGAAAGTTCCACCCACCCCAGCCAAACCCTCTGAGCCCTTGATCCTGGACCCAGAGCCCAGGCATGGGGACAGCGGGGCTCCTGGGCCAACCAGAGCCCCCCAGAGAGGCTTCAGAAGCTGATCTGTTTTCAGGAAGCAGCAGCAGCTCCCTCCTGCTCTGGGAGAACGTTCTCTGGAGGAAGAGTGTGTTTGGGAGAACCAAAGAGTGACAAATCTGGTTCTGCACAGCGAGGCAAGGAGAGAACACACAAGAAAGTGTATGTCCTGCAAGAACCACAGGTTTGGGGACATCGGTGTGCTTTCTGTGATGTTTAGAGCCCCCCACTGGGACTGTGGAGGGGTGCTGCTGGAGTACGTGGGAGACATGCCTCTCACTCCACCTTCGCCCCAGACCGGGACCTGTTTGGAGAATGAAACTTAGAAAGAGCTTGTCATTTGTGTTGTCTAAAAAAGATGGAAAAGGAGAGACTGGGTAGTCCTAACATCCAAACGGTGCTCTTCACCCCGGACTCAGAGATCTTCCTGGCCAGCACCCTCTGGGATCCATGGCTGCCTGGGGTCACTTCCGCAGAGTTTCATCTTCTAGGAGCTCCATCCCAGACGGCCTCCGGGGCTGCCTGGCTTGCCTTCCCTCTGGCTTTGATTCTAATGGGCCTTATACAAGGACCTTGAACTGAAGGCCAACCAAGGTGAGGACGAGGGGAGGGGGGGGCGGGGGGGCCTGGCAGGGTCAGCAGCGGGAGCCCCCTGGGGACTCTCATTAGCCACCCAGGCGCCTGAGTGGTCTTGCAGAGACCCTGCAAGCAGGTCAAGTGAGGCAGCGTGCGTGCTGGAGGATGGGAGCCTCAAGCTCACTGGAGAGAGCCGAAGGCCGAGCAAGGCCTGGATAAGACAAGAATGCCCATGTGGAGATACACAGCCCCTCGTGCCCACGCGGTGTCCCAGTTTCTCGCCTGTTTCCATTTGTATTCACTTGTCTGTTCTTGCATTCTGCGAGGGAATGAAAGAACAGGGGTTATTCCCATTTTATAGATGTGGAGACTGTGTCCAGCATCGGGGCGGGTTGTCCCTTCTTTGGAACTGTAGGCTTTCTTCGGCCAACTCTTTTCCTTCCCTGAGGACTCAAGTCCGGGGTGACACCCTCCGGAGGCCAAGCCTGGGGCTCTTACCCTTAGCCCTTCTGCGTGCTTCCCAGCTAACATACGAACATAACTAACACCGTCTCTCCAGTAGACCATGAGTCGGGTTGTGTCTGATGGGTCCCCTCTGCCCTCCTCCCACCTGGCAGGTGCTGAGCGATGTTTGTGGATAGATGGATGCCAGCGTGGTAGATCCTGAAGCCCAAAGTGAACCACCTGTTTGAACAAAACAACGTGGGGTTTCCGAGGATCCCACATCTACTCAGGAAAAGGAGGATAGATAATTCTGGGATGCGGCATGGAGGGTGGAGACGGGGGAGGACAAATAGCAGGGGCTCTGGAATACCTTCAAGGTTCTGGGGTCGGGAAGGGGGCTCTGGTCAGAGTTCTTGAGGGGCAGGGTCACGGGCTGCAGGCCTGGGAGGCCAGGAAGATTGAGACAGACTCAAAGGCTCCTTCCCTGAGAAACAGAGCAACTCCCAGGGCGCCCTCTTGTGGCCATTTGAGGCCAAGGCTGAGCGCTCGGAGGATACTTTTGCCTTTTGCTCTGAACCAATGCACGTGGAAAGGAGGGTGGGAGTCCGGGTCTTGGAGTCAGGATTTTTGACCTGACCAACCGCTAATTCACCAGGTTGCTTGGGCAACCTCAGCCTCGGTTTCTTCATTTGATAATAAGGGAATCAGTGAAATGGCGCTCACAAATGGAAATGCTGACCACAAGTGAGTGTTAGGTGGGGGGCGGGGGGGAGCTTGTGTGCTCCCTTGGCCTTCTCTAAGGATTTGGCAGGTGGGTGCTGTCTGACACGGGAGGAGATGGATGCTCAGAGAGGTTAAGTGACCTATCCTTGGTCACTCAGCTGGTAAGTGTCAGCACTGGGACCTGAAGTCAGGTCTGTGACCCCACAGTGTGTCCCCTCCTCTAACTTCCTATTGTTTCTCAGGGTCTCCAAGAGCCCCACCACCTCTTCTGTGGTTCAGGGGGCCTGCTGGAGAGAAGAGATTCACAGGAGCCAGGAAGGTCCTTGCACACGGCCAAGACGGGAAGGAAAGAGTCAGCTGACAGGCCGAGAGGGACCCCACATACAAAAGGTAGTCTTTGCAGGGGAAACGAGTAGGCCACCACTCAATTAACCATCAGAACAATGTTCTCTGGGGCGACTGCCTAAACAGGAACAGGAGGCTGACCCCAGAGCTCAACTCTTATCCGGGGCTTCATGCTGCCTCAGTTTACCCTGCACACCTACCGCTCAGGGGTCTGGCTGAGGTGATGGGGCCATTGTGGGATGATTTGGGCATGTCTGAGAAGTTCACGTACCATGCTGTCCCTTGTTTCTTGGGCTGGCACATCTCTGTAGGACTAGTCCTCAGGAAGAAACCAATGAGAAGAGGTAAAGAGCCTCCCCACTCACACGGGTCTGGGTTCAGATCTCAGGTCTGCCAGTTGCTAGCTGAGTGAACCTGGGCAAATCATTGTGTGCCTCAGTTTCCTCCTCTGTGGAACAGGGTCACTCAGAGCAGCCCCATAGTACGGTTGGAGGATTTGGAGAGTGGGCTGGAGCCCCTGTGTGTCTCTTTGCAGCATATAAAGCTCTGGCCAGTGCTTACTGGTCTCAGAGAGCATCGGCTCCCAATGTGGGGTGTTGGGCGGGAACTCCTGGGGGCCTGGCCAGGGCAGGGCTTGGTGGGAATGGGGAGGGGAGGACGAGGCTGTGGCAGAAGCTTTCCTGCCCTGCTCCAGGGCACTCTCCCTGGGAGTTAGAAGCCTGCCCCACAACTGGAGTTTTGTACTCTTTTGGGTTTTTTGTTTTTTTTTTTACCAGAATTTGGACATTCCCTCCAAGTGAGATGATGATTTGACAGAATTAAAGGGGGAGGGGGATAGAGTGAATCTCCAGTGTTTACTTGGGTCCTCCTGGGCACTGTTCATTAATATTTAGCTATCTATTTATTTATTTATTTATTTGAGATTTATTTATTTATTTATTTGAGGGAGAGAGAGTGTACAAGCAGGGGGAGGGGCAGAGGGAGAGGGAGAGAGAATCTCAAGCAGACTCTGCCCTGAGTGGGGAGCCTGACACGGGCCTTGATCTCACAACCCTGAGATCATGACCTGAGCTGATGCCAAGAGTCAGATACTTAACCGACTGAACCACCCAGGCGCCCCTGTTAAATTAATATCAATTTAATATTTAAATTGACGTTATATCCAGGGCAAATATCCAGGGCAAAGCTGGCAAAACGTTTCTGTGTGTGGAGAGGGGGACAAAGAGCCCAGTTAGGAGGCTCTGAAAGCATCCAGGGTAGAGCAGAGGAGCTGGTGAGAAGAGATCGGATTCTCGAGGTAGTTGGCCCACGGAGCCTGGAGGGCGTGCTGCTGGAGACGTGTGCAAGTGGGGTCAGGATGACTCAGGTCTGGCCTGAGCACCTGGAAGGGTAGAGCCGCCATTATTTGAGATGGGGAGAAATCCCAGAGCTCCTTTTGGACACAGAAAGCTGGGGAATGTGGAGGGTCCTTGGGGAGAGGGTGAGGGAGCCGCTGGACAGGACCCTGGAGTTGAGGGGAGAGGTCCAGGGTTTTCGGGGCAGTGGGTGCAGATGAGGAGGAAAGGGGCCCCGATCCCAGAGCTGTGGCCAAGGACCCCACTCCAGGCTTCACTGGATACATGCTGAGCTGGTATCTGCTGCCTCGCTTCCTGCTCTGGAACAGTATTAGCTGAGACCTGCCCGAAAGCCCACGTCTGAGGCTTCTTACCTCCCTCCTCTACCTGCACTCTCCCCCTCTAGAGTCCCCCCACTCCATCTCAGCAGAGCTACGGCCACCCCCACTCAGCCTTTAGCCTGCGGAGCTGGGGCCCACCTTCCAACACCCTTATCATCCAGAACCGCTGGTCCTCATTCAGGGTCTGATGGGAACTGTCACTGCCAGCCCCTCACAGATATCTTTGAACTTGGAACTAGATGTGGTCAAGCCCTTGGGCACTATGTGCGTTCTCTCTCCCCCTCCACCACCCCTTGGTACATCTTATAGCCTGATCAGACCCAAGTCTTTCTCCATGGTCCCGGCAAGCCGGCAGAGTAAGTAGAATTGCCCCCATCTTACAGATGAGAAGAGTGAGGTCCAGAGAGGTGAAATTAATTGCCCAGATTAGCAGAGGCAGGACCGGAGTGCGACTACCTGAGATACACTCATGACCTCTGCTTCCAGGGGACAGGTGTGCTGCAGGGGGTACGTACCCTGTGCCAAGCACCGGAAGGCCATCCAAGGGGGTGACGTTTGACGACGTTGGCCTGTGGAGTTCAGCCTCTCTGCCCAGGTGGAGGTGAGGGGGCTCCTGAATTCCCCGTAGTGACTCTTCCTACCTGCCCATGTGGGGGAGCCTGGGAATTGCTGATTGTACAAATGTCCCTCTCTCTTGGCAAGACTTTATTCAGAGAATTTTTTAAATGTGTGTTTTGGACTGGATTTGGGCTACAGACAGAGTTGTGATCAGAGGTCAGGAAATGAAAATTAGATGACAAAAGGGAGTCCCGTGTATCTTACCAAATTGGGACAAATACCCCAGGGAGTGGGCAGAGGATGGGGCCATGGGCCAGAGGGGACACACCAGAAGGGACCGTGTCCCCTGCCTTCTCTGAGGGGCGCTGTGGTGTAAGCACAGACTGAGTCCAAACCCCAGGTCCTCTGCCACCTTGCTCAGTGGTCAGGGGAGAGCTTTTCTACCTCCCTTGGCCTCAGGTTCTTAATCCATCAAAGGGGAAGGATGATGCCCCCCCCCAAAGTCTAATTTATTCAGTCATTGATTTATTACTGGTGAGTAAATGAGATAGCAGATATATGGCTCTTGGCAGATCATGATATTTGAGGAGCCCCTGCCCTGTCACCTTTCTCTTAGGAAATGCCAGCCCGGGGAGGCCAGGGCTCCTCTCCTCCCTGTTGCTAGAGAGTATGGTGTATGTGGAGCAGCCAAGGGACAGCAGCGGCCGGGAGGGCCGAGAAGCATCTGCTGTCCCCAGGATGATGTGTGCCTGGCCATTGGAGCCCCAAGGTAGCCCAGAAACCAACCAGTCATTCTGCTCCATGTTGTGGTTGGTTCATTCAGTTGTTCAACAAGCATTTATTATGTGCCTCCTGCATGGAAAAACCATGGGGGATTCAGCCTTTCTTCCTAACTTTATCTGGCCCCTCGCTATGGCGACCTCTCCTCTCCATTGTCCTGAACTTCTCCCTGCCTCCATTCTCCAAAATTCTCCATTCTCTGGTCTCAGTTTGTTAAACTGAATCTGGGAGCTCTGGTCCGGGAAGTGGGAGCACTTGGGACTTGGAGGAGTCACTGTCCTTTTCTAGGGCTCTGTTCCCTTGATTCAAATTCCAGGGGTGGGTTACCAGAAAGCCAAGCTTTGCACCCCTGGTTTTGGAGCCTGTGATTGGGGGGTGGGTACAGGCCCCCAGCCCATCTCCATCCACGCCCCTGGAAGACATGGCTAGCTGATCAGGACATTCTAACTGCTGAGATTTCCCCCACCCCCGGGGGAGGCTCGGAATCTTTCCACAGGGCACCTGCCAGCCATCACCAATCAAATCCGAGCTGGCAGTTAGGATTAAACGGACTTTTCATTCCGGCCGTGCCCTGGGTGGAGTGAAGAGACACACCGGAGAGGCTCCTGGAGATACAGTCCAGGTGATAGATGTATGGTAGGGAGCAGTGGGGGGCGGTGGTCCATGGGGGTCGCCCGACAGGGACACGAAGGCACAACTGCTGTGTTGATCCTGTCACATCAGCCCCTCTTGACGGGTGAGATGTGCCCAGGCTAGGCTGCCTTGAGCAGCAGGGGCCCCAGCCCAGAGGGGAAGAGCTGGGGGAAGGGCATCGGCTCTGAGCCGGGCACTGTACTAGTCTGTCACAGACGTTCTCTCTTAGTCCTCTTGGTCCAGTCTGCCAGCGAGCTACGGTTAGCGCAGCCTTCAAGATGGTCACACTGACATGTCTCTGTCACCGCGGTCGGGCTGTGACCAGGGGTGCAGGGACCAGCGAGCTGAGCTGTGACCTCTTCAGGGGCATCGTGAGGTCTCCGGCCACTCTGAGGGCCCCACCGTGCTGGTGCTCAGCCTGAGTTGTGAGGGGAGATCACCAGGGCAGGAAGCCCCCAGCCTGACAGCCAAAGGGGCTTATTTCAACCCGATGCCTTCCGTTCCGAGACAGTGAAAACCTGTCCATTCTGATTACAGCTGACAGCTTGCCTCCGGCCACTCTTTGACAGAAATGCTCCCATTATGTAAGGGGGTTACATAAATCACCTTGTGATGTCTGTCACATGTCCGGGAGGTGCTGGCCCTGCCACTGGGCCTCTGAGGTGGCATTTGTAGGTTTCCTGGGTTGAGATGGTCAGACCTACCTCTCCAGGGTCTGGAGGGGACGTCTGGGTCTCTGGGTTAGCAAAGCCCCTAGGAAGGACTTGGGGCTTGCCCCCTTGGTTAATAGGATCATTAGGGAGCGGTATCGTACAATGGTCACCACTAAGCGTCTGGACCTGGCTGCCCACATCCCGGTCCCTGCTCTGCCATTTACTGACCAGAGGACCTTGGGCCAATCTCCTTAACCATTGAACAAGTGGCTTAATACATGTTACATATCTTGATGGAGGGGTGAGTGCTGGCTGGGGCTGAGCTCTCCCCGGGTGGCAGGCTGTGGGACAGAGCTGCCATCTTCGTCCTGCTCCTATCTGGCTCAGCCACCTTGGGTGAACCAGCAACCCTGTCTGGGCCTCACTGACTCCACCTCTAAAATGGGAAGATGGCCCATCTTTTGGAACTGAGCTCTCTACCGTGGTGTGGAAAGGTAAAGTTTCCTTTCAAAGTTATTTTTGGCTACTTAAAATATTACGTTCTAAAAACCGTACTAATAAACACACACTCAAACGAGTTGTAGCTCACGAGCTAACACACGAGGCTGGCGACTGGTTAAGCTGGGCAGTTAACTGGTTAACAGCGCCTCGGTGGACGAGAGGATCAAGCTTCTTGGATGAATGGTTTTCACTGGATGATGGTCCTGACATTGCAAGGTAGACTGAAAAAGGTACCATTTTAGCTGCTTAGCTCTTTGAGTCAAGATTTCTAATAGGTTCTGCAACCAAAGCAAAATACGGCGGATGGCAGACCCGTAATCCACATCCCCTGATTTCAAAGTTGTAAAACATCCTTCTCATCTCAATCCACTGTTTGCAAAACAAGCGGGAAGTATGCATTCGCGTGCGCGAAATAAATCTGAACTCCTAGCTCGTCGCTGTCCCTGTTTTATGTATTGGGCCTCTCTGCGTAAACGCAGCTTGAAAGCCCACTGCCCCAGATGACGTCCCGGGTCCCCTCTGGCTAGGTCGGTGTGTGTCATTGTCAACTGTCCTCTCTCACTTTCGGTTACAATCGGCAGCCGTGTTGGCTAAATTCTAGAAGTGGATTGTGTCAGATGACATCCAGACATTCCGGATAGGTGGCTCCCGGCAGTTTGTTTGGGAAACCAGGGGAAGTGAGGGTGTGATGGGGGGGCGGAAGGTGCCTGTTCAGCCGTCACAACTGAGTTGATCTCCCCTAAGGCAAGTTGAATCGGGGACAGGAGCAAGCCAAGGAAGCCCCCCTCCACTGCGTCCTCTGGGTCCTGCACGCGGTAGGTGCTGAATGGAGTTGCTCGGAGCCGGGAGTCCCTGACCCTGAACCATGTAAATAACCTTGAGGAGGGGTTTGCACAGCCGGAAGGTCAGAGCCTGGCACCCGTGACAGTGGAGGATCAGCAAGGTCTCTCGAGGTCCAGCCAGCACTGCTCACTTGCCTTTAACAGATCCTTGGGGGTCCCTCTCTGGTGCAGGGAGATGCGACTGCGCACAGAGCCTTCCTGCTTTCAAGGCACTGGCAGACCCGAAGGAACACAGAGGATTCGTCGTCAAGTTCAACCACAGCGATCACAAGCGTCCTTGAATGAGTCCTGCTCTGTGCTGCAGCCATTCTAGCCCATGGAGATACGGAGATGAAGGAGCAGTTGCGCCCTGCTCTCGTGCAGCTCACCAGGGATGGGGGGCGGGGGGTGGAGAGTGGGTGGCACAAACAGGAAACAAACAGATGCGGGAAGCAGTGTTTCCAGTCCACGGGATAAATTCTGTTCAGTGGGATGGGCAACATATTTAACTCCTGAAACATTTAGTGAGGAACTACTCTGTGCCAGGCCCTGTTTGGGGGTCAGATTACCAAGGGCTTTCTGTGTTAAGCCAAGGAGGTTAGACTTCATTTTGAATCTATACACATAGGGATGGGAGAGGGTGTCATTGGTAATGCTGGGTGTTGGTGGAAGGCTTCCTGGAGGAGGGGGTGTCTGAGAGGACAGGGTTGGTTAAGTCAGCCCTGAGTTGGGCACCTTGTCTTTGGGTGTGTCATCAAATGTACACAGGGAAAATGGTCCCTCCCTGTCCAGATGCAGGACCATATGGGAGAAGCACTGTGAAAGCAAGTCTTTCTAGAATAAGGCAGAGTCAGTATTATGGATGTCTTCCACCTGCCTGTACCAGCTACATACAGAAAAACCTGGAGGAGCCTTCCCCAGGCCGGGTGGCAGGCCCCCAGAGGCCTGGGTGTGGCCGGGTCAAGTAGGGCCACGGATCTGGATCTCAGGCCACCATTCTTCACAGCTGCTGCCTGTCCCCTCGACTGATGTCCCACAGGTGCGGCTTCCATACTCCTGAAGCAGATGTCAAGAGTCACATTCTGACAGACGGACAGAAGAGATGAACCCAGGACTTACACACAAAATCTGGTTTCCGACACTTTCAAACGCGATGGGACCGATGTGGGCCAGACCAGACCGGCCTGGCTTCAAGTTCAGTTTTTACTGGCTGCAAGGCCTTGGGAAAGCAGGTCGGTCTCACACTCCTCGTGTGTAAATGGCAGCCATAGTACCGCATTGAGCTGTCATGGGAGCACCTGGGATCTTCCACGTGTGATAGTGATTGCAGCTCTCAGCACGTGTGAGGTGTCCACCAAGTATCTGTTTCCTTCCCTTCCTCCCTCCTTCCTTCCCTCTCTCCCTCACCCACTTCTGCCTACTTCCTTCCCTTCTTCCTTCCTCCCTTCCTTCTTTCTTTCCTTCCTTCCTTCCTTCCTTCCTTCCTTCCTTCCTTCCTTCCTTCCTTCTTTCTCTCCCTCCTTACCTCCCTTCTTCCTTCCTCCTCCCCTCCCTCCCTCCCTCCCTCCTTCCTTCCTTCCTCAATAAGTGGGAAGAACACACAGGAAGTACAGCCCATATTAAGAGCTGTGGAATGATTTTTTACGATATGGACTTAGACCCCATGGAGCTCACCGCCCCTGGGGGTTTGCTGTTGTCTGAGCAGCAAGGGGATGACGTCACCATCAAGCAACGCCAGGTGGCCGTAGCATGCAAGCAGACGCAGAGCCTGCAAGGAGGCTGAGGTGGGAATGGGCTGGGATGAGGCCAGCGCCCCAGCTGAATGATGCAGAAGGCGGTTGAGTGGGCCAGCGCTGGGTTATGGAGGGATTCAGATACTGGCCAAGCCATGCACCTTGGCCCCCAAGCACTAGGCAGCAGGGAGCCAACCTGGTGACCCCGGGGCAGCCTTGCGTAAGGGCTGGTTTAGAGCAAAAAGGATGTTTTCTGCCCCTCCGTGTCAGGTTGGGCTAGGTTCTGCTGCAGAGACAACCCCCAGATCTCAGGGGCCTAAAGCCACAATGATTTAGCTGTCATGCTGCTGCAGATAGGGGGTCACTCTCCAGGGCCTGGGATGGCCGATGGTCCAGGGTGCTCCAGCCCAAGGACACCTCCATGTCAGCACATGCTTCCCCAGCCCCCTCAAGGGAGAATACTGCACCGGATTCTAAATGCCTAAGTTGAGTTACAGCTGGTGGGCACAGGACCTCCTCCTCCAAACCCTTTGTTGCGCCTGTAGGGACCCTCAGGCCAGAGAGGGAGGTGGCTTGAAGCCAGGCTGCTGTGTGCCGGCAGCAGCTGCCTATTGGCCAGCAGGAGGGGGTGGGACCAGTGTCCCGGGTGAGTCCCCTGGGCATGCCCTGCTGCTGCTCCCATGCGGGCGGAAGACCTCGGAGAGGAGTCCTTGGCATTTTAGGTTGTGGTGCAAAGGTGCGGTTGGGGTATAGGCCGCTGGCCGGTCAGCTGACTGGAGGACAGGAGAAGAAGGTGGTAGAGGAAAGGGGGTAAAGGAACGGAAGAGGGAGGGGAGGGCAGGAAAGAGGAGGTCGAGCATGGGGCGGGGCAGGGAGAAGGCAGGAGGTGGGGGCCACCAGCGGCCGGCACGGAGGCCGCGCCCGTCAGCATTCCCCAGGCAGCCTCACCTTCCCTCCGGCCAGTCAGTGGGCAGGGCCAGCGGCCGGCTCCGGGCTCCCTTGCTCGCTCAGAGCGGCCCGCTTGCGGCCCTGCCGGCGTTGGCACGGTGACAGTAGCCAAGTGTGCAAACTTGTGCCATTGTCCCCAGGCCAGGGGGAGCCATGGAGACTGGCTAATATGACACAGGAAAATGTTTGCTGATGGCAATTCTATGGGCTTTGTCCACCTCTTTCTCCATCATGACGACTCGATTTAAGTCCCTAACTGTTTGACTACAAATGCGAGGGGACCGTGCAACGCCAGCCTTTTGTCCGGCCGTGCTGAATGGGCAATTCAGGCTTTGTGCAGCTCAATTGAGGAAGCAAACATAAAGACAAGATTCCTGAGAGCTCCGGCTCCCTTCCCATGGATATCCCAGCACCTCGTTAGAGAGTCCTTCCCTGGCTACCTTTCCCGACATCAGTGTGCCGCGGGCCCTCCCAGGCTGGCCGGGGCCTGGTGCCTCAGGTCAAGGGGGTGGGAAGCGGGAGAGACAGACAGACAGAGACAGAGACAGAGAGAGGAGCAGAGAGGGGGAGAGAGAGAGGGAGAGAGAGGGAGAGACACTCAACGCTCAAGGACAGAGGGGGAAGCAGCCCGCCCCGGCTTACCCTGTCCGATTGTCTGTCTGCACTGGAGCATGGCAGCTATGGGCCTGGAGTCTTTGGGGGAGGTGTGCAAGCCCATCTCCTCCGGGCCCAGCCCCTCCTCAACCCTGGACTTTTTAAACACACACACACACACACACACACACACACACACACACAGTGCCCCCTCGAGAAACCAGGGAACCGAGGTCAAGGGGAGGAGGGGCTGAAGGGTAGAAATTTACCGGGAAATGATTGCATTTGGGAGCTGTCTTTTTTGTGATGGTCCCCATGGTGACAATTTGTGACGGCAAAGAATGTGGGAACGGGGCGCTGCCGCCTGATTGGGATGCTTTGTATCTGGAGAGGCGCTCCTGATTGGCCTGAGGGGCCCCCCAGCTCCGGGGACTCGTCCTCCATCCAGCCCACTCGAGGGCTGCACGACTGTTTCCAGCCGGACGCACGGAGCTCGCCGGCCACGCCGGGCCTGGCCCAGGTCTGCGACGGGTAACCTGCCAGGCCACGCCAGCGGCGGCGGCGGGGGGCCCCCCGGGGCCTGCACGCACCCTCGGTCAGTGTGGAGGCTCGGGTGGCTCCAGCCAACTGGGTGGGGGCGTGGGGCCGGCGGGGGCCTGGGGGAGGGGCGAGGTGCCTCGGGTGGTGGCCCAGGAGGCATGAAATTGCTGCAGACGCTTCTACGGGGGCGTCCCGCTGCCCGCAGCCTGAGATCAGCCCGCCAGGCAGGCCGAGGCTCGAGTGCCAGACAGGGGTCCTGCCTGTCCTGCGTGAGCGCTGTGGGTGGAGCGTGGGGACCCGGCGAGGGGGGCTGGTGCTAGCGGGGCTGGGGGCGGGGGTGGGAGGAGGAGGGCACCACCGGGGAGAGAGAGGGCTTGGCCTTGCTTGAAAGTGGAGCAGTTGCCGCAGCTCAGAAAATAAAAACCTTGCTGGCAAGTCGTGCACATTGGCAGCGTGGTGTGTGGGAGACATGGTGGGCTGGGCTCGAGCAATGCCACCTGTAGCTGGGTCACCTTGGGCGAGCCGCCCAACCTCTCTGAGCCTCTGCTGCAAGTAGAGGGCCACAGATTCGGGCATGCTGACTATCCGCCGGTGCCCTCACAGGTGCGGAGCGAACCCTCAGCGGAGGGGTCCTGGGGCCTTCGGGGAGGACTGGGCCGGGGTGCTTGGAGAGACTGCCAACAACCTGCGTGTCCGTCCCCCCCAGGTCAGCTCTGTGCCCTTCCCTGGAGCTGCCAGCGACCCGCAGAGCCCACGCTCTTCATGGAAAGCCCCATGCAGTGGTCCCCTGGTGATGGCCTCCGACAGTGACGTGAAGATGCTGCTGAACTTTGTGAACCTGGCGTCCAGCGACATCAAGGCAGCCCTGGACAAGTCGGCGCCGTGCCGCCGCTCGGTGGACCACCGCAAGTACCTGCAGAAGCAGCTCAAGCGCTTCTCCCAGAAGTATTCCCGGCTTCCTCGGGGCCTCCCCGGCAGAGGGGCCGAGCCTCACCTGAGACGGGGAGCTGACGACCGGCCCGGGAGGCTGCCCCTCGAATCTGGCCATGATTCCAGTCCCGGCGGGGGTGGGGGCTGCAAGGAGAAGGCTCTGGGGAACCCCTACAGGGAGGAATGTCTCTCTCAGGAGCAGACCCTGCAGAGGCAGAATCCAGAAGCTGCCAGGCCTGGCCAGGTGCCCATGAGGAAAAGACAGCTGCCCGCTTCCTTCTGGGAAGAGCCTCGGCCCACCCACAGCTACCCCCTGGGGCTGGAGGGGGGGCTGGGCCCCAGGGAGGGACCTCCCTATGAGGGTAAGAAACGCTGCAAAGGCTTGGAGCCCTTGGATACTGAGATGGCCCCCGTGCCCGCGTCCCCAAGGGCACCGGCTGAAAAGGAGCCGCTCAAGATGTCTGGGGTCTCCCTGGTGGGCCGCGTCAATGCCTGGAGCTGCTGCCCCTTCCAGTACCATGGACAGCCCGTCTATGCAGGTCCTCCGGGGGCCTTGCCTCAGAGCTCTGTCCCCGGCCTGGGCCTCTGGAGGAAAAGCCCAGCCTCCCCCGGAGAGCTGGCTCACTTCTGCAAGGATGTGGATGGGCCGGGGCAGAAAGTGTACAGACCTGTGGTTCTGAAGCCCATCCCTACCAAGCCGGCTGTGCCCCCACCCATTTTCAATGTTTTTGGCTACCTCTAGCTGGGCTGGGAGGGCCTTGGCTCCCACCTCTGGCCTGCAGGGGTGTTGGGGGCCCCGGGAGCGCTCCTTGTGCAGAATGAGCTGGGCAGTGGTGTGGCCTCTTGGGAGCCTTTCCTTTGTGTGTGTCTGGGAGGGGGAGGACGGGTTTGGGGCAGGGGCTTCTCAGGCAGTCGCCAAGTCAGCCCCTGCAGCCTTGGGCTCAGCTGGCCCCTCTCCAACCAGACCAGAGCCCGACTGATTGCCCCACTGTCCTGGGGCCGGTCTTGGGTGCTGGGGCTTTGCCCCAGCCCACCAGCCACTCCAGAAGCCAGAGTTACACATCTCTTCATCTGCCACCCACTGTGTAAGCCAATCTCAGTTCTGTTCTTTTTGGTTTTTTGTAAATATTAAGGTTAAAAGAATAAAGACATTTCTTTTGCAGTTTCCACATCTTGGATGTCCTGAAGTTGAATGGTCCCCAGGCTAAGAAATGCTGGCTGGGCCCAGGCAGAGGGCAGCTTATGGAGGTGGCTGGCTGTGGGGGAGGCCAGGATGGCCCAAAGACCTCTGTGACTGTCTGAGGATGGGCACTGCGGGCCAGCAGCTCAATTCAAAGGAAGAGGGGTGGGGAGAGTCGTGGGGGAAGGGTGTTCTGCTTGCCTGTGTCCAAGAGCAGAGAGTGGGGGAGACCTGGGTCTCCAGACGGCCAGAAGTGCTCTAGAGAATTGGGAGGCCAGTACCAGGGGAGTAGCGGTCCTGGCTCTGTGATGGGATGTGGTGCCGGACCCTTCCTCCTGGGGTCTCCTTGCCCCATTTGCAGCACGAAGGGTGGGGTGAGAATCGTCCCCCCTCTGCTGTGCTGTCCACTCTGATTCTGGCCTCAGAGCCGAGGCTGGGCCAAGGCAGTCCTGCCTGACCCCAGTCAGAGGGAAAATCAGGACAAACTGGAGCTTCGCCCCTTGTGGAGAAGCCTGGAAAAAAAATTTTTCTAGCTAAGTCAGATTCCTGGGTAATCTGCCGATGGCCCGATTCCTGGGCCTGGTGCAGTGCCTGGCACACACCAGGGGCCCTATCAACGGAACGATGAGGGCCTCTGTCTGTGACAGTGCCCAGGGAGGGGGGTTGCTGGTGGCAGGGAGTGGCCCTGGGGTTTGCCCTCATGTCGCCCAACTGGCACAGACATTGGAGAGGCACGCACCTCCATACTGGCCTGGGATTTGCCCTGCCGCACGCAGACATGGCTCCACGGCTGAGAGTGCAGGGACCTGCCGGGGTGCCGAGCTGCTCATTCCATCAAAGCCCGGTTCTCACAGCTGGGACTGGTACAGGGCCAGCACTGGCTGGGGGCTACGGTGCTCTAATCAGCAGCACGATGTTGGAAAGTTAGTCTCCCTCTGTGCCTTGGTTTCCCCCGCTGTAAAGCAGGGGACTAGGTCAACAATATCAAACCAGTGCACCTGTCGGTTCTTCAACTAGACATAGACTGTCTCCTTCCGGAGTCAGATAAAGCCTCTGAATCCTTCCTAACCCAAGGCTCCAGGATTAGCGCTTGTTAAAGGTCCTTCTCCTTCCTGCCTGTTTTTACTCTGGGATTCCCGTGGAGGTGAGCACTTGCCTAGGAGTTGCTCACGGGGAAGCCGGTGGATTTCTGGTAGTTTATGTCTGATGGTCTTGGAGGACTTGAGAGCCACGGAAACCGTGTGACACCGGCAGGGTTGTTCGGAGTAATTATCTAGCACCCAGGATAGGCCCTCAGGACCCTCACCTCAGGCCGCTCTGGTCTGCCCTGCACGTCCCTCCTCTCCCCCTGCACAAAGGGAAGGCCCTTCCAGATCCATTCCAAAGAGGCTCAGCCCCTCCACACTGTACGGGAGGGTGTTAAAAGCTCCAATCCAGGCTTTGCCACCTACCAGCTGTGTAACCTAGAGCAAGTTATTTAACCTCTCTGTGCCAAAATTTCCGCATCAGAAAAATGTGGCTGAAAAACAGACCTTCCCAGGTTGTCATGGGGCTGATGAGAGCACTGGCGCTGAGTGCTACACACCCGACGGAGAGCCACACCAACCAAAAGTCGCCTCTCCTGGTTATCTGGGCCCCCTAGCTGTACTCCCTGGAGGAGCCGAGCTCTGGGGGGGCATGTTTTCTCAGAGTGCTGCCCCAGTGCACCATGTCTGCCACCCCCCACCCCGCAGCCCCTCTTGGGCTCCTTGCCCAGGGGACACCTGGTGATACATGAATTCAAACACAGGGAGCTTCATCTGGAAGCAGAAACCTTAGCTCGGACGCAGCTGGACAGTGGCACACGGCACCGTGACACTCCACGCAGGAGCAAGCTGGGGAAAAATACATTTAGGAAACCTGTGCTTTAAAAAAAAAAAAAAAAAAAAAAAAAAAAAAAAAAAAAAGGAGCTGCTGTAGCAGCAGAGGACTCTCTGACCCAAAAGTGAGTCGTGAGCGGGGCTGGCCCGAAGGGAAACGCGGAAACTCACCTCCTAGCCTCAGATCTCCAGCACGAGCTCACACGTGCTCTTGCCCACGAAGTGGGACCACTTTCAGGATTTTGAGTATTTGGTGACACTGTTCAGACATCTCTGGGGCCAAAGTTTGGGGATGGGGAGGGAGTTTCTGCAGAGAGTCAGGGCTCTGAAGTCCTCTGGGGAGCAGTAGTGGTCAAGAAATGTAACCACCAGCCCAGCCTGAGCACCAACCAATCATAACTGACCCTTGGGAGCAGCCCCCCTCCGCCCTCCCCGGCCAGGCAGTAACCCTTCAGCTTCAGTGCTCTGAGAATGCAGTGAGGGGCTGCTGATCCCCACCCAGCCCAGTGCCCATGGTCACTGCCTGTCAGGACTCCTTAGGATATATAGGGGACCTGAGAAATGCTATAGTTTGCTTGATACCCAGCCCCACCCCAAATGCACCCAGACATCTTTCTGCCCTGGCCCGTTTCGGACTGTCCACCCCCCATCCGAGATTAAAGGCTCTGCCTCTGGCTGCCAGTTGGGCAAAGGTGATTTTCGGTCAGGGTTTTCCCCTGACTATGCGCTGAGCCCTCTCTGGCCACTCCCCCCGGGGCCCCGGGTGGAACATATCCACTGTGGGAGGACGCAGGTTTCTGTGGGGATTTCTTTAGGATCTCCTGCAGCAAGGCCACATGGGACCCTGGCCAGGCACTGTTGGGTTAAAACCTCAGGGATTTGCTATGTGTGTCTGGGCCAGTCCTCTCTCCTCTTTGGTTCTGTTTTCCCATCAGGACCACGAAGGAGTGGGCAAGATGTGGCTGAGTCCCCTCTGACCTGTGGCTGGAAAGTGCTGCTTGGCCGACTTTTCCTCTTCAGGAAGACACTGGGTCTTCCTGGTTCCATGGAAAGTCGGTGTGGAGGAGTTGGCAAGGTCCCGGGAGACCACAACAATGGGGAACCTGAGGCCCAGAGGAGCAAGCCAAGGGCAGAGCTGGACCTCAAAGCTGTGCTCTCCCACCGGCCAGCTGCTCACTTTGCCAAGCCCAGAAACGACATTTGACCGCACTTAGACACTTCCAGATTCCGGGGTGGGGCGGGTGCAGGCTCTAGGCGAGGTCACCTGCTCCGGTGTCACCACAGACTGGCCTAGATGCTTTCATCACGCTTTCGGAGGGAATGTTGGTGAGTCACTGCGGCTTCGTGGAAACAGGGAAAGCCGGCTTCGGCGCGGGGCCTCAGAGCTCGAGAAGGTGCCATGACCACGCCAGCCTGAACACGGGCTGGCAGCTCCGGAAGATGTCCCACAGAGCCCCAGGATGACCCGTGGAAGCAACGGGAAGGAACAGGGCCGCATGCCCCCGGTTTGATGCCTTTGCAGGGGTTGACGGCAGTCACGGCTCCAGCGCCATGTCTCACGTGGTCAGCATTTAGATTTCTCCTCCCTGGTATTTCAACTTCTGTAGCAAAACAGGGGTGGGCAGGACGTGAAGACAGAGTGCCAGGAAACATGTGTGTGCAAGGCAATCCCAGGTGTCAGGAGACTTGTAGACACTGAGCCCTGTTTGTGATGGAGCTCCCGTTTCCATGGTGATTGAAGCAGGAGAGAGAAACCAACCCCAATTGCTCCACTCACGGGGCAGGAAGCTGCCCATCTCCTTGGGCCACCAGCTCCACTCTAGTTTTCAGAAGCCCAAAGGGGACATGTCTAGGGGTTTGTGCATCCTGTCCCGGCACCTGCCCCACTCCCACTCCAGCCAGGAGCAGTGCTGAGGACCCCAGTCCCTTGGTGCGGGAAGGGGGGGATCTGATGAGAGGGACTTCGCTGGGCAAGGTGTCATCTCTGCAACATTTATTGTACTTAAGGTGGGCCTCCCACCCATCCCCACCAGACCACACCTCTGGGAAGAAAGCTCAGAAGTCAAGAGTTCTGCCGAGCAAAGGGGGAGGGGACAGGGACAGCTCCGCAGCGAGGTTGTCTTGGAAAGGCAGACTCATCCCTGAAAGTGCTCCAGCCGCAGCCCAGTGTTGGGGCCGGGGCTTCCCTGCTGGCTCCCACCTTCCCCAGGCCACCCCAAGTTCTGCCCTGCCCCCCCCCGCCCAGCCCCAGGAATGGAGGTTCCACCATTCCCAATGGCAGAGAAGGTCCAGGGTCTACTCAGCAGTTTGAAAACAAACACGGTTTTTCTCCTACTTGACACATTCTGTTCTCTGGTCCAGGCAAAGGTCTGGCCCAGAGACCTGGCGAGGTCACAGCAGCTGCCCCAGCTGACCGGGCGGCAGCCCACAGCCTCCGTCTATCACCAGGTCTGCTCCCCTGGGATCTGGGGACGCCGCGGTCCTGAGGCTTTAATGAAACAGTCTGAGGAGCCGCTCCTCCGCGCGGCCTTGGTTACTGGGTGTTCTCATACTTCAGGTACCTAATCAGCCTGCCGGGGAGCGGCAGGGCGTCCAGGAGCTTTATGCGGTGCTTCCCGACCGCCTTCCTCACGCGTAGCCGGCACAGGTGAGCCAGAGGTCTGGGCAGTTCTGTGGAAAGGAGAGAAAAGAGAAATGCTGACGTGTAGTTCGCAACCAACAAAGCGTTTGCACCTGTGACCACTGGCAGGTAGGAGACACCCAGGCGATGTGACCAGAGAAGAGGCGGGGGCTTGAAGGGTGCCTGGGGGGGCTCAAGAGGTTAAGTGTCTGACTCTTTGTTTTTTAAGATTATTTATTTGAGAGAGAGAGCACAAGCAGAGGGAGCAGCAGAGGGAGAGGGAGAAGCAGACTTCCCATGGAGCAGGGGATGCAGGACTCAATCCCAAGACCTCGAGATCATGACCTGAGCCGAAGGTAGACGCTTAACGACTGAGCCACCCAGGTGCCCCAAGTGTCCAACTCTTGGTCTCAGCTCAGGTCTTGATCCCAGAATCGTGAGTTCAAACCCTGCATTGGGCTCCATGCTGAGCATGTAGCTGATTAAAAAAAAAAAAAAAAAAGAGGGGGGGAGGTGCTTGGAGCCCCCCACCCCTGGCTCTGTAACCCCAGCCCCTGCCAACTGAAAAGATCTGGCAAAGCAGCTTCCCCCTCATCACCCCTCATTGATCTGTGCAGCCCAAGGAAGTAGATGGGACAGGTACAAACCCATTTCACAGGTGAGGACGTAGTGAAGACCGCACCTGGAACTGGAGCTGCCACCCCCTTGCCTGTGCTTCTTCCTCTATGTACCCAGTTCGGACCCCCAATACAGTCTTAGCAAAGGGGTCAGCGAGTTCCACCTGTTAAGTGACCCCGCGAATGGAATTAAGCTCTGAGCTCTGGTGGTGCAGAGAGGCCAGGGTGGGAGCAGGGACTGCGGACACCACCCAGTTTGGCTACTGCTGACACCTTACCTGCCCAGGTGAGCTCTGTAATGCCTAAGAGGGGTTCTCGGCCTGACTTAGCCAGGCTGCCCCATCTACCCCGCCAGGCACACCCACTTGCAAACACCTCATGCTGGAAGAGCTGGAGGGGGCCAGACAGGAGCCTGCCCAGCCTCCTCTGTTCAGCTGGGGACGCTGAGGCCTGTGGATGGTCACCCAGCAAGCCCCTGGCTCCAGAGGCCTGCCTCCCAGACCAGCGCTGCTCCTGGTGTGTGGTCTGGGGGCCGGCAGCATGGGCACCACCTGGGAACGTGCTGGAATGCAGACTCTCAGGCCTTGCCCCAGGCCCGCTGAGTCAGAATCTGCATTTTTAACAAAATGCCCAGGTGCTTTGTATGCACTTTGCAATTTGAAAGTGCCTGAGACCACCATCTCTCCTCTACCCCCCCACACTACCTCTCAGTGACCCACAAACGGGGCTAAAAGTCCCAATACCCCTCAGCGGGCTGGAACCATTTTAAACATCCTGGAACGATCAGGCGGGGAGACTCCAGGGTTGGTCAAACCAGAATCCCCACTCTGCCACTAACTATCAGTGAGACCTTGGCTCAGGTGACATGATCTCTCGAAGGGTCGGTCTTCTCATTTACAGAACAGAGTCATGAAGACACCGTCTGTGACATGCGGTGCAGAGCTCGGCATGCAGTAGGCGCTCGTCGGATGGTAGTAGCAGTCACATGGCCCGAGTCCTGGGCCTGAATCAGACAGGGTGAGCTGCCCGTAGCAGCAGCGGCAGCCCCTACCTGCCTTCTCCTTGATGACGGCCCAGTCCTCGAAGCTGTCAATGTGTTCCTTCAGCCGCGAACAGAGCTGCACGTTGCCCACATAGTCCAGGAGGACGTCGATGATGGGCCCCGCCCAGCGGCTCACCTCCGGGGTAGACAGGATCTCGCAGAACTGGAAGAGATCACGCAGTAGGGCTGGGGAGCGAGCACGTCTGTCGGGGAACTCGAGGCCGGGGAGGCCAGGAGGCGGATTGGAGGACGGACACCGGGCGCACTCATGGCAGGATCCGCCTCCACAGATCCGCTCCCCCCTCATCAACACAGCGTCTGCGGCCGAAGACGGGAGGGGGGCAGCTTGGCCATCGCCTCTCTAAGCCTCAACTTCCTGGTCGAGGCAAGTGGCCCATAAAGGATTAGCCATCATAGTTCTGCCTTGTTGGGTCACCACCACGGACCGGTTCTGCCTCTGGGCCACCCTGCACCTCATCTGGCCTTAGCCAATCTGCCCTCACATCCATCCCCATCCTGGTCCTTCAACATCATATTCCAGGTGTAGGTTTGCTGCGAGTGGTGGACCCCTCAGGGTTACACATTCCCCACCAATCCCCTGCTCTCCACTGTCGGTTTCTTACACTCCCCAAGACGGAGGAGACAAAAAAGCATGAACCGGTTTCCGTGCACCACGAAGTTCTGGTGCCTCTAAAGCATGCTGGCCACGGCCTTCCGCTGCCTCCAGACTCCACACACCCGTGCGCCCTGGGCGCGCGCAACACCCCGCCCGCCAGGCGCGGCCCCGCCTACCTGGACCACGGAGGGCCCCTTCTCGGTGGCGGGCGTGTCGCTGAAGCGGTTGGAGCGCGACGGGGGTGGCGGGTGCGGGCCGTTGCCGTACAGGCACGAGAAGCAGGGCTCGCCGTCGCAGCCGAGGTCCATGAGGAACTTGAGCAGCGACAGGTACTTCATGGCGAACATGATAGTGGCGGGGAAGGCGGTGGGGTGCGTGGCGATGTAGGCGTCGATGTTTGCGCCGTGGTCCAGCAGCAGCTGCATGGTGCGCAGGCAGCCGTGGCGGATGGCCACGAGCAGGGGGCTGATGAGGTCGCGGTTGGGGTCGGCGCCGGCGAGCAGCAGCAGCTCGGTGGCGTACACGTTGTTGTTGACCACCGCGAAGTACAGCGCCGAGCTGCGGCGGTCCTCGTAGAGGCGCGCGCGCTCGGGCGCCAGCGGCGCGTTCACGTCGAAGCGCGCGCCCAGCAGCGCCTCGAGCACCCCGTCGTGGTTGCGCTCGGCGGCCAGGTGCAGCGGGCTGATGCCGCTACGGCGCACGCGCGTGCGGCTGGTCACCGGCAGCAGCATCTGCACGATCCTGCGGGCGGAGCGGGCGAGCGCGGGTCAGGGGGCGGCCACGCCGGCAGGGGGCGCCGAGGGCCCGGGCCCGGCCGCTCAGGACTACCGTGTGGGGAGGCACGGGCCCACCAGGAGGGGGCGCGGGGGAGCCAGCCAAGCTCACCGGGACCACTTTGGGGAGGATGGATGTGCTGCTCTCCCCCACTTTACAGGTCAGGAAAACTGAGGCTCAGAGAGCTTCAACCACCTTTCCAAAGTCACACAGCCAGTAAGGGGTGGAGCTGGGCTTCCGACTCAGAACCCGTGGCCTCCAAAGTCCTAGTTCTAAAAAACCTCAGCCAGGCAGGACTGTGGTTTCAAGAATTACCTGTGGACTTATTTCAGGCTAAGGACTGTTGCCCATTCCCAGCTCAGTGATCTGAAGGAATCGACCTGAAGGCCCACAAGCCTAATGCAGGAGGCAGTGAAGCCCGTGGTGATGTTTGGAGCTAGAAGTTTGGCATTTGCCCTGCGTGGGTGGGGTAGGGGTTGTGGGACAGTGACAGTCATGTCTGAGAGCTCACTATGTGCCAGGAGACATCTAAAGGGTGTACAAACACATTTTGGTTTAATCTTTTCAACAACCCATCATGTATGTCTCATCATTCCCATTTTGCAGATGAGAAAGATCGAGGCTCAGAGAGGTTGAGGGTCTTGTCCAGGCCACATATCGGGAGAGGCAAACCAAGAAATGTACCCTGCTCCTACTCCAGGGCTGAGCCGTCCTACATCTCTGGGGAGCCATCAAGTCCTGGGGGATAGGAGAGAACAAATGTGTCCCGCCCCAACCACTCCTGCTCTAGGTCCCAGTCAGCCCTTGGTGACCACGAAGTCCCCTCCCCTCTCCTGTGAGTCTCAATGTCTCTTTCCCTGAAGGCTGACTGGAGCCTCCCCCAGGCTCTGTGCCTTGCCTGTGGCCTCGAGAGGGTTGATCACCCGCTGCTGAGGCTGGAGATTCCTGGGAGCCCTGGTTCTGCTCTCTCCTGCTGAATCAGGCACTGCTCTTCGCACTTAATCTACATCATTGTATTATATCCTCCCAGTAGCCCTATGAGGTAGGACTCGTACGATCTTTGTTTACAGATGAGAAAACATGAAGCCCAGAGACGGTATGTGACTTGCACAGGGACACAGCCAGTAAGTGATGGGGCCAGGATTTGAACCTCAGCAGTCTGATTCCCCAGGCCACGCTCTCAATCACGGCCCTGTCTTTGTAGCAGTCAGCGTTTTGCATCACAGTGCCTTGACTTGCCTGCCCCGTTTTTATCTTCAGTGCAGCCCTGTGGGGTAGCTGGGGCAGCTCTGTGGCCTTCCTTTTAACAGATGTGACTCAGAGAGAGGAAGCAACTCATCAAAGGTACTAAGCGATTTTGGGGGCTCAGTTCCAGGGGCTCTTGACCCCTTGTCTTTGCCCTCTTCCCCTAGACCCCTCCCACCCGCAAGAACAAGCTCCTGCCACTGACATGATTCCAGACCCTAATCCTTCCAATCCTTGCTGACAGGTGACCTCGCGCCCCGTGCAGGCTCCAAGGAGGTGGCCGTGGTGGGGCAAGCAGGTGCCACCAGGCCTGTTCCCACGCCTCTCTGCCTCCTGGCATGCTGGCTTCGTGGCTTCCTGGAAATCTTATGCCAGTGACCTCCTGCTAGGATCTCAGTGGAAAGTCTTATTATTGTTAGTGACGCTCTGTTTGCCTAAAATCTGCCTCTAAAACCTCAAAAGGAAATTCACACACCCAGGGGGGCTAATTGCCTCCTAATTTCTATTTGTGCAGGCACAGGAGGCCTGACCTCACTCTGTAGAGGTGCTGGTCAAAGGCAGGGCTGGGGCCTCACCCTGGACCACAGCCATCGCCAACAAATTCTCCCTAACAGCCGTGGCATGCCCAAGTCCGGGAAAGAACAGCGAGAGAGACTGCCCTGGGGCTGCCGGCCAGAGGGGGCTGGTATCCCTGGCACGTCACAGCTGGCCTCCAGCGATCCCCTGTCCAACCAGGGGAAAGTGGCAGGAATGTGGGAACATGACTGGACGCTGCCTACGGTCCCAGAGCGTCATCTTAATAATGCAGGAAAATCATCTCATTTGTGCGCCTCTGTAGGACTCTGCCAATCTCACAGTAAATGTGCCCTGCGGGACAGGGTCTGGACAGCAGCCCGTGCAGCCCTCCCATTTTACAGGGAGTGAAACTGAGGTCCGGGCATGGGTCGGACCGCTTACATCAGAATCTCTGAGGATGAGTGAGGCCCAGACATCAGGGGTTTTAGAGTCCTCGGGGGGCTTCCAGTGTGTAGCCAAAGCTGCGAACCCCTGGTCTTGGTGCTATTCTAAAATCAGGTTAAAGGATGCGTAGGGCATCTGGTCTTGTCCAGCACAAACCGTTTCTTAACAAATCTGTTTGGTGTTGAGTTTTAATCTCATAAGGTGCCTTTGCTAAACTGGAAATGAAGTACAAGATAAAGTGTGCCTTGGAGGTGACTTCGGTGTCCTGTGGGCTCCTTTCTCAGCCCTGCCTGAATGTCACAGCCTCTGGTTAAAGGTGCGGTAGAGATGGCACCATCCGGTGAACACGGAGCGCTGCTTTCCACACTATAGACGGGCGGGGTGTTTTGGCAGGTGGCCGAGTGCGGAACGCCTCTGGAATGTCACATCAAATCCCCAAGCAGCCTATGGGAGGTCAGCGTGGAGAGGGCCGTTAATGCCACATATCCCGAGGAGTGAAGGGCCCAGGGCTTGCCTGGCCATGGGCCCTGCCAGGTGGCAGGAGCTGCTGGGAACCTGGCTTTAATCCTTTGTTGGGCAGCCCTCAAAAGTGGCCTGGCCCCTCTCAGTCTTGGGGAGCAGAGGGAAATGGGGCCTGGGAATGGAGGGGGAATGACCAGGGAAATCACTTTGATTTGGGGGCACACAAACTGTTCATATAGATGGTTCCAGAGAGGACTGGCCCTGCTCCCTGGTCATCCTTCGGCACACCCAGTGCTCCTTCAACTGCCCCTCCAGCTGGGGCCGGGCTGCCAACATTGGGGTCCACTTGAGGCATCCGGGTGTGATGGAAGGCTACCAAGGGACAGTGCCAGCCAGCTCTGTCACTCTGTGGCAAGCCGCTTCCCATCTCTCTCCTCCGCAAAATCAGGGCTTGTGTTAGATCAGTGATTCCCCTGAGGGTGTGGATGGGCTGGATCTGTTTGGCTCAGGGAGCTTTGCAAAGGTAGAGGCTTAGGCCCCCTCCCTCCTGGAGGTCTGGCATAGTGGTTCTGGGATGTGTCATTTAACAAATAGCCCAGAGAGACAGTGCCGTGCAGGCAAGTGTGGGGATCCAGTGGGCCTGGAGACTTCCAAGGGCCGTCTCCTTCACTCTTTGGATCTCTCCCTCTGGGTCACGCCCGAGATAAACCATGTTTGTTGACTGATGCTGGATCTTTCTGGGGCCGAAGAGAAAGAATCCATCTTGCCTGTCACCACTGCCTGACTTGGTGCTTTCTTCCCTCTACTGGCTGAATTGGAAAATGATGGAATGTGCTCTTCTTAACTAGGAGATCATGTGCACCGACCTGCGGGGTACCTGTGCCCGGCATTTGGTGGCGTGCTTCACTTCCATTCAGTAGCCGTGCATATCCACCTCACTAGTCCTAACAACAACCCCATGAAGCAGGTGTAACTGTCCCCCATTTTACAGAAGAGGAAACTGAGGCTCAGAAGGGTTCATGATCAAAGGCTTCAGCAGGAATGCAAACCGAGGTCCGAGTGCCTTGTAGCCTGCTCTGGGGTTCAGGGAAGGCAGGGTCTCCTCCACACATATATCCGCGGGGGTGGGGGGTGGGGGCATCTTTGGTTGGCCATATGTGCAGAGCCTGGGGCTCCGGGGGTCTGTCTCTTTGTCTCCATTCCACTTCCCGGGATGTCACTCTCATCCCCATTTCCCTCTGCCTTTGCAAACACAGCCAACACCCCCCAACGTGCACAATCTGTGTTCTTCCCTCTTCTCTCTGCCTGACGGCAGGGCCACGTTGCCCCAAAGTGTGCCATCTGGGGCACCCTCGATGGAATTTTATATGAAATGTTTTCTTTATTCATTGCAAATTGGCAATTTCAGCAATTTAATAGTGTGCTGAATGTTTCCTTTTGAAAACAAACTCATTTTAAGTAAACATGTCTTCAAAAGAAAATATACTCGGCGGCGAGAGTAGAGACGCCTACGCGGAAGAGACCTGCGAGTGGTCAAAGTTCGGGAAACACAGGTCGAGGGGATACCGCGGAGCCCTGTCATCCTTCAAGAGCTGCTGGGGTTCTGCCTCCTCGGGGAGCCTTCCCTGAGCCCACCAGCGAGTGGCGGGGCTGATGCGTGTTTAACCACTGGCTTCCCCAGGGCTAAGGGGGCCCTGAAATGTGGCATTCAGCAATTTCTGCGTGTAAATACTCTCACTGTGGCCAGTTTCAGGCCGCCCGGACTCAAGCTCTCTTGTCTTGCTCGAAGTGCCCAGCACATAGGAAGCGCTCAGGAAGGTCAGCTATTATAATTGGCACTCTGTGCTGTTGTTTCATTGGTACAATTCATATTATTCTACGCATCCTCTGTGTACTTCCTAATTGCCCAAGAGGTTATCTCTGCATCCCCAACAGAACTAGCCACGAGTCTAGACTCAGATCTGACCCCCGAGTGTAATTCCTGTAGAGGCGACATTTGTAGCAGCTGAGCTCTTGCCGTCTATGAGATGTGTGACCTTGGGCAAGTCACTTAACCTCTCTGTGTCTTAGCCTCGTCGTTTGAAGAAATGAAAATAATAGTATCTGCCTCCAGAGACTTGGCTTGTTAACAGCAGAGTAGTCAGGAGGGGGAAGTAAGTTAATAAGGGGACGCGCTCTAGCTTGCCCACTGCCAGATAGTCTCTTCCTTTCTACCTGGAAGGTGCCCTCCACCCCGACCCCTCCTGAGCCTCCCGAGTCCCGTGGGCGGGACGCTTGCAGCCCCCGCTCCAGCTGTGGGGAGCCACGGAGCACGGGTGGCAGGGCCCGGGCTGACCTGTAGTTGCCCTTCTTGGAGGCGATGTGCAGCGGGAGCAGGCCGTCCTTGTTGGCCTTGTTGGCGTCGGCGCCTTGCGAGAGCAGAAACTCCACCACATCCTCGTGCTCGTTCTTGCAAGCCTCGTAGAGCGCGGACGCGTTGTCACTGGCCTGCGTGTTGATGTCGGCGCCTGGCCAAGGAGAGGCAGATCAAGGAGTGAGCTGGGCGGCCACTGTCATGCATGTGCCGACTGTGACACATTGGATCATTTAACAGCGACTCCTGTCTGCAACCGTGAGACCCGGGGGGCCTCTTAGAAGTGAAAACTTCCCTCGATGATGCTGGCATTTACTGAGCACTTACTATGTGCCAAGCACCACGCCTGAGGGGTACGCTCTCTATGAATCCACAACATAGCTCTTGCCATCCGTCACAACTCTCGTCTGCATGTGGCAGACAAAGACACCAAGCACAGAGGACCTACGCCACTTGCCCCAGACCACCCAGCTCCTAAGCGCAGAGCCAAAACTTGAACCCAGATGGTCTGACAGCAGAGGCCCTGACAGATGGTCTGATGGCAGAGGCCATGCTCTTCACCCTCACTCCACGTGAAAATGATCCAGGCCCTGCCCTGAGGAAGCCCCCTGGCTCTAACAGCGTGCAGAACCCCCCCGATAAGGAAAGGCCCCAAGAACTTTATTAATTGGGATTTGTTCTTCTCTGCCTTCCGTGACCAGGAGTAAGAGAGGGATTGCTTCCGGTCTCCTCTGCAGAGGGCACGAGAGCGTGCTGGGAGGTGAGGAATCGAGCTGGGGACAGACTCCATCAGCCTTATCACCTGCATCTTCTCCATCTCCGGCTGGTAAGGGAGAGACCCACGGGCTTCTCTGCGAAAAGAGGTACAGTCTCTTCACCAGTCCCTCCTTATTCTGGAAGGAGATAGAGCTGAGACAGCAGTGACGTGTCAGTTAGGGCTGAAGTCACAAGCATCTTTAACCACAGCTCCGCTCTGCCTGGGCATTCTGCTTATCTCGGGCTTTCTGGTAATTTTCAACGTTGATACCTGACTTCTGGTCTAGTGGAAAGAGCGCAGGCGTTTGTGAGAAACCAGAACCAGCGAAGTTTCTGTTTCATGGCTTGCAAAGGCCTGTGGCCTCGGGCAGCCTGCAGAGGCCTCAGTTTTCCCATCTGTGGACTGGGAATAATAGTTGTTACTAATCAGGGTTACTCTGAGGAGTAAATAAGATCAAATAGGTAAATATCTGCTATGGGCTGGTGGTTTGTGTCCCCTCAAAATTCATATGCTGAAAGCTAATCCCCAGTGCGATGGTGTTAGGACGTGGTGTCTTTGGGGGTGCGAAGGTTATGAAGGTGGAGTTGTGCTCCTGAATGGGATTAGTGTCCTTCCCAAAGAGACCCCCCGGGGGCTGCCTGGCCCCTCCACAGTAGGAAGACCCAGTGAGAAGACCCAGGCTGTCTATGAACTAGAGACAGGCTCTCAGCAGATGACAAATCTGCGGGCACCTTGATCTTGGGCTCCCCAGCCTCTGGAACTGTGAGAAATAAGCATCTGTGGTCTGTAAGCCCCCCAGTCCACGGCGTTCTCTTAGAGCAGCCCGGATGGACTGAGACAATGTCCCAGCACAGCGCCTGGCAGAGAAGGTGCTCCCCAAAGGCCAGTCCTCCAGGGTGGAGGCACCAGGGCACAGAGGCTGGCTCTGCTCGCCACCCTGCAGGAAAGTCGGCCAACAGGTCCAGGCTCTTGAGCTCAGGCTCCCTGGAAGCCCAGACCCCGCCCGCAAAGCCAACCGCTCTCACCAGAAAAATATTTGGATTTGAAAGTGGGCTCAGCCCACAGAGGGAGCAGACCCTGACTCAGACTGTCGGCAGGAGAGCTGGACAAATGTTTGGAGTTGGCCCGTTCCCCTGGCCGCCTGAGCACCCTGCCCTCTGCTCAGCCTCCTTGCCTGGGCTCCCAGGACCCTGCCTGGGCCCCTTTGTTCTCAAGCTGGTCAGTCCAGATCTGTCCCCGGCTGCAAGGACGTGCCCTGAGTTTGTTTTCCCAACTGCTTAGGCACGTGCTGGGGAAGCGGTGTTTATCCAAGCAGAGTCCCACGCTGGTCATTCTCGAGGCCCGCAGTGGCTCAGTGGAGCGCAAGAGGCATGCAGGGTGGAGCCAGATGCACGGGGTCGGAATCCAGGCTCTGATTGTGACTGGTCATCTAAGCTCGCTGAGCCTCAGTCTCTTCATCTGCAGAATGGGATGAGGACACTGCCCACCTCATACGGCTGTGGAGAAAACCCCATTGGCCTGATCCATGTTCCTGTTCAGCAGTGTCGGGCACACAGTAGGTCCTCAACAAATCACTTCAACTCAGCCCGAGGGTCTGTCTGGCTTTTTTCCTGGTCCCTCTGTTGCTAGAGGGAGGCTCCCTCCCCATGGAGAGAGAGAAAAGAAATCAAAGGTATTCTCGGGGAAGAACAGAATAACGATGTTCTTTAGCCGGTAGAATGTGTGCCATTGTCTCGGGTGTCTTCTGTTCATGATGTGGGCAATGGTATTTTATTTTCTCCCATTTTCTCTTTCCCCAGGCAAAGAGTGCCAAGACCCCGGTTCACATCCCGCCTCTTCCACTACTTTGCAGTGTGCCCTTGGACAAATCACTTTCCCATCCCGGCCCCTGGTTTCATCACCTGTAACATGAGGAGGTGACCTAAATGTTGTCCGAGGTTCCTTGTGGCCTTGAAGTGTGACATGGTGGACAGAGAAGTGGTTGAGGTGTCAGGAGACCAAGAGTCTGGCTCGTTCCACCACGAATTCGCTACGTGACTGTAAATAAGTCAGTTCCCCTTTCTGGGCCTCAGATTCCTCATTTGTAAAATGAGGATGTTGGGGTAGATTAGAGATGACACACAGGTGGCACGTGTGCCGCTCCCCCCTCCACCCCAGGTATGTGGTGGCCCTCAGCACGTCTCCCACTGAGCCCGGACACAGCCTCTGAATCCTTCTCAACACAGCGCTCTGAGAAGATGCCATCACTCCATCAGAGTGACCCCTAAACTTGCCTCCCCTTGGACCTCTGAGGTCCTTCCTAGCTGTGCCCCTTCCAGCTGTGCTTCATGACCCAGGGACCCTTAGCACTCACCATACTTGGCCAGGAACCTCAGAGCGTCCAGCTGCCCACTCTGGGCCGCCACGAACAAGGGGGTGATGCCGTAGGCATTCTTGGATTCCACCTTGGCACCTCTGCTCACCAGGATCTCCATGACCTCCAGGTCGTTGCGAGAAACAGACTCATGCAGAGCTGTCCAGCCTCGGTTACAGCGGTGGTTGGTGTCCGCGTTGTACTGCACCAGGATCCTCACTGCTTCCACGTTCTTGCGCTCACAGGCTGTGCCCAGGGAGAGGCCAGAGGGTCAGCAGGGCCCTGGCAGGACCTGGCCGGCCGAGACTTCATTCATTTATTTGTCTATCCACCCATTCATTCGTCAGCTGTTCATTCTACAAATTCCCACAGGGTCTGTACCGAGGTCCAGTCCCTGCATCTTACCCAGGAAGTACACCTAAAATAATAGCAATCCTAATAGTAATAATGTTTGCTGATGTATAGAGCACTGATTATGGGCCAGGCACTCTGTTCCAAGCACCTTACACCACCAACTAATAGAATTCTCCCAATCACCCTTAAAGGATGTAGTGTTATTATCCCTTTTCACAGAGGGGGAATATGAGGCACAGAGAAGTTAAACGACTTGCCCAAGGTCACACAGATAGTGGCAGAACAGGGATTCAAGCTCAGGCAGGCAGGTCCAGAGTCTCTGTCCTTTGGGAGGTTCCAGGGTGTCCCTAACTCATTTCCCTCTGCAATGTACTTGAGTCTTCCACTCACCAGGGTCAGAAGAGGGGGAGGAGTGCAGTCATACTCCTACTCGAAACCCTTCCGCAAAGGCTACTCACTTAAATTGAAGTAAAATATGTCTTCTGAGTACAGCTCATCAAGTCTCAAGTTGCTCAAACCTCCCTTTTAAGCATCATTCTTTCTAGAACCTAAATGCACCCGTTGGCTCTGGCTCAAGGTTATCACCAGGGAGGCTGGGCTTTCGTCCAAATTAACCACTTCTTTGAGTCACTCAGGGGTGAGCACGAGAAGGGACCCCAGGCAAAGCACCCCACCTCTCAAAGCCTTGGTTTCCTCGCCTGTAAACCGGAGATCACAAAACCTTCCAGAGAGGACCCTGTGGGAGCACTGGGTGAGCTGGTGCGTGGAACGCTCTAGCACGGTGCTTGGCACGTGGGAGGACCGCACGCAGCCGCAGGGCCTAAGCTGCGGCTGAGACTTGCCCAGTGTTGAGGAGCTCTCTCTGGGACAACTGCATCTCCAGGCGATGGCTCTGGTGCCCAAGTGGACGTGCCTTCTGAGAAACACTTCCACCACGGGTGGGCCGTGGACCCAGCTAGCAGCTACCGGTTCCTGCTTCCCGTGGAATGTTCCAGGTACTGGATACCAGGCACATGGGAAAATCAGGGATTTCTGTAGTGTTTCAAAGTTAAAGGTCCTGTCCTATTTGTAAACCTCAAGGCTCATTGCTTAAGCACGGAGGCATGGTCTGAACACCTCATAATGTCATAGTTCAGCGCGGGGTGCTGGCAACTAGCTCCCTGAGTTTAAATCTCACGTCTGCCCGCTTGCTGGAATATGTGGAATCCTGGGTGCCTCGTTCCATGTCTCAATGCCTGGGTCCTCATCTGTAAAATGGGGATGCCTCCCATGTAGTGTGTCCCATACGTAGATGGATTTTAGGGTTCAGTTAAAGGACAGCACCTGGCACATAGTAAACACTCAGGAAATGCCCGCTACGATAATCATTCAGATTTTGACTCTGGGTACTTGCTAGAGATGCCAAAGTTCTTGGATGATGTATTGAATGAGTTAGGAGTTTCGAGGTTTTTTTAAACATCCCAGAGGTACCAATTTTCTTTCATCTCTTTGCCTCTGCCTCTGCTGTTCCCTCTGCTTGTCCAGCTCGTAACTCCCTCTTTTTCCAGGTCAGCTCAAGCGCCCCCTTTTGTGGGGTCTCACCCCTGGAGTGAGAGCCCTCCCCCTTGCTCCCAGGTGCGCCATGCTGAGCTCTCTGCTGCCATTAGCTGGCTCTTATGTTGTCTGGGGTGGGGGCAGGGGGCAATGCTCCCTATTGCCCACCTACTCTCTGGACCCTTCCCCAGGGAAGCCCACCTCGGGGGCTCACCTTTGTAGAGCGGTGTCTCTCGGGACTTGTTGGAGATGTCAGGCTCAGCCCCAGCCTGGAGCAGAGACAGGAGGCAGTCCAGGTGTCCCCTGCATGTCGCCAGGTAAAGGGCCGTTTCCTCCTGCAGGGTGCGCTGGTCGATGACTGCCGGGTATGCTGGGGAGAACAGACGGGAAGTTCACGAAGGGGGACGATACCTTCTCCTCCCCAACACAAAGGTAACCCCAATTTCCACCCAATTCCAATGACAGACGTGTGTGGCATCCACCTAAATTTACCATCCGTCCTCTTGGCCCTGGACTCAGTTGCTTTCACAGGGCTGTTTTGGCTTCCCAGTCGTATTAACTCAGCTCAGATGCCACCTCCTCTGGGAAGCCTTCCCTGGTTGAGCCTCCTCCCTCTCCGAATGACCCTGTCCTTCCCTTACCCTCCCACCAGCCACAGCCAGAAGCTCTGTCTCATACAGCTGTTTCTGCCCTGGCATATGGTGGTGGGCTGTCTGGGGCGCATGCTGCTTCCGGGCAGAGCTAACTCCTGTCTGCAGGTGTTATCCATCCACATCTGGCTTGGGGGGAAGCCGAGGCTCGGAGAGGAGGCATGGTTTGCCCAGGTTCCCACAGCTGTGGGGGATGGCCTTGGCGAGGCAGAAGCACAGCTGTGGTATTTTCCACACCAAATCAGTCCCTGGAACATTCTGGAACAAGCTGGCAGGGGCTCTCCCAAAAAATCAGCCCTCCCTCATTCCTTTTCTAGGAATTAGGCTCTCCTGTCCCGAGAGACCTAGAGAGGTGGCAGCCGGGTGGGTGAGGACAAGGCACTTTCTTCTCCCGGCTTGGTGATTTTAACTCTGCAGTGGGGGTGATAACCTTGCCCTGTACCACCACCTCCCTCCAAGATGTGTGGGCCAAAGAACACGACGCTCCGAAGGAAGGAGCCTCTGCCCTTGAGTCCTGTTCCCACGCCTCGCTGCGCGCAGGGCTGCCCGCCTCACCTTGCTGCAGGGCCTTCAGGCAGCCCAGCTGGCCGTAGTAGGCCGCCTCGTGCAGCGGCAGCCAGCCCTCCTTGTTGGGCTCCGCGAGATTCTTCCCCGCTTTGATCATAGCCTTCAAGGCCTCTTCGTCCCCTTCCTTGATGGCCTTCAGCACGGGGTCCACAGGCCTGTGACAGCAAGAGGCGGGTCACTCCTCAGGATTGGGGCAGGGCAGAGGCAGGGCCAGGAGCCTCTCTCCCAGAGGAAAAGCAGGACAACTGGCGGCCGGGGGCAGAGCTTGCTGTGGGACCACTCGGTCCTGCTTGTCTCTGCTGGTCTAGAACAGGTGCTCAGGCCCCTGCAGCCGGCGTCCTCCTCAGTAAGGAGAATAATCCTTCCTAACCCACATGGGTGTGCCCTGGAACTCGGCCCCGACCTTGGCCCTGACCTTGGCCCCTCAAGCTTATCTGTCCATCAGCTATCCATCGCAGCTTCCTCAGGCCAGTCAGCCTCAGCCTGGGGGCCCGGTCAGCCTCTCCCTGCCTCCGGTCATAAGCCTTCATGCAACCACTGGCCTTTACATGTCTTTGAACGGTTGTTTGACTGCTGTCTGTCTCCCCACTGGACTAGGAGTTCCAAGGAGACAGCAACAGTGTCTTCGTTTCTTTCACCTCTCATGATTTCACTCTCAGGGCCCAGCTCAGTGTCTAGTTCATAATAGGTGCTCAATAAATATTTGTTGAAAGAAGGAAAGAAAGAAAAAGAAAAAGAGAAAGAGAGAGAGAAAGGGAAAGAAAGAAAGAAAGAAAGAAAGAAAGAAAGAAAGAAAGAAAGAAAAAAGGAGGGAGGAAAGAAGGAAGGAAGGAAGGAAGGGAAATATTCAGAACCTAGGAACCCCAGCAATTATTTCATTCCTTCATTCCTTTTATTTCCTTCTATTTCCAAAAAGATGGCCTCTCCCCATGGGCATTTTGCTTGTTTCTTTGGGAATTTTTAAAATATCTTGCTCAGGGACACCTGAGTGACCCAATCGGTTAAGTGTCTGCCTTCGGCTCAGGTCATGATCCCAGGGTCCTGGGATGGAGCCTCCAATCAGGCTCCCTGCTCAGGGGGGAGCCTGCTTCTCCCTCTACCCCTCCCCCCATTCATGATCTCTCTCTCTCTCTCAAATAAATAAATAAAATCTTTAAAAAAATAAAATGCCTTGCTCAAAACATTCTTTGCAATCGCCCTCTTTGAGCATTTGGAGGACACACAGGCCTATAAAGGTCACTGTGGGGGCTCTGATCAAGCCTCACCCGTGTTTGGTTCCCCCGTGAGCATCCCTGCATCTGGGGCACTTCCATGCCCTTAGCTCCAAGTGGGCACCTTGCAGGGAAAGTCTACAAGAAACGGGCTGAAACATGGCAAGCTCATTCACTTCCACAGATGGAAACCGGGGGTCTCTTTTAGACAGAGCTCCTTGGTGGCCAAAAGAGAACTAGGGAACCCCTCTGTCCCTGCAGCTTGCAGGGCTGCATCTAATGTTACACCAAGACCGTTTCTACCAGGAGGGTGCCGGCCTGCAGTGCCAGCCTCCAAAGGGATGGAGCGCTAACCCCGCGGCGAGTTTCAGCACAGCGCTCCAGCGTGTACCAAGAACCTCGACCTTTGGGGCCATTTTGTGCTTCAAGCAGCTCTGAGACCAGAATCCCTCAGAAGGGGCCCTTTCCAGTGAGCAACTCTCTGGAGTCTTCCCAACCCCCCCCCCCTTTGCTCCACACCCTTTATCCTCACCTCCAGAAACTTTAGCTGCTGAGAGACTTATATACTTGAAGGATTAATAAATTTGAAGCATTCACAATTTAAAACTTCTGGATATCAAAAAGATTTCAGGGCTAATATGAATGAAAACTTCTTTGCTACTTTGTTCATTCATTCGTTCGTTCATTCATTCATTCATTCATGCACTGAGCTCCCTTCCGTCCATCCTGGAATCAGTGAGGACCAGGACTGCTGTGATTCCCAGATCTACTCCTGAGGAATGTTCTGCATAAGTGGTCCCATTTTCCAGGTGGAGAAGATGGAGGCAGGTCTTACTCCCAGGGCCCTCACCCACATCAGGGGCCAGGATGGGCCCTGAGGTTCTATAGGGCCAGCCCCTTTACCCTCCCAGCTGCTTCCTCCGTTGTGAGCGGCACTTCCTCCCGACTCTCAGCCTCTCTGGTTATTAATAGCTTCAGAGCACAGATGCTGGTTAAGTTACAGACCCGCGAGCACGATGGGTAACTGACCAGATAAGCTCTGGAGTCCCCATCAACGCCATCACTGCCACCTTGATGAGGTTTCCTTACGAGCAGCCAGAGCCGCCCCTGCTGGTGTCAGGAGAAGCCCCAGCGGGGTATGCATCCCGTCTCCCCCAGAACATCTCCCGTGGGGTCTCAGCTGAAGTGGAATAGAGGAGGGCTGGCTGTTCTTGTGGTCTAGGGGGTGCGCAGTGCGTGAGAACACTCCCAGGACCTGCCGCCCAGCTTGGGTCTCGTCCAGCTGGGGTGCACGGACCCTGAAGCTCTCGGGCGCCCGTGCTGGCTGCTGCTCTGTGAGTTCAGCCCAAGCCCCGCCCCGAGGGTGGGGGAGGCTGCTGGGGGTGTCAGACCGCCGGAGACTACGGAGCTGGACGGACCCGGCAGGCCACTCTGTCCTCTCCAACGTCCTCTCACAGAGAAGGGAGATTCAGAGAGGGACAGCGACTCGAGGCAGCCACAGAGGAAGGGGCAGCTGCGCTGAGACCAGAGCCTGGGTCCCCCTTTTGAAGACCGTCAGAATTCCACCCGCAGCACCGGCAGGGTTTGAAAAGAGCTGGGAAGAGACCCAGAACACAGGCCAATTGCCTCCTCCCCTTCTCTGCAACATACCTGGAACAAGGAAATAGGAGTTCCTGCGATGGGGCCCCTCTTTTGCTTTTAGCTGTTTCAGGGGTCAATACCGGGGAGCAGAGAAGGGGGACTCACCTAGCCCGACACCCTGGGGCCAGGCAAACAGAACCCCTCCCGCGGCTTGGATTAATGCTGGATTTTACCACCTGGCACGGAGCAAATAAAGGCAATGAGGCAAAACAAAACCCATGGGTGTGAGCGTTGCGGATATGCTCCGATATCCCCGCGGCAAGGCATGGGGGAAACTGAGGTAAATAGAAGGTGTGGCTGACTCATCAGCTCCAGCTCCGAGCTCCTCTGGGCCTCTGGGGTCCTAGGGCCTTCTCCCAGGGGCTGCTCCCTCCCCCGGGGCCCACTCTGGGGCCATGGAGGCGTTAATCATGACCCAACCTGGGTCTGTGAGCACGAAGCCTGGCTCAGTGGGAGCAGCTGGGGCTCAGGGGGACACACCTGGGAGGGGCGTGCCTGGGAGGCCCCTCCAGAATGCCCCCCTTCCCTGGAGCCTGCAGGCCTGCTTCCCGCTCCCCACCCCCACTAACCCTAGTTGGGAGGTTGAACTTGGACTGTCTCTGGGGGCCGGGTGGGGGGACACTTACGCCAGCTGGGAGTTCTTGTATTTCTGCATGACCCCTTGGAACAGGCCCTTGGGGCCCGAGGCGGACAGGTTCTCGGGAGGCACAGTCGACCTGGAGGGTGCAGGGCAGGAGTGAAAAAGGGAAAAATACTCTGCATATGAGAAGCGGGTCATGGCTGGAGGCAGGCTCGGGGATGGAGGGCTAGCGAGGGGAGAGACTGAAGGACAGACGCAGGGCTCTGAACCAGAGCAGATGGCCGGTCCTCTCTTGTGTGCTGGACACAGCTGCTGTGTCCCTGGATTATTTTTGGCCCTTGGAGGAAGCCCTGGGAGATTTAAATGACCATATAAGACAACAATGAGGTTAACCTCAACCCCGCCCCCAGACCCCCTCCCCAGCCAACCACGCAGGAGGCAGATAGGAAGCAAGGTGACATTCTTCCCCCAGGAGGATGTGAGAAGGGGTCAGCAGCAGGTCCCTGGATGAAAGGCACTCAGTCTCGGGTCGGCCAGGCTGGGTCCCAACGGGGATGGGCAAGAGGTTCTTGGAGGTACGGGGGACAGGGGAGCATAGCTGGGAAGCCAGACCAGGTCTGTACTCGCACCTCCGCCTGGCCGGGTCCTCGTTAGAGGGGCCCGCCGTCCAGGGGCAGGAGCTAACCATAGGGAAGTTAGAGCAAAGGCCATCGTCGCTGACAGGGCATGGAGTCAGACTGACACAGGTTCAAATCTAGACTCTGGCCCATCCTGGCCATGGGACATCAGACAGGTTGAACTTTTCTGGGCTTTGGTTCCCTGCAGAGCCCAGCGTGGGAAGACCGAGGAAGAGGCTGGAGCCCGTGAGCTCAGCAACCGTCCGGGCACAGGGGTGCTCGGCATGCATCCAACATTAATTGGATCATTATTTTGCTTCTCTGAGCCTCAGTTTCCCACCCCCTTGGGCTGTGGTGAGGACAGGAGGGGTGAAAAGAGGCTTGGTGGCCACTCCACAAATCTAACTGATGGGGGTGACCTTGAGGATGGGACGCGTGGCCCATGCCGACCACACCTGTGGCAGCTCGGGCCCTGGTGCTACGGACACCCCAGCAGGCCTGGCCTGGTGTCCTGCGCCCCACAGGGGTGTCCTGTGGCTTTGAGGAGGACATCGCTACCGGTGGTGTTTGAAGGTGCTGGAACTGTGACCCCGACAGGGACCCACGCTCTTCTAAGACGGGCCGGAACTTACAGATTTTGTGGCTACCCTCAGCAAGGCCAGGTCATGGGGGAAGGGTGAGTGAGCAGAGAAGGAAAGGATACTCCGTGCCTTGCTTCAGCCCTCTGGGGGCGGAGGGACTGGCAGGCTGGCCCCCTTCACCACCCTCATGTCCTTGCCTTCCTCCATCCCCTCCTCTGTCCCCTTGCGGCCAGCCACCTCCTCCCGAGCACCGCTCACCTCAACACCACGTCTGCATGCGCTCACCCGGTAGTCCCCTGGAGTGGGTGCCAATGTTCCCGCCCTTTAGAGATGGGGAAACTGAGGCCCCGAGAGGTGGGTCCCGGGCTCACACGCAGCTGCAGCTGGGAATTGAGCTGAGCAGAGGCAGACTCAGGTCTGTCTGCAGAGCTCCTGACGCCGCCCCCTCCCCCTCAGGCCTGGGGTCTTCCCTCCTTTTCGTCCTCTCTCCAGCTGTAAGGCCTCCATTCTGACAGGCCCCGCAATTTTGAACAAGCCCCTGCCTCGCGCGTTGCGCCTTGGTTTCGCCGTTTGCAAGATGCGGAGGCAGGACCCGAGCGGCACTGCTGCGGTAGCTGTGAAGCCTTTTTGAAACGAGCTCACGTGGGAACTGTGTGTCAGGCAGAGCTAAGAGACCACATCCTGGGAAGGGAGGTGCACAGCCTGGCCCCGCCGGGGCCTCTCTTCACCCCCCGGAAAGAGGAGCGTGCTGGGGGTGGTGGAAGCAGTCTGGGGCCAGGCCTAGCTCGCGGTCTCCCACCCCGTGGTCTTGACGAAGCCCTGGGTCTCAGTCCGCACAGGATCCTGGGGTCCGGCCACCCATGCCGTGGCCCATGTGTGTGGCCTCCTGTCACTTACTGTTGTTAGGACGTTTCTAGCAAGGTGATAAGCGCCGTTAAAAACTCACCACATCACCCTAAAACCAGGACTATCTCTGATGGCAAAAAAACAACAGCAAGATGAGGCCAGTGATGCTGGTGGGAGTGACAGCAATGGTGGCGGGGCTGTCCCTCCTGACTGTGCAGAGCACGGCCTCACTTCCAGCCTCCGCATCAGCTGGATGTGGGCAGGGGCTGTGTTGTTCCCCCTTCGCAGAGGAGGAAGCAGACAGACGGAGTTCCCTGCAACGAGAGTTGCCCAGTCCCTGCTCCGTCCCAAGCCTCCAAGCCTCGTGCTGGTGCCTGAGAGGCAGATCGGTAGGACGAATTTTGTTGATCCCAAATGTCCAACGTCCCGAGGCCAACGGGGTGGCAGCAAGGACACAGACAGCCATAGGCCTCCGGGGAGGGGGGAAAGAGAGCAGGAGCAACCCTGGGAGCCCTGCAGTGGGTCTTTAACTCGGCTTTAGGGGTAGGTAGGGCCGGTGCTCAGAGCAGCCAAGTGCGGAGCCTCGCGGCAGGGGGAGCAGGGTCCAGGCTGCGGGCCCCACTTTCCCTCGGCCCTGAGCAGGGGAATTCCCAGCAGAGAAAACCACCGGGCCTGAGTCATCAGAGGTGAGAGGAACCTGGCGGGATGTGGGCGCGGGTCATGCCCTAGAGGAGGCCCAGGTAGGGCCCCGGCGCTTCCGTTGGGCCGGCAGGTGGCGGGGGGGTGTATTAGGAGTGCATCACTGTCCCCCAGCTCCCAGCAGCCGTGTCCCGGAGTCCAGCTAGCCCCTACTTCAGACCGGGTCAGGCTCAGTGTGAGCAGGGAGCGGGGCTGCGAGGACAAAGCCCCCCCAACTTCTCAGTGAGCTGCCAGCTCCAGGAAGGGCATGAAATTGGGCTGGACCTGGCTGAACACCGGAGGCAAGCAGGCCTCTTAAAGGGGGAGACAGCTAAGGAATACAAGGGTCTGCCCCAAGCCCGCCGCCCTCTGTTTGTCCTCTCCCCCGGTCCTCACGCTAAGCCTGCGGTAATATAGTCAAGGACAGTGCCTGGCACACAGCAGGCACTTCGTACATTTCAATAAATGAAACCACACCAACAAAAGCCTGCCAAGGGGTACGATCCCAAATGTCATCTTGGTTTGGTGCGGTGCCATGGCAGGACCTCAAATTCCTGGAGAAGCAGCCCCAGCCCTCCCGGGTAAAGAGAGGAAGAGCTCACGTGGTCCAGCCACCTCCACCCCCATGCCCGTGGGTCTCTGGAATCGGCCTCCCACCTACGGGCCAATCCATTCTTCCTGGGCCAGCCAGTGCGGAGTCCCGTGTAGAAGAGAACGTCATTTCCAAACTGCCGCCAACTTCGGCTTCCCGTCCACAGCCGGGATTTGTTGAGTGGTTGCCGTGCGCCCAGCCTTCCGACGGAAACACGTGGCGCAAAGCATCTCCTTTCACCCTCCAGTCCACTTTGTGAAGGAGACGTAATTGGCTCCCTTTTGCAGAAGAGGAAACTGAGGCTCAGAGGTTTGCTTCCTCTAGACCGCTTAGCGAACTCCTGTTCATCCCGCAAAGCCCACCGCCCGACAAAGTGAATCCACCTGCTCTGTGTCCCTCTGAAACTGAGGCAAGTCTCTTGGCTGCGCCCTTGCTGTTGGGTCATTATGTGCATCTGGGACCCTCGTTAGATGGCAGGCTCGGGGAGGGTAGGGGTGAGGCCTGATTCACATCCAGGTGCCGGGAAGGCAACGTGCTCATCGTAAGAACATGACAGGTGTGGGTGGCTCCACTGGAATTATTTGCAGCTGTGCATACAGCCACCCAGACAAGTTTCTACTTCATGCTTTCCGCCTTTGTCTTCTTAGAAATGTGATCTTCAAAAAAATCAGAAGTTTAAAGGCTGGGAAAACCCAGCTTCCTGGGCCCGGTCTGGCTGGTCCATCAACGTAAGCTTGGGCTCCCTGTTTCCTGACTGCATGAGCCCTTCTTCTCTATGGGATGGGAAGTTGGGTCTGCCTTTTGGGAGCTCTCAGTGGGCCCAGGCTTGGCACATGATCCCTATGTGTCTGACTTCACCCCTTACACTGTGGTGAGAGAGGAGCAAGTTGGAAAAAATGGCTTTAGAAGGACACGTCATCTTTTCTCTGGAATGCTGATCTGGCTTTCTTTTCTAGGGTCCCCAAGCTCATTGAACTTTATGTCTACAGCCGCCATTTTGGCCACAAGATGATAACAATAAATTGTATTTGTAGAACATTTTATTGGTTTCAAAATGCATTTATTTGCCTAAAAGCATTTCTGGGGCATCTGCAGTGAGCCAGGCTCTTTGCCGGGCACTGTGGATACAAAAGTGAGCAGTATCTGTCCCTGTCCCCAAAGAGATCAGATAGTATAGTTGGGGACACTCTCAGGAGGCGAGATAATGCCTTCCTAGAGTGACACGAAAACTTGTCCATGAAACAGAGGCAGTCATGACCTGGGCACTCGGGGTTCTCAGGCAGGATGGGGGGAGGTGATTCAAGCTGTGGGATGTGAGGAAGGCGCCAACAATCGCTTTGCATAAGAAAGCTGCAGGTTGGGCTAGGCAAGGTTTTGTTGTTGCCATTTTAAGGAGAAGCCTGTTGGGGCTCAGAAAGGTGAGGTATCTTGCCTGAGGTCCCACAGCCAGTAAGTGACAGATTCGAACCTCCAAGCCCTCTTCCCTTTCCTCTCTACTCTTGCCGCCTCTTCATTCATATTCCTTGATTCCCTCCTGATTCGCTCAGCAAGAGCTGTTTGGTGTTTGCTGCGGGCCACGCTGTGTCCTAGACCGGAGGCTTCACAGGAAGAATGACGGGTGAGGCTCTGCCCTCGGCCAAAACAAATACTTAGAAACTGTAAGCTGGGTGGTGAAGGAAACCGCCCCCCAAGAGAGCGAGGAAGGGGGTGACCTGCTGGACCTGGGAGGGTGGTCAGGTGGGATTTGCTGAGGAGGTGGCGGGAAATCTGAGAGCGCCTGGGACGGGTATGATGTCCTGTTGCCAGGCCTGCTCTGGGTGCTGGGGTGGAAGCTAGGGTATTTGGGGATAAAACGGACAAAGGACTCTATGGGGTTCTGTACTTTCTGAAAAGCCATGTTTGGGAACGGGAGCACGAGCTGGTATGTATCTCTTGTCTCTGGGGACCCTGAATCGCTGTGGCTACGAGGGGGCTGTAATGAGACCCAAACCCCACTTCAAAGCGGAGAGGGGAGACGAATGGCAAGAGGCCTTTGCAGAACAGCAGAGCTGGTTACGGGTCAGAACTTCCGAGCGGGGCAGACGCTGCTTCTGTTTCTGGCCCCACTGCGTGTGTACATAAAACGGGCACAGGAAGGGCCTTGTTGCGTGGCTTGTGTGAGGATTCACTGAACAGCTGTGTGCTGGGCACGTGGGAAGCCCTCAGTGTGCATCCGGGGGGGCGGGGGGGAGGCATTGGCTTCCCCAGCAGGGCCCACCTTCTTCCAGAGATAGAAGGGCCGAACTGAACCCGGGAGCTTTCAGCTCACATCCAGAATGAGAAGATGCCCGTTGAACCCCGTCCCCTACAGTACTCGTGCCTGGAATTTAGATGATGGCTGCACGACCCTGGGTAAGTCACTTCCCTTCTCTGTGAAAGCCTTTCTCCCAGGAGGCTGGGAAGTGTTTGCATCCCATGGTGGGTCTCTACTTCCTCACCCGCCAGAGGAAGGAAGAGGTCAGGACCTGGACCTCATGAGCCCACTCAGTGCTAATGTTTATAAGTGTCCCCAGGACTCCCCAGGAGGCTCCCACACTGGGGAGAAGGCTAAAGATGCCCCCTGGGGGGGGGATGCTCTTCTCTCTATCTGATCCCCTCCTGAGAAAGAGGAACTTGTGGTCTGACTGAGGCTGAACCAGTTGGAAGAGGAACCAGGGCCTCCCAGAGCCCCGGCCATGAAGAGTCTTTGGCTCCGCGTCCTCATTTCTGTTTTTCAGGCTGGGTTCCAGAATGGGACCCCCTCAGAGGCAACTCAGTAACCTGGAGCCTTCCGACTTCCTCCGGCCGCCCAATGAGGCCGCCTGCCTTCCTCTTTAGAAGGGGCTCCTCAGTGTGGGGCATCCCAGGCTTTTGTCCCGTCTGCCTGGCAGAGAAGGTCTAGCCTCAGCAAGGGCCAAAGTCACTTGGGGAACGTATGGTGGGTATCACCGGGGACAGTGCTGGGATGTACTGCCACCCATCGTCATCCCTGTCCGCTGGGACTGGACATTGGAGATGGTCTGTCTGCTGTTGCCGAGAGAGCTTAGGGACTTGCCCAAGGCTATATAGCAAGTCAGCTGGAGGCTGGAGACAATGAGATTTTTTTTTAAGTAGGCTCCATGCCCATCCAGGGGCTTGAACTCACGACCCAAGAGCCTCACACTCCACTGCCCAAGCCAGCCAGGCACCCCTGGAGACAATGAGATTTGAGGCTCATGTCTCAAGACCATAGAACACAATCACCCAGCAATTCTTCTCCCTCAGCCACCCACCCCCAAATACACACTTGACTTGGACTCAGAAACAAAAGCATTTTTAAATTTATATATTTCCTTTCTAAAAGCCTTTGAAGATCCAATGCTTAATCACCTCTCTGGGCTCCCGCCTCCTACCAAGAAGGTACCCTCTGGATCTATGCTGTCCAGGACTGCAGCTCCTGGCCACATGTGGCTAGTGAGCCATTGAGAAGCATCTAGTCTAAACTGAGATGTTTTGTGAGCACAAAATACACACTGGATTCCAAAGACGTGCTATTGATGACATGTGGAAATGATAATATTTGTGACCTAAATTAATTTCACCTGTTTGCCTTTACTTTTTAGCGTGGCTATTAGGATATTGAAATTTGCATATGTTACCGCAGATATGGCTCGCCTCCTATTTCTATGGGCACAACACGGGGCTGCTCTAGATGGTCCTGCCGCTGGAATGATGAGGTCACGCTGAGACCGGGGAGCCAGGGTGAGGAGGTAGGGTGGCTTTGCTGGGTAGATGTCATTTGCTTCTCAGACACGTTTTCCCGGGGAGGCTGCATAGGTAGGATGGGGAGCTGTGCTTGGACTCAGACCGTCAGCTCCACCACATTCAAGCTAAAGTCAGCGGTACAAAGCCAAGCCATGCGCTCTGCAACCAGGTCGTTCCAGGCTCTGCAACACCATCTACCAGCTGTGCAACCGGGGGCTAGTTACCTGCCCTGAGCTTCAGTTTCCTCGTCTGTAAAATGGGATATAGCATAGAGCCTCCTGGAAGGTCCTCAAGGGGGTTAAACGAGGTGAAGTGGGTAGAGCACCTACCGCAGTGCTTGGTACCCCCAAAGCTCAGAAGGGCTTAGATAACAAATGTAAGTCACTACAGTGTAAACATGCACCTTACAGACCAGGGGACTTCGGTCTTGCATGAACAGTGTTTGAAATCTGCACCTCACAGCTGCCTAGTTGGCCCCGCCTCGCTCACCTGGTCCATGGGTAGAAATGGGTAGGTTGGCGGTTGACACACGTGGACGCAGTGGCCTCGGCAGTGGTTGGGCCCCGAGTCTTGTCAGCCAGGCTCTGCTCAATGGCCATCTGGACCAGCTCATCCTCGCTCAGGCTGCTATACAGGCTGTATTCCTCATGCCCGATGGCACGCTGTCTGCCCCGAGCACTGATCTCCGCGGTCATCCTCTTCCCCCGCTCACCTCGGCCACCAGAGGAGGCACTCCGTGGGGAGGAGGAAGCAGCAAATTAGAAAGCCCTGTGAGCAGACCAAAAGCATCCTGGTCACTAACAGGTCTTTTGCAAGAGAATTATGTTTACCAACAGGGAAGGCTGTGCTTTCCTCTGGCAAGCTCGCAATCATTTTTTATCCAATCATGTTGTCATTTGAACCACCCAGACACCCATTCATCTACACATCTATCCATCCACTCATCTTCTCATCAGTCCGTCCACCTCTTTCATCATCCATTCCATCATTCACCCATCTGTCCATTTGTTCATTCTCCCATGTGTCCATCTGTCTACCCATCCACTCATTTACCCAACCACATGTGTCTATTTACCCAATGATCTGATCATCCATCCATCCAACCATTATCCATCCCCTGATCTATCTGCCCACCTACCTGTCCATTTATCCATCCACCTCCCATCCATCCACTCATACCTCTATTTACCCAACCAATCATCCACTCATCCACCATTCATTTTTCCACTCCAGACAGCTTGTCTACCCACGCATGCATGCTTCATTAACTGGGAGATCACTTAGTGGGCACCTACTTTGTGTCAGCCCCTCCTCTAAGCCCTGGTGATACAACAATGATGCCAAGGGACAAAAGTCCCTGCCTTCAGGGAACTTACACAACAGTGCTTACAACCCGTCCTTCCAGTTACCCGACAACATCCTATGCCAGCATTCCTCCTCATCTCTGTGCTGTGCTAGGGCTGAGAATGTCGGATGGGCCACCAAACCAGACATGCGCCTGCCACGTCAGTGTGCTCGATCCAGTTAAAATCAATCATGACAGTAATTTGCCATGTGAATTCCAAGGACTCCCTTCCTTACAAAAAATTGCCTCAGGGAGAAGTGAACTTTGGTTGAATCAACTGATTTTAGGAAATGAAATAAACTCACTCAGCCTGTTTTTTGTTTTGACTGGCTGACAAGCAGTGCGACTGCGGGTCAAAGGTTGTTAGCCCTAGCAGGACATGAGAACCACAGGAGGCCATTTAAAAAATACCCAAAATACCAGTGCTATAATTTGGTTGGTTTGGCAAATATTCGCTCCCCTCTTCTCAGCGGCCAGGCATCCCCCCTCTCTTCTCCATTGAGACTGGCCTTGGCCATGTGACTTGCTCTGGTCAATGAATGTTGGGGGCACGATAAAGCAGCCCTTTGACAGGTGCTTGGGCGTGGGCCTTGCCCTTCCGGAGCACCAGGAGAAGAGCTCCCCATTGGAGCCACCGCCCATTAGCTGGGCTCCAGAGTGAACCGACCTGGGGCAGCCTGAGCCCAACCTGCACAGGGGAGCCCCACCCAGCAGACCCTGCACCCTGAAGCCTATGTCAACCCCTCTGCGGCAACCTGCAGACCCAGATCATGAGAATCAATGCTTATTTGGGGTGCTTATCTACCCAGCATTCTTGTGGCTCTAGTTAACTGATCCCCGAAAGGCTAGGCAAGGTGCTTCACAAAGAGGATATCCAAGGGCCAATAATCAAATGTAAGGATGCTTGACTTTCTAAGTGTTTGGGAGGACACTCAAATTAAGATCCTCGTACAGTACTACTCTCTACCCAACAGCATGGCTCAAGTGGAGGGATGCCTGGGCGGCTCAGTCGGTTAAGCATCTGACTCTCAATTTTGGCTCAAGTCATGATCTTGGGATCGTGAAATCGAGCCCCGTGTTGGGCTCCTGGCTGGGCATGGCGTCTGCTTGAGATTCTCTCTCACCCTCTCCCTCTGTCCCTCCCCCACCGCATTGCACACACTCTCTCTGTCTCTAAAAAAAAAGAATGGCTCAAGTGGAAAAGATGAGCACTAGCAAGTGTTGAAGAGGATGTGGGGCCACGGGAACGCTCACCACCGCTGGCAGGAGTGGCGAATGGTAAAACCACTTTGGAAAACCAATGGCGTTTGCTAAAGCTGAACCAACACATCTTGTGACCCCAAAATTCCATTCCTCGCTCTGTGGCAAAGAGAACCACGTGCAGGTATTCCCCGTAAGACAAGTTCAAAAATATTCATCGCAGCGCTAGTCATAATAAAACCAAGTGGCAACTACCCAAATGTCTATCGGCATTTGAACGGGTCACCGCGTTGTGGTATATTCCCACGATAGCCTGTGTGCCCCAGTGAAACAGACGGAGCACGACGGCTCACGACAGGAGAGGCTCACACAACCACAGCGAGCAGAAGAAGGCGAATAATGAAGAACATGTGTACGTGATTCAGTCTGTGTAAAGTTCTAGAACAGGCAGACTACAATAAACTATGGTGGACCTTTGGTGGTTACTAACGGGGAGGAGATACGAGGGAGACTTCTGGGGAGCCAGTCAAGCTCTACTTCTTGATCTAAGTGGTTACAGGATTGGTTGGCTCCGTTTGTAAGGACGCTGTTCCTGTCTGATTTGTGCACTCCTCTGTGAGCACATGATCCCGAAACAACACATCTACTTAAAAGGTGGGGGCGCCTGGCTGGCTCAGTCAGTAGAGCAAGTGACTCTTGATCTCGGGTTGTGAGTTCAAGCCCCACGTTGGGTGTGGAGCCTACATAAAAAGAAGAAGAAGGATTTTAAAAAGAAAAATAATAATTAAAAAGTATATATAATAGGTTCTAAAGGGTATTGGTGCTTGGACCCCGTCTCAGACCAAGTCAGTCGGAATCTCCGGGAGTGTGGCCCGGCTATGACACCTCTCTGAAAAGCTCCGCCTGTGCTCGGGAACCACCACTTTGGAGAAGGATCGATCATAAAGCAGGAGTAGAGGGGGGACTCCCGTGGTGTGGGGATGGGGCAAGGGGCAGGACCTGACACTGGGCTAAGCTCTTGATAGACACTCTCATAATTCTGGTAGCAACCCGAAGAGCAGCAACTCTTGCTCTATAAAACACCAGCAAAGTTATTAGTAAGCAGACCTGGGCTTTCCAAACACAGCGGGGGGAGGCTGCAGGTGTGAAGACAGTGGATTAGCGGCGCGAAGGCATCTGGGACCAAAGATTCTGTGCCCTGCCACGGTCTGGCTGGTTATCTGTCATTGCCCTCCGTCTGCTTCTCTGCACCCATTCTGGCTGGCTTGGGCCCGGACTTCCTCCTGCCGCTTCAGCAGTGGCCTTCACGTGGTGTCCCAGCCCCACCCACCCACCGTCCCCTCCGTGCCCCGCAAGACCTCACCAAGTCCCTCCTGGGCCTGCGCCCGTGGCCTGGGCTTCCCCGCCCTTCAAATCTAGGTCTCACTCTCCCTACACCCTCTACCTCCGCACACCTGACCTTCCAGGTAAGGCGAAGACACACCTTTCCCCCAACACCCCTGTGGCTCCCACCCCAGTGCCCTTGCTTGTCCTGTGCCGACCTGTCTCCTTCCTTTCTACACTCTCAGAATCCATTCTCACTCTTCAAGGCCCAGAGCAAGTGCCTCCTCTTCCAGAACACCTTCCAAGAAGTGTTCTGCTGCGACAACTTCTCCCTCTGGACTGTGGTCAGAAGTCCCTATGTGGACTTGACCCTGGGTCCTCTTCCTAAGGCCATGGGAGGAGAAGCCCTAGTTAAAGTTTACTGTACCCCCCTGACCACCCACCCAACAGCTGGTTCCCCCAACTTCTCTGACAGCAGGACCTGGCTTTGTTCAGGCAAGAGTGAGTCCTCGTCCCATGGATGAATCATGATGGTTCCAAGCACGTTGGAACAATCTTACCCCTTTGGCCAGTTTTGACTAGTTTAGGGTGGACGTAAGCCTAGCTTTGTCCAAAGACATATAAAGAAAATTCTGCTGGGACTTCCTAGAAACAGCTGTCCTTTTCCTAATGAAAGAGAGATCAGTGAAGAAAATAACTCCTTGCCCACATCCCTGCTTTGTGTTTAGAGGACTTGATGCTTGGTGCAGCAGCAGCCATCTTGTAACCATGAAGGGAACAGTGCTGGTACTATGAGTTTGACAGAGTGAACGATAGGTCTTCTGGGTCTTTCACTATATTGTTGATCTGCTGAACCAAAGCACCCATCCTGGCCTGCTTGTTAGGTAGAGACTGAAGATCCTTCTGGTTTAAGCCAGTGTTGGTTGGGTTTTCTGTTATATGCAGTCAGAATCATCTTAATGCATGATTCTCAGGTCTGGTCAAGAATCTTGAGAACATACCAAAGCCCTGATCTCACCCCAGACCGATGGGCTCAAAGCCTCCAGGCTTCCCTGGAGTTCAAGGCCTCCCTGACAATTTTAGTGTATAGCCGGGCTGAGAACCCTTTTCTAAATCAACACGTCAGGCAGCCATGCTAGTTTTCCACACTAGGGGAGGGGGAGGCGGAGGGGCATTGTGACCTCAAAATCATTTTGTGCCTGATCGGGGCGTTATCTATTTTTGCAGCAACTTCAGCATTAGTTTTGTTTATTGTAAAAAGAGCCAAAGACTGGGAATCACAAGACCTCAGTTCGCGTACCAACTCACCGCGAGCACCTCTCTTCCTCTCTCAGGCCTTTGGTTTTTCCATCTGTTAAATGTCAGGATGGCCTAGAACACACCTTCTGACCCTCCAAACCCACGGGGGCCCAGCTGGCCCAGGGCCCCTTCCCAGCTTCCCTGTGCCTGAGGTCTGTGTAGGCCCAGGTCAGCCTTCAGGAGGGTGGGGAGTGAGCTCTGCCCAGTGAGAAGTGACCCCTCGGCTTCCCCTGGGCCCCCATTGTTGTGCCCCCATCCGAGGGCATCTGCTCCAGGCCAGGGGGCAAGGGGATGAACCCTGGAGAGGGACAGAGACCTGGGTTACAGTCTCCATGTTGATACTAGAGTGCTGTGTGACCTTGACCAAGTCCCTACCCCTCTCTGGGGCTCAGTTGTCCCCTTGCAGAAACCGAGGTTTGGGTTTCCAAGTGCTCTTCTAGCTCCTTAGCTTCTATAACTCTGTGCGACATTTGGTTTATCTTTGTGCTATAAAACCCCAAACTCTGTCCCTGAGGGTCCCCTCTGGCCACCTTTACAGGTCTACCATATGCAAAGGGCTTAGCCTTAGTGGTGGGGAAATAAGGAAGCAGGTGGAAGTAGAAGGATCTCAGATCCAGAGGTCAGGAGCCCAAAGTCTAGTTTTAATTTGCAACTGACGAGCTAAGTCACCTTGGTTAAATCACTTCCCCTTGCTGGGCCTTAGTTCCTTCAACAGTAAAAATGGGAGTGAGACAACCCACTTCGCCATGTTGTAGGGGCCATCTTTGCACTGGGGCGGCGGCTGTGTAAGAGGTAAAAGCATTTGACAGGAAGCCCTCCCAGCTGTCACCCAGGCAGCCACGGGCCCTGCAGACTGGCGTGGGCTGATCAGAGGCGTATGGACAGCACCCGGCTACCTTGCCCCTTCCCTGATGAGATGCCTGTGGGAGGAGCCAGGTAACAGTCACCCATACCTGCCATCTACTACAGCCAGTTCCAGACTCACCAGGCCCTCCCCCTCGGGTCTGGCAGCATCCAGAGACTTCCCTGCTTTTCAGTCATTCCCCGGCATGGCCCTGATAACAGCTCGAGAAAGTAGGAATGTTTTTCTGTTGAATTGACATTAATTCTTCTATACCTCCACTCCTTCTGAAAGGACCTGATGCCCCGACGTGATTGTTCCCATTTTACAGATGAGGCATAAGGTTCAAGGAGGGGAAGGGAAAGGTTTGCACAAGGACAGAGAGCTGGAAAGCTGGGATTTGGAGCCCCAGTGTTCCTTCTGGGAATTCCAGGAACGCCATCCGAGTAACTGGCACACACCTGGGCTCTGAGCAGGCAGGGCTAACACTGCCATCCTCAACCAGCCCGGCCACCTGATCTGCACCTGTGCACGGAGCCCACATCAGGCTCTGGCCAACCCGGAGGAAGGCGCACACAGACAGGCGAGGCAGGGGGTGACCTTGAAGGGACCCTGATGGAGAGGGTCTCTGCCTTGGAGAGGGCGAACTCCCCCACCCCGCTGTGAGCCCAGACTTCTCTTGCTTTTCCCACTGAGATCCTCAGCCTTGGAGGGTCCTTGGGTAAATCATGTATCTTTAGTCCCCATACGTGCAAAATAGAGACACTAGTAAGTACTGTCAGGGGGTTGGTGTGAGAATCAAGGGCTCAGGCATGCCTGCCAGGGACACGGGGGCCCATCTCTTGGGGGCGTGGCTGGGGCTCCTCAGTCCCAGCCTGACGAGCAGTTATAAAAGCAGCCCGTGGGGTCAGCTTGACCAGGTTCAAGCCACGGCTTTGCCAGTTATTCGCTGTATGATCTCCTAGAATCTCAAATTGTCCATCTATAAAATGGACATAGTAAGATCACCTCTATCATGTCAGAGCGAGGGGCTGTGAACCTGGGAGAGGCCCTGTCCTTTTGGCCTCAGTTTCTCTCCTCTGCACGCTGCCTAGCTTGATTTCTGAGGCCTCTGCCTGGGGCTGGGCTACCTTCTAGGCCTGAGTCCTGGAGAGAGGCCAGCAGTCCCAAGGGACCTGTGAGAGGCTGACAGGAATAAAAAAAATAATCCTTTCCCAGAGAAAGCAGGAGGCCGGTGGCTTTGCCCAGGCAAGCGAGGCGCCTGCAGGGGGAGCAGAGTTCAAGCGTGGCCAGTCCAAGGCCAGCTTGGAACAGGGAGACCAGAGCCACCCTGGTGCTTCTAGGGGCTCCTCCCTTACCCCCTTTGCAGCGCCCCAAACATTGGCTCCAATGGAACCCTCTCCCCAGGGGGCATCTGTAAAATGGGACAACAGTGACTGCGACCATTCCTTGAGTTAGCACATGCAAAGCACTCAGAGCAGTACCCAGTCCATCCGTAGTCAGTGCTCCTCTAAGCTGGGCCTCAGTTTCTACATCTGTGAAATGGGCATAGAAACATGGGTCCTTTCAGGACTGTGCCAGGATTAGCATTGGAAAAGTGGTCCTTCCCCCCCTCCCCACCCCATTCCTTCCTTCTCCACAAGTCCCAGCTGGCTGACAGCCAGGGTCTGCCTGGGAAGTGACAGTGGGTCCCTGACTTCCGTGCATGGGGTGGGGTTTCTGGGGCTGTTTGGGGGCTGCAGTGGGAGGAGTGACTCCCAGAGTGTCTTATTGGAAAACTGATGGTGGGGGCATGGCTGAGAGGGCAAGGGGCAAGGAGGAGGACTGACAGTCGCTGTCCGAGACACCAGGCTCCCTTGCAGCCAGGGACCTGGGTCAGAAGTGTGAGCCTGGACAAGCTCCTTCCGTCCTTAGACTGTTTGTAGATGGAGCCTTACTTGTCCACCTTCCTGTTTCTCTTGCCTGTCACCTGGCTAGTCATCCTTCCAGGTGGAAGTTTCTGCTCTGGATAAGAGGTGAGCGGCCTTGGGGAGATGGGGAGTGTAATCCAGGCCACCTTGCTTGGGCCCCAGGAGGGGCTCAGGTCAAAGCCCCAGGGTGGGTTTTTGCAGCCTGGCAGAGCTGACTGGCCTTACAGCGGCTGGGAGGTTGGGCCTTTTGTTCAGACTCTAAAGATTCTAAGAAGCCCCTCCCAGCTCTGCTAATCCCAGAGCCTTTGATGTCCTTTACGAGCTCCTGGCTTCTAACAGGCCAGGACTTTCCGGCTCCCAAGGTTGGGCCAGGATTGCTGGAAGTTACTGAGGGGAACTGCTCCCGGCAGCAGGCAGGCCTCAAGCCAACGGCCACCCCCAACACAGGCGCTCTCCCCGTTGTATGGAGGGGAAGCTGAGGCCCCCCACCCCGGAGGGGCCGGGACTGGCACGGTCACCCAGGTGGGAGGTGATGACCGGAGGTTTGAACCCGTCCAAAGCTGGCTCTGCTCCCACTCTACCATACCGCGAACGCTGCCCCTTGGGTGGGTCGGGGGAGACTGGGGCTCCATCTGAAGGGGACGTGAGTAAGCCTTGCTGTCTTGAATCTGCGTGAATCGCTCCCAGCGGTCCGGACCCTGGCACAAGCCTCGCTGGTTTATCTAGGTATTGGCATTCACAGAGGGAGTCACCCAAAACAGGAGGAAAGAGGGTGAGGAGAAGAGAGAGAAGTAGGAAAAAGGAGGGGGAAAATCTTTTTTTCGTTTTTTTTTTTTTTTTTTTTTTGCATGGAAAACGATCTTTCCCAAGGGGAAGCGTAAATCCCACATGGGCCCCAAGGTCCCCGATCTGAGGCAGTGCCTAGAGGACCAGCTCCGAGAAGCATCAACAAATGCTTCCGTTGTATGGCTTTGGGCCCCAAGCAATGGAACCTCCAGGTCCGGGTGTCAGTCGCCTTGGCCTCAGCCTCCCAGATGGAGGGCTCTTCTCTGACCTCCTGCCCAGCCCGGCTCTCCACACCCCTCCTGGCCCATCTCCCTGTCCTTCTCCTGCTGCAGCCAGGCCCATCAGCGGGGCTCGGGCACAGACAGGTCTGGGTGCCAGATTCCAGGCCCCAAGCCAGTTTCTGCCCAGAGCTCAGCAAACACTGCCGGGCTCCGCCACCTATGCGGGCAGCCTGGGGTAGGGGTGAGGAAGGGCGGGGCTTCTGGTGCAGGTCTGAGCCTCCCATGGCTCTGTCCCTCTGCAGCCCAAGCCCAGGGTTGCCCAGCCCTGTCCTGGGCACCAGGAGAGCGTGGGCCCTCGCATTGGCCCCTGGGTAGCAGGGGGTTCTGGAAGCTCTAGCTCCGGGCTGCACACTGGGACGGTTCAGTGGGGACAGGAGGGTCCTCCCAGCCCCGCTCCTCTCACCTGGACCCAACCTCAGGGCTGGCTGGAAATCTTTGAATTGGGATCCCATCAAAATCTTTCTCGTTTCTGTTTCCCCACCCCCCACCCTCCTGCCTTTATCTCAATTTCTTCTCCTCTTGGCTTGCCCTGCATTTCCTCTCTTTGTCTACCCCTCTCCTTTGTGTCCTTTTCTTTTAAAAATCCAGCGAATTAGGAGTCGGTTAACTTTGACGTCACCACCACCTCTCCGAAACCTCTCCCTCAGCTGCGAAGCTCTTCAGGGCTTCCTTGATATTCCTGGGCATTAATGAGTCTAAAAGAAGGTGCTGAGAATAAAAAAGATACAAACCAGTCCCGCGACAACCACCTCCCCTGGGCGGCCTGGGCCTCTGCAGCTCAGGAACGGAAGGACACTGGGCAGGTCCAAAGATATTTTTGTGTCTCCTTCGGGAAAACTCTCTTGGATCTAGTCTGTCCACAATATACGCGGACCTTATGATGCCCTGACCGCGCCAGGGACGGGTCTGTTTACTGCTGCGCTGGGCCCCAGGGAGGCCGTGGCGTTGAATGGGGACGCCAGAGGCCAAGAGGCTGGGATTTGATCCCCAACTCCAACAGTCCTAGCTGTCTGGCTCCAGGCAAGACCCTCAACCTCTCAGAAACTCAGTTTTGCATCTGGAAAATGGGAGTAACGATCACCTCTCACTCAGGAGGCCCTGGAGAAGAGTGAATGAGAGCAATCCCCTACAACCCTGGGCCAGAGCCTGGCTCACAGTCAGTGCTCCGTGAACGCCTGCGGGTATCAGATATTGATCACCATGTTATTCGTGGTAAGGTCACCCGGGGCGGAGTCTCCCAGGCACTCACAGCCGGGGCTGTTTGTGCAAGAATGGATGATGCAAACGAGAACAGTGCCAGGTGGGGGCCGCTGCCAGCTCCCGGAGGAGGCAGAGCTGTAAACAGTCCTGCCACCAGCTGTCGGGACCCATCCAACTGTTTTGGAAGGGACTGGGGCATCTGCCACTGGCTGCCTCCCTGTGCTCTGCCTCCTGCCTCCGCTGCAGAGGGCAGGGCCTATGGCTGCTAGGCTGGCCCCAGCTGTCTCTGTCTGGGCCCGAGAGCTGTCTCCACCCCTGCCTCACGCCCTGAGTTTCCCATATGTGAGGAGAGCCCTGCTGTCCTTCCTGTGCTGGGGAGGTGGGGGGCGGTGGGGCTTGGCCTCTGCTCTGCCTTGTGTCTCCTCGTTTACCTGGCCTCCCTACAAGGCGCTGCCTCTCTTCCCCCTCATCCCAGGCCATTCCCCTGGCGACTGAGGAGCAACCTGAAGTCAGATCCCACCTGCGCCTCCTTTGCACAAAAACAATTGGAAAACGTTCCCTCCTCTCGCCTGGCGCGGGGGGGGGGGGGGGGGGGGGGGGGGGGGAGCTGCACCACCCTCTCGCTTCCCTCCCCCCCGCCCCCCTGCCCCAGTTTTGTCCCCACTTCTCCCCTTCACGACCTTCCCTCCCCCCCGCCCCCCCCCGCCCCAGTTTTGTCCCCACTTCTCCCCTCTGCACTTCACTTCCCACCAACACCGCAGACCCACCCTGACGTGTCCGCCCGAGCTGCCCCTCCGCCTGGAGGTCCCTCTCCTGCCCCTCTGCCTGGTGACATCCACCCAGCTTTTCAAAATCTGTCTCCTCCCTGGATATGTCCTCATGCTCGCACACACACACACACACACACATGCACACACACACATGCACGCACACACGCGCGCGCACGCACACACAAGGTACCCTTGCATCTCTGCAATCCTACAGCGCTCTGTTAAATCTCATGGAACGTCTCCTTCTTCACATTGTCTCACAGTCTCTGTTTGCCGATTGGACACCCCCCTCCCGCCCCCATGAGCCCCAAGAGGTTGCAGGTACAGCTCCGGGCACCTGGCTGCTATCGCCCCGCAAAACCACGCACACAGAGGTACTCCCTAAATGCCACAGGACATTGATGGCCACGTGCGCAAACATAGCTATCTATCCACCTGACCTAAAAGCCTTTCTGAAAGTCATCTGTCCCCCACAGACACTGCCCAAGGTCCACGGCACCCACAATAGCACCGCTGATAACCCCGCTCCGTTTCCATGTTTAGAAGGGCACAGAGGAGTGAAATTCGGAGCGAGCGTCCTCCAGGAGAATGTGTAAGTACATGCACACGGCTGATTCTCTGTCCCCAAGTCCAAAGTGAAAGTCCCCAGCATGCTTGATAACACAAGAGTCAGCAGAGAGAAAGAGAGACGCAGGCAAGGAGTCTTGACGATAAGGAGTCACCAACAAGCAGCACAGGGGTTAAGTCCCAGCCAAACAATCTTTCTCGAAGTCAGTGTAAGAAACTCGAAAGCATGCATTACCTGTTAGGCTCTGAAACAGGGGCACACAATTCAGGGGTACTACAAAGGGTTTTCTTGCGAGTGCCTTAATTCAGAACATGGTCCCTGAGTTTTCCTTCTGCCCTGGCCCTGAGCTCCTGTCTGCTCTGCCAGGCAGATCTGAAACGCTTTCCTCTGAAGCAGGGAGTTTATTTCGGGCCCACCGCATGACCAGTGATGGCAAGCCAAACTATAAGATGTTGTGCATCTCGGATGTCCTATTTGAAGATCGCACGGAGGAGGCCGTCCCGCCGCCTTCCGTCCCTCCACGGTGCGTCAATTACGTACCTCGCGGCAGAGAGCATCTCCGAGCACTGGCCCTCACGTGACGTCGTCATTTGTGATCCTTGACATGGAGGCCATATATGGGTATGTTTCTGGAACTCCCCAGGAGGGAGCCAGAGAGGAGAGACACAGGGAGGGTGAGAGACAGAGAGAGAGAGGGAGAGAGGGTGGGGAGTCAGAGCCCAGAGATTAGGAGACAGAGGGGGAGGACACTGGGGGACAGGAGAGGGGAGGGAAGTGCAAAGAGGTGATGGAGAGGAGGAAGGAAAGGAAGAGGTGCAGGAGGAGAGGGGATGAGGCATAAATGAGAGGGGAAAGAAGAGGTCATTGGGGAAAACAGGGAAGCAAGGGAGAGGGACACTGAAATAATCCGGGGATGAAAAGGGAGCGTGGAAGACAGAAGAACAGAGGGAGAGAGCCGTGGGGTCTTGGGGTCTCGGGGACAGAAGGGGGAGGGAGAGGGCGAGGGGAAGGTGGGGGAGGCAGGGAGGCTGGGAAGAGGGCAGGGAGAAGGACGGATGGAGGGAAGGCGGAGAGGCAGAAGATGAACAGGAGCAGAGGGAAAAGAGCGGGAGGGAAGTCTATTTGGGTTTGGGGATAAGCGGCCTTGGCAGACACCTTGAGCATGCCCCGGGATCCAGCTGCGGGCTGTCATGGGATGGGGCTGGGCTGCAAAAGACAGGGGAACCAACGAGCAAACAAACTAGCACGTGCACCAGCCTTGGCAGCCGCACATAGCAGAGGGAAGCCTTCCTCCAGCACACAGCCCCTGTTTCTGGAATAGAGCGAATGGCACAAAATGTCAGCATCAGGTGGCAGAGACATCCTCAGCCACACGCACTGAGCATCCAGGATGCCCCTGGCACGCTGCCAGGCAGCGACATCCCCACTGGCTGGAGGGAGGGAGAGGACTGGTACTGTCACTTGGTCCGTTTTTCTAAATGGAAAATGATTTCAATTTCAAAGGCCCTTTGCCCTTGGAGGATATTGGATTTACGACCCCCTAGCATGATTTTCTTATCAAGTCAATCGCAGGAGAACCTCAGGATGCCTTTACAGTCTCTTGGAATGTTCCACCTGGAAATAAATCTCAGCGAATGCAGGGTACCCTGGGTTCTGGTTGAGTTTCTGGACGTCTGATCTGGTCCCGGGGATTGGACAACATGATCAGTCCCAGGCTGTCTCCCAGCTACTCAGCTCTGGCACCTGCCAAATCATGTCATCGCCCCAGCTGGGGCTGCTACAGTTGGTGGCCCCTCAAGGTTAGCTCATGCTCAGCCCCTCCCAGACCTTTGTGCCAAGGTCTGGGTGTGAGAGAAGAGCAGTGAGGGAGGGGCCATCCAGGTCTCTTTACTGTTTGGGGATTTTCCTTGGCAGGAGGAAATTCTAGAGGGTCCCGCTGCTTCCATGGGCCCCCTGCCAGGGGTGGGGCACAGGTTCCTCTGCTCTCTAACTGCCCAGACCCCCTCCCCAGATGTGGCCTCGGGGCGGGCCACGGGCAGGCACAGCGTCCCTTCTCAAAGTGGCCTTCCGCCTTACCCCTCTCTCCCAATCCAGACAATCTCCCGTCGTCGAGTCAGCTGGAGAAGCTCACTCTCCAAACCCTGTTGCCTTGTGCCTCCACTCCGCTTTTGAAAATCAAGAGCCTAAATCGTGGGTAAAGAGTCACGGGGAACAGAAAGTGCGCTGGGGGTGGCCAGCAGCGGGAGGGTCTAGCCGGGCACACTTGCACTAAAATATGGCATCATCTGTGGGTGGGGGGCTGGGGTAACGGGGTGACGGCCATGAAGGAGGGCACGGGATGGAATGAGCCCTGGGTGTTGCACGCACCCGATGAGTCCCTGAACTAGACCTCTGAAACTAACGATATGCTATATGTTAATGAATTGAATTCAAATAAAAAAAAATAAAAAAAAAATAAATGGCATCATCCTGCTGTACTCACACAACATTCCTGGCACCCCCACCTCACAGGGGGGGAAACTGAGGCTCAGGGGGTTGGGGAACCTTGTCCATCCTCCCACGATGTGTAAGTAATGGTTTAGATCTGAGCCACAGCTGCCTGACATAAAAAGCGGTGCTTTTAACCACAGCTCTACCCGCCACCCCCCTGCCTCCTCCCCCCATATAACAGGGGAATCCAAATGTTGGGGCAGAACAAGGAACCCCACAAGGTTACGAAAGTCAATGGATGAATGTTTGCTTTCCCCTGGGTCCTTACTTGTCAAAGTTGGGAGGCTTGACGCTGCAGTAAAGGTCCACAAAGCCCAAGCCAAGGACAGGTTGGCCTGTCTGTTGACATCACAGGCTGCTCCCTCCAGACTCGGCAGTGAACCCCATTAAACCTGCCTATGCCTGCCTCTACCCCAGAGACTCTCTATTGTTACTATTATTTTATTTATTTATTTATTTTTTAGAAAGGAGAGAGAGACAGTGAGGGGAAAGGAACAGAGGCAGAGAGAGAGAGAGAATCCTAAGCAGACTCCACACCCAGCATGGAGCCCAACACGGGGCTCGATCTCATGACCCTGAGATCATGACCTGAGCTGAAATCAAGAGTTGGATGCTTAACCGACTGAACCACCCAGGCGCCCCTCTACCCCACACTTTCTTATGAATTCATCTGAGTCGAGGCCTGAACAGCACTGATTTCTTACGACTTTTTATTAACGTATTATATACACATGAAAAGTACAGCTCACTAGAAAGTCACAAACGGAGGACACCCAGCATTTGCATCAAAGAGAGGACTAGCAGCACCCTAGGAGCCCCCCCATTTTGCCCCCCTCCTCTGCCCCACCTCAACACCACCACCCCTCTCCTCCTGCCAAGGGTGGGTGACCACTCCCCTGACCTCTGACAGTAAAGGTTGTTCTGAATGTCCTAAGAATAACACCACACCTGTGTCTTCTTTCATTCAATGGTGTGTGGTGAGATTGGCCCAGGTTCTGGGGTGTTCCTTCTCACGGCCGTGTGGTATTCCATGCTGACTACGCCCAGCTTATCTGTTCTGCTGGTGGGCATCTGGGCAGGTTGGGACAGTTAGGAATATAGAGCTACGAACATTCCAGTACGTGTCTCTTGGTGCATGCGTGTCCTCATTTCTGTTGGGTATGCACCTCAGATGGGAGTCGCTGGGTCATGGGATGGGCGTGTGTCCAACTTACGTAAAACTGTCAGTATTCCAGAGTTGTACCAATTTGCATTCCCGTCAGCCATGTATAAGAGTTCCAGTCACTCCATCTTTTTTCATATCATCCATTCTGATGGGCTGTGGTGGAATCTTGTTGCAGCTTTAATTTGCACGCCCCTGATGACAAATGACACTGAGCTTCCGAGAATCCCTGGCCTCCGTGATCTCTGGAGCCTGCCCAGGGTCTCCGACTTTGTATAAGACCCCAGAGGTGGGCCTGTGGAACGGCCCTCTAGGGAGCATTTTTATGGGGACAGAAAAGGGTAAAAGAGGGATGGGTAGATGCTGGGACTGAGAGCAAACAACTGGTCAACCTGCAGGGGAGCAGGAAGAAGGATGTGACCCCCAAGACAAAGTCCCCAGGGCTCTCACAGGGCACCAGGAAGCTTCTACTTTCTGATCCTAAATAGAACCCAGCCTCCCTCCCTCTCGAGTCCCCTATCCTGTTTCATTTTTCTCTATAACACTTACCACCCCCCTTACTTATTACGGATTGATGTCATTTGTGTATTGCCTTTCTCTCCCATCTAGAATAGTCTTGCTGTTCACTGCTGAGTGTCAGTGCCTACAACAGTGCCTAGCATACAGTAAGTGCCCATTAAGTAACCATTGAATGTATCTGCTGACATTCAAGCCACACAGCTCCTAGGTCTCAACTGGGGAGGGCTATAGCCTGCCTGCCAGCCTCAGCCTGACTCTTGGCCACACACACGCGCACACACACACACCCCTCTATTTATGGGAATTCAGATTAAAATAAACAAGAAGGGAAGCCTGGAAGGGATAGACCAGGTGTGTGCGTGTGCGTGTGCGTGCATGTGATGGGGAAGCAGGTCACAGAGCCCTACAGCTAGTAGGACCCAGAGAGGACGCCAACACCAGCACATTTTCCTATGACAGTGATACCTCTTCCAGGAAGGAGAGAAAGAGAGGAAGCGCCAGCTAAGTGGGAGGAGGGAGCTGAGATGTGGGTCAGTGCCAAGTCCGGGGACGGCTCTGATCCAGCAATGGAATATCAGCCGCTAAAATAAGCACCCTGTGGCCTTGGCATCCTGGCCCCCAGCCCTGGCTGCCTCTTGATATTAGTTTATTTTGGTTTCAAGAGATGAAGAACAGACAAGAGTGCAGTCCTCACCCTGGACAGCATCCTAGATGGGGGAGGGGGCGGACAGAGGACAGACGGCAGGCGGTGAGGTGGGGGCCCACAAAGGCCAAGTCCTGGGAAGGAGGAAGGTGCCTCTATGGAAAAGTTAGGAGGGGATCAAGGAGAAGGCAGAGACAAATCCCAGCCTTTCTTCCTTTCTTTAAAGTGGGTACTGTGTCCTCTGATGTGTGGCCGACAGTGTTTTCCTCTAGAACAATCTGGACCCCCTCAACCTCACAGCTCAGGGGGCTGAGGCAACCTCCCAGCTCAGGGGGCCATGGGAGAGAAGACAATCTTCCCATTTCTAGAGAGCAGAGTGGGGGCATGGCCCTCGCCCCTTCAGACGGGAGGAAGGGGCAGGCCAACCTCATGCCCTATCAACACCCTACATGTGGGGATGAAACCAGTAGGAGGAGGGCCCCTAGGGACTGGCAAAGGGCTGCCTGGTCCAGCCCTCTTCTCTCCAATGCCCCACGTGCATGTAAGGGGAGGAATAGTGGGATTTTATAAGGTTTCCATCAAAATGAGCAGACCTGAAGTACAAGCCTAATCCTGGGACGTGGGGCTCTTGATGCCGGCTGGGGCCTTCCTAAGCCATAACTGACCTCAGACAAGAGTGGCCTGGACAGAGCCACAGGACGGAAAGACATGGCCAAGCCATGGGCTCAGCTAGCCTCACTGCTCCCTACTCTGAATCCCTCATACAAACCCCCGACCTTCCTCGGCTGGCAGTGCTGAGCGACCCCTGCCCAGAGCGCAGAGTGAGGCCATCTGGCACGTGGCTCTCAGCCCCTGGGGAAAGACCCATCTGCTGCAGAAACCCTGGAGTCCAGGCCCATCTGTGTGAGAGTCTGACCTCCTCCAGTGGATGTCCTGCCCCTGGAGGGTGTTCCGGGCCTGGTAGGGACACGGCTGGGACATGCTTGGCCAATCCTGTGCAGATGATATCTTCCTTGTTGGGAGAGGCCGCCCACGTGCAATCCCAGGGAGCGCCACGCCGCCCCGTTTCTAGCACGGGCCTCGGGGTTACATAATCCCCGCCTATTCCTCCCTTGCCGAGGGACCCTGGCCACAGCCCCGCACCTCACTGAATCTGTCTCATCTTCGGAGAAAGATGGGAGTGACAAGTCCTCTGTCCGATGGCTCTTAGGGGGTTAGATGAGATCCCAGGGCTCAGCACTCCGGAGACACTCAGCCTCGGCTCTTCTCCCTCCGCACCTGCCACCTACAGGGGCTTGTGTAGGAGGGGAAGGCATCTCCCATGGGTCAGGTGAGCGTAGGCGGCCAGTGGACCTTGGGCTGATCCATCCTGGAGGCTGCTGGCCCTGTTGGCTGGTCAGGTCTCTTGGTCCCCTCCAGGGCCTGATGTCAAGGTGCCTGAGTCACCCTTGGGAACTCAGAAACAAAGTTCAACCCAAGTTAACTGCTGGGAACAGGTTTTCCGTGAACATCCACGGGTCCATAGCAGGGCCGGGAGCTTCCTAGCGCCCTTTGGTAGGAGAGAAAGTACTCCTGCGAGCAGACCCGACCAGTCAGCCTCCTTCCCAGGGATGAGCCACTGGCTGTGTCGGATGCTGTAGGGCCGGCTGGACACAGCAGCTCCTGGCTGGGGCCAGTCGCAGACCCATTCGCTCTGTAGCTGGGTGAAGAGGGGAAGGCAGATGCCTCTCTGGGTCCCTGGGCCGGCCACTCTGGAGGCAGAGCTCACAGGGAGCGCAGCTGTTTCGGATCTGGCAGCTGCAGGGCAGTGGACTGCTCCCAGGCTCCGCTCCTGGGGGAATCCAAAGTGGCCAGTGATGTGACATCACAGAGGTGTCAGCCAGCGCCACTGCTCTGGGGACAGCGCTGGGTTTGCTCTGAGGAGGAGGGCCCGGGTTCTGGGTGTGACGGGGTAGGGGGTGGCCCCGGCACCCCGCTGCATGGCTGCCCCCGGGGGCGGAGTCAGCATCCCACTGTTACAGGTGGAAACCCCAAGGCCCTGCTGGGACTTGCCTGAACTTGGTGACGGTGACACGTCAGCCCACACAGAACTGAAGGAGCAAAGAATGTGGGAACGGGAAGGTCGTGGGAGTTCATCTGCGCCAGCATCCTTTTTCTGAGGCAAGGGAACCCGGGCTGGAGCGCAGGAGGAGCCAAGGCTTTGTGGAGGCCACTGCTTCCAGAAACCCACTCCCGCCTTCTCCGCAGCTCCCTCCCAAGCTTACAGTGGGAGCTTAGTTGTCGATCGTCACATCTGCTGCGGACCCTACCTCCCCAGCTGTTGGGCAAATGGGCAGGAAGCCCACCACACCAAGGCAAGATGAGCTCAGCAGCTCATTTAAGATGCCTGCTACCCCCTGGAGAATCCCAGAAATACTCGGGTGGGGAGGACGTGGTTTACAATAGACCACAAGCCCCAGTGAACAACTAGAGGCTTCAAGCACGGGCAGTTTGGGGGTCAATGTCATTGTGCCTCATTGTTCCCAATCCAAGGGGTCAGGTTGGGGCCACTTCCAGCACAGGATCACTTGGGAGGTGACTGCGCTGGATCTCCCTGTGGAGCCCAGTGACCAAAAGTCCAGACTCTGAACGGTCATCCGCCAGCTCCACCACGTGCTCGCTGTGTGACCTTGGACCACTTACTTAACCTCTCTGGGCCTCGGCTTCCTGATATACAAAATGAAGAATGACAGTACCCACACTCATAAGAAAGTATCTATATCTTCCTTAGAGTAAAGACTTATAAATGCTAGTGGTTGTTATTAGTTGAAACTTCCTTATAGAGACAGAGGAGAAACAGTACTTCTTCACTGGGGACAATTTCCTCCCAGGGGACATTGGACAATTCCTGGAGACATTTTTGGTAGCCACCACTGAAGGGGGGGTGCTCCTGGCATCTAGTGGGTAGAGGCTGGGGATGCTTCTAAATATCTTATAAAGTCTAAAGAAACAAACACCCTACAAAGCGCAGAACAGCCTCCCCGGTATAGAATTAATGGTCCGAGCGTCCACGGGGCTGTGGTGGACTTGCCACGGGAAAAAGGCCGGTGGGAAGAAAATGAGGTCTGCACTGAGTGGATGAGGGGGAGGCTCCCCTTCACTCCTGGGGATGGCTTTGGGTTTCAGGAATAGCTGCCCTCGAGGGGGCCAGGTGTTTGGATTTCCAATGCCTTTGACTGTTACAGGACTGGCTCCTTGAACGGGCTCGTAAACCAGCCCTGAAGGTCACCAGCAGAGGGAAATGCAGTCGCGGTTTGAGAAAAGCGAAAGGAACAGCCTTGGCGATCAGTATGAAGGTTGGGGTTTCTGCATTTAGCAAGAAAGGGGGGTCCCCAGGTGGGTCTCAGCTCTGCTGGGCCAGGCTCCTGCCATCGGTGGTCCATGCAGACACGCGCACGCAGGTGCCCACCACGCACACGGAGCTCACATTCTTGAAGTGAAGGAGAGAGGTACATTTCACCCACCAGCTGGCACGACAGTTGGTGAATAACTAGTCTTACAAAAAAATTAAACAGCTGTTGAAGTTTCTCGTTTTCTAGAAATACGGCTCTCCGTGTCTTTCTTGGTGCGTGTGCGCACTTGCGTGCACATTGAAATGCTTGGACTTCGCCACCCGCATGCTGGTCTTGGCCCTTCTGGAAAGTTCTGCGCAACCCTATACAAAGCTTTCCCCTCTCCGGAGCCCTAACTGGAGAAGAGGCGCTGTGAAGACTACAGACCCCTGCAAACTGTGAGTGTCTGTGAAACCAGAGCAGGCAGCTACACACGGGTACCTTTGTTCTCCGAGATCAAGAATCCTGCTTGTCAGTTGGAGTTCAAATCAAGCCTACCTACATATTTTCAAAACAGAAACAGAAAATGGGATAAGAACAACTTTGGAAGAGTCCCTGAATCCTGGGATTCCACCTCTCATCCTATGTAATTTCCAAATAATGGCCGTTGACCAGAATTCATTTAGCGTGCTTGCTGCCGATCTTTGTGCACGAAGACGCTCTCACACCCATGCACTCTCACCGTGTTGCACGTGACCCAGGGAGGCTGGATCCCCATCCCCCCCCCCACCAGCCCCTGGGACCCCTGGCATGAGCGGACACCGGGAAGGAGGGCATGATGGGGAGTGGGTGATGGGACCGTCCCCATCTTACAGCTAAGGACGTGGGGGCTCAGAGACTTTAAGATACATTTCCAAGTTAGTACACGGTTCAGATTTTTTAAATTCCTTTCTCTCTCTGTGCTTCCCTTTGTCCCTTACTTCCCAGTTTTCCTGGTGCCGCAGACGCCGGCCAGCATCGGCTCCGAACTGCACTGTCATAGCTCCTGGCCTGGCCCCTGAAGAGCGTGTGACCCGGGCACACACCCACGCCCGCGGCAGCCAGGACTCGGCTCGGGTGGGGGCGGACGGCCTGCAGCTCTCGGGCGCTGGCACTGGGCTCCTGGGATGGGAACGGACTTTTCTGTTGATGCAGGGCCTGTTCTGTGGCCCCTAGGTCCTCGCCCTTCCCTTGGGGCCCCTGGGCCTATATTTACCAGCAGTTTCGGGCTGACAGGAGCAGGTGTCTGCCGTGCGGAGAGTCTTGGGGGAGAGTGCTCTGCGGGCTGCGGTGCCCAGCGGCCAGCTGTCTGGCTCGGGCAGTCCAGGGGTCTGTCTGGCCAAGGGCGGCTGCCTTCTTTCCCGTCTGTCCTTTCCCGAGGGCGGGAAAGGCGGATCCTGGGAGCCTCTAAACAGGCCCAGCTTCCTGCCTGTTGCCTCCGAGGCCCCTGTGACCAGCCCCGCACACCTTCCTCGGCCCCTCTTCTCACTCAACGCCCCCACCCTCACTCCACCTGCCTGCACACTGGGCCCTTGGACCCTCTTAGACTTGAACGCCCGCTCCCTCCAGCCCTCAAGCAGGTTCCACAGAGCAGGGGTGCGGGGTGGGGCAGACGGGTGCTGCTCCCGCTGAGTGTCTGGTGCCCCAGGCGGCTGATCGCCCCCGCCCCAAGCAGGCCCTTCTCACCTGTTGGCTGGGGTGACAGCTAGCACCTTTCTCACGTGGCTGGTGTAAGGCTGACCTAAGAAAAGCACCGAGAAGTCTAAGGCAGTAGCTGCCTGAGGCAAGGGCTCAGTACCTGTGACTCCTATTTCCATCCTCAAGGCACAAAGGAAAGGCCATGAGCCCTAGTAAGAGCCAGAAGCAGTGTCAGCTGCTGGGATGTGCAAGCCCTACCTGTTGGGAGGCACGGCCTTGATCAGAGAGAAGAGGGGGGCAGGGGGCAGAGAGGAGTAAGAGGAGAGGTGGGGGCAGGGAGGAGGGGTAGAAGGAGGGATGGATCAGGGAGGAGGAGTGGGGGCAGGGAGGAGGGGTGGGAGGAGGGATGGATCAGGGAGGAGGAGTGGGGGCAAGGAGGAGGGGTGGGAGGAGGGATGGATCAGGGAGGAGGAGTGGGGGCAGGGAGGAGGGGTGGGAGGAGGGATGGATCAGGGAGGAGGAGTGGGGACAGGGAGGAGGGATGGGGGAGGTCTTCCAGCAAAGGGGATGCTGCTGCCCTGAGTCTTGGTGGAGGAAGCGTGTGTAGGTGCACAGGTGGGTGCCGGGCAGCCCGGGCAGAGGGCACAGCAGGAGCCAAGGTCCGGGCACTGAAGCTGGTGGCCAGCTTGGCCACCACAGGAGATGGGCATGGCCAAGTGCAGGCTGTGGGGAAGGGCGAACGTGGGCTCGAGGAGTTGGCAGGGCTGGACCAGGAGAGTTTTTGGAGTCATGCCAAGAGCCTGGACTATATGGGGGGTGGGGAGACACAAAGGGGAGTGGTGGTTTGGGGTTTGGTTGTTTTTTTTTTTTTTCTGGCAGACAAAACACTGACTCATATATCAGCCCAAGGTCAGCACGCCAGGGCAGCAGGTAGCTCTGCTTCTCAGTCGGTGACCCTGGGTTCCCAGGGTGCCAGCCATTCCTTAGAGCCTGTCGCCGTCTGTCCATCTGCCTGTCTGCATGTCTGAGGTGGGGCTGCCACAGGTTGCAGAGTTCTGCAGGCCCCGGAAAGACCAAGATCCAGGTGCCGGATGCCCCACGTCTATGCGGGTCCCCACTCCTGGCTTGTAGACGGCTCCCGGCTCGGTTTACCCTACTCCGGCAAGAGCACCATGGGGAGGTTTTTAAGCAGTTCAGAATTATCTTTTCTTTCATTTCTACAGCCTAGTGCAAGGCACAGGGGCTGGGGTGGGGACCAAGGAAGGAGGGAGGGAGGGAGGGAGGGAGAGCGAGCGAGCTGGGGGAGGGGGAAGAGGGGGAGAGAGCCAGCTGTTTTTGTTGGGAAATACTTGGATAAAAGCGTGGGGTGGACATGACTCCCACCTCATTCGGGGCCTTCAGAGGATGAGGAGGACCTCTGCAGGACAGAGTGAAGAATCTGGGTCCAGGGAGGAGGGCAGCGGGAGCAGGCAGTGTGGAGGGCCAGCCCTGCACGGGTGACCCTTCCGCGCTCCTGCACTTCTGAGGGAGGCCAGCCAGGTTCCTGGACGGTTAGGGTTGTGGCCAGTCTGCTGGGGGCAGGGTCGGTCGGGGTGGAGATAGCAGGGGGCTTAGACGGCAGGAGAGCACAGGCCCCATGATCCGTAGAAATCTCAGGGGAGGGTTTGGATGCAAGGGTCCTGAGAACCTGAGAAGCTTGGAGCCGATCACGGCAATGCCATGCGGGTGAGAGGCCCCCGTGGACACCCAGTCACCAGCGTTTGGCCTCCAATTTGCGCCTCTTGCTGGACTCTTAACAGAGCCTCTTAACAGAGGGTTGGGGGCCCACGTGTAGTATCTGTCCCTGTCCCTGTCCATTGTGGTAAGGAGTGTCCTCTGTAGGCAACATCAAGGGGGCAGAGCCCAAGGGAGATTAAGAAACCCCCGCTTCCTTTTCTAGACTGAGCTGTCTCCCTCCTTTGCTGTCAGGTCCTGCCCCGCCCTTCTGTGCCCAGCTCCATGCCCAGCAGGCTGAGCTTTGCCCAAGCATCCTCGCCCTCTGGCTTTTGACTGAGTCCAGCCAATGGGAGGCCAAGTGGGCAGGACCAGGTGGAGGAGGCAGGGTATTTATTTCTCCAGCTCCTCTTCTGCTTGGCACCACGGTTCTGACGGGGACTCCATCTTCCATATCTGCAGCACCTGTCGGGCTGGACTCTGGATGCCTCGCTCGGCCTTGGTGCCCATGACCCCACCCACATCTCTACCAGTTCATTACTTCTCTTTATTTACCTTACGCATGTGCCCATGGTGTTTTGTGGTTGGGGTCATCAGACAAAATATAGGATGCCCGGTTTCCTTTAAATTTCAGATAAGCAACAAATACTTTTAGTATAAATATATCCTAAATATGGCATGGGACGTACTTACACTAAAAAATTCCTTGCTGTTTATCTGAAATTCACATCACATCTTTTTCTTTCCAAATCTGACAATCCTACCTGCAGGGCCCCTGATTGATACACTAATTGTCCCTCAGGTCATGGAACATTTCCGGCCACCCAACTAGAGGAACAGGTGGGTTTGAACCCCGTACCCCCTGCCATGCAGAGACAGGACTAGGGGTTGCTTCTTTCTCAAGTTGGGACAGTGGGAGGCTGCCCTGGGGACAAGAATGTAGCCTAAAGATAAGATTGACCCAGACATCTCCCCACTTGCTGGCATCAGCCCCTAAAACGTCCCCAGGGGCACAGGCAGAAGCATCTAGGTCCTTGCTCCCACGAGCAGGTCCTGGACCTTGGCAGTGATGTGGCCCGATTCTCAGCAGCCTTGAGGTCACAGCAGAGCTCCGCCAGTGTTGGCAACCAGGACAAGGACATTTGGAGAGACAAAGGGCCTTAGAAAGATCTGGAGTCCTCCTGTGCACTTTAAACTGGGTGTGGAGTCAGACTGAATGCCTTCCTCTCACCCCCTTGCGATGTGATTCTGGCCCTCAGCTTCCTCATCCCTAACAGGGGACAGGGATTCCTAGAGGGCAGTCTGTGGTGAGATTAAATCAAGGACTGCTCATGGCACTCACGCAGTGAGAAACAGGGTCAGGCCTAAACTGAGGTCTGCCCGCCTCCCAGGGCCCAGCCTCTCGTCCTCTGAATTAGGAAACAGTGGTTGCCATACCAGATCCCAAACACCCAACGGCTCAAACACAATAGTGTGTTTCTCCCTCTTGCAAACCTACACGCAGCTACCGTTCTTCCTCAGCACACAGCTCTCTGCCCGGAGGCGACTCAGGGACCCAGGCTGCGTCTGTGGGTGGCTCTGCCGTCGTGCGGGCCTTCCCGGGCCGCCGCGCCCGTGGGCACAGAGGTGCAAGCAGAGAGAGCGCGCAAAGGAGGACACAGAGAACATTCTGTCCGCCTGGCCTGGACGGGGTAGACATTCCTCGCGTTGTATGGGCTAGCTCGTGGTCCCCTGGCCACTTGTAACTTCACACAGGCTGGGAAATGTTTTCTGGCTCTGTTCCCAGGAAGAAGGGGAAACAGTTTCCGAGGTGGCCAGTGACCTCGGCTCCACTTCCTTGCCACCCCCCCCCCCGAAACCACACAACTGACAATACCTAGGAGGATTTGCGAGGAGGACCCAGGAACCGGTAGCCCCAAAGAAATGAGACTTCGGTTCTTGGTTTGGGTTCCCCGGAAGCAGACTAGGATTTGAGTTTACGCTGTATTGGGGGGTGTCGCACAGAACATGGTCGAGGGGTAGGGAAGTGAAACCGAAGAGGAGAGTCAGCAAAGGGCATATTCTCGGGCCTGTCTGCACTGTGGGGAAGCCTGCAGGGAACTCTGGGAGCCCACGTGGGACCAGAGCGTCTGAGCCGTCCCGTTACTGGAGGCCGAGTGGGGTGTGGATAATTCTCCCATCAGCCGGCAGTTGAGGGCTGGTGATTCCATGGCACTTGTGGCCTCTAACGTGGCAAAGGATGCTTGAGCAAGACGTGCAGGTGCTAGCAGGGGGAGGGCTGAAGCATGCACTGAGTGGTCAGGGTGGGGGACCCAAGTAGGGCACCCACAGTGTCAGCTATGCACAGCGAGGTTGCAAGGGACGCTCGATATCCTCCCCACGGCCCCTTGAAGGGACAGGCAGGGGTCAGCTCCCAACCTGCAGCCATGTCCATGACCTGCGCCCTGGTCCGATCGCTCCCAGAAGCGGGGTCAGAGAGCCTGGAGGCAGCTGTGAGGCCAAGGGGTGAGCACTTGACTCGGAGTCCACTGACCCGATTTGGAACCCAACCCTGCCACTTACTGCCTCAAGACCTTGTGCAAGTATGTCATCTCTTCCAAGTCCAGTCCATTCTCTGGTCACTTAACGACACTTGCTTGGTGCCCACTGAATATGTGACCTTGAGTGTGCTGGGCCCTGAGGATACAGCTGAGGACCCAGGCAGCCCGGCCCTCTGGGGCTCACAGGTACTTACAGCTCTGGGCCACCACTCCTTTTCAGGAAAACAGGTGGGGTGGGGGTCAGAAAAGTAGAGAGTACTTCCGGTCCTGCTGGGTGTCCAGTACTATTCTTCTAGACACAGACTCCAGCAGGGTCTTTCATACCAGGCCTGGCCCTCATGGACATCACACTCCAGGAAGATGATTCCGAGTGGTAAGTATTAAAACAGAACCCACTGAGAGTGAGGGGAGACCAGGCTTGTTCGACACGGTCCCCTGACCACCCTGAGATGTTGGCATCTGAGCTAGACCAAAGGCAAGGAGAAGAAAGCACCATGAAAGGCTAGGAGAACAGTGCTCTGGGCAGAAGGAACCACAGGTGCAAAGGCCCTGGGGTGGGTCAGGGCTGGTCTTGTCCCTTTGGGGGACATTTGGGGCTGCCAGGCAGGCAGGGCTGGAGTTCTGGGCCAGAAGCCTGATCTGGCCACCCCTTTTGCTGCACCAGGAGACTCCAGTTCTGGGGTCAAATTCCAGCCCCAGGAATCCTTGTTAAGGCTTAAAAAAATGGGGTTCTATTGCCATTTAATGGTGGCTCTGCCCTTGAAGCTCACCCCCAGGTCCCAGGGTTCCCAGCTGTCTGGAACACACAGCCTTGTCTTAGATTTACCTCCCCCATAGCCCAGGGGAGAGAAGAGATCTAGGGGTGTCTGAGACCTGGCCCCTCAGCAGCTGCGTCCCCCAGCTTTTCTCCACCTGGATCTTCTTTTCTGGTCTACAGTTGCTTGCAGCCCCCAATTCTTCCCCTAATCAGGGAAGGGTGGGGTCTGCAGCCTGCTGGGTGAGGGTAGGGGTGGGGAGGAGAAGAGGAAGAGCCAGAGCCCCGCAGAGGCTCTGAGGCAGGCTAGGGGGTGGAGTGTGGAAGGTAGCCATGGGGTAGAGTTCACTAACAGGTTCTGGAATCTCTAGGCATGAGTTCAAATCCCTGTGGAGCAGCTATGTACTGGGGCCCACGCTCAGAAGAGCCCATACCTGGTTTTGCGTCCACACTGCTGTCTTGAAATTCTTAATGTTTAAAATCAGGAGCCTATCACTTGCAGGTCTCACTAGGCTCCACGGATTACGGAGCGGACCCTGCTACCTGTTCTTAGCCGTGGGCCTCGGCAAGTTCCTCTGCCCCATAGACCCTCAGTGTTCTCCTCTGCAGAATGGAGCCATGCTTCCATTACCTCCGAGGAGCTTCCTGAGAAGAAGATGAGAGATTCCAGGCAAAGCACCAGGCTGTGGCACAGCCATCAGAGCCGTCAGTCCCTGGTGATCGTGGCAGAGTTGCTCTTTAGGGCCCGGTGGGGAGACGTGTGTCCAGAGCCACCAGTCTGCCTCCCAGCCTTGTGTGGGTGCACGACACTTGAGGCCAAAAATAAAATCCTCACTGGGTAGCAAATTGTTCCGCTGTTGTTCCACAACGCCCTGCCCGTGGCCATACTGGGTCCAGTGGTGTAGGCCCTAAATGAGCGGGGGATGCGGTCCTAGGGTTTTTGAGCCCGGGAGAGAGGAGGTCTGGCCAGGCACCCTGCACCTGCTTAGTGGGGGGAGGGGGACTGCAGGGCAGGGGGAGGCAGTCATCTGCCCTTGACAGGTGAAGACACAACACCCAGAGTTGCTAATGGGGTCTCTCCGGGAGCAGCACCCCTCACCCTATGTCCCGGCTTGTGGGATCCCCACTGGATCAGTAACCAAGTCCCAGCAACCCAATCTTCCAGACATTCTGGAGTCTCAACTTCCTAGATTCACAGCTCAACAATTTCCCAACAGCGAGGCCTTGGGCAAGTTTCTCTCTGGGCCTCAGTTTCCCCATGTTCTGTGAAAGAACAGCTCTGACCTCGTGGTATGCCACATGACATCAGGCCCTGCATGGAAAGCACTTAGAAGTGTCCTGACAAATGTCCGGCTCACCTCCACGCTGAGCCCGAGGGCGCGCTCCAAAACACCAGGCCAGTCCTTCAGCGGAGGCCCTCCAGCGGCTGGTTGTCTTCAGGATAAAGCCCAAACTCCCCAGGCTCCCCTGAGCCTCCGTGGGCTGAGAACCCGCTCAGCGTCCATTTCCCAGACTCCAGCCAAAGGGCCTGGGGTTTGCTCTAGGAAACTGCCAGCCCTTAAACCAGCGCCTATGATGTGCCTGTCAGTCAAAGCCAAGGGGCGGGCACATGAGCAGGCTCAGCCAATTGGGTGCCTTCTCTAAGGTCCTTGCTTGTTGGGGATGGAGGGGCTGATGGCAAGGGGGAGGGGAGGCTTCATTTTGGGGGGTATGCCCCTGAGTTCCCGCTGCCTGGATCTCCAGGGCTGCCCTGGGCCCTGGGACTCCCCAGGCCTGGGTCTTTAGCTCTTCTCATTCTGTGGCCTCCCTCATGCCGTCCACGGATGTCGTCTTTGCCCAGAGTAGCCTGTGCGTTTCTGTTGCTGGCAACCGGAGAGCCCGGCCCGTGCACTCTGGGGCCTGCGGACGGACGGCTTCTCCAGCGGCAGCCAGCCCTCTCCCGCCCCCGACTTTCACCTCTAAGCCTCTGCCTATAGCTCCCAGAGGGCACGGATGCTGTTTTGTGCCTCTGACTTGGTCCCCGCTGTTTCTTCTGCCCGGAATACTCTTCCCGCCTTCCTTCCTGGCTCTGTCTTATCCTCAAGAACCACATCAGACATTGTCAACTCTGGGGGGACTTCCTCCAGCCCCCCTTCTCACCCGCCCACCCCCCCAGGCTGGCTCTGACTCTCTGGGCAACCCTGGATCTGAGACCTCTGTGCGTACCAGCATTCCCCATGCATGAACCCGAGGCCAGAACCATGTCTCCATTGGTTCAGATGTTTGAGAGGCTCTAGAACCATGGAGGGCAGACAGAGACAGCTCTCTTGAGACCTGCTCAGGGACTCCTGGGCCGGCAGGGACTGACTCCACGGCCCGCTGATGTATGTGCTCCCACATAGGCCCCAGTCCCTGCCCCTGACCAGCGCCTTTTCAGCCGTGGCCTCAGCGCCTGGCCCTGCCTTAGCCTCTGCTCCAGCCCTGGCCCCAGGCTCCTCCCTCCACCTTTGCCCTCACCCTGGTCCCTCCCTACCCCCAGCATTCTTCTCAGGGAACCCCATCCTCAGGCTGTCCTCTGTGGAGGCCCTGGCTCTGATTGAATGGGGGCCTTGGTTGGGGGAAGCCCTGGACAGCTAGTTGGGGCATCAGGGATGGGCGCCGAGTCCAGCTCCCCCAAATACCACGGGCCCAGCAGCTCCAACAGCAAGTACCAGGGCCAAGCCAGAAGGCAGGGGCAGGTCCCAGGTTGAAGACCTGAAGCCTCCTTCACCTTGCCCCCTCCCCTGCCCTGGGCCAGGTGTGGTTCTGAGCCACGGGCAGAGCTGAGCCTTTATGGGTTGCTGAATGCCCTCGCTGGGGAAGGGCACGAGCTGCAGCCACCCACCATCGGATAGAAGGAAGTAAAAGGGAGAGTCCTGGGACATACCAGTAGGATCTGGGGAGCCCACAAAGTGGGGGCCTTAAGAATGACCTCTACCTTGCCTATGGTTGACCAGCCTGAAAGAAAGGACAAAAAACAGCTCGAGACCCCCTGGGGTCACCGATGCCTCTCCCTCTTGTCCTTGGGAACTGAACCAGGGAGGCAGGGGTAAACCATGGAGAAGGTGGCCCTCCACCCACAGGTGGGTCGTGCAATGGACACATTGTAAGGACAGAGGCCAGCATTATGATGTCACGGCCCGGCGGTGGCTTTGTGCTCCTGGAGGCCTGAGTGAGTCAGCTGGGCCCCCTCCTCCTTCCCCATGCTCCTGTCCTGGCATCTGATGCTCAGGGCTGGAGAGGCTGACCACGCAGCCCCTCCCCTCCTCTCCCTGCTCCATCCCTGTGCTGCAGCTGGTCTAGCAGATGGCCAGTGAATGGCAGGCTTAGGGAGACGTTTTTCTCCTTTGGGCCATAACCAGGAACCAGACTTAGACAAATGGTCCAGGAGCTCTTCGCAAGGCCATGTGGAAACTACCTGTTAACTAGGCCACCCTCCCGGCCTGACCATGAGCTCATTCAAAGTGACTGTCTCAGCCTCCATGTTCCTTTGATGAGCTCAGTATACGCTCAGAGTATGTGATGTCACTGAATGCATAAAGGGGTGGAGGGCGGCTGGGTAGGATAGGCCACCAAGGTGTCCCCGCCCCATGCACACTGCTTTCTGAGCCAGCCCCCAGCCCTGACCCTGGGGCTCTCTCCTGAATGCTGTGGGAAACCAGCACCTGTTGGAAGACCCCAGATGCTGGCTCCAATGAGCCTCAAGTCCAGCTCTAGTCCTCCTGTGTGTCCCTGAGCTGGTCACAGCCCCCCTCTGAGCCTGTTTCCTTTTCCACAAACTGGGAGTGTCACCTGGCTTCCAGGGGCTGTTGGGAAGGTCGGAAGAGAAAGCGCTAATCAGTCTTCACGCCTGGACCACGTGGCCCTCGTCCACCAGCACGGCCAGGGTGGTGAGGGGCGATGCTGGTGGCCATGGACACCAGCCAGGGGGCTGGCCCGAGCGTTACCAGCGACAAGGATAGGCACTTGCAGGTGCTGTCACAGGAACTCTGCCGGCTCCAGGCAAAGTACGAGAGGTCCCAGGCCCCACTGTGCCCCTGCCCCAGGCCCAGTAGCACCCACACTGGGCTAGGTGGCTGGGACTGAGCAAACATCCCTGGGGGCCAGGCAGGGAAGGAACAAGGCGGGGAGCAATCCCTGGAAGTAAACGGGAGGGGCAGCCGTGGGGAGGGGTGGGGGCTTGGCTCCTGCCCCTCGAGCTCAGACCTTGGGCCATCCCAGGCCCTCCGTGGGCTTAGTCTCCTGTCCCAGAGGCAGGGCTGTGGGTGGCCATCCCCTGCACCTGTCAGCTCAGCCCCTCTCAAGTCAACCCTCGAGGCTGTCCCTCCTCCACCTGCCTTGAGGGGAGACCCTGGGTCCTTACCCTTCGGGCAGCCCGTCAGTTTCAGGAGGCCCATAAAAGCCTGAATCAGATGCAAAAGGATGTGTCTGTGAGCAATTTTGTGGAGAAATGTCCAACCCTTCCATCCGATTCTATTAGGGTTTCCCGACCCCGCTAAGGATTAGCCCCATGGTGCGCAGGGTCCACATGATATTTGTGGGGAAAGATGGCTTTCCCCTGCATTTTCCAGGACCGTATGGATGAGAAAGTGGGGGCTGAGAGGCAGAGAGGCCTGCCCTGGGTCACTGAGCCGTTGCTCAGAGAGCCCACCACAGTCCCTGGAGGCTCAGCCAGCTGACCCGGGCGGGTCCCACTCTGCCTCTGCCCGTGACCAACCGCTGACCTTGACTGGGCACAGAGCAGGCGACCTACTGGAGACTAAGCTTGCTCAGGGGCTCGCCTAAGAGTCAAGCATGGCTGGGCAGCAGCTCGTGGTTATCTCCCCTCTGGGGGTGCTGGGGTCCCCAATCTCAGACTGAGTGCTCCCTATGTGCTGGGCGCCCCACGCATGGTCCCGGCCAGCCTGTCGTTATAGATGGGCTAGCGAAGCACAGAGTGGAAACACCTGGCCAGGTCACCAGCTGGTGGGGGGGCTCAGGCTGGCCTCTAAAGGAGGCTCCGTAGACCCCCTACCCCCCACCAGAAGGACTGGACGCCCCTCTCCCTGGTGCTCCTTCCTCACACCTGCTCATAGCAGCTCTTTGAACTGTGCCTCAGTTTACTCATCAGGAAATGGGGTGGAGAGGCTTAAGTCAGTGGCCCACTGATGGGTTGGGGGTGGGGGGCCCACCCAGTGCAGGTCTGAGCCAGAGATCCCCACGGAGAGTGGTTGCAAGAGGTCATGACCTGGGAGCCTCCACACCACGTCTCACCGTCGCTGAAATGTCTCCACAGGCAGAGGAAGCTGAAGAGAGAGGTTGAGAAGCACAAGCTTTTTGAAGACTATCTGATTAAGGTCCTTGAGATAATCCCCAAGGGTATGTATGGAGCTTCGTCTCCGCGGCCGCCTCCCGGCCTTGGGACTAGGGCGCGGGGTGAGCTTTGACCTCATCTGCAGAATGAGGACCCACAAAGGCCGATGCCGCAGGGGCTTGGAAGGACGCAGGTGCCAAGCGAGCCTGCCCGGTGGACCCCGGCGCCACCAGCGCCGCTAGTGTGGCCCACAGCAAGGTCTCAGGTCCTGGTTTCTTGATCTGCACGAGGGGAACAACACCGGTTACGCGGATCAGATGCACTCATCCTTCATGAGCCTGCAGCGCGGCGCCCGGCATTCAGCGAACACCCGGGACGGGTTAGCTATGATCGCTGTTATTTTGGGTGCCTTTGGTTTTGTTTTGTGTTTTGCTATTATCAACTGAAATTACACAGACACCAGAAATGGCTTTGTGTTTTGTTTCATCCTGATTAGTACCAGAGCCCACTGTCGTCAGTGCCAGATACTTGGGAAGGGAAGGGGATCAAACATGTATTTTTATCATCATTATCTCAACATCATCAATAATAAGAGTAACTATTGCCATTTATTAACTACTATGAACTAACTTTGCGCTGACCTCTTTAGAAAAGCGTTTTTTCCTCTCTATAAGCTTCTGAGAACTGTGTTACCAAGCCTCAGAGAGGTTAAGGAACTTGCCCAAAATGCCCAGCCAGGAAGGGGTGGGGCTGGGTCTCAGACTCTGGTCTGACTTCAGAGCCACTGCACTAAATGCTGTGGAGAGGTGAGAGCCCCCCAAACTGTCCTGGATGTCAGGGAAGTCTTCACGGAAGAGGTGGCCTCTCATGGGGCTCAAATGAGGTCAACAAAGGGGAACGGCATTGCGGGCAGAAGGAACAGCATGAATGTAGGCTGGAGCCACAGCCCTGCGTGGTGAATTTGGGGATGGGGAGTTCTATGTGCTGGAGCTGCAGGACTTGGCGGGGGTTGCTGGGAGACTGTGACTGGGAGGCTGCCCAAAAAGTGTTGAGCACCAAGCCGGGGAGAGGTGAAGGCTCCAGGTCCTTGGGGACTGTCTCCTGTCTCACTGGGCCTCCTGGCTCCAGAATCTGGGTTCTTGGCTGCTCAGGGACTTTCAAATGTGAATGCTTCTCTTGAAGAGGCAGGTTATGGGGGAGGGGGCCGGACAGCTGCTGGACCCATCCTGCTGTCCTGGGCTAAGCCCCGCACGGGTCGTCTGGCACCTCTCAACTGTGGGGCTGCAGCTGGAATTGCAGGGCCGTGGCAGAAGTCCCACCCCCATCGTTGGCGTCACCCCGGCAGGGGGCAGGTGAGCTCTGTGCCCACCCATCCCACCACAGCACTGTCTCCCTAGGCTGCAACGAAGGGGAAGAGCCAGAGGCGGTCCTGGTGGAGACCATGGTGGAACACTACGGGCAGCTCTTCACAATCAGCCAGGACATCCAGAAGCATCTGGAGGCCCTCTCCGAGATGAACCGGGTCGTCCACCAGAGGCTGGAGTCTCTAGAGGAGAGCCACAGGGCTCTTATCCCGGTAACAGCTATCTGCAGCCTGGTCCGTTGCCCTTTAGTCCATAGGACTGGGGGCAGGGGGTCCCCCTTCCCTCTGCACCTCCGGGAAAGGCTCAGAGCAGCGGTGGGCTGCTGAGAGGGTCTGGGTGGGGCTGTCACTCCAGAGCCCTGTTCTGGATCCCTTTCTCTGTTTCTGCTAGCTGACTCGGGGTTTCTCCTGAAGCCTAGCTTATGCTCAAAAGGTGTTCTTAGGTTCAAACAGACTGGGTTCAAATTCCAGTTCAGTCTCTGACTGGCTGCATGATCCTGGGCCAGGGTGGCCCCTCTCTGAGCCTCAGTTTCTCTATCTGTCGAATGGCGATGCAACCTAGCTCGTAGGTTGTCATGAGACATGGAGGGGTGCCAAAGTAAGTGTCCCAAGTGGTCACCTCTCTTTCCTTTTTGGTTAATCGTATGATAGAACTTTTGCCAGGAGGGCCGGGCATCCCAGCCGGCAGAAGGTGCCCAGGCGAAGGCATGGCAGGATGAATTTGCATGCTGCAGCTGGGGCCTGGGGCCACAGAGAAGAGGACTTGGAGAGGAAGGCTGAGGGTGGGTTGATTCTTGGAAAGGACCATTGCGTGATGTTTGCAGCGAGCCTCTGCCCTCTAGTGGCCGCACTGAAAATCTACACCACGTTGCACCTTTTTCCCTCTGGAGAGCCAGACCCCTTATGATTGGGCAGGACAGGGCGAGGCACAGTTTACGGCTTTGTCTCATTTAAATCTCACCCCAGCCCCTGGAGGTAAGTGCTTTAATTCCTGGGGCTGAGACAAAGGGAGGTGAGTGAGGTGAGCATTCAGGTGTTGGTTGGATCCCATCCTTATTTAAAATTTTAAGTATTTTGTCCATCATGGATTCTTTGTATTAACTTTGATTTTTTAAAAACATTGGATTAAAGTATTATTTATCTTAATTAATCTATCTTCATTTTAAGCGTATGCTGAGTTTTCCCACACCACCTTAAATTTAGCTCTTCTTCCCACTTTCCAGGGGAGGAGACTAAGACACAGAGAAGTGAGGACACCTGTGTATGTCCCGTGTCCAAACTCACGCCCCATGGGGCCTCACGGGGGGGGGGGGGGTGCGGGGAGGTGCGGCTGGCACAGCCCTGTGCGGAACAGGCTGGGCCACAGGAGGCCGTCCGTGGCCTTGCTCCGCGGTGCCCTCCTAGCAGCCCCCAGGGCCACAAGGTCACAGACTCTTGGCCCTGGTTACGGGAGGAAAAGGGGGTCTGGGGGCCATGAGTTAACATTCAAACCCCAGTCAGCCCAGACATGCCCTTTCAGGCCTTTCCTGGTGCCCTGAACAGTTGGGAGACCCAGAGCTTTCACCTCTGCCCACCCCTATCATGGCTCAGATCCCCCGGGGCAGTGAGCTCCTTGGGCCCAAGCCCAGGTCAGATGTCCCCACAGCTTGCTGCACCCAGGTGACGCAGCCTCTCCCATCGCAGAGCCTCAAGATTCGGCTGTGTCAGCTGCAGAAGCGATGTCATCACGAGCAGAAGCAGTGGGGGCAGCTGGGACACCATGTCACCTCCCAGAAGGACATGGACAGCTATAATGTGAGTCTGATCTATGGGATGGGGGTGGGGGCAGGGCTGGGGGCTGCCGTCTTCTCAATAAGCACCCCCCCCCCCATACACACGCCCCACTTACCTCGCCCTGGTGACTGCCTGTCTTCGAAGAGCTTCCCTAAGGTGGGGCAGAGGTTACTTTACAGATGGGAAAATGGAGGCCACAGAGGGTTAAGGGCCAGGCTCTGCCAAGAACCAGAGCTGGGATCTCCAGCCCAGTCCCAGGGCTTGGCATATGCTGGCTGCTTACCCAGTTCTTCTGTAATGCTTGTGGTTGATAATAGAACAGTGGCATTTAGGTGAGTGGTTATTATGTGCTGTCCTCAGTAATTCGTACGTCTCCGTGATCATCACAGGCAGTGCTTAGCCCCCTAACCCGGGACAGGCACTCCTAAGTGTTGGTGGATTCTTACCTGTATCTATTTCACGGATGAGAAAAGTAATGTTCAGAAAGAGTAAGTCATGGCCAAAGTCCATGACCAGGGGGCAGGATTCTGGGCTTAAGCTCTCGAGCTGCTCCTTCCTGGCCTTTGGAATGGGGACTGGTTACCCTCTGGCCCCTGGGTCCTCACTAAAACCAGAGCCTGTGCCCTCCCCCCAGCCGCAGGGGCTGCTGGGAAGACACCAGGACCAAGGCCCGGGGCACATTCCACCTGGACAGAGTGTGGTCAGCAAATGCAGGGTCTTCTCAGTCCCCACGCCATCCTAATCAGGAAGACATGGGGGGTGGGGTCAACATGTTGCTGACCTCCAGCCAAGGGGCTGCGAGAGGCAGTGGATCGGCCAGTGTTTATAGAGCCCCTTCTGGATCTTTCTCTTCAAGATGCGAAGCAAGGCTGCCACTGCTGGCCACAACCCTGAGGACCAGAAGTCTAGGACTCTGGTGCTGCCCAGAGTGACGAGCTCCAGGTTCCTCCATGACCCTTCCCGGGCCCTGCCCCAGGTGTGGACCACGGGTGTCTCCAGCCAGGAGGACCCTCTGGGAAGTTAATTCAGTGTCCCTCATAGCAGGGGAGGTTGCTCAGGCCCTGGGGTGGCAGCGACTGGACCAAGGCCCTCTGGGCGTGGAGCACGGAACAGGACGAGAAGGTGGCTTGTCTGGTCCGAGTGAGCTGGGGACGGGGGGCAGGGGGAGGCTGGCAGAGGACCAGATCCGCCGCCTCCTCCTCTTGCAGACTCAGCTGCTCCACTACGTGCACGTAGCCATCAACAACATGGTCCGGCAGTGCTCCCCCTCCACCCACGGCGCGCCCAAGAGCATGGACCTCTTCTCGAAGCTCGACCTGATTCAGGTGAGGCCTCGCTGCCGCCCCAGGCTGGTCTCCAGCCGCAGCCTCTCCTGAGCCTCAGCTTGTGGCGCACTCACGTTTAGCCCCCGTGAGCCCGTCCCTCCATGGCTACACAGGCTCCTGGGGCAGTAGGTCATGGGGTCTCTATGAGTCACTCGACAAACTTGTAATGAGCCCCCATTTGGTGCAGGATCAGAGGCAGGTGTAAAGAAACTCCTGCCCTGCCTGGTCTTTGTGGCCCACGTTGGCACATCACACACACACACACACACACACACACACTGTGTACACACTCATGCGGACATTCATGTTTCACGACACACGTGAAACATACACGGAAGCACCTGCAAACACGCGGACATGCACACGGGTATGGTCAGGCATTGACACTCACATGTGCGCTCCGGGAGGACACATCGCAGTGACTAAGGGAGCCGCCTCAGTTGCAACCTCGGACTCTCGGTCAAGTCCCCTGAGCCTCCCCTTCTCACTGCCCCGCAGGACCAGCCCCCCACCTGCCATACGCCGATGCCCGTACGGAGAGCGTGTCATCACACCGGCTACTGCCCACAGAGCACGTCTCTTCTTCTCTGCAGTAATACCTTTACTGGGATATAATTCACACACCACAACATTTTCCCTCTTCAAGCATCCCCTTGTTGTTTTCAGTTCAGTCAGAACCGGGCAACCATCACTACTATCCAGAACATTTCTTCACCCCAAAATGACACATTTTGCACCTGGTTTCTCTCACTTAGCATAATGTTTTCAAGGTCAGCTGCGTCATAGCATGAATCAATACTTCATTCCTTATTAGGGCTGGATACTATTCCGCTGTGTCGACCAGTGGATCAGTTGAAGGACATTTGGGTGGTTTCTGGGTTTTTTGGCTCTTGTGAATAACGCCGCTGTGAACATTCACGTACGTGTTTCAGCGTGGACATAGGTGTTCAGTGAGCTCGGCTGACACCTCGGAGTGGAACTGCTGAATCACAGAGTGAGTGTATATTTAACATTTTGAGGAACTGCCAAACTGTTTTCCAGAGTGGCTGCACGATTTCACGATCCCACGATCAATGTGGGAGGGTTCCAATTTCTCCACATCCTGTCCACACTTGGTATTGTCTGTCTTTCATAATTCAGCCATCCCAGGGGGTGTGAAGTCATATCTCACTGTGGTTTCGCTTTGCGAGTCATTGGTGACAAAGGACGTTGAGTATCTTTCATGTGCTTATTGGCTATTTGTATCTCTTCTTTGAAGAAAGATCTATTCAGATCCTTTGCCCATTTTTTAATTGGATTATTTGGGTTTTTTTTTAATTGTTGAGTTCTAAGATATATTCTAGATAGAAGTCCCTTATCAGATGTATGTGTTTGCAAATATTTTCTCCCCTTCTGTGGGTTATCTTTTCACTTGATGATGTCCTTTGAAGAACCAGAGCTTTTAATTTTGATGAAATTGAGCTATTTTTTCTTTGGCTACTTGTCTCTAGGCATCACATCACATCACATTGCAAAAACTATAATCCCCAGTGATGAAGATATACACCTAAGCTTTCTAATAAGAAATTTATAGTTTTTGCTTTAATATTTAGATTAATGATCCATTTTTAGTTAACTTGTATGTATGGTATGGGATAGGGGTCCGATTTCATTCTTTTGCATAAAGATATTCCGTTGTCCCCATACCATCTGTTGAAAAACACTTATCCTTTCTCCTTTGAATTGTCTCCTCTCCCTTGTCAAAAATCAATTGCCAACAAATGTGAAGGTAAATTTCTGGACCCTCAATTCTATTGCGTTGGGGTCTAGATGTCTGTCCTCTGCCAATACCACTTCCTGGAGCTCTGTAGTAAATTTTGAAATGAAGAGATTGGAGTCCTCCAACTTTGCTCTTTTCTGAAGTGGTTTGAGTCTTCTAACAGGGCATGTTTTTGCCATGAACCAAAGCTCCGTGGCTGGGTGGGTTTCAGGCATAGTGTGACCTGAGCTCACTGGATCGGCCAGGACTCATCCCTTCCATGCTCTGCTGTCGGCCATCCTCACTACTGGCTTCGTTCTAGGTCACAACTTGCTCTCCTTACTTGAGGCAGGCTCAGTGGCCACGTTCAAACACGGGACGCTCGTTCCTCTGGAACACCAAAGGGGCGAGTCCCTGCCCCAGGGTTGCCGTGGCAACAGCCCACAGTCAGCAAGCCTGCCTCTCTGCTGAGAAGGACTTCTCACGAGCTCTCAGACAGCATCAGGGCTGCTCCGCGGCACGGCTCCAGGGACACCATTCACGTTGTTGGCGTCCCCTGGGGCACAACTCATGTTATTCATATTCACATTGTGATATGAATGATGTAGCTTTCAATAAGGGCACATTTGTCTAAATAGTCACAGCGCATTAATTTCATCTTCCTCCCGAGAAAAAGGAAAAAATTACACGGTGATGTCAAGGGGTACCATGGGTCTCCTGCAACAATCACTCAACCAAGGCTTATTGAGTCGCCCACATGTGCTCTGCATTGTCCTAGGTAAAAAGCTGGAGGTGGAAGGACCTTAAGAAATGAATGCCTCAGAGAGGAGGCTGGGGGAAGGCAGGGTGGGCTTACTGGAGGAAGCAGTGAAAAGAGGCAAGCAACCACATTTAGGAAGTCACACCAGGACTTGGACTCCGTCGTCCAGATTTACCACCCCTGGGCTGTGCAGCTCCAGACAAGTCACTTAACCTCTCTGAGCCTCAACTTGCTCATTGGCCAAGTGTCATTGATACCACATTCTTTGCGGGGCGCTTGTGAGAGTTAACGGAAGTATAGGGAACCTCTGATGGTGTGTTGGTCCTTGGGAGGGGTGTCAAAGCACCGGCAGGTGAGAGAGATTTCTTTTTCCTCCCAGGAATTTATGTTGGACAAAATGGAGACAGTGAGATTTATCTCACTGCTCATGGAACCCAGAGTATGCTGGTCAGGGGACAGTCTCAAGAACCCCAGAAGATACCCCAGATCCTTCAGGAAATGCCCAAGAGATCAAGAATCGGTCCCCAGAGCTCCCCTTCCAGGCACCCAGACTTCAGAGTGCTCCAGCTCGAACTGAGCCAGCGCCCGTGCTCGCCCTGCCTGCATCATGACCCTCTTCCTACCTGTCCAGCCTCCTTTTCTCACCACAGCGCCTCCAAGTGGGCGGGAGCCAGCCTGGGGGTGGGGGCGCTGTTCCCTGTTCCAGGGGATTAGCAGGCGTGGAGGCTGGGACTGGTGAAGGGGGGGGGGAGGTTCCCGGGTTGAAGGCAGCCGTCAGGTGGAAGGTCCCAGATTGGAGGCCGCAAGCTCACAGCCATCGGTGGGTTTGTCTAAGAAGAGCTCTGGATAGGTGCCTAGCTTTTAGGAACATCCGAATCACAGGAACTCTTGTATAGAGCCACCCAGGGCCATAGGATGCATGGGAGCTGGCTTTGCCCGTGGCAGACTGGGGAGCACGGCAGACTGGGGGTACTGAATCTGTCTATCAGGGGCATCTTGTCTCTGCTTCTCAGAAGCCGAATACCGGGTCAGTGCCTACTGCCTTCCCGAGGGTCCCGGAGCTGCCTGGAAAGAATGCTGCTCTCAGAGAGACCTTGGCCAGGCAAAGCCCCTCTCCAGGCCAGTTTTCCACCTGCAAGATTGGGTGAGAGGGTGTCTAAGGGAGTCCCCCGCCCCAGTCTGCCGTTCTTAGGCCAGGGTGGGGAGAGCTTGGTCTCTCTGGAAGCACTGGTTTGGTTTTATGGTGTCATGGTGTAAAAGCCTCCTAGCTACCACTGCAGCCCTGGAAAGCTTTGGAGGTCTGCATTGGTTTACTGGTTTGGGTAAAAGTTGCCAGCTAAGAGCAACTGACGAGCTGCGAGCAGTGGTCAGCGAATTAACTCTCATCGAAGAAGAGTTTCAGAAAAGACGCAGCCGTGCAGTGCACAAACACGGAGGGTCGCTGTTTCCCAGGTGCCGTTGGGCGAGGGGCAGGGAGGCTCTGAGGGCGGGAGGGAGGGCGGGAGCATGGGTAGGATTTGGCTGCTGAATCAATGAAGGAAGCTACATATAATCAGGCTGAGTGTGGTCAGATGTCTACGAGCAGCTTAAACAAAGGCGAACCAAGGAGGGACCATGGTTTCCTGATCTCACAGGCCTTTGGAGCAAAGAGGACATTCCAGGTCGGGCTTGAGTCGGATCGGAGAAGGCCGAGGTGGTGGGAGGGCTCAGAAGGGGAAGGGAACTCGAGGGGAGGGGCTTCCAGTTGGGCTGGGGCATGAAGAACGTGACCGACTGCTGAGAAGGCAGACTGCAGGACCCTCATGGGGTCCACGGCCGGGCTACCAGGTTTGGACTTGGGTCCAGAGGCCACACATTGGGTGTCTGAGTCCACTTGGGCTGCCGTCACAGAAGCCCAGACTGGGGGCTTAAACAACAGACATTTATTTCTCCCACTTACTGGATGGGTCTGGTGAGGGTCCACCTCCTGTTCCTAGACGCCGTCTTCTCGTGCTGGGCGAGGCAGCTCTATGGGATCTTTCCTATCAGGGCACTAATCCCACTCATGGAGGCTCCACCCTCATGACCTACTCACCCCCCCAGACGCCTCACCTCCTAACGCACTGGGGGTTAGGATTTTCCCACGTGAATATGGGGTGGGAGGACTCATGCAGTCCCTTGCAGGGAGCCTCCCACATTCTTTACCTTTCCCGGATCTCCCTCTCCCGACGACATCTGCTTTCCAGAGAGATCTAAAGTATCCCATCACTCTCCCTGTTATGTGGGCACGTGCCGGGCCAATGATTCTTAGATTTGAACCATCATGGGGAAGACTTGTGAAAACAGCACGTGGCCCCACTCCCAGAGCTTCTGATGGCACAATCTGGGGTCTTAGAAGCCTTAGAATTTGCATCTCTAGCATGTTCAGAGCGATGCGGTTGCTGCAGGTCCCAGGACCACACTTTGAGAACTGCTGCTTTAGAGTAATGGCAAATCCTAAATGCCTAGGCCGGCTCTGCTCCTCCTGGCGCACTAGCGCCCCCTGGTGGGACTTCGGCGTCACTGGTGTCACTGCATGACGGGCCCCACCCTGTCTCACCTCCTGGGAGGGACTGGACACACACTGGTATAGGCCCAGGGCGTGGTTGTCTGGCTCCCTGGCTTTGCCTGTGAGGGCCCAGGCGGCTGCTGTCCTCCTGTCCCCTGCCGTCTGCACGCTGTGCACTGGTCGTGCCTTTGTAGGTCGGCTTCAGATGTTTTGTCACACTCCTCAGGGAGGATGATCAGAAGAGATGCCTGGGGTGGCAGTGGCCTGGCCATCTATCCGCATTTGCAACGGGCAGCCAGGTCTCTTAGGAGCTCCCAGCCTCCCCCGGGAGTGACTTGGGTCACGAAATAGACGGACGGGGCGCTGGGCTTGGCCGTGCTGCCACAGGCATGTCCCAGAACTCCAGGGTTTATCCTTTCTGGGCTTTTCTGTCAAACAGAAAGCTGTCTCAACCCCAACCCTGTACCTTCAAAGTGCTTTTTCTTGGGTTCCATGTTAGCTGCAAAGAGGCCTTCAAGTGCATTTGGAGAAAAAAGCAGGGGTTCAAGTGCCTTATGAAATATCACTTCATCCGACTGCCCATTCACACCCTGAGACCCCGAGACTCCGAGACACCAGTGGCCCAGGGCTTGGACACTTTGTGAGACCGTGAGCTCATCACCTGCCAACAGACTCCAGCTTTAAGTAACTCCAAGTGTGAGAAAATTCTTCCTACAGACCGTCCTGGGAATGTTGGGTTATTGGCAAGTGGCTGGTGCTGAAAAAATTGGCTGTTTGGCAGGAAAATAAAATTATGTCCTCTTTTTAGACCATACACAGTAGAATATTCCAGTTCCTTTGAGTAGTTGCTTTCCAACTTCCATGTTCATTAAAACCACCGTGACACTTGCTAACCACGGAAATACCTAGGGCTTATTCTCAGAGATGCTGGTTCTGAGGTGGGGCCCAGGAATCTGCATTCTTAGCAAGTTCCGGGGCACTCCCAATGAGATGGCTCTCCCAGTACTGGGCGAGAAATACTCGGTGTGTAAATGCCAAAAAAGAAGAAAATCTGGTCCATGTTGACCCGCTCTTCAGTCGGGAAGCACTTGGGAAGCATGAAAACCACAGAAGTGGTACCTGAAAATAATCTGACTACATAAAAGTTAAAAATGCATCTACCTCAGAACACATCAAAACATCTGAAGACAATAAACTGGGGGGAAATGGTGATACATTTGGAAAAGGATCAGTGGTTTTGATATGTAAAGAGCTCTCACAAAGTAAAAAAAGACAATTGTTCATATTCAGAAAATCACAAAATAAATAAAAATGGCCTATAAACAGGAAACATATTTCACCTCACTAAAAAGAAGATTGAATCATATAATTTCTGCCCGTTAGAAAGTTTGAGTTAATACGCTAATGCTTGTAAGATAGGCTCTCTAAACTGTGATACTGTTTGCATAACTCTCTGAAAAGCAATTTGATTGGAGGTCCCAGGGGACTTAAAAAAATGTTTATGTCCTTTGGCTCAATAATTCCAAGCCAAGAAATTTAAGCTAAAAAAACAGGAGCTATTTGGTTCAAAAATGACAGAGAGCCCAACTCAACTTCGCTTAGACCAAAAAGGGAATGCACTGGCTTATAAACTGAAAGGCCAGGGACTCTAGCTTCAGGCATGGCTTGATCAGGAGCTCACTGTCAACAGAATCCTGTCTCTGTCTCTGGGCTCTGCTCTTCTTCCTCATGGCTTCATTCGCCAGTTCTAGGTAAACAACCTCGGCTCTGCATCCTGCAAAGGTGAGGTTAGAGGAAGAAAGAGAATGTCCCTTCGCAGAAAGTCCCAGGGCAAGTCCCAGGGTTCACTCTGATTGGCTCGCTTTGGGTCAGGTGGCTCTCTTTAAACAAATCCCTGATTGGCCAGGCTTAGGCGATGCATCCAATCCTCAACTGATCTCTGTAACCAGGGGGAAATCCATCCTCTGATTGGCCAGGCTGGGTCAAATTTTTGAGTTGAAGTGAGGTGGAATATCTTTTATGGCTGGAGTCCTTTCCCTGGAGCCGGTGCTGAATGGGGCGTAAACTACGTGAGCTGAAAGAAGGGGACATGTGGTTGCCCCGAAGGGACACCAGGCTACGGTGATCACGGGGAGGTGGGACCTGACGCAGGGAGGGCAAAACCCAGAAATGCCCGTTACGGAAGCCAGCAGAGTGTTTAGACAAAGTTGTCCACCACATTGCTATTCAGAGTAACCAAACTGGAAACAACCGAAGTATCTCAGAGGAGTTCAATAAATAATGCCCAAATTTTATGATTTTATAATTCTGCAGCCATTAAGTTACAAGTGTTCAAAAATAGTATGAGGAAAAATACAGGGTATAAAATGAAGTGTAAAAAAGCAGGGATTTAAGAAATAGAATCTAAGCCCAATTTGGTTAAAATTCTATATATTGAAGAGTGGAAGGATACGTACTAAACTAGGGCTTCTAAGCTGGCGGATCATGACCCTCGGGAGGAGGGGGATGTTAATATCCACCTAGTGCAACAGATCGAATCAGGGGTCCCAAGTGTCCACCCCCGCCCCCCTTTCCCCCCCACCCCGTGGTGGTGTCTACTCCCACGCACTTGCCAGAGGCTCATGGTGGTCAGAGCACTTACCTCTATCTCTCGACTCGGGGTTGGCCATGTGACTTGTTTTGGCCAATAGGATATGAATAGATTATGACAAATCTGAGGCTTAAAACAGGAGCCCCCTACCCCCGCCACACACACCATGGGACTTCTCACGGGTGAGCTCTGCCATGGACAGAATGTGGCTCTGGGAGCCCCTTGATTCCAGAGGGATGAGAGCCACATGGAGCAGACATGGATCCAACAGGCAGCTTGGCTCCACACAAATCATTCAATCCTGAGCGAGAAATAAATGCTTATCATCGCAAGCCAGTGACGCTGAGGTCATTCGTTACACGGTATCCTAGCAATAGCTGCTGGGTGCACCTGCAGACTCCGGATTCCATGCTCTCTCCAACCCAAGGGTCACAGTGTGCGGGGAGCCACTCCACGTGATGGGCATGAATCGTGTGCCTAAGTCGTGCTGGGATGGTCAGAAGCGGCTAAGGGCTCTGTTCTCCATGTGAACCATGGTTGGCTCTGGAGCGCAGGACTCTAATCTTTGATTTTCTTCCTTATTCTTCTGTATATCTCCTGGAGCTTCTGCAGTGAGCACGGTTCACTTTTTTTTTTTTTTTTTTTTTAAGATTTGTTTATTTGACAGAGAGAGAGAACTTACCAGCAGGGAGAGGGAGAAGCAGGCTCCCAGCTAAGCAGGGAGCCCCATGCAGGGCTTGATCCCAAGACCTCAGGATCAGGACCTGAGCTGAAGGCAGATGCGTAACCGACTGAGCCACCCCGGCACCCCCATGATTCACTTTTATAACCAGAAAAAGAATGCTTTACTGAAAAATTAGAAAGATTAATTGGAAACGAACTCTTTTTGGCATCTCACTGATCCTCCCTTTGGTGTCCCTGAGAAAAAAAAGCTAGCTGTCAATTCATTCACCTGCAGGACCGTCTTCAAGACTGAAACAAGGTTCTTGGCTCCGTGGATATTGTCTTTCCTCCAAGTCCGGGGACGCTGGCTCGACTCTGAATTAGTCCGCATCAGTCTCTAGCCTTAAAACGGGGTGTCTCATGCTGAGTTCCATTCCCTAGGTAAGGAAGTTGGCCAGATGGAGATGACAGGAAACATCTGGAAGCAGTTATCTTGCCATGGGTCCCACTGCAAAGGCGCGGGGCCTTCAGGCCTTCATTCCCAGCCCCCCACCCCAGGAGTGATGCCCTGCCCGGCCCTGCTCTTGGCCTAGGAACAGCTGGGCTACTTCGAGGCTCATGCTCCTGCCCCCAGCATGTGCCCCATGGCTGTTACGAGGCGTCTTCCTGTCCTCTGGTGCCGAAGCCCCCTGGGTGTCCCTGGCCACCAGCTGCTTGGGTTCTCTGCACGGTTCAGTGCTGTGCGAGGCTCTGCCTTCAGAGTCCAGAGAGTGGGAGCCCTGGGTCCCCAGCTGCTCTGCAGCCCCATGGAAGGGGACATATGAGGGCCGGAGCCGCATCTCCGTGGCACCTGAGCCTCCGTGCCTAGCCGGGCTGGGTGCAGAGCAGGTGTTCGGTGTCGGACAGGAGGGTGTGCGGGAGGGAATCAGGAGGGTCAGGCTCCTGCGGTCTCCCCGCAGTGAGCACCTGTCAATGCGGTGCTGAAACGCTGCTTACAGACCACTGTACCTCACCGGGTCACCCCTGCAAGCCGGGAGCTGGAAAGCATCAGTTTCCTGGCTCCGCGTTGCAGAAAGGGAAGGGGCAGCCCTGTGGTGGTGTGGCTGGCCCAAGGTCACACGGCCACTCAGGGCTTGAGCAGGGCCATGAGCCCCAGTCCACTGGCTCCAAACGGAACATCTGTCCTTGTAACTGGAAATGGTTTGGTAACAAAAAGACCACGAAGAACAGGAGCTAACATGCGCCGGATGCTTGCTGTCTGCAGGCACCTCGCTAAGCTCGTCAGAGCTCACGCCGTCTGCTTACCAACCCTGAGAGCGACAGTCCACATTTTCCAGATGAGGAGACAGGCTCAGAGAGGTGAAAGACTCGCCTAAGGATGTACAGCCCAGGGACAAGGCCCACATCTGTCTCCCTTCAGAGCTGGGGCTCCAGGCTGAAGGGCACATAAGCGGGAATTGCAAGCTAGGGCAGGAGTCCATGGCTCAAGTTCAAATCTCTAACGGTTCCAGGACAGAGCGTGTGCAGGCCCTGCCACCCCAAGTGTGGTCCGAGGACCTGCATCGGGGCATCCCCTGGGACTTGTGAGAAAGGCAGAATCTGCATTTTAGCAAGATCCCGGGGGATCCCCGTGCACAGTGAAGTGCTGGTCTCAGTTGCTCTGAGGGGAGCCTGGCACCGCCCTCACGTAGGGATGTGAGTCTGCTCTCAGCATCGAGGAGTCCCGTGCTGGGGCTGTGAACTGGGAGGAGAGCAGTGTCTTCGCCCCCGAGCAGCCCCATGCTCCAGCTGCAGGGCCCCAAGGGGCATAAGCTGCTCTCCGATGTGATATGTGCTCTGAGGGAGGTCCCTTCTGCCCCGCCCCTCCACTTCCAGCCTCACCTCCTCCAGGAAGCCTCCCCAGCTGTCCCTGCCCCAGGCAGAGAGAGTCGAGGCCACCTCTGGGCTTCCAGCCTCTCATACAAGGCTCTCAAGAACCTGGCACCTGCCTCCTCCTTGTAGGTGTGACTCAGGAACACCTGCATCTCCCCCACTGGAAGAAGTTCTCAAGAGAAAAGGCTCACCTTGTTTTGTTTCTATGTTTGTTTCCATGTTTCTTTTATTAAGGTAGATGTGACGTATAACATATTAGTTTCAGGTCTACCAGGAAGGGCTTCATCTTAACCACCTACCCCAGCACCAGGATGGCGCCTGGCACAGCACAGGCCCTCAGCAGACGTGCCGGATGAACGCCTCCTTCTAGACTCAGGGTAATGATGAATGAATGCAGTCTTCAGCAAAGGAGTCAATCTCTAAGTGGAACTTTTAAGGAACAGGTAGGAGACAAAAGTGAGGGGGTTCACGGGGGGCAAAGGACTCTCGGCTCCCACTTGGCCCCCAGGGTCATCCATGTCTTCTGCTCAGGGCCCACCACCTCCCCGGGGGAGCCCTCATAAACCAGCCAGGAGCTCAGGAGCTCTCCAGGGGAACTCTGCAGGCAAGAGAGCCCTCTCCCCACTCTCCACAGCATCACAAGTCACCCTGAGATGCTACCAAGGAAGGAGGGGGAAGGGGACCTTGGGGCAGCCAGCACCCCACCCAGGCCAGGGATGGCACCCATCTCTAGGGAGCCAGCAGAACCTCGCTCTTGTTCAAGCTTCTCGGGCCTTACGGCTCTAAACACATGGAATCGGGATGGATGGGTTGGAAAGGAATAGAAAAATGGGATGGGCCCCGTATGTGTGTGTGTACTTAAATTAAATATTTACATTTCTGTCCATTACTAATGTATTCACAAATGGCTGGGGAGATTATCTGCAGGATGGGTTTGGGAAGATTTGACTAAAAATAAGATCTCGCACTATCTAGAAAATTGGCTGATGGAGGTCGGGGGCTCTCAAATCATCTTTTTTTTCCTTCACATAAGAATAGCACATCATTTAAAAAGGTTTCAAAAAGGTGATCTAAGACCTTTATACGATTCGAATGTTACTATCAAGTCGTGCACAGGATACAGTAGGGCCGAGGGGGAGTGCCCAAATTCCTGTCATGGTTGGATTTCACCTTTTTCCTGTGATCTCATGTAAGAAATTATTCTGGGCAAAATGCGGCCACCTAGAAGATGAACAAATTTTAATTCTCCTTCAGCAAGTGGTGAGAAGGTGAGAATCACCAGTCGGAAAGCCAGTCTGAGAGGAACATGAGCTCAAAGTCCCTCTGGGAGGGACAGGGTTTTTCTAAGACAACCGAAACGGATACTTCAACTCAGAGAGGTGCAGTGACTCGCTCCAGGTCACACAGCACACAGGTGGCAGAACCCAAGTCTGGCTGACCTCAGAGCTAGGGCACTTTTCCTGATTAAAGTTTCTAGAACTTTCCCCCAAATGCCTCTAATGGCAGAGGAGCATGCACCCAGACTTTTTGGGAGCCTGGTGCTCAGGCTTGAGGGGAACTGAATATCTTTGCATGTTTGTGTTTCATCGGAAAATTTTATACGAGCTAATTCGCATTATGTTTCATAATATGTTATTCTTGTACCAAAAAAAAATCATGTTTTCTCCCTGCAAAATATCTTTGAGGACAGCAGATGACCCTGAAGCTGCTCCGCGTCTTTGCTGCACTGCAAGTTCTGCCTGGCGGAGCTTGGGGGGGATGGGCCCGGGCGGAGGAACCAGCACTTACCCCACACAACCTCCGTTATCTGTAAACACTCGCTCTCCCGGAGCCTAGAGAGCTTCCAGGGATCACAGAGCCCTGAACTTTTCCATTTCTCACGACCCGGGAGATGGGATTCACGGGATTCACTCGGGCGCTGATGCCCGTCTCTGGCCCGATGACCGCAGCAGCACCTACTATGTGCCCCTGGCTCCATGTGCTGTGCTCACCTAGTCCCTGCCCTCTGGGACCTCACCCGAGGCAGGCGCATAGCAGTAGTCATGCCCTGCGATGACAAAGTGCTGAGAAAGAGACTAGCGCTGGGGGCAGGGAAGAGAAGGACACCTCATCCAACATAACCTTTAGACTTCAGCTCAAAACTCACCTCCTCTGAGAAGCCTTCCCTCCCCTCCAGACGAGGCCAGGGCCCTCAGTTACCTGCTCCCACCACACCCAGTCCTCTTTCTTCCCAGCACTTGCCAGAGTTTGCAATTAGACATTATCTTGTGTGACTAAAGCAGTAGTGAGGACGGTGGGGTGGAACCCGCACTGTGCCTCCAGGGGGAGCCTGAGGAAGTGACGGCGGGGGTGGGGGTCACCCCCACTGGTACCCAGAGACACAAGTATCATTAATCCCGTTTCACAGAGGAGCAGACTATGGCTGAGAGCAAAAGCAGCTGTATTAGTCATCCGAGGCTGCGTAACAAATCACCCCAAAACTTCACTGGAAATAATGAACACGTATTACCTCCTTACTATTCCTGGGGTCAGGCATCGGGGCAGGGCTGGGCAGGCATCTGGCTCTGGGTGTCTCCACGGGGCTTCAGTCCAGCGGTCGGCCGGGCCTGTGGTTTCAGCGGAGGCCTCACCAGAGAGCCAGCTTCCAGACTCACACACTTGGCTGTTGGCCGAGGAAGTTCCTCACAAGCTCTGGGACCGGGGGCCTCTGTGCTCCGATGGCTGGTGGCTCTTGGGTCTCTCCACAGGAGAGCTCACCAGGTGGTAAATGACAGAGAGTGGGGTGCAAACAAGACAGAAGCCACGGTCTTTGGGTAACCTCTGCTCAGAGGTGACAGTTGGTCACATCTTCATCACAAGCCTGTGGTCACTAAGTCCAGCCCACACTCGAGGGGAGAGGGTCACACAGGGTGTGAACACAGGAGGCAGGTTGCTGGGGGCCGTTAGAGGCTGCCTCTCACAGAGGTCAGGGTCCTGCCGCCGGTCTCATAACTAGGACACACTCAGGAGCTGGGCTCTCTGCCCCACCTCAGGATGGTGACGCGCGGGCTGGGACCGGCAGCTGCCACCAAGTCCAGGACCCCCCTCCCTGCACGGGCCTCAGCTTCCCGTAAACGACCCCCCTGCTTTCTCCTCCCGTGGAAGCCAGCCCCGGAGGCTCCTGGGGTCCTACACTTGCTCTCCGAGCTGAAGACATGTTAGGTCTCAAACCCCAGGTCTGGGGGCGCGCACAGCTGGGCAGTGGGCTGGACAACTGGCCCATCTAGCACTCTCCTGGGGCTGTGGGTCCTGTTTCATCTGAGAAGTGACCAGACACGTGGGGTAACCTAGCCTTATAAAATTACTTCCCTTCCAGATTGCCTTGTCTCACACTGGGAAAGCCTGTGCGGCCGTCATGGGACAGGCCCCCTGGAGCCCTCCCTGAGGGTACGAGAAAGACCGTCCGTTTTTCCCACAGTAAAGTTAACTCGCGCTGTGTGTCCTCTCTCCCTGGGCTGGTGGAAAATCAAATCTCAAACGTTTGGGGGGGCGCTCCCTCCCCATCCTCCGCCAATCCTTTTGGGGTTCTGGGCAACAGGTCGAGAAGGGAGGCTGAGTGAGGGCAGCGGTTTTCATCCGTTTTGTGCACAAATGTGCGTCGTCCGTGCGGGTCACGCCTCTGCCTGTCAGACACGCAGGAAATCTTTGCTGAGTGTTGAATGAATGGTCTTTGGTCCTGTTGCTGAGCCCCTTGACCTAATACTCACAGTGCCTTGAAGGGAGGGACAGAGGGACCTTCGCCAGCTAGGTCGGGATCCTGTGTTCCCTTGGGCCAGACCAGCAGGTGACGCGAGAGTGAGGAGTGCCCCTGCTCTGGGACACCTGCTTCCACCCCTTCCCCCATTCCAGCATGTTCTCCCTATTCAGCCTGGCCTGCCTCCCCATTCTCAAATCTCCCAACTTCCATTGTTTTTTCTGGACATATAAAAGCTCTTCCTCCACCCTGCCCTCCGGGGGCGGGGGGGGGGGTTGCGGGGAGCCAGGGCAGCCCACCCCTCCAGGGCTGGCCCGCAGCTCTCAGGGGCCGGCGTGGGGGAAGGGAGGGGGGCTCACTCCCGCTCTGATCCTTCCAGATTTTCCGCAGCAGGGAAACAGCACACAGGTTTGTATCTCAACCAGCTTTCCAGCTCAGAGTTACAGCTCTGCCTGAGGGGCTGGAGGGCAGCCAGGAGGAGGGCGTCCACGCCTGCACAGAGATGAAGCACTTTACCGCCCAGGGTCCTGGTCCTCCGTGGACTGTTCTCACCTTGCCCCCTTCAGGCTTAGCCACACAAAGATAAACAAGACTCAGGTCCCTGTAGCGACCATGCAAAGCCCACATATATTGGGCACTTACTGGATACCAAGCACAGCGTCAAGATCTTTTCAGGGCCATCTCATTTAGTCTTCACAAGTGACCTTTGAGATACGTAAACTGACCCCACTTTACAGACAAGGAAACTGAGGCGCAGGGAGGTGTGGCTCGCCCAAGAGCTGTTACATGAGAATCACGACACGAATATCCTCGATGCCACTGCCCATGCCCACAGCTGTAATTATGTTGTCCCACTGCCCCGGCCAAGTCACGGCCACAACGGATCCGCACCATAGAAGGACAGGGACAGTGTGGAGGAAATTCAGAGGAATTCATGCCCAGCCCAGCAGTCTGAGAGGGCGTCACATGGAGCCTGGGAAACAGGCCTCTGGGAGGAGCAATGGCTGAGAGGTGGGGAAGCACGGGTAAGGTTCTGGGCACTTGAAGCCATCCTCTTAAGTTCATTCCTTGAGGAACCGGGGAAGTGAGGGAGCGAGGGGATGAGAAAGGTGTGCTGGGGCCATGCTGTATGTAGTCATGTGGGGGGCCAGCCTGGGAAAGGTCAAACTGTGAGTCATGGGGGCCACAGAGCCCAGCCCCAAACCCTGCGCTCCAAAGCTGTGGCCTGGTGGTAGCCTCTCTCCTGACCCCTCCACCCGGACAGCGGGCCACCAGGTCAAAGCAGTGCAGGGAGAGGAGAGCCCATTCCAAACAGATTCTGTTTATTTGCACCCAGCCCTGGGGCAGGCCCTGTGAAAATGTTCACGTTTTCAACTCAGACCCAGCCTGAAAACCAGCTGGACTCTTCTCTTCCAAACAGCTTTGGGAGCTCAGGAAGAAGCCTGATTAGTTAGGACCAAAGAGATTACAGTTTTTCCTACTCATTCCAGCTACAGTTAACGAAAGAGTCCATTACACATATACTGAGATTCTGGGCAAGATTTTTTTGTTTAAAAGGCTCACTTACTAAGTGAGCACGGGGACCTTTTTTTTTTTAATTGCTCAGATTGTCCAACTCTCTCCATAAGGGAGGAATCAGAGGCCCAGAGAGGGCCCGGAAGTCATCTGAGGCCACTCAGCAGCGAGTGGCAGAGTCTAGAGCCTGTCCGGGGCGCAGTGTCCCTTGTGAACTCCAGCCCCGTGCTCCTTTCAAACACGGATGCCAGCTTGGTTTGGAGCTGCCATGGGCCTGGGGAGAGGGGAGGAAAGTGGGCCAAGGGTTCAGGGCTTAGTATAGCTCAGCACAAGGGCTTCTGGAAGCCTCAGCTCACTCAGGGTCCTCCTCCTTGAGGCCCTAAATGCCTCAGATATGAGCTTGATCAGGGCTAAGCCTGAGACAGGGCCCTAGACCCTGCCCCACAGGCCCTTCCCTCCCTTCCTCAGCAAAGACTCCTCACCTGCTCCGCATGGACGCACACCTGGCTCAGGCACTCCTCCTGAGTGAAGCCTAGCGCAGCTTGGAGCGAGCACTGGACGAGGAGTCAAAAGCCTGGGGATCCAGCGTGGCCCGGCCACTTTGTAGCCGAGCAGCACTGGGCGGCTTCTCTTACCTCTCTGAGTCCCTTGGCTATCAAAACCAAAGAGCAGAACTCTCCAAAAGCAGATAGGGGCGTGGTAGTCACATTCCCACGATCACATGCATGGTTCCTCAGCAGAATGAATTCAAAACCAGCTCCAGAGTCAGGCTGCATGGGACTGAATCCCCCCGAGTGCTGGGCGAATTTGGGCAAGTACCTTAGTGTCCCTGTGCCTCAGTTTCCTCATCTGTAAAACAGGGATAATAGGGATGATAATAATAGGACCTATCCCCGTAAATTAGTTGTGAGAACATTAAGTAGGATAATATAGGTTGAGAGTTGAGAACAGTGCCCAGTACACAGTGAATGCTTAGTAAAAATCAGTCTTTGTTGTTCTTGCTCCTTGAACCATGATTAAACCCCAAATTCCCCACCTAGTAAATGATACGCAGTTGGAAGACACAGATGTTTGTCTGTCCAAGAGTCAAGCCTGGTGCCTGGGGCAGGACAGTGAGCGTGGGAATGGGCAATTGCTTAATACATGTAACTGGAAGTATGAACACCTGTAAAATGGGCACACGCGATGCCCTGGAGCCCCCTTCCCCAGAAACCCTCCCTCCCCCACCCAAATCATCTCCTCCAGGGGTGGAGGGCTGGTGAATGAATCTTTGAATGATACATATTCCTGTGTTTGATGTTCAGTAATAATGAGCTTGTATGCAGGCTGAGTCACCAAACCTGATTCACGTCTGTGCCGTTCATACAAAGCCATACAATTCCAGAGGCACAGCATCAACGATCCTGGAAATTCATTCATTCAACAACCATTAATTGGGTGCCTGGTAACCTCCTGATTCATGAGTCGGAAGTGGGTAAAACATTATTTAGAAGCTGCACAAGGGCAGGCAGATAACTTAATGTTATTGGGCACGTGTTCCTTAAGCACCTGTCCTCTGATCTTGAACAAACTATACTTACGTGGCCTTGTTTAGGAATTAATGAGAGCCAACTAATCTTTCAGAAGACCTCAATTTGCACTTTTGGTCAAAAGCCCATCAGCCTTTACAAATGAAGACCTGTCTTTCTGGGTTGGGCTACTTTGCTAGTTAAGAGCTTTCTGTGTCTTTAAAAGTGGGCGGCACCCTGTCAAATGAACCCTAAAGCATAGGCTGAAGGCGCGTGAAGTCCCACCCACTTTCTGTGACGTCCTGTGCCCCGGCTTCTGATTGCCCGCCTCAGACGTCAATCGCGGGGCGTGTGTCTTGCTGGGACACAGTGGAGGTCTAGCCTGTGGTTTGCGGAGCGGTCGGGTGTATTCTCCGCTCGCCCCCACGCCCTCGAGGCCCCCGCCGCCCGACCCAACGGCGGAGCCAGCCAGTGGCTTCCGCGACGCCCTCCCGCACCGGATCGCTCCTCGCTGGGGCGGGACCTGGCCCGACGGCTCCGGTCACTATGGTCAGTGGTCGTGGGGGGAAGCGGGGGAGGAGGAGCTGGAAGGGGAGCGCGGTAGGCGGGCTCCCTGCCGGGGCGCATGTGCGCTCGTGGGACGGGGGACGAGCGTCAGGCTCAGTCCCCAGAGCGGGTCCCGCGGCGTTCGGACCCCTGGGAAGAGTGAGTCGGGACGGATGCTGGGGGCCCCCGCCCTTCCCGGGAAGGCCCTGCAAGGCCCCGCCATCCCCCGTGGACGCCCAGCGAAGGGGACCCAGCCCGGCCTCTAGGACTCCCGTCCCTGGCGCTCTAGTCCCTGGTGTCTAGTCCGAGGGTGCAGACCCGACGGCGCAAGGTAAGCGCCCTCGAGGGGAATGGGAACTGGAAGGCTCCAGGGCTAAGGGTCGGCCTCTTTGTTAAGTAGTCCCCCACTGGGCAGCTCACGGCGCCACCCACCCAGGGGCTTGGCCATCGGAGACGGCTCCCTCCAAGCCCCACAAGTGACCTGGGAGGTGCAGGAGTGGCCCGGTCGCGGGACCTCCTCACCATCCAGAAGATAAACAGATGGCATGTGCCTTAGGACGCACGTGGAGAGGCTGCCTCAAGTTGTGAGGGACGTGAATTAGGGGTCCAGGCAAAGCGAAGACTAGAGGGAACCCTGATTCAGAGTACTGCTGGAGCAGAAATGGCCCCAGAGACCCTCTGAACCAGGCCACACCAGGAAGGTGGGGAAACTGAGGCCCAGGTAAGGAAGGGGCTGGGACTGACTGTGGTAGACCTGGGACTTGAACCCAAGCCTCTGGACTCCCCAGTCCAGTGCTCCTTGTGTTGCATCAGTCCACCTTCCAGGTTGTGGGGGGAGGGGTCAGGCACTCTGCAAGGGACTGGGTGTGAGGACGGCCTAAAACCCTTTAATTCTGAGCCCCCTGCTCCAGGGAGCTGGTAGAGTGTAAGAGCTGGTGGCCCCCATGGCGGCTTGGGGTCACACAGCTCTGAGTTCAGATGCCGCCTCCACCCCTTGGAAAGCCAAGAGGCTTTGGTTGGTCTCCCCCCACCCCCACTCTCCGCACCCCAGCACTATTTTGCGCATCTGTACAACGGGCGCTGTGAGAACCAGGTGAGGTGATGCACGTGGGGCTCTCGACCCAGGTAACTAGCCGCGGCTGGTCCTGTGACAACAGAGTCCGGGAAGTGGCTGGACACAGGTGTCTGGTTCTTCTTGGCCTCCTCCCTCCCATGTCCGCGCAGGGAGATGGTCAGCCCTTCAGGAAACTCTGGGCTGGGGCACGGGTCAGCGCCTGGTCACGGACTGGCACATGCAGCAGGTCCTCCAAGTCGGGGGCGTCCTGGACAAAGCAGCCGGCTGCTGGGGGCATCTAGAAGCATCAGCTTCCTGCTTCGCCCCAGTGCCCGAGCATTTCCCTGGCTCTGCTGCTCCAGGAGGAAGGGGGCCCCGGTGTTTCTGCATCCGTCACCCACTAGGGAGTGGCTGGGGCTGGGGTCATAATGGGTTTCAAACGCCACCCCAGAGCTGGAGGCTGGCATGCCTTCTAGAAGGCCACCATTGGGCAGCTGAGGACAGGGCAGGGACGGTGGGGGGCGAGGACCTGAACTTTTGGTCTCTGTGCTGCACAGCCAGGCCTCCGACCCCAGCTTCCCACGGCCCTGGACTCTGAAGACCGGAAGGTAGAGGGCAGATGGGGTCAGAGGCACCAAGGCCTCACCGTGGCGGGAAGGCTTGGGGGCCTGGAGAGGGGTGAAGTGGCTAACCCACCGAATCGGACGTCTGTCTGGGAATCACGGCCTGGGGGAGGGCTGTGCGGTGTCTGTTCTTGTGTACTCGGCATTCATTGTGCACCTACTGTAGTGATTGTTGTTTCTGCGTGGTGTGACTGGTGCTGTTGGTGCTGCTGGGGGGGCGGGGAGGGGGCGGAATGTCCTTGGGAAATCCAGCATCTTCTTTCCTCTCCCATTTCAAAGTCACTGGGCTAAGCTGGAGGAAGGGTCCCATGTAGAAGACACAGAGCCCCTTAGGAAGGCAGGGGCCGGGATGAGGTGCAGGCCTGGGGCGGCCACTGACTGGGGCCATAGGTAACAAGTGCTCACTCAAAAGGCATTTACCATTTGGTGAGTCAATGAGTGTGAGAGGTGAACAGTAAAACCACAGGGCCCTTCTGCGCTTTGTTTTTATTTGTCAAACAAGCCCCTAGGAGGCAGGCACCCTAGTCAGGCCCCATGATGGGCAGTGATGAGAAAGACCAGGGGTGTGACCTCTCTTAGGAGCTCGCTGCCTGTTGGTCAAGACAGAGCTGGACACAAGCCATTCCTGAGCTACTGATCACGGCCTGGGAGGCCTGACCACGGGCTTTGCGAGCACAGCGGAGAGCTGGTACGCTCTGAGGGTGCAAGGAGTGTCAGGAAGGCCTCGCAAGGGAGTCTTTTGAATGGGGTTTTGAAGCATATATAGGAGTATTCAGGAAGGATTTGAGGAATGGTACATTCCAGGCAGGGTGGGACAGCGCTTAAAGGCCTGGAAACATGGGTAAGGTTGCGATATTCTGGGAAAGGTCTGTGTGGATGCATGGCGCTCTGAGGAGGGAGGAGAGAAAAGGAGGGAGGGTCAGGATGTGCTGAGAAGGGCTTCACATGCTGTGCTGTGGGCTTTCAGTTTTATTCTGCCGCTGGGGAAGGGGTGAGAACCATAACCTACTTCGGAGGTGGCTGACGTGGATGATCTCTCTGGCAGTGCGGTGGACGCAGGGTTGGAGGTGGCCAGGTGGGTGAGACCGGCTCACGCATCTGTTCGCCCACCCACTCAGTACGCATTTTTGGAGCATTACTGTGTGCCAGGCACTGGGGATCTTGACAGGCATGCAAAGTCCCTGCCTTCATGTTGTTGACATTCTAGTGCCGGGACAGACAGATTGCAAGGAAATGAGTGAACCTACATGGCAGCCAATGTGCTGAAGAAATGAAGCAAGTCAAGGTGGGGGGTGGGGGAGGGGCGACCTTACACAGGGCGCTTAGGGAGGTCCCCTCTGAGGAGGTGATGCTGCCTGAGTCTTAAGAAGAGGAGCATCAGGCAGCAGGAATAGCATGTGCAAAGGTCCTGAGGTAGAAATGGGCATGTATTGTTGGAGGAACAAAAGGAGGGCCATTGAGGCTGGAGCTCTGGGAGCATAAGGTAAGCAAGGCCAGCTGTTGTAGGACCCGGCAGGTTGTCCTCAAAAGGCTGAGTCTTTTCCTAAGTGAGGGGAGCCCTGGGAGGGAACTGAGGAAAGCTGTGCCCTCTTCTGGCTTCCATGTGAAGCAGCCTGCCCCAGCTGCTGTGGAGGATGGTGGTTGGGGGGTGGGGGGGCAGGAGCGGAAGCCGATGCTGTTGCAGCCTCCCTGAGGGCAGATGGTGGCGACTCTGGCCTGACCCAGGAGCGGAGCTGATGGGGAAGAGAGGAGTGCAAGAGGGGTCCTGGGTTTGGCGTGAGCTCTGGCTGGATGGAGGGGCCTTTTGGGGAGCTGGAAACCCCTGGAGGGGAAGCAGGTGTGTAGCAAGAGAGCAGCTGGGGCACAGTAACTGGGGGTTGCTGGTCAGACATCCTGGTGGCTGCTGGCTGTTTGAAGCCAGAGCTTCAGGGAGAGGTCAGGGCCAGAGATGAAAATCGGAGGGTCCTTTACATGTTGTGTGAGTCCAGGCGTCAAAGGAGAGGTGGCTGGGGTCTGAGTTCAGGGTCTCTGCAAGGCTAGTCAATAACTGTGACCCAGGAGGGGTGGGAGCCCAGAGGCAGGGGCTTCCCTGTTTCCTTAGTGGAACAGCACAGAAGAGGCATGGGGGGGCAGGCTGAGTAATAGCCCCCGAGGATGTCCACACCTAATCCCCAGAACCTGTGAATCAGGTCCCTCACATGGCAACAAGGGCCTCACAGGTGGGGTGACGAGAAGGGTATTGAGATGGGAGAGGGCCCTAGATCACCCAGGTGGGCCCAATGATGGAATCACAAAGGTCCTTATAATAGGGGCAGGCGGGCAGAGGCAGAAGGGTTAAACTGAGGAGTTGCGACAGTGGAAGGAAGGCGATCATGGAAAGTGAAAAAGGTAAGGAAATGGGTTTTCCCCTGGAGCCCCCAGAAATGCAAGATAGCAAATCTGAGTTGATTTTAAGTCACGGAGTTTGTGCTAAACTGTTATAGCAGCAATAGGAGACCGGTTCAGGGCACTGGGTCATCCCTGGATCTTTTGCCTCCAAACATTGTAATCACTCATCAATTCCAAAATGGATCATTCTATATATTCCTGTATTATACATGCTGTCCTAATGTTGACAGTTCAAAGGGTGTTTCCCTCCAGCTCCAGCGGCAGCCCACTGTGGGGACCCCAGCCCCAGGCAGACAAGACCAGGGGTGGGGCCCCGGGGAGGCTTGGGAAGGGACAGGGACCTTCGGAGAGGAGAGGGGAGGTTGGCCGGGTTCTGAGGCCTGTCCGGGTGACCCCTGGAAGCCCTGGCCTCTGCTGTGAAGGAGCCGGTAGCTTGAGGTCAGGCCACGCGGTGAGTCGTGGCTTCTGCGGTACTGGGCCTGGTTAACGAGGCTGACTCAGCTTGTGGTCAGCCATGCCCGTGGAGCAGCCTCAGAGGGCGGTCGGGCTGGCCGCGGGCTGGCATTGCCCACTGGGGCCCAGGGTGGGCCTGTGAGAGGCCCACCAGCCCCTCAGAGCCAGAGTTCGGGGATGTGCATAGATGCAGGAAAGGGTACGTTGATGGGGGGCTCTGTAGGCAGAAGTGTGAGCCCAAGGCCTGACTATTGAGGAGCCGGCAGGAAGTGACAAGGGGGCACGTGTGAAGGCCAAGTGGGTTCTGTTCCTGGAGGATGAGAAGGTGCAGAAAGGCACCCAGGTCTGTGAATACTTTTATTTTTTTTTTTAAAGTCTGCTCCAAGCCCAGCGCGGAGCCCAATGTGGGGCTTGAACTCATGACCCTAAGATCAAGACCTGAGTTGAGATCAAGAGTCAGATGCTTAATCAGCTGAGTCCCCCAGGTGCCCCTGTTGAATACTTTTTGATGGGCTGGGTGAGCAGGGTCCAAGTCCCTACCAAAGATTGCCTCACTGTGTGACCTCAGGCAGATAGCTTGGCCTCTCTGTGCCTCCGTGTCCATTTGTAAAACAGATATTTCAAGGCTTAAATGAGATAGTCCACAGCCCCTGCCGTGGCGAATGCACAGCAACAGTGGTTTCTTCATTCAGCAAGTGATCCCTGAGCACCTGCTGGGCACCAGCTACTGTTCCAAGGACTTGGGGTACACCATGAACAAAAGGGACCAAGGACCCTGATCTTCTGGAGCTTTATGGTCCTACTATTTTGCTTCTCATGAAAGCCCAGGGAGACTGAATTCAGACATCGAGCTGTACCTATTCCAGGAGGAGCCTACTGAGAACTCCTGGGAGGGCAGGGGTCCTGCTTGGGGTCACAGGTCATCTCATGAGACTGGCCTTTAGGGCCGGTTGGACTGAGCTGCCGGAGCCTGCTCCTTTTGGCTCTGCCTCTCCCCATCCTGCAGATCCTCGAACAATGCTGGGCACATGGGGTTCCCTTGGGCAGGGATACAGAGCTGTGGGATAGGAACTCCCCATGACCCTGGCGAGGGGGGCCACTCCCTGTCCCCGCTTGGAGGCATCTTCACCAGAAGATTTCAGGGCTTTGAACCAAAGTGGTTGGATGTGCAGATTGGGCTACAGGTGGCTGGTGAGCCTGGCTTTTTGCTGGTCTGAGGCTGGTGGAGCAATGCTCGGGGCTACCTGGCCAGGTTTCTGGTCTGTAGAGAGGCTTTGGAGAGCAGACCAGAGGAAAATGGGGAACCTGACTCTCCCCGCATTTGGAGGGGGTGTGCCTCGGGCTGGGATCAGCTTTGCCACAGTAGCTGCTTGGTTTTCCACCCGGGCTCTGAGGCTGCGGGAGGAAACCAGGCCAGGGAGACCGAGGCCAGGCTCCCAGCGAGGACTCAAACCCGGTCTGAATGCCGAGCCCAACTGCGAGTGCATGGGGCTGGGTCCTAGGTTTGCCAGGGAAGAGCCAGTGAGGGAAGACCTGTCCTTTTCTCACTCTGAAATACAGGCCTCAACTTAACCTGCTAAATGCTGCTTCCAAGCGGAGTTGCCAGCTGCCTGACTTAATTAGCATGTATTTGCCAACAAGCAATTAAAGGCTAAAATCCTTTCAGGTGTCCTGACTAGGCCTATGCTTTCAACATAACATCCTGGAAATTTTCAGCCAGGATTAGAATATAATAAAATAACACCAATTAGAGTCAGCTAATGTCCAACCCAGAGAGCACTGTACCAGATACATGGGCCAGTACATTGAGGCTACGCCCAGGTTCTCCCTGGCATTTGAGACTCTAGTTTTTCCCCAGAGCTGTGACCAGGGCCATGTTGCTGGGGAGGGGGAAGGGGACAGGGACCTCCTGGAGCTGACTTGGGCCATTCTGGAAAGCCCTGTGCCCCCGCTGTTCCAATAAATACACCTGCAACCACTAGGGGGCGCTGGAGCTAACCCGAGGCTCCATCACCGGCGGTAAAGCACCAGGGAACCATTTGTCCGGAGGGGTAAATATTGAAATAGTATCGACTGAAGCAAAATAAAAAGGTCACGAGATTTGTAGAATAATCTGTATGCACATTTAAAACACACGCACACATAAAACAACTCTGTAGTTTTAAGACCAATTCATTCCACTTAAATGAGGTCCCCGGGATAGGCAGATTCAGAGACAGAAAGTCAGATGGGGGGCGCCTGGGTGGCACAGCGGTTAAGCGTCTGCCTTTGGCTCAGGGCGTGATCCCGGCGTTATGGGATCGAGCCCCACATCAGGCTCTTCTGCTATGAGCCTGCTTCTTCCTCTCCCACTCCCCCTGCTTGTGTTCCCTCTCTCGCTGGCTGTCTCTATCTCTGTCGAATAAATAAATAAAACCTTAAAAAAAAGAAAAAAAAAGTCAGATGGTGGTTGCAGGGGCTGGGGGGTGGGGAGTTAATGTTTAATGGGTAGAGTGTCGGGGATGGAAAGTGGTGATAGTTGCACAACCATGTGTGTACTTAATACCACAGAACTGTACACTTAAAAGTGGTTACGGGGGTATATTTGCTACGTACTTTCCCTCAATAAAAAGGTACTTATTGAAACACGTGCCACAGGGACTACCTATGGGGGGGGGGCATGGCAACAGGGACAAAGGGGAAGCCAGTGTTGACATGGGGCTCTGGAACCCCGAGTGTAAGGAGCTCCGCCCTCAGTGGCCAAGAGGAGCCCTGAACTGCTATTTAATATTTTTCCTTTAAATTTAGTAGCCTAAGGAAATTTGCCCCACAGGCCAAGTTTATATTAAGGCAAGTGGAAAACCTAGATGGGCTTCCCTGGTCCAAGGTGTGTGTCCCTTTCCCTGATCTACGCTAATAGTCCCATTTTGACTGTTGATGGCGCTTCTCTACCATCTTAAGTACGTATCCTTACATAGTTCCGATGAATTCCTTAAACTCCTTTCCATGCCTCCCTATCTTCTCAGAAATGACTGAATACAACTACCTACACGTTCTCTGCTTGGGGCAGACAGAAGCAGCCCCGTTGTCTGCTTGGGGCAGACAGAAGCAGCGTTCAATACCGGGGGTACTGCTTTTTAATCCATGTTCAGAAAGACCCGAGCCCACGTTTAAGTCCACAGTCTGTAAAAACAAGCCTTTTGTTAGTGAGGGTGGGTAATGGGAGTCTGGAAAGAAGTGAGAGCGTGAGCGAGAGAATGCTGTAGGGCAGGCATGCCTGCTGTGTTTACACATACCTGAGGGGCCCCTTGCTTTTCCCTCAAAGCAGAAGTGGATTTTTTATTCTGAAACTTACAGGGTCCCGGGGGTCACTGCTTTATCAGCACATGGTAGTGGGAGTGCAGAGTGAACCGTAGTGCAGCAGCGTTTATACCAATAATGGAACTCTTCCATGATTTAGAATAGATCAAAACATGTTAATTTTTTTTTTTTTAAGATTTTATTTATTTGACAGAGATAGAGACAGCCAGTGAGAGAGGGAACACAAGCAGGGGGAGTGGGAGAGGAAGAAGCAGGCTCATAGCGGAGGAGCCTGATGTGGGGCTCGATCCCATAACGCCGGGATCACGTCCTGAGCCGAAGGCAGACGCTTAACTGCTGTGCCACCCAGGCGCTCCCAAAACATGTTAGCTTTTCATAAAAATGCCAACCAAGTTAATAAAACTGGCTTGTTTTGTTTTGAAGTAAGCTCTGTGCCCCTTGTAGGGCTTGAACTCATGAGCTGGAGATCAAGAGTCAGCTCTACTGACTGAGCCAGCCGGGTGCCTCCAAAGCTGGCTTGTTTTACATTTAAAAAGTATTGCAAATGAAAATGGGACCCTGTGGGGCGGGCGCCTGGCTGGCTCAAGTCCATAGAGCTGCGACTCTTGATCTCCGGGTCATGAGTTCAAGTCCCACGTTGGGCACAGAGCTTACTTCAAGAAAATGGAACCCTTTTAGGCTCCCTGCTCTCTGGCCAAAAGACACTAGCACAGTGGGAAGGAGATAAAGGTAGTTGGAAGCCGCCTTTCTCCTTCGCAGGATTAGAAAGTTTGAAGGAAACTGAAAAGAGAATTACTTTCCCTCCAGATGTCCTGATGTCTTTTAACACCATGTCCAGACATCTCCTGTAAATCATCTCTTGTTCCCTCTGTGACAAGTGTCCTCAGACTGGGGGATGCTACTCTAGGCACTGAACTGGGTAGAGAGCTAGACTGTCTGCCCGGCTGCGGCCACAGGGGCAGGAGGCTGGGACCTGGCCCGATGGTGCAGAGGCCCTAGTCTGCATTGCACACAGTGTTCCTTTAAGGACTAGCAGCCTTGTTCCCTCGAGAGCTAGACTCTGAGCTCTGTTTGCCTAGCAGTTTGGCTTGGTAGAATTTCCACGGGTTTGAGAGTCAGATCTGCATTAGATCACTTCCTGGCCCAAGGGACCTGACCTTGTCAGTAGAGTGGGTATAATAATTGTTGGTGGGAATAAATGAGATAATGGGGATATGTAAGCCTCTGTCCCAGAGCTTGGCACATAGTAGGTGCAAAATCATGGCCCCTGTTATTCTCTATATCTTGGACTTAGGATAGCAGCAGATCATCCAACCACCTCCCACACGTCGGCTTTCACCCTCAGGGTCACAGGACGACTGTTGTAATGTAGATATCACATCTGCATGGAAGACAGGAAGGAGGAGGAAGGAACAGGACATGCCATCTCTGTTCGTTTTATCCCAAACCAAAGCCTTCCCCAAGCCCCCCAGAATACTTGTCATGGATCCAGTTGGCCAGCCCTGGTCACTTGGATGCCCACAGATACAAGGAAGGCTAGAAAAAATCATTGAAGAGGAGGTTAAGGTTGTCATGACTTAGCCTGGACATTTTCTACCACATTGCCTGGAGTAAAACAGAGACTGTTAGTAGGGAAGAAATGGGTAGTGGCTGATGGAAAAACAGCCTACGGCATCGGCCCCAGAATGGTTATTTGACTCCTTGATGGTTCCCCTGCCCCCGTCTGAGCTGAAGTGAGGAAAGAGCCTGATGCTGACTTAATTTTGCAAAGAAGTGGGGGTGGAATGGAATGGAAGTTTCCAGAAATAAACCCCAGAATCTCCTCCCCCACCCACAAGCATTTGCATGCCCTGTTCCCTCTTTTAGAAAGCCTTTTCCTCCTGTTCTTCTTGGGACAACGTATTTCATCCTTCTCCACTCAGGTTTTTCTCTGGGAAGTGGGTGTGACACCCCCCCCCCCCCCCCCGCCAATCCAGGAGAGGGCATGTTAGGCCACCAGAAAGGGAGAGAAGGAATAAAGTGTGAGTACAGGGGAGAGCCCAAGCCTGACTTGGATGGGGTAGGGCAAGCAGGAAGGCTTCATGGAGGCAGTGGCTTTTATTCATTTAACAAACTCTCATGCCCTGCTCTGTTCCAGGCCCTGTGATGGGCCCTGGGGCATCAGGTAAATGGAAGGACTCGGGTAGTGTGATATGCTGTCCTGTGCCAAGGGAGGCCTGCATGGCTTTTGGAGACCTTGATGGCGGGGGGCATCCAGGCCGCCAGAAATGCCTGGTCAAAGCACCTCTCCTCATCCTGGATGCTGGACATGGGAATTGGAACTAAAGCAGCTCACTGTCAGAAGTTTGAATCTGTCCAGTGTGGAGATGGGTGGCCCCAGAAGTCACTCACAGCTCATTGTATGATCCCGTGGCCCAGCTCTCTGCTTCCAGTGTGGAGCTCTGGTGAAATCTAATCAACAGAAATCCAGACTTTTTTTCCAGGTGGAAAGGGGCTTGCAACCTCGAGAATCCTCTGTAAGCCCTCAGCCCTATGGGCTGTCAAGTCCATGAGGAGGCAGAGCGGCTGCCCAGGAAAGCCCATGTAGTCAGAGGCATAAAGTGAAAGTGATCAGCTCTGACAACACCTCTGTCCAATATGATGGCAATAAATGGATGGAAAACTGGATTTCCAATCACAAAAATCCCAAATAACACCAACTTCACAGCTGTGCGGTATTGTGTAACTGTCCTCTTGGGGTGTGTGCAGGCACCGGAGCCACTTCTCTTACACTAAACGCCATGTAGCTTTGATACCAGTTCCTCGTACGTTATCTTCATGCTGGAATCAGAGCCGTTCTAGGGGTGGGTTGGAGGCAGGAGTGCACCTGCCACTTCTCTGGGCAGAGTCTGGGCAGGAACAGCATGAGGCAGAGAGGAGGCTGGCTGTTAGAACAGAGATGTCTCCTGCACTTTCCCTGGCCCCGAAGCCACCTCCTGCCATTACCTGCTCCCTGTGGATTTCTTCTCAGCCCTCCAGAGCCCTGCCTCTGGACCAGGAAGCTTATCTCTGGGTTGGAATGGACTCAGACTCAGGCTGGCTTCAGTATGGACTTCCACCGGTAGGTGGTACATCTGCAAGATGTTCTAACCTCTATTTCCAGCTTGTCGCACAGCGCTCTTGGTGCAGGCTGGATGTTCAGGAATTGGTGACGAATAAAAGAATGAATGAGACAGGAAGGACAGAACAAGGGGACACGTCATACTCCAGCATGAAGGCTCACTAGGTTCAAGGGGTTATATACTCTAAAATGAATCCATTCGGAAGTTACAGGATGACACCCCTACGTGATGGGGCTGACCCTGACTCCTGTCCAGGGAACTGACATCGGAGAGAACTGGGAATGTGCCTTTTGTGGGAAGGTACCACTCCCTATGTCATGTAACTAGCTGTTCAGAGGCTTTCTACTTGGTGGAAGCCCATCAGTTGTTTTGAAATTGTCACAGCTTTGCTGCTTTTTCTGTCTTTCAGAGCGAAACCTCTTTTAACCTAATATCAGAAAAATGTGACATTCTATCAATTCTTCGGGATCATCCTGAAAACAGGATTTACCAGAGGAAAATCCAGGTGAGACAGAGGTTTGCGGGGGAGAGATCTTAGAGCTAATGTGCTGGAGCTGGGACTGGAGTCAAAAGGTGCCACTTTGTTTTTTTGTTTGTTTGTTTTTGTTTTTAAAATATTTTATTTATTCGACAGAGATAGAGACAGCCAGCGAGAGAGGGAACACAAGCAGGGGGAGTGGGAGAGGAAGAAGCAGGCTCATAGCAGAAGAGCCTGATGTGGGGCTCGATCCCATAACGCCGGGATCACGCCTTGAGCCGAAGGCAGACGCTTAACCGCTGTGCCACCCAGGTGCCCCTAAAAGGTGCCACTTTGAAAGCAGAACAGCTTAGCATTGGTGCCAGGCTCCCAGGCAAATTAAAGGGCTCCTAGAATATTTTGATGTTGGGCATTTGCCTTAGTGAGAAATCTTTTAGTTAAGATATCTATATCTATATATAGAAAATTTAAAAAAAATTTTTAAAGCTTGATACTATCCTAAGTGCTTTATTCACCCACTGAGACCTCATTACAATGTTGCAAAGTCAGTACTTTTATTATCTACATTTTACAGCTGAGGAAACCAAGGCACAGATATTAAACGGCAGGCCCCCAGTCCTACAGCTAGTGAGTGGACAAGCTGGGATTTGGACCAGGTAGCCTGATCTCATAAGGTGCAACCCAGAACCACAGTGCTATGGCATCTCTCAGAGGGGAAGGGCTACTCCGGCTGGGCTTTGCAAAAGGGGAGTTTGCCAGGATGCAGGGACAGCTCACAGAACCAGGGCAGCAGGAGGAGCCTGGGCTCTGTCCATCTCTGGGGCAGCATGCCTCTGCTTCTCTCTCTCATCGGCAGGACTGTCTCCTGCAGCCACAGGGAACACTTCCTGGGGGCAGGAGCAAGGGCTGGGCCGCAGGGACTCATGTACCCTGGAGCCCTCTCAGGAGATGGGGTTCCCAAGGAGCATGACCTTCCCTGCTGGCCTGCCCTAGATGGGCCCCATTAGCTCCAAGCCTTCTCATTGTGGTGGTGGTTGCGGTGGGACCAGGGACTCCCTGACGCCTTGAAGACCGTGCTTTGCTATCAAAACCCGACTGTAGCCCCATGAGGCAGCAAAAGGAGCCTCGAGGGCATTTCAGAGGGAAATTGGCAGCTCAGAGCAGAGCTGGAGGTGGGTGGGCTGGGGAGGACTGGCCAGACACTTAGTTATGTCTGAAGAGGCCTGCTGTACCGACTCTGCGGACACAGACATCCCTCAAGGCCTCTGCTCACCCGTGCCTCCCCTGTGCCACGCACACCACTTCTGTTCCTCTCAGTGCTATTCCTCCAGGAAGACTTCCTAGACTTTTGATGCCACTGCTCCGAGGCACCCCTGTGCTTCCCATCCTGTCATAGTTGTCTAATGGTCTGTCTTCCCTGGACTGTAGGCTGCCCAAGGGTGGGCCATGTCGTGCTCATCACTCAGCACCTGCCGCAAGGACAGGCTCAGGATGTTTTTACATTTGTGTGATAGGATAGCTGGGAGACTGTGAAGGGGCAGCCAGTCTGAGAGGAGGCAGCAGGTGCTGCCTGGGGAAGGTGGACGCCCTGGTCCCCACAGGACATGACATGAGGGGTGATGGGGGTGCAGACATCCACATTTCCTTCTCTGCCCCACAGGAACTCAGCAAAAGGTTCACCGCGATCCGCAAGACCAAGGGGGATGGGAACTGCTTCTACCGGGCCTTGGGCTATTCCTACCTGGAATCCCTGCTGGGAAAGAGCAGGGAAGTCCTCAAGTGAGTGGGTGTTAAGGGACCGCTGGGTGGGCTCGGGGACCCTGGGTCTCCCTGAGGGGGTTTCCTAGGCGCAGGCCTGCCAAACGTGGAGAGTGAGCTGCCGTGGCAGGGATGGGGGCAGCCAGGCGGTCTGGGATGGAACCAGTGAGCTCATGGGTGCCGTCACTCTGGCTTGAGTTCACCTAGGTGGGGTGCATTTTTGCCTTTTTGAAGACTCACTCCAAGAAGAAAACGAAACTTTGACCGTTCTAAGTAGTTTCAGCCACCCCTGTTCTTGAATGTGTGTGTAGCCTGGGTCTTGACCCGATGCTGAGGAACGTCTCTGTCCAGCAGCTGCTTCCTAGAGTGACCCTTTAGGCCTTTGGGTCTAGGCTTACGTCAGGGCTTCTCTTGTGTCACCTTTCGCTCAAACTGCCTGGATCTTGTTGAGTGTGGTCCCAATTCAGTCGTCTAGCGCAGGCTTCTGTAGTTCTCCCCAACTCCCAGGAGACACTGCCACTGCTGGGTCTCAGAACGTACTCTGAGCAGCAAGGAGCTGAGACCTGCTTCTTGATCTTGGAGCTCTCACTTCCCTGGGAGGATCTGATGAAGCCCCCCCTCCCCCGCCCCACACGCCCCGCCCACGCGCACGGGAGCAGAGTGGCCGTAGGGCACGGAGTACTCAGGCCCAATCCCTGGTGCTAGACCTACTTTGTGAGGGCAGCTCTCTCAGCGGCACTCCTGACCGTCCGGGCTGGGCTTTCTTGTTGTGGGGCTGTCTGGGCCTGGTGCTAGACCTACTTTGTGAGGGCAGCTCTCTCAGCGGCACTCCTGACCGTCCGGGCTGGGCTTTCTTGTTGTGGGGCTGTCTGGGCCTTACAGGGTGCTAGACCTACTTTGTGAGGGCAGCTCTCTCAGCGGCACTCCTGACCGTCCAGGCTGGGCTTTCTTGTTGTGGGGCTGTCTGGGCCTGGTGCTAGACCTACTTTGTGAGGGCAGCTCTCTCAGCGGCACTCCTGACCGTCCGGGCTGGGCTTTCTTGTTGTGGGGCTGTCTGGGCCTTACAGGGTGCTTAGCAGCATCCCTCGCATCCTTGCTAGATGCCAGGGGCACCTTCCTCCCCAAGTCACTACCATCAAAAATGTCTCCAGACTTCATCAGGTGCCTCTGCGGTCAGGGAACAAGTCAAACCTGGTTGAGAACGGCGAGGGTAGGGCCATCACCTCCTATTCAAAACATAGATTCCCTCAAAAGGAATAGAAATTAGGCCACCTGTTCCTTACTTGGAACACATCGTTCCTGAATGAGAGACTGGCTGAGTCCCTTCTGATGGAGAGTCACCTATCTCAAGTCGCTCTCCTCCCCCATCTTCCCGCAGCTCTGCAGGGTCGAGACAGTGCAGTCCAGAGCAGGGCTTTTCCCCACCACCTGTGTCCCCCCGAGTTGTGCCATGCTGAGGTCTAGGGCCCTGAGGCCAGACCTCACTCTTGCTTACTTGCTGTGTGACTTTGGGGAAGGAACCCCAGCTCTCTGAGCCTCAGTTTCCACATCGATGGAAGGTAGGTAATTATGCCTACTCAGGTGCTGTTGTGAGGACTCGGCAAGGTGACACTCGCAAAGCCCAGCCCGTGCGTGTGTACCAGCCCTGCATGCTGTTTACCTTCACCCCTGCACTCCCTCCAGGGCACCCTTCCTCCCTTCAGTCATCACCTAGCAGGACACCACACACAGACCCTGTTGTAAGCCCTGGGGATGCAGCAGAGAACGGGAGACAAAACCCCCTGCCTGTGCAGCAGGATGCTAGAGGGAGAAGACAGCAAGGGATGTGTCCGATGGCAAGAAGTGTTGTAGGAAAAAACCAGGCGGGGAAGGTGGCCAAGTTGTCCAGGACTGGGGCAGGGGGTGGGGGGGTAGGGGGATGTTGCAGTTCTAAGTAGGGGTTGGAGGTAAAGGGGGTTGCCTCACGGGCCTCTATAAAGACCCTGAATTTCGGCCTGAATGAGATGGAGCCCCTGAGGGTTTGAGCAGAGCATCTCCTGGCCTGCTGGCCGCGATCCACATGACAGACTGGGAAGGCACAGCAGGGGACGTGCTCAGGGAAAGGAGAGGATAGTGGCGGCATGAGCAGGTGCAGGGGATGGGTTGGATTCTAGATTCCTGTAGAGGTGGTATCAACAGGACTCGCTCATGGCTGGGTGTGGTACGCAAGCCGAGAGGAGTCAAGGATGACTGCCAAGTTTGTTGCCACAGCGTTCTCAGGATGGAAAAGCCACTTGTTGCAAAGGGGGACTGGGGAAGATTGGGAGCTCCACTTTGGTGATGCTGAGTCCAAAATGTCCGTGAGCCTTCCAGCAGGGGTGTCCACTGGGCAGTGGGATGTACAAGGTTGGTGTTACCCCATTTTATAGTTGAGTACACCAAGCCTCGAGAAGGTTACAAGCCTTGCCCAACGTCACGCTAAAGCTGGTGTGTAGCAGAGAGTCTCACCCAAGTTCCAGTGCCGTCCTCCTCCCCCCCCCCCCCGACTCACCTTGTTGGTCGTAAGTCCTGGCCTGGTCTTGGCTGGGCCAGTGTGGCACTCATCAGTGCTCAGTACAGGGGGCCAGCAGTCATGGGTAAGGAATCAATGTGGGAATGCAGCTGAGGTTCAGGGAGGCCAGGGAGGGGAACGGGGGCCCAAAGCCCGAGAGCAACTGAACAGCAGAGCTGCCAACTGCCAGCACAGTGTGTTCCCCACACGCGCCCTGGCCAGCGCAGACTTCCACCTCCTGGTTTAGTGGCTGGTGCTCCACGCACGCCACCCGTTTCCTCACTACCCCCTCCCCCACCAAGGCACCTGGGCCTCCCCATTGGGCTTTTAGTCCCTTGTGCAAACCCCCTTCCTGTCCCATTGGGAGTCTAGCCTCCCTTCCCAGGGGACGGACTGCAGTTCAGCCAGTGCCAGCTGCCCTCCCCCCCCAGAGCCTCCCCACTTGATCCTTCTTGCTCGGGCTTTTACCTCCCCTCCACGGACCAGTCTAGTCGCTTGTTCTGTAGCTCATCTCTGCTGCTAAACGTGTCCTGGGGCTACGGGCTGGTGGGGCTCCTTGCCTTGTACCCCGGGACATGGTCTTGGAAGGGGGCTGTACTGTCAGGGGCCTGCAGTGGGAGCAGAGGGATGAGCCAGCACTGACACAGCAAGAGCCACTGGTTTAAAGGGTGGCCAGTGCTGATAAAGGTTTCACAGCTGTGGGGCAGGGAAGCCTGATTTGTGGTGGTAGACCATTCTGTGGTATAAATACTCCTTTTGTGACTGGTTTTCAATCTACCATCATGGGGTCACTGAGCAGGGAAGAGATAAATACAGCCTACAGCCCAGTCATCTCTCCACCACCACACACAACAGATACAACCTCAAGAGCAGAGATAATTAGGAAACTGAGTTTTGAATATTTATCTTTGTGTTGTAGTATAGTTCAAGTAATGGCTGTGTTTAACACCTGGTTGGCAAAATTTGAAAATTGAACAGTTCATTAGCTTTTGTGAGTAGGTACAGGCCGTTGGTTGATGGACAGGGTGCTAAGGAGTGAAATGCAAATGGGGAGTGGCCTTGGGATAGGAGGGAGGCTGAGAAGGAAGAGGGGGTTGGGGAGCTAGGCCAGGGTCCTCCCTTAGACGTTTGTGCTGAGGAGCTGTGTCCTAAGGGAGAAGGCTGTGCTAGGTCACTCCGGAGGTCCCCGTGGAGAAGGAATGGGAGCACGGGAAGGTTGGGCATGGCCCTGGCCAGAGATGGTGATCATACAGCCAGAACCATGGCGACAGGAAGGAGGGGCAGAATTCAGAAACCTTTGAAGGGTAGAATCAACAGGTGTGGGAGTGGGTGGTGACTACCTCAATCTCTTAATCTGTGAAATGGGTTTAACACTCCCTTCCTGGGATTGTATACACTGGGGAGGACAGAAATCAGTGTGTAATCCACAGGGAAGTGCACTGAAAGGGAGAAGGCAGTCACCTGTTAGTGACACACTCCTCCTCAGGTGTCAGGGGCAGTGGGTCAGAGTGGGAGGACACTGACGGTCATAGCAGTGCTCCATCAGCATTTCCCCGTGAGCCATCAGTCTATCCCCTTTAGGTTCAAAGAACGTGTCCTGCAGACCCCAAATGACCTTCTGGCTGCTGGTTTTGAGGAGCACAAGTTCCGAAACTTCTTTAATGCTGTAAGTTAACCTGGGCAGGACGGCTGAGGGTCCAGGTCCTTCCCTGCTGGCAGAGTGGACAGGAATAGGCACTGGCTGGAGAACCCTCACAGCCCATGGCTCTGTGGTTGTGTCCTTGCTCTTCCCAGCTGGGAAAGGACAGTTGCTTCTTGCGTGTGGCGACAGGGAGCCCAGGGCCCAGACCTGCCCTCCCACAGGGAAACAGTACCTCCTCTGGGGCAGTAGCTTTCAGGCTGAAAACATCCCCAGCCTCCTTCATCGGTTCCCTCTCCACCCTACTTCCCTGATCCCCTTAGTGAAGGGGGTGGGGTTAGAGGATTCAGTTCTGAATCTATAAATAAAAATCCCAGTAACCACAGTGATGGAAGGAAACCCAACTGCTGTTCCCTAGGCAGGACTCTGGGCTAAGGCATGCACTGCAGAGCATTTCTAACCCTCTACTTAGCTTTGGTCCCAGACTGACTGACTTTGGTAACTCAATTTAAGGATTTAAAAATGGAAACACATGGAGGGGGAGGGTCCTGTGGAAAGAGTCCCATGGGGGAGGGTACGTCTTGTCTGTGCCTCCTGACTGACGGCCCGGCGGGGTGCAGTTTTACAGTGTGGTAGAGCTGGTAGAGAAGGACAGCTCGGTGTCCAGTCTGCTGAAGGTGTTCAACGACCAGAGCTCCTCGGACCAAATCGTGCAGTTTTTGCGCCTGCTCACCTCAGCCTTCATCAAGAACCGCGCGGAATTCTTCCGACACTTCATTGATGAGGAGATGGACATCAAGGACTTCTGTACTCATGTAGGTCCTCAGGGTCTCAAGCTTTGGGACTTAGCCCCCAGCCTGGGACCTGCTATGTAATACCCACCTCCTGGGATTATACACATTGGGGAGGACGAGTCGTCCGTGTGTGGGCCACGGGGAAGTACAGTGAAAGCCCCTCTGCCCTCGGGAGACTTGAGTACCATCATCCCTAGCCAGGGGACTTGATGTCACATCTGCATTTGTAATCTGAAGATGATGATTAGTAAGCCAGAAACAGATCCTACGTGAGCAGCCTGAATGTGTGGCTCTGGGCAAGTACTTTCCCCATCCAGGCCTCAGATTTCCCACCTGAGAAATGAGGGCCTTGGACTGGACTGTTTACAGAATTGCAGAGTAGCAGCCCCAGGGTCACATTTGTCCTAAGATGTATTTTGTTTATGATGTATGGTATTTATTTGAAACGGAGTTGCCAACATTTAAACCCTGGGCGGCTTTCTTGACTCTCTGGATTTCTCTTGAAGATCCAGCTCCCAGGGCCTTATTCCTGCATGGCCACAATCAGCAGAAGCGGAGCAGGAGCCGCCCTGGTTATGTGGGACACACTTGCCAGACTGCCACCATCCCTGCCTCTCTAGGTTGCCTCTTCAGCATTCGGAGTCACTCACTCGCCTAGCCCCCTGTGAAATCCCTTCATGATGGTCCTCGTCTGCTCTGAGATTCTTTGGTTCTGTGCATAAACAAGCCTGAGCGCAAAAATTTCTCCCCACCCCTCCCAATTCTTGAAAGTAGTATTCTCTTCTCATATACCACTAGAGTCTGGAATCAAAAGGATATAGAGTCAAGCCTTGCAGTTCTAGTGGGTTTCTGCTGCTCTTCCCCATGGCTTCAGTTTCCTCCTCTAGAAACAGGGGATGGCAGTACCTACCTAATGAGCTTTTGTGAAAATTATTTCCCAGCATAGATGCTTTGACCCAGGGCCATGAAAGCCAGGGCTGGACTTCTCATCTGTCCTCTGCCAGGCCTCCTTCCTAAACTGGGTTTGTTTTTTCATTTTGGTCTTTGCAGGAAGTGGAGCCCATGGCCATGGAGTGTGACCACATCCAGATCACAGCCCTGTCTCAGGCACTGAACATCGCCCTGCAGGTGGAGTATGTGGACGAGATGGACACGGCCCTGAACCACCACGTGTTTCCCGAGGCTGCCACCCCTTCCGTTTACCTGCTCTATAAAACATCCCACTACAACATCCTTTATGCAGCCGATAAACGTTGATTAATTTTAGGCCATGCAGTGGAGCCTATCACCTAATGGGACTGCATTCTAAATGGAACATTCCGGCTTTTCAATTTTTTAAGCAACTTAAACTATAGTTAGAAAATGTACAGCCTTTTGGGCAAAGTCACTGGGAATGAGGCCTACCCATTATGGACTATGGTAACTTAGTGATACTGTTAGTATTTATTTTCATGGAGGATCGAATGCTTTCTAACTCAGGGCTACAAAGCCGGAACGTCTGGCTCTGCTCCGAGTTGCCTGAGACCCTGGGCAGGTCACCTCCCCTCTCTGGGCCTGTTTCTTCATCTGGAGAAGGTTCCTGACAGTGCTGACATTCTGTTGTATAAAAAACAGGGCCCTCTGGTTTCCTTTCTGTGCCTCTCTGTTGGGGAGGAAAAACTCAAGGTCAGCTGTCTTCAGTGACTTACCAGTTCTACAAAAAAGAATCCATTCCAATCAGCTGTTAGACTGGACTTTGGTGGATGGCTGACTGAAGTGTTGGCCACTTGGCCAATGAGAGGGCTTCAGTGTGGTTCCAAACATTCACCATGGGAGTGTTTTCTTACCCTAACTTAAGGAGGAAAAAGACTTTTATGCCAAAGTCTAAAAAGGGGCCTTCAGCATGAAGCTCAAGTTGTTGTGACCCCCTCTCTACCTCTCTCAGGGCCAGAACTGCTTGCCTCTGGGCAGGCCCTTCAGGATTCTGCTGCTAGCCCCACTTGAAAAGAGGCTCAAGGAACGCTGGGGTCTGGGACCAGGATGCTGTCTCACCATCCCCAACACAGCCTGGAAGTAGAATCTAGGTTATCGTCCAGGTGGAGATAGCAGTACACGCAGCCAGACTCCAGCTGGGCAGGGCAGACATGTTTTGCAAAGCTGTCTGTGGCTTCTTTCCCTTTTCCCCCTTCTGCTCTGTTTTGTGGGCTTGGAGGAAGTTAGGTGGGAAAGAACAGAGACAAGCCCAGGAAACTGGCAGTGGGGGCGATTCCTGTTGTGGAAACTGCCTAGAAGCCAAGAGCCCTGGCTGGCAGCCTCCTCGTTCATCCACCTGGACATACCCCTTAATAACCTTGTCACTTTGCTGCCCCCAGGACCTTGAAGAGTCCCAGCTGATCTGGGGTACTGCTAGCAAGCTCTCTTCCTCTGTGGGAGGAAATGGAGACTGTAGAAATGGGGAACTGCCCATGGGTTACTTCTCTATAGCAGACTGATAAGGGCTTGTATACAATAGCAGATTTGTATCATTCTGCCTTTGTGAAGACAGATGTTAGGGTGCTTTAATGCCAGGCAGGGACCCAGGTTCCCCTACTGCCTTAGCTGGAGCTTAAACCCAAGGGCTCATGCTAAGTGATTATGTCACTTTTCCACAAGAATGTAAATCTGACCTTGATCTCTGAATTGGTGATATCCCACCCTGCTCTAGGTAGGGTGCTAGGATCTGTGACAAACACTGGAAGAACGGGGGAAGTGTTATGTGACTTGGGACTATCAGAATCCCCATTTTCAAACTGAAGGGTATGAACACAGCACCAGGCTGAATGCCCGTGGCTGCTCCGAGGGGCTGCAGGATGGCCTGTGCCTCTAGCTGAGTTCTCACGTACAGCATAAGCAGCAGCTGCCACTTCCTGGCATTTGTTCACAAAAGCAGAGATTTCTCTTTGGCAGACTGGCTGGAGAAATTCCCTCCCAGGCTTCCTATGCTGTGACTTCCAGGTCTGAGAGCCCACCAGTGCTCTTATGGGACCCTCTTCTCAGGAGAGATCCTATCAGTTTAGAATCAGAATGCCACACAGGCAAATTTTCTCATGTTCTTATAATGTGCTTCCCCCCTTTTTCACAAAACCCCTGGTCCAATCCAAGCCATAGCTCTCTGCCCTCACATCTGCCCTCAGATGGTGTGAGGGCAAGCACCAATGCTGAAAAGGGAGTGGCAGAATTCAGAACTTGTTCAAATCCAGTCATCTGTGGAGGTCACTTTGTCTACAACAGCCAGTGATGCTGGCATTCACACTTCCTGGATCATTCTCCACCCACCTCACCAAGCCATCTCTGTCCAGACCAAAAGGGGCAGGAGAATTGCTATGAGAGTCTGTCTTTATAACTGCACGTTTATTATTTTCTTTCTAAAGGGAACTTTATAAATGGGAATGTTTTGCAACAAAAAGAACAAACTGTCCTTGCTTTTGACTGGGTTCCTATTTTAAGCACAAAGGGGTTTTGGAGCCAGAGCCGCCTGGGTTTGAATCCCCCCTTTTCACGTACTAGCTCTTGGCCAAGAACTTCACCTCCGAGCCCTAATTCCCACATCAGTGAAATGGAGACAATATCCACGCAGCACAGGGTCACTGGTTAAAGTGGAACAAGATTATGTGTGAGACCTGATACCCAGTGCTCTCTACCAGTGGGGAAGCAGCAGAACACTTGCTGCAATGTTGGCAAATACCTCCTTGCCAGGGAAACTGGCTTCAAAAATGGGGAAGTGTCAGGAGCCATTTGACAAGTCTAAGAACCATTCTCACACTGCGCAAATGGGGGCAGGAGCTGCGGCCCAGTGAGCAGCTGCTTAGGGTTGGGGGTATGGGCAGGCCCTACAGCTTCTCTGGGCAGTCAGTAGAAACATTTTTCTAGCATTAAAACAGTTTCCATGACAACTTTTGTCCTGGTTTCTTAGTATTTGGTATCTGACATGCACTGAAGATCAACACTGTCCCGTAAGGCTTATGTGAGTGAATGAATTACCCCGGTTCTCATTTAGTGGAAGATCCAGATACTCAGGAAGTTCTGCCCTTGGGCTGGAGGTGCCAAAGAAACCAAGGACTCACCAAAGCTTTACTTCATCAAGTCAAAGAACAGAACTGCCTGGGATGCTAACCCTATTTTTTAAAACCGACTCCCCTTAACACATTACCCTGCCAAAAAACGGAGCATCTGCTGTTAAGGGACAAGGGCAGCATGTCAACAGATATCAGTGGGTCTGTTTAGCCTGTGACCAGTAGCCTCAGGCCTCTCATGACTCAGGTGCTGCTAAGGTTCCTTAATGCTGCTCAAACCGCCACTGTATCATCCGGATAATGGTGAGTCCCCGGCCATCCTCCACCAGCTGTCACTCAAGAACTGATCTCACAGACTAGATTTGTTTTCTACTGCATTCTCCTTCCTGGGTCACTGGTGACCCTGGGGAGACATTCCTTGACAACACTACTGTCCTTTTAAGACTAAACATGCCCTGCACCCACCAGCAATTATCCACGGTTTTAATCCCAGGTCTGCCACTTGGCTGCTCTGTGATCTGAGCAAGTCTAAACCACTCGGTGTCAGCCTTCTCAACTACAAAAAGGACTTGTATCTCAGAGGCTTGGTAGAAACCAAATGATAAAATAGATGAAAGTGCCCAAGAGTGCTCGGTACTTGATCAGCACTCAAGGATACCCGACTCTGAGCTCAGTCTAGCTGTCCTATTATAGTTACCCAGAGGGGCCGAGGCAACACTGCTGCCAACCTACCAACCTTGTCAACCATGAAGCCGAGGGGACATGTGTTTAGAAGCCCAGACCTAGCTGTGAAAAAATCAATGCTTCTCCAGCAACTGTGGCTACTCATCTAGACTAACCTAGAGAAAGCTGGGGGGAGGGGGGAACACACACACACCAAGAGGTCACTGGTTCCCTCAGCATGTATTTACACCATGCCCTGACCTCAGCCAAGGGCTACAAGGGGTAATAAGGCAGCCTATGCTGTCAAGAAGCTCAGCAGAGGCAATACAGTGTGCCAAGTGCTACAGAGATGGTAAGCACGGCTACTATGGGAGCCCACCCAAAGACACTATGCCCTCCTGGGGGCGCAGGGACCTAGAGACCATGTAGCCATGCTCAAGGATGGGGAAAAAGGCAAGCAGGCGGAGGGAAAAGCTTGCATAAAGGCTCAGAACAAGAGAAAGGGCGCGTGGAACTGTGGGCAACAACCACTGCAGGACACAGAGGAGGGGAGGGGAGACAACGCTGAAGAAATTGGCTAGTGCCAGATCCCAAGTGCCTCACGATGCCAGACTCTGCATACTGTTACTGGCTTCCCCACAAATGGCTCTGATGTAAAGGAAAACTGTGTTCTCTTGGAACCCAAGGACGGCAACCTCTTCCCTCTCCATCTTGCAGTGTGGCTCAGATAAGAGAATGTGAATGGTAGAGAGCTAAAGAGCTATTAGGGTTCTGCTGTGGAGAAAAGCGGGAACACAAGCAAAGACCTACTGCTCCATCCACACTATCCAATGGGATGAGACGCACCCCACATGCCTCCTCCAACCAGAGAATTAGGACAGCTATATTCTGGCTAAAAACTCAGGATAACATGCTGGTTCTGACTACCTTTAATTGACGAAAACAAGCTGAACATACAAGAAGCCTATGAACACCGGAATACAGAAATATATAAGCTGCTGCATAGGATTCTTAACTCCAAACAACACAAATGTGCATGAGGTCTCTCCTGCGATGGGGGCTGCATGGAAAAGGGAGATTTTTGTAACTGGGGCTGACAGTCGAGTTAAAGGCAAAGTGAGAAGATTTTCCACATAACCAGAGAACACGGAACAATGTGCAGTTGCTAACAGACTGACCTGGAGGGCAGTTAATTTGCACTTGTACTTGGCTGCGGCTGTTCCTGCTGCTGCTCTTTGGGCGGCTTCTTCTTCTTCTTCTTCTTCTGTTTGGTGAGGCAGCTCAAAGCAGACTCACCATTTCTTGGGGTAGACATGAGCGTGGGCAGCTTGCCAGACTGAGTTGGATACTTCGTTTTCAGGTCCTCTTTGAACAACGGCTGGGAGAGTAAATAGCGCAGCTCTTTCTTCAGCACCTTCATCTGCTTTTGTCTCCTACGCTCTTCTTGTTGGTCAGTTTTTCTTCCTTAAGATGCAAAACAGACCATATTCAGACCATATTCACTATGATCTGTAGAAACTTTTTGTTTCCCTTGATGGATACTTGTGATGAAAAATGTTTGGAACTCTTGAGGAATCAAGGCTCAAAAGTTCTCTATAGAAGCTAATATTGGCTAACTTCTAACTTAGTTGGGGAGGGATACTCAGGGCCATTATGTCTTTCATTTCTCAAAAAAAAAGCCTCTAAATCAGGAATTAGCTCCATTTTACTCGTGGGCACTTGCAGAAGGTCACAGAACTAGCCAGAGATTAGAACCTCTAATCTGAGATTAGAATCCAAGGTTCCTGACCTGAAGATCAGTTTTCTTCCTACGACCCACCCACTTGCTACTTGCTAGCTGGGGTATGGTGACTCGACAGGTACAAAGCCCCCAGGAGACTGTGAACGCCATCTGGCAGCCCAGTTCTCTTATGCCTCCCCACCAGCACTGTGACTGCACCTGTGTGGGTGGGCACAGACAAAGGGCCCCACACCAGCCAGTTCTCAGGAAGCAAAGCTCAAGCCCCAGGCCTGAGCTATCAGGAGGAACAGCTCATTGTCACCAAGCCCACTGGTTTGGTTCCCAACTTCCATGCTGGGCAGATTGCTTGTCAGCCTCTGATTTTGTTGGCTCTGGCACTAAGATGCCAACACCTCAGCTGTGCTGCCCACTTGTGGGATGGAAACACCGGACCAACTCTGATGTCGTCAGTTCTAGATTTGGTTCTACCACTTCTTAGACTCAAGAGCTTTCCTAGAGCAGGGACCACACAGATTCATCCCTGAATCCCTAGGCTCTTGCCCAGGTTCAGAGTAGGGACTCAGGAAAGGCCTGGTAATGGAGCTATTTCCCTGCACAAACAGCTTCTCTTCTATAAGCCTCTACTTTCCATATGTAAAAGGATGATAATTCCTGCTCTGTTTATGTCATGAGACCATGGAAGTCAGATGAGATGATGACTGGTGTAGTAGGAACAATAATGATCATAATAACTTAAAATGTATCAAATCCTTTCTATTTGCCAAGCACTAATATAGACACTTTATATTCATCAATTCAAGCCATCTTTGCAACAACCCCATGAGATAGGAACGTTATGACCTGCATCTCATAAATGACGACAGCCTAGGTACAAAAGAGAGGTTAAGAAGCTCGACCTGGTCACATAGTCAGTTAAGGGAATGGACCAGCACTGGCCACTGGCCGCAAATCCTACCCCTGATGTCACTACCTTTCCACACAAAGGAGGCACCCGAAGGATCCTGACAAATAAGACAGAGGGAACAAACGCCAAGGGTTGTAGGCTCGTCTGAGACTAAAGCCTTGTGAAAAGAAGTAAAAGGCATCTTGCTGATTTTAACAAGACCCATGGTAGTGGCGAAGTTCCAACAGGACAAAAGTTGAAGGAAATAACAAACAAAAAATGCTAAACGTATTCTTCAAGTCCCATGCAGCCTGCTCACCCTTATACATCTCTTCTTCCAGCTCAATCTCAAGGGCAGCGGCTGCCTGTTCAATCCAAGAGTTGTGCAGACAAGCCTGGAAGTTCCGATACTCCGCTTTCTCAATCTGTCGAGCTAAATGGATTCGTTCCTGGGAGAAAGGAATACAGTGTTCATCTGACAGCGTTCAGACCTCTAGGAAGCAAAGGCTCATATAGGTTGTGTCTTTAAAAAAAAAGCTCAAGATCAGCTCCCATCAAAATGAATTTGTTCTGGGGCACCTGGGTGGCACAGCGGTTAAGCGTCTGCCATCGGCTCAGGGCGCGATCCCGGCGTTATGGGATTGAGCCCCACATCAGGCTCCTCCGCTATGAGCCTGCTTCTTCCTCTCCCACTCCCCCTGCTTGTGTTCCCTCTCTCGCTGGCTGTCTCTATCTCTGTTGAATAAATAAATAAAATATTAAAAAAAAAAAAATAGAGGGGTGCCTGGGTGGCACAGCGGTTAAGCGTCCGCCTTCGGCTCAGGGCGTGATTCCGGCGTTATGGGATCGAGCCCCACACCAGGCTCCTCCGCTATGAGCCTGCTTCTTCCTCTCCCACTCCCCCTGCTTGTGTTCCCTCTCTCCCTGGCTGTCTCTGTCTGATAAATAAATAAAATCTTAAAAAAAAAAAAAAAAAAAAAAGAATTTGTTCTGATTCCTGATAAAAGCACAGACGGCAATCATTACATGAGTACACAAATGAAATCACAAGAGCCAGCTTTCTAAACAACAAACCTGAAAAGCCCCACCTGCTGGAAGCCCACCTTGGTTGGACTGCCAATCTACAGGTGTCCAAAGGGAACTCTTTTCCCCAGATGCCACAGATAGCTCCCATAGCTGAGCCGGAACTCTGACACACCCCAACAGCCCTGAGTTAGAGCCACACTGTGACTGATCGGAGGGACCACAAACTAACAGAACGGCCTTCCCTCTCTTCCATGTTGTTCTTGCCAAAAATATTTCAACTCTCCCGCTCAAGGGTGTTGGGGTCAGAACACAAGGAGAGGAAACATGGACAAAATGGAAGAGATCCTATAGTGTGGGGAAAAGGAGCCATGGGAAGTGAGGGTACCTCCCAACTCTCCTTGCTAACGGGAATTCTCTGTCCTCTCCATCCTTCCAAGCTCATCTCCCATCATATTTTCCCACATGGCTAACACTCCTTTCATTGGAGCCAAGAATCCTTGAACTGTTCCACGCTTCTACTCCCTCATTTCCTGGAATTCTGCCTCCTCTCCACCTCTGCATATGCAAGAGGCTTGGAGGAAACCTCATCTCCTACCAATATAAGCATAATGCCCACCAGTCCCACAGTGCTCCACCTGTACCTGAACTTCAGCATTAGCTCAGCCTCCCTCACAAGCCAGTGCACCTCAATGGGGGAAGCCACACCTGGCTTTGGTACCTGACACACGGTGGCCCAGAGTCAGCAGCACCTACTCCACTGAATGCTTGCTGAGTAAAATAAAACCCCAAAGGTAGAATTACTGGCATTTGCTTCAGGGACGTGACAAACCTTTAGTATCTGCCTCAGCAAGACAAGCTGACCTTACTTCCCTACAACCACTGGATGTCCAGGCAGCCACACTCATTGTCCTTGTCCAGTGGAGGGAGAAGGTGGTAGTGGAGGTTCCAGGGACAGGCAGTGAAGAAAGGGCTCAAGAAAAAAACTCCTCATGTTTTTGACCACTCACCTTTCTCCCTTCTACCACATATAGTGCCCCACTTCTTTTCTTTTTTTGTTTTTGTCTTTCTCCCTCTTCCTTCCTCCCTTTCTTTTTTTTTTAAATGAATCTTCCTATTCAGCTGTTGGCAGAACCATTAGTTTCCAAGGGTCCTACTGCCAGAGCCTCACAGCAAGGTGAAGGCACAACACGATCCCTTCCCTCATTAGTACGAGAGTTTTAATTTTTCTTTTTACCTTGACTGCATCCATGTACTTTGTCTGCACAGGAAAGAGTGGGATGTCCTCATCTTTCTTGAGGGTTTTGTAAATCTTCTTAAAGTTGATCACATCCTCAGGCCCAATCAGCATCAGGCTGAGGCCTTCATTGGTGGCACGAGCCGTTCGACCACTTCGGTGGACATAGATCTCCGAGGTACGAGGGACCTGCCAGAGGAACCAGGAAGTCAACGCGTTATCATCACCAACTGCGTTCTTCCCCTCAGGGCCAGCTTCCCTGAGCTGGGCAGCTAGAAACTTCTCCAGCACTGTGGACAGATCCAGCCCTTTTCCCTTAGTCCTAATTCTTTAGCCCATTCACTGGGCAGCGTCTGCCCTCCCAAGCGCCCTGCCCTGGTTTCAGACCCTGATGACCACTCAATGGAACAACGACAGTCACTTATTTTGTCTCGAGTGTTCTCCACTCCCCTTGACCCAGCCCAAAGCTGCCACTGCAATCTTCCTGAGTCAAAGGAAGATTCCTGACCATAATTCCCACTCTAACTAAAGAAACTCCACTGATTCTTCATGAACCCTACATGAACGATTGAACATGGTAATTATAACCAACACTTACTTAGTGATTACCATGGGCCAGGCAATTCCAAGCACTTTGCATATATCATCCCACTTATTCCTCACAAACAGTAACATGAAGTGCTTTCATGATTATCTATATTATAGATAAGGAAACTGACACACAGAGATGTTAAACAATTCCCCCTAGATGGACGACTAAATAGTGGAGCCAAGATTCAAACTGAAGCAGTCCATCTGCAAAGCCCATGCTAACCCCTAGGCTCTACTGCTTCTACTATAATATATACTGGATATATTATCCACCGGTGTGGCATGGGTGCTGACAATCCCTCCCTCCCCTGCACCCACCACTACTCAAGAACAGTCTTCTCCACTGAGCCCAAATTAACACTACCACTTCCAATGCAGCTCTAAGTACTTAACTGTTCATAAGGTGCTAGAAATGCAGTCTGTTGGCCGTTTTTCACCTTCTTCTCCCAACATAAGCCCCCACTTGTAGCCAACTGCCCACTTCCACACTATCTCCTCCTTCCTTTTCACCTCTACATGCCCAGATCCTCCCCATCCTTAAATGCAAAGCATCTTTTAGAAATCCCTTCCCCACCTCCCAAACTAGAAGTTACTACTCTCTCCCGTTATATTTTGCAACTTTCTAATATCTTCTGCCTTAAATTATGGCTGTGGTCATCTCATCTCCTTTAGTTGGTCTGCTACTTCTCAGGGGCTAGGACTGTATTTTATCTGGGTATCTCCTACAAAGACTGGTCCAGCCTCTTCCCCAAAAAGAGGAGGAAGAAAGATTTGCTACACTGAATTGGCACTCTGATTTTTTTAAAGATTTATTTATTTGAGAGAACAGAGAGAGACAGAGCACGCAGGGGGTGGGGCAGAGGGAGAGAATCCTCAAGCAGACTCCCCACTGAGCTCAGAGCCGAAACTGGGCTTGATCTCATGACCCAGGAGATCATGACCTGAGGTGAAACCAAGAGTTGGACGCCCAACCGACTGAGGCACCCAGGTGCCCCTATAGCCTGAAAGATTTTTTTAAAGCATGAGGGACTAGAAAGGAGAAATAACAATGCCAGAATAGCTGACACTTACTGAGTACTTAACACTGCGCCAGGGGTTTCATCAGCAAGAGCTCATTTAATTCTCATGGTAACCCTACGGGTTAGGCAGCATCATCACTCCCAGTTTACAAACAATGACACTGAAACCAGGGATGTTAAGTAACATGCCCAAAGCTAACTACCTATGAAGCAGGCCACAAGCATCTGAACCCTACAAGGGTGGCTCTGGAGCCTAAACTCCTAACTACCACTCTATGCTAGGATTTACTCGGTGCACGCACTAATATTAATGTCAGTATCAACAGCAGCTCACACTTAGTAAGTGCTCAGGATATGCCCTGTGTCTTTCTAAACTCTTCACACATAATAACTTATTTTACCTTAATAAGAACTTGAAGAAGTAGATACTGTGATAACTTTCATTTAACAAATAAAAACACTGAGGCAGAAAGAGACTAAACAGCTTGCTCAAGGTTATACACAGCTAGGATTTAAGCCCAGGCAGGTCCTAACCACCACACTCATCTAATTCTGTATAGGAGGGTAACTAACCAATTTACATGCTACTATGCCCATTCCATGGAAGAAAATAAGACTCTAAACCTGCCAACATCAATTATGTTTGCCCAAACCAAAGAGAGAGGGGCTAAGTGATATCAGAAGTGCCAAGAGGTTTTCTGAGAATAAATCTCATGAGTGTTCCAAACGTGGCAGCAGATAGTCAGCCACTAGATGCCAGTGATACTCTGCTGCATGAGGCCTTGGGATTAACAATTCTTCTCCCTCTATTTCCTCCCTCCCCAAACCTTTGCTTAAAAAATTCCCCATTCAATGCAACAAATTCCCTAATGCTCCTACCTGGTAATGGATGACATGCTGGACTTTAGGAATATCCAGGCCCCGAGCTGCCACATCTGTTGCCAGGAGAACACAACTGTGGTAGAGAGACAAAGCTCATTAATAATAACTAATTGCTATCATTCATCAGATTCTTACCACCTGCTGAGTACGCTAGATGAAGCAATTGAGGCTCAGAGAGATTAACTTCCCAAAGCACAAACATGGCTATTCACTTGTGGAGCCGGGATCCAAAGCTGGGTCTCACTGACCACAATCAACAAGCCACACTCTGCAATAATAAAAGACCACCTCCAGGAAATTAAATGAGGCCATACATATTCTAGGTCAGTGACCTCATCTTCTATCACCCTCCCACTCACTTCCCTCTGTCACAGAGACATCCTCGCTTTCTTTCCAATTTGCCAAACATGCTCTGGCCTCCAAGTCTCTGCACTTGCTACACCGTAGGCCTTACAAAGTCTTCCTCAGACATTCAGGTTTCCTTGCTTTGTCCATACTTTGCTGTTAACCCCTCCCTCTCAGGGAAACCTCCCTGACCCCACTTTTGCACAACTCCCTGCACAACTTTACTCCTCAGCACTCAGCACCACCTGACAAACTACATAGTTGCTTTTCAATTTATGATCTCCCGTCACTGGAATGTAAACCCTGTAACAGCAAGGGCTTTGCATTACTCACTGTTCCATTAACCTAGAACAGTGCCTGGTTCACAGTAAGCACTCAATAATTTCATTGGGTAACGTTTCTTAATGTATGTGTAGTTCAAGGAAAAGTCAAAAGCACCTCATCTATGTCTTAAAAACTTAAGATTCTGGGCTCTTCAGAATCCCTGGCTCCCTGTAGTTCTGAGGTAGGGCTGGGGAATATGATGCAAATTAAAGTGTGTTAAACATTCAACCATTGCTCTTTTTCTATAAAGGGCGAGACCAAAAATTATTTTGGGCTTTGCAGGTGATAGCCTCTGTTGAAACTACTCAACTCTGCTATTACACTGCAAAAGTAGCCATAGACAATACATAAATGGGCCTTGCTGCCTTCCAATAAAACTACATGATTTAGCTCATGTGCCACAGTTTCCCAATCCCTGATCGAATTAAATGGAGAGGCCACTTTTAGGCACACAGACTTGAGGAATGGAATGTAGAAAGAAAGGGCCCACAGGTACCACCTGGCTGAGTATAGACAGGCCCATCGGGTGACCCACCTCAAAATACCCATAGGCCCTAACTGACCAATAGGCTACTTACAACTAGGCAGCTACCAAAAAAAGGGAGAACTCCATACATGGCCATACCTCCTCATCTTCCCCCTTTAAAAACAGCCCCATCCACTGCCTCATTGCAGACAGCCTCTCTGTTGTCCTGATTGCCCACTCCCGTGTGGTATATTCAATAAACTATCTCCTTTGTTCTGCCTCAGGTGAATTCTTTCAATGCCAGTGCCTTGGCTTTCACCTGATTGTTGCCCCACATTTGGGGGCCCCCATCCAATCAAGACACCCTACTTAGACACCACATAAACTGCTAACTTTTACCTAGCAACATTCCAAGGGAGGTAAACCAGACACTATTTCTAGAAACTAATCACTCCGTAATCTATCAAAACACCAGGCAAATGTCAATCTACACTTGACCTCAACTTCTCAGGCCCTTCTCCTGACAATATGCACACTGCTGCCAGAGCATCAGTCTGGCCCCAAAGGAGATGCACAGTGACAGCACGGCAGGACAAAGCATGAGCTCTGGGTCTGACCCGTTTGTGTGAGCCCAGCTCTGTCACTTCCAGGATGAGAAACCTTGGGCAAGCTGATCAGCTTTTCTAGATGTTACTTTTATCAATCTATAAAATGAGAATAATGACAATAAATGATAAATGGTAATAACATTTACCAAGTACATACCATGGGCTAGGCATTGTTCTAAATGCTTTATATGTATTCCCTTAATCTTCCCAACAACCCTCTCAATTACCTTCTATTATTATACTATTATGCTAATTATGAGAAAACTGAAACACACTTGAAGTAATTTGGCCAGCTACAAGTGGTACAGCCAAGGTCTTAATCTCAAGCAGTCTGGATCCAGTCTGTGTTCTTAACCATGAATCTATTCTGCTTCTTCTCAAGGATGTTAGAATTGAATGTGATAATATATCTAAAATGTCAACATGATACTTACTCTAGTTCTCCACAACAATAGGTATTAATGTCACCATTACTCATTATTAAGAAAGTTTCTGTTAGACATTATCAGCAACCACATGCATTAGATGAGCGTAAGCCTGCTTCATGATGTGCAAAAAAGGGCTACCTTCTACTGATAAGGCCTCCATGTCAGAAGGTAGCTTCCCACCATCTCCCCACCATCCTGGCAACCTTGACCTAATGACTAGAACCTAGGCTCTGGGTACAGGCCTGACTTACTCTTCTAGACGGGCAAACTGCTCCAGGTTTCTGAGCCTCTGCTTCTGGTGCATGCAGGCATGTAGGGTCAGTGGCATGATATCCAGGACTTTGAGGAGCCCAGAGAGGCGTTTGATGCAGGAGATACTGTTGGCAAACACTAAGGTGCGGCCTGGATACTGCATCAGGAAGTAGTACAGATATAAGTCTTTCTCATCGGTCTCACAATGAATCTTGGTCTCTGTCAGTGACTCCACCGTGGCTTCATTTCTGGTCAGGTCGATGACCTTGGGCTTGCCCCTCATGCCAATCTTCTGCACGAGGAGGTCAAGTTTGGCAGTTTTGTCAATTTTCTTAACGTGCTTCTTGTGAAGGATTCGAGCAGGAACCTGATGTACCAGGGTCAGTGTGGCAGAAAAAATAAGCGTCTGTCTCTTTGGGTTGTACTGGGAGTCACTGAGCATCTCCAGCAGCTGTGAGAGCTCAGCAAAGTGGCCTTTCTCAACCATCCGATCAGCCTCATCGACCACCAGGCACCTGCAGATCCAGAGAGACCCACATAACCTGAGGAGTCATTTATATAGCACACTCAACTACCATCTCTACCCTCAACACAGACATACACACACACACGTCACCACCAGGACTCGATCCCCCTCATGCATGGTTCTCTAAAGGCCAACGTCTGGCTGGTACCACACCATGGCACTTAGTGATAGGGAGAAGGTAGGGCATTCGCTACTATGCTACCTCAGGCCCACAACAGAAAAGGGAGTGAAAGGGAAGGGGGAGGTACTGTCACTTACCTGAGCTGCCTAAGGTTGCTCAAATGAGGGTGCTTTTCTTTAATTAGCTCCCACAGCCGGCCCGGAGTGGCAACCACAATCTCTGGCTGGCGGTTTAGCATCCTCTGCTGTTTCTGCGCAGACATTCCACCAACCAAAATAGCAGTTTTAATTCCTATGGTACACAAAATATAAAAGACCCTGTTAATCAGTCTGGCTGAATATTTTTTGCCATGACTGACACAGGCGCCCCCAGATTAGCCCAGGCAATCAATCACCAGGACAGCTCCCCTATTTGGGGGGGGGGGGGAGTGACTAAAAGAGCGGGCCTGGCCTGACTCTTGGTGCCACTCCTAGAAGGAACATCAAGACTTCTATGATCTGGGCCTTGCCTATTTCCCCAACCTCATTTCTTTCTACTCCCTCCCCTTTATCAACAACAGAAGAGCTGGATTTGAACGCAGGCATGTTTACATCCAAAGTTCCAGGAAAACTGAGCAGTAGTGCACCACAATGCTGGGAATGAGGTCACTCTGCAGCTGTGACATACTCCCTAGAAAGCCCTGCCCATCCCCCTCAATTAGAATTACTATGAACCTCCTCTAATGCCTACTGTGTGTTCTGATCTCTGGTGTAGGACTTCTCAAGGTATCCAATGTGGAAAGAAAACACAGGATCATGTAGGCAATGTGCTTAGTGAAGTGCCTGGCAGATAGTAGGAGCTTGGTAAGTAACTGTTGCTTTTATTACAAAGTTAAAATTCTCACTGTGCAGCCCTTCCCGAAAGGAATTCCCTGAGAGAATAAGTTCTAGTGCCCTAAGGCAAAGGTTGGCAAACTTTTCCTTGAAGGGTCAATAGAAAGCATTTTGGCCTTGTGAGCTAAATCTGTCACAAATACTAACTTCATTCTACCTTGGTAGTGCAAAAGCAGCCATAGACACTATGTAAACAAATGGGTGTGGCTGCACTTTATTCACAAAAAGAGGTACTCTGCCAACCCCTGCCTTAAGCATCCACTATATCCGATAAATTGACTAATTTCCTATGCATCTAGAGTGGCATTAGCTATGCATCATCCTTGGGAGAATTCAGAAAGTGTCACTCAAACATTTTTCTGTAAGGCTTAATTCTCTGGCAGGTGAGAGATTTCCCCTAAAGGGCAGGAGCCACAGCTCGTTCACCTTTGCCACCCCAGCATCTAGGATCCTCTCAGGAAGTATTTCTTAAATGGAATTAAACCTTACCTGTAAACTTGGCCACAGCATCGATGTGCTGCTTTACCTGGACAGCGAGCTCCCTAGTGGGAGTCAGAACCAGCCCAAGCAGAGGGCGCTTTGGATGTGCTTTACAGATGGCGATTTTGCCACCCAACTCCTCCTTCAACTTTTCAGTTTCCTCTTCATCAAGCTTTTCCTCTTTGTCTTCATTCTGTTTGGGGATGGCCTTCTCCCTGATAAGAGAAGAAGGTCCTTCACCAGCATCATCATCACAGAAGGGCAGCACCTGGTCTGAGACAGCAGCTCCAGTTTTGACATTGCTGGGTGGTGCTCCAGTCTTCACTCCAGCTTCACTGGGCAGGACTTCGCCCTCAATTCCAATCTCATCAGGCAAAACACCAGACTCAGCTCCAGCCTCGGTTCTGGTCTCACCAGGTGATGCTCCTGTGTTACTTAGAGCTGGAGTAGGCTTCTTCTTCACCTGCCACTGCAGTACTGCATGGATCATTGGAATGGCAAAGGCAAGAGTTTTTCCACTTCCTTGAAAGTAAAACAAAAAACAAAAACAGTGTGATCAATAAATACACATACTTTTTGTCTGGGCTTCTTTCTTTTACACAGAATAAGGGACCCTGATAGCCAAGTGCTACCCTGAACAACCCAAAGCTCCTCAACTCAGCATGGTTCCCCAAGAGCACTGCAACCAGAGGGCATCTGTAATTAAAAGCCTGAGAAAAAGTCTAGCAGACTAGCAGTGAGGCCTGCTAGTCTCCCAATGCTACACACAAGTCCAAGTGCTGAAAATCTAAACAGACAAGGTTTGTGTGTTTTGTCATTGTTGTGAAGAAACACGACCACATTAGGGTATGGGGGATGGAAATCTATATATAGTTTCCTAAGACCTTTGGCGGAGAAGATGGGAGTAGAAGACAATTTTCTTAGTTTTTGAGAAAACTTAAAATTAGCACACTTTTATCTATGCTTGGACATTTTCAAACTGATCTTTGAATATATATGAAGCTTAAATTCACATCTTCTGGGTCATTAATACAAACAGCTCAAGTTGAGAATTTAAAGTAGTTCCGAAGTTAAAATGCCCCCAGCAAAAGCAAATAAATTATCTCTGGAGGGAAAAACTTTTATCACAGGCCTCAAAGAATTCTCACAAGGGGCATGTGGGTGGCTCAGTCGGTTGAGCGTCTGACTCTTAGTTTTGGCTTGGGTCATGATCTCACAGTCGTGGGACTGAGCCCCAAGTCAGGCTCTGCGCTCAGCACAGGGTCAGCTCAAGGGATTCTCTCTCCCTCTCCCTCTGCTTCTCCCCCAACTTGATGTCTCGCTCTCTCTCAAATAAATAAATAATCTATTAAAAAGAATTTTCACAAATAATTTTCAAAGGAAAATTCAAAGGAAATTTCAAAGGAAATTTTTCAAAGGAAAATTTTTCAAAGGAAAATTTTCTCAGTAAAAAAATAACCCACAAGAAAACAAGGCACGATAAGCAAGAATTATAAGGAAAAAAGAGAGCAAAACAGACCCTTAAAACTTTAGATAAAACAGCACTTTTCATCAGAAACCATCAAAGCTAGAAGACAGTATTACATCTTTATTTGAAGACCTGAAAAAAAAAAAAATCAGACAACCTAGAACTCTCTACTCAGCAAAAATTCCTTTCAAAACAAATGCAAAATAAAGACATTCAGGCACACAAAAGCTGAAAAATTTATCGTTAGCAACCCTGAACTACAAGAAGTACTAAAGGGAGTCTTTCAAGCAGAAGATGCTACTGGATGAAATTCCAGATCTGTACAAAAGAAGAGTACCAGAAACAGTAATGGTAACTGGGTAAATATGAAAGATGTCTTTTTCTTATTGAAACATATGATTTAAGTGTAAACTTAAAATTATTAAACATAAAAATGTATTTTGGATTTCTAACACATACAAAGTGTGAAACAAAAAGTAGAATGTAAAGGAGAAAGGGAAATATATAGTCTTGTAAGGTTCTTGTACTGTATATAAAATAGTATATTATTATTTGAAGACAAACTATGACTTACTAGATATACTACGAACCCAAAAGCAACCACTAGAAGAACGTTAACAGTTACAGCTAATAAGATCAATAAAGGATATAAAATGCCATCACAAAAAATAATCAGTCCAAAAGAAGCTAAAAGGAAAAAAGGGTACAGCAAACAGCAAAATAACAGATTACAACTTAACCAATATCACATTAAATGTAAATGACCTCAACAAATAAAAGACAGACTGTCACAATGATTAAACAGCAAGACCCAACACCTGCTCTCTACAAGAATGCCATTTTATTTTTTTTCTTATAAGCCTTGGTTTAATATAAAGCACATGATAAATGATACAGACGAAAAGCCAGATGAAGAGGTACATAAGGCAAGGTCTGGAAGGGTTCCAAGGGCTTTTGTCCCTGTGAATCTGGGGGTGCACCACCCTCCCAGCACAAGGATGGGTTCACCAACTTAGAAGCTCCAAGAAACCAGAATAAATACAATGACGTCAGTAGGCTGAAAGTGTAAGTATGAGGGGCACCTGGCTGGCTCAGTTGATAGAGCATGTGTCTCTTGATCTCAGGGTTGTAAATCTGAGCCCCACATTGGGTGTAGAGATTACTTTAAAATAATCTTTAAAAAAATACAAGTATGCAAAACACACCACGCAAACATTAATCAAAACAAAGCTGGAAAAGGTACATTAATATCAGATTGAGAAGATTTTAGAAAAAAGGATACTTTGGGGATAAAGAAGGCCATTTCATAATGAAAGGATAAATTCATTTAGAGGGTACAACAGTCCTAAACATTTATACACCTAAATATAACAGAGCTTTAAAACACAGGGAACAAAAACTAATGAAACTTCAAAGAAACCTATCACTCAAGAAAAAATAAGTAACACAAATATTCCTAATACATTAAAGCAATTAAATCTATAGTTAAAACCCACCCTACAAAGTAAAGTGCAGGCAAAGATGAAGACTACCAAATATTTAAGGAAGGAAAAAAATACCAATCCTATACAAACTCTTTCAGAAAACTGTAAAGAATACTTCCAGTCATTCCAAGGCCTGCATTACTGATTCCAAAACCAAAGACATTACTAGAGAACAAACCAATATCCCATGAACAGAAATTTAAAAATTATCAACAAAATTCTAGCAAATCAAATCCAATATATAAATGGAATAATAACACTGTGACCAAATTTGGTTTATCCCAGGAATGTAAGTTTAGTTTAGCATTTGAAAATCAGTGTAATTCACCACTGTCAACAGACTCAAATTGGAAAAACCACTTATCTTAATAAATGCAGAAAGAGCGTTTCAAAAAACCACCATTCCTGATAAAAATGTTCAGCAAACTAGGAACTGAAGAGAATTTTCTCAATCTGATAAAGGGCCACCTATGAAAAATCTAGACCTAACATCATACTTAATGATGGAAGAATGAATATTGTTCCCCAAAGATCAGGAACAAAACAATGGTGCCCACTCTACCACTTCAATTCAAAATTGTACTGGAGGTTTTATTGTCTTAAGACAAAAATAAACATAAGGCATCTAAACTGGATAACTACAGAAAATCTGATGTAATCTTCAAGAAACTACCTGATGGGGGGTGCCTGGGTGGCTCAATCAGTTAAACACCTGACTCTCGATTTTGGTGTGGGGCATGATCTCAGGGTGGTGAGATTGAGACCTGTGTTGGGCTCTACGCTCAGCAGAGTCTGCTTGGAATTCTCTCTCTTCCTCTCCCCCTCTTCCTGCTCACACTCTTTCTCTCTCTCTCTCTGTAAAATAAATGAATAAAATCTTAAAAAAAAAAAAAAAAAAGAAAAACTACTTGATGGTACCAAGTTGCAGGCCACAGGCCAATACACAGTCATCATATCACTCTTTGTTAGCAACAATCTGAAATAGAAAAGTTTAAGTTGCCATTTACAATAGCATCAAAAATATTTAAGGACAAATCTAGTAACAGACGTGCATACACTAAAAACTACAAAACACTGCTAAAAAAAAATTAAAGACCTAAAAAACTGGAGATATACTACATTCATGGGAATATTCTATATTGTCCAGATGTCATTTGTCCTCAGTTTGCTTTTTAATCAATGCAATCTCAATCCAAATGCCAGCTGGCTTTTGGCAGGAACTGACAAGTTGATTTTAAAATTCAAATGGAAACGCAAAGGGCCTAGAATAGCCAAAATAACTTTTAAAAAGAACAAAGAGGACTTACACTACCTGATTTAAAACTTATTCTAAAGCTGCTATATCCAAGATAGTGAAGTTTTGATGTAAAAAGACAGACCAGATCAATGGAGGGAAAAAAACACTCTAGAAATAGACCCACACCTATATAGTCACTGATTTTCAAAAAACATATAAAGGCAATTCGGTGGAGAAAGGACAGGTGTTTTTTTTTTTAAGATTTTATTTATTCATTTGACAGAGAGACAGCCAGCGAGAGAGGGAACACAAGCAGGGGGAGTGGGAGAGGAAGAAGCAGCCTCCCACCGGAGGAGTCCGATGCCAGGCTCAATCCCAGAACGCCGGGATCACGCCCTGAGCCAAAGGCAGACGCTTAACGACTGAGCCACCCAGGCACCGCAAAGACAGTTTTTCAACACACGGTGCTGGATATCCATGATGTAGGGGGGAAAAAAAGGAACTCTGATCCACACTTCTCTATAAACAAAAGTTAACACAATAAAGATCACAGAGTGAAACATAAAACCTAAAACTCATAACACTTCTAGAAGAAAACTCCAGAGAAAATCTTTGTGATCTCGGGTTAGGCAAAGGATTATATATAATAAGCACATTCATAAAAAGGAAAGCGATAATCTGAACTTCAAAATAACGAACTTCTGATCTTCTGAAAGACACTGTAAAGAGGATAAAAAGACAAGCCACAGACTGGGAAAAAAAATCATAAACCACGTATCTGATAAAGGGGGTATAGCCAGAATATATAATGAATTCAGCAACAGGAAAACAATAACCCAATTAAAAAATGGGGAAGAGAATTGAAAAGGCACCATCAAAGAATATACAAATAGGCACTTAAAAAGATGCTCAACAAGTCGCTAGGAAGATACCAATTAAAGCCACAAGGAAACCATGATAAAATTTTAAAAGTCTAAAATAAAATTAAAGACTGAACATACCAAGTACTGGCAGGGACAGGGACCAATTCAAACACTAACTGGGTGGGTATGTGAAATGGTATAATCACTTTGGAAAAATCCTAAAAAGTTTCATTTACCTTAAGACCTAGCTATTCCACAGGTATTTACCAAACAGAAATTAAAGCATATACCCATACAAAGACTGACACAGCAATATTTACGATATATATTTTTAAAGATTTTATTTATTTATTCGGGAGGGAGAAAGGGCGGGGGGGGAGGTTAGAGCCCGCAGATGCCCGCAGGAGAGAGCAAGAGGGTGTGTACACACGGGGGAGGGAGAAACAAAGGAAGAGAGAATATTGAGCAGGCTCTGCTGAGCGAAGAACCTGACATGGGGATAAATCTCAGGACCCTGAGATTATGACCTGAGCCAAAACCAAGAATTAGAGGCTTAACCGACTGAGCCACCAGATGCCCCTATTTACAATAGACAGTTTTATTTGTATAGTCAAAAACTATAAAGAACAAAAATATCCATCAACAGATGGATAAACAAACTGAGCTATATCCATACACTAGAATATTACTCATCAATAAAAAGGAATGAACTACTGCTACTTGCAATAACATGGCTGAATCTCACAGTATGCTGACTGAAAGTGCCGAACACCCCCCCCCGCCAAAGTACAGTGTATGATTCCATTATATAAAACTCTGGAAAATACAGATTAATCATAGTGATCGAAAAAGCGTATCAGAGGTTGCCTTGGGGGTGAACAAGGAGCCGGGCCCAGGAGAGATTACAAAAAGGGCCCAAAAGCATCTTTTGGGGGTGATGGAAATGTGCATTATCTGTATGGGCAGCAGTTTGTCCACAGCCCCAAGTCTTTGACAATCTTGGACCTGCAGATTCACAGCACTCCACAGGGATAGCCCGACAGGAGCTGTGGTATGAATCCAAATGTCAGGCTCTAGCCACAGTGGCTCACACAACCTTGCCTCTGCTTCCAAAACCCACTCTAGGCCTCTGCAAAAACCAAAGCAATGTAGCAGAATGCTTACTAGCACACAGACCTACTCTAGAATCCAGGCACTACCACTTTTCAGCGTGGTCTCAGGGATACTGTCTCCTGTGAGGCTGTGTTTCCTCATCAGTAAGATGAGAATAATAATGCAACCTATCTTAGAGTGATTCTGAGAACTGAGTTTATCAATATGATGTATTTAACACAGCGCATGACACATTTTAAATACTAAGAAAATGTTCTATTACTTTCATTCCCGAGGCTTCTTCACTCTTCCATCTATGTGATTCTTCCACACGACCTCACCCATACTTTCCTGACCACCCTTTCCAGAAACCCAAGGCACAAAGTGTCTAGATGAGCTAGTTCTATGCCATACAATATAACAGTCACTAGCCATGTATGGATGGCTATCCAGCTCTTAAAATGTGGTTACTCTAAATTGATGTGCTACAAGTTCAAAAAACATGTCAGATTTTGAAAACTTAGTATAAAAATTAGAATGTAAAATATCTCAATAATTTTACATTAATTACATACTGAATTTTTTAAATAATTGATTAAATACATCATTAAAATTAAATTTCATCTGCTCTTTTTACCTTTTTAAAATATGGCTCCTAGAAAATTTGAAATCCCTATGTGGCTCACATTATATATATATTTCTATTGGTTACTGCTGGTCCAGTTGGATTTTAGTACCAGGCAGTACAAGCTCCTCCCTCCAATCAGTAACTTAATCTACTGAGGTCAAGTCAACGTGTCATTGCTTGACAAAGTCTTAGATGGTCCAAGGAATGAGAGAACTTTATTTAAATAATACCTAGTCCCAACAGTCACCTCATGCCAACATCTACCTACAAAATCCACCTAATGGTTATCTACCACAAACTCAAATCCTTCCAATAATGATAAACTCACCAATTCCCAAAGCAGCTCTTTTTGGACAACTCTTGAGAATTAGACACTTATTCCTTATACTAATGAAGATTTACCTCTCTAGAGGGTTGATCTTAGCCCTACTTTACCCCTCTGAGCCATTTAGGAAGGCTCAAGAATAAGAAAAAACTACCATTTGCAAATCACTTGCAGTGTACTGTGTAAATTTTACTGTGGCATTTACATTTAACCCACAAAGGGGGGGGGGTACTAGGTACTGGTGTTATCTCCATTTTATAACAGGACCTATAGGTGTCAGAGAGATAAAGCGACCTGTCCAGGATACCAATCAGAAAGTGGCAGACTTCAACCCAGAGCTGGCAGACTTCTAAACACCTTCATTCAACACTGCTTCTGTGGTTAGGTCCCCAAATTCCCCTCTCCCCAAGCCATCCAACCTGCTAGCAGCCACAAGGGCAACCCAAAAGCAATTTTACCCTGGCCAGCTAAGGATGCCCTTACCTGTCTCAGCAGCCCCAAGGATGTCCAGTTTGTCACGGATGGCAGGTGCCAAGGTCAGAGCTTGGATTGGTGTGGGTGCAGAGAAGCCTAGAAAGCTGAGTGCTCGGAGAACTGGCTTGGGTACAAACAGATCTTTCCAAGCCGTTACATCTGCCTTCTGGTCCTGCATTTCAGGCATCCATGTCTTTGCTTTTTTGGGCACCTTTGGAGTAGTACCCTGGGAAGGCTCCAATTTTTTTTTCCCTTTCTTTTTTTTCTTTTTTGGAACAGTCTGAGCTGAGCTTTCTGAAACCATCTCCTCTACCTGTGGATCAGGACAAACTGTGCCATCTCCCTGGGGCTCTGGCTCAGTATCTTCGACTTCAAACTCTTGCTGGGCACTGATTCCTTCAGTTTCCATGTCTTTGTTCTTCTTGAACTTCATCTTTTTCTTTGAGGAGCTGGACTCTCCTTCTTCCTTCCCTGAAACAGCTTGTGCCTTTCTCTTCTTGGGCTCCTCTTTTGAAAAGAGACTGGAGGAATTCTTGGCAGGGGAGACCAACTGGTAATCTGTCAGTTCCTCAAAGCAAACCAAGTCATCCATCTGCCCATCTGCAAATATATTTGGGTCAATCTCCACCTGCTTCCACTTTCCCACAACTTTGATTCCTTTTGTCTGAAATTTGCCATAGCTTGATGGCTTTGGCTTTGATTTTGTCTCCTTCAACTTCATGGTTGCTGAAAAGAAAAGGAGAGAAGTGTTCCATTAGATTGGCAACTGAAGAGCATAGGGTTCTGAGGCAACAAATATTTTCTAAATAGCCTACAGAGTACCAGGCTCTGCAAAGAAGTGAGGACACAGGAGATAGAGAAGATCGAAGAGGAGAAGAAATATACCAACGGAGTAGGCAGCTTGACCTGGAACGGAGGGTACACAGGAGATGGAGGAGCACAGCCACATGAGCTGGACCTGGTTTGGATTCCAGACCCAGTACTTACTGCTTGTGTGCCACTGGACAGTGATGTTTAATCCTCCCTAAACCTCAGTGCTCTCATCTTTTAAATAAGGGAGAGGGGCCCAATAATATCTAAGTCACAATATGTTTTATGCAAACAAATAAAATTATGTAAAGCATGGAGAATGAAGCCTGCCACACCCAAGTCATTTAGAAGACCGAATTAAGAATGTGCAGGGGTTGCGTGGGGTGGGGGGGGGACTAGGAGGCCAGCTTTATTGTAGGGTTCAAGCCTTGCCCCAAGAAGGCAAATGCCTATGACACCATTTTGGCCTTTGCCCATCCAGCTTTTTCGTTACATTTTAAATGATTTAAAACACATTTCCACAGAGGCCGCTTGAGTACCACTCCACCTACAAAGACCAAGACATATATAACAGGTCCTGGAAAAAAGCACAAAGGTAAACCGTAGCTCGAATCCGGACCGGCTCCGGGTCTATGGCGGACATCTCATCTCTGTGAACCTCAGTCTCCTCGCCTGTAAAATGGGGATGATGACGGTATCTGTCTCAGGGGGTCGTTACACCGACACAAAAAGGTGACGCACGTCAGAACCCGCTGAGCATGGCGCCTCGCCGGCTCGGCACGTCAGCTCGCAAGGAGGCTTCACCTACCGCCCCAGTTCCGCCACGACCGCAAACCACCTGGCTTCCACCGCGGCGGGAGTGCTCAGGCACGGGGGGCGAGGGGCCCGGCCCCGCGCCTCGCCTCGGGCACAACGCGCGCTCGACGCGGAGAGACCGACGCTGCCGGGCCTGGACGCCCACAACAGGGGTCCCCGGCACGGGGCCAAAGGCCGCCCTCTCTGGACCCGAGAACTCAGGCCAGTGCCCCGGACAGGCCCACGACGCGAGTCCCGGGGGCCTGCCCCAGCCCCGCTCGGGCTACGGAACTCACCGCGTGGAGACGCCGTCGCGGCTCCGTCACACGCCGGCCAACGGCCGCACACACCTCCACCGCGGTCTCTCAGCTGCAGCGTCGACCGCAGTTCCGGGGCGGGGCTTGCACACACGCACGCGCGAGCCCTGCTACAGGAAGTCCCGCCCCCATCTAGGCGCCGCCGCGTGATTCGCTGCCGCTGCGACGGATGACAGATTTCTGCAGGGCTGGTGCAAAGAGTGGTGAAAGGGAGCGTGGGTGAGGCTGCGCCGTGGTACTCCCCCTCGCCGGGCTTAGGGAGCAGGTGGAGCAGGTGAGTCGGCAGTGCAGCATCCGGCTCAGTGCCAGCTGGCGCACCGAAACATGTTTTCTTCTGTTCTTGGTCTAGTTGTAGTGCAGTGGCTGTCCACGAATAAAGTACCTACTGTGTGCCTGGAGCCTTGCAAAAGTTTTAGCATCTAATTTACAATCCAACCAGCCTGTAGCAGAGGTGCTGTTTTCTCTGTTTTTTTCATGCCTTACCTATTGCTCACTGATGGTTAGGCTATGTCCGTCTGACTCCAAAGCTCATGCTTTAATTGCCAAGCTGAACTGGCTCTTTTGTTATATGCAGAGAGATCAGCTTCACAGTAGACAGTCACCTTTTCGATGTGGGCATCACCACACCATCTGGGAAATTTTTCCCATATGCTGTCTCTGGCTGGTGACCTTGACAAGTCCTAAAGGAATTCATAAAGTTTAGGTCAAGTGAGCCTCCCCACCCTGCCTCGGAGCCACCATGGGACAGAACTTATTTCTGGAGGAAACTTGCCAGTGTATCCCCAAGGGCCTGGGTACATAAAGCCTGTGCCTGAGTAGTGTCTAAAGAAGTCGGATGACTAGAGACTGAAGCTGTGCAGATGGCAGAGTGAGGAGGAAGGACAGCATGTCCCTACATGGCAGAACAAAGGTTCCTGTCCCCTCTGGGCTAGTTACACACCTTGGAGGATTGCAGCGTTGTCCTGACAGAACCTTGCCTAACAAGGCTGTTTGGTGGCAAAAAGGTCCTCAGCAGAAACCAGCTAGAAATAGGGCCCCTGAAGTGGGACTTGGGGTCAAAATGGGGCATGGTGGAGATTCTCAGTGGAGGTCTCTGAAAAACTGGCAAAAGCATCTGTATTAGTCAGGGTTCTCCAGAGAAACAGAGGCAACAGGATATGTATATACAGAGAGAGAAATTTGTCTTAAGAAATTGGCTCGCAGTGATTGTGGAGGCTTGACATATCCAAACTTGGATGAGGTAGGCCAGCAGGCTGAAGACTCAGGGAGAAGTCCCAAGGCAGACAACTGGCAGAATCCCTTTTTGCTCAGAGGATCTCAGTCTTTGTTTTACTAAAGCCTTCGACTGGTTGGATGGAGCCCACCCACACTGTGGAATGTAATCTGCTTTACTCAGAGTCCACAGATTTAAATGTTGATCTCATCCCAAAAACACCTTCACAGAAACACTTAGAATAACGTTTGACCAAATTTCCAGGCACCGTGGACACATGAAGTTAACCATGATAGCATTCTAGGAGAGGAAAGAGTAGCTTTTGTTTGGACATCCTCCGTGTTGGAGGAGACAACTCTATTGGACAGCCAAGAAAGATTTGCAAACAGCACCAGCTAAGTTAAAAGAGCTTTTCACCCCTTTATCTCTTATGGCTTTGCTCAGTTGAAAGCAGCCATATGGAGAGGAAGCAGCCATACGGAGAGGAAGTAGATGAAAAAAGAGGCGATGAGCAGATTACCTCCCATCTACCCAGCTTTATGTTTCAGAGCCTGGATCAGACCTAAGCTGGGGAAAAGGGAGAAGTTAAAAATTTGCATGTGAGATGGAAATTTTGACATCAGATTAGATGGTGTTTTTGTTTATTCATTATTTTTTCAAAATATGAGGGGGTGTGTTCCCCCTGACGGTTATGGATGAGATTTTATTTTTTTTTATAATGATTTTTTATTTTATTATGTTAGTCACCATACAGTACATCCCCGGTTTCCAATGTGAGGTTCGATGATTCATTAGTTGTGTATAACACCCAGTGCACCATGCAATACGTGCCCTCCTTACTACCCATCACCGGTCTATCCCATTCCCCCACCTTCCTCCCCTCTGAAGTCCTCAGTTTGTTTCTCATAGTCCATAGTCTCTCATGTTTCATTCCCCCTTCTGATTACCCCCCCTTTCTTTATCCCTTTCTTCCCCTACTGAATGGATGAGATTTTAAAATGGCATTCTTTCTGAGTCAGTTTTAGTGGAGGCACAAAGATGGAGAAGAAAACAGTAAGTGTACAGTTGCCTTGCTCTCCAAAGCAGGTTCCTTGGAGAGTGTTAGACCTAACAAAGAAATTGTCTCCAAATCAGCTTCTTGACACTTAGCTCAACAGCTAGTTCTAAGTATGAAAGGATTGAAATTCAAGAGGCTGAGAGAGGATTTCCTTGCAGAACATTGCTTACAACTTGTGGCTGAAGTTAAAGTATAATTTGGACTTATAATAATTTATTTCAACAAGCATCGCCTTCTTCGGATTCCCAGAGTGTTCTCTATGGAGTATAGCACTTTCAGCTCTGCATTAGATCGGAAAATTTACTTTCTTGTCTTAGTTCTCCTAGATTACAAGTTCCTCAAAGAATTTCCCTCAAATTCATCTTGGTATTCCCTAACATGCCTAGTCAGTGTCTGGCTGACATAGTGAGTCATAGATGTCTGTTGAATGAATGAATGAATGAATGAATGAGAAAGCCGTTGATCTTAGCTTGAGGGTTGGTTCCCCCTGCACACTTTTGTAGTTGAACCCAGCACCGGAAGTGACAGCGAGTACTGACTTTGTCATATGGCATCTGTTCATAGTTCACAGCAGCTTTTTTTGTTACAAACCCCGAACTGGAAATAACCAAAATGTCCTATGATAGGTGGATGGTTAAACTGTGGAATGTGGTAATCATTTTGTAATATATACATATATTAAATCATTATGTTGTACACCTTAAATTTACAAAAAGTTGTATGCCAGTTATATCTCAGTAAAGCTGGGGGGAACACGTATGGTACATCTATTCAAAAATAGAAAGCAATGAGCTAATGGCACACACATCTTGGATAGACCTAAAGGGTATTGTTTTGAGTGAAGAAAGCCCTTGTCTACAGGGCATGTAACAGTTTTGAAAGGACAAAATTACAGGATGGAGAACAGATTAGTGGTTTCCAGAGATTAGGAAAGAGGGTGTGGTTAGAGGTGAGCATGTGGAGTATTTTACGCAGAGCTCTTAAATCCTTTGGAATTTCCCGGATGACAGGAATATCTTTTGTTCTAATGGGCTGATTCTTAGTGGGCCCCTGGTTGGGGGCTGGTCACCAGAAACCCCAAGCCATTCCTTGGGCAACTAATCTTTGATAAAGCAGGAAAAAATATCCAGTGGAAAAAAGACAGTCTCTTCAATAAATGGTGCTGGGAAAATTGGACAGCTACATGCAAAAGAATGAAACTTGACCACTCTCTCACACCATATACAAAAATAAACTCCAAATGGATGAAAGACCTCGATTAGAGACAGGAATCCATCAAAATCCTAGAGGAGAACACAGGCAGCAACCTCTTTGACATCGGTCACAGCAACTTTTTTCATGACACATCTCCAAAGGCAAGAGAAACAGAAGATAAAATGAACTTGTGGGACTTCATCAAGATAAAAAGCTTCTGCACAGCCAAGGAAACAGTCAAAAAAACTAAGAGGCAGCCCACGGACTGGGAGAATATATTTGCAAATGACACTACAGATAAAAAACTGGTATTCAAGATCTACAAAGAACTCAAACTCAATACACGAGAAACAAACAAATCAAAAAATGGGCAGAAGATATGAACAGACACTTTTCCAATGAAGACATACAAATGGCTAACAGACACATGAAAAAATGTTCAAAATCATTAGCCATCAGGGAAATTCAAATCAAAACCACACTAAGATACTACCTTAAGCCAGTTAGAATGGCAAAAATAGACAAGGCAAGAAACAACAATTGTTGGAGAGGATGTGGAGAAAGGGGATCCCTCCTACATTGTTGGTGGGAATGCAAGTTGGTACAGCCACTCTGGAAAACAGTGTGGAGGTCCCTTAAGAAGTTAAAAATTGAGCTACCCTATGACCCAGCCATTGCACTACTGGGTGTTTACCCCAAAGATACAGACGTAGTGAAGAGAAGGGCCATATGCACCCCAATGTTCATAGCAGCATTGTCCACAATAGCCAAAGCGTGGAAGGAACCGAGATGCCCTTCAACGGATGACTGGATTAAGAAGTTGTGGTCCATATATAAAATGGAATATTACTCAGCTATCAGAAAGAACGAATTCTCAACATTTGCTACAACATGGACGGCACTGGAGGAGATAATGCTAAGTGAAATAAGTCAAGCAGAGAAAGACAGTTATCATATGATTTCTCTCATCTATGGAACATAAGAACTAGGAAGATCGGTAGGGGAAGAAAGAGATAAAGAAAGGGGGAGTAATCAGAAGGGGGAATGAAGCATGAGAGACTATGGACTATGAGAAACAAACTGAGGGCTTCAAAGGGAAAGGGGGGTGGGGGAATGGGATAGACTGGTGATGGGTAGTAAGGAGGGCACGTATTGCATCATGCACTGGGTGTTATACGCAACTAATGAATCATCGAACTTTACATCGGAAACCGGGGATGTACTGTATGGTGACTAACATAATATAATAAAAAAACATTAAAAAAAAAAGAAACCCCAAGCCATGATTAGAAGCGTAGAACTTTAAGTCCCACCCTCCAGGGAGGGGAAAGGGACAGAAGACTAAGTTGATCATGCTTACGTAAGGAAACCTCCGTAAAGTCCCTGAAATGTGGGGTTCTCAGAACTACCGGGTTAGTAGACAAGAACACATCCATCCATAGGCTGGAATGGTGGCACACCCAAACCATGAGGCGGAAAGAAGATCCTGTGCTCAGGCCCTCACCCTATATAACTTTTCATCCGACTGTTCATTTGTACCCTTTAAAAGACTTCGCAATTAATCAGTAATAGTAAGTCGAGCATTTTCCCAAGTTCTGTGAGCCTTCTATACAGTTGTCCAACCCAAGGAGGGGGTCATAGGAACCCCCAATGTGTAGCCAAGATGGACAGAACTTGTGGGTAACCTGGGACCCATTTCTTAGGATTAGCATCTAAGGGAGACAGTGTTATGAGCCCGAGCCCTTAACCTCGAGGGTTAACTGCAGTTAGTATCAGAATTGAGTAACACTGCAAGACATTGAACTGCTGTCCACAGAGGGAGCATTGTTTGGTGTGGAAAACCTCACACAGCTGGTGTCAGAAGTTGACTAGCCACAGCACGGAAACGGTTTCCAAATGCTCCACGTCACTCAGCATCAGGGAAAGACAAATCAATCACAATGAGATCCCACCTCACACAGGTCAGAAATGGCTAAAATGAACAAGTCAGGAAACGGCAGATCTTGGAGAGGATGCGGAGGAAGGGGAACTCTCCTACAGTGTTGGTGGGAGTGCAAGCTGGTGCAGCCACTCTGGAAAACAGTATGGAGGTTCCTCAAAAAGGCAAAAACAGAGCTACCCTATGACCCAGCAGTGGCACTGCTAGGTATTTACCCCAAAGGTACAAATGTAGTGATCAGAAGGGGCACATGCACCCCAATGTTCATAGCAGCCATGTCCACAATAGCCAAACTATGGAAAGAGCCCAGATGTCCATTCATCAGCAGATGAATGGATAAAGAAGATGTAGTGTGTGTGTACACACACACACGCACACGCACGCACACACACACTGGAATATTACTCAGTCATCAAAAAGAATGAAATCTTACCATCTGCAACAATGTGGATGGAACTAGAAGGTATTGTGCTAAGCAAAATGAGTCAATCAGAGAAAGAGTGGCACCTTGGTTTTTGGTACAGCAGAGTCCCGGTTCTTAACAAGCTGCCTTATTCTGGCATACATGACATCGGAGGCAGTTTGGTTCTAGAGCCGACAGGTGGACGGGGGCTTTCTGATACCCCAGTTTCTTGATCATGGTAGCCGTTGCTGTACCCTTGGTGGTCCAAGACTTCAGTGTCGTGCTGAGGAGGGTGTCCTTCCTGGGAATTCAACCTAGAACCTCCAGTCTTGGAACAATTTTGAAGGCACCTAACTCCCTGTGTTAAAACGCATTCTGCTTCAGTTAGCTGGAGTGACTTCTGTTACCTGTGACCAAACCCTGACTAATGGACTCATAGTGCATGAAACACCCACACCCACCCACCCACACCTTGTTATCGCCTTGAAAAAATTATTTTACTATTAATGAGATTGAACATCTTTCCAAAGATTTATTGGCCATATGTAATTCTCTCCTTGGAAACTAGCCTAGAGTTTCTTTTTTAAAATAGTTTTTTTTTACAAAAATTGATTTATAAGAACTCTTGACAGTGGGGATACTAAACAGTGCAAAGACTGAGGGGTTTTTTTCCCACCTCAATAGGTCACTTGTCTCTTAACCTTGTTCATGGTGTTTTAATGCCACACGTGTTCTGATGGGACCATTCTTGTCCCCCTGTTCCACACATTGTCTTTCCAGCTACCTTCTAGTGGGACTCCAAGAAACCAATCTGTCTGTCTCTCCCGATGGGGAATGTCCTTGATGCCTTGAATTCTGCTGGGAAGGTAGAGCCATTACCAACTGATCCCATGGCTGCTCCGGCAACCTAGCTCTGCAAACCTCTCCCCTGCTTGTCCCAAGGACAGTGGTCATGCTGGATCGCAGTGAAATTGCAGCAGTTTTTGCTGAACTGTTTGGGTTGTTGTTCGAAAGCTAGATGAGACAGGGGGCTGGGGGCTGGACAGGGCCCTGGGTCTGGCCACCTCACTTTCTCGTCTTGCATAAGAGGCAAAACCCATTGCTCGGAGCATTCAAGGATGTCTCCACAGAGGCCTCTCCTGCCTCCTGATTCTGCTGCTGCTTCCATCCCTGCCCGTCCCTTCTTCCCCAACTTCACACTGAGATGCTCACTTTCCTCTCTCTCCTCCTTCTTTGTTCTTTCATTCAAAACACATTTACTGGGGCGCCTGGGTGGCACAGCGGTTAAGCGTCTGCCTTCGGCTCAGGGCGTGACCCCGGCGTTCCGGGATCGAGCCCCACGTCAGGCTCCTCCGCTATGAGCCTGCTTCTTCCTCTCCCACTCCCCCTGCTTGTGTTCCCTCTCTCGCTGGCTGTCTCTATCTCTGTCAAATAAATAAAATCTTTAAAAAAAAAAAAACACATTTACTGAGCTCCTGAGTACGGACCCAAGAGAAAAAGACAGAAGATCTGTACTTTCACGGGACTTATTCCGTTAGGGGCAAGAAACAGTAAATGTAATAATAGGCATGCTTTCTGAGTTGCCTATGTGTCACCAAACTAAGGCACATCAAGATTAATGAACTTGGGGATGCCCGGGTGGCTCAGTTGGTTAAGCGTCTGCCTTCGGCTCAGGTCATGATCCCAGGGTCCTGGGATCCTGGCTGCCTGCTCAGTGGGGAGCCTGCTTCTCCCTCTCCCTCTGCCACTCCCCCTGCTTGTGCTCCCTCTCTTGCTATCTCTCTCTCTGTCAAATAAATAAATAAAATTTTAAAAAATAAATAAAATAAAATAAAACCCTTGCCTAGAACGTCCATGTCACGAGTACACTATGACAGTGCACACATGCGTGTATCTTTCCCCAGTGCCAACTTCATTCAATTACAGAAGAAAGTTAATGCAATTATAAAGTAGGTTCGGGATTCCAAACTCAATGACATTTCACTATGTCTCTACCTTGGCTGCTTCCATGGCACACAAAGAAAAGTATAAGGCACAACGAACAAGATAGAACAAGAGGTAAAAAGTTAATGAATGAGGGGCGCCTGGGTGGCTCAGGGGGTTGAGTGTCCAACTCTTGGTTTCGGCTTAGGTCATGACGTCAGGGTTATGGGATCCAACCCCACCTCAAGCCCCACGTCGGACTCCACGCTCAGCCAGGAGCCTGCTTGAGGATTCTTTCTCTCTCTCCCTCTGCCCCTCCTTGCACTTGCCGTCTCGTGCTCTTGTGCTATCTCTCTCAAATAAATAAATAAATCTTTAAAAAAAAAAAAGAAAAGTTTACAAACCAAATGCGAAGTCAGTCCACGAACGCACAGTTGGGATGAGGCCTCTGTCCGGTCCCTGCTGCTTGGTCTATCCAAGTAGAGAGGCTCTCTGTTATGTTCAGAGCTCAATCAGGCAGAGCCTTTGACGGCAGTTGCCTTTGTGATGTGGCCAGACATGAAAGTATGGGCATCTGAAAGTCTGCCAGTTTGCTATAAAAATCCTCCCTTTTTTAAGGGATTTAATCAGTCCTGGACCTGGGCAGACCTCTGGCCCTGCTGGTTCTCTGTTCTGGGTGTGTCATCAGCCTGTGCTGGGTTTGGGTGACGTCTGGTCTTAGAGGCAACACCTTGGCTGCTTGCATCGCTGCGTGACATGAGTGACTCCATCTTGCTCTCTACATCCAGGCCCCTCCCCTCACCAGGTCAATGTCTATTTCTTGGCCAGCCCAAAAACCCTTGTAACAATTCTTGTTTCAGTTTCCAGTTTCAGTTTCCAGTTTCCAGTAAATGCAAAACCGATCTGATTGTGCTCCACTCAAAGAGGGAGTTGCTATAAATATCCAGAGTTAGATTTTCTGGAAAACACATCCAAGCTCAGACCTCCGGGTCCATTACACAGAAAATCTGCTTCTGGGTAAGACAGGGAGGTGTGGGCAGAGGCTGCTCTTTCCCGTGGCTTCCAACCTCTCGTGGGTGGTGGGCTCAGTGCATGCAAGGGAAGGCCATGTGAACCCACTTCCAGAACTATCTTTTGTTTCTTATCAGGTCTGTTGGGAGAGAAGGGACTCTAGCCTGCTCCTCCCCCTTGGCCCTTGGACTCTCAGACGATGAGCCTTGTTCAAGCCTGGGTGGAAGCGAGCTAGGCAGGGGGAAAGGACAAGTGTCAGGAGGAACCAAATCGGAATCATTCCAAGCCCAGGCTTTGGAAGCAGCTGGACTTGGGGCGAACCCCTGCCCCTCTGTGCCAGAGGTGTTCCCTCATCTATAAAACGGGGATAGTAATCTCTTTGTTCTCATTGTCTTAAGTGAGGATGATGTGGGATCCTTGAGCCCAACAGATCTAGAAAGAATTCTTGAGACGTTTTACGGTGCAAAAAGGTGTTTTTATTATAGCACGGGGACAGGACCCGTAGGCAGAAAGAGCTGCAGTGGGATTGTGGGGAGTGACTGATGATTATATACTTTTTAATTAGTGGGAGTTAGGGATAGTGTAAGTCTTTAAGGAATTTGGAAGCAAGGCTTTCAGGACCTTGAGGGGCTAGCTGCTGTTAAGATAGCGTTACTTTTAGTCCTTAATAAAACGTAAACATTAAGGCATTAAGGCAGCCATGAATTCCTTGAGGAAGGTCATGCTATACACATTTCAGGTATCTATCAGTGAGCTACAAGCTGTAAGGAGGTTTAATTTAAGCTACGTTTCTCTTGCCTTTGTTCTCCTCATCAAGGGGGTGGCATGAGAACAGGAACCCAGGGCAGCTTGACAACAGCATATGCCTTAAAACATAATTGGTTCTTATTTCCTAATTCTGGTGCCTTTTAAACTGCTCTCTGGAAATTTAAGAAAGTCCTAGAAATAGCTAAGCAGTTGGCCCTGGGGTTTCTGGGAGGAAGAAAGCAGCCTGCTTGGAGAAATAAAGGCCACTCCCCACCCTCCCTTAACCCTTTCCAGGGCCCTTCCCGGACCTGCTGCCCTGACAAGCTCAGAGTGGAGCCCCTGGAGTTTTTCAAAGCTGTGGGCATGACACCCGTTCTTCTGGTGTCCCTCTCCCCCCCATCAAAGCTCCATCTTGTTCAAAAAGAAACAAGCCCCCGTTGGAGTCGTTTGCACCCCACCGCAGCACACCAAGACTTCATCACAATGTCAACCTCTCCCAGGAAGGTGACCTTTTGAAAGTCCACCTGACATGTCCTGCTCAGCACTAGTGAGGTCATCTGCCATCTGCGTGATACAAACCTTGTTTTCCCCCGATGTCCTGGCCTGAAACAACCCTTCCTTTTCTTTTGCTGACGATGCCTTAGCTCACCTTTTCCTTCTTAAGAAAGCCTTCATGTTGGCTCAGCTTCTCAGAGCATCTCTGTACTTGCTCGATGGGCTGCTGCCCTGCAACCAGGGGTCAGGGCGCAGGGCACAAGAGCCCCAGCCTCAGCCACTCACTGCTGACAAAATCCAAAGGCGAGAGAGAGCGCAAGAATGAAACAAGAAAGGGATTTATTTCAGTGAGGCCAACACGGGGAAGACAGCGGACTAGCGTCCCAAAGGCTGTCTCCAAAGTGCTGAAAACATTTCCAGGTTTATATAAGGAAAATGTGGGACAAAGTCAGTGAGTCCTGCAGATGGGCCGTGAAGGTCATTGCCTTGGGGGTCAATCGCAGGGGGTCTTTATTGCTGGGGGGGTGGTTTGGTTCCCACTGTGGGATGCTTTGCCCACCCAGGCTTCTGCCTGAGTTAAAAGATAAGCTGTAAGAGGAACCTAATCACTAGAAAGGAGAACTGAGGCCAAGATGGAGGTGGTGAAGTCCTTTCAGCCCGATACAGGCATGATTCACTGAATAAAGCCAATTAGATCTTCAAACTTAACTCGGGTTGAATTTTGTGAACAGCCCTCTCTGCAGATTGGACTCCGGGGGTGCTTGTCACTTGCTGCTCCGTGGAGTTCTTCCCAGTAGCCACCTTAGCCTCTTCCCTGACTTCTAAGATACCAGGATCCAAAGTAATGGCAGTGAGCCTGGCCAAAGCCACGGAGGTGCTGTGGGCAGGTGAGTGCTCTCAGAGGGGCTGGGGGGGCGGGGGCGAGGAGGTGGCTGCAGAGGGACAGAGTCCATTTCTAGCTTTACCTCCTTGGTTTTCACCTACGTGTCCTGTGTCCTGTCCAACCAGACTTTCATAGTTTGTCCTCTTGGGTCTCAGAAAAGAACATTGGTTTTAACAAAATTCTTCCGTTTGGGCCCGTTTTCTTCATTAGTTTGTGTGAGCTCTCCGTCCAGTCTTAGCTCTTTATTCTCGCTGTTTATCTTCCCTTTTGCCTTCGTTATATAATAAGAGTTCAACCGAGTACATTTTAAAGATCTACCTGGCTTTATTAGTAGTCAATTCATGATTTTGGCCAGCCTCCCAATTAGCGAGGAGAGGGGAGCTCCCAAGGGCTACAGAAAATTAAAGTTCTTAAAAGGTAGAGAGCAGAAAAAAAGAAATTATTAGCAGAGAAACCGTTGTTTTAGGCAAGGTCGCCCTCCTAGGGGAAATGGAAGGGGCCCCTCAGTAAATTTCCTAGTGCTCTCTGGGAAATCCCATGTGGACTGGTTAAGGGCTATATTCCTGGGGGACTGAAACTGCAGTCGGGTTAGGTATTAAGTCTCGGTTTACACTTGGAGCTTTAACCAAAGTGACGCCATTTTGGGCCTATGGTTTTCTTTTTAACACCCCCCCCCCGCAATAACTCCCCCCCTCACAGTCAGCCTTTCTGACATGCTTAATGTGTCTCTTCCTTCCTTCCTTCCTTCCTTCCTTCCTTCCTTCCTTCCTTCCTTCCTCCCTCCCTCCCTCCCTCCCTCCCTCCCTCCCTCTTTCTTTCCCTTTCTTTCTTTCTTTCTTTCTTTCTTTCTTTCTTTCTTTTTCTTCCTTCCTTCCTCCTTCCTTCCTTTCTTTCTTTCTTTCTTTCTTTCTTTCTTTCTTTCTTTCTTTCTTTCTTTTTCTTCCTTCCTTCCTCCTTCCTTCCTTCCTTTCTTTCTTTCTTTCTTTCTTTCTTTCTTTCTTTCTTTCTTTCTTTCTCTCAAGATTTTATTTATTTATTTGACAGAGACAGCCAGCGAGGGAGGGAACACAAGCAGGGGGAGTGGGAGAGGAAGAAGCAGGCTCCCAGCAGAGCAGGGAGCCCAAGCCCCAGGACTCTGGGATCACGCCCTGAGCCAAAGGCAGACTTTAGGACTGAGCCACCCAGTCGCCCCGTATCTGTGTTTCATATGCATTTTTGCAAAATGGGTGTCGGCTTTTTGTTTGCCTGTGTTTTAATTGACATACGGAATAGTATGCTGCTGACCTCATCGGTTTGCTTTCTCCACCCTTGAAAACTGTGTTTTTGAAATTGTCAGGGTCACTAGGTGAGTATCTAATACTTGTTCCAGTCGTTGCCAACACTGCCACTTACCTTTCGCTCTCCTGGCGTGGACAACCGGGACCCTCCCAACTTCCCCAGCACAAACAGCAGCGTTGTATGGAATGGGGAGGACGGGGCCTCTGACCCCTGCTGACCTCTGATCTCTGACCCTGCGCACTCACCCTCTCTTCTTCCTCAGGACTCACTCTGGCCCACAGCTGCCCTGAGCCAGGCCACGACTTCCCCGGGATCCCTGCTGGGGACACTGAAGGCCTCCAGCCTGCTGGGATCCCCTGTGGTGGTCTGGACTGTTTCCAAAGTCGGAGGTAACTGGCCCTGGGTAACAGACCCCCGCCCCCTTCTTGGGCTCCCACCCAGTACGTGGAAGTGTGACGGGGAAGTCAGGGCCTGTGCTCCGGGGCCTGTGCTCCAGCCAGCAGTCCTTTCTGTTTACCAGAAATACAAAGGACTCCTAGCTTATGATAAGCAATCCTTAAAATAATCAGGACAGCTTGATTTTACCCAGTGCTCTGCCATTCTAGGCACTATGCTTAGCATTTAACATGTATCAATTGCTTTAATTGCCATAACCCCAGAAGAAGGTAACCACCACTGTCCCCTATTTACAAATAAGGGAACATTGGCCAAGAGCCTTGGGCAGGGAGGTGGGGTTGCTTCCAAGCCTGGGACAGGAAGAACCAAATTGCAGAGAACCTGGTGTAGGGAGGAGGCCTCAGGGCAGGACAGGTTCTGAATAGCCTGGAAAGACCAGGCTACCCTGCCATGGATGACAACTGGGGGAGTCCTGCAGCAGGCTAGCGGGGGAACAGCACCCCTTTCCTGTGGGCCTTCTGTGCACATTGGCACCCAGAGAGGCCAAGCTGCTGGCCAGGCTGGCATCATCTTTTCTGCCAAAGGATAATGTCCAGCAGCAAATACCTTCTAACCGGGCTCTTGATTCTTGAGTCTCTGACTCCATCACTCTACCCAGGTTCTGTCCTGAGGGTTATGGAGAGACAAGGGTTTCCAACATGACACTGACCCAATCGCAGACCTACACCCCTGCACGCTCTGTCCTAGGTGCTGTCAGCAGCCTGACAAGATCCTGGTTTCCAACAAGAACCAAACTTAGGAGTGTAGTGCTATGGACGTTGGAAAAAGTTAAGCAACTCCTGCATGTCCGCCGGCGGTGTCTCGTTGGGTCACTGAAGCATGGTTGCTACCTAGCCATAGGAATACACCCCTTGGGGCATTAATCAATACTTGGTTCTTTTTCTTTCTTTTCTTTCCTTGATGCCTTGGAGAATCTGATAAAGGCAGTGAATCCTCTCCCCCCCAAATGCACACATTCCCAAAATAATGCCTCCAACTTCAAGGCCTTCATTACAACTTCTGAAGGCCCTCCTTGGAGCTGAAGGTAAATGCCCCTGCTTTCACTGGAGGTCCGGGTCTCCACAAGGGCACGTGGGTCTGCCCTGGATCTGGAAGATTGGACGGGTTGGCCTCAGTCCATGCCGAGGCCCAGCAGAACGCTCTGCAAGACCACCCACTGTTCTGGACTCTGTGCCCTGCCCTCCCTCGCCCCACTCCCAGTTCCCAGAGGGCCTGTTTCTCTGCCAACTTGCTTTTTCCCCTTTGGCCGTCAGGTTTGGTCTCTGGAGTAGGGTGCATTTCTAAGCACGGTGCCCAGGGAGCCTCACCCTCACATACTGTCCCGCCCTTGGGGTGTGGTGGGTCCTGTGGATACGCTGAGATACGGCTTCCATGATTATGTTCAGTTATATGACAGAGGGAGGTTATGCAGGTGTGTCTAAGTTCATCATATGAGCCCTTTGGAAGCAAAGAATGTTCTCTGCTCATCACAGAGGAGGAATCAGAGATTTGAAGCGGGAGGGGAATTTGAAGATTTCTTACCACGGGCTCCGAAGGAGAGCCCCGTCTGGCTGAACACTCGATTTTGGTCTTGTAAAACGCTAAGCAGACAACTCGGGGAAGCCTGCCTGGACTTCTGCCCTGCACTGTAACGTAATAAGTGGGTGTTCGTCTCAGCTGCTGACTCTGTGGTCATTTGCTATGCAGGACTAGAAAATGAATACAGGCTTGATACCCCTTCTCCCTTAAGCAGCCTGTGGGGCGCTCGCTTGGGGGCTGAATGAACATTCTCTGGCAGCCCCAGGATTCCTGAAATTCCTGGCTTCAGTTGGTCTCCGACTCTGGGTCCTGCCTCTGTGGGATTCCAGGGGCCCCTGTTTGCCCACAAGAGCCCCCAGTGCCGGGGAAGCCAGGCACACTCCCTGGCAGCTATGTTCTGGTGCACGGGGGCTGGCGTGCTGCTGGGAAGAGCCTAGGGAGGCACATTCTCACTATGGGGATCAAGGATGGCTTCCTGTCAAGTATGGCGTCTTCATCAACACACTAGAGGCTGCCAGTAGTTGCCCAATGTCTACTCCTTCCTTCTGGCTCACATGAAGAGAGCCCTGAGTTTTGGCTAGGTGCATGCTCCCCAGGGAAGGACTGCATTTCCAGTATATCTTGCAGCTAGGTGTGCTCATGGGACTGGATTCTGGCCGGTGAAAGATGAATAGAATGAAGGCTGCCATTCTCTGGGCATGCAATTAAAGGGAGCCGGTGGGCCCCCCTTTGCCCCGGTCTCCTTCCCATGAGTTCTCCTGCAGGCAGGGGAATGACCGTCTTGGACCTGCAGGTGAGAGCAGCACGTTAAGGAAGGCAGAACAATGGGGCACCTGGGTGGCTCAGTCGGTTAAGTGTCTGCCTTCGGCTCAGGTCATGATCCCAGAGTCCTGGGATTGAGTCCCATCGGGTTCCCTGCTCAGGAAGGCAGATCAAGACTGTGGGAGCCTGGGCCTCCAGAAGCAGAGCCACCCCTATGCCACCCTCCCACCCCTAGCCGACACTCATCTGACCAAGTAACAGAAAGAAACTTCTCTTGCTTAAGCCAAGAGGGTCTCTTTCACAGCAAGCTGACATATTCTAATGAACATGGTAGGAAATCTTCATGGCAAGCAATAGAGGAATCAGTCCAACAGAGGGTTGCAGAGGGTTACCTGTCCTTCTCCATACACCACTATAATAACAGTAGCGGAGTAAAGAAGCTTATCACCAAGTGGGCAAAGAGAAAGAGATGACAGGAGCACAACTTTGGGAGCCAGAAATCACATGCACACATGGTTCTGCTGAGCAATCCTAGGAAAGCTGAATCGTAAGTTGTCAGTGAAGAAGGGGAGAAAGAGGCAGCTCTCTCCTGGAGGGCGGCATTGGGGTGGACCAGCACAAGTTTGTGGGATGTCTGTTTAGGAATGAGGCAGATCCCCAGGGGTCCCCATGGCAGACAACTGCCACTTTATTTCTGGAAGGTTTGGGTCTCTGGAACAAGGGGCACCAGGGGCAGCTGAGAGCGGCAGCTTCATACTAGAAGTGAAGAGCCCTCTACAAATGTGGGGACCCTCAATCTTCATCGATAGGCGCCCAGAACGCTGGCAGCCGGGTTACAACAGCCAGAACAAAGGGAGGACGATTCTTCTCGGGAACCTTACCTACCCAAGAAAAGAAATGTTCCCATTCTGATACATGGGGGGAGGGGTGCTCATTGAAAGGTTCAGCCAGGGGTACCCAGGTGGCTCAGTCAGTTAAGCAGTTGACTCTCGATTTTGGCTCAGGTCATGATCTCAGGGTTGTGAGTTCAAGGCTTAAGATTTGCTCTCTGCCTTTCCTCCACCGCTAAGAAAAAAAAAAAAAAGTCTCAGCCAGATCATAGTATGGTCCCCAAGTTGGCAAGAGCCACTCCCCCAGCAGAGCCTGACATTAGATATCTATGAAGGCTCAGACACAAAAGGGAAATGATGTCTCTGGCCCTCTCCCTCCTTTCACCCCCAGCCCAGAGACACTCGCCTGAATGCAGCGTGGCCACTGGTTTCCCCACCTGAGAGCAGAGGGACCCAAAGGGGACCACAGTGACTGGTCTGAGAGTGTGGAAAACAGAACAGAGAGGGGTCCTGAGGTGAGGGGAGTGTAGCTGGCCCAGGTGAGATCCTCTGCTCTATGAATTCTGTCAGCACCCAGTCTGGGCAAGAGAAGAAGGGGAACATTGCCACCGTCCTCCTGAGATCCCACAGCAACTTCTAGACGCTGCTAAGCACCCTGAATACCCACAGAGCAATGTGAAAAGTGCTGGAACAGGAGGGTCAAAGGAAGCAACATTAAAAGCAGATCTGCTATGGTCAAGATATTGCCCATGCCTCATCCCGCACCATCTGCAGACCATTCCAAGAAAGGCAGTGCCGCTGTCCTGCTTCACAGCTGTTGTTACAAGAACCTGTTGGGAGACATCTGGGGGCTCAGTCAGTTACGTGTCTGCCTCTGGCTCAGGTCATGATCCCAGAGTCCTCAGAGGGGCGTCGGCTTCTCCCTCTCCCTATGCCCCTCCTCCCCACTCATGCACTCACTCGCTCGCTAGCTCTCTCTCTCTCAAATAAAGAAAGTCTTAAAAAGAAAAAAAGAACCTGTTAAGAAATGATCCAGGGGCGCCTGGGTGGCTCAGTCGCGAAGCATCTGCCTTTGGCTCGGGTCATGATCCCAGGGTCCTGGGATCCAGCCCTGCATTGGGCTCCCTCCTGGGCAGGAAGCCTGCTTCTCCCTCTCCCACTCCCCCTGCTTGTGTTCCCTCTCTCACTGTGTGTCTCTCTGTCAAATGAATACATAAAATCTTTTAAAAAAATTGATCCAAAGTCCCTAACTCCTCCTGCTGTTGACAATGGGCATCTTCGCCCTGGCTGAGAATGGCCGACTTTGTGGGTTATTTCCAGATTTGGAGTCTTAGACTGGCTCCTTGCCCACCGGCTCCCTCCCAGCTGACTTCTTTTTTTTTTTTAAGATTTTATTTATTTATTTGACAGAGATAGAGACAGCCAGCGAGAGAAGGAACACAAACAGGGGGAGTGGGAGAGGAAGAAGCAGGCTCATAGCGGAGGAGCCTGATGTGGGGCTCGATCCCATAACGCCGGGATCACGCCCTGAGCCGAAGGCAGACGCTTAACCGCTGTGCCACCCAGGCGCCCCTCCCAGCTGACTTCTTGAACGGCTAGCTTGTATTCAGGGAGATAAAATTCTTTTCACAACGAATCAATTGACGTAGGGGGTGAGGAGGTGGAAGGGTTCAACAGTTTTAGCCACCTTCCGGCCAGCCCCAGCCAGACTGTCTCGAGTGTCTTGGGTAACAGGGATTTTTCTAGAGGAAAAGGTCATTGAGAGGGAACATTATTCAAACAGAAATTGTGCCAGGCTTTTTCCTGACAATTGCAAAGACTTAGGGATGGTCCACTGGTTTGAGTGAGTTACGCTAGAGTCCTTAACCAGCCCTCAAAGCTGAGCTGTGTTCTCTGCTGGCATGCCCACAGGTCTGGACCCGGCTGGGGTCTGGACCAGGGGGCGGCCCTGTGAGACAGACCCTAGAGCCTCTTGTCTGAGCCTCATTCTGAGAGGGGAGAAGGATAAGGCCTGAACACAGCCGAGTTTCAGAAACAATCTAATATGGCGCTGCGTTGTCCTGGGCTCAGCCCTGTGGGCTCCTGAGTGGGGCTGAGGAGAGGGCGGGAAGTTTCTTGGGCTGAGGCTGCAATGTGACGACTAGAGTTCAAGGGGTTTGTTTGGTAGGTGACCCCAGGAGGCACCAACAGGGAACAAAGGATGAGGTGGGGAAAGATGCAGCCAAGAAGGGGTCCATTGAGGAGTGAGTTTTCCCGGTGGGCACCTGAGGCTTGATCCTCCAGAGATCTCTGGGAGTCTGGGGCAGGGCTGAGTCGTTCCACCTGAAGGGTGTTCATCCCCAGCTAAAATACATCATTGGCTGAGGTCTCTTCTGGGGGGTGGAGACCAACTTCCTGACACTTCTGGCCTGGCCTGTCGGCTAGGAGGGGGTCATGGGTGCTGGCAGTAGGGGCAGCAGGTGTTAGAGAGGCAGTGCCCGGGGTGGGGGATGGGCCAGACAAGGCTGCATTGGTCAGCTGCACAAGCCCACTGGCGACAAGGAAGTGAACAGTATTTATGTCAAGAAACAGGTTTGTACATGGGAGCTCAGTCTCACTGGGAGTTGAGCTGGGTTTGGATGTAAGGGTCGCTGTGGCTGCCACCAATGCTCCAACAGCTTCCACTAACTTTATCTTGTGCCTTCGGTGGAAGCTGGTTTCTCTGTATCTGCTCCACCCTTAGCTTTGGGCTTCCGTTTGATAGGGAGGAAAAAAGTGGGGCTGTAGCTCCCCTCCCTATCTCCTCTCCGCAGGGAAGTTTTCAGGGTTTCCACCTGTCGCAGTGGAGCACCCAGCAGGCCTGCCGCTGCAGCTCTTTGGGGTTCAGGAAAAGTAATTCATTTTCATTTTATATTTTATATTCAGCATTAAAATCACTTTTTGTGGGTTGTCTGGATTTTTCTTATTGCAGTTTGGGAGTGATGCTGCCCTCTCCAGCTTTCTGCATCCACAGGGGCCTACAAAATGCAGAGGGTGCCCCTAGAGGTCTCCAGACAATCTACTGAGGTATCAGCAGAAGTTTTAGAATTTCTTTTTATTTTATTTTATTTATGTGTTGACAGAGAGAGAGAGCCAGCCAGCAAGAGAGGGAACACAAGGAGGGGGAGTGGGAGAGGAAGAAGCAGGCTCCCAGCGGACCAGGAAGCCCAATGCGATGCTGGATCCCAGGACCCCGGGATCACACCCTGAGCCGAAGGCAAACTCTTAAGGACTGACCCACCCAGCCGCCCCAGAAGTTTCAGAATTTCTATTTATGTGATACCTCATCCTTAAAAACAAAAACAAAACAAAACAACAAACAAAAAACAACTCCAGAGAATGAGACCTTTCTGGCAGGAAGTAAGCCCTCACCTTGGACTTGAGTGGAGACAGGGGACACCAGGAGCACTTATGGCCAAGGCAGGAACTGGAGGACTTTTCCAGACACAGGGGAGCGACCATCCCCGATTCAGTCTCCTTGACCAGAAGTGCCCAGAGCTCCACTGGGACATTCAGGATACCATGTTGTCCTGGTGGTTTGCTGACCAGCCTCCGCACCCACTGGACTTGAGGTCAGGCAGGGAGAGGCCTGTGTCTGACTCATCTCGGGATGTCTAGTGTCCATGCTTAAGGAAGAGCGAAATGCTCCGGGGTCAGTGGCTCAATATGTATCCTGGCTACCCTTCTCTCCGGCCACCCAACGGGCACCTTTGTCAACCCTGTCACTGAATGAGGGGGTAAACTGAGGCCCACAGAAGGCCCAGGAATGGCCCTGGGTGTATACAGCCCATCGCTTGTAAGACTAGGACCAACCAAAGCCTCCTGCCCACTGGTCCTGTGCTCAGCCAGCCTGAGCCCCTCCTGACCCCCTCCACGAGGCAGGCTGGGAGGATGGGGGATTTGGAAAACTCCAGTCCCGCCCAGCGACGTCCAACAGGGCTGCAAGGAGCAAAGACAAGGAGGAGTGTCTGCACATGGTCTTTATTTCTCCTGCTTCTCTGACCCGACTGAGCTTTTCGGAGGTTCAATTTGGGATTCATTTTCTCCTGTCTCTTTCTTTTCGGCCGTGGGTTCTGCCGGGGGAGAGGAAGAAGGTGCCTTTTTTGAACCTCCAAGAAAGGCTCCAAGAGCTGACCCAACAGAGGCCAGGAGGACGTTGGATGACGTGGAGAGTCCAGCTGCCCCTGAGGAAGAGACAGACAGAGGGTGAGCATGGGAACATGCCGTGGTCAGTGGCCCCGACCCCCCTGGAGGTCTGACCCCAGGGTTCTGGATCCCCCCCTCTTTAGGTTCTGAAACCCCCCAGGGCTCCACTTTGGGCAGAGGACGCTGGAGGTGGCTGACAAGTGAGGAAGAGAGAGACAGAGGAAAGTCAGCCACAGACCCTGAGAGTGACAGGTCTCCTCACTTTACCCAGGAGGCCACTGAGGCCCAGAGGGGAAGGGACCCTCCTAGGCCACTCAGGTGTCAGATCTGGGTAGGGCTGTACCCAGAGCCCTGGGCTCCTTCCCTTCTTCTCCCTCCCAGAGCTCCCCTAGCCATCCACTCCTACCAAACCTCACTCAGAAGGAGCCAGAAAGAGGACAGTCAGGGAGAGTCAAAGGACCAGGAAAACTGAGGACCGCGTTACTGGAGGGAGGGGACATGCAGTCCCTCAGGCTTAGTCTCTGGGCTGAGCTCTGCTCCCCTCTCCTTCTCGCTCCTCCCCCCACCTGTCCCCCAACAGACCCACGGACTGCAGCACTGCCACCAGGCTGCCCGCGGCGACTCCACCCCCGTTGGCGACGGCGGCAGCGGACATCATCTTGGCCGCTAGCGAGGAGGCGGCGATTCCGGCCCCCGTGAAGCCCGCAGCGCCCAGCAGGACAGGCACGGCCGCCACCGCCACGACTGCGGGAAAGAGGCGCTGGGTCGGGGCGTGGGCCCAGGGGAGGGGACCCCTCCGGAACCCCCTGGCAGTTTGAGGGGCCTGCCTGCGCTGAGCATCCGGGAGACCGCTAGGAGGGGGGCCCAAGGCAAAGAGCAAGGTGGGGGGTGTGGAGCCAGTTGGGGGCGAAGGCGTCACAGGAGGCCCAGGCAGGATGCCCCGTTTGGGTCTCTAACTTGCTGTGCAGCGCTGGGGAAGTCTCTGCCCCTCACTGGGCCTCGTGTGTGTGTGTGTGTGTGTGTGTGTGTGTGTGTGTGTACATTGGGGGTGAGATACCCCATTGCCGTTTCCAGCTGTCACTCCCCTCCCCCCGCCCCGTCAAAGGAAATCTCTATATTAGACACGTTAGAAGGACTAGGGGAGCAGCCAGGTCCTGGGGCAGGTGTCCTCTTAACCGGGGCTACTGTGAGCGGGGCTCTCCGCCCCGAAGATTCACCCGGGCAGCCCCGGGAGACGGGGGGGGCGCCCTCCCAGCCCGTGCAGCGCCACATCTCCCAAGTCCCCTCCTGGCGACAGAGAGGATCCGGGCAACTCACCGCCTCCCACGACAGCACCCGCCGCCCGTTCTTGGGAGCGTAAAAGGGGAGAGAAACAGAGAATGAGTTAGCTAGTAGTAGGTGGAGGGAGCGAGGGAAAGAAGCGACCCCTGTGGCCCGCTCTGGGTTGGGGACGGGGAGGCCAGCCCCCCCAGCTCTGCCAGACTCACGCATCACGGACAGGTCTTGCTCCTCCTGGCACAGCTCGGGAAATTGCCCCGCTGCACCGGCTGTTATTTCCTGGGAGAACCAATGGGGACACCGCGCACCCCTCGCTGGGCGGGCCCTTCCCTGCCTGTCAGCCCAACCCAAACCTGGGGCCGCTCCGCCCACCCGCCCGCTTCTGGCCTTCCGCCCGCTTCTCGGTTTCTCCGCGGGTCTGTCCCTCCGCTCCCGACCCCACCCCTCTGCTGGCTGTCCTGCCCAGTTTCCCTCTTGCTTGCTGGCTCCAACCACGATCAAAGAGAAAGGTGCCCGAAAGCATCTGAAAAACAGAAAAATTGTTTCCAGCAAAAAACCAATATGTGAAGAAAAAACCAATACAGATGACCGCTGAACGACATGGGTTTGAACTCCGTGGGTCCACTTACATGCGGATTTTTATTTTATTTTTTTTAAAGATTTTATTTATTTATTTATTTGACAGAGATAGAGACAGCCAGCGAGAGAGGGAACACAAGCAGGGGGAGTGGGAGAGGAAGAAGCAGGCTCCCAGTGGAGCAGGGAGCCTGGAGCCCCAGGACTCTGGGATCAGGCCCTGAACCAAAGGCAGATGCTTAAGGACTGAGCCACCCAGGCGCCCCCACTTACATGCGGATTTTTAAAAATTAATACAGCACTGTAAATATATTTTCTCTTCTTATGATTTTTTTAACAGCACTTTCTGTATGTGTCAATTGTCTGTTTATGTGATTGGTAAGGCTTCCTTCCTGTCAACAGGAGGCTAGTTTTGGGGGAGTCAAAAGTTGGATGCAGATTTTCCACTGTGCAGGGGTTGGTACCCCTAACACCACCCCCTCTGTCCCCCACTCCCATGTTCAAGGATCAACCACATTTCATTTCATTTCCAGAGGGAGATATTGATACATTTTGGTGCATTTCCTTCCGGTCTACCTCACCAAGGCCAACCCATTTCTGTCACTCTGTGAAGGTGTAACCGCTTACCAAGGTCCAGTCACATGGTGCATACTACCCTGCAAATTCCTCATTTAGCTGCTCTTTTTAATTTTCCCAGTCTGCTTAATATTCTCCAACAGGCTTTTCTTTAAAGTCATGTTTATTGAGATACAATGTACACATGGCAATAAAACACAACCTTTCAGTGTACCCACCTGTCAGTTTGGACAAATATTACAGTCGTGGGACCACCAGCTCAGACATGGGACATTTTCAGCACCATCCCCCCAGCCCCAGATTCTCTCAGGCTCCTTTGTAGTCAGTCTTCCCAAACCTCAGCCCCTGGCACCCACTCATCTGGTTTCCGTCCCCACACATATGTCTTTTCCAGAACCTGAGTGTGTTTTGTACTTGTCATCAAATGGCTGTCCTGTGACTGTATTGTAGTTCAGTGAATCAGCTCCCCTTTCAAGGGCTTAAACTCTTTCTAATTTTTGTTCTTGTAAGTTATCCTGGCTTGAAGGGCTTAGGTCACCACACACAAATATTTTCTGATAATCTGTTCCTAGAGGTGGAATTGTTGGGTCAGAAACTATGCATTTCTTATGGCGTTCATATTTATTGTTAGGGTGCTTTCCAAAAATATTGCGTCAGTCTATACAGCCCTCAAAAGTATGTGAGATCTATTTTTTCTACTCACCAATGGTGAGATTTGTCATAAAAAAAAGAAAAAATCTTTGCTGATGAAAGGTGAAAAATGGTAACATTTGATTTTATATATTTTTATATATATTTTTACCACTAATGAGGTGTGAAAATAGAAGGAAACCTCACTAAAATTGAGTTGCTGGGAGGCCAGAGGGGGCGCTCTCACGCCCTACGACGCCGCATCCGTTGCAAACCCCCAAAGACACCTGCTTTTCCAAGTGGACACTGCTTTGGCTACTACTTACCGCTCTTGGAGAAGGGAGGTTTTTCCCCTCCTCTGGCAATAGCCCAGCCAATGAGAGACTGTCACAACTCAGCCAATGAAAAGCCACTGTACTTTGAACTCCCAGTTTACTCCAATGGACTTTTTGTTTCTGTAACAGTCCTCCCAATTTCCCCATTCTGTAAAAGAGCTTACTTCTCCTTTCTTCTCCAGGTTTGCCTATGCTTTCCGCAAGATTTTGTGTTGGAGGTTGTAATTCTCCGCTATTCCTGAATAAACCAATTTTTGCTGTTAAAATATCTGGCAGTTTGTTTTTAACGTTAACAGAGACTAATTATTTTGGGGTTTATTAAGCTTATGCAATCCTTATGTTGTGATTACCCACGGTCTTGGCTTTTTTTCCCATTGAAGTGTTATTTATTTTTTCCTTACAGATGTATAGAAATTATATATTAACTCTCTTAACCCATTCTCACCGTCGTTGCAGAATTTTGTTTCCAGTTCATCACATTTTTTTTTTTGGCTTTTTTTAACATAGAAAACTTTTTAATACTTGTATAAATTTGCCAGTATTTTACTCTATTATTTTTATCTTTGTGTGTAAAAAGGTTGTTCCCGTCACCTATTAGGTACATCATCACCTGCATTTTCTTTAGGTTTTACTGGTGTTTCACGTTTTAAAGTTAACTTTTTGGTGGCGCCTGGGTGGCTCACCCAGTTAAGGCGACTGACTCTTGGTTTCAGCTCAGGTTGTGATCTCAAGAGTCATGAGACCAAGCCCGACATCAGACTCTGCTTATAGCGGAGTCCGCTTGGGACTCTCTCTCCCTCTACCCTCCCCCCTGCTCGCTCTCTCTCTCTCAAATAAATAAATCTTTAAAGAAATAGAATTAACTTTTTAGTGCATGTAGAATTCAGTTTGGTACATACAGGGTGCTTTGCATACCTATACATGACTAGTTATTCCAGCATCATGTATTAACTCACCTTTCCTTTCCTCTTTGATTTGAAATTCCACCTTTATATTCAAAATACACATACTGGCATATGTACCAGTATAAGTGTTTTGGAATTTCTCTTCTTGTCTAATGAACTATCTCCTTTGGCAACACGCTCGCCCTTTCAATGTTTAGACATTTATGTTTATGTAATATCTGCTCGTTTTGATTTCGGTTTTAAAAAATATTTTGGCTCTTCTTATTAATTCTTCAGATGAACCTAACAAATACATATTTTTTTAATTTGCAAAAAAAAAATCTTTCCTATTGATTGAAATTGAGCTAAGTTTTTAAATAAATATTCAAGGAGAAAAGCTTTACAGAAACTTTTCTTAAATCCAGGAACATGATCAATCTTCCCACCCACTTACTCAAGTTCTTATTTTTTTTAATTTTTTATTTTTAAAGATTTTATTTATTTATTTGACAGAGATAGAGACAGCCAGTGAGAGAGGGAACACAAGCAGGGGGAGTGGGAGAGGAAGAAGCAGGCTCCCAGGGGAGGAGCCTGATGTGGGGCTCGATCCCAGAACGCCGGGATCACGCCCTGAGCCGAAGGCAGACGCTTAACTGCTGTGCCACCAAGGCGCCCCCCACTTACTCAAGTTTTTAAAAAAGTATTCCTTTTTTTTTTTTAATATTTTATTTATTTATTTACAGAGAGAGAGACAGCCAGCGAGAGAGGGAACAGAAGCAGGGGGAGTGGGAGAGGAAGAAGCAGGCTCCTAGCGGAGGAGCCTGATGTGGGGCTCGATCCCAGAACACCGGGATCACACCCTGAGCACCGCCTAGATGCCCCTAAAAATATTCCTTAATAAAAGGAATTGTAGTTGTTTTTATATAAGGACTAGATATTTCTAAATAAGCTTCATTTTTAAAGGAAGTTTTAGATTTACAGAAAAATTACAAAGATCGTACAGAGAGTTCAAAGATACCCCACACCCAGTGTCCCCATCATTGATACCTTATATTAGTAGGGTTCCTTTGTTAGAATTAATGAGCCAATGTTGGCACATGATTGTGAATTAAAGTCCATACTCTATTCGGATTTCCTTAGTCTTAACCTAATGTTCTTATGTTCCAGGATCCCATCCAGGATCCCACATTACATTTAGTCATTGAGTCTCCTTAAAGCTCTTCTTGGCTGTGACAGTCTCTCAGACTTTCCTTTTTTTTTTTTTTTAAATGACCTTGACAGTTTTGAGGAGTACTGGTCAGGCGTTTTAGAGGATGTTCCTTCACTAGATTTGTCTGAATTTTCTGCCTCGTGATTAGATTACAGTTAGGGGTTTGGGGGAGGAAGACCACAGAGGTGAAGCGCCGTCCTCATCACATCAGGTCAAAAGGACACGCTATCAACACGACTTACCACTGTTGAGGTTGACCTTGAGGCCTGGCTGAGGGAGTGTGTGTGTCAGGTTTCTCCACTGTGAAATCACTTCTACCCATTCCTTCCCATTCTGTCCTCTTGGGAAGAAAGCCAGTGCAGCCCACACTCAAAGACTGGGGAGTTACACTCCACCCCTTGAGGCAGGAGTATCTTCATGAATTATTTGTAGTTCTTCTGCACAGAAGATTTGTGTCTTCCTCCCTTTCTATGAATTTGATCATTTGTTTATATCAGTATGGACTCATTGATTTTTATTTTATACTTAGTTGCATAATACGTAATACTATTGCATAATGCATAATGCACAATGCATAATACTACTTTAATTATTTTGTAGCTCAAGTCTTTCCAGCTGTGGCCACTGGCAGTCTGTCCATTGGTTCTTGTGTTTCTTTGACATGCCTCCATCAATGTGGAGTCCATGCACACGTGTGTGTGTCTGTGTGTGTGTGTGTGGGTGGGTGTGTGTTTAGTGCTTCATTACTTTCTGGCACTACAAGATGCTCCAGGCTCATTTTGTGTATTTGTTGTCCCAGTCCTAGTACTGGAGTCCTGGTTATTTTTATGGAGCTTGGTATTAGCAACATCTGCAAGCTAGGGGGTGCTCATTCCTACGGGGGTATCATTACTTCTAGGCCCTCTTAGTTACAGAGCAAAGAAGCAGAGAAATATATGTATATATAAAAATGCTAACATTAATAATTACAATAATGAATAATTAACTAATACACGGATTAATACTGATCCATGCTTGTACACGTATCTATACAGTATTTCTGTTTGTAAGCACCTGTATCAATGTTGAGCTAACCATGATTCATACTGATACTTCACACTCCAGGACATCACCACATGGATCATTCTTGCCTCCTCTCCTTTCTTATCTGCTAACTCCCACTCCAGTAGGGAAAAACACTGCTCCTTCCTTCCACCATCCACTGACTTAATTGCTCAGTTCCACTATACGATAGCAGAATCAGAGCTGTTGATCCCGGAGTACATATTTCTTATGAAATTTAAAAATACTTTGTAATGTTTGCTACCATCCTGAAATGAAATCCATAGATCATATCATCTGATACATGCAATATATTGCCCACACTGCAATATGAAAGAGGAATAAAAGGAAGTTCCTTATAATAAAGTAGTGTCGGGGAGCCTGGGTGGCGCAGTCATTAAGCGTCTGCCTTCGGCTCAGGGCGTAACCCCGGCGTTCTGGGATCGAGCCCCACATCAGGCTCCTCCGCTAGGAACCTGCTTCTTCCTCTCCCACTCCCCCTGCTTGTGTTCCCTCTCTCGCTGGCTGTCTCTCTCTGTCAAATAAATAAATAAAATCTTAAAAAAAATGAAGTAGTGTATATTTCAATATGTATATGCTCGAGCACTATTATACCAGAAAATAAATGAGTAAGGTCCTCGCATCTACCTAAGTTTTGATTTTGCCATAATAGTCACATGACTATTATGAACACTTTTGTATATTTGATAATGTGATACAAATACTTAAGAAATATAACTACATATCTTATCCATTGATCTGTATCTAATCACCACGAATGTAAGAGCTGCAAATACAGACTGATTCAAGTACCATGGGTAACACTGCTACCCGCAACATGCTTTTCCGAAATGGTATCATTCTGGCACCAATGATAACGTGTGGGGAATTTTCCCCCATGCCACCAAGTAATTCTCTGACACCAGCTGGGTGTCCTACAATTCAACTCCATTCTGACACTATCTACCCAGAAATAGTGTCAGATTCCACAGGTTAAGGGCTCAGTCCCACAAGACAGCCCCCCACTTCAGATGCCACTCACAAGTCCAGGTTGTCCTTTGTGTTATTGACCAGTGGCTATAAATCAGAGGTTCCCCTGACCCCACCTCCTTGGGTTCCGTTTAATTTTCTAGAGCAGCGTACAGGACTCTGGAAACCAGTTTACTCACTGAATTGCCAGTTTATTACAAAAGAAATTCAAAGATAGGGATCAACTGCCAGGTCAAGAGATACACAGGGCAAGGTCCCTACCCAAGGAACTTCTGTCCTCATAGAGTCTGGGGCCGGAAAAGTGGCAGGTGAAAGCATTCTGACTCATCTATCTGGAAGCTCTCTGAACCCTCTCCTTTTGGGTTTTTATAAAGGCTTCATTACTTAGGCATGATTATGTCATTGACCATTGGTGATTGATTCAACTTCCAGCCCATCACCATTCCCTGGAAATGATGGGGTGGGGCTGCAGGTTCCAAAAGTCACCACATTAACACAAGCTTGGTAGTGTGTTTGAAAGGGGTTTGTTATGAATAACAGGACACACACTTCACCTTCATAGCTCCGAAGTGACTTCAGGAATTGAGGACAAAGGCCAAATATTATGACAAAAGATGCTCCCATTGTGCTTATTGCTCGGGAAATTTCAGGAGTTTGGGGAAATGTGAGTCAGGAACCTTGTTCCAGGACCAAAATATATATTTAGTATAAATCACAAATGTCGCAAATGGTGAATAACTCTAGGTCAAATTCAGAACAAATCAAAATATGATCTCTCCTTGATTTGGAAGATAATTGCAATTACTGGAAAATTCACACTATGTTAAAACTATGCAAAAAATACTTACATGTTAAATTTGGTGACGTTCTAGGCTCAGATAATTATGAGTTTTTTGCTTACATGAAGGGACTTTTGAAATTTCTACAGGATCACTTATAAGCGTATGAGATAGTCCTGCATATTTCAGGATGTCAGGCATCCCTGGCCTGTATGTACTAAATGTTGGTAACATACCTCCATCATTTGGACTACTTGGAAAAAAATATATACATAAAATAAATATAAATAAATAAATAAATATATAAAATAAATAAAAAATATATGTATAATTTCCGAAATGTCCCCTAGGGGTCAGTACCATCCTGTTAAAAACTATCCTCTTAGGCAGTAACTTAAAAAACCTAGGGCTCTAGGGATGTTTATAATTATTTAAAGAAAAAAAATAACGCAAACCAAACAATCTTATCTTTGGCATTAATTTTAAGAATAATTTGTGCATGTTGAGTATTTAACTTTTGCATAAGAACTTGGTATACATGACAGATTAGAGTTACGATTCCAATTTTAATGGTATACTTCAGTAAGAATTCAATCTTGTGATTATACAGTTGAAAAAGATTGTATTTTTCAACCAATTTTGTAAATAACTATTGTTTAAGAATACCTGAAATTAAAAGCTGTATAAGCTATTTTATTTGATTTATACTATTCACCAGCATTCACGGGAAGGTTTTGCTTGTTAGAAACAAAGTTTCTTTAAAAAGGAAATTGACTATATATGGTAAAAAACAAGACAACAGGCCCAAAATGGAGTTACTTGTGCTAAGCCCCACAACACTCAACTGAGATTTAACTTAATTACGGTTTTGGTGCTCCCAAAAAGCGGAATCTTAAACCAGTCAGTCGGGAATTGCCCATTAATACTGAGTCCTCTGCTTGATAGACCCATCCGTCCCCTAAAGCAAAGTAACTTTTAGGTAATCAACCTGCTTTTTTGTCCACTATAACTTCCTTGTTCCCACACCCCTCTGCCTATAAAAGTCTTTCATTTTGTACAGCTCCCCAGATCTCCTTCCTATCTGCTAGATTGGGCGCTGCCCCATTTGAATCAATTCCTGCTCAAATAAGTACATGCAATTTTTAATATGCCTCCGTTTATCTTTATACACACACACACACACACACACACTTAGAAAATCGGTTATGTTAAAATATACGCAGACTGAAAGTATTTAGGGGAATTTGATTAAGTGGCAAAGTCCTCTTAGATTTATATGCAGAATATTAAGTTTTTAATTAAACCTAAATACTTAAGGAATGTTAGCTTTTGTTTTTCAATAAATTGAATATTAACTAAAAAACCCAAGCCACAAATAGCCTTTACTGTTCCTTGAAGCTGCTTCCAAAGAAAACCCGAAACTCACATGTGTAGCAACTGCCTTCTTTGTCTCCCCTGAGCCTTTACTGATTTCCTCCAAATTGCAGATAAAGACTGTAAGCTTAAACCAAACACAAGCAAGCATTTAATTATTAAGGGAAAAGATGGCTAATTTGAGTACTTTTTTTTTAAGAGAAAGAGAGCACACATGCGAGTGGGGAGGGGCAGAGAGAGAGGGAGAGAGAGAAAACCCAGCAGGCTCCATGCTCAGTGTGGAGCCTGAGGCAGGGCTCCATCCCACGACCCTGAGATCATGACCTGAGTTGAAATCAAGAGTTGGACGCTCAACTGAGCCACCCGGGCACCTATTAATTTGAATACATTAAAATTAAGAAGCTCTATTCAACAAAAGGCACCAAGAAAAGAAAGAAAAGCCAAGCCATGCAGTGGGAGAAAATATTTCCCATATGTATAAGTAACCAACAGTTGATAACCAGAATATATAAATTCTTCCTACAAAGGAATAAAGACTTCAGTTAAAATTCTAAGAAATTTAGGAATAAAAGGAAACTTCCACAATCTTACAAAAGTTTTCCATGAAGGAAATCAACAAACATGATTCTTCATGCTTATGTTTTGAGTACATTACCCTTTTGATTGGGAGAAAGCAGGGATGTGCGTTTCCACCACTTCCTTCCAGTACCGTGTTGGAAGTCCTACCCTGCACAAGGAAGAAAGTGGGGGTGCATGGGGAGAAAGGCACGAAGATTGGAAAGGAATCAGTAACATTTTCTTCATGTACAACATTATTGTTTATGTAGGAAGTCCTAAGGAATCCACAAAAAAACTGCTAAAACTCACAAGTGAGCTCAACAATATTGCCAGATTGGTTGTATTTATAAATGTTAGCAACAAATGTCAAAATGACACTTTGCAACATCGAAGGGGGTTCAAATGACACACGATAGCATTGAAACTGGAAAACACCTAGGAAAGTATTCTCAAAGGATGCGCAAGACACGTACATCGAAACCAGAAAATATTTCAGAGAGAAATTAAAGGGGACCTCCCCTCCCCCCAAATGGAGAATTAACCATACTCGTGGGTTGGAAGACTGACTCTTAAGTTGCCAATATATCACACACTGGCCTATAGATTCCGTGCAACCCGTCCACTCCCCTCCCAAGTGTTTACTCAAGAGAAATGCAGACATCTGTGCAGACTTGCACACGATGTCCAAAACAGCTTAATTCAGAAGAGCAACCCCCCCCCCCCCGAAAAGAACCCAAAATGTACATTAACAAGTAAATTATACAAGCAATACAGGGTCATCAAAACATTTAGACGTTCTAGATATGCAAAGTGGGAAAACAATCAAAGCCCTCCGCTTGTCTACCACTAACCCCCGTTCCTGTTTCTGACGCAGAGCTTTCTCCGCATTCTTCCTGCCTGCAAGGTAGTCCTTAGGCCGGCCTCTGGCCGAGGCCTCCTGCCTCGGCTCTTCTGGAAATTAGATTGGGCTGTGAGTCAATCATCCAACTCATTATCAAGCGAATGAATTTGCCTGGGAGGTGTCGTCCTTCAAGAGATGTGGCAGCGCTGGTCGTGCCGCGATTTCTGAGATCCTGGGTCCTAACCTCGCACCGCTACCTGCAGCCCCCCAAACCGGCCTGCGGAGGTCGCTGCTGAGGAGGGGTTCGGGGAGAGCCGTCACTTCTGAGGCGTTGGTTTGGAGCGCCCTCTTGTGGCAGCGCGTCGAACTGAAGCCCGGCGGCAGGTGGGCAGGAAAGCACACCTACAAGGTCCCCTGGGCTGGCATGGAGATTTGTTTTGAGGGCTGGAGCAGGCTTGTCACGAATCTCAAGCTGAATGGGCTGCAAAGGTAGCTCCCTTTATTGGAGCAAACATTTGTACCGGGCAAGCAGAAATATCCTAGTGACAGAGGTTTTCCAATACCCTCTTTTTAGGATGTGTCCTCAACTCCCAGCCATGCCTTGAAATGCTCTTCCTTCCTCACTCACAGGGTGGGCTCCTGGAATCCGTGTTTGTGAACGTGGCGTCACCTCCTGGACCGCAGCGATAGGACCTGGGTGGGCGCTTGGCAGATCTGGACCAAGTGGGGTTGTTTCTCTGGAAACTTGGAGGGAGAGCAATACAGAAACACTAACGGGATAGCAGGGTCTATAATAACATGGGGAATGTGGGGCAGCTGTTTATTTAGTTCTACTTTGATATCTCCATGTGGGCTGAGTAAGAGAGAGAGCTGGGGAAATGGAGCAAATGTGCAGAGAGAAGCCAGAGTGCAAGACAGAGAGGGAGAGAGAGAGAGTGCCTTCCCTGTGTTCTCCTTTCTAGAAGCCCCTGAGGTCTGGCTGCATCCAGCTTTTGGGCTCTGAGATGCTCCTAGAACTTATTGGGTATGCTTCCTTATGTCGTAAGCTACCTGATGGTGTTACAGCTATGAAGAAAAGTGAAGGAGAGGGAGAGGAACAGTGAATGTAGACAGAGCAGTCAAGAAAGGCTTCTCTGCTTAGGTGGGACTTGAGCAAAGACCTAAAGGAATTGAAGAAGCAGAGGGAACCATGTAGCGCCCTAAGGAAAAGCACTGGGCAGATTAACGGTAAGTGCCAGGTCCTGGGGCAGGAGGTGTTTGAAGAACACCAAGGAAGTGACTTTGACTAATGGAGTGAATGAGGGCTGAAGATGAGGTCAGAGGGGCGGAGGGAGCTTGAGGGGGTAGGCTGCGTGGGTGTTGTAGGGTGGCAGCACGGGCTTTGCGGGCGTACGGAAGGACTTTGGCTCTTGTTTTCAGATAGGGAACAATTGGAGTGTTTTCAGTACATGTCATGATCCTATTACATTTTTTAAGTTAATAATCAGACATTGGTGTTTATTTTGGGAATCTGGGGATATCCATTCAAGATTCTGAAACTGCAAAAGCACCCGTAGGCCTGGTGGGTACCACCCCTGAGAGCTGCAGACCTGGGTCCTTGGCAGCAATTGGGACGTATTTGTAGGAAGAATGAGGGCTCACCCCAAAATGGACTCGATTTGGGTCCTGGCCACATGATATCTTTAGGTTTTTGCCCATTTGATTTGTTCTCTTTTAGAGGCTTCCATCTTTCTTTTCCCATGAGACAGCTGAAGGATGGGCCAGGGCTGATCTGCTCTTGCTTGGGAGGGGAGAGCCCTTCCCCTGCCCAGCCCTCCCTCAAAGGCCAAGGGGGACTGACAGGTTATGGGGAGGGGGCCTGCAGGGGCCCAGACCCAGGGCTCGCATCCAGGCAGAGCTACCGATCAGGGGCCTGCCGGGGCCTTCGCATGCTAAACAATCTGGAACTTTCCTCCCGTTCGCCATACAAGTCCTCTCTCCATTTTATTGACACACAAGTTCCTCATAGCGCATCTTTCATTGTCCCTGTTTGCACAGAGATATGTGTATCGAGAAATAGTATTTTAATATAAGAAAAAAATATAAAAAATGAGAATATGAATTTGCACCCAAATGCCATGATAAATGGCAACAGAGGCAAGGGATTGGGGGGGGCGGGGATTGAGGCAACCCAGAGAGCTCCCATACTGTTTAAGGGAAGGGTCAGGAGTCGGGTTTGAGATGCTATCCTGTGGGATGGGGGCCCAGTAGGGCCAGCTCTTCTGACCTTTGGAGACAAGCGAAATCTGTGGACAGCCTTACAGTAAGACAGCATCAGTATCCATAGCAACAGCCACAGTACGGTCAACCCAGTCTTGGGTAGGTCCAGCCCACAGGCCAGACCTGGGCTCCAGGCTTGGGGCAGGAAGGCTTTCCTCCCTCCCACACCCCAGTGGTCTTTCCCTTTGATGACCCCTGGAGCCAGGCCTGTGTCCCCCTGGAATGGCCCACTTTCCTCTCCTCTGCACGGAGGGGGCTAGCTTATTTTATGGTTCCCTCGGTCTGTTCCTTGCCATGCTGGAGACTTAGGCAGAGCACCTGCTGGTCTGTGGGATGAAACCTCACGGACCCAAAGTGGGGTAATAGAGCCTGTGTCGAAGTGGAGGCCATTTATTTAGTCAGCAGCTCTTTATTTACATGTTCCACATGTCAAACCCCGTCCCCGAAGTGGCGTTAATGGAGCCTTTATGAAGAGCCTTTCCCTGAGCAGCGGGGCAAAATACCATACTTGCTGGGTGTAAGGGGACCCTGAATCCCCCCAACTTCACTGATGCCCCATTCCCCCCCCCCCCACCCTTCCACTCTATGAAAGATGCCGTCACGGGAAGACAAATGCCAAGACCACAAGTCCTCATTCGCACAACGTCGAAACGGTTCCTTTTGAAGTATCTGTACTCTCACTACATAACCACTCGCCTGGGTGCTTCAAAGAAGTCTTTCAAAGTCTTGTTAGGTGATACCTAGGACTTGCATGGTGAGACCACGCCTCCGGGAAAAATTCTGAAACCCTTTTTAACAATTCTGCCAGGTCATCCTTACCCGAAACCGGGCACCCGAAACCAGCTTTGATGGGGGCGGGGGGAGTCTCCCAGTGCTCTGTTGTATGTGATTAAACGAGGCCACCCCTTGGGATGAGCCGCTTTTCACACGCTCAAGCACCAAGGACTCTGCGGAGGGACGTCCCCCCCAGTGCTGATCCCGTGCTCTGATTCAGGGGAGGGTAGTGGAGTTGTCTGCTAGGGCTGCCTTTACAAGTGGCTACACACTGCCCGGCTTTAAAAAGAAATCTATTTTCTGATTGACTTATTTCACTCAGCATCAAACCCTCTAGCTCCATCCACATCATTGCAAATGGCAAGGTTTCCTTTTTCTGATGGCTGAGGAATATTCCATTGTATATCTAGACCCCATCGTCTTTATCCATTCTTCTGTCGATGGACATCTGGGCTCTTCCCATAGTTTGGCTATTGTGGACATGGCTGCTATGAACATTGGGGTGCAGGTGCCTCTTCGAATCACTATGTTTGTATCCTTTGAGTAAATACCCAGTAGTGCAATTGCTGGGTTGTAGGGCTGCTCTGTTTATGATTTCACTCAGAGGCGGAATTTAAGAAAAAAAAAACAGAGGATCATAGGGGAAGGGAGGGCAAAATAAAATAAGACGAAATCAGAGAGGGAGACAAACCATAAGAGACTCTTAACTCTAGGGAACAAACTGAGGGTTGCTGGAGGGGAAGTGGGTGGGGGGCTGGGGTAACGGGGTGACGGGCATTAAGGAGGGCACGGGATATAATGAGCACTGGGGGTTCTAAGCAACTGATGAATCACTGAACTCCGCCTCTGAAACTAATACTACACTATATGGTAATTAATTGAATTTAAATTAAAAAAAAAGAAATCTATTTTCTTACAGTCCCAGAAGCTACAAGTCCGAAATCGTGGTGTTGGCAGGGCCACGCTCCCTGCGAAGGCTCCAGGGAAGGACCTTCCTTCTTCTCCCAGCTTCTGGTGGCTCCCGGTGTTCCTTGGCTGGTGGCTTCATCACCGATGTCTGCTTTCTTCTCCCCACAGTCTCCTCTGTGTCTATTTTCTCTGCTCTTTTATAAGGACACTTATTATTCCATTTAGGACCCACCTGGGTTATCCAGGATGATCTCACCCGGAGATCCTTAACTCAGCTCCCTTGGAGGCGGTTTTGTGTTTTTGTTTTTACCAAATGAGGTTATAGTCACAGATTCGGTGGGCAAGGATCCCACGCCCTAAGGTTCCCTAATGCAACCACTGGGGGTTACTCCGTGATGATCATTTTTAGGTGTCAACTTGGCTGGGCCGAGGGATGCCCAGGGAGCTGCTAAAGCGCTATTTCTGGGTGTGTCTGTGAAGGTGTCTCTAGGAGACATCGGCGTTTACGTCGGTAGACCGAGGAGAGAAGGTGGCTCTCACCGGTGTGGGTGGGCATCGTGCGATCTGCTGAGGGCTTGAAGAGAGCAAAGCCGAGACCTTCACCTTCTTATGCCCCTGGACATCGCTGGTCCCGGGTCTTGGGCCTCAGGAATCGGACTAAATCATACCCCCTCCTGGGTCTCCAGCTTGTCGACGGTAGATCCTGGGACATCGTGGTCTCCATAATCATGTGAGCCAATTCCTATAATACATCTCCTCATACATATATTATGTTTATATATGTATATATATTGATACATATATATTATATATTTATATATATAATGTATATATAGTTATTATCTTATTGGTTCTGTTTCTCTGGGAAACCCTGACTAATACACTCTGTCTAGTTATTTGACTTTTTCCTGCCTTCTCAAGCTCCTGCCTCCTAAAAGCTGGCACCTGTCTTGTTCCTGCCATAGGAGATGGGCTCCATTCTGACGCTGCTCTGGCCCCGTCCAGCCTTCCAAAGCTGGGCCGGTGTCTCAGTACGGTGTAACTTCCGATCCCTGATCTTCTCTCAGCTCCAGTGCAGACCGGGTCCTTGTGGAGCCCTGGGGTCCTGCGTACCCCCAGCTCTGTTGCTCCTTTCCTGCATCCCCGAGACTCTACTCCTTCTGGGCTTGGTCTGACCTTGGTTCTCGGGATCCCGTGCAGCTGTTCCGACCAGGCCATGTGACCCCAAGGTATGTTTTCACTATGTGCACCTGTAGCTGAGAATAGCCCACAGGCCACGCCAGTCTTTAGCTGCAAAGACTGCGCCTGGTAGAAGGAATTCTCACCTTTTCTCTAGGTCCTGGTCTCCTTTCCTCCCTCCCTATTTCTTTTCCTACCGTTTCTAGTTTTTCGATTCTATCACATGCTGGGTTGGTTCACTATAGCCACCCGAATGCTGCGGAATAGGCTGGCCCTGCTACGGGGGCTTAAAACAACTACCTTTTTCTTTCCTTTTTTTTTTTTCTTGTGGCTCTGTAGGCAGGCTGGGGCCCTTCTGTTGAATTAGGCTTGGCTGGGCTGGGTGGCTGCTCCAAGTGGTGACAGCAGCAGCTTTGCTTTTCACCAATGGTCTGCGAGTTAGCAGGGGCGCTCTGATCCACGTGTGTCACTTCTGGAGTCCATTTGACGGGGCGGCAGCTGCCCAAAGGAAGTTCTTTGTAGGGTAATGGCAGAAACACATGAGGCCCCGTAAGACCCGTGCTTGCAACTGCCTGGCTGTTGCTTCTACGCCCTTCCATTGGCCTAAGCAAGTCGCGTGGTCAAGCACCAAATCAAGGGGTATGGAATGACTCTCCCCAAAATGAGGCCATGGCGAGGGTGTGGATACAGGGCGGGATGAGGAATCGGGGCCAGCAATTCAATCTCACATCTGGTCAGGGCCCAATACGAACTGTTCATCCCATGTGTTGACTTGCACATTCTCTCGATTTTGAATGTGCACCCAGGAGAATTTAAAACTCGGGTCTGCGAGGCCTTTAACTTGATTTCCTCAAGGGATTGCTGATGGCTCCGAAAGCGCAGGGGGCCAATCTGTCTGTGGTACTTGAGAAAGATAGAAGAGCTGTTTCTGAAAAACAAAACTGAAAAACCTCCACCAGCCAAGACTTGGGGCTTTTAAGATCCAGGTCTGGGGCTCCATCACTGAGAACCCGAACCATCCATTAGCAGGGCCATTAGCATGCGGCGGCCAGGGCAGAGGCCAAGGACGAAGTCTCTGGGCCAGAGCAAAGCTTTCGATTCCTCTGCGAGACAGCAGGGAAAGGACTAATAGGAGGCCTGTGCCAAGAGCCGGCCACACATTATCTCATTTAATGCTGGCCGCAGCGCTGGAAAGTGGTATTTTTAAACCCACGAAATGGAGCTTACATCTGTGCAATTATAGTGCCTCTCCCTGGGTAATTACTTGAATGGAATTTTGTTGAGTGTGATGCAGTCCATTTCCCAGCATTGCTGGAAATTTTTGAAACACAGGTCAAGTACCCTCACCTTCAAGTTATATCAGGAAGCTTGCTTAATAAAAAATCCGGTGTCATAAGAATATCTCCATTATGTGAGCAGGCCAATGCCTTGGAGACAGCCTGCAAGACCTCCTCATCTACCCCCTTGGCAACCTGGAAGATGGGGCTGCTTTGTGCTTTCCCCATTCACTTGCTGACGCCGGTCTTGGGTCTCTAGGTACCATGCATGGGACGCTCTGTGGTCTGGAAGAAGGCTGAACACCACCTCCCCAGCCCTTCTGGAGGAACAGGAGACCCTCACAGCCCCGAGCCTTGGGACATCTCTTTCCATCAGTGTAGGTTGTCACCTTTGGTTATCTGCAAGCCAAGCGAGGGCCGTCCACTCCAGCTGCCTTTGGTTAACAGCTCACTTGAGAGACCATGTCAAGAGGCTCTATTGACGGGGGAAGAGACGGGGTGAAGGTGACAGAGGGCAGGCAGAGGGAAGCACTGGGCTATGTCCTGCTCTTCTCCATCTTTTATCTTCTCCGATTCCCCTCCGAGTCCCTCCCTGGCTCCTTACTTTCCTGTCACTGCTCCTGGAAAGTTCTCCCCGCCTTTGGGCCTTCTGCATGCTCCTCTCTTCGCTCCGCATTCTCCTATGTGGCACTACCGTTCACATGAGGAGATCAGATTCAGGTCTGGAGAGGGGCCTGCATTTCTAACAAGCTTCCAGGTGATGCTGATGCTGCTGGTCCACGGACCACACTTTGAGTAGCCAGAGTATCGTGTTTTACAAAGGACTACTCCATATATGATTCCTCTTGTTCCTTGCCACAACCCAGAAGGGCTGGCAGGGTAGAAGCTAGTGCATTTATAATTTACAGGTGAGACGGCTAAAGATCGGAGAGCTGGCAGGACCATGTTGGAAGCCACCTGGGTAACATCAAGGAATTGGGCTTCTGATTAGCAACTCGATGCCTGGTTTACGCCGCTCGACTAGGAGGATGCAATGGCATGAGGTCCTGGGCTCCAGCCTGCCAGGCACAGCTCTGCAGTTGCTCTGCAAACCGCCTTTGTGTTGGATGTCACCACGCCCCTGCCTCTGAGAGCAGCCTTGAAACCGTGGTGACTGTCCTATTATGCCGAGGTCCCATTGTTCCTGGCCTACTGAGGTGCCCCAGTAAAATGAAAGACTTCAGAGAGGTGTGTGGCCGTGGGTGGAGAGCACACACATCTCATAGGGCAGAGCTCCCGGTTTGCCTGTGCGAGATCAGGTGTGCTTCGTGGGCTGTCCTTGGCAGTGGAAATGGGCCGTATAAATTATACATGGAAATAATATACATTTTGCTGCCGCGCCAGGAGGTCTTGCGATGGTGGAGATGATGGACTGCCTTGCCAGGGAATGGCAGGCTGTGCGGGTGGGGGGAGGGCAAGGGAGAACTCGAGAAGGGAGCGGAGGTTGAAGCCAGGCATCCAACTTCTGCATTTCCTGTCAGCAGGGATGTGTGCTTTTCTCTCTGGCCAAAGCTTGCTGGCCTTTGGCAAAGAACCTATTTTCTCAGAGTTGCGGATCCTGGACAAGAAGGTTGAAAAGGGTCCAATCCCTGAGTGATGATTTTAGGCCCAGTGAATCTGAGGATGTCGGGTAGGAGGTGAGAGAGCCCGAGAGCCCAGCCCAGCCCAGCCGCTGTGCAGCTGGGGAAACAGAGGCCCCTCGACAGGGACACCTGCCCGAGGCCACCTGGCTTCTCGAGGGCAGCGCTGGGGCCAGCGTGCTGACTTCCCAACCGTGGCTTCAAGTTCCTCCTCTCACTTTATCTCTTTGCCTGTTCACAGACCAAGCTCTTGTCTGACTTTTCTAAAGCAGGAGCAAGGGCTCTGGATTCCAAACAGGTGGCAGAGGGGAGTACACTGCACGGTCTTGGAGAGAAGGGCTCATTCACGGGTACACCCGCAAAAAGGCAAAATCTCTGGCATCAGGGAAAGACAGCAGTTCGACAGGTGTTCACCCCCTCTGATCTCTTTTCTTGGGCCACTGTTCAGGTGGCATTTCAGTGTGCCTCGCGTTACGGTTCGTCGTTTATTCGCCAGCCCCTCAGTTAACACTGTCTGACCGAGGAGTGGATGCACTGTGTGGTCAGGCCATTCCTCCCTGCAGGTCCTCTGTTTCTTCCCTGAGAAATCTGACATGACATCCCCTCCGCCAGCCAGTCTTGCCCGCGGCGCTGGCCACCCAGAGGTCAAGACCATGGTCCCCGCCCTTGATGACCGTTGTTGCAATGCTCCCTTGTCAATAACATGCGTGCGCCACGTTCTAGAGTGATGCTACTTAGAGCACCTGACTGCTTCCCCAAAAGGAGCTTGCACCAAGTGTAAACCAACACACCCGTCATGCCACCGAGAAGGTCTTTCCATGAGAAGGAAAAGTCCGCGACAGCCCTAAGGCCCGTGCTTAGGAAAACAGCCGATTTATCTTCTAGCACCAGTGTTTGTCTCCTCATGGACCGATGGTAGCTGTGAGCTGTTATCTGGGGACTGCACGCCGGGAGCCCTGTTCTAGAACGCTTTCTGTGCATCAAGCACACCGTACACACCGTGTGTATGTATGTAAAGTGCACACACACACACATATACAGATAGACAATGTATGTGTGTGTATTAATTTGATTCCTTAAATTATGCTGTAAAATTAACTTTTTCTCCTTTTGGTGTATAGTTCTATGAATTTTAACACTTGTATAGGTTCGTGGAACCCCCACCATAATCAAGATTCAGAACAGATCCATCACTCCGATGAACTCCTTCCCTCCTATCCCTTTCCTGCCCCATCCAGAAACCCTGACCAGCCCTGGAAGGCAGGCGTAAGAGGGGAGCCAACTCGGACCGTGCAGAGGAGGGCACCATCCTAGGGAGAGAAAGAGCATGGGCACCTGAGACTGCTCAGGGCAGAACTCGGTGAGAATCAGCTCCTGTGATCATGTCCCTTTCCTTAGGGGCAGGACCTTGAAACTTCACACGTCTAACTGTGAAGGATCGGGGGAAGCCAACCTTGGTTCTGGATGGCCACTGTCTCCAGCCTCTCCTACAAAATAGGAGGGGGTGACGGTTATAATCTCTGCCACGACAATGAAATTCAAGAACTGTCTTGCTTCTTTATTTTTTCTTGAAACAAATCAAGTGTGGCTCCCTCCAGCACACCCTGGCTCTGCTGTCCAGAGCAACGTGGGGAGAGATCCCTGGTGTTTTCCGTGGTTCCCTCGCTGCTCAGTGCAGCTGACAAGGGTGCCTCTTCATTCTCCGGGGGACACTGTGGCTCTGAGGAGGGGACAGAAGGTACTCCTTCCTGAAGGCCACGGCCTTCATAGAATGGTCTGTTCAGCGTCTCCTCAGCCACGCTCATCTGGGGCCGTTGCTTCAGGACATCACATGGCATTCTCGAGGAACCAGATCCTATGGGTCTCTGATACAGTCTCGGGAGCCTCAAGATTAAATATTTAATTTTAAATAATCAGTGAATGAATTCTTGGGGCACCTGGGTGGCTCAGTCGGTTAGGCGTCTGCCTTCAGCTCGGGTCATGATCTCAGGGTCCTGGGATGGAGCCCCGAGTTGAGCCGCATCGGGCTCCCTGCTCAGTGGGGAGTCTGCTTCTCCCTCTCCCTCTGCCCCTTCCCCCTGCTTGTGCATGCCTGCACACACTCTCTCTCTCTCAAATAAATAAACTCTTTTAAAAAAATTAATAAGATTAGTGTGAATTCTGAAATTCACACTAATAATGATCTTAAAAATACATACATATTTAAAAGAGTCTTTAAAAAAAATAAATGCAACAGAGCCTCAAGGAAACTGACCAACGTATGACATTGGACTGAACCACACATGGTTACATCCAATATTTACCAAGTAGATGTCTCAGGAGCCTGGCAGGAAACAGAGTCAAACTGGGTAATTGCAGGAGAATTTAATCAAGGGACCGTGCTGTACTTCCGAGCTAGTAACATCAGGGGGCCTCAGAGGGTGAGGGGTGGGGGCTGTTATCAGCACACAGAATTGTCCTGAGGGCTTTTCACAGGTAACTGATTTAAGCAAAAAGGGCCAGAAAAGTGAGGTGAGGATGAGGGGGCTTCCCGAGGCCCTTTTGATTAAAGCGACAAGGGAGGCGGTGGACCCGAGCCAGTCCCCGTAGCATGGAGTTGCTTGAAGAGGACACATTTATGTGAAATGCCCAGATGGAGGCACAAGGGAGGGGGGACAAACGACACTCCTAGATCCCAATGCACAATTTATCTGAGGAGTCAACAATGGTGAGTGGCATTTCCTGTGTGCGCAGGAGGGAGGGGAGGGGAGGGAGGGGTTTGCATGTTCAGACAGGACTGGGATGAGGAAGAAGCCTGCCTTCCTGCCCCTGCTGCAGCCGGCCAGCTCTCTCACTCTCTCGCTCTCTTTTTTTAAAAAAAATATTTATTTATTTATTTATTTATTTATTTATTTATTTTAGAGAGAGCGCTAGTGAGCAGGGGGGAGGGGCAGAGGGAGAGGGAGAGAGAGTCTTCAGTAGACTCCACGCTCAGTGCGGAGCCCAACAGGGGACTCGATCTCATGACCCTGAGGTCACAACTGGAGCCAAAACCAAGAGTCGGATGCTCAACCTCGAGGGAGCCAACGAGGCCCCCCGCCAGCTCTACTCTTGTCCTTTGAGAAAGGCCAGGAGAGGGAGGCATCAGAGGTCATTAACAGCAACGGTGGCCACCATTCCGAAGCTCCCTGTTTGCCAGGTCTGTCAATGCCCATTATGTCGAGTAATCGCCACAATCCTGCAAAATAGACGTTATTGTCCTTTTTTTTTTTTTTAAATAGATGAGGAAACTGAGGCCCAGACAGGTGAAGTAAGTTGCCCAAGGTCACACAGCTGATAGTGGCAGAGCCGAGGCTCAATTTCAAGCCCGATCAGCTTCCTGTTACACTGTGTTGTCTTCCACATCCATGACAGAGACACAAAGCACACAGAATAGAAGACTGGAACAGACTGTGCACATATACAATGGGGGGACCCAGACTGAGCAGGGGAGGAGCATTAAGGTCATCTGAGATGGTTGCAGGAGGAAAGCAGGAGTAAGTTGAACTTTGAAGGGCAAGGGGAATTGCTATTAGTGGAGCAAAGGGAAAAGCATTCATGGTGGGGGAACAGCATAATCAAGTGCGTGGACGCAGGGATGAGCACGGTGTCTAGCACAAGCAGAGGCAACAATCCTGGGGACAGCAAGAGGCTCAGCTGGGAGGGATTTGCAATAAAAAATATGGGGACCAAGACAGTGGACTGGCCTTTGTGGGACTTAGGCATCAGGTCAAGTTCTTAGCAGAAAAGCAAAGGGATGGAAGCAGTAATTAAGGAAGATTGAAATACGAGGTACACAGTTGACCCCCCCAGATGGAACTCTGAAGAGTACAGGTGCTACAGCTCTGTAAATTATATTTATTGATAGCAAGTGACTTTCAAACCCAGTCATCGTGTGTTTTGCCTCCAGCATCAGGTATATCTTAAAAAGGGCCGTCATTCAAAATGTAGCTAACACATAAAGTAGGTGTTTTTCCCTTTTTCTGACTTAATGCGTTTTAACTGACACTTGTATTGCTTTTCTGGAAAACTACTCCCCCCCCCCCATAAGCCCCACAAGCATGTGTGTGCCCACACAGCTGTGAGAGGAGCCCTGTCGCTTTGACAGTGGACGTGGTGGGCACCGGTAGCCAGCACCTTGCCCTCTGCCCCCTGCCTGGCCGGAACCCCCAGCAGGAGTTGCAAAGGAGGGTTTGGTCTGAGAAGCCTCGGGGCATTGATGCCTACAATGGGCCCAGGGGTGCCGGGCTCTGCTTCGACCCACGGTGGAAGAACTCCTCTTCCAAGACGTGGTGAGAGCCCGGAAGCTGCTTTCATTTGGTTTTTATAAGATTGTCAAATCAAAGTCAAACAAGCATAAACGAACCACCCCCAGGGTTCTGGAAATGAGCAGGCTACAGAGGGGTGGGAGCAGTGGCTGAGATGGTGAGGGGTCCTCTGAGACGCCTGAGTGGGTGATCGTCCGAGGCCACGGCGATTCCACGTGCATTAAGAGTGAGGCTCTGTGCTAGGCAGGGGCTGGACGCCAAGGTCAGTGAGGCCAAGTCTGCTCTCGCATGAAGAAGCCACAGTCTGAGTCCTTAGTCGTCACCTCTTCAAGGACCCCTTCTCTGCCGCACACATACCTGTCCCCTTCAGGAATAGGTGCCCTATCTGGGGGCCCCACAACCCCGCATGTTATATTGATCACGGTGTTCCCCAAACTGGATTGTCCTTGCTTTCTTTCCTGTCTCCTGTGCTCTCGCTAGTGCTGTGCTCCATTGCTTGGATCAACGTTTTAAAAAACTGATGGACCAGTGAAATGGGGTAAGGGAATTTAAATCCAATGCAGAGGGTGAATGAATGATGTTATCGTAAGACCATTTGCTTTCCTAAGAGAGGTGATTTGAGAAAAATCCTCTAGAAGTTCAGAAAGAAACCATCTCATGTATTTTGGGGCTCGGAGTGATTGTGGAATTCTGGGAAACTGCAGTCACTGACAGGCTAATGGATGCTTGGCGGCCTGGGGCAGGCTGGATGGTGGGGCAGAACTACTAGGAGGAACACCAAATCGCCTTTGACCCTCTCACTCCTGGGGAGAATGCAGCCATGTACCCATCAGGCTTCAGTCTCCTATGAGCAGGAGAGGGGAGTGGCTTAGGGTGACATGACCACAGCAATGGGAATGTTGCCCCTCTCTCTTCCGCTCTACTGACAGAATGGCATCCAGCCACAGGTGTCCACTCTTGGCCAACACGACAGCACAGTATTGGAAAGGGAGAGAGAGATGACTTGTTACCACCCAGTTGATAGGTCTTCATGGATCATCATGTGAAGAATCTTTTGTCCTTCCTCCACATGGTCCTGATTCTTCCTTGACCTCTCTGTTCTTTCACTAGTTCTGGAAAAGATTTCTTAGGCCTTGGGACAATAGTAGGCTAACTGTGTAGGGGATGAAAACACATTGCCACATTCCATTCTCCAATGTGAAGTTCACTCCAGTCACGTGGGGATAATGAGTTGACACAAGACGCAGAGTGGTCATACACCCATACCAGGCGGTCATGGTTTCTTAGCAACAAACTAGAAACTGTTAAGTAGGTCTTGTTTGTGTCTGGGCTTGTGCGGATCAGTAGCTGTGTAGTCACTGCTGAATGAAGATGGACATCTTGGGCATGCACTGATTTCTTCTCTCGACTCCATTGCAATGTAGTCACTTACAAAGAGTTTGAAAGGTTGTCGTATTTATGAAATTGTTTCATGGGTCTGAAGCCATTTTAAGAGCAGCTAATCTTATCTGCTTATGTTTACCATTTAAGGCATGCTATGCTTTGAGTTTTAACAATTTGGCCAGAGTAGCATAGAATATCTATTCTTAAGACCTGCCTTAGTTTCTAAATCCATCGATCCCTCCTATTTTCTGTTGCTCGAACAATCTTCGAGGACATGCTTTATTTCCATTTTACCTCGTGCCCTAGAGGCTTGGAGAGGAGAAGTCCCAGGTCCCTTGGCCAGGACTCGGGCTCAGGGCCAGACCAGCCCTCCATGCCATGTCTGTGGGGTATGGAGGAGGTTTCTGGTTTGAAACTTGAACCCCTGCATATAGTGTGACTCGTCAAATACGGTGGCCAGAATGTTCTTGGGTGTCCGTGCTGCATGGTATCACTCCCCTAGAGCCCAGCATCAGATGGTCATCGTTCTGGCAGACCCTACCTCTGGGTCAAGATGTGGGAGGGAATAAAGCCAGAGTCCAGACTCCAGGGGACACACTGCCGGCCACATCCCTGGTAATCTACTGGTGTTGCTGAATGAATGAATGCAGACATGAATGAATGAGTGAGTGATTCCAATTCCATTCACAGCCAAGGTTCACACTTGCCCTGCACACTGAAGCAGCCATCGTGGTTTCCATTACCCAACACTCGGGAGATTATTTTGCTGTAAACAACGGTCTTTTGCATGTTACCGGAGAATTATAAGTTCTCATTGTTCAAATTATTGTTCTCAGTAATTATTGTGGTGACATCGGGAGAGAAACGGAGCTGCCCCCTCTTATGAAACAGTGAGCCAGCATGAGTCAGGAATGAGCCTTAGTGAGTATTGTGGCAAACAGGTGGCAACGGGCTGCCTCGCTCTGTTTGCCAAGACACATGCGATCACGGTGCCCAGCGTTAGAGATCCTTGCACCATCTTGCTGAGAAATTGGGTAGAAGCATTTGATATCGGCAGAATCCATTTCATCCTGAATGTGAGCCGTTCTGACCTAGGTTTACTTCTGAGGTGCTTTGAGTCTTTTGGGCCACAGCATCTATTTATAACGGGGTCTCCAAGTACAAATGAACCAAAGCTCAGCTTCCCCTCCCTATACAGCCCACACCCTCTGGAAGCACCACGTTGTACAGTCTGCGTCTCCAGCTTGCACCCGGTTGTGAGATCTCGAGTGGTAGTGGACCATTGTCCACTCTCCTGTCGGTGTCCACTCATTAAACGTGTCTATTTGTTCTCTCTTATAATAAATACTCATCAGTTTTTTTGCCAAGTGCCAGACACACTGAGAGATGCAAAAATGAATGTCATTCTGCACGGTGAAGAAGCCCCCCCTCGTGGGACACAGTGTCTTTGTCTGTGGGACAGATTTTATTGAAGATTTATTGGCAGAGAAGGGGCCTTCATGACTCAGCAATGCCAACAACTCAACTTTGAATATTGGACATCGCTGTCTTTAAACGTCTTTCTGCTACGAAGCCTTGCATTTTGGCTCTCCCCACTCTCCCCTTTCTCTCAGCTGGGGACACTTTCATTCCTGCCTCCTCCCCCCAAATAAGTCAAGGAATACATTTGAAGGGTAAAGATTCACTGACGCAATCTCCTTGACCAGCAAGCCCCTCCCTTGGGTCTTACTCCCTCTCCTCCCTGTCTTTTTAAGGAGAAGGAGTGAGTAGTGTAAAGATTTGATTTGCCCATGGATCTAAGTCATACCCCACACTCCCCACCTCTGCCTTACAAATAGCTCTTGAGTAGCTAGAATCAGTTTTGGTTTTAAAGCACTGTCAGGGCATTCATTATAGGAACTTGTACTTGTTAACAGTTCCCATATCTGGGGCGCCTGGGTAGCGCATTTGTTGGGCGTCTGCCTTCGGCTCAGGGTGTGATCCTGACGTTCCGGGATCGAGTCCCACATCGGGCTCCTCCGCTGGGAGCCTGCTTCTTCCTCTCCCACTCCCCTGCTGTGTTCCCTCTCTCGCTGGCTGTCTCTCTATCACATAAATAAATAAATAATCTAAAACAAACAAACAAACAAAACCAGTTCGCATATCTTCTTTCTCCTCTTAGATCATAAATTCATACAGGCAGGGGTTTCATTGTTTTGCACCCCCTTTTTTCTCTTAGCTCCGAACATGGTGCTAGACAAGTATAGGATGCTTTATCTATGTTCCTGTTAGATCAAACAAGGTTTTCATATTGGGCTTGAAAAAAGGAGTCACTTCCTTTATACAACAGAGCTGAGCACGAGGGACAGGCACCAAAATCACCTTTCAACTCTGTCATTGAAGGACTCGATGAACAAATCCAAGGTAAAAACACAGGCCGGTCACAAAGCTGTAAGGTAGCCGGGTATATGCCAACAGGGAGTGGTGAGGTTGGAAGCAACTGCTTGGCCCCGCTTCCCTTCATAGCTTTGAAATCCAAATTACACAACAAAACAAAGTATTGTGCTGGCCAACAAACGCAGAACCCCAGCCTCGGAAACCAATGAACGGGGGAAGCTTGCCATCACACACATGTTGTGCTAATCTGTTCAGCTCACGCAAGCGCTCTAGCGTCCCACTGGACTTGGCTTGCAAAACAGAAGTTAAAGATAAAGTTGTTAAGGACTTCACGAAGGTGACGGGATAGCATCCAACCTCCAGCGGGGTCCCTTCTGAGTGCAGGACCCTCCCTGTGAGACTGTCCAGGCTGCAGGCCAGTGAAGCTGGCCCTATCTGGCCCATAGTATGTCCTCAATAAGCATTTGGTGAATGAATGAATGAATGAATGAATGAATGAATGTCTTCTCAAGCACAGGCCTCTGTAACCAAACCTCAATGATCGAAACTGTTCCAGGACCCAGTTACAATGGTGCGGGGCGAGGGGCTTCCCTCCCACATCCCACCAAGCAATTCTCCACGACACCAGCTGGGTGTCCTATACTTTAACTCAATTCGGAATTAAAGTCTATCAGCCTGGAAACGGCATCAGATCCTGCAGATAAGGGCTCAGGCCCACGAGATTCCCCCCCTCACTTCAGATGGCAAACCCAGTCCAGGATGTCACTGTGCTTCTGACGGATAGCGACAAATCAGAAGTTCCCACAAGCCCGTCTTTGGGTTCGATTAATTTGCTAGAGAGATTCACAGAACTCAGGAAAATAGTTTACTTCTGTTTATGGGTTTCTTGTAAAAGCATGGGATAAAGGATACAGACGAGGGGCGCCTGGGTAGCGCAGTCCTTAAGCGTCTGCCTTCGGCTCAGGGCGTGATCCCAGCGTTCTGGGATCGAGCCCCACCTCAGGCTCCTCCTTCTTCCTCTCCCACTCCCCCTGCTTGTGTTCCCTCTATCACTGGCTGTCTCTCTGTCAAATAAATAAATAAAATCTTAAAAAAAAAAAAAAAAAGGATACAGACGAAGAGCCAGGTGGAAGAGACCAGGAGAGCAAGGTGTATGGGCGGGGGCATAGAGCTTCCTGGCTCCGTCTGCCTGTGACACTCTTCCCACACCTCTACCTGTTCCCCAAGCTGGAAGCTCTCGGAAGCTCTTGCTGTTGGGATCTTAGGGAAGTTTTTTTACTTAGGCACGATCAATTATAAACTCCTTTTCCATCCTTCTTCCCTCTCTGGAGGATGAGGGGTGGGGCTGAAAATTCCAAGCTTCTAACCACAGCTCGATCTTTCTGGGGACCAGCTGCCCTCCAGGAGCTTTCCAGGAGCCCACCCGGAGTTGCTTCCATAGAACAAAAGAGGCTCCCCGTGCTTTTATCACTTAGGAACTTACAAGGCTTTTAGGAGCTCTGTGCCAGGAGCCAGGGGCGGAGAGACCAAGGTACATATTCTCTATGATCTCACAATTGTCTATTCATGGCAGACGGTATAGAAATAGTGGTCTTTCAGATGATTTTTAAAAAGAACTTCTGAGCCAAGAGTTTTAATCTCTTTTTCTTATATGAGTTTAGTTAATCAGCTGCAATACTGAGCATATTTGTTTAATCAATTCTGTTCTTCACTAGGGAGAAGAGGGCTCAAGAGAGAGGAGGACAGAAATTAATGGGACATGAAAAATTCATGGTTGGGGGGAAGCAAGTCCCTGCCACGGAAAGATGAATTTTCCTGGTGTATAGAATTTGATCTATTAATAACCACTCTGCTGTATATTACAGCCTCATCCCAGCTGATTCTCACACCCCTGCAAACAAATTTGTTGAGGCAACACTACTTCCAAACTTGGAGGGGCTGGTGAGTTGTACCTGCGTGCCCTGGGCTTTGCTACGTGTTCACATACTGACCCAAGGCAAATGCAGGCCAGGGAGAGAGGCGGGGATGCAGTTTCCCCAAAGGGAATAGAGACCCCAAACGGCAGATGCCTGGAGTCCTCGTTTTATTTTGCCCCTCTCCTAAATGAACCTCACTGTTGATAAAGAGATTTGAGAGAATCAGATTTATATCACATTTATTGATTCATTCAACCACTATTTATCTATTGCCTACTGTATGCCAGGCATTGTGTTAGGCCCCGGGGCTTTGGAGTGAAATTCGGCTAAGTCCTCGTCATCCCTGGAGAAGCCCTGAGTTTATCCTGAAATGACAATGTGGTGGTCGGGAGGGGGGTGAGCGTAGGGCCCTCCCTTCTCCTGGCGCCTAGGTGAAATGCGTGTTCACGGCCAGAGCCCCCAGATGCTGGAGGAAGCCATGGCACCCCACAGAGGATGGTAAGCTACGGGTCGTCATGGCAACAGAGGAGCTGGAACTGGGTGTGAGCGCCCCAGCTGCGAGCCAGCGTACTGTCTCCTCCTCCTCTACCGGAGTCCTTGCTTGGCGAGTCCTTCTTACCGTTGGATCGGTTTCCTGGGTGCGGGTTTTGGCTGGAGAAGAACAAGCAGATGGAAGGGGGCTGCCGGGCAGGGGAGAGGGTAGTAGAAACACTACAGATTCGGATAGAAAGAAAAGCTGAAAAGGGGACCGCTCATTGGCCCCTCCTCGTGTGCCAGGCACTGTGCTATACATTACAGCGGCTTCTCAGCCGATTCTCGCGATACCACCGTGTCCTTCCCCCATCAAAGACGCAAGGAAACAGGTTCAGAGCTAAGGTGGGAATCTGGGTCTGTCTGATTCCCACGCCTGGGGGAGAAACGCCCACGTTGAGAAAAGCCAAGAGGCAGTAGTTCCAAACGGCAGGTGCAGTGTACCTGGGGGTGTGGCCACAATCCAGATTCCTAGGCGTGGCCCCAGACCTGCTGAATCAAAATGTCTGGGGTGGGGTCCAGGAATCAGAGCACCCATGGATCTTGGAGGCTGCCTGGTCTGAGAGAGGCTTAGGGAGGACGTGACTTGCCCTCTGTCCCAGGGCTAGTTAGGACCAGGATCCCGGTCTTCTTTGCCCGCCTGGATGTGTGGAGGGGGCGTGTTCACAGGGAACCAGAAGAGGGTCCGGTGGGCCCAACCACTGAAAGTTACCCTTCACTTATGATGACGAGGCTCCATCTAACCGATGCTCCAATCAAGAAAAAGAGAAGAGAAAGAGAGAAGCCCTAACTGGTGCTTATTATATTTTCTTTCCAGCATTTCTGCCTGCAAGGCCAACCCACTTCGTCGCCCGGTCACCAGGGTAACCATCACTCCCACCTTGACAGTCAAGTGCGCACACGGCTTCTAGCACCCACATCCAGGGCCGCGGGACCCAGCCCTATAATCAGCCGCCCGCCGCCTCTGTAGACAGCCAGCAGCAGCAGCTCCCTGCTCTCTGGGCCCATCACCCCATCGCAGTTCTGCAGACACCCCTCCCCACGCTCACACGCCGAGTTCTGCTTCCCTCGCCCACTGCCTCCCAGGAGACAAATGTGCAATCTGCTCTCAGCGTGTATCATCACCTCTGGAGGGAGGAATCTGCCCTCGAGTTGGGACACAACCCAACACACGCGGCCCACACAGGAGGAAAAACACCCCCTCTGGGAGAAAGGGAGCGGTGGCAGTGAACGCCCTCTCTCCCTCCAGAGACAGTGGAGGGGGCAGCTGGAGTTTGGCAATGGTTTGCGAAGTGATGATCAGAAGAGGGGCCGCAATGGCTAGGGGGGAGGACTGGGGGGAGGCTGGGTGGCAGATCCCGCGGCTAAGGGAGCAGCTCCCCGCCTGCTGAGACCAAGGGCTCCCTGCCCAGGATATCAGAGCCCGTGTCACCACAGACACCTGGAGTCTGAACGTAGGCGATGAGTTTGCAAGCCCGTCTTCAAAGACCCCATCAGAACAGTTCCATGAGGCTGGGCTGCTGGGACCATGGGATCCCTGTCAGGACTTTAAAGGGACCAGTGGTTTCCCTCCTCACTTACTCCTTCCCTCGGCCCTCCTGTCTCCCCTGTCTCCTCGGCCCTGAGCCGCTTGCTAAGCCCTCGGGACCAAGGATTGCTGTCCTGCTCACTCTCCTTTCTGCTTTCCCTGCAGCCTGAGGCCAACCCCTTCAGACACCTGCTTCATTTCCTGACTGGGCTGAAGCCTTCCTCCTGAGGGCCTGGGCTCTGGCTCCCCCAGAGCCTGCTGGAAGAGTCCACTGAGACCATTCAAGTGCAAGAGTGTTCACTCCCCAAGGAGCCACCTTTGACCCGTGGGAAGTCAAAGGCAGGAGGAAGGCTTACTGCCTCCTTCCCATGGACGGTTCCCAGGCCTGGGCTTCTTCATAGCCTGTCTGGAGAGGTCCCGTATGGGACCTGGCCGGGCCTCTCCCTGAACTGGGGGCCCTCCTGGTAGCACGGTGCTGTCTGTGTGCTCGCTTCCTCTGCTGCCCCACCTCACCTCACCGTCTCTCACTCTGGCTGCCCTGGGGTTGTACCGCTTAAGGACGTGTTAGCACTTAAGCGTCCCCTCAGACTTTTCTAGAGAATCTGGGCTAAGTTGGCACTAAGATTCAAACAGAGCAGCATTCTTGTTCTATATCAGCTAGCCCGATTCCCTCATTTGTCAGAGGGAGCTGAGGCCCAGAGAAGTTAAGTGATTTCAGCAAGGTTACAGCTGGTTAGTGGAGATTTGTGACGCCATTATTCCTTCATGCCTATTCATTATTTTAGCAAATAATTAATGAGCACCTACTATATACCAGGCATTATACTAGGCACTGGGAATACAGGGGTGAATAAAATAGGCAAAATCTTTGCCTTTATGGAACACAGTATTTGAATGGAGGATTGGAGAAGAAAAAGCCTATAAATGAGATGAACAGGTAAAATATTCAGAATGTTAGACTAATCAGTGCTGGTGGTGGGACTGGTAGGTGTTATGGGCTGAGTGGCGTCCCCCAGCAAATTCATATGTTGAAGCCCTAACCCCCAGGACCTCACAATGTGACCGTATTTGGAGAGAGGGCCATTAGGGGTGCTGAAATTAAAATGACGCATTTGAGTGGGCCCTAATCCAAGATGACTGGTGTCCTTATAAAAAGAGGAAATTCAGACACACAGAGAGACCCCCAAGGATGGGCACACAGGGGAAAGACCATGTGAGGACAGAGCAGGAGGGCCGCCGTGTGCAAGCCCCAGGAGAAACCAATGCTGCCTACACCTGATCTTGCTATCCAGCCTCCAGAACCCTGAGACAATACATTTCTGCTTTTGTCTAAGTCATGAATCTGTGGTATTTTGTGATGGCCGCCCTAGCAGACTACCACAGTGGGATTTTAATTTCATAAAAGGCATCCCGAGCTGGCCTCACTGAGAAGGTGACATTTGAGTAACATCCTGAAGGATGTGATAGAGGGAGTTACCTGACAATCCAATGGAAGAACATTCCAGGCAGAGGGAAGGGCAGGCTCCACGGCTCTGACTCGGATCAGACCTCAAGTGTTCAAGGAATAGCAAGGAGGCCAGTGGGCCTGGCGAGAGCAGAGTGGGTGGGGGAGAAAACGGGAGGATGAGGTGGGAGAGGTGAGGGGGTGTGGGAGGGCGTCCTCTGTGTGAGGTGGGGAGTTACTGCAGAGTTTAGAGCAGTGGTTCCCAACGAGGGGGGGGGGGGAGGGCATTTTGCTCCCAGGGGGCATTTGGCAATGTCTGAAGACATTTCCATTTTCAACTGGGTGGGGGGGGGCGGGGGGGAGGTGAGGAGAGGTCAGGATAGGATACGGGAATCTAGTGAGGAGAGGCCAGGGGTGTGACTAAATAGCCTGCCAGGCACAGGGCAGCATTTCTCTCCCCTTCCCCGACAAAGAATTCCCAGGGCCCATGGAGTAACAAGGTTGAAAAGCCCTGTTTTAGAGCATGAGGTGACTGCGTGTGACTTTCTAGTTAACAGGATCACTCTGGCTGTGTGTATAAGGCCTTTAAAAGTCGTAGGGCAGAAGCAGAGGCTCTGTTATCCAGATGAGAAATAATGGTGGCTTGGACCACAGTGGTTGACCTCCTCTGATGCCAGTTTAGTGCCCCTGTTCCAGCCTCCCTGCCTCCTGCCTCTTTCTGTGTCTCAGCAAACATTAACAGAGCCCTTCCTGGGTGCTGACCAACCTGTCAGGTGCTGGATAGATTCTGGCAGACGTGGCCCACTAGCTCACCCAGAGCCAAGCTGAAGAGGAGGGAGCTACAGGGAGCAGCTGCTGACTTGGGGGGCAGACGCTGGCCAGTCCACTTGGGGCTGCAGGTGGAGCTCTGCTCTGTGGCCGTCGTCAGAAGTTGATTTCTACTCAGACACTGAAGAAGGCACAGAGCGAGCACTGGGTGGGTGATGTCTCCATCCATCCAGCTGCACAAGCCAAAAACATGGAACTCATCCTCACTACCTGTGCCTCCTTGAGCTCCGCCCATGCCCCAGTGCATCATGGGTGGAGCAGCCCCGGAATATGTGAACCTGTTCACATCACTCCATTTCTGTCATGGTGACTCTAGTCCAAGTTACTATCATTCCCCACCTGGTCTCTCTCTTGTCACTCTTGTGTCCCTAGGCTCTTGTTAATCAGTGTAGGTGGGTCATGCCGCAGGAACAGAAGACACTTAGGCAAAAGTGGGGGGGGGGTCCTTCTCTGTCAGTATCCCAGCTCCTGTATTTTGTCCATAGCAGTTATCATAGCTTGTAATCAGATATTTAATCACAGTAGATGATTATTGGATCAATGTCCATTGTTCTCCTTAGGATGTGAGCTCTGTGGTGGAAGGGCCTGTACCTGGCTTGCTTTGTATCTGTAGACCTAGCCTAGACCAATGTTTTATCATATAGCCAGAGTTCTTGAAATATGTTTTAAATGAATGGATGGATAGGAATGCTAAATTAGAGTTGGAAACCACATAATCTCCTTGATGTAAAAACTTCTAAAACATTTCATGCATAAAACATTATACGGAATACATATGTATAGTTGAAGCCTAACAATAAAACAAATATGTATCACTACCCAGTTCAAAAAAGAACACAACACCTTTGACTTCTGTGTGCCCCTCCCTGCTCACATCTTGGTTCTAGAAATTAATAGTACACTATTTTTTTAAAGACTTTATTTATTTGAGAGAGAGAGAGAGAGGGTGCAAGCGTGAGTGGGAGGGGCAGAGGGAGAGGGAGGGAGAGAATCTCAAGCAGACTCCATGCTGAGCGTGGAGCCCGATGCGGGGCTCGATCTCACAACCCTGAGATCATGACCTGAGTGGAAGTCAGGAGTTGGAGGCTTAAATGACTGAGCCACCTAGGTGTCCCAATAATACACTATGCTTTTGTGTTTATCGTGTCCTTTTCTTTTCTTGGCCATTTTAACCACATTGGGATATTATATACATATTACTGATTTTGAACATTATGTAAGAGTTTCATGCTGCAGATAATCTTGGGCAATTTGCATTTATTGTTCAATATGTTCATGAGATTTATCTTTATTGAATTATGTACTCATGGTTCATTTTCACTGTCATAGTTTTCCATTGATTTGAGTATGCAATAATTAATGTATCTATTCTCCCGTAGAGAGGCATTTCAGTTGCTACTGGGATTTTGCTATCATGATTTGTACTGCTGTGGACCTTCTCCTACAGGTCTCTTTGTCCAGGTGTGCTAGGGTATATGCCTTGAAGAGATTTATTCCATTTGGCAAATTAATGCCAAATTATTTTCCAAAGTGGTTGCATCAATTTGCATGAGCACCAAAGCTCTGCAAGAGTTCCTCTTGCACTATCTCCCTCAAACACTTGATGTGGTCAGACTTCAAAATTTTTGCTCCCTTGCTGGGTGTGTCCATTTACCATTCCCTGATTATTAAAATAAGGTAGAGTTTCTTTTCATCGGTTTATTGGTGATTCCCCTTCTGTAAGGTGGTTGTGTATTTGCCCATTTTTTTACTTAGTTGTCTTCCTACTGATTTTTTTAGAGTTCTTAATTCCGGACAGCAATCCTTCTTTGATTAATTTGTTACAAATATCTTTTCCCAGTCGAGTGTTTGTCTTGTCACCCTGTCTTTGTGGTGTCTTTTGGTGAATACCAGTTCTGAATTTTCAAGTAGATAGATTTATCAATCTTAGTATTTAATAGTCTATGTTTTTTGTTTTGTTTAAGAAAACTCTCCGTCTTCGGATGTCATATAACTGTCCTCATGTATTTTCTTGGAAAAGTGTGGAAGATCTGTCTTTCATGTTTTGGTTTTGCTGTTGCTGTCATGGTGACATAATGAACTCGCTTAGGCTAGTGCTGGACCTTCAACGGGTCTTGTAACTGATCACGTCTCTGCGGCGGCAGAAGAGGTGAGGTAGGTCCAGGTGCCACTGACTACCACTTTCATGCAGGAACCACAGGGCCAGATCCCCACAGCTCGTCTCTCTGTCTTGATTTTGCCACAGAAGGAAAGAGTGCATTCGGTGTGCTAGCTCATTTCTATTTTCTTCACCATTTTCTTGAGGGAGGTGCCCTCGTGGCTCCTGTATATTTACTGACACTTCTGACCTTCTTGGTGCGTTTAGCTGTGTCGCTACCCATAGGTACAAGCCCAGAGAGCCACGTTTAGGTTTTTGATTCACGTGATTGATTTTTATCTGAGGTCTGAGGCAGTCCTCTAATTAAAAGATTTTTCTCATATAGATAATTGCTTAGTTTTAGTTTTGCTGTTGCAGTAAATTACCACCCATCTAGCAGCTTAAAAGCACACAAATTTATTATCTTACAGTTCCGGAAGTTAGATCTGGGTTTCAGTGGGCTAAAATCAAGGTGTCATTGGGGCTACATTCCCATCGGAGGGCCCTAGGAGAGTTTTTTTATTTCTCGTATTCCTTTTCCGGCTTGTAAAGGCTGTCTTCTTGTGGGCCCCTTCTGTTTTCTGAGCTCGCAATGGCTGGTCAAGTTTTCTCAAGGTCTGATGCTGACTTTTCTGCCTCCCTCTTTCACTCGTGAGGACCCTTATGATTACACTGGGCTTACCTGGATCATCCAAGATAATCTCCCCATCTCGAGATCCTTAAATGAGGCACATCTTCAGAGCCTCTTTTGCCAAGTAAGGTAACATAGTTACAGGTTCCAGTGATGAGGACCTGGACTTCTTTGGGAGAATATTATTCTAGAATCACAGATCCAACCACAAGAATCAACAGATTCAACACACGGTGTATTACATCTCTTCTCAGCCCGGGGACAGGAACACTGGTCTGATGGTAATAATGCTTGCTATGTGTTGGGAATTCCTCTAAGTACTGTGTGCATATTATCTCATTCAAGTCATTTAAGACGTTGTGCTGAGTACTACTGCTATTCTGATCTTAGACTGAGTAAAGTGGGGGACAGAGTGGGGAAAAGACTTGCCCATAGTAGGAAGTAGCAGAGCCAGGATTCTAGACGGTTGCCCAGAGCCAATCCAGGCAGTTGGACTCCGAAGTCCATGCACTTAACCACCATGCTTTTGTTGAATGAATACATGAAATGAATAAATTCAGCTTCTCTTAGCTGTGTGCTCGTGCCTAAAGTCATGTAACCTCTCGGCGCCTCAATTTCAGTATCTGTAATATTGGAATAGTGGTGCATCTCGTCTGTACTTCACAGGGCTGCTTCTGGCACACATGGAGACAAGTCATAAGAAAACAATTCAGATAAGAAAAACAGGGCTCCAAGACTCCTTCCATTGCATGTCACTGGCAGAGCTGGGACTGGGACTGGGACTAAGGTTTCCTGGCAGCCACGCTGGGGCAGGCTATTTCTACCACAGGGTAGTAACTACAGCCATTACAGATTTTAGTCACCAAACTGACTTCATCAGTCTCCTGCCCTGTAGCAGCCAACATCAAAGCTATGTCTGTGTATTCAATCCATTTTTCATTTAAGAATATCATCAAGTCTCAAATGATGGTATTACAAAATCTAAACATGAGATAATACTTCTTAGCTGAAACAGGGTAAAGTTTACAAGTATTATTTAGTATCAGTTACAAACCAAGGGGAAAGGAGGACAATTTCAGAAATTGACAGACAAGGGAGGCTGCAAGGTATTGCTAAGGAAAACTACCTCTTCTGTGTCTCTGCCTCTTCTCCATCCTGATCTCTCCAAGCTCCCTGCCTCTTCCATTTCTTCCTTAATGTGGAGCAGCGATCAGAATACCTGAATTTTAGCTGTGGGGTAACCACTGACATTTTTGCTTTGAACTTCAGAGGCAATACTGAATAAAAAAAGAGCAGAGTGGGGGAGGACTCATGCTACCAGATATTAGGACATATAACAAAGACTTAGCAATGAAATCAGTGCAGCATAGGTATAAGAACAGATCTAGACCAACAGAGAAGTAGTGAGAGCCCAGAAATAGGGACGTGTGTCTGTTAAGAGTTGGTGTAGGACAGAGACGCCGTCACACAACAGTGGAGAAAAGACGGATTGGTTGGTGGGTACTGCTGGGCAAATTGGCTCACCATGCAGAGAAAATAATATTGTATTCCTGGTTATACCATATGCCAGGTGAACTGCAGATGAATTAAGACCTAACTGTGATAGATAAAGGTATGAAGTTATTAAAGAGGGGAAGGTGTGGGAGAATATTTTGAGTAGGAAAAGATTCTTCAAGGAGACCCAAAAAACCCCACTCCACAAGGCTAAAATTAGATGTACTTGTTTATATCAAAATAAGGACTTCCCCTACACTGGCCAAGCTACCAGGACATGTGAAAGATCGGGAGAAATACTTGCATTGTCCAAGACCGACATAAGATTAATATTTAGAATATATAGGAAACTCCTTTAATTCATTCAGAAAAATAATAGGAAATCTAGCCAAAAAATAGGCAGAGGATGTACATCGTTAATTCACAGAAGGAAAAAAATCTCAATGGTTCTTCAGTATACGGACAAACGGGTAGCATCGGTGATCAACAACGAAATCATGAGATTACAATGTGATACTACTTTGCTATCAGATTGATAGGTTAGGACGTCAGATAATACCAAATATTAGCAAATGAAGCGGGAAAACAGGAATCTTTTCTGTCTTAACGTACCACTGGTGGGAGAGCAAACTGGCAAAGCCACTCTAGAGGGCAGCTTGGTAGAGTGAAAACAACCATTGTAGGCTCCATGACCAGGCATTCCTTTTCTTTTTACGATCCAACAGGGGCACGTCTAATATCGTTCCGGTATTGTCTGTGGTTACGAGGAACTGCTGGCAACCTAACTGTCCATTTTTTGAGGAACTCATAAGTAAAACGTGTTAGATGCACAAACTGAATACTATTAGTGGTCAGGACTAATGAACACCTAGAATATCTAGGTCGCCCCATGGTTACATCCCTAAGACTAAGTTATGTTGAGGGAAAAACAAGAAACAGAACGAGTTCTTAGCAGAGTACCTTCCAGGTATTTTAAAAATAATACAGAAACCAACAGTATCTCTGGAGGATATACCCATGAACTGGGACATATCTTAAACATAAAAGAGAGGGTGCGCATGGCGCATAGAGAAATGGGACTGTGGAGAGGGAACGAGTGGGAAATAACAAAATAAGATTAAAAAGACCTCTCCTAGGAGCTGAAGAGTATGGTCAACATAACTTTTGTCTCCGAGGTCCAAAAAAATCGCCCAATCCCCTTCCCATGGCTTCTTATTCTTAACAGAATCAAATGCAAAGGAGTCAGTGTGGCTGCCCAGAGCAGGGCCTTTCTCTAAAAATGACCTGCCTCTCCCTTCCACCCACCTCGCCACGCGCTTGCTTCCCCGCACTCCTAGCGGTATGTCCCACAATCAAAACAAGCCCAGATTTCAATTCCAAATAGGCGTACTCTTATTTCTCTAGGAAAGTCTGATTGTTTAAGATTCAATTTAAGTGTTTCCCCTCTGGCAGTCCTTTTCTGGCCGCTGCCCCACCCAAATGCTAGCTCCTCCAGGACTGTATTTCCATACACCCTTTCCCCCATCGCCCGCGCACACACCACGCTGTAATTGCTGATTGTGAGTACACATCCCACCCCCAGGGCTAGAGCTGAGCTAGGGTAGTCTCCACGTGCACAGCTCGCCTGCTGGGGTGGGCGAACACACGAATTATCAGAAGGGTATTCCTGCAGGTTAAATACGACAGCAGCCCACCTCCCTCTCCTTTGCTTCCCCTGTCATTGGTTCAGCCTCTCCGCTCCCGGCCCCCGCCCCCAGCCCGCCTCCGCAGGCTGCAGGAGGCGGAAGGTTCTGCGCACGCGCCACAGGGAGGGGCTCCCTCGGCAAGGGGCGGGGCAAGGGGAGAGGAGGGCGCAGAGGGGCGGAGGGGGCAGCCACAGCGTGGCGCGGCAGTTGCGTCTGACTCGCGTGCGCGCGGAGCCTGGGGGGGCGGGGCTGAGGCGGACTTGTGGCACCGCCCCCGCCTCTGGCCCCGCCCCCGCGGGCCGCCCGCGCGCCTCGCCCCGCCCCCTCTCCTTGCCCGCCCCGCCCCCCCCGGCGGCCGCGCTCCTTCTCCCGCCGCCAGCTACCCTCCCGCCCGGCTCCCGCGGCCGAGAGCGGGAGAAAGTCCTGCGGGTGGGCGGCCGCGGGGCTGCGAGCGTCCGGCATCCCGGGGCCGCTCCGGCCCGGGCGGCGAGGGGGCCCGGCGGTCCATGCATCCGCCGCCGCCCGCCGCTGCCGCGATGGATTTCAGTCAGAACAGCCTGTTCGGCTACATGGAGGACCTGCAGGAGCTCACCATCATCGAGAGGCCGGTCCGCCGGAGCCTCAAGGTGCGCCCCGGGGAGGAGGAACTGCCCGCAGGGCGCCTGGCGACTGGTTCGGGCCCCGACCCCGTCCCGTCCCCTTCTCCTTCCTGAGGCGGCCCGGGACCCTCTCGGAGTCGGGCTGGACCCTCAGTCCTCCTCCGGTCGCCGTGTCACCCTAAACCGGTCTCTGTCGGTGCCCCTGCTTCGACGCAGCTACGATTCTCCCAGCTCGGACCCCCATCCCCGAGGGACTGGCCACTCGGACGCCCTGGGCTCCCTAGTCCCCCGGTCCAGCCCGGGCCCCTTCCCCAACCCGCCCCCAGGAACGGCCGGTCCAGCGTAGTCCCCCGAGCCGCCCCTCCCGGACGGCCGTGGCCCCTCTTCTTCCGCCCTGAGGGAGCTGCCCCTCGAGGCCGCCGCCGCCTTGTCCCCTCCTGAGTGCCCACCCCCGACCCCGTCCCACTCCTCAGTCAACACAGCTCCGCCCCCCCTCCCGGAGACACGCCGGATCCCACTTTCCCCTTCCTCCATCCGAGCAAGCTCGAGTACCTCTGCCCCTTAGTCGGCCAGGCCTCCCTTCACCTCCCACCCAGCACCCCGGCTACGGTCGTCCCGCTACGGATCTTCAAAGCCCCCTCGACCCTTCGCCCCCATCCTGAGTCACCGCACGTCCTTTCTTCCCAGCCCCTCCAGGACTCCAGCTGGGACCCTGATCCCCACTCCCCGCCTTGAGGGAGTCAACCTTCAGTTCGCTCCCCCACCCCGCAGAGTCATCTTCGTCCCAGCCTCCAACCCTCACTGCCTGCAAACCTAGTTTACGGACCCCCCCCCCCCAGCTGTCCTTTCAAATGCTCTGTTGAGCTCTTCTCACTCCCACCTGCCGCAAGATCGCCAATCTTTGATTTCCTTCCAGCCCGAGTTTATTCCCTTCCCTTCCCCCACTCCACATTTCGTCTTTCTCATTCTCTCTCGGCTGCTGTTTGCCTCCATCCCCCTTGTAGCATTTCCTGGGGTGGAAAATGCTGGAGAAACAGCTTTAGGGTATTAGAGATTTAAAAGTACGTAGGTATTTTATATATGCATATAAAATCGAGTTCGGCAATGTTACGAAGCCACAATGTAATTCTCAAGCCAGAACAGTTTAAAAAAGAAAAAGAAAAGAAAAAAAAAAAAGCAACTCCAAACCCCCAAACTCCATTACCCCAGCAATTCGAGACGGAGACCTCTGTGGTTGAGGTCCGCACCCAGAGTCTTCAGACTCTTGATTGTTTTCAATGATACTGCTTAATTGTGAAACTTTTTCATCAGTCTGTACTCATATGGGGTTCCCGGAGGGTCACTGGGGGGCAAGACTAATCCACGTTTGTGTGCATAATTTGTATTTTACACTTGACAGACACCGGAAGAAATAGAAAGATTGACAGTTGATGAAGACCTCAGTGATATTGAAAGGGCTGTTTATCTGCTCAGGTATTGCTCGAAGTCTTTCTGTGAATTTGTTGCTCGTTCCCTGTAGCAGCATGGATGAACGCGTTGTGAAATGTTACAGTTACGTTCAGATTTACTGAACCGCTTGAGCAGAGTACTCTGGCATGCGTAGCACTTAATTATAAGTTAAGATTTGGGTATGGACTTACATGTTTGAGAACTGAAATCAAGTAAGACAACCAACTTAAAGAATATTTCTTGGAGGAGGAAGAACAGAACAGCTAAGGATTTGAATTGGATCTCATTCTTTTTTTATTTTCCAGTTTTGGTTGTTCTCCCAAAGATCCAGTAAATTTAGATGAGCCTTAAAGAGTGTCCAGTGTTTAATTTTAAGCTAATCATAGAGTTTGAACTTATATGCTATTTACTATATAGAACCCCCCCCCCCCCCCCAGATAGAGTAGCTCAGTTTGATGCTCAGGATATCCTGTTTGTATTACTTTTGCTGTGTAAGCCTTGTAATTTTGTCTGAAAGATTTTAAAATTTAATTGAGCCTATTCTCGTTTAAGTTTAATCTCACAAGCTCTGCAGAATTAATGCAAGTGGTTATTGCATACATTTATAAAATTTCTTTCAACTAAAAAAACTTCAGATTTAACTTTTTAAAAGCTAATGCAGTGAACATTAATGAACTTATCTGTGAAAATACTTCCGAAGCAGAAATTTTCCTAAGGCATTTTGTGTATATTTGTTTAAAAATTTCTCTTTAACTTATAGCCACATGTTTTTCCTTTGGCAAATTAGTTTTCACTTGTGTTTTTTTGAACAGATTTTGAAAACTGGTGTTATTTACTTCCTGAGATATTTATCATCCTTGTTTCCTTAGTTTGGGTCAGCTTTGCCAGTTTCAAGTGCTGTCAAGTTTCCTGTTCTCCTTTCTAATTTATAGGTCATGCTTCTAGTTCCAGGTTATTCAGTGGAGGATCCTGTAAAAAAAAAAAAAAATCCCTCCCCATGACTTTTTTTTTAGCCTATTCATGACCTCTTGGGTTTCTGTTCTTAGTGTAGTCAGAATTGTAGCATGCTTATAATTTAGACCATTCTAGTAATTCTATCACTTGAAAATGTTTCTGGGTGTTAGACCTTATGTTAGTGTTCTTTCCCCTCCTTTGGTGATCTTTGGCAGTATGCTGTCGTTATTTCTCCCTGTTTATTTAAAAGAAAACTTTTATTTATGTATGAATTAACAGTAATGTGTTCTTGATGTTTACATAGAGAATAATTCAGGTTTAACCTTTTTTGATACTTCATTATGTTATATTTGAAGTACTTTATTCCTTAGTAATTAACATGTCTAATACAGTGAACAATAGCTGTAAACTTCTGCCTTTTCCCTGAGTTCTTTTGTTTGGAGTAGACAATTGAGGAGAGTTTAGATAAGTTTTGTTTTAACATACAGCAGTTGATGATTTGTAATAAGTTCCTACTGGATACTTCCACTGAATTCTCTTCTTTTGCATAAACGCTGGCTTACAATCAGGAAATTAGGAAACGGAGAGTCTTGTTCTACTTACCTGCGACCGCAGATACCTTACTCTAGATATCAGTGACAAGGCTTCTTTTTTAAGGAGAACTTACTTGTTTTCTATTTTGCTTTTATTGTTTGTTAGTGAATCGGCTCATCTAAGTTGTCTGTATTTCTCAGACACAGAACACACGTTTCATCCAGTTCTGGAATTTACAAAGCCCTTCAGAAACAGATGGGTCCTCTCATTCTTAGATGAGAGGTTTTTTTTTTTTTTTTTTAAAGAGATCTGATATCTCCTTTAGTTTCTTGTGCCTCATCTACCTTGAAGGAGGTTTGCAAGGTGACTCAGAAGGCGAACACTAGTTCGGTTGTGCATAGGCTCTCCAGTGGAGTTCTTTGTATTCCTACCATCTCACCACCTCCTGGGGGAAACTGGGATTTCACCTTTAGGCTAGCTTCCGAAGGGATAAACGGCACACTGCCTGAAAGGTTCTTTCTTTGTTGGAATTCCGGGGAAGATGTGGGATTGTCTAATAGATGAGCTCCAAACTTTGCCTCTGTTACAACCTCTTCTGCCCTTATATCAAACCTTTTATTTTAAATGTACGGTGTGCCTTTTTTTTCCATCGTACTTCCTAATGCTATAGAACTTCATACTGAGACCTGTTTTTTTTTTTTTTTAAGATTTTATTTATTTATTTATTTGAGAGAGGGAGTGCAGGGTGGGAGGGGGAGGGAGAAAGAGAGAGGGAGGAACAGAGGGGGAGGGAGAGGGATAAGCAGACTGGGCTGAGCAGGGAGCGCAGATCCTGTGGGTTAGATCCCAGGACCCTGAGATCATGACCTGAGTGGAAACCAAGAGTTAGATGTCAACCCACTGAGCCACCCAGGCGCTCCCTGATTTTTTTATCTGCTTTTCAGATTGATTTTTGAGTGCTTTGCCTTTTCCTTTGTATTGGATATTGGATATTTAATATCCAGATGCCAGCCCCCCCCCCCCCGAATGTCAGATTTATCTCTTTAGTTTTCTTATTTTGTATAGTAAATCTCTTTTGGAATCTTAGGGTAAATTAGAATTCAGACAAATGTGTTTGCATCACACATGCTTTATACCAGTGGGGTTCTGATAGCTTTTAAATTGAATCTAATATATAAAACATTATCTGTAGGGTACTGTCATCCAATGAAAAACAAATTACACGGTTCATCATCTCACTCTAAAATATGGCAGATCAATTGTTAATGTAGTTTTCATAATTAAGCTTAGAACATTACGGTATTTGAAGACATGACACAGATGAATTTGTGGTTTTGCATAAATACGATGCTGATACCAGCCATCTGTGGCATTTAGTGCAGAAGCAAAACAGCTTTCCTAATAGTCACAGCTTGTGGCTTCGTCAAAATCCCATCGCATCATCTTTTTCCTCTTCTCTGTCGTCTTTGTGATTTTGGCATATATTTTAGGAAAGTACTTAAAATATGTGAATAATTTTGTTAGAGAAGAGCCCTAAATTTGTATACTATGCTTTCATTAGGTAAGTCTTTCTTACCTATCTCTAATTGCCTACCACATAAATTCCAGACCCTCAAAACTTGGCATAAGGGACTCCATCTTAGCTGTGCAGTGTGATATTCCCCCAGGCCCTCAACTCTTTTTTTTTTTTTTTTTTAAATGGCTTGATTGAGCTGTAGTTTCTTTGCCATACACTTCACGCATTTAAAGTGTGCCGGTCAGTGGATTTTAGTGTATTCACAGAGTTGTGCAGCCATCGCCATGATCAATTTTAGCACATTTTCATCATCCCCCAAAGAAACCCTGTACCTATAAGCAGTCACTCCTCACTTCTTTCCACCCCTTCCAGCCTTTGGAAATCTCTAGTCTGCTTTCTGTCTCTACGGATTTGCCTATTCTCTGGACATTTCATGTAAATGAAATTATACAGTATGTGGCCTTTTGTGACTGACTTCTTTGATTTAGCATAGTGTTTTCAAGGTCCATCCATGTTGTAACATGTGTCAGTGCTTGCTTTCTGTTGTTGAGTCCTATTGTACTGCGTGGGTATATCATGTTTTGGTTATTCATTCATCAGTTGATAGACACTTGGGTTGTTTCCACTTAGTCCTTTACTTCTTGAAGCAGTCCTGCTGGCCCCTTCACTGTTACTCACATTCATCGTGTTCATCCTTACCTCTGCTTTTCCCGGTCCTGGAGGGCCTTTCATTACACCTGATCAACATTTTCCATCTCCAGGATCCAGCTATGATCTTACATCTTTCATAAAGCCTTTCTCAACTGCTGAAACCGCGTGGATCCCAGGCTTCTCTGAGCTCCCATATCACTTATGGATGGCCTCCCTCAAGGAGTGATTAATCACTACACTGTATGCCTTTTTTTTTTTTTTTAATATTTTATTTATTTATTTGACAGAGATAGAGACAGCCAGCGAGAGAGGGAACACAAGCAGGGGGAGTGGGAGAGGAAGAAGCAGGCTCATAGCAGAGGAGCCTGATGTGGGGCTCGATCCCATAACGCCGGGATCACGCCCTGAGCCAAAGGCAGACGCTTAACCGCTGTGCCACCCAGGCGCCCCATTACACTGTATTCCTTAACCTGTGTGTGCGTGGGAACATTTTCTTTAATTGTAAGCCTCTGGAGGGCAAGCATCTGTTATGTTGTGGCTGTTTTGGTCTTTCTTGTTTTGTGCTGTGATATAAATATATACCTCTTAATAAAGTGTATTATTTAATTTAAGATGGCCAACATGCCAGATGAATTAAGATACTTCTGGTTTTTTTGTATTATAGGCAATATAGAATCAGACAGATTTAGGTTACAGCCTATTCTACTGTTTATTATCTGTGTAACCAGAAACACATTATTTATGATTGTTAAGCTCTCTTTTTGCATCTGTAAAATGGAAATAGCAATTCCTGTTTCCCAAGGTTGTGTTATGGATGGAGCTCTACCACAGAATGGGTACCCAATTCATGTTAATTTCCTTCTGTCTCCTTCCCCCAGTCCCTCCTTCCTTGTTACTTAGGTTCTCAGGGTACCTTTCACACTGTAAAAGAGGATAGCAATATTAATTTTACCTTCCAATAATTTAGGAAAGTAACTGGCAAGTAAAGTATGTCAACTGAAGTTTATGAAAGATACCTATTAACTTTCTGTGTTAGTAGTATTTATCAGAAACCAGAATCTTCACAAATTATAATTAAGCATTTTAAAACTTGAGTGATAAGGTCGACCTGTTTTACGGATTTATATTTTCTTACCGAATGACCTTATCTTAAGCAATATTTGCTCTTAACGTTATGCATGCGTTGTGTGGGTTGGTTAGTGTTAACCTCACTTTTGTGTCGAATGCTTTTATAGTCACTTTATACTGTGAATTTTTTTTAAAGAGTTATTTATTTATTTTAGAGAGAGAGCGCATGAGATAGGGAGCACATGAGCTCGCATGAGCCAGGTGAGGGGCAGAGGGAGAGGGAGAGGCAGAGAATCCCAAGCAGATTCCCCGCTGAGGGCAGAGCCCAGCGCAGGGCTTGGTCCCAGGACCCTAAGATCATGACCTGAGCTGAAATCAGGAGTTGGCTGGGTAACCAGCTGAGCCACCCAGGCGCCCCTACGCTGTGAGTTTTAAAACATTTTGCACCTTGCCTTCCAGGGACGGTCAGGTAAAATGCATCTTAAATTAGGAATTTTTACCCTCTGCCCCCAACCCCCAATTTTTTTTTAAAGAAGTAAATACTCCCCCTGGTGATGTCACAGAGGGAGGTGTCTGCAGCCAAATCTGGAAATGAACAAAAGTACTGTAAACTGTGGCTTCTGGAGACCCTTGCATTCAAGACTAGAACAGGACGGCAGTAAGATAGCGGGGAAGAACTTCCCTGATAAGCTTGGCTACCTGGCTAGGTTTTGATTGTTTTGTCTTTCAAAATACCTATCACGTTGTGAAAAGTTGTGTGAAAACCTCCTTTGTATGCCCTTCTTTCTAAGATCGTCTATATCCCCATGCTTCTTCTATTTTCACTATTGTCTTGATTTCTTTTTTTGATGCCTTCTGCCTTTTAATACTATTTCAGTTAAGTGGGTATATAAGGGATGTTTATGAGTGTGTGTATGTATGTGGGGGATGCTTGAGTGTCTAGTATTACTTTGCCTAGTTTTCTTGAATGATGTACAGAAGAGCCTTTTTAATCCCTCACAAGTGGAATGGATCGTTGGTTAATCCAAAAAAATTGGTCAGCATGGGGAATCATAAAAATGATACCTACATTCAACAGTTTATTTTCCTGTAAAAAAAATATGTATTTGTTTGCTAGTCTTTTGTTGTAGGTCCACTGCCTTTTCTTTGAGTAGAGGTCTGCTGATTACAGTTCAGGATCTGCTTTCTTGCATCGATTACCCCCATAATGCCCTTATAATGTCAAGTTTATGTTTCTTTAAAGCTGAGTGAGAATTGGAAGATGGTTTAGGAAGCATTTGGACAGCATGGTCCTAGAGTTTTTGATTTTCTACTCATCTTTTGCAAATTGTCTTGTTCTTCCTATTTCAATGGCAATTTTCTTTGGTAAGTTATCTTTATTGAGTGTTTTAAAACTCTCAATTTAGTTTTCATAAAAATGACTCCCTTTTTGCATCATGTTTCTGCAGTATTTAATTAAATTATGTAATTGCAATAGCCAGTGAAAATGGGATAAACTGGTCTGAGAACAAATCTAGCCAGCTCTTGGTTACAAATCCACTAGACCAGAAGCCTGTGAGCATTCTAGAAAGTAGCCTATTAGCTTTGAGCTCTCAGCCCGCCTTTGGCAAAGAAGTGGAGAGTGTTGTTTAGTTGGAAGAGTCTTTTAACACCATGTCGAGGGAGATACTATCCTTTTCAAAGCATGCGCTGTGATGACCTTTCTTCGTCCTTGGTTACCCATGATATTTCTCTCTTGTTTCTGCATTGAGTTTGTACCATGGTCTGGTCTGTTATTCCTTTACTTTTGTATACTTAAAAAAAAAATTAATGAATTAGGAATCTCAGTTAAAGAGTTTCTTTCTTTCTTTCTTTCTTTCTTTCTTTCTTTCGAGGTGGGGGGGAAGGTGGAGGAGCAGAGGGCGAGGGAGAGAATCTTAAGCAGGCTTCACACCCAGCGTGAGGCTCAGTCTCACGACCCTGAGATCATGACCTGATCTGAAATCAAGAGCCAGATGCTTAACTGACTGAGCCACTTAGGCGCCCCAAAGAGGTGCTTTTATAGGCATATTTTTAGTCTTGTTTTTTAAAACAAGCTTTTTGAACATCTGCAGAAATGTGCACAAATCCTAAATACATAGCTTGTTGAATTTTCATGAGTGAATACACCCATGTAATCAGCACACAGATTAAGAAATAGAACACAATCTACCGTATTAGCCTAGTACCTCCCTTCTACCCCTGTCTAGTTTCTCCTGCTCCCTGCAAAGGGTAACTACCATCCTGACTTTTAACATCATAGATTAGTTTGCCTGATTTTGAACTTTGTATAGTAGGAACCATGGAATGTACTGTTTTGTGCTTAGCTTTTATTGAACCTTTCAAAAAGAGATTTGTCGATATTGTTGCATGGAGAAATAGATTGTTCATTTTTATTGCTGTATAGTATTCCATTATAAGTCACAATTTATTTGTTCGTTCTACTGTTGATGGACATTTGGCTTGTTTCCAGTTTTTTGCTCTTAGGAATAATGCTGCTAGGAACATGATGTATGCGTCTTTTGGTGAATATGTGTGTGCATTTCTTTTAGTTATCTTCATAGAAGTAGAATTATTGGTCATTAGTATATGCATATGTCCGGCTTCAAAGATACGGCTAAACAATTTTCCAAATTGTGCCAATTTAAACTTCTATCAGCAGTGTGTGAGTGGTCCAACCTTTATTTTTAAGGAAACAAAGTGACAAACCTTCTAGTTTGTAAATTTCTTAGCATAGTGGTGATGAACAGCCGACAAATAGCCTGAAGAGGTTTCTGTTTTCGTGTGCCTGATTTACTTATACCACTGAACATTATTCTTTTTCTATAAGAATGTTCCCTATGAGAGGTCCCATTTAAAAAAAATTGCCCAAATGATCATCCTCTGTGAAGGTGATGCTTGAATGCCTTTCTGCATACAACTAGGGAGCACCTTCATTTTCATGTTTTAGGATAGAGGGACCAGTGCCTCACCTATAAAGCAGAGTATATAATGGATTCCAGCTGTATATCTTACATTATTGCTCAGGCCGAATTACTTAAGAAGTCCTTGGCAAACCTTGAATTCCGTTTTGGAAAAGTACTAGGTCACTGAATGTAAGGGGTTTGGTGATTATTTCCACCTCCTTTTCCTTGCTTTTTTTAATGAGCATAACAATGGCATCTGCTTCTTTTTTCCTATTTATTGAAGCTTCAGAAGGCTCTCTCTGTGACATCAGTAGAAAGCAGAATGCTCTCATGGGGTATGTAGGAAAAGCTTAACGAAAGAGTAAACTATTTTCATCAATGTAAAAGTGACCCACATCATGTCGTTAGAAAGATCTGGAGCTCACTAACATGATGCAATTATGAGAGATTTGGGCACTTTTTATCTTGTTAAGTATAGTCAGAGATATTAATAATGGAAAAGATTTGTAATGCAACTAATGGTTACTTTAGAATAAATCTTACGAGTTTAAGTTAAAAGGTACAGAATATTTATTGAGTACTTGCATGTGTTAGGCATCACCTGGGGAACGAATGACATTATACCAGCAGATACTTGTGTTCAAGGAAGTACTTGTTTAAGGAAGCAAAAGCATTTTTCTTGGAGTTCGGTAGAACAGAGTTCATCCCCTGTTAGCAAGTGTGTTGGGTGTTGAGAAGGCAGGACATTGTGTCAGAAATACTTTATGTTAAGACAAACCCAGATTTATTCTTAGAGGCGGGGGCTCACTCATTTACTTACTGAGAGACCTTGGGTAAGTTGCTTAGCTTCTCTGAGTCCAAGCCTCCTATTCTAAAATGAGAATAATAATACCTATACTAGAGGACTGTAAGATTGGAGGAGATGTATGTAGAGGGCCCAGTGCTTGGTGCAGAGTTGTTTTAGGAAAGGATAGTTGTTATTGGTCTTTTTATTTTTTATTTTATTTTTATTTAAATCCAGTGAATTAACATATAAGGTATTATTTGTTTCAGGGTTTATTGGTCTTTTCAATCACCTTTGCAATTCAGAACGTATTTTATAAGTGTATGTATAGAGTGTATGGGAAAATTCCCATCCAGAAACTTCCTGTAGTTGTAAAGTGTTCTCTCCAGATGGTGCCCCTTTGCAATTAATCTTCCACCGTGACCCTAGGCAACCAGTGATCTGCTTTTTGTCACTATAGATTGGTTTTTCCTGTTCTAGAACGTAGACATATGTTTTCATGTCTCTTGGGTGAATGCCTAAAAATAGAATGCTGGGTTATGTGGTGAATAAATATGTTTTTTCATTTTTTATAGTTTTATTGAGGTATAATTGATATTCAATAAACTGCACATATTTTAATTGTATGATTTGATGAATTTTGACATATATATGAATTTTGACATACATATATACACACACGCACACATACCCCCATAAAGCTATCATCCCAACTAAGATAATGAACATGTCCAGTTACACAAAGTAACTTTGTGTCCCTTTTTAATATCCTCTCCCTTTCCTCTGATCTTCCATCTAGTCAACCACTGATCTACTTTCTGTCACTATAGATTAGTTCGCAATTTATAGAATTTTATAGAAATGAATTATAACATCTAGTATTTTGTCTGGCACCTTTTACTCAACTTAAGTATTGTGAAGTTCATGTATAATGTTGCATGCGTCAATAGTTTATTTCTGTTTGGTATTGATAATTATTCCATTTTAAGGATATAACATATTTTGTTTACCCATTCATCTGCTAATGGCCATTTGGGTAATTTCCAGTTTTTGGCTACTACACACTTAAGTGGCTATAAATATTCATGTACAAATCTTTGGTGGACACGTGCTTTCTTCCTTCTCTGTCATACAGCTAGGAGTGCAATGGCTGGGTCACGTAGTAGATGTATATTTATGTTTTTAAGAAACTGCTAAACCATTTCCAAAGTGAACTTGTAATTTTACATTTCCAGGTAGTGTGTGAGAGCTTGAGTTGCTCCATATACTCGTTGACATTTGGTATGATCAGTCTTTTTAGTTTTAAGCCATTTAATGGCATTTCTGGTGGTCTAGTATAGTGGTGTTTCATTGTATTTGTAATTTGGATTTCCCAAATGATCAATGGCCGTTGAGCATTTTTACATAAGCCAGCCATATATCTTGTTTAGGGAAGTATCTGTTCAAAGCTTTTGCTCTATGGTTGGATATATGTTTTGCAGATATTTTCTCCCAGTCTGTGGCTTTTTAATTTTTATAAAAGTATTTTTCAGAGAACAAAGGGTATTTGCTTTGTTGTGGTCTAATTTTGATGAGGTCTAATTTATTGATTTTTTTCCTTCATAATTAGTACTTTCTGTGTCGTATTTAAGAGATTTTTGTCAACTTCGAGGTCATTAAGATTTTTTCCCCTTTGTTTTCTTTTAGGAGTTTTAAGGTGTTAGCTCTTAATTTTATGTCTCTGATCCATTTCCAGGCAAATTTTGCATATGGTGAAGGTAAAGTTTGAGGTGAATTTGTTTGCACATGGCTATGAAGTGCAATAGAAAGGGCCAGTTTGCGAGTGTAAAAATCAGGGGTCGTGGCATTTGTGTCTGTGATCACATTCAAGTCACTTAAGTTCTTCAGGCACCGTTCCCCCCACTTCTCTCCATATAATACAATGGGTTGGGCCTGATAGAGTTTAAGGCTCCATCTTGCTTCAGCAGGGTGTCCCTCAATTCTAAGACAAAGAGATGTTGAATCCCAGTTTATTATTTCATCCACTAGGTGGTGCTAATGGTCATCCCTGTAGGACAGAAAGCCCTTGGGGAGGTGAAGTTTCACAGCTTTTTTAGAAAGTGTCATTTGCTAGGTAAATAGTCATAATTCAGAAAGTGCCCGTGTTTCATTAAGGATTGGATGCAATAATATTATGATTAAAGAAAAAATACTGTTCATTTTCCTGAACTAAAATCAGAAAATATTTTTTCTTTAAAGAGTTCTGTACATTATAGATTTGGTTTGAATATGCTTTGGGCAGAATGAGAGTAAAATGGCTAGCATAAAAATATTTACATGTTCATGCGTGAAAAATCAGACTGAGAAGTCTGACTGGCTTAGAATTGTCATATAAATTCTCCTGGTAAAAAGTTTATAAACCGTGTTTGCTTAGAAATTCTCTTGGTAATAAAATTAAACTATATTTGCTTGAAAAGTAGGTAGTCTTGAAGAGGGAAAGGTTTCACAAAAATACAGCCTGGGCTTGTGGGGGAGAGGACACCTCTCCTTGCAGCTCTGATAGTGGTGGGGAGGGAGGGGGATGGTTTGTACATGTGAATGGTATATATGCGTACCTCACATGATTTTACAGTTATCTGGGGGATTTTCCCAGATATCTTTCTGTTGTTGGTTTCTAGTTTAATTCTGTAATGGTCACAGGACATACTTTACTTTGCTTGACCTCAGTTCTTTTAAATTTGCAGAGGTTTGTTTTATGGCCCAGAACATGGTTGATCTAGGTGAATTTCCATGTGTACTTGAAAAGCATGTGCATTCTGTCATTGGGTATAATGTTCTATACATGTGAATTAGGTCATGTGGGTTGATGGTCTTTTTCAGGTGTTCTATATCTCTGTTATTTTCAATGTACTTATTCTACTGATTACAAAGACTGGAGTATTTTTTTTTTTTTTTAAAGATTTTATTTATTTATTCGACAGAGATAGAGACAGCCAGCGAGAAAGGGAATACAAGCAGGGGGAGTGGGAGAGGAAGAAGCAGGCTCATAGTGGAGGAGCCTGATGTGGGGCTCGATCCCAGAACTCCAGGATCACGCCCTGAGCCGAAGGCAGACGCTTAACCGCTGTGCCACCCAGGCGCCCCACAAAGACTGGAGTATTGAAGTCTCTAACTATAAATGCGGATTTGTCTACCCCTTTCAAATCTGTCAGTTTTAGTAGTAGTTCAGGTATTTTGATTTCTGTATTTAGGTACATGCAGTTAGGATTGTTATGTTTTCTTGGTGATTTAACCCCCTTATAGTTATGTAATATTTGTCTTTATCCCTAGAAATATTCTTTGTTTTGAAGTATATTTTATCTGAAATTAATATACTCACTCCAGCTTTCTTTTGGTTAGTGTTTACACAGTGTATCTTTTTCTGACCTTTTGCTTTTTTTAAGTTGAATTTAATTTTTTTTAAAAGATTTTATTTATTTATTTGACAGAGAGAGAGACAGCCAGCGAGAGAGGGAACACAAGCAGGGGGAGTGGGAGAGGAAGAAGCAGGCTCACAGCGGAGGAGCCTGATGTGGGGCTCAATCCCGTAACACCGGGATCATGCCCTGAGCCGAAGGCAAACGCTTAACCGCTGTGCCACCCAGGCGCCCCTAATTTTTAATTAATTTATTTATTTGAGAGAGAGAGAGAGCCCAGAAAGAGAGGGAGAAGCAGACCCCCCCCCCCTGAGCAGAGAGCCTGACATGGGGCATGATCCTAGGACCCTGAGATCATGACCTGAGCCAAAGGCAGATGTTTAACTGACTGGGCCACCTGGGCACCCCTTACCTTTTGGTTTTTTTAAAAAGATAGTTTTGGAGGGAATTATTTTAGGTCTCCAGAAAAGTCACAAAAGTAGTTAAGAGGGCTCCCATATACGTTTCACCAGTTTTCTCTAAAGCTAGTATCTTACATAACCTTGGTACTTTTGTCAAAACTAAGAAATTAACATTGGTACATCACTATTAACTAAACTATAGACTATTTGGATTTTATCAGTTTTTTCACTAATGTTCTTTTCCTCCAGGATACCACATGGCATGTAGTTGCCATATCTCCTTAGTCTCCTCTTGGCTGTGTTGCTTTCCTAGTCTTCCCTTGCTTTTCAAGATCTTGATAGTTTCCATGAGTGGTCAGATATTCTGTAGAATGTCTCTCAAGTTGTATTTGTGTAATGTTTTTCTCATTATTAGATTGGGGCTATGGGCTTTTGGGAGGAATACCGTAGAGGGGAAATGCATTCTCATCTTATAATTTCAGGGGGGTACATGCTATCAATACGATTTATCACTGGTGATGATAATCTTGGTTACTTGGTTAAAGTAGTATCTCCCAGGTTCCTCCCCTGTAGGTGTGGTGAGAGAGGACCTCCCTTGTTTTTGATTTTAGGGGGAAGGCATTCGGTCTCTCACTATTAAATATGATGTAAGTATTCCTAATTTGCTGACAGTTTTTGTCATGAATGGGTGGTGAATCTTGTAAATATTATTTTTCTGAGTCTATTGATTTGATGTATGGCTTTTCTAACTTAGTTTTTTTAATATGCTGAATTACATTGATCAATTTTCAAATGATGAACCAACCTTGCATTCTTGGGATGAAATCTACTTGCTCATGATATATGAGTCTTTTTTCAGTGTTTCTGAGCTCTATTTGCTAGTATATTTTTGAGGATTTTACGTCTAATGTGATGAAAGATATTGATCCTGTAACTTTCTTTTCTATGGTTTTGGTTTTAGGAAGATGCTCATGAAATGACTTGGGAAGTGGTTTCCTATTTTCTGGAAGAGGTTGTGTAGAATTGGTATTATTTCTCCCTTAAATGTTTAAAAAAAATTTTTTTTAAGTAATCTCTATCCCCAACGTGGGGCTTGAACTCACAACCCTGAGATCAAGAATCACATGCTCTATCGGCTGAGCCAGCCAAGTGCCCCATATTTCTTCCTTAAATGTTAGGTAGAAGTCACCAATGAAACCATCTGGGCCTGGGATTTTCTTTTTTTTTTTTTTTTTAAAGGTTTTTAACTAAAAATTCAATTATTTATTAGATATCGGGCTCTGTGGGTTGTCTATTTCTTCTTGAGTGGGTTTTGGTAGTTTTTGTCTTTCAAAGTACTTAACTGTATTCCATCTAAATTATTGGATTTATGGGCATTGAATTAGGCTATGCTAGTGTTCCCTTTTAATGTTTGTGGGATCTGTACTGATGTCCCCTCTTTGATTGCCTATACAGGTAATTTGTGTTTTCTCACTTTTTTTTCTTGTTTGCATTTGGGGTCTATCAATTTTGTTGATCTTTTAGAAGAACCAGCTTTTGGTTTTCTTTTTCTTTAATGTTTTTCTGTATTGTGATGTTTTCTGTATCAATTTCATTGATTTTTATTTTGTACTTAGTATTTCCTTCATTCTGCTTACTTTGCATTTAATTTTCCCTTCTTTCTCTAATTTCTTAAGGTGGAATCCTAGTTTATTGATTTTAGATTTTTATTTTAGTACATGCATTTTAATGCTATGTATCTCCCTGTAGGCACTGCTTTAACTGCATTCCACGAATTTTGATGTTTTGTGTCTTCATTGTCATTTAGTTGAAATAAAAATACTTTCTTTCTGGGGCACCTGGGTGGCTCAGTTGGTTAATCTTCCATGTCTGACTCTTGATTTCAGCTCAGGTCTTGATCTCAGGGTTTTGAGATCAAGCCCTGCCTTGCGCTCTAAGCCCAGCCTGGAGTCTGCTTGAGATTCTCCCCTTCCCTCTGCCCCTCCCCCTTGTTCATGTGGACACGTGCACACTCACTTTCTCTCTCTCTCTCCAAATAAAAGCTTTAAAAAAACCCCAACACACTTTCTTTCAAGACTTCTGTGACTCAGGAGTCACTGAGAAGTGTATTGTTTAATTTCCAAATATTGGGGGATTTTCCGGGTATCTTTTTGTTACTGATTTCTTGTTTAGTTCCATTACAGTTTGAGAATGTACTTTCCCTGATTTCTGTGACTACCTCTTCCTTCCCCATAACAGCGCTGATTTAATTTCTTACTATTCCCTTCTTTGCTTGGTGTGTACTGCAGGCATCTTTGCTATTCATTAAACATACCAGGTATATACCTACCTTGGATTTTGCACTTGCTCTTCCTTCTGCTCTTAATATGTTTTCTTCAGATATCTGCATTGCTAGGTCTATTATTTCCTTCACATCTTTACTCATATGTGGGTTGCTTGTTTATCTCAGATAAATGGCACCATCATCTGCTTCATGTCACAGGTTAAAAACCTGTGAGTATTGTCCATCTTTCCTGTTCCTCATCTTTGATATTTAAGCAGATTAAATCTTCTTTTACAAAATAGGAATGTTCACAACGTTTCTGTAGTTTTCTGATATAGGCATTAAAAAGCTCCCACATTTCTTTATTCAAGATGGGTTTTAAATACTGGATTAGCAGAAACCTGCTGAAGGATCAGAATTCCAGTGTTTTAGTCATTTCTTTTGGTACCTTGGTGGGTAAATAGATGTGGCCTCTTTTTTTTCTTTTTCAGGAAAAAATTTTCTTAATGTTCCAAAACAACATATATTTTATTAGCTCTAGTTTCTTATTTGTTATATGGAATCTATATATGTTTATATATATATTTACATATATATATAAAATTAGTTGAGACTAATTTTGTTTCTTTTTATTAGGTAGTGAGAGCTGTAAAACTTGTGTTTTTCTTCTAATCCTTGTTGCTAAGAGACAGAGCACAGCAACTAACCAGCTGTGTGACCTTGGGAACATCATTTAGCATCTCTATTCTGTTAGTAAAGTGAGGGAGATGTACTTAGTCATGCTGTTAAGACCCTTTCTGGCACTATGACTGTACACTTAATTCGGCGTTCACTGCAGTTATCAGCTTACCTTCATTTCTCTATTCCTTCAAAAATATTTACTTATTTGTAGTTTAAAAAAAGCTCAGGATAGGGGCACCTGGGTGGCTCAGTTGGTTAAGCGTCAGACTCTTGGTTTCAGCTCAGGTCATGATCTCAGGGTCCTCAGACTGAGCCCCGCATCTGGCTTGGCACTGTGCTGGGTCTGCTTGTCCCTCTCCCTCTGCTGCTCGCCCCCCTCCCTTTAAATCTTTAAAAAACAAAAAAAGCTCAGGGTATACAAATCAACTCTGATTCTTTTGACTAGTGTTTTTAAAAAATATTAAAGTGTTCAGTATTTTGCATATTTAAATGTGTGCTTCTCTAAATCCTTTTGTGTAGGTAAAGAGTTATAAATAAGAATAAAATGACTTGTTATTTCATCAAATCATTATTTTATAGTAAAAATCATTACATATTGTGATTTAAAAACTCCATTTACTGCTTAGTGTCTTTATGATTTCCACATAAGTAGCACATGGACCTAGTCTTATGGACAACATATTAAAATAATTTAGGTAAGATATATATCATTTTTTACTCATATATATGAGTGAATTTACTCATGTGTATCCATACTTACTCATTGAATTACATGTGGTATAATTAGCAATTATATTTCCTTAGACAGTATTTTTCTTTTAAAATAATTAGAGGACTGGTGATTCATATATTGCTAGAAGAAATGATAGGAATGTCTAAACTAATTCTTTAAGGGGCAGCAGGGATAAAATTGACTTTGTTTCTCTTGAAGAAGAAAATATATGCATGAAATTAACTAGTTAATTAAATTTTTTATTATTTATTTATTTATTTATTTATAAAATATTTTATTTATTTACTTGAGAGAGAGGGAGAGAGAGAGAGCAAGCATGACTGAGCCAGAGGGGTAGAGGGAGAGGGAGAAGCAGACTCCCTGATGAGCAGAGGGCCCAATGCAGGGCTCAATCCCAGGACTCTGGGAGCATGACCTGAGCCAAAGGCAGCTGCTTAACTGACTGAGCCACCCAGGTGCCCCAGTTCATTAAAATTTTTTAAAATAGATTTTATTTTTAAGTAATCTCTACACTCAACATGGGACTTGAATTTATAATCCCAGGATCAAGAGTCACATGTTCCACTGACTGAGCCAGCCAGGCCCCCATGAAATTAATGTAATAGTTATTTAGAACCTCATAAGAAATACTATAGGAGCAATAGTTTTGTTGTTTTATTTAAATTAGATTCTTGCTTTATGGAGATACTGTCCTGACCCTGACAGTAATTACCTGGTTGACTTGAACACCTTCCGTACTATATAGATGTTGGTTTCTTCATTGTCACGATGTGAGGAGGTGAATTATGTTTCCACAGATCCGGAAATTATGTCATGGAGATGATCGCTGCTTTAGGCCGTCTTCAACACACTCTGTTCTAACCTCTCCGTAGCAGTAGAGGGAAGGAGCCAATGACCTGAGCCATTTCAGGCAGATTTTGCATATTGATTTTGGGTTGACCGATGAGCTTTTCCATTTTATGATTGATTTGTGTGACGTTTCTTCTGATTTGGTGCTTCATTTGCAGCAGTACCAGTCCAGCAGACGGGAACCACTGTATGTTGTCTGGGACTCTCCTTCTGGGTCATATTATCCACCCCTAGATTTTCAGTGATGATCTCTATGACATACTTTGCAAATCTGTGGCTATGACCATGGGTTTTTCTTGTGAACGTTGGGCCAGGTCTGCCTGCTGGGTGTCTCCACTAGGATGTCTCTACCAGAATGCTTTGCTGGCTCTTTAAGCTTAGTGTGCCCCAAACCGAATTCTTCACTTTTTATCCAAATGTGCCTTCACTTGTCATTGGAGCTTGACCATCCTTTCAAATCATCCTGGAGGGAAATCTGGGAATGATTTTGTACTCTTCCTTTCTCCCTCGGTGATTGGTTTTATATCAAGTCCTATTGATTTTATTTCTGCAAGAAGCCATTTCTTCTTTTTCCACTCTAATTCAGATACACAGAATGAGAATGCTTTGTTTTTATTGTTTTCTTTCTACTTCCAGAGCACAGCGACTGGCAAATCATAAGTGTTCAGTACATCATTGTAAAATGATTGCATGAACCCCATCTGGCACGGAATCTTTGAACGCACTGTTCCTTCGACTCTCTCTTTTCACCTATTCCTACTCATTTTCAGGTCTCAGCTCTTCAAGGAAGCCCTCCCTTGGCCTCTAAATTAAGTGATTTTCTCAGATGTACTGTTCCTTGATAGGTCTGTGCACACTTGAGATGATTTAATTGATTGTCATGTAACGCTTGTCTTCTCTGCCTGTGAACCCCTAATAAGGAAGGGCCGCTTAGCTCGCTGCCGAGGCTGTAAGAAGCACTTAGTCAGTCCTTGCCGTCTGACAAGGTCTGTGCCTGGGCGTAAAGCGTCATTAGATTTCGTTGGAGAATCCAGAACCAGTGCCTCGCAGCAGCAGGTCCTGATTAAGTACTTCCTGACTAATGGAACTTACCAGTCCTCCCGTGTTCTGTAGATTAAGTAATCAGGTCTCTTCCCCTTCCTATGAGAGCAATTTGTCATCTTTTCTTCCTGTAGGTACCAGGGATTCAGCCTGTTTTTATCCCTTGTTTTACTCTTCTGTTTTCCCTCCTGGGTTCCTCTCTCACTGAGTTGGCAACGATGTAACCCGAAGCTTCTTAGCTATCCCTTCTCCCCTGCTATGTCCTGATATGTCTATATAGTCTTTAAAAGTAGTTTTAAAAAGATTTTTACTACTGTGTTAATGGAGAAGTGGAAAGATGGATTACAAAAATAATCAGAGAGATTACAGTGTTCCCAGAAATCTTCCAAGTTTGTACAGTTATTCCTGAACTTGTGTTTTGCATACCTTTCAACATTTCTGCTCTAGTTTATTTATGTAGGACAGACCTTGGTAATTTTTCCTTTTACTCTTCGCAGAATACTGTGGAACAATGATTTTCTACTGTTTTTTACCATGACCTATAGTAATTTTAAATTGTGACCTGTCACGTATCCAAAAGTTTGCCTGTGTGTGTGTGTGTGTGTGTGTATGTTGTGTATATATGTATATATACATATATTGTGTGTATATGTTGTGTATATATGTATATATACATATATTGTGCATATATGTATATATACATATATTGTGCATATATGTATATATACATATATTGTGTATATATGTATGTATATATATGACTGAAACTAACTTTTAATAATTATTATCCTTCTATGTATAATAAAATAAAAACATATCAAAGTTAGCCTCAAGTAGAATCTTGATATAGTTAATAATTGACCCATAGTAAGTTCATTCCACACCAGGTCAAGTGAGGATAATAGTGCTCGTCTTGTAAAACTGCTGTGAGATTTGCTGTGGGGTATGAGGGAGAAAGGGAAGGTGAAAGTAATTCCAAGATGTATTCCTGGAGAGTCAGAGGGCTGTTTGTTCCTCTGTTGGTAGACTGAAGGGGAAAGGAGCTCACTAGTTGGTCTATGAAGTAGGAGAGCCACTCAAAAGGAGATGCTCTCTGTATAACTGAGTTCAATCAGGAGAGGAGATTGTCTTTTCGTCACAACGAATGCGCACCTTCTGCATACTATATTGATGTGACACTGTGATAGTAAAAGATATAGAGTGGAAATTGTCAGCTAAAGAATTTATTGTAACATGAGTATTACTAAATAAATCATGTGCAGATTTTTCTCTTGCAGCATTGCCAACTTAGAGACATTTTTAGGCTGACAGCTTAGCCACTTCTTATGATGTGACGTTATCCTGGGTATAGCGGCCCTAGGTTAGCTATGGGCTTAGAAGTCATAGCTGGAATCCTGTCTGGCTCTAATCTTTAGTAGTTGGTTGGCTTTGGGTTAGTTGCACTTAATTTTTCCGGGCCTCAGTTTCCTCAATTGTAAAGTCAGGATAGAAATATATTGCTCATATATTGTGAAGATTAATGTGATTATGTGAAGTGTCTTGCCTGGCACATTGTAGATCCTTAAATGTTAAGCTTTCTTTTACCCTTCCTTTGGTACTATTCTTTTTTTTTTTTTTTATAAATTTTTTTTAAAGTTTTTATTTATTTATTCGACAGAGATAGAGACAGCCAGCGAGAGAGGGAACACAAGCAGGGGGAGTGGGAGAGGAAGAAGCAGGCTCATAGCGGAGGAGCCTGATGTGGGGCTCGATCCCGTAACGCCGGGATCACGCCCTGAGCCGAAGACAGACGCTTAACCGCTGTGCCACCCAGGCGCCCCGCTTTGGTACTATTCAAAAATGTACTACGTTTCTCTGTGATTCTGAGCATAATGACTAAGCAGGGTCGAATGGTTCCCTAACTACATACAAGGTGGAACTTGGAAGACTTAACATTATCCAGGACTTGATTTTATAGTACTGACATGGGAAATATGCCACATTGGAGAGGTGACTGCTATTGTGGGCCGGCATTCTGTATCTTCTGCATTAGATTCCTGAGTCATCTTTGTCTCCAAAGAAGGTTTTGTCTTTCTTGGAAGTTTAATTCTCTGAGCTTATCATTTAATTTATTTTGCTCCATTCATTAAAGTAAACTGTTTAATAATTTACTTTGAGTGAAGAAATACTTAAATGTCAACTACACGAAGTTTACTTTTTATTGTGAACTCAAAACAAGGCCTGTGTGGCTCCTGCTTCATTGTTACAAATTCAAACACAGCATCAGCAGCTTCTGTGTTACATTTTCGAGTTTGAAATGAGAGCTGCTAGGATTAGGATCACAGACTGTGTATACACAAATCATTTGTGTTTAACAGCAGCAAAGCTAGAGTTCTCAGGTTAATTTCTCTGGTAGCGACTGACCATGTTATGTCATCATTTTTGGATGGTATCTGTTTCTTCCCCTCCCCCATTCCCCAGTGGTTTAAGATCAGATAAACAACGAGGTTGGCCAGCTAGGGAAAGACATAGGACTTTTTGCTATACAGTCAGAATTCTTAGTGTGTACATCTGTCTTCCTCACTAGAGTTTGAGCTCTTCAAAGGTTGAAGCAAGATACAAGGGTAGAGAAAAGCAGTATTGTCCGTCTCCAGATCTGTTCTAACATGCAGCTCTCTTCTTTGTGGGAAGGGCATAGGTTTTATAAACTAGCACAGACAGCCTCATTTTTGGAGACCCAAGATAATTTTTCTGGAAGTGCTTTGGGCAATATGATATACTAAGAATTTCTGGCCCTCTTCCTGATTTACCACAAATTGATTATCATTTTGTTTCTCCCAGCGTCATTGAGGACCAGCTGTTTTTGAAATCATGTTTTTAAAAGCATTACACGCATAGTTATACAGTTTTCTCTCATAATTCTCCATAGCTTAGGAGCAGGAGTGGGATGGAAAGCATAATTGGATGGGCTTGGTATTGGCTGGGTACACAGGTTGGAAGAGAGGCAGGGTCGTGCATGGGTTTTGGAGTTATACAGTCTGGGTGACTGGGCACTAATCTTTCTAAGCCCTAGTTAACCTCATCTATAAAATGGAGCTAATGAAAGTATCTACTCTACCTCATAAGACTGTGAGCAGTAAATAATGACTACAAGTAAGGTGCTCATTTAGCGCAATGCCTGGCGTGCGGTCTGTTAGATACTATTTTTGTTGTTGTTGCTGTCAAGGAGGAGGAGAATTGAAGGGGGTGATTGGTGAGAGTGTGGTTGGAGGAACAGCCAGGCAGATTCAGGCTGCTGAGAAAGAAAGAGACACTAGGAGGAATATTAGAAACTGGAGAATAAGAAGGAATTGGCAGGTTAGAAATGGGACAGGGGTAAAAAAATGGATTTAATGATAGAGAAATAGAAAGATAAGAGTTTATGGCCAGCCAGTGAGATCCCAGAGTTTGAGATTCTAGAGACGAGCATTTCCAGGTAAGGGTGAGATCTAGCCTGTGACAGTGGTTGGTGATGTAGAGACAAATTCGGTTTAAATCAAATATTTATGGAGCTTTTCTTGCATGTGAGATATTGTGCTAAGATTGGGGAATGTAAAATTTGGCAAAACATCACTGGATTAGACGGTTCAGGAGCTGGCTCTTCGCTGTTCACCTGAATGCTGAGGTTGCCCATGACAATGGTAGGATCTCGGGCAAGAAGGAAGACTGAAACTTTATTACAGTGAAGAATGCTTGAGTGGATTGACTTGTTTTTCATTGGTTGAAGATATTACTATAAATGGCTCTTTAAAATAGGTGCATCTCCCAATGGGAATAAAATAATTAGTAACATTAATTTAGAATTTAGAAGATAGCTGTCCTAAATTCATTTATTTATCTAGTCCTTTTTTCCCTTCCTCTTTCCTTTTTAGCCGCTAGTGTACATATTAGATGATTAACCCAGTTCTTTTTAGTTTTAGAGGAATGGTTTGCTGAGTCGGCTTGTGTCCTTTTCTTTCTCAGCGAGTACCCTAGAAAGGGAACATGTCCCGAAGAAGAGCACAGCGGCACAAAAAGGGACAGCGTATCTTGTAGCCAGGATGTTGATGGTTCCTTGTGCCTTTCAGTTGAAAGGTGTAGGTTTTGAACTCTAGGAAGCTTACTTTATTAAAAAAAAAAAAAAGGTATAACATTGAGTCAACATTTATTTTACGATTACATTTACTATATCAAAAAGCAATAAAGTGAATTTTATACTGTCGGTGTAAACCTATGCCGATCGTTTTGGGGTTCATTCCAGTCAGGGATGCTCGCATAGATCCACGCGTGGTTGGTTTATTTACCAAACAGGAGATAGCAGCAGGGCCACAGAACCCAGGAAATTTCCAGGTACGCAGGCTCAGTATCTCACTTGAATGCCTGGCCACGTCTACTCGTGTCAGTGTCTCTTTAGTCTGATGCACAACCCCTTCCCACGCTGCTCCTCCTGCTTTTCTCTAATGTGCATTTGAGCAGACTACGTGTTATTCCACCTCTGCTGACTGTTCTTTGCCACATCACTTTGAACATTGTTTCTGTGAAGAGGAACCCTGTTGCCAGGACTAACAGCAGTAGCGAACAGATGCATTCAACATCAGATGGACCTTCTGCTTCATTTGGGCAAACTGCTACTGTGCACTGGGCTCATTTCACTCGTGTAGTCCTAAAAATGGGAAGAATTTTGCACTCTCCTCTTTTCTTTTTTCTTTCTTTCTTTTTCTTTTCTTTTTTCTTTTATCTTTCTTTCTTTTCTTTCTCTTTCTCTCTTCTTTTCCCTTTTCTTTTCTTTTCTTCTCTTTTCTTTTCTTTTCTTTTCTTTTCTTTTCTTTTCTTTTCATTCTGTCTCTATCATGGTAGCTCTCATGGTATTGTCTCCAGACCCACAGCATTAGGGTCACCTGGGAACTTGTTAGAAATCAGGTTCTCAGGCCTCACCAAGATCTGAACCCAAATCTCTGAAAGTAGGGCCTAGTTTTAGCAGGTGCTCCCGGGTAATTCTGGTACATGGTAAAGCTTGAGGACCACTGCTTTAGCATATTGGGGGTACCAACCTGTAAAGGTTGGTACACTTCCTTGAAGTCTTTGACTTCATATATGTCTGCTAAGCTCAGTGTATAAATTGAAAATGTGAAATTGCCGTTGTTGTAGGTTAACAGTTATCTAATGTTGGCAATCTCGTATGGTTCAGCTAACAGCTACTTTGTGTAAACCATTGCGTAAACCAACTAAAATGTTCTTAGATGTTTTTTGTTGAGTTGTCGATGCTCTTAGCGGGGGACAGCGGTCCTGTGCGTTGTAGAAGGCTTAGCAGCATCGCTGGATTCTACCTACTGGATTACGGTAGCATCTGCCAAGTTGTGATGATCAAAAAGTTCTCCAGACATTGTCATATGTGTCCTGGTGCTCGGTGGGTCGGGGATCGCTCCCCATCGAGAACCACTGGCTAACCCAGTTGCTTTCCCTTCTAAGCAGTAATACTCAACACATTACCCATAATATATACATTTTTCTCCCTGAGTGGGAGAAGGGCCGGACATAGACTAATTATAGAAATTAAATTTAGATTTTATGTTTGATAGAGATGATGGTGATTACAATTTAGGTTCACTTTCTTTTATGTTTCTTCATGTCCTGTTTATCGTAAACAGTATTATTATTATAGTATTATTATTATTATAATAAAACAGTAGACTATTATTTGGTTTTCTTTTTTTTTTTTTAAGATTTTATTTATTTATTTATTCATTCGACAGAGATAGAGACAGCCAGCGAGAGAGGGAACACAAGCAGGGGGAGTGGGAGAGGAAGAAGCAGGCTCATAGCGGAGGAGCCTGATGTGGGGCTCGATCCCATAACGCCGGGATCACACCCTGAGCCGAAGGCAGACGCTTAACTGCTGTGCCACCCAGGCGCCCCTATTATTTGGTTTTCTAATATCTTACTGCTGTCAAAGTCTAATGGCATTCTGATTTTGTTTCTGAGTAATTTGCTGATTTGCCAAGGGATTGTCTTTTTCTGTAAAGTCCAGTATATCTCAGTGTGGGTTATGCTAGATTGGTTTTCTCAAGTATATGGTGTGCTCTTTTAAATTTTTTTTTTTTTTAATTTAAAAGAAGTTTTCATTTTTTAACTTTTTCTTTTTCAAACACTTCCCTTGCTTTGGATTTTTTCTTTGGGGACTCCTATTAAAAGTAGGAGCTGGTCTTTTTTGCCTATCTTTTGTATCACTTTCTCTCAAATCTTTTTGATCTTTTTTTATTTAAAAATTTTCCTTCTTTTCACCTTTTATTTTTCTTAAGACATTATTTTTTTCTTAAAAGATTTTATTTATTTATTCGACAGAGATAGAGACAGCCAGCGAGAGAGGGAACACAAGCAGGGGGAGTGGGAGAGGAAGAAGCAGGCTCACAGTGGAAGAGCCTGATGTGGGGCTCGATCCCATAACGCCGGGATCACGCCCTGAGCCGAAGGCAGACGCCCAACCGCTGTGCCACCCAGGCGCCCCTCTTAAGGCATTATTTATCGTATTCATTCACCCTTGTGTTCTTTCTAGTTTAGTGGTTTTTGAAATATTTTCTTCATTTCTTTCCTGAGTTCTATCACCTTATTTCTGAGTTTTCATAATTATGATTGATGTGGTTTTTTCAGTATCTTTTTTCCTTTCTTTCTTTCTTTCTTTCGTTCTTTCGTTCTTTCTCTCCTTCCTTCCTTCCTTCCTTCCTTCCTTCCTTCCTTCCTTCCTTCCTTCCTTCCTTCCTTCTTTCGCTTGTGGATAAATAGTAGTTTTAGTTCGCTGTTGTGTGGGCATGCCTGTCTTTCATTGTCTTTAGGGATATTAGTACACTCTTTATTCTCTTTTTCTTTTGGTGGCTATATATGGAATTAAATCATGATCCTTCTGTGTTTCTCCTTTTTATGTGAAACTAGTTTCATAAACCCTTGAAGGCAGTGTGGTTCAGGGTAGCTTTTCTAATTTCAGGATTCTAGAGCTCCCTCTTATTTTTTACCTCATGTTTAAAATAGGATGCTTTACTTTCTGAAGTTTCTGGGCTCTATTTCTCTACATTGATTTGGACCTTGTCTTCCCTTTGTGGTCTTTTGTTTCTATCCTGTTCAATTCAGAATCTATTTCCTAGAATTTTTCTTCAGTGCGGGCCTTTGTTCTAGATGTTTCGAGAATTCATAGGGATAAGACTAGTTTAGCTCCCTGAGATGTTATTATGGACACATTGAGCTCATCAAGAGTGAGAGTGTGGAAAATCATTTATAGTTTTAGCTGCTGTCCATACATGCACGATCTTGGGTTTATGTGGGAAATCTTATCACTATGTTGTTGTTGTTGTTGCATGAGTTTTTTATTTTACTCTCCTAGTTGCTCTGTTTTTATGGGGAATTCAGGAAGTTTCAAAAACTACGTGTCTGCTGTTGCTGCCTTCCTAGATGCATTTTGTACATATTTATTGAGGTATTATTGGCATACAAGGAACCCGCACATATTTAAAATGCAGTCTCCTGAGTTTTGACATACATATATGGCCATGAATCCTCACCATGATCAAGATAATAAACCTACTAATCACCCCTGAAACTTTTCTGATGCCCCTTTGCAATCCTAACTTCATTTTTTCCCCTCTTCTCCAGGCAACGGCTGATGTGCTTTCTGTCACTATAGTTTAGTGTGCATTCCCTGTAATTTTAGATGAATGGAATCATACAGTAGAATGGCTTCTTTCATTCATCATAATTATTTTGAAATTCACTTATGTTGTTGTGTGTCTCAATAGTTCCTTCCTTTTTATTGCTAATAAATAGTATTCCGCTGTATAAATATGTCACAATTTGGTTATCTACCCACCTGTTAGTAAACATTCGGGTTGTTTCTGTTTTTGTCGATTAGAAACAAAGCTGTGATAAGTATCTGTGTTCAGGTGTTTCTGTGAACATATGCTTTTGTTTCTTTTGAGTAAACAAGAGTGGAATGTCTAGGTTGTTTGGTAGGTGTCTTTGTAAGTTTTTAAGAGATTATCAAACTTTTTCAAAGTATTGTTCCGTTTTCCATTTCCACCAGTAGTATGTGAGAGTGGTGTGTTCAGTCCTTATAAAGTCAGTCATTCCAATGGGTGTGTAGTGCTATCTTATTGTGGTTGTGATTTGAAGTTACCCAATGATAAATTTTGTTGACCATCCTTTTCATGTGTGTGTTTGCCAATATATTCTTTGGTGATGTTTTGAAATCTTTTGTCCATTTTTTGTTGGATGTTCTTCTTATTTAGTTTGAGTGCTTTATATATTCTAGATACAAGTTGTGTGTTGAATATATATCTTGCAAATATTTTATGCCAGTCTGTGGCTTGCCTTTTTGTTTCTGTAGCAGTACCTTTGGAAAGCAAATGTTTTAAATTTTTTTTTTTTAATTTTTAAAAAATTTTTAAAAATTTTATTTCAACTCTAGTTAACATGTAGTGTAATACTGGTTGCAGGAGCAGAATTTGGTGATTCCTCACTTACCTATAACACCCAGTGCTCATCACACCAAGTGCCGTCCTTAATGCCCAGCAAATGTTTTTAATTTTGATGAAGTTCTTTTTGTTATATTTTTTCTTTTATAATTTATGTCTTTTCTGTCCTACTTAAGAAATATTTGTCAAACCCAAGGTCACTAAGATTTTCTGCTAAGTTTTCCTCTGAAGTTTTATAGTATTGGCTCTTACATTCAGGCCTGTAATCTACTTGGAGTTAATTTGTTGTATCTGGCTTCAGGTTGGGGAAAGATTCATTATGTTTTGCATATGGCTATCCATTTGTTCCAGCACCATTTGTTGAAAAGATGATCACTTCCTCATTGAATTATCTTGTCACGAATCAATCGTGTATTTATGTTTGAGTCGATTTCCTGGACACTTGACTCTTTTTCATTGATCTATAGGACTATTTTTATGCTGGTGCCACACTTTTTTTTTTTTTTTTAAGATTTTATTTATTTATTCGACAGAGGTAGAGACAGCCAGCAAGAGAGGGAACACAAGCAGGGGGAGTGGGAGAGGAAGAAGCAGGCTCATAGCAGAGGAGCCTGATGTGGGGCTCGATCCCATAATGCTGGGATCACGCCCTGAGCCGAAGGCAGACGCTTAACCGCTGTGCCACCAAGGCGCCCCCACACTTTCTTATTGTAGCTTTATAATAAGTTGTAAAATAAGATAATATTTGCTCTACTGTAGCCTTATTTGTGTTCAAATTTGTTTTGGCTGTTCTGGATCTTTTGCATTTCCATATAAATTTTATTTTTGCTGTAGGCAATAGTGTTGTCTGTGACTAAAGCCAATTTGACTTTTTCCTTTGCAATCCATAAGCCTTTAATTTCTTTTTATTGCTTATTGCCCTGGCACAAACCAAGCCTCCAACACAATGTTGAATAGAAGTCGTAATAGTGAACATCTTTGTCTTGTTTCTGATTAGGGAGAATGCGTTCATTCTTTTACCATTAAATATGAAGAAAGCTGTAAGTTTTTCATAGATGCCCTTTATCTGAAGGGCATTCTTTATCTAGGAATTTTTGGTTTGCTGATAGTTTTAAATCATGAATGAATGCTAGATTTGTCAGATTTCTACATCTATTGAGATGCTCATATGTGCTTTTAAAGAATTCTGTCATATTGATTGATTTTTTAAAAATTAAACTTTTTATTTTGAGATAATTATAGATTCACATACAGTAGTAAGGAATAATACAGAGATACCCATATACACCCTTTACCTAGTTTCCCCCTAAAGTAACATCTTGAAAAACTATAATACAATATTACAACCAGGATATTGATATGATCAAGATAGGTAAGATTTCCATCACTGCCTAGTCACGTTCATTTCCCTCCCCACAACCATCTTTAACAAACCCTGGAAACCACTAATCTGGTTCTCCGTTTGTATAATTTTTGTCTTTTCAAGAATTCTAGTTCCTTTGCCTTTCCATATAAATTTTAGAAAAATATTGCCTGTGTCTCCCAAAAATCTTGTTTAGATTTTTGATATGAATCGTGTTAATCTACGTTTGTATTTCATTTTTCAAGTGGTATTGTATTTGTAATTTCAGTGTTCATGTGTTGAATATGGTCAGATGTTTTTTTCTGCATTGATTGATATGATCATGGATATTTTTCTTCTTTAACCTGTTAATATGATGGATTACACTGATTCTGAATATTGAACCAGCCTCATATCCCTGGAGTAAACCCCATTTGATCATGGTGTATAACTTTTCCTTTTACATGTAATTGTATTTTATTTGCTAATATTTTGTTAAGAATTTTTGCATCTGAAAAAAAAGAATTTTTGCATCTGTATTTATGAAGGATATTGTTCTGTAGTTTTTCTTTTTGGTCTTTGCCTGGTTTTGGTATTTCTGTAATATTAGCTTCGTAAAGTAATTTAGGAAATATTCCCCCATCTTCTATTTTCTGAAAGAGATTGTGTAGAATGGTGTTAATTCTTCCTTAAATGTTTGGTAGAATTCTCCAGCGAAATTATCTGGACTTGGAGATTTCTTTAAGGAGTTTTGACATAAGAATTCAATGTCCTTAATGGTTGTAGGACTATTCAAATGATCTATTTTGAATTGGGTTAGTTATGATGGTTTGTGGGGTTTTTTTGAGGAACTGGTTCATTTGGTCTAAGTTCTCAAATTTATATATGTCAAATTATTTGTGGCATTCTCTTATTATCCTTTTGGTGTCTGTAGGGTTTGTAGTGATATGTTGTTTCAATCCTGATATTGATAATTTGTGTCTTCTCTCATTTTTAATTTGTCAGTCTTACTAGAAGGTAGTCAATCTTATTAATCCTTTATTCCTTTTTTTGGGGGAGGAGGGGGAGAGAGAGAGAACGAATGTGGGGGTAGGGCAGAGGAAGAGAGGGAGAGAGAGAATCTTAAGCTCAGCACGGAGCCTGATGCAGGGCTCAATCTCATGACCTTGAGATCATGACCTGAGCCGAAATTAAGAGTCTGATGCTTAACTGAATGAGCCACTCAGGTCCCCAATTTTATTGAGCCTTTAAAAGAATGAGGTCTTTATTTATTTTCTGTATTTATGTCATTACTTTCTTTTGTTTACTACTTCCTTCTGTTTGTATTGTGGTTCCTTTGTTCTTCTAGGTTCTCGTGGTAGAAAGTTAGATTATTATTCTAGATTTTGCCTCTTTTCTAATGTATGCATTTAGTGTTATAAATTTCCCTCTCTGCACTGTTTTCTCTGTGTCCCACAAGTTTTGATATGTTGTACTTTCATTTTCATTCAGGTCAATGTATTTTTTTTATTTTCCTGGGACCCCCTCTTTGACCCATGCATCATGCAGAAGTGTTAGTTTCCAAGAATTTTAGATTTTTAAATAATCTATTATTGATTTCTAGTTTGATTCCGTTGTGGTCAGAGAAAACTCTGTATGATTTCAATTTTTTTAAAAGTTTTTATTTTATTTTATTTTATTTTATTTTATTTTGTTGAGAGAGATAGAGAGAGCATGAGCAGGGGGAGGAGCAAAGGGAAAGGGAGAAGCAGACTCCCCACTGAGCATTGAGCAGGGAGCCCGCCACCGGCCTGGATCCCAGGACCCTGAGATCATGACCTGAACCGAAGGCAGATACTTAACCAGCTGAGCCACTCAAGCGCCCCTGATTTCAAGTTTTAAATATTTGTTGAGGATTTTATGGCTCAGGATGTGGTCCTTTTAGACATATGTCCTTTGGGCGCTTGAACGTGTTAACTCTTGTCGGATAGCGTGTTCTATAAATATGTTAGATCTTGTTGACCGATGCTGTTGTTGAGTTCTCCTATGGCCTTGATAATTTTCTGTCTCTTTGTTCCATCAGTTGTTGAATGAGGCTTGTGGAAATGTCCATCTACCTGTGTAATGTGTCTATTTCTCTTTTCAGTTGTGTAGGTTTTTGTTTCACATATTTTGCAATTCTATTTGGCGCACACACGTTTAGGTTTGCTGTGTCTTCCTGGTGGATGGTCTCTGTTACCATAATGTAACGTTGATGTTTCTGGTGATCTTGTTTCCTCTGAGATTTACTTTATCTGGTACTAATCTCGCCACTCCTGCTTTCTTCTGTTTCATGTTTCTGTCCTTTATTTTCAACCTGCTGCTATTACTGTATTCGCGATTAGTTTCTTGTAGGCTGCATTTAGTTGAGTCATGTTTTTAAATCCACTCTGCCAATTCCTGTCCTTTAATTGAATTTAGACTTTTACATTTTATGTAATTACTGATATTTTGTGCTTAAATCTGCCATTTATTTTTTGTTTTCTGTTTGTTTTTATGTTTCCTCAGTGCAACATTTGGTCTTCACATCTATTAGATTTCTAATACCATGTTGTTTTTTTGCCTAATTGCAAAATTAGTGAATCAAATTCACCAATGTTCTGTTCAATATTAAATATTCCTGGCATCAGTTCATCTAATGAGTCATCCATTCATCCATCCTTTCAAGAGACACTGAACCTCTGCTCTGGGCCAGGAATTGTCTTATGAAACATTACTTTCTCAGATATTTCTCTTCTCTCCCAGTTCTTTAGTGGTGTGTTTCCTGTGGCTGCCGTGGGAGATCACCACTATCTGGATGGCCTAAAACAACAGAAGTTTATTCTCTCACTGTTTTGGAGGCCGGAAGTCTGAAGTCAGTATCACCAAGTGGAAATGAAGGTGTCAGCAGGACTCTAAGGGGGAATCTGTTCTTTGCCTCTTCCAGCTTCTGGTGAGGGTTGGCATTCCCTGGGCAGCATTGTTCCCATCTCTGCTCTGTGATCAGATTCCCTTCTTCTGTTTGGTCTGTCTTCTTCCTTGAGTGTCTCTTTGAAGGACGCTTGTTATTGGGTTTATAGCCTACTTGAATAATCCAGGATGATCTCTTGGTCTCAAGATCCATTGTCAAATTAATAGAACGTTCCCAGGTTCCGGAATTAGGATGCGGACGTATCTTATGGAGGGCCACCATTTGACCCACTAGAAGTACAGTTGATCCTTGAACAACACATGTTTGAACTGCACAGGTTGACTTATATGCAAAATTTTTTCAGCAAATACATTATAGTACTGTACATGTATTTTTCTCTTATGAATTTATTCATAGCATTTTATTTTCTTTAGCTTACTTTATTTGTAAGATTACAGTATATGATATGTATACAAAATATGTGTTAGTCGACTATGTTATCAGTTAGGCTTTCGATCAACAGTAGTTATGTTCTGGGGGAGTGGAAAGTTACATGCAGGTTTTTGACTGTGGGGGGGGATGGCACCCCTAACCTCATGTTGTTCAAGGGCCACCTATGGTATATGCAACTTTAATTTCCCTTTTTTTGATCTTCTTCCCATCTTGGCATGGGTCCCTTCTTTCACTCTCTTCTCATTTCCTTTTTGGTTTTGTCTTTTCAAGTATTCCCATTGAGAGTGTCAAGGATGTGAAATGATTGTACTGACCTATATTTCACTGCCATATTGCAACAGGGGAAAAGCCTTTCTTCACAATGGGGCAGCTCCATTTAGAATCAGGATATGCTTCTTATTAATAGAACTTATTAAACTCTGCAGCCAATAAATGCAATACCTTAAGAAATTCTTTAAGAAACCATGTTAAGATCTTATGTACAGATAATCACAAAAGTTTTATTTGAAGTGATAAAAATAATTTTAATTAAAATAAATAGTATTGTGTCGGCAATTAACAGTTAAATTGGTATCAGTTAAGAAAAAGTAGAATTTCCATCTGAGGTGGTACCACATTGACTAGCATCTTTTTAATATATGTTTCAAGTATGTGCCCATGTTGCTTATCTACTGCTTTCAAATAAAGACTTTTCTGTGTGGCAATAGTTTTTGAGAAGAATCTGAACACCTATTACAAGGTAGTTAGGCCTCTAGAGTGTCACTGAGATTATTGTAAGTCTTACTGACCTAATGAATGTTATATCAAAAAGGTACCTTGTAAATATACCTCCCCGACCTTTGAGTATATCTTAAAGAAGTTTCTAGCAACTTTGAGAGTCCAGCTAGTACAACAGTGGTTTCATTATACCAGAAGAAAGTTGTATGATTCTGTGGTACTTGATTTTGTTGCTGTCCCTGCTGTTGTTATGGTTATTAATATTTTACCATAGTGAAATTTTACAACATCTATATTTTTTTTAAAGTACAGGAAACTGGCAGATCACAGGAAAAAAAATGAGGTAGAGTTTTAAAAGAAGTATTTAAAAATTGCCTTGAGACTTTCAGACATAAGACATGTATATAGAGAATCTTATTTTAGTGTAAGCATAGTTAATATCTTCCTGCATTTGTTATAAGATTTACTTAATGAAATTTCAGTCTGGTTTTATTTTTATATCTAAATGATGTGTAAAGTTTAAAACTTTGTCAGATGTCTGAGCATTTATCATTAAAAGCAGATTAATCCCTGCTTTTTATAGTTGTAAACTAGGCACTCAGCTTGTAATGACAAATTCTAAATTTGTGTTTTCTTTGTAAGTGCTGGCCAAGATATCCAAGGAACAAGTGTGATTGCAAATCTTCCATTTTTGATGCGACAGAATCCTGCTGAGACACTTCGGAGAGTCTTGCCGAAAGTTAGAGTAAGTTGGTACAAAATAAGATTCGAATTTACCATTTTTCCAGTAGCACATTGTCATTATTAGGAGGAGATTTCAGAGTTTTGGATGACTGATCTTTTGTACGTAATTGTGGAGTGGAGGAAGTATTACGGTACACATTTTGAATTATAATGGAAATATTTAGGAAAATTAGCTGATGAAAATGGGAAAATCCAGAATTTAATTTGTAGTTGTTTCTTTAGTTATTTTCTCAGTAGAGACATTTTATTTATTTATTTTTTAAAAAAAGATGTATTTTAGAGAGAGAGCTCGTGCACGCATGGGGGGAGGGAGGAGAGAGGAGGGGCAGAAGGAGAAGGAGAGAGAGTCTTGAGCAGACTTCTTGCCAAGTGTGGAGCCCTACGCGGGGCTCGATCAGACGACCCTGAGATCACGACCTGAGCCTAAACCACGAGTTGGACACTTCGTCGGCTGCACCGCCCAGGTGGCCCAAGACATTTTACTTAATAAAGTTAGCTTTTCAGTAGCTCAAAAAAAAAAATCTTCATTAGTCTTACGAAATCATAGCTATCTTATTTGGTATTCTGTTGACTTAAATTTATATTAATGATACTTCTATAACACTGATAATAAAATTTAATTAATATTCCTAATAATCACCTTCTGGAGACTTCTAAAGAATCACCAAATAAAGATTGAATTGTAGCCATCACAGTTTTAGTTTGATATTTACTTATTTCTACCTGGATTCCTTTGGAATTAGTTTTCCTGCTTTAAACAAAGATCTTTGATTTATGAGAACATTCTTTTATTTCGCTATTTAATATTGACTGATTATTAATATAGAATATTAAATATTTGATACATAGTATTTGTTATTTATCTGTGGCTGTGTGCAAAGTGTTGTTCTTATTTGTAAGAACTTGAATGAGCAAAACGGACAAAAGCCTGTGGGTCCTCAGGGAACTTACTTACTATTTAGGGTCAGGGAGGGTACATACTAATGGGGACTATGTTTGCTGATAGTGAGTTTTGTATACTTTGCTTTGGCTTTCTGGTTGGTTATAGCTTGTTCATAATTTTTTATTACTTTATATGTGTTTAAAATACTATAATTATTAATGTGCTCTTGAGTTTCATTTTTAGGCATATGCGTCATGGTTCTGTCACTATGATTTAGGTCAAGGGTATAGCATGGTATTTTTCCAGGATGCCCACATTTCTGTGCAGGCATTATGAATTTCTTTTTACTGGTTATAATAGTGAATTGAGAAAATGTTTATTTTGGCTTTGCATGTGATTCGAAAGTTTTTCATAGCTATTTTTCCCGGAATCATGCTGTATTTTCAATGGAATGAAGTCTCCACTATCACATTCAATTTCAGTGATAGTAACTGACCTAAGCTTCTTGGCACGACACCTGGAAATGCCAGTTAAATGATAGCAGAAGGGAACAAGTGGTTAGGTCCCCTTGACTAAGGAGTTATTGTAGGTAAGTGAATTCGATTTAGAGCTAAAAATACCAAGCATGCTATACGTGCTGTGTCGAGCAGGCAGAATCTGGTTCACGGACAGCCTAATGAGCATCCACACTTTCTTAAAGCGTGAATAAAAGATGAAGTGTGGAGAATAATGGCCTTTAGAGGTTACAAAATTATTTTGAAAAAATCCTTTTGTTAATGAGTTCACAATAAAATCAATTAAGTAATAACTCCTGAAAAATCTTAATTTTATGGGCATGTATAAAGAATATTATACACTCATACGTACAGCATATTTATACAAAGAATCAAATGTATTTGCTAAAACTATATAACTGAGTTATGGAAGATAAGATTTTAATAAGCTTTTAAGGTAATTAAAGTTAATCCATAATATAGAAGGTTAACTGAATAAATGGATATAAAGAAAATGTCTACTAATGAATATGTACTAAGAAAGCCTTTATTTAGTGTTGAAAGATTTCATTCATCAACAAACACCTATTTATTTGGGACTCTAATTTATCCTGTCTTGTCCTAAAAAAGATACCAAAAGGGTAGAAGACCGTTCCAGATTAGATTCTATGTCAGGATGGCCTAGAGACTATGGGAAACAATTAAAGAACAATCATCGGAGAGTATTTAATTGTGTGATTCTGACTTTGTGTAAAAATAGTGAAGAATTAAGTATATTGGAAAGACTTTATGGGGGTAATAATAATGACTTTTATAGAGGGTTTAAAATATAATGCAGGCAGCTAAACATTTAAGCAACTCCATTTCAAATGATAAAACCTATATTATATGCAAATCATTTTTCAATCACCGTGTTCAGATATTATGAAGATTTATTGGTACTCATAGTTAGCACCCCCAGTTCTGCCTTGCTTCTGTGAATGGTTACATTCAAGTGGTAAAACTGTGACAAAAATCACACATAGCCACTCTGTTCTCTTTTGCTATGGCCATAATTCCTTAGTTGATTTTATACATATAAAAAAACCAATCTTATATTCCAAAGTGAGCATTTAGTCGTGATGGCATTCCCATTCATTCCTGAATGTTGACTGAGCCAGGCGCTGTTGTAAGCAGTGAGAAGATAGAGGTGAACAAAACAGAGAACTTGCCCTCAAAGAGGGTCCAGTCCAGAGTAGGGGAAACAGACATGAAACAAGTGACTTGAAGAACAGGATAGAGGGGCAGGCTTACCTGCTGTGCCTTGGGAGGTCAAGGAAAAGCCTCTTTGAGGAGCTGAAAACCAAAGGCATGGGGGGAAGCAGCCATTTGAAGAGTCAGGAGTGAGTGGTCCAGGCAGAGGAAGTAGCAGAGAGCTCTCTTAGATGAAAGAGCTGATTGAACTGGATGAGGCATGTGTGGTTGGAATGCAGCAGGCAGGGGTGGAGTGTGACTGGAAAAGAGGTTAGAGAGATGGGCAGTGACAGAGCACGCAAGAGGGGTTCTGTCTTAGGACAGTGGAAAGCCGTTGAGCAGAGCAGTGGCTTATCCCATTTACCTTTTACAATGATCATTTTGATAATAGTGTGGCGAGTGCCTTGGAGCGGGACAATTAGGAAAGTACAGCCCTTGTCCTTGTGATATGTGAAGGTGGCTTGGGTTAGGCCAGCCAGCTGGGACACAGGGGAGTAGTGGCTGGATGAGAGATACAGTTACCGAGGCGAAATGAAGAACTCCTATGAATTGGATGTGGGAAGTGAGAGCTGTCTTCCAGGTTTCTGGCTTGAGCATGTTTGGTTCTGCTGGTTTTGAGTGTCTTGGTTGGTGGTTTATTAAATCCACGGGGAGCAATAGTTTGCGTACGTACTAATCTTCTGTGGGTGGTTTACTTCTGGAGAGTTTAAAGATATGAACAATAAATATTCTGTGTGTAAGAAACTAATCATTCCTGAGATTATTAGCACATTCACAAGAGTAGGATAAGCAGCTTTTAGAGCTCGCCCTTTAGCTTATCTTCACCTTAAAGAGCATCAGACACGGTGATCAGGAAGCTCTTCCTGGCCTTATGCAGTATAAAGTTTCACCAGTGATATTTTTATTTTTTTGTTGTTGTTGTATCACATTTGCATTTCATCTTTACAATAATATATTCACTGAACAATGGCTTTTAAAATGGGTTGCCATTTTCACTGTCTTAGAGATGAAGGAATTCAAGATTAAAAACGTCGGAAACAGAGTCAGGATTAGAATTGAGCTAATCCATAGTATTTCTACAATTCACTTGTAAATTTTATCCGAAGTGTACAATGAATGATAATGCTATCAGGTCATTCATCTCAAGGTTAAGTTTAAATAAGAGTCTAGAAAGGAAATATTTTGACCTCCAACTTAAATTTCCTAGATTGGAGACACTTTTAAATATAGTTGTTAAAATATATTCATGTTCTATGACTTCATCTTAGGGTATCTTTTGAAAAAGAAATAATTTTTTTCCTGTGGGCTTTATTGATTAAGTTTGAATTCTTTTCCACAATATAATAAATTGGGATCTTAGATGTTAGATTTCAATATTTGACTTGAACTTCTAGTTAGCTAGAAGTGAAAGACTTTGACTGTCAAGATAAATTTCTAATATACAATGGTCCTTTATAAAATTTGAAGTGGTAGTAATATAATTACACCATGTAACATTAGTGACTCCTTTTATAATTAATTGTGAAAAATGTCTCTGCCTGTTGAGTTATTGAATTCTATTGTGTTTCCACTTATTTTGGGAACCTCACATCAGTGACATAAAATGATATATTAGAAAATGTACAGCGTCGGAATAGATGAAAATAAATATACCTAACATTTGTTGAGGTCTTACTATGTGTCAGGCACTGTGAAACGCTTTGTGCATTTTTATTTTTTGAAGGCTCACGGCAGTTCTATAAGGGTCCCTGGATAGAGGAAGAAACAATTTAGTTGAATAACTTGCCAAAGGTCACAGAGCTAGCAAGTGGCATAATTGGGTTTGAAAAGGAAGTCTGGCTCCTGTGTCCTCCCTCTTAGCTATTTTGCAGCCTCCTCATTAGCTGATCATGACTGCAGCAGATACATAATGTATCATTTTACTTCTCCAGCCTTAGCCATCTCTCTCTGGTTACACAACAGCCTCCTTGCTGGACCTGTCGTTTCTCCTTTGCCCCCTAGAGCCCACTCAGCCAGAGAGATCTTTTATTTATTAAGGAACGGTCTACAGTTTTTTTGACAAAAAAAAATTGTGTATAAAGTGTACAACATAATGATATAATATATTTATACATTGTGAAATGAGTACCAGAATCAAGTTAATTAATACCTCCATCATCATGATAGTTATCTCTTTTTTTTTTTCTTCAGAGAGATCTTTTAAAAGCATTGGTAATATCTTCTTGCATGAAAATTACTCAAGTGGCGTGGCAGGCAAGATACAGCTTCCCAAAGAGATCAGGTCCTGATCCTTGGGACCTATACATGTTCCCTTATTTAGAAAAAGAGTTGTTGCAGACGTAGGTAAGGGTCTGGAGAGAGGAAGATTATCCTGGATTGTCTGGGTAGGTCCTAAATGTCATCACATGTATCCTTACAAGAGGAAAGCAGAAGTAGATTTGACCCAGGCATAGAGGAGGAGAAGGCCATGTGAAGAAGGAGGCAGAGACTGGAGTGATGTGGCCACAAGACAAAGAATACCAGCAACCACTAGAAGCTGCAAGAGCAAGGAACGGATTCTACCCTAGTGCCTCCAGAAGGAGCGTGGCCTTGCCAGCATTTTGGTCTTGGATAATTAATGCTGGTTTAGGACTTATGGCCTTCAGAACTGTGAGAGACTACATTTCTTTTTCTTTTTTTTTTTCAAAGATTGTATTTATTTATTTGACAGAGAGACAGCCAGCGAGAGAGGGAACACAAGCAGGGGGAGTGGGAGAGGAAGAAGCAGGCTCCCAGCGGATGAGCCTGATGTGGGGCTCGATCCCAGGGCTCCGGGATCACGCCCTGAGCCGAAGGCAGAGGCTTAATGACTGAGCCAACCAGGCGCCCCGAGAGACTACATTTCTGTTGTTTTAAGCCACTCAGTTTATTGTAATTTATTACAGCCACAAGAAACTAATAAAAGTAACTTTCCGTTTCAGATAGAATAAAACTCCTTACCATGCCCTTAAGGGACCTTGTTTAGTTTTCTGAACTCATCCCTTACCATTCTTTTCTCTTTCTGCCTTAAGAGTGGAATCTCTGATGGTTGGATTGATCACAGTATCCCCAGAACCTAGAACAGTGCTTGGCAAATAATAGGCACTCAGCCATGATTTAAAAATGGGCATTGATTGAACTTAGTATTTTGAGACCGTAAGCGTCTGCCTAAAAGACCAATGACACATTGGCCTGATCCACTGATGACATTCCTGGATGAGAAGTAAAAACAGAATATCAGTGGAGTGATATGATGCTGACTTATGGTCCTAGAGACACCTTTTCTGGGGAGTGGGAGAAAGATGCGTAATAAGGAAAGAATAAAAGAGACATAATCAGTCAATATGCAGTTTAGTCATTTGAGATGAGCAGATGTGGTCTACCAGTCTGATTCTGAAAAACTTCATTCGTTTTACTTTTATTAATTTTACATGGCATTATTTTCATTAATGGAAATAATAGAAAAATATTATAAGTTTCTGCCAATGTGATTATTCGAGTATTTTATATCTACTGAATATAGGTGGAATTTTTTTAAAAAAAGATTTCATTTTCAGATTTTTAAAGAAAACCTTTACTGTGTATGTATAGATATATGTGAATAAAAAGCTTAGCTTTACTTAGTTTTAAAGTCTTATTTCAAGTGGTACAGATGTGTGGTTAACCAATCATACATAACGTAAGGAACACTTTCTGTGGGCCAGGTACTGTGCTCACTGCTTTATCACACCCTTTTAAACATCTCATCACAACTCTACAGAATGTATTTATTCTCATTTCACGGTTGAGAAGATCCAGGCTTAAAAAATTCAGTGTTTGACTGAATATTTTGTTGGGAGCTTTCTAGGAAGCATGAAATTACATAACTGATTTTGTGCAGGTCACCAAGAAAAAGAGAAATAGTCTTAACTAAAAGAAAGAGCATAAACAGGTGATACAAATTGCTTTTTTCTTTGATTTACTAAAAGCTCAAAAGTAAAAGTACTTGTCTTCCTCACTGTAGGTGATGTTTTCTGGGATAAGTTAAAAGTTACGTCCTGAGAAAAGCAAAAGGATTTTGTGAAAGCAACACATTTGTACATAATAAACAGAACATGGTGTTCCAGACACCCTACAGGTCCTAAAAAGTGCACAGCGTGGTAGTGCGTTGACAGGCTAAGCATTTAGGGACACTCTAATGTAAAGGAAGAGAATGAAATAATGCCTAAAATGTAAGCTAATGGGAAACAACCATCGGGGTTAGAATTGACCTTACTAGGAGGTTTTGTGGGCTAGGAAGCATAAAATTACATAACATTTTTTTTAGTTCACTTAAAAAAAAAGAAAAAAGAGAGAGGGAGTATTAACCAAAGGAATTAGGGAACATGAGCAGACGATACAAATTACTCTTTCTTCTGCGGTTTATAGTTCAAAAATAAAAGTACGTTGACCCACACACATTTTGAGAATAATGTTTATGTTGTGTCTTTTTATCTATTTGTGCTTAAGGATAAAATAGATTAACATCATTAATTATTTCACAGTAATTATATTCAGTGGAAGCATTTACTGAGTATATAGTTTTTCTGAGCATATAAAAATGTTGTATTAGCTAATATTCCTAATAAACCTAAAAATATTGCCTTTCAGTAAATTCTGTTGGAGACTGGTGTTCTCACATGAGTTTCTTAGTCATTCATTTGCTATTTTTACCTTGATTACCATAAAAATAAACTAGAACTTTTAAAATTCTTAATTAAGAAATCCTTTATTTCTGTGATAGTGGGACCACTGTTACTACTTGAATATTGCTTCTGATTTAAGGCATTTGAGTGATATTTAGGGTCATTTGTACATATTTTTATTCACAATCCTTGGAAAGGTATAAAACCTAGAAAATATTTACATACTATACTGTAATACAGATATGTAATGTTTGATTAAAACTTTATGGATTAACTAACCTTTTGGCAGTGGCAAACCAAATATCCTAGAAGTTTCTCAAATTAGAACATCTGGAAGTTCTAGATAAAGTACAGCAAGCATTCTTTTAAATGTTTAGTTAAGCTTATAAAGGAGGAAGGACTATTCAGGGCTCAAAAACAAAGCAGTCAGTTCCACTTCTACTTAGGATGTTGAAATGTGCAAGAAAACATTACTCCTGTTCTAACAACAGTAGGTTAGTCACAGAATCCATATAGTCATCACCATATGGATTGGCAACCAAGAAAGCTGAATTCAGAAGAGCGACAGCCCCTCTGAGGAAAGATGGGGTACAGGGACACTGACTTTTGATGGAATATAGGAGGAAGAACTGGCCACCACATAAGGTTGTTAGAAAACAATCAGCCAAAATTGTGACAAGTTTTTAAAGGTTGATTGTGGGCTAGCTTATCAGTTTAGAATAACTTGGAGCTCCAGACACAAGGGAACTTTGCACCCACTAGGAGGCTGTTTTCCACAAGCCTCCTTGCCTTGCAGGACAGGAGACTGGAGAGACTCTCCCTTGCTGATGCAGGTTTGCTGCTGCCTGGGGACGGGAACACAACACGGCCCATTTCCTCAGACTGATCTTCATGGACATAGAGGGAATTTCAGCAGAGAAATGGAAGCTATAAAGTGATCAGCTGAAAATGCTAGAAATAAAAAGGATGACATCAGAGATGAAGCCTTCCTTCAATGGGCTTATCAGCAGTTTGGACACAGATGGGGAAAGAATCGGTGAACTTGTAGGTAGAAAGTATCCAAACTGAAACACAAAGGTAAAACAGTGAAAAAATAGGAGAGAGCATCAAATGGCTTTGAGACAATGTCAAGTGATCTAATATATGTGCAGTTGGAGTCTCAGAATGAGAAAAGAGAGAACAGGGAAGAAGAACTATTTGAAGAAATGATGGCCAAGACTTTTCTGAAGTTAATGAACAACAATAAACACACAAACACATGCACCCCTAGGCACATCATGATCATACTGCTGAATATATTAAAAATAATAAAGCAAGAAACAATCTTGGGAGCAGCCAGAGATGAAAGAAACATTACAAACACAGGAATAAAGGTGAGAGTAAAGCAGACTTCTGGTCAGAAATAATGCAGATTAGAGGACCGTGGAATGTTAGAAGTACTAAAAGCAAGAAAAAAATGTCAGCAAGAAATCTGCATCCAGTGAAAATATCTTTCAAGAATGAAAGCAAAATGCTATTTTCTTTAGGCAAATAGAAATCAAAAGGATTTTTGTACCAGACTTATTCTACAAGAAATGCTAAGGGAAGTTTTTTAGGCAAAAGTAATGTGATAAGAGATGGACGTTGAATTTACCTGAAGAAATAAAGAGCACCAGAAATGGTAAAAATTTGGGTAAATGTAAATGAAGTAACAGTTCTGCACAAAGTCTTCAGGAAATAGAGGAAGTAAGAATAAGTCATCCTATGAGGCCAACATTACCCTGATACCCAAATGAGACATAGACATTACAAGACCAAAAAACTATAGATGCATAACCCTCATGAGCTTACATGCAAACATCTGAAAAACAGCAAATAAAATTCAGCAACATAATAAAAGGATAATACATCATGACCAGTTGGGATTTATCTCAGGAATTTAGAGTTGGTTCAAAATTCAAAAATGAATCGGTGTGAGTTATATCAACAAACTAAAAAAAGGAAAAAATAAAAAAATACACCACCATTCAATCCTTTCAGTAGATTTAGGAAAAGCATTGATAAAAATCTAACCCTCATTCCTGAAAAACAAAACAAAATGAAACAAAACTCAGCAAACTAGGGATAGAGAGAAGCTTTCTCTGAAAAATGTATAGGTAACATTATACTTAAAGGTGAAAGACTGAATGCTTTCCCCTAAGATCAGGAATAAGCCAAGAGTGTCCACTCTTACCACCTTGTTCAATGTTATACTGGACATTTTGGGCAATGTAGTATGGCAACAAATTTAATGAAAGGCACTCACATTGCAGAGAAAGAAGTAATTATGGTCTTTTTTTTTTTTTAAATAATAACATCATTATCTATGATGGAATCTACGAAAGAAAAATAGTAGAACTAAATGAGTATAGTAAGTTTGGAGGATACAAGATCAATATACAAATCAATTGTATTTCTACACTAGCAGCAAACAACTGGACATTGAAGTTTTTCTTAAACTATCACAGTAGCATTAAAGTATGTAATACCTGGGGATCAGTGTGATAAATGATATGTAAAAACTGTATACCGAAAACTGTAGAACATTGCTGAGAGAAATAATGTAAGAACTAAGTGAATGGAAACACCATGTTCATGGATCAGAAGACTCCATATTGTTAAAATGTCAGTTCTTCTCATATCAATCTATATATTTAATGTAAAATAATAAAAATTCCAGCAGGTTAGGTTTTTGTTTTATTTATTTGTTTTTGGTAGGAAATGACAAGCTAATTCTAAGATGCACGTGAAAATACACAGGACCAAAAATAGCCAAAACAACTTTGAAAAAGAGAAGCAAAGTTGGAGGACTTTTGCTGCCTGATTTTGAGGCATATTATACACCTACAGCAATTAAGAGTATGTGATAATTATATAAAGTTAAATCAGTAGGACACATACAGAGGAAGAACAAATCCCATGTATGCATTGCCAGTGAATTTCAGTAGAGGTGCAAAGACTCAGTGTAGAGAGTCTAGTCTTCTCAAGAAACGACACTGGGTTAATTGGGGAAAAAGTCCATACCTCACACCATGGACAAAAATTTAATTCAAAATAGATCATAAACCTAACTGTTAAACACTAAAATTGTAAAAACTTCTAGAAGAAAACAAAATCTTTGTGATCTTGGGTCAGTCAGAGGTTTCTTACATATGACACTATAAGCATGATCCATAGAAGAAAAAATTGATACGTTTGACCTCATGAAAATTTTAAGCTTCTGCTCTTCAGAAGACACTGTTAAGAGAATAAAAAGAGAAGACCTAGAATGGGAGAAAATACTCATGGATCACATATCTGATAAAGGATATGTGTTCAGGATACACAACTCTCCAAACTCAAGATTAAGGGGGGGAGGACCCTAATTTTAAAAAATGGGCAAAAAATTTGAACAGATACTTCACCAAAGAAGATTTGCGGATGGCCAGTATGCATAAGAAAAGGGCTCAGTCTCATTAGTCATTAGATACATGCAAAAAATCTATACACTTATTAGAATATTTACATTAAAAACCCTGACCATTATCTTTTCAGACATTTTTCTAATATGCTTCTGCCTAATCCTCTCTCTGTTCTTCTATGACTCGAATTTTGCAAATATTAGACCTTTTCATGGTATCTTCTATGTCTTTTACCTTCTTGTCCATTCTTTTCTCTTTGTGACTCAGTCCAAGTGATTTATCCTGACCCATAGTTCAGTTTACCAATTCATTTGCATCTGATCTGAATTTGATTATTATACTTTTCTGGTCTAGAATTTCTAATTAGCTCTTTTAAAAATCGGCCACGTCCCCTTGAACCACATATGTGTCAGATAACCGGAGTGCTTTTTGGTGTATTTCTGTTTTCTGCTTCGGGTTCTCATTCATATAATCTTATCTCTTCATGTATCTGCATATTATTGATTGTGTGTTTGATCTTGTATTTGATAAATTGTTTGTAGAAATAGATTGAGCCTCAGTGTGATATCTTCCTCTAGAAAGGAATATGTTTTCTTCTGAGAGCCACTTACCTGCACTAACAATAAAGTCTCAGTTAATCCAGTGTCCGGCATTGGATGGTTTGAAGCTGAGCTACTCGTCCTTCAAATGCCAGTCTGCTTCAGGATCATCCTTATCCTATCCCAGGGGGCCTGTCCCACTGGGGCCTCCACAAGACTCAAAAAAGTCACTTAAGCTCTTAGCCTCTCAGGAACCTTTTCTAGGATTATCAAGTGACCGCAGAGGAAAAACAGGCCCCAAATTACATGCTTACCTTTCTGGAATGCCATTGTCTCTTAGATCTTGGGTGGGTAATTATTCCAGTGATGAGTAATCTAGGATGGGTAACTTTTTAGTTTTGGATGGGTAGCCTTTTTAGTTTCCATATGCCTTTATGCAGATGAATTTTGTGTTTTGTCCGGTTTTTTACTAATTATCGTCATCAGGAGAGCTGATTAGAATGATCTAGTCTGCCATTACGAGGTTCTCTTTCCTTTTATTTTATTCTTTTGGTTTAATCTTGGAATGATATTAACCCAAAATGTTTCTGTTTGTATACCTGCATATACCTTTCCACCACGACCTGCCATCACCCTTATACCACACAAAACGATTGTTTTCTAGTGACGTGTTAGGAATAATCTTACACGTTAAATATCCCGCCAAAACATTTGTGTTGGGTCTCTTTCTTTAAACTTTGAGTTCTTCAGTCCCCTTATTTTGTGGGGGTGAAATTATGTTACAGTAGCAGATCTCCACTTTCAGCCTGTTTTCTGTGTATGCAATCTAATCTACACTCAAGTCTTTATAATTATCTATATAAGTTGTACCTATCCTATGTAAATTCTCTTATTCACAGCAACCTTTCAGAGCAACGGATCTGTATGTGCTAATTTTCTTTTTGTAATCCCTACTTGGATGCTTCAAAAGCCTCTCAGAGTTAACAAGTCCAATACTCAGCTCCTGCCATTTCCCCTCACCACCTGGGGTTCCTCCAGTGTCCCCTGTCCTAATGTGTAACACTGTTATCCCCCTGGTTTTCAAGGAGGAATTTTGGGAGTCATCCTTGATACCATCTCTTCTTTCACTACTCGCTTATGCAGTCCTGTTTATGTTATGTCTTCAATATTCTGTTGAATCCATCCACCTCTCTCCAACCACACCAGCTCCACCCTCGTCCAAGCTACTATGACGGTTTGCTTGGATGAGGGTGATAGTTTCGCAAGTGATCCCTGCCCACCACCTCCCTCCCATTCCACCCTATCTTACTACTTTCTGACTCATTTTCATCTTAATAGTCAGCATGCTATTTCAAAGCATTTAAGACTATAATTTGCTGAATGCTAGAGAGGCCCTACATAATTGAGGCTAAGGCCCTACATAATTGGGGCTCTTTCTACTTTACTAGCCTCAGCCCCTCCTCTCACTCTGTGTTCTAGGCACACTGATCTTTGAGTTTCTGAATCTACCATGCACCTTTTTACTTCTCAGTGCCGGGAGTGCTTGCTTTCTTACTCTTCTTGCTTTCTTACCTCTCTTTATCCCAACTTTTGTCTGATTATCTCTTTCTTTTCTTACAAGTCAGTTGTCACTCCTCAGTGATCCCCTCTCAGAAATCAGGTCACCTGTTAGATGTTCTTATACCATCTGTGCTTCTCATCCTTAGCTTTTTTTTTTTTTTTAAAGATTTTATTTATTTATTCGACAGAGATAGAGACAGCCAGCGAGAGAGGGAACACAAGCAGGGGGAGTGGGAGAGGAAGAAGCAGGCTCATAGCGGAGGAGCCTGATGTGGGGCTCGATCCCATAACGCCAGGATCACGCCCTGAGCCGAAGGCAGACGCTTAACTGCTGTGCCACCCAGGCGCCCCTCATCCTTAGCTCTTACCACAGTTTTAACTACAGTATTAACAGGTACAATGCTAGTCCTGCTCATTGCTAAGTCTCCAGCACCTGGCATAGTGCCTTGAATGTCACTAAATATTTGTTGAATGTTTGAATATATAGAAGCAAGAGGAGTCCCTCAAAGGTAGGGGCACAATATTTGACTTTTATCCAATTTCCCAGAATACCTTGTGTGATGCTTAATAAATAGTTATGAATGAAGTTATAGTTATACTATCAGAATTAGATCTTCATCGGGCTACTTTAAGAGAAAGATTAGAAGGGGCTAGATTAGGATAGACTACAAGAAAGAAAGCCCTACTTCCACTTGCTTATAGACATTTGCCACTTTTCAGTGCTGCTTCCCCCCTCCAAGAAAACAGCTTTTACTTTTATCAAAATATATTCGACTAATTAAATATGGCTGCAATGGATCATTTGATATGGTTACTGACAGTACTGTATCCAGCAAATAGATATTTCTTTGATAAGCACATCTTTTCTTTGCAGTGTTATATAGCTCTTTTTTTTTTTAAGATTTTATTTATTTATTAGGGAAAGAGAGAGAACAAACAAGCAGGGGGAGGAGCAGAGGGTGGGAGAAGCAGACTCCTCACCGAGGAGGGAGCCTGATGTGGGGCTCGCTCCCAGGACCCTGGGATCATGACCTGAGCTGAAGGCAGACACTTAGCTGATTGAGCCACCCAGGGACCCATATATAGCTCTGTATTTACATTCTAGGCCTAAATTGTGAGATTACATGATCCTAATTTATTATATGTAAAAATGACTTGGCAGAGTAGCCCAATTAGGAGTTCAGTTTCAAAACCACTGCCATGAAATGTATTTTTTTGTTTGGTGTTGTCATGATTTTGCACGAAAGGGATACTTGATCACACATCTACAGTAGTGATATGAGAGTTACTGTTGGCATTGGCATTTCCTTTATGGAAAGAGATCTTTGGGATATTGTTATGTGTACCTCCTCATGAACCTTGCTAATCACTGAAACACAGATTTAAAGAAGGGTAAAACACATCCCTCTTAGTGGGGGTGAAATTATGTCTCCACTTTATTTTCCCATTTTCCCTCTCAGATTCTGAGCTAGTTCTCCCTTTATTTTAGTGAAGAGCATGGCAGCCAGTTACAGGGAAAATAAAAAGAGGTATAGTGAATTGTTAAAGGTATCTGAGTTGGCATGTTCCAATTATTCATATTTAACTCAGTTTTAAAGTCATATAAATATTATCATTTCATAGTGAAAAGAGCTGTTTACCATTACTGTTAGTCACTAAAAGTTCTCACAATTATGACCCTCATAACCCCAGATATTTTGTATGTCCCAAGTCTTCATTGTTTTCATATTTAGATTCCTATTATTTAATTTCAAAACAAACAATGATATTCTCTCTAAAAATATACAAAGATACTTTGTAGTGTTAAGGCTCCTTACCTTTAGCCAAGCACCATTTGTGGTAAATATATTTACCAGTTTAATTCAGTAAGTTTAGTTTCCAAATGTGTGAATCCAAAATATTTGTTCTTTTGGAATACTCTAGTGATTTATCTAATGTTTCTCTATGTCGTGTATTGTAAAGAGAAATATCTTCCTGATGTATACAATGTGGGTTTATTGGAGACAGAGCAGTAGTCCTCTAGGCAAGGACTGTATTATAGCTATTTTACAAAACGCTCTCTTGTACTATTCATGCTAATAACTATGGAATGAATTTAAACAGAGAAGTGTCTAGGACATTCTCCTTCCTTGAGTGGGAATAGTTTTTTAAATTTGGAGATATACCATGTACTCATCTATCAAATGTCTCATTTCATTTTTGAGGAATTTAGGTTGGAATGCCAGCCATACAATAGTATGTAAGAGGAGCATAACTGGCATTAAGGCATGCACTTAAGCAATAGAGGAATTTCCTTTTCAGTGTCTTCCAAGGTCCATGAGGATGCACACTTATTTACCCAGAGAGTATGGATCTCACTATGTTTGTCCAGAGGGTGTGACTCTGTGGAGGAGAACACTTACTGGTAAGTGTCAAACTCTTATTGTATTATATTTCAGAAAAATATGTTTAGAAATCAACTGATTTTTAGCAGTGATAAAATCTCTTAGTCTGTGCTGGTTTCTTAACAGTGGACAGTCCCAGATGTTGAAGTCAGCACAACAAGAGAAAAAGCCAAATCCTGATAAGACTTGAGGATTTTTCGAAAATTAAATGCAGAATAGTTGGGGTGTTGCTGCGGGAGTCAAGACTAAGTAATGCAGTAAGAAGATATGAAGTTGGAGAGCTTCTCATGTTCTTCTTTTGCATAAAGTTTGCATACATACAAAACCCAAGACTCTAATGACTTTCAGAGGGGGCAGAATTACATCTCTTGGAACTTAAAACCGCAGACTCCTGTGACCCGGAATGTATACTGGCCCACACAATATAGTTCAATTTTTTCCTGCAAAATACATTCTGTTTCTAAATAAAAGCTGTGTGTTCCGAAACCTGTAAGTGATGTATCCTGGCCACATCAGATCTTTTAATTAAGAGTGTTTCCCAAATCCAAGATGCTTAGTGTGGAACAGGTGTTTGTTCTGGAAACAGTAAAACAGGGAGATACAGGAGGACTGATTCCGTAGACCAGTTGCTGCCTTGCTTTATGCCTATCATTCCTTCTCCTTTTCTTTCAGCCAAGAACTCTTAAGATATGTAATTGGCGATTGGTTGAAAAACCTTGTGAAATAACATTTGTGTGTGTGATACAAAAGTCTGAATGTGTAGTAGGTTTTCTGGGAATTAACCATGCCGCTTAAACATTTGCCACAGTAAAGCCACTGCCAGATCTCCCACACTACTGCATGTAAGGCTTGGGGTTGATTTAAGCCATGCCTTAAATGACGACTGGAAGTGTAGAATCCATGAGGAAGAATTTCAGTACTTAGCTTTGGCATCAGGCAGACAAGGGTTAAGTCTTAAGAGTTGCCAATCACTAGCTCGCTGGCCTTCAGCAGAACATGGACAACCCCGAGTCTGTTTCTTCTGCTATAAAATGACTTGCTATCTCCCAGAATGATGACTGGCCGTGGTCCCACCATACGAATTGAGAAGTCTGAGTACTTGGTGTGCATCATGGTTGCAGAGATGCTGGTGGAGAGAATGGCAGGAATGTCTCCTTACTGATGTGATAGAGAGAGGATTGAGAATGCATTTGTATGGGATCCTTTTTTGCTTTGCTTGTGTCTAATTCTACCAATCCCTAATCTTTAGGACTCACCTCCAAATCTCTTGAAGCCACCTTTTAGGAGATGTGGAAAATGTATGTGAAGGGAGAGAGCATCAAGAGCAGAAAGTTTAGGTCAAAGGGTAAGAGATACTCAGTCATCTGGCAGTTACTTACTGGGTGCCTGCTGTGTGCTAGGAGGTGGGGTGCAGCTGTGAGCACAACAGCCAGAAACTCTTGCAGTCGTGAAGCTCGTGTTTAGGGGTGGGAGATGGACCATAAGCACGTGAGCATGTTGGATAGTGGAGATAATACACCTATAATATAAAGGAGATGGTGAGAGCTGGAGTGGGGAGGTCCTTGGAAAGGTGATACTTGAATAGAGGCTTGGGAGAGATCAGGGAGCCAATTAAGTGGAAATCTGGGAAAAGTGGGAAGTGGGAACAGATCTGGGAAGTCATTGCAAGGGCTGACTTTTATTTTGAGTGTGATGGAAAGCCCCTGGAGAGTGTTGAGCTGAAAAGTGCCATGATCCAACTTTTTTTTTTTTTTTTTTGGTAAGAATTTCTCTGGCTACTGTACAGGGACTAGACAGTAGAGGGGCAGTTAGGGACTAGTTAACAGGTTACTGGGATAATCCGGGCTGGAGGTGATGGTGGCTTGGATCAGGGTGGTAGTGGTGGAGATGGCAAGTGGTCAGATTGGATCAGGATTGGTTGGCCATCAGTGGTGAGTGAGGGACCGAGAGGAGCTAAGGACTGGCCCCAGAGTTTCTGCACTGGCAACCAGAAGGGCAGGGCTGTCGTTCACTGTTTACCAAGGTGAAGACTGGAGGAGGAGCAGGTTTTGGGAAGAGATCAGTTTAGGTGCGGACAAGATGAGAATCCTATTAGATAGCCTCGTAGAGGAGACTGGTGGATGGCCAGTGGTCATTATTTAAATGCCCATTTGCACAAATTGGTACATCTTTAAAGCTCTGCTTAAATGATTTAAATCTCTGAGAAGATGGTACTATTCACATTTTATAGATTAGGAAATAATACAGAGAGATTAATTTTCTTAAGGTCACAGATATGAAACTGTGTTATGGCTGAAAGTTCCATGTTGTTCTACCAACTTTATTATGTTAGTTATAAAATAGGCATTCAAGGGTAATTCCCATAATCGACATAACTGATTAAGCAAAGTAATTCTTTTAGCTACCTTTACGTTACACATACACACACACACACACACACACACACACACACACACGCACACACACACACACTCCTAGAGTAGTAGAGGTAATATCTTTGATGAGGTTTATATGAAAGATTTTTTTTTTTACTTTTTGATGTATTGAAAACTAATAGATCATGTAGTTTTTAACTTTGAATATATGTTAAATTTTTTAAAATTGTGAATGGAGATGGCTATGAATATAATTAATTTTTAGAAACATTCTTATATTTAAAAAATTCCTTTTAAAAACAGTTTACTGCCTGGTCATTTATGTACTTGTCAAGAGTTTCAAGGGGAAAATACATTTGTATAATCTTAAGTGTATTCCTTTTTTATAGTAAAATGCATTATGTTTATTTTTTGAAGCAGAAATACAAGTAACAAAAACACATGTGATTGTCTGACCTTTGACATTATTATTCTAGGTATGATGGCAAACTACAATACAATAGCAAGAATAGAAATTGAGAGCTATCAAAAATCCCTATTCTATTATTTAGAGGTTTATTTATATTTATAATTTTCATTTAACAAAGCAATGGAATCTTATTTTATTTTGAATATGCCTAAGACATTTAAACTTTTTTGTGGTGTAATAAGTTAAACAATAAGGAGCAGATTAATAGAGTTTTCTTAAAGTAATCAGAGGAAGTACATACCCTTAAAGGTCAGATAGAGTTATTTCGTGGATTATGACCATGTTTGGTTTCTCTGACCCTAGATTTTTAGAACTTAGAGTTTCTGATCTCTCATCTCTGTAATAGCAAACTCTTTCTGATTACGCAGGAAGTCCTGCATGTTGCGGGAGTGGAAATGCAGTTGACAGCTGCGGTGTCGTTCTTGACCATTCTGCAGGAAGAATCGGTGTCAGTTCATACCTATACCCACTCCTTCCTCCAAGTCATTCTGCTCCATCTGGAGCACAGGGACGCAGGTCAGCAGCCTGGCAGGCTTCTTCTGTACCTATTATTGTGTGTTGGACGTGGCCGTGATGTTTTCTGATCTTGTTAGCCGGATGAGGATAACCGAATGAGGCCATGCTGGTCATTAGTGTGACTAAAAACAGCCATGGCTCTTTCCTTATAAAACCCTCAAAGTTCAGTGTCCTTGTACGGTGAAGACTCACTAATTCTTCTTATGATCTATACTTTCTTCTTAGAATTTGTGGATTTTACAATTTTTATGTGTATAATATTATACAGCAAAAAAAATATACATTTTGGCTGAAAAATATCCCCGCATATTATTTTTTAAGATGTAAATGTTTTCTAGATGTTGGCTAAGGCAAAAAAAAAATAGAGCAACTTTTTCAAATCGTAATAAAAATAAACATCCCATTTTATCATTAAATATTGTTGTAACTTAATGGCTGAGTTGAAACTAAATTTGTGAGACATTTAATTTGGCGAGTTTTTTCTGTGTCGATCAGGTGTGAGCAACGCATGGCTGGAGACTCTTCTGTCCGTGATAGAAGTATTGCCCAAAGAAACCCTAAGACATGAGGTAATATTTTCTTTCTTTTTTTTTTTTTTTTTGATAAATACTATTAAGTTTTGGTTTTGTTTTTGATAAAAAAGTGGTATTTAAAAAGAAAAATAAGGTTATTTCCCACTCTGAAAGCAACACATGTTCATTATAGAAAGTATGAGTAATATAGAAAATAGTAGCAAGAAAAATCATGGTTCTGGACTTAGCCAAAATCTGAAAAATCATTTAGCATTATTTTCCTGTTATTTTAAACTCATTGGTAGTAGATACAAAATATTTTACTTGTTAAACATTTAAGCCAACTTTCAGTATTTTATTATTAAGATAAGGCATTAATGAGCATCTCTGTAGAGCTTTTAAAGTTTTTCAGATAATTTTCTTAACTGTAGCTTCCAAAAAAGTGGAATTAGGAGGTCAGAGGGCATTCATATTCTTTTTTTTAAAATTTTAATGTTTTTTTATTATATTATGTTAGTCACCATACAGTACATCCCCAGTTTCCGATGTAAAGTTCAATGATTCATTAGTTGCGTATAACACCCAGTGCACCATGCAATACGTGTCCTCCTTACTACCCATCACCAGTCTATCCCATTCCCCCACCCCCCTCCCCTCTGAGGCCCTCAGTTTGTTTCTCATAGTCCATAGTCTCTCATGCTTCATTCCCCCTTCTGATTACCCACCCTTTCTTTATCCCTTTCTTCCCCTACCGATCTTCCTAGTTCTTATGTTCCATAGATGAGAGAAATCATATGATAATTGTCTTTCTCCGCTTGACTTATTTCACTTAGCATTATCTCCTCCAGTGCCGTCCATGTTGCAGCAAATGTTGAGAAATCGTTCTTTCTGATAGTTGAGTAATATTCCGTTGTATGTATGGACCACAACTTTTTAATCCAGTCATCTGTTGAAGGACATCTCGGTTCCTTCCACGCCTTGGCTATTGTGGACAATGCTGCTATGAACATTGGGGTGCATATGGCCCTTCTCTTCACTACGTCTGTATCTTTGGGGTAAATACCCAGTAGTGCAACGGCTGGGTCATAGGGTAGCTCAATTTTTAACTTTTTAAGGGACCTCCATATAGTTTTCCAGAGTGGCTGTACCAACTTGCATTCCCATCAACAATGTAGGAGGGATCCCCTTTCTCCACATCCTCTCCAACAATTGTTGTTTCTTGCCTTGTCTATTTTTGCCATTCTAACTGGTGTAAGGTGGTATCTTAGTGTGGTTTTGATTTGAATTTCCCTGATGGCTAATGATTTTGAACATTTTTTCATGTGTCTGTTAGCCATTTGTATGTCTTCATTGGAAAAGTGTCTGTTCGTATCTTCTGCCCATTTTTTGATTTGTTTATTTGTTTCTCGTGTATTGAGTTTGAGAAGTTCTTTGTAGATCTTGGATACCAGTCTTTTATCTGTAGTGTCATTTGCAAATATATTCTCCCATTCCGTGGGCTGCCTCTTAGTTTTTTGACTGTTTCCTTGGCTGTGCAGAAGCTTTTTATCTTGATGAAGTCCCACAAGTTCATTTTATCTTTTGTTTCTCTTGCCTTTGGAGATGTGTCATGAAAAAGGTTGCTTTGGCCGATGTCGTAGAGGTTGCTGCCTATGTTCTCCTCTAGGATTTTGATGGATTCCTGTCTCACATCGAGGTCTTTCATCCATTTGGAGTTTATTTTTGTGTATGGTGTGAGAGAGTGGTCAAGTTTCATTCTTTTGCATGTAGCTGTCCAATTTTCCCAGCACCATTTATTGAAGAGACTGTCTTTTTTCCATCGGATGTTTTTTCCTGCTTTACCAAAGATTAGTTGCCCAAAGAGCCGAGGGTCCATTTCTGGGTTCTCTATTCTGTTCCATTGGTCTATGTGTCTGTTTTTGTGCCAGTACCATGCTGTCTTTGTGATCACAGCTTTGTAGTACAGCTCGAAATCCGGCATTGTGATGCCCCCAGCTTTGTTTTTCCTTTTCAGCAGTTCCTTGGAGATTCGGGGCCTTTTCTCGTTCCATACAAATTTAAGGACTATTTGTTCCAGTTCTTTGAAAAATGTCATCGGTATTTTGATCGGGATAGTATTGAAAGTGTAGATTGCTCTGGGTAGCATGGACATTTTAACTATGTTAATTCTTCCGATCCATGAGCATGGAATATTTTTCCATCTTTTTGTGTCTTCCTCGATGTTTTTCAAGAGTGATTTATAGTTTCTAGAATATAGATCCTTTACGTCTCTGGTTAAGTTAATTCCAAGGTAACATATGGTTTTTGGTGCTATTGTAAATGGGATGGATTCCCTGATTTCTCTTTCTTCAGTCTCATTATTCGTGTATAGAAATGCAACTGACTTCTGAGCATTGATTTTGTATCCCGCCACATTACTGAATTGCTCTATAACTTGTAATAGTTTGGGAGTGGATTCTTTCGGGTTTTCCATATAGAGTATCATGTCATCTGAGAAGAGAGACAGTTTGACTTCTTCTTTGCCGATTTGGATACCTTTTATCCCTTTTTGTTGTCTGATTGCTGTTGCAAGGACTTCTAGTACTATGGTGAATAATAGTGGCGAGAGTGGGCATCCTTGTCGTGTTCCTGATCTTAAGGGAAAGCCTTCCAGCTTCTCCCCATTGAGAATAATATTTGCTGTAGGCTTTTCATAGATGGCTTTAATGAGATTGAGAAATGTACCCTCTATTCCTACACTCTGAAGGGTTTTAATCAGGAAAGGATACTGTATTTTGTCAAATGCTTTTTCTGCATCAATTGAGAGGATCATATGGTTCCTGAGTCTTTTCTTGTTGATATGATGTATCACGCTGATTGATTTGCGAATGTTGCCACGCTTGCATCTCAGGTATGAATCCCACTTGACCGTGATGGATAATCCTTTTAATGTACTGTTGGATTCTAGTAGCCAGGATCTTGTTGAGGATTTTGACATCCATATTCATTAGGGAAATCAGTCTGTAATTCTCGTTTTTGATGGGGTCTTTGCCTGGTTTGGGGATCAAGGTAATATTGGCCTCATAGAATGAGTTTGGTAGCTTTCCTTCTGTTTCTGTTTTTTGAAATAGCTTTAGGAGAATAGGTATTATTTCTTCTTTGAATGTTTGGTACAATTCCCCAGGAAAACCGTCCGGGCCTGGAGTTTTGTTATTTGGAAGGTTGTTTATCACTGACTCAATCTCTTCATAATTAATTGGCCTGTTTAAAAAATCAGTTTCTTCCTGTTTCAGTCTTGGTGGTTTATAGGTTTCCAGGAAGGCCTCTATCTCTTCCAGATTGCTTAATTTATTGGCATATAGCTGTTGATAAAAGTTTCTATTAATCCTTCCAATTTCATTGGTGTTGGTCGTGACCTGTCCTTTTTCATTCATAATTTTATTAATTTGGGTCCTTTCTCTATTCTTTTGGATAAGTCTTGCCAGCGGTTTGTCAATTTTATTGATTCTCTCAAAGAACCAGCTTCTAGTCCTGTTGATCTGCTCTACTGTACTTCTGGTTTCTAATTCATTGATTTCTGCTCTAATCTTGGTCAACTCTTTCCTCGTGGATTAGGTCTGTCCCTCTGTTGCTGTTCCAGCTTCTTGAGGTGAGAATATAAAAACTGCATTTTAGATTTTTCTATTCTTTTGAGTGCAGCTTGGATGGCTATGTATTTCCCCCTTAGGACTGCCTTTGCAGTATCCCATAGGTTTTGGACCATTGTGTTTTCATTCTCGTTGGTCTCCATAAATTGTTTAAATTGATTTTTGATTTCCTGGTTTATCGAGTCATTCCTGAGCAGGATGGTTCTTAGTCTTCAAGTGTTTGAGTTTCTTCCAAATTTTTCCTTGTGGTTGAGTTCCAATTTCAGAGCGTTGTGGTCTGAGAATATGCAGGGAATAATTTCAGTCTTTTGGTATTTGTTGAGACCTGTTTTGTGACCCAGAACATGATCTATTCTTGAGAATGTTCCATGGGCATTAGAATAGAATGAGTATTCTTTGGTTCTGGGGTGTAGTATTCTATATATATCTATGAGGTCCAACTCGTCGAGTATGGCATTCAAAGCTCTAGTTTCTATGTTGGTTTTCTGCTCCGGTGCTCTGTCTATTGCTGATAGTGGAGTGTTGAGGTCCCCTACTATTAACGTATTTTTATCTATATGTCTCTTTATTCTGGTTAAGAGTTGGCTTGTGTATCTTGCTGCTCCCCTGTTGGGGGCATATGTATTTATAATTGTCATATCCACTTGTTGGATACATCCTTTAAGAATAATATAGTGCCCTTCTGTGTCTCTAACTATAGTCTTTAGTTTAAAATCCAATCTGTCTGATATGAGAATTGCTACCCCAGCTTTCTTTTGAGGTCCCAATGGATTGAAAGATGGTATTCCATCCCTTTACTTTCAGTCTGAATGTATCTTTAGGTTCAAAATGAGTCTCTTGTAGACAGCAAATGGACGGGTCATGTCTTTTTATCCAATCAGCAACCCTGTGGCGTTTATGGGAGCATTTAGGCCATTTACATTGAGACTGATTATTGAAAGATAGGATTTTAATGATGCCATATTGCTCTTAAAGTCTTTGTTTCTATAGATTGTGACTTTCTGTTCTGTATCACTCTTGGGGCCTTTTTACTTTTATAGAACCCCCTTAATATCTCCTGTAGGGCTGGTTTCGTGGTTACGAAATTGGTCAATGACTGGCGATTCTGGAAGATCTTTATTTCTCCATCAATTCTGAATGACAGCCTTGCTGGATAAAGGATCCTTGGCTGCATGTTTTTCTCTGAAAGAGCTTTAAAAATGCCCCCCCCACCCTTTCTCTCATTCCAGGTCTGTGTAGACAGGTCTGACGTAATTCTGATACCTTTGCCTTGGTATGTGAGAAATTTCTTTGCCCTGGCCGCTTTCAATACTGTATCCTTGGATCTAATATTTGCGAAATGCACTATGACGTGACGTGGTGTAGGTTTGTCTGGTTGAGCTTGGGAGGGGTCCTCTCTGCCTCTTGGACACAAATGTTTGTTTCCCTTGCTAGATTAGGGAAGTTTTCAGCTACAATTTGTTCAAATATCTCTTCTAGACCTCTGTTTTTCTCCACCCCCTCGGGGATGCTGATGATTCTGACATTGGAACATTTCATTGAGTCAGTAATCTCCCGTAACCTACATTCCTGTGCGTGGATTTTTTTGAGTCCAGATTCTATTTTAGCTTTTTCTTCTACTAACCCATCCTCCAATTTGCTAATATGTTCTTCTGCCTCTTTCACCCTGGCCGTCAGAGCCTCTAGTTTTGACTGCATTTGGCTCATAGGATTTTTAATTTCTGCCAAATTCGCTCTCATTTCCGCCCTTAGAGATTCTATATTCTCATTAACATTTTCGTTAATACTTTTTTCAAGTCTACACATCATCTTGACCATTGTTACTCTGAATTCCATTTCTGATAATTTGGTTATATCCATGTCCATTAGTTCTGTGGCAGAGGCCACAGACTCATTGTCTTTTCTTTGCTGGGGGGATTTCTCCTTCTCGTCATTCTGATGAGGAGAGGTTGCAGGGTTGTCCAGAGCCCAAATTATTGACCAGGACCCAAGCTGTGCGCCCTTGTTTTATAGGGATCTTAGGGATGTGGGCTTCTTGATTTTTCAGCCTGCCTTCTGTGTTCTGGGGGAGGGGCCTGCTGCGCCGATACTCAGGCAACCCTGTTTGGGTAGAGTCTCCGTGTCCCCTGCGAGGGGGGATGGGGATGGGCACACTGTGAGCCGGTATTTCCAGGCTTTTGTTCTCTGGCGGCTTTCCCTGGCGGTTTGCTGTGCCTCTTCTGAGAGTCAGAGCAGCAGTGGCCGAATCTCAGCCTCTGTCTCAGAACAGAGGGATCGCGGACCGTTCTCTACTTATGATCTGGCCACTTTAACTCTGTTACTGTTGGTGCTGCTCAACCCTGCAGCGTCCGGGGATGTGCGCCCCACAACCGGCGTCCCAGCCCTCACTTCCCCGGGCCGGCTCGTCTCTGCCCTTTGTGTTTCTAATACCGCCAGCCGCCAGCCGCCCCTGCGCGCTCCGGAGCTCCCGGTCTCCGTCTGGTTGCAGTGAGCACACCGGAGCTCTGTTTCAGTCTGGTGGCGCGCATTCCCCGGCTCATGGTCTCAGTCTGCTCTCTCGTGGGTGCTGGTCCGCGAGTCTGCCCGCTCTCCCGTGCAAGTGGCTACCGCTTCCCGGCGCCCGAACGCGGCGGCTCCCTCCCCCTTCCATTTATCTTCCGATATCTGTGCGCGGTTTCATGGCTCCCCGCTTCGTACCTCAATACTCAGCGCTGGAGATGTTCATTTGTAGAGATCCGGATGTATCTTCCTGCGTCTCAGGCTGATTCCGTGGATGTTCAGGCTGGTCTGGTACCTATCCAGCTCGACTCAGGGGACCCGTTGAAAAAGGGGTCCCCTACTCCTCTGTCATCTTAACTCCTCAAGGGCATTCATATTCTTAAGACTCTTCCTAGCAATATGTGGAAATACCTGTTTCCCTCGATTTTACTCAGCAATAGTGTTCCAATTTTATTTATTTATTTATTTATAAGGATTTTTTATTTATTCATTTGAGAGACAGCGAGAGTAGGAGCAAGGGGGAGGGTGAAAGAAGGTGGGTTAGAGGGAGAGGGAGAGACAGACTCCCCACTGAGCAGGGAGCCCAACACAGGGCTCAATCCCAGGACCCTGAGATCATGACCTCAGCCGAAGGCAGACGCTTAAACTGATGAGCCACCCAGGTGCTCCATATTTGTGTTCCAATTTAGTTTAATGGGCCAAAATATGGAATTACATTTTAATTGGAATTTTTTGATTATCATGCAAATATTTATATATTTTTCATATATTTATATCAATTCTGTTGTTTTGGAATTGTCTGATCATATCCTTGATCATATCCTTTATATGTGCTGTTTATCAAGGTTGCCAATCTTTTGTTATGTTTGTTGCAGATATTGTTACTAATTTATTGTTTGCTTTTAAATTTTTAACACTGTTCAATATATGCATCTCTAAGAGTTTTAGTAAATTAAAATGAGGGAATGAGAAAATTAGGAAAGAAATTTATTCTCTAATGAAGTGATTTTTCATTCTTTGAACAACATCCCTATATTCTTTTCAAATATGTCGTGATTGAAAGAAGTAGTTATCCGCCAATGAAATGTCCTGTATATATTTCATGAAGTGTTTTTGTCCTTCTTTGCCCTCATACAGTTTGTGGTCCTGTCTCAATGCCAAAATACTTGGTTGAGAATGGGAAGATTTACCCATTGAGGATGTTTGTCAACTTAATGCCAAACATCTAGGTGGTTACCCATATTTAAACGTTGAACTTAATGTTCACATTTATACTTCTTGAAGAGTGCTATATAGTAGAATGCAGTTTTTACGTTAGAATACCATGTATTATTTTATGTGATTTTTAAGACTTTAAATACACAGTTTATTTTATTTTACATCTTCCAGTTTCAAATGATATTTATCATTATGTATTCAGCATTTCTGGCTACTTTGTTGAGAGGAAAAAACCGGTTGACTTTTTTATTAGAGGCATAGAGTTTTAGAACTTGGAGGGTTCTTAGTACGACATATTCTAATTTCCATTTTAAGTAGATGAGCTACCTTGGGACCAGAAATAGCAGGATGACTTGGACAAATTAAAGAGCGGGGGCCAGAATGAGGATCTGATCTTCACAGTTCTTTACAGTCCGTCATGCTGTTGCGTTTTTGAGTGCTCAGCATGCACATAATACAATATCCGAACTGCATTCAAATGACAGAAGTACTTAATAGAATCTATTTGAAGCTATATTGTTTTGCATCCCTTTAGATAAATATAAAAATTCTATATGGATTAAAAATAAATTTCAGACTATGTGGTAATTTGCTTTTTTTTCTTTTGAAAATGTACATTTCATAATGATTTTTATGTGCATACAGATCACTGCAGAATTCACCATAAGCTTTAATTCAGTTTTTGTGTGCCTGATTGATTTTTAATTATGTAATTTATCGTTAACTTTACCTTAGTAAGCCAGAAGGTAAACAAGGTGATTCAGGTTCTGAGCACCTTACGTTATAATTCAGGTTTCTTAAAAACACTTGACCCTAAAATATTCCTTGAGGAAAATAGCTGACATTAGTGGCAAGAATATATAAAACTTTGTGAATTTGTTCTCTAAATCTTTTCTCTTTAGATTTTGAACCCACTTGTTTCCAAGGCACAACTTTCCCAAACAGTCCAGTCTCGTTTAGTTAGTTGTAAAATTTTAGGAAAATTGACCAACAAATTTGATGCCCATACGTGAGTATTTGTATATAATTTTCATCTTCTTTATTAAATTAAATTGATTTAAAATGTATGATGGTCATATGATTAACAATTAAATTAGACTTCTTTCATTCCATACTACATACAAGCTTAGCTGTCTTAACTTTATAGAATTCTTGAATGTCTAGTTATTCAGATGCATTTCTTCTGATCTCACGACATTTCAAGATCAATATGATTAACTTTTTTCTATTTCTCATCTTAGTCTTCTCTGTCATACACCTAGTGTAGTTTTGAGCATAAAATGGTATTATTCTATAGACTTCAAAAATTGTCAAATCTGACCTAAAGATAGACTTTCTGATTTCTTCCCTTATTGTTATGAATTCATTATTTTGAATAATTTATTGTATTTTGAGGCTTTATGGAGAACATTTATAATTTGTATGTTATTGTCTGCGCAGATGATAAATACCAAGTGGAAAGAATGAAATGTTGTATAATTATGACACAAGAGTAAAATATAAAATTGAAGAATATTTTGGTCGATGGTTGTTAGACATTCTGTTTGCCTGTAGCCTTTCATCTTAGCTAAGATGTTTAACTGTCAGTCCAAAATTAACCATTACTTTAAAAAGATCTAGGCATGTATATAATTTACAAATAACAAAAGATAACATCCAAATGTAATGACATATGTGAAAATACCATGTAAACTATAAAGCTTTCTATTAACGTATATTTGTTGTTATTAAGCTAAGCTAAGATTTTGATAATAATTGTTTGACAATTTTAATTATTCTAAAACACCATTTGCATGTTCCTTTCCTTCCTTTCTAAGCATTAAAAGAGAAATACTCCCTCTGGTAAAATCACTCTGTCAAGATGTAGAATATGAAGTTCGGTCTTGTATGTGTCGGCAATTAGAAAACATAGCTCAGGGTATTGGGTAAGTACACTTTCAATTCCTTATGTCATATTCGTACTTCTGGATTGTCAGATATTCATATCCTGTTCCTGTGTTCCATGAAAGCATGGTGTTGAAAGGCTAAACTTTATATGATCTTTAAAAGTGATTGTAACAAGTACCTCCTGATATGTCTGGATTAAGAGAGATTGAAGTGAAGATGCTTAGCATTCATTTCATGTTAATTTCTTTCTTACCTTTAGTTGCTTGTTAGCATCCCAGATTCAGGAAGGCTGATGTCCCGAAATAAACCATGCTTGGACTATTGCAGTAGCATTTCTTTGGGCTAGCAGCATAGTATTGGGTCATCTCAGATGGGATTACTCAGTTGAAGTCTTTGTTTCCAATACACTCTGCACTTCCACTGTCTCCTTTGTTGCGCTTCTTGCCTTTTGGGTGTGTGAAGCTTAGGAAGGAGACACATTGGGCAGATAGTCTCTTCTCTTCTCCATAAAAACTGATCTCATGTCAAGGTATATTAAATGAAGTTTTATCTAAGAACCATCTTGGGAAATAGTTTTTTTTTTTTTAAAGGATCCTAAATTGATACAAAAAACATTGGGACCTCTCATTTTTATTACAAGTTGCACTGTTTTCATCTGGTTATTTGTTTCACAAGCAAGGACAATCAGGTTGTTGCCATTTGCACAATTGTTAATAAAAAAAATTGGCGACCGGCATTTAAGGCTTTAGGTTGACTTCAGAACATCACACAGATTCAGGTCCTCCGTCCTGCCTACCTTGCTGTGTTGGATTTCAGTGTTGTGTTGGAAGCTTAGTATTTCAACAGAGTAATCATTTCTCTCATTTTCAGTGCAGAATCAGCTTCTTTCTGATAGATCTTCTAAGGCTAGGCTGACTCTGGATCATTGTGGACCATAAATAATTCAGTCTTCCCCAGTTCTGTGTTCCTTAACCAGGATCAGAACCTATCAGGGGAATGTACCATTGTCTTTTTGTGTTCCATTTTTGTCATCTGACATTTTGCCAGTGTTAAAAACAGCCTGGTCACTTGGGTGCCTGGGTGACTTAGTCAAGTGTCTGACTCTTGATTTTGACTCAGGTCATGATCTCAGAGCCCTGAGATTGAGCTCTGCATCTGTCTCCATGCTCAGTGGAGAGTCTGCTTGGGGTTCTTTCTCTCCCTCTGCCCCTCCTCTAGCTCATGCTATCTTTCTCTAAAATAAATAAATAAAATCTTTACAAACAAAAAACAAAACAAAACAAAACCCCCATCCTGGTCAAGTGTGTTCCAATTAGTCTTCTGAAAATTAATATCGGATTATTGCTTAAGGTTTAATTTACAAAAGCAAAACTAGAATCTCCCTAGCTTGTTAGTGTAGAATTCACGTAATAAACTAATTTGCCTGATTAAATGCATATTCATTTAATTTTGAATTCTCACATACTATTAGAACGTAGTCATAGGACTTTCATGGTATATGATGGCTGAATACTACTAAGATCTGATTCATACTCTTTATTCTCCCTTTGATAAATACATAAAACTAAAGAGAGGTACACTGTTTTTTTCTTTTGGCGTTGGAAATCAGGATTATTGATAAGATCTGATAACCACCAGCAGGAAATTCCTACACTCAAGGCTAGAAGAATCCCTGAGATGGGTGAAAGGTGGTGGGAACAGATATTTCAGAGATTGCTACTGAGTTAAGAAAGACGCTGCCACTACTGCACTGGGAGTTGTGTTCTAAGGCATTTGGGAATGAGAAGTGCTGGGAAGAGGCCTGAGAACAGTACAAACTTGGGTTTGTAATTTTGTATTTGCTGTGGCTGGCAAGGGAACAATTACTGACCACTTTAGTTTAATCAGAAATGAACACCAGAAATTGTCATTCATTAATAAGATAATCAGGAACCAACATTAAGAGATTCTTGTCAAGCTAGCATATCCATATGAAATAAAGGCTGCACAGCACTAGAAAGCTAGCTATGGATTGTGCACCAGCTTAGGGTCAAAGAGGACAGTTCTTAGAATAATCAGGTTAATAATGAAGAGTATAATGAAGAGGTCATGCTCATTTGTTTGTAGGAACACAACTGTATGGAATAGACCTTTCTTTGTATAGGGATGACTAAAGAGAAAAAAAGAAACAAATGTGGGACCTACAAAAAGATCCTTCAGTGTTAGAGGGGAAGAACATACACAGTGCTCAGATTGGAAAGGAAGAACGTACTTTTGAAGAAGTTGATCAAACTTCTAATTCTGTTGATACGGCAAATAAGGTAACCTTGAAAATGCTCCCTTAATGCATATCTGACAAAATTCAACATCCATTCATGATAAAAGCTTTCAGGAAGCTAGGGGTGACGTGAACTTCTCTAATTGGATACAGGGCACGTATGAAAAAGCTACAGCTAACATCATAGTTAATGTTAGGTATTGAATGCTTTTCCCTTAAGAACTAGTCAAGGATAGTTTTTATCACTTCTGTCTCACACTATACTGGAGGTTCTAGCTATTGAAATAAGGCAAGAAAACAAAACCCTAAAAGGTCTAGAAATCTGGAAGGAAGAAGTAAAATGATTTCTCCTTATAGATGACATCACCATTTACATAGAAAATCCTCAGTAATTTACAAAACAATGAGCAGAACTAACAAATGGATTTAAGGATATTTCAGGATACATACAAAAATATAAATCAATGGAACAGAAGAGAGTCCAGAAATAGACCCACATATATGTGGCCAGTTGACTTTCAGCAGAGTGCCAAAGTAGTTCAAGGAAGCAAATCTTTTCAAAATACAGTACTGGGATAACTGGATATTCATGAGAGAAAACAGTGAACATTGATTCTCCCCTCACACCCTACATAAAGACTAATTTGAAATTTATCACACTCCTGAATATAATCAAATCAACAGCAATATAATATTGCTGATTTGGCATTTACTTAAAAATTAAACATCTTCTATATGACCTAGTCATTCTACTTTGAATTATTTACCCAAGACAAGTAAAAATATATATCCACAACAAGAATTATATTATATACACATGTTTATAGCAGCTTTATTTGTTTTTTTTTTTAAAGATTTTATTTATTTATTTGACAGAGAGAGACAGTCAGCGAGAGAGGGAACACAAACAGGGGGAGTGGGAGAGGAAGAAGCGGGCTCCCAGCAGAGCAGGGAGCCCTGTGCAGGGCTGCAGGGCTCGATCTCAGGACTCCGGGATCATGCCCTAAGCCGAAGGCAGACACTTAATGACTGAGCCACCCAAGCGCCCCTATAGCAGCTTTATTTGTAATAACCCAAATTGGAACAACACGAATGTCTACCTGTAGGTGAAGGGTAAAAATAAAATGTGGTATGTCCATACAATGAAATACTATTTAGCAAGAAAAAGGAACGCAGTGCTGATACACGCAATACGAAATCATGGATATGTCTCACAATCCATATGTTAAGGGAAATAAATCAGATGCAAAAGAGTGTATACCATATGATAAATACAAACTATAGTGACAGAAAGCAGATCCATGATTGCCTTTGTCAGCGGCAGATTGTAGAATTTGGATATAATGGGATTGATGATTGGTTTTTGCCCTCTGCCCATGATTTTTGTCTTTTGTCAGATTGGAAGGTCATTGATGGAAGGGAAGCCATGTAGGGGAAGGCTAAGCAAGAACACTAGAAGCAACTTCATCTTCTTAACAAAGAGATGGAGATGATTGGGTCCCCAGTATTTCTTTAAGCCTAGGCTTCTTAAAACAGGCCAGTGGAAAAGGCACAAACAGATGAGGAGTTTCCTTGAATTACTGTTGCTGTCCTGGCCCACCATGGAACTTAGGATTGTCTTCATCAGTATTTAGCTTGAGGAGACAAGCTACCATCAGATGACACTGACTCAGGGCCAGAACCTGGGTCGATTGGTATCACACAGCCAGACCCCAGAGGTTGGCTGTCTGGGCAAGCTTGCTTGTTTCATTCATCTTATTATCCCTCACCCTGTATTTTACGCATCTCCTGTTGACATCGTGGAAGAGTTAGATTGTAATTGCCAGTATCTTGGCTGATAAAACTGGACTCCTACACAAATAATAGGATCAGGCTGTCCCCAAATTTTTGTTCTGAAAACTTAAATGCCAGAAGGGTTTTTAGTAGAAAGGATAGTGACCTAGAATTCTGCCCTAGCTGGGGTGGAATTTACATATATAGTCAAGAAGAAGATACTCTCATAAATATACTAGCACGGGCAGTGTACAACCCACATGTACTTCCTGAAAAAGTTACTCAGCTATAATCCAGTTTGTTTAGAAGAACTAATGAGAGAGAATATTTGCATCTTAGTGTGGGTCTGCCATGATGCCTTATTTTCACTTAACTTTTATAATGTCACAAATGGGCAAAGAAAACAAATGTATACTTCATAAAGAAGAAATACAAGTGTCTAATAAAGAGATTCAACCTCATTGTTCAAGCTCATTAATTGTAGAGCAATGTAATCATTTAATGAATATACATTGAGCACCTACCATAAGCGCTGGGTTACATATGGGGATGTAATAGTGAAAAAGATACAGTCCTGTCTTCAGGTGCTTAGAATTTGATAAGAGATGTAGTCAAGTAGACAGACAGTTACTGAATAATATGTGATATTTACAAAAACAATAGTGAAATACTACTTTTGCCAATGAAATTGAAAAAGTTGATGATAAGTCTTTAATATTAGCAAAGGCACAGGGAACATTTGCATGTCCTACTGGGAGAAGCATAAACTTAGAGTCCTTTTGAATTCTACAATATAGGAAAAAATTTTTGCTTATCTTTTACCTGTATGATTGGATTTTGAGAGATGAGTCTAAGGAACTAGTTTATATTGAAATTTATGCATAATAGAAGTATACACTTAGATAATATTTACTATGTGTGAGGTACTGTTCTAAGCACTCCACATATATGAACTTAATATCCTCACAACCATCTCTTGGATGGATTGTATCGTTGTTCCTTTTTTACAAATGGGGAAGCTAAAGCCCAAAGAGGATGTTATATAATATGAACAGGCTAGAAGTCTGGAAGGCCATACAATATCAGAAACTTCCAAAGTTAGTCTAAGTAGAGGGTTATGTTATTTTATTTTTAAACTTCTTATGTTTTTTATAATTTTGATAATGAACATATAAAAGTGCTATTTTAATACATAGCACAGTAGTTTTTAGTGGTTTTAACATAGTTGGAAATGAGAAATCCCCATCTCTTCTGGTAGGTTGAAATCAAAATGTTCCTATTAACCACTAATGAAATACAGATTTGATTTATTCTCTTTGCCTTTTCAACATTAAGAAATCATTGTACAGCTATTAAAGACCTCTTGTTGCTGAGTAGTTTTATTTTTAACACTCAGATTGTTAGGCTGGAATTGCATCAGTGTACTACTTTGGGGGAGAAAAGAAAAGTCTGTTAAAAGATTGAATGGAAATAACTTTTGACTGTAAACAGGGATAAAATCTTTATCTTAAACTATTGTCTTTCATTCTTAATAAATTCAAGGTTTTCAGTGGTATACAAATACATTCTGAGGAAGATTTGTATGAAATGAATTTTTATGACCTTTGGGCCAGAATGTATTCTCTCCTCTTTTCCTCCTTCACCTCCCATCTACTTCCTGTGTTTGATGAATGTTTGTGAACTGGTAATGCTAACATCTGCACCTGTGATCTAGATTCATTTCTTTTTTTTTTCTTTCTCCTTGCTTTATGTTAAAGAAATGGGTATTGGTGATTTTCTTGGCAATTTACTCAAAATCTCACATGAGTATTTTATATATGAAGAATAAGTATTATTTAGAAAAAAATTATTGAGGTTTAATTGACATACAATGTTAGTTTCATGTGTAAACATAATGATTTGCTATTTGTATACATTGCAAATGATTATCATAGTAAGTCTAGTTACCAACTGTCACCTTACATAGTTACAGAATATTCTTTTCTTAGGATGAGGACTTTTAAGATTTACTCTCTTAGCAACTTTCAAATATGCAATACAGTATTGTTAACTATAGTCACTATGCTGTACATTTCATTCCCATGACTTATTTATTTAATAACTGGAAGTTTGCACCTTTTTTTTAAAAATGATTTTTTATTATATTATGTTAGTCACCATACAGTGCATCCCCTGTTTCCGATGTAAGGCTCGATGATTCATTAGTTGTGTGTAACACCCAGTGCACCATGCAATACGTGCCCTCCTTACTACCCATCACCGGTCTATCCCATTCCCCCACCCCCCTCCCCTCTGAGGCCCTCAGTTTGTTTCTCATAGTCCATAGTCTCTCATGTTTCATTCCCCCTTCTGATTACCCCCCCTTTCTTTATCCCTTTCTTCCCCTACCGATCTTCCTAGTTCTTATGTTCCATAGATGAGAGAAATCATATGATAGTTGTCTTTCTCTGCTTGACTTATTTCACTTAGCATTATCTCCTCCAGTGCCGTCCATGTTGCAGCAAATGTTGAGAACTCGTTCTTTCTGATAGCTGAGTAATATTCTATTGTATATATGGACCACAACTTGACCACTATCTCACACCATACACAAAAATAAACTCCAAATGGAAGTTTGCACCTTTTGACCACCTTCCCCCCTTTCACAGATTAATTTCTTAAAAACAGTTTTTGGCCCTCTGATCACTCAAGTCCTTAGAGCTGTACTGTCCAGCATAGTAGCCACTAGCCATGTTTGGCTATTTAAATTAAGTAAAATAACATTAAAACTTCAGTTCCTCAGTTATACCGACCTTATTTTAAATGCTCAGTGGCCACGTGTGGCTACTATGCAGATTATAAACATTTCCATCATAGCAGAACCTTCTGCTTGACAGGGATGTTTTAGAGTCTTTGTGTTCCGCCCTGAATTTTTTAAGGTTTTCTGTAGCTCTTATTGACTTTTTTGTATTTTATCAAATTATAATTCATACCATCTTCTATCATGTATCCAAGAAAGCTGGCCACATTATATGCCTCCCCTTTATCAGTGTGTGTCGTTGTAATAACATCTTATCATGGGGAATAAGCAGAAACTTCAAGTCTTGAATAAGAACCACTTGTGATTGTGTTATAAATGTTGTATATGCCCTGAAAGCATGTATATTGTGTTTCATTCTTTTAGAGGGAGCATCTAGTATCATATATCATTCTTCTATATAGAAAGTAGTTCCTGTAATGTTACATTTTAGGGGAATGAAAAAGTAATTTATCCCTTGAAATCTAGAGAAAAAGATTTTGTTAAGGTTTCTACAATCACTACTGTTAAGTTTTTCTGATTAGTCCAGATCATTGGCTGGTTGCTTAATATGGAAAACTATGTTAAAATTTATAAAATTTAATATAAACTTCTAGTCATTAAGATCTCGTAGGTAATAATATTATCCTGGTGGAACTAGAATTGATTTAAGTAATTATGCAATTACTATTAACATTTCTTATGTTTATATCATGCTTTCCAACCAGACTGCGAGCGTCTGGAGAGCAGGAACCCCGTCTTTATGATTTTTCCTATTATCTACAGCGCCTGGCACCATGACTTGTTCTTAATCAGTTCTTGCTATAATTTATTGAATTGATTTGTTTTCTTCTGTTGCTTATTGTGCAGGACAGAACTTACAAAAAGCGTGGTGCTCCCTGAACTGATAGAACTCTCTAGGGATGAAGGCAGCAGTGTGCGTCTTGCAGCTTTCGAAACTTTGGTTAATCTGCTTGATGTGTTTGATACAGGTAAATCTTCATGTGGACACATCTTTGCTTCTGAAAGCAGTGTTTTTCCCTGTTTTGTATCACTGATAGGGCATAAAGGAAGATAAAGGACAGAATTTCTGACATTAGGTTTTGTGATGAACATTAAGCCTCCCTTCCTAAGAATTTGGCTTGGTAATTAGCCTCTAACTTGTTCAACTAATTGACCCTAGGAAAGATGCTGACTGAAACAATGTCTAAATTAATTTCCCCACCTTAATATCTGAATCCTAGAAATCTCATGGCCATAGGAGGAGAAATACAATAAATGTTTGTCTAATAAATATTATTTAATTAAAACAGTAGTTGTGGTACTGAACTGTGGTGATAGTAACAGGAATAATAATACTAATAAGCCCGTTGCTGCATTTACTTTTACTGACAGGAAGTCAGACCCTTAATACAGTAGTGGTGCCTTTCTGAAAGTTTAAGGGAACTATGGGAAATTCAGAGTATGTAGAATTAAGATAAAAATATTGCTAATATATCAGCAATTTATAGCCAGCAGATGTATTTAAAAGTATTAATTAACTTCTGAGGCACCTGGGTGGCTCAGTCAATTGGGTGTCCAACTCTTGATTTCAGCTCAGATCTTAATCTCAGAGTTGTGAGTTCAAGCCCTGCATCGGGCTCCATTCTGGGCGTGGAGCCTACTTAAAAAAAAAATTCATTAGCTTCTTAAGGAGGTGTCTTCTAAGAAGTAAAAGTGAAGAAATTCAGTAAACAGGCGCACTGAAACTCTGAGCCCCTCTGCCTGGCATTGAAGTTTTTGATGATCTCAACTCTCCTCTCACTGCTTCTGTCCCCCACACCTCCACCACCGTTGCTGATAGATATTTTCTGTTACTATGTGGCTAACATGGTAATTTTTCTTTCTGGGATCTGTGTGTGTGTATTAATTTCTACATGTGCAGTATGGGTGACTAGATCTGAAGTATGTTTTATTTTGTTTTGTTTTCCAGATGACAGAAGTCAAACTATACTTCCCTTAGTGAAATCATTTTGTGAAAAATCTTTCAAAGCTGATGAATCAATTCTTATTTCCTTATCTTTCCATTTAGGAAAACTATGCCATGGACTATATGGTATGATATATCTTAAGAATTTCAAGATTGTAGATAATTTTTTCCTTTTTCTTCTACCTCAGCCACTAAACTTCAGCTCTCCAGTTGTAAAACCTATCCTTTAAGTGTGTAAAATCTTAAGAGGCCTTAGATTTTTGATAGCATAATTTAGAATACATTTAAAAATGACTTTCCCCCCAATAGAACCTATTTGAAAGAACAGCGACAGAATGAAATAGGCATTCTTTTAAATTTCTGAATATTTTATATTGATGTATCAGTTGGCATATGATAATAGAAGCTCACTTATATTAACTATTGGTACATAGTAAGTATACCCTAATTAACTATTTCCTGGATAATTAATATATCATGTGAGCATTTCAACTTAGAATCAGCATAATACAACTTGGCATTTTGAACATATTACTCAGTTCTTAGCTTACTATAATAATGTTAGCATAAATTAAGTTATAACCATCTGGCATAGTAAAACATTTTTAAAAATGTGTATTGTAGACTTTTAACAGGCTGTTGAAAATAAGTACTACAGTGTATGATGAGTTCCTAGCTCCCTGACATAGTTTATGAACGTGGAACCAGTCCACTGATCAAAAATATTTTGAGTTTCCTTTGCCATCTTTTAGATTGAGTTTTTAAGCGCCTTCTCTGCAGAAACATATACATGTCTTTTCTGCAGATAGTTTTAGAATATTTATGATAAATGAATAGCAGTGATGGCCCTGATACATTATCATTGTAGTGACTTGTTAGTGGTCTGTGGTATGGTAGATACTGCAGAAATTAATGCAGTTGTAATTCCTGCATTGTGTAGGCTGTACTATCAAAATTAAAATTAAAATATTATTAAAATTAACAGAAGGTGAAACAATTGACCTGTTGGATTTCTTCATAATAGGTACTCTTCCCTCACTGTTGCTTTTATTTATGATCTTTAGCCATCTACTTGACTATTTGGCTCCAATTATGTATGTATTGTACTTTGCTTTTCTCTCTTTATTTTTGTTTTCAATTAAAATGTTGAACAAAGGTTTTACATTTGTTTTAGGAATTTTTACTCCAGATCAACACTTGAGATTTTTGGAGTTTTATAAGAAACTCTGTACATTGGGTTTGCAACAAGAAAATGGACACAATGAAAATCAGATTCCACCCCAAATCCTAGAGCAGGAGAAGAAATATATTTCAGTCCGGAAGAACTGTGCTTATAACTTTCCGGTAATAAATTATGTATTTGTACTGACTAAGCATTTTGATTATAACTTTAAAATTTATGAATAGATAGCATTAAAAAATATGGCCATATCTGACACCTGCTTAGCCTTATGTCTGGTATATACAGTGGGTACTAAGTAGTATTGGTGTAACGTATATTTATCTTTATGTATAAATTAGAACTGTATGTATGCATTTGGATCTCCCAAATATAACCTCTATCTAAATTATTATTCAGAGGACATGATTTCAATATAAATGAAACGATCGTAATATTAGGTATTGATGCATGTTTTTCTCTCCTTCCCACTCATCTTCTCCCTTCCACCTCCACCAGGCCATGATTGTTTTTGTTGATCCTAAAAACTTCCACATGGAACTCTATTCTACATTCTTCTGCCTTTGTCATGACCCTGAAGTACCAGTCAGATACACTATTGCTATTTGCTTTTATGAAGTAAGTCTGAAGAAGCGATATGACTTTGCGACTTTATGTTTGTTGTTAATTACACCGATGTACGCTAGTTGATTTTTTGGTATTGTGTACACTTCTGTTTACAAAGGTTTTTAACAAGATCTAGGCTCCATATGTCTTTCATATTATGGTCCTAAATGTTATTTTAAAATTCCCATAATTCTCTTAGTATGTTTATAGACTACATTTACATAAGCACATTATAATCATTTATCACTTACTAATCCATTCACTCTGTATATCTATGCTAAGTGCTTACTTTAAGCCAGACATTGTGGTGTGAACATGGGTATTGCAACTTTGATACTAAAATCAGTTTTTATATGCTTTACAATATTTATATTTAACTTTGTGTCTAAACTCAAGAACTTGAGAATAAATGGAAAATTGAGAGACAGATTATTTAAATTTATTGGTTTTTTTACAGATTTTATTTATTTATTTGAGAGAGCGAGAGAGCATGAGCAGTGGGAGGGGTGGAGGGAGAGGGAGAAGCAGACTCTCTGCTGAGCAGGGGGCCTCAATCCCAGGACCCTGGGATCATGACCTGAGCCAAAGGTCAATGCTTAACTGACTGAGCCACCCAGGTGCCCTAAATTTATGGTTTTTACTGCAAATGGATCATGTTTCATGAACATAGTTGTTAGGTTCAGCTATTACAACTCTCTGTAAGAGCAAAAGTGAATTTAAACTTTTGTGATGAATGTCATAAACTGTTCAACACTTGAGGTTGAAATTTGGGTACGTGTCTTAGGTGATCCCAGTAAGCACATGTATGCTGTAGTTGCAGTAAAGATGTATAAACTATACCTTATCAACTTCAAAACATAGATATCTCTTTATAAGTGCCATAATAAAATACTTCCTTTCTTTATAAGACGTATCTAAATATTCTTAGTCTCAATGAGAAGATGTCAGCCCCTTCCTCGCACTGTGTTCCTACAGCAGAGTGTTGCGAGGTTATCTGAAAGTGCCCGAGGTATCCATAGCATCATTATTACTTTGCTTAAGACTCTTGGCTGTTGGCTGATAGTCTTTGCTTCATTTAAATAACATTTTTTTCTGGTATGAATGAAATGTTCATTGTGTAAAATCTAGGAAAAGTTCCTTTAAATGGTACAATTAATTAAAATAATTCTAGTGTTGCACAATTAAGTCATCTTTGTAAACATAGCTATAGAAATATGCTTTTGGAGGAGGGGAAAGAACAGAGGGCACTGCTAGCTGAGTGAAGTCTCTGTCTCCACTGTGCATTAAGGGGGCACGTAGTCTTGGTTACTGTGCGTGCCTGCTTTAGATGAATGGTCTCTAGAGATGGTTTCATAAGGTTAGCATCTGAGAACACAGTATTTATATAATATTAGAGTTTTTACTTATGTTTATTTTTATCTCATCCCTTTCATATTTCATTGTTTGTGTTTTATAGTGGACATAATATGTTAACACCCTATAGATAAACATCTTGAAATGTGTCCATAAAAATACTTCACTGGTAGGAGTGAGTTTGGAGATTGTTCATGTAGCTCTTTACTGGGTGGCAGGTTGCCGTGTTCTCTCAATCACACTGTGTAGGTAGGCCGTTACTAATGCCCCATAAAATAGATGGTTAGTCTACGTTTATCCTTTTGAGTAGTGAAAATCCACTGGTGGATTTAAATTTTTCTCACTCTGCTATTGTTAAATTCTAATAGTTCTTTTACTATGTCCTAACTTTAATCTTGTTTTTCAGAAATATATTATTTTGAAAATATTTTGAACAACTCAGAAACAACCCTGTAGAGCAAAGTTTTTAAAACACTTTCTTTATCCAGGAAGCTCACCCCCACCCACCAAATAAAATCTTACCCAGAAGCCCAATATGTAAAAACAAACAAGCAAACAAAACACCAAACCCAAAAAAGAAAAGGAAAAAAAAAAAGATAAAGTAGTAACTGGTGCATTTACCATTGTGGGTTCTGAGTTTGCCTGGAGGAAGAAAAGCAGATTTATTCACAGGGGAGCTAGAAGAGACCCTTCCAGCTCCTCTTGTGCTGATTGAAGACTTTGATGGGCAAAATCTTCAGTGTCTTGCTTGCTTAGGGTCCCTTCCATGCCCGTGTCACACTGACCTCCTGTAGTGCTTACCCTCTCCGGGAGGCGCTGGACCAGAATGCGTGCTCATGTGGCCGCGATGTCCTGTCAGACCCTGCTGGCTGCTGTAAGACTTTAAAATATGGGCTAGAGGTGTCCACGGGCTTACTGCTTGTGATACGAAAATTGTGACTCTGATAAATCCATCCCGTACTTTCTACGCCCATGTGGGCACTGACTTTCCCAGCCTCATGTGACCACACTCCAGAGTGTTACAAAGCAGACCAAAAAGCTGGTTTTCTATGCAGGTAATTTTTCTAGAAATCTAATTTTTGTATTTCTGTTGTAACCTAGTTTCGTTTTAGAAGAAGTGTCTAACAGGGATGTATTTTGTAAAATCATTATTATAACCTTTAGATGTCTAGTAGTTTTAAGTCTGAGAGACTTTATCGCTCCATTTCAGGTATCTAAACTTCTGAATTCTGGAGTATATTTAATACATAAAGAACTAATAACATTATTACAAGATGAATCACTGGAGGTAATATCTTCTTACTCTTTGGTTTTTATTTCTTTTCTGTTAAGTCTGAATATTATCATTGCCCTTTTTCACCCTACTTCTTAGGAATTGTGTGAATTCTTTCAGCTGACTAGCCCCCAAAGCATCAAGACAATGTGCCATTGTATCATAGACTGAATGTTGAGATCTTTAAAAATAAAATACTGGGTTTTAAAATATGTACATATATTTGTTTATTAAGAAAAATTTAGAATATACCAAAAAGTAGACAGACAAAAAGATACCTTTCGTTCCAATCAGTGTTTCTGTTTTGTTATATTTTTAAGTTTTTCTTTTTTTTTTTGGCCATAAAAAGGTTTTTATTTTACATAAATGTAATCCTATTTTATATCACTTTTTATATCTTTTTTTCCCTCAACATTGTTTGGGGAGTATACTTGGGGAAACTGAAATACTTTACTCTTTATTTTATTTATTTATTTATCTATCTATTTATTTATTTATTTTAAAGATTTTGTTTATTTGACAGAGACACAGTGGGAGAGGGAACACAAGAGAGTGAGTGTGAGAGGGAGAAGCAGGTTTCTCACTGAGCAGGGAGCCCGATGCCAGGCTTGATCCCAGGACCCTGGGATCATGACCTGAGCTGAAGGCAGACGCTCAACGACTGAGCCCCCCAGGCGCCCCTGAAATACTTTATTTTGATGCTGCAATTATATATCCCGTTGTTCCAAATGACTACTAGCTTGCCAAAGCTCAACTCATCAATATGTACACATTGCTGAGGGTATTATTTGACTTAAATTGCTTTTTAAAAGTTGAGAGGCAGTTTCTCAGCATATTGGTTGTATAGAAGTAGCTGTCTCAGATCTAGATCATTCGAACAAAGTATCAAGGGGCGGATATACTAAACTCTTTTCAAAGGTAGTGTTAATCAAGACAGTTGATTGTTTCTAAGACGTTCCAGCAAGAAGAGGGCAATGTAGGAAAATAGAAACTCCCTAAATGTCGTTCGGTAAATAGTACTATTTCTGCACAGAAATTGACATAGGAGGCTAATCTAGATTAGAAAAACAGTAGCTGCCGTAACAAAATCGCTATCTCTGTTAAAAGGTACTAGATGCTCTTATAGATCATCTTCCAGAAATCCTTGAGCTTATGTCTACTGGTGGAGAAAGCAGTGTGCACGACAATAAGGTAAATCCCATATATCAAAGAAATGCCTGAATGTTTTAAATATGATCTTACTCTACAGAGTTGTTGTGGGGAATCAATGAGAGAATGTATGGAAAACACCTAAAGTAGTGCTTGCCCCATAATAGCAGGTGCTTAGTAAATGTCTGTGGGAGCTTCAACAGCCTGAATTTCCCCTACAGTTCTTCCATTACCATGATTCTTATTTATTGTCCTTGGAGTTTACATTCATAGTTTCAGTTTTTATTAGCATTAATTATAATTCCAAGAATAGCATCTGGTGAGGACAAAAGAGTAGGAATGTAGAAGGTCAAAATTTTCCAACAGCCAAATATGATAAATTTTACTTAAGAAGGATTGAGTCCCATTCTCTATTTCAAAATTTTGTTTTCAGTAACCATAAATTTTACTTGTGGATTTTTTAAAACTTATTTGATTTTGCCAGATAATTATCTCCCTGTGACAACTGAGATCCTCCTAGGTTCTGAAATGAGTGAGAGTATTTCTCTCCCCAATGTATTATAAGACTGAGTAGTTTGACTGAATGCTGCAATTGATTTATTATCATCAGTCTTCTGATGTTGCTTTTTTTCAGTTATCATCTCTGCCTGACTTGATCCCAGCCCTCACAGCCGCTGAGCAGCGAGCGGCAGCCTCCTTGAAATGGAGAACTCATGAGAAGCTACTACAGAAATATGCCTGTCTGCCACATATCATATCAAGTGATCAGATTTATTATCGTTTCTTACAAAGAATGTTCACAATCGTGATGACAAATGTGAGCCCAGCACCTTTTATCTAATTCTTTTAAACTCACACCTGATTTTGTAATAACCAAATTCTCCCCATTCTCAAAATAGGACAACAAGCTCTGTTTATTCCATTTTGCCCTGGAAGGATGTTATCTTCCCAGATCCCCGAGGGGGAAACTCAGATTTCTCTGCGCTTCCTCACTAATGCTTGTTTTTGAACATTGTCTGCGTAGCTGGATTGAAGAATGAACACGTGGTACCTTTACTACTTACCCCTTTTTCCATATGTTGCCAAGGAGAGTGTAAACAGACTCACTTCAAGCTTGATAAAGTTCTTCTCAAAAGGCAGGTTGTCAGGAGTCTGTGATCTCGACTGCTGAGTCCCTTTTGCTCTGACATACGCCTTTTCTGTGTCCTGGCCTCAGAGCCTACCCCGACTCTGCCATGTTGCCAAGACATCCTGTAAGCCCCTCAGTCTTTGTGAAGTTGCTTTTTCTTTTAAAGTAACTCTAAGAAGTGGCTGTGTAACAGACAAAACTTATATTAAAAACATGATAGTCTACTATGGATAACCTTAAAATTGGAGTCAAAAGCAGGAAAAAAAGGGAAAAGGTTTGTACTCAAATCCCCTGGAGAGTACGTTGTCTACCTCTTTCACAAAAATTTCAGAGGTGTTTTTTTAGCCCACAGTTCACTGTGCATTTAATATGATGTCTTCCTACCATTTTTGAAGTATGAAAAAGTTCCCATATAATGTGTACGTTTTAGAAACTGTTGAAAAAGTGCTTTATATTCTCATTGTTCTCAATAAAAGGGAGATAATGAAATCTAATAGCCATTTCGGAAAACCAAAATCAAGTTTAGCTTCAAAGGATAAAAAGAAAAAAAAAAACAGTATAAGTGTCATTTATAACGTAAGTAAAACAAACAAACTGGGCATACATTTCATGAACTAACACTTCTACAGGTTAATTTCATTCACTAAAACATAACCGACAGGGTGAAGGTCACATTATAGCTGTAACAGTCTTCAGAAATGATTTTGACATCAATGACTCCCTTATCAGAGGACAGTGCGTGAGTGTGCCACACAGGAAATTTCACATAAAGTTGAGCAGAATTGATGAATTATTTTATTCAGAAATCACCTATTTGAGTGGCTGCTATGTGTCAGGAACTGTTTCTGGAGTTAGGGATGTAGGAGTGGATAAGACAGACGGACTCCTGCTCTTAACTCCTGTTCTAAAGGGTGGTGGCGGGATAGTTGACACAACAGGAGGAATGATGTGTTTACAGTGCTGTGGGCTTTGATCTTAATTGTTTATCTCAGCCTGATGATTTAGTAGGCATGCTGTGTTTACAAAGCTAAAAATACATAATCCGTATTTTTAACTCCACTTATCAAGAAAGAGAAATGATTTACGACATAGAGTGTGAACTAAGTACTTGTAAGCCTAAGAGATTGTTTTACTGTTTTCTTTTACGAGGCAGTAATTCCACACTTAAAAGGAGATACGTGATTATTACAGCACATTTTCCATGATCAGAGAGGATGCTGTGGAGAAAGAGAAAGATTTATATTTTTAATTCCATACCCAGTGGTCCTAATACTCATTCATTCATTCAGCAAAATTTATTGAGTGCTTACCATGTGCCAAGCACTGTATTCTGGGTACCAGGATACAACAGTGGACAAAAGAGGCAAAGGGCGTATTATCACGGAACCGGAACACCAGTCGTTCATCAGCCTCACACCTGTTAGGTTTAGCGTCTACTGATGATCCTTCCTGAATCTGTTTTTATTAGAACTTGCAGAAGAGTGATTTTTAAAGATTCTATCCCTTCTACATTTTTCATGGCATTCTTCTATGAAGAGATGCTTTACTTATCCATATGGATAATTTGATGACGCTGAAGCACATTTCCTCATGTGATCCTTAGTGTTTTCCTTCTCTGATCAATTTTCAGAGCTAGGAGTTGGTGCAGGAGCCACTTCCAGTGGTAACAGCTGGGTTTTGTTTTGTTTTGTTTTTCTCTCTTTCAGGCTCATTCTCTAATATTAAATATTGTTGTAATCAACTGCAGTCATTATTGGTGTGCTCCGATTGTCACAAGTTAGTCAGGCTGGCTCTTAACTTGTTTTTGATATGATTACATTTATCTTTGATTTCTGGCCCAAAAAATAACTTATGTTTTACTGTGAGGTACAAAATATACATATTTTCATATGACTAGTATTTATGTGTTTGAAATTCTCTTAGTATGTACAAAATGAAAGGAAAGAGTAACATGTTTTTATTTAGTTCGTTTACCTAAAATTCATTTTTTTAAATTCCAGTGGTGCTTGTTTATGTACATTTCTTAAACTTTTTGTTCTAATTCATAGTGAATATTCTCCCTTTACATTTAACACATTAAAAACACCACACAAAATAGTACTTAATAGAAAGAAATAGCTTGTATAAAATACAGAAGGAGGTTGCAGGAAGTACAGTCCCAGCAATGTAAAATTTTATGTTACTTGAATTTCAAGGATTCCTACTATAATACTCTGAATCTTCAAGAATTAAATGTTATTGTATTTATATGTGAGCCAAGATGATGAACATGAATTTTATACTGGACACAATGTATCTGGTTGAGAGATTTTTCTCTAATGTATAATTTGAACCCAAACCCAGTAAAGATAGATGATTGAATTCATTTAAAATTAATGAATTCTGTTTAGTGGTGTGACAGAAATTCAAAAGACAAAGGAGCATAGAACACTAATAAGAGTTACTGACATGGTGTCCCTTGGATTCTAAGTTTTATCTGTGGTATGGACCAGGGAGTTCAATGAATGACATTGAGCTTGAAGAGGCAGAAGCAAGCCGGAAGGATTGAAGAGAATACCTGACCATGAAATCTCTAGATTTTTATTTTAGAAGTGGCACGTTTTTGGTGATGTATCTGACACAGGACATGTTCTTGCAAATACTTGTTGAATAAACGAATGACAAGGTCCAGGGAATGGCTAAGAGGATGGGTGGCTGAATTGCACTACTGGGTGTTTACTCCAAAGATACAGACGTAGTGAAGAGAAGGGCCATATGCACCCCAATGTTCATAGCAGCATTGTCCACAATAGCTCAATTGTGGAAGGAACCGAGATGCCCTTCAACAGATGACTGAATTAAGAAGTTGTGGTCCATATATACAATGGAATATTACTCAACTATCAAAAAGAACGATTTCTCAACATTTGCTGCAACATGGACGGCACTGGAGGAGATAATGCTAAGTGAAATAAGTCAAGCAGAGAAAGACAGTTATCATATGATTTCTCTCATCCATGGAACATAAGAACTAGGAAGATCGGTAGGGGAAGAAAGGGATAAAGAAAGGGCGGGTAATCAGAAGGGGGAATGAAGCATAAGAGACTATGGACTATGAGAAACAAACTGAGGACTTCAGAGGGGAGAGGGGTGGGGGAATGGGATAGGCTGGTGATGGGTAGTAAGGAGGGCACGTATTGCATGGTGCACTGGGTGTTATACGCAACTAATGAATCATTGAACTTTACATCAGAAACCAGGGATGTACTGTATGGTGACTAACATAATATATTAAAAAAACATTAAAAAAAAAAAAAAAAGAGGATGGGTGGCTGAGACGTATTTGGGGAGAATGTCACTTAAGCTGAAGTGGCAGAGAAAGGAGAGTCAAATATAAATCAGATCTGGACGATTTGGAAATGACCATGCCAAACTACATTAACTTGGTAATGTGATACTTTAGTTGATTTGCCTGAGTGATATTAACATTAAATTACGAAGATACTTCCACAGTGATTTGAGAGGGCAACACTGCTCTTGCTTTTGGCCAAAACGGAGAATTGATTTGTGGAGCAAAATTATGCTATTAGATTGGTTTAATTGTCTTTCTTACCTATTTCTTTAAGAATGTCTTGCCTGTCCAAAAGGCAGCTTCACGAACCCTGTGCATTTTTCTACGCTATAATCGTAAACAAGAACAGAGACACGAGGTCATTCAAAAATTAATTGAACGTAAGTAATCATTGCCTCTCATTTTGAAAAACAGAAAGTAAACTGGCCTTAGTTAGCTCTGCCTGACTTTATCATTTTGCCATGAATAGTTAGGCTGATACTGGTAAATATGTAAGTGTGTTTGTATTTGAGTTTTGTGGGTTACTTATTTATTTATTTTTTTGGTTTTAGAAATCTATATGACGGGATCAGTCTGTGATGAATGGGAGTAATAATTAGTCTGGGCCTTCTTTAGTGAGTTTCCACGCTTGAGAAATTAAAATAATGTATATTTATGTTGAAAGTCTAGTTTCTACCTTGATGAAATAGCATTTGGAACTAAAATATGAATAGAATATCCATGAATGTAATAATTTATGTTTTTATTTTAAATATTAACAGACTGAGGGTGTTTTGGTTTGTTTCCTTGAACAGGGTTGATGGTACACGTAAATTTGAATCTGGTAAGCCTAGGTGGTTCATAATGTCTTCAAAAAGTTAAGTCAATTAACAAATGCAAATTTATTTTAATTTATGAAGGGCTAAAATCAAGATAAGAACCTTTGGTTGAAGTGTTCATTCTAGAAATAGTGGCATACACTTATATATCCTTTTTAATTGCTATATACTTGCTTTGACCATGATGTCTTAATGCTTTTATTAAACTCTGTTATCAGCATAGGTGGATAATGGGATTTTCTGGTTATTGAAGTTTACCATTTTAAGTATGGATCATCACTTTTCAAAAAATTAGAGTGTATAAAATTCTATTTAAGAAAAATTATGCTCAGTATACTTTAATCTTTCTCTTTTTTACTCTGGTTTAATGTAATTTTCATTTTTCAGTGGTGGAACCTCACATTTAGAATCAGTTTTATTTTGTAAGGAGATTCTGTTTGGTTTTAAATATTAAGTATTTTGCTTTTGAACATTTGCGTAATAAGGGAGAAAATAATCCTTTAAATGTTAACCTGAGTTATTGTAATTCAGTGTTTACATATGACTTTAACCACTTCAAAGCATTCTTCTGGAAATGAGACAAAACAGTTAATTTGATTGATCAAATATAACTTCAGAGTTTGAAATTCTACAAACTTGCATTTGAATTCCAGCTCTGAACCTACCAGCTCTGTGACTTTAACCTCTGAATCTCCTCACAGGAGAATAAATCTATGCTTATCCCATTGGATTGCTTTTCAGGATTAAATGTGCACTCATGTAAAGTACTCAGCACATAATGGGTGATCAAAAATAGTATATATATTCAATACTTAAAAATTACATTTTTTCTGGTTTTTGAGATGTCATTATTTTGGGAGTCTACAAATCTGGATTGGATAATATGTTTTTTTTTTTTCTCTTACCTCTTGTATTTGCTAAACAAATTATGGATACAAAGAACTTGTCATGGATTTTGTGTGTTTGATTTTGTCACATATAATTTCATGTAGGAAAAATTAAACTTCTCTTTTTTGTTATTGTTGTTTCTAGAACTGGGCCAAGGAAAAAGTTATTGGAACAGACTTCGATTTTTGGATACCTGTGAATTTATTATAGAGATCTTTTCCAAATCATTTTTCTGTAAATATTTCTTTCTACCTGCTATTGAACTGACCCATGATCCTGTGGCAAATGTGAGGTATGGTACCAATCCAAGGAAATGCTTGAAAAAATTGTACTTTTAAATGTATCTACTATAATATATCTACTTATCTACTATAATGAACATGCAAAATCTTTTCCGTAGTCAATTTAAAAAAACAAGTAAATAATTTATACTTATTTTGAAATTCCTAGTAGTCCTAATTGATGAGCCTCAATAGGACTTGGAAGCATAATCTTTTTTTTTTTTTTTTAAAGATTTTATTTATTTATTTGACAGAGATAGAGACAGCCAGCGAGAGAGGGAACACAAGCAGGGGGAGTGGGAGAGGAAGAAGCAGGCTCATAGTGGAAGAGCCTGATGTGGGGCTCGATCCCACAACGCCGGGATCACGCCCTGAGCCGAAGGCAGACGCTTAACCGCTGTGCCACCCAGGCGCCCCCATAATCTTTTTTTTAACTGTCCCAGTCTTTTGTTTATTGAGAGAGCACAGTAGTCAAAGCCAGACTGGCAGGCTTCCCCTGCCACTTGGATACACACCTTGGCATCAGGAGAAGGTTGAGTAGATAGTCTTAATTTATGGATCTTCTAAGACTAAAGAAAAAATAACAAAGTTGGCTTGGCGAAGTTCTGTCCATTTTTAGGGGCAATCAAGAAATTGGTTTTTGTTGTATATTTTTAGTGTAAGAAAATACAGAAAATGCCACTGCATTGGCTTCAGTATTTTGTGCATCTCATCTGTGCTAAGTAACTAATGAATCTAACTACGTTGTTAACATGTTGCAAATTAAAGTCCTGACTCTAGAAAAGCACCTCCCAGTGTGATGAATAATCACTTATCAAGCAGTTGACAAAACTTATTTGAAAGGAAATGAAATCATCTCTACCTAGGTCAATATGACTTTTAAGCATAGCATTGACCCTAAGAGAAAGCAAGCTGCCAATTCGAAAACCAAATGAAGATTAATTGAACATTGCTCCATGAATATTGGTTATTTTGAGGGGTAAGAGATCATTGCATGGCAGTTTTTCTTGGTTTCCGCTCTTCTGCCTGGGCAGCTGCCAACCAAACAAATGGGTCCAGCAACATCATACACCAATTGGCTTTTGGATACAAAAGTGATTGCCCAACTCTATAGAGATGTGTAGGTAGAAGGAAAGCCATCACAGGCAGGAGCGGTGGGGTCGTACGGTTAGGAGGAGCGTTTCTGGAGCCACACCGCCCGAGCTGATTCCCAGCTCTGTCTAGCTGTGTGTCTTTGGGCAAGTTACATAATCTCTCTGTGCACCAGTTTCCTTAGTTACCCAATTCATAAGGTGTTCTGAAGGATAAATACCTGAGATTGTCTAAGTAAAGAATTTAGCTGACCGGAAAGCTGTGATACCTAATCTTAAAATCGTTATCATCTCATGGGCCCAGGATTCTCACAGAGATAAATCAGCACTATGGCTTCTGTACCGTCTGTTGAATATAGGTTTTCTAGACCTGCCTTGAGTTATGAAGAATGAAGTATGCATAGTCTGCTGTTTTTGTTTTTCCTTAAGTGAATGTTTAAAATTTGAATTCACTGAGTCTAGACCATATGAAGGCTGGAAAGACTACTGATATTCAAAGGAGCCTTCCCCTTTGCCAGAAATGGAAAAAAAAAATTCTCTTTCGGGAAGCTGGTACCTCTTAATTTAGAGAAAGCATCACCAGGATCCATGGTGAGCTCTGAATCAGTTTGAGACCATTATTGCTATGGATGGAGCTGGAAATTCTGGAGGAAGAGACTCTTTCACCTTTTCGCTTGAATGTAAAGCAAATTTTATTGTATATGAAGAATTGTCAACTGTAAGCTTAGCTGACAGAGGGTCCTGCAGACTCTAGGAATGGGACTTGGTTGTCTCAGGTTTGGCATAAGAGTAAGAGAACAATATCTGGAGAGCACTCAGATGAATGAATGAATATGGCAGCAAAACATAGGCAACCGCCTAGCATCCCTCTCTAAAACCAGCCCAGGCAGAGCAGTAGAACAGTAGCTTAGCAAAGCAGAGCATTTTCTGCACTGCCTTCTCTCTACTTCCCTGGATTGCCTCTCCCCTCTCTGGCGCTCTTCAGTCTGCATGCTGCTTCCTTATTCATGCGGTGTAGACCGGGATGGGGCCTAGACTCTGTCCTTTTATCTTTTCTTCTCCAACTGCACTTATGGGCCGTGGTGATCCGTCCAGTCTCACGGCTTGCATATCATTCGTGTGCTGAAGATTCCTGACTATACGTCTCCAGCATGGACGTCCATCCTGGACAGGAGCCATGTTGAGCTAGCTGCCCACTGAGCATTTCCATGGCATGTCCAACAAGCACCTCAGACTCAGTCTGTCCAAAAGTAAATCGCCGTCTCGTGCACCCACACCCCACCTTGCTCTTTCTGCAGTCGTCTCCATCTGAGCGAATAACCACTGCATCTTGCTACCTGCTCAGGTTAAAACCTTACCCCCTTTCTGCCACCCCAGCTGCCGTCCCTCAGCACCTCCTGCTGCTTGCAAATACACGGAGTCCAACCACTTCTCACCACCTGACTGCAACCACTCTACTTCGGGCAGCCACCCTCTCCTGCCTGAACTACCGCTCGGACCTCCCTGTTGTTTTCCCTCTGTCTCCAACCGTCCACTGTCTCCTCTCGCTCAGCCCAGTAATCAGATGATCGTTCCAACACGTTAAGTCAGATCACTTCACTCCTCTGTGCAAAATTACCCATGGCTTCTTATGGTGCTCAAAGGAAAAGCCAGTCTCCATGAGGTGGCCTATAAGGCCCTGAACGAGCTTGCCTCCTGCTGCCAGTTTGGGCCAATTTGGGGTGACACCCAAGGCAAGCTCCCCCTATAGGGCATTTGCATGTACTGCAGGGCCCTGTTTGTAATGCTCTTCTCCAGATGTTCACATTACTTATCCCCTCATTTTCTTTAAGTATTTGCTTAAATAATATCTTTTCAGCGAAACCTTCACTGAAACCCTCTCTGACCACGTGTTTAGGAATTGTAACGCCCCTCCTCTGGTACTCCCTCATCTTTCCCTGCTTTCTGCCTGATGGACATTTTACTTATTTCCTTATTCTTTCTTCCCTGCCCCATTCTACAGTGTAAGCTCCATGAAAGCAGAGGATTTGTTGGTTTATTCACTGTTGTGTCTCCGCACCCAGAATAATGCATGCTTGACTCATCACGGGCACTCCATAAACATTTGTTACATGATAGATAAACTCCCAGGCTATCCGGAGTTTGAATTTTCTCTCAATTTCGTGTTCCTATTATTCTTAGTTATTAAGTGCGTTCAAAAGCAAACACTATTTAATCTATTGTAGAATGAAACTTTGCTACTTGTTGCCCAAAGTGAAGTCTACCCTGAAGATCCCTGCAGATAAGCATCTACTTCAGCAGTTAGAGATGTGTGTGAGGAAGCTCCTCTGCCAAGAAAAAGATAAGGATGTTCTGGCCATTGTAAAAAGAGTAAGTGTCACTCTTACCACCATGTCTGCATGTCTTGCATGAAGATAGCGTCAATCTGAGCTTCCCTGTTTTAGCTTGATAGGATGGCAATATGTTAAAATACTTACATCGTTGCTAGAGTAGTATTAGTGACTGGCTTGACTGACCGGTGCTACAGCTGGTAGTGTTCCTTCCAAAGGGCACTCAGACACTCAGCTTCTAGTACTCGTAATACAAGCGCCACGAGAGAGAGCTTGGGACATTTGAGGTACTTAATAAACACTGGTCAAGCAAATGCTTCATCTACCAGACTTGATTTATAAGGGATTATAATCCAGGAAAGCTTTGTTGGTAAAATCGGGAAATTCACACTTTATAGAAATTTAGCCCTGGAAGGGCCTTCATGATCTGTTTGATTTGAAAAGCTCTATGCCTAGAGATAGTAAATGTCTGCTTCAGATCATATTAGCAAGAGGCAGAGCTGGGGCCAGAATATAGATCTCTTACCCTGAGTGCTTTCCTTTTTCAGTAATGTAACATTGTGTCTTATGGGTTTTTTTGTTTGTTTTGTTTTAGCACGGGATCTTATATGGGGTGTTTGGGGATGTTAGAAACTAAAACAGTAAAAATTTGGGTTAGTGAAGTCAAACCTGAAAATACTTTATGGTCTTCAGAAACTTTTTGCTGAATGTGTAACTAATATTTTTCATAAGATTAAGTTGAATTAAAGTGGTTACTTCTATGAATCTGAATGTGAACTTCAGCTTTCTGATTTGTACTGAGAGGAATTAATTTATTAATATCTTTAACTTAGCATCGATGATGAGGAAAAACAGTGAATCCTTTGATTTTTTTTTTCTATTGTTTCTAGAAATCATCGCCAGATGTCACATGAGGAACTTTTTAATAAAATGATTTGACAGCTTAGTATTAATTAGTATGCTCTTGTTTTACTGAAATGTGAATTCCTCTTTTACCAATGAAACTAACCAGGAATACCCAGAGTCTGGACATGCATCTACATCTAAAAACATATTACATACTCTCTCTATATATATATGTGTTATATATATAACATGTATTTGTTTATACCAGATATTTCTGTCCTTACCATTTAATTACAAAAGTTTAGGCAATAGGGTTAACTTTCAAAATAATAAACATAAGAGGGTTAGTTATTTTTTTGAAAGAATTTATTAACTCAAAAAATAATATAGACACCCTATAAGTAGGGAGAAAAGTGATTAATGAGTGGATTATTAATCTAATGTGGATAACTAATCTAATTAATCTAAAGACTAGAGCTCTTCAGATATATGTCACATGAGGAAGTCAATCAATCCCATGAAAATTCTATAGTATAATGTTTATCAGACTGAAATCTTGGCATGGGAACCTCAGAGGGAGCTATACAGAGCTTTGGGATAAAAATGGCATGGCTTTCTGCCAGTAGTTTTTTAAGATGGGAAGTAATTGTATTTAAAAGGGACATTTCATGGCATGAAGTGTAATATTTTCACAAATTTCAGCATAAAAATAAGGCTTCAAATAGATACTACATTTGCAATGGCTGGGTTTGGGCCTAGGAATATATAAACGTACTTTATTTGAGCCATCAGAGTTACTCCTGGAGAGAAGTACTGTCCTCTTTCAGAGTCAGAATCCTGGGTTAAATGGACCGTTATTTGATTGAAACAATTTGTTTTAGACTAATGTGTTCCGAAAGAGAAATACTAAATTGAGAAACACTTTCAGGGCAGTCTTTCTTAATAGTTAGAATGTCATAATGGTTGAAAGTTTCTGCGGAAAGTAACTGAGGGTTTTAAGCCAAATGAAAGTTTGCTTCATATGTAGTTAGCTAAAAGTTTTTAAAAAAAATTTAAAAATTATCTTGTATTTCTGAAAATTCAGAGAACAGCGGCCCTAGGAGTTATTAGAAGTTTGTTAATTTGCGTGTGGTTAGTGTGTGTTCACAGTGTCCCTGGAGACTTGCTCTTCTTTAGGTCAGAGTCTTTTATGAGTCTGAATGGATCTGGCACTTCAGAGGCTGCTTAAAAATACAGTGTAAAATTGGGAAGAACTTCAGAGATTTTCTAATTTAGCCTTCCACAGAGTAGAGAAACCTTCTCTTTGAACCTCCCTCTGGAAGGGGAGTCTTTTTGAGAAATGATTGGTTAGTTTAATTTAATTACTGCTGAATAATTTTCACAACTTTGCTTACAGACCGTGTTAGAGCTGGACAGAATGGAAATGTCCATGGATGCGGTAAGCACACACCTTACCTTATGCTGAAAGAGTATTTTAAAATTGTCAGAAACTCATCATAATGTCTCAAAATTTCATTTTAAACTTTAAACTTAGTTTCAGAAAAAGTTTTATGAAAAAGATTTGTTGGATCAAGAGAAGGAAAGAGAAGAACTGCTTCTTATGGAAATGGTATGTTGTTTTCGCATGCACACACATACTTATTCCTGACCGGTAGTAGCTGGGCTTTGTTATGAATTACTTATTAGTAATCACGCTGCTCTTTTTCTTCCTAAATGACTAAAGAAGATCTTTTAAAATCTCTTTTATGAACTAGAAGGAAAACTACATTGGAGAGCCTTTAAAAAAACAACTACTTTATTGAAGCATATAATTGGCATACAATGAACTGCAAATATTTTAAAGTGTTCAATTTCATGAATTTTGACATATGGATAATCCATGAACTCATTGCCATAATCAAAATGCCAAACATTTCCATTCCCTCAGAAGTTTCCTCATGCCCCTTTGCAATCCCTATCCTTCTACTCTGGTCCCCGAAGACCACTCATCTAGTTTCTGTCACTATAAATTAGCTTGTAACTAGAATTTATATAAATTTGTTCATACATAATATTTTCTGCTCGTGCTTCTTCCCACCGTCATAATTGTTTTGACTTTCATCTATGCTGTCGTCTGTATCTATAGGTCATTCCTTCTTACTTCTGAGTAGTAGTCCATGTTACAGACATACCACAGTTTGCTTAGCTACCCCTTAAAGAGCACTTAGGTTTCTTCTAGTTCGGGGATGTTAGAAATAAAGCTGCTATGACCATTTATGAAGAAGTCTTTGGATGGACATATGTTTTCATTTCTTTTGGGGAAATACCTAGGAATGGAATGGCTGGATCATATGGTAGGGCATGCTTGACTTAAAAACAAACAAAAACTGTGCCACTGTACATATCCATCGCTGTGGTGGAGGGCTTCAGTTACCCCATATCCTCTCCGCTTGATGGGGTGGGTATGTAAATCCTGTCGCGTTTGTGCTTTCAAATTGTATCTCCCTGATGCCTAATGATGTTGAGCATCTTTTCATTTGTTTGTTGGCCATCCTTATCTCTAATTTGATGAGGTCCGTTTTCAGATTTTTATTAAATTTTTAAAAAATATTTAATTTGTTTATTTGAGAGAGAGAACACGAGCAGGGGGGAGAGAGAGAAGCATGCTCTCCGCCGAGCAGGTGGCCCGAGCTGGGATCATGACCTGAGCCGAAGGCAGACATTTAACTGACTGAGCCACCCAGGCGCCCCTGTTTTCAGACTTTAAAGTGTGTTGTTTTTCTTCAGTTATTGAGATGTAAGGGTTCTTTATATACTCTGAATACTACTTCTTTGTCAGATATACATTTTATGAGTATTTTCTTGGAGTTGTGGCTTATCTTTCACCTAATGGTGTCTTTTGAAGGGCACTTTTTAATTTTGAGGAGGTCCAGCTTATCAGTATTTTCCCTTATTGTTTATGCTTGTTTGTTACAAGAATCCTCTGTCTATCGCAAAATTACAAAGACTTCTTTCTATGTTTTCTTCTAGAAATTTTAGTTTTAGGTTTTATAGTTAGGTCTGTGATCCATTTCAGTTAGTTTTATATATTTTTTCCATCTGAATATTCAATTATTCTAGCATCATTTGTTGAAAACTTCTCTTATCGAATTGCCTTAGCATCTTTAAAAAAAAAAAACAATTGTCCACATATGTATGTGTTTATTTCTTGATTCCCTGTTCTGTTCCACTGATTTATATGTTTATCTTTTTGGCAATTCCAAACTGTCTTTATCACTATAACATTATAGTAATTCTTGAAATCAGATCAGGTTTAAGTTTTTCAACTTTGCTCTTTTTTAAATTGCTTTGGCCAGTCTAGACCTTTTTCATTTTGATATAAAGTTTAGAATCAGTTGTCCATTTATATAAAAAAAAATCTGCTGGAATTTTTGTTAGGTTGTGTGTTAATTAGGATTGATCTATAGATCAGTTTGGATAATTGCCATCTTAACAATGAATTTTCTAGTCCATGAACATTGTATACCATTCCATTTATTTAATCTTCTTTACTTTTTTCTACATAATTGGTAGTGTTAAGTGTAGAGTTAAGGAAGTCTTTTGTTAGATTTATTTCCAGGTATATTATGGTTTTTGGAATTATTATAAATGGAATTGTAATTTTTAATTTCACTTTCTAGAATTTTATTGCTGTCAATTACTGTTGATTTTTGCATATTAGTCTTGTATTTGTTCTAGAGTTTTTTAGATTTAATAGGATTGTCTACACGAGCCATTACAGCGTCTTTAAGTATAGCAAGATTACTTCTTCCTATTCAGTGTTTATGCCTTTTATTTCTTATGTCTAGTTGCAAGGTCTAGGACTTCCAGTATACTAAAACACTTCCGTTTGAATAGAAGTGATGGAAGCAGTCATCCTCGTCATTTTACTGATATAGCTCAATCTCTCACCATTAAGTATGATATTACCAAGAGGTTTTATGTGGCTGCCCTTTGTCAAATTGTGGAAGTTCCCTCCTATTCCTAGTCTTCTGAGAGTTTTTATGAATGACTATTGAATTTTGTCAAGTGCTCTTTCTGCATATTTAGAAATACTTGTTTTTTCTACTTCATCCTGTATTACCTTGATTTTTTCAATGCTTAAATCAATCTTATATTTTAGGGATAAACTCTACCTGGTGATGATATGTTGTCCTTTTTCTCTTTTGTTGGATTCTTGGCTAATTTTTAATATTCATCTGTATTCATAGTGAAACTGGTCTATAATTTCCTTTTTTGTCATTTTGGGGTCTTTTAAATTTGGTATTAAGAGTTATTCTGGCCTTATAAAATGAAATGTGTAGTATTACCACTTCCTCTATTTTCTGTTGGAGTTTGTATAAAATTGGTCTTATTTTTTTCCTTGAGTGTTTGATAGAATTCACTAGTGAAACAGTTAAGGCCCAAAGTGTTCATTTTAGAAAGGATTTTGATAATCCTTTCTTGAAAGGATTCAACTAGTTTAATAGATATAAAACTGTTCAGATTTTCTATTTCTTCTTTTGTAAATTTCATAAGTTGCTTCCCACACCGCAAATTCTCTGTCATCTAAGCTGTCAAATTTGTTGCCATAAAGTTGTTTATATTCTTATATTCTTCTAATATATATATCAGATAACCCCTGTTTCATTTCTTTTTTTATAATAATATTTTTTTATTATATTATGTTAGTCACCATACAGTACATCCCTGGTTTTTTGATGTAAAGTTCGATGATTCATTAGTTGCGTATAACACCCAGTGCACCATGCAATACATGCCCTCCTTACTACCCATCAACAGCCTATCCCATTCCCCCACCCCCTCCCCTCTGAAGCCCTCAGTTTGTTTCTCAGAGTCCATAGTCTCTCATGCTTCATTCCCCCTTCTGATTACCCGCCCTTTCTTTATCCCTTTCTTCCCCTACCGATCTTCCTAGTTCTTATGTTCCATAAATGAGAGAAACCATATGATAATTGTCTTTCTCTGCTTGACTTATTTCACTTAGAATTATCTCCTCCAGTGCCGTCCATGATGCAACAAATGTTGAGAAATCGTTCTTTTTGATAGCTGAGTAATATTCCATTGTATATATGGACCACATCTTCTTAATCCAGTCATCTGTTGAAGGGCATCTTGGTTCCTTCCACAATTGAGCTATTGTGGACAATGCTGCTATGAACATTGGGGTGCATATGGCCCTTCTCTTCACTACATCTGTATCTTTGGGGTAAATACCCAGTAGTGCAACGGCTGGGTCATAGGGTAGCTCAATTTTTAACTTTTTAAGGGACCTCCACACTGTTTTCCAGAGTGGCTGTACCAACTTGCATTCCCACCAACAATGTAGGAGGGATCCCCTATCTCCACATCCTCTCCAGCAATGGTTGTTTCTTGCCTTGTCAATTTTTGCCATTCTAACTGGCGTAAGGTGGTATCTTAGTGTGGTTTTGATTTGAATTTCCCTGATGGCTAATGATTTTGAACATTTTTTCATGTGTCTGTTAGCCATTTGTATGTGTTCACTGGAAAAGTGTCTATTCATATCTTCTGCCCATTTTATGATTCTTTTTTATGCAGACCAGTTCTATATGGAAAATTTTTAAATCTGTTGTCTATTTTCTCCCCGTTTTTCTTTACATGTGCAACTAAAAGGAATGTATGTTCTCCAGTTGTCAAATATAGTGGGGTTTTTTTTGTTTTTTAGTTTGTTTTTAAATTTGAAGTAGGCTCCATGACCAATGTGGGGCTTGAACTCATGACCCTGAGATCAAGAGTTGCATATTCTACTGACCGAACCAGCTAGGCGCCCTGAATATGGTGTTTTATATGTGTCAGTTATGCTAAGTTTGCTCAGATCTTGGTATGTTTATTGATTTTCTTGCCGACTTGTTCTGTTTGTTGGGATAAAGGACTCCTTTGAGTTTTGGTAACATTTCGTTTCTGGATCTGGAAGCTGGTTATACAGGTGTGTTCATTTTGGGAAAATTCGTTGAGCTTATGCACTTACAATTTATGCACTTCATGTATGTCACACTTCAGTGAGACATTTAAAAATACCCAAAAGAACACTTCTTTTTCTCCCAGTCCTTTTAAAGAAAAATGTTACTTTGCCACTTACAAATCAGAAATGGAAATGACTAATACAGAAATGGAAATGACTAATAGTAACAAATATTTTGCCGGTGAGAATTGGCAAATGTCTCCTAGGATATAAAGGCTTATTACAACAATGACACTAACCTCATTGTTTTAGCTTGACAAATCCCCAAGGGCACCATTGTGTAGATGTTAACACAAATTCGAAAGAACCTTGACTTCTTTTGACAGTCATTTGGAAAAAATAATTCTTTTCTAAGGCATTTTTGTGAACTGTATTTGTATCTGTAAAGCTTAGAGTAATTTCTCATTAGAAGAGTCTTCTAAATCTATTTATGCTGACCTTTAATGCTAACATACTGTTTTCATAATAGGAACAATTAGAGAAAGAGAAGCAACAGAATGATGGGAGGCCCATGAGTGATAAAACCTTTGAAAAGAAACGTAAGTAGTTTTCCTGTGTCTTCACCTCTAAGTCATACAATTAATGTTGCATCCTGGCATTCTGAAAGCCCATGCTGATTTTCAGATTTGATACGGGAAATTGCTTTTCTTTCTTTCATTTTCCAAAAGTTGTTTTTAAAAATTGGCTGCTTCACATGGTACTGACTTAGGAATACGTGATAAGTGGCGGAAGTCAGTGTGGAGGTTCGGCTTCTTCAAAGGAAACCTGAAAGTCTGATAACAGCAACAAGACTGTGAAGTTGGTCACTGAATAGCTAAGACTGAAATGTGTGAATATATAAAGTAAGAATATTTGGGAAAGAGCATGCTGCTTAGCTAGGGACAGTCACTCATGTTCTTCGTGTTGTCCTGTGTGTATGGAGATTAGGAGCTCAGAGGAAATCACAGAATTTAACACAGAGTTGGTTTTAGGTAGAGACACCAAGACACCAACAACTCTTCCAAAGAACATCCCTATTTCTGTTCCTGGACCCTCTGGAACAAGCACCCCATCGACAAGTAAGAAACAACTTCTTCTTATGTCTCCCTTTTCCCTTTTCGAATTTTCTGAAAATTAATTACAGGGAAAGTCACTCCATGAGATGAAATTCTAAAATGCCTTTTACCTTTCATCATTCATTATTTCGGGAGTTCTTGGTGGGCAGTGGGGGTAAGAGATGCTCCAGTTAGCTCAAACTCAGGAAAGGAAGCTGGACACATTTGTGCCTCATGAAAGTAGGGGTGGGGGTTGGCGAGGCGATGGGCTTGGCAGAGCTGAATGTGAGCTGAACAGCTGCACTTTCCTTGTGCTTATTCCTCCAGGCAAAGAAATCAAGAAATCCAAACTGATTCGAAGCCAGTCTTTTAATAATCAAGCTTTTCATGCAAAATATGGCAACTTAGACAAGTGTCCTAGGTATGATCTGTCCACTATTCACGTTTTAACCCAATTTTTATTTTACAGTTCCACATCTTTATTTTTGTGAAAATATTTACATTGTAAAAAATCAGGATTAATTTTGGGTTTGTATAGGTCAATAAATTGTAAGTTTTCTTCTGTAAAGATTCTCTATGAAAAAAATTGGAGTTTACCAATTTGTGTAAGAACAGGTATTCTGGCATTCCATGAATACTACCCCCATGGTGCTGTGTAATGACGTCACAGAATCCATATGCTGTTTCATGAGGGAGGTGGTGCTCTGTCGCATACACCCCTCAGCCTCTAAGTGGGTACGGACATGCCTCATTTGCTAAGTGGCTGTGGATATCCACATGCCATTGATACTGTTTCTTTCTATATAGAGAAGCCATTGGCGGGTTTCTGTGCTAACGTGATCACAGCAATTCTTCTTCCAACAGATGAGTGTATGGTTTCCCCTTTGGTCCCGCAGACTGAATTATAAACAGTTAAGACGAGGAGAGAATCAGCATATATTCAATGACCATAATTGTTGTACAACTATAGTATATAAGAGCTGCATACCAGTCAACAAAACTAATTTTAAGTAAACATAATTGTCTTTCAAAGTATTTATTGAGAAAAAGAACACGGAATGGGAAAAATACATTTTTCTTTTGTTAAAGATCACTGACTCTAGATTTTCAGCTTTATTTTTGGACATTCTCAATAGATCTATCTGGAGTTCCTAGTCAGCAGGGCGATCTTGAGATGGACAAAAGAGGTTAGAACTAAAGAGAAGTTATTTCCAGGAAAATTTTATCCATATTCTCTGTCTTAGCTGAGCATCAAGAGAAAAACTTTAAGTGGAAGGAAATGCTTTTAAGTTAAAGACAAAGGAATTGTCGGGAGGCATCGAATGTGAACAACAAATGAGAAGCAGTAGTAGCCAATGTGCTTCATCAGAAGTAGCGGAATGCATTAAAAAAGATTAGAAGAGACTGGAGTCAAAGAAGCCTATTCTTGTATTTTAAACTAAATCCCGTTCTTTTCTAGTAAAAGTTCTGCAGTAGGCTATACACCTTCTGTCTCAGGGTTGGGGAAGACTTCTGTGATTTCACTGACTGGTAAGTAGAAATCGGAGCTCTTCAGAAAATCGCTAAATATAATGAAATGGTATTTTCCTTAAACGACCTACTTCTTTATTTCTAGATACAGTGTTTTCCCTAACCTTACATCTTTATCAAATGCCCAAATAATTAAACTTTTCCCTCGCACCTGAGAAAATACTTGACTCTGCCATTTTGTTTTCACTGTCAAGACTCAGCGTTAGATGCTTTTGAAAGACAGAAAGGACAGTAATAGGGTAGGTTTTTCCATAGTCCGAGGGCCTCCTGGGGCACAGATGAAAAGTTTTTGCAATAATTTTTGAGGAAGTTAAAAACAGGGCTTCATGGTGGCTCATATGCAGCCAAACGTTTACAATATTATATATTTGAATGTTTATACCAGGGGTCAGCAAGCTTTTCCTGTAAAGGGCCGGATAGTAAATGTTTTAGGCTTTTTTGGTCAAATTGGTTTCTGTCACAATTATTCAACTCTGCTGTTGAGCAAAAAGCAGCCATAGACAGTATATAATGAATAGATATGGTTATGGTCCAATAAAATTTTATTTACAAAAACAGGCAGCAGGCAAGATTTGGCTCACAGACTGATAGTTTGCTGACCTCTGGCTTATATAATAGAACACAGAATTACACTATGAATAAGGGAAAATTTATTGCTAAAAACTGCTAGTGGTTCTAAGTATATTTTTAAGTTTTTGTCTTAGAATATTGGCTAAAAATTATAGTATTGATCTATGGTCAGTTTTTAGTGTAAAGAATAGCAAATCTAAGCAATGAATCGTGGAACACTACATCAGAAACTAAGGTTGTACTGTATGGTGACTGACATAACGTAATAAAAAATTAAAAAAAAAAGAATAGCAAATCTACCCAAAGGTCTGGAATTTTTTGAAGTTTGGTGACATTTCCTTTTCTGGTTATGGTTTGAGTATTCTGTCTTTCCTTTTACCTCTTATCGTGTTCTTACTCTCTTGAAGAGTAGACATACACTCACTGGCTGTTCTGTAAGCAGCATGTTTTCATTTGCCAGATCAGAAAAATCTTTCTAATACTCAAGCATTGACATTCATACGCCATGTACAGAGTGGTCCTACAAGGTACACTATGAGTAGCATAAGAAACCTGAAAGAATTTGATAATAGGAAGTTTTCAAACTAAAGTTATCAACAACTCTTGAAGTGAGGGCTATAAATAATAAAACTATTGATTACTTTTATCATAGCAAATCAATGAATCTTTGAGGAGATACTAAGGGAACATTCAGGGTTTGTGAACTTTATAATACAGAGTGTCTTTAAGAATTGTAAATATATATGGAAAGTCAGTTTGAATTAGCTCAGCTTGGAGCTAAATGGTGCTGATGATTACTGATACCCGTAAGTGTTTCTTCAGACTTGCATGGATCCACCCTGGCCTCTTGGAGATGACTTCAAATGAGCGCATTTATTCATGAACTTGTAACAATTCTTGCCAAGAAAATTCTTTGCTTAAGTCATTAAGAATATTGATTCAGAATGGTTTTTTATAAGTCTCGATAAATCTAAATTGAAATGCACAGAATTGCAGATAGCCAAAACCAATTTGAAAAAGAAAACCAAATTTAGAGCTTAAACTACCTGATTTCCATACTTGCTAGAAAGCGCCAGTAGTCAAGACGGAGTGTCTACACTGACATACGTAGGCAGTTGAGTTTCCACAAAGGCTCCAAGATAAATCAGTGGTAATGGGATAGCATTTTCAAAAAAATGATGCTGGAACAATTGGATATCTATATTTTTTAAATTAGTTTCAGAGGTAGAATTTAGTGATTCATCAGTTGCGTATAACACCCAGTGCTCATTACATCAAGTGCCCTCCTTGATGCCTGTCACGCAATTATCCCTTCTCCCCACCCACCTCCCCTCCAGTGACCCTCAGTTTGTTTCCTAGACTTCGGTGTCTCTTAGGGTTTGCCTCGCTCTCAATCTTCATCTTATTTTATTTTTCCTTCCCTTCCCCTACATTCATTTGTTTTGCCTGTTAAATTCCACATATGAGTAAAATCATATGGTATGTGTTGTTCTCTCCCTGACTTATTTCGTTTAGCTGGTATCTCAAAATAATTACGCTGAGTGAAAGAAGACAGGCACACTGTATGATTCCATTTACATAAAATTCTAGAAAATGCGAACTAATTTTTCGTGACTTGAGGTAGATCGCCTGGAGTGGGGGAGGGGAGGGGTCTCCAGGGTGCAGGAGGGAGGGTTGGGTGCCTTCACTCTTGATGGTGGTGATGGCTTCATGGGTGTATACATACGTCAGACTTTAAATTTGTGCAGTTTACTGTACATAAACTATACCTTAATAAAATGGACTTTAAAAGAAAAAAGCTATCATTAACCTTTCTTCTCTTCACATTGGATATGTCTGACTATACTTGCACTCCTTTCAGATGACTCGTTCCGCACGCGCAATGCCAGTAGCGCTCCGACTTCCTTTTCTCCCAGTCCTTCCCTACCGAGCACCTCCCGTGGGACAGGGAACTCCGTTGATCCAAAGAGCAGTGGAAGTAAAGACACGCAACCACGAAAGGCTACCTTGTAAGTAATCCAGTGATGTGCCGAGTGGATCATTCTACTCTCTTCTCAGGCACTCTCCTTCCCCTCAAATCCTTTCCAAAGAAGAGATGATGTCCGTGATGACGAAAAGGTATAAATTAAAAGGAATTATTTTCACCTGTGCCTCTGTGATGTCAGCTGCTTTATAGAAGATGATATGGATGTGACAAAGGCCCTGGGACTCTAGGGAACCAACAAGAAACTTTAAATGGTTCCCGTTAATACCCGAGATCCATTTATTGTTCTGAGAAGTGTTTGCATTCAGGGCCTTTGTCTCTGAGAAGACACTGGGTGTCATTGTAACCCTTTTAAACACCCAGCTCACGTACACAGGATGTGATCACCCAGTGCTTAGAAAGAGGGTCCAACCAATGCCCCTGAAGAAATATTACCGCAGCCCGTAATCCAGGGTTGTGGGTCCAGCAACCTGGAGATTTCTACAGACCGTACTTGAGCTTACGATGTGGTTATAAAGGGCCTCTATCCTGCTTTTCCCTTGTGGTTCCTTTTTGTGCGCTATTTATACCCTGTTTGAATTGTTAAAGCCTTTGGTACTTGTGGTGGGGACATGTAACAGGGGAGACACTCCGCATCTCCGTGGTGAGAGATCACGTCAGGGTGGAACGGACTGAGCCAGGATGCCCAAACTGTAGTGACCGGTTTATGCTTTCATGGAGGAACCTGAGCCTTCTCGTTAGAATGGAGTCTAAACAGGACTCAGGTTTTCTTTTAAACATATTTCACTGAAGTCCTGAGTATTTTCTCTTGAAGTTTCTCAGATGCATCTTTTTTGCAGAAACTGCATGCTTTTGTCCCTTTTAAGAAGTCAACTATATCGTAATTTATTCTAAATTTTAATTGGCCATTGGTATATGTAAATAGAGATATATTCCAAATTCGTTTAAAAGTTAGAAAAAATTTATTGACTGGAGCTCAGGGAGAGAGTAGGACGATATAATAGCAAAAAGCGATAGCAAATTTATAAAAGGTAATAGTGATACTACAGCTTAGTCTCATTAATACAAAGCCACTTGCATTTGCAGAGAATGTTCTTTGCCCATACAATTATGGCTCAAGTGATTATGCTTTGAAGTTCCGTTTCAAAGTCCTGAGGATCGAGGGCAGGACGGGGTAATGGTCTATAGAGAGCCTGGCGCTGGAGCCTTGTGCCCGGGGCAGCCAAGCTCTGTGTCCAGTCTGTTCGGCGTCTGTGCCTCCTCGCGCCCATCTGTGCAATGACAGCGTGAAGTGATCCCTCAAGGGGCCTTCCTGTCTGTCACCCCTGGGCCCCCTTCCTCTCAAAAGCTGGCCCTGGAATTCTTTTATCGAAGAACATATTTAATAACATCAGAATGTAGTTCATTCTCTTCTCAACTTATTTCTCTAAATGTCATAGGCATTTTTTAAAGTAAAGATGGCTGAAACGTAGTATTTTGATGAGTTCTCCTTTATTTCAGATTACTGTCTTCTTCTGTTCTTTCTTTGCTGAGTGTATTTTTCCTTTTTATAGACTGAATTTTCTCTTGCTCAATATATATCCTTTATATAACATATAATTTTATCCATAGTATTATATAATCAATTACATATGATTGAGGGTTAAAAAACAGAATCTAGAAACACTCTAAAAAAATCACATCATTTGTTTCTTCTTTTCTGAATATTCTGAAGGAGGAGGAATGTTGGTATTACAGATGTTGGATATTGAGTCCATAACTCTATTTCCATATGATGTGGTTCTAGCCTGGACTTTCTCATGAAAGCACACAGCCGCGTGACTGGAATAGCTGACTGAGATCTACGTTGGTCTTGTTTCTGTGAAGTATTATGCAACATTCCGTGACGTGCCGTATCCAAATGCAAATCTCTCCATTTTCCTTAAAATAAGCTTATGAAGTGATTTCAGAAAGTATTAACTCAGTGTTCCTTTTCCAAAACATTCCATGCAATACATTCTCCGGCTTTGCAGAGTCCTAGAGATGAGCCGTCTGGAATTTAGGAGTACCCGTGTCTTAAAGAGGTGTAGGAGGGCATCATAGCCTGTTGATGTATTGGGCCTATGTTCATTTCTATTGTCGTTACCCACAAGAGCGGGAAGCGTCGCGTGAGTTGGATCGAACGCTATGTTAGATGTACGAGGTATTGGTGACCACAGAGCTCCAAGTCATCCTTAATGTGTGATTTCTTTTTCACTTAATCAGAATCCTCATATATTTGGTTTATTTAAAGTAGATTGTATTTCTTATTTACTTTGTAAGCATTAAATGGATAAAATTTTTCATGTTTTGTTTTTTCTTTTTCCCTTCTCTCTCTCTTTCCCTCCCTCTCCCTCCTTTCCTCCCCCCTCCCCCCCTCCTTTCTTGACAAAGAAAATCGAGAAAATCCAATCCTTAAGTCATCTGCCTGATGAAGGAAGCAAAACAAAGACAACTGGAAATAATGTGGTTCGTGGACAAAAGCTAGAGCAATGGCTGGGCTTTTTCCTTCTTCTTCTTCTTTCTTTCTTTTTTTTCTTTTCTTTCTTTCTTTCTTTCTTTCTTTCTTTCTTTCTTTCTTTCTTTTTTTTTGTTAATGAATGGAAAAGAGACACATAATGGCAGCTGATGTTGATAAACTTTCCATATTTGAAATTAGATTCCCTAGGAGGTATATACTATGTATTTCTTGAGTAATAATGTGGTTACAGAATTCCAATGTCATAGTGAAGTGCAATGAAAAACAGCTTTAGCTCTACGCTTTTAGCCCTGCTGCAGAAGAGACCGGTCTGCCTTCATCTGGGCAGGAACCCATCTATTTCACTGTTCTAGAATTTTAGCATTCAAAAATTATATGAAAGTCCAAATCAACTGAAATTGCTTTAGCTAATCACTTGGAAGGGCCTGGGGAGTGAGAAAGGCATTGCATCTTCTCACAGATCTCCAAGCCCGATTGAAAAGTCACACTGAAAATGGTACGAACAGCTGTCCACAATTTTATCAGTCCTGCGATTGTGGTGATGTTGTACCTCGACATTCTAAATTTCAATTTGGCGATGAAAATTCTACCAAGATTTCTGATAACTTTTAGCTACAACTACCTTAAAAATAATAGATTGATGATTTCATTTCCTAGAAGAACTTATTTTATAAATACTTTGTTTACATTTTAGATTGTATTTGTCCTTACTTAATTTAAAATGATGAATCTAGTTTGAATCAGCTGTTATTCCAAGCTATCATGCTTAAGCTATGTCAACAGCATTTATTTGTACTAATGCTCATATTTCCATCAAAATTTGCCTGTGAAACATATACAATTCTTAATTTTAAAATGTCAGTTCTTGAGATATACTGTATGAAGCTATTGTCAGCTTCTCTATTTCAAAATGCAATCAGCATATAACTATATTGATATTAGAAAATATTTGTTTTTTAAAATATATTGATGTATGATAAAGATGATCTAATTTGTGAATGCATATGCGTGTGTGGTTACTTTTTATAATGTGAAATAATGAATAATGAATTTACTCAAAATAAAACATAGGTTAATGAGATACCAGTGTTTGTGAAAAAAGTTTTAAATACTTTCCTGCAGCTTTTATTCTACAGTTAAAGAGGAAGACAGTTCATTTTTAAGTAATGAACGAGCAGCACACCAACATCAACTATAACTTATTCAGGGGACAGCTACACAGCTTGAGACTTGTCCAAGACATCTGTTTCCTCTTTTCCTTTCATATGGCCTCTTCGGAGCTATTTTTAGTGATTCTTAGTGTACTGTTTCATTTAAGGACAGTCAGAGAAATGGAACTGTTGAACTACTCATTTTGTCAGTAGTTAAAACTTGGGTAGATTTGAGAAACTGGACAATATGGGCTCAGCAAACTCAGTATTCTTTGTGGATTTCATGTAACTGTCAGCATCACTCACGTGGAACTGAGTGCGTGATTAGGAGAGAATGTGTGTGGTGCGTCACGGCCCATCCAGCACCTTGCTTCATACTCAACATTGACTCTGTTGCTTTAAATAAAATGGAGAATTTCAGTTTATTTGTTTAGTAATAACTAATAATAATAGCAGAGTTAGGGGCTTTATTTTCCATCATGCGCGCGGGAGAAGAGTAAAGTGCTTAGTCACTACTGCGTGTATAGTTCAGGAGTACGCGCAAGTCAGCTGCGGTCTTGTGCCTACTTACTAAACTGTCAGACGATCAATCAACGTAACTTTCGGGAGTTTTTTTTTTTTTTTTTCCCCACAGAGCATGATTTCTGAAACCGTTGACCTATTTGCTAAGATTATACTTCCAAGGACGGATATATACAAACAGTAAAGAACAAAGTGGTGACAGTTACGGATTTCCACGTCTATCTCAGTTTACACCAGAAGCAAGATCGGTACTCTTCGTAAAAATTCTCAGTGTAACAACTCATCCTAAAGACCCTTCAAGCTAGTTGTGTGACATCTGTCGCTGCAGCAGAATAGGGATGGCTGGCTCCTTTATCTTCTTGTTAACTATGGAAACTTGCATTTTTAAGGACAGTTTCTAGAATGTCGCTAGTTCACGTTTCAAGTGAAATAACAGACCCAATAGAACTCTGTTTTACTAGCAGAAAGGGAGATCGGGCCCAAAAGGATTTTACTGACTAGCGAGGAGCATATGGAGTCTTTCTGACATAACCCCATACACATTTAAAAATCATTTCCATTATTTGACTTCCTGAGTTCAGACATCTTATTCTGGAAGGATGGGTCCATTCGCCCTGCAGTCAGTGAGCATATGTGAGATATTCAAGCTGAAGTAGACCAGACTCTTCAGTTGAGTAGGAGTTTTTCAGTGAAGATAAAATGAATTGGATCAGCTCAGTAATCTGTTCTCAGTTGTTACAGCGGGTGTGACAGTGTGTGAGTGTGGGTGAGTGTATGTGTATGCGTGTATGTGTCAGAACAGTTTTTAAACCTGGCGCTTAAATATAGTGAAGACTTGTTGCAACGTTCTGACTTCCCCCCTCAGCTGAAAACTTGAATTTTTGGGGGTAAGATCTATTACATTTTTCATTAGTCTGTATTTTTTCACCACACATAAATACTTGGAAAAGCTAAAACCTAGTGTCTTAGGGACTTCTTCAAGTAATGTGGGGGGATTATTAAAAAAAAAAAGTTTTTTAAAGCAGGGAATATGGCCATTTTCTGCCTCCAAGGGTGATGTGTTAGATATAATTTTATGTGCTGTCATTGTTTTGCAGTGCACATGGGGAGGGGAGGGGCGAGTGGGAGCTGAATGTTCTAGGAGTCCTTCAATAACAGTGAACCTTTTTATAGCTGGGTTTGGCCTTATTTATTTCAGAGGATATTATGTTCTCAGAAACTTTCTTTTCTAGATTTCATCTCTTAAAGGTGGGTAATTTGAACGCTCTTTTACTTCTCTTTCCACTATTTTTCCACAAACACACTTGACTATGGAATACCAACAAGTCAGTTAAGAATGTCGATTGGGCTTGGTCCTCTGTATTTGCCTCGTTCTAGGTCCTACCATTGCCTGGCCGCTACCGAGTGTCAGCCGGTGCTCTGGAAGGAATTCAGAAATGAAGTCATCTGCAGATTTGAGAATGACGAAAAGTCAGTGTTTAGAATGCTGCTCAATAGTGTTACCTTAAGTCCGATTCACGTTACTCTGATTTATATTCATGATCGAGATGACTAATAAATAAATTCACTTTAGGTGTATTTCCACATTGGATGCCAAACAGACAGAAATCCAGGTGGGCATTTAGTCAACATACTGACACTCCCAATTAGCTAGCTCTGTCCATGGCTCTCTGAATTCGGTCCTGAAATATTTTCTTGTCTCTATCACAGAAAATGAGAAAATTTCGGAGGTATTTGCTCTTTTCCTTGTAACCTCGGGACAAAGCCAATGCGTATGTTCTGTGTAAGCAAAGTGGGTAACAGAGGGGAGTGCATGGTGCCGGTATATTTACGGTGTTTTAGATAAAAGGGAGAAAGAGTGAAATGGACCAGGGGGCTGGGGTCAGGCCATACCACATGGGGTGACCTTGGGCAAGCATTATCCTTGCTCTGAGAGGAGATTTTTTCCCATGAAGGCAAAAGTGCCTGGGGCCTGTGAACGTCCTCATGACGCACGACCCGGTCTGTGCCCCCCAGTTCTTTCCTGTGTGAAATGAAGGTATTGAACTCGATCTGCGGCTCCGTTAGTCCCTCTGTCAAAGGATCTGCCACACCGCGGAGTAGCCAGGGCTGCCCCGAGGCTGAGGCCGCGGTCAGGACGGCCTACAGCTGTTTTCTTCTAATTTTAGTCTGCAAGAAATGGTTCTATAACAGATTAAAATGCAACCCTTCCTTTGCTCCAGAGGAAAGAGAGTGAAGCCCATGACTCATGAAGAATGTGTCTTCCTCCCAAAGGCTTCGTCTTGAAATAGGGTTCTGATCTACTGTTTTTTTTAAAGTCCAGATACGTGAGTAACAGAGAAAGGTAAAATATTCTACCAAGCTAGTCCTGAGTCAATAACAAAGGATCTGAGAAGCAGGCTTAAGATACCAGACAGATGGTACAGACCTCTCCTTAAAATAAGTGTGAATTTAATAGTCCGGTTTATCTTGAGAATAGCTCAGACCAGCAGAGGACAAGGGGGACGCTCTCTTCTTCCGCCACCCCGGGGCCACCAGACTCAGCCTCTGCTGGAACGCTAAGTACTTACCCATGTCTTCAATCAGAGGAGAGCTGGAGTCACCACCCTGCCCAGAAATAGAAGCGTTCTAGAGGTTTCTTCATAGATCATGAAGTGCATTGTCTGGTCCACTTTGATGATGAGAGGCGTGGAATAAGCCATAATCTCCTGCAGGGTTCCCGCCTCTGCCTCAGTTCTTTTTTTATCAACCTCCATCCTTGCTCTGCGTAAAACCTAGAAAAGGAAATAATGTGGAAGACCATTTGTGGGGCAGTGGCGAGGAGGGGATTAATTGAGCCCCTTGACATTTTTTGCTATGGTCCTACCCGTGGGGCCCTCCCCCCTCCTGAGATTCAGTGGTCCAGGCTCATCGGTGCTGAGAGGAAGGGTCTGAGGTTGTGCCAGGGACTGCCTTAGAAGCCCAGAACAATACGGGGGGCCCCAGACCACATTGTGGGTGTGGACCCAGGGGCCTGTCTGCCTCGCCAGTTCATGCACGCGCACATCCAGTCAACAAATACTTAGCATGGCCTTCGTGCTACTGAATCTTGAGGGAGCGGGTACCCCCCCAAATGTTTCCACGTTGCCTGGGACCCCTGAATACTTTGATCTTCCTTTTGGCAGGCACGGTGGGGGCAGGGGCCTGGTTACTCTTCTGTAGAAGCTTCCTTGGTCGCTCGTACCGCCCTGAGGCAGTGCCTGGGGTCCCTGCAGTCTCCCTGGACCCTGGTTGCCGGGACTCAGGCCACTGCTCATGTTCGGGAGGCCCTCTTGTCCAGAACCCTCATGTAATGCAAATGACGTACCGACAGAATTTTTATTAGAGGAGATCATGGGACCATCTGCGTCCCAACACCTGGAAATTCTCTCATTTCATAGAGTGAAAATTTACTTTCCGGAGTAAACGGGGGGAGAGGGGAGAATATTTAATGGTTTGCAATTTAAACTGTAAAACAGCACATTTCGTCATTTTTAAATGTGTTTACAGCAGGAATTCTTTCAGGCGCTGGTATGCAGGATGGTCGAGTCTATTTATCTCACTTTCCCGGAGCTGGTGAAGCCTGATGGCAGGCCAGGGTTACCCCCCCGGGTCCTCCTTCGGTGGGTGCCTTTTCAAATCTCTCCCAGCATTGGAAAATGCACTTGTATGGAGAAAAGAGGAGTCAGGCTCCACACCTCAGAAAGACTGCAGTCAGCTGTCGCTGCCATTGGAAATGTCAGAACATCTTGGTTGTAGTGGGGTTGGGGGCCGGGGGGGGGCTATTGCTGGCTTAGTGCCCAGAGGCCAGGCGTGCCCACCAGTGTCCCGGATGCCCAGGACTGCTCTGGACAGCCCATGACTGCTTCCCCTCCAGACCAGTAGCGCTTCCACTGAGAACACTGATTCGCTGACGGACTCCATGTGGGAGGCGACTAACCTCGCTCTTAGTAGCTTCACAGGCAGAACTAAGGCCAAAGAGCCTGAGTTGGTTAGGGAGGAATTACAGAGAGGGGTGGGTGTATTAACAAAAACAATTTTAGCTATTGGTGGATTGAGCTGCTTTTCAAAGAATTGGTGAGTTCTCTGTCATTGGAAGCACTGAAAGAAAGAATGAGGGGGCTGTTTTGTAGGGATTTTCTAGAGACTTCCACAAGGGGTGGGAAATTGGGCCAGGTGACCTCTGGGGGAGTCTTTCATCTTGAAAGTGGTGTCATTTTCTGCAATTTTAATGAATCTGTGACCCAGTTCCATTTTGGGGGTCAATCTTGAGCACTGGGAGGGAAGAGGGAGAAGTCCGCATGAGAGGAATTAAATGAGTTACGTGTTTTAATAAAGTAGCTCAAAATTATTAAAACATCCAACTGGAGTGCTGTTTCAAATTTTTTGGAATTTTAAATCTAATTTTCCACTACGACTTCTCTACGACAGGATGGTATTTTATCGATGTCAAATGGTTTGCAAAAATATCTGTTGGTTTTGGTCACGTGTCATGCTTTGGGATTGGGCCCTCCTGAAGGACCTTGACTTACCTTGGGTACTTTCAGGTTTCTTGAAGTAACTGAGAGCTCAGGGAGGGCAGCCCCGAGTGAGAAGACTCTTCTGATTTCTAACTGCTTAAGCAGTTCACACATCTCATACTTCTGATCTAGCTGGAACTTTGGGAAGAAAGCTTCCACGTTTCTGCAGGACAAGTACATAGAATGGCGAAATGTAGACAAAAGCCATAGACTCTGAACGCTAAAAAGGTCACACCAGCCTTCTGCTGCCGCAGTGGCCACATGAGTTCAGCACCCAAGGAGGTGGGACAGAAAGAAGCCCGCACAAGAGTGTCCAGAGTGTCGGGAGCCTGGCTGTGAGTTTGGCCCCTGCCGTTTATCATGTGACCTGGGTCAGGCTAACCTCTCTGAGCTTCACTTTCATTGCCATAGTAGGTGGGGGTGACCCTATTTTCTATACAAAGAATCCGAGGACAAGCGACCTTGTCACTTGTCCCCCCCCCACCCCCCAGTCACAAAAGCAGAGAAGGAGCAAAGATGTAACCCTAAACCTCTCAGATGCTAGGCCCGCTTTTTTTCCAACAGACGAGTAGATGCACTGTGTCCGAATGTCAGGGGAGGATGGGGTGCAGGTGCCCAGAAGGTGCTGGAAAGGTGAGGTCACCAGGGCAGGGGCAGCAAACGGAAACTTGTCCAGCACTGCGACCGGTACACCTCCCGGGTTCTCGCACGTTCTGATCTGTTTATGAAACAAAGCACGGCCGAGAGAATCATCTGGTGTTACGCAGATGCCGGCCAGACAGGACAGGAGGAGCCGGACAGAGAGCCACGTCGCTGGGAGAGCAGAGCCTTGTGTCAAGGCACCTGGCAGCAGGATGTAAGCCACAGACAGGAATTAACCCCCTGTCGGCATGACTCTTCTCAAAGAGTGAGGGAATTGCCCCCCACCCAGTCTCTTTGTCAACATAATGACTCCTGAGCCCTTTGGCCTGTGAGGCGTTGGGAAAATTCGGAGTCACACACTGTATCGAAGTGCCTCTTGGATACACTGAGGAAGGTCTGTTTGACATGATCCTTGCGGATGAACGCCGAACTCCCCTGGGGGAGAGGCCCAGCTCTGGGGGTGGGGGGAGGCTGTCTTGGAGCTGCTGGGAGAGGTCAGGCCTGTGTGCGGTCCGGCTCCCCGGACCTGCAGGTGGAGTCCGTGCTCCAGCTGGGCCTTGGTCCGCCCCCTGGCCCCCAGCATCAGGGAGAGGACCACGTGTGCTGCCTGGAGATCTGGTGCAGCAGGCCGAGCCGGTTAGAGGTGGTCTCAGCGAGCGGCTGCCCTCTGGCCACGAGCCAGGGCTCAACCTTGGCCTCCTTGGCCTCCGCCCGAGCTCCCTGGCCATTCTCGTTCGGGGGCCTTTGGGGTGGTCTGTGGAACCTCTAACCGTGCCTGGGCCTCTGGCACCTGGGGGCTCGGGGCTGGGGCCGGCGCCAGCCACATCTCAGCCAGGAGGCAGGGAAGCTGGAGGCTTAGCACGGCCTCCATCCGGGCAGCGGGGAGGCCACAGGAGCGCCTCTGGCAGCAAGCCTTCCTCGGGAGAGAAGGGGCACAGATTGTGTTTAACGCCCGATACTTGTCTCCTCCTGTGTCACCTTGCAGTTGTGTCACCGACCCCGCTTTCTTCCTGCGCGGGGTGGTCGGGCTCTCAGCTCTGCCGGGAGACCCCGAGCAAGTAGGGGCCGCATTTGTTCACCCCGGGAGTGGCGTTATTTCTCAGAGCAAAACCTCCTCTGGATTCCATCCCCCGCCAGGCCCTGGGTTGCTGGGCCGAGGGCAGGGGCCTCCAGCGTTCCCCAGTCCTCCCACTGCCTCCCAGCAGGCGTGGGGATTATCGAGGGTGAGGGTGAGGTCTGGGCCGCAGCCCGACTGGGTGAGGGTCCCAGCAGAATGGGGCAGTGGGGAGGTCAAGCTTGGATTCACCCGCTTGGTTCACTGCCCTTGATCGTTGGGCTGGACGGCAGCCAGCCTCCTGCCCGAGCCAGGCTGCGGTGATCGGAATTCTCCCCCTGCACCTCTCCTCCGCATTCCACCCAGCCCTGGGCCCAGATCTGTGGCCCCTGCCTCCACTGTACCCGGAGCGCCCCAGAACAGAAACAGGTGAGTCTCGGATTCGCCCGCAGCAGGCCTGGGCTAAGCTCCCCTGGGACCCTCCCAGCTGATCCTTGCAGCGGCCTGTGAACCGGGTCCTGGCTCTCTCGGCCCCTGTCACGCATTCGGGCGGGGCTGGCCTTCCAGCAAGGGATGTGGGTCTCCAAACCCACACTCGGCACCCCTAGCTGCCTCCACCCCCCACCTCCCTGGGCCCCTGAGCACCTGCATGGTTCCCATCTGAATAAACATCTGTGGGCTGGGCGGTGCCACCTGGCTGTCCCCACACTTGGTTTCCGGGGGTCAGCTGGCAGCACACTCGCTCTCTTCTGGGACCCCCCGGTGCCCTAGGGAGGCGGGAGGCTGCAGTTCCCATCAGCAGAGACCCTCATTCTGAACCAGGCCACCCGGAGCCCATTGCGAACGAGTGAAGCTCCCAGGCCTCTCCTCCCTGATGCAGGGCCCGTGTCCCCGTCCGTGTGGACATAAAACAACAGCCGGCCCTGGGATACACGGGTGTCCCTGCCTGCTGCTTACCGGGCAGTCCCAGGTAACCCCAGAAGCCTGCGTCCATCTGCTGACCGGAGCAGAATGTCTGCAGGGGTCCCTCCCCTCTCCGGGCACCGGGGGGCCCTCAGGCATGCCAAGGGTGCATCAACTTAAATAGAACCTTCGAAGGAAGACCTCAACGGCTCACCGGCCACTCCTCAGCCCTGACTGTGCCTGGAGTAGCAGCCCCGCCCCCAGTCCTGGAAGGGGCAGGCTGGGCCCCTGGGAAGCAAGACAAGGACGCGAGTGTGGTTTGCGCAGTGAGTGTTGTGGGCGTGACGTCTCAAACCTTGAAAGCTTTCCTCTGGCCACCATCCTGCAAAGGCAGGCCCCTGCGTCTAGGACGCACCTCTAAGCCACTCCTGTCCTATGGGCGTCTGGGGTGAGGGCTTGGCACTGCCTGGACACCCACCCCCTCACCTTGGACGCACCCAGACCCAACGAGAACATCTCTCCCCCATACCTCGCTGGCGGGACCCTTTGAAGGTCTCCTTTAATCAGCTGGCTCTTACCAGCGAGTGGCCCCCTGGTGCCTGTGAAGGTCCTTCACTCAGAGAAAGGACAGGAAAGGTTAGGGTTTGCAGCAAATATTTGCTATTCCAAAGGGTGCTCCCCGAGGGACTGTTACTGATTAACATCCCACTTGGAGGTGGTGTTTCTGCAAAAGGGAAGACAGAGAGACAGGCTTCCCATACTCCCCAGCCGCTTCTCCAACCTGGAATACGACTGGAATTCTGCTGTGAGACTGCTGCTTCTCAACCCCAGGTGTTGTTCTGGAAGGATCCAGCGCCTCGTGGGATGGACTTGCTCCAGGGGCTGAGTAGCTCGTGTGAAGAAAGGCGATGGTGGATCCCACAGAGGCCCCCTGGATCCCCAGTCCAGAGCTGGGCACCCCGTGGGGGCGGTGGGGGGGGAAGAGACAGTAAGACCTACTCCGCTGATCCGAGCCATAAGGTTTTCTGGAATGTGAATCATACTTGGTAAAGTTCCCAAAAATAAAATGCAAATCTTCCTCTGATTTATAGTAGTTGTCTTCACAGGAAATTCAGCGGGAATGAAAACCCTGGGGGAAACGTGTTTTCATATGAAATCAAACACCCGCAGGACTGTGAGGGTCTGGGCTCAGATGAGTTTTGGCCAGGTTCCTCACCCGTCTGGACTTGCAGTGGAACATCGGTCGTGTGGGACCCGGGTCACTCCATCAAGAGGGACGGTCCTGTGCGGTCCAGGATATCTGACATCTCTGACCCTCATGGGCTAAATGCCAACCGCATTTCCTCAAATCTTTGTGGAAGCCAAAGTGCCCCAACATGTTTCCAGAGTGTTCCTTGGAGCAGCACCTGCTTAGCTGAGAAGGACATTTGCAATGTCCTGCAGCTGACAGGGGAGGGGCTCCTTCCTGCAGACTGGGGTGGGGTGGGGGGTTCAGCTTTGCCAGATGTCTGAGAGGGACCAGCGGGCCGAACGCTGTGGAGCGCGGTGTTCACAGACAGCTTCAGGACTCCACAGAAGTCACTGCATTGCATTTGACCCTCTGCGAGGCTCTCACAATGCCTGCCAGGATTTCAGAATAGATCTTTCCAAGGGAAGGCCGCAGAATGTATTGGGAAGAGTGTGAGAGCCTCCGCCAGCCACCCCTGGGCCCCCTGCTGTATTCACTGGGGAATGCAACTCAGCCCCTACGTGCTCGCTTCCCCCCCTTCATAGAATGGTCAGAGTGGAGCCCCTGGCCTAGGACTCAGCAGCACCCAGAGGCAGCAAGGAGCTGGACAGCAAGTGCCAGCCCCTGGAAGTGTGGCTCAGAAGCTCTGTGCCTTTGGCAAGGACATGAGTCCTGCGCTGTCCCCAGCAGGTCACACTCAGTCCCTACTGCTGTCGCTGGGGCTCCTTCCCAGCTGTGCACCCTGAACTAGCTCCCCACCCTCACTCGGCCTTGGTTTTCCCATCTATAAAATGGGCTCCCAAGGCCGAACTCTTAGCACTGCTGTACCCGCAGCTCATGGGGTCGTGCAGGTGAAGAGCTTATGCCTGGCCCGATGCGCTAATGAATGGTTGTCGCTGTGTGACACTGGGTCAGAAGGGACATCAGAGGTCACGCGGCACCCAGATTCGGACTTTACAGAGGAGGAAATGTGAGAGACGACCGTGAGCTGGCTTGGGTAGGTGGGTGGTGCGATGTGGGAAAGACAAGGCTTCCCAACCTCTGACTCCTCCTCCACCCAGTGTCTGGGAGAACAGCTCTCACCGCCCGGGCCCGGGCCCCTCTCTCTGGGCCGGCAAGGCAGGCACATGCCGGGAGCACATGCTGCTTAGCCCTGCAAGCGGCGGGGACGTCTGTGACAAGCACTCAGCCTGGTGCCTGGTGGGGCGAATGGGGGCTGCTGTCAGCAGGACTCACGGCCCCGCCTGGGGCAGGTGGACGGACTGACAGCCTGTCCAGGCTTCCAAGGGCTACGTGCAAGGGTCTGGGTGGGAGCCGTGATGGGAAGGAACAGTTGCCTAGTTACCAAAAGCTCTTGAGGGAGCTCACCTAGTCGAGATGCAGCCATCCTTAAAGAGAAAGGCCTTCCCAAGGCCTTCAGGAGGCCCCGTGAAGACAGAGGCGGGGACTGGGACGTGTGTCTACAAGTCCTGGGACGCCAGGGCCCGCCAGCAGCCACCAGAGCTAGGAGACAAGCCCAGAATGGGTTCTGTTTCTGAGCCTCCTGTGGGAAAAACCCTGCTGACACCTTATGCTCCCACTTTGGGCCTCCAAAACCATGAAAGAATTTGTTTCTGTGTCTGAAGACACCTCGCATGTGGTGACTGATCGCAACGGTTGTAGGAAACGAATAAGGTACGTATTGCCAATCTCCGGCTGCATAGCGGGCGCTAGCGTTCCCCCCAGCGCTGCGTGCCCGTGGTCTCCCCACCATCCGCGGGCTGTGCTGGGAAGCTCTCACGGCTGTGCCGACCCGACAGAGAGGGAACGGCACCTCTGTGGAGTTTTAACTTGCATTCTTTTAAAATTGGAAATGAAGTTGAACGTGTTTTCATATATTCCAGCCGCGCAGGTGAGGGCTACCTGCCCAGTGACGACCTTGCAAATATATTCTCTCCAGTTTTCATTTCTGTTGCAAAGTGTGAATTTTTGACCAGGCAATTAAAAAACATACTTCTTATGTAGTCAAATTTGCCCATCTTTTCTTTAATTTCATCTGGACTGTGAGTCATGGGCAGAAAACCTTTTTCTACGCCTGCATTGTAGAAGAATTGACCAGTGCTTTCTTCTCCTACTCCTCTAGCTTCCTTTTTTCTCACGGAAATCTCTGATTCTTAGTTTATTCTTATGTATGGTGTGAAGAATGGGTCTACTTGTATCTTTTTTCCCCAATGACTATGCAGTTTTCCCAATACTGTTTATTTAAAAGTCTTTCTTTTTTGAGTATTAAGTTCCCATGTGTCCTGGTGTCTACTTCCAGTCTCCCAAGCCTGTGTCACTGGGCTGCCCCCGGACTTACGTTCCAGAGCCACAGAATCAATCAGAGGATCTGTGTGGATTGCTTTCATATCTGTTCAGGCTGGTTCCCTATCCTCCCCACCCCCACCCATATCTTCTCCTTGTCAGTGTTTTCCTGGCTCTTTATCTTTCTGTATGGACTTCGGGATCATCTTACCTATTTCCAAAGAAAAAAAAAAATTTGCTAGTACTTTTATTGGAATACCATCGAATTGTTAAATGAACCCAGAGAAGACGGATATCCAGGCGATACTGAGGTGTCTTATATAAGGAGTATCTTTTCCATTTGTTCAAGTCTGATTTTGCATCTCTAAGGAGTCGTGTCATAATTTTCTCAATGTAGATTCTGCATATTTCTTGTTTATTTCTAAGTGCTGTATTTTGGGGGGGTTATTACTGGGTTTTCTCCTCCATTATTTAACTGGTTGTGATTTGTGTATATGAAGGCTCATGTTCTTGCATGTTGATGCTATCGCCTGACGGCTTGCTGAATTCTTTCGTTACATGAGTTTGTTTTATCACTGATTTGCTAGAGTTCTGCAAGTGTATTATATGCCGTCTGCAAGTAGTGTTGTATTTCATTTTTTCCCATTCCATCCCTCTGCTTTCTCTTGTCTAACTGCATGGCCTAATACCCTCAGGACAATGTGAAATGGTGGCGGATATAACGCAGCCCTGTCTTACTCTTGACCTTAATCGGAATGCATTTAGTGTTTTCTTGTTAAGTAAGATGATGGCTTTAGGATTCAGGTCTAATTATACCTTCCATATCTATCTATCTATCTATCTATCTATCTATCATCTATCTATCTATCATCTATCTATCTATCATCTATCATCATCTATCTATCTATCATCTATCATCTATCTAATTCTTCTTTATCTCATTTAATGCTTTTTGCCCCAAACTAGGAGGGTAAGTCTCGTCCTCTGGCAACGTTTCTCTAGCGCCCTCTACTGACAAAGCTTAACATCATGTCCAGATCCAGTTTTTGCAGAGCAGTGGATAAAGGGAGCTCTGGAGCTTGAAGCAACAAACCGATCACTATTTTTGCTTTAGACAGTTAATTATATTTTAAAGACATTTAAACAACGTTTTTTCTTTGTTCGCATATATACCCTTTCCAGTCCTTTTCATTCTTTTGCATAGGTCCAAATTTCCACTTAGAACCATGTTGTTTCAGCCTGAAAAACTACTTAAAAATTTTCTTTAGGGCAGGTGACAAACTTTCTCAGCTTTTGTTTGTCTGGAGTAAAACCTTTATTTTGCCTTCGTTTCTGAAGGATTGTTTTGTTTCTTTCTTTTTTGAAGATGTCACAACATTCCCCTTAGTGCTTCAAAGATGTCTTTCTGTCGTGTTTGGGCTTGCATGATTTCCTCCTTTTCTAGAAATAATTTCACACTTACAAAAATGTACAAAAACGATAGTGTTTCCACATACCCTTCCCCCGGCTTCTGCGTATTACAAAACCACAGCACGATGGTCCACACCAGAAAATTACAGGGGTCAAGATCACATGCTGTCATTCGAGTTTGTCACCTGTCCCACTTCATCCCTTCAAGCACGCCTGCCAGCAGCAGCAGTGATGGTGATTTATTTGGACAGAAGAACCTGGAGAAGACAGGGGGAGCCTCCCACTACCCAGAGCGTTGCTGGTGCGCAGGGTCAGCTGGGGCTCGGCTCCTGGGGGGCGGCTTTAGGTCGGATTCACAACCTTGCCCAAGAAAAGGCTACTCCACGAAAAGTGGTCGAAGATCATGAGAACGAAGGGCCGGTCGAAGCGGAAGGTGAGAGGCTCAGACGCCCCCTCTAGCATGACTCTGGGGCAGGTGGCTGCTTCCAAGCCCTTCTCATCGAGCTGCAGCACAGCCTTATGGACCACCTGTGGGGTACGGGGCCGAAGAAGGTGGAGGCTGAGCGCCCGGGGCATGTTGGGAGCTTGCCACCCCTCACCGCTCCCATTCCTCCCAGCCTTGGTTTTACAGGTGGCAAAGCTGAGGCTCAGAGAGGGTCACTTGTTGGCTCCTCATCTAAGTGGCAGCCCCAGGATGAGGGCCAGGGTCTGTCCCCCTCCAGAACCCAGCTCACACCTAGACTTCTTCCCTAGAAAGCGGGCCGATGGAGCCCACCACAGGGAGATCAGGGATCTCGCCGTACACACTGGACCTCAGTGTCCACATCAGGCACTCCTTACCGGGTCCTGGGCGAGGCGGACCTTGCTCCTTTTGCACCCTGCTGGCCAAACACTAGGGGCCCGTTTCTGCAAGTGCTCATGTCTACTCAGAACGGAAAGGGGCAGCTGAACTGTCTCTTGCTGTGATCAAAATTGGGAGGAGTTCTGCAATCAGCAAAATGCTTGTGCAGCTCGTGTGAGACGCCTTCAGTGAATCAGAACGGGCTAATGATCAACGTCCTCTGGGGCAGGGGAGCTCCTTGACTGGACAGCCAGGAGCCGGAGGCACCGCAAGAAGCCGGCCTGGGGTCAGCAGCCCTGTGCTTTGTCTTGGGAAATGAGGCTTTGAGTCGGAGAGACCCCAGGCCAAACGTCAGGCTGTCATGTACCAGCTCTGTGGCCCTGGTGAGCGATCTACCTTTCCCAAGCCAGAGGCTCGTCCTTGGAGAAATCGTGCTCCCCATACGAGGAAGCGGCTGTTTGACCCCATCGTCTGCACAACAGGCATTTTATCGCCCCCACGGTGTGCTGGGCACCACGATGGTCCAAGTCTTTGTGCTTGAGGGAGGGGCTGCTGCCACCTCAGCCATCTCTTGCCCCCTCTCTTTCGGCCACCACACGACCTTGAGACCCCGTGAGGGCACGGCCATGTCTCAGTAATGCAGGTGCCCCCGGAGCCCAGCAGTTTGGGGCACAGAGTGGGTGTCCAATAAATGTTTTCTGAATGACGGAGGGACCCACAGAGCATAAAGCTAAAGAATGAAGGGAGAGAGTGTTCTGGGCAGACCGTCTGATGGGGCTGCATTCAGATGTTTCCCATTTTCCTGGATCCTTTTTGGAGGGGGTCCCACCCTTGTCACTAGCTCCTGTGTCACCGTGGGGACATCATATTTTCCCGCTGAGCCTCCATTTACCCTGTTGTAAGAGTTGGGGTGTGGATAAGACCCGGGGCTCTCCACCTGGGGCTTAGAGGCCTATTCGTGAAGGGGCCCCATGTTCCTTATTATTATTTGTACTGTGAATTTTTTGCGGAAAAAAAGAGGGACTCTAGGGACACTTACCTTTGACAACTTCAGTGGCGCCTCTCGGGTGATGCCGGAGAAATCTGCCTCCTTGTCGAACAAGTCTGCAATGCCCATGTCCCCCAGGATGGCCCTGAGGTCGTAGGCTCCGGAGATGACCACCCTTGGGACGTACAGGTTTACCTGGCTGCTCAGGGGTAAGCAGATGGGGTTAGCCTTTCCTTGGGCTGGGCCGGCCCCCCGACTTTGGTTTCCCTTGTGATCCCTCCAGACCCTGCCTCCCAGCTGGACACGATCTTTGTGGAAAAGGGGAAGGGACAGAACAAGACGCAGGATTTGCCTCTCCCTCCATCACACAGGCAGCGTCCTCTCCGGGCCTATGAATTGCTGAATCTTTTCTTCTCAGCTCTTCCTTTGAGTGGATTCCACCTGTGGTATAGCTGCGCCCCTGGACTTTGAAGAGAAGGGTCCCTAAAGAAGTCCCTGTGGTCCCCCAAGCACCCCAGGCAGAAGCAGAGGAGTGGAGGGAGCACCCGTCTGGGAGCAGGCTCCTGGCCCCAGCCCTGCCACTAAGGCTGTGTGGCTTTAACCAAGCCCTGTCCCTCTCTGTGCTTGTCCTCATCGACACAGCAAGGCAGTGCAGGGCAACAAGGGCACTAGATGGGGGAGAGCTGCTGGCAGTCGGGGAGACTGGCCCTACCAAACACCTGCTGGATGTCCTTTAGCTTCTGTATCGCATCTAATGCACGTGTGCGCTTGCAGCCTTAGGAAGTTGGAAGCCAGCATCCACAGTGTCCCCACAGAGAGAATGAAACTCAAGAGGAGCTGAGGAACTTCCCAAAGTCAGACCACTGGGAAGCAGCAGAATTGTGGAGAGGCCACGAGGAGTTGCTTCAAAGCCCCCTTGCCTCATGGGAGGACTGGGGGGGGGGGGAGTGAGGGGGGAGCGGGATGGAAGGAGGAGGGAGAAGGAGGAGGGAGCGGGAGGGAGGAGGGAGAGCTGAAGAAGGGAGGAGGGAGAGGGAGGAAGGGAGGAAGAAGACGGAGGAAGGGAAGAGGGAGAGGGAGGAAGGGAGGAGGAGGGGAGGGAGGGTGCTCAGGGGCCCAGTGTGGGGCAAGGAGGCTTCCATAGGAGGTGGGCAGTAGCCGGACCTTGAGGGATGGCGCTCCAATGAGGGGAGGAGGTGATCCTGGGAGGGGAAAGGTGGGAGAAGAGGTGACACAAGCCTGGAGGTGAGGAACCATAGGGTCTGCCTTCTGGGGCTAGGGGGCCATCATTTGGATGGAGTAGAGAATTCATGCCCAATCATATTTGACAGCTAAAGGTGCAAGAGACAGCCTTGGGTGTTTATTTTTTTAAAAATTTGGAGAAAATGGCATGTGTTATTGATGTTTTTTCAGCTAAAGTGTTTTAGCGAAAAGATTATTTTTGGTGTGAAAAGAAAGATTATTCTTCTCATTTCCCACAGGCTAGGAGGCAGGATTGGCTTGCGTCGCCTCTGCCCTTTGGGTCTGCAGCGCCCCACCCGCCACCAGATCCCACCCTGATGGCACTGCTCTGATTGCTGGGGCACAGACAGCACTCCAATCTCACGAGAGTGAGGATTCATGAACATCCCCCCCTCCTCCAAGGCACAGGCTGGGGCTGCGCACGTGCTTGACCATGATTTTGATTGCTGTCTAGCTCAGAGGTGCCTGGGGGCAATGAGTTCAATCATTCATCATTCATTCATTCATTCATTCATTCATTCATCATTCATGCCTAGCTCACATGCTCATCCAGTCCCCCCTGCGCGTGCGTTCGGAGCCCATCTCCGGTGTGTGCCTGAGATCTGGCATTCACGGTTCATGGGCCGGTTCTCCTCCCAACCATCAGCCCATCGGCATGTACGGCCCTCACTCTTTCCCTTTTCTTTCTCTTCCCTTTTCCCTTTTCTTCACGTATTACCTACTTATGTCTTTCCTTTCTTACTTATTTACTGATGGGCTGATTGACTGAAGAAGAGCTACATCCCTGAGTGACTTAAGAACCATTCATTGTGCTGTTTCCGTCATGGAGATCGCCGCCATTTTGTTCTATTTTTCATGGGGCTTGCCAGGAGTCTGGACTGTGCTTGATGTCAGGGAAGCAAGATAATAAACAATGGATAAGCTGGGGGCTGGGGCGGGGGTGCTGTTAGTGAACTCCATTTAAGCCAACGATGCAAAAATGTGAGAACACAGAGGGCGGCTTAGGCTCCCAGGGAAGGGGGACCTCGCTTTGTGGAATGCACCAAAGTTTCTCAGTGTCAGCGGACAGACGGATAAAAAGGGCTGACCTCTCGGTCAGAGCGCCTCAGGCCTTTGGAGACCCAGCAGAAGCAGACAATGAGCCCTGCAGGGTGAGTCTGGGGGGAGAAGGACAAGGGCTTACCCTGTGGTCAGGGACTCAGACCACCTCTGAATGGTGTCCCTGCTTAGCGCGGCGATGACCGTGTCCATCTTCCCCTCCTCTGGGAGGACGAAGAAGACGGTCCCGTTGCCCAAGTACTCCAGCTGGACCAGCTGGCAGGGGAGCACCCGGTCGTGAAGGTACTTGATGGTGCCAGACTGGAACATCATGGGCACTCTCACCACAGTGGTCTTGTTCACGTAGAAGTTCTCCTGTCTGGTGCTCTCAGGGTCAAAGGGGTGTTCCCATGTGCCTGGAAGGGGGGGAGGGGGCAGAGACAGGCCTGTGAGAGCTGGACGAGAATGCAGTTTGGGTGGCAGCAGACCGCTATGCAGGTGTCATGGCGGCCGCTCCCTGGAAGGTCCCCACCAGAGCGGCTAGAATTTTCTGGTAAGTTGTGAAATGCCTAGCAGTTTAAAGGCTGTTCTCTCCTCCATTTCTTGAACTGGATTGGGGGTTATTAATTGTTTCTGAGCCTCTAAAAATGAAAGGAGGGAGACAAAGGAGAATGCCCTTGGATTTGGGGGTAGAAGTCAGTAAACTAGACTTTGCCTCAACCCCCTGCCCCGGGCCTGGAGTGGATCCTGGACAGGAAGGGTCTGGAAATGGTTGCAAATGGAACTTGGGTTGCAAATTCAAGGTCGGTGTGGAGGAGTTTGGAGAAATGGACCACCCATTCCATGCTCATGCCTTGACGTCTGGCCACAGAAGCCCAGCAGGCAGCCTAGCTGCTCAGTGGACTGTGTCCACTCCCCTGAGGGAGGTTCCTGACCTCCGGTGTGACCCTGAGGGCCACACCACATTTCCTGGAAGCAAAGTCAGGATGAGAAGATGCCTTCAAGGTCACTCTCTTCCACCCACAGCTGGACTTGAATCCCTCCCCCATGCTCCACGATGGCATCACACAGCCTCTTTGCCTGCCTGGTGATGGGGAACTCACTACCTTTACACACCAGACTTTCACTACTGGTCAGCTCTCACGGAAGGAAAATTCCTCCTTAGAGCCAAAGCCTGCCTGATTGTGAGGCCCATCTACTGAGCCTCTTTGGCCCTTCTGGGCTTATTCCAAGCAACTGTGGGTCCTCTCACAGGTGACAGAATTCTGGATGTTTAAAGACCGAGGTTGACCTCATCAGGGCCTCCGATGCTCTAGGTTAACTCCTCAGGTCTGGAGGTGACTGAGGACCCCGAGTCCAGGGAATCCTGGTCTTGGCTGATTTGACCTCAAGCCCAGGAGTCCTTGTGAGGTCTCTGTTTCCCAGCTGAGGCTGCCTGAGGGTAGCTGGCTCAGAGTTCCAGGCAGACCCTTCTGCCTCCCAATGCCTACAGGACATTGGGAGGTCCTGTTCAAGACCCCAATCCAGTTCAAGAAATGGAGAACAGAACAGGCTTTAAGGGAGGTCTATGGATCCCAAGGCCAGAACTCTTGTTCCGAGCCAGCCTCAACCCCACTGTAAGGGCTGCTAAGGGAGGCAATAGGGAGAGGCGGGAGGATGGAGGGGAAGGGCTACGGATGTGGAGCCTGGAGGCCCAGAAACTGTGTGCCTGCTCCATCCCCGATGACTGAGCGTGATGTCACAGTCTGGCGGTCTCACAGCAGGTGAGATCATTGGAGGGTTCTCAAACCATCCTCCACAGGAGGTCTGGGATCCCCTGGACTGAAGCAGCCGTGTTTTGCGGCTAACTTGTCCAACTCACAACAACAGCAACAAAAAAGGTGAGTATTTTTCAGTGTTAGGTTTTTCATCCTTAAAAGTTTGCTATTTGCTTTTTCCTGGATATTTCTTTTCTAGAAGAACATAACATACCCAGTTTGGCACAACACAAAATACAGAATGGGGTCTAACTTCTACTTTAAGAGATTTCTTCTTGAAAATTCTTAGGCCAGGAGAACTTGTGGTAGGGAAACTTATGAATTTATGGGGGCCAATTGGAGAGAGCAAGGATGATTCCTGTGGAAAATCTTTCCAAAAAAAGACTGTCAAGATAGTTCACTAAGTAAGGAAGGAACATGCCAGGGACACTTCATGTGTCCTAAGCTTAGTGATGATAGCTATGTCACTCTTCATTGCTCTCTATTATCCTGGCTTGCTGGAAACATGGCAGGGTATCTCTGGCTTAAAGAATGCTTGCCAATTAGTTTTTCTGTGTCCCAGAAAGCCTGGGTACCCCAAGGCAGCACACAGCCCTGTCACCCAGAAACATTTCTGGGCAAACATTCCCAGACTCCTTGACCCTGTAAAGAATGCTGCCTTTTGTATGGAAAAAATGTAGCCAAAGCAATCTTGAGAAAGAACAAATCTAGAGGCATCATTCTTCCTGATTTCAAACTGTATTGTAAAGCCGTAGTAATCAAAAGAGTGTGGCATAAAAACAGAGACCAATGGAGTAGCATTGAAAGCCGAGAAATAAACCCTGCACATACGGTCAACTAATATTTGATAAGGGAGCCAAGACTACTCAATGGGAAAAAGATAGTCTCTTCAGTAAGTGGTGTGAGAAAAACTGGATATTCATGCAAAAGAATGAAACTGGACCCCTATCTTACACCACTTGCAAAAATTAACTCAAAGTGGATTAAAGACTTAAATGTAACATCTGAAGCCATAAAGCTCCTAGAAGAAAACATAGGGAAAAAGAAGCTCCTTGACATTGGTTTTGGTGATGATTTTTGGATGTGACTCCAAAAGACACAATCAACCAAATGAGAAGCAGCCTACAGAACGGGAGAAGATGTTGCAGACTGTGTAGTGGGTCAATATCCAAAATATAAAAGGAGTTCATAAAACTCAATAGCAAAAAATAAGTAATTCAATTAAAAATGGGCTGAGAATTTGAATGGATTTTTTTTTTCAAAGAAGACACACATAGCGAACAGGTACATGAAAAGGTGCTCAACATCACTAGTCCTCAGGGAAATCAAAACCCGTGGTCTATCACCTTACACCTATGCGGATGGCTGGTATCAGAAAGACGAGAGATAGCAAGTGTTGGCGAGGACGTGGAGAGAAGGGAACCCTCCTGCACTGTTGGTGGGAATGTAAATTGGTGCAGCCAAGTTTATGTGGAAGATGGTATGGTTGTTCCTCAAAAAATTAAAAACAGAAATTTCATATGATCCAACAGTCCCACTCCTGGGAATATATCAGAAGGAAATGCACTCACGGCCTCAAAGAGGTAACTCTACTCTTATGTCCATCACAGCATTATTAACAATAACTAAGGTGTGGAAGCAACTTGAGTGTCCATTGATGGATGGATGGATGGATGGATGGATGGATAAAGAAAATGTGTGTGTGTGTGTGTGTGTGTGTGTGTGTGTGTGTATGAGTGTGCTGTGTATTGGGAACCTGGAGGAAGGAAAATGTTGAGACATGAGGCTGGAAAGGACAGAGAAGCAGATGACACTAGGCCAGGGTTTCTCAGCCCTGGGACAACAGTCGTTCTGGAGCAGATATCATTGTGGAAGCTGTCTTGCTTAGCAGCCTCCCTGGCCTCTACTTACTAGATGCCAGGAACACACCCCACCACACCCTCAATTATGACAACCCAAAATATCTAGACATGGCTAAGTGTCCCTGAGGGCAAAAGGGGGTGAAGATCACCCTGGGTTGAGAACCAGTGCTATAAACTAAGGAGTATAGAATTTTCTTCTCAAGGACAATGTATTGCCAAATTGTCTCATCACAAAAATGACTGGGGGAAGGGGCCTTGTTAAAAATACAAATTCTAGGACTTTCTTGCAGAAGCTTTGCTTCAGTAGGTCTGGCATGGGCTCTGGAATCTGTAATTTTAACAAGTTGCCATGGTGATTTTTATGAACAAGAGCTTTGGAAAACCCTGCTCCAAATTGGTGAGGACAGGCTGAAGTTTGGCCAAGATGGGACTTGGTCAGGGCTGGCTGTGAGTGCTGGGGAAGTGTGTGACATAGGGGCCATCTGGGGGGAGCTCCTGGGGGGCAGGGGCTGTGTCTGTCTGGTTCTAGGCTGTGCTTCCAGCCCCTGGCCCAGTGCCCGACTCACAGCCAGCACTCAGCCAATATTTGTAGACCATGAGGCAGCCAGTCTGTTCATGATCACATGTTTGGGCCTTGAAAGAACCTACACGAGCTTGGGCAAGTTGCTCAATTCTTTTGGGTGTCATTTTGATCCCTTGTAAGATGGTATGTTCTACCTTCTTAATAGGATTATGGGGAAGATGGCGATTCACAGATGAAAATGTGCTTTGTAAAATCAAAGGCTTTGCCCAAGAATGCACCCTGGGTTTTATTACTGATGGCTCTTCTTATTCTTGGCAATGGAGTGGGTGGGGGAGTACCTTTGAAGAAGATGTAGTTGACCAGGATGAGCATGGCTGAACTATCCAGCTTTGATACCAAGTCCACAATTTTCCCTTGTGTCTTATTTTTGATATACTCATTGATTTGTCTGCTGGCTCCAGCCCCATCCTTGAAATCTGCAGCCAAGGCCTCCGCCTCATAGTAGTGCTTGGTGTCTGCCAAGAATGACTCCAGAAGTTCCAGGTTGCGGTCAAGGAACAAGGCATTACCCATAGCCATTTCCAACATGGTGTCTGACTCCTTCTCGAAGAGGTGGCGGAGGTGCCGAAAGCCCTGGTGGATCTCGGCTTCAGACAACTTGGTGAGGTTGAAGCCCAGACCTTGGAGAAGCTGGACCCGTGTGTAACCACGGGCACCCAGAGACAGCATAGCTAAGGCCATGGAGATGCTCACAGGGGAGATGAAGACATTCTTTCCAGGGAGTGAAGCCACTAGATGCCTATATAGGATAAAGGCAAAGTCCACATTGTTTGGAGCCAAGTCCCGGTGAGGGGTCCTTGGGCTCACGTCAGTATCTGGGTCCTTAGCCTGGACGGTCCAGAGGTCAGTGGTGGACAGCCAGAGGAAACAGGTGCACAGGGCAAGCAGCATTGTCCAGGATAGTCAGGCCCTGCAAAATCAGGAATTCTAATCAGATAATGTAGGGTCTCCAAGGCAGTGAGGCATGGTGAAATGGTAGGCAGAAGACCCCATGGAGTACCCCAGTCAAGCCTCAGTTCTTTCCTTCACATTGGCTGTGTGACCTGGAACAAGTCAGGACTCTGGGCCTCAAATTCCTCACCTGAAAGTATGATTATACCTGCTATGATTTATCAAGTATGAACCAGTTGCCCAATACCAACCTATGTGTTTTGCCTGTATTTTCTCATCTAAGGCTCACCAACAAACTAATAAAGTAGGTATTATTATTATGATCTGAGGTAGATGGAAATGGAGGCCCAGAAAGTTTAAATATCTAACCAATTGATATATTCAAAGAACTGAGAGAAAAAAACTGTCAACCAAGAATCCTGGATCTGGTAAAACCATCCGTCAGAAATGAGGGAGAAATCTAGATACTCCCAGATAAGCAAAAGCTGAAGGATTTTATTACCACTAGTCCTCCCCCGCAAGAGGTGCTGAAAGGAGTCCTGGCTGAAATGAAAGGACACTAGAGAGTAAATACAATCTATATGAAGAAATAAAAATCTCTGGTAAAGGTAAATATATGAGCAATTAGAAAAACTCGTATTATTGTAATTTTGCTTGGTAACTCCACTTTTTATTTTTGATATGATTTAAAAGACTAATCCACAAAAAGCAACTATTAGTCTATGTTTTTGGATACACAGTAAATAAAGGTGTAGGGGCGCCAGGGTGGCTCAGTCGTTAAGCGTCTGCCTTCGGCTCAGGGCGTGATCCCGGCGTTCTGGGATCGAGCCCCACATCAGGCTCCTCTGCTGGGAGCCTGCTTCTTCCTCTCCCACTCCCCCTGCTTGTGTTCCCTCTCTCGCTGGCTGTCTCTCTCTCTCTGTCAAATAAATAAATAAAATCTAATAAAAATAAAAATAAATAAATAAATAAACAAATAAATAAATAAAGATGTAATTTGTGACTTAAATAACTGAAAGAATGTGGGGATGGAGCTACATAGGTGAAGGGCTTTTGTATGCTATTGAAGTTAAGCTGACATAAATTCAAATAAGAGTGTTATAACTTTAAGATGTTAAATGTAATTTCCATGGTAACTGAAAGAAAATAGCTCTAGAGGATGAACAAAAGGAAGTGAGAAGGGAATTAAAATGTTTCACTACAAAAAAATCAACTAAACATAAAAGAAGATAGTAATGCAGGAAACAAGGGACAAAAAACTCTATAAGGCATATAGAAAACAAATAGGAAATGGCAGAAGTCCTTCTGTATTAGCAATTACTTTAAATGTAAATGGATAAAATTCCTCCAATCAAAAGACAGAGATTGGCAGAATGGATTTAAAAAATGATCCAACTATACACTGACTACAAGAGACACATTTCAGATCCAAAGACATAGTTTGCAAGACTGGCTCACGGAACTCAGGGAAACACTTACGTTTACTGGTTTATTATAAAGGGTGTAATAAAGAATATGAATGAACAGCTGGATAAAGAGATTTATATGGCAAGGTCCAGAAGGGTCCCAAGTGCAGGAGCTCCTGTCCCTGTGGAGCTGGTATGCCCCACCCTCTCAGCATGCAGATGTGGTCACAGACCCAGAAGCTCTCCAAACCCTGTTCTTTGGGATTTTTATGGAAGCTTCATCACCTGGGCAGGGTGGATGATTAACCCCAGCCCCTCTCCCCTTCCCAGAGAAAGGAGGGTGGGACTGAAAATTCCAAGCTTCTAATCATGGCTTGGCCTTTCTGGAACCAGCCCCATCCTGAAGCTCTCCAAGCACCTAACAAATGTCACCTCATTAGAACAAAAGACACTGTGATCACCCAGAAAATTCCAAGGGATTTAGGAACTCTGCGTCAGGAGCCAGGGGCAGAGACCAAATGTTAGAACAAGAGATGCTCCTGCTGCCCTTATCACTTAGGAAATTAGAAGGGTTTGAAGAGCTCTGTGTCAGCAACCCGGGGGCAGAGACTGATACATATTCTTCTATTTCACAGTGTTACATGTATGTGGATATCTATATAGCAGAGGCTAGGGAGAGGGGAAAATGGGGAGTTCGTGTTTAATGGGTAGGCTTTTGGTTGGGGTGTTGAAGAAGTTCTGGAGATGGAAGGTGGTGGTTGGACAGTGACGGGAATGCACTTAATGCCCCTGCACACTTAAAAATGATTAAACTGATCAATCTTTTGTGTATTTTACCATAATAAAAAAGTCAGGGAAAAAAATGAAATACAGGTCATTAAAAGATGTTTGGTAAGAGCAACTGAAAAAATGCAGCCAAGGTCAAAAGCAGTAAGGGAACGTTCCCCCTGCAAGGCTGTGGTCCCAAGCTCGGCTCTGTGGAGCCACCTGTATCCCAATAAAGAGGAGCAGGTCCCCATGCACGGCCCCACCTATGGGCCCAGCCATTCTGGGAGGGAGCCCGGAGCCCACAGGGAAACCAGTGCCCCCAGGAGAATGTGCTGCCCTCTGAGTGCGGGAATCACTGGTCTGCTCTGAAACAACCCGAGGCCCTGTCCCCGGCATGTTTCAAAACCAGAACCTCATGAAAGACAGGTGCAAACCCCCCCACCCCACCCCTCTTCTGACCTTCCCCATGAGTCTCCCTCCATGGGATGGGAACAAGTCCGTCCTGGTGGGAAGTACTCTGCTCTGAGCGCCCTGCTTCTCTGCTTTTCTGCTCTGATAACAGCCCTGCTGCCCTCCCCTCCCTTCTCGGCAGCCTGGCTTCTCATTTTCCTGGTTTCGTGGCAGACCACGTTGGATTAGGAACCCAGCATTGCTATTTACCAACGAGGTGACTCGGGTGGACTATTTACGCTCTGCCTCCGTTTCCTTGGTATAATATAGAGTCAATAATAATACCCACCATTGGCCTTGCCCATCTGCCATTCTGATTTTCTGATGTTTGCTTTCCCGTTCCTGTCTCAGTATACAGTCCGAGTTCGGGGCCCGTCACCTCTTCCAAGATTAGTGGTCACCCCTACCTGGTCTCTTGTCCCTGCTCAGCTCCCTCCCACCCTTTATCCCATCTGCAGTCAGAGGCATCTTTTATAAAAATGCAAGCTGATGGGCCATTCTCCCACTGAAATGCTTTCCATGGCTCCCATTATTTCCACGAGGGGGTGGTCCTCACTAATGTGGCCCAGGGGGTCTTCATGACTCCGTGCCTGGTGATGACCCTGCCCCAGCCTCAAATTTGGCCCCTTGCAGTCTGAGCCACCACACTGCTGCATGTGTCGGGGTTCCTTCAGCACCTATTAGACTTTTATCCCTCTGCCAGGCTCAGGCTCAGGGCAGGGCGGGTCATCTCAGTTTCCCATTGTTTTTGGAGCTTGGCTCTGACCCAGGAGCTGGGGACAAACACAGACCTGCCCCAGTCCTGCCCTCTGTGACCCACTCTGCAGTCCCATTCCTTCCCTGCCTTGCCTGGCTCACCTCCTTCTGTCCTTGGATGCTCAGGTCCCAGCTCTCCTCCAGGAACCCTGTTCTCTGTGCTTCCCTGTCACGGCCCGTCACATTGCAGTGAAATCTCAGCTCGCCCCGTCCCCTCCACACCTGTCCGGAGCCCTCTCGCGCAAGGACCTGGTGCAGTGCGCAGCCCAGAGCGGGGTGGGCTTGTTCAGTTACGAGTTCTTCTGGCCTCCCCTCCTCTTCCTGTTGTCTCTGGGATTTTGCACCTCATCCCCTTCTATGTTGAGCCCCCAGTGTAAGGATGAAAACTCCATCCACCTCCCGAGATTGTCGCGAACATCAGTCCCAGCGGTTATGAGTGCTTTCCTGTGTGGCCTCGCGCAGCGGGTCATCCTGGGCCCACTTTAGAGATGAGAAAACTAAGGCCCAGGGAGACAGAGTAACCTGTTCAGAGCTGAGATTCTGAGTCCTGCAGTCTGGCCTCAGAGCCTGTGCCATGCCGTTCTGCCTTTCTCTATAGAAAACAAAGTGCTGAGAGGAAAATTGGTCTCCAAAAAAATACCCAGCAGCGTTACAATGCAGAGTGTCCGTATTCTTCATGAATTTCATGTATGTCCTCCTTGTCTCTCATTTTTGAATTGAGGCTCGAAGTAAATGCCCACTGCATTCTTAATTTTCACGAATGCCCCTTTGGGCCAGGTAGCATCTCGGGCCCTCCGCATTTAAGCCTTAGAACACGTGGTGTCATGCAAGGAGTCCTGTTGCTTCTGCAGTATCCTCGCCCCAGGTGGATGAGCAAGGAGCTAGGTGTGTGTGACCCTGGGGCACACACAGTCCCCTGTGCCAATGGGCAGAGCTGTCCCTGCCTGCATCCCCCAGCAGGGGCGCTGCCTGGCTCCCATCCAGCCCAGCTGTCAGACTCTCGTGTTACTTGGCTGGGCTTACGAGCTTCAGCGGAGTGAGAGATGGGAATGGCTCTTGGGTGAGTGCCAACCCCTGCAAAGCTGGAGGCCGGAGCAAATCAAACCCCCATGGGTGACCCACAGACTGCAAAACCCTCCCCATATCCCTGCTCATGCACCCGGCCTCAGATCACCGCTGGCTGCCCTAATGCTCAATGCCCATTAAAAAATTAAAGAGGCAAGATGTGCATGGCTTCATTCTGGCAGCTGGGCAGGAGCAGGAGGGATGGGCAGGGATCAGGTGCTACTCACGGTCTGCAGAGGGCTCAGGCAGCAACCATGGGCTCGGCCGTCCTGGGTCCTAGTATGTGTACAGTAAGCCAGCAGGGCACTACCACTAAATCTTGTTTGCCAGCTTCCCTGCTGGTTAATGGTTAGAGGGGGGCCAGTGGCCTTCACCATTCGGTGGTCCCCTCCCCCCGGACATTAACCAATGGGAATCTTTTCCAGGACATTGAGCAAACACAGCAATGCGGCAAGCTAACTTTCCTCTGCGTTCAGTTCCCTGAGGTTTTATTTTTAATATCAAAATGAGGTTGGAGTTGCGTCAGTGCTTGTGGCTGCCAGGTGACAGCTGGCAAGGAAGCCACAGGTGCCCTTAATTAGCCCGATGGCATGGACACCTGTGAATAACCAGGTGCTAAGCTTGGGCTGGGGATGAGTCTAATGAGGTCCTGCCTTCAACGGGACCTCCGTCTGGTAGGAAAGAGACGTGGAAGAAAAGCAGCCAAGTGCTTCCCATGGATTATCTCATATAATCTTTCAAAGACATTGTGAATTAGATACTGTTACTATCACTTTTGTTTAGATAAGGAAACGGAGGCACATGGAACTTAAGTGAACTTCCCTTGAGATTCAAATCCGAGACCGTTGTACTCGAAAGCCTAGTACCTTCTTTTCTGCATTTTTATTTAGTAGTTCTCTTTTGGTTGGAAGTGACAGACAACACACTTTTTTAAAGCAAAAAAAAAAAAAAAAGAATACCTATTGGGTCTCATGAATGAGAGTTCTGAAGGGTGGGGAGGGCTTCAGGCTTGGCTGGATTCAGGGGTTCCAAGTTGGGTATCATCTCTCTCTCTCTCTTTTTAATTCTTTCTTAGCTCTTCTTTATTCAGCTTTCCTGCTTTAGCTTGTATGGTGGGGACAAAGGTGACCACTGCAGCTCCAAGTTATTTGGTTCTAACTGGTTATTGGAGAGACTCACTTTTTCTCCCTGTTCATATCAGTCCCCCAAAGGACTCCGGGCATGACCTCTCATCATTGGCCTGACCACAGCGTTCAGAATATATGGCCTTGTGAACGCCTAGCCAGGGTCCTGTGCCCTCTGCCGGTTGATAACATTATTAATTCCCTCCAGGGATGAGGGGAGCCATTTACAGGAATAAAGAGGAAAAAACTGGGGGCTCTAGAGGGAAGGGGAGTGGGGGATTGGGATAGGCCAGTGATGGGTATTAAGGAGGGCACGTATTGCATGGAGCACTGGGTGTTATACGCAAGTAATGAATCATGGAACTTTACACCAAAAACTTCGGATGTACTGTATGGTGACTAACATAACATAATAAAAAATTATTATAAAAAAAAAAGTTGCACCCAGGGCCAGTTCTAGAGTTTTTGGGGGCCCTTCAGTTTTATTAATACTTGTTGGTCTTTTTAAAAAGTTTTTTATTTATTAAGCCAATTTTGGAAATTTATATCTAGGAATTTATTATTTTTAAATCTGTCATATCAGTAATTTTTTTGTTTCTATATTTTATTTACATATTTTTTCTCTCATTTTCTCTCATTTCTCATTTTATTCTCTTTTTTTCCCCCTTGACGAGTCTTGTTAGGGAAATCTGTCTAGTTAATTACTCTTTTCAAAGGATCAGCTTTTGGTTTTTAATTTTGTTTGTTAATCCTTACTCGTTTTTTAAAATCTATTTTTTTATTGATTTCTTTCTTTATTTTTACTTTTTTACCATTGTTTCCAATTCCTTGTTTTTTTCATCTGTTGTTCTTTTTCTGTTTTCTTGAGTTAAATGCTTAGCTAGCTTTCCTACTTTTTAACATTTCCAGTCTCCATATAAATGTATTTAAAGTTAAAAATCTCATCTACCTTCTGGCTGAGTGATGCCCCTCAAATTTTTGATATCGATTATTATCATTGTCATGTTTTGATGTGTTTCTAATTCCCTTTATGGTTTTATTTTTAACCCTAGGGTAAGTTAGTAATATGTCATTTAGTATATTTAGAACCTTAGGCTACTCTTGTTATTTACTTTTTTTTTTAAGATTATTTATTTATTTATTGAGAGAGAGAGAGACAGACAGAGAGAGCACAAACAGGGGGAGAGGCAGAGGGAGAAGGAGAAGCAGGTATCCCGCTGAGCAGGGAGCCCAACACAAGGCTGATCCCAGGACCTCAGAGATCGTGACCCGAGTTAAAGGCAGACACTCTTAACCGACTGAGCCACCTGGGTGCCCTTTGTGTTATTTACGTTTATTTCACTTTGGTCAGCAAGTATTATCTACAAGGCATACCTAATAGATATTGTTGGTTTCGTTCCAGACCACCACGATAAAGTGCATTTCGCAACAAGGTGAGTAGAATGAAGTTTTTGGCTTCCCAGTGTATATAAAAGGTATGTTTACACCACACACCGTCTATTAAGCGTCCCATAGCTTATGTCTAAAAAAATGTATATGTCTTAATTAAAAAATACTTTATTGTTAAAAAATGCTAAACATTATCGGAGCTTTCTGCAGGTTATAGTCACTGATCAGAGATGACCATAGCAAATATCCTAATAATGAAAAAGTTTGAAATACAGTGGAAATTACCAAAATGTGACACCGAGACATGAAATGAACAGATGCTGTCGGAAAAATGGTGCCCACAGACCTGCTCGATGCAAGATTGCCGGAAACCTTTAGTTTGAAAAAATATGGTATCTGTGAGGAGGCTAAAACAAGGGATGATATTGAACATGCGGAACTTCTTGAGGATTTTTTGCAATCATATGTGCTTTGTTTTTATAAATGTGCCCTGTTTTCTTAAAAAGTAATGGGTAGTGTCTGTTCAATATGTATACATATGTGTATATGTAGAATTGCTGGAGCTTATTCTTTTATTTACCATCTATGCTGATTCTCTGTTCTCTGGACCTTTCCGTCTCTCAGGGGGGATGTTAAAGTCTCCAAAAATGATTGTTCATCCATTTATCTCTATCAGTTGTTGGTTGATATACTTTGAGGCTATTAAAGAAGATGCACTTTTGATAATTATATCCTCTTGCTCTCTTGCTTATTTTTCTTTTATCTCTGTTTCATATGACACATTTTGCTTTAAATTCTACTCTAAGAAGATTGCTTTCCTAACTTTGTTTTGGTTCACACTTGCCTGATATAGTCCATCCTCTCATTTCCAAACTCTGCTTTCTCGTTTTAAAAGTGTCTCACATACACAACATTTGGTTGAATTTATTTTTATTACCCCAAAATGACATTCTCTGCCTTTTAATTGGCAAAATTAACCTATTTACATTTATTTTTGATTATTGTTGTATTACGATTGACATATCATTTTGTTTCATATATTCAATTTACTATCTATTTTTTTTCTTTTTGTGTCTTTTACTTATTTGCATTAAAAAGATTGAATTTTCTCCTATTGATTCAAAAAATATTTATTCTATTTTTGGTATTATGGTGGTTGCCCTTTACTAAAAAACCTTCAGTGGAGGTCCTGGCCTTCATGGGAACAGAGACAAGCCACTCCGTCATGCCTTGTCTGAATTCCTGTCCTCAGAATACAAGAGCATAATAAATGGTTGTTTCCAACTATTAAAATTTTAGATAATTTATTATTAGGCCATATTACCTAGAACAGACTTAGTTACGTGGGAATGGGCAGGGTGCTGCATAACAAAGACAGAATGAGGCAGCAGTTCTGGGGTCAGCTGACAAATGGGAATTGGAAAGGTCTTATAATGGCAGTTAGTGGACACCTGTGATCCTTGAGCAGGTTGTTGTTAAGAGCTTAATGTAAAGTGGAGACCAGGCTATGGGAAGGAGGAAGAGGACAATTACTATGTAGAGACAGAAATTTAGCAACGCTATCGCCTGCGGTAACACGAACGTGGAAAATATTACAAAAGAGCTGGTAGCTGATGGGATTTTCAGGTGGACTGTGAAAAGTATGGTCTGATTTATTTTTACTACTTAGAGTAAAATATGGGAGGTGCCAGATAAGCTTAAACGTTTTTGTTAAATACACAAGAGCTAGAACTTTCTGGTTAAAAGGATAATATAATTTCTCCCTCTTAGCTAAGGGTATTATCTTTTGAGAAGTACCTTGTTTAAGTAAGACTGAAGAGAAGTGACTGTTTCAGTCAGATTATCTTTTTCTTATTGATTGGTAGGAGTATCGGGGAGAGAGATAAATATATTGCGAAAAAGCTTCTCTAGGGTTGTGGCCTGACTTTTTGCTATCTGTATGGAATCTTTTGGTGAACATAGTGCACAGTTCCAGCAGAGCCCAATCCTTCTGTTTATTCTGAAGTCAGTGTTGCTTCTGTCCTGTTTCAGAGATCTTTGCCTCCCCTGATGTTGTGCAACCTATTTTCTTATATTTTCTTTTTAGAAGCTTGGATTGCTTTATTTTTCACATTTAGATCTGTAATCCATCTAGATCTGATTTGTGTATATGGTGTGAGGTGGGGATCAAATTCATCTTTTCCCATATGTCTGTGCCATTTAGTGACAACAGGGATTGTGTTCTTTAAAAAAGTGTCAGTGTCATAGAAGACAAAATGTGTTACCTCTTGGAGGAGCTCGAAGAGGCATGGCATCTGCAATGGTATGATTCCAGAGGCGGAGGGGGTGATCCTGGGAGGGCTTCATCAAGAAGCTTCTCCCTGGGTTTGGGGTGACCCTGGAAAGACCAGCAAGTCATCCCTGATGGCTTCTCAATGCATCCTCCTTAACTGTGGGAATGTGTGTTATGAAGGGCATTACTGAGACAATCAATGAGATTGGAATGTGAATGGTACATTAGAGGGAGTTTCCGGAAGTTGAGAGCTTTACTGGAAAATAATACCCCAATTCTTAGAAAATATACATAGAAGTATTTAAGAATAAAAGGTCATGGTGTATGAAATTGACTCTGAAAGAATTCTAAAAGTACATATACATATACATCATACATGGCGAAGGCTGGATGCATCCGTGAGCCTAGGACAGCAGCAAGCACGTGGTCAGGCCTTGATCAGGAGAACCAGAGCTGAAATTGTTGTTATTTCATCTCCTTAGTGACTGGTGCCTATCAAGTACTGGCTACTATTAGTGCCTGACAAGAAGACCTTGTCTTTAACCATAAACCTGAGCCCCTTAATGAAGAAAACTGATTTTCTAAATGAATATTTCTCTGAGGTACTTTTGAATCAGATGTCCATTTGTTAGTCACGTGTTCCCTGAACCGCTGGTCTGTGTGCACCAGACCCTGGCTCGTGGCCTTCAGGTGAGTGAGACCACCCGGTTCAGGAGGCCCAGTTCAGCATTGATGCATGTGGGTCACATTTGGGAAAGAACTGCTGGTCTTCCAGGGTTCACTCCAAATCCTGGGAGGAGCTTCTGGCTGGAGTCCTCTAAGAATGACCAACTCCCCCTAATGAAATCACCCCATCACAGATGTGTAACGTGGGTTCCTCTTGTCCAACAATGCCAACCACAGAAGCTGGGACCAGCGGATTGCTCAGGGCCGTCTAACTTCTGTAGCTTTGTGGATAAGGCAGTGCTGCCTGGAATCCCATCTCTAAGTAAACAGGACCTAGCCCTGGTGTGGGACAGGTCATATCAAGCCAGGGACCTGTGGTGATCAGAATCACTAGGCAAGAGTTTTGGCTGGCCTTTGCTGAGCCCTGGCTGGCTGTTTACCCAAGAAATCATGAGCTGTGTTGGCAAAGCAGGATGCCAACTTGTACTGATGGCCAGTGTGGGGGTGGCATGGGCCAAATCTTGGGCTTCGCAGGCTAAACTGAGATGGCCTTTGCTGGCCCCAGAGCCTGCCTTTTGGCTGTGGTAGGTCAGGGGAACTGCCTGACTCCTGGTCTTGCAGCCCTGCTGGCCCACATTATGGAACCCACCTGTTCTACCGGCATGCTCAGCCTTCAGGCTCTTCCTGGACAAAGCAGGGCTCTAACCCTCTCTGGGGCCTCCTTCTCCTGGATAGGCAGGAAATAAGCCCCGAGGGGCAGCCATTAATTCACAGGTAAGCTTCTGCATCAGCTGGCTCCCTTTTATTGCCCTTTAGACTTCCTACCTGCCATTTCCTACTCTGCTCTGGTTTCACAGCTGAGTATAAAGCACTGATCATGGGGTCTGGGACCAGGGAGGACAGCAGCCAGCATTTATTGAGCCCTCACTGGGTGCTGGCTCTGGTGTTTTTTATTTTTTGTTTTTTTAAGATTTTTATTTATTTATTTGACAGACAGAGAGAGAGAGACAGCCAGCGAGAGAGGGAACACAGGCAGGGGGAGTGGGAGAGGAAGAAGCAGGCTCCCAGTGGAGGAGCTTGATGTGGGGCTCGATCCCAGGACTCTGGGATCACACCCTGAGCGGAAGGCAGACGCTTAACGACTGAGCCACCCAGGCACGCCCGGCTCTGGTGTTTTATGTGTATGGATCTATCTAATTCTCAGCAGAAGCCACAGGGTAGGTATTATTATCATGCAATCAAGAGCACGGACCTGGGTTCGAATCCAGACCCCAGCTGTGTGATGTCGAGCACCTTACATCAGCTCTCTACACCTGAGCTGAGGAACAGAGATCCTGGTCTCTAGAATCTGTTAGGTTGTTGTAAAGAATGCCTGAGCTAATATGCGGAGAGAGCACAGAACAGTGCCTGATGTATTCCGAGGCACAGGAATACTAGTGATTATTGATATTCCCATTTGCCAGATTGGGCAACTGGCAGAAAAAGGTTAGAGGGCTTACCTGAAGTCACACCAGCATGGGGAGGAGTCAGAATTTGAACGCAGGTGCCTCAACCAAAGTCTTCACCATGAAGTTCAGCTGCCTCGGGCTTCAGCGGTCCTTCCCTGCCCAGTCCCACAGCAGAGCAGGGGTTGGGGACGCTCCAATCTCGATCCGTAGGAATTCCACAGGGCGGATTCCTGGGCCCAGGAGGTTGGCGGGGTGTGGAGTGGGGATGGGAACGCCCCCTGGCAGTCCACGTGTGGCCTACTGAGTAGTCGCTTGACAAAGTCCCAGGAACAGGGGATGCTGGGGGCACATTCTGCAGGTCCCTTGCAGGGGCCTGGGGCACAGTCCCAGCCTATCCCCTTGCTCCGTCACCAACTTGTTCTGTGACCTTGGGCAAGTTGCCCTACTTCTCTGTGGCTCAGTGTCTTAACCTCCCACCTCCCCTGAGGTCAGAGGAGGCAGGAGATTAGAATTGAAACAGTAAGAGAAACTGGCAGGACCTTTGGAGTTTGTCAGACCTGCTTCCAGTGTCGCCCCAGCAATTACTCATTATGTGACTTTGGCAAATCCCTTACTGTCTGCAGACCTCAATTTTCTGGTCCATTAAGTGAGGTGAAGAATTGTGCCCACCTAAGAGGGTTATCGTGTTGATGAGTGGAAATAATCAATGCAATGTGTCACGCACAGTGGTCGCGAGGTGCCCCCTGACTACCGCTCTGGCCACATCTGGGTCTCAGTGTCATGCTGGCCTCATTGAACAGTTTGGGAAATGTACTCTGTTTCTCTAAAATCTGGACAAAAGGTGTGTAAACTTGACCTTGTTGCTTCCTTAAATGGTTGGCAGAATCTGCCAGAGAAATCATTTGGGCTTAGAATTTTCTTTGCGAGAAATGTTTTATACATGGATTTAATTCCTTTCAGCTAGAGAACTATTCCGATTTCCTATTTATTCAAGTAGGATTTTTTAAAAAAAAATTGTCCATTTAATCTAGCTTTAAAAATTTATGTATATACAGTTTTTATAACATACTCATACTATTTTTTTTAACATGTTCCAGATGCACAGGAATGGTCCATTTTTCAGTTCTGACCTTGGTTATTTGTGATTCTTTTCTGTTTTTCTTGATCCGTCTCACCAAGGGGTTGTTAATGTTATCGTATATCCGAAGAACCGACTTTTGAGTTTCTTAATCTGTCTTATTTTATGTTGCTTTTTCTATTTCATTAGCTTCTGTTTGTTTATTATTTCCTTTCTTCTACATTGTTTCATTTGATTTGTGGTTCTTTTTTTAACATCTTCAGATGATGATGATCTCATCATTTTTTTAGCGTATATGCTAATATAACGCATTTGAAGCAGTAAAATTTCCTCCTCAATGCAGTGTTTGATGTAACTGCAAAGGATCGTTTTAAACAGCTTTATTGAGATATAATTTATATACCATAAAACTCACCCACTGACAGTGTATGATTCAATGATTTTTAGTAAATTTAGAGTTGTACCAATGTCATCAGTTTTGGAGCATTTCCATTGCCACACACACAAAAAATCCCATAAACCCTTTTGCTATCAATCCCTACTGGTATATCCAGCTGTCCGGCAACCATTGATCTGCTTTATGGCTCCATACTTTTGCCTTTTCTGGATAATTCATGTAAATGGAATCACGTAATCTGTAGTCTCAGGGATTCCGACTCCAGCAGTCCTGGGCGCCTTGATCATTCAGCTCAGAATTCCACCTGACACGCCTCCCAGGGAGAACACGCATCCTATTTGTAGCAGAAGAGAATAGATAACGCTGATGATGGTTTGTCCCCAGACCAGGAGTGGACGCAGTGGGCAGCGTGCCTGGGCACACCCCCACGATGAGCTCTTTGAGGATGGGACCGCCTCCTCTGTCCCTTTCACCCTTGGGACCATGCCTCGTGCCCATCAGGTGCACGATGGATGCTTACTCAGAGGATTTACCGAGGACTGACTGTCCGATGGAGACTTTGTGAAGAGCTCAGTGACTGCTCTGCGAGGTTCTTTCAGAGGAAGAGTCCCTCATGGGAAGCTTCACGGACAGGGTCTAGGGAGCATCGTGCTGGCGGTCAGGCTTTCCAGGAGCATGGCTGAGGCACGCAAATGCTGCCAAACACAAAATAATATGAAATAGTCCTTCTTATCAAAGAGAACCCACGAAGTTCCCTGCGTGCTTTCCTTCTCAGCCGCGTGTGGAGGGACCTGGAACCCAGCTGGCCCCTCGTGGTGATGATAAGACAGTCCTACCCTCTACCTCACACAAATAGTGCCCAGGCCACTCCCAGCGGGTTCCCCGAGTCATGCGGCAACAAACACCCCCGCACAAGGCTGTCGTTTGCTGCTTCATTGAGCTGATTCTCCAAAGGAATACAGGTCTGCCACAGTCCAGGCAGCAAGGGCACGAGAGGACCACAGGCCGAGGAAGAAGCCCGGGACCAGCAGGGGATGGGAAGCTGCCCGAAGGTCATGGGAGTGATCGGAGTCTGCAGATCCCCCAGGGAATGTTGGGGTTGGGGCAGTGAGCCTGGCTTGTGATCGTGCCGCTGTTCCGGACCTTGGTGTGCTAATCCATGCAGTGGGGATAATGACTCAGAGGGGTTTTGTGCAAAGACCAGAAGATAGACCCAAGAGCTGTGTGCTCGGTAAACATCAGTCTTGGTTTTCTGTTTTCTTCAGGAGCCCAGGACGGTGGAGGTGCAAGGGAGGCGGGCCCTCTGGCCACCTGGCTATGACTTTGCTCTGGGATTCATCACTTTCCCCATGAAGAGCAGGTTGCGGCCGCCTTCCTCAAACATTAATAGCAGGAAAGGTCGGTTGAAATGAAAGGGGGGGGAAGATGGGATCTGGGGAGGGACCACAAGCCCGAGGTATCCTCCGCCTCTGCTCCCGTCTCATCCATGGTCAGCTCCGCTGTGTGCACCGCCTGCGGGGACCGAGCGTCAGAGTGCTGATGTGAGCAGGAGCGCCCCTCCTCCGGGGGCTGCCACACTGCTCCTCAGTCTGAGCGCAGACCCTCTGTTTGCTGGGGAGTAAGGCCGGGTGGAGAGGCCGTGTCCTGTGGCGGGAGGCTTGCAATCAACTCCCGGTTCCATCGAGACTGGGTGCATGACCTGGCGTGTCCTGTCCCCTGGTGGACACCGTTTCCTCGAGCAAAGGGATCAAGGATACTGTCTCTCCCCATCGGGCTTGGCACCCTTGGTTGGAGGGCTCACTGTTCTGCTCTGTGCCGTCTGGGCTCTACGGCAGGGTCCCCTCTGCCCCTCCATCACGTGCGCTCGTGAGGTGCTCTTGCCTCACTTCTCTTTCCCCTTGCCTCTCAGAGAGCCTGTGTCCTTTTGTTGACTCCCCACCCCCAAGCCGGCCACACGAGTCCTGGCATTTCCACCTCCAAACGCCTCTTCTGCTCAACCCTTCTCACTGTCCACATTGCCTCTCCCTGAGACCTGCCTGCTGTGTTGCTGGGTCGCTCATCCCCCTGCCGCCATCGGACCCTCAGGCTCTGCTGCGATCCCCTTCTTTACGACATGGGGCTGAGCTCCTTGAAGCTCAGATGCAATCCCACCCTTGCTTGTAGCCCTCCTGGTGACCCTCCTCCCCCAGTTCACGGGCGACTGTCCCAGTACCTTAGCCCGGCCAAGGCCCTCTGGAGCCAGGTCCAGTTACTGCAGACCCACTCCCCATCCTGCTCTCCCCCACTCAAGCCCCCCCACTACTCGCCTCTTCCCGAAGTTGGTTAATATTTCCAGGCAATTCCCCTTTCTATTCCCCAGTGATCCCACAGTGGTGTTAGGACTTCAGGACTCAGTCCAGGGGGGCTTTGCCTCTGATTCTTACGGAACCATGAGGGGACTCCCCTGTCCTCCTGGAAGGGTTGGGATTGCAGAAAAACACCTGGCCTCGCGCTCTCCATAGCTCCTCCCAGCTCCCAGAGCAGGGGTGCTTGCCTTCATGGTGAGCTTGGGAAAGGGGGCATTACCCCTCACTCCCAAATGAGGCTCAGCCAACTTCTCTGGAGCAGCTGGCGTCAGAACACCGCTGGGGTGCTGTAACTCACCATTTCCACGTTTGACTTCCCCGCCAGCCGGGAAGCCCCGTGTACCCCAGGACATGGCACAGACATGGCAGTCCCGGGGCCCCTGGGTGCAAGTTGAATGAAGGAGGAAGGGAGGTGCATTATAAATGGCCCAGACACCTGGGGGCGTCGCACTTACCCTGGAGATCCTCAGGGGAATGGTTTGCAGAGAAATGCCCGTGATTCCCGCATAGTAACTGAATATATCCGACATGCCCATCGAGGGCAGAAGCTGCTCCAGTTGGCTCTTCCCAGATAAAGAGAATTTCGGAAAATACAGCCTCCTCCTGCTACTTGTGGGAACAAGAGGTGAGAACACAGCTGAAGAAATACCACCTAACAAGTGGCCCCGGCCGGCAATCTCACCACTTGTAGGTTAATAGAGTAAAATGCATGTCAGCTGCGCCCACTGGGTGCCTTCAGGAAACAGACCCGGGCCAGGTACTTTATAAGGGATTTCCTTTTGTCCTCCTAGTGGTTCTGGGAGCTGGGTGCTACCAACGCCCACTTCTCATAGAATATGGAGAGCCCAGGAGGCTAAGCGATTTCCCCCAAGTCATACAGTTTCTAAAGAGCAAGGAGTGGACCCACAGCTGAGGCTCGCCCTCAAGCCAGGCTGTTGTCAAACTGGCCTGCCACTGGGCGCCGCCATCTAGGAGGCTGTCTGTCCGTCCATCTGTCTTAGTCCCCACACATAGCCTTGCCCCTGTCCCTGCCTGGGGGTGGCCCCAGGACAGGGCTGGGAGCCGGAGTTTCCTGTTTCGTCCTGGCTCACCTTTCCATGTCTGCGCCTGAAAAGCACACAGGGGCTCTGCCCGCAGGGTGGCCTGGTCGTGGCTGTCTGGGGTCATGGCCGCAGGGAGTCTGAGTGCCGAGGATGCGTCTGCCCTTGGCCTCCCTGTCTCTACCGCCAGCCGAGCCAACGGTCTCCTCCCAGCTACAGGGATCCTACAGTGGGCCAAGCCACAGGGAGGAGAGCCGAGTCTCTCAGTCCTCTCGAGGGGCAGGGCCCTGGGGACTGAGAAAGTTCTTTCGGGGTGAAAACCTCGATCCTTAGCTCAGTGTGATTCACGCCGTGTCTCGCAGGCCAGGTCTCGGGTGGTGATGAGAACCCAGGCCGGCCAGGGCGCGGGAGCTCAGACTCTGCAGCGGGGTTCATCCCGTAGCACGAAGGAGACTTTGTCTTCCAGGAGCTGACTTGCTAGGTTTGGAGACGTTGTTGGGGTGGTCACACCTGGGGGTGGTGGTGGGGTGTGCTAGTGGCATCCAGTAGATGGAGTGTCCAGACATGCTGTCAAACCGCATGATGCCCAAGATAGAGCCCCCGCCCCTGGTGAAGAGTGGCCTGGCCCATAACGTGCTGAGACGGAATGATGGCTGTCGAGAAGGCGCGTGCGAGACAGCACTTGGTGATTTGTAATGGCTGGGGATCTTGAAGACGGACCCAGGAGCAGTGGGACTTGCTGGGAGCCCAGGTTAGAGATTCCCAGTCTCCAGTGTGCATGTGAATCTCCTGGGATCTTGTTAAACTAAACACTCTGAATCGGGAGGTGCGGGATGGGGCCTGAGACCCTCTGTTTCTGACAAAGTCCCAGATGAAGCCACCGATGCTGGTCCACAGGCCACACTTTGAGGAGCAGAGACCTCGAGGACCTCAGGGGAGCAAGCGAGTTGATTGAGGGCGTGGCAAAGAGGAGGGAAGGGAAGTGCGGGTGGCTGGGAAGCCATGACCAGGTGTGGAGAGGCCTGGTCCTGGCTCCCACTGGGTCACCCACGGGTCACAGTGAATATGTCAGTGAACCCATAGTCCTGTAGTTTGTATCTAGGTCATATGTGAACTGCATGTTCACATCCTGTTTGGGAAATGCTGGGTAAAGCTAAGTGAAATATTGCTCGGGCCTTTACAACAGCTCAGTGATTTAAAACCTTAACATGAACTATAAACCCCTCAGAGGAAGATTTGATTCTTTGTTGTGACGGCACACCAGTTTCCATCGCTCACAGGAGCGTTTGGCTGAATCCTGCCTAAGGATGACAGTGTGAACGATCCCCACTCCCTCCCATCATGGGCCCTAAGACCAGAAGGGTCACAGTCCCGCCCCCCCCACCCCGGTCGCAGAGGCAGAGAGGGTGGCCACTGAGATGGGCTCAATGCATTTGGGAGCAGAGACAGCTGGGGTTTTACCTTAGTGGGAAGGGCTGAGACCATATGTCAAAATTCTCTCTCATCAGAGCCTCTTCTGTGTCCCTGGCCTTCCCCGTGTCGGGCAGGATGAAGACAGCGGTGGTGTGGCTGCTGCAAGGCAGCCGGAGGACGTAGCTGTGCAGGCGATAGAAACGCTGGAGCTGGAACCAGCCCGGCCGCTGCATCATAGGCACCATGATCTTGACCCCCTCGCTCACTGAGAAGGGTCTGATCTCGGTGAGCTTTGGGTCAAAGAGGATTTTCCACTTCCCTGATAAGAGAGAGGACACCACCAGCTTTCAGGGCAGAGGGCGCTGGATGTCAGGTGTCTCATTCGTTTGGAGGTAGCTTGGGAGGGGCTGCTGTGTGCTGGGCACCATTCTTGGTGGGGAAAATACAGCTGTGCACAAGAGACTGTTGTCAGAGGAGAGCTTATGACAGGGGAGGGGAGAGCCTCCCTGAGAAGGTGACATGGTGGAAAGACCCAACAAGGTGAAGGTGTATTGGTATGACAGGGAGAATATCTGACAGAGAGGGGACGGTATGTGCAAAGGCCCAGTGGCAGGAATGGTTCTGGCATGTTCAAGGGACATTGGGAAGCCTGTGGAGCTGGAGCAGAAGGAGTGAGGGAGACGGTGTTGGGAGGGGAGGCCAGAGAGGGAATGAGGACCATCAATTTCTTTATGGGTGAACTGAAGGTATGATAGCTACCTCACTGGGTATCGGTGAGCACTTAGTGAGATGCTCTCGGTGAAGCCTCAGCACAGTGTCTCGCACATAGTAGTTGCTCAGTAATTATTGGCTATTAATTTTACTCTTACAGTGCTCACTGCAACTCTACAAAATAGGACACTCTACTCTTCCCTGGTATCAGCTGGATGGAGAGGCTCGAAGACAGTCTACTAGTAAACCGGGGGCTACAGGGCCCAAGGAGCTTTGTCGGGGTTGGGGTGAGTCCACCCCTCCTCTTTTGGAGCTGGCTGCCTGCCTTCCCTTATCTTCTTGCTGCTGAGGCTCCCGGCCAGAAGTTGAGGGGTCCAGCCCTGAGGGGCCACATGGCCAACCTTGCAGGGCAGGAAGTGCGGGGAACCAGGAAGCTGAATTTCTGAGCGCTGCAATCTTGACAGTGTCTGGAGTCCAGGTGTTATACAAAATAATAGCGTCTCCCATGTGAAGAAGCCCACGGTCTTGTGGCGACAGAGACAAGTAATCAGGAAACTATGACACTGCGTGTTAAGTCTTCAGATTAAAGAAAGGAAGTGGTACCACCAGAACCCAGAGGAGAGGCATTTGTCCCCTCCAGTGGCTCTAACCCTCCGGTTCACCAAAGACCCCCAACTCTCTATGCGCAGCCCACACCTCTTAGGAGCTCCAGACCCAAATCCCCACCGGCCATCTGGTCACCTCCATCCAGATGGCCTAGAAGCATCTCAAAACAAAAAATAGTTTCCCTCTGCCACCTACTTTGGGGGACGGTGGGTAAGGTTGCCAGACAAAATCCAGGACACCCAGTTAAATCTGAATTTCAGAGAAACAAGAAATCATTTTTTAATATGAGTATACCCGTGTTTTGTTTGTTTCTAAATGTGGCAACCCCAGTGGTGAAGGTTGTTAAGGAAGGCTTCCTGGGGGTGGTGACTTCAGAACTGAGCCCTGAGGGGTGCGTACCCGGTGGTGGGGGAAGTGGAGAGGCCAGAGGGATCACGCAGTTCAGGAAAGGGCTGTTGTGTCATGTGATGAGCGTGTGACACTCTTGGAGAGAGGGAGAGTAGGGAGGGCGACAAGGATGTGGTTGAAGAGACCAGCTGGGAGCAGGTCACTGAAGGGCCTCGTGGGCCGTCCCAAAGATGTGGAACATGATCCTGAGTGCTGTGGTCGGGCTGGGATGACTTAGAGGTTTCAGGCCAAATGCGGCCGATAGAATGGTTACCCTGACGGCGGCATGGAAAATGGGTTAAAGGAGGCAAACTGCGCATAGGAAAGCCCGTTCAGAGGCAACTGCAATACTACTGGTCAGAGGTAATACAGCCTGAATGAGGCTAGTGGCAGTGGAGAGGGACAGTGGGACAGACTGAAGAGAGCCGAGGGAGGAGACCCCCCAGGTCGTGGGTCCTGTCTAGAAGGGTAGTGTGGGAGAGACAGAGGATCTGAGCAGCTCATGCTGAGACCTAGTTTGGGCAGGCTCCCTGAGACTTAGAGGAAAAGAAATGGAAGAGGGAATTTTGGGGGGCGGGGGAGAGACAGTGGGAAGAAGTCCTTCTTGTTTTGAACATGTTGAACTCAGGGTTCTTCTTGGACATTCGGGTGAAGGTGACCAGATGGTCGGCGGGGATTTGGGTCTGGAGCTCATGAGAGGTGGGGGCTGGGCAGAGAGCGTTGGGCGTCCAGAGTGCGGGAGGGGTAGGACCCACTGGAGAGCCAAGCTTGCCCAAGGAAGATGACCGAGGGAGAACTCTATGGAATGCCATCTTTAACAGGCTCCACATGACAGGGAGATACACAAAAATGGCAGAGGAGGTGGGAGAACCACGGAAGAAAGCCACGCTGAGCCCACAGGAGGAAAGTGTCAGGAAGGAGAGTCCACAAAATAGAGTTAAATGTAGCAACGCTGGGTGGACACAGAAGGACAGGGCCCCCAGCTCAACAAGGAGTATCTTTTTTGAGGGTGGGCAGGAGGCAGCTTGCAAAACACTTTAGGGTGAGCCCGGGGTGCAGAAGCAAGACTTGTGTGCAGTAGCATGGGAGGCGAGCTGAGATAGCCCGCGTGGGCAGGACTGGCTTCAAGGAGGCGCGACCCGGGTGTCACAGGGGCCCCATGCTCTGTATTTGCCAACTTGAAAAGCAATTTTGGAGCAAACATCCCACGTATTCATTCACTGTGCAACACACAGATTATGTAGCTGGTCTGTGCAGGGCACTGCGACCTACAATTTTGGTTGCGGTGGGGCTGCAGCCTGAGAGGGCCCTGGAATGTTCAGGAGACGGTACCGGAAGAGGGAGGGGCTGCAGGGACAGGGGAGAGAGGAATTCATGGGTAGAATTCTCGGAGAGGCAGGGAGACAGCGGGAGGGGAACGGAAATCCTCGTCTCGGACAGAAGACAGATAAGCAAACTGCAGAGGGATCTAAATAATAATAATAATAATCAGAGAACGTCTTACCTTTAAAGAAAATATAATTGGCCAGAATCAAGACAGTGTCCGGGTTCAACTCCTGGGCCAGCGTCCCGATCTTCCCGTGGGTCATCTTGCTGATGAAGTGGTCCATCTGCTCCCTGGCTACGCGGTTGTTCCCGAAGGGGATGGGGAAGACCTCTGTGTGGTACAGGTTCTGAGCAATGTCGACAAACCCTTGTGCCAGGTACCGCTTCTGGTCCACAAACAGGAGGCTGCCCACGTCCGCCCCACACGCCGCGAGGGGCCGCAGGGAGGCAAGGAGTTGCTGACTGTAGTGCGCGTGGACCCCGTTGTCTGGGACCTGCGTGAGGGGAAAGCCCAGACCCTCCAGGACCTGCGTGCGCGCCGCTGGCCTGGCTGGAGAGCCAGCAGGGTGAGGGGAATGGAGAAGCTCAGCAGGGAGAAGATGATGTTCTTGCCTGGGTTCGCAGCTACCATCCGCCTGTGCAGGCTGCAGGCGAAGTGGGGATTGTTCAGGAAGGTTGAGGAGGCCAACGGGTTCACGGGCGTTGGATGATTTTCCTGGTCAGGAACCCCTTGGCCACAGGCGTGGGGATCCAGGCCGGCCACCAGTAGCCAGAAGAACAGAGTGGGGTGCACCATCCTGGACAAACAGTGGCACAGAGCAGGGTCACCCCGTCCAGCAGGACATGGCACCCCGGAATGCTTCCTGCTCCCTCCTTCTCCGTTGAGAGTCCTGGGGTAACACACAGGCTTTGGGATCAGGTGGACGTGGGTTCGAATCCTGGCTCCGGAACCATGTGACGCTCGATGTGAGCACGTGGTGGGTGAAACACAGCAGGGGTTTGGTAAAACTATAGCTGTTAGGGAAAAAGATCTAGCCATACCCTTCAGGCTTCTTTAGATTTTAGTTATAAGAAATTCCACTTAAATTATAGTATTCACAATATAAAAGATCCAGCTCCCCACCTGCTCACTCAATCCTGCTCCCCAAAGGTAATCAGTTATAAGAATTTGTTGTATGTTGGTCTAGAGGGTTTTTTTGGGGGGGGTCTGCATATAAATTGAATATGATATTTACACACAGAACATAGCTGTATGTATGAATAATTATATATGCATACTTCCAAATGAAGTGGAATTATATAATTGTTCTATCACTTGCTTTTCAATTTGAGATACGATAGATGTCTTTTACTGATTTGTCAGTAGGCACACATCGGTCCATTACTTTAACGATTATATATATTACGTAGGAAGGATTCACTTACTCTAAGTTACTAAATCAGCCTCTATCGAGAGGTGTTGATTTTTTCCCTGCTGTTTCAACAATGTTCCACGAATATCTTTGTATATATATCAAAACGTGAGTGATTTTGTAGAGTTCATGTATGAATTTGGCATGCGTATTTGAAATTTTCCTCGATACTACCAATTTGCCATCCAAAGGGTCTGACCCCACAGTGTTCCTACAAACTCTGGGTGAAACTGTCTCCTCCACCGTGCTCTTTCTGATTGGGTATTGGCATCACCTTGTTTTTGACTGTTTAATAGACGGAAATAGGGCGCTAGCTTTCGTTGTACTTTTTTGTTGTTGTTCAACTGTCTTTTTTCCCCTTTTGGGTTGCAGGAAATTCTTAAGTACATAACAAAGAGTGAGCCTTTGCTGGTCATAGATCCTGCAAAATTTTCCCTAGATTTTTTAAAGATTTTATTTATTTATTTGGGAGAGAGAGTGAGAGAGAGGGAGAAAATGCATAAGCAAGGGGAGGGGCAGAGGCAGAGGGAGAAGCAGACTCCCTGCTGAGCTGGGAACCCAATGTGGGGCTGATCCCAGGACCCCAGGATCATGACCTGGGCTGAAGGCAGAGGCGCTGTCATCAAGAAGTTGTCATGTTTTATGTGCCAACACTGTCATGCAGATGAAAGGCTTTTCCGTCCCAAGATTGTAAAGAAACCACACGCACCCATTTCTTCTTTGAGCTTTTGGGGTTTTTTGTATTTTATAATTGCATGTTTAGCTCTGGAATCTATTTGAAATTAAATTTGCATATGGCATGAGGATACAAACGCCCCACTCCTCCAACAGACAGTGGATTGATCTGATAGCATTTATGGATTAAACCGAAGTTTCTGCATGGATTTGAAAAGCCATCATTTCTCTCTATAAAAGTCCATTTATCACCAGACTTTCCTGCACATTTTATATTGTTCTTTGCAGATACTTGCCCATTTTTCTGCCGGTACCATACAGTTTTAATTATCTCGGTTCTAAAAATACATTAGATATTGTGCAAGGCAAATCGCTTCGCTTTCTTTTTCAAAATGATCAGCTGTTTTTGTGGGTTTATTGACCCAGATGAAGTTTAGGGACTATTTGCAAATTGAAAAAATCCAGATGGAATTTCAATGAGAACTATTAATTTGAGAGCAAACGTCTCTCTTCCTAAGAGTGAATCTTTTTTTTATTATTTTAATGTTTTTTTATTATATTATGTTAGTCACCATACAGTACATCCCTGGTTTCTGATGTAAAGTTTGATGATTCATTAGTTGCATATAACACCCAGTGCACCATGCAATACGTGAATCTTTTAAACCAGGATGCAATATAGCTCTCTAACAATTGGGACCTTTTAAAATTCATTTTTTCCCCATACAGATCATTCCCTTTTCACATACACTTACATGCCATATTGTATAGTGTATTTATACCCATTCTCTGTTGCCTTTGCAAATGAGCTCCTGGGCATGAGCTCCCCACCTCCAGCCATGCTGATTGATTGGGAATGGGCACCTGAGCCAGGACAGCCAGACCCTTCCTTCAGAATTTGTGCTTGGGACTGAGTAGGCCTGCCCTTGTCCCATGGCTGACTTCCCTGTCCTGTGAGCATGGGAACAGTGGTGTTGGTCATCATAGAATGGAAGAAGCTGGCAGCTTGGTCTAGAGAGAGACGGGTGAGTGGGGAAGGGTTGGGTAGGCTCCCTGAGAGAGGGAGAGAGAGGGAACTCCTGAGTTTCCCATACAATCTAGGTCCTACCCTGGGGATCAGGGTGCCCTGTCACTCTGTCAGGCTGGGCGGGGATGGACACCAGCCTATCCCCCCACTGTCCTCTGCTGTGGTCATGTCTCCCCATCTCGGAGCCCCTGCACTTTATGATTTGATAAAATACACCTTCATTCTAAAAAGTTGCTAAGGAAAACTTGGGGTTGGGGTAGGGGTGGGGGTCACTGATCTCCCATTTCTTAAAAATGTCCAGAATCTGAATTTGCCTTCTGGGTCAGTGGGAAACTCCATGACGCCAATGATGCAAGTTATATTGTAGGGAGCGCCTGTATGCTCAGGGCTAAACTCTTGTAAGTCAAAGTTCAATGAAATAGTGTATGTGTTCATGGCACATAGTAAGCGCTCGGCAATAGTTGGCTGCTCCTATTTCTGTTCAGGTTCTCTTTCCTGCAGGCTGCTCTTTGCTAGCCTTCCACTCAGATGCATGGTCTGCCCTTTTCTGCCATGTTTTATGCCCCAGAAGCCTGACCCCCTCTGGACTGTGCTGCCAGGCTCTCTGGCCGCTGACTTCTTCTTGGGTTTGGTAGTGGGCGGGATTGCTGGGCAGGAGGAGGGAGACGTTCCCTGCTTCAGCTCCATGCCTCTGGAGGAGCTGTGTCCTTCCACCATCTTGGATCCTTCCAGATAGCGCCTCCTCCATGGCTCTGTCTCTCACCATTTCTTCTCTTGACTCCTTCAGCTCTGGGCAGGAAAGAACTCCCTAGTTTTGCTAACCTCTGGGTGTCTCACCAGAGACCCTGCTGTTTTCCCCTCCAGCTTTTCCACACCTTTCTGTGCAGTTCCTTCGTAGAAGTCTCATCCTTTGAACCAATACTCTGAGTAATGCTCTATTTAATTTTCGCAACCAACCCCTGCAAAAATTTTGAGTCCCAGGGAGGTGGAGTGGCTTGTTCAAGGTATACAGCTAGCCAGTGATGGAGCCAGCACATTTGAGTCCAGGTCTGCTGCCCCCAAAAGGCTCGATTTTATCCTTCACTGGCTCCCTATTTCTGAACAAGGTGACTCTCTGCGATCAGACTCACCTGCAGGTAAGCCACAGGTCCTGTGGCCCTGCTGTGTTCCCTTCCTGTGCCCTACCCCATACCTCAGTCCGTAGCCGGGCAGAGAGAGCTATGCCTCAGGAACTAACTGGGAGCCATGATGGCCAGACGTGAGGCTAGGGGAAGGAAATTTGTACTTACAGGCCAGGTACTAGGAGTCCGATGTATCCACAGCACCCTCCAGGCTGGCCCCTGTGGGCAGCGGTCCTCAGCTGAGAAGAGGCGATAGCCAACATCAGCAGCGGATTCTGGTGGTCAGGGAGGCAGAAACACACAGGAAGGGCAGGTTGTACCCTCCTTAGGCAAATGTTCCAGCCCTTAGCCCCCTGCACCTCTGTCTTTTGGGTGCACAATGTGCAATGCTCGCTGGTCCGTGGCAACTAGAGGAACAGGAAATGCTGATCTGACTTGGCCCAGTGTCTTTGCTACACTGTCAGAGAGGCTAAGGGGAAGGATGGATGCCACATTCTGCAGGGAAAGTGTGTTTCCATCTATCCATCCATCCATCCATCCATCCGCTTCTGAAGCCCTGTGCTTAACCCTGGGTGGGCACTGAGAGGGGATTCCTAATGATCTTATTGCTGCCTTCAAAAGGATTGCCTCCCTTGAGACCACGGATGCCTATTGTCTCCACACTCAAATACCTCACGGTTGGGTATCAGGATGGATGCAATTCTGGACTGGGAAAACCCTGAATTGATGAAAGAATACTGAGGTGACAAAGTTTATATTAAACTAACAGAAGTTAACTAAGATCAAGCTTCCTCCACCAGACAGAGTAGAGACTTAAGTACTCAGTGGAAGCTTCTGGAAGGATGTAAACCTGACCTGGACCCTGAGAATGGGCAGAACCCGGGCAAACACCCAGGAGGCAGAAGAGATGCTGGCTAAGCAAACTCTGAGTGGTGCCCCAGGTGGGCTCAGATTCCGTTGTGCTCACACTGTATTCCTCCAGTTTGCTCACGTACCCTTGCTCCCTTTTGCACTTCTCCAGGGCACGGGCAATGTCTTAATTCCCAAGCAGAAGCCCAAGGCCCAACAGATGAATATTGATATGGTACTACGAATGACATGCAAGGGGAACGGTCCATCTTACTTATTTGTTTAACGTCTTCCAGGTGGTAGAATATGTGCTGGACACTTAAGTGACCCCATGAGGAGGCAGTAGTCCTGTTTTGCAGATGAACCCAGGAAAGATCGAGTGACTTGATCAAAAGCGAGGTGCTTGCTGAGATTGATGCAAAACTATGTTGATACCCTGATCTGTGTTCTACTGTAAGAGATGGCTTCCCGAGAACAGGCACGTTCTCAGGTGGCTGCAGAGGTTAGAAGAGAAGTGGAAAGGTGGTTCGAAGGCTTAATCAGAGATTGAAAAGAAAGCTAGTCATATAGAGCTGGTAGCTGTCAACACACACACACACACACACACACACACACACACACACACACAGCTAGTCTCGGTTTAGTCATTTCTTCTAGAGTATCTTTGGACATATTTTCCTGCGATGAAATGGCCAGTAGTTTTTATCTGACACATCAATTTTAAGCAATTGTTAGGCACTGCCAGAGAGACTGAATTCAGAAGGCATTTGAGACTCCCATCTTTCTGTATGTGAGTATCTTAATCCATTAACCAGGATTGTCTTAGGCATGGGCAGAGGAAGCCAGGTGACTTAAAATAATGGAGACACTCAAATCTAGGACCCTGGTGAGGATGTTGGACATTTGGTCTGGGAGAAGGGGAACTGAAGCAGAAGGACAAGTCAAAATGTAAGACCCCAGACAGTGAAATGTCCCTAATAATTACCACATGAAAGTCTTGAAAGATGCAAAATGAAGTCATCTCTGTTCTTAGAAAGGAATCACCCTGGACAAACAGGGGAACTAGAAGGCATTTTAGAGATCATCTAGGACAGGACAGTAAATGGTTTCCATCTAAGCTGCCATCTTGGATCTATCATGGTGATTTCCAGAATTTTATCTTGAGAAGCCTTCTGAGGCTGTGTCTGAATGAAGATGAAAATAGGGCCATGGTTGACTAGTGATGCCTGTGTGGATATGAGAGCAGAAGAAATTGTGCATGGCTACCTGTTTGCCATTTTCAGTCTAGGCCAACATGTCCATTTTATGGCTGAGGAAGTAGAGGTTCGGAGAGGTAACAGAGACTTACCAAGGACTACAAAGTCCCGAACAAAGTGAGAATTAGAATCCCTTCTCTTGCCTCATGAGCAAGTATTCTTTCTACTCCAGCACACATTCTGTCAGGATTGACAATAAGCTGTAGTCAATTCTCCCAGTGTCTAATATGGAAAAACACATGATATCAGCGGAGTATTGATTTTGCCATCCAATCTTGCTGACCTTTACCTGTAGCCATTTGTTTGTTGTACAAATAAGCCTTTGAGCCTGTTTGTTAGTCCTCATGGGGCTTATCTCAATCTTGTCTCTGAATTTTTGCCCCCATTTCTTGAGCACTTACTACGTGCTTAAAGCTTTACATGTAACACCTTCATCTTCCCCAAAACATGTGTCTTTGTGAATGAGAAAATTGAGTTCAAGTGGCTTACCCAAGATGGCGTAGCTCATGAGTGGTTAGTGACAGGAACAGAACTAGGCTCTAGTAACTCTTTTCTCTGGTTGCCATGCCTGGTTGCTGGGGTTCCTGTGTTTTGTTTTTTTTTTTTTTAAACAACCCTGTTTTCTGTCTTTATTTGTGGACAAGTGTGGGGTGTCACAGACCAAAGGTGGCAACCTCTTTGCTTACAGCCCCGTTATTGGAAATTAGCTGGTCTTTGGACGCCAATGGGCAATGACTTCCCTTCATCATCACTCTTTTCTAAGACAAACATTAGCTCATGTCAGTTCCCAACAACCCAAACCCTGCAGTAGGAAGTCTCCCCACTAAAACACTGCCCCAAGCCCTCCTTACGTTTGTGTCTACTCTAGGAGTTCAAGGTGAAGATCAAGTCTCTGCTAGTCTTCAGGGTGCCTCCCTCAGTGCAGACTAGGAAAAGGCACCTGCATTAGTCTGCCGGGGCTGTCATAACTAAGTACCGCAAACTGGGCTCCTTAAACAACTGAAATTTATTAACTTACAGTTCTGGAGGTCAGAAGTCTGAAATCAAGCTGTTGGCAATGTTGGTTCCTTCTGAGGGCTGTGAGGGAAGGATCTGTTCTAACCTTCTCTCCCTTATAGAATGACCCTCTTCTTGCTCACATGGTACTCTTGTTGTATCCTCATTTTGTCTTCCCTCTATGCTCATGTCCCAGTGACCAAATTTCCTCTTTTGATAAAGAGACCCATCATATTGGATTAGGGCCCTCTCTAATGATCTCGTTTTAAGTTAATCACCTCTTTGAAGACCCTGTGTCCAAACAAGGTCACATTCGGAGGTACTGGGGATTAGAACGTCAACATATACATTTTTGAGGGGGGCGCAATTTAACCCATAACAGATCTCTCTGGCCCATGCATAACTTGGCAAGGAATGACATTCCACTTTTCCCCACCTCAACATTTTATTATGACAGTTTTAAAACATAGAGTCAAGTAGAAAGATTTTTACAGTAGACATTTTAAATCTACCACCTAGGTTCAATCATTACTATTTTACTATGCTCATTTTATCACATGCTCTCCAAAGTAATAGCATCTTTGTGTAAATTAAAAAGGACACCTCTTAGACCAGATGGATGTCACCTCTTGGCAAGTGTAACATGGCCTGGATTTCAGGCCCCATATTCCCTCCATCAGGCATCCATGTGCAGTGCAACCTGTCCCACTGTCCTCTTTGACCCCGAAGACAATCCTCCAAGTAGGCAGCAGTGCAATAGAGTATCTACAAAACCCTTGCTCCCTTGTACAAAGAAGTTTGTAACTAGAAGTCATTCATTGAGTTTACATGGAACTTACACAAAGCATAATGCGTAGCCCTGGCCTGGCATGTGGTTGGCATTTCATACAAGATGGTTGGATAAATGATTAACTTCGGATAAGATGGTTGAGTGAAAGAATGATTGGTTGACTGAATCGACTTTTTCGTACGTTTAGTTTACGTGAACAATGACTAGGAGTCAAAAGAAGTATCCAGACACCAAGACGGGGTGCCCACCAGGAAGAAGTCTATTCCTAGAAGCGGCTTTGATGGCACAATTATGGAAATGGCCCAAGATGACAATGTTCCCGAAGCCCTTTGACTGACCATCCATGTTGCTTCTGCTGGGTTTCTGCTCCCGTTTGGTCCATCACCAGATACTGCCCTGTCCCATGGGAGGAATGTCCCCTCACATGTAACCACAGGGGATTAAAGCTGCATGTTTACGGGGGACTCAGCATGATCACAATCTAAGACCACGAGAGAATCCCTGAAGAGCTGGCCAATAAGATGAGCAAAACAACATTGATCAGGGCAGTGACTTTGGAGATTACTGGGGCTCCCCCAAGCTGGAGATTGAGTTAATATTAACAGGCCCAAGGTGATGTGGGCTTGTGTAATCCTGGGCCTGGCCACCTCTTCCCCACCTGACAATCCTGTTTGTCCACTCTGTCTCTGGCACCTCGACTGCCCTCCAGTTAATGCCCAGGGAGGAGGTTGGTAGGCTGTGTCTCTGGGCAACAGCAGATGGTGCTGTCACCCTGAACCAAAAATGTCCAGTGCCACTCTGCTGCATCAGCATGCTTTCCGTGGGTGCCGCGGAGTCTCCAAGTGCAGGGACATCTGGTTTTCAAAGTATTGTCTTTGAGCAGAAAGGCAGTGCAACACGGTATGGGACAGGGTAGCTCTTAGACCTCCTTACCCCTTAGCTCGCCTCGCCAACCGATCCCCCTGACCACTGCCCGAGCGAGCTAACTAAGTGCCCTTATGCCCTTGCAACAACCTCACTTAAGAGCCTCCCCACCCCTCAGCAGCATTTAGCAAAGTGTATTCCATGGAACTCTGGAGATGATTCACAAAAAGAAAAAAAAGGAGGGGGCGCTTCATGGTCAAATAAGCTTGGGAAACACTGCATCTTCTCCCTCCCGCTTGGATGGTCATATTTGAAAGGTGCTGAGAAGTCACACTTGTCCAGAGTTTTCCAGACCCATTTTGCCAAGGACCCTTTTCCCCCATAACACAAACTAACACCATAGGGAAATGCCTTGGGGGGAGTGTCCTCCTTCGGGGCAGGCCCCCTGCTTCTTTGCCTAAGTAGGAACTGCCAAGGACCCTTTTCCCCCATAACACAAACTAACACCATAGGGAAATGCCTTGGGGGGAGTGTCCTCCTTCGGGGCAGGCCCCCTGCTTCTTTGCCTAAGTAGGAACTGCCTCCTTGAGCTTCTCCTTGCCCATCCATCTCCCTAATCTAGCATGCCCTTCCATTTGATTCTTAAATTAATATTTAATACTTTCTAAATATAGAAAACCATAAAGAAGAAAACAAATGGTCTCTGATTCTACCACCCGCATCCTTATATGATTCTGTCAAAATGTAAATCACTTCGCGCCTCTGCTGGACTCCGTCTTGGGGCTCCTGGTCACTTAGAACAAAAGCCGGTCCTCACAGGTGTACAATATATAAGCCCCCCACACCCCCAGGCCAGGAACAGCCATTAGCATCTCTGGCCTCTTCTGCTTCTCTCTCTCTCTCTCTCTCTCATACTTTCCCCTGTTCTAGGCACACTACCTCCTTGCTTCCCTTGACCATGCCAGACATCCCTACCCCAAGGCCTTTGCATCGCCTTGTTCTCTGTGCCTGGCTGCTCTTCTTCCAGATACCCATGTGGCTTACTTCTCACCTGCCTTGGACTTCTCAGTGAGGCCTTCCCTGACCCCTCTGTCTGAGCATGTCTCACATCCCAGCGCTTCCTGTCCCCTGTCCCTGCATTATTTTTTGCTCTAAGACTCATCACCTTCCCCTATTCTATGCACGGTATTGACTTGCCGGGATTATTGCCTATCCCTCACTGAGCTCCTGTAGGCAGGGATTTTGTCTCTTTTGTTCACAGCTGCACAGCTAGTGACTGGCACATAGTAGATGCGCAGTAAATAATCGTTAGCTAAATCAGTGTGTGTGCTCACAGGAGAAATCATACTTTGTACACTGTTCTGTATTTTGCTTTTTACCCTATTGTTTCTTTTAGAGACTTTTCCCTATCAACCCATATAGAGCTAGCCTTATGCTTTTGAAAGGCTGCATGACATTCCATTATAGAGATGTACCCAATTTTATGTGAATAATCCCCTATTGGTGAACATTTAGTGTTTTTTTGCTCTTCAAACAATGCTGCAAATAAAAAAAATGTTTTTCCCTATATTTGTTGTTTGTAAATATTTTCTTTTTGGAAAAGATTTTATTTATTTATTTGAGAGAGAGAGAGAGCACAAAGGGAGAGGGAGAGGGAGAAGCAGACTCTCCGCTGAGCAGGGAGCCCAATGTGGGGCTCGTTCCCACAACCCTGGGATCATGACCTGAGCCGAAAGCAGACGCTTAACCAACTGAGCCACCCAGGTGCCCCTGTAAATATTTTCATGGGGTAAATTCCTAGCAGTGAAATTCCTGAATCAAAAAATTGTGGTTTTTTCCTACTTTTAGCTTTAATAGACACCACAAAAGTATGTTCCCATAAGACTGGACACATTTCTACTCTCCCATCTGTTGTATGAGAAGATCTGATTTTCACATGGAAATCAGCAGAGTATTGTCAACTTTGCACATTTATGCTGATCTGATAGGTGGCAGGTCGCACTCTGATTTGTGTTTTTAAAATTATGAGTGGAGTTGAGAATTCTTTTATATTTCCATTGGCCATTTGTGTATCTTTTTCTGTACGTTGCCTGTTTAAAGCCTTTGCCCACTATTCTACTGGGTTACTTGCTGTCTCCTTATAGATTTGAGAGAGTTATTTAAAGTTAAAATGATCCTTTGTCGTATCGACTACAAAATTTCTGTTTATCCTTTGGCTTTGTTTATGGCATTTTTTTGGTATGGCAGTTGGATACATATTTTTTTTTAATGAATTGATGTGAAATTATCATTAAAACCACAGAATTAGGGGTAACAACTTAATATATCAGGAATTTCACTGGCTTATTTAGAAAATGTTGGTCATACATTATAATTACTATTAAATTTGAAACTAATTTGTATCATGTTGTCTTTCCTTGTGAAAGACATCTTACCATTTTTAAGTGTACAGTTCGGTGGTACTAAGGACATTGACGTCGTTGTGCAACCATCACGACCATCCACCCCCAGAGATCTTCCCATCTTGCAAAACTGAAACTCTGTCCCCAGTAACCACTGCCTTCCCATCTCCTCCTCCTCTCACCCACCGCCCCCACCATTCTGCTTCCTGCCTCTGTGATTTCGATATTCAAGGTACCTCCCAGAAGTGTAATCTACAAATACAGTATGTGTCCTTCTGTGACTGGTTGATTTCACTTCCTCAACTATGTTAAGTAGAAGAGGCCAAAGCAGGCATTTGGGTCTTGTTCCTAATCTTGTTCCTGAAGAGAACATTCAGTCTTTCCCCATGGACGCTGATGTTAGCTGTGGGTTTTTCATACTTGACCTTTATGATGTTGAAGGTAGTTTCTTTCTATTCCTCATTTTTTGAGTGTTTTTACCATGAAAGGGTGTGAAATTTTCTCTGCATCAACTGTGACAATCACGTGTTTTTTTCTCTTCATTCCGTGGATGTGATGCACTGTATTGATTGATTTCCGTATGTTACCCCAGGCTCGCATTCCAGGGATAAATCCCGCTTGGTCCTGGTGTATCATCCTTCTACTGTGCTGTTGAATTGTCTTTGCTAGTGTTCTGTGGAGGAGTTCTGCATCCACATTCATCAGAGATGTTGGTCCGTGGTTTTCTTTTCTTATAGTGTCTTCGTCTGGCTTTGGTATCGGAGTAATGTTGGCCTCATAAAATGAGTTGGGCAGTGTTCCCTCCTCTTCCAATGTTTTGGGAAGAGTTGTGGAGGATTTGTGTGAATTCTTTTGGGTTCCAGTACAGTGATTAACAGTTCTACCCATTACTCAGTGCTCACCACGATAAGCGTGGTCACCATCTGTCACCATACACGTTATCACAGTATTACAGACTGCATGCCCTATGCTGCACTTTCATCTCCTGAACTTATCTATTTATAACTGGAACTTCATACCTTTTAATCCCCTTCATCTATTTCATCCATCCCTTTATCCCCCTCCACTCTGCTGACAACCAGTTTGTTCTCTGTGTTTTAAGAGTCTGTTTGTTTTTTGTTGTTGTTGTTCGTTTGTTCATTTGTTTTGTTTTTAGGTCCCACATACAAGTGAAATCATATATATTTGTCTTTCTCTGTCTGGCTTATAATTTCACTCAGCATAACACCCTCTAGGTCCATCCATGTATCACAAATGGCACCCTATCACTCTTTTTTATGACTGAGTAATATTCCACTGTGTATAGCTACCACATCTTCTTTATCGACTGAGCTATTTTCATGGACACAGGTTGCTTCCGTATTTTGGCTATTGTAAATCATGCTGTGCTAAACGTAGGAGTGTATAGATCTTTTCCAATTAGGGGTTTCATTTTCTTTAGGTAAATATCCAATAGCAGAATATGATATTTCTATTTTTAATTTTTTAAGGCCCCTCCATACTGTTTTTCCATAGTGGCTGCACCAGTTTGCATCCCACCAACAGTGTACGAAGTTTCCCTTTTCTCCACGGCCTTGCCAACACTTATAATTACTCGTCTTTTTGATACTAGCCATTCTGACAGGTGTGAGGTGCTATCTCACTGTGGTTTTGATTTGCATTTCCCTGGTGATGAGCGATGGTGAGCATCTTTTCATGTGTCTGTTGGCCAACTGGATGTCTGCTTTGGAAAAATGTCTACTCGGGTCCACTGACTATTTTAAAATTTAATGTATTGTTTTTTTGGTGTTGAGTTGTGTAAGTTCTTTATACATTTTGGATATTAACCCCTTATTGGATATGGCATTTGCAAATATCTTCTCCCACTCAGTAGGTTGCCTTTTTGTTTTATCGATGGTTTCCTTTGCTATGCAGAAGCTTTTTATTTTGGTATGGTCCCAACGGTTTATTTTTGCTTTTGTTTTTTGTGCCTGAGGAGACCTATGTTCCTAAAGTTCATGTCCAAGAGATTACTGCCTAGGTTTTCTTTTTTGGGGGGCGGGCTGGTTTTATACTTTATTTTTATTTTTTTATAATAATTTTTATTGTATTATGTTAGTCACCATACAGTACATCCCTAGATTTTGATGTAAAGTTCCATGATTCATTACTTGCTTGTAACACCCAGTGCACCATGCAATACGTGCCCTCCTTACTACCCATCGCCGGCCTACGCCCCTCCCCTCTGAAGCCCTCAGTTTGTTTCCCAGAGTCCATAGTCTCTCTTGGTTCATTCCCCCTACTGTTTACCCCCCCTTTCTTCTTCCCTTTCTTCTCCTACCGATCTTCCTACTTCTTATGTTCCATATGTTTTCTTTTAGGAGTTTTACGGTTTCAAGTCTCACATTTAGGTCTTTAATCCATTTTGAGTTTATTTTTCTGTATGGCGTAAGAAAGTGGTCCAGATGTGCGAATTCTTCTGTAAATGTCTGGCAGAATTCAGTAATGAAGCTATGGATTCTTAGGCTTTTCTTCATCGGGAGATTTTGATGATTGATTCAATCACTTTCCTAGTTATACATCAGGTTTAACTAGTATCATGTGTCAATCTTCTATCTCTTCCTGATTCATTCTTGGTAGGTTGTGTGTTTCTAGGAATTTCTCTACTGTATCCGGATTGTCTGATCTGTTGGCTTTCAATTTTTTCATAGTATTTGCCTATAATCCTTTTTACTTGTGTAAACGAATGTCTCCTCTTTCACTTCTGATTTTAATTGCTTGTTTTGTCTCTCTTTTTTCCTTAGCCAGTCTAGCTAAATGGTTGTTCATGCTGTTGATGTTTTCCAAGAACCAGCTCCTGGTTTTGTTGATTTGCACTATTATTTTTTTTTAATTCCTTATTTTGTTTATCTCTGCTTCAATCTTTATTATTTTCTTCCTCTGCTAGCTTTGGGCTAGTTTGTTCCTTTTTTTTCCTAGTTCCTTAAAGTGTGAAGTTAGGTTGTTGATCTGATTTTCCTTCTTTGTAATGTACATAGTTACAGCTACAAATTTCCTTCTCAGTACTGCTTTTGCTGCATCTCGTTAAGTCTTGGCTTGTTGTACTTTCACTTTCACTTGTCTTAAGATATTTTCTAATTTCTCTTGTGACATCTCCTTTGACTGATTCGTTGTTTAGGAACTGTTAATTTCCATATATTTCTGGATTTTCTAGTTATTCTTCTGATTTTTTAGATTCGTGGTTGGAAAAAGTACTTTGTATGATTCCAGTCTTTAAAAATTTGTTAGAACTTGTTTTATGGCCTAACGTTATAGTCTATCTTGGAGAATGTTCCCTGGGCACTTGAGAAAAATGTCTGTTGTGCTGTTGTTGGGTGGAGTGTTCTGTGTATGTCTATTAACCCAGCTGGTCTATAGTGTGGTTCAAGTCCTTCTTCTCCTTATTGATCTTCTGTCCGATTTCCTATTGATTATTGGAAGTGGAGTATTGATTCACCTATTAGTGTGTTGCTATTTCTCCCTTCAAGCCTATCAGTGATGGCTTCCCATATTTAAGAGCTCCGATGTTGGCTGCGTAAATATTTATAATCGCTATATCTTCTTGGTGAAGTGAATGCCATTTTTTGTTGTCATACAGTTTCATTTTATGAAGTCGAATATGTCAAGCCTTACTTTTATGACATATGAATTCTCTTCTTGTTTAGAGAGGCCTTACCCACTTCAGTATCAAGAGACGCGTTAACCAATGCTTTCTTCAAGGACATTGATGCTTTTTATGTTTTACTGTGTGATCTACGCAGAGGTCCAAGCACCAGTATTTAATGCAGGTGCGAGCCTTTAACACTCTGACTCGTTGTGATCCCTTGTGTGAGTTCAGGCCCCAGAGCTTCCTCCCTATCGAGTGATCTGCCGGGCTTAGCCTCGCCTCTTTCCCTCTTTGCCTGTCACACTTCTACCAAAATCTAAACAATTAATTAGGTGTCTTGTCCCACTTCCAGAGAAGCGCATCTCCTGTCATTGCTGGCTTTCCATGTCTCTTATTAACCTATGGGTTTCAGCCAACATTTCGTCTTGCCTAGCACAGTGCCTGGACAGCGTGCATACCCAGTGCATATGAATTAACTGGATACATGAACACGTGCCGTGACCTGGATTTCACACGTATAAAGGGAGAGCTTGAGACAAGAAGATTAGGGATGTGCTCATCACACTCAAGCTCGGGCCAGGTCCCTCATTCTTTAATGTCAGTCAGGGAGGGGGCCTGGCCTGGGAGAGGACGGTCATTTTTGCATGGGGTTCACCATCTTTTCTGTGAAGACGGGAATGTTGGTGTTCTCATCTATGATGATGACTAAGAAGGGCCTGTTGAACTTGATGGACAGATGCTTAGACCAGGTGCTCTTTTCTGAAGGGGTGGTTCCAGAATATTCTGTCACATTCTCATCGATGCTCCGCACAGCCTTATGCATGGCCTGGAAGGGACAGACAGAGGAGACTATTTGAGGCAGAGACAGGCTGCACCATCCCCCACCCAGAGCTGGGAGCAAGGCCCAGTGTGATGAAATGAGAGCTGTCCTGAGGCTCAAGGAACGGATCTTTCCAAAGGCCCATCAGGGACTTGGGTCTTTCTAGCATTTCCTTGAAATAAAAATGAATATAATGACAAAGAAGCAGAATCGCTAGTTGGGTGTCTACGGTTTGAGCATTTTTATGAAAGGATCACAGAATTCACAACTGAATCGTCATGGTGTAGTAGAAAGAATATGACTTTCCATCACAAAGATCTGGGTTTAAATCCCATTTTTCCCACTAACTAACTGTCACCTCGAGGAGATGACTACTTTTCCCGAAACCTTGATTTCCTAATGGGAAAATGAGAGCTCTTCAATATGGACTCCCAGGACCACTAAGGTGCTTCATGCCAGGAGCCCCGTTCAGTGTAGGTGCTCAATAAATGCGTATGTGTGTAAAAAAGTTGTGTGCATGTGTGTGTGTGTGTGTGTGAACGGGAACTAATAAGTCAGAGTTCTTTATCTGGTAATTATGGCTCCATCAACTGGTCCAGCTTACTTATGCAACTTCCTCAAGGACAACTTCTCCTTAACACTTTTCTCCCCGGGGGCTGGCCCCTTCTCTGTGCCTCATTATCATACTCAGGCCTCTCTCATCACCTGGCCCATCCTTCCCCATCCGCAGCCTTCCTCCCTGCAGGCAACACACAGGCCTTCACCACCTTCTCCAGGCGTTGCCTGCGTCCACCGGCGGACCCTACTTCTCCGTCCTCACCAACCTTCTCAGCCTCCCTGGGAAGCAACCCCCAACCCCAGCAGGGAGACTGCCCTCTGATTCATCTTCCTTGGTTCCTGCCTTTTTTCTAGTATCAGATGTCAAGTACCCTGGGGACTTTGACAGGGGCCTTCCCTGTGCCTGGTCCCCACCGGCCACTTAGTTCCCAGCCAGTTATTGAGCTGTGGTTGTGTCTTTGGTCACCTTCCACTTTCCTGAATAAATGGGATCTTCAGGCCAAATCACTCATTCACTCAGACTCAATGATGGGCCAATAGCTCCTGGGTCACAGATGCAGGGGACAAAAGTCCTTTGAAATCCCTGAGCCCAAGCCTCTCTTGGTAAATATGGGTCCATCGAGGCCCAAGGAAGGGAAGGCCCTGGCCAAAGACAACTCAGAGGGTCAATACCACCAGGGCAGAGGAAGTCCCTAACACCTAGAAGCCTGTGAGGCCCCCTCCTCCATTGTCACCTGCCCACCTTCCAATCTCAGTGGCCCCAGTGGCACTCCTTAGGGACCTCAGTCTGCAGGTGTGTCTGTGTCCCTTTGTCCTATCCCCAGACCACCTGTGAGCTGCAGCTCCATATACACTGTGACACCTGCTAACCCACGGACCCCAGGGACAACTCACCTTGGACAGCTTCAGGGGCTCTTTCTCCGTGATCCCCGAGAGCTCAGCCTCGGTGCTGAAGACCTTGGTGATGCCCATTTTGCTCAGGATGGTTTTCAGATCGTAGGTTCCAGAAATGGACATTTTGGGCAAACGTAAACTGGCAGACCTGTCACGAGGGTTAGGAAACAAAGGGGTTTCACATATCGAGTGTCTCGTTTCTGGCTGTTTCTCCCGCTCAGCGGCCCCTCTCCTTCCCACACGAGGCTTGGGGGTGTGCATGGGTTTATTCTATTTCTCGTTCCTTCAGTCCCTGGGGCCAGAGGATGTAAAGTCACTGGGATGGGCTTGTCCTGCAAAGTCTCAGGGGCTGCCTCCTGCTTCCTCTGAGCGGCCCTCTGGGCACTCCCCTGGGGAGCTCTTAGCACAGTGTCCTGCAGGGTTAGGTCCCCCCACATGGGACTTCTCTAGGGCCCGAATCAGGGGTCTGCCAAAGTGAGCTCACAGGCACGGAGGCTCCCTGTGAGCAGCTCTGGGTTCTGCCCTGTCCTATTCTCCTTCCTCAGCCTCTGGTGCAGGGAGCAAGGGGGTGGTGGTGAAGAGGTCCTAAAACTGCTATTTTAATTTTAACCTTATGCTCTTTTCTGTTCTCATATTCATTTATGTATATATATGTCTATTATGTCTTCTTCTGGATATTAATTTTATTAATTCCAATTTTAACTTCTGTGGTTATTTTTCTATGATCCTGTTGCATACATTTATACATGGATGTGTGTTTTGGAGTGTCCCCAATAAACTAGCTCCCGAGGGCTTGGGCGTCCTGTGACTACGGAGTTTCGCACGAATCCGGGCTGTGCGCTCACATATCATTTCACGGTGGGGACCTCATCCACCCGCACTGGTCTGGTGACAGAGGAACCCAAGCCCACCTGGGCCTTTGCTTCTCTGGTCCCCAGGCGGGCTCTCCCCCGTCTAGCCCTGACTGTCCCTCCTCTAACTTCACCTGCACTGCGCCCCTTGCCAGAAGCCACTTCTCCCTTCTCGGCTCTCCAGGGCACCTGCTGGCGTGGCTCACCCTGCTCCGGGCGCTGACACATGGAAGGGGCAGTGTCCGTGGTGGTGGTGGGCGGGGGAGTCCCCAAGGACACAGGACTTTGGCCTCCTCCCCGTGGGCCCCGTCCCTCTCACGGAGCCTGGCTGGTGCGGTATGAGTGACACGAGCCTGTGTCTGGGACACCGGGTCACGCGCAGTTGTGCGATCCACGGGATGAGGGTCCACCCTCCTTCCTGTGGCCGGGCCCGATGTGGCAGCGCCCGGGTTGGCCCTGGACCGGGAAGCACCGTACGTTAATGCCTCTGAGGATGCTGGAGAGATGAGTTCTGAAGAGCTTGTCCTCCAGCTGCTGCAGCTTCCCGTGGCCGGGCAGGCTCAGGAGGCCACTGAGTGCCTCGGCACGGCGGCCACAGCAGCCAGCTGGCGAGCTCCTGCTCCCAGTGCACGTCGGGCATGCCCAGGCGCTGGATCACGGGCACCTCGCTGGTGGCCTTTGCGTTCCCATGGAAGGCTCCTTCCAGCACGCTCTCAAACTTGACTTTATCCCTCCATTTGCCCGCCGGGTTGAAGGTGCGCATCAGTCAGGGCGGGAGAAGGATGGCACAAGCGTGCGAGAAGGAGTGCCGGGTAAGGCTCTTCCCGCTGAGGCTCAGCTGCACCCGCTGTTGGGGGCTGCAAGGATCCCATCAGGGGACTGAGGGGCTTCGTGTGGCTAAAGTGAGGTAGAGGAGGTTCTAGAATTTCTAGATCACAGAGGCTACGTGGCACCGACCTGGGTGTGCAGAGCAAGCATTTTTACCTGGGTTTTATGTGTATCTGTGGATGGCGTGAGATGATTAATGCCAATTATTAGGTGTGGTTGGAAGCTCCCCAAGTCCTACTCGGCACCTCCCTGTCTGAGTCTCCCTGCCCCTTATTAGCGGGCGGTTCTCATTCAGGGACTCACTATCGCCCCCACTCGAAGGCTTCCCTGGATCACCATGCGGGATGCAGGTCCCTGGGCAGCCCCTCCCCCACTCCCTACCCTCCCACTCCAAGAGAGCAGCACCGCCTGGGCAAGTCAGAGTGGGAAGCTGCCCTGGGGACCCCTGCGCTCAACTCTGCCATTGGACAGAGATGGAGACTGAGGCTGGAAAGGGGCCAGACCCGCCAGAAGCCCCGTAGCAGAGCTGGGACCTAAGATGTGCGGACTCTGGCCCCAAGCTCTCCGTTGCACTGTTGTCTCCAGAGCGAAGGGCCAGCACAGTGAAGGAGGCCACCCTGGCCTCGCTCTCACCTCCCCCCCATCCAGGCCATCTCCATGGGCTATTCCACTACCTTAGATTGCCCTCTGCGGCCCCCCAGGCCCCCCACATTGCCATCTTTCAGGGAGGAGGCCAGGCTGAGATTCAAGTTCAGTTGAGCCCCTGCCGTGTGAGCCTGTGGCCCCGTGTCCTGTGTAACTTGTTCAGTCCTCACAGAAACCTGACCACAAGGGTGTCATTATGTCCCCATTACAGAGGGGAAACCTCAAAGTGGTGTGATGACTTTCCCCCCGTCAAGCAGCTCATAATCGGTAGGGGAAGGATTCCAACCCTGGTGTTTCTGACTCGAAAGTTGTCCCTCTTCCACTGCACTGGAGTTTTCAGAAATTGTGTTCCAAGAAACCCCATTCCCTTCATACACTCTGCTAAAACTGCCTATTTTACCTCACTCCCTGGTAGGGATCAACAAGGCACACTAGAACATTAAAGGCTCTGAAAAGTCCTGCAGAGAAGGTGATGATTTGATTGTCCAACCATCATCACCTGACCTTAGTTAATCACGGAAAGTCTGACTGTGGTTGTGTGTGGGAAACCGTGAATAACAGCTAAAGCGATGCCCTATATCCCGCACTGCCAAAGAAAGCTTACAAACTAAGTGTTTAAGAATATTTTTGTGTGTTTCCTTTTGAACCAGCTCAGACTGGTGGTAAAACTTACCATGAAAAAAAATGTAATTCACCAGAACAAGAGTTTTGTCTTTGTCAAGATCTTGGACCAAACCCACAGTTTTTCCTTGGGTTTCCTTCTCTATATACTGGTTGATCTGTTTTGTGGCCTCCTCAGTGTCTCTGAGGTTGATGGAGAAGTGAGACAGCTTCATGACGGCCTCCAAAAACGTATGCACTTCCTTCCGATTCTTATCACTGAATAGTATAGTTCTGCTGGCCAGCTGGAACTGGCCATCTGAGAGGTTGAGGGTGTGGAGGAAATGCTGTAAGCCTTTGTGGACAGTGGCCTTAGGTGTCTCCTTGAAGTTAAAATCTAGGTCTTGCAAGATCTGGGTGCGACTGTCACCTTTGGTCCCCAGGGAGAGCTTAGCAAAGGCCATCCCAATGTTCACTGGGGAGAAGATGATGTTGTTGTTAGACTGATGGGCCAGTTCATGGTACAGGCTGAGGGCAAAGTTGGCCAGTTTGGTGGCTATGCTGGGGAAGGGAACATGCTGATGGAGGTTGGAATCCTGCCTGGATGCATGCAGGGAGCCGGGAACCTGACAGCACAGCCCGCCAGCAGGAGGAGAATCCAGGTGATGGAGGATGGCAAGGTCCTGCAAGAGAGGGAAGAGGGGCACCACGCCCGAGTCAGGCCACACGGTGAGTCCCCTGGCTGCTGACTGACCCCAGGGGGATCACCCAGAATTTACTAAAACCGCTACAATGTGCCGGCCCTGGGAAGGACAGAATAATAGCAAAGATTTTACAGGGCTCACCACGTGCCGAGCCCCATTCTAGGCACTTTGCTGTCTCATTTCACTACCCTCTTGTGATGACCTATGACCTAGGGCACAGGACCATTGTCCATTCACAGAGGAGGAGACCGAAGGCCTGAGAGATTGAAGTCACCTGCCCAAGATCACAGAGCAGGAAAGTAGCAGGAGCAGAATCACAGACCTGGGCCATCTGCACTCTTGACGGCTGCCCTACCCCCTGCCGTGGCCCTGTGTGCAGGTGTCACAGCCCCTATTTCACATAAGGGGAAACTGAGGCACACGATTACCCAGGAAGCAGGTCAGATCAAGTGTAGGGATGACTGGATCTGGAATAGTAACCCATCAGCCCCCACTGACATGAGGCTGCTGCCCAGAAGGGGTAAGATCTTGCCCAGTGACACACAGCCAGAAGCCCATCCTGGCCGACTGTGGCCCAGACTCTCCTGGACTCCATGCGCTTCATCCCCCATTTCCTCGCAGCTGCTACAGCCGTCAGGGTAGGCCATCGGAGCCTGGAGCAGATTATGATCTGACCCTGCAACATTCCAGGTCTGGGGAGTGAGCCTGACAAAAGCACCCGCGGGCCCTGAACCGCAAGGCACTCAGAGGCGTTAACTTGAGGCTTGGAGAGCAGTTCAGGAACTTTCTCAAGGCCACACAGGTGGCCAAGCAGTGCTGGCACTAGACAGGTCTGCATGCTTTGGATCCGGTGCTCTGTACGTGGGAATGTTCACCCAGTGCCTCCCTCCCTGCAGTGGGAACAGGGCCGCTTCTGAGGGCTGAGCACCGGGGGCCGGGCTCTCAAGCTCAGTACCATTGACATGCTGGGCTGGAAGAGTCTACACGGTGAGGGGCTGTCCTGACATTGTAGGACATTTAGACGCATCCTAGACAAAACTGGATGCCAGTAGCAATCTCCCAACTCCCAGGTATGAGACATTGCCCATTGTCCCCTGGGATCAAAGTACCCTTGCGCAGGGGGAGGAGGGGTTCAGAGCATGTGGCCCACTTGGGAGGCCCCAAGTTGGACAGACTTTCCTCATTTCAGAGCAGGTCTGGGTCCAGGGAGTCCTGGCTTTGCTCACTGGGGCCGCAGCATTCACTGGACCCAGTTAGTTTGGACAGCACCCGAGCCCCTGCCCTGAGCTCAGATGGCAGGGGTCTCAGAGATGCTGGTCCCTCTAGAGGCAGAGGGGTGATGGGGTGGGAAGGAGATGGTAAAAAAGCATACTGTTTAGCTTCAGACAGACCTGGGTTCTAACCCACTTCGATCCCTCCCGAGCTGGGCGCCCAGCTGTCTGAGCTTCCTCTTTAAAATGAGATTGTGAAGCCGGGCTAGCCGTCAAAACTCACGCCAGAAGGGGCCTGAGAGATCAGCTCTTTGGGGGAGGAGGGCGGTGGGTTTCGCAAACGAAACCTTTACAAGTAAGGGGCCAACGAGTGGGAGATGGGGCCATGAACCCGGATAAGAAAGGGGAGGAGGTGACAGACAAGATCACAGGGTTATCTGAGGAGTTAATGAATACACCTCAACGTTTCAGAGGAGGAATTCCAATGGCAAGACCAAGGCCGAGGTCCACTGAGCAGGAGGGCTGGGGCCAGGGAGTTGGGGGGACCATGGGCCATCCTTTGGAAATCTGGGGAGCAGGTGACTCTGGGGCAAAGCTAAGAGGGCATGTGCTTTCTCCAGTAAGATAGTTGAGTGAGGGGCATGGAATCTACAGGGCAAGGGCAAGGGCAAGGGCAAGGGCAAGGACTCTGGCTGGAGTTGAAAAGGAGCCAGGTAAGAGAGAAGGATCCTGAGGCGTGTTGGAGAAGCATGTTGGGGAATATGGAAGGGACCCTCCAAGGGGACTTTCTAAGCCTGGGGTGGGTGGCAGAAGGGGAAAGTAACCCTCCAGCTGCCCCACCCGCCAGCATGAGTCATGATAGTGGGCCTACTATGCGCTGGGAGCCTTTGAAGGGCGTGGTTCCATCCTCCCCACTGGTGGCGCTGAGCAGAACAGCGAAGGCTCCGCTGCCTGCCTGACAATTCTGATCCTGGCAAATTGGAGCCAAGCCTATCTGTGCCTCAGTTTCCTTCTCTGTTAAGCGGAGATAATAATCCTTGCACAGGGGTGCTGCCTCTCTGACCAGCGTCAGCTCAGGTGGAGGCTGATGGAAAGTGACTCCCTCAGCAGAATGCCTTGATTCCCCAGAGGCTGGATGGGCTGGACGTGTATGGCAGCGGTCCCGCACTGGCTCACGGGGCTTCCCCTACTTATAGGGCAGTCCCAGGGGGCTGGGACACCCAGTCCTGTGGGCCCACAGCCACCCCCGCTGCAGGAAATCAGCGTGGGGAGCTCCAGGGTGCAGCTGGCAAGTGCCTGATATTATCAGAGGGCCTTGTGGTTCTTCTTTGAAGGGGCTAGTCCAGCGGAACCAGCAGGCACAAGGGCCAGCGGAAAGAAGGGGTGCTGGGGGCCCCGTGGCCATGCAAGACCCAGAGGTCATTTCGCCTTGATACTGCCCTCACAGAACTGTCGAGAGGAGAAAGTGAATTACAACACCTCCAGAGCCGCGCATTGTGCCTGATACATGGTTGACCTCTGAGAAATGTCGGCTGCCTGATGTCACCCAGCTTGTGACTGCCAAGATCCCAGCCCTGAGAATCTTCAGATTGGGAGCTGGAATCTGTGTCCTTTGGGCTCCAAAGTCCGTTTGTCCAGGCACAGAAAGGAGGTAACAGGCACCTGCCAGGGGCCGACGCACGGGGGAATCATGGGAAAGAACAGCATTAGGCTGCCTTGAGGGGTACCTTGCAGAATATCAAGACGCAAGGGACCTTAGTGCTCCCATTTTACCGGTGAGAAAAGCAAGGCTCACAGAGGGGTGGTGACTTCCCCAGCGCCCAGGGCGCGTTTGTTTGTGATAAAGCCTTGAAAAGATCCCAAGTCAACTGACTCCCAGCTCAGGTCTTCCAGAACAAATGTGCAAATATGTGTAATTCCCCCCGCTGTTAATTTTTTGCCAGTGAGTCAAGAGGCAGGGGAAGGCAACCCCGCAAACTGCTACTTTCAGAATCCGCAGTCTAAGGTTTAATATTTGGTAAGAACCAGCGCTGAAAAAAGACGCTGTGCACCGTCAGCTCTAGGGGAAACTTTGAATGAGTTTGGTCTCACTGTCCCCCTTTTGCAGTGACGGGAGCTGAGAGTGGCTCAGATGCAAGTGCGGTCCGGAACCCTGCTCATGCTGCCACCCTGCTTCCCGGGCTGACTTGGGATTCTCGAATTCTGTGTGCTTTGTCATACCGCCTTGGGCATTTCCATCCTTTTTTTTTTTCTTTTTGAAAAAAGACTTTATTCTTTAGAGCCGTTTTCGGGTTATAGAACAATTGCACAGAAAGTACAGAGAGTTCCCATGTACCTTCTCCCCCTTGCACCCCGCCGGTTCCCTCGATAGTAACATCTCGCACGGCCGTGGGACCCTTGTGACAATCTAGGACTCAATATCCATACTATTAACGCAAGTCTGAACCCGCAGTTTAGATTTGGTTCGCTCCTAGTGCCGCAGTTTCCTGGTCTTTTTATCTTGACCGCAGGAGCAAGACACACTTTTCCACGTCCACCCAAAAGCAGCATTCAGTGGCTTCGGCAACCAGGCGGGCTGCCGCAGACACGCTGCCCTCTGGGTCTGGGTCCTAGAGGACGTGGCCCGAGGTCTGGGCTCTGCAGTGGTGCCTGGCAGCCCACAGACCTCAGCAGTCTACTGGCGGTTCCGCAGCTCTGCTCCCTGAGCGGCAGGTGGCCCAGTGCTCGGCCAGCGGGGCACAGCTATGGGGGCCCCCGGACACACAACCTGAGAGCCAGCCCCGAGCTGGGGGCGGGGGGCAGCACTGTGGGGAGCAGTCTCATAGCAGGACCTGCATGCCGTGTGGGTGCTCGGCACCTCTCTGCCTGCCCTCCCTCTCCCGGCTCCCTCCGGTGACATCTCCAGACCTTATGGCTAGGAATCTGGCACTGAAAGATGCCAGTGCGCTGTCAGGTGTCTTGAGGAGGGGCCCAAATCCGTCACAGCACAGTGGGTCCAATTTACTTGCAAAATATGCCCCACGATTTCTGGAAGCAGGAACGCTGGGGCTGGCCAATGCACTTGGGTTGGCGGTGCTGGTGGAGGCAAGGAGGACGGACCGGGGCTCTGGACAGGGACGCATGTCACAGCGAAGGAAACAACAGTGGTCCTTACGTGTAGGAGAAGTGAGTGACCTCGTCCTTAGTATTGAAACCTCCCTGAAACGAGCCTGTTGTAATCTCCTGGATGGATGATAGTAAGGAAATGATTGTTCTGACGGTGGGAATGTAAATTGGAATCACCTTTTTCGAGGGGAGGGCAGTTTATAGACCTTGTAACATGTAAGATGCACACATCCTTCCTTTCAGCGAATCCAGCTGGTTATCCAGAAACACTGTGAACGCAATGTGATGAAAAATCAGAGTTAGCAGCAGTAATTTAATTCCGTGGTGTGCCTTTCACGGAGAGCACAGCGAACAGAACAGCAGACATTGGAAATGCGCGTAAATAAACAAAGCGATTTCTTTACTCTGCCACGATCAGCAGTCTTGAAATAAGTCCTGAGTCATATCGCTTGGAAGTGAATTTCAGTGGGCACCGGGTCGTGGAAAGGCAGCTTTGACTTCTAAGAACAAATGTCCCTGGTACTCTGCCTTCAGCCCCGCCTGGGCCAGGGCCTTCCCTGTGGGACTGTTCTGTCTTTAGCCTGGCCCCCGTGACACAGCCCTGCCTGCCCCACCCCCCAGTTGCTGATACATGCTCGCCAGCCCTGAGCCCTCAGCGGCCGGGCTGCAGCTGGCCTTAGGCCAGACAGGTGGCTCCTGCATGGACCGGGAGGTTGGATTCGCCCGTAGGATCGGAGATGGATGGGACATCCCAAATCGTAGCCTGTGTCCTTCAGGGATTGGTTTTGAGGGTCAGACTAGGCAGTGAATACATTTGAAAGAACAGGCTTCTGGCTGCCCGGGCTGATTGGTGCCACGCTCCTGTCCTCCTTACGGCAAGGTTGCCTGGATGTTTCGCCCACCCACGAATGGACCCTGTGGGTTCTCAGGAGCCCGTGAACTCCCCCTGGGGACTTTCAGCTCATCCGAATTGGGTTTCTGCCCCCAGAGCCCAGACGAGGGTAACTGCCGGCCATCCTTGGAAGTGGAACGATGGTCTCTTAGATGCGTGCCCTTAGTTCTTCCAGCTTCTTGGTCTTTCCCTGGGCTCCAGGAGTCCCAGCTGGCCTTTGCATGTATCCCCTTCCCTCCCCAGTATTGGGGGGTGTGCAGTGTTGTGCAGGTTGCTTACTGAAGGCTCCGAGCTCTTTAGCCTCGGGTGGAAAGGGCTCCCGCGAATCGGCCGCTTGCCCTCTGGGGCAGAGCGTGTTTTCGCACGCAGGTGTCTTCGGCATGTGGCCGTGCATCCCAGCATTTCCCAGGCTTCAGGCAGGAATCTGGCTTGTGGGTGTCTGGGAGGGGGTGTGGGTGGTGTGCTGATGTTTCCAGGAACAAGTGGACCTCCTGAAGCCAGCTCTGCCACCTGCTAGCTCCGTGACCTAGAGCAAGACCAGGAGCCTTTCTGAGCCTCCGTTTCTCCATCTGGAGAAAGGGCGCATGAGAGCAGGGCAGCTCTCGCCGCTCCACAGTGCTGCTATGAGGAGTAAATGGGACAATGTGGGACTTGCCCCTCGGGGGTGCCTGGCTTACAGAGGAGCTCGTGAATGTCACAGATGTCCCTTACACTGGCACCGGCTCTGCTCTCCTTCAAAAGCTGTTTTGAGTACCTGCTTTGAAGCATACACCGACTCAATGTGGGTGTTAGAACCGTGATGAAGATGCCAAGGCCCAGAGAGGTTTGGCGACTTCGCCGAAGTCACACAGCGGGACGCTGCAGCGTCTGGACTTGCTCTCACTCTGGCATCGTCCCCGGTGTTTGACACTGGTTGTATCATTAATGGAATTTGTGGAGGCTGGAAATGTCCAGGCAGAGAGAAATCGGGATGACATCAGACTTATCTGGGAGATGGCTGAATTGTTACCCGTTATATTGAACTACATGGAATTGCACACAGGGGGCCGTTCTGACTTAAGAGGTGTAAATTTCCTATGACTCAACCCAGTTGCGTAGACGTACGTTCAGCCCCTGTGATGACTCAGGAGGGCAATGCTAGGTTCTTATGGAATGGGGCAGTCCTTCCCACAGATGAGCACATTCCTGTGAGTTCCAGGAGCTGGCTCCCTCAGGCTGGGGGTCTGGCAGGACTTTCTGACTGCCATAACCCTTCCGTGGGGCTCTGGAGATGAGAACGAGCCACAAGGCCCTTAGGGAAAGGGCTGCTCCTGGGATGGCCACTAGCTGTGGTTTTAGGAGCTGTGGTTTCCCTCTGAAGACTACAGGCAGGGCCGTGGGGCAGGAACAAGGCCAGATGGAAAGTGTACCCTGTCAGAGCTTAGCCAAGGGAAGGCAGGGAGGGCTAGTGGGGTTGATGGCCTGGTTCCTCTCCCATGACCAAAGAATCATTGGAATGACTTTCCAGAGCCACCACTTGGCCCCGTGATTGGGTAGAAGAGGACACAGGGTAAGTATCCTGGGCGTTGCTGGCAAGCCAGGATAAGTCTGGGCAGGGGACACAGACCAGACCAAGGCCCAGAGACCCGCCTGGAGAGAAGAGGAGGTGGAAGACCCACTTGCTTCTAAGGGTAATGTGTTTGAGGGTCCTGGGGCAGAGATGGAAGGACAAGGACAGAAGTATGTGTTCCCAGCTTAGCCCCATTGAAAACGTTTCCAGGAAAAATCAACCATAGCTTTTTGGAGGCAAGGCCTTTGAGCCGTAGGAGCTCAAGCCTGGCTCAGGTGTCAAGGTGGGATGAGAAGGGGATGGACTCTACTCTCTTGGCAGTTGGAGGGGTGGCAACTCCAAGCCCCCGTGTGAGCTGAAGGCTCTGGGAGCCACGGGGGTGGGGGGGCAGCCTCCTGGTTGGTGCTGGCAGCGTGCAGGGGAAGGGGCTCTCATGGGGGGCAAGGGGAGCACCAGCAGGGCTGGGGGGCTTAGCGAGAGGGGGATGCTTGGTGGAGGTGGGGGCTGCGGGCCGGTATCTGAGCCTTTGTGATCCCCCCTTAGGGATTCCCAGATATGACTGAGAGCCTAGAGCTTTCCCACAGTGACTGGGGAAGAACCACTAAACTGCGTGGCAGGCAACGTTTCATCTTGGCCTCGCACAGCTCCCGGACAGCGTAAAGGCCCGCCACAGAGTAACACAGCGCCTACAGGAGAGACGCGGTGACCTCCGGTCCGGCCACTTCCTCGGGCCGGAGAGGGTGACTCGAGAGATGAGGGGCTGAAGGATTCACACGTCACACTGGAGCCTGGGCCGGGTCACTCTTTAATGTCATCTGGGGAGGGAGCTGAACCCAAAAGGCGGTTACTTCTGGGTGGGGTCCACCACCTTTCCCACGAAGAGGGGGCTCTTGGTGTTTCTATCATAGATGATGACGAGGAAGGGGCTGTTGAAGTCGACCCCTGGCGGCATCGACATGGGGATGGCTTCCAGAACCGTGGTCCCAGCAGCTTCCGTCCCTTTCTCGTCGATGGTCAGCACAGCCTTATGCAGCCCCTGCGGGGAGAGAGCACATGGGTCTGTTCTGAGCAGGGCTGTCCCCTCCCCCAGCCTGCGAGCAAGGCCCGAGGAAGGGACCGGGACCCAGGGAGGGGCTCACTGGGGCCTTCCTCCGCCCGGCCTGTCCTGCCCTGTCCACGGCCTTCCTCCCTGCAGGCAACACACAGGCCTTCACCGCCTTCTCCAGGCCTTGCCTGACTCCACCGGCGGACCCTACTTCTCCGTCCTCACCAACCTTCTCAGCCTCGCTGGGAAGCAGCCCCCAACCCCAGCAGGGACACCGCCCACGGACCCCAGGGACAACTCACCTTGGACAGCATCAGGGGCTCTTTCTCCGTGATCCCCGAGAGCTCAGCCTCGTTGCTGAAGACCTTGGTGATGCCCATTTTGCTCAGGACGGTTTTCAGATCGTAGGTTCCAGAAATGGACATTTTGGGCAAACGTAAACTGGCAGACCTGTCACGAGGGTTAGGAAACAAAGGGGTTTCACACATTGAGTGTCTCGTTTCTGGCTGTTTCTCCCACTCAGCGGCCCCTCTCCCTCCCACATGAGGCCTGGGGGTGTTCATGGGTTTATTCTATTTCTCATTCCTCCAGCTCCTGGGGCCAGAGAATGTAGAGTCACGGGGATGGGCTTGTCCTGCAAAGTCTCAGGGGCTGCCTCCTGCCTCCTCTGAAGGGCCCTCTGGGCACTCCCCTGGGGAGCTCTTAGCACACTGTCCTGCAGGGTTAGGTCCCCCCAGACAGGGACTTCTCCAGGGGGACCTTGGGGTATGGGGCGGGTACTGAGGGACATTTGCTCGGTGAGGCAGGTGCAAGTGCCCGGGCTGAATGTTCAGCTCTGCCTTCCCAGGGAGACAACGTGTGGTCCCAAGAAGGGTCTGCCAGGTGAGCTGATGGGCATGGAGGCCCCCCGTGAGCCGTTCTGGGTTCTGCCCTGTCCTGTTCTCCTTCCTCAGCCTCTGGTGCAGGGAGTGCAGGGGTGAGTTGAGGGGAGGGGTAGAAGTCTTAAAAAACTGTTATTTTAATTTTAACCTTATTTTCTTTTGTATTCTCATATTCATTTATGTATGTATATGTCTATTATGTCTTCTTCTGGATATTAATTTTATTTCTTAATTCCAATTTTAACTTATGTGATTATTTTTCTATGATCCTGTTGCATACATTTATACATGGATGTATGTTTTGGAGTGTCCCCAATAAACTAGCTCCCGAGGGCTTGGGCGTCCTGTGACTACGGAGTTTCGCACGAATCCGGGCTGTGCGCTCACATATCATTTCGCGGTGGGGACCTCATCCAACCGCACTGGTCTGGTGACAGAGGAACCCAAGCCCACCTGGGCCTTTCTTTCTCTGGTCCCCAGGCGGGCTCTCCCCCGTCTAGCCCTGACTGTCCCTCCTCTAACTCCGCCTGCACTGCGCCCCTTGCCAGAAGCCACTTCTCCCTTCTCGGCTCTCCAGGGCACCTGCTGGCGTGGCTCACCTTGCTCTGGGCGCTGACACAGGGAAGGGGCAGTGTCCGTGGTGGTGGTGGGTGGGGGAGTCCCCAAGGACACAGGACTTTGGCCTCCTCCCCGTGGGCCCCGTCCCTCTCACGGAGCCTGGCTGGTGCGGTATGAGTGACACGAGACTGTGTCTGGGACAGCAAGTCACGTGCAGTTGTGCGGCCCACGGGATGGGGGTCCACCCTCCCTCCCTGTGGCCAGGCCCGACGTGGCAGCACCCAGATTATTCTCCGGCTTGGGCATCACCTGGTGTGTCTGTGTTCCAGGAACTTGGCCAGGACTTCCTTGGTCAGTGTGTCCTCCAGCTGCTGCATCTTGCCCTGGTCGGGGAGGAGGAAGATGGCGGTGGCATTGCCCACGTAGTCCATGAGCAGCACCCAGCTGGACAGCTTTTCGCAGTGGTGGACGTCGAACATGCCCAGGCGACTCATCATGGGCACCTGGACCGTGGTGTGCTCGTCCACGTGGAAGTCCTCCACCGAGGTGTGCTCCGCCTCGAAGGGCTTCTCCCATTTGCCTGGAGAGAAGGGAAGGTGGCATCAGCCAGAGATGGGAGAGGGTTTGGATAATACGGGGGGATGAGAACGCCTGAGCCCCCTTGCTGAGATCCTTCTCTTTGAACCTGTTTCGCCATCTGTAGACGGGGCTGCTGTGAAGTCTGCTGAAAGGGCTCTTGTGAGGACAGTGCAAGACCCGAGTAGGACCCAGAATGTCTACTGTACGGGGGCTAAGGGCTGCCACGCTGGGTGTGCAGAGCGAGCATTTCCCCTCGTATTTCATGCTTGCTTCTTTGAGGGCGGCTTGGGAGAGTCTGCATGAAAATGATGGACATCAGTCCTACTCGGCACCTCCCTGTCCGAGTCTCCCTGCCCCTTGTTAGCGGGCGGTTCTCATCACTCAGGGACTCACTGTCGCCCCCACTCAAAGGCTTCCCTGGATCACCGTGCAGGATGCAGGTGCCTGGGCAGCCCCTCCCCCACTCCCCACCCCCCCCCCCCAAGACAGCGGCACCATCCGGGCAAGTCAGAGTGGGAGGCTGCCCTGGGGACCCCTGCGCCCAACTCTGCCATTGGACGGAGATGGAGACTGAGGCTGGAAAGGGGCCAGACCCGCCAGAAGCCCCGTAGCAGAGCTGGGACCTAAGATGTGCGGACTCTGGCCCTGGGCTCTCCGTTGCACTGTCATCTCCAGAGCGAGGGGCCGGCACAGTGAAGGAGGCCACCCTGGCCTTGTTCTCACCTCCCCCCCACCCAGGCCATCTCTGTGGGCTGTTCCACAACCTTAGAGTGCCCTCTGCGGCCCCTCGCCCCCCCCCCACATTGCCATCCCTCAGGGCGGAGGCCAGGCTGAGATTCAAGTTCAGTTGAGCCCCTGCCGTGTGAGCCTGTGGCCCCGTGTCCTGTGTAACTTGTTCAGTCCTCACAGAAACCTGACCACAAGGGTGTCATTATGTCCCCATTACAGAGGGGAAACCTCAAAGTGGTAGGATGACTTTCCCCCAGTCAAGCAGCTCATAATCGGTAGGAGAAGGATTCCAACCCTGGTGTTTCTGACTCGAAAGCTGTCCCTCCTTCCACTGCACCGGAGTTTTCAGAAATTGTGTTCCAAGAAACCCCATTCCCTTCATACACTCTGCTAAAAATGCCTATTTTACCTCCTTCCCTGGAAGGGATCAGCAAGGCACACTAGAACATTAAAGGCTCTGAAAAGTCCTGCAGAGAAAGTGATGATTTGACTGTCTCACCCATCATCACCTGACCTGAGTTGATCATGGAAAGTCTGACCGTGGTTGTGTGTGGGAAACCAAATAACACATGCGGAGACACACTGCCCTACTCATCCTGCACTGCTACAGAAATTTAACAAGTGCGTGTTTGAGAATATTTTTGGATGTTTTTGTGGGAAACAGCTCAGGGCGGTGTTGCAACCTTACCTTTAAAGAAAATGTAATTCACCAGAGCAAAAACTGTGGCTTTGTCAAGATCTTGGACCAAATCCACAATTTTTCCTTGGGTTCCCTTCTCTACATAATCGTTGATCTGTTTCTTGGCCGCCTCGGTGTCCCCGAAGTTGATGGAGAAGGCTTCTGAGTGGTACAGGCTCTTGACATCCTCCAAAAACTTATTCAATAGCTTAATGTTCTCAGAGATGAAGAGACCGTTGCCAGCGGTCAGCTGTAGCTGGTTGTCGGGGTGGTTCAGGGTGTGGAGGAGTTGCTGGAAGGCTCGGTGGACCTCACCCTCTGCTCTCTCAGTGAGGTTGAAACCGAGGCCCTTCATGATCTGGGAGTGAGTGTCGCCCTTGGCCCCCAGAGAGAGCAACGCAAAGGCCGTAGCGATGCTCACGGGGGAGAAGAAGATGTTGGTTTTGTTGGACTCATGAGCCACCTGGCGATACATGCTGAAGGCGAAGTCGGCCAGGTTCGGGGCGATCTTGTGGCAGGCTGGCTCCGCGTGGTCCTCGTGATCGTGCTGGGAAGCATCGGTGTCCTGGACAGCGTCTCCCTGGAGACCCTCAGCCAGGGAGCGGGGGGCCAGGCAGCACAGCCCCGCCAGCAGGAGGAGGCCCCAGGTGATGGAGGATGGCATGGTCCTGCAAGAGAGGGAGGAGGGGCAGCACGCCCGAGTCAGGCCACACGGCGAGTCCCCTGGCCGCTGACTGACCCCAAGGGGAGCATCCAGAATTTACTAAAACCCCTACTGTGTGCTGGCCCCGGGCCAAGCCCTCTCCTGAGTCCCCATCAAAGAAGGACTGAACAGTAGCAAGGACTTTACAGGGCTCACCACGTGCCAAGCCCCATTCTAGGCACTTGGCTGTCTCATCTCATTGCCCTCTTGTGATGACCTATGACCTAGGGCACGGGACCATTGTCCATTCACAGAGGAGGAGACCGAAGGCCAGAGAGATTGAAGTCACCTGCCCAAGACCACAGAGCAGGAAAGTAGCAGGAGCAGAATCACAGACCCGGGCCGTGTGGGTGGGAGTCCGTGCTCTTGATGGCTGCCCTACCCCTGCCATGGCCCTGTGTACAGGTGTCACAGCCCCTGTCTTGCATAAGGGGAAACTGAGGCACAATGAGCATAAGAGACTTGTGCACAACTACCCGGGAATCTGGCCAGTTCAGGCTCAGGTACAACTTGGTGTGAAATGGGAACATTTCCACTGACTCCTTTTATTTAATGGACATGAGGCTGCTGCCCAGAGGGGGTAAGATTCTGCCCAGTGACACACAGCCAGAGCCCATGGAGCTGCAAGGCTGTCCCCACTCACCACTCACGGTGAGCCTCAGCCCCCAGCAGTACCGCCTGAGCCGAACGGCAGCCCCACACTCGTCTGCGGCCTCAGCCACACGAATGGGTTGCGGTCCCTGCAGTCAGCTTACCTCCCATCCTTGTCACCACCCATGTCCCAGCTCTGGGTTTGGCAACGATGGGGGCAGTAGACTCCGATTTCTCCAGTAAGTTGGGGGTCGTGTGCTTGTGTGTGGGGTGGGGTGTAGGAGTTGAGAAAACATCTCTTTTTCAGACAGCCCTGAGTTCTAATGTGGGCTCTGTCACTATCAGCCGTGTGACCCAGGACAGGCTACTCGGTCTCCCTGGTTCTCATTCTGCCTCATATAGAAAGTAAGGGCATTGGGAGAATTTCACGAAATAAGTCCCTGCACCAGACCTCACACTGACCGGGTCTAGAAGCTGGTAGGGGTTGCAAATCAGAAGCCGCCGGAGGGCAGGCAGTGGAAGGACGCATGTTCCGTGGCTCCCAGATGGGCCCCTGCCTCGGGCCACCAGTCTGCACCCCCTAAGTACAACCTGCTCCCCTCACAGATGGGGAAACTGAGGTCCAAGCAGAGGAGAGTGTGCCTGCGGCCACATAGCTCTCTATTTCTCATGGAACTAAACTCATCAAGCTAGTAAAACACAAAGACAAAGGAGTCCTTGAACTTGGAATTTGAAAACCTGAGGGGAAGGAGCTGGAAATGAGAAAGTCTATCCTCGCAGACTTTTAAAAGTTTCTTTTGAATCAAACCATGAAATGAAGCAGGACCCTGGTTTCTCTTTGCCGCCCTTTTTCTGGCCTTCGTGCCTCTAAGTAATCCAAACGTGACAGACCGCGTGTTACGTAATACGTGTTTATGTTTTTCTTACACTAGCCCGCACTGGCTCGGTAGATTTCCACCTCCCTCGGCTCCTCTCCGCGTCCCCTCCGGGGCTTGCTGCGGGCCTTCACGGTTTGGGTTTGCAGTAACCCCTCGTCTTTGCGGGGCTCAGAGATCATGAGAGATTTGGGCCTCTGCCGGGGCAGGGGGGAGGGGGACTAAATATGCCAGTGGCCTCAGGGGCTGTGGCTTCCAGCCCTGATGGGACCACTGGCATCCCCTTGGCCTTGGGCAAGCAAGTCCCCAGCTGTCAAAGTCGAGGTGGGGGAAGACCGAAACGAGTTTCCCCTGTACTAACACTGGATTTTCAATTAGAAGGTATTTGGGTTTGGTAGAGCAAAATGGATTGAGACTCCCGTGGGGGTGCAGGGGTGGGTGGGGTGCCCTCTCCCTCCAAGGGCTGCGGGCCCGGGCTGAGCTGGGGAGGGGTCCCAGCGGTGCTGAGCACACCCATCTCGGTGGGTGTAACATCACCCATTCTGACTCTTTCTTTTTACAGTAAAAGGTCTGAGGCCCAGAGAGGGTCAGAGCTTTGCCAAGGCCACACACCGAATCAGCGACAAAGCTGGAACGAGTCTTGGTTTTCCCGCCACTTGAACTGCAGCCGGACACAGCCGTGTCCGCTGCTCTCAGACTCTGTGAATGCCAGAACTGAGCCCCGAGGGACCTTCACATTGGGCTTGGGCCTCCTGTCGGCTTCCTTTTGCCTCTCAATTATTCCTTTAGGGCCCCCAAGCTTCTGCTTTCTCCATGCCCTTCTATCAAAGGCTGCACCCTGCACCCCCGAAGCCTCATGCTGGGGAAGGCAACGGAGTGGACAAAGTGGACGGTGAAGCACCCAGCGACGCCGCCACTGCTCGGCCGTGAACTGCCTCTGAGTTTGGAGAAGTGTAAATTCGATTCTCCGAGTTACGTATTGCCTCTTAGCTGGTGAACCCTGTGCCGAGCGCACACCAGCACCAGCATCGCCGTCCCGGTCATCACACCCAGTAAACAGCAGGTGTTTTATGTGCACTCATCTAATGTCCCCTCAACGCTTACCCTGTGGAGCGGGAATGATTATCAGCCCCATTTTATAGATGGAGAAATTGAGGCCTCCAGCGGTTGAGCAACTTAATGAAAACCACAGACCTGGTGGCTTATGAATCTGGGATTTAATCTCGGGCATTTTGATTCCAGAACTCAGCATTCAGTCCTTCTGTTTACAAAGCTGAAGCCAGAGACCTTGACACAGAAAATGCTTGGAAGGCGTCGGGCTAAATGAAGAAGGGGCAGCACCGCATGTGGCTCAGGCTAGCGGCTCTGAGGCCACAATGCCTGAGTTCAATTCCATAGCAGCTGTGTGACCTCGCACAGGTTAATTAACCTCTCTGAACCTCCGTTTCCTGGAGATGACAAGGGTGCACTTCCTCACAGAGCTGTTGTGCAAATTTAATATGTACAAAGTGCCAAGAAATGCTTGACACAAAGCCAACTGTCGGCAGCCTTCGCTGCTATCGATAGCGTTATGGATTTTTGGAGTGCCACATGGGAGTCTGGTGGCCTTGGCCTTGGTCATCTTTGTGGCCCCCATCTCCAAGAACTGATGACAGAAAAATTATATCCTTCCCATGCTCCAGAGATCAAGGCTGGGGGCCAGGGACGGGTGAGAGGAATGAGGGCAAAGCTTGTCTACGGTTTATCTAAGAGGACAGAGAGGTTGAGCAGTGGTCCAGGGTCACCCAGCATCAAAGGGGCCTCCAGGCCAGCCCAGCTGGGTTTCTCCCATTGCCCAGCTGACTCCTAAGACCCAGGAGAATTATGTTGGTGGGAGGAAGAGATTTGGGAGGGTGAATTCTGGAGCTAGGTGACCCCAGTTGGAATCCCGGAGAGTGTGAAATTTGGGGCAAGTTATGAGCCTCTCTGTTCCTCATTTCCTTATCTGTAAAATGGGAGTAATCTCAGTAACCACCTCAGAAGTTTGTTCTAAGCCTCGGGTGGCAGAGCGCCTGTAAGGAGCTCAGCAGCCAGCTGGCTAGAGCAAGGGCTCAGCAGCACAGCTGAAAGCCTGGGCCGGGGCCCCTCCAGGGTTTCCCATCTTCCACTGCGCACAAGGGCGCTGAGACCCAATGAGCACAGGGGGGCCCAGCACGGTTCTGTTCTGGGCATCTCTGCAGAGGATGGAGCCCCGACGAGTGGCTGGAACTCTGGGCTCTGGTCCCACCCGGCTTTCCAGAAGGTCCCTATGGGAACCTGGGTTCCCCAGTGTATTCACCAGTAGGTCCTGGGGAGGCCCCGGGGGCAAGCTTGGGAGTGGAAAGGGACCTCCGGGACTGCTGTTGCCATGACGACAGGGGGTCCAGCCCCAGCCTGTTCCACCCTCCCTGCATCCCCGGGACCTGTCCGGTGGCACAGGGGCCCGCCCAGCGGCACAGGGGCCCCGACGCCTCTCCGGAGGCTCTCCCCAGTGGAAGGCATACTTACAGTTACTGTCCCAGGCCGGGGCCGGTGACCAAGGCTGAGGAGACCGAGCCTTGTTCTGGTTCCTATTTAAGCCGTGGACTCACAGGGATGACGGGGGAGGTTGCTGGTGAATATTAACTAAGGTCACCCCAGTTATCGGAGGAGCAAACAGGGACTAAGTCCAGAGGCCACCGCTGAGCTGCCCACCCGCGCCACCCGTACGCGCCCTGCCCAGGCAGCCCACGGCCCTCTGTCCTGTCTACCAAAGGGAGTCATTGTACCCAGCTCATAAACCGTGGCGTCCTGCATCCACGGAGAGGTGGCATGACTCAGGCACTCTTGGGGTTAGCATTCCTTGGGTGGCCTACCCTCCCACTGGGGAATTCCCACTGGCTGCCCCAGCAAGAGCTGCGCTTTACCCAACCACCTTGAGATGGCTGCTGCTGGAGACGCAGTGAGCTTGGGAGGGGGCAGGGAAGTGAAAACGCCTTTGGCAGAGAAGGAAACGGAGGTCCAGAGTGGAGAGGCTGCTCATTCATAGTTACCAAGCTAGCCCCAGCTATGAACTCTGACGATTCTCCCGAGAAGGAATACAGGCCATGACCCAGGCTGACACAGCCGCTTTGGGCTGGCACGGGTGGCCAGGGGCACAGACCAGGGGTCAGATGGTAAATATGTAAAGCAGGGCTGTGCTATTTCAGACAAGCATCTTCACCTCTCCGAACCAGGAGGTGGTTTCGTCCGCATCGGAGGGGTTTGGAAGTCCCACTCCCTAGCACGGTTGTCAGGGATGTGCACAATAACTTCTGTAAAGTGCCCGGCACACAGTGGGCTTTTTATTTGGGTCTGCTCAGCCAGGCTCTCCAGGCTTCTCTGGGCAGGACGAGGCTGAATTCTCGGCCAGCCTCGGCCTATTACTGTGTCCACTGGGTGTGGCTCCCAGCAGAGGAATGCGATCCACATACTGCTTGAATTTTCCTGGGAAGGTGGCCCTGTTCTGGGGCTAATGCAGGTCCCCGGGGTGCTGGCGGTGGGGGAGGTGGTGGTACAGGCTTGAGACTGGCTGGGCCTCGCTTGACTGCGATTTCTCTAAAAACCTAGGGCAGACCACCTCCCTCTCCGTGCGCTCCGCCGGAGCGCGGCACATGGTGGGTGCTCTATAGCTATTTGATGGCGTGGCAGAGTGCAGTTTTGTCCCTTCTCTCATTCCTCTGGTCCCAAATGTGGGACTGTGCCAGGTGAATGGCCTGCAGCTTCCTTGGCTACATAGGTTCAGACCTGAGAACCCAGCTCCCCTATTCACTGACCATGAGATCTCAGACAAGCTGTTCCACCGCCCTGTGCCTCAGTTCCCCCACCTGTAAAATGAGGATTGCAGCAGTACCCACCTTGTTGGGCTGCTATGAGGATTGAATGCAACAGTTCTGGGTAAGCTCAGAGTCCAGTGCTGGGTGTGCACAGCGAGCCCTTTGTGATGTGGTCCTACCTGTGCCAGTGGGCCTCCCTGGTGTCACTGCGGGAGGGGGGCCTTCCAGGAATGCCCCCAAGGCTTCTCCCATCCAGTGCTCTCAGTGACCCTGGGAGGGGAGTATGTACCACCCGCCAGACAAGAGCAGGAAGGAGCTCGGAGAGAGTAGGATTCCCCGCTCCCATTCTGACCCCCCAGTTCCACAATCTGGCTTCAGGCTCTTTCCCCCCAGCTGGCCGGATGGGCTTCTCCCCATCGGGCCTCTACATCCCCTCACAACGCAGAGAGCTGGTTGACTGAGGTGAGGCCTGACCTCCATACCTCCTGGGCATCTCTTCCTCTCCCCATGCCTCAGTTTCTCCGTCTGTACAATGACCTCCCTCCAAACCCAGCTGCCCCTCCCGCCTCCCACAGTGGATGGGCAATGCCAAGTGCTCCACCTTCCACGCCGTTGCCAAGCTTGGCTCCCTCAGCCCATGGCGTCTGGGCTGGTGGGAGGGCACTGCCCTACGCCCCCTCTACCTCCAATCCTCGAGCTGCGGTGGCCTCCACACCTCCTACAGTGTCCTGCCTCCTCCTCTTCCTCCTCCTTCTCTGGGACTCTGTACGCACCCTGAGCAGGGCACAGTCTCTGCCGGCCTTGGAGGAAGGAGGCTCTGGGTGTCAGAGGCAGCAGGTCCGGGAGGGGCGGGGAACTGGGACAGGAAGCCGCCTTGCACAAAGCTGTGGGTAGCCAGGCGGGTGCAGCCAGCCCTCCCTGGCCCAGGCAGTCCTGCTTGTCACCTGCTGTTCTAGCTGGGTCCCATCTGTGTGACCCTGACAAGTCACCCAGTCCCTCTGAGCTTCTGTCCGAGGGAGGGTCGCACTGGGCTCAGAGGGATCGTGGGCATAGCAGGTGTCACCTTCCTGGCCGATGGCCTGGCACCAGCATCTTGGCAGCTTTCCAGGACCAGCTGTAGAGGGAAGGACTGAGCCACCTGAGAAATGCCCAGTGGGAGCCCATGGAAGCTGGGAAGGGTCTGTGCATAGAAGAGGTGTGTGTCATGGACTTTCGCTAGGTGCAGAAGGGATGCAAGTTGTCCCAGCAGGGACTGGGATATTTGGAAGGGAGCATATGAGGGGCTCTGGGGCCCTGTCTAGTCTGAGTCCTTATCTCCCCATCCTCGTATTCTGTGGTCCCCACTTCCCTGGGATTTCCTGCTGTGGAGAGCTCCTCTGGACACCTTATCTAGGAAGAAGGGGAAGGATGATCCGGGAAACCGAGCAAGGACAGAATCCTGGTTGGAGGTGGGGGAGGGCACCCAGTAACCATTCTTGGCTACGGTGTTCCATGAACCAAGAGCCATGGTGGAGAACATTTTGTCTGCTCGGTTACTTCTGGAATTGTCGATGGTAGCCTCTGGGCTGATTCCCTGGGAGTGAAGGCATCCTAGGAAGATGCTGTGGGCTGGTTTAAATAAGAAGCTTCTGGGGACAACTTATGCCTCCTCGGGCCCTGCCTAGGGGTGGGAGTGGGATGGAGAGAAGCCCGAGAGCTGAGCCATGAGGCCTGCAGTGGTAAGGGAGTGAGGGGGAGGGTGTGTGAGGGGCCCTGGGCCAAATAGATCAGGCTGGTCAGGAGAGTGGAGGTGCACTTCAGGGCTCCCTGGCGAGTGTGGGGACCAGGATTGTCCCATGCAACACACAGGTGCACCAGTCTCTCAGAAAGCACTTCCACTCGGGTCCCCCCATACTCACTATGGGGTCCTCCCCTCCAGGGACTGGCTCCCTTCTTTGGTGTGGGGCGGTGCTTAAGGCATGGGCTCAGGAGCCAAACATCTGATTCAAGTCCGAACTCCACCCCTGTCCTTGGTGAGAGCTTCACTTTCCCTCCCTGTGCCTCCGTTCCCTCATTCGTAATATGCAAGATAAGATATGTCGCTGTACCAGGATTGTGAAGAGTGCACAAGATGATTTCATGTAAAGCTGGGGGCAGCCTTGGCCCAGGTGGGCCCTAAGTCGAAGCCAACTACCGTGGGATCTTTGTGGATGTGTCCTGGGCCAGGTAGCCCGTTCAGATGCGTCCCCGGGGTCTGAGCAGGAGAAAGATTTGGGGATCGGTGCTCTTTGTCCAGGCACACCTCTTTGCATTCAAGCTTCTCCTCATCCCAAAAGGCCCCACTCCCCTCTCCTGGGTTCTGCGCTCATTTTGCTCCTGGAGGCCTAGGGTCAGGAGCAGAAGATCAAGTTCGGTGTGGGGTGGTTGGAACCCCGTCAATTTGGTGGCTGATCTCAGAGCCTTGGTTGCCTCATCTGTGAAATGGGGATAATAAGAGTCTTTTTCTCATATAGTTGCTGTCAGGCTCAAATGAGAGGATGCTTGTGGAATGTTCTACTCCAGGCCTGCTCTGTGAGCGTGACCGACACCCGTCTCTGCCTCGTCACAGCCTGTTCACGTTAGAACGTGAGTGGGTTCCCGGCTTTCCCTCCCAGGACGTGAATTAAGTTTGCACCGTGAGTCTGCCTCCTGTTGGCATCTTGCAAATCATCCAGCTTGCAACACCCTCTCGGACCCTCTTCCCTTCTGTACGTGACCTCTGGGCCTGCTTCCTGTGTGTGGTTCTTGTCTTACTTTGTCTGGAAACACTTGGCTTACTCATGGCTTCTTGTTTTCACTTTTCATCCTTACTCGGAGGAAAAGAGGGCAGAACTATGCGTTGTAAGTGACAATGGAGTTAACAGAGGGAATAACGCACGCGTCTATAGCTTTATCCCCTAGGTGTTAACATTAATAAAACCATTATTTGTATTATAACTAATGTTTTCTACACTTTATTTTAAATTTATTGAATTTATGGGCCATTATGGCTATTATGGCCTTTCCGCTTTTAGGAGACTCAGCTTGTCCTATTTAACTATGGTAGTATTTCCATTAGGATGGTCCATTCAGCACATGTTGGCCAACGGGAGCCTCTCGAAGTTACCTCTTCTCCTCTCAGTGCTCCTTGCCGGCCTTCAGAGAGCTCGCGCGGGTACTCGGGCCCTGACCCCATTCCAGCCCCACCCTCATCTCTTGCCTCTAGACACGGTGCCGGCAGCCCTCCCTGGGAGAGGAAGGGAGCGGGGGTGGCGAGGGTCCTCCCAGGAACCCCGGCGAGCACCCGCAGTACAGGACACCCCTGCACGGTGCCGAGGGAGACCCCGAGGACTTTGGGACTTGTTTTTCAGAAATACGAGCGCTGCGTGGGTGGCTCAGATAAAGAGGGCGTTAGGGATCTTTGAACTTGCCCAACTCCGACCTTGGACTGAAATGGTTCGATTCACCGTGTTGTCTTCTTTCCTGTTGACTTTAAGCCTTTCTGTTTGCTCGGTCTTAACGCGTCTTATGCTGCACTGGTTTGGTGATACCAGCCCCCAAACCGACTCCAGCCTGCGGCCTGTCACCTCGTGCATCGTGGCCGAGCTTCTTGAGGCTCTGTGTGGATCCCACGCGGTGGGTAGCATTGATATCCCCTTAGGACAGCTAAGGAAACTGAGGCACAGAGAGTTACCCTGACGCTGACAGTGTGACCGGTCTACCTCCTTCTCCCTGCCCCATCCCTCCCTTCCTTCCTCTCTCTGTGGTCGTCATATGGGGTCATCTTCCTTAATTCTCCCCATCTATTAATGGATATATCATCTGTTCGTTCGCTCACTAAACGTCCTGTATTGATCACCTTCCAGCTCAGAGTTTGCAAAGGTGGAAGGTGTGCTCCCCACTCTCCAGAAATGGTACCCTGCTGGGGGCTGAGCCTGGGGACCACAGAGCCCCTTGCAGATGTCCCTGTGAGGGAGCGTAAGGCAGGGGGATGGCGAGGAGGGATGGGTTCAGGAGATAAGCAGGAGGCAGGAGCCACAGACGAGGGTTGACATTGGGGATACACCCCAGGATGCACCGGGGCTGAGCCCCGGGCCTTTGGCAGCTCTGCGGGCATCCCCAACGCCAGACTTCCTCTTCAGTTCTCTTCCTGGCAACTGCTCCATCTCCCTAGACGTAGTCCCCTGTCCCCCGTGACAGGAAGGAACGAAGACTCCAAGGGCAGGTCCACAGCCAGCTGGCGGGACCCTGGGACACTGGGTTTCATGGGAGCTTTCCTACCTTCTTCTTCCTCTGCCCCAGTTCAGCCCTGGGGCTCAGTTCCCCATCACCTGCCCCGGCAGCAGCCCCTCCCCTGCCTGGGTCCTTGTCCCGAGGCTGATACCCAGCGTCCCCGGAGACCTGGCTTCTTCCGAAGTCCTCTCCGGTGGGGGCTGTTCGTGCTCCCGCATCTCAGACCCAGGGGCCGTGAGAAAGGCCAATTCTCCTGGCCCGCAGCTGTCGCAAAATCCTCTGGCAATCAGGTAGTTACCTCCCTGGACAGGCCCACCTTCTCCCAACCTCACCCCTGACATCGCAGGCCCGAGGCTCACATCCTACACCACAGGAGAAGGGCAGCAGGGGCCAGCCTGCTCCACTCCGCACCACTCGACATGGCTGTGGGTGGCCTTCGGAGCCTCCAGCCCTTTTCTTCCTGCCCATCTTACCTCCGGTGGCTTCTCTTTCCTGCCTCCTGACCCTCATATGACCCACGGCCATCTCTCAGACCTTGCTGTCGGGTCTGAGGCTTCTGTGTCAACTCATCGTCTCCAGCTCCCCTCTTCCTGCACCCTCCTCACCTGTCCTCAGCCCTCATGGGCCTGCGGGTGTAGACATATGGAGATGGTGCGGTGTGACCAGCTTAAACCTCATGGGGCATCGTGTCAGCCACTCTCCTGTCAATACTCCTGCAGTAGATAGAATAACGTCTCCAGAGAGGCCCACGTCCTATTTCCCAGACTGGGAGTGTGTCACTGTGCAGATGTGATAACGGTCATGATCTTGAGATGGGACATTATCCTGGATTTTCCAGGCATGGGCCCAGTGTAATCACAAGGGTCCTTATAAAAGAGGGGCAGGTGGGTCAGAGTCAGAGAAGGGGATGTGACAGCAGCAGCAGAGGTCAGAGTGGTGTGAGGAAGGGGTTTGTAAGGCAGGAAAATTACGTGGAATTCAGATGTCGCTGTCCACGTGTAACACTTTATCAGAGCACAATCCCGCTGTTGGTTCACCCTCCGCAACTGCTTTCCCGGGGCAGCAGAAAAATCAAATCGTGGTGACAGAAAGTACGTGGCCTGCAAAGCCTAAAATTAGGCCTATGTACTATCTGGTTTTTCCAGAACAAATTTGGCGATCCCTGCCCGAGACCACAGACCACACCAGCACCACTGGTCCCTCCCCGCCGTGCCTGTGAGACTGCCGGCTTTTGTACGGGCCGCTCTGTCCCGGGAGGGAAGCGTTCGGACTCAGTGTGTCCCTTCCACGCCTAGGGCCAGGACGAAGTCACAGAAGAGCCTTCCTGCCCCCCCCAACCTGGCCGTGCTGGGGGACGTCTCCTTCCTGGCTGCTTCCAGAGCACACGAGGTAACACTTGGTCACATGTATTGCGGACCTAGAGCACGCCAGACACTGGTCTAAGCATCTCAGAGAGATGAATTTTGCTCATCCACACGATAGGCTTATGAGGTGGGCACTTTTGTTATCCCCATCTTACAGACGAGAAAACTGAGGCTCATAGAAGTCAAGCCAGTGAGTCCTAGGTCCTGGAGCTGGCGAGTGGCAGAGGGGAGATTGGAACCAGGCTGTGTGGCTGCAGGACAAGGGCTCAGCTCCGACACCAGAGGGCGGTTTACCTGAGGGCAGGGCAGCCTGTTTTCCCACTCTGACTGTGCCGAGCACAAAGCAGGAGCTCAAGGCTGCTGGAGGAACGGCGGTAAGATGAACGAAGAAGCAGAAATGGGAGTGTTTCTGGGCTCCTAGGTGGCTCAGTCGGTGAAGCGTCTGCCTTTGGCTCAGGTCATGATCCCAGCATCCTGGGATCGAGCCCCGGGTCGGGCTCCCTGTTCAGTAGGGAGTCTGCTTCTCTCTCTCCCCCTGCCCCTCCCCACTGCACATTTTCAATCTCTCAAATAAATAAATAAAATCTTAAAAAAAAAAAAGAAATGAATGTTTCTTCTATCAGATGGTTAAGGCATCTTGCCAGGGCAAGAGTGTGAAAACCCATAGAATGCTTCTTAATTCCAGGAAACAAACTGAAGGTTGCTGGAGGGGAGAGCTGGGGGCAGGGGTAACTGGGTGATGGGAATTAAGGAGGGCACATGATGCAATGAGCTCTGGGTGTTGCATACAACCGATGAATCCCTGACCTCTAACTCTGAAACTAACAATACGATATATGTTCCTTACATTGAATTTCAATTAAAAAAAAAAAAAAGATAGCTATAAATGGGCGTGGGGCATGCAGCTTCCTAGACTGAAAACCCGTTGTTTGTCTGTTTGAGCTGGAAGCCATCCTGTGGGGAAAGGAGGCCCCCCACCATGGGGAGGTGGAGGGGACAAGGGCAGTGGGGTTCACAGCCAGGACCTAGAGTGACGCTGTCTTGCTGGTCAAGCCTGCCCCCCCCACCAGAGCTGCTGCTCCCATCTGTCTGCCCCCCGGGGAAAGGGAAAGGTCTCACAGGAAGACAACAGAGCGAGGGCTGAGCTGGGATGGTGAAATAGCACTGAGGGAGGGGGATTGTGTCATGTCCGCTGAGCCTCCTTCCCTTCTCCCGTGGCTGGCTCAGCCTGGCAGATCCCTCCACCCAGGAGCTGACCCTGCCGCCTCCCATCCCCAACTGCTCACAGCTGCATCCTGGCTCCCGGGTGCCCGGCCCTGTGTACACAAACTGTCCTCTTTCCAGTAGCTCTGCAAAGAGGGTTTTATTATATCCACTCTGCAGGTGAGGCTCCGAGAGAATAAATAGAATGACTCCACGAAACCTCCCCTGAACCCTCCCTTCCCTCCCCCTCAACACCTGCTATCACCCGACGCGTGTGATCACTGCCTCCCTGTTTTCCTTTTTACGGATTTACTTTTACGGAGGTGTTATTTACATGCAGTAAAACCATAAATCTTAAATGTGCAGCTTGATACATGGTTACGATTGTGTACATCTGTGGAACTGCTGCTCTGATCGAGATACAAAGAACAGATCCATCAACCTGGGAAGCTCCCCCGTCTGTCCATCTTCCCATCTCCCACTGAAGGTCATTTCTGAATTCTGTCTCCGTAGGTCAGTTTCGCCTCCTCTGGAAGGACGTGGAGAGAGTGGGAGCCTACACTGCGTACTTTCTTCGCGTCTGGCTTCTTTTGTTCCACGTCGTGGTTGTGAAATCCATCCCATCTCTGGCTGCATACGGTGCTATTGTAGGGGCGTACCACAATTAGTTTCTGTTGACAGATGTCTGGGTGTCTCAGCTTTGGCTATGATGAATGAAGCTCTGTGAGCTCTCATGCACAAGGCTTTGTGTGAACATGTTTTCGTTTCTCTCGGGGGGACTGGCTGGTTAGAGGGTAGTGTATGCCCAGCTTTATAAGGAACAGCTTCCTCCTCTCCCGATGTCCTCTCCCGATGTCCTCTTCCTCCTCTCCCGATGTCCCGGGAGGGTTCCAGAACCTCAGGGGCGGGGCAGCACCTCAGATCCCAGCTCTGCATTCCGCGCTGAGAACCTGGCGCCGGTCGCTTCACCTCGTGTGTGGAAGGGAGATGATGATCTTGACCTCTCAGGCTTCCAGCAAGGATTTCAGGAGACACCGATCATGGAAGCCCAGGGACCATACATATCACTCTGATCATGGCGGTGCGAGGCTTGTTTTAATGGAAACGAAATAATTCGATGACATGGCTGAGAACAAAAAAACAAAGTTGCTCCAGAAATTTAGTGAGAAATCAATGATTTCTATTCCACTGAAACAGGTTCTCGGGGCCTCGTATTCAACTTTCCACTCTGCAGAGTGTTGGGCAATTAAGATAAACAAAGCTTGGTCAACACCGCCTTCTGTGAAGAAGGTCTCTGCAGAGCAAACAATGGGGGCTGTGTGTTTTCCGAGCCTTCGTCTGCCTGCTTGCCTCTACCTCTGGCCTCCACCAGGCTAAAAGGGCAGCAGGCAGGGAAGGCTCTGCTAAGTGACTTCGCTCGGGTGCTGGAGGGCGTAGGGAAGGGATGAAGGGAGAAGTGCCCCCGCCCATGGCGGGAGCCTCAGGCCCACCAGGGAGGGTGGGCTCACTCTGGAGGTTGAAAGCAAGCGTTTTTGCACGCACAGACACACACAGACACACACACGTACCACCACCCCCAGGAGACTCTGGGGCTCCCCTTTCTTTTATGCAGACCCCTGGAAAAGATGACGGTCCTGATAGGGTCTGGGACAGCGTGGACTTTGGTAGGAAAGTCCCATGGGATTTGGGACATTCAGAATCAGCCTTGATTCACTGTGGACAAGTTACTTAACCCCTCTTGGCTTCACTGACCTTATCAGTAAGTGGAGATTCTGGTTCCAAGGTCTTAGGGTGGTTGTTCGGGTAAAGTGAGTCGATTTATCTATAAAAGATCGGCCTACAGTGAACACCCAATCAATGCTGATTCCCCTTCTCTTCTTCTTTCCCTCTCTGTCTTGGTCTTTTGGTTTGTTTTCATCACAAAGAAGTAAGAGAACAGTGTCATTCAGAGTATACTGTATCTAGTAAGAGATTACGTATGTAGAAACTAAGGTATATGCATAGAAGCTTCTGGAAGGACACAAACCAGTGGTGATTCTGGAACACACTTCCCAGCTGGAGTGACTTTTACTTCCTTCTGTATATTCTTGTGTGCTTATGTTTTCACAACAAGAATGGGTTGCATTTATGGAAAAGAATATTTTAATTCCTTTTAACTTAACAACCACACAGAAAGATGCTCTATTTATGGATATGACAGTTTCTGGGAGGGGTTTTTTTTTTTTTTAAGATAACTTCCCCAGGATTTCTCTTTCTCTCTTCGTCTTTCTTCCAAATGCCCTCGCCCCTGGACATCAGCTGATGGAGTGGAAAAGCTTCCACAGTGAAGTCAGACAGCACAGAGCTCAGATCTTGGTTGTTTACCAGTTGTGGGACCTTGTGAAGATGACTCAATCTCTCTGTGAGCCCAGCAATAAAATCGAGATCGTATCTACCTTAAGGTGTTTGGGGGAAGGCTGAATGAGACGCCTGTCTACAGTCCAAGCATATGGAAGCTTCTTAAGGAATGGCATGGCGGTTGTCCTCCTGAGCAATGTGTTAGGTCACTGTCCTCTTGGAGATGGCCTCTGGCAACCCCACGACAAGCCTGGGCCATAGTCGAGTGCCGGCTAGCACCTTGTCTGCAGACGAGTAAGCGAAACTCAGAGAATTTAAGAGATTTGCCCAGTTTGGCCCTGGAAAACCAGCAGTGTTTATTTCTGTATATTCTTCCCTGTATATTACAACATGAACATTAAGGAAGGTGATTAAGACCTTATTAAGACCAGGTGATATTTGGGCTTTGACTCTGGTGCTTGGACACGTCTTAAGGTCTGTGGTTATCACACACTTGTCCTCGTTTGATGTGTGCTATGCGTGTACTCTCTAATTGGAGATTGGAGGCCTCCCTGGGGATAGGAATCTCCATGGCTAGATTTCAAGATTTTCCTGTTAGCCTCATTAACAAGGAAAAACTCTGGAAAACCCAACTGTTTTGGCATCTAAAGAACATTTTCCAGATGCAAAACTGTCACCCACCAAGATGTTTGTTCAGATCTTTTGTCATCATACTTAATTGTGTGTTGGTCATCTGGTCAACTAGGGCAGTTTGGCGCTGTTCTCCCGAACCTGGGGTAGCCATAATTCACAACTACCTGGGTAACAAAGGCTTTAATCATCCTAGTGGGCTGACGCATCTCTATTAGGAAACTTTAAAAGATAGTAGCTCCAAATATGTTATTTATAAATTAAATACATGTGCAACTGCCCCATGCCTATTTTGCCTTAATTAAACAAAGAAAAATAAACACTTTTAAAAGGAGACAAAAGGGGCGCCTGGGTGGCACAGCGGTTAAGCGTCTGCCTTCGGCTCAGGGCGTGATCCCGGCTTTATGGGATCGAGCCCCACATCAGGCTCCTCCGCTAGGAGCCTGCTTCTTCCTCTCCCACTCCCCCTGCTTGTGTTCCCTCTCTCTCTGGCTGTCTCTATCTCTGTCGAATAAATAAATAAAATCTTTAAAAAAAAAAGGAGACAAAAAATTAATAAATATATTTTACAGTATTTTCTGTAATAAATAAATAAATACATAAATAAAGTAAAATTTACAGTATTTTCTCCTGTACTCTAATAGACCTATTGGATCCATCCAGGCACCCCTGGATTAGGCAGGGAAACCACGTAAGTTTGCAGAAGTCCACGGCATCACCAAGTGGGTGAACGTTGCTGGAAATCCATATAGATGTTAACATGAATGATACAAAATGTGGGTTTAATAGGCTCTCTTTGCTCAACAATGCATGGACACAGCTTAAAGCCAGAGTGTAAGGGCCGTCAAATCAATGGTAATATAGATTTGAGAGCCTAAATTGTTTTCCAGAAATGTGAGTTGGTCAGGGTCTACCTCAGCCTGACCAAAGCTTCCCTTGCTATTGGTGGATCTAGCCATTTCTCAGAGTTGGAGCGCAGAGCCCAACCTACCAGAACAGCTCTGGTACTTGCCCTTGTTGGCCTCTTTGCCTGGAATATTCTTCCTCTTTGGGGTATTCTCATGGATGGTCCTGCATGGTATTCAGCCCATGCCCGCAATGGGCCTTCACAGAGAATGCTTTTTTGGTCATCTCATCTGAAATATCTGTCCTCCTACACCGTGACACAATGTCCTTGACCAGCTTTGTTTTTCTTTATGACACTTGTCACTACCCAACACTACGTTGTAGGTCTATATTTACATTATATATTACCATTTACCTATTTGCTAATTTGTTTATGTCTGTCTCTTCCACCAGACTATGTGGGCACGAACATTGTTTTGCCCATCCTACCCCCAGGTCCTGGAACAGTAACTTGTATACAGTAGGAGCTCAAAAGTTATTTATTGCATGGTCGTATGAGTGGAATGAAATCATGCATAATTTGTTTTCAGTACCATCCTCTCCCCTTAAAACAGAGTTTAATAATTTTGGCAAAATCTAAGATCTGACCTCTGAAGACAGTTGCAAACAGTTCGAACATCTTCCTCTCCAGAGTGTAGTCTCCATGAGAGCAAGACCATGTCTGGTTGTTCTATGCCAAGTCCCCAGCCAAAATCAGCAGCTGTTGCAACAATCTCCAAATCTCAGGGGCTTAGCACAACAGCATTAGGGGGTCCTTCTCCATCTCGTAGCTACGGCTTCTGGAACACATGGCTTCCAAGGGCCCAGGAAAGAGAGAATTGGAGAGCACACACTGGTTCTTAACGGCACTGGCTTAGAAGCCACGCATTTCACTCTGCTCACTGTCCGTTGGCCCCCATCCCACACACGACTTTCACCTAATTGCAAGGGAAGCATGTAGGTTCTTGTGCACACTCATCCTCACAGCCAGACCCAGCCTCTAGTACAGTGCCTGGCATACATGTCTGTATGTAACAGCCGTTGAGTATTTACTTGATGAACATATTTAAAATCTCTAAATTTCATGCATAAACTCTTCTGAAATGATGACTTGTTTTCTACCAAATAGTTTTATATATATTTTTTATATTATAGTTTATTCTTTTTTATTTGAGGATCGTTGATGCGTCATGTTACGTTAGTTTCAGGTGTACGACATAGTGATTTGACAAGTCTGTACTTTAGGGCATGTCAGCACAAATGTGGCCACCGCATTGCTGTTACGATATCATTGACTACATATCTTATGCTGTGCCTTTTAGTCCTGTGACTTATTCATTTCATAACTGGAGGCCAGTGTCTCCCTCTCCCCTTCACTCATTTTGCCCATCCCGTACCCCCCTTCCGTCTGGCAACCATCAGTTTGTTCTCTGTATTTATAAGTCTGGTTTGCTTTTTGTCTGTTTGTTCATTTTTTTAGACTCCACTTATGAGTGGAATCCTATGGTATTTGTCTTTCTCCGTCTGACTTATCCCACTTAGCATAACACCCTCTAGGTCCATCTATGTTGTCGTAAATGGCAAGATCTCATTCTCTTTATGGCTGCATAATATTCCAGTGCGTATACATACAACATTTTCCTTATCCATTCGTCCACTGATGGACACTTAGGTTGTTTCCATGTCTTGGTTAATTGTAAATAATGCTGCAATAAACATAGGGATTTGGTAATTCTTGAGGATGTTCAATTCTCCTGAGCTCAGGGCAGTTTGGAAACAGGTCTCCAGGTACGATTTTCTAAGTCATGGTTCCAGACTAATTGTAAGTCTCTGCATGCCTGAACATAGGAACGAAACAACAAAAAAGATTCTTGGTATTTTCCCCTGAAACTTCAAGTATAACATATTAAAAACCATCACATCAGGAAGGAACTACCTGTCTGTAAGTCCCTAGGACTCTAACAGACTGGGTTTCCCAGAGCCCTGGGATTATGAGGTCTTTGATCTGAAGAAGTTGCTGAATGAATGCCTTCAACCCACAACCTAAAATTTCTATGTTTTGCCCCAAATTCTTTACTCTTTTGCTTAAAATTGGGATTAGTAAGGGTCCTTGCAGGAGGCCAGTTTATATTCTCAACCAGGAAGTCTGATTAGCAGACCTCTCAGGATATGTTTCTGATGTATTTTCTCTTGGAGGCCAGGAGCACCACCTTGACCGTGTGATCTGCATGAAGTTTTTGAAAATTGTTTTACCCTCTTTAAGTGTACTGATGGGTTTTGTTACCTTGATTGTGCATACATGACCATTTGAAATATCCACTCACCCTTAGTTTCATGGGTTATCCCATCCTTTAACGGTCTGTGAGACATTAGAGAAGGTTCATACACTTAGCGTGTGAGCACACACATACATCCACCCACACACGCACGTGGGTTTAGCACCTGACATTCTGAATGCCTTGAAAATCACAGCTACTCTGCCTTTGTAACCAGGGAAAACGGGCCTGCTTCCCAGTAGGGATGGTAGGGAAGTATGTGATGGAAAAAAGAGAACAGTGACTTAGTGTTCTCCTAAATTCCTTCCATCTGGGTTTCATGTCGAGAAGCTTAGCAATCACGTTATGCTAAGTGAAACAAGACAGATGGGGAAAGACAAATACTGTATGACCTCACTTATATGTGGAATCGTAGATGGTCAAATTCATAGATCGAGGGAGTACAGCTGTAGCTATCAGGGTCTGGGGGTACAGGAAATGGGGAGAGGTTAGTCAAAGACTACCAACTTCCAGTTCCAAGATGGCTACGTTCTGGGCTGTAATGTAGAACATGGTGACTATAGTTACTGTATCGCATACTTGAATTTTGCTATAAGAGTAGACCTTAAATGTTCTCACCCCCCCGACCCCCCACACACAGGTGACTATAACTAAGCGAGGTGATGGATATGGTAATCATTTCACGATGTCTGTGTGCATCAAGCCATCACATTGTACACCTCAAATATATACAATTTGTATTTGCCAATTACACCTCAATAAAGTTGGAAAAGTAAATTTTCAGAAAGATTAGGCCATTTCAATGAGTCTTGCCTCCTACAGAGACCCTAAACTGACCCTAACAAAGAAACAATGGTTATTTACCATCAGAGGACCAGCAACTTTTCCTTGGGGTGTTCCAGAGTCCCAGTGTCAGTCCACGGATGACTGAGTAGAAACTTCCAGAAGAGGGAGGACGAAGTTGAGTGTGGAGACATTACTAGTGTGTCCAATGTCTGCTCTCCTTTTCCTCTGGGGGGCGACACTGTTTAGCCAACTTGCAGTGCAGCGGGTCCATGTCCTGCCTAAAGAAACGAGGAAGAAACGCTGAGTAGCACTTCCGGACTGAGGGATACAAAGTCTCTGAGTGAGTCTGTCTTTTCCTCACAGCGGTCAGTGTGGGGGCCGGGTGCTGAGATGTGAAGCCATGACAGAGGGCCGCCTAGACTGCCGGATCACTTCATGAAGGACAGATGCCCTGGAGAGTTGCTTAAAACTGGAACCAACTGGCATGAGAGAGAACTTTAGTCAGTAAGCCGCTAACATTGTAGAGGCTGTTTGTTCCTGAAGCATAATTTAATCTACCCTGACTAATAGAGTAAGACATAGATACTTCATGCTACCGCCTGGTTCTTCTTGTGACCATAGAATTCCCATTACAAAAAGTCACGTTAAAATAATAGATCTCTTCTTTGCCAGGAAGTGAGGAGTGATTACTTTGGTGTGCAGCAAACCCAAAAGGGTATAATGATTCCCTATTGATTCCCTATGTTTGATGTAAGATGAGATCCTGGCCTCATCAGTCCATTCACGGACGTATAAATTTAGCTTTTACACTTCTATTTTTATTTTTTTTAAATATTTTATTTATTCATGAGAGAGAAAGAGAGAGAGAGAGAGAGTGCACACAAGCAGGGGGAAGGGCAGAAGGAGAGGGAGAACCAGGCTCCCGCTGAGCAGGGAGCCCGATGTGGGCTCGATCACAGGACTCTGGGATCACGACCTGAGCCCTAAGGCAGATGCTTAACCAGGAACCCCAGCTTTTCCATTTTTAGATAAATTCAACATTATTGTGTCTGCAGGTGAGCTATTTCAACTCTCCTGTGTGCTGGCTTATTAATTAATTAATTAATTAATTTCCTAAAAATCTTAGCCATATCGGCCTTGGGGTTCGGTGACCTCTGTAAAAGTCATGTAGGATCTATTTTAACAGCTCTCCAACTGAGGCTGGCGGCCATGCACCTGGGCCCGAAGCAGATGTTTAAGAATAACTAATATGGACAATGTGACTGGCCAGTTAAGTGAGGGCTGCTTCCGATGCCCAACTATTGACTCCTGATTTGTACCGCAGTCTGCCGACCTTACCCTTCCCTCCCTGAGAACGGTTCTCCCTCCTTGTCTTCCCTACTTCTGTGAACAACGCCAGTGTCACGCATCGGCTCTCCCTTACGCCGCTCTTGTGAGCATGTTGTTACGCGTTAACCACGGGCCAACTTGGTTAAGTAAGTCTGTAAGAGAGTTGATATTTCTCCACCAGATTTCCAAATTATTTTACACCCATGGAGTCAGGGGCTGCAAACCAACGCCCACAACTGGACATCGGCTTACAAGTTGGCCATTCAGAAGTGATAGCCTTTGGCCAAATCTGTCTGCAGGTACCAGCCACCCAGTTCTAGTCTGAACCGCGGGGGGAACACAACTCAGTTCTCGGATGTGCAGAGAAAACACATCATGCCTGGAACTGAGTCACACTGATCAAAAAATCACCAAGACGGGTTTCTCAACACCACTCAGCAGAATATGTGTCTTGGACCCAAGTGAGGTCTGAGGAGTAGTGCAATGCTTGGATTCCAGCAACCGGGGACGTTAATCAGTGACTCTGGGTAGCAATTGCCACGGAAGTAAAAGTCAACAGTGGTTGACTCCAAGGCCTGCCTTGAGAAATGGCTGGAACTCCGCATATCCCGACTCAATGCTGACCTCTCTCTCACACAGGGCTCTAGAAGCTTAGCACCTGGCTCCTGGTAGCCATGACTCCCTGCCTTTCTTCTCTGCTTTCATCCATAGCAATCCCTCTTTAGTGTCCTCTCGTGCCTGGGTCTAAGGTTAACTCCTCCATGTTTCTTCATCTAGAAGTGATCACGCCAGTCTCTGAAACCCCAGAGCATCTCATTCCACGTTGTTTATGTGTGACCTGAGTTCAGGGACAAAATGCGGTACCAAGCCCCTGGCAGATTACCGACAGCAGCCCCACCTCTTCTAGGGTCTTGGGTCTTCCCCCAGCGCAAGGCCCTTCTCTCAAAGCTCGCTCTCTGCTCGTGCTGAAGCAAAGCTGGCCGATTAATGGGTGTGTGTGTGTGTGTGACTCCCTGCACACTCTGAATAAACTTTTCATTTTTGAGTAATTTGAGACTTACAGAAAAATTACAAAGGTTGAGCTCCTATATACCCAGCTTCTCCTAGGGCTACATGCATGCAGGGGCGTGGCGTATTCGCCAGACTGAGAAACCAGTATTGCTAGATCCCTATTAACGCCATGGCAGACTTCATTTAAGTGTTCACAGGTTAAAAAAAAAAAACAACAACTAGTCACCGATATTTAAAAATCAAGAGATTTTTCATTTTTGCTTGGTAAACTAGAAGAAGTGGCCATGGGGGCGTATCCCATCGGACAACGACTGGCTGAGCCAAATTAATAATCATAACGATAGCTGTGACTATAGCGAACATTTATGGAGCTCTTATTATGCACCAAGTACTCGTGCAAGTGATTTACGTGTATGAACACATTTCGCCTCATTCGAAGTCTTCAGGTGGGTTCCTGAGTCATCGCCGTTTCCCAGAAGAGGCAGCGGAGGCACCGAGGGATTAGGGAGAATGCCCGAGGTCACCCGGCTGGGCTGTGGGTGAGCAGGGGTAGAGGGAGAGCAGTCCCGTGTGCCCTGCCTCCCTGGCCCTTTTGGACTATTGTCCCCATCGGACTCTTCCCTTCATTTACGTTTCTTTCCAGGACCCTGTGGACAATTGATTGCTTTTTGGCAATTATCTCAGGCAGCCCTTCACAGTTTACAAATCCAGCCCTTCCGAGCTGGAAGAATATTCAGGGGGCACCTGTAGCCTCTTGCAAGAGGCTCCTGAGTCACGGCGAGTACTTGGAGAGTCACCCCCACACGAGGAAGGCCAGGCCGGCAGACAGGCTCAGGGAGCTCACCTTCACCCCGAATCACCTCCATTCTGCACAACCTGATGCCGCCCCCCACACAGAGATATGTCGGACCCTACTGCCCCAAACTGGAGCCACATGGGTCACCTGGGCAGCACCGACACCGCTGAAAGACAGTCACACCAGCCCCTGTTCCTCACCCTGGGCATCATTCAGACCTCCTGGGCTGCAGACGGGCCCGGGAAAAAAGGAGCTTTCGAACAAAACTAGTTGGATTCTTACTGACTACTCTTAAGCTGGGTGCCAGGCAGAGAAAGACCCACATCAGAGAGCAAGGAAGACACCTTGCGCTGAATTTAAACCATACGATGTCTGAATTCCCGTTCTGTCCTGGCTGTGGGCCTTCGTTATAAAGAGAACCATGAACTGACCATTTCTGGCAGTGTTTGTTCATGCCTGCCCTGTGAAGCGGCTGGAAGTGGCCAGTGAATAATCTCATTTTCTCAAGGAGGATGCAGAGGTCCCCTCTGTATGGTGTCTCAGTGAGCAGTTTGGCTGAAAGGGAGGCTTGGTTTTGAGATCCCTGCGCACGGCCTCCCAGTACAGCTGCCTGCTTTATTCTGTGTATCTTTGGAAACCGTGCTTGGTCTCCTTTCAAGCAGCTCTGCAGGCTGATAAGCTCGTCTTTTTGGAGGCCATCTGTTCTGCCCGTTCAGCTAAGAATGTGCTCGCTTACGAATTCTATGCCTGTTTCTTCTTATCTAGGTTGCATGGAAGAATAGATTTATAATTGGCAGCAGAAGATTGAAAAGTTCTGGGGAAAAGAATAGAAACTGTGCTGGGAACTGAAAGGGGTGTGCAGGACAACTGGGCCCACATAATGACAGCGTGTGGAGTGAGACTAAGAGGGTGCCTGCTGCATGACGGCCAGCCACGGCTCCAGAGGGGAAACGCGAGTGTTGGTCCAGCCCTCCATTACGTGGCAGATGACCCAACTGGATGACTCATCTTGTGAGATGGACGGACACCACGGAATAAGGAAGATGACCACGAACAAAGGCAGAATAAAAGAAAAAGACCGCATGTAGCCTGAGAAAGGTGGAGAGAAAGAGAAAATGGTGTCTCTCGTTGTCTGTAAGCCAACTCCACCATGTGGGTCACCTTGGCTCTGGTGATGACTTCTCTCGAGTAGCACGGTTTAAATGAATGTTTAAAAGATCTCTGTGCCTCACTAGGAATGTGGGATGGCCAGAAATTGTGTGCCTGCCAGCCTGGTCAGATTTGGTATGTATGACTTGGCGCTTCAAGGTGGTGAGAACTTTAGCAAGAACAGATCAGTGAGGGTCCACCAAAGATTAATGATATAAGGTTGTTACTATGGATTGTTCTAGCTTTAAAAGAAAGAAACAGAAATGGTAGCCTGACACCTGCCTCATCCGGCAGATTAACCATGGAGGCTGTGCTGAGAGCAGTTTAGTTCTGCCAGGGGTATCCCTTCTTCTGTGTTTGCTTGGCTGGACACTGCTCGGAGACACCTAGGTCAGCGCTTTTCAGACTGTCATCAAATCCCCTCAAGCTGCAGGGGCGAGTGGGCATATTTCCCTGGGATCTGGAGTGGGGGGAGGGGCTCCAGAAGCATGATTTCCTTTGAAAGTTCGGCAAATCTTACGTTTGCTCTGTAATAAGTCAGTGTTTGTTTAAATGTGAAAACAATGTTTTAAATCAATTACTATTGAGGAAACTGAGGCTCTGGTGATCTCAAAACTGTTTTAGGACTCGGCACACACTGTGGGCACACTGATTTTTCTGTCAGGGTGCCCTCCCCCGTTCTCCACCTCCCTTTCGTTGTCCAGAGAATCCTTGGTTACTTCCACAGTCAATTAATAGGCCAGAAAGGAAGAGGGGCAGCTTTCCCCTATTGCTGGGTTGCAGAGTTTTTCCCAAAGAGATTCTTGACCACGAAACCCCGTCCTCCACTAAAATCCTGGTGAAACTGCTGTACACTCAGGGCCAGGACAAATGTCCAGCCCCCACCTCCGAGCGGCCGTTCAGTCCTTCCAGCTGCCCTTCCTGTTCCATACTCTGAAGGAGCTTGTTGAAGCACTGTGTGCCCCCCTGAGGCTGTTCTCAGCCTGTCTGCTCGGTCTTGGCAGTCAGTGTCACCTGCCACTCCCCTCACAGATTTGCGAGATGGAACAGGATCAACTTGTTTTCCCACCTCTCTCTCCAAATTTTGGTTTTCAGCAGTTCCACTGTCATGTGTCTAGCCATGATTTCTTTTTTATTCTTCCTTATCCCATTCGAAGTTCATTGAGCTGCTTCAGTCTGTAAATTCATGTCATTGACCACATTTTCCAAGTTTTGACCACAATATATATTTTTCTCTTCTCTTTCTTTCTCCTGCTTTTGGTACTCCAATTGCTGATATCTTAAACCTTTTGATATAACGATCTGAACTCTGATCATTTTTCAGTCTTTTTTCTTTCTCTTCATTAGATTAGATACTTTCTACTAATACATGTTCAAGTTCATTGACTTGTTTCTCTGTCATTTCCAATCTTCTTTAAGGTCATTTGGTGACTTTTTATTTTATTTTATTTTTTTAAGATTTTATTTATTTATTTGACAGAGACAGCCAGCGAGAGAGGAAACACAAGCAGGGGGAGTGGGAAAGGAAGAAGCAGGCTCATAGCAGAGGAGCCTGATGTGGGGCTCGATCCCATAATGCCAGGATCATGCCCTGAGCCAAAGGCAGACGCTTAACCGCTGTGCCAACCCAGGCGCCCCTTTATTTTTATTATTGTGCATTTTTTTCAGTACCAAAATTTCCATGTGGTTATTTTTTGCATTCTTTCTCTCCTGAAATTTCTTTTTTTTTTTTTTTAAAGATTTTATTTATTTATTCGACAGAGATAGAGATAGCCAGTGAGAGAGGGAACACAAGCAGGGGGAGTTGGAGAGGAAGAAGCAGGCTCCTAGCGGAGGAGCCTGACGTGGGGCTAGATACCATAACGCCGGGATCACGCCCTGAGCCGAAGGCAGACGCTTAACCGCTGTGCCACCCAGGCGCCCCTCTCCTGAAATTTCTATTTTTCATTCATTGTGGGCAAACTTTCATTTTCCTCATTAAGCATCATTATGCTAGCAGCTTTAAAGTCATTGGCTCTTTGCTTTGTAAGTGACTTCAGATTGCATCCTGGACATTATGAACGTTACGGTACGAAGACTGGATTTTGTTATATTTCACTGAGATGTGTTGGTGGGTTTGTTCTAGCAAACAATCAACTTGGTCAGACTTCTAACAACAACGATGAACCTCACACATAAAATACTGAGTCAAAGTAGCTTGACACGAAAGGTTACATTCTGTGTTACTCCATTTCTGTAAAGCTCAAAACTAGCCTATGTAATCTATGCTCTTAGAAGTCAGGATGCTGGTTACCTTTGAGGGAGTATTAGTGATTTAAATGAAACACAATGGGGCGAGTGGGGGCTTCCGGTTATAGTCTGTTTCTTCATATGTGTGTGTGTGTGTGTGTGTGTGTGTGTTTTAAAGAGAGAGAGAGTAAGTATGAGTGGAGGCAGGGAGAAGGAGAGAGTGACTCTCAAGCAGACTCCATGCCAAGTGCAAAGCCTGACTCAGGACTCGATCTCACGACCCTGAGACCATGACTTGAGCCAAAACCAAGGGTTGAATGTTTAACCGACTGTGCCACTCAGGGGCCTCCATATCTGTTTCTTCTTAAACACATTTATGATTATACATTTTAAAGTCTACAATTTGATAATTTTTGACGTGTGTATACACCTATGAAATCATAACCACAATCGGTGTAATGGATATATACCCCGCCCCACCAAGTGTCATGGTGTTACTTCCTCTTATCCCAGCCTTCCATATGCCCAGTGATCTCTGATCTGCTGTCCGTCACTATGGATCACTTTGTGCCTTCTAGGATTTTTATAAATGGCATTGTGCATAGTGCGCTCTTTTTTTTCTTTTTGTCTGATTTCTTTCACTTAAGCATCTGTGTATCTCTTTGGTGAAATGTCTTGAAATAGTTTTTGCTTATTTTCTTAAATTGGGATTTTTTTTTTCTTATTTTTCAGTGTTGAACCTTGTTATATGTTCAGGAATCAGATGTGTGATTTGCAAATAATTTCTTCCAAACATTGTCTTGTCTTTTTAGTCTTTAACAGTATCTTTCAAAGAGAGAAAGCTCTTAATTTTGATGAACTTTGATTGCATTGATTTATTCTTTTGTGGACTGTGCTTTCCATGTCATAGCTAAGAAATTTTTGTCTAATCCAAGGTTACAAAGATTTTCTTCTTTGTTTTCTCGTTGAAGTTGGTGGTTAAAGTTTTAGGTTTACTTCTACAAATAGACTTTGAGTTAATTTTTGTATAAACTCTAAGATACAGATCAAAGGGTTTTGTTTTGTTTGTTCTTGCCATCAAGTTGTTTCAGCACCATTAGTTGAAAAGAATATCCTTTGGTCCATTGAATTGCTGGAGCAACTTTGTTAAAAATCAATTGAGCATATTTGTGCGTTTCTTTCTATACTTTCTGTTCTGTTCCTTTGATCTATTTAGGTATATTTATGCTCACGCCACATTGCTACAATAACTACGTGTTGTAGCTTCATACTGTAGCTTTGCAATAAGTCTTGAAATCAGGTAGTGTAAATCCTCCAACTTTCTTCTTTTCTTCTCAAGTTGTTTTATCTATTCAAGGTCCTATGCATTTCCATATGGAATTTAGAATCAAACTTTCAATTTATTCGCTAAAGCACAGTGGGATATTTATTGCAATTGCATGGGATCTTAGATCTATTTGGGAGAATAGACATCTTAACAACATTGAGTCTTCTGAGATATGTACTTCCTCCTGAGAAAAAAGAAATAGAATGACATGAAAAGACAAAGTCTGAGTATGGGTTTTCCAGTGGCCTTGAGCATGCCACTTCCCCGACTCTGAGCCTCTGTCTGTCTCCTCTTCTGTAATTGAGGGGAGAATATGCTCTGCGAGATCAAGCCAGATAATGATAGAGAAGCTGACGGTGTTTCAGGGTAACAAAGAGCTTTTCCTGCAGCGGATTTTACTGTTATGCACCTGGTGGGTTTCCCAAAATAAATGTCCAATATAGAGGGCATGGTGCTATTTGGATATCAGATTTTATTCTCTTTCTCCTCTTCATTAGAATCGCAATGACCATCATTGTCAGGCAGCGCTAAGCCTTCCAGGTGAGGTTCCATGTACTCACAAAGACGGCCATCACTCTTGTTTGGTGATTACCCCAATCTGATATTAATTAATTGGCATTCACAGCATCTCCTCTCTCATTTGAAGTGCTCACTGTTTTTCAAGTCTGATTCCCAAGTCTGACAATTTCCTTCTACCTGCTGCCAATTTTCAGGCTGGTTCTGTAGACTCTGGTTTCTGTCTTTCTGTCTCCTTCCCTGGTCATGTCTTTTTTTTTTTTTTTTAAACCTATCTGATGTGTTGTTTCCAGGAGCCACTTGCATTAACCCCACACTTAGTCTTTCTTCATCACCCTGGATTCTGTGCCACTGGCTACTGGGGTTAGGGGATCTTGGAACAAGGGTTCTGGCCACTACCTGTGGACCTGGTCCTAGCAGCTGTCTCAAGTGTCCATGGATTCTTTCTCCTTGCTCACCTCAGCCTGCACCAGCTGCAAATGTGAAATCAACCTGGTCTGGCAGTGACTTTAAAAGATCTGGTAAAAACATTCTCATTTCTCTATCACTGCCTGGGCTTAGGTCTCAGATCCCAGATGTGCCAAAACCCAGTCGGAATTATTCTATTTACATTTAGTGAATGCCCGCTATATTAGGGTTTACACTTACATTTTTATGTGCTTTCTAGTTTTTCTATTAATGGTCCCTTTTACTCTCCTTTCTTGCCCTCTTCAGGACTGATATTTTTATTACTTCATTTTTGCTCGCTAAACTGGAAGATATACACTTTGACTACTCCGTCAGTGCTTGTCCTAAAACCTGCAGCATGCGTCCTTCGATTTATCAAGGTACAGTACTAATGAGCACTTTGACCCTCCTCCTGGACAATACAAGGAACTTAGAACACCTTAATTTCACATACCTCTGACCTAACAGACAAGCTGTTGTGCATTTTCAATTCCATATAAATTACGCAGTTATATTATTATTGTTGTATACAGCCATATTTACTTAGATAAGCCCACATGTTTGCTGGTTTGTGTTCTCCACCTCTTCCTGCATTTGACCTTCCTTATTCCTTATTCTTTCTCTTACTGAGTTTGCTGTTGGCAAATTCTCTCTGCTTCTCCTCCTCTGAAAACATTTGATTTCACCCTCATCCTATGAGGATAGTTTTGCTGGTTGACAGAATTCTAGTTTCTCCGTCAACACTTATTTTCATTTCCTCTTTTATCTGTTTCCATTGCCTTTTGGTTTTCATCCTTGTCCTTGAACTGTTAGAGGCCAGTGTCCTCCCTCTTTGAAGACAATGTAACCACACCACCTGGGCTGCTTGAAAAATTAGCTTTGTTTTTTATTGTCTGCAGTTCAAAAAGATGTGTGTCTGTGTTTGGATATTTCCTTTTTTTTTTTTTAATTTGATTCTCCTTGGGATCTATTAGGTATCTTAAATTTCACAAGAGATAGCTTTCATCAGTTCTGGAAAATTCTTAGCCATTATTAGAAAGTGCTTCTGTCCATTCTTTCTTTTCTGGTTTTCTGACTTCAGTTATGTATATCTTAGGTTTTCTCATGACATCGTTTACATCCATTGACCCCTCTTTGTATTTTTATCCTTATCTCTCCATCCCGCATCTGGGAGAATTTCTTCTGACCTATTTTCCAGTTCACTTAATTTCCTCTCCTCTTTTTTTCAGTGCTGTAAAATTACTTTAGTGTCATCCCCCCAAGATTGAACACATAGTAAAAAAGGGTATAACATATCATCTCTTACGATCTCAAGTGAAAAGCATCAAAATATACCAATTAAACTTTCTTTAAATAACCCTCTCAAGCAACTGACTGAAGAACAGAGGACGAGCTGCTTTTACAAGAACACTTCTGTGGGCGGACCTAGGATGAGTTCGATGAATCTGTGCTTAGGGGCCATGTCATAGAACAAATTCCTCATATTCTAAAACTGGTTCTTCCACAGAAAATTTACTTGTGAATATCACACAACCTGCAAACATCCAGAGAAAAATGCCTTTCTCTAGTCACGAGGACAGTGAGTTGCTCTCCAGCAGGAGGCAACACTTTCTGCTTTACGACATGATTCTCTATGTGATCTGCGGGATGGTCTTTGTACCCATTTTCTCCTTCATGGGGATTGTTCCTGAGAGCATTCCCCAATACACTTCCTGCATGCAAATTTCCGAATCTCAGAGTCTGTTTGCTAGGACCCCGAACTCCAAGGGTAAGTTACAGAATTGCCCTGAGCTTCCGTTCTTTCACCTATAACTTGTGATGATCCTTGCAACGATGTCAGAGATTATTGCGGGGATTAAATGAGATAATGCATGCAAAGTGCCTGGGAAAGTGCCTAACATACTTAGTACTCAAAGGAGTTTGTTATTAAGATTATTAATAAAATGGAGACATTATTATCACCGTTTTACACATGAGGAAACTGAGGCTCAGAAAGTTTAAGTAACTTGCCGAAGTCACATAGTCAAGAGTGGAGCTGGAATTTAAACGGTGTGTACGTGTGTGTGCAGTTACACATATGTAAGTGCATATATATGTTTATGGTTATATATGTATATGTGAGAAAATACATATACACACACACACGCACACATACATACATGTGGGGTTTTTCCTTTTTTAAAAAATATTTTATCTCTTTATTTATTTTAGAGAGAGAGAGCACGAGTGGCAGAGGGAGAAAGAGAGAGAGAACCTCAAGCAGACTCTAAGCTGAGTGTGGAACCCGAGGCATGGCTCAATCCCATGACCCTGAGATCATGACCTGAGCCGAAACCAAGAGCCGGATGCTTAACCGACTGAGCCACCCAGGTGCCCCTGTTTTTTGTTTTTGTTTTTTTCCTGCTACTACTTTATATTGCCTGTTGTTCTTTGGAGCCAACATAGAAGTTTGGGTAGAAGTTTGATTAGAATAAACAGTTTGTGGAGGAAGTTGACAAGGACACAGAGAAGTTTGTCTCTTGAGGCTTATGGGAAAATGTGTGACAATCAGCTTCAAAGAGGTGGAAAGAAGACCCAGGTGTACAATAGATCTGTGATAAAGGGATCGAACTAAAAGGATGAGAGAACACAGGAGTGAAAGGAAACTATTGTTTGGGACTGTCATTTATATTGCAGAAATTGAAAAGCTAAAGCAGTGTCCTTCTCAGAAATTTTGATGGTTTTCAGAGTTATTTTTAACTAATTGCCAGATTCTTAGAACTGGGGGGAAAAACCATTACAGTTCGTGTTCTCTAGACAATTTGCACAATCCCCATGCAGTTTTTCTTCTTCTTTTTTCCACTCCAGGATAATGGGAATAATACTTCTTTTTGTAAAGGATTCCCCTGAGGACGGCTGGTTGAGAATAGAAGGAACATAAAATGAAAGCAAAATGAATAAGAAGTCCTTGCTATTAGAGTTGGGAATCAACAAAAAGAAGCGGATGAGGAGACAGTATTTAAAACATCAGTCGTACCAGCTCTCAACCTTACCCCTCGGAGCATTATTTTCCCAAGACACTTACTGTAGCCTGAAATCTCACCATTGGTTTGGGGTAAAGCCAAATCCAAGAGAAAATCAGTGAAAACCTCCTGGTCTTCTATCTCTTTCTGCTCTGTCAGAAACCCACAGACCTCTAAAAGAAAACAAAGTTTCACATTGACAGAGCACATGTTGGAAACACAATTAACTGTCCTGAGACTCGCCCTAGGGTCCGGAGAGGCTGGGTAGCACAGTGGAGCACAGATGGGCATCCTCCACCGGGAAGATAGGGTGGCTCTCTCAGGCCGAAGCAAGGGGGCTCAGAGGCTACCAGAGTTCATGTGATGGGGGAGTAAAAAGGAACTTTTAATCAGGAGCTGTTTTGTGCACAAAAATCACACGTCTTCAGGTGCAAATGAATCGTGACCTCTACAGCGAAGAAATTGAAGGCTTTGGGCCAGGAGGGTAAAAATCCCATTTTTAGAACTTTTCAGCCAAGGCTACCTTTTGCTGAGATAACTGCTCAACTCTGCTCCTTCCCTGCTTACAAACCCACATTTCAAGATTCTTCCTTCCATCTCTGGCCCCGGGTGGAATAAATCATCTGAACAACAAAATAATCATTGTATGTCGATGCCTTGCATGATAGCAATGGAAAACCTGAAAAGTTGTTAGACACAGTCATTATGTTCAAAATATTCATTGAAGGGGTCAGTTAAGTGGTGAGCCTATAGTTTTCCTGTATACAGTGTAAAAGGCAGCCAGCCAATGAAAGAAAAGATTTTATTCACAAGAGCAACCAAACTTATAAGACGACACTGAATGATATTAACAAGAAATGTGCAGGAGCTTTAGGAAATAAAGAAACAGCAAAAAGAAAACCCGGCGAGGGCCACATAAAGATGAGGGTAAGAAGACATTCATCTCATCCTTAGATGGGAAGGCACTCCATGTTATAGTGGGGTTTCCTTGCGGTTCATTTATGCATTCAGGATAATTCCTATCAACATTCCAGGGGAACTTTTCTTGGGCTCTGACCAAAGGATTCTAAAATTCACCTAGATGGATGCCTGGGGGTCTCAGGTGGTTAAATGTCTGCCTTCAGCTCAGGTCATGATCCCAGGGTCTTGTGATTGAACCCCATGTGGGGCTCCTTGCTCAGCAGGGATCCTGTTTCTCCCTCTGCCTGCCACTCCCCCTGCTTGTGCTCTCTCTCTTTTCCCCCTCCGACAAAAAAAATAAATAAAATATTTTTAAAAAAATAAAATTCATCTAGAAGGCTCGTTTCATTTTTTAAAAATTCTAGAAAAATCTTTTCAAAAAAAGAATCACACGGGCTGCTTGTTCCATGAAGTCCAACCACAGTATTAACATGTAAGATACCAGGACACAGAGACACAGACACTTCCTCTCAAGCCAAGAGAATCGAAAAACAGATCCATGTGTATGTGAGAATTCACGTGATTTACAAAAGATCACAGTTCAAATGAACTATGGCTACCCGGTTGACCTGACACAACTTTCAGAGAAGATAATCTGCAAGAAAATATTTCAGTATCCTATCATCTGCATAGCCTTTGAGTGAGCAATTTGAATTCCACGTACAGAGTTAAAGGCTATGCATCTTAGGACTTTTAAAGTTTGAAAACAACTGAGAAGTCCATCCAAAGAGAACTTTAAAACTAAAAGCTTATGGCACACCTCAAATACGGAATATGATACAGTCATTAAAACAATACATTACTGTGTCCAAAAAATGTTTAAAAAGCAGTGTATCGGGGCACCTGGGTGGCGCAGTCGTTAAGCGTCTGCCTTCGGCTCAGGGCGTGATCCCGGCATTCTGGGATCGAGCCCCACATCAGGCTCCTCTGCTGGGAGCCTGCTTCTTCCTCTCCTACTCCCCCTGCTTGTGTTCCCTCTCTCGCTGGCTGTCTCTCTCTGTCTAATAAATAAATAAAATCTTAAAAAAAAAAAGCAGTGTGTCAAGAAGAATTCCATTTCAGTGAGTGCGTATTTGTGTGTGTACGTGTGTGTGACTACATTTTATTTTTCGTATTGCTTTAACGGCCTTTGTGAAGTGCGTATAATGATCGTGTATGACTCCTGTAACTAAACATTAGTAAAGGCGGCTTTTGTAGAGGGGCTTGAGAAACCCTCATTGGTGGAATAGTTCTGTCTCCTTTGCTAAACCCTACGATTGATGGCATCAAGGGTCTTACTCATCTAGCCACGGGGCACATTTGTCCTGAGGAAGTGCTCTCTCTGGGAGCAGAAGGGTCTTAGCTGACAAGTGAAAAATCGACACCCCGATTTAGCTTCCGATTTGTCTCGCTTACCTGAAACCTGAGCTTCAAATTCAAAGCCGAACTGTTCAGACGGTCTTATCTCGCTCAGCTAAGCAGACATCTACGGCGGATCCATGCCCTTTTTAGAGTCATTGTAGGTGCCACTCATTTGAACAATACCTCAGTGTCTTTTAAAATCAGAGCAGAAAGAATTGTGCAAATATAAAGCCCAACCGGAGCCGGATTCCAGGAAGAGACAATAAAAGCATTTTATGCCCGCAAACATCCATGCTGTGTCTCGTCACTAAAATCTATGTAGCTTACAGATGTCCCTTTGCTTCAAAAGCCAAGATCTTATAACTGAACTCAGTGCACAGTGTGGACAATAGAAATGTTGGCAACTTCGATTTCTGCATTTTTAATACTCTTCTAAATGGCCTTTCTTGTAATTATTTTTTATCTTGAGATACATTCTTTCGTATCGGTTCATTTTGTCAACAGCCTCAAATCTTTTCGGAAGAAGCTTAGATTTGGAATCCTTTCCCAAGGAGGCCAAGATGACCAGGAAACCACGACCTTCAGAGAAATGTGTAGCCAGTCCGCCTTATAGGATGCCCAGACTCAGTCCCTAGGACTAGTGGGGACCTGGGGGTGGGAGTCCTCCTAGTGGAGACATTGGCCCATGCAGCCGGGTCTCTCTCGGAAGGCCTGGACAGAGCTTCCCTAAGCACTCCCAGCCTTGGAGATTTAGGCCCCCGCCTGGGGTGTTGACCCCAGAGAGAGGGCCCTGCAGTGGGTGGGGGCGTCTGAGCCAAGGATGCTGTCTCCTGCGGCACATGGAGGGCTGCAGGCTGGACAGCGAGGCTCAGTGGTGGTGGCCGCGATGGGGGTGCTCATTCCATCACTCAGAGACCATAGACCTGTGACCGTGGCCTCACCCTTGGGTCCCAGTCCTCTGGCTCTGATTCTCCAGCAACGCATTTCCTGTCCGTCTGCCAATTCATTCAACCTGCTCCGAATCGAGGGCACCCCGGCCCTGGGGCCCCGCCTCTATGTCCCCGGGTGCAGAGCGCCCCGGAGTGCGCGCACAGGGGTCTGGCCAGGCGCAAACCAAACCTCCCGAGGAAGAGTCTCTGTCCCTCTTTGGTGTCACTTCTCCTTCAACCCAGAGGTTTCTCTCGCCTGCCTCTCAATCCCCATAATATCTCAGACCAGTGCCTTTGACTTCATGCTGGGCAGCATGGCTGCCGTTCTAGTTTTCCTATGCATGGGCTCAGTGTCTCTAATGCTGCCCAGTACTGGATGCTGGTGGGACACCAGGCTTTGTCCAGGTTTGCCCCTCAGGGACGGCTGACCTTGGACAGGGCAACTTTGGTCTTTTGGTCTCAGGTGCTTCTTTAATAAAAAGGGTTGGGGGGAAGAAGGAAGAAAGGACTCTAGGTGCAGACACAATGCCGAGCACGGAGCCCTGTTCCTTAGAGGGGGTCACACAGAGCACCGAATCTATGGGGTGCTAAGAAGTTTATAAGAAAAACATATTTCTGTGATCAAATGACCTTGATAAACACTGGATTAAATAAAGCAAAACAAAAGTTTCTTACTGCAGGACTTTTCTGTGCCTTTGACATGATTATGCATTGAAAATCTCTGAGGCGAGTTCCTAGTGCTGTGCCCTCCCTCCAAGTTATTTAAATGTAAGCTTTTCATGGAGCCCCTCAAGGGACTTGCATGTCACATGATCCCTCTCAGGAACATGACTACAGTGGCCCTATCTATTTTCTTCTCTCCTCGAGCACCACCTGGCATCAGTGAATGAATGAACCCAGTGTTTACGCACGCTAGGAACTCAAAACATATTTTTAAGTTGAGTTTTACAGATTTCGCTGACGTCCTTCCAAAACGCGATTCTGTTATTAAGGATTTGACATGGCCTCTCCTCAACTATATTCAATCCATAACCCTGAATTCTTCATGGAGCAGAATTTTGGAGGCAGGGACCTCGTCTTGGGCAGGGAGGTGTCCCCATGGTAATGGGGTTACTATAGAGGCGGTAAGTCGATCAATGCAGGGGAAACAACCGGAAGGATTTCTGGCATTGAGACAGAGCCCACACAGGAGAGAAGGTCCTGGCCTGAGGGTCTGCGGCTGTCTACACCCAGAGATCACCAGCAAATTCCAGGAGCCAGCGCCAAGCATGAGAAGGGACCTGCTCTCCCGGGCCACCCTGAGGCTCTCTGCGCATGTGTACTTGTAAATATCTTCTGCTTCTCCATTTCTCACGCCGCCTTCAGTCCCTGACCTTTGGGCTTTCAGCTCGAACCCCACAGCGCTCTGACAAGTTGCCAGAAAGGCCTTGGTTGGTCCAAGCCACACAACTCATGGGCGTTCAGCCAATGGAGCGTTGGCCTTGAATCAGGTTCTATCCCAAGCTCAGTGGGCCCTTGAGGGCTGGCAGATCCCAGAGACGGGGGACATGAGCAGGTATGTGCTGTGAAGGTCCTTGAGGAGAGGGCTGGGGAGGACTCTGAAAATGTGGGTGTTTGGACCCATGAGCTACCATATTGTCTTCTCCGTTTGGAATTCCCATCCCCCACACACGCCCTCCCCTTTGCGTTGGTTACCTGTGCTGTATTACACGCCATCCAGAAGCTAGCTCGTGAACCTCAGGTCAGCCGAGTGGTTCTGGCCTGGGTCAAGCTGGGCTGACCTTGGCGCGGCTCAGTGTCTGCAGCCAGTGGCAGGTTAGCTGGGTTACTGGACGGCCTCCCTCGCAGTTCTGCCATAGGCTGGATATCAGCCATGGTGTTGACGGCGCTGAGCCAGGTGTCTCTCACCCATCGGCATAGACTAGTCTGGATTCGCTCACACAGCAGACACAGCGCACTGAGCTGGCTCCACTCACAGCTCTCTCTCCTCTGAATCCTCTTTTAACCAAACTCACCCTCTTTCTACCTCGATGCCCAGGCTACCCTGCCCTCCGGCTTGATGAACTGTCTTTCCTTCTGAGCCTCTCACGACTGTTGAGTGTATGCACCCCTCCCTGACTTGCCACATGTCACGAGTAAAAATATAGAACAGCCAGTTCAAGTAATTTGAATATTACATACACAACAATACATCTTTTTTAGTATAAGTATATCCCAAATATTACCTGGGATATACTTGTACTAAAAGATTATTTATTGAAATTCAAGTTTAGTTGGACATCCTGTATTTTATCTGGCACCTCTCCCTCCCCAGAACTCCTGAGTCCAGCCTCTAGGGAGAAGAGGGGGCACTGACCTGCTTCTAGGTGCATCGAGGACCCTCTGTAACCAGCAGGGCATGGGCCCAGCCTTTGGTGATGGGGCAGTGGGTGTGGGATCCACATCTTTTCCTTTCACTGCCTCTTTCTGTGTGAATAGTGGGTGATAGAATGTAGGCTGAGGGTAACTATTATTTGAGGGATCCCAATTAATTTGAGAAACACTGAGCATCCCTCTCAAGCACGGAGCTGATGAAGGTATTGGGAGGGATGCGTGAAAGAGTCCATGTTGCCCTGCTCGTCTTACTCTGTTTGGGACTGAGGTCCACGGACTTCTCAGCCCGGGCTATCCTGCTATTATTTGAACAGTTAGTAGCCTGAAAGTTTTATAATATTTCAAACTGGTGTTCCACAAGCTGAATTCGGGACTTGGACGAGAACTTGGCCCATGCGTGCAGACCCCGTGGGTGAAAACGTCAGTCAAGTCACATGCTCTCTTCTTTGGCTCTCTATCCACACGGGAGAAGGTTGGGCTATCACACCTACTTTCTAACGTTTCTGTATAGGTCCAGTAGTAAGGAGGTCCAGGGTGAAGCCCTTCAAGCAGGCTTTGGGGATCCCTTCCTCTAACTTGGGGGGAGGGCTTGCTTTCTTATATGGACAGCCAGAGCAGGATGGATCCCCCATCATGCATTCGGCATTCGGCGTTGGGACAAACGTTTGGCTGTTTTCGCCTATATAAGCCCTAGGAGCTGGGCCTACTATTTGCTTTGTTTGCTGCTCTATTCCCACTGCCTAACTACCCGTGCCTGGCACACAGCAGGTGTTCAGTTAATCTGGGTTGAAGCAGTGAATGCATGTGTCCCAAGAGCAATGGCTGGCTGCACGCTTTAATATAACTTCTTGTTCAATGTCCATCTCCCCTACAAGTCTACAAGTCTGTGAGCCCCATGGAGGGGACCCGTGTGTGTCGGGTTCCCTACCTCACTCAGAATCTTCCAGAATGCCTGACCCAATAAAAAATGTTCGATTCAGAAACCTTTTCCTTTAATATCTCTGACGTGCATGCCCCCAGGACAATCAGTCACTTATTTCTGCAGGAGCCAGTTCCACGGTTGGAGAGAGTTTTGGCAACCCTCCAAGTGTTTGAACATAGCTATTACTCAATGTCTAGTCCAAAGCAACAGAAAGGAATTGCGTGTGCCATGTTCCCCAGGGCATGGGGTGGGCTTTCTGGGGTTCCTTCCTTTCAAATAGGAGAAGTGGTGTCCGTGGGACCAACAGGCAGGGAGGGTAGGATGGGGAGGTGCCGAGGGCCACAAAGGGCGGGCTGGGACAGGGGATCATGTGTGCTGGTGGTCTGACAGAGGAGGGATATGGGACGGGCCAGGACAGGACATGTGCTGGGATGGGCCTCGCAGTGTGGCGCCTTCCTGGCTGGCCCCTCACCCCGGCCTCACCACACTGGGGCTTATCCCGCCTCAGCCGTCAGATGATTTTCCCAGACACACTTTGTCCACATCCACACCTCCACTGGCATACAGCTACTCCACCCCGTCTACAGGGTGACGTCCCCACCACTTATCTAGTATCCAAAGCCTCCAACCTTTGACCTCCAAATACCTCTTCAGCCTTACCTCCCACTGTGATCGTCTGTGAACCTTCTATTACTGCAAAACTGGGTTTCTCTCTCTCTTTCTTCTTCATACCTTTTCTTTCTTTCTCCACCGGCCCTTGCCCACAGAGGGTCTCCTCCACCCTCCCTCTGACACTGTCTTACCCTCTTATCTTTTATTTAAGACCTACCTGGCTTTCGGGATCCAACTCAAGCCTGACCTCCTCAGGGTGTGGATGGGCGTATTTCTTCTAAGGGCACCTCTTGGGATGGCTCCTTCCTAGACAGGCACCACCCACAGCTGTCCTCTAGGTCTTGGTGCTCACTTCCTTGTGGGGATGCGGGGATGGGTATTTCCGCACGCATGACACATACACGCAGAGAAGGTGGCATCGCATCGTGTTTCCCCATTAGATTCGGACAAATGGATGTGTCCTCGAGACTGGAGGGGCTCACTTGCAGGGCTGAGACTCCAACCGCTCAAGATTCTCCATTGCAAGTGAATATTGCCCCCAAGTTCATCCCCTGACCAAGTTGGTGCCCACCCGGCCATGTGGACCCTCCCACTTTCTTTGATCTTGGGGCTGCCCTTGGCCATCTGACCTCCCATACTATACTGGCCCATAATTGTACCCCTTTCTTTTCCTGGAGCGTGACTTGGAGCCCTGCCCTGGTCCCAATCTCCTCTGAGGTGTTCTAGTCCCTGACATCCAGGCCATGATGTTTCAGGAGGGCCTCACTTCACTGTACCACCGAGGTGAGTCACTATGAAGGGACAAAGCTGCTTATCCCTCCTGCTGTCCCTTGTGCCTTTTCCTGGAACCCTCGGGAAAGATCCGCAGTGGCAGCAGCAGTGACGGACATCGCCCGGGAGGCCACAACATGAGGCTGCTTCCATTTTTGACTTTCTGATCACAGTTGATCCTGAGTTCGATGAGATTATCGAGCTGATGGCTCAAAGCTGCCCAGCGCGTTGACCTTCCCGTGTAAACACAGCGCCTTAATGTTCACACAACCCAAGGTCAGCTTTATTAGGATCTTTGCACACTGATTAACCGGTCCTTAGAGCAGCCCACGGTGCAGGCTGGGGCAGGCTGGGGCAGGCTGGTGTGGGCCTTCCGGATTGTTCCAGGGGAGGGGGAGAAAGCCACCACCTGGCCTCCCACCACAGTCACCCTGCAGCCGGGTTGACGACTTTCCCCAGGAAGAGCAAGCTCTGAGTGGTCACCTCCCACAGGAGCACAAGGAAAGGCCTGTTGAAACGGACCTGTGGGGCCGATGTTGCGTTCAGAGCCTGGGGCTGGGAGAGGAGGCCGGAGGCAGCCCCTGCCCTGGTTCCCCACACATTCATGTCCACTGCAGCCTTGTGTGACACCTGGAGGGGGAGACGGGGACAGAGACAGCGTCAGCTCAGGGCGCTCTCAGGGGACAGATCCCAGCTGGTGTGGTCTAGGGAGCTGCAGGCAGAGTCACCCCCTCAGGCCCCAGGGGCCCCGTCTTCCCAGGAGGCCACCCTCCAGCCTTCACGACTTCTGCTTCTTTCCTGCGTTTTCTATCCGCCCCCCCGCCACGCCCCGGGGGATGGCCCTGACGCTGCTGTTTGCTCTCGGACGGAACGGAGTTGGACCTGAGCAGGGCTGCGCGGGAACCAGGCTGCAAACTCCCGAGGCCGAGGTGGTTTTGTTTTGTTTTTTTAATAATTTTTCTTATTATATTATGTTAGTCACCATACAGTACACCCCTAGTTTTTGATGTAGTGTTCCATGATTCATTACTTGCGGATAACACCCAGTGCACCATCAATACGTGCCCTCCTTACTACCCATCACCAGCCTGAGTTTTAGGAGCCGCCGGAAGCCCCTGGGCGCCGGGACCGCAGCCCGAGCGCCGGTTTCTGCTCCCAGCTGCACGCACAGCTCTAAGCCTTGCTGGCCTCTTCTTTAAAATGACCTGCTCAGCCTAACACAACGGTTTTTCACGTGAGTTCAGGGAACCGCTTGTCTGATGTGCCCAACCCTCTACCCGCCTCTGTGAGAATTCCTTTTTTTATTTTAATTTTAATCTTTTAATTTAAATTCAATTTATTAACATACAGTGTATTATTATTAATTTCGGTCGAGTTCAGTGATTCATCCATTGCGTGCCACACCCAGGGCTCATTCCGTCCCGTGCCCTCCTTCATGCCCGTCGCCCAGTTATCCCGTTCCCCCCACCCCCCCTCCAGAATTCCTTTGTTAAAACCCTCATCTTCACACACCTTTTTAGGAAGAAAGGACTCTGAGGCTTTAAAAAAGAGTTGAAACAAGTTGGCCTTGACAATCCTTTTTGTTTCTAGAAAGTTCTATGAAGAGATACGCCTCTCCTTGAAGGTCACTGCCAAAGGGATTCTTTAAAAGGCCAAGTTATTTCTTTTCCTTCTTGTTCACTCTCCACCACGGGCATGCACACACACGCACACGGACACACTCACTCACAGGCACACACAGGACTACGTCCCTATTGCCTTGGTTCACATTCCTAATCTCAGGTGGCCTTTCCCAGTCAAAAGACAGAAAACTGTCCTTATGAAATTCTTAGCAAAGGGGCGCCTGGGTGGCAACGGACTCTTGGTTTCAGCTCAGGGCGTGATCTCAGGGTCATGAGGTCAAGCCTCACAGAGACCGACGCAGGGCTCAATCCCATGTCTGCTTGGGATTCTCTGTCCCTCTCCCTCTTCCCTGTGCTCTGCCCCTTCCCCCTGTGCTCTCTCTCTTTCTCTTTCTCTCTACCTCTAAAATAAATACATAAATAAAACTTTAAAAAAAGAGAAATTTCTAGCAAAGCCTCAAACAACAGTTAATGACTCTATCCTAAAACAGAAAAGATAGAGCAGGGAAGGAAAATTACATCGTTATTTCCAGCTATTAACTCTCTTTTCCTAGTAGAGAGTCATGGATTTCCACCCACGCCCCGTGACTGGCATTGCCTCCTACAGGAGGGAGAACATGGACCCCCCACCCCCACTGATGGCTGTCTTGACTATGGGACTTGCTTTAGCCAGCGCACTTGAGTGGCCTTGACATAGGCCACTGTGAAGAGAAATGTGAAGAGCCATCACACAGTTTCTCTTGCTTTTTTCCTACTGCTGTGCGAATGACGTGTCCCAAATAGGGGCTCCTCCTTTCACCTGCATCCTGGAAGGGAGAGGCAGCGTGAAGAAGGTCTGTAGCCCCACGGTCATGACACATTTCTGACATGTAACATAACCAGGAAATAAGCCTGTTCGGGCTCTGAGATTCGGGGGATGCTTGTCTCTGTAGCAAGGCTGACGGATGCATTTTGTGCTCATGCCCCTCGACTCTCTTTAACTGTAGCAAAGACAGACAGAGTTTCACTGCCTGCCCTGGGGGAAATATAAGGAATGAAGACACAGCTAATTCCATACAAGAGAAATTTTGGCTCGATGGATGACCCCAATTGCATGTCTACTTCATTTGGGACTCAGTGTCCCTGCTCTGAGGAGTACAGAGGAGAGATGGAAAGGGAGCTTCCCAGGAAAAGAAGCCTTACAGACTATGATCAAGACCCAGAATGGGGAAAAGAAAGGGAAACTTGACTTTCAAATGCACACTTCAAAGGAGATAAGGCCCTCCCCTCCATCCACATTCACCACCTTACCCGGAAGATGGTTTTGTTGAGTTGCTCAGTGATTCCCGATAAGTCAGCTTCTAAGTTGAAGATGTTGGTGAGACCGATGTGGGGAAGTATTTCTTCAAGGTTATAGGTCCCGGAAATGGAAAACCTTGGCAGATGTAGACCCAGCAGGCTGCAGAGAGAATCAGCCAGAGAGGCAGTGCTGTCTGGTTAAATGTGCTGCTCCCACCCCGTCTTGGGAAAGACAAGTGTACACTGCCCTCCATATCAGAACATTCCAGAACCCTGGACCCTCCTTCTCTTCAGACCTTACAGACCTCCTGTGTCTGGACCTGAGAAGACTCCTGGCATGGCCGTGTGTCTTCAGCTCTGGCACGTTCATGGAGGACTTCCTCTGTGCCAGACAACGGGCAGGGATTTTACAAGGCGTAACGGATCAGATCCAAAGAATAACCATACAAGGGAAACATTGCCCACATTTTCCCACCTCCATGTAGGATTCATCAGCAGGTTCTGCTGGCTCCCCTTCTGACCTGTATCCTAAATCCATCTTCTGGCAACCCCCTAGTACAAGCCATTGTCCGCTCGTACTGTCTGGGCTTTGGGCCATTGTGAGGCTCTGATGAGAGATGGCGTGTGTAGAGTGTGACCCGGTCTCTGTCCTGAGACTGGCCTTTGCCATCGGATCACCGTACTGCCTGCAGCAAATTCACGAGTTCTTTCTGACACACTGAGCCAATCTGTCCTTTTCTTCTTGGGACTGTTCTTCTTGGTTATGGTTTGACAGTTGCCAGGGCATGGGGCTTGTGAGCCTGGCTAGGTAATAACCCGCTTGGAAACTTCTGGCTCTAATGAATTCAGATTAGATAGCCTAAATCAGCTTAGAGATTCGTGGCCAGTAAACTTCTGGGATAATGTGAGTGTCCAGATGTCTAATCGAAGTGAGAGGCAGTTGGAAGTCAGGTGTCAAATATTGAAGAGGAGGGAAAGGATGTGGAGAACAGAAAACAAGGCTATCTTGGCCCACGTGACAAATTTTCCACAGGCAGCCCTTGCGGGCAGGTCCAAGCCATGGAGGGGTCAGAGTGGAGTCTAGCACAGGGGTTCTGCTAGAGAGCCCTGCACACGGCAGGTGTTAGGCCACGTAAATGAAGAATGAACAGTTATGGGGGATCTCGATTCCCCTGGGCAAGTGAACCTTCCTCACAGCTCAATGGAGGTAGGCCTGGCAGTCTGAAGTTTTTATGTCTGAAAGCCCATTAAAATGCTGTGATATTATAATTCTCTGGCATGAGAAACAGTAACAGGGGACATCTGAGAATTCGAAAAATAACTTGGGTTGGTTTTGATTTTTGAAGGTCAAAGTTAGAGGTCAAAACAGATGTTCCTGGGGTGCCTGGGTGGCTCAGTCAGTTAAGTGTCTATCCAACTCTTGATCTAAGCTCAGGTCTTGATAATCAGGGTTGTGAGTTCAAGCCCTGCGTTGGGCTCTATGCTGGGTATGGAGCCTACTTAAAAAAAAAAAAATCCCAGACCTTCCTGAGGCAAAATCTATTGGTCTAGAAGATTCTAGAAGATCCTATGGTACTACCTCCTGTGTTTGGCGAAGGGACAGCCTCACGCCAAAGGAGCTTGAGAATATGGCACTGGAATAAAAAACTGACCACAGCCATGTAGGTTCATAGACAACAGGAACACTCTCTTATCCTGACCTCTGTCCTTGACTTGTATCTCTTTTATTTGGGACTTGAATCTCTGGCCAAACACAAACACATTTTCCTATCCCTCAGTGTGGTTGGGGAGCTCAGGGATGACTCCTGTGGGCACCAGGGTGACTGGTGTCTACCAGCTGCTGGACGATTCAAGATGAAATATGGCCATCAAAAGGTTTGGTCTATACCTCCTCCCTCTGAACCGGGGTGGGCTCTGTGACTACTCTGGCCAAAAGCATATGGCAGAAGAGACACTTCGGATCCCAGATCTTAACACAGCTGGAACTTTCACTTCCTGTCTTTTGGAACACTCTTTCCTGGAGCCTTGGTCTGCCATATAACTACATCAGCTATGCTGAGCTGCTGTGCAGGAGCCCAGCCTAGTCTCATGGAGATGCTGCAGGGAGAGAGAGACACTTGCTCAGCCCTTATCTGAGCAGCCGGCTAGCCCAGGCACCAGACACCCAGTAGAGGAGCCTTCAGTGCTCCAGCCCCAGCCAGCATCGGACTCCAGTGCCGGAAAGCCCCACCGGAGAACCACAACGTTGAGTCCAGTCCACCCACTGGATGGAGAGAGATAATAGGTATTTTTTTTCAAGCCATTCCATTTTGGGATGGTTTATTATGCAGCAAGAGGTAATTAGAACTCAGGGCCAGATTTCATATCAGAGCTCTCAGGAAACAAGATAGACCCCATGAAGAAGTTAGCTAGAGAATGGGGTCTAGGCATACCAGAAAGGGCTGAAACCAGTGTAAGAAAAACCACAAACTGAAAAGCGAGATAAAAGGGGGTAGGGGTTGAGATCACTTAAAACTAGCACTTTGATTTTTACAGTACTCTTCTTGGTATTTAATTTCCTTAAGAAATATTTTAATTAAATAGGGGCACTTTTTTTTTTTTCAGAGAGGACCTATCAAAAAGACCACTAGCCATCAATAATTGGGCAATTTTAGCCAAACATTGGGCGGGGCGGGGGCGCTCTCTGACACAAGGCAGAGATAAAGTAATTGGCCTAGCTTTCTCTCTCCTCTATACTTCAAGGAATGGCAAATTGAAGATTTACCTATCTGGGGCTCCTTCTTCAGGGGCAAGTTAATAAAAGACCAAGAAACTCCTGATTAAATTGGATATAGACTGTTCTGTCAACAAGGTACACATTTTGGCATTCTTGTAATCCTGCTTTCCTGGCCAACATCTCAGAGCTGAAACAGTCCACATTCCCTAGCACCGTGGGGGCCATCTCGAGTTTACAGTTCTGACAAATATCACCCTGCTTCCAGCTTATCTGAATCCTCTGCCTCTCACTCCTATTTACTAAGCCTCACATACCCAGGAGGTACGCTAGCAAATGGCACAATTGAATAAAACCTACACTTTTCATTTCGATTCTTGCATCTGTAATACACATAACAGTATCACTTTTTCTACATTCTGGTCAAGCACATTTTTACATAAACTAAAAAAAAGAGGGGCTCTTTTAAGAAATATCCACAGTTCCATGGGAGTCATCATTATTCTTAATAATTGTCCTTAATCTGATTCTTTGATTATACTTCACTACCTTCTGGTAGCAAATTATTCTGGAAAAAGGGAGAAACAAGAGGAAAGAAGGTTGGCCAGAGAAACACCCAGGAAGGGATAAGAATGATTAATGCCTGGTGAGCACTTATGACCAATCTCCAAACTTTATATGTGCGAACTTGATCAATCCTCTGACTAACTCAATGTGGCAGTGATTATGGCCTCAGTTTACCCACATAGTTAAAGGGCAGAATGAGGAGCCAAACCCAGGGGTTGGGCTTTTGCAGTTGGCATTGATCAAAGCCTTGCCTGGGTTCTTGAACTAAGGCTGCTGGAGTCCTTCTGTTCTGACTCTTACCTGGGCAGTAGCCACTGATCCCATTTTCTCAGGGTCTCTGGCTGCAGAGCGGCCTCCACCTGCTCCATTTTCCCGGGGTCAGGTAGGATCAGCAGAGCCAGGGCGTTTCCACTGTATTCTATCTGGAGGACAGTGCAAGCCATTTCCTGGTCATAGAAGAACCTGTGCATTTCCTTTTGGTGCATGATGGGGACGCGGAAGGAGGTCCTCTCGTCCACAAAGAAGCTCTCTTGCTTCTGGATCTGGTAGTGATGGAAAGGATGCTTCCATTTGGCTTAGGACACAAAATCCATAAAACTATGAGAACATACTCTAAGAGGGCAACCCGGGGCAGTCATGCACTAAGCCGCACTGGTTCCGTGACTTCCTCTTGGGTATACATAACCGTGAGGTGGATACAGAATCGGGGGCCAGAACGCAGGGCTGGCTCAGCCACTAGAGTGAGTCCCCAGAGTTAGGCTCTAATGGTCTATGATTTGTTCCAATTCAGAGCAACTTAGCTTTCAAGAAACTAAAAGGTATTTCCTACAAATCAAAACCACAATGAGATCCCACCTCACACTGGTCAGAATGGCTAAAGCTAAGAAGTCAGTGTTGTCAAGGATGTGGAGAAAGGGGATCCCTCTTACGATGTTGGTGGGAATGCAAGCTGGTGCAGCCACTCTGGAAAACAGCATGGAGGTTCCTCAAAAAGTTGAAAACAGAGCTACCCTTGCACAGCAATTGGACTACTAGATATTTACCCCAAAGATACAAATGTAGGGATCTGAAGGGGCATGTGCACCCCAATATTTATAGCAGCAATGTCCACAGTAGCCAAACTATGGAAAGAGCCCAGATGTCCATCAACAGATGAATGGATAAAGAAGATGTGATACACACAGACACACACACACTCACACACAGGAATATTATGCGGCCATCAAAAAATGAAATCTTGCTATTTGCAATAATGTGGATGAAACTAGAGGCTATTATGCTAAGTAAAATAAGTCAATCGGAGAAAGGCAATCATCATATGATCTCACTGATATGTGGAATTTGAGAAACAAGGCAGAGGATCATGGGGGAAGAGAGGAAAAAAATGAAACGGCACGAAACCAGAGAGGGAGACAAACCCTAAGAGATTCTTAATCTCAGGAAACAAACTGAGGGTTGCTGGAGTGGAGGGGTGGGAGGGATGGGGTGGCTGCGTGATGGACACTGGGGAGGGTATGTGCTATAGTGAGCGCTGCGAGTTTTTTAAGACTGATGAATCACAGACCTGTATCCCTGAAACAAATAATACATTATATGTTAATATAAAATTTTTTTAAAAAAGAAGCTAAAAGCTATTTCCATCTACTAACTACCTTCCACGTGTAAGGCATTATCTCTTTACTTTTTTACGATCATTAATATTAAATGAGTATTATGATCTCCATGTCAGCAACGAGAAACTGAGTCCCGTGAATTTCTAGAAACATATGCAATCTGCAGCACCGTTAGGTGGTAGAGCAGGGACTGGGGCTCGGCTGGCTCCACAGCTCATGTTCTCTGCAAACACTGACTTGACCTGTCTTGGCCACGCTGCCTTGAAACAACAACCTTCTACAGAGAAGGTCCTGAGCCACCCCCTCCCTCTGAACTTCCTAATATTCAACTTGAAAAAGGAGAAAGAATTCAGTTAATAAAATGTTAAATATAACGCAAAAGCTCATTAAGACACAGAAACACAGAACCCGTTGGTCGCAGCACCATCCACGTGTGTAGTGTCTCCTCTCCTTCTACTTACAATCTCCACGCACAACGGCCTCCAGACTTGCCCTCCTGAAAGCACTGGTCTTGGTGAGGGGAAGCTGGCTCATCCTGTCCCTCTTGCCCACATCCTCTCACTGACCAAGCATTGCTGACTCTACCTCCCAAGCTGTACCTTTACCCAAGGTTGCCATCTTACTTACTTGGAACTACTTCAAGAACCTCCTGACTTGTCTCTGGTCTCCCATCCTTCCTCCCCTCCAAACCATTTTCCAAACTGTAGCCAGACTGATTTTTTTTTTAAACAGATGTAATCATGTCACTCCACAGCTTCAGACTTCTTGGTAATTCTGGGGTCCTACAGGTAAAGTCTAGGATTCTCAACACAGTTCCTCCTTACCTTTCATGGCAACTCTTGGCACTGTCCCCTAGGCATTATGCTATGTGTTCTATGTTTTAGTCCCACTAAATTCATTTTGGTTCCTTGAAAATGCAGTGATTTCTCTTTTCCTTGGACCTTCACACACACTGGTTTTTCAACCTGAACTCTCTTCTCCCCACCTTTCCCACCACCTCTTTGCCTGAGTAAATCCAACTCATTCTTCATGTCTCAGCTTAGGTACCTCCTCTTCCAGGAAGCCTTTCCTTCACGCCCCAAGTCTGGAGAGGTGTATCTTTCGAGAGCTCCATGACACCCATACCTACGCAAGCAGACCATCACTTTCCCATTGAGTTGCAATTTACTTATTTACAGTACACTTGGGACTCTGGGCTACACAAGGGTAAGAAAACTATCTTATTCATAGATTTTCCCAAGATGCTAGCAAAGTCCCTGAAATGTAGTCAGTCTTGATGTATGTTTTTCAGTAAATTAATGAATACCATGCCTCGACACTTCAAACACGAGACCTAAGTTTAACTTGAAATCATTCATGCAGCAAACATTCATTGACTCCTCTCTCTCTTCAACAGGCGTCTGAGTGGTCTGGTGCTGGCGGCCTTGTGGCAGGTGTAGAGATGCAGATCTTTGCAAAGACCATCACCCTTAAGGTCAAGCCAGCGACACCATCGAGAATGTCAAAGCCAAAACCCAAGACAAGGAGGGCAACCTGCCTCACCAGCAGTGTCTAATTTTTGCTGGAGGATGGCCTCACTCTCTCAGACTACAATATCCAGAAGGAGCTCCCTCTGCACTTGGTACCTGCAAGGTGGCCTCATGGAACCTTCCCTCCGCCAGCTGGCCCAGAAGTACAATCACGGCTAGATGATCGGCCACAAGCGTTATGCTCTCCTGCACACCCACGCTGTCGACTGCCCCAAGAGGAATTATGGCCATGCAACAGCCTGTGCCCTAAGAAGAAGGTCAGATAAGGCCACTCCCCCAGCTCTTCCTTTGTCTGTAGGGCGGCCTCCTGCCTGAGCCCCAAGGCCCTGGGGCCTCAATGTAAGTTTCCCTTTCTTTGATTGGAAAAAAATATAAAATAAAAAAATAAAACATACTTGACCCTGTGTCAGACTCTGGAGAATCAAAAATGATTAAGACTTAGGTCCTTGAGATTTCTGATCAGTATCACAGACTAAGTTAAAGCAGAAAAACCTGGTTTTTTTCTGCATAAACACCAACAGAAGCTGGACAAAATAACAAGAGTCCAAGCTTCCAGATACAAAGCAGGAATGAGTATCTCTGATTTGGAACCAAGGTCATCGGACTCATGGGTTATCAGGATCACATACAGCCCCAGGGGTGGTGTTTAACATCTTCTCGGGGGAAATGAATAAAACTCAGGCCCACACTTGGAACTGATCTCTTTGCAAATAGTCAAAAGCTATGAAAAGCAATCCCTTTCCCATCTGGGAAGCCTGGATTAAAAAAACTCTGCCCAGCAGCCCAGGGATGAGTTAGGACAGGTCACTATATTTGCAGGTGGGGGTGGCAGGGAAGAGTCACTGGCTCTGGGTTCTTTGTTTTTATTACTCATTCAGTGTAGGAACTCCCCAGCCTAAGACTGGTCTATGTTCTCATTAATCAACCAGTGCAGGGACTCCCCACCCTAGAAATGAAAGTAGAACCAGTGAAGCCAATAGGACTAGACCAGAGGCAAATGTGAAATGGTCTCGCTAGAGGCCCTTCTACAACAGGCCATCAGAAGCTCATGAAAAGATCATTTCCACTGAAAACGAGCCCAAAGGTGAACATTTCAATTCTCTCTTGAACGAGAATTAGTTGGAGCAGCAAAACCAACAACTCACAGTTCAAGATCTACAGATAATAGAATAATCTGGAAGACTATATTTTTTAGTGTGTTAAAAAAAAGAAAGGAATAAAAATCCCAGGAATGGGTCATTATGACAAAATGGTAGGTAGCTTTGAGAAAAATAGGATGTCAAAGTGAAAATATAGTCAGTGAAATTGAAACCTCAGTGCATGCGTGAAATAGTAGATACTAATTCTTTTGAGAGAATTAGTAAAAGGGAAGTTGGAGCTGAAGAAATCAGCCAGAAGGCAGCAGAGAGAGACAAAGAGATTTTTTCCAGGGGGCAGGAGATACAAAAGATGAGCTTGGAGTGTCTTGTAGTACCAGAAAGTAAGGAAGTTCTCCAAAAAGAAAAAAAAAAATCAGCAATGATGGGGGCATGTCAAGGGACCCAGGAACAAACACAAGGATCTTGTCATGATCAATGTTGGAAAATTTTAAGCCACAAAGCTAGGTAGCAGGCGAATACAACCCAAAATATAGAACAAATATCCTGGAGTCCGTAATGATGTAAGGTAATGATTGAATAAATAAACGCGAGAGAAGAGAAAAATCTCCCATTCAGAAGACTTCCAAATAAGTTAGGTAGCTCCTCCTTTCTCACGGAGATGGAGCATAACTCCCCACTCCCTGAGTGCGGGATATACACAGTGACTTCCTCCAATGGGGAAAAGATAACTTTGCAACAGAGCAATCTGACAACCATGCCCTCAGCCAGATGGTCAAAGTCGACATCAATGGCGATAAGTCATGCTGATAGTATGCAAAGAATGACACTTCCTCTCTGTGGCCCTCCTCTGTACATCCCATCACCCCAGTCTTAATCATGTGAAAAAAACCAGGCAAATCAATCCCAACTGAGAGACGTGCTACAGAGCATCTCGCTGGTACGCCTCAAAATCGGCAAGGTCATTGAGAGCAAGGAAAGCCTGAGAAACTGTCGCAGCCAAGAGGAGCCCACCCCGACAGGGTGACTAGATGTAACAGGGATCCTACCAAAAACACTAGGTAAAAACAAAGGACATTTGAATGGATCTGAGTTTTTAAAAAATGGAAGAATTCATTTCCCTAGTATCATGGAAAGATGTATGCTACTAAATCAGGAAATAACACGACTGGGAGATATGAGCCCTGGAGGTATGACATGTCCAATGCCACAGCCAAAATAAGCTAATAAGCTGTTTATACAAATTAAGATATGGGGGTGTCTGGGGCACTCAGTTGGTTAAGTGTCCAACTCTTGGTTTCAGCTCAGGTCATGGTCTCAGGGTTGTGAGATGGAGCCCTGTGTGTGGCTCCATGCTCAGTGGGGAGTCTGCTTGAGATTCTCTCCCTCCCTTTCTAAAAAAGGGATTATTCCTTAAAGAGTATGATTGAATGTCTAATGGAAGAAAATCAGAATAAAAATTGAAGGGAAGAAACATGGCGAGAGAAAACAAATATTGATAAATCAAGAAGTAGTCCTATAGGTGGGTTATGTAAATATATGGAGATAACTACCCGAAGGGACAGCTGCCAGACTTGAAGACAGGTGGCTTTCCGGGGCAAGACTGGAGATGGTGGAGGTGGCAGTATTTCCCCCCAAGCCAGCCCTCACCTTTGAAGAAGATGTAATTCAAGAGAACCATGAGCGTGTCTTGCGTGAACTCCTGGAGGCAGTCGGCCACCTGCCCGTATGTCTGCTTTCTCACGTACTCATTAATCTGCCTCCTGGTCGTGGCAGAATCTGTGAAGTTGGCAGAAAAAGCAAAAGCTCCATACAGCTCCCTGACAGTGTCCAAAAAATGCTGTTGAGGCTTTAGTTGCTTGCCCAGGAACAAGGAGTTGCCTACTTTCAGTTCAAGTTTGGGGCTGGGCAGGTCAAGGGTGTGGATGAGGCTCTGGAAACCCCGGTGGATGTCAGCTTCTGGGGTCTCTGTGAGGTTGAAGCCGAGGCCCTCCAGGATCTGAGTTGGGGTGTCAGCCTGGGCCCCAAGAGAGAGAAGGGCCAGGGAGGTAGCGATGCTCACGGGGGAAAAGAAAATGTTTCCCGAGGTTTCTGCGGCCAGCTGCTTGTACAAACGCAAGGCGAAGCTGGTGATGGTGGGTGTGATTTTGTGGTAGGCGGGGGCTGGCACAGCGAGCTGATCACGGGGGGCTTGAGGCACCCCCAGACTCTTCTCTCCATGGGCAGGAAAGGGTTGACAGTGGACAGAGGGCAGGAGCCCTGCTCCCAGCAGCCACAGCCAGGCTGGACCCATCCTCTGAAAACAAGAGGGTGAACATGTCATTCTGTTTCACAAATACCCTCAGCGCTCTGCTCCCCATTGCTCACGCAGTGAGCCTCACATCCAGACTGTACCCCCCACAGGTGTCTGAGGGGCCCTGCCGGGGATGAGGCTGTAGTCTGAGCAGCAGCCCTGAGTCTGCTCGACGTACTGATCGTTTGTCTCTAAGGTTTTGTTGAGAAAAAGACTCTGGGCTCTAAAAATAAATTTCCATGGTTTACTCTCCCTCCTCCCGGCCACTGTCCTCCCTCTCACTCTCCTTCCCCCTTTCCTTCCTCCCTCCCACCCTTCCTCCCTCCCTCCCTTCTTTTCTTCCTTCCTCCCTCCCTCCCTCCCTCCCTTCCTTCCTTCCTTCCTTCCGTCCTTCCTTCCTTCCTTCCTTCCTTCCTTCCTTCCTTCTTTCTTCTTTTTTCTTTCTCCTTTCCAGGCATTCTTTGAATCATTCATTAACTTTCAGGGACTGGGGGTAGCCGGAGAGCAGATGCTCAGGACACCGTGAGAGTGAGTGAAGCTGGGCCTTGCTAGCACCCAGCTGTGACCATTCACGTCACTCTTGCCCATGGGAGGGGACAGGATGGTGTGTGCAGCTCCTGGGTCAGGCCCTCCAAGAAAGCGGAGTGCCCTCTCCTCTTCTGAGTTTTCATTAGCTGCAGTGTTGGTGTGATGATGAGTCATGGGGGCCTGGTGGATGGCGGTGCCCAATTTGGGTGGATGGAACCTGGGAGGACGAATCAGCTCTGTCTCCAACTAGCTTGTCATCTCGAGCACCCCTTGTCACACGCATTGATGCAGAGGTTGGGGGAAGATGTCTGTCACGGGTTGAATTGTGCACCCCCCAGACTCATATGCTGAAGCTTGAGTCCCCAGTATCTCAGAGCGTTTGTTTGGAAATGGGGTGGTTGGGGTGTAATTGGTGAAGACGAAGTCATTAGATGGGCCTGAATCTAATATGACTGGTGTCCTTCTAAAAAGGGGACAGCTGGGCACAGACGCACACAGGGAGAACGCGCTGTGAAGACAGAGGCAGAGATCAGGGTGGTGCTTCTTCAGCCAAGGATGCCAGAGATTGCTGGCAAACCCCCAGCAGCTCGGGGAGAGGCCTGGAGCGGGTTCTCCCACCCAGCCTCAGAGGGAACCAGCCCCGCCACCAGCACCCAGATCTCCGACTTCCGCCCTCCACGACGGCGGGACAGTTCATTTCTGTCTTGGAAGACCCCCGGGTTGTAATGCTTTGTTGGGGCAGCCCTGGAAATGAATCCCATGTCTCCAGTACTTTAGGTCATCAATTGTGCCAGAGAAGCCTTCTAGCTCTAGGGGGTCAAAGTGGCGCAGGAGCGGGAGACTCCTTCCGCCGGGCGGGGAGGGCAGCTCCAGCTCGAGGTGACGTGGCTTCTCTCTGCTCAGTCTGCCCCCGGTCTAGTGCCCCTTCCCTTTCAGGGTCTTCACACACACACCTCCGCACGGCCTCCCAGAGCACGCACTGTCTCACGGCCACTCGGACTCCCCCACACCTTGATGTCCCCAGTAAGGAGAGTGCCGTCCCCTTGCTCCCTTCGGAACTGACCCTTCCACTGCGGACCACCCGATCCTTGCCGTTCGTCTGTCTTGATGACGTTTGTGTCTTAACTGGCACCTTTGGCCCAAACCAGTGACCTCTGGATCAATTACAGATGCCCTGCTGGTGTGGGAGAGATCACATCTTGTAGATGGTTTATAGCACCCGGGACCCTAAAAACCCCACAGGCCAGTTGTTGGGAGGGACAAAGGCAGCCTGCTTATCAGTTATGTGGAAACAGTTTGCTGGGCAAAGTACTGCGGGCCATTTCCCAAGGCCACGTCCTCCCTCCGTCCCTCCCGCCCCCAGAGCTCTGGTGGGCTCCCCTAACCACAGGTTCCTTGCACGTTGGGAAGCAGAACAATTAAAAAATCCGTCTGCTCCCGGGGAAAATCAGAAATAACAGCCGTAATAAAACTGGTTCTGGTTTATTCCTTTTATCCCATTGAAGTCACCACGTTTACCCTTCTGCACCCCCAATGATTCCCAGACTTGCAGAAGGCTTATTTCCCAAAGAGGATGGAAAGTCAGAGGGCTTGGGTTTGAATTAGACTTTGCAGTATCTCACTGTGGGATCTGCGCAAAGGAAACTCTCTGACCGGCAGTGTTCTCCTTTGCAAAATGCGAAGGATAATGCCTGCCTTCCGGGGAGGGGCGGGCACTTAAGGATTACAAGGCATACGGAGTGGAAAGCACCTGACACGTAGAAAGCATGCAATGTGAATTTCCACCCCTTTCTACAGAGGTCCAGTGTAATTACACCCAATTTCTTTATTTCTTTTCCAGAAAGATCCCAGAGGAAAACTAAGAACTCCATTAATTAATGATAATATTCCCATATACTATTTATTTTGTGTGGGGATATTAGATCCGTTGTATCACAGGCTCCCAACCAGATGTGTTCTCACATGCAGAGGGATGGGATTTGGGATCAGCTCAGAGACGGGCACAGGGGGTGTTTCTGGAGTTTGGTGGGGGAGAGAAAGCTCTTGAAATGCCAGAGCCGTCGTGAAGAATGGTCTTGGGCAAATGCCAGTGGTGCCTTTGTGGGGAGATCGTTGATTCATATCACTTAATTGAATCCCTATGGGAACCTTAAGACACGATGATTGGTATCCTTGCTGCGCATACGGGGAAACTGGACTCGGGATCACGATGCTTACCTCCTAAGTGGCAGGAGTGTGATTCAGACTCTAGACAAGGGCTCTTGAAGTGTGAGCGTCTTGCTACAACCGAGTCTAGTAAATTTGCTACGGCAACGTTGTCATTTTACTTTGGGTGGTGCTGTTCTGTTTTTTGTCTAACCACAAGGAGTCCTGGGAGTTCCTCTCTCAACATTTTTGATGGCCAAGTTTTCCATAAAAGGTTGTTTAAAACCTGAAGTTCCTACTTAAAGATTCAGAAGGAGCATATCATGACATTTTTCCTTTTGGGGACTCAGTTCTCCCAACACTGTTGCCAAAGCCAGAGAGAGATAGAGGGAAAGAAAGAACGAGGGAGGGATAGAGAGAGAGAAGGGAAGAGAGAGAGAGGGAGAGAGAGGGAGGGAGAGACAGAGAGAGGGAGAGAAGGAAGGAGAGCGAGATAGAGGGAGAGAGAGGGAGGGAAGGAGAGAAAGAGACAGAGAGAGAGAGAAGGAGGGAGAAAGAGAGAGAGAGGCAGCCCCCCACCCATCTCCACTTCCCATGTAAGCACGGTACTCACAGCGAGCTCCCTGGGCTGGGGGCCCCGGGTCTTCAGCACTGCGTGGCCTCCTACCCACGGGAAATGGAGTTTGAAGTTCAGGGCAGCCCGGTCAATATTTGCCAGGTCAATTCCTGGAACTGGACAAAAGCAATGTGCAGTGGCCAGGAAGGGACATTTTTTCTTTGGAAGGATCTGTCCTGCCTGCACAGACGTCGCGATGTGGTTGCTGCTGACCCGTCACTGAGGTCTCTTGTGATCTGGACAATGTTCTTTCCAGATCGCCCTCACGGTAAGTCGGGGAGATGCTGACCCCACCTGTCCTGGTCATCATTTCACAACACACGTGAACCAAGCGGCCTTGCTGTCACCGCGAATGCACACAGTTACGTGTGCCGATTGTTTCTCAGTAAAACGGGACAGAGAAAGAATGGGAGCGATCTTCCCCACCGTCCAGATGAGACCCTGAGGCTCAGTGAGGTTAAATTACCTGCTTGCAAAGTGGGTGGCGAGGCCCCAATGTTTTACTGATCTTACCATTCCCATATTTTACTGATCCTTTAAATAAATATCGTCCATATACAGAAAAGAAAAGACTGAAGGAAATTAGAACATAGAGCAAAATCTTCTCTCCTGCTATTTTGAATCCCCGTAAAAAGGATCATTGACTCTTACTCACTGTGAATTACCCAAGATCTAGAACAGAACCTGGAACTGATTGAATATTTCTCATGAGTGAAATTTTGGTGATGGGAAGTCACCTCGGGGTGATTGTTATTTTCTTCTTTGTAGATTTTTGTATTCTCCTCATTTCTCACAAAGAGCATGTATCTTACTCATACGAGAAAACAGCCAAACATTAGAAAGTAGGACTATTTCATCATTTGAGTAAAGCCAAATAAAACTCATCCAAGTTAGCACAGTGGCTTCATGGTGACTAACATAATATAATAAAAAAATATTATTAATAAAAAAAAAAAGCACAGTGGCTTCAATCCAGAGGCACTTTTAAGACATAAAGGCCATGAAGAGACCGAGTCCGCTTCTCCAGTGGGATGGGGCTGGAGGTGCCCTTGGCCTGGCCGGTGTGTGAGGCAGGAGAAAGCCCCAGGCGGAGAGCTCCAGGTGCTCCAGGTGGGACTCAATCAGTGTGTGCTGGAAAGGTGAAGGCCAAGGACATTTGGACCATTGAGGTCTGCTACACCCACCAACACTTGAGACCCTACGCCTGGGTCTAGAACAGTGTTGAGAACCTTCCGGGTGTTTTGTAAGGACACATTTGCACTATGAATAAACAAGACAATTGGAGTATATGGCCAGAGTATTTTCTCACCTAACAGGAATCCTGTTCACTCGTGGCTTGCACATAGATTACTTGGCTCTTTGTGGTCACTTACCACTTGCCAGGGGAAGAAGAAGCAACTCCGCGAGTCTCGCATTTTGGACTCTATGCTAAACCCTGGCACAAGACACTCCCTGAAAGAAGAGCAATAAGGTAGATTGTTCTAGAAAATGCGGAGGAAGTGGTGTCCGCAGCATAACCAGATGGAGAAAGGCCTGGAGATCCTGCTTGTGCATGATTCATGTCCAAGCAGATCCATGGCAAGAGCAGAGAGGGTGCGCTGAGGGCCTCCTGTCCCATAGACGGCATCCATGGAGAACAGCGGGAGCATAGTGTCCCTCGTGCAGAAGGGCTCACGGATCCTGTTCGGTCCTAATGCCCCCCCGCCCCGATATGCTGAAGGGTGAGCATGGAGGCTGGTAGGGGCCTGGTGTCCCACATGCTAAAGGAGAGCAAACAGTGACTCATGGAAGTGCTGTAGGCCTAGCAAAGCCCAGCTGCCCGCGTGTCCCGGGAAGCTGAACCACCTCACTCACACACACACACACACACACACACACACACCCCATTCTGTGCATGACCATCTTCCTGGCTCTTCCCACCTCATCCATGTTCCTTCTTATCCCATGGGGGCAATAGTAACTTTCTCAACAGGAGTCTGGAAAAGGAAGGTGCTGCCAAAATATTTGGGGCGTCTGCCTTCCTGGGTACCCTATTTCTCCTTGGGGCTGGGTGCACACACAGAGGTCCACGGAGATGTTTGTGGGGCTCCTCTCTGGGGCGGGACCCTGTCTCTGCCCACCCAGCTTCCTGCCTGGAGCGGCCTGGCGGGGTTATATGACTCCTGTTGTGTAGACGAGCAGACAGGCTCTGACTGCCAGCTGGGCCGGAAGCAAGGACAACAACACAGCTCCGCACTGAAGAGACCCTCTCACACCCCGCTCGTGCCCCTCAGAATCGCTTCCCTGCGTACGTCCATCCTTTTTCAGGACAGAAAGTACACCTGCCAAGTGCCCCTAGCAGACCCCCCACTTCTCCCTATCCTGCCCTGTTCCCAGGACAGAAGACCAGCAACGACCCGTCCCAACTCCATTCTCAACCCACACGTCTCAGACTCACTTCTTTTGATTCAATAACAGTGAATTTTATTCACTTCATTCAGGAGTAGCTGAATTCTAGCTCCGCAGAGCCCAGCCCCATCTCTACTCAGCTACGGGGTTGAAGACTTTGCCCATGAAGATTGCGCGTTGAGTCACCCAATCCTCCACAAACAGGAAGAAGGGTCTGTTCAATTTCACGACCGACGGGGCTGCTCTATGTGTGTGGCAGGGGATGGTGTTGCTTGAGTCCATGTCCTTGGCGGTGTCTATCTTGCCTTTCTCGCTCACCTCCATTGTGGCTTCATGTATCGCCTGGGGAGAAACAAGTCTTGTCTCAGCTCTGGGCATGGTGGGGGGAACACTGGCTCCCATTCCTGGAGAATCACGCAAAGTGCTCAACTGTCAGATCCAGATGACTCAGAAAGGGTTCACACTAATGGCCGAGCTTCATCTCCCCAGGGCAGGCAGAAAGTTCAAGGAGTTTAGGTGTTCAAATGAGAGGAAAGGGGAATAGAATTCAGAGGGATGCTGGGTGGTCTGAAGGTTTAGGAAAATCTCCCATAAGATCACTGAGGGTGAGCCTCTCAAATGCTTTCAAGAAGGATGTGGTAGAGAGAAAAGGAGGGAGGGAGGGGGCTGGTTTTTCCTGCCTCCATCCCAGCACGGACAATTTCCCAAAACTCTAGAAATTGCTCTACTCACCTCAAAAATTGCTAGGAAATCCTCCTCTGTGATGCCTGAGAAGTTTGCTGCTGCAGTAAACACATTGCTGATGCCCATCTTGGGAAGCATTTTTTTTAAGTCTATCTTGGAGGAGATCTTGAACTTGGGCATAATTAAGTGCACCCACCTGTGAGGAGTGCAAACCGCAAGGAAGCTGAACACGTCTCTCTCCTAGGTCCAGGGGAAACATCTTGCTTTTGCTTTCAGGCCTCTTCCAAGGGAGAGTTAAGAAAGGGTGAGGCATGGGTGCTTGCGTGGGGAAAGGTTAACGGTTCTGGAGCCTGAGCAGCAACCGTGCAATTCCAGACCAAGCACTTGCCTAAAATACACCTTGCTATTCAAGCTATGCTCCTCACAGGCTCCCCAACCAAGAGAAGAGGAGGGTCGGGCCAGGGGATCCAGCCCTGAGTCCTTCCAACCCTTCAGCTACAAGCAGGGATTTAATTGGGCAGTGACCCAAAATGGGGCGCAGATCTAGCGCCTAGTGCCCACACCCCCTCCCTGCACTTTATGTTGCTCATAAGCCAATGTATTTTCACCTGTGTCCATGTGATGTTGAGCTTCCGAATGGATTGTAACCCACTCAGTTGGGTTCCTCTATTGGGGTACCCCCGTCCCAGCCATGATATTGTGTGAAGTACAGCCATGGCAGATGGTGGCAGACACGGTCCGCTGTGGCCCTCAACCACAGCAGATGCTGCATGGACCGTAGCCTGTGCTCCTATGTGACATGGGGAGAACACTATTTGGAGATTTTTTTCCCCCAGTCCACACGTTTACTGCCTAAAGACTGCCCCCGCCCTTGCCAAGATCAGTGGGCCATTGGAAATCATGCTTTCATTATGTAATCTGTCCATATTTGATTGGATCATGGTGGATACCGTACCTAAGCAGGATCAATCCAATTGTCCCTTCCAAGGATATGTCATTGGAAAGGAAATATGTTAGACTGACTCTGGAGTGGAGCATTTGCTTGAGTGGAAGACAGCCAAGTCTGTCCACAATGGACTCAGCTTGAAATTTACCTCTTAGGATCCTTCCTTGATCATACCTAATTAAGATCCCCAATTAATACTCCGCTTCTGACTCCTTTATTCTATCACCTACTCATTTTTTCCATAGTTTTACTGCAATATGAATTTATACATTTATTAGTTGACTTATATTTTATGTTAGTTGGCTAACATTTATTAGTTGACTCTCCCACCGGACCGGAAATCCCACAATGGCAGAGACATGTGTGGCTAGCCATTGCATTCCCAGCACTGAGCAGTGTCTGGCATGGAATAGATGCTCAGGATATACGTGTTGCGTGAGTAAACCAGCTGGTCTGCTGAGCCAGAAAGGTGAGGAGCAAGGGCAAGTGACGTCAGGGAGATGGAGCTCCCAGTGATGTTGCTGTCCTCTGTCCAATCCCTCCTGACACCTGGCTGTGTTTTTCCCCTTAGGTGCATCTTTCCAATACATTCTTTTCTTTACCCCCTTGAGCTTGTGTGGAGTGGGTTTTTGATACATGCAATGAGAAGAACCATAATTTAGACAGTGGAAGGGGCATCCTGCTGATAATAGAAGCCAGGCCACCATTTTTCCTCCTTGGCTTATTTCATTTTCCACAAATACACTAGGAGATAAGCAAATACTCCCTTCCCTTGAAATGAGACTTTTACACAGAGGAAGCGTGATCTGAGCAAAATTTCAACGTGAATCTAGAATGTCCCTTTAGAGTAGCATACCTCATGTCACTGGATTTCAGAAGTGTAGCTCTTTGATCAACCATCTCTTTTATAGTAGAGTCGGGCTGTCCTACATCTGGGAGCACAAGGACTATGGACATGTTTCCAGTTAAAGGAATTTTAACCATTGTTGCGAACAGCTTCTCCGATCGGCTATAAATCATTCGTTCCTTCTTCCACATCATGTCCACCTGCACTGTGGTACGCTCATCTACAAAGAAGTCCTCCTTGTGCTTGAGGTTGGTATGAAAAGCCATTTTCCAAATGCCTAGGAGATTCAGGAAGGAAAAACTCCAAGAGTGACCTGTGGGAGAAGGCATCAGCACCCACATGTCTGGGGACCCCAGAGCTGAGGGGCTTGAGAAGGGAGCAGCCTCGTTCCAGTGATACCTGGACCTCAGTGAACAGAATATTTAAAATTCCAGATGGATGCAAAGGAACGAAAGGCAAACACATGAGTTTTGAAAATATTCACCATAGGATTTCTTTAAATCTGTGTTCCTCAAAAGATGTTTCCCAAAATACTGCCTGCCTCTGGAATTGTAACGCCAAGAAAGGATACTGTTGTCAAATAATTTGGGAAACAATGACCACAACGTCCCGTCTTTGAAAATCCCCACTGCATATTAGTGGATTAAGAGTTCTGATACGCAACTGATGAATAACTGAACTCTACAACTGAAACTAATGATACGCTATATGGCTATATGTTAATTAATTGAATTTAAATAAAATAAGATAATTTTAAAAAGAGTTCTGAGAAGTCTGATGACAAACAAATCTGTTTAAAATTGTTTAATTTATTCAAGGAGGAAGGATTTTCATCAGAAGAACATACCCTGTGTGCACATGGGCTCACACACACTCCCGTGCGTAATCCTCTTCCGCCATCAAGAGTCACTCTATTTTTCTCCAAAGTATCTTAAGTTTGGCAAACGACATGACAGAAAGGGTTGGGAACAGAAACACTTAAAAATTCCAGATAGCGCCATGACATAAAAGCAAATGAAAAGTTTTGGATCTACTGGTCTATGGGACATGGGATAGAATCACAAAAACTACGTTTTTTTCCTGACTGAAATCTTTCAGGAAACACAAGGGCACAGGTTACCCAAACGGGAATTCATGCACTTGATAAACCTTACCTTTGAAGAAAACGTAGTTTATAAGAAGCAGGAAGGTATGAGGGTTCAGAGAGGTGATGAATCCCTTGGTTCTCTTATGCATTTTTTCAGCCACAAGGTGGTTGATTTGCTTCTTGGTCTTCTCTACGTCGCGGAAGTCAATCATGTGAGCCTTCACGCCATATATCCCCTCTGCGTCCCACAGAAATGGGGTGTGGATCTTCCTGTTGCTGTCGATGAAGAGCATGTCTCTGTGCTTCAAGCGCCCCTCTCTGTTCAGCTGCTTCAGCATCTGGACCACACTCTGGAAACCATGGTGCACGTCCCACACCCTCATGACTTTGAGGTCAAATCCAAGGCCCTCGAGGAGGTTGGTGAGCGTTGTGGATCTGGTCCCCAGGGAAAGCATGGCCAAGGAGGCAGAGATGCTCAGAGGGGAGAAGATGATATTCTTTCTGGGACGCTCCGTTAACAGAGTTTTGAACAATTTGTGGGCGAAAGCCTTATTGCCAGCTTCTATCTCGTGGTGGACAGGTGGAATTTTCCATGATGAGACTGGGTAAATATTCCACCTGGATCTTTGTTTCTTTTCACAGCAGATGCTATTAAGAAGGCCACAGAGGATGAGGACCAGAGAGAAAGCCAGGTGCATCTTCCTGTGGGACATTTCTACAGCAATCCAGGGAGCTGTAATTGGAAGGAAGAGGTGGGGGTGGGGTGAACATTCCATGGAACGTGTTCTCGATGCTGAGGGGCTTGAGAAAGGGCCCATTATTACCTGGGTGCTGGGCTTATTTTTAGTCCTTGATTGGAGGATGCTAACTAAGGCTAATGAGGAAAGGCTAACGCATTTTGGAACACGACTTTAGGCAAATTAAAGATAAATGACCTGATGACAAGGGATCCAATTCTGCCTCTGGCCTGTGCTGCAAGTGGGTCCTTACACAAGTCACTTCCCCAGCCTGGCCCTAGCACCTCTGGTCAGTATGACATTCGATGATTTCAAGCAGCACTCTACACTGGGGAGTCTTTCTTTCTCTCTTTCTCTATCTTTCTTTTCTTTTTTCTTTTTTTTTCTTTCTTTCTTTCTTTCTTTCTTTCTTTCTTTCTTTCTTTCTTTCTTTCTTTCTTTCTTTCTTTCTTTCATACAGGGCTCATGACCAGGTCCTGAAAAGTGTGGAAAGGGAAGGACCAAGGAGAGAGATAAAGCAGGGAGTGCAGATTCAAATGCTACAGAGATCTGGCCAGAAATACACCCAGACAAGGCCAGCAAGTGTCATGCAGTAAGGAGCACTGGGGACTGGGGCAAAGGGAGAGGCGTGTCCAGGCCAGAGGCAGGCAGGTGCTACTCAGCTCCAGCTGTGCTCCCCGTGGGGGAGTCCTGGGTCAGTGGTGCCAGATTTTTCTTTCTTTTCTTTCTTTCTTTCTTTCTTTCTTTCTTTCTTTCTTTCTTTCTTTCTTTCTTTCTTCTTCTTTCTTTTTTTTTTTTATGTATTTCTGAAGAGGCTGGAAACCTAGATTTTTGCATGAAACATTCAATCTTGTCAAAAGCACTTGCTAACACCATCTAGCCCAGTTGGAGACCAGATCTGGCTTCAGGGCGGCCCGGTGTGGTTTCTGAAAGGAAGCCCGGGTGGTGCTCAGGTGACTGGGCCATGAGCTGAATGGAGGGTCTGACAAGGTCGTCTCAGGTGATCCTGACCGCCTCCCATGGGTCCTCCCGGTCCTCACAGCTACTGCCCCATCCCATCATCGGGGGAAAAACCGCTCTCTGCCCCCAGATGTGCCCCCTACGATTTGCTGGGACAAGAAGTCAGGCCGGGAATTTGAAGGGTGCTCCAATGGTGGGATTTCTGGCACTCCCAATGGGAAGGGCAAAGACGTGAACCAAACACCAAGTTTGTGTTCAGTTCAACCCCTTTAGGGCAAGGCCCTGTCTTCCTCCCGGGTTTTCCTACAGTTCCTGACACAGCTCTGGGCACAGGGTCCACTCCTCTGCATGTGTCTGGTGATCCATCACCATGGTGTCTCTTGTCATGGCTTCCAAAATAGCATCTGCTGTGGATGAAGGTGTATGTCCCTCAAAATTCCTATGTTGAAGCCCTACTCCCGCATGTAATGGTGTCTGGAGGGAGGGCCTATGGGAAGGAATTAGGGTCAGACAAGGTCATGAGGGTCCCACATATATGGTCATAGGTTAGTGCCCATGTAAGAAGAGACACCAGAGCATTGGCTCTCCCCTGCCCCTGACCCTGTGCATGTACCTGCAAAGATGAGGTCACGTGAGGACATTGCCAGAAGACGGTCATCTGCAAATCAGGGAGAGGGCTTTCTCCAGAACCCCACCTTGCTGGCACCCCAACCTCAGTCTTTCAGCCACCAGAGCGGTGAGAAAATAAATGTCTGTTGTCTAAGCCTCCTGGTCTGTGACATTTTGTAATGGCGGCCCAAGCAGACTACAATAGCATCTCTCAGTTCTCAGTCTGGCCGCCCCGACCCTTCCAGCCACTATGCAGCCAAGGTGGGTTCCCCAAAGTATGAATTGTCATTTCCTCTTCCTGGCTCCCCATGAGCTTTGAGGGGATGGAGTATAAATTCTTCAGGTGACAGAAAAGCTCCACAGGCCCTGGTTCCTTTCAACCAGACTCTTGACCCTAAGCGGCCTGTCCCAGGCCCTCACTGTCCTCTCCAGCCCCCCAGCAATGGCCCGTGCCTCTCACTGCCCCACCCCCGTCATTCCGCCAACAGCCTTCCTCCTTCCCTGCCCCCTCCATCCACCTCGTCTGAGTGGGGGAAGGGGCGGCAAGGAGTGGAGGGCACTGTGGTTGAGGGGGGCCGTGGGGGGAGGGGGGAGGGGGTGGGGGAAATAGTGCACAGAGAAGATCCCAGAAAATACACACACACATGCTTATCACACTGGATTTTCCATCATCTTCCCCAAAGCAAGGACGACCAGAAACATAGCAAAAGGAGCAACGAAACCCACGCTCAGGCGGAAACAGCTGTCTCTGAGAGACAGGTGACTTACCTTCCAGAGGAGCTGCTGTTGCCACGAGCTCTTTGTATCTGCCTGTGCCTTATTTATACTGCCCCAGGGGTAGCGACACGGATAAACCTGAGTTAATATTAACGACTAACAGATCATGTTCAAATACTGTCCAAAGCAAACAACTGAATCATTTATGTTATTTTTCTTTGCGCATCAGTCCCCAGTGAGACAATGAGCAAAGTAATGGTTATGGCGCCATTTGCGTTCCTGGTCATGAATTTGCTCAGGCGGGGTTTTGGCAAACATCCACTTAACCCCTCCTGAGAGCCATGCTCTGGCCTAGGCACTGGGCTACCAAGATGCTTAAGGCCTGGCCTCCACCTTGAAGAGAACCCCTGGCCACAAGAAGCTCTTGGTTCAGAGGAAGAAACGCACATGTAAAAAGTGGGGCCCATGTGACTAGTCAGGAAGAGTATGCATTCCCAGGAAGGAGCTGTGTAAGGGAAGAGAAGGACCCCGTGAATGACCTGGGACCATCAGGAGAGGATGGGTACCTTTCATCTAGGTCTTAAAAAGATAGGCAGGAGTCTACACATCCTCAGGGACTTCTGAGAGGGAATTCTGGATGGTGGGGTGGGGTGGAGGTGCCTAGGAATTGGGAGGAGGGTCAAGGCTGTATATGTCGGGTGATTCCAAATCTAGAAGGAATTTACTTCTGGTATGATGGAGAGAAACTACTGACAAATCTTCTGCTTAGTAACAACTAAAAAGCTAGACACAACTGTCAAAAACAACCATTTCTTGCTCTAGTAATCTACCAAAGGCCTATGACAAACAGAGAAGCAGTCATTCATGAAATGTACTAAACTTTGGGGAAGCACAGAGTAAGTCTGTGACATTTTCTTCTGGGCCTGCTTCCTCCCAACCTGGCTCTGCTGGTGGGTGGTTGAACCAGAGCAGAGCCAACTAATCTGATTTGGAGTCAGAGTGACGATCTCAGTGGCAACCAGTGTGTGCGTGCGGGGGCGGGGGCAGGGGGTGGAACTGTAGGGGCAGTGGTTCCGCTAGTCTGCAGTTGGATTTGGGGCAATAAATAGGCCAGTGGCGTAGCAGGAGTTTAAACCGGGAGGCCCAGGAGGTGTGGCAGTTCGAGGTGGCCTGATGAGCCCTCTGCATATCCCAGTGGAGGGGAAGCAGAGAACTAGAGCAGGTGCGAGCTACACATGCCTCCCTGGTCCACGGAGAAGCAAGAGAGAAGGATGGAAAGACAAATCTGGGTGGTACTTGAAAACTGGCTGAGGTCTGAACAGGCTCATCAGCCTACATACAGATCCATCAGAGGCAAGTTGAAGCTTTATTGGCTCAAGGTGTTTGAACGCAATTTCTGATCAATATGTCGGCTGAACAATAAGCAACACAATCACAGGGGTGACCTCTGGGAGGCAGGCTTATACATAAAATAAGGAAAAGAAAAACAAGAAACACCAGTGGCCAGAAGGTGCAGGGGAAACATGTTTTATAGATTCAGTCTAGGCAAATTACTACATAAACACACAAAACCAACGCCCCCCCAGGAGGGAAGATTCAGAATCCAGAGTTACCATAACATATTTTCTAAAATGTCCAGCACTCAGGAAAAAATCGCAAGACATGCAAAGAAACCAGATAGTGTGACCCCCTACTCAGGAGAAAAGAAGTCAATAGAGACAGCTTTGAGAATCCCCAGATGCTGAATCTAGCAGGCAAGGACTTCATAGCAGATAAATAATAATAATAAGAAGAAGACAGAAAACCCAATTTAAAAATGGTCAAAGGACTCTAACCGACATACATGAATGGCCAATAAACACATGGAAATGCAAATTAAACCCACAATGACATAACATTATGCGCCCGCTAGAAAGGTCGTAATAAACAAGACAGAAAATACCAAGTGTTGGCAATGACACGGAGCAACTGGAATACTCATTCACTGCGGGTTGGGATACACTGATACCCACTGCGGCGTGGATGGACTCTGACAGCGTTATAGTGAGAGAGAGAAGCCGTTCACAAGACTGCATACTGTTGGAGTCTATTTCTGGGAGAAGTCCAGAAAAGGTCAATTTTTAGAGAGAGAAGGCAGATTGGCAGTTGCCTGGGGCTGAGAGAAGGTGCTAGGACAGACTGAAAATGGGCCTGAGGACAGGTTTTGGTGTTGGAAGTGTTCTAAAACTGGGTTGAAGTGAGGCTGAATTTACTAAAAACCATGGAATTATACACGGACAATGGGTGGATTTTATGGCATGCAAATTATTAGCTCAATAAAGCTGTTAAAACACTGTTTTAAAAAAAATGAGCAGCGGGAGCAAGCTTTGTTGGAAAGATGGTGGGCCTGGGGTCACGTGGGCCTGGGGTCACGTGGACCTGGAGGTGAGCACCAGTGCCCCTGCTGGCGTCTATGGGGGCCACCTGGAGCAAGTCATTCGTCTCCCAGAGCCTTAGCGTCCTCCCCTGTAATGGAGAAGGTAGTACCTGTTTTGAAGATTGTTCTGAGAGCTCAATGACATATGCACGCACACAGTAGGCACCTCATTCACGATGCCCTCCCGGCTGACGTCTGAAGTTCTATGGGGTTCTGAGTCCCCTAGTGGCCAACCTGATTGGAGAATCCGTGATGCCTGGTGATCTCTTGCCCTTGTGCACTAGAATCTCCCGGCTCCTCATGCCCCAATTTCCAGAACTGGGTCTCTGCTTTGAGTCCCATCTTCTTGTTTGGCTGCTCATTGACCGGGGCAGCTTGGGCCTGGCCTCCGCTCTGGTCTCCCTCTGTTTCCCTTTTTCTGTAATGTCTCCTCCCTCATCCTGGCCTCCCGCGGACCCTCGTGTCTCAGCTACTTGCCTCATGGCTTATGTCATCTGCCTTCTTGCTGGCCCCCTGTTTGCAGGACAGGCACCTCCCACCCCTTCTCCATTCTGGGATCTAACAGGCCACTTCTCCAATCCCAAAGTTTTCAGTGGCCCCTTTCTCCCAGGTCCCTCCTGATGTGCCTCTGCAGACCTGCCATCTTCACATCTCACTGCTCACTCCTCGCACCTCCTCGCGCCTCTGCTCTCCAGCATCATAGCTGACCAGCAAACGAGCCCGATAAGGAAAAACAAAGCTTTGCTGTTCCCCCTGCCTGTGACTCCACTTCTCCTCCTTGTCAGGCTAACACAGCTCCTGCCCATTCTTCAGGATTCAGCTCGGATCTCTCCTTGAGAAAGCCTTTCCTGACAGCCACCTCTCTCTCCTTCCACCTCGGCAGAGTTAGGTTCTATGGACTCCCCTCATACTGTGTTCTCGCTTCTCTCTTATTATGCTGCCTTGCAAAATACATCAGTTCCCTTCCCCATGATCTGTGAAATCCTTGCTGGGGAAATCTGTACATGATATGATTGCCTCCTTTGTCCGGGCCCATAATACATGTACAGATGTTCAGTAAATGAGCAGATGAGCCCATTATATTCCCCTGAGGGACTCTGTCTTCTCACGGAGAAGCCCTCATTCCCTTTCTGTATGAGGTGGGTCACTGGGGGCACTTCTTCTTTGCTTGGGGAGCAGGGCTTGAGCTAGAGGGGGGAGAAGATGCAGCTTCCAGCCCGGCCTAAATCGTTCTGTAGTGTTACACGGCAACAGTGGTTGTCCCTGGGCTCTGTGTCGCACCCCCAATCTGCAGTATCTCACTTAACCCTCTCACAACAATCGCGCCAGGCAGGTACTATTATTACTGACCCCATTTTAGAGGTGTGGATCCAGGCTCAGAGAGGTTCAGTACCTTATCCACAGTCACACAGCTACTGGGGAGCAGAACTGGGACTCACACCCACGTCCACCTGACACCACAGCCGTGCTCCTAACCCAGAGCTCCCTGACCAGAGATCTCCTCTCTTTGGGAGTAGACTCCGGACTAAATGGGCAGTGGACAAACTTTTATAGGTAAGGGCTTTTAAAACTTCTTTAAATGCTGCCTCTTGACTTTAGAAGTGTGTTGTGCTCTATGGTAATTACACTAGTTATCAAGAATCACATCAGCATCCTATTTTAAATGCCCTGGCACTGGGAGAGTTTACTTGTTGACATTCATGAATAAACAGGCACTGTGCTGTGTCATTTTATTTTATTTTATTTTAAAGATTTTATTTATTTATTTATTTACTTATTTGACAGAGAGAGAGACAGCCAGCGAGAGAGGGAACACAGCAGGGGGAGTGGGAGAGGAAGAAGCAGGCTCCCAGGAGAGCAGGGAGCCCGATGCGGGGCTCGATCCTAGGACCCTGGGATCACGCCCTGAGCCAAAGGCAGGGGCTTAATGACTGAGCCACGCAGGTGCCCCTGTGCTGTGTCATTTTAAAGCTGGGCCTCTGAACATATTTTGCATGGGATCAGGCGGGCTGATGGGCAGGGAGTGTATTGGTACCAGAGATCGGACTCACCCCAGGGAACAAAAACGGGGCCTCCATTCGTGGACGCTTCTGAGATCCCAGTGGGACAGAGGATGTTGGCTGTGCAGTATGAGAGATGCTTCAGGGGGCAGGGTGGGTGGCAGGAACGTTCTGCATGAATGCCCATGTTTTCTTCCCAGCTCTTAGCTGCGAAATGAGCTAGAAAGGAACACCTCTTTTTGGAAAGGTTTCCAATATGAATAACAAGAAACACAATGGCTTTACGGTTAGCATTTACTGGGCACCAACAATTTGCCGGGCATTGTCCTGAGCGTTTTTCTGTGTGTTTACTCCCAGGACAATCCATGACGCAGGAGCTGTGAGTTTTTATCCCCCCCCCCCCCAGGGGGAGAGAGCAGCACAAAGTGTTTCCCTAAGGCACTGAAGGTCACATGGTTAGGCGATGGTGGAGCTGGGCTTCCGGACCGGGAAACTTACTGAAATCCTCTTTCCTGAGCTGTCCCTTGTACCCTCTGTCTCCGAGCCGAGTAACCGTCCTGCATGTGATGTCCCCGATGCCACACACACCCCCGGAGCAGCCTCTGCCTGCCTTGGCACAGGGGTGGCCACCATTGCCCTGGGGGGACAATGACACCAGTTGGGGTGACGGCACTGCCCTCGGGGGACTTTTTCAGTGCTGGAGACCAAGTGAGTACTTTTGACCACATCAATAGCTTCAGTTGCCAGTCCTGAAATTTGGTGAAGGGCTGTGTTGAAGTGTCACGCTGGCAATATCTCCCCCTTCTCTCTGGATTGTAAACGCCGCGAAGCAGGTGGCCCTTGTAGCCCCAGCCTCAGCTCAATGCACCTGAGTGGTCGCACACGGATTCACTGGCAGGTGACTGGGCAGGTGGAGAAGCAATGCCCGCCTGGAAAACTGAGATGCTGGGGTGTGGAGGGGTTGGGGAGAGGGGGTTGTTGGGTGGTCTGTCAACGTATTGTCTCTGGAGCGCTTTAAAATACTCCAGCACAGACATGAAGGAGGTGATGATTACTTCTATTGATATTCCAGGGGCAGTGAGTTAATAACCTGATCGATGAGCAATACACATGGCGGGGGAAGGGGGGGTTCGTTACTCAGTATTTGAAAGACTCTAACCAGAAACCCGTACCAGAGGGGGCCACTACCAGCTCTGGCTAACTCGAATCGACACTAGGCTGATCTAAACACTAGATTAAGAATCAACACAAATAAGCCTGACAGATGATTCTTTAAAAAGTGATTTTCCGGGGCGCCTGGGTGGCACAGCGGTTAAGCGTCTGCCTTCGGCTCAGGGCGTGACCCCGGCGTTACGGGGTCGAGCCCCATGTCAGGCTCCTCCGCTATGAGCCTGCTTCTTCCTCTCCCACTCCCCCTGCTTGTGTTCCCTCTCTCGCTGGCTGTCTCTATCTGTGTCTAATAAATAAATAAAAAATCTTTAAAAAAAAAAAAGTGATTTTCCAGCAATGAAATGACCAGTATGTTAGACGTATGGGTTGGCTAGAAACCTTGTACGGGTGCCTCTGTCCTCAGGATTCTGAGCCTGTTTTTTGTTTGTTTGTTTGTTTGTTTCATTAGATGCTTTTAGGGGGTTTTGTCACCTGGCTCTGATGAGAAAGTTCTCTGAATCTGCCTATAGAACATGGTCATTTCTGCCCTGAGGGAAACCTTGATGCAATTCTGTAAAAATCATTCCCGGATATTCTGAAGCTCCTGATTTGGTGTCTTTAAATCACGGGTCAGACTAAAGCCTGAAGCATTTGCCATCTCCCGGACGGCTGTGTTTCCACCGGCACGGAAAAATCCTATCACAAACCTCCCACTGTGACCTCAACATCGTGTCCCATCCCTGGCTTAAGGGGGTGTTGTCCCCACCTAACCCACCCCCGACAGTAAGAAAGGCTCTCGTCCGTGCTTTCCTCCTCTCCTGCCCCCTGGTGCTGCCCCTTGAGGCCCTGTGCAGCGGACATGCCTTCTCTTCTTGGGACTCAGAGGTCACACTGTTCTTTTAAAGGCGGTTGTCTCTGTGTCTCCATCTGACCATATCTGATTAAAACAATTCCTGCATGCTTCAAAACAAAGGCAAGGGATAGGCATCTGAAAAAACCAGAGAGGTGCGAGCTCACCGAGCTGGGAAATCTGTTTGAGGACTGTTCTTGCGTCTTCTTGATAATACAAGTCTGAACGGGCTCTGGCTTTCACTGTTGTGGGCCACCTGCGGGTGAGGCTGGTGGGGGAAAGAGGCTGGCAGCCCCCATCTACCCCTGACTAGTGGGGGCTCCTGATGGCCACAGAAGTAGTAGTCCTGCAGAGCGGAAGTACCTTTCCCCAGTCCCTCACTCCTGCCACTTCTGCATGCCACTGTAGGGCACCCACACTCTGTGCGCACGGAGCCGGGTCCTACCCATCGCCGGCTCTGCATGTGTTTTCCCGGCTCGCCCACGGGCAGGGCACCGTGCATATGGCAAGCTTGTGAAAGTCCGTGTTGGAGCCCCCCTGTCTGGGCTTTGGGCCCGGTTCTGATTCTGCCCAGGGAGCCCCTGTGGCCTGGGTTAGTTGCTTCTGCTTTCTGTTCTCCTGCTTGTAGAAGAAGGTGGGGGCATGGGGGCAGGGGGTCCCCTGAAGCTCTTCTTCTGCTATCCAGTGTAACCCCCTTCGGCTTTGGCTCTTGCTGTGTAAAAGGGCTCAGAAAAGCCAGCTCAAAGGGCCTAGCATGTTGAGGTGGTGTGGGGCACCAGGGCTCCCCAAAAAGGAATGTCTGGATTGGATGGGTGTGGGATCTCCAGTAGAGGCTTGGTGATGAATGGGCAAGTAGAAGGAAAGCAGGGAGGGCTGGTGGGGTTGTCTTTGCCTGGTCCTGCCATGGCTCGCTGCACCACTTGGTGGCTTTCGGGATTCAGGGTCGGGGAGCCGGGCTGTGGTCACCAGGAGCCAGCAGGGAGGAGCCTGGGCACCCAGGGGTCTGTGTGTGCATGTGTGACAGCATCCGAGCCAGGAAGACAGCCAGCCCTGACGAAGCCTGGCTGGAGAGCCATGGCCCCCACTCAGAGAGGTGGTCACCACCCAGACACTAGCCCTTCATCTTCCTGCCTGAGACACCCGGGTTTGTGGAGCCCCCCCCCGAAACCCACCAACAATGCCGACCTCCTTGGACTTCTCAGGCCTCGGTTCTACCATGCCAGCCCCAGAGACCTCTCTCTGTCCTGGCATGCCTGCTCATTGCCAACCCAGGCTCTGTGCTCACAGAAGCCCGTCCTTTGTCCCACTCCCCTCTCACAAGCAGCCTATTCTATGTCCTCACAGCCTTCATCGTTGATTTACTTCTAGGTTTGGTTGTGTCGTTATGGTGGGGGGGGTCCGTCACCCCCGTCTAGGCCCAGGGGACCAAGGACCTTGTCTGTCTGACTCACTCCCAGCACATAGGAGCTGCTCAGGGAGTTTTTGTTGAAATGGGTGAATGAGGAGCACGTGGGTGTCCAATCGGTTAAGCATCTGTCTGCCTTTGGCTCAGGTCATGGTGCCAGGGTCCTGGGATTGAGCTCTGTGTCGGGCTCCTTGCTCGGTGGGGACCCTGCTTCTCCCTCTCCCTCTGCTGACCCACTGTTTTTTCTCTCTTTCTCTCTCACTCTCTGTCAAATAAATAGATAAAGTCTAGATGAGAAAAGAAGAAAAGAAAAGAAAAGAAGAAAAGAAAAGAAAAGAAAAGAAAAGAAAAGAAAAGAAAAGAAAAGAAAAGAATGACTGAATTCACTCAGCCCCTGAAATGTCACATCATGACAACCTGGTCACTGGGAGTTGGCCCATAACCATGATCAGATTTGGACCCTGAAGGCGTGTGGGAGCGTTGTTCGTGGCCGAACCCTCATTCCAGGTTTATTGACTTTTTTCCTGTAACTCTGCGATACAGGTGACCGCCCTGCAGATTACCGTGCCCCGGGGCTTCGAGGAATGGGAATATGCCCACCAGAAACATCCATGGAGCTAGTTACCCGGGAGGATTTGTAGAAGCAAGCAGCGACTGGGGGGGAGGGGTGGAACAGGCTTTGCGACGGGGGTGTGTCACCCGGATCTCTGCTGACTTCTACCGGCTGAGCCCTCACAGGGCCATCCCAGCAGCAAACGCAGCTCCGCTGGGGTCAGGGGACCCTCCGAGCAGGAGGAGATAGCCCTCAAGTCACACCGGGACCGTCACCCCATGGTTCATTTCCCGGGCGCTTTCAACGCGGACTCCGTCAGCAGGAGCTTCCCACCTAGAATTTCGTGGGATTTTCAACCTTCCCGAGGAAGAGAACGGCCTCTGTGGCTCTGTTGATCAGCAGCAGCAGGAAGGGCCGATCGAAGCGGACGACGGTGTGAGAGGGGCCGTCCTTCGAACGGACTAGGAGCTTGGTGGCGGTGGCCGCTGCGGCCTCGGTGCCCTCCTCGCTGACGTCCAGCACAGCCTTGTGGGCCACCTGCCAAGAGAAAAACACGTCAGCGGTCCCCATGGAGGCACCTCTACTTCCCTGAGCTGTGGGGTTCTGCCTGGGGCTGGTGATGCCCCCCTCCGGGGGCCCACAGCTCGCTGCTCCCGACGCTGGGCATGAGGTCGCAGCTGCCGCTGATACTGGTCAACTGGGCCCCTGCGCCTGGAGCTGAGTGGTTACACACGCGCACCGGAAAGCCGAGGGTCGAGTCCCAGTTCTGCCACGTTATGTTCGCAACAGTTACTTAGGGGCCGCTGGCTTCGCTTTCCAAAGCTCTGAAAGGGCCATCGTCATGGCGTAATTCCCACAAGGTCATGGGGTGAATTAAAGGAGATCACGCCAAGTACGGGCACCAGAGTATCGGCTCACTGTTGCCCAGGAGACACAGGGCGCTGTTGCTACGAACTGGATCCCTTCGAGGTCTTCTAGGGAAGAGACCTCACCAGGGCTCATGTTCTCCCAAGCTTCAGAGGGCCTGAGAACTCCCAACGATTATAGTCGTTATTGTTCATATGTGCACAGAAACACATTCTGGGAAAGGGACTGCTATTCTCAGCATGTTTTATTGGGCCCCTGTATTCTTTCCCTGGACACCAATGACAAAGGCGCCCTTCAGTGACCCAGGACCACTTCTGACCATTCTAATCTATTATCAAAATACATTTTTTCGGTCAGGGATCAGAAACCCCTATGCAGACAAGCACCAAACCTCTCGTAAGAGCAGGGAGCACACAGGGCACCCAGAGGGTTCCCTCTCACTAAAAAGGGTGCTCATGCCCTCAGCTCTGGCTGATGGATGCTACGTAGGGGTTTGGGCTCACGGTTGCCGTGTGGGAATCGAACTAGGTGATTTCTTTCAAGACAATCAGAAATCTATACTTTGAAGTACGATAGCTTACATGTTAGAAATCGGCTCTCTCTTTTTTTAACACTGCAGGCCAAACATAGCACATCCATCGGATACGAATGGCCCATGGGCAGCCAATTTGGCTTCAGTGTGAGGCCCGAGGCTTCAGGGAGGGGAGGTCAAATGCCAGGTGGGCACCTGTTCATCTGTGGCAAGTTTCGAGGTAGAAGTGTTGCCTTCCCGGGAGGGGCCTGATTTTCAAGGAACTATAGCTGGATCTTAGGAACACTGTTGGAAGAGGGATAAAAGTTGCCTGTGTATCAGCGGGATGATGGCCATAAAGCCACAGGCCTGGCAGCCTGGAAGCCCAGCCCTACTTCTGCCGGTGAGAAGTCACTTTGCCGCTCAGGGTCTATGTTTCCTTATCAATGAGATGTGAGGCCTCGATTAGCCAGTCGCTGTAGGCCCTTCCAGCTCGGGCAAATGTTCTCATGGACCAACTCACTTTGGAAAGCTGCAGGAAGTCTGTCTTCGTGATTCCAGAAAAATCAGCATTTTTATCAAAGGCATCCCGGATGCCCATCTTCGGGAGGATGGTTTCCAGGTCACAGGAGGCAGAAATGGAGAATTTTGGAATGAACACCTCTAGCCACCTGTGGAGATGGGGGAAAGGACATGAGGTCGCAAGCCTCTTGGTCTCTAACTCCGCTTCTGGGTGGCATTTTGGGAGACTCTGTTCTTCTAGCTGTTTCTGGTCACTGCTAAAGTAGTCGGCACATCCCAGACAACCAAAGTACGCCCCCTGGAGGAGCAAGCCTGGCCGGTAGATGAGGAAGAAGGAAGGGGACCCCTTCATAAAGTAAGGGACAGAGCACAGACGGGGCCCAGCAGAGGAGCCCATAGAAGCGACCCATGGGGAGCACCAGGCAGTGGTGGAAGTGTGTCTGCCAGCTCCCCAGCCCTTTCTGAGACAAACCCTGCGAAGTGCTGAGAGCAGCCAAGTCCAGTAGAACTTTCTGCAAGACTGGAAGTATTCTGTTTGTGCCGACCAGTAGGTTAGCCACTGGCTGCACGAGGTTATCAGGCACTTTAAATATGGCTAGTGCCAATGAGGAAAAAAAAATGTAGTTTAACCTAATTTTAGTTCACTTAAATTTCCGTAACTACGTGGGGCCCGTAGTTGGACAGCACAGCCCTGGAGTTCAGCATCATTTTTCCCTTCCTCTGCAATGGTTTCCCTGAACCAAGAGGGAACAGTCCGCATTTATTGAGCATTTACTGTGTGTCAGGCACCGTCCCAGGCACACCCATGAGCTTCATTTCCATTTTAAAGATGGTAAGACTTAGTTTTAGTGCTTTGCCTGAGGTCATGTACTTGGTAAGTCACAGAAAGGAAAGCACAGAAATGGATGGACATTGATGTCTCCAGTGACGGGCATCCAGCACAAGGGACAGCTCTCTCTTCCCTGTTACCGTCCCCTGCGCTGACCCGGCCATCTCCTCCCTGCTCTGTCTGCCGCTCCTCACACACCGCCCCCTGCCCCAGCCTCTGTGCTGCCGCCTCTGTCCAGCCGTGGTTGCAGTCAGAGAGGAAACCTCTGGAGCATTCTACAGTGTTCCTTGATTCCCAGCTATGCTTCTTGGCCAGCGGTGTTTCCTTTACGGAAAGTGCCCTTCCCAAGTCTCTGTGCCCTATATGTACCATCACGTCCTACCTACGCTCCCGACTCGGATGACTTCAAGCCCTCCATGGACCCCAGCTGAGAGCGATATCTCTTTGCTCAGAAGCTCCTCGGCACTCTGTCTGCCTTCCCCCAGGACACTGATCTTTGTCTTCTTGAATTACAGTTATCCCTGATCTTGTCTTTGGTCTCCTCCTGGCTGTGGGCACCTGGGAATGGTGCCAACAAGGCCAAGAAAATATTGCTAAGACACTGTCCATAAGACTTTGACCTTCCTTTTAATCTTACGGTTAACATCCTTTTGATAGTCCCCATAAGAGTTACAGAACTAATAATAATCGTACTAGGAGCTAACATTATGGAACGCATACACTCTTCCTGGCACTGTTCGAAGCACTTTAAAGATAGTAACTTGTTTTATCTTTTCAACAACTTCTGGGTTGAGTGATAGTATTATCCTCATTTCCTAGGTGAGCATTAGTGCTTTTCTTGCTTGTTTAATTTTATGGACTCATTCCATGGAATTTAATATCAGGTTGGCTGGTAGAGTGAGTTCTGCTAGCATGGAATCGCTAGAATGACATCATAGTTTGCGGGGACAGGGTCTTGGGCAATTCGCCTCCCTTCTTAGAGCCTCTACTTCCTTATCTGTGGGTGGGGGTGATGGTGCTCTTCATCTGCCAGGTGATGGTGAAGTTCAAGTGAGACCATAGCCCCAAGTTCACTATCCAGGGGCAGCTGGTGCTCAGCTGGCATTCCACGGCTGCTATCGTGGTCTTTCCACCCGTCCTTGGAGGTACCCCACCACCCGCCTCAGGCCCCAGGAAACTGACACAGATTCCCACCTCTTCTGCAGTAAGCGGCTCCATTTCCTCAGTGTCCTGGCTGACAAGGCCTGTTCCAGCTGCCTCATCTTGCCCTGGCCAGGGAGGACAAAGAAAGCCGCGGTGTCTCCGCCATAGTCCATCCGTAGCACCGAGCAGTTCAGCTCTGGATCCACTGCAAAAGCAAACTCCTCCACCTGGTGCATCATTGGGACCTTCACAGTGGTCCTCTTGCCCACCAGGAACGGGGAGCTCTTCCTCGTATATCCAGGGTTAAAGGGCTTCTCCCACTTGGCTAGCATGGAAAGAGAAGAGAGCTCTTTATGTCTAAGTATAGTTAGTGAGGTGAAAACAGCAGAAATGATGAAGGAAGGATCTCTGAAAACTCTCTCTTCCATAAAAGCCATGAGAAAACTGCCCACAATGGTCAGAATTAACTTCCTGAGGACTCTAGAAATTAACCAAACTCTTTCAGCAAATTAGGGAACAGTTTATTCAAGGGAAGCAGCTAAATCTTGGTAAGAAAGCAAGCTTTGTGGTATTTCAACTTGCCCTAGTTCCATTCCTCTTGTCCTAGCTCTTCAATAATAGCCTTGAAAAATAATAGCCTGCATTTGCAGTGAAATCCAGCAGGCTGGCAGCCACTGAAGGGGAAAAAAATAGGGCTGGAACCCTTTCAAAGACTCATACCCAAAGAACTGTTATTTGACCCATCTTGGGCTTCCCTGGAAGGCATCACTTGCAAAATTGTCTGTATTTGATCTGATTTGGAGTTCAACTGATGCAAAAAGCCTATTCGTTGGAGGAAATTAGTCAAAAACAGTCACAGGTGGTGATAAATTTTGCAGCTGCTGGAGGCAGTAGGTAACATTTGGGGCAAACAACAGATTAATCAAAAAGGTTAACAGGATGGGCTGGGGATGGGGGTGCCATCTGTAAATATGACAGAGTAAGGACCTCTGTATATTTCCTCTTCCATTAGGACAATGAGAAAAACTGGCAAAGATATTCAGAATCAACTTGTTTGGAACTGTGGAAATTAACCAAAGTCTTGCAACAACCTGGGGAGAGTTAATTCAAGAAATATGGCTGAATCTCAACAAGAGCAGTCAACTTCATGGTTATTTTAACTTGTGCCAGTCCCACCCTCTCCTCTCCAGCTCAGCAGTAGCCTTGACAAATAGCGGCCTGATTTCCCAATCTCACTGGGAGAAGAACTTGCAAAGACTCATTTTCAAACAATTATTATTACTTGACCTCTCGGGTAGTTATCTGGAAGAACCCATTTACAGGATTGATTGGTGCTCACTCAGTGCTTAAAGCCTTCTTCCCAGGGGGTCGGAAGTTTTTGTTAGAAACAATTACAGGCAAGTGTTTTAGCTTCATGGTTGTCTGGGTGAGGATAACAAACGGGATAAAACACAGAGTGATCAAAAATTCTGAAAGGAGAAGCTGAGGAATAAGATGTCTGTAGGAGCTTTGAAAAGTTCCATTATATCCATTATATCTATTGAGAGGCTGTGTGCATGTATACAGCTGTATGCATATTTGAGAAAAAAAATATAAGAAGGCTGTTAAGTTCCTACTATGGCTGACCTTGAGGGTCTGCATAAACAGAGAGTGAAGACTGAGTCAGAGTTATAAACTGCTGAGTGTTGATGGCACACTCCAGCAGGCAAACAAAAGCCCTCATCAAAGACTCGGAGATTTATTTGTTCTAGACACCTACAGAATCTCTGCCCAATCATAGCTAACCATGTAACTAACCAAGAAGACACATCAGTGGCCACACATCACAAAGTATAGACTTTAAATAATTAATTCAGAAAAATCACTAAACAAACAACAGCTATTGCAACAAGCAAAAACAACCAATCCTTGGAAGGGGGAGAATCTGATTTTCAGAGTTGTTGCATTACATAATTTTAAAAATCCAGTTTTTACAAAAAAAGAAATATGAGACATAAAAAAAAGTATGGACCAAACAATCTACTAATATCAAAAATAAGAGAAGGAACAGTGCCATAGATCTTATGGACATTAAAAAGAAAATAAAGGAATACTACGAACAACTCTGTGGCCACAAATTTGATAACCTAGATGAGATAGTCCAATTTGCCAAAACTTAAATAAGAAGAAATAGACAATATGAATAGGCCTATATCTATCAAAGAAATTGACAATAATTAATAACCTTCCAAAATAGGAAATACCAGGTCCAGAAGGATTCGCTGGTGAATTCTACCAAACATTTAGGGAAGAAATTATACCAATTCTTTACAATGTCTTTCAGAGGATAGAAGCAGAGAAAATACTTCTTAACTTACTCTATGAAGCCAGCATTACTTTAATACCAAAATCAGACAAAAGTATTGCAAGAAAGGAAAACTACAGACCAATATCTGTTATGAACATAGATGCAAAAATGCTCCATAAAATATTAGCAATCAAATTTGATAATGTATAAAAATAATTATACACCACAACCAAATGGGGTTTATCCCAGGTTTGTAAGGCTGGTCCAACATTTGATAATAAATTAATGTAATCCATCATTAAGAAGCTAAGCAAGAAAAATTAATCATATCAATAGATGAAGCAAAAGCATTTGACAAAATCTAACACTCATTCATAACAAAAATTCTCAGTAAACTAGGAATAAAGGTGAACTTTCTCAATTTGATTAAAAATATCTATAAAATCCTATAGTTAACCTCATACTTAATGGTGAGAAACACAAAGCTTTCCAGGTATAATGTCAGGTATAATACAAAGATGTCCCCTCTTGCCACTCCTTTTCAGTATTTTACTGAAAGTTCAAGCTAATGCAATAAGACAAGAAAAAGAAATTAAAAGTATACAGATTGGGAAGGAAGAAACAAAACTGTCTTCGTTCACAGATGACATGTTCGTCTATGTAGAAAATTCAAAAGTCAACAAACAAAAGAACTCCTGGAACTAATAAATGATTATAGCAAGGTTGCAGGATACAAAGTTAATACGGAAAGTCGATTGCTTTTCCATATGCCATAAATGAACAAGTGGAATTTGCAATTAAAAACACAATACCATTTACATTTGCATCTCCAAAAATACTTAGGTATAAATCTAGCAAAATATGTATCAGATCTATATGAAGAAAATTATAAAACTCTGACGAATGAAATCAAAGAACTAAATGAATGGAAAGATATTCCATGTTCATGAACAGAAAGACTCAATATTGCTATGATGTCAGTTCTTCCCAACTTGATCTATAGATTCAATGCAATCCCAATCAAAATCCTAGCTAATTGTATTATAGATATTAACAAACTAATAGTAAAGTCTATATTAAAAAACAAAAGACCCAGAATAGGCAACACAGGATCAAAGGAGAAGAACAAAGTTGGAGGACTGACATTAACCAACTTCAAGATTTACTGTAAAGCTACAGTACTTAAGACAGTGTGGTATTGGTGAAGAATAGACAAATAGATCAATGGAACAAAAAGAGAGCTTACAAATAGACCCACGTAAATATAGCCAACTGATCTTTGACAAAGGAGTGGAACAAAAATAGTCTTTTCAACAAATGGTGTTGCGACAACTGGAATTCATATGCAAAGAAAAAAAAGGATCTAGACACATACTTTACATCTTTCACTAAAATTAACTCAAACTAGATCACAGACCTGAAAGTAAAACACAAAACTATAAAATACCTAGAAGATAATATAGGAGAAAAACTAGATGACTTTGGGTATGGCAATAGTTTTTAGATATAATACCAAAGGCATGATCCATGAAAGAAATCATCAATAAGCTGAACTTCATTAATCTGAAGTTAAATCTTCTGCTCCATGAAAGACAATGTCAAGAAAATGAAAAGCCAAGCGACCGACTAGGAGAAAATATTTGTAAAAGATGCACCTGATAAGACTGTTACCCAAAATATACAAAGAACCCTTAAAACTAAGATAAGAAAACAAATAACTGGATTTAAAAAAAGTGGTCCAAAAACCTTGACAGATACATCTCCGAAGAAGATATGCAGATGACAGATAAACATGAAAAGATGTTCCATATCATATGTCATCGGGGAAATGCAAATTAAAACAACCAGAACACACCCATTCAAATGGCCCAAGTCTGGAATGCTGACAGCACCAAAGACTGGCAAGGATGTGGAGCAACAGGAACTCACACATGGCTGGTGGGAATGAGAAACAGTAGAGCCCCTTTGGAGGATAGTCTGGTGGTTTCTTTCCAAACCAAACACACTCTTGCCATACAGTCCTGCAAGCATGCTCCTTGGTATGAGGAACTGAAAACTATGTCCACACAAAACCCTGCACATATTATATGATTCTATTTATAGAAAATGTCCAGAATAGGCAAATCTATAGAGATAGAAAGTAGATTACTTGTCTCTGCAGGAAGAGCAGAAATGAAGTGAGTGCTCATGGGTAGGGAGTCTCTTTTTGAGGTGATGAAAATGTTCTGGAATTACATAGTGGAGGTATTTGCACAACCTTGTGGATGTCCCCAAACCCAAACCCACTGAATTGTGCAATTTAACTTGGCAGATTTTGTGGTGTGTGAATTATATTTCAATTAAAAAATAAGATTCAATTTAATGGAGCAACACATATAAAGCACAGGAGACTTAGAAGGGGCTCACGGCATACTAATTCTTTTTCCTTCCCCCCTCCTTCTTGCAGAATGGGTGGATATATGGGTGGGAAGGTGAATGAGTGGGTGGATAGAGGGAAAGATAAATGGGGGAGGGATGAATGGCAGGAGGGAGAAAGGAAGGGAAGGAGAGAGACGGGAAGGAGGGAGGGATGATACAGTAGCGTCCATGACAATTCTGCTGAAGTTGGCTCTATCATCATCCATCCGGCTAGCACAGAGACTCGCACACAGCAGGCACTCAATACACGATAGGCCTTTCAAAGCACCATGCCCAGGATCATGGAGCAAGTAAGGGGCAGAGGTAGAATTCAGACCCAGGGCTGTCTGACCTCAAAGCCCGGGTCCAGTCTGCTACAGTACGGTGTCTTTGTAAACTGTGACGCTCTAGCCAGACGCCCAGGGGATGTGAATGGCAGCCATACTGGCCTGTCTGCACTACCATGTCTCTGGAGTGCTCTGGCCTTTGGATTTGCCGGTGAGGCTGGGTTGTCAGAGAACTCTGTGTCCCTCCTTGAAGCCTTCAGGAGGCACCAGCATAGCTGCTGGTAGCAAGACATGAGGTCCTTACTCAGAAGCGAATTTCCAGGTTTTCCCCATGGTTGCCCACTGAGCTCCGTGTCAGCCCCTCAGGACACATAACCAGGCTATCCAAAGGCAGAGCTGAATGAGCCCCCATTGTGATCAATCCACTGAAGCTAAGAGAGGAAACAGGAGGTCGAAGCCAGCGTGTTACACGGCTGGTCCAAATTCACACTTCCCGTTACCTGACTGCGCTGTCTAGGATTTGTTTAGCTTGCTTATTCAACTGGGGGAGGGGGGGGGAAGAAACAACATTAAAATCAAAATCAACCTCTCAGAGCCTTACCTTTAAAGAAAATGTGGTTCACCAGGACCATGACTGTCAGAGGTTCAAGGTCTTGGATTAAGTCTACAACCTTCCCTTCGGTCTCCTTCTCCACGTAGCTGTTGATCTTCTCCCGGGCAGTGGAGGTGCTCGAGAAATCTGTAGAAAAGACTTTCGACTCATACAGCCTCTTCACATTGTCCAAGAAATTTTTCTGCAGCCACAGCTCCTTTTTGATGAAGAGGACGCTTCCCATCCTCAGGTCCAGGGCTTTGCCGGGGGCTCTGAGCGAGCGGAGCAGGTGCTGGAAGGCCTGGTGGATGGCGGACTCCGGCCCGTGTGTGAGGTTGAACCCCAGGCTCTGCAGGATCTGGGTCTTCGTGGCTGAGCGGGCCCCGAGGGAGAGCATGGCCAGGGATGCAGAGACACTCAGCGGGGAGAAGAAGACGTTCTGGTCCGGCGTCTTCAGAACCAGCCTCCGGTAGAGGCGGAAGGCAAAGTTGGTGTTGCTGGAAGACAGCTGGGAGGCGGCGGTGCTCCTTGGGAAGGACGGGCAGGGGGCTCCTTTGCTGGGGGCCCCGGGTGGGGGCACACAGTGGATTGTAGCACAGATGCTGACGACGAGGAACACTTGATACGAGGCAGATGGCATTTTGGAAAGAAGCAAGTCTGCAAGAGAGGAAAGAACCATCGAGGGAAGGTGAGCAGAGCGTCTGGCCCCGAATCAGACACCTTGCAACACCCCACCCCATTCGCGATAGAATGGGGGACACGCGGGACGATTAACAGGGCAGTTTGCCCGCGTAATCTCATTGGCTCTCACGAATGAGATGCAGAGATTACTGTTGTCTTTAGCTTACAGACAAGTAAACAGGTCTCAGAGACGGTGTGTCATTGACCTCAGGCCACACGGCTAGTTTGTGTTCTGTCTGGGATTCCGAGTCAGGTCTTAAAATCCTGAACCTCAGCTCCCACGCTCTTTGCTGTTTCTGCTTCGTAGGCTTCTTGTTCAGAAAGGAAGGCGGTGGAACCAGACTGCAAAGTCCCCATCTTAGCAGCCACAAGTGTTCTCTTCCCCCTCAGAGATCCCTCTAGATTCTCTTGGTCCCTTTGGTGGTGTTTGTTTGGGACTGTAGTCCTCAGGGGCCTTCAGGACAGGCGCCTCGTTGCCGGTGACCTGCCAGCTCCAGCGGTGACCGCCTGGTCCCTGCACGCCTCAGCCAGCTAGACAGAGGCACTGGGAGCACTTTGGACGAGGTGAGCTGGTGGCAGGTAGAAACTCCAGTCCTTTCGGAACAGGACAGGGCTGGGCTTGCATCCAACGTTGATGTTCACGATGGGAGATTTTAGCTTCTCTGGACTTCGGTTTTCTTTTCTGCTCGGGGAGGATGGTCTGTTACCTTATCTAGTTATTCAGAGCCTCGGGTGTGATGAGGTCACTGGTCTCTGTCAAGACAGTCCTAAGGTCATAGCCACGCTCCCAACAACCTCTTGGTCGAAACTCAGTTTATGTAAATCGAGTAATACTTGACCATACCAGATGTAATTAAATCAGAGGGAACTATACAAAGACTCTTTCTGCCAAATGAGTCATTCTTCTGGGAAATTGCAAAGCTGTCCCCATGGCCGTTTATCTAATTGGGCGATTTTCGTTTTGCAGGCAGGGGAGCGTGAGGCGGGCTGCAGAGACAGGGCCGCCTGCAGGAGGCACAGGCTTGATTCTGCCCGCGGGATCCACGGAGGGGATGCGGAGGAGCGCCTCTGTCTGGACAGAATGTCCAAGGACTGTTCTGGGAGGCGCGTGCGTCCTTCACTGCTCCCCCCGCCCCGGGCTCAGCGCGCGGTGTAGGAGCAGCAGGAGATGCTTGGTGCTTTGGCCTGAGTGGAAGGGCATTCAGACCAGGGTGGAAAGGACTGAAGGAGGGAGCCCCTCGGGACAAAAACCCCAGGTTTCTCCTATTTGATGAACTCCATGCCAGGCTGAGGCTCTCAGGACGCCGAGTGGGAAAGTGTGGTGTGCAGAACAGCTCTGACAGGCGGGGGGCCTGCCGTGTTAGTGTGGGGTGTGTGCAAGAGGAACGCACAGCCCCAACACGCTCTCATTTACCCCGAGCTCCCAACCGGGCTGAACACCTCATCCAACCACAGGTCCCGCCTCCCCCAGAAATGTGGTCTTAACCAGTCGGTTAGGAATTTTTCCATCAGGTGAGTGAGTCTGCCACGTGGGCCCTCCATCCCCCTCTAAGGGAGATGAGGTCATCTGCGTAGGAAGACCCCTTGCCTTTCCCTCTAGGGCAAAACGCCTGGCCTAGAACAATCTTTCTTTTGCCAATACCATCCTTGCCAAACCGTCCTTCTATGAAAACTTGCCATTTTGTACCCCTCCTCGGAGCGCCCCTCTGTTTGCTGTCCGAGTCACGCGTTGTTTAATAAGGCCAATCAGACCTTTCAATTGTCCTCGGTGGGATTGTCGGGAGCAGGAGCAGTGCTCGATCTCAACGGCCAGCCAGGGCTCAGAGCGCAGGCGAGACCGCCGCTCTCCTCCACAGCCATGTTCTGGGTAAAGCATGGCAGCCTCGCACAACCCCCTTTGCGTGGTGCGTCCTCCCAGGCCTGGCTCTCCCCCTCCACCCCGGTCTGTGAAAGGGGGTGGCCCCGAGGAAGAAGGGAGACGAATAACACCCAGCACGGTGTCAGGCCTGCAGGTGGCATAAGGTCAAGGCTGCTTCTCCCTCGTGGCTGCCGTGGTTTTGTGTTCCTCACTTGGAAGCAGGGTGAAGGGGCAGGCTTGTCCCTGGATATCCCCACTGTGGGAAGGGACGGGGTTGAGGGAAGAGACGCCAGCCATGCCGGAGGGGAAAGGAGTCGCCCCCCAGGCCCAGTGCCACGGTGCAGCAGGGCCTGTATCCCCCTCGGGGCGGGTGGGGGTGGGAGCGGGGCTGTTGGGGCACCTGCTAAGGCCGTCTGTGCCTCCCAGAGGACTCGCAACCCCTATCAGCAGACACAGCCTTGCCAGAGGGCATCTGACTCCATGCCCCAAGTCCTGGGCTGAGCAGGGGAGGCCGGCCTGGACCAGTAGCCCCTCAGGCAGTCTGCTAGTAAGTGTGCTGGCCCCTCGTGGCCCTGGCCTTCACGTGACCTTAGGCGAGCCACTGCTTCTCTCTGGGCCTCGGGAAGGTGGCCTCGAAGAGCTCTGGGGCCAGGGCCTCAAGGGGCAGATCCTTATGCTGTTGAGGAAAAGCTCTGACGAAAGCTTACTCATTCGGCTCTTAAAATCCAACCTCCTTCCGCACTTGGCTTCTCCCCATCCCCAGCTCCTGTGCTCCCATGGCTGCCCCTTCTCTCTCCCAGTCCCACGGAGGCCCCCCACTGCCTCCCTGCTGTGACATGACTGTGGCTGGGAGGGGTGTGAGTCCTGCCGGTGGGCTCTGCCCGTCTCAATGAGAGGGACACGCTGTCCTCCCTGCACCTGCCTCTGTCTGGGCCCGTCTCTCCCGGGGGGGTCACTGCCTTCATCCCACCTTTCATCCTTTCTCCCCGGCTCAATTCCCCCACCTGGCTCCCGGCTGGGTCACTCATCCACACTGCAGACATGGGGAGCTTTCTAGATGCGAAGCTCACGTGTCACTTACCTACTCAGCTTCCTCAATGGCTCCCCACTGACCTTGGGAGGAAAGGCCAAGCACCTGTCATCCAAGGCCCTTCTCTGCTGGGCTCTGACTTACCCCCACCCCAGCTTCATCCTCAAGCACACAGCTGTTCCAGATTCCTGGAAAGGTTGCGTGGCCCTCCGCCCACCCACCCTGCCCCGTCTTCATTTGCCTCCTTATCTAGCTTGAGGGCCAGAGGGCTTCATTCCATTCTAAAACCCACACTCCTGGTGACGCACACTTCTGGCAGAGCCCCAGACCTGGAATAACCGACCCGTCTGCTCCTTCTGGGCCAAGCGCTGGAGGGAAGGTGGCTCCGCGAGACAGTTTGGTCCGCAGTGACTTCCCAAGCCCCGATCTTGCTATGCCTGGTAACACAGCACTGATCACCTCACTCTCCCATGGACTGCAGGGAACATCTCAGTCTTCCATTTCCTGAAGACAGACTCCTCAGCCTGCCACGAGGGTGTCTGCACGTGCGCGCATGCGCGCGCACACACACACACACACACACACACACACACGCACACACACGAGACCACCTTGCCTCCCCCCTCCCATGAAAGACAGACCCTCGGAAGAGGAACAGATCCCCCTCTCCCCAGCACTCCTCCCAGAACTTTGGAGAACATCCCTATGTCCATCCCAGGACCCTCACACCTCTCTCTTCCGTATTCCCAACTACGTCCTTGCCGTTGGCTTTTAAACACGGTCAAGTCTTGCCTGCTGGGACAAACAGACCACGACCAACAACACGATGAAAACCCCCCTTCGCTCCCTGTCCCCGTCCTCCCCATCCCAGCTCACATCCTCACGAGCTGTGTATCCACGGTCCTCACGGTCTCACTTCCGCTCACCCGTGGCCCACTCGGGTCTGGCTTCTGGGTCCATAGAGACGGGACCAGCCGATGAGCGTGGCCCGGTTCATCTTAGCCACCCCCGCCGAAGCGGCTGACACTGTAGACCACCCTGGGCTTCTTCTCCAGTCCCTCCCTATGGCTCTGTGATGCCATGATCTCCTGCTCTTCTCTCCCCCAGTCTCCATCCATCCCTCCGCCTTGGCCACCTCCGTGCCTCCCCTCCTGCACCCAGTCCTGGTGCATCCCCCGAACCTCGGCGCCCTCTCCTTGGTGCTCTCCCCTGCCTCCAGCCAATCTCATCACGTCCGGGGCTTTGTTACTGAGACGCACATCACTTGTTATTTTTAATCCCCAGGCCAGACCTTTCCTCTGAACTCCCTATTTCTAACCACCTCTTTTATTTCCTCCTGATGTCACAAACGAACCTGAAGCCCAGGTAAGACCCAGACTGAACTCGGACTCTTCCCCAAATGCCATCTCCCCATAAAAGCCGCAGCTGAGACCTTCTTTCAACATCTCCATCCACGGCATAGCACTCGCCTAGTTATTTGAGCCCAGACTCACCCTTGCACCACCTTCTTCCTCATTCCTCACTCCTCACACCAACATATCACTTACCTATTTTCAGCTGTTCCAGTAGCCTCCCATTTCCCAGAGCGGGCACCAGCCTCTCACCCAACCTGCACTGGCTGGGCTCCACCGGCCCCTCGAACTTCGCTACAGACCTCAAAGCCCCTTGCTCGGGACAGCTGTGTCCAGCTGTTTTGGCCATTTTTGATCCTCACAGGTGATCTCAATCCCCTCCCCCACCAGACATTCCCCCCTAATTAATTCCTTTCCACTGCTTAGGTCCTAGGTCATGTCACACCCTTGAGGAAGCTTCCTTTGAATGCTCGATCAGGAAAATCCCCCCCCCTTTAAATGTTTTTATAGTACCATTAACCTCTTAGTGAAATCCTTATCGTGCTCATAATTTCACATTTATTTGCCTGACGGAAAACGAAACGAATCAGGGAACTTGCCTCTCTGTCTTCCCTGCACACCACTGTTTGGCCAGTACAAAGGGCTCCCGTTAAGTGTTTGATGAAGGAGCGAATTGAAATAAATTAAATGGGCAATTTACCTCTGAGGGGTGATACTGACGGGAAATGAGCAAGAAAGACCTTTCCGGGTCTTCATTCAGTTGCTAGTTACACAGGCGTATCCATACATAACACTTGAGTTTTTACACTGCTGACCTTTGTGGCCAAAGTACCTGACGTTGGACTTATGAACAGCTGTAAACAGAAAACTGGACAAAATACATGAAACAATTGAAACACTGAAAAAAAAATACGTGAAATAATTCAGGCATTGGACCACAGGCAGAGAAGGCAAATTAGGGGAGCTCTGTGATTGCCCCGCTTTTCTGTCCAAAGACACTTTCTGGCTCCAGGGAGGGAAACCCAACCAGAGGCTGGCAGGCTGGCTTCGCGCAGGGGACGGGGATCAGAGTTCGGGAAAGCTCGGACAGCGAAAGTGTTCGTGAGCTTCGGTGCAAAGCGAAGTGCTCGGCTCTGCACGCATAAAGTGACATTCCACAAGGACGTCCCAATGCAAAAGCAAACCCCCCAGACAGCCGTGAAGATGTAAGCAGAACTCCCAGAGCGCGCATAGCTCGGGGAGCGGGGAGTCTCTGGCCAGGCAGAGTTAGGCGACCTCCAGGAACGTCTAGAAGAGGCACATCTTGACATCAGGGCTGAATTAACTCTTGTCTGAAGCTGCCCTAGACACCTGACCAACCCTGTATCTGAAATAGGACATTTTATCATGAAAAGGTGACAAAATCCTTGGCAGGATAAAAAAAAACGTTCTGCAAATACTATAGTTGGCTTTTAAAACCAGTGTCACCTTACAGTGGCTAGGGAGGACAATAAAATCCAGGCCAGAGAAACCGTAAGAGAAAGTTTAAATGGTAGAAGGAAAGATCAGGAAGCTTGAAGACACAGCAATGGGAGTTGCCCAACCTTAAGAGAACAACAGACAGGGGAGAAAGAACAGAGCCCCAGTGATCTGCGAAAGGAAACAGGTGGTCTCATGGAGGGGCTGCTGGTGTCCTAGGCACAGAGGGGGTGGGAGAGACAGAGTCTGGAAGAAATAATAGCCAGAAATATTTGCATCACCTACTCCATGTAAACTACAATACAATAAAATGAATTCAGCCCTGCCATTTCTTCCCTCGAGCTCGGTCTGTCTAGACGGCTCTTCCCTCTCTCCCCTCCTGACCAACTGCTTTCCATCCTGCCGGCTCCAGCTCCAGACCTCCCACGCCACAGAGTTTTCCAGATCCCACAGCAAGCCGGGCCCTCCCTTCGCAAACACCTGGAGCAAAACCGCAGCAATCCGCCTCCCCCCAAGTGCACGGGCTGTACCTTGTGTGGTTCCCTCCGGGGCAGGGACTATCCTCAGTGAGTGATGGGGACCGATGGAGAACAAACAAGGGAAGATGAAGAGGGGGGAGGCGGTGGGAGGGCAGTGGGAGGAAGGTAGGGAACCCCAAGGGCCAGACAGCAGAGCCTGGCCCACACCCAGAGACTTTTGTAAAAAGGCCTCCAGTTGGTGAAACAGGTTGGCGTGCTGAAGTGTGGAGTTTCCCAAGCGTGGTTAATGGTCAGGGGAACCCGTGTGCACGTCCAAATGCGCGTGCCCGGGCCCCATCTAGAGCCACTGAGTCAGACTTTCCAGGGAAAGATGAGCCGACTTAGGAGTGAGGGGAGCCACGCGCTTCCTCTTTGCACAGCCTCTGCCCAGTCCCCAGGGAGCAGCTCTCCGAGGTGATCCCCAGCTCTGAGCGCCTCAGGCCCTGGGGAAAGCAAAGGCCTATTTCTCCCCAAATTCATAAGACCAATCCTGCCACTGCAGGGACAGATCAGGAGCGGATCCCATGGGTCCATCCAAGGTCCCATCAAGATGGAGCCTTATCCCAAGTCCATTCTCCGGCCATGCGTGGGCTGCTCTAGACCCTTCTCTTCCTGGCTGGAAGTTCTCCTGCCTACCTCATACATCTTTATGCTTCTGGCCCATTTCTGGTTTATACAGATCTTCACTTCACGTTTAAATCTGGCTACCTCCTTATAATTGTCTCTTTTAATATATATCTACGTTTTCCAATTTCACCTATTCTTGCTCTAACTGTGAGTAGATCGGATGCGTCACGGCTGGACTGGCCATGTCATCTTAACCAGAAGCCCCCCCGAGAGGAAGCCAACGATACCCAGTGTGGACGTGAGCACCTGCCTCATGGGAGAGTGCTCCCCAGGGCTCCCCGCCCTGTTTTACTGCAACATTGCTCATTTCTTCGCCTGCCCAGAGGGGCCACCTGACTTTCAGGATCTGAGCCAAGTGGAGCGTGGAGATGGGGAAGGGGGTCGATCCAGACAGACCCTCCGGCCCTGAGGAGTTTTGTCTAGTTGCTCCTTTGCTTTCTGTTGGCTTTGGCCAAGAGGTCACTATTTCAACATACGGGACACGTGGGCTTCTTGCTCCAGAGCAGACCTTCATCCTGGAGGGACCCTTTCCCAGCCCAGTCTTGCAATCTGAGATTCCTTCGTTCACATCACACCAAGAGAAACGACAGACAAAAGGTTACGTGTGCTGGGAGGACACACAGTCTTCAGAGAAGCCCCCTCAGGTGCCTTCCTCCCCGCTCTGGATGCCTTTACACCAGGCATCACTGATGTGGACAGGTGCCTAGCAGGTGCAAAGTGGGTTCACAGCCATCATGTCATGTAATCCCCCCTAAGCAGCCTAGGGGATGAACAGGATGGTCCCCCTTCACTGAGAGCAAAATCTCACGATTGGGCACAATGAAGTGCCTTGCCTCGTGTCACAAACCACACACACGACAGAGTTTGGATTTGAACTTCAGCCTTTTTGGACGCCAGGGCCTCCCACCAGCCTCCCGCCACTTGAGTCCTTGAAATGAAAGACCACCACACCAGACAACGTGGCGTCCTGGTTTGAGCCTTGAACAGACAAAGGTCGTGACGGCCACAGTCTTGCCTGTTTTCTTCCCTTTTAACCAAACAGAACAGGCTTCAGGCTCAGGTCTGGGTGAGTTGAATCACCAGATTGTTTGTGTTGTATTTTTAGTTATTTTCTACCTGTGGCCTGTTTTCTGGTTTTCTATAGTTGATTGTGATATTAAATTTTTTGTTTGAACAAATTTTTTCTTCCTTTTTTTTTTTTTTTTTAGATACAAATTGATTTAAAGATCCCTCTTGAGTGCAGAAGAGCACAGAAGAGTTGGGGATTCAGCCACAATATCAACAGTGGTTAGGGAATGAAAGAAATTTAGGGAATGAAGTGGAAATAGAGAGCATGTTTCCCAAAGAGAAGGGGGCCCTGGCCTCACACTCCTACTGTCACGCCTGAGCACTGCCCTGACCCACCCAGGCCTGAACGGGAGGAAGCCAGCCATGGGTCTCTACACTCTCACCTGGCTTCTCCACAGCTGGCACCCTGCCGGGCACACAGGAGATGCTTAATAAGTACTTATCGGCCAAATGAACCCATGGAAAGGGGATAGGGAGGTGAAACTTTGGAACAGACTCTTATCATTTTCAAGATGAATGTTAAAGTGTTGTCCAAGATTGAAGGGCTTTTGGAGATAGTCCAGGGCAATCCCATCACCACACAGATGGGAAACGAAGGCCCTGGGAGGAGAAGGTATTTGCCCAAGTCACACAGTCAGCGTCTGGGCAAAGCAGGGCCGGGAACTAGGGCTTCCTGCCTGTCATTATCCTCGCCAGTGCACCAGCTTGTCACCTCTGGTGTGTGGCCACGTGAATGACCTCAGCCTGGGCAGACAGGAAACCAGCCTCCTGACATCCCACATGCATTTGGAAAGCCACCTGCTCGGAAGCCATGCAAAACCCTTTCTGCATTATGCAGAAGGTGAAGCCAGATCACATCAAGGGCTTCTGCCCTGGGGTTCTGACGCTGGACGCTTCTCTGCGTGGCTGGAGCTAATCCTTCTCCTATCATCAGGTGCACTCGTGGTGGGCACCTCCGGGGCCAGAAGTCTCCAGAAGCTGATTGTGCAACAGAGGCTACGGAGAGCAGAATCACAAAATCTTACTACGTCCAACCACCCTTGCCTGCTTTACGTAATGTCCTTATTCATTTGTTAACCCTAAGTGCACCCCATGCCTCCGTCTACTAGCTGGGAGCCTCGGCAAGGGCAGGGAGCTTTGTATGTTTTGTTCACTGATGGGTTTCAACCCCCTCGTCCCTGGCACAGAGGGGACACTCAGCAAATATTTGCTAGATGGGTAGATGGACAAATGAGAACTAAAATGCTCAGTTTAGTCTTAATGCTTGCATTAAGTCTTGTATCCGTGGCTCCCCAGCCGTGGGAACTCGGGCAAATTACATGGTCTTTCCGGAGCCTCGGTTTTCCCATCAGTAGAGCAGAAAGGTCCCACCACCTTGAAGGGTTGATGGGTCGGTGGGTCGGTGGGTCTATGGGTCGGTGGGCTGACGAGTTGGTGGAAAAGTCTACGCAGTGCCAGTCCCGTGCGAGGCAGGTAGGAAGGGTTGCTTACTTCAAAGGCAAAACCCGTGTACTCATTTATGCATCTCTGAGATCAGGCAGACTGCAACAGCTGGCCTGTGAAGGCTTCTCAGAAGAGGTAGGAGTAGATCTTTTCTGGAAGCAGGAGTAACAGTCTGAAAGGAGCTGGTGAGCATGGCAGAGAATGGGGAACAAGGTGAGGGCCGGGCAGGGCAGCGTGCAGCGGCACAAGCAGGTGCGGGGAGGCGGGGAGGCAGAGCGCGTGCTCGGCGGAACCACAGGAGGGGCCGGCCGCATCTGGAGCCAGGGTGACTGCTGCAGTAGTCTTTCTTTTCAGCAAACACCCACCGAGCATGTTGTCTGTGGCCTGGCCTGGGAAGTGGGGCTGGGGGACGCCCAGTCTGCAGCCAGAGGGACACTTAGAACACACGAGTGTACCTGAGTCATCCTCCGATGACACACCGGGGACAACTCACCATAGTTCTTCGGTTTAAGACTAGCATTGTCCCCGTGGCCCCTGACACCCCAGCCTAGGTCTCCAGCCTCACCTCCCGCCTCCTCCTCCTGCCTCATTCTGTTGTGTTGGCCACGATAATCTCATTTCAGTTTCTCGTCCCTGCCAACTTCCCACCCCAGGGCCTTTGTCCACGTTGCTCCCCCTGCTTGGTAGGCTCCCTCTGCTACCACTCCAAGTTCCTCCCCTCTTCTTTTTCTCCCCCATGATAGAATTTATTTCGGTAGTGCAGAATGAATATATGGCTGTGGAGGTAGGAGATCATATAAAACATATTTAAGATGTGCGGTGGTCATTTTTAGAATAAAGGTGGCTTAAGGGAAGATCCGTCGAGCACCAGAGCTTGGGAACGACCAGCCAGCATTTTCTAGATTGCACCAGCATTTTCTAGAACTACACTGGGACAAACATACCTGTATGCAGGTTTAATTAATAGTGGCCGTTCAAGAACAGATAAGCTCCCAGCATTCGGAGTGCTCTCAGCCTTGTTGGAGCCTGGGTCAGACCCCCGTTCCATACCCTCGAAGGCCCCCATGGTTGTCTCCCCTCATACTCCCTGGAGCTCGTGATCAGAAATGCACGGGTGTGCCGCGCGACTCGCAGCTCTTTCTCCCACGGCAGATTGATGTCATGAAGACCCGAGCCAGGTCTGTTTGGATCACTGTTTAATGCAGGACTGATTGCAGCCCACGTGGGGGTGGAGGGGACATTCAGACCCAGGAGCCACGGAGGTGAGTGCTTTATTGAAGGGCTGCTTGGAAGATGCCAGAAAAGTAGAGAAGATCTCATAAAGACGTCATAATGGACGGGGCATTAAGGGAGGAGCAGAAGCTCGTCAGGCAGGATGAGAGCAATCCCGGTAGAGGGGACAGCACGGGCAAGGGCCTGGAACACTGGTTTTCAGTGAAGAGCTGGGCACCTCCGAGGCCTGAGTGAGGCCAGCCAAAGACCGTAGCAGGGGCTCCCTGTGGCATGCCTGCTACGTGCCAGGCATGGTGTCTATGCAATGCCGGGTAACCCTCAGAGCTCCTCAGCCCCATGAGGTGGTTATTACTACCCCTTTTAATAAATGAGGTTCAGAGGACTCCAGGGACACGTCCAAGTCCCCCAGCTACTCAGTGGCTGACCTGACTGTCCCACGTCCCCAGTGGATAATGCTGCAGACCTGAGCTGACTGCTGCACGTTTCCGCGTTTGTCAGGTGTCTGCCCACCCCCACCCCCACCCCCTCAGGCTGGTGCAGGGTCTCAACTTTCTCTGTCTCCCTCCCTCTCAAAGAGGGGTGCTTACTCTGCTGCTCCCCCATCTGAGCCCTTACCACTCTGTAAATTACCCTTCTCTGCCAGCCTGTGTAGGGGCTGGGTCTCTAAGGCCCTGGGGGTGCCCAGGATGGAAAAGGGGGTGCTTATGGAATAGACACATGCCAAAGAGGCCTGGCGGGGGGGCTCTCTTACCTGGGAGAGGAGCTCAGGAAGGACCAGCGGGGCCCCCTAGTCCACGTGGAACCCCTCCCTGCCCTGACCCTGGAGACCAGTGTTTGCGGGCTGTGGCTGACCACGAGGCCATAGAAAAGTCACTTCCCTGCTCCGCATGCACGTCTGTCACATGGCTGTCCGTTCTGGCCGCCCCGCAGCGGAGCTGTGACCAGAACACAAAAGGCACAGTGAGCTGTGAATTGCTAGGCACACCCAGGGGGTGACAGCTGATGCCGGCTCAGGCTCAGTAGTACCACGCCAGTCAGGATCCCCTCCTCTCAAACACTCCGGGCAGCGGGAATTCACTGCAGAAGCCAAAGGAGTCAGCTGCTGGAAACAGGAGAGCTCCCGCGTCCTAATCTGGGTGCCCCCTAGTGGTCATGGACAGACCCTGCAGGGCCACGTTATCCAGAGCAGGTGCCGGGACCCCATTCACTCTTTGCTGAGCTTGCTAACAGGTCCAAACCCCAGACTCTTCTTTATGGACTCTGGAATCAGACAAACCTGGCAATGAATCCTAGCTGCTGCTACTCCAGGCTCCCTCCCTCTAATGCCAAACCAGCCTCACCTCCGCTTTGCCATCTGTCTGGAGGCCTGGCTGAGCCCAGAACTCCCATGTGGACCCTGTGGGGGACATAACTTTGTAGCTCACATACCAAAGACCCAAGGCTAAGGGCTCCCCAAGCGGAACTAACTTTTCTAAAGCAGCCTGCTAGTTTCTTCAGAGCCCCTGAGGGGAGTATCCCTGTCCTCCTTTCAGGAATACAGAAATAAAGGTTTCCAAGAGGTATGTGGCTTTCCCAAGGACACTTGGTTACTAAGATTTGAACCCAGGTCTCTCTCACTCCAAAGCCCAGGTACTTGCCTTGTCTCACAGCTTCCCCAAATTATCCACCAACAGCCAGCGGAACTGAGGGGGTGTTTATTAAATCACAAAGCCCCTCTGCCTCTCCGGGGAGAGAAGATCACAGCCAGCCAAGTAAGTGGGTGGGGGTGGGGCATCTAAGCCCAGTGACGCTGGAACGGGCAGGGAGGGGGCTGAGGGAGGACTGGGGGGTTGGTGAACAGGAGCCCCCAGAGCCAGCGCTCTGCCTGTTTGGATGGTGGTTTTGGGAGCTCATGAAGGCGTGGGATTAGATTAGAAGGTCCTGGGATCCCAGTTTCAGGCAGATGAAACATTTTCAGCCCCAGGCTGCCGCTGGGGCCTGCAATGAGCTGGAACGCCCCCTTATTCCCCAGTAGGATTAACAATTTTTCCCAAGAAGATTATGGTGGACACGACGCTATCCCTAATAAGCACCAGAAAGGGTTTGTTCAGCTTGATGGAGAGCGGCGTCTCCATGGGCAGCGTCTGGGCTCCGGAGCCGGCCGCACCCTCTGTGCCCTTCTCATCCATCTTCAGCACCGCCTTATGCACCGCCTGCAGGAATCAGGAACCAGATCAGTGTCGCCAAGCCACTCTGGGCCAAGGACAGCAAGAGGCCCAGAGAGGGAGAGGTCTCAGCCAGGGTGGCCCAGCACAGCAGTAACCTGGCTGGTGCTGGCTGCCCCGGGCTCCTCACTCTACTGCTGGAAGCATTCAGGACAAGCAGACGCAGCAGGGAGGCTGGAGCGGGGTTCGCTATCCTTCCATGAATTACAGGGACGTGCCGAGCAGGATAACGGCAGAAAGAGTCTGCGGAACCTTAGCTAGATGGAAGGGACGTGGCGACATCCCCACCAGGAAGCCTCCATTCCTGCCCACGCCCCTCTTAGCTTCTTGGGGGATGGTGAGGAAGGAGCCAGATTCCAGGGGTGGGTTGTCAGAGATGACCAAAACCCCAGATCCACCCCAGGGCACCCACCCTGGGACACGGATGGGCTTCTGCGCCTACTGATGCACTTCATTCCATTCTACAAAATCCTAACACTTTTCCTAGCAGGCCACCGCGTAGCCATTATCGACAGATAGAATCACAGCCACGGGCACAGCTAACTGCAGAAAAGAAATGAGCCGTGAAACTGCGTAAAGGCCCCCAGGAAAGAGGTAGCTGGTCCTGACTATTTATGGGAAGTCTATGTTAAAAGGGAGAAAATTCTACTAACTTGTCTTTCTTCCTCTTGCAAATTGGAAAATAAATCTGAATCAGTGCCTACTATCACCTCAGCTAGGCAACTGGGATCTCTCCCAGATTGGCTCGAACTTCCCACCTAGCACCCGCCAATCCCCACCGCCCATGATGCCAAGCTTTCCAGCAGCTCAGCCTCTAGCTGCGCTGCTCCCCCTACTGGAAGATGCTCCCCACACCGATCTCTGCTCCTTGCAATCTCCCCACCCCCAATGCCCTTTTCACCTAAAAGTAGGGTTGCCAGATGAAATACGGGATGGACCGTTAAATTTGAATTTCACCTGGCTGCTGGGACAGTGGCTCTGGCCCAGGGCTGCGTGAAGGGTAGGGAGGGGAAGGCGGGAGGGGGAGGGGAGGCGTCCCAGGCCAGGCAGGCTTACCTCACCCACTTTCAGGCTTCGATGAGGGGCGATCCGGGTGAGGTCACCATGCTCCTCAAAGATTTTGGTGACACCCAGGTGGGAGAGCATCCTCTTCAGGTCATAGTTACCCGTGATGGAGAACCTGGGCAGGGACACGTCTACGACCCTGGGGAGATGCAAGTGACAGGTGAGCACCGGGGTCTCCTTGCTTTCCTGGCCAGGCCGCAGGGGAGGTGATGAATGAGACATTGGTCTTCCAAGCCCCAGCTTGACCCAAGAGACAGCTCTCGGGGAGCGGATCCCCTTTTTCCACCTTGAAGCATTCCAACCCAGGCCCAGCTGCCCCTCCTTCGCTGGCTACTCCCTCACTTACCCTTCGCCAGAACCATCTCATCACCCACCCGTACTGTCTGCGAGGCTCCAAGCCTCACCCCTCGGGCGTCTTCTCTTCCATCTTTCCTCCCTCCAGAGGAACCTCAGTCAGGCTCATGGCTTTAAACACCGGCCAGAGGCCCAAGGACTCTCAGACTTCCCTTTCCACTCATTCATTGGCTCAACAAATGAAGTGCCTCTATATACGAAGCAGATGCCTAGATGCGTGTGTGAGCAGAAGAGGGGAAACCCGTGCCCTTGAGCGTGGGCTCTAGCAGGGAAGACGGACAAGAAAGTCCACACAACGAAAAGCAGCCCCCGATCATCGATGCATAGACTGGCAGTCTGTGAAGAAGAAGACTGTGCGTGCGGTGGCGAAAAATACAGATCAGCTTGGGGGAATCAGGAATGCTGGGGCACAGAGAAGATTTGAGAAACTCGGAAGGAGGCAAAGGCATCGGGCAAGCTGGGTCATTTCTTCGGAGTGAAATGAGGAGCAACGGTAGGGTTTTTGAACAGTGGTCGGACATGTTCTTGCTTAGCCGGCACAAGAAACCACTTCCACGCACATATGTATCCCTGGGCCTCTGCAAAGAACTGTGGTTCTATGAAACCCAGACCTCCAGTAAGGCCTGAGCTGGCCTGCAGGAAATCTCAAAGGGCCTATCTCACACTTGGGTGGGGCCAAGGGAGGAGCGTGGGCCCCTGTCCCAAAACCACGAAGACGGCGACAGTCTTCTGGAAACATCTGTGGGCAGCTAGTGGCGGTCCTGTGGTAGTCTCGGCCTGAGGGCTGCAGAGGGGCTTCGCACAGGCAACGTGAAGCACCAATTGCCGGCCCCAGGGCTGCACCCCGTGGGAAATTGGCAGGAGTAACTTGGAGATGTGGGTGCTGTGTCCCCCTAATCCACCTGCAGGGTCTCAAGTCATCATCACTTGAATACTAAGGGAAATGTGATCTTACGGAGCCCACATGGCATGAAGCCCGGACTTCTGGATAAAGTGGGGGTGGAGGGCGTGGAGCCCTCTTTTCCCTCACCTTCCATACCCCTCACTCACCAAGACACCTCTGTGAGCTTGGAAACTGTAGGGCACAAGCTGGAAATCGTCAGTCTACTCGGCAGGATCCCCACGTTCAAAGAGAGGTGTGCCTTTATCTTCAACAAATGGGCTGCCATTCCGGGGGTCCACCTTGCAGGTAGGAGGACCGGATCTACAGGACACCTGTCACTCAGTCAACCTAAGCTTCAGACGGTCTTCTGAGAACCTTGGAGCTCTGCCTCTTGAATCAGTTGGAAGGGGAAGGATGGAGAACCTCCCAGTTGTGAGTGTCCTCGGTAGGGTCATGCTTTGCTAGGGCACATTCGATCCTCTCAAGGGTCCTATGAGGCCGGCATTCATGGCCACGTCATAGATGAGAAAACTGGGTCTCAGCTAAGTTTGGAACCCAGACGCTTCCTCCCATTTCAGGGGCCAGACTCGGCCACCCCCTGCATGGCCTGGTTTTTGGCAGGGAGGATCAGAGGGTGCTGTGCAGCCCCCAAGCCTAGCAGCCCTCTTGGGATGACCTACCATTTAGCCCCCTGCTTCTCCCCATCCCCCCAGTACAGCGACTTTATCGGAAGCATTCAGATCTGGAATTTCTCTTTTATGGAGCTTTTGGCTCAATTGAGATATCCAAGATGTGTTCTGCAGTCCCCTCAAGCGTGTGTTTCATGTGCAAGAGCCCCCACGGCAGCCCAGCTCCATCCCAGCATCCTATCCACCTCCCCTAGAACCCTCCTCGCCTCCCAACAGCGTGTCGGCCATGACAGAGGCTCCCAGTAAAGACCTGTCAGGTGGAGAACAAGGGTGAGGACAAGGTGGAAGAGAGAGTGTACAGAGCAAGGGGGAGGCCATCCTGACATTGCTCCTGCCCGAGTCGCCAGCCCTGACTCCTCTCGAGAAAAATTGACTGGTAAGCAAGTGCTGAGAAGAATTTTGTTGGCTCATCTTCGATCTGTTCTAATTTTATGTTTTTTGCTGTTTTTTTTTTAATATTGACTCACTTCAGTCCTTCCACTATGATTAGTATAACTTATTTGGGACACACTTCACTGGTTTGGTTGTGACATTACAGTTGTGAACAGGATTCTGTGTACAATAAATAGCTCCCTTTGACAGCCCATGTTTGCCCTGTGGCTCCTCTCTGCCTGGGTCTCCACCCCTCCTCTCCTGTCCACACACGCCACTGTTCAGCCTTGAAGGCTTAGCTCAGATGCCACCTGCTCCGCGGAGCCCCCTCCACGTCCCCTGCACACCACAGTGTTGCTCCGTCCCCTCCACTCTCATGATCTAAGCCTCTTCCTCTAAGAGCAAGTGTTTCACTCTATTCCTATGACTTGTTTTCTGGTCTACTTCCTGCCAAAATACAAATTCATCACGGAGCCCAGAATGGGACTTGGCCACAGGGTCAGAGCTCAATACGTCAGGGCTAGAAGAAGCAAAGAGTGGAAGGGACAGCAGGAAGAAGGGAGCAGCTGCCGATGCCGGGCACCCTCGTACCTTCGCGTGATTAATTTCTTCCATCGGTCAAGAGTGTCCATCTTCAAGGCCTCCTCCACAGTCTTCATCTTGCCCTCGTCAGGAAGGATGAAGGTGGCAGCGATGGTGCCCTGGTAGGGCATTTCCAGGATAGTGCAGGAGAGCTGATTATCGTAGCCAGCATCGTACATTCCCCCACGGAACATCATGGGCACCTTCACTCGCTTGTTTCCATCCAGAATGAAGTCTTCCTCCTTAGTTGCTTTTGGATCGAATTCATGTTGCCACCTGGCTTAGGATTGAAGAAGAACAAAGCGGCATGAGTGTCCTGAGAGGGAAGAGCTGAGTGGACCCAGCTAACTCTGGTCTCTGTCCACACGGATTCAAGGAGGGGATTTGGGTCCTCTGGGATGTCAGGGCAGGTCTCCAGGAATCCATGCTCTTTGTGCCATGCCCTGGAAACTCCTGGTAAGATGGGCGTGGGTCAGATGGTCAGCTCCCACAGAAGCCACCACCACGATTGCTGAGCTGAGAGGGGAGCCGTGGACTGCCTGAGGCCCAGGTGCTGCTGAGGCCGAGACAGCCCGTGGACTGTGTTCCAGCAGAGTAGCTGGGTGATACTTAGTGGAAGTTATTTGGTTCTGATGCGAACAAAAAATACTCTATTTCAAGTCAGTCCTGGAGTAGCGGCTCTCATGTAGGGATGAGAAAACCACTGGAACAGGCTGCTCTTGGGAACCTGCTGGAGAGCAGCAAACACTTGACGCTGGCTGTTCGCACCCCTTCTTTCTGACCCTGAGAACTCTGTGATGCCAGCGGGCATAAACTTGGACCTGGATCTTTTCACATGAGCCAACCTCAGAGCCCCCAGTAGGGGGGCCCTGAGGACCAAGTCCCTGAATTCAAGTCTGGCTTCCCTGTTCTGGAGGGATGACCTTAGACGAGGGTCTTAACCTCTCTGGACTTCAGGGTCCTTGTCTGAAGAAGGACGGTTTTGACCGGTGCCTCATAGGGCTGCTGTGGGGCTGGGTGGGAAAGGCCACGCAGCCCAGTGATCTTGCACAGTGCGTGTCTTGCACAGCCAGTCACCGTCAGCACCACTGCTGCCATTGCTTTCACACTCAAGGTGATCTGGGGACTTTGGAAAATTCCAGATTCTCCTCTCTCTCTGCTCTTTTCTTCTATGCCATCAGTCTCACTGTGGATTCGGGGAGAGCTGAACTTCCGTATTCAGGACCATGTCCCTGACGGCCCAGCAGTGATCTTGCCTGACCTGAGGGCTGTTGGCCTCGGAGTCTCACCCGCGCTGGCCAACCTTTGTGTGTGCATGTGGCAGGTGAATGGGTGTGCGTGGTGGTGAGGGAGGCATGAAGCTCGGATTGGGGAATAGTTTTCCATCTTCTTTTTTAGTCTCGCCCCCTCAGACTTGCGGACTCTGCAGAAGGTGGCAAGGAGAGCAAGGCACCCACCAAAGGGAACGTCAGCACCGCCATCAGCACAATCACCGTCCCGGGTGTCTACTTGGGGGGACAGAAAGTGCACGGTCTGTGGGTCAAGAGAAGTGAGTTCTAGTCCTGGCTTTGTAACTCTAAGCCCATTAACCTCTCTCCGTGTTGCACTTCCCTCATCTAAGAAATGGGGGAAATGTCTCTCCAACCTCCACACCAACGTTGTGCTGGGATAATCAGAAATAATGAAGAGGCATATAGGGAATGATGCAGACCTCCCCAACTTCATTTCTCAGGCATTTTTACTTTGGTTCCCAACAACTGCCCTATGAGTTACGTATAAAGGCACTCATTTGGCAGATAGGACAAGTGGGGTTCTGAAAGATTAATTATATATGATTTCAAGGTCGCAGAGCAAGCACGTGGCCCACCAGGTCTTTCATCCAAGACTACTGGAAATCCTGTCCCTCCCATACCAGCACGCCCCACGCCTTACCTCGGAAGAAAATACAATTTGTAAGAAGCATCACGGTGCCAGGGGTGATGTTCTTGATCAGGTTATGGATTTTCCCCCGGGTTTTCTGACTGACATAGTCATTGATCCGCTTCCGAGTATCCTCCAAGTTCTGGAAGTTGGTGGGGACGGTGTCCGCATTGTACAGGTTCTTGACATCTTTCAGAAACTGCTTCTGTGGTTGCAGCTTCCGGTCAATGAACAAGGTGTTCTTCAGGTCCAGCTCGAGGTCCTGGCTCCCCTGATTCATCCTGTAGATGAGGTAATGAAAGCCCTCATGAAGTTGTCTCTCCGGCATATTCCTGAAGTTGAAGCCTCTCTTGATCTCATCCAGGGTGGAGTCCTGGGCCCCCAGAGATAGCATGGAGAAGGCTGTGGAGATGCTCAAGGGTGAGAAGAAGACGTTCTTGTTGGGGCTATTGGAGGCCAGCTTCCTATAAAGCTTGCAGCTGAATTCCGTGTTTCGCTTTGTCAGCTCCTGGGCTGCCCTCCGTCCCTTCCATGACTGGATCTGGCTCGCAGGTCCAAGATACTTCGGAGGAAAGTCGGACTTCAGAAGACCTTCCACAGTGAGAAGGCCAGCCAAAAGTAGGCCCAGGCCCAGCATGCGGTTCATTTTCCTTGGAGATTGTCCTGTTGAATAGTAGACTTGAGGTTAGCAGAAAAAAGAACAAAACAAGCCCATTGCCCCTTTATCACCCACGAGGAAGACCAGATGAGGGCAGAAACTCAGTGACTAGCATGTGATAGACGTAAATGTCTTGGCATCCATTTTAACATTTATGTTTGTTGGTTGTCCCCAATTTCATCAATGAGAGGGCTGAGTGTAGAAGGTGGCTTTGAGGAACTGCTCCCTCCACTCCACTGGATCATAGTAAGAATGTCCCATAGCGTGGGCATGTGACTGGGGCTAGGCCACCAGAATACTCCATCCACTGCCACACCGATTGGTTATGGAATGAGAGTGCCCAGAATCAGATCAGTCAGTGTCTTTCCCTGAGAATGCACAGGACTCTTAACTCTGGGGTGTCTGGCTTGATGATATACTCCTAGAACCAAATGTGGTTATGGCTCCCACATAGAGAAGGACAGAAGAGAAAGATGGAAAGAGAGAAATGGGGAGACATACTTGGTGACATCTTTGGAGTCCCTGGATCAAGCTTCACCTGAAGTTCACATACTTCTGTTTCTCCAAGTTATAAGAGCCAGTACATTTCCCTTTGAGGGTTGGCTGGTTTGAGTTGAACTTTTTTCCTTACAACCCAAAGAATCCTGACTAATTTGCAGAAATAGAGCCCTTTGTCTAAGATCACATGGTCTGTAAGTGGTGGATACCCACCCCAGGAAAACCCAGGTCTCTAATAAGCCTCTTTCCCTACACCTTTTGCAGGAAAGAGAGGCAGTGTTAGAGAGAGGAAAAGACAAGTCTGGCTCCAGGACTGCCGCTCCTTTCACCCCTTCTCAGCTCAGTATCTCCCAACAAGACTGAGTTTTGGGGGCGACAAAAGTTTCATTTTCCGTTTTCCCTTCATTTCTGGCCCTAAGGCTACAGAGAGCTGCCAAAAGTAAGATATTCTAAGAAGCGTGTTGATTTCTCTAGTTGGACATGGTACTGTCAATGATTTTTAAGCCAATTTATGGGTCAAATGAAAGCAGATTTCTTCGCTTGATCCTTCGCTATAACTCGGTATTCTCCTCTAATTTGCATCTCCATTTATCCGCAATCCCCAGGAACTAGTGCAATCCTCAACAGTAGAGCCTATTCATGATTGTCTTAGATCGGGTTCCTGAGAAGCGGAGCTGGCGATGAGGATTCAGGAGGTGAGGGAAGCAGGACAGAAAGGGCAGGACCTGAGCAAGGATGTGGCCCCACGTAATATAGAGACTTGGCCTGATCCGCGGGAGACAGCTTTGGCGCATCAACCGCACGGCAGCACTGACCCTGTGAGACGAGGCCGCAGGCCTTTTGGACAGCGGTCAGTGGCTATGGTCCACCCCCAGGAGGCAGGGCCTGGGGTAGAGCTTCCCCGGGTCAGTTAGCTCCTACCCACCAAAGGCAGTTTTCTGGATCCAGGTGGGAAGCTGGGAGCTGTTAGCAACTAACCATCACATCACCGCCAGCCAGGAGGAACTGGGCCCGGCACCAACAGGGTCCACGCCGCTAAATCCCTGCTGCCCGGCCCTGAGTAGGTCCCTTCCAGCTGACCGAATGAGAGGATGAATGAACACCTGCGTAGGACCTGTGCCTGGGAGTGCCCCAAATCCCCAAGTTCTTTGTGCCCTCAAACCCTTGATGCCAGGTCCTGTGGACACAGCCCTCAGCACAGCGGACCGGGTCTTCAAAGAGGCTCTGACCCAGGGTTTGAAAATTCTAGTGGATCCTACCCGTTGCTTCGTAGAACTTTATTTTTCCAGGTGTTTCCTCCTCCTTAGACAGCCCATGTGCCTCAGGGGCAGGGCCCCCTCCCCAGCTCCAAGGGGGCCCTGACTGGGGGTGGTTCGGGGGTTGGGCCCGATCCAACCAGGTCATAGTGAGTTTCAGCCCTGAGAGCTGGTCAGGGAGGGGCACATGACCTCAGTGATCCAAGGAAGGTGAATTTCAGGGCTCTTTGTTGGCATATTGGGGTGCTGCCCTCTCTCTTTCTCTGGATGACCTGGGCAGGAAGGTGTGGATGCATGCAGGGCTTTGCAGAGAAATCAGAGCTGGGGCCACAGATTAGGCGAACCCGGAGCCCACCCTGCCTCTAGACTTCCAGGGTGCTAGTGGGAGTTACGGAGTCAGCTACTCGAGGCCAAAAGCATCCTAACAAATACGAGTCTGTATAAAAAAATCCCAGGATTACCGAGCAGTGAGGACTCCGGGCTCTGATCTCACACGCCCCTCTGCTGTGTGATGCTTGAGGAGGACGCCCCCTCTCTGAGCTTAGGTGATCTCTCAACACCTTCCACTCCTAATGCCATAGATTCTGGTAAACATGAAACATAGCTGGTGAAGGACGAGGGCTCTGGGGGCTGTCTGAAGCTAGGTTAGAGAAGGCAAGATTCATAAAGGCCCTGAGGATGTTTCAGATAAACGAAAGAAAATTTAAAATGGAAAGGATTCCATCTCCGAGATTAGTGGGCTGGACTGTTTACAAAGTCGGCCTGGTTTAAAAATAGAAGCTTCATTTGTTGGGATGAGCACTGGGTGTTGTACGGAAGTGATGAATCACGAAACCCCACTCCTGAAACCAATACTAGGCTATAGGGTAACTAGCTAGAATTTAAATAAAAATTTGGAAAAAAAAGAAAAGAAATAAAAATAGAAACTCCTTGTATTCAGAGTAGATTGCTGCCTGCATGGGAGCTAATTCCCAACACCCGGGAGTGGAGAAGTTAGCCAACTCTGTCAAGGAGCGGAGAGAACATTCTCAGCAGGAAGTTCACCACCAGCCAGGTGAGACGCGAAGCCTCTGGACAACCTGCCAGGAGCAGAGTGGGGGTGTGGGCACAGGGCCAGGAGCTGTAGAACCCGGAGCAGAGGAGGGAAGCTGCTGGAAGCTTCTGGAACACACACGCTTTTATAGTGATCCTTGGTCAGTGGCCCCTGAAAGTGTTTTCTACTTCTCCAAGTTCTTGGAACAAGAACTGATGATGGAATTCGAGGTCTGGCTATTGGTCCTCTCCTGCTTGTGTGTCTGTGAGGTGGCCCAGAAGAAGTCTATTAACCCTTTCGAGCCTTGGTATCTTCATCTACTAAGTGGGCACGGGGGGTGGTCCTTCGGCCTCTTCCCCACTAGCTGCTGCTAGTCACCTTGCTGCCCCTGGCCGTGGAGACTCGGACCACACCCTGGCCGGGTCTCCCCTTGCCCCACCTCCACGAGCCTGTGTCCTGGGGGTCCCCACCAGCCCCCTGCCTGCTCCACAGAGCCCCAACAGCCTTTCTTCCCCAAACAGCCCACGCTGGCCCCATTTCTGGGCCTCTCCATCTGTCATCACAGGCTCTGAACTCGGTTCAAACTTGTCAGGTGGGTACCAGTCCCAGATGCCTGAGGAAGCTAATTTTTATTCCATTCATTAAAATAGCTGAGCTACTGGTTATTTCCCAATACGCTGATAGACTGCCCACGTTGAGCAATTCTTTGTTGGTTTTTAGTTTGGAGTGTGTGTGTGTATGTGTATGGTTGTATGGTTGTGTGGGTGTGTGGGTATGTGGCTGTTGTCCTAATAAAATAAATAAGCACAATCAGGAAGAAAAAGAACAAGATAGGACCTGAGCCTGGTGGGGGCCACATGGGGCGGATAAAGCTACCATCCGCCTTGTGACTCCTCTCGGACTCTCCTGCTCCCACATCCCCTTTTCATCTGGGGAATCAATTCCTTTTATGAACAGATGAAATAGCGTGGCCCGGACTCAGGACTCATTCCTCCTGCAGACAGATCCAAGCCCGGCGAGGAGCCCTCCGAGCGGTGTAGGAGCCCTGGGTCTGCTCGTGGAGGGGGTCCCCAGGGAGGGAGTCTGCTCTCACCTCCCACACCACACCGATGAGCTTCGTAATGGGAATCAGCCAATGGAAGAGACTGAGGGGCGGGGAGAGCCGGAGAGCGTAGCGCTTGCAACAAGAATTGCAAATCCTTCCGTACTTACTCTCAACAGTAGTTTTGGGGAAACAAGACGGCAGCCAGCAGAGCCCACGCAGGAATCAGAACCACTCTGCGCCTGGTGGCCTGGGGCTATTTGTTACAGCCCCGGGCAGGGAAAAGTTCATGCCGTGCCCGTCCTCAAGCCAGTGAGCCTAAAAAGCTTAGGGTGCTCTGAAGGAGTTCCCCTCCCCGGTGGCTCGAGCCCTAATGAGTGACTGGCACCCACAGTGCCCCCTGCTTGGTGAGGGGCCTCTTCCTGCACAGGCTGGACAGCGGTGTTCTGCCCTGCCCTGTGAAGCCCCAGGCCCTCTGAGACCCCAGTTTCCCTGCAGTCCTTTCCAAAGTTCTCCACGGAGGGCACAGCCCTTGCATACACTCAATGCCCTCCCTGGGACTGCGGGATCTGAGGGACCCTTCCTAAAGATGTGTCTTGGTACCCCAAAAGACCAGCGCCAAAGCCCTGGGCTTGAGAACGCGCCCCCAGCTCTGCGCTGGGGTCCACCTATTTTAGGGAATTGGTATTGTTTTAAGAGGAGATCGCGCTAGACGTATTAGACGTTATTTTTGGAAGCAGATTTAGAGCTAAGTGGTGATAAGACATATCCTTCCTCCCCTGCTGCAGGTGAGAGAGGACCTGGGAACGAAATCCAATGAGTATTGCAATAGACTTCTTCCTCCTTCCTGGGAAACAAAGAGGGTGGGACACGAGTCCATCATCTCACCCCTACATTTGCCCTGGAGATTTCTGCCTTCATTCTTTTAAGAAATATTCAGAGCCTTCACCATGTGCCCGCCCGCAGCCTTCCCTGGAGCCCGCATATGGAGCTCTCTTTCCTGAGAGGCGAGGTCCCCAGCCAGCCCCCCAGACTTCTCCAAATCCTCAAGCACTTTCCAGCTCTTTATCTGGCCCATTCCTCATTCCAGGATGAAGGAATGCATGGGTTGGAAAGTCTGTGCCACCGTCAACTCCGGGGCCACTTGTGCCAGAAAGGGGAAAGGGAGGCCCAGAAGACAAGGGCGTTATCTGAAGTCACGCATGAATTTTGATGGACCAGAGTGAAATCCCAACTCATTAAGGCAATTCTGCCACAGTACGTGGGACTGGCTCTTTGGCCTCCCTTTCTTCCCCAAAATCGTGAGCTGGTAGATACAGCTTCCATCTTCGGGGAAAGATAAAGATAGACAAACAGCCAGACGAGGCTGAGCAAAGCCCGAGTCACAGGGCAGGGGCAGACCCAAATGGAAAGTACCCCCTTATCTCCTGGGACAACCCCCCTTCCCACCCCCACCAAGGTTTTTCTTCTAGGAAAGCACTGGGGGTGGACATCCGTGAAAATGAATCAGGGCTCATCAAAATACCCAGAGCGCTCTTCAAAAGAGGGGTTTCCCCGATTTGGAAATCCTCGAGAATTTCCGTCAAGACACCCACCCTGGGGCTGCACGGCATCCTCCCACAACCTTGCACGGAGCAGATAAAAAACCAACCAACCAAACAACAACACGGGATACTCACAGTACATTCAGGAGAAATCCACTGAGCCGGCCAAATGGATCTGCTTTTCTTGCTTTATTATTTATACTTCCATAGCCTCTTGGTAAAGGAGACCAAAGGCCAATAAAATGAGCCAGCCTGAGTGGGCAGGTGTTGGAGACTCTGGGAGCAATGGCCACACCACTTCCTCGGGGGCTTCTCTTCGTCCCCGGAGGCAGCCCTGCGATATTTAGACCACACCTGCTGGGCTGTGGCTTTTCTAATGAAGTCCATTTATATCTTTTGCAACTAGCGCATTTCCCAATCGCTGTGGGTCTGGAACCTGGAGTGTTCTACAGGTAGATTATTATTAAATAGTCAATTCGAACATCACCATTGCCATTAATGGGAAGAGGTTGATAGCTGGGTTTCTTGGGGTCGTTCCTAGTATCCCCCATTTCTTTCTTTTGTTATTTTTCTAGCACTCTACAAAGATCAGTTCATTACCTTAGCTGGCATGGAGTCCTTTGGGGGAAGAGAAACAATGAAGTACATAGTTTCTGATGGGGATAGCAGGAGTCAAACACTCCCATCAAAGTTTGTGGTCATTCAAAGAAATGACAAATTACTTTCTGTTGGCATGTCGCACTGGAGTAATGAGACAATGGGTGGATTTCCCCTCCCGACTTTTCTGCATTTTCCCAGTTGTCTTTAAGGAACAGGTCTACCTAAGAATTAATTTTTTAAAAGATTTAAAATAAAATGAAATTCTTACCCTCAAACCCACTGATCCCAGGATGGAAGAGCGATGAGCCCCATGCACCTGTTTATTTTTTTAAGATTTAATTTTTTATTTTATTTTGAGAGACAGAAAAAGAGAGAGAGAGAGAGATCGTGCAAGCAGGGGGAGGGGCAGAGGGCAAGGGAGAATCTCAAGCAGACTCCACGCTGAGCATGGAGCCCAACATGGGGCTTGATCTCATGACCCTGGGATCATGACCTGAGCTGAAATCAAGAGGCAGACGCTTAACCCACTGAGCCCCCCGGCACCCCTGCACCTGTTTCAATTCGGCTTTCTCTAACTAATTCTAATGAGCAGAAAGATCATGCAAATATTCCTTCCCCACTTCGTGATGTTCCATAATAGGGCCCATGTGGCCACAGGACCAAGAGTGGTGGGCAGCGTTTCTCTTCCTTCGGGATGCTACTTTTAGCAGAGGCACGACTTGCATCCCCAAAGCTGTACAGAGCTGATGGCCCAGCCAAGGCTTCTAGAAAAGAGGGGACACTGGCTCTTCCCCAGGCCGGGGTCAGCCTCATCCTGGTCCACTCACAGAGCAGACCCACCCAGGCCATGAAGGTGGGGGGCTCCGGAGCTGCCAGAATCAGGAAGAGCCCCTGCAGGAGGCCGTAAGCCACACTTTCCCTCACCCAGGGAGGCGGGCCTGTCCGTTGTCTGGGCCAGATCCACTGAGTGACCAGATGAGGCGAGAGGCGTCACTGTCGCGCTCTATTCACTGAGGGGTGCAGATGGGAATGCATGGGAACTTGGCCGTGGCAGCAGGAGGGGCAGAGGTGAGGGCTGTGGTCCCGCCGTAGTGGACCAGCCAGGCAGATGCTGACCCAGAATCCGGGTCCGTGCCCTGGTTTGGGCGGGAAGAGCCCTGCTCGCTAATGACAGGGTGAGACCTGTGTGAGTCTTTGGCCCACACCCGCTGGCCTGCCACAGACACACTCTGCTCCAGGGCAAACTCCCACGGGAGACGCAGGGGTGAGGCCGGGGAGGAGCAGCAGGTGGGGCCAGGCGGGCATGCTTGCTGAGCAATATGGGACTGCACGGGGACGCCTGAGTTCTGGCAGCACCCAAAGACCAGTAGGCCACAGTGGACAGGAGCCAGCGAGGGAGGCCTGGCCCTGAATCTCAGTGAGCAGCTGCCCACGCCGGCCAGGGGTCCTGATCAGCCGAGGTATAGCCCTGCAGAGGTGGGTGCTGGTGGAGAGCACAGTCCCTGCCCCCCAGCACCCATCAAGGGGCTACAGCCTAGACTCGGGTCTGTCCTGACCACCTGTAGATGGGAACACTTGAGGCCCATGGATTTGGGCCTGGTGTCCATCGAGAGCTAGGGGGATAAAGGTGATTGTCCGGTCTGGGGACACTGCAGCGAGTTGATGGATGAGAGGCAGTGGCCCGCGCCTGAGGCATAGCCCGAGTGTGTTTTTACAGCATAGCCGTGTGTCAGGGGGTGGGGGAGCAGGGAGCTTCCAGATGCCTCCTTGCTCGTTGGCTGTCCCAGATGCTGAGCCTGTGAGAGACCTGGGAACACAGCAGTGACCATGACAAGCCCTGAGTCCTGCAGCTCAGGTCTGGCGGGAACAGAGACAGAGCCAAGCTCGCTGAAGGCTTATTATTACGCATTATTACCAGATACATTTACTGATAGGTAGTATGTATTTTTCACATCAACTTTGTGAGTGAGGTGCTATTAGACCCATTCCACATGTGAGAAAACGGAGGTTCATTTAGCCTGATTATTAGCAGACCCAAGACTAAAAACTCAGATCTTCCGGTTCCTAATCCCTTGTTCTAGCCACAGCTCTGGAGGACCATAAATGAGATCGGGGGGCCACCGTATTTGTACAGTCAGCCCTGACCTCTGGGGTCGCTGTCCAGACTGGGGCTTCAGCCCCTGCAGCCAGGCACGGAGAAGGGGACAGAACGTCTGTCTATTTGAACGGTCACCTCGGTTGGCCCTTGGTTCTCTGCCCTAAGATACGCACACGCACACACATGCACAAACACACAACACATGCACTTACACACACGCATACACATGCACACATATGCATACACGTTTCTTGCTTCTCCCAGGCTTCTGGCCTTCTTTGTGTCCTGGTCCCACAGCCCCCAGGTTTTCAAGTAGGACCCTCTAAACACCCCAGCCCCACAGCCTCATCTGGGACCAGAGTGGGCTTCTGCTCCGGACCTGCCGTGCCTGCATCTGTCACCTCCTCCCTCCCCAACCTCCCCCCGCCACTGCCCCCTCACCCCCACACTGGCCCAGCCTGGCCAGTAGGCCTTACTCAGGTCCACACCTAGAGAGCAAACTGCCCAGGAGCTCCCTTCCTCCCTGCCTAGAAAAGCCCAGACCTGCTTTTCTGCCCCCATCCCAAACACCACCCAGAACTTTGCGAGGCCTACTGCGGGAGCTCTGTAGGTCCACCGATGGAGGCCTCGCTAACTAGAACCTGAGTGTTTGGCACCCGGGCGAGCTCACAGAGAAAGGGGAGGGCACCCTGCCCAGAAGTCAAGATGACACACTCCATTCCAGTCCCTGGTTCCACGGCCCTGATCTCTGTAACATCTCCGAACAGAATCATCCAGCCCAGATTCCTTCCCTGGGGCCGGAGGGGAGAGGCCAGGGTGCCCAGCATAGCTGTGGACCACCAGCCACCCCGCACAGACATCTACAGGGCCCCTGTCCCACTTCCCGGATGGGGGCCAGGCTCAGGCACCGCACTCCGGCCTCCCCCAAGCTCTGGGAGGTCTGGAACCCACAGGCCTGGGCCTGTGCTCTGGGCTCCAGACATAGGTGACCCGTAATGCACAGGCAACCGAGGAAACCATACCTGGCCCTGGATCTCAGCTTACCCACCTGTTCAGTGGGCGAACAGGGGGCACACGGGATCTCTGGTTGCCTAAGGAGGCCAATCTTTTGGCTGTTCTCCTACGAATCAATTGCATTGAAACAAACCTTAAGTCTGGGCTGAATGATGTTTTCGGAGCACCTGAGTGGCTCTGTTGGTTAGGCGTCCAACTCTTGGTTTTGACTCAGGTCATGATGTCAGGGTCATGGGATCGAGCCCTGCATCAGGCTCTGTGCTTACCTGGGGAGTCCGCTTGAGATTCTCTCTCTCCCTCTCCCTCTGCCCCTTCCTCCACTCACATGCACTCTAAATATATATATATATATATATATATATATATAATCTTTTTTAAAAAAATGATGTTCTAGCCAGGATTAAAGTCTAGTATAACAGCAGAACAATAGAAGATATAGAAGCAGGGGCGCCTGGGTGGCACAGCGGTTAAGCATCTGCCTTCGGCTCAGGGCGTGATCCCGGCGTTGTGGGATCGAGCCCCACATCAGGCTCCTCTGCTATGAGCCTGCTTCTTCCTCTCTCACTCCCCCTGCTTGTGTTCCCTCTCTCGCTGGCTGTTCCTATCTCTGTCGAATAAATAAATAAAATCTTTAAAAAAAAAAAAAAAAGAGCACATTAAAAAAAAAAAGAAGATATAGAAGCAGAATGTTTCAGAAAAATCTTTATGGAAGGACAATTGCAAATTGCAAAGAAAAAGAGAGGTCCCTATTTCAGTGTTTCACTACACTTTGGGGTAAGTCCACCCATCAGATATCCGCAGTGTGTGCACATGTACACACACACACACACACACACACACACACACACACACACAAAATTTAATTCTTACTAGTCTATGAGGGAAAGACTTGGAATGCCCAAGACGTGGATTTAAAACCTGAGGCTGGAGCTAGTGCGTGTGCTGACTATCTCACAGTTACTAAGCAGATGGTCAGCCTCATCAGAATACCTGAATATAAAAGAAAAAAATTACTGTGAATACCGTCAGTGGAGCAAGTTTGGGAGAGACTGAGGAAAAATGGGGACGGTCTGTAGCTGCGTGTAGACCTTGCTTACGCGTTTGTAGAATTTTCCCCCATGTCTCCTCTGCTTCCACGTGGCCCGGCGGCCACAGGAGACCTCACTGCCCCCCAGTCTCCACTTCTGAGCCAGTCTTTCGGCTTCACTTCTTACCGCCTTTCCTGCCCTCTTCCAAAGCAGCCTCCTCCCTGCGGCTGACTGGCTGAGCTTCGGTGGAAACACGGATCGAGCGTCTATAAGGTGCCGGGTGCCTTGCAGGACCAAAGAATCCACGTTCTCTCTCGGGAGCTCACAGACCGGGAGGGGGACGGCCCCCAGAGCGAGTTCTGTCACTGAGGCCTGAGCAAACCCAGTGGAGGGATACTTCTTAGCCAGCCGGCAGAGCAAGGAAGGCTTCCTGGAGTCGGTGATGCCTGTCTTTCTAAAGGGAAGTCTGAGGCTTCGCTCCAGCAACCCCAGCACGGTGGCAGCTGGAGAAAGTGTGGCCCTAACAAAGCCACAGGAACGTATGAAAGGCGCCCAGGTGGAGGCTGGCCTCGGGAAATGCTCCCTCCCCCAGGTCCCCCAGAGCAAGCCCAGGTAGAATTTCTGCAAGGCGCACCAGGCACATAGCTGAATTCCACCGATTTCTCACAGAGCCTCCGTGGGCCCTTCTGCAAAATGCTCTCTTCATTTCCCACCTGCCTAGAAACTGGGCCCAGGAGCAAGGCGGAGCCTTCCAAGTGCCAGACGCTTACTCGGCGGGACAGTGAGCAAGAGGGAGAAGCAGAGTGAGCTCACTGACCTGACTATACCCCTCTCCCGCAGTCTTGTCACACTGTCCTATCACGCTGGGCTTGGGGACAGCAGGACGAGAGAGGGTGGGGTGAGCAGGCTAGGAATAAGGGAGGGAGGGCAGACGGGACAGTCTGGGACGTTGGGCGGGGGCTCACCGTCACCTGCCATCCTCAGAAACGGACACTGAATGAAGTCAAAACCTCCCAAAAAAAAGCAACACTTCACTATCGAGGAGGCATGATGTCGACGTAGAGTGTGGGTCCCGGAGTCAGAGAGGTTTTGGCTCTCGACCTGCATCTCTCACGCGGTGGCTGGGCCACCTTCCCCAGCCCACTTCACCTCTCTGGGCCTCACTGCTTCTATGTGTTCGGTGGGGTTATGGAACCACGTGCCCAGCCCACTCCACAAGTCGTTGGCAATGCTCTCAAATGCAGTAGTCAGTGTGAAGGTGATAAGTGACTAATAATTAATAATAGTGGCATAATTACTACTACTACTAATAATAATAATAGTAATAATGAGCACGAGGAGCACTGGACTCGGCTTATCCACATCACGCAGTGCTCATCGCTTCCATCCTCTGGCATCGAGAGAGAGTGTGTTGGGTGCTTACCGCTGCCGGAGGCCCCGTGGTGGGTAATTCCTCCCACCCCAGGGAACGTGTGCTGTGAATAACGGATCAGAGAGCGAGAGTAGAATTTCAAGGAAGGCTGAGATCTGTTAATAATTTAGCTAGTTACCAGTGTAAAGACAGGGAAAGCTGTCTCTATCTGGGTAACTGCTAGATGTTTTAGGGGCTACAGGGCAGTTAAGTATGAGAAGCATTCATTTCTGGGTGTTTAGAGATTTGGGAAAACAGAAAGGCTGTCCCCCCAAAGCCCCAAGCTATGGGACTGGGGAAACTGAGCCACATGGGGGGGGGCGAAGTGGTGAGGAAGCACTCCAGACTGTGTATCCATTCTCCAGGAATCGTCCGTGCCATCCCCCAAATCCCCATCCAGGACCAGCTGCAAGGCCTTGGTGCGGGGATGAGGAGTGATGGAGCCCTGGAAACCATCGGCACGGGGCTCACCCTGCAGACAGACGGAGGCACGAGGCAGCTCAGAAATGGGGAAGGGGAGGTTCCCCTCATTCAGCCACGTGTCTCGCACTCCTCCCTGAAGGAGAGAAAGCAGGCTGGTGAAAAACATGTGTCTGGGCGCCTGGGTGGCTCAGTCGGTGAAGCGTCTGCCTTCAGCTCAGGTCATGATCTCAGGGTCCTGGGATCAAGCCCCACATTGGGATCCCTGTCCAATGAAGAGTCTGCTTGTCCCTCTCTGTCTCCCTCTGCTGCTCCCCCTGCTTGTGCTCTCTCTTTCTCCCTCTCTCACTCTTAAATAAATACATAATCTTCAACAACGACAACAACAGCAACAATAGAACCATGTGTGGACTCGTAAGTAGATCCCCTCTATCTCCAAGGGTATATTCTGAGCTGTTGTTTGATACCAGACAGACCTTTTACAGAGGGCCGTCTCGACAACCCAAGACAAAATGAAGGACAATTACTTTCAGAGAGAGAATGTATTGCCTGAAACTTACTCATACTAAGGTGTGAATGACTGATACCCAATGCCTTTAACTGGGGCAAGGAAAGAAACGGTAGCCTCCCAGGGATCTGAAGCAGGGAGGAAAGACCTGAGAGCGGGGAAAGGTTACAGAACAGGGACACGGAGGGGTGGGGACCAGAGGGTTCGATCCGGAGTCAGCAAATCTGGGTCCGGTCTCCACAGCGGCCACGTCCAGCTATACAACCCTCTTCGAGTTACTTCACTGGAAGGATCTTCATTTCCTCACTCATGAAAGCAGGGAATGCTTGAGAAATCCATGGGGAGGACCGATGACCCTGGACCGGAAGAGCTGCCGTGTCAACCATCACCACCTGCACCTGGGAGTTTTGCCGGGGTCCCGAGGGCTTTCGCAGTCTTCTCTTTTGGTGTGAACTTAAAACAAATTCTCCGTGCTGGGCTTGAGATCTGGGTGGCGCCAGGATCCAAACCCAAGCACTGCACAACTGCCAACGTCCGGCGGCGGCCCCCAACCGGTGTGGGCTTGTCGGCACCTCTGTGTCTCTTCCCCAGGCCAGAAAGGATATCTCCTCCTCAGATGAGCAGCCAGGCCGTTCTGGAACTCCTCAGAGGAATTGTGGCCCCTGCAGAGGAGTGGGTTTGAGCAGGGCCAGACTCCTGGTGCCACCCCAAATCTCATCACGTCTCTGTGCCTCAACTTGCTGACCTGGAAGATGGGCACGCTCATACCCTACCGCTCCACGGGAGCTGGGCTTATTGTTTTGTGATTATCGTCATTATTAAATGCAATTGTGATGATTTCATGATGACACTGGTAATGGAGATGAGCCACAGATATGCCCACATCACCGCACCGCACCCACCCCACCTCCCAGTCCCAGCTGCGTCCCAGCTGGCACGCTCCGGCGGCCTTGGGCCTGCTGGGCTGGGCAGGAGGCGTATGCCGTAGGCATGTGGGGAGAGCCGGATGCCAGAGCCACTGGGCAGGCGCTCTCAGCCAGCCCCTGGCAACTGTGAGTCACCTGTCAGCTACGGTTGGCGGAGGCGGGAGAACAATGTTCAGAACTGCAGGCGGGGGGGGGGGCAAGCTAGGCAGGACTGGGGGAGGTAGGCAGCGGGGTGGGTCCCTGGAGGTGGCTCTGAAGGTTCAGTGTGGGCATGGTGGCTAAACGTGGGGGCTGGGGCATAGGATGGGGTCCATGTGAGCGACCAGGCAGGGGGAGTGCGGGGGGTCTGGTCCCAGGGACTCGATGTGGGCCAGCGCAGGCCTCTAGGGGGCCTTCGGGACGTGCAAGGCCAAGGGGCTTCTGAGGTGGTGGCAGCTGCTGGCTGGGGACAGGCAGGCGGTGGAGCTTCGAGGCCAAGGTCATTTGAGTCTGGGGCTTAGGGACCCCTGGGCGTAGGGGTTGAGCGGGTGGATAAGAGTGAGGCTGGGTGTCATGACAGGGAGAAGAAGCAATGAATCAGGACCTCGAGGACCGATCTGGCCCCCAACATGCTGCCCCGTAGCCCTTCTCCCACCACACAGACAGTTGCTCTCCCATTCTCCCTCTGGCCCAGGGGCTTCTGTCCTTGCTTTCTCTCTGTCCCGTGGTTCACTGCTCCTTCGTCATCTTGGGGTGCCCTCTTAGCTAAGTGGACACACCTGCTGGAACTGTCACGCCCAATGTCTTCCAAGCTTCACATCTTATCTTCTGCCACCAAGACACACTGCCTTAGCGCTCCTGGATCCCACTCGCTAATCCCAGGGCCCGGTTCCTCCCTGGCTGGAGGAGGGGTCGAAGTGGGACAGGTGATGAAATGACAGCTCCTGCAGGCACCCGGGGAGGGGAAGGGTCCATAAGAAGGGCGGGGAGGTTGAAACTATAGGTGGCACCTCAGTTATTGCACATACACACACGCACGCACACAAGCACGCACATTTACACATGGGCACACACCGCACATTTACACACATGCAGGCACACACACACAATACACAAGCACGCACGCACATTTACACACATGCATGCACACACATATGCACACAAGCACGCACGCACATTTACACACATGCATGCACACACATATGCGCACAAGCACGCACGCACATTTACACACATGCACACACGCACACAAGCATGCACTCACATTTACAAACATGCACACACATACACCCACATGCATACACACGCACACACGCATGCACGTGCATGCACACACATGCACACACATGCGTGCACATGGGTTAAATTAATGCAATAGGACAATGTGGAGGAAGGAACAGCATTAAGAGGTGGGCAGCCAGTGTGCTGGCCATAAATGTCAGTGAACTTGCCCTTTGGGGCATAACACACAGCTGCCTGGGTCCCAGGGCCGAGGACCTGGTGAGGAAGGACCCACGGCCATCTAGCTCCACAGGCCTCAGTGCAGATGAGCTTGTGAGGCTCATCCCCTCGCTGTGCGGTGGGCATCGGAGCACGGGGACGATCTCGAATACACCCGGCACCGCAGGCAGCACATGTCGTAGCAGGAAGCACAGCGGAGGATTTCAGGGTGTATTTGGGAAGCTCGTGTCTCAATACTCACCATCTGTCCTCAAAGCCAACAGGGCAGCTTTCACTGGTCTCTTTCCTCCAGGAGGGCATCGCCTACTCTCTGGGTTAATCCTTCTTTGGCCTTCCCTCACTCCATCCATTCACAAACATGTATTTGGCACCGACTGTTTACTGGGCCCTGGGACACGGCAGTGAGCAAGGTTGACGTGAGCTACATCCTTGTGCACCTGACACAGGAGTCAGGGAGAGACGTGACAGCCAGCGTCCCAGTGCGTCTGTGTGTTTGGATGTCCAGCACGCGTGTGTGAAGTTGATGGTCTTTGCCTACGTGTCAGATTGACACTTTTTCCTCCCGGCCCCTCCCATCCCAGTATTGGCAGCTTTGTTTCTCTTCTGCTGCAGATGAGTGATTTCCCAGACTTAGGAAGAATGCCCCGCGGACTGGGCCCATGGATTCGGTCCCATCAGACATCAGCAAGCCACCAGCCAGGAGGAAGTAAGGACTGTCTTCCCAAGTGCCTGGGGTCTCCCTAATTTTCCAGAGGCCCTCCTAGCTTGTGACACCCCACAACTCCTGACACACTTCGAGCTGAAAGGCAGTATTGGCCTGGGAGGGAATAAAAGCCCATGAGCGGGTTCTAAGCCTCAGCGGCTCTGGCCAGGAGCCTCTGCTGTTCTGCAGGGAAACAGGAACACGCCGGCAAGAGATAAGGCTGCCGTGGCATTAAGCGCAGGAGAAAGCAGGGAGGCTGAAAGCATTGTCCACAACAAGTGCATCCGAGTAAGTGTCAAAAATATCCCAGAGCTCTCATCCCAAGTGGGGAAACTAAGGGACAAAACAGGGATGTCTCTCTCACTACTTTTATTCAACATAGTACTAGAAGCCCTAACCACAGCAATCAGACAAAAGAAAGAAATAAAAAGGATCCAGACCAGCAAGGAAGAAGTAAAATTCTCACTATTTGCAGATGACATGATCCTCTATGTAGAAAACCCAAAGGACTCCACCAAGAGGCTGTTGAACGGATGAACGAATTCAGTAAAATCGCAGGATGACAAATCAATGTACAGAAATCTGTTGCATTTCTATACACCAATAACAAAGCAGCAGAAAGAGAAACGAAGGACTCCATCTTATTTACAATTGCACCAAAAACCAGAAGGTACCTGGGAATACACCCAACCAAAGAGGCTAAAGGCCTGTACTCTGAAAACTATAAAACACTGATGAAAGAAATTGAAGAGGACACAAAGAAATGGAAAGACATTCCACGCTCATAGATTGGAAGAACGGATATTGCTGAAATGTCTGTACCACCCAAGCCGATCTACATATTTAATGCAATCCTTATCAAAATACCATCAGCATTTTTTCACAGAGCTAGAACAAGCAATCCTAAAATGTGTATGGAACCACCAAAGACCCTGAAAAGCCAAAGCAACCTTGAAAAAGAAAAGCAAAGCTGGAGGCATCACAGTTCTGGACTTCACGTTATACTGCAAAGCTGTAGTCATCAGAACAGTCTGGTACTGGCACGAAAGTAGACACAAAGATCCATAGAAAAGAAGAGAAAACCGAGAAACAAACCCACAATTATATATATAGTCCATTAATCTTCAACAAAGCAGAAAAGAATACGCAATAGGAAAAAGACAGTCTTTTCAACAAGTGGTGTTGAGAAAACAGGACAGCCACATGCAGAAGAATGAAACTGGACCATTCTCTTTTACCATACACAAAAATAAACTCAAAATGGTTAAATATGAGACCTGAAATCATAAAAGTCCTTGACGAGAGCACAGACAGTATTTTCTCTGACATCAGCTCTAGCAACTTTTTTCTAGATACATCTCCTGAGGCAAGGGAAATAAAAGCGAAAATAAACTATTGGGACTACATCAAAATAAAAAGCTTCTACATAGTGAAGGAAACCATTAACAAATCTAAAAGGCAACTTACTGAATGGCAGAAGATATTTGCAAATGACATACTTGGTAAAGGGTTAGTATCCAAAATATATAAAGAACTTCTAAAACTCATCACCCACAAAATGAATAATCCAATTAAAAATGGGCAGAAGACATGAATAGACATTTTTCCAAAGCAGGCATCCAGATGGCCAACAGACTCATGAAAAGATGCTCAACCTCACTCATCATCAGGGAAATGCAAATCAAAACCACAATGAGATAGCACCTCGCACCTGTCAGAATGGCTAAAATCAGAAACACAAGAAACGACAGGTGTTGGCGAGGATGCAGAGAAAGGGGAGCCCTCTTGCACTGTTGGGGGGAATGCAAACTGGTGCAGCCACTCGAGAACAGTATGGAGGTTCCTCAAAAAGTTAGAAATATCAAAGAGGGAGACAAACCATGAGAGATTCTTGACTCCCGGAAACAAGTTGAGGGTTGCGGAAAGGGAGGTGGGTGAGGAAAAGGGGTAACTGAGTGATAAGCATTAAGGAGGGCACGTGATGTGATGAGCACTGGGTGTTTTATGCAACTGATGAATCATTGAACACTACCTCTGAAGTTAATGATGTACGATATGTTGGCTAATGGAATTTATTTTTTTAAATAATTTTTTAAAATTTATTTATTTGTCAGAGAAAGAGAGAGCACAAGCGGGGGGAGTGGCAGGCATAGCAGGCAGAGGGAGAAGCAGGCTCCCCACTGAGCAAGGAGCCTGATGTGGGACTCGATCCCAGAACTCTGGGATCATGACCTGAGCCAAAGGCAGACACTTCACTGACTGAGCCACCCCCCAGGAGTCCCATGGCTAATTGAATTTAAATAAAAAAAAAGAAGTACTCTATGATCCAGCAATCACACTATTAGGTATTTACCCAAAGAATACAAAAATACTAATTCAAAGGGATACATGCACCCCGATGTTCATAGCAGCAGTATCTACAATAGCCAAATAATGGGAACAGCCCAAGTGTCCATCGACTGACGAATGGATAAAGAAGATGTGGTGTATACATACAATGGAATAATGCTATAGATACAACGGCATATTACTCAGCCATGGAAAAAATGAAATTTTGCCATCTGCAATAATATGGTTGGAGCTAGAGAGTATTATGCTAGGCGAAAATACCATATGATTTCACTAATGTAGAATTAAGAAATAAAACAAAAGAGCTAAAAGAGAGAGAGAGAGGCAAAGCAAGAAACAGACTCTTAACTCTAGAGAACAAACAGATGGTTCCCAGAGGGGAGGGGTGGGGGATGGGAGAAATAGGTGATGGGGACTAAGGAAGGCACTTACTGTGAGGGGCACCAGATACTGAATGGAATTGTTGAATCACTATTTGTACACTGAAACTAATATTACACTGGATGTGAACTAACTGGGATTTAAATAAAAACCTAAAAAACAAAATAAAATAAAACAAAACAAAAAAATGATGGTAGTGCTGACAGTAACAAATCCTTACCCTAATCCTTACCCTACCTAGTCTTCCAAGCCCTTGACTTTAGGGCTTGGAAGCTATTTTTATCCACAATAACCTAATGGATAAACAGTCAGGACCTGCTGGGCTTATTGTGAGAGTCAATGAGAGCATTTAAACAGGTTCTCTGGCTTTATTCCTTGCTATAAGCCCTTGGACCTTGCACATAAAAGGCACTCAATAGACAACCACTGGATAAATTAAGGAATAAAACAATGAATGAACAAATGTCCCTTTTCTCATCAAGACCCCTTTGTCTATGAAAGAAAATCCAAGTTTTTTAAAATAGCAGTAGTTAAGAAGTGTTGGTGTAATGTCAGCACTTACCACTCCCCATCCCCTCCACCCCCCCACCAGCTCAGCCTCTCCTGTCTTTACACTCTGCCAGGGCCCAGAGTATAAGCCTACTCCCTTCTCACAAGCCCTTCCTGTCTTTACACTCTGGACCCTGGGCTTACAATACCTGCTTCTTGTCCACCTGAAAATGCTGACCCACCTTCACAAGTCAGTTTAGATATGACTTCCTCCGGGCTTTTCTGAACTCTGTTCCTCAAACAGAGCTGATCCCTCCTAGCACTGTGCTTCTCTGTGCTGGGTCTGTGGTCCTGGGGCTTGCTCTCATCACTGCACTTTCCTCTGTGTAGAAAAGTTCCTGATTTCCAAGTCTGTCTCCACATTGAGCCTATGAGACATCACCTGTTCTGTGTCTCCCTCCCTCCCTTTCTTTTTTCATCCTTCCTCCCTCCCTCTCTTCCTGCATCCTTCCCTTCCCCATTCACTCATTCCCACTCAATGACTATGATCCAGGCATTTAATCCATACTTGGCATTAAGAATACAATAGTTCACAGGAACACCAGAGTCCTGACCTTCACATAGGTTGTAACTTGATGGTGGTGGAGATGGTGGTGGAGGTGATGATGGTGGTGGAGGTGGTGTTGGTGATGATGATGGTGGGAGGTAGTGGAGGTGGTGTTGGTGGAGATGGTGGTGGAGATGGTGATGGTGGGATGATGATGGTGGTGATGATGGTGGAGATGATGATGGTGATGATGATGGTGGTGATGATGGTGGTGGTAGTGGTGATGATGATGGTGGTGGTGGAGATGATGGTGGTGGTGGTGGTGGTGGTGGTGGTGATGGTGGTGATGGTGGTGGAGATGATGATGATGGTGGTGGTGGTGATGGTGAAGATGGTGGAGATGATGATGGTGGGATGATGATGGTGGTGATGATGGTGGAGATGATGATGGTGATGATGATGGTGGTGGTGGTGATGGTGGTGGTAGTGGTGGTGGTGATGATGGTGGAGATGATGATGGTGGTGGTGTTGGTGATGATGATGGTGGTGGTGGAGATGATGGTGGTGGTGATGATGGTGGTGGTGATGGTAACGCTGACAGTAGAGAAATCTTTACTCTAATAATTATTTAAGTACAATTGTCATGTGACTGGAAAGAAAAACTTGTTACTTTTCTTCATCTTTTTTTTTTAACATTTATTTATTTGAGAGGAGGGGAGGGGGAGAGGCAGAGAGAAAGAGAATCTCCAGCAGACTCTACACTGAGTGTGGAGCTTGACGCAGGACTTGATCTCATGACCCTGAGATCACGACCTGAACCGAAACCAAGAGTCAGACGCTTAACCAACTGCGCCACGCAGGTGCTCCTTCCCTTTCTTCATCTTAACATTAAAATACATTTAAATCTTCAGGGCCCTCAGCTCGACCTGTTCTTGGTCACCTACCCCTGAATGGGAATAAGGCTCTGAATGTAGCCGGGTGGCCTTTGAGGACAGGCTGGGGAAATGGCAGAAGGTTCTGGAGTGGGACAAGGGCAGAAGATGGGGCTCTGGGCGCTCAAGATGGGATTCTCTCCCTTGGCCTGCCCCCCACGACCATTCATTTATTCATTCATTCATCCGCTTGCAAGTTTTTACTGACTGCGTCTGTGTGCCCGGCACTGTGTTAGGCTCAGGGATGCTGGGCTCAAAGAATTCCTGCAGGCTGCCAGCGATCCGGTTCCCCAGGGAAGGTACAGTGGCGCCACCTCCTTACATCTGGACTTCAGTCCGAGAAATGCCGGTAACGCATCTGTAGTTCTGCTCTGCCAGTCCGCTGATCTAGATAATTAAGTCCCCACTCCAGAAATTTAACAAAAGGGAAACAGGCGCGTAATTCCTCCACTGCGCTCTACTGGAGCCCAGCGAAGGAACTGAGATGACAGTCCAGGGTGCCCAAGGTCTTAGGAATCTTTGGGGCTTCAGACGGGTTGGGATCCAGGAGTGAGGGAGGGGGGAGCAGGCAGGTGTAGCCAGAAGTCCCAGACGGCAGGGGAGGCTGGAGCGCCCTCTGCTGGCAGGAGCCCCACTGCACAGCACAGGCGGGTCACAGGGTAGGGGGCATGAGGCATGGCCACTGGGTCTCCAGCTTTCCGACACTCTCTCTCTCTAATGGAAGGGATAAAATGTGTCAGCAGCTCTCATCTCCTACCTTGGAAGGTGACTGCGACAGCCCTCGGCACTCTTTCAGAAGATAAAAGCTCCAATTGGCCTCTAGGGGATTGTGGTTGAAAGCAGGTTTTTTTCTGTCACTTTTTGGGCCTCTTGTGATCCTGTTTCTATTCTGTGCTTCCCAACAGTTTCTGGAGCAATGCCCTATGCCGACATTTCCTTGCACTTCTCTTTTCTTCCAACGGGATTTGGATGCTGGAGTGGTTGCATAACGTCCCGTTCTAGTGGGGCGAGCCCGTCACCTGCACGCCTGTCCAGCCGACTTGGTCCCACTCCCCATGCAGCCCCTTGGGACACTGGTTCCCTTCCCGAAAGAGAAGCAAAGACAGCTTTCACTGCTGGGTAAGTGCTGGTCTCCCAGCCCCCAGCCTGCCATCCAGCACCCCCTGGTGTGTGGCCTCCACCCACATCTCTACAAGCATTCTGGGTAATCACACATCTACAGGGCACATCCTGCCCCATGACCATCCTCACTCCCCGCTCCAGGGCTGCCTTTTCTCTTAGAAGTCCCTCTACTCCAGCCTCCACACAAATGAGCCCTTCAAGTCAAATTCCACCCCCTCTCGGAAGGCTCCCTGATTGCTTGATTAGAAGAAGAGGTCGCACCCTCCCCTTCCCCGCAGTGCTTGCCCTGCATGTTTCCAGGCACAGATCACAGGCCTTCTGCGGCTCAGCACTTCCTCCTGTTTCAGCACCTGTGTGTCCAGCCCGGGACTGGTGGACGTGGGGAAGTGCTGCTTTAGGTCCTGGGGAGCGCGCTCAGCAGACAGCATCCAGATGTTGGCTCCTTCAGGGTCTGCCGTTCCCCAGGCAGGTGGTGTCCAGGGACTGAGCGAGGTGGGATTAAAAGGCCCAGCCAGGGGCGCCTGGGTAGCGCGGTGGTTAAGCAACTGCCTTCGGCTCAGGGCGTGATCCCAGCGTTCTGGGTTCGAGGCCCACATCAGGCTCCTCCACTAAGAGCCTGCTTCTTCCTCTCCCACTCCCCCTGCTTGTGTTCCCTCTCTCGCTGGCTGTCTCTCTCTGTCAAATAAATAAATAAAATCTTAAAAATAAATAAATAAATAAAAGGCCCAGCCGTTTCAACCCAAGAGGGGACAACCCCGAACAGTGCTCCCTCTCGAGCTCCGGAATTGGCCGAACCCTTGTTGGCCAACATTGCCGTTCTACGTTCCCATCTGTCCATCCTGCTTCCTCCCACTTCCGTCCACAGGTGCTGGTCCCTACCAAGCATCTTGTACCCCTAACTTCCTCTCAGCGTCTGCTTCAGGGAGGCCAGCTGGCAACACCAGGCCTTCTCCTGGACTTCCTCATTCCACAGGTCTGGAGCGAGCCCTGACTATCTGCAGACACTGTTCGGGGCAATTGAAATCTGGCAGCAAACAACGTGGGGACCCAGACTGGAAATGAGCACGTGCGTGAACAAGATGATGCAAAGCCATGAGAATGGACAAGGGGGAAGTCAGAGAGTAACTTGGGGGTTACCGCCCCGACAGAGAGGGGTGCTGTGGGGAAGCTTCTCTGGGGAGGAGAGGTTGGAGCGGAGTGCTGAAGTTGGGGAGGGAGCCAGCCATGGGACGCTGGTTCTTTTTGCCCAACAGCCTCTGGATATCTCACCAAACATTTCCAGGCTGCGGGATGATCCAGGGGGCCTCCCCCGTCCCCGGTCCTTACGACCATCCTCTGCCTGTGTGCGCGATCCCAGGGAACCCCACCCCTGTCCACCAGCCACCCAGCCCAGATGCTGGCAGTCACCCCGCCCTCTCCCTCTCCCACATCACCAGGTCCCGATGCCGCCAACCTCCTGGGCTGACCCCAGCCCGGAGCCAAGGGGATGCTGCGCCACATTCCGGCAGGCCCTCGGCACCTGCTGTCAGCAGCACTGATACTCACCTGACAGATCGCCCTTCTCCATCGGGAAGCATCCTCCTTGCTCTTGAGATCTGGATCCGGTGTGCCTGCCTATGCCGGGCCCTCTGCCTGGCCTTGTGACTGAAGCCCCCCGGACTCCTGGATCACACAGCACCTGGTGTGTCTGTGGCTCGGGCCACTGTAACAGAAAACCATAGATGGGGCCATTACACAGCAGAAACGGGTTCTCTCGCAGTTCTGGAGGCCGGAAGTCTGAGATCAAGGTGTCAGCGGGGCTGGGCTCCCTGTGAGACTCTGGAGAGGTCACTTTCGTGCCTCTTTCCAACTTCTGGGATCCCAGGCAGTCCTTGGGGACCCTGGCTTGCAGTTGCGACATGCCAGCTGCTGCTTCTGTCATCCTGTGATGCTCCCTCCCCCCCATGTCTGCTCATGTCCTCTCCCCTCTGTGCATGTCCGTCTCCGTGTTCCTGTTTTCCCTGTTTTGGAAGGACACCAGTTACATTAGGTCCCACTCTAATCATGTCATTTCAACTCGATTACCTCCGTAAAGATCCTATTTCCAAATAAGATCACATCCTGAGACTCTAGGGGTTAGGCTTCGGTGTATCTTTTTCAACCCAGGACACCTGTCACGCCTCTACCTTAGTCTTCCTCACACCTTGGCGTACTGTTGTTCCCCTGGGGCCACTCCCCTCGCTGTCCCCATTCCGACACCCGGGTCAGTGGTTTTCAACCTTCTTGGATTTTGTAGCACACTTATTTTTTAAAACATAATGTTACGTGCTCTTCTGCCATCACAAACACAGAGTGGAGGGCTCTCTGACTAAAAGGGATGGGGGTGAAAATTGGAGGTGCCAGCCCCTGCCGTGGCACCTTCACTGGCCGGCCCCTGAGGAAGCCTGGGGTGCCACGGAGCATGGTGGAGAAACACTAGCTGGACAGCGAGACCCTTGACGATGAGCCTGGGCCTTGGCCAAGTGGAGCCCCGGGACCCCAGGTCTGTGTCCTCCTTCCTTGAGCCTCCCCCCAAGTATCAGCGCTATGTCCCCTGGTGACCTAGTAACAAACCTAACGCCCTACTTCCACCCTCTGTTCCTGCTTTCCTCGCCTCCCTGGCACTGGCTACCCTATTTCCTCCTTTGCCATCTGTCTCCCCGTCCCCTCACGGTCTGCAAGGACAGGCACCTCCGTGCCCTTCCTCCGGGCCTGGAACGATGCTGGTGGGTGGCAGATACCCAACAGATAGTTACTGGATGGGTGGCCGCATGGACTTTTTCTTTTAATAGCTTTATTGAGAAATCATTCACATTCTATACAACTCCGGCATTCAATGTGCACCATTCAGTGGCTTCCAGAATATTCACGGAGGGTGGGGAAACACCACGGATCATTATCACGAAATGTCTTCCTCTGAATGACACCGGAAAAAAAAAAAACCCTTCTTGTTACTGGCATAACAGTTAATTACACATATTAGCACATAGAAAAGAGAAAATTGGGGGTTTGGATTGTGAGACAAACACAAACAGGGAGGTGTTTGTAGGTCATATTTTTCTTTTCTTTTGTGAGAAAATCTAGGTGTTATACTAAGACATAGAATAATATATATAAGCGGACACCTTGTGCATAGATATGAAAAGTTGTTATTCGATTAAATGCTACGCACTCATTAACTTTAATATAATTAAATAGCTGTAATTGACACCTATGGTTTCTATTTGCCGAGAACCCCCTTTTCCAGAAACTTCTCATTCCCCATCTCTGGGTCTCTGTCATTACCCTGGCAGCTGCAACGTGATACAGCATGTCCTCAAACTCAGTGTGTGCTTGGCTGGTCCCAGGGCCCTGCAAGCTGGGCCCCTCAGCCTCCTTTCCCTGGGATGTGGAATCCAAGTTCAGTCCTGCTCAGTCCAACCGCTCTCTGGACTAAAAGAGAGGGAAGCCTGGCGCTCTTGGTGGCCTTGCTCTGCCCTGTGGACGGAGAGGGGGATAAACCGGTTGGTGGTAAGAGAAAAAGAAAGCATTGGAAGAAGGAAAAGGAGGTGGGGAGATGAGGTGGGGGAGAGGAAGGAGGAGAAGGGGGAGAGGGCACGATGGGGGGAGGGCATGGGTGCAGGGACTTTTCTGTGACTGTGAGCCACCCGGAGCTGGCCTCTTGCAGTCCTCGCTCAGGAACTCGAGTGGAAACACGAAAGTCCAGGGCTGAGAACTAGTACACCAACTCTTCCGCCTCGATCTGTTGGCCAATCCTGGAACGGGGGTGTGAGGACACTGCAAATCTATGTGCCCGGGGCATGCACGCAGCGGGGGAGGAACCGGGGCTACGTTTGCAGTCCGCCCAGCAGGTGCTTCCCTGAGCCGCGAGCCTCTGCGGAACGCGGATTTTAGTGGCACCGATGCTGGGGAAGGTGCTCGTAAGTGGTGCCTGGCGTCATGACCCTTGTCATGCGTGCGAAGTGCTTACAGAGCCCAGTACTTGGTAAAGAGGGTCAAAGCTACTGTGTTTACTGCCGCGGATAGACTGCTCCAGGATGTCACAGAGTTCCACTTCTGAGCCTCACGGATGCAAGCCCCCCCCCCTCACCGTCCCATCCGGGGTGCCTCGTTTCTCCACTGGGTCGATGGGGGTGATGGGCTAACCATTCTCTGAGTCGAGCTCTGGGCTGGCCTCTCGGGATCACAGTCCTTCCCGGATTCCTCAGGGCCTCCACTCCTGTCTCATGCCCGGTCCCTTTCTGTGCCTTCCCAACCTGCTTTTCTAGTCTCATCTCTTGATTTTCTGCCATTTCTCCCCAGGGCTCGGTCAAAACAGATCACCGCCCATTCCCTGCCTCACTGGCCAGGCCCCACGCCTGCTGCACACCGTCTTCACTCTGGGACCCAGATTCCTTCCCAGACACGGCTGGTCACAGCGGCGGCGAGAGAAAGCGCGGTGGGCTGTGTGCGGCTCCTGAAACCTATGCTCATAGGGGACATGCGTCACTTCCGTACGTGCTTGACCACTGGCATCTTCTCCCAGGGAGGGCAGCAGACATAACGGTCTGCCTCAGGTTCCAATCCCTGAAACTCTTCATTCAGAAAAACATTTTAAATAGATTTAAACATTCTGTTGCCAAGTTTTCAATATGAGAGTTTTTATGGGTGACATATTTACATGGCTTTCAAACAGAATCACCAACCAACAGAACGGTTTCCATACACTGTTCTCAAAAAAGTTTCCAAAGGGTGAGACGGCTTCTCGTTTGTCTTTTGAAAACTGTTACTGTCTCACCCATAATTCAAACTTCTTTTTTTTTTAAAGATTTTATTTATTTATTCGACAGAGACAGAGACAGCCAGCGAGAGAGGGAACACAAGCAGGGGGAGTGGGAGAGGAAGAAGCAGGCTCATAGCGGAGGAGCCTGACGTGGGGCTCGATCCCATAACGCCAGGATCACGCCCTGAGCTGAAGGCAGATGCTTAACCGCTGTGCCACCCAGGCGCCCCTGATGAAAGGGTTCTGTACCTTAATTGTAGTGGTGGTTCCAGGAATACATCCCTGTGTTAACATTTATAGACCTGTACACCCACCAAAAAATCATTTTTAAAAAGGTTGTTTCAGGGGCAGGGAGTCTAAAATAAAAAACAAGGATCAACATATCTTACTAAGGTCATGTGGCTCAGGTCAGGATCTCAGGGTCGTGGGATGGAGCCCCACGTTGAGCTCTGTGCTCAGCATGGAGTCTGCTGGTCTCTCTCCCTCTGCTCCTCCTCCCTCTTGTTCTCTTTCTCTCTCTTAGATAGATAAATAAATAAATAAATAAATAAATAAATAAATAAAATCTTCAAAAAAACCTTTTATATCAAAGAGACAGTTGATTTTTTGGAAATAAATCCACTTGGAAATGAAATCCACTTCTTATTGTAGGATAAAGTGAAGTCAGCCAATCTGAAAACACCTAAACTAACTTTACTAAACTAGTAAAAGGAACAAAACATGCGACTCATCTTTAGGAACCAAACTTTCAAGTATTTGCACAAGGGAGGCAAAACAGGGGCGCCTGGGTGGCACAGCGGTTGAGCGTCTGCCTTCGGCTCAGGGCGTGATCCCGGCGTTATGGGATCGAGCCCCACATCAGGCTCCTCCGCTATGAGCCTGCTTCTTCCTCTCCCACTCCCCCTGCTTGTGTTCCCTCTCTCTCTGGCTGTCTCTCTCTCTGTCAAATAAATAAATAAAATCTTAAAAAAAAAAAAAAGGTAGGCAGAACATTTCTGGGTGGCATCAAGGCTTTCAACATAATTCCTCATCTTGTAAAGATTCAATGTGCGATGCTCTTTTTATAGAACTCGTAATATTGATAATATCTTTTAGATCAGGACCCTTGGCATGACTTTCTGTCTTAATATAAAGAGTTACAAAGATTGTTTTTGTAAAATTAAACGCATGCGTAACATAGCTTGTTTACCCGTGATCCAAGGGAATAGTTTCATATATGGTGCTACTTTTATAAACATAGCCCAGAATCCTTTGCGTATTCTAGTCTAAACAAACACTGAGTCTGTGCTTGTACTCTTTTTCCATAAAAAAATATTGTTTTGACTTAAGAAATAATGAAGTATTGAAAAATATATATTCTTCAGTACGTTTTTCCTTTAGAGTTTCACCAAACAATGATCATTGCTTAAGGATGCTTCATTGTTTCTACAGAATGTGAGAATCTACCAAGCTTTCTATTTTGAGACATCGTAGCTCCAATACCGTCATCCAACCACAGAACAAACCACCACGGGAGGGAGTTGGGTCTATTCAATCCCTGTTTGGGTTGCTCAGTGACATTTTATCTAGTTCTCTAAACAGTATTTGCTGACATGAGTTCACCTTAGTTCATTGCCCTATTATTTTCCTTGTACTATTGCAATCATTTTTACGATAACCACCAATATATGTCCTTTTGTTTTCACCATTGAGAAAGAAAGATAAAAAGAGGCTTCTCCTGGAAAGTTGGTCATATATTTTTTTCCTGATCTGGGTCCTGACCATTTGGATGTGTTCGTTGTGTGAATAATTAATGAGCTGTATGCTTGTAACACGTGCTTGTTTCTGTGTGTGTGTGTGACACCTTGAGGAAAAGTACTTAGGAGATCTCTAAAATGTGTTATCGAAATTAGTACCATTTGGTAATGTTCCAGATTACCAAAGGTGATGCTTGATCTTAGATGCTGCTGAAGAAAGTTACAGAGATCGGTCTTAGTTCTTAAGGTCACTGGGATCATTCCGCACTGTTAAAGCTAACAGTGTTTGCTGAGGAGAAGTCAATCTGCCAGAACTGTGTTCAGCAGCAAGTAACATAAAACCTGACCAAACAACAGTTTAAACAAATTAGAAGGTGTCTGTTGCTCATATAACAGAAAGACGACAGTTCCCAGCATTGTTTCAGCAGCGCAGGAGATGTCAGGATGAGTCTTTACCACTGTCTTGCCCTTTCTCTCACGATCGCAATGTAGCTGCCATGCCACCAGTCATCACATCTGCATTCTAGAAAGGAAGAAGGAGGAAGCCATAAAGAGGAGGGTTATTGCCTATGTTAGAAAAAGAAAGTTCTCCAAAAATCCTTAGCGGATGTCTCATTATTCCTCTTTAGCCAGATTTCGGCCCAATGCTCATCCTTAGTAGCGTGGGAGAGTGGGAAATGTAGCTTTTTTCGGTGGGTGGGGGGGAATGGCTACTCCTATAAGAGGAGAGATAGTGAGCAGGGTCTCCAAGAAAGGCCTGGAGTAGCTAGTTACTGGTCATGGATGTAAATCTGTACTCCAAACAGTCTGCGAGGCCCCTGGAGCACTTTGGCTGATTCCTTCTGAGATGTGGCCTGACCGCCAGAGCCCCTTGCAGAGGGGCTGGTAGGAGCCAGTACTAGGACTACGGGCAAGCTACAGGGAGCCCACAGCAGTCTTTGTGCAAACGGGGAGAAGGTGTTCCATCCAGGTGGCTACAGTCCCACATGTGGCAGGAAGAACTGGCCAGTGGGGTATAGATGGGATTTCAGCCCCCACTCCCCCCACCCTGCCTGGGTGCCTCTGGGCAGCTCAGAACCTGCACAACTGTATGTGACACCCTCCAGGGCTGGTTCTGCCGTGTTCTGTGTATACAGCTCTTTGCACATTAATTTGAGTATCCATAATCCGCAGCTCCTTGCAGGAATCCCTTCGCGTGGGTTACCCATTTGCGAGTGTTCATTTCGTTAACCCCTGGGTAATATATTCTGTGTATTATGTAAATGCACTTAGCCAGACACCCAGAAACTGCGATGTCAACTATAGTCGGAAGTTGAACCAAGGACTGAGGACAACACTGCCCCCCCCACCATACTGTGAGGCACCCCTCCCATCAACGTACCTTGGGCTTTGCACGTGGCTTATGCCTGGGTGACATGACCAAGTGAATTAACTCATTTATTACATACTTGTAGAGCTTAGTTTCTTTTTCTTTTCTTTTCTTTTTTTTAGATTTTGTTTATTTATTTGAGAGAAAGAGAGAGAGCACCCACAAGCAGGGAGGAGGGGCAGAGGCAGAAGGAGAAGCAGACTCCCCCCAGAGCAGGGAGCCTGACATGGGACTCAATCCCAGGACCCTGGGATCATGACCTGACTGAAGGCAGACGCTTAACTGAGCCACCCAGGCGCCCCTAATTTCTTCTTTAAAAAAAAATTAAGCAATAAAAGCTAAACAAAGTTCTAGTATTTTCTTCCTGCCGCCCAATGGATTAGCTTGCATGCTTTGCTTTAAACACCACCGCACTGTATAGGTAGGTGTCCACTCTCATGAAAGTTCCATTCCAGTGGGGCAAGACGGACAGCAAACAGAAAAATGGGTGCAATGATTTCAGGTAGAAATCATTGCTTTGGGGGGACCAAATGGTGCAATGCGATTTGCAGTAACCATGGGCAGAGGGTGGACAAAACTCTTTCCATGGGGTGTCACTGAGGACCTCCCTGAGGACACTGCATTTGAGCAAAGAGCTGCCTGACAAGGAAAATCCACTTTGGAAGTGTGCTTCTGGCAGGAGGAATAAGACGGATATGCAAAGGTCCTGAGGTATGACCAAGCTTAGCATTTTGCAGGAACAGAAAGAAGAGTAGTGAGGCTGGACGGACATAAGTGAAGGGAAGGGCAGTAGGAGGCGAAGCAGCAAGTAGGTAGAAGCCTGGTCATTCTATGCGTTCCGGGTCATTGTAAGGACTCTGGGAAGCATCTTAAGTGAAACAAGAGGCCATTGGACATTGGAGTGGCAAAGCCTACTCCTCCCTAAACTCTGGGGAGTCTGCAGAGTCTGCAAGCTCCTTGGGAGAGAGGACTGTGCCTGGTCTTGTGTCCCCAGAGCGCTGCATACTGCTGGCACGGAGACACACTCAGTAAGTATCGGGTGTATGCAGGGCTGACTGGCCTTCAGATATTTCATGACGCGCCCCAGCGCGTGTCTACACCCTCTCCTGTCCAGTGAAAATGCCCCCTTCCCTTTACCCAGGCTTCAGGACACCATCTTGAGAGCCCTCGTCATCCCTGTCCTATTGTCCAGCCATGGTCCCCTGTCTGTGCCTGCAGGAGGGGGTCACCCTCTCTGGGAACCTGGGCTCCAGGCAAGGTGGAAGATGGGGGACTTCATCTCCCTTATCCTAGACTCTATTCTTTTAATGCAATGCGTGGGTGTGACACAGGAGAGTGACATGCGCTCAGCGGCTATGATGTGCCAGCAGGGTGTGGACATGATTGAATCTACTCCTTATAGCCCCCCGGGGGAGGTGCCCCCACTTGTATAAAGGAGGACCCTGAGGCTCAGGCTGTGAGAGATTGAAACCGTCACCAGTTGTTTGGAAACAGCTGGGCTTGCCCTGTATTCTCTGCAGACCTCACCACTTCCAGAAGCCCAGGCTGGACCCAGATACTGGCTGGCCTGAGAGGCCTCTGTTCAGACGCCTGCTCCCCAGAGGGACCTGCACTGTGCCCCCGACAGTCTCGTCAGCGCTGCTCCTGCAGGGCAGTCATCCATTCTCTGGGCCTTGGACGAGCCTCCATTGCTCCCCCTTCACCTCCCGCCCCTGCTTCCCCAACTCCCTGACCTCAGCCCCATCCCAGCAAAGGACAGCGATGTGGCCCCAGAACCCCGGAGCAGAGAGAGAACACAGGGAATGGGCTCTAACCCTGTCTCACTTGTGAATCTCATAAATGTCTCTGTGCCTCAGTTTCCCCAAAGCATTGGAATCGGTCCGTCCATCTCCACGTGGGGCTTCGCACGCCCTCAGGAATGTGGTGCGGGTTCAGGGCCCCGTCTCTGGATCAAGGCGCAATGAAAAGGACTCCTGGTGGGCCATGGGAGCTGTTGTGGGAGGCCCCACCAGCTCAGGGAGTCAGACCCACAGATGCTCCTGGAGTGGGGGAGGTGAGGGTGCAGATCAGACTAAGGACGGAAAACCCAGGTCAACTGTTGCAATAGCATTGCCCGGAAAAGTTAATCCAGCCAAGGCCGTCTTTATCCGGTAAAAACATAACGGAGATGATAAAGTGAAGGCAGCAGGGGGGTGAGGCTGAAAGTTCTAGAGGCTTATCAGCCTCAAGGCCTTGGGGGATGAGGGAACAAAGACAAAACAAGCAACAAAACCTTCGCCTTCGTGCTTGTCACAGGGAGGACGTGACAACAGCACGTAATTTGCTGCCCAGTTCTTGGATGAGTCCAGGCAGCCGTTCGGCTCTTCAAAATGTAGAAAACACCTCCCCACCCCTTATCTCAAGAAATACGTCCAACAGAGCTGCAAGGGGAGTATTATCACTCCCATTTTGCAGACCAGCAACCCAACGCTAGCATGGGTGATGGCACTTGGCCAAGCCCAACAGAGGTGAAGACTGAAGTCGGAATATATTGGAGGGCTGGCTTCAAATATGCCACAGGTTGGGGGGGGGGGTGTAAGGGAGGTGGCACCCACAGAGACCAAGCAACCAAACAGGCCAACCTGAGCAAGAGCCCAGAGAGGTTGCTCAGGGCCTCCTCAAGGACAGAATTCCCTAGAAGAGTAATTCTGGTGGGCCTTGTGTTCTCCATCTTGCACAACGTAACGTACCAAACTGATTTGCAAAAACACAGCCAGAGGGAGGAAAATGAATCCAGAAGCCTTCATGTATACCATTTCCACTGCTGTCTGTGACCCTGCACACGCATCTTGATGTTTATCTGTTTTCCATGAATAGATTCAGAGGACTTATGATGTATAAGAAAAATCCTCTCTAATGGGATCTTTTCCTTCCCAATCTGTATTCCGGTATCTCTCCTAGGATCAACAAAAAGCCCGATTTTCTGATCATCTAATTCTGCACCCGTGGCAGACATTACTAGTCGATCCCAGGACTCTTGCCTACTGAGTCCCATGCTTCTCAATCCAGAGCTCCGAGCAGCCACTAACAGCTGGTCCGAAAGGCAGCACCAGAATGCACCTGTAGCCTCTCTTCAGGCATGGAGCGGCCAGTTCAACCCGGTCCGGCCAGCTTTTCCAGAACACTCCTGCTGGACTTACAAATCTTCATCACAGAGAGTTTTCATGCCGTCTCCTAACCACGGTAGGACACCATGCTACAGTCTGTTCACCCGTCATAACATCAGAAAGCAGGGTTTCCCACCAGGGCACAGCCGACATTCCTCGTGCTGGTGCTCACCTGTGCATTGGCAAGGTGTTCAGCAGCATGCCTGGTCTCTACCCGCCAGCTCTCACTCGTACCCAATCCCCCAATTGTGACAACCCCAAATGTCTCAAAGACATTGCCAAATGGCCCCTGTGGGGCACACTCACCCCAGATTGAGAGCCAGGGCATTAAAGCCCCCCTCACCCCCAACATTATCTGGTTCTCAGTGTTTAATCAGGACACACCGAAAAAACCCGGGTCTTCAGAGGCCCCAGATGCATTTCTGTGCCATCTGCTGCCAGCCCCAAGCCTTGTCTTCTCCAAGCCTGGGGTCTGCCCCTCCATGAAGGGTGCAAACATGTCTGAAGGCTGGATGCCCGGAGGCTCAGCTCAGCCTGGAGAAATGGCTGGAAAAGCAGAGAGAGAAAGTAAGGCTCACATGTGTGCTTTGCAGAAGATTCCCAAGTTCGGGCAGAAACCAAAGCTAACAGCGTCCTGGCTGGGAAAAGCGTAGGCTTCTCTACACCAGCCTGTCCCAACTGGGGACAATTTTGCCTCCCCAAGGACATTTGGCAATGTCTGGAGAGATTCTGGGTGGTTACAACTGAGGGGGCACTACTGGCCCCCAGGGAGTGGAGACCCGGAATGCTAAGATATCCTACAGGGCATGGGCCAGCACCCCTCCTGGCCCACTGACAGAGAATGATCTAGCCCCAGATGTCAGTAGTGTTGAGCTGAGAAATCCCACTCTAAACCAAGAGCTCCTTGCCTCATGGGACAGACCCTGAGTCTTGGTGCCCATATGACCCTCTAACACACACCCGTGGAACCTGGGTAATGGCTCAGAACTTATAGAAAATGCGTCTGGAAGAATATGTAGGAACAGGATCAGAAGGGAATGGAGCAAGAGCAGGCTTGCTTATAATCCGGCCAGAAGGGTCAGTTTCCCTCGTGGTGAAGTAAGCCGTCCAGCAGCCAGCATTTACATGATGATTCCTGAAGCCCCAGCCCTGTGCCGAGTGAACAAGCGAGTAGCTCCCTGGGGGCCGGTGTTGTTGAGGGATGCAAAGCCATGGATCTGGAATTAGACCAAGCTTGAATGCTGCCTCTGCCATTTTCTCACTGGGTGACCTGGGGAAAGTCAGTTGACTTCTGGAAACCTCTGTTTCCTCATCTGGGAAATGGGTGTGATGCCAGCAGTACTAAGCTCCGAGGGTAGCTGGGCTGATTCAACAGAACGATTTTGTGTTTGCCACGGAAGTGCTCAGTATCAGCTGGTGTTGTGGCCTCTATGTGGCAGTCGCCTGGAGTGAAGCCCCTTCTCATCATTTTGCCCTTACTGTGTCACTGGAAGGCAGGGGCTCCGGGGCTGGCTTTGTACAGCTCTGACGGTATGTGACTGGCTAAGAATAAAGACGCACTCGGACACCTCCGATAAGGAGGATTATTGTGAGGGGGCCCAGGGAACTCAGGGAGGGAGCTGCACCATCAGCTTCCCCACACAACTGGAACAGCACTGAGGAACTGGCCAGCTGCCACGCTCTTCCGAGGTGACTCAGCCGCTCCCACTTCTGCTGCCTCTGCTCCTGCCTCTACCTCCCCAGTTCCTCCTCAGCCTCGTGGCTCCCCAGCCTCATCGCCCTCTGCTAATGTGTGTTGTGCCCCCCTGAAGAGAGGGGATCCAACTGGTCCCCGGGTCACTGGCCGGGACAGGCATTTTCCTGGGGCTCTCCGTAGACCACCAACCCTCATGGGAGGGCGGGCGAGCTGTGGGTGGGTCGTGCCTCCCGGGTCCAGTCTGCTGATGCCCTGGGAGGGAACTCAAGGGCACACAGCGGGGTCACCCCCAGCAAGGTGCAGGTAAGGGGAGGGAAGCAGTGTATCCCAGAAGTATGTAGCCAAGTACGTGCCCTCAGGGACCTGATGATGAAGTCAGTGAAAGGAGGTCCCAGTGAAGGGCAGAGCTTCTGGAAAAAAGGAGGACACAGTGGGAACACGGTTTTTCAACTAAAGTGTGTGTCAGGTAGCATCCACGTACCATACGTTGGGCTAGAACTTGAAGTTCGCAGAGCTTTTTAAGGTTCCCCTTCCAGCGAATCCCCAGAACAACCCTCTGCAGTAGGAAGGGCAGTCTTCATTTTTCCAGATGTGGAAACTGAGGCCCACAAGAAACCGCTTGCTTCTGGGCATGCAAACAGCACGTGCCAAGGCCAGACCTGATGGCAGGTCTATCCACCACGAAGTTTGCACAGTGTGGCTGCTTGGAGCCACAGATCACTTGGGAATGGAGGGGGAGGTATCCCCTCCAGGGATCTGGAATTTCTCCTTTTATGCCCAAAGCTTCGCCTTGCTAGGGCTCAACCAAGACAAGCCCGCCAAGTGTCACCTTGTTTCGGTGGCCTCTACGTGGAGAGCGCCTGCAGTCGGTGTGATCGGGAAGGACGGCGCGTCTAATGCTTCCTGATACACCGACAGGATTAACTCCCCCAGAGGCAAAGCCAACTCCTGCAGAAATCCTGCTTCCCTGTGCCTGCCCCCTCCACTGGCAAAGGATGTGAGGCTCCCAATCTCAGCGGCTCAGGGGTGCCTGGTGACAAACGGCGAGGTCAGGGGCTGCCAAGAGAGAAATAGCGTAAAGGGGTCTGGAAAGTTCTTCTTGGAGAAACCCCATGATGTTAGGTCTAGAGAAGTTATGGCTTCTGCATCCTCTCTCCTTCCTCCCTGTGTGTGTGTGCGGGCGTGCATGTGCTCACATGTCAGAGAGAAATCTAATCAAATACAATACAATATAAACCGTAACATAAATCACCCATGTCTACTTAGAGGAAGATTCTGGAGACAAGTGCACATAGACCAGATGTGACCGACAGAGACCACACTCTAAACAGAGCTCTAAATGCTGCAAATTTGCAGGGTTCTTGTCTCACTGAGTGGAAGAATGAATCCCATGGACACAAAAGGTGAAAGTTTATTAAGTGAGGCGAGAACAGAAAGGAAAGAAAAGAAAGCTCTCTGGAGTGAGAGGGGTCCCCCATGGGTCACCACTGGGGGCTTTTATGTTTTACAGAACACTGACCAGGGAAGTCGGTAAATCTCATCTGTAACGCTGAAGACAAACAAGGTGGATCTGTAACTATCATGTCAATATCTCCTCTATATGTAGCACAAACAAGGTGGATCTGTAACTATCATGTCAATATCTCCTCTATATTTAGCACAAACAAGATGGATTTGTTATCTTCCCTTCTCTCTGGTTAATATCGCCTCTGTAACATTTCTCCACACCAGGGGTTTCTGTGAGCCTAGTCACGTAGCCTGGTCACGTAGCCTGGGTTTTGGGGAGACCTGGAGGGGGGTAGGCTTGTGACCTCAGGGTATGCTCAGCATCCTGATGGCACCGCCGGGCTGACCCCCTTCCAGGTGCTGCAGCTTTCCTGAACCCCGCTGGTGCCGCGTTGCCCTGGAGGCTGGCCGGCATGCACTGGAAGGAGTGCTTGCATTTTATATGCAGACAGAGGCGCTAAGAGTCAAAGAATTGGGCCCTACAGCAAGGCTGCCGTGTGAAGAATCTCCAGACGACCAGACCCAGCGGGTTGTTCTGGCTTCCTCTCCACTCTGGGTGTCCTGCTTCAGGGAATCTCCACCCAGAAAGGGCTGCCCTTGCCTCTCACCTGTTCCCTCCCCTAAGCTGAGCCCAGGCCCTCTGCACCTGTTTCTGGAGGCCAAGACCTCCTCTGACCCCATCTGCTTCCCAGGCATTGACTGCCCGCCAGGAGTTCCTCAGACACCCCACTTCCTACTGGGCTGCCTTCTTTGGCTGCACTCACAGCCCGCCCTATGTGTTCTGGGGGCAGCACTCAAAGTTGCATCCGAACAGTAACCTGCAGACAACCATGGTGGGCCCCTGCAGAGCCACGAAGCCCCCAATCTCCCTTGACCTTCTGAGAACCAGGGATTATTATTCCTGGTTGATTGAGGGGAAATTGAGGCTTCAAGAAGCAAAGGGTTTCCCCAAGGCCGTTGGTAAGAGGTGACAGAAACGGGCATTCTGGTATATGCTGTTGGTGTGTAAAATGAGGGAGCTTCTCCATGAAGCAGTTGACCAAGGTATCTGTAGTGGGGTGAATGGTGACTCCCCCAAAAGATATGTCCAAGTCCTAATCCCTGGAATCTGTGAATATGACCTTTTTTTTGGAGGGGGGAGTCTTTGTAGATGTAATTAATTAAGGATCTTGAGATGAGATCATCCTGGGTTATTCAGTGGGTCTTAAATCTTACGACAGGTGTCCTCATAAGAAAAGAGCAGAGGGAGGGGCCTTGCATCCCCAAACACCACCGGCCCCCAGTGAGCTACTTGCTTGTCCACTCAGCACAGGGCTGGAGCTTCAGGAATCATCATGTGACCTGACTCTCCCCCAACCAGAGACTGGCCTGGACACATAGCTCCTTCTTCCCCTCCCGCTTAACACTGATAGAAGCCGCCCTTTGAGCATCCTGACCCTAGCCAAGCATTCTGCCCCAGGGGAGGTCCTTCTAAGCGCCCTGCTCTGCCCATCCCGACGGTCCTTCTCCTCTGCGTCCCGGGAAGCAGGAATGGGCAGGTGTGCAGCCAGCCAGAGCCATAGACATGCCGACGGCAGAAGTCTCCTTCAGTGGCAGGGCTGTATCCCTGTCCAGACAAGCGTCGAGGGCTGTGTAGGAGGCACGACCCTTGGGACTGTGGTCTCTAGGCAACTTAGAGGCAAATAGCCGTGTGATATCTAACTTGTAAGCAAGCACTTCATTTGTTCTTCTAGCCGTGACATCCTATTTCTGTTCCTTTACTGTGTCTTTCTCTATACGGTCATGAAATCAGGTAGGGAAGTCCTCAGCTTTTTTTTTTTTTTTTAAATCATTGCTTTGTCAAGAATTCTGACTTAGTGTACATTTTTCTTGGTCTTGAGTCTGATTTTTAAATGTTGTGCCTTTAAATTTAAATCGGACAGGTCCCCTAAACCAGCCTCAAGTATTTTATGGGACCGAGTGAGTCATAAACATTTTTTTTTTCTTCCGAAAATGCAGAGCTGGAAAAGGCCTTGAAGATTTAGAACCAAGGTCACTGCAAACAGGCAGCAAATGGGCTGACCCCGTGCAAACTGTGCTGTTTCACACGTACAGAGTTTAAGAACTCGCTTCAATTAGCGGCCCACGTTTGAAAAGAAATCCAGATTTTCAGCTTCCTTGGAATAATCAGAAGGCCTGTTGTCATTAGATTGGATACTTGGGTTCACGTGTACCTTCCACGAATATTTACTGAGCATCCACTGTGTGGCGGCCGCTGTGTACTGACCACGTCCCTGGAGTGAGCGCAGTTGGAAATCTCCGTCTTTGTGGAGCTGATGTCAGACTTTCCGCCACGCACCTGCGGCCTGCCTCATCGTCGTGTTAAGAACCTGGTCCCTGAGCCGGTCCAGTGTGCAACCTCTTACCGGTCCAACCATCTTGATTTACAGATGGAGAAACTGAGGCACGGAGCAAGAAAGTGACTTGCGGAAGGCCACCCGGGAATCATTGGTGAACGTGGAGCAGAACTCAGGCTTCCTGACTCCCATTCCCAGCGACATTGTCCCTCTTGCTGTCTCCAGCTGAGGGGAGCTAGACCCTTTCACACTTCTCGACTTCAATTCCTGTGATCAGCAGATTATCAGCGGCTCCCGAAGCTGCCCGGGCTCAGCGTGTCACTAAACAGAGCCCAGAAAGTTGTCATTTGAGTAACACTGTGGCCTCTTTTTTATTTTATTTTTTAAACTTATTTGATCAAATACCACCAGGCACATTCAACCCAGCCAACCCTGTCCCGAAACCAGTCGTTTAACCGATCCATAGTTAATTGTCAGCTAACCGTCTTTGACACTGTTTGCCTTCTGCCCGCACACCTGTTGGAGGTCGGCAACCTCTCTGGCTCTGCCCCCTTGCCCCGTCTCCCTCTCTGGGGTTTCTATGGTGAGTGAGGAAGAGAGACATCACTGTGCTTTCAAGAGGTTTCTGTGGCAACGGGAGCTGTGGATTCGGTTTCCCTGGTGGAGCTCAGATGCCCCGCCACCTGCCTCAGCGGCTGACGCCCCATGCGTCTTGGGCAACTGGCGCTCTTCCCTCAGCCACACTTGTCTCCACAGCTTGTCCTGGCCCTTCGGGCAGGTCTCGGCACACCTGCCACCTCCTCAGAGCGGACTCCCTGACTCACACCCCCCAACAGGCTTTATCCCCTCTTCCCTCACCGTATTTCCTCTGGCACTGACCTCGGTCTGAAATTCTATTATTTGTTTCTGTGTTTACTGGCTGGAATGTAAGTTCCATGAGGGTGAGGACCTTGTCCCACTCAGCGTTCAGTTCCCAGAGCCTTGCGCGGTGCCCACACGCAGCAGATGCCCCCCGAAGGGCTGACAAGCAAATGCGTTCACTCATGCTTTCTCCCCAGACCTTGGCTTCCCCATCATGAGAAGGTCATCTGTCCAGGTGTGGTGTTGGGCTGTGCTTTGGAGTTTCCAAAAAGAAGAAGAACAAAGAACAGACATTTAAAAAGCCTTGAGTCTGGGACAGTTTGGAACATTCACTGCACATGTGACAAAAAACCCCTAACCTCAGTGGCTGAAAACAATCGCTTGATCTGCTTGGGATTCTGTGCGTTGGGAACTCAGGCAGGGGTCAGCTGGGGGGTCTCCTGCTCTGTGTGATGCTGGCTAGGGTCAGTCACTCAGAGGCACTCGGACGCATGTCTGGGCCGGGCTGGAAGGTCCTTGAAGGCTTCATCTGCCTATCTGGTGCCTCCGTCATAAGACCTCTCTCTCCACTGGTGACCGTGGGCTTCCTGACGGCACAGAGGTCCCCGGGAGTCTCCTATGGCAGGTGGTTTCTGAGAGGGAATGTTCAGTATGTGGAAGCAAAAGCTGCCAGCCTCAAGGCTCAACCTCAGGAAGTTATGCAGCACCACTTCAGCCTCCATACTATTAAGACAAGTCACAAGGGAAGCCCTGACTCAGAGGGAGGGATGGTAGCCTGACCTCTGGATGGGAGGAGCAGCAAGACTTGGAAGCCATATTGAATTCACCACAGGGACCGATCTCTTCCCAGCCCTGATCGAAGGACCTGGATTGTTATGCTCCAGGCACAAGGGGTAGGGCCTCACCCCGTCCCACTACCTTGATGATTATGATAATTCCCATGGAACATAAGCCAAACGATGGCTAAGCTATAAAGGACGGGCTTTTGAGGAAACTCACATGAAGGACAAAATTGACAGAGAATGTCAGCCCAACTTAGGAGAAAATCCTCTCCTATTTGTAAAACAGTTTAATAACTGGGCTAGTTACACCCCTTTTGGCCGCCAAGAGACTTAGGACACATAAACAAAAGAGGATTTACTGGAAGGACGGCAAGACTGTCAGAGAACCTCATGGAATCCAAGATAATGTGGAACAACCAGACCGTGGGAGTGACAGCCCCAGGACTCAGCCATGGCGGTTTGGGGACCGCCTTTCTAGGTTCTGCCACAATCAAAACAGAACTCGAGACTCTCAGTCCCTGTTACTCCACTTTCAGGAGAGGGACTTATTGCCCTCTGGTCAGTGACACCATCGGTCCCAGCCGGACGGGCAGAGGCACAGAGGACTGCCCAGTGTGTTGGCGGAAAAGGGTTGTTGAGAACCAGAGGCAGGATAGACTGTGTCCTAGTCAGCTCGGGCTCCCGGAGCAAAGCACCACAGACTGGGGGCTTAAACCACAGACATTTATTGTCTCATTGCTCTGGAGGCTGGAAGTCCAAGCTCGAGGTGTCGACAGTGTTGGTTCTTTCCGAGGGCCCTAAGGAATACATTTACTCAGGGCCTCTCTCCTTGGCTTGTAGGTGGCTGTCCTCACATGGCCTTTCTCCCTCTGTGTGTGTCTGTGTTCCAATCTCCTCTTTTTATAAGGACACCCCTCACATCGAATTAGGGCTCCCCTAATGACCTCATGTTAACTTAATTACCTCTTGTAAGACCCTGTCTCTAAATATAGTTCCATTCTGAGGCACTGGGGCTGGGGGTAGGACTTCAGTATGTGACAGCGGGGGAGGGGAGGGGTGCCACACAGTTCAGCCCATAACTCATCCCCACCTCAAATTTAGTATGGACACTGCATGACGACACCACACATCCACTCAGGGCATGAAAAGGTTTACTACTCACATAATGAGGCTTTCTGGGGAGCAGAGGGAGGCCCCCAAGATGGTCCAAGAACAGCTTGAGAAATGATTGAAGGCTGACTTGCGGTTTTGACGGTGGTTGTTGGGTGGGCCTGGGTGGGGATTTCCAGGCATGGTTTGAACTTCCGCCAATGGGGTTTTTCATCAGCTTGCCCAGAAGGGAGCAAAAAGGGCAAGATGGAGGGATGAGGCTTAAAAGCCATCAGCAGCCAAACATCAGAAAATGGAGTCAGACTCTATTACAAGGGCCTGCTGTAAGGGCACGATCATTTATAAAACCCATTCCTGGGGGCGCCTGGGTGGCTCAGTAGTTAAGCGTCTGCCTTGGGCTCGGGTCATGATCCCAGCTTTCTGGGATTGAGCCCCGCATCAGGCTCCCTGCTTGGCGGGAAACCTGCTTCTCCCTCTCGCACTCCCCCTGCTTGTGTTCCCTCTCTCACTGCCTCTCTCTCTGTCAAATAAATAAATAAAATCTTTTTTAAACATTAAATTAAAAAAAATAAAAAAATAAAACCTATTCCTTCCCATTACCCAATAACCCTCAATAGCCCTAACGCGCTGAGATCCGGGGGGCTCTGAGCTGAGGCATGCCCAGGTTCGTCGGCAGGGGGCTCAAAGCCTAAACTTTGCTCTGGGCTGTACAGAACTGGCCATGCTTGCAGAAGATCCTGGGGTAGGCTGGAGCCATGCTGGGGAGAGAGACAGAGTTTGGAGGACCAAGCTGGCCCTTGAAGAGCAGAAATCCTCATCCCCTCCCTTTCCTCTCCAATCAGAATGATTTTTACCTTCTGGAATAAGCTGCTTAGCATCAGATAGAAAACCCTCACGGCTAAGAGGATAGCTGCTCTGCAAATCAGAGAAAGGAGCCAAACGCCCTTAAATCAAACCAAACTGGGATCAGCCTAGATGTCACCTCCTCCATGAAGGCTGCCCCCGTGTCACCCTTCCAATTCCTTGCTCTATGGCTTATGACCTTGCCTGGGGCTATCTCATGTTATTGTTGCTCCTGGCCAGACCTTATCTCCTGCCCCCTAGGGTCAAGGTTTCGACTTATGCACTTGTATATCCCCGTATTCCCACCTGTCCCTGTCCTTTCCCACCGGCCTGCCTTTCATGTCCTGACCCCCAGACACACTGGCATCTTTGCATCCATCATCGATCTTTCCATGCCTCATTCTTCTGCAAGACACTGCACATGCTGTTCCCCTTTCTGGAACCCTGTACCCCACTGCAACCCCTTGCTCTAACTTGGAGTCATCTGCTTAGCTCATGTCTATACCTCAGGAAACCCCTCCTAACCTCCACTCCCTGCCCCTGGTGACAGCAAATCCCCATACGGTCAATGCTAACTCCTGACCTTCCCCTTCGGAACTGCGTCCGAGCGTGTGGCTACAGCGAGTGTTTGCCTACCCTCCCCCGCCCCCGCAAACGAGGACATAATGATGTTGCTCATAATGATGGAGCTCAGTAGATGGCTGGAATTGTTGAGCAAGTGAATGAATGAATGCAAGGATCCGTGGGTGTTTCTATTTCTCCTCCAATCTGTAGTCAAGTCTGAGCTCGCAGGGGAACGACATCTGTGGTGGTGTGCGCAGAGCTGTGTGTTGTTTTCTGAGCCCAGTTCTGCCATTTACTTGCTTTGGACAAGTTCTGTCCCTCTCTGTAAGGGGAGGTGTTTGGTTAAATGAGCTAGCTTTCATACTCTTTCAGAGTAGCAGAGGAACAGTTGTGCTTTCCTAAACACAAAACCCCTTTTTTCGCCCCAAACCGCGAGTTACGTGGAGACGCCTGTGCGATTAGGAAGTGGAGGCGCGCCCTCTCGTGGTGAAACGTCAAACTACAGGGACTCTGCCCCGCAGAGCCCTTGCTTCCAGGCAGTGGGTGATTTTTCAAGACTCATTTGGGGAGCTCATTAAAATGCAATTCCTGGACCCACTCTACGCCAGCCCCAGGATTCTTATCGAAGAAAATTCAGGGAAAGGCTGTGGTCCTTCCCTTTTAACAGGTACCCGATTATGGAGGACCCTAGCCCACATTTTGAGGAATGTCGGTATCGGGCAAAAATGCAGTGAATCCTTCAGTTTCCCAGCAGCCCTTGCGGTCTTACCAGGGAGATGTCTCCATCCTGTGTCATTGAGTGTGGCTGCAGGAATTAGCAAGGTCAGGATCACACATGGTGTCTCCCTCAGTGGCTGTCAGTCCCCAGCATCACCCAGGTAAAGAAACCCCAGTGCCCCTAGAGGGTAAGTGGAGGCGTGATGGGCACTGGCTGACGGCTATGCTGAGCTTAATCACCCCATTTCTAATAGCAAGAGTCAAAAGGGGAAGCTACGATCTTGCGCTCTGGAACCAGCTCTCCCCAAGGTCAAACCCCAGCTGACCCATGCACTGGCTGTGTGACCACAAGCAAGATATTTACTCTCTTGACCTCCACTCACTCTCTCGGTTAGTGGGAGAAAGCATACCTCGTAGGATCCCTAGGAAAACATAACGTGGTTAAATCACCAAACACAGGACCCTCACACAGGGTTTGTTCTGGGCTGAGCATCGAACGTTAGAGGGAAGGGGACAGACGCAGAGGGAGAAACGAATAAAATCCTGTGCCTGTTTCCAAAGAGCCCAGAGTCTAGTGGGGACATAAGACGTGCTGGTTTGAATGCCTGCTGTTCTTTTATGCCACTAAATTTGGGGTGGTTTGTTACCGGTACCACGTAACCCAGGGCACATGCGTATCCGCCTGGCTCAAAGCCAGGCAGGAAGTCATGATGAGTCGGAGAGAAACAGGAAGTAGATGCAGTGAGTCTGCAGGAAGTCGGAATGCCCGCCGGCACCTGGTGGATGTTTTGGACAAGCCGCAGCCCCAGTGCCCTGGGCCCCCCTCACTATAGTGGTGCACGTTGTGTTTTCCGACCGCCCCCACAGAACGCCCTTTCTGTGGTCTGAATGTTTGTGCCCCCCTCCCCCCCTCAAAATTCACAGGTTGAAATCCTGGCGTCCAAAAATGATGATGTCAGGAGGTGAGGCCTTTGGGAGGTGATTAGGTTGGGAGGGTGGAGCCCCTGGAATGGGATTAGTGCCCTTAAAAGTGAGGCTCTGGAGAGCTTTCTTGTCCTTCTCCGTGTGCGGGCACAGCGAGAAGGTGCCGTCTGCGAACCAGGAAGAGGGCCCTCACCAGAATGGGACCATGATGGCCCTGAGACCGTGACCCCATTGCTATCGACAGGGTGGGGCGGGCTCCCCTCCTCTCCTTTTTAATCCCTCTCCCATCTGCACCTTCTCCCCCCTTCTAAATCTTCCTTCATGCCAGTAAAGCATTTAAGCATCAGGAGACCAGTTCTTGACCCCCTTTTGTGAAATTTCTGCATGGTGGGGGGGTCTCTGGACTGTAGCATTTATTGTCTTCGTGCTTTCATCAAAACCGAGACTGGAAGGGCCTCATTGTTGATGTTCTGTACGCGCATGCGCCCATTTTTAAAAACAGACTGGAAGTAAATAAACTACCCCTAGCTATGACAGGTTTCCAAATGATTTCCTTTTCTTCTTTAGACTTTGTACGCTCCCCGATTTTTCACAGCAACCATTATTACACTGACCGTCAACTGAAAAACAATGACACCCTGTTCTGAGGGCAAGATCGTGGCTCCCCCTGGAGTCCAGGGGATGAGAAAGGGGTTGGGAGCGGTGAGAAGGAAGGACAGCTTCAACTGCACACCGTGGGAAACCAGGACATCCGCAAAGCGCTGGGTCTCAACCTGCAAAGTGACAGAGGAGTGGGGCTCTCGACTGTGGGACAGCTCAGGTCACTGCTCAGATGCTGGGAAAGCAGCTCCCCCTCGGGGGCCTCGACCCTGCCCCTGGAGCAGCCCCACGTGGAGCAGCGGCAGTTCCCCTAGCGTTTTGGGGGCAGCGGCAAATGGTCAAGCCCCATGCTTCTCCACTTCCACCTTGGACTTCCAGATCAGAGAGCTTTTCTTCTATCATTTAAACAGGTCCTTGCTGAGATCATTGCTGTTTTCAAGAGCACACCCCCACCCAAGCTTTGAGCAGAGCCTCTGGTAACCATTCATTCATTCATTCATTCATTCACTCATTCATTCACTGACTTTCATGAGGCTTCTTCTCTAGGCCAGTCCTGTTCTGATACAGAGATGCACATGTGACATGATCTGTTGCCTTCTTGGACCTCACAGACAATGAATGAGAAGCTCCTGGCACTCTGGGGTATACTGTGCAAGGTTTTCACGCTGCTTAAATCTGCCCAGAGGCTTGAGGACAAGAAGCAGCCAGAGGCTGGGTGGGAGTGAGCTCCGAGTTTGCGGCCAAGCCCAGCCTGCCGCCAGAGCTGCCGGCCATCTGTCCCCATCCTCCAGGCTCTCAGGCAGTGACTCCTTTAAGGATCTCAAGGTCATTTCTATCTTTCCATTATGCAGGATGCTTCCTGTGGGAGCAAATGGTTCCTGGCACACAGGGACCCCACGGACTTTGTGCGATTCAAGAAACTCCCTAAATTGAAAACTTTGAGAGTATGTGCATGCTTTAGGGAGAGTCCAAGGCCTTCTTGAGATACTAGCAGGACCACAATGCACAAAAAGTTTAAAAACACTGATTTAGCCATATTTACACATTTAGAGATAAACGAATAGTGTATAAACGGTCTAAAGTAACACGAGAGAGTAATTCACACTTACATTGCACCCCTTGTGGCTGACACTTACTCTAAGCACGTTGTGGAAATGAATTTGCTGACTTCTCATGACAAGCCTGAGATCTGGAACAATTATTGTGCCCTCGGCTTACAGAGGAGAAGCAGAGGGAGTAATGTAGCTGGTGGCAGGGCTGGGACTGAGCCCCCGCAGTCCCTGCTCTTCCCCACTGCAGGAAGCCGGGAGGAAACAAGGAAACGCCAAGGAGGTGGAGGTGGAGCCCAGCACATTCGGGGACACCCGGTCCCTTCACATCTGCCTTTCCCGTTAGTGATTGCACCTGATTTGACAGAAGAGGAAACTGAGTTTCAGAGAGGTGGAGTGACCTGCCCCAAGTTCACCAGCTCAGCGGCCGCACTGTCTGTCTGACTTCAGAGCCCAGCTCCGTCCAGAGCATTGCAGGGGTAGAGTCCAGAAGCCAAAGGGCAGTGCTATGTGCTCACAGCGGGGTTAGGACACCTGTTCTTCCAGCTGTCGCAAGCACACCCTGCCCCCTGGAATCTGCCACATTGGGCTCTAACTCACTGCGGGAGCCAGGCTAAGGAGGCCAGACCCAAATTGCTGACTCTGGAAAGGGAATAACTGATTTTCACACTTGTGAACCGGTAACCACCTTGCCTTCATTCATCCACTCAGTGAATATTGATGGAGCACCTACTGTGTGCCACACGTGTCCCAGCAAGTGGGTTGCCGCCAAGAACAAAACCAGAGCTGCTATTCCAGACGAGTGGCAGAGAAAGAACCCGGGCTTCAGTCTAACTCTGGAATCTGAGCTGGCAACTTCTCTGGCCTTTCGTTTTCTTATCTGTAAAAATGGGATAAGGACAGTCCTCCTGGGGTGTGTGTGCGCATGTGTGCGGTGAGAGCGGAGGACGCAAGTGGGGATAGTTTTCACTCTTACCTGGCACGGCAAGTTCCTCTCTTGCCCTGGTATTGATGCACTGATGCATTGATGTCATGTGAACTTGGACACGCCCTTGAACTTCTCGGAGCCCAGCAACAGGCTGGGAGGTGGACCCCAGACCAGCTGGGCCCAAGCCTGTGTTTGCACCTCCCTGACCTGCTCTGCTCAGCTTCGGGCTCCCAGCCCAATCTTGCTGCTCAGTGCTATCTATTCCACTCAAGTCAAAGCCCCACACACCTGGAGACACGTTCAGAAAAGCCCACTAGAGGAAACCTGAATGTCAAGGGCATCTCATTCAGGACACCGAGGGCCACATTGCTTCTTTCCCTATTGGGCTTAAAGAACAGCCATATGTCACCCATGTGTTCAGCTGCCCCAGAATGGTCCAAGGGTGCCCAGGCTCACTGATTACTGCACATAAAGCAGCTAAAGATCCATAATTAAAAAGGAAGAGTGCAATTGGATTCCTGGACCATGGAGGGGTTGGCTCCCACCCCATGCCACCCTTGCCCCTGAGATGCATTCTCCTTGAAGGCCAACATGTGGCATCTCAGAGGGTTCCATCACAGAATCATGTACCTTTAAAGCTGGAAGGTTCCTAGGCAATCACATAGTCCAGGATTGTAAACTGGGGGCCCAGGGCAGGATCCAGGCCCCCCTGATAGGTCCTGATGGCTGCAGAGAACTAACTCTCTCCAGTCTCACATGTTCACAATTCCTCATTATGTCACCCTGGAAGCAGCCTTACCAGGTTTGGGAAGGCACTGGGGTTTGCCGCCCCTGGTCTGGCCCACCTCTTTATTTTGTAAGAGGTGGTGGAGGATGGGATGGGGGGGCATGACAAACCCAGAAGAATAGATGTGCCTGAGTTCACAGGGCCAATGAGGGGCAATGTGGAGACGACATCCACGAACGGGCCCCCTTGGCCTCAGGGGGAAGCATTTGCCAGGCAAACCTGAGTGCGTGATGCAAACAGCAAGGGGCGAACTCTGTTGGCGTCCCCATGGAAGGAAGGGGGTCATCCCGGGAGGGGTTGAGCCAGCTTTCAGTGAAGTTTTTCTGTGTTGAGACTCCGCGCTGCACCCATAGGTCCATTCGTTAATAATTACCTAATTGGGGAGGTGGGAGGTGGTGCTGGTCATGCCGAGAGCTTCTGCCAACCTTCCTGGGCTTGATAAACCCAGGCCATGTTCCTGGGCTTCCTCTAGCACTCAGACAGCTGCCCGGGGGGCCATATGACGACTGACCGTGAGTAACTCTCTGAGGGCCACAATGGAAACTCCAAAGGGAGGGTGATCAATCATCCTAGTTTGCCCAGGACTGGGAGTTGTGGAACAGACGACTGTCAGGGCTAAAGCTTGGAAAGACCCAGAGGTGACATAGCCTAAGGCTGGAAAGATCCCTACACATGATCACGCCAACCTTCTCATCGCACCAGGGGGGGAACTGGTGCCCAGGCCCAGAAGCAGCCTCCCGCAAGGCCGCATGTGACTTAGGACCCAGGTGCTTTTGGAGAGTGCCTGACAGAGGGGCATTCTGGGTAACTCACTGCAAAGCCAGAGAGAAGAACGCATGTGAGGGTCAGGGCGGGAGAAGATATTCTAGCTTGATAGGGAGCCACGCATTGGGGCCGGGTGTTAAGTTGGTGACTGATGTGGTCACTCCAACGCCTGGGCGGAAAATAGAACAGGAAGACAAGGTAAGAAGCAACAGTGGTCTAATTCAGGGCTCAACAAACGACAGCCCGTGAGTCAGATCTGGCCCACTGCCTATTTTTGTCTTGCCCCTAAGCCAAGCATGCAAGATATAATATAAATATAAATGTAAATTAAAAAATTATAAATGGTTGAAAAAATCAAAAGGACAATATTTTGTGACCCATGTAAAGTATATGAAATTCGTATTTCATTGTCCGTCAATAAGGTTTCACCGGAACCCAGCCACCCACGAGACTGCCAACACAGCCAAGCTGGGCAGCTGCAACATGGCCATATGGCCCCCAGAGCCAAAGACGTTTACTCTCTGGCCCTTTGCAGGCCAAGTTTTCTGATCCCTGGTCTGGGTGAACAACGTTGGAGGCCTGCGTGAGGGTCATAGCAGTGGAGAGGCTGGGAGGTTGAGGGAAGAGCCGGCCAGGCATGCAGAAAGATTGAATGAGGTGGGGGGATGGAAGGCCAGGCACAGGTTTGGGATGACAACCGGGTTTGGGGCTGAGAACCAGAGAGTAATGGTAGGTCCATTTGGTGCAGAAGAGCAGATTTGGGGGCGCCTGGGTGGCACAGCGGTTAAGCGTCTGCCTTCGGCTCAGGGCGTGATCCCGGCGTTCTGGGATCGAGTCCCACATCAGGCTCCTCTGCTATGAGCCTGCTTCTTCCTCTCTCATTCCCCCTGCTTGTGTTCCCTCTCTCGCTGGCTGTCTCCCTCTCTGTCAAATAAATAAATAAAATCTTAAAAAAAAAAAAAAAAAGAAAAAAAGAGCAGATTTGGTGGAGAAAATCGAGCACCCTATTTTGGGTAGGTTAAGTTTACTGGGAAAAGATACCAATCCTTTTCCTGGGACTTTGGGCAGAACCGTTTTTGAACATCAGTGATCTTATCTGTATGGAGTGATGGTGAGACTGCCAGTTCTACTTGACCTCTACCTAGGTAAGAGGGTCAAACAAAATGGCATTGAAGTGATTTTGTAAACTGTAAAGCACACCGTGGATGTTGGTGGGCCAAATGCTAAAATAACGTTTGGTGAGTTGCCCCCTTGCCGCGGTGGGTATCTGGGCTGAGGGATTACACGTGAACGGTAAGTCTGAGTCTGGAGATTTTGTGTTCTAGCTCAGACACTTACCGTTAGATGACCTGAGTAAGTCATTTTTGGAGTCTCGGGGATGAGAAAGGAGGCCAGGGCCTGGCGGAGGTGAGAGGGATGGGAAATGCAGGGAGGTGTGGGCACGAGGGCTGCGCTCTGTTCATCTAAACCACTGCCACGGAATATCATCGCCCCACACACTGGGGAGGCGCTGGGTGTCCGTCAGCCTGCCACAGGCCCATGTGCAAGAGTTCACGGTGTCACTTACCTCCCCGGGGCCCTGCCCTTGCCCGACTTCTCAGGGGGGTTGGCTGTTCTGCCGGGGAGTTGCCTGGGCACTCTCTTTCCTCCTCTAGTCTGAGAACACAGAAGATGCGTCTTGCTGACTGCCCGCTCCTCCTTCTGGCCGGACTGCTGGTCCTTTCTCACGGCCACGGTCAGCTGCACCCTGAGCACTATAGGCAGGGTCACACCGGCAGCCCCCATCGGGAGGCTCCAAGCACAGGTGAGGGCTCCCCCAGCCTCAAGATCGTGCCGGGCAATACAGCCTTCGCTCTCCACTTCTACCACCTGCTGGCTTCCCAAAGTCCTGGGAGCAACATCTTCTTCTCCCCGCTGAGCATCTCTGCCTCCTACGCCATGCTGTCCCTGGGGGCCCGCTCGCACAGCCAGACCCAGATCCTCGAGGGTCTGGGCTTCAACCTCACGGAGCTGTCTGCATGGGACATCCACCGGGGCTTCCAACACCTCCTGCACGCTGTCCGCCTCCCGGGTGACGGGCTGGAGATGCGCATGGGCAGCGCCCTGTTCCTAAGCCAGGACCTGCTGATCCTTCCGGGATTTCTTAATGACAGTGTGGCCTTCTATGAATCCAAACTCTTCCCCACCAACTTCCGCAACTCTGTGGGCACCACCCAGCTCATCAATGACCACGTCAGGGAGGAAACTCAAGGGAAGATTGTGGATTTGGTCAGCCCCCTGAGCACGGACATCACAATGGTGTTGGTGAATTACATCTACTTCAAAGGTAAGAGTTGGTTTGTTGGTGGAGCCTTCATCTTCCCTCTCCCTCGGATTTATGGGTGGATTAAATATTTAAAAAAGAGAAAGTGGATGGATGGGGTCCGATAGGGTCAAGCAACCCTTAGAAGATTCATGTGAGAGCATGACATTTAAGATTGTGTAGTGTTCAGGTTTCCTCATACCTTTAGACATATTTGCTTATTTATTTTCCTCATAACAGTGATGTATGGAATGTACTAGTTGAACTCCTGGATTGATATTGAAGCTCTGTCACTTACCAACACCGTCAACAGGGCAGGTTGTTAGCTTGAAGGAAGGATAATAAGAGTCCCTCCTTCAAAATTGTGTTTTGAGGATCAAATTACATCACATTTTTCTGTACTCCTTAGAAGAGGGCCTAAAGGGACAGGCAAACTACTGCCCCGGCCACATCTGATGAGCCACTTGGTTTTGTCAATAAAGTTTTATTGGCACACAGCCATGTGGACTCATGTATGTATTGTCTCTGGCTGCCTTCACACAGCCACAGAGATAAACAGTTGCTATAGAGTCTAAAATATTTACTTTCTGGACCTTTGCAAAAGAAGTTTGTTGACCCTTGACCATTACATACACTCAACAAATAATTAGAGTAATCGTAATTAATCTAGTGATAACAATGCTCATTTCAAGGACCCTTGAAAACACATAAAGGAGGTGCCTGGGTGGCTCAGTTGGTGAAGCAACAGCCTTCAGCTCAGGTCATGATCTCAAGGTCCTGGGATCAAGTCCTGGGTCCGGCTCCCTACTCAGTGGGGAGCCTGCTTCTCCCTCTCCTCCCTGCTTGTGCTCTCTCTCGCTATCTCTGTCACTATCTCTGTCTCTTTCAAATAAATAAAATCTTTAAAAATAAATAAATAAATAAATAAATAAATAAATAAATAGAAATTATCCATAACCCTACCACCCTCAGACAACCAGTGATAACATTTTCACCTAGTTCATTCATCTTCCATTCACACACATATATAAAAGAGTTGAAATCACAGTGTGGGGACAAATTCGCACAGTGTGTATCATCAGTGTTCCATCAGAGAAGCAAAGCCACCATGAATATTAAGGGAAAGGCAATTGCTACAGGAATCGGACCTTGCACAATTGTGGGCAAGTGAAGGCCTGAAGGAAGCAGGGTTGGAGGGACAGAGTGAAGTCCTTGGTGCAGGTGAAAGCTTGGAGCTTATCAGGGATCTATATGCCAGGCACATGCAGCCAGCACAGTGGGTCCATGTGGGTGGGGCTTGTGGAGAAGCCCATGCTGGACACCTGGTGGTGGCTTAGGGACACGTTGGTCTGGAGGGCTAATGTTGGACAATGAACTTGGAGGACAGCATGGGTGACCTGGAGCACACAGGGCTCCACTAGGTCTTACCATCATCCCATCTTCCCAGGAAGACCTTCAGCGTGTAGTGGTTGCTTCACATCTACCTCCCAGCCTAACACTTGTAACCACCTTGAACCCAGAATCTGCAAGGAAGAGATTCTGGGACACAGTCCCAGACTAACAATCCCGCCAAACTGGTCATTGCTTGCATTTTACACATGGAATTATTCATGCACCACTGAAAACCTTTTCAAAAACCTTTTTAATTCTGCAATAACCATAAACTTATAGGAAGTTGTAAAAATAGTGTAGAGAGATTCTGTGTACCTTTCATCCAGGTTAGATAACATCTTATAGAACTGTCATACAAAAGCAAAACCAGGAAATTGACATGGTGCAATCTACAAACTTTATTCAGATTTACCAGGTTTTATGTGTGTGTGTGTGTGTGTGTGTGTGTGTGTGTGTGTGTGTGTGTGAGAGAGCACAGCTTTATGCTATTGAAAACTTTATTTAGATCTCACTTTAATGGCTGCACAATATTATATAGAGCCATTCCTTTTAAAATATAATTTAAATGTGTAGTATATACCATCAACCTACCGAAAGCTCTGACTGTAAGGAAGGGTTTGGGGGCACTCTTTCTGAAAAATACCTAGCTTCAGCTGGGTTAGTGCTGTTGGCCTAAGAATGAGAGGTTTTCCAGAAATAGGAAGGAGATAGAGACATTCTGCCCTCTGACGCATCTGCCCAACAATTTGGGATGTAAGTTTAGCTCCAGGCCTCACTGTAGGTCACACGGTGAGAGAGTGGAACAATTGTGGCTTACGTTCAAAACTGAAAAGTACCTAGAAGAAAACAAAAGATGCACAGGATCTCTGTAGATAAGATTATCTTGAGATATAGTAAAGCAGACTTAAATTTAAAAAAACACACACAGATATACCATGTTCATGAAAAGGAAGGTTTAATATGTAAAAATGTCAATTCTCTCATGAATTAATCTAAATATTTAATGAAATTCCAATCAAAATCCTAACAGGTTTTTTTTTCTCTTTGGTGGCAGTTAACAAGCTGATTCTAAAATGTAGGTGGGGGTACAAAGGTCAAGAATAGTTAAGATGGGAAAACTTGCCTGCCAGAGGATGAGACTTATCAAAAATCTATATTAATTTAGGTTGTGTAGTACAAATAGACCAATGGGACAGAATAGTGAGGCCAAAACAGAGCCCAGAAATGGCCTCATGGATAGATACATGGACATTTGATATTTGTCAAAGCTGGCATCCCTTCTCACCATGTTGGAGCATTGAGGAAAAAGTGGATTTGTAAAAATGGTGCTGGGACAACTAGATACCCACAAGCAGAACAAAATGGGCTTGGACCCCTCCTTTCATCCAATAATAACTATTTATTCTAGGTGGGGTATAGTCCTTTTTGCAAAAGGGAAGACGAAAGCTTCTAGAATATCATATAAGAGAGTATCTTCATGACCTTGAAGGGAAAGTTGTCCTAAATAAGACACAGAAGACCTAACCACAAAGTAAAAGACTAATATGTTTACTGCATTAAAGTTAAGAATTTCAATCATTAAAACACATCATTAATAGAGTGAAAAGACAAAGACAGAGAGAGAGAGACAGGGGATTTGCACCTCACAACTGACAGACAACTAGTGTTCAGAAAGAACTCCTGCAGATCACTAAGAAACAACCCTACACAAACACGGGGGAAAACATGAACTGGTTCTGACGTAACAAAAACAAAACAAAGGACATTTAATTGGTCAATAAACATACAAAAGATTGCTCAACCTTGTTTTTAACCAAGAAATTGCACTACAAAGTCATAACAATCTATCACTACATAAGCATCAGGTTGGCAAAAAAATGTAAGTGCAGGAATGTAGATTAAATGGTGAAGACAGGGGTGCCTGGGTGGCTCAGTTGGTTAAGTGTCTGACTCTGGGTTTCAGCTCAGGTCATGATCTCAGGGTCATGGGATTGAGCCCCGTGTCTAGCTCCACATTCAGTATGGAGTCTGCTTGAGATTCTTTCTCCATCTCTCTCCCCCTCTGTTCCTCCCCACTCTTGTACTGTCTCTCGCTCTCTCTCTCTCTCTCAAACAAATAAATAAATAAAATGTTTTTTAAAAATGGTGAAGACATGAAACAACATTGCTAATACACTTTTGTATCTCACATTTTAGAATCTAAATGAGCCTTGAGAGATCCATTTCTTAGGCAGGTCAGGTTTTGAAGGATCTAAATGGTACACCATGATGGACTAGTAAGGTGGGCATCTCCATGACTGTGGGAGAGGCATTCCCTGGCTGGATGGTTGACTTGTTGGTCCACGGGTGCCTTGTGCCTTCTTTCCTTCTTCCCTTCAGCTTTGTGGGAGAAACCATTCATTCCCTCGATGACCACGCCCCAAGACTTCCACGTTGATGAGAATACGGTAGTCAAGGTGCCAATGATGCTACAGGACACCCAGCACCACTGGTATCTTCACGACAGACACTTGCCCTGCTCGGTGCTGCGGATGGATTACCAAGGAAACATGACGGCCTTTTTCATCCTTCCTGACCGAGGGAAAATGAAGCAGGTGGAGGAGGTCTTGACTCCAGAGATGCTAACAAGGTGGAAAAACTTGCTTCAGAAGAGGTAATCAATCGACAGCACTGCCTTTCAAATGGACCCTTCTAATGAAAGCCAATGCCCACATGGGGGTGATTGCCAAATTAGGAAAGAATTCTTATTTGCTTGAAGCCTTTCCATAGGTTCGTTAGATGATGAACTCTCCTGTTACATCGTAAATATGATTTTGCCCCAATCAGTGAAAAGAGAACCAGACTAGGAGTTAAGAGTCCTGGTCCTAGATGTAGCCCTTACACTGCACAAGACTTGGGTGACGTGGCATTGGCTCTCTGATGGTCTGCCCAACCAGGCAGTGAGTAGGTAGACCTCCGTTCAAGGTGTCTAGTATAGAGGGACTTAAAAAAAAATAAATAAAACTCCATCCACCCATCCAAGGAAGGAGCAAGGAAGTGTCCTATCACCCTGGGGCTGTGAATGGGAAAAATTACCAACCATAGATAAGGGCCTCAGCCACATGTGGATGCAAAATTTACAGAGCTCATGCGGAAGAGGAATTCTAGCCAAAGAAATCATCTGGTCCCAAATAAGTGAAAACCACAGGACCCCAACAGAGGCGAAGGCAAAGCCACCCCACAGGGAGACTTGTATCTCCCTGGGTACCTGACACGCCCACAGAAAGCAACCTCTCATGAAAATGAACTTCCAAGGGAGGAGGTCCTGCAGACAGCAGCGCTGGGGGCAAAGGAGCCTGGCTTTGAGTCCCTGGGAGCACTGGAGCAAAGTCAGATGGAGTGAGTGGGGCCAGCCAGAGAGTGCAGTCAAGAGAAGCACAGTGTGCTGGGGTCCCTCACTTGTCTAACCCCATGCCTCCCTCAGGTACTTTTATAAGAAGCTCGAGCTGCATTTCCCCAAATTCTCCATTTCTGGCTCCTATCAATTAGATCAGATTTTGCCCAAGATGGGCTTCATGCATCTGTTCTCGAAGCAGGTTGACTTGTCTGGCATCACCAAAGAGCGAAAACTGCAGGTGTCCAAGGTAAGTCATCCGTGGTCATCCATGCGTGGAGACTCGGCGGGGAACTTTCGCCCTTGGGAGCTGCAGGGTGATGGGTGTTCTCTCTGCCACCACATGAAATCTCAGAGCCCAGGTTTCATTCAACCATGCACAGACATGCCTGTGGGTGTCCTTGAACCAACTCACCACCTGTGGCACGGTACTTGGCCCTGGGGATATGGTGTCCACCCAGTCCGTGTCCTCGGGAAGCTCTCACAGCCAAGTGGGCTTCACAGATGACAATAGAGAGTGACAAATGGATAGAAATAGACGGAGGATACAGACCAGGCTGGGCTGGGTGTGTGTGTGTATCAGAGATCTCTTTGACGAGAGAAAGAGACCTATGACTTCAATTAAGAAGACAAAAGTATGCTCTAGGGAAGGGCCTTGAGTTGCAGAGTTGAATTCCAGGTCCTCCCCTTATGGCATTCCAGGGCGAGGGAGTGTCTGGATTTATTTTCCTCATCTGTAAAACAGCCATGAGACATCAACCTTAGAGGGTAGCTCTGAAGATTTCAAAAGAGCCCTAGGCACACAGTAAGTGTTCAGTTGCTGAGAGAAAGAATTATTCCTATAAATAAGAGGTCATCCAGCTCACAGATCCCCCCAGTGTAGACATTCTTGGGATGAGATCCCCAACAAGTGTCTCAGCAAGTAGGGACCCGCAGTGTTGAGCTCCAGTGATCTCTGGTTCTTCCCGTCTTGCCCAAGTCCTGATTCATGTTCTCGCAGCGGTAACACTGGTGATTTCCTCCCCCAGAGTTTTCACAAAGCCATTCTGGAAGTGGATGAGGTTGGTGCCCAGGCGGCAGCGGCCACTGGCGGCTTTATCACCTTTATGTCTGCACAGCACAATCGCAGAGTCCTGCGGTTCAACCGGCCCTTCCTCGTGGTGATCTTTTCCACCAACACCCAGAGCATCCTCTTCCTGGGCAAGGTCGTCAACCCCATGAACTCGTAGCCCTCCCAGGGCTGGCCCTTCTGTTACAAGCAGGAGGGTGTGGCCTTGGGGTTAGCAGCTCCATGTTTGGAGTGGGGGATGGAGAAGATCTTGAGAGTCTGGGCAGAAGCTGTTGGTGAGGGAGAGGGACGTGGGTGGGACAACATGCGTGTGGACTGGACACCCGGCTCCTCGGGGCAGATCCTTTCATCGCTTTGAGCGCCACCCCGGAAAGTGGGAGAAACCCTGCCAGATGGTTGAAGGATTAAACACAATAATGGCTATGAGGAGCCTGGTTTGGTGCCTTGCACACAGTAGGTACTCAATAAATGCATCCGTATTCTCCATTCCTTTGGGGTTTGCCCTGCACTGCCCTGGCGTAGCTGGTCCCAGACATGGGGGTGAGATGCTCCAAGTTCCAGTGGGTTGGCAAGGTGTGTATATGGAAGACGGAAGCCATGCGGGCCGCCGGCTGTCCCCAGCAGATGCATGCCTTGCTTCAGAGCAGGGGCTCCAAAGGCCTTGGCTGGGAGAGCACCAGGCAAGGTGGCCGCCATCGTGACCTAGTGGGAAGGCCCAGCAAGGGGGACAGCTCCCTCCCAAGGGTGGCACAGGCACTGTCCCCTCCTTGGGCCATGAAGATGTGGCCAGTTCCCCAGGACCAAAGGCTATGGTCACAGATGCACCTGCAGAAGAAGCAGGAGCCTGGGGGCCGGTGCTTACGTCCTGCTTCTCTGAGGATGTGCTCCGGGGCCTCCGGCCCATCCCTTCCCTTCTCGGGCCCACTTTCTCACCTGGCTAATACGGGCTGACCCAGGCGCTCCTGCTCAGATGTCCGTAGTACGTGGGGGTAACTCTCTGCGCAGGGTCCACCCAGAATCTTAGAGAAAAAACCTCTATCCCGCCCACAGGAAGAGGTAGGCCGACAGCACCTGGCCGCGTTTGTCCCGAGCTTCAGTAATATGTGGCAAACGCATTTCCCCAGGCCGGGCCCTGGGGCTGTTCTTGTCGGCCTGTGCGTCTGAGGCAGTGGGTCTCAAGGTCACGAACCCAGACTTCCACTGGTGACTGGAGAGACAGGCTGTGGGCCACCTCCAGCATTGAGATGATTGACCCAGCGTCACCACGATCCAGGCTTTGTGCGACGTGGTCCCTGGCCCACACCATGCCACAGGTACGAGAATGGGATCATTGTGGAAAACCAGGAAACCAATACCCAGCGCAAGAGACAGACCGCTTGCTTAGGGTGGGAAAAGCTGTTGCGGAAGGAAGCCAGAGGGGATGCGAAGGGGAGATTTTGAGGTTTTCTCCCCTGGCCTCTGAAACATAGCCTGGAGCTGGACAGGACAGCCTGGGGACAGCACTGGTAAAGGAAAGTCCCAGAGGAGGAAAGCACAGAGCTTGTCATATCAGCCCCGAGCTGTACCGAGAGGGGGCTGAAAATGTTACAGGACCCCGCGCCCTCCCCTATGCTCAAAGGAATGCACCCTCCTTTCCATCCCCTGGCTTGATTGGCTGACAAGCAACTATGTTACTGAAAGTATTTGTCCATTTCCCCCTGCACCTGTTGGAAGTTGAATTCTGCTTTTTAATAGCCAGGCAGGAGATAAAGTCTGGCCCAGGCTGACACGGCCAACTCTGCCCCTACAGAGGCAGGTGGGTGGGTGGATACAAGTCTGTCAGGTGAAAGAACAGGGGTTACTGTGGCCCTGGCACTGCCCTGGGGGGTGTGGGAACGTGGAGCCTGGTGTGATGAAGGGGAGGAAAGGGGAGCGGTCACCCGCAGCTCAGCCTTGAGAGTGATGCCTCCATATTCTGATGAAGCCTGTCCCTCCCCAGCTCAGAAGCCCTCAGTGGCTCCCTATTGCCTACAAGGTAAAGCTCACCGTCCTCTACCTGCAGTCAAGGCCCTCCCCACCTGGTGCCCGCCTGCCTTTCCTGCCTCAGTCCCTCCCCCTATACTCATGTGTCCAGTGACTTCGGCCATGGAAACGTGCTGTTTCCCTAGCTTGTCCATAGCCTCCGCTCCAGGGCTTTGCTCCCTGCAGGCCCCCATTCCACAGAGAGCCCCCTTCCCCGTCTCTGAGAACCTGCCAGGATCTCCTGTAAAGGCCTCATGCCCTCCCCAAGGCAGGCTGCCATCCTCCCATCAAACGTGGTTGGCTGACGGTAATCTGCCTGGGGGTCCCCTGGCCCCAGTTAGAACATCTGGAAGGCAGGGCTCTGTTCACCCTGTATTCCCTTCACTCGCCCCAGAACCTGGCCCCTGAGTTGATCATATGGTCTGGCATGTGGCTGAGGCTCAACTGATATTTGGTGAATGAATGAATGAATGAATGAATGAATGAATGGAAGAGGCTGTGCCCTGAGCAAGGTCCCTGAGCTGTTTGTCCTGCACCACCCCCCTGACACATCGCTGGAATTGATTGGGTAAATATTTATGCCAACTCCTCAGATTTCTTAATGCCCTTTTGGAACATTAAACCCAGAAATCAATAATAATTAAAAAAAAAAAAGACGCCATGCAGGACAGCTTATCCCCCAGAGTGGTGCCTGGGCCTCCTTCTCTTCTCCTTTGCTGCTCTCCTATGGGGTCCCTTACTTGTGTGGCACTTGGGAACCCGCTTCTCAGGGACCAGCATTCAGCTCTCCAAGGGGCCGATTGGGTTTGTGATTTCAGTGTCTCTTTTTGCAGGTAAAATGGAACCTTCCTGCACTTTGCAGCGGGAGGGCAGAGGGAGGCAATGGGAGTGCCAGGAGCGTCAGTGGTACACTCTGGGGCCCCCAGATGCCAGGGGAATGATGAGTTTGCGTGGCTCTCATAAGTGGGTGTGTGGAGATGCCCCCTGGGCTCTCTCGGTTACTTGTTCTGTCATTCAACAAATAGTTATTAGGAGGGGATTGGCCACTGGCCAGGAAACCAGGGCGTCTCCCCAGTGCAGGGGGAGGCACTTGAAATCTGGATGGGAACAAGGAGGGATGCAGCCCCAGCTTCCCCACTAACCCTGTGCTGTGGGGCAGGCACTTCACCTCCCTGGATCTCAATTTCCACTCCCCACCCTGTAAGTGGGCACAGAGCCCCCCAGCAGCTGTAGCAGCAGAGAGGGGAGGGTGGACATGGGATCCCCCAAAGCTACAGACCTGGAAGCCCCTGGCTGTGACTCGGTGTGGCAGGTGAGGGGCAGGAAGCAGCCCGCTCCATCCCTGGTGCTGGGAAGGCGAGGGGGCCCCTCTTTGAGAAACGGCAGATCGAAGGCCAGTGGCTCCCATGCTCTGAGCACCTGCAGGGAGCACGGCATGGTGATGGGTGTTTCTAGGAGTTATCAAGAAGCCACAGAACACCAAGTATAGAACCTGGACTTTGGAACCAGAATGCCTGGGTTCGAATCTGGCCGCCGCCAATGACTGACTGCATTGGCTTGTTAGGGCTGTCCGTACAAACCGAGAAGCTGAGTGGTTTTTCAACAGAAATGTATTGTCCCAGAGTTCTGGAGGCTGGAAGTCCAAGGTCAAGGTGTCGGCAGGGTGGTTCTTTCTGAGGACCCTGAGGGAAAATCTGTTCCAGGCCTCCCTCCCAGTTTCTGGTGGTTTGCTGGCCATTCGTGGAATTCTCTGTGTGTGTCTGTGTCCAGATTTCCCCTTTTTGTAAGGACACTAGTCACAGGGGATTAAGGGTCCACTCCAGTGTGATTTCATCTTAACTAATTCTATCTGCAATGACCCTATATTCAAATTAGATCAACTTCTATGGTGGCAGGGGTTAGGACTTCAATTTGGGAGGGACACGGTTCAACCCATAATAGTATGGGACATGGGGTATTCTGTGCCTCAGTTTCCTTATCTGTAAAATGGCCATGATACTACCTAACACAGAAGACCATTTGGAGCATTGGGTGGGTTCTTATACGTACAGCACACATCTTTGGTGCCCCACAGATGTTAACTAGTCTCTCATTTCATCTTTTGTCACAACCCTGTCCTCTAGAGCAAGTCACAACTTCATATGCCACAGGTCACCTGAACAAGTAAAGTGGGCTGACAGTGTCGGGGTCCAGGCGGGTGGGTCAGTAATGGCCCCCATTTCATTAAAGGCATTTCTGCTCAACATTGCAGCACTCAGTGGGCTGAGCAGAACCCACCCCTGCCCCGCGTGAAACTCACCTGTTGGGGTTGGCGTTCCCTGCTGCTCTTGGTGTTAATGGAAAAAAAAATCTGTCGTGACCTATATAGTCCTTTAAATTTCCATATTCTGGCCACTGACCCATCCTACCCTCTCACTGTAGCTGTTATGGACTTAAGTGTGTCCCCTCAAAATTCAGACGTTGAAGTCCTGAGCCCTAATGTGACTGTATTTGGCGATGGGGACTTTCGGGAAGGTAATTAAAGTTAGGTGACTCACAAGCGCCGGGCTTTAATCCCACAGGAATGGTGTCCTTATAAGAAAAGAAAGAGACACCAGAGCTGCGTCTCTCCCTCTTTCTCTTTATGCACAAAGAGCCCATGTGAGAGGGTCTCATCTATAAGCCAGGAAGAGAGATCTCACCAGAAACCAAATCTGACGTCACCTTGATCTTGGACTTCCAGCCTCCAGAAATTTGAGAAAATCAGTTTCTTCTGTTTCCGTCCCCCAGTCTATGGTATTTTGTTATGGAAGCCCTAGTGGCTAATACATGGGGCACCATGCGCTGAGACCCCCCCCCCCAAAGAAAATCTTCCTCCTCGGAGCTTACCCAGTCTCTGCCCGTTTCCTTCAGAGCCCTTTCTGAGCGGCATGGGGGAGTCAGGAGTTGCCACAGACTTTCCCCAAATTCTCAAGATATTCCTTATAATACAGGCTTAGAAAGTAGTCCATGGGATGTCTCCGGGAACAGCGCACACAGCTGGGGAAGTCCTTCCTATCTTGGTGAATCCCATCTTTCCCAAATACTTCCATCTGGAGCCTGTTGTGTGGTATCGTCCTCATTTCCCGTTCCTGCCTCGAATTAATACAAACTTAGTGGCTTAAAACAACACACATTTATTCTTCTCTACTTCTAAGGGCCCAAAGTCCAAAATAGGTCTCCCTGGGTCAACATCTTCGGCTTTCTCCTGGAGAGCCTGGCCATCACACATCCTCGGCAACCCCACATCGCACGGTCTTCTCCTGCTTCCACGATCACGTTGCTTTCTTCTGATTCTAATTTCCCACGGCCGTCACTTATAAGGACCCCTGTGATTACGTCTAGGACCCACCTGGGTGATCTGTGCTTGTCCGCCCCACGTCAAGATCCTTAACTTAGTCCCATCTGCAAAGTCCCTTTTGTCATATAAGGGAACATTCACAGGTCCTGGGTATTAGGATGTAGATATCTTTGGGGGCATGTTATTCAGCCCAGCACAGGTGTGCAATTCTATTTCTACCCTATAGAACGTAGTTTAGGAATCCCTAGGTTCTGGAAGGAAGGACTCTTGCTATGCCACATGGCACAATGTACAGAAGAGACCTAGCTTTCTCCTTGCTAATGCTTCTCCTTATGAGCTGTGTGCCTTTAGGCTGATTACCTAACCTCTCTCTGCTTCTGCCTTCTCACTGATTCGGTGGGAATCCTAGTACCCACTTCCTGAGCATCGGGAGGGCGGTGAGCACAAAGCAAGCACTCGATGCCTGGTAGTGACTGTGTGTGCCTCTAGACTGAGGGTGAGCTCTGTCTTCTCCTGGTCTTAGTGGTGGTAGAGGGACCCTGTTTGCCGAACACCAAGATCACTTCCCTGGGCAATGCCTGGCCCCCTGTCTCCTCTGCCAGCTCCACACCCCAGCTCGCCCACATAACCTCTGGGTTGTGGTCACACGTGGGACACCAATTACCAGGGTATGGGGACCTTGGGAATGAAACAAGGGTTGAGCCAGCACGCTGCACCAGCATCTTGGAAATGCTCTTGAAAGTGTGGGCTGAGTTCCAGAGCCCCCATTTCAAGGTTGAAAAGGGGAGTCCAGATGAGCCCACCAAAATCCTAGATATAGCCCTTTACCCCAAGTAAAGAGCCCTGACCTGGAGGTTGGTGATTTGGGCATTTGTCCCCATGTTGTCCTAATTTTTTTCTCGTTGTCCCTAATTTGATGCATGACTCTGAAAAGTCCCTCCTTCTTTCTGAGCCTCAATTGAGTTATTCGCACAGCCAGGGGACTGGATACAATGGTCCCTTCATCCAGCCGTGGTGACACTCAGTCCCTCTGATTTCCACCAGACTCTCACTGTTACACGAATCCAGCAAGCACGTGGGGCCGTGGAGATCTTGGGCTCACACCGCGCTCCCCCAGATGTATAGCTAAGTGGCTGCGGGAGACAGCGGAATCAGCCTGGAGGAAAGGAGGCTGGCCAGAGGGTGTCCCTTTCTCCGTGTCTGGAATGCCAGCAGTGGGTGGCCTCCCTGGGGAACCTGTGCCATTGCAAGCAAACGGGGGTCTGTGTGGGGCTGGCGGCGGGGCAGTGAGAGGGTGGCCTGGGACAGAGCTCCGGTGGCTTTGCCTGCAGCCTGCCCGTTGGCTGGAAGCCTGCGGGGACAGGACAGGGCAGGGCCCACGGGGGCGGAGCCAGGGCCTAGCCAAGGTCAGTGGCAAATACTGTTTCCAGAGCTTCCAGCTCTGCTTTTCAGTGAGCACAAGGGACTGAGGGACCGTGACCTCCACTGCGTGCACGCTTGGCCACGGGACAGAGTAAGTACCGGCACCGAGGATGGACAGAGGGCCCATGGGCTGGAGGGTGTACGGGGAATGGTGAGAACGGGACACTGGGCTTATGGAATCTGGGGGGGCCTCAAAGCTTTGGCGCTGTCCCAGAGCGACCAGGAAAACTCCCACGGTGCTGGGGAAGGAGCCAGGGCCTTGGAGGCAGTGGGGTCCCCCTGATCCCACCCCCTGGCTGTGCGAACTCGGGCACGACCCTCAATCTGGCTGCCCCTCAGTGTCCTTATAGGTAAGACACAAATTATTACACCTTCACACGGCAGCTGTGCAGATTCAGGACGTGGTAGCTCTCATTCAGGAGTGAGCTGGAGACATTTGTTGGCGCAGCTGGAGCCAGGGCTGCGCGGACATCTGGTGAGTGAGGCCAGGGACGCCGCAAACCCCCTGACAGGGCGAGGGACGGTCCCCGCGGCAAAGAACAGTTCGGAGGTGGAGAAACCCCAAGGTGAGGTCGTGGAGATCAAGCATCTGGTCCACGCGGCAGTGCTCCATAAACCAAAGCTTTTCTGTATTGTGTTTGGTGCCTGCAATCTTGGACCTTGAGAAATCAGAGAAAGGATGGAATATCGCTCTTTTCCCTGAGTGAGGGCTGCCCTGCCTGGAGGCTGTCACCCAGAGGGGTCACGGTGGCTGCTCGAGTTCCAGGTGGCTGTTTGGCGATTTGGTTTTTGTTTGTCTTGTTTTTAAAGTTTTTACTTATTTATTTGAGAGAAAGAGAGAGCGTGCGCACACACAGGGGAGAAGGGCAGAGGGAGAGGGAGAAGCAGACTCCGCGCTGAGCAGGGAGCCCGATGTGGGACTCGATCTCAGGACCCTGACATCATGACCTGAGCGGAAGGCAGATGCTTAACTGACTGAGCCACCCAGACACCCCAGGCAATTTGTTAAATAAGCAAAATGTCGACATCAAATAAGTGTAGTTTTCAGTTTTTCTAAGGATGGGGCCCTTGGCAAGAAATATGACAATAAAGGGGGGGGTGCTCCCCTGGCCAACGTCCTCAGTCACCAATCAAGAAGCCGCCACGTGAAGAGTAAGGTGGCGGGCGGCGGGGGAGGTGGTGGCCAGGAGGTGATGGGTCCGTCGGTGGTGGTGGTGGTGGTTTCGCGGGTGTACACGGGAAAGAGGTACAGCTCTTTGTATGTCAGTCGGACCTCAATGAAATGGTTTTTAAGACAGAAAAGGGAAATGGAAGCCAAGCAGCAGGGCAGGAGTTGGCAAGTTAGCCCTGGGGCCAGGAGGGCTCTGCCCTGGGTGCCCAGCCTGGCTCTGCATCCAGCATGGGATCTAAAACCTCTGAGACACAGAGAAGGACTTCATTCATTCATTCATTCATTCATTCATTCATTCCAGAAAGGGGTCTGAGGGCCAGTCCTTGACTGCAAATCTCACAGTGAGAGCAGGGTCGGGGCGGGGGGGTTCCTCTCTGTCCGGAGCACATGCTCTAGCTGGGAAAGAGGCTGGAACGCAGGAAGGCGCCAGCAAACGCGTGTGGGTTCCTGCTTACGTCACGGTGGAGCGGCGAGACAAACTATCAGGTGGGGGGCGTTACAGAGAATAACAACACAGAAGGAGGGGCCGGGCATGGGCAAGGGATCACCAACACCCAGAAGTGGCATTCAAGCGTGGCCTGAGGCCCAGGGAGGAGCTGGATCTGGCCCCCATGGGGTCCTGTGACCCCGGGAGTGACTGAGGGAGATGCCTTCAGAATGGCTCCAGGGGCAGGAGGAGAAGGGGAGTGGTCGGGTGAAAGGGGGGAGGGCCTCTATGAGGACATGGCAGGGGAAATGGGGAGAGGCCGGCAGATGACAGAGCCGCTCTGGAGCTAGAAACCCACAAGCCTCGCTGAGGATCTGGAGATGGGGAGGAAGGTTAAGAAACCTCCCTAGGTCAGTGCTGCCAGGAAGCTCTCCTGGGTCTTCAGAATCCAGGGAAAGCTGGGATTTTGTCTTTCCCTCTCTACCTGTGCCCCAAGGCTTACATCTCCCTTTTGCAGTCAGCCTTCACTAGACAGACCTCCTCAGCCACACGCCTCCCCCAGCTGAGTCCAAAGTTGACCCAGTAGGACTTCGTTGCCTAACATTTGGAATAAATGCAGCCGATTTTGAGTGCACGGATGGTGGGGATCAGTGGGAGGACTTCCTCAGCGCCTGCCCAGCCCCTGCCCACACCAGCTGGCTCAAGTCACTTCGGCCTGGATGCCAGATGAGCCTGAATGATCCGCTCTCCTCCCATGGACCCGGGGGGCCTATGTGCAGAAACCCTGGAATTGGGGGCCTAGGAGAGGGTCAGCCAGGCCAGGCTCCAATCTCCTGGCTGAGAGCCGGTCTCCCAAGGGCCAAGCTCCCAGGGCCTGGAGCAGACTCATCCCAGCTCAAAGTTGGCACAAAACTCTGTCGAGCTGTGCATTTCCCACCAGAGGCCCAGGCATTTGCTGGCACGGTCTGGGCTCGAAACTGGGAAACCAGAACCGAGCACCCTGAGGCCTTCACTTTCTCGGAAGCGATCTGAGGCCTTCACTTTCTCGGAAGTGATCTCTCTGACCCTCTGTTTCCTCCTCTGCACAATGATGATGATACCAACTCCGTGTTGCTGTGGAGGAGTATAAAGGAGCTCATACAAGTCACAGCTTGGGCAAGACCCAGGAATTCTCACCAGGAGCTACAGGAGAAAGGAGGAACGAGGTATCATGTCTCAGAGCCATGAAAAGAAGACAAGAAGCCATGTGTACACCTGTCACAGGAATCTGGATTTTAATCCCCATTCTATCACTCACTGGCTGGGACAAGCTGTACCATTTTGCTCAGCCTCAGTTTATCCATCTGTAAAACAGTCTCCATGACGCTTCCTTCGTTGACAGTTAAATGTAGTAATATTTGTAGAGTGTTTAATAGATCCTTAATGAAACTGGCTTTAATAAGAGATAGGGAGTGGGCCCAAATGGAGTGAGAGTTCTAGGTCCCAAACCTGCAGCCCAGGGGAGAGTGGATGAGGCTGGAGCCCCTTGCACAGAGACCCCGCTGTCCAGGGAGACCCAGGGGGCCCTGGGAACGTGGCTCTGGCCCATCAGACTTCTGCTGTTTGGTGGGAGGCGAGAGGGGGGTTCAGTGGCAGGGAGAAGGGTCACTGGCCACAAGACATGCTAGACTTTGAGTGGTTTAAGAACAAACCGAGGCCTGCAGAGGGGCAGGGACTGGCCCAAGGCCCCCAGGCCGGCTGCAAGGACAGGAGGCCAGAACTCTATGTCCTGCCGAGCCAACCGCCCTTGGGCTCCATGCAAGCAGGACACTCCCTCAATTGTCTGCAACTATTCTTTGAAAGCATTTCTTTTAAAGTAATTATCAGCCGGGTGTTACTCTGTGATAAGGGGGGGAGGGGTTGAGCGCCAGGATCGCTCCCAGCCCCCTGCTACATTGATGGCTCTAACACGTTGCGGGAGGGACCACACTGTGCCATAAAATTAACTAGTTTAAAGGCCACAGAGATTACAACACCCACCCATGTCGTTTAAAGACAGGCACTCCCAGGGTGCACGCAGAAAGGGGTTGTCAGCCTGGGAAGCCCGGACCCGTTGCTCAATTATCTGCGGATGAGCGGCTCTGCTGCTGGCCAGTGAGGCGGGAGACACAAAGACTGGGGGCTGTCACGCGGAAGGAGGGCCAGGGATCCGGGGAAGCCAAATGGCGTGGCGGTTTAGAGCATGGGCTTTGAGCGTCAGATCTGGGTCTGAGCTCAAGCTGTGTCCCCAACAGCCAGTGACTCGGCCTCCCTGAGTTTCAGATGCCCTCTGTAGAAAGGTGCTAGTAGAAGCCCCTGTCTCTGAGGGTGCATGTGAAGCTGATGGGGGCAGCTACGAGGAGACAGCGCCGCAGCCAACGGCAGGCCCGTGACAGCGGAGGCTGCTGTATGGGGCTCTGGGTGGCTCGAAGTTCTGCAGACAGAACATTCTGAATGAGCCTCCTTTGTGAGCTCAGGTGCAATGCAGAGGCCAGGGTTGGTGGGCGTGGCCTGCTCAGGTCACTCGATTTTGCTCAAAGACAGGACAGCAGCCCAGGTCTGCCAGACCCCCAAGATCACTGGAGCCCCCCCCCCGCCCCCAGCAGTGGGCCACTTAGCATGCCATGTCCAATGCAGCTGTTTGGGGCCCTTTGGGGTTGGGGTTTGGGGGGGTCACGGGACTCTGGCAGGACCCTGAGGTTGGGGACCTGATGACGTTGTGTTCGTGGCGGAAGACCCAGCTGGAGGGAGTCCTCGCCGTCAAGGGCTTTCCTCAGCAGACAGGCTGCCAGGCCCACATGAGAGCAAGGGTGTGGTGAGAGCGTGTACCCCACGGCACAGCGGAGGAACTGGGGGATCTCGGTGGGGCTTTGACTGGAAGCTGTCCCAGCCACGGCTGACCCTTCCACCACAGCCACAGCCACGGCTGACCCTGCCACGGCACCAGGGATGAGCCGGGCCCAGCCACAACCCTTGTCCTATGTGGATACTTAAAGCCCCCAGCCACGCCCTGGCACAGGTACGCGTGTCCCCTCCGTTGTACAGGTGGGGCAGTGCCACGGGGCGTGGCTGACTTGCCCTACACCGCACTCGTGGGAAGTAGCGGGGCGGAGCTCTGAACGCAGGAGGCCGGGCTGCAGAGTCTGGGCTGGTCCTAGGCGGATCGTGAGCACAGGAGGCCCGGGCACAGGAAGGGTTCTGGTTGGAGGGGAGGGGTCTAGGTAGGTAGACAGGAGAGAGGAAGGGGAAGAGGGGCTGAAGACCCCCCAGGGCCCACCTAGGAGGCCTCCTCATCTGGGGGACGGAAGGAAGAGGAGATGTCTTGGCTCGGGCTGTCCTAACAAAGCATCACAGAACAGGAAACAGGTCTCCGCTCAAGGTGTCGGCTGGGCTGGTTCCTCGACTCGCAGATGCCAGTCTCCTGCCTGGGTCCTCATGGGGCCTTCCCTCTGTGTGTGTCTGGGTCTCAATCTCTTCTCCCAAGGACACCGGCCAGATTGGATCAAGGCCTGCGTGTATGACCTCATTTTGACTTCAATACCTTTTCCAAGACCCTGTCTCCAAATACAGTCCCATTCTGAGGTGCTGGAGGTTAAGACCTCGACATAGGAGTTGGGGGGACACAATTCAGCCATCATAGAATAGGAGGGAAGTTGGGGTGCTCACATTAAGAGGGCAGAATTTCCTCATGGGGTTGGGGGGAGGTGCCTCTGACGAGATGCGAGGATGGCCCCGGGGTCCTAGCACACCCCTTTCCCAGGGGGGAGGAAGGAAAGACCCAGTTGGCACCCGCGTGTTCACCAATGACTCTCTGGAGCCTGGCTCCCTGCCTGCCATGTGGGAGATGCCCATTATCTATTTGCTGAGTGAACAAGGCTAGACCAGCCGTCTGAGGGGCCCATGGCGGGTAGTTGATCTGAGTTCATAGAAGAAGCACCAGACCTTGCAAAAATGCTGCCCCCAGGGGTTGAAGTGACAGTCACAGTCCACTTGGAAAGGTGACTTCTCATACCCTGGGAACCTCAGAGATGCCGATCAGGCCGAAGGAGGGGAGCCGTGCACTCCCACACCCCACGCCCCCGTAGCATGTACCCTGATGTGGATGAGAGGACCCCTGCCCCAGTGACCAGCCCCCACCACGGGTCTGCAGGCTCTGCCTTCTCCTCCCTCTCCTGACCCTTAGATGCCCACGTGCCCCGAGTCTCTGTCCTTGAGCCCCCACGGCTCTCCTTAAACCCCCCTCCCAACCCCCCGGGCTCATCATCTCCCTTAGATGCGGCACGGCGGGTGGTCACAACTCTGGGTCATGGGCCTTCCACACTTTGCCCCGATCCCCCAGCACCCGCAGGGCAGACCCCTGAGGACGCCGTCCCACTTGCCTTTCAGGAAGAGCAGCAGCCACAATGCAGCTGTGCCTCCTTCTATGCCTGCTGCTTCTCAGCCCCCCAGGTGCTAGCCTGCACCGCCCCCGCTCCCGGGAGGCAAAGAAGAGAGTCAAGGAGCCGCCCGTGCTCAGCACGGTGGCGCCCGCCAGCAGGGACTTCGCCTTCGACCTCTACAGGGCCTTGGCTACGGCTGCCCCCGACCAGAACGTCTTCTTCTCCCCTCTGAGCATCTCCACCGCCCTGGCCATGCTGGCCCTGGGGGCGCGATCGCGCACAAAGGTGCAGATCCTAGAGGGCCTGGGCCTCAGTCCCCAGGAGGGCTCAGAGGAGGAGCTCCACAACGCCTCCCACGAGCTGCTGCAGGAGCTCGCCCGGCCCAGGAGGGACATCCAGCTGCGCCTCGGCAACGCCCTGTTCATCAGCCCCACGGTGCACCTGCAGGACACCTTCGTGAACGCCGTGAAGACGCTGTACCTGGCAGACACCTTCCCCACCAACTTTGGGGACCCCGCAGAGGCCCAGAAGCAGATCAATGATTACGTGGCAAAGCAAACCGAAGGCAAGATTGTGGACTTGGCTAAGGACCTGGATAGCACGGAGGTCATGGTTATGGTGAATTACATTTTCTTTAAAGGTAAGACCCCTGTGCGCAAGCCTGAACTTTCTCCTTTGTGCTGCTTTTGTCAAAAGAGCACCCAATTCCCACACACATAAAGGGGTAGGAGTAGAGTTAGTTCCTTCTGGTGCCTGTTGACAGCGCGAGGCCAACAAGCAGCCAAGGGTAAGACAGGCATCTTCCTATGGGGCAAGGGGCTATCAAAAGGGGCTGCTGTGTCCCCCACCGGGGAAGAGCTGGGTCCTGTCCGTGGGCCCTGGGGTCACAGCTTCCACACTGGCTCTAAAGCACGAGATCGCCATGGCTGCTGTACTGCCACTCGGGGCAGGGTTGCAGGTCTTAGAGGCACCTTGGAGGGCCTTCCCTACCCCTACCTCCTTGCCCCCATGCCCTCCTAGGGGCTGTTCCCTCGGCGGAGAAATCCCTTGACAAGCACCTGTCCCTCTGGAGAGTCCTCTCCCCCTGGCCCACGACAGCTGATCCCTCCCTTCATCCCCCCGGCGTTTCTTGTGGCTACCCCTACTCATCTTGGCTCTCAGGTCTTCTTCTCCTTCTAGATGCTGAGACCCTGGGTGCCTGTATGGGGCCTGGCTGAGGATGGGAAGGCAGAGGTGGATAAAGGAGGGGAGGGGAAGGAGGGAGGAAAGAGGAAAATAGCTAGCTTGTTAACCACCTCCCCCCTTCCTAGGAGCGCAGATGGCGAGCAATCCAGCTTGGAATCCAAGATTTCTTGTCCCCCAGGGCAGGGATCTCTCTAGGACACCAGGCTGCAGGGACCACTGTGACATAAGCTACGTGGGCACTGGGGTGGGTTCCGAATCTGATGACTACTAAGAAGATGGGAAGAACTACTTGTATCTCGTTGATGCGGAAGTTTAGCAGGAATCAGAGCAGGAAGGGTACCTGAGGGTTTCTCAGCAAGAAGAACCTTGTATGTCCAGGAAACTTAAAAACCTCTCTCCCGAACTTAGATCAAAATCCAAAAGTGGGAAAAGAGTGAAAAACAGAAAAACTCCCCCAGGTGTAGTGTCGCTTGGTCAGCCATCCGTATCGTTGACCCTCTTCCCGAGCGTATTTGACCTTGAGTAACACCAGAGAATCAAACAAACACCATTGGCGGTCGAGGGCCTCCAAAGACATGAGAGGCATCCTCCTTGCTTTGCCCACGTGGAGGGAAAAGACCCACAGAAAGTTCAGGCAAGTCCCCGAAATTATAAAGAGGCTCGCCTTTCTATTCCAGGGGTTCCGCGGGCCCTGACACCGAGGAGACTGTGCCAAGGACAATGAGCTCTGTTGGATGGGTTTACCGTCTCGACGCTGTTCATTTGCAGCTAAGATTTCTAATGTCTTTTCCTTTTCGGTATTTAGCGAAGTGGGAGGCAAGCTTTGACCACAAAAGCACCCGAAAGCAGGACTTCCATGTGACCTCGGAGACGGTGGTGCAGGTGCCCATGATGAGGCGGGAAGACCATTATTACTACTTCCTGGACCGCAGCCTCTCCTGCAAGGTGGTGGGGGTCCCCTACCAAGGGAACGCCACCGCTTTCTTCATTCTCCCCAGCGAGGGCAGGATGGGACAGCTGGAGAACGGACTGAATGAGAAAACCCTGAGGAAGTGGCTCAAGATGTTTGCAAAGAGGTATTCCGCAGGCCACGTGGGGCCAGCCAGGCCCTGCACACTGCCAGGGACACACCGCAGTGGTGGGAAGGTCTCACCCAGCCCAGGAGCGGCCTCCAAGCCTGGAGCCATTGCTTGAGGTCCCGGCCCCCAGGGCCTGGTCCAGCTGGATGGAGCAGGGCTGGACACTTACCTTCCTGATGGGGCCATCAGCATGGGCAGGGACCTCTGGGGACAGCTCAGGACCAAGTCCAGAGTGGGGAGGGCTCTAGACAAGGGGCTGGAGGATCACTGCAAAGCCGAGGGGAGAGAGCGGGAATATGAGCTCCATGAACCGATGCTCTGGGAAGATTCTCACAATGTTCCTGTCCTCTGTCCAGGCAGCTCGAGCTGTACCTTCCCAAGTTCTCCATCGAGGGCTCCTACCAGCTGGAGAAGGTCCTCCCCATGCTGGGCATCAATGACGTCTTCACCTCCCATGCTGACCTGACTGGCATCACCAACCACTCCAGCATCCAGGTGTCTGAGGTGAGCTCGGAAGCCCTGAGCCCCTGAGCCCCTGCTTTCAGAGATTTCTGTTCTGTCCTACTCTGTTCTATTCTATTCTATTCTATTCTATTCTATTCTATTCTATTCTATTCTATTCTTTCCTATTCTAGTCTATTCTGTTCCGTTCTATTCTATTCTATTCTATTCTATTCTATTCTATTCTATTCTATTCCTTCCCACTCCATGGTGCTCCTTTCATTCCATTTCATTCCACATTCCACATTCTCTCTCTTTCTCCCTCACTCCCCTCTTTTTCCTCAAGAAGCAAAGCTATCACTTCGTGTCTTATCCTATGCACAGTGGGAAACCATATCCAGCACTGTGTCTTGGGCGGGGGGGGCTCTCATTCAGCAATCAAAACGAAGAACTAGGCGCTAGCTCCTTTACTCACTAGCTGTGTGACCTCCAACAATTTCTTGACCTCTCTGAGCCTCTTTTCTCTCTATAACATTGGAGAGTCGCAACCTTGCTGCGAGATGCTGTGAGAATTCAAGGAAAGGCACAAGTGCGGTCGCCTCCCGGCATAGATCCTGGTGCACGGTAGCCACACGACCGCGTCATTTACCACCTGCTTGGTGGCGCAGTTGCGCAGAGACTTGGATAGGGATGCCACAGGCAGAAACTCTGCTGTCTCCTGGGATGGCATCTCCCAGCCCCTGGTGGCTCGGTGACACCTGCTGTCTCCTGCAGATGGTGCACAAGGCTGTGGTGGAGGTGGACGAGTCGGGGACCAGAGCGGCTGCAGCCACAGAGACAATCTTCATGTTCAAGTCGGCCCCAATGAGCTCGCAGAGGGTCATGTTCAACAGGCCCTTCATGATGCTCATTGTGGAGAACTCCACGAACGTCCTCTTCCTTGGCAAAGTGACCCACCCCTGAGGTCGGTGCTTCTCCTGAGAGGCCAAAGTGGAAGGCACACAGTGTCACCTGTCCGCTGGGACCTGGTGATTTACACAGGTTTCATGCACTAATGAGGCTTTTACAAGTAATAATAGTCATAGTATGGGTATTCTAATGATTGCTTCTTCTCACACAACTACACAACATGGACACCTTGAAGAACCTTCGAGAGCATCTGGTCTTGCCCTCACCCTTCATCAGTGGAGACTGGGAGTGAGGCCCAGAGAGGTTGGTTGCCTTGCCCAAGGTCACACAGCATGTGAGTGGTAGAGAGAAGCCCAGAATCCAGGCCCCTGATGTCCAGCCCAGTGCCACTCAGTTCTGTAGGAGGATTGTTCTGGTAGACATTTCTACCAAGAAATGTATTTCCAAGCCGAGTCCTCCTCTTGCCAGCAATAGCAACCATCAGTGAGTTCATCATGGGGTGGGAAGAACATTGAACTGGGAGTCTGGAATGGGGTTTCTGTCCCAGCTAACCAGCTGTGGGGCTTTGGGGTAATACTGTCCCTCTCTGGACCTCTATTTCCCCCACGCATACAATGAAGGATCAGGTGAAGGTTGAAGGCTCCCTGACATCATAGAAGGAAGCTGGGGCATTCTCCGCCAGTCACAGTAGATTTTAACACATTCCAGTGCTACTTGTCCTTGAAGAAAAGCGAGTGGACAGCAGGATGGAAATGGCCCATCGCAGCATCGAAATATCCTGTGGCTCCAGTTAGACCTCCTGGCGTTGGCTGGGGGCGGGAGCACGGAGGCCTGTTGCAAATACTAGCCTATCTATCGAAGACATTGATGACTAACCGTGAATGTTAGTGTCAATGATAACAATAAAGCATTTTGCAAACACTGGGCGTCATTGTCTTTACGAAAATAACGCTGGGAATGGCGACATTAATTACCGTGTGCCAGGCTTGGCGCTAGGTGCTTTACCTGGATGATTGCCTTTCTCTGCTGTGAGGTGGGTACCATTGTTACCCCATTTTACAGATGGGGAAGGCAAGGCTTGCAGAGAGCGGGCTGCTTATCCAATCACACAGCTTCTAAGGGGCGGAGGCAGGATTTGACCCTGGGAGTGTGGTCCCCAGACCCACATTTGCAGCCCTGTGCTCTGCTGCAGGGAAGACATGACTGAGAACCAGAAGCCTGGGTCGGGCGCCTCTCAGCCACCCGCTCCCCTGTGATGCAGGTAGGCTTATCCTCTCTTTTATGAAAGCCACTACGGACAGTTACTCACCTATCAAATGAATGGGATTGGACACTTGAAAGAATCCATGAAAGAGCGAATGAGTCTTTCACTCAATTGTTCCCTAACTAGCTGCCCCCTTAAATCTGAGTGCTTGACCCTCAGCTTGCCCCCCCAAGAGGCTGCCCCTACCACTCTGATCCCAGAGTCTGCACTGTGTTGCAAAAGGAAGCCCCCTGGATCAAACAAGGTCAGAACCCCAAGCTTTGGCTACACCCCCAAAGTACTGAGCACCTACTTTGGGGCAGCCCTTGGGGACACTTTGCGTCTGTCACCTTCTGAGTCCCTCAACCCAGTATGTACCCATTTCACAGAGGGGATGTGAATGCTTACTCCGAGGCTGAGGACAGAGAGAGGCTCAGGCTCTGGGACCCGGAGGGCACCCGTGTGGCCGTGTGCTCGGGCAGATGGCTGCGGCTGGAGCCAGACAGCTCATCTGCAGCTGTGCTTTGAGCTCGGGACAGCGTTTCAGGATCGGACCCCCTCATGGGGTCAGATCCGCTCCTGTGTGCCTTTCCCTTGCAAAATGCCTCTTCTGCCTTGGCAGATATTCCTCTCACTGTTTGCCCAGCCAGTCCAAGGTCAGGGGGAGGCCCTGTCCGTGTGATGTGTGTAAGGCCAAGGTCCAGCGTTGTCTGAAGGTCACTGGGCACATGGTCACAAAACAGCTACCGTGTTCGTGAGGTCAGGATGGGCTCCCGGGCGCCTCATGTCACACACTGAAGCTCCTTGCTGGGTGTCACTGTGGGCCACGTAACTCAATTGTCTCATGATCCTGGGGTGAATGAAATGATCTAGCATCTGGTGGGAGAGAGGGAGATTGGGAAAGCTTTCTCGCTAGTCTAAGGAGTAAGTAAACCTTCAACAGACAGCAGGTTTGGGAACAGGGAAGGGACTCCAGCGGAGGGAAGGGCTGGAGAATGGTGCTGAGCGAGCTGCGGTGTGTGGGAACCATGGAGACTTCATTCTGGGCCAGTGTAGGGTGTGTGAAGGAGAGCAAAGGGAATGAGGTGCCCGCGCTGCCGTCTGGGACAGGGACCCTGAACGTGAGGCTGGTGTTTGTTCTCTTGCTTCCAAGTTTAGGGTGGTTTGGCCACCCACGTCACCCCCTGAGCGCCCCCCCGACCCCTTGTGTCCCTCACTCTCCCACTGGCACAGGAGCAGACACCTCCTCTCAGCTCTGTAGGGGGCGCTTGCTCGCACCTACGCTCACCTGCGCCTCCAGCGCCCCACCGGCCCTGACTCCCGTTGACCTCACCCATCTATCCATCCTAGCCAGTAACAGGGCAGCTTAACAACAGGGAATTGTTGTGTGATCTCACAGTCCTGGAGGTTGGAGTCTGAGACCCAGGTGTGAGCAGGGTTGGGTCCTCCTGAGGCCCCTCCCCTTCGCTGGGTCCCCAGATGGCCTTCTCGATTTGTGCCGTCACATGGTCATCTCTTGGGGTACTAACCTGCTTTTCTGTCTCCCAGCTTCCACCTGTCCGACTGGACCAGAGGCCACCCCACCAACCTCATTTTAACTTAATCACCTCTCTCAAGGCTCTGTCTCCAAATACACCATTGTCCTGACGTGCTGGGGGTTAGGGCTTTAACAGATGAATGGGGGGAGGACGCAGTTGAGCCCATAGGAGTCACCTCCCTTCGAGTTCCTGCTGCTATTGCCAACCCTCGTCTTGTTCTTGGGAACCCACTTTCATTTCCTTCTCCAACCTCATGAACTCTCAGGACTTCCCGTTATGAACCCACTGTCCCCAGAATGCAGAGGACAATGCTAGAGCCGAGGACTCCTGTCCCCGCCTCTTCTGCAGAGACCCGGGCCAGAGAAATGACCTTGGAATCCAAGAGGAAACACTTCATACCCCAACGAGTAGCCATGCCCAGCCCACTCTTGCTTATTTAAGCTCTTTCACCCAGAGGCCTTTGTTCGGGGGCCGCCTACAGGGCCTCGGGCCTGGGAGTCATACAAGGGTACAAGGGCGAGCCCAGCAGACACGGGCTCTCGCCACAACCAGCTAACCAAACAGATAACCATGGGAGTACAAACTGGCGAGGGTGATTCGTTTGTCCACAGGTGGTTACTGAACGCCCACTGTGTGTCTGGAACCGTCCAGGGGGCTGGAGATAAATGAAGGAAACCCCCCAAATCCCTGCCCTAGTGAAGCTGGGTTCTTGTGTGGAGAGACAATGAGAGAAAAAAATAACAAAGAATGAAAGAGAAAAGTGAGGATGACGTATGACTGTTGATGCCAAGTGTTGTGGGGCGTGAGCTTGACTGGGTGCCTTGCTTCTATAAACAGAGCCCAGGGAGGGAAGGAAACTGGCACCCACCACCTTGACTAAGTGGTCGAAACCCTAACACCCACTCCCCACCCACCCCCCACCGTGATGGTGTAGGAGGAGGGGCCCTTGAGAAGTGATTCGGTGATGAGCGTGGAGCCCCCATCAATGGGATTCCTGCCCTTGGAAAAGACCATGCAGACAGCTCCCTCGCTCCCTCCTGTGGCAGGACACGGACCAGAAGCCTGTGACCCGGGAAAAGGCTCTCATCCCACCACACTGGCCCTGATCTCAGACTTCCAGCCTCAGGAACGGTGAGAAATACATTTCTGCTGCTCAAAGGTGCCCGTCTGTGGTCTCCCCAGACACCTGGGGAGCTGTCACACTCCAGGGGAGACGGATGAGACGTGGAAATTAAATGTAATGCGGTTTCCTGGACGGGATCCTGGAAGAGCAGGACAGTAGTGGAAAGCCTGTTGAAATGCAAATAAGTCTGCACCGTATGGACATTCGCTTCTTGGTTTCGACAAATATGCCGTAATGACCTAAGACGTTTCTGCCAAGGGAACTCGCCGCACTGTTTTTAGCACTTTTCCGTGGATCTCGAGTTGTTGCAAAATAAAAAGCTGTTTTGTTTAGAAAAATGTTAAGGGGGGCGCCTGGGTGGCACAGCGGTTGGGCGTGTGCCTTCGGCTCAGGGCGTGATCCTGGCGTTATGGGATCGAGCCCCAAGTCGGGCTCCTCCGCTGGGAGCCTGCTTCTTCCTCTCCCACTCCCCCTGCTTGTGTTCCCTCTCTCGCTGGCTGTCTCTATCTCTGTTGAATAAATAAATAAAATCTTTAAAAAAAAAATGTTAAGGAAGGAAAAAGAGAAGTAGAGGAGGGGATCGGAACGGGCTTGGGCTCTAAAGGCAGAAGCTGGAGGCCGGTGAAGGAAGAACGTGGGGAGCCGAGAGAGAGAGTTGAAGAGACTTCCTGCAGCCAGGGGGCCAGAGGGAGCGTGAGGCACTGAAGCCAAGATCCGAGGGACAAGCAACACTGAACTGGGCAAAGATTCTGAGCAAAGACTCAGACGGAGGAGACTGTGTCCTGATCACGGAACTGGAAGAGGACACACGTGGCTGAAGCCCAGAGTCTCCCTCGTCATCAGCACCTGTGTCACTGCTCAGGGTGCTGGGGCGGGGAGTGACAGCTGGATGCCACCTGCGTGCCTGGCCCCGCTCTCCGCACGTATGTCTCAGTTTACATAGAGTCAGAGAGGCCCCTGCTGCAAGGGAGCGGGGATGGCGAGCAGGCGACATCGGTGCCCTTCTCCAGTTTCCTGCAGAGCCGCAGCCCCAAACGGATCATCTGCCACTTTCCGCAAAGAATGAGGTGGGAGAGAGGCGGCCCCGAGGTGGCCAGGGCCTTTCACCCCTTGGGAGAGTCCAGCACGTGTCTGTACGCCGCTTCTGATGACGACTGTCCATGAAGACATACAGAGGACAGATAGCGAAACACTCCCACACACACACACACTGCCGCTCACACGTATGTGCACACGTGTACACACACGCACACACACACGTGTGCACACACCCAGCCTGCTGGAGAGCCGTGTACACACACACACACACACACACACACACACACACACACACAGCCTGCTGGAGAGCCATGGCTGCCCCGTGGCCAATCCAACTACAGCCTCCTCGGTTGTACTAAGAGCTGAGCATTCACCGTATGCCTGGGGATGCGGGGAGGGGGCCGGGGGGTCTTCCAGAGTCTTCTCTCTGAGCCCCGCCTCCTGCCTCAGCCTCCTGGAGAGGCTGCCACAAACCATCTGTGGATTCGATCAGGTCTCTGTTCCTTCACAAATATTAAGGGCCCCAGGGCCAGGGTAGGGGCGGGAGTGGGAAGGTGGGTCTGGTAGGCGGGGGAAGGGGGTGAAGGAGTATGAGAGGTGCGCTGGAACATGTGGGCCTGAGCCCCTGCTCCTGAGTGTGCTGAGCAAGGTGCTCATGAGCCGACACACGTGTCCATTCGTCCCTTGCACCATGGGAATGGCGGTCATGATGCCCGGTCACCAGGCTGCTCGAGGGCTGGGAGCAAATCAGGCAAAGGCAAGGGGCTTTGACCTTACAGCAGCATTTCTCAAACGTGACTTGGGGAGCTCGCAAAAATTCATACCCCTGGCCCCACCCAAGGAACGAAATATCTGCAGGGCTCGGGGTGCTTGACCGGGCGGGGCTGTCCTCCTGGGCCCAGGCCCCAGGCTCTCCCACGCCCCCTCCTCGCTGCAGCTGCCACCCACCCACACTCAGGGCCTGAAGACCCTCATCCTCCAGGGGCTCCCGGGCCCGGATGCTCTTTGCTTTCAGGTGTTTTTCCAGCGAATTCTTGTACGGCAACAGCCAGGTAACAAATACATAAAACCCGGGTGCCCCTTGGAGCCCTGCCCACTCGGAGAGCTCAGAGAGCCCTTCCTCACCACTCTGCTCAGAGATCCCTCCCCAGGCGCTGTCCTGACTCCCCCAGCCCGGCCCTGGGATCCCAGCTCCCCGTCCCTCCCTCTAGCACTTTCCACACCATAGTTCGCATCTTTCCACGTGTCTGTGTCTCTCAAACACCATGAAGTCTGTGAGCGCCCTAAGTCGCCTCTACACCCCAGTGCCTGGCTCGGGGCTTGGCCCACAGTAGACTCTCGTTGGATGAATGAATGAGGGGATAGCCAGCTGGCTCCAGACGATTCTATGCCTCCACAAACCCTTGGGTCACTGCCTGAGACTTCTCTATTCCTTGGGTGGGACCCCACCACACACCCTGCAGGTGGGGTGCTGATAACATACAGGACACCCAGCTAAAGAAGAAGTCCAGGTAATATGTCCCTTTTTAGTAGAAGTACGGCTCAGGCATTGTGAGGCATTTTTGCTCGCTAATTCTGGCAGCTTTATCTGTAGGGAGCAAGGACGAGGAAGAAGTGCATCCCTGTTGACCAGAAGCCAACAGTCTCACTGCAGAGATGCGGAACGTGACAGTCACGGGGATGGCTGAGGAAGAGGACGGGGGACACATCTGGGCTAGCCAGAGGAGGGTCGGCTCCACCAGGAAGGACCACGGGAGGCCTCCTGCTGCATGATATGCACCCAAAATATAACAAAGGTGTTGACTCACCCATGATTGCATCAGACCAAAGCCTGAGACAGAACGTTCTGGGAGGTTTCCTTGTTTATAAAGGAAGTTGAAACCCTCCCCTCGCCTGGTCCAAGCTGGGGGTCGTGGATTATGCAGGGACAGCTCTGCTCTGGGGAGTGTACTTCTGGGCCCTGCGGTCTGGTGTCCCTGCTGCGGGGAGGGGCGGGGTCCAGACCATGTAGGGGCTTCTGGACCAGGAGAGGCCCACAGGGCTCCAGGAGGAACAGGGCCCTGAGTGACGCATATCCTTAAAGTTATTCTGTAGCAAATGGCCTGGAGAGGGCAGGCGGGGAGGGGTGCACATAGCTTGGGGGTCACTGCTGCAGGGAGTGGTACTATTGGCTGGGGCCAGAGTGTGGGGTGCAGAGCTGGCGAGTAGGAAGCAGGTGTCAGGGACGTGGAAGAGGGAGACCCCAGCCCACACTGAAGGGGCCAGGCGGACGGCCCCAGGTCCTGGCTGTGCTGGGGAGATAGAGGCATGATTCACTGGGAGGCAGGAAGACTCCAGGGAGCAGGGAACAGCAGGGGGGTTCGATTTAGGGTGTGATCTGTTTCAGAGGTCACTAGGGAGAGATGCCAAGGAGACACTGATGTCCACATTCTGCTTACCAGAAATCTCTGGAACTTGGAAAGAGCCACATCCGCCCAGGTGAGACATGGGAGGTGAGTGACAGTACACCCTCCTGCTGGGGGAGTGGACAGTGCCTGTGGCCTGGGAGACGGTCTGAGGCCAGCCGAGACTGCTGGAGGGAGGGGGGGTGGGAGGAAGTAGGGGTGCGCCAAGGCCTCCCCTCAACCACAGCCACGTTTACCAAGAGCTCCGCAGCCTGCAGCCCCCTTCCCGTCCCACGACCCTAACATCAGAAACCTCTCACTGCCGGGCCACCAGCCATGTTTTCCAGACCAAACGCCAGGACCCATCCACAGGCTGGCACAGAGTGCAGGCGAAGCCTGGATGCTGGGGTCAGGACGCCAACGTCTTCAGCTGGGCTGCCGGGTCTGAGGTCAATGTGCCACAATGGCCGGGCTGGGCCCAGGCCAGCCAGGACGGGCACCGTGTCTTCCGGAGAGGGCAGGAGCGTGGGCTCCCCGGGATCCGAAACCTGACCCATCGCTCTGTGCCTCAGTTTCCCTCAAATGTAAAAACAGAACACGCGAACCTACCCAGAGTATCGTATGTGGGTATAGACCAGTTCTTAGCAGAAAGAAAAGAACAGAGCAGCCGTGTTACCTCGTGGTCATGACTGGGCCTCTGTGGGCAAAGGAAGAACGGGTCCGTCTGCTTGAAAACAGGGAAGCCACTAACTGAGGCACCCACCATGGGCCACATGCTTTAGTATGAAGCTGACCTGCTTTCTTACATAGTATTTTGATTTTCCTTTTTGTTCTCTTCCCCTGATGCTAAGAGCTCAGGCGTGGAGGATGCGGTTCAGGAGCTCAGGGTACATCGGGGTGTCAGTAGTAAGTCAGAGACCGGGCCGCTCTGACCCCAAAGTCCCTGTTCACCAGGAATTCTCAGACGCCTCCTGGAACCACCTGGAACGGGAAATGAAAGCAGATGATGGCAAGCCGCTCCCTCCTTAAAGGGACAGATGACCAAGCAGCAGGGAAAGCAGAGGCGGGAAGTCTCCCTGCTCAGCCAAGGCCAAATCCTCCTGCAGGCGCCTGGGAATTCACGGGGGCACAGCCAGGGCGGTGCGGAGGGGAGTTGGCAAATGCGCGTCGGATCTGTGGCCAGCCTCTCCCCAGCCACGGGAAACCAGGTCAGCGCAAACACAGCCGGAGGGAGACAGCAGCGGGCGGTTCTCTGGACTTTTCCACTCACTGGCCTGGGAGAGAGAAGGCAGGACCCGCTCTGGGGCTAGGGCAGTTAGTTTTCAGGGTCTCGTTTCTTCCTCCTAAGAATTCTTTAAGGAACGATGATTGACAGAAGAGATTCAGACAGGTGAAGGGAGTAGCCTAAAGTCACCCAGCTGGTCAGTGGTGGCAGAGCCATGATGTGGGAGGAGCCTGGCTGAGTGGGACCCTTCCCATGACTGCCACCTCCCTAGCCTCTGGGAAGATCTCTGGAAGGTGGCATTTGTCCCTCCCAGCCTCCCCTGCTCTGCGGCGGTGGGACACCCTCTTACTTGGATTCCTGCCATCGACCCCCGCCCCTGTCGAGTCCCAGAAATACACTCTTTTCCATCTGCAATAGAAATCCGAGTGGGCACACAGCTCTTTCCCTAAGACTTTCTACAGTCTACCTGTGCCAAGCTGGCGTTTGGGAATCAGAGGCACCACAGGAAGGCATAACTATGGAAAACGGTAAACAGATCACAATGGTCAAAGCTTCCAAACCTTAAGTCAATCCAGTCCCAATGGACTCCCTCTGTGGCTGGGGACAGTAAGGGCGACTGTTCCACAGAAGGAGCACCTGCCAGCCCCAGGTCTGGGACTGTGCACGTGAGGTCTAACTTCCACATCTTCCCCTTCCAGGCAGGTGCCACAGCCACACCCACACTAACCCCAAAGGCCAGCGCCCGCTCTGGCCTCTGCCGGTCTCTCTCCGCACTGCGGGGTTCCCCGAGCCTTAGCAGTGGGCTCCTGGAGACCTTGGCCCTGACCCCGCCAAAGCCAAGTGGAACCTTCCAGCTCCCCTTGGGCTGCTTCCCTGGGTCCATCGCAAGTCCGAGAGACATGCACATCTGTAGTCCCAGGTAGGAGGTATTGACAGACGGGGACACAGCACCCATTCAGCTGGGACCCACATAAAGGAGGCAGCCTTCCCCACACGGATCCACAGACAAGCAGCACCTTATAAAAATAGTGACCCCAACACCTGTACAAGAATTATACTCCCAAGGGGCGCCTGGGTGGCTCAGTCAGTTAAGGGGCTGGCTCTTGGTTTTGGCTCAGGTCATGATCTCGAGGTTGTGGGATCAAGCCCTGCATTGGGCTCCGAGCTCAGTGTGGAGTCTGCTTCAGATTCTTTCTCTCTCCCCCTCCCCCTTTGCCCCTCCCTACTCTCTGTCTCTAAAATAAATAAATAAAATCTTTAAAAAAAGAAATTATACTCCCAAGATTGGCATTTTCTGTCATAAGGTCAAGGATGGAAATACTTTTCTTTTCTTTTCTTTTCTTTTCTTTTCTTTTCTTTTTTTTTTTTTGAGCCTGGGAAGGTAGAGAGAGCCTGGATCTGGCACGGGGTTGGTTTTGCTCAAGCTCCACCAGCTCCACCATTGAACAGCTAAGGGTCCTTGGGCAGGTCGTAAACTCACCTTTCTGGAGGCTGGCACGGACCAAGGCTTGGTGACAACGCTGAAGATGGAAAAGGGATGGAGATCTTTCTCGGCAGAACGGGGTACCGGAGCCGCACAAAGAGGCGGTCAGTCCGGGGACGGCAGGCACCGATGATCCAGCAGACGTCCTGCCTGCGGACGGTGCAGGGCTCACCCGGCCCCAGCCAGACGGCTGCCCGGGGGCCCTGAACAAATGAATGACCATCTCAGGTCTCGGGGAGAAGCAGCGGGTTTTTCAGGCCTGCGAGGCCATGGGGGCAAGAAAGAGAAGGAGAGACAGAGAGAGAAGATTCCAGTGGGGAAGAGTTCCCCTGCAATGGGTGGGACGCAGTAAGAGAAAGAGCAAAAGAAGGGAGCGGAGCAGGAGGACCCAGCAAACAGACCCCAGAAACAAGACAGAAGGAGCCTGGGTCCCTGACAAAGTGTAGCTGCCTCATCACTCCCCCCCCCCCCCCCACACACACACCTGAACTTAGGTGAGTGAGAAGTAAAACTGTAGCCTTGTTTTCGCCACTAACTCTTTGGGATTCTGTGTCATTTTTTAAAATGTTTTATTTATTTATTTGACAGAGAGAGAGAGAGAGAGCGAGCGCACAAGCAGGGGGGAGGGGCAGAGGCAGAGGGAGAAGCAGGCTCCCCGCTGAGCAGGGAGCCCCCGACTCGGGCCTCGATCCTGGGACCCCGATCATGACCTGAGCCACAAGGCAGACACTTCACTGACTGAGCCCCCCTGGGGCCCCTGGGATTCTGTGTCATTTTTAAAAAATGTTGTCAATTCTGAAAATATTTGGGACTTCAAAGGGCTTTAAGTCACCATTTTCGGGAGGATGGGACCAGAACTCTCCTGAGTCACCTCAGGGCTTCCCGGCCGGCACGTACTTGGTAAGTACCCCAGGACACAGCCCTGTACAAACAGTCCTGTCCCACGGGAGCTTACCGGCCGTGTTACCACGTCACTTACCCTTTCCATCACCCTGTCGGGAAAATGTCGCTATCTGCATGGTAGAGACGAGGAGGGCAAGCTTGAGGGATTTCCAGTTGCTTGAGGCCACGTGGTTGGCCAGGTCCACCGCATGCCAGAGCCACACCCTTGCCGGTAATCGCGTGGTTTCCAAACTGTGCTCTGCGGCACCCTACAGCCTGTGAGAAGTTATCATGGACGGAGGGTTGTGACCATGAGGGATCAAGGGGAAGGTTTTCTCAGGAGCCCAAGAAAGGCCTGGGATTCCAGAGAGATCCAAGGAGACCTCAAGGTCACCACAGCTCTTCGTGCAAATCAAGAAGGGCCCTGGGGTGAAGAGGAGGCCGCCCAGGCCAAATGGTGCCGGAGACCAGAGGCCCCCCCATGCTCCCCTACGCTCGGAGTCCTCAGACTGACACCCCCAGTCTGGGAATGGGGGAGGGGTGTCTCAAAATGCAAATCAATCTAGAGGCAAATAAAGAGTGTTGCATTTTTAAAAATATATCTGTGTGTGTATGAAGATTTGCCACACACACACACACACACACACACACTCACATAAAGTGACTTGTAAAAGAAATAACAACAAAATGTTAGCTGGGGGATGAAAGTTGGGGGACTATTTTCCGGTGTCTTTCTGTATATTTTCTGGGTTTTCACATGTTCCTCAATGAATATTTCATAGACAAAAGATAAAAATGAAAAGGAAATGTTGGTTTTTGTTTTATTTTGTTTTGTTTTAAGAAACAAGTTGGGGGGGGGGACGCCTGGGTGGCTCAGTCGTTAAGCGTCTGCCTTCGGCTCAGGGTGTGATTCCGGAGTCCTGGGATCGAGCCCCACGTCAGGCTCCTCTGCTGGGAGCCTGCTTCTTCCTCTCCCACTCCCCCTGCTTGTGTTCCCTCTCTCGCTGGCTCTCTCTATCTCTGTCACATAAATAAATAAAATCTTAAAAAAAAAAAAAAGAAGAAACAAGTTAGGGGCTGTTCCTGTAACTGGATTATTCCACTAAATCTAACAAATTCATGTTACCAGAAATGCTTATTTGGTCATTCCAGTCTAAAAACAGAACACTTGGGTGTCCCTGCCAGCATTTCCCAAGCAAGGGGAGGAGTTGTTCTCACGGGTAAATAGGTGTCCGTGCGCATGAAAATCCAGCACTCCGGGCTGGCGGCGGCTTTGGAATCGGCTGAGGACATCCAGCAGCAAAGGCAGGTAATCTGTGACACTGCCTATCCCGGGAGCCAAGGAACCCATCTTTCTAGGGTAGTTCTAGGCCTTGGCCTGGGGCCTGTGAGGCGGGAGGGGGCCAGGCAAAGGCGTGCCAGAGCCCTGGGGACAGTTCTTGTGCTGGCCCCGAAGGCCATGTCCTCAGAAGACGCGTCTTCCCTCCGGGTCTGAGTTTTCACACCTGCAAAGGGTGGATGGACCAGAAGGACCTCTTTGGCTGTTTCTGCCTCCCACACTTCGGGATTCTGAGTTTAGCCAGCTGTGTACCCCCATACACCGGACCCTCCGGACCACAACTCCCCTGAGGGGCACGAGGCACCCCCCCTTGTCTGGCACAGGGCACAGCTCTCACAGCGAGGTGCAGACGGAACTGGTGTGTGTAGGGGGTCCCTCTGGGCAGAGCACGGGGTCTCCAAGGGGGACTGTTCCATGGCTCCTCTCCCCTCCAGGGCTCCCAGCCAAACAGACAGGCAGGCAGTGTCTGTCCGGCTACTGAAAAGACAGGCTGCTCAGAAGCAGAGCCAGCCTGCCAACTTGCCCAAACAAAGTTGTTTTTCTCCAGAAATAATTCGGAGGGCGGGGGGGTTTAACCCCTCCAAAGAAATGGTTGCATGAGCCCGAGAGTAAACAGACAGTTGAGGCAATGGAGCTGCTGCTGCTCCGGGGCTGGTCCGAAGGGGTTTCCGCTGGCCTATGGATGGAAAGCAGCTCAACTCCCTCCTCTGCCTCCCCTCCCCACTTCCCCTCCCCACCTCTGCTCCCCTCCTCCCCTCCCCACGTCTGAAGCTGACCTTTTCTCTTCTGAACTCCCGGCGTGAGTAGGCAGAGGCTGAAGGTAAATAATCCTGTTTGCTGCGGTCTCTCTCTCTCTGACCTCTCCTGCAACAGCTCCATCCCCTCTCCCCGTGGAATCGCAGCTCTGGCATGCCGGGTGGTTTCAGAGAGCGGGTGGCGTGCGGGACGACATGCTTCTCTGGAACACCCGTTGTGAGCCCGGCACCTTCATGGTTTCTCTCACGTGAGCTACTCAGTGTGTTGTACAGAGATGGCAATTAAGGCTCAGAGAGGTTCAGTCACTTGCTGATCACCACACAGCCATGGCAAGTAGCCCACACGATATCCTAGTCCAGGTCTCCGCGGCTCTGAAGCCCACACTGCTTTCTCCCTACCAGGAGTCGGGAGCCAGGCTAACCAGGAGCCAGGCTCCTCCCGCTGCTCCCCTACTCGCTCGCTGTGGTGACTGTGGCCGAACCCCTTCTCCTCTCTGTGCCCAGTTTCTCCACTGGGGAGAAAGGCCGGGATTACAGTACTCACCTCAAGTGTGATGTAATCGTGTATGTGGGGTGCCTGGGACAGTGCCTGCCCATGGAAAGTCACAAAGCTAACAGAGGCAGCAACTAGAACACAGGTCACACGGGGGGGGGGGGGCAGTGGGAGGCAGTCGGGGCACCATCTGGTCCCCCAACACTTAAAGGAGCTTTGTTTTACAGAGTTGAAGACAGAGGGAATGTCGCCCCTCTTGGCTCTGGGGCTCCTGGTGGCTGGGCTCTGCCCCACTGTCCACTGTGTCCCGGGGAGCGTGCTTGCCCCCCAGAGTGTTGCCCAGGAGGACCTACACAACGAGCCTGTGGACAGCCTCGCGTTGGCCTCCAGCAACACCGACTTCACCCTCAGCCTCTATAAGGAGTTGGCTTCGAAGACCCCCCATAAGAATGTCATCTTCTCCCCGATGAGCGTCTCCATCGCCTTGGCCTTCCTATCCCTGGGGGCCCAAGGCACCACCCTGACGGAGATCCTCGAAGGCCTCAAGTTCAACCTCACAGAGACCCCCGAAGCCGAAATCCACCGGGGTTTCCAGCACCTGCTGCAAACCGTCCGCCGACCCAGCAACGAGCTGCAGCTGAGCGTGGGCAATGCCATGTTCGTGGGCGAGCAGCTGAAGCTGCTGGAGAAGTTCACGGGAGACGCCAGGGCGCTCTACGCCTCTGAGGCCTTCTCCACCAACTTCCAGGACTCCGCGGCCGCCGAGAAGCTCATCAACGACTATGTGAAGAATCGCACCCGGGGGAAAATTGTGGATTTGGTCAAGGACCTTGACCTGGACACAGCCATGGTCCTGGTGAATTACATCTTCCTGAAAGGTGAGTGCCTGGCTTGGGGTTTGGAAGGGAACAGTTATAGTTCTCAGCCTTCAGGGCCATTTTCTGGCCTGGTGTAGCAAACCGTTTTATTGGGGAAACCAGCATAGAACAGGTGCCCTTGGTCTGGGGTGGGGGGAAGGGAGGAGGCATGGCACAGAGGCCCTGCCCTTCTGTAGGCATTGTCTTCTCTTAGGGTATTTTATTCTATTTTTACATTTCTTTGTTATGCTCTGTTAGCCACCATATAATACATCATTAGTTTTTGACGTAGTGTTCAATGATTCATTAGTTGTGTATAACACCCAGTGCTCATCACAATACATGCCCTCCTTAACACCCATTACCGGGCTGCCCCATCCCCCTACCCTCCTCTCCTCTGAAACCCTCCATAGTCTCTCATGGTTCGTCTCCCCCTTTGATTTCCTCCCTCTTCAGTTTTCCCTTCCTTGCCCTAATGTCCTCCGTGCTATTCCTTATGTTCCACATACGGGTGAAACCATATGATAATTTCTTTCTCTGCTTGACTTATTTCACTTCGCATTATCTCCTCCATCCCGTCCATGTCATTGCAAATAGTAGGTATTCATCCTTTCTGATAGCCGAGTAATATTCCATTGTATATATGGACCACATCTTCTTTATCCATTCATCTGTTGAAGGACATCTCGGCTCCTTCCATAGTTTGGCTATTGTGGACATTGCTGCTATAAACACTGGGGTGCAAGTGCCCCTTCGGATCACTACATCTGTATCTTTGGGGTAAATACCTAGTAGTGCAATTGCTGGTTCGTAGGGTAGCTCTATTTTTAACTTTTTGAGGAACCTCCACACTGTTTTCCAGCGTGGCTGTACCCACATTCCCACTAACAGTGTAAGAGGGATCCCCTTTCTCCACATCCTCTCCAACACCTGTTGTTTCCTGTCTTGTTCATTTTTGCCATTCTTTTTTTTTTTTTTTAAAGATTTTATTTATTTATTCGACAGAGATAGAGACAGCCAGTGAGAGAGGGAACACAAGCAGGGGGAGTGGGAGAGGAAGAAGCAGGCTCATAGCGGAGGAGCCTGATGTGGGGCTCGATCCCACAACGCCAGGATCACGCCCTGAGCCGAAGGCAGACGCTTAACCGCTGTGCCACCCAGGCGCCCCTGCCATTCTTTTTTTTATAATAATTTTTTATTATGTTATGTTAGTCACCATACAGTACATCCCTAGTTTTTGATATAAAGTTCCATGATTCATTACTTGCGTATAACACCCAGTGCACCATGTAATACGTGCCCTCCTTAATACTCATCATTCTAACTGGTGTAAGGTGGTATCTCAATGGGGTTTGGATTTGAATTTCCCTGATGCCAAGTGATGTTGGACATTTTTTCATGTGTCTGTTGGCCGTTTGTATGTCTTCTTTGGAGAAGTATCTGTTCATGTCTTCTGCCCATTTTTTGACTTGATTATTCATTTTTGGGGGGTTAAATTGGACAAGTTCTTTATAGACCTTGGAGACCAGCCCTCTATCTGCACTGTTGTTTGCGAATATCTTCTCCCATTCCGTGGGCTACCACTCAGCCTTAGCGTTTTCCAAATGACGCTTCGCCACTGTGGGAAGTCACTGCAGAGGGGCCCAGCGGCACTTTGTCTGAGTTTGAGTCCTACTCTGCCTGGCTCCCAGGAGGAAGGAGCCGTGCCTTCAAATCGCTCCGGGGTGGGCGGCAACTTCAGCTTCCTCCCTGAAGAGACATTTGTGGGCAGGCACGGGAAGCCCTCTGCCTGGGCACAGCCGGGCCATTCTGACCTGGGCTCTGTCCTGGCCAGGAACTCAGCCTCTGGCAGGGGGGGGGGTCCCCATCTACATGGGAAGACAGTGTTTAAGGAGACTGGCCATCCCAGGATTCTGCAACAGTGCCCCCTCTCATCTTGGGGGTGGTACCAGCACGGTCACCATCTGGGGAAGCTCCTTGGGGGAGGGCACAATCCAGGTTCCAGCTGGTCCGGTGCCCGATCCCATGGGTGGGAACTCGACAAACACAAACCTCCCCAGCCCATAGGTTCCTAAGAGGCAGAGCGCGAATAGATAGAGTCAGCCTTGTGGGGCCCCAGTCCTCACGGGCACAAAAAAGAGACAGAGACCCAGAGAGGCATGATGGAGTCAGGGGGTGACTGGAAGCTGGGTGGACACACAGAAAGCCTGCACGAGAGGTTCTGGCTGAGTCCTGGGCAAATCCTCCCCGGCCTGTGTTGCCGTATACAAATGAGGACCCCAAACCAGATTTCTGTGTAAAACTAATCCCGGCCCCATATGCTCGTTGTTCTTTGTGTCTCCTGATTTTCTACCATCCTGCCTGTTCTAGGATTTTCTCCCCCAAATTCTCCTCCCCAGGGACACACCAGCCGGCTGGGCTTTCCCCTCCTCTCCTGCCTCCAACAGTGGAATGTGGATTGGGGGATTTGGGGGGGTGTCTGCACATTTCCCAGCAAGCCCCTAGTCTTTAGTCTCCCCAGGAGCTCCCCACAACCCCCGCCCCACTAAGGGCTCCAGTCCTCCTGGGGATGGAGCCCTATGCCCCCTCCTCGGTCGACCTCTGCCCCACCCTCAGTTTCCCAATTTGCCCCTTGTTTCGGCCTGTTTGACGAGACTGTGGGCACGTGTGTACACGGTAATGTCAGTGACTAACAATGAGTTACTAGCATTGTCCCTTTCAGGGGGTCAGGGATTCTGAATTCCTCCCCCTGCTGCCACGTCCCACAGTGCTCCTGGGCCCCTCTCCCGTCTCTCTCTGACCCCCACCTCTCTCTTGCACCCACTATTCCCAAACTCCTGTCAGTCTCTCTCTTATCACAGTTAACCAGGTCTTTGTCTCATGGCCACGTTGCAACCAGACCTGTGGGGCTCACCACCGTCCCCAGCGGTCTACCCACTTGCCAACATGTTCCTGCAGACCAAGGCGGGGCCGGTGGCGGGGCTGGGGGCCGGCCGAGTGTCTCCATCACCAGGGAACCCGGGCAGAGAAGGGATAGAGGCAGGGCAGCCCTTGTGTTCACAGAGTTCTCTGACCTTCAGCCAAATGGAAGACGCCCTTTGACCCCCGAGATACTTTCAAGTCCAAGTTCTACGTGAGCAAGAGGAGGTGGGTGAAGGTGCCCATGATGAGCCTGGAGGACGTGCGGGTGCCTTACTTCCGAGACGAGGCACTGGCCTGCACGGTGGTGGAGCTCCCGTATACCAGTAACGACAGCGCGCTCTTCATCCTCCCCGATGAGGGCAGAATGGAGGCAGTAGAGGCCATGCTGCTCCCGGAGACCCTGAGGAGGTGGACAGACTCACTGCAGATGAGGTGATGACCCCGGGACGCGGCCAGCCCTCCTTCCTTCCTCCGCAGCCACTCTTGCTCCCCTCCACCCCCAGACTCCCCGCGCCCCCAGCACCCAGGGCCTGCCTGATGTCTGGGGCTGAGGCTGCCGTGCTGGGGAAGCCATCCCAGCCCAGGTGGAGCTTGGGATTACCCTGCCCTCAGCTGCCTGCGTGGCTTTGGGCCTGAAAGTGTTTGCTCTATGAGACTCAATGACCTTGAACGGGACAGGGGTGGAAGCTGTCTCCGACGCTAACATGCTTAGACCCCGGGGACTCCTCACCACAACCCAGCTCTCGTGCCTGTCCTCTTCTTAGCAGAGGGGACAGAAGGGATTGCGATCAGCTAAAGGCCAAAGCCAGACAGACTCCGAGCACCAGCTTTCCGCTGGCTGTTCACATTCATTCATTCATGGGTTCATCCATTTGGCCCAGGTCACGTAGGTTAATGGAGCCCCCAGCAGGTGCCAGGCAATGATTTAGACCCTGAGGCCATGTCCGCAAGTAAAACATCAATCTCCTGCTGTCGTGGAGCTTGCTTTGTAATTGGAAAATGAGAATATAGATAAATATAACAAATAGGTGAATTATTTAGAATGCTGGACGTGAAGAAATGAGGGTGTGGGGGTGGATGATACAGTGGGGTAAAATAATTTGGAAAACCGGACGGACTAGGAGGTAGGTAGTGGTTTTAAACAGGATCGCCGTTAGGTGATATTTGAGCATTGACATGATAGAGGTGAGGGGCTGAACCCTGTGGATAGGTTGGGGAAAAGCATTCCTGGCAGAGGGAACAGCCAGTGCAAAGCCTCCATGCAAAGCCTGGTGTGTTTGAGGATTAATGAGGCGAGAGAGGCCGGAGCAGAGTGAGAGTCAGGAGAAGTCAGGGGCCCCTGCGGGATGGCTCAGGTTGAGGGAGGCCATGCAGACCCCTGGAAAACCTTACCTCTTCCTCCTCTAAGTGAAATGGGCAGTCATCTCAAGGTCTTGGGCCAAAGAGTGAATGATCTGAGTATTGTTTTAAAAAGATCACCCAGGAGGCTGAGTGGAGAATAGACCACAGAGGTCAAGCATGGACGCAGGAAGAGCAGCTAGGAGCCCAGGGCAGCGATCCAGGAGAGACATGTGAGAAGTGGCCAAGTTTCAGATAAACCTGAGGGTAGAGACAGGCTAGATACGGAATTCAGAAGACTGTTGTCAAGGGGGACAAGCAAGGCAGAGTGCGTTCTGGGCCCAGTCCTTGAGGATGGGGACGCTGGGAAGCAGTTCTAGCTGTCACCTGGCCGGGGCTTGATGAGTAGTTGTGAATGGACAGAATATTCATCACATACCTCTGATTTACAAACCACTGAGGAAATCTGCCTCAACACATGGTGTTAAGTTGTTGAGTGAATGGATGAAGAGGTGAATGAATGAATGAATATGGAGAGAAACAGACATCTTCCCTGCTCATGGGACTCAGGGTTTATTGGGAGACACAGCCCCCTGTAGCTCGCAAGTGTAAAACCAGGCAGACCGTGACAAGAGTCTTGGGGATATCAACAGAGAGAGGGGAGCTTGCAGGTGGAGTATCCACTCTTGCTCCAAGAACTCACCACCAGCTCTGCTCAAAGGCAGAAGCCCCTGCTCTCAAGGAGCTCACCAGACAGCCAAGATGGGGACCTTCACTTGCATGTTTCAGGATCCCCAAGGCTCTTCGAATGCAGTCCCTTCAGCCCCTGCCAGGTCCCCAACACTAAGCCTTCCCTCCACTCTGTGGAGCATCCGCTCTTTCTTCTTGCCTTCCTGCAACTTCATCTCCCTGCCTTCTGCTCTCCTCTTCACCCAGCCAGCTCCTTCCCCTCCTTCAGGACTCAGGCTTGATGCCGCCTCCTTCAGGAAGCCTTCCTGGTGCCTGTGGAGCATGCTGTGGAATTCCCTATTGGAGAGAGCCTGTTTCTTGCTGCACTGCAAGCTTGCAAGGCAGGGGCAGGGCAGGCGCTGGCTCATGTGGGCGCTTGCCGATGTGAATGGATAATTAATGAATTAAGAAGAGTCAGGGGCGCCTGGGTGGCTCAGTTGTTAAGCGTCTGCCTTCGGCTCAGGGCGTGATCCCGGCGTTCTGGGATCGAGCCCCGCATCAGGCTCCACCACTGGGAGCCTGCTTCTTCCTCTCCCACTCCCCCTGCTTGTGTTCCCTCTCTTGCTGGCTGTCTCTCTCTGTGTCAAATAAATAAATAAAATCTTTAAAAAAAAAAGAAGAAGAAGAAGAGGCAGCACAAGGTTAAGAAACTGAGGAAATGAGTACTTCTTTCCCGCAGGAGGGGTGTGGTTAGAAAGGAAACCAGGGAAGACCAAGCCATGAGGTGGAAGAAGGTGAGCCTTGAGTCAAAGCAGGTGTTCAAATTCATGTTTCTCCTTTTCTAGGAGGATAGACAACCTCTACCTGCCAAAGTTTTCCATCTCCAGCAGCTATAATCTGGAAGATGTACTTCCCCAGCTGGGCATGAGGGAAGTCTTCACCAACGAGGCTGACCTGTCGGGAGTCACAGGGGAGAAGAACCTGAGTGTTTCCCAGGTGAGTGTTCGAACTTTCGATCATTCGTCCTCTGTGTCTGAGCTTGAATGGTAAAGGCCAGGCAGACATTTGGGCGACCTTGAGTTTGCATGAATAACTGCATCTCTCCTGGCCCTGTCCCCCTCGTGGGTCCGTCCCAAGCCCAGGAGAGCTGGGTGGAGAGCATGTTAGAAGCTGGTCCCCACCTCCCCTTCAATATCCTGTGACATAGAAGCCACTCGTGGGGAAGAGCCTGGGGAGGAATCAGGGATGGGCCCCATTCCATCCCCGCTCCACCTCTTACTGCCTACAGCAGCAAATACTTAGAGTGCTGGACCCCTCGGTTTTTCTGTAAAATTCTTGGCCAGTGTGCAGTGCCTGGCAGAGTAGGGGAGGGCCACTGGGTCGTAACAGCCGTCGGGCAGGTGTGATGGGTGTGAAAGAAGCCAACAGGGCCCCTTGCGCTGTGCTCCTAGAAACAAGGTCCTCGGAAGGAGGCAGGGTATCTGAGCAGCACTCCACCCTCCTCGGCGCCCCACCTTCCAAAGGGCGTGGTCATGGAGGGAGGTGTGCAGAGGGGCCTGTGGGGTCCAGGGATGTGAAGCCACATCTGCGCAAAGTAGCCAAGGGCCCCGAGGATACTGCAGATGGGGCAGGAGCTCGGCTGAGAGCAGGGAGGCCCTTCAAGTCCGCGGAGGCGTCGGCAGCGGCTGCTTAAGGTGGAGAGGCTAAAAGAAAGTCGCTTGCAAGACAAATACCGGGTGTGGCCCCTGCCCCTCCCCCACAATAGCAAGTGTTTGGGGGAGCAGCACAGTCTCTGAACTCAGCCAGAGAAGCATCCGGATCAGAATGCCCCTCCCCTTTATCACCACGATCCTGGGCAGATCTCTCACAACCTCGGAGCCTCAGTTTGTCTCTCCGTGCATTGGAACCAGGCAGGACCACGGACAGGGCCATCGGGAGGAACTAGCAAACGGATCAGTGACAGGACAGGGTCGAGGCTGCATGAATGTTAGTCCCCTTGGGGCTCTCAGGGGGACCGCTCACCCCTCGCCCACCCAACCTATGGTGGGTAACGTTCTTGTGTTCCCACAGGTGGTCCACAAGACCCTGCTCGATGTGGCCGAGGAGGGCACAGAAGCCGCAGCCGCCACGGGAAGTAAAATTATGTACTTGTCCGGAAAAATCGGCCCACTGCTCACTGTACGCTTCAACAGACCCTTTCTGCTATCCATACGCCACAAAGATACCAAGAGCATCCTCTTCTGGGGCAAAGTCACCAACCCGCATCACGCCTAGGGCTCCCCCCTCTTTCTAAGGTGCTGGGTCTCTGGATGCAGCCTGGACTCTTTGCACCAAAGAGCCAGAGGCCAGGCCCTGCCTGGCTCATCCCTTAGAAGGTGACAATGACTCTGCCTTGTGGCTTCCACCTGCACTGGGAGCCTGGGGACTTTTGATCAGAGTCTCTGTGACCTCCAGACAGTAATAAACTCTCTTTCTCAGACTGGACACTTTCTTTGTGCCTTTCTACCCCGATCTGCCTGACTCCATGCCCCTGTAGCTGCCTGTGCCCGCAGCCCAAGCCCCAGGACCTCCCCCTGGGCTCAGTCTCACGCAGGATCGGGGCGCCTCTACCCTCAGCTGCAGCGGCCTGGCCAGAGCCAGGCTTTGTGCTTGTAGCCAAGCCCACCCCGGGCCTCAGGCCCGAGAGGGGAGAGGAGCCAGCTGCCTGATTCCTTCTTCTCTGGGCTCCCTTGTCCCCAGTTCCAATCTCGCCCTTTCCCTCGCCGGGGCCCAGGATGTGTCCACGCGCTGACCCCCGACACTGACCCCATCTGGCACTGCCCCTGGACCCCTCGCTCCTGGGCCTTCTCTCTTCCAGGATCCCTCCTTTTATCCCCCCCCCCACACACACCCCCAATCAGGGGAGAGTAGCTACTTTGTAGGTTCCTGGCCAGAGCTCATCACCCGCCTCACCAATTCTGAGTGCTCCCCAACAGATGAACCCCTCAGCAGCCAGAATGGAGGGTGGGAGGGAGTAAGCAATACAGGGACAACTGCAGTTAAAGCCGTCCACACGGTCCTTCCGCCGCTGGTGTTATCGGGATGACAAACTACAGCTAACGAGCCAGATCTTTCTGCCGGGAATCTGCTAAGACCGCCGCCTAGATAACCCATCTAGTCCTTGTGACGACCCTATGGGATCGATGCTGTTCTGAGTCCCATTCTATAGATGGGGACAGTGAGGAACAGAGAGGCTCAGTAACGTTCCCCAAGGCCGCACAGCTAGGAATTATCGCCAGCAGAGTGTTATCCCAACCTGCTCGATGTCAGAGGACTGCTCTAAACCACAAAGAGATTCTGCCCTTGAAGATTCTCACAGCGATGACCCTCGCATCAAATCTGATGATGAAACTAGGCTCTGGAAGCTGAGAGCGGGGAAGTCAGAGAAGGCTTCCTGGAGGAGGTGACTTCTGTGCTATCATCAGAGGAAGAGTAGAAGGTGGTGGAATGAACAGAGAGGAGGATGTTCTGGGCAGGAGAGGGTGATGAAGGCACCTTGAAGAAACCGGAGGTTGCTGGGCGGCTTTGGAGCAGTGAGCAGAGGGGCTGCCAAGAGGAGGGGGTGATGGTGGGACTGCTGAACCGCTGAGGGCCTGGCAGCTCAGTAAGGATTCTGGAAGATTCCTTAGAGCCATAGGCAGCTTTAAAGGAGTTTAAACAGAGAGCTGGTGTGAGCAGATTTGCATCCTAGAGAAAAGACTCTGGCTGCTGTGGGCCAGGCATTGAAGGTGCTACTGTATTGAGTGGGTTATGGGTTTTTTGGGGGTTTTTTAATAATAATTTTTTATTATGTTATGTTAGTCACCATACAGTACATCCTTAGTTTTTGATGTAGTGTTCCATGATTCGTTACTTGGTGTATAACACCCAGTGCACCATGCAATACGTGCCCTCCTTAATACCCATCACCGGCCTATCCCAATCCCTCACCCCCATCCCCTCTGATGCCCTCAGTTTGTTACCATGGGCTCTGAGTAGGTTATGTTTTAGCAAGAACGCCCCGGCTGAGGAGGGGAGGGTGAGATGGTGGGGGGGCTGGGCTGGGGGAGACGAGAAGCAGCAGAATGGCCAGGCATTCTAGCCCAAGCCAGGGAACTGGGCAGGTGTGCAAAGAAAAGGGCACTAATTGGAGAGATGTCAACAGGTACAATTGGTAGACCTGGTGGTTGATTGTGCTGAGGACAGGAAGGAGTCAAGGACGACGCCGGGGTTGCAGGGCTGGGGGCTCGGGAAACTGGAACTCATGCCTTGTTCTGTTCTGTGGGTTCAGGATTACAAAAAGATTGTTCTTCTGCAGGAAGATGAAGAGCTCTGATGTGCACACGTAGGGTCAGAGACGTCTGTAGCCATCTGTACCTCAATAAGAAAATCTGGGTGGAGAGATGATGTCATGGCCATCATGCATTGGTGGTTAAGCGAGACCATGAGAGGAGGCAGGTGTCTTCGTGTGCGTGGTGCTGAGAGCCTAGGGGCCCCTTACCCAAACACCAACATGTAAGGGGACAAACAGACCACAAAGAGACTGGAACAGAGAAGACCAAGGAGGAAAAGTGTGGCCTTGTGAAGGCCCCAGGAAGAAGATGTAGCAGCAACAGATGGTGGGCCTGGAATGGGGCTGAATCCTCCTGGAGGAGAAGGACGAAGAGCGTCCTCTGGAAGAGTCTGATGCTAGTCCCTTGGCAGGAAGGATCCCAGGGGAGGGTGAGAGCAGAAAAAGGAAGGGGGGGTGCTCTGGGCAGAAGAGCAGTCAGCTAAGGGGGTCTATGATGTCAACGCCACTCCAGAGCTGTTTGGCATCGAAAGGCAGGAAGGAAGGGAGCTTAAGAGTCATTTAGAACAAGGAAGGATTTTCTTCCCATTTTTTTTCATAATGAGAGACTTGAGGGTTTACATAGTAAAAGTCAGCAAGAGAGACTGAAGATAGAAAATCAAAGAAGTTAATCCTCAGCAGGGGGTCTGCTTAAGATCTCTCTCCCTCAGCCCTTGCCCTGCTCTCTCTCTTTCAAATAAATAAACAAATCTTAAAAAGAAAAAGTAACTGTACATGGACTCACGGGTTCCAAAGCTAAAACCACTGACTACTGGCCTTGTTTGTAAATTCCGACTGTGCTTTCTATCACCCTAAAGCCACTGTGACCTAATCACAGCCCACAAACCCCATAAGTACTTCCCTTAACTTGCCCTGTGGAGGCGTGACTGAGATACTGTCCAGCTGGTGCTGCCCCCCAGCTCAGCGAGTTTATGAAACCCAGATTTGTGTGATTCACGGAGTTCCCTGGTGATCCCTCTGGGGGACTGCAACCGTAAGAAAACTCAGGATTCCCAACGGAGAGGGGAGGTGCCCAGCTAAGGTGCAGAGAGCACAAGGGTCTGGATCTCAGGGCTCTAAGCTCTGCTGAGGTCCGAAGTGCTGAGTGACCTGGGGGATGGGGGACTGCCTTGTGCTCCCTGAACCTCCATGATCTGTGTGTGAAGCTCTGTGAAAACACAGGAGCCAGAAATATTCGTCGCTGAGACTGCCTGCCTATAATACACTCGCTTTCTTGGAGCAAATACATTCTTTGCACCATTTGAAACTGCTTGGCCCCGTCCACGGCTAGGAGGCAGTAGGAGGAATTATAGTGAAAGGTGACAGCAGACTGAGCAGGGGATGGACGCGTGAAGATAGAGAAAGGGGGACATTTTGAGACATACTTAGGAAATGTCATTGATGGGACCGAGTGGAAAGAGGTGACACTCAGGCTACCATGTGGGAGCTCGGAACACCAAAGATAGAAAGCCAGAAATCGGGGGTTCTCAGAAGAAGGGATCATTGGCTACGGGGGGGCCCCCACAGCTTCTGCCTAAGTTCCTGCCGGTCTCCATCGGATATTGCCTTGTAGAAAGTTGTCCCAGGGCTGCTGGCTTTTCAAATTTCAAGAGAAACTAAAAAGCTAGATTTTTAGGTGAAAATGTTTCCACTTTGAATATTGACTACTAGTTCAATTTTTTAAAAATACTGAGCAGGCCAACAGAGCAATGAAGTAGACAGCTGGGCAGAGTGGAAGGCCATCTACAGGGTCCCCAAGACTGGCCTTAAGTCACAGTGTCAGCCTCTGGAGCTTGGGTGAAAGCCCAGCCGTGGGGTATGACCTGCACTGAAACCTCCAGGCAGCCCTGAGACTGTCCCCAGAGAGAGAAGGTGTCGGCTACAAGGCAGCTGCAGTCACAGATTTTACAACATATTCAAGACTCGTCCTTTAGACTCTTTCTTCCATTCGATCCAATTTGTGCGAAAATCCCTATTATAACAAGGTAATTCATGATTTTGTTGAATGAAGACAAAACCAATAAATATTATGGAAAATATAGAAAGATTTGTGAATTATCTATGTCTTTCCTCTTCTTTACTTTTTTTTTTTTTAAAGATTTATTTATTCATTTGACAAAGAGAATGAGAGAGCACAAGCAGGGGGGAGGCGGACAGGGAGGGGGAGAAGCAGACTCCACACTGAGCAGAGAGCCCGATGAGGGGCTTGATCCCAGGACCTGGGGATCATGACCTGAGCCGAAGGCAGCCGCTTCACCAACGTGAGCCTGCCAGGTGGGCCTATCTATACCTTTCCTTATTTCCCATCCAAACATTGCTGGCACATCAGCAGACACCCCAACATGAACAATCATGATTAAATTCAATCATCTTTGATATTTTGCTGATTTGCAGTCACACGAAACTGCAGCTCTGTACAGAATTTTCAATTCTATTGTTTTAATGTATCATTTTTCCATTTCATTCAGCAGTTTGTTTTGGCTTGCTTGACAGCTCGTCAGGCTCCAGATACACATGGAAACTCACTGCCTTTTGTCCTTTGCACTTGGGGCCCTTTGCCCTGGCTAAGAGGCAACCAGGGGCTCCCACCTGTCCCCTCTGGGACAGTAAGGGAGGTGTGGACAAAGCCGGGACTCCTCGGGCCAGACAGGCCCCCGGGCCTAGAGCCAGGAGGGATTCCAGAGGAGAGGAGGACCCTCCCAGCTGAATGGTTCAACCCTCATTCATTTCACAAGCAACCGTTGAGCTCCCACTGCATGCCAATCACGGGACACATACTTCCATGGTCAGAGGCAGGAATCCACCCTGCAGGACACCCCATGGAGAACATGGGGTCTTTGGCGCCAGAAGTCCCAGCGAGGAGGGGCCCCGACATCAGCACTCCCTGCTCTGGCAGCCGCTGGGAAGGGCCAGAGTTCCTGGAGCAGAGATTCAGGGCATACGATGAAGCTTGCCGTGGGGTGGGGCCGCTCTTCTGGTTTAGGAGAAAGGAAATTACCAGGGCAGGTCAACCCAGCATGGGATGTTGGGAGGAATGACCAGAGTCTGGGGCAACCCACCTTGACCCCAACCCCGGGGACTGTTCAGCCTTCCAGAGAAGCGTGACCAGGAAGAAAACTCCGCGTCTGCCCAACAGCTCTGCTCGAGCACCTCTGTCGCGTGGACGGGGTTTGGGCACACCCGGATGTCAGCCGTCTCTAAGCGGAGGGGAGGACAAGCAGGGATTCTCTGTGAGCGCTTTTGGAGGGAGCACAGCCCTGCTGACAGCTGTGTTTGAGACTGCTGGACTGCAGAATGTAAGAGAAGACATTTCTTTTGTTTGCGGTTGTCTGTTCCGGCAGCCCTGCGAAAGCAGGACACGACCGGGGTTGGCATCTGCGATGGGTTCGGCGTTGGCAGCACACCATAGTGGGGACAGTTTGCTGAGGGATCCCCCTGTGGGGCTCCAGACGCAGCAGGGGTGACTCGAATCCCCCCCTTGGGAGTCAGTGATGCTGTGTCCCTTGCCTTCCCAGATGAATGAGATCTGTTCTGGGCCGCTACTCTGGGGCTGGCGGACAGTCCGCTTCGGCCATCTGGGGCTCTTCCGAGGCCCCTCCCGGCTCACGGTGGCACTCTGCCCTCAGAGACCCTGCTAAGGTCCCGGGAGACCTCAGGTCATATCCTAGCTTCGGGCCATTCCACCTACCCCGGAGTGGCCCCTTCTGCGGCTCTGAGAGCCCCAGGCCTCTGCCGGGGAGGGAAGTGCTGGTGTCCCGCTCAATGCACCCACCTCCCCTTCTCAGGTTTAAGGAACGTGATCTGGCCAAGCCCCTGTGGCCCATCCACACCCCGGGTGATGATCTGATCCAAGGCCCCAGCGTGAGCTCAGAGGTCCACCCTACCAAAGCCAGGAGGGGCCCTCTGGCCCTCTGGCCACCTGACTCTTGGTCCTCTGATGCAAAATTCCCACAACAAGGAAGCTCACTGAAGCCTGTGGGCCTTCTGGGACGAGCAAGAGTGCCGGCGACACAGGCCACTTTGGGGTCGGTCATCCGCTGCGTGCAGGGCAGCCTCACACAAACCCAGCCCCCGAGGAGCCCACGGGGGAGCTGGGCACCCCTGGGCAGAAGGCTGTGACGGAGGGCACATCCAGGACAGATTTAGCCAGACCAGGAAGACGGGGAGGCAGGGCGGCCCTGCCAGGAGGTCCTGGGTGGCACCCTGGGGCCAGCCACTAGCTGTGGCACCATGAGCAAGTACCAGCGTCAAATGGAGGCTGGGATGACCCTGGATCCCCGCAGGCAGGGTTTCGGAAGGTGACATGCCTTCATTCAGTCCTCACTACGACCCTATGGGGGAGGGCTTCTCGCCTTTGACAGTGGGGAAAACTCGGGGACACACAGTCTCGAGTAATATCCCCCTCCAAGCTCCCACATGGAAACAAGGTCTGCTCCAAATCCCTCAGTGGCCTCCACACCTGTCCTGAGCCCTGACCCCTCGCTCCCGGGCAGTTCGGTTGTAGCGTCTGCCTGTCATGCCTGCAGCAGACGGGAGCTCGTCTGAGCCACTTTTGGACCCTCCAGACATTGAGGTGGTGCCTGGGTCCGGGGTGGGCAGTCGGGGGGCCCTGCCTGGCTGGCATCCCCAGCAGACCTGGGCTGTTCCCAAGTGAGGAGCAGAGGAGAGAGAGAGACGGAGGTCAAGGAGAGAGCCATTAACACAGAGCCCCCTCTGTCTTTCACATACACACGCGTGTGCACGCGGAGGGCAGGCTGGGGCGAGAGGGGAGGCAGAGCCCCAGAGGCAGAGAAATGCAACAGGGAGACAGGATACAAAATTTCACAGACTCCCAAAGCAGAGCTGAAGAAATTGTTTCCAGAGGCACTTTGGAGCTGGCCCCCGCTGGCCCCTACAGCCCCGTCACTTAGCAGGTCTAGAGGTCCCCTTGCAGCTGCCAGGATTGGGAGGAGGGCGGGTGGGCAGGGGCGGTCGGGGCCTGCTGGAGAAAATCTCCCCAAACCAGGCTTGGCATCCAGGCCTCTGATTGCCCTGAGCCTGGGGGAGGGGTGGCAGAGAAAAGTGGTCCAATATGGTTGGTGCTCATGCGTACCCCAGATGCCCATCTGCTCATTACGAGAGGCCGGGTGAGTAACCCGAGAGCCCCGAAGGTGTGGCCCTTAAAACCAGGCCCTCCCGAAGCAGGGGCGGGGCGGGGGGGCTCCGTCTGCTGGATCTGGGGTTGGCAAAACTAAAACACAAAAAGCTCACATGCAGCTGTAGAGGAAAAGCAGTGAGAAGTGAGGAGATCCAGCTGAATTCCTTCCTTTTTTTTTTTTTATTATGGTGAGTATACTTAACATGAGATCGACCCTTTTAACAAATTCAGTGTACATGCAGTACCATGAACTATGGGCACAATATCGTACGGAGGTCTCTAGGACTTTTTCATCTTACGTAACTACAATTTATATCCATAAAACAGCAGCTCCCCATGCCCCCCCCCCCCCACCAAGCCCCTGGCAACCACCCTTCCACGCTTTGCTTCTACGAGTTTGGCTATTTTCAATACCTCATGTCAGTGGACTCAGACAGAATTCGCCTTCCTGTGCTTGGCTGATTTCACTCGGTGTAATGTCCTCCAGGTTCATCCACGTTGTGACATATTCTAGAATTTCCTTCTTTTTTAAGGCTGAATAATATTCCATTGTATGTAGACGGTGAAAAGAAAACCTACAGAAGGGGAGAAAATATGTGCAAACCATCGAGCTGATAAGGGGGTTAATATCCAAAATACGTAAGGCGCTCCTACAACCAACAGCAAAAAACCGCAAATGGCCCCTATTCAAGGATAGAGAGAAGACTTGAAGAGACGTTCAGGAAGACATTCAAGACCTACAAACGGCCCACGGGCTTGTGAGAACATGCTCAATGGCACTAAGCATCAGGGAAACGCACATCAAAACCACATCGCTGACACTCTAAGGATGGCCCACGATCGAAAAACAAAAAATAAGCGTTCGCGAGGATGTGGACGGATCGGAACCCTCACCCACTGCTGGGGGGGATACGGAATGGTGCAGCCACATGGAAAACAGTATGGCGGTTCCTCCCAAAATTAAACATAGATCTACCCTGTGATCCAGCAATCCTCCTTCTGCATATACCTCCAAAAGGATTGAGGTCAGGATCTCGAAGGGATGTCTGCAGTCCTGTATGTCCCGCGGGGTGATTCGTAGTAGCCGAGAGGTGAAAACAATCTAAATGTCCACAGGCAGATGAACGACAAACAAATTCCTCCCGTTCTTTTCCTTTTATTGTTTAGCATCTAATGTTAGAGCCTTTATCCCCGCACTTTTCAAGTACAACGTTTCCCCACGGGGAGCACGCAGGGCATGATGGGGCAGAGGGGGCCAGCGGGTGGCGTGTGCTGACCCCAGCCTGCTCCAAGCTGGGGGTTCTGCTCCCGGCTCTTGAAGCAAGGTTTCAACTGACACTGCTTAAAATATTTCAAAGGTAAACAATTCTTAATGACCATATTATAGAACTTATTATTTCTCCAGGGAGGGGAAAGTGGCTGGCAATGTCCCAAGGCCTCATGGCCAGAGTAAGTAGGAGGCTGACCTGGGGCGCAAGGGCCTCGGGGTCAGGCAGGCCTGGGTTCTGTCCTGAATTCTGCCCTTTTTAATTGCATAACCTTGGGCAAGTTGCAGAACCCGCTTACCATGTCATGGGGATAACACAGTGCCTCTCTCCTGGGGTTGTGGGCAGGGTAAACCGAGTTCTAACTCAAAATTACTTAGGAGCCTATGGGCCTGGCAACCTCAGGACGCAGAGCTCCCATTCCCTGGGCTGGGACCCAGGCGATCTACTACTGGTTCGCAGCTTGACCGGGGACAGCACGCCGCCTCTCACTCCCCACCTTCATCTGCTCAACAACAATGCCGGTCTAAAGCGGCGGTCCTCCACCTTGCTGCACATTAAAATCACCTGGGGAATTTTGAAAGGTGTTGACCACCCCGCAGGCCTCACTCCTACAAGTTTCTGACCTCACCGCTCCGAAATGGGCCTAGGTCTTAGTGCTTTCCAAAAGTTCCCTTAGTCCCTTCTCACGGGCCAGCGGAGTCGACAGCCACTGCTCTAGCTAATTTGAAACCCCTCTTCCAGTGCTGAAACTTTGTGCCTGGATTCAGCTTGATTCCGAAAATACCTGATAAAGCACCCAGTGGGTTTCTGCGTTAGGTGTCTGGCCCAGGGATGCTCTCATTTCATTTCAGCTGCCTGGGAGATGCCTGATGTGGGCTGAAGTGGGGAGTCATGACGTAAGATGGTTTTCGTTCTTTGATATTAACCTGCCTCCATCTTGCCCACTTTTCAAATAAACTAACTTTGTAAATAACAACCCTATCACTCAAGTTCATTGCCCTATGATCCGTATAGGTTAAACATGGGGGGAAACACAGGTCTGTGAACAGCGCTGACGCTTATGTTAACATGGGGTCCTGCCTATCCCACCTTCTCTTTGCTTCTAATGTAATAATTGTGAAAGGGGCTGGAGGGACCAATACTTTTCACACATGCTAATAAGGAGAAAGAAAGGGAGAAGGAGAAGGATAGGAAGAAGGAGAAGAAGGAAAAAAGAAGGAAGGGCCCCTGTTCTTACCATAGCAACAGGACAACAAAATAGTCAGGAATAAGCCGAGAAGCGTATTAGCATTAGATGAGGGAAAATCTTAAATGCTGCTAGGAGCATAAAGAAGAGTCAGCCAAAAGGAAAGACACATCACAGCCTTGGGCAGGAAGGCCCCGCATCATAAAAATGTCAGGTCTTCCCAAGTTAAGACATAAATTTAGTGGGAACTCAAAAACACCAACAGGATCTGGTCACTAAACGAGATGATTCCAACATTCCTATGAAAAGATAAACCAGCAAGAATAGTAAAATTCTCAAAAAATAGAGAATCCTGGGGGAGGACTAGCCCCACCAGATCCTAAAATTTCTTCTGAAACTCCGAATCATAAATTTTAAAACAATAATTTAATAATTATAAAGCATATCATTTAAAACCATATGGTCAATGAATTGGCAGACTCGTCATTGGAACAGAATAGAAAATTTGTAATAGTCCAAAATACGTAACAGAATTTAGATCACGATAAAGAAGGTATTTCAGATCAGTAGAGAAAAGGTGGATTAGTCATCGAATTGAGCGGAGACAACAAAGTTGTCATCTGGAAATAAAAAGTTGGATCCGTAATCCTCATAGTAATCATCGAGTCTGTTCACACATAGTCCAGTTCTCCTCTCCTTCTGACCATGTGACTCGCTTTGACTGATGAAACGTGAGCATAAATGCGTTTTTTTCAAGAGGAAACCTTTAAGAGCCAAGTTACGATTCACCATATCTCTGTGTTCTGGCCACAGTGACCAACGACGTTCTCTGTCTGCCTGGGTCCTAGAGCCGAGAGCTAATACAGAATGGACGTGTGACACGATTAAGAAATGAGCATTGCAGCATACATTATCTCATCCTGTTTCATTCACAACATACAGCAGGATAAATTTCATAGACATTTAAGATTTAAATGTAAAATATGAAACCCTTAAAGTGTTAGAAGAAATCATGAGAGAGTTTAATACCTTACAGTGGGGAAGGCATTTCTAACAAAGATTTTAAGAGCCCCAAAACATTTTTTAGAAGATTATTAAGTTTAAATACACACAAAGGATGGAATTCCTGCATGACAAAAACCACCATAAGTGGAGTTAAAATACAAAGGAAAAACTGGAGGAAATACTTATAACTGATATCATGGAAAGAGGACTAGTTTCACATATATCTAAAGAGATCTTATAAATCAATAAGAAAAAAGACCAGTGACCCAATATAAAAATTGACCAAAAGTATTAATCGATTGTTCATAATAAAGCAAATTAACTTGGCTTTTATTTTTTTTTCAAGATTTTATTTATTTATTGGACAGAGATAGAGACAGCCAGCGAGAGAGGGAACACAGCAGGGGGAGTGGGAGAGGAAGAAGCAGGCTCATAGCGGAGGAGCCTGATGTGGGGCTCGATCCCGTAACGCCGGGATCACACCCTGAGCCGAAGGCAGACGCTTTAACCGCTGTGCCACCCAGGCGCCCCTAACTTGGCTTTTAAACTTATGAAAATATTAGTCAGGTTAAGAAAAATGCAGATTAAAACTACAAGTGAGAAGCTCTGTTTCACCTGTCATGTTTGGCAAAGATGAGAAAAGTCAACGCCATACTGTGGGAAATAGGGACCCTCGTATATTCCTAGAGCAAATATAAATTGCAACAGTCTCCGTGGAGAGATATCGGATAATCTCTCAAAATTAGCGGTGCACATACTTTATAATCCAGCAATTCTGTTTCTAGAAATTTATCCCATCGGTGTACTTACACAGGTGAGAGTTGATATGCATAGCAAAGTTATTCATTGCGGTATCCTCCGGAGTTGCAAAAAAGGAAGAAAAAGGAAAGGAAGCAGTTTAAATGCCCACTGGTAAATGGCAGTTTCCATAAATCGCAGTTCATGCATGTCACGGAATATGATGCAGACTAAAAGAACAAGCCGAATTGGAACGATGAGCCAAGCATGTTGTAAAGTACATGAAAACAGCAGACAAGTGTGAATATCATGCTGCCATTTGCACGTGAATAAAATATTTCTGGACAAAAACGTTCAAGTTGCTTAAAACATGTTTGCCTCTTGGAAGGGGACCTTGATGTCTGGGAGGGGTTTGGAGGAAGATTTTACCATTTTTCTCTAATTCATTTTGAATTTTGAACAGTGTGAAAATTACTTGTTCCAAACACTACTTAAAATTCACCGGAATGAACAAGAAACTCTGAGTGTGACTAGTTCTCTTGAGTTCGCTGGCACAGGACCGCAATGAGGACCCATCAGACAATGAAATTAAGTGTTTATGTGTTTCTGAGTATTGGAAACAATTATGTAACCCTAGATGCTTCGAAATCTCATACCAAGAAGGTTCAAGGCAATTGACCATAATTTCCCGCTGCATTGAGTTTCGTATATTTCAGAATTGGAAGACATTTTTTCAGAGGAGTTAAGACCAAAATTTCTTTAAAAGGTCAACTCTAATTTCATCTCAGCTGAGAATTTTTTTTTTCTAACGAAAGCCATCAAATCGCTCTAGAATGTCAATGCATTTTTCATCTTCTTGTCTTAGACAGAGGTTCCCATGAAGATCGCACCCCCAGCTCTCTTCTCAGTAGAGAAGGCCATGTTTGCCCCAGTGGAGAATTTTCTATCCACCTAAACCACTCCTTTCAAGTGAGAAATACCAACCTGAGATCACCTGGGGAAAGTGGAGATGTTACATCAGGCAGCTGTGTGCTTCAATAGGGGCTGGGCCAAAATTGGGCGTCCCACGCAGAGGTCCACCCCAACCCTACACCGTCCACTCTAAGGACCTCATGCGTGGGGTCAGCCTGAAAAGGAACTTCAGAATCAAGAAGCTCCAGATTTGATTGCACCTTTCATTGAGGGATTTATGCAGAATCTCTCAGATTCCAAAACCTTCCATGGATTCCCATCCAAGTGGACATGGAGGGTCAGGCACCGTGACCATGACAGTAAAGATTTTGACAATGAGCATCCCTGAAGCATCGCTGGGACAGAAGAGCTGAAGATTGTCTACTGTGCAGCGAGCCCCACGCAAGCCTCCCCTTCAGCTACCTAAAGGGGAGGGATAACCCACCCACACTGGTTTCCTGATCATGATCGATAATGAATTCCCAGCCAGCTGGATGGGGACACAGAGTCAGATAAATTTAAATTTTAAAAATAAAAAAATGTTGTACCTCCTGTACCTCTGAGTTGGCGATGTAAAACAAAGACCTACTCCATCGTTATCATTCTTATTATTATGTGAATATTTTATAGGGGATGCCGCTCTTCCAGTGTCCCAACATGTTGATTCATAGAACAGTATGTGTTCACGCACGGAGCTCTCTCAGGCTCTGTCTCACCCCCCAGCCCGAACCTGCCTGTTCAGAGCCCGTGTCTGCCTGCTGCTCCATTGTCTGTTTAGATCCTTTGGGTCAATGCGCCTCTTGAAACCTGTGCTTGGTTATGGGTCCATTATTGCTTCCCGACGCTGTCCCTTAGCTCTACCCTCTATTTCCATATGGGTTCGTTCCAACGACTCCCATATCTGTTAAGGTTTTTTTTTTGTTGCTTTTTAAAAAATATTTTATTTATTTATTAATCTATTATATTTGAGAGAGAAAGAGCATGCACTCAAGAGAGAGAACCCCACATAGACTCTGCCCCGTGCACGGAACCTGACACGGGGCTCGATCTCACGATTCCGAGGTCGAGACCCGAGCCAAAACCAAGAGTCAGACGCTCCACCGACTGAGCCACCCAGACACTGCCCCCATTAGTTTTAAATCCCACAGGTGACCACAATTGTCCAGAAGTGTCCTCTGATTTGCTCATGCTGAGCCCTAAGATCTCTACTAAATTAATCATACAAGGTGGATTCAATCCACGTTGAAAAAGTCTTTAACTTGGAATTTGGTGGATATAAAAATAAAGGTCATTGAGAATTATTGACCCTGTGTTTTGGAATAAGAACTGCATTTGGTTAATTTAAGCAAAAATATACACATCGTGGATCCTATCCAGGGACTTCTCATGGTGCTTGTAACTGCCCCCCTGTCAGGGAAGGAGTGAAACCCTTAGCCAGGACCGCCAGAGGACAGCCTCTGTTGGAGCTGACGTGCACCCCTTTTCTCCTACCCCTTGAGCCCTGTCCTACGGATCTTCTGCCTTTTGTCTTGGCATTGTCATCCTCCTTGTTTACTAGAATGTCATCTTGACGGGAGCCCCTCTTACCAAGTGCGCCTCAAGAACACTTGGAAATGCTAAGGTTCCTTTCAGGTAGAATGTTACTGGAGGCTCCATTTCCTCTCATAGGTCTTTTAAAATTCTGGTGGACTGCTGCAATTCAACCACTCAACACAAACATTGCATTGAGGACATACTCCTTGCCTCTTCTTACGCTCTGGGGATGGCTTTGCCTGTTTGCGGCTTCCGTGACTACATATCCGATTTGGTCTAGACGTTCTCAACTTTTTCCTTTCTTCTGGGCCATGGCTCAGAGGGTTTTTGCGAGTGCCCAATGAGGTCACATGGTAGGGTGTCTCACCCAGCGCCTGGCACGTGGTGGACGTTACAAACGAGAGCTAGCAGTGTTCTTGTCTCGTGGTTGGGCCACTTCTTCCAGATCTAGCACGCGATAGTCACCTCAGCAAATACAGTTCAGTGACTGCTAAGAAAAGGCCCCCACCTTCTCATTACCCTCTCCTTCTGTTTCCCTAAAGTAGCGCAAAGATGTGAAATGACTTCCAAAAACCCAAGATGGGGCATTTTAGTGTCCCACAGTTAAGGAAAACCACCTGCCAATTTGATCCAATGCCTTCACATGCACACAAGGTTCATTTTCAAACTCTTCTGAGATGCTGGGTCTTGACAGACGGCAAGTAGAGAAACTCAACAGGAAGTGGAACAACAAATAAAAAATTGCAAACCCAAGGGAAAAAATGTTGTGTGCTGATGGTAATCAGACCATCAGTGATGTTCTCTAGCACCGTAGAGAAACAGCCAGACTCAGAAGTCCTCAGAGACTAAGAACCCTCTGCCCAAGAAGCCATACTCCCGGACACCAGCAGCAGAGCCCCCTTCTCAAGGCGTCTGCTAGGGCTCCGCTCCTCCCCGCGCTCCTCCCCCCAGTGCTAACTCTAGGACCTCCTCCTCCTCCTCCACTCTGTAAATACTACACCATATTGCACGGAAATATAACACATGACCTTTATCGAAAAGACCCAAATGTTATAATATTAGCTTAAACCCTATGAAATTGTCATTTTTGTAGTCAAAATGGTTGAATATTGGCAATTTCAAATGATTTGGTCCAATGGCGATGTGCTATATTCATTGGTACTCGACATGTACCAGGCCCTGTACTCTGTGCGCCAACCCTTCGAGGGAGTGTTGTTACCTTGGTTTTACAGACGAGGAGATAGAGTCTTAGGTGAAGTGACTTGTCCCTGGTTGGGCAGCTAGTAGCGTGTTCCTATCGTGTTCAGGCGATATACCATAACTCCTTGGCGTATCCGCCAACGACTACACTTCCAATGATCTTTTATTCTACCCTCGTGGGGCCATCCATTCCTTTGGCTGCACCCCAGATTCGGTCATGACCGATAACTGGCCACCATTCACATGATGTCTCAGCAACATGAGCATCTCGCCCTTGACCACTACTCTCTGTCTCTACAGCACGCCCACACCAATCCTTCCCCCTTCTACTAAATTCTCCAGTCACTGACCTGAAATTTCCCCTGCTTCAGACTCTCTCGTGTGTTCATTTCCCTCCTCCCCCGGCTGAGAGTTCACATGCAATTTTGACAACCACTCCCTTGCATCTATTTTCCTTTCCCCCTTCACCCTCCAAAATAGGGACCTGGCAAACCTCCAAACCTGCGGATCCCCAAATCGCTTCACAGACAAGGTACTGATTCCCGGGATACCCAATGCCCCCCGGAGAACCGATCAATATTCGGGGATGTGGCTGTGTTACCATGTTCCAAGACAGACTAGCTCGGACGTTCTGGGGCTGCTGCCGTACAAGTGTTGAAATCAAATCAGAAGTTTCTAATATTCTACAGATAAGAGGGAAGAAGCAAGTAAAATATTCCTCCTGTTTAAGTTTGGAAAATATCAAACACATAGAACAATTAAAAGAAGTCTACAATTTAGAACCATATACGTTTCTCCTAGATTTACCAGTCATGGACATTTTGCTGCAGGTGATCTCTCTCTCTCTCTCATTCTCTCTCTCTCTCTCTACACACACACACACACACACACACACACACACACACACACGTGAGCAGGCACACACGCACACACGAGTGCGTTGAAGACCATTCAGTGTTGGGTGCTCAGTGTAACTCTAAACAGCCTGTCTCGTGACTACCACATTCAGGCCGCAGGAAAACGGAAACGTGTCTCCAGGTCTCCTCTCGTCATGTCACCAAAACAAAAGATAAGTGTGTCCAGATGTTAGGAAGGACTGTGGGTTGTGTCCCTGTTGAATTCTGGACACGAACCCTGTTTCTGAGCATGGAGAGGGGTGGAGTGCTTGGGTAGGAGGAAAGAGAGATATATTGCTTTGCCAATTCTTTCTCTCAGATCGCAAGAATTCAGTAGATGTTGCATAATAAGGGACATTTTCTGGAAGCACAAATGGTCCATTTTCGTGCTTCTTTTTGTGTTATAATTTGTGCTTTTGGAAGTACTCACAAATTAGCATAATATCCCCAAAGACTTGCCCATGACAACGGAGGAGGATTTTTCAATATTAAATGATTTATATTAGTCCCAAATTTGTATAACCTAGGTCCAGACAAAACATGCACAAAGCGTGAGATGGATTTTTCAAGCAGCCAGTTATGCTAGAATGGCAAATGATTTTATATTTATTAAAATATTTAATAAGATTTAACTAACTTTAAAAATAAATTCTGCCTTATTTGAATAATTCTTCTTTAAAATTTTATATTTATTAATTTTAATTTGCATTTTGTCATTTGATGAAAGATCATTTAAAATGTTTTAGAAGACAAAATCATTTGGAAACATGAACAATTTCTATTTTCTGTCTTCTACATTTTTCATTTATACTTTTAGGAAAGTACATTCGGTTTTGTATACTTTGGATTAATTACATTTTATTCTTTAGTACTTTAGCTCATTGCTGTCCGTAGAAAATATTGTGTAATAATCTTGATTAGAGTAATATAATTAGTGATTTTGCCAAGATGAGGGCATAAGGAAATAAAAATACTTTTTGAATCAGATGACTATTTAAGCATTTTGTGTTTATATATTATATTACACAACCGAACATTGACAGTTCATCCTTAGAACCTCCAGACATTCCTGATAATCATTCAATTCAGTTTTTTCTTAAATATTTTGCCAACTTTTAGTGAGATAAAAATCACAGCTTTATAGATCACTTGTTTTGTCATTGTACGAGTATATTTGAAAAGGTAGGATGGAACGTATAGTATTTAGGGGTTCATTATTTTGGTTTTTAACTCTTAAACATCTGCTTTATATATGTGCAAATATATACCATAGACATCTAGTATGTGGCCTTCTAATCCTACCCTTAACCCGCAGCGTCTAGATAAAGTCTCATTCTGGCTCCTGCCGATGTTAGATCAGACCTATCTACAGACCCGCAGACGTACACTTAACTCATTGGTTTACCACGTGAATGGGAAAACAAACAAATACTAACAAGCCAAAAATCAGATTATAACAGGGTCTCCAGGACCTAGTAGAGAAACTTGGAAGGCAAAGGGGTTTAATAGTAAGTGAGCTATTAACTTATTAAAATGCATTTATAAAAACAAATAGTTTTAGCAAATGTCACGAAGAAAGTTGATGAAATTTGATATCATTCTCAATTTACATTTCGGGAACATTTTAGAAAATTAGGAAGAGTACATCTAACTTAGTCTCGCGTTTGATGGTGAAGTATCACAGACATTGCCATTAAATTGGGGCAGGAAAAGGATGCCAGGGTTTCTTTCTTTTTTTTTTTTTTATTAGTTCACGTTGTTCTTGAGTTCCCATCCAATACAGTTCTTTATAAAGTAGACATAAGAGATATGATCTCTGGAGGAAAAGACGGAATCAGATGATTTTTAGGCACTATTGATATATCAGGAAAACCCTAGAGAATCCTCTGAAAAGCTCTTAAGAAATAATGGAAGTTCAATAATATGGCCAGATACGTCATAAATACGCCGAAGTCAATAGAATTTTTATATACCAGCAATACCAGATGGGAAGACACAAAAACGGAAAGAAGATTCCCTCCATGAGAACAATAAAAACATAAAATCTCCAAGAACGACTCTAAAAAGGGAATGTGGGAATCTGAATAAAGGAGAATATGAAACTTTACCCAGAAAAGGAAATTGAGAGACCGTGTTCCGGAAAGGGAGGACACGATGGGGAGAAAGACGTCAATTTTTCCCAAATTAAATAAAGATTTAATGCCGTAACAAACCAGCAGAAGTTTTTTGTAACTTGACGGAAGTGGTTGTAAAGTTATCCCTTTAAAAAGTTGGAAAAGCTCATAGAATTTTTAAAAAGATGGGTCAAATACGGTTCTTACAAGTCCAGTTATTAAAATGGATTATCAGTCTATGCTAATTAAATGGTGCTGCGCTGGTGCGCTCACAGATGCGTGCGAGTTCAAGCAAAAGCCGGTCCGCCGGCAGCGCTGAGGATCTTTTTTTTTTTTTTTTTAAGATTTTATTTTATTTTATTCGACAGAGATAGAAACAGCCAGTGAGAGAGGGAACACAAGCAGGGGGAGTGGGAGAGGAAGAGGCAGGCTCCTAGCGGAGGAGCCTGATGTGGGACTCGATCCCATAACGCCGGGATCACGCCCTGAGCCGAAGGCAGACGCTTAACCGCTGCGCCACCCAGGCGCCCCAGAGCTGAGGATCTTGCTCCTGCCCTCCCACGCGGTCCGGCTGCTGCTATCCTCCCTCATCCGCCTCGGCGCCAGTTCAGTGGAGTGCCATCGATGGGTGTCCCCAAAGGATTCCTTGGTTAAAACTTTTCTCTGATGATAAAATACATACAGCTGGGAAATGCAAAACTATGCATCTTTATGTGTGACATATATAGTCCTCTGTCCTTTTTTGGCCAAAGTTTCCGTCTTTTTTAGCCTTTTAATTTTATTTATAGCACATTGTAATGCAAGGAAAGCTTCCATTTCTAGGCAGTCGAATCTACTGACCTTATACACTGTAACTTCTTCCCTTACCTTGAGGCGAAAAGATTCTTCTCGATTTAATCTATGATAAATGTAACCCTTTAAAGGGAACTTTAAAGTGGGGGGTGGGGAGATGACTTTTTCAATCAACACTGTCAGGACAACGTGGTAACTATGCAGACAAAAGTAATTCTGACGGCTTCATCGTTCTTTCTATCAATATATTCCAGACGAAGCAACAATTTAAATGTAAAAAAATGAAAAAATTGTAAAATGTATTCAAGAAAACAGAGGACAAATTTGTTTGTATTTACAGTGTGTGCGCGTGTGTGTGTTTTCTCCTAGGCATGACCCTAAACCAAAAGCCCATAAAAGAAAAGACGGTAAATTTGACACATTTTACTCCGTAAAATTTCTATATTCAATGTGGCAAAGGTACCATGAAGTCACAAGACAAGTGACAAGCTAGAAAAACAGTTTCAGATTACATACATACATATCTAACTGTATATAATTTATAGTTACATAAGTATATATAATTTGCATATAATCTTCTACAAATTATTAATACATTATTTAATCTAATAATTTAAGTAATAAGTAATTGCTTATTATTTTATTACTAATTGGTTATTAAGAAACAGAGAAAAGAAAAAAAGAACGTGGACAGCTCACAGAGGGAGAAATACAGATGGTATTTACACATGCAGTGTCATAAAGAGAGAAATCAATGGAATCTACAACTTGATACCATATTTATTCCTCTATCCTGACAAAGATCTAATGAGATCGGCAATGTACCATGTGTCAAGGGTATGGGAAGACAGGCACCTGCAGAAATTTGGGGAGGGGTGTAAATTGGCCCAACCCTTGTGGGAAGCAATTTTTATCAAAATGTGAATGCTCTCTTATCGACCTTTCACCTGTAGGAATTTGTCCTAAGAAATCCATAATACAAGAGTACACACACACACACACACACACACACACACACACACATAAGGATAGTCACTGAAGCATTGCCTTAGCAGTAGAGACTGGAAGCAAGCTAACCATACCACTGATTGAATAAATAATGGTACGGCTGTTTGTAGGGGAGTCCCAACTTTAACCTTTTACCCTCTTAGGGTGCTTTTGGGCTGGGTCTAAGAGTTAAATTGACATAAGACAGATCAACGGGAAAAAAGCATACAACTGTCTTTAATACAAGTTTTACGTGCCACGGGGGAGCCTTCATAAGGAACAAAGACCCAAAGCGATGGTGAAACCTACTTGCTTTTTTCTACTAGGTTGAACAAAGAGAGGCAATGTGGAAAAGGGACTAGACTCTGAACTCCTTCACATTCGGGGTTATGCACTGCTATTTAAAAGAAATCAGCAAGCCACCCTCTCGGACCCTGGCGCTGCCTCTGGCTCACGGGGCTCCAGCTGACGGAGAGGAGGGGGTCAATAGGGAGGACCCCACACCACGGCTCTTATAAAGCAGACTGGCTTCCTGGCTTCAAAACCTACACAGCCGGCCTTTTTCAAGACACCAAGCTGTGCTATCCATGCCACAGGGCTCACAATCACACCAAGGACACACAAGCAGCATGCCCCGTTCATGGAGTCATGCTGAAGACTTCACTACCATGAGAAGCATTTCATGGTCAAAAGCAAGAGAAGAAAAGAAAAGAAATCTCTTCTTCCCGTGACCAGGAGTTCTGGATCATCAGTTTTTTCCCTGTGGGGTCAGAGGCACCTAAGCAGATGAGTGAGAGTGGAGAAATAGAAGGCGGAGATCAGGTATTGGCGGTTTTTCATTTTCCTTAGCGTGCGAATTTGCCACCTACGGACGAGGACGAAAGCATTATTAACGCACATCGGAATGTTTCAGTGAACACGTTTCAGCAGTTCAACTTCATAACAATGATAAAGAAGCCAATTAAAATTTTCTGGACAATGCCAGCATTTGAGGTTTTAAAAAAGACAAATTTTCTTTTTTTTAAAGATTTTATTTATTTATTTGTCAGAAAGAGAGCGAGAGCGCAAGCGCACAAGCAGGGGGAACAGCGGGCAGAGGGAGGAGCAGGCTCCCCGTGGAGCAAGGAGCCCGATGCGGGGCTTGATCCCAGGACCCTGGGATCATGACCTGAGCCGAAGGCAGCCACGTAACTGACTGAGCCACCCAGGCATCCTTGCATCTGACTTTTTAAAGTCGTCAGACATAGAGGGGTCAGTGTCTGAGGAGTCGGACAGTTAGCTGCAAAAATACTCCCTTTTTAAAGGGATTTAATCCATCTTGGTCCTTTGCAGATCACTTGGGCCTGGCAGACGTGGGTGGAGGTGACAGCGTGGGATTAGCCAAAGGCTGAGCAGGACAAGACGTTGTTGGCCCTCACCTCCAGGTGCAGGAAGAGAGAGTGTGACTGTCTCACAATTCACGGAAGCCCCAGAGGCCAGTAGCCACACGGCAGGTGCCAGATAGCCCCACCCTTCAAGGTGAGATTCTAGATTACAGTGGGGTTCACAAAGAAAGTGGATGAAAACTATTTGGTAGCTCTCAGCCCAATACCCAATATCCAGGTAGACGGGACAGGGACCAAGAGAGGATTTCCTGGGGAGCGGTGTTTCATCCTGGGGTATTGCCCTGCCCCGTGGAGGAATGAACCTTCCCTCTTCCCTCCAGCCCTGGGAGGTGGCATCAGGGGGCCCTTGGAGACCTTGAGCCCCTAGTGTCTGTGGATGCAGAGCTGGCAGGTGTCAGCCCAGGGCCTGAGCAGCCCCGAAGGCAAGAGGCAGAGCTCCCAGCCTGGAGTGGGAGAGAGCAGGGTGCTGGTGGAGGACGAAGCAGGTTGGACAGTACTTCCTCCAAAGTCAGGGTGCGGAGAAGGAAGGGTGTTCCTCCACCAACTAAGTAAACCCACCACGGCAGCCAGCCTGAGTCGTCTTGGAAGGGACTTTGCCCCGAGGACCCCTGGAGGGGCAGCATGCTCCGGGACGGAGTGGACGGACAGAGCCCAGAGGCTGATGGCAAAGGTGAGAGATGCATCTAGAAGCATGAGGAGAAGTGCGAGAGGAGGCTGGGGGATTTGCCGTGAATCCCATGGACAGGCTGGCAAGAAGGATGCTCAGAGCACACGTCGAAGCCCAGACAGCCAGGTCAAGTAGAAACTTCCAGAAGCTCGATGATCCCCATTCTTCCCCCTCCATCCCAGAGCAGCAGGCAGGACACTGGTGAGGTCCCTGTGAGGTGCTGGTGGAGGAAAGAGGAAAAAGGCTGCCAGGTCTGCCTCCCACCCACAGGCCCCCTGCATGAGTTTGCAGGTGACCCACAAGGAGCTCACCTTGGGGTGGACAGTGTTTTCATGATTGCACTGAACTAAACAAAGGAATTTTTTTTTAACTTAAAGTAGAGGATATTCTGTTATCCGGGAGGGACCCAAAAAGCTATGGGATGGGATTCACCCCAGAAGGCATCCAGGGGTGGAGAAAGAGGCGGGTCAGCATCGGGAGGGAAGTCCGGAAGCTTTAGGATAGAATCCTAAGGACGCCCACCTGCTCCAAGTGTCCATATCTGTGCAATTAGCATATCAATGTGTAGGGAGAAGGGGGGATGTAGAGGCAGGGGTGAGAGAAGGGAAGGGGCGCCTGGGGGGCTCAGTCGGTTGAGCCTCCAGCTCTTGGTTTCAGCTCAGACCGTCATCTCAGGGTCGTGGGATCAAGCCCCATGTCAGGCTCTGTGCTCAGCGTGGAGTCTGCTTGTCCCTCTCCCCTCTCTCTCTCTCTCAAATAAATAAACAAAATCTTAGAGAGAGAGAGAAGGAAAGAGAAAGCTTTTTTTGTTTTAGGTGCTTTTACATGGGGAAATTCTTTTTGAAATGAATGTGCAGGCAATACCAATTGAGAAATTGGAGAACAGATTATATCTGGACACACACCATTTGTCTCCCAGCTTTGGAGGACCTTTGTTCTTTGGCCCTGACCCCTTCTTGCAGGTATCACTGGCTTCTGGAGCGTTCCATAAATATTTGCCACCAATGACCCAAATTCTGGCCTGCCAAGGCCTGAGCCAGCGGTGGGAGATGGAAACCCACACAGGAACGGAGGGGAGACAGACTGGGCTGGGGGAGATCCATATGCCTTCTTTTTCTGCTTCTTTTATATAAACACTGTCATTTGCCATCAGATGTGAAGACAACGTTGATTAGGGAGCCTGCATGACAGCTTGGTGGAAAATACTCTCGGCTCATTACGCAAACATCCAAGGCCTCACTTTTAATTACTCGGCTAGTGCCAGATTAACTCCTAGTCCCTGCCAACAGCACGGCCTTCCTCTCAGAGAGGTCAGAACGAATCAAGAAGAAACCAGAGGAGCTAGGGCCTGTCACCCACTCCCTGACTCCTTGGTAGGAAAATGTGTTTAGCCAGAAAAGCAGGTCACCCCTCCACGGAGAGGCCATTGGAGAGCCGGAAAATAACTTCATTTCCTGCTGGGTTCTTCCCTTTGGTTGGAGCCCCAAGTAGTCTTCTGCGTGGGGAGACCGCCTAGAATACTGTTTTCTTTGGGGAATCGCAGGAAGTCAGCATGGCGAATGTGAGCTCGCTGAGAAGACTCCGCTGTCAGACCTCGTAAGGGCTTCCAGATGCGCTGATGTGGGCAAGTAGGACACGTGAGGACAGGAACTTTGCCATTCATTCCATTCCCTCGCGCACGTGCACAGGGCACCTGCTGGGTGCCGGCTCACTGCCACGCCTGCTGGAGTTGGGGCTGGAACCGACGTGGCCACGGCCCTGGAGACTCAGTCCGCAGAAAGACAGATGGACAAAATCAGGAAGAAGAACTAGCTTCTGCACTTGGATGGGGGGACAGAGGTCTGTAGGGATCCCGTGGGACACAAAGGGAGACAGAGCAGGAGAGGACGTGGGAAAGACTGTGCAGCGGGGAGTTGGGTCCGAGACGGCCAGGGGGCAAGGACAGGAAGGAGCCCGGGAAGGAGCTGTAGGACATTTCATGGGACTGGAAGGGGCCCCATGTGGATGTGGGGGACGCGTGTGGTGCTTCTTAACTGCCCAGGACCTTCGAATACTCCTCCTGCATCTAAGAAGGCCCCTCTTAGAAATGCTGGCCTTGGGGCACCTGGGTGGCTCAGCCAGTTAAGTGTCTGCCTTCGGCTCAGGTCATGATCCTGGGGTCCTGGGATCAAGTCCCATGTGGGGCTCCCTGCTCAGCGGGGAGCCTGATTCTCCCTCTCCCTCTGCTGCTCCCCCTGCTTGTGCTGTCTCTCTCTGGCAAATAAATAAATAAAATGAAAGAGAAAGAAAGAAAGAAAGAAAGAAAGAAAGAAAGAAAGAAAGAAAGAAAGAAAGAAAGAAAGAAAGAAAGAGTGAGTTAGCCTTCCCAAGGAAAAAGCCAGCAAGTGTCTTTCCCGGTGTCCCTGGCAGCCAGGCACAACCACGTGACCTTGAACCCGTCAATCAGCCTCTTGCCGCTGTCGGTGACAGCCAGCCTCATCTTTCAGACAGGTGAGGAAGAAAGACTGGAGGTGATTCCAGCCCCAGCTGCCATCGGATGGAAACCACGAGAGGGACCTAAGTGAGAACGGCCGGCAGAGCCCCGTCAATGCCCAGAAATGTGAGGGCAATACAATACAATAATGGCCATGTTAAGGTGCTAGGTTTGGGGGGGTTCTATTAACACAGCAGTATGTGCCTGGGACGCCCAGTCCTAAGCAACTTACTGACTCTTTTCGTGTCCACCACAATCCTGTGAGGTAAGTATTGTTATTAGCCATTATTATTATTGTTCTCCTCACTTTTTTCAATGAAGCAGCCGAGGCACAGAGAGGTTGAGTAACTTGCCCAGGGATGCACAGGGAGCGGGTGGTAGAGCTCAGAGTCAAAAGCAAACCCCCTGGCTTTCGGAGTCCGCGCGTGTTCCTGCGAGCTGTGCTGCCGTTTCTGAAAAGCACCGTTGCAAACAACAGAGGGTCACGGAAGGGTGTTGAGCGGGGAAGTGGAGAAGGGCAGCCACGGTCAGATTTGAGATTTAGACTGCTCACGCTAGCGGTGGCCCGGGGGAGATGTTGAGGACAGGCATCGGGGCAAGGTTGGAAAGCCGAGGGGCCCCGTAGCCCCTGCAGCATCCAGATGATGGGGCCTCGAGCCAAGCGGCGGCTGTGGGGATGGAGACAAGGAAACAGACAGAAACCGCAGCTCCGGGATCGATCCCTGGCTGGGTCACAGGGACAGGAACAGGAAGGACACAGAGAGGGTGCATCAGACATTGTCCCCACGACTTGGGAGCTGGCCAAGGAAGACAGTTCTCTTATTGATGTCAGCAATCGCCGAAAGACACGAATCACTTGTCCCTCCTCATGGTCAGCTTTGCACCGAACGTCTCACACACGAGAGCACAGCCTGGCCTTGCGTCAGGAGGGACATGCTTGGTTCTGCTGTGTAAACCATCAACCCTAAAACTTGCAGTTTCTCATCAGGAAAACGAGCTGGTCCAGCATGTCCCCTGAGGTCAGCAGAGGGCTCTGCTCTGCATCGCCCTGCTCTGTGGCCCCCACCTCAAATGTCACTCACCGCAGTCACCGTTATATATGGAAAGGGAGCTCTGGGGAGTCTCTGGCCAACAGTGAAATCTTTTACCCAGAAGTGACACTAGTTACATGCCCTCAACTGATGGGCCAACTGATGGGGCTCCTGACACTCCCCCGGCTGTCCGCAGCTACCAGGAGGGAGGCGGGTCCCAACAGGCAGCAGCAGATTCGGCAGCAGGGCCTGTCCCGCCTAAAGAGCAGTGGGCTGGTACCTTGATTTTGTTGTGGTTAATATTCCCGTGAGTTATTTGTGCCTCCTTTCCTTTGGCTGCCCGTTAGCTTCTCGAGGGCCCCAAAGCTGACTCGCTCTCCAGAGTAGCAAACCCTCGCGTGGACCTGCCTGCACAGGCCGGAAACTCAGCAAGCTGTGCAGGTTTCCTAGATGTACGTCGTATTTCAAGAAAAAGCTGATTTTAGAAAGGTAAGGAAGGACTCACACCCTCTGGCAGGGTCCAAAGAAGCCCTTATGCCAGAGGCTCAGAACTTGGGAGGGTCCCATTCGCCCTTCCTCTCAATCACTTAGGGGATCAGAAAGCCGGTCCTCAAATCCGAAAGCCGCCAGGCAAGTAGCAGGACCAACCCAGCCTCCTCCCTGAACTGCTGTCCGCGGAGTCGCTCTGCTTCCTGGCTGAGGCTGGACACAGGCAGCGAGAGGGTTAAATGTGTGGCTGGGCAGCACGCGTGTCTCAGATACACAAAGTCCATTAGCTGGAAGCCTGCACGGGGAGGTGCTGTCCGTCTCCCAGCTCGGGCTCCTGGGACCTGGCAAACATCTGACCCCTTCCTGGATGACTTTTCCAGGGTCAGCCTATTATGGACGAATCCCGACTAATTCGGTCACCCTTCCATTTCTCAAGGATGATTTGTGGCTTAATTGCAGCAGGAAAAAAATAATGAAAAGTGCACAGCCAGGGCTATATCCATAATTCATAACCACAATCAAACCCTTGAGGTGCTGTCGTGACTTATGGCAGTCTGAGGGCCGCGCACCCTGGGGCCAGCAGAGGGCCCAGATGTTTCCGTTGCAGAGCATTTTAGAGTTCACAGCCTGGAGAATCCAGCCTTCCCAACTATGAGAGCAAAGTTTAGTCCCGGTTGGAGGCAAAAGCCAGAGCCTCGGCGCAGGGTCCTAGGGCCCAGGAGAGGTCCGCGCTCAGGCTGCCCTGGAAAGTAGAATGTGTCAGAGGTTCAGAGGCTGTCGCTAGCATCTCAGAGGCCACTTCAAAGTGTCTCAAGCCCATGGAAGCCCTTCATCATGCAGAAGGCTGGCCTGTGCCAGCCCCAAGAGACCATAAGAATGATATATCAGCCAGGGGGTTAGGGTGTGAGTAATAGGAAACCCAGGTCAAACAGCTTAAAACATAAAGGTAATTTATTGGCTCACACAATGGAAAAATCCAAAGATGGCCCAAACTTCAGGTATGGCTTGATCCAGGGGCTCAAACGACATCACCAGGGAGAAGGCATCTTCCATTGTTTCTCCCTGCTGTCCATCTCAGAGTCCACAGTGGCCCACTGGTAGTACCAGGATTTCTCTCCCAGAGGCAAACTGGCTGCACCAGTGCTAGACCTCACAGCCTCAGGGGAAGAAAGATTGTCTTTTCCCACATGAGCCGAACAAAGACTCCTACTCTCACTGGCACCCACTGGGTCAGGTGTCCATGCGTGAACCAGGTGAGGGGTAGGAAGAAAGGCAGAACATGATGATTAAGCCAAGCGGGCAGCTGATGGTCAACCCCACATATTCCATCCATTTGAAAGTGGAGCAAGAGTAATTTCCAAAGGGGAGACCTAGCTCACCAATGGACACACTGGGAAAGCAAAGGGCAGATGTCTGCTTCCTGGACCAGGCACGGACAAGGAAGGTCCAGGGGCCAGGTCCAGCCCAACACTTTTTTGTAAATGGTATCATTGGAACTCAGCCACCCTCGTTCTTTTCTGTATTGTCTGTGCTGCTTTCACACTACAGTGAGAGTCAAGTAATCGAAACAGAGTCTGAATAGCCCAAAAGCCTTAAAAAGTTACCATCTGACTCTTTACAGAAAACGTTTGCTGACTCTTGGCATGGAGGGCATGTCCCTGTAACGGAGACCTTCTGAAACGATCCCTAAACACAAGCAGTGGACATCGCTGGGGTCCAGACACCATGAAATCATAGTTGACGCCTGGTCCTGCTTCTTGCCCACATTCTGGCTGGGGCCCGAGGCGGGCTCAGGAGAGGCAGGATGCAGGGAGAGGTGGTACGGGCTGCAGGCTGAGTGCACCCAGGTCTGGAGGAGAGCACCTAGCCCTAGATGCCCGCTGGCCAGTGGCACCAGGTAATTAATGTGCCTTTCTCGGCCAGGTAGCTGGGATGACTCCCAGGATCTCTCGTCTCTCAGTACATATCCTTCCTGAGCCTGCCATGGAGGGAGAGCTCTACCTTCCCCTGGGCCCCAAATCTGTCTGCAGGAGATGGAACCCATCAGCAGGGGGCACTAAGAGGCACCGTCATCATACAGCCAGAGGAAGGGAGATTGCCAATGCCATCACTCCTGTGATTACCCAGTTTATGCAACCCTTACCCTCCTCCAACAGGCATCTTCGTTACCAGCTGTAACGGTCTTATCTGCGGGAATAATTTTCCAGCTTACGACACTATGGTTGTCTTCATGCTTGCAGTCACATACGTACTCATCCGTCTCTGTGTTTGGACTAGTGCATGAATAAGGCTGCAAAGCAAGAGGCACACAGGCTTCACTGTGAGGCGTTTGGGAGCACAAACTTAGCTCAGAATCTTTTCCTGCGTTCTATGTAACTTAGTTCTTGCCCTTTACCCTTGCTGTTAAGAGATGGTAGCGGAGTTACCAAAGATTTCTTCTCTGTAGGCAGAAAAGCAAGTATTCACCAGCACATATCCCTGTGTGTGCCGGGGCCCGGAATGACTTCAAACAGTTCCTAAGCACAGAAAAGCCCATGCAGTCTCCCTACACCCCCCGCGAAATTTAAAAGAGAAGTTTTTGTTTTTTGAAATGCAAGAAAACATATGTGTGTGTGTGCGCTAAAAATAAAGGAGGTTTTTTTTCTGAATGTGTCTGATTACAACTTTATTTATTTTCCGTGCATGCATCCATTGGTTTGTGAATGAACAGTTCACTCGCCGGCTGCTCGGCGCCCCTGCTGTGCGTGCTGGACACGTATGTGCACAATTCTGCCTTCCAGATGCCCCCGCGGGCACGGGCACACCCATCCGTGCAGCTGCACAGCCCGGGAGGAAGCGAGCACTCACACGTGGTCACATCAGCGTGTCCCACGTGTGCACATGGGCTCGGGCTCCACACATACACATGTGCACATGGAGCCCAGTAGAAGTCCTAGCCAGAGCCCTGAGAAGGAATCCAGTGCCGGCACCCCCGCCGTCAGACAGAGCCGGCACTTCCATAGGATGTCTCGCCTCCCTCCCGGTGTTTTGGCCACTGCAGCTTCCAAGCTCAGCGGGAAACCTCAGAGCGCTTGCACACAGTGAGCCCCCGTAGACCTGGGGGGTGGGGAGCAGTCTGGTTCAGAGACAAAAGGCAGGGGGCAGGGAACTTGGGGGCCGAGGGAGGGAAGGCAATCACACTCCACGCTTAGGGACTGGCCGGGGGTGTGGGGGGGGGGACAAAAAAAGAGGGATGACCAGAGGGGACAGCTCAGTGTGGCCCACGGACCCCAGACAGGGGCCAACACCGTTCTGGATGTCCGATGGATGATCGACATGTACTGGCCTGACCCCCTTCGGACGACCAGATCGCCCACGGCCAGACTCAGACTCCGGGCTAACGCAGGAGTTCCCTCCTTAGCTTTAACACCGCCGGGTGAGCCCCGTCACAACATTCCGATTTAATTGATTTGGAGTGGGGCCTGGGCATCTGGATTGAGAAAACCTTCCCAGGCCGTTCTCATGCACAGCCAAGGTCGGGAACCTCAGGTTTACAGGGGCCCTGGGGAGGTGCCACGACGGGGACCTCATGACCCAGGCTGGTGGCCTCTTGGCTTCTGGGACATGTTCAGAGTGAAGAGCTTTGCTCCATAGCAGCATTGTGCTTGATCCCCACGATGGCGAGAGCAAGCTCAGGGAGCGCCCGGCCACCGTCACGAGGGTCTCAGCTGTCCTCCTCACTGGATGTCCCCCCACAACAAGAACGGCCTCTTGCAGAAGTCTTCCATGACTGCTCCAGTTCACCCATCACTCTCTGTCACCTCTGAGCCCACGGGGCCCCAAGGGAGGAGTGCTGGCTTCCTGGTTCTCAATCCGAGCCTTGCGCCATCCCCCAAGGGTACCCCTCTGTCACGGCACAGGGGGTTGGCAGCTTATGTAGGCTGCAGAGGGAGGGCTGAGAGAGCACCGAGCTGGCATCTGGCAGACACTGGCCAGATGTGAGACCCCCCTGGCCAGGTCCCCCCAATTTTCAGAGCCTCTTTGCTTGGCCACAGGCGTGGCGGGGTGGGGTGCTGCAGGAGAGAGAGCTGGAAGAATGTATGGACCACGTGAGCACCTCGCCTGACACACACAGGGGCTCCATCCTGGGTCCCCCCACCTCCAGCAGGGCGCCTGATGGGCCTGCAGACTTCTCCGTCAGCGCAGCGGGCTCAGCGCCTAGAGCCCACCTTACTCTTCAGCGAGCCATGGAAAGATCTCCATTTCCTTTTAAATCAGAAAGCCAAAACGGAGTCTCATTCGGCCTGGCTGACATTTTCTTCATACCAGTGCCGTTGTGAAGGAGCATTTCACACTTTGTTTTTATGAAGAAAGGGGCCCACCAAAGTCATACTGCAACCCCACGGTGGGGGTGATATCCAGCCCCAGAGGAGTGCCCTGAGAGGACTCCCTCACAGCGCCCGAGGGGCCCAGGGGTGTCTCGGGAAGCAAGGTCTGCCCCAACACAACCACCTTCCCCAAGTAGAGTTTCCCTGGGAAGCTAGGGCTGGTGGAACATGGGCTCTGGAGTTACATGGTTCAAATCTGAGCTGTGTGTCTCAGACAAGTTACTACACCTCTCTGTGTCTCCCTGTCTGCCTCTGTAAAAGGGGGGTGCTAAGGGCCCACAAGGGGTCGTTGTGGGGATTCAAGGAGAGGATGCATTTGGAGATGCAGGGACCCGGCAGGTCTGTCACCAGCTCAAATCCCCAGCAGTGCCTCAGGGAGCTCTGCGACGGCACAGCAGGGGTCTCCCTGGGACCTGGGGCAAGGTCTGGCCAGGCCAAGCCATCACCTCAGGCCCCAGACAGGAGCCCATGAGAAACAGCTCAAGCCCTTGGGCTCCTCAGGGCTGAGGGAGAGTCTGAGCTCTGAGGTCCCACCTGAGGGAGCCCGGGGAGTTGCTGTTTGGTTTCCTTTTGGACTTAGAAAGGGGCCTGAGGGAAGCTCAGGACACTCTCCAGGACGTGCGTCTGCTCCATGCCAGGGGACTCCCCTTCCTACCTCCTCAGCCCCCTCCTCAGCCCCCCAAGACACAGGAGGCACCAGACAGCTCGGCTCTTTGCACTCCTGCCTTTTTGTTCCGGGCACATTCAGCAAGCATTCATTGAGCACCTACCGAGTGCTGGTGGGTCGATGGAAACATCACCTCTGGGGTCTCTGAACCTCACCAGGCCCAGAGAAGCCTGGGCAGGAGAGGGAGTCTCCTGTGTGGCTAAGCACACACAGGGGCCAGGAGACAAGTGCAAGCTCATTCCCTCCTCATCCACCCTGGGGCAGGATGGATGTGGTCATTGCCATTTCACAGATGAGGAGACTGAGGGTCAGACTGCACCCCATGGCTGTAAGTGGTGAGCTGTGACCCACGCCTGGCTCTGCCTGACTGCAGAGCCAATGCTCTAAGTCTTTATCTCTCATATCACCAGAGAGCTGAGGGTGACCCTCATCCCCAGGGCTCTTGGAACCCTCAGGCAGGACTCTCCCACAGGCCCACCTTCTTGGCCCGACCACTAGAACAGGCCTGGTCAGAACTGATCTTGACCCACCCTCCAGGATGCCCATCACCAGCATTAAAGCTGAAAGGGACGAGGGGCTTGGAGCCCTGGGTGCTCCCAAATGAATGTCCAACAGATGGGGAGAGTGCCCAAGGTCACTCAGGTGCCCAAGATCACTCAGGCGGTGAACAGAAGGGAGGCTGGAACTGAGAAGCCCTCGAATGCCCGGTTCCCTCCCCATCAGGGCATCGAGGGCCCCTCACTGCCCCCTGAGAACATTCTAAGCTGCAAGACGGACATCACACTCCACAGAGCAAAATGCAAGAGGCCCGTGACACCCCAGCGGGCTCTCGTGCGGGTTTACAAGCATAACCATCCTTCTGCCACATACACACAGAGAATCTTCCAGAGCACATTGAATCTGACGGTTTTCAGAACACGTGGCCCTTGACAAAGCACATGTACACATGTCATCTGCACTGACTCACTACAAATCCTCAGATATGAAACATTCTTAAAAGTGATCAGAAGGGGGAATGAAGCATGAGAGATTATGGACTCTGAGAAACAAACTGCGGGCTTCAGAGGGGAGGGGGGTGGGGGAATGGGATAGACTGGCGATGGGTGGTAAGGAGGGCACGTATTGCATGGTGCACTGGGTGTTATATGCAACTAATGAATCATCGAACTTTACATCAAAAACCAGGGACGTACTGTATGGTGACTAACATAATATAATAAAAAAGTATTATTATAATTTAAAAAAGTGATTTTTCTGAGTATAAATATTTAAAGTACAACAATGCATTAAAGGAAGGAAAAATTACCCATAATCCCACTGTCCAGCAGCAACTACCTTATTAACATGTTGGTGGGTTTCCTCCTACCTCCTTTGCTATTTTTTTTTTTCTATTGAAGCGTATCATCACAAAAATGTATAAAGGGCATGTCTTAGTCCATTCAAGCTGCTATAATAATACCATTGACTTGGGGGCCTATAAACAACAGAAACTTGTTTCTCACAGATCTGGAGCTGGAAGTCCAAGGTCAGGATGCCAGCGTGGTCAGGTAACCGTCCTCTTCCAGGTCACTGAGTCTGCTTGTGTCTTCACACGGGAAGGGGCAAGGGAGCTCTCTGGGGTCCCTTTTATAACGGCACGAATCCCATTCATGGGGACTCCACCCTTATGACCCAAGCATCTGCCCAAGGCCCCCGCCTCCTAACGCGATCACGCTGGAAGTTAGGGGTTTGACATATGAATTTGTGGGGAACACAAATAGTGAGCCCATAGCGTGCTGAATTGCAACAGTACAGCTTGCTAAGCGTTTGTAGGAATGTAGCCGCTAGCCAGATCAAGTGTTGATGGAGGTCAATGCAGAGTAACTCCGGACCCCAGCAGACTCCCCCTTCCTACCCCACACCTGGGTGCCAAGAGCAGCTCTCTTCCAACTCCTACCACCATAGATGAGGGCTCCTTATTTTAGGATTTCATGTGCATGAAATCATGAGTATCTCACTTCTTTGGCTCAGCGTGACTGTGGGGTCTTCATGTTGCCTGTGTTTGGGTGTGTTGTTTGGGTCTTGTTGTTGCCTGTGTTTGGGTCATGTTGTAGCCTGTGTTTGGGTGTGTGCTTTTTCATGAGCCATTATTAATTTACCCATGCTACCGTTGACGGGCATTTGGGCTGTTTCTAGTTTGGGGCTGCTGTGGACACTCTTGCCCTTCGGTGGATTTCGTGCAAGAAATACATTTTAATGTATTGTATTATATACTGTATCTTCTATCTTGTATATTATTACATTTTACCATATAAATAACAAGTGCATTAAATAATATTAATGAAAACTAACATAACTGTCATCATATTAGATGAAATCCTGGCTTTGGACTCCATATTCTCATCTAACGTTACAACATGAGCATTGCCCGTGTGGTTAAGACCCCTCCGTAGTTATGGTGCTTAAAGACTACATAAAATCTGTTTTCTAGATGAGAAAACACTGGCTCCGAGAGAGCGGTAGTGAAGCCACAGCTCAAACATGGACCCTTGGGCTCTTTCCCCCTCCCTGCAGAATTTCAATGTAAGGAAGAAAATAGGATAAAATAGAAACACCGCCCAACCAACCAGGAAAGAGGACCCGCCACCCGCAAAAGGGAAAGGAAACATTTGAGGAAGCTGAAAAGTGTTTTGTTGGCTGGCTTTTACAAATAGAAAGCAGAGAGAACTGAGAAGACCATGGGACCCTCAGCCGGTCAAGGTGAGTGGAGCCAGTCACCTCCGAGGCTGGATGGAAGGGCGCTGGCGCTCACCCACCACTAGGCGGCGCCAGAGCAGCGTCTATGGCCCTGGGTGGGCGGTAGGACTGGGAGAAGCAGACTGGGAGGCACAGGTCCAGCCCTGGAGCCAGCCCAGGGCCTCTGACCTGGATTTCTGGAGAAGACCAGGTAGGAGAAGTCTCTGGCAGCAGATCAGAAACTTTTCAAAGGACACCGGCCACCCCCACTCTGCAGCCTAGAGGATGCTAAGGTCCTCAAGTTCCCTGAGCTTCCTGGATCTCAGGTGCCAGCCGGGGCCCAGAAGATGCATCAGCCCGGTGGCCAGCCCTCTCAGACACCAGGCAGGAAAAAGGGTCATTCCCCCATGCCCCTCCCCACCGGCTCACAGGCCACCGATGTAGAACCTTCCAGGCAGCCGGGACCTGGAACCCAGCCCCGGATCTTGGCGGCCAAATTCAGTGAAGGCCATGGGCGAGCCCAAGGCCGCTCAGCCATGGCAGGTCTGTGGTAGCCTGTGGCCTTCCTCCCCCGCCCCCCCCACCCCCCCCACCCCCCACCCCCCCTGCTCCTCTGCACCGTGATACCCCTTCCGGGGCCAGACACAGAGACAGCCAGTCCTGGAGGTCTCCACCTGCACCCAGCCCACCTCTCCTGCTGTGACACATTTTTCCAAATAACGCATCTCCTGCAATACATCAGAAGGAACTTTCCAAGTTGCTCTTCTAGCCACGTTTATACTTTAGATGGAAAGAAACAAAAGCATTAAGACAAAAGCCACTCAGAAGTGCTTGTGGGGCATCTCCACAGTCAAGCTGTAACTCATAGGTCGGGAGGGAACTCAGACACCATCTGGTCCCGCAATTCATCCTGCAAAGGGGGAACCCGACGGGCCCCATGCGTGCCCGTCCACCGTACAGGCGGGTGGGCCCATCCGGAACGGCTGAAAAATCTCAATCTCTTCGGGTACAATTGTGCCAGGCATGCCAGCGTGGCCCTGGGCTGGCCTCCTCTGGATGGCTCACCACACTGGGTCTAGCCATCTGTCTGTCTGCATGATCCATGAGGCCGGGACTGGCTTATTCATGTTCCGATCCCCAGCGTCAGTCCCAGGCTTGGCACCAGGGAGTGCCCGGGCCTCCAGTTCAAGGGGCCCTCAAATTTCAGTTGCTACCGAGGGCCAAAGGGTCTGGGAAATAGGGAAACAGGGGCGGTTTATCTAAGCTATAATTGCAAACTTGGTCAATATCCTCCTTACATTTTTCTAGAACCCCCAATACCGCCAGTGCTAGATATTCATGGATACTCGAACTCTGAGCTTTCGTTCTCCTGGTTGGGGAGACTACGTCACAGCTCATTCTGTGCATCAAGGCAAGTTCCAAATGGAACAAATATTTACAGGCGACAAACCAACAAAACAAACACACGAAAACCAGACGAACATGTTAGAAGAAAGCACAGCATTTTTATATATAATTTCAGAATGGGGAAGTCCTTTCTGTAAGCATGACCCAAAACGCAAAACACCATAAAAGGAAAGACTGTTAAATTCTCACAAATAACACTTTTAAAAACTACAAGGGGAAAAATCAAAAGGCAAGCCACAAACAGGGAGAGAATATTTGTAACTCATACCACAGATAAAGAGACATTTTCTTGATATTTAAAGACCTCCACCAAATCAGTAAGACCCAAAACTCACTAGAGAAAAATGAGCCTATGAAATGGGCTGGCTGTGTGTTCTTAGGCAAATGACTCAACCACCCTGGACCTTGGTGTTCTTGTCTGTAAAAAGATCCTGGCCTTGTGGGGGGGTTTTGTGCAGATTAAATTCATGAATATTCCTCAGAAATGGCCCGTTGACTTGTCTGCCTCCTTCAAGTCTGGGGGCTCTGCGGGGGTCGGGGCTGGGCCCAGCACGGACTCTCCTGTCCTGCAGCCGTATCTGGTGAGTCAGAGCCCATCTGCCTTGAACTTGCCAGGCAGGGCGAGGTGGGTCATGATAAAGGATCCAACCCCAGGTCTTCTGGCCCAAGAGTCAGCGGTGCCTGGGACACCAGTAATCCTGCTAAGATCCCCATCGTGTGTCCAGATTAGCAGGAAGGAGAAAAACACACCACAGGCTTCGAATGGCGAATACAGGCCTCCGTGGCTCGCAGGTTACCGCTACATGGGCCCTGGGTGGAAGTTAAAATTCATAGACTGTTAATTAGCGTGTGGAACAGGAAGTTTCTAAATAGCTTTGCAGCGAGGCAATCAGCAGGCTGAGGGCCAGCGGCTTAAAAGCCTGGTTTAAAGGGGGAGAGGGAGGAGAGGAAAGGCGAGACACCGGGACCTTTCTGCTTCTTTTTACCTCACACAGCCCAAACACTCGGCACTGTTGGGACCTCCTCTGGAAATGAAGCCACCTGTTCTCGTGGCTTCCAAAGGGTGCGGCCGCAGCCCCAGTGGCTGGGAGAGGCCCCATGGTGGTCGTCCCACCAGGTTTCAAAGCCACGCTGGCTTCCTTGGTGAGATGATGACGGTGGCCCTGGTTCAGTGAGACAGATGACCTTTCTGGGGACCTCACTCCAAAATTTACAGCTCAGTGACCCCCTCTTCCCTCCCTGGACCTGAGTTTCCGGCTTGAGGGAGGGAGGCCCAGGCTCCGTACCTCGCTGGGCCCTGGAGCCTTGCAGCTGGGCCCTGCCCTGCCCCATGGGGCTCGCTGCTCCCCGGCACCACCAGAGTTCTCTGGGTCCCCTGCCTCTGACAGGTGAAGGTCGGCAAGTGTTTTCCCTGACGTTGGCACCAGCCGCTGGTCTTCGGTGTTCCAGCTCTTGCCACGGTCTGCTCAAGGCCCAGGCCAGCCCGCTGTCCAGTGCCCACCGCGGGGTAGCTGCCCTCGGGCTCTGTGACAGGGGACCAGCCACCTGAGCTTCTCTGCTCAGAGATTCACCACAGAAACCTCTGTCTGCTCCAGGTGCGGGGCACGCATAGCCCATAGTTCAGCCTGTGGGACAGGATCATGCCCCCGAGGGTCCAAGAAGTGACCATTTGTCAAGTCGAGGAAAGTCTAAGAGAACCTGTCCCCTGGTCCTGAAGCAAGTCCAAGTCTCTTCCAGGCCCGGGCCCAGCCAGTGGATGCTGCCTCCAGGAAGCCTTCCTGGACTTGTCCAGCCATATTCAGTCCTTGCAAGCTTCTCCGGGCCAGCACTGACGGATCACCTACATCACACCAGGCACCATGGAAAACCTGGAGACCTGTGAACTTTCTCTCTCCTCTTAGTTCACCGGCACTTTCTGGCCTCCCAGTTACTGGCTCCATGGACCTATGTCTTCTCCTCCATTGTTACCTACTTGATCTCATCTTCATCTTTCCTCGGCCACACCTAGAGTACACATAGCTTAGTGCTTAAAAGCCAGACAGCTTGAGTTCAAATCCCAGCTCCGGTGCTTCTGGCTGTGCGACCTTGGGCAACTTATTTAACTTTTCTGGGCCTCAGTTTCCCACATTGTACTAGGAGGATCCGGATAGTACCGGCCTCCTAGAATTTCCATGAAGGCTGAAAGAGTTAAATTTTATAAAGCTCTTATAACAGTGCCATTGGTAAGGTAGAGCACACATTGTTCCCCCCCCTCCCCCCCGCCCCAGGGATCTCAAACTCACATGCCTCGGGACTTGGGACTAGGAGCAAAGGGGTAGCGAGGGCTGGGTGAGGGTGGAGATCTCCGGCCCTCTTGGAGGACAGCTCCCACGCTTGCTGCTCTGCACCAGGAGACACCAGATCTTTCGATTTTCAAGCTAAAAGTCCTGTTAGAGCGTTGGTCTTGAATGCAAAATATCTCAACTTTACATGTTGGCAGCTCGTTTAGAAAAAAGTCAACGCATCGAGGGCTTCTGTTCACACAGAAGTCCACACACGGATGTTTACAGTGGCTTTGTCCATAGTCGCAATGCCGAGAGGCAGCCAAGATGTTGTTCAGCAGGTGATGAATAAGCAAACTGGGGTCCATGCAGACCTGGGATATTATTCAAGGCTAGAAAGAAATGAGCTCTCAAGACATGGAAAGACATGGAGGAGAAGGAAATGCATATTACTAAGGGAAAGAAGCCAAGCTGAGAGAGGGACATACTGTATGATTCCAGCTATAGGATGGTCTGGAAAAAGAAAACAATGGAGACGGCAGAAAGACTGGTGGTGGCCGGGGGTCGGGGGGGGAGTGGGATGAATGGGTATAGCAGCGATGGGATTTTTAGGGCAGCAAAACTTTTTGGTAGGAGAGTATAATGGTGAATACGTGTCACTATACGTATGTCCAAACCCATATAATATAATAGCATCAAGGGTGAACCTCAGTGTAAGTATGGACTTGGGGTGATGACGTTGTGTCAATGCAGGTTCCTCAAGAAATGCACCCCTCTGGAGGGGGATGTGAACCTGAATGTGGTCTACAACATAAAGTCATTTTTTAAAAAGTCCACAGGTTGCTGGCCAGGCAAACATGTATACGGGCTGGATAAGAAAGACCCGCCCGCAATCTCAGTTGTGTGATTTTGTTTAATAATTAGACCATCAACTCCATGAAGGCAGAAGCCCCGCTGTTCCTGTTCCCTGAGGGATCCCCAGGAAGGGTCTAGCACAATGCTGAGCAAGAAGGAATCCAGGAAAGAAGGAAATAAAGCTCATGTCCTTGACAAGAAAGATGATGGAAATTAACATTTACTGAGTGCCAACTATGTAACCACCAGCGTATTGGGCACTTAATGAGCCTCTTCCCATGAATGTCAGATTAACACTCTCCTGGTGGAGGTATTAACAGCTTTGCTTTGCAGATATAGAAACAGAGGCTCAGAGGGGTGACATTGGTTGCTCAATATAACATAGGAGGTAAGCGGCAGAGCCCAGGATGGCTCCTGGACTTCCAGACTTCAGTGGTGAAAGCTTCCACTCCAGCCAGCCCTGAGATGGGTGGATGAGGAGCGGATAGATGGATAGATGCTGGGTGGATAGATAATAGGTGGATGAATGGATTGATGGATGGATGGATAATGGATAGATAGATGCATGAATGGATGGTGGGTGGATAACAGGTGGGTGGATGGATGGATGGGTGGATGGGTGGATGTGTGAATGGTTAAATGGATAACAGGTGGGTGGGTGGATGGGTGGATGGATGGGTGGATGGTGGGTGGACGGATGGATGGATGGATGGGTGGATGTGGTGGATGGATGGATGCATGGATGGGTGGATAGTGGGTGAATGGTTGGATGGATGGATGGATGGATGGATGGATGGATGGGGTGGATGGATGGATGCATGGATGGGTGGATAGTGGGTGAATAGGTGGATGGATGGATGGATGGATGGATGGATGGGTGGATGGCGGGTGGATGGATGGATGGATGGATGGATGGATAGTGGGTGAATGGGTGGATGGATGGATGGATGGATGGGTGGATGGTGGATGGATGGATGGATGGATGGATGGATAGGTGAATGGTGGATGGATGGATGGATGGATGGATGGTGGATGGATGGATGGATGGATAGTGGGTGAATGGGTGGATGGATGGATGGATGGGTGGATGGATGGTGGATGGATGGATGGATGGATGGATGGATAGGTGAATGGTGGATGGATGGATGGATGGATGGATGAATGATGGATGGATGGATCTGAAGAACCCTACCCCTAATGAAAGATCCAGCATAATCTTTTCCCTTTCCCACTTCCCATCACTGCTGAGACTCCAGCTATTTCCATTCAGTAGCTAAATGAGATGCCCAGACAGGGTTAGTTTAGACTGGGCGTGGGGGATCAAGGGAGAATACCTGCCTTTCCCCTTTGCACCTTGGAAGGGCGCAAACAATGTGATTAGGCTATTGCAGAGCCCGCCAAGGCTGCTGCCGAATCCACATTCCCTGACCCGCTCCCCCACGGTGAGGTTCAGGAAGAGCTGCCTCCCTCCTCCATCTCCTCCCCACGATAACGGGCCAACAGCCCCTTACAGGTGAGCAGTGTCCCTGGGAAAGGGTGAGAGGCACGTGACTCTCCAAACATTTCCAGACACCCACTCCCGTCCTCGCTGTGGGATCCGGGGCAAGGAACTCATCCTAGATGAGCCTCTGCTTCCTCGTTTGCACGAAGCAGTTGAGTCGTGCCCTCCTGTCTATTTTTTGACAACGAGGAGAAATGGTTATCCATGTAAAGTATGTAGCACAGACTAGGTGCTCATTAAATTCCTGTATCCTTCTGACTCGATACTCAGCCCTTTCCCAAATGGTTAATCCAGGTTCGGTCTAAAAACCTGGGGTTACCGGACCATTTCCTTTGATAAAGTGAGCATTTGTGCACTCTCCTTGCACAAGGCTGGTGAGTGCCTGGTATTTGCGTCCTGGTGCTTTTGGCCTCAAGGCAGGGGTAGTGCAGAGCTAGATTATCGGTCTCAGACTGAGCCAAGCGTTGTGTTTAAGGCTCTTTATGCCTCCCCAAGAGCCAGATTCACTGCGAGCCCTGGTTCTAACCTCAGATGGGCTGGATCAGTATTTATCCTGCACTTACGTGCCTGAACCAAGAGCGCAGTTAGTCTCCAGGTGAAAGTGGGCATTTTGTTTGCCCCCAGACCCTCCCAGCCAGGGGCTGCTGCTGCTTTTTATGTGCCCCAGTAAACCCAAAGTCTTCTCCAGTGAATATGGTTATTATGGCTTCCACGTCAGCGGAAAGACCAATCTTTTCCCAGAGTCTCCAAAAGGAAAATACAAAGCCTGGGCCATAAAAACCAGACCCAAGTGCAGCCAACTGGAATACTAGAAGCAGTGTGGCATCATAGGTAGAAGCTGGAGGCCAAGGGCCCGGGAGAGTTCCCACTCTGGCTTCTGCCCTGGGGGTGACCTTGGGTGGAGCTCCTCACTCTTTGGTCTCCGCTTCCTTCCCTGTGTAATGGGCTCGCCACCCCCCATAAGGCCCCACAAGGCCCCCCGAGGCCCCGTGAGCTGGAGAACCTGTGCGTGTCCCTTCGACACGCATTCCTTAGTAGCGTGCCGTGTGCTAAGTGGCTAGAGGGATTGAGCTTTCGGTGCCCACACAATCCCTCTGGAGCAGGTAGTGTCGTCTCCGCGCGAAGACGTGAGACTCCAACACAGTGGCTGACTTAACCAAGGCTACACGGCTAGCAAGAAACAGAGAGGGGGTCAAACCTAGTCCCGTCTGCCCCCGAACCTGGGCTCCTGCCACTAACCTACAGCGGTCCCCAGTGGAACACCTGGGCCGCGGCTGGAGCGACCTCGGGTGTGTCCAGGTGAGAAACTGACCCGCCCCGGGGCCCTAACCGTGCGTCTGTGACCACTCCGGCCTTGGGGCATAGTCACAGAGGACGTCCACGGTCTCGTGTACAACTTTCCCTTTTGCAAGAGATGCCCGGGGTATGGAGCTCCCGCTCTGTCCGGAGCAGAGTTACCCAGAAGCAGGAGTGTCAACACACACACACACACACACACACACACACACGCACACCCCCGCCTGGAGGAACAGAGAGTCACCCAGTGGGAAAGTCACCGCCTTTATGATTCTCTCAGCCTGGCTGATTAGGTCAAGAAGAAAGGCTCAGATTGGTGTTAATTTTTTTTTTTTTTAAGACTTTTTAAATTTATTTGAGAGAGAGCGAGAGCACGAGCAGGGGGAAAGGAGAGGGGGAAGCAAACTCCCTGCTGAGCAGGGAGCTTCGATGTAGGGCTCGATCCCAGGACCCTGGGATCAGGACCTGAGTGGAAGGCGGACGCTTCACCGCCTGAGCCCCCCAGGCGCCCCTGGTGCTAATGTTTTTAACGCGCGTCTCTGACACCTGTTCTTCCCTGATTTCCAACCGAGAGAAAGCTCATCTCAGGTTCACATCCTCCAGCAGACAAAAGACAAGAGTCTACAGTTTAAGACTATGTCCTGCTTTTCATTTTGCCCATTTTCAAGAATACTTTCTGCTTCTCCCTACACCAAGGGGTATAGTTTTCTGTTTATATCTGTAGTTTCCTCTTAGGAAATGTATTCAAGTAAAAAGAGGATTGAGTTTAGAAAAATGATGAGTCACTACGGATTTTCAATGTGACGTTTATTTCATTTAAATTTAACTTTAAATTAAGGACACGATAGTTCAGGCACCCCGCAGCTGCGGCTCACACCCAAGCTTGAGCCCTGCAGCGCGGCGCATGGGGAGTGAGTCGTGCCCCGGCTGGGGTTCAGGCTGCGCGGGATCGAGCGGAGGGTGACGTGCAAGGCTGAGTCAACGGCTGCGCGTCCTGCAGTGGCCACACCGGATGCTATGTAACCCTGAGCCCGATCGCGGGCACCACTCAGTGTGATCTGTGAGCAACACAAGACACTGGGGTCTCGTGACTCTGAGGCTGGACAGGAAGGGGTCCCTGCTCTTCACGGCTCTCTGCCCCAACCGGGCCTGAGGCAGCGTCCTGGACGCAGACTTCTCCATCGAGCAAAGAGAACATTGCTGATCCCTCTGACCCCTCTGCCGAGTGGGGAGTTGCTCCTGGGTGTGAAAGTTACCCTCACTCTAGATGAGTCATTCTCTGGGTCCGGGTCTGGGTCTGGGCTCTTCTCCCGCTAAGGCCACCTTTTGTTTTCTTTAATAAAGTGACAGAATGCCTCCTCACGTGTCCTGGGGTTCTTCACAAGTATTAACTCAGTTCACCCTCACCAGCCTAGGGGGAGGTACTGCTGGTCTACCCATTTTACAGATGAGGGGACTGAGGAATTGTGACCCAGCTTCAAGGACTAGAGGCAGTGGATCAGGATTTGGCGTTTGTCAGCACGGGGGCAAATGACTGACGTTAGCCGAGGGCCCAGTGTCCCTCCTCCATAACCCATGCGGTTGGCATCAGTGTGAGCCACACTCCAGCCAGAATGTCTTCCATGAACAGGGGAAAGACGCCCGCCCACCAGAAGCATGCTGTAAAGACATGTGGGTATCAGAGTCAAGGCTCCTAACTCCTCGCTGGACGCCCGACTACCTGCTGGGTCCCTCCTCCCTCTGGGCCTCAGTCTTCCCATCTGTAAATGCACACGTGTCATCCCAGATCAGGGGTCGGAAAACTGCAGGCGGCACATGGACTGTTCTGTAAAGTCTTACCGGCCCAGTCACACCTACTGGCTTACTCAGCACCCACGACCGCTCTGACCCTGCGACAGAGAGTAGAGCGCTTGCAACCGACCTAAAATATTTCCCGTGTGGCCCTTTCAAGTTTTCTGAGCCCTGTCCTTGCAGATCCGCGCAGAGACCGTTGCGTTCACTACTCTTTTCCCAGAGCCTAGAGCGGTGCCTGGCATCCAGCGGGCTTCCCCAAGACACTTGCTGAATGAACGTCCGACTGAGCCTCCAAGGGCCCTGCCAACCCTGCTGGTCTAAGGCTCATCATGGCTAGTGGACCGGGGTCCCCTCAAAGGCCTGTGACCTGCGTGTCTCCCTCGGTTGTCACGAAGCTGATGGCTCGGTGACGGGCAGGGGAGGAGATGAGCCGCTCGGGTCTCTCTTGCGGTTCCGAGTCCAGGCGAGCACTGAGCCCCCACGTCAGCCGCTGGTGGACGGCTCTAGCTCCACCGGCCACCCGAGGCCGGCCATTTCCGGGCCAGCCCCCAGCCAACAGCTGGTCTCCACAGGGGTCACAGGGCCTGGCCCCTTGTGCCCAAGACAGGACTCCGCAGTGTGTTCTGGAACTCTCCACTAGGCTGGCAAGACTTTGCCAGAAGCTCATTGGGCTCCGAGGGGTTTCCTGACATCCCTGCCTCCTCTCCCTCAAAGGCTTTACTACAGCAAACCCTTGGCACCCCAAGCCCACCTCAGCAAGGACTCTCTGTGGAACCTGAACTGCCAAGGCAAGTCCTCGGTGTGCATTTATCAAGCACCTGCTGTATAAGGAGCACCCGGCTGGGAGCTGGGTGTCGGGGCCCATTCATCTCAGGATGAACAGATCTGGTCACCTGCCTTGGGAGCTTGTCGGGAAGACAGGACCAAAACCCCCACTCCCACACTCCAATATGGGTTCCAACGTTCACAGACTTGTGGAACTTTCCAGTTTGGGGAGCATTTGGTAGCACCCCTGTTATCTAGGGAGGAACGGACTGGTCTTGGAAAGGTGTTGGGGACCCCGGGGCCAGTGACTACTGCCCTCCTGAGTTAGGAGGTAAGAGGGACCTCCTAATCTTAGATTGTGGCGTCAGCTTTACTGGAACAGCTGATTAGAGAGCAAGCTTAGATCTGAGACCAAGCCAGAGTCCCCAACACTTCACACAGAGTTAATCCAACAACCGCAGGCCTCTTCCTCCCAAAAGGAGGGGCGGGGTTCTGCCCCTCGGTTTCCCATCCCTAAGTCACCACTGGCTAAGCCACCTCCCCTCCCAAAGCACACACCGAGTTGGGGCTGGCGGGAGACTAACTGTTTACCTCTCGCCTTTTTATCCTGCAGAAAGGAGAGCACACAGTCTCCCGCCGTGGACACTGGGGAACACAGAGCAGCAGAGGCTCATCTCAGGTCACACGTAGGCTGTTCGTGGCAGAGATAGAACTAGAAGAAAAATGAAACCTGACATAATTGAGAACAACGTATGGAAATGCCTGGCCGGACACAGCCCACACCGCGGCCAGAATCCCAGGAGCGAAATGAAGGGCTAGTTGCAGAGTGTGGGGCAGGCAAGGGGACCAGCACCAGAGGACACGTTACCCCCTTTTGGGGCTGGAGCCCCGTGCGAGCTGGAGCCTGGTGGGGGGGTCCTGGTGGGAGGTGTGGTTCCAGAGGGACTCAGATGTTGCCTGAATGCCAGCACCGAGGCCAGGAAGGAGTGGAGGAGAAATATGCCAGCCTCTCTCGCAGCCACCCTCTGAGCTGCCACCAGGCCTCCCATTGGCTGAAGCCACACAGCAAGGGAGCCTGGGTCATGAAGTCCACGGGGACAACCTTCCAGGCACAGAGCAACAGGGAAGGTTGAGGGCTTGGAGAGTGGGGCCTTGGGAGGGATGCAGGCAGGCAAAAATCAGAGAATGACTTATGCACAGTATCTCATGGAATCCTCCCAAAATGCCATGAAGTAGGAGACACTCACCCCTTTTACAGATGAGGAAACTGAGGCTCAGAGAGGTTAGGACACTTAGCCAAAGGAGCACAGCAAAGAATTGCCAGGGCCAAGACTGGAACCTTGGTCTCCCAAGTCTTTCCACTCCCTCCCAGCAGACCCCGGGAGGGGTCAGGGAGCTTGCAGGGGCTCTGTCTGGGTCCCTGCCAGACTGGGGTGGGGGGGAGCTGGCTTTTCCTGACCGAGTGTTCCAAAGCTTTATAAATTCGCCCTGCATTAGTTCCAAGCACTGTTTTATTTGCCAATTCTGCAGTAAAGTGGGAGTCTCTGCTAATCCAGCCCCAAAGGCCACTGACTCTGAGAGCTTTCAGCTCCATTACCCGAGTGCACCCCTCATTGCGTTTCTCCAGACGCTGAGAGGCATCTGTCCAACACTTGGCGCGTGAAACACTCAGATGTTGCTCTCCGTGAGCACCCCAGTGAAATATCCACAGACAACTCAGAAAAACAGGAGAAAGGGAGGGTGTGCAAAGGGCCCCGGCACTAACCGAGAGGCTGGACAATCCTCTGGAGTTGGGGGTGCAGGGGAGGGGCTGGGAGGGACGCTGCACTCAGCTTCTAACAACACGGCTGTGCATGCGCCCTTGCCTCATGACTATAAGCATAATGTTCCCGGGAAGGTGCCCGGCACGGAGCCAGGTGCTCCCACACAGGCTAGCAGAGTGACCGGTGCCCGGCTCTGGGCGGCGGGCCCCCGGTTCCAGTCCCGGCTTCCTGGTTCATCGGCTGCGTGACAGTGGACAAGCACTGGCCTTTTTGGTCTCATTTTCCAAATTTGTAAAGTAAGAATCATGACGAAGAGCCAAAATGATGCATCTACCTGACAGGACTGGTGAAAAATGGTAAATGGTGTGAGCTGCAAAATAGTTAACCTTGTAAAGGGTGTAAACAAACAAACAAACAAACAAACCGACAATAAATGGTACCTGCGGTTGGTTGGGTGAGCTGTGTGATCCTAGGGATGTTACTTAACCTCTCTGTGCCTCCGTTTCCTCATCCATAAATGGGGCTAAAATAGTGCCTGCCTCATAGGGTTTGTGAGCAGATTACATAAGATCGCCCTCGGGAAATGCTAGCGTGCTACCAGGTACACAGTATACTAAATGCTGGCCTTACCAGCAACCACTATCATTGTCAGCAACAACATCGGTCTCTCTCCTGCCCAGTTTTACTCATCCTGCATGGGTCACCTCCTCCAGGAAGTCCTCCTTGACCTTACTATGGGATCTCAAACAGCTACACAGCTGTAACCCTCCCTGTATTATTGTACTGAAATGACCACTTCCTAGGCTCCTCTCCTTCACCCCCTACTTCTTCCCTGGTTCCTCTTTTCTCTGTCCCTCCAGTTCCTATGCCAGGACCCATGCTACAATGGGCCTTCCACCTGTGCTGGCTGGGTGAATGGAATAGAACTGAACTGAAATGGAGGCTGAGTAGAGGTGGAAAGGAATACAAAAGAGAAATAAATACAAGAAGATTCTAATCCCCGCTTTCCAGGAGGTAAGGTTCTGTGTGGGGAAGGAGGTGTGAGCCAAAATTTGTCACTGTCGCTGAGTATGAAACAGATGTTATTCTCCCCATTTTGCGGATTATAAAACTGAGTCTCAGAGAGGTTAAGTGGGTTGTCCCAGATCACCCAGCAGAGAGGTGGCCGGGCCTAAGTCAGCAGTGAGGCTTGTGAAGCCTGACTGGACCCCATCCCGGCCTCGGAGGGACTTGTCACTCTTTTTTCCCCTTTTACGCTGTGGTTCCATCTCGAGCAGCTCCCGGAGCAGATACATCTTACCAGCGTTTTCTTCTGTTCACATCCAAATTTGTGGGTTCAGCCAGTCACCAGGGCCCCTGCCCAGGACATACCAAACTCAGAGAAGAAATTGCACGTGTCCCGCAAAGTTTGCATTTAAAGCCAAGGATCCCGGGGTGCCTGGGTGGCTCAGTCATTAAGCGTCTGCCTTCGGCTCAGGGCGTGATCCGGGCGTTGTGGATCGAGCCCCGCATCAGGCTTCCTGCTCTGCTGGGAGCCTGTTTCTTCCTCTCCCACTCCTCCTGCTTGTGTTCCCTCTCTCGCTAGCTGTCTCTCTCTGTCAAATAAATAAAATCTTTAAAAATAAATAAATAAATAAATAAATAAATAAAGCCAAGGATTCCATCATATTCCACAGTATTGAAAGCTGGGGAGTCCACGCTGAACAAAAGATTCAACCACCCTGCCCCCACTTGTATTGTGTGTGTGTGTGTGTGTGTGTGAGTGTGTGTGTGTGTGTGCACGCATACACGTGCACGTGTGCATGAGAGTTAAAAGAAGGAAACCAAAGGGCCTTGAAGAAGGTGGTCAGGGAAGGCCTTCTTGTCCCGGACTTGACTTTAGACACCACCACCACCACCACCACCACCACCACCACCACCACCACCCCCGCCTTCGCAGGTGCTCATGTTTTGGGACCAAACACTCACACCAGGGCACATGACGTGCCCACTCGAGCCCTGGGACTTCGTGACAGGCGGGGTCTAGTGCAGTGGGCCTGGCGTGGGGACAAGACTCTGCCTTCTTCACAAGCGCCCCCGCTGGTCTGCAGATCCCCTGCATGGGAGGAGCTGGGGTACCTCCATGGGGCTTTTCTTCCCCCAGAGCCTCCAATTGCATTTACGCCTGGGTGGAGGAGGGTCTCCCCTCTACTCTTTGATGTTGATTTTTTTTTCAGTCTTATGTAAAATTATGCAAAGAGAGGTCCAAGGCCCCACAAACCACCTTCTCCACCCCCACACAATCCCCTTCCAGCCCCACGGCCCCCCAGACTCCTGCCATACAGGCCTGTTGGGTCCCTGGTCCATCTGCTCTCCCCGTCTTATCATCATGGTCAGGAGCAGAGGTCTGGAGTCGAAGCAGCTTTGGAATCCTGGCTCTGCTGATTGTGTGACCTTGGGCAAATTGCATATCCTCACTTTTCCTTGGTTTCTGTACAATGGGCATAACCTCACTACATCTACTTCCCAGGGCTGTTATGAGGTTAGATGAGGTCATATCAGGAAAGAACTTAGAACAGTTCACATAGAGCCAGGGCCAGGCAAGCTTTGTTAGATGATTAATTAAGTACATCCCTCCTCATGCTGCAGAAACCCGCAGCCCACTCCTGGCCACTGCTCTTGGCGATGGGGGTTTGCCCGTTCACTTGTCTTGGTACCTTTCTCCACGGTAACCTTGACAACGGGTATTGTTTTGCGGGGTTCACAGATGAGGAACCTTAGCCTCAGGGCTGTTAAGTAAGTTATATACAGCTGATGTTCAAAAATTGGCTACAAAGTGACTAAGGGTATGGATAGATTCATCCCGGTCTTAAACAAAGGACCAGACACACAGCCTAACTCAACGAATGAATGAGAGAGTGTGTAAATTATCCAAACAGCACCTCCCCGGTTTGCAGTGGGGCTGGGACCCGACCCCAGAGGGCCTGACCGCAAGGGAAGAATCAGACCCCACCTCTGAGGCCACAGGGCTGACAAGCAAGACGATTGGTAACTAAAGTTAACATGCCCATAGTTTCCAGCGCTTTAAATGACACCCGGAACATAGAAGCCATCAGTAAATATTCTAGGAAAGAAGGAAGGAGGGAGGGAGGGGAAGTGGGAAGGAAGAGATTTAAGTTCTCCTCTTTCATTATTCAACCAAATATCTACTAAGTGCAATTGGACGTTGGGCCCTTTTCTTGTTCCCAAGAGAACAAAGCAAATGGAAATCCTTGTCCCTCTGTAGCTCAGATTCTAGTAGGGAGAGAAGGACAGTACACAAGATTTTTCAAGTAACTCACTGGAAGAGAAGGGAAGGGAAGGGAGGGGAGGGAAGGGGAGGGGAGGGGAGGAGGAGGGGAGGGGAAGGGGAGGGGAGGGGAGGGAGGGGAGGGCGGGGAGGGGAAAGGAAGGGAAAGGAAGGGAAGGGGGAAGGGAAGGGAAGACAGAGGGGAGGGAAGGGGAGGGGAGGGGAGGGAAGACTAGCTGCCATTCAGGGAGGGCATGCAGGTGCCCACAGTCCACATCCTCAGCTCTGGTAATGCCCAGAGCAACTCCATGAGTAGCACTAACCCAGTTCATAGATTGAGTTCAGAGATGTTAATTTAAGGAAACTTCCAGAAGTCAGACAATTAGGAAGTGACAGTATCACTTACTATGTGCGCTCCTTCTATCCACAGTCCACTCTGTGGTCAGGGATGCTAGGACCAGGTGTGTGGGCATCGTTTCTCAGACCGGCTGGCAGTCAGCTTTCCTATGAGCTCCCCCAAGAGCCAAGAACTGCACCAGGGGAAGGGGATGGCGGGAGGAAAGAGGGGCGTGGCCTCTGCCCTGCTTGTCAGAGTCCCCCCCCCATCACCCATGGCAACACCTGCCCCCACCCCAGCTCTGCAGTCATCTGCAGCCTTCCCCTTCTCCCCCTCTCAGAGGTCCCATCCCCAGCTCCACCAGCACCCCCTCCAAGTTCCTGATTTCGGACCTCTTGTCTCCCCTCCCTTGGATGGCAGCTGCTTCCCGCCCTGACCTCTAGCTCAGCTCAATGCTCCATCACCTGCAAAGTCAGCCCATAGGAAACCCTTTCCCTGGAATGCCTGCTGGGGCTGGTTTCCCTGGAGGCACCCCAGTGATGCATCACTCGCCCAGGGAGTGGCAGGAGACAGACCCCAAAGAGGGGTTTTTGAATCTGCATGGCCGGACCCTTGGTCTTGACCCAGGATGTCCCCCTATCTTTGAAAAGTGGCACCCAGGCGATCTTCAACCTGTGGGTGGCAGGCCTTATTCAAGCCAAGGCCTGGGTTCCCTGGGATGAAGTGCCTTGGATCTTGATTGTGTCTGTTCCGTCCTGCGTCCTCTGCAAGCCCGTGGACACCAGCACGGGGACGAGCACAGGGCCTGGCAGAGACTAGATGCCCATTTGCAAATGGACAGACAGAACGCTGAAAGGCACTGGGGCCCTGGCAGGAGATTTGAACCCGCATCTACCCGGACTCCAATTCCAAGGGAAGGCTCCTGTGGCCTGCAGGACCAAGCTGGGGCCTCCATATTTGTCCCTGCCTGGGGTCCCCAGCCTTGAAGAGGGAGTGAAAAGCAGCTGGGGGTGGTTGGAGGCACATGGGCTGGGAGTGGACTCCTCAGGTTCAATCCTGGCTCAAACCCCGAAGGTTCTTTGGGAAACTGGTAAAGCCTCTAAGCTTTGGTTTTTCATTAGAGATGGAACATTGATCGTATCTACCTCGTGTTCAGGAGTGTTTATGGGGATAAAACATCAGTGAGCTATTGTCAGGCTACTGTGAGGGGAATCACACCAAATTCAAGGATTCCGGGAACCCTAGCCCTGGAAGATAAGCAGGCATTTGCTCACAAGGACAATAATGAATTTGAAATGAAGGTTACCCTGCGGTCAGTGGGCTTTTCCATGAGCGCCCACCTGCTGACCACCCTCTTCTGCGTCCCACACACCCAGCCCGGGGTCTCCATCTCTCCCCACTGCAGTCCGCCAGCCCAGGTTCCTGGCTCCTGACAGAAGGTGACCTTGGGGGCAGAGCTCTTCACCTCGCTGAGTCTCTGTTTCAACATCTGTAAAACACAAATGGAGGAATTAGAGGAGATTCCGTTTCGTTAAAGCCCCTAGAGTGAGCGCAGTCTCAGGACACCTAGATGAAAGGCAGTCTGCTTCCTCCAGGGATTGCCTTGTTGCTCCCGCCCGAGGGTCTGAAGGTGAGTTCCTGCGGGGTGAGGAGGATGGGGTGAGCCTCTGGGAAAGACCTCATTTCAGCCATCCATTCAATAAAGTCCGTACCATTGCTGCATGGGAAGGAGAAGCCTGTGGGAATCCTCTTCATTGAATACCGCCCTCTAGGCCAGAGTGAAAATGACTGTAGTCTTGCCTCCAGAAGGCTCCATGTGGGGAGACAGGTCTGAGCAGCAGAGGCTGTAGGAAGTGATGACCCAGTCCTCTCCTGGGCAGAGGGGAGCCCACAGGAAGAAGCGACTTTCTCCTGAGTCTTGAAGTTTGCAAGAGGTTTTCAGAAAGACCCTAGAAGAACATTCTAGACAGAGGGAACTACATTATAAAGGCACAATGGATTTGGATAAGGGCCAATTTATAACTCACCATCATGCAGTCAGCTGGGCGTCATGGATGGGAATGTTAGTTCAGAGAAGGGGTCAATCAAGGACGGGAATGCTGGAGAAGGGGGGACCAGGGAGCACAATGTTGGAAAGTGGGGGGAGCACAGTGTTGGAAAGTGGGGGGAGACCAAGGACACAGTGTTGGAGAGTGAGGGGGGACCAAGGATACAGTGATGGAGAGTGAGGGGGGACCAAGGATACAGTGATGGAGAGTGGGGGGGGGATGAAGGAAGGCAGTGATGGAGAGTAGGGGGGTACGGAGGAGGGCAGTGATGGAGAGTAGGGGGTACGGAGGAGGGCAGTGATGGAGAGTAGGGGGGTACGGAGGAGGGCAGTGATGGAGAGTAGGGGGGTATGGAGGAAGGTAGTGATGGAGAGTAGGGGGGTACGGAGGAGGGCAGTGATGGAGAGTAGGGGGTACGGAGGAGGGCAGTGATGGAGAGTAGGGGGGTACGGAGGAGGGCAGTGATGGAGAGTAGGGGGGATGGAGGAGAGCAGTCATGGAGAGTAGGGGGGATGGAGGAGAGCAGTCATGGAGAGTAGGGGGGTATGGAGGAAGGTAGTGATGGAGAGTAGGGGGGTACGGAGGAGGGCAGTGATGGAGAGTAGGGGGGATGGAGGAGAGCAGTCATGGAGAGTAGGGGGGTATGGAGGAAGGCAGTGATGGAGAGTAGGGGGGTATGGAGGAGGGCAGTGATGGAGAGTCGGGGGGATGGAGGAGGGCAGTGATGGAGAGTAGGGGGGTATGGAGGAGGGCAGTGATGGAGAGTCGGGGGGATGGAGGAGGGCAGTGATGGAGAGTAGGGGGGTATGGAGGAGGGCAGTGATGGAGAGTCGGGGGGATGGAGGAGGGCAGTGATGGAGAGTACGGGGGTACGGAGGAGGGCAGTGATGGAGAGTAGGGGGGTATGGAGGAGGGCAGTGATGGAGAGTCGGGGGTACGGAGGAGGGCAGTGATGGAGAGTAGGGGGGTACGGAGGAGGGTAGTGATGGAGAGTCGGGGGATGGAGGAGGGCAGTGTCGGGGGGTGGGCAGACCAAGGAGGGCCATGGAGGGGAGTAAGGCTGTGCAGAGAGGTTCCTGCCTGCTCCCGAAGGCCTTTGGATGCCTGGCTCGGACCTATCACTGTATCAAACGGAGGCCCCTCTCCTACATGCCGCTGACTGGTTTGAGGTCTAGAAGTCCATCTGCAAAAGCTATGGTGAAAAAAAAAGAAGAAATGCATTAATGGCAAGTTTTGTGCTCATCAGAGTTCTAATTTCCACTGGTCTTTGGTTTTCAGCTCTATAAATCCTAAACGTGCCTTTCATTTCATTTTTCCACCCTTTGAGAACATCTGTTTGGCATTTGCCTGGGGAGATCGGGAAGGTGGGCGGGAGGTGACAAGTAAGTTCCTTTTTCACTTCTTTGCATTGAAGTGAGAGGCCACAGAGGCGCTCGAGGGCACAGGGCAGCGGCTCTCCCTCAGGCCGGGGCTCCCCTTCCAGTCCTCAGATGCGCCACGAAGATGGCTTGATTTCAAGGCCATGTATTAAAAATGCAGTCTCTGGGCCCATATAGGGCAATGTCACATGTTTCCAATTTATGGTTTCCAGCCCAGCATGTTGTAATATGGATTTTATATACATGTATAGTCAGGTTTTTTCTTTTCTTTTTTTTTCTTTCATTGAGACTTACTTTGCCCATATATTTCCATTTTAATTTGGCCAAATATTGCTGGACTTGAGGGCTTTCGGTAGGGGACAAATGCTCACATAAATCCCAAAGGGCCACTTGGTCGTGATAGCGTCAAGAGGTCGTGGGGACAGAATTTCATTTACTGAGCGCCTACTGTGTGTTGGAAACTCTCCTTGCACTTTTTTCTCTGCTCTCTCAGAGTGTTTTTTTTTTTTTCCTTTTCTAAACTGGAAGAACTTTTGTTCTGATTATAAAATTAATGCAAGCTACGTTTTTTTTTAAAAAAATCAAGCACTATAAATTGGATTCGGTAGATGGCAAACATCTCCCCATATGCTATCACTGTTAACAATTTGGTTGGTGTGCACTTCCAGATTTATTTGCGTATATTAAGAAAACATATAAAACAATGCGTATGATAAAGGTTTTACCAAAATCGAGTAATACCCCCCATAGTGTTCCATAACCTGGTGTGTGTGTGTGTGTGTGTGTGTGTGTGTGTGTGTGTGCGCGCGCGCACATGTACGCATGGAACTAGGTGTCAGTCGGGGTCCCTGAATGCAGCCCTAGCTGATGCTCTTTACCAGGAACAGTGTGCAGGGGTGGGTGGGGGAGGGGATATCTTAGTTAAACTCGCCCTCTACGGATAGCTGGGTATTTGCCAGTTTTTGCTCCCACACACAGGGTCATTCTGAACTTCCTCCTCCACACATCTTTGCCTTTTGCTTAAACTGCTCCCCAGAATCAATTTTGCCAAGTAGAATGACCAGAGCAAAAGGTATAAATCATTGTTGATCTGAATCCCCAAGTGGACATGTTTGAACCAATCCGCAGGCCCCTGCCCTGGGTGGGAGAGCATCTCTTCCCCAGCCCCACGCCTCCTCCCCTTGTTGAAACTGCACATCACCCTGCAGGGGAAAAGTGGAAAGCTTCATTTCCCCCATACCCTGAGGAAACGGGCTTTAGCGTGGGGGGGGGGGTCTACATTCTTAGCGATCCCCCCCACTCACAACCCAGCCAGAGCAATGCGACTGCAGGAAAAGGGGGCAAGCAGGAGACAGAAGGTGCTCTGGGCTGTCCTCCATAGAAACCATGCAGAGAACTTGCTGCCCAGCAAGGTGGACACACAGGACGCCCCCTCCAGGCAGAGGCAGCCCGGCGCCAGGGAGCCCAGCAAAATCTAGATGCCCGCCCCACCCTGCCTGGCACCTGTCCCCTGCCTCAGTTTCCCCATCGGTCAGACAGAGAGGAGGAGGTTCTGCCCTGCTTCCCCTCCAGCCCGTCGGGAGGATAAATCCCATGAAAAAGGTAGAAGCAGACGTTTCTGACTATTTTTCTCCCCATACAAGATTCTGGGCCTGAAGACTTGCCCAGGCCGTGCCTGGCTGTCGCCCCCACCTCCTCCCAACTGGGGAGACTGATCATTTCCCCCGTCAGCCCCTGGGCCTGGGAGCTCCCGCCTGCTCTGCTCTGCATGAAAGCTCTTGAGTCCTTTTTATTGAGTTATAAAACCAGGATTGTTTTTGGATTGGGTTGGTAAAAAGGCCTGGAAACTTGGTAATCTGAACTTCTCAGGTTTGTAGACAGATCTTGTTGCTTGGAGAGATAATGAGGGCTGCATTTCCAAGTATTAAATTATTTTCACTTTTTTTTTTTTTTTTTTTTTTAGATGGTGCCAGAGGAGACCAGGCTTTGCTCTCTGGGAGACGTTGGGTAGGGCGGCCGGGCACCCGGAGACCAGAGACCTGGGAAGGTAGGGCTGGGCCCTCCCAGTGACAGTCACCGTCCCCCAACCAGGGAGGGAATGCAAAGGGCATCCATCCAAATCTCCTTTGGGGACCAGACCGTGGGGTAAGGGGCTGGAGAGGGGCAGTGGTATGAACCCTGGGGAGACTTTCCTCCATGAATCAAGGCCTTCTGGTATAGGGGAAGGTGGCCCCAAGTCCCCTCCTAATTCTGCCGCAATTCACTGTGTAACTGTGGGCAAGGCACAGGTGCCCAGGAGCCCCAGCCTCCAGTGGCAGCCCGGAGGTGTCCCCCTTCCTTGAGGGATCACGCAGGCTGGACCCCTCTCCCTGCAGACTGTCCAGATCCCTCCAGCCAGAGTCCCACGATAATACAGGAGCTAATAACAGCTCAGTGTATACGAACACCAACCCCCACTTCATGAACACCTCTAAGGCATCAGCTTCGGGGCTCAGCATCTCGTGCCTATTATTTCCCCTGATGCTCTAGTAACGAGACGTCAAAGTAGTGCGGCCAAGAGCGAGTGTTTGCCGAGGGCTCACTGTATGGCCCCCCGCACCTGCTAGGTTGTCGCGCTGGCCAGTGAGTAAAGACATGAGAAGCAGGTGCAGCTTCGCCTGGTCACTCCTCATCCTACAGAGTCAAGCTGTTTTCCCATGGCCCCGCGTTCCAGTGGCCGGAGAGGGACTCGAAGGAGCAGAGCCTGCCTCTCCCTGCACACACCCCATCAGAGGACGATGAGGGACTCAGCCCCCACAAATCTTCGTCCTTCCACCCCATGTTGCACAGCTCATGGAAGGGGAAGGGGATATGGGGAGGGGCTGCTGTGGGATTAATAGTCACAGAAGGAGGCTGAGATGTTTCCAGGCGGCCTTTATGCGTCCACCGAGAAGCGCAGTCACCACCCATCTTAGGCAAAGCACGAAGAGCAGCTAATTTGAACGTTCCAAAAGCACTGTCCCCCCCAGACCCCACGTGCCGGTGTGAGAGCACGCATCATGCCAAGAGCCTTTCGTCTTGCCACGGGCAGATCCCCTGGCCCTGGAAAAGCTGGGGTCGGCCCAGGGACTGCGTCCTATTTCACTCTGCTGGCATGACGGGCCCAGAAACTAAACAGCATCCTCAGGGCAGGACTCTTTCTAGACAGCAGCGCCGTTATAAAATAGGGCGCCTCTCTCCGGGCGCGCTCTGGATCCCATCAAAACGACGTGTGTCTTTCCTTTCCTTCCTCAAGAAGGCGAAGTAGAAGCCTGTAATAACACCATGCCCCTGTTCGCCTCTGGACCAAAGTCAAAACTCGAATCTGATCAATCTGAAATCGACATGAATGTTGTAATTGGACTTCCCGGGGCTGGACGCGGTGTCGGAGCTGGCGGTATTCCACGCCGTGTGTCGTTGTTGGTGCCAACAGGAGAAATGAATCTTTCAGGAGATTCAAGAAGAAGTTACTATTTCTGGGATCCCAGGGAAGGAAATACGCACCGAGGCTTATTACAAAGGGGTCTATGTCTGGCCCTTAACACTTTGCAGTGGCCCCAGAAACAGAGCCCAGAGTGCTTATGTGCCGACCAACAATCTTCTTCCCATTCTCGTTCCAACCTGAGAAACGTCCACTCACCTTCCAAGACCCAGTTCAGAATGCCCACTTCTGAGGATCCTTCCTCACTGCCCCCATCAAGGCCTCTTCCTCTGTGGGGATGGGACCCATGTGTCCCTGCACATTCTTAGCCCATTTGCCTACCTTTCCTGGTTCTTTGGCCACTCCCGAAGCAGCCCAGGGCAGGAGGAATATCTTTTCTTCTATTCTTCTTCCGGTTCCCAGAGCAAGCACCCAGCACCCAGGAGATGCCCTCCGAATGCTTGTTGACTGACTAAGCGATTACTACTGATACGGCATAGAAGAGTCTAAAGCAGGGATTCTCCACCAGCTGATTTTGCCTAACGCACCGCCCCCCACCTGCCCCACACCTGGCAATGTCTAGAAACATTTTTGGTTGTCACAGTCGGGGAGGGGAATGCTAATGGCAACTAGTGGGTAGAGGCAGGGCTACAGGTCAAGACTTCCCTGGACCCTACATTCTTTCATCCTCTTGGGCCCCTTCCTCCAAAACCAAATAATGTTAAATTATATTTCAAAACTGAGTTGGTATGAAGAAGAACAGAAAATCCACATTGGAATCATTGTTATAGATCCGTTATTATTATACCCTTTTTTTCCTTCTGATTTAAGAATTAAGTTAAAACGAAACCATTTTCGTAAGCCCCTAACCTTAGGCACTGGGTCCAGTGAGACAAATGGGTAAGTGGGCCCCGGTCAGAGACCCACAATGCTGGTAAACATCCCTTAGCGCACAGCACGACCCTAAACAACAAAGAATTATGCGGCCCCAAATGTCAATAGCGCTGAGGTTCGGAAACCCGTTAACAGAGCGAAACTCAGAATGGGAAGGCCTAGAAATGTAACGTCTGAGCACCCGTAGCACCTGTAATGAGCACGGGGAGCGCATAACTTTGGGTAATTAGCAAGGCTCTAGGGCCGGGAAGAAGTCGCTGAACACAGCGCACACTTTCATGAGAGCATTCATAAAACATCCAAACGTGTTTTTTTCTCTCTTTCCCCAAACGGTGGAGAGAGCCCAGAACACAGGTTTTGTTCATAGCCGGGCCACGCAGGCGAAGGGCAACACTTCATTATTCAGACAAATTGGGGAAATCCCATGATGCCTCCTGCCTCCCGCTCCGCTTCTCATGATCATGAAACAGAGCCTGCCGCTTGGCAAAGCAGCTCCGAGGTACTCGTGCTGAGTCCTTCACCGCAGGTCCCAGGCAAACCTCCTGGGCAAATCGCTTTCAAGGCTGACTCTTTAGAGAGGCACCAAGCTACACAGAGTTTTGATTGGGGTGGGGGTGGGGGTCTGTGGTAGAGTTTTCCAGAGAAACAGAACCCACGGGGTGTGTGTGTGTGTGCGTGTGTGCGTGCGTGTGTGTGTACAGAGAGAGACGGGGGGGTGGGGCAGGAGAGAGAGAGAGAGAAGCTTATTTTAAGGAATTGGCTCACGCAGTTATGGGGGCTGGTGGTGTAAAATCTGCAGGGAGCATGGCGGGCTGGGGGACCCAGGGGAAGAGTTGCAATTCCAGACCAAAGGCCCCCTGCTGGCGGCATCCCTTCTTGCTCAGGGGAGCACACTCTGTTCTAGCCAGGCCTTCAACTGATTGGACAGGGCCCACCCACACCACAGAGGGTGACCCGCTTCATTCCAAGTTCACCGATTTAAATATTAATCTCACACAAAAACAAACACACACGCCAAAACCCCACTTTCACAGCAACATCCAGATATCTGGGTACTGTGGCTCAGCCACGTTGACATACAACTGACCCTCACGGGGTCTAAAGTTTTTTTATTATTATTCTCTGTTGCCTCTCTGTGTCCGAAAGATCAACGAACCACCATGCTGGGAAGGAAAACACACAAGGTTTCACATCGAAAGGAGGCAGTTAGCATTCACTGAGTGCTTACTGTATACCAGGGACGAGCAGGCACATGGCCCTCCTTTGAGCCCTGAGAGGGGCTAGGGCTGTCCTCATCTGACACATATGTGACTTACCCACGGTCCCACAGCTGATCCTCAGCACAGCCAGGACTCAAAGCCAGGTCTCTCGTGACCCCAAAGTCATGCTCCATCGGCCCCCCACAGGAGCTACCCGAGGGCTGCCAGGGGTAAGGACGGGCAGCCCAGATAGAAGTCATCACTCAGTCACTGAGAGCCCAGCTCCCCCTGGTCCCCATCACTCTCACACCAAGGTCTTCCTCTTCATTTCTTACACACACACACACACACACACACACACACACAGAATATTTAGATAATGCATATAAAGTGCCTATTAATGCTTGCATAGTCGGTGTGCAATAGAACAGTAGTAGTCATTGCAATAATAATAATTACTATAAATGATGTGCATGGACCACATGTGCGGTGGTGAAAGTGTCATAGGTCATAGATGAAGGAAGGGGGCATAGGAAGAGGGTAGGGGACGCAACTTAAAATTAATGAGACCCTGGAGGTGACTGCACACGACAGCACAAAGCCCAAAAATAAATTCTCGGCAGCTTCTCATTCAAAGAACACCCCACAAGGCCCCAGGTGACCCCTCCCCTCTAACATCCCGATGAAGTGGCCAGGGCAGGGACCCTCTGCTCATCTGGCGGATGAGAAATCTGTGGCTTAGCGAGGTTTAGAATCCTGCCCAAGGACACACAGCACTCTGCTGTAGGGATTCGAGCCAGGCTTCCCGCCACGGCCGTCTCCGCTGGGAACAGGCAGCCCAGGCCAGGGAGAGTCTGGCGGGCCTTTCAAGAGTGCAGGAATCTGCTTTTCCCTTATCACGAGGTCCAATCGGGATCCAAACTCCTTCCCCACACGGGGGAGTCGTAAGAATGAGCTACAACTTCTGTGACGGTTGCACCCCGGTACTTGGCACAGAGTGGGTAATCAACAGGTTCCTGGGTTCAGCCGTGTGCTCTGCAGCCCATGAAATCCAGAGGCCCCATGGGGCCAGGGAATAAAATATCAGTGCAAGCATGTCTCCCAGCCCTTTGTTCTACCCCATTCTATCCCAAATGTCTCCCAAGCCAAAGATTTCCATGGCAGCTGCATCGCGCGACTGCCTCGTTTTCGCCTCTAATGTTCCTATTTACGGTCTGCAAATGTTGGCTGGGATACTAGGTGAGGACTTTTTCTCATTTTCACCCAGAAGACCCATGGCCATTACATCATTCTGAATTTCCTCGGCTCGTTCATGACAAGACACCCACCCTGGGCTGTGCAGACATGGGACTTGATTTTCTGCTTGGCATGCAAGGCCAAGAAGATTCTGCGTGACAGCCGTGATGTGGGAAGGAGCTATGATAGGAAGACACAAAATCAGGATCAGACCCACAGCTCGGATGGAGAAAGTCGGGCTTGCAAATGACAAGTGGGCTGGGGAATCTGGCCATTCCCCAACAGCATAATGGCAGAGGGTTTTATTTTCTTAAAACAATATATTTTTTTAACTCCGGAGAAAGATGTTGGTTGAGTTCATCACAACTTCATTTCGTGGCTCACACTCACCATCGGTCAGTTCAGGGCATCTGTCTTGATTCACTTACTCATTTCTTTTCTTTTAGCCTCATTCCCTCCCCTATGCTGTCTCCCACGGGGAGATTCACACTCATTCCAATGCGCATGCCCTGTATGTGTCACAGCTGCATGTAAGTGTGAAACTTACATAAATGGTATTGGGCCATAGGTCTCCTACTTCTTGCTTTATTCACTCAGCACTGTTTTGAAAGATCTGTACTTACGCTGCTAACTCTTGTGTAATATTCATAGTATTTCAGTGTCTATCACATCTCACGTACGCATTCCCCCAGGACCCGCACTAGACCGCCTCTGGACATCTGTACAACTCTTGATGAATATCCTGTATATGTCACCTGATGGAGATGTGTGAGAATTTCACTGAGGAATAACATCCCGGCTGGAACTGCACGGTCATGGGGAGCACGTATACACCCCAATTACACCAAGGGCCAGCCAGGTCACTCTCTAGGACAGCCACAACCATCTGATGGTTCCCACCAGCCAGGCACAGGGTTTTCTGGATCCCTGCATTTCCACTAGCATTTTGCATTATCCTGCTTTCTGTGGTTTTGGTTTGGGCAATCTGACGAGTGTGAGTGATGCCTCGTCTTTTTACACAGCATCTCACTGTTGGCTGCCGAGTTTGAGTATTCTCTTTATTTGCTGGTTAGTGTTTTGGGCCTCTTTACACCCTCTCTCCAATTTTTCCTTGCACTTCCTGTTTTTTCTTGCTTTGCAGAAGTTTCTTGGGTATTTTCAATATTATCCCTTATCTGCTTCCGACATTGCAAATACGTCTCTCAGTGTACCTGTCTGTGAATGTGTCCCAAAGTGTCCTTCACTAGACAGAAATCTTCAATTGTGTTATAATCAAATCCATCCCTGTATTTGTCTTACTATCTGTGCTTTTCACACACACACACAGCACCCACGCTCACAGTTTCCCACGAGAGAGCTCTATTATTTTCTTCCGTGTTATTTCCTATGGATATTCGAGCCTTACCTTTCCAATGTAAGTCTCTTCCATCTGGAACCCTCCTTTGTAAGTGGTATCATTAGCAGGGGATCTAGGCTTCTCTTTGCCTCCACTTGGTGGGTCCGTTTTCCCAACTCTGCTTGTGAAACTGCTCGTTCTCCCCCGCTGATGTGTGGGGACATCTTTATCATGCTGAGTTTCCAGCTGCCCACAGGACTCAGTCTCTGAGCTTCCCATTCTGTTCCAGGGCTCCAGGGGCATGTTCTTTGTTCCATACTGTTTTCATCACTATGTCCTTGGGGAGGGAAAATCTTGACTCTCCTTTTTGTTTTCAGAGTTCACTCAGCTATCATGGATCTTTATTTTTGAAAGAGAATTTTTGAACAAGTTTATGGAGTTTCCCCAAAAATCCAACTGAGATTTGGTTGGGCCTGCATTGAAACAATAGCTTAACTTCGGACAACTGACATCTTTGTAACATTAAGTAATGCTCTTAAAGAATGTGTCTCCTCATTTTCCAGACCTTCTTTTTGTCCTTTCATATCAAACATTTACATTGTCTCCATAGAGGTTTATATTTTATGTATTTGCATCTCTCTTTCATCAGCCTTACAAACACTGTTTCTGCTATGGATCTTATGAATATAATCAAAAGACCAACCTTGGTCTCACTACTCTCCTCTATTTTTGTGATTGTGCTAGTTACTCTCTAGTTCATTGCTTTCTGCCCTTGTCTTCATTATTATTTTCTCTCTGGTTAAATGTTCCTTGGTATCTTTCCCTATGCTCTTGAAATGGATACATTGCATGTTCGTTTCACATTATGATGCTTGTATAGTAAAAAGCCCCCTGTGTTAGGACACGCATGTGTCCATCACATCCTCCGTGACTTGGCCACGTCACCTGGGCAAATCATTGAGCTCTTAGAAGTGTCTGTATCCTAAACTGTGAAGTAGGGGTGATGGCTCTTTCTCCTAGCTTCTGGTAAAGACTATGATATGATGCATGGGAGGCCCCTGGAGGATCCACCAGACTTAGTCTGTTTCCCTTCCCTTGCTCCCAAGCTAATGAGAAAACCACTAATCCCAGGTTTATAGACGCTCAACCCTTGAAGAAGTGGTTCCCAAGTGGGGGTAATTTTGCTCCCAGGAGACATCTGACAGGGTCTGGAGACAGTTTTGGTTTTCACAACTGGGGACAGAGAGGGCTGCTACTGAAATCTAAGGATGTTGAAGACCCCTGGGTAGAAGAAGCCAGCCACGCTACTGAACATGGGACAGTGAACAGGAGTAGCTCCCCAACAAAGAACCACCTGCCAAAATGTCAGAAGTGCCAAAGTCAAGAAACCTCATCTCCAAGGAGCCTCCAGGGGCATCTGGTCCTACCTTACCATCCACTAGAAGAATCTGTTTACTGTAGGGTCTCTGCTCGGGACAGGAGGCTCATTATCTAAGAAGACAGCTAACAGCACCAAAAGGAGCACAGACTTTGGAGGCAGGCACCCTTGCAAGCTGGCCCACCCTTTATTCTGACCCATCGTCCATGAGCCTCAGCTCCTTCCTTTGCAAAGTGGACAAGGCAGTTAGCTGTAATCACCACATGAGATACACTTCTGCACAGGGCCTAGAGCGTAGCAAGTGGTCAATAAACGTTAACTTTCAGAGTTGGCCGTGAGTGCACCTAAACGGATTTCCCCGCAACTTCAAAATTCTGTACTTTGGCAATGCAGCTTCTTCTCTCTGAAGGCCCCCAAACTATTAGCACGGAATGATTCATATGGTCACTCCCCGTCTTTGAGTCTCAGCTTCCTCCTCTGTAAAATAGATGGTGTCACTAGATCACAGCTTACAGCTGCTTGCCCTCAGCCAAAGTCTGTTTGCAGGCATACTTGGTGTTTGGCATGCATTTTATTCCCTTAGAATCAAATCTATTTCTCACTTCTAAAAATGGGCAGATGTCCCTAAAAATCTGGAATTCTAGCATTTCTTGAAGAATAAAGGATTTGGCAACACTGGACCTATTTCCTTCATGGCAACACTCTGCAGGAACCCAACCATGTGACCTCCATGCAGAGACACGTGGTCTTGTTCGCCACAGTCCCCACCACTCCCTATTGCCCTGCACAACTCATTTGTATTTCTTCTGGCTCCTGTAGCCATTTAACTTTACAATTAATAAGATATATGGGCTCTCTGGCTCCTTTCATCTCTCTTAGAAATCATGAGTTGCTACTCAAAGAGGGAATTTCTTTGATAAATTACCAGAGAAGAATCTAATTTCTGATGATTTGCTACAGCCTTTACTTAAAACAGAAGCTCTCCTGGACTCGGATTCCATTTTTTAAAAAGGGAAGGAGAGTCTCTTTTGAAGAACTTCGTAGCCACCTTGTTAAAGTTAATGAAAAGGGTACTCGGATTTGCAGAGCCCATGGAGACAGTGGGCAGACCCAGGGCAAAGAGGAGGGAGCTGGGGTGCCTCACAAGGTCAGGGTGGCCTAGGAGTACTCCCAGGGTACAACCATGTCACGTAGCAGTACGAATCCATCCCTGCTAGAGGGGTGATGTGTGGGCACCACACAAAAACTCAAATTAAAAAAAAATTTTTTTAATCACACTATGGCCTATCCTGGAGACGCACTTGGCCCCTTTCCATTTAATCCCTGCAGGACTTCTACTTGGGCCAGCAAAATTCTCTCCCCAGAGTGTCTTTCAGTACAATCCATGCAGCATGGTGAAGCACCTATGATTTAAAGATTTATTTATTTTAGAGAGAGAGAGAGTGCAAGCAAGTGCAGGGGGAAACGGCAGAGAGGGGAGGGGCGGAAGGAGAGAGAGAGAGAGAATCGCAAGCAGAATCCCAGCTGAGCACAGAACCTGTCATCTTGGGGTTTGATCGCATGACCCCGAGATCATGACCTGAGCCAAAACCAAGAGTCAGATGCTTCACGGACTGAGCCACGCAGGCGCCCCGAAGAAGCTATGATTTAGAGAGAGCTGGCACTTAACCGCACATACGATCTCAGACAAGTTACGCAATGTGGCTGAGCCCCAGTTTCATCACCAGCAAAATGGGAATAACACCAACACCTGCTTCCCAGGATGCCTGCACATGAGTTGGTGGGCATCTGTTCCAGCCCCTTTGTCCGGTGGTCCTAAAACTGAGGCTCCTGTCCCTTGCAACACGTCCCTGCTGTTGGAGGTTCTGACGGCTAGCCAGAATGGAAACCCATTCATCAGCTCCAAGGGAAAACTCTTGCAAAACAGATCTGCAGTACAAAGAAGGGGGTACTGTTGAACCAAGAGGAAAGATAAATACAACAACAACGAGCGTAGTAAGACAGACACACGTCCATGCTCGGATATCTTGTCACTACTGGTGAGGAGCCACGTCACGTACTGGGCTCTTGTATATTTGCTAAACCTGTGAGCTGAAAGCAATGTGGCAGTTGTCCGGAGAGGCAAGAAAAATGTTCCATTATCTTTGGGGTTTTTCTGTTTCTGTTTTGTTTTTTTCTGACTTTTCTGCTAGGAATTTTTCTAAGCACCCAATCTTGTAGGAAAAATGTTTTAAAAATCATGTGACTTCACTATGTAAGGTAGAAAATGCTTTACCAACGTTCCCTAGAGTTATGTGGAGTAATGGGCTGAATGATGACGTCGAAGGGTCGGAACACTGCTGTGGTCCGCGGAGCATTCAACGTAGCTGCTGATAACTGGAGATAATCCACAGACCCCGAAATCGGCCACACCCTGACTCAGTGCTGTTTGGGAGAGACCGAGTAGCAAAAGGGGAAATGTTCACATTAGAATGTTAAGTTCAAAAAGCAGAGTGAAAAATATTACAGAGGCAGTGATGGGACAAAAAGAGGATGAAACGGCTGTGTTAGGTCTGTAAGATGACAAGTTAAAATTGTCCTGTGATTTCTGTAATGCACACACATTGAGGACAAATGCCGTGTTCTGCAAACCAGTTGAAAATCTGGAGTCCCCTTGTCCAGACTTGGACTTCCAGGTCTATGTATAACTGAAGCCACGTATTAAGCACGTACTAGGTGCTAGGTAGGCCCCGTCCAAGGCACACTGTGCTATGCCGACGGGTAGCTCCAATCTCTGTTGAACAGATCTCAAAGGGAGGAATCAACCTTGCAGTTGCCAGAGATGGGAAAACTGAGAGTAAGGAACGTTCCCGGGGTCCCACGGCTACGAAGGGCAAAGGTGGGGTCAAAGCCCAGTGACGCGTGGACGATGTCTGGTCTCTTTCCAGCAGCCAAGTCCCCCCACCAAGAGCTGGGATATGAAAGAAGGCTTTAGGCAGCCTGAAACGACAATGCCAAAGGTCCCTTATGGTACCGCTGATGACCTCTAGAAGAAAGACGATCTTTTTTAACCAAGAGCAAGCAGTTCTGGGGTCCGAGAAGCCTCCTCAGATGAGAGACTGAACCAGAATCGAACACTGCTATATTTTCATGGGTCCTCTTCATCCCTGCGATTCAGGTGGTTTTCACTTCCTGGCTGCAAACCGTACTTGTGTTCCCTCGACGACAGCGATGTAAAGGTTCCTTTTCATGTCCTCTTCCTTTTCTGTGAATTTCGGAATGCGCCTCTTTAAACACGTATATCAGGGTTCACGCGTCGCAGGGACTTGAGGTTGAACCACGCCTCCCGTCACCGAGTTCTCTATTACAAAACGCCTGGAATTCCCTTCATGATGGGGCAGATAGGGTCCAAACATCTAGTCGCAAAAGATACATTAGGGAAAGCCAGTGTTTTACGGGTGCTCTGTGCCATCACGAAAATCACAAAAGACGGTGGAAATTATGTTGTACGCTGAACTGAAAATGTGTCAGATGAACCCAAGCCAGTCACTTTCCTGGCCCTCCACAACCACCACGGCACCCCTTCCCCAGCATAAGGGGAGCCCCTGGGCATCCTCCCCGCCCGCACCCCTGCGGACTGGAGCCCTCCGTTGGTCTGCGTAGACCCGATCTGGGGGATTGAGCACCAGCACACGTGCTCCTGTCCAGGGCTGTGATGAAAGCAATCTATCCTCTTCCACGGAGCCGAGCTCCAGCCACGATACCAGATCGAGGGGCCAGGAGCAACTTCCTAGAAAAGAAGCATGCGGCCTGATTTAGGCGTTTTTACTCCTCAGAACTGCAGAACTGAGTCCGTGCACACCTGTCCTTCCAAATTTGACTCGTTTTCACAAAGTCTCCTTTTAAGGACAAAAATGGTGTCACCTGTTAAAAGCTGAAAAGCTCACAGTATCTTCTTTGCGAGGCTCCTGTGAGGTCAGGCCCGTCTCCCACTTTTATGGGCAAATACGGAAAGGGCAAAGTTGAGGAGACCGATCTTGGGAGCACAGCCTCCCCCACACCGTCCCCATCCAGGGGCTGGAAAATGCTGGGCTCACAGTTGAGGGCTTCAAACCTTCCCCAAACAACACCACCACAGGCCGCTGGGTCTGGAAGCGCTGGGAACTTTGAGACTGCAAAAACGCTTTTGGGACAAAGAAGTATTTCTGAATGTAGAACTATCCCATTTCAAATGTGCTCTCTACTATTAGCAAACAAAGCAGGACCAAACGGAGGAAGCTGAACCCCTCTGGGGAACACTTGGTTTGGTCTGGCCTGGGGCAGCTGTAAGGCCGGCTGTGGGAGGAGGACGTGACAGGAGCCTGTGGAGAGGGGCCAGGACCACTGTCTGGGCCTGGCTGGCCTGGCCTGGCCCTGTTTCACCCCTCTGGGCCACCTTCGGGCTCTGTGGAGGGACCCAGGAGGCTCTGACGGGCGCTCAAGCGGGTGGCCGCGTCCATGCGTCGCCCCTGAAGGCCTTCCAGCTCCGCAGCTAAAGCCCCGTGGAGCAGGAAGGACGCCAAGCCCCGGCTGATCAGACCCACGAGGTTTCACTTTTAAATAAATGCATTTAAACTTGAACACGCAAAACGACTTAAAGAAATCTCAAGTAAACCTAGAGGCTGACGTGCCATGTATGGCCGGTGGACGTCTTGGCCACGATGCCTTGGACCGGGACCCTGAGCTGTTCGAGTGAATTGTTCCCCTAGGGCCCGGGGTCAGGATGCTATTTGGGGTTTCCTCCAAGCCACCAGTCTGGGGACGGGCTTTCATGTGCTCCATGAGAGCTGCCTGACGTGAAGTCTTCCGCGTAGGCTAATCTCTCGCACTCTCAAGCTAACAGCACTACAGAAACTCGATGTCAAAGAGAGAGCTTGCCGGTGGCAGGGAAATACCATTGGAAGTCAAAAAGCAGCCAAACCCTTGGTAAGCGGATTAACTCAGCCGCTGAAAGGTAAAGCTTTCTGGAGACGGCATTCAAGTCAGGAGGTGGGCCAGCCGGCTGTTGGGTGGGCTCCTTTAATGCAAAGGAATGTGGGTTTGGAGCTCTGATGGAGACCCAGAGGGGTGGGGATGGAATGTTCAGCAGTCACTGTTCTGCCGGAGAATGCCAAGGTGCAGGATATGGGAAGGTACAAGGAAGGGAAAATGCTAGAGGAATAAAAGCAAATATTTGGGAGGAGATTTTCTTTTCTTTTTTTTTTTTTTAAGATGTATTTATTTATTTTGGAGAGAGAGCATGAGTGGGAGGAGGGGAAGAGGGAGAGGATAGCAAGCAGACTCCCCACTGAGCACAGAGCCCAACATGGGGCTCGATCCTGGGACCCCGAGATCATAACCTGAGCTGAAATCGATAGTCAGATGCTTAACCGACTGAGCCCCCCAGGCGCCCCTGGGGAAATTTTCCGCAGGCCTACTTCCCCTTGCCTCGCAAACCTGTTATCCTCGGTGTGTGATGGAGCACTTTCGTCATTAATGAAGAATCCCATTAAACTCTGCCGAGAAATTAGGAGGAGTTTGCTGGGCTGATGGAGAAGAGACACCAAATTCATTAGCGACGGTGGAAACTACAGAGGAAAGCCTCCAGATCAAATACTATTGTTGGGATTCTGACTTACACGTCAGTGCCCTCTCAGTAATATGTGTGTGTTGAGGGTAGGTATTATTTTTGAAGAAATAGTTGGGCAACGCTCCTTCAAATATCCAAGGACATCTGAGGAAAATAGTCTAAGACAACGGCTACCCATCCATTCCTCCAGTCCCATAAGCTCTTGGTCTGTGTCAAGGTAGAACGCAAAAGAGATGGTTTCCAGACTAAAAGAAGTTATCTTCTTACAGAAATGCCTTTACTAAACTACACTGAAATAATAACATCCCTTTGCTTTTATAGTGAAATGTTAGGGCATCTTTAAAACGTCCTTACCCTTCTTAATATCCTCATAGAACACTTATGAGAAAATATCTGCAACATTTGGATCAAAGACAACGTTACCTCTCTTAAGAGGCTGATATATTTCCTTTAATAAGACAAGTGTTATAGAATTCATCCTGTTTCTGTTTTTGCTCTGGTTGCCAGGAAGCTCCAAGTTAAATTATCTATTTAATGCCACTAACTATATTGGCCTAAATTCTGAGTATGATCATTTTTTTACCTACTTCAATATATTTTTTAAAACTTCAATGATAATTTTAACAGCCCTATTATATCTGAACTGAGTCTGGTATATATTATATCTGTTATGTATCAGATATGTTATATCTGATATATATAAATATAGATATTTATCAGATCTCTTTTTGCTTGCCACTGACAGATATCCAATTCAATTTAGCTTAAGCAATATGGAGGGGAGGGGGCTTATTGGCTCATATTCTGAAAAGTTGAAAAGTTCAGGGTAGATGTGATCATAAAACCTTAAAGAGTAGGGACAAGTCACACAGAAACAGAAGCCAACATGAAAGAGCTCCCAATGACCACAGCTGAAACCATCTGAACAAAATAAGTAACACAGTTGTAAATTACAACCCAAAACCAAAAATAAATATACATGAGTCCATATTTATATAAATAAATAATCAAATAGATCAATAAATAGGGACAAGAAACAAACCTTCCCTATAAAAGAATTTCAAATGATGTATGTAGATACCCCCTTTCTAGAAGGTGGAGCTGAATCCCCCTCCCCCGACAGGTGGGCTAGTTAGTGACTTGCCTCCGAAGAGGTAAAGGGCATTGAAAGGGGAAAACATAGTAATTTCCCAGTAGAGAAACCTGGCAAACTATCCCCTTCCCCAAGTGGCGAAGGTCAACATCACCAATGACGTGTCCCTGATAGGCCATGACAAGAAGGGCACTTCACTCTGTTGGTATTCTCTCCTAAACCCCGTAACCCCAGTCTAATGAGAAAAACATCCCACAAGCCCAAGTTGGGAAATATTTTACAGGATCCTTGGCCAGGATTCCTCAAGACTGTCAAGGTCATGAAAAACAAGGCAAGACTGAGAAACTATTAGAGACCAAAGGAGACTAAGAGGACATGCTGGCTAAGTGCAAGGTGATACCCTGGGTTGGAAAGAGGACATAAATGGAAAAACTGATGAAATCCAAAAAAAGTCTGGAGTGCAGTTAACAGTAATGTGCCAGCACTGGTTTCTCACTTGTGACAAATGTACCATGGTAAGGTCTCATGGAACAAGTTAACAATGGGGAAACTGGGTGAGCCAGTCCCAGAACTGTCTGTACTATTGTCTTCGTTGGGTTGGGCTGCTCTAACGGACACCCTAGACGAGGGGTGGGGGGGTTTACAACAGATGTTTATGTCCCACAGTTCCGGAGGTGAGAAGTCCAAGGTCAAGGGGGCCAAGCACCATCAGTTCTGGTGAGGGTCCTCTTCCTGGTTTGCAGACGGCTATTTTTTGCTGTGTCCTCACGCAGCAGAGAGAAAGAGAGGGATCAAGTGTCTTCTCCTCCTTTCACAAGGGCACACATCCCATTCACGGGGGCTCCACCCTCAGGCCCTAATCGCCTCACCAAGGCCCCACCTGCAAATACCATCACATTGAGGGTTAGGATTGGGACATATGAATGGTGGGGGAGCGGGCACAACCAGTCCGTGGCTATCTTTGCATCTTCTCTGTAAATTTCAAATTATTCTCAAAAACAGTTACAAAAGTAACAAAGGGACAAACCAAAAATAAATAATAAAGTAGCAGACCTAAATACAGTCATAGCAATAATCACATGAAATGTGAATGGTCTAAACTTTCCAATTAAAACCTAGAATAATCGGAATGGACAAAAGAAACCCAACTACATATTACCTGAAAGCGATGCGTTTTGATTGTGAAGACAGAGAGAGTGACAGTAAGTGTGTATACAGTAACTTGCCCATACAAAAAGGAAGCCTAACCAGGGTAAAGGCAAAGAGGATCAATGGAGATAAACCACATCTGAACACACATACGTTATCTTGAATTCCAGCCTAAATGCGAACATGTCCATCCAATGGTGTTAGATCTGTGTTTGACCCAGTCTTTTTTATATATATATTTTACTCATGTATTTGACAGAGAGTGAGCGAGAGAAAACAGGAGCAGGAGCAGAGGCACAGGGAGAAGCAGACTCCCTGTTGAGCAGGGAGCCCGATGCAGGACTCGATCTCAGGACCCCGGGATCATGACCTGAGCTGAAGGCAGATGCTTAACTGACTGAGCCACCCTGGTGCCCCAGAGTCTTTTATTTTTAAAGATCTTTATTTTTTTAAAGTAATCTCTACACCTAACGTGGGGCTCGAACTCACAACCCAGAGATCAAGAGTCCCACACTCCACCAACTGAGCCTGCCAGGTCCCCCCGACCCAGTCTTGTGCCTGCTTTTTTCTCTCCACGAGTCTCCCTGTTCCTTCTTCACCCCACTCAGCCAGCTTCAGCAACTTGGTATTTATTTTTCCCATACTCTCCCCGTGCTTGTAAAACCACTTCTAAATGTATAATGGCTACACACATACAAGTCTGTATATATACGCAAAATATTTTGTCATTCTTTTAAGAAAATGGGTTCAAAGCATATACAGTTGACTTCCGCTTTGCTCTTTGAATACCTCATTGCTCCAAGGCCCCAGACAGAGGGCCAGTTTATTATTTTTAACGAATCAAGAATTATCCATTACTATAATTATTAATGAAGTACTATGAATTATTAGGAGGGATCCACAAGCGATACAATAGTGAACATATATTCTTCCATTACCTGTGGGCTTCAGGATTCCCAGGTGCGGGATTCTGGGCCCAAGGGGCCGGGGCTTGTAATTGTCATACATTTCGCCAGGTTACTCTTTGAGGAGTGGTAACCGTTGCGTGTCTGCCAATAGTGGGTCCGTGTACCCCCTTCCCCACAAAGGCAAGCAGATGCCATCTGTTCGACATGAAGACCCCCCACCCCCATGAGACCGCCCCAGCCCCCAGGGTTGCTGTAGCCGCTGCTGGAGTTCACGCACACGGTTCTGGGTCCCCCGACCCGCTTGGTGGGAGCAGAGCAGCCAGACCCACAGCTCCTCCAGCTCCTGCCCCACCCCCTCGCTCCGGGTCCCACGTCTTAGATCACTTTACGTGCATGAACCTGTCCACGCCCACCTGAGCCAGGTGCTTCTGCGGAGAAGGACCTGGGTCTTCTGTAGCGCACCTGAAGGCATCGACGGGGTTGTGGGCTCCGAGGAAGTGAAAAACCAGCATGAGATCCAACGGGACGCGGCCTTCCAGTGGATTCTAGCGCATCCTCCTGGGTTCCCGTGGGACTTTATTCTCCCCACTGCACGTTCGTCTTCTCTACCTGCTGGCAGCCCTGCTGGCCTCAGACCCACGGCAGACTCAAGGATGACACACGGGCGTAGACCGTTTAACCGGTTCCCATAAAGGTATCAAGTCTGATGCCTAGAACAAATCCCTGACAACACTCGAGCTGATCCGTTTCTTTGATGGAATCCTTACTCTGCATACAGCTCTGTGACAGGGAAGAACTCGATGCCTTGATGGCCGGTGCTGATCCTGGCCATAAGGTCCCCATTCTGCTGACCTACAGGCTGGAATCCACAGATCTGGTTTGCAGCAAGTCAATACAGCAAACATGTATTGAGCACCAATGGTGTGTGCTCTGTGAGGTCTGCCCTCCTACTAGTAATAATCCTCTTTCATAGCAACAAAGAAAAAGGAAGGTCTTGAGATAAGGGAAAAACAGTTTGCACTGGCCGTTGTAGCGATTTCCTAGCGAATTAGTCCTCCAAGTGTTTTTAATGACAGTGGTCTTTTCTTGGGGTGACACGATGACCCCACGAGCGCCAGCTGCAGTACGTAACTCTTGCTGTGGATGCTGATGTCCTAAGAGTCTAAGATCAAACGAACCACTCAATGCCGACTTTATCTTAAAGAAAAAAGAAAATCTAGCACACGAACATGGATCGACATCCTCAGAATTTCACTAATAGTTTAATTAATTTATATCTAATACTTTGATCTCCAAATGCCTGTGTGGCATTCTTATCAACTCTGTTTAATAAAAAACAAATAAGGGGCGCCTGGATGGCTCAGTCATTAAGTGTCTGCCTTTGGCTCAGGGCGTGATCCCAGGGTCCTGGGATCAAGCCCCGCATCGGGCTCCCTGCTCCGCTGGGAGCCTACTTCTTTCTCTCGCACTCCCCCTGCTTGTGTTCCCTCTCTCACTGGCTGTCTCTCTCTCTCTCTCTCTGTCAAATAAATAAAATCTTTAAAAAAATAAAATTTAATTTAAAAAAATTGATTAATTAATTAATTAATAACAAATAAGACCGCGACCCCCTGTCCATCGCACGGAAGTTGTAAAATGTGTCTGTAGGTTCTTTGATGTTCCTGCCAGCCAAAGATAGGGTGTAATCGCCTACCCCTTGAATATGGGCTGGCCTTTGTGACTCTCTGCGAAGAGACCATGTTCTGACTTCCAAGCCTCATTCCTAAAAAGCAAAGCAGACTCCACCTGGCTCACTTTGGGGTCTGTGCTTTTGGAGCCCTGAGCACTACAGGCCTCCAGCTACCCTGAAGGCACGCACCATGGCGGAGAAACCATGCAGAGACGCCACATTGAGATCACAGTGCCCCGAGAACCGCAGCTGCCCAGCCCATATACGCCAGCCCTCCCCGTCAGACACACGAGCAACCCTCCGATGCTTCCAGCACCAGCCAGCATCCCATCGCAGCCATGTGGGAGGCAGACGAAACCACCAGGCTGAGCCCAGTCGACCCCCAGAACCATGAGAGTTAATAACATACTATTTTAAACCACTAAGCACTGGATGGTCTGTTAGCAGCAATAAATAACTGGAAGATTCTGGGTCGAGAAATACATGGCACAGTCGCCCTGCACTCAAGACTCACAGTTTACGGGGAGACAGAGTCACACAGTTTCCATCCATCCCCAGCGCTCCATGGAACGTATCCAAGGCTTAGAGGGAGCGCAGAAGCAAGACTGAGCCTGACCTTCAGATGTGAATTTGGGCGAATCTCACATTTTACTTAGTAACAGCTCCATCTGCAACTCACAAAACCACTCCTGAAACACACAGTCCATTTGGTTCCCATGTTGCATTTGTGCAACGAGCAGCACAGAGGAGCTGAAGGCTCTCAGCTTGGGGTCCCACTTAAAGACCCGCTCTCCTGACCATCCCATATACGTGGCCACTGGGGTCTGAAAATTGTAGCATGGATCTCCTTTGCCACAGCAAGCCTTCCAGATCCTGCAGACTTTTCTAACAACTGGAAGCGTAGGAGACAGATAATACCCACTTCACAGCCGGGCTTGCGGGAAGGAGACAGAACCCACACTGTGGGGGCCCAGCTCTGTGCCAAGTCGTCACATCACTTCCCTGATCCCAGGGCAGCACTGCCAGGGACAGTCCTGTCACTGTCATCGTCCAGAGACAGGAACCAAGTCTCAGGGAGAAAATCACTTTCTGCACCCCCGGCAGCGGAAGGTAGGGCTGGACTATGAAACCAGACATTCCTGCTCCAAATCTCTTAGGGTGATGGGTTGCCCTGTGCCTCGCAAAATGATATGCTGAAGTTCTAACCCCCAGGACCTCCCCATGGGATCTTATTTGGAAATTGGGTCTTTGCAGATGGAATCCGGGAAGATGAAGTCATATTGGAATGGGATAGGACCCTCAGCCAGTAGGACTGGTGTCCTTGTAAGATAAGAGACACAGGGAGGGGCACATGCAGGACGGAAAGCCATGTGACAACGGAAGCAGGGACCGGAGGGATGCAGGGGCAGGACATGCACACCGGGGGTTGGGGGCATCCACGGGAAGGGAGCAAAAAACAAGGAACCATTAGAACCCCTTAGAACCATCGAAACGGCACGGTCCTGCTGATACCCGGATGTCAGGCTGCTAGCCTCCAGAGCTCTGCAAGTTTGCACGTCTGTTGTTTTTAAGCCATCAAGCGCACGTGTGTCGTGCCGGGGGCCGGCAGCTTCGGGAAACCCGTTCTCGCCATAGTCCCCCCGAGTGTAGACCTCCACGGGGGGCTCACACCGGCCCCATTCGGACTGTTCATCTCGACCTGGGCAATCCGAGATAGGAGTAGCAAGTTTTAAAGAAACTTCGTAAAGGATCCTTTCTGAGTTCCCGTCAGGCCAGGCACACACAGATTCCACTTGGCCAGACTGAGAGCCGTCTGGGATGGCTTGAGTGTCTGCACGTCGGGAAACTTTTTTCAAAGAAGGAGCTGGGATATTTTCGTTCCAGTGTGTACTATATCACAGGAGTCCTTGTTTATCCAAAGGATTTTCCATGTAAATAAAGACATTTGCAAATTGATTTAGATTAATCAGGTGTGACTGCTGGATAAACAGAGGGAGAACTCTGTCACTGGGATCGGGCACTAGAACAACCAGCACCCTGTGCACAGACCCGCACCGCTGGCGGCGGCGGCGGCCGAACTTCTGTGGTCTCAGAGCGAAGATGAAAACCAGAAAGGAAAAGAAACCCAAAAATATGACAAACATCTCGGGTATAATCCCAAAAGACGCAGCTGGACTCAAAGGTCACCCTAGAGATGTGAGTTTAAAATACGGCCTCCCCCAAAACCCAAACCTGGGGGATTTCTACCTTCTGGACTTTTCCCACTCCTGGCCACCCCCAACACACACAGACAGACACACACACAGACGCACAAACACACAGAGACAGAGACAGAAACAGACAGGGATATGCACGCAGACACACGGACACACACACACACTGGGGCACAGGGTCGCTGCACATTTAAAGTGTTTCTAGAGAACACAGTGCCCGTGTTGAACCCCCAGAGCCTGGGCTTCTGCTCTTAGCTGCCTCATTGTCTCACTTCTTCCAACAGCCCTCCAAGGCAGTTGCTGCTAATCCCATTGTGCAGACGGGAATACCGAGCCCCAGAGATACGAAGTGTCTGGTTCAAGACCCCACAGCTGGCCAGCAGCCAGCAGGGATGCCAGTCCCTCCCCTGAGCTCCGGATCCCAGCCCCCCTTTCCCACCCAAATCCACAAACCCACATTTATTCCAGCCTGGTGCTAAGGATAGAGCAGTCAACAAACCAGACCAAGTCCTTGGGGAGGTGGGGAGACGGGGAGATGTTGGTCAAAGGGGACAGACTTCTAGTTAGAGGAGGAGTAAGCTCTGGGGACCTGACGTACAGCATGGCAACTCTAGTTAACACCACCGTATCACGTCCTGGAACGTTGCGAAGCGAGCAGATCCTCAGTGTTCTCAGCACGAAAAAGAAAGGGTAATGAAGGGACGGGATGCCAGTGTTCGCTAATGCCACGGTGATCGGCACTTTGCAACACGGACGTGTCGGAAATCGCCACACCTACCCCTTACACTGACACAGTGCTACATGCCGAGTATACCTCAATAAAGCGGGTGGGGGAGCTCGAACAACGCACAGTGTTTGATGCTGGTTACACGACATGTCCCCAAAAGGCAAATCTAAAGAGAGAGAAAGTAGAGTCGTGTTTGCTTAAGGCTGGGATGGGAATGGGGATGACTGTAAATGGGCACAAGAATTCTTCTGGGGGTGATGGAGATGTTCTAAAATTAGATCGTGGTGCCAGCGGCATAGCTCTGTAAATATACGAAAAATCGTTGAATTACACTTAGGATGGGTGAATTTTCTTTCTTTCTTTTTTTTTTTTTTAAAGATTTTATTTATTTATTTGACAGAGATAGAGACAGCCAGCGAGAGAGGGAACACAAGCAGGGGGAGTGGGAGAGGAAGAAGCAGGCTCATAGCAGAGGAGCCTGATGTGGGGCTCGATCCCACAACGCCGGGATCACGCCCTGAGCCGAAGGCAGACGCTTAACCGCTGTGCCACCCAGGCGCTCCAGGATGGGTGAATTTTCTAATAGGTCAACTACACCTCAGTGCAGCTGTTAATACCACTGCAAGACGGGACGCCTGGGGGGCTCAGTCGCTGAAGCGTCTGACTTCAGCTTAGGTCATGATCCCAGGGTCCTGGGAGAGAGCCCCCCATCGGGCTCCCTGCTCAGTGGAGAGCCCGCTTCTCCCTCTCCTCTGCCTGCCGCTACCCCTGCTTGTGCTGTCTCTCTCTCTCTCTGACAAATAGATAAATAAAATCTTTAAAAAAATAAACAAACAAATAAAACACCACAAGACGAAAGCAGACAGAGCCCCACCCTCAGGAGCTCCCACTCTCGTCCTCCCTGCTCCTTTCCACAAGATGTCCCTCTGTGCCTGGGAATCCCTGGGGGCTGGCTGGGCGGCGGTGAATCTCAGGTGGGGGCCCCTTGCGAAGCAGCTCCCAAGTGAGGCCGATGCTGCCGACCCACGGACCACACCTGGAGTAGCAAGGCCGCGCTGCATCTTGGGGAGAAGGAGCAGAGATTTTTCTCCTCTCGTGCATCCGTCCTTGAAGCTCTTTTGCACATCAGTCCTGCTGACCTGACAGGTGAGTCTGGGAAGGGGACTGGCAAAGCAGATGGGCGGTTCCCCGCGGAACCACCTGCCCCGCCCCCCTGGGCACCTGTCGCGCTGGGTGATGGGCCCGCGGTGCCTCCGCCTGGCGTGCAGTCCTGGGAAGCCGCCAGCCCACAGATGGGGGCCACGGCCTCGGTATCAGCCTTGTCAGCACATCGATATCCCATCTGCTTTCCCCGGTGATCTCTTAGTTGGTTCCAAGCAGGAGCAAGGAAGAGTTATCAGGTTGAACCACGGGAGGTTGCCCACAGAAACGGTCCACGCCGTAGAACAGGGCAATCTGGTGCTACCATGAATTGGGTACCCTCATGTCCTAACACTAACTCTGTGCCAGTGGTTTTCAAACTTAGATCATGTAAAAACCACCTGGGAACTTGGTAAAACTATGAAGGCCCAGCCTCAATGGCCTGGATCGGTTTTCAAGGCCAGACGACACACACCGACGGGTGGGGAACCAGCAAGCAGGATGCTGACAGCTCTTCTTCCTTCATTCCAGCTCAGGGGGGCCCACCGAGCCTCGGCCTGAGCCGGCTCCGGAGGGCTTGCAAGAAAGCAAACACATTTTCAGAAATTGCGTGAGCCTTTTATTAAGCACAGTTGCCGTTAAAAATCAAATTATAGGCACTTACAATTAACTAAATTGTATTACAAACAAAGGAAATAATACTCAAAACTCCACTTCTTAATCATTTTACTGCATTTTACTATCGTCTGTGCTTTGGGGGCTATTTATATCCGTCGTAGGAGAGCATTAGAAATAATCCATAAGGGTGCGTGGCTGCACGCGTCCCATGAGGAGAGCGCTTACAAACCCTGCAAATCAGGGCTTACTCCCCACAACCAGTCCCTCAGCACCCCATTTCCCAGATGAAGAAACTGAGGTTTGGAGAGTAAATGACTTTTCCAAGATCTCAGAGCCACAGTTTGAACCCAGACAGTTGATCTAGGAGCCCAGGTTTTTAACCAACTGATATATTATGCTCTGTCTGTGTACCTTCCCTGGGTCAGTGGCGTGAATCTCCATCCACCTTCCTGGAAAGCACACCCCCCCTAACCCCCACCACCAACTGGCTTCCCCCCAGGATCCCACCTCTGTCCCCGCCCCAAGCAGCCTAAAGAGCAAACTAGTGGCGGGGGGGGGGGGGGGGGGAGGTGCCTGGGTGGCTCAGTCGGTTTAAGTGTCCGACTCTTGGTTTGGGCTCAGGTTGTGATCTCAGGGTCATGGGGTTGAGGCCACGCCAGGTTCTGCGCTGAGAGTAGAGCTTGCTTAAGATTCTCTCTCTCCTCCCTCTGCCCCTCCTCACCCCCCAGCATGGGTGCGTGAGCACACAGGCACTCTCTCTCTTAAAAAAAAAAAAAAAGAGCAAATCAGCAGGGCAGTGCTTATGACCTCTGACCTCTAACAGGTCAGGTTTCTCAGCACTTTCGGTGGGGGGCTTTGGTGTCCCAAGTCCTGTCTCTTGCAGGGTCTCCCCACCAGTGAATGTCACTACAGTTGAATATATGCACATTTAAGCAAGTTAAGTGAAATGTAGTGCGTGGTCTTGAAGCTGAAAAGGTCCTAAAGAGATAGAGGTCTTGAGGTGGGACGGAGGCAGGTCCAGCTTTACTGCACAGATTCGAGAGGCTGAGCAGAGGTGGGGAGAGGCGGCGGGCGGGGGGGTGGGGTGCTTTGGCACCCGGGCTGGCAGCGCTCTACACCCCTCCTGCACCCCCACCCATCAGTGGCCCCTTGGCCCCTCAAAGGAGCCAGGAAGGAGAGAGGAAGGGGCGGTGGGAGATTTCCAGTCTCACCTTCCTGCTTCCTCTCCAGAATGTTGGGTCCTGGAAAGTTCTGCCTCCACATGCCACTCCCACTCAGTCCCAAGAGGAGGAAGCAGTCAGGACCAAGAACTTCCTCGAAAGTTTCTATTTTTGTGTAAAAAGTGAAAGTTGGGGAAAAAAATAAAAAAGGAAAAAAACATGAAGTCATGACTAGTGTACGAGCTGCTGTTAACCGAGGGACAAGGGTGTTTTATTTTCTTCTTCTGCCTCACCTTTTCCCTACAATGAATACGTGCATTTTTTATAGTGAGGAAGAAACGAGTTATATTTTAAGAAGGAGGAGGGAGAGGACAGGGAATAAACAGCAGAGGAAGTAATCACAGCAAGTATGCAATTGGTAGCTACGGGACAAAAAGTACTTTCACATTAAATAATGTATCACTTTCTCCCATAGCTCTGCAAGCAAGAAGCACAGACGTTGTTAAATGCAATGTAAAAAACAGGAGGAAATGCTTATTCGTGATAGCCAAGGCAGGGAAGCAACCTAAGTGTCCATCCGTGGATAAAGAAGCGTGTGTGTGTGTGTGTGTGTGTGTGTGTGTGTGTATACACACACACATATATAACATATAACGAAATATTCTTTACCCCAAATAAAGAAGGCACTCTTGCCCTTTGAGACAACCTTGGCGAGCTTGGAGGAATTCATGCTAAGTGAAAGAAGCCAGACATTGTACGGTATAACATAAGTGGAATCTTGAAAGGTCAAGCTCCGGGAAGCGGAGGGGGGGGGGGGCGGTTGCCAGGAGCTGGGGTTGGGGGTAAACGGGGAGGTGTTAGCTAAGGGCACAAAGTGTCAGTTATGCAGAATGAGTAAGGTCTGCAGAGCTAGTTTACAGCACGGGGACCACAGTTAATAAACTGTATTGTATACTTGCAATTTGCTGAGGGAATAGCTCGTCCCTGTTCTCATCACACACACACACACACACACACACACACACACACACACACACACACACCGGTAACCATGTGAGGTCATGGGGGTGTCGTTGAGCCCGACTGCGGTGATCACACTGTATATACATCTATTAACACATCACCGTGTACACAGTAAATATAAACAGCTTTGTTAATTACGCCTCAGTAAAGACGGAGAGATTGAGGGCTGGGGGCTGGGGGCTCTTGATATTCCCAAGGTCAAGGAGGGAGTCCAGGGCAGAGTCAGGATGTGATTTGAAGCCTCTCAGCTCTAAACCCAGGATTCCTGCTGTTGAGTTGAGGGCATCTGCACAAGAAACGTGTGGAACGTCTGCCCCAAACAACCCCGCCTTACCTCCCCAGGTCCAGACAGGGACCCTCTAGGCCACGTACGATGAGGCATCTTTGTCCCCTGACCATCGATGTTTTCTGGGGGGTTGGGCGGGAGGCATCTGACTCAGGTAGGGCTGATCGAAGGTCCTTCTGCTAGAATCTGGGATGGGTCATGGAGAAATAGAGTGATGAGGGACAGAGAAAGGAAGGGTGTGATGTTGTTCGAGCGTCTGGGAATCATGTGTTTGCCCTGTGACTTGGGGAACAGGGAACACCGGTCTGCAGGCATAGAAAAATAGAGAAGAGGCACAGAAAGAACAGAGATGCGAGATGAAAGGAGAATGTGAGCGACCTTCTAAGCCCTTCCGCAAGTTCCGCTGTCCCTGTCCTACATCATCCTTATAGAATGCTGTTGTTAGGGTTTCTGTTCTAATGAAGGGGAGACTGAGTTGACATCTATTCCTTTAGCCAAAAGAATACAAACTAATAATTTATTAAAGCATTTTAACTTCCAAACTTATGTCTTCAATTTTCTAGAAGGAGCTTATCTTCACTGCAAGCACCTACCATTATTGTCATGGAACAACCAATAGCAAATATAATATTTATCAGAGAAACCCAAAAGCAATCCTTTTACAAGAAGGAAACAAGGATGCCTGCTATCAACACTATTACATTCACTATTATTCCAGAGAACCTAGTGACCGCAATAAGTTAAAGAAAAGAAATAAGAGAAATAAGTATTAGAAAAGAACAGGCAAAATCATTATAGATTTCCAATGGTATTATTGTCCACCTAGTATACCCCCAAAGTCAAATGAAAGTCATGCTGAACTAGAAGTTTGGTAAGGTGGCTGGATACAATAAAATAAACAAGCCATTTCACTGTGCCGACAAAAAACTATTCTGATGTATAATGGAAAAAAGGTCCCACTAACAATAGCAATAACAACTGTAATATCTAGGAATAAATCTAATAAGCATGATGAAATACATATGCAAAATAGCACAAAATTTACTCAAGAACCAGAAAGAAAAATTAAAGTTATACGCTGAGGTCGACGGCATTACTGGCCCCAATTCTTCATCTCTCTCTTCATCCATTCCTTACCTTGGCCTCCCTGTGGGCAGCGTTCCTCCATCCCTCGGTTCTAGGCTTGACCACGTGACTTGATTTGGCCAACAGCACGTAAGCAGAGTGACAACATGCCCGTTCCTTCTGCTTGCCTTCCGCGTCTCTGCCATCGCTATGAGAGAAGCTGCCCCGGATCTGGAGTCCAGAAGGAGCAAAAAGGGAGCAGACCTGCAGACCTGAACCCCAACTTTAGTGGGGAGCTAAGTCCAACCAGATGCATCTATAACTTGAAGCAGAGCCACCTCGCTGAACCAGGGCCAGATCAGCCAGTCTCCAGCAACTCCCAGACTTGTAAGCAGTAACAAATGCTTATGTTTCAAGTCACTGAGTCCCAGGATGCTTTGTGAGATGGTAAGAGCCAGCTGATCAACTCCGTATTCCAGGAAGGTGATATTCAGTACCGTAAACATATGCCTTCTCTATAAATTAATCTACAAAGTTATGAGGGATTCCAATCACAATGCCAACAGATATTTATTTCTCTGGGATTTTAAATATAAATTGTAAAACAAATTTGGCCACTAAAATTATGGGGGGGGGATAAACCAAACTAATGGAGGAAAACAAGATCTTACTCCATCAGATACTAAGAGATATTATGCAACTAGGATTATTACACACACAACAGAGAAACCAATGGAACCCAACCAAGGGGGCATAAAGGTGTAGATAGATGAGAGAGAAGGAGAGAGAGAGAGAGAGGGAGGGAGAGAGGATAGATATGATACAGACAAATAGAAATGATGCTAATTACAAATTAATAGTGGGGCTGATAGGTTATATAGTAAATAGCACTGAAACAACTGGCCATCACTTTGAAAATATATATTTAAATTCTTACATCACCTTAGATACTAAAGTAAATTCCAGATGGATTAAGGGCCTAAATAGAATATATGAAACTATAAACGTACTAAAAGAAATTACAGATGACTCTTGTCATAGTTGTGGGGTGGAGCAGGCCCTTCTAGGCAAGGAATAATCCAGAAGCCATTAAGAAACAGATGCACGGGGCGCCTGGGTGGCTCAGTCGTTAAGCGTCTGCCTTCAGCTCAGGGCATGATCCCAGGGTCCTGGGGTCCTGGGATTGAGCCCTGCATCGGGCTCCTCTGCTGGGAGCCTGCTTCTTCCTCTCCCACTCCCCCTGCTTGTGTTCCCTCTCTCGCTGGCTGTCTCTCTCTCTCTGTCAAATAAATAAATAAAATCTTTAAAATGAAAGAAAGAAAGAAACAAACAGATGCACAAATTACACCCGTGACGAAATGCTCTATACAGCAAAAGACCGTTGCCAACGGTGAGCCACAAAGGACAGCTTTGAGAGAAAACACCTGCAGCGCATCTAAGGATGAAGGGTGAGTTGCTCTGACTTCCTCAGTACTCTGACAGGGAGAAAAGGACCAAACGTCCCCTAGAAAAATGGGGCACGTTTCCGGCAGGCAGTTCACGAAGGCCAACAAGCAGTGACAAGGAAGCCCAAGCCCTCGGCCTCGCCCAAATCCAAGACCGACCCCCGCAGTGTCTGTCCCTCAGGCCTTCCCCTGGTGGGGGTAGAGCCAACGGGATCCACGCACAGTCGTCCCGGGCTGTGACAGTTAAGAGTGGCTTCCTGGGGCGCCTGGGTGGCTCAGTTAGTTAAGCGTCTGCCTTTTTTGGCTCAAGTCATGATCCCAGGGTCCTGGGACTGAGCCCCGCATCGGTCTCCCTGCTCAGAGGGGAGCCTGCTTCTCCCTCTCCCTCTGCCCCTCCCCACAGCTTGTGCTCTCTTACTTTCTCTCTGTCAAATAAATAAATAAAATCTTTTAAAAATAAGTAAGTTAATTAATTAATTACTTAAAATAAAATTCACCGTCCTTGGAGGGGAGGGGCTGTGAAGGAGGGCACAGGGTGGAAGGAGCACTGGGGGTTCTATGCAACTGATGAATCACTGAACTCTGCCTCTGAAACTGATTGTACAGTATATGTTAATTAAAATAAAATAAAATAAAATAAAGTAAAGTAAAATGCACTGTCTTGAAAACCTAGCGGCCCACCCCAAGTGACCCACAGAGCTGCACACATCGTGAGCTGTGAATGGAGCTGTCACCAATTTATGGCACAATCAAGCTCATTATCCTGATCCGGTGACACCTTTGTCTCAGTGAGGACACTGGGAGCGTCATTCTGAGGGAAAGAAAAGCCAGGATCAGTCCCTATTAATGAGCATTGTCCCGCTAAAGCCCCCCTAATCCGGCCCTGCTGCCCCCACCCCTGAGATTCAGTCCCTCTATTGTCCCCTCTCTGGGGCCTCCCACCTGTCCCTCCCCTAGCCTCCGTCAGCTCCACCTGGACACCCTTTGTAGGGGCCCCCTCGGAAAAGGCCGTGGGGCACGCATCTTTCAGCCTGTGTTAATTCTGGTCTTTCCTGACCCCATGCCTTTCCTTGCCAGGTAGAGTAAGGACAAGGACAGAGCGGCCAGCACGGGCTGGGCAGGCGTGCAGCTCAGGAACCCGGCTCAGGGCGCTATTTATATTCCGTAACTTGTTCAGTCCTGGGCCCAGGGAGCAGCGGCTCGTGTCAGGAGGCTCACTGCACAGATGTGAAGACGGTGGGAGGCCCAGGGGCTGCGGGGAAGCCTCCACGCCCACCCCCGGTCCTCACTGTGCCCTGCGCCCACCTCTCTCTTGGTGTCACTGTCTTCGGAGGATTCCAGTGTTGGCGTCTGTCTCCTGCCCTGGCCGGGGCTCTGCCCTGCTCTTCTTTGCACCCCCAGCCCCTAGCAAAGGGCAGAGGGCAAAGGGGTTTGGGGAGAAAAGGGCAAGACAGGACAAGAAGGAAAAAGTGCAGGAGGGAGGGGGAAGACGAAAATGCAAAAAAAGACAAGCCGAGCGAGGCCCGATGTGGGGCCCTGGGAGCAGGCTGAGTGGGGCGGAGAGGGGCAGCCCCGGGGAGGTCAAGACCAGAATTGGCCCACTGAGTTCTGTACCTCTGTCCCAGTGCTGGCTACAAATAGTGCTGTTCCCATGGGGACTCTGCAGTCACACGGCCCTCGGAGTAGGGTCTCCTGTGAACCTGGGACACAGGGGCCAGCTCAGCCTCCTCCATGTGCTCCCCCAGGGCCCCTGTCCTCACAGAATGTTCCATCCTGCAGGTCTGCCCCCTGTCCTCACAGCCGTTCCCGCAGCGGAAGGCTCCGGGCCCACCAACCTGGCTCACAGCACCGTCCAGGGCACCCGCACTCAGCTTCCAAAGTCGTCCAGGTCTGCCTGGCCCTGGACTGAAGGCCTAGGCCGGGACCTCACCTCTCCCTACCTCCCTGCCCCGAGGCTCAGGCTCTCTTCCCGGCCCCGTCTCCGGGTGCTCTGGGCACTCCTGGGAGACCCTGTCCTAGACTCTGCTCAGCTGACCCTCGCCTCCCAGACGCAGCCAGCTCCAGAGAGATCCCGGACACCCCCCTACTCCTCCCCAGGCCTCTGTTCCTCTCCGGAACATTCCTTGCTCTCATCCATGATCGCGAGCATTAGATGGGAAGATGCCTCGCTTGTCCTGGCTTCAGGAACCCAGACCATGGTCGTGTAGCCTGCGTTTGGCCTCCCGGAAGTTCTATCATGGGTCTGTAAGAAGAGTCTTAGAGGCAGTACTCCACAGGCAAAAACATGGACTGTTATCACATCGTATTCTTCCATTCCACATGCAATTCATCTGAAGAGTCCACTATCCCTCCCTCTCTCGGGGAAAAGAGGGAAAAAAGTTGCTTTTGTGCTTCCAAGATGGCCATAATTGCCCTGGAGAGAACAAAGGGGCATGAGTTATTAGCTCTGTTTTCTACTTGAGGCAACCGTATCTCTGAGAGATTAAACGGCTCACTGTGTCCCCAGGCTCCAGGGGCCGCGGGGAGCAGAGCCAAGCTCATCACTCTCCATTGCAGAAGAGAGCTCTTCCCACCACCGTCCTGCCCTGCCTGCCAAAGCACTTTTACTGCCGTCTGTCGGCAGTCACATAATTTGGACCAAATGCAGACCAACCCCCCAGGACAGTGAAAGTAGAGACAGCCTCAAGGATTCAACGGCACGGGGTCGAAATGATTGAAAAATCGCTCATTTCCAGTGAGGCTCCAAACAAAAGCAAAAGTCCATGAGAGAGCATTCTAGAATTCTGGCAACAGCTGCTTCTCGGGATAAGCGTGTGCGAGAGGCTGCCGCCACTCACTCGGTCTCTCCACCTTTGCCCTGCAAACGAGCCACTCTTGAAAAGGCAAATGCATCCAGATTTCCAGGGGCAGTGGCGAGAACGCCCCACGCGCTGGAAAGAATGAGCACCCTCGAGGTCACTCCCTCCCTCTTGGCTGCAAAGAGACACACCCACCCTTCGTGGCTGGCCGGCGGTCACCTCCATCCCATGAAATGCTGGTCAGTGTCCAAATGACCCCTCTACTTGGAAGCCCTCAGCTCAGCTCAGCCTGGAGACCGTTGCTATGCGTGGGGAAGGCTTTTCCCCCAAGCACTGAATGTAATCGCAGGCCAGGAGAAGGCTGCGCGTGCCAGCGGCCGTCCCGGCGGGGCTGGCTTGGGGATGATTGCAAAGAGGACAACAGTGTATCTGGCTGGGACTGTAACCTTCCAAAGAGAGACGGAGAAGTTGTGGCATGGGGGAAAAAGAACCAGGCCTTTTGGGAACAAAAGGAAGGGTGGCAGGTGCCCAAGTTGGGTGTCGAAGGTTCTCCTCTGAGCCGAGAGGGGTAAAAAAGGATGGTAGAAGGGATCAGACGCCCGGTGTCTTCATGGTGTCTCCCCCGCGGTACCTCTCTGAGATGCCCCCTCTCAGAGCCCCCAGCTCCGCATCAATCAAATGCAACAAATAATTGTCCTGGCTGAGAGGGGGAGGCCCAAGCGAGGCCCAGATATACGGTTATGATATGTCCCTGCATCGCATTCAGTGCTCAACACGCAGTGGCTCTTAGGGACAGCGTTAGCCAGTAACGCCCGCGAAGATCTTCACGACGCGTCTGTACGCGGCGGACGCTCTGATGGGCAGTGGTGATTAATCAAACTGGAAACTAGCACGTCCGACTTCAGAACTCCAACATCAGGTAAGCCGGATCTATCAGAGCATCGCTTCCGTTGGCAAAGCTAATCCAAGGGGGTGTGACAGACTGGATTGCGCCCCCCCCAAAGTCATTTGTTGAAGCCCTAACCCCCATCTTTGGAGACGGGGCCTTCAAGGAGGTAACTGAGGTTAAATGAGGTCATGAGGGTGGGGCCCTGATCTGATAGGACTGGGGGTCTCGCAAGCAGAGGAAGAGACACCGGAGGCAGGGCCCTGGGAAGGCAAGGAGAGGAGGCAGCTATCTGCAGGCTGCAAACCCAGACCTCTCCGCACCTTGATCTTGGACTTCCAGCCTTCAGAACTATGAGAAGATAAATGTCTGTCCTTTTTTTTTTTTTTTAAGATTTTATTTATTTATTTGACAGAGATTGAGAGAGCACAAGCAGGGGGAGCATCAGGCAGAGAGAGAGGGAGAAGCAGGCTCCCTGCTGAGCAGAGTGCCTGACGCAGGGCTCGATCCCAGGACCCTGGGATCATGACCTGAGCCAAAGGCAGACGCTTAACTGACTGAGCCACCCAGGCGCCCCAAATGTCTGTCCTTTAAGCCACCCGCTCCATGATATTTTGTTTTGGGACCCAAGCTGACCAACACAGGGGGTCTTCAGTCCCATCTCTGCCCCTTGCTGCCACCACAGTCATCTTCCTGGCATTTGTGGCCTGCGCTGTGGGTGACACAGGATGGCCCTGGAGCCTCAGAGCATCACAGGTACGCATAGGTCACCCTCGGCATGACCAGATGGCGAGTGCCCAAGGGAGAGGTCTGCTGCAGACCTTCTTAGAACGAGAAGCATGTAAGAGAAATGTTCCATCCTCTGCCGAGAAACGGGTTCACAACAAGCCCTCCTTTTCCTCCTTCCTGGAGTGGGCCCCGTGGTGGCCCCCAAAAGATGTGTCCACATCCCAACCTGAAGAACCTCTGAATGTAGCCGTATATGGGACAAGGGTCTTTGCAGATGTAGTTAAGGGTCTCGGGATCATGCTGGATTTAGGGCGGGCCATAAATGCCATGAAAGTGTCCTTATTAGAGAAAAGCAGAAAGAGATCTGACACAGAGACGCCAGGGAGCCGGCCACCAACAACGCAGAGATGGGCGTGACGCAGCCAGGAGCCTAGGATGCCTGCGGCCCTTGGAAGCTGGTAGAGGCCAGCAACAGAACCTCCCCGAGAGCCTTCGGAGGGAGCACGTCCCTGCCAGCACCTCGACTTCAGACTTCTGCCCCCAGAACTGTGAGGAGATGCATTTCTCCTGTGTGAAGCCACCAGGGGCGCGCTAACCTGTTACTGCCGCCGCAGAAAGCAGATCCGCTTCCCCATCCCCTGCTTCAGCCCCCAAGGTTGGCTTAACGGACAGGCAGGATCAGAAGTAGCGAATCGTGTCATGACGCAAAGTTCCTGATGACAGCAGTTCTGGTGGTTTCTTGAGGACTTGTTCCGTGTAGACCCGGGGGTAAGAATAGGACCTGTTCTCGTTCTGGATGAAGAAAAGGAAGCTCAGGGAGGTTAGGGGATGTGCCCAAGGTCACGAAGCCTACATCTGACCGTGAGGTGAGGTCATCAGGGTGGGGCCCTGCTCTGACAGGTTAATGCCAGAATGAGGACCAAGTCTGTCCAGCTCCAAAGTCAGTGGGGCGCCGAATGTCCAGGTAACGTCAACCAACACTCTATAAACCCCAACCCATGACTCCATGACTACAAATAGCGTCGAAATCACGAACCCCAGCACGGCCAAGGAATCAGTAGTGGGGTTTCAGAAATCAGATTTTATCTCCAGGAACATTCTGGGGTCTGGGCAGGATTGTCACCACGCCCTTAGGTCCCCTGGTGACCTAAGAAGACCCAAACACCTTGTCACATTGCATGAGCCCGATCATTCAGCAAAAATCCAAAGTCGGTAGCATTTTCAGCGCTCCGGTCTGTCTGCTGCTGACTCTGCTGTCCATCCTGCCTGCGGCAGCGTTCACAGGAGGGAGAGGCAGGTGTGGACAGACAGCGCCCCCCCCCCCCACTACACACACACAGCAGGGCCTGGGAAGGACAACCACAGCTGCTGGCGAAAGGCACTTATGCACTCATTCATTCTACAGATCTCTCCTAGGTCCTAAAATCAGAAGCAAGAACTATGTAACTAGTCTGAACACTCTAATCCCCACCATCTAACACCCTGCCTGATACAGAGTACAAGCTTAGTAAACGCCCTCTGAGCTGAGCTAAATTTACAGAAGGGGAAACTGAAGCCCAGCGGGGCGGGACTCTTATCCAGGCTCAAACCCAGGACTGAAAGGCAGAGCCTCTCAATCAGGGCCAGTGATGACTTCCCTGCTTCCTGCCCCCTGAGCAGCTCTGCAGGACCGATGGGATTTCAGGAGCCAGCACCACGGGGAGAAGAGGCATGCTGGGCAGAGGGAACCACATGGACAGATGCCCAGAGGTGGGAAATGGTGAGCTATGTCTGGGGGCGGGAGCAGCCCAGCCCGCCTGGGCACTGGCCTCTCTTCTTCTCCTCTCCTGGAGGCCACACACTCAACTCTCAGAGCTGCAAAGGGCTGTAGATGTTTTTCCTGTAAATGTCATCCTATAATGTTTCCAGAAGGAAAATCATGTTAATTTCCTAAGTTCAAAGGAGTCATGGGTTTTCCCTGCTGCCTTCTCGCAGATCCTCAGATGAAATGGAATGTGGAAACACTTACGCTGTGGGGTCAGAAAGAACAAGTCACGGTCGCCTTAATTAAGTGTCATTACAAACAATGGTAGGATGAGTCAGATTTAGGGGATAGCCATTTTCAGGGCAAAGCAGGTGTATTCGTTTCCTCAGGCTGCTACGAGAAATTCCTGCAAGCTTGGTAGCTTGAAACAACAAAAAGCTTTCATCTTACAGTTCTGGAGGCCGGAAGTCCAAAATTAAAGTGTTGGCAGGGCCACGGCACCTCCAGGGACTCTCGGGGAGACCCCTTCCTAGCCTTCTTCCAGTTCCATGTGGCTTGTGACGGCATCGCCCCGATCTGCCTCTGGGTTTCAGGGTCTTCTCCCTGGTGGGTTTCCTCTCCTTTTTCTTCAAGATTTTATTTATTTATTAGAGAGAGAGAGAGAGAAAGAGATCACGAGCAGGAAAGTGGGGGCAGAGGGAGAACAGACTCCCCGCTGAGTGGGGAGCCCGATGTGGGGCTTGATCCCAGGACCCTGGGATCATGACCTGAGCTGAAGTCAGACGCTTAACCGAATGAGCCAGCCAGGCGCGCGTCCTCTCTTTCTTCTTATAAGAACACTAGTCATCGGATTTAGTACCCACCCCCAATCCAGGATGATTTCATCTTGAGATCTTTAACTTAATTACATCTACAGAGACCCTTTTTCCAAATAACGGTGCATTCAGAGTTCCTGGGGTTAGGACGGGGACCTATCTTTTGGGGAACACAGTCTAACCCACTCCAGGAAAAGAAGAAAGAGGTCCAATGCCTGTGGGGGCCCCACGCTTTCCTTGAAGGGCACAAACTCATGTCCCACAGATGCTTCTCTGTGGCCCGTCTTCCAAGGGAGCCACCTAACACATGGCAGAGACCTTCCGTCTGTGGCCAGACCAGTGACCGGCCCAGATACTTCCATGATTCTAAGAGGCAACGTGGATGTGGGAGAGACCCAACAATAGAGGGGAGGAACGTCAGAGCTGATAGGGACCCCGCCAGGTACACAATAAAGTCCTCATGCCACCAGGACTTTGACCAACACCTGATCACAGGACCCATCCCACAGAGTGTCCACACTCATCAAATCAGGTGAACAAGGCAGGACTAATGACTCTCCCTAACAGATGGGGAAACTGAGACCCAGAGGTTGAGCATGGCGGCCAGGTTTCACCAAGCCGGGAAGGGGCAGAGGCCTAACTTTTGATGGCAAATCCTGATCTCTCTCTGCCCCATTCTTCCCACCCTCACCGGGGCTGGATGCAAGATTTCAATGCCTACCTTTGTACTAATGAGCTATGAGCGAGAGGAAGAGGATGACTGGGACTGGAGCTGCCAGGGCCCAGGTCACAGGAGCGCAGATGAAGACGCACTCCTGACCTCCGTCACCCTGTGCCCAGCCCTGCTCCTCGGGCCTGAGCTGCCCCCGAGGCTCCCAGGAAGAGCAGCGGGTCAGGTGGAGAAAAATCCTTCCTGTCCTCTGGCTTTGGGCTCTGAGAGGCAGCCCCGGCCTCCCCACCCTGATGCAGAGCCCAGAGAAGGGTGTGGCTGTCACGCACCCAGACAGAGCCCTTCCCCTGGGCCTGGAGAGCTCAGGCTGGCCAGCAGAGGCCAGGAGCTGCTCCTGGGCCACCTTATCCAGAAGAAAGTTCGGTCTGCTCTTTAGGTAGAGAGGCAGAGAGGGAGGGCTTCAGCATAGCTATTTGCAGTCTGTTGAGGCCCTCCACCCCCTGGCCTCCTGACATGCTAAAGGCCCCCTGCCCCTGCAGCCCCTCACCCTGTCATAGTTCTCACTCACAGCTTGGGGGCCATGGCCACCCCCCGCCAACGATGCAGGAAGGACACTTGCCCCAGTGAGAAGCTGTGTGCAAAAATCACTCGCACAGCAAAGGCCCTGCACTCACTGACTTCGTTATCAAAACTGACCTGGGTCTGTTCCCTGGGACGAAGCAGCTTAAGAATAAATCTAAGCCAGGGGCGCCTGGGTAGCACAGTCGTTGGGCGTCTGCCTTCGGCTCAGGGCGTGATCCCAGCGTTTTGGGATCGAGCCCCACATCAGGTTCCTCCGCTGGGAGCCTGTTTCTTCCTCTCCCACTCCCCCTGCTTGTGTTCCCTCTCTCGCTGGCTGTCTCTGTCAAATAAATAAATAATCTTTAAAAAAAAAAACAACAACTCCCCCCCCCCCCAAAAAAAAAGAATAAATCTATGCCAGGGAGTTAACCTAACTCCTTCCAGGTTTGCCTTTTGCCAGAGGTTTCGAATGAAGGTGATCCCTCTTGCTATGGAAGGGGTGAGATTCTATGTCAATGCCATGGACATTGGGACAGAGGTGGGGGAGGATGGTAGCCACAGGTATTTGGGGCAAATCTGTTCTCTGAACCTTAGAATCTCACAGTCACTGGCAAACACAAAGCCTGATTTATTTGGCGGGGGGGGGGACTATCGTGACAGTATGGGTCTGCATGAAGTCCAAGCACATCCAAAGGTCTTTATAAACTCTTAGAATGTACGAGCCATCCAGCCAAAGTCTGTGAGGCCTACAAAAGGCTGGAGTGGTCCAAGAAGGCTGCCTGGAGGAAGGGGCATTTGGAGGATTTGGTTACCAGGAGGGGCATGAGTTTGAGCCTCACTTCATGCGGAAACCAACATGCTGCCACATCCAGAGAGAGCAGCTACGCACCCGAGAGTAGACAGAGCCAGATATAAATGGAAAGTTCCAGGGCCGGAGACTTCTGCTCTTCCACTCTTCTCTTCACAACGGCATGATCTTAGGAAAGCAGCTTGATCCAGTTCCTCCTCTGTAAAATGGGAAGAACAGAGCCCACCCAGCCCACATCCTATGGTTGCCATAAATACAGAACTAAGAGCTGTGAAGGACGTCCTGTAAGATGCCGCCCGTGTGCCTGGGACAGTTCCCATGGGGTCGGATCGGTGCCTGAGGCTGGAGGGGGGACTTGGAGCTTAGGGGAGGTGGTGGAGATGAGGCAGCCTTGACGTTGTCAGCTGCCCAAAAATTACAGCATCTGGAAAAATCACTTTGATGAACTCAACTACCCGCCACACATCACTGTATTTTGAAAATCCCTTCCAAAACAAAACAAAACAAAACACCCCTTCTCTGCAGAAGGATCTGAGTGAGATGTTTTTCTCTCCTCTGATAGAAGATGGAGAGGATGCCAAGCAGATGCTGATGGGATACCGCCCCCCCTTGGGGCCACAAAGGCTGGCAATGGACATGAATCATTCGCATGTCAGCATGACCCTGGCCATCTCTCTGGCTGTCTTCCCACATGCGGGAGGGCAGGGACCCCTATCCTGCAGGTTGGTTTTTACGAAATAGTGACCTGAACACCGCACACGCCCGACTAGACACCCACCAGGCTCCTGCCCTCATTGCCCTCCAGCCTCTGCCCTGCCAAAGCCTCCTACGGCGGGTTCCCCCCCACCCTGCCCTCCCACCTCCACGCCTTCGCTCAAGCTGCTCTCTCTTTCTGGAAGGCTCTCCCCTTCCCCCCATCACCATGTGCCTCAAAGCACGTGGCTCCAATGATCCACTCTCAGAAGCTTCTAGCTCTGGGGCGCCTGGGTGGCACAGCGGTTAAGCGTCTGCCTTTGGCTCAGGGCGTGATCCCAGCGTTCTGGGATCGATCCCCACATCAGGCTCCTCTGCTAGGAGCCTGCTTCTTCCTCTCCCACTCCCCCTGCTTGTGTTCCCTCTCTCGCTGGCTGTCTCTGTCAAATAAATAAATAAAATCTTAAAAAAAAAAAAAAAAAGCAGCAGCTTCTAGCTCTGCCCAACCACAGCATTTCGTGCGCCCCACTCCACCCCAGCACCCCTCATTTAAGATTGGAGCAGCCTGATGCACATGCCTGGAGGGACGCTGCTCTGTTCATGTTTGCGACCCAACACAGCACGGGGCCTGCCTGGCACTCAGCAGGGGCTTGGCAAGTGTTGGAGCCGTGGAGGGAGCATCAGCCGCCTCTCTGATCTGATTAGGTGGTCTCCTTGCTGCCACCATACTTGCCTGTCTTGGTGCCTCAGCTCTGCCTGGCCAAATACTAAGCCCCTTGCAACTCCCACCTCGTCCAGGAAGCCTTCTGGGGTTGCGGCTGTCCTCCCTCTCGGGCTACCAGTCAATGCCACATAATTTAGCGCTTCTTGATGCCCTGTTTTCCATTGTTCTAAAATTGTTTCCTGCACATCACTGAGAAAGCAGGAACCTGGCATCAGGCACCATATTGTGTTGTGCCAGACGTGCCCTATATCCTACCCTCTGGCCCCCAGCCCCATCACAGGGGCCCAAGGCTGTGCTAAAAGCACAGAGAAGGAAATGAAGCATTAGGCAAACAGGTATAAATCCTCACTCCACCCCTTATTAGCCATAGTTTCCATTTTTGGTTTAAACTCTAAACTTTAGACCAGGGGTCAGCAAAGTTATTCTGTGGAAGACCAAACAGCAGATATTTTCAGTTTTTGCAGGCCCTACAGCTTCTACTGCAACTACTCAACTCTGCCTTTACAGGGGAAAGCAACCACAGACACGACATGAATGAACCAAGCACGACTGTGTTCCAATAAAACTTTATTGACAAAACAGGCAGTGGGCCACATTGGCCCAAGGGCTGCAGTCTGCCCGCCCCTGCTCTGGAGTTTTACTTGCAATTAACATTTAAACCCCTCACCACATAGACCTCAGACCACACTGTGAAATCTCCCAACTCCTGCCCCAGCCCCTAGCACCCTTTTCTCTCGGTTTTCATCTTGGGTCCTTAGCACTATCTGAAATTACGGCCTATTTGGTGAGTGACTATCTCTTCCAATAGGAGGCGAACTCCAGGGGGACACTGGCTCTTTCTCCAGCACCTGGAACAGTACCAAGCAGAGACTGGGCACCCTTTTAATATCTGCAGGCTGAACAGAGGCCGTCATTATTACCATCATTTCACTGGAGATCCTGAATAAAATATTACTCGCTTATGCGCTCATGAGCATTATGACTACGCTGGTATCTTTCCCATGATTAACCAAGGCATTTGCAAACCCCGGGTAATTTTCACGTGTTGCAGGAAATGATCCTCCTCGTTTTGGAAATGAGGGAGCTGAAGCATAAAGCTGACATCACCTGCTGGTGACCAGATTTGAACCCGGACCTCCTGGCTGCTCCCTATTAAGGCGGACAGGGCTGGAAGAGAAGTGCACTTGGAGTGTAAGAGCCAACCTCACTCGAACAGACAGGTCATCTCCCCTTCTGCTAACGGTGACAGTAACACCCACTTCACAGGGACCTGGACAGGATGGATTAAACAGACAGAGCCGGCAGGACGGCGTCGGCGGGACACAGGACAAAAGCTGTGAAGCAGCCACTCTTCCGTACCAGATGACGTCACCACCTCCACCCTGCCTCCTAAGGCTTAGAAGGGATTAGATAAGGACACAGCCAGGAAAATGATTATGAAACTTGTCAATCCCCAAACTAACATAAGTTTGTTTTTTTTACCACACCCTCTGGGACTTGCAAAAAGTATCTCCCTTCTTTAAAAAAAAAAAAAAGAAAGAAAAAGAAACTACACGCACACATCTTCTATAAAGACAAAAATAAACCATAAAGACCTACTATCTTTTGAGTTTTAATGACAGTCCAGAAAAGGGTTAAGTTTCAGCCGCTCACATTCCTCTGAGACCCGTTAGGACACAGGCCCAAAATGAAACAAAACCAAGGGGGTTCCACCACGCTGAGGACAAAGGGACGGGGGTCTCCGTTTTCACCCACGCACCTTGGGAGTCTGAGCGCAAAAGCAGACGCAGAACAGAAGACACAGATTGGAACCCTAACACAGAGGCAGCGCCCCACCTCGCTCCTGGCCTCCTGCACCAGCCGAGGGGGGACCCCCTCTATGAAGGCTCTGAGCGTGGCAGGACTCACGCAGGCTGGGCTGATGTTCAGGACAGCGGGGGACACCCACCAGCACATAGGACTTTCCATCCCTGCCCACTGCAGTAGAAAGTGATTCACTCCGGTTCAGATTTAAATATTTATTCCTCAAACACAAAACAATGTCGAACATGCGCATTCCCTGATGGCCCAGCCATCTGGCCCCGGAGTCAGTCGGGGAACATCTTCAGATGAAACCACCAGCTGGGATTCCGACTTCACAGAGTCCCGAGTCTCCCTCGCAGAGGGGGACTTTCCAAATGCTTTGGGCCTCCCTGTTTCTCGGCGAAGGGCAGTTTTCTGTGTCTGGCCCCATAGTTAGCACTTTGAGGATTTTTCAAAGGAGGATAAGCCACACTCCATCTGGAAAGAAGCGGCTGTAGGCCTTTGCTGGGCGAGGTCAGTCATTTGCTTGGGACGAGATTAAAGTGGACAGAGTCACGGTGTGGCTGGCTGGTGTGAGTCAGACGGCGGCGGGCCCCCGAGGCTGGCCCGCATGCCGGGAGCCTCTACCTGGCTGGCCACGAGTTCCCCCCCGAGTTCCTCTCTCTGGAGGGACAGCCTTGTCACTAGGTCGATTCTCCAGGTGGCCACGTGCGGCTCGGCCACCTGGGACACTGCACCTGTGGTATACCACGTCTCTCACTGCAGGCTGCTGGCCGTCACGGGCTTGCTTTCCTCTGAAACAGTCTTACTTTTAAGATATTTCTGTCTCCACCCCATCCTCCACCCCCCCCCAAAATTTTTTTAAACAAGTTACCATGCGTTAGTTCTGAGCATTGGAAGCAGGGCAATAGCCGAAGGAAAGAATGTTCACGCCAGGAAAGGAGCTCAGCAGCCTCGCTCCATCCGACAAAGAGAATTTGTCTCTTAACCTGTTGTGCTAGCATTTTCTGTGGTCAGGAGCCTCCCCCATAATGCAACAGGGTGGGAGCATTTCCAGGGCTCTGCATTCTACGACAGGCAGATAGGGAAGTTTGAAAGGACAGGGACGCTTCTGAACTCTGTCGGTCACAGCTAGAATGGTCTCACTAATGTCAGCTTCTGTAAATCAGCTCAGGTAGAGGGAGGGCGGGCAAAGGCTCCGCGAAACGCAGCTCGCTCCACTGAACCCAGCAGCTCGCTCCTGGTCAGCACACTCCAGAGGACCTCGGAATTAGGAAAACAGAAGGTACCAGTGGAACGAATCCCAGGGAAGAGGGGAGGGTTTGCGAGAGGAATTCTTAAGATCTCTCTTCACTGATGCTTCCCAGGGCTGGACACTTGAGAACAAATGAGGGCTGCTGGAATCCAAAAATTATAGACCCACTTAAAAATACCACAACATGCTGGAATTCATCCTGTTTGTCCCGTGGGGTCATTTGGACTGCAGAAGACAATGGCTTTTCCCCACCCCACCCCCCAGGTTTAAAACCAAGCCAGAGGTCGTCTGCGTTGTCACATGGCTCTAGGGATAGGCCTCGGGGACACACCATGTCTCCCCAACAAGTAAGAAGCCCCCGCAACCAAAAGACCCAGCTGGCTCCATCCCTTCTAGAACTTTCAAGGAGCTCTGCACCAGCAGCCACATTTTGTTTTCATTTTACTTTTGAAAAAAAAAAAAAAAACTTTAAGGTCATTTCCTAAAACTTGGAAATGGAACCCAAACCCACGCCAAATTCTCTCCTTCGCTCTACATCTCCTCGTCCTAAACCTCTTAGGGAGAATACAACCTATCACACCTTATCAGAGGCTTCCTTGGCTTAAATCCATGGCAGTCACATTTCATGTCATTACAGTCTGTGTCCTGCGGTCACGCATAAACTCCTACACCAGCGACAATTACAAACAAGGGGCATTCCTCATTCCTAATTCCAACCTACGCATGCAGGGCATTATCCCGCCAATTTGAGGGAGTTTTTCAAAGCACACAATAATACGTGTCTCAGACACTCTGCCGGGTTCTTAGATCGTTATTCTAACCATTGTGCTGGTGAGGAAGGAACCTCTCCTGGGTCATTTGATGAGCACGTGACCCCATCCAGAGACACACCTGTACCAGCCACCAGTCATCCCCTTGCCACAGCACTGTCACCCTGCCCTCCCCAGGCTGGAATTCCATCTTCCTTAAGGTGGAGGCCGGCATTTGCAGTTTGCACGAACAAGAGGAAGTGAATTTGGGGGACCTGACTGGAGATCCCTGGGTGGGAGTCTTGATGCCTGAACAATTTTACTTGAGTCACTTAAAACCCCGTATGAGTCACAAAAAGCACCCTGTGACCCCTACCTCCCAACTTCCAGCTGAGCAACCCCCCCCCATACACACAAAGAAATGAAAGAGATCTACCAGCTTCGATCTCACACATACCCATTAAAACCAGGTCCTTCAGACGAGGCTTAAGACATGAGCTCAAAGTTCAAAAGTCAGTAAAAGGCAACCTGATTTGAGAACAATCATTGAAATATACACTCCAGGGGTGCAATTTATAAAGCAATTATTTGCAGGCCCATTTGCCCCACCACACATGCGCACAGCTCACGGCAATAATGGGGAGAACATGCCCGCTGTGCAGCATATCCAAAACCCTGAGAATCCCGTCTCTTCCCCCACACACTCCATTCTCTGTACTTGTCAGCTTCCTGCAGCCAGGGCCCTCGTCGGCCCAGGTGGCCTGCAGCAGCTGGAAGCCATTACCTCAGACCTTGCTACCACCCGAAGAGGTGTGTGGGAGAGTCTGCTCAGGTCTGGGGTTTTGGGGACCTGCTGTGCCATTTACTATGCATTACGGGCAAGGCATTTAGTCTGAGCCTCTACTTTCCATCTGCAAAATGGGCTGTGATTCTCCCCTCCAGAGAGCCAGAGATGTATGTGGAAGAGCTCTACAGTGGAAAGTGCTAGACTCCTGCGAGGGGCTTTAATTGTCATTATTCTTCCTTGCCAGAATCTTTCTGGCATTTTAGGGCAGATTAATTCCTATGTTCCCCGGGGGCAAGTGCATTCACTCCTGTGATCATCTGCTGCTGGGGAACTTCTATACACAGCTGCAGCACCACCAAAGAGACACTCTCTGTACAGTGAGGCAGCCTGATTTATGCCTTGTCCCTTAAAGATGACATTCTCATTTTGGCCCCGTGTTAACCTTGTGCCTCAGGTTGTTGAACTGTCCAAAAGGAAAGACACCTTCATTTGGGGGGGGGGGGGAGGTGCTGTATAGGCGACAGACCCTTCAGGTAGTCACCTGCCTTCTGCCTTGCCCCTTTCAACATGCATACACACCCGTGATCCAAATTCTCAAAGACAATTACAAGGCTCAAATACAGCTCATGAAGGCCAAGTCCCTTCTGCTCCATGACACTATCTGTCCCCCCGATTCCAGTGGCCAGGCTAAGAGAAAAGTCTGAGCCCCACAGCTGCTTGGGGAATGCAGAAAAGGTGGGTGAACTATATATAATTAGACCATCCTGACGTTTCCCTCTTCGTCCCAGATGTTTTTTATGTTTGTTTCCAGTGAGCTGGGCCTAGGATGAAGCACTGTGCAGGATCCGCCAGCACGGAGATACAGATAGCCTTTGTCTTGCCACCTCACATCTGCCTGCGGCCCAAGCTGGGAGGAGCTCCCTGGCTCCTCCCCTTCCGCCCCTTGCACACCCCATTTGTCCTGGCTTTTCTTTTCACTGGGTGCTCCTGGGGGAAGATGTCTGAGAACCTACTCCTCCTGCAATCCCTCTCTCCCTGTCACCTGATATGGACACCTCCCCAGATTAGACAAATGCAGATCATTAAAAAAAAAAATGAAGATCCCTGTTTATAGGGAGTCCAAGGGCTAGTCATAGACAAAGTGACACAGGAGTTTATGAAGTTCTGGAATTGGAATGTCAAATGTCTCACGGTGGAATGATGCTGCCCACTTAGGTCCTATGTTCTAGAATGTTCTAGACAGGAGGAAGGGCAGAAGTCACAGCTCTTCCCGGCCCCTCCTGCAGGCTCACCCCTCTCCAGTGGGACAGAGGACAGCACCTAGGAACAGCAATGACTGAGGATGGGTGCAGGGCAGGCAAGGCTTCCTCGCCATGGAAGTCTGAGGTCTAAGGAGGAGATTTAATGGCCATCGCAACATTCATCAGAAATTAATTTAACAGCCTCTGAGTATTTCTCACCAGAACTGGTATTTGCGGAAACATTTCCAATTATGATATAAGACCTGCCTGGTCTTATATCAAAGATGCCCAAAGATGATTATTTTCTAAAGCCGAATGTCATTCAAGTATTTAACTGTTCTGAACCTTCATTTTCTCCTCCGTAAAATGGTGAAAACTCCCCACCTTAGAGTTTTTGAAAGGTAAGATGAGAATGTACATAAATCTTGAAGTGCTGGGTCTGATACAATATAAATCATAATATTATTTTTTAAAAAACAGGTAGCCACGTTGAAAGATTCCCCCATGCCAGCTGTTACTCAATAGGACTTAGTACCCGTTCTGTCCACACCACCCCCCCGGGAAGCAGATATTATGACTGTGCCCATTTTACAGTCCCAGAAGGTGCAAAGCCAAAGAGGGTCAGTAATTTCCTCAAGGCCACACATGAGCCAAGGTGACCTTGACCCCCTAGGCACCTGGCCTCGAACAGCTGTCTCCTGCTTCCATCTAGAGGATACTCCTTATTAAAAAGGTTGTAACTGGGAGTCACTCCGTATTTAAGTGTCCCTTCACCCACTCCAGGAGTCACTTTTACCTTTTAAACGTGAAAATGCTGTGGGGAAAAAAATACCGTCTCCCATTAAAACCCCTTCTTCTGCATGTACTGTGTTCCACAGCCGGGATGCACAGACCTCCCCTGGAGGGTCCTTACACCAAATACTCCAGGCAGCCGAAAAGGCAGAAAGAGCTCATTGCTCCCCAGGGGAGCACACATACATCCGCCAAACCTGGGACCCTGGCAGCTCTCCAAGCCTTAGCTTCCTTATCTATAAAATGGATTTACTGTAAGATCAATAAAGTTGAAGCATTAAAAACTCATTCCTGTTGGCCTTTGGTCTCCACCCACCCCCAGCCCTGGCCCCTGGTCTGGGGAGTCATACAATATGCATGCTCTTGTCTTCATCCCTGTCCCAAGCGCTCAGCTCAGCCAGCACCAGCACCGGGAAGCTTCTCTGCCTCTCCAGTCCTAAACAAGCTGCTGACCAGCCCACCAGCTGCACTCCTGGGACACTCCTCCTCCAGCCCCAACTAATGCACAGGGGAGAAAGCCAAAAGTGTCAGCACTCCCACCTCAAAGTGCCTCAGCGGCCACCCTGCGCTCTAATACCTGGTTGGCCGGCAGAACTCAGGGTGCAGACCTGGCCACGCCAAATGCCTGGGCTAATGCACCATGGGCCCAGCGCCGGCTGACGTCCCCAGTGGGCCCTGGGACTCTCAGCTTAGAGACGCCAGGCAGGACAGGAGCCTTGCCCAGCAGCGTTTTGGGCAGGTCACGCTGCCTAGGAGGAAGGGCAGCAGCAGAGCGGCCACGAAAGATCCAGAAAAAACGTCAGGAAAGAGGCATGCCCGCCACCTCATTCCACCCTAGGACTCGAAGCCTTAGGTCTGGGGATTTCGTGAGAACAGGGACAGGCTGAGCCAGTCTGGAGAGCCTCCCAGGATCGCCCAGCTCCGGGGCGGATCCTGCTTTCCCACTGTGGTTTCCCATTGGCAGCGAGGAGGAAAAAAGTCCGGGTTCTCCCCACGGGGAAAGGGGGAACAGGAACCCCATGCTGTCCCCTCTCGTAGGCAATGCTACCCACCCCCGGCAGGCCTGCAAAACCCCTCTCTGCCTCTTCCTGGAGACCTAGAGACATGGATTTTAAAGCAGGACACCCGTCCTGTGAGGGATTCATGCCCCGAGTTTTTTTCTTTTCCTTTCATCCAGGACAGGTCAGGGCCGCCCGATTTTTCTCGCCAAGCTACAAGACTAAGCAGATTTCTTTTTTGGGCCTCAGATGGGGGTGGGGGAGGTGGGTACGAAATACAGAATGTGGCCCGTCTACATCGCCGTCACTTTATTGTATTGTCACCGTTAACTTAACTATAAATACTACGGTGGGGAGCGAGGCTCCGGAGGCCTCGGACTTCGGGGCTCCGAGCCCCGGCGCGACCCCGACCCCAGGCGCCAGCCCTCCCGGCTCTGTACACTATTTACAGCTCCTCTTTCCTCTTTCTCGACCCCCTCCCGCAAGGCAGCGCGTGTGCAAGAAAGTAGCATCGTCTGTCTGTGCAAGTCCTTCGAGTTAGGCAAGAGCCACAGCCGGCCCGGGGCCGTCAGCTGTCCGAGTCCAAATCGCTTTTACCTTCCTCTTCCCTCTTCTCGGGCGACGCCTTGGACGACGTCTTGTTCCACTTCTCGGCGTTTTCCGACTCCTCCGACGAGGACCGCTTCTGCCGCCTCCATTTGGCACGGCGGTTTTTAAACCAGACCTGTTGCGCAACGGAGGACAAAACCACAGTTAAGATCAAAGGCGCGTCCCCCCCCCCCACAGCGGCGCGGGCACCCCGAGGCCTTCGGTGGCCGCGGGTGACGCCGGCGTGGGCTCGGAAGCCGGGGACCCCGCGCGCACTCCCACAAAAGGACGCGAGAATCGCTCCCGCTTCCGCGTTTCCATGCAACTTCCTGGGCCTAAAGCGCCCTCCAGCAGCCTCCGGGCCGCCGCGGGATGCAAAGTTCAGGGAGACCCGAGCAGAGCCCGGCTGCCGCGCCGAGCTCACCCGGCGGGGGCCCTATCTCGCCGGGAAGGGCCGGCAGGCGCGCCCACCTCCACTTTCTCCTCGCGGAGATGCACCTTCCGGGCCAGCTGCTCGCGGGTGCCCACGTCTGGGTACTTGGTCTCCTGGAAGAGGTTCTCCAGCGCTTCCAGCTGCTCGTCGGTGAAGATGGTGCGGTGCCGCCGCTTCCGCCGGCAGTGCAGCTGGTTGAGGAGTTGCAGCTCGGTGCGCGACAGCGTGCCCACGTTCATGTAGGGCAGCATCTGGTGCGGGACCGGGGACACCAGCACCGAGCCGGGGCCCTCGTAGCCTGCGACAGAGAAGGACGCACGGTCGGCCGGCTCCCTTGCCGCCACTGCGCACACCACCAGCCGGCCCGCCAGCCCGCCCGGTGACCCACTCCCACTAGAAAATCCTCTGCTACGGGGTGCTGGCATTTGGGGGTGCGCGGAAATCGAAAATGCAGGGAATTGGGGGAAGCATGCTAGAGGATCCGCACACTCCGAAAGCCAGTTTGGGAATCCCAAAAGCCTAGTCTCCCCACGCCGCCACTAAATTACAGTTTCCTCTAACTCTAGTCTTCAGTTTGCAGCAAGTGTACAAACCCCCCGTGCCCGATCGGCTAAGAAAAGGAGAGGGGGGTTTCATATGTGCGCAAAGAGAAAAGTTAGTGCAAAAATGGGAAAAGCCAGCGCCACCGCCCACCCACGCCCCAGGGACAGAGGACCACGGCTAGAAGGCCGGCGCGAGCGAGACCCTACCTGGGGGCGTCGGGACGCAGGAGCACTGCTGGGCACCCAGCGGCGGCACGGCCCCGCAGCAGGCCGGGCCCACGGGCGCCGCCTGCACGTGCAGCTGCCCGTAGAAGTAGTTGTTGTAGCCGAGGCGGGAGCCGCCGACCGCGGCCGGGAGGCCTGCGCCGCCGGGGGCCACGGGGCGCGGATAGAAGGCGCCATAGTCCGAGGAGGCGCCGCCGCCGGCGCCGTAGAGCGAGTCCCCGTGCAGGGCCGGGAAGACAACCGGAGCCGCGGCGCTGGGCGCCACTGGCAGCACCGAGTCTTTGCAGCGCGGCCGAGCGGCCAGGATGTTGTCGATGCTGAACATGCTGGCGGGCATCCCCGAGCCCCGCGCCGGGACCGGGGGGCGGCGGGGAGGCACCGGGGAAAAAGCCTCAAAGTGGGGGGGGTCCACTCTCCTCCAGCGGCGGACCAAACCGAAAGAGAGCGCGGGCGAGCGCGAGCCCCGCGCCCCTCCCCGCCCCCTGCGTCCGCTCTCCCTCCTCCCGCCCTCCCCTAGCTGCAGCGTTCGCTGAACTCAACCCGCGGGTAGGACGGAGTTTAGACCAGCTGAACCTCTTGTTGGTTTTATACTGAGTCGACGTCATCCTGGATTTAGTTCCTGGTAATATGCAGATGACAAACAGAACCAGATTTGGCCCTTTCGGTGCCTTTGGGTGGGTGGGGGGGCTTTAGGGAAGGGGGAGGGGGAGAGGTGCCAAGGGGAGGGGGTTGCGGGGGCCAGAAAAAGGATTGTGGATTGCAAATTAATGAAATTAACCTAATCTTTCCCATTCAGCGGCGCCGGCGCGGGCCGGCGGAGCTGGGCGGGCGTCCTAATTGCTCGGGTTAATCTCATTAATGCCATTGTGCGGCGCAGTTAACAACTCCCTCCGCCGGACCTCTCCGCCCCCACCCTTTTTTCTCAGATTGGGTCCTATTATTGGGTGCGATTTCCTCTGCCAGAAACTCCAATTCATTGTGGACGGTTTTACTTTGGGGCTACTTTTTGCCCCATTTCGGAATTTGTTTTGTTTTAGAAAATCCAAGTGGCTGCGTCCTCTCTCAAGCAAGGTTGAAACTCCGCTCTTCCTCCGGACCCCCAAACCCTCACCGCCAAATTTTACTTTTCTTTTTTTTTTTTCTTTCTTTTTTTTTCAATCTCGAGGTTCTCTGCCGAGTGGAACTGGTTAACCCCACCCCCAACCCTTTTGTTTTTGCAAAGGCCAAAATTTGTAAAGGCGAAATCGACGAAAGAGGTGCATTGTGATTCTTAAAATATATGTATCTATTTTTTCGTAGTCACTTTGGGTCTGAAAACTACCATAGGAATCCGTAGGCCCTTACAGAGACCAAATTCAGCCGCTCATTAAAATTCGCCACCAAGAGTGGCACTCCCAAGCGATGCTTCCAGCTGCTCCCTGCGTGGGCGTCGGTAGGTTTTATGTTTTTTCTTTTGCTTTTTAAAAATTATTCCTGGAAATGGGGTGTCTTCTCCCCCATACTGTTTTTGTTTTCTATCCAAAATCCAAAAATGGGGCTTTGGGGATTCCCCACCTCTTTCCCCAACAGTTGAGTCGCATTTTCCCCATCCGTCTCGCCAGCTCCCTGACTGGGACAGGACCCCTAGCTGTCCTTCCCGCGACAGGCCCGGGCTGGGACTCCCCAGCCCCGGCGGCCTGGCCAAACCCGGGCTCTGCTCGCGGCAGGCGGCCGCGGTGATTCGCGGGATCCTCGGCGCTGCACTGCCGGTCGGCGGGCGCTCCTGGAGGCGCATCCAGCCCACGACCGTGCGCAGGCGGCAGAGCGCCCTTCGAGAAGGTAGGCGACGGTGCGCGCGGAACGAAAGTAGCCCCCTAGGTCCTTGAGGGCCCGGCACAAGCCCCAGCTTTGCAGAGATGTCCTTTCTCGGCCCCTCGCGCAGGCACCTCCAGCCACTCCAGGGGAAGGGGTAGGGCCGAGCCCCAAGCGGGACGGCCCGAGGGCCGGGTGGGGGGCAACTCGGGTTTGCCGAAGGAGGGCAGCAGTTAACTCACGCCCATTTCCCCCTGTGGCTCTCTGGCTAATTAACAGGGATCCCCGCAGGGTTGTCTGATGTTGCTTCGGTAAGGCCACGTCTGTGGGCTGCCTCCTCCCGGGCGGTAGGGCAAAGGGGAAAGGGCACTTGTCAATTGCTGTTCCCGGGTCAGAGGAGCCGGGGCGCGGAGGTTAGGTCCGACCCGCGCGCCGAACTCCGGCGGTGCGCAGGAGCGGCGGGGAGAAGCTAGGCGGCGGCGCCTCTCCTAGGCCTCCGCTCGTGGACCTCTGCACCCTCAGGCCCACCCGCTCGTGGCCCAAGAGCCTTGCTTTTTTGAATACTGAGCAGGCTAAGACGTTGTTGTAGGGGGAGATTAGGGCAAGACTGGAATGGGTCTCAGTTTCGGGAGGCAATCGGTTTTTTTTGTTTTTTTTTTTTTAACAATAGAAACCGGTCCCAGGGGATGGAGTGTGACCCTCCCCTTCGGGGAGGTCAGGTCTAGGAAAAGAAGTGCAGCGCTTTCCCTTTGCTACTAAGTAGGGATAGGGGCATTTTTTCCACTCTGGGAGACTTTAAAAAATCACCAGTTTCCGGGCACATTCCCCGCCAACCTTTCCTGGGTTCGATTCTGCAGGGCAATTGATGGGAGTAGAGGCGGTAACTCCTCTATGAGTCTTGGCCGCGTTTGTGTTCGGGCTGGGCGCTCTGGGCAGCTCGTGCGTGAGTGGATCTTTTAAGACCTCTGCTGAGCCTGGTGGAGGCAGAAGCGCTGCGGAAAACCGAGGCAGAGTCCTCGGCCATTTCTGTGAACGTGCTCAGACCAGCAAGGCTTGGAGACGTCAGCCAGATTTCTAAAAAGAGCGCTTTCTAGTTTTTAAATAAGACCGTATCCGCCACACACGCGTCATGCCTCCTAACACTTGGTACACTGTTCTTTTTAAGAATCAGATTTAGCCAACTCCTAGACTTCGCCCCTTGCTTTTCTGCAGTGCGCTGTCAGTACCATCCGATTCCTGGATGGAAGAGCACTGTACAGGGAGTCTGAGCGTCAGAGTTCCCTACCCAACGTTGCCACCTTGCAAATTATCCCTTCTCTTTAGGTCTCGGTTTTTTGTCTTTGTTTTGTTTTGTTTTTTTATTTGATGGAACCAACGCCAACAATCATTGGGTCCCTTACAACCCTAAAAATTAACGAGGCTAGGTGGTTGTCGCCCGTTGGCCAAAGAGACTGGGGGTAGACTTTGGGGCATTTTTCTAGTTCTTTTCATTGGGGCAAAGGAGCGTGTTATCCCCCACCCCCTCCCAGGGCAGGGTCTCTATCAGCTGGGTCCAAGATTAGGAAAAGGGAGCCTGAAAGCTCGTCCTCTTGCAGAAGGGATTTTCTGGGCAGAGGACACGGGGACCCAATCGCCGCTCTATCCCAGTTATTCAGCCAGTTATTCTCTTTCTCAGGGAGCTCACCCCCCGCGCTGCGGGGGCTCCCCATCCTGGTTGCCCCTCAATCTATAGGCTGCACAGTGTCCGCGGGGAGGCAGGAGCCGGGGAAGGCAGTCCTCGGTGCGGCGCCCCGCGCTGAGCGTCCTCCACGGGCCGAAACCCACAAGTGTCCGCCAGGCACTAAACAAACAATCATCCGCCTCGCGACGCCAGGCGCAATTGGAATAACAAATGCAACGCACGCAAATTGCCTGCCTCCTGTTCCTAAGCGATTGTTTGTCGGCCCCGCAGGCACCGCTCAGCATGGGAGGACCGGGAGCGTCCGGAGGCGGCCAGCAAGCGCTTAGGTCGGACGTGCAGTAAACACGCCGCTGATTTTACTTATTATCACCCAAACACGATTTCACACAAAGCAATCACCAAGCCAGAAGTCTATGAAAATGTATTTGTTGAGGAGTCAGTCGCCCCGGTAATAGCCCTCATTTTTAATATATTAAAGAATAGATCAGCGGATTCCGAGTGCGTAAGGTATACGTGCGGTTCGATATCTGTCCAGGCGCTTTTTTTTCCTCCACAATCATCGCTAAATTGATTCATAGAGCATAGATTAAATTGCTTCTCTGATTTAAAACAGAGTGCCCAAATTTGGAGCGTGCGTCTGGCTCTCGCCACCCGCCCCAAGAGATTCTCAGCCGGGAGGAAACTGTCGCCCACGATCCTTCCGCACGCGCACACGCAGGCACCCATGGCTGTCAAAAAATGCATATGCGGTCCTAACTTCTTGCGGTTTCGGGAACTTTCTTAATTCTTTCAGCCTCTGGCCCCATCACAGCTCAGAATCGGATGCCTTTAAGAAGGATTTTTCGTGGCATGGGCAAAAAGCTGACGTGTCCTTTTCAAAGGTAGGGGGCCCCCCTGGAAGGGCGAATTAGCTGGGTCAGAGGAATGAGGAACAATAATGAGCAGAGCGGGCTGCAGCCGGTGCGCAGCCTCGAGACCCCATCCAGCCTTCACAGCGCAAATCGGCTTTATTGTTTGTAGTCGGGCTTAAAAAAAAAAAAATCCAGTGCTTCAAAAATGCTGCTCAAACCCCGGTCCGCGGCCCTGCTCCTTGGAGGACACCTCCGGTAGCCCCAGGGGGTTTTCCGTGTGAGGTTGGGTGGGTGGAGTATGGCACCAGGTGCAGATACCACCCCGCTAAGGGGCAAGCGCGCCCAAGGGCTGGATGGCTGGATCTCCTGCACGCAGTCAAGGGCGATGTAGGGACGCTTACGAGCTGAGTTTTGCTCAAAGTTTTGCAACATTCCCAATAAGCGCTCTGAGCCCCTGAGGACGAAATAATCAAGGTGTTAGGAAAACTCAACATAACTGGGGGGGAGGTGGAGAGAAGAGGGTGTCGAAAAATGACGTCTTCCCAAAGCATGAGAAAAAAAAAATAGCTCCAGGTTCCAGGGTTGCAGAAATCCGCTCTCAGCCGAGCTGTTTACCAAAGTTTGTTTCAAAGTGACTTGCACCGTTGCTTTTGCAAATCACAGAATGCAAATGACGATAATTTGTTCTCAGTGGAACTTTCTCTTGAAATGATTAGCAAAGTCAGTCATTTGAAAATTAGAGCGAATGCACAGACGGTTCCCGAAGCCCCTCGCTAACCGATATCAGCTTCTAAAGTTTTCATTCATGTAAACCTCATTAATGAAGATCTTTTATTTAAACGTCAAGGGGATTTGAAATTCAGAGTAAATTATGAAGCTTGTATGTCTAGCCAAGTCATGGGTCAAATGCATTTGTGAAAAACTGCTAAAAGAGCATATGGTTTTGAATTTTTCTACAATGACTAGTGTTTAAATAAATTGCTTGTACTGCTTAACTTCATGTGTAATTTTGACAGAAATTGGCCTATAGCCTTTTGATATGTAAACATTTCAGCCTTTTATGCGGTATAAAAAAGACACTGCTTTTTAGGATCAGCTCAGGCGGTCACCCTGTAATTCTGAAAGCTGGCACCTACCATTACATTCTTGCTAGATTTCAACTTTCCAGTGGCAGCCTCAGGGAGAAAAAAAAAAGGAAAGAAAAAGAAAGAAAGGATATTTCAAAAGCAATGTCCATTTGGGATTAAAAGCTACAAATGAGGTGAGAACGTGCCACTTACTATCTGAAAGAAATGGATCAACCATAGTTATTAAAGAACATTTTCTGTCATTTTTCTTTAAGCCAGCCCGGCAGAGGGGACACTTAAGCAGGGCTGGGACTGACTGCCGTATCATTAAATGCTTATCGGAGAGCCGAGCCAATCCGTCCAACACACAAATAGGTGTGAAAAATCTAGGTATCACTTCAGGACGTTACCAGTGAAATGGCTCCGTGTCACAGAACCCATTAAGATGCAAACACCACTCCATCTGGGAAGAGAATCACCCCGGGGTCGGAATTACTGAACACAAATGGCAGGTCTGAGTCTTGCACGGGGGTCTTTCACAGCGGGAGGCTGTCTTGGGGGGGGGGGTTTGCAAAGACAGCCCAGGGCACAGTTCAGAGACCACTCTGGGCTGTCAGGGGGGGTTCTGAAACAACGGATAAATCTGCATAAACCCATTTGTTGCTAATATCTCTTGTCTCCCGTAAACAAGATTGGGATGTGGATTGCAAGGCCGGTCACCCGGAGGGAGGGAAACAGACAAGAAGCCCAGCCCCTGAGGTTACCCGGTTACCCCAGCGCTAGACTTGGGGGAGGGGGCACACTTTGACTTGGTATGCACCCTGAGGACGGCCACCTCGCCTTCCCCTCTGTTCTCCCGGTCCTACCCTATTTATCCTATATGTCGGTGTTGTCCTACACAGACTTTCCCAAGAGACATCTCCCCTCCGTGAAGTTTTGGAGGAACTCAGAGAAGATAGGAAGCAACAATCTTTGTACAAGGTTGAGCCAAGGGAGCGAACTGAGGTCTTCTTTATGGAAAGACTGTCCTGGTACAAAGCCGTGATGCAGAAAAAAGGCTGGCTGAGAAAGACAGGCGGAGGTGTTTTTATTTACATTTCTTACGCATTCCAACGCATCGTACTGTGGTCAGCAAACCGGAAAGGAAAGGACATATTTCAGAGCATAAGGAAGGCACCAGACTTTTTGTTTTGTTTTTCCTGAGCGTTCTACATTCCTGTCTAACTTCTTCTGTCCATTTTGAAATGAATAAGGGTAATTTTTCCCCCTGTTAGTGGTAGTTTTAAAGTTCTTAGAAAAACAACCGATTTTGTTAATAAAATATTTCCGTAGCTTTCAGCTGCTTAACTTTTAGGAACTTACCCCAAAAATGTGTTTGTGATCAACATTAGCTAGGCAAGGGATGTATTTGGGGTAAAAGAGGAACACTTAATACTTAAAAGATAATTTGAGAGGTTGAGGGCTTTGGGGTTTTTGTGTTTTGTTTTGTTTTGGAAGGAGAGAATATTACAAAGTAAAACTGGAAATTAGAGGAAAAGATAGCCGTGCCTGGTGGCTGTGTTAGTGTCCAGAGAGGTTAGTATCAGTGGAGATACGTGTCATCTGAAACTTTGCTAGCGTGTTCATCATTTTAAGGAGGACTTGCTAAAATGGCCATTGGGCAGCCCGTCATCTTAACATCCGGACGTGAAATGTATACCGGGTAGCGTTGTCGGCTCTTTAAACATAGGCGTGAGGAAGCTAACAAGCGTTCTCTCAGGTGTGTCTTGTCCTTCAAAGCAGGACAAGGGAGGCTCAGATTTGCTCCAGCATCAGTGTCAGTGGCGGTTTTAAATAGTTTCTGAACTCCAAAAAGGGCCCTTACTTGGGCCCATTCATTCCTGTCTGCCTTTTAAAGAAGCGGCCAGACTCCCTCGTCCATTGGTTATATGCAAAAATCAAGGCTTCTGAAGCCTCAGGAGTCAGAGTCATGGGAAGGGGGGGAAGACCCCTTTCTGAGGTCGCAGGTCATGTCACCTGCTCAATCCCACCATCCAGAGGGTCTGATGCTGTCACTCAACCTTAACTTGGCTTTGCTGTAGGTAGAGGAGGCTGAGAATTCAGGTCACTTCTCTGTCCCTGAAGGGGCAAAAGGAGGAGAATTCCCAGAAACAACCTCAACTTCCCATTTGTTTCATTTGTGTTGGGGCTTTTAGTATCTTTTCATAGCCAGGAGGTCAGGAGTTTGGGAATACACTGCCCTACGCACACACACGCACGCGCACACACACACACACACGCACGCACACGCACACACCCTCCCCCCACCTCCCTACGCTTTCATTTTGCACACTTGATCATTTCTGGGCCAGTGAACCCCAATACCAGCTCCTTGGTCACCTCCTTTCTGGAGCTTGTGTTTATTTTCTTGTTTTGGGTATCTGCCGGCAGCCAGGGACAAAAACTGAATGATGCTGGGTCCACGAGGTGTATTTGGTTTCACTTAGCAGTAAAATTCTTTCTGCAGACCAGAAGGTCTTGGATTTAAAATCGCAAGAGTCCATCTCCCCTGTCATTGGGTTGTTTGTAATTTATGTATAATGGGGAAAAGTAGTCTGTTTGTAGTAATGATAGCTTGGGGAATTGAGTGTATGAGCCAAACATAGGACAGTTGAACTGAAAAGAACCCCTCTTGTCTACATGATACCTCGCAGGTTTTTTTTTAACAGGTCCCCGAAGAACATTTCATTCCACTCTCAGAAGGTTTGTAGATAGTCATTTTCAGCTCTGCCCGGTAGGTCAGCACAATAGTTGCAAGTGAAATCCTGACGTCAGCAAACAAGTTCCGTGCCCAGCTAATGACGATGCTTCCTCTGACCCTCCAGGATTCTGGAAGTACTTGGATCTTAAAGGATCTCCAGTTGATTTTAAGACGGGAACAGAAGTTTTGGATAATGCTAGTCACATTCTGATTGCAGCTGTGGCCATTCTTCCCCACCCCACCCCCCAAAACCCTCAGAAAGGAGCTTTCCAAGTTAAACTAGATGATCAAGTGAATGTTTCACTCGAATAATTTTGGAAATAACTTGTTCCCCATTCAAGTCCTTCAGTAAGGAGCCGCGGGGGGGTGGGTTGCTCTCAGATCTCTCCCGCGTGGCCGGGGTGTGCCCGCGCTCCTGAGGACCGGTGGATACTGAATACGTGTGACGAATGCAGACTACTCCGTATTTCGGGGAAATTCTTTATGGGATATTTCTCGCTTGGAAAGCTGTAGTCGCTGTGAAATCTTGCTCCTTGGGTCTCTGTCGGGGCTGACCTCGTCTCCCAGCCTAGTAACAAATTGCCTTTTTATGGGTTCCTGTTCTAAATGGGGCAAACGTCTGCATCCTGGGGCAGAAGGGGGTGGAAACTGGTATTGAGGACCAGCCATGTCTATGTCTAATTAGGACAAACCACCCGTTTGGTTGTTCTAGAAAATGCCGCTCTGGGCTGCTCATTCTCTGTCTTCTCTGGCTCTCTTCTCCCCTCCTACGTGGCCTTCCCCTGCTGGCTTGGCGTGGCCATGCTGGCTTCCCTGTCCAGCTGTGTGGACATGGCCGCTGCCACCCTGAAGGCCTGGAGGAAGTCGTTGGGGCCTTCCTGGGCTCCAGGATGAGGCCCCCTAGAATTGGAGATGTCGGGGCTGGGACCCCATGGGCAGAGCGAGCATTGATTCTCCTCCATGTGTGCTAACTCACTTGTTTAAGAAGACAGTACGTTTTCACACCTTCCCCCACGCCACCTCCTTGCTTCTCCATCCCCCCAAATTCCAGGCTAAAGACCATTAGCAGGAGAATGTTAATTAACCACAGTGGGTGCTCTCCTGAAACAGATAAAGAGCCGGCGAGGGAGAAGTTCTGTCCATCCGTCCGCCCAGACGTTGGCTGGGGTCATCATGTGGCTACCGTGCGTGCGCACAGGGAGTGCGTTGGCGTGCGGGTGACCTTGTGTCTCTCCAGCCACACCTGTGCACACACAGAGGCCGACCATCACCTTTGAACCTGAGGACTGACACATCTGGGTGGAGTGTCCCATTGTCCTCTGGGTGGGTCCTGAGCCCAGAAAGCACGAAGACTCCCCAGACCGGCCTGGGTTATGTCTCCATTGGAGCCTTCCTTTTCCCATCTCTAAAATGGGGGAGCAGTCAGGAAACAAGCTGCGAACCCCCTCTCAACTCAGGCATCTGCTGCTGTTCAACATTCATTTGAGTTCTGGCTGGGTTCAGGGAAGACGCAGCCCCATATCCCAGTGGTACAGCCTGGGGGGCAGAGGGGTCAGAATCCAGGCCAAGGCCACATGGAGATATGGGGGCAGAGCTGCCTGGACAGAGCTGGCTCTCCGTGATGCTTTCCTCCTGCTCTTGGGTAGTTGAGAAGTGCCTCTTAGAGACCTTCGCGGTGACAGGTTCCGCGGGCAGGCCTCCCCCACCTCTGGGAGGCCTCTTGGAGAAATCGCGTTCACCACTCCCTGCCCCTCCACACTGACAAAGCAAATCAAGGAGACCCCACGGCGAAACTCTAGCCACTCGCCGTTCATCTCGCAAAAGAGTCCTGTTGAACACTGGCAAAGCTCAACTCGCAGGTTCCAGAGCTCCTCACTCCAAGAGCTGCTTCCACCTGTGGGTGGTGTGGCTGGAAGTCCAGGCCCTCCGTTGTTCGGCTGACTTCCAGCTCTGACGTTTGCAGGCTGTGTGACCTGGCGCAAACCCCTTCAGCTGTCTGAGCCTCGGTCTTGGACTCTGACACGTGGACGGTAGGATCTCACGCTCAGGGCAGGTGAGCGTGTGCGCCCATCAAAGAGCCGTAGTCATTGTTACAGTGGAAGGACCTTCCCACGTGAAGGGATTTTTACCATTAGGGCTCCCCAGCTCTTACGCACACTTTAAGGGAGCAATTCATCGAAGGACAGAGAAGCATAACTACCTGGAGGCCGGTTGATAGAGGGCTTGGATTTTGCTCGCAGGAAAATAAAAGCTTCACGTCCTCCCCTGGGGGAATTCCCGAGGAACGTGGCGCATCACTGAGGAATTGCAATCCCCACCACTTCACTGGATTCTCAGATTAAAGCAATGGGGAGACACGGGGCAGGGACAGTAAGGCTTGCCTGGTGAAGAGACCGAGGGCCAGAGAAGTCTACCGACTTTGTTCCTGGTCTCAGAGGGGAGGTCGTGGCACCGTCATTCCCGGCTGGGCCTCCTGGTAGCCTGGGGCTCCTTCCACCAGATCCCTCCTTGTGCCGCCTAGCCTTTTGCTTCTTCAAACACCCAGCTCCTCCAGCTCTGCTGGGGGAAAAATCAGGGTGGCTTCCAAACTGTGGGGAGTCTGAGAAGCTGAGGGACCACTTGCTGGGAGGGTGGGGTCCTCCGGAAAAGCTGTGCACACACTCCGAAGGAGGTATCTGGGCCTCCCGAGGAGGAAGCCGGGGTGAAAGGGGCAGTTTTTAGGTCAGAGGTCACACGTAGCCTCAGGCCCTTATCTCTCTTCCTCCTCCTTCTGCTTCTCCCCCTCCTCCCTGGGCGTGATATATATTATTCATACGCTAACCTACTAAAGATTAAGATTTAAGCCCCACCCCCTCAGTAAATCCACCCTAGGGAGCCTGTCCACTCATGCTACACATGAGGTCTGTGGAAGGATCTTCATAAAGGATGATGAAATTCATCAGGGGCAACCTAAATGTTGATGGGAAGGGTACTCGTTAAATAAACTAGTATGTACGCATCATAAATAACCATGTGGCCATTGAGGAGAATAAGGCCATCTTGTATGTACTAATATGGAAAGATCTCCAAGATGTCTTGTGGAATAATAAAGACAAGTTATTGAACTCTAATATTATGACCGTGTGTGTGTGTGCGTGCTCACAAACACACAACCCCGCAACATTGACTATGGGCTAATATGAGTTAATATTTGGAAAGCAGAACAATGCATGGAACGTAGTTAAGTGCTGTATGGTGCTTGAGAAAGAAATAAATCTTAAGCACAAAAGAGAAAGATCTGGAAGGTCCACCACTGAATTAACGGCACCGGTCACCTCTTTGTGGGAAGGCCTGGGATTGGAGTAGATGCTTAAACAGGACTGGAGCCTTATTGCTAATGTTTTGCTTTTGTACAAAGACACAGCATCCGTGTTTTACTTGTGAAATTAAAACTAACCATGTGTCCAAACCCAGTATCTACAAATCTGAAACTCCTTTCCTCCTCTGCACAGGCAGTGTTCCTCGGAAACAGCACCAAGGTCAAACAAATAATGGAATAAGCACTCCCCCCCCTTCCTCATTTCCTCAACTAACACCTCATCACAGGCAAACAGCATCCTTGGAAATGAGTCCCCCTCGCTAATGACTTGCTCCCCTGGGTTCCTGGACCATGGCTGGGGGTGTGAACAGGAGGGGAGTCCTAAATGGACACATTATGGTTTTAAAGTCTTAGGACTGGATTCTAGTCCCCAGACTCCACCCTCGTGTGTGTAAGTCACTTCTCACTCTGCGACGGGGACCCCAATCTTTGCCGTAGGGACCCCAATCTTTAATGCAGGGACCCCTTAATTCTTGAGAAACGAGGGGGGCAAGTGATTACCGTTAAAATTGTAATCCTCTTTGTCCCTCAGCACCTAACAGTGCCTGGCCTGTTGTAGGTACTCAGTGGATGTTTGTGAAACCGAGTTGAAAATCATTTATAAGGAATGAAAATAATAACAAAGGAATTGCTATTTTATAGCACGAAGTTAATATTTTGATCCTTCAAGTTCATGTTCGCAGTGCACTCATTCAATAGCTATTTATCGATTGCTTACTGTGTGCAGGGCGCTGGGCTACGTGCTGGGGAAGAAAGACGAACATGAAAAAGCCCCTGACCTCATGGTAAGTCCCTTATACTCAGAGAGATTGCCAGCAATAAAGAGCCATGGCTCAGGAGAAAGAAAGCAGGTGATCTTAGCTATGGGTGCCGTGAACAGGACAGGAAATTATTGTCACGGCCCAGTGTGTTAACAACAGAGCACAAATGTCTGGGTTACGCGAAGTCGGGGAGACTCGTAACTCAGATGGAGATGCCGTTTGATCTTGATGTGTCTGTATCCACAGATCCTGCTCGGGCTTTTTGCAGGGAGCCTGCTTCATCTTCATCTGACGATCGGGGAAAGTAGCTTTCATATCATGAAGCTTTGGACCAACCCACCATACTCAGACCTGAGCTCAAATCCCGAATTCACCAACTCCTAGCCAGGTCACGAGGGGGGCAGGGCAAGGTGTCAGGGTTCAGAGCCTCAAGGATTCATCGGAGGAAGATTACTTGTCGGGACTGCTCTCGGGGTGTTGTCGCACAGATGGGTAGTTGGTGTGCAGAAGGGGCTCAGCGCATGGAAGCGTTCTGACGCAGGCAGGAGGGGCAGCAGGACACCTGTACCCCACCACAAGGCTGGTCACTAAATGGTAGCCTGGGAAGGCATTCCGGGTGTTCAGATTTAGCATTTTTCCAAGAGCCTGGGCCGTGTATGGATACTCAATGTGACTCAGAAAATTCACCTCGATCCTCTTCAAGGGGAAAGATAAAGATCTTGATAGTACTTCCTTATCTCTAATATACTTTAAAGGCCTTTAACTTGCATGATTATCCTCATTTGCACAGGAGGAAATGGGATCCTGGAAGATTAAATGATCCTACAAGTTGTAAGAAAGCAGCAGATGTCTTAGACAAACCCAAATCTCCCTGAAGCCTGTGCTCTTTGCATTCAGTCCACCCGAGGCAAAGAGCGGATGCCGAGACTGGAAACTTTGAGCCGGGGCTTTCTGTGTTAGCTTGCTGGGGAGTTTTTGAACCTTTCTGATCCTCAATTTTCGCATCCATGAAATGGGGTCAGTGGTCACCCTGTCCACATAGGTTGTTGTGAGGAATAAAGGAGCCAATTAGAGATAGCTTTCGTAGGCGTGATGGCCCAGAGGGTAATGCTATGTGGAAACATAGGAACCTAATTCACAGAAGTTGGACTCTTGTCTGAGGAACACAATTTACCTGGCTCTCACTTTCCTACAAGCGCACATGAGAGGATGCTACAGAATAGAAATTTCTCTATGGTACATGAGGCTAAAGCTTTCATCACATCAGAGTGAAGGCGCTAGGTGGGTATGTCTGCACAGGTGGCATGTGACATGGACATGGTGCTTAGCAGGTGCTAAGGTCGGGTGAATGAAGAGATACGGTGGGCAGGTGAAACCAGGATTTGAACCAGGCACCTGGTGGAGAGCTGCCCGGCCGCCTTCTCCGCGGTTCTGCTTCCCATTCCGCTGAGATTAGTTGAGAAAGGGGTGTGGTAGGACGTTGCAGACCCCTGCCCCAGGGGACTCCAGGTCTAAGAATCACTGCCCTGCCCTTCCCCCATGCAGCAGGCGGGACAATGTGCGGTGTTTGGAAGTGGGTCTGACCGCCTGTGTGGGATGTGCCCAGATCCCTTCAGCTCTCTTCCTCTCCAGAAGTGGGCTGTGGCCGCGCTGGGGTACCCACCTGAGCCTGGAGGGCAGATGACGCGGACAGACTCACAGCCGGGCCCGTACTGCACAGGGCTGGGAATCAGGCTGGGCTAGGCTGCTTCCAGCAATGGAAGAATGTGCTGGAAACCGGGGCAAGGCCGTTCATGCTGTGGAACGTAGGCAGCCCTCTGCCAAGGAGCAGGTCCTACTCCCTGCGAAGTTGCTGACTGTTGGCCTCTGGGACTGGGGTCCTGATGGGGCCAGGGGGGCGCCGGGAGGTGGGTGCACTACAGAGCTCTTTCCTGAGACCGTTGTCCCGAGGGCCCCCTCCCATACCCACTGGGTGAGTTTCCCCTGGCCTTCCCTGCACCTTTCTGAGGAGGGTCCTGCAGGGGGTCCCCTCACCCCCTGGTGAGTAACTGGGCTCTCTGGAGCGCCCTGCCTGGTGTGGGCTGCTGCTCTGTTGGCGGAAGCAAGCACCTTCCCGTACCCAGCAGTTGCTTCCTCCCCGGGGCCTGAGCAGGGTCTGACCTCCATCTGGGGCCATCCCATAGCCTGGGGGGCGCTTTGCATTTCTTTCTCAGAGCCCCAGGATCCCTGATGTACAGAAAAACTGCACAGACTTCAAAGCTGAACTGCTGTGGGCTCCAGTCTGCCACTTGAAACCATAGGGCTGTGGGTAAATCCCCCAAAGTCCGATCCAGACTCACTGTGCCCATCTTTAAAATGGGAAGAAAAACATACCTGCTGACGCAGAGTTACAACGGCTAATGGTGTTGGTGTTAGAGTTAAGGATAGGGCTACTTTTAGGATTAGGGTTAGAGGTTCGACTCAGGGACCTGGTGTAGGTCGAGAGTGAAATCCCCTTGGGAGCCGATGAACCCTAGGATGAGTCTGAATGGGCCTTACCGACCGTGCGTCTCCCAGCATTGCTGCAGAGTCAACTCAGGTGACGTGGCTGGCATTTACTAGATTTTGCCAATTCTGGGATACCGTTGTTTTGTTATGCACACTTTAACACATCCGATGTTAGGGTTCCACGTACACCTGGTGGCATCAACGGGCAGAGCATTTACAAAATAATGCGTGTGACGTTGGATGGCACCCTCGGTTAGAAGCAGCGCACTGTGTGGTTGCTGTGATCGAGCCTCTGTCCTCGGCTTACACAGCTCGGCTCAGAGGTGTTGCTGTCCCCCGTCCCCTGGGCCCTGGGCTCCCATCGAGATGAGAGCAGGTGTCGCATGCTGTTTTCTGCTCACTAGGTTGATGTTCTTCTAGCCTGCTCCTGTGAGATGCCCCGGGGGGCGGGGGGGACTGGTCTTCCCCGTACCCCCATCCCTATGCGGCCCTGCTCCCCAGCACGGTGCCTGGGGATCTGATAGGAACCATGATGTCAGTAAAAGCTGCCATTTGTTGAACACTTACAATGAGTGCGGCATTCGCCAGAGGCTGGGCACTTTTATTCTCATTTATCCCCGTAATAGCCCTCAGAGGGACGTGATAGTATCACCCCGATATATAGGTTAAATGGAGGCACCGAGAGTTCAAGGTGATTTTTTATAAAACCCTTGAGGTGTCTTTAAAGACAATTTCCTTTAAAGATTTATTTATTTATTTGAGAGAGAGAGCGCGAGCGAGCCTACAGGGTGGAAGAGGGCAGAGGGAGAGCGAGAATCTCAAGCCGACTCCGCACTGAAGGCAGAGCCCGATGCGGGGCTCGATCTCACAACCCTGAGATCATGACCTGAGCTAAAATCAAGAGTTGGGTGCTTACCTGGCTGAGTCCTAAGCTGACACGCCTCAGTAGGCTTTCATGGCTGCCCTGCTTTCTTACATGCAGGATGTTCCAGAATTATCTCATTCACTTCCTGCCCGAAACCTGAAATCAACCATTCCTGGTTTCTTTAAGGGAGAAACAGTATTTAGAGTCCGTAGTCTGGGTACTGGGGCTGCTCACTTACACTGTTGAGATATTGCTTCTGGGCCTTTTCAGTGGATCTATACTTAACAGAGTTTTTAAAATACAGCTAATTTTCTAAAGGATAAAATATATCATGAGTTTGTACTGATTCTTCTCATTCTAACTCAGGCTCTTTTTAACCTTTTTTTTTTTTTTTTTAAGATTTTATTTATTTATTTGACAGAGAGAGAGAGCCAGCGAGAGAGGGAACACAAGCACGGGGAGCGGGAGAGGAAGAAGCAGGCTCCCAGCAGAGCAGGGAGCCCGATGCAGGGCTCGATCCCAGGACCCTGGGATCATGACCTGAGCCGAATGCAAACGCTTGACGACTGAACCACCCAGTCGCCCCTCTATCTAAGCTTTTTAAACTTAGATGTCCGTCTTTTTCTCTTAAACCAAAATCCTGGCTCCCAGTGACAAGTGGGAGAGAGAAAACAAGCTGAGAGATGAAATGCTAACAAAAACAGCTGACAGCCACTGAATGATTCTCACATGCCAGGCCCCAGCAATCCTCACAACCAGCCTCGAACCACGTCATTATTACACAAGGAAAGTCTGAGGCTCAGAGAGGCTGAGGAAACTGCCCAAGGTCACACAGCTAGTTCAGGGCCAAGTCAGGATTCAGACTCAGGCAGGGTGGCTCCAGGGCGAGACCCTCCACACTTTCCTCCTTAACCCCCTCCCCTTGCTTACAATGGTGGGCAGTGCAAGGCAACCAGAGCCCTGGAGAGAAGCAATTCTAGAGCTAAGAAATTGAGCGATGGCTTCCACAGTGGGCTGGGGAGACCAGGAAGGCTCCTGTCATGTCCTGGGTTCCGGGGACACCATCTAGGCCACGACAGTGACCCAGGCGAGGCCTGTCACACCTGGTGCACAGTGGATCATGTTCAATCTCAGACAGATAAACAAACAATCTCAGACAGATAAACAAACTCAGACAGATAAACAAAGCGGGACGTTTTGGGCAACTGGCTTGTGTGGTCTAGTTCTGCTCCTACGAGCTGGCCTTGAGTGTGAAAGGGAGTCAAAATGGCGGCCATGCCCAGCGGAACTCAGGTGAGGGGATTCCAGTGAAGGAGTCCCGCAGTCAGCAAAGCTGGATGAGGCAACGCTGGCCGGCCATGATGACCGTGGCAGAAGGCAAGGACCCCCTTCTGCAGCAGTTCCAAGTTGTCCCAGTGTCGCTCCCCTCTATTGACAAATGAGGAAACGAGACTGGGGAGAAACAGGTCGTCCTGAGCTCAAGCAACTGCGAGGTGGTAGAGCCTGGCCATGACCCCAGGGCTCTGCCTCCCAGCCTGGGCTCTTGCCTTTACATTTTGCAGCCCACGAACACGGGGTCATGACACCGATGGCGGGTGTATTAGCTTCCTAGCGTTGTTGTAACAAAGTGCCACACCCTGGATGACTTCACCAACAGAAATGCATTGTCCCAGAGTCCCGAGGCTGGAAATCCAAGGTCAAGGTGTTGACAGGGTTGGTCCCTCCTGAGGGCCGTGAGGGAGAATCTGTTCCAGGGCTCCCTCCAGGCTTCTGGAAGCCTCGGTGTTTCTTGGATTGGCCGTGACTCTCCTTATGTCTTCACATCATCTTCCTTCTGTGTGTATGTCTGGGTCCAAATGTCTCCCTTTTATAAGGACAAAGGTCATATTGGATGAAGGCCTACCCTAATGACCTCACTGTAACTTGATTTTTTTCTTTTGAGACCTTATCGAAAAATAAGGTCACGTTCTGAGGTACTGAGGGTTAGGATTTCAACCGATGAATTTGGGAGGGACCCATCAACCCATAACACTGGGGATGGAGGACTGGTCCCCTACCTGGTGCTGTGGGCTGGGCAAACCTCAGCCTCCAGTGGCCCCTCCAGGCTGCTGGGCTCCCTCTGAAGCTCTCACTTGGCATTTTCCTGCCATTCGTGTTGGGCGTGCACATGTGTGTGTGTGTGTGTGTGTGTGTGTGTGTGTGTCTTCTGTGCTTTGTCTCCCCCATCTGATCATTAGCTGCCCTGGTGGCAGGGACCACATCTGGGCTAATCTTGTCCCTTCCTCCCAAACCAAACTTTGCAGATTAAAAATTCTGCACACAATGGAATAACATGTTCCAGGCCTTTATCTTAAGCAAAGTCAACCCTTCACCTGTGTTCCCCCAACTCCGTCTCTCTTTTACATCTTTAAAGCTAATTTGCAGCTCTCCTAATAAAAATTGGTTCCGGGCAAAAATCACTGATGGGTGCTAAAACCTCTGGGTGAAATTGTTAGGAAACGTGATGCTTATACACACTCAAAGCTACAGATTACTTATCGGTTGCAAAAGGAGACCAGAGATTCCTTAGTAATTAAAAAGGAGAAGATCGGGACACCTGGGTGGCTCAGTCGGTGAAGCGTCTGCCTTGAGCTTGGGTCATGATCTCAGGGCCCTGGGATCGAGCCCCGCATGGGGCTCCTGCTCAGCAGGGAGTCTGCTTCTCCCTCTCTCTCTCAAATAAATAAATAAAATCTTGAAAAAAAATAAAATAAAAGGGAAAAGATCTAGGAGACACCAGCTCAATCAGTGATCGCAGTGACCTCAGCAGGATGGGACCAACGGACACCACCAGGCTCCCAGCATCATTTATGCTGCATGTTTGTAAAACATTTTCAACTTAAATCTAATAATGAGGAATCGATCAGACATATCCAGGTAGGAGAGGACTCTAGAAAACAGCTATCCTGCAATCTTCAAAAATGCCAGTATCGTGAGAAATGAAGGAAGGTGGAGGCATTGTTCCAGACCGAGGAGACCCAGGACACAGGACAAGTAAATGCAGCTTCAGAGGGAGCCCAGGAGCCAGAAATACCGCTTTGCATCCTGGGTCAGGGGAAAGTTGCTCTGAAGGACGTTATTGGGGAAATTTGAATGTGGAATGCATATTAGATATTAGTATTGTCAAAATCTGAACTTTACTGAATTTCATGATTGTAACTATTATATAAGAGAGCAGACTTGTTAAGAAATGTATACCGAGTGCTCACTTGGGCAGCACACGTACGAACATTGGAACCATACAGAGAAGAGGAGCCTGGGCCCTGCACAGGGATCATATGCAGAGTCATGAAGTGTTCTGTATTTTTAGAATTTCTTTACAGCCCTACGTCGGAGATATCGCAGGTTTGGTTCCAGACCATCACAATAAAGTGAATAGAGCAATAATGTGAGTCAAGTGAAAAAAAAGAAAGAAAGAAAGAAAAAGAAAGACAGACTGAGGGGCGCCTGGGTGTCTCAGTCAGTTAAGTGTCCAGCTCTTGATTTCGGTTCAGGTCGTGATCCCAGGGTCCTGGGATTGAGCCCTGCGTTGTATGGAGCCTATTTAAGATTTTCTCTCCTTCTCCCTCTGTCCCTCCCCCGTCCTCCCTTTCTTGCCCCCTCTCTAAAAAATAAAGGTAATAGGTCTTTGGAAAAAAAAAAAAAAAGAAAGAAACATATACTGAAACATTCAAGAGTAAAAGGTCACAATGTCCGCAACTTACAAATGGTTCATCGCAGTAATAACAACAGGTGGGACGAGTATGCAAACTAAGGTTTCGCTGTGCGAGGTTATCTAGCGTGTATTACCGTGTCTGCACACACATATCCCCGTGCACCAAACCAGGGACACACTCCCTCATGCCTGCTTTAAGGGCTGTTTATGGATAATTCTGCCTAGAACAATGTTTGCCGCATGTTCTGGCTTGGGAACCATCGCCAGGGTAAATATTGTCCGCAACATTCCGCTGAAAAGCTAGGCGACGGCCCTGGGGTTGGGGCTATGTTGAGGCTGAACACCCCAGTGGCTGGGAGAGACAGGAACCAGGAGGACGAAGAGCAGGGCCTTAGGCCAGTAGTCCCGTGGGTACCTTAGTGGCGATGTTAAGGATGAAGGCGTTTGCATCGCTAGAACGCGGCCGCAGAGAGCTTCCACCCGCGCCGTCCAACAAAAACGTAACGTGAGCCACAGTGCAATTTCCATTTGTCTAGTAGCTGCAGTAAAGAAGTAAAAAGAAACAGGTGAGATTAATTTTGATAATATATTTTATTTAACCCAATATATCCAAAATACCTTCATGTCAGCATATATTTAATGTCAAAAGCATTGATGAGATCATTTTCATTCTTTTTCTCACACTACATCTTAGAAATCTGGAAAGTGTTTTATCTTTACAGCACGTCTAGATTTGGACCAGCCGCAGTTGGACAAGTCCTCGCAGCTATCACACTGAACAGCACAGGGATTAGACCATGAAATGAGACCGCGGGGGGTTCAAATCCCAGCCCTGCCACTTACTAGCTTCGTGAACTTCAGGCAAAGCCTTGAATCCCCTTCAGCCTTCATGTTTCCCAGACAGTAGGATGGGATTTGACCATGCAAACTCTCTCTTAGGTTGTTTTTAAAGGTTAAAGTTAATGCGGGCACCTGGATGGCTCAGTCAGTTAATCGTCTGTCTCCCGCTCCAGGCATGATCCTGGGTCCTGGGATCGAGCCCCACATCGGGCTCTCTGCTCAGCGGGGAGCCTGCTTCTCCCTCTTCCTCTGCCTGCTGCTCCCCCTGCTTGTGCTCTCCCTCTCTTTCTCTTTCTCTCTCTGTCAAATAAGTAAATAAATGAGATCTTAAATAAAAAAGATTAAAGTTAGTGACCCGTGTAAAGTGTTTTATGGAGTGTTCACTCATTCATTCATGCTGTTCATTCATTTGTTTTACCTGTACAACAGCGAGGGGTAGCTGTGCTCCAGGCGGGGCACTTGGCAGGTCGTGAGTCCTCCGTGCAAGTGTTCTGTTTATACCGAGTAACCACTGAGCAAGTATAGCTTAGGACCAATGCCAGCAACGCCGTCTCGTGATAAATGCATAGAGAAGGTGCCAGGAAGAAGAGATTGCCCGTCAGTTGCCAGGACTCCTAGCTAAAGGCAGACCTTTCGGAGAGTCCTGGTCAGCGCAGGGACTTACTCGACAACTGTTCACCCTACAAGCATTTGCTGCACGGAATGTTCTAGAATTGTAGGAGGCAGTAGCGGTTGGGAAAGATGGCAGGATGTGGGCTGCGGAGCTTGGAGGTGAGCCAGGCAAGGAGCTTGCAGTTGCTGGGGGCAGGAAAAGGCCCATGAGAGACAGATGAGACTTGGGGGAGAGGCAGGGAAATGGAACGAGGCCCACGGTGAGGCAGACGGGAAATACACAGCCTCAGGGCCATCATATGGACCGAGTGACCAGGAAGGGTGCTAGAAGTGAAGGGGAGATGGTGTTTGTTCTAAGAGAACAAGCTGTATGTGTGAAGGTCAAATATCAGGGAAGGGCTTGGGGAGTTGGGGGATTGGGCTGACAGGGCGGGGTTGGGAAGGTGGGGAGTGGTTGGAGCAGGAGGGAGGGTGCACTGTGAAGGGCTGGGCAAAGGTGGTAACGGAGTTTGGACTTTTATCAAATGGCATTAGAAAGGACCTAATGGTTCTGCTCAGTAGGATCGGGAAGGAGGCCCTTTGGCGGAGGTGGGCCCAGCTCAGGGGCAGATAGCCACCGAAGATCAGAGAGGAGGGTCAAGACCAGGAACTTGCCCCGGGTCTCAGCTGCGGGTGGAGGAACAGGAACCACAGCTCTGTCTTCTTGCTGGAAACCAGCCGTGTGGGATGAACCCGTGGAGAATGGCCTGGGCCCACAGCCTCAGTTAGCAGATAACATGGACAAAGTGCTTGACAGTGGAGTCTGAGAGGAGGGCTGCATTGTGTGGGGACTCAGGAAGAGGATTAGCAGATTTCCCCCACCAAATCTCGATCATCCCATTCTTGTCTCAGGGCCTTTGCACTTGCTGTTATCTGTCTGTTACCTAGAAGTTAAGCTTAGTCTCCGTGTTTGCACAGCTGCCCTTTCTCAGCAAGCAGGTCTTATTCAGACACCACCTGCAAAGGCCTTTCTAGCACGGCCGTCCCCTCACATCCTCTTTCCACACAACCAACTCGTCATCCTGGCTTTAGATAGCACCTGCCTCACCTGAAATCCGATAATTTGCTTGTAATTGTCTATTTCCTCCACCAGAATGGAATATACTCCTTACGGGTAGGCCTTAGTCTCCTTCCCTGTTCTCTCTCCACCGTTTGGGGCAGTACTTGACATCTAGGAAGTGTCCAAAAGATAGCTGTTGTCTGAATGAATACATGGATGGATGGATGGATGGGTGGGTGGATGGATGGATGGACAGATGGACGGATGGGTGGGTGGATGGATACACAAATTTTGTGACTCTTTCAATGTGATTGAAACTAGGGCGGATGGAGAGGCTGCCCACAGTCTGAACTAAAGGAGGAAATTGTTTGGTACGGTCCTCCTATTTCAGAAATATTTCAGGGCTGGACTTGATCTTAGGGACTGTGGAGTTCGCCTGTGGAGGTGAAAGAGATAAGGAGCTCAGGTCCTAAAACAGGATATAACGGGGCCACCCCCGAGCCATAGCTAATCTACACAGATGGTTGATTTGAGCTGCACCGTGTTTAAACATTTTTTAAAAAATTACTTGCCAACATTTAAAACTCTGTAAAGATTTCAAATCACAAGTTTAGATATCTAGATATCTATTTTCACTTAACCAAAAGATCTGGCAAATATCAGGCCTGCATTTTTACAAGGCAAAAACGGGCTGGAGCTGACTTGCATTCGCTCCCATTTTATCTGGCCTTCGCTGTCTGGTCCCTCGAACTCCCCCCCGCCCCCCGGGCCCCGGCCCACTTTCTCACTCCCATTACAGGCCTGGCCCCATCCGTCCACCTTCGAACCTGCTTTCCTTGCTCTAATGCTCTCAATCGCCATTCAAAGGGGTGATTTCCAACTCTTTGAGGTATGAAAACCCCTTCATAAAACAATGTTTCCCTATAATCATGGAACTAGTACAGGCCCACAGCAGAAGCTTGAGAAACAGAAAATCGATAGAAGCCCATACATATCACCCCCACGCCCAATATGCAGAGATAAGCACTATTTACATCTAATGGTTGTGACCGTCTCTAAAATCTTTATGGTTCTCACACCCTTGCCATTTTATACATAGTGACTATTCATTGACTGAAACAAGATGTAATTTTAAAAACCTATGATTTCAGGGGTGCCTGGGTGGCTTGGTTGGTTGAAACAAAAACAGAAATTGAAAATAACTACAGGGAGAAATGGACCAATCAACCACAACAATCGAGGACTTCAGCATACCTTTATTAGTTACGATAATTCAAACAGACAAAAAAATTAGGAAAGACAGAATTTGAATTACAATTGCCCGGCTGTGACTTAGTGGACAAATAGCTCCTCTGACAATTAAAAATCATGGTCCTCGTTCTCAAGCATATATAGAAATTTTCATCTGTGTTTTACAATGTCATAGCACTGGTTTTTATTTCTAATTTAATTGCATCGTGGTCAGAAACAATGGTTGAAATGTGTAGACTTTATTAAGCCACAAAACATTGGTCATTATATTTAAGACAATCAGTGTCGTACAGATATCACACAGTCTCTGATCACAATGGAATTAAAAAAGTAGATACAGATTATACAAAGACAGATTTTAGTAATCTTTCTATGTTTGGAAATGTAAAAGCACACTTCAAAATAGGCGGTTAAGTGTCTGACTCTTGATTTCGGCTCAGGTGATGATCTCTCAGGGTCATGAGATCGAGCCCCATGTCCGGCTCTGTGCTGGGCGTGGAGCTTTCTCAAGAGTCTCTCTCTAGGGGCGCCTGGGTGGCACAGCGGTTAAGTGTCTGCCTTCGGCTCAGGGCGTGATCCTGGCGTTATGGGATCGAGCCCCACATCAGGCTCCTCTGCTGTGAGCCTGCTTCTTCCTCTCCCACTCCCCCTGCTTGTGTTCCCTCTCTCGCTGGCTGTCTCTATCTCTGTCAAATAAATAAATAAAATCTTAAAAAAAAAAAAAAAGAGTCTCTCTCTATACCCCTCTCCCCTCCCCACCCCTGCTCCCCACATGCTCTCTCTCTCAATAAAATAAAATAAAATAAAATAAAATAAAATAAAATAAAATACAACAAACCAAAAAACTCATGAATAAAAGAATAATAATGTGAATTTTTGGGGGGTGAATTCTAGAATAATGAGAATTGCGTGATGCCAAAATGATTACTTGTCAATGTGTAGTAAAAGTGATATTTGAGTGGAGATCTGTAACCTTAAATGTTATATTAGAACAAAGAGAAGCTGAAAATGTATGCTTTAAAGAGAAAAATAGAATACCCTCAAAGAAAGCAGAAAGGAGACAATAAAGAACAGAAATTAATGAAATAGAAATAAAAAAGGTCCAATAGAGCAGATAAAGAAGCCTAAATGTTGGTTCTTTGAAGAGATTAGTAAAGATTAATAGACTAGGCGACTTCTGGTAGACCGATGTAAAAAAATGAACGCATACACATAAAACAATGAGAGGACTGTAAATGGATCAAAATTCTAGCCACAACAAAGATTTAGTAGAATATTATAAAAATCTTTATGCCAAAAATTTGAATTCTTAGAAAAATACAACTCCAAAATTGATTCAAAGAGAATTAAAAAGCCCCCAATTTCTTAAAACCATTCATAAAATGAACAAGAGGTTAATTATCTTCCTACGGGAAAAAATAATGACAGGTCCCAGATTTTTTTTTTAAACAGGGGATTTCAACTAAACTTTCAAGCTCATTCCAATCTTACAGGAAACCTTCCAGAGATTAATAAAAAGTGCCTAACTCATTCCATGATGGTAATATAATCTCGATATCAAAACCTTCTAGTCAGGGACAGTGTGAAAAAGAACTATTACAGCTCAAACTCATTGATTAACGTGACTGCAAAAGTCTCATGTCCAATATTACCCAACGGAATCTGGTGATGTGTAAGAAAGATAATGCATGAGAGCTGAATTGGGTTTAATCCCAACAATGCAAAGGTGATTTAATATTGGAAAAAAGTCGATACATATTCACAAAGTTAGAATGAAGTAAACAAACTGTCCCATATGTGTAGAAATAAGAATTTGGAAAACTTATTACCCATTTGTAATTAATCATTTAAACAAGAAACATGTACCAGCTGAGAAATGGGAAAGATCTTCCTGGATGAGGTTTACCTACCAAAATCATCAATCTTAATGGTGGTCAATTAGAATCTTTTCTTTAGAAATTAGAGATAAGACAAGAATGTATTCTATCACCATTATTGCATCCAAGGCCCCAGCCAGTACAACAAGGCAAGAAAAAGATGAAACAGATGTTATGATTGGAAAAACAAAACAAAAAACCCTGTCATTATTCACCGATGATAGCATTATTTACATAGGAAATACAAAAAAATCTACAAATTAAGATTAGTAAGAGTTTAGCGAAGTACCTAGGTATAAACTCAATAATGAAAAAAACATTTATTGCATGTCTATACACCAACGACAAGCAATAACAAAAAAAGAAAAGGGGCGCCTGGGTAGCTCAGTCATTAAGTGCCTGCCTTTGGCCCAGGGTGAGATCCCAGGGTCCTGGTGTTGAGCCCCGCATCGGGCTCCCTGCTCCCCTGGGAGCCTGCTTCTTCCTCTCCCACTCCCCCTGCTTGTGTTCCCTCTCTCGCTGGCTGTCTCTCTGTCAAATAAATAAATAAATAAATAAATAAATAAATAAAATCTTAAAAAAAAAAGAAAATGTAATTTAAAAGATGATTCCATTTATAATAGCAATGACACCAAAGAAGGTACAAAGCATCTGAGGATAATGATTTTTTAAATGTGGGAGACCTTTATAGAGAGAGTTACACGATGTTAGAGAACATCCTTTAAAAGGTCATAAATAAACAGAGAAATATTTTCAATTCATGGCTAGGAAGACAGTATGTCGGAGGTCTCAAGTAACCCCACATTGAGCCATAGGCTTTATACGCTGCCAATCAAAATCCCAAATGGAATTCTCAAGGAACTGAACAAGCTGATTCTAAAATTTATACGGAAGAACAAAGACGCAAGAATAGCCAAGACATTCCTGGAGAAGCATGAAGGGGAGCGAGTTGCCCAGAAGATGCTGAGATTTAGCGCAGAGCTATGTGGATTATGGCAGTGTTATTGGCACAGAGAAATGACCAATGAAGGAGAATAAAAACTCACAGACAAACCCAAGCACCTTTGGAAACTTGGGTCTACAGCTGCAGCGGCATTGGCCACCAGAGAGACAAACTACTGGTCTATCGAAGATGCCAGAACGACTTGTATCCAGAGGGGAAAGAAAACCAAAAACGGGTCTTCTCCTGAGCCTTCACTTAAAAAACTAGATCGAGTTAAATTAAATATGTAAATAGGGAAAGCACAGTTTTTGTAAACTTTTAGAAAAAAGCATTGGAGGCTATTCTTATGGCCTCCAAGAAAGGAAGTATTTTCTAAATAAGACTCAAAAAGGACAATCATAGAAAATATTGGTAAATAGGACTTCACTGAATCAGGAACTGTTGTTCAAACTCCCCTTCAGCAAAGAAACCACAAAAGGAAAGAAGACAATGGTAACACTTTAACAGAAAAGGGATTAGTATCCACCATACATAAACAATTCCTATAATCCAATGAGAAAAAAACAAACACCCTTCTATAAACAAAAGCGATATTAAAGAAGGATCCTTCCACGCCCCTGAGGTTAAACAGGGCTACTTCTTTTGCTTTTTGGTGGTCTCAGAGTTTTGTGCTAGGAGAAAGCTAAAAAGATGTATTTTACCCAAGAATGCTCTTACTCAGAGAAATGGGTCACTGCAGGGTGGAGGAAGGCTTTGAAGGGGGGTGGGGGGGGTGGGCAGGGAACTCAAATTCCCCAGAGGCCACAGGTAACAACAGGACTGAGGAAGAGAGTCAGGTGAGGACAGTGTTCCTGAGTGGATTATATGAGATAAGCAAACTATTCGATAAATAAGAAAATAAAAATTCTCCTTTATGATTGTCTTCTAGAATAATTAAATTAATGGGATTAACATAAAGGCAAAAGACTTTGAAAACAAAGGGCGATTTTATCAATGGTGGGTGCGGTCCCTTCTGGGCGATGTAGTGACGTGGCTTGGTCCTACCCGGAGCTCCAAGTCCCAAGGACACGGGACGAGAAGCAGCCGATGAGCCCCTTGCCAGAAGCCTTTACCCACAGCTGGCAGTCCCAGCCTGCGAGATGGCCAGGCACAGGGGTGCTAACGCCCAGGGTGAGGTGGGAACACTAAGCTTCGGGCTCCTCTCCTGTAAAAGTGGGTGATAAGGCCTCCCCCCACTCGAGGATGTGACAAGACTTGGCGCACAGTGGGAATTCAGCCACCTTCAGCGGGTTTCTGCCTTAGGAGACCCAACAACAGAGCCGCTGGGATTTCCTCCTTCCTCTCTCTTTGCTTCTCCCTTTCTCCCCAGTTTTCCCCTTTCTTCTTTCCATCAACATTTAACCAGCAGTCTCCCTGCGTATATTGATTTCCAAACCCCAAATGGGGTGCAAAGGAATGCATCCCAATGCACCCAGCCATTACAGCTGCTACAGCCGGAAGAGACCCTTTTGGAATCAGGCTATGGTCATGACACAATGAACATCAATAAAATAAATAAGCATAGTCACAACACTTGGTGCAATTTGGCCAGCACTGTGCCCAGGAGCTAAACACACTGTCTACTTTGTCTGGTTTAATTCTTGCTTGTTCCGTCCCAAGGACCCAGGCACTGTCCTTAAGCCCCTTTTGCAGATGTGCAAACTGAAACCAGAGAGAAGCCGTGTATCTTGCCCAAGGTCACGGGCTTGTTGGAGTAAGAATCGTGCATTTTCTGTAGACCTGCCAGTCAGCTTGGCACAGTGCTTGACTGTCACTCGGTGCTGTGTTTGGGGAATGTGTCCCTGCGCCGACACTCCCGACTCAAGCCTTACCACCTACCAGCTTTGGAACTTGAGGCAATGCTCCCGGACTCAGCTGTTCTCATGTGTAAAATGGGCCAGCCCCCGGCTTCAGAGCATTTTTGCAAGGATTCAGATAAAAATATGCAAAGAGCTAATACATGGAAAGCACTTAGAGCCGTATCTGGCTTAGTCAGAGTCCGTGCAGTATCAGGACACTTCAGGTCACAGAGGAGCTGTTTAACGGAGGACCCCACAGGTGCTTGGAGATCATGTGACTAGACCAACCACTGGCTGGGTCAGAGCTTCGGCAATGCACAGACCCCTTACAGCCCATGGATGTTGCCGGGGGGAAAAAATCAGATTTTACACAAAAGTCTGCATATTTCAACTTGTCTTAAAAACCTAGATCTGGTAGCCATGGGCCCACATTCCTGTGGGTGACTAATTACCACTTCTTTCTAGCTGGCATGTGTGTGTCCTTCCTGCCGGCCTTAGTGGGGGAATGTCCCTTGGCCGGTCCCCATAGGTGTTGGAGTTTGTAACCCCTGGAGGAAGTGCCTGGGGGACACAGGAGGTGTGACTTAACATGGTCGGAGAAGGGTAGGGAGAGCTTCTGGGAGAAGGTGACATTGCAACGGATTTTCAAAAAAATTCTGAGACATAGCATATGCACGGAAGAGCCCAAAATGTATGACCCATGTTGAAAGAGCAGTAAGAAGATGCACCCCCAGGTTGAGAAATTGAACGTCACCGGTAACTCGGAGCCTTGGTACTCAGTGGGGTCCCCACCGGCAGCATCGGCCTCCCCCTGGGGCTTGTTGGAAATGTGGCAGCTCCGGCCGCTCCCACATGACGGAACCAGGTGACTGGTGTGTGCCCCTCTACCTGAGAAAGGCTGCTTTTGAGGTCCCAGGTGCAGTTCTCACAGCTTTGCACCTGTGTAGGTATCCCCCCAAAATACTGTTTCATTTTGAAAAGCCGTGTGAGCCTGGCTGCGGGCTGTGTGCTGAACACTGTCTCTGGGACAAGCTCCCCTCCGCTTCCCTGGGAGCTCTCGGGGAGGAAAGGCGGGTGAGGGCACCCCCGTGGGGCATCTGGAGGGGTCGCGGTGCACCCCAGATACCCAGTCAGCAAGTGTCTGCCCTTTTCTGCTCACAGGCTCCGGAGCAGGTCGAAGCAGAAACTTCCAGGGGTAGGTGAGTGTCTCTGCTGACCCTGGACTCTGCCAGGAGAGCAGGGCTCCATCTGCTCACAGTCAAGGGCAAGTAGGAAGCAAGTCAGGGTCCCCACGCCAGGATCTTGATGGCAGGGACTTTAGGGGTGACACCCTCACCAAACTGCCCTAGAGGCCCCAGGATGGGGAGAGGCAGCCAGATGAAGGCAGTGAGACCCAAACTTCATCGTTTTCTTCTCCTTCCCTCCTGTCCCTGGGGAGCTATTTTCTTTAAAAATCCCTTGACTGTAACTGAATGGGATTTTTTAAGGGAGTGAAATTGGAGGGGTGCGTTCAGCCTGTGCTCTTCACCCAGAGCCCCTTGGCCAGGCCTCTGGACAATAAAGAGGTTTAGAAGGACGCTGGGGGACAGAGTCCTACAGGGCTGGAGCTGTCTAAGGGGAGAAGGGGAGTATTGGTCTCCCAGGGCTGCCCTAACGAAGGGCCACAAACCGGGGCCGGGGCGGGGGGCTTCGAGCAGACACAGAATCCGTTCTGGAGCCTGGAAGTCTGAGACCAAGGAGTCAGCACAGCCCTGCTCCCTCAGAGGCTCTAAGGGACGATTCTTCTTAGCCTCTGGCGGTTGCCGGGATCCTTGGCATTCCTTGGCTTGTCCCTTCATCACTCCCATCTCTGCGTCCGTGGTCACATGACCTTCTTCCTTGTGTGTCTGTGTGTCCTCTCCCCTTCTCAGAAGGACACCAGGTAATGGATTTCAGGCCCACTTTAATACGAACTTCACCTAATTACATCTGTGAAGACACTATTTCTAACGAAGGTCACATTCTGAGGTTCCAGGTAGATGTGAGTTCTGGGGGTCCTGCTGAACCCACTCTGGCTGGTGTGGCTGGAACCCAGGGGGCAACAAGGGGTGCGTAGCAGGAGATGCTGGAAACCAGGTGAAGGGCTGTGACCCCTGCCTCACTATTTGGACTTTCTTCTCCATTTGTGGAGGGGTTGAAGTGTGAGAGTGATTCGGCCCCGCCCAACACTCTAGAATGTCTGTATTTCTCTTCGCCTGCCCTGCCATGAACATTCCATCCTTCCAGGCTCCCATCGGCTCCTCGGCAGAGCCATTCCGACCAGCCCTGAGTTCACAGCCGGGCCTCTGCTCAGCACCCCCAGGCCGAGCTTCCCCGTGCTCACCTAGCTCGTGACTTCTCGGGACCTGTGGATGCGTCCATCTCTCTCCTCCTGAATGGGAGCTCTTGGGGCACAGAGGCAGCTTCGTTCTTCCCAAATCTTCTGCTTCTGGCAAGGAGGGCGCAGAACGGATGGGGACAAAGGGATGGGGAGCCGGAGAAGATCCGTCCCAGAGTCAATGCATGGATTTGTGGGGATTGTTTCCCAAAGAGGTGTTTTCTTTCCGGTGTTCGTGTGAGTGTGGTTTTTCCAGATCGGAGATTCTGTGCTGTCCCTCTCTGAAGTTACCCTCCCTTCTGAATACGCTTCCGACCCTCAGCTGCCAAAAGAAGGGCCCTGATCCCACCTGCCTCACCTCCCTGCCGGCAGCCCCACGGCCTGGCTGTCTGCAGCTGGACCCCTGAGCGCAACCCTTCTCTGACGACAGGCCCCGCGTTTCCAAGACAAGGCGCGGTCATAAAATCAACTGTCCACAGCCATTTAGGTCCAGGCATGGTTTATGCCAAAACTGGCCTCCAAATTGACAGTTAATGAGGGAAAATGCAAGGGGCGTGTTAACAGACACAGGCTCAAGGTAATAAACAGGCCATTAAAGCCGGGTAGTAAACAGCTTGCCAAAGGCCATTTATGAATTTATTTTTTTGGAGGGGGAAAAAATTAACCAACAAGGCTCACCTCCTTCGGTGACTGGGTCTGACTGGCAGTAGGAAGAAGTAAGAGATTCCTTGGCGGGGGCAGAGCCGGAGGGGACGTGGAGAGGCTGTCCCAGGAGCCCCCCCCCCCCCCCCCGGTCCGGATGTGCAGGTGAGTGGCTGGGGCCCCGGGACCTGGGCAGTGGGCTAGCGGTAGACTCCCGTGGACAGGACTTTGGTCCCAGCTGTGCCGCATACCCTTGGAGGCCGTGTGCGATGTCAGGAATCCTGGCACGGATCCTAGCTCTGCCCTCCGTCTGACCCTGCAATCTAGAAGTAACCCAATTTCTCTGGCCTCAGTATCCCCCCCTGCGAAGATGAGGATAGACTCCACTGTCTTTTCAAGGCCTCATAGTGAGTTAAAGAGCGTCCCCACCGCCCCCAGTTCGTGTCCTTCCTTGGGCCTCAGGATGAGGCTTTATCTGGAAATGGGGTTGCCGCAGATGTCATTTTTAAGATGAGGTCAGACTGGAGCAGGATGGGCCCCAATCCAATATGACTGGTGTCCTTGCAAGAAGAGAAGAGACACAGAGACACACACAGGGGAGAAGGCCACATGGACACAGAGGCAGAGACTGGAGGAGATGTGTCTATAAGCCAAGGAGGGCCGGCCACCACCTCCCACCAGAAGCTGGGAGAGGACAGGAAGGATCTCCTGCTGGAGGCTCAGAGGAAGCAGGGCCCTGCTGACACCTCATTTCTGACTTCCTTCTACAGCTGGGCGACCATACGTTTCTCTCCCATTGTTTGTGGAACTTCGTTAAGGCAGTGCCAGGAGACTGCTGTGGGCCTCTAGCTCTAAAATCTTCTATGCGGGGTGCACGTGCCTAAAATCCTCCCCAGATGAAAGTGAATGTCTGGAGGACAGGTGCAGAGCATTTGCAGGTAGCTGGGGAGATTTTGCACTCGGGACATTGGCCAACACCTGAGGACGCTTTTGGTTGTCACAGCTGGGGGATGGGGTGCGGCATGCTCCTGGCGGGTGGGGACCAGAGAGGCTGCTACACACCCCACCATGCACAGGTCAGCCCCCCCACAAAGAATTACTCAGGCCACAATGACCACAGTGTCCGGGCCGAGAGCCACTGGCAAATGTGAATATCAATTCTGAACGTTGTTAAATGTAAACTGAGGCATGTTACAGTTTTCAAGAGTTTATTTGAGGGTACGTCAATTTGAACCGAGCTGTACCCCCAAAAGTTGATTAGAATGCTCTACCGACAGGACCTAGGGTGAAGTTTTTCTAGAGAAGACGGTGAAACAAAGCAAAGCAATTATTTCATCAATGCTAGTGTAAGCAGTTCCCTTATTTGGGAAAACCTCGTTGACTGTGGTTAGTGGGTCCTGAGTTTCATTTTCTTGGATTCAGGTGCCCTGAATGTGGCCTGGGTTTTGGGTTGCTTACCTAGTGACGGAGGCATTAGAACCATCGCGGTGTAATGAGCTTGTCTGGCTGGGCTGCCTTCAGGACCAGCCCCGGAGAGCTCTCGCCTGTGCCCGGTGCCCTGTGCCGGCGACCCAGGTACGTGAGCTACAGAACCATCCAGTACAGTATCAGAGGGTCCAACCCTTCTAAACTGAGCCTTCCGGCTGATACCACCCTCCCCCTGCCCCCACGCGCGCGCACACGCATCCTGTCGGGATCAACAGTGCGGTTCGCCGCATTTGCATCTCTGTCAACCCCCAGGCGGACGCAGAGTTAGCGCGGGCACCAGTCAGCCTGACGAGCGACACGTTAGGGCTCACTCAGTATAAAGGCTCTGAGTTTTAATAGCTCGAAGACACTTCCAGGGGTGGGTGACTCTCCTCTGTTCTCTTGACTCTGGAAGGGGAGCCCCTGGCCAGAGGCTCTGGGCCCCTCAACAGGTGCTCATCCACAACGATGTGTCCATTGCCACACGCCTACCGATGGACCATTCTGGAGACCCACCTTTTGTGAAGGTACCCCAAAAGAGCATGTCAGGTAGGATAGGGTGTGCATTAACTGGAGGGCTACTTTAGATTGAGTGGGTAAGTCGGAGTTGGATGATTCTGTAATGAATGTAACTAAATTCAGACAGTCACTGCTGGTCAGTTTCCATGGTATTTCTTCAAAGCACGTGGGGCTTTTCAGTCTACTCTTTGACTTCGCTGGCCAAGATGGTGGGTCACCCCCTGGTGTGTCCCTGACCTGCAGTGGCCCGGCACAGAAGTCTGCTTTTTGTTTTTGTTTTTGTTTTTTTCTTTTTTAGAGAGAGAGAGTGTGCATATGCACACGTGAAGGGGGAGGGGCAGAGGGAGAGAATCTCAAGCAGGTCCCATACTCAGTGTAGAGCCGACGTGGGGCTCGATCTCACAACTCTGAGATCATGCCCTGAGCCGAAATCAAGAGTTAGATGCTTAACCAGCTGAGGCCCCACCCCGGGCACCCCAGGCATCTGCTTTAATGAGCACCCCCTGCCCCCTGGTGCCTCCCCTCTGATGCATCTTCCTGTCCTCGCTGCTCCTCCTTCCTCACCCCTCCTGCCCACATATTTCAGGCGCAGCAAGCAGACAGCTCTGGCTTCGGGGTGCTTCTCAGTGCAGCAGCTGCCCTGGGGCTCCTATAAGTCCCCGGAAGCTGCAAGCTGCTGCCCCTTGTTCGTACCACGTGGGCCAGTATAATCTACAAACTTCTCAGGGTTTCCTGAGGTTGCATGAGCTGATGCAGCAAAAGAAAACACTAGCACAGTGCCCGGCACCGACGACGTGCACCAGATGCCCCCAGATGCCTGCTTGACACCAGCATCCCTGTGGCAGAGCCAGACTTTTCTGCTCCCAAAACACAGGCCTTGAGAGGCAGACAGACACTAGCCGGGTGGCTTCCGGTTAGTGACTGATCCCTCCGGGCCTCAGTTTGTACAGCTGTAAACTGGGCATAATGCGTTGGGCACGTGAAATTAGATGAACGCTCAGGAAGTGTCCTGAGGCTTTATACTGATTCTTTTCTCCCTCTCCGCATTCTGGTCAGGGGCCGTCTTTCCTGCCACTGGGGAAATCCGGGGCCTGGCCACCGACACCTGGAGGCAGCCAGTCTCTCTCCGGAAGCGCATCTGGGCCTAGATTTCAGGGTGTTACCCAGAGGCAACAGCACCCAAAGTCCCAATTTTACAAAGGGATGCCTGAGAGCCGGACAGGACAGTGACCCACTCCCTAAGGTCACCCAGCAGTTCAGAGCAAGGCCTCAACTTGCTCCTTTTACCTTGTGCAGTGCTGCCGACTTCACCCCATAAGGTCTTATGGCCCCTAAAGGTCACCAGGGGTTGTGTGAGGCCTGTGGACAGGGGATTCCACGTCTGCCCTCCCTGGCTGACTGGGGTGAGGGAGGGACCCCCAAAAGATACACCCACGTCCTTTGAACACATCTCTGGGAAAAGGGTCTTTGCAGATAGAATTGCATTAAGAATCTCGAGCTGATATCAGAAAGAACGAGTTCTCAACATTTGCTACAACATGGACAGCACTGGAGGAGATAATGCTAAGTGAAATAAGTCAAGCAGAGAAAGACAGTTATCATATGATTTCTCTCATCTATGGAACATAAGAACTAGGATGATCGGTAGGGGAAGAAAGGGATAAAGAAAGGGGGGTAATCAGAAGGGGGAATGAAACATGAGAGACTATGGACTCTGAGAAACAAACTGAGGGCCACAGAGGGGAGGGGGGTGGGGGAATGGGATAGACCGGTGATGGGTAGTAAGGAGGGCATGTATTGTGTGGTGCACTGGGTGTTATACACAACTAATGAATCATCGAGCCTTACATCGGAAACCGGGGATGTACTGTATGGTGACTAACATAATATAATAAAAAATCATTATAAAAAAAAAAAAAAAGAATCTCGAGCTGAGATGATCCTGAATTATCCAGGTGGGCCCCGAATCCAGTGCAAGCGTCCTTCTAAGAGCCAGAAGAGGAGAGGAGAAGCCGTGTGAGAATGGAGACAGAGACTGGAGACAGGGACCCTTGTCATCCTGTTTTACAGGTAAGAAAGTTGAGACTCAGAGGCGAGGAGGAGGTGGAATTGGGAAGGAACCTAAGTTGCCCCCCATCTGTGCTCTTGACCTCAGTGTGGGTTCTCAAGCACAGGGACTTCTCTTTGGCCCTCTCCTGAAGCCAGCTTTTATAGACACCTTGCCCGGCCAGGCAGCTAGCTCCGGGGAAGGAACAGCAACAGTGCTAAGCAAGGAACATTCAGCCAAGCACACCGTGAATTACCTGATTGCTCCTTCATCACAGCTCTATAAAGCGACAACTGGTATTATGACCCCATTTTACAGATGGGAAAATCGAGGCTTCCAGTGCAGGCCTGTTTGGGCAGAGTCACGATCGCGAGGCAATTGGCTGGGGCGTTTGCACACAACTGGAGTGGGGCTGTCCATCTTCACGGCTCTTCTCACATTCTCCTTCTAGGCTCTTCACGCGTGGTGTTCGCGATCAGGTTTGGCTGGTTGGTGTTGGCACACTCGAATAGAAGCTCCCTGAGGTCGGGAACCTGCGCGGCCAGCGTTGCGTCTCTGTCACTGGCGAGGATGCGCTCGGTACCCGTCAGAGGGACAGCCGCGGATCTTCGTCTCCCCCGCGAGACGCTGGCGGTCTGGGGTCAGAACGCGTCCACGGACCCCAGCGTCCGGCGCGGACAGAGACCGAACACCTGCACAGCCAGTGGCCTCCAAGCAGCGGTTAGAACCTAAATGCGACGGAGAAGCGGCTCGAGGGGAAGTCCTCCTGAGGCCAATAGCCCCATTTCTGGGACTGATATATGTGAGTGAAAATGGTATTTAATTGGCTAAAACCAGAGCTGTCATCACCTAATCAGAGAGCCTGAAAATAGATTTTCAGCACCTCCCGCTTCTGCTGGGGAACGACGGTGCAGCCGCCCTGGGACAGCGGGGCTGTTGGAGACATCAGCAGGCGTCCGTCTGTCTGGGGAGCAGCTGGAGCCGTGCTTATTCGATCAGGGGAGTCCGCAGCCTGGAGGAAGCTCGGGGTGCTGAGGGGGCCTTCATTTCCGGTAGGCCCGACAAACCCATTTGTTTCTTTTGCTTAAATAATGGTCATCATTGTTCCCTTGGGTCCGGCACTTCATAGTCTGCAAAGCGCTTTCCCATTCCCAGCGCGTCCGGGAGGGGGTCAGGCGGGATTGTCACCCAGTGTTACCGCTAAGGGGACCGAGGCTCGCGTAAGGCAGTCTGGCCGTGAGCCGCCGTGCCTCCTCAGGTTCCTCAGAAGGCCTTCTTCACATCACTTTCCACTGGTAGCCACACCCTCCCTACCTGTGGGGCTTCTGGAATTTGCCCCACACCGGTTTGGAAAGTCTAATGAAGTCATCCTGGGGACCCCTTCTCACGCCCCCTCCCCCTTCTTGGTCACCACTGGGTCTTTCCTCCTCATGCCTGGCTCTCTTGGATTCTAGAAGTCCGCCTCGTGTGTCAGGCCCTCTGCCTGGTGTAACACCAGCCCTCGGCCTGGTCTGCATCCCAGCCCTCATCCCCGTGAAGCTCAGCTCAGGAATCACCCTGTCCAGAAAGCTCCCTAGACCCTCCTGGACCGGTGGGGTGACCGTCCTCTGCCCTCCTTTGGCCACCCATTCCAGAACCTTCTCCCGAGGCTGGAGGTGGAAGTAGACCACACTCTGACAGAGATCGAGGGCTGCATGGAACTGGGTGGCATACACAGCGGGTTTCACGGAAGACAACAGAACGAAGGGGTGGAGGGCAGAGGGGCGGGCAGGGCTAGCAACGGAGGGGAGCTGTTACTACAGTGAGCTCTGAGGGGACAGGGCAGGGAGTAGCTCAAGAGGGCCTGCCGGTGGCCTTGATCGGAGGCCACCCAGCAGGAAGTGAGCATGCGTAGTAAAAAGTACCCCCCCCCACCTCTGGTCTCCTACCCCCTTCGCCCACCGGCCAGACCCAGCAGAGAGCCAGAGGACGAGGAGCCTGGGTGAGGGGCTCCACACGGTCAGCCTCGTGGGTGCCGAGAAGGGTGGGAAATGTCCAGCCCTCGGGCTTCAAGTTGAGCAGAAAGGCCCACACTGGCCCCATGGAACGAATCACCGCCAGGGGTGGTTTGGGGTTTCAAAATTCAGATTCCCGGGCCCCGTCCCCACCTCAGATACTCTAACTGAGTAGAGCTGCGGTGTGTCTCCAGAATCGGCTTTTTAAAAGTCAGTGATTTTTCAAAGGCAACGTGAGCGCTTCAAGAATATTGTCTCCGGCAGCCTTTTGCTCGGGTCGCTGGGAGGCCTGAGGTCCGGTCGCATCCCAGTTTCACCGTGTGGCTCCCGGCCAGTCGCTTCCACATTCTGGGCCGAGCTGCACAGACGCTGCTGAGTTGCCAGCCATGCAGCCGGCCTGTTGGCTCTGCTCTAAGTCCCAGGGCCAGCTGAGGGACGACGGGGGCTGCCGGGGAGGTGACGGTCCATGCCCCAGCTCCCGACGTTCCCCAGCCCGTTGACGTTGACAAACGCTGACAGAGAGGCGGTAACGAAGGTGCACGGCTGCCCTCTGCGTTTGTGGGTCCACGAGCGGTATGTCCTCCTGACTGAATGGAGGTCTCTGATGCTGGGAACCCAAGACAGACGCGGGGAGGCTGGAGGGGGTCAGGTTTATATGGATTCATGAGGCCTCCACACCCCACCAGTCAGGCCTCCATGGCAAAAAGGGGTAGGTGGGGTGATGAGCCACTGTCCATAATCCTTGGGGAGCCTTGCCTGGCTCCTCTGGACCTCTTACTTTGGTTGGGGGCCTCAGGTATGACCTCCAGGAGGAAAGATGTAGTCTGTTGCCTAAGGCGACTGTGTTCTCAAGAGGCCTCCGTGCCCCACTTCCTATGCAGGCCCCGTGAGGCCAGCTGGAGAGAAGCACTCTCGCTGCCCTTGTAGGCCGTGGGCTCTTGGACGGGAGCGCAGGGCTGGCCTGCTCGCTCTTTCTTTCTCCCTTCCTCCCTCCCTCCCTCCCTCTCTCCCTCCCTCCCTTCCCTCCCTCCCTCCCTCCCTCCCTCCCTCTCTCCCTCCCTCCCTTCCCTCCCTCCCTCCCTCTCTCCCTCCCTCCCTCCCCTCCCTCCCTCCCTCCCTCCCTCCTTCCTTCCTTCCTTCCTTCCTTCCTTCCTTCCTTCCTTCCTTCCTTCCTTCCTTCCCTCCTTCCCAGATTTTATTTATTTTAGAGAGAGTGTGAGCAGGGGGAGGGGCAAACGGAGAGGGAAGGAATCTCAAGCAGACTAGGCCCTGAGCTCGGAGCCCGATGCCAGGCTCAATCTCACGACTCGGAGATCATGACCTCAGCCGAAACCAAAAGTCAGATGCTCAACCTCACCCAGGCACCCCCGGACTGCTCTTTCTGCCAAATGTGGTTACTGGGTTTCCTTAATCTTTTATCCTGAATGCCCCGCTCAAGCCTGGCACCTAGTAGGGCGTCAAGCTGTGTTTGGCAAATAGACAAACACAAGGTCTGCCTGGACTTCCCTTGTGCGCTGCCAGCCAGCCCCGAGGAAGCGGCTGCCTGTTATTCCCCTGACCTCCAATCCAGCTTGCAACAAAGTCCACCCACCTGCCCACTGCCCAATGGAAACCCAGCCAACATTTTGTAGCCAATTCTCAGAAATTCTCTGGTGGTTGAGAAGAGCAGTCGATGAGTGAAAAGAGCCCCAACTGCCTCCCCAACCAGGTCCAGGGGAAGGGATTTGCTATCCTCAGGGTTTATTACTCTTCCTGCTCTTACTATTACTGCTGATAACAGTTACCACTTACAAAGGCTTAGAGAGGTTCGGGGACTCGCCCGCGTGCTCTCGGGTAATAAGCAGCCTCATCCTTTCTGGCGTCTCCAGCATAGACACTGCCGACCACCACCACCCCTGCCCCCCGCCGATCCGTTCCTCTGTCATCTTCAGAGAAGACACCACCTCTGTCTTCAACTTCTTGTAACATTTCTTCTCAGTCCTCTTTTCCGGCACTGGGTTATCTTCTACCTCCATCCGTGGGCACTCCGAAGAGTCGAGGATTGCTTTCCTGGGCACCTTGCCACCTGATGACCTGAGCTGCCGTTGTCTTCAGCCTGGTCGGTTCCTTACGGCCCTGGCCCTGAACTTGCGGTTGCCTCCTACCCAATGTCCTTGGGGACATGCATCATCCTTGCAGTCTCTGTATCTGGAAGCTCCCTTGTCATCTTCCCACCAAAATCCGTCCCCTTCTTCACCACCCTGACAGTGCTGTTAGCGAAAGCTTTCCTGCCTTTACTCAGACCAGTGGGGATGGGGGCAGGCAGAGCCAAACTGTGTGAGTCCAGAGTTCAAGCTCTTAATCCCTCCGTGAGAGGGGCAAATACATCATTGTGAGAGTATTAGTTGATTTTTTTAAACACTAGATCTCTCTATATATACTTTTTGAAGACTTTCCATCACTTGGCCAGCTTCCCCACTTGGCTTTCCCCACAATCATGCCGCGGTGTCCCCACTGATGTTCTCTGAGGCTGCTATAAAGAGAAGCCTCGTGTTTGAAGCATAGCATTGAGTCACACAGTGCTTGCACCCTGGTATTAAGCTGAGTCATGCCGGGTTTTATGTTCCTGAAACACTGAGAAGCATCTCGGTTGGCATTTCTCACCCTCAGGGCCACTGTCAGAGCCTCCAGCCTCCTGAGCTGGGGATTCTTCCTGCCTTGTGTTTATAGATTCCCCAAATACATGTTTTAGCATCTAGACCCTGTTCCGAGCTCTGGGGGTACAGCGGGGAAAAAGACACATGAGGTCCTTGTCCTCCTGGCATAACATACAAGTGGAGGAAACACGAGTGCAAGGAAGGGTCATTTCAGAGTGTGACAGCGTTTGAAAAGAATAGGACATGTATGATGCAATGACGAAGTTGGGGCACAGTGTTGGCTGGAATGGTTAGGGAAGGCTTCCTCAGGGAGGTGACATCCGGGGGGCAAAGTGGAGCTACCCATGGAAGATATGGGAGGAGAGCAAGTACAGATATGGGAAGGGAGCAAGTGCAAAGGCCCTGAGGAGGCCTTTGTGGCCAAAGCAGAGTGAATGAGGGCAGTGGGATTGGGAGATGAGATCAGAGGGGGCAGGCGGGAGCCAGATCACTCTGGACCTTGAAAGCCATGTGAGATAGTCTGAATTTTGTTCTAGGTCAATGGACGTTCATCTTATTGGGTATGCCGTGGATGCAAGGCTCTGACCACTCTTTACCTGAGCCATTCCTCAGGGTTGTGTTTGCAGTGAGCAAGCTTGAGACGTGAAGTAATGTCCCCTTCCTGACAGAGAGCAGATTTGTTTCCTGCTTGCTCTAAAAGCTCTGAGTTTTTCTCCTGTCATGCAAAGCCATGGCATGTGCAGGCATTCATCTAGGCCCATCCATGTCACCCCTGTGGGAATTGGGGCTAAGAGACCTTCAGTGAGCCCACCGGCACTGCCCACTGCTCTCATTGTGAGTGATGAAGTCTGTTGTCTCTGACCCAAGAGTCTCATGTCTGCTGTCAGGGTCCATGCAACCAGCCTGATTTGTTAGCTTTCCACTGAGTGAAATCTCAGCTCCTTCACGGTTCTTCACAGGATGGCTTGAGGCACTTGTGAAGACAGGGCATGCATGTGGAGGATGAAGGGTAACAGTCAGGAGGCTCTGGCAGTGGTCCAGATGATGGATGCTGCTGGGGCGGCCTAGGAGCCAGCTGTGGAAATGGAGGAGAGTGGGCTGACTTGGAATTTCATTTGGAGGCAGAGTTGTAGGTCTTGCTGAAGGATTTGGGGATGGAGGGAAGAGAGCAAGTAAAGGGGACCGCAGGTGTGTGGCCGCGCACTGCGTGGCGGGCGGGCGCCACTCGGTGAGATGGGAAGGCTGGTAAAGGAGCAGTTTGATGGGCCCTGGGTCAGCCCCGTGAGGCCCGAGGTCCCTGAGAGACCGTCAGTGAGGGCATGAGGGTCTGGAGGCTGGCCAGAGTCCCGGGCTGGACGCGGGCACTCGGGAATGCTGGCATGCAGGTGCTGTGGAGAGCCACCTGGGGCGAGATGTTGGCCCCTCTCCGCCAGGAGCCGAGTCCTGCGTGCATCCTGGGGGAACCTCCCGTACTACCGTGAGTGGGACCCTGAAAGGGCCCCTCTGGTCCACAGCCCTCCCTGAGCTCCCAGCAGCCACCACTCTCTCTGGACCTGTCCTGAGAGGGATGGCACCTCGTAAACTAGAGAAAGTCTCTGGAGCCAACGGCCACCCTTCCGAATCCTTGACATCTGGACTGAACCCCCTATTCTCAGTGTGCCAGTGGGCAAATGACTTGGCTTCTTTAAGCCCCGTTCCCTAACTCTGTAGATCAAGAGTAACAGGACCCGCCTGTTGGGTTGTCCTGGGGATTGAGCAAGATACTTCCTGCGAAGCCTTCTGTGCGGTGTCTGTCGCACGTAAGCACTCAGGAATGGTAGCTGTGGTTCGGAACGGAACCCCTTCCGTTCATTCAGCGGCTGCTTGTAGGGCAGACTCTGGGCCGGGCCCCATTCTTGGCTCTGCAGCCACGGCAGTGAACAAAACAGGAAAGAGGAGCTCACGTTTGCATAGACTGTGAAGAACTCATCGAATGGAGAAGAGAAAGGCAGGGCATGGTGGGCCCTGTGCTGTGCCACCCAGATGTCCCTTCAGAATGGCAACCTGCATTGCGGGAGGGGAGTGTGGGCTGCTGGCGGCTCTCAGCTGAGTCTCTCTCTGTGCTAAGAGCCCTCATTCAGGCTCATACTCACTTCCCAAGGGCATCTGCAGCCAATGACCAGTCAACGTGGGGGTGTAGAGGCCATGGCTCAACTGGGGTCAATTCTGAAGTGGTTGTGAGGCCTTTGTTGTGCAGTGGATGGATGGATGGATGGATGGATGGATGGATGGATGGATGGATGGGTGGATGGATGGGTGGGTGGATGGATGGATGGATGGATGGACGGACAGATGGCTGGATGCCTGGAGCTTGCCATATTTAACCGAGTCACCTGAAGTCCATTCTCTTTGGTCCTCCCTGTTGACATGAAGCCAACCTGCTCTCTGCCCAAGGTACTGTGTGGTTCACAGCGATATTCTGCTGCTGGCCAACCTTTTCCCCACTAGCTGTTTGACGAACAGCATGATCATGAGAGCGAGTACTAGCCGTGAACTCAGAAAGACCTCCATCCAGGTTTGACTCAGCCATCCTCTGTAGAAGATCTGCCCTTCAGATTAAATTTAAGAAAATTATGTTAGGCACTTACTGAATGCAAGACACCCAGTCCATGGCCACTGAAAGTCATTTCCCTCCTCTCCTTCCCTCTATCCTGATTTCTTCTGTCATTCCATCCTGAGTTTCCATTCGGAGACCAGTCAGCCACTAAAACTCAAAACTATCATGTCCTTGCATCCTGCTTCTTTGTGAAGAAGTTGTGGGTAAGCTTCTAGTGAAATTTAATTTTGGAAAGGGTAATCAGAAGTGAAATCAGAAATTAGGAAAATAGAGGACTCAGAGCCACTATCCATAATGTACAAGCGGTTGCTGACCTTGAGCTACCTGGCGGATGAGGTGAAAAGGGGAATGTGATCAGTTGCACAGCTCTCATGATCAGAAAAGGAAGAACTCACCAGTCATCCTAGGAGATCAGAAATGGAGCATTCTACATGCAACAGAAGAAATGAAACCCCATCTCCTTCTAAATTTCTTCAGTTGAAAGAATTTTGGAATACTCGGCTTGCCTATTCCTGGGTGGAATTTCTACATAAAACCTAGACGGAGTCGGAGGGGGAGGGAAAGTTGGAAAGAAGGGAAGTAGAGGCTGTGAAAACATTATTATTATTACACATAGCAATAGGGCTTAAACCAACATCTCTGATCTGCTGTGCCTCTTGCGGAGAAATGAAACGCATATGTACACTGGCCGGAAAAATGCTTCCGCCTAACTGCCAGTGGGTGAAGCACTTTATTTATAGACATCCAGAAGGAAATTTGGCTCCCTGCTCTATAATACGGCAGGGAACGGGGCCAGGTAGCTGTTGGCCCCAGAACACTGTGTGTTCCATACGGCAGGAATGTGGAACCACTTTCCATGTAAACACAGTGGGTTCTTCTCTTTTCCTTTCTTATGCTTTTTTTTTTTCTTTTTAATTTTAGAGCTTTTTGAAGAAGAATGCACTTAACCATGAATGCAAGGGGTTGGTCACCCCGTCCGTGCGGCGGGGTGGTGGGGTTTGAGGCTGAGGGACCGCCAGACCTGACTTCTCGTCCTCATGCTGTAATTAGCTCCCAAGGAAACAAGGAGGATGGGGGTGCACCAAGCTCCCAGGTTGGGGAGACAGTGCCTGAAGGGAGTCTGACATTCTCAGCCCCCACACGAGGACTGGGGACACTGGAAAGAATCTAAGAACGGCCCAATGCTTGGGCTCTTCGCAGCAGGGAGGTCCCCTGGGAGGTAAACCTTTGCTCTATTGCACTCAATGTTGGGTCAGGGCAACCCGGGGGGAGCTGCGGAAGTCGCCTTGAGGGGTTAAGGCGGGCTCTGGTCCAAGACAGAATGGGAGCTGGCATTTGGGCCACGGCTCAGTTTCCTCAGTTGGTGCCTCAGTCCAAGGAGAGAGGCCCTGGGCAGCGTAGGCCCGAGGGTGATCACAGAGGACACGCGGACAGTGCCTTACAGCGTCCAGAATGCTCTCCGCTGCCGTTTGTCATGCGTTTCTGGTCACCGACACTGACTGTGCACCTGCCGTGTGCCGGGCGCGATGCACGATGGACGGGCTTCCGGGGCACCAGAAGCAATCGACATCCGCTGGTTCCACCTGCAAACCAGAGCCACACGCCCATGAGTTTACAGCCTCCACGCCGCCACTGTGGCACTGTGGCCACCTCCTGCACGTCACCCGGTGCCTGCCGCAGCCTCGGGACCGGTCTCCCCGGTGGAAGCCCGTCGAGCTCCTGCGGATCATCGTCCACGAGGACCCCGACGGATCGTTTTCAAAGTCACTCGGATCAGGTCACGCAAAAGTAAGTAGAAACTACACCAGGCACGTGAGCAGGTAGAATGCCATCTGCGTGAAACCTTCCAAGAGCCTGGCGACGGTGACTTAATGTGTCAGCTCGGCTAGGCTCCGGCACCCGGTGATTGATTCAGACACGAATCTGGGTGTTGCTGCGAAGGTCTTTTGTAGATGTGGTGAACATCCACCCACAGCCTTCGCACCTGCTGTTCCCCCTGCTGGGCACACCCTTCCTCCAGATGTCTACGCTCTTGCTTCTTCTTACTTCACTTCTTCCTCTGGTCTCTGCTAAAATGTCACCTTCCCTGACCTCTTGAACACTCTGTCCCACCACTCCTGTACCCTGCTCTATTTCCCCCCCTTGAACTTAGTACCATCTTCTGGAATACATATATCCTGGCATCTCCCCCTCTGTTTTCTTTCTCCTCACTTGAGAAGGGAAGCAACCTGAGGGCAAAGCCTTTGGTTTGTTTTGAGGACTGCTGTACCTCCAGCACCTGGGTCTGCCTGGCACATCGTAGAGGCTTATCTCGGTTGGCTCAGGCCACCATCACAAAGTGCCACAGACCAGGTGACCTAAACAACAGAAATGTACGTTCTCACGGTTCTGGAGGCTGGCAGTCCAAGATCAAGGTTCCGGCAGTTTCTGTTTCTGGTGACAGCCCTCTTCCCAGCTTGCAGATGGCCACCTCCTCACTTACCTTTATCACCCCCTTACAGGCCCTATATCTCTACGTGCAGTCGCCTTGAGGGGTTAAGGCTGGAACCTTAACCAAGAATTTGGGGAGGGGACCCAGTTCAGCCCATAATAGTGTCCAACAAATGCCTATTGAATGAATGGAAGGGGCAAAGTGAGTCATGTGATCGTGACTCAGAGGACCCTAACCGTTCCGAAAAGTTCAGGAAGGTTCTAGAAGAGAGGACTCCTGAGTTAAACTTACAAAGCCACTCTGTGCTGATGGGCGTTCTATTACAATTCTTTCCACTTCACAAATCAGAAAATCAGGGCTCAGTGATGTTCAGCAACTCCCCCAAGGCTGGAACTGAGGACCAGGAAGCCTGGTGTGGGGGTATCAGTGGGGACCAGTCAGGAGACCGAAACCGCACCAGGTATTTTGATGCCCAGGACGGTTGGCCAGGTATACGGTTGTCACCTGGGCAATGAAAGGGTAAAAAGAGCATCGGAGCTTTGCAGGGGTGGCAGCTACAGGAAGCAGCAGGGAATGAAGGCAAGAGTTTGGAATTATTACAGCGACCCCAGAGCCCTGGCCTCCGACCCCAGAGGAGTCTCAGCGCGGGGCGGCACAACGAAGAGGTTCTGTGAGTGCTGGGGCAGCAGCGGACGGATCCAGCGGATCACGTAGACAAGCAGAGATGCAGGGGGTGCTCCCAAGAGGGGCCTCTAGCAAGAGGGGGCCCTGACAGTGGGCGGTGGCCTTGTCCAGGCTCTCTGGCGGCAACTACAGTGTCTGAATCAGAAATAAGATGTGCCTGGGTGGCTTCGTTGGTTGAGCGTCCGACTCTTGATTTTGGCTCAGGTCGTGATCTCAGGGTCCTGGGGTCGAGCCCCACATCAGGCTCTGTGCTCAGCAGGGAGTCTGCTTGAGATTCTCTGTCTCCCTCTCCCTTTGTCCCTCCCCTGCTCTCTCTCTCTGATAAATAAGTAAATCTTTTTAAAAAAAGCAGAAATAATAAGAAAATTGTTTCTATTTGAGACGAATATCAAGTATGATTTACATGATCAAACTTAGCTCTCTTTTCTATATTAGAGAATGCATGAAAGGAGGGAAAAAGGTTTGCTGAAATTCTAGCAAGTACTTTCCATGATCATCCAAGTGATATTTTTCCGTGGCAGTGTATCACATTGTCCACTCAATCGGAAAAAAAAAAGAAGAATCTAACTTCTTCAGATCATGTTATTAGCTAGCCTGGGAAGGTGCTCTATACATCTTTAAAATTCTTGCAAAGCACAGTTTGATGCGTCCTCTGACAAGTAGAGAAGAAACAGTTTCAAATTAAGTCATTTGGGGGGGAAAGTGTGTTTTTTTTTTTTTAAAGATTTTATTTATTTATTCGACAGAGATAGAGACAGCCAGCGAGAGAGGGAACACAAGCAGGGGGAGTGGGAGAGGAAGAAGCAGGCTCCTAGCAGAATAGCCTGATGTGGGGCTCGATCCCAGAACGCCGGGATCACGCCCTGAGCCGAAGGCAGACGCTTAACCGCTGTACCACCCAGGCGCCCTGGAAAGTGTGTTTTTAACCCAGTCTCCTTCCACCCCCTCCCAGAGAATGAGAAAGAGGAGATGAAGGGCAGAGTGTAAGCCAGGGGTCATGGCAACACCTAGTCAGAGAAGAACGGCCCCCCGACACCCCTCTCCCCAGCCCCGGCACCAGCTCACAGAGAGCCAGGGGGACACCTGCAGGACAGATGGGCAAAGTCACCGGGGGTTGTACAACAGTAGATATTCTAAGCTACACTGAGCACTTACTTTGTGCCAAGTATTAAACAGTTATAAACTCATTAATTCTCGAAAGAAAGAAAGAAAGAAAGAAAGAAAGAAAGAAAGAAAGAAAGAAGAAAGAAAGAAAGAAAGAAAGAAAGAAAGAAAGAAAGAAAGAAAGAAAGAAATTAGGCGTATTTTGATCCATATTCCACAGCAGGATGCACTGAGGCTTAGAGAGGTAAAGTCACCTGTCCGAGGCTGTGCCGCTGGCTGAGCCCAGATTTTCACCCAATCTTTGTAACTGTCGGGACTGGAACGTACCTCAAATGGTGTGGATCTCACATAGGTCACTGAGCTCAAGAGAAACCACGCAATGTTCCCAGGTACCCGCAGTCAGTTCCCCCGACAGCTAGGGATGGGCTGGGATCTCATGATTCTCCGCGGACGGCTGTCGCGACACCAGTCCTCAATCGCAAACCAGAAGCCTCCCTTGTATCTCCTGTGATTCCAATAAAAGACGGTGGGGTGGGGCACAGAAAAAATCAGGAAGAGGTCTTGGGGAAAATGCACTTAGGGAACTGAATTTACTTATTTATTTTTAAAGATTTCATTTATTTGTTTGAGAGAGAGAGAGAGAAATGAGCGGGGTGGAGGGGCAGAGGGAGACAGAGAAGCAGGCTCTCCGCTGAGCAGGGAGCCCCACATGGGATTCGATCCCAGGACCCTGGGATCATGACCTGAGCCAAAGGTAGAGGCTTTACGACTGAGCCACCCAGGCGCCTCTAGGGAAGTGAATTTAAAAGGTAAGATCCGGGGGCGCCTGGGTGGCACAGCGGTTAAGCGTCTGCCTTCGGCTCAGGGCGTGATCCCGGCGTTACGGGATCGAGCCCCACATCAGGCTCTTCTGCTATGAGCCTGCTTCTTCCTCTCCCACTCCCGCTGCTTGTGTTCCCTCTCTCGCTGGCTGTCTCTCTGTGTCAAATAAATAAATAAAATCTTAAAAAAAAAAAAGGTAAGATCATCAGTATCTACTACAGCCAAGCGCAGGCTGACCCTTTGACCCTGCACTTCCATCCCTGGCCGTCCAGTACCCAAGAGAAATATGTGTTTCTCAAACCCAGAAGACACGTACCAGAATGTTCCTGGGAGCTTTATTCCTAATTGCCTCCTACCAGAAGCAACCGAGGTGTCTGTGCACTGGAGAATGGATAAATAAATCGCGGTGTATACATGTAATTAAATACTACATGGTGATAAAATAGAACCAATTGCTGACAGACAGACATGGTGAATTTCACAAACATATGGATGACCAAAGTCTGCTGTGCCCGTGTTTGAACTTCTGGATAATTCTGTTTACAGGAAGAGCAAACACGGGCAAAACTCCCTGCTGGAGAAGGAAATCAGAAATGGTGATCGTGGTGGGGGAGAAGCGAGGGAGCCTCCCGAGGGCGCTGAACAAGTTCGATGTCTTGACCACGGTGGCGGTTACAGGTGCACGCTATCCCTTGCCAAGCTGGACGCTGGAGGTTTCTTCATTTTACCGTATGTAGGTTATACCTACGTTGAACTTTATTTTTAAAAACAAGTCAAGTGCAGGAACCTCAAGTGAGGACAGGGACGAAGGCAGTCCCCTCTCTTGCCCAGGCACCAAGCACGGTTGTGTGGCACATAGAAGACTCCAGTAAATTATTGTTAGAGGAAAGGATGTATGAATGGCATCAATAATCTCATATGAAAAAAAAAAAACATACTGGCTCCTTAGAGAAGGGAAGGAAGTGGAAAATGAAGCTAGACAAAACATTCAGGTTAATATACCGCAAATCTCCATTTATCTGTCCAATTTGGGGCAAGTCAAAGAGTGCTAGGCAGACATGATTACAATGCCAGCCCCTGTTTTGGTTGACAAATTAATCTGCCCAGGGTTTGGGAAGCGAGGGAGCATCTCCTTGTATCATCCCACAGGCCAGGCGGCCCCATCTGATTTCAGGGGAAGAGCTGGAGGCCGCCTGATTTTCATGTAGATTACTCGAGAGCTGAATGTAAATTGATGTAAATCAAGGAGACGGATCAGCGGCCACGGTACCTCATTCTCCATCGTGGGGCCTCTCCTGTGCATTGACTGGCTAGTGGCTCTCTGGGTACCTTTCCAATCTGAGCCAGGCAGCCTTCTGGGGGTGGGCCTGGGGGGGACCAGGGAAGCCCAAGGGGAGGTCGTGTGGGCTGCACGGAGCCCTTGAGGAAATAGGGTCTCCCAGGAAAGAGATCTATGACAACCCCCAGCAGTGAAGAGCTCTGCAAGGGCCCCTGGACACATCTCGGCTCTAATTGACACATCAAGTTGCAAGGAGAAGACGGTTACGGTTTTTATAAAGGCAATATATGCTCATTGTAGGAAGACTAGCAAATTTAGATGAGCAAAAAGAAAAGAATAACGAGGACCCACAACTCCACCAGTCACCAGTAATCAGTTGAAATTCGCATGTGCTTCCTTTCAGACCTGTTCTAATATACATGCAGATATGTGCGTGTGTGGAGGAAATTTGTGTTTTCATGGTTTGTCATTTTTAACTGTTTTATTCCTTTGGCTCCATGTAATGAGTTTAGAAACTGAATCAGGATAAATGAGGTTTAGCCAGTGGTAGATTTTCCATGGAGCTAATGATGCTTAAGCCACAGGACTCCCCTCCCCCCGGTCCCGCCCCGGACTTACACATCCCCTTCCAGGGTCCTGTACCTAAACTTGCATTCATTGTTTCGTGGTCTTTTCCTTAAAGAGGGCTCCCCAAACCATCTCTATGCTTCACAAAACCTGATTTTGTGCCAGCATTTGACCATAGGTCAGTGCTAGGGGTTGAATTGTATCCCCTAAAAAGATATGTTGAAGTCCTAGCCTCCCGGTACCCATGAATGTGACTTCATTGGAAAGAGGGTCCTTGCAGATATAATCAAGTTAAAATGAGATCATACCGGATTAAGGTGGGCGTCGATCGGCACGATGCGTCTGCAAGCCAAGGCACGCCAAGGGCTGCCCACCACCATCAGAAGCCAGGAGAGGCAAGGAAGCATCCTCCCTTAGAATCTTCGGAGAAAGCAAAACCCTGTGGATACCTTGATTTCAGATTTTTAGCCTCCAGAACCCAAAGAGAATAAATTTCTGTTGTTTTGGGGTGCCTGGGGGGCTTAGTTGGTTAAGCGTCTGCCTTCGGCTCAGGTCATGATCCTGGATCGAGCCCCACATGGGGCTCCCTGCTCAGCGGGGAATCTGCTTCTCCCTCTCCCTCCACTCATGCCTGCTCTCTGTCTCCCCCTCTGAAGTAAATAAACCTTAAAAAAAACACCCTGTCGCTTTAAGCCATGCAGTTCGTGTTGTTATATACAGCAGCTCTAGAAAGTCAGGGCAGCCAGTGAACCCCAAAGCTTGCTGAGCAACAGAATTGCTGGTAAGACTGAGGTGACCAGCGGGGGGCTGCCAGGTAAGTGAGGGCCCCGATCAACGGAAGGGAGCCCGTCGGTGGTACGTCCTTGACCCGCAACGGGCCACCTCCTCCGTCCGCACACGTCCCAGTCAGTCTGCCTTAAGTAGCGCTGGGTTTAAAAGAAGCACACGTTCTTCTTGGTTTGACTTGACTTTTTCTCCATGGACCTAAGGAGAGGAAAGCAAGTTCACTGGGCATCTACTAAGTGCCAGGCTCTGAGCCGGTCTTCCCTTCTGTCACTGATCTGCGTGCATGTCATGGTAGCTCCCCGAGGTAGGTAGCATTATCCGCATTTTGCTGACAAGAAAGCTGGGACTCTAGAAGTTCGTGCAGCTTGCTCAAGGTCCTAGTGAGCAGGTGACAGAGCCAGGGTCTGAGCCTGATGCGTTCTTGCACCAAAGTCTGTGTTCTTTTTTCTCTCTTGCTTCCCTAAAAGGGGGCTTGGAATCTCATGTTGAAATTTTGGCTCTCGTTCTTGTTCACTGTTTACCGGTCGGTGAGCCCATGCTGAGCACAGTGAAGAAGAAAGAATCTTCCCTTAAAAAAAAAAAAACCCTTCAAATAAAAAAAAAAATAGGGAAATAATGACTGTGGGTGGGTGCATGGGGAAATCGAGACTCTTATACTTTGCTGGTGGGAATACAAAATGGCGCAGCCGCTATGGAAAACACTTCCGTGGTTCCTCAACCAGTTAAACATAGAATTACTACATGACCCAGCAATTCTGCTCCCAGGCGTCTACCAAAACGAACTGAACGGGTGTTCCAGAAAAACCTGTGCCTGAATGTTCACAGCAGCAGTGTCCACAATAGCCAAATGGTGGAAGTCACCCAAATGTCCATCAATGGAAAACTGGATCCACAAATGTCCTATACCCACGCAATGGAGTATTATCCAGGCATAAAAAGGAATCAAGTATTGACTCCTGCTACAGACATGTCAATGGATGAACCTTGAAAACGTTACGCTAAATGAGAGGAGCCAGTCACAAAAGGCCACATACTGGATGATTCCATCTACATGAAGTCCAGAATAGGCAGATCCGTAGCGACAGAATGCAGACTGGGGGTTGCTAGGGGCTGGGGGAGGGGAGGAATGCGGAGTGACCGCTAACGGGTACGGGGTCCCCTTCGGGGAGGATGAAGATGTTTTGGAACTTGATAGCGGTGACGGCTGCACGGCCTCGTAAATGTATTAATGACACTCAACTGTAACCATTAAAACAGCAAATTATACGTTATGTGTATTTTACCACAATGAAAAAGATTAACAAAAAATCTTCAGTGGATTTCTCATGATGCTGCCTTCTCTCCCCTCTCCCGTTTCTGTCACAGCCAAACTTCTCCGAGGAGCTGTCCCTACAGGCTATCTCCACGTGGTCCTCACCTGCTCACTCGTTATGTCCTCCTGTGTGGCTTCGGGCACCATCGTGACCCTGAAGTTGTCCCATCAGCTCACCTTTTCACCTCTCCTCTCACCTGGTCTGAAGGCATCATCAGACAACACGAACAGACACACACACACACACACACACACACACACACACACACACACACCTTTTTCCATTTGGGGTGAAGTGCCCTCCCTGAAGACTGTCTTGTTCCTGACACAGCTCACTCGGCATTGGAAACTTTCAGACTGACACCTCAACACTGACCTTGAGCAAGGTTTCATTCTCCAGCAGAAGAGACAGGGCAGAGCCCAGCAATTATGCACTGATGGCCGTCAGCCTCGCTCGTCCGGGGACAGAGACTCTCGCCCCGGCACGCATCGGATGCGGAATGTATATTCATGAGTCAAAAGGTAATTTGTACGTGTCTCACATTGCATCCTATCTTTCCCCCCTCAATTTTCCTCTCCTGCAGAACGTGAAATTAAAGGCTTCAGAATATTACACCTTTTAGTAGTTACCAGGTGACAGGGAGTCAAGGTGTCACAGTTACTGACAGACCTGACAGGTTGAACTTGGGCTTGGAATATCCCTTTATCACAGCTACAATCAGGGCACTTTGTAACCAGGTCCCAGAGACAATAGCAATTAATTTAGGCACAACACAAGCGCCGTGAAAACTCCTACAAACAATTTCGCCAGCAGGCCTTCGGAACACTTCGGGCTCCCTGGGTTCATTGAAAGTCAGAGGTGACAAAGCAGAAGGGTTCAGACTCAGGCTTTTCTAGCAAGACAACCTGGCACGTGTCCTGGCTCTGCCCCTTCTCAGCCTCGTGGCCTTGGACCTGTCACTTGCTTCTCTGAAGGTCGGTGTCCTCCTCCGTAGACTGGGGGCAGTACTCATTCCTCTAGCACAGGACTTCTCTGACCTTTCAAGGAACACATTTCCCCACCTTTATGATGTGCTGGGCACTGGAGGCAGGCTGGAGATCCAGCCAGACCCCTGCCATCCACCATGTGCGTTCTGGAAAAACTACAGGTACAGAATTAGGGCAAGGACTGGCTTCCCATTAGCCTTTAGCGAATGCTAGTTAATATTATTTTGGGGAGAACACTGTTTCCTTTTTTACTGAGTTATCACATGCTGTGCAGTGCACGAAGTATATGCTCCGTAATTGTTTAAAAATACACTTTATTTTTTAGAGCAGTTCACAGCAAAATTGAGTGGATGGTACAGAGAGCTGCCATATCCTCCCTGCCCCCACCTGCGCACAGCTCCGCCCGCCGTCCACGTCCCCCACCAGTCCTGAGTATTTGCTACAGTCGATGAACCTGCGATGACACACGGTCATCGCCCAACATCCAGACTCTACCTTGGGGTTCCCTCTTGGTGTTGTATATTTCGCAGGCTTGGATAAACGTACGATGATGTGTACCCACCATCCCAGTATCGTACGGAATAGTTTCACAGCCCTAAACACCCTCAGTGCTCTGCCTATTTATTCCTTTCCCCCTCCCTCTATCCCTGGAAACCATGGATCTTTCTACAGTCGCCAAAATTTTGCCTCTTCCAGAATGTCATACAGTTAGACTCCTACAGTGCGTGTAGTCTTTCCAGACTGGCATCTTTCACTTAGTGATATGCAATCGAAATTTCATCCATGTCTTTTCACGGCTTGATAGCTCATTTTTTAAAAAAAATAAAAATGAATAATAGTCCATTGTCTAGTGTACCACAGTGTAAAGGTCAATTAATTTTTCATGTGTATACACATGTAACTACTGTTCCGGTCCAGAGATAGGACGGCTCTAGCCCACACCAGGCTCCCTTGTGCCCCCTTCCGGACAAAGCTCCTAGAGGTAAGCACTTCTCTCTCCTCCATCCCCAATAATGGTTTGGCCCTGTTAGAACTTTGTAGACATTGAATCTTCTACTTATCATTGCTCTTTTATATCTGGCTTCTTTCATTTACCCTTATGTCTGAAAGGTTCAGCCATATTACCTGGAGAAAGAAGTTCAACTTTTTCATTGCCGCATTGCATAAAAACCTGCCGATTATGTGTTATATCTTAAAATATGATATATTGTGGATCAGACGCTGAGCTGGGTCCCAGGGAGTCCAGAGCTGGGCCACCGCAGTCCCTGTGCTCCACGAGGGCACAGAGTAAGAGTGGATGTGAACCATCCTACATTTCCCCAACGGGAAGCATCTCATTGGGTCTAACCCGAACAAGGAAGGTATTATACTTTATGGAAACACTGCAGGGAAGGAAATGTAGTCATTTGAACACTCTGGGACACCCTGGGAGCTCTTACAAGGTGCCCGGCCCTCCCTGAGGAGCCGGGAGGAGAGGAAGGTGGAGAGGCTATGCCTTCTGCTCTCGTGGAGCTAATATTGGGGCAGGGGGCGTAGAGACAAGCTGCAAAGTGAAATGTGCTCTAAGAGAGGGGCCACAGCAGACTCTGGAAATCCGGGGGGCTGGGGGGCTCTCCCAGCCTGGGAGTCAGGAAAGATGCAGTAGACACTATTGGTGGCCTTGCCTGCAGATATCCAACCCCCCCAACCCACCCCGGGCTCACAGCCGGGCCTTCCAGGTGCAAGATTTTTATTTTATTTTATTTTTTTTCCCAAAATGGTGGCCACCTCTTCGCGGAAGGTCGAGCTTTCCCCCCTGCTCCAGAAGACGACTGCTGATTGGTCCGAGCCAACCAAGAGACTCCTGTTCCCCACCAGCCACCAGCTCAGCCAAAGGCACGTGATAGGTTCTGGCCAATTAGATCTGAGGGGGGTGGATGGGGCGTGGGGGGTTCTCTGGGTAACATTTTCCTCACTGATTAAAAAAAAAGCAACTCCTCTCTGAGGAGTCGGCTTTCCACTCTCGTGCCTCTGGTCTTCATCGCGAGGGGGTGACGTGTATTTTGCTGTCCTCACTCTTAGCCCATTTTATAGCTGGAGCTTCTGAACAGGCTTTTACTTGTGAATAAGTAAAAAAAAGTGTGCACTGCTTACAATATTTATTTTTATTTCTTGAAAACCACTGCTCCAGAACCAGATTTCCTAATGTGGAATCCATGGAACTAGGGGTCCTTGGCTGGGCTTCCAAGAACTGGGGGCAGTCTCTGGAATCCGAAGCAGAAATCTCTGGCATTTGCATATTTTTATTTTTTCTGGGAAGAAGACTCCGTGGCTTTTCAACTATTACGAAGGGCTGTTGAGGCTCTTAACACGAAAGGTAAGACGTTGAGATCACTTCGCAAACAAATGTGCAGCCAGATCTCCCACGGACCTTGTTCAGGTGTAGATTCTGACTGTGTCTGGAGTGGGGCCTGAGTATCTGCATTCCTCTCGGGCCCCACCTGACACGGCTCCTGATCCACGGACCAAACTGAATAACCAGCTTCTAGGGCTGAGCCGCCCAACCTAGGAGTACTGGCCACGTGTGCCCCGAGCTCTTGACATGGGGCTCATCCAAACTGAGACGTGCTGTCAGTGTGAAATACACACCAGATTTCAAGGACTCGGTAACCCAAAACGTAAACTATCTCCCTGATAATTTTTATATCGATTGTATGTTGCAATGATAATATTTTGGAAGTATGGAGTTAAATAAAGCATATTATTTAAATTCATTTCACCTGTTCTTATTTACTTTTTTAAAATATGGCCAGAAAAAAAGTACAACTTTGATTACATGGAGCTCACATTGTATTTCTATTGGCTATGATTAAATGGCAGTTGACTCAGGACGAAGAACTGGTGTGAGGCCATGGAATTTGGCCCCAGGGTCAAGTCCCAGTGGTACAGCTGAACAGTCTAGAGACCTCGGACCAGTCGCTTCCCTGTCCAGGCATTAGTTTCCTGTCTAATAGGGAGGTTGGGAGAAGTATTACCGAAGGCTCCTCTCAGGCCTCAAAGATCCTGTGGCTCTCACATGAGCTCCCCAACTTCTATCGCTTAATGTCTTCCAGAGTCTTCCAGAGAAGCAGTGAAGGGGCAGGGGTGCATAGTCTGGGGCAGACTGCCTGTGTCCACATCCCGGCTTGCAAGTTACCACCTGTGTGGCCTGGGGCAGGATGCCGCACGTCTCTGCTGGACCTTGGTTTTTCCATCTGTAAAATGGACAAAATAATAGTACCCATCTCACAGTGTCAATTCGGGGAATCGATGAGTTCATAGCTTCAAAGGTTCCGACCATCGCCTGGCGCACCACAAGCCCTCCATTAATAGGGACTGTTTTTATTCATTACAGGCCAGACTTAAAATCCATAGTCCGCTCCTCCCATGGGAGGTGAGCTTAGCCTGCTACTTGTCACCTTCCACTTCCTCTTGTAAAAGAAAGACATCAATTCGGGCAAACAAAGGATGCTTATGAAGGGCCTAACACTGTGAGTGGTGCACCGCAGGCCCCGAATAAACGGCCTCCGTTTTTGTCATCCTCTTCTGCACCTTCCTGCTATGTTTGTGTTTATCCCACAGACCAGGAGATGCTGTGTTTCATCAGACAAGACGTCCGCGCCCGACTGCACCGTGGCTCGGCTTTATCTAAGCTGGAGGGAAGCCATCGTTTCCATCAAGGTGAGGTCCAGCATGGGCCTTCTGGAGATCCGTTCTATGCCCCGTCCAAAATGTGATCAAATCAAAAATTAAAAAGAACAAAATCGCCCTTGTGAGCCAGCTCCCATAGCAAGGAGCTTCCTGGACGGCTACCGTGGGGCGTAGCGCGCTTCGATTCATTCTCAAGGCCTGGAAACTTGAAAATGGCACTTCGAGGCTCTGCGTTTGCCTCCTCTCCTCTCTGTGGTGTGTGTTTGGGTCTCGGTGGTAATGTATTTTAGGTTTGCAGCTCCATATGACACTTCTGGTTTTGCTTCGCCTGACTGATGGGGTCCAGAAGACTACTCGTTCGCCCTGCGTGGGACATTGCATTTCCGAAGTGGAGTTGCCTAGCGGAAAGGCCTGGAAAATGATTTACGGGTGGTGGGGAGTTGCCTTGCATGAAAGAAAGGATGGGTGAATGGGCTGGTCCCCACTCGGGAAAGAGAGTGTTTCTGTTCCAGGAAGCTGAGGACCACAACTATTTCAGACAAGCGGGCTTGGCAGTTCCTTTCTGCAGAGCTTTTCAGAAGGGTGCAGGGCTCGTCAACTTTTCCAGGCTTTGAAGCAAAAAGGCAGCTGTGGTGTGGCGGAAAGTCTGCCAACGTCGTAGCTGGCCTCACAGCCCGGCTCTGCCTCTCGCTACCTGGCCTCTGCTTCCTCGTAGGCGAAATGGGGCTCATGATCCATTGCTCCCCACTTACTGTGGGGATTCAAAGGCAAAGGCATGACCTGGTATGTCAGACTTAGCGTGGGGGCTCCGTAAATGTTTATTGAATTGAAAACCCATCAGACAAGGATGCGCCGTCTTGGGGAAGAATCAGTGAGAGGACCTTTTCAAGCTCTGTGGCTCCGCGAAAAATGCTGAAAATCCCTGAATTCAAAATGGCCTCTGCGGCCATGATGAGAGCTTCCGGTAGGCTCTCTGTGGTCAGTGTTGTAGTGGTTGTGAGGAGACAGAAGAGGGGCCTGCCGGCTCCAGGCTGGCGGGGCCTGGCCTCTTCAGGGAATGCCCTTTGTGGGCGGGTGTTGTAGAGCTCATGCTGGCTTAGGAAAGATAGCCCAGCGTTCTGTGCTCATTGACTGTCTGTTTCCCTTCCTTTGTTCAAATGGCTTAATGACACCTTGGTGTCCATTCTCTCCTTTTTTTCTTTAGTCACTATAAATACCACACCTTCCTCCCCTACACACACACACACACACACACACACACACACACACACAGAGAGAGAGAGAGCAGGATTTTTTCTGTTGGGACTAGAGGTTGTTTATTGTTTTATTCTAATTATGAAAGCAGGGCCTGCTCACAGTAGCAGATCACAATAAAAAGAATTTATAATCTCATCAGAGACAGGTCATCACGGCTCATCACTTCAGGATGTATGCTAGGATTGGTGCCTTCATGTGTCTTTTATAAAAGAGGATTCTTTCTCTATACTCGGCTTTGTATGTCATGAATTTTTTTTCACTTCAAGTTACATGGTGAAACGGATCCTTTGAACGGAGGAAGTACAGATGCCATGGGGTGTGTGTGCTTTAAATGTCACCATTCGTTCGCACACACGCTTGAATATCAACCGGATCCGTGCAGCCACAGCGAAAAATAAATGAGATTATAGTAGGCGGAGAACCGGACCGCCAATGGCTGTATCGTTCTTGAGAAATTTCAAGACTCTACACATGAGTCTTTAGGACTCGTGAAAGATAACGTGGCTGTGCGGCTTTGAACCCGAGTGTCTTACGTCACGAACTTTAAGTACTTAAACATTTCTATTTTTAATAAAATGCAAAAAAAAGTTGTACCTCCTCCCCCCACATTACATCACGAGCACTTTCCCATGTGGTTACATTTTCCTTAGAAACACACGTCCTTGGAATCTTTGATCAGCTAATAATATTCCATAATATGGCTAGCCAGTTATTTACTTATAGCCAATCTGTTGTTGGATATTTGATAATTCCATCTGCCATTCTCCTGCTATTAAAAGCACACTTACATGAGAAACCTAATACTGTTGGCTTAGTGCACATTTCTGACCCTCGCTCTTGGGTAGATTCTTCAAAGTGGAGTTATTGGGTCAAAGGGCATGACTATATTTAAGGCTCTTAATATATCTTGCCAAATTTCCTTCCAGAAAAGTTGCAATGCAGCACATTCCCACCAGAAATAGATGAGAATGGGTCTTAGAATCATGACCCGGATCCTGGGGATGTAGGACCCCCAGGCTATCCCCGATGTCCCCCAGGGAGCTTGTTAATCCTCAGCTGATAAAGAGGACAGCATGGTTGGCTGAGAATGGCAGACACCCATGCTACAGAGTGGGAATGGAGCCTCTTAAGGGGTACTCTAGAATGATCCACACAAGGACCACTGGGGTGGCCACATTTATTTCTAGTTTGCTCTTCACCAAGGGAGCAGTGAGAGCTCTTAGCCAGACTGCCCAAGGGGCTGGTTGCAGGTCTGGCCCAGTCTGGTTAGTTCATCTCTCAAAGTCTGCCTTCTCATTCCATGCTGGGCTGCCCTGGCATGGTCACTTTCTTTGTTAGTATCTTTGCTCACAATCTCTGTCTGAGATCACTTTAAACCCAGTCCTTATTAAGTGCGTGACCAAGCAGGGCAGTGTCCTTGAATATTCTCTGCATAAAGTCTGCCACCAGGAACTTGAGACATTCATGTACCTCTGCATTCATTCATTTTTCATTCAATACGTATATAATGACTATCTCCTATGTGCCAGGCACAGTGGGAAGCACAATGGTAGACAAGACATACATGGTTACTATCCTCATAGAGCTTATTGGCTCATGGCAGAGCCACATAATAGGGTATAGATAAACAAAATAATATGTAATTTCCAAACTTTGACATGCGGCATAAAGGACACAAATAGAACCCTAGGATAAAGACCACTGTGGATCTACTTCAGAGAAGTGGACAAGGATGCCTCTCTGAGGAGGTGGGGTTTAATTTGAGACTTGCATGAGAATGAGAATGAGAATGGGATGATTGAGGGAAAACTTCTTGGCAAAGGGAACAGCAAACAGCATATCCTTGAGATGGGAGAGCTTTTTGTGTTTATAAAGGACTCAAGGACAGCGGTGGGCTGAAGCAGACAGTAACCGTGGCAGGAGGTAGGCTTGGAGCAGAAGGCAGTGAACAGTTTTCCTTTTGTTCTAAATCCGGCCATGGAAGGGTTAGAAATAGAGGCAAATAGAGGGAACAGTGTCCCAGGGGCCCGTTCTCATTTGTAAATGGGTTAAAGAGAATGCAACAACGAAGGGCGTGATTGGCCCATTGCAATAGTCCAGGAGAGAGAGGACTGTGATGGACTGCGGAATGAGGGTACACAATAAAGCCAAGAGGAATTTTGATGGCATCTTGTCCAAGCATCCTGTTGGACACCAGGTGACCCTGGGGCCAGGTTCGACTGACCAACAGCCCAGTCACCTACGTAGCTTGCTAACAGAAAGCACCAGATGGACCTGAGACCTGCTTTCACCCGTGAGATCCATTCATAGGAGAGCACTCCCTCCCCCAAGACACGTGTAATTTTTAAAGGAAAAAATCAACCAGGAGAGGTCTTATTTCAATATATTCTCGGTCATTGACACCCGCGTGGGAAAGCAGTTTCTGAGACTAAACCTTAGGCTGCATTGGCCTATTTCCTGATCTGAAAAGGGAAAAGGTATGTCTCCTCCTCTCCTCCCTTTGTTCATTCATTCAACAGCTCGGGTGCCTGCTCCCTCGCTGTGCCCAGCCGGGTGCTGGAGGATGTTATAATCAGACACGATTCCTGCCCCTCACCAGAAGCTAAAGATCCCGCAGGTCTGTAAGGTTCCCGTTAGCCTGTAAAAATAAACATCACTGATTTCTCCATTTTGCAGAACAGCCCGCCTGACCTCCAGGGCCCTCCCATGGCTCCTCTCAGACCTCATCTGATGGATCCTTTTCATGGCGTTGACCCCTCCTGCGGGCTTTCACTCTGACTTCTGGGGAGGTAAGGGCTCCGGCTGGTGTGTCGCAGAAGCCCAGGTCTTTCCCTCAGACAGATGCCTGGAGTTGGTGACAAAAGCTAAGCCATGTGACATTCCTGCCCCTGGGACACACCCTCGAACCATTCCCTCCTCGTGGCAGGTTCTCCTACCCACCCTCATCCAAATCCCCCTCTTGTCCAGCCTGGGCTCTGCCCAGGCCAGAAACTGGTCATACGTGACTGTCAGAGTGAATTTCCACAGCCTGAAAACATTCAAACACAGCCGCCAAGGCTCATGCCAAACCTCGTTATCACGGCTCTAACATGAATTTTTTCTAGGAGGGTCTGGCTCGGGAGGCCAAAAACCTGTTTGTTTGTTTACTTTAAGAGGGAGAAAAAGTAAAATGAGTTCAAAGAACAGAAAGTAAGGGGAAAACTGTAATAGAGGCTGAAGGCCTACTCTGGGCCACATATGCTAACTTTCCGATAGACCATTTTACGGATGGGCCTTCTGAGTCTGAGAGGTCGAGAAGTGGGAATGGTCGGCCAATACGTTTGAAGGCTAGGAATCAAATAAAAATTGTCTCCACATTTTTTCCTTTTTACTACTGGGCACCCAGATGAAAAGAGGACTGGTCTAGATTCATGGAATTTGGGACGTGGCTTCCACACCCGTTTACGTAATCCGCCATGTGTGGGGTGCTGGATGGCAGAGAGAGCCCACGATGAGCTCCCTGCCCTCACGGAGCGTATAACTAGCAGGGAGAGAAGACACACACACACACACACACACACACACACACACACGACAGGAAAAGAAGGCAGAACGTGACAGAGCAAGACTGCACGTTAAGGGGATGGAGGTTTCTGGGGAATTGGGTGGTTCTCCCCACCTGGTAGGTCATAACTCTGTTTTCTTTCTTTCTTTCTTTCTTTCTTTCTTTCTTTCTTTCTTTCTTTCCTTCTTTCTTCTTTCTTTCTAGCTTTTATTAATTTATTTGAGAGAGAGAGCATGCGCACGAGTGGGGGGAGAGGCAGAGAGAGAGGAAGAAGTAGGCTCCCCGTTGAGCAGGGAGCCCAATGCGGGACTCGATCCCAGGACCCTGGGATCATGACCTGAGCTGAAGGCAGACGCTTAACTGACTGAGCCACCCAGGTGCCCCTAATGTTTTCTTTCTTTCTGTGAGAGGTTTTCTCTTTGATTGTAGGTAGCTAACTCCACCATCAAAGGACATGAACGTGGCAAAAACACCCTTCCAAGGGGGAATTAGTTTTATGGATATCTGAAAGAACAAAGTTCTGGGCTGAGTGTGCGCCTTCCATGTTGGATATGCTCCAACTGCCAGACCTTCAATCCCTGAGTCAAATCCGCCAACACACATGGGGTTTATTTCCACATACTCGGTAATAACAGGGGGAGTTTTCCTTGATAGGTTTAAAAAGAAAGACCAAAAGGAGGGAAGCGTACTAGTTTTCTATTGCTGTTTAAGAAATCAGCACAAATATAACAACCCAAAGCAACACAATGTATTATCTTGCAATTTCTGTGGGTCAGGAGTCCGGGCGTGGGTCGGTAAAAGATCTCACCAGGTGGAAATCAAGGTGCTGGCCAGGGCTGTGGTCTCATCTGGAGCTCGTCCACACTTGTTCAGGTTGTTGGCAATATGCAGTTCCTTACCTCCTTGATTCCATGTTGGCTGTTGGTCAGGGGCCCCTCCCAGCTCCCAGAAGCCATCCCATTCCTTGCCAGGTGGCCCCACTGGCTTTAAGCCAGCAATGGAGAACTTCCCCCAGCACTTCCAATCTCTGACTTCCCTCAACCCAGATATTAAGGGCTCCTCTGATTAGGGTAGGCCCACCAGGATAGCTCCCGATCTGAAGGTCAAATGACTTGGGACCTCGTTCCGTCCTGTTTCATCGAATAACTGGGAGAAGGCAGGTGTACACCCAGGGCCAAGAATATGGGGGAGACTCTCGAAGAATTCTGCTATGATAAAGGGAGAGACAGAGATGAAAGGCTGCCAAATGTCTGTGATGGAAGATGGAGCAGAATGCCCGCAAACACTATTGTTGTTGAGGAAGGCGAGGGGGTGAGTCATTGCCCACCCTCCCGCATCCATAGATACCCACAGCAGGGGTGCTGGTGGGTCCCGTAGACACACAGACTCCCGGGGCTGCAGCCAGCACTTGGCACACAAAACTGACTGGATGGACATAGCAGCGGGTGATCGCGGAGCACCCCCACCCTAGCGGCAGACCGCATTTTTTCATCCACATTTACTCAGCTATGAGAACTTGAATTTTGTCAACAAGGTCAAGGGGAGTCCAACTGCCAAGGGTGATTTTCTGGTTCACTGACTTTTCCAGTTACCTGTAGCTCTCTCATTTAAGGAGACAACCTTTTCTTTTTTCTTTCTTTTTCAAGAATTAAGAATGACAACTTGAGTTGTTTTTCTCTTCCTTCAAAAGCAATACATGTTCATTGTAAAAGGAGAATAAACCACACATTAACCCAAAGACAAAATACTCCTTTTCGTACTCCCTCCCTAGACATGACCACTTTTAAGAACTTGTATAGATGTTTGTCCAAAATGGGAGGATATCATAGACATTATTTTTAACCCATTGTTTTCCCTTACTGCGTGGAGAGAATCACCGTTCATCAGTATGGCCCTGCAGCTGCACTGTCGTCCATACTTACGGCTAGATCGTACCCAAGCACGGCTAGATCGTGACGGAGTTAACAATCTCCCATTGCACACTATGCTCTTCTGAACACCTGATGACTAAGACTGAATTGTTTCCTTAGAATATGTGCCCAGAAGTGGGACTGCTGGACAGACTACTTCCCGTGTCTCTGTTTCCTCATCTATGAAATGGGCATAATAGGAGTGCCCGTGTCCCAGGACTGGGGGCAGTTAAATGTGGGACAGATAATACAAACAGGGTCCAGCACATACTAAATGTTCCGTAAAAGTTGCCAGTAACAGCACCTTTTCGGAAACTTTTTTTTTTTAAGACTTTATTTCTTTATCTGAGAGAAAGAGGGAGATCACAGAGGGAACATGAGAGAGAGAGAAGCAGACTCCCCACTGAGCAGGGAGCCCAACGTGGGGCTCCATCCCAGGACCCTGCGATCATGACCTGAGCCAAAGGCAGACACTTAACTGGCTGAAGTTTCTAGTGTCTATCACACACCTGCCCCAGTCTATCCAAAAGCAGAACCTGAATTTCCAGCAGCCCACATCAGTAGGACTCCAGTGGCCCCGGGGCAGCCTCCAGAGATGACCACCACCACTTCTGCCTCCCCGTACATGCGTGCTGCCGCTCATATCTGCGTCCCCTCTGGCTGCGTCGGGTATGGCCTTACCACTTGCTTTGGCCAATAGAAGACAGGCAGGGGTCCTGTGTGCCAGTTCCACGACCAGCCTTAAAGAGAACAGCCAGTTTCCTCCCCCTTGGAAGCAATCATCATGTGATGCTCCTTTGAGACTGTGATACCGTGGGGAAGCCCAAGCTGGCCATGTGGGGAGAGAGCCCCAGCCAGCCCCCAGGGGTTCCAGCCACCCACCCAGCCAAGGCACCAGACTTGGGAGTGGTGGCGCCATCTTGGATCTTCCAGTCCCTGTAGATGCCACACAGAGCGGAAATTAAGAAGCTGCCATTCAGGGGCGCCTGGGTGGCATAGCGGTTAAGCGTCTGCCTTCAGCTCAGGACGTGATCCTGGCGTTATGGGATCGAGCCCCACATCAGGCTCCTCCGCTATGAGCCTGCTTCTTCTCCCACTCCCCCTGCTTGTGTTCCCTCTCTCGCTGGCTGTCTCTATCTGTCAAATAAATAAATAAAATCTTAAAAAAAAAAAAAGAAGCTGCCATTCAAACCACTGAGGTTGGGGATGGTTTGATCTTAAGCAATAGACAACTGAACACCCCCCCCCCCCGACTTTTCCCCGGAGCCTCTTCCCCTAAGATGTCCAAGAATTTTCAAGGGCTCTCATTCTTACACCAGGAGCCAATCCTGGCTGCTTTTGCCAAGCTGGGGACTCAAACCTGAATCAGAACCTTTGGGGCCAGAGGCCTCCACACCCCACCCTGCGTGTCGTCACTCTAGTCTGTGGTTTATCACAGGAGGGGCACCCAGCATCCCCTCACCCAAAGGAACATTTTAGATTTCTGTGCAGTGGGGTTGGTTGTTACAATGACCAAGGAGAGGGCATAACTAGTGTTTCTTCGGTGGAGAAGTACGACTACGGAGGCATAGGGCAGTCCCACGCAACACGGGATTTCCGGACATTCACGTAAGTGGGTAAAAGTAAAAATCTGCATGCAGTGATGTAAGCCCAGAGTTGTGGTTCTCATCCCTGGGTGATTTTGTCCAGTAGACATGTCAGGAGACATTTTTGGTTGTCACACTGGGCACAGGGCTGCTCCTGACATCTAATGGGTAGAGGCCAAGAGTACTGCTCGACACCGTACAACACACAGGACAGCCCCCCCAACAAAGACTAATTGTACCCCAAATATCAATGGTGCTGAGAAATCAGAAATCTTGATCCAAAACTTCCTCTGTTGTCTGCATAAACTTAGTCTTGTATGAAAGTCGTAACATGCGCTGAATTTTTCTGGGACCATATAAACGACCATATAAACCAATGGAACTTGATTAAGAACAATCCTACTTTGAGAAAAGCACCTTCCTGGGCACCAAGGCTTTTGCTCTGTGAGTTTCCAGTCCAGCCACTGTGCGTCTGTGTGTCTGTCCACCGGGGGCAGCTCCCCCATAACATCGATGTGCCCAGGGGGTGCTAGCCCTGCCCGGCTCCACTGTGTCTTCCAATGGAGACGGACCCATGCATCTCCCGGCCGAGATGCACACACTTTTATCAACCACTTCCTTTTTATTTCGTCTTCATCTAACATTAAGAGCATTATATTTATTGATTTCTAAAATCATGTGTGTAGTTACAATATAAGGTCTAGGAGGACGGTCAAAAGGAGGTTAAACTAATTGTTGGAAAGGAGCTTTGGGGTGGATGGGTCAAGAACTTTCTCCAGAACATGCTATGGTGCTGTCCCCAAAGCCAGAGGCTGAGACTTACCACTGCACAATATGACTTCCCGGTCCCCAACATGGGCACCCCCAACAGGGCGAGGAGAATGGTGCAGGCTGAGCCACCCAGAAGTGTCACCACCAAGGGGGAGGGTCTCAGACTGTGGAGGACTCCTCAAGTCTACAGAGGGGACTCACTGTCCCTCCATGTTCTGCCCAGCCACCTGCGGTCCCTGCCATTGACAGGCCTGGGCACCCAGCTCCCCTCACACGACTGCTTTCTCGGAACCTTGCCTGCTGTCAGGACTACTGGGCTGGACCGATCCTGGAGTCATTGCCTTTGCAGGCCAGAACCACATGCCCCTTCCACGTGTGTCCCTGGGGAGGAGCCTCCCTAGCTCCATCTTCCCACACCTCCCCCTGGCCTCACTCCTCTGGCCTTGGTCAGAGCCATCCCGTCAGTCCATCTACAGAGCCCCAGTTCAGGCACGCAGGCCGCTTACCCCCATCCCCTGCCTTCTCTATTCTCTATCAAACAATAACAATACACCTGCCATCATTAGTCCAGGCGTAGCACACTTTTCTTTAATTGGTTCTATTCATTATTTTTAATAGTATAATAAGCAACTGTCAATCATCCCTCAAAACGCGGCTAAGACCTTAAAAATGATCACCATTGGACAATATACGGTCCTTCCCACCATAGCAACTCCAGGCTTATATTCAACATTACCTCGCTTTCCTTTTTATGTAGTTTTATTGTATCTCTATGCATTCTCATACAATGACTGTTTCATCTGCGTTTAACTGTATGCAATCTGGGGCCATGTTTTTTTGTTTTCTTTTGTTTTTATTTAGTATTATTTCGGGTGTCTTTCTAAACTGCATAGTCAATTGCTAAGACCCATCCATATTTTGCATTTGATCATGTTCCTGATTGCATCACAATCCCCGGTGAGCGCATTCTGCACTCTATTCATCTGAGCTCCCCTGCTTGGCAGTGGGCTGCGTCTGGGGTTCGCTCCAGTGATCGGCACTGGCCTGTCTTAGTCCGCTCAGGCTGATACAACAGAATAACATGGAATGCAGGGTTTATAAACCACAGAAAAGTCTTTCTCCCAGTTCCGGAGGCTCAAAGTCCAAGATCGAGGCACCAAGAGTCTGTGTCCGGCGAGGGCTGTCTTCTCTCTGTCCCCACCTGATGGGAGGGGTTCACGGACGGGTCTCTCTTACGAGGGCGCTAATCCCACTCATCAGGGTTCCCCCTTCGTGACTGATCACCTCCCAGAGGCCTCCACTCCTAACACCATCTCACTGGGTTTAGGTTCCAGTGTGGGGGCGTCAGGGGGACACAAAGCTCAGCGCTAGAACGAGGCAGCTCCGGATAGGCATGCGCACAGCGCCTGTTACGCCCAAGCCAGGACGTCTCTTGCGCGCATCCCTGGAGGCAAGACTGCTCCTCCCTGAGTCTTCAGACGAGCGCACGAGACAGCTAGCTGCTCCTCTCCCGGTGACGGCTAAGTGGACGTTGCGGCGGGAAGGCAAGCGCTCCGCCGCAGACGCACCGACCCTGCCCAGCGGCGACTTGTCATCATGTCAGCGCCTCATCCCCTCGCCGTAAGAATGGGTGGGCACAAGGACGCGTTCCACTCAAGGACAGCAGTTACTTGGAGCTCCTCAACAGGAGGTACAGGGCCTGGGGACAGGTATGCTGTGCTGGGGGGACAGGTGTAGTGTGCTGGGGGGACAGGTGTAGTGTGCTGGGGGGACAGGTGTGTGCTGGGGAACAGGTATGGTGTGCTGGGGGGACAGGTGTGGTGTGCTGGGGGGACAGGTGTAGTGTGCTGGGGGGACAGGTGTAGTGTGCTGGGGGACAGGTGTAGTGTGCTGGGGGGACAGGTGTGTGCTGGGGAACAGGTATGGTGTGCTGCAGGGACAGGTGTGGTGTGCTGGGGGGATAGGTGTAGTGTGCTGGGGGGACAGGTGTGTGTTGGGGAACAGGTATGTGGGTGGGGACAGGTGTGGTGTGCTGGGGAACAGGTATGGTGTGCTGCAGGGACAGGTATGGTGTGCTGGGGGGACAGGTATGCTGTGTTGGGGGGACAGGTGTAGTGTGCTGGGGGGACAGGTGTGTGCTGGGGAACAGGTATGCGGGTGGGGACAGGTGTGGTGTGCTGGGGAACAGGTATGGTGTGCTGCAGGGACAGGTATGGTGTGCTGGGGGGACAGATATGCTGTGTTGGGGGGACAGGTGTAGTGTGCTGGGGGGACAGGTGTGTGCTGGGGAACAGGTATGTGGGTGGGGACAGGTGTGGTGTGCTGGGGAACAGGTATGGTGTGCTGCAGGGACAGGTATGGTGTGCTGGGGGGACAGGTATGCTGTGTTGGGGGGACAGGTGTAGTGTGCTGGGGGGACAGGTGTGTGCTGGGGAACAGGTATGTGCTGGGGGGACAGGTATGGTGTGCTGGGGAACAGGTATGGTGTGCTGGGGGGACAGGTGTAGTGTCCTGGGGAACAGGTATGGTGTGCTGGGGGGACAGGTGTAGTGTGCTGGGGGGACAGGTATGCTGTGCTGGGGGGACAGGTGTAGTGTGCTGGGGGGACAGGTGTAGTGTGCTGGGGGAACAGGTGTGGTGTGCTGGGGAACAGGTATGGTGTGCTGCAGGGACAGGTATGGTGTGCTGGGGGGACAGGTATGCTGTGTTGGGGGGACAGGTGCAGTGTGCTGGGGGGACAGGTGTGTGCTGGGGAACAGGTATGTACTGGGGGGACAGGTATGGTGTGCTGGGAAACAGGTATGGTGTTCTGGGGTACAGGTGTGGTGTGCTGGGGAACAGGTATGGTTTGCTTGGGGGACAGGTGTGGTGTGCTGGGGGGACAGGTGTGGTGTGCTGGGGGGACAGGTATGCTGTGCTGCGGGGACAGGTGTGTGCTGGGGGACAGGTATGGTGTGCTGCAGGGACAGGTGTGTGCTGGGGGACAGGTATGGTATGCTGCAGGGACAGGTGTAGTGTGCTGGGGAACAGGTATGGTGTGCTGTGGGGGACAGGTATGTGCTGGGGGACAGATGTGGTGTGCTGGGGGGGACAGGTATGGTGTGCTGGGGGGACAGGTGTAGTGTGCTGGGGGGACAGGTGTGGTGTGCTGGGGGGACAGGTATGGTGTGCTGGGGGGGACAGGTATGGTGTGCTGGGGGACAGGTGTGGTGTGCTGGGAGTGGAAGAGAGGTCAGCTCATTGCAGCATCTACTTTCCTGGATTACCGGACAGGGTGGTGGTGGTGAGGGGCAGGACATTTTTGTATTAAATAAAACACAGTCATATTAAGTAGCAAAACAAAACACACATGAAGTCTTAAACTATATTAGCCTTTAACAATGTGGAGGTTAGGGGCGCCGACCCCCTGCATAGTCAAAAATCTGCATATGATTTTTGGCTCCCCCAAAACGTAACTACTAATAGCCTACTATTGACCTGAAGCCTTACCGGTAACATAAAGTCAGCATGTGTTAACATATTTTGTATATTATGTGTATTATATACTGTAATCTTATAATAAAGTAAGCTAGAGAGAGGAAAACGTTATTCAGAAAATTATAAGGAAGAGAAAATACATTGACAGTACTATACAGTATTTATTGAAAAAAATCTGTGCGTAAGTGGACCCACATATTTCAAGCCTGTGTTCTTTGCCAGTCAACTGTAGTAATTTAGAAAGCCACCGACAAATAGATGCATTTGCTAGCTTTGTTCCAACCACACCAGCAATGGATATTACCAGTTTAAAAACGTTTGCTACTTTATTAGGAACAGAACAGTTTATCCAAGTTATTTAATTTGCTTTTCTTTTAATAATAGTAAACATAGATCTGATCAATCTATTTCTTTGTGTTCCCTTGTGTGACTTGTCCATTCGTGCAGACTGGCATGTCTTCCTGATTGTGTTACGTCTGTATTTGGATACGAACATGACCGAATATTTGCTGTGAATAATGTCTGTTATGGGCTGGGCTGGGTCCCCCCAGAAGATAGGCTGAAATTCAAAGCACCTCAGAATGTGACCTTATTTGGAAAGAGGGTCATGGTAGAAGTAATTGGTTAAGATGAGGCCATGCTGGAGCAGGGTGGGTCTCTGATCCAATATGACTGATGTCCTCACAAGGGAGAAGACGCAGAGACAGAGATACGCACAGGGAAGAGACCACTTGATGCCGGAGGGAAGGCAGGAGCGATGCAGCCCCAGGCCAGGAGCCCCAGGGATCACTCGTACATGCTGGAAGCTAGCAGAGTCAAGGAAGGATTCTCTGCTAGCGTTTCCAGAAGGACCACGGCTCTGCCAACCCCTTGATGTCAGACCTCTGGCCTCTGGAGCCACGAGCCTCCTTTACAGAATGGGTGTGTTGGCCCCGTCCTGTCTCCCTCTGAGAGTCCTGAGATGCTCAAAGTGACTCCACTGACCTGAAGGTGCTGTGAAAAAGCTGAGTTTTAGCACGACACGAATAATTGACTCCATCGTCACGGTCGCACTCCTGTTGTGGGCTAGGTTTCGCGGCTGGAGATGCGAAGCTCAACTCGGGGATCTTGGAGACAAGAGTCTAGGTGAGGACAAAGTGGGTTGCCACGGCATCCTCGGAAGAACTTTCTGAGATGGGTATGTTACCTGCCTTCCTGAGTTGAGACAGAAACGTATCATGGTTAAGAGCCAGGGGGCCCGAGCTCACATTCCATTCTTGCCGTTTACTACCTGTGTGACTTCGGGAAAGCTCAGGACCTCTGTGCCTCAGTGTCCTTGCCTGCGAGACCACGACTAGTGCGCTCTACCAGGAGACCCTAGCGGGGTGGCCTGCATGAAGGAGGGTGCCCGGAAGCCTGGAGACAGAGGAAGGACAGACACATGCTCGGGTGGTGTGGACACAGTTCATGCACTGAACAGGTGAATCTGGAGGGTCCCCAGACTTCTGAGGGTTTACAGATTCATGGCCCTCCAGGAGCACCCAGGCTGGGGGGACATTGCCAAATAATTCTAACATGGGTGAGAAACGGTCAATGCCATGAGAGCTACACATAAGAAACGATGTCACCAAAGAGTCAAGGAGGGTTTTGAGCAAGGGGGCACATGCAAAGACTTTGTAGGATGGTCTGGATTTGGACCCTTAGGGATGCAGAGGAAAGACACCTGTTGGAGATGGAAAAGTCTGGTCTATGAATGGGGGCAGGCGAGCACAGCTCCATCTGATGGGTGTGCAGGGCAGAACGTCGGTCAAGGGTGAAACTTAAATGCCAGACAAAGGGGTTTGGACATTCACTGGGTGCCAGGGAGTTCCAGAAAGATCATTTCTACCTTAACTGCTTTAAGCAGAACCAAGCACCGGATTGCTAAAACCTGCCTGCAAACCTTTACCCGGCCCTTACCTGAGATGTGAACAGAGCTCTCTCCCGTCCCCTGCCCCTACAGCATAATGTCCCTGTGCTGGGGCTCTGTGCTTGGGCCTCCACTCGCTGGTTGCTTCTGTCCCAGGCTTATTTGAGGGACGAGGCTCGCTCAGGAGCTGGTAACTGTGGGTTGGCAAGAGGGAGGACAGCCAAAGGGAAGGAGGGACACCACCAACAAGAGTGGGCTCTTCCTCCTGGTGACCAAGCACTGCTCTTGCTCTGGGTGCAGCAAAGGGCCACTAAGATACCCCAACAAAGACTCCTGCTTGAGTGACAGCTCCAAGGAGGCGCTGGAAAGCCCATTCAGCCTGTGGGTGGGACTATGCCTCGCTGGGTCCTCAGAAGGTGTGTTTGCAGAGACACAATCACATCCATTTGCTTCTTTGCCTCCAAACCCCTCAGGAGACCCTCCTGGGGTGGGAGGAGAAGCTAACCCTACCTTCCAACCTCCCCAGTCACTCTCTCCATCCTTCTGCCCCCCCCACCCGCCCATCATCCTGGGCCCATCTCCAGCTTTGGAAGGACTGTCAGCCTTTTGCATTTATGTTCATTCAACTCAAGAGGTAGAAATGATGAGGAAGAGGAGTCTCCGAGGTGGGGAGAAGGTCCCCAGGTAAGCAGCAGACAACCCGATTTGGAATGTCCGGAGCACGTCCGTGCACTCCGTCCCGGCCCCAGGCCCGGCCACTTGCGCGCCCAGCACGTGATGCGGTTAGAAGTGCAGAGTCTGCAGCTAGGCTGGCTGGCTCCGAATCCCCGCTCCATGTCTCGCCAGATCAGTGACTTTGGAGAAGTCGTGAGCTCCTCTATGCCTCAGTTTTCTCATCTGTAAAATGGCAATGATAGTAAACTACCTCATAGGCTCCCAGCAGAGCTCCATGCAGAGTAGATGCCCTTATCTTTATTATTATTAAGCAGGGCATGGCCTCCAATGTGGTGTCAACCCTGGGATGATGTCCTAATCTGACTTCAGGGTGTATGGTCCTGGCTCTGTCACTTAGTCACCAGGGGACAGTCCCCCCCCACCTCAGTTTCTCTCTGTATAAGATGAGGTTGAACTGGGTCAAGGATTCTGAATTCTCATAGAGTCATGGGCCTTTGAGAATCCGAGGGAAGCCGTGAACACTGTCCAGGAAAGATTCTGCACGTGGTCTGAGCATTGCTCAGCCCCCAGAAGCCTCATGAGCCTCGGTTTGAAGACTCCAGTATCGGTGGGCTCCCCAAGTCTCCAACCAGCTCCGGCAAGAAAAGGAGGTAGGTGTGGGTCGAAAGCCGAGGGAGGGCTCCAAGTGTCTCCTCCCTGCCTCTTGCCTTTCCTTCTGTCTCCTTTTCTGTATTTCCTGCTTCTCGAAACCCTGTCTAACTGTGAAGATAGAGAAACCCCAGATTCCAGGGCAGAGGGGGACCTGGGCTGGACCTTCCTCCCACCCCCACCCCCACCCCCATTTCTGTGTGAGGTTTTCTGGGTCTCTTCCGCTGCTCAGAAAAAGTCTTCGGTGGGGGAGGGGCGAGGGGGGGGCATGTTTACGAGAAAACAGAGTAATCCATACCCAGGGAAGAGGCGGCGTGAGAAACCCAAGACGCCGGGGAAGGCATCCCTCTTTATCTGCTGGATTGGAGGCCAGCTGTCTGTGCAACAGACCATCTCATTCACCGCTCAGTGGCAATCAGGGGGATTTACTGAGGCCATCCCAGCAGGAAAGCAAAACCAACCCCACCAAAAGAAAAAAGCCTCCCGAAGCCAGGCCTGCATCATTGAGGTGTCCCCCATAAAGGAGGCCAGTGAGGCACCTGGGAGCCAGGGAGCCCCCATTGCTGGGGCTGAGGTGGAGCTGTAAAGCCCTCTGGGCGTGTTCCCCGTTGTCCCACATCCCTCCCATAAATGGTCCAGCCACTTGGCAGTCTGCTCCTGCCGTTTTTATTTGGGGTCGTCCCAAAGGCCACGTGGCAGGGAAACAGCACTGGGGACACAATGGTGGCACAGTGACCGGCCGCATGGGTCCTGGCTAATCACTTGAAACACCTGGAGAAACCCGTCCGAGGAAACAAGAAACAAAATCCCCGCGATTAGGGTTGCAGGCTTCTGGTGGTCCCAGCTAATCTCTTTCAGGTGGAGGGCCCGGTGGGGAGGCCAGGCTGCCCCCGACCCGGAGCTGTCCCAGAGCCTGGGGCCTGGGGGCCGGTGGCTGGAGCGTGTCCAGCCGCGAGCTTGTGAGGCTGGCCTCAACGTCTGTGGCGGCAGGTGCCCTGCAAGCGACGAGGGGGCCAGCGAGACAAGCCGAGGTGTGTACAAGAACCCCATAAAAGAGATCAAGCTATTTAACAGACCAGCACCCCCTCCATGGAGAGTCCCCCCCACCCCCATCCAGTCTTGAAGCAGGTCGGAAGCCAGAACAGCCCAAGGTCAAAGCTGAGACGCGGGCATCTCACGGCGCTCAAAATAATAATAAACAAAATAATCTGATCATTGTTACTCATTATAAAGTAATACATGTTTACGGTGACAAATTAAGTAACATATAGATAAGAGGAAGAAGAAAAAAGGCGAAAAGCACAAAATCCCACCCCCCAGAAATAGTCATGTTTAATATTTGGGGCTTATCCTTTTTTGCTACATATAATGGACATCTGTACATGTGATACCCATGTTTTCTTCTCAAGACAGAATTACACCATCCACACCGTTTTAAACCTCTTTTATTGTTTTATTCATCCGTATATCCTTAGCTCCTTTCTGTGCCGTTCACGGTGCTCTGACAGCATTTCCAGCCGCCCGCAGCCTCTGCGCTGTGAGGAAACCTGAAATCACTTGACTAACCCCAGCCTGACGGTCTCCGGAGGCTTCCCACACTCACGGTCAGGATTACCTGGATGGATCTTTAATCTTGAAAATGTCATCAACTCCCACCTGGGGCACTGGTTGGATTAAAAAAAATAATAATAAAAAGCTCGAATGAATTTAATGAGAATTTTACATGAATTGGTGTATTGATAACCACACCAGGCTAGGACAGACTTTGAGGAGGGGGGTTCTTTGCGGTGGGGGAGGAGGACCTGGCCCACCCCCCAGCTACTCCCACCCCACCAGTTGCCCAGGAGAAAGCTGAGGCTTGGGAAGGGAAGTAGTTTGGCCAAGATCGCAGGGCAGGAAGAGCCTGAGGCAGGACCCGAGCCCCAGACACAACGGGGCACGTTCAGATGGATTCAGGGCAGGCTTCTGCCTCAGCCACGGCGAGGGAAACGGCGAACGAGGTTCATCTTTCCATCATTTTTTTCTTTAACCAGTAAAGAGCTTTGTGCTCCCAACAACTCAGAGCTGAAACCACCTCTTGTCCTTTGAATGTTGGTTTTTGGAATGACCCAGCCTAATCAGCTGGAAACCGAGTCACCGCCTGCCACCGAGAGGGGACATCCAGGGACCTCTTTGAGAACAGTCTCCTTGGGCAGATTCTCTGGCAACACCCACAGCGGAAAAGACCCCACACCGGGCTTAGTGCGCCGCTCCACCATCATGACATTCTGACTAAGGAGCCTGCATGGTTCTTCTCCCTGAGCCCTGCAAATGCCATCGCTGGTCCTATCCCAGGGTTTGGATCCTTCTCCTACTTTCCTGTTAGCTTCATCTCAGGGGTCACCCTGAGAGGCCTGGACATGCAAGCCTCCTTGGCACAAGGAAGTTAATTTAGGCCCCCCCGTGGGAAAATGAGTCAACCAGTGTCACGTGACCATCTGTGCTAGAGCCGGGATCCTAACCCGGATTTCTAGGTCTGCCACACACCAACCAGCTGCCATCAGACATCCTTTGCACACAACCATTTCATGAACAGCGCGGTCACCCTTTCCCCCTGGCAATGAAAGCCACACCAGGGAGATGATTTGAGGTGATTGGAAGGTTCTGGCCAGGATTTCTGCCTACAAACACTGCTCCCATGAGCCTGCGCGAAGTCTGCTGTTAGAAAGAACTTGGCCTCAGGGCACTGGATCCCCACGCCTCATCTTTGGAGACCTCCATGGATTTCTAAGTAGCCGCATACTGGTTCTCTTTCAGCTTCGATTGGGGCACAACCCTAATGGTCACACCTGCCATCTGTTCAGTGCTGGGGAGAGGACAGTGACCCAGACGCTGCCTTCGGGAAGCCCACACACTCATGGTAACTCCTCGGGGGTCTTCAGGCTTCTCCGGCTGAGGCTTTGCAGTGCTGTGTGGACTGGGGTAAGTCTCTGTACCACTCAGTGTCTTCTTCAGTGAAGTGGGGATGACACCCGCGCTGCCAGGTCCTTACGAAGATAAGCGTTTAGCACAGTGTCTCATAGAATCTATGCAGGGACAGATCCACAAAGATAAACGTGTACCTTCTTGTCACACGGGGCCTGTTTTCAAGATCACCAGCTCAGAGAGGAAGGACTCCCCTGGCTGTTCAATCTCCGTGTCAGGCTCTGTGACGATGGCAGCTCTGCTTTCCTCCCTCACTGCTCTACTCCCAGAGTGCAGCACTGTGCATACTGTAGGTGCTCAATAAACGTTCACCGAATTGGGTTGAAAGTGAACCCGATGTAAAATTTCACCCCTCTCTTCCTCATCGTGCCTTGACCAGACCCCCATAAAGAAAGCCACGCCCCTCCGCCTGTTATTAGGGGAGTTGACAGTGACCTGGCCGCAGCTGGCCCTTCCGGCCTCACCCCTGGGACACCTCCCGTGCTCCACCCCCTACAGGGACATCCCAGGGCCTCCGCAGGCCCCCTTTGCTCCCGGTGCTCTGCCCCCTGCACAGCCCAGCTCCCCCATTTCCACCAGCCTGGTCCTGCCGGGAGCTGGTCCCAGGAATCCAGCTGAGCCCGAGGGGGCTGGACACAGGGAGGAAGGGGGCGACTGCACAGAGCTCAGGCCGCGGAGGTGACGGGTGGGAGGTGGGGGGCAGGTGACTTCCTGGTCTGGCCTGGGTGGCCGGCTGGTGATGCCCTCACCCGAGAGCCAGTGTGTATGGGGCCATCCAGCCACTGACTCCAAACTTCCAGAGAATGCCAGCGGTGGGGAGCCCCGGCGTCTCCTCATGCCTTGCTCTGCGGGCTCAGTTTATTCAGTCCACTCATCACCAGCTAGGAATGAATCCAGAGGAACCAGAACAGAGAGGGCGGGGATGTCCTGGCTGATGGGGCAGAGAGGGGCCCCCGGAGGGAGGAAGCGCAGGAAGGAGGACCCTGGTTCTCTTATGGAATCCCTACATTTGATACAATTCCCTGCCTTCAGAAATGGCCCCTTCCCACCTTTCTAGAAGGCCTAGATTGCAAGCCTGTGGCCCGTCCGGGACCCACAGCCCCCTCTCGGGGTCAGATGCCGTGGCTCTACCACGAGCCCCCTACCTTCCGTGGGGGCCTAGCACCACGGACCAGCTGCCTGCAGCGAAGACCCCCACAGCTCAGCTCCCCACCCAAACCCCCCAATCGGGTACCACACACACACAAACACACACACACACACACACACACACACACACACACACAAACACACACGAGCCCATACGAAAAGGACAGGACAGGCACTTTCCTGGGAGGGTTGAAATGTCATTGGTGAGACGCACAGGCTCACAGTTCGAGTCCCGGCCGTGTCACTTACTAGCTGGGTCGTCTGGAGCAAATCACTCCGCCCAGCCCGCCTCGGTTTCCTCACCTGCAAGATGGAGCCATTGTCTGCCCCTCCCTCAAAGACCCGCGCAGAGTTGCACACCGCACGTGGACCGCAGTTCAGCGCTCAGGCCGCATCCGCTGCCGGTGGGGCTGTTTGCCAGGGAAGCGTTCTCGGGCCTTCCACGTGCAGACCTCTTCCCCAATTTGCAATTACTGATTTCCTCAAAAGTCGGTGCGGCGTGTTGTTCATGGTTATGGGGATGGCTGAGCCTTGCACCTTTCAGGACAGAAAACACAGGTGGCCGTTTGGGCAAAGTGCGTAGGATCTCCCGGCGGTGGGGACACAGCGCTTAGTCCTGGTCCCCCACGCCACCCCCTCTCGGCGCGCATGCCCCCTTGGTGATTTCACCGTCTGTCGACCCAAGAACAGTCCCTGCATTGTCTCATCTGCAGCCGATTCCACTCCCTTTACATTTTTACCGCTAAATTGAATCCGCTGCCAGTAATCTAATTTACCTTTGAAGGCACACACAATGCCAACACGACCAAACGCCAATAAAATTTCTAGTAAAACCCATAAATGGCTCAGTACTCGTGTTTATGGAAATCTTAGCCTGCTCCTGCCCCAAGAACCCTGCAATCGAGTCCTAAATCATTCCCATATGATGGTGAGACACTCTGGATGCCCCCAGCAATGGGGGACGAGCCCTTTCTCCAGGGCCTGTGGTGGAGACCCCAAGGTTCCGACCAGTCCAGTGGAAGGGGGCCTGGGTGGGGCTGGCCGAGGGTCAGGTGCACACACCTGTCCAGTCAGGACAACTCCTCCTGCCCCACCCCACGGCACCCCATCTCCCTGCCTCCTGGCCACGTAGCCGGGGGGCCTCTTTCAGAAGCACTCACCGTCTCACTCGGGTTTCTGGAATGATGGATGAGAGGAAATTTACTCAGTAATTCACCCTCTCCTGCTGAGTCACACTGTCCCATCTGCGGAGCATATCCAGGCATTTCATAGATTCATGAAAGTATAGCTTCTCGATTTTGGAAGAAACCCAATGAGGACACAGTCCTTCTTTTCATAATGGGTTGAATAATAAAAAATAAAAGCAAACACCCATTGAGGACTGAGTATGTGGCAGGCGCCCTTCTAAGCATTTCACATAGATTAACTCAGTGAATCCTCACAACAGCCCCTGGAGGCAGGGCTCTTCCTGGTCCCATGGAGCACAGAGGGGTTGAGAAACTTGCCAACACCACACAGGAACTAAGCCTCAGAGCTGGCTGTTTGGCTCCAGAAGATACTCTACGGCTTGTCTCCACTCACGAAGCCCCTACTATGTGCCAGGCTGTGGACTGGGTCCCCTACACAGCTTACCTTGGAGCCCTGCCGTGCAGGACTGCCGATCTCAGAGAGGTGAATCATCTTGCCCCAGGATGCCCACCTTGAGATTTGCAGGCCCAGCAAATAGGATTGTTTCTTGACCTCAGGCTCAGAGGACTGAGTTATCACACTCCTCAGTTCATGGCTCAAGGCACTGCTGGTCCAGGCTAGTTTCCCGGCTTGACTGATTAATGGATGGGTCATTGTAATCTTTTTTTCCCCATTCCCCATGCTCACTCCTGCCATGGCTGTATAAAACATGTTCTATTTCTTTGTGTGCTGGTATTATGGTTGTACTTCGATACCATGCTGGTTCTTTCTTTTCTTCGTTCAGTTATACGTGTTTCTGCTCTGTCCATGTTGCTATGTGTCTTTCCCTAAGTGCTCATGATATCCCACGGTGTAGGCTTCTAGCACGCGTTCATTTCCCCACCCCTCCCCCCCAGTGATTGGCATATGAGTGGCTTCCAGTGTCCTGAGACCTAATCCGTGAGTGATAAACATTCCCATAAATATCTTCTGGATTTCTCCAGACCAAACGCTAGGGAGTTGCACTGCTGGGTCAGAGGAGATACACATAATTAATTTGAAGGAGTCTATCCGATGACCTGGAATGACATTCCATCCACCTCCCTGCATCCCCCTTTCGAATACATGCTAGTCCGATAGACGTAAAGTGGTATCGCATTGTGGATTTAATGTGCAATTCTCTGGTCCCTAGTAAGAGCATTTCTTCATATGCTTGTTAGGCTTGGGGCTTCTTTGGTCGTGAATTTCTAGTTCATGTTCTTTGACCATTTTTCTATTGGGATTCCTGGTTGTTGGTGGTGGTGGTAGTGCTGTTTTTTTGTAGATTTACAGCAGTTTACATATATGCTAGGCTATCAGTCCCCAATGAATTTGAGATATTGCACATTTCTGCCTTGTGTCTATTTGCCAGTTTTGTCCAGGTTGCCCTTCATGAACAGAAATCCTTAAGGTCGGGGCGCCTGGGTGGCACAGCGGTTAAAGCGTCTGCCTTCGGCTCAGGGCGTGATCCCGGCGTTATGGGATCGAGCCCCACATCAGGCTCCTCTGCTGTGAGCCTGCTTCTTCCTCTCCCACTCCCCCTGCTTGTGTTCCCTCTCTCGCTGGCTGTCTCTATCTCTGTCAAATAAATAAATAAAATCTTTAAAAAAAAAAAAAAGAAATCCTTAAGGTCGACGTACTCAAAATCCACCTGTTCCTTCCCCACACTTCATTCAAACCATAGCTTATATCCTGCGGGTCTTGTATAGAAAGTCCTTTCGTGGCCCCAAGTTACAAAGACAATCTCCTATAACTTCATTATGCTTATGTTTCTTTCACATTGAAGTCTTTAATCCATCTGTGGTTCAACTTTGCTGTACCACTAGCTAGACTTCTAACATTTTTTTCTCCCTGTAGTGACCCAGTTGCCCCAGCACCTCAACAATCCTTCCTTCCCCCATTGAAATGTGCGCCCCCTTTATTGTTTATGACGCTCCCACATACACACGCATCTCTGTGCAAGCCCCCTCTTTGCTTCTTTCGTCTATCATCCCAACCTGCTTTGTGGGACAGCGGCTTTGCAGTATTGTTCGATAGAGTGAGATTTCCCACTTTGCTCCTAATTTTCACAGTTGATTTTGCTATTCACAGACCTTTATTCTTCAAAATAAGTTCACGGAATCCGTCAAAAAAGCCCAACTGGAATTGAAGTTGAAACCAAGTTGGATTTATGGATTAATTTGGAGAAATTAGACATCTTTTTAATATTAAAGTTACCCCCATCAAAAGCATGAAATAGCTATTTATTTGGGGGATCTTAAGTCTTTTAATGCAATTAATTTTTTTTTCCAGAGAGGTCCTGTGTTTTCTTTTTTAGGTTACTTTCTAAATACTTTATGGCTTTGTTGCTCTTGTGTATGGTATATTTTATTATTATATTTTCTATTTATTGTTCATGTAAAAAATCTACTGATGTTTTTAAAAGTTGTTTTGTATTTAGTAACCTTGCTGAACTTTCTTACTAGTTCCAATACTTTATTTTTTATTTATTTTTTTAAAGATTTAATTAATTTGGGGCACCTGGGTAGCTCGGTTGGTTAAGCATCTGCCTTCAGCTCAGGTCATGATCCTGGAGTCCTGGGATTGAGTCCCACATGAGGCTCCCTGCTCAGGGGGGAGCCGCTTCTCCCTCTGCCCCTCACCCTGTTTGTGCTTTCTCTCTCTCAAATAAATAAATTAATTAAATCTTTTTTTAATTTTAAAGATTTTATTTATTTATTTGCGAGAGAGAGCATGAGTGAGGGGAGGAGCAGAAGGAGAGGGACAAGTAGACTCTGTGCTGAGCGTGGAGCCTGATGTGGGGCTCAATCCCACAGCCTGGAGATCATGCCCTGAGCCCACACGAAGAGTGAGACACTCAACCCACTGAGCCTCAGTTCCAATAATTTATTGATTCTGCTTTGTTTGTTTTTTTTTAATGTGTCTGTAACTTTCTTTCTTTGGGCTACTCTTGTCTAATTTAGGGATCAAGATTACACTGATAATCTGATAAAACAAATTAAATGGTTTCTTCATCTCCTTTAGAAAGAACTTGTATAAGATAAGAATTTTTTCTATCTTGAAATTTTGGTAAAACCATCACTTGTAAAACCATCTGGGCCTGGGCCTTTTGTGACAAAGGGACCCAGACCACCATTTCATACCTTTAAAATGCGTAGCGGTCTATTGAAGATTGATTGCTTCTTCCTGAGTGGTTGCTCTTTTTTTCTTCCAAAAATTTGTCTTGATTTTAAAATGTATTACCTTTTAGTTTTTCCTAAAACTTTAAAATTGTGTTTTAGTTTTTCTTGTATCAATAGGTATTGCCCTCAGTTTTATTTTGTATTTGATTATTTGCATTTTCTTGTCTGTCTTAGTTGATCTTTCTGAAGAAATCACTTTTGGTTTTGTTAATCTTTTTTTTTTCTTCTGTTGCTGGTGTTGTTTTCTCCACTTCGCTGATTCTTGCCGTTCTCTTCACTATTGTCTAACTCGGTCTTCTGAGCCCTACAGTGATGCTCTTTCTGTTTTGCTGAATCACCTCTGTAACAGCTCCTTTAATGGACATTCGACCTCTGTCCTTCCGTGACCTTTAACTCACCGTCTCAGGAGATCTCTTCTTCCACCTTCGGATAACTTTGCTGCAAGACTGACTCTGAAGATAACTCTCTGTAACATTTCTACCACATTTTGGTGACACCTAGAATAGTCAGTTTCACCTTCCCAGGACTGCTCTTTGACTATTTCAAGATACTATTTTTAGGTGCTCTGACTTTTCTCTTCTCAAATTAAATCAATGCCAGGAGTTCCCTCACCTGCTCTCATGTGGGTCTATCTTACGCCCCCCAGCCCCTTTTCCTCTGGACTTTTCTGGTCTATCAGCACTTCTCTTAAATAGCAGGGCTCAGAATGTAAGACAATTCCCCAAAAGTGGTAGAATAGAGCTGAGTGAGAGAAAACCACCTCCTTCATTTTAAATGTTTTGTATCTATTAATGTAACCTGAGTGGGCATTAACTCTGTTAGGCAATACGTCATGGTGGGACTCACCCTGAACTCGCTGCTGGCCCAAACCCTCTCTCTGCATGCTAGTCACTGCTTGATTCCGACCCCTCTTTCTGATCCTAAGAAGTTGAAATAACTGCGTCCTTCGTTTTAGTTGGGAGATATTCTCTCCCCCAACTGTTCAGTTCTCTTCATTCATAAATTCAAGAAATATTTAAGTAATTACTATGCATCGGACCTTGGAGATATAGCAGAGGACAAAGCCCATCAGGGTCCATTTCTAGGGCAGCCCCCCCCCCCAAGGATTCATGAATATTGCTTCCAGAAAATTGAACGAAACTGAATCCATGCATTAATTCATCCATTTGCCAGACATATATTTAAACTCTTACCAGACACTTCGTCCACTCTCCTTTTGCCCATCTCTTGCCCTCACGCCCACCCCCTGCCATGTGTGAGGAGTGGTAAAGGAGATGGAGGCGGGGAGCCAGGCCAGGCCTTCAGTGAAAACCTCATGCTCTGACCGGAACCCAGAGCCACAGCCCATTCCTAGGGTCTCCCAGCAAGACACCTCCCCCATCAGCCATGAGAGATGACACCCAGGATCCAAACTGACCTTCCAGCTGCATCAAGGGCATGGCTGGGCTCTGGGAAAGCAGAGAAATCTTGTCAGGTCCTATTGCGGGAGAAAGTGCCTGATATCTAAGACTTCTGCTTAGCGTGTCTGCCAGTCAGGCACCAGAACTTAGGGCTGGAAGGGCCATTCCCCCATTCTACAAGTGCGGAGACCAAGGCATCTGCCAGCCATACCCTGAGCCTGGGGCGGGGGACTTAGCTGGCTTCCTACCACACCCCAAGTCAGCTTCCTCCTGGAGGTTGTGGTGAAGAACAGGCCCCAGGTGGGGTTGCTGGGCCCCCTCCTTGGGCTTGGCATCCGGCATCAGCCCCAAGGAGCTGGAGCACCCCAGAAAGGGGGGCCGCCCAGAGGGTGGGGAGGCTTGTCAGAAGCAGGGGATGCCTATCACGGAAGCTTCTGGGACCAGGCTCTGGGACCGTGCAGGGAAGGTGGGAGGAGGGGCCAGGCTGGGCCAGAAACCAAGCTGCACTTGGGTTAGCAATTAAGTATCAAAGTGTCGTAATACAGGGGGTTGCTTCCTGTCTAAGAGAGGGTCTGCTTGAACCTGCTCCCTTCTACTCACCTTTACAGCCCCTTTGTGGCCCGGCCCATCTGTGGCTGGCTTTCCACGAGGTCCTCTGCTCGGGAGGCAGCATACCACGCTGCCACGGAAGGTAACGCGGGCGGCTACACGGTCGGGCTTGTAAGAGATGCGGGATCTCAGGCCTCACCGCACACCTCCTGACTCAGAATGCCTATCTTAACAAGACCCCGGGTGTGCGTTTACAGTCTGAAAACTTCTGCCGTGGACTGTAGTTCTAGGAGGGTCAGAGGCGGGTCTGTCTTAGTCACAGTCTGAGAAGCACGGGTCCGGTAGCAGCTCTGCCTGCGTGACCCTGGGTGTGGCATTTCAGCTCCGCGCCTCTGCGTCCTCGTCTGTACAATGGGGATGACAATCACAGTCCATGTCTCAGTGGAGCCGTGGGGAGGATTAAAGAGGTGGATACAGAGAGAGCCGGTCCGTGGCCACTGCTTTGGAAGCGCTGTTATCAAGAGCGCCAGTCCACTTGCAGCATTTTCTGAATCTTCCAGGTCCCAGAGGTTATAGGCTACGTTCTGGCTTTATTCGGGAGCCTGCCTTGTTTTTGGTGTTCATTGTTTCTCCTTATTTGTTGCCCAGACAGTGCAGTGATGTCATCACGGGGGTGATGGCAGAGGACTGCACGGGGCTCCCGTCCCTTACAAACCGAACTCCTCGCCACACGCGCCCATAGCCTTATTAGTCAACACATCCGCCCAGTGCTCACTGAGCATCTACTGTGTGCCAGACTTCCCTACAGCCGCTAGACCGAGTAGCAATGAAAACAACAGGCAGAATCCCTGCCCCCCTTCATCACGAACCTTCCAGTCCAATACAGGGAGACGGAGATGAAGGTAAATAAACAAACAAGCTATGAAGTGTAGGTTCAAGGTGACATGCTTCGCTTTTCCCTCATCACATATCAGATGCATGCTCCATGTTGTTCGTAAAGCAGTTAACTCACCCACCCTTTCAATGTGCTCGGAACACTTCATGGACCAACATGATGGAATTTGTAGAATTTATGGACACAAGTCACCCATCTATTGTCAGAGGTTGTCCCCGAGGCAGGTGGGGTCCTCTCCTTCCTACTGCCTATGGGCCCCTTGTGAAGAAGCACGAGGTGTAGGTCTGGTGGGTCAGAGCGGCTCCCTGTGTGAGCCCCCGAAGGTGGTGAGCACACAACTCGAGCCGGGGCCAAGCAGCCCCAAGCAGAAGACTGAGTCTTCTTTGTCTGAGTACCTGGAAGGGCCTTGCTCTGTTTCTTCTTCTTCTCCTTCCTTTTCTTCCCTTTCTCTTTCTCCTTCTCCTCCTCCTCCTCCTCCTCCTCCTCCTTCTTTTTCAATGAGCTCAGGCCCGGCATGGGGTTTGAACTCAGCATGCTGAGATCAAGAGTCATGTGCTCTACCAACTGAGCCAGCCAGGCGCCCCTGGCCTTTCTTTCTTAGTTGACTTGAGCCAGGAGGATGTCAGGCTAGGTTGGGGGCAGACATCTCATCTCTGCAAAGGCAGAACTTCTGAGACTGAGGGAAGAACAGAGGAAAAAGCCTGGAGACTGGGAGAGAGAGAGCAAATCCTAGAAAGACTATAGAAGCCCTGTCACCCGCCCTTGGACTTCTAAGTTTTCCACTGAAGACAGTAAGTTTTTCTCACCCCTTCTCAGAGAGACATGAGGTTCTCTCTGTCCTCACAGAAAAAAACCCGGAGGCATTATGTTGCAATAAGGGAGACAAATATAATGAACGGATGGTCTCCCAGAGCAGCTCTCAAGCAGCGGCACTGGGGAGCTGATGTTTCTGTGCCCCAGCACCCTTGCCCCTCGCGTGGAAGAGTCCTGAGGGCAAGATCTTCCCTGGCTCCAGGTCGCCTAGTGGGATCCAGCTCCAGCTGCCGCCAGGGTAACCCCCACGTCGATAGGCTGCCTCCCCGTCCCTACGGCTGCCTCCTGGATCGCCTCCCAGAGAAACAACGGGCACTCCATTCCTTGCTTCGGGGTCTGCTTCCATCGAAGATAGCTCCCCCAGGTGCTCATGGGGGTTGAATGGGGGAATGTGTGGGAAGGTGCTAGCGTCTAAGAGGCCCTCAGCAAAGAGCAGCTCTTCTCCCTCCCCTCTTTGGTGTGAAAGAACATGCTTCGCTCCCTTCACCTTCTATCATAAGGGACAAGGGGGAAGCCAAGCAGCCTGGGCAGGTCAACGCTTATTATAAATGTTACTGATATGAAAGCTGTGTAGCCCACAGTTAACAAACAATACAATACCCAGTCCTCTTTACTGAAATTCCACGCACCCAGGTGCTTCTCCAAGAATGCTTTCATGGTGATGAGCTGCCCTACCCGCAGCCAGCCGGCGGTCTCAACGGACGAATGAGGGCACGACCCCCCAGCAGTGATGGTGGATGGTTCCATTTACATCAGCACGTAAGACAAGAGCGAACGACGAAGGTTCCACCAGTAACACAGGCGCAGCGTCTTTGCTGAGTCAGACGATAGTTTTCAAAGGCTGGGAGAATGGGGCCTCAATTCGAGGGGTTATGTATGATGTACAGAGTGACAGGTACGTGGGTGACCATCAGCGAACCCGCATGGGCACATCATCATCCCGCAAAGTCCCTAGTTGACTCTGGGCTTCACTCTTGCCATGTGTGTTACGTGGCTTTAGACAAACGTATGATGACACGCAGCCCCCGTCATGATATCATGCAGAATGGTTTCACGCTTACCTTTGTTTTTCATATAAGTTATTTAAGTATAAACTTGCACACCTTAATTGTTAACGATGGCTCTATTTACTGCCCAGCTTGTAAAATTTCTGAAATGGTAGCAACTGGCTCTCGGGGCTCAGCGCACGCCGGCTCTGCTGCCATCAGGCCTCACGGAGGTGCCTAGGTTCTCCGGCCTCACCTGTATGGCCCTCTCATGCCTTCCAGGCAGAGCCAGATGTGCTCCAGGTGGCTCTGAACTTGGAAGACCCACCTTCTAGCTGGGTGAAGCTGGATCTCTCTCCCGGGGCAGGTGGGACCCTCTCCCCTGCCACTTCTGGCCAGAGCTCTCAGCAGTCAGGTGGCTGGTGACACTGTCCAGTTTGGGGACAGGTACGACACCGGGGAGCCCCACACAAGCAGCTGCACCTGCTGGGCCAGCAGCGCAGGCCACTTCTGCAAGCCCTTATTCCTCCTGTGCAGCTCCTTGGGCAGCGCGATCGTGTGTTTGGATGGGAGGCCCCGAGAAGTTTACAATAAAATTCAAAACCAATTTTACGTTGAGGAAGAATCATTTAATTGGAGAGCCACAGCCTAAAAGTGCTCTCTTCACGCGCTTAACTAGCACGGCTATTATTTGTTTTGCTCTCCAGAGAGATTTACACCAGGCATGCTGCCTTCAAGGGCAGCCCTCGGAGCTGAACCCGGCTGGACCCTGGAGGGAGCTTCTGGAATGCTCTGACATGCCACGCCCCACAGTGCTGGCAGCTGGGGCTTGATAGACAGTAGATCTCAAAATCTAGGGGATGGACACTTCCAGGATGGGGAGATGGGCTCCACCATAGGGGGGAAAAACAGAAGAGGCACCACCCCAGGACGCCCGGGTGGCTCAGTGGGTTAAGCATCTGCCTTTGGCTCAGGTCATGATCTAGGGGTCCTGGGATCGAGCCCCGCATTGGGCTCCTTGCTCAGCGGGGTCTGTTTCTCCCTCTCCCTCTGCCCCTCTGCCCCATTCATTCTCACTCGTTTTCTCTCTCTCTCTCATGCTTTCTCAAAGAAATAAATAAAATCTTTAAAACAAAAAGAAGAGGCACCAGCCCAATTACCTGTTTCACACCCAGCTAGCACCTGTGATACGTCACGCACTGTTCTAAACAATTTACAAACGCACTTTACAAATACTCCATTCAAACCTCATAAACCAGGTACCATCAAACCCATTTCACAGATGAGTAAAGTGAGGTCTCAGAAGGCAGTGGCAGGTTCTCAAAACAGGAGAGCGTCCCCATCAGATCTGTGCCTTGGAAAGCTCACCCTGGCCACGAGGCCACACGGGGCAGCCCTCTACACGCCATTAACCACAGGCGACCCTTGTCAACCTAAAGGTCTTGACCTGTATTCATTCTTCATAGCTTGACAAGTTGGAACGTCCTTTGTCTGTCCCTCCCTCTTGCCTGACTTTCCCAGTCCTACGAGCAAGCGTGCCCCCCACCCCAGAAGGAGCCTACTGACATCGGAACAAGGGAGGAAGCTTGGCTGAGGTGTGCACTTTGGATCGCACCTGCACTCATCTGCTGGCTCATCACTTGCCACCTGAAGATGGGCACAAAGTAATAATCGTTAACCTAGGTCACCATGAGAAATGCAGGCCCCGGTGCTGGGTAAGAGGATGTGTGTGAAACAGGAAAGGGTGAGCGTGGGCCAAAGGCCCTCTGGGGAGGGAAAGATGTAGGTGGGACTGTTGGGCAAAAGAGGGTGAGTGGCCTTTCGTTCGACTTCTGAGAAACAGTGCCAACTGTTATGGAGAGCGGCCCAGGGAGGAGACAGAGCCACAAAAGTGACCTCTGAGCCCACAGGTCCCGATGCTGGGAGGGCAGCAGAGAATGGACAGAGCAGGGACCACAGAATCCGGAAAGCTGGTGGAATTGGAAAGAGGTGGGCTCGAGTCCCAGCTCTGCTCCGCATTCGCCGAGCAACCTCACCAGATTCACCCAGCCTCTCTGAGCCTCGGTTTCCTCTTCCCCCAAACGAAGATAATCACACCCACCTCTCAGCTCTGGTGCCGCTTGCAGGCTGCGTGGAAAAGGCCGGGCACAGAGTGGCTGTTCCAGAAAAGTCAGCTCCCGGAGGGTCACCGTTGTTTGGACATTTGCGCTCACCGAGGCAGGAGACCCACCCAGCAAGGCCTCGGGAAAACTCCAGGCTGCCTGTAGGGAACCAGAGCTTCCAGCACCCCCTTCCCAGCCGGCACTTGGGGCTTCCCTTACCTCTCTGAAAATTGAATTAAAACTTAACAGTAGTACCATTGTGGCCGACACGCTGCCGGCCTTGCCAGCGAACAGTCCTTAATATCCACCGCTGACAGGATGGAATTAGCTGTGTTTTGTTTTCTTTTTTTTTTGTTTGGGTTTTTATCTCTTGCTCTAACTTTCATTCCCCCGCCTCCACAGGGGGTGTAAGCTGGTGTTTAAATCCCATCCTGAAAGCCCTGGGCCGCTCCAAAGGAGGACGGGCAGGAGGCCTTGGCCCCCAGGCCGACCGAGGTGAGCGCTCTGCGAGCAGAGGCAGAGGGAGCCTGTGTTGATCTCCCCGGCCTCCGAGTTGGCCAACACGGGTTCTGCAGGCACAAGAGAATCAATGAAGAATTATAGTTAAGACTCCTGATTATTATCCTCATTAGAGGTAACCGGAGCCCCCCTGGCCCGAGCGCAGCTCTAAACCCCACTAAGACGGGACACACTCGGGAAGAATAAGCTGTATGTAATTTAATAATCCTGGAAACAAGTCCGCATTCTTTTCTGTCTTTGGCCCAAAGGAGAGGTAATTCCTGATGCAGCCAGAGAAGTGGAACCGTGCCGACTCGAGAGAAAGGCCTAGATTGGGTGGACAAGAAGGACTTGGGATTTGGAAGCTGTGCTCTTTCTCCTAGATGTAATCACATCCCAGTCCTCCATGCCCCCAGCAAGGCCTCCGTTAGCCGGTCAGAGCCTTCTAGAACCTTCATGAGCATCAGAGAATGGAGCTTCTGTCTAGGTCAGTGCAGCCCCACATGCGACCTTGTGTGGCAAGTGGAGAAGAGGTTGGATTTCAACCCCACTTTGCCCCCTCGGCGCATCCCTACATAGAGGGCTCCCCCGTTATCTGCTCGCATACAGACAGTATAGAGCACTCTCGCATCCTTCACCTTTTTGGCTTGTCCCATGGTCCCGTGAGAGAGGCAAGGTGGGGTTGTTACAGCCATTTCACAGATGGGAACATGGAGGCCCAGAGGTGTGAACGGTCTCCTGAAACTACAGAGCTGCCTTGGACCACGGCTGGGCTGGAACTCGGGCCTTCTGATCCCGAGTCCAGGAACCCTTTTTGTGTCCTCCAAGGCTGTTAAAGGCTGAGCTGTGGGCTCCCTCAAATTTATATGCGGAAGCCACCAGCCTAGTGCTTCGGAATGTGACTGTGTTTGGAGACAGGGCCTTTAAAGAGGGGATGAAGTTAGAATGAGGTTATTAGGGTGGCCCTGATCCAATCAGACAGGTGTCTTTGTAAGAAGAGATCAAGACATAAATAAACACAGAGGAAGACGCTGTGAGGACACAGGGAAAAGGCGACACCTACAATCCAAGGAGCGAGGCCTCAGGAGAAAGCAACCCTGCCGACACCTTGATCTCGGACTTCCAGCCTGCAGCCGGGGAGGAAACGGGGGTCTGCTGTTGAAGCCGCCTGTCCGTGGTGCCCTGTTAAAGCAGCTTGAGCAGACTAGTAAAGGCTCCGCCAGGCCTCCCTGCCTCCATGGAGTCTGCCCTGTTAACCCAGTCCCTGTCTCTCTTGTTGGCTCCCAGTCCTGCTTTGTGACCTGGCAGGAACTTGACACCCACCTCTTGGGACTGAGACCCGGCTTGTGGTGGCAGCGCTGGCTGGGGGACGATAGGCCCCAAACCCCTGGTTATCCAATGAGACCCACGTGTGATAGAGCCGGAGGCTTCTTAAGCCGATGGGACATTTAGGATATCCTCACCCACCGACCTGTGTTTTCGTGATCACGTATGCTTTGGTATCAGCTTCACGTGCCTCAACGGTGCTAGACATCTCCGAAGCCGGGAACATGACTTCTGGAAGGACTTCTCGTGAATTTCATTCTTCGCATCATGGCTATGTCTGTGTGGATCGTAGCTACAAATACACATGCAGACGTGCTTCGTGATTGGCTTTCTGTATCCGGTTCTCTGCCAAAAATGACGTATACACACCAACACAGAGCTGTTTGTGTTTCCACCATACGGATAAACCTCTAGTGTTTTATTCAGCCTGTTGACCGTCAGCGTATGAACATGCCAAAATACGGACATGTTCTCCCCAGTGTTCTTTTCTAAAAATCTGTTGACAGGCCATTCATGGAGGTTACGTTACTATACTATTCGTCACATTTTGACCTTGATATTTTCAACGTTCTTCTTGAAGATGTTCTGAGGCGAGCATGTTAGACCCTTGTGTTAGGCAGAAATCTTCAAAACCAACAAACTGATTTCCAGCACCCACTTTTCAGACAGCTGTGTCTGCCTGTCCCTTTTATGTGGGAAGGGGGCACAGAGTGAAGAGTATACAGTAGGTGCTTAATAAAGTCTGATGCTTCCCCCATCCCCCCAACCCCAGGCCTCTGTCCAGCCTGTTGCAGCCTGTTGGGTCCTGGCCCACCTGGGCTAGTCCACAGGAGTCACCAGGCAGCAGCCCTGCCCGTGGAAACAGGGTGGTCTTGACTCCACAGCCCCTTGCTCCTCCCTCCAGCACCCCTGTCCCACCTGGGAGGAATGTCCGTGTTGAGGCCAGCAGGGCTGCGGCCTCTTGCAGAGGTGGTGGGGGGAGCTGTCACCGCCGGCCTACAGCCAGAGAGAAACCCAAAGGGCTCACCTGACTCCGGTCTGAATGGGGGTCAACCTGGGCCAGCCTCGGCTACTTGTGGCTCCGTAGTGTGCAGCCGCAGGCACGTGGCCCACAGAGATGGCAGCCTAAGCAGACTCCCACCCAAGAGAAGTAGGCAGGGCCTCCCATTGAGACGTTGATGACTTGGGGCTGGGACGGCGGGGCTGGGGGTGAGTAGACACAGCCCGGAAGGACAGGGAAGGCTTTGCAGAAGGAGCTACATTTTCAAATGAACCTGGAGGTGGACGAGAGCCCATACATAGAGAATCAGCCACACACTTCATGCTGTTCCAGCATCTTCTTGGCACGTGCCCTGGACCTGACTCTCCGTGGACTGGCTACGTGACCTTGGCAGAGTCTCGCCTTATCTGGAATGCTGAGAAAGGCAGGAAAAGCCGAGCAGATGTCCTATCAGCTGCCGGGGCCCGGATGGCCACAGCATGAGTGGGCTGGCAGGTCTTCGTGGGAGGTCGCAGAGGGAGCAGGTCAGGCAGGTAACCAGCAGCACGGAGGCCAAACTCCCCAAAAGTGAAAGCAAGAAACCAGGAGAGAGGAGTGGGTGCCCCTGGGGAGAAGCCCCTCTCCCCCCGCAGCCGGCCAGGAATGTGCTGATGGGGTATGAACCCTATCCCCGGCTGTGCCAGGGCCCTTTCGTCCTGCTCTTTAATACAAACAGCGTCTGTCTTGTAGTCCAGAGCGCCCTTCCTTCCCGCGTGGGCCCTGCCGTACCTGAGACATATAAACAAGGCTCGGGCCTCAGACTATTGAATTAGGCCGCTTCTGGCGTTGCTATCGTTGGCAGAGCGGTTCCTCCACGATTGTTATCAGCTCTAATCAAATCTGGAGAGTGGCTGGAATGCTAATACTTTCCCCAGCAGTGTGTCCTTCTCCCCCTCTCGGCAGAGTCGCCCCGGTGGCTCCAAGCCCTGACGGTCTTTCTGTTTCAACCCAGGCGGCTCCCCAGTGTGCGCTGTCAGTGGGCCAACTGGTCCAGCGATGTCATTCTGTGTCCCAGGAGAGCCCCCTCCCCCTCCCCTGAGGCTTGTGTCTGATGGGGCGATGAGAAGGTGACAGTGATGGATCGTGGCCCTTGCCCCAGCCCTGCTGGGAGGGTGCACAGGTGAGCACCAGGTGGGCTAGAAATGCGATCTGTTTGGGCCCCAGCGGAATTCATTCATTTATTCATTCACCGAACAAAGGTGGGTCGCACACTTTACCGTTGGGCACAGCCATGGATAAGACGAGGCTCCTGGCCTCCCAGGTTCACGGTCAGGGCTGGCTCTCCAACTGATGTAGCACAGACTTTATAGCATGCGTGTTACAGACCCTATGATGAGTGCGAGATGGGGGCCTGGGGGGCATTCCAGAGGACTTCCTGGAAGAAGCTACATGACAGACGAATCCAGGGCAGGGTGGTGAAGGCTGGGTATGGTGGCAAAAGACTCTACTCAAGGACCTTTGGGAGCCCCAGCAGATGGGTTTGAATTGGCACCAGATGCCTGGAACGAACAGGAATCAGAAGTCATATCCTCAGCATGAGGTCGAGGGAAGGAGGGGGATCTCATGGTCCCCGGTGTTGAGCTGCATGGCTCCCTCCCTGCCAGAGACGGGGATGTGGAGAAGAGGCCTGGTGGGAAAGGTTTACCCAAGATGTAGCTGTACGAGGGTGGGAGGCCGACTGCTAACCTGGCCGTAAAAGGTGCCCATCTTCACGGGACCCAGTACGCTTGGCAAGGTGCCGACGAGGAAGGTTGGGCTGGCCCATGTTTCACACCAGACTGGGGCCTGGGGTCCTCCCCAGTGGCTTCTTAGGCCCAGGGTTCGGCCATGAGGGAAGCAGATTGTTGGGGTGCACGCACAGCCTCGGGGCATGCTGACCCCCAGGAGCGTATACTGTAGAGAGAGGAGACGGGCAGGTAACAGGGAAACAGACGCTAACAAGTGAACAAGATCCAGGTTTGACCAGTACATTTCCTGCCACTTTCTAAGTCCATGAGGCCACTGGGGAGATGGTTAGAGACACGACCCTGGAGCCCACCTGCCCGTGCCCATGTCCCAGCCCTGCCACAGGCTCCGGGTCACATTGCACAACTCACTTGATGTCCCTGTGCCTTGGACTCCTCATTCCTGGTCCGTGAACCGGGGATCATCAGGGGGTCCGTCTCGGGGGGAGGGCGTGGGTGCACATACTAGTTCAAGGCTCAGAACGGCACCCGGCATCTACCAGGCCGCACGAAGGTGCCATGTTGTGTTTACTGTTGGTGCCCCGGGTTGAGAAGGATTCCGACGCCCACTGGGCTCAAAGGCACTGGGACCAGGAGTGGCCCATGAGCTCTGTCTGGTCACCCCCAGGAACAGGCTCTGCGGGGAGCCTGCTGTTCTAGAAGCTTCTCGACTCTCCTTGTCATGGCTCTGACCAGCGTCTCCTGAACCTCCTGGCCCTGTCCTCTGCTCTCTTGACCTCATCCATTCATTCTTTCCCTGGGCCACAGGGGGTGGCTGGGTGGGGTCTGGATGAAGGGGTCTGGAGGGGAGGGGCCAAGCAGCCTCTGCTTGGAGTGTCCCTGTCATGTCTAAGGGGGGCACATGGGCAAGCCCATTCCAAGGAGCACTGGCCTGGGAGTCTCAGAGGCCCCAGGTCAGTGCGGGTTCACGGGCAAGTCCCCCCCAGCCCCCACCCCCACTCCCTGGGGGTTAGTCTGTCCCGCTGAACCACGAAGGGCAGACGTTCTTCAAAGAGACCTCAGCGATAAGACGGAAGTGGACCTTTTCTGGTTGGGGTTTGGGGTTTAAGGCCCATGCATTCAGACTCGTCCTCCCTAAACCCTGAGGACCCTCTGGTCGGTCCCTGCTTGTTTGGGGATCGGGGGAGATGGCCAGGGAGGGCAGCTCGGCACTGTGGAGGGGAATGACTCAGGCTCGGATACCGTGGATTCCAAAGCCAGAGCTAGGACTGTTGGCTGCTACCCTGTGACCCTCGGGTACTTAACCTCTCCGAGCCTCAGTGTCCCCATCTCTCAGAAGGGGTAACAGTCATGGTGGCAGGCTTGCACAAGTGGGGGCTCAAGTCGGGGCTAGAAGGAGACGGGGAGGCCTGTCCCTCCTTGGATAAATCCTCCTGGGCAACCAGCTTATGCTCTTAGGAGCCTCTGGTGGACCTCGGCCTTCTCTGCCTTGACCCCATCTGTAGCCCCCCTCCCCCATCCTTCTCCCCGCAAGCTCACCTCCCTTACGACCTTCTCTGCCCTCCACCTGCCTCCCACCCGTCTAAGTCCAGCTCCAGCCTCACATCCTCTGGGCAGGTTTCCTGACCACTCCAGCCAGGAGGCTGCCCAACCCCTGCTCCTGACGCAGCCCTCCCCATCTTCCTTGTGCAATCAACTCCCCTCCTCCTTTCAAGACCAAGTTCAAAGCCCCGTAACTCAGGCTTCTTGGTGCCTCCCCTCTTGGCGAGAAGGAGCGGACAGCCCACAGCCGGTCACGGGCACCAGAGGTCGAGCCTGACTCTGCTGCCTCCAAACCCGTGCGACCTCTGAGCCTCAGCTTGCCGATCTGCGGGATGGAGAGTCTAATCCTGGTGCCTCCTTCGCGGGAGGACTCGCTGTGATGAAGGACACGGCCCAGCACCCGGCCTATGGTAAATGCTTAGCAAGAACATTCCTACTCACCAGGCTGTGTTGTTTGCCATCTCTTCGCTCCCGCCTGCCACCCCGGCCCCCGTGCGCAGCGCAGCCCTAGAGCAGCCCTGGTGGCTCCCCCGGAAGGACAGCTAAGGAGCCCCAAGTCTCACTGTGCCTCGTGCAGCCTGGTTTCACTTTCATCGGGGTTGCCTTGTTTTATCCCTCCAGTGTGACCCCGGGGGACAGGCAGGGGACAAGGCTGTTTAGGCTCACCTTTTAGATGAGGAGAAAAATCCATGGCTGTTCCCGGAGGCCCTGGGTCCCCAGCTCCACCGCAGTGTTTCAGCTGCAAGATCTAACCCTGATGATGCAGGAGGCAGAATGGAAATGCTCCCCAGTGCAAAGTGAGGAGGAAGGATGTCCCCCCTCCAACCAGGGACAGTCTGTCCTCCACCCCACTGCTGTGTCCACCGAAGACCAGTTATCAGGCAGGGTGGTGCCAGGTGGGCCCTGGGTGTGAGTGGAGGGACCGGGCTAGAGGGAACCCAGTCCAGCTGACACAGCAGACTGTTTGGACCAGAACTCCCACCAGGGCCTTGGGCTCCAAAGATTCGTGCTGCAGGGCGAGACTTCCAACAACCCGTTACCTCTCGTAATCCCCATTCGGCCCCCCGGCCGGGACGACATCATCCCCAGTTTACAGACGAGGAAACTGAGGCTCGGGAGGATTTAAGAAGCTGCCCAGACCTCGTGGGTCGTAGGGACACAAACAGAGGTGAAGGGGGGACCTGTCCTTCTCACTTTCCTCTGCACCGTGCCCCCCTCGAGAAGGCTGAGGGGACAAGCCCAGAAGTTACTCCGCAGGCCTTCGTCCACCACGCCCCCCAACCGCGTTCAGCATGGGATTCTAAACCATCTGGCGGGGTGTCTGGGAGGCTCAGTCCATTAAGCGTCCAACTCTTGGTTTCGGCTCAGGTCATGATCTCGGGGTCTTGAGATCGAGTCCCACGTCGGGCTCCGTGCTCAGTGCAACATCTGCCTGACAGTCTCTCTCCCCTCTGCCCCTCCCCCACACCCTCAAATAAATAAATAAATCTTTTTAAAAAATAAAAATAAACCTTCCAGGATCTGGGGCACGTTCTACATTGCAAAGACTTTCACAGGCAGGAAATGGTGCCCCCTCAAGCAGCAATGGTTTCTACCCTGGAATCTTCGTAAACACACTCGTGAATTCACTTTGCGAAACACCACCTACCTTAAGAAGAGACACTTAAAAGCTGTGAGCATCCGTTGCATCCCTAAAGCTCTAGGGGCGCTCAAGGCTGCCAACTCCAGATGACCGAGAAATGCTAGCTGAACATTCGCCGTATATATGTCACATTTCCATCATTCTGTCTCACTGGGCAGCGACGATGACACCCCTCTGGCACACCGTAGTTTAAAAAGGGCGTTCCTGTGCACACATTTCCTCGTTCATCCAATGCCTTTTGGGGGTCTCCCGTGTCCCAGCCACGGGTCTGGGGGCTGGCTGACAGTGGGACACAGAGAGCATGCCCACTGTCCTGGAATCCGTACATGGCAGTGAGGGAGAGGCAGTCAGCAGACGGTGGCACACGGGGCATAATCAGAGCTGCGCGGGGACAGAGAGAGCGCCGTGATTAAGAGGGAGGGGGGTTCTGGGTTAGCCAGACTACACCACTTGGAGGGTGGCCAGGAGGCTGACCCCCGAAGGGCCATTCTAAGGCAGGTAGACTGGGAATTGGCTATTCCCATGTTCCAGCAGAGACACGCCAGGCTCAGAGAGGTTAAGTCATTTACCCAAAGACACACAGGTAATCATCAACAGAGCTGGGGCTCCAACCAGCCTGGGGCTTATCCCTTCTCTTCTACCTTCACTGCCTTGCATATTTCCCCCTGCAATTTATTCAGTGAAGTAAAAATTCAGAGTTGACATTTAAAAGCTGAATAGGGTGCCTGTAATGGAAAAGATACTCTGTTTCCATTTCGAAAGAGTCCCCGCCTATTCTGCAAGTGAAGCAAGACCCATCGAGGGATGGTCTGATCATCACGTGAGGAAGCCCTGGCAGGGAGCGTCTGCAAAACTCACATCCTGTCAATACGTTTTTAGGAATGTCATCACACCCACATTTTAAAAGCCACTGACAATAAAAACAAGACTCAGCAGAGGGTGACAGGAGTGCATGTGTGTGTGTGTGTGTGTGTGCACACGCGTGCGCACGCATACGTGCAGCTCCACGCCTGCTCCTCGGTGCTTTCCTGCTCACGGTGACAGGGTCAGGGAAGAATTTTCTGTGACTAATTAGGTTTTAACTTGCCAGAGAGAAAGTGGACATTGGCAGGCTCTTGTATAAGAGTGAAACAAAGTTTGAACTAGAGTGAACTTAATTTCCTTTGCACTGAAAGGAAAGAAAGATTAATGAAATATCCCCAAATCCATCCTGTTAGTTTTTATTAAATCAGCAAATGAAATTTAACCTCCAATTCTGTTATAACGTCCTTTCCTGTAGATTGGGTTTCAACAAGCCTAAGTGAAATAGACACCCTCCCTCTAGAACAACATTTCGATATGAAAATTGCATTATTGCAGTCAACATCAGGTTACCTGAGGAGCAGCCACTTGGAAAACAATTATTGCCACAGAGCACAGTGACACGTATGTGGCCTCGGATTTGCAAGAGCCACAACGTTCTAATTGGGGTGTTTCTGTAAGGTTATTTCTCACCTCTTTGCTAAACGCTAAAAAAAAAAAAAAAAAAGCATTGAATTTTATGACACAGCAGCTGCAATATTTTTATCTTCAAATAGGGATGCGAAAGAGGAGGGGAGAGAGGAGAGCCAGGAACGATCTGTTTTGCGCCGAGCCTGTGATGGGCACTGGCTCTCCCCCGTGGGTTGGTTTGTGGACACCGAAGTCTTAGGGAGGCAAAGTGTATTCCTGAAGGACACAGATCACTTAACTAACCTGCAGCTGTTTCCCGGCTTTCTAGCCAGGAAGCATATGCAGCTGAACAACCTGGGGGTTAGGGGCACCAAACCCCCACACCATTGAAAACTCTAGTATACCTTTGACTCCCCTAAATTAAGCTACTGATAGCCTACTGTTGACCGAAGCCTTACTGATAGCATTCATAGTCAATCAACACATACTCTGTATGTTATATGTATTATATAACGTATTCCTGAGCTAATACCTAACTTTTCCAGGATTTTTTGTTATTTCTTGGCTATGCGGTTCCTCTGTGTTTTCAAGTTGTTGCAAATCTCCGAACATCTTTCTTATGTACTCATTGAAAAAAAAATGTGCAAATCCGTGGACCTGCATAGTTTGTTCTCATGCTGTTTAAGGGGCAACTGTGTATCATTTCATCCATGTTTTTTGGACAAATATGGACAGGCTGCTGTACCCTGATGGTCTTGGAAATTTCAAGCTTCCACGTACACGAGCAGATGACTCGTACAACGCAGCCCTTGGCCGTTCTAGACTTCTGTCATTTGAGCATCACAGTCAGGTAGAGGAGATCCTAATGCCATTTCATAGTTTCAGAGAGGGGAAGTAACTAGTCCAGGGTCACGGACAGTAAGCGTCAGGGCCAGAGCTCTGCACCCAGGCTTCAGCCTCCAGGCCCAGAGCAAATCTCTTCATGGTGGTATATGCAAAGGTGGCCACCAGTCACGTCTATATTCGTATGTCCTGTGGACACTGTACTGGGGAGGGGAGAACACTCAGGATGACTTCAACATGGTTCTCAAGTGAGTTTCGCAGAAAAGCCTGGTTTCTTCTCAGCTTTCTGCTGTCATCAGATTGAAGGAAACGTGCAAAATAAGAAGTGGTGGGTGGGGGGAGGCTTGGGAGTGATCTCTTTCTGTCTGAGGACAGAAAGTGCGTGTCCTGGGTCTGGCGTTGGGGCAGGGGGAGCAAGAGCCTTCCTGAAGGCTGAGAGAACCTACCAGACTCAGATCTCAGTGCAGAAAAAGCTTCCACCAGCCAGAGCTGCCCTCAGACAGTGTGCCTGCCTCAGGAAGAGATGAGATGCTTGTGGTTGGAGGAAAACACCTAGAGACAAACCGACGGCTTGGCCGGGAGCGGGGAGTGTCGTGATGGAGCGTTGTGACGGGAACGTGGCTCATGCCTCTGTCATTCTCGGACTCTGCCTTAGAAAACTTCACGCCCACCTCGCCTCTGGATCCAGCCCAGCCACGCAAGGACGAGGCTCAGTGCAGCGTGGAGCGCATTCAGGAGACACGCCAACCGGGAGAGAATTCCTTCGCTAGCCTGCCAGCTGGGGCGGAGCGGGGGGCACTGCCTGCCACCCCGCCACTGACTGCCTGTGGGCAAGTGCTGGACACCGTGAGCCTCAGCGATCTCCTCTGGGAAATGGGGACGATGCCAGGTCTTTCCTCACCAGGCTGTCTGTGGTTGGGGTTAACCGAGAGAGGGAGTGTCAGCACATGGAGCCCGGCATCCAGCACACGGTAGTTGCTCGGTAAATGGAGGCTATTATCAGCCAGTTCTCAAGAACTTACGTTCCTTCGGAGCATGAAAACTGATGCAAAACTCCTTGCTTAGAAACCTGAACGTCAACGCCTCCCTTGAGGGCCTCTGGAAAGCCGCTCTCTGGGGGAGGGCGCACATCAGAACATAATTCAGATGGGCCCTTAGATTTCCAAGTGCCCACATTTTGGGCTCTATCGCAGCTCTATTAGCTGCGTAAAATGCCCGAAGTGATAGCCAAGAGGGAGGCCGCTTTGCCAAGGTTCCCCCAGCCCGTCCTCTGGAACTGATTACTCGGAGCCTTTCAGAAACGCAGAAAGAAAACGATGCCAGGGCGGATGGACAAGCTGGGGACCAGCTCATGTTTCTAATCCGGCGGCCCCCCTCCGTCCCCCCCCCAACAAAGTCTTCTCCAGTTTTTAGTAAACTTAACCTGACAATCGTCAAAGGGAATCAAACAGCGCAGAAACGAAGCCTTTAAAAGATGTCAGAAGAAGTCAGAATCGGTAGAAATCTACTACGCCTTCCACCCACCCCCCTCCCCTGAATTAGTATTTAAATCTTTTAGGAACAGGCTCCAGGGGCTGGATTATTTAACTGGCTGGCAAGAATGCACTTAGGAAGGGCTCGCGTGTTTATTTTGGGCACTACCTCCTCACCTCCTTAGCGTAATCCCCAGACTCAATCTAGGGTTCTTGGGAAGACACCAATTAGCAGCACCGGCTGTCCCCCTCCCCATCCCAAATCCCCAAATTGGAGGAGGGAATCCCCTGGAAGGTAGATAATTAGCAGAGGGCGCTGCTCTGTTCTCTGCAGGCCGAGGGGTGGGAGCCGGGCCCGGACCACCAACAGACCGAGGGGCTCTGTACACACCCCCTTGCTTTATCAGAAGGGCTGCGGCCAGCTATGTGCATCCCTCCACCCCTGCTCATTAACAGCTACAGCCGGGGGCTCCTCTCCACACAATACCTCTTTACAGCACAAGGATTTAGCACAGAATAGGCCCCACGTGCACCCCAAACACCTGGGCACAGCTGGCCTGAGTGGGACAGCGTCTCACTCGAGGTCCTGACTTCTCCGACCCCTCCCAGACCCCTCCCAGTGTGACCTGATTCCTGGGTCCAAGTCCTGCTGGGGATGGAGGGGAGCAAATTCCTATTTGCTGATAATCTCCCATGGGCTAAGCCCTGGGCCAGACAATTTACAAATGCTTTTTTATTTAATTCCACATCCGGAGCCCTTCCCACATTCCTGCAACTCCAGCCCACCCACCCCATCTCTGCTGGGGCACCTGAAGATCTCCGTGTGCCCACCCCCATGTAGGGAGGGAGGCACTGGGGGCCGAGACAGGGACATGCCTGTGTGTGCAGGTGTGGAATTGGCACATGAAGACACTGCCCGTCCCTCCACAGCGCTTGCCTTCCTGAATAGGTCCCTGATGGGGCTTCCTCAGGGCCAAAGGCAGCAGATGGGTGGATGGGTATCCTGAGGCACTGGGACCTCAGGCCTGCCTGCTCCATCCCCAGGAATCCTGAGACCTCCCTTTTCTGGGCTCCGCCCTCAGAAGGGACCATTTGGAGACAGTTCTACCTCCGTGTCCTTCCTAGCAACAATAAGAGAACGTCCCCAGCATACTTGTCAGGGAATCTTCTCTCTGACCATGACACTTAGGGATTGGTCTACTGGAAACCAGCATGCTGAGCTGGAAAAGCTGGAGGTCAGTAGGGTTGAGGCCAAAAGCGACATTTGCACCTGCGCCTGGCTGGGTGACATCTATGGGTCACTTGATGCCTCCAGACACTCTCCCCTCCTGGAGAATAACCTGCCTTCCGGCACGGGGCCAGAGGACTGGGTAGGGCTGGCCATGTTCAGCGCCTGGGGCATTCTCAGCATTTGGGTGGAACTCAGTGAATGAGTTTTCTTTTTCCTCCTGTGAGTTGAGGTCAACAGAATGTTTGAATATTCTGGCAAGGTTTTAACCACAAAGGTGCCGTTTTCTTGCTCTGATGGAGACATCGTGCAGCTTCCAAAGAGCTTTGTGAACTTGTGAAAAATGACGCAGCCCAATGCTCCCTGCACCTTAAACATTTTAACACAAAATCTTCCTGGGGAGCGAAATGTGAGTTTGGGGCCCTGCCTCTAGGACACCCTGGGACCTCAAGGGGGCTCTGACCTCTAGTCTTCTGTTTTCACAGGTGAAAGCCCTGCGCTAATAACACCCACTTCCAAAGGGCTCCTTGGAGACGACACACGGGGTGAGCACGAGTGTGGACACCAGCAACAGCCGCATGACGTCATCCATCCCCAGGAGATAGAGACCTCCCGGCGTATGAGAAGCATTCGTACTGCACATGTCAGAGGACCAAGGGTCAGGCGTCCTGAATCATAGACCTGCCCTGCTTCGGACCCACCCTTTGGCCTCTGCGGTGCCCCCCACCCCCGGGCCTGCCTTGTCTCTGGTCCCGATGAGGGTACTGGACAGGATGGGCCAGTTCTGGGATTCTGTCTTTCAGGTGACTGGCCTGCATCCTGGAGATCCCCGGGCTGGTCCTGTGCAGACAAGCATTCTTGAGTTAGTTGGATAATTCTGGGGGTCTCAAATGGGCCTCTCTGTGAGGTCTGCCTTGGGCTTCATTCACGAGCATTCTTAGAATGTATGGCAAGAACATACTCATGAGGAAATGTCTTTAGAAAGCCAAGAGCCAGAGCTTCCAGGAGCCACCCGGAGCAGCTCATCTCATGATACGACCGTGACTGTCAGGCCAGCCCACTTATCCCCCTGCATGAAGTGACCAGTTTCATGGCACATGCTCAGAAACTCCTGTGAAGGGAGGTGGCACGGAGTGGTATGGTAGGGCAGGACCTTGCAGTCTGATGGCTTATTGTGTAGACCCGACTCCTAGCACCTCAAGCCTCAGCTGTCCCATCTGTACGCTGGGGAAAATGACACCTGCTTATTGGGCTGTTGGGAGGGCAGAAGGCACACTGCGAGAAGTACCCACCCAGAGTAGAAGAACGGGGCTCCGCCATTAAATTTCCTCCTCTAACCTGCCAGCTCATTCCGGCCATCCCGAGATCCTCAGCAGAGCTGTTTGACCGTGGGTACAGCAGGGACCCATGAGGGCCTCTCTCTTCCTTCCTTCTCTTCCATTCGCTAGTGCCAGATCCTAGGGACAGAGAGATGAGGAATGCTCATGGCCTGCTTGCAGCTGCTCATTATCTATAGGAGAGGGCACGTGAGCAATTAAACGAGGGTGCAGACGGCAGTGGGCATGCGTACAAGGGCCCACGGAACCACAATGGCTGTCTTTCTATAAAGTGGACGCCTTGGATGCCATGATCCCAAGAAGCTTTTCTACCTGCCCAAGAGAGAGGAATGAGCAAGAGGAATTCCCTGAGTCCTATGCTTTAGGGTCTTTGCCTAAATTAATTCCTGCTACTCCTTTGCAGATCGCCCCAACTTCCCACAGGGCTCTTTCTCTCGAGAGCACACCTGGCCATGACCCCACACCACAGGTGACGCTGTAATCCCCAAATAATGTCCAAACTGCATTCATCATCCTTAAGGCTGTCCTCTGCCACCATTGGTTTCTAATCAGAGCTCCTTCAATTAATATCTGGGGAGAACCCACAGGAGACCCCCCTTCCAACAGAACCCTCAACCTACAGACCCCAAAGGAAGGCACTCTGAAAGGTAGATACCACCTCGTGATACCCCACAAATCTCCCTCTCCTTTCCAGCTGCCTTCCAGACTTTCTTCTGGCCCCCTCCCACCTACGCGTGCGTACACACACATACACACACACACATACACACACACGCACACACACATATGCCTCCTCTGTTAGCGGGTTTTGTTTCACACAATGAGTGAGATTTCACAAAAATACACAAAATACAGGAATTCTGGGACAACTGGCTAAGATCGGCCCTGACTTCTGGGCACTCCTGGTGAGTCACCAGGTCTCAGAAAGGCCTCAGGGCATGAAGATGTTTGCCAGGGAGGCAGTGAGCCAGCCCCCAGGGGCTCATACGATCCCTTCCCTCCCTCCACTGCAGCGAAATATCAGGGAAAGGGGGGGTGGAGGGAATTATGTAAAGAGATGTGGTATTTCATGAAATACAAGAAGAAAAATGCTCTAAAACCCATAATCATAAACACATCATATGGAAAAAGGAAAGAGCTAGTTTTGAGTAAGAAGCGTCTTTTCTCTACTCTGGTCCCCTCCCAGTTCTGGTCAATATTAGATACATAATCAGAGAAATGCTTAAATTTCGTCCGAGGCTTGCTGGAGTTGGAAGCCTTGATTTTTTTTTTTTAAGAAATTCCCTACCATGCGTTTTATTGCAAGAAGGATTTCCTTTCTCAAATGCTTTCACCTGTCAGAAGCCCTCAGTCAGAAATGTAACAGATCACTCTAGTCTCTCATTCCTGCGAAGCAGAGAGGAAGGGGGACCCCAGTGAGGGTCCCCTTGCACGGGGCACAGGGAGCTGGAACCTCCTGCCGGCCTCAGTGAGGGTCTCTAAGGGCAGTGGGTTGCCCACGGGCTCATGGACTCGGAAAGGCCAGGACCCTTGCCAGGGAGCACCAATTAGGGGACAGCAAAGCCAGGACTCTAGGTAACCCCAAAGCCCAGTGCACCCCACCTCCCTGCACAGAGCTCCCCATTGGAACAGATTTCCTGTGAAAATGCAGAGAAATCGGAATAGAGGAATATTCCCCCTCCCCAGACAACCCAGGGAATGTTTCCGATTTCCTTCATGCTTCTGTGTGTATTCTCTTCTAGAAATAGCCACGGGAACGCCTGCTCAGTCACCTTCCTATTTGATACATTTCCTTCCTTCCTTCCTCGTCCCTGCCTTTTTTCCCCTTTCTTGATTATTAACTTTTTCTTACTTATTGAGATCGGATATGTATCATTAACACGCACACATCTATCAGCCTGTGATGACTTTGTACATATACGTACATCCATAGACTCACTACTCAGTGCCTTGCCCCATCCAGCCAGGTAAGGGCCGCCCTGACCTTGACCTCCAGGGATCCAGTCCACTTGGTCCTGAGCCTCACGGTCCCATGCATCCCTGGTTGTTCTTTTTCTTTGCTGTACAGTATTCCACTGGATGGGTACACCACTAAGCATTCCCCCATTCCACTGGTAATGGACACTTGGTTGTTTCCGTTTTTTTAGCTAATATGTTACAATGTTCCTTTGAGCATTTTTGTTCTTGTCTTTTGATGGCTGTAAACAGTGCACCTGGGTATATAACCAAGAGTAGAATTTCTGGGTGAGGGTGCATAGGATGCTTTTCTGGATGATCACTATTTTTATTTCAGCATGATAGACATCACTGCAAAAAGTTAAATAAAGAAAGAGTTAAACCTCACCTCCTCTAGTCCCATCCTCCCACCCACGGGGAATATTCTAACACACTTCTCTCCATGCTCATCCGCACACACGGACACACACATAGAGTGTTCCGAAACTTTCGTTCATTTCTTCTTGTTTTTTTTGAAGATTTTATTTATTTATTGACAGAGAGAGAGGCAGCGAGAGAGGGAACACAAGCAGGAGGAGTGGGCGAAGGAGAAGCAGGCTTCCCACTAAGCAGGGAGCCCGATGCGGGACTCGATCCCAGAATGCTGGTAACGTGACCTGAGCCGAACGCAGACACTTAATGACTAAGCCACCCAGGTGCCCCCATTTCTTTTTATTTTCTTTTTCAGACAGAATAAGATCATTCTATAACACTACTTATACCTTGCTTTTTTGTTTGCGTGTTTGAAACTTTGCATATCTTAACCATTCTCCCAGATTCATACATATGAATCTACTTGTTCTGTTTAATAACTGAAATAATATCCCAATATATGAATGTAGAATTACTTATTCAACCAGTATTCTCTTTCTAAGGAGGTGATTTCCGGTTTTCTTTGACACGTGATGCTACGATGAACATTTGAGATGTGCCATTTAGTACTACTGTTTCTATTTTCCTTGTAAAGAAGATGCCCTGAACTGTGATTTCTGGATTGAAAGATATGTATGTCTTCAAATTCAACATATCTGAGCCAGACACAAAAGGACAAATATTGCATGAGTCCACCCATATAAGGTGCATAGAATAGTCAAATGTATAGAGACGGAAAGTACAATAGAGGCGACCAGGGGCTGGGGGTGGGAGAAATGGGGTGCGAGTGCTGAATGGGGACAGAGCTTTTGTTGGAGAAGAGGAAACATTCTGGAGACGGATGATGCTGACCGTTGTACAACAAGGTACACTCACTCAGTGCCTGAACCGTACCCTTAAAAATGGTTAAAATGATCAATTTTAGGTTATGTGTCTTTTATCACAATACACCAACTTTTAAATTATGAATTAGAATTTAATATACCCAGTGATGACTTTCTCAAACCCTGTATTTACCAAGTGCAGCAGACGCTGCTGTCCCACCCACTTTGGCCAGCATTCCCGGTTTCAGTATGTTCCAGCTGCCTCCTAATGTAAGTATCTGGGATTCCTCTCCTGAGGGTTTTCTCGTGGTCAGCATGGGGAAGCAGATAGTGAGATAATGCTCCCTGGAGAGCCCTCAGCCAATGATGGACGGGAGGTAGAAGAAAAGCCCCCTCAGGTGGGGCAGCTCAGTGGCACGCTCTATCCTCTCCAGAGCTCTCCGGAAGGACTGCTCCGCAGAAGCCTCAAAGATCACCTGTTGGGGATGCACCTCCTATTGGCTTCCTCCCCTCCCCTCCTCTCTTGCTTCCCTACTGCCTTCATAGGCTTTCTGGAATCCCCTCCCACGCTGGTCTCAGGGTTAGCCCCTGCCGGACTCAACCCAAGACACCTGCGGAATGGCTGTCCGGGCCAACACTGCGTTGAATCTTGTCGGGGAGACAAAGATGAGGTAGCACGCTGCACAGCCAGGGGCAGAAACAAAGCTCCGTGGGGGGCAACAGAGCCTCTTCAGCATGTCAGGCAGTGAGTCTCAGCCCAAAGGGTCTGAGAAGGGCACAACCCCTGAAGCCACCATGTCTGGACATCCCGGGAGACACCTGTGCGGGACGGTGGATACAATAAGGAGGGACATGGCAGGCGTACCTGTCAGGAGGACGGCACATGCAAAGGGCCGGAGGCTGGAACCTGCGAGCCCGGTGCAGGGTAGGGATGCGCTGGCTTCTGCCACGGCTCTGGGACTCACCGCTGTTCTGCAGGAGCTGGGAGGGCTGGGGCAAATCCCTCAGAGGTGGGGAGCCTTTATGCGTGCCTCTATACAAGCGGGCCAGAGGCCCCGGGAGGACCGAGCGAGTCAGCGTGTGTGGATGTGCTTCTCCAAATGGGGTGTGGATGGTAGTCATTTGGGTGCACGCTTCCTTAAGAGGCTGGGCATCTGTGCCTGGGCTTAAAAGACAGCCGTACCCCCCCATCCCCCAACACACCACATGGCTCAGAGCTGTTAGGAGCAGCGAGATTCTTGAAATAGGAAGGGTGGGGAAAGGCTGCCACTCCAGTGGCTATGGTGTGGCAACTGATAGTAAGGATGTGTCCTTAATGACCTTCCAGCACAATCAGGGTGCTCTCTGGCAACACTCCTTACCAATTCTCTTCTCCTCACACGTATTAACTGACGGCAAAGTGCCAGGCACCGTGCTGGGACTGCAGGAGACAAGGGGACGCAGAACCCGTGAGCAGCCCACCTTCCGGCTGGCGGTGAGAACCCGGACACAGCCACGTGACCCTGAGCAAATCACTTCACCTTTGAGAAGCCTCCGTTTTCTCATCTGTGAAATGGGGAGGCCACCACTCACCCCATACAGATGTTCCAATGATCCTTCGAGCTCACAGAAGTGAGAGAACCTGTCAGGCTCTGGCCTGGGAGCCTAGGAAATGTGGATTCTGGGTGACAGTAGCCGGCTCAGCACTCACGTTGCCCGTGCACAGGGCAGTGCAGGAAGCAGCCCATGTGGCCTCTAAAACACAGGGCGTCCAAATCGCAGGGAAGTCCTGCATTTCATTTATCCAGTCCTTAGCTAAGGGGACATCCGTGTTGTTTCCAAATTTGGGCGATTGCGAAGGAGGCTGCTATGAACATTTTTATACTTGTCTCTGGCAGCTATGTGTGCACATTTCTGCTGAGTAAGCACTATGGGAGGAAATGTGGGGACATAAAGTGTGTTCACAGTGTTCCAAGGCAAGAGCTGCCGACTGCCACTCTACCAGCCGCATGGTAGAGTCCTTGTGGCTCTCAGCCAACACGTACTATTTTCAGTCTTACGTTGTAGCCATGCTGGTGGGGGAGGAGTAGAATTGCATGGTGGCTTTGTTTTGCATCTGCCTGATAATTAATTCAGTAAGACATCTTTTCACAAGTTTATTGGCCATTTGGGTGTCTTCCTTCATGAAATTCCTGTTCAAACCCCTTGCCTATTTCCCTATCGGATTGTCGTTGTTGGATTGTCAGTTGTTGACTTTCTTCTTCATTTGTAGGAGTTCTTTATATATTCTGGCTACCAATCCTGTGTCGATTATATGTACTGCAAATGTATTTTCCCACTCTGCGAGGATATTTCAGAGAGACTTAGTGTAACATGCCCAGGACACACAGATAGTACGGTTTTAGTCACTCTTTTCAAGAAGGGATGATAAGGGTCAGTAGGTCTGTCTGTATGCTGTATCAACATCCACCAAACCTTTTTTTTTTTTTTTTTTTTAAAGATTATTTATTTATTTGACAGAGAGACAGCCAGCGAGAGAGGGAACACAGCAGGGGGAGTGGGAGAGGGAGAAGCAGGCTCCCAGCGGAGGAGCCTGATGTGGGGCTCGATCCCAGAACGCCGGGATCACGCCCTGAGCCGAAGGCAGACGCTTAACGACTGTGCCACCCAGGCGCCCCATCATCCACCAAACCTTTAGATTTAAGACCTCTTTGGACAAACATAGAGCCCCACGTCAGCAAATGTGGACCCTGGATGGCTAAGATAATGATCTATTGCTAATTAGAATTAGCATGTTGGGATAAGGCTTCTGCATCATTACAAAACATCCCACTTAGTTAAAATATACCGCCTATGGAAACTCTTAAGGAATTATCTATTTATTTAACTATGTTCTGAGCATAGAACAACGCTCTTGGTGAATCCCTAAGGCCCTGGTTCTCAAAGTGGGGCGCTTGGACCACCAGCAGCATCACCTGGGACCATGTTAGAAATGAGGATTCTCAGGGCCCACTTCAGACCTTGGGAATAGGAAACCCAGGGGTGGGGCCCAGCCATCTGTGGTCTCACAAGCCCTCCAGGTGATTCTGCTCCATGGCTAATGTCTGAGAACCAGAGCCCTAATCCATCTCACATTTATTGGGATAATAAAGGGTCACGCTGGCCCCAGACCTTCAGCTTTCTGTGGCCAATACCGATTGTATATCTTCCAGGACTTCTTCCCCTGAGTAAATACTTGGCAGGTATTATCCCATGAAATCCTCAGAATAACAAGGCGTGATGCAATCACTTCCATGATACTCATAAGAAAGCTGGGGCCCAGAAAAGTTGAGTGACCTCCCGCAGGCCACACAGCTCACAGGTCGGTGGAGCTGGGGTTGCAGCCTGTCTGACTCCAGGTCTATGACTGCCCCACATGTTGTTCCCAAAATCAGCACTGAGGTCCTGACATCATCAGCCCAGAGGAAAGTCACTGTTGGGGCCTTGCCTTCTTCCCTCATCCGTATACTTTGGATTGAGAATTGGGAATTTAGCAAACATTAAATGGTAGAATCTTGGAGCTAGGAGACCCCTCAGCATCTAAATAAACCAGCATCTAAATAGACCAACCATTGATAAGTTCCACCATGTGCTGGGCACTCCGTCACTCACTGTGCAGGCCACAGATGCCGTCAGTCCCGGTCCCCACCCTAAAGCAATTCACAAGGCACTTGGACAAGCAAGCTGACCAGAGCTTTGAACATCACCAAGGGTTTTGCAAGAAGGAGGAAGGGAAGAAGAGGGAGGAACTGGTTCTGCCTGGAATGCTCAGGGCTGGCTTTTTGCAGGAGCTCTGCTTAGCAGACCACTGAGGGATGGGCAGGCAGGACCTCAGCAGGCAGCCAGGAGACAGGGCAGTGCAGGAAGAGGAACTCGGGACACAGAAGAAGGGGTGGGAGACTTCAATATGCAGTCCTCCTCCATGATGGGGTTGGAAGGAGAGGGCAGCTGGAGTGGAGCAGAGGAAGAGAGCTGGAGCAAGAGGTCAACATCAGCTGTGCAAAGGAGCTGGGGAGCAGGAAGAGGGAGTGGTCTGCCTCGTAGACACAGAGATCATCTGGGAACATTCCTTTCCATCCCCTCTTGCCCAACCAGTGCCTAGAGCAGATGGGATGGTGCAGGGGTGGAGAGCAAGGTGAAGCCGGAATGGTCAACAGCAGGAGTCAAGTACAAAATATTTCCCAGCTGGAATGGTGTAGGCACTGACCAACCAGAATATCCGTCGGCCGCCATACACACCAGCACAGACCTGCTAGCACAAACCAGCTGGTCACCAGCCCTGATTTACACTGGGAGTTGGCATTGGCTTTGAACGCCAGCGTGATTCCCCAGGACCTTAGTACTCTTCTCCCAGTGCAATTAATCTAGAAGAATCCAGTTGTCTTAGAAATTCCCGCTTGGTCCCATGTGGGTAATGCCCACTTCATCACAGCTATGGGGCTGGGAGTTTCCCTGGCTGGATACCTATTGGAGAAGGCACCCAGAGTGTTGGGGGCATACCTGTCCGTACCTTCAACAGCCTTGCCTTAAGGAACTGGGAGCACACCAGACCAGGGGCCACCTGACAATAAATAGGAAGCATGTTGGAGACCTGTCTTTGTTAGTGTTTGAGAATCCATCAAGGGTTTTTAATTAAAGTTAAGAGGATCTTTAAGGAGCCCATGGCTTTCCAGTCTGTGTGACGGTAAGATTAGCTCTGGCTGATTGATGGGTGGTGGGCGGTAGCTCTGAGGCCTCATTCAGAGCACTGTCTTTGAGAACCCAACACGTTGACTTTTAACGACACTTGGTTTCAATAAGGATTGCGAACCTCCAGCGGGCTTAATCTTTGTTATTTACTCTGCTGTGAAAACCCAAAGTCATCAATTCCAAATCTTCTTATGTTTTTGTCCTAGGATTCGGGTCTTCTTACCTGCAGCCCAGGAATCCTTATGTTTCCCCCTTAGGGCCATCTCTTATTTATTGTTTAAGAAAATGGCCAGTGGTAATGACCATGGAAGGGCTGACATTTTTCTAACATTTGTTAACATTTCTGACATAGTCTTACTCTGTCCTTACTTCCTGGCGCCAGAAAGGGGGCTGAATTCCTGGAGTTCTATCAGATTGGCCTGGTAGCAGGACCCAATTTAAGAGATAACTCAATTTTAGAAAACTCAGTGTAGAGAAATGAAGAAATTGGAATTTGGGACATGGAATCTTGGAGGTCTGAGAGAGGACAGTTCATCACATTCCAAAAGGCCTTGGTTTGCCAGGCTTCCTCTGCTGCACTAGGGTCTGGACAACCAAAGCACGCACTTTGCACCTGCGGTGTGTCGTGCCCTGGACGAGGAGTTAGGAACAGCAAGATGACGACGATACGGTGTGCAATGAGCTATGATAGGAACAAGGCCATAAAAGAGCAGGGAACAGGACACATACCCATCTACTGCTTTGGCATGCCTGATTCCCTAATTGTCCCCTTCATTCTACAAGCCCTGTGTTCCGTGAGTGTAGACCCTACTACTGCTGTTTTGCATGAGAATTGGTTGGGTAGAGGCATCTCGAGAGCAGTGGTCAACCCGTTTCTCTCTGGTCTCCTACTAGTCTTCGCTCAGTGACCAGCATACAGTGGGTGCTCAATAGATGTCTGGCAAAATGATAAACCAATACGTGAGTGAGGTGAGTAAAGCAGACAAAGAAACTGGAGTCCAAAACTTCTGCCAGTTGGGTCTTGGAGGAGACGATCACAGCACGAGCCAGCTGGAAAACAGAATTCAATTTCTTAAAAATTCAAATTACATGGAACATTTTCAGGTGTGGAGTGTTCCGCAGTTGGAAATGCTGGTGCTAGGTGACAGGGCCATGGTGACGAGTCCTTTCATTGTGGCCTGGGGACAGGAAAGTAGGTTGAAGGGCCACTCATAAAATGATGGAGGGGTCTGTGGATTCAACCAAGGGTTTGTTGGAAGAACTCTGGATTTCTCCCCCCCGCAGAGGTTGCAGGCTAACTGGGACAGGGCTCCGTAGCAATTGAAGGTGGCATCTGAAACCCCATTTGGGTTTTGTTTTTACTCTGAGGTTTGAAGATCTTCAGCGTTTGCTCACTGGTTTCCAGTGCGACCGCCCAAAGGCCATGCTGTCCCAGAACCACAGAACATTTAAGTGGATGCACCCTGAGAGAGGTGGCCAACCATCTCGGTTTGTCCGGGACTGACCTGGTTTTAGCCCTGGAAGTCCTAGGTCTTGTGGAGCCCCTCGGTCCTGGGCAAACAGAGATGGTCACTTGAGTCTTTAGAGACCATTAGCGGACCCAGAATAGACCCAGATTCAGCCCCTAGTATGTCTACTTCTTGGCAGGTAACCTTGGGTATGCGCTTTGCCCTCCTAAGCTTCAGTTTCTTTGTCTCTGAACCAGGGAGACTCACAGTCTTCTGAGATGAACGTGTTGATTCAGTGAACTAACATATATGCGGCCCTCGGCCCAGCGTGTGGCCCCCACAAGGAGTCGATAAATTCTAGTTGCTGTTGTTGTTGTGATATTCCAAATGCCTCACCTTCGAGACGAAGTCCAGAAGGAAAACCAACAGATTGAGGTCTCCCAGCAAAACACAGTGGAAAAGCCAGGCCTCAAAGCAATACCCAGACTCCCAATCCAGTGCTCTTCCTTAAACCCAACCAATAGAAGCATGGGCTCCCCCTGAGGGGCTCCCAGGTCTCTGCCGGCCCCTCTGGAGCACACATCTGTCCCACGCTCAGTGCAAAAGCCATTGCAACAGTTGGAAATCTCGGGTCACAGGCAATGCAACAGATGTCGGGTCACCCGGAAGCAAAGGAGTTTATGGAAGCACGGGGGGGCCCCCGGGACCACACGGAAAGGCAGGGAGTCAGCTTGGAACAGCGGAGTCAGATGGGTCAGATCATCCCTAAGAGTACTTCTGGCAGCCGGGATAACACAACAGTTGCATCAAAGTGTTGTGTTGAGAAGGAGCGTATCCCAGATGGTCTTCCATCTTTGAGCCCACCCAAGGGCCCAACTGGCCCGGCTGGCAGGGGTGGGCAGGGAGAGGCGGAATGGGTCAGAAGAGCCTCTGGAAGTCATCTGCTTCTGCCTGGGGAGGGCTAGAAGCAGGACCCAGTATGCTACTAAGGCTGCATTCCAAGGGGGTGCCCCCAAAGGAAGTCAGGGTCCCATGAGGAAGGGAAAATAAATGGGGGTGAGGAGGTGGCTGCAAACACTAACTGTCCACTCTAGCCAAGTGCTCAGGGAAGGTTGCTCTGCCGCTCAGTCTAGAACCACTTTGCACTGGGCCCACCTGTCCTCTCCTTCTCCTTTCCTTCTTCCCATTAGAATCTGGCCTGAGCTCGGCCCCTGTACCAGAAGGGACCCTGCCCAAGGGATGGAAGGTGTTCATGTTGAATAATCCCATGCCCCACCTTCCCTCTCCACTGGGACACTGGCCCACCCAGGGCCCCCTTCCTTTCTCTGCTTACCCCACTTCAACTCCTCAAACCAAGACCCCTAGTGAAAGAAGCCCATTTAGGGCTGGACGAAAATCACAGCCGGCTGGCTACAACTTGGGTCCCCATGAAACCCAAGTGAGAAGTTCTCCCTGGAACACAGTTGCTGCAATTTTGGTAAAACCACTGTAATGAAACAGTAGTAAACATCCCAGAAACTCTCCGTGTGAACCAGGACCAGAAGCCCGTTTTCTCCCAAATGGGTCTATTTTTCACTTTCTCCTCTTCCAAAACGGTCCGAGTAATGACTTGCTGAAAACCTGGACGATACCACGCTGTTTTGAAGCCCAGCCTGTCTTCAAGGGCTCTTTTTTTTTTTTTTCCCCTCCGATTTAACTTGCTGGGCGCCTCTGGAGTCTGGTATTAATAATAAATATTGCCGTGCATCCTTATTTTTCCCTTAATTTAATTAGAGAAAATGTAATAGCCCTTATGAAAACAATATATGAGTTTTCAAACCTAATTAACATGATACAAAGTGCGCAGGTCACTAAAATTGTTGTTTTCTCTGGAAAGCTTCCATGCAAATAGATAAAAACAAAACTGCATTTAATTCCATAGCCCGGGCTAACAGGCAAATCAGAGATGACGACTCCCGCCCTAGGGCCCTGTCTGCCTGGTAATGAATACTTTCCTTTTGTCACGATTCAAGGGAGAGCAAGAGCGATATGCGAACCCTATCAAATATTCTGAGGGGGAGTCAAGTCAGCCGTGACCGGGGCTCAGCCTTCCACCGTTCACGATCCTTAGGCCGAAAAGCAGCCCAGATGGAAGGGAGCCCGCTCTCCTGCGTGGCCTTTGTGTTCTGCGTGCAGCACCCCTCCTTCGTTCCCGGCCAAGACTGGCCTGCCCCGGGGGGCCGGGCATCCTTCCTCCTGCTTCAGGGGGTCTCCCCGGGCTGTAGGGTCTGGGGAGCGGAACAGGCAGAGCCGCCAGCGTGGAGCCTGACTCTTCAGGGTTTTCTCCAAGGCTGAAGAGGAGGCACTGTGATTCCTCACTCAGTAGGAATGAGGGCACCCCTAAGTGCCTGGTCTGGGCTCTGCCAGGAACCCCCCCACACACAAGGTGCACCCTCGACTGACTTCTCAGGACATGCCTCATCTTCTTCCCTTTCACAGCAAGCACCAGGAGCACCCCCCACTTTCCTCTCCTGCGTTCGAATCCAGGCTCCCCCACATGGAGAGTGGGGTCAGTGTCCCACCTATGAGAGGTCCGACGGGCTGGTCCGCAAAATGGAGATGGTGGGTATCTCCCGCCTGGTGTTGGGGGATGGGGGGCTTAATGTGCCTACTGAGGGCTCACCACGTAGCAAGTGCTTTCTAAAATATCTCTTCTGTTTCTTTTCCCTACAGCTGACAACTGCTGTTCACTTTCCCCAAAGTCTGAACGTGGAGTGGACAAGGGCCCCCCACCCCAATCTTCTCCTTTTTTGCAGTCCCATAAACAGCAGCCCACAGGCCCTTGTGCTTGCCAATGCTTTGGGGTTCACGTGTCTGGAAGTAGCTAGATCTTTGCATCCAGGCGGTCATGGGTGAGGGAGCTGGGAGGTCCAGAGGGAGAGTAGGGACATGGGAAGCAGGGTCCGGCCCCAGGGACAGAGGCTTCAGGACCCAGAGAAGAACCAGAGTCCCTGGCACACATGCAGTGTCCTGGGTTCTGGTCGGTTCTCCTTAGGGAACGCAGAGGGCTGGTGGACCCCACCTCCAGGGATCGTGTGGCTCTGCAGGGTTGGGGCAATGGGCCAAGGTACGAGGCTCACAACTGGCCGGCGTGAGAGTCTGTCCCAAGCCTGCTGGTTCCAAACACGGTGCTCCTTCCCTTCCTCAGAAGAAAGATAGTACGTTTAATTATAAGACGCCAAATCGGGAAAGAGCTTTGTTTATACCCAAATGTGATTATGTTGTTATGGTAGGTATTACGTAAATGGTAGTTATTATTACTTGCCATTATTATAATTAATTAAAACATGTTTCTTAAATGCATGTGTTATAAATGCTTTAACCCACAATGCACACACCAGGTGTTGCCAATGGTCACTCACTCTAATTTTCACTAATTTGCATGGGCAAGTGGTCTCTGTTGGCAAGTTTGAAGCTTCCTTTAGTCGAATTGTGGATGCGCGTGAGTAAGCGTGTGTGGCAGTGTGCGGTCCAGAGAAAAGAACACCCATGCACTAAAGAAGAAAGAACACCCATGTGTGACACTTATTAAATTTTATTTTAAGATTTATTTATTTTGGAGGGGGCAGAAGGAGAGGGAGAGAGTCTTAAGTGGACTCTGCAGTGAGCACAGAGCCTGATGTGGGGCTCAATCTCACGACCCCCAGATCACAACCTGAGCGGAAACCAAGAGTCAGACGCTTAACCAACTGCACCCCTCAGGGGCCCCCCACGTGTGACATTTTAATACACATAGAGAATTAATACACTTGTTTGCCTCTTCTCTCTCTAACACCTTCTGAAGTGACAGTCAAGGAATAATGAAGGTATGGACCACAAAAGCAAGAGAATTGAGAGGGAAGAGGTAGGCCCCAGAAGACAAGAACTGGCCAAAATTATTGGATAGATAACAGTAACCGATTTATCAGAGCAGTGCTTGTGGGAAGGAAGGGGTGGGGAATTCCGAAATCAAGCAGATTCAGGAACCAGGCCCCTAAAGACTCAGGAGTTGGAGGCTACAGAGATACATCCAAGAGTTAGGATCAAGTTGTGTCTTTACACAAGATTGTTCCAGAAACCATGTAAAGAGCAGTTACCCAGCTTTCCTTCCCCACCATGCTCTGCCATGGGTCACCTACTCCCTATACTGACAGAAGAAGGTCAAGGTTAATCTCTGAAAAAACTGAACTAGGGAGGGTCAGAACCCAAGGACACCAGACACAGCTGAGGGAAGGGTGGGCACCATATTGAAAACAGAGGATTGAGTAAGAGTTGGCATTCTAAATGGTGAGACCCTTGCCCCCTCTCTATCTAGGCACCCAGGATACAGGCAGCATCTTCCACAAGCATGAGCCGGGAGCAGACTTTTCTGGGAAGACTGACTAGTGTGAGGAAAAAAAATGACTATAGCTATTCACATTTGAGGTCCTTTAATGAAACAGCCATAATTCTGTAGAGAGCCACACCCGTCCACAAGGCCCTGCATCCAAGGCTCCCAATCCGGTTTTTATTGCTTTGTTCTGAAACACGAACAGACAGACAAGAATCACCGGACCTTTGAGGAGAGCACTAAAACCCACAAACAGAACAAAGGAACACGTAGGGAACAGAGACTTCAAAAACACTAATATCCTCAGAGAGATAAGAGAAAACATCATATCCAAGAACAGGATGTCGTTTATAGAGCTCTTAGAAACTAAAACCCACTTCAAATGAAAATCCAGTAAAGGTTTGGAAGATATAATTGAGGTAACCTTTTTAGAAAGTAGGACAGAAAGACAAAGGAGCAGGAAAATAAAAAATGAGGGATGAGGGGCTCATGCAGGAGGTCCAATATCTAATTATTAGAACTTCCAGAGAATGAGAGAATTGAGAAAAGAGAAAGAAAAAGAAATCAAGGAATACAATTAAGATTGGCAGAATATAATCAAATGTGTTTCTGGGTTGAAATGTTCCACCAAAGTCCTAGCTCAAGGTCGGAACAAAAGGCGTTCGCCAAGGCGCATCATCAAGAAATTTGAGGAAACCAAGGATAAAGGGATCTCAAGTGCTTCCAGGAGATGGGAAGGGTGGGTCATAGGCAAAGAATCATCAATCACAACAGCTCTGAATTTCTCAGTCCTTGGAAGGTAAAAGGTAATGGAACAATGCCTTTGACACCTCAAGGAAAATGATTTCCAATCAAAAATGATATTCCCAGACAAAGTAGCAGTTGGGTGTGAGGGTAGAATAAAGACCACTGTAGATATGGAAGGTCTCAAAAACTTTACTTGCATTAACCATGTCTGAGGAAGCTACTACAGGATGTACCCCAACCACGTAAGGGAGGAAACCATGAAAGACGAAGACATGTTTCCGAGTCTGCTCAGGCTGCTGTAACCAGATACCACAGACGGGGGTGTGGGTGGGTGGGGCTTAAACAACAGATTCGTTTTCTCACAGTTCTGGAGCCAGCAGATCGGGTTTCTAGTGAGAGCACTCATCCTGGGTCATGGCTGCCTTCTCACTGTGTCCTCACATGGCCTTTCCTCCATGCATCCACACGGAGAAAGAGAGAGCTCTCTCTTCCTCTTAATATCAGGCCACCAATCAATTAATATAAGGAAGGATTAGTATAATTCAAGCACTAATTAATATCATTCAATCACAATGTACTACATGGCATAGCAGCGAACAACATCTGTACAGTCCTACTGTTGTGAAAATTAGGGATATTAAGAATCCAGGAGTGCCGAGTTTTGAAAACTTGTGATGTGTCTATACTGAACTGAAGCACATCATCTTTTTTGCTGATGAAAGTCTTACAAAATTATGAGATTCTCAAGTTTGCTCTCTGTAGAGTGTCGCCCCCTTTACTCCAAGGCAGGGTGCCCCCTCCTCTGAGCTCCCGCCACCCCACACTCCCATCTTTCGCACTTCTGAACATTCGGCATGGCCGCTACTGCTTCCCACAGCAGCGTCCCCACGGTCGCCCTTTCGGGGAGCACATTCAGTGAGGGAGACAAAGAGAAAACACAGTAAATGAGAACATCATAGCCAGTTAGAAGTGACGAGGGCTGTGAGGATGGGAGCCAGTAGGACGGCATAAGGGAGGTGGGGGAGGGCTGAAGACGGATCACTCTGCAATAGTAAATAGGAAACGGGGAGCTGTTGAAGGTTTTTGAACAGGGGAAGGACCTGATCCGATTTGAGACCCCAGAGGGACCAACGAGGGGCTCTTGCAGCTACCCGACAAAGAGACGATGGGGACTAGTCGAGATGACACTAGTGAAGATGGGAAGAAAGGGCTGGGACTGGCGTCTATTTTGAAAGAATGAATGAACAAAACCAACCCATATGAGATTCAATGTGATGGCAGATTTACTCGGGAAATCTGAAGAGAGAGAAGGAACCTCAGTGTGGAATTTTGGTTTCGAGATCGCTATGGTACAACTTGACACCCAGTTGCTGTTTCCCAAAAGCTCCGAACATGCGAGTCCCTTCAATCCACTCAAGTCTGGTCCAACATCTTCTTGAGGAGCTGGAGCCTCGGGAGGAGAGAGACACCAAGAGAAGCCCGGAGTCGGGACCCGCCTCTCCCCCTGCCCTGTTTCTCTGCTACCGCCTCCCGCCCACATCTCCTGAGGGGCTCCTGGCCGTTCTGAGGCCAGGGTCCTTCCAGGCCCCTCCAGAGCCCCAGTCAGAGGAAGAGGCCTGGGTGGCAGGACCTTGGTCCCGGTGGGAGTATGGCATTGGGAGGTGGGAAAACACACAGAAAGGCAAAAGAAGGAAGGAGGGGAGCTGCCATTTCCAGAGAGCCCCAGGCTGTGCTGAGCTCAGCGCCAGATACCAGGCACCTGGCCTCTACCATCTCCTTGAATTTGACCCATCATCCCATTTTCAAGATCGAGAAATCCAGGCTGATGGAGGGGAAGCCACCTGTCTGAGGTCAGCCACAAGTAGAAAGGGCGGGAGCTGAACTCACCACTCCCTACTCCCCCAGACTGCAGTCTGCAAAGCCCCCACGCTGTCCAGAAGGCTTAGGGTAGGTCTGTTTGTGGGTGAAACTCTCTGGGGCTCAACCCCAACCTGCCCCAGAGGTAGCTGACCTCTCAGGAACCTGACCTAGAACATAACCTTGGCCTGTGCAGTTTCCAGAAAACCAAGCAGGAGGCAAGGATTGCCGTGTGGCTTCTGAGAGCCACCTGTCCCTCAGGCCTGCTGATGCCTCACCTTGTCCCAACGAGGCTTCAAAACCGGGGGTCCCGGGAGAAAAGGCCAACTTTCAGAGCGCTCCAGAGGGAGGGGCCCGTCCTGCTGTCTCTGCTCCCCGGCATGCTCCCTATGCTTTCGGACACCCCCACATCTCGCCAGCCCCCTCCCCTGCAGGGCACATTTCTGCAAACGCCGCATACAGCTTCTGCTCATATGGGCAGCAGCTGGGACTCGCAGGTTCCTTTCCATGGGAACTGAAAAGGAGCAAGAGGCCCTCATGTCCTGCTTCCCCCCCGGTGGCCTTGACTGGATAATGGAGGGGAAACAGCACATCCAAGTCCAATTTCTCTTTTCAAGATAAAACACGGAAGCTTGGGAGGTGGACGGGCCAGGATTCGAGGCACAGCGCCTCTGCTTTCCGAGGTGGGACCCACGGTAATTCACTTAAGTTCTTGGAGGTTCAGGCTCCTCACGAATAAAAAGGGGACCCTTTGGGGGCTGTCCTAAAGATCTGCAGTAGTGTGTGTGAAGTCACCGTCACGGCTGGGGATCAGAATTTCAGCACGGAGAGGCTAAGAGCCTTCTAATCTCTTGCCACCGGAGACCAACATTTTCCGCATGTTTTGCAAAGGGGAAAAAAATCTATCTTAATCAACATGTGTTTTATTTTATTTAATCTCCTCTGTCATCCTATGAATAAGGCATCATTATTTTTGCTTGAAAGAAGAGCGCAGAGGGGTTGACGGTCACACACGGAGAGCGCAGGCCTGGAACCTTCGGGCTCCAAGCATAGGGCTGCCTCTCGAAAGAACCGCCTGTTTGCCAAGTGAAGATTCTGTGGTAAGGATGAGTGGGAGGAGATGGGGAGGGGACAGGCAGGCAATCGCAGCTCAAGTTCACCGAGCAGCTCGCATGCACTAAGCCCATCTGTGCATTTCCTCGTTCCAGGGCTCCCGGGGACCCCATTCAGCGGGTAGCATGGGCAGGAGCGGGCTCGGGGCTGCTGTGCCCGTGCTCACATCCGTGCTCTCCTGCTCTCCAGCTGCATGACCCTCAGTGATCTGTTTCACCTTTCTGGGCATCAGTGTCCCAACCTGGAAAACGGGCTGATTAATTGTACCTGCCTCCTAGTGTTGGGATAAAGATGCACAGAAAGTGCTAGAACAGTACCTGTCATGTCGTGAGCGCTCAGTACACTTAAACTAGTATTGTCTCCATCTGACAGATGAGCTGCCCGAGGTCACCCAGCTCATCAGTCGTAACTTGCCAAATAAATAAATAAGAAACCCCACAAGCCATGACTGAGCCGATGCTGTGGACCAGCCGGTGTGGTAGGCAGGGCATACCCTGGTGTGGACTGTGTGCCCCCCAAATTCCTACGTTGAAGTCCTAAAGCCCCATGGACTGTATCTGTAGGGTCATAAGAACAGGGCCCTACTCTGATTATGACTGGTGGCCTTCTTCGAAGAGAAAAAGAGATCTCTCTCCCCTTCCTCCCCCAGCCCAGGCCACACAAAGAAGAGGTCACATGTGCACCCAGAGCGAGCCGGCGACCATCTACCAACCAGGGTACAAACTCTCACCAGAAACTAATTTGCTGGCAGCTTGATCTCGCACTGCCAGCCTCCAGAGCTGCGAGGAGACACATTTCTGCTGTTTCTGCCCAGTCCACGGGATTTTGTTAAGGCAGTCCGAGCCGACCAAGACACCAACATCATCAGGTTCTGCTAGCAAAGCAGAGATGGGACGGGCAACAACAATGCCTGGCACTCAAAACCATGCAGTTCACCCAACAGCACTGAAAAAAGATGGGACCTATCTGTCAGGACTGGGGCGGAAATCTGCTCGAGAAAACGATATTGGCCAAAAAGGCAAGTTGTCAAACGTTTCACGAAGGATAGCCAATTCAAGAAAAGCACGCACACAAACACAGAACAACGCTCAATACTCCTACGGGATCTTATTTAAGTGTGAAATACATTCGAACAGATCAGGAAAATTAGAGTCATCAAATCCCCTTGCTTGATCTCCTCCAAGGAAGAGAATAGGATGGGAAGGGTCCGAAGGACTCTCTCTTTATCTGCAATTTGTAAACTTTTTATACTGAGAATATATTCATGCATTGTGTTTCTTGAGACTCAAAAGTCATCAGATATATAAAGAGAAAGAAAGGAGAAGACAGAACATCCGCCCCGAGGTGATCTATGCCTCCATCACGCACATAAAAGCCGCTGGCATAAGTCGCTAATGCCTCTTCACCCCACACCCCATCACATCTCTCCTAAATGAAAGACTTTTTGAATAGAGGAAGACCGTAAAGAGGATGGGAAGGTGGTGACATCCGTTCAGGGATGAGAGCAGAGAATGGCTCCAGCAAATACGAGCGAGAGATAAGGAGGACAGGAAATGTGATCAAAGGAGAGAACGCCATCGGCATCAATATTTGACGCACGTGCTTTCCCCGAGTTTTCCCGGCAGCCCTGCTGGGGCTCAGCCGAGCTTGCAGAGACGCAGTCCCTCCAGTCCCCCCAGCAGGCCTCCTGCACCAGCCCCCAGACAGCTCTTTCCAAAGAGCAGATCTGACAGAACTCAGCCCTTCCTACAAGACGCAGCCCATAGCGGGATGTGCCCCCTCCTGAGTCACCCCACAGTCCCTGCCCTGGGGCGTGTGCGCTGCAGAAGCCTGTGGTAGCCCTTGGCCCCCGCCCAGGGCTTCCCCACCCCAGGTCACTGAGTGCGTTCTGGGTCCCTGGAAGGCCAACCCACCTCTCCTTTCCCCCCGCCTCTCTGCTGGCCCAATACCAGAGAGCGGCTGACACCTGGGGCAGGGCCAGCATCATGGACCCAAGTGCATCATCTCCCGATGGCAATACTTGACAGGAACAGAGCTGCTTGGGATCTGTGGGTCACTGTCCAAAGTCTGGGGCACCAAAAAGACCATCTCCTCAAAGGACATTTAAGGCTTTTGGGTTTTAAACCAAATTCTCTTTTATTTTTTATTTTTTAAAAAGATTTTATTTATTTATTTGACACAGAGAGAGAGAGAGCACAAGCAGGCAGAGGGGCAGGCAGAGGGAGAGGGAGAAGCAGGCCCCCTGCTGAGCGTGGAGCCCAATGTAGATCCCAGGACTCCGGGATCATGACCTGAGTCGAAGGCAGATGCCTAACCAACTGAGCCACCCAGGCGCTCCCCAAGTTCCTTTTTAAAGGAATTGGGAAAACCGAGACCATGTCATTCATAGTCTTCTTCACACAAGAAGTGGCTAAGAATTGTTTTTGTCGACTGACAGAGGGAAATGATATAAGAAAGAGCAAAGAGATATTTCATTGATGTCGCTGTTAATTTCACATGAATTAGCTTCTTTAAATTGAAAATAATGGAGGCATGTGGTAGAAGAAAGGTGAGCCATACAAAAGGATAGTCACTAGAACAGTCTCCTTTCCACCCCAGAAGTAAATGCTACTACCAGCCCATACCAGGGTCTCCTTGCACACACACATTTGCACACACATTGCCTTTTCATACATCTGGAATGAGACTGTACATACACTCAGCATATTGTTCACTTTTCAATTGCCGATATATAAAGAAACTATGAATGAAGAGGTCTTCCCAAGACCTAGCCACACTTCCATCCAAGACTTGCAATCCACATTGCTTGAAATACGGCATAAAGGTAGTTGAAGAAGGGCTGTGTATCTGTCCACACAAGCCCCCAGGGAGGTGACGCAAGCGTGTGCAGAAGGACCTTGGTGAACAGTTATAACCACTGGCAGGTGTAAGTCCTGTTACAAAGGTAGACATAAAATGCATGGAGGAAGGAGAAATTGGTTCTGAACAAAACCATCAGGAAGGCTGGGCCACAGTGTGTCATCCTCTCAGGCTGGAGGACACCAATGGGAGGTCCACTGATGCTTGTTGCACAGGCATGAAATCCCACGTTCACGACACGGCACACTGAGCTGTCACAGAAGGCAGCCCCAAACTGCTCACATTTTAGCAACACATCACATATAATACTGCGGTGCAGTCCAGGGCAGCCTCTCCTAACCAGATACATTAATATTTCTGTAGAAAATGTTTGAAATAACTTTTTTATTATTAAAGCTTTTTTTATAAAGATTTTATTTATTTATTTGACAGAGAGAGAGACAGCCAGTGAGAGAGGGAGCACAAGCAGGGGGAGTGGGAGAGGAAGAAGCAGGCTCACAGCGGAGGAGCCTGATGTGGGGCTCGATCCCGGAACGCCGGGATCACGTCCTGAGCCGAAGGCAGACGCTTAATGACTGAGCCACCCAGGCGCCCCTAAAGCTTTTTGAATTTCAGAAATGCATACAAGAGACTGTGGACCTTAATAAACATGGACGTCAATGAGGAAAACATTAAATCCAATAAAAATGGAGTGGGATTCAAGAAGCAATGGCAGAGAATGACATTAGCAAATATGTTGTTCAAACTATAGAAAATTGTATAAATTGAAAAAGAAATCATGGTTGGGGGAATTTTAAACACAAGAAGGAACTAAAATACTGGACCAAAAAAAATGGATGAAAATGGAGCAGTGGAGGATCAGAGGTAAAACATGCTAAAATCACTGTGTTGTCCTGGGGGATGAGAGAGGCATTTTTTAATTTAGAAGTTAAGCCCTCCAGTTGAGACATGTAAGGTCAGACACCAAAAGGAATAACTTCCAAATAATTAAAAGGGGCAAAGAAACTAATGAAGGCTTGATTGAATGTTGCAAAGCAGGGAAAGAGACAAGGGAGAAGCAGAAGGAACCACAGTAAGTGGAAAATGGGAGTCAGCTTCCACACATGCAGCAAATGTAAATGCATCAAACTCATCTATTAAAAGACTGGGATTTCCCTGAGTGAGTTTGTCAAGATGGAATTCTATGATGTTTAAGAGAGAGGTCTGAGATACGAGGCCCCAGAAATACTGAAAGTAAAGATACAGAGAAAGGTACACAAGGCAAAGAAATCTTTTGGATCTAAGGGAACATACCACGTAGAGCTGTGTCGAAGATGTTATCTGACTGTGTCTCAGTTGATACAAAAAGCCCAATGACCCGTATGAAAAATCTACACTTAAAAGGAGACGAACACTAGTGAATTCCCGTATATTATTCCCAGCCTTCACACTGCAGGGGAAATTGTCCGCCAATGTACCTGCATTGGCCTCTAGGCTCTAAGCTCCTGGGAGGAAACAAGTTGTATCTCATTAGTAGTCCCTCAATTCCCAGCTCTCAGTCCAGGCCTGACTTAGAGGCTTCTTAATAAATGTTTATTGAATAAACCAGTGGTTCTCGAGCCTGCTGCATATCAGAATCTTCAGGGAGTTTTTAAAAATACTGAGGCCTGGGCCCCACCCCAGACCAATTAAAAGGAACTCTCTAGGGGTGGGGCCTCAATATGGTATATTTTTTAAAAGCTCCCCAGGTGATTCTGATGTTTGGCCAGGGCTGAGAACTGCTGGAATAAATAAATGGCTGAATGACCAAATGAATGAGTGTCTCTTTGATTTACAAAAGAATTCATTGCAGGATTCCTTTTAAAAGCACGCTCCCATGGTGCATTTCCAGTGTAACTCGATTTTAAGAAATTTGATTTACACCCAATATTGCCGGGACAATCTATTTTGTAAAGCAAGGAACATCTGTATTATCTATCAATTTTTTTTATGGATTTGGGAATATTCTGTTTCTCCATTTAGAAGTGAACTGGAGATTTGAACAAAAACTGTATCATTTCCTGTACTCTGAAAAATGCTTTCTCCCACTCTGGCATTTAGAGACCATTTCCAGGCAATATTAAGCATGTGATTACTTAACGAGACATTTAAAGCGGTTTTGAGAAGTATAAAAACATCGTTGTCTGGGCTTCCTGCTCCTGATGTAAGAGGAATGGGATATGTGGAAGCGGAGCTGCGTTAGGGTCCTCCTGGGTGCTGGCGCTGCGGCAGGCCCTGGGAGCAGAGCAGAAAGTGAAAGCCAACTCAGGTGAGCAGCAAGAAGGAAGGTGAGTGAAGAGGCGTCCAGGTGTCAGGCGAGGCGGACAGCAGTGGCACTTTCCCAAAGTAGCGTTCATCGAAGCTGGCAACGAGAAGACGGATCAAGACCTTCTAGATCAAGTCCCAGAGAGGCTGGAAGGAGGAAACACCTCATAGAGGAGCGAGCCTTAGGGCCCTGTCTTAACAGATGGGGAGGATTTCTCCCGAGGTCAGGTTGAGGGGAGCATGGTCTGGCAGAGGGAACAGTGTGAGGAGTATGGGGAACTGCAGCAGACGGAGTGATGCTGGTGGAATATTTCCTGGTGCTTTTCTTGCATGGCTTGAGACCCCCTCGTGGTCAACACCAGCACCCACACCAGCCAGCCACACTGGGCATTTACTGCCCCTTCCCATTGGCCTCGGCTGCCATAATTGTTTTATCAGTGTCCTAGGACAGCCGTAACAAAGTGTCACAAAACAGCTGGCTGAAACAACGGGCATTTATTCTCCCGTAGTTCTAGAGACCAGAAGTCTGAACTCATGGTGCTGGCAGGGCCACAGACCCTCTGAAACTTGTAGAAGAATCTAGAAGAATCCTTCTGTCCTGCCCCTTCCTAGCTTTTGGTGTCGCTCGTGATGTTTGCTGTTCCTTGGCTTGCAGATGTTCCACTTCAACCCTCCCTCTTCCCGTGGTCTTCCCCCTGTGCACCTCTCTGTGTCCAAATTTCCCCTTTTTATAAGGAGACAGTCATATTGAATTACGACCCACTCTCATGATCTCATCGCAACTTCATTTCCTCCGTAAAGACCCTATCTCCATTAGAATAGCCAAGACATGGAAACAACCTAAGTGTCCATCTATGGATGAAGGGATAAAGAAGATGTGGTCTCTAAACATATATGATGGAATATTATTCAGCCATAAAAAAGAAGGAAATCCTGCCATTTGCAACAACACAGATGGAACCTAAGGGCATTATACTAAGTAAAATATGTCGGAGCAAAATTAGTCAGACAAATATTGTATGATCTCACTTATATGAGAAATCTGAAAACAAACAAACGCCCACCAAAACCCACCAAACTTACAGATAAAGAGAACAGATTTGTGGTTACCAGAGGCAGGGATGTGAGGTGGGAGAATTGGGTGAAAGTGATCAAAAAGTATAGATTTCCAGTTTATAAGATAAAGAGGTTCTGGGGATGTGACGTGCAGCATGCTGACTGTGGTTCATGATATGGTATCGCGTATTTTCAAGTTGCAAAGAGAGGAGGTATTTAAAGTGCTCATCACAAGAAAAAAACGTATACCTCTACGTGGTGATGGATGTAACTAAACTTATTGTGAGGATCACTTTACACACATAAATCATCACGCTGTACATCTAAAACTAATACAACGTTCTATGTCAAGTGTATCTTGATAACCGCCCCCATCTCCAAATAAGGTCACATTCTGAGGTGTTGGGGGTCAGGACTCTAACAGATCTTTTATGGAGGACATAGTTCAACCCACAACAGCCATAAAGGTTGAAAGATGGCCCCTTCTTATTCTCCTTTCTTTTCTGTTCCCTATGTTCTTTTCTTTCCTGCTTCTAAGTACTTAGAATATCCCTTTTTCCCCCAAGTCCTGAGTCTTTTGCATTATCCCTCCTCCCCCTTTCCTGCCTGCCTGATCCCCTCTGGTCACCCTGGAGAGTTTGAGCAATCCACTGTGGGTTTCACCTGGAGTTACCGCCCCGCTGGCCCTCTGCCCATTTCCCCCCCTTCCATCGTCCCTACAGCCCAGTGGTCAGAGCACACCTGTCAGCGCTTTTCCCTGCTGTCCTCGGGGCACCCCCTGGCCATCTGCTCCAGGTACTCTTATGTGGAGCGTTGCTGCCCCCACCTCTGGGACCTCCAAATCCTCAATTTCCCCTACTGTCAATAATAGCATCTTAGAGGTAACCCCAGAGCGTCCCTACGATCTCTTGTCTTCTTCCTTTCTCTCTGAGATAATCTGGGCAAAGTCTGGTCTTAACTTGTCCGGTCATCCTTCAGCAGGATCTCGGCTCGCCCTTCATCTGTCTCCTGGAACATTCTTGAGTGTCTGCAGCCAAAGCTGTATTTCTTTTCTGTTTCCCTTTTCCTTCTCCCCTCTTATCTTGGCTTGCTCCCTGCCCTCTTCCTTTGTTCCTCTGTCTGTTATTTATACGAAGTCCCTTCCCTGTTCTTCATCCCGTGGAGATCCCCTGCTGAAGCTCAGAGGGGCGATGCTCCCTCTGGAACTCGGCTAGTCCTACCCAGGCTTTGGTCTGTTGCTTGCAGCCAGCTCCCGAGAGGACAGGGCCTGGGCTGTGGCCCCCGGAGACCCCCGGGTGAATCCTGCATGGTCAGTTCTGCAGAGCCAAAATCAGCAATGAAGAGCTTGACCGTGGCATCGGACGGTCCAGGGTTTGGAACCTCACTGTCATTTCTGCTGTGTGACACCAGGGAAATTCCTTAACCTACTTGGGCTGACTTCCTAATCTGTGAAAGGGGGCAGAGTAGCGTCTAACTCATGGGGGTAAGAGATCAGTTAGGTTCCAGCTGGGAAACAGGTGGCAATTTTGAAATAAGATTAATTCTAGGATTATTCAAGAAGAGTTTACATACAAAGGACCTATTTACAAAGCAGTGGGTGGCAGCCAGCTGTAACTACCCCAGGCCCTAAGCAATAGGGGCAGTGGGCTGGGGGCATGGAGGGGGCACTTCCTGGAATCCAGAAGGAGAGAGACCTATAGAGTCAGCTTCAGAGAGGAGTAACTGGGGTCTAGGGCCACACTCAACTCTGCACGGCAGGGGCTGGGGAATAGAGGCCCTGGTCTCCCCCTCCTCCTGCCCTCCTGCCTCCTACTGATGCCTCGCATTAGCTGGACCCCACAGAAAGCCCCAAGCCAGGGGGCCCCTGCCCACACGCTCCATGGAGGTCGGCCTCCCCAGCAGACGCCCCAGGTGCTGCAGGGGGAAGGGTAAAGAGGGCATTTGGTGGAGGATTTGGGTGAATCAGCAGAATTTTGTAAATCGAATGAGATAAGGTCTGTGAGACCCAACACCTGGTACATACCAAGCGTTCAGTAAATGTGTTGGCAACTTTTCTTCTCCCCCTCTCATTATTATTTAGAGAGAATAAAGCACAGTCTTTCCTGACTTTCCTCTCACCAATTCTTACTCTCCAGGAAGAGAAACTACCAGAAACAACCTCCTCTTTGAATTGTTGGGGAGTGCCTGCCCACTCTAGTCCTTCAGTGAGCCTGCCGATGGTTCCACCCCAGCCTAAGCTGATTGGATCAGGGCTGGGCATCTCTTCTCACGAGCAAAGCTGATTGGGCCAGGGGCAGGTACCTCACTCTCATGGGCAAAGCTGATTGGACTAGGGACGGGGGGGGGGCCCTCACCTTCCTCGAGAAAGCTGATTGGTCCAGAGGAGAGTGCCTCACCTGCATGGGCAGAGTTCCACCCAGTGTTTCTACGCCTGCCCCAACTAATTGGACCAGGGACAGGCCCCTAGGAAGCCACTGGCTAGTGATGGGCCAACCTCATCTGCTCTCTCAGAGGCTCTGAAGGTGAGCTGTTTCAAGGAGTCCTTGGTGAGTAGGTCCTGGAGCAGGAGGAGCAGAGAAGGCGGGGAGCCGAGGCACCACGAAGATGGTGGAGTGGGGAAGGGCCCCCAGACGTCCAAGCCTGAAAGGCTGGAGATGTGCTTGGGACCCAGAGCCACCGTCTTATCCCGAATACTGCCCTGGTCCTGCTCCCCCGAGGCCCGTGGAGCAGCGCTGATCCCCCTCTTGGCCACGCTTGTCCCTGTCCGCTGCGACGAGAATTTCCAGACTTTTCTCAGACACGTCAAAATCCGCCTGCGTGGCAGGCAAGCGGCGGCCACAGCCCATTTGCAGTTCCTGAGAAGAGCGCTGAAGGTTGGTGATGAATACGGCCCCCTCTCTGGCTCGTCAAAGCAGGAGGGGAGAGAGAGGAGGCCCTCTAAAAATTCAAGGACCTCTCTTTTTTTTTTTTTTTTAAAGATTTTATTTATTTATTTGACAGAGATAGAGACAGCCAGCGAGAGAGGGAACACAAGCAGGAGGAGTGGGAGAGGAAGAAGCAGGCTCATAGCGGAGGAGCCTGATGTGGGGCTCGATCCCGGAACGCCAGGATCACGCCCTGAGCCGAAGGCAGGTGCCTAACCGCTGTGCCACCCAGGCGCCCCCAAGGACCTCTCTTGATGATGCAGTTACTTCCTTTGTTATTTTTATAATCAAAAGGGCCCACTAATATGTTCAAGGAATTTACTCAAAATAAATACTGGACAGATATTTCAGCTAGAGCGAACGGCGGGGGGTGGGGTGGGGTGATAGGGCATAGCCACCAGCTTGTATCCTTTCCTGCTCCAGCACCCTCCTTCACCCTCACCAGACAATTTTGCATACCTTTTTATAATTAATTGCTATTGTTTTCATCTCCAGAGCCAAAATATTTTACTCTCTGACACATCTGGTGGGCATTTGATGTATGTTTTCTCCAGAACCCCAAGGCCCCACAGGACCAGTAGGTGCATTGCCCAAGATCTCAGGAGGTTAGAGGCAGAGAAGAGACCAGAACCAGGGCCCAGAACTCCCGACCTGCTGCTCCTGCCAGTATCCCACACCGTCCTCTGTACCTGCAGGCAAAATGTCCTCATGGAACTGGAGCATTGGGAGCCTGCTTAGGTTTCCAGAACTGCTGCAAGGTCACCACCTCCTGGCAGCCCTCCTGGATGGCCCCAGCAGCATGTGACCTCTGGATCCAGGTTTGCACTGTGTTTCCTCCACACCTACTGTAGTGTAGCTTTCTTTCAGCAGAGCCACATGTCTTTGTGCCTTTTACCGCCTGTCGGGCTCCACGCCCTCTCGAGGTCAAGATCCTGGGTCAATCACCCTCATGTTCCCAGTAGTGCCCAATTCAGACCCGATACACGTTTACTGGATGAATGAGTGCATCCGTGATTGAAAGAAGGAAAAAAACAATATGCTATTGGAAAGTGGGCAGGCCCTTTATAATTGGTAGCCAGTGATGCTCTGAGACAAGCAGTGTGACCTTAGGCAATTTCCTTAATCTCTTGTGCCTCGGTTTACCTGTCTGCAAATGAGAATGTGAGCCTCTCACTCCATTGCATTGTTGTAAGAATTAAATGAGAGGAGGCAAGTAAAGCATTAGCACAATTCCTGGCACATAGAAAGTGCTCAATAAACACTTGCTATTAAACGGCCATGATTTTGCAAATTGGAAATCATGCCTGCCAGAAGCTTTATGTTTCTTCTCTGTGAAAACAAGGACCCATCTTCTGTATTTTCTCTTTGTTGTATGAAACTTGGGCATTGATTAATTTTAATCCCTCTTTTCGCGATCCTTCTTAAAGCGTTACCCATCTTCTGGCTCAAATTCCGAATCTTTTTTTTTTGCCTCCAACAAACACATTGGGTCTCAGCTTTTACTCCTGGGGCTCCTGAATCGTGGTTATGGCCCAGGCTAGGGTGAGCGAGGTGCTCATCTCAGGCACAAAATTTAAGGGGGGATCTGAAAACCTCAATAATCAAGAGAAATATTTTTTATTGTGTTAAAATACACAACATAAACCTGACCAGTTTAACCATTTTAAAGTATACAGCTCAGTGACCTCAAGTACGTTCACAATGTCCTATAGTCATCGCTACCCCCTATTTCCACTGAACAATAAACTCCCAAGATACAGTATTTTAATGCAAATTTATAACTTACTATATTCCAAGATATAATATTTTAATATAATATTTTAATATTTAATATTTAAAAACCATTTTTAAAATGGTTTTTAGGTCAAAATTAATGCAGAAAAAGCCGTGACGAAGAAAATATCAAAATTTTAAATAAAGGCAGGATTAGTATACTGAAGTGGATTAAATATTGTTTAAAGTTGTCACTTGATAGAGAGAAACCGCCAAGCATGGCAGTTCTCTCCATTGCAAATGAGATTAGCAAAGCAGATTTTTGAAAATATCATTGATAAGTTTGCTTCCATTAAAGGCAGGAGAGTCAAATTATAGTAAATTCTGTTTGGGGTGTTAATAAAATAAAATATTGAAATTTAAAATAATCTTGTGAGTTTTAATACATCTGCTTTTCAGTTTTTCAGTAGTTTTTTCAACTACTTTTAATGTCCTGGGAAAAACATTAACAATTGAAAAATAGGTCAAAAGGTGTATTTTAGGGCACACATTTTTCCTTCTGCCTTGGGCTCCAGTCATGGCTCGGCACAGCTGTATTACTGACCCTGCAAATATAAAAGTTTGGTATTTTGCTCCTTGTGGAATTTTGGCATTCATTTTCATTTTAAAAGGCTATATTAAAGTATTATTTATGTTGATTATTGAAGCTTTGGTTGTTCCTTAATTTTTGTTCTTGAGAGAGGGCCTTATGTTCCTCACCCTAATTCTGGCCCTGCCTCAGGAGTTTCCAAGAAACTTGGACATGACCTCCCTCCAAAGGGGAGTGAATGTCCACGTGGGGACACAGGCTTTACACACTCAGCCCTCCAGAAGTATGAGGAAGGAGAAGTCGGAAGTTGCGGTCACTGTGTCCCTCTTCTCACCTACAGCTTTAGAGCTGGACCGAGTGCAAAAGGGAAACACAGGCCTCTTGTCCACAGATGAAGACTTTCAAGATGGCAGCTGCAGGGGATTAAACCCAGCGCAGGCCCTCCTGCGCCTGGGGCCCCCGACGCTGGCTCTGCTCTCAGCGTTGGCAAAGGCGGTCCTGTGTGGCCCCCTCAGACGTCCTCTTGTCTTGGAGTTGCGTTTGCCTTTCTTCTCCACCAGCCCCAGCATCTTTGCATCTCCCTGCAGATGCAGGGCCTTTCTGACCGGACCTCCCCAAGCCCCTGGAAGACATCCAGCCCAGAGCTCCTCTGCACGAAGCAGGATGCTGAGCAGGGAGTAGGTGTCTGTGCCTTCCTCTCCAGATAGACACCATCTCGAAAGTGGGACAGTTGCTTGTATGGTCATTAGTTCATTCATTCATTCATTCATTCACTCATTCACTAAGCACGTACTGAGTCCCCGTGTGCCAGGCACTGGACCGGGCATTCTGGATCCAGGCAAGAACAGCACCAAAGCCCTGTCCCCGAGGACTCGTGGGGACCTAGGTAAGTAGGGAGAAGATTACAGTGAGGTGACTTCACGGGACTGGCAACAGAGAGCCGGGGGGACTGAGGCTGTTTGCAGGGAAGTGTAACTCCTCCCTCCTCTCTGTTCTAGCCGCGTGAGCTCCGCGGCCTGCGACCTGCAGGGGAAGGAGGCCAGGGCTTCTCTTCTCTCTAACCAGCAAGAGGCCCTGGCTCCAGACCCAGACGTGCAGCTCCTCCACTGGCCAGCCCTGAGATCTGGCACAAGCAGGCAGGTCACCTTCAGGGCCTCACTCAGCTCCTTCCCTGGGGAGGGCAAAGCCATCTTCCCTCACAGCTCCCAGGCTCCCACGAAGCGAATCAGCTAAGTGCTTGTAAAGTCCATATGCAGGTGAGGCAGTGGCCTTCTGAGATGACCATACCATAGATCATCCCATAGCCCCCAGAGCTGTTTCAATCAGCTGCCTGGCGGTTTAATAGTCATTCAACAAACATTTGCTGAGCACCACTGCATACCAAGCCCTGTGACACCTGTGGCATCTTAAAACTTCCTCAGCGTTTTCATACATCTTTTTTTTTTGTTGTTATTTTTAGTCTTCCAGGGGAAGCTGATGGTTGTTATTAATTCCATTTTCACAAATGGGGAAACCGAGCCTCAGTTAGTTATATTGAACCCAAAGTCCCTTGTCTAACCGGGGGAGCTCTGAGATTTGGGCCCATCTCTGACTCTGTGCCCAGTTGTCCTTTGGTTGTGTACAGAGGCCCCAGCAGGACCTAGCAGCCCCCCCTCTCCCCACATCTGGTCCTGGGAGAGGATTCCAGAGGAGTTTCCAGCAGCCCCCTCCAGCCTGCTGTTGTGCCCCGCCCCCCAGCCCCAGACTCTGCAGTCGCCTCCGACCTCGTGCCCTGCCCTCGCTGCAGCCGCACAGCAGTGGTGTCTGGCAGGAAGAGCCTTGAAGCAGGGAGGCCCAGTCTCTGGTCCCAGCTGCACTTGGCAGGACCTTGACCTTGACCTCCCCATGCTCCTCTGCACAATGGGAAACAGGTCCCAGGGCACAGGGCTTGGGGTACGCAGGGGAACATGTGAAAGGGCAGGCACGGGGGTTTCCTTTACTAGAAACAACAGAAGCATTGTCTCCCTGACCCCACTGATCGGGCAGCGGCCGCACTGCCGTGTCTTGGGGTTCCCCCCACACAGGTCCCTCTGGAGCAGGCCAGTTTCCATCTGCACGTTTGCCGAGAGGACTCACCACCTCAGCCTCCTCCGGACTCACCCCCAGCAGTTTGGCCCCGAGTTATAAGCCCTTCCGAGCTCTTGCTGTGTCCCCGGCACCATGCTAGGCACAGTAGAGGACCCAAGGGAAGGCCTGCTCTCTGCTCTTGAGAGCTGGCAGCCTGCCAGGGAAGGCAGCTCCAAGCAGATGCTCTTAGGGAACAAACTCTATCCCTTTGTGTCAGCCCTGTGAGCTGCTGACAGACTTGAGCCCACCCTCTTGGGGGAGCCGTGCTGGTTGGGCACTGTGCATTCCAGAAGTATTCCTGGAGGAGAGGTTATTGAGGGGTGATGGGGTTCTTCAGTTTTCCTCCTGGAGACGCTGATGCATCAGGCAGGAACATTCTCTGTATAGGGTCTCCTGGCACAGTTCCATTCTTCTCTCCGCCCCGCGTGTAGTCCCTGCAGGCAAGCCCCCATCGGTTTTCTCACCAGTACAAGGGGGTAATGTTATGACTAACCTCACGGGATTGTGCCAAGGCAATAACGACATAACGAAATGAAATTGCTTTGTAAACTATCAAGTGCCAGTTGCTGCTATCGTCACCCCAAGGTCTGGCTTCACTTCCTCGAACAACTCTCCAGACTGGGCACCCACCCAGGCGTGGCTTCTGGGGAGCCAGGTCTGAGCCCAGGTCCCTGGTCTCCCCACTGTGCTCCTTCTATTCTCACGGTTCTGAGTTCTGTCCACTCTACGTGCCGTCCCTCTGGACTCTTCCAGCAGGACTCGCATAAAGACTCTTGAGGAATAGTTCATTTTCTCAGGGTTACTTTTTTTGTATGGCAAAACAAACATAACATAAAATGTACCATTTTAACCATTTTTAAGTGTCCAGCTCAGGGGCATGATGCCCATTCATGCTGTTTTGCCTCCAACACCCATCCATCTCCAGAAATCTTTTCATCTTGTAAAACTGAAACTCCGTCCCCACTAAACACTAGCTGCCTGTTCCCCTCCTCCAGTCCCCAGCACCCACCGGCCCACTCTCTGTCTTTATGAATTTGACTTCTCGAGGGACTTCAAATTGGTGGAATCATGCAGTATTTGTCTTTCTGTAACTAGCTGATTTCACTTAGCATACATGTCCTCAAGCTTCCTCCACGTTGTAGCCTACTCCAGATTGTTCTTCCTTCTTATGGCTGAGCGATGTTCCATTGTGCGTGCATAATACCGTCTTCCGTTTATCCATCCATCCCATTGGTGGACGTTTGGGTTGTTTCCACCTTTTAGCTGTTGTGAATAATGCTGCTCTGAACATGAGTGTACGGAGTATCTGCTCCAGTCCCTGCCTCCAGTCTTTTGGACTTGTGTGTATACCCAGGGGTGGAATGGCCAGATCCTAGGGCAATTCTACATTTCATTGTTTTAGGAGCTGCCTGGCTGTTTTCTGCAGCGGCCACACCTCTTTACATTCTTCAGGGTTGTGTCTGATCAACTTCTTTCAGCCTACGCGCGGGGCGCCTGTTCTGGGGCCAATGTGACTGTGTTAGAATTGGAGGTAGAAGGTAACATTTGAAAATATGAGAATCCAGGTTGAGGAACAACTCAAGGACTTTTGGAAAACAGAGAAGAAGCCATCAAGAGGTGTTTGAGGAAATAACCGTGAGCACAGCACCGCCCCAACGTGCAGAAGTCACTGCATTACTGAGGCTCTGAGTGTGCTTGTAAGCATGGATAATTTTATGACTTCTTACCAGATGCCTGGTAAACCCGTTAATATAAAAAGCAATGATTTTTCTTTTGCCAAAGGACTTGGGAAATACCTCTTCTGAAACTGCAAATACCAGGGATACCAAGCAGAAAGCAAAAATGCCCATGCAAACCTGTCTAGCTTTCCCAATAAAGAACATTATAGGAACAGAGGATTTTTTTACATGCTCATAAAATGATTATACTTGTTCTGAGAATTTCCTGGTTCGAGCATGACTGTTACAGACCTATTTCATAAGTTGATTTATTTGTTTAACGGTATCTGCAGGGACCTGTGTTTTAATTCCAGTTGGCTTGGGTTTTTTTTTTTTTTTTTTTTTTTCCCTGTTTTCCTTTCCCGCCTGTATCACATCTGAAAAATCTCTTTCCGGCACAGCACATTTGAAAGTGGCTAGAATTGTCAGAGGCTCTCGGTGCTCCAAAAATCTGTTGGTGTTCTCAGCTGCTAACATTCGGTGTGAGACTTTCCTTGCCTTGAATATTCATTGGTCATTTCTGTTGTTGCATTTACCAAAATAAAAATCTACTTTAGCTCGTTCCTCTCCGGAAAAGGGCTGGTGAGCAGTTTTCTGACAGTTGTATATTAAATGCAGGTGACTTCATGAATGCACTTTCTGTCTGGCTCAATACATTAACCATAACCCACGGTTTCTTCCAAAGGAACTGGAATGAATTAAATTGTTTAATAAAACCTTACTTACCTGGATAAACTCATTTCTATTTTGCATTTAGATCCCCTAATGCATCTTTCCAGATTGTTATTTGTAAAATAAAAAGCTAGACGTGTTTACTTAGAAAGCCAAACATCAGACCCTAATCCTGGTTCCCATCCAAGTTCTTTGCAACATCTTTTTTTTTTTTTCAACGTTTCCTACCGTGTTATGAACCGTTGTGTATTTCATTTGGCATGACCTGACAACTCCCACCCCAGACCCAAATGAAGAGCTGGGCCCTGAATTCATATCTCTGCAAACATTTTGTTTTTCTGTCATACCCCTGAAACCTGCACTGTTTTAGACGGGAGTGAAGCTGAAATTGCAATTTAGAAATCGATTTTCAAGCCGGGCCTCTGCAAGAAGGCCTCGTCTGGCTTCTGGTCGGAGCTCTCCGGGATTATCAAGGGTCTTTTTAAGAAGCTGCCTATAGGACTGTTGCTGCACCCCCTGCGAAATCATTTAGAAGACTGCATCTTTCGGAAGAGCCAACATGGTAAACCCAGCTTTAGAGTTTCGTTCTTGGAGAAAGCTGGGCCTGAAGAATCAGTCATCTTTCCTCATCTGCTTGCCAAAAGCAGTTTCTGGCGCACAGTATGCCTTAAGCGAGGGCTTGCTGACTTGATTAACTGAACGAATGAATAATGAGGATGACTTACTTCACCTTATTTCCCTGTTTGCCTTTTTCCAGTAAACGCAGTGCCAAATTTTATGCGCAAATACAGTGAACTATATTAGCCCGGATATTTGATCTAATTGCTTTTCCTCTTTCTTTTTAAACATTTAAGAGTTCTATTTAAACAACTTTATTATATACCTGTCTTCATATAAAATACTAGAGATAATGTCTTTCCGTTTGTGCCGACACCCACGGAGCACTTACAGATGTCACCTGACGTCATCTGCTCGCCAACCCCGCATGCCAGGCATCGCTGTTCTATTTAATAGATGAGGACACCTAAATATTTTTATCCTTGATTTCTGCGGGGTGGGGGGAGTAGTAGCGGACATTTTTATCGTGTTTCCTATGTGTCACGTGCTATACCAGTCATTTGATGTAATCCTCAAAAAAACATTTCACCAGGTAGCTATTCTGGTCATCCCCATTTTGTGGATTAAGAAACCGAGACTTGGCAGTGAGGTAATTCACTGCAGGGCACGCAGCTGGGAAGTGGCAGGGGCGGAATTCGAACCCAGATTCCTACCTCCCAGGCCAGTGCACCCGGTATTCATAGGTGCGATGCAAGAATATTGATGTAGCAGTGTTTTCATTCAGATGCAAATGATTTGTTTTCCCTTAATGCAACGATCCAGTTGCTTAGGTCCCACTAACGGGGTTTAGGATGGGCGAGGTGGGTATTCTTACAGGGATGAATGGCCGCTAGACCAGTCGTCACTGGAAGGAGGGAGAGGGTCTCAGGCGGCATGAACTCACCTCTGCTGAGTGTTGGAGGACCACTCAGGGGAGAGGCAGGGTGCTGGCTAGGCCTGAGGGAGCCCCGGCAGCAAGGGGCCTGGCCCCAACCGGGCACTGTCCACACCTGGCAGTTGTGGCCTCAGGCAAACACCTTCTCCTTTTGGGGAAGCATCTCCCTCCGCTCGGACCACGAAACTCTGCGTTGTTGTTGTTGTCCCCCGCCGCTGGTGGCTGGGTGAGCCCTCGTCCCCTCCGCCTGGCCATTGGCAGGAGAGCCAGCTCTGAAGGCCCTCCCGCCTGCAGGCCTGCCGCAGAGGACTCCTTCCCGTCAAAGCGCCTGAGAAACTCGACAGGAACGTCAGAGATGAGGTGCCTGAGGTTTATCAAGTTTTCAAGATTACACCTCCATAAAGCCCTTTACAAGGCCGCTCGGCACCAGGCCGCCGAGCCTCCCCGCGCACGGCGGCCACCTCTGGCCGACGCCAGCACCGGAGAGGTTCGGGGAGCCCCGGCAGCCCCGCCACCCACCCACCCATCAGACCCACCGTGTCCCTGTCAGGAGGAGGGGCTGAAGGCTCGGCACTGCTTCCCTTATAATCAAATTTTCACTGCGCTCTCTGACAGGTTTTTAAGTCACTTAAGGGATCTATTTATATGTGAAAGCATCAGCATCGTGCAGTAAATCCAACCACAAGCCAGTCCCGTGTTTTATTAAGTTTAAGTTCAGTGAGAGTGCAAAGCAAACGAGGGTCCCGTGTCTCTCCGTTACATCTGATTTGCGGTTCCCATAAAAAGGCCCACATGCCGCTGTCTCAGATGTGTTTTGGATTGAAAATAGGATTAATGTGCTAACGTGTGATTAGAATGGTTAAACGCGATTAATTGGAACAGACTGCTGCTGCCAAGGGAGCTCCTCCGAGGCTGGCCCCGCTCCAGGTTACCAAGTGAACAAAGCCGGCCAACTGTCCAACTCGCTCGGCGGCCCGCCTCCCGCGCTCGGCCCGCGCGTTTTCCCCTCGCCAGCCTGTCTCAGGCCAGATTAAATGCAGCTGAGAATGCCGGGCTCGCGCGGCCGCGGCCGTCCTCCGGGAATAGGCAGGAACCCCGGCCTGGTCGGGCCGCGGCGGTGCCGGCCGAGGGCCGCCGCGCTCCGGGGGCAGCGGGCCAGGTGGCTGGGCCAGGGGCGGGAGTAATTTGGGGTTTTTTAAATGATCTATTAAACCCCTGAACTTTAATCAAGCTGCTACCACTCTAATGGCTCTGATTTACTCTCCGAGCCCAGGCCCCGGCCTGAAGCCCTAGGCGGCCAGGGGGGCCCTCTTAGGCCTGGGCCGCAGGCTCCGGGCATCCACGGAGGCCCCTGCTGCCCAGGGGTTTCGTCCTTGGCCACCAGGCTGGACAGGCCCTTCCTCCTGCCTCTGCCCCAAACACACGCGGAGACTTGAAAGCTGAGGTAGCCAAGCTTCCTGCCATCCCACAACCCCCCCACTCAGGCTGCCTGGTGTGGGGTCCCCTTTGGATGGGCTCTCTTGGCTGTGGCTGCTTGCCCACATTAAAGTCAAGGAGTCTCCCCAGATGCAGTCTTCCCAGCGATGGCTGCCCCCAGGTCCCCCTGGGGGAGGAAGAGGCTGACCAAGGTGACTTTTCTCTAAATTCCACTCGGGATACAAATTTTATAAATGAGGCATTTCTCTTTCCAGGTAGCTTGAGAGAGATTCTTTTTTTTTTTTTTAAATACTGAGGAGGAAAACTTATTATAGGCCCTAAAATTTAAAAGCATGTTGCCCCTTTAAAAGGGTCATCTGGCTATTAAAGGAAATATGTCCTGGAAGGGACCAATTCCCCCAAGGTCTGCTGAAACAGGGTACCAGGCAATTGCTGAGTGTGTTAGGGAACTTTACGGTGGTAACTTATATTTTTATTTGTCTCTTGGGTTGGCTAAGTAAGGGTGTGTGTGTGTGTGTGTGTATGAGAGAGAAAGAGAAAGAAAATGTGTCTGTAAATGAGTGTCTGTGTGTGTGTACGTGTGACTGTGAGTGGAGTGTGTGTGTGAGACTCTGTGTGTGTCTGTGTCAGTGATATGTGTATCTGGATGGTACGTGTAAATGTGTGTATATCCATGTGTATCCCTGTGTGTCTCTGCAGAGTGTGTGTGGGGATGTGTCTGTTGATGAGAGGAGACTAGAAGCAAGGAGCAGACCTTCTAGAAAGGTCAGCACTCCGGACGTCAGCCCAGACCTGCTCACCCAGTCCTACGTAGGGTAGGCTGAAAACCTTGTGAGGTGTGAGGGATGTGGCCAGAGGACTTCCTGCCTAAACTGGAACACTCGAGAGTAGAAGAAGATGACCCAGCATGACCAGAAGCATAAAGGAGAATGAGCAGTCACCCCAGTTCGAGGGCCCAGCATGAAGGTCAAGGCTCCCGCAGCTCATCCCGGCACCAGTGAGTGAGTGGCGTGGGGTCTGGGTGTGAGTCCTACTGGCACTCTTCTGGAGGTGGTATTTGGAAGGGTCCCATGTGGCATGTGTCCTGTTCCATTCCTGCTTCCATTTTGTTCTCCTTCTAGAACTCGGCCCTCTAATGCCTCCCTTCCTCCCACACCTGTGGCCTTTGCCCATCTGCCCGGCACAGCACCCTCTCCAAAGCCCAGGGCCTCGGTCACGTCGTGAACACTTCTCCGCCTGCCTCTCCAGGGCACGAACCCACAGATCTAGGTTTGTCACGCTTCTCCATCGGCCCCACCTGTCACTTCTCCATCAGCCTGTGACAGGCGAGGCCAAGGGGTAAGAGTTAGAGCTCAGGGTTGGCCAACTTGGGTCCACATGGCTCTGCCGCTACCTGGCTGTGTGGCTTGCGGCGAGTGAGTGTCCATTTTCTCATCTATAAGATGGGGGCAATATTCCCTCAAATCTGAGACCTGTGCTTCTCAGAAATTTGGGTGTGTCTTCATTCAAAGTGCACGTTGAATGAGGGCATCTTTCCTTCCCTGAAATGCTGTTATTAAAACAGTGCTGTGTCTTCTAGTTAATGGAGTGTTGAACCTGAGAAAATTCAGAAATACCTCTCACGTGGTGACTAGAAGTGTCTCCCCCTACGCTCCCTCGCAAACCCCTTGCAGCCTGAAGAGCATCCAGGACCATCTGGCCAGACTCTCCCCCAGGGGCATGGGCAGGGCTCAGCTCTGCATCCACTTGTTTGTTTTCCTGAAAAAAAGAAAAAGAAAATGCATCCTGGAGGTGCGAGGTCTGGAAGGGCCTGAGCCACCTGGCAGAGGGCACCAGGAAAATCCAGTGTTTACGGGGTTTACAGACAGGAATGTTTCCACAGCACTGCGGGCCCCACAGCAGACTCCCTCGCGCAGCGTCAGGCTCTTTGAAGGGAGAAGAATATCCAGGCCGGGATTTCTGCTCAGCCCACTGCCGGGCCTTCCACTGAGCAGGGATGGGGTGTTCCTGGGCCTTTCCTGCCACCCCTCTCCCCAGGGGAGTGAGGACTCTGCTCAACGGCTCAGGAAAAGGGTCGGACTGAGGGAACAGGGCCTGGCATGAGGCACCTCCCGGTTTTAAGCGCTGTCCTCTGCACCCGCAGGTCCCTTTCCACCTCAGGGGAGTCTCTGTTTACCTCCCTGGTAAAAGATGCAAAATTAATGGCCCCATCCGGCTCAACAAGCTGTGAAGAGACACCACATCTCAACATCTCCTCTAGCCCCATCCAACTGTAAAGGGGTGTCTTGGTTTGAGTACCCCCAAATCTGAGCCCTGAAACAACAGCTCAGGACCCAGGAGCTGGTGAATGATCTAGGAGGTGGTCCCAGGAGGCAGGAGCGAGGGGAGGTGAGGAAGGAAGGGGAGCCTAAGAGGTGCCTTATGGCTCTGGTAAGTGCTGCGGGCAAGTCGGACTCAGTGTGGCTGAGGACCACCGAGGAACTGTGTGGAACATACCACAGAATGTCCCCCAGAGGGAACATGTGCCCAGCAACTTCATGCCCCTTGGGTAGGGTCCTCCAGCGTCTTAACCGCCTGTGTTTTGAAGCCCCCTCTGCTTGCGGACTCAGCTTTCTAGAAAGTTCTGTGGAAGACTGGGAGACAGTGCTTGTGTGGGGAGACTCACAAGGGCAGGATCTGTTTGCTACAGCTGCAGTTAGTCAGGGAGGCTGAGGTGACACCGTGCAGTGGGCCACCAGCATCTACCCCAGGTGGGGCCTGATTTACCACCCTGCTCAGTGCCCACCACCGGCTTCCCATCCTGGACCACCTCATGATTCATGTGATCCCTTCATCTCTTAAAAACTACTAAGATTATTTTTAAAATAATTATTTTAAAATAATTATTAAAATTAATTTTTTACAGCTGCTTTGGTGTAAAGATAAACCAGATCAGATTCACTATTATATGCGCATTACTATATTTGTATTTTTTTAATTTGTATTTTTGTTTTAATTTTAAAAATTACAATTAAAACTTTTTCATGGGCCTCTCAAAGTGTGGTGGGCCCTGGGCATGGGGCCTACGTTGGCTGTTCCCACTGCTTGTAGAAGAAGCCCCCTCCTGCCCCATGTCCTGCCAGGTTCTTGGCCCTGCTGTCCCCCTGCTCCCCCAGGCCTGGCCTCCTTCTGCATGGGGGCTGTCCCAAGTCTTTTAGGACTTTGGAATAGAGCTGTCTCAAGTCTCAGCTTAAATGTCACCTCCTCTCAGAGGCCTTCCTTCATATTCTCTCTCACACCATCCTCTTGTCCTTCCAGCACTCATCACCCTGACAGCAACATGGGAATGGATTTGCTTGCTGTGGAGGGCCCATCATCCCGTCGGACGATAAGCTCCATGAGAGTAAGGACGGGGTCTGTGTGATCCTTCTCTCCGTCACCAGGGCTCAGCCGGGCTACTTGCGTGAGCTGCCCAGAACCCCTTCAGGAAGGCGGGGCAGGGGGCCCAGGAGCTCTCAGCTGTCCACCCTGTTCAGAGATTGCTTCACCCAAGAGAACTCCTTTGCCCAGCTCTTCCCACCTTCTAGAACATTCTGCATCCAATGACTGACAACCTTGGGGATAAAGACTTGGCCTTCACCCTACTTGGGACAGCCTTTGAGGAGTCATCCCAGATGGAGAATTCCCTCTGAGGAGGGCCACGGCCTCTACTGGGACTGCATTATGCTCTCTGCCCCCCCAATCCTCCCTGCCCCAGTCTGCGGCATAGGGGCTGACCCCCCAGGGCATCCCTACCCAACATTCTCCTCTTGAAACCCCCCAGCAGCCCACAGTGGTACCCCTCTGGGCTGTGGCCATAGTCGAATCCGTACAGAATGAATGAGATGGGCCTATAAGAGAAACAGGAATTTATTAAGAGCCTGCGGACATTTCTTGATTTATATCCACTGAAGAGATTTTATTTGTTTTATTTTATTTTATTTTATTTTATTTTATTTTATTTTATTTTATTTTATTTTATTTTTTAAAGATTTTGTTTATTTCAGAGAGAGGGAGAGAGCATGAATGGGGGAGGGGCAGACTGAGAGGTCGAAGGAGACTCCCTGCTGAGAGGGAGCCTGCTGTGGGGCTGGATCCCAGGGGTGGATCCCAGGACCCTGGGATCCTGACCAGAGCCGAAGGCAGACACTTAATGACTGAGTCACCCGGTGCTGAAGAGCTTTTTAAACCTTTGTCCTCCAAGCCCCCTCAGGGACTAGGGTGGTGTTCGGACAGGGAGGGGGTTTGTTCTGAATACCTAAGGCCAGGCCTCCCCCCTCCACTCCCATCCAGGTAGCTCTGCTTTTTTCCCCCTATATCATTCAATTCTGTTTGAAGAAATGGGTCTACCAGGAAAAAAAAAAAGTCTAAAAACCATTGATTTACGTGTTACAGTACTGCTAACGTGGGTGGTGATAGCAGGTACCCACCGGTATCCCCCCAGCACACATGCCTAGTTCTAGAATTCAGGACACTGAGGCATAAAGGCCTTAGGTAGACGGTCACAGCCTGGAGCTGTCACACCGTTCAATCCCAGGAGCTGAGAGAGGCCAGATGTAGCCAAACACCAAGGTCTTGTCCATTGAGAGGAAAGCACCCAGGTTTTTTTGAAATTCAAAAGCCCAAAAGACTTCCTTCTCTGCTCTAGAGTCTTCCCACCTTCCTTCCCTGGGGCCTGAATGGGGACAAGGCGGGTGTGTGTGTGTGTGTGTGTGTGTGTGTGTGTGTGTGTGTGTGTGTGGAAGGAGCAGGGAAAAGGGTAGTTGAATTTTTGAGCAGATTATCCCCACAGCAATGTGAGAATTCAACCCTGTATCACCGACAACCGAGGAGGTGATGGGCCCAGGGGCCTGCAGTGGATTCCCAGCCAGGCCAAGGCTCTGTCTACCCTGCCAGGCTGCTTCCCTTACTCTCAGAAGCCTCATGATGAAGATAAGGCCTTGGTCCCTGGCACTTCGCCCGCGAAAGGCCAAATCAAGTCTAGGGGAAAAGGCTGACCTCAGTGCACTGCCCGGGGGAATGGGGGGCCCTGGGATCCCAGGAGGCGGGGCCCGGTGACGGCTGCCAAACTCCATCTCCTCCAGTTTCATAATGTAGTTTATTTAGTATTAAACCAAGGTCCTGGGACCTCATCAAGAAAAGAGGGCAAAGTTTCTCAGGCTCCCCGAGGAGAGATGCTTTGGCTGAGTTTGGCTCTATTTCCCCCAGGGACCCAGGCGCAGCGAAGACCACATTTGGGATTCTGCCAGGCGGCCTCAACCCAGCCCCACGAAGCCCGGGCTGCACTGGACCCTGGAGCTACTCCGAGCTGAGCGGACTTGCCAGGGGGCGGGCTTTGGGGTCCCCAGACAGCAGCTTCACCCTCAGCCTCCTTCCCTGTGTGCGTCTGTGGAGCAAAGAAGAGCGTACCTTATCCAGAAAGTTTAGGCGGTCGTTGGGTTAGAAAAAATAAGGCGTCTACTGCGGGACGTCACCTCAGCTTTGCTTACGTGTCTCTTGTCCTGCGTCCCCCACCCAAGCCGGCTCTGACATTCTTGAACAATGAGATGGAGGCAGTTGATTCACTGAAATCCTCTTTGGACAGATCGGATTTGTGGGGGACAGTCCCGAGAGGGACGCAGGATTAGTGGGACAATAACCAGCTTTCTGGTCAACTTCCTTGTCTCATGGCTGGAGCGTCTGTGACTTTAGACAAAGAGAAATAAGCCTGAGGTTTGAGTGAACGTGCCACCCGCTCTTGGGCGGATGTAAGATGCTGGTGAACTCGCCCTATTTCTATATGTCGTGCAGTTTGTGTGTTTTATTTCTATGTATTTGGGGTACTTATGTTTTATATATGTGTATTGTATGTTTCAATTTCAGACAGAGACAAGTCCCTGCCTCTCATTACTTTTCTTCAGAATTTTCTTGGATGTTGTTGCTTCTTTATTTTTCCATGTGAACCTTTGATTTGGCTTATCTAGTTGCGGGGGGGCGGGGGGGACCTGGTATTTTTTATTGGGAATGCATCAAATTAATAGATTAACTTGGAAAAAAAAATCCCAACTTTAGGAAGCCAGGTCTTCCTACCCAAAGCACAGGATGGTTTTGCATGTGATAAAGGGGTGTCTTCTTTGGGGTCCCCCAGTAGGACCTGAAAGTTTTCTTTTCTTTTTTTTTTTTGAACAGACATCTTGCCTATTCCTCGTTTATTCACCTCATTCATTCCTGCCGCATTCTGGGAGAATATAAGGAGTCTGAGTGTTCAGGGGTGTCAAGTCCTGGGAGAAGGGGAGCCGTGCACTCCCGCAGGTGACAGAGAGAGGGCCATTGTCCCGCTCCCATGGCCCCTTTGTGTTTTGACCCTTCTTTCTCCTTCCCAGCCACATATGATGTCCATACCCAGACCTGGTTCCCAGGTGCCCAGATGGCCCAGGCAGGCTTTCACCTCTCTAGGGTCTGATGGCTTTCCTGGTCATCGCCAGACGGAAGGGTCTGCCTCTGATCTTCCAGGACTCACAGCCCAGGGAGGCTCCTTCCAGCCTGGAGAAGGCCCCTCTCCCTCCTGCTTCCCCCCTCAGGCACTGTCTCTGGGGGTTGCTTTTTGGAAAACAGAAGCCAGGAGATCTTGCAGGCCAGGCAGCATTTCTGCCTAGGCTTAGAAACTGCTACTTGCTTGAAGAGGTGGAGGGAAGGGAGGGGATACAGGCAAATAAAATGTAAATGAGCATTTTGAAACAAACCTCCCATATTTCCCCCACTGTCTCTCCTGCAAGGGAATCCCGCCTGACCCTCAGTGTCTCCTCCCCCTCCCTCCTTCAAGTGCTGCTCCATGTCAAGCCTAGGCGTGTCCTACATAAATCAAGAGGCCAGAGCTGAGCACTGGTTCCCCAGGTGCATCCACAGCTTTCCGAGGTCGAGGTCCCGAGAGCCCTGGGAAGTCACGGGGGAGGGAACAGAAGCAGCAGCTGCCCCCTGGAGACAATTCAGGGTGCACCGTGAGGAGCCAGGCTCCGAGATGAGCCTGCAAGCCTATCATGATGAACAACTCCAGGGGGCGTTGTTGTCACAGAGCACAGGGTAAATGGTGCCTCCTGGGGAGGTGTGCAGCAACCCCGTCCCTAATGATTTACTACATAAAACAAGGAAATCGAGGTTCACTCTGACAACTACTGAGCCTCATAATCTCTAATATTTGCATCATTCTTTGTCATTTACAAGGAAGCGTCGCTTCCGTTTTCTCCTTAATTCTCAGAGTGGCCTTGTGGTGTAGACAGAAAAGAGCTGAATCTTCCCGCCTTGTAGAGAAGGACACTGAAGTTCAGAGATACAAGCAAGGGTCCCAGGGGCACACAGCACATCAGAGCCTACGAAGTTCAACAAGCTGATCAGCTTAAACTTGTGCTTGTTTTACGTACTGACCAGTTCCCATCTCCGTCCCCCCCCACCCACAAGGAGGACCTGAAGGGCATGGCTGCGTCCTCCTCCGCCCTGTCTTCGCCACCCCTGGCAGTGCTGGCAAATGTTTCATAAGCACGGGAAACTCCATGCAGATGAAGTTCCCGATCGGCACGAGGTACCCTCAGCGCTCCGTGAATTTTTGTTGAATGAATGAATGGATGGATGAATGATGATCAGTTATAACCAATGCTTATGAACCCTTTGCAGCTGACAAAGCACATTGTCGTGTATTCCAGTGACTGTCACGTAGCAAGCCATCGCAAACTTAATGGCTTGAAACAACAGTGGACTATCTCCCCTCTGACTTCCGTGCGTTGACTGGGTGCTGCCACATGGTCCTCGTTCGGGGTCTCTCAGGCAGTTAGATGTCAGCCGGACTGAGCTGGACATACCTGGTGAGTCGCTCACCTGGCTGGCAGGTGATGCTGGGGCTGTGGCCTGAGCGCTGACGTGTGGCCACGCGGTGTGGGCTTTAGTGGCATGCTGGCTGGGTGCCAGAAGGAGGCATTCCCCAGAGCAAGCATTTCAGGGGACCCAGGCAGAAGCCGCACCTTGCGAAGGGAAGGAATCGGCCGAGGCCGGCCTTGAAGACTCTACCGTACCATCTACCCTTTCTCTGTGCCTTCATTTTTGTTACCATCAAGGTCTATTGTGACCACCAACGTCTATGTTCTCTGAAGGGCACTGGACACAGAGCAATGAACTGAACAGGTGCGTTTCTGCCCTGTTCTGGGCTGGGGACTGCCCTCCACTCTGTGCCCCGTGTCTCAGGTCACTGGCCCTGGCAAATGTTATGTCCCAGGACTCCCTTGCCAATTGGCTTCTAGCAAGGTGGGAGGCACCTGTAGGTGGTTAGAAGGAGGGAAGAAAGGAGGAGCCTGGGTGTCTCCTGCCCACCCCTCCCTGAGGGCAGCATTTCCAGTAGAGGCCGTGTCACCTCTGTGACCCCAGCCCCACTGGGCAGCGCTGGCTCTTGGGCTCTGGTGACATCACTTTGTCCCTTTGCCCCACCTCCCCTAAGAGTGGGGGCAGCTTCCTGCCCCTGCTAAACTCTGGGTGGTCCCCCCAGATGGCTTCTTACCTCTTCCAACACCTTTGTAACCAATTGGCTGTATTAAATTCCCTCTGTGGAGCTGCCTGACGTCGGTTGTTCTCCTGATGGAGACCTGCCCTATTGGAGTTCCGGCGCAACTACTTAATCCACATACCCAACCTAGGAGGAGAGGACTTGACACCCCCACGGAGTCTCCTCATTCAGGCTTATCCAGAGAGGACCTTGCCTCCTGCTCTGGCTTTGAGCAGCCAATGATGTTCTAGATTTCGAATCCCAAAAATGATACAGCAACCTTACCCACACGTGGGTTTTAGGATTAGCTGAAACCCTGGCGGACAGCAGTTCAAAGCACCATCTCCAGACTGAAGCTCACGCATCCGGCGGCTGAGACTCTTGGTTGCCCTCCATGCACCAGCTCCAAGCACGTTACCAATGAGGAAAAGCACAGGAAGGAGGTCTCAGAATTTCTCCTGCAGCCACACCTCCCTGTTTCGTTTTCGGGGATATCAAGGCTCAAAGTAGTAGCCTAGGATTCCAGGATCACTGCCGTCAGACCCTGCCCAGTGCTCCTGCTACAGCAAAGTGGATGGGGAAGCAAAGGGTTTTAGGGTCAAAGACTTGGGTTCAAATCTTGGCACTGCCACTTCCGGCGAGGCAGCTCCGGGCTAGTGAAGGGCAGGGCTTGCAATGCCAAGAGAGCTCAGCATGTCGCAGGGCTGAGCAGGGAGTCGCGGTAACCTGGGGCACGCTTCCCATCCCGAGGTGGCAGCCCCTGTGGTCACGGCCATGTGGGAACAGGGCTCAGTGTGCAGGACATGCCCATTGCTCAAGGAAAGCCTAAAATCCGTTTTTTTTTTTTTTGGGGGGGGGGGGTAGAATTGTTCATCTTCAAAATACTGGGCAGGCCGTACAAAACCCAGCTGTGGGGTGTTGGGACCTACAGGCTGCCAGTTTCCAACTCCTGTTCTGAAAAGTGACACAGACATTAGAGAGCCCACCGCAGTCCACTTTCTATGAGCGACAGCCCCGGGAGTGGCCTGGTTTCTTTTTCTTTTTCCAAGAACGCAGGAGCCCTCTGGGAGTTACTGGTTTCTCTCCAAGGCTTTGTAAATTTCGGTTCCCTCTGAACTTTCTGGTCTACAGGTAGCCCACCTCACAGAGCCCAGGGCCGGGCTGACCGTGCGCCTAGCGAGACCCGGGTGTGATTGCACATGAAGACCCCAGGCTAAACTTTCTACATTAATTTTATCTTCTGGTCTGTAACGTCCTTGATTATATGCAGATTTATGAGAATTCTTTCCATATTCACACTCACAGAGTACCAGTAAGCAGTCCAAGCTGGAAAATAAGACACCATTCTTAACTCTGTTAAACCGCCCCAATCTGGCTTTGGTTAAAAGGTATTTCTTTCAGCAATGCCCGTGTCCTGTAACTATTACTCAGGAGAGTAGGGGATGGCCCTTATCTGAGGAAAAGTGATCTTAGGATTCTAGCACAAGGCTTCCTCTTCCAACAGAGGAAGCTGACAAGGTTCATGGAAGGGAAGAGGCAGGGGGACGGTGACCCTTCAGCTGGCTTCCAGGGAGGTGCACGCACTGTCTCCCAGGGTTGATTTCCAGAGTGTCCCTGCAGAGTGGCCTGCAAGTCCGGGAAATGCACAGGGTGTCAGGTCTCGGGGACACGGAGAGCTGACCTGGTCTGCATCCACCTGGAGAGCCCCAAGTCCCAGAACTATAATGGCGACCGGGGTGGACCCACTTCTTTCAATCCACAGCTTCCTCCCTTCCAGCAAACCTACACGTCCTCTTCGACACAGAATATACTTCGGGCTGATTTGGGTTAGCTGGCATCGTTCAGATAAATCATTTGTGCGACATTAAGACACTGCTGAGTACCGGGTCTTGGTGCTTTGATGGGGGGCCCAAAGAACGGCTAACCTGACCGCCAGGGAATTCCCAGTCCAGTGGGGAAACAGATATGGGACAGACAGTTGCCACAGAATGCCCTCGGTGCCATCCCTGCAGGGTTCCCTTGGCTCTGAAGCCCCATGATGTGGGGCCAAGTCTGTGTCCCCATTCCCCAGCCCTAGACCCTTGACTCATACCAGCACCGGCTTTCTCTCCACCCTAAGGACACTCGGTTCTTTGGTCTGTCCCTTCATGACCAGCCCTGGCCCGGTTTAGCAGATGGCTCTAGTTTATGGGAAGGAAGGAGGACAGTGTGTTCGAAGGATTCTAGCTGTGGCCCTCACGGCCCCCAGCAAGGCTGTTCCTCGGAAGGCCTCAGGTCCCTGGGGTTGGCCAAATGCAAGGGCTCTGCTCTGTCCTCTGCAGTCCAGACTCCTGCCTCCCCTCCTCCCTGGCCTGCCCGGGACTGAGAGGACTGTCCGCACGTGGGATGTCCGGGGCTCCACTGGACCCTTCCAGGCAAGCCGGGACAGTGGGTCACTGTAGTACAAGGCAATGAGATGTCCCCACCCCTCCCCACCCGCCTCTGGTACTTTCAGAGAGGGACCGGTTCGCAGGCGAATCTATCACCACCAATTCCTTGGGGGGAAGATGACAAGAAGTAGAAAACTTTGCCTCTGGTCAAATTAATAACAGTAGCATCTTCACCATGAAAAGAAAGCATATGGGTGTAGTTAGACACAAGGTTAAAAAAAAAATATCTGTGTGCACATATAAATCCCCCATCCAGGGGGCTTCTGACAGACAGAACCCTGCCGGGGATGAGCAAGGCCCCCGTGAAGCTCTCCCCAGGCACCAGTGAGGGGAGCTGAGGGCTCCCGGTGAGGGGAGCAGCGTTGGGTCAGCTGACAGTGGCTTCCTGTGCCTGCAGATCTGGACGTGCGGACAGAGGGGACAATCCCCCCAGACCCCAGACACGGACCTGGGTTATGGGGTGGAATCGATACACAGAGGTATTCGAATCCATGGGACCTGCCGGCCAGGGCACCAGCCACTGGCCATCTCTGCCCACTGGGCCCACATCTGAGGTGTGACTGGGGCCCCTGAGACGTCCCGTGAGGCTCTTGGATGGGACTTAGACGACTCCTAGGGACCAAAGAAAGTGATAGTATTTTAACATGGAAAATACGCTGGAGTAATGATATTTTGGACAGGACAGGTTGAAATAGATCATTAAGTCAGTTTCGGCTGTTTCTTGTTGCCTCTGTGAGCACGCCTGGAGGAAACGCGCACCTAGATGAGGCCGTATTGGTTTGCTGGGGCTGTCGCGGCCGACACAGTCCCCCGGCCTGGGAGGATTCAACAGCAGAGGGGTGGCGGATGGCTCTGGAGGCCAGAAGGCTGCGATCAGGTGTCCGAGGGGCTGGTTCCTTCTGAGGCCGGGAGGGAAAATCTGTCCAGGCCTCTCCTCCGGCTTGCGGTGGTTTGCTGGCAATCTTTGGTGGTGTTCGGCCTGTAGTAGCATTTTCCCCGCATGACATTCCCTCTCCATCCATCTTTACCTAGCCCACCCTCATGACCTGAGTTTAACTTCTGTAAAAGTGTCTCCCATTCTGAGGTCCTGGGGGCTAGGATTTCAACGTGTAGATTTGGGGGTATGCAACTCAGCCCACAACAATGGCCCACGTCCTATTTCTGGTGGAGTCCCCCGATAAATGAGCTCCATGCGGGCACGAACCACCCTGGGGAGTTGCCCGTTTTCAGAGTCCAGCCCACAGCCCAGCATAAAATAGTCACCAGAAGCCATCGGTACAGTTAACCCATGAAATCAATCCTCTCTGCCTGAGGCTCCTTAGAGGTGGGACAGACCATTTCTAGAGTTCGTCTGTGAAACAACACAGAGCCAGACTCCGGGAGTCAGGCGGATGCCACCTTTTGTGGGCAGAGTGCCCATAGGCAAGTTGCTTTACCATAGGAACCTCGCTTTTGTTGGCAAAATGAAAAAAATGCATGCTTACCCAGATGTGCCGGTAGGGCCTTCGAAAGCGAGGGGCACCCAGTAGCCGCCAGCTTCAACCACCATGAGGAGTGAGGTCCCCATCACGGGAGGTGTGTAAGCAGACAAATGCTGTACGACCTCTTCCCAGGGAGGCAAGAATGGTGGTTTCAGCACAGAAATGGAATTGGGGCTGGATTGTACCCCAACCACGCCATACAACTGGGCTTTACCACACCTTCTTTCCAAATCCACGGAATCCACTTTCCCCTGGTTCCCCCAGGAGGAGAAAGGGCACTGATAGGCTTTGAGCATCAGCCCCACGCCATCGTTAGGAACAACTCCCCCCATTTAACAGGTGAGAAGACTGAGATCCAGGGAGGGCCCTGTTGGCTGAGCTGGCCAATGTGGCACCGGGATGAACGTGGAGGTGAGCCTGAAGCTTCCCCCACCCCCACCCCTCGAGGTCCCAGCATCGTGGACATTCTTTCGCTCGTGCAATCCCTCAGCACCTCCAAAGTTGCCTGGCTCCAGCCTGAGCTCTGGGGAAACACAGGGGACTGGCACAGAGCCCACACCACTGAGAGGTTGTCCGTGTGATAGGAGGAGGCCATAAACACGCTCTTTACACCCAAACAGGAAACACTTTTTCAGATTATGTGCCGGGCACTGTTCTAAGTGCCTGACATACATGAGCCCATTTAAGTTTGTCGACAACCCTGACATAAGTACAACTAGTATCCCCATTTTACAGACGAAGACACTGAGGCACAAAGAGGAGAAGGTCCTGGGTGTGGGAGATGGTGACGCCAAAGTGCAAACTGGGATGTTCAAGAGCCTGTGGTCTTACCCCTCAAGTAGAATCTCAGGCATTCACTCGTGGGTGAGCATGGATTCTGGGAAGAGGCCTTTGTGCCTCCCTTAAAACTTCATCCAAAAAGCAACTGTGTCTTCTGTTTGCATGTAAGGCTGGGCCTGGGAAGAAGGAATTACAGGCTGGACGGGCTCTGGTTTCGTTTCCAGTGGCTGTTGTAACGTTGCCCCACCAATTTCATGGCTTCTAACAACACACACTTATCCTCCTGCAGTTCTGGAAGCCAGAAGTCTGAAGCCAGTCCGTTTCTATGCGCTAAGCAGTTCAGCTGTTGGCAGGGCTGGTTCCTTCTGGAAGCTCTAGAGGAAAATTGGTCCTTTGACTTTTTCTACTTCTAGTGGCCCCCAGCAGGGCTTCCTCCACCATCAAAGCTCATGGCTCCCAACCTGCTTACATCGTCAATGACACGACCTTCTCTCCTGCAACCGTGGGGCCCACCCAGACCATCCAGAATCATCGCTCCACCTTGCGAGCCTTAACTGAACCACATCTGAAAAGTCCCTTTTCCCATACTATGGGATAAAATTCACAGGTTGTCAGAATTAGGACCCAGATATCTTCAGGCACCATTTTTCAGCCTACTACAGGCCCTGAGGACTGACTGGGCAGGCCAATCTCTTCCTTCAGATATGGCGAAACTGAGGCTTAGAGCATGGATGTGCTCAAAGTCCCTCTGGCAATTGTGGCAAGGTTGAGTCACAGGCTGTCTGCCTGGAGCTGGGAGGTCGTGCCCACCTCTGGGACCCAAAACTCACAAGACCCAAGGAGACCTCTTATGCCCGCTTGGCCTTTTCCTCTGGACCACGGGCAGAGCAGGAAGGAGGTGTCCGGACAGTGTCTAAGAGCTGCCCAGCGGGGGAACGCTGCAGTTCAATGATTTTCAAATGTTCGGGTTGCAGGATCCGTCTACACTCTTAAACATTATTGAGGACTCCTGGGCCACCTGACTGGTTCAGTCAGTAGAGCATGTGACTCTTGATCTCAGGGTCATGAGTTCAAGGCCCACGTCCGGCACAGAGATTACTTAATAAATAAATAAATAAATATACCAATGAGCTCTTGTTTACCTAAAACCTAACTATAAATCGCTGCCGTATTAGAAATGAAAACCAAGACAATTAAAGCTTATTTGTTAAATCGTTTAAAAATAAGCATAAACCCATTATCGGTGAACATAGCATTTTAAGTTAAAAAAAACCCTATATTTTCTAAACCCACGAATCAGTGAGAAGAGTGGCCTACTTTTATATGTTTGCAAATCTCTTTAGTGTCTGGTTTAATAAAAGCCAGAATTCTCGGAGCTGTCTCTGCAGTTTGTTGTGATATGTTGCTTTGATTGAGGCGTGTGAAGAATATTCGGCTCCCAGATACGTAATTGGAAGAGGGAGGAGTGATTCACCTGTCTTGTCAGAGAGTTATGGATATCTGGGTTTGATAGTACACCAAGACTCGATGTGTTCATTGTTCTTCTTTAAGTTTCACTATGGAATCTGAAACTGTATCAATGAAATTTTTCTGTGTTGTTATATTAAAAATCATCGGTGTGTCCTGGGTTTTGAACGGACCTTTTACTCCTGCATACCTTTGCAAATTCGGCACTGGTCACTTGGAAAATATCGTTCCGCTGAATCATGCAGATCTCCCAAATATTAATGATAATGATCATAGATCATTATATGATCTCAAACAGTCACACGCATTAGTGTCACCTCCCAGCTCATCTTAAGAGTCTTTAAGTATGGGGAAGCCCATGATTATGGATACACATTTTCTTTGGAAAATTTAAAGTTGATTATTGGTTACAAATACTGCCAGGTGTTTTTTCTCGAAACGGCAGGCTTACGTTTCTTTTCCAGAAAATGCTTGCCCAGTGCCCAAGTCTGAATAACCATAATTTACTTGTCAGTTGTTCTCTCGAGTCAAAAATGGGGTTCTCTGAAAAAAGGAGTTGGTCCAACTAACAGTTGGTTAAGCATCTGACTCTTGATTTCGGCTCAGGTCATGATCTCAGGATCGTGGGATCGAGCCGCAGGTCAGTGTGGAGCCTGCTTAAGACTCTCTCTCTCCCTCTGCCCCCTCCTCACACTCTCTTGTGCTCACTCTCTCTCTAAAAAAAGAAGTTCTCTGTGCACACTTCCTAGTTAGCCACCTGGAAGGTTTGGGAGATACGTACTCAAGGATCGAAATTTAGTAACATTCATCATTTTTACTATTTCATCCAGGATATTCTTAAGGGAAACTCAGGGGTTTGGGGGCAAGTGTGTCTGTAAAGCATAGAGCTAACTGTGGATACAGTGGGTGCCTCGGCCCCGATCTGCACTAACGTGCCTACAGCTCACCCAACACGGCTTTGCGCCCTCAGTGTGAATGTCCACACTGTGCAAAAGACAAACACCGTCCTGGTCTTATTGCAGAAATACTTTTGTCCCGGCAGACTCCTGGTGGGCATCTCAGGCATGCCCCAAGGGCGTGGGGACCACACTTCGAGAATCACTGTGTAACTCAACAGATGTCATGGTTCTGTAGTTTGTCTTCCACGCCCATCCGTGTCCCCCTCTGCCCAGAATGGCCCCTCTCCTCCTACCGCCCCACCACCATCTCATCGGCTTCCTCCCAGTCGGGGCTTCCTGCTGTACCCTGGGTGGCCCCACCCTCCTTTGGCCACCCGTCTGGCACTGCTCCAGGTTCCGGTTCCTCCCTGTCAACCGGAGCTGCAGAAGCCCTGACACTTGTGGGATCCAGGTTTCAGCAACTCCCCCGTGAAGGGGCCTTGGAGAACTCATTTCACATCTCGGAGCCTCCGTCTCCTCCTTCATGAGATTAGGATGCAAGTGGCACGTCCCCGGACCGTCTTTGGGAGAAAAGAGTGAGGTCACCCACAAAAAGCACAGAGCACACGGGATTCTCTGCGGTTCCTTATCATCCGCTCACACGTTGCAGGGCTTGCAGGGAACGGGCCTCAGGGACTCCCGGGCCCTGGGAAGGGAGAGAAGGGCCAGCGCACTCCTCTTCCTCTCACTCTCTGTAGGCGAGGGGGGGAAGGGTGGAGGCAGGTGCGAGCACCCCTGCCAGGACCAGCGACAAACCCTCCTGGCAGCTTCCTAAGGCAGCACGGGACTGTCTCGAGCTTCCACAGCGGCCCTCGCATGACCGTACTTTGGACCCATCAGGGAATATTCTGAAGTGTTACAAGCTCCCGTGACCTGGTGGGTGGGGCCACGGTCATTATCACACACAGGCACCTCGGCAAGGCCAGCCGCCCCTCCCGGTTCACACTGCCGGTGTGATCTAGCAGCGGGTGTCCCTGCCCACGTGGTGGCCGGACCAGCATCCCCTCGTTGTCTAGCTCTGACCCTGAAGGCCTGGGTGCGGGGGACATGTCACTCCCCCAGCCTCCACTCTGCTTCCAAGACACTTTGTTCTGTGCCACATCATTAATTTCTGGCCAAAAAAAAAGAAAGAAAAAATGAACCTCTTGAATTAAAAAAAAAAAGAAAAAGACAGACACGCTCCTGGTTTTGCTTGTTGGCACATCAGTCTAGAACAATCAGGGCTCCTTGTCAGTGAAGAGCAGAGTCTGGACCTCCGGGGAGGGGTTTGCTCATGCAAATATGGCCTTGGGGACGGGCCTTGGTGCTGGTCCCTGCCTGCAGGAGGGGGCGGTGAGGACATTTTCAACCCCCCCAATAACCAGCCCAGAAGTGAAGGCATGGGAGGGGGAGGCTTGTGGGGTCCCAGGGGAGCTCACATCCCCTTTCCCGGAAGCACACGGGACTGCAGACGGGACGTCTCGTCTTCACCAAGCCCGTGGGGCGCTCAGGAGGCAGGGCGCTGGCTGAGGATTTCACGAAGCTCATCTCCCTGCCCTTAGCGGCAGCCCCACCAGGAAGGTGCTGTAATCATGCCCCTTCGACCGTGTGTGTTGGGGGGTTCTGACTTCTCCCGCTGGCTGTTTTCCCCACAATGTGGGGGGCACTGGTCGTCTCACCACAGAATCCCCACTCCCGGGAATTCCTCTGGCCCCACACCCGACTCGGGCATTCTGTTTCTGCAAAATGGAATATAGGGGACCCGAGCGTCCCATCGTTTCCCTCTTGGAGCATTAAGTGCCGGGCAATGGATTTCCCAAAGCTTTGGGGATTTGGAGACCCAGAAAGGGGGTAGAGTGAGGGGAAGGGAAGTGACACTTGGGGAGGGCCTGCTGGGGGCGAAAACGGCCAGGCACTGGCTTCTACGCTTGAGCATTTCGGTACTTAATGTAATCATCACGCCAGCCCTGTGAGGGGGATTTTATTCTCCCCATTTTATAGATGGGCAAGCTGAGGCCCCCAGGAATCAAAGACATAACCAAGGTCACCCAGGAGTAGGCGGCAGAGATGGAGCTGAGCCCAGCTCGCCGACCCAGGGAAGGGGGTCGTGGTTCAGCCTCGCCACAGCGTCGCCTCGGCCTGCCCTGGGCGTCATCATGGCTCTGGACCGTCATCATGGACCTGGGCTCCTAGAAGGCGGGTGGGCACCTTTTGCACCTGCGTGTCTCCCAAGTCCCCTTCTGCCTTGCATACAGTTGGCGCTTATCACACATGGATGGCATGATTAAATTCCTGAAAAGGCCAGGAGGAAAGCTGGTGGCTTCGACTTCGAATGGCAATGGGACGTGCACTGTGTCACTAGGACAGAGGCTGTTTCGTTGTCTTCGTGGAGTCACCCACAGAAAGGGAGGAGCCTCCCGCAGCCCTGGGCTGGTTCCCAGCCCCCCTGAGCGAGCTGGGATGGGGGCTGGGATGGGGGCAGGGTGGGGGCATGGAGGGCGGGGCGCAGGTGCTGCGTGAGTTCAGGCCTCTGCCTCAGGCAGAGAATAAACACCTAAACTGGGGAGACAGCCGCTTGCCGTCAGACCAGCAGGAGACTGAAACAGAAGCCTCGGTGTTTAAATTCTTTTTCTGAACAACGAACCGTGTAACACGTTTTTGGTGCAGCCTGGAATTTCCTAGCCCTTGTGTCTCTGCTTCTCATTTTCAGTCTCCTTTTCGAAGGGGAATTGGATGTTGGGAAATATCCAGGCCCGGTGGATCAGGCGGGGGGGTGGGGGGGATGCCTGCAGGGTTTAGATCCAGTTTGGGTTTCCTGATGAACGTTTTTTTCCCACTTCTCCTTCCTCCCCCTCCTCCTCCTCCTTCCCCTTCTTCTGCTTCTGCTTCCTTTTCTTTGTCTTCTTCTCCATCGTGTTCTTCTTCTCCCCCTCCTTCCCCTCCTCCTCATCTTCTAACACCTTCAGCTTTTCTCCACTTCTTCGTAAGACCTCAAACTCACCAGACTGGCTTTTTAGCCAAAGGAGGCTGTAAAGACCCCCTGATATAATGCCCTCATTTTACCCCATGCCTCTCTGGAAGGCCAAAAGGCCACTTGGCAATTTAGGGGACAGCTGGGATCAAAACCTTTGACTCTGGACCCTCAACAGGGGCTCTGTCCGCTATAGATTTCAGTGATACGCTCTTTCCACGTCCGTCTTTTCTCAGGCTGGCCTCGGGTTCTGGCGGACGTCATGGGCTGAGATACAGCAGTGGTTGGGGCTCGTCGGCCCCATGGGGGAGCATCTTTGCCCTGCTCTGTCACCATCAGCGTGGCTCCAGAGGTGTGGGCCTAGGAAAGCACACGTGACCAACCAACGTGACGGACTATGAAGGGCTCAGGACTGGCCCAGTCAGTCTCTCCTGGGACTTTGGTGGAACTTCAAGGCAAAACAATCATTTTGTCTAGCTTTGAAATTAGCAGGACCATACAGGCCTGGAGCCACCAGGTGCCATCTTTCTGCCACATGAAGGGAGCCTGTTGAATGAAAACAGAGTTGGCGCAGGGAGGTGGGGGGCAGGGTAGTTCCAGTGGTATCATTTGCACCTCTGGATCCTTCCATGTCAGCAGAGACCTCCCATGTGGATTTCCCAGAAACACAAGCCAATTTTGCTCCTTTGAGAGTCAAGACAGTTGGAGTTGAGTGTTGACCATTTATAAATGGAAGCGTCTCCACGCATACACGGGACTTAGATAAAACCCGTTCTGAAGGCTGATGTGTCCAAAGGATGATACTGGGTCTCCTTGGGACATCAGGGACCTCCTCCTACAACCTTGCTAACAGGTCGCGTGCGAAAGTAAATGCAAATTGTAGTTCAAATTGTGCCCATGTGTACATGTTTACTAGCAGGCAGGGACAGTTAAACCAGAACAGTTTGGTGGCTCCTTGGAGCCCAGCCTTCTCTTTGTTTAGGGGCCCCTGAAACAGACCTGCCCATCTTCTACGTGCAGGATTCAGCAACACTTCTCAACAGAGCCGGATAACCAGTCCTCCTGCGAATGCCCAAACCCGGGGCTGATTTGTAATCCCACGTCTGGGACCGCATGACAGAGGCGGAAGGACATGAGTGTCTAGATTCTTAGAGACTATTCAGGCAAGGGGAAGGAGGGGGTGCCGAGCAACGCCTCAGACAAGCTGAGCATCATTCATTTCACCCCTGGAAAATCATCCCTAACGTATGTTACACCGATTAACAAAGTCTCTGTTTTAGTCAAAGATAAAGATACCTGGAGCACTTTCAGAAACTCCCAGAGTAGATGAAACTTTTAAAATCAGCCCTTTATTTTTGGAATAATTCTAGATATACAGGAAAGTTACAAAGAGAGCTCAGAAAGTTCCAATTTCCCCTGATGACTCACACGCCAAGGTTCATTTGTCAAAACAAAGAAATTAACACTGGTACATTACTATTAACTAAACTCCGGACTTTATTCAAATATCCCTCATTTTCCCACGAACGTCCTTTTTCTCTTCCAGGACCCCAACCAGGACTCCACATTACAGTTAGTCACCGCGTCTCCTTGGGTTCCTCTAGTCTGAGCTTCCTTGCTTTTTTACGACTTGGACAGTTTTGAGGAGTGTCGGTCCGGTGTTTTGCAGAATGCACACGATGATTTTCTGATAGTGAACTGGGGTGATTCATTTTGGGGAAGATCACCATGCAGGTGGAGTAGCCTTCTCATCACACCAGCTTCCCCCTGATGGTATTGACCTTCATCCCTTGGTTAAAGTCTCCTTTGCTAGGTTTCTCCACTGCAAAGTTGCTTTTCTTTCCCCATCCCATGTTCTATGCTTTGAAAGCAAGGCAATTAAGCGCAGCCTACACCCAAGGGAGAAGGGGTTAAGCCCCATCTCCCGGAGAGAAGAGCTTAATCCCTCCCTCCCTGAGTGTGGACTGGATTTATTGCCTTCCTATCATCGGTGAATTCTCCTGTAAGGAAGATTTATCTCCTCTTCCCCTATTTATTTAATCATTCATGTATATCAGTAGGGACTCATGGATATTTATTTTATACTCTGGGCTTTAATCCAATAGTATATTCCTAATTTCGTTGCTCATATTGTCCCAGCTTTGGCCATTGGGAGCTCTTTTGGATTGGCTCCAAAAGGTGACATTTTGGTGAGTTACTTCCAATGCTAAGTAACCACCTCTGCTGTGGGTATTCCCGAGTGAGATATACTTCTGATATTAACGAGTGTCCTCTAGAATGTAGATAAGACTAATTAACCTAATAAAATGGCAGCCAAACTGTATACTCTGTACCCTTTTTATTCATTCCCCCTTTTCATTAATGTCCATATAGTGTTCTGCTGTGTGGATAGAACGCAGCTTACCTACGTCTTGTGTTTTGCTGTTCTATGCGACACTGAAATGAACATTTTCTCAGGAAAAGGATTAAAGCTCAATTCATGTGGCTGAATCATTCTAAAGGGGTTTTGTCCTGCCACCAGCTGTGTGTGTAAGTTCTCAAACTACTATTATGAGACAGATTCAATACAAATGCAGTTAAAAGTGGTAGAAAGCACACTGGCTGATACACAAAATTTAACCAACCCACTCATTTCTATCAGGCTGGAGATGGCGAATGTTTTTCAAGTCTATCACATGCAGTAGAGCAGGGAGGTTGACCAGATGACCTTTTAGATCTTTCAGGGCCCTTCTGACTGATCTGTTGTATTTCTACCAGTGATGTATAAATATTAATATTTAATATATAAACAATTTAATATACAATCGTTTTTGTGCTTCTTAAAGGAAAAAGAGATCCCACCTGCCAGGCATCACACTTCGTGTTTTCCGTATCTGCACACCTATTCCTGCCCACAGCCAGAGGAAGATCCTGCTGTTATTCTCATTTGCAGAGGAGGACCCCAAGGGTTTGCCCCAGTTATAACTCCAGTACACCCCCCACCGCAGCACGGTCTTCCCATTTCTGGAAACTTCTCAAGACTAGGCTTTGTGTCTTCCTCCTTTCTTTTCCCCAGTGCCCACCATGGGCCACGGCACTGTTGAGGCAGTAAAGGAGAAAGCAGAGATCAGGATATAAACACCCAAAAATTTATTAAGGGAAAAAAGAAAAAACTTGTATGAATGAAGAAATGCCCTGAAGAGAAGGAAGGCAGCTACAGTCCAGGAGGGAAAATTTTGCCCTTTGGGTCCCAATTCCAATTCACACCCTGACTCTGTGTGGCCTCTCCTTTGTAAAGTCACTCCGATCCCTACTACCTTAGGGGAGCGGTGAGAATGAGAGAGGACTGGCAGAAAGTGCCTGGCTCAGTGCCCCCCACATCACAGATTGCCGAGCCACAGTATCATTTATTGGGCGAGTGACCTGGGACAATCCTCCTCGCTCCTGCGGATTCCTATAAAATGGAGACAGTAAGACACGCTCAGACAGTTAAGTGAGGAAATGCAGACGGACCCCTTGGTGTGGTTCTGGACCCTGGCTAGGGCTCCGGCAGTGGTCGTGGGACCCGCCTGAAAACACAGGTAACGTCCTGTGACTGTTAATCTCTCTGTTGAAGAGAAAACCTCGCAAGATACTCCAAAATGACCAGCAAGAAGGCAAAAGAAGTTGGATCTCTGGTGCCAAAAACAACAGCTGAAAGTTTCAATTCAGCGGCGTGCGGTCCCACTCTGGTGGGGGTGGACATGGCTGCAGACCCTAAGCCGTGGCAGGGCTCAGCCCTCGGCATTGGACCAGGTACCTCCTTCTCTGAGATACGGGGAAGCCAAGCCAATCCCCTCTTGCCACCGCTGCTGCTGTTTCCTCGGCTCTCCGCCTGGGTCTCTGGCATAGTGCCGAGAGCACAGACGCGGGGGTTTCAGGCAAATGTGGGGGTATTCGAGGATCTGCCACTGCTGTGTGGCCTTGAGTGAGTTGTTAACCTCTCTGTGCTTCCATTTGTCACATCTGTAAACTGAGGAAACTGCTCCCTATTGGATGCTTGATCTGGGTATTCAATGAGCAGACATGGAGAAAGCCGTTAGCCCGGTGCGCCCAGAGGAAGGATTCAATGCATGGGTGCCGTTAACGCTACTGACACAAGGGTGCTTGCGGAAGGGCTGGGGATACGCAAAGTCTTGCATAGTAGGTCCTCACCAAATGGTGTTCGAATGAACACAGGCATGCGTGAACCATGCAAGGATGAGTGAATGAATCAGGCTAAAGTCCTTTTCCTCCTTAGGGCCTCTGCTCCCCTGCCCCCCTGCCCTGGGCCCCATCATCTTCTGAAGGCTGCCCACCTTTCCCTCTGGGCTGCCCGCGCCCTCCCGCGGGGTCTTCCTGCTCGGTCACCGCCCAGCTCAGCTCTCTAGGAGCTCCTCTGTCCTCCTGGCGCCCACTGGCCAGGGCGTGGTAGGCGGCGGTAGTGGCTGGAAGCTAAGCGCAGGGTTCGCGCTCCCCTTGTCACCCCAAACCCTGGCTGGCCTCGCGTCTACAGGGCTGCACCAGGATCCCTCCCCCACGCCGCCCCCACAGCCCCGCTCCCCGGGCCTATTTCGGAGTTGAAATGGAAGGCGAGAGGTGGGTTTGGTGATCACCGGATAACCCTGGGAGGAACTGTGAAGTATTATAAACAGTGTCATGTCAACTCGAGATTTAGTATCAGATCCCGACTTGAGCGCGAGGAAATGGGGCCATGGCAGGGAGGCGCTTCCTCCCAGACGAATGTCCAAAGGTGTCTCGAGAAGGGCCGTGATGACAGGCAGAAGGCTTAGTGGGGTAGGAAGTGGCTGCTTATGGGCTGCAGGCTTCTCGAAGTGCTGCTGAGGGGCTCCTGCGGGGAGGGGCGAGGGTGGCCCGCGTGAACTGTGTCCCCCTTCCATCTGCGGCCGGCACAGGCTGGGGCCCGCGGTCACCGCTCCACCCAGGAGCAGCAGGGACATCCTCTGGGAGGGCCCAGGCTCACAGGTGACCTCAGCAGCCTCCAGAAAGATCCCCACCGGTTTTCAATCCTCCCGAAGCTGGAAAACATCCCCCTCCACCGAACCCTCCCACTGCTCCCTGCACCTTATCAGATCCTCCTGGAATCTCTGAGCTCTGGTGACTTCAGAAATCTTTGAGAAGAGTTCCACGGCACGTATCTGAATCTTTCTGGAAACATTTGGCCCTCAGAGATGGTTGTAAGGAGAATGAGACCTACTTTCCTAGGGAGATGCGCGAGATGAAGATGAGGATGGGAGACATTCTGGCGACTTCCCGGTGGGAGGGGGCGCCTCCCCGCGCTGACAGCCACTCAGCCTCGTTCAGAACGGACCCTGCTGGGAGCAGCTCGCCCTGCGGACCCAGGCGATCACCACTGACCCGGAGGCAGGAAGCCCCTTCACCTCGCCAAACCCCAACTGCCTTCTCTCTACCCCGAGGCTCATTTTATGAAACGAATTGCCGAGCCCATAAGACCCATTTTTTCCCAGAAGGCAATGCACCCCAAAATGTTCTGAGTCCCGTGGTCATCAAATAAGGACCAGGCTGAACTCCTAGCAGCAAGTTATACCTTTTCCCTGACTCTTCTGTATTCCGTTTTCGGCCTGAACAAAATAATGTTTTCCAATAATTTTCAATGCAAACACTTTTTAACTCATTTCAAATACTTTTTCCAAAAAAAAAAAAAAAAAGAAACCCCCAAAAAACCAAACCACACATTTTATCCACCACCACCTTGCAGACAAGGAAGCTGACAGGTTGTTGGGGGATTTGACGCCGTGACACTGGGGACAGCACACACGGACACGTCTGTGCCAAGCTCCAGGGTCCGGGGCACCCGGGTACCCACTCTGCTGTCTGGAAGTCACGGACTTAGAGGAGGACGGAGCTCTAAGAGGCAGCAGATGCGTCCTGTGGGCTAGAACGGCTTTGACCAAGAAGATGGCATTTCACGCTGTGGAATAGGTCGTTACAAGCACTACCTCCGGTAACAACAAGAACACAGTCATCCCCTCTTATCCGCGGGGGATACATTCGAAGACGCCCATGGGTGTCTGAAACCACAGACGGTACCCACCCCCATATAGACGATGTTTTTCCTTAAACATACATCCCTGTGATAAAGTCAAATTCATAAATTAGGCACAGCAAGAGATTAACAATAATAAGAAAATAAAACAACTATAGGGCGCCTGGGTGGCTCAGTCCTTAAGCATCGGGCATGATCCCGGCGTTCTGGGATCGAACCCCGCATCAGGCTCCTCCACTGGAAGCCTGCTTCTTCCTCTCCCACTCCCCTTCCTGTGTTCCCTCTCTTGCTGGCTGTCTCTCTGTCAAATAAATAAATAAAATCTTTAAAAAAAATTAAAGAATAAAACAATTATAACAATAGACTGTAACAAATGCTAGATGACTATAGTCTCTCCCTCTCTCTTAAAATAGCTTACCGCACTGTCCTCGCCCTTCTTCTTGTGACAATGTGAGATGACATCGTGCCCACGGGATGAGAGGAAGTGAGGGGAGTGATGTAGGCACGTGGCCTGGCGTGAGGCCGCTATGACCCTCTGACCACACGTCAGAAGGAGGGTCATCCGCAGTTGATCGTAGGTAACTGAGGCCACGGAAAGCGAAACCGCGGGTAGGGGGCCCCACCGCACGCTGATGATGGCAGGAACACACCCAGCACGCACCGCTGCTTGCTTTCTGCGCATCAGGCATGCGCTAACTGCTCTAGGGAGGTTCCCCGTTTGACCCTCACCATGACTTGTGAGGCACCGTCTGCTGTTGCCGCCATCTTACCAATGAGGAGACCAAGGGAGGGCTCGCCAGTGGTGCAAGGTGGGAAACCCAGTAAATCCCAAGCAACCTGGTGTCAGCACCTACAGTGTCCCTTAATTATCACTGTACTCTTGGGGAAAGGGGGTGGCCCTCTCGATTTGTTGTCATGGAACCAACCCAATAACTCTTGGAGAGTGGCATGCCCCTCCGCCATTTTGTAGTCAAGGGGCCAATGGCTTACAGAGGAGGGGTACATGGGCCAAGGCCACGGAGCTGCTAAGGGCTGGGGCTTAGGGGCACAGGACCTACTGTGTGGTTCCTGGCCTACTGTGGGAGAGCCGCCTCTGAACATGGAAACTTCTACACCATCTGACGTGAATGGGCCAACCTTTCCTTGGCACACTTCTTCTTCTTTTTTTTTTTTTTTGTAGCAGAAAGGAAATGAATCCAGCTAGAAAGTGGGTCCCCGCTGCCTCTTCTTATCCTCACAGAGAATGAGACTGGGGTTGCCATCTCAGGCTCTCCTCTCAACCCGTGACTCCACGGGACCCCAAGTTCACACCTGTCCCTGGTCACCTCATGCCTCCTCCCCACTCCAGCCTCACCACTGGGTCTTCCCGGCTCTGCACATAAGTCGCCACCTCCAGGTGAACTTGACCTGGCCTTTCAGGGTCGCCCTGCTGCATTTCCTGCATGGTTCTTGGGTGAAGCAAGGGGGTCCCTGAGCAGGGTCAGGTCTTGGCCCAGTTCACCCGCCATTCCTGTGGCCAGCCATTGGACCTCTTGAGCTTCTGTTTCCTTACCCAGTAAAGGGAGGAGGGATGCTACATTAGTTACATTTGTTTATAATTAATTAGGTTTATAATTTATAATTTATTAGATTAAATAAGTACCGAGCACAGTGCTTGGTACACAGTAGGCGGTCAATGGATGTTAGCTGTTATTCTGATAGCAGCAGGGAGTGAATGAGCACCATGTTCTGTGCAGGAGACTCTCCAGGTCCCGAAGCAGGAACCCCTTCTTGTTTCCCCGGTCCTCTGGGACACATGGCAGTGTGGAAAAAGCACGTAATCTTACTCTGTAAATCTGGGCAAGTCACTTCCTCCACCGAGCTTCAGTTTGTTCAACTGGAAAATGAGGATATTTATACCCACTTTATGGGTTGTTATGAGGAAGAAAAAAGATGCGTGCTTTCCTTCATGAATCTGAACATTCGTAGGGCTCCCGACCTGTACCCCACACAACCCTGGGGGCTGCAAAGATGACGGTGAATATGACAAAGACCTGGTCTGGGGATCTCATGGCCAGCCCGTCGTGCCATACTACTTCTGCACTAAGAGACGTTCTTAGAACCCCTCCGATGGCCTTTTCCAGCTTCACCTGCAGGAACAGGCAGGATCAGAAGCCAGAACACACTGGGCTCTTGGACTGCAGCCCGAGGTGGGGGGCAGCGGTGCGTGGTCCCCGCCACCTCACAGCGCGGGTGTGTCTCTGGAGCTTAAGTGCTCCTCTTGCTGTCGGGTTCGATCCATGGAGTAGGGGTAGAAAGATATTTTTTCCAACCATCTGGGGTTAGGCAGAACCCAAAGCACCCTTTGCCAAGACACTTCCCCTCCATCTTGGAAGCAAGGGGTGCTCCTGCAGAGACCTCATTCCTAAGTGTGGGTTTCGATGTGTAATTTATGCAAATGAGGCCGAAAGGCAGTGTGGTCCCGGGCAGCTTCCGCCCTCCATCAGCCACCAGGGTCCCCAGGAGCCTCCGGAGCTCACGCTGAACACTCGTGAATGCCTCTCTCACTGTCTCTGCACTGTTTTAGTCACCTGGGCCCCATGGAGTCAGGAAGTCTCTCCTGAACACGATTCCTGGCCCTGACCTCTCTCCTCTAGGGGGTCAGAAAGCTCACGTCAACAGAACGTAAGCTCTGTGAAGGCAGAGAATCTTGTCTGAAGTGCACACGGCAACGGCCCCCGCGCACGCAGCGGAATCTGGCACGTAGTAGGTGCTTCGTAAATATCTTTGGAGGAACAAATGAATGAGTGGCCAGCTTCCGTAAAGCGGCCCCCGGGGGGTAGGGAAGACAACTACTCATCTCTACAGAGGACCTGCTTTATTTCAGGCAAAATGCCTGATGCTTTAGGTAGTGTCCTTTCCTTTCTACAAGCACACTAGACCTGGTACCTCTGTGCCTGTTTTACCAGGGAGGAAACGGACTCAGAGAGGGCAAGGTGCTCGGTGAAGGACACACAGCAAGCGAAAGCAGTGCATGGTGGGTGCACGGGGCTGTCGAACCTCAAAGCCACACGGCTTCTCCTGGGCCAAGGGCCCCTCTCCTTGGATCAGTGAATAGAATCGTTCCCAGACCCCAGCCAAGCCACCTGGCTGACTCCCCATCCCCCTGGAGCCCCCTGAGAGGGGCCTTGCGGGAATAATGAGGACAGGACAGGCTATACCAAGGGAAGAGGTAAACACCACGTCTCTGTGGCTGGATGGACTAAAGGCTTATGTCTTGCTCACACCACAGTCTGGTTAGTAAGTGGGGAGCCCTTCCTGGTAGCTATTCTCAAAGACAGGCCTCCACACGTGGCTTCCAAGGTTGCAGTAAAAGGGGACAAGAGGGTGGGGGGGGCATGCACGATGTTTCTAAGGGACAGGCCTACAACCGGAGTGTTCCTTTCACCATGTTCCATTCATCTCAACGACCGACCAAACTAACTGAAAGGAGGCTAGAAACTGTCTTGCAGCCCTTGGAGGAAAAGCAGCTCTGAGTGTGAGCCCTGGTGCCCACCCAGCTGCCCTTGGGGCCCTGTCTCTCCTTGAGCCTTAAAGCCTCCCCCAGAAGACCCTGCTCAGCTCCCAGAGCTCCACGGACAAGCCAAGCCTCAGAACCCAGGGCAGATAATTGGGGCCTGTGCCCCTGAGCCCGGAAGCTGAAGCCAGGAGCTCTGCGGGGTCCTGGGTGACATTCAAGACACTTGCTTGAAGCTGGATGAACCCATGCCTGGGTCTCTCAGGGGCCTTCTTCCAACCCAGGGGGGCTGCAGGGAGCCCCTCCTTTTCTGTAGCTCTGAGCCCTGGCCCCGTTCCTGCCCCTGCCCAGCCAGACACCCCATCACAGCATCCCAGAGCTCTGAGGTCGCTCCTCCACATAGAAGCCTTCCCCAGCACCCCCACTGTTCTGCTCAGAGCAGCCCCAGAGCCCCTCACAAGCCTGGATGATGTCTACTCTGGACCAAATGCGGGACATCCAGACTGAGCTCCCAGAGATAGAGATGTGTCCATCACTCGGCAGAACCCTGGGTCTCAGCCCACCGAGGCCCGTCCTCAAGATTGGCCTCAGAGCCAGTGAGACCCGGAAAGGATCCAGGCTGGATTTTAAGTCCAGGGAGCCCTATCACAACCCTGCCGGAGGGAGGGGTGTGAAGGCTGTGGGGCCCTATGGACACATGGGGAGTGGGAAGACGCTGAGCACCCCCTTTGCGCCTTCCCCCCCAGCCACCCCGTGAAGCTGGGACATTGGCAGTGGCCACCACATCTTGGGGAGATCCCCACCGGTCTGAGGCTCGTGTGAACCCCCATGACAGTCTGAAGACAGCATGTCCCCTGATAAGGAGAGCAGCCCGTTCCTGGAGTGGGATCTCAAGAAAGAAGGAGAGCTCCTAGACTATGGGTAGGAGTCCCAGCCACATTTCAGGAGACCTCTTCTCACTAATTCCCCAGATGCCTCTGCTAAACTGGGTCCTGGACCAGCGCCCGGGAGGATAATACCCTTGAAAACAGCATTTCTTAAAATGGGTACCCCATTTTAAGTGGTTCCCTAGGTAGGTAAATTCGGGAACTCCTGCCTGCTACACCAGCCCCTGCCTGGACCAGCTTGAAGACTCACAATGCACCTTAGCTTATAAAGGCTCTGAGAAGTCCTGCAGAAAAAAAAAAAAAACCGCCACAAAACTTGTTTTATTTTATTTAGCTATTCACCTTCCAAACTTTGGCCTCAGAACCCCTTTTTGTACTCTTTACCTCGTAACGGTTCTAGGGAAAACACTTTGAAAATCTGTCCTAGCCGATTCTAGAGGCAGCTTCAGAGATGAATCACACCTGGCCCCTGTTCTGGGTGACTCACCTACCAGTGGTTAGAGGAAGCAGGGGACAGCAAATACAACAAATGCCATTAGTGCTTGGCTAACCAATGTCACCCAACAAAAAACTATGGCCTGCCTGTTTTATTTTTGCTTGTAGCCTTCTCTCCCTGACACGCCGTCTAGGTGTTTGTGTTCATGTGTATTCTCTGTCTCCCCTTCCTCTCGCTTGAATGGACCCACCACAGGGAAAAAGCTTTGTCCGTGGTGTTTACTGCTTCACCCCTACATCTCCTCCCATGTCTCGGACCATGTTGGGCACGTCCTGGGTGCTTAATAGCTTTTGGCAGAATGACTTCTTTCATTGCACAAATAAAGCACAAGGAGAGTACGCAATTCTCCACTGTCACGTGGCCAGGTGGTGATGGAGCGGAGGTGTGAAGCCAAGAGTGTGACCTCAGCACCCATACTGTGCGCCCTCTGCCATCTGTCCCCCCAGCACCAGGCAGCCCTGAGTGAGGGAAAGAATGACCCATAGCCGTTCGCCCTCTTCCAGGGGGTCACCTGAGCCCAGCCACCTGAACCTGCCCCACCCTGGTTTCCATTTGGCGTCTACACCTCTCCCCGTCCATCCCTGTCTCGGATCCTGCCCCCTGGGCCAGCTCCTAACAGGGGATCAGGTCACCACCACCCACCAGCAATGCCGTGATGGCCCCGGAAATTGAAACTGGGGGAGACCCTCAGGGCAGGGGGGCTGAATTCTCCAAGAGGAAGAGAATTCCACTGAGAATCCAACAAACCCAACTGGACTGCTCCCAGCCCTCCCCCCCCCTCAAATTAGTGCCAAAGGATGCTGACTCCCTGCAGTGCCGTAAAATGAGAGATGGGGAAGCAGAGGGGCTAAGTCTGGGGCCGGAAGCACTGGGTCTGACGCACCTCGTCGTGAGCCTGACCAGCCGGCCCTTCGCGGGGCCTTGCCATTGTCCCCAGACAATGAGGATCAAAGATTGAGGTATGGGCAAGATCCGGGGACCCCAGAGCCAGGACATCCCGACCAGCAGGGGTCAGGGAGGCTTCTCAGAGGCACTGTTGACTTTTCACCTGAGTCACCAAGGGTGAGTTGGAATTGTTTGGTTGCAGATGAGGCTAAAAAGAAAGGAAGAGACCTATTGCACGGGCCTGGAAGCCAGGACTTTCTCCTGTGGGTGCTGGGAAACAACCTTCCCACCTTTGCTTCCCATGAAGGCTCATGGGAAGGTTGTATGGCTAGCTTTTGTCTCAGTATGAGGCTCATCTCTGATTTACAGAAAACTCAAAATAACAGTGGCTTAAACCCACCAGAATGTATTCTCTTCCAGAAAAGAAGTCCAGAAGCAAGTGGTCCAGGACTGGTAGAACAGAGTCTCTAGGAACCCAGGCTCCTTCCTTCTGTTCCTCTCACCTCTGTTTGTGGCTCCCATCCGCAACACTGCCTCATGGTCCAAGATGGCTGTTGGAGCTCCAGCCTCCACATTCACCTTCCTGGCAGCAGGGCAAATGAATGGAAATAGGACAAAGGAGACACACTCCTAGCACAGGCAGCTCCTTTTTTTTTTTTTAAGATTTTATTTATTTATTTGACAGAGAGAGAGACAGCCAGCGAGAGAGGGAACACAAGCAGGGGGAGTGGGAGAGGAAGAAGCAGGCTCCCAGCAGAAGAGCCTGATGCGGGCAGACGCTTAACCACTGCGCCACCCAGGCGCCCCAGGCGGCTCCTTTTAAAGAGGCTTCCCAGAAGTCCCACCCACAAGGTTCACTTACATCTTACTGGCCAGAACTTAGACTTGTAGCCACTCTAGCTGCAAAAAATGTAGTCTATTCTGAGCAGCAATGTGCCCTGCGGCACGACAGAGCTCAATAAGTAAAGAAGGTGGGAATGGATACTGGGTAGACATCTGGCAGTCTGTGCTACCCTGTCTCTGGGCTGCCAGAAACAGAATACCTGACACCCAGTCTCTAATACTAACTGGATAAGAAGTCGGGAAGAACATGTCTGTCCCAGGGTTGGGTTGCTGACCCAACAATGAAATCAAGACCCAGATTCTTTCAATCCTCTGTTCTGCCATCTTCAGGATATTAAACGTTAATTGCGTTATTATTCAATTAGTTAATATTTAGCATTTGTGCTATATAAAAGTAAAATACATGGCACATATGCTATGTAAAAATAAGCTCGATGGACCACCTCACCATCACAAGATGACTGCCACGGCTCCACACATCACACTCTGCCCCTATAGCCTATGACATAAGAAAGGGAAGAGGGCAGAAGAGTGTTCTCCTTGTGCCCGTCTTGTGTGTTATCAAAAAAAAAGCTATCTCAGAAGCGCCCCATCCCCATCAGACTTCCCCTTATGGCTCATTGACCAGGATGAGGCCACCCGCCATGGTTAGACCAGTTGCTGTCATAGGGGAGTGATGTTGCCCTGCCTGGCTTTGATCAGTTGTGTTTCACCTTGCAGGCTGGACGCGTTGTCACCCAAACAAAACCAGGGTTCTGATAGCAAGGCAGGGGGGACGGGGCCCGTGGGTGGTGAGCCACCGTGTCCGCTGTGCAGTAGAAGAATGGTGCCTAGGAAGATAGAGAGGCGTGGGCCCAGGCTGCTCCAGGGGGAGGGACTGGAGGCTTTTCGGCAAGACGGCCGGCCCCCCGGGCTCAGGGCTGCGTGGCCTGCACGGACCTCAAGCCTGGGGGCAGCCCCCGCCTGACAGGTGACTGCAGGGAACTCTCCTTTTCAGCCATCGAGAATGCATTTGAGTGCGTGCCCAGTCCCCGAGGGCACGGGGGCTCCGAGCCAGCGCGTCAGGAATTCTGCATTCTCACCTCGGCCTGAGCGTCCCGATTTATCCTGAGTGTCCCGATTTATCCTGAGTTGCATTAAACCCTGCACCACATACCACAGACATATTTCTCATAACGGCCCGTTGCAGGGGATCAGAACGCTGCAAATACAAACCGTTCTTTGCCCGGTTTTCTTTCTTAAAATCAAATAGCTCCGCTCGCAGCTCCCCCCCTGCGTCTCGCACGGTTCACTTAGAGTAATAACATTCGAGATTCTGCCTATTAGGTTCGGAAAGCAGCAAGCGAGGGCCTTCTAGCCAATTCCAATTCCAGGTACTGCGTGATGGAAACTATTTCTCCCCGTCCCTGTTGCCAGCAACAAGCTTTTCTATAACGGCTTAATTAGGATTCAAGATTGCGTCCAGGAGCCCAGAGCGTCGGAAGGAGCCAAGCCGGCGTGTTTACAGACTTCTGTGTTCAGTTCATTTCTGGTTTTGTATTTTGCAAGAGAAAGGAAAAGGAAATGGTGGGGGCGAGGTGGGGGAAGAGCAAGAAACAGAGAGAGAGAGAGAGAGAGAGAGGTGGGTTTTTAATAACAGAAGAAACTTCAAATATAGTGGAAACACAGGTACGTTGGCAGTCAGATGGGAGGACGGGGCCGATGGAGATGCGAGCCAGTAGGCGCCGAAATCCAGAAGGGTTCAGACATTCGGGAGACCAGAGTAATGAATGGGTTTCCTCTTTGGCCACTGCACCAAGGTGACAATAGGTCACGAAGCTCCTGTCCATCGATGCTGGCAGGGCCTGGGCGATGGGAGGAAGTCTCGTTTTGAAAGTGGCAGAACTCAAGTTAACGACTCCGTTTCTTCCCGGCTGGCCTTGGACAATTCTCCTCACCTCTCCGAAAGAAGTAAGAGGAAAGCACTTGACATTGCCGTGACACCCAGGGGGCCTTGGTAAATATGCGTTCCTGCGCGTGGAAGCTGACTGCCACAGACTTCTATGTCACCCTGGACTCAGTGGTCACACCTTACAGCTAGACAGTGGACAAGCCTCTAAGGAGCTGTGGGTACCATTTACACTCCCTTGGCCTCCATTTCCTCTCCTATAAAATGGGTTGATAATAGTTCAGTTTAAAAGATATGACTCATCTAAAGCCCTGAGCTCAGTGCCCCACACAAGGAAAGTGCTCAAACCTGGGGGTGGGCAGAGTGTCGTCTAGGCAAACCCCATCACCGTACTGATAAGGAGTGTGAGGCCCAGAGCACAACAGGATGCCCACGGATCCACAACGAATCAATGGAAGAACTCGGTTAGGACTCGGGCTGTTTTACCACCTGTCAGGAGACAGAAGGTCCCATTTAAGATGCGTGTAGCGGGGTCCTTAGAAGCCAGCAGGAACATGAACTCCCGACAACGTGCTGGGGAGGAAGAACTCGGGGGTTCAAAATACTCAACGTCAACGTGGTAAGAGCAGGGGCCAGAGGGGGATCCCTCAGATAGATCGGTTTCCAAATTGCTCTTAGGAAATGCCACTTCGCCTCTGACCTTGTACTTCCGTGTCTAGGGATCCTTCCAGCCACAGTCACAGACATTTACACATGAGGACGTTGATTGCCGAGCTCACGGTAGCAGGACGTTAGAAGCCTTTCTGTGTGTTGGAGGCTTGGCGCAGTAAAGCACGCTAACACAAAGGGTAGAGAACAGGCAGCTATGAAAATTGATATTTGTAAGGAATTCTTAATGAAACAGGAAAAACGCTCATGAGATAACGTGAAGAAGTAAGAACACAAAAACTGTGCATCCAGAAAGATTTCAACTGTGTACAATGTGTGTGTGCGTGTGTGTGTGTGTGTGTGTGTGTGTTGTGTATTGGGAAAAATACCGAACTGACAACCTTCCCTACAGCAGAATGGTAGAATTAGAAGTGATCTCTGTCTGCCTTTCCACCGATTTACTTATGTATTTTTTTACGTTTTATAGATGTTCTACAAGGATATGTTACTTTTACAACCAGAAGTTCTATTTAAATGTTAAATAACATAAAAAAGCAAGTGTCAAGTGAACCCCTTCAGCCCTTTATCGTATCTTTCCTCCTCACTCCTATAGGAAGCCGGTCATACAGAGAAGGTCTAAATGCCAGTCTCCCATCCCGCTCAAGCTAAGTGCATCCAGACGAGGGCTCAGATCTTTCCTTTGATGTGTTACTCATGCCAAAGGATGACTCAGAGACAGTACCACTTAGAAAAGAGAAAGTACACTTCCTTTGGAAGTGAGTCCAGCTTCAGAAGGACCGGCTCACAAGCACTAACCACAGTCAGCACTTAAAAGGAGGGTCGTGGGGAGACATTGGTCAAAGGGCACAAATGTTCAGTTACATGAAGAGGAAGCACAGAGGATGCAATGCCCAGCATGGCGACCTCAGTTAATAACTCGACTCTCACCGCGCAGAGAAAAGCTAACTGGGGGGGATGCAGGTGCTCTCCATCTTGGTCTTGTCAATCATTTCACAGTGAGCAAGCGGATCAAGCAAGTCACCGCACGATATACAATGACATTCGTCAGTTAGTCCCAGTGATTCCTCAATAAAGTTAAAAAAAATCTTAAAAGGAAAAAACCCGCAAAGTTAGCAAGACTTCTATTTCGATGATCTATTGCTGTGTAACAAACCGCCCCAAAGCTCGGCACTCAAAACAACAGGGATTTATTATCTCCCATAATTCCGTGGGTCAGCAAGGCAGGCAGGGCTGAGGCGGGCGGGGCTCTGCTGCTGCGCGTGGCATCCGCAGGGACTGCTCAGCTGGACGGCTGCGGCAGGTGGCGGTCTAGACGTCACGGATGTGTCTGGCACCTGAACGCGCCCCCACGTGCTGAGTGTGTGTGATGGGGTGACCCCTCCCCGTTCAGGCAGCTAACTTGAGCTCCTTTACACGTGCAGCCTCACCCCCACCCCACCCCACCCCGAGCACAAAAGCAGATGCCGCCAGGCTTCCTCAGGGCTCTGTCCACACCTGGCGCACTATTGCGTTCTCCAGGTTCTATGGGTCAAAGCAGTCCGGGTCCTGGGCCAATTCCAGGCGTAGGGAAAGAGATGCCACCCCCCCCCATGTGGGGAGCAGCATCACGTGACGGACGGGGGACTGGCAGGCAGCCACATCTGGAGACAGGCGAGCACAGATACCAAGTTCACCTCGGTCTGCTCATGACGGGACGAGAGCGCTTCCCCACATGCTACGATGCAAGGGTTCCTGGAGCCCAGCCTGAGCTCAGCTCTGGCCCCACGCTCTAGCAAAGCTGGGTTCGAATCCCAGCTCCGCCACTTCCTTATTAGCCAGCAACCTCAGACCAGCCCATAAACCCCTCCAAGCCTCAGTTTGCTCACCTATACATTAGGCGGCATGTCTGTGTCAGGGGTTATCTGAGAGAATTAAATTAAAGCAACATACCGAGCCCAGTGCCAGGCAACATAGCTACTCAGGAAAAGTTAGTATGAGGGCCTCCCTGCTTCTATAAGATCTGGTCAGTAGAAACGAAGACTTCTGCTTTTCCAACCCTTCTAGGATTATCAGGGCCCCGAACAGACACTCTGGAAATGAAGGAGTAGCTAATGCTTTGGTCAGCCTAGCGGGCTCTGCCACCCGCTGCTTGACAACAGGCATTGCAGCAGGAGCACGTATCCTAGGCCTGGCCAATCATTGGACCTCCTTCCTCTGCATTAAGGATTGGTTCAAGGGAGAGCATGTGACTCCAGTGGAACCAATCAGAGTCCTTCCCTAGGATTTCTGAGTTTGAGCTAGAGCCGTAGCCTTGCTCCTGGAGTCCGAGAGGTAGAAGGATGGGACATTAGGGCTGCTCTCAGGTATCTTTAAAGCGGGGTGGAGAAGGTAAGAGGAAAAAATAAAGAGGGAAACAGGGTCCTGGGAGCCCTCCTGGTGACCCATCCTATGGTTCTGAGATCCAGGCCCCACAGCCTAAACTCCCTCTCTGCAGAAGCCAGCGTGAATAAGGGTCCTGGCACTTGCCAGCGTTGAGTCCTGACTAATACAGAGCTCAAGAGGAAGACAGGTCCAGGAGGAGGAGGAGTAGGGGACAGAGAGGCAGAAGGAGGAGAGAAAGAAACACAGCAGCCAGAAATGGATTGTTCCTGGGCCACTCCACCTGCTCAGGATAGCGCTGGAGTAAAAATCTGGCATCACTTCCGGGTAACCACTTCCGCCGAGGGGCATGTGCTCATCCACGTGGATACAAGACTAACGGCAAGAAGGATATTGTCGCTTGCAATATTATATAGGGAAATAGAAAATAAACAACCTCAACACCCGTCCAGGCAGGAATGGCCGAGTAAGCTGAGTTGTCTACAAAGCAGTAATTTAAAATATTGACGAAAATTTAAATATTGCAAATAAAACTAATGACACCAGAAGATCTCAAAGACATTATCGAGTGAAAAGATAAGTATGGAATGGTGAGAGCAAAACAAACCAACAACAAAAGTCATGCAGGCGCACACACACACACAGACACACACACACACACACACACACACACACACACACACACAGGAGATGAGATCATATGCATCCATGTGGTGTAAAAATGCATGGATACAAACCGAGCTGATTAGCATTTCTTCTGGGAAGTGGAACAGGGACCAGGATTGCGTTGAGAGACGGGACCAAAATGGACTTCAGCTTTGTCTATAATGTATTCCTGCTTGTAGATATATCATGTCGTATATAATGTATTCATGTATTATTTGTACGATTATAATATTTATAAAATAACCACTCAGAACAGAAATGGGAATGCAGGGCAATTTTACTTCGAGATCATTGATTTCCAAATCTTTAATTTATACGTAAAGAAATCAAGACGCAGACAAGGGAAGTGACTGGTCCAAGCCCACAGGAGGCGGGGAATTTGTACTAAACCCAACCGAGTTCCAGCCCGTGTCTTTCTACCACGTCACACTGTCACCCTCGAGCTGAGACAAGCCATCTTCTCAGCCCTGGACGAAGCCCATGGAGATAGAGAGCCTGTGCCTTCGAGGTCCTAATTCCACGCCTGGTCCCCATCCACCTGCCTGTCCAGCCTCGGAACGCAGGGAGAGTGCTGGAGCAGGAGGCAGAAGCCGGCTGGGGACTGTTCTCTGCCCTCAGCCTCCCGTGGGACTTGGGGGGAGTGGGCAACTGCTTGGGCACCCTCCTTACCTCCTCCCAGCTCTTGGGTGCTACCCTCCCTGAACTCTGCCTGTGGCGAAGTCCATACGCAACATACCCTCTGCATGACCCGAGATCTTTGCCTCCTGTTCATAATTAAGAGACGAAACCACCAAATGAGCATATGTGTACGTCTATGCAGCAATGAAGTCTTTTTTTTTTCTTAATGTGAACTATTTTGGCCTAATTCTTTTTTTTACAAAAAGAACGGCTAATATTTCATGGCGAGAGATAAGATCTTGCTTTAATACAGTTAGCTTCAATTGACCTTGAACTGAATCTACAAATTTCTTAGAGGTGACCTCTTCATCGACGCTTGATATACGTTCACAAATAAATGAACTGAGAAGATTCCTATTTAGATAATGCGTCCGATCAAGGATCCAAAATAAAGGCAGATGTCCAGGGCTCACGAGGAGAGTCGGGGAATCGTGGAATCTTAGAATAACAGAGTTTTGGAATGATAAAATTATAGACTCTTAGAGTTGAAGAATCCAGAGCTAGAGGGGACCCGTCACATGAAAACTGAAGGAGTTAACTTGTGAACTCTTTAGGGAAGGGGTTAGGTACTGGTCATCCCTAGCCCCAAGGCTGGCACACGTGGGGGCCTTGTAAATATGTCCTAACAAGTGCATGAGTGAACAGTTGAGTGTTAGGAAGGTCATCCTGTAAAAGAAAGCCAGAGAGAGAGGGAATCATTCATTCTGCAAAGCCTCGCTGCACACCTACAGGGCCCTGTGGGACAGACAGACAGATAAAACTCCTAGAGGAGTTCACATGCATCTTTCCCTTGAGGTGGTCCCAATCTAGTGACACTTACTAGGGGCTGAGGAGAATTCTGGGAGATTTCCTCTAGTCCCTGCCTTTTTCCCACCCAAGCTGTTCCTTGGGGGGGCGGGGGGGGTGTCACCTCTTGGACCTCGGACCTAGATTTCAGGGAGCCGCCACCAGGTACGTTATATCTCACTGTCACTGAATGAGACAGCCAGCTAAGCCTTGACCAGTGACACGTAGAAGGTAAGAACCATCTTAAAGGCGACTACGGTTCAAATTCAATCATTCAGGCCTTCTCTCCATATACATTTATGGATCTTAATTAAGCATAAATATTTACCACTTGGTATGTACCAGGGTTTTTTTGGTGGCCATGCTAACATGGGTCAAAATGTTAAGTAATATAAATATACGGGTTCCAACAATCATCTCACACTCGACTGAATGAGCTCCATCGACCCCGGCTCTGGGCAGCCCCGTAAGTAAGCCTGGTGCCCAGCCTGACATATTTCCGAAGGAGCTGGCTAGACAGCCCCTGGGGAAAGACTTCTACCACCAAACAGGTTTGGAAAATGCTAGTTCAAAGGAAAGCTCCACACCCTTCTTTACTACAGGACTTCTCAGAGCCTTTATTGCGCAGACGGGCTCCACAGAGGTATATGGGCTACAGCTTTTCTCAAAGTGATTTGACCACAGAATCCTTTTGGAGAAATAGGCACACGTGGTGAGGAGGAGCCCGACAAGCCACCACATCCACAGTGCCACACGCTAGATCGCCGGGGGGTCGATGCCCTCATAGTCTCTCATCTGTGGACCTCTCCCGCACCCCCTGGGCTTTTTCGCCCAGCCACACCGCCCCGGACTTCTGTAGGCAATGGCCTCCGTTGTCCATTCACCCGTCCCCTTCCCTTCCCACCCCGTGGGGACAGAGCCTTTGCTGGCCTCCCCCCTGCACCCCCAAGCATGCGCAGAGCGGCCATGGCAGAAGGGGAAGGCAGAGCATGTGGGGGGCAGACGTCCCTCGCTGTGATGTGGCGGTCGCCTGCTGTGGTGCCGGGAATCGTCAGGAGATGAAGGCAGCAACACAGACAAGGAGCAAGTGAGGACGACGTGGAAGTAACACGTTCAGGAGCTCGGACTTCGTCTGAAGGGCAGAGCCCACCATTGTTGCATATTCAGATCATCTCGCTCTTTCCACGGAAAGCCCCTCCAGTCACTCCTCTTCACCCGAGTCCTTGCTCCGAGCGGGAGCCCCTCCGACCTGAAAACCCAGCCCCTGCTCTGTGCCTCCCCCAGCTCTTCTTTCTGCAGAGCATGCGGCTCAACTACAGTAAGAAGGTGAGTCTGCTGTCTCTATTCCCTCCCCCCAGCCAGGCAGGCCCCGCTTCGGCTGGTCACAGATGTGTCCCCAGCACCCCGCACCGTGCCAGCACACAGCAGGCTCTCAATACATTACGGACTGGGCAAAGGATTTTTAAGCCCGGGAGTGACAGAGACAGAAGGTGCTCAGGGCGCTGTTTCTAGCAGCCGTTCTTTATGAAGCTGTTCAAAACGTTAATTTTGTTTGTTGGTTTGTTTGAAGGAAATACATTATGGACAAAGGTAAAATTCCATCTAAAGACTAGCATTGGGGGGGGGGGGTGGGGGTTGGGACAGACCGGTGATGGGTAGTAAGGAGGGCACGTACTGCATGGTGCACTGGGTGTTACACGCAACTAATGGATCATCGAACTTTACATCGGAAACCAGGGATGTACTGTATGGTGACTAACATAATATAATAAAAAAACATTAAAAAAATAAAAATAATAAAAAAAACAAAGACTAGCATCTACAACATTTAATGCAGAGATCCAAGAATCAAGACATAAAGGATATTTATTTATTTATTTATTAGATTTTTAAAAATTAATTTGATAGAGAGACAGCCAGTGAGAGAGGGAACACAAGCAAGGGGGGTGGGAGAGGAAGAAGCAGGCTCCCAGCGGAGGAGCCTGATGTGGGGCTCGATCCCAGGACTCTGGGATCACGTCCTGAGCCGAAGGCAGACGCTTAGCAACTGAGCCACCCAGGCGCCCCATAAAGGACATTTAGTCCACGGCTCAAACGAGAAGTCCAAGGGCCGTGTCTAATGACAAATCTGTTTTTTCCAGCATGTTCAGCCAGCTTTCTTTCTCTCTCTTTCTTTCTTCTTTCTTTCTTTCTTTCTTTCTTTCTTTCTTTCTTTCTTTCTTTCTTTCTTCTTTCTTTCTTTCTTTCTTTCTTTCTTCCTTCCTTCTTTCTTTCTTTCTTTCTTTCTTTCTTTCTTTCTTTCTTGCCCTTAGGCCACTGGGTGGCAATCCTCCACCCTCCCTTCTGTTTCACACTTGGCCCCTCCACCCATTCCCAATACCTAAACCTTCAGGTCATTTGTGTGTGTAATTTGACTGAAACTTTCATTTCCCATGAAAGAAAGAAGAAAAGAAAGAGAGAAAGAGAGAAAGAGAGAAAGAAAGAAAGAAAGAAAGAAAGAAAGAAAGAAAGAAAGAAAGAAAGAAAGAAAGAAAAAGAAAACCAGAAACTCAGAGATGGGATGGTAACTGTTCAAGGTCTTACAGCTTAATGGGAACTGACGTCTGGACTACAACCTGGGTCCCTCACACCCAGCCCGCATCCTGCCCTTACCAGATCCAGTCTTCCTCTTGGCCAGACTGAATCTGGGCTCATCCTCCTGGTCTTGGGGGCTGGATTTCCCTTCTTCTCAATAGACCAGACTAGGAGAAGGTCAAGTAATGCAGAGAGGCCGGACTGAACAGAACAGAATGGACCCAGGGGAAAGAGGCAGCAGAGGCAGGAAGGGAGCTGCAAATGGTGCCTTGCCCTTGAGAGGCCCCTAAATTCTCTCAGGCAGACACTCCACCCGCTTCTGAAGGATACTGTGGACAGCTTCTCTGTACGAACCCCTGGTCCGAAACATAATCACTCCCACAACAAACTCTTCCTAAGACACCTCTTGTGTTCCGTGGTGGGGAAAGCATGGGTTTGGGAAGCAGAAACAGCTGCGGTAGACTCTCTCCTCTCCCCCTGCTGACTGAGTCTCTTTCTCTTCAGAGTGTGATGAGAGTCATAATGGCCTCCGCCACCATTTGTTTTAAAAGAGAATATGAAAGACTGTGTCAGGGGCCTAGCACAGTTTACAGCACAAAGACAGAACTTAAAAATGGTGGTTCCTTGTCTTTGTTGGTGTTCCCACAGAAGCAGACCGTGAGACAAGGATTCAAGGGCCAGTGATTGGGGACGGTGATTCCAGGAAACCCAAGGGGGAGGGGGAAAGTGAGACAGTGAAGGAAGCAGCCAGTGAAGGGTAGATTATCAGTGCTCAACCAGAGCTCAGTTCTACTAGGGAGTTCTGGAAATGATGGAGAGTACATGCCTGAGTCCTCCCCGCTAAGGGGTGAGAGAGCTGGGGTATTGATGTACCAACGTCCGTTTGTCATTGGTTGCGGATTGATACCACACCTAGTAATTCATCATCTCGCTTGCCTGTAGAGCTGATTCTGGACACAAAGAGAAAGTCCTGGGGCAGAGACATGAGTGCTGACCATTGGGAGTGGGGCACGTGTGCATGGTAAGGATGTGGGGTCAGGGCAGGGCAGGGATGGCATCTACTCCCACTCTGTTATTGCCTGCATGGAGAATAGCTAACTTTTTAAAAAAGATTTTATTTATTTATTTGAGAGAGTGAGAGAGAGAGAGAGAAAGAGCACGAATGGGGTGAGGGGCAGAGGGAGAAGCAGACTCCCCACCGAGCTGGGAGCCCAATATGGGGCTTGATCCCAGGACCCTGGAATCATGACCTGAGCCAAAGGCAGACACTTAACCCACAGAGCCACCCAGGCACCCCTAGAATAGCTCACTTTTAATGAGCTCTTAGTATTTTCCAGGCACTATCATTAGCATTGGACATGTTTTCCCTTATTTAGTCCTCACAACAAATCTATGAGGTGGGTCTTACCGCTATTCCAGTTTCATAATTAAGAGAATTGAGGCCCAAGTTCACGTAGCTAGATTTGAACCCAGGCTAGCTCTCAACCCCGTGTTCTCATGCACACAGCCTCTTCTGAAGGAATACGCAAAGGCAAACCTAGTTAGTGGTAAGTTCAGGTCAAACCCTGAGCTGTAGACCATTTCCCCACTGTTTGGTGTGTATTTGAGTTCTGTGCTTGACTGCAGACTTTCCTGGGCACAGCAACGTTGTGTGAATTCCTCAAGCTCTCTGTGCCTCAGTTTCTTCAACTGTAAGATGGAGTAGTAAGCACACCTGCTTTATAAGGTTATTGTCAAGAGGAGTGAGAAGATAAATTAAGTTCAACAATTGTCACATAGGGTAGTCTCAGTAAATGAGAGCAATTATTTCCCCCTATGGAAACCTCAGTATTCTTATCTGTAAAATAGAAAACATAAACCTATCTCAAAGGTTCCATTGGTTTTCAAGTGAGAAAGTAGGTTGATACTATCATTTCCATAAAAGTCAAAAATTAGCACTTTATTTTTAGCTTAATATGTTTTATTATTTTTTATCATTTATTTTATTTTTCATCATGAGAAGTATACTCTTCATTTTATTTTTTTTAAAGATTTTATTTATTTATTTGACAGCGAGAGAGACAGCCAGAGAGAGAGGGAACACAAGCAGGAAGAGTGGGAGAGGAAGAAGCAGGCTCCCAGCAGAGCAGGGAGCCCTATGTGGGGCTCGATCCCAGAACCCTGGGATCAAGCCCTGAGCCGAAGGCAGACACTTAATGACTGAGCCACCCAGGCGCCCTGAGAAGTATACTTTTTAATCCCCATCCCCTTCCCCCACCCCCTCCCCTTTTCTGGAAACCATCAGTTTGTCCTCTATAGTTAAGGGTCTGTTCCTTGGTTTCTCTCTCTCTCTCTCTCTCTTTTTGCTTTGCTCATTTGTTTTGTTTCTTAAATTCCACATAATGAGTGGGATCATATGGTATTTGTCTTTCTCTGACTTATTTTGCTGAGCATTATACTCTCTAGCTCCATCCATGTCATTGCAAATGGCAAGATATCGCTCTTTCTTATGGCTGAATAATATCTTCTTTTTTTTAAGATTTATTTATTTTAGAGAGAGAGAGAGAGAGAGTGGAGGGGAGGGGAGGGGAAGAAGGAGGGGGAGAGAGAAACTTAAGCAGACTCCATGACGAATGCAGAACCTGACATGGGGCTTGATCTTAAAACCCTGAGTTCACGACCTGAGCCTAAGCCAAGGGTCAGACCCTTAACCAACCACACTGCCTAGGCACCCCTGAATAATATCTTCTTTATCTATTCATCTATCGATGAACATTTGGGCAGTTTCCGTAATTGGGCTACTGTTAACAATGCTGCTATGAACATGGGAGTGCATGTATCCCTTTGAATTAGTGTTTTTGGTTTTTGGTTTTGGTTTTTGGTAAATGGTGGTGTGATTCCTGGGTCATATGGCAGTTCTATTCTTAATTTTTTGAGGAACCTCCATACTATTTTCCCAAGTGGCTGCACTGGTTTGCATTCCTACCCACGGTGCACGAGGGTTCCTTTTTCTCCACATCCTCACCAACACTTGTTTCTTGTGCTTTTGATTTTAGCCGTTCTGACAGATGTGACGTGACATCTCACTGTGGTTTGGATTTGCATTTCCCTGATGCTGAGCGATGCTGAGCATCTTTTCATGTGTCTGTTGGAGGTCTTCTTTAGAGAAATGTCTGTTCATGCCTTCTGCCCTTTTTAAATTGGATTATTTGTTTTGGTATTGAGTTGTATCAGCTCTTTATATATCTTGGATACTAATCCTTTATTGGATATGTCCCTTGCAAATATCTTCTCCCACACAGTAGGCTGCCTTTTAGTTTTGTTGCCTGTTTCCTTCACTGTGCAGAAACTTCTTATTTCGATGTAGTCCCAATAGTTTAGAAATTAGCACTTTAGCTGCCTCCTGTGGTGTCCACTGTGGCCTGCCTTGAGGCTAAAAGCCTTTATAAACAGGAAATCTCCCCGTGCCGTTCCCTTCTTCCAAGTGTCTATTCCCTTAGAGAGTCTCCCTGCTTCTGCTCACTCTCCAATGCCTGTCTTTACGTGATTGACTTTTATATTGTGCTCCAGTTTACCAAAAAAAAAAAAAAAAAAAGACAGACAGACCCCTAGCTGAGAGAAATGGAGCCTCCTCTTCTATTTCAAAGTCACAAATAAATATTTCTAAGCTCACTTAGGCCCCAGCCATCAGATAGCCCACCCAAAGTTACTCCTTTCCAGCCATTTCAGAGACTTCCCACATTCATCTTCTCGTGTGTCCTTTTCTTCATCCGACAATGGAAAAGCAGAAGTCAGGTTCACGGAGTCCACATCCTAGCACCACGGAGAAGAACATAGAAGGGTGGGCGTGAGCTCTGAGACAATGACTTCACAGCTGAATGGCCACCGTGGGTAAATCGCCACCCCTCGGAGTCTCAGTTTCCTCTTCTGGAAAGTAGTGGATGTTCACTTGTGCATTACGTGCAACACAAAAGAAAAAAGAAATGGAAGCAACTTGAAGCACCCTGACCCCTGGTAACAGAAACTGTAATAAAAGTAGATAATCAAACATAGTGTGTTTATTAAGAATGACGTGGTTGAAGTGAAGACATAGGAGGTGCCCTTAATGTATTGTTACGCTAATAAAATGATAATGATAGAATAAATTCTAGTTAAATAGGATAATGGGATCCTAGTTTTACTTAAAAATTTGCATGATGTCCTTTGAAAGAAGACCAAAAAGGTGCACATGAAAACTGGGAATGACTGTTATGTTTGGATTATAGGCGATTCCTAGTTTCTTCTCTATTTTCTAATTTTTCTAAAATGAATATGTTTGCTTCAGAGAAAAAAGATTTTAAAATACTTTTTAACTTTAATTTTTTTTATGTAAGCTTTGCACCCAACATGGGGCTCAAATGCATGACCCCAAGATCAAGAGTCACGTGTACTACTGACTGAGCCAGCCAGATGCCCCTAAAATTTTTTATTTTTTATTTATTTATTTTGACAGAGAGAGAGACAGCCAGTGAGAGAGAAAACACAAGCAGGGGGAGTGGGAGAGGAAGAAGCAAGCTCCCAGCATAGGTGCCTGATGTGGGGCTCGATCCCAGAATGCTGGGATCACGTCCTGAGCCGAAGGCAGACGCTTAACGACTGATCCACCCAGGCGCCCCCCCTAAAATATTTTTTTAAACCAAAGTGATGGGCTCGTTTATCACCAAAGTCCCTTCTAGCCAGAATATTCTGTGATTTGTTGATTCATTCAGCGTGTATTTATTGAGCACCTACTGTATACCACCCCTCACCCCCCGCTGGCACCAGGGAGACGTGAAAGGTGATAAAGATACTTTCCTTATAGCTTCCAATCCACAAGGGAATCAGACACATCTTATTCCTTTCTAGAACCCCAGGGCTCAGCTTATAACACAACAGGTACTCATTCAGCATTTGCTGAACAAAGGTTGACTGTAATCACCTAGCTCAAAATCAAAGCAAAAAAGGATCCTGGGACAAGGAGGTACGAGGGGTGGGGGGGGGGGACAGAGGACAGGTCCAGGAGGGAATACAGTCTGCAGAGGGGAGGGGTTGGTAGATGGGGTGTGGGGAAGTAGGTAGCAGGTCCGACTTGACCATTTCTATGTATTGGGCTTAGCCCGGACTGGAGAAACCCACTCATTCCATGCACTTCCCCAAGGATGCTCTTCCCTGGCTCCCAAGAGAACCCGAGGTGATCACAGGACCCCTGGATTCCAGAGGACGTCAAGAACGCAGACCTCTCCCTCCATAGGTAACCCCCTGAATGAGCATCCCTGACTTGCAGGAGGGAAGTGAGTGTCTCTTGCGTTTTATTTCCATCTCAGCGAGAGGTTAATGGACAACTGACCACTGTGAGGAGGCTTCTCCCTCCAAGTCCCCGGACCCTTTTTCGCCCCAGCCCCTCTGCGTGGTGCCTCCTGAGGCTTCAGGTGGCCACCCCTGGAAAGAGGGGAAGACCCACACCCCTTAATTAACAACCTGAGACAAATTGGAAACAGCTGTGAATAATTAGACAATTTAAGTGCTGTGAAGAAGGAATAATTTCTGTAACCTTCGTAATAAATCTTATGCTGTCTCAGTCCCTACGCTGGACTTGAACTTTTTCTTTCTTTCTTTCTTTTTTTTTCCAGGGGTGAGTTAGCACATTACTCATAAAAGAAACAGTATCCCTTTTGTTTGGGCTGGGTCTGTTTAATAACAAAAGAGCCTATCGCAATTACGGGGGCAGCACGGTGACAGCAAGTGCCCCCGGCTGACGGGGCTTGCAAACTTCGTGGTGAGACAAGCGGCGGTGCCCTGACCCGCTGTCCTGTCCGGTGTGGCTTGATTTCCACTCCAGATGATCTTCACGTTAAGTAGGGTCCAGATCTGGGGGATGGTGGTGGGAAAAGATAGAACACCCAGATGTGTTTGCATCAAACAAAAAGGACCTCGAGTCCGTGCAGGGCTGGACTTCTGCAGGATTCCAAGGCTTTCTTTTATCCTAACATGTTTCCAAGAGAGGGAGGGAGAGGGAGAGAAATGCTGAGCATGAAAGAGCAGGAAAAGAACAGAGGTGGCCCCTAGACCAATCCCTCATTTCAGAGACAAGAATCAAGCCCACAGAGGGGAAGTGGTGTGGCTCGAGCTACTGTTGAATTTGTAGCTGTATTGAATCTAGACCTCGACAGTCCACTTGGAGTCAGAATAGCAGGTTTCCCGCTGATGCAACAGTCCAAACCACGTAGAGCTCCCTTCGGGGTTCACGGGGTGGCTCTGGGAGCATACCGTAGGAGCAAGAGCGTGAGCTTTGGAGCCAGTCCCGGCTTTACCCCTCCTAAATGTGAGCTTGGGTAAGTTGTTTTACCTGTTCACATGTCGGTTTACTCATCTGAGAAATGGCTACAAAATAGCTTCTCAGGTCTGTCATGAGGGTTGATGAAACAATGAGCATTAAAATCTCTTTAAATATATGAGTCTGCTCCACACAAGGACCCAGGCAGCTGAATGGGGCCGGGGAGAGGCACCCAAAGGGGCTGCTTTTGAGCTCGTGACCCAAGCCTCAGGTGGTCTCTGGGGGCCACCCAGCAATCCTTTTCAATTTATCCCAGTCATCTCCTAGAAGATTTTTCAGTGTCCTTTCTCTCCCCAGAGGGCCGACGCCCTCTCTTTTCTGCTTGCTCTCCACTGATGGCCTGGCATTTACATTATTTCACTGAAACAAGTTTGAAGCCTCAGAAGAGTACTTTCAAATGGCCCTCCAGGAAATCCACCAATCTACTTGTAGCCATACACTCTGCTTTCCCCCTGCTACCGAGATGAATGCCCACACTCTGATCTAAGCCATTTCCTCACCTTGTGCTGGATCAAAGTTCAGAGAAGCTCAGTAATTTGCCCAAAGTTAACAGCTAGGAAGCAGTGGAGCTAAAATTGTCATTTTGATTCTATTAGAAGATGAGCTCTGGGAGATCTTTTCCTCAGTACCCTGCTTAGTGCCTGGCATATGGCACACTCAGGAAATGTCTGTGATGGGTGAATGCGTGAATGAATGAATGAATGAATGAATGAATGAATGACTAATCTGTGGATCTCAATGAACTTCCCATGACACCAGTGACTTACCAATTGTAGCTCCCCTCATTCCAAGAGCAGAGGTCTCAGTGTGTAAGGAGGTAGGGGAGTTACCTATGACAGGTGTGTGTAAGGAGGTAGGAGAATGGAGACTCTCGCATAAAGCCACTAGCAGAAAAATAGCCAGGGAACTTGCCACATAACCACAGCCCTGCACAGGAAAAAAAAATAATCCACATTCTAAAATTTGGTAACCCGAGTCGAACATTTCATCCTCATAAGAGGACAATTTGAACCCTAAGCTGACACATTAACGTAAAAACTGGTCCAGGGCAAGTGAAACTTACAAAGGCCATTGTGTAGAAACAATTTATAATCCACGGTGCATAGGATTCCCACAGAAAACTAGCCAGCTATTCCTTGAGAGATGAAATTGCAATGAAAAAATGTACAAACCACCCGAAGAAATGAATCACCTTGAGGGTAAACAAGAGACTCAGCACCTCAAGAACCAAAGAGAAGAATAATCTGAAAGCAACTATTTAAAAATACTGCACTGTATGATAATGACGGAAATGGAAATGGTTCAGTCTGGGTTCATTTCTTAAAGGGAAACCAATAGGATCGGAGCCCAACCAGCCATAATCATCAAACCCAGAAAAAAACTTCACTGCACCCCCAACTTCAGTCATTAGCATGGCACCTTGACAATTTTTGCAGCATTCACAGAGTATTTATACTACTTACCTATTTTTTCTTTAAATTGATCACCTTTAAATTTTTTATGAGTCTGAAGTGAATTCACAATATTCGAAAACAACCTACAAAATCATGGGCTTGATGTGCTAATTGTGTTTTTATTAAACATCAAAATAAATATATAAATATTATAATTTTAAAATCATTTGTCCGTGTAGGAAGAATATCTCAGGGGTGCCTGGGTGGCTCAGTGGGTTAAGCGTCTGACTCTTGATTCTGGCTCAGGTTGTGATCTCGGGGTCATGAGATCGAGCCTCACATCGGGCTCCAAGCTGAGCCTCACATCGGGCTTGGCGCTGGGTATAGATCCCGCTTAAGATTCTCTCTCTCCAGGGCCACTGGTTGGTTCAGTTGGGTAAGCGTCTGCCTTCAGCTCAGGTCATGATCTCAGGGTGCTGGGATCGAGCCCCACATCAGGCTCCCTGCTCAGAGGGGAGTCTGCTTCTCCCTCTCCCTCTGTCCATGCTTGTGTGCTCTCTCACACTCACTCTCTCTCTAAATAAATAAATTAAATATTTTTTTAAAAAGATTCTCTCTCTCCCTCTGCTTCTCCCCCCACTCTAAAAAGAAAAAAAAAAAGAGTATCTCATACACCATCAGTGGCACATCAATCTAACTTTGGAAAAGACTGACCTAGAACAATCACCCTCATTTCAGAGATGGGAACGTAAAACTTTGCCAGAGGCCAAAGAGCAAGTTCAGACAGAGGCAAGGCTCCCACCCAGACACCTGCCTCTCAGTGAAGGACTGAGTCCTGTGTTCTGCATCATGTTGCCACCATTCACATTTTTCTTACATAACTTTTTAATCTGTTTGAGAAAGTCAAGAATTCCTTATGCATTTTCCAAAAGAAATGTAAAAATGGCCTTAAAAGGGGGATCGTAATTTCCCCCAGACATGTATCATGTATTCCATCTCTGTAAATGAAAACCGTATTTCTGCATGCTAACGAGATGGGAAGGAAGAGACTAGCCCGTTCAATGAATGGAGAAGCAGGTCTGCTTCTTGTATTAAAATAATAACATTGCTAAAGTCACTGCTCACGGACGAGCTCAAAGGGCTTCATGAATGTGAAGCCATTCATAACAACTTTGAAAGAAATTAAACTAAAGGGAGAGAGATTTCCTTGACCACTGACATCTTGCCAGTGTGTGAGGGAGCTGAAACCTGCCCCCTCTGAATCGTGTAGCAACAGAGATGTTTCGGGTGTTTTTAAATTAGGCTACGATTCACCTAATTTCCAATTATCTCTGGGAGCCAATGTTCCAGGCCCATCCACACACTTTAACTCCGTCTCCCCACTCCCACACTGCTTGATCCATGAACTTTCCAAAGAAAACTTATCCAGGTAGGTATTCAAACTCCATAAAGCATCATTCAAATTTCCTCTGAGTCAGATCGCACCAGCCCTTCTGGGCCAACTGCCCACCACTGCCCTCCTTCCCCCCACACGCTGGAATTCCCCTGGTGCTTGCATAAGTTATGGGGTTGCCCGCTGCTGTGACAAATAAATCCCAAATTTCGGTGGCACAGCACATGAGAACGTCACATCTCACTTAACAGTTTGCTGTGAGTGTTTCCATTTGGTGAACAGTTTTCCTCGATGTGATGATCCAGGTCCTTTCCATCCTGTGGCTCTGCCATCCCCGGGAACTCAGGATGCTCTCCAGCTAGCCGTCAGACAGGGGAAGAGGTAAACGACACGGTATACTCCTTTCTTAATCATGTCAGCCCAGGAGTGGCAAGCATCCGGTGCTCACATCCCACTGGCAAGCTCAGTCATTTGTTACCTTCCTGGTGGAAGGAAGGCTGGGGTATGCGGTCACTGTATAGACACTCCTTCCTGTCCTTTCACCTGCTGTTCTTTCTCTACCTGTTGAACTCCTATTCATGCTTCAAGGCCCTATTGTGTTTATCCTTCAAATATCACTTCTTCTGCAAAGCCATCACTGATATCCCAGGCAGAATTAACCAATCTCTCTCTCTCATGAGATTGTCTCATTCTGGACATGTCTCTATTAAGAGACACTTCAGGTATTCAAGTATCTGTCTCTTCTGACACCTGATCGCCCCAAAATTAGGTCTGTGTCTCGTTCAACTTTGGGTCCCTAGCACTATTCCTAACATAGGACAGTGGGCATTCCATATATGTTTTTTAAATAAAAATGCTCCTACAATTCATTAATAAGCACTCAGTGAGTTACTTCTATGCTCCCAGAACAGCATACAGAACAAAGGAGTTCCCAAATAAATCATCTTTAGTTCTAAGAGTTTAATTTTTAAGCAGAACGCATAATGAACTTGGGCAAAATTCACAGAGATGTTGGGTCACCTTAAAATTTCTTCCCAAGTCAAACAGAAATAAACTGGAGATTATCCACATTTCTCCCCTTTCTCCACACCTCTGTTCTCCTTGTTAACAAAGACCTTTGAAAGAGTGGCTTACATGACTGCGTGACATGAGCAGAAGAGGTAAGAAGGAAGGGAGTCAGAAAGAAAAACTGCATTGAATTCAAATATGGCAAATTTTTTAACTTTTTATTTTGAATTAATTTTAGACTTACAGAAAAGTTGCAAAAACAGTACAGAGTATTTGTATATCCCTCACACAGCTTCCCCCCGAATTAACATCTAGTTAGTGCAATCGTTATAACGCAGGTTAACCCCGTTAACTTTGGCACAATCCTATCCACGGAACTAAAGGCCTTATTCGAATTTCACCAGTTCCCCCCAGTGTCCTCCTTCTACTCCAGGATCCTGACCAGCGTCCTGCAGTCTCCAACACTTTCCATCTTTCCTTGTCTTTTATGACCTTGACACTTTTGGAGAGTGTCGATGTGCAATTTTCTCAAATGGATATGGCAAGATTCCTGATAGAATATTCTAGAAGGACAGGAGACTGAATCCGTGGGGCAAAGCTTGCAGGTATGAAAAAGGACACCTCTCCCTTTCCCAAGTTCAGGTCTCTGACACGGGGATGTCCGTAGGCTCCCTGGCCTTGGCCGCCAACATTGAAGCCTCACCTGACCTGTCTCCGCTGTGGACAGAAGTCCGCTAGAGAAGAGTCCCATGAACACATTCTCCAATGTGTTGAGATGATGATGGCCAAGATTATAATAAAGAGATAGTGGAGAAGGGTGTGTGAACACAAGACGCTGGGACACCCACAGAGGGCAACCTCCCTGCCCCTCTTCTGATGGGCTGTTTCCCTGAACCCGGAAGTCCAGACTCATCTCCTTGTGTTGCCAACAGGACCCCACACCCAGGATCCTCCTTTAACTAGAACCCGCTTTGCCCCTCGCTGCTGACGTCAGACTCTCTCTTTCCTCCCATCTCTGTGAACACATTTCAGAGGGTCAAGGGATTGAGAACTGGCCCCCACCCTTGTCCCGGCCCCCAGGGGCAACAGAGCCCAATGGTCCAGTATGTAGGATCTGGGGCAGATTTGCTGGGATTGGAATCCTGTCTGCACCTCAGGGATCCACAGTTTCCTCATCTGTCAAATGGGGTAATAGTAATGCCTGCTTTATCGTCTTATGCAATGCAATTCAATAAGCGCAGCTATGTAAAACATTGAAACAGGCACAGTGAGAGCCCAGCACGCCTGAGGAGGTCCTGCCTACAAGGACTAGCTCAGGTCTCTTCCCCTCTTCCTTCTCATTTGCACCGAAGGGTGAGCTTCCCTGCCCCCAGCCCACATCACAGCAGACGCAGAAAAACAATACCGCAGGTCTCATAGGGTTGTACTTAGATGATCTGAATTCATTACGTTCTGAAAAGCACATAAACGGAGGCTAGCACATAAAATGCCACTCTATCCGTGATCACTAAATATAAATACATACGTTTTTAAGTAAGATAGAGTAGGTGTGAGCCGTAAAATACTATCCGGGCCTTGAAGTATGGGTCTACTGCCCAGAAATGGAGGGAGCCCTGAGGTCTATTGAAAAGGAGAAAGCAAGGTGCAAGGTGCTGTCATTGACGTAGGGACAGACAAACACAATGGATTCTGCGGCAAACGCATTAACTGTCTTTGGAGGTAGCTGCTAACTGTGGGGCATCTCCAGGGGCTAACGGGGCGGCACCTGCGGGGCTTGGGGATAGGGATGGGAGGGCGCCTCCCTTTCCGTGCACCCTCTGGACTGTTCAAATATCAAATCTTGTGCATCGACCACCTCTTCATAAATTAATCAATCAAAAAAATTTTTAAAAGAGACTATGCTGTCAATAACTGGGTGGGGGGGGCAGTGGACCACAACACAAGATCTGGCTAAGATTCGATGCCCATAGTCAGCTGGGAGATGCTTCGTTCTGGAACCTGGGAAGTGGGCAAACTCCACTTTGTCTCATAAACATGGATCATTGCATTGTTCCAGATAGGAAATTCAGTTTGGATAGAACAAGGCTTGTCTCCCACCCCACAGTGTCCTGGCTGTGTGAGCTTGCACAAGTCACTCAACCTCTCTGAACTTCATTATTAAATGAAGTCATAGATACAGAGAGAGTTACTAGAGGGGATCAACACTGGTATCCATTCGAATCAAAGTTGTTAACATTGACACGAAGTTCCTTCTTTCCTCTCTAAGAAATCATGTGGATATATAAGCTGATTATTCTTCAATCTGCTTTTGTTACAGTGTTGGGTTTTGCTTCTGTAAAAGGAATCCTTTGGATTCCAAATCAAGAGATTCTGGTATCAGGGATTTATTTAGCAGATCTCATGAGTCTGCATCTGCTCCCAGCTTTGCCAGGACGGAGGGGTCTCTGAATGAGAGGCCAGGGGGACAGGCACCCATGATCAGACGGGAATGGCAGGAAGGTGACCCGCCAGGCTGCAGGAGTGATAACAGCAGCAGCCATCCCTTCCTGGGGGGCCCGCACACTCACTAAGAGTGGCCTCAGTGCTGAAGAGCTTTACTGATATCATTGCCTTGAATTCCAACGGCAACTAACAGGCTAGGTCTTGTCATTCCCAGTTCAAAGATGGGAACACTGAGTCTTGGAGACGTGTTCAAAGCCACCCAGCTCAACTGAAGGGCCAAGGCTAGTACTTGAACCCAGATCTGTCCGAGTCTGTTCTCCGGACCCTACATTATACTTTCTTGCCACGTTGCTTCCTGTGAAACCACAGCATGAGGACGAGCGTGGGTCACCTTGCAGAGGTGGGGACCCAGTCCTGAGCCCTGTCACAATATCCGTCCTTGCCTCAGGGCTCCCTCATACACTGGACCCATCACCCATTTGTCTGAAACACAGAAGTTCTGGTAAGAGACCCCCCGAAAATGCACAAGCCAGCTCTCCTCAGTGTGTGCCCCACGGATGGCCCGTCCCTCCAGCGGCCTTCCAGGGAAGGAAGCCAGGAGGGGTTCTGCAATGTAGTGAGTTTGAGAAACGCAGCGTTGGGCAATCCATGACAATCATTGGTGTATGGCGGGCTCTGGGAAGGACAGCGGGAAAAACAAAGTGAAGCAGATTAACCACGTTGAAAGCAGCGTGTGTCCATTTTCTTCCATGAAATATCCCTCCAGCCGGCCTTCCAGGGACCCCTCAGCCACTGGCTCGAGGAGCTGCCCCCAGCTCCTTTCTGAGGGGAAGTGGCCACACACGCATCCCTGTTCAGGAGGGCTGGGAAGGACGGCTGGAGCTGGCACTGGAGGTCAGGTAAAGGAGACGCCCCCTGGCCCGGGGGCCACGGCCCACACGTGGTTGAGGGGCTACTGTTTCCAATCTGTGGGTACCATGGGATCAGTTGCTGACGAGCCGGAGGCAGGTGCAGAAGGGGAGGCGAGGCTTGTCCTTAACGAAACCTGCCTGATTGCCAGGGCTGGACAGAGGCCCTGTGTGGACATGGCCCCGAGCCTCGAGTAAGCATCACCTGGGCCCTTGGCACACAGCCCAGGCCACGCCTGACCCTTTGGAGCCTGACCTAGAGGCTGGACCTGGCCCCCAGCTCTTCCTTGGAAAGTGCTAGCATGTATCTATTCGTAGCTACACTTCATGTCTCTGCCCTAGGAATTCTTTTTCGAACCAGTCGTAACCTCTTATGGGTTGCTTCAATAACTAATGAGGTAAATAAAATCTTAGATGTGTGCATATAATGTTTTTATTTATCTTATATTTACATTTGTATATTTATATTTGAAAATTTAGAAATCGGGGCACGGGGGTGACTCAGTCATTAATCGTCTGCCTTTGGCTCAGGGCGTGATCCCAGGGTCCTGGGATCAAGCCCCGCATCAGGCTCCTCTGCTGGGAGCCCACTTCTTCCTCTCCCACTCCCCCTGCTTGTGTTCCCTCTCTCGCTGGCTGTCTCCCTCTCTGTCAAATAAATAAATAAAATCTTTTTTAAAAAAATCTAGAAATCATCCCTTCACATCCCCACTTCAATGATTCCAAAAACCTAAACAGAATACCAGCTTTTTTTTCTATCAGTCTCCTCTTTTTGATTTCCTTAACTTTGTTGAGTGCTCTTTCTTACTTCTTGACTTTAACATTTGGCTCATTGGTTTGTATTCTTTCTTATCTAACAATGAAAAGCATTTTATGGTATGGATTTGCATCTGCGATGGGAAGAAAAAAGACCTCTCTAGAGGTGTATTCACTTCCTAATTCCCAGAACCTGGGACTATTACTTTATATGGCAAAAGAGGCAATACTGGTTTATGTGGTAAATATGTCACAAAGTCAGGGAACTTGAGAAGAGGAGCTTGTCCTAGATTATCGGGCTGGACCCTAACTGCCCCCACTTGCGTCCTATTAAGAGGGACGCAGGGGAGAAGATGATGTGCAGACAGAGGCAGAGATTGGAGGCCAGGATGGCTGGGGTGGCTGGAAGACGCTCCCCTGTGCAGCCCTGGAGTGAGCGTGGCCAAGTCTGTCCTGGTTTGTTACAGCAACTGCAGGAAACTCACACATCACCTGATGCAGATTTGGCTGTGTTCCATGAATGTCCAGGCACTGCGAGGTCATGATCAATATTTTCCAGGTAGTCTCCAGTTGCAGCTTTTAGTTACTCTTTGATTTAAGAGATAGAGGAACATTGTTCCATTCTCTTGAAGTGGGTTTTGCTAGTTGCTGCGATGATGATGATTTGGGTATTATTGCTGGTGCTCTGAATTTGGCTCAAGCTTTTTTGGCACATATCTGTATTTTTATCACGGCAAAATTCATCATGAATTTTTTTTAAACATTCCATGGACTCCAAAAAGTTGTAAATCAACTGATGAGTGGAGATAAATAAATATATTGTTCACATCACCCTTGTTCCCGTTTTGCCCACTCGGTCTAAGCAACTGAGAGAAGTATGTTGACTTATGTTGGTGGTCATTTCTCTTTGTATCATCAACAATCTGTTTTCTAGATTTTAATACTATGGTAGTTCACCCCATAAAACACTGTGATTGTTCTGTTTTCTTGATAGATGCTTCCAATTTTTATGAACCAAAAATTTATCCTCTGTGGTTTTTTGTTTCTGTCTTGCTTTGTTTGATATTTTGTCCCACGATTCCTTGAAAAACACTTTGAAAACATTTTTCCTTCAAATCTTCGAGCCTCTTTGTTTTAGGTGTATCTCATGGAGACAGAAAGTAGCCGAGTTTGCAGTTTTTTGGTTTAGAGTTTTGGGTTTTTTAATCCAGTCCAGGAGTAAGCATAAGATTTAACCCATTCACATTTAGTGCCATACTGATACATTTCTTCTTATTTTCATCACCTTATTTCATATTTTAAAATGATTTATTCTCCTGTATTTTGCTTTGTCTTTTTTCCCTTATGATTGGGAAGCTGTACATACCATTTTAAAAATCTTCTGGACAGGGGCACCTGGGTGGCTCAGTCAGTTGAGTGTCCAACTCTTGATTTTGGCTCAGGTCATGATCTCGGGGTTGTGCGGTTAAGCTCCGTGTCAGGCTCCACACTCAGGGAGGAGTCTCCTTCTCTCCCTCTCCTTCTGCCCTTCCCGCATGCTCACACACACACACACACACACACACACACACACACACACAGTCTCTCTAAAAAAAAAAATAAATCTTTAAAAAAACCCTTCTGGACACACTGATCCCACCTGCAGCTTCAAGAAGCCATCTTCCCACTGTCACTTCCAGCTTTACCTGTGGGGTAACCACACTTATGTTTATTCATTCAACACATATTTAATGAATATGTACTATATGCCAGATACAGTGCAGGGCCCAGAAGTCAGAGATAAGCAAGGATGGTCTGGTAGGGAGGGAGAGACCCTTAGCAAATAATCATAATTACACAAGTACAATTATATAATAAATGCATTAATAATTACATAAGTACAATTAAAAAAAATACACAACTTGCTTTGCTTATAAATATATCCCTCCAAATAAAGGGCCTCCATAGGGTCCAGGTTTCTTCTTACAAGTTATACTGCTTTCTGAAAATGTACTCTGGAATCCGTCCTCTATCTGCTGGAATCCACTTGTGACCAATGTCTGGCACTGTCCCCTAGCTACAGCTGGTGCAGGGTCTTCCTTGCTTCTCCACCTCACGGCCATTTCAGTTAAGACCAAGAGGAAGGAATCACACCCTTTGCTTTTTACTGAAAAGACAAGAAGTTTTTGCTTCCACGTTGGCCCAGAAAGCAGCACAGCAACTAGCTTTTGAAACAATGAATTAACCAGAATCCTTTGCTCTAAGCAGCCTTGATCCCTTGGGAAGAAGAGAAGGAGTAAGTCATTAATATGTTATTATAATCCTGACGTGGTCCGGATTGGGCAAGGCTGGATGAGACTTGGATTTTCCTCTCCACCCTGAGGGGGCATGACAGAGGCAATGAGTCAGCGATGGAATTCCCTGGGCTTCAGATGTTCCCCCAGCTGTGGGGGCAATAGGAGAGAAGACTGTGGGGGCAGGAACTGGCATTCACTGCTCACTGGGGGAAACAGTGAAGGCCGTTTTGGGAGAAATCCAGAAATTCCACATCCAGAAACAGATCTATCTAGAAGCAGAGTTGTCTGCTAAGCCTCTTAGGAGGCAAGTGGTTGGGATATGGAAGCCAGACCCAGCATCAGAGAGGGTGAGTGAGTCTCTTGGGCGCACACAGCCCCGAGGGCCTCTGGGACACCAGAACGAGATGGTCTTGGGGCCGTGCCCAGCTCTGACGCCATGGTCCCCCAGCCCTGAGTTATCTGCTGTTCTGTGAAAGAGCTTCCGGATGGGCTGACCATAGTTTCCCCTTTAGCTTTCCACCATGATCAATACTTGCAACTCAACCTTCCCTGAGAACGCCAAACTGCAATCTTCCAAGAGGCCCGCCCACAACGAAGAGGTTATGGATGTTGGGATCAAACCCAAAGCCGCGGGGTCAGCAACGGCCTGGCCGGCTCCAGGCACCAGGAGGAAAACCCCAAGAGGGAGAGTCCCCAGGGATGGCGTGGGCAGCAGGGGAGGGTTTCCGTGCCTCAGCTCAATGCAAACAGCTCAGCCCACACTCTGGTCCCTGCACGGCGGGGTCCCAACATAGCCCACAGCCAACAAGGCTTACAGACAGCATCTGGGTCAGCTCAGCGACCCTTGCCCACTGCCATCGGCAGTGCCTCTGTCCCAGGGCAAGGCAGCTCACCAGCCCCCTCTGTCTTGCACACAAAGATATTGAAAGGACTTCAGCTTTGGGGTAGGGATGAAGAGACAGGAGGGGGGAGAATTCCACTCTGATATCACTCAGCTCTGCCTTCCTCCAAACGTAGGCGTACCAACAGGAGGTACCATTCATAAATAGAGTTAACTGCTGGCGAAGATTTTCTCTTTTTCTTTTTCTTCTTTTTTTAAATCTGGTGTTTATAATTCCAATTGGTGTAAAATTTCCTGATGGTTAACACATCACATTACTGACACTTTTGAATGAATGACTCATTCCCGAATAATTGACTAGCTTTGTAATTTGGGAAGTAAAATCACGTTTACGAGTCCCTCGAGTGGAGGGTCTATATTGTTGTGCATAAAAAGTAGATAAATCATAAAAGCAAAATCTGCAAACATTCCCATTAGCCTTTGTCCTTGCTCGAAACCAGGACCTCTTAAAAGTGCACAGCTGCCTAGAATCTCCAGAGTGCTTTAACATCGGGCCCCATTTTATCTTGATGGTAAAATTACATGTTGGTCACCATAATCCTGTCTGTGTCCAATGGACCGGCCGTGCTCCGAATCTCTCTTTCCCAGCCCGGCTTCTTACCCTGGTTCAAGCTATCCAGGCCACACCGACACATTTGGCTTTGTGGCCAAACGTGGCACCCCATCCACAAGAAACACGCCCCAGTGAAGCCAGATTCGATTACAAGCAGCATCCACAAATAATAAATAGGTCCATTGCCAATTTAAGGTTCAACAAACCCACAACATGATCTTAATAAGACCTGACAGGGGGTGTTTTTTCTTATTTTTCCTTTCTTTCTTTCTTTTCTTTTTTTAGTGGGCGAGAGACAACTATTATTATTATTTTGTTTAACTACACACACGCACGCATTTTTTAAGCATATCTATTTTTAAGAGCAAAAAGGACACATGGGACCGAGGGGCAGGCCCAAGCCTGTGCTATGGGGTGCTGAACCCTAATTGTATTTTTATGTGCTGTGGATTTGAAATCTAGAAGTCCTGGGATTTTAAGCCTCAGGTCCTTTTCCCACTTTTCCCGAGTACTGTAAATTAGTTTAGTATGCTTGAAAGAACCCCTAATTGTAACTGTTCTTGGTGACATATCAACTTGAGGCCGCACAGAGCTGGCTTTGGGACTATCGCCCTTGGTTTTGTAGTTACAGTGCATTTTAAGGGCCTGACAGGTCCGGTGCTAAGATGTTCTGAATTAGATTTGAATTACAACCGCTAAATGCCCTTGTCAAAGATTGTTAGTCCTGACACTAGCCATGTACCTTGAGCTGACTGTTCCAATGCAAAGGCCCACGGCTTAAACAAAGACATGCCCCCAAGTTTCATTCCGAATTGTCAAAACGTAATTGAGTTAAAAAGAGCAACTACAGCATAGAATTGCAGTCTTTGCTGCTTCTTTTCGCTTTGAAATAAATCCAGGGGACAATTTAGCGGCATCACAGGCGCAAAATGAGAAGAGCGTTTTCCACCAAGATGCCGTGTTCTTAAAAAATAAAAATCCAGACCCCGTATCGCGGGATTAGAACAGCGGAGAGGACTTCTCCAGTGCCTCTCAACTTCAAACTGTGTCCTTCCTGAGTGAGAGAAGAAAAGAATCGCCCGCTAGACAATTGACCCACAGTGCCAGGCACAAGGCTGTCACTCAGCGAATGTGGTCGCGGAAATGAATGAGTGAAGTTTCAGAGAGACAGATCGTGGATAGAAAGACGGGAGAGCAGAATCAAGTCAGGCAACCTGGCTGGAATCTCCTTTCTGCTGCCAGACGTGTGCCCTGCCCAATTGGTTCTCTTTTCTGAGCTTCCATATCGTCACGGGCACACGCAGGGATACCTGTGCCCCCATCTCGGAGAATTGACGGACACCACGGTCAGTAAAGCTGTGTTAGTCCACGGCACTCATTGTCTGTCCTTTCTGCAAAAGATTACTCACACCAGGGTTTTGCGAGGCTGCGCTGGGAACTCCAAACGCCAGGCTTCGAGAAGCCGGGCCTGGGAAGCCTGGAACGGGGGCCCATCCCAGAAACTGGGAAAACCAGGCAGCCACGTCCAGGGGAAGCCGCTGGTGCCACATGAGCGGCAGTGGGCATCACGGTGGCTGAAGAGCATCTGGTCCCATCTGAAAATCCCCCAAATTCAAACATCAACTACATCGGTCAAAACAAACTCGGCCTCCTGCACATTCAACTGGGGGCCAGGACTTTGCACCTAGAGGACTCATGTTTTCCTATATTTCATGGAAGGCAGCTGGTGAATTGGTAATGGGGTTGTCAGATAGAATACAGGAGAGATTTGAATTTCTGATAAACCAATACTTTTTAGTAGATGAGTGTCCCAATTATCATATGGGCGTCTTTAAAAAGTCTTCAACATTTATTTGAATTCGAACATAGCTGGGTATCATTTTTTTTTTCCTTCTGCTAAATCTGGCCATCCTCACTAGAAAGAGCCTAAGACAGAATCAAAAAGGACCCGAGGCAAAGTCCTGCTTCACCTTAATGATGCATTTCACTCCCTCCCCCGGGCCTCGGTCCCCGCCCCCCCCCCCCAGTAACATGATAACACCAGCCCTGAGTCACAGGGGAGGGAAGGAGACACTGAGTCCCAGCAGGGCTTGGGATGCTGTGAAATGCTCGAATGTTCCCTGCTGCTATCATTTCATAATTGGCAAGTGCCATGAAAATGCAAAGGGGCCAAAGACCGTTTCATTACCAGAGTGACAAGTCCCTCCCTCCTTGCTAAGTAAGAAAAATCGCGTGACATCTTGACTACGCACACACTTCTTAGCAGGGATGGAAACAGCAAGTTCTCGAATTGCTCGGTCAGATTCTTGGACCTGAAACAATGAGCACAAATCTGGGCAGCTTCACATGAAAACAACAAAATCCAAAGAAGGAGTTCCAGTGGCTTGTTTGGGGGTTCCCCCGTCCAGGAAGGGGGGGGTGATGAAAGATGAGGTTCTCAGTCTGCATCTGGAAAGACCATTTTGTGCTTCATTAGGGAAAAAGCCTGAGGTGCCTGGGAATGTCGGCCCCGGGGAGAGTGGACGAGGAGAGAGAAATTGCAGGTAGCCCGACCAGGACAGGGAATTTGCTAAAAGTAGAGGTTTCTACTTGACCTTCAACTCTGACCTGGAGGACCAGGAGCCCTGGCCTGTCCTCTGGTAGGCTGCCCGAAAATCTCTTCCATGCTGTAAAGCAAATAAGTGAGAGGAAGAATCATTTTTGTAGGTCGTGCATAAAGCCCAAAGCAAAATAACGTCCTTTAGAAAAAAACAAGGGGGGGCGTTGGCGGGGCGGGGGGCTGAAATGGTGAGCTATGGTGTCAGAAATTACCTGCTGGCAGGACCCGTAGGATAGACGGGTTTTATGAAAGCGTTTCTCAGTCACCAGAAGATGCAGACGGACCAAGGACAAGGAGACACTTGCCTCCAGGGCCATCAGCTCCCGCATTGAAGCCACAGGTTGGGGGGGCATTAGCTCAGCGAGACCCCCCTCACCCTCGGTGGCGTTCATTTCCGATTCCATTAAGAAGCCGATCAGCTCAGAGCGGCCCCCTCCCCGCCTGGCCCGGGACTGATTCGGATGCAAGTCACAGCCCTGGGGTTCAAGCTGCTGCAGCTTAAGGAGGCTTATTTTGACACAGTAATTACAGGGCTCGAACGATGCTTTACATTAGAGTATAAAACACTCATTAAATTAAAATTCTTCCATGAAATCATGAAAATAAACAGTCTGTCCAAACTGGCATCAACAAATTCACAGGGCGACTCTGCGTTTTCTCAGGCCCGGGCCGGGCTGCGGGCTGCATTGAACCCCGAAGTGTGAATGGCTCACATTCCTTTGAAGGCAGCATTCTGCTTCTTTTTAAGATTATTGCTTTAATTGTTTTTACAACTTGTAAGATTTTAAAGCTATTAAGCTTCAAAGTTGGGGGTGGGGGACCTTGCAAGGAGGAACTTGTCCCCAGCCCAGCCAGTGAGTGGGTGGGGGGGACGAGTTACCACTCCCAGCCCCCAGACCCTTCTGGGACAATTAAAATACAGGGGACAAGCGGGGATGGGCAATTTTTCCATGACCCCTTAAGGGATAGAAAATAAACCTCACATTTCAAAGGTTTTAGACAGAAGAGGAGGGAGTGGGTGGAAAGAGCAGAGGGCTCAGAGCCAGTCAGACTGGGCATGAACTTCGCAACCGGCTTCTCTGAGCTCACTTTCCTTGTGTATAAAACGAGAAGGGGGAGGAGACACAGTGGATTCTCGGTATTTGGTGGTGGTGGGGGGGGTATGTTCTGTAAAGTCGCCAAGAACACCGAGTTAGCAAATACGGAACCTCTCTGTTCCTGGGAGAAACCCAAGGGAAGACACCTGTGTGTCTCTGATCGCATTTTCATCAGCCGATCGATACATAAACTTGTGGTGTGTGTGTGTGTGTTTCTGCTTAAAGGCATCTTATTTAATAGACGTCATTGATTCATTAACCGTGAACTCATGTGCGACTGGACTGGAACTCTTGCCAGAAAGGACAGAGCAAGATGCATGACAGCCATTGAGCTAGGCAGCACGCAGCGTGGGGACCAGGAGAACGGGGAAATCACCAGCAAAAAGCGCAAAAACACAAAAACCCTAGCACGAAATAGACCGTGACAAGGACCCCTGTTTACAGCATGCAAGTGGAAACCGGAAGGCAGACCGTCCCCTTGCTCCACCCCAGTGGGAATGTGGGCCTCCCAAGACCCTGAAGTTCCCTATTCTGTACGTGTGCGTGAATGTCTGCAAAAAAACTCTAGGAGTGCTGGTAAATTTTAGTGAGATTACAAATACATTCGAGCGAGGAGAATTCGCGAATCCGGAATCCACAAACAATGAGGGGTCAACTCTATTTTACAGGCATGGAAAGGGTGTTTTTAAAACAAAACAAAACTGAAGGTAGCTACTTTGCCTTCCAGACACGGGTTTTGGGGAACGGAGTGGAAAGGACAGAGGACACAGTCTAATTTGAATCAGGGAAATAAATTTCAGTACTGCTCCTTGTCACTTGCAGAGACAGGCGGGACAGACGGTGTGACAGAGAGTTTGATCAAGATGCTGGGGAAATGAATTTGGAGATAGCAGTCTCTAGCATTTTGTTTACCAAAATACATTGATGGGCCAAAGGCTTTGTCCAAAGTGTCGGGGGGAGGGGGAGAAAGTTCTAGAAAAGGATTGAAATTGAATCAAACATAATCTGGGGCTTCTGGGCTACTCACGGAGCTTAGCAAGGAGCACGGGGGCAGCTGCAGACCAGGCAGGGCAGGGCCTCGGGTGAAGGCACGTTTTCCCCACCACTCACACGCTCCACCTCGCACCCCACGCATCACCCTGAGGTCAGGGCTGCACCCTCAGGTGCTCAAGCTCCCACACCTGCCTTTCTGAGGTGTCTGGGCAAATCCAGGTTGCGGGGGCCATGGAGAATGGGCCAGAACGCAGGAGGAGAGATGGTGGCAACATGGAGGATTTGGTGGAAGCAGATCTTCCCGCTGGTGGAGGTGAGGGGAGCGGACACCCTCCACCAAGAGTCTCAGAAAACTGGGTTGTTCACTCACTCGTCCAGTGCGGCTCTGGGTGATTCTCCAGGACAGCCAGTCCTCCATGGGGTGACTCAGGATTCCAGAGGGTTCTTTGGAGTGGCCCTGTCATCTCAACGTTGGTCCCCTCCATTATCACCTCAGTCCAGAGAGGGAAGGCCTTCCTTGCCTCAGCCTGGCAATGACACGCCTCACTTCTGCTCACACTTCATTGTCCAATGCTAGTCACGTGACCCTACTTCCATGATGTCCATACGCCCAGAGAGAAAACAGAACCAGAGATTGGCATAGGCACTGCTCCTTCTGACCAGCTGTGGGGTTTTACTCAGTTCATAGGACAGTAGAAAAATCTTGAGACCTAGAGACAGACAACCTGAGGTTCAAGCCGTGGTCTTAGCAGTTCGTGAGCGTGTGATGTCAAGCATGTCAGTAGAGCACCTCGAACCTCACATTTCCTTCAAAAATGGGTGTAATAGTAATACTTTCCTTCTCTCGGGAATATTTTGAGGTTCAAAGGAGCTGAAGCATATGAAGTTAATTTGAAAATTATAATGAAGTCTACGAACATTATTTATTTTAATTGTTTCCCAGAGGTTAGGCCCTTGTCAGAGCTAAGCCAGAGGAGCGTTAAGCCAAATGACACCACGTAATTAACTCTCAAATGAGTTTGTGCTTGACGAAAAGAACCCGTGCAGCCCAGGAAAGGAATCTGCATTCCTATGGATGCCTGAGAAAGTTCTAGAACTGTTGCCCACCGGAACTGGAAAGAGCTACAAAGGCTCTCTCCCTCCCGATTTTCATTGTGCAGAGGATACTGAACCCTACTGCTTGAAATATAAATACCACCACGAACTTATGAGGATTAAATTAACCCCACCATTGAAATAATCACTTTGGGCTTTCCCCATCTTGCTCATCCTGGAGCTTCTTGGAATGCTGAGCTGTCAGCAAAATGCAATTGTGATGACAACAGCACTGAGGGTATTCAGGGCTTCTGAGCATAAAACAAGACAGACATGCACAGCCCTTGCTCGTGTGGACATGGTTCAGAACAAAATCCTCGAATAGAGTCATACCAATATTAATATATCAGAAACCCTCGACCCACTAATTCCGTATTGAGGAATCTACTTAAAATGTGTACCAAAAGTCACACACATAGATGTTAACCATAGCATTTTATGTAATAGTGAAAAACTTTAAACTCTTTAAATATCCAACACGAGGGGACCAGTAAAGACAAAGTGGTTTTGGTTTGAAATCTCTCCAGGAGCTTCCTGCGTATTGTAGGAAACTGGCCCCTGTGCGTGGAGGGCAGCGAAAGACTGAAGGAGGAAGCAAACCACTCCAGATCGGTAGGTAGCAGATTTAATAAACAAGAGAACTTTCTTACGAGGCTTGCCTTGGGCAGCCGCAAGACAGGTCTATCCCTGCACCTGTCCGCCAAATCTTAGAAGGCCTTAACTGGGTTCAGTCTCACATACACTGTCCAGATGGTCTGAATACCACATTTCTATCTCAAGGCTGTGTCCTCAGCTTCTAGGAGTGTGGAGGACAATCAGCACGCACATTCCAAGGACAAGGAAGAGGGTGAGGAGGCTCTAACTGCGTGGGTCCAGCCCAGGGGTCAACCAGCAGTCATGGCTTCTCAGTGACCTCCCCCGACAGTGGTGGAATATTATGCAGCCATTAACAGTAACAGAAATAAATAGTTAGTAATGAAATGAGAACAGGTGTTTGATAAAATGTTATGAAATAACAGTATGTAGTTACTTCTTCAATTTTATTTTTTTAAGAATTTTTTTTTTTTTTTTGGAAAGGGAGGGAGGGGGGGGCCGCAGAGGGAGAGGGAGAAGAAGAATCTTATGCCGGCTCCACGCCCAGCACAGAGGCTGATGTGGGGTTTGATCTCACAACCTTGAGATCATGACCTGAGCGGAAATCAAGAGTTGGGTGCTTAACTGACTGAGCCACCCAGGTGTTCCATTACTTCTCCAATTTTAATGAGAAGCTACTATGGGCCAGACCAGAAGCTGAGATTAAAAGTGTTCATTTCTTTCCTTACGCATTCATCAACCAAGATTTATTGATGGCCCTGTTGGTTGGCTCTCTGCTAAGATTTCAGGTACAAAACCATCCATTTTCTTATCCATTCATTGAATGTGTGTTTGTTGAAGGCTTGCTACTCAGACAATATGATTGGCATTAGGAAGCCCAATTGCATGTAAGTAGATAAATAATACCAATCTGGAAGAAAAGACTGAAAGAAAAATGCACTAAAATGTTCGTGGTGATTGACCTTAGGAATGGGATTCTGGATGCTTTTACTTTTTTCTTTATATTGCCCCAACTTTCTGCCACAGACCTTTATTGCTCTTGAAATCAGGTGGAGGGGAAGGTAAATAGAAGAGCATTGTTCAGACCAGAAGTGGAACATAGTTGTGAACATGAGGACCCAGACGTACACAGAGGCCCCTGGCTCCAAAGCCAACCTCTGCTCGTCTCTGTTTCCTTCTGATCCCAATGGCTTTGCTTTCTGGATGAAAGGGGTTCACCTCCCTCCCACATCCAAGCAAATTTTCTCTTCAAAACATAAAGATCATGGGACCTTTAGTTGAACCCTTCTGGATTTGGGTCCTAGCTCTGCCCCAGAAGCGCCAGGAGACTGAGACAAAGCTGTCAGTGCTGTCTGGGCCTCTCCTTCTCAATCTGTGACATGGGGAGAGCAACCCTCCCTCGTTAGCTGCCCACGACAAGGAAGGGACACACTGCATGGGGGGAGGGGGGCTGCAGCATACCCACGAGCTGTCTTGCACTTCTCGTTCTTTCTCTCTTAAATATCCCCCATCCTCCACCCACTCTGAGAAATACCAGGAATTCCAACTGGGTATTCTAAAATAGCTTCCCATGGGTAGACTAATGAGAAATAGTCCAGGAGTGCAGAGATCAGGTCCAGGGCTGATGCACCGTAACCGCCAGGATCCTTCTCTCTGTCTGCTCTACCAGCTTAAGGAGGGGCCTCCTTCCTATTGCTTTCCAGATTGCTCCATTTTTAATAATAATCTTTATTATATTATGTTAGTCACCATACAGTACATCCCTAGTTTTTGATGTAAAGTTCCATGATTCATTACTTGCATATAACACCCAGTGCACCATGCAATACGTGCCCTCCTTACTACCCATCACCGGTCTATCCCATTCCCCCACCCCCCCTCCCCTCTGAAGCCTTCAGTTTGTTTCTCATAGTCCATAGCCTCTCATGCTTCATTCCCCCTTCTGTTTACCCCCCCTTTCTTCATCCCTTTCTTCTCCGATCTATCTTCCTACTTCTTATGTTCCATAAATGAGTGAAACCATATGATAATTGTCTTTCTCTGCTTGACGTATTTCGCTTAGCATAATCTCCTCCAGTCCCGTCCATGTTGCTGCAAATGTTGAGAAATCGGGGTTTTTTTGATGGCTGAGTAATATTCCATTGTATATATGGACCACATCTTCTTAATCCAGTCATCTGTTGAAGGGCATCTCGGCTCCTTCCACGATTTAGCTATTGTGGACAATGCTGCTATGCTCCTTTTTAAACCACAAAGCGATAGTTTCCCCAGTGACCCAAAGGTGCAGGCTGCCGTTTGTTCCTCTTTGAGTCAAAGCTGCTCCTCCAGCTGCAAGGACCTGGGGACGTAGTTTTAAGCTAGGGGACACTGCTTCCTTGAGCAGAAGCTGAGGTTCTGTCTACAGGAGAAGAAGAGCCAAGGGCATGGGCAGGCGGCTGCGTCCATCCACTGGGGGCTGATACCCTTGACCAGGGCTGTGGCTCCGGGCTCTTTGCTAAAGAAACAGTCCAGAAAGCCTTTGTGTCTAAAAACAGCTATTGTTTCATTGTGTTTCGTAGCAGAAAGTTGAAAGCAGTGGAGGTCTCCAAAAAGAAGAAGGAGAGCTCGGTTAATCAAGGTATGAGTTATGCTCACTGGAGAAAATACTACGCAGCCACTAAGATTATTCTTAAGGAGACCGGGAGGCAGCACAGAAAGTGCTTACACCCTGCTGTTAAGTGGAAAAGCAGAACGCGACATCGCCTCTGCTCATGACTAACACTATGCAAAATATGTCCGCGTATGGAAAACACTAAAAGGGACTCCAAGATATGATAGCAGCCCCGACGGGGTGACGGCGGCGTTGTGTACGAACATTGTTTTTCTTTATTTTGAAATTTTCTGCAATGTTGTGAGATTGTTGTTTTCCAAGAACAGAGTTATGCATGAGAAATGAAACGATCCGAAAAGCCGAGCAGAAACTAGAATTAATTACGTGTCAGGCTCCCGGAGGCGTAGTCATCCTCTAAGTCATGGAAGCCAAAGAGAAAATTGCAAAGGAAAAGACAGGCAAGGCTCACGAAATAAAATATCAACGTTCAGCCCAATGCACTCTTTCGCCAATGTACTTTATTTAGCAAAAGAAATCGTTTTAACAGGACACACACTGCTGGCGAGGTGATGGTGTCACCCAGGACTCGCTGGCAGGGGGACTTGGCATGACCTTTCTGGAAAGCAATTTGGCAATGTATCTCGAGCGCTGCACGTAGGATCCCGGGTTTGGGCCTGGTCTGACCACCCTGGAGATGGTGTGCGGACGGCCTAACTCAGTAGAAGGCAAAACTAGGTGTGGATAGATGTTCCTCGCGGTGTTGTCTATACGCACAGCACGCATCAAGCACCTCACGACGTGCCCGTGATTTAGGAGAGAACACTCTGCAACCCTCGCGTGGATGCTCTTCAGCCTTCAGGCATGAAGACAATGCCACAGGCTGGAACTGTGTCTTGCTAGAACAATAGATGTTAAAGAGCAGGTTGGACAGGGCTGCATACCCCTCTTATTCAACATTTATTGAGCACCTACAGTGTGCAAGGTGCTGGAGATAAGCACAGGGCTCTGGGAATGTGAGTGGGGGAGAAGTGCTGAATTTAACCTCCTCGCCCGATGTGCAATAGGGGGGCTGTGTGTATGTGTGTGCCCACGTGTGCCTGACGTGTGACGTGTGACGTGTGTGGTGTGGCGGGTGTGTACAAGGGCTAAGGGGGAACGGGCAAGGTAGGATTATGGGTGATTTTTTTTTCCCTTCTGTTCAAATTTTTCTGAAAGTGGTTATGTTGCTTTAAAAATAAAATGTTAAAACTTCCAGAATAGAGTCGTTCTGTTCTTCTTCTCTAAGCACAGGAAACTGAGAAAGGGTATGTGTCTGAATCATTAAAAAATGTAATCTTTGTTCCAAGAGCTGGACATTTAGACAATTGAGAGCAAAAGGCTCAGCCACCACCATGTGGAAAATATGACTGGTGCCGACTGACGAACTGAATTTCTAATTCTGTTTAATTGTCATTAAACTTAAGGACGGATACGGTGTAAAATATTTTCTGCAAAACACTTTCTTATAGGCATTACCTATTATTAACATTAATTAATTTTATGTGTTTCTTGATCCTTTTCTATTACGGTTACCAAAAATTAGAACTACCTACGTGTCTTCCATTATATTTCTCTGGACACTGCTGTTATAAATGTGAATCTTGGGGTGCCTGGGTGGCTCAGTCGTTAAGTGTCTGCCTTCTGCTCAGGGCGTGATGATCGAGCCCCACATCAGGCTCCTCTGCTGGGAGCCTGCTTCTTCCTCTCCCACTCCCCCTGCTTGTGTTCCCTCTCTCGCTGGCTGTCTCTCTCTCTCTGTCAAATAAATAAAATTTTTAAAAAAATGTGAATCTTTCATCAATCATGTTTTACAAAAATCTTTTCCAGTTTGGGATGTGTATTTCCACTTTTCATGGAATCTTTCGATAATCAGAAATTCTATTATCTTTATGGCTTTTAGGTACGGACAGATTTTTTTTTTTAAGATTTTATTTGTTTATTTACTTGGAGAGCATGAAGCAGGGGAAGGAGCAGAGGGAAAAGGAGAGAGAGCATCTCAGGCAGACTCCCTGTGGAGGGAGTGTGGAGCCCAAATCGGAGTTTCATGTTATGACCCCGAGATCTTGACCTGAGCCAAAACCAAGAGTTGGACGCTCAACTGACTGAGCCACCAAGGCGCCCCAGGTAGGGACAGAGTTCTTAAAGTGACCCCCAAAATCACAAGGCTTAAAAGGGAAGATTGGCGACTATCTTACATTTTACTCCAGACTTCAGAATTTTTGCTGTCACCTTCACGTCCTTGGTCCTACTGACGTTTCTTGTTTTCATGGTGTGAGGTAGGAATCCGTTTCTTCATTCCAATACAAATGACCAGTTGTTCTAACTCCAACTCTCGACCAACCACACCTTTCTTTCCCTCCATTTGTCTGACAGCTGGTCCCACACCAGGCCTGCATAACGTGTTTCGGAATATCTGGTCCCTTCCTTTGGTCTGTTTGTCTGTCCTTGTAGATAGACCACGTTGTCTTTCTCACAACCATTTAAAATTTTCCATCTCTGCTGGGGCTAGTCACCCTGACTACTGTTTCTTGTTCAGGAAGATGTCTGCTGTTCTTAGCCTTTGAGTATTTTGCATAAATTGTTTAATCAGCTGTCAAATTGCTTCCCCCAAAATAGGGAAAAATAAAACCTTTGGAGGTTTGATAGAAATAGCATTAAATAAACCAATTTGGAAAGAATGGATGTTTATCGTATATTAAGTCCTCCTATCCATGCAAATGTTACGTATCTCCATTTATTTAGATATTTGAAATGCCTTTCTACACACTTTTACAGTTTTTCCACTTAGTCTTGTTCTATTTTACTGGTTTTATTTCAAGATACCTTCATTTTTGTTGGAGCTACAAATGGTAACTTTTTGTTGCATTTTCTGAGTGCTCCTTGTTGACATGCAGAAATGAATCAACAAATGCATGTATTGCTGGTATACCCAGCATATGAGTCTGCTCAGGCCTGTCAGAGCCGTACTCCATAACAGACTGGGGGCTGAAACAAGGGGAATTCGTATCCCCGCAGTTCTAGAGACTGAAATCCAAGATCAGCGTGCTGGTGGGGATGATTTCTGGATTGCACACAGCTGCTTTCTCACGATGGGCTCAAATTGCCTTTCCTCTGTGCCCATGTGGAGAGAGATCTCTGGTGTCTCTTCCTTCTCTTTTAAGGACACCAGATCAGGACCCACCACCCTTATGACCTCACCTTTTAACTACCTCCTTAAAGGTCCTTTCTCCAAAATACAGTCATGTTGGGGGTTAGGGCTTCAACAGATGAATTGGCGACCACTAGCGGGGAGATTGGCGGCCATTGTTGGGGGACGGTGAAGACACGGAATTCAGTCCATAGCATCTAACAAACTTGCTAAACTCCCTTATTAATTCTGGTAAAATCATCCATGGATTCTTTTAGGTTTTCTATCTGGACAAGAATACCATCTGTGTATAAGAATACTATTCCTTCCTTCCCAATATTTACATCCCTAATTTTTTTTTTTACTTTCTATATTGACATAGACATCCAGAAATGTGTTAACTAAAAACAATGATTAAAATCTTATTCTTGATTTTAAAGGGAAAGATTTTCACATTTCACCATTGAGTAGGGTCTTTGGTGCCGGCTTTGGGCAGATATTCTTTACCAACTTGAGGAAATTCTCTTCATAGCTGCTGAGAACTTCTACCATAAACTGAATTTAGTCAAATGCGCTTTTTTTTTTTTTTTTTTTTGCAAATATTGAGAAGCTCATATGGTTTGCCTCCTTTAAACTGTCAATTTTCCGGGTATATCTTCTGAGATTGATTCGGCCTGACATACCTAGACTACATCTAAGTTAATCATGGTTTATTTTCTTCTTCATACATTTCTGAATTCAGCTAATTTTTGTTTAGGATATTTGCCTTTCTGTTCATGAATGATATTAACCTGTAACTTTCCAAAACTTAGCAACCTAAAACAACAAACATTTATTACCTCACAGACTCTGTGGGTCAGGAATCAGAACATGACTGAGGCTGTAGTCTTATCTGAAGGCTCAACTGGGGGAGGATCTGCTTTCAAACTCACTCTCACGGACCTCTGTTCCTCACTGACTGTGGGCCAGAGCTGTCCCATGGTTTCTTCCATTTGGATCTCTCCACAGAGCTGCCTCAATGGATGGCAGTCAGTTTCCCCCACAGCAAGCCACCTGAAGGAGGAGCACATGCCCATGAAGGAAGCCACCATCTTTTCTACAACGTGATCTTGGAGGTGACGCCCCACTATTTCTGCCATGTGCCATTTGTTAGAAGGAGTCACTAAAGGCAGCCCGCTCTTGAGGAAGATTACACACGAGCATGAAGGCCACTGGGAAGAGACTGGTGGGGGCCATTTTTGAAGCTCCTTAGCACAGGGAAGGAAAGATCATGGTCAGCGGCCACTCCTTCCTTCCACTGAACAAGCTCACCAAAAGCGGGGTCCCCCACTCTTCTCCCTCCACTGTCCTCAGCCAGGGCTGGGACCTGGGTTTTCATACCCTGGCAGCACACACAGCTATGCAACTTGGGGAAAATCACTTCAACTCCCTCTTTTCTGAGTGAGAAGTACTTTGGTCTTTTGAAGAAGAAGTTGAATGGGACAGCTCAGACTCGCTTCAGGCCCCCCCCCAAAAAGGTAGAACAGAGAGATAATGGGATGATTCTGTATTAAAAAAAAAAATAGGTTGGGAGTTTTGTCCCTGAAAAGCAGAGGAGAGAAAGATGAGTACTCTTATAAACGAGAATAACTGGTGTTTAATTTTAAGCCCTTTAATACATAAGCAAATCAATAAAACCTGACACACATTCAAAGGCTTTAGGGCTGTGTGTGTGAGAGTATGAGTGTGTGCGTGCGTGTGTGCATGTGTGTGTATAAACCAAGGAAAGGGGCTGAGATCCACAAGGGAGCCGAGGTGCACGTGCAAAGGAACGATCTGTAACCTGGGTCGATTCAGTGGAAGTGGCAGCTCTGAGCCTGAGGGCAATGTGGGGGCCTCGCCTTGGTGGCCCTAGAAGACTTGAATGAAAAAGGAGCATGGGAAGAGAGCTTGAGCCAGACTTTGTGGATCTGGAGCCTGGAGGCCCAGTTGATGGCATGATTTAAGGGACACTTGATGCTTTGGTGTCTAAATAGAGTGGCTTCCCCATGGTTCTTGCACCTGGGACAAATGGGGACTGGCTTGGCAGCCATCCGGGGGGACAGAGACACCTCAAGCTAGACATCAGAGGGAAAACTCTGGGAATCCCAGCCTGCTCTCTATGGGGGAGGCAGCCACCCCGTGGTTAGAAGCCTCTGTCCGGGCTCCCCGAGAGAGGGCTGATGCAATCAGGGTGGTTGGGAACATTCTTGGAACATCTCTGTTCCACTGGAGTCCTCAATTATAGCTGCTGGGGTTTCGTCTGAAGCCCTTCCAGGAGATGGCCTGCCTCGGTAATTGCCCTGTTTTATCTCAAGATGAAGATCTGGAGGCTGATCTTCCCGCCTTATGAAGTTACAACCAGTGCAATGCTTTTTCCATTTACATAAGGCAAATCTGAAACATACACATTTTGTCTTAAACTTGTGAACATGGACAAAGCCCAGCGACTTGAAGAGAACTAGTCTAAACGTCTAACCATTGTGTGAACACAGGCAGTGCCTCTCGGACCATCTGGGTTTGAAGGGTAGCTGTTTCAGTGTTCTGGCAATTTCACGGGAACGTCTATGAGGGGTTGTGGGTTTTTTGTTTTTTTCCCCTCTACTCCAGTCACACATATTGGGGGCTGGTGGGTATTGGTGGGGGAAAGCCGCTTCCTCCAAACCGTGACACAACTATTCCACGTGGGGTCCTGTGAGCTGATTTGTCATGTCCACAAGTGTCTCCCTCTACCCCAAGACCTTACTATTCTTTCTTCCTGCTTCACAGCCTTGAAGGACTCACAAATCTGAGAGTGTGGGGCCAAGGAGCAGCATCACGGAGCCCAGTATCTCCCAATCCTATTCCAAAATTGGGATTCATAGGATGTTAATTAGTGGGCTTCCAAACAAAACAAAATGAAAATGCTTATTAAAAGCTGGGTTACATATTTTTTAAGAGTTGTTATCCTTCTCTGCAGGACTTCTCAGAGCCTTTATTATGCCAAGGCGCCTTGTGATTTCTGAGAGAGCTAGTAGGTAGCATTTCCCAAACTAAGGACCACAAAGCCCTTTTGTGGCAGGTGCAGTGGGCATCTGCTGGTTTTGCTTGCCCAGCACCCCTTCCCTCTCGTTCCAGAAACAGATTCTTCTTGTTTCCATAGTGGCTTGGAAGGGCTGAATCTGAACCTCTCCCATCACCCTCATCACAAAAGCAAACAGGTGATTCAGATCTGGCTCAGAAAAAGTTCTAGGCTAGCTCCACATGTGAAGAAGTTCTCTTTCTGTCAGGGTTCCTGAGCTGTGAGGATGTGGGCCTCAAAGCCAAGAGGTATGTCCCAGCAATATGATCAAGGGCTTTGGATCCAGCCATGCCTGAAACCGTCTCTTCCCCAGATGAGGTTTTGTCTCAGGGAGCAGGAGCAGGGAGAGCTCTGGCTGATACAGAGAATATCCTATGGGATAATCCCAGAGCACACTTCAGGGAAGGCTTCTGATGGTCAGATGCTTCCAGCAGCAAAAACAGAAACTTCTGCTCAAAATGGCTTCAACAATAAAGAACAGGGTTTTCTCATCCAAACAGAAGTCCCTGTAGGGTGGACCCTGGGGTTGGTGAGTCCACCTGCTCAATGAAGCATCAAGGAACTGGTTTCTCCCCAGTTGCCACCCAGGATGGGGTCCCTTTAAAAGCTTCCCTTAGAGAGCACCTGAGTGGCTCAGTCAGTTAAGCATCTGACTCTTGATCTCAGCTCAGGTCTTGATCTCAGGGTCATGAGTTCAAGCCCCATGTTGGGCTCCACACTGGGCATGGAGCCCCTTGGAAAAAAAAAAAAAAGCTTCCCTTACAAGGGTGCCTCACCCTTTCCAAGCTTTGGTTTTATTTACAGGATGGAGGGAAGAGCAGCAACACATATGTTCCTCTGGGCTGTGGTGAAGGTGAATAGACTGTGGGCAGAGATGGACGTGCACCAGCCTAGTACCCCCAGGAGTCTACGAGGATGTCTGCCAAGCCACTCGGACATGTCCACACAGAACTCCTAGTTCCCCACCTCAAAACTGGTGCTACCCCATTTTCTCCCACCTCAGGACACATCAGGAATTTTTCAGGTGCCAAGACCTCAGAGTTATCCTTGGGTCCCCCCCCTTTTCCCCTCACCATTTCCATCTAACCCATCAGCAAACTCTCAGAATCATCTGTCTAAACTGTGTGCTTCCCACACCTCTTCCTCGTTGTGGTCCACACCGTCCTCATTGCTACCCTGAAATTTCTGTCAACAATTTTATTGGGATATACTTCACATTTCACCTATATTTCATCCATTTAAAATGTACATTTATTGTAGTCCCAGAGTGGCTTTTAGTGTATTGAGAGAGTGTACAAACAATCTAATTTTATTTTATTTTAAAGATTTTATGTATTTATTTATTTACTTATGTATTTATTTACGTATTTATTTATTTGAGAGAGAGCAAGAGGGGGGAGGGGTGGAGGGAGAGAGAGAATCTCAAGCAGATTCTGTGCTGAGCACAGAGCCTGACACGGGGCTCCATCTCCCAACCCTGAGATCATGACCTGAGCAGAAATCAAGAGTTGGACGCCCAACTGACTGAGCCATCCAGGTGCTCCCCAAAAATCTAATTTTAGAACATTTTCATCACCCAAAAAGAAGCCCCCTACCCATTAGCAGTCGCTCCCATCCACCACCAGCAGCAGCCACTCCAGGCAGCCATTAATCTGCTTTCTGTCTCTAGAGATTTGCCTGTTCCAGGAGTAGAACTGCTTGGTCATATGGCAACTCTGTTTAACCATTTGAGGAACGAACAGACTGTCTTCCAACGTGGCTGTGCCATTTTACAATACCCCCAGCAACGTCTGAGGGTTCCATTCAAGCGGGTGTGAGAGAGTATTTTCATTGTGGTTTTGATTTGCCTTTCCCTGAGGGTTAATGGTGCTGAGTGATCTTTTCCTATACTTATTTGCAATTCGTAGATCTTCTTGGGAGAAATATCCGTTTAAATCTTTGGCCCATTTTTTAATTGGGTTCTTTATCTTTTTTATTACTGAACTATGACAGTTCTTTATAAATTCTGCATACAAGACCTTTGTTAAATCGATAATTTCAAAATATTGTCTCCCATTCTGGGGGTTGGGTTTTTATTTTCTTGATGATATTCTTCGAAGCACAAACATTTTTTATTTTGATGAAATCCAAGTTACCTGTTTTTTAAGTCGCTTGTACTTTTGGTATCTAAGAAGGCTTTGTGAATTCAAATTCACAGCAATTTATTCCTATAGTTTTGTCTAAGGGTTTTACAGTTTTAGCCTTGCATTTAAGTCTCTGATTCATTTTAACTTAAGTTTTGTATATAGTGTGAGGTAGGGGTCCAACTTCATTCTTTCTCATGTGGATATTAAGTTGTACCAGCACTGTTTGTTAAAAAGAGTATTCTTTCCCTCATTGAATTGTCTTGGCCTCCTTGTTGAAAACCAGGTGACTGTGTATTTGTGAGTTTGTTCCTGGATCCTCAATTCTATTCCATCTCATTTGATCTATATATCTATTGTTAGGGCAATGCCACGCTATTTTGATTATTGTAGCTTTGCAGTGAGTTTGAAATTGAGAAGGGTGAGCCTTTCAACTTTGTACTTCTTTTTTAAGACTGTTTTGGCTACTCTGGATCCCTTGAATTTTTCTTACGAATTTTAGAATCGGCTTGCCAATTTCGGCAAGAACACCAGCTGGGATTTTTGGTAGGGATTGCATGGCATCTGTAGATCCCTTTGTGCAGTGTTGCCATCTTAACAATATTAAGTCTTCCAATCCATGAACATGAGATGCCTTTCCATTTATGTAGGTTTTCTGTAATCTTTTTCAACAATGTTTTATAGTTTTCAGAGTATAAATTTCACACGTCTTTTGTTAAACTTATCCCTAAGTATTTTATTCTTTTTTTGATACTGCTATAATGCTACTATAATTGTTTTTTTCTTTTTTTTTTTTTTTTTTAAGTAGGCTTCAAACCCAGCATGGAGCCCAGTGTGGAGCTTGAACTCATGACCCTGAGATCAAGACCTGAGCTGATATTAAGAGTCGAATGCTGAACAAACTGAACTACCTGGGTGCCCCTGGAATTGTTTTCTTAATTTCATTTTCACATGGTTCTTTGCTAATGTATAGAAATACAATTGATTTTTGTATATTGATCTTTTGTCCTGCGATGTGGCTGAACTTGCTTTTCAGTCCTAACACATTTTCAGAGGATGAGTTAGGATTTTTCTACAAAAGACAATGTCATTTGCAAAAATACAGATAGTTTTGTTTCTTCCTTTCTAATATAAATGAGTTTTACTTTGTTTTCTTGTTGAATTGCCACAGATTTAGCAGATTTTCTTGAATAAGTATTTCTGCATTTACTGTATGCCCATAAAACAATTTCAAGAGACATCAATAGTTGCTTTTTTTTTTTTTTTAAATTTTCACCACTGATGGTTATTTCACTGGGGAGAGAATTTGCAGACCTCCTCACACTGCTATTCCAGAAACCATTTCTTCTCTCCTGGGTTCTGCAACAGCCTCATAACGGGGCTCCCCATTTGCACCCTTATTTCCCTACATCCATCCTCGAGGCACCTCATAGCCAGAGTGACTGAAAAAACATAAATCACATCATGTTACTCCCCTGCTTATCATTTTTCAAAGGCTTCTCATCAATTTCAGAAGAAATATAAATGGCATAGCAACTCCAGAATGTTCCAGGCACTACCTACCCCTCTGACTTCATGCATGACACATCACTTCTCTCCTCAATGCCAGCTTTCTTTTAGATCTTGGAATATGCCAGGCTGTTTCCCACCTCACGGCTTGCACTGCTATTCCCTCTGCCACGAACACATTTTCCTCCATTTGTGGCATCCGTGGCTCCTTCTTGGCATTCAGATCTCAGCTGAGGCATCTCCCCCCTCAAAGAGGTGACCATCTATTCTACCAAAGTTGCTCTCCCTCTGCCCAGAGCCTCATGTCACTTCTCTCCACCAGATCATCCTGTTTCACTTTCCCCAGGGCTCCTCTCACTCCCCAAACTTGCCTTGTTCATGTGTCTATTCACTCGCTTATCAACAGGCTTCTACCAGGAGAATGTTGGAAACCTTGCCATCCTGTTTCCCACTTATTCTCCAGTACTCAGAACAATGCTAGGCATATTGGAGGGTCTTGCCAACTTGGCACATTCAGCCCCCGTTTTATACTCCTTTCAGTTTGTTTCATAAATGTGATGGTTAATTTTACGTGTCAGTGTGGCTAGGCTATGGTGCCCAGTCTTGATGTTGCTGTGAAGGGATTTTTTTAGGTGTGGTTAATACTTAAATAAGTAAGCTTTGAGTAAAGCAGATTATCCTCCATAACATGAGTGAGCCTCATTCAATCAGTTGAAGACCCTAAGAGCAAAGACTGGGGTTTCCTGATGAGGAATTCTGCCCCTGCACTGCCTTTGGACTCAACTCCTGCTGGGATTTCCAGCTTGCTGGCTTGATGTGCAGATTTCAGACTTACCAGCTCCCACAATTACACGAGCCAGCTTCCTTCTTTCTTTCTTTCTTTCTTTCTTTCTTTCTTTCTTTCTTTCTTTCTTCTTTCCTTCCTTCCTTCCTTCCTTCCTTCCTTCCTTCCTTCCTTCCTTCCTTCCTTTTTGAGAGAGAGAAACACACACGCACGAGCCTGGGGAGAGGTGGGGAGGGACAGAGGGAGAGAGAGAATTCTAATCAGGCTCCATGCCTGATCTCACAACCCTGAAATCATGACCTGAGCCAAAATCAAGAGTCAGATGCTCAACCAACTAAGCCACCCGGGTGCCCCAACATGAGCCAATTTCTTAACTGTCTCAGTAGATATGATAGATGATTGATAGACAAATGAGAGATATAGAGATAGACACACGCATGTGTGCACACACACACCTATACATATGTAACCATGTATATTCTATCGGTCTGTTTCTCTAGAGAACCCTGACTAATCCATGAAGGGTCAGTCTTACTTTAGGAGAAGCACTAATCAGATTCCTTGAAGGCAGGAACCATAACATGCCGCTCTATTTCTCCACGTCTCCCCAGCATCCAGTGCGACACTGCATACAAGAGCTCCTCCGTGAGGCCTTGGGGATTTCACTAATAAATCAATGAATAGCTCTGGTTCTCCTTGCTTTCAGACCCTTCACAGCTGTGCAAGAAAGAGAAAAAGAAAACCTATCTGTGCCCCAGGTTTCCAATCTGTTTCCTTTAAAACCAATGAAGTTTCTATTATATGGGAGCCTCTTAAAGAGAGCAGGCTTTATCCCGTTGAAATTGAGTCTGTAAATGCAAAACATTAAAAAAAAATAACGAATTGGTACTTGATATTCCTATATTTCAATATTCCTTTGATATTCCAATATGAAACTTAAACTTTTGGGGTTTTATGCATTCTTCGTCTTTGCTTTGATTTGGCGCAACTCGTTGCTTTGAATATGTTTGCTTTAATCACTGGACCATGGAGCAGGAGGGACGTGCATCTTGTTTGGGGAGGGGCTGGGGTGCAGCCATCTGGGCCCCGGGAAATGACTGCCTTCTGCAAATCACGGAATCTTCCTGCTGGAACTGGCTGGAGGGGATTGCCAGGCCCACGGGGAGGGCTCCCCTGGCCTTGCTCCAACAGGGACACTTGAGCCTCTCTACCTTACAGTTCAAAGGCGGAAGAGCAGAAAAAGCAGCTGCAGCAGGATCCCTGGCAGGTGCCAGGACCAGGGACAGGTTCCCAGGACATCTGATTGGCAGCCGATCTGGAACGTGAACGTACTGAGCTCTGCTGCCAGGCTCTGTGCTGGGGGATGGGACATGGGGGGTGGTAATATGCGTGAAATCCATCCTCGTTCAGTTAGGCAGCCCTGGCCTCAAGAAAGGGCATGACCTTGATGATCATGGTGATGGTGATGGTGACAATGTGGATGATATTAACAAGAGTAATGATAGAACCACAATGGTCCACATTATTCAGCACTTACGAATGCCGGGTGTCTGTCTTCAGACACACTGCTTCATTGTCCCAGCAAAATATCTGCCTCCATTTGCTTGCTCCAAAAGCAGACCCTGAGGTAGGACTTGGGTGCAACTGTTCATTTGGAGATTGTGCCGTGAAGAACAAGTAAGGGGCTAAGGAGCAGAGGGTGTGCTAATGAGTTAGTCACTCCTGCGGGGCATTGGGCTTCACAAATGATTGAATGCCCCTTGGAACTGTCCCATCGGAGGACGTGGAGGCTGGTGCATTCATCCACTGACCCCTGTCTCCGTTGGTGGAGGGTTTCCCCCAGGGCAGTAATTCCCCTGCCATTCTGAGTTGCAATGTCCAGCTGGGAACAAACCCTCACTGTGACCTGCAGACAGAGAATGTCCTCAGGCAGAGCGGCCAAAAGACCCAGGCCCTTGAGAAGGGGAACCGTCCTGCGCTGGAAATGGTCCACCGCAGCTGCAAGCGAACTCCGAGATGGGCCCAGGAGGTAGGGGGCCCGGCATGCACAGACTCTGCGCAACGCTCCTGGGGTAAGGGGTTTTCACTAACCCCACTTGCCATAGATAAAACTGACGCACAGAGACATGGCCACATCTTGTGCAAGTGTGTCCGGCTAGGAAATGTCCCCAAACCTCAGCAAGATATTTACTCACCATCTATGACGTGTCTGCTGTGGTCTGAATGCCAGGCCACAGATACGATTAAGACACGGTTCCCAGGGTTGTCCCTAAGGACCTCCTGCAGGATGTAAGCAAGCAAACCCCCCGTCCTGAGAGATGAAAGTAAGCCCAGAAGGACCATGGGGGAGGGGGGGCTCCTAACCCTGCCTATGGGGGCAGGAAAAGCTCCCTGAAGAGCTGACTCCTGTTTGGGGGGTGGATTTTTCTAGTCTTTCTAGTCTTAGCAGAACGAAGCGGGTACCGCGTCATGCGTGCCCTGACTTGTGCGCAGAGCCTACTGAAGTGCCCGCACCCTCCCTGCCTCAGGCCAGAGTCAGCCTCGGGCCGTCCAAGAAGGGCAGCCGAGGTGGCTCAGATCACTGAGGGCCCTCCATGGTCCCGTACCGTTCTGAACTCTCCAAGAGAGCCCACGCAGCCTGACAGGCTGGCAAGAGGTCCCCAAAGGGAACCGACGGAGGAAGAGAAAGAACTTGGAGCAGTGAGTCTGGGCTTCCAGTTCTGGGCTCCACGATTTCAAGCAGCCAGATGACCCCACTTCTTCCCACTAAGCCTCACCACGCAGCTCTGCCTCCACCCCAAAGTCCTCGGGGCAGGCACTACCTCAATATGAGCCCGCCCCCCCTCACTGCTCCACATGCCTTTGGGTGCAAGGAACCCAAACCAATTTGTACAAAAAGAGGGTTGACCGGGGCCTGTAAGGGAGTTCAGGGATGGCTTCCCCCTCAAGCACAGGCTGACCCAGGAGCACCCGGGGGGTTAGAAGAACTTACCCTTCATTCTGGACTCTGCTTCCCCCGTGGGGGTTCACTGCATGCAGCTCTGGACTTTCAGTCTAACCAGTGCCCCCAAGGGGACAGCTTCCCTCTGGAAAGTTCTAGCCTAGTGCTCCCACTGGCCATATTGGGTCTGGTACTCATCCTGCACTGTGGTTGAGACCAGAAGGAGGCTGGCCTCCGCATTCCCGTGCCTGACTCACTCCCTGGGGTCCAGAGTGGGGTCGGCCCCAGCTGAACCCTGTTCGCGGAGGCCAGAGAGGGGCAGGTCCCCAGAAGAAATTCAGGCTGCTGACGTCGGAGAAGCACCGTTGTGTGTGCTGGGCCGGAAAGGGGACAGGCAGCTCCGCAGGTGAAATGGTGCTCTCAGGTGGGAGCGTGCACCCTACCCCTCCCTGGGGAGGAAAGCAGTGAGGGGCAAGCTTGTGGAGGGCTGTGTGTGCTCGTGTGTGCGTGTGCACGTGTGTGCGTGTTTGCGCATGCACATATGAACAAGGGGAGCGTGCGGGACCGTGCACAAGACTGCGCGTGTTGGGGAGCGTGGGGGCCTGTGAGTGAGCACCTGGCAGTGGGCGGAGCATGGGGGGCGTGTGGGAGCGGGGTGGGTGGGGACTTCAGAGGGGGCGGGCTCTGAGTGGGGCTGCGGGGCGAGAATGGGGGGCTGCCCACCCAGGAAGACACCGCAAGGGGGTCCTGCTGCTGCCTTTCCCTGAGGGTTCTCGAAGGCCCAAGGGATGGGGAACAGCAAGTGGAATCAGTGTGGAGACCGGCAGGCCACCCAAATGGTCCCCATGAGATAGGCCACATAGGGAAGGACCTGAGCCACGCCGGCCTAGGGGCCCAAGGACGGAGATGTGGCCCCGCTCAAGATGCAGCCGCAGGACAATGGCCCTGGGCGTGGAAACAGGCCATCACACACCCCTTCCCAAAAAGGGACCACGCGCAGCGCTGGGTCTCAGGCTCTGGGCCAGGCCCTCTCCTGGGGCCCCGAGGTCAGTCAGCGCCACCACTTCGCTTCGCCCACAACCCTCGCTTTTTCTGGGGAAGGTTTCAGCCTCTGCGGGGAGGGCCAGCTCCAGTCAACCCACTCCTGAGCCGAAGACTCAGCCTTCGCTTCTCTTTAAACAGCTCTTACCATGCCCTCGGGCTCCTCCAGTGTTTACAGGGCAGAAGAAAAATCAAACAAACATTCTAGGAAAGGAATTTGGCCCAGGCTGGGGCCGGGGTCCAGGAGCCTTTGGCCTCCCAGAGAGTTTAGGCCTAGGGAGTGGGCATGGGCTGGGGGAGCCCGGCTGCCAAACGTGAGGCGTGTGTGTGTCAGGACGTGCGGCGGGAAGTGGAGGGGGTGAGGGGGTGCTCGGGACCATCCCCCAGCTGCTTGCACCCTGACCAGCGTCTCACAGCCCCGGTCCCCTCACAGGACAGCAACATAGAGGAGACAGGGCACGCACTGCGTTGGTCAGCCCGACCATTTATCCTGCCTGGCCCAAAGACCAAAAAGGACTTGGGGCAGCAGGAAAAGATACATACCATGTAAACAGAAACGATGTGAAGAAACCATCCAGAGGGGAACAGGGCAGGAGGAGCAAGGGGAGGCCCAGAGTCAGATCGGCAGTGACCTGCTGAGGCCCCCACCCTGGCCCTGGAGGATGGCAGGTTAGCTCGCTCTTTCCAAGGAGCCAAACTTTCTTAGAAGTCCTTTCACCAGGAACCACCACAGAGAAAACAGATGGAAAGGGGCTTCTCTGGGCAGGGAAGGGACGCTCCCCCACTCCGTCCCCCACACCCCCACAGCTGCCCTGAGTCCCCAGGCCCCAGCTTCCACCGTCGGGACACCCCCGCGCTGGCCCGCTGGGTCTCCTATGCATTCACGGCAAGCCCGGCTCAGGACCAAGCTCTGCTGGGACTGGGGCAAGAGGAAAATGGGCTGATTGGATCCCCACGAGACATGCTGCCAGGCCCCCACGGTGTCCTCATAACATCCTGGCAACACAGAAGTAGCTTCTAGAGCTCCTTCTCTGTCCTGCGAGCCCCTCACAGCACCAAGCCCCTGTCCATGCCATGAGATGTGCTCCACATATCAGAGCAGAGCATAGGGAGAGTGGCAGCGGGGGCTCAGACCCACGCCTGGCACCGCCACCTCTCTGAAGGGCTGTCCTTAGGGGAAGGGAGGGGCTGGTCCAGTGTGTCCCCAAACCACAGACCTGACACCAGGAGGGCCAGCCTTGCAGACAACCGTGTCCCCGATCAGAGCCTCCCAGAGACAAGTGGGCGCCCTTATCACCCGGGCGTGCCATGCCCCTGCCCGGGAGCAGCCCAGAGGAACCCAGGCCGTGGGGTCAGGAGCTCCCACCCACCCTGACCCCTCTGCACTCAGAGTTCAAAGAGTTTCTCCCGCTGCCTTCCTCTGCCTCCTCCACTCCGCACATCTTGACCCCCGTGCAGGAACTTGTGCTCTGGCCAAACTGGGTACTGGATACTGAGTCGAGTTTGGTCAGCCGCCAGCCTCTCTGATGTCCAGACCCCCAAACGGCTCATTGGAATAAGAGTGCTCAGGACCAGGGCCCAGGGTGGGAGGGCGTTGTTTTCATCTGACGCTGGCCTTGCCATGGGCATCTCGCTTGTACGTGCTTCCTATGGTGGGCACGTCCAAGACAGCAGTTCTTCTCATGCAGGGGTTTGCGCTGTCCAAGGGTAAAATCTGGTGCACAGCAAATGTCTCTGAGTTCACCGGTAATAACCCCCAGGAGCCCACGCTGAGGAAGTTGTATGCTACCAAATAATAAAACATCCCCCTGTACTTTCAGAAGCTTCGGGCAGCAAAGGCAGACCACCAGGGACTCCGAAAACCTTCAGACAGGATCTGTCTGGCTCGTCCAGCCTAACTCACAGTGACTTCATACATCAGCGGGAGGGGGTGGCGGGACCAGGAAGCCAAGCACGGCCAGAGTTCCTCGATATAAAACACCAGCGACTGAAAGATTTAACAACAGTCGGGGAAGGGCCCAAACCCCCCCAACGCTAAGCGTACGCGCAGATGCGAGATCTATCCTGACTTCAAAAACCCGGAACAGTAGGGAGAAAGAGAAAGAACATCCATTTCAGATGAAGGAAATATGGTAGATTGTGGCCCCGTTGGACCTGCAGAGTCTTTGCTTCCAAGCCCTTTCCCTGGGGGCTGGTGTTTTTAAAGCTCCGATGGTCAACATGTAGTATGAATCAGGCACTCTGGAAATGAAAGAACTCTCCAGGCCCTACACATCAAAGGGCCCCAGGCAGTGCCCTCTGTCCCCTGTGCCACCTGCACCGTCATCTCCAGGCCCCACAGCCACCCCGCACTGTCCACGTGTCCCTGGACATGCAGACCCTAGAGGAAATGCAAGGGAAGGGGAGAAATTTGCGAGGCTTTATGGAGCACCCGCCCCGTGTCGGGCACCTGCTAGGGGCTGGTGCAGTCAGGCTACGCAAAACCCAGCTCGTGTCCTCAGTGAGAAGAGGTGGGACGATGGTTATAAACTTACTGAGTGCCTGCTGCTTCGGCCATGGTGGGTGCCAGGCACATGCCACCCCATTCGGCCCTTGCAGGCGCTCCACTGGGGGAGGAGGAAGGAGAGGCTGGGTGAAGCTAAGTCCCCTCGAGCACAGGCCACTCATACATGGTTGAGGCAGAATCTGGACTCAGCCTCTCAGCCCTGAGCCCATCTGTGCTTGTTCGGCCAGCTCACGCAGCCCTCTCCCCATGACCTGAAGCCCAGACCAGCGTCCGCAGGCCCAAGACACGGATGGGCCTTGTGCTTGCCCCCCGGATCACATCGGGTCCACCTCCTGACTGTCAGCCTCTCACCTGTCCACTTCCCTTAGTCCCCCTGCCAAAGGCTTAGACCAGACCACCACGGTCATGGTCCTAGGAGGCCACCATGACCTCCCAACGAGTCTCCCAGCTTCTGTCCTCACCCACTATGGTCCAATATCTGCACCGCAGCCGGTGCGATCTTTGTAAAAACACCAGCCATACGACGCCTCTTCCCTGTTTAAAATGCTCTAATGGCTTCCCCTTGCCTGGAGGTCAAATGCTGCACCTGCGAGGACCTGCATGACCCAGCCCCACCTTAGGCGAGACCCTGGATCGTGTACAGCACTTCTGCCTTCCTTCCCTTCTTCCGTGTGTGCCCCCTCCCAGGCTCAGAGCCCACGCACATGCTGTTCCCGGGCCTGGAATGCCATTCCCCTCCACAAACCCATGCCTCTTCATCTTGCCCAGCCGAGACGGCTCTTCTCCTCAAAGCACCCATCGCAAATTATAGCTAAGAATTTACCTGTTGATGTATTAACTGTTGGTCTCCTCTCCCGAGCCGTAAGCTCACGGACATCCGGAACTGGGGCTCATTTGTTCACCATTTTTGCTGTGCCTGTGGCACGGAGTTGGTGCCAAATACCTGTGCTGAGTGACTGCGTGAATTGCTGAACACGGGGCGCCTGGGTGGCTCAGATGTTAAGCATCTGCCTTCAGCTCAGGGCGTGATCCAGGGTCCTGGGATCAAGCCCCACATCAGGCTCCTCCGCTGGGAGCCTGCTTCTTCCTCTCCCACTCCCCCTGCCTGTGTTCCCTCTCTCGCTGGCTGTCTCTTTCTCTGTCAAATAAATAAATAAAATCTTTAAAAAAAAAAAAGAAAAGAAAAGAAAGAATTGCTGAACAGGGGCAAGGATCGCTGATCACAGCGGAGTGGCGTCCATTGACCGGGATGAGACAGTCATTGCCCTGTCCCCGTGTCTCAGGCCGCCAGCGCCCACTGGACAGACTTGACAATTTGGATGGAATTTGGGTGAAACCTGCTGGTATGTCCACACCCCGGACAACTGTTCATTAATCAGGAGAAACACACTGGCTGGATCTCGAGGGAATGACAGCCAACACCAGAGACGCGGGAGAGATGGGAGGTACCAGGCATTGGGCACGGGGAGGGCGGGTGTGACCATCGAGGGGAAGTAGGCGGGAGTTCCTGGAGGGGAACAATCCAGATCGCCATCACGGTGGCAATCACACGAATCTACGCAAGGGATAAAATGTCGCAGCACTAAACGCAAAGGCATACAAACAATGAAACAGGAGTGTGTGTCAACACAGGCAGAATCAGCAAAGCCTATTGTCCGGTTCGCTGTGTTGTGCCAGGCGATGTCCTGATTTTGATCATGGGCGACGGTCACACATGGTGTCACCTTGGGGGAAAGCTCGCACAGGACCTCTTAGTCCTGTTTTGGCAGTGTCTTATGAGTCTGTAATTATTTCAAAAGAAAGAGTAAAGGAAGATAAAATTTCTGTACCACCCCAGGCTCAGGCCCTCCCTCCCCACCCTCCTTCCTCCATCCTTGGGATACCAGGTGACATCTACACTGGGTGGCTGCCTCTCCACTGGGAAACCTGCAGGCAGCCCAGCACCGTGGACCAGTGGCCTGCACTCCCAGGCCTGGAAGGGACTGGAACCCCCACGCATACACCAAGCACCCTACCCAGTGTCTCAATGCTGCACCAGATTCTGAGCCATGATCCTGTGTGTTTCCAGTGTGATCCGTGCTATAATAAGAGAAAATGCTACCTGGAACCGTTGTCGCTCACACGCACGGCCTCGCAAGAGAGTAGCGTGTGGGGAGATGGCTCTTGGAGACTTGACGCCGGAGCCCTTCCTTGTGGAGCCATCCGCAGCCATCTGCGAGGAGGAATCTTTCCTTGTGCCATTCTGTCCCAAAGAGGACAATTTCATCTGTCAGTCAGGCCACAGGCCGCAAGCAGAAGAGCCTCTGGTTTTCGTTAAGGGTGGAAACCTTGCCAGTGTTAGACCATAAGATAGACGCACCAGGAGGCCTGCGCGGGTTTGCAGCTCAGGAATGGGATGGCAAGTCTACTCAGAGTGCCGTCCAGATTCTGGTGGAGAAAGCAAAAAGGAAAAAAAAGAAAGAAAAAGAAGGAAAGAAAGTTCCCGTCTTGCAGCCACACAGCGAGCAGGAACTGTGTCTTCCTTAAAACAAGGCTGTGGGCACAGTGTCGTCTTAACCCTTGGCTAACCCTGAGCACTGACTGTCTACACAGGCAAAGGGCTGGAAGCGACCCGGGGTCTCCAAGGTGAACCAGGTGACTGAATGGGCCTGGGCTAGGGAAATGAGCACTGGCTGAGGAGTCCATGGGATCCTCATCCTGGCTCTGCCCTGATTCACCACCATGTGAGACCCTTCCCTTCCCTGGGCCTCAAGGAAAGGGGGGAGAAGGCCGCTGCTCTGATCAGTGTGGCTCACACCCCAGGCCCAGCACCTTGCCCCTACAGCTCGGAAGAGACGTTTAGGGAGATGACCACAAGCCCATCTACTTCGGTTTCCCGACTTCGGAGGTCTTCATATATCTGCACCAGGCTTTCTCAACCACTGTTCCGTGAGCGCTTCGAGCCCGATAATTCTGCATTGTGGGGGCTGGAGTGAGCTTTCTAGGTGTTTGGCAGCAGGCCTGGCCTCGCCCCGCTAGATGCCAGGAGGAGTGCCCCAGCCCCCACACGCAACATAACCACCAAAAATGTCTCCAGACGTCGCCAAATGTCCCCTGGGGGTAAGATCAGCCCCTAGACTCACAACACTCAGATGAGGGAGGAACGAGTGGTCCGGACTCTGACCTGATGGAAGAAGCCCCCGTACCCCTCCTCCATCAGACTGTCCCCTATGTCTGTTCCAGGGCCTCCTGCTTTGGGAGCTCTGGAGCAGGGTCCTTCTCTCTAGGACGGCGCTCCTCATTCAAAAGTTCTCTTTGGTTTGAGCTACAGGGTCTGCTGCTGTTTGGAACGATCTAGAACTGGGCTGGGCCTTCCCTGTGTTCCAGGTCATTGGCTATTTGAAGAGAACCAGGATTTCCCTTCTCTTCTCCAGCAGCACACCCGTGGAGGACAAGTATCCACCAATGGGGGGACAGAAAGGGAAGGGGAGCAGATGACCCACATTAGGCTCTGAGAAGGGGGGCCCCTTCCTGAACCATGCTGGCCCCACCTGTCTCCTTAGCACTCACTGTCACCTGACACGGAGCGGACATCACGTTTCTGCACCTCCCTCGTGGTCAGGCGTCCCTTTGATGTCAGCTGCGTGAGGTGGGGTCTTCGCCCTGTTCACGGCTGTCTGCCCAGCAGCTCGGCAGGGCCGCACCAAGCAGAGGCACAACACACTTGGCTGCAGGAACGCGGGGCCGCCAGCCTTCACCGGAGGGAACGGCTGCTGGAAGGTTGCCGGCTGAAAACGGACGACCCCGCCTGAGGCTTGAAGACCCCAGGGAGCCCGAGTGGTGAGGACCGGGGCAAGTAGACCAGCCACGTAGAACCGGGGTGCTCAGGGCTGGAGACACCAGGGCAGGAGAAATGAGTAAACACTCGAGTTGGCAGCAGACTTAGAGGTTACATCAGCCACCCTACGTGGACGTGGTAATAGATTTACCAACTACTACGCTCCTATAAATGGATACGCTAATCAATACGTAAAGACAACTTTGCGAACTATTTCATTTATTCCAACATGCACATGTGTATACAAACCAGATGATATGAATTATAGCAGAAGGTACTCAACCATCCGTTCTAACAAGTCCCCGACAGGCAGTTGGCTTTCAGCAATGACTGGGCCATCACTAACTCAAGGACATCGCCGTCTGAGCCGTGATTTGATGTGGGGAGCCCCTGGTCTTAGTCCATCCGGGCTACTGTAATGGAATACCACAGACGGGGGCTCAAACAACACAGTTATTTTGAATTCCTCACAGTTCTGGGGGCTGGAAGTCCAAGATCAAGGTGCCCGCACATGTGGGTCCTGGTGAGGCCTCTTCCTATCTTGTAGGCGGGAAATTTCTCACCGTGTCCTCACATGACCTCTTCGTGTGTGAGCACAGAGGGGGCTCTGCTGTCTCTTCCTCTTCTTAGAACGGCACTAATCCCATCATGGGGGCTCCAACCCGATCACCTCCTCTAAACCTGTTACCTCTCACAAGCCCCACCTCCTAACACATCACCTTGGGGTTAGGGCTTCAACTTACGGATTTGGGGGGCGGGGGGGACACAAACATTCAGTCCATAACACCCTCTAAATGCTTCTAGCCGCCTGCGCATTGAGAGCCCCTGGGACGCTGGTGGCCAGCCCTGCGCTGCCCCCAGCGGGTGGATGTGACCAGCCACACCCCCAGCTGCCCCTGTCTGACCTCGCCATGTCTCTGACCTCATCCCTATCACCGTCCCCTCCCGCCAGCCTCAAGCAGCTCTGACTGGGCTGGTCCCCTTGTCTGGGGCCCTTTTCTCCCGAACGCTTACATGGAGTTTACGGGGAAAACAACTCTGGGTTTTTACTCAAAGGTTAATTTCTCACTGAAACTTTCCTTGGCTGCCCTTTCCTAAAACTTTAACGTCCCCTCTCCCAGCAGCCCATTTCCCTCTTTTGTGTGGTTTTCTCCCGGCACCTGTCCTAGCTGGCATTCCTCGCATCTTGAGCGAGGAAGCAAGGAGCCGAGGGCATGGCTCTCTCCCCTGGGGAGGCTAAGCGGGCTCCATAAAGTGGCCCGTGGTCAGCCTGAGAAGACCACTCCCTGAGAGCCCTGAGGTCCACCATCACACAACTGTAACGGGCTTTTTCAAGGAAAGGGGCGGGTGAAGGAAAGGAACTTTCTCAGGCGCCCGGCGCCTTCTACTATCTCAGGGGCTCCTCACCAGAACCTAGGGGACAGGTGTTTCCACTCCCGTGTTCCAGAGGCGAAAGCTGAGGGTCAGAGGGTCTCAGTCAAGGTCACAGCATCAGTAAGCCCTGAGCCAGGACCAGCCCCAAGTCCGCCCTGCTGCAGAGCCTGTCACCTCTCCCTGCACAGCCTCGGTGTCCAGGGGGCAGCAGACATGCAAGACGCACAGCCCACCCTCTGGGGCTGAGCGCCTGCTTCTCGGCCACGTCCAGCCTGGGGACCCCGCCGGCCTGAAGCTCAGAGCCTTCAGAAGGAGGGTGGTGGCAGGGACTTGCCACTGTGGAGCCACGGGCTTGTGTCCTCCCCACCCTGAGGGACCGTGCCCTGCTCTGCGTGCCTGCCCATCAAAGCTGTCTGCTCCCATCAGGACGGGGCCTCTGACGTACAAAACCCAGGCCCTGCCCCGGGTCGGTTTCAGGTTTCTAGAACACAGTAAAGCGGCGGTGTTTTTATTTCTCCATCTGTAAACATCTCTCCTTCTAACACGGGGACTGCTGTTTATACAGAGCTATAAAAACAGAGGTCAGAGCACAATAAGATTATAGTCTTACTTCAATACATCCAATCCATAATAAAATAAAATCTTACAAACGATCCAGAGGACCCGTTTAGGGGTTCTCTGAGAATTAATGTCTGTCGTATGTAAGGATTCTATTTGGGCATAATATTTTCCACAGCTGTCAGGGTCTATTTAAAAGGCAATATCCTTTCGCTGGCATTCGATTTAGACTCTGTTTATACCACATGGAGGATTGTTAATTCTGCATCTGACTCAGGGCTGTTTGATTACACGGAGGCCACCGCCAAGGGGACGACACATGATGTAGTGGGAGTCCGGGGTGCGGGGCCGCGGCCGAGGAGGTGCGGCCGCGGGGCTGGAACCCGGCAGCAGGAGATGAGGGGCTCTGCTCCCCAGGCAGCCTGGGCGGGCGGCAAGCACTTGGGCAGGAGAAGGCTTGGCCCTGGTCATGGAGCCAGGGGTGGGGGGCTGGGATCGGGCGTCCTGGCCCCTCACCACCACCCCTGTTTCCCTGCTCCGCTCCTTCCTGCTCTAGAACCCACCTCGCCCTGCAGAGCTCGCTGGCTTGACCCCCCGCCTGGGCCACCTGGCATGCCTAGAAGTTTCCACTCGCATTAATTTCTGGTTGTCCAGTCCTAGACTCTTCTACTGACGTCCACTCCTGAGAAAGTGTATTAGTCAAGGTCCTCCATTGAAACTGGACCATAAAGAGATTTGTTTTAAAGAATTGGCTCCCATGGTTATGGAGAAACTGGCAAGTGCCAAGTGTGCAGGGCGGGCTGGTTCAAGTCCGTCTGCCGGCAGAATTCCCTCTCGCTCCACGGAGGTCAGTCTCCTGTTCTCTTTGGGCCCATCAACTGATTGCAAGAGGCCCATCAACTGATTGCAAGAGGCCCATCAACTGATTGCAAGAGGCCCATCAACTGATGGAGGGCCATTTGCTTTCCTCAAAATCTATCGATTTGAATGTTAATCTCATGCGAACACACCATCACAGAAACATCCCAGAATCATGTTGGACCACATATCCGACATTGTTGTCCAGCCAAGTTGAGATGTAAATTAACCATCTCGGAGCTGAAGACGTCCATGCCCCACGCAGCCCCTTGGGTCCTCAGCACAGCAGCTGGAGCAGAGGGGCTGCGGGCAGCTCCGCCCTTCACCAGCTGCAGGACCTCGGACAAGTCCCCTCGGGTGTCTGGGGTCATGCCCTCTGCTGACCGCGGGAGTCAAAGTCCTGCCCCTTGAGGCTGGGGCCCGGACTGAACAGGCCGGTGACTGTGAGGGCTCAGCGGGGAGGCCAGCGTGCAGGACTGGCGGGGACATGCTCTTCTGTGCCAGCAGCGGCGGTCTGGCCCCACTGGCTGCCTCGCTGAGGGTGTGCCCTCCCCCTGCACCCCGTCCCTCTGCTGCAGACACTCGCCTGCCCTCCTTTTTGGAAGCAGTCGGGCCGCTGCCTGCCGTCTCCACTCACTGCCCTCTGCTCCGACCACCAGCTTCTGACTCAGCCGGGCCCTTGGACCCCTCCTGAGCATCTGTCCCTGTGGCTGCCAGCGCAGCCCCCCAAGCGCTGATCTCCATCCCCCACCCCTGCACGTGAATGCACAGACACACGCACACGCTCACCGATGCACCCAACACACACACACGTACCCCAACACACACATGCATCATGCACCCCAACGTACACACATGTACCCCAACACACACACACACACACACACACACACACCCCCTCCTGACATATATACATATACATTCCAGGATTGGGCAGCTCCTCTGATTTGTAAAAGAAAATGTCTGGTGCATTAAATGCTCTTTGTGTCCGCGCTGACCTCTCAGAGGGACATCATCCCGGACGACATGGTCCTAAGTCCTGAACACTTCCGTTCAAACATTGTTTACCCCCTCGGTGTCCAGCACTGTGCCGTGCTCTGGGGAAACAGAGACATAGTGAGAAATGTGACATGTTCTTCTGGGCGTCGTGGTGTCAACTGCAGGCACGAGGTGGCTGAGGGGCAGCTGGGTGCCTGGCACAGACAAGGGGCTGACAGCCGAGCACGTTCCTTCATTCCACGGTTACTGAGCCCCCCGCCCCCGGGTGTGCTGGGGGCTTGACCGACCCCTCCGACAGCTTCCAGCTGAAGATGTCGTTGTCCCAGCTGTGAGCTGCCCCCGGGACAGGCCCCACGGGCTGTCCTCCCCTGTCCCCACTGTCGCTGGGAGCTCCAGGCGAGGTCTGTGACCCCCAGAATACTTCTGCACAGAGCCAGAGGCAGGGCTCCATCGCTCTGCGGGCAGCAGGACCCTAGCTCCATGCCATCTGCCACCGAGCACCCACGAGCGGCGAATCTGTGCCAGGCCCGGGGACACCGAGCGGAACCACCATGGCCCTGTCCTCCAGGAGGAGACTGGTAAACCCACACCGTGGATCTCGCCCTCCCACGGCTAGAGGCTACAACAGCACAGATGACAAGAGTCACGAGAGCCCACATATACACCCCCCCTCCCTCCCGGGCCCTCGGGGTGCCCCTACCGGCCTGGGGCTCACCACTGCCCCCCAGCAAGCCCGGCCCGGCCCGGCCCATTCCCTACTGGCGCCCCAGCGGCTCACACTTCCCCACCTGAGCACCAGGCCACCGAGTTGGCAGGCGTCTGGAGCCACATCGGAGGAAAAAGATGCGATGCGTCTGCGGGTCCTGGGAGCCGGAGCGGAGGCAAGGTTGGTGGCGGCCCTAGCTCGGCCACAGGCATCGTCCGTGGGCCTGGGGGAGGGAGGGAGGAATCCCCTGAATCATTTAACTTGCGTGCTCAGGTGTTCCCACTGGCTGCATACAGTTGAGTATGAACAGAAGATGAGTCCCCAGATCGTGGCTCAGAGGGACAAGTTCCGTGACCGGGGATGCGGTCCTGCGCGGCTCTGTGACACGTCCTGCCGTGTTTTTGTGCATAAATGTGTGGGTCAGGGACTTCAGCTGCACAGCAAAGCCCCATGGGCTCCGTTCATGTAAAACATCTGGCCTCACAGGGCCGGGCAACGAGGACGGCGTGCAGCTCGGGGGCGGCCACGTCCCTTGCCTCGTCTACACTGACACAGGAGCAGCGGCCAGGGGTCATCTTCAAAGCCTCTCTGCCTCGAACAGTCCTCTACGCATGGAATGTTCTGGGCTCCCTCTAGATTGGCAACAAGCTGTAGTTGTGAAACTTTGCACAGATGACTTCATCTTAGAAAACTGCTGGAAACCATAGTGACACAAAGAAGGTTGAGGGGAGACCCCAGGGCGTGCTCCACACCTGAATTAGGGCCTCAGAGGTGCACCATTCTAGGCAAGAACCCAGACTCGGAAGCCAGACAGACCTGGGTTCTGCTCCTGGCTCTGCCCCTGGCAAGCTGTGTGATCTTGGGGAAGTCACTCAACCTCTCTGGGCTTCATGTCCTTCATCAGCAAAACGGAACTGATGACCATCACACTGACCACACAGGGAGGGGTGAGGGTGAAAACATCACATAGAACTTACTGGCAAAATGCCACATAGTAAGTGCTTGCTACATGTCTGTTACTATTATTATTGAAATGGGTGCCCGGGGTGCAGCTCCGCAGCCCCATCCCTGGTGGCCGCCGGTCACGGGGCTGTGCAGCACACAGCAGCGTTTTGCCTGTGAAAACATTTTGGTGCAATTTTCTGACCCGCAAAAATATTTTTACAATGAAAACGCACGTCTGGTGTGGGGCTGCTCTCACTGGCTTACTTAGCTTTTCAGGAAAATAAACAAAAGTGAATTTGCGGACGCCGGGGGTTGGACTCAAATCAGTCACAGCCCTCACCCGCCCCCAGCGTGCCCCCTGCCCCGCCCGGGCAGAGCGGCAGAATCTCAGCCCGGGTCACCCGACCAACTTGTCACTTGTCCGGGAGGCCACTGAGCCCAGAGCCCGGCAGCCTGGGGGGCGGCCGGGACCCCGGGGCGCCACCCACACCTCACTGCTCAGAGGAGGTGACCGCCCGCAGTGGCAAGGGGACCGGCCCAAGCTCTGACTGCACAAGTGTGTTTGCTCGCCTGTTAGTGTGTTTAGATATTTGCTATTACTTGTTGAATGCACCCCAATTCTTTCAGGAAGCCATTCCATCCCCGTTTCGACAGGAGGCAAATATGAGGTTTGGAGAGGTTGGCTGGCATGACCAAGGTCATCAGGCGTCAGGGCTCCAGATTCCTTAACTGGAGAGAAAAGGCTCCTGGGAAGGCTTTGGCCTGCCCTAGGTGAGTGCTCTCCAGGCAACGTACTTTGTTCCGGAAAGGTAGAGGGAAGTTGAGGAACGAGCACTGGGTTGGCAGAACTCGGGATCTCAGCACGGCCATCTATTAACTGTGCAACGTTGGACATCCCAGGAAATGTCCCTACGTTCCACCTTCGTCCGCTGTAAGATGACCGGTCGGGCCAGGGAATACTGCCAGGGATGGAGAGGAACGGAAGGTGCCAGGCGGAGAAGCGATCTCTGGGTGGGTCCAGGAGCCGACGGAAGGCCCGGGGCAAGAGGCCAGAACAGTGTTTGTCTCTGCGGTGGGGGAGGGGCTGCGATGGGGGCACGAGGGAGCCCACCGGCGGCTGCAGACAGCTCACCGCTGGGTCCGGGTGCTGGTTCCCTGGTGCCCACGGCTGCACCCCAAAGTGCCGTGCACGTTAATATACATGCACGAGGCCTCGACGCAACCGAAGTTAACCAAAATGAGGATGCCAGGCGTGCCCGTCTCATGGAAGGACGCTGTCTGGTTCACATGCCGTGGGTAAGGCAGAGGGAGCCCTTGCTTCTCGTCTTGGTGGGTGTGACAGTGCACAGCTCGCTCCCCTCGCTTCCAGGCGGAAGAACCGCGTAGATGCGTTGGTAACTCAGCCGTCCCTTCACCCCCTCGGCCGTCCAGGGGCCCACGGAGGGAGTCCGCGCAGGCGCAGGCCCCCTCAGGCTGGCATGCCCGCAGAACCATTCTGGCGCCAGGGGAGGGGTGGCTGGAGGGGCGGGAGGGACACGGGTCAGCGGGAGGAGACCCCCCGCCCTCTGCCCGCGGGCCGCTCCCAGGCAGCCTGCAATCAGGGAACTCCTCGGGCAAGAGTTGGACGCGGCTGCAGCCAGCTCACCCAGAAGTCTCGGGCGGCTGCCCTGGCCAAAACTTAGCCACCCAAGATGTTCGGCGAGGTCGGCTCCCAGCAGAGGCACCAGACGAAGCCGCTGTCCTCACGTGTTCCCAGGCAAAGGCCTCTCTCCTGTGCCTGTGGCCTTTGATCAGCCACAAGGCATCCGGGAGTAAAGGCCGGGCCCCGGAGTAGAGAACCGATGGAGAGCTCCTTCTGTACAAAATGCCAGCCCTGATAGTTGACTGAGCGATGCGGGACACCTGGCCCCCGCCCTCCGGCACGCGCACGCGGCCCTGTGCCCACGATCACCACAGCGACAGGTGCCGAGGAGAAAAAGCGCGGGGCCCGGGGCGCAGATGTCAGGGAAGCCTGGACTTATCTGGGGTGGGTGGCGGCCTCCCGGGGGAGGCAGCATCTCAGGGGTGAGGTAGCAGCCGAGCAGGAGAAAGGGGTGTGTGGGGAGGGTGTGCCTGGTGGAGGAGACCGCATGGACAAGGGTGCGGGGAGGGAAGGGGCACGAACCAGGGGAAGCTAGGGCCCGCCGAGGAGCGAGTGGGAACCGGTGGGGCCGGCCGACCCGGGCCAGGCCTCCAGGCCTCGGAAAGGATTTGGGGCCTCCTGTGAAGTTGAGGCCAGAGGGCTGGGGGCTCTGAGGGTTAAGCCAGAGCCTGACTTGCTGGGAGTTACGGGCATTTACCGTCAGTCCGGCAGCCAGGTGGAGAGAGGCTTAGAGGAGGCCGGTCTGGGAGCGGACGGGAAAGCTTTAGGGCCCCTCAGAGCTGTCCAGGCTCGAGGCAGAAGAGACTGGCCATGGGGGTGGAGTGACGAGAGGCCTCCTGCCTTCCTGGGCTGGGTGACCAGGCCAGGGAGGAGGGTCACGAGAGGGAAGGATTCCGGGTGACACTGGGTTTCTGCCTGGAGCCCCTGGCTGACAGCAGTGGAAGAAGACACGTCCGGGAGCCCCTAAAGTCCAGACTGTCCTCTTCTTTCCTTGACACCGGCACCCGCAGGCCCCAGGCTCGGAGCGCTTGCCCAGCTCCTGTGGAAAGGCCAGCGGAGCCCAGCGGCACAGAAAGCAAGCCCAGCCCCCCGTCACGCTCCCCACCAACGCACATGTGAGTCACCAGGCACCTTGGTCAAAGGCAGGTTCTCACCATGCAGGTCTGGGGAAGGTCCCCAAATCTGCAGTCTCACAGGCCGCTGGTCCACGGCCAACCAAGTAGCAGGGGCTTACGGAGACTCTGCCCGGGCTCGGGTCAGAGACTTGATGGCTGCATGCCTGGGGGAGGACCTCTCGCCCGTCCCACCCTCAAAGGTGGGATCTCGGCTTCTCTTCCTCTGTGCCATCCTCGACTCTCTCAAGGGTCCTGTTGTCACTTACCTCCTCAGGACTGTGTTCTCTCGGCCCCCAGGTGGTATCTGCCATTTTTGGGCTCACCGGCTCCAGGATCCAGTGGTTTCTGCCAGGCCACTGCAAGGGCACGGCCAGGCCCTGCTCAGGGAAGCTGAGCTGGAGGGGCCCAGGGGACGGCCAGGGGGACACATCCAAGTGGCACTCAGGTATACGTGGGTCTGAAGCCCAAAGAGCCTCGGGTGGGAGTGTGCGATGAATGGATCCTAGCAGAGGCCCTGGGGAAGGACGGGTGCGTTCGTTTCCTGGGGAGGCCACAATCAAACCACAAGCGGGGCAGCTTGGTAGGACAGAAATGTAGCCCCTCACAGTACCGGAGGCTAGAAGTCCAGAGTCGGGTGTCACTGGGCCACGCTCTGATGGCTTTAGGAAGGAGTACTTCCTTACCTCTTCTGGCTCCTGGGGGCTCCCGGAGATCACGGCAGCCCTTGGCTTGGGACGGCACGACCCCAACTCTGTGTCCACGGTCACATGGGCCTCTCTCCTCTGCGTGTGTGTCTGGGTCTTCCTATGGCCTTCCTATGGGGACACCCGTCATAATTGATTAGGGCCCATCCTCATGACCTCATCTTGATTCCATCTGCAAAGACCCGATTTCCAAGGAAGGTCACATTCCCAGGTGTCTGGTTGAGGACTTCAGCATGTCTCCTAGGGGACGCGCACCCATGGGGGAAACAGCGCGTACGTACAGCGAGGCAGGAGCCAGCAGCCTCCCCCAGTGCTGCCCAGCGAGGTGGGCCCCTTGGCGAGCGCACCCCCCAACAGCTCCCAGCGTGTGGGGAGCGACGGGCTGCCCGCCCTCTCTGCGCCCTCCCCGGGCCGCTGGGCGCTGAGCTCTCTGCCTGTAAACTGTGCTCCATTGGCTGTAAACTGTTTGCAAGGTTTTAAATAAACAGCCACAGTCCTTCTGAAGTCTGGTGGCTTACCGCTCACCCTGGGCTTTGGCAGTTGTCCGCAAACTGCGCGGCCCCAGCCTCTGAAAACTAACCGGTGGGCAGAGCCACCCACAGAGGCCTGCAAGGACGTCCCCGCGGCTGCGGCCCAAACCAGGGCACCGCCCACCGCCCTGCCGGGGCCAAAAAGCCCAGGAGGCCAGGGAGGGGTGGGTTCCCGGCTCGGAGGCTGTCTGGAGGGTGGGAACTCGGCACACTCTCTCCCCTGTCAGCCTCCGTTTCCCCGGGCTGTAGAGGGAGATCCAGCTCAGCTCCTTAGGCCGGGGTATTTCGGTGGAAAGACTTCAACCCCTCGGGCCGCCTGGGCCCAGGACGGGTCCCGCCCTTTACCGTAATGGAAGTCGGGGGACCTTGGTTCCCCTGTGGAAAAGACAGACGGCCCGTTTCCCCTTGTCGCTTCCAGCGGGTATCGCTTCACAGCCTGGCCAGCAGGCAAACTCCAGTCTCCGCATGGGGTTAACTGGGCGCCCCCCCCAAAGGGTGGATTTCCAGTGTGTGTACGTAGCGGCCCATATCTGAAGGTGGGGAAATGCCATAGAGAGATCTGGATTTTGAGCCGTCCTTGAAAAGCCCACGTGGCAGCATGGAGCCGACGTCTTCTGGGAGGGAGGCCACAAGCATTCATTCTTGGGCTGCTGTCTCCTTCTAGAAAGCTGAGAGGCGGTGAGCTGGCTCTTGTGCTCAATATTTAGCCAGTGGGAAGATGAGAGCTCAATTAAAAAGGCAAAGTGTTTCAAAAAGAGCGGTGAGACATGCGGGATTTAAGAAACAGGACAGATGAGCGTAGGGGAAGGGAAGGACAAATAAGATGAAAATTGAGAGGGAGGCAAACCAGAAGAGACTTTTTTTTTTTTTTTAAAGATTTTATTTATTTATTGGACAGAGAGATAGCGACAGCCAGCGAGAGAGGGAACACAAGCAGGGGGAGTGGGAGAGGAAGAAGCAGGCTCATAGCGGAGGAGCCTGATGTGGGGCTCGATCCCAGAACGCCGGGATCACGCCCTGAACCGAAGGCAGAGGCCTAACCGCTGCGCCCCCCAGGCGCCCCCCAGAAGAGACTCTTAACTGTAGGGAACAAACTGAGGGTTACTGGAGGGGCGGGGGATGAGGGGCTGGGGAAACCGGGGGACGGGCGTGAAGGAGGGCGCGTGATGTGATGAGCGAGGGTGTTACGTGCAACTGATGAATCACTAAATTCTACTCTGAAACTAATAATAAACACATAAATAAACATAAACACGCAAATATCAGATGTGTTAGTGCATGGAAAGATTTATATTTCTGCTTTCTTTCAGAACGCTCGCAGTTGTTGAAGCTACGGATGTTTGTTGAATGTAATTATTTGCTTTGCCTGAAGGGATTTTATCGTTTGTGTTATAAAAATAACTGATTCTAAGAAAATAAAGCTCAATAACATTGAAAAAAAAAAAGCAGTGAGACATGAGGGACGACGGCCTAGAGATTTGTTGGGCTCGTCGGACTCCTCGGCAGCTGCCTGGACCACCCAGACCTCCTGATTACAGTCCACCAGTGCTTTCCCCAGCAACAAGCTTCTGGACGGTTCCACCAAAGGGCACCAGCTAACATGACTACCTGCCTAGAGGTTAGAGCACGGGTGCCAGACTTTTCCAGAACTGGAATTTCAGCGCTGCGCTCATGAGCTGTGAGGCCTGGGCAAGCGGGTAACCTCCCTCAGCCTCAGGACCCTCATCTGGAACTGGAGCTCCTGCTGGGGAAGGAAAGGTTGAGTGAGGATGATGCGTGAAAAACGATTAGTGCGCTAATTGGAATCTAGTTTTATTATCGTTATGGTTGTTTCTCTTGCTGCTGCTGTTGGTAGGTGTCTCATGTCTCAGTTTCATTCTCCCAGAAACAGACTCTGAGGCCAGGAGACAGTGTGGAGGTTCGTCTGTGGGAGAGGAAGGACCCCAGGACACACCAGCAGGGAGCTGGGAAAATGCGACAAGGAAGGGAAGGGTAGCTGGAAAAGTGAATGTGGGCAAGCCTGTTACCACTGTGGGCAACTGCCCCCCAATCCTGCTGGGGGCTCTGGAGCCAAGGCAGCCCACACACCTCAGAACTTACACACCTTGGAGCCCATGTGGCTCAGAGCTTTATACACCTCAGAGCTTACGCACCTCAGAGCCCGTACACCTCAGAGCCATGCACCTCAGAGCTCACAGGCCTCAGAGCTTACACACCTCAGAGCTTACACACCTCAGAGCCTACACACCTCAGAGCTTACACACCTCAGAACGCACATGCCTCAGAGCTTACACACCTCAGAGCTTACACACCTCAGAGCCTATGCATTCTCAGAGCTTATACACCTCAGAGTCCACATACCATAGAGCCCACATACCTCAGAACCCACATGCCTCAGAGCTTACACACCTCAGTGCTTACACACCTCAGAACCCACATACCTCAGAGCTTACACACCTCAGAGCCTATGGATTCTCAGAGCTTATACACCTCAGAGTCCACACACCTCAGAGCCCACGCACCTCAGAGCCCACATGCCTCAGAGCTTACACACCTCAGAGCCTATGCATTCTCAGAGCTTACACACCTCAGAGTCTACACATCTCAGAGCTTACACACCACGGAGCCCATGTATTCTTACAGCCCACACACCTCAGAGCTATCCAACCACCCTACCCCTACCGCTACGAACATGGGAGCTGCAGCATTGATATACCAACTCTAGTCACTCATTGGCTGAGGGCTGTCAGCAGAGGCTGTTCCCCTCCCGGCCCTCTGGCCCGCATGGGGTAGGGGTGAGCTTCTCCAACCACAGAAATGCTGGTGCCAGCGTCTGGGACGTAAGCATGAGACCTGAAGTTGTCTGGATGAGGAGATGTGGGCAGGCCACTAATGGCGTCTGCCAGAGCTCATGTTTCTCTTTTACATGGATGCAAAATCTGCGTTTGATTCCATGATATGTCCATGTTTGTTTTAATATAAAAAATATATTAGAAAAATAGACAGATAGACAGACAGACATTGGGCCTTAAGAATTGAGTAAAAGTAATATTATAAGAATGTGCCTCATGTTTACTCTGCAATTCTTTGTACTCCCTAGCGTACACACACACACACACACACACACACACACACTGAGATGACCATGACCGTGTTGGTGAAATTGAACCTTCTTGACTTCAAACCTCCCAACAATCCTGTGCACAAAGCACATATTGTCCCCATTTCGCAGACCAGGAAATGAAGGCCTAAGGTGCTAAGTGACTTGCTTCGGCCTAGACTGGTAAGTAGGTGAGAACCACTGGAAGGCGGCCCTTCAGCAGCGAGACCCCCTGGAGCCCGGGCTTCAGAGGGGCTCCCCTATGGGCCTTATGCAGGGAAATAGCCTATAGGACCACAGGTCTCCTGGAAATGAGGGGGGGGGTGGAAGCAGATTTGCATTTCAGCAAGATCTTCGTGGCAACATGCAGAGGAGTCGGGAAAGGCTGAAGTGAGGGCAGGAGAGCAGCGGCGAGGCTGCTGGGTTGTGCCCTGGTGGGGCTGAGGAAGACAACCAAAGCCAGCAGCTCTAACAGAAGAAGAATTGGCAGGACCAGGGTTCATTGGGAGGCAGGTGAGGAGATAGGGAGGGAGGGGAGAGCATGACTCCCAGGTTTCTGATCTGGGCAACTGGGCGGAAGGTGGTGCCCTTGACTAAGACAGGACTCACGGGAGAAGGAGTGGCTTCGGAGAGCACAGGAAGATGATCTGTTCTCAACAAGTTGATGCTAAGGGTCATCCGAGGGGGAGTCAGGGCCAGACAGATACCTGAGACCAGAAGTGAGCACGACTGGTCCGGACTGGAGATTTAGATCTGGGGAGCGAGCCGTCTGCTGCGAGAGCAGTCAAGGCCATGGGGGTAGAAGTTGTCGCCCAGAGAGAATGAGGAGAGGGGAGGAGGGAGAGCAGCAGCCAGGGCAGAGCTCAAAGAACCCTCACAGCCAGGGTCAGGCAGAGGAAGAGCCAGTGCAGGAGACTAAGCTGTGGTCACAGAGGCCAAGGGAAGAACCTCTGAGAAAGGCAGACATGGCGGCCAAGGGCAGGCTGGTAGGATCCTGTCGCCTCCCTGGGGCTGGCTCACAAGGGGTGCTCTGAGAAGACTTTCCTGACTGAAGGAGTGCATGAAGGAATTGCATTTCCTTAGTGCTTTGCAGCTTGCAAAGTTCTACCACAGCTCTGGACCCATGTGACCCTTGTAAGAGGCGAGCAAGACTGACCCCATGCTATAGGTCGAAAGAATGAGCCGTCAAAAACTTCCGCAATTGGTGGAGAACTGAACTTGTAGGTTCTTCACGAGGTAATTTCTCCTCCCTGGCTCCCCATGGCTCTGTCTGGCCCTGAGGGCAACTAATTGGTGCCCTGGGGTTAAGCGCTTTCCCAGAGCCCCCTCTGTACCCCTCCCACTGCCTCTCGAACCCCGGCACACCAGGCTGGTGGCCTGCACCAAGCAGGGATATTTGGTGTGTGAGAGTTGATTGGTTTTTGACAAATCCAGCTTGGCCTCTTTTTAGCACCTACTCGTCCCCCAGGGGCTGGAAACCTGATATTTTAATGATTTGCTCCAGACCCTTTGGGGGTGGGGCAGAGATTCGTGAGGCCAAATTCGGTGGAGGCAGGCCTGGTAGATGTAATTAGCAGGTGAGGGCTCGCCAGGCTGGGAAATAAGGTACAGTCAGCACACAGTGGGCTAGGCCGTGCACCCAGCTTCATTCCAGCGAGAGCGACTCCCAGTCCCCCAGAGGCAAAGGAGCAGCCCTCCCAGGCCAGGGGGGAGAGAGACTTCAGGAGAGGTCTCTCTTCTGTCTGGTGACTGAAAACACACTTCCCTCTGCCCTGGTTTGCTCCCAATTGGTGTGTCTTCCTCCAATCCCTTTTCTTTCTTTCCTAAAAGATCTTCCTACATCCTCTGATCCTCTCATCGGATCACAGAATCTCACAGAAGGAAGAAGGATGAAGTTCCACCTCTTTGTTTTATTAATGGAGAAACTGAGACCCAGTGAAGAGAAAAGTCTTACCCAAGGTCATGCAGTGAGTTAATGGCATCATTATCATCCTCACTATTGTTATTGTCATCTCCACCACCACCACCACCATCACCACCACCATCACCATCACCATTATCACCATCGCCACCATCACCACCACCATCACCACCATCAACATAATCAAGACCACCATCATTATCTTCATCACCATCATCACCGACCTCACCACTGCCATCAACATAATCACTATCATTACCACCACCACCACCACCATCATCACTACCACCATCATTACCATCACCCTCATCACCATCACCAACGATATCACCACCACCATCATTATCACCACCACTGACATCAACATCGTCACTATCATTACCACCATCATCACCATGATCACAGCCACCATCGTCACCATTACCATACCATCACCATCACCACCGCCACCACCACCACCACCAATACCATCGTCACCAACATCACCACCACCACCACCATCACCACTGCCATCATCATCATTACTATCATCACCATCACCATCATTACCACCCCCATCATCACCATCACCACCATCATCACCACCACCACCACCACCAACAAACAGGCCTTTTACTGCCTAAGTCCCATCCATGTCTTGAAGACAATTACACATCTGCTACCAGCTAGGCCCCACCCGGAGTGAGGGGAAAGGGTGCTGCTCTTGGCTGCACGCCCATTATTCCTTTTTTGAAAGGAAATTCAGATCTTGGAGGCATGAACGCCAGAGTAGTCGGGAATCACCAGGCCAGGCTGGGGATTGATTGCTGGACCCTGGCATCGCAAGGCATGGTGAGGCCACTCGTTCCATGACTTAGCCAGTCCCCTGGATGTCATCATTGTCATGGCCTCACCTCCTCACGACTGCTCCCTGGAAGGGCTTCTGTGCTGGGCATGGAATCTACTTGAGATTCTCTCCCTCTCCTTCTGCCCCACCAGGGTGTGTCTGGCCCTGTGCTAAGAAACAGAAGAATCCAACCGTGCTGTGGCCATGGGGACTTTTTTGTGAGAAGGTCATACAGCTGCTAAGTTTAGGCACAGTCCGGGTTCAAACCCAGCTCTGCCTGACTCACCAAGACTTCACCAACTGATGCAAAAGCCAAACGATGAAATAAAAGAGGATGTGGTAGGAACTCCCTTCCCTGCGTTTCTCAGGTCTTTGAACCGGAGGGAGGTGGAAGATGGGGTGAAGGAAGAGGGCTGGAGCCAGGTGACAGCTCCGATGGGCCAGCTGAGGAGCCAAGCGAGGAGGGTGTGGGGGGGGGGGGAGGAGAGAAAGGGAGAAGGACAAAGCCATCTGAGGGCTGGGCACGGTCTGAGCTATGTTTGCCTGACAGCTGCACAGAACGGGATTGGCAGGACAAGAAGGCTAGATATGGGGCTGCCACCTAGGGGCCATGAGAAAGGTCCAGGCAGGCCAGGAGGGGAGGCAGAAGTCGGATGATGGTCATGCAGGGATGGCGAGGAGAGGCAATTCTAAGGGAGAGGTGAGCAGAAGGGAGGAGGAGGAAGGGTCCTGACATTTCGAGAGGAGAAAAACAAGGGCATCAAGCCAGCAAAGAGAAGCAGAGGAAACAATGCGTCTGCTGTGCCCGGGCTGGGCTTGGGAAAAGCTGGGTCGGTGTGGGGAAAATCAGTCAGGGCTCAAAGTCAGAGCTGGAATGTCCATTCGGGATCCACTCGGCAACGTTATTCATTCATTAAATAAATACGTACTGAAAACCTCCGGTTTCGGGCTCCAGACTAGACACTCAGGGAGGCAATGATTTTTGTAATGGTCCTTGCATGGCAGGAGTTCAGACTGCCCCCATCCCAAGCACCAGGGATGAAGGCGAAGAGGTTCCTCACCTTCTCCTTCCTCTGATTAGATCCAGGATGCCCCTCCCCCAACTCGTGCGGGCGCCTGCTCCTCTCGGGAAGGAAGGAAGGAAGGAAGGAAGGAAGGAAGGAAGGAAGGAAGGAAGGAAGGAAGGAAGGAAGGAAGGAAGGAAAGAAAACAAAACATCTGAGGGAGGGAAGGAAAGATTATGCTGGAAGGTCTGAATGCCCTACATGGCTGCCACACTGCAAGGTTGCAAGAGCATGAGGATTAGGGAGAGAGGAGGGAGGAAGGTCTAGCTGGACATTCCCTGAAGAGAGCAGAGGAAACACTCATCACACCCCCAGCCCCTAAAATCTGGCCAATCCCAGAGCCTGGGCTGCATCTCCAAGTCCCACTGGGGGATTAGGGTTTTAGCTGCCAACTCTTCTGACAGGCCACCCCTTCTTCCAGATGCCTCTCACTGGAGCCTCTTAGGTGGAGTCCGGCAGGCTCACGCATGCAAGGTCCCAGTGCCCTGATCTCTGCCGGGACAGTCACGCTGGCAGTGCCCCCTTCAGGGCGTGCTCTCCTGGGCAAGCTCCTGTGTACATAATTCCCCAGCCTCCCCTCTTCCAGTCCACAGCCCCCTTGCCATGTCCTCTTCCCCATCCTCTATCCCCCCCCACCCCCACTGCCTTGCCATTTGCAGCCTGACACTTTGAAATGTGGGTGCAACTTTGGCTGGGTTTGGCCAGAAAATATTCTATCCATCACAGCTGTGCCTTTGGAAGGAGAATGAAATTCACAAACCCTCCTCCAAGAGCCTCCCAGCAAGGAAGAAGGCTGCGTGCACTGCCCCCGCCAGGGTGACAAGCGAAGGGACACAGATGGCTTCAAGTCATCCAAGGGCCCCCATGCCTGGCAGAGCGAGTCTGACAACACAGGCAGCCAGGCTGCCTTCCCCACTACCATCATCACCATCGTCACCATCACTGTCATTACCATCATCCCCATCATCATCACCACCATCATCACCATGATCATCACCACCACCACCGTCACCATCATTACCATCATCACCACCACCACCATCACCGTCATTACCATCATCACCACCACCATCATCACCATCATCACCACCATCATCACTACCACCACCATCACCGTCATTACCATCATCACCACCACCACCATCACCACCACCGTCACCGTCATTACCATCATCACCACCATCATCACCATCATCATCACCACCACCGTCACTACCATCATCACCACCACCATCACTACCACCACCGTCACCGTCATTACCATCATCACCACCACCACCATCACCACCACCACTGTCACCGTCATTACCATCATCACCCCCACCATCACCATCATCATCACCACCATCACCACCACCACCATCACCGTCATTACCATCATCACCACCACCACTGTCACCGTCATTACCATCACCACCACCATCACTACCACCACCATCACCGTCATTACCATCATCATCACCACCATCATCACCATCATCATCACCACCATCACCACTGCCATCCTTACAATCACTATCACCACCATGGTCATCATCATCACCATCAAGACTAGCTCCACTGTCGTCAACATAATCATTGTCATTACCACCATCACCTCCATCTCTTTGGTCCAGGTGTGAGTTTCTTTTCACTGCATTGTTCTGTTTGCCTCAGTGCATCACTCCCCCAGCTGGACTGGCATCGCCTCCATCACAGGAGCCACCAACCCCCGTGGGATCCATTGTGCAGCAGATGTCCAGCAACCAAATAAGGTATGCTTGATTACTACACTGATCAGTTATTTAATAAAGATACTCATTGTCAAATAATCATTAAACCACACCAAGTTCTAATTAAAAGTAAAAATCAAGCAACCTAACTTTTGAAACTTGTGGATGAAACTTTGGGATCTGTTCCTCCATTCTGCTTTCTCATTCATTCAACAGACTGTGGCCACCCCAGGGGAATCAGAGATGATCCTGAGCTCAGCCCCCAAGTGGCTCACAGTAGGTCTCCAGGAATGCAGAGTAAGACTGATAACACGGGGCAGATGTATATGGTAGGCAAACTCAGGAAACAGTTCTACCAAGATGGGGAATGCAGGAAGGCTTTCCAGAGGAGGGGTTGCCTTGAATGCTGGGCAGGGCGGGCCACGTGGAGAGAGAAGGTGGTTCAGCAGAGCTGGGGCAGGGAGATTGAGGCCATGACAGTGGGTGTGTGTGGGGAGGCTAGAGTGTATGAATTTGCTTCTTTGGGAGCTGGGGGGCAACTACCAACCTGTTCATAGCTCATGGACCAGGCTAGGCTGTTAGGCCGATGGGATCCTGGAGTTTCCTAATCATATCATCATTTCAAATCAGGAGTCCTTCTGGGCAGCATTCCCAGCCCTTAACCCATCCGGCACTGGTGCCCAACAGACTTCTGGAGTCCAAGCTCTGCCGGGGAAACCTTGCTGCCACCGCTGTCCCAGAGCCCTGCCCAGCCTCAGGGGCTACTTCCCTTCCAAGGTACCCCCCTGATTCCACCTCTACCCACCTCCCCCAGGACCCACCACTCCCTTCGCAGTAACTTTGTGACTCCCTTGGTCCCTTCCTTGGGGTGCAAACCGTGTTCTGGTCAGTCAGGGGGATATTCAAATGCTTCCTCCCCCCTCTGTAGGAGAGGACAGCGGACTGGCTGGTCGCACAGGCTCTGGAGGCAGAATGCCTGGGGAGGGGGCAGAGGAGCTGGATGGTTTCCCAGAGGAGGTGACCACACTCTCTGAAGGCTAATGAGGAGGTAGTGAGACGAGGGAGGGATGAGCAAGGGGAATTCAGGCAGAGAAAGCACAAGCAGAGGCTGGAGGCATGTTCGGATCATGGTGGGAAGTTGGGTGAGGTAAAAAGGAGGTGCGTGGGGGTGCAGTGGGTGGGGCTGGCTGCAGAGGACATGGAATTCCGCTCATATAGTGTCCAAGAAGGTAAACAGAGTCCCTCCCAGCCCCGAGAACGCAGCGCACGTGGGAGGCCATCAGCAGATGCGGGCTGCTCACCCACCCGGATGACACACTCCTTCAGGTGACAAAATCCTGCAGAAACACTGAGGCATCTCCTACAGGCTTTTCTAACGGACCCCACCATGAGGAGCTTTCCGGCCGGACCCAGCTTAGCCCTCCCCCTCCCCTCCTTTCCCCGGGCTCCAAGGCTGCCAACCTATCAACCATCAGGTTGGCATTTTTTTTTTTCCCTCATTCATTCGCTCACTGATCATTATCCTCGCCCTTCCGAAGCTTCAGACAGGCTGTCCGTTTAATTTCGTAAAACTAAACAGCGTGCTCAGTTCTTTCAGGACGCGTGATATGTTCTGGGGAATGTTTTTCAGAGCAGTGAAAAATTTAATTTTTTCCCCCAGCATCGAGATGTGTCAAACATAATTTATGCCTGGACATAATTCATCCCTAAAGATAAATATTGAAACCCAAGAGAGGAGAGACGGCTGCAGAATTTCCAGGGGCAGGCGGGTAGGAAAGGGGGTCTCCCTTCCTGATCCCACCACCGGAGAGGTGAAAAAAGTGTAAACGAAACGAAAGTAAAGTAGCTAACTCCAGGTCTGTTCCCAGTCTCCTTCTAGAACTGCTGCAGACTTTTTTTTTTTTTTTTTTTTACAGGCCTCTTTTGTGTCTGTTGAACTGTTGCTCTGTCTTGCATAAAATCTCTTGCAATAGAAGTCCTCAATTAAAGTCACCTGCTGGTCTTTGTCAGCTGAGCTTGACGCTGTCAAATCACGCAGAGCTCCTTAAGCCAATACAAGTCATTAAGGAGGAGGTGAATTAGAGATCCGACATGGCGGACAGGAGCCATCCATAATCAATTGATATCTTCCTCTGCTGGAGGCGGGGTCTCGGGGAGCCCCCTCCCCACTCGCCTCCTCGGCAGGGGCCGCTACCCCTGGATCTAATTAGGCTGAGGCTCAGCAGGTCCGAGGCTGCGCTGAAAGGCCATCAGTAGGCGAGCCCATTAATAACTCGCCGGTGCCCTGCGGATTGTAATTGTCAGGCTGCAATTTACAGTAATCCTCCGATGCGAACGTCGAAACCGCTGCAGCTGATTGGAAATTCATACACCCATTTGAAAGAGAAAAACACAAGATGCACGGGCTAAAAGGTCAAAGCATGCAAGTGTGTGTGCTGAGTGACAGACATTTTAGTACTAGCCTGGGACCATATTTTAAAAGGTCACTGAAAACTCTTGGCTTGGGTCCTCTGACAAACAATGAACGTTCCATATATTTATTTGCCATCTCTTTGTTTTTACAGCAAGCAGAATAAATGAGTTAGGTGACGTTGTGCGGGCCTGCGTATTGTCAGCACAGGCTATAAGTCACTATTAAACTCCATCAAATCAAACCAAACCCGGTCAAGGCAATGAGACTAAAAGTTATTTGCATTCCTTCTGTCATAAAAAATCATATCCCCTTACTCAAGACTTTCGTTTCTTTATTAAATGCAGCCACAAGAGTATTTCAGGTCTGGCAATATAAGCTCAGGAAAACCTTCTCGGTATAACTCAGTGTAACAGCTTAGACCCGATTCCACTAAAAAGTCCCAGTTGAGCGTATCTGGGCACTCAATCAAGACATACATATTACTTTTAAATAAGATTAGCCTTTATATTTTGCTGCTTAAGTTAAAACTTTTCATGTCATTCTCTACTTTTATGTAAACTCCAACATAATTCTGTTTTAGCAAAATACTTCAAACAAATTAAAAACCTCAAGTCGAACGTGTCCTTAACAAAAACTTTCTTAATGGCATCGCAATGTGTTTGCTGACACTAAAACACTTTTAAATAAGATGGATTTTCCCTCCATTTCCCTGCATTTGTAATTACGGCTGCGCGGGGCGCGCCTTTGGTTACAATGGCAAAAGCAGTTATCTGTGCTCCAAATATTGGAGCCACAGCAACTGTGTAAAAACGTCTTTCCCTATCTGCCTCCTGTTGGCTTCTCCGTTAGTTGTGAAATGGAAAGTGATCAACGGGACTTTGGTGGGGGAGGGGTACTGGGAAGCCAGAGGGTAGGCGGGAAGGAGGGGGTCGTGGCACCGAATGGACCTCATGTGGGAAATCACGGGGTTGTTGATCACCGTATCTTTCTGATCCCGACGAAGGGCTGGGAGGAGATCAGAATCAAAGTCAATGATGGGACCCTGCGTCCTATTCCTAATCCGAAAAAGATGTCAGTGGCCATTATTAAGAGTGCAGGGATTTGGAAAGGCAACTGTTTTGAAAAGTGAACTGTAAGCAATTCCAGTGCCCGCTCGGGTCACTGAGCAAATCAAAGGGGATGGAAGATTTGCCTGTGGTGTCTTCACTTTTACAAGCACTCGGGGTATTTGCTGGTGTCTTCAGCCCGAAGTAGAACTGGAGATTCAGAGCACTCCCCACGTCTGCAGGACGACTCTTCACTCAGGTACCTCCTGCCCGTCCGAGGCTTCCCAGCGACCCCCAGATTTCCCACACATTATCTCATCGAGGCCATCAAGATCCTTCCAAGACAGGTAGGACTTACTCTTCCCATCCGACAGCCATGGAAGGGAAAGCCCAAAACCATGCAGTGTGTCTAAGGTCACATCTGTGGTGTGGCAGGCAGAATTCCAAGACGGCCCTGACGATTCCCACCTCTCGATGTACACGCTGTATGTAACACCCTCCCCTTGAGCGTGGGCAACTTGATGGGATGTCACTGTCATAGGTTATGTTAGATGACAAAGGTGAAATGATTTTACAGATGTAATTAAGGTCCCTAATCAGTTGACCTTAAATTAATCAAATCACACATTATCCTAGGAGGGCCTGACCCAATCAGGTGAGCTCTTAAACAACAACAACAACAACAACAACAACAACAACAACAACAACAAATGGATCCAAGCCTTCCCTGAAGGAGACTGAAGTGGGAAAGCAGCTCTCCTGCCAGCCTCGAAGAAACAAGCTCCTAGAAGTTCTGCACCTGAAGGAGATGAATTCTGCCAACAACCATGTGAGCTTGGAAGAATCCCAAGTCCGGATGACAACACAGCCCAGCCAACACCTTGATCATGACCTTATGAGGCTCTGAGCAGGGAACCCAGCTCAGCTGTGCCTAGACTCCGGGCCCACAGAAACCTGAGGGTAACAAACGCATACCGTTTTGAGCCATCAAATATATGTTCATCTGTCACCCAGCAATAGAAAACAAGTCCACACGACTTGTAATACACTCGGGGCCTCCTGGCCACCAACCTAGTAGACATGCCCCAACAGCCACACCGTGGCCACATTTCAACCCCATATGTATACTCCTTTCTAATATTTGCAGTCTAAACATCGAATATAAGCTTCCTTTTAAGTAGCTTGTATTCTCTTTTCTAATCCTAAAATACATTCTTAAATATACTAAAATCTACTTCTTGATTTGGCGATTACTATGAAATTGTGTAAGGGCTGTCTTATAATGCAAAAAAAGAGCCTATAATACCGTTGCCTATTTCATTTCAAAGTCCCACAAACAGCAGCGTACTTGACACCAATATGAAATTTTCCTGGTAAGCCCATAAAAATTAGTACCTTATGAGAAAAGTCGTACCTTTAAAAACACCTGACTAAATATTTCATAAATGCAACACACAGCAAATTCCTCCAGTAGATTCACAGGATTTACAACCATCAAACTATATTAAACTTACAATATCAAGATTTATCACCTATTAAATGGAGTCTCGTTTTAGTAATATCTTGCATTTGATCCCAAAAGATCTCAAATACCTTCGACCCTTCACCAGGGCACTCCGCCGTAATTCATAACGAGGTAACAGAAACCCTCACTGTAAGACCGCCGCTGCCACATTTGGGGATTAGCTCACCTATCAAAGAAAGGTAGCCAGATCTGGGGTGGAAGCAGCGGCCGCTTTACGGAGTGCAGAAACGGTACCGGGATCCAGACCGGGGCGGGGGGCGTGCCTGGGGAACCACAAATGTGGTCGGAGGGTCCTAGCGGGCTGTCCCAGGGGGTTTCAAACATTAGTTTTTGGCAGTAGAACCCCTTCTTCCAACACGATGTTGTAAGAGAGTGCTATAACTAAAACAGATAAACCTGGAACGGCACTGGCTGCGGTGGGAAGAAAGGAGACCCCGGCCCCACCAGCCATCTGCAGCACACAGTGGGAGACCGTTTCCACTCCCGCAGCTCCTCACGCTGGCTACACGTCAGGACCCGCCTGGGCCTCACCCCGGAGATTCTGACTTTGCTGCGATTCTAACTCAGATGTGCCAGTCTGGCTGAAACCCCGCCTCGTGTCTGAGGAACCTGAGACTCAGAGCAGAAGAGATGTGCTTAAGGAAGTCAAGATTGAAAACTACAGCCCAGAAAAATAAAGCCTGCTCTCGGAATGTGTGCGGGGATGTCATCATCCGCGCTGAAACTGTAAATTTGGGTTAAAATGTGAGTTCATTTTGAAGATTTATAGTGATCGCTTACCTTAAATAATTCCTCAAAAGCATGCAGGGCTTTATGATGCAGGCAAATAACAGGGATGGCAAAGAATAACGTGGTTTCCTGAAAGACTTCATGTGTCCTCGGCACCGTGGACCAAGAACGGTTGGTTCTATGTAGATATCCTGCAAGAGCTTCTACTCGTCCCTCAACACCCAGTTTACCCTCCCAGTAAACCATCCCTTAATCATCCGGCCTTCTTCTACCGTGCCTGGTCAACCCTTTATCGGAGGGGACACTGGAGTGAAATGATCTGGTTATACACACTTGTCACCACCATAACTTGAGCCCTGAACACAGGCCCTGTGCTTTGTTCGTTTTCAAGGGTGTCTCTGGCATCCCCGCTTTTCTCTGCTCATCCGTAAAATGAGAACGGCAGTAGCACGTACTCTCGCGTGAGACCCAGGGGAAGTGCGCAGGGACAGGAAGCACTCAACAAATGTTACCCATCACTATTATTAAACTCGGCCATGCCGCTCCGCCTTGCACTCAATTACATTACCGTGTTTTATTGTCTCCCCAGCAAGTACCATTCTCCAAAACGATCAGCTTTCTTTGATTACGATCTGTCTCCCACCCCCCTGGAATGTAAGCTTCCGTGACCATGAACGTGAGGGACTTGTCTGACAGGACCTCACTCACTTCACGGTGCCCAGTGGGCCCCGACCGCAGGGGGTGCTGAATCAATGTTCACGGATGGATGCACAAATGATGTGTCGAGCAAAAGAGCGAGGACATGAGCTCGGCTTCTAGGAATCCACGGTCTTAACCAGCCATGATTCACATCTCTATTGCTTCTGCATTTGCAAATTAAATGTTTGTGGCTTTGAGTATCAACCGTTAGCAGATCCCGTGGGCCAACTCCTTTACCACATAGGAGGAGAGAGAAGCCATGGGAGGCTAATAACTTGGCCAGGGAGTGACAGACCCAGGGCGGCCATGCTGCGGTGCCAGCTCCTGGACACTGGCCGCCTGGCTCCTCCGGGCATCCCTGGTACAGGAGGGTTAAAGCTGGCTCGCCCTGGGGGGCGTGTCTGGGACTCAGGAATGCCAGATGCCTCGAAATGCTCAGACCACTAGTCGACAGTACCTCCCCTTTGTCAACAAAATTGGTTTTAGTGAGCCTAGCTTCTGGAAAGCCTAGATTTTCTATTTATAAACATAACCTCAAGTTGGAATTCTGGCTTGTTAAGAGGACTGATTCAGCCCTTTATTCCCAAATAGGTAAATACAAGTAAAAATAACTAACCACCAAACAAAACCCAAAGTGGCCTTACGGCTCTTAAGAGAACTTAAAGCTCAAACACGCTTTCCCATAAAAGCAACTTCTGTCCCACTGTGTCTGCCCACATCGGAGCCTGGGCTCTCAAAGGGAGAAAACAAAGAGCGCCACGCCACCCCCCTGCCCCCCGCCCGAGTCGCTATGAAGTGTGGCCCTACCCATTTATCACGCTGGCTGGCTGGCCTCGGCAGCAAAAGCCAGCGCCGAGTTCAAAGCTGTGACTTGAATGCTCTCTGCATCCTCGAGAACCACCTTACTCATCTAGGTCGGCCCCACACCCAGTACTTAGTAGCTGCTTCCTAAGTATATTCGGGACCAAGGAGTGCCGAGGTGTTCGTTAGGGCCCATCTCGTTCCCCAAAGGATCTGCAGCAACAGAACAAGAGTGATGGTACAGATGCTGTTACACGACAGGGTGGAGGCGCTGGGGAGAAGCTGCGCACACTGGGATTTGTCCCCAGACAACTGTGGGGGACCTGGCCATGGCCTGGCTTCCCACGAGGATCCACCAGAATGTAACTGCCCGTAACGAGGCAAAAGCTTCATACTCTTCATTGCTCTGCTCCCAGCACCCAGGAGAGTGCCTCCACACAGAAGGTGCTGGATAAATGAGTGAACACATGCACTGGACATCCACCAGAAACCTGGCTCGGAGTGGCCCAGCAGTCCAAGCAAATAGGGGAAAGTTCAGCTACAACGTCCCGTGTCCATATAAACTGAATCTTCAGGAAAAGTGCAGGCTCTGCCAGGTATTTCTCTACTGGGTCTTCAACTCTACGTGAAACCAAATGTGTCCGAGTGACCAAGAGGCCCAGCCCTCACCCAAGACTATGACACAATATTTAGGAGAGACCCTGGTCTGGGGCACCCGGGTGGCTCAGTCGGTTAAGCGACCAACTCTTGCTTTCGGCTCAGGTCATGATCTCAGGGTCATGAGATGGAGCCCCGTGTCAGGCTCCCCAAATCTCCTTGAGATTCTCTCTCCCTCTCCTGTCTCTCCCCCACTTGTGCTCACTTGCACACTCACTCTAAAATAAATAAAATCTTAAAAAAAAAAAAAAAAGGAGACCCAGGTCCTATTCTCCTTGGGGAAAACATGGTAAAAAGCAGGGATTTCCCCCCTGTGGTGCTGGTACCACTCCCCCGCTCCCACGTCCCTCCCGAGCCCACACTACATCCGTGCCCTGAAGAATCACTGACGTCTACGGACGGCAGATCAAGAACAGCGTGGCACTGAACTGAGATCAGCATCTACTGTAGTCCAGAAGCTTTGGGGACTTGGGCCATGGGGTGGTGGCTGCATTCCAGTAGCTCACAGACATGGGGAGAAGTGGTGGGGACCAAAGGATGGGCACAGGCTGCAAGGTGGTGGGAAGGAAGCATCCCGGGGGGGCTAGGTGCCCAGCTCTGTCTGCAAGGATTGGGTAGTGTTGGGTATAAGGAGGTGGGGAGCACCAGGATAGTTTTAGGCAGACTCAACACCGAGAAAGGCCTCTCTAAAAGCTGCAGACTTGGGCTTATAGGGAAGATAATGTCCATCAACCTGAGATGGGCAAGGTGCACCCCTCCGAGGGAGGCTAACTTCACTCCTCTGTGCCTCGCTTTCCCCATCTGTAAAAGGGGAGATTGCAGCAGTAACAATTAGCATCTATTACGGGCTCATGACATGCGGGGCACTGCGCCGAGCACTGGACACGAACTGTCACTGAATCCGAATGATACGGTTCCTCACTGTAGAGGCAAGGACACGAGGCCAAGAGAGGTTGACGACTTACCAAAGGTCACACAGTGCGGGAAAACCAGATGGGCTGACTCCAGTTCTCAGTGTGAACCTCCAAAAGGAGTCATTTCCATACTTGCGGTGGGAGTAAATGACAAACGTGTATAACATTCAGCAACGATCAGGCACCGGGTACATGATCAATAAGCCGGGGCTACCACGGGCCCACAAGCTCCACAAGCCTTGAGGTCAACGTGTTTTGCAATTCAGAATGTTTCAACAGAGTAAAAGGCAACCCACAGGATGGGAGAATACACTTGCAAATCACAAATCTGGTAAGGGCTTAATATCCAGAATACATAGGGAACTCTCACAACTCACCACCACCAAAAAAAAAAAAAAAAAAAAAAAAAAACAACTCAAAAATTGACAAAGGACCTGAAGAGACATTTCTCCAAAGAAAATATGCGGATGGCCGATAAGCCCATGAAAAGATGCACCTCATTACTGATAATTAGGGAAAGGCAAATCGAAACTACGGGATGCCACCTCTTACCCCTGAGCATAGACATGACAGAAAACCAGCAAACTGAAAACAAGAGTCGGTGAGGATGTGGAGAACCTGGAACCCTTCTCCACCGCCGACCAGCACGTCAAATGGCGCGGGATGCTGGAAAGCAGGATGGCGGCTCCCCAAAAAAATCACGGATACAATTCCCGTATGACCCAGCAACTCTACTTCTGGATTTGGACGCTGAAGGACTGAAAGCGGGATTCAAGCAGGTGTGTGCACACCGATGTTCAAAGCAATGCTCTTCGCAACCGCCAGAAGGTGGAAGCACCCGGCATCCACAGGCAGACAGACGGGCAAACAAAATGTGGTGTATATACACGTCGGAGTACTGCTCAGCCTAGAAAAGGAAGGAAATTCTGACAGCTGCTTCAGTATAGATGGACCCTGAGGCCCTCATGCCGAGTGAAATAAGTCCGATGTCAAAGGACAGATGCTGTCTGATTCTACTTGCATCGGGGAGCTAGAGTAGTGGAATTCACAGAGACCGAAAGCAGGAGGGTGGCTGCCAGGAGCTCGGGGAGGGAGGCAAGGGAAGTCAGTGTTTCGCGGACGCAAGGTTTCAGTTTGGGATGAAGAAAAAGTTCTGGGAATGGACGGTGATGTTGGCTGCACAACGTGGACGTGTTTAACAGTACTAAACTGTATGCTGAAAAATGGCCAAAACGTTAAGTTTTATGTATAACTGACCACAAAACAAAGAAAGAGAAAGAAAAAGATCGAAGGGTTCTCCACACATCGCCTTGCAAGCAGCTTGAACAGCAAGCTCCTGGCCTGCCCGTCCACCGTGAGTGCACGCCCTTGCTCCCAGAGTCTTCGCATGGACCACGAGTCCGCTCGCAGCCCGGCCGGTTGTGAACCCGCATCTACCATCCCATCTAAAGCACGCCTTACGTTATGCTATGGAGCTGCACAAAGAAAACACTTCACTTCCATCTGGATTCTTTCCATGCACATCGTGATGTACACACTCATCTGCTTGGCCGGCTGCTCTGTCGCTGGCCAGGGGAGGGCAGGGGCACGGGGGCAGGAAGGCGCTGGGGCACTGACGCTCGGCCTGCACTGTCAGGGGACTTCTGGGCCGTAACACCAGCACGCACAAGCCTGTGGTGCTGGGCCAAATTCCTCAGGATTAAAATACATAGACTTTTTCTCCTTCAGTTTAGAGAAAATGTTGGAAGGGAGGAAAAGGAAGGGATTAATTTGGACTCATAACAGAAGAAAACTAAAAATTTTTTTCTCCTTCTAAAAGACTCATACTTACCATCTTGTTCCTACAGCCAAGTCATTTCTACTAGTCCTTAGTTTACTAAGCCACAAAAAGATTAGGTCAAATCTTGAAAGACAAAATTCTTACTTAACCAACATTAGGAGTATATCCTAAAAACCTGGAAGCTCAACATTCTGTCCATTTGATTTTAGAATAACCAAATTCACTTAAGGAATGTGTCAAATATATCGTGTATAATCCAGGACCTGGAACACATCAGTCAATGTGGCAGGATTTCAGAAAAACACACTGGTATTATTTAAATCTCGAAAAGAAAAAGGGACTGCTACTACACAACTCTACCAGTAAACGTGAAGCAGAACTCGGCCAGCACAACTTTTATCGTACTAAAATAGGCATTTTCGTAGGACCGTGGAATTCGAACACTTGAAAGATCATGTCTGCTACAACCATTTCAGCGTTATCACCCGCTTGAACGGAACCAAAATGAGAAAAGAAAAAGATAGAAGGACACAAAATGAACAGACCATAACTTTATTGGAGCTTGACTCTGCTACAATTATTACAAAACAAACAACTAAAGGTAATTGGGGCCCGTAAGGTGCGGGCGGCACGTTCCCGCAGCACAATTACTGTATGAATGGTTACAGTACGTCCCTTAGAACAGCTGCAGCATGTGATGGTAAGTAGGTTACTGTCAATCAAATTGTGTTAGTTTTTCTTGATTTTAGTCATTTTCCTTCACTCTATTTACAGCAGAAAAGCCAGAAGTTTACTTGCTGCTCACCTTTGCGTTTTTGCTAGGTAACCTGCTGATGCAGTGAATTCTGAGTGCATCTATAAAATTTAAATTGTCTGTGGTTGATGTCCAAATAAAAATGGACCAGGAGAAAAAAAAACCACTTAATGACTGAAATATATTTACAAGTTAGTTTTGAAAGACCATTTTCACTGCTAGTGGAAAACAGCAATGCAAGTCTCAATGCAAGTTCCTGCGAGATCGCTCCTGGCGGCTCCGACACCTGGTAAAATCGCTTTAATATGCTTGGTCTTAAACATATCTTAAAAGCTTTCATGTACAATAGAAAATAAAGAAATTTATTTGGAAATAATTAAACTCCTGAAAAAGTAATCAGTGGTTGAAAAAATATACCTAGAGAAATGCAATTCAACTGAGCCTATAGGCACCGACCGCCAGGAATGCGAGCAGGGCGAGGGCTGGGACGGAATCCCGGCTGCGGCTTCAGTAAAGATATCCGGGCCTCCGTTTGGTGGCTTAGATCTCGTGTGACACAAGGATTAAACAGCCTAAGAGAGGAAGATGGCGCGTCTGCCACTGGCCGGGCCCTCAGCCGCACTGTGCCAGGGCTGGGTGTCGGGCACTCCCCGCACCCCGGTCCCCGGCGGACTGGGAACGACCTGGAAGGGCGCGGTGCTGGGTGAGGGGCCGTGCTTACCAGCCGCAGAGCAGCGTCGGGCCTCTCGGCAGTTAAGGAGGGCAGTCTGAATCGTTCCGAGGGCGAGCCATTATGAAGAACGTTAAAATATTAGTATTTTAAGAGATCATTACAGGAGTGTTAGAGGTCGTTCTAAATTTAATCACTTCACATGACGTAAAAGAAAGAAAAAAGTAACAAAACATATTTAAAAAAAAACATAATTAAGAGTTCGGTTAACAAGTCTTTGTCATACTTTCACAAACAGTAAAAATGCCACAGACAAAAATGACCTATTTAAGTTGTGCAAGTATATGACACATTGCAGGCATTATAATTATCTTTTTCAAATCCGGTAAATCAAAACAGCAGCGAGGCCAAACCACATTTTTTTTTCTCTCCGTTAAGCATATTTTCCTTGAAATGAGGTAAAGCGTGGTACAAGTGCAATGCTTATCTGTGCTACACGAACAGAACAGAGGGGGACAAAGCTATCACACAACGCAGCATAGTTAGGACTGTTGAAAGTATATTATCAAAGAAATCGAAACTCTTTATAACGAAGGTTCATGCCGACTAACCTCCACACAATCATCCTAAGGAACTCTGTAGTTGCTTCTTCCAGACACACTTCCCCAGTCCACACCCGTGCCCGCAGGCACCACCACACCTCCCACCAGCAGGGCCTCCGTATTACATTCGGTCTCACGCTGTAATCACAGGAACACAAGGATGACACACACACAGACTGATTTCCTTCCTTAGTAAATGGATGCAAAACATTTCAACAAGCTAAACTGGGGGAACTCCACAGCATTTAAAAATCAGCAGCACGAAAGCGTTCATAATCATCTCGTATGTCTCGCTCAGAGTTTTTATTTTTATTTTTTAACTTAGGAACCAGGGGATCACAGAATGTGTCCAAGTGTGAGTCACAAATTAAAATGAGCTATCTTTCTCCAACAACAAAAAAATGAAATAGCTAAAGTTTGCCTTTGATAAAACATTTTGAATGGTAGCAGGAAATTTGAACCCCTGAGAATGTATGACCTAATCATATCCAAGTCTGAACTTTTTCGTATTAACAAAAAATACTCTTCTTAAGGTTACAAAATATATTGAGGCATTTTTCTCCCAACGGGAATTGTAACTGTGAAACAATCTGGTTTTGGTGCCAGGAGGCGAGAGAATCCCTTAACACTGGGATTAGTGCATTAGACACAATGCAAAGCCCTAAGCTCCTGGCATCAGGTAGTTTATAAATTAAGAAGAGATTTGCAACCTATCTTGATCACAAATCACCCTCACAAGTAAAATTCACATCCAGCCTTACTTGTTAATTGTACACGTTTACAGTTAATATAATTCAAGAATTGCTTGGTTTTAACTTGCTAGGAGATCTTACGTTGAGGTTTTTAAAACAAAAAACAAAAAAACAAAAAACCCCAACAGAAATCTAAGGTTTCCAATCAGAAATAAATATTTTAAAAATGAGTCTACCCAAATTAATTTGCTCAAAAACTCATTTAATAATTTAGATCGCAATTTAAATGTAAGATTGGAGACAACAAATAACGTTGGAGAAGCTTAACACCCCCTTCACTCAGGTCTCCTTAGAAAGCGGAGCTGACAGTTTTCTCTGTGCACACGTGCAGAGGTGTTTCTCTGGGGGTGGGTGGTGCAGATAAAGCAAGAAGTACAGTATTCAACTGTAACTGAAAACAAAAAATGCAGCATTACATGAAGCATCGAGTTCAGAATGATGTGCTGGAAAACATTAGACACCTCTGCTCGGCTTTCTTAAACTTCAAGCATAATTAATGGGGCAAATTGCAGCAAACCTCTACTGGTATGTTGGTGGGAGTGCAAGACCGACCCACAGCTTTTAAAAAGGTAAATTAAGAGGTATTATAGTTACAGTGCAAAAAAAAAAAAAAAAAAATTAAAATTTCAAGCATAATACATAAACATAGCACCAAACGGGGGGAAATGCATGCAAAAGAAAAGAAGAACTGAGGTATTTAAGTGAAGAGTGCCTACAAGTCTAATTAAAGAAACGTTGGCAAATGCCTGAAAATGTCTTTTTTTTTCTTTTTCGAAGACGGAAATCATGAGCTTGTTTTCCTAAATTAAAGACCTAAATCACAGATGTATCAAAATGACGGCAGTTTGTCGCGAAGGTTACGCTTCCGCGGCACTAAGAGCGCAGCTTTGGTAGGTGAAGAATGCACGCGACACTGTGACAAGTACAGTAAGACGTTAAAGTGAGAAGACTAAGGGTAAAGGTGCTCTGTTTTGCTTCTTTAAATAAGTAACCAATCAATTATAAAATCTGCAGCATATTTTAGGTGTGATATGTCTAGAGTTTATCTTGTTAGAGCAACAGCCTACAGGGCGAAACTGTTTGCCACAAACAATTTCTATCAGTGGAACTACCTGGCAGGAGGTTTTTAGTAAAATTGGGTATTTAGCCAAAGATCATTTTTATTACGGTGCTTAAAAAAAATCCATAGACTACATATATAATATTCTGGTTTTTAAAATGCCTCCAGGACACATATGACAGAAACTCTAATATAATCCTGTAATAAGTTAAGTCACAACTACACTAGTGAGTTGCAAATATCACACTGTCTCAACATCTAAATGCATAATAAAAGGAAGGGAATGTAGAACAGTTTGTTCCAAAAAGATCAGAAATTAAAGAACATCTATGAGGGTTTTAATTTTAAGGCAAGAACCTTTTGTACGCAAGACTACGTGGCATGAGAAAACGAAAATTTGATTCACCAACATGCCAGCCAATGTTCATTAAAAACCTGTCCCTTACTACTATATTAAGTGCAATGGCGACCAGGAGACATCCTCTTACGCAACAGGACGTGGAAAGAAAAGACGGCACGGGCACGCTTCTCTTGCAAACCACACCATTGTCCTGGGTGCCCCGGCCACGGCGGGACCGGTGCCAGCGCCCACGCTGAGGGCGGGAGGGCGCTCCCCAGAATCTAGGGGCTGTCTCAGCTGTAAGCTCCTTGGCCTCCTAACGCTAAGCAAAGCTGATGGAAATGAAACTAAAAAACAAAAACAAAACCCCAAAACAAAACAAAACAACTCTCAATAATTCTCTTGAACACTTGCTAAATGTCATCATTAAAGCACTCTCGTGATTTAAACAAAGCAGAAGTGAGGAAAGAAGACAAGATTGTGTTTGCGCAAAAAACTAAAACTACAATTAGTTCCAAAATTTTTATACATATGTTAAATGTTTTATTCTGTAATCTATCTTGTTATCAAACAAACTTTAAATTCTGCCTTCGATTCATTCCACTCCCTATGGACTTTAAATCATCCTTCTCATTTTAAATAGTTTTCCCCTTAATTCTGCTTTTTTGTTGTTGCTGTAAAAAGGGGTTTCAGCTGTTGGGAACCTGAGGTTGATTGGCTTTGAGGCTGCGTAGGGCTCTTCTTGCTGCTGCAGACTTGGCGATCCTGTAGCTCCGGCCGACGCCTTTAAACTTCCCCTTCCCCACCACTTCCACCGTGACTCTGACCTTGCCGTCATACGTCCTCTCAGCCGGGCTATAAAAAAGCCAAACAGCTTGAATCAGAAGTCAGAACTATTTATTATTATTGTCAATCAGCACGGAGCACGCGCTCTGAGGCGGAGGGGCCGGGGCCCGGGCTGAAGGCACACAAAGGAAACGTGCATGACACGGCGGCGGGGCCGCCGGCGGACGGGGCTGAGGCTCTTCTTTAACTCAGCGTTACTTTATCAAAGCGAAAGGGAAAGTCAATCCGACTACAAACGGAGAGTGCAGAGTGCATGCCCCAGTGTAAATATTTCTCAGAATCATTAGTTTATGGCATCTTTGACAATTCTTGCCCCTCTTGTTTTTAAGGAACTTAATTTTTTCCATGCACGGCTTTGCTTACCTAAATTTGGCAGTTTCTGGTTCCATTTCGAGCAATTCTCGCACAGGGGAACGGGGCACGTTTGCAGAAAACTTTTCTGCAATCAAAATGAAAGGGTGATGTGAATGACATCCTTATAGTTGTTTTTAATTATGACTGTGTTTCTTTCAAAGGGAACGGACAGTACCTATTAGCGGTCGCATCATAGGATAGTACACCTGCCACACCGTCTCCAGGGACATCCCGCTGTCCATGTAAATGGCACCAGCAAGCGACTCAAAAATGTCCCCCATTGCCTTTGGAACTTCGATGTCCTCCTCCTTCTCTTCATCCTCCTCAGACCTCCTAAGCTATTTACACAGGGAAAAGGGATTTGTAAGCAACAAGGCCATATTTAAAGGCATTCCACAGCGGTGAGTTTCCTTTCTTGGATGGGACTTTTATTATACCCTTAAGCGAGGGTAATAATACCAGCCATTTATGGCAATCACCTACTACATTGTAATAGCTTCTTCACAAACATCTAAAAAAAATTTTTTCCAACTTCTCAAGGGATTAAAAAAAAAAATCCCTTCCCCAGTCAGTATTATTCTATACTCAGCAAAGGGGAAAAATAAAGAGTACTTCTAAATGAAAAAAAAAAAAAAAAAACAAAACACACACAAAATTAGAAATAGTTAATAAATGTCCGAAAAAAAAATTCCAAATCCACTTGTAATCAAAGAACTGCATCTTAAAACAGTTCTACCCCCTGGCGGTTTGGCAAGGATTAGGCTGAATACCAGTTAGTGCGGCTGTGACAGGCGCGTACACACTGCTTTGGCAAGTGTAACTGCCACGTTCTGCCAGGGAAATTCTACTCGACGACAGATGCCTCCGAGTTCCCTTTTTATTAAACAACTTGATACACACTGACTATAAGAGAGAACCTGACACACAAGAGGTACTCAAACTAATGTAACGAAAAACTTAGATATGTAGCAAATGCCTTTTAAAAGTTCCTAATTCTTTGATGCAACAATCCCGTCTCTAGGAATTTATCTTAAGGAGATACTGGATAGATTTACCATACCCATGCTTATTAAAAGCCCTAAGTAAAAACAATGTAAATATCTAGCCGCAAAGGACTGTTTAAACACCTTCCATTACAGGTATATATTGACAGCGTGCGGCCACTGAAAGTCAAAAGGCCAACTGATACACAGAAAGTTGTCCTCAACACAGCAGGTGAAAAACACACATGACGGTATTTTCTGCATAATGAAATTCCATTTTATGTGTTATGTACGCTCATGTTTCTCTACATTAGCAATAAAACACCACAAATGTTCATTTTGGTTATTTCTAAGGTAGCATATTTGCAGAACTTTAATTTTCTTTTTGCTTATTTGTATTTTCTAAAACAAACACAAATTACCTGTGAAAGAGAAAAAAAAAAAAAGAGAAGGGGGCATTTGGGTTTTTTTTTTAAGCATTTCTAAATGGATCGTTCAGCCGCACAGAGCTCTATATCAAACACGTGTAGTGCTGGCTACCGGGAAAAAGATACTTCTTGTTTGTACATCACAGTTTTAAAGTAGAGAGGAATTTTAAAACTTATCAAATTTAATTCTCTCCTTTCACAGATGAAGAAACTGAGGCCCAGAGAGGTGGAGAGACTTGCTTAAGATTCACCAGGAAGTTAGAAAAGCCAGACCACTGACATTTCCAATCAGTTTTTGTAACTTCTGTTTATATAAACAAAGGAAGCAAAAGAATGAACAAAAATTAACAGAACCAGCATGTCCCACCGTTATCAAAAGAGAACTTAAATCTAATTTTAACTAATTCCTCAAATTCTAAGCTTAAACACTTCTAAAGAACAAGACCGGAACTCATACGAGTACGCAGGAGATAGTTCTAGTTCCTAGTCCCACTGCTAGCTGTGCTCCGACGCCGACCTCCGTCCGACGCCTCGGAGGAGTGTGCACCGGGGGAAGCGGATCCTCCTTCGGCACCTGTGCAGTACCGTTTACAGGGTGGGCTGCTTCCCCTCGCAGCTATGCCTCAAACGCCTCTCACAGCAAGTCAAGGAAATGCACTAGTCCCCAGCCACGGTTCAGTGCAATTTTTAAAAAAGGGAAGGTACAAATTAAACAAAGAGCGATTAAAACGGCCACCAGATTTGAGAACAAATTCCCTGACTCCTTAGAAGACATCTCCACAAGTAAGGGAAACAAGGGAATCCGAACGGGGAGAACGGGACCGAGGGTGCTCTCCGGGACACAGGTATGCAGATGGATGGCAGCGAAGGACGAGAGGTGAGTGGAAAGATCTAAGTGAAATTCTCCGCTACAAAACTCCAAAATAGCTCACAAACACGTTAAAATTAGCTCCATCACCAAAGAACCTCTGGCTGAACTTATGACAGAAGCCTCTCAAATTTCAATGGTTAAAATTTTAGAAAGTTGGTTTTAAATGAGATTTTATTTTCAAGTAGAAGCAGAAAATACATTTGTTGAGGCTTACCTGAGATCATATCAGCGAATGTTTTCTGACCCATTTCAACAGAAAGAAAGGCAGAACAAACCGCAGGGAGCCCTCACTAAGGTTCAAGCGCCCCCGGGGGCCGGGCCAGGCAGGACTTCTCCGGCCGCCGATCAGGAGTCGTGGGGGAACAGAAAAGAGCCCACAACCCCTGGCCCCCACTCGCCCGGGAAGGGCCGCAGGCACCCTCCGGGGGCAGTCAAGTTTTTAAAGGGCCCGACCTGGAGAGCACCACCGTCCCTCCGCCCCAGCCCGGAGGAAAAGCGGCAGGACCCCGTGCACCGGCCGTGGTCTCCTGCAGCACTCACCTCGGAGTCCATGCCCTGCATCTCGTTCTTCTCCAGCTGGAACTGCACGAAGTCGTCGATGACGTGGAAGAGCTCAGGGGAGACGGCTTTGAAGTACTTGTGGTAGTCGTACTTGACCGCCAGCGACGCGAAGATGGTGTTGTTGACCAGCGCGGACCGCAGGTCGGTCAGGACGCCCGGGGAGTGCTGCCGCGGGTCTTCGTAAAGGTGCTTGGTTATGAGGTAGTCCAAAATCGCATCTCCCAGGAACTCCAGGCGCTGGTAACAATCTGCGGGCGGCCCAGGGCGCAGGCGTCAGCTCGCGCAAAACCCGCTCCCCCCACACAGCAACCCACCGTGGGGTCCGGCCCCAGACCCACTGCCGAGAATGGTGCTGGGCTTCGTTCTCGTGTATATTCTTCAATGACAAACCATGTGACATGTCACACTTACTAAGGCCTCTGCAAACTCAATTTGAATAGCAAATTAAGCCTATTTCTTATGTATAAACTGAGGTCATAAAAGCCTTTGGTGGCCCAAAGGCTACTGCTCCTGCAGACCAGACACTGGCCGGGGGGTCTCATCAGGTCAGACCCTTCCCTCCAGCACAGTGCTGGCCAAGCAGGTGCTGGGCACCGCCGAAGCCACAGCCTCGCTCACATGCCGGCGGTCAGGGGCCAGACGCTGCACACGCACCCCGCCCTCTGCCCCCCCACAGCCCATGCACCCCATGCTCTGGCCCCATGCACCCCATGCACTCCAGGCTCTGGCCCTACACTCTGCCCCCCCCGCAGCCCATTGGACCCCGCACTCTGCCCTCACGCACGGCCCCCACGCTCTGCCGCTGCCTCTGCGTGTCACCTCACCCCCGCTAGGGAGTATGCGCTGGGGCCACCCTGGGTCACCACTCCTGGGTCACAGCTGCCACCCGCCCAGTAAGTACGAGAAAACTCTCTTCTTCCCCTGAGTGAGAACTGTTGAACTGGACACGAACAAGGGCCTGAGAAAGGAGGTTGTGGCTGTGCGCAAAGACCTGAGCCCGCACGGGTCGGCTGCGCACGGGGGAGAAGGCGCCCGTGCGGGCCAGCGCCCCATCTCCTCACCGTGCCGAGCAGAGCCCATTCAGGCCAGGAGGCTGGCGCAGGGACGGCCCAAGTGGTGCGTCCCGGACGCCCAGAGCTCCGAGGCAGGGGCCTCACTCGGCAGAGAGCAGGAACCATGCCTCGCGGCTTCTCCGCAAAGACAAACAGCGCTCCGGGCTGCCAGCCCTTCTAGTCCAGAGCCGGATCGGTTTTCACTTTTCGGTTTTACACTCTTCTGATCATCTTAACCTTTCTCGTTTTTCTTATACAAACTTTATACTCTGCTGTGGTATTCTAGACTCCAGCACTTATTCTTCCTCTGATAGAGAAAAAAGTACACAGGCTTTTCACAAGCTGAAGCTGACTCCAGTTCCAGGCGCCTCACCTCCCTTCTCATCTCACGGACTGGCCGCCACTCCGTGAAGGAGGAGAAGACCTTGGAGCACAAAACCAAGTGGAAGAGGGCAGCAGCGTCAGAGCAAGGGCACCGAAACCTCCCCCGAAGAAGTTTCTTTAAGCCCACTCAGATTTAAAACGACCTTAAGAGACGGGCCTTTCTGTTCGGGAAGAACGATAAAAGGCCGTGGAGATACACCCAGAATATGCGAAGTCAAGAACCATAAACAGTGCTAAACGGACATCAGAAAGACACCGGGGGAGGACAAAAATGGGAAAAACACAACAAAACAGGGAGGCCCCAATGTCCCCAGCTGCGCAGCCCATGAGATGACCTCTCTGCGAGTAGGTAAGGTGGCCGCTGCCAGCTCTCAGCGGCGAGGAGCCGTGCGTGCTCCCAGAAGGAGGAAGGAAATAAAGCTGCCTTCTTTTTCCTTTTGCTCCCTCCCTCCACCGTGCATATTAACCACCAACTCTAGACATGCACAGGTCGCTTTTTTTTTTTTTTAACAAGGCAAGAATAGCGCAGTTAACAAACACGAGCTCGCAGTGTCAGAGCAGCGGAGTTCGGTGTGGGGCTCCTTACCAGTAATGGTGTTGTAGTGGTAGGACGCGTGGGTAAAAGCCTGTAGCAGGTACGCCTTATTCTTGAATCTGTAGTTGATTTTCTTTTCGAAATTCTCAAAACCCGATATAAGGTGATTCAGTGTTTTATCTGCGTCTGGATGATCAAACATACATCTTGGTGGAATCTTCAAACAACCGTACTCCAAGTCCTTCAACACGGAGGAGCGCGAGCCGGCCGCAGAGGCAGGAGCACGGCTCCCTGAAAGGTTCTTTTGTTGGCTGCTGAAATTCTCCCTAGCAGGGCACACGGCCTTTTCCCGGTCAGTCCTTTTGATCACCGGGAGCACCTTGAGCCCCAGCGAGCAGAGGAAAAGCTGCGCAGCCCTCTCGCCGCAGCTGGTTAGATAGCAGCCCAGCAGGGCCTCCACGCAGTCGGCTATGCTCTTGTCCGCGATGCACTGCTCCGTGTGCAAGTCGTAGGAAATGGACTGCTTCCCTGTGTCAACACCACAGTTTTCCTCGGATGGATTCCAGAACCCCACCACAAAGTCATCCTCTTCAACAGCTTTGCTAGGATCCAGATAGCACATTGCATCCCAAGAGCTATAGTCAAAATCCTCAAAATCTGATGAGAATGGCATACTACCTAACGGGGATTTTTTGGGCATTTTCCATTCGTATGCAGAATCAGTGGTTGAAAAAGGAGAAAGAGAAATTTTCTTTACAAACGCTCCTGACCCCATTAACATGTTATCTATAAATTTGATATGTTCCTGATCATACTCCAGGAAATCGTCTTCGTCGTCGGCGTCCTCCTTCGGAGCCCTCCACGTCAGCTCCTCCTCCTCCTCGTCGTCCTCCTCAAAGTCCTCGTCCAGCTTGCCATTAGCCAACATGCAGTCTTTTGTCTGAAACGAGGAGGAATGGGGAAGGAGGGGAGACATAGCTGCTGCTCTTAAAAGGGTTTGAAACTCAATAAAAGCAAGGGTTATGGATAATTTCAAATGACAACCACAAATACTAAAAGGCAACTTTAAAATCATGGCCATTTGTTTTCAATTAACATAAAATAAGTTATTTAATCATATAAACAAAGTAAAACATGTTCTTTGAATGTTCATTTTCTAAGTTATAAAATGACCTTTATCCAGTATGAAGCTTTAAGTTAAGGATTTTGAACATGGATATAAAGTTAAAATTAATGTCCACGAGGCAAAACTTTAGCTAAGAAGTCTTACTCCAGCAGACACACAATGAAAGCACTCACATGCCAGTCACAGAGATCTTCAATTTGGCTGACAAAGTTTTAAAACACTTCAAAAAGATTTTCAAATTAATAAAAGTAAATTCCAGATGCAGAAAAGCATCATCTGTGCAATAAAGAGCATAAATAGGGAAAAAGATAAATTACCTTAAAAATCTGTAGAATATTAAAAATAGGCAATAGGGTTTCATGCTATAAAGGTTTTGTCCCCATTTCCACTTCAAATCAAAGTACATTTGCTACAATGTAAAACTAGATTGCTCTGCTTGAAAACTAAAAGTGATCACTGAACTAAGCTACGAATCTGGGAAATTATGCTTTCCCCTCCACTATGCTACAGTAATCAGAGGAACAGATTATAGCATAACTGACAAAAATAGAAGAAAATTTAGACTAACATGAAACACAACAATCCAATTTCTGTCAGAAGATCTTTGCTAATTCCAATTTCTTTGGCAAAAGCTTATTTGTGAATGACAACCTTAATAATGGGCTAGGATTCAGTAATGATGTAACTTTTTTGCAATGCGAAAAGATGCCAAATTTCTGTTGCGCAAGAAATAAAAAACTAAAAAATAAAAAAATAAAAAAGACTTGACTTTGGGGGGGAAAAGACAGGAGGGTGTGCTTCAATTCTGATAGTGACAACTTTCCAGAGATTTCCTGACAAAAAAGTTTTCAAACTTGGTCAAGTATTTTTTAAATACTGCAATACTTCATGTTAAGCCAGACTCGAAAGTCATAGTGTATTTGTTTGAAAGTAAAGAAGAGCAGTGAACCAGGCCATGTATCTACAACTACGGACCTTTATGGATTTGTGTGGGTTTATGAAAAAAGGTTTATAAAACTTTTCCAAGAATGTGGAAGAACGTGAAATGAGACTATAGTGGCAGATCTCTAGGAACTATTTCCTGTTAAAAACCCTACACCTTCCCAAGGTAACATGAGATGTTTTGGACTACTGTTTGGTCCTTAACATTAAAAAAGGGAAACTGCAACTTAAAAAAAAGAAAAAATCAGAGTGAATAATTTTTTAATTAAAAAAAATCCTTACACATCTTTAGTAAGATGCTACCATAGTCTAAAATTGGCAGGATACACACACACACACACACTCTCACGAGTAGGTTTTATCACAGATAAGCTATGTGATCTTGGACAAAGTTCTTTAATGCCTCTGGGTTTCAGTTTTTCTATCTGCAAAATAGCAGGACTCTACCTCACTAAATGGTTCCTGAGAACACTTCACGCTCCTAAAAAAAAACCAAAAAAACACTGCCATAAAACTCTTTTCTCCTAACGTTCAAATCAACTTTCTACCTGAGTTACTACCACTTCGGCATTCGTATGCAAAGTTTCTCTGAAACCTATCTGCTGAGGAGCGAGGGGGGCAGAACAGGAACGTAGGCACACCCTCTTTCCGGTATCAGGGCCTATTTCAATAAGTATAAACCACTATGTGAAAATATGAATGGTATGTTTAATGTAGTCCCCAAAACCAAAGTGCCACGTCATCTGAAATGTTAAGGAAAACAAGAAATTTCTGTTGTATTTTTAAAAATTCTTTTTTAATCAAAAGGACTTGTCATGTCACTTTTATGCTAATTTTTTAAAAAGCCATTTATGGAACGAAAAGGCAGAATAATTATTACTGGAATGTTTTTCATAGATATGCAGTATTTTTTCTAACGTTCTCAAAGTCTATACATTGTCCTCTAAGGTTACCTATGTCTAAGTTAATAGCAAATGTAATTCTTGTAACCCAGCCTGCATTAAAATATTCTCTTAATGATTTTCTGGAGAAGTTCAATTTCTGTAAAACATCGAATACTGCATGAGTTAAAAATTTACTCCAGAAAGTGGTAAAAATCAAAATCGGGGCACAGAGTGATGGACCTGGGAAAACTTGAGACGGAGAACCAGCATAGACGTGTCAGGAAGAGGACACGGAAGCCTGCCTACTTTGAAAGCATGACCTGCGAAAAGAAACCATATTCTCACTGTTGGCCTGAGGTAGAAATTAAGTAACACTGATCCAGTCTCTCATTAATGCAAAATAAACGGCTGTGAAATGAAAGTGGCCGAGAGATCGCCTTCAGCTGTGAGAGAGAGGCGCCCACCTCCAGACAGATGGCTTTTCCAGCTCCGAGGCCCTCCGAGGTGCCCTCTGGTGGCCTTCAAGACAGACAAAATGAAGCCGCTGCAGCTAGTATCTGGCCTGAAGCCATCGGCCAGATTTAAACTATTTCCAGAAAACTATAACCTTTATGACTTTTTTTTTTAAGGTCACTAGAGAAGGCCAAGTCCTAACCGAAAAAACCCTGACCTGCAAAGCAAGGCCTTAGTGAAATTAATTCTTTCATAGACTGGAGATCATAGTTCATTGAAAAGTCATTGAACAGAGCTAAGGATCGAGGGAGCATGAACTGTTACACATAATAGTAAAATGAAAAGTTATGGAGTTTTGCTTTTTCCCCCCCCCTTTTTTGGGTCACGACATCAGATATACATCTGCCTCTGAAAAAAAGATGACAGAATTGACCCCCATCAAAATTAAGCACCATTTCTAAATTCAATGAAGAGAGACAGTCTAGGTAAAGGAATTATTTCAATATACCAAATACCTACTCTATTATAAATAAACCATGGAAAGGAAACACAAAAATTAATAACACAAAATTCTCCCATTCACCAAAAAACAAATGCTTCCAGTTACTAAAAACTTACCATTTCATCTTTTTCCCACTTATCTGTGTTACTTTTGTCTTGGTTTACTACATAACCAGGAGGAAGCCAATTCACAGGGGGATCAAATATTGATACCACCATGCGGCTGGGCAGTCCCTTCTTTTTTCCAAGCCGATACAGATTACAGTTGCTGACCTTTAGCAGAAAAAATTTATAAGATACTCATCTGCAAATGACCACTGCTGGAATTCATACCAGGCAAATAAACATATTTTTAGCTAAATGTTCTCCATATTACTACAACTGGCCATCAATTATTCATGACAGCAAATATTATATTCCCATATGGTCTATATCCTTGAGTGTAGTTCAATGAGAATTTCTGATTTTAAAAGGAGATCAGAAAAAACTGATATGCAAATTCCTTATAAAGTCAGAACAAACAGTTCGTACAATTTCAAACTTTTGAAAACACAACCTGATGATATCAAATGTAAACTGCCAACTGGGACGATCAGAATAGGAAAGAACCCACACAAAAAATCTAAGACGCCACAATATTCTCAATGAAATAAATGGGGGGAAATGCCACAAACTCTAGCTATAAAGTGGAAATTGGCACTGAACAGAGCTAAAAGAATTTCATACTCCTAGAATCTAAGCCACAAATACAATTTTAATTGTATGTTTTCTCAAATATCATTCCTTTGTTTTGGATGGCATTTCAAGATATTTTTGTTCAACCATTTTAAAACAGAGCAAAAGGTAATAACTCCATGTTTATTCACATCAATAAAATGGCTTCACTGTTTACCTTCTCGTCTGTTTTTCCTAAGGACTCCATGTCCTCCGGAACTCACTCAAATCATAACGTTTCTAACCAGAAATGTCTAGTAAAAACTTGGAAACCAGGATCTAGCAGTGTCAATCTCATTTTCATTTTTTTTTTTAAAGATTTTATTTATTTATTTGACAGAGATAGAGACAGCCAGCGAGAGAGGGAACACAAGCAGGGGGAGTGGGAGAGGGAGAGCAGGTTCCCAGCAGAGGAGCCTGATGTGGGGCTCGATCCCATAACGCCAGGATCACGCCCTGAGCCGAAGGCAGACGCTTAACCGCTGTGCCACCCAGGCGCCCCTCATTTTCATTTTCTGTAAACTGGGTTCCTTTTTATGGAAGTACTTCATGAGCCCCTTTTCCGGGGAACTCGATACCACTGAACAGGTACCCACCCGGGGAGAGGCACCTGGCCGGCCATCCCTGAGAGAACACTGTCAGCAAGACTGAGGAGCAGTCCCTGCGGACAACACAGCTGGGAGGGACAGGTGTCTAGTCGCGGCACTGCGTGCAGCATACGCTGTCGGAAATGGCACAGCTTAGATCAATGCTAGTATCCCTGTGCCTATGAGGAGATCACAGCATCACCGCAGATGGCATCGAGAGGAGGAAGATGGCAATCGCATTCACAGTCGGACGGCACGGTGGGCAGGACGGGATGGAAAGAGCGAGCTCAGGGCTCCTGAGGTGCAACGTGGGCCCAGCAGAACTGGACACTCGGAAGCAGGGAGAGCACTGAGAGAGGAACAAAGTGGGTGTGCGTGTGCATGGAGCTCGTAGGAAGACCAGCGAGGGGCCAGGCCTGGTCAGCACACAGGACGTGTCCAGGGCGTGGGCACAGAGAAGGCTGTCTTTCGACACCGGGCTGAGAGGACAACGATTCCTACAGGACATACGGAGTCAAAGCTTTCCCGGCAGACAAACAGATGACATTTTTTAAATGTACACGAATTTCTTTCTTACGTAACAGAGTACTATTGCTTCCTACTCATCCTCAGTCTCTGACATTTTCTTCCTACAACCACCTTGTGGCAATCTCATTTGTTCTGACAGCTTTGATTATCACTCTTACGAAGACTATTCCCCAAACCAGATCTCAGTCCTAAATTCTCAGTTACCTGAACATTTCACTGAATATTCCACTTCATTTTCCAGGAGGTCTGAAAACGCTACACCTGACCCTGATTCCTACCTTTGTGCCTATGTCACCACGAGCACCACCATCGCCCCAACTTCTGCAGCTTACACACGGTCACCCCAGCATCCCAGGTTTCTCTGCCCCTAATCACACTGACAGGCAGCAAGAGGGGTGGTGAGTACAGGCTCGCACCTCCAACACCTCCCTGACTCTCTGGTCAGTTAGGTGACCTTACACGAACCAATTCTCTAAACCAATAAACTCTCTAAACTAATAAACTTTCCCCATCTGCAAAATGGGGCCACGTTATCTACCCCCCAGGGGCTCGCTGAGAAGCATAAATGAAGGCTGTGAAGTGCTCGGGGTAGTGTCTGGTGTTACAGAGTGACTTCGGAGGTAGGGGAGAGTGACATCGGAGGTAGGGGAGTTGTGATGGTGAAGAGCAAGGTCTCTAAAGCCAGACTATCTGGGCTCTGCCACGGAGTGCCATGTGACCTGGGGCAAGTGAGCGTCTCCTGCCCCAGTAACTTCATCTGTAAACTAGGGACACGCTAGGTATACGCAATTATAAATAAAATGACAAAATAAATGAAAGTATACACAACTAAATGAGGTGGCGGGAGTAGCGTCCGGCTGTGAGCCACAGCTCCTATTCCCTCTGCAATACTATCACCTCAGCCCTTTTTTCACTGCCACAACTCTCCAACTGTACCATTTTCCGCTTGCTTGAACTTCCTCGAAGGCCCAACTGATCGCTCAGCTTGGTTTGGTTTTGCTTTTCAACTCAGGCTGCGCTCTGCCACCAGAGCCATCGCCTGCAACTACCGGATCGTGAGCATGAAGAGACCCTTATGGGAGGGGGGGCGCCCGGGGGCCTCAGTGGGTTGAGCGTCCAACTCTTGCTTTCAGCTCAGGTCATGATCTCAGGGTTATTGAGATCGAGCCCCGAGTTGGGCTCGGCGCTAGGCGTGAAGCCTGTGGGGATTCTCTCCCTCTGCCCCTCCCCCGCCGTGCTCACCCCCCCCCTCCAAAAAAAAAAAAGAGTCCCTGGTGCAAATTGTATCTTCGACGTTCAAAGTAAGTGCAAACCCCTCCACCTAGCACTGAAGATCTTCCACAAGAGAGCTTTGCCCGCCTGCCTTTTTAACCTTTTCTCAGGTATTTCCACACTTCTGACGCCTGCCACAATCTATTCACCGGGTGCGGACACGCTCTGCCATTCGTTCACTGTGTTTATCCGCTATGAGCGCACCGCTTCCATTAACGCCTTCTGATCACAAGCCATATTCCTTCCTTCTGAGTGTTTAGGGCAATTAGCAGCTTTAGGAGTTATTTTCAAGCAGGTACATGTGGCTTGTGATACCTCTTTTAGCGTCATTTAAACATTCTAACTTTGTTGCTTTTCCTCCTGAAATCCTAATTCCGCACTGGTTTCAGAACACGCCCTCCCTTTGGGCTCTCAAGCGCCGCCTGCTCGGAGCTCCGGCATCACCCCTTTGACACTGCAGAGTCCCTGAGCTGGGGGAGTGCACCCTGCACCTTGACACTGCAGAGTCCCTGAGCTGGGGGAGTGCACCCTGCACTTTGACACTGCAGAGTCCCTGAGCTGGGGGAGTGCACCCTTTCCCTTCCTCACGCTCCAAAAGCTTGAAGATGAGCTCCTCCATGCAAGACCTGTGTTTTAGCCGCGTCTCTATGCGTCGTGTGCTAAGACAGCACTCTCCCAAGTAAATGTTAAACTGGATGAAATTAAAGCACGAGCCGCCCGAGTAACTACGCCACGTTATTTCTTTATATTCCCCTCAGGCTTCAGTAAGCACGCAATTCTCACAAACGGTCCTGGGAGAACTGAATTCCTACCAATAACTAAGGCACATACGGATCAGCTAACACCCACCCCAAACCTGAGTGGTGGTGCATCAGTGAAAAATAGATTTCGGTCAACCCCGGGGCGGGCTGCACCACAGGCCCTTAAACAATCCCTCATCCTCTAAAACCGTCCAACACCTGAGGCCACTCTTAGGCACACTGAATAGTTACTCGAACTGTTCCAGATAAAAACCGTCTCTCTTACCTTTTTGCTTCTCATATATGAAAGGCGGCCCTCGTGAGCATCAGGGTAAGTGCAAAATAGATACGTGGTGATGGCGTGCTTTAAAAAGGAGTCACCAAGCATTTCAAGCCGCTCCAGGTTAAATCCATCACTAGCATTGGAAAGGGTCAAAGCCTGCAGAATAAGTCCAGGATTGGGGCCGAGGGTCCTCGAGGAGTACCCGGGACACGGGCTCTGCTCAGAACCCGTCCTGTCCTTGAGCGCTCGAACAGCTTCGGTAGTACCAGGCGTCGTGGCTGTCATGGGACTTGCATCTGAGGTAGATTTGTTAGCATTTCCATCAAGGTATTTATTACTCAGTAGAGTACATTCATCGCTGGGCTTGGGCTGGTTCTCATAATTGTAGAAATTCTGAATGGGATATGAGGTAGTTGGTTGTACAGGTATTTCCTGCTTGTAGTAATTCAGCTGATTTCCTTGGCAAAAGTCTCTGTTAGCTAAATCGTAACTGCCATTGGCAAGATTTTTATTGTAAGAAAGACCATTAATGGCTGTAAGATCGGTTGAAACTTCAATTTGGAGCTTACCAGGTGACTCACTGAACAACGCTCTGCAGTTCACAGACATTTGGTCATGATTTTCTAGAGAGGAGGTCCTATTAGCACCTTGACGTGCAGCATTTTCAGGGACTACAATTGTGCTGTGCTTACAGTAATTATCATTGTCAGCTGAAGAGGAGTTAGCAATTGAGATGAAAGATTTGCTGTCAATAGATTTTTTCCACCCGAAGTCTAGGTTGGGGTATCTGCAAAGACATTTTCATGACTTCATCAGATCCTTCAGAAGGGCGAGGCTTAGAGCAAGAACAATGTGAATAAAATAAATAAAATAAAGATCCCTATAAATCAGCTCCCACTTCAGAAGAGAAACAAGTTCCCAAGGCAGAAATCAACAGTACTGGACTTCCGCAGCGTCGATCAGGGAGTGGGACATGGTTCACGAGGCTGCTTTCATCGGCTGCCCCACGGCAAGCACGGTGTGGTGGTGAGGTTTGGGGTTGGCCCCCGGGGCCTGTGTGGGCTAGAATCCCAGGCCCTCCAGCTAACCAGATGGTCATTTATGGAACCCCTCTGTGCCCTGGCTTCTCACACTTGGAAGAGGGGCTGACGACTCCTACTTCATAGGGGTGCCCTAAATGATTAAGCGACCTAATAAAAAAGGCTCCAGCATTTAAATCAGTGTTGGACACTACAGTAAGTACTCAACAAATGCAGTTGTGACTATTACTATTACATTATCACATTCCTTAATCCCTAGAGCCATTGTGGTCTTGACAACTGGACAACCAAAATTAATCAGAGAGGTTAAGCCAATCATTTCCTGAGGATGCGGCCACTCTCCTAGTGGGAAGAAAATGAAAAAGCCAAAGAACACATTGAGGCAATTGCCATTTAATATATATTTCTAAAAGAGGAAGCAGCCTTAAAAGGTCAGCGTGGTTACAAAGAACTGTTTCCGTTTCACTGACTGCCCTCTGTGACTTTACAAGGACACAGGGGTCAAAGGATGCGTTTATTGCATGTATTAGACATCCGCGCTTCCTTTTTAACCTCTTAAGAATTATTTTATATAAAATTAAAACTTGAACTGAATTCAGTTCTTTTGCAAACAGGATTTCACGACCCATGTTCTTTCCGGCTGACAGCATAGGCGTACCTAAAATCCACGGGAAGGGATCGGACTCCCACGCCAGCATCGCTGGCCGTCTGGGCTCTTAGCTCCTCTGCAGTCAAAAGGCAGTGAAGGCGATAGAGTATACTAGGGAGACAGACTGCTTTTCTCCACAGTGACGCTGGAATCGGATGTATAGCACAGAGCTCTGGAACCAGTATCTTTGAAGGAGGAAAAATGTGGATAAATACAAAGCAAACACACAAAAGAAAAAAAAATCAAATTTCAGGCCAATTTCACTAATGGATAAAGACAATAATCATAAATACCAGTAAAAATTTAACTTTTAAAAATAATCCTTTAAGGCCAAATGGGATTTATCCTAGGATTTATAAGGATGAATTTTACCAATGGACGAAGTATAAAAGCAAACCTCTCATACTTCCAAAAAGGCATCCGAAAACAAGTTAACACACAGTATTACCTAAAACATAACAAAACCTAAGGGTTGGGAAACTTCCAAAAAATTCGTACGTCACTCAGTTCACTTGATAATATGAAAGCCAAACTTATCTTTCAAAATATTATCTAGTAACAATTAACACATTACCTGTTTATTCTGCAGACTTTCCCACTTGGCTTTTCTCTTTTCAGCACTGCTTAGAGGAAGAGCTTTCCCCTTCTGATTCAAATGGCGAGGTGTCAAAAGATTAAGTCTGTAAGAATTTCAAAATAATTTTATCAAACGGAAATTCAAATAGGTACATTCTTCACAGTGGTTCCACACCTTCAGTGTGCAGACTCCTTCCTGGGCCCCACCCTGGGCAGTTTCGCGTGCAAAGAGTCTCCTGATTTCAGAGAGTCTACAGGTGGGCAATGGGGACAGTGAACCCGTTAGTGTCTGCTGACCCTGTAAAGAATGCCTCGAGCAGAATTTCAGATGTCATTTCTGAAGCCCCTCACCTTGAAGATGTGTGGTCCACATCCAGCAGTGGCTGGTTGAGATTGGTCAGGTCAAGGTTGTACTTTGTTTTATAATATTCTGCGAAAGTTTCATACTCAGGGGAAGGAAATTTACTCAGCGGGGTGAGATCAGTGTACACATCAGCTACATAAAATCGATGAGGCTGATCGAAATTACGGTATCTAAAAAAGAAAAACAATACACTTAAAGACAACTATTCTCAACAAATGTTTTCCATATGAAAATGCAAATGATGATTTTAAAGCAAGTTCAAAGGTTAAAAATAAGTAGCACAAATAATTGAAAATTTCAATTCCAAATAATATATTTCAAGTGGGTGTAAGACAAAAAGTACATTTATATTAAGTGAAAACGATTCTCGACTATTAGCCGCATTCTAAATAACCGTGCTTTGCTAACACCTCAACGCTAACAGCACTTTATATATCTGCATTTCACCAGTATGAACAGGGTAGAAAGCTTTCAGTGTCCCACCAACTAAGCAAGAACCCTGCATTACTAATAGGTATATGTGAAAGGCACCGGCCACATAAATACACTGAGGCACCCACCACTTCCGGGATTACTAGTTTGATGAGAGCTAACATTTAAAATATGGCCTCAACAAAGACGAAAAAAGAGAAAGACTGAATTATAGCCAGTACTCTACTTTTATGAAAAGTTCCTATAAATTTATTGCTCAAAAAATTTATCCCCTAAATTTTTATGAAATAAGGAAAAAAAGCATTCTGATTTACTACTTCATTGCACTTAATACAATTCATTACTCCTTATTAAAGGTTTAGGAAGCTATTATTTACAGTCCGACCCTTTAAGAGGGGATTAACAGGATGAAGATTTTAAGAAAGCCTTTCAACATCACTTAGGTGATCCGAGCTTCCCAAGGTAAAACCCCTCCACCAACAAGTGTTCCTTCCAAGTGTTGTTTCTTACAAGAGGAACTCAGGAAGAGACACCCCAACTTCCTACTAGGGACCTCAACGCCAGAGCCCACTGACGTTTCCACACGAACCAGTAAATCTCATGAAACAAAATACCACCAACCCTTTGCTTTCCACTTCAATACCCACCTTGGAATGATAACTGCATCCTGGTAATCTTCTAATTTAAAAACAAAGGGTGTTTCTTTTGAATACTTTGTACTGGGAATGCCTATGCGAGCTTCAGACTTCTCAATATCTTCCATGAATTTGAAGTCAATGTCCAAAGTGCTGGAGTCATTCACTTAGGGAAGGAAAAGACTCTTTAGCTGGTTAAAATGTACAACAGAGAAGATTCTCACCTAAGCCATATATTCATGTATGTGTCTAAGATAGAGCTGTCCCCAGTAAGGGAGTTCTCTAGCATCCACGACAAACTAACGGTGAGCAAACGTCCCTTTTCTGAGCTACTATCAGTGGACACTTTAGAGTCTGGGCCCTTCTTACCAACATTAAGAGGTAGAACACAGTATGCTGAATCAGCGTCTGTGGGTTTAAATTCTAGTGCAGGTTTCTCAAGCCGAAGAATATGTGAGAATATATACTGGTGAAGTCTTGTAATCAACTCAAGCATTTGCAGAGACAACGTGAAACCAGACTTCTTCAACTCAATGGATATGGTCACCTCTCCAGAGCGCGTGTACACAGGGAAGTGCGGGATCTTAGCAAAAAGACAGACAAAGCATCCCCAAAGTCAACAGGTATTTTATTCCGTTAGAAATATTTAACTTCAGAGGAGGAACGACGCTTTCAATCCAGGAAACAGAAGGGACACCTTGATTTTTAAATACTAAACATTCTGAGGTAACAAAAAATAGTTACTCATAAATAGCTGTTCCCTTAAACACAACAACTTTAACAACAAGGCATTTTTATCAGAGTCATAAGGAGCCGGCTACCTGAGGTATGGGTTTGGCTGTCAGTATTCCAAAGCATCTTGTGGTGTCCTCAGGGGGATAGAGCTTCCGCCTTCTAAAGTTGAGCTCATCGGGTAAGGGTGTCGTCAGAACCATTCCTATCACGTACAGGTAACAGGGCTGATCGGGTTTGGGGTAGCTATCCCTCAAACATTCCGGAATCTAGAATTGGAAAGAAAACCTAAGCATCGAGATCACGTGTAACAGCCTCTTTCCCAGATACCAGCAAGAAAACAAATTTCTTCCTAGCTTTACTAAAAGCTGATGAGAAAAAGGTAAGAAATACCCAGGAAGGGAGACTGAATTACTTAACCCCGCTGCAGAGCCAACACTTCTCAGGTCTGGGCTGCAAGGTGGCCCGCGGTCACCTACCTCATGCTGCACTGCTGACGAGAAAACTAACACCAAAATTATATGAAACAATCAAACCCCGTAGGGTCTCGTCTTGAAACACTATTCATTTATTTCTTTTGATTAGAGAACTCTTTTCCTTCTCGATTTTTAGTCTTTTAACACTGCAGAGTATCAGAAAACAAATGCAAAATTTCAGAAGTCCTACGTGATTGTATAAAGATAACCTGGATTAACTTCTGATACACTGCGGCGTCCTGCAGACCTTCTCCTGCGTATAAATGTAGATAAACATATACACGTGTGTGTTTTTTCCATTACGTATGGAATGGTACAACGAAGACTGCTGTCACCTGATTTTTCTCTCCAGTTACTACAATGAGAATATCTTTCTTGTCTGTATCATTTTTAATGGTTATCTAATCATATGGGTAAACCATAATTTAATGAATCTGAGACTGTTTCTAAACTTTCAATATTCATACAACCCCATGCAGGAGAGTCGTGCAGTTTCTGAGCCACAGGGACATTAATGATTGCATCTGTAGTTAAAAGGCATAGAAAAGCCGGCTAGGAGATGGTTACAGTAACAGAATATCAGATAATCCAAAATGTATTTGTTAATTAAAACACTTATTATTAATGATGACTTCTGCCCTACGAAACAAGTCTGGTGGTCTTTGGGGTAAATGTGAGAGGAGGAAGGGTGGGAAACAAGCATTTCAGGGAACGGGCCACAGTCATAATTTTTAAACGAACGACATGATTTTGAATCTTGAAAATGCTCAAGTGAAACTGAGTGAAAACTTTTTTAAAAGTAGAAACTCAATGCAACTGCGAAAATGAAACAAAAGAACCGCACTTTTAGGCTAAGATGAAAATACACAGCAAAATTTTTGCTTTTGTTTGAGATTCTTATGGGGGACAAATACGAGCAAATATTTTTAAAATGAGTCCTTCAACCTGGTAGGGCTCTAACTAGAAATCCGACTCGGGGACGTCGTAGTGCACGAATCCTGCCAGGATGCGACACACGGAGCCAGACAGCACGCTGACAGGACGGGTCTGACTGCTGGCGGGCCACGGCCTAGCTCCGGACAAATCCTTGCCGTCACCGTCAGCCGGGCTGCCCACATGTGCAGTGGGCACCCTTTCGCTCGCCTATTTTATCATACAAATCCTCTTTTGTCTTAGCCCCGAACATAAGGAAAGCAAAAATCTTACCACTAAAGTGAATGAAGCAAAAAAAAATAGACTCATTCTAGATAGAATGTGACAAGGGTCCGCACTCCTTTTGAGAAGAAAAACGAAAGCAGCGTCCTAAGTGGGAAAGTGCACACAGAGCACGTGGGAAGGGGGGCTGGCTGATCGGAGAGAAGCGGTCATGGGAGGAAGTGAGCGGAGAGCCCAAGTGGGCCAGATTACAAGGTCTGGGAAGGCAAGCAGAGGAATGTGGATTTGATGTGGCAGGAAATAAAAAGTCAGAAAGGCTAGCTTTGTATTCGGTGCTAACCGATACGAACCGCTTTTGGGTAGCACTGTCTTCGCTTGGTGGAACCCGGCCTTCCTGGAACGCTGGTCTCCTCTTCATCATGTAAATCGAGCTCTTCTTCGTACTTAACAGTCTCTTTCCCAACTGGCATCAAATGGTCATCCAGTTCACCTAAGGAATGTAGACAGTGAACATAAACAATCCAGATGTTGCCTCTCTCATTCCTGAAGAGTCCAGAGCAGCAGTACGTTAGAAAGCACGGGAAGGGCAACCAAAGCTAAAGCCTCTATACTTTTCACATCACAAACTGATCGGACGTCATGCGTCAGGCAGTCGACTTTGGCGTCCACATATTCAGTGTGAGCAGGGCCACGAATTCTGTTCTACGACGCAAACGTTGCGTCTACACAAGGCACAGCACGGGGACTGCAGCGCAGGGTACCGGGACAGCGCCGTACGCTGACGTCGGGGGGGGGGGGCTGCACGTCTGGTGAGCAGAGTATCACGCAGACTCTGCGGGACACCGGAAACCACGGTACACTGTGTGTCAACTCTACTCCAATAAGGAAAGTTTCTTAAATAATACTGAAACAGAAAAGCAGCACATAACCATTGTTTTACAAAGTCTACAGAAAGGAAGACTTCTATTTAAAAAAATGGATGAATCTGTAAACCAATTTGAGAGCCTGACCCAGTGAAACACAAGTGTCTGTGATTCAGCAGTGACAGGAAGACCTCTCTGTATTGACGAGGGGTCAGTAAAGGGAGCAAATACACCGCAGCTGTTTGCAGTGACCTGCGGCGATTGGAGAGCTGGTCCGTGTCACAGGACCTTCGGGTTACATCAGATCTCCAGCCGTCTTCACCACCGCACAGCGAGAACAAAGTTCACAACGCCACAAAATCCTCAGGGACCTATCAAGTCCTTGATACCCTTTTGTTAGACAATGTTTTCAACTTTATTCTTATCTGCATGTGCTTTTCAAACATTCTTACCAATTTTGTGCAGTTTTTCACAGCAAATGAGAGCTACAACTCTTTCGGCCAATCGGACACAGCTCATTGGTGGACCCTGAAAGTAACAAAAAACATGTCCACTGTACGTGCGCATAGCTATCTATCATTAACACACAACATTTCTATGAAACCAGTATCTTTAAACCTGAATTTTATGAGAGCAAAGTGGTTTATTTTGAAAAATGCCAGCAAGTTTGCCAAAACCCTATTCTCCACAGTTGAAATAGCCATTTTTAAAAGTCCTGCCCAGCAAAACCTAGGTAACTTATAATGAAGATCTGACAATTTTAATGTATACAAATTTCAGTAAGATTTTAATGTAGCTTATTTTCACTAATCTACAAATAAGAAAAAAACAAAGATGTGTCAAAACGTGGCTGTAACATACACGTTAATAGCACTCACAAATTTTCATGTGCAACAGAAATTAGTCATCTTGGAATATCTCGGAATCAGTACTGGGACCAAGGACGGCAGTTACGCAAAGGCAGATTTTCGACTGAACAACAAAACAGCTAGAGAAGCCCAAATATATTTAATAAATAAATTCTGTCCCTGTAAGTGTCTAAGCCACAGCTGAATGTTGATATCAGTAAGATCCTAGAGGGAACTTCAGATTATCTACTCATACAGTCTACGGAAGGTCTGAACATGTAGTGGACCACAAAAGAGATTTATAAACCAATGCTTGAGAACAGATTTAAAGCTAAATTTCCCTATAACTTGGGCTGGCGTAGAGAAGCTGAAAAACAATCCATTAATGACATACTTTAAAAGCACAATCGGTTCTTTTTCTAAACTTACAACAATGGACGCTCGGAGAGGTGAGTTAATTGGCAGATAAAGAGTTGAATAAAATGTACCATCAGGCAACTCTCGGGTCCTACATTTAGGAGCTAGATGAGTAAACGGATCACTTGGTAATCTAGCACAGTATCTGTGAAGAAAAAGAAATTCTGATGCTAAATCTACACCTGAGAAAGGGAGGAAAAAAATCTGTATTGATATTCACAGCCTCAAGTTTAATTTCGCATGTCCCTCTTCCCCTCTACTGGACTGGTTTTTATACGTGAAGTTTGAGCTTCACCACTTTGAACTTTCAATAAGATGGAACAGTGTTGTCCCACAGAATCCTCTGCAATGATGTTCCGTGTCTACACTGCCACTGAGCCCTTGGAATGAGGTGAGGGAGCTAGGAAACTAATTTTTAAATTTTATTTACTTTTAATTAAAATTAAAACTTGAATTTAAGTAGATACATATGTCCTATGCGACCACAGAGTACAGAAAATACTGTTCAGAATCCACTAAGAGAACACGTCACCACTGTTTGTTCCTTACTAGCGTCTATGCAGCCACAAACTCTCAGGGCCCGTTCAAGGAAGGCATCAGAAGAGGCTGGAAGGACAGCCCAGTGCTGACACAACTGAAGGCATCAGAAGAAGACCACCCCCGCTCCCCCACCACATCCCCACAGCAGGAGAAGGTGCTAGCAATAGCAGGGCAGTGCAGAAGGCTAGCTTCAAGGGTACTGAGACTGAGCAAGGAGTGTGCTGGAACAGGAAGGTCATCGGTGGGGGCAGGACGCGCACAAGGAGGGCACTGGAATGAGCAGCCGCCCTGTAAGGTCAGGACCTGCGCAGTAAGGGCACCCAAACACAGTGGGAGCCCTGCAGAGAAGGAGACTGGCTACATTCAGGGACATTGGACATAAAAGTAACGATTCTGAGGACAACGGGAGTCCTATCTCACTATTTAAGAAGCCAGAAATAAAGACGAAAGAGAGGAAAGCTAGAATGAACCCTGTGGTGCGACAGTAAAAGTGAAGGGAAGACGACATAGGTAGTCAGACACAGAAATAAATAAAGCTGTATGTGAATACGCACACACACGCACACACACGTGTGCGCACACACACGCGTGCGCACACACACGCACACGCACACACACAAATGTAGCTTCTAGCTCTGTCTAAGGAGGCTGGCAGCAGCAATACACCAGGGGCAATGAGCACACCCAGCGCTCAGCGCCCAGATTTTGGTTTCTAAACACCAGTCATTTGCCACTCCAAGAAACCAGAACCTTTTGGAGAAATAGCCAAGGCTGGGGCAGGGAAAATAGAAGTTGAGGCTAGTAATCTTAGTATGCCATAAAATAGGGAAGTGATCGAGAATAATGGTGACGTAAAAAGACAAGCTTGAAGGGGCTCCCATTGGCCAAATCTGACATAATTTTAACATCAAAATAATAAATGACAGTAGCCAGACTATAACCCATTGAATAAAACAGAACTCCATCAGTTCATACTATATACAAAAATAAAGAGAATAAGTGGAGAAAAGAGAAAAGCTCTTCGTTCCAGCAGAATGCCAACAAACAGAAAGAATAATAGAATTAGAAGATCACCTTTTTGCAGACACTACAGCAATAATCAATTAATGCAAGATATACCAATGGATACTCGAAGTAATGGGTGACACTGGGAAGAGGAATAAATGTTATACTGTCTCAAACTACCGCCTCATGAAATAACACACTCATTACAAATGGAGAAAAAGCAACTTGACAGCAGAGAAAGCTGGCAGACCTTTCGTAAGTGATCAGAGCCGCCACCACCACCACGAGTAAGAGCACAAACCAACATCAAGTGCACCCAGGAGGATGGATGAGAAGAAGTCGGCATCACTTCTGTGATACGTAGCCCCCAGTGCATAACCTGCAGCTAATTATCAGCAAATATCAGATAAAGCCAAACTGAGAGACAGACTACAAAATGATCGGCCTATAAATCTTCAAAAGTTGCAAGGTCATTCAGGTCAGGGAACGACAAGAATGGTTCCAGGTTGAAGGAGACTAGAGAGAGAGAAAAACTCATATAACCCTTGATCCTGGCTTGGAATCCTTTCACTACAAGAAAACATTCTCGTGAAACCTGAATGGGTCTCTGCAGGTGAGTTACAGGTAAATGGGAGTTCTCTGCAGTATTCCTGCCACATTTTAAAGTTTGAAATTATTTCAAAATAAAAAGTAAAAAAAAAAAAGAAAATCTTACATCAGTTGCTCCTTTATTTTGCCTCTGCACGAAATTTATCCTGACACACAATCTAGGTATGTATCTGCTTTTCTTCGGTCTTGGAAATGTTATTACCAATTCAGGACAAAGTAAATTAGAACATAATTTAAAAAGTGAGTTAATTTATCATAATCTTTTATCATAGCTAATGGAAAATTCAACATCCTTTAACATTCATGGCAAAAAACAACAGATTTCAGAATAAAAAAAAATTAGTGAGCACTACAAAATTATGTAAAATCTAATTAAAATAAGCATGCCTTAAGCCAGCCTTGCCAACAAAAACTAAACATTTATTGCTGCATAATACTGTTTTTGCCTTCTGATCAAAAAGAAGAACGAATGGAAAAAAGCAACTTCTTTTCTTTCTCCCATCAAAATAGTACAAGCCATAAACAGAAAGACTGGTGAATATTTGCAAAAGGTAAACACTACAATACTCACAGGTTTAGACTTAAATCTTGCAATACTCCTAGGTTTTTCCATGCAAGTGATTTCATATCATACCTATTGATGTGTCCAATGGCCGTGTTGATTGTGACTCGTGGACCACCATCATCGGGCCTCAACACGTATGGTGGGAACACATCGTCATCATCCACGACAGGTTCAACGTCAGGCTCTCCAGTGTCAACTGACTTGGAACACTTGTTTCTCAAGATCTGAACGTTGTAGAAACAGATTTTATGATGAGAACAGTATTTTCTTTGCCACATGTCAGGAATCTGCCTCTGTACCTACAGAAAAAGCTCTCCCTACACAAAACCGCTCTCTCTCCTAAACACACTTTACTACTCCAAGTCCCCTGATGCAGAAACTCCCTCTCAAAGCAGTCCCCCAGCTCCAATCATGTAGAGACACTTGCTATATGCGCACAAGATCTGCACGGTACCGTACCTACACGCACCCACACACCCACACACGTACGTGAGCATACATGCACACAGGGACTAAGTCATCACCCTCCAATCACTCCACAACTCGGACACTCAACTGTGACTACACTGTCCACACTAACAGGACATTTTCCACGCTTCTCCCCCCATAACCCACATGACCATTTTCACTGTGAGCTTTCAAACACTTTGTAAAATACTGCTGGCTCTGTAATTACTTGACTTTCTTATAATGTACACACTGGGCACCCCTGCTGAGACTGTTCTCCGCAAATAAAAAGCTGTTTATTTCTCTGCACATAAAATATAACTTAGAAATACCATATTGACTTTTGGACCTTACCTTTTCAATAGCTTTGTATGTTTTAAGGTCTTCTTCAAAACTTTTTATTTTGTCTGTATCTGCTAACATTATATAATTAGAGATCGGTGCCCTTGCTCTTCCCTTAGACTGAACATAGGATCGATACTCTGTGGGCAAATCAAATCGAACCACCAAGTTGCACTTTGGTATATCAACACCCTCTTCCACAATACTTGTTGCAATGAGGAGGTTGGTCTCATGTGCTCGAAATTTCCTAAGGACCTGAAAAAAATCCACCACGAAAAGCAATTCTAAGAAATTTCCAAAGGAACAGCATAGTACAAATAAGTGACAACTGTCATTTCTTTTTTTTTTTTTTTTTTTTTAAGATTTTATTTATTTATTTGTCAGAGAGAGAGAAAGCACAATCAGGGAGAGCTGCAGGCAGAGGCAGGCTCCCCGCTGAGCAAAGAGCCTGATGTGGGACTCGATCACAGAACCCTGGGATCATGACCTGAGCGGAAGGCAGATGCTTTACCGACTGAGCCACGCAGGAGTCCCACAACTGTCATTTCTGACACATACTCTGGATACACTAAATCTTTCAGCACAGGCTAAAGAAAATGACAACACTATATACAAAATTCAAGATGCGTGAATACATGGGCAAAGAGACTCTGATTTAATGACAGTTTTCAACTGAATAGGACTTAAAAAATCAAAGTGACTTTTTACCATACATAAGTATGTACAAACCACAGAAAGCCTTCGGGTTGAAGAGGCTGGCTTCTTCAATGGCCACAAAAGAATCTAACCAACAAAATGACCAAATGAATCCACTTCTGGAATCCTGCTGATACTCTGACCCTCCGTGGTAGTGTCTTATGTCTGTGAGACTGTGCCAACATCCCTCCAAAGACATCAAAACTCTTTTACTAAAAACCCTAAAATGCTTGTAACTTAAAAATTACAAGTAAGGCATTACTTATTTTCTGGCATCTTGGGACATTCGCAACTTAAGGAATCAGAACTACTGATTAAAATATTAAGTGAAAATTTTTTCATACTAAATTTAAAATAACATCATTTCTCAATCCAGGATAAGTAAAGTAAGCTGGCTTTTAAGCAGATCTATCACACTGGCTGGCTATTGGACTCCCCAAACTTGGAATAGTATCAAAAAGCTATAACATAGAAAATGAACTTCAACGTGACTTATTCTACCTTTAAGTTAAATAACAAACTTCAAATAAAAAGTTTTTGTTTGCCAGCCAGAACACTATATTAGGTTTCACATCTTTACAATGCTGTCTCCTGTATTAAAATCTTAAAATGCATGAAAAAAATTAAGCCAGAATCTTTAACATATTCAACCAAGGCAGGACTTTAAATGGAAAACAAAACACTTTCTAGGAAAAAAAATTCATTTTGTTGCTCAGTCATACGGAGTCAACAGGAGTTATGGTTATACATGGTTTATTTTTCTATGAAATGCCATCAGTCCAATAAAGGAAAATGAAAAGGTCAATGGCAATTAAGAGAAAATTGATTTACCAGACAGCTCTTCTAATTCTGAACATATGAATCACTATATAGCTACTTCATAGGAGACAGCTGGTCTATCTACGAGCAAATATTCTATATTACAAAAAAAATGCCGAGCAACTATGCAGAAAGGGAGTTCTATGAGCAGAGTTTATATATATTCTGAAAACTGTTATTGTACAATTATTTCAACTTAACTTACCTCTTCCTGTTTTCTGAATTCTGCTTCCATCTGTTTGTTCCGAGGCTGATTCTTTCCAATGCCATGTCCAGTTATAAAATTGCTGCTGATGTAAGCCAGCTCTGGATCTTGTTTGCCCGCTTCCTTTATCAATCTAAGAAAATTATATACATTTGGAAGTTAAGCATTGCTGAGTGAAAAAAATTTACACTTTTGTTTGTAAGGTCTCCCTGAAAATGGAAATACACGTATGTTTTGCCAATATACCTAACAAAATGGTCTTGGTGCTTTTTTTCAACTGGCTTAAACAGAAATCACTGCCACTCTTCCCCGTGTAGATCTGTGGACCAAACACTTTACAACACCAGATACAAGGCTGATTTATACTGACGAACAAAATGGTCCTGGTACTTCAAACTTTCTAATTTGGCTGTGATGATTTACTAGAAACGTGGCCCGGTAGGGGACAGAGCTAGGCAGAGAGAAACACGGAATCCTCATAAGCCTTGGCTTCAGGCCAGGACCTATGATGAAAAAGCCACGCACACTTCTCTGAAAGCTCAGTGCACTTTCCCGCACGCGCACACAACTTGTGGTGGCCGTCCCGCCCTTGTCTCCACGGCCGGGCTTAGACACAGTGAGTACCAACACCCGATGCCAAGGGGCGAGTTTACAGCAAGGGAACCTTCTTCTCCTGCTACTCAGACGAAGAGAGCTCCTGCTGTGTGTGGAAAATAGCATGGTTATTTCTTTTAGTCTTACCCCAATACCCTTTTTATCATGGAAGCAGAGCTCTGGGGCAAGAAATGCCCGTCTGCTGAGGAGCACCTCCATTCCCAACACTTCCCTGCCCCCAGGCCGCCGACCAGAGTTCTGCACTGCCCGGCAGCGCCAGAGTCCCCATCCCACCCTGTCAAGAAAGAGAGAGGCTTCCCCGCTCGTCCCTCTTCCTGCCTGTTCCTCTGTATTAATCCAGAACGCTAGTAACCTCAAGCTGGCCCTTCTAGCAAAGCAGTGGAAAAGAGCTACAAGGATGGGATCACATTACACGGGGACAGAAGGTTAACAGTTAGTGTTGCCATTACAGCTATTTTGGAAATATCCACATTCAAAAACTCAGCACACAGGATAAATGGTTCCACACCTGACATAAGTGATTCCAGATGGTTCTTCTGAAGTCATACACATAGTATAAATTCCTAATAGAAAATTGCGTTTTTAAGTCAAACCATTTTTTTTAAATACATGAAACAGACTAATATCAAAGAGCTGGAAGAAACCTTGAGTGGCCATCTAGAATATCTTCCTGCCTCCAAATCAGCCAAACACTTGCATGTCTAGGTTAGTTTAAGAGTCTGCTTTACATTCAAATACTTAAAATGTTCAGAATCAGGAACTTCCTTAATATGTTCCAAGCTTTGTTTAGTTATTAGAATAAACTTATGATGTCAGTAGCAGAAAGCAATGTTACACGCAAACAAATCGCAAGCCCCGAAGTCTAAATTATGAAATTAATTATCTTTGAAATATGTACTTCCAAATGTTAGTTCACGTAAATAAGCATCGATGTGAATGTAATAGAGGCTTAAAAAAAATGCATTTCATGGCAGGCATTAGGCAAATTAATTAATTAGGCAAAGAATGTATTTTACTTTGCCAAAATGATCAGTCCAGCCCATTTCAGTTAACTAAGAAGCAGAAGCACTAAGAGTAAATGCATTTCTCCTTAACGAAACACACATCAATACTGCAGAGAACAGAAGAGAAAATACCCACATTAACAAATCAAATCTCTTATAAGCAGTAACTAAATGCTATATATCCATGCTGATGATGTTTAGAGAGAAAAATGTCTTTTTCCGATAAATTAAGGGTTGTCTAACCACATTCCTCAGACAAAACTATAGGCTTCCAGAGAAACAACAAGGTCTACAGTGGTAAGGGGATTACAAGTGAGTAACACAAACTGCCTATAGATTTCACGGTACCATGAACCAATAAGACAAAGTCTTACTTGTTTCTTCTGATTTTTACACTGAGTTTATGTGAGCTGCTCTACAAGCAAGCGATCCGACAAACCCAGCTGATCTCTTGTGCACAGAGCTTCTGAAACTATCAGCAGCTAAGAAGCAGTTTTTTTTCCTAATTTCAAATCCACCAGAGACCAGCATTTTTATAAAATTCCATGAAAATTTACAAAGAAAATAAACTTAAAAACATGCAAATTCAAGAGCCAATTGTATTATATTCAGAGGACATAACTTGCTGTCAAAACTACGAGCTTCGAGATGTTCACCCTCCCTCTGGTCCCTCGCTCACTCAGCCGATGGGCGCGCACAGATCGCGTGCTCTGCGTGCACACACCGCCTCCCCAGTAACGCTGGAAGCAGCACGGCCAGAAACAGCAGATACGGACGCTGAACTAGTAGATGTATCAGAGGGAGCTGGGATTTGACTAAATGCGCTAATTTACACAGACAACCATAAGGGGAAAAACATTCAAAGACACAAACACATCATTTGCAATGTCTGCCAAGTACTAAAGCATGTTATCAACAAGAGCTTTTAATAGTATCCTTACTTCTTTTATTTCCTTATCAATGTGAGAAAATCAAATGTAATTCCTCTGTGATCTTAACAACAACAACAAAAACTATAACAGTTACAGTACACAGATCCTATATGCCCAAATGTGTACATAAAGCCCAAAAGAAAATAGCACCTACTGTATCAGGTGATAAATTTTTATATACGTTAAAGAGACAGACTACTACTATTTTTCAAATGAAGAGGCTGACAGAGAAAAATTTCTATTTATTTAAAGCTTTAAAAAGTTAAAAAAACTTTCACAAAATATACATCTAAATAAGTGGGTAGAAATGAACCAGGGCTCCTTTGAGAAATGGTTGATTCTACGGCTGGGGCAGCAAAAATACAAGAGCCTGGATTATTTTGTAGGGCCAGAAAGTCAGGAAGTGCTTAAAAAACAAAAAACAACAAAAACAAAAACAAAAACAAAAAACCTAAAAACCCCAGGCTGAGGGCCTGTCCAAGGAACATAGGGCTAACCTCAAAGAGCACCCCCACCCTCCCCGTGGCCCACAGTGGAACAATCTAAACAATAACATAAATCACCTACTATCAGATTATAACCCCAAGTGTACAATAAACAAACATGAATCCACAGTGATAAAAGAACATAAGTCAATAATATTAATAAACAGGTTCAAAGAGGTGGTTGTCCTTACAGAAGAATTCCAATAATAAACATAAATACACCCCTCTCCAGGAATGGGGTTCAAGCCCTCCCTCCCAGGATGAGCTAGACTGGGTGACTTGCTTCCAGAGAAGAAGTGAGGAATAAAACACTAATAGTGTCACAGTGGAGAAGCCTGGCAAACACTGTCATAACCATGTGATGAAGTTTCCCATCACCAGTGATGTCTCATGTCCATACCACGAGTCCCCCGCCCCCCCCCATACAATGTGACGGGAAGGGCACTTCAACTCTGCGGTGTTCTTCCAAATCCTAAAACCCTCTTTTAATCCTGAGAAAAACATCAGACAGATTCAAATTGAGAGCCATTCTACAAAATACCTGACCAGTACTCCTCAAGACTGTCAAGGTCATCAAAACCAAGGAAAAACAGAAAATACAGGAGACCAGAGGAGATCAGGGACACGCAACAACTAGACCCAATATGGTACTTTGGATTACTGGGAAAAGTGGTAAATGAAAATACAGTCTGAAGTCTGGTTAATAGTAACACACTCAAGTTAGTCTCCTGGTTGTGAGAAGGTACATAGCAACATACAATGTTAACAGGTGGGGGAAAGGGGAGCTCTGTATGCTCTTTGTAACTTTTCTGAAAACAAAGTTAGGAGGGCAAATAAATAAACAAAATCTTTAAAAAAAAAAAAAAAAGTTAGGAGGGAAATGGAGGGGGAGTGGTAGAGGCCGTGAACCCAGGCTTGTCAAACGGACGCCAGTGTCACACAAGACTAGTAAATCACACAGTTAAAAGAGCACCAGACTTGGGAGACCGGAAGCCCTTTTCTGCCTCTTGATATCTGTGTGATGTGGGGAGGGTCACAAACTGAGTCTTTGGCTTCCTCATCTATAATATAGTGAAAACATCTATACCTCCCTCGTGGAGTTGTAAAACTTAAAAAGATACCTAAAGGCAAGTTATAAACCATAAAGCCCTACATACATAAGGCAAAAAGGAAATCTATAAACCTAAGACTGTACGCAGAGATTATCTACAGAAGTAGCTATGATTTATTTTTTTAATTAGGAGAGGACAAAACTGCCCATGTATCCCAATAGCTGAGACTCCCATGAAACTGTTCACTGAGGGTTTTCCTCCTATTAAACTGATGGAAGGAAAGAATCTGGATTTCAGGAAGTTTTTCTAAGCTTATTAAAAAGCTTACTGGAACAAGACCTCTATTGTATATTTAATTAGCTGCCCATAAAGTCAACCCTCAAACCGCTCTTGATTCATCATCCGACAGTAAATTCCAGCCCCATTTTATGAAAGTTGATCACAATTAATCTGATCCTCAAAGTCAATATGAAATAACTGATTTTTGATAAACCTTTTCAGGCTAATATTCCTGCCATGAAAACTGGCACATCTCTACATTTAAGAATTCATGCAGAGAAGAGGGAAAAGAAGAAAATATGCCATTTCTTCTTTCCAAGTGCCATAAAATGTATTTAACTCTTAAACCATCCTGTACAGGGGCAGGGAGCATGTCTAAAACAAGGCTTGGAACTGTGCTGATATTAAGCTTTTCTGACCCCTGAAATGCCTTTTTCCCGCATTCTAAGAAATAATCCTGATGGTCAGGCTCTCCCTGGTCTGTCTCCTGGCTGTCTTCTGCATGGATTTTCAGTGTTCTCTGACGCCCAGGGGCATTATGACTGCAGAAGGAACTGGAAACTAGGAGGTAGGATATCAGGATTCTAGAATTGTCTCTGCCACTGCCTAGCAATTTAACTCAGAGCAAATCACTTTTCCTCCTGAGGCCCTTTCTCTTTTTTTTTTTTATAAAAATAAGTGGGCTGGATTAGATAGTCGATGAGTCCCTTTCCAACCTTAAACTTCTGATTCCAATGTAATTCACTACCTAAAGTTATTTTACTTTGTATTCATCATAGAGATCAGGCCCAATGACTATGAAAATTACCAGACTAAAAACTGCCAGATGACTACCCCAGAGTCCAATTTCTCATTACTCCAGTAAGTTTTCAAAGCCCCAAAACAGTCAGAAGCAGTTTAGGAGAAGAAAAAAAAAAATCCCAAATTACCACAGGAACCAAAGCTCAATTTCTCCTCAGAGATGACTACTTGCACAACTGGCTCTTAGAGATCAACTCTGGCCAATTAATGGATCTCACAGAGAAAGAGATCACGGTCTGCAGTACAAACTAAGGACCCTTTCCGGCCCCTGTATACTGCAGCGTCGGTACACACACCAAAGGAAGCATACATTCTGTGACCATTTGGGTTTGGAGTACAGCTCCTTGGCCGAGTCTACATTCAAGAAAAATCAACCTCTACTAAAGAAGTGGGTGGACACGGGAAGCCACATCCTAACAAGCATGACTGTCATCTTTTGCCAATAACCTCTGAATTTTTCCCTAACGTTCTTATAGTCTTCTGATTCCGAAAATTTAAATATATATTCTATGAACCAGTCCAAATTGCAAATCCAACTGTTCTGAACTTTTTCCACTTTGAACTTGCAAACTTGAATCAAGATAGCCCCAGTAACTCCTGGGTACAGTTGAGCCTCAGATTACCTGAAGGAGAAAGCTTGGTGTGAAATGCTCAAGACAGGGCCTAATACACAGTCGCAGATGAACCGTATCTGAGTTGAATCTAACAACGAAATGCAAAACAAAACAAAACATGCTTTACCTTAACGTAACTTCATCTTTCTACACTCTCTATTTTAAATGGATTAGAACAGATCGCATCCTCCCAAGAAAAAAAATATCCCAGGTCCTGTCAAATCCAGCCTCTCAGGAAAGCTACAGTCGCCGCCAACGTCCTCCTTGTCGCTCCCAGCGCAGCATCACGCATGAATTACGATGGTACCACACGGAGGACGCTCACCGAAGCCTTCTGCCAGCCTCAGAGCTGTAATTACAGCACCATACTTCACGAAACCAAAAGCTGCCCGGTGCGCTATGGGAAAGGGTGTTCCTTAATTTTAGAGATTTACCTGTTTAAGACAACGGCCGTGTATCTTCTTTCCACGAAAATGATTCCACATAAAATATTGGTAAACGGAGAAGGAAAATTTGTCTCCGGCTTTTCTTTTTCTTCAATTTCTTCATCCTCATCGTCATCCTCAGAATCACTCCAAGACACATAATTATCCTGATTCCTATTATTATACCACTCAACACTTTCAAACTGCTGTCGCTCGTACGGTTTGTATTTGCGTAAGATTTCAAGCAGTTTTATTACTTTAGGAGTCACAAATTTCAGGTCAAGTGAGGCAGGAGAGAAGTGCTCTTCACACAGTGCATGTATTTTCCTTAGGAAGGTGTCTGTAAACAATAGAAATTTCCTGTGCAGCTCCTCTTGCTCGTGTTTGATGTATTTCTGCAGTTCTCTCACCATCATTCCGGCTACTTTATCCGCACACCAGGGGCCCAGAACCACCAATACCGCACGACAGTCTGAGAGGATCTACACAAAAATGGAAAGAACCAAATGCTGAACAGTAGCATTTTCATATGAGGTTTAACCGGGATTTAAGTTGTCTTCAATCCGCAACTTCAAAACAAATTTTCCCCACTAATATGAACACCGAGGTCAATTCCTCAAGTTTGGCGGGGGAGGGGGAATGGCCAGGGGTCTTTTCAATCTTTTTCCTATATAAATATGCCCAGAAGCATCCTTTCTTTTCCCCCCAGAAAAAGTAACAGAAAATAAAAGATGCAACTGTATAAGGTTAATAAAATTTAATTTCGGGTCTGTCATTAGTTACAAGTAGAACGGAGTCATTTACTTCCAGGTAAACATGCAAGGAATTACACAGTAATTTTATTTGAGGCACGTAAGAAGAGCAAGACGATTTTCCTTGCACCTTAAACACGGAGTGCCACATCTTACAACCCCAGCTCCGAGCAGGATGTATATCCACATGGAGGCTGTAACCGAGGAACTGTGCGCTCCGCAGGCAAATAAAAGACAAATTGGGTGGAACACAGACTTAATGAGAAATGAAGGATTGAGAAGAGTCTAGGCATTGCTGCTCCAAAGCAAATCAGCAGGAGAGAAACTGAGACTCAGATTCGACAGCATTATTCACAAATGGCTGCAAAATCCTAGGACGACAGGTCTCAAATTTTAAGGAGTCGGGATAACTGGAGAACTTGTCAAATCTCGGACAGTTGGACCCCTCCACCAGGGCTTTAGCAGGTGAAGGACGGGATGCCTGATCGGCTTTTCCAACAAGTTGCAACTCGGACACTGCTGAACTGGAGTCCACACTTTGAGGACCACTGATCTAAGGGATCTCCTCCCAAAGCTGTAGCACTCAGAACGACAGGCTCATATCCAGTTACACACATGGTAACAGCAGAAGGATTCGCTCAGTCCGAGGGTTCGAGCAGGGACTTATGCCATGAAGCCCAACCCACCTCCTTAAATCAGGGATCTCTACATTTAATTATCTGTTGGGTAACCATAACCTCAAGCCAACACGATGTGTTTAATGAAAAATGTCCAAGGAGATAAGAAGATAAGGCCTTAAACTAAAACATACAATAGCCTCATCAGAAACAAGTTTTTGTTTCGATATTAAAAATAAACAGAAGCCTTTTATTACGCTTTCTCTACTTATGTGTACACGCTTACCTGTTTAGAAATTAAAGTAGAATCTCTCTCTTTCGAATGCACAGGTATGTTACAGTCGTTGATAAAGTTAAGTGCTTCCTCTAGCTCCAACAGCAGTCTGCCATAGAGGCCACTTCTGTCCGTGAATGGCCCACAGTCTACCACGATCTCACACGGTTGAGAAGTGTATCTTTAACAGGGGAAACAGAAGTAGTAACTGCCACCAGAAACTCACTACAGCACGATGATCCATTATGACGTATCTACACCTTGGGGTCACAGGCAGGCTCGCAGGGGTCTTCCTAACAGGGAACACTTTTATCTGTGCCTGTGCTTGCTTGGAAGGGCTCGAGGAACGACTGCCTAAGGCCGACATGCAGAGAATGTTGTGACTCTTGCCATTACCTTATGATGTCAGGATTTTTGTTTTGGTTTTTAAGTTTAGACTTTCAACTTTTGCCTCCTTGGGCATTAAGATACTCAAACAACTCAATAATGATTACTTCTCAGGAGCAGAAACGGATGGGGGGGCAGATCCTAGAGGGAAAGTATTATTTAATCTATCCACTTCCGTACTATTTGACATTTTTAGCATTTGCAAAAATTTTTAACGTATCCTTGTAAGGAAAGCTCACCTAACTTTCAAGCAATTATGGTATCATCCTTGGCTCTCTTAAGCCTTTCATAAAATATGACAACCAGAACAGCACTAGTATTCTAAAAGTACTAACAATGATTAAGGAAAAGAAATATACTAAAGACAGTTCTCATTATTCTGAATCAGAACTTATACTTAACCAGAAAGCCACGCTTAGAGAACTAGAAATTATCCGATTCAACAGATCACTTATCAGTTTTACTTTAATGCTCTAACACCTCTACTTCCGAACACTTCAAGCGTGCGAGCCTACCAAGCTAATTCGGGGCAGGGAAAAATGGAAGCAAAGCCTTTTTCTTCCACCTCAGACCGTTTAGGCTCAAGAGTCAGAACAACATGTCCATGAGGTCCTGAGGTTTGTACTTCATATGGCATTTGAATCCTTAAGTTCCATGAATCTGAAGCATCATGTTTTCCTCTCATTCTACAAAGACAACTTTCCCCAAGGTCCTATTAAATGGCAGGCGCGCTGCAAGATGTTTTCCACGTATCGACGTGATGATGATCGCCGAGGAATCTCCTAAAACCACCATCAAGGCCATTTTTCAGGATCCGGGAGAGCACGCGACTCACCTGAAGTTACACAGCTGCTAGCTAGTGGAGCCGACATGTCAAAACCCGCCTGGTTTAGCTCCACACCCTGAGAAATCAGCTTCTCTAGTTATTATAACTGTTCCAAGAACCACCACTTGATAATCTCTAGCCCTGCTAAAGACTATATCTAAGAAGGATATAAAGATACTTTAATATGAACGGAATTGTATTTATTTAAAAGCCTAATTTATTTAAGCTCCCTTCCACCAACTCAAATCAAAAGTGTGTATGTGTGCACGGTTTACTGAAACACAAAACAGCCACCTTCTCAAAAAGACACAAACCTGGAAAGCATACACGACTTTCTCAGACACACCCGTTTCCAAAACTACAAGGTGTTTCCAATCATTTTAAAACATACTGTAAAATACTGAATTCTGTCAATAAATGAGTGCTCTTTCAAAGTGCCCCATGGGACACTTAGGTCGGAACAACCAAGCACACACGGACGGAAAAGAACACACATTTCCTGTCCGAGTTCCTAGTCCTCGTCAATATCCGCGCCCAGGCGGGCCCGCGCTTCTGCAATCTGCTCTCGGACTGAAGAAACCCCTCCATCTGCTGCTCTCTGTGGAGACAAGGTTAGATCCTTGCCCTCGTGGGCAACTGTCCTGACAGAACTCCCCCCCTCGCTCATTTCTTGCGGCAGCCGTGCGTCCACTTGAACGGGCGCCCGCCGGGAGAGCCCTCGGAAGGTACCAAGGCCGCACCTCGGGGGAGCTGGCCGCGCAAGAGCCGCCGGGCCCCAGCGCCTACCTGTCCAACACCACCAGGTCAGTTGCAGTCTCAGCGTTACTCTTCAGAATCTTCTCCAGTTTCTGAATCTTTTCTTCCAATTCCTCAGGATCGCATTTCCCATTTAAAATGGAAGCAGTTAGTCCCAAAATACGAGGACACGATGGACAATTCTCACAGAGCTAACACAATAAAAGATACTGACAGTAAGGACTTCGTTCTGCCAGGCCGGAACAAAAGAGACACTGCCAAGTTAACACCGGTCGAGAAGACGGACGGATACTAAAAATGTGACTTATGGAATTACTGTAGCTTGTTTAAAAGACCTGTTTATCAAAAAGGCACATTGAAATATGCTATAAGAGCTCATCATCAACTTATCACAGACTATGTACTGTCTATTTGTATCGCTTTTAAAATTTTATTCTAGGTTTAGATTTACTGTAGGTTACTTACGATAGTTACCACAGATTTAAGTGAAAATTAATTTCATATTCATTCATTCATACATGGAACCAAGTTCCCAAAATCAGTAACTAATATCACTGCTTTTTATAAAAACACCGCTCACTCTCAGTAATTTGACTTGAATTAAGACTGATAAAATCTAGAAATTTACCTTCATAATTTCTCGGTAGGGGTGGTCTAGGATCGCAAGATGACACTCATCAAACACCAAAAGGTTAATGTCGGACAGTGATAAGTAACCATTTTTCAAAACATTCAAGGCGACATAACAAGTCATAACGAGAACCTAAAAGAAAACTGGCATCAGTATACAAATGTGCCTGCCTTTCACCTGCCTGGATACACTTACGCACTAAATCAGATTATGGAAACATTATATTATGGGTGAGAATTAAGAAATTCATTAGTCAAATTAAAACAAAAATTTTAAATGTATGGAAGCTTAGACTTTGGAACCAAGAAGCAGAATTAGGAAAATATGGAAAGAGATTATGAGAAAAAAAAATCCTTGATAATAGAGACCATGTTTTTATGATAAATCTACTAAATGTACTTGAGGTTTTCAGGCTCCTATAGCCATATTTTGACTGATGAGATCTATCAGTTTAATCAACTCACAAAACAATTCACACTGTTTTCCTCTCTTTCCCCATTAAACTGACAAGGTTTTTTGGAAGACTCAATATTCTTTTATAGTGCCATCACTCGTCACTGTGTGGACACTGAAGTGCTTCGCTGATGAGGACTCAACCCCACAAGAGAGACCCACTCGTCACTGCGGACCGCTCCAGCTTTAGGAGGAAGCACCTCTTAACCACTTCCCACCGCCACCCTCAGCACGAGCCGCCTCCACAGAAACGGCTCAGTTAGAGGACGTCTCTCAAAGACCCAAAGATCTCAACCAAGAAATGTCTCCAGTTTCAAGACCTTCAACATAAATTTTCTAAGAAGCAGGTTACCTACAAGTTGGAAACAGGTCATCAGATTTTGTGTTTTTCAAGCAAGGAAATCAGAGTATAGAGCCGATTCTCTTCTATGCAGTAAGACAGCCATATACGTGACTCTTTATTTGGTTTTGGTGTGAGCCCTCCAGTGAGAAAGAGGACGTAAGGGCTAGTTTCTAGGAGGACCAAGTACAGGGAAGTAGAGTTTTCAAGGCTACAGGTGATCTCACGAACGAAGCCAAGGACGTGTAGGGATTTAAAAAGTAAAATTTCTCTAAAAAGTGAAAGTCTTACCTGGTGCTTCATAAACTCCTGGTTCCATTTCTCTTTTGTCCAAGATGCGTTTACTTCGAGGTTTGAGTATTCCCCGACCTTGAGATCTGAATGAGTTCTGACAGCGGACACTTGCTGAGCAACCTGGTTTGCTAATTACAAATGGAATACTCCACGTAAATATAACAAAGCTTTCCTAGTTGGCTCTCCGGGTGACCAGTGATTAAGACAGCTACAGAAATCTTGATTATTATGGATCATACCTAACCCCCAATTTTTCAGGTAGCCAATTTAAAATCCTATTTCCAAGGGTATCCCCCTGAATGCATTTACTAGACTCAAGGTCCTACCCTCTGTCATTCCCTTCAGAGAACCTTATGCCACCTTCCTTCTTTATAGCTGATTTTCCCCAACCTAAGAATATAACTTCTAGGCTAGAATGGGAACTACTCCAGATCCACCCCTCCTGGTTTCTTCAATAAAATCAGATTGTTTCACCAAGAAATAAGACCGTTTCATATGTATTTAAAGTACATGAGAACATCACCAGCTGAAACAATCTTAAAAAAAAGAGAGAGAGAGCAGTGCCAGGGTTATACGAGTGCCCTAGCAGCTGAGGTTCACAGAATCAGAATTAAATGCAATTACAATTAAGGAAAAAGCTGAAGTTTAACCTCTGTGGAATAAAATGGCTGACACTTAAAAGAGGCATACTATAAAGTTAAGAAATAAGTCAAAATGATTTTTCTGCTACCAGAATTTCAAAAAACACATTATTTCTCAAACTCTCTATCCTTTCAATAATCTAACTTAATGCCCACAGAGAAAATGTGCTTCATCATAAAATCTCATCCAATTTCCTCCACGCAATTTCATAAAATATTTTTTTTATTACCAGAGTTGACCAAGAACACCGTCCTTTTTCCATTTCTGCTGAAGTCTCCCCTGATCTGATAGGACAGCTCTTTAGTGAGTAGTACTGCAATAAACGTCTTCCCTGAGCCAGTGTTTAAACAGACTATGGTATTATGATCCAGAGCTGCTTCAAGCAGTTCCACCTGGAAATACAGTGGAGAGAAAAGATTATACACTTCTCATCTAGGGACAAAGCTGGGAAAATTGGGTTTTGTTTTAATCCAGGAAATTTCACTGTTTTCTACCATCTCCCTCTGATAAATCTGCCAAAAAACAGACTTTCTAGATCTTTCCATAAGAATCATCATCATCACAGGCATTAAAATGCCTGTTATTGTATGGCTGTGTTGTGTAAATATGCCTGGATGCATATTTATTAATTAAATTAAATTAAATTAGTTAAATTGTAAATATGCATTTACAATTTCTTTAAGAATTATTTCTGTAGAGGGGCGCCTGGGTGGCTCAGACGTTAAGCATCTGCCTTCGGCTCAGGGCGTGATCCCAGCGGTCTGGGATCGAGCCCCGCATCAGGTTCCTCTGCTGGGAGCCTGCTTCTTCCTCTCCCACTCCCCCTGCTTGTGTTCCCTCTCTTGCGGGCTGTCTCTATCTCTGTCAAATAAATAAATAAAATCTTTAAAAAAAAAAAAAAGAATTATTTTTGTAGGGGACGCAAAGCTTCTCAAGAAGAATCTGGATGACCGAGTTGACAACAACCGGGCCTGCCGGTTCATGGTTGTTCAAACCAATGTCAACTCCTACTCTGCTCATGAGGACAGACACACCCAAGTGGGTATTAAGGAGCAGTGGAGGTTTTCAGAGGGGGAAAAAAAAATAAGGAGCTTCACAAATAAAACTATCAAATCAATTACCCGGCAGATGTTAGAAAAGAAAAGGACTATTAAGAACAAAAGTATTTAGAATGAGAAAATTAATCAGAAGAGGAGAGCTTGAAAAGGTAAATGGGTTTTATATAAGTCATGTCAACTATATGCTAATTCCATTTTAGTGAAAATGCTCCAGTATTAGTGTTCTCATTAGTACCTGATATTTTCTTGGCGTATAAATGTTATCATGAATTGCTTCTTGTTGCCATGGCAGTCCAAAGAAAGGACCCATTGGTGAGGAGGCAGGGGTCATGAGCTGCAGGCCTGCCATGCTGAGGGGCTGCGAAGCAGGGCTTGTCATTCATCCAGTGCTTCTTTCATTGCATTCTGCTCTAGCACAGCTTTACTACAAAAGGGAAAAGGAATACCGTTACACCAGCGTGCGGGGCTAAGAACAAGAGAGCACAGAGACAAGAGAAACATCACAATACCATTCCTATGGAACCTTTCAAACTCTTCCTATAATTGTTAGCTTTTTCTTGATCTAAGAGGATCATTTTAAAAAGTCAAGTGTTCTACACTCTCCAACCCAGCAATTCTATACCTAGAAACTTACCTAAAAGAACTAGGCGACTACACGAAGATATACGTACTGCTGCATTATTACTTGAAAGCAAGAAACACCTTTCGAATGTATTAATAAAAACATGAGCTACATAAATTATGGTATAGTTATACAATGGAATACTCTGAACCCATGAAGAAAATCCATATCCATATTTAGTGATACAGAACTATGCCTTTTCTCATGCACCTTTAAAATACAAACATGATGCCTTTTTAAATATATATGTATACACGAAACACGTCGACATGTGCATATATTTCAAACATTCTTTGTCAATTCTTTGATGCCATTATTGATAAACTTATGAGATAATGGAAGGAAGGCGCTTAGCACTGCGCCTGCACAGAAGCAAGATTCAAATGCCTGCCAACATTTTGTCATTTTATCAACAGACCATAAACACACAAGGTCTTTTTCTCAATTGACTACCTATCACAATGGCACAGCTGACCAATGTATTAAAATACATTTTAAATATGTATTTTTAAAATTACACACATCCTAGATAAATAAGATAGTGCACCATTCTGTGAGATTTTCATGGTACATAAGTACTTTTCTGTGTTTCATGTTTGCTTTCCCGAAAATAAATTTGATTCTATAAAATGACAGGCTGAACATGAGTCTTTTTAAAAAACCACCTAACCTGCAGACAGAGAGTTAGGATCTCCAACCTCACCATCAAAGTCCACCGGCTTTCTGACTGCCAGCAGAACTGACTTGGCCCCCAAGGAAGTTTTCACCCTCGTGCTGCTTCAGAGTGTTCACTGTTGTCACTCTATGAAACTGGGAAGAAAGAAGCCCACTCTTTGTTCCTTGACAAGAACCTTCGAATCTCCCAACACGTGAAATGTACCACCAGGATACAGCACAGTGACTTAAGCTGTCCCACCTAATCCAACAAGGAGTCTGAAGTGTAGCCTCTTTCAGGCACAGGCACAGCAGCAGTCCTGACTTCAGAGATTAGCTCGGCTGACAACCACTCAGCATCCAGCTAACAGCAGTGCGATCTCATGTCAGCGGCAGGGGCACAGGGCTGTAGCAGCCCAGGACCTCAGCAGGGCGGCTGCCGCCGGACCAGACCGCATAACCATTCTCATCCTTCTCAGAGGAAGACGGCAAGCCAAGGATTCCAGAGTCCACTCTGACAACTACCAACTCCGTTCATGCAACACAATGTGTTCTTTCTCTACTCAACCAAAGCCCCGACAGCCATCTTTTCACCCCACACTTGGCATTCACTTTGCTCAACTCCTCAGGCCCACTGGTCGCACACCCTCAGGTTCACCACTCAAGCTTTTTAACTCCATTCGGCAGCCCAGAACCCAAAGTCAAACCCACTTGACCTACGCTCTGGAGATCCACGGCTGACACCGTGGCACTTGCCACCTGACTACCGTCTTTGTGATACCTCTTGACATCTTCGTTACTACAGGCTGCCTACTGTCTGGAATTATTTATGCCCAAGCCTGACCCACTCACTTTTCATCCAAGCCAAATGCTAATCCAAGAGCAATCCAAAACATGGCGAAAGGTGTCAGGAAGTAAGCCTAAATCCTGGTAGCTGAAGAGAGCAGAACAGGAAGAAGGCAGCAATGTAAATCCCCAAATACCTCTTCCTCTACCTCCAAACACCACGTACAGCTAGGAACCTGCAGCACGCCTCCTCCTGCCATTGTCACTGCTGTCACTAGTTCTTCTCATAAGGATAATAATAATAATAACAATAACTCCAGAAAGACAATCTAAAAGAATGAGAAGAACATCTGTTTCTTAAAATGGAATCTACAGTCTTCAAAAACACATAAAATTCAAGGAAAAACTACAGGAATGTTGCAGATTAAAGAAGACTACAGGGGCGCCTGGGTGGCACAGCGGTTAAGCATCTGCCTTCGGCTCAGGGCGTGATCCCGGCGTTATGGGATCGAGCCCCACATCAGGCTCCTCCGCTATGAGCCTGCTTCTTCCTCTCCCACTCCCCCTGCTTGTGTTCCATCTCCCGCTGGCTGTCTCTATCTCTGTCGAATAAATAAATAAAATCTTTAAAAAAAAGTAAATAAAAAAAATAAAGAAGACTACAAAGAGACACAACAGCTAAATGCAGTGAGTCGTCTCAGACTGAGTCCTGTGCTGCAGGACAATGCCATAAAGGGCGTCACGGAGCCCCTGAGAAAACTGTGCAAGTCACTGAAGCTGACAATGCACTATGGCTGTTTAAGGAAAGATCCTTATTCCTAAGAAATATACCCCAAAGCATCTAGGGGTAAAGTGCCACGACACGTATGCAGCTTATTCTCGAATGAGTCAGAAAAAGAAACCACATACATGTAGAGAAGTGTGCAACCAGTAAAGCAGACGGGGCAAAGCAAGTATTCTTTGTCCTACGCTTGCTCTTGTCACTTTGCCATATGTTTGAAATCGTTTCCAAATAAAGACTTTTAAAAAGGAAATAAATAAAAATGACTGGTTGGACTGGGATTTCCCTGCATACAGGAGCTGTAGGTCTCACACACCTGGGTCACCTGCTTACCAAACCACACCCAGAACATGACAAACAAGCAGTGCAGCTCTGGAGAACGAAAACGGTCATAAAAACCTTCCAACAGGGGGGCGCCCGGGTGGCTCAGTCGGCTAAGCGTCTGCCTTTGGCTCAGGTCATGATCTCGGGGTCCTGGAATGAGCCCCACACTGGGCTCCTGCACAGCGGGGAGCCTGCTTCTCCCTCTCCCTCTGCCCCCCCTGCTCGTTCTCTCTCGCTCTTTCAAACAAAATCTTAAAAAAAAAAAAAAGGCTCTCAACAACTTCTGCCTGCCTTTCAAATTTTACATCATCTTACGCATACGTGCAGAGACACACTCGTACACACCTTATTCTTCACCAGCACACATGCTCCCTAAGAGCAAACGCAGGTCTCACTTTCTGCAGCTCTTCAACTTCCTGCTACAACGTTTACGTAAATATCTGATAAACCCAACAAGAGATTCATGACTGTCACACAACAACGTACAGAACAGAATCGTCACAGTTCAAAAGCCATTTCTCTACGTTTTGGAAATCCACGCCCTCTCCGTTTCTACTCGCGATGAGGGTGGGGGGTGGGGGGCGATGGGCAGCAGAGGACCTGCAAGGAAATGGAGGACGGCGACTGAACCCTCTCAAAGAACTTCTCCGTAACGTCATAACTGCTCAATTAATCCTCCTTCATTTCATATACAGTGGCTGGCCCCAGAGATACACTTTCTATTTAGGGAACACAAAGCCAAGATGAAAAATTTAAGAGGTAATCGATAATGTGAAAACAGAAAAATCTATAATTTTGCCAATTTTTATTTTCTTTGACATGTTTAAATAGATTTTTTTTCCCTTAACTTGGTCTTAATGAAAAGTTCCGAATCCCTGCTGGTCAGGAGAAGTCCCGTCATCTCACAGATGAACTGACTAATTGGTTAGCTGCTTTCGCAGAGCCAACAGACAACTCCCCGTGACTGTTTTTCAATCACAGATTTTAAATTTCTGGCCAGACAATTTACATTCATGAAATTGGTGAGACTGTTTCACAACTTCCATATATTCATTCAGAAATACTGGAGTAAAACACACGAATAAACTCTCTTTCTCTTTCCACATATGATAAATCACAGATTTACCGTTTTAATGTTTGAGATCTCTGTGTTGCTGTTGTCTGAACTGCATTTTGACATTGTGATAGCAGTGTATTGGAAAATCACAGCATGCCCAAGCTTCTGCTCTAAAAATAAATGCAAAAACAGCCAAATGTAAGATTCCTGCACTTAAACAGAATATAAACACATCTACAAGAAAGCCCTATTGATATGAAGAGTTAAATAAAAGACCATTATTTTGTATTAAATTTTAAACAAAAGACATCTGGGTTATTTTAGGATACGAAGTCTGCACTCTCTAGAACAAAGGACAAGAGAATGAGCTGTAACAATAGCATGCCTAATTGCCAGAGATCTGGGGGAAAGAAAAAGTTCGAGGCAAGTCCAAGGAAAGATTTCAAAATGAATACAAGAAAATCTAAAGACGGTGACTAGGATAATGGGGGGAAAAAAGAAGACAACAAGTATGTGTTACTTCCTAAATTCACGTACACAAAAGAAACAAAGATCACCGGTGTACTTCGCTGAGAAATCCAAATCACCTTGATGCATGTATGCAATAGGTCAGCAATTCCAATTTCTCAAATGGAATTAAAAACACCAGTTAAATCCACACTATAAAGTCTTTTACAGAATTCATTCATGAATGAAAGAATTCAGAACACAGTTCAACAACACTGTTATAAAGAAATATAAATTTAGTGTGGTTCTCCTCAAAGATTATAAATCAAAAATGAGGGAGGCGTGTCAAGTATTGAGACGGAAAGCTTAATTTAATCACCACATGTTGACCTGGTTCGATTTGACCCCGACTCTCTGCTTGTGCTCAGGACGAGTGGTAGCAGTGCCTTCACTACCAGCAGCTCGGGGACAGCAATCGTCACGCACGTCTGTCTCGTCTAGTTGGCGCAAGGGCATGCAAGCACAGGTCACACTTTCTCATTTCAGAGACAAGTCTGGTTTGCTAAAAGGTTAACAAAGCAGAATGGGGAAACCTTAGCACTATTTCAGTATGTACATATTTACCTCAAAATGCTGATTCTAAGTTCTTTCAGTTTCCAAGTCTGTATTAATTCATACCCAAGGTAACCTAAAAGCAATCAGAGAGAGTATTTTAGAACATAAAACTCATTTTAAAAAAATCAACTTCAATAAAATTCCTATTTGACAAAATGTTCACACTTATCAGAATAAGATTCCCGATAACATATTTTTCTACTGAAAGTCAAGAAAACAGTACATGCCTCAAAGAGCTGCCTTTAAAATTAGTATTCATTATGTTCTAATACAAGTGAAAATATTTGAAAGTTGTTAGTACAATCCAATGAGATATAAGGGAGAACTGTTGAAAGTAAGTTACATCTTCCCGCAGGAAGTCAGTACACCACGCTCCACGAGAGCCGATCTTCCCTCTCCCAGTGTCAGTCCGTGTTTCTAAACCTACCTCACACTATGACGCTTAATTCCATTCTGTACCGCCACCTAGTCAGATGCAAACTCAAGACACCAACGTGGCCTGATGCGTCATGCCCTAGACTGTTGGAATTCATGTTCACGTCTTTTCTCGAAACACCATAACTAAAATAAGAACACTGATAATCCTTTAAACTTCAATGGAATTCCACTATTACAAAAGTGCTGGGTTATCCAAATTATTTCCCTATTCTGTATAGAGATACGTCAGAGAGTTAACATGCCAAGTACAATGACAACTTGTTTTATGTTCATGAACACAGAACCAATAGGTCAAGTTTTCTCATTTTAACTGACGATCATGACTTAGATTACAAACATGCACACTCCCGTTTGATAAGCCCCTTTACGATAACTGAAAAAGATGTGCCACATCCCAGACACTCAGCCCAGTTTTAGTACAAACCAACAAACGTCACTCACATTAGCACTAAATCCAGTATTCGGCTGTAGACCTTCAGACAAAGGCTTAAAACAACAGGCCCCTTAACCCTGCTCATCTGAAGTCTAAAAGCATCGAGAGCATCTTCGTACACATTTCCAAAACTGGCAAAAAAAACTCCCAACTTGGTCATTGTATTATAACGTGTCACAGATGCTGATACTTTAACTTTACATGTATCACTGTCCAGATTTCCTTCCTACTCTCATGAAGCCCAAGAGGACTACCACGAAGTCCCCATAGTGAACGAAAGACAAAACACACACACGGACACACACAAAAGTAACACTGTGATATTAAAACAGTGTCAAAACTACTTCTGTAAGCTAACAAACTAAGAAAGGCTTGAAAAGCCTTCAGTTCCTGGTAACGAATACGCTATGGAGATCTAGGGCATCATTTTAACCAACCAAGCCTAAAATCACTAAGGGAGTTTTTGGCTATAGATGCAAACAGGTTTATATGATTATTGGCATTAAGGCAAATTAAGAGGCTTAATTCTCCCAGTCGATAATAAAGGGAAAAGCCTCCTTCCCCCTCCCTTTTGTTCACAATTTCTCAATCCTCTCCAAATGTAAGTGAATCTTTTTAAAAGCTAAATAGCCTCTAGCCAGTCTCACATCTCAGGAATGTCTCCCTAAGGACCTGAAAGCCATCCCTGAAACATAAGCATCAAGAAAGACAATGCCCAATCTCCCAGTTTCCTAGGAAGAGCTGGGCCTCATTTGTCACTTGACTCCAAACCGCAAAACCTACCTCCAGTCATAAAGACGCGAGGAAATGAGCGATTCTACCTTGAAAAATATGGATGTTGAGGGTCTAACCAATTAGCTATAAAAAGAGTAGGGGTTTTTTCTGTCTTCGGAGTCTCTTCTGTGGACAGCCCGTGATGTACATCACACTCTGGTTTAATGCTTACCCAGTAACAAAACTGTTTTCTTTCCTCTACCTTTGTGGATCAGTTTTTGGGTGGGGAGGAGATTTTGTTTTTAATTATATTTCCTCAAGACTGGCTTAAAAAAAAAAAAAGACATAAAATACATCCTCAAATAATATTCACGCCAAATAACACATCTCCATTTCTTGGAATTTAAACACTGGAGAAATCTTAAAATACGCTGCCCAACTACATTAGGGAGACGAGCTTTTAAAACGAAGACAGAGCTAAGTGTGCAAACACTTAACTACGTTAAAAAGGAATCTGCACACAGAAAGGATCCAAGTTGTTTCCAAACTACTCCCACCAGCCTTCCTTTTCTAAATTAAAGTTGGAGCGGGAGGAGTCTCAGCTGTTTTACCTTCAGAAGCCAAGGTGATGCCCTCATCCCTTAATACTTTCTCACACACAGTCACCCCTCACAGAGGCCTGCCACGTAGGAGGGGCAGAGAGGAAGGCCACCCAGGATCGAAAGCAAACTCTTTTTTTTTTTGTTAAGTATCTTTCATTTAAAAATCATCTGAAAACCAGCAAGGGGTCCAGTGTCAAGACCACGGCTTAACAGGCTACCTCTAAGGTGGCTTCCTTGACTGTAAAATAACCCCGGGCTACTATGAGAATTCAGTAAGACCACGTATGTTAAGCTTGGTAGAAAAAAAGTTCTCACAACACAGAAAATGCTCAATATATGGTAGTATTTACAAAACCACACTCCTATCTCTATATAGAACCTTTGTTTTCAAACAATTCGTAAGACTTCAAGAAACTTCTTTAAGAAAATCTAAAACACTCTATTAATCCTAGGATTTGGCATAGATAACTAATTATCATATACATTTAAAGTATACAAGATTTTATATAGTATTTATATCCAGGGGAACCTGAAAACCACAAACCATGAACTACCTAGCCATCATGAATTTACAGTAGAATGAAAATCAAACATTTAAATCACAAAATAGGGTATACAATGTGAAATAAAATTAAATAGCTTTGTGTCTACTAGTTCTCTTTAAAAGCAAAAACCAAAAAATACTATACGCTACTTCTGTTTGGCTCCACAAACATCACTGAAAACATTACTTCACTTAACTATTTCTTAGGCAACAAAATGGTACACGATGCGCAAGAAGTTATCATCATCAAATGGATAAAGTCTGAGAATACAAAAATACCCAAAAAGATATGAAATAACCAAAATATCTATAGTATATAAAATAAGTATTTCAAGGACTTCTCAACTACCATTTGGTGAACATAGATTATGAAAAGACTAAGGTGGAACAAAAGATTGAAAGACCAAAGAGAAAAGAAAAGGGATAATAATTTCAAGAATTTAAACACTGGTATCTTCAAAATGAAATACACAGCACAAGAGAAATATTTCCATTTTTACTTTTAATTGTTAGGTAGGGGCCAAGGACAGGCCACCCCAAGATGGGCCACTTTGGCATGGAGATTCTTTTGAGCTAAAGACAATCGAGGCCCTGTGTGGGCTCAAAAGAAACTTCTGCCCTTCCATTAAGCACCTAAAAAAATCTAAACCAAGGGTCTTTCCCGGAATAAGGGTTATTAGCAGGGATCAATTTTATTTAAGTGACCCATCTATATGGCAGGACAAACATCTAATTACTAAACATCTGCTCTTCTCCTTAGGGCCCTGTGAAGTGCTTTCCTTTCCTCTGCAGTCTGGGACCCCTCGCCTCTCCCCTTAGTTCTGGATGACCTATAACCTCTCACTATGCCTTCCTGTCTTTGGAATGTCCACGTCTGCGTGGATCCCCCGTATGTACACACTATTACATTTGATCTTCTCCCGTTAATCTCTTTCAGTCAGTTTGAATCTCAGCCCAGCTAGAAGGACCTTAGAGAGGACAGGAATTCTTACTCCCTGACAGTTACATCTGTCATTATTAATTTAAAATTCTTGCATATTAATCTATCTTAAAATATTAATACACACACACACACACACACACAAAACTCATACAGAAACGCTCCTTTCATCATTACCATTTATAAATAGCAAAAATGCTCCATGTCTAACACTGAATGAGGGAACAGTGTCGTCAACTGTGGTTCATTTTACATGACACAATTCAACTGAGCCATTAAAAATGATGACAGCTTATAATGAACAAAAACGCTTAGGGTATGGCATACAATGAAAAAAAAGCAGAGCATTATTATTTATAGGAAGACCATAACTAAGTCAAGTTAAAAACTAAAGAAAAAGAGGAATGGAGAGAGAGAAAATTCACTCTAAAATTGAGGATGGGTTTGGATTATTGCCATGAGCAATTTTTTCCTTAAAACTTTTCTACATTCTAAAATTTCCTACAATTTGAACAATTTACTACATTTAGAATTGGAAAACAAACTTTCGGACTGAGGATGACTTGTAGAAAGACAATCGTTTAGCAAGAAATGATTCTGGGGGCACCTGGCCAGCTCAGTCGGTGGAACATACGACTCTTGATCTCAGGGTCATGACTTTGAGCCCCATGTTGGGTGTAGAAATAAATAAATAAATCTAGAGAGAAATGATTCTGTTTTAGGTTAAAAACAAACCAACAAAAACAAAGCAAAAAAAAAAATTTTTTTTTTAAACTTCTCCCTTAAGCCATTAAATGTGGTTAAAACTCATCCCAGTTTCTAGGACTTAAACCACAAATTCACTAGCCTTCTTTTCTTGCACTACTCTATGAACCAAATAAATTTCTGGGTTTCTATAAATCTATAACAAACATATTATGTTTATATTTCAATGTCATTATGCCTAAAATTAGATTTATCCAAAACTGAAATTGAATACAGGTCAAACAGCATTTTAAGAAGTATCATCCATCAAAATCTCCATATAAAAAGTATCTTTAGGCTGCCAGCCAATGGCCCACGTACTTGGAATACTTCTTAAAAAGACAACATTCCAACACATCAAAATGGCACCCAGAACCATCCCTCCCCTTCAAGTTACCTACAGTGGCATTTACCCTCCGTTTTGTTTCAAGAGAGGCAAACACTGAATACACCACTAACTTTCAAGATGAGTTTTAAGGTTAATGTTTGATTCCAAGTTTCTGTACTTTACTCAATAAAAACATTGTACAACAAATGCCAGAATGTACTCAATTCACGACCACCTTCTTGCCTATCTTTTATAGACCCTATAAGAACATCCATGAAGGGAAAAAAGGCCACAATTTTCTGTATTAAGCTGTTTTAATACAATATAATGCATGTATCTTTTAATACTAAAGAGAGGTTAGTCGAGACAAAATGAGTCTGAGAGACTGCTGAATATGATGAGCCTGGAAAGCAAACATATTAAAAGTTCCAGGCAAAGGGTAAAGTGCCACATTGTAGCTATGTGCAAGATACCGAACCACTCAAGTTATCTGCTTTCCCTAGAGCACTGTGACAAGTATATCCCAACCTTCACATGAGCCTCTGCTTCTGGGCTCCCACCTGCCACTTACCCCTTTCCCCAAGGAACCTAAAATCCTCTATTATTTCACTCCCCTTTCATGCAATACACAGGGGCCATCTGTACCACCCAAATCAGGGCTTATCTGTATCTTCTGTCCCATATTAGATATTATTGCTACTGCTATTCCCCCCCCCCAAACTGTAAGATTTTTCAAAGGAAAGATAAGCTCATATTTGACTTAACACGGAACTGAAGGAAAGCTGGAAATACCCACAAATATATTTATTCTATGTTCAGTATAAACCTTATTGATTTACCCTTAAATTAATATGTATCTTTTTTGTACGTCAAATAAAAAATTCAATTTAGATACTTCTTACTTTTCAAAGATCTGAAACAACCCAGATTATTTTAACAAGTTTAAGACCCCCATGGTTGCCCCCTTCTCCAACAAACAAAAGTTCTGGGTTGATCTGAAAACAGCAAAGCTAGACAGGCATCCACTGCATGATGATAATTCTGACAGCATCCCAGCTATATCCATCCCTCCAGCCTCATCCTCCCAGAACTCCCAACCTCTGCAAAATCGTCTTCCACATTAATGCAATCTGATCCGATACAAACCTTGAGAATGTTTCAGCAACATGTACAGTTCTAAAGTTACAATATAACTGGGAAAACCCAAGGACTTATTTTAGAAACAGTCAACCAATAAATGTAGGAGGAATGACAGAAAAATCACCATTTTTAACCATCACATTAGTAATGAAGGCAAGAGTCATTAATGGATGCTAAAACTATTGGTTTACAAAAGAATATTTACATCAGCTCAAAGTATCTCTGCAGATTCCCTACAAATCCTCACAAAAACTGATACATTCACACTGGGAAAACCTGACAGATACCACCCTCCACCAAAGTGACCTCACCAATACCGGGACAAACTGACATGCATCTCCTAAACGTGATACACTGAGAAGGAAGTACCAGTTACGCAGCTGTCCTGACAACAGTGAGAACCCTGGATCCAATCATGAGTTAGCATAAAAACCAAATCTGAGATGCATTTCACAAAACAACTGGCTCATGCTCCTCAAAAAGGTCAGGTATCACAGAGGCTAAAAGCTGAGAAGCGATTCCAGATTACAAGAGTAAACAAACACGACAACTACACACAATGACCCTCCTGGACTGAATCCTGTCTCAGAGAAGGCACACCACTATGAAGGACAAGACCGGCATGAAGCGATCAGAAGAGGCCACCTGAAAATATGCTGCCTTGGCATAAGGATTATTCTGAGCTGAAGGCAACAGAGAAATAGCAGATACAGGAGGAATTCTTTGCCCTTTCCCTTCCTGCCTAAAAGCAGGACATAAATGTCGCTTTGTGAGTGTCCCTCCGCCCCACTCCAGTACCAGGAAGAGGAGATGATAATTATCACTAAAGATGGCACTGACTTGCATCCGCACAAGCAAACCTTGCTAAAATAATCCCTATGGTTTTCCATCATCTATTCCCACAATTTACCACCCCTAGAAGCCCAAACTCCCCTGTTCCTTTGTCTTGTCACTTGTCCACAATATATGGCCCTTTATTAAAAAGGGTATATAAACTCTCGAGTGTAATACTTCCTTGGGTCCGGATGAATCTCCAGCGTGCACGCAAAATAAATCTTTTCTCTTGTGCATCTGTTGTTGATTTAATTCATAGGCTCTACTCACTAAGAGCACAGAGGAAAACCTTTTTTCCTCCCCCGACAGGAACACTAGTGAAATTTAACTATCATCATCGATGAATGCTAAATTCTCTGAACTCAATAACTATATTGTGATCATGTAAGAGAATGCTCTCATTCTTGGGAATTATTCAGTAGTGAAGAGCATAATGCCTGCTACTTTAAAAAGATTCAGAAAAATAACGACATGCAGGGAGAGAGAGAGGAAAGAGAAAGAACACACAAATGTGGCAAAATGTTAACTATTGGTAAATATAGGTATCGAGATGGGAGTTCTTTATACTATTCCTACAACTCAGAAGTTTAAAAATATTTTAAAACAAAGTCAAAAGTAAAACTCTACTAAAAACTGATACATACGTTTGACTACCAGTACCCAGAAAAATGGAAATTGTCCAATTCTATTTTGTGGTAGTCTAAAAAGTAATATTTAAGATGATTTTTTTCCCCTTAAAAGACCTTTAAGTCCTGCTCCTTAAATGATTTATTCATTCAACAAGTATTTATTGAGCAAAACATACGTACTACAAACCTGTATTCTGGAGAAGACAAGAACTGGGTGGAGGTCAGTTCGGCAAATGAGCAGTAACAGCCCCCCGTCAGGGAGGGGACAGTGACAGGGCATCATAGGGGTGAGGAGTCAGCATGTGGAGAAGCACTATAGGGAAACCATGCGAGTCAAGTTGCAGAAATTACAAGCAGTGTGCCAATGCACTCGTCCCACACGAGAGTGGTGAAATAGTGCAACCGGTTAAGATAAGCCAGAGCTCCATCCTAAAGGACCTTAACATACAGCTCCACAGGGATCCGAAGATCTGGGCCTCTGCTTTTCTATTCTCAGCATACACCAAGGGCTCTCCCTTAGTTCATCTCAGCCAAGAACAAATATCTACACAAGGCCCAGAGACAGGAACAGTGCAAGACGATACAAGAGACTTCTGAAGTTTCCTCTCTCCACTAAAGAAGACATTCCTCTTCCTGGTTATAATGATTGGATTATACCGGAACTTCCCCTGTTTGCACATTGAAAGTCCCCTGTCCCAGGCACTATCCACTCACTTACCCCAACCCTAGAGGAACCAGGATGGCTGGTTATCCTACCTCCAGCTATGATTCTCTATCCTTGGCCACCGATCGCACATTTCCACTTGGAGACAGATCCACACTTAGCTATCAAGGGAACTTCGGGCTATTCCAAAAACTGAACTAATCTAATAAGAAAGATGAAGATTCATTACTGCTAAATATAATTTCAAAAAATATATCCATGACAGGAATTAGATGTTTCAAAAAAGAGAAGCAGAATCAGAATAAATGCGGCCTAAGGTAACCACCCTTGTTTCGCTCAATTATGTCACAATCAAACCCAGTACACACACATTACATAAAGAATCCAGGCGAGAGAGGAAAAGAAGGGGGCTCCAAAGTCGGGAGTGCTGATGGAATCCTTCTGTGAGCTACAAGAATCTTGGGCAAATGACCTTGTCTGCCTTTCCGCCAGCCTCATCTCTACCATAGGACCTGCGAAGATGGTGGACTCCGGCTCTCCTTCCTCCCCTACACAATCCCGTAACATACACACTGAATTCATTAGCTAAGTCAAATATGCAAATCACTAAAAAGACAGGTCTGACACTGGGTGTGAAAAAGGGAACTTCGTGTCCTGGCGGGAAGGGGTGAGACGCTGCCAGAGCCCCGCTAAAGAACACTCGGCGTCAAGGACAATTAAGAGCACGGGACATTACTACCATATTCTGGGACTACAAAGAATGGGAAAGGAGCAGGAACCAAAACTACAACCAGAGGCTCATATCTTCCAGAGTATTCATAACCCTCTTAAAAAAAAAAAAAAGAAATTAAAAGAAAAAGAAAAAACACAGGAAAGAATCCACACTAGACCAAAGGCCCAAACTGGCAGCTACCATATCCTGCAAAGCCGGCGTGCTGTTAACATCCTACACTGCCTGAACACGAGCAAAGCCACTGGGACACCCAGTATGTTCCAGAATTTTCCACATCTGCTTACACCTCATCGCATGGATCAAGTCTGGCACCTGCAAGGGACCTACACGGTAAGTAAACCATCTGAATGACCATGGACAATGTGATACACACAATATGAACGCTAAAAGCGTAAGTAAATATTTGTCATTTGCCAGACCCAAGCTCTTGCCCAGGACTACCAACAAGCACCAGTCCCAGAAAAAAAAAAAGAAAGTGATTAAAAACAAAAGAAGAGTACTAATGGATCTCAAGGCAGTGTGTAATTAGGTATGGGGAACATGAATCAAACCGGTATAGCAAGACGGCTCAAAACCTTCAATGGATTCCCCTGGCACTCAGGCTAAAATGCAAAATCCTTACTATGTATGGCCCTGCATCTCTCTCTAACTGGGGCTTGTGTGACTCTGTCACCTCCCCGCAGCCATGAGGAACTCTCAGCACCTCCACCAACTCTTTCTTACCCCAGAGCCTTTGCACATACCACCCCCCCGCTAGCTGCCCCCCAACCTGTAGGTCTCATCATCAGTGCCACTTTTTCAGAAAGTCAACAGTTTCAGTGAAAAGACAGTAAATCTGTACGTCCAGAACCAACTGGGGTGCCAGGCACAAGCAGGATGCTTCTGAGTAAGTGAATAAATGCTGACAATTCTCACTCCTAATAAGCAATACTTAGATAGAGATTAACTGAATACTGACTGCCCCACTCCCAAAGAGTTAAGATACTATTATCTCATACTTTAACCACTTTTTATTTTCACTATCCCTTAGAAACAATCCTGCAAAGAACCAAGAACATGTTAAATTATAATTCACTAGTCAAATTAATCCAAAATGAATCCAAATCTTTAGAAAACAATGAATCTAAAATTAATCCAAAATTAATCCAAAACGGAGCAAAGTTAAAAACTTAGCTCCAAGGGGCACCTGGGTGGCTCAGTTGGTTAAGCGTCCAACTCTTGGTTTCAGCTCAGGTCATGACCTCAGGGTTGCGAGATTGAGCCCCGTGTGGGACTCTGTGCTGGGTATAAAGCCTGCTTAAGATTCTCTCTCTCCCTCTCTCTCTGCCCCTCCATCCCCTAATTTAAAAAAAATTAGTTCCAAATCTAATTACAGATTTCACATACCAATAGCCTTTGAATATAATTTGTTTTCAGGGAACTAACTTTGTCCATATAAATCACACTAGTATAAAAAACCTAATTCGAGTAGCATCAACCACTGTTTATTCTCCCACAAACCACAACAAAGAGTATTCTTTATATTAAATCACTTAACAATCTCTAAAAAAATTGTAGTTTTCCAAATGGAGCAAAGTTTTATCTGGTTATTTCTATTTTTAGTATCAATGACTTCTTAGTAGCCACTCAAGAAAGTATTTTAGAAGTGGGCAAATTCCTTGAAAAACATAACCTACCAAAATTAACATCCAAAGAAACAGAACATTTGAAGAGGCTTTTAAAGAAAACAGATTCTTACACACTCCCAAGCCCAGACGGCCTCACTAGAGGGAATTCTTCTACGCATCTAAAGAAAGAACTACAATCTTAAAAACAAACCCTTCAGGAGGACTGAAATGAGGGGAATACTTTCTACCTCTTTCCGTGAGGCCAGCATAAACGTGACACCAAAACCCAACAAGGACACCACAGTAAAGGAAAATTAGAGACCTACCTCTCAAACTCAGAATGTAAAAATACTAACCAAAATATAAGCAAACTGAATCCAGGAATATATAAAAAGGATACTGCATCACGACCAGTTGTGGTTTATCACAGCAATGCAAGGATGGCTTAACATGCAGAAGTCAATTGATGTATTACTATTTAGTATAAAGCATCACTACTTAAGACAGGGTGGGTAATGACACAAGAAAAGACAATGCAACAGAACAGACTATGGAAACGACCCACCCATGTAAGGCTATTTAATTAGTGACAAAAACAATACTGCACTGTAGTACAGAAAAGGATGGTTTCTTCAAGTAACAACTGGGTTAACTGTGTATCCAGATGGAAAAAGTGAGTTTTGACTCCTTCCTCAAGTCGTACACAAAAATCAATGCCAGTTGGATTGTAGGTCTAAATGAGCAAAGTAAAACTTCAAAGTCTTTAGAAAACAACGTAAGAGGGGCGCCTGGGTGGCTCAGTCAGTTAAGCATCTGCCTTCGGCTCAGCTCATGATCCCAGAATCCCGGCATTGAGTCCCACATCCCCACATCGGGCTCCCTGCTTAGCCGGGAGTCTGCTTCTCCCACTGCCCCTCCCCCTGCTCATGCTCTCTCTTTCTCTCTCTCTCTCTCAAATAAATAGAATCTTGAAAAAAAGTTAAAAAAAAAAAAAAAAAAGGAAACAACATAAGAGAATACCTCCATGTCCCTGGAATGAGCAAAAACTTCTTAGACAAGACGTTAAAAGCACTAATCATTAAGGGAAAAAATTGACAAACTGGACTAGATTAAAATTTAAAATATCTGTTTATCGCATGATCTGATTACGAGAGTGAAAAGGCAAGCCAGGGTAGGAGATACATAAACAATCTCTACAAATCGATAAGAAACAGGCAGACAAGTAAATGAACAGTGGGCAAAGGACTTCACCACAAAGGATATCAAATGGTCAATAATCTTCATAAGCAATTAGAAGGATGCACATTAAACCACAATGAACCACTACCACACCCATCAAAATGGCCAACATGAAGAGGACACACAAAACCAAGTGTGAGAAAGGATGTGGAGCTGCGAGAACTTTCATACACGGCCGGCAGAACTGCCAACTGGGAGTATCCGCTCTGAATATACACAGACTCTAAAACCCAAATAATTCCCTTCTATGTGTATACCTGACTGAAATATACACATATATTCACCAAAAAACATGCACAAGAATGCACTATCCCTAACAGCCCAACCCAAAACCAAGCCCAATGTCCATCAGCAATGTAACAGACAAGTAAATACTGACATAGTCATGTAACAGAATAATCCGCATCACCAGAGGGTGCAATGGAATGAACCTCACCCACTTAAGATGTGCAGTGAAGAAACCCAACACAGAAATCATACCACACAGCTTCCACTACACAGACTTCAAAATCAGGACAAGTCAGTATGGTGTTTTTGGCCGGGGGGTGGAGGGTGTAATTGCCTGGATACACTCTGTATATCCTTGTGATTTATGCACTTTCCTGTTTATCAGCTGAAACTGATGCCACTGAAAGTTTATTTTGAAAGAGAAGTACACAATCCTTAATACAATATGTAAAACTTCTTCATTGGCCATGTGCATACGTGAGATGGGAGGGAGAAGATTTACTGAGCACTCGAATTCTATTATCTAATTTCATCCTCAAAACAACCCTGAAACAAGGATCATCGCCATTTTACAGGGATGTGAAATAACTTTCCCAAGGCCATTTGCCCAATAAATGGGAGAGGTGAAATTCTACTTAAATTCCGACTCCATGGGGCGCCTGGGTAGCGCAGTCGTTAAAGCGTCTGCCTTCGGCTCAGGGCGTGGTCCTGGCGTTCCAGGATCGAGTCCCGCATCGGGCTCCTCCGCTGGGAGCCTGCTTCTTCCTCTCCCACTCCCCCTGCTGTGTTCCCTCTCTCGCTGGCTGTCTCTATCTCTGTCAAATAAATAAATAAAATCTTTAAAAAAAAAAAAAAAAAAAAAATTCCGACTCCAAGCTTATTTCCATAATCCACAATTACACTACGGTCTCGGAGGAGGTGTCTATTCACACTGATTTGCCAGTAAAAATAAGCTGCTTCTGGATGTTCCTTTTGATCTCCCCAGGGGGGTGAAAAAGAGTAAATGCAACTTAAAATTAACAGAAGCAAACTAATATTTTAATTTTAGCAGAATCTGCACACACATATAAATAATTACTGCCTTAATTTTAAAACCTGTGGCAACCAAAATCAGCCCTGTCCGCTGACATTTCCCTTGCCCCTTCTAGCCTAGGAACGTAGGTGCTCAATAAACACACAATAACTGACTATATCTCACCATATTTCCTAGTCTCTCTATTCCGTTCAGCTGATGACTAAACGTGATGTACTACCTGCTACAAATACTACATAATGACTCCTTCAGTGAAACGAAAAGTACTACCTTAAAAGAGATTACTATCATAAAGGGGGTTCGGACATGGTGAAATAAACTAGATAAATTAATATTTTAGAAACTACAACGCGCTGTGTAATTTTGTCTTCGCTCAATACAGACAACACAAGTAAGCAGTTTAGCCGAGTATCTGCCGCAGATACACAAATACTACAGACTTCACACATGTATAGACGTGTATGTATGTGCATATACGCACAAGTGTGCATATGTATGCATGTATGTGTGTGCATGTATGTGCACACGGGTTAAAAAGGCTTCAAGAAAATTACTTATTTCCCTATTCTTGGCCAAAGTACAGAGCCAACTCACAACTAAAAAAAAAAACAAAAACTTCCCAGAATTCTCCCAATGTTTAGCAACACAAAAGCTAGGTGTTTGCAAAGACTGAGTGTAAAAACGATATTCACCTTCAGAACTGCATCATGTCAGTGGAGATCTTTTACAAACATATCCCAAAAGAAAAGCACTGTTTGGCAATACCTGTTTTCACACATTTTATTGAAGAAGGGCTGAAAACTAAAGGCCATATATTTGATAAGCAAAAAAGAATGATCCCTTTGAAGATACTAATTGCATTTAGACAAGAAATTATACCTTGTCTTAACTCCCGTTCAATTTACAAACTGCATTCAAATGCTTAATTTAGGTTGTTTCATCATTTGTTCACATATTTTTTATCAACAAAAGCCTGTCTTTTCCTTAAAACACCCAAAATTATGTTTGGTCTAAGACTAATAGGGGCACCTGGGTGGCTCAGTCATTAAGTGTCTGCCTTTGGCTCAGGGCGTGATCCCGGGGTCCTGGGATCGAGCCCCACATCAGGCTTCTCCGCTGGGAGCCTGCTTCTTCCTCCCCCACTCCCCCTGCTTGTGTTCCCTCTCTCGCTGTGTCTCTCTCTGTCAAATAAATAAACAAAATCTTAAAAAAAAAAAAAAGACTAATCAACAGTTTATTGGATGTAGCAGGTACATACAAAGATTTATAAGTCAGAGATCTCTCCTCTTTAATACTTAGCTATACAAGACAGAAAAGTTAGGTAATCTCAGCAGTGTTATGCACAAAATAAAAGCTTTTAGATTAAAAAAGCAGAGTGTCTCCTAGACACTTGTCCCCTCATTCACAGTACCAGAGGCCTCTCCATGGGTTACCTGCTTTTCACCATACTGATCAGAGAGAAGGCTTTCAACAGTTTGTTAGATTTTCCCTCATTAACAAGCATTTAATAAGCTGTACTAGGAGCAGAGACAGAACATGAAAAGACTCCACTGTCTCTGCTGTGCCATCCGTTCAACGTAAAATCTGGCTCTCTCTACTTTTCAAGGCGATTTCGCAGGGGTTTTCATCTTACGTTCCTCTCTCAGAACAGCTCACAAGGCCATCGTCTTCTTTCTCATGGTCACTGTGCACAAATCTTATTACGCAAAAAAATGCAGCCTCTCTTTTCCATGCCTCATATTTAGTTAAGATTCTCAGCTTGAAACGGAGAGGTCCCAGAATTATATGGCTGCTTCAAAGATGACTGACTCTAAGATATTTAGAGACTTGTAAATGTTCTCAATTTTACTAGTGAGAAAATTAAAGCTAAGTCTAGCAAGGCCAACGTGACCTGTCCTTAACATGCAGCTAATTATTTAGAAGTAAAGACAAACTAGAACAGAGGTTTCTTAACCACACGTTACCTTGCGCTATTCATTCCATTCCATCAATCATGTGGAACCTGTGCCTCGATCATCCAGAATTGTCACTTCCTTAGTTAACCTATTACTTGTCTTTACAGGCGTAGACATAGCCTAATCGAGCATCTACAGATAGGATTCAGGAAGGGTCCCTGCACCTGCTATAATTTTATGTAAAATTATGAGCACGTACATCTTTCTGGGAATAAGATTCACATCTTTCATCAAATCAGTAGTCTCCAAAGACCAGAAACCACTGGCCTACACCAAGGGCATGTGATAGATATATAAAAAGTTCATGTCGGTTTGAAATACAGATACAAGGACAGTGTATGTATTCATGCCTAATAGAAGAATAATGGCTATTTAGGGAGAGCTAGCAATATTAAGGCACTATTACACTTGATATCACTATTACAGAGAACCAAGACAGCTGAACCATTTGATACAATGTAGACAATTTTTAGTGTAGAACTTCGCCTTTGAAATATTGCTCTCAAGCCCTCCTCTCTTTCATCTTCTATTACGAATGTATTGGACATACATCTCTATAGTAATAATTTTGGGGGAAAATCACAATATAATCACATTAGGAACATAAGCAAGATTTTCTCTAATGCAGATAAAGGAAAAATAGTATCAGCTAAATGTTATCAAATAGTAGTCATGTGCCAGAAGTGGGCTGAGAGTTTAAGAAACTCATTTTTTCCTCACAACGTCAAGTAGGTAATATTATGACCAGTTTACCAATGAGGAAGCTGACACTCAGAAAGGTTGCCATATGCCCTGGGCTCCTCAGCTACAAACCGGAGGAATCAGCATTTGAACCCTGGTCTCTCTGACATCAAACACTTGCTCTTCACCAGCCCTACAATGCTCTGATATAATACTAATATTTAATTTTGCAAGGTGGAAAAAGCTTAAAATACCACCGATCAGAGCTCCTCATGAGCGACAGCTGTGCAGCACGGTGTGTAACAGGAGGCCAAGCCATTCAAACCTCTGGATTCGTCATGTTAACTTTGCCTTCCTGGGCTGTTACCAACAAAGGACAAAAATCCTGAAATCTCAAAGTATTAGACAAGTCAGTAGACTTTCTTTGCCCCTTAAAAAACAGGTACTGATCTAACTCCTTAGTCAAAGAACCTTCTAACATTTCCAAGATCAATTTTTGAATTGAGATCCTTCTCTCATTATTTGAGTTCTTTAAGTACGTTATTTTTAAAATTCTGAACTGGTTTGCTGACATTTTCTCATTCCCAGAAGACTTTTCAAATGTGTTTTTTAAATCGCTACTTTATTGTATACATTGAGTTGTTAGCTAAAGGAGCACGGCCACAACTACCAGAGTGGGGCTGCTTCACCACTGAGAAAGCTTCCAATACCAGCAAAACCCCCAATTCTTAGAGCACTTTTCTCTTTTTCTTTCTTTCTCTTTTTCTTTCTTTCTTTCTTTCTTTCTTTCTTTCTTTCTTTCTTTCTTTCTTTCTTTCTTCCTCGTCTTTCCTCCCTCCCTCCCTCCCTCCCTTCCTTTCTTGATTTTATTTATTTTAGAGAGAGAGCAAACTAGCACAGGTAGGGGGAGGGACAGAAGGAGATGGAGAGGGAGCACACTCCCCACTGAGCAAGGAGCCCGATGGCAGCACTCGATCCCAGGACCTGAGCCGAAGGCAGACGCTTAACTGACTGAGCCACCCAGGGGCCCCAGCACATTTTTTCTATGATATTTAACACTTCTCTCGGTCTACAATGTTTCTACGCACCTAGTCATATGGACATCACAAATAGAGGAGAACCAAGAATCAGACAGCATACCTGGTCCAAAATCAGAAGAGTAATGATCTTTTTAAAAGCCTTACTATACAAGTAATATTATTCTCCATAAATCTACGTTAGCTTCTAAGTACTTTAAGAAATTAAATATAAACTAATCTATTCATTCAACAAATCTGAGCATCTTCTACTATGCCCAGCACTCTTCCATCCTTACTCTCATAAACCTTTACACAGCCAAGACACTTAATATCACCAGGAGCCTCAAAAATGAAAACACTATGGCCAAAATGTAATTACTTTCTAGTAACAGTCTTACTGACATCCTCAGACAATGTTTTCTTGTGGCACCTCTTAGTCACTTATTTTAAATGTAAAGCAACTTGGTATTTTAAAAGAGTACCAACAATTCATTGACAATTTCAGATAAACAGGAAAGCCACTTTGTACTCAGGATTTACTTTAACAAAGGCCTTTTTACATGACTGAAAATTTAAATTTCATCAGCTTGGCCTCAAAAATACTGCTTTTCTCTCTGTAGTCATTCACGGAGTATACACCACCACATAAGAAAGGCGACCAACACACATTCCTAAAGAGGGGCAGAAAAAATCCTGACTGCCTATACTGTCCAGAAAAGAGCTTATTTGCGAATGGATTGTTATTCAGCATCTGTCAAAAGCCTGAATGAGACAATTGATATTTCAGGGACATCAGCTTAAAGATAAATTAACTAAACTCTAATGAATCACATTACCAGAACGATGCACACCTATATTACTAAAGCTTTTCTATTATGTCTGAGGCTTTTATCCACTTTCTCTAAAATGGCATGTGAAAAATGTTTCCCTATCATTTGTAAAATGTAAAACATTTTCTCCATATATACTTAATGTCATTTTATCCAAGAATCCAAATGATTATTCTCCATACAAGAGAAAAGTCTGGTATATGTCTTCTCATTAATCAATGCCAACTATAATTAGTTTTGCTTCCTCTTTTGCTTTGACTAATACAAATTAAAACAAAACAAAACCTCTTTAGTTACACACAGATGCTGAGCCATCCTTGCCCTAAGCCATCTTCTCTAAATTCCCTCTAGCAACTTCCATACTCTACCCCTGAAGCTCTGCCATTATTTTCAGTCTTCTCAAACTTATAATTGTAAGACAATCTCAAATCCTTTCTCAAGTAGATAAGTAATAAACAGTTGTCTCTACATCGCTGTACTAATACTAGAATTGCTTTAGTAGAAATTAGTTATAACTAAAAATCAGCCTGGATCATGCAGAAGATTTGGTAAGCATCAAAGAATCAGAAAATAAGGACTGAAAGACCCACCTCCCAGGCTAAGGAGGTAGACTCCCAAAGAGAGAATGCTGCCTCCTGAGATTCTTGTCTACTTTGGCAAGTCATAAGTGCATGACAGAAAAAATACTGCAAAGAAACCTGTGAATAAGAGCTAGTATAATACATATCCATCCACTGGGGTTTCTGAAGTAAACTCTTGAACGTCCAAAAAGCAAAGCACAAGGTAAACAAGATAAATCACCTGGCTTCAACTTCATATTTACACGAGTTAAACACGGGCCTTGCCAGTCTCTTCCTCTAGCACCCACCAGAGCACGACAAAGCCCCAGGACGAAGCACCTGAATGACCTCAGTTCCTTGAACACCCACCTGCCAGTGGTAGGAAGCAAGATCATAAAAATGAGTAAATCCTGGGCCTCAAGGAGATTAAAGTCTTTTATTAACACAGAGGAATTTTTTATAGGATAGTGTAACTGCCTGGAACAACCCTCAGAAAACTCATATTGCAATAAATTCTGAATCTAGTGTTTTGACGACTGAGAAACAGCCTGCCCACTTCTGAGTATATACCCAAAAGAAGTGGAGGCAGGGACTCAACGGATACCTGTACATCTACGCTCAGAGCAGCATTACTCACAAAGCCAAAAGGCAGAAGCACCCCACGTGTCCATCCACAGAAAAACAGATACACAAAATTTGTGTGCGTATGTACTGAATACTATTCGGCCTTAAAAAAGAAGGAAATGCTGACACGTGCCACAGCGTGAATGAACGCCGAAGACCATGCTAGGTGAAATAAGCCAGTCACAAAAGGACAAATACTGCAGGACTCCAACGACAGGAGGTTCCTAGAGCAGTCCGATCCACAGAGACAGAAGAATGGTGGGTGCCAGGTCTGAGAGGAGGATGGAATGGGGAGTTAGTGTTTAGTGCAGGCAGAATTTCAGCTGAAGATGATGAAAAGTAAAATATGCATCACAAAATTTACCATTTTAACCATTAGTAAGTGTGCAGTTTGGTGACATTAAGTATGTGCATGTTGTTTTGTAACCATCACCACCCCGGAAAAAATCTGAATTATTCAGATAATCAGAAGCCACCAGAGTGTTTAAGGCTAGAAAGAGTTTCATTCATTCAACAGATATTAACTGAGGACTTTAAGGCTAGAAAGAGTTTCATTCATTCAACAGATATTAACTAAGGACCTGTTATGCAGGTTTTTCTCCTAAAATCCACTTGATACAACGATGCAGTGCAATGCAGTGCAAAAGGGCCTACACACAGGCCAATCAAACCATGATTGTACCGACTGCCACTTCTAGATTCATAACCCAGGTCAATAATCTGAGTCTTCGTTTCCTTGCATGTAAAATAAAGACAATATTGAGTTTGCCTCAGGGTTGCAGTGAGGATTAAATGAGAATGTATATAAAGGCAACTGAAACATCTTGGCACAGAATAAGGAGGCACTTTTTATTAATAAATGTGTCCCTTCTTTCCCTTGCCACAAGTAATGACCACAGGATGTTAAGGTCATGAGTGAGAGATCCTCTATGAAATATCTACTTTCTCAAATGAAACCGGCAGCTCACTTGTCAGACAGTAGCAGGGAATAAATCATCTCAATGCCATAAAAGTCATCCTTCCTAGAAGGCAGCGCAACACCAAAAGAACTCCAACTATGAAACACCGCAAAATCACTATCAAATATGAATCAAGAGCCACATCAAAATAAAATGTCTTCTAAAACAAAGACAAGAAAACTTAGCAACGGCCAAACCTCACTATACAACTCATACAAGAGCCACAGGCAAAATACAGTAGATGGTCTTAACCTTTAATGATGAGATGATAGCATAAACCTAAAATAATGGCAGCAAAAGAAGACCTTTTCTCCCCAAATTAAACTAATACATCTTTTCTTAAAACAGCATGTTGATGCCATGAATAAATCCATTAACCCATGTTACCATTTAAATGTCCACAGTGACCGTATTAAAGACAATCTTTATAGTACTGCTAACCTATAAACAGAGTAAGTTTGATATGGCCTAAAATGAAGTTCTAGAACAGTTACATGCACGTGTGTGTGTGTGTGTGTGTGTGTGTGTGTAGCATATGCTCCATAGGATACACATGTGTCACAGGTAGTAGCTGGCTCTAAAGACAACACTATGCAAAATAAACGGATTATTTCAGAGCCTAGATAGTAATAATATTCCCCCAAATATTAATAGTGCTAAAATCACTATCCCTAGCAGTCTCATTCAGAATCCTGTACCATCATCTACCCTCTAATAAATTACTGGAACTCTAGGTTAAGATGCATACTCATATTTAGGAAGCTTAACGTTTGCAGCAACACAATTTCAATTTAGTGAACCTTTTATTACAGCACATTTTAAAATACATATTTTCGAAGTTACTTAACTCCTCACTCCTGCCCTTTCCGTTCACTGAGTGTGTTGCAACTTGACAAACAAGCAACTGAAAATCGGGATTGCAAAGATTCGGAAAACTCAAAACCAGAAGCACCTCCAGGCAGCACAGACTTGAACGTAATTACTCTTTAATAAGATGAATGCTTTTTAAGTGTGATAGTCCTCAGAGTGTTTAGACTTTTCATATGGATCAGGAACGGGTCGCCAAAGAATGACTTCCTTCACAAAAGCACTGACTGAACACTACAGAGCAAAGGACTCCTCACTCATCCCTGTTTTTACAAATCTCTATGCTATTAGAGATACATTACGTGGTTTGTTCAGCTCTGCCGCGGGCAGAGCCTTCGGGGCAGCTCAGCTTTTCGAGACAATTCACTTAAATCTGATGTGCTAACCTAAAACATACACTGACTTCCCGAAGATTAAAAACCCTCACGAAAGGCTCCTTTGCAGGGTTCCGGCGTTCTGGCAACAAAAACAGCGGAGGGGAGGGGCGAAAAGATGGCCTCGGCCACCCGCCCCGGGGGACCCAGAACTGGTCACCTGCCAGTAAACGCTAACAATCCTCCCCGGGCGGGACCCGAAGGCTCGCGCTTCCCCGCCAGCCCCGACAGCCAGCCTTCCTGCCCTCCGAGGAGGCCCGACGCGGGGGGCGGGGAGGGGGGATGCCCGGCCGCCGCAGGTCCCGAGGATGCTCCCCCGACGCCGGCGCGGGTCCCGCACCGCTCCCGCGTGCGTAACCGGACCTGTCAAAGGCTGCTCTCCACGGGCCCGGCGGGCGGCAAGACGGGCTCCACGCCCGCTGCGGAGGCGCCCACGGCCCCGGCCGCCGCCAGCCCGACCACACCGAGTCCCTCCAAGGCGCAGAGGTCGGGGCAGCGCGGAGCCCGGCGCGGGGGACGCCCGGCCCGCAGGCCGCGCCGCCCGGCACCAGGCGAGGCCGCGCCATCTGGCCGCGCCGGCTCCCTTCCCCGGAGGGTCCGGGCCCGGGAGCCCACGCGGGCCTCGCCGCGGAGGCGGGCGCGGGGGCCGGGCGGAGCCGTTCCCCGCCCCGCACACAAAGCGGCTCCGCGGGAGCCCGCCTCACCTGCAGCACGGGGCGCCGCGGGCCTTCGAGAACCATCGGACCCCGCTCCGGCACGCGCGTCACAGCCCAGGCCTCCGGGTGCCGCCTAGCGCCGCCGCCGCCGCCATTTCCTCCCGCTCGCCGTCGCCTCGTCCCCGCTGTCAGGTTACTCCATTCACCTGGGCCTGGAGCAGCCTGCGCCGCGCCGCCGCCTCGACCCCTCCCGCCGGCGCCTGCGGAGACTGCGCAGAGCCCGGCTCGCCCGCAGCCCGCGCACGGCCCGCGGCAACGGCGCACAGCCGCTTGGAGAATCCCACCGGCGCCCGCGCCGCCCCCTCCGCGCCCCCACGCTCCGCTCGCCTTGCTCGCCCCGTGCCGGCATGAGAGCGAGCCTGTGATTGGACAGGGTGCGGCGGTGAAAGGTTAATCCTGGCCCCGCAGCCACTCAGGAGCCGGGAGACAGCGGACGCGGGAGGCGGAAGCCAGGCGGCGTTTGCGGCCCAGCGCCGGGAGTGGACCGGGGCGATCCACCGCCTGTAGCCCCGCGCCTTCGCCGCCCTCCCGGGCCCGGGCGCCGAGACTGCGGGCGCTCGCTCAGCTCGGCAGAACCTCCCGGCTCTCGGAATTCGTCAGCCTCCATTGTTGCCCCTCTGGCACCCACCGCCCCCTAAACGTGGCCCTGCCCCATGGCCGGAATTGTTCTCCCGAGGCTCAGCGCTCCTCTTACCACTGCCTCCCCTTTTTAAAGGGCCTTCCCACGCGCCTGCTTCCCCGCCGTGGTGGTGCAGGGCACTCCACATTTGGGGAGACAACAGACCCCACCCCCGCCCCCGCCCCGGAACTGGGATAACCGGATAATGGGATGGAGATGGCAGCCCCATTTATGTAAATTGATCATTTGCATAGGTCGCAACCCTCTGCCAACCCTCGTGGCTGTGAATTAAAGTATGGGTGGAGGTGAAGTACGTGATTGGCTTAAAGACAATCCTATTAATTTTTCCCAAAATGTAGGCATCTCTTGCAGAGGACTCCCCCTGATACACCGGAGGACGTATGGTGACAGAGACCAAGCTTCAAATCTTAAGCGTTAGCACTTAGCACCTACTACGTGCTAGAGACACGGTTCCATAGGACAGCCACCAGCCCCATGTGGCTCCTGGGCACTTAAAAAGTGGCTACTCCCAATTGCGATGTGCTGGTTGGAACTCAGAGCAATGTGTTCTTTACAAAAACAGAATGTAAGACCTCACACTAATCATGTATTGATTAGTTGTAATATTCTTATATGTTGGGATAAAGTTTCACTTGCTTCTTTTTCTTTTTTGAATGTGAGTAGTCTTGGAAGAATTTTAATGTCTTGTGTGGCCCACATTTTACTGCTATTGGACAGGCTGCTTTATGATTCACAGGCCTGTGATATGAATGTGGACCCTGTGGGATGGGCGTTGTAACTGCCCCCATTTTAGCAGCTGAAGGAACTGACTAACCTCCAGCAAGTAAGCAGCTAGTAAGTGAACAACCGAGATGAGAACCCCAGGTAGTCTGGCTTTGGGACTGGTGTGCTGTCATTCACTACTGTGCTCAAATTTTGATCATAGGGGCACCTGGGTGGCTCAATCAGTTAAGCATCTGCCTTTCGCTCAGGTCATGATCCCAGGGTCCTGAGATGGAGCCCCATATCTGGCTGTCTGCTGGGGGTGGGGGGAGCTGCTTCTCCCTCTCCCTCCCAGCTCCCCCTGCTTGTGCACCCGCTTGTGCACTCTCTCTCTCTGTCAAATAAATAATTTAAAAAAATTTTTTTCTGATCAGACATCTACCATAAATTGGCTTGAAGTTTCACTGAAGCATAGAATGTTCATGGGCAAAATTAGGCAATAGAATGCTTTGAGCCAACCTCCATAAAAGCATCTCTTATGTGTTAAACACTGTGGGCAAAAGACCTCCTCAGTAACACACGTTAAGGCTTTACGGAGATAATCCTTTGCAAGAAGGATGGCTTCTCAGGGTGAAGATAGGCTGGGATCCACTAGCAGTGGGAATTTGTGGGCATGTAAAACTTTTAGCCCCTCCTGCTGTCTTTTCAATCTGTCAAGACTAGCTGAGCTTCTCCATCAGCAGGTTTGTCTGATTTTCACCAATTTTTTAAATTTTAAAAATAAGTGGTACATACATACGGTTCACCCATCAAACAGCATAAAAATGTATACGGTAGAAAGAATCTCTCTCCCAAATCTATCTCCAGACAGGTAACCAGTGTTTCCTGTTCTTCTGCAGAATTTTTTTATGCATATATAAGCCAAGACTTCCTCATTTACAAAAAATGGTAACGTGCTACACATACCTTGCTTTTTTTACATAATATATCCAGGAAATATAGCAATTTATACAGAGCTCTTTGCTTTTTTTTTTTTTTTCAATCCCCATAACATTTATTGCTGGGATGTGCCATAATTTATTTAACCAATTCTCTATTGGTGGACATTTAAACTTCCAGTCTTTTGCAATTAAACACTGATCCATTTGGAACTGATTCAGTATATGGGATGACGGATGGATCCAAATTATTTTTTTTTCCAGATGGCTACACAGTTTGCCACTTCTTGGCCATTTGTTGAAGAGTTCACTTCTACACTCTGCATTTTGTTCCAATGATCTATCTATTCATGCACCAGTTGCTGGTTTGTTTTTAAATCAGGAGACCTCAACTCATGTATGGGATAGAGTTTCACACTTTGTTTGGATCACTAGAAATCTTAGAGCTAATATTTCAGGCCATGTTAAGCAACGGTACAGTACCATGTGGTATGCATTTTCTGTGGGCTAATTTTTATTTTCCCTTTGCCCTGATTATTTCCATAATTTGCTTTATTTATTTATTTACTTTTTTTGTAGGACAAGCCAGGATATAAATATACCTTTGTTTAAGACTCTCTGTTTGCAAGTAACAGAAACCAACCTGAAGTAGCTTAACCAAAAGGGAAGAATTTTATCATAAGGTTATGGGAGCTTCCCACAAAAGCCAGGAGCAGGAATACAGCTATAGCAAAGAACTAGACCCAGGAGTTGGAAAGCTTTCAGAAACTTAAAGGTACTTTCTGTGTCCTTCTACTGTGATTTTTTTCTCTGTCTTTGCTTATCTGTGTATCTTTCTCTACTAACTGGTTCTCTCTGCTTTTCCATCGACACAGAAGAATATAGCCATTCCCCTATTCAGCTGGGAAGTCAGCCCACTGTGGAGGTCAGAGCCCAAAGAAAGGAAGGTGGGGTGCAGACCTGCAAAGTTAGGTGGCTGATTATATACACAAGGGGACTACACAAATTAAAAAGTATATTGAGGATAATGGAAGCCAGATTTCTCACTGTTGGAGAAGGGGGTTACAAATACAGAAAGCGGACAAGCCGCTCAAGCCTTCTTGAGTGGTCAGATTGGAATTGGAGGTATTGATGTGAACCTAAGGCTTTCAGTATACATATAAAAGTATATATATGGGACTCCTGGGCTCAGTCGGTGAAGCATCTGCCTTCGGCTCAGGTCATGATCCCACGATCCTGGGATGGAGTGCTGCATCGGGCTCCGGGCTCGGCAGGGAGCCTGCTTCTCCCTCCGCCTGCCGCTCCCCCTGCTTGTGCACTCGTTCGTTGTCTCTCTCACAAATAAATAAAATATATTTTTTTAAAGTATATATATGCATATATAGCTTTGGAGCAGCAGCACCGTCACAACCAGAACACCTCACACCCGGATCTAAACCTCATTTTCCACCAAAAGGAGCCAGGGCTTCTTGAAGAAAGATCTGATTTCCGGGTCAGGACAGAGAAGGTATAGATGAGCCCGGAACTTCTTATTGGGCCAGAAAATATGAAAATCCCCAAAGAGTGAGGGAGACATTTCAAAAGGACATAGGAGTCAGCTTGAAGGGGCTCCCACGGGCCAAATCTGGGAAAGTGGAACATGAAAATAAGTACTGATAGTAGGGAATTATGTCCCACGGAGGAAAGCAGAATCCATGAGTCCTCGCTGATGTTGCTGCTGTTGTTGTTTTAATGAGTAAATTAATGAGGGGAAGAGACGGCTCGTCCTTATACTAGAATGCAACTAATAAATTTAGAAGGAATAATGGAATTAGAAAATCACCATTTGGGGAATGGAAGCTGGTGCAGCCACTCTGGAAAACAGAATGGAGGTTCCTCAGAAAGTTAAAAATAGAAATACCCTACAGTCTATGGATTAAGAAGTTGTGGTCCATATATATGATGGAATATTACTCAGCTATCAGAAAGAACGAGTTCTCAACATTTGCTACAACATGGACAGCACTGGAGGAGATAATGCTAAGTGAAATAAGTCAAGCAGAGAAAGACAACTATCATATGATTTCTCTCATCTATGGAACATAAGAACTAGGATGATCGGTAGGGGAAGAGAGGGATAAAGAAAGGGGGGGTAATCAGAAGGGGGAATGAAACATGAGAGACTATGGACTATGAGAAACAAACTGAGGACTTCAGAGGGGAGGGGAGTGGGGGAATGGGATAGACCGGTGATGGGTAGTAAGGAGGGCACGTATTGCATGGTGCACTGGGTGTTATACACAACTAATGAATCATCGAGCCTTACATCGGAAACCAGGAATGTACTGTATGGTGACTAACATAATATAATAAAAAAATCATTAAAAAAAAAAAATACCCTACAGTCTAACAATTGCACTACTAGGTATTTACCCAAAGGATACAAAAACGCAGATTCGAAGGGGTACCTGCACCCCAATGTTTATAGCAGCACTATCAACAATAACCAAACTATGGAAAGAGCCCAGATGTCCATCAACTGATGAACAGATAAAGAAGATGTGGTATATATATAATGGAATATTACTCAGCCATCAAAAAACGAAATCTTAGCATTCAAAATGATGTGGGTAGAGCTAGAGTGTATTATGCTAAGTGAAATAAGTAAGTCAGAGAAAGACAAATACCATAGGATTTCACTCTTAAGGGGAACTTAAGAAACAAAACGGATGAACATATGGGAGGAGGGAAAGGGAAAAACCATAATACACTCTTAAAGACAGAATACAAACTGAGGGTTGACAGAGGGAGGTGGGTGGGGGATGGGCATTAAGGAGGGTGCTGGTTGTGAAGAGCACTGGGTGTTGTCGGGAAGTGATGAATCACTGAATTGTACTTCTGAAATCAATATTGCACTATATGTTAACTGACTAGAATTTAAATAAAAATTTGAAAAAAAAAATCACCATTTGCCAATCATCAGACAAGAACTATCAGGGTTTACTAAATCTAGTGGGTAAAAGTTGGACAAGGAATGAGATAGTTATATAGGTTCAAAGCATCTCCCCTCAAAATTCTCATTTTAGGGGCACCTGGGTGGTGCACTCGTTAAGCGTCTGCCTTCGGCTCAGGGCGTGATCCCGGCATTCTGGGATCGAGCCCCACATCAGGCTCCTCCGCTGGAAGCCTGCTTCTTCCTCTCCCACTCCCCCTGCTTGTGTTCTCTCTCGCTGGCTGTCTGTCTCTGTCAAATGAATAAATAAATCTTTAAAAAATAATAATTAATAAATAAATAAATAAATAAATAAATAAAATTCTCATTTAAAAAACAAGAACATCACAAAAGAGAATCTAGCAGATATCACCTTATTCAAATGTTCAATGTTAACCGTCACGCAAAAGGTCATAGACACATCCCACTAGTGCTACATGGTGCAACTATAATATGGGCTTTATTGGGGGACACTTACATGCACACACATACACGCTATCCCCTGAACTGTCGTCATGACACAGAACAGGCCGAGCATGACTATTGTGTGTGTACCATGTCGAAGGTTCCTACAGGTTGAGGCCTGCTTCGTCCAGAGGCCAGGAATAAAACAGAGCCATGGTCCAAGACAGAAAGTGGGCCCTATTCCACCCTGCATTATGTGTTTATATGTTAGCCTAGTTGGGGCTGGAAAATTCCTAGTTTCTCCGGTTAGTAAGAAATATATCATGGAAAACCCCAGATATGGTGCTAGGGAGCAAGCATACCAAGGACCAAGTTCTGCTCAGAGGGCCCTGGAAACGGCCTTGCTCACCAGGAACACTGACCCTGGCCCAAGGTCTTGTCCCTTCATAGACCTGCTCAGTCCAGCTTAACAAGCTCTTAGCTCTGTTACCAAAAGAGGGAAGGAAATGAGCTTCTAGGGCCATAGAGGTTTGTCTCTCATCAGTCTCATCGCCAGTAATGCGATAAATTCACGTCAGGTGCTACAGCATCACTTCTGTAATCTTTCTGCCGGAAATGGGTGTCTTGAATCTTATGAGGAAACATCAGACAAACCCGAGTTGAGGGACGTCTACAAAATGACTGGCCTATAATCTGGAAAATTTTTAAGATTATGAAGGTTAAAGAACAGTTTCAGAATGAAGGAAACTGAAGGTATATGACAAGGAAATGCAATGCGTAATCCTGGTTTGGTTTGGATCTTGTTGCCCTAACAGATATCCTTGGTCTAGCTGGTGAGAAGTGAATGGAGTTTCAGGGTAAAGGACACATGGAAGTTCTTTGTACTTTTGTATTAGTCAGGGTTCTCCAGGGAAATAAAATCAGTAGGATATAAACTATAAGAGGAGATATTTTTTTTAGATGTATTAGAGAAAGAGTGTGTATATACTCACGGGAAGGGGTAGAGGGGGAAAATCCCCAAGCAGACTCCCCACTGAGTGAGGAGCCCGATGCGGGGCTCGATTCCACAACCCTGAGATCATGACCTGAGCCAAAACTAAGAGTCACTCAACCAACTGAGCCACCCAGGCACCCCAAGAGGAGATTTTTTACGGGAATTAGTTCATCCTCTTATAGAGGCCAAAGTCTCACAGTCTTCCATCTGCAGAACCAGGAACGCTGGGGTTGTAATTCCGTCTGAGTCCAAAAGCCTGACCAGGGACCATTGGTGTAACCCTCAGAGACCACAGGCCTGACAAGCAGAAGCTCTGGTGTCCCAGGGCAGAAAATGGACATCCCAACTCAAGAAAAGAGAGAGAATTTACAGTTCCTTTGCCTTTTTGTTCCATTCATGCCCCCAGTGGATTGGATAATGTCCATACACGTTGGTGAGATTGGTGAATTTTTTACTCGGTCTACTGAATCAAGTGCTAGTCTCTTCCAGAAACATCCTCACAGGAATAGCCAGAAACAATCTTTTACCAGTTATCTGGGCATCCCTTAGGCCAATATGCTGAGACATAAAAGTAACCATCACAACTTTCTTGCAACCTTTATTTTGGAATTATTTTCAAATAAAAAGTGAAATTAAAAACAAGAAAAAGAAGTAACACTGTAGAAAATTCTAAAGAATCTGCAAAAGGCCTACTGGAACTAATATATGAGTTTACCAAGATCACTGGATACGGGTAAATATGGAAAAATCATTTCTATTTCTATAAATAAATAATAAACAGCAATTGGAATTCTAAAATATAATGGCATCAAAAGACATGAAATATTTGGGATAAATTTAACAAAATATACACAATAATTTTACATTGAAAACTAGAAAACATTGATGAGAGAAAGTAAAGAAGACCTAAATAAATCAAGAGGTATACTATGCTCATGGAATAATGACTCAGTATTTTAAAGATGTCAGTTCTCCACAAATTGACCTATAGATTCTATGCAATTCCAATCAAAATCCCAGCAGACTTTCTTGGTAGAAACTTCCAAGTTGACGAGTTGGAAGATGTAACTACCTGACTTTGAGATTTACTATAAAGCTGCAATAATCCAGATGGAATGGTACCAATGTAAGGACAAACACAGATCAGTGGAAAATAATATAATATCAAAAAAAATCTATTCATGCACATATGGTCAATTGGTTTTCTGCCAAAGATGGCAAGGATGGAGAAAGGATAGTCTTTTCAACAGTGATGCTAGAACAATTAGATACTGATGTGCAGAAGAAGGAGAAGGAGGAGAACAACCTCAAATCATACCCTGTATTCATACAATTAACTCAAAATGGATCATAACCCTAAATGTAAAACCTAAAAATGTAAGACTTCTAGAAAAACTCTAGGAGAAAATCTTTGTAAACTCAAGTTAGGCAAAGATATCTTTGATAGGAACAAAAAATATGAACTAGAAATTTTTTTTAATTGATAAATTTAATTTAGACTTCTCAAAATTTAAAATTTCTGCTCTTTGAAAAAAACACTGCTAAGAAAATGAAAAGCACAGACTGGTAGATGATACTTTCAAAATCTATATCTGATTAATTTCTGTATCCAGAATTTATAAAGAACTCACAACTCAACATAAAAACACAACCCAATTTTTAAAAGGATTTTATTTATTTGAGAGTGGGGGGAGGGGCAGAGGGAGAGGGAGCAAGAGACTCAAGCAGACTCTGCTCTGCGTGCAGAACCCAACATGGGCTCGATCTCATGACCCTGAGATCACGACCTGAGCCAAAACCAAGAGTTGGACACTCAACTGACTGTGCCTTCCAGGTGCCCCAAAACAACCCAATTTTTAAATATGAGTAACAGATTTGAACAGATGTCTTACCAGTGAACATACATAGATAGCAATTAAACATGTAAAAGTTCCCTCAATATCATTAGTTGTTTAAAAAATGCAAATTAAAGCTACAGTGCATACCTTCTAGAATGGCCACAAAGATTGAGCTTATAGAGCGCTGACTTGGGCATAGAGCAATTAGAACTCTCATGCATTGCTAATAGGAATGCAAATAACCACGCTGGAAAATACTTTGGCCGTTTCTTATAAAGTTAAATATATACTTTCTTTATAAACTAACAATCTCAATCCTAGATATTTACCTTTAAGAAATATAAACAAATGTCCACACAAAGACCTTTACATGAATGTTTACAGCAACTCTCTTCGCAATCGCCCAAAACCCGAAACAACCCAAGTGTCATCAGTTGGTGAATGGAGAAACCAATTGCAGTTCATCCACACAGTGGAATACTACACAACAATAAAAAGGAGTGAACTACTGATCTAAGCACCAACACTGTGAACCTCAAAAGTATTACGCCAAGTGAAAGAAGCCAGACATGAAAGGTTTCATGCCGTAGGGGATTCCATTTACATAACATTCTGGAAAAGACAAAATTACAACATACAGGAAGAAATCAAATCAGTCGTTGCTAGGGCAAAGGATGAAGGGAAGGGATTGATTACATAAAGGTACCAGAGAATTTTTAGGGGAAATGGAAATGGCTGATCTCCTAACCACGGTGGTGATAATACACTGTATACACTTGACAAAACTCATTGAATTATACACTTAATTTTACTGAATTCAAATTAGACCTCAATAAACCTAACTTTAAACCAAAATCTAGGACTCCACAGTCGATCTCACTTACATCTTCATGGTCACCATAGGCTCTAGGCAACTAACGCACACACCATCTTTGCCTCATACCACCTTGCCTCAGACATGAAACCCAGCCTTGCCTCCATTTCTCCAACAAGCTCATTCGCTATCAAGCGTTATGACCCAAAATGCACAATGGTGTTAGGCGGCAGGGAGGGAGGCGGGATGGGGCAAAGGAGGAGGCTTTGCCTCTTACCAGTGAAAACAACTTCAGTTGAACAGAAGGCATTGTCATCCTCAAAATAACTTCTGAACACCCCATCACTGTAGAGTTCCTTTACGTCTTCGCCCTGTTCAACTCTTTCCCTGTCTCCTCTTTGGTGGCGTTTCTGTTCATCTCTTGGAGTCTGAGAATAAAACTATATCTCACCCTCCGCCCTCTCAGTACAACTGATTGCTCTTTCTCTGGTATCACATGTGACTCCCAGAAACAGTCTAAATTGATCTACTCCACATGAATACACGTGCTCCTGAAAACCAGCCAGTGACAGCCCCTACTTTCTGAAAGTCAATGAGCCTCAGTCCCATAACCACGTCTCCAGAGCTAATGATCCATCAATCCCTGGACACTCTGGTTTCTGAAAGTCCCCCAATCTCTGAACTCCACACTTCCCAAAGCCTGTTTAAGATCAGCAGCTTGCTCTGATCGGAAAGACTGTGCCAAATACAGCTCTCCGCCTCTCATGCAAACAAGAAATTCAGCTCTGTGATTCAAATAGTGAGAGGTGGCCCCTTCCTCAAACAGGTCTTAGTGCTTGCTGACATTCATAAGTAGCAAGGGCTCACCCAACCGCATCAGCTTCATCAGAGTATTGCCCCCCGCACTGGAAGCGAGTTCCTTTCCAAAGAGGAATTCTGAGTATCAGCTGCTGATACAATATTTTTTCTCACTTTATTAAAAACACTCATTTATTCACTAAATATTCATTGAGCACTTCCTTTGTAGAAGACACTATTTTGGTGCTAGAGCTACGGAGTTGAAAAAGGTAGAGACGGTTCCAATTCTCATGGAATCTTACACTCCAGGAGAGAATAGCAAATACTATCAATAAACTTTGATGATTGCTTCTAATGGCAAAAGCATATGGGTATGAGGCCATACAATAGGGGAGCCTAACTTAGTCCGTGAAGTCAAGGACGTTCTTCCTAAGTAAGAAATCTTCTTACGAGCTGTGACCTGGAGTACTAGCAGCCAGGTAAAGAGTAGGGGGATTTCTAGGTAGAAGGAACAGGATGCCCAAACCCAAAGGCAAGGAGGTATGGCTCATTCCAGAAACTGAAAGAAGTCCAGTATTGATCCACACATAGAGCAAGAGATGAGGAAAGGCAAGAAAACAGCACCAGAACACAAAGGAACTTGTGTATTATGTTAAGGATTTGTGCTTCATCTCAAAGATGGAGAAGCCATAGAGAGGTTTTCAAGCCAAAGGTGATCAGATCAGATATATATTGTTTAGTGTTAACTCCAGCCAGTGTAGAAAATGAAGAAGAATAAAATTGGAGAGTTCATTTGCAATCGTGTAAAAGACGTGATGGCTTTTTTTTTTTTTTTAAGATTTTATTTATTTGACAGAGAGAGACACAGCGAGAGAGAGGGAACACAAGCAGGGGGAGTGGGAGAGGGAGAAGCAGGCTTCCCGCTGAGCAGGGAGCCTGATGCAGGGCTCGATTCCAGGACCCTGGAATCATGACCTGAGCCGAAGGCAGATGCTTAACGGCTGTGCCACCCAGGCGCCCCAAGACGTGATGGCTTTGACCAGGATAGTTCTGGGGGGGGGGGGGGGGAAATGTAGCTGAATTAGAGCTATTTGCAAGGTAAAAACATGTGTGTTTTCCTCTCCTCTTTTATAGTGGTGGTTTCAAGCTCGCCAAGAGTCTATTTTCTGGGAATTAGAAGGGGTGATTCGGACAGAGCACTGCTGGGCTTCAGACCTTTGGGATCTGAACAAAGGGGCTTGTTAAATGGGATTAAGATTAACAGTCTTTACCACAACGTTAAACTTCCATCATTCTTTTGCTTTGTTTTTATCAAAATAATGAAAACAGCTAAATGGGAACCTTCATCTAGTCAAGTAGAATTTTCAGTTAAAACACAATGTAGAGAAAAATACGCCGGTCACGCACACTCCGTACCTTTTTCCACCCTCCCAGATCATCGTTGTATCAGGCCTCTCTTCAGACTCAAGTAAAATGACTCGAGTAAAATGAAGTCAATTTCTCTTGGCTTCTCCTTTTTTGGGATGACTTTTGCTCAATCACATCTTTTGCCCTCACATCAGTACTGAATCCCTGTAGCTTGTTTCATTTAGAAGGTAAGAACTCCAACCTTCATACTATTCAGTATTTTATCAGGAAAAGTTACCCAAAACTACCTGCCACTTTTCCCAGCACCCCGAATAGCTCCCCAATTGAGTTTCAGTATCTTTTCACTCTGACAGGGGAAAATAAAACAACAGAAAGATTACAGCCATGTGGTTACCCTATCCGTTTCACAGTATTCGATTGACTTCCCCTCCCCCCATTGGATGACAATAATTTTCCCATATCTTGGCATTAGCACTTTATCCTCTGGAAAAAAATGTGAAGTATACTCTTAATTTGTATTGAATCATTACTCAGTAAACAACATTCATGCAGCATTAGAAAATTGAGCTACCCTATGATCCAGCAATTGCACTACTGGTTATTTACCCCAAAGATACAGACATAGTGAAGAGAAGGGCCATATGCACCCCAATGTTCATAGTAGCATTGTCCACAATAGCTAAATTGTGGAAGGAGCCGAGATGCCCTTCAGCAGATGACTGGATTAAGAAGATGTGGTCCATATATACAATGGAATATTACTCAGCCATCAGAAAGAACGATTACACAACATTTGCAGCAACGTGGACGGCACTGGAGGAGATTATGTTAAGTGAAATAAGTCAAGCAGAGAAAGACAATTATCATATGGTTTCACTCAGTTAACATAAGAAACATAGAGCATAAGAACATAAGAAATAGGAAGATCGGTAGGAGAAGGAAGGGAAGAATGAAGGGGGGGGTAAACAGAAGGGCGAATGAACCATGAGAGACTGTGGACTCTGGGAAACAAACTGAGGCCTTCAGAGGGGAGATGGGGGTTGGGGATTGGGATAGGCTGGTGATGGGTATTAAGGAGGGCACATATCGCATGGTGCACTGGGTGTTATACGCAACTAATGAATCATGGAACATTGCATCAAAAACTGGGGATGTACTGTATGGTGACTAATACAATAAAATAAAAATTATTTTTAAAAAAGAACTTGTATAAAGCAATTTTTTTAAAAGATTTTTTATTTATTTATTTGACAGAGATAGAGACAGCCAGCGAGAGAGAGAACACAAGCAGGGGGAGTGGGAGAGGAAGAAGCAGGCTCATAGCAGAAGAGCCTGATGTGGGGCTCGATCCCAGAATGCCGGGATCACGCCCTGAGCTGAAGGCAGATGCTTAACTGCTGTGCCACCCAGGCGCCCCTAAAGCAATTTTTAAAAGAGCTTAGAATGATAAAATCAGGTATACCCAGATTTTTTTCTTAATGCTGAGCTTACTTAAACAGAACTATAGACTTGAACATTGATTTTAGGTAGACTTATTGTTCATTCCTTCTCTCCACTACCATTCGCTTACCTGTTTTCCTAGACAAAGCAAACTTATCGTGGGTTCAGCTTTCTCATGCGATATGAGCCAAGCAGATCAGAAAAAGGCAACTGCACGGGGTCCCTCCCTGCTATGGCCTGACGATTTGGGTCCCCCAAATTCAGATGCTGAAACTCTAACTCCCAAGATGATGGTATAGGAGGTGGGGCCTCCGGGAGGTGGATTAGGTCATGAGGGAGGCACCCCCACCCATGGGATTGGTGCCCTTGTAAAAGGAACCCCAGAGAACTGCTCGCCCCTTCCACCATGTGAGGACACAGCAATGGAGTCAGCGGTCTACAACCTGGAAGAGGGCCTTCACCAGAAGCTGGCCATGCTGACACCCTGCTTTTGGGCTTCCAACCTCCAGAACTGGGAGAAATAAATTTCAACTACTAATACGGGTTTGTGGTATTCTGTTATAACAGCCTGAACAGACTGAGACACTCCCTACGCACACCCAGCACCTGGAGCACTTGGACACGACGTGTTAGCTCACTAAGCTGCGGTAACAAAATACCACAGATTGGCGGGTGCGGGGGGAGGGGGGACAACAGAAATTAATTTTCTCCCAGTTCTGGAGGCTGGAGGTCGATCAAGGTGGCAGCAGGGTTAGTTTCTTCTGGCCCAGTTCCTTGGCTTGTAGACGCCATCTTCCCCTCTGTCGTCACGTGGTCTTCCCTCTTCACACTCATCCCAGGTGTCTTTTCGTGCATCCACATTTCCTCTTCTTACAAGGACACACTGGACTAGGACGCACCTATACGACCTCTTTTTACCTTAATCACCTTTTTAAAGGCCTTTTCTCCACATACAGTCACATTCTGAGGTTGGCAATGGGGCTTCGACATATGAATTCTGTGGGGACACAACACAGCCCATAGCACTCCAGAGGGCTTCTGCTGTCCCCGGGATCTCAGACGCCCGCAGTGTCATCCCAAGCTGCACGCTGGTGCCACCCACCATCCTTGCTTGTTTCACTGTCCATTTATGACCTTCTCCCTTACCTAATAATTCAGAGGAAACTGACAGGCTATTAGGTGTGAATCTCTCAGACTGGATCATTCCACTGCTCAAAATCTTCCACCACTCCTCACCCAAACTTGAGTGTGGCGCTCAAGTTCCCCTGGAACCCAGCCTCTCCCAAGGTTTCCGACCTCAGATCCTGCTTGGGGCTCTGCTGTCTCTGCGTGCTCTGGGCACACCGACCTCCTGGGCTGCCATGAAAACACTCTCCTTTCCAGAGGCAGGATGTCCCGGCCCCTCTGTTTTGACTTGAGCTTGTGACATGGTTATTTTACAGCTATGGGCTGGAAAGCCTCCTCTTGGCCTCGTCAGCGGTGCTCCTTGTCCTTCCCGCTTAATTCAAATACCACTTCATCACGCCGCCGCCCCTGACTCTCCCGCAAATAGAGTTAATGTCCACCCTTGGTTTTCTCACGGCAACTTCACCCCTGAGTATACAGCACTGATGACATTACGTTTTGTCTTCGCTCTGCCTCCCTGCCTTCACGCCCGGGCCACATCCCCGCTAGGCACGAATAGTGGTGTCTGTGTCATACCCATCTCTTATGTCTCCACCGTGCGCATAGGGCAAACGTAAAAAGGAAGAAAGAGAGTGGGGGAGGAAGAAGTAAGAGAGGGAGAGAGAGAACAAAACCGAAGACTGCGTGATTCCCCATGATTGCAACATATAATCGCTTATCACACCACCAGTGCGAAGATCCCGTCGTCCGTTTAAAGTTTAGCAAAACATACCTTCTCCATGCAGTTTCAAGGCAACTTACACCCACAGTAGCTTCGGCAGGAGGCCGTGGCCCTCGTTATGTAGCAAACACGCTGTTTTGTCTGTCCTGGTGCGGCACACGCTCTCTTAAATAGGAATTCCTTCCCCCCGCCCTCCCGAGATCCCACCTCCAACAGTGTAGCTCTCCCAGACGGCCAGCCACGGACTCTACCCCCTAATCCCAGGGCGGGACGTGTGAGGGCTGGACCAATCACTGTTCACGTTTCTCCAGGCCACATGACACACCCTGACCAATCAGAAACCTTCTCTAGAATTTTGCTGCCTGGAGTTGGTGACGATGAATCTTTGCCTCACTAGTCAATGTGTTCTAAGTGTGTGATCCTGGAAGCTGCTGGCACCCAAGTGTTCCCCAAGTGTGGAGAGAGCCCATTTCAGGGGAAGCAAATGTCACCAGAAAACAAAACAAACAAACAAACAAAACAGAAAAACTGAGATGAGAGATGGAGACAGGGAGTGGAGGAGGGAGGAGAAACAGAGACAGAGACATTGTAAGATATCCTTAAAGCCAGCTTCATCCCATCTTGCCCCCAATACTTTTAAAGCGATTCGAATTGCATCTCTGTCCTTGCAAGCAAAATGACTATGAAAAATAGTAAGCTTGAATTTTCATTGATCCTTGGCAAATTTTCCATAAAATGTGGTCAGAGGACAGCATCTATAGTGAGAGAGAGGTCAGGCTCTGTCTCCAGATAATCTAGATTGGAATCCAGCTCTGTCTCTTACTCGATCACCTTACTAAGCTACAGTTCTGTCTTTCATAAAGCGTAAATAGTAATACTACCCATGACTTGGGGTTGAGAGAATTCAATGAAATATTGTATGTAAAGTGATTAGCACATAATCGACATTCCACAGGTTGTAGTTATCATGAATATTAGAGACACGTGGGAAGAATCATTGAAATCAATTAAATAGAAGCAGCAACACATACTTGAGTACATCTTAAGAATGAGGATTCTCTACCCTCATAATCCTGTGCTGGGCACCCCAGGAAATGAGAGGATTGCTCATGGTCTGTGCCCTCTAGAGCTGACAATCCCCTAGGTGAGGGGATTTTCAAAATTCGAGATGCTTCCTAGAGAAGCAGCCTGTTTCTGTGTGTCTCCCACCTCAGCGATTGGCCCATGAGAGCCGGAAACATGCCAGATCCTCTTTGTACCGCAGGCACTTTGCCCCATTCCAGGCGCAAAGCAGTAGTTCAATAAAAGTCTGCTGGATGAATGAGCCCTAAAGTAAAAGACACCTGTTCTTTGGAAGTCACTGTCACTGAACTGGCTTTTGAACAGACGCCAAAGAATATAGAATAGGCTAGTTACAGAAACAAACTCACTCCCGCCCCAGGTTTCAGCTACAACGTTCTCTCTTAAAGTGTCCACACTTCCCAGAGTTCGATCACACGCTGAAGTAAGCGTGAGTTTTTCAGACTGAACTATCCATGTTTTGGATTTCCCCCCCACCGTTTGGCAACTGGGTGGTGGGAATGCTTCTTCAGTTTCCCCCCTGACCACAACCTCTTAGTAAAAATCCAGGAACATGTCAAGAACGTGCAGCTCAACTCGGAATGACATTTCTTTGAGGCTTCCCCCCAAAATGAGCTGCCTCACCTTTGACCGTGCCAGGCCAGGGTGAGCTGTCTTCTCGGCAGCCCTGGTGCTTCGTCGGTGCACCGTTCAATTGTCCTGCGCAGTATCTTCTCAGGGACCGGGCGGTCTGCTTTAAAGCCACAAAAGCCCGAATGCTGCTGCCACAAAGGCTGCAGTCCAGGGGCTCGTTGCAGACCATGCAGTTTTCTTAATTGATTGTTGATTACAGCTTGTCTGTATTGATGAATTTCTTGGGGTGACAATTAACCAAAACCAAAGCTAGTTACCTTAATTGATAAAGGGATTTTGTTGGAAGGATACTGTTAAATCCTACAGTAGATCTCCCTGTTAGAATCTGAGGGGGAGTTGAATAATCTAAGGGGAGGGCACGAAGCAGGACAGGTGTGAAGCTCATGGACCATCTCGCTGGCCTTCTCCATGATGTGTCTCAACACCGATCAGTCTAGATGAAAATTCCAAATGCCTGGGAGGAGAAGAATCCGATTGGCCCAGCTTAGGTCACGTATCAAGTCTTAGACCAAGTGAAAGAAATAAGGCTGTTGAAATAAATCATGGAGATGTAATGTACAGCATGGTGACTATAGTTAATAATACACTATTGCACATTGGAAAGTGGCTAAGAGAGTAGATCTTACAAGTTCTCATCGCAGAAAAAAACATTTTTAGGTATGGATGGTGTGGAAGTGAACGACTTACTGTAGTGATCCTTTTGCAATGTATACAAATACCAAGTCATTAGGTTGTGCCCCTGAAACTACTGTAATGCTACATGTCAATTACATGTCAATTAAAAAAAAGAAAGAAATATGGCGGTCCAGAGACTGCCACTATGGGCGAGTGTCTTCCTTTCCTGTTCTTTCTGTAACAAATTACCGCAGACAGTGGTTTTGAACAACAGAAATGTATTCTGTTACAGTTCTGGAGGTCAGAAGTCTGAAATCAGTTTCATTGGGCTTCAAGCCAAGGTACTGGAACGGCGGCTTTCTTCCGGAGGCTCTGAGGGGAGAATCCATTTCCTTGCCTTTTTCCGCTTCTAGTGGCTGTCTGTGTTCTTTGGCTTGAGGTCCCTTCCTCCATCTTCAAAGCACAACATTCTGCTTCCAACACTAAGTCTTCTACTCTTCTGGAATCAAATCTCTCTCTGCCTTTCTCTTATAAGGACACTGGTAATTACCCCTAGCATTTACCTGGATGATCCAGATAATCTTCACATCTCAGGATCCTTAACTTAATCTCATCTGCAAAGTCCCTTTTGCCACGTAAGATAACCTTCGCAGATTCCAGGGATCTGATACGGATATCTTTGAGGGCCACCTTTATTCGGCCTACTACAGTGGGGCAGGAAGTTTTCAGAGAAGGACAGCTGGACAAACTATCCGTGAAATACCCACTACTGATATCACCCGATGAACTCGAGTGACTGCTGTGCCCCGAGCATTATACCCTACATACATTAATATGTATTTAGTCTTTAGTGCTGCTCGAAGAGTGAGTGGTACAGTTATCTCCATTTTACAAATAAAGAAATTAAGACTCAAAGAGAAGGGACAGAGATTATCAATGGAAGCCTCAGTAGATAAGGGACACAGTCTCATACCAGTTAGTAGTGAATCTGGGATTTAAATCCAAGACTGACTGACTGACTTCAGGCCTGTGTCACTAGGTTTGTATTGCTAGGCTATGCTCCCAAAAAGCCAGCCTGTACTATTTCCAGGTGCACTGACAGGTGAGAGCCTAATACACACTGGGAGATTTGTTAAGGCCGATTCTAGAGTCAGCAAATCTTGTCTGCAACACTCTCTATGGCATTTTCTCTTCTCTGACAGCTGTTTCGCAATACGTCCTACTGCTTCCCAGTAAATTCAATCCATCCTCCAGATTTCCCTCCCCCCAATGAAAGCACATGCTCCAGACCCATCCCACGTAGTTAAGTGACTGATTATTGTCTAAACCTAGGCAATAGGGAAATAGGACACTATTAAAATAATATTGGGGGGTGCCTGGGTGGCCCAGTCAGTTAAGCATCTGCCTTCAGCTCAGGTCATGATCCCAGGGTCCTGGGATCAAGCCCTGGGTCGAGCTCCCTGCTCAGTGGAGAGTCTGCTTCTCCCTTTCCCTCTGCCTCCCCCTCCCCCCCCCCCACTGGTCCTCTCACTCTCTCTCCCCTCTCTCTCTCTCAAATAAATAAATAAATAAATAAATAAATAAATAAATAAATAAAATCTTTAAAAATAATAATATTGGGACACATAAATTAGAATTGTCCCAGGCAAGCTGAATGTGTTTTTGACCCACACTTAGGTGTTTGGGACTTATCTCCTCAGGGCCCCATTTGCGGACAGCTTATTAAAAGCAGGGAGTAAAGAAGACATCGTAAAGTGTTAACAGGTAATAATGGTTTATCATCTCTCTCAGGGGTATGTATTAGTAGCTGAAAAAGATTTCAGAAATCGCAATGATTTTAACTCCAAAAGGAAAAAATCACAAATGGTACTATTTGCAGTATTGAGAAAGCCTGGAGCTAAGATATGTGTCTGAAGTTGCGGAACAAGGGAGCAGGGAATAAAAGACGGAAATAAGAATCTTTTAGGTGGAGGAGTTTCTAGACTCTTCACCCAAAAAATTCACATGGTTGGGTGGGGTGCCTGGGTGGCTCAGTCGGTTAAGCAGCCAACTCTTGATTTCTGCTCAGGTCATGATCTTGGGGTCTTGGGATCGAGCCCCGAGTTGGGCTCCAGGCTCATCGGGGAGTCTGCTTGGGGAGCTAGATGCTTCATTTCCCAGCGTGCTTTGGAGCCAGCGTGGCCACGAGACTCATTTTGGCTAATGCAATGCATGCAACTTCCGGGTCATGCCCTGAAAATGAAGATGTCCTCCTCCCCTCTATTCTCTATTCTCTATTCCTGGGGCTGGAATAAGGACACGGTGGTGGGGAGCTGGATCCGTCATGTCAGACGAGGTACCGGAAGCTGCCTGTAGATCAGGCAAGAGCTACGAGATAGAACTTAGAATCCTAAAAGCTTGGAGCCACCGTAAGAGCCTAAAACTCTTAGGTGAGAAACATGACCTTGTTTAAATCACTAGTATTTGGAGGTTTGTACCTGAAACAATATCCCTGCAGAAAAAAAGTCTATGAAGTCTGCAGAAAGTCTGAACGATACTAGAAGCCGAATACAAATGATTTGGCCTAAAACCTGCCCTCTTCGACGAGTCTATTTAGCAGGAAAACGGTTATGGAGAGGGAGGATGTGGGTGGCTGGACTTCAGCTGCCTCTGGGTGGGAAGCGAACCGGCCCTTGTTCACCGTGGGTTCCATTGTGGCTCGGTGTGTCTGCCAGGAGTTCCTTCTACTCATCCCTTGCCTGGGTCATTTGGGCAGCTCCCAAGTATGATACACATTATATTTAGTCCAAAAGAAGGGATTTCTTTCCCCAGGATTTCCTTCTTTTGTTTCCTCACCCATTCTTTCCTGCATTTCTTCCTTTGTTCTTCAACAGAGGTTTTCGGAACACTGGCCATGACTGTGTTCTGAGATTCCCCTAGAGCGTGGGGACATAATGGCCAAGAAGCCAGTGTCTCCGGTGAGAGGGCAGGAGACAGAGGTGAAGCAGGTGTGGGGAGATCTTAACGCTTTGCAGCTGCTTTCCAAGCAACATTGAGTAGACGACATTACAAAGGTTCTGATTTAAGGGTTAATGAGCTTAAATGCAATAAGTTTTTCTAGTAATCTCTGGTATTTTGCTTAATACGAAGAAATCCAGTTATGAAACTTTTCTAAAAATTATCTATGAAAATGAGTGTTTGAAGAAAGTCAGCAAATGATGACTCCGTTTTTGAGATCTGCAATAGTAACAATAGTAATAATAATAAATAACATGAATGGAACACTTTTTATGTGCCATTCGGTGTGTCTGTGGGTGGACAGTAACCAAATGCTGGATCAGCCCTTCTCCAATGTCCTGTCTTGGTTAGAAATGCCACACAAGTCCAGTTGGTGGCCCCGTACTGTCCATTCCAAAGGTGAATTTGAACTTCCCCTTGTGATTCCGTTTCCTCCTCTTTATACCGCCACTGCCCTGGTTCTGATCTTCCATTTCTCTTCTGAACTCGTTCCAGTAGCTTCCTAACCAGCCTCTCTGGTCTCCAAGTCGTAACCCATGATGATTCACTCTGCTTTGCTTCGGAATGATTGTTCTCTTGTCTCTGCCCTGCCTCAAAGCTCTCAGTATCTGTAGATTTTTCGCCCTGGAGTTTAAGGTCCTCAGAAGCTTGTCCCCACGTATGTAACTTCTTGCCCTGACATCTTACGAAGCTTTAGCCACACCAGGCTACCCTGTGTCCTAAAGACATGACGAAATTTCACACCTCTATGCAGGTGTCCGCGCTGTTCCCTTTGCCCCAAATGCCCTTGCTCCCTTTCCGTGCCCTTAGAAATCCTACCGTTCTGTGTTTGTCTCACCTGCTTCCTCCTTTGTGAGGTCACCCGTGCGACACCTGGTGCCCCACTGCTCCTGCGGTGCTCCCTGCGGCAAAGCGAGGGTCTGCCTGCTCCCTGCTTGTCAGGGCACATTGCAAACACGTATGCTTATCTCGACACCCTCCACCGGGCGTGGTTCTTACTCGAGCACCTTTTCACCTACTACATAGCAGTTGCTCGAGGGTTCTTCCATCCGGAACATGCTGTCTGGCCTGTGCAAGGCACACCTGCTCTGAACGAATGACCTGCTCCGTCGTGCAACTGTCACCTCTGACTGTGTCCTTTCACTGGCTTGAAATGCTGGTCAGCTGGGGATAAGTGAGAATACCACTGGCCTCTCTTTGTCCTTGCCCCTGGCCCTCCATCTCCCTACCCACCTCTCCAACCCTTTCCAGAAGTCCTTTCCCCTCTTGTCACTTAACTCCACTCCCCTCCAATGATCACAGCTTTGGGTAAAGCAGAGTAATTCCTCTTAAACCCTAAAATCTCAGTCCTTCCAAGGCAGGACAGGGTCAGCAGGTCACCAGATGTCAGCCTGAGTTAAGGGCGGCCTTAAAACCCACCGTTCAGCTAGGATGGGGCACCTGGGGGCTCAGTCCGTTAAGCGTCTGCCTTTGGCTCAGGTCAAGATCCTGGGGTCCTGGGATTAAGCCCTGCATGGAGCTCCCTGCTCAGTGGGGAACCTGCTTCTCGCTCTCCCTCTGCCCCTCCCCCCTACTTGTCTGCAGGAGTGCTCTCTTTTCTCTCTCTCTCAAATAAATAAACAAAATCTTAAAAACCAAACCAAACCAAACCAAACAAACCAGCCGTTCAGCTTGGAGATCCGACGAGAAGCACCCTTTTGTCAGTTACATTTAAATCCCTTCAGTCTAGCAAAACGCTCTGAGCCTGACAAGGCTTACAGAACTCCCAAATTAAATTCAGGATGAAAATAAAGTGAGGTCCATAATCGACGAAACCCAGAGATGTCCAATTCAAAATACTTACAGTAGATGGAGCTATATATTTCACGGTGATTTTTTCTGTATTTCACGTATCATGTGAAATTATTAACATTTTGGCATCTATTAATCAATTCATACTTTTTGTTTAACTATATTAAAAAGCCATGGGACTCACTTGCTCTGGTTATCCTCGTTAGCTATATATTGTCAGAAAATGTTTAATTAAAGAGTTTCCCTGAAAGTTGTACCGTGACTCAAAGCAATTGGTACAAGTAATAGACATTATTAAAAGCCAGAGATAAAGCCTAATGCAAACTGTGAACTTTGGGAGATTACGATGTGTCTCTGTAGGTTCATCAGTTGTAACAAATGTCCCACTCTGGTGGGGGACGTTGATAATGGGAAGGTTAACTGTGGGGGGGAGGCAGGGGGTATGTGGGAAATCTCTGTACTTTCCTCTCAATTTTGCTGTGATCCTAAAACTGCCCTAAACAAATAAAGCCTGAAAAAGAAAAAGCCGGAGATACAGCGACAGCTTCAGGACCCCGATAGATAACATGTGCAGAGAACAGTTACATTTCATCGAAGGGCGGTCAGCTTTCAAATAAAGAGGTCAACCCCATTTGTAACCTTAAAAAAGTAAAAAAAAAAGAAAAGAAAGAAAAAGAAAAAAGACATACTTTTATAAATGTATTTCTTTCTTTTTTTTAAAGATTTTATTTATTCGACAGAGAGAGACAGCCAGCGAGAGAGGGAACACAAGCAGGGGGAGTGGGAGAGGAAGAAGCAGGCTCCCAGCGGAGGAGCCTGACGTGGGGCTCGATCCCAGAATGCTGGGATCACGCCCTGAGCTGAAGATAGACGCTTAACGACTGTGCCACCCAGGCGCCCCTATAAATGTATTTCTAAAAGGTATTTCCTAAGTTAATCAAAAATGTATATGAAAATGCCAAATGTGGTGACATTCTGTTAAAACTGTATTCCTAGCAAAAATAATTGGTGCACTTCTTTTGGAAATCAACTTGGCAGAAAACATAAAAATAATCACTCCTTGAACTCGTGATTACATTCCTGGGAACTTTTGCTAAGAAATACTCCTAAAGGAAAAGGTTAAATTCACGAAGTTGTTTATTACAGCATTTTTTTTCTTTATCATAGTAAACTATTCAAAACAACCTGAATAACAAACATTAAAAGATAGCAACTCAGCAAATTATGCTATCAGAACAATGGAATATTCTGCAGCCATCAAAATATGTATGCAGTCCATATAAAAACATGAAAAATGCTTGAGAGAAAGGAGGGTTGAACCAAATATGTCCAAGTATAATCTTATATATAATGCTCCGGTTAGGCTTTCTAAAAATTGTACATAAATATAAACAAGTACCTAAGTAAATGGAATTTAAATAGTCTGTGTATTAGGTGATTACCAGTGGGATTGTCTCCTTTAAAATATTTTTGTTGTTGTTACAATGTTTTTGCAGTTAAAAAAACTTCTGTATAGTAACTCCATTCTTTCACAGCTAGATTGAAGCAAGAAGAGATTTGCTGAGATTCAGAATTTTACATCTAATCAGAAATAATAGCATTGTGCTTAGTCTTGGAAAGATCTATTTTCCATCAATAGTGCACATATTTCTGTCTTTAATCTCGTATAAATTAAATCACCAGACAACACCAATCTTTAAAAGAGGGAGAATTAATCCCTTATTAATGTTTTCTTCAGACTTTCACAGTGCTTGGCACATAGTAGACACTGCCTACAAATTTTCCATAATCTGTATTCACTAAGCAAGTGGCAAAGAAGATCCCTAAATAAAGCTGACCCTAGAAGTTCCTAGCTTGTGTCTGTGAAGGTCATGGATGCCCTGTGATTTACTGCACCTAAACTAAACTGGTGAGAGTGGGTTTAATGAGTGACTTCCGAAGGAGTACCACTTGATGTAGTCCTAAAAATTGGTCCTGAAATCCAGGGAAACAAAGTATCCTTCACTCTTATCTTTATGCAATGAAGAGGAGGGGACAACAAAAGGGTCAGGATTCCTTGGCTCCTTCTGACTTTCCCAGCATAGGTGTGGGAAATGGCAAAGATCAGGGGAACAAGTGTACATGGAGTTTTTTTAAAGAGCAAGACCTATGACTAGCACGTGTCACATGTCACTTTTTCTTGCATCTTATTGGTCAGAACTTCATCACATGGCCACACCTAGCCACGAGGAAGTCTGGGAAATGGAGTCTTTACCAAGCAACTAGGTGCCCGGCTAACTATCTAGAACACGTAGTAAGGTACAACTAATTGTCTGCTGTAATGGGATCGTTTAAAACTTTTTATTATGGAAAATTCTAAGCATATAAAAATGTGTAATAAATATCTATGTACCATCATTAATCTTCAGCCACTGTCAACATTTATCAAGCTTATTTCATTCCGACACCCCTCTTCCCCACCACTACATATATTTATGGATTTTAGAAAATCGTGGTAAAATAAACATACCATAAAAGTTGGATTATTTTTAGCATGACATTTTACCTATAAATCCTTCAAAATGCCTCTCTGATCATGACTTTTTAAAACATAATCATCTGCCACTTTTTACAGAACAAAATTAACAATTTGTCAATATCACCTCATTTCCAGTCCATATTAAAATTTCTCCATAGGTCTAAAAAGAACCTTTTTACGATTCATTCAAATCAGAGTCCAGACAAAATCCATACATTGCATTTGGCTCTTATGCCTTCTCAGTCTACTCTATGCTCTAACATCTCCCCCCACCCACTTCTTAAAATGTCATCAATTGATTGGAGACACCAGGGCATTTTTCCCGAACGATAATATTGCTCAATAGGTTTTTTTTTTTTTTTTAAAGATTTTATTTATTTATTTGACAGAGATAGAGATAGCCAGCGAGAGAGGGAACACAAGCAGGGGAGTGGGAGAGGAAGAAGCAGGCTCATAGCGGAGGAGCCTGATGTGGGGCTCGATCCCGGAACGCCGGCATCACGCCCTGAGTCAAAGGCAGACACTTAACCGCTGTGCCACCCAGGCGCCCCTTGCTCAATAGGTTTTTAACTTCTGTAGAATTGGGTTCTCAGGAAACATGCCTTAGAATAAATTTCTAGAATTTGTGGTGAAAACGCACGAGCATCTTGCTCAGCACACGAGCCAGCGGAAGTGTTTATCAAGGAGACTCCCACGTGTGGGGAATTTTCCTATCACACTCCTCACGGCTTTGGCAACGCCAGGTGGCATTTGGAATTGTACGCTGATTTAGCGTGTGTACAATAGCGCCTGGATTTGCATTCTGTTAATTTAAAATGTGTAAAGTAGTACTTTTAACTTACATTTCTTTAGTTGTCATTTCCCCCCATGTGTTGCTTTAAGATTTCTTCTTTGTCTTACGAACTGGACGATTGAGATCTCCCCCCCCCCCCCCCCGGGGGCCAGCAGTGTACTTCTAACCCCTCGAGGCGATTCTGCAATAACTTCCTGTTATAATCGTGGTTATCATTCATCTTTTTTTTTTTCATTAAGCTAAAAAGAAATTGAATAGACTTCATTGTGTAGGGCAATTTTAGGCTTAAGGAAAAATTGAGCGGAAAGTACAGAGTGTTCCCGTGTGTGCTACCCGCCCCCCCCCTACAGTTTTCCTATTTTTAACATCTTGCATTTGTGTGGTACGTTTGTTACAATGGGCTAACTTGCATGGACACATCATCATCACCCCAAATCCATACTTTATGGTGGGGTTCACTGTGTTGGGTAGGGCTGGGGGTTTTGACAAATGCATAATGACATGCACCCACAATTACAGAATCGTACAGAAGAGTTTCGCTAAAAATCCCGTGCTCTGCCAATTCATGCCACTCTCCCCTGTGAACCTAGGAAACCACGGATCTTTTTACTGTCTCCAGAGTTTTGCCTTCTTCGGAATGTCATGTGCTGTAGCTGGACCGTAAGGTGTGTAACCTATACGCTGGGTCTTCGTTTACCGATTTGCATTTAAAGGGTCCTCCATGTATTTTCATGACTTGATAGCTCATTTCTTTGTATCGCTGAATAACATCTCATTGTATAAATGTATCACGGTTTGTTTATCTACTCACCTGTTGAAGGATATCTTGGTTGCTTCCAAGGTTTGGCAGTTATGAATAAAGCTGCTATAAACATCTGTGTACAGGTTTTGCATGGACAGAAGCTTCAACTCATTTGGGTAAAGACCAAGGAGCATGATTGCTGGATCATTTGGTAAAACAATGGTTAAAAAAGAAAGAACACGCCCAAATTGGAGTCTTTTGCCCCCCTTGATAGCAAATGAAGATTTAACTACAGTTTCAACCGCTTCCAAGAACTTGACCTTTTTAAAAGTCCCCCCAGGACATTTCGGATCAGCAGTAGTGAGATCATCCCTGTGATACAAACCCTGCCCTTCCATCCCCTCCCCCAACAAATGAAGATGTGCAGGCTGTAACAATCCTTTCTTTTCTTTTGCTAATAACTTCTTGCATCACCCTCCCGCCTGTGAAAACCTTCCATTTGGTGCAAGTCCTCTGAGCATCTCTCTACTTGCTTCATGGGCAGCTGCCCGATTCTTGAGTTGCTTAGTAAAACCAATAAGACCTTCAAATTTACTCAGTTGAATTTTGTGTGTGTGTGTGTTTTTAACACTATGCTTAGCTGGGTGGGAAACTGCGAAACTGTCTTCCAAGGTGGCGATACCGTTTTGCATTCCCAACAGCAACAAATGAGTTCCTGTTGCTGTGTGTCTTCGCTGGTATTTGGGGTTGGCAGTGTTCTGGACACCGGCCATCCTGATAGACGTGAAGTGCCGTCTCTTTGTTTTAATTTGCAATTCCCTAATGACTTACGATGTTGAGCATCCTACTAAATACCTACTCGCCATCTGTAGATTTCTGTTGGTGGGGTATCTGTTCAGATCTTTTTCTTACTTTTTAATTGGGTTGTTTTCTTATTGAGTTTTAAGAGGGTTTGTTTTTTGGTTTGGGGTTGTAGGGTTTTGTTTGTTTATTTGGGGGGGTATATTTTGGATACATGTCCTTTTTTTTCAGATATGGCTTTCAAATATTTTCTCCCAGTCTGTGGCCTGTCTTTTTATTCCCTTAACACTCTTTCACAGTTAAACTTTTTATTTTGAGATAATTATAGATTCACACGTAGTTGCAAGACATTGTAGGGGCCGAGAGCAGTCTGCCCCCAAATGGGCCACTTTGGCAGACTGGTTATTTCAAATAAAAGTCACTTAAGAGACAGCCAGTGCAAGGACACTCAGAACTTCCTCCATCCTCTTGAAAACAGGAAATAAATGTCCCATGTGAAAGGTACCCTCCTTGTACCAGGAGGTAGAGAGACATCCTTATCACCCGAGGTGGGAAATTTAGAGCCAGGAAGGCTGAATAGACAACCCTTGTTACTTTTTACTACTTTACTACCCAGCCCAAACTAGAATTCCCTACTAATTAGAGCTGTCAAAGTTTTCTTTGTCCCGTCAATTCCTCACAGATGTATTGTCTATGTCTAAAACGTATAAAGACTGCCTCCCTTGGTCATTTCTTTAGCTCCCAATTTCATTATTGGGCCTCCGTGAGCACATAATAAAACTTCGGGTTCTTTTCTCCTGTTAATAGGTCTCATGTAAATGTAATTCTTCGTCTAGTTAGAAGACCTTGAGGATAGAGGAGAACTTTTCTTTCTCTTCAAAATAATACAGAGATCCTCTGTACCCATCAGTTTCCCCACCAGTACCATCCTGCAAATGTATAGTAATATATCACAGCCAGGATGGTGACATCGATACAGTCTCATACGGAACATCTCCATCAACACAAGAGTCCTTCGTGCTGCCAGTCCCTCATCTTCTGAACAGTCTTCTGGACTTAGAGAAATCCCTGCACATGAAGTCCTGTCTCCCAGTATGAGATGTGGGGGTGGCGGGCACCTGGCTTTGGGGGAGGCAGCGGCAGTAGAAGTTTGCAAAGTTGAGCTCCTGGTGCTGAAAGGGCATCAGAGGGGTATCGCTGGTGCTTTTCCCCGGGGCTTGAAGGGGCAGCACAAGTGCAGAGATTTTCTCATCCGACAGGCATTGTTCTCAAAACTGTATCTTCAAATTCCCTTCTCTCCCTCTGCCAACAACCCTGTGGGTGAGCCCATATCCTTTTATTTACTATTTAGTCGATCTGGGAGAATGCATAGCCTTTGATTATACAACAATAAACAAACAAACCCCTTCATCAGTATTAACTACCCCACCTCTGTCCTTTCCATTTATTTCTTTCTGCTTCATCGTCCAGAGTCACTTGGCTTTTGCTTGGAACGAAGCATTTTGACTGATCAATTTCCTTAAGACCCAGGCTCCCTTAGACTCCAAGAAACAGAGGCGAACTTCCAAGCACTTGTGTTTACAGGAGTTTTGCTACAAAAATATTCACGGGAACCAAAAATAATTCAGATGGCCATCTGAGACCAGATAGCAGATTATTTATATCAGTGAGTGAACCCATGGGACAGGCAGCAGAGGAACAAACAGAAAACGAAAGATGCTGAATTAGAAGAATGATCTTCAGCGTGAAGCTCTCTCAGCACCAGCCCTTCCTCTGAGGCAACAATCAACATGTATGTTGGGCTATAGCGGAAAGTTCGATTTTAAGGAGACCTCAGCGTTACAACTTAGATCTTCTCGTTTATTGCCTGGGTGATGCCTTGAACAAGACCCTTGACATTTCTCAGCTTCCATTTCTTCATCTATAAAATGGGGGTGAGAGGGGTGCATGGGTAGCTCAGTTGGTTAAGCGACTCTTGATTTCAGCTCTAGTCATGATCTCAGGGTCCTGGGATCAAGCCCCGCATCAGGCTCCAAGCTCAGTGGGGAGTCTGCTTGGGATTCTGTCTCTCCCTCTGCTCCCTCCCCATTCTCTCTCTCTCTCTAATAAATAAATAAATCTTTGATAATAAAATAAAATAAAATAAAATAAAATAAAATAAAATAAAAAGGGATGATAATAATCTACCTTCAGGGTTATTGCAAAGATTGAAAAAGAACACCAAGGGTCTGACAAACTTCCTAGCTCATAATAGATACTTAACAAGCAGTCCTTATTATTTGGTGTTCCATTGGAAAAGAATGAAGTAACCCCATTCCCCAAGATGGACGAGCAAGGGGAGGCTGGAGCAGAAACAACCAGCTGCCTCCCCAGTGTTCATTCTCTCCTTCTCCATTAACAGACAGGTCCTTCTTTTGCACAGGAAGCAACAGTCTTAACTGCAGAACTACATTTCCCAACCTCCCTTGCTGCCCAGGGCTGGTTGTGTCCCACAGTGTCAGCCAACGGGACTTACATGGAAGGCTACCAGGACTGTTCTACTTTCTCCTTGGGAATTCCTTCTGCTGTCCTGGCACAGAGATGGGAGCCTGGGGCTGTAGAGACTGTCTTTTGACCAAAAGAGACCATGAGGGCAAAAGCCACATGCTAAGACTGGCAGAACAGAATAAATCATGGAGCCATTGCTCCTCAGGACCACCTACTTCGATGGCCTATGGGAGAAATTAAAGCCTACGTGGTGAGCTCCTGTGGCCAGGTTTCCGTAACGTGCAGCTGAATGGATACCCTAACTGATGTGGAGACCCCACCTACCCGGCCCACAGATCAACAGAAGTGGATTAACTTTAGTAACGACTTTAAACCACAAGTTATAGACTGTGCTGGGGAGGAAGGGCAGCCTAGACTCTTACCCCACTTACACATAGTAAAAGTGAAACCTCTTATTTTTTGTATATAAATTTAGAAAAGCTGAACATTTTCCATAGCACCTATGTGATGGGGTGTCTCTCTCTGGTTTGAGGTCTCATTGGTCCCAGGAATGCAGGGTCAGCCACTATTTCACATGCTGTACATAGGAGGACATTTGGAGATTTGCCCCCTCACCCTCACCAGTTGGTGTCCAGGGCTTCTGGAGTGTTTGAAAGAGAGGGAGAAGTCTGATTTGGTTCAGTCCTGTCTGGTGTTTTGACAATGTTGGAGGATACAGGCTTAGTGAAGCCAGGTACTCACCTGTGTCCACATGACGACAGCTGGACAAGACCTCCTGAACCCCTGGCAGCCACAGGCCCTAGATGGTGTCTTTCCTTGGCTGGAGTATTCTTCTAGTCGCAGGTGGGCCTACCTGCCAAGGGCTGTGCTCAATGATGGAGGCTTGAAGTGGAACTGATCAAGGCCAGTTGGGAGAAAGCTTTTATGGATTCTGTGGGGGAGGAGAAATTTCTTCCTACCCTTCAAGATTCTTACATGAAACAAATTAAGAGGAAAAAAACCCCGAAGTATAATTGCTTGCACACAGAGGCCCAATAATGAAATTGGGACCTAAAGAAATGACCTAGGCAGGCAATTTTTATACTTTTTAGACAAAGACAATATGTCTGTGAGGAACTGATGGGACAAAGAAAACTTAACTTTGGGAGGTTCCTTTCGTAAGGAATTCTAAACAGAATTTGGGCTGGGGTAGTAAATTAGTAAAAAGTAACAAGGGTTGTCTATACAGCCTTCCTGGCTCTAAATCTCCCACCTTGGGTGATAAGGATATCTCTTTACCTCCTGGTACAAGGAGAGGATCATTCACATGAGACATTTCCAGCTTTCAAGAGGAAGGAGGACGTTCTGAGTGTCCTCCTTGCACTGGCTGTCCCTTAAGTGACTTTTATTTAAAATACCCAATAGGCACATTTTGGGGCGGCCTGAAATTCTTTCACCAGCCACTTTCCAGGGCACATGGGCAGCCCCGCACGGCAGGGATGGCCTGGTGGGTGTCAGCCACCTCAAGTGTGCCACAGTGGGGCTGCCTCTTCCCCTTCTCCTTATCACCAAATGGCCCTTCTCAGTCCAGTTACACCCTCGGTAACATAAGAAATGCCACATGCCTTTAGGACGCATAGAGGGATACCACGAACATGAAACTAGACCACGTGCTGGCAAGTCCCTTGTACCCTCTGCGAGCAAACTGAAAAATTCTAGGAAATACACCAAGAACCGTGATGTGGAAGTTGAGGTAAGCAGTACCTATTTAGTTAATCATGACTGTGGTTGCATAGACAAAAACAAAGACTACCATGTCCCTTTTGAAGGTGCAAGATACAGGTGGTTGAAGGCGATGCGACTCAAAGAGTAGGCCCTGGCTTGCTGCATGCCCTTGGGCCTCTGTGAGGTGCGTTCAGAAGCTGAGAGCATCGAGATACTTTTTAGGGATGTGACAGCATAACTGTTATGTCCACTGAATCTAGTAGCACAAAACTGGGGCTTCTGTTTTTTATGTCTTTTTAAAATTTCACTTTTCGGCTATTAATTTATACCATATGGTACAAAAGTCACTCTATGACAGATTGGAAATACATTTTTTTTTTTAATGTCCTTTTCCCAAGTAGTTTGGAAGACAGCGTTGAGAGTTTTTGCCCATGGACTTTGACTTTAGGGAACTCTGTCCCCGGCTGGGCAAGGCTCCAGCCCGCGGTCCTAGGATGCACATTCCCCCAAGGAGTGCCACGTGGGATCCTCCGAGGATCTCCAGGGACCGAGCTAAGGCTTCTTAGCAAGTAATTTTGCCTAAAATGGCACCTATGTGATTTGAAAGCTAACTTTACCTAAGCCCCAACTCCCAATAGACTATTAGAAGGAGGAGATTAAGAACAATACGCAGCCTCCAGCTTTCCCTGTGGTCGGTACAGCCAGGCCAGTCTTTCCCCCAGGAAGGCTGGAGGACGTCCCACAGGGATTCTCCATCCTTCGGCAGAGGTGAGCCCCCATGTGAATTAATTCTGCCCTTTCGCACCAATTTCAGTAGCTGGGGCATCACTGCCTGGGCCAGACAGAAGTACTGCTGTCTGTCTAGAATAGTCATGGCTGTCAGGACATCCCAAGGGTTACAGCAATGGGACACAAAGTCTGCAAATGATGAATATTGGCTAGGAGGGGGTTGAGTCCTAAGAAAATACAGTTGGAGCTTTGACTCTGTTGTTTAGGAGGGAAAGAAATAAGGACGCTATTCTAATAATATGAACATCTGTCGTTGGGTCATTTCTGGGGGATTTTCATAGACAGTCGCCCGTTTCAATCTTCACAGTAGGGCTTTGCTATTTCCATTTAGCATCGGAAGGATCTGAGGCCTGGGAAAGTTAGAGACTTCCCTGAGGTCTCTAGGAGAAGCGACTCCTGGCACAGGGCAGCGGGCGAAGCTCTCCTATCCAGTTTTCTTGCCCATGGCAGGCTGTGGCAGGCTGTCGGCTTCAGACCGGAATCCTGGGGGCTGTTCTTTCTGGCAGCAGCCATGGATCCCAGGCCTCAGGTCACGTCCTCTTGTTGGGGGCGTGGGGGGCACAGCTGGGGGCATGGAAGGCAGGCTGATACAGTGGACAAAGTCTCGTGGCTCCAAGTTCTTATTCTAACCCCACTGGCCAGCGCGTAGGTGAACTTATTTTATCGAACCTCAACCTTCACGCGGGCAGGACAGGGCCTCCCCGCTCCTGGGCTGTTGTGAGTTTGAGGATGGTGTCAAGGGTCCCTATGGCCCTGGGAGAGCGCTCAAGAAATGGTAGCCAGTGGTGGCCACAGACACTGCTTTGCTCTCCAGCTACTTGCTGGGTCCTTCAGGGGCTGGGCTTTACCTTACTCCTGCGCTCATCACCAACACGGAGCCCGGGCACCCAGGACGCCTTCCATAGCACGCTGAATGGAGAAGTTGCACCCAGGCGGCCCAGCCTGACAGCCAGGACTTAGGCAAGCGTCGCCGAGGCTGCTAGTTGCCTGTCCCCACCTACATCCCCCTCCTGTTAGAAGTCCAATTAGCAGAGTGTTCAGTCCAAGGACACCTCTCCTGACGCCCTAGCAGCTGTGCTCGTGACCGAGCTCGGTGATGTCGTCTGGTTCTCCCAGGGAGTCCTAAAAGCAGGGTGGCCGACTTCTGCCCCTTCTGCCATCCTACAGCCCAGAACATGCCTGCATCCTTTGTGGGGTGGGATGGACAGCATTTTGAAGCGTGAGGACAAGGATGGCAGTCCAGGGACGAGGCAGCGAGAGCGCTGGGAGCAGTGAGGACAGGGAAGCTGCCGAGCCAAGCCTGCATTGATGGCCTCTCCCCTAAAAAAGACAACCTTAAAACGTGGATGGTGTTTAAGCCAGTGCCTTTGCAGGCTTTCTGTCAGAGGCAACTGAAATTAATCCTAAACGTTACAGCCATTCACGGGAAGGAAAATGTCACCCCGTCTTCACATTTGACCTTTTCATGGCACAGTCACGCTGTCCAAAATAAGGTAGAAACGTCAAGTTGAAACATGATTACGTGCAGCTGGTTATAGGCTTTGGCGAGCCAAGCGCACGATCTATCTTTCTGGCATGTTCTGCTTTTTAACGTGGCCAGATAGTTGGATGCGTTTTCACCCTGCATTTGCTCCTTGCCTCCGTTCAAGCAGGGAGCAGGCTCCGCATGGTGCCAAGGAGATCAGAGATTAAACCGTGTTCAGAGGATTAAAAATGCAAAGACAGGGGCACCTGGGTGGCACAGCGGTTGGGCGTCTGCCTTCAGCTCAGGGCGTGATCCCGGCGTTATGGGATCGAGCCCCACATCAGGCTCCTCCGCTATGAGCCTGCTTCTTCCTCTCCCACTCCCCCTGCTTGTGTTCCCTCTCTCGCTGGCTGTCTCTTATCTCTGTCAAATAAATAAATTTAAAAAAAAAAAAAATGCAAAGACAGCAAGATGTGAGGAGGGAATGCCCACGTGGGGAGCAGGGGGGCGCCGAGGTGGAGGCTCTGCGATGCCGGCAGGCATGACTGGATGGTGCGCTGGGGACCTGGGATCCAAACCCCATTAGAGATTCCCCAGCCCCAAGGTGGGACAGTGGCAGAGCAGGGAAGGGGCTGTCAGGGCGGGGCCCTACCCAGCTTGACCGATGATGGGTGACCCCGGGGCATTCCCCCCACACTGGGCGGAGGACCCTTGGGCAAGGAGAAAGAAAGGAGTATATCCAGCAGGCATCCCAAGTTCACATGCTCCAAACCTGCCCCTTCCACATCCCCCAACCTTGGTGCACAGCGCCCCCCTGTTCCAGCCGCTCAGGCCAAACCTCAGAGCCTTTCTTGACCCTCTTCTCTCGCACGCCACACTCAGTCCATTAGCAACTCCAGAGGGTCTGCTTCCAAAATACATCCAAATTCAGGTGCTGCACACCAGCGTGGTCCGTAGCAGTGTCCTCTCTTTCCTTCCCTGCCGCAAAGGCCTCTGAGCTGCCTCTGCGCTCTGCTCTTGTCCCCCAGCATCTACTCACGGTGGCAGGCCAGCCTGCTAAAACGTAAGTCCCATGTGCTCAAACCTTCCAGTGGGTCCCAGCTCACTCAGAGCAAAAGCCAAAGTCCTTAGGACATCCTACAAGGCCCTGCCTGACCTGATGCAGTGGGCTCCGATCTCCCCTCCCACCCCTGACTCACTGCTTTGGCCCCGAGGGACTCAAAGTGTCCCTTAAGAACACCGGCCCTGGACCCAACTCCGTGTCTTTGTAACCGCTGTTCCCTCTGCTTGGAAAGCGCTTCCCCAGACGTTTGAGGGTCTTGTCCCTGCATCTCCTTTGGGCCTTTAGTCAAATGTCGGTCCCTCAAAGAGGCCTTCTTGACTCTTCATACTGTTCAGCTCCCCACCTGCTCCCAACCTGATCCCCCTCCCCTGACTTTCTTCTAGCCCTCACCGATTCGTACGTGACATGCTGCATATTTCACTTATTTTGTTCAGGTCTCCCTCCCCCGACTTAGGATGGAAACTCCAGGGACATCTGCATGACTCAGTCGGTTAAGCAGCCGACTCTTGACGTCGGCTCAGGTCATGATCTCAGGGTCATGAGATCGAGCCCCACGTTGGATTCCTCACTCATCAGAGAGTCTGCTTCAGGATTCTCTCTCTCTGCCCCTCCCCCTGCTTGCTCCATCACTCTCTCTAAAATAAATAAATCTTAAAAAAAAAAAAAAGAAGAAGAAGAATGTAAGCCCCATGAGGACAAGCCCCATGAGTACAAGACCTTGGTTTCATTTACTGCTAGATTCTCAGCAACCAGAAGAGCACCTGATACCTACCAGACGTGCGATAGAAACGCCGCACCGCCTTTACCTTGCTTTCCGTCTTTGCCTTGCCTCACTCTTGCTGCCCTGGGACTGCACTCAGCCCCTCGACAGGGCGTTAGCACATAAGCTTTCCTCGGGCTCTGTTTTCTGGGGAGCCCAGGCTACTAGCGTCCCTTGCTGCGGGCTGGGGAGCTGGTGAGAGACAGATCCAAGTTCCGACAGTGTAACTATAGAGCCATGGAGCGATTGCTATGCTGCTGCCTTCTGGGGCTTCACACGCCGAGGCTCAAGGCGAGTTCTCCGTCAGAAGGGGCACAGTGCCAGCAATCTCGACAGCTCGAAAGCCGCCTGGCTTCACTTTTACCCGGACCACAGTCCTCTTGGTTGGGACATGGGAAAGACGGTGCAATGTCTGTCTGGTAAAGACACGGACACGCAGGGAAATAAAACTTATCAAGGACATGGATAGTTCGTGAAATTTATACTCAAAAATTTTCTTAAGAATACATGTGATTTTCCAAGACCATTCATCAGAGCACCGAGCCTACTATTCCTTAATAGAAAACGGTCAAATAGCAAATACTCCAGTTAATTTCCCACAGGTATAAATTATGCAAATAGTCATTTATATCTTCATTTACAATAATCAATAAATAAGAGGGCACATTAATACAATTTTTCTTTTTACAAAGATCCCTTTTTACAAAGCTACGGCTATATATAGACGAAATAGACAAAATAATCCTCGTTCTACAAAATAACATTTTGCTTTTTTTTCCCCACAGTTCTCTTAGCGCTCTCAATAAAAATGTTCAGACATTGTCCCGGCAGCTCTGCCATGACCTTAAACGGAACCGTGGCATTGAATCTGTTAAACATATTACAGACCTCGAAACAAACTCCTATCACCACCCAACAGCACAGGCTCTGAAGAGCCATTGCCAGGCTTAGTCATCTGTCCAGACGACACACGGGAGGGAACAACCATTTCTCCTATTTGTCTTTGGCAGCAAAGCAAGGGATGCAGGGACTATCTTATGGTGCAATTTCAAGCGCAAAAGGCTGGCCTCCTCCTCGCGGCACCCCGCCCAGCAGGTGCAATGCCCACTCCCCAAACGTTCCAGCCTTCGACTGCAGGGATCCAATGTTACAATGCAAACAGCCCAACTCGGGTGGGATTTCCGTACCTGTTCATTTTGAGTCCACTAGGGGAAGGGGGGAAGAGACAGGAAAGGTAGGAAGGTCCTGTTTATGGTTCTTTGTTCCTATTCCTGAACTTTGGCCTTTGGGACAGACGTCCCTGGCCAACTGCGTCCGACACTGACTTCATTTAAGGAGACCAGTGTAGGTCCGGGAGCCCTAGGAAGCCGATCTCCCCCATTCTACTCCAACTCTGATCCCCACACCTCTAACAGATGACGCTTTGTTTTACCAAACCCTTTCCGAAGGCACCTTGATCAGATACGAAAGCTGGAAGCAATGTTCTAAGCTGTGGATTTCACTTAGAAATACAGAGATGCATTTCTTTTAAGCAAATAGGTCACTTCCTGAGATTTAAAAAAAAAAATCTACCTTGTTAACTTTTGGATTTTTAAACCTAGGAAGGACTTTATAAAAGACCTTCCAACTTCTGACCCAGAGAGGTTAATGAATTATTCAAGGTATCACAGCAGGTGAGCCAAGGCCAGGATGTGGGTTCCCCATGCTCAGGTCAGCCTTGTTCTACTTTGGAACAATGTCAGCTCCCTAGGTTACAGAAACGCCCAGAGTTTCCTTTAAAGAGGTGGCCCGATCCTCGCATGACATTTAGGAATACGGGCCTTTGTGGCTGTTTCTCCTCACAGCACAGTCTTGCAGAGGATATGCTTTTACTGACCTCGGGTGGGGCTAAAACAAGTGGTAGCCACCGCAAAGGCAACAAACCAATCAAAAGATATTTCTCTTTTTGCAAAAATCACAACTTTTAAACTTAAAACAAAGGAGCAGTAAGTATTCCTATCTCACAGACCAACCAATTACGGCTTCATCCAAGTAATCCACGTCCTCCATCCCTATCTTAATTGTACTCTGCCCAGCCCGATGAAATGTATTTGTTTTGAAGGAGAGAGCCTCATTTCCTGCCCTGAAAAAGCGTGTGTTGGAGGGCGCCTGGGTGGCTTAGTCAGCTGGGCATCCAACTCTTGGCTTCCATTCAGGTCATGAGATCAAGCCCCGCATCAGGCTCCAAGCTCAGTGAGGAATTTGCTTGAGATTCATTCTCTCTCTCTATCCTTCCCCCCACTCCTACGTGCTCTCTTTTTCAAAGAAATATATAAATCTTCTTTTTTAAAGAAAAGCATGTGTTGGGAGTAGAGAAGTGATTAGCTGAGGCAAGATGGGTAGTTCACTGGTGGCTGAAGTTTTTGAGGTTAGATGCCGAAATTTTACTGGTAGAGGTTCTTTAGAGGCAGCCATTTTGGTTGCAAATTTGCAACCATAGGCAAAAACATGAATCTGGGTCATTTTCAGTCATCTTTATGCCAGCATGAAGGAGACATCTGATTGGTTTTGGTAGGGAGTTGGATGTGGGGTGCAGAAATTTGGGAGGGGGCAGAAGGACGTGTGGGGGGGGGGGGGAACCGTAACCTGACAAAACCAAGTTCACCACCTTCCCAGCTCTGGGGATCTCCACCCACAGATGCCAACTTGGCCAAAGTCATCAAGAATCAGAACCTCCAAAGGGTGTGACTTTATCTTCTAAGCAGTGAAGTCCAGGGTGAAAATCAGCATTTGAGATCAGTATGGAGCCCAATGTGGGGCCTGAACTCACGACCCTGAGATCAAGACCCGAGCTGAAACCGAGTTTGATGCTCCACTCCCTGAGCCACCCAGGCGCCCCTCAACTTCCCCTTTAAGAGGTCTGGTTTAGATTTGAGACAGAGTAGCTGGCAGGACGAAGGTGGGCTGGAGAGGCTGCAGAAAGCTCTGGTCAATGGAACACGAGGAAAGGAGGCATCTGCAGAGCTTGGACAGGAGGGGAATTCAGAGCAAGGAGCTGCCGGACGCTTTACAGCTTCGTGGCAAACTTGCAAGGAAGCATTATTCATTCAACGAGTATGTTCGTAGGATCTGCTCTGCACAGAAGACACTCGGGAGAGCTTAATGGTCATCCAGGTACCAGGTGACAGAGCAGGGACTCAGACCTAGATCTGGCTGATTCCCAAACCTGCGCTCTCCGGATCCCAGGACACCTCCCGGCGGGGAAGGAAGGGAGTCATGATGTAAGGAAAATGGGTTCAGTTACACAGACCCCTGCGGGATGAAAGCTCAACTTGGCTTCTGGGTGCCAGGAATTTACAAAGTTAGCAGCGGGGTCAGCCCACGGATGGTTGAGTAGTGTTTTTAAGAACAACGTGGTCACACAGCACAAAACACTGGTTGTCTCTTCCCCATACACACGAATGTTTTCTGGCTTGTTGATGCGACAGCCCTGGGCTGGCAAGAACTGCGCGCCTGATGTGTCTTCGTCAGGCTTCTCAGAGCAAATTACAAACACAAATAAGTCCGTCTCCCCGGCTCGACGGGGTCTGCTGATCGCAGGACGGGCCGGGGTGCACAGGAACTCGGATGGCCCTCTGCCACCTCTCGGAGAAGCACGAACTCCGAGTCTCTAAGCCTTTGCCCAATTACTCGACCAAGCTCACCCCAAGCCCACACAGGAGAAACGACAAGGCCTGACGGTCAGTGCGGAGCTCCGAAAAATCAGAGCAAGGAGGGCAGAGCGCCCACATAGAGCCTGAAGCTGGCAGTCGGCCCGCGACGGAAATGGAAGATGTGGGGCCCAACACACCCCAAGCCCATGCTTCTCGGGCACCAGGCTCACTTCTCTGAACTGCTGTCCCTCCTCAAGGAAATGCCTGACAAGGCAGACTCGAAAGATCTGTGGACTCAGCGTCCGGCAAAGAAGCGACATCTCCTTTCTTGGCTCCCTCCCTTGGCTAACTGTGAAGGCAACCTCTGCAGAAATTTTCAGCAAACAAGCACGATCAGCGCTCAGCCTCCAGTGTCTCGCCCCGGCTCCTGGCCCTCGTCATCGGAGCCGCCCCGCTCGCCAGCTGGAAGGGCCCGGCGCGTAACCTGCTATTCAGCGGGGGCTCCCCATGGCAGCTGCAGGCCCAGGACGTTAAATCTTCCCCTAAAGGCGGTTTCAGCAGCGATTATGCAAGGCTGGGGAAAGAGAAAGAACACAGCTGGACCTGGAGAGCTTTATGGGCTCACTTCCTGGCAAGAGCATCACCGAGAAGGTTCTGAGAAGCAAGCTGGCTTGAAACTCCAACGCCACCCACTCTGGGGACTTCAGGATGTGAAGCTGAGTACAGGTGGGGAATTCGGCAGAAACCCCCAAGGAAGGTCTCTAAGCAGAGATAGAGAGAGAGGCCCCGTCTCAAAGCTCCAGAGGGCCTTCAAGATTCAAGAAAAAGTGAGCTTGCGTGAAAAGCGTCCAATCATGGGACTGCTCCCCAGTGACGTCACCACGGGAAGAGAATCGTTCTTACCAAAGCAGCTTTGATGAATTCTGATCTTCAGTAAGGTACATTCTTCACTTGTTTACTCCGATTTGTGTTTGAGAGATTAGCTTCATGACGTTCTGAGTCCTTGCCAAGGAGGGCGGAGCAGGGTAGGTTGCAGGGGCAGGAGGGTGGAGTTTCGTAGAAAACGTCATTGGGAATCAAGAGGACCTCACTGATGAGTCACGTCCCCTTCCTGACCTTCAGTGTTCTTGTTGCTCAGATGAAGTGATAGACCCTTCTGAGATCCCTAAGGCTATGGAATATTCTATGACTTACAAAGATGGACCGATGAGGCAGCCTCTAAATGCTTCTGCTTTCTAAAACTTCTCAAACGCTCTCGCCTTCCAAGGAGCAGGCATGCACTGTGCGGGGGGAAAGAGCTGGTGGAAACTAGCTGCACCCCAGAAAGGGAGCAGCAGCATGTGTTTGGGCGGCTGTCCTGGGCAGTGAGGGCTCCACGTCCTGGCGGGAACCCATCTCCCTCCAGAGGCCTGCGCTGGCCAGGACAGGAAGCGATGCTCCCCAAGTTCTGGCCAGCAGAGAGAAGACCCCGTTCATGCCGGCAACACGAGCGTGGGCTACTTGCTTCCTATGTGACGCGAGCGTGGTGAGGGAAACCTGGGAACTGCCAGACACCTCAGACTAGAGCTTGTGGGGAGGTGGGAGATCTGAGTGTCTGGGGACAGGGGGTGGACAAAGAGGAAAGGAAGGAGGACCACTTCTTATTTGGGGCCCCCCAGCTGAGCTTCCGCATGCCTTTCAACCCTCTCCGGCAGCTGGCACGGAGGGATGCGAAGGCACCTGGCCGGTCACAGCTCAGCAGGATGGCCCCAGCCACGGCCGGGTTCACAGCCAGGTGCACGGAGCAGCGAGCCACCCAGCCAAGCGGCGAGAAGGCTCAAGTGGGATCTGCGGTTCAAGATGGTGTGAACGCATGGGCTCCTTTCATCCCTCGTGAAAGCCCACGAAAATAAGAGCAAAGGAAGGAAGACAATGGGATAAGGGGGGATGAGAGTAGGCGAGAGATGCCAACCCATGTGTAGCAGGGCAGAGCTGCTGGAGAAGTGAGCGGGGCAGAGGACCCGACCACCGCACACAGGCAGAGGTACACCACGGAGCAGCCACAGCCGCGGTCCTACTGCATGGGGGAATCAGAGGAGCTCCATCCCGGGGACGCCGGGCACAGCAAGGCAGGAGCAATTCAATGAGTCTAAGTACAGACCGTGATGAACCTGCCTGCTCAGGTCAGGACATAAGCACTCACATGTGTGCTAGGATCTCCACGTACAGCTCTACAGTCTGCGCACTGCACGAAGGCGCTTGGCTAAGGGAACAGTTGGGAGTAAAAATCTAGTCCTTGCTCTGCTCCTCAAGCTTCGTCCTACTCCAGGTCTACATCTCGCTGGAGAAAGGGGCAAGAGAGTCCACCTGCCAGTCAAGCCAAGTGCCCATGGATGGCTTCTGCCCAGAGGGGGCATCTTTCTCTAAGTCAGCCACACAGAGGGAATGCTTTTTTTTTGGAAACTGTATGAGGACATGGCATAGGCCAGTAGCAGCTCTGTGTATGTCCCTCTTTCCCAGGCAGGAGACAAGTGAAAGTACCTTGAAAGAAACACAGTGAGGCCTAGAGGAAAGACCTGTAATTGACAGGTGGGCTTCTTCCACAGAGAGTGTCAATGCCAACCCTGTGACCCTACAGAAAGGCCCACTGGCGGGGACACGAGTTTCCACTTTGTTTTCTGATGGGTCACTCTTCCATATGAGCAGAGCCACAGAACCACCAGCCTGTGGCATGAAAGACAGAGCCTGAGACTAACCAGGAGAAAGGGCACTTGGAGGAGACAAAGCCAGTATAGGGAGCAGAAAAGAGCTTCCCCAAAGCCATTCTCATGAACATCCACCAAGAGAGAGAGGAGCTGCATTCATGAAACAAGAACAGAATACGACAAAACAGGAACAAGAGAACAGCAACAAACCAGTCTGGAAATGAAGCATTAGACATCCACCAGGTACCCAAGAAGATGAAGCTGAAGGCCCCTCCCTGAGGTCAGATCCCCAGAATAACAAGACTAACCACAGAAAAGATAAAAAATCTTAAAGGAGTACAGCCTGAAAGGTCCAACACTGGAATAATGGGTGGTTCAGAAAGGATGGTAACCATTTTAAGAACATTTATGGGGCACCTGGTGGCTCAGTCAGTTAAGCACCTGCCTTCGGCTCAGGTCATGATCCCAGGGTCCTGGGATAGAGCCCCATGTCGGGCTCCCTGCTCAGTGGAGAGTCTGCTTCTCCCTCTCCCTCTGTGCTTGCTTGCTCTCTCTCTCAAATACATAAAATCTTAAAAAAAAAAATTTACGAAGTTTCCCATGAAACCCAGCATGACGTTCACAGCATCGAGGACACGCCACCATCAGGACAGCTCGAAACACTACGAAGAAAGGGATCCTGAATGTTTCGGGGGAGATGGGGAGAAACCCAAGTCACATGTAGAGGCTTGGGAATTCCAATGGAGCCCTCAACAACTAGGCTGGGGGAGCAGTAGGAGGGAGCTACTCTCCACCAGCAATCCTACACCCAGCAGAATCGAGACATTTTAGGGTACGCAAAAATCTCAAGAAATTTACAAGATTTACCTCCCATGTTCCTTTCCTCGGGAAGTTACTAAAGAACGTGCCACACCAAAAAATAAAAATAAAAAAAAACCAAAACAGCTCAAAAAACCAAACAAAGATGATCAAACCCAGGGGGAAAATTTGGCAAGAAAGGGCATGTTACAACAGTTCAGTCCTTGGCTCAGGAGTGAACGGTCCTTATGCCCCTACACTGAATAGACATGCATGAAATAACGAGATGTAAACACATCAGGGAAACAAAGTGGGGGGTGGGGAAGGGCAAGACGCCCATCTACCGTAATAGCAGGTTGCAGGTGTTTCTAATTTAAAAAAGGAAAATAAGCATAAGCATGTTATGTAGCAATGCGAAAGTCAATAACAAGCAATAGCTAAAAGGGCTGAAAGTGTTGCTCCTACGGAACCAGACTTAGGGGACTGCTAGTTTTCATTAAAAGCCATATGGTATTTGTTTCTTCATAAACTATGACTATGTATTACTTGGATAGGAATTAAAAATCAATTCTTAAAAAACAATTCAAAGCCAGGGGGTGGTCTGTCCTGTAGGCTCCTCTATCCGCCTTTTATATCCAACTTCCTCTTGCAGAGAAGGCTATACTCAAAGGGGAATTTTTTTTGCCTTTAAAGAAGAAATCTGTTTACAGCCAACTGGAACCCAACGATTTTTAGGCATCTTGCCACTGGGTGGTTTTAAACAATATTACACGTTGTAATGGGTGAGAGAAGCAGCCCGCAGAGATTTTTCTGAACAAGGTCTAGCCCCGTAAAATGAGATGATTCGTGTTTGGGTCGGCTGCTCCCTGGCTCCTCCAGCATCTAGTTTAGGCAAGGACCCCGTGGTGTTCAGGGTTATAAAATATCACCCAAGTCATCTTTACTCTCTGTACCTCTGAGCTTTCAATGATGCCCGGGAGCTCACTAATTAGCCCATTCTCCATGGGACGCTTGGCCTTCAAGATGGAACCGCTCCAAGCTCCCGACAGCTTTCGGTGTGGAATGCTCAGATTTGTTCTAAGAACTAAGAAGGAGAGAAGGCAGGCCATAACCAGAATGGGATTTGGGCTGTCATCGATTAAAATGTGCTATGTAAATTCTTTTGGCCATGCTGGAATTCTGTAAACTTGAAACCCACTGCCTGAAATAAGCAAGCCTCGTGGCTTGCTCGGAGAGCCGTGATCTCTGGAGGAGGAACAGCCTACGAGCTGTCCCAGCGGTCAAGGGCACTCCAGAGGTCACAGGGGACAAGCGTGAAAGCGAATGCATCTTCCTCATGGGGAAAATAAGAGCTCAAAGCAAAGGCTGTAGCTGGCCCCAAGTTTTGGTTTTGTTTAAATGAGGACATTTTTATCTAATCATTTAATCTTTTTTTTCTTTTTCAGGACACTCACGGGCCCAAAACAAGTTTCATAAAAGAGGGGACAGCTCTGGACCAAGCATCAGGCGGCATGGGTGCCCCTGCAAGTCTGTTCCTGGTTGGCTGTGTGACCTTGGCCAGCCTGCTCTGCATCTCTGGGTTCAGCAGACAAGAGGCTGTCTGAGGGCCCCTCCCGACCTACTGGTCTGTGATTTTACAGGTACTGCTGGGAGGGCAATGGAAGCAGGAAGCAATACCAGGGCCCCAGGGCCTGCATCTTGGCGGGAAACGGGGGTATGGGGGTGGCGCGGGGCAGAAGGAAGATGGGAGGGTGGGTGGAGGTCTCGTCACAAACTGCCCGCTCTGGTCTACTTCTCGGGGTACCTTCCAGGAAGTCTTTTCAAGAATCCCATCATGAGCGACCACGAAGGGTGCCAATGCTGAAGTCCCAGGTCCAACGTCAGCCGGGACTTACTGCGAGCCCAGCCACCCCTGGGCTCCCCTTCCGGGCTTTTAAGGAGCTTTGGGCAGTGCCCTGTGGGGCCCTGGAGATCACAGAGGCTTTTACTGTACCATCTAGATTCTCCCCTGGCTAAAAAGTCACTTGAAAGGATTACATGGGGAAAACATTTGAAAATCACAGCTTTAACCTCAATCCAATCAACGCAAAACTGAATTTACGTTCTCTGCTCCCCTGCTCCCTCCAAACACTAGGGTGACAGAGTGCACCGCAGCTCGCAGCTCAGGACACAGCCCCCGCTTTCCTCCTCGGGGTTTGCCATTCCCGGACGCGCGTTCCTGAAGCCGGCAGCTCAGTGCTGCTCAGACCCACCGCCAGACCACGACAGGTGCAGAGACACCCAGCACCTTCACTCAAACCCCGCTCTGGGAGGAACACGGGGCGGGTTTCTTCCCAGTGGAGGTCCTGCGTGGGGCATCGCCCCTCTGAGAGGCAGGTTGCTCGAGTCCATCCGGACCTTAAACACCTGCATGGGGGACGAGCGAGGACCCAGATTATGGCTACATATTAACAAGGCTGCTTCCTACCTGACAAAGCAGGGCACGCAGGAACGAGCTCCACCTACGATCCAGCCCCCCCACACCTGGGCGTCGAGGACACAGGTGAGGAGAACAGCATGCTCAGCACTTACACGACAGAAAGGAAACATGGAGAAGCAGGGAGAGGGGGCTGTTTCCCTGAGGCCCTCCACCGTCGGCACAAGTGCCCCCCTCCAAACCCGAATAAAGTGAAGTAGAAAGAGCTCCCGCCCCCTGGCCAGGGGCCTGGCGGTTTTTATTATGCAGACACGCGCATCAGAGTCTGTGGACGTCCAGCTGGGGGAAGAGCAGCAGGCAGTAGACCAGGAGCCAGAGGAAGAGAATAAAATACATCATATCCGGCTGCTGGGCAAACTGCGTCAGAGCGTCGCTCTGGGGGCTCTGCCTCTCGGGCAATGTGGCTTCGCCAGAGTTGTTGGCCTTCCTGCAGGAGGGAACACACAGGCAAGGCAGTTACAAGCGGGTCCCTGGGCGGATGGACCCCCCGGCCTCCCCAGCCTGTAGCCTCATTGCCCAACTGGAGAGCAGAGGGCTCCCCAGCAAGCTGGTCAAGAGGCCCCCAAGGGCATGCGCCGACCCGAAGGGGGGGTGGGGTCCCGAGAGAGCTCTGCGCTTTTATACTTGCTCAGGGCATCCGCACAACCGTAGGAGGGAAAAGCAGTCAGCCCATTCTGCAGATGGGCATACTGAGACCCACGGGGTACGGTGGCTTGCTCAAGGCCATACAATGACTAACCCCCTCTGTCCAGGACACCTTCCTTTATGCCACAGTGTCCTTAATGCAGAACTGGACGCTGATGGCACTCTGCCATCTGTCACTAACAGAGGGGACGTGGTAAGTCATCTAAAGGAACAGAGTTCCCTGATTCCAGATCATTGAAAAACAGCTCTCGGAGACAAAGGCTTGCCCCGCCCCCACCACCAAGCTTTTGTTTTTGGCTTTGGAACAGAACCTTGAAGAGAACGACTAGATTTGACTTTGGCCAGACTTAGCTTCCTTCTTTTGTGTGACAGAAGGTGGTGTCTAAGTGACGTTTCGCTTCGGCTCGGTGGGGGCCCAGAAGGGTGCGGTGGGGAGCAACCACAGCTCCCGATTCCCACCAAGGAAAGGGTTGGGGCCATCACCTGATTGGAAAGGGGTTGGGGGCCTCTGCTCAAAGCCTAGAGCGTAAACTTCTCGGGGTCATCTGGGGCGTGCGGTGGGGATTACGAGCAGTGAAAACCGCCTCATCCCAGAACGGTCTCCTGATGCAGACAGAGGCGAGGTCAACAGGGGATTAAACGTCTGCCTTTGGGTCTCGAGACTGATTCACGCATGACAACGGATAGAATTTTTCTTTCTCAAAACTTTTCAAAAAAACCTTACACTCTATTTATTACAAACATAATAAATGCTCAAAACCATGGAAAGCACGACTGCATTTCTCAACCTTCTAGGTTAAACTGTCAAAGTCTCTATCTCATAAAAGTGAAAAGTGTTACTTCCCTAGGGAGTCCGTCACGCCTGGTGGACAGCGTGAATTAATATTTCCATTCTATGGCAGGGGAGGAAAACAGGTCTTGCCTCTTTCTTAAAAGCCAGAAGGGTGGGTTTCTAAGGATCACACTCACGGGTGTTGGGCGATATTCTGAGAGGCTTTTCCACTCCCATAATCTAAGTCCTTCCAAGCCAACTGAAATCCGTGGCAAATATTTAAAAAAAAAACAAACCAAAATCAAGACAAGTGATTCGGGAACTTGAACAGGGATGGGGCATCTCAGGAATGTCAGCTGGTGAGATGTCTCGGGGCTCCTGTGTTCTGCATGGGCAGTTGTGTAACGATTCAGCAATATCAGACTAGGCCATCTAGTTCTCGAACAGCAAGAAATACTTTCATAGACATCCTGGCATGTTTGCACTCCCTCTTCATGTCTGCTCTGATGCCATAAAACTGTAAAATCAGCTCAGTGAGCTTCTGAGTATTATACCTGCAGGGGCGACACAGAAGGAACACGTGGTCAGGGGCCACTGCTTGGGGGGGGGACCACACCCAGCCCCGCATCTCTCCTGCCTGGCTCTACCCCCAAGGCGTAAATGCAGCTGCAGGCTCATGACCTGGATCCGGCTTTAAACGGAAGCATTTTCTGAACCACGCCCCGCCCACCGGTGTCCATCAATTTCCACTCTCCCTCCTGCTTATATTCAGTCTCCATGCATATGATCTGAAGCAGGTCACTCCTTGCATGATCGCAGATGGTCGCCAGGGCCATCAACCAAGGAGAGCTGGAGAAGAGCGACCCCCACCAGATAGGCTGCATAATTAAAAAAGAAAAAAAAATGTAAGCCCCACAAAACTTGGGAGGAAAGCCACTGACCTGGTTAACGTCCGGTTTCTTCTGTCATCCAGATCTGCTGCGTTCCTCAACTGAACATAGCTAAAATGGTCCTACAGTGAAATTTATAAACAAAACCCCCGCAACCCAATTAGTAAAGATGAAATCTCTGAAACAGAAAATAAAATGATTTTAAACATACAAAGCCAAGCATGCCGCGCTTTTCTCAACATTGCAAACATTTAGTTCCCAAATCAAATTGCTAACTAATATTCTACAGTATTCTACCCTCTCCCCCAACCCGCGCCTAGTGCACCAGAGAGGTGCCACCGCCCCCCCCCCCCCCCCCCCCCCCCCGCCAACTGGGCTGCTGACCATGGTGCTTTGGGTCCAACACACCCAGCGCTAAGTAGTTGCTAATGTCAAGGGCTGCACTGCTATCTTTGAGGGCGGTCCTTCTGGGTGCGTGCGCCAGGGTGGGGTTGGGGGTGTTGGGTGCACTTTTTTTTTTTTTTTACGGCAAAGACAGGCCTTTGGGCTTTACGATCATCACTTTATTTACAACCCCAGCTGCCCAGATTGCACATCCAATTGGACTACGCTTAACGACAAGGTTTCAATTTGCTTGTCTTCTATCCAAAAGTATATTGGTTGTACATCAGTAATTTCAAAGCTCAGGGCTGAGGAGGAGGAAGGGCGGAAATGAACTGATTAGCAGGGGCCATGCAGGAGAAGAAGAAATTCACATACTAACCGATTCCAAAGACCTGTTAGTATGTCGTCGAATGTAAATGCTGGAGTCACTGTGACTAGTCCTGAAAAACAAACACACGTTTCGAATGGGTTGCCACCGAGAGCTCTTCGTGGCTCAGCCGTACGGTCACCCCCACCCCGAGTCCCCCACATGTGGATCTAGGCAAGCTATGGTTTCAGACCCGGCAACGGAAGGAGAAGTTTTATCCAGTATGCCCCGTTGGGTTGGGGTGTGCTTACAAATAGTGGGATGGGTCTTAGAGACACACTGTGGCCTCATCTACAAGAAAAAAAAAAAAGGTGAGAAAGAATTTTAAATAGAAAGCAGACCACATATTTTTCAAAGTCCCAGGGTTTCAGGGAAGGAAGGGAGGTCCTTCTCCAAGCATCCCAAGATCTGGGAATTGCGGGAGGTCCTCTGCATGTTACTATCAGATCTGGGCTGAGACCAGCTATCTGGACTCCCTTTCTAGTGCTCCTTTCTGTGCACGATGCTGCTGTCTGACTGTCTAGCTCTCGGGTGTGGCACCTCTTTTCCTTTCATGCACGAGGTTAATTTTCTGACCACATCTTTGAGGCTGAGGGGGAACGAATCTCTGATCATCTCCTACAGCTGGTTTGTGCAGAGCTGAGGCAAAAGATCCCCAGCCAGGAGCCTGGGCTCCAGATTAACTCGCCACGTTAGCCACGTAGTTTAGGTCTCTGATCAGTTTTCCTCATCTGTAAAATGGGTCCTCATTCCTACCCCAGCTACTTCACGGAGCTGCGGTGCTGGTGGTAAGAACAGTATTCTCCAGGTCCCAGGGGCCCCGTCTTGCCGCTCAACAGGAGAACTAGGTGTTGGGCGTCAGAGATAGTCATCTCCGTTTCCTTAAGGCAAAGCTACCATGTGGCACCTGGGGACCCAAGAAAAAGGCATCCGACCCACGAGTGTATTCCCAGGGAATTCAGCCTCGGTCTTCCTGCCCGCTGCCCTCCCGAAACCCCACCAATCTCTTCCCCTGCCTTGGGCACATTTCCGGCTCATAGGTATTGAGTACCTACTACGTGCCAGGCGCTGGGTGCTTGACCTCAGTCCAAAACCGGTGTTAAGTTTCCCCAGCAGGTATCACAGCACAGAAACGAAACAAAATGCACCACAAAGGAAAAAAAGCCTCAGGTGTGTGGGACCCAGCACTGTCCCAATTCCTGGGAGTATGTGGAGACACAGGTAACCCCCACCTGCTTATAGTATTTTCTAGTAAAAAGCACATCTGCATCAGGAAGGGCACCAGTTCTTCTCCCTCCCTCTCTTTTTCAGTATACTTTCTTGTAGGTGGTTTTGTGTTCTAGAACCATCCATAGGAGACGTATCCAGGTTTCCCTCCTGGACTTCATTCTTTCAGCAGGCATTACCAAGAGCCTGATGTGTGCAGGCCCGGGGCTCGGCGCTGAGGGTCCAGCTCCTCCGGAGCCCACCCACCACAGCCTGAGAGAGCAATTCATTCATTGATTCAGCCCCTCGAAGAGTTTTTATTAAAGGCCGGCAGCACGGCGGGCGTGGTGCTAAACGCTGGGCTGAACGCGGGCCCTCCCTGCCCCCAGAGATCTACCTCACCATCTCAGGTGACAGCAGATGATAAATACAGCCTTACGCAAATGATCAGAGAAATGACTGTTTTGAGAAATGCTGTGAACAAAAAGAGTAGGACCGTGAGAACATATAAAGGGGGATCAAAAATAGCCCAGAGAAATCTAAGAGGGCTGCCTGGAGGAAGTGGTAGTGCAGCTGAAACCCAGGGAAGCAAGACAGGGAACAGGCAGGGGAGAGAGGGTCATCAAAGGCAAAGGAACTTGGGGGGCACTGAAAGATCTCCACGAGGGCCAAGGGGCTTGGCAGGCTAGGGAGGAGGGCAGAGGTGACCAAGAGTGGACACGGATGAGCCTGCAGAGACAGGCCGTGAGGGGTCCTGCAGGCTCTGGAACAATGGGCCTTTCTGCCTAGACCAATGGGAAGCTCCAGGGGTGACCGAGTCAAGGTACGGCCAGGAAAACAGGCTACGTCTGGCGGGGAGGTGCCCGGGGCTCAGTCCCCTTCAATAGCTTTGGGCCAGGCACTGACTTTTCTGAACTCACTTTCTCGGTCATCAAAGGGGGCGTGGCACCTGCTAAGTGCCGGGAGCAGGGGAGGTGACGTGGCGCAGGGGAGGGGCTCCAGGGGTCCCCACTCACTCCTCCGAGGAGCGCACCTCTGTACCACCTGCTTCACAGTTGGCCCCCGCTGACCGCAGCTAACATGCTGCGCGATATTTCCAGCTTTGCCCGGGGGGGACGGGGATGCCGCAGGAGGGGGGACGCTGCCTGCTCTACGCACACCCGTGTGCAGATCAAGTCCGACCTTTGCCGGGACAAGTCAACCGGGCCTCCTTCCCACACACGCCGCGCTGACGTTCCCTTGTCAACATCTACCAGCTGTGGCTATCTTCATTGGGACGGGTTCTGCGGGCACGGCTGGATGCAGCTGGCATCCGAGACGCTCGATCCCCCCACACCCCTCTGCTTCTCCCCGACCCCCTCCCATCTGGCCAACGTGTCCTGAGGGGCCTGCTGTGTCTCAGGCTGTCTCTTCTACCCCGATGCCTTCTCTCCCGCTCCCAACTCCAAACCCCACTATCCCTCCGTGTTGAGCTCACACGACATCGCATGCCTTCCCTCCCGCTTGCCCGAGCCCCTGGGGGCCGGGGCCGTGCCCGCGTCACCGCAGCGGCTGACCTCTTCCCGGAGTGAGTGGTCAGGGAGCACTGGCAGCCGACATGCTTAGTTGTCCCTAAGTGACCACAGGCCCCTCCCTGAGCTTGGGGGGAGGAGACGCGAGCCTGGATGTCGGCTGGAAGGTCACGACCAGGTCTCTGCAGGGAGAGGGGCTCCGGGAGTCATGGGCAAAGTGGGCGGCAGTGTTCTGTCATGCCTTGCCCCTCACCTGGGCTCCCCTCTAGTCTCCTTTAGTCCCCTGTAGCGCAGGCGCAGAGCAGAGCGGAGGGCAGATGAAAGCTGGGCCCCGCCAGCTCTTCCGCCGGGTATCCTGCACTGGCTTCTCCCCACTCGCTCCCCAAATGCCGATCTCGACAATTTCCCTTTGGCAGCCAGTGTGGCTCACCCACCACAGGCAAGGAGGGGTCATGGGGAGAACGTGGGCCATGAAGTCTGACGGGTCTGAGTCCGAGACCCCAGCTCTGCCGTCCCCTGGGCTGGGAGGTGCCCCCGGAGCCCACCGTGGTGATGCGTAGTCCCTCCTCCCTGCCTTGGGCGCTGCTGCAAGAACCAACGAGGGAACATACGGGAAATGCTCAAACGCATCAGGGCAGCTTCAACAGTGACCGTTGTGGCCATGAGCGACAATGGGGAGAATCCAGGATCTGCCATTCAGCAGCTAAATGTCCTCCCTGGGACAAATCGACTCACCCGGTGCCCTTGGGAGTGACAGAGCCCACGTGCACTAGAAGCTTCCTGGACATCAGTTAGAGCCCGTGATCCTCCCCGCTTCCTCCTCGCCTGAGATAAATCAACCATCCTTGCTCCCTTGGACCCCAGCTCCTGGGTGAAGCCTCATTATTAATGTCCGGCTTCCGTGGATGGCGATGACAGGTCCCCTCGGTGCATACGTAGCACATTCCTTCAAATTCGGTGAGCTGCTCGTAAACGGCTCGGCGTGCTCTCTACCCGGTGGCTATCGGGGGCTGGGGCGGCCGCAGAGCCTCTGGGTCTGTGACATTCCACCCCCCACCCCTACCCTGCTTCCGCCATCCCGCTGCCCACGGCCGGTTTCCACCCAAAGGTACTCAGAGTGGGGAGAAGGCAGGCCTCGTGTCCTCCTAGCTCTGCTGCGTGCGAGCGGGTCTGGGCAGGGCGGGGGAGCCTGGGTGGGAAGGTTGAGGATGAATGACCAATTGGCCTGATGACTTTTGTACGAACCTGTGTTTCCCTTGCTGTCCGGTCCCACCCCTCTGTGTCCCCCCAGTCCTCAAATCAGAAACCAAGAATGGAATGAGTTCAGGCAGTAGTCTCTAGCTCGGGCCCTAGGGTAAGAAGATAGTAACAAAATACCTGGAGAGGACTTTGTGGTCGCCAGTGTCATCTTCTAGGTCGTCTGAGGACCGGACGGTGCCGGGTGCTATAAATACTGAACTTTCTACGTGGTCCACATGCTTCCTTTTCTCCTTTTTCTTACTGCTGATTGATTCTCCCATTACCCTTTCTTCTAAAGAGTTTGCTAAGTTTTCCGAGTTTCCGAGTTCCTGGGACTTAAGGACAAGACAACCGAACACAAGTCAGCATTTCAAGTTGCGAGGCCCCGCGCGTGACGCCCCCCCCGCAGCGCCCCACTCCACCTGAAGTCCAGGAAGCTAGGGCGTCCCCTCCAGTTCTGCCCCTGCCGGGGAGGCCTTCCGGCACGGCCTGCCGTGGAAGACAAGCCCACCCGCACTCGGGCTCCCTGGGCAGAGTGCAAAGGCCACCGACTGTAAAAACAGCATGGGTTTCAGAGTCACCAAGCTCTGCTTTCAAATCCTGGCTTAGTTACCTTACCCAACTGACTTTATCTCTCCAACCCTTAGTCTCCTTGTCCATCAAATGGGTATAATAATTATCTAGTCTTTTCTCACTACACCACCGTGTTTCCCGTAAAGGATGCCCCGTATAGTGGGCCAAGGCGGGGCTCTTCCACAACCACCATCCGCTTAAACACAGGAGTGAATCCTGGAAGCCAGGTGGGCCAACAGGTGCAAAGGGGGCCCCTGAGCTGGGAGAGGTCCACACAGAGGCAAACATAGAGCTGGTGGGATGACAGCTTCATTGTGCCTTTGGTGGCTCACAGTGCAACATGTCTAGCGTTTATTTGACGAGGAAGATTCTTTGACCACTGTCCACACCGGACACTCTGAAGCCCATCGGCAATGCTCCCGAGTGAAATTAAGACACTGAGAAGCAGGGGCGCCTGGGGGGCTCAGTTGGTGAAGCGTCTGCCTTTGGCTCAGGTCACGATCATGGGCTCCCTGCTCAGTGGGGTGTCTGCTTCTCCCTCTCCCTCTCCCCTCTGCTTGCGCGCATGTGCGCGCGCTCCCTCTCTCTCAAATAAATAAATAAAATCTTAAAAAAAAAAAAAAAAGCAGCCGAGAAGCATGGGGATTGTCAGAGCCACTGCCCAAGGGTCCCTTCAGGGGCTGAGGAGCCTGCTCAACAGGATTGGAGGGGCCGGTCCCCTGCACCCCAGGAGAACAAAGGTCCTTGCAGGAATTAAAAACGCTCCTAGCACTCTGAAATGCCAGTCTCTCCCCTGCCATCCATGGGCCAATGCTACCTTTTCCGAAAGGTGAAATGAGAAGAGGACTTTTTTTTTTAAAGACTAGAAGAAGAAACTTTCCATTTTCTAGTCCTGTTGGAAGACTTTCCTTTTAATTTCGTTTCTTTTTTTTTTTTAAGGAGGGCCAGGTATCCGAGAAATGCTCCCGTGTCGTCTTGTCTGCCGGGAGGCGAGACTCCCACACCTCACCTGTCATCCTGGGCCACAAGCCAGCCCCTCTGCTCCCCACAGGACTACCAGGGCTCCATGTGGGAGCCAATGACCGGGTGTGCTTGGGAGTGGTGGCTGCCTGCTCATTGGATGGGCGAGGGCCAGAGGGGGCAGGTCAGAGCCCCGAGATGCAAATGGTGGCATGCTTTACCCAGGAATAGAGGCTCTCTGCAAGGGCTCATACTTAGCTCGGCGTAGGCTAGATTCAAATCTACATCTCCCGTGCCATTCCCAGCCCAGCACTTGTCCAGCTATACCCCAGATCACCTGTCCACATGCTGGGCACACGCACTCACACCACCTGCTTCTGGCAAATGACTTTTCTCTTTCTAAAGCAGAGGACAATAAAGTGACATGCCCGCATGTCTGTAGGCTGCCTTCAGTCAGCCCCAGGCAGAGGAAGCGAGCTGCTATCAAGCCATTTTTCTTTCTTAGTCTTTCTTCTTGCCAGACCTCAGTCCCCTTTCTTTTGTCCTAAAAGATCTTCTGTCCCTTAACAGTCCCAAGAATTGCTATAGTTGTTGTCATGGTTCCCCAACCTGGGGACCCCAGAGACCTGATCTCACTGAGGGCCAGATCTACCCCGCTGGATCTTGGGGTCCCCTGCTGGGAGAGCCTGCTTGGCTGGGCTGGCTTCCAACAAGTGAGCAGACGGCAGGTGGGAGGGGGTGGGGGCCCGCGACCGGGTTCCTCTTTCTGGGGGCGAAAGGGGCAGATGGCAGGTGGGTCCTGGCACCTGCAGAACTATCCCACTCTCTTCTTCATCCAAAGATGGACATAGCATTGGTCCTGCTACGCCTGTTTCTAGGCTGTCACTGTCTGAGAATTCTGCTCCATCCAGCATGTTCTCTGGGATTGGCGAACCCATAAGACCAAGCCACCACTTCTGGCCTATCTAAATCCTACATGTCTTTGAAGGCTATGGAGAGTGTCCCTTTCTCTTGCACCCTTCAGGTGCAAGGATTTCTCATTCCCCTGAGCACCTTTCAGCCCCTCCCTCAGCCTTGACTCTCCCCTGCCGTGAACCAGAGCATCGCCTTTATCTTGGTGTTTTAATTTACCCTACGCGTTCGCCTTACACCCCCAAGCCACCATGCCATGCAGCCACCTTTGATTCTTGCACCGTAAGCCATGCCAGGCTCCCCTCCAGAGTCACCAGAGTCATACACGAAGGCTCACTCCTCTGCTGGGAGACAAAATCACCACCCACCACGCCAGGCTGGCAGGAGAGTGGAGAGCTGTCACATGTCACCGGCTATCGAGGAGAAAGCAACTGTTTTGCCTGGGGAGAAGCTGGGAAGGCTCCTGGGAGGAGGTGTCATTGGCACTGCGCTTTCAAGGGGCATCAGTGCTTGCCAAGTGAAGCGTGAGGGGAGCAGAGCAGAGTGTGGAGTGCCTGGCAGCCAGGGGGGAGGCCGGCCTGGCTGGAGGGGAGGGAAGGAAGAGGACGGAGAGGAGCAGCAGCTCAGGGGCCCCTGCACCCTCTCACCGCCCACTCCGGTGGCTCCTCGAGCTGCTGGGCCAGGCAAATGGGAACACCAAGTACGGGCTGAGCATGTGCCCAGCTGCCAGAACTCGGAAGTGCGTGTCCCCCACTTCTAAGCACAGGGGCCAGATAATTGTACCAACAGGCAACCTTCAAAAATCCAGGCCAGAGTCAAATGTGAGCTCACCGGGTGTCCTCAGGCTGCTGCAGGAGGCGGGGCTAAGACTCACCAAGCGGCACTAGATGTGGCCACGAGTAGCAGTGACAACGATTACGGCTACTACTACCTGGGGCCCTCAAGCATGACCTCATTCCATCTTCTTGGCCCCCTCATGGGGAGGGCTAGGGCTGCGGGGAGGCCACGGAGGCACCCGAGGTACAAAATTTCAGGAGTGCCGAGGGGTGCCAGCTCTGTCCTTGCCCGAGTCCCCAGGCGAGTGCCTCCTTAAATTCTGGCCTGGGCTGCCTGCGAGGGCAGCTTCTGTTTCCCTATTTTATGGAGGGAGAAGAGCAGAGTCCCTGTGCAGGGCCCAGGGTTCCCGAACCCACAATCAAGTACCTGCTGGCTCTCCACAGGGGAACTGTCTTTGGCCTCCCCTCGCTGGCGGTCCTCTGGTGGGGACGGGTCGGTGGGCTCTGAGGCTGGTCTGGCGTCCTCCACACCCCTGTCAGGATATGGTGCCACGGGGATGCTGGCCTTGGGGACGTCCTCGGCCAGCCCTGAGAAGCTGCAGCTGCTCTGAGAGGCCTCGGCCTCCTCGGCCTCGTCGGCCTCCTTGGCCTCATCCCTGGCCCCCACGTCACACAGATAGCTCTCCGGCTCCTCGAGATCCAGGTCTTCGTTTTTCAAATCCTCTGCGCCCTCCGCGTAAGCCTCCAAAACCGCGGCCAGGGGCACCTCGTAGTGCGGGTAGTAGAACAGGTCGTGGGGAATGACGGAGACCTTGGACAGCGGCGGGGAGGGCTTGAAGTCCAGGCCCTCCTCACTGCGACTGGGCAGGGTCTCCAGGCTGACGCTGCTGCTCGGCGGCGGCTCAGAGGGCAGCTCCCCCCGCGGCCCTGCAGCCTCCCCCTCGTCCCTGCCCCGACGGCAGTGCGTGGACTTGCGTTTGGGCTTCTCGTACACCTCTGGCTTCTTATCTGCTGGTGCCTCCCTTGGGGCCAGAGAATAGCCTTGGTCTTCTTGCCTGGGGTCCCTGTGAGGTTCAAGCTTGTCGGGCCTCTCTGGGGACTCATCCGAATCTTTCCTCTGGTGCGCAGACTTACTTCTCCTCTTCCCCAGTTTCTCAGCCTGGTCCTCCAAAACCTCATCCTCCACTGGTTTTTTCTCATGAGGCGAAGGAACCCCCTTGAAAGCCTGGCTGGTCGAGGCAAAATCTATTAGGTCGCTGCTAAATTTAGAGGCTTTTAAAGGAATGCCTTCAAAATAGTCTTCCTTACCCATAGCTTCTACGGTCAGCAGCTTGACCTTGATCTCCAAGGAATCAGCCATAACAGTGCCGTCCCCAAGGGGTGAAAGGGGACGACTCTCCTCCCCCGGGCTGGCCGCACCCTCCGGCTCCCCATTCCAGGAGGGAGAACTCTGGGTAGTCTGTGAATGACTGATCTTACCATCCACCAAAGAGATGTCCCCTGGGGACTCATCAGAGGCTGCTTCCGAAATCTTTGGGGCCTCCTGTTTCGGCTTTTCCTCAGCAGTCTCAACTGCCAGGATGTACCCATCCTGCTTCAGCAATGAGTCCTTTGTCCCTCTCGGGCTCCCTTCAAAGCGAAGGTCTTGACTGTAGAAAGGGTCCTTACTGCAGGACGCGTCCTTGTAGGTATCAGCCTCAAAGTGCACAGTTTTCTTGACTGGCAAAGAGTTGGACCTCCGGCTGTCCTTTCTGGATGACAAAATGGAAGATTCTGGAGATGGGTCATTGGTGCTGCTGGCCTTACCTGGGACCTGCTGGAGGGCCTGGTCGACGATCTGGTGCATGAACTCAGCGGAGCCGTCTGACAGTGCACTGCTGGACACACCACTGAGGAAGCATTCCTTCCCGCTCTCGGGCTTGTCACAGACAAAGACTTTGGAGGGCGGTGGTTGGCTGGCTTCATGGTTAATGGTATAGGCTCGCTCCCCGTTTTCAGTCAGAAGGAAGACTGTGCTCTCCTGTTCAGAAGGAGTTTCTTTGATGCGGACAAAGGTGGATTCAATAGGGGCTTCTTTGTCGGAATCCACGAAATCCTCCTGCAACATAAAATCAGAGGAGTGTTGACGTACGATGTATATTTCCCGCTCATAAAACAAAAACCAATGTGGAAAAAGCCACTTCAGAACTAATGCGAAGTGTTCTAATTAAAAGATGCAGATGGTTGTTCCTGCTGAAATGTGAAGACACCAGATATGTTAAAAATAATGTGTATTAAAAGCTATGGGTGCAAAGAAATCTCAATGAACTGAACTCTAGAGAAGGACGAGCCCTTCCTAAGTGAGTGTCAGCTACTTCGGACTGGCGGGCCATTGCCTAGGATGAGTGTGGATAGGAGAGCAAACCTACCCAGGCTAAGGAAAGATCAGCAGAATCTTTATTGACTGTATAGGTCAGTGCGAGAGATTAAATATGGGAGGGCCCCAAATGCAAAACCAGTTCTCTTCATATACTAATTCTCACACGCAGGGACTTTGGCTAAGTAAGCAGCAGCTGAGGGCAGGGCTGAAGAGCAGAGAGCAATCTTGGTGGTATTGCAAAGCTAGGCTCCCAGTGTATTGGTGGAGAGAGTTGAATGACCTCATCCTAAAATCATTTGAAACCAGGCGGTGACATTAAATAAAACCGCAACGTAGCCGTTATTGACTCCTGAGAAGGTCAAAACAGTCAGCTTCTCAATCAGGTCCTTGTTTGGGAAAAGGCTACATTCTCTGGGGTAAAAATGTTGGCTATCTCAATCTCTACTCTTCTTTCATATACCAGGTCTGGCATAAAACAAAACATTTTAACATATACCAGGTCTGGCATAAAACAAAACATTTTAAGACACAGAGAAGCAGGAAAATGAGACCCATAATCAAGAGAAACAACAATCATTAGAAGTAGACTCAAATATGATACAGGGTTAGAACTAGCAAATAAAAGACTCCAAAAGTAACCAAGACTACAAGAAATACAAACGTAGCTCTCCAGGCCGAAGGGAAATGACCACAGATGGAAGCCCAGATCTGAAGGAGGGAATGAAAAGAACCCCCAAATGATAAATACATGGTCAATATAAAAGACTATTCAAATACTTTTCTTAAAAAGTCTATTGACTATTTAAAGTAATAATAATAACAAAGCACTGGGGGTTAAAACACATATAGAAGTAAAGTAAATGACAATCATAGCACAAAGGAACAGAGAAGCGCATGGAATTACATTGTTAATACATAAAAATGCATACAACATGCATTTTACTTAAAGCAGTATAACACTTCAAGGTAGACTAAAGTAGGGTCGAGATGAGTATTATAATCCCTAGAGAAGCTATTGCAAGGATAAAACAAGGAGATGTGGCCAAAAAACCAAGAGAGGAGATAAAATGGAAACCAAAAAATAATCATATAATCCAAAAAAAATTAGGAAGGAAGGACAAACGAGCACAGAAGAGATGGGACCAATGAAACACAATAATCAGGACGGCAGATTAACTCTGTGTCAACAGTTGAGAAATACACCACTAAAATGATGCACTAATTCTTGTCAGAAGGGATAAAAAGCAAGACCTAACTGTATACGGTTTACAAGACACCTGCTTTAAATATAAGCACACGCACACTGGAAGGAAAATATGGAAAAAGAGAAATCACGTAAACACTAATAATAAGAAAGCTGGTATGGCTCTATTCCTTTCAAAGTACACTTCGAGACAAAGACTGAACCTGCAGAAAAACACAACGATCGAGCCATCAGGAAAAGACGACAATCCTAAATGTGCAGGCGTTTACAGCATAGCTTCAACGTCAGAAAGCGAAAACGAACAGGACTAAGAAGAGAAACACAACCACAACCATTAAGGTGGAGATTTTTAACATTTTTCCCTCACACTAATTGATAGGAAGAGTAGGAAAAAAATCAGTCGGTGTACAGAATACGAGAAGAGCATATTAACCAACTCGATCTAATCAGTATTTTTAAAATGTCAATTTTTTCACCACCTAAGACCTATTCTTTCCAAGTGTACGTGATGCACTGACCCAAATAAACCATATGTTGGGCCATAAAGCCAGGCACGGCGTCTGGCACATGGCTGCCCAGGGCTTACCAAAGGTTTAGTGAAATGAACTCAACTCAGCTGAATTGTTAAGGAACAGCTGAGTGGGTGTCCAGATTAGCTGGGACTTCCCATCTGTGTTCCTTGGGGAGGTACCTGGGAAGTTCTGCCGTGATGCACTGTGTTCTGTGAATCAGGACCACTGTCTCCAGGTACCCTACCTCATCCACTCTCTCCTCCCAGCCCCAGTCTCTGACCCCAGCGCTGGGGAGGTCCAAGTATCAGATTTGCCGAAACCTGGCTACGACCTTGACTCACACAGATACCGTAAGATTCAGTTGATTTCAAACTCTGCCTGCAGCTTTAGAGCTCAGGGCTAATAAAGGCCGTGGTGCCTAGTGTCTCGGAATGTAGCGATGGGCAGAGAAAACTGAATTACAAAACAATCACAACCAGCACCCTTGGCTGAGCATCAACTGTCGTGGCAGGAAGAAGACTGGGTACTTCACGCATCGATTTATTCTTCATACGACTCCGAAATGCGGGTGGTATTTCCGTTTCACAGATGACACCTCATACAGACAACATATCAGAGATGTTGAGTAAGCAGCTCAAGGTCACACAGCTTTAAGTGGCAGAATGGCCATTCCAGCCCAGGGAATTCCTGCTTTTAAAGCACCCTGGGAAGTGATCTATGGTGTAGGGACAGGCAGGAGACACACACACACACACACACACACACACACACACACACAGAAAGGGAACGGAATGAAAGCCACAACACAGGAGGACCCCTCTGGCTCTTTGGAGCTGCACAAAATGGGACCTCAGTTTCAGCCACATGTTGTAAGGGATCTAAGAGCCAGAACTGAGGAGTCACAGAGCCCCGGGGTCTCTCAGTAGCTGTGATCCTGGAGTGGTCTTTAAGCTTCTCTGACCATCTGTATCCTCATCTGTAACATGAGGATAATGACGCACAGCCAGACTGGGGGCAGTCAGCCCGGAGATACACAGGGCGCTTACCTGACCAGCCTCCAGCTCCAAGCGCAGCCCTGCGCCACCCCCCCCCCCCCCCGCCCCGTGAGCATTAGCTCTTCATGCTTATTCTGCTTCTGTCTAGTACTTACCACTACCTGAACGCCTAGAATGTGTTGGCTCACTGGTTAACTGTTTTCTCTATTAGAACAAAGCCGTAGGGGGTCAGGGACCTTATCCATCCAGGCTACTGCTGGGTCCCCCTGAGCGAGTGCCGGGTGTTTTGTAAATTACCAATGAATTCAACAGAGATCTGCTGTTATGCTGTTGCTATCTCTACTATCGTCTCAAGGTTGGGCACGGGGTTGGTGCAAGTTCAGGGGAGCTGTGACAACTTGTGAAAGGTCTGACTCTGCTCCAAGTATAGTCAGGGATTCTGAAAATAAGAGGGCGTGCTTCTGAACGGTCATCGTCTGTTATCATTTTGCACACTCTGATAAAATCTCGTAAACCGCTGAAATGTTCCATCGGACACCCAGAGAATCAGGTAGCCAATCCATACAAAAAGCGAGCAGCTTTGACAATCTCCATGAAGTTTGGGACGGGAAGACCTCTGCAAGGGGTATGGCTGGCTGGCCAAAGGCACCTTATCTATGATTCTGAAAGTAAATGTCTCTAGGGCTTGAGACCCAGTTTTGATTATTACTGCTCGTTGCACGGAACAACGCGGCCCGAACCCCAGCTGCGTGTGATGGCCGGCAGACGGAAATGCACACTTTCTGCATGAAAGGTAAGGGGAACAAACATACGGCTTCCAGCTCCGGGAAATGTTCCAGAAACTGTGCCACGTAAGTCACGATGGACTGCTCGTCGGGCGTGTCAACCATGATGTCTGTCGAGAGAGACACAGGAGTTAGGAGGACGGCAAACGCATGATTTTTAAATAGGATCAGGGCTTGCTTGATGGTGAAGGGTCCCACAGACCTTTGATGTTTTTTCTCTTTGTTTTGTACTTTAGGAAATTTAGACCCAGAGGGGATGAATCACTTGACTACGGTCTCACATCTGGCTGACGGAGAGCGGAGCTGGGATGCAGAATCCAGAATTCCTCATTCCCAAGGCTGTCCGTTATTCCTGGCTGAGTTCCCCACAGGGAGCAGCCAGCTCACTGCGGGCCCCCTTAGCGAGTCTGCTGATTGGGACCCCCACCTCAGTGCTGGAGGGGGTCACGAATCAGCCCAAGCCCCGCGGAAAGCCATCGGATAGACACCCAAGCGCCTTAAAAAGGGGTGCACTTTCCCACTCTGGTCCCGAAGGACATCATGTGGGGCGGTCACTGTGCGACTGTGTATACAGACGTGACTGCTTCCTCAACAACCTGGGCGTCCACCAGGGTGGGAGACCTAAGTGAACGCTGGTACACCCATGAAACGGGCCACTGTGCAGCCATTAAACATACACAACAAGGACATATAGCAACAGGCACAGTGCTGCTGTCCTGATTACAACGGTAAATAAAAAAAAGCAAAGGACAGACAGGCGATGGGCATGAAGAGCACAGTTACCACGAGGAGCACTGAACAAAGTTCGGAATTGCTGAATCACTATGTCGTACACCTGTAACTAACAGGACACTGTATGGTAACTGTCCTGGAATTAAAAAACTTCGAAACGAAAAGTAAAATACAAAACCAGAGCTGACCCTGGGGTGACGCAGGTTTGAAGTGGGCGGGTCCGCTCATACGCAGATTTCTTTTCAGTAAATACAGTACGGTCCTGTAAATGTATTTTCTCTTCCTTATGATTTTCTTAACAACGTTTTCTTTTCTCTAGATTACTTTACTGCAAGAACACAGTGCATAATACACATAACACTCAGAGTGTGTTCATTAACTGCTCATGTTATCAGTAAGGTCAACAGCAGGTTATTGGTAGTTAAGTTTCTGGGGAGTCAGAAGTTGTATGTGGATTTCCAAGTGTGGTGGGGCAGTCAGCATCCCTCACCCCTGCATTGCTCAAGGGTCAACTGTATACGTGCACCGAATGATCTCAATTATGTAAAAAAATGGTAATGAGATGCATAGACGAATACTAAGGGGCAGGGATATAAACACGTCTTCATTAGAGTTTTCAGTATTTTCCAAATTTTTCTACATCTTATATCCCAAAAATTATTAACAAGCAAAAAAGAGAAAGAAGGAGCGCTACCTTCTGGCTCCAGGAGCCTGGGGATGTGAAGGGCCTCGTGTGCGATGCTGAAAGCCTTCTCTAGGTTCTCCCGCATGGAGTCTTCCAGGGCCTGCTTCATGTCGACCAGGCTGGGGTCGATGGCCTTGATCACGGCCAGGAAGGCCATCCCACTTCTCCAGCTGCCCGTGAAGTCCTGCACCGCCACGCCATACCTGCAGCAAAAAGCAGCCACAGCGGCCACGCCGCAGGTCAGGAGACACACGCCCCTCCCCGGTGAGGAGCCCACACGTGGCAGCCCCGTGGGCCTCCGAGCTGCCAACTCACCAGGCCCTGGGTCCCCGGACAGCGGTGCCAAACCACCCATCATCTCCATTTCCAGAGAACAGAATAATGTTAGAATAATCTAGAACAATAGACTAGAAAGGTGTAATTTGCACCCAGAGGCAGAACGGGAGCTTGTGCTCCCAGATTCCCAGGCACATAAAGGAGCGACTCTCCACACTGCACGTTGCAGAGAAGGTCAAAACAGGCCATCAGGGCATGCCGTCAAAAGCCAAGGTCACATCCTGGCCGCCCCCCGTGCGTTCCCAGTGCTGTGGCCTTGCTGCGGCAAGTCCCGTATCCTCTCCGGCCCTCAAGCTCCACAGTCGTAAAATGAGGACCATCTCACTACGACCCTGTTGTGGGGAAGCGTTAGGTTTTGCCCACGTGGCAGACACAAGCCCCCGGCTCAGGGGCAGCCAATGGCAGTATTCATATCAATAACATTAACAATTTACAAGTGACGGATGATAGATAATCGTGCCAGGCACTAATTTCCTTCAGGATCCATCCCCAGAGACGTCACCCATCTTCCAACCGTGGTCACTGACCGCTCTTACAAGACAGTTTTATTCAGAAATGATTCGAGATTCCGAAGCAGCTGGAAAAGCGGTACGGAGGGCTCCGACACCGTTCGTCCAGTTTCCCTCGGGCATCGTCTCTCACCTGAGCGTATCGCCAAAAGCAGGACCCTGACGTGGGTGCGAGACCACTGAGCCACGACCGCGTCTGGATTCCTCCAGTGGCACTCCCGTGGGGTGGGGTATGGTACCACGCCACTCTGTCCAGTACAGACCAGCAGCCGCCGCCACGAGGGAAATACAGAACCGTTCCACGATCCCACAGACACGTCTTCTCCTTGACGGTCGCCCTACCTCCTGGCCCCGAGCTCTCTTTCGGTTGATTTCTTTTTAAACCACATCTAAGGGTTGTTTGCGTTCATCAGTTCTATCCTGCTCGACCCCTCGGTCCAAACCCAAAGAGCCAACTCTCTCCTCCCTTCTTTTCTCTTTTTTCTTTTATTTCCATAGAGCGGGGAGAAGGGACCCAACGAGTAAGTGCTTATTAAGAGCTGGGACCGTGCAAAGTGCTTCCACAAGCTCGCTTCACTCAATCCTCACTGTCCTGGAAGGCGGCCAATAAGTTACCGTCCTGCAGACGTGGCTGTGATGTGCCAGGAAGACCCTCCCGTCTGAGTGTGGCAGAGCTGGGTGGCCCTGTGGTGGTGTGGCTCTCATTGCACGTGGCCTAACTTTCCGGCCATCCCCGCCCACGGCCCAGGGGCCCCAGGGGCTGTCAGCTGGCTGCCAGTAAAAGGCCCGATAAAAAATTGCAAGGAGCCCTGGCCTGCTGGCATGGGGTCACCCAGTAGCCCGGGACCTTTGCTCCGGGTCACCTGTCTCGGTTTTGGAAAGGCTAGATCTAACGAGCATGATTCAGCCTTTATTGTTCCTAGGGTTTAAGTGGGTACAGAAGAGTCTGTACCCGATTTCCCGCAGCTTAACAAAGACTATGGCCATGTTATGAGGCTCCAACAGTCCTTCTCTCTTTGGCATTAAATGGGGCGAAGCCCCTTTGATTTGTATTCCAATCTTCCGATCAGTTTTCTGCGAACCAAACATTCTGCAAATACAGCTTTGCGTGTGCAGAGACTGAAAATGCACAGCGTTCCTCGCTCTCAGAGCCTCCAGGAAGCGACAGGTGCATAACTTAATACATGCTGGTGCCCCCTCCCTCTGCCCCCATCCCACCCCGGGAAGCCCCCCTCCCCCTGCCTGACAAGAGCATGTCGTGGGGGTGGGGACAAGGCGCGATGGCTTACTTCCTCGTCTTCCTCTGCACCCACGCCAGCAGGGTCCTGATAGCTTTCCTCTGATCTTTCACCGATACCGCCAGGCTCCTCTCCGTGGTGGGCGTGGGTGGGAAGGAGGAGTCTGAGTCTGTGCCCCCCGAGCCAGGTGACAGGCTGGAAGATGGAGAGTTTCTGCTGAGATTGCCCGTGAGCTCCTTAATCTGGAAGGAAAACGGCAGGTCAGGCCCCGGAGACAGTCCCAGGGCAAACCCTTCCCTGACCCCAGGCCACAAGGAGCCTGGCTGGAGGGACCAGCTCACACATAACTGGTTCTCCAAATAGGGAGCAGCCACTTCCTAAAGTACCCATGATGGCCAGACTGTTTTATGTGGCTTGCAGTGCACACAGACACTTCCCAGGGAAGCTCATCTCTTCCTGGAGTCTCTCTCTTTTGGTGCTTTGGCCATGCACGCCTGCAAGGTCTTCCTGACCTGCTTCCACCTACCCCTTTCCTCTCATGGCCTACGGGCCCCAGGATGCATGATGCTGTTTCAAGCCCCATGCCTATGTTCATCCTGGTCCCACTGCCTAGATGTTCCTTTCCTCCATCACCAAATTCCTGGCTACTCGAAACAGGGCTCCTATCATGTGGCTCTTGTGAGAAATGCAGAACCCCAGGCCTTGCCCCAGACCTACAGAATCAGACTCTGCATTTCAACACCACCCCCAGGCAATCTGTCTGCACAGCAAAGTCTGAGAACTGGTCCAACGCACTCCTATTCATCCTTCAAAACCCAGCTCTGGCGTCTTTTCCTCACTCCATTCCCCGCTCTGAGATCATTTAACAACACTCTGCTCATACCTTGATCAGAACCTGGACCACACAGCTCTGTAATTTGGGACCACCTTGTCTGTGGTCCCAGAGTGTCATAAGGGCAGGACTTCGTGTGTGCAGAGCCTGGCACAGACATTTAGTGAATGAACGAATGGAGATCTGGGGTGGATTTAAGGCCTTGACTTTTGACACATTTTCAGGATGTTTCCAGCATCGATCGGAGAGTTTAATAAGAGACATTAGGAACTGAGACCTGTATCTAACACTGTACCGTTGACAAAGGGCTTTCCCACAGAGCTGACCACTGCTCCCATTTCACAGATGTGGAAACTGAAGCTCAGAGAGACAGCCTCTGGTTTCTTTAAGTTCAAGGCTCACACAGAACTGGGTCTGTTGTCCGTAAACCTTGTTTGGGCACATTCCTCTCAGCAACGCAAGCATTAAGACAGAAGCCCCAGCAAATCACCTCCGGGCAGGTCACTGTTACTCTTGGCAGGGAATTCAATGATGAGCCATGACTTTCTATTTCAGAAGAAGGGATTTTAGAAGACGAAATGTCAGCTTGCTCCCTCCTATTCAGGGGCAAGAACTTGAGCTTGTTTTAAATGCCACTTTCAGACCCCAGCCACAGATCCTGTCCTTCCCGATAAAATCCACGTTTCTAAATAGAGGCTGACGTTGCCAAGGACGGACAGCAGAGCCTCACCTGTCACGCATGCCCCTGCCCACAGCCATCTTTCCTCCCCGCTCCCTGACTGTCTCTGCTGCACACTAGTCCTTTTAGGAAAGTCCCTCCGAGCTCAAGTTTGGGGCAGAAGTATTTCCCCAGTTCTTGTAACACTTTGCCACAAAATGATCTTCTGGAGTAAATACGTAACTCTCTAAGTCCCAAGGGGGTCGCTCTACCCTTCTGGAGAACAGAGCTCCATTTCCCTATAAAATCACAGGGACCCGAATCATCAGCAACCAGATGGCCTCTGGTTCTTTTTCAAGACACGGAAAAGGCACAATCTGTCAGAAATAAGATCTCACGGTCTCCGTCGACGTGCACCCTCCCCGCCCCCATCCTGCTGGCCGTAAGCAGGCTCCAGGAGATCATTCCTGCGTGTCACGGAAACCACTTTACCTGGAAGAAGAGGATTATGTTCCATATCAGCCCAAGAACCAGGGAGGGGTTGCCGTCCGCTATTTCCGCCGCGTCGATGCTAACCAGCTTTACCTGTAGAGAAGCAACGCATGAGCTTAACACGGGCCGCTCAAGAAGGGTGCGAGCTGTTATTTTCTGATGCCCTCGTGGGCCTCTCGCTCCTTCTCATCTGATCACTCAATGCTGCCCAAGGCCAGCTCGGGGACCCCCGCGTGCAAAACATCCGTACATGAATTGAATAAACGTGTCCATAGTACCGACCAGGGGTAGACGCTATCCTAAGCTCCTCGTAAGGGTGAACTCAGTTCGACCTCACAACAACCCCACAACACAGGTACTTCTACTATCCCTACGTGTCAGGCGAGGAAATCTCACCGAGGCCAAATGGAACGCGCCTGGGACACGCAGCCAGGAGAGGTCTTGGTCGTTCTTCTCAAGGGGCGACGGTTAGTGCACCTGCTGGGTCTGTGTGGACGCTACACTACCACCACCAAACCTCCGGATTGGACATGGTTTTGGACAAACACAGAGCACCAACATCAGCAATCATGGACCACCGATGGATAAGATAATTATGCACTGCTAATCAGAAATAGAGTGTTGAGGGGGGGTGCCTGGGTGGTTCAGTCGGTTGGTGTACAACTCTTCATTTCAGCTCCGGTCGTGATCTCAGGGTCGTGAGATCGAGCCCTGTGTCGGGCTCCACACTGGGCGTGGAGTCTGCTCAAGATTCTCTTTCCCTCTGCTCCCCCCATCCCCTCCCTGCCCCCCCCCCCCCGGAGAAAGAAAGAAAGAAAGAAAGAAAGAAAGAAAGAAAGAAACAAAGAAAGAAAGAAAGAAAGAAAGGAAAGAAGGAGGGAGGAAGGAAGAAAGGAAAAAAGGAAGGGAAGGAAGGAAGGGAAGGAGGGAAGGAGGGAAGGAGGGAACAGTGTGTTGGAATAAGGCTTACACCCTGAGGGTCTCCATCATTACCAAATATCCTGGTTAAAATGCATCTACTATAGAAACCCTTAGGGGTTTAACCCATATATTGAACTACGTTCTGACCACAGGATGCTGCTTTTAGTGAATCCCTAAGGCACTGGTTTTCAAAGTGTGGTCCCTGGGCCGCGGGCAACAGCATCGCCTGCGATTTGGTTAGAATGAAAATTCTCTCCTTGTCCTCCTGACTCAGGAAGTCCGACAGCAGAGCCCAGCCACCTGCACTGGCCTCAGCGCTCCAGGCGGTTCTGAGGCGCACTCAGGTTTGCGGACGTCACTTTGTCCTGCGGACAGAACCTGAGTGCACAGATCAGACGTCTGCACACTTCTTCGGTAAAGGGCTGGAGAAAAGCATAAGCGTTTGCGGACCACACTGGCCTCAGGCACATTTGCTTCTTTCTTCCCAACTCCTTTACAAAAGTAGAAACCATTCTTTGGGGGCAGAGAGGAGAAATGAAGTCCGTCAAGGTCTCCTGCAAAATTCTGCCAGGAGACGCTGGAAAGCAAGCACGAGGACAGCGTCTCGCACGGATACTCCTTTCTCCCTCTCCCTCCGGCCTTTTACAACTGTACACACAGGTCTCAGATCCTATCAGTGTGTTAGGGGTTCTGACAACCCCAGTCAGGAGAGCCGGGCTTTCCTGATCGGGGGAGAGACTCCCAAGGCCCCGGCTCAGGTCTGGCTTGTGGAGAGTACGTGACTCGGGCAGCGCGAGCTCACGCCTGGCAGGTGGGAGCCAGGAAGGAAGATGCCAATGTTTCGAATAAAATGGCTGATCAAATTCACATCCGGTATTCCCTCCGCGCTCGTCAGGGGCGGCCCTCGTCCTACGGGATGGGTCCCCTGCATACGAGGCCTGCTGTCTCCTGCCCCCTGCTCTGACAGCCCCCTCCATTCGGTGGCTTCCTGCACTCATCCCAGTGCAGGGGGATCAAAGCAGTCTATGGGACAGTCTCGGCCTTCACTCCCACCTGGGGGAAGGCGAGTGTGGCCCTCTGTGCTGAGCTTTATGGGAAACCCTCCAAAGCGAGAAAATGCCAGAGCTGCCTTGTGGGGAGACACTGAGTAGGCTGGTGGACCAGCCCAGAAGGTGACAGAGGCCAGGCCTTCCCGCGTTAGCTGTGGGCTTCCCCAGCGCCACACCTGTCTGGGGGCCAGTCCTACCTGCGCAGCCCACCGCCCCGGCTGCCCCCTGCTGACCACTAAGGGATCACGGCTCCCCTGGGTGCCCCTGGTGCGACATGCAGCTTGCTGGCCATGGGAGGCCTCTTCCGCAGACTCTAAGCTCCCTGAAGGCGCAGCCGTGCTTCTAATAATGCGGTTGTGTGTCCCCAACACTGAGCACAAGCCCAGGCCCACAGAAGACACTTGGTCAATGAGCCCCGAAGGGTAGTTGGAAGCAAACCCACCATCTCCATTGCCTACATTCCAGGCCCATCAGCGCGGGGCAGCGGACAGAGCCGGGAAGTGCTTAGGGGTCGACCAGCAGGAAGGAAGAGCAATGCATCTCCCAGGCAGCTGTTCCAAGGCTCTAAGTTATCACAAAACCACACCCCTTTGGGAATGGGGGGAGACACTGCTCAGGAGAGCCACGCCCAGCACTGCCTTGTCGGAGCAGCGATGCAGGGGGACAGGGACGTAGAGCAGGCGCGCACAGAGCCCTGGCCCAGGCCAGCACGCGGCTCGACCCCACCAGGCCGGGCACGCTCAATCCTCAACAAGGCCTGTGTTCTCATCACTTCCATTTTACAGATGTGCGAACCGAGGCTCTGAGAGTCTGCTTCATTTTCCCGGGTGGGAAGCCCAGCAGCTGTGCTCCAGGACCTGTGCTCTGAACCGCCACAGGCGCTCGGACGCCAAGGTGAGGTCGATGCCGAGGACAGGCCAGCCGTTCTCATGACAATGTGATGTGCTTTTTAGAAACACAGCTTGGGGCGCCTGAGTGGCTCAGTTGGTTAAGCATCTGACTCTTGACTTTCGCTCAGGTCATGATCTCAGGGCCACGAGATCGAGCCCCGGGTCAGGCTCCATACTCAGCAGGGAGCCTGCTTGAGATTGTCCCCCTCTCCCTCTGCTCTTCCCCCCATGCATGTGCCCTCTCTAAGATAAATAAATCTTTAAAAAAATGTAAAAAAACCCAGTTTTATGGATCTATAACTCACTCACATTCCATTCCCTCCACCCATTTAAGGTGTATTAGTCAATGGTTTTTGGCATACTCGTGGGTGTATATACCTGTCATCATAATTTTATAACATTTTCATCACCTCAAAAAGAGACTCTGTCCCCTTTAACTCTCACACCCCCACCCCAACCCTAAGCAGCCACGAATCTAGTTTCTGACTTGAGATTTCCCAGTGCTGGACTTTTCATAGGAATGGAATCAAAGACTAATGTCCTTTGTGTCTGACTTCCTTCACATGGCATAATGTTTCTGAGATTCAACCATGTTGTACTTCATTCTTTTTCACGGCTGACTTATAGTCCACACTGTGGACAGACCCCATTTTGTTCACCCACTCATCTGCTGAAGGACACTTGGGTTGCCTCCGCCTTTTATTTTTTAAAAAGATTTATTTATTTGAGAGAGAGAAAGGGGGGAGGGAACAAGGGGGTGGGAGGGGAAGAGGGAGAGAGAGAATTCCAAGCGGACTCCACGCTGAGTGCGGAGCCTGACTTGGAGCTTGATCCCAAGACCCTGAGCTCATGACCTGAGCTGAAATAAAGAGTCGGCTGCTTAGCCACCCAGGCGCCCCGAGTTGCCTTTGCCTTGTGGCTGTGGTGAATGACGCTGCTGTAAACTGTACTGTGCTTTCTGGCTGCCACCAGCCAGAACTCCCTCCTGGATCTGGAGCTTTCCCTACACAATGGGAGGCGGAGCCCACCTCCTTCTTCAAAAGCTGACAGTGCTTTCCCTCCCCCATGGCAGCGGGGACATAGGCGGGATCCAGGCATGGCGGCCCAGGCCTTAAATCTGCATGTGTGACACTGACAGTGCATTCCAGGGGTGTGGTGGGGCCAGGGTGTCCTCCCAGAGGCAGTGGGGATAGTGACATGGGCACACGGGTCCTTATGTGGTAGGGAGGTGGGCTCTGCCATGGTCCTGGTGCCTCATGTCCCTGGATGCCCTCCCTGACTCCTCAGTCTAGCAAGGCACTCTTGCACCACTCAGCCTCCCTTCAACATTCCTTTCCCGCGTACAGTAGCCAAGGTCAGCTTCCGTCGCTTACCATTAAGAATCCCAAGTGCATCACACTTAATGAAGTTTTATTGCGCGCCCCGACACATTGGGCAAGCCGAGGGCCTTCTACCCAGGCTAACTGGTGACGCTTTGATGGAAGAGGAGCTCTGGAAATTTCATCCCTCCAGGACCAGCCCTCCCCACTTTAGAAGGACATGAAGCCAAGCTCGAAACACAGAAAAAGCTAACTTCAATCTAGAAAGCTCCTTGCGAAGAGCAAGTGTCCCACTGTGGCATGCTCGCCGCACTACGCTTCCAAGGGATAAAGGAGGAAATGTGAAACGCTAAAGGCTGGAGAGCCAGCCTGCTGGTCTGCCCTTCCTGCGGCTGGGTGTCTGGCGGGGCTGGCATCGGATGGACAGGGATTGGCACGCAGGAAGTCAGGGACCATCTCTCCAGCTGACGGCTGACCTGACGGAGTCCCGTTATATTTAAACTTAAATTTTGCCATTTTAACAGGGTCCCCTTTTCACGCTTCTCCTGAGACAGGCACTCGTCCCTCTCGTCACAAGAAAAGCTTGTGTTAACAAGATGTGTTTCAAATACTTACATTGCTATCTTCCAAAAACTTAAGTGCTTTTGCTATGTTGTTCAACCGGAAAATACGATGGGATGAGGATTTGTACTCATGCAGCTGTAACAGAGAACAGAGCAAACAAGAGGTGAATCCAACAGAGGCGCTCCAGGCGCAGGGGTGCTGCGGGGCGGGCCTTTGTCTTTACCTCTTTCTCATTAATCCCAAGAGAAAGTTAGGGGCTCGCAGCTGAAACCCACCCCTTATTTATGGGCCTTGGGACTTAACTCACTTGAGTTGGTGAATGGGGGGGCCCTAGGCAGGTTCAACGGGGACAGATTTGTCAAATTGTTCTCTCTGACCCGGCTCCTGGCTTTGATATTCCTCCCCCTCCAGACACCTCCAGGGATGCGTTCTCCTCGCCATGCTGACGGTTTTGTCAGGCAGGGAGCATTAGCCGGGGCGTCCCCACAGCTGCTAAATCAGCCGGCAAGTCCCTCCTGCCAACAGCAGATGTTTCTGCTTTCTGCCAGGAGCTTTGTGGACAGTTGTCCCAGGTCGGAGAGAGAGGCAGACAGACAGACAGGCAGAAAGAGAGAAAGAGATGGAGACACAGAGAGGGAGACAGAGATGGAGACATAGAAAGAGACAGAAAGAGAAAGATTGAGAGAGACAAGAGATAAAGAGATGGAGACAGAGAGGGAGAGAGATGCTTGCAGGAGCTAGAACTCTGACAATGGCAGTCGAACACCCCAAGGAAGCCCCACCTGATGGGTGGTTTACATTACACGGCGAGCCAGTGGCTGTCAGCTCCACCAGCTGGGAACTGCCCATGCTGGCTGGGCTCCAGAATCAAAGACCCCCCCCCCCCCAAAAGGCCCACCGAGGACATGGTATCTACCAACCAGTGGCCTGGCTGCCAAGTGGGAGCTTGTGTTGCTGTGATCACAGATAAGGAAGCAGGATACACTTTTTCAGGGAGCTATGAGGACTGTGCTGCTGGCTCCTTGTCAGCCCTCTAAGGAACCAGATACTGTTGTTACTGCAGTGGGTCCTCCCTTTGGGAGAGTTCGTTGTGAGACTCTGCACAGCCCCCCTAGAGCAGCAAACAGGAGTCTCCCATTTTGCTTTTGGGAGGCGAACACGGGAACGGTTAAGGGGTCTGAGGAGATTCCAGCTACATGAGATCTGAAAGCAGGATGGGCTCTTGACTTGAAACCTACAGTTAAAAACAGATCGGGAGAGGTCCACGCTGGCCGAGCTATGGGCCGGCCGGGTTGTGACCCATGGCGGCACTTTTGTCTTTGCCGCAATGGGGCACGGAGGCCACATCAAACACTAGACTCCAGAGCACGGTTTCTCAACATCAACACCACTGGCGTTTTGGTCAGGTCATGGTGCGCCCTCGGTGGACATCTGGCAATGTCGAGTGACATTTTTGGCTGTCACACCTGGGGGTGCTACTGGCATCCAGTGGGGACAGACCAACGCTGCTGTTACATATCCTGCAATGCCCAGGACAGCCCCCACGACAAAGAACTATAGGACCCAAAATGTCAACAGTGTTGGGGTTGAGAAGCCTGCTCCGGGAAGGGGAGAGAGAGGACCGACCTGCACACAGCAGGCATACACAACACGGAGAGGTAGGGCGGAGATCCAAGGTGGAATGAGCCTCAAGCTTAGCGGCTTCGGTATGTGGTCCTATAGTGGCCGCCCCATACGTGGTTTCACTTTCTGCGACCTCCGTCAGCTGCAGTCCAGAAGCAGAGGACCCTCCTGCTGACATGTGCTCAGAGGGTCATAGTGGCCTCACGCTACGTCACGTGCCTACGTCACTCCCCTCACTGCCTCTCATCCCGTGGGCATGATGGCATCTCACAGCATCACAAGAAGGGTGAGGACAGTAGAGTAAGGTATTTTGAGAGGGGGAGAGTCCACATTCACATAATTTATTTATTTATTTTAATTTTATTTTTTTCGCATTCACATAATTTTTATGACAGTATGTGGTGATATAATCAATTGTTCTATTTTATTATAAGTTATCCTTGTTAATCTCTTACTGCGCCTGATTTCTAAATTAAACTTCATCACAGGGACGTGATGTCCGCAGTTTCAGGCATCTGCAGGGGGTCTTGGCACGTATCCTCTGTAGATAAGGGGGAATGCCTACACTTAGAAGAAGGTTCCAGAAGCCAGCGGTTGTAGTTTTAGCCTCAGGTGGACCATGGAATCCGGCTGGTAAGCTGCCTTTCTCCTCAATCTTCCTGATTCTTGGCTATCGTTCTAGTTAATATAATGGCTGCAGAGCTAAAGTTTAACGATCTAGTTTCAATCTTTACCCTTACCAGATTCCCGGAAAACACTGAACATTTATTTATTTACTTACTAAAGTGTATCGACTTAAAAAAAAAAAGAAAAAAGGACACTGCTTAGTTAGACATGATTATATCACTCTTGGTCACTGAGAAAGGAATGTCACCCTTCCAAGCTTCTCGTCACAGGATCACGCGTGGCCAGGTATGCGTACCTACGTACAGGTGTGTACTGAACAGAAACCTGCAGTGTCTTCCTTCACAGCTTACGTCTCCCTGACCCTTCCGTGACATACATACCAGATTCCGCCCAGACAGGACTTCTAACAAAGCCATTAGGATTTTGCCATCTTGTATATCAACGAATAAATCTTTGACTTGTAGAGGTGGGTCGCACTGTGGAGGAAGCGGGACAAAGAAGCTGATTAGTGGCCTGTGTAATCCACCAAACTGTCCCCGAGCTGCAGGGCTTCCCCACGAGAAGACTCGGCCTGCATCCAGATCTGTCTACAGGCAGCCCCTGGGGGGCGGGGCACGCCCGGGCAGAGGGTGTGCTGGCGAGCCGTGGAGGATGCTTGGCACCAGAGGGCTGATTGCACAAGTGACCCTGGAGATCCCTGGGACCCTGAGATCTGAGACCCCCCACTCCCAAATGACATTACATTCACACTTCTCCCTAAGGGGGAGAATAAAATAATAGAATAAAATAATTCCAGCAGGGCTCCCAGGAAATTACTTAGGATAAGCCCTTCACTTTAGATTTGGGGAAACTGAGGCTCAAAGAGGCTAGGTGACATGCCCAGTGTGGGGTCAGATCAGCTCTTTCGTACCATCAGTCCTGTTTCTTCATTAGGACACACTAGCTGCCCATGGCCGTTGTCCAGACCCACGCCATGATGGCCAGGGTGGGAAAAGCTGCAGGCTGCCCGGGCTTTCCTCTCTGGGCCTGGACGCAGAGAGATCGACTGTCTAGGTGAACGGTGTCCACCAGGAGTCTGGCTGGATGTGTGGCCTGGAGCTCCCGGGGCTGCCTGGAACCTGTCCGTCAGATGCTCCAGCCTAGGGATCTCCAAACTGTGTTTTCTGGAACCCCAGCCTGGAGCGGAGCAGCCTTAGGGCTCATGGGGACGCAGGGGTCCTGAGAAGGAGTCCGATCCCCCTCCCCCTCCCCCTGTGATCAGAGAGGCTCAGCTCTTACTGGCCTTTCTTTAGGGTTCGAGGTAACACTTTGCCTGAAAAAAGGTGGCTGTTGGCCAAACCAGCTTGATAACAGCCCCTTCAATGCAGGATTAGAACTGACCGTACAGAGTCTCAGCGAACGGGGTCCAGGAACGCGCATTTGCCATACGCCCTCACCCCAGCATGAATTCTCGGTTTACGTTTGGTGGGGCTTTTGGCAACACTGGAACAGGTGGGCTCTGCTCCTGGGTACAATGCATGGGGTGTTCACATAGGAGACAGGATTGGGGGCGGGCTGGTAGTTGTAAACCAGCCAGAGACTCAGGGGTCCGAGGAGAGTCTCGGAAATACGGAGGAGCTGTGGTCTGGGCACCCTCTCCCTCCAGGAAGGCCTCCTTCCCGTGATAGCTTTGGAGGGTCCGTGTGTTCTTTTTTTACTAAGGAAAGTGGCATTTCCTTAGCCCTTATACGAGCCCCCTGACCCCCGGTTAGTCCAAATACAGGCCGATTCCTCCCACAGGCGCACAGAAAAGGGATCTGCTTCTAGGGCAACAGCGCCTTTGAACCAAAAGGCAAATTATTTTCTTTGCAAACCCCCACAGCTCCCTGGGCACATTCCTCTCGGAACAGGACGGCATCAGGTTACCGAGACTCTCACGGAAATGTTGTTCCAGCTAACGCGAGGCAGAAAAACGTGACGCCCGAACAAAACACCCCCTGATAGACGGACTAGCGAAATTTCCAGGTACCAGCCCCGGCCGTGGCCAAGCCTTGCTTGGGCGTTGAACCCGGAGAGTAATTTCCACCGACAGTGTCTGGAAGAGCCCGGGCAGCAGCAAACGGGGCCTTGGCCGTAGGCCACGCGGCGGGACGGCAGCTGGAGACATTGAACTTGCTCCAGTGAAAACACGGCCCGGGCCCCAAACGTTCCGCCGGCTTCATGAGATCGGTATGACCGAGTAAACAGCACCCCCAGGGCTTTCTTCATGATCTAACTCCTTCAGTAAATGAAGGAATTTTTCCAGAAGCCCGAGACTCCGTAAATATCTCTGACAGCCTTCAAATTGTAGTTAAGCCCAAGTCCCTGAGCGGTTCCTGGGTTTCCTTGACATGAAAGGTTGGTCTTGAAAGTCTCCAGGTTGGAAACATGGCTGTTAATTTCGCCCTGTTTATTAGGCATCAGTTTCAGGTGCTATCTGATTTATTCTCAGAGAGGGGTGACCCACCTGCCCCGACGAAGGGACAGGGGCCTTGGCTAAGGAGGCCATCCCTGATTCGACAGGCACGAACGGGGGCTCCGAGGCTGGTGAGGGAGTGCGCGGCTATTTGCTGCATTATCCTCTGTCCTCTGTATTTATTTTTCAAGAAAGAAAGAAAGAAAGGAAAAGAAAAGAAAAGAAAAGAAAAGAAAAGAAAAGAAAAGCAAAAAGAAAAAAGAAAGAAAAGAAGAGAAAAGAAAAGAAGAGAAGAGAAAAGAAAAAAGAAAAGAAAAGAAAAAAGAAAAGAAAAGAAAAGAAAAAGAAGGATCTGCCATGGCTACACTCCATCCACCAGGAGGAATTTCCAGCTACCCTAACACACATCAGGCATTAATTTAGGAGTTCCGTGAACTCAGATTGGGGGAACAGTTTTCCTTTTTTCCAAAAATAACACTTCGCTTTATGAGCCCTGCCGAAAATGCACCAAGAGTCAAAACAACTGGCAAGTGATTTATAATGCTGTATCCCAGGCAGTTCGGGAGCCCTCCTGGGTCCAGGGGACCCTATCTTGCAGGTGCAGAAGAGAGGTGTGGGTGGTCAGGGCCTGCTCGGGGAAATATTATCGGCCCAAAGGCCAAGTGCACGAATTAGAATTTCGGTCAAGAGCTGCACTTCCAAAAAACCACAATTATTTTCTTGGCAATCTCATCGATTTCCTCTATGACCCTTTCTTCTGGGTTAACTCTACGGGCAGTCAGTAGTTGCTTTTGTACCTTCTAGGAGGACAGAAGAGAAGAAAATCCACACACCTAACTTCACTGAAGGGCGGGGGTGGGGGGGCTTGAACACTACTAGCTTTACAAGGAAACGTGTGACGGGCTGCATCTATCGAAGAACCACAAAGTGGAATTTAAGAAGAAATGATGGGAGGGAAATGAAGCCTGATGAATCAGCTGTCTTCTAAAGAGAAAAATCGTATCTCTTCCCCCTGCCCGCAGCAATTTGAATGTTCCCTATCTTGGGGGCTCAGATTTCTGCTCGCTCCGGGCTGTTTATCCACTCCACAACCCACCCCCTCCTCTGGTGCTCATCCTTCTGTCTGCTTCTCAGAAGCCGGTTCAGCCACTTTCATTTTATGGTGAGTGTGCGTGAGAAGCCTGCAGACAAAAATGCAATTACAAATTGCCTGGCCCCAGAGTGTCAGAAAGAAAGAAAAGGTGGGGGGGAGAAGTTGAATGCCAAATTGAATACACAGGAGAAGCCACTGGAAGAGCTTCCTTCTTGGTTGCAGGAAAACCACTTGGTCTCAAAGCCTCTTCCCTCATTGGTAACAGGAGGGGTAACGACGGTTGCCATGGGGTTGAAGGTGCGTGATGTGCTAAGCCGGATGCACCCAAAGGGGCAGGTAATAGCGAAGTTCTGTGATTAACAAGGGAATCTGGCTTTGTTAAAAGGTGTTGAGTTCTTGCATAAATCAATCCAAATACCTATAAATGGCTCCTACCATCCTCCCAGTACTGGAAGCCCAGCCCTATCCCCATCCCAGTCCCTGTGTCCCTGCAAGTATTTGGGGTGTTCAACAATGATTGTCTTCTAACATTTGCTCACTGATTCCTATTTAAAGGCAGACCGTCTGCTTCCCCAGCTGGACTGATCACCCCATGAGGGCAGAACCCTGTCTTAACGTCCGTGTTCTCAACACAGAGCTGGACACTTGGCAGTGAAATGTACTCCGCAGATGTTTAAACGAATGCATGAAAAAAGTAACAGCCGAAAACACCGGACTACCCCTTCCCCCTCGCCACACTCCTGAATTGCACACCCCCCCAGATGAATCGATCACTTAACAAAAACCCAAGTGCCCCGCTTACCTTCTCTAGATGCAGATTTACCCATCGCGTAAAGGTCCTCTTCTGCACATTTTCCCTCTCGACTGAAAACAAAGAAATGCCGTTAGCTGGGTGAACATGCAAAATGCTGCTCTCTTCTTCCCAGGAGGGACCCCGGAGGGTCCCCTGTATAAGCGAAGCCCTTCCCAGAAGGGGGTCGGCAATGCCTCGCACGGCACCTAGTATCCATTTTCCCCAGCCCAACCCCACAGCCTCTTAACGAGAATCAATAACCATGAACGCAGACACACAGACACACAGAACACCATGTTCTTTTGGACGGAAAACGGGGACACCTGCCCAACATCACACAATCGGTAAGGTTATTCCCATTTTACCGATGAAGAAACAGAGGGACAATACGCAGCCAAGCTGGGACATGGGAGCTGGATTCCGTGTGTTCCCGCTGGCTCCTGAGCTCTGTGGCATTAGCTGGTGTGGTGGTGGCCTGGGGCCCTGACCACGGATGGAGGTGCCAGCGCGTGGGTCTGCGTGCTCGCTGGCCTGTGGCAGCAGCCCCCCACACCCAGCTCAGGCTGCTACGCCCCTCAGGAAGCTTCCTTGAGATGTCTGAGCCAGATGATTCCTGAATTACTAAGTTCTGGATTTCAACATATTGGAAGAACATACCACATATGCTTAAAACCAGTCCACATTTCTTTAGCAATAAGAAAATGGGAGGCAATTTATCTCCTGGGGGAGCCCCAGGGCTACGGTTTTCTGTAACGACTATGGTTCTTTTTCCCTCTCAGCCTCATTATTAGGTAGATAGTGGTGCCCATAAATCAAATTTTAATATCGTGGCTTTCAATCTTTTTAATTGAAGAGCCGGCAGACAATAATTATGCAATATAACTGCTTTTTTCTCATTTTCCTCCTTTTCTGTAAGCAAAGGTCACTTAGCAAGCAGTCGTAGGAATTAAAGATCTAATTCCAGTAAACTGTGCTTTGTGGGTAGAAGAGGAGGAAAGGAAAAAAAGTTGATAGAAATGAGGGAGGGAGGGGAGCATTTGCTGAGGGCCATGAGCTACAGTGTCTCGGAGCTTTCCAGAAGACTGGGGAGTGCCCTGCCCCCAGCCCCACGTGGCACCCTTCTGCCTCTGCAGTGGTTGTCATAGTATGGGTGTCCCATAGCTCCGTGGCCACCCCTCTGTTGCTGGCACTTGGCGGTTTCTGGTGTTTCACGGTGACGAGCCGTGGCAGCATGCATCCTTGCGTAAGTGCCCTGCTGAGTGGTTCTTTGTGCACGAGTGTATGAATGCACGTCTCATGCCTGACAACCCAAAGTGGAACTACAGGTCTTAGTGGTAGGCACATTTAAAATTTTAATAGCTACTTCCAAATTGCCCTCCCAAAAGGCTGCCTCGGTTTATACGTTCACCCCCACCTGTCTTTAAACAAGTTTATGGGATTGTAAAGTATTTACACACACATTCAAACACTCAGGCTGGTCTCTCCATATGGCTTCAGAGAGAGCGAAGTACGTCCCCTGAAACAGAGGTGCATTCAGTGAAAGCCTGAGAGAACCTGGTTTGGACTGTTGGTTTAAGTACGCGGAAGGGTACAAAAGAGGAAGTGGGTGTCTGTTAGTCTATATATGCCTCATGTATCCAACCAGCCACCCATCTGTCTGTCCATCCATCCATCCTTGCATTCATCCATCCATCTAACCATGTATCCATCCATCCAACCATCCTTTCATCCTTCCATCCATTCATCCATCCTTCCACCCAACCATGTATCCATCCATCCATCCGACCATCCTTCCATGCATCCATCCAACCATTCATCCATCTATCCTTCCACCTAACCATGTATCCATGTATCCATCCATCCATCCATCCATCCATCCTTCCATCCATTCATCCATCCTTCCACCCAACCATGTATCCATCCATCCATCCGACCATGGATCTCCATCCTTCCATGCATCCATCCAACCATTCATCCATCTATCCTTCCACCCAACCATGTATCCATCCATCCATCCGACCATGGATCTCCATCCTTCCATGCATCCATCCAACCATTCATCCATCTATCCTTCCACCCAACCATGTATCCATCCATCCATCCGACCATGGATCTCCATCCTTCCATGCATCCATCCAACCATTCATCCATCTATCCTTCCACCTAACCATGTATCCATGTATCCATCCATCCATCCATCCTTCCATCCATCCATCCATCCTTCCATCCATTCATCCATCCTTCCACCCAACCATGTATCCATCCATCCATCCGACCATGGAGCTCCATCCTTCCATGCATCCATCCAACCATTCATCCATCTATCCTTCCACCCAACCATGTATCCATCTATCCATCCATCCATCCATCCATCCATCCATCCATCCATCCATCCATCCTTCCACCTATGCATGCATGCAGGCATCCATCCTTCCTTTCATCCAGCCACACATGCATCCATTCATCTTTCCATGCTACCACGCATCCATCCATCCATGTTTCCATCCTCCCAGCTAATATTTAGTCAGTGATCATTACATGCCAGGAACTATGCCAGATCCTGTGGGGAAAATCAACGTCAAGAACACATTCATGGTGGGTGCCTGGGTGGCTCAGTCAGTTAAGTGTCTGCCTTCGGCTCAGGTCATGATCCCAGGATCCTGGGATCAAGTCTCACATCAGGCTCCTTGCTCAGCGGGGAGCCTGCTTCTCCCTCTGCCTGCCGCTCCCCCTGCTTGTGCGCTCTTTCTCTCTCACAAATAAATAATTAAAATCTTAAAAAAAAAAAAAACAAAAACAAAAACCACATTCATTGAATCCGCACTCCAAGAATTCACAGCCAAGCAGGAGAGAAGACATGGGTGTTACAAGGCACATAGGCAAGGCGAAATAAATTACAAATTCCCAGGGCTGATGGGGATGAGAGGAAGTAATTTCAGACCCCAGGGGGTACCCCTCCGGGGGCTCTAAGAGGATCCCACAGTAGAAGTGGGACCCGGAGGGGCTCCTGCAAGCAAGGGCAGTATCCCAGCCCTGCCCTGCCCCACAGCCAGCCTCTGGGAGGCTTCATTTCCATTCCAGCCACGGCCTGCAGGTGAACCTGAGCACACATGTGCTTTGACAGCAAAGCTGACCCGTGGGAGGGCAACATGATGACTGAAGACACCAGGGGACCGTGACACTAAACCACGAATAACAGATGAGTCCCAAACCGAAATAGGGTATGGAGACCCTAATTTCTGGACCTGAAACTGGGACACATTGCTCAATACACAGGAGAGAGAGAGAGAGAGAGACTGAGAATTTAGCCTGCCCCAGAATTTCCACCTGAGAGCCACGCACCACGAGCTGCGCGACCTTGGGCAAGTTCATGACTGCCAACACACCCTTGCCTCAGTCTCCCCCGTACGGGAGGAGGAGACCTGTGCCTTCCTCACAGGCATGTGGTGAAGAGGCGAAGCCATCACCCCACCAGGCTTCCCCGACAGCTGCGCGGCAAGGGTCACCTTCCCGGGCCTCACGGTTACACGGGGTGCCCGGGACCTGGCGTATTTTGTCTGCCGTCTCGGCACAAAGGTCTGATGTTCTTTCATGACCTTCTCCATTTCGAAATACCCACCCCCACCCTGCAGGCTCTTTCTACTCCTGGCCTGCCAAGACTCCATAAACTTTATATAGTTTCCATAAATCCCGTGGCCCCTTTTTTCCTCTGCACCTATCACGTTGTAAAGGTGTAGGGAGCTATTTCTCTGGAAGGGTCTGGCCTTCTCACAGAGTGTTTGTGGGGCCCGGAGTGGGTGTGCTGGGCAACAGCAGAGCAATAACAGTGCCGTAAAAGCACCATCCCTGGGCCTGCCTGGCTGGCGCGGGTGCCCAAGCGCGGGGCAGGGTGGAGGAGAAGCAGCTCGCCGGGCCTGGGACCCAAGGATGCAGGCGGAAAGGGAGGCCCAGGATTTTGGCACAAAGCCACCATCTCGAATCCACCCCCCACCCCTTGCCGCATGACTCTGGCCCCCGTTTTGCCAAGAAGAGATAATTTCAGGAGTGCCTGGGTGGCTCAGTCGGTTAAGTGTCCAAATCTGGATTGAGGCTCAGGTCATGAGACTTAGCCCCGGATCAGGTTCTGTGCTGATGCAGAGCCCGCTTGAGATTCTCTCTCTCCCTCTGCCCCCCGCCCCACTCATGTGAGTGGGTGTGCACACACACTCTTTCTCTCTCCAAAAAAAAAGAATAGGCAATTTCAAATTTCAAAATGTGACCTTCCTCCCTTCTCAGGCGACCAGTGGCCAGCTCAGGAGTCGGGAGCCACAGAGAGAGGGACGCGGGCTCGGGAGTTAAAATAGATTGATTTACGCTGTGACCTTCTTTCCTATGTCCACACTTCCCTGAAACCTACTTCCTCTAGAACATTTCCTCTGTGATATTTCTGCTCTTCCCACCCATGAGGAAGGCTTGACGGCTTATCTGTCTATAAACATATGCTCATAATAAAAAAAAATTAAAATACAGGAAAGCACAGAGAAATAGATCTAAAATCTGTTGAAATCTCATTACACCCAGAGATCACCACTATTGATAATCTACTGACTGTCCTTCTAGAAGCAGGCGTGTGCACGCACTCACACGCACTCACACTCACACACACGCACTCACACACACATTCCGCTAAAGAACAAAGATACTCATGTACACAATTTTCATGGCATCAGCAAATGCCTCGGTGTTTCTCAAAGTATGGCCCACGGATCACTCACACCAAGAGCTTTCGGGGTGCCAGTTCACACACTCATTCCTGGACCCCATCCAAGACCTACGGACTCGCTCTTTCTGGGGCCAAGGCCTGGGAACCTGCATTTAAGCAGCTTGCTGGGTGACAACACGGCACACTTTGAGAACCTGGGCCTAACTGGGAGGAGACAATTGGCACAACTCTTGGTTACGTTCAGGCTGCGTGCAGAGTGCACCGGGCCGGTCACCCGGCATGGAAGGAGCAGGCCGTCCAGAGCCCGGAGCACAGGCTGCTCCACAGACCAAAGACGGGGACACAGGTACGGCTCCCAGCTTGCCTACTGGCAACGGGCAAGAAAAACGGCATTTCTTGTTCCTTCGCCATCCAAAGGGCTCTTCCTGAGAGTGGCTTTAGACACTGACTTCATACATCTGACTCCCCGAGAAATGAACCAGAATTTACTAGAAGGACTGCAGACCAGAATTCCCGCAGGGGGCCTTCATTCTGCAGCGTCCATTCCGACGGGTCAGCTGGGAGCGTTTCTTTCCGGTGTCAGAGGCAGGAGGCAGACAGGCGGGCTGAGGCCTCATCGCTCTCCTCATCGGCCGGGCTGGCAGTCTCCATGCTCCAAATCCACCTCCAGGAAGTCCTCCAGCTTTCTGGTGGCCCTGGCCCCACTCCCCATGCTGGGAAGGCCCTGTATGGGCTGGAGCCCCCCAAGGCCTGGCTCCCAGCCAGGGGTGCTCAAGCAGGGGTGCCTCTGCCCCCACAGGGCACCTGGCAGCATCCGGGAATTCCGACTGTCACGGAGCGGAGGGTTGGACTGGCACCTAGCGGCTGGAGGCCAGGGACGCAGCTCCACACCCTAGCGTGCACAGGACGGCCCCCACCCCAGAACGGATTTATCTGGCCCAGAACGTCAGCAGCGCCCAGGGTGAGAAGCCCTGGGGTGGGGGGCTATGGGATCACCCATGTGGCTCCCATCTCAGCCTTCCTGCCAGAGAACACAGAGAAAAGCTTCAGCAAATGAGAGGTCACCGTTATCTTCCCTGAGGGACTCTGTTTATCCATCTGTACAATGGGGATCATAGTACCCACATCATGGGGTTGTGAGAGTCTGATGCAGTCGAGCTGGCCTTAGCCGTCGCAGAAGGGCTTCCCCGTGGCGCGGGGAGTGGGTGGCACAGGGCAGTCACTCTTCGAGTCATCAGGCAGGGGACAGAGAGGGGGCAGGGGTGGTGACGATGGGCCTTCCATGCTGCAAAGCATAGCAAGAGCTCAGCACCGAGCGGGGCACGCGGCACCACAGAAACACAGCTGTCACATTACTGCTCACCTCCAACCGGCTACCGAACGTTTCTGAGGCTAGCGGGGTACCCTTCCTGTTCAACAGACACGGTGACGCCCGTGCGTGCAGGTGCGTGACGCAGCTCAGGAGCCGGACCTACCCGTCCTCACCGTTCCCGGCCCCTCATGGGTACACGCGTGGCCCTGAGTCCTTTAGCGACTCCTCCGGGACACAAGCTCCTTTTTACAAGTCGACCTGGCGGTCATGGAGGCTGCTCATCTCAGTCGGGTCACTGCTTGGGAGGGGACAGCAGTGGCAGCAGGGAAAGGGGGAAGTCACGTACCCAGGACTGGGAGGGCAAGGTCATTGGGGGCAGGGGTGTTGCTACCCTGGCTATGGCTGGTGGGCTCTGCCTGTCCCCAGTGGGAGAGTCACCCACCTCTCTCTGTCCAGGAGGGAGGGTGGGGCAGGCAGGGTGGTTGAGGGGACCACATTTTCCACTGTTTCTTCTGTTTTGTGCAAGCTCTTGGCATGCCCCCATTCCCATCCGCCAGGCACTGTTTCCTGGGAGGCAGGCACTGGACAGAGGGCCATCTCCGCTCCGGGGGACAGCCACAGCCCCCGCTGGTGACAATCTCTAGGGCTTCCTCTGAGAATAACCTGGTTCAGAAAGCCTCTGCCCATCCTTCCACCAGCAGCCTCCTGAGAGGCTTACATATACTCTCCCATTCTGGCCAAATATTCTTCTTTTTCTCCACGGCTCAGACCCGCTCTCATTTGAAGTGTCCCCCTCGGCCCACGTCGGCCGTGCCACCTTCCTCCGTCGGCTCAGGCTGGCCCCGGGGATCTTCAAACAGAGATGGACAGACAGCTCCCTCTCTCTGGTCTCCAGGTGGACCGCCAGCAGCTCACACCAGGGCACCTCCTGCCCCCCCAGACAGCACCCAGAGAAGCGCTCTGGCAGCCCCCACCTGCCCCTCCAGCCCTGCTGCTGCTGGACCCCCGGGAACCCTCGGCCACCCCGTCTGGCCGTGGTTTTGCTCCTTTCCCGTCTTTCAACACCTCCCAGAAACACAAGCTCATTACATGGCCCCATGCTGGTTCACTTGAGAAATAAAACTCAGAAACAAATTAAACGGCAATTTCTTTTTAAACAGGAGAGGGGCCAGGCTTCAGGAATACCAGGCCAACGTTCCCTGGTTCCGACTCCTGGGGGCCGCTTCCCCCCAGCGGCTCCGGTGGTATTAAAGCCAAGGCCTCCGCGTGGTTTCCACCCGCAGTGATTTTGCATTTAATTTCCTTTGTTTTTCCTCCCCGAATGTGTGCTCTGACCTGCGTTCCTTTTATCAAGACTCTGGTAATAAAATGCAAAACCCTCCTTGGGACCCCAGGCCGAGCAGCACACAACTTACTACGCCTAAGTGTGCAGACGAGTGGCGGGCCAGAGCTGGCCGGGCTCGGTCACCCTCTCTCGGGCTCCGGTGCTGCCTGCTCTCCTTTGTCCCTCGTGTAGGCCGGGGATGCGCCCAGGGGCATCGCGGACGGACACGGGGTGACCGGCTCGAGCCGGCGCAAACCAGTGGTCTCCCCAGTACGCACCCGTACAGACTCAAATAAAACTGCCAAGCTCCTTCTAACTGGGGACTCAAATCCAATTCTCTCACAGGTCCCAGAGGCCACCAATTAACATACCACGTCCTGCCCCGCCGTGCCCCTGCTTCTCAGCTGCTCCAAAACACATAACCCAGGGCTCCAAAGACCTAGTCCCAATTACACACCAAATTAAGTTTTAAGCTATATATATATTTAGGCTGGTGCCTGTAACAGAAATAAAAAATAAACCCGCTCTAGTTTTTTCTGTGAGTGATTCTGTCTAACCTCAGCGCTAAACCTCAGTCCACTTTTATGATGACAGATGACGCCAGCCAGCCATAAAAACCCAAGCTTAGGAAAGGGGATTTTTAACACCCACCCAGATGGGCAGACCGGGGCGACATGACCACTCCAGGCGGACTGCCCTGACGTGTCCGGCTGAAACCGAGGTGGGGATTTAAGTGGCCCCGCACAGATCATTCCCATACCCATCCAGGTAGCAGACAGCGATGACTACACTCAGCCACGGATAATAAGATGGGGACCCTGCCCTGACAGGTTCTGTAAGGACGGGTGGAGAGAGGCAGAGAAGAAGGGAAGGAAAAAAAAAAAGGAAAGGTAGAAAAATGCTCTCTTCACACACCATGAAGGCTCACCTCATGGACCCCTGACACTGAGATCTTTGGGGGATTGAACTCCCCACAGATTTTGGTGATTTTTTTACATGAGCGTTTTCTTGAAAGTATTCTGTCTTCTGAATACTGAGTTGCTTCTAAAGCAGTGTTTTCTGAACCATATTCTGTAGACTACTAGTTTTCAAAGGCCTCTCAAAAGAGGAGTCCAAGAATTCTGGGAAACAGCAGTATATTAAAGGCTCTGATAAGTCCTGCAATAAAAAAAAATTTTTTTTTAACTTGGTCTAAACCGAGTTCATTTGAAGCCAGACCCCTCTTCTGTGTAAAACTGATCACAACTTCGTTGTAGGCGCCTGCTTTGCAAATACAGAGATGTTCATTAACAGCAGATGTCTCCACTGGGTCCTCACAGCCAATGAACTGGGCAGCCACACACCCTGTGACAGAGACTACCACGTGTTTGCCAAACCCTGTCTCTTTTTCCTCTTGGGCACACAGCCAAACTGTACTTCCCGCCCCCCCCCCCCTTTGCAGGTGATGGGGGCCTCAGACTGAGTCCTGGCCGATGGCATGTATGTGGGTCCAAGGTATGCCACTTTCAGACGAGGCCTTACAATCCACCATGCTTTGTGACCACTACACAGGGACAATTCCAAGGATACAGAGGATGACAGAGCCGCAAGAAGGAAGGAGCAGGGACCCCGGAGTCTCCCCTCGGACAAGGATCACCTGGCGGTGCGGCGTGATCACTGTCAGACCGCCGAGTGAGTCAGAAACACGTCGTCCCTGAGTTAGGCCACAGGCATCTCAGGGTTGTTGCTGGGGCATTGCTCCCCCTCGCTTACACCTGTCATGAGTGAGAGCCAGGCTCCTCAGGAAGGAAGGGAGGAAGCCCACATTTACCAAGTCTGTTCCCAGCACGGTGAGAATCAGCTGACCCCCGCCATCCATTGTCCCAGCCACCCCCCCAGGGGAGCGACAGTGCTTCCTGCGTGGACGAGGACACTGCGTCTCGGAGACTTGGCGGTAGGGCCGGGAGAAGACTCTAGCACGGTCACCATAAGCCAAGACTCTCCCTGCAGTTCGGCGCTGGGCTGGTCAAACCCCTTCCAAATTAACACTTTACTGAAGAACCTTCATGAAGAAACTGTTTCGTGCCCAGGTTAGCTCACCTGCGGAATAACGGCTGACCTGGTATTTCATCCCAAAACAAATCTTAACCCTGCTTGGGTTCAGCTATTCTTTTTTAAAGGAGATTAAAAATATTCCACTTCATACAAATGACCTTGATTTGCATTTTTAAGCGCATCTGTCTCTAATAAACCCCGCACCTGCCCTCGCATACCAATGTTTTCAAGTACAAGCAAAGGCCAATCAGCCGCGAGAATCTCGTGTATTAGGGTGACCAATGGTCCCGGTTCGCCCAGGACTGAGGGGGACCCCAGGACTCGGGACGTTCAGTGCTAAAACTGGGAGCGTTTCCGGCACACTGGGATGAGTTGGTCATTCTGGCTGGTAGACACAGCTGCAGCCAGGACAGCAGGCCCCCAGGGGACAGCGACCAGCAGGGCGGAAGGCACCGGGATCCCCATGGGAGACACAGACAGCGAGAGGCAAGGTGGTTCATATTTGCTTTAAATGCAAGGGATAAAGCAAACTGTGAAACCCCCATTTACAGCTTTCACCTGCCAACAAAAAGTGACAGCCTGGGGACTCTACATTCCCACTCTGAGCAGGAGAGGGAGGGCTAGAACCCGAGGTGGGGGGAGGCAGGCGGTGTCACATTCTGCTCAGGCTGGAAGTGTCACCAGCATATTCGCATTAATTAGCAGGAGAGAGGACGGGCTGCCTGCGCCAGGGTCCAGGGACGGAGCTGTGCCAACGCGACAAATACGAACGCTTCACACAACACAGGTTCCTTTTAGAAGCGCATTTTTTGAAAGCAGACAAAACTTACCTATTGACGCGGGCCATCCAAATGGACACACCCGCGCGCATCCGTGTGTGCGCCCCTCCCCCAACGCCGTTCACCTCCAACCCTCTCTGGGCACGTGTAGTCCCCAGGGGCACTGGAGGGATTTTATCATTACAAATCTCCCTTATGCCACAGACACATGGTTTAGACCCAAGGGCTGCACTCTGACATTGAGGTCAAGGTTGGATCATTGCCACTGGGTACAAATCCTGCAGAATGGCAAATCCTAGGTCTATAATCTTAAAAAAAACCACCCACTGAAACTAGACACGTGATTCTCAACCTTGGCTGCACATGACAGTCACCTGGGGAAGCCCTAAAATACAGGGATGCCTGGGCTCCACTCCAGACTAATTGAATCCAAATCCCCGAGGGCAGGGCCCAGGCATCTGCATTTTTAAAGCTCCCCAGGTGATTCTGACACTGAGCCAGAGCTGGGAGCCCCTGCTCTGGGCCGGGAGTTGGCAACCTTTCCTGTCAAGGGCCAGACGGTAAATGTTTTAGACTTTGCAGGCCACGTGGTCTCCAGCGACTCGTCAATTCTGCGGTCCTGGTGGGAGAGCAGCCAAGACAGTACATAAATGGGCATGGCTGTGTTCCAATAAAACTTTATTTATATGAACAGGCAGTGGGCTGCAGTTTGCCAGGCCCTGCTCTAGACTCCACAGGCCCCGTCACCTGATTTAAGACCCCATCCCAGGTCTTACTGGTGGCCCGACCTCACAGCACAACTTTTAAAATTCACTTCGGGGCTTCAAGCGCAGGGGTTGGTTTGCATTCTATTTACTGTCATAGGAAAATAAAATAGTGGTGGGGTGCGTGGGCTGGGTGGAGTGGCAGGCATGGGGGAAATAGAAGCAGAAAAGCAGGGGTCCTGGGGGGCTCAGTCGGTTGAGCCATCCAACTCTTGGTTTATGGCTCAGGTCATGATCTCACAATCATGGGATCGAGCCCTGCGTTGGTTCCATTCTCAGTGGGGAGTCTGCTTCAGATTCTTTCTCCCTCTGACCCTCCGCTTCCTCTCTCTCTTTCTCTCAAATAAATAAAATCTTAGGAAAAAAAAAAAGAAAAGCTGAGTGTTTGGTGCCTGCAGTTCAGAGAATGTCTCCTCTCCTCCTGTCACCAAAACCAGTAAGAAAAATAACATTTGGGCCACCAGACTTTGATGTGATTCTTACCTTTGCTTTCCCTGTTCAGCAACTGGCCTTTCCCAAGACAAGTCGGTCAGAGCACCTAGTCCTTCCTCGCCTCACCCCTACTAAATGTCCCCTTTGTCTCAGGAACCCAAGGGAGCAAGAGGAAAAACAACCCCAATCATCATTGATTTTTTTTCTCTTCTTCTGTAAAGTTTAAATAGAAACAAGTAAAAAAAAAAACAAAAAACCAAAAAACAAACAAAACACAAAAACAAATAGGCTACCTCCTACTTGTAGGCAAAACTTAAATTTTGTTCAAGGACAGTAATCTTCTTCCCCATTTCCTGAGCCCCACGAGGAACCCAGATTTACTCTTCGCATCAGACCATTCAGGAATCTGGTGTTCTGGTTGGAGACATTCTTAAATAAGATTACTGAGCGTAGCTTCCCTCCAGCACTGGCATGAAGGCAGTCATCCAGAGCCTACTTGAATGCCTCTCAGGACAAGACGCTCAGCACATCTCCAAAGTCAGGCTTCCATGATCTTAAAGTGGTCTTTCACAAAAGGGCAAATCCAGTAGGGGTACAACAGTTAGGGAAGCAAGAGGAAATAAACGGGCTTCAGTTTGACGTCAGGAAGGCAAGGCCATCAGAGGTGACCAAAGGCACAACGGGCTACCTGGAGAGGTCAAACATTTCCCAGTCCTTCAAATCTTAGCATTTTAGAAACTAAAAACACACCGATACTCTACGGCAGCTGATTCTGATAGAAACCCTGGGAAATGGTTTTCAGGCTGCTGAAAAGGCTGGTGAGCTGGAAGGTTTCCTTACTGCTCTTGAGAACTATTATTCCTCCCTCTGGATGTGCTAGGACCACTCTCCTAGTCACAGATGTCTTCAGGGCGAATTTGTATTTGAAAAAGAATTTGTGCCTTTACGCAGGAGAACCACAGAAGTCCACCCAAAGAAGGGACAGATCCTATCCCTAACAGCTCCTTACACAAAGATGCAGGGGCTGCTGCAAATACTCACATTTTCCTCGTTGGGGCAACAAAAATCTCATAGCCAGCCGAATTTCCTTTATTGCTCTGCTGCGGGGAAATTCTTTATTAAACCTGAAGTCCCAGTTTCACGGATGAATGGGACCGTGGCCCACGAAATCTGGATACTAACTGTCACCCAATTTTTACAGAAATATTATTTGATACAGACTTTTCTGTTGATTTTCTTTTTAACTGTTTTATGGATCAGGTAAGCCGCCTTAAAGGTTTTTGTTCAAGAAGGTAGGGTAGACTCGGGGAATGCACGGACACGTGAATGAGTAACTCCAGTAGTCGAAAGTGTCCTGTACGTCCGTCACTGTTGCCCCTGGTACGGGAGGGCAGATGCTTGTCGAGTGAGTGGAAAACCCGTCCACCAGCCCGCGCCTTGCATCTGGCCTCCGGAACCCACCACGCCCATTCTGATACAGCCTGGACCACTCACTTTCCAACTGCAACCTTGACCTCTAGCCTGTCCGTCTAACCTCCCAGCCACACTTCTTCTCCCTTTTTGTGCCTGCCCCCTGCGACTCCCACGGTCCCTGTTCACAGTAACGCTTGGGCTGTTCCTGGGAGCCACAATCTCAGGTGGATCCCACCGGACGAAACCCAGAAAGTTCTGGGAAAGATTCTCAGGCATCAGTGTGGGGACCAGCTCAGCAGTGCGCTGGCCCCGATGGGGTCGATCACCTGCAGCTCTATCAGCGGGAGTCTGACCTGGAATCCAAGTCCATGGGATTGTTTGGGGCACTGAGCTGCCACGAAGGGATGTCTCCCAGGCCACCATTTTTGGTGCAGGGGTTCAGGAACCGAGAGGACAAGCTTGACAGCGTAACAGCCCACCACCTGCACGCAGTGGCCAAGGGCCACGTCGGGCCCACGTTACCATCTGGCACTTGGCTTAAATGAATGGCCAACGAAGGAGCTAGGTCTGACTCACTCTCAGGAAGAAGCGGGGTGCCATGCCATGTAGTCCCATTGTGCTTAAAGGAAACTTCATGACTCCTAAGACTTTTTGGCAGTCTGTTTCTTATGGCTAAAGGTTTGGTGTATTTGGGGCCGACACTGTGCACGCCTTGTCTCTTTCCGCTGACCCAGCGACCCCATGAGACGGGTACTAACATTGTGGTGTGTACCCCCTGAGTGCTCTGCCCATTGATTCAGGTGTACGGGCAGTGGGACCCCGGAGGCCAACGACAGGGCCACTGGATGACAGCCCCTTCTTGGGAACTTAGATGTGGACTGAATGCACCCTCCGTCTGGCTGGTCCCTGAATGGAGCGGGTGGTACAGATGCCATCAGCTGCCTTGCGGGCTGGAGGGCAAAAAAAAGCACAATCAGGAGAAAGATGGAGCCGGGCAAAGTGTGCCAGGGACAGTCCCGTTCCAGCCTTTTCCTGAGGCCCTGCTTACACCCAGCCTTTTGGACTCGGTGCGACCGCTGTGCTTTTCTTAATGCAGTATTTTAGCTTCGTCATGTTCTCATGGGTTATTCTTGGTGACAGTTAAAAGCATCCTCACTAATTTCTCCAACAAACAAAGCCCAAAGAAGAAAGAGATGAAGGAAAACCTACGGATTAAGAAAGGTTTAAAGGCTTAGGAGACGCCAGCCCACGGCAATGCAGGGCCCTTCTCTGGATCTCAATTCAAACACACTGTGAAAAACAAAATACAATAACGGTGTCCTGAAAGTTCAAAAACGTAACTAAAATACATTCTTGGTTGGGGCGCCTGGGTGGCACAGCGGTTAAGCGTCTGCCTTCGGCTCAGGGCGTGATCCCGGCGTTATGGGATCGAGCCCCACATCAGGCTCCTCCGCTATGAGCCTGCTTCTTCCTCTCCCACTCCCCCTGCTTGTGTTCCCTCTCTCGCTGGCTGTCTCTATCTCTGTCGAATAAATAAATAAAATCTTAAAAAAAAAAATACATTCTTGGAAAACCAGAGACTGCCGAAATGAGAGAAAGAAGAAATAGGGAATTTAAATAAATCAACAGATGTTAAAAACAAAAACAAAAACAACAATAAGCAGCCCTCACCGCGAACACCCCTGATTCCCATTTCACAGATGCACTATGAAGCCAGGGACAAGTGAGGTCACCCCATCCGGCAAAAAATGGAGCTGGGTTTCACACCCAAGTCTGACCCCAAAGCCTATGGTCCTAACTATGACACTGCCTCCCGACCTGGCCCCTGACCTACTCCGACTTCCCAGTAAACCAGGACGGAGATCATTAGTAGAATATTCTAGGTCACCACCTCCGGCCACACTGCCTGCCACCTTGGCGGACCCCTCTGCAGATGGATGCATATTCTGGGGGTTGTGTTATTTTCAAGTCCTCTGACCATCGGGGGAAATATTTACAAACGTAATATTCGACAAAAGGATTTTCTGTTCATAAAAGATACCTATGATAGCGAAAAACTGCAAAGGTCAATAGAAAAAAGTCACATGGGTTGAGTTATTCCCAGACAGCTTCTTTCCTTCCATCGTGCCTTCTGCATGGGTTTCCATTTTTGCTCGCTTGTTTTAACATACTTTTGACCCTATTTTGGGGGCGGCGTGGTATCCATGTGGCAGGCGCTGCTGGGTGCCGAGACGGGATCGCTCCTCGCCTTTTCCAAATGATGGTTACTGTTGTCATTATTATTATTATTATTATTATTATTATTATTATTATTATCTTGCTTCTCTTCTCCATCACTGCACCCTGGGGCTGGGTGGGGGGAGGCAGGCAGACAACCTGTTTTCGTTCACAGGCACAAGGAACCAGACACGTTCAGCCCGGGTGGGCAACCTGGCACAGCCCTTCACGATCCTGCATTTTGAGCCCTGGCTGCAACAAGGGTTTGAAACCTTGTGGTGCTTCTCCTTGGAAGAAGGCGTATGTGGGTGCCCGGTGGCTTAGGGTGGGCTGAGTAGACACTGCTGAATGCCTCCCCTATGACCATTTTGCTCTTCTCAACTACCAGGATCCTAATTTTGAGTCAGCCATCTGTCCAGTTTACAAAGGGTCATTCCCCAGCCTCCCGGGCAGTCAGGGGTCATCATGTGACAGAGGCTGGCTAATGAACTGGGGGTGGACATTAGGGCATTAGGGGTGGGGTTTCCAGGAGTGCTCTGTAGAAGGGAGTGGAGAATGCTGGAGTGTGCCCTCTTTGCCTCTCTCCTGACCCTCTGGCTTCCCATAATGGAGCCGTGAACTAGAAACGTGAGAGCCAGTGTTAAGGATGGTTGAGCAGTGGGCGGAAGTAGCTGGTTCCCTGATGGCCCCGCTGGGTCCTGAACCGGCCATCGGCTGCCGAGCTCTGGGCTTCCTGTTGTATGAATAGATGAACCCTCTTGGATAAAGTCCTGTAAGTTGGGTTTTTGTTACTTGCAGCTAAACACAATCCTAACTGGTACAAGACACGTTCTCTTGTTTCTCGAAACTCATCAGAAACCCATCAGTGCGGACTCAGCCACATCCCCCTTGTTGGTAGTTAGACTAGCTGTGATGTTTGTGGCCGCTAAAAATACTTCAGTAATAAGTATTATTATGCATAAACGCTGGTGGGTTCTTAATTTCTACATCACTTCACAACCCGCAAACCTGTGTCGCACACACCCCATCCCCAGCACAGCAGAGGAAAATGATTCACGACAGAACGGCTCAGCAGCCACGTGACAGGCAGTGGACTCTCCACGATGTCTTTTCTCTCCTTCGTGCTCCCCCCCATCTGAGTCGTGCTCAAAAAACCATCCAACTTCAGTGAATCGTGGCTGCTGAGTCTACTCGAGAAACGAGAAACAATTACAAATGGCGAAGAGCTAAGGGACGTGTTGTCCCCACAGATGAGCCCTACTGGGGGTCACCCTGCCAAGCCAGGAAGCCTGTCTCTCACCACAGGGTGCAAAGACTGAATAAATGCAAGACTTTGAGGCATGATGAAGGATCTGTAAACACAGTGTGCTGCCTGGGGCCCCTGAGCAACCTGGCGGTGGAGCGGGGGCGGGGGGGGGTTGGTGGGGAGGGACAACAGTCTCAGAGGCGATGAGCCTAATGTTTCTGTGTGTTGAGGGGTGAGCCGGTGGAGTCGGGGGAAACTGGGAAGGACAGGTGTTAGAAAAGGTGGCAAAGACTGTGAGATCTTGAAAAAGCATTAGGCTTTTAACGACAATACAGGAAATCTGCTCAGGGGAACCACCTGGAACCAAACATCACCCCCTCTAACCTCTGAGTTTCCTGCACACACTCTTTATTTCCCAAGTGGTATGTGCTCTCGGCATCTGCACCAAGTGATCCCACGTGTGGGGGGGGGGGTGTTGAAGAGCCAAAGGCAATGTCCATCTTCCTAGGTCTTAGATGGCGGCGCGAAGACCACCACCCGCCATCTTGCATGTTGTCAGAGCTTCGCTCCTCTGCCCCTGGTGTTCATTTGGCAAATGGGACCCAGCAAAAGCAGCTCATCTCCCAGCCAAGAGGTCTCTGCAATCTTTCCAACACACTGGTTCCCTCCTTGTGCCATTCTGAACGCCTTCTGTTTATAAACTGAACTCGTGTGTTACAGAGCAGGGAGGGCCCGGTGTCCAAACCACGAGGGGCATCTCTTTCCCTCGCTTGCAGAAACCAGGACCCTCCCTGTATCAAGTCGTGTGCGCTGTGCTGGGCCCTCGGCAGGTGGGTGTTCAACGACCTTCCTTGTACAGATGAGCAAAGAGAGGGAGGGAGTTCCGTGCTCGGGATCGCACAGGAAGAAGGAAGAAACGCGAACTACAGGGAGCGAATTCCCTCTGATCCCAGAGCCGTGGACTCGCAGAGCATCGTGGGGCCTTCGCGGGAAGCGTCTCCTCCCACGGGTAATCTTCTCCTTCAGAAGGAGCAGCTGGAGCTCTTCGGGCCGCGTGGTCTGCGGACACACATTCCTTTCCTTTCGCTGTTCTCAGAGCGGCAGGGCCCCGGTTTTACACTGGGGTCCGAGGGCCGGAGCCAGGCCCGGGGTCCCTGCACGCAGAGAAGAGTTTTCTGCCCTTGGCCCCTGCAGAAGGAAGGATTAGCGAAGCAAAGCCCAACTTGATTGAAAAATAACTTCCCTCCAGGCTGCTTTACAGCTTTGCGCCTCTTCCAGCGCTCGCTGAGTCTGGCCCCGAGACCGGGGGACTCGGGGTGGTCTAGTCCTTCTCCAAGGGGCCGGAAATTACCAAAGGAACGCCGGGGGTGCTGGACGGGGCCTCTGAAGTAGGGCGGCAACTTATTAATGTTTTTTTTAAAGTTGAAAAACAGCCAACGATAAGGGGTCAAGGCATTCTGGGTCTACGGCTTACTACTCTGTGATGGGGGCAAGGGGCCTCCCTCGCTGTCCCCATCTGTAATGTGTGTGTGCGTGTGCGTGTGTGTGTATGTGTGTGTGTGTGTGTAGGGGGAGTTGTCTACGGCACCGTGTGGTTGGCATGAGAGGATGAAAGGAGAGCTGGTGTTGGCAAAGTGCTTAGAACGGACCCACGGCCGTGGGACAGCCCCGGGCCTACACCCGCACGAGCGCACTGACCTTCACCAGACCAGCAAAGCCAGTTCCCACCGTGACTTCTGAGTAGGGCCGACTTTGGCCCTGTCCGAAGAGAGGTCTGGCCTCCACGCTGGGCTTCTGGGAGGCGATCTATGTCCCAGGCAATAGGAGCGTGTCTGGTTAAGGCAGGGGCTGCCCACCCCGGATCTTTGTGTAGGGCCGGCCGTGCCAGAAAGACCAATCGTGAGATTTAGGCTGGTCACCCAGGATCAGCGGGCCTGGAGACCAAGTTTCACAAGGAGGGCAATCCGTCAGTCAATCCATTGCGCCTCAGGAAAAACCCTGGGCGCGGCAGCTCAGCGATCCTCCCTAAGGATGCGAGGATGACATGAGTGTGACAGCTTTCAGTGAGTGCGGGGTCTTTGTAACCATTTATCAAACCAGAGGGTGATTTCTGGAACCCCTGGAACTTGTAACTGGCGTCAGAAATCTGAGCAGTCCCAGGGAGAGACCGTTTCCGTGACCTCTGCAGTTTGGTGACCCTGGGACAACTTCTACAACACAAACCCTCCTGAGCTTCCCGCCCGCTGTCACCCCCAACCACCCAAACTGGAAAGGAGGGGACAGAGGGAGCTTGGGCTGGCACTAAGTGACCTGCTTCCCGGAGGCCAACTCCTGGGCGCCTCAGTCTACCCATCTGTAAAATGGGACCCACCGCGTGCACTCGCCTCTCCAGGTTGTGGCTTGCCTGAGGTCTCACAGCTGGGGAGCAAGAGCACACGGGTCACCTCCACGGCCTCAGCACTTTGCACTCAGCCTCACGACCTCTGCGGGTTGAGGGCAGCTCAGGGGTGAGACAGACCCAACCTCACGGGCAGGTCTCGCTCACATGGAAAATGTCATTTCAAACATCTGAATCATCACAATTACAAACACGGATCAGGTCTCTCCTACATGTTGGGCGATGGAGGACAGGGTCACCTAACACTGCCTGGTCACGTCATGACGATCACCGGGGAGCTTCCTCGGCCCAGGCCCTGACAGGAGCCACATCCCAGCAGAGGAACCTGGGAATCTGCATGTTCAATATGCCCTGGGGGCCGATCCTCTCACAGGGGCAGGTTTGAGAATCACCATCAAGACCAAAAGGGCCTGGGTCCCCCCCCCCCCTCGCCTAGCCCCCGACAGCACTGCTGTTGGGCAGGCCTCAGGTCCTGGGCCTTTGTGTCGCCATCTGTGCAAATGGGGGTGATGGTTATGGCTGCTCTTTCTCCTTCGTGGTACAAGCTGTGAGGACGACATGCTTGCGACGGGCCCAGCACCACGACCCAGGAGCCACAGCCAGCCCTGGAGAGCGGCAGCACGCGGCCCTCACTGTACAGTCCAGCACGAGAGCCAGGCCTGCTACGACACTTGCTAAAAACACCAATTCCTGCCAGTGCAACGGGCATGGTAGGAAACAATTTAAGTACAACATGAATTTTGCATTTGCTGATACACGGTTTGTCTTTGAGAAACACTAGATGGATACAGACAGCAGCACACAGCAGATCGGAACTAAACACATCCACACAGGAAGATACAACACACACACACACACACACACACACACACACACTCGCGTGTGCACTGCAAACATCTACGAGCTCCCTTGTTGCCGCCTGTGTGACGAGCCACGCCCATCCACACCTCATGTTACAAGTTACTATGGGCTGACCAGCGTCCTCCCCAAATTCCTCTGCAGGAGTCCTCACCCGCCGGGCCTTAGCACGCGACTATAGCTGGAGATCGGGATCTTTAAAGAAATTATTCAATTAAAATGAGGCCATTAGGTTGGGCCCTAATCCAATATGACCGGTGTCCTTACAAAAAGAGGAGATTCGGACACACAGACACGAGGGCAGCGTATGTGCAGAAGGAAGACCACGGGGGGACCCAGCAAGAAGCTGTCTGTCTGTCTGCAGGCCCAGGAGAGAGGCTTCAGGAGAAACAACCGAGCCAACACCTAGATCCTGGACTTCCAGCCTCCGGGATCTGGGGGACGAAAAATGTCTGTTGTTCACCCCACGCAGCCCGAGCTGTTCTGTGACGGTGGCTGCAGCAGACGGACACACAGCTTTCCATCCAATCTCGGGTCACCCTCCTTCCACCAGCTAGCCATCTCTCACGAGCCACACCCGTGCTGTGCCCACTCCCACGAGCAAGCTTCAGGCCTTCCTCGAGGTAGGCTGCCACACCTGTCGTGGTCTTCATGTCGTTCACAACCATTTCCCAGGTATAAAAGGGGGCTGAAGTTTTTATGAGGTTCCGTCTCTTTTTTCAATGTGTCCCTGCCAAGTTTTGGAGTTTTGGGCTCTGCTCTAGACGGGATGCTGTGGGTCCCTCCAAATTCACATCATATAATCCTAACCACCAATGGGATGGCTTTGGAGGTGGGGCCCCCGGGAGGTGATTAGGTCGAGAGGGTGGTGCCCCTATGAATGGGATTAGTGCCCTGATAAAAGGAACCCCAGAAAGCTCCGTCACCCCTTCCATCAGGTGAACGCACGCGAGAACACGGCCAACAGTGAACCAGAAGCAGGCTCCCGCCAGACCCGAAATCTGCCAGCACCTCAACCTTGGCCTTCCAGCCTCCCAAACCGTGCGATAAATTCCGGTTACTTACGAGCTACCCGGTCTGCGGCATTGTATTCTAGCAGCCCGGACATACTGACACGTGATTCCAGCCTATTTTCCCTTTTTCTCATGTGGATACTAGCATGGTGATCTGGGGGAGCTCACAGGTCACGTCATAAAGCCAGTTCTGGTTGGACTATTCGAAGCGTTTCGCCTAAATTAATACTTTCAATCTTAGTTCTCTTACCTCTGTGAGGCAAATACTGTTATCCTCCCGGATTGCAAACGAGAAGCCCAAGGCAAGGAGAGGTCAAGTAACTTGCCTTGAGCTGTACCCCTAGAACTGGGCGCTGCTGTGGTCCCATCCCAGGCGGTCAGGCTCTCCGGGTCCCAGGGTCCCGACACCGGGATGTTCAGTGGTTGTACGGGGGGACACAGGGCACGATGTCCCACACTTTCCTCCCGCAGCTCACCCGCCACCCAGTCCCTGCCACCAGCCGGGAAGGACTGCATGATACTCCCCACAGCATTTTCAGCCCGATCTTATCCACAAAACAGCATAATTTGAACAGGTTTCTGCATGCTTAGTGGGGAGGAACTCTGGGTTCTGTGTGAGACGGTGACTTTGCCGGAGGAAACTGCAACCAGTGGCTTTGTGGTTTACTAGATGACTGCAGCACTTACGACAGAAAGCGCTGTCTTTATGGACACTGTTTCGTTCCCTGAGAAGAGGCCGTGTTGGAGAGCACGCCCCACCTGTTGCACCCAGGGGCGGGCGTTTGCCCTGTGCTGGCAGGATCCTCCACGAGCCCCCAGCACCTCTCTTCCCAACCACCTCTTAAACACGCACTTAAGACACTTAAATGACCAGGGGCTAAATGTCCCTTCATTTATTCATTTAAAGGTGAGACTGAACAATGCACTGGACACAACGTGTGTCCTTGCGGGTCTGGGAGAAACACCGCCAAATACAGGGTCCCAGTCCACACCCTGCTGGGCAGGGACCCTGGTAGAGCGTGGATGGCAGGAGAAGGGCTCTGCTGGGGGACCGGGTCACCAGCCGCAAGAACGTCCCCAGTGGGAAGTGAGGCTGGAGCAGGGACTTGCAGGTCCTGGGGGACCTGAGCAGATAGGGAAGTGGGGTAACAGTAATGATGATAATAATGATGAATGGTGGCTTCTGAGACGTGCTAAGCCCAGCTCCGTGGCAGGTAGGGGAGGAGGGGCGCTCGGTGAGAGCCTTGAATGCCACCCAACGGCTTCCTTTGGACCAAATATACAATGAAGCCATTCTTCATCCGGGTTCCTTAAATTAGAATGCGCGATCTTTCGTTCTGGGTTGCAGTTGATACTAGGTAGAATTTGAGAGGTAAACCAGAGGTAAAGGAGGCAAAAGTAAAAGAGAATGATTTATACTTTGTTCATCCAATTAAACAATAGTCGAGTAGCAGCTGCCAGGTGCGTCTAGACGAGAAACTATTCGCTACTGTTTTTATTCATTTTCTGTCTTCATCCTCCATAAGGAACGGATTTTAAGTCATTCTCTCAGATGTGAAGGACGCCAACCGTAAATGAAGGTGTCTATTCATCGACAAAGACCCAGCACCAGCCATTTAAAATATTTTGTTAACAGAATAACTGTGTGCTTCAATATTAAAAATATTTTAACTGCACCTCATTAATTCAAATTAATCTCCTTCAATGGACTTGCATTACATAAGCGGGGGGTAGGGAGCGGGGAACTAACATTCCAGAGGCAGGCAGTTGGCTAAGAGTGCTCGTGAGCACCATCTTGGTTCATTCTTGTAGCACCAGTGTGTTCATGTTTTGGGCACTGCCTCTTTGCTCCCCGGCCACTGCCACGTGGCTCTGAGGGGTATGGAGCTAGCATGTTCTACTGGGACCTCACATCCTAGGCCATGACCCTGCCACATTCAGAACCTGGCCCCTTGCTGTCACAGATTGCCTTGGAGGACATGGGACCCCAGCTGAGCCAATGAGCTCCTTCCCTGGGAGCTTAGGACTTGGGACGACAGACCACCAGGGATGTCTCTCTCTCATGACTGGAGCTGTCATTTGAACTTGGGGGTTAATGGCGGCCATATTTCCACTCAGTGGTAAAAGCTGGTCTAGAGAATAAGAGGGAATTTTTTCTTAAGATTTTGTTTATTTATTTATTTATTTGAGAGAGAAAGAGAGAGAGAGTGAGAGAAAGCAAGGGGAGGAGCAGAGGGAGAGGGATAAGCAGACTCTGTGCAGAGCCTGACATGGGGCTCGATCTCATGACTTCAAGATCATGACATGAGTGGACATCAAGAGTGGGATGCCCAACCAACTGAGGAACAGGTCTCCATGACTGACATTATGGGTCATTCTGGTTAGACGGTGGGGTGCCCCAGAGTCAAGGATATAAAGGTATCTGCAGGGATGGGCAGGCTCAGCTCTCCTCCATCTTTTCCCATTAGGTCTCCCTAACTCCAACCACCCCCCAAAGCCCTCTCCAAGATGGCTGCCATTGGGTGGCCTTTGGAGGCCAAAAGAAGTTGGTTGTTCTCTTAGCTCTGCCACCCAGCTATGTGATCAGGGGTAAACTCTCCATGATGGGCTGAATTACGTCCCCTCAAAAATTTATATGTTGAAATCCTAACCCTCAGTACCTCAGAACTGATCCTACAAGAGATAGGGTCTTTACAGAGGTAGTTATGTTAAAATGAGGTCATTGGGGGGGGGCCCTAATCCAATAGGACTGGTGTCCTAAAACACACAGAGGGAAGACCCAGTGAAGACAAAAGGAGAACACAGCCGTCTACAATCCAAGGAGAAAGGCCTGGAACAGATTCAGACCTGATGGCCTTCAAAAGGACCCAACCCTGAGGGCACTTTGACCTTGGACTCTGGCCTCCAGACCTGTGAGAAAATAAATGTCTATAGGTAAAGCACCAGTCTGTGGCACTGTGTTTCAGCAGCCCCACAGAACTAATAGACTCTTTGAGGTTCCTCCTTTCCACCTGTGGAATCACTAAAACAATACCTACAGCTCTGTGCTGTGGGGGGTGGGGGGTTGTGGTAAGAATTAAAAAGTGGACATCAAGCATCAGCAAGCCTTCAGTGGTGGCTACTTATGCTCTAAGGACGATGCTGCCCCAGGAGCTGAGGAAGTTTCTCTGCCCTTCACTAGTCCTGCAAGGAACCCCATGACTTCCTTGACAACATCAGTTCAAAGGAGGTGACACGTTTCCATCTTTCCTGAAAAGACGGCTCTAATCTGAAGGGCTGTACTAAAGCCAACTGGGTCTCTATGCACAAGGGACAAAGAAACTTCCAGGTACTGGCTCATCCCAAGAGAAGAGGGAACGGAAGTGTGCATGGCTCACTGGACGCCCCCAAAGAGCCCAGTGTGGAGGGAAGGTCGAGCTCAAGTACAAGGGGGTGTCCGTGTGGCTGACATGAGAGGTACTGGCCAGACTCCTTAGGCGGCCCCTATAAACACAGCGAGCCCTGGAAAAGAAGGTGCTGAAGGAAATATCTCTGAGGAAAGAGGGAGCATATGGGAGCTGGCCCTCACAGGAAACGGACGGCATCTCGTGTGTTTGTGTGTAGGGTGTGAAGTGTGTAGTACGTGGAGTGTGTATGGTATGTGTGTGGGGAGGTGTATAGTACATGTGGGGGTTGTGTGTGGGGTGTGTTGTGTGTGTTGTGTGTGTGTGGCGCGTGTTCAGGGGCCGCTGGGGGGCTTGGAGCCTGGAGCCAGGAGGGTGGGCCGCCAGGGCAGGGAAAGCAGAGGGAGCGGCTAGCGGCGCCTGCTGTGGGCAGGAGGGGGCCGGGCGGCATGCATGCGGGTGTGTGCGTGCGTGCCTGCCTGCGTGCGTGTGTTGGGCGGGGATGCAGGGCGGAGCTGGAGAGCTCCAGTGCCGGCTGGACCCCCGCCATCGGCCATCGTGGCTGCCCCCACCCCGGGCTTGACCTCAGGCACAGGAGCAGGGAGGAAATGCTGCATGGAAAAGCCTGGCAGGTGCCAGAAAGTGTACTTCACAAGGACTGGGAAGGTCACCCCGCCCCCACCCCTGCCCGGGCCCTCCTGGGGTTTCAAGAAACATGTGAGAGGAAGCGAGATGGCTGCGGTTCCCACAGAGCCGCTGGGAGCGGGCCAGCAAAGCAAGATCTTGATCTGTTTGGGGATCCTGTTTTTATGCCTCGCTGGAGGGGCCGGGAAAGAAGCTTGCGTGTCGCCCCTCTCCTGGGTGTGAGCCCCCGGATGACCACGGGATGCCTTGTGCCTTTGAGCCCCCCGCCGGCCAGCACAGGGCAGATCCCTGCTCCGCATTACGCACTAATGAAGGACAAAAGTCGCATGTCTGACTGCAAACCACTGAGTGCTTCAACCCCTCAAAGGCTCTCTATCTCTCAGGGCTGCTCCGTGCAAACACATGGGGCCCGGCCCCACGGCTGGTTCAGCTGCACCATCCTTTCCTCTCCCCACTCCCCCCCAGACCCTCTCCCCTTCGCTGCTGCACATCTTTGTAGCTTCCTAACACACCTGCTTGCCAGGCCTCAGGGCCTTTGCACGTATTGTTCCTTCTGCCTGCACTTCTCCACCTAGCTGTCCGATTTCCCCGGACCTCTCCCCTGCCCATCCTTAGATGGGAGAGTGCCTCCTCTCTGTTCTCCACTCCGGCAGCACCCAAGATTCTGTGACTAATGGTTTCCTCATCCCCACAGCCTCACTGCCTCTGGCGGGTATCTGACATTCAGTGAGCGCATCGTTCCTTCCTTCCTTCATTCAGTCAGTCCCGCAGGTAGTCATTCATTCAAAGAAGGAACTGAACCCACAAATCAAATTAATGAATCAAATATTTGCAGAAAGAATCAAACACTTAGTATATTGCCTAGTATGCATAGGGTCCAAAGAATTATAAAGGACACATTCCCAGCCTCAGGGAGCTCATGCTATTGTCACACAGCAAGATAAATATGTGGGGAAAATGACTAACACCCTGCAGTCTGTCATGTGCTAAACCAATGAGAAAACCTATGGGGGATGAAACAGGCTAGGGGAAAAATCTCTGGAGGCTGGAGAGACCAAGGGAGCCTTCCTGGAGGAGGTGGCTTTGTGTCAGGTCTAGAGTGACACATGATCCAATTTACCCCTACTGACCAAAGATAATAGAGTTGGTTCTCATTGTTCACAATAGTTCTGCTCTAGGAAGTCACCACGAACACTGAATTAGCAAATATGGAACTACCGCTCCAGGAGAAAGACAGCGTCAGTTTCCCGCAAACATCGGGTCACAACATTTTTGTCAACCAATCAATACATACCTGGTTTTAGGTGTATTTCTATCTAAGGACACCTTATTTAACACATAGTTGACTCCGGAACACACAGGTTTGAACTGCAGGACCCACTTACAGGCAGATTTTTTTGTCGATCCAGTACAGTCCTGAAAAGGTATTTTCTCTTCCTTATGACTTTCTGAATAACATTTTCTCTCTAGCTTATTTATTATTACAGTATATAACACATAACATAACAATACACGTGCTAATCGGCTGTTTATGTGGCTGGTAAGGCTTCGGTTCACAGCAGGCGATGAGTAGTTAAGTTGGGCGTGGGGAGTCAAAAGCTATACTCGATTTTTGACTGCAGGAGGCGTCAGCCCCCCAACTCCTGTGTTGTTCAAGGGTCAACTGTATATCGTTGACTCATTAACACTGAGCTCACGGCCACCGGCACCATAACTCTGACCTGAACGAAGCTTATGTAATGCGAGCATTTTTTCCCATAAGGTAGGTCATAGCCTTCTAGCCTTTTAGCACGATGGGGGGGGGGCACTTCAAATGGCAAAATCACCAACGCAAAGCACAAAAATGCTACAGATGTGACAGTAGCTAGACCTCGAAAAAGACACTCGTTTATGGGATGAGAGCCGAAACGAGAAGACAGCCTGCCACTTTGTTCAAACTCCGCTGGGGCCACGTGCCCCAGAGGGGACTCAACCTTTTTGCCCCTGTGCACGTGTCTGCAAATGACCAGGAAAGAGCCACAGCTACTGATTTTAGGGTTACAAAGAATCTTAGCGAGTGAACAGCAAATGTGGGATGCATGAATAAGGAGCATCACCCAGAATGAACAGCATCCCCTTTCTTGTTCTCAAAACTTGGAGTTGCCAAGGTCCCCGAGACCTGTGTCTCTGCAGAGGGACCTGGGAGCGCGCACACAGTGGCCGTTGGGCTGGGTGGCTCTTCTGACCCTGGCCATCCGTGGCATCTACAGGCGTGCTGGCTCCTCCCCGACTCCCCCACGAAGGCCTGCGAGGATCCCCGCTGCCCAAGTCCCACCTGCAGCAAGGCCGCGGAAGCCACCACGGCCCTGGCCTCCGAGGGCATCCCCCCACTTCATTCTGGAAAGGAATAAATCCCGGCAACCTGCACGTAGCTCCCGCTCCCAGATGCCTTTCTGGGAATTTCTCAGCGCGGCCTGTGGCTCAGGAGAGCCGGCATCAAAAGCCCGGATGACAGGTGCCGAGGCTGGGCCAGCGTCTGCATCTGCGTCCCCAAACATCCCTGAAACTCAACATGACCTCTGCACGTGCCTCCCTGAGTCACGTGGGGTGCCAGCCAGCAAGTGTCATCACCTGTTCAAAGGCATTAAAGCCATTCTCAGAGTCAGGCTCTGGGGGACGCTCTGGAAGTCGACATTTCTCAGGGCCCGGTACCCGCCCCCGTGGTTAACCGGGATTTTGGCCTGGCTACTCGACACGTAGCTTTTCTCCAGCTGTTCTGCTCACCAGAAGGCCAACCCCACCTCCCTCCACAAAAGACAAACAAGTACATTCCAGCGACCAGAGGACAGCTCAGCAAGCTACGGCTTCAAAAACAATCTAGAACAAGCAGAGGGTCAGCCAAGAGATATCCGCTGGGTATTTATTAAATGCCTAATAAAAACAGACGCCATTTCCGGAGTGCTTGCTGTGTGCCTGGCAGGGACTGTGCCCTGTGCCTTGGAGAAAGTACTTTCTCCAATCTTGCTAAGTTCTCGAGGTGGATGCTACTCTTTGCTCCCTTTTCTAGATGAGGAGGTCAGGCCTAGGGAGTCTGAGGGCCGCACAGCTTGCCCTTCGGGGAGGTGGAGTGCAAAGCCAGGGCTGAGTCCCAGAGTCCAACCCTTAATCAGCAAGCGGTGGGGGCCACCTCAGGCCCAGCTTCTGGCGGCTAAACCGACAGCCCAGTGGACATGTGGCTCAGTGCGGCCAGGCACCCAGCAGGACCGAGTGACCCAGCTACGGATGGGAGGATGGTGCAGCCCCAGACATCCAGAAAAACGGCTCTTACGTGGCCCAGGAGGAGGAGGCATCTCTCAAATGCAGAATTTCAGCGACGAAGCCGTAACATTTATTTGCAAGGGGACCACACATTTGGAAGAATTGCATATCTGAGTTGGATGGCGGGGGGGGGGGGCAGTGTGAAGGCCTGAACATTTGTGTCTCCCCAGAAGTCCTATGCTGAACCCTAACGCCTAATGTGATGGTGTTAGGAGGTGGGGCCCCGCGGGGTAATGAGGTCATGAGGGAGGACTCCTCGTGCACGGGATTAGTGCTCTTATAGAAGGGACCCCAGAGAGCGTCCTCACGAGGACACGGCACCAGGAGGGAGCCATCCCCAGACACTGGGATTGGACCTTCCAGCGTCCAGAACCGGGCGAAAGGAGTTTCTGCCGCGTATAAGCCACCCCGCCTGTGGTACCCCATCGCAGCAGCCCAAGCTGATGGAGACGGGGTGATGAGGGGGCTGTGCCGGATGAATGAGGACACTCAAAGCGAATCATATAAGCGGAGCCTCGATCTCCTGGAAGATGGGGTAACGGCACCCCCAGCTCATGGGGCTGCCATGACGACTCAGCGAGCGAGTGCCGCGGAGAGCTCGGGCAAACGGCTGCCACGGCAAACGCCCAGTGAGCGGCGGTTGTTACTGTCCTTGTCATCATCATCACCTGGCCCGAGACTCCACACGTCCACCATCCCCCACGGGGCCCTTTGGAAAAGAAACCTGTTACTTACTGCTGAGCCAGGCAGACACCAGCCTTTGCTTGGTATTCTGCACACGCACCTGCATCTTACTGAACTAATCCTCACCCAGGGTGGTGCGTGGCAGTGGGAAGACGATGACCCCCGAGCCAGACCTGGATTCCACACCCCAAGCAGTATAGCGTTAGGACGGTCTCTTAAAATGCCCCGTCTTTAAACCAGGGAAGAATCACGAATCCACTGCATCAGGCTCCATAAATGGCCAGTATTTTTACAAGGCTGAAGAGGCTCCGAGAGGTTAAAGTTACATCCCTAGAAAGTTCAGCTGGAAAGATTCACACCCTGGCTACCCAGCATCCATGCACTTTGCCGGTCAGCCTGCTGCTTCTGTCAGCCTGTTTGGATTAAATAGAGTGTGATGGTTAATTTTATGCGCTGACGTAATTAGGCCATGCACCCAGATATCTAGTCAAAGGTTAAACTGGATTGTTTTCTGTGAAGGTGTTTTCTGAATGAGATTGGTATTTAAATTAGTAGACTCCGAGTAAAGCTGATGACGCTTCATGATGTGGGTGGGCCTCACCCAATCAGTTGAAGGACTTAATAGACTAAAAATAGCTCCTCTGAGCAAGAAGGGATGGGGCCAGCAGACGGCCTCTGGACTTGATGTGTAGCTCTTCCCTGGTCTCTGACCAGCCAGCCCACCCTGCAGATTTGGACTCACCTGTCTCCATAACCATGTTAGTCAATTTTTTAAAAATAAATCTCTCTATATACGTGCCCTGTTGGTTCTTTTTCCTCCGGAGAACCCTGACTAATACACACAGATATGAACTGTGGCATGTGGAATACGGGCAAGGGGAGCGGAAAGGCATGACCTGTGTATCAGACCTCCTATCTGCAATAACTTGCAATCATCACATCTCATTTTCACTTAGTGAATCATCCTTCGAGCTGGTGGCTGGGATCAGAAGGAACAAGGCCTTCCTTTCATGCTCAGACACACGCTGTTGAACATATACCTTCCAATAGCCTGGGGTAGGCAGAAGGGAGAGAAGGCCTCCTTGTGACATTCTCCAGCCTCGAGGAAAAAGAACATTCTGATTTAACGAATTTGAGTTTGAATATAATCAGATTTTCTCTATAGCAACAGCCCCACAACACAAGTTTCTTGGCAGCTGCAAGCAGTGAGCAGCCAACTCCTGGTGAAACGCGTCTCACACGCAGGCCATGGGAGAAGCTGCCACGGGAGAAGCTGCCACGGGCACACGAGACACCAGAGCCATGTATGGAAGAGTCGCATTGAGGCCTCAGCTGTAGACCAGAGCGAAGGGGGAGTAGGCCAGCTGCTGCAGGCCTTTGGTTCGGCGCTTTATAAGTGTTCTTGTAAAAACATGCTTCCCCTCTGATTGGTTGATCTGAAAGGTGGTCAGATGGTCTGACCCTCAGAACCCAAAGGGTTTTATCCCAGCTCATAATCCATTATTAAGGTTAGAGTGCTTTCTGTTTCTATCTTGCTTTCCAATTCATCAATGCGTTTATTCTCATGGTCAATTGGCCAGCCTCCTGACCGGTCAAAAGGCTCTGCCAGCCCGAGCCTCTGCCAGGCTTCCCTCCTGGATCCATGAGCCTCGCTGCCTGCCCAAAAAGGTTCATGCTTTCCCTCCAAAATATGGAGACATTCCCAGGAGGCAATAGTATCTCTGGGCCCCTGCATCTAGCTAGGGTCATGGGATAGAGTTCTGGTCAACAGGATGGGGTAGAAGGATGTGTGTCACATCTAACTTGGCCGTAACACTCCCATGTGCTCTCCCATCCCATCCACTGGCTGTAAGGTGGACTTTGCATGAGAAAGAAATTAACTTGTGTGAAGGCAGCCTAGTGAACACGAGAAGATATCTGCAAATGGTATAACCTGACAAGGGGTTAGTAGCCAAAATATATAAAGAACATATACAACTACACACCAAACAAAAGAAATACTCTGATTAAAATGGCAGAAGACCTGAACAGACGTTTTCCCAAAGACATACAGCCAACAGACACATGACAAGATCCTCCATATCATTAATCACCAGGAAAATGCAAATCAAAACCACAATAATCTATTGTACCTGTCAGAGTGGCTAGTACCAAAAGACAAGGAATAATAAGTACGGGCAGGGATGTGGAGAAAAAGGAACTCTCTTGCATGTTGATGGGAACGCAAATTGGTGCAGCTACTGTGGAAAACAGTATGGAGCTTCCTCAAAAAATTAAAAAGAGAAATACCATAGATCTGGTAATTCCACTAATGGATATTTACCAAAGGAAACCAAAAACACTAATTCAGAAAGATACATGCACCCCTATGTTTACTGCAGCATTATTTCCAATAGCCAAGATATGGAAGCAGCCCAAGTGTCCATCGAGAGATGAATGGATAAAGATGTGGTATATTTCTACAATGGAATACTACTCAGCCATAAAAAAGAATGAGGTCCTACCATTTGTGACAACAAGAGTGGACCTAGAGGGTATTATGCTAAGTGAAATCAGTCAGACAAAAACAAATACCATATGATTTCACTTATACGTGGGATCTAAAAAAGAGAACAAAACAAAACAGACTCTTAATTACAGAGAACAAACCAGTGGTTGCCAGAAGGGAGGAGGGTGCGGGGAGGGGAGAAATAAATTAAAGGGGTTAAGAAGGACAAACTTCCAGTTAAAAAATAAATAAGTCGGGGCGCCTGGGTGGCACAGCGGTTAAGCGTCTGCCTTCGGCTCAGGGCATGATCCCGGAGTTCTGGGATCGAGCCCCACGTCAGGCTCTTCCTTTATGAGCCTGCTTCTTCCTCTCCCACTCCCCCTTCTTGTGTTCCCTCTCTTGCTGGCTGTCTCTCTCTCTGTCGAATAAATAAATAAAATCTTAAAAAATAAATAAATAAATAAATAAATAAATAAATAAATAAGTAAGTAAGTAAGTAAGTAAGTCCCGGAGATGAAAGCACAGCATAGGGAATATAGTCAACGATGTAATAACGTTGCATGGTGACAGCGGTAGCTACACTTACCGCGGTGAGCGCTGCGTAACGCACAGAATTCTCAAATCGGTAGGTTGTAAACTTGAAACTGATTTCACATTGAATGGCGATTATACTTTAAGAATAAGAAAAATTAACTTTTAACTTTTGCTATGTTAAACCACTGCAACGTGTAGGTTCATCTGTTACGGCAGCTACATTTCCCCCAGCACCGGATTTCTGTTTTATGAAAAAATAAACAAAACCCAGGAGATAGAATGACTTGGCCAGGGTCAAACAGCCAGCAGGGCGAGGGCCGAGCCCAGGACGCACCCTCCCCATGTGACGTGCCCCATCTCTGTCAAGCCACAGTCCAGTTAGCACTGTTTATACTGGCCATCTTCCCATCATCATCACCTAATTCAATGTTTTTAATAAAAAATAATTCCCCATCATATCTGCCAAGTGCCTTACTCATTTTTTAAAAATATAATTCGCATGCCATTACCTATTTAAAGTACAGGTCAGTGGTTTTTAGTACGCACATAGAGTCCTCCAGACATCACCACAATCTAATTTTAGGACATGCAACAAAAATTCTACACCCGTTAGCAGTCATTCCCCAATCCCCAGCCCCTCCCCAGCCCTGGGCAGACACTAATACGCTCTCTCCCTTGATTTAGGATATCTCATCTCAGTGGAGTCATCATAGGTGGCCTTTTGTGACTTGCTTCTTTCAACATAATGTTTTCAAGGTTCATCCATGCTGGAGCATGAATCAGGGCTTCATTCCTTTTTAGTGCTGAATAATATCCCACGGACACCATGTTGTTTACCCATTTGTCAGTTGATGGACATCCGGGTGGTTTTTGTTTTTGGATAATTCTGCTCGGCTGCTGTGAACACGCATGTGCAAGTTTTGTGTGGATGTATGCTTTCATTTCTTTTGGGTAGATACCCAGGAGTGGAATTGCTGGATTTTTTATGGTAACTGAAATTTTGAGCAACTGCCAAACTGTTTTCTAAAGCAGCTGCGCCATCCTACATTCCCACCAGCAGTGTACGAAGACTCCAATTTCTCCTACACTCTTGCCAACACTTGCTGTTGTCTGGGTTTTTATTTTAGCCAGCTAGTGGGTGTGGCGTGGTAGTTCCCTGTGGTTTCTATGCCATTTCCCTAATAACTAATGATGTTGACCGTCTCTCCGTGTGCTTATTGACCATTTGTACATCTTTGGAGAACCACCTATTCAAATCCTTTGCCCATTTTGAAAATGGGGTTGTTTGTCTTTTTATTATCGAGTTATAAGAGTTCTTGATACTTTCTGGATGCGAGTCCCTTATCAGATATATGATTTGCAAATATTTTCTCCATTTTGTGGGCTCTCCTTTTGCTCTCTTGATGGTGTCCTTTGGAGCACAAAAGTTTTTAATTCTGATGATACCTGTCTCCCCTTTGTAAGTTCATCCCGGTGAACTAAATTATTCTGGACGTTCAATCCCAGAACTCTAGCCGTGTTCTCCTGCCCTGTCTGCAGAGACCACATCCCCAAGAAGCACAGGACCACACCACAGATATGGGGCACCCCCTCTCCTCTTGCATCATTGCCAGAGGATGTTCTACTTGGGAACAAAGCTGGTCTGAGGATACAAATGACATCCACGCAATGGAAGACGACGCAGCCGCTAAAATCATGATGCGTATCTCCAGCAGAACAGAATGCTCCAAAAACCAAGCTCAAGTACCAGGGAACAGAGCAGGAAACCAAGCACAAACCTCTTCTCAATCTCCCCCAACGTGCAGAAGTTAAGTACATACGGCTCAATGAATTTTAGCACAGGTATCCATCTGTATAACCACCACCCAGCTCAAGGATACAGAATATCTCCATTACCCAGAGAGCTCTCCCGTGTCCCTTCTCAGTTCATAGCCACCTGGCCCTGGCCAAAGGTAGGTACTAGTCTGACTTTCATCACCGTAGATTAAATTTGCTTATTCTTGAACTTCAGATAATGAATCACATGGTACCTGGTCTTTGTGTCTTTTGTTGTTGTTTCGTTAATGTTTCTTATATTCATCTATGTTATTGTGTGTAATCAATACGGTGGTCTTTTTAAAAATTATTACGGCTGTGTATTATTTTATTGTATAACTAATCCACGGTTGGTTTATCCGTTCTCCTGCTGACGGACATTAACCCTGTCCTCTCTTAAAGAAAAATATAAATATCTGAATGGAAAAAGGTATGGAAAGGAAAATGCCACAACGTCAAATAAGGATCACCCTTGGGTAGAGCGAGGTACTCAGTCCACGGCAGTCAGCCATCCGTGCGTCACTCAGTGGGTCTCTCCTGCCAACCAACTATGTGCCAGGCCCTGTGCTGGGGGGCCAGGAAACTCAGGCATTTCGGCACTAACCTCACCGGACTCCGTGTCCTCCTTGACATCGAGGGCAGCGTTCAAAGTGTGGAGTTCGGTACAAATTCAAGTTCACTACTACAGTCACCAGCCATATGTTCTGGGCTAGTTCATTCTCTCTCAATTTACCAAACAGTGAAATCAGGCTGTGTGCCCAGCCCTGTGCCTGATTCTTTTTTTTTTTTTTTTTTTTTATGTGACAGAGATAGAGACAGCCAGCGAGAGAGGGGACACAGCAGAGGGAGTGGGAGAGGAAGAAGCAGGCTCATAGCGGAGGAGCCCGATGTGGGACTGGATCCCAGTATGCCAGGATCACGCCCTGGGCCGAAGGCAGACGCTTTAACGACTGCGCTACCCAGGCGCCCCTCTATGCCTGATTCTAAAGAACCAGGCTGACACGGTCCTGCCTGCGAGGGGTTCATATTCTAGAGGGACAGAGATGAAAAGTCAAACTCAACCTAATCAATAAAACAACTGTACGTTGTTCACAGGGCTCCAGAGGTAAAACCCTAGGTAAAAACCGAGGGAAACTCTTCCGTTATTTGTTTTAATGTAAATTTGAATAAACATTCACATGGCTCAAAATTCCAAACGTGTTAGCCAGAGTGAATAATAAAATAATAAATAATAATAAGATAATACATGTGAGCTCCCTCTCTCTCCAGCCAATTTCCTTTCCCCAAAGCAAAAAAATTTAGTCGTGGTGTGTGTGATTTCTTCTGGAAATATTTTAGACTTTTATAAACAAATGTATATATACACATTCCTACCCTCCCTCCCTCCCAGTTTAGCAGACTCTAAAGTACTGGACCCCGAAGGGTGAGGAGGAGTTAGCCTTGCAGAAGGTAATGGGAAGAACATTCCAGAAAGAAGGACCAACCGGTGGAAAGCCCCAGAGGACGTCCAGACCCTGTGGACATCTGGGCAAGCTTCTCCATGACTCACCCCTGCGTGGGAGGACTCCTCATCTGGTGTTGGGCCATGTGCTTATCAGAGAGGAGGAGGGGGAGGCAGCATTTATGAGACTATAGTTCACCTATAACCAGGAGCTGCCCGTGGTCCGCTCTGTCATCCGACAGGCCTGGCAGCCCAATCTGAAGTCAGCTCACCCCTAAACAAGTAATACTCCCAATGCAATGAGCCGTATTCAGGAACAGCCCCAAAAGGCTCAGGGGTCTTTGTGACAGATCCATAACAATCACCCTTGTCCTGAACTCCCTATGCCCATGGCTGCGTCTCGGGAATGTCATGACCTTGACTGTCTTAGCCCGCCACCAGGGGAGGTGGAGAAGGGAGGGCAGGTAAATGTGCAGGTGTATTTGACCTCTGGTTCTGCCCGTACTGCCTCCACCCCCCCCCCCACCTGATCTCCGCTCTGACTACACACCTTAGGTCAACAGCAATAAAACAGCTATAACGTCTGGAGTCCTCACAGTCCCTCAGAACCGGTCCTACAATACAATGACCGCGAGCAATCCTCCCGAACCTCTCGGACCTGCCCCAGGACGCACATCTGCAATCAGAGCCTCACGACGCAGGCTCGCGCTGAACTCCGCCGTCCAACCAGGAACCCTGTACCTGCGTTGGGCGTTAGAGAACGATCAGCTTACCCACATGGTTTGGGACCTGTTTTACTTCTTCGCTGTGTGTTTGTGGCAGACGAAGGCAAGGAAGAGCCTTGCCCTTTCATCTCTGGGTTTCATCATTTAGGATCTGACTTACCGATCAGTTTCATGCTATTGTTTGTTGTGATTCTCACATTTCCTGACTACTATCATTTTGTCTTCCAAATTTTGCTATCCAGCCCCTGCCCCCTGTTGCAATTTTTCTGTTCCAACTCGCTTCCTCCTGGCCTGCTGGCCATCAGATTTCTGCACATCCAGAGCTTTCCCTCCTTCCTCTGCTCTTTCTTTCCCCCGGTCTGCTTGGCAATGTCTGTTTTCTTTCTTTTTCCCCATCAGACCCCATACTGCACTAGCTGCACCTGATAAACTTCCCAGGGCTACGTGGCACCCAGGACCGTGAAGTCAGCTGGTATTTTAATGGCCGCCCCTACCCACACCTTGCACTCGTGGCCTCGCGATGAGCCGTCACCATGCCATCATGTGGTCAGTAGCACACTCACCCCTGCCCAAGCGGCGGTCCGATGCCTTTCCCGTCACTTCCTGGGCACCTTGGGCATGTGTCCCAGGCCGCTGCCTGGGAAGGAAATGGGTCCCGAGCCCCCAGGGAGCTGGTCACACTCAGCACGCTGCCTCGGAAGGAAGGCTCCAAACCTCGTGTGGCTCCTCACCAGGGAGACCCTGACTGCCTGCTTCCTTCTGAGTGTGTCCTGCAGCATTACAGAACGGTCCCTTGTTGATGCAACATTTATGATCCCTCCTACGGGCCAGGCGGTGGTCTAGGAGACCATAAAGATGGGTATCTTCCAGACGACAAAGACAAAAGTCCCAGACACGTGGCACTCACGGTCTGGTATGGAGAAGCCAACGACCCAGGGCATAAAAATATGTAAAATGTCTACTCTGTTAGGAGGGGATAAGGGCTAAAGAGAACATTCTATTAAAAAATAGGGCAGGGGGGACGGAGATTAGGGGTGGAGGCAGGGCAATGGGTGGAAATGGGTGAGCAACAGGTGATTTTTATTTTCCCCAATTTATATTTAAATTAGTTCTCAATCTGAGAACTCATTTGGCAATTCCTAGATGTGGTTTTGATGGTTGCAATGGAGGGGAGGGAGCTATCGGCATCTGGGGGGACAAGCCAGCAAGCCCCCCAACATCCTACAATGTACAAGGCAGCCCCCCCCGCCAACGACAGGGAATCCCCCAGCCAACACGTCCTCAGCACTGAGGTCAAGAAACCCTGACTTAAATACAGTGTCTTGGGAGGACCTTACTGAGAAGATAGCATTAGGGTAGAGACCCGAGGGACGCAAGGAGCACCCAATTTGTCATCGCACACACGTGCAGACAGACTCTAACAGATACCAGGCACCTCACCTCCGTCTTTTTGGTGACACTCAGCTCTTCACCCTGGTGTCTAGCTCAGACGACAACCTCTGGGAGGGACATTCAGGACACAGTAAAATAAACACAGGAATAAGGAGGCGCTGGTCGAGGAAGGTGGAAGGAATGACAGAAGCAGGAGCTCGGGTGGGGCAGCAGCAGGGACACCGTTGCCTGAAACCCTCTGAGAATTTCCAAGCCACCCCCCGCCCCACAAAGCACCTCTAACCTAAAAAGACCTGGAAGACAGAGCAACCGAGTGCAACGTGCAGCCCTTGTTTGGATCCCCACGTGAACGACAAGGGCAAAAGCAAAACCCAAAACCCGATGCTGAGACAGCGGGGAAATGCGCAGCGTTGATGGCACCTGGTAATGAACTAAAGGGGTTTGTTTGGTTTTCAGGTGTGATCATGTGGTTGTAGTTAAATTTTTAGAAGCATTTCTCCTTAAGAGGTCTACCCTATAATACGTGTGGATAAAATGATACGATGCCCGAGATCTGTGGCAAAATAACCCAGGTGGGCGGGCAGGCGGGTCACCGGTGACACAGAGTGGTCACAGCTCCATCACTGGTGAAGCGTGAAGGAGGCAGGGGGCGTCACTGTCCCATCCTCTCTACGGTTGCTGAATGCTTGAGATAGTCCATAGCCATGTCTTTAAAATGAAGAGGAATGAAGCGACAGAGTAGCTGTAAGAAAAGGTCCGGGGGGTCAATTTTATCGTCCCCTCCTGGCAGGTGGAAGTCGGTGAGGGCATCGACCCCAGGGTCCTGACCCCGTCCTTCTGGTGCCCTGACTACAAGGCCACAGGAGGGAGCAGCTCGTCACAGGCTGAGGCCCCTGCTGCCGGGACCCATTGTTCCCTTCCCAGCTGAGCGAGTCCTTCACCATGGGCTGGCCGTTTGAGCAGCCCATTTCAAGGTGGCCTCGGAATAAAATGGACTTTGTGCCCAGAAGCCTTTGCCAAGTGCCCAGAAACCTCTCCCCGTCCCAGGCCACCGTGAACACCTTACAGATGGGGACCTCGGCCAGACCGAAGGATAACCAAGACGAGCTATCAGACTCCTGATTTGTTTACCTTCTGGCAATGCAAACACATCAGGAGCCAAAGACTTGGGTGCAAGCTCACGGCCCACCTGCGACCCCTCGGAATCATTTCAAGGAGCGGCACTTCATTTAGGCAGCCGCTGGGACAGAGAAGGCTCTAGGTAACCAAAGCTTATCTCTTCATGATCCAAACAAACTCCTTTTGATGGAAACCTCTGTAAACACACTTCCCTTTGATGTTTCAATTATAAAGCCGGTGGACACTGAAACAGCTGTTCAGGGCTGGGCCTAGAGAAGTTAGGCTAATCGAGAGAAGAGAAACAAAGGAAAAACTGAAACAGGGAAATGAGAGCAAAATCCAGAGAAGCAGGTTGTAGGAGACAGTCAGGCAGTCTCCCCCGAATCCAGAATGATCCATCAGTGGGTGATCATTCACTCATTCATTCAACAAACGCTAAGCACCACTTCTGCACTCAGCAGAAATCGTAGGATGAAATGCACCATCCCTGCCCTCCAGGAGCTTGGGGTCTAGAGGCGAATAAGCCCCAGCTATAAACTCTGGTGGCAAACTCCTAACCCCCTTGAGCGGGGGTATCAAGGAGGGCTCCCTGAGGAGGTGATGCCCGGTGGCACTACGGGTATGTACATACTCCCTGGACAGAGTTCTGGGGCAGCGTGAAACGGCCAACATCAGTAGGAGACTGTTGTATGCAGGGAGACCTTTGTATGCAGGGGTCCCTTGGCCTTGCAAAGGCGAAGCAGTCTCTCTGCTCAGAGGTGCCCCATCAGGAGTGGGGGGACATAGGGTGCCAGATACTTCATGCTTCCACAGGTGTAATCTTCTAGTACCCAGAGCCAGAATCAAGTCCATCACCGGGAAACAGTTCTGACATTTCTTGTAATCTGCTATGCCAACACTTCTTGGCTTGAGGTGAAGATGATCCCATCAATGCCATCTACGTACGGAAAGTCGGAAGCAAGTTTTAGAAAATCTGACTGGCAACCTCCCATGATCCTTTGTGACGATGTGTTATTCCTGCACAGAGATGGGCCACTCCAACACTGGCAGATGAAGGGAGAGAGAGAAGCGGGTAGGCACCTGCTCCACCATCCCCCAATCTGCCAAAGAATGGCTCCATTCTCATCTGCTCCAGGCCGCACCTTCTGGGCTTGGCTGTACGTCCCTCCCTGATCATGGTGAGCAGTCTTCCTCAGAGCATCGGCTGTCTGGGAAGTGAAGTGTTAACTGGGTTCTGAAGGATGAATAGGAGTTCACCAGGCACAGTTGCTGGAGAAGAGAATCTCCAGGAAACAGCATGTGCAAAAAAGCACGAACGGTTTTGCAGGAGCAGAGCATGGGCAGAAGGCAAATACCAGATCTTGACTCGTTTTTCTTGCACTGAGATTTGGACTTCTAGCCAACCATGGGGAATGGCCAGATCAGACTTCATTTTTACGAACGTTACTCTGGCAGCATATGGAGAGGAGACTGAACAGGAGCCACTAAGGAACCAAGATTAATCCAAACACGCGTGCTGGGGGCTTGAACAAGGGCGGGAGCTGGGGGTGAGGTGGGAAGGGTCAGATCTGAGGAAAGAGCCGATGATCTGTTCAGAGTTGACCAGGAGGCACCAGGGAGTAAGGTGGGCCAGGCTTACATGGGCTGCTGAGTCCAGAATGCAGGCACCGGGCAAGATCCCAGCCCAGGGCAGAGTTGAGACCCGACTTCCAACACATTTCCCGCCTGCCCACTGGCAGTGTTACCGTCGTGATCGGGGGGCAGCCAGAACAGGGCCCTGAGAGGTACGACAGCGGCAATTTCTAACCACCTCTCTGCTTCCTCTTTGCTTCAAGTCCTCTCTTCAGCAGGTCTGGCCTGTTCTTTGCTGGAGCGGGAGGGGAGCCGTCAGCCGCAGGGCCGGCAGAGGGATCAGCCATGAGGGAGCCCACGCCCCTGGTGTACACAGGGCGAGGCAGGACCCGGGGAGGGACACTGACCCACCCAACGTCACCCAAGGTCACAGAGCGGAGCTGAGCTGGAGCAATTCTTGAAGCTTCGGCTCCCAGGCTGTTTTGTCGCAGGTTGCCATGGCTTTCCGAGTTTGATTTTGAACTTGGTGGAGAATTAAACCCTAAAACCACCTGTCCTCCCTGGGTGCCTGAAATTATCCCCATTCGAATCATTCCTTCAGGTCACTGATTTCTCTCCAGGAAATGAGGGCATGAAATTCAAGTGTGTGTGTGTGTGTGTGTGTGAGAGAGAGAGAGAGAGAGAGAGAGAGAATCAGCGCGGGGAGGCAGGGCCCACATCGGAATGCTGGGGCTTCTGGGAAACAGGACTACTTCCCCTGCGCTGTTGACACAGTGCCTGGTAAACACGGAGTGACCTGCAGAATGTGCCTTCCTCCTCTGGAGACATACGACAGGACCCACGAAGTCCAGCAGAGGGAAAGATTGACAATGACTGGACGAACTGAGAAGGTCTTTCAGAAGAGCCCGCGTTTGGGCCGGGTATTCGACAGGACGGGATCTGGGGGCAGGTGGAATGTCAGGGAGAGCCGCACAGGGGACTGGGTTCCTGAATACATTCAGAGACGATCTGTGGGACCTGAGCCTAAGGCAAGAGGCTCCATCCGCGCCCACGGCGGACGCTGCTAATGAACCACGCACGCCTTCCCGCCCATCCCGGCCTGGACCTCAAAATCCTTCCGTGCTGAGCACTCCAGACAGCCACTGACAATCGAGCCACGTGGGACCACGTGCTACAGTCTTCGTGAGCTCTCCGATTGGTGGGAGGAGGAGGAGGAGAGAAGACGAGGCAGGCCCGGGTGCCAAGGGCCAGGCTGAAAAACTTCTTCCTCCGGCTGTGTGATGCTATTCAGAAACTATCATTCGCTGGTTTACGTGCAGCCATGCTGTCTAAAGAGTCCTTCTCTCTTCAAGAAACACACTAAAATATTTATGGTTGGACCAGTGCAATGTCTGCGATTCACTTTAAATTAACGAAGTCCCGGAGAGTGAGGTGGGAGAATCGAGAGGGGAAAGGTAATAGCCACGTCACAGAGCATTATCTGTCCATATATAAAGGAACGAAGGGCTGACCCACACGACCACATGGATGGCCCCAGACAACATCACGCACAATGAAAAAGCCCGACACGAAAGGCCACATATGGTATGATTCCACTGAAATGAAATACCCGGAATAGGTAAATCCATAGAGACGGAAAGCAGATTAGTGCTGACTGGGATTGGCGTTGGGGGAGGCCCGGGGATAAGCTGCTACTGGGCGTGGGGATCTCCTTTTAGGGTGATGAAAATATTTTGGAACTAGAGAGAGGTGACAGACAACACTGCGAACGTGCTAAATGCCACTGATTTGTACACTTTAGAGATTTATGTATTTATTTGAGAGAGAGCACGTGCACATGAGCAGGGGAAGGGGCAAAGGGGGAAAGAGAGAGTCCCAAAGAGACCCCGTGCTGAGTGCAGAGCCCAACACGGGGGGGGGGGGGGGGGACTCGATCCCACGACCCTGAGATCATGACCTGAGCCAAAACCAAGATTCGGATGCTTAACTCTGTACTGCGCCACCCAGGCGCCCCTGATTTGTACACTTTAAAGAGATTAATTCTATGCACTTCATTAAAAAAAAGGTTTTGCTCCAAAATAAAAAAGTTCCTTTTCCAAAAAAAAAAAAAAAAAGTCATAATAAAATAAAATACGCAGCAGCTAAACGTGCGAAGATAAAGAGCCTGGAGCGGGAGGACCCCTTTCTCCTTCAGGCACCTCCTCTGGGCGGCCCAGGAACAGGGGTGCAGGGAAACAAGGCGGGAGCCCACCTGGATGCAGCGGGATCACGTGAGCAGGCGCTCAGCAAGAGCGTGGCTCTCTGAACCACCAGCGACCGAGGCCGTGGTCGTCCCCATCAGTATCACCACCCTCCTGGCCACCTGCTAGGCTCTGCCCTGACTGAGCTCTGGGGTCGAATTTGGACTTTATTCCTCCCCCAAAGAACCAGGACAACTTAAAAGAGAGACGGCCACGGCAAAGGCTTTAGCTGGCTCCAGCAGAACCGGAGCGACCAAGGTGTCCCTGGTTACTGATGAAACACTCCCAAGTTGAGCTGGAGGTGTGACGCTTTCCCGCCTGCCTGGGGCTTGGCTCGCCATCCAGGAAACCACCTGCCGCAGGCCCGTGTGCAGCGGGAGCCCAGCAGCCTAGCGATGGCTCTGTCAACAGATTCCTCCCCCCGCCCACACCGATCTGCATGCTGCAGCTCCTGCCCTTCTCCCAGCTGCCTGACAACTGGGACCGCGGGCTGCCCACGCCAGAAACACAAAACCCGGCCACCCACGTCCTCCCTGGAAATGTCACTGGCCAGAGTAGCCGCCTCTCATCCCCCAGAGGCTCCTGGTTACAGGCATGGCCGGGACTGATCGCTTTTGCAAATAAACATCAACCCAACCAGAATGCCGGCGAGGGAGGGGGGAGGCGGCCCCAGAGAATCCGGTGTGGGGAACGCAAGGTGCTATCGCCCTTCTGCAAAGCAATCAGCCCCAGAAATCCTTTCCCATAGCCCGTGACCCAGCACGTCTGCCTCTCGGTGTCTGTCCTAAAAGGTCATCAGAAACGGGGATGAGAATCAACGTGCAGGGAAATGCCTCATCACAGGACTTACACAGAAAGGAGTGGAAAAGCAGAGAACTGAATTGTAGACGGTGGCTAAAGACATCGTAAGGAGAATTCTCCCGCAGCCACAGGACGTTGTCCACCCGGCATTTCAGACCTGGGAACATTCTGAGAGCATAATACAACATGAAAAAGAGTAGGGTCCAAAATTGTATATACGATTGACCGAAATGGCTAATGGTGACTAGAAGCATTTATCAGGAGCTCAGTGGGGGCCCGTGCCTGGGGCTGGACTTCGGTTAGCCTTGCCGCAAGCCTGGGAGGAAGGTCCAGCCTCAGGCCCATTTCACAGATGAAGGGGTGGAGGCACGGAGAGAATACGTCATTAGCTCAACGTCACTAGGCCTTACTAAGATCACTAAGCAGTGACTTTGGGACCAGATTGGAGATCCAGAATACGGCGCGTGATGACATTTATGTTAAAGCCACCAACACATTTACAGGGAAAAAAGCCTGAAGAGTACATGTATCCGAACATTAATGGTAGTCTTCTCTGGGTGCTGCCATGTGGGATGATTTTTATTTTCAAAGTTCTTTATAGGCTGGGTATTTTCCATATTTTATCCAGTGCACAAGGACTACGTTTAAAATCAGAAACCACGCTATTTTTAAAAGGCTCCAGAGATTTCATAACCTTCCCTAGAATGGTTTAAATAACAACACAAACAAAGACCAGTAATGTGAGATCTGCTCTCCCAGGGCTCCCCCCACCCCTGCCCCTGGGCAGTATGAGCAAAAGCCTTACTGTCTTACACATTGATTTTCCTTCCTGGGAGACCGTGCCCTTGACTTGAAATAGCTTCAGGTCAAGAGCCTGAGAACAGCTCTCCCCTTTCGCCCCCCTCAGGGGGTAGGGGGACCCTTCACACCTGCTCTCTGGATTCCTGGGCTGGTGGCAGGGCAGGGGGTGGGGTCACCGAGCTTTAGTGGGGTCACTAAAAACACCAGCTTTCCCAGGAGCCAGGATTTTCTCTGGGAGCTAGAGAGAAATCAAGGATTAACAGGAGCAAGCTTGGGAGGGCAAGATACGGCTGGGAAAGGACAGGCCTGCGGGAGCACAGGATAGCAGCGGGGCCGTGAGGACAGGAGGCCCGGAGTCCGTGCAGCTCCAAGGACATGGCTAATTCAACCCCAGCGACCCCAACCAGCCATCGACCGTGATCTAAGAGGGGCAAGGAAGGAGCAGGAAAAAGGGGTACGTAAGTGACACAGGACAGAAGGCAGTTTTGCACGTAGCCTTTCGTGGCTGGGAGAACAAACAAATGTACTTGAGAGATGATCAAAATAAACAAATACGTACCCCGACAATAATGATGTCACAGTGAAGGGGCTGGAAGATACTTGTCTTTCTTTCTCTACCCCCACCCTATACTCCCATGTTTTCTTTAATTTGTCTTTAAATCAAATCAAATAAACATATGTGTTTCTGAAGCCCTCCTGGGAAGTCGGCCAGGCGCCAGTCTTCACTGTCCTTTTTGGCCCCAAGGCCAGGAGCAGTGTCCAGGGGGCTCTGAGTGCCTGACCTTGCAGGCCGGGGGCAGCCATACAAACCCCAGCACCCGCGCACAAGGGCAGAGCCAAGCTGGTGCCCTGCCCCGAGTGTGGCCCTATCTGGTTTGTGAAATGAATAAATAAATCTGTGGCAACAGCAAATCCCCTGGCTGAGCTTTCCCTGTGAGGCTGAGAGTGGGCTCCAGGCCCCTCCGTCCCTCCTTGGGGCCGTGCGACAAACCTACAGCCTCTAGAAACTGGGCCTGGTGTTGGAAATGGTTAGAAAGGAGGCAGTGGAAAGAGAAAAAGGAAAAAGCCCATTCCCTCCTCAGTCTCTCCCCTAAGGCCGCAGCTAAAGCCTGCAGAATGCCAACAGCAAAGGAGCCAGTCCCAGCCTGGCTGGGGGGTGGGCGTGGGCCGCAGGCGAGGAAGTGGGTGCTGTCCACACCCTACCTGGGAACAGAGGGATGGGATGCTGAGGGGGACGCAATTCTCCAGGCAACCCCCTCCCCACGTGGCCAGGAGAGTGGTCAGCCTGCCTGCTGAAGAACCGAAAAGGCACAGGCAGGAGACACTCCTATTTCTAGAAGTATCTGCTAAGCATTTCCGATGTTCCAGGCCCCGGACTAGGCTACAGTGATAAGCGAACTGCATGGCCCCTGCTTGCCACGGGGAAGCAGGCGTGAATCAAGAAACCCAACCATGGAATTACTGTGATGGTTGCCATAAAGGAGAAGAAAGCTAGGCTCCTGGAGAGAGAACCCCAGAATGCCTCTGGAAGGAGAAGGGCTGGGGTGCTTGGCCGGCATGCACGGGGTCAGCCCTGCACATAGCCAGTGCTCAGGGACCTACAGGAAGCTGATGCAAGCTGACCAGCTTTTGGATGGAACGATCAGGCAGGGCAGAAAGAGCCTGAAGACAGACCTGCGTCCCCATCCCAGCTCCCTCTCCCTCACCAGTCCCTTCCAAGCAGTGTGAGCCCGTAAGTTACTTCACGCTCTGTGAAAACACGCAGAAAGACACTTATTTTCAAGTGCCCTGTGGAGAAGAATATAAGTCCCTGTAGGGCTCCGTCTCCACTTGCACATTCCCTCCCACCAATTCACCCCCCATCCAGGAGGCCAAGCCCTACACAGGCTGCATCACGGGGCACCCTTGTCCTCTGGCCGCCCGCTGCGTTCGGCCCACAGGAGATGCTGGCAGGACCGCTGGGCAGAGGGGGCAGAGGACTGATCCCACTGCCGCCACCCTTACCGCCCCAGCTGTGGTTGTGGCCAGGGCTGCATTCATCCATCTCGGCCCCTAGTTCCTGTCGGGGGACCCCTCACCCCCTCTCCATGCCTGCAACAGCTCCCTGCTGCTGTGAGCCCCCCAAGTGCTGCATGTTCCCTGCAGGGGCCTCCTCCTGCCCCCGCCTCGGAAACGGCCCTTCTTCCAACCCTGCACTCACTTCCGTGCATCCCCCGCTGGGCTCCCAGCTGATCAAGGCCTGTGACAAGCTCAACCCATCTGGTCATGATGGGAGGGTGGGGGACATGGTGGGGGCGGGAAACGGGTTCGGGCTGCAAGGCTCACAAGCGGGTTAGTTCAGTCTCATGTAAGGAGTCGGCAGGTGGAAAGGCTCAGCAGGAGGCTACGATCCCTTCTGAGGTCAGAGCCATCTTGACAAACACCGTGCCTCCTGCAGGCCGGCACTGGACCAGGTGCTGAAGACGGTGGGCGACTGGGAGCCTTTCCTCCTGAGAAACGACCCCGCAGAGGTGACACACGTGTAAACAAGGGACAGGTGCACAGTGGGCTAAGTATGGGCAGAGCCAGGGACTGCAAGTGGCAGGGGATGTTAGTCTGCATTGGGGTCGTATCAGGAGAGGCTTCTCAGAAGTGACACTGGGCTGGGCCTCTTTGACTGTGTTGGAGTTTGCAGGGCTGCAGGAGCCCTCAAGGCAGAGGGGACACGTGAGCAAAGACAAGGAGAGGAGAGGCCTGGGGGGGTGGGGGGGACAGAAGTCAGCTTCTCGTGTTGCCTAAAGGACCAGGTCACTGAAAGTGACAGCTGGCCATGACAGAAAAGCAACCCACAAACAAATCCTTGCCCCAGGACCTTTGCACTTGCTGTTTCCTCCTTCCAAAGTACTTTTCACTAAAAAGCTTTGTATCGCTGCTGCTTCTCATTGCTCATCCCCTCAGAGGCTCCCTCTGATCATAGAGAGATGAACCCTCCTGTAGAAGTTTCCCGTAGCTGCGCTACCAAAGCGCCAGGCGCGGCGTAAGGAAACAGGCCCAGGAGAGAAGGACCGTGGAAGACCTTGAAGACACACGAAGCGGGCAGCTCCAGCCTTTGGCTGGCCAACTTTTCAGGTCTCCCCAGACAGCCTCTGTCAAATGACGAACCCCGAAAGCAGACTGCTGTCAAGCCAGTACTCCCTTTGTAATGTGAATTATTCATGAATTTTAAGAAGTTCCATTGCCATCGAGTGGGTTGAAATGGAGACAAAGAAAGCCCGAGCTGGGTGGAGGTGTCTGTGGGGAAGGCAGGGCTGGGAAGCATGTCTGCGGGCCGCCCATGCACCAGGCGGAAGGCTTGGAAGCTCATTCTTTCAACACCGACTTTCTGATTAGTAAAACTCAACATATTGTTTGTAGAAAAATTAGGGACTACGCAAAGCCAAGAGAGGAAAACATCAGACGCCCACTGGTCTGCCACGGGGAGAGAGCCACTGTCCGTGGCCTGGGGTCCAGCCAGGGGCTTTTCAAGGCAGCCACCTGCTCCCCTCCCTTCTGCTGAGCGCAGGAGTCAAAGGGAAAAGGCAGCTGTGCCAATCAGATGTGATCGTGAGGGGCTCGGGCCCCTCCTCCCACCGGGACCACTGGGGTGCTGACCCCCACCCAAGCACGGCAACCTTGTCTGGAGGCAGGACAGGGGGCTCCCTCCACTCCCAAGGAAGAGGGCACAACGGGTCCTGACATCGAAGGGCGGCTGGTCTGCAGAGCAGACCCTCAGCTGGGGTGAGTGGAGGCCACAGAGCCTGTGAGGGTCACGGTCAGGACGGGTCTAGGGGAGGACAGGCCGCTGCGGACAGGTGCCAGGCGCCTCCTGACTGGATCTGTCCAGTCTCCTCAAGCAGGCCTGGCGTTAGGCCCATGATATGGGGAAAAACAAAGCAGAAGCTCAGAGAGGTGACACAGCTGGCAAGTGGCAGGGCTGGGATTCACCTCAGCCTGTAAACTCAGGGTCAACGGCAGCCCCGGCCCCCGGCCCCCGCCCCCCGCCCCCCGGCCCTGCACGTGCAGTACTTACTCTGAAGACAGACAGTTCAAGTGCAAACGGAATACACACCATGACCTCATCTAGATCATTCCCAATGGACACAGCCCACTCTCCACCTTGACCAGCATTTCCCTCTGCCTGGCATAGCCCCCTCCCTCCGCCAGCCCATCTCTCTACTGGGCTGCTGTGCTTTCAAGGGGGCATTAATCTCAGGGATCCCCCCGCCCCCTGTAACGTGTCTGCCCATCCCGCCCCACTGTCCCTCCCCGCTGTGCACACTGTGTCCCTGCACGAGGCCGTGGGCATCTGAGGTTCAGCGAGGGAGTCCAGGCCCTGCCCCACGCTGCCTGGGCTCAAATCTCAGCCCCCCTCTCCCTGACCATGAGACCTTGGGCAGGTCTCTGATCCTCTCAGTGCCTCGGGCCCAACAGGAATGACCACAGCATCACTCCAGCTCACAGAAAGGCCTTGGGCTCGGGGCGCTGCAGAGGAGGGCTCCTGGTGATACCAGAAAGCTAGGAGCTTGGCCCTGCCGGCCTATTAGAGTTAACTGCTGGGGAAATCAGTTTGGCTGGCCGGATCTTGGGTATCTTCAAAGTGTGTGCTCTCTTTATGGTATTCCCTGAAGTGTCCCCTTAATGACCAGAGGCCATTTAGAGAAAACACAGTAGGAGTAATAAACATGGTTACCATGGGGAAACTGATGTCCTGGGGGGTATTATACATCATCTTATTTAATTCCCGTAACAAGCAAGAGCAGAAGGACTTGCTGTGCTCACTTGACAGACAGGAAAACTAAGACCTAAAAGAGCTTCGACACTGGTCCAGGGCCCCACAGCAAAACCATGGCAGAGCTGGGAGCTGTGATGGAAACCAGGGGTTGTCTTTTCCACCCCAAATATCCATTCTCTCCTCCCTCTGTAGACCTAGAACCTCATTCTTGGGTGGGGACCACAGACTCTACTTCCCGGCCTGCCATTCACTGGAACTATGTGACGAAGTGCTGGCCAATGAGGTGTCAGCAGAAATGCCAAGAGACAGCTTCTTGAAACTTCCATTAAATAGAGATCTAGCACTCACCCCTTGCTTGACCCTTATTGTCTCTTCTTCCACCCTGTTTCCTGAAACACTAAAGGTAATGGCTGGAGCTCTAGCAGCCAGGTTGGATCATGAGGCCAAGAGCAAGACCGGGAGATGGCAGTGCAATGACCTAGACGGAGCCTGGGTCCCTCAGATTTTGTGCTGCACAGTTGCCACACCAGCGTTGGATTGCCTGTGCAGAAATGCACACCTGCTTATGACACCGTTATTTGGGGCTCTCTGTAACCTAATCAAGACTGATCCAGAATCACCCCTAAGTCTGCCTCTCTTGGAGGTGGAGCAGGCAAAGGCAGGCAGGTTAGTGTGGTCCCAGGGAGGGCTCCGGGCTTGGTGCCTGCTGGGGACCAGAGTGAAAGGGTGGCTGCCAGACTCCTACCTGTGGCTCTCCCTGAAAGTCTCACTTTACTAGGCTTGGAAGAAGTCTGTGAAGTCTCATTTACAAGGTAAATCTATACCCGGGGCTCAGTGGGGTTCCCGTGGCTTTTACGAGGAAGAGATTTCAGATTAGTTTAGAAAGTGCTTACTTACATCAATGGTCCCAAGACCAAGAGAGGCCACTTTTGTGCAATGTCCCATTCCAATGGACACGTCAGCATCATGAAAACAACCGTGATAAAGAGACTCTCCGCTTGTTAGTGGTATCTCTCTCTCTCCCTCCTCCCACTTTCAAAGTCAGATTTATTGAGGCATGACTTACATGTAAAATTCACCCTTTCTTGTATACAGTTCTATGAGTTTTGATGAATAAAGTTGAGTAACCACCACATTCAAGATACAGAATAGTCTATCTCCCAAAAAGTTCCTTTGTGCCCCCACTGTAGTCAATTCTCTTCCCTACTCCTTGGCCCCTGACAAATACAGATCCATTTTTTTGTTCTATAATTTTGGCTTTTCCAGAATGTTCTATAAATGGAATCCCATGCAGAGCCTTCAGAATCTGGCTTCCCCACTTAACACGTTTGTGCAATCCACCTGGGTCATATGTCCTTTCTCATGGCTGAGCAGGACACCCCTGTGGGAGGCACCACGGTCTGGGTAGCCATTCACCAGCCCGGGGACATGTGGCTTGTTTCCACTTTCTGGCTACTGGGAATAGAGCACACACAATGATGTGGGAATATACATATAAAGAGAGAGTGTTGTGTGTGTGAACATGTTTCCATCTCTCCTGGAAAATACCCAGGAGGGGAATGACTGAGGCGAATGGGAGTGTATGTCACTTTATAAGAAACCACCGAAGTTTTCCCAAGTAGCGATACCATCCTTCATCCCTGCCAGCAGCGAGGGCGTTCCGGGTGCTCCCCGCCTCGCCAGCCCTTGCCGAGAACTGCCGTAAAGTCATAGTGTTATAGACGTCAGTGAGCATCCCTGCCCCAGCCCACCTCACCACCACCACCACCTGTCCAGCTTCTCTCTTATCATTATGGAAAGAAAGATCTGCCTGAGGGAGAGCTGATGCATTCTGTTCAGCCTGTCCCAGGCAGCACCCCCTGCATCACAGAGACCCCCTCCTCTAGCCATCAAGACCTTCTCCCACCGTCTTGTCTGCCACCCCTGGAGTCAGGCTGGGCCACGGAAGCAGAGATGGCTCAAGGGGCCACACGGCCACTGGCCCAAGGGCCCCAGACAGGGGAGGGTCTGTCGTGCAAAGAGATGGTAACCTCGGAGAAAGCAATGTGACTCCCCCACTTGTCAGCCCCCTCCCCGAAAACACACAGTCTGTATGAGGGAGAAAGAAGCTTCTGCCCAGGCTAAGGAGATCTCGGGCCTGAGCACAGGGCCAAGTGTAAACCAGGAGAATCCGTAACGGGAGCAGGCACTGTTTCACTCAAAAAGGTGCATTTAAGGGGTGCCTGGGTGGCTCAGTCGGATGACTGTCCGGCTCTTGATTTCAGCTCAGGTTGTGATCTCAGGGTCGTGAGATCGAGCCCCGCATCAAGCTCTGGGCTCAGCGGGGAGTCTGCTTGAGGATTCTCTCTCTCCCTCTCCTTCTGCCCCTCCCCCCACTCGCACTGGTACACGCTCTCTCTCTGTCTCCACAGGGAGGGGCAGCGGGCTTGGCGCAGGCTCACGTAAAATGGAACAGGCCACATAAAAGTAAGCACACTGACCTAACCCCCCCTGACTGGGGCATCATCACCCTCACTCTGCGGAAGAGGATCCAGAGCCCAGAGACGCATAATAACCCCCTCAGGTCACACAGCCAGAGGGGCCGCTTCGCGAGTCCATCTGGGCTTTCCCGACTCCAACGTATCTTTGGAAGGAAGCTTATTTTAAAAGCTCCTATGTTACCATGAGAAAGGACATATGACCCAGGTGGATCGCACAAACGTGTTAAGTGGGGAAGCCAGATTCTGAAGGCTCTGCATGGGTTCCAGGTATTTTAATGCCTCATAAAAAACCTTCTAGCACCTTCTAGAATTCATTCATTCATTCATGCAAATGTTTATTGAGTGCCCTCTATGTGCCAGACTCTATTCCAGACATTTGGAACGACACATTCCAGACACATCCATGAACGAATCAGACCAAATCCTGCCTTGGCAGGACGTAGGGTCTAATGAGCCAGTGGGTGGCGCTAGGAGACATGGGCTGTCCAGGGTCCTCCCCGTGCTTCCCCCTCAGGCCCTCTCCCAGCCCAAAGAGGCTCGCCCAGTCAGAGTGAGCAGCCAGGGAAACCCAGAGCCCACAGAGAATATTCTGGGTTTCTTGGTACCCAGCCCCCATCGACAGCCACATCAGAGGGGAGGTGCTCTGAAAGCAGGAGCAAGACAGCTCTCCGAGCACACAGTCATTCTGTGCATTCGTTCCAGTGTTTGCTGAGCACCCACTCTGCACCAGGCACGGGGGACACAGGGGACCACAACAGAGCCCACGCCCGTGGGAACTCACAACTCACAGAGCAGAGCTGTCAAGGCTCGTTAGGGGGCAGAGGGCTAAGTGCTGGGGTGCTGGAAACAGGAGGTGGAGAATCAAGGAAGGCTGCCTGGAGGTGGTGAGGGGCAAAGGCAGACAGATGGGAAGTGGAGGGAGGGGCACTCCTCCCCCAGGCTTCATCGGACCCTCTCTGCCACTGTGTGGAAGACAGGCCAGCCAGTTCAAACTCCCTTCTCGGGTGAGGAGATCGGGACTGGAAGCCGGTCAGGGTCTGGTGGCTCCTCGGCAGCCTAGAACCAGCGGCTGCTGGTTCTGGAAGGGCTGCTGTGCATTGGGTCTGCATTACCCATATGGCGGGCATCAGCTATCCCACACCACATTTCTGAAGGGCATATGAGAATTTCCCCCATTTCTCGTGAAAAGGGGCCTTGTGTGAAGTCATGGGAGGAGCCAAGATTCAAGGCCCGGCTTCATGAGTGTTGGGGCCCAACATCCAGCATAGCCATCCCACAGACCTGGGTCTCCCCCTGCCCTCCGTGGGCCCATCAGGCCTCAGCTCCCACACTGAGTCCCACAGGCGGGAAGGGGCATGAGGGGGCTTAACTCCGCCACCTGAGTTCTGAGGTCCTGCCCATCCACTTCTGGGCGGGAGACAGGTCCCCAGAGCTGGCAGTCCTGGGCAGCCTCCCCTTGCCACTCTTCTCTAGGACACGGGACCAAAGCCCAGGGACCCTTCCCTCCCACCCCGGGAAGCTAATGAGCAGAACTTGGACTGGGAAGGGAGAAAGGGGGAGGAGCACGCCGACCTCATCTCCTGGCAGTTGCTGGACCAGGAGGCTGCCACTGGGCTGGCCTGGGCCCTTCCAGAGGGAGACCTCACCCCTCTGCTGGGGGCGAGGCACGCAGGTACTTAGTGCGAATCATATTTTGTGAGCCTCAGTTTCTTCCTCTGGAAAATGGGGGAGTTGACAAAAGTAGGTCTCTCCCAGGACGGTTGTGATATGCAGGTAATCTGTTCACAAAGCGCCCAGCAAGCTCTCGCAAGCCCTGGAAACAGCCTTAGCTAGCAGCTGAGGGGGCGAATGAGCCCTGGGGTCACCGATCCACCTTGAGGGACCAGTAGCACCTGGAGACCAGCCAGACATGCAAATTTTCGGCCCCAACCAGACCTAGTGGGGTGGGGCTGGACACCTGTGGTTCAGCAAGCCCTCCAGGCAATTCAGACCGGCCTAAGGCAGGGCTCCCCAGCCTCAGCGGGGTGCACATTCTGGCCTGGGTCATTCTGTGCTGGGGGCTGTCCTGTGCTTTGTAGGACGCTGACAGCATCCCTGGGTCACCCCCACCGGAGGCCAGGAGCATCCTCGCAGCTGTGACAATAAGAAATGTCTCCAGACCTTGTCAGATGTCTCCTGGGGGCAAAATCGCCCTGCACTGAGGATGAGGGACCTCAGGTTTGCATGAAGCAGATGCCTTCCCCTCTAGCAGTTTCCAGGGGAACTGTTTTGAGGAGGCCCCCGGGCTCTGCACTCATCCCACAGCACGGCCTGGCCCTCGCTGGCCATCTCCCCTCCTTCCCTCTCCTCTCTGGACAGGCCCCGTCCTCAGAGAGCTGGCCCACAAGGCTCCATCCATGCAGCCCACACTGGGGGAGTTGCCTTCACACCCAGCTCTCCCCTCGACCTGTGCCAGCTAGGGAGGGGCTGAGGGGAGCCCAAGATGCAGTTAGCCTCTTCTGTCTTTATTCCTGGCTCCCACTCACTCCCGTGGGGATCAGCTTCACGATTGTTTTTTTTCTGCCTAAGTATCCAGTGAAGGGAGCTTGAAGGGGAACCGGAAGCCCACTCCCAAAAAGAAGCCGCAGCAGCAGCCCCAAGTTTAAAACTCCCCACAAATGTTGATCGAGAGTCAGAGAATGTTGGACCTGGTCACCATTTTCAGGGAGCCTATCTATCCTGAGAAAACGTCACCCCGGAGTCGACACAGCCGTCCAGAGCTTGATGGTCAAGGGGGCACGCTACGTGAAAAGCAGCGGCACGTCTCTCAGGAGAGAGCTGGTTAAGAAAATTCCAGCCGGGGCACTCAGTGGGCCATGGCACGTCCCCTCTATGGGCGCTGCTGGGCCGGCTCTAGGCCAGGCCCTCAGAGGCGGCTCAGACCGGACCTTCCCTGCAAAGGGCTCTCCCGTCACAAGTCACAGGGGCGTGACAACGAAGTGACAAGAGCTGAGACTGAGTGCCAAGGGCAGAGGAGGCTTCACCCAGCACGGGGTGTCAGGGCGGCTCCCCAACAGCATGGAAGAAGGCCCTGGAGGAGACGGGACATGGGAAAGTACAAAGCAGGCCCCAAAGGGTAATGCATACAAGTGTGGAAACAGGAACTCATGAGAAAGACCAGAGGGACGACACAGAAGTGTGAGGGGGGGGGCCCCAAAGTGTGGTTATAGGACTTGTATAACCACGTGAAAACAAAACCAGCAACTGCCACAGACGAGTACCCCAGGGGACACCCCCCTGCAGACCACAGCACCCCGCGGTGCCAAGGGCTTCCCGGGCATTATTGATAAGGCAGGTGCTGGTGTCCTCCACGTACAGACCAGGAAACGGGCCGCGGAGGTCGGGGGGCTCGCCCTGGAATCTGCGGCTTTTCCAGCCTATGAGGGCCCTGTTTTCAGACAGAACACCCCCTAAGGGCAGAGCTGACCCTTCCCTTCCTTCTGCCCTGCCCTCTGTTCCACCCATGTCCCCTCATCACCGCCACCAGCCAGGATGGTCCCACCAGGACCGTGAATCACTGTTTTAACTCTTTGACCCCAGGGTCTTTAGATCTGAGCCCAGGTGAGGGAACAGATGGACCAGTGAGGAATCTAAGGCCGCTAGAGACAGGATTATGGTGGGCACCTGACCCATTTGCTCGGAGGCCCCTCTCTGATTTCCCTGCGCCAGGTACGCAATGGCAAAGCCAGGCCTCCAGCCCGCGTGCCTGGCCTGCAGGACACAGGGCGGGTCAGCCCCCTCCTATCTGCCCGGCGTGCAGGGGCGCCTCACCTGCCTCTCCAGCATTCCATCACCTGCTGTCTGTCATGAGGGTGACAAGGGTCAGCTACAGAAGGCCCCTACGCGCTGTGAGGGCCTGACGCATCTCCTCGTATCTGAACAACCCCACGAGGAGGGCAAGAGTCACTTTCAGTTTATAGACGAGGCATCTGAGACTCAGGCGGGTGGAATGACTTGCCCAGGGTGGCAGGGGATGCTGGAAGAGCATTTCCGGTGATGGGGTCAGAGGTCAGGCAGGAGAGGAGTCCCCCCGGAGAGTCTCAGGAACATGGGGGGGGTAGTAATTCAGAAGGGGGCTTGGGGCTCAAGGGCATTGCACAGGAAGAGGAGAAACACAGGCACCGAGTTTGCAGTTGGAAGCATTAAAAGGTCTAGAAATCACAGTCTCACCGAAGTCCTGCTGAGTCAAAATAGAATGCGAGCCACACAGGTGATGTTGGAAATTTCTAGTAGCCGTATCAGAGAGAGTCAGGTGAAATTCACTTTAACAGCATACTTTACTTAACCAACTATATCCAGAGTATTTTCAATTTCAACATGTAAGCAATATTTAAAGACCGCTACAGAGATGTTTTACATTCTCTTTTCATAGCGGGTCCACAAACGTGGCACATACGTCCCACTCCTAGTACATCTCAACACGGACTCGACACAAGTCCCCCCAGGAGCCTCAGGTGAGTGGTGGCGACCACAGGGGACAGCGCACATCGAGGCGCTCAGTGTTCACCGCAAACATTGAGGTCAAAACGGAGCACTCAATGTGGCCAGAGCCACAGGCTTGTAAAGCACATTGCAAACTTGGCTTTGGTGGGGGACTGGTGTGGCTTAGTGGAAAGAGCACAGGTTTGGAGCAAGAAAATCCAAAGCCAATTTCTGAACCTGCAACTCTAACGAGCTGTGTGACCGTGAACTTTGTACTGGACCTCTCTGAGCCTCAATACCCTAGATAAAAAATGAGCACTTCCCCTACTCATACAGTTTATGGAGAACTAAATATAAAATACCCAATAGAGTTCTTGGCACACAGCAGGGAGTCGATATGGGGACATAATGGTGACACAGATGGTGACTATACTGCCATCACCATCTACACTCTAATCCTCCCACCACAGAAAAATGGCGCTAGAACAGAGCAGCCCCTCCTGGCTGGGGGGCAGATCTGCCGGGCCTGGGACAGGGGCAGGAAGAGGAAATGAGATGACAGGGGGAGAGGACAGGACACGCCCCCAGGGCACAAGACCCTCGGGGCTTGCTCACCCCAAAGCACACAGAGGAGTAAGACAAAAGCCACCCGGCTCCATGGCCCAGCGCCAGAGCCAGCCAGGGCACTCTCGGTGGTGGGGAGCAGGTCTTCAGAGCTGAGCCTGTTTGAAAGGAAGTGAATCACAGACCTTTGGATCCCTCTGATAACGGCCCAATGCCCCATGTGCTTCACTGTGTGGAAAAAATCCTGAAGCTCTACCTCCAGGTCTGAAGACAAGCCCATCTTCACCCAGGGTGGGGCTCAAGGGCTCCACACAACAGGTGCTCCAGAGCCAACACAGCCCTCTGGCAATCTCTGTGGGCCCCAGTCAGTAGAGCTGTGTCTTTGAGCCATGCTCCTGCCCACCTCAGCCTCCAGATGAGTTGTCCCCTCTGCATGGAATGTTCCTCTCCCCCTTCCATCTGGCTAATTCCCATTTATTCTTCTCATTTCAAGTGAAAATGTGACCTCGTCCAAAAGTCCTTCGTGGCACCTAGGCAGGGCTCCCTTGTTAGGCACTCACAGTAGTTCCCCATCACGGTCATCATTCTAGCCCGATGGGACCCTGGGGACTGACTCCCTGCCACAGAACAGACAGGCCTGTATCTCCCTGGTGCCCTGGGAAGGTGCCGGACACTGAGCAGACACTTGGTACCTATCTGCTGGATGTTGTCCTTGCACAAAGTTAACCCAGGAACCAGAAGGGCTCTGCTTGGTCCGACATGGAGAGAAAACGGGCAATATTTTAGAAAACAGAAATAAAAATTGCAGCTTCTGCATCTGATGCAGTAAGTAATTTTCCATGGAATAATCCAAAAGGGTCATGCATTATTGCATCACTTTGCTGGATTCTTCCAACAGCCGAGGAGAGCTTGGTTATAATGGACACAATTCACAGAAGGACTATGACATCAACTATTGATTTTCCAAGAGCCTCAGAGTTGGAGTTTCATGTCAAAGAGGCTTTTGAGTGAGGGGCACATGTATTTATGACTCTTCTGCATACACAAGTGGAGACAGCTCTGGAGAAGCACGGCTTCCCCCTTCCTTTGCATCCCTGGTACCCTATTAGTCTTAAATGGGCGGTCTCCACTCCCGGGAAGAAATGTGGAGGGAGATTCTGATGGTCACCTGATCAGCGTTTTGTGGGCTCACTCGAGGATGTTAAACCACCTGTAACATATGGAACATCCCGAACATCCCATCCGAGGAAGACCATCTTGCTCCCAAAACCAGCAGTGTCCCCCCTACCGCTCACTCACCGAGGAAAGCTGGCCACAAGCCAGCCTAGGCCATGTCCCCAGGATGAAATGTTGGGGGGGGGGGATGAGTCAAAAAGGTCACTTGATGATTAATGCATACCCACAGACACTGCCCCACTCTGGGCCCCTTTCTCAGCCAGGCTGGACCGCTCCCCTTCTGAACATTCCAGCACATTCCTGCCTCTGCACCTTGGCTCACACCAACTTCCTCACTCACCTAGAGGGTCATCCTGGCTCATCTCCAGCTACCTGTCCTAAATGCCCTCCCCACACAAGGTGCTGCTACCTGCATCTTGCTGGATGGCTCGACCCCAATCATCTCTCCCATCCCCAAAGGATGCCAGGCCTCCAGCTGGACCACTCACTTAGTGTCGGCAAGTGCCCTGTGGTCTTCACAACATCATCCCAAGTATAGACACTCAATCTGACCTTGAAATATGGACTAAGCAATTGATTCATTCACATGGTTCAGTTGGACCCCTATCAAAATCTCCATCCCCATACCCCCCCCCCCAATTCCTCTTTTAAAGAAAGAAACATTTATTTAAAAGGTCCTGATGAGCACTGGGCACTGGGCATTCATGACTTCACTGAGTCCTCCCAACAACCCTAGAAAGGTATTACTATTATTAAAGTCACATTACAGACAGAAAAGATCAAAATTCCATAGGGACCCATGATTTGGCTGAAGTTCCACAGGCACAAAGCAAAGGAGCAAAAATTCGGGTTCACACCTGGCCTCAAACACTGCTTTCCCCTGGAGATCGGGCAGGTTCTCCTTTTTCTGGTTTTGTTCCTATTCATCAATTCTGTTTACTCGATCAGGGCTGCAGGATAAAAAAGCCTCATCTCAGGGGGCCTGGAGGGTCATGTATTGATTCCGCCTTTCCTGGTTATCTCCAAGGTGCTTCCACGGTGCTCCTCCTTCCGGGTAATCCAACCCACTCAAAAATTTAGAAGATCAAGTGCAGTCGGCCTGCCAGCGTCTGACGGAGCTCAGGCAGGACAATCTTTAATCTTGCCATGAAGAATAGCTTAACTTTCAAAGCTTGGCACCAGCCGATTCTCCCCCAGGTAGCCTGTGGCTTTGGGCTCGGGACGTTTTGTAAAAGCAGGCAGGGCTCCAACATCACACAATGTAGAAACCAAACAACCCGTTCCTTCCCTGGTTGGTTTTGCTCTCCTGGGGAGCCAGTGCACCCCGTGGGCGGCACAGACTGTACGGCTCTGTGTTACAGCCCCCTGCAAGTGTATGATGATTGGCACGGGGGGGGGGCAGTGAAAACCCCACCTGCCCAGCCGAAAGGAGCTTTTAGCCTGCTGGATGGGGATTTGAGACCTGGGAGGACGTCACGGGCAAGTTCATCGGAAGAGGTCCCTCCGTCCCTAGAGCTGCACCCCGACCTGGACCCCTGATTCCCAGACCTCGAAACTGCAGGTAACCAGAGTGTGTGGCTGGGAAAACAGCCACCAGGGGTGACCACACCCCCCTGCAATTTCCCTGATCTCCCCTGGTAACCAGGATTCGGCAGCAGTCTCTGGAAAACAGTCAAAATGGAAGGGAACACAGCCAAGCAAGTGTCCTCACACTTCAAACCTTCAAGGCTGGGGTGGATAGGGCCCTCGCCGGCTTCCTCCCCGGCTACTCTGAGACACTTGGAGAGGCGAAGGAGTGACTCCTGCAGGACAGGAGTCAGGCTTACACTGAGCACGGGCTTCTGATTTCAGTCCATCTCGAAATCCTACTAAAAGCTGCAGGGGTCTTGTTTGTGGTATGCTTAGAATATAAATCCCCAAGGACGGGGAGAACAGAAGGAGGGAGGACAGCAGCAAAATCCCAAAGGGTGGAGAGAAGACAGACCTGTGGTAACTAATTAGCATCTCGAGGAATCCACACCTTAATGTGGCAGCGAGAAAAGACAAGAACAGCCCAAGTTACCACCCAGAAGTCTCAAAGGTTCTCGGGAATTAGAGGTGGCAGGTATTTCTGGACATGGGGCGGGGGAAGGCAATAAGATGATGAGTCCCTTTATCCCCTCCCCCACATCTGTTCGCAGGTGACGGTCCCATCCTCCCTCAGGCACAAGACCGGAAGTCTGTTCTCTAAAGAGGATAAAACAGAAGGTCTGAGTGTGAATTGAGCTGAAAAATGGCACAGTTAAGTGATTTCTGCACACTGGATGCAGAAAAGCTCCTCGCCCCTAGCCCCTCTTTCTCCCTCCAGCTCCCAGACCCCCACCCCTCACCCCTAGCACCCTGGCCTGGACCCTCTGGACAGAAGACTGTAAGACTCTTTGAGTCTGACCAGCCAGGAGGGAAGACCTCAGGATACTGACACAGGGGCTCCCCATGACGCAACCCAGGAGGGCAACCAACAGAGAGACTCCCCGCCAAGAAGGCCCGCCCCCCGTGCTCCGAGCTTACAGAACACTTTTCAGTCCCCAGCTCTTAAACATGAGAAAACAATCAAGGACTAGGAGCCAGCTAAACAAAGAAGGCTCTAATGCAAAAGTTCCAAACCAAACCAACGCACATAAACAAAGAAAAGGGCAGATGTAACAGATGTGACACAGACACAGCACATCCAATACCGAGGCAGATCCCAATGCTCTAACCTCATTTCCCAGACGAGGTACTTGAGGAATAGCGAGGTGGAGTAATTTGCCCAAACTCGCAAAGCAGGTGAGTGGCGGAGCTGGGATTCGAACCAGGCCCTTTGGCTCGGCGCTCCCAGCTCCTGCCTTTCAAAGCACCACCTCGGCTGTCACTGTCCATCATGAATATTCCCAGCGTGTAGGAGAAGGTACCGCAGCCCCGAAATAAGACTTCTCTAAAGAATAAGAAAGAACTCTTGTAAATTAAAAATGTGGTCGATTAAAATACAGAATATAAAACTGAGGAGATCTCCCAGAAAGTAGAGCAAAAAGCAATGGGGATGGAAAATAGAAAATTAGAGGATTAGTCCAAAAGGACCAATATCCAAATAAAAGGAGTTCTGGAAGATTAGAGAAAACCATTAGCAGAAATCATGATTAAAAAAAAAGACAACAAGAAAATGTCCCAGAACAGAAGGACACAGCTCGAGAGGGAAATGTCTCACTAAGTGATCAGCACGGAGAGACCAGCACACAGGCAGGCCACCTGAAGTCACAGGGCACTGGGGACAAAAAGAGGATCCTACAAGATTCCAGGGAGAACAAAACAGGTCACACAAAGGATGGACAATGGCTTCACGCTTCTCAGCTGTCACCCTGGGAGCCAGAAGACAATGGAGCAAGGCTTCCCATACTCCAAAGAGAAATGATTTCCAACCTTGAATTTGATACCCGGCTAAACTAGCAATCAAGAGTCAGAAGAGAATAAATTTATTTTCCCATGGACAAGTTCTCGGAAAACCGGCCACTCAGGCACACTTTCTCGGGAAGGATGTGCCCCGGTATTCAAGAGACTAAGCCAGAAGAGGAAGACAAGAAATGGGAGATCGAATGCAGGAGAGAGGTGAGAGAGGACACAGAGGACAGTGACAGAGGGCCCAGGTGACAGCCAGGTCTCAGGTATGAAGGGTAATGAGTACAGACTGCAGTAGGGCAAAGCACCCTGATGTGCTCACGAAGAGGAAACAGAGAACTTATCTGATACAACCCAACAAGTTGAAGGGATACGCAGAACACTAGTAGAGTTTGGGGATGAATTAATAAGCACACGTGCCCATAACAACGCACAGTTTCTAACTCCAAGGAAATCAAAAGAACAGGAAAGGAAGAGTGATCATAAGTTACTACATGACTCAGCTCTGAATAGTGCCAGCCTGGTCAGAACGATGTAAACCCCAACTACTAATCTTACCAAAAATATGATGAAAACATATCAGGCAGTTGAGAGGACGGGAAAGATCTGAAGTTAGAAGAGGTAAAGAGGGGGCGCCTGGGTGGCGCAGTCGTTAAGCGTCTGCCTTCGGCTCAGGGCGTGAGCCCGGCGTTCTGGGATCGAGCCCCACATCAGGCTCCTCTGCTGGGAGCCTGCTTCTTCCTCTCCCACTCCCCCTGCTTGTGTTCCCTCTCTCGCTGGCTGGCTCTCTTTCAAATAAATAAATAAAATCTTAAAAAAAAAAAAAAAAAAAGAAGAGGTAAAGAGGAGATCTAAAGCCTTACCTCCCAGGGTTGGAATTCAGGTTGGAAATCAAGACAAAGGAATACATGCATGTTATTCAGAGACATCGAGGAAAATACCAAAATCATCAGCTAAAAAAATCTGCAAGCGACTGCTTCTGGGAAAGGGGGCAATAGGGGAACCACTGTTTTTCATACAAACCTTGGGAAACTATAGTTATGTATGATTTAGAAAAGGCAAGGGAAAGGGAAACATGTTGAAGACATGTGATGTCACCGAATGTTCTAACAACCAAGAGAAGGTGGGATTTTCTCCAAAAAGATGTTGTAAGGCTCAGATATCTATAGCTAGTCGATAGAAAAGACACGAAAACTAAAAACCCAGCTCTGCCAGACCCTGGAATCTACACTTCCGAGTCTACATTCATATAACCAACAGATAGACACTGAGCACACGCTGAGCCTCGAACAGGAAGTCAGCGCCTGGAACACGGTGGTGGCCAGGACGGGCCCCAGTGCCCAACGCACTGAACCTTCTGGTTTACCAGGGCCCACTAATAATAATTACCAGTACAGCAGTGCCCACCCAGGGCAAACACAGTCTATCAAAGGCAACTCCTGACTGATTCCTGGCCACCTCCACTGCTCGCTCATCATCAGTCCTGTGGCATCATGGCGCCTTGTCCCCCACATCCCCCCACAGGTAAGCCATCACACGCCATTTCGTGGCACTTGCCACAGCAATGCTGGGAACTTGACAGGCCATCACCCAGGCCTGCCAACACCCTGGCGTTGGGGCCCAAGGCCCTCAGCTTTGATTTGGAAGATATCACTTTTTGTTTTGTTCTAGATCAGAGTCAAGCTCAAAGGCCAGACCAGCTCTCCAAGGGAGAGTTCCACACAGTCCCTTGTGTATGTGAAAGGAGAGTGAATCCCTTGTACAGACTGGCTCCTGGCAAGTGTTGGTGGGTCTGGAGGGTCAGGGGAAGTGTCAGAGGTCACGGTATGACATGAAAGCTCAGGTATGAGCTTCTAGCTACACTGACCTCCTCTGGGCCTCAGTGTCTGCATCTGTAGAGGGGACAGAACACGAATCTCAGGGGTTACAGGAGAATTAAATGATACAGTAAAGGTGACCGTGCTTTATAATCCCACACTGCCCTTATCACAACCTTTGATGAGGACGACGGGATGGTTTCCCGTGGCTGCCTCCAGTCAGTTCTGCCATAATTCAAGGTTACAGGGATTTCATTTTGTCAGCCTCTTAAAATGGGATCCCTGTCCCTACTCTTCTCAGCTCTGCCCCTGGGAATCACTAGTCAGGGAATCATCAGTTAGGAAATTAGACTTGATTTTGTCACGGTGTGAAGAACTTGATAGGTATGTGACCACAAACAGCTGAGTTGCTGAGTCCCCTCGGATAAGGCTAATACACAAGGCTGGCTGCCTCCTTGCCCAGCATCCTTCAGCCTGATCCAGCTTTCTTCCTGGGTTCAAAGTCAACTGCACCCTCCATAGCCAACTGGGCCTGGAGCCAGTGTTCGCCAAGTCTCTCCCTCCCCCAAACCCAAGTCCCATTGGTGCCTCCTCTTCTTACTCTCTCCCCCCAACTTATTCCAGCCTCCCAGACTTACTTCTGATTCCTGGTTCTATTACTTGTTAGCTCAGTAGCTTGGCATTCGTGCTCAGCCTTAGTGTTTGGGGGACAGATAATAATGCCCACTAGGGGCTGTTTGGAAGACATGGACAGCGTCCAGCAAATGGCCACCTCCTCCCATATTCCCCATAATCACAACACCAATGTCCTATAACTGATTAAGACACTCCTTGACTTGGGTGATTTTGATACAACCTGTACTCTGTATTATGCACTTTACAACAATGACATTCCAAATTATTCTCTGCTAATCAAGTCAGGTCTTCACGAAGTCAGCCTGACAATGAAGGGGCCGAGCCACAGCACAGGGGAGCCCTTCAGCTACACTGCCTTCTTCATGGTACCATGTTTCAGAAATTACTGGAACAGCTGATTGCACTTCATCCTTGTTTTATAAAAATAAGTAGAAGCAGAGAAAAAGAAAGTGCCATTATCAGTGATTACTACTGGTTTCATACTTAATGCCACGAAGATGATGGAACCAGAGTAACTTAAGCTGGGCGGGGGGTGCCCTTCAACTAAGAAGTAAGGGGAAAGTGGGTAAAACGGTAGAATACAATATGGCGGCATTCAACCATGCTCCAACCGTGAGGCTTGATTAGGATTTTTCTTCCATTCTCCGGGAATTTAAGGTCCTCATAACTTGTATGTCTAGTCTTGGACTTTTAATGCCACCAAAAATTGAGAACTGCCCATCAGCCAATACCCTAAGGATGTTCTCTTGTCTTCTCAAAAGACTTTGGTATTTCACATGAAGTAGAAGACCGTTTCAAATGCCTGGGACTGGACCTGCTCTCCGTTAACAACATTTCCAGGGTTCGTGTATCTTGACCATAAAAGAACACGAGTATTAGAAGGGAGGTGTTACAGTTGCCAGAACGTGTTGAATCCCAGCATCCACCCGACAGGGTTGGCACCTAGAGGCTGTGGTGATGTCACCCTCTGTGAGTCGTGCCACAGCCATCCACACCACCCAGGCCCCAGAGCAGAGATCGTTCTCCGTGTCGTCCCCAGGGTCATTCGCAGCCCTGTGTGTATCTCAGATCACACCACTGCCTGTGGACTCCTGGGTGGAGACCCTGCAGGCCCAGGCCAGCCCTCTCTCCTGTCCCTTCAAACCCTGCTTCTGCGCTCTGCCAGGTAGCCTCAGCCAAGTGGTGGCAGCCTTGTGGCCAGAGCACCGGTCTCTACACCCCCGGCTCGGGATCCATGCCACCACCTGGGTGTCCACCAAGCTTGACAGCCACTTGTAATTCGTGTCTTAGCTTCCTATTGTTGCTGTGACAAGTTACCCCATACTTAGTGGCTCAACACAACATAAATTTATTATCTTTCATTTCTGGGAACCAGGAGCACGAGATGGGTTTGCAGGGCTAATATCAAAGTTACTGGCAGGACTGTGCTCCTTCTGGAGACGCTTAGGGGGAAAAGCCATCTCCTTCTCTTCTCCAGCTTCCAGAAGCCGCCTGCTCTCTTCCGCTCATGGACCTTCCAGCAACGGCATCACGATGCCCTCGGCTTTGCCGTCACCTCTCCTTTCTCTCTCTCCAAGCCTCCTGCCTCCCTAAGGATGCTGGAGATTAATTGGACCTCGCTGGATAAATCCAGGGTAACCTCCCATCTCAACATCTTTCACTTAATTCCATCTGCAAAGTCCCTTGACGGCGTGAAGCAACATCACCAACTCCAGGTTCCGGAGATCAGGACGGGGCCATCTCTGAGGGTCCCGGGTTCAGCCTCCAACAATTCAGCAGACAGTTCTGAAGACCTCATCCATCTGAGGGGCTCATGGGACAAAGATACATGCACTCCCCTCAGGGACCTACTCTGGGGGTCCCCGGGGGGTGCAGAGGTGGCTGTGATTTCCGTCCAGGCAGGTGTAGGCGGGGTTCAGTCAGGGAGGCTGCTCTAAGCCAGGCCGGGTGGTCATTCTCTGCAGGAGTCAGGCGCACAAAGGTACAGGGTCAAGGAAGGAAGGGCCTGTGGGGGGTGCAGCTGGCTCTGGTTCATTCCAGGAAGGGCAGGAGAAGTGAGGGGGCCAGAGCACCTGGCGTCTTCTACCAAGACAGAGAAAGATCTCCGGGTTGCAGGGATGAAATGGGGTCAGAGGTGCCGGAGGCAGGAAAACGGTGGTCCTGGAGACTGAGGAGGAAGATGTCGGCAAAAGCAGGCAGGAACGGAAAGGCGAGAGGGAAGAGCCCCTTCGGGACTGGGACTGACACGGGGAGGGGGGTGAGCAGAAGATGCCCTGGGCGGGCTAAGCTACTGTGCCACCAAACTGGCTAGGTCATCTCTGTGCCCCCTCCCCACCCCCCGTCCCAGTTCCCAGCTAGAAGGCCTCAGAAGCCTGCTTTTTAAGTATGTCATACCATAGAGGATTGAAAATAGTTTAAAAGAGGAGAGGGATATAAATATCGCAAAGGTTCCTGCCTGCATGGACAGCCCCCCAGGAGAGGGAGGCAGGAGCGGGGCATGACATCATCAGAGCCCTAAAGGTCCTTCCGATGAGACCTCCAGTTCTGCAAGACCCGACAAGTGACTCTAGGGCTTCTGCAAATTCCCCAAGATCCTCCCTGGCTTGTCCTCGTCCTCGTCCTGGAGGGCTTGGGGCTATAATCTTCCGGATCACGGTGCTCCAGAAGGGCAAGATGAAAAGGAAGTTGTCAGGTGCCCAGGCTACTTCTGGGACCCCCTTCCCTGGACGCCCCTCACCCCAACCCTGGCCACAATCCTCCCCAAGACCCCCCACCCCGCCTTGCTCTCCACCATATACTCCCCTACTCCCTGTGTCACACTGCAGACAGAGATTTGCAGTTACACGTTTTCCCCATCCCCGCAGCACCCCCACTCTTAAGGTTGGACAGGGCCTCCCCTCACCCCCCCCCCCGGTCCTGCAGCAGCCCCCTGAGCACCCTCAGTCCTAACATGCGTCATCTTAGCCTCATGACACGCATGTCCTCTGTGTCCTGGGGACCCCTGCAGCGGCCCCTTCACCCCTCCACACCGGCTCCCAGGATCGCAGGGGGACTCAGCCACTGCTGCTTGGCTGAACCGCCGGGCTCCCAGATGGCAAGTGCTTTTGGAAGGCAGGGCCGGAACCCTCCTCGGTGCGCATCCACCTTCTAGAAACAAGCCAGGGCCTGTTATACGTGGAGTCAGCATCATCCGCCGAGGTCATCGGGAGCATCTCCGACTGGTCAAGGGTCGAGTCCGGGTTTAAGGCCCCTGCCATCCCACAGAAAGCCCTCTGGATTCCCACATCCCAAGGAGTAACCAAACAGTAAGTATTTCTGGTTTCGTGGGTACTTTGTCACGACTACTCGACTGCCCTTGGAGGGCAGAAGCGGCCATGCACGATATGCAAATTACAAGCACAGCTGTGTTCCAATAAAACTTTATGCATAAAAACAGGCAGTGGGCCAGATTCCGCCTGCAAACCAGAGTTTGCCACCCCGTCCCCCCACATAGAAAACAATTAACAAAAGACAAGGAGACAGGCCGGTGAGGAGGAAAAACCCACCAAGGATTCTTCAAAGCCACACTTATGATTTTTGACGCCGCCTCTAATTCCTTCTGTGACCGACACAATCTACCACCGGAAAAAAAAAAAAAAAAGATGCAGGGAGGGGGTGGGAGAAATCCGAAAAGGTTTCTATGGGAACAGGGAGTTCACTTTTAATGGTTCAAGCACTAAAAAGACAATTACTTTATTTTTCTCACTTCCCCCTCTGAAGCAGGGCAGGCGAGACCTCTGACTGGTCGGGCGGGAGGACTGTGCCCTAGGCCTCAGCTGTTCCAGTCAAAAATTAAATGCCAGAGTGTTCCACGGGTCAGGGAGGGCAGTTAATACAATCTGGGCCTCGTGGGCAAAGGGCCGCTTCCCCGGAGCACTCAAGCTAGTCAGAAGCTCTGCCGCTCCCGCGTGGCTCTGGGCTGCTCTGCTGGAGTCAGGGCCAACCAGGAGCCGGGGCCTCTAAGTAACCCTGGGCGACACCTCTTCCTAGGTCTGCGGCCATCTGCACAATGTAACAGGGGTGCAGGCAGGATCCCCTAGTTTGTTTGCCCTGTGGACAGGTCCCTGCACCCACCGGGCACCTTCAACTCTGCCCACCTGGTTCAGAGCAGGTGTTCCAGAACTTCCCTGGGCTTTTCACAGACGCCGTAACTGATCAGCCGAGAGCAGGCCAAGAGAGCACACCATTTACTGGGGTGTGCTTCCATAACGAACGTAGCGACTGCAACCTCTTCTACAGGGGACCCTCAGTGGGGGTGAGCGTCCAGCACTTAAGAGCGAAAAGAATCCAGGAGCGTGACCAGCTATGGCATGCGGGCCACCCAAGCGTGCCGGGGACTGGAACTCAAGTGCCTTTACCTGGGCACGCTTTTTCAGGCCGTGCCACTCCTCACGCCATCTCCCAGGGGGCCCGTCTGAGCCCGCTGGTTTAGCCCTCTTGTTTTGCGGTGAGGAAACCGAAGCACAGCCAGGGAAGAGATTCCCCAGAATCCCACGGTGTCAGCCTCGGGGTCCTGGCCATGCCTTCCCCAGCTGCACAAAATGCTCCACCCGGAAAGGCCCCTGGAGAAGAATCTACACCCAAGTTAGGGAAGAAGCCACGACCGGAACATGGTCTTTGGGGGGCAAAATCCAGAGTTAACTCAAAGCCTGTGGCCTGACTCCAGCAGGAAGCCCAGAAAAAAACGCTCTCCGTGAGGATTTATCCTTTAGAACCAAGCACACAGACCTGGGCTGGGGCCTTATGGGCAGCAAGTTCCTATAGGCCAGGAAACCTCTGCATTTGATTTTCTTTGTTTTCACACAGAAACCTCCAGCATGTTTGCTGTGCCCTCCAGGAGCTGGGGGAGGCAGAAGCAGGAACGATCCCTCGTCGGTGCTGGGTAACCGAGGACCAGTGACATCCCCGATCCCTCTGCTGTATGCACAGGAGCTCTCCAGGTATGGGGATAAGAGCCAGGAGGGGAGGGTGCCGGGGCTGGGAGTGAGTAGGCACTTGCGGGAGGGGAGGCTGGTTGGCATCTCAAACCAGACCAAAGAGGATCTCACAGGCCAGGCTAAGGGGCTTGGACTTGATCCCGTAAGCCAGTGCGGCCCAGCATTTTTCACATCGTGACGTCTGTGGAGCATGATGCTACCGTCCTGGGATGGACCTAGGTGCCGCCCTCAGCCCACAGGTTCGTCATGGAGACCCACCGAAGGGTTCACCAGGGACACATGTGGGATGGCTCAGCGGGTGGATACAGGGAAGAGGTGACGCAAGGCCCAGGGCCATAAAGAGGTGACCACTGAGTCCAGGCAAGCACAGGGAAGGCCTGCTCCTGGACCTGAGCCAGCGGAATCAGAGGAGGGGGTGGAGAACACGGCAAGGCTGATCTCTTTAACCACACAGGCACTGTCCTGCCCGGAGCCTGCCTTCAGGCTCTCCTGACGACTGTCCTTCTTCTGACACCGTGGAACGGGGATTTCACGCAGTCCCATTTCTGCTCAGCCCTCAAGGCCTGACTCCAACACCCCTCCTCTGAGAGGCCCACCCAGCTCCCAGCCATGAGGCTCCCAGCTCGTCTCCCTGGGCGCCCAGCACACTGACTCACAGAGCTAGTACGACGGGACGCGTGGGCTCAGTGGGACCTGGGTTCACATCCCAGCTCCACTTAGAAGCCCATGACCTCGGGCAAGTTGTTTGACTTCTCCACTTTCGAAACAAGCACCCCACCTCAGACTGGGCTTGTGGAAAAGCTTAAGGAGGCAGTTTGCACTGTGCCTAGAACCATCTCTGTCTATCAGTCAATTCCAAGGGCCCCAAATCGCCGTTCCTGTTTGTCAGCCCTGAGCGGTATGGCTTCCTAACTCGTTCTGACTGAGGGGGGATGCTGAGGCAGCGGTGGGGACACAGCTCAGGGAGGACCAGCCAGCAGGGCCCAGCTGGCAGCGGCGGGTGCTCCCCTCTGGCTTCCCCCCCAAAGCAGCAGTGGGGACGGCCTTCTGCCTGCCTGGGCCCACGAACTCCATCCGTCTCCAGCCCTGGGGACCAGGTCTTAGCCAAGCTGTTCTGAAGCAGTAAGGTCAAGGTTCACAGCGTCAGACAGAGCCGGTGCTGGAGCGGTAGGAGGCCAGAAGCAGAACGTCTGAGCCCCAGTCTGGCTTCGTGCCCCTCCGAAGGCAGGAACAAGGACCCACTGCGTTCCTTGTGGTCTGCACCCTGCTATGTGCTTTGCACACGTTTATTGAACTGAACAGAAAAGTACTGGGAATTGTGAGGATGGTGGGGGCTTCCTCCCCGAACAGGAGTGTCTTCCAAACTCCCAATGCCCCCCTCCCACCTTTGACCAACAGTCAGACCCCGTGGAGCACTCAGCTGGACCCTGAGGCCAAGTCAAAGAGGGAAAGGGGGCAGCCAAAGTAGCCCTGTCACGGGCAAGGCACCGGAGCCCCGGCCACCCACAGCCAGGCCGAGAACGAAGGCACAGACAGTTAACTGACCCCCTCTGACCTCAGTGCTACCCCATGAAGCTGCAGGGAAGTGGGGCCCCCAGGCAGAGGCCGCCAACACCCTGCAACTCTGCCCTTTCCTCTCTAAAAAGGTCAACATCTTGGGCCACGTCTGTTTTACTGAAAGGGAGCCCGTAAGGGTGGCAGAGGCAGCCGCGGTCCAGACGGACACCTGTGCTCTCCACCAGCAAGCGCTTCATTTCCAAGCACTGTGATGAGCCATCAGAGTCAAAGTATCCATGAGGACTTCATCTGCCCCCGTGGCAGCTACAGCAGGCTGAGGGGCAGGCCTCTTGGGAGAGACCATGCTTTCTGCCTGGCTCACCCCGGGCTCCGAAGACAGGCCAGGAAGTCTTCGTTCCAGGGGTCTGCAGGGGATGATCGGGTGACATCACAATCATATCAGTTTGGACTCCAGAAACCCCCATTCAGGACCACAGATAAAGGCTTCAAGGAGCAAAGGAGCAGAGGCCAACATACCTCCAAGTCAACCTCGAAATACAGATACGGAGAAAGATGCAAACACACGGGTATGCTCCTGAACCGCTCTTCCCCGAAATGCAGTGTCCTCCAGCCTGATGTTCTGGGGCAAGCACCTGGTCCCAGGACCACGAGAGTCAAAGCTTTGTGAGAAGCACAGGACTGCCTGGCCACCAGAGCAGCCAGCGGCCCCCACCTACAGATGGGAGGCTGGACATCCTCCTTGGTCCCTAGGATTACAGATTCATGAAATCCCACACCACCCAGCCTCCCATCACCACGACAACTGCTGACTACCTGTGCTCTAAGCAAGCACGTGGCCTTATTCAAAACACAGCCCTTCTGCCTGGACTCCTCCTGCCTCCCTTAACTACCGCCTACACGGAGTCTGGATGAACGAGGTCCCCCACCCTGTCCGCGGCCTGCAGAGCTGGTCATGCGCACGCGCCCAGGCCCAGCGACACCGACCAGCTGGTCTGGGCGGATGCTCAAAGCACGGCGAGCAGCGCCTTCTGGACTTGGCCCTTTGGTTGGGATTTCCTGAGGACCACGGGGGCGAGGAGAGAAAATCTCTGCAGAGCATTCAGGCAAAAGACAGGGAAGCCAAAGCAGAAATGGACAGTAGATGGATTCCTGCCCCGAACAGCCACAAAGCCACGACAGGCACCTCCACGGTGCCAACACCCCCCGCCCCAGGACAAACAGCTTCATGATAGCCCCAAACAGCAAACAACCTCAATGTCCCTCACCGACGAGCAGCCCCACAGACAGGGGTACAGCCATGGGACAGAACTGTTTTCACAGTAACAAGGACCCGCGTGTTGCCCGAGCCCAGGGCTGAGACATGCATTTATGCCGACAACCAGGGAGCTCTGTCAAGTGGTCAAAGCGTGCCCAAACTGGACTCTTGGGAGGTTTGCCCAATTCTGTCGACTTGCTACAAATTATTGCATTGTAAACTTAAATCAGGTGAATTTCATGATACGTAAATTATACTTTAATAAAGCGGCCTATAAAACCTCTCAAAAAATATAGGCAAGGACGTGGATAAATTGCACCAACATCACGAGGAGCTAAGAAAGTCAGTTCAAAAGAGAATGTATTGTACTCTTCCATTGCATAGGACGTTCTCGAGGCAAGACTACAGTGACAAAGCTCAGAGTAGTAGCTGCCGTGTGTGTGCGCATGCGTGTGTGCGTGCGTGTGTGCGTGTGTGTGCGTGTGTGCATGTGTGTAGCAGGGGAGGGAGTCCCCGCCTGGGAAAGGAGACGAGACAACCATCCAGGCACTGGAAATTATCTACATCTTGATTTGGATGGCGGTTACCAGGGTTATCCACAGGTTAAAATTCATTGGGCTGGCACCAAAGATTAATGCATGCTTTCTACACATACGTAACCATACATAAGATGTACGCATAATATACAGACACAAATGTAAAAGCTTGTCTCTTTAAATGGTAAAGCCCATTGATGCTCAAATTGTACCTGGCATTGCCTAAAAGTTCACTGGGAGCTGGGGGGAGAGCCCATCCAGTGAACTCCTACCGAACCTGCAGGACCCATCTCAAATTGCCCCATGTAGTGAAGCCCTGTCTCAGAGCTCCAGGTGTACTGCTCCTATGGCTGAACAACCCTTCACAAAAGTCGGTCCCCTTTACGCCGGGAGCTGACCTGAGAGGAATGCAGGGAGTTGCTGCATTGAGAACTGGTTAGCATGTGTTTACTAAACACCCACTGATCGCCTAACACGCGCGCACACACACGCACACACACACACACACCATGACAGCCCAAACCACATGCCATCTCAGCAAGAGATGCTACTTCCCGCCCCCAAATAGGATGTCAGTTCTGGGGCAACAGGATCCAGATACCAGGCTTATTATCAAAAGGGATCATTTACAACATCTCCAGCCTGTTCCTCTCCTCTTACACAAATCACAACCAGAAGGCATCAGGGCAGCCCAGAGCAAACTCAGTTTCCAGTGTCCACTGCAACCAGGCTCCCCCCACCCCATGTGAGGTCACCTTTGCTTGCACTGTCCTTGCATAGCCTAGGGGTGGAGCAGGCCCGCATGGACTATCAGGAAACAGTCTCTCAGGTATAATATTTAAACTTGACTGACTGGCCACCCCCACCCTCCCCACCCCCCACTGCACCCTCCCTCCCCGCTGGGACTCCCTCCCCTCCAGCAGGAAAGGCAGGTACCCAGTAGGAGGGCACCCACCACCCCACCATCTCTCTCTCTGTCCGGGTCTCCCAGCTCTCTATGCAGTGCCCCCAACCTTGGAATCTCTAGAAACCCCAGCCTGCCCAGGAAACTGCTCAAGAAACTTCCCCTGGCCAGCGAGGTCTCCGTGCCTGGAGAGAGGCCGGAAGTGGGACTCTGTCTAGTTCTGCAAAGCCCACGTAGGAAAAGAGAGAGGCTAGAAATACACCTTCGGGACAAGCAGCTTTCTTTGGGTGGGTGGGTTAGACGGTGCTTGTGGGTGACTTTTTCCCTGTAAATATTGTTGTGCTTTCCAAGTTTCCACAATGAATAAACTCTTGAAAGGTTAATACACTTCGTGTGTGGCGGGAGCCAACCCTAGCCCTGGTCAGACGCGCTGGCCTCCCGAGTTTCTCTTTCACCTTGTTTCAAGGTAGCCGCCCGTCCGTCCCAGTGTCCCGCGGCCGACAGGCCCCCTCCCCAGTGGAGCCCCGGGGCCAGCGCAGGGGCTGCTCCCTGCGGCAAGTGGCTGGCCCGGCCTGAGCCCTCCCAGCCTCCGGGATCCGCGCCCCGGCCGCCGGTCCCCAGCCCAGCCCCTCAGGCGCCGCCCCCCACTCCATTCCCCTAGCCTCAGAGGTACTCGGGAGGTGTGCAAGCTCACCAGCGCGCACACGCGCGCGCAAACACACACACACACACACACACACACACACACACACACACACACACACGCAGTCGCACTTTCTCCTCCCTCCCTGACCTGGGCCACTGCCCCCAAGAGCCCACACGTTCAAACTTGGCCAAACTCGCAGCAGTGGCTGCAGGAGAGTCGTGACGTCCCCTCTAAAGAAAGCGGGACCCCCCCAACACACACACACACACACACACACGTGCCGCCCCACCCCCTGGGCGACTGCGAATCTGGCCGGGCCGCCGGCTGGGGCTCTGGGGGCCGCCTTCTCAGCCCCCTTCCCCGCCCCCCCACCGCAGGCCGACGACCCGAGCGGGGTCAGGCGGGGCCAGGGGGCGGCGCGGGGCGGCGCTGTCCGGGCGGGAGCGGCGCCGGGGCTCCCGGGGCCACCCGACCGGGCGTCCCTCCCCGGGGGGCTGGGGCGCCTTACCTTGTAGGTTCTGGACGCGGATGTCGCTGATCTGCCCGATGAGCTCCTCGCGCTGGAACCAGTCCCACTCGTGCGCAGCCATGAAGCGCGGGCGGCGGGCCGGGGCGCCGGGGCCGGGCGCGGGCGGCGGGCGGAGAGCCTGGCGGGCGAGGGCGCCGCGGAGCCGGAGCGGCGGCGGCGGCGGGCGGCGGCGGGCGGGGCGGGCGCGCGGTTGGGCCGCCCCCGCCGCGGGCGGGCAGCGGGCGGGCGCGGGGCGGCGGGTGCGGGGCGCCCGGCTGGCGCTCACTCCCCCATCCGGGGGCGGGGGCCCCGGGGGGCGAGGGGCGGGGCGGGGGGAGGGAGGCTGGGCTCCGGCCGGTTTCTCTTTTTTCCCCCGGGGGCGTTTGTTGGGTGGATTGTTTGGTTGCAAACGGACGGTGATGAGGCGCGGGGTCCAGGCCCCCAGATTGTGATGTCTCAGGGGGCGGTGGGCGGGGCGACGCCAGCCGGGGTGAGCCCGCGGGTCCCAGCGCCGGGTCCGGGAGGGCCCTCCTCCCACCCAGCTCCGGGCGCCTCCACGCACCCCTGTCCCGGGTACGACCCCCGCAGACACCCCTCCACCTCAGATCCCCTGCCTCCGCACGATTCTGAGAGGCCACCCCCGCGGAGGGGAGGGACCCGCGCCCAGGCCAGGCGCCCCTGTGGGCACATGGGGGAGCGGCGAGGACCTGGGTAGGGGGGAAGGAATGCAGAGATGGAGTTGGGAGACTCTCTCTCATCTCCCTCCAGATTGGGGAGCCATAGCGAGAAGGACTTCTTTCCTGGGTTTGGATATTGGAAACCTTTTCCCTGGGGATCCCGTCCAGAGATGACCCCAGATTCTGCACCCCCACCCCGTGCAGTCCTGGGCCACTGACTCTCCAAGTGACCCTCTCTGTGGCTTTACTGAAATGAGTATGGGCCTTCCTTCGGGGGTGTGTGTGTGTGTTGGGGGTGTTCTTCACTGTTGCTTTTAACTCTTGAGAGGCGCAGGGTCTTACCTTGTTTAGGCTCACTACTACATCAGACAAAGTTCTTAACTGGTTTCACAAACACGGAAAAAGTGAGGTCCTGGGATCTAGGAATTTACCCAAGGCGGAAGAATGAGTTAGGGGCATGAGATCCAAGCCCCTGGCTCAGTACTTTGACCCTTTCCTGAGTGCTGGGACAGGAGCGCCCCCCCCCCCCAACACACAAAGGGATGGCTCATAGATGGGGTATTCAAGAGAAAAAAAATGGCGGGCAGGTCTCCCACCAGGAACATTTCAATGTAGGTTATGCTCCTCATTGGCGCGTTGGTGCTTCTGAGCTGCTAGGAACCCAGGTGGATGGGCTACTTCATTAATTAATAACTACGCAGCCTCCACTGGTAAACAGACCCTGTGCTCTTGAGGTGGGGCCTTCACGTGAGTGAATCGACCCTCAGACTCAGACTCCTGGGGAAGGGGGCGGGGGACGACAACCAAGAAACAAAATAATGTAAACGGAAGTGACTTCCAGAACAGAGAAAATCCACGGGGGGTAGGTAGTAGAGATGGGGAAAGGGTCCAGGGAGATCTCCGGGGGACCGACCTCGTTGCTGAACCCAGAGGATGAAGGGAGCCACCACTTCTCAAGTGACTTGGGCAGGGTCAGTGGATGGAGGCCGGGGGTGGCGTCCTGTGTCCCGCCCGGCCTGTTTCTAGATGCCAGGGGCATAATCAGGGACCGGACACTGCGGCCCAGTGAGCTGACCATAGCAGTGGGCAAGTTTAACCAGAGGATAAACAGGAATATAATGTCAGGGTGCAAAGCTCTGGATTGCTTTTTCTTTCTTCTTGTTCTGTTTGCCAAGTTTCTCACCATGAGCACATATTTTTATAATCAGGCAGAAAACCAACAGGTTCTCCTTCAACCTCTCAAGACCCTGTATTTCCAAGCTCTTTGCCGGCTGAGACGCCCAGTGGAGGCCAGTGGAGCCAAAGGGGGCTCCTGGGTGCCGGGCTCCAGGCCTGGGGGCTCGAGGCAGGAGCTGCCTTCTCCCTGACCGGGTCTGAAAGCACGTGTTCATGTCACACTCCAGGGAGCAAGGTCTGCTGCTGTGTCGTCCGGAGCAGGGTGCTAGTAGCGGGCATCACTTCATTTTGCCCCATCTGCTCGCCAACTCCCGTTTTTCACTTCAGTTTATTTTTCATAAGTGCTGTGGAGAGGGGAGTGAGGCTGAAAATCATTTTCTTTACAAAGCAAAGAGCCAAGAAAATCAGGCTTCTTCTCCATCAAGAGCAGGGTCTCAGGGAGCAGAAGGCTTTAAACAATGAGGTGGGAGGATGTCAGCTGCAGGGATGGGCCCTTTTTCAGGATACAAAGATGTCTGTCCCGTGAATGGAAGGCTGCATCGTTCGAGAAACACTGTGTAGGCAGTAACAACTCCCTGGCCGAGAGGGGCCGTGATCACCATTGATTGAGCACCAGCTGTATACTAAATGTTGGTGTACAGAAATTCTTTATACCAAGGTGTAGAGAATTTTAGGTGCTTTTCAAGATGGTGTAGGAACGTGAGCTGCCACGAACCACAAGGCTAGCCCCTAACAGGCCCTTGAATAGTCACCGAGCTACTGTGTCATTATCATGCCTCTTTCCTTCATTCTCCATGAACTTTGGCCCTCCCGGACTGGTCCCTGTGCCACCTCCTTGCCCATCAATCCTGGTTTTATGCTTTTCCACCCAGGATGTGGAATTCCAGGTCCTGGCCACACCCCAGTCACCTCTAGGCCTTTGCTCACTCTGTTCCCTTTGCAATGCCCTTCCCCTCCCCTGTTCCCTGCACTTCCCCTTTACCTAGCACAGCACTGCTAACTCACATTCTCTCAAGAGAAGCCCCTCCAAATGCCCTAAGCCCAGCTGAGGACCCACCTTCTATAATTCCCATAATATTCAGTGCAAGCTCGTGGCAGCCCATGAACCCCTATCTTAACACGTTACGTGATGTGTTCTCGATGGTTTCCCGCAGAAGCTGAAGTGCTTGAGGACAAGGCTCTCATGGATTCGTCTATCTGAGCACTTAGCCCAGTGCCTGGCACAGAGAGAGGCCTCGACATTGAGTGGCTGATGAGAATGAATGGCTCATCATAGGCCTGAACTCACAGAGCAAGGACCAAAGGACAAATAGTTAATCCCCATGTCCTGGGCCCAAGAGGCGGTCAAAATAATGTTTGCCGACTGCCATGGGTAAAGTTAGGCCCCAAGCGAGGGCCACGCTGTACTTTCTTTGGGTGTGTAGAAGCCTGGTGGGGAGAGAAGGGCATGGGACTTCCATGGGGATTCAGGCTATTTGCCCTCTTGCCTGAATTAAGAGTCCTATTTATCTTTCGCACTTTTATTTTTGGGAAGGAAAAGTACTCTGCCTGAAGGCTTGGCTTCCCGGGAGTTTCCAGAAAGGGATTTTCTAGAAATTTCCCAATTCCACTGGAATCTGTGCCATTGTTTACAACCGACTTCTGCCAAGGGAAAGGACGTGGAATCAGAGAATCTCAAAGACTCCCTGGATAGGACCTCAGAGATCAAGTCCAACATCCCTCCCTATGTAAGGTCCTCTGAAACACCTGCCTCTGTTCGTGGGGACGGATGACTTCCGCAGATGATCTGGACGGAGGGTTTGCACGTCCACATCCCAGACCCCCTTTGGGAAAAATAAGAACAACTAAGATAAGCCCAGTGTACCCCCCAGCCCCTTGCAGGAGAGGGGTGTGGTGAGGGTCCCAGCCAGAGGGAAGCTGCCTGCTCTGGTCATTGTCACGATCCTGTATTTGTGCATGGCACTTGGGGTGTGGACAGCCCTTCGGCCAGTGCTCAGCCGGTCTTCACATTCATCTCATGAGGCCGACAAAGCAGGTCCACTTCTAGGTGGGGCTTAAAGCTGCTCGGACACCGGCCCGAGGTCACAGAGTGAGGCAAAAGCAGACTTCGAACTGTGCTTCTCACTGCCTGCCCATATCCATCCCAAGTGCGGCGGGACTTATGCTGTGGACCAAACACTTAGTGATTTGGTATTAGTCATATGTACTTCTGTATTGTCCTGTTTACTTGACATTTTTAATTAGCTCATCAGCATGCAAAAATTGTTGGGGAGGGGCACCTGGGTGGCTCAGTCGGTTAAGCGTCTGCCTTCAGCTCAGGTCATGATCTCAGGGTCCTGGGATCGAGCCCCCAATCAGGCTTCCTGCTCAGCGGGGAGTCTGCTTCTCTCTCTCCTCCCTGCTCCTGCTTTCTCTCGCTATCTCTCTCTCTCTGTCTCTCAAATGAATAAATAAAATCTTAAAAAAAAAAACAAAACTGGTGGGGATTTCATTAAGTCTAGTTAAGATCCTAGCTAGATTCACCAATGACAATTCTTCAAAAAGACCAAGACTGCTTCCTGGGTGGGGGGGTCTGCATTATGATGTCACAAGGCTGCCCTGTAGTGTGAACACCCCCAGGTTCATTTATTCACTTAACAAACGTTGGTCGAGTATCTACTCATGGCCTGGCCCTGCACTAGGACCCAACAGTAGACATGACCCAGAATCTGCCTGTGAGGAGGGGGAACCCGCTCAGGGGTTTGGACTTTGTCACAGGAGAACCCTTCAGAGGACTAAAACGGGTCAGCTTGTCCCCTTCGTTGTGGTGTGGAGGGAGGGTCAGAGGTGTGGTCAGGAGCTCAGGAGTGTGAGTAAACAAATTATATTGAAACTCCTCCGAGCAATAATTCTTAAAACTTTTTGAGCCCTGGGCTCCCCAAAAGAGGGTCTCCTCTGTGCCTTAGGAATGCCAGGTGTCTACCTGTCTGCTGATTTTTTCCTGCTAAATATTCCCCATTGATTGCTACCTGCCCCCAGGAATCCTGCAGGACACGACGCAAAGGCTGGTGGTAGAGAGAGATGCTGAGGCATGGAAGGAATCAGGCTCAAGCAAAAAGGAGGGAAGGTGTGTAGGGCAGTGGACAGTGGGCAGACAGTAATGGTCTGAGCTGTGTGACCTCAGGCAAGTTCTTAACGTCTCTGGGCCTCTGTGCTTTCATCTGTAAGATGGGGCCCAGAGTCCCTATCTGCGCAGGATTGTTGTAAGATCCAAGATACGCAAAGAGAGAAGAGATGCTTCTGTAAGATTTTTCATTATTCCAGATTCTTCAGTAAGATTCAGATCATTTCTATGGCATAAAATGAACCACACTCAGAAGAAAAATTGCCCCTGAACTTGGGAGATTACCTGTAATGTAAAATATTAATGTGTTCTCTGGGATTTTATTAATTTTGGGGGTATGTGTAGGTGTCGATGGGTGGTTAAAAAAAAAAAACCCTGCTTCCCTAAGTAGACAGCACCGGATGTCCCAATTTCCACAAATAAAACCCTTCATTTCTTCCAGGTTTGAATAGTCAAAGGCTGCTTCCCTGGAGACAGTGCTGCTAATTTTTTTTTCAGGCATTAGAACACTATTTAAGGACAGTTGATTTTCCAGTAAAGCAAATGGAACATGTGAGATGTTGGCCATGCGGAGATGTGGGGAGAGGGAGGGTGTTATGGACAGAGAAAAACACCCCATAGTGTTGTTTGCAACAACACTGCAGAAACATATATAATTTTTTAACATTTTGGAATCAAAAACAAACTTTGTTGATGATAATCCCTAAAAGGGGGATTTAAAAGCCAACGTTTGGTGAAAAGAAAATCCCTGGGCCAGCCCCTCACGCCCACGTTCCCCGCACAAGCAAGCAGATCTCAACAAAGGTATTGTCTATCTCTTCTCTGCTACGCAGCTTACAGTTGCCGAGAGCTCACAATTTGCCAACGGTTGTGTCAAGTGCTTTGCCTTATCTCATTTAATCCCACAACCCTTTGAAGGAGGTCCTATCATCCTCTTTATTGATGGAAACTAAGGATAAAAAGAAGTTCAGTAATAGCCCCAAGGTCACACAGGTCGTAGGTTAACAGAGAAGGGACTTGACCCCACATATTGTGCAGAAACCGAGTCTGAACTTTTGGCTTCACGTCAGTAACCGTTGACCTTTTGGAAGGAGCCCAGGTCACTAAGTGGAACCATTCATGTTGGACATTCACTGTAAAAAAAAAAAAAAAAAAAGTCCAGCCCATTGTTGGCCTAAAGGAAACAAGACCACAGCAGCATGTTTTTGCTGGCAGGGCAGGAACAAAAATACTCTCTCCTTTGCCCTCTGCAGGGCCAGTTCTTAGGTTTCTGTGAAATGCTGGATTTGAACATGCAGATTCCAAAGGAGAAAGGGCAGAAGTCTTATCCAAGCCAGCAAGTCCTGTCCGTTTTCGGTGATCTCCCCAAATCCATGCTCGTAGCTAGGGTCCGACGTTCACTTTCCTATGTCTGCAGTGCTCCGCAGGGTCTCACTCTTTCTATAAAGCAACCCTGCCCTGTGCAATCCACCTGTTCCTTTCACTTCCTCAAAAGAATTGCTCTATATGCAAGCTTCACTCCCCAGCAACTCTGTTGCTGGTCTATACTGAACACAAAAGCACATAGATCCCCCAAAATATGTGTCCAAAAGCATTCATAGCAGGTTTCTTCTTAGTAGCTAAAATAACCCAAATGTCAACCAGGAGGAGAATGGATGGATAATGGAATTCATCATGAGGATGAAAGAACAACGTGGATGAGTCTCAGAGCCATGGCGTGGAACAGAAGCAGCCAGGCACAGAAGAATGGGTCCTATAGGATTCCACCAGTAAAAAGTTCAAGAACAGTCGATGAAGTTCAAAACCACTCTTCTCTGTGGTGATACAAGTCAGGGGTGGTCAGCCTGGGAGGAAGGTGGTCCTGGGAAGGGGCAGAAGGGGGTCCCCTGGGGTGCCGGTCATGTCTTGTTTCTTATATGGGTCTGGTTACACTGTGTTTACTCCTTACATGGCCAGCCCACCAATTTGTGCATTTTTTCTGGGTACGTTTAATAAAGTGTTACAAAATAAAAGCACAGTTCTGCCTCCTGCCAATTGCACTCACCCTTTGCTCCACCTGGAATTCTCCCCCCTCTCTTAGCCTTTCCCTGGTGAACTCCTGCCCGTTGTTCAGGTCTAGCTCAGGTCTTCCTTTGTTGGGGGAATCCTTTTCCTGTTGTATCAGTCAGTCTTGGCTGTGTAACAGACCACCCGGAAACGCAGTGCCTTACAGCAACAGTCATTAACTGGCCGGTGACTCTATGGTTGCCAGTTTGGGGGGGGGGGTCTTGTGGGAGTCTCATCTGGGTTTGCTCATGTCTCTGCACCTTGGCTGGGCCAGATGGCTCTAGGATGGGCTCACATGTGTGACAGCTGGTCCAGTGTCGGTGGGGGCACCTCGATCCTCCTCCATGGGGCCTCTCCAGCAGGCTAGTTGGGCTTGTCACGTCATGGGCTCAGGATTCCACGGCCCATCACAGAGGGCCAGCCTCAGTGCTCAAGCTCCTTGAAGCCTCTGCTTGTGTCACATTTGTTAATGTCCATCGGCCAAAGCGAGTACACAGCCAAGCCCAGATTCAAGAGCCAAAGAAATGAACTCTACCTCTGGATAGGAGCAATTCTTATGGCTATGTCCTCTAAACATTCCACCCCTGCTGCCCTCCCCAACTCCTTGCAGAGAACAACTTCCCTGTTACCCCTCCCTGAGATTTCCCTCCATGGCCCCCCTGTAACTGACTGTAATGCGGGTCGTTCATCATCTTCCTCCTTCACTTCTCTATAACTCTTCGTACAAGGGCTGAGGCATGCAGCTCATGCCCAGAACAGTGGCTGGGATGTGATGGGTACTAATAAAATATTTGATGAAGAAAGTCTAAAGAAGAGAAGAAAAAAGAAGGGGAGGAGGAAAAGAGAGAAGGTGGGAGAAGTCCTAGAAAAATGGTGGCACTTCTTTGGTGGAAGACAGACAGGGCCATCTCTGGGAGGCTAGGTACCCCCATATCCTCCACCACCTCCCAAATTCACTAGTCCTATTTTAGCTTTTTCATCTTAGCTCCCCCTGTTCCTCCCACTAGGCTGCTCTCCTACCTTCTTTCTTCTGCTAGCTCAGCCCTTGGATCCTTCCATGGGCAGCTCAAAGTTCACCCATCCCACTCCAGCAAGCTTCCCCTCCATCCCCTCCTCCTGGGTGTCTGTGTGGCCCAAGGTTGTCCCTGGCATTCAATGCCCACAGTGTCGTGAACACATGTTCCTTCACAGTTGCAAGGGAACACCCCACCAGCCCCATATGAAATCTAGGATTTGCCCTCATGGATGCTGGAGCTGGAGGATCTGGGGTTCTGACCTCTGGGCAATAGCAGATGGAGGGGAGCCAAGGGGACAAGGAGGAACCTGCCTTCTCCTGGCTAGCACAGGGCTGTCCTGGAATGATCGGGCCCCAGGGCAGACCCACAGCTGCCAGGGCAATGCTCCTGTGGGCAATGGCCACAGTGTCCAAGGAAGGTCAGGACGAGCCCAGCCCACGGGCTCAGAGAAGAGATGAGCCCGATTCTCAAGAGACGAAGGGACTTCCAATCCTATACTGCAAATTAGGGCAGCCTGGGGCTCCCAATTGAGGCCAGCGTCCTTTTTGTCACAGCCTGTCCTTCCTTACTGCCTTCCCAACCCCCCTTCCCACCTCCACAGCCAGCTTCCAGCCAGATCTGTGACCAACCCAAGGGAATGAGACTAGTTACTGAGAAGGCCGGTTCCCGAGCCCCAGGAAGGAAGGGGAGTGGCTGAGAAGCAGCCCATAATAAGCCTTCGTCACATGTCTGTGACCATCTTTAGAAGGGTGCTTCAGTGGAAACTGCAGGGTGAGTGTGGGTGGCTAGTTAACTGTAACCTACATCCTAGGGGCTGCTGTTTGAAGTAACGCAATCGTGAATCCCACCCCACGGCACAGAGAGCTTCAAATACAGCTTTGCTACACTGGCACCAAAGGGCTTGGCTAATTACGGTAGGAGATGTTGCAAATGCTTTCTCATTGGTAAAAGGAGTTGTATGCAGGAAATGTGGTCCGTGACCAAGGCCACACAAGCCCTTCCTTTCTCTGTAAACTAAGTTCAAGGATCCGGGAGGGCCCCGGGGCCTCATACCTCACACCACAGCTCCAACGGGACCCTTGTCACCACTGAATAGGCTCTGAGACCACTGGAGACCTGGGGACCCTGTCTTCACGTGGGGTCCTGCCTTCATTAGGGGTCCTGATTTTGGAAGAGGGTTGCCCTTGCCTTAAAGCAACATGGGCCTTCAGGGTGCTTATCAGATGCCCCAAAGGACAGCAAGCGGTCCTTGCCGTGAGCCTACCACGTGGTAGGAACAGTTCTCGATGCCGTTCATGTGTTGCCTTGTTGAAAACCTGCCATGGTCAGGGAATGAATCAACTGTGGTATGCCCATACAACGGAATACTATTCGGTGGAAAAAAAGAAAAGGAAAGGAAAGTGGTATCAATCCATAAAAAGCCACGGGGGAATCTTAAATCTGGAAAGACTGCCTACTGTGGGTTTCAACTGTGTAACATTCTGGAAAAGGCAAAACTATGTAGACAGTAAACAGATGAGCGGTTGATAAGGGTTCCTGGTGAGGAGGGATGAACAGGCAGAGCACAGAGGATGGTCAGGACAGTGACGTCATTCTGTTTGCTCCGCGATGGTGGACCCGTGTCGTTACACCTTTGTCAAAACACAGAATGTACGACGCCAAGGGTGAGCCCGAATGTAAACTACAGACTTCGGTGACAAGGTGTGGATGCAGTTTCACTGAGTATAAGAAACTCACCCCTCTGATGGGGGACGTTGATGGGGGGAGGCTGTGTGTGCGGAGGGGGGCAGGGGGCATATGGGGGATCTCTGCTTCCTGCTTCATTTTGCCATGAACCTAAAACTGCTTTTAAAACGTCAGTCTATTTTAAAAAAACCTCACTGGGACCCTAGGATACAGAGGGTAAGTCCCTTGACAGAGGCCTCCCAGGGAGGAGGCGGTGGGGCTGGGATTTGAACCCAGGTTGTGCTGTCTGAGTGCGCGGCCTGTAGCTGGGGAACCGCAGGCCAATGGGAAATCGGGCACAAGTGGTTGAGATCATCAGAAGGGGCCTACACGTGTCCCTCCCTTGCTTTGTACCCTCCACGGCTCCTGCTCAGGACCAGGAAGACAAGGCCCGACCCTCCAGCCTTATCTCTCCGTTCCCTGGTACCACCGAGCTCCCCCTCCAGTCACACCAGGTGGCTTCACACTCAGCCTCCTGGCTCACTTGACTCGCCCTCTGCTGCCCTTCCCTCCCCCTCCACCACCCCCCTCCAGGTAAACCCCGACTTCTCTCTCCGGACTCCACTCGGAGGGGGCACCTGGGTGGCACAGTCGGTTAGGCGTCCAGCTCTTGGTTTCGGCTCAAGCTAGTGATCCCAGGGTCCTGAGATCGAGTCCCAGCTCGGGCTCTGTGCTGAGCACAGAGTCTGCTTGGGATTCTCTCACTCGCTTCCTCTGCCTCTCCTGCTTGTGCTCGCTGTCTCTCTCTCCCCCTCTCTCAACATAAAGAAAGAAATCTTCAGAAGAAAGGACTCCACTCAGACCTCACCCCCTCTACAAGGACAGTGAGCCCGGACATCCTATACCCCTTGGGACACCCTAGCCTGGGGTCCACCCTCACCTGGCCTCACGTTGCTGTGTGACCTCAAGCAGGAGCCTCAACGTCTCTGAAACCGCGGTTTTCCTCATCTACGCAGTAGGACAATCAAGTTTCCCTCCTGATACAACAAGCACACACCAGGCACTCGATACAGCTTCTGCCACGTAATAGGAGTAACTGGTACTTACTGTCCGGGAGTTCTTCCTGCCCCGTTTCCTCAGTAACACCGGATCCTGTATACGCGTATCTCTGTACCTGTGCCATCCACGTGCATTTACCTGCAAGTTGAAGAAGCGCCAGTTACTCTCCCACCAGCCTCGGCCTTTCCTTATTAGCACTTCTCACAAGCTGGTCTGTCTTACTTGCTTCTGTTCCTTCCCTCCCCTCCCTTCCCCTGTTGCTGCACCCCGGAGGCACGGCTCCGTGGGGGCAGGGATCTGGTCCGTCCCGCTCATCACTGGATTTCAACACTTAGAACACTGCCTGGTACTTGGGAGTTTCCCCCAATTAAAACTGGTTGGGGAAAATGAGTGAACAAAGGAATCCAGGCACATCTCCTGCATCGGACTTCTCCTTCCATCCCCACCCCCTCCACCCCAGCTTGGCTCCATGGCCAGCATGGGTGTTCAGCTGTGACCATAGAATGAATCTTCTTATCGATACCTTGTTTTTTGCTCCATAAGATATAATAGTATCAGGTCGACTTGCACGAAGCTTTCCGTGGAACTTAAGCAAGACCGACGGGCTCCGTACGACCTTTCTCCTTCTCCACGCCTTGCTTGCTAGAAGCCCACCCAGTCTCCCCCCAGCCTCAGGGAATCTTTGGGGAAGAGGCTGGGCAGAGACCCTGCAGCCCAAGGGACCTGGGCCTCCATTCAAACGTCCAACTTCCCTGCTTTGACAAGTTGCATTTTGCCTGTACTTCACCTGCTGGGTTGCTGGAAATGCTCACAGGCGCGAAATAGCACGCAGGAAAAGATGGCTCGGGAGGGCTTATCATGTTTCCCAGAGTTTCTAGGTGAGGCCTCAGTACCAGAAAAATCTGTAACCCTACTCCTGACCCATAACCTTGTATAAACAAGTGGGCTCTACTTGCCACCAGAGATCTTTGTCAGGGGGATCTCTGGTCCTGGGAGGTGACAGAGGCCAGCCACTCAGGAGAAAAGGCTGGCCCCCTCCCACATACCTGCGCCCAATTTGGGAAGGAAAGGAACGCAGACACTGAGAAAGGTAACCTTTCCAGTTCGGGCACACGGCCAGGCTTTGGTAACACCTCTCCATTAAAATTGATGTTTCTCTTAATCAGCAGTGATGGGGGGATTGTTTCTTAAATGCCGCTAAATATAGTGACGGGTCCCAGGTGAGAAGGTAGAGTTAGTTCTCGCTAATTCTCTGGCGGGATGTTCCGAAGCCGGAAAGGGTTTCTGGCAGCCCTACCTGTGAGGAGGGCCTATTTCCTGACGTTGGTTGACATGCATCTGGAAACCAAGCATTGTCTGCACGTTGCCTATAATTTCCTATTCATTTTACGTGTCCTCCTGCCCCCAGAATCATTATTTTTTAAGAAAAGCAAAAATTAAAGCTTCATACCTCTCAGGAAGAGTGAGGGGGCGGCCGTATGCCAGCATCTGGTACCTCGTTCACCCCAAAAATGACTCCAAGTGAATCCACGTAATACCCTTTCAAAGGCAAAGCAGAACCATCCGTGGAGCTCAGGGGGCCTAAAACTCATCGAGGGACCCCACGCAAGGCCCTCCCGGAGGGAACCACTTGTCCCGTGGGTGCCCGTGACTCAGACTACTCCCTTTGGCTGTGCCGCACAGCCCCCAAACTGGGACCGTCATTGTGACTTCGGAGCCGCTTAGACCTGAGCCAGACTCAACAGTGCCCACCCCCAGCAAGCGATCCCGCTTCTCCGACACTCAGCTCCCATCCGGAAAATGGGCTGGCTGGGGGATTACATGAGAGACTGGATGCCTGTATGGCCCGCCCCTTTTCCTAGTGGAGGAAAACCCCCTCCGGACTCCCAGGAGCAGCCGTGAACATCGAGTCCTTTCTCAGTTCCAACGGCATGACTGTGCGACTGTCGAGAGGGGTGGTCTTGATCACCCGGGACCCCCGTGGGCTGTAAGAACAGCTGCTGGGTGCTCTGAGCCGGCACACAGCTGCGTGGAATCAGCAGCACCTTCCCGTCAGGTGGAGAGAGCGAAGTTTCCATTATATGGATGGGAACCCGAGCCCCTGGTAGGGGCAACGTAGTAGAGATGTGTTCATTCTCCCCGTCCAACACTGATTCCCGCTCCTTCTGATAGCAGTGCCCTGACTTCCTTGGTGGGATTCTCAATCGAGGGGCCCGCATCGTCTGGCCAAGGAGTGGGTCTTGGACCCCGCTCAACCCTTCAGAGGCTCTGTTTCTCATCTCCGGAGTTTCAGGCTCATGCACGGGATGAAGGCACTAAAGAGGGCCGAGGCCCATTTGTCCTGGGGAAGAGGGTGCAGGAGCGTGCGAGGGGAGCCCCTCCCTCCTTGGTTCCTGCTGCCGCCCCTAGCCGCCTCCTTTGCCCCACTGTCACCCCCAGGCAGCCTCATTCTACCTTCAGAGTCTGGTCCTTCTCTTTCCTCTCAATTCGAGGCCCTCTCGGGCCTGGCCTTTTCTGCACAAATTAGCCGGATTCATGCGGCCTCGTGGCCGTGGAGCTGGCTGGGAGGCGAAGGTGCCGGAGCAGAGCTCTGACGGCGTCCCGTGAAGCCCGAGGGACTCTGTAGCCACGCGCGCGGGGTGGCCACTCACCCTCTTCAGTCCTATTTAGTGGGATGTCTTTACCGCTCCTGTCAAGCAAAGTGGTCTGCTCTTCAAGCCCCCAGTTCACTGGGAATAGTCACAGGCAACAGTGGAGATCTTTCTCGATGGGCTTTCCTCATTTTCCTATGAACGGTGCGAAGTTGACTCAGCCGTGACCTTCTGGGAGAAGCCAGCCCGGCTGCAAGGACCTGAGGAAGTCCAGAGTACGGCCAGCATGAGCCTGGTCTGCAGTCCTGCCCCTGCCCCCCGCCCCCCAGGGCAGGTCACCCCCATGCCCTCATCCGGGGCGAGCACTGGGTCGGGCCAGTGCCGGGGCAGCGGCTTCAGAGCTAGGTACGCTCAGGTTCACGTTCTCCCCCTTCCACTGAACTCACTTCCTGTGTCACCCAGGACAATGGACTGAAAACTGTGTCGGTTTCTTAATCTGCAGAAAGTGGGATTAATACCCCTTTCCTGTGAAGGCTGGGGTGAGAGGGGGGTGCTCTGTGTCCAGGAGACTGTTTGTGTGGCCCCCATCTGGTCTCCTGTGCCCGTCCCTTTGGAGGTCGGTGGATCTGAACTCCTGACATCCGGTCATCCAGCAGCCCAGCGCGGCCCGAGGTCGCAGCAGCCCGCTCTGAACACTTCCCGGACAGCCTGCGGCCCACGCCGCTGATTGTCTTCCTTGCCGATCTCCTCCTGCGGGATCTGAAAGTTCTAGATCCTCACTTTCCCAGACACCTCTGTGGCTATCCGTGGACACATGCCCAGCCCTGACCAATGAGATGACAGTACAAGTGTCTCACTGGCCCCTAAAAAAGAGGTGAGGGGCTGTGAATAAAGCCCCGTTCTTCCCACCTGCGGGCGTCATCACTGTGACCCACTGTGCCGAGCAAAGGCAGAGGCTGGCTGTGTGGGGGTGCGGCCAGTGCAGTCCCTTGGAAGCGCCCCACGCCTGCGATCTAATGCTCTGGGGTCACCGTCTTAAAATTCTGAGTAATCTTATCTATGAATTTGTTTTCTAAGTGAAGTCTGATGGGACAATGGAGCATGTGTCGGAGCCTTCGCTCACCCGTGGTCCTGCCTCCCCCTGCCTCCCCACCTTTCAGGACGGGTCTCGGCTGCCTGCTCCCCACCTCCTGGAGCTCCAGACCCCAGCCTGGTCACCGCAGGTCAGTCCCGTGATTGGCAGGAGAGAGGCCCAGCAGCCGGCGTGCCCAGTTGCAGGGTGGGACGCCCCTGGCCACCTGTGTATCATTAAATAGCAAATAAAAACACCGAGGCAGGTGGAGAAAGAGACAAGAGAAAAAAAAAACGTTTTCTATTTTAGCACCTTTCACAGCACTTTCATCCCGCTTTTTAAACAACGGGCCCTTCGTTTTCTTCACGCTGGGCCTTGCAGGCTGTGTCGCTGGTCCTGGCTGAGAGGACAGGTTGGCGCAGTGGCAGAGACGAAGGAGAGAAAGCAACTGGGTTCCCGATTAGTTGAGCTCTTACTCCAGTCCCAGGAGAGCCCCCCGCAGCTGTTGGCCGAGCTCATTCTCTTCGTTGTTAAGCCACTGTCAGGTGGACATCTTGTTACTTGCTGCCAGAAGCATCCTAACGCAGAGTTGCTGTATTTTTTACTCTTGGGATGACGCTTTAGGGCCCCCGCAGAGCCGCTGAGTGAGAGCGCGCGAGACAGCCGTGTACCCACGCACAGCGCCAAGCAGCAGTTAGCCTTGGACTCTTTATTACCGGCAATAATAATGTCAGGCCTCATTTCAAAGTGCCACCTTCTATGATGCTGATGTCAGGATTACTTTCCTCACTTTCAGACGTGGACTATGAGGCTCGGAGAGGTTAAGTAATTTGTCTAAGGTCACACAGCTCCTAAGAGTTGGAGGCAGAGATCGGATCCATATTTCACGGCTAGAAAGACAGTGGTCTTTCCACGACATGTCAATCACTCTTGAAGGGATAACTCGTTCCTTCACCACTTCCTCCTCTCGTCCCTGGAACCTGCTGGAATTTTCCTATGTGCCCTATGTTGCTCTGTGAGTCACTCTCTCGCTGCCCATCTTCCTCGGGACTCTTTCCCCAAATTTGCTGCTGGGACAAGAAGGCAGCGAATGGGCATCGGACACCAGCAGGCCCTGTACTTTGGCTCAGGGTCCTGCATTCTGTCTTTGCTTTGTTCCCATGCCCAGAGGAGGCCTTCGGCTGGCACACCACACGGCTGTGCCCCATGCTCAGGACCAGAGGGCAGAGGGCTGATGCCTACCTCTCTGCCAAGGCACAGTAGTAGCCGGTGTGAGAGAGCCTAGGGCCCACGGGTCTTCTCCTTATTGGTCTCTAGAGCTCACTTTCTCTCCCCACATACTTTTCCAGGACCCCTGCTTCTTCTTTGCCTAGAGAACATTCCCAAACTCCCCTTTCACCTGTCTCCTGGCCAGTAATCCGTGCTGAAGCCTGAGTCATGGTTCATGGGAACCCTTGGAACTCTGTCTGCCCTCCCACCAGCCCTGTGGGACGCTCTCACCCCTGCCGTCAGGAATGCGCTGCTGGGGCAGAAAGGGGGAAGTCAGGCAGCCCTTGATGGTAATAGTCCTAACTGCGGCCAATTTTCGGTAATTGGTGGCATTTGCCGGGGCATTCCTGCCTGTCACAGCCGCTCCTTTATGCCGGCTTTGATCTCTACCCCTCTCCGCGAGAGACAAAATGCTGTTGTCATCTCCAATTACTGCAAGGGGCAATGTGGCCTTGACCTTGCCACCGCATGTCCCCAGCCTGCACAAGGCAGCAGCAGCTACAGAGGGAGGCTGGGAGACAGGTGAGGGGAGTCCCCAGCTCCCTTCCTGGAAACCCAGCTGACATGTGTGACAGCGGGACTCCAGGGCAAGGGTGGGGGGTGGAACGTGCTAGCAAATAATAAAGAGCACAGGTTCCCAGGCATCTCTGTGCCAGCACGTTTCTTCTCGCTAAAGCTCCTTGCGTGGCCTCAGCTGGGACATACAATTATCCCCATTTGACAGAGGAGGATGCTGACAGGCTCAGAGAAAAGCCGTGGCCGGTGGGTGGGGGTGCAGGTGGGGGTCCAGCCCAGGTCGGCCTGGCCCTGGTCAGAGATCTTTCCACATTGCCCAGCTCCTTAGACCTGTGGGCGAGACGCTGGCTCCACCTTCCCCACCAGGCTCCGAGCTCCCTGAGGACAGGAATCGGGTCTCATTCGAATCCGTGCCTCCCCAGCTCCCACTACAGAGCCAGCCATGGTGCCAGCGCTCAGCCTAGTGGAGTCGAGAGGGTGAGTTCCTTGTCTTCTTTTATCTCTTACACTCACTTCTCAGGGATGTCATCCAGGCTCTTGGCTTGAAGACATCATGCATAGCCTGACACCTCCCACATTTCTGTCGCATACACCCAGCTGCCTATGCGACGTCTCCACTGGATGTCTAACAGACACCTCCCATCCACCGCGTCCCAGACTGACGTCGGGTTCCTCCCAAACCAGCTCCTCCTGCGGTCTTCCAGATCTTTGTCTTTGGCTTCTCTGGGACATCCTGTCAGTGTTACCTTAAAAAAAACAATTCTGCACCCCAACAATTTCACTCCACCCTCCCTGCCACCATCACCTCTCATGGAGATTATTGCAATCGTGTCCCAACTAATCTCCTGCCATCTGTCCCTTGCTCCCCCACTGCCCTGCAGGCTCAGCCCAGCAGCTGGATGGATCCTGCAAATACTTAATTCAGATAATGTTGCTTTTCTGCTCCAACTGCCCTGCTGCTTCTCATTCCCCCACGGGGAGCTGCGATGGGGTCATTGACGTCATGCCTGGAATCCCTGCAAAGGGACCGCCGTGATCCGTGGAATGAAAAAGCCCATAGCGTGAGCCATGGAAGCACAGGGAGGCTTCCAGGAGGAGGTGTCGTTGGTGGCTAAGCTTTGAACCCTGAATCCATCCAGAGTGTCGTCATGGACTGCAAACTGGCCAAGCACTGCCTGCGGGCGGCACACTGGTGAGGGTCTCCTGAAGGCTGATCCCACCAAAGGCTCTAACCCGGCTTCTGGGCGGGCACACGTTCAGACATGTTCACACCGCCAAACTTCTTGTGCGCTCCTTCTGGTGTGCTGACACTGGGCAGGTTCTTAGGACTCAACAGCCTTGCTCGCTTTATGAAACGTATGCCAGCGGGGTCGACAGACAAGTAGCAAGGATGCAAACAAGGAGGCTCTTGGGGTGCAGCAGGAGTGCTATTATTTAGTATGCAAAAGTAAACACCGGCACCGGCTTCTTCCTGACCCACCAGGTGCAAGATCAGAAGATGCAGATCGCTTTTAATATCGGCTTGAACTAGCGAAGGTCCACCTCCAACTGCAAGAAACCCAAAGCAGCAGCAGCTCAGCGCTACCCCCCCCCCCCCCCGCTTCTGGGGTCTGAGTCCCACTCATGTTATGTGAAGACATCACTTCTCCACGTGGTCTTGCAAGGTACATACTATTGTCTACATTTTCCAGGCCCAGGTTGGTGAAGCCACTTGCTCCCCGTGTCCCCGCCAGCTAAGGTCAGTCCCAAGATTTGTACCAGATCTGCTTATCACCCGAGGGCCTGCCGCTTTCAGCCACGACACCAGGCCACCAGCCTGGGAGGCTGGCAGAGCCGCAAAGAGATCACACGCGGATTTCATTCTTCCAGGACTGATCTTCTAGGTGTTCTAGGTGGGTGAACACCACGCTGGGCTGAAGGGCTCGTTCCCGTGGGTTTGTGCTGCCCTTGGCCCCCCTCCCCCCGCCCTGCCTGCTGCTGCCATCCGGGCTGCCGGGCACACACCCAGAGACCTTTGCACTGCAGTTGGAAAAGTTATTTAACAATTTTTCTTTCTCTCTTGCCAGAGGCTTCTGCATACGTAATCCTGCATATTCTGCTGTGCTATTTCCTTGTAGAAGGCTAAGCAATTTTTATGCCCGTTCCTCCTTCTATTTCCATTCCCTCTAAATATTTCTGTGGCCACTTCCTCCTTCTTTTTATAATGATGTATCTCTGTAACTATGTCTACACCTGTATTTATAGTCACATGTAGGTGCTCTTGCTTCTGCCTCTATTTCAGCTTTTCAGAGAGAGGAAGGGATCTAAAGCTCCAAGCAAGGGCTGTCTGTCGATCCACCTAAGTAACCTCAAAAATAATTTGCAGCAAGCAGGTCAAGTTCAATGGGATGCTTCCACAAAATCAAATTCCAGACCCAGGAGCATGTGGTGAGACTCAAGGTGCTGACGGCGCCGTGGGGTCAGCTGTGTCCCCGGATGCCCCCTCTCTGTGCAGGGGCACCGGGTATCGTGGTGGAAAGCGTCCGGGCTTCAGCGGCAGCAGGCTTGGGATTCAAACCCTGGCGCTGCCAGCCACTTGCGCAAGCTTCTTAAGGGGCCCGGCTGCGGTTTCCTTGGTAAATAGAAATGAGGATGATGTTTCCCTGGCCTGGGCTTGGAAGGATTGACGTTATAAAGCCCACAAAGGGCGGAGGGCAGAGCCGGACACATAGTTGGCCCTCTGTGGACTGTGGGGTGACTCTGGAAGCATCAGGTGTGGGGGTGGCACTTGTCAGAGGCACCGCGACGCGCCCATGGGTTGCTGCTTCCTGCCGGGGACATGTTCCCCTGCAACGAGGCCCCAAAAAGGCCTCCTGAGGGATGAAGTGAGCACGTGTGCTCTCCGGGGCTCCACTAGTTCACGCCCAATCACCATCAAGCTGGAAAAGTTTTCCCAGGGGCTGGTGTGACAGCTTGTGGGTTTTGCAGATTCTCTGCTTCAGTTTTCTTTTCCCTGTACCAGTCCCATGGCTGGTCACTTTGTGTTTCTGGGCTAGCCCTGCCTTGGTAAGCCCGGGAAAGGAGATGACCTTTGGGTCCGTCTTTTCCTCCCTGTGCCAGCAACACTGTGTGTGGGGACAAGGGCAAGGACATAGCAAATATTTACTGAGTTCCAATTAGTGCCAGACCCCATGCTAGACACTGGAGATCCAGTAATGAAAAGATGAAGAGCCTGCTCTCACGGGGCTTATATTCTCTTACGGAACGTGGCACGAACAAACGCATACATCGTTCATAAAATGCCCATGGCAGCAAGGGCTAAGAAGAAATATAAAGCAGGGCAAGGGGATAAAGCGGAATGAGGGGATGGGGTGGGGCTCTATGGATAGCATGGCTAGGCAAGGACTCTGAAGAAGCGACATGGGAACCAAGAAGACAATGAGGATGTGAACCATGTGAGTATTTGGGGGGGAAAGCTTTTCCAGCAGAAGGTGGTGATCCAGAGATGATGAATTGGTCGGCTATTGCCACAATAATGCCGTGTAACAAACATCCCCAAACTTGGTGGCTTAAGACAATGATTACTTCTTCTTGATGATGCCTCTGCAGATCAGTCAGTGGTTGGCTGATCTAGGGTGGCCTCAGCCAGGCTTGGCTAAAGGCTGCAAGTCTGTGTCTCTCATCCTCTTTGGACCAGCATGCTAGGGAGGACATGTTCTCAACGTGGAGGCAAGAGAGAATAGGACAAGCAGAGGGGAGCTCCCTTGGAGCTTAGGCTTGGAGCTAGCGCACTGGGGCTTCTACCCAAGCTTCACGGACCAAAGCACATCACATGGTCAAGCTTAACACCAGTGGGGCAGAGAAGGAGACTCTACCTCCAGTGGGTACAACTGCAAAGTACAGAGAGGGAAGGGCGAAGAACTGGGGACAGGGTGCTGTTTACTACAGATGGGAACCGGCTCTGGGCATTCGAGTATCAGCCATAGGCCAGTGTGGCTAGAATGAATGAGAAGCAGAGAGGTAGGCTTTCAGGTCCATGACCCGGGCAGGGCCATATCATATATGGCCTTGATAATGAGTGTGACCAGAAGCCACGGGGCAGCTATTTATCTTTGTTTTAATTTTAATCAAAGTATATTGCATACAATAAAGTACACAAAAATGAAGTAGTCACATCAGTGATAAATGTCTACATAGTGAAAGGTGAGTTTTGCCTATTTTGAACCGTATATAAATGGAATTAGACAATATATATTTCTTTGGGCCTGTCTTCTTTTGATCAAATTTGTCTGTGACAGTCATCCGTATCCTTTCATGTAGCAATTTGGTTCTTTTTTTTCCCTTCACTATATAGTATTCCATTTACTATATCTTAATTTATTTATCCATGCTATTATTAATGGACATTTGAGTAGTTTCCAGCTCGGGGCTCTTAATAAAAATCCTGCTAATAATATTTTTGTTCATGTTTTTGATACATACATGTAAGCATTTCTGTTAGATACATGCCTAGGAACATGTCTATATACATTCATTAGATGTATGTATAGTCTACTTTAGTAGATATGGCCAAAGATGTGATTTTTAGACGTAGGTACTACAAGGGTCTGCCACTTCCTTTTGGTGGCAGGAAGCACTTGCCTTTTGGTGCTTTTTAAAGTGTCTTTTGGTGACTGGAAGTTTTTGATTTTAATAAAATCCAATTTATCAGTCTTTTTCTTTGCCGTTAGCGTTCTTTGTATTCAATTAAAGATACCTTTGCTTACACAAAATCATAAAGATATTCCCCTATGTTTTCTTTTCATGCTCTATTATATTATTTTTAACATTTAAGAACTTGTATTGAAAATATCTAATGAACCCACACAAATCATTAAGAAAAAGACAGACCTATTTTTGAAAAAAATTTTTAAAGATTATACTTTTAAGTAATCTGTATACCCAACGTGGGGCTCAAATTCAAAACCCTGAGAACAAGAGTCACACGGTCTACCCACTGAGCCAGCCAGGAGCCCCCAGGGCAAACCAATTTTTTAAATGAGTAAAATTCTTGAATAGGATCTTCACAAAAGAGGACGTCTAAATGGCCAATAAGGACATGAAAAGGTGTTCAACATCATTAGTCATCAGGGAAATGCAAATTCAAACTAGTCGAGATTCCACTGCCCACCCACCAGAGTGGCTAAAATGAAACAAAACGGAAAATAACAAGTGTTGATAAGGATGTGCAGTGACTCCTGGCTGGAGTGCATATCAAATACAACCTTTTTGGAAAACTCCCAGGTGGCTTCTATTGAAGCTGAATATACAGATATCCTGTCAATATACACAACAGACTGGCCCGAGTGGAGGGTCATCCCACAGATTTGTTGAGGACGTGAAAGGTAGGGAAAGAATGAGAATTCATTCCAGATTGGCAGAGACTGGAAAGACATGAACACAAAATCCAAGTTGGTTGTTTCTCTTACGACAGTTCTTTTTCTTGCTTTATTGCATTGGCTAGGATAGCATCTGAGAATTACAAGCAGATGAATGGCATGATATGATTTGCTGCTTTGAAAAATGGCTCAGGTGGCTGTGTGAAGAGCAAACAGGGCAGAGTTTGACAGTAATGGGGCTGGTTAGGGGACTGTTGCTCATCCTGGCAAGAGAGGATCATGCCATGGACCAGGGCAGGAGCAGAGAAGAAGGAAGTACTCAGAATTCACAGGTATTTCAAAGGGGCTGCCAATAGAATTTGCCAATGGGAGGTATGAGGAAGAGAAAAAAGAGGCAAGAACAATGATGCTAGGTGTTGGTTTGAACATCTGGATGAACAATGCTGTCATTTACTGAGATGGATGAAGCCAGGGGGCTGGGACAGGCTTACATGCAAAGAGGTGAGCCGTGGGAACCAAGAGCCTAAAGTTTGAGACGTTCAAGAGAAGGGTGGGGTGTCAGACAGGCAGTTGGGTTTGTGAATCTGCAGCTCAGAAGAGAGGACAGGGCTAAGGATAGGTATTTTAGAGTCATCAAGGTAAAGTCATATTCAATGCCATGAGAATGGACAGGTCACTAATGGAGTGATTGCAGGAGGAGAGGAGGAAAGGAGGGGAGAGCGGAGACCAGGGGAAGCCGGGATCTGTAAAGAGCAGTTAGCTCGGTAGGAGGAAAACCAGGAAGATGTGGTAGCCCAGGAAATGTGTGAAGAAAGTGTTTCAAGATGGAGGAAATTGTAATCAATCATGTCAAATGCTGCCAAGAAGATGAGGATGAAAGTTCACCACTGGATTTGGCAAACTGGACGTCTAAGGACTATTGACTCCAAGTGAGACTGGATAAATGGCATCCCTTCACAAACTGTCAAGGGCAGGACTTGGTCAGGGTCAGACACAGTGTTCGTCATCATAGCTACCAGCACCCCACAGGGGATAGGTCCGTCACACCTCTTGAATTGCAGGAATGGGGACCCCAGTGAAACGTGAGGGGACCACTGTCACTCTAAGTACTGGTTTTAATGGCCTCAGAAACTTGGGGTTTGTCAGGGTCCGGGCACTCAGGTGGTTGGCTGTGAAGACCTGAAGTGAACCACATTCTTGCTACCACTCACCAGTCTTTATTTTTAGGTGAATACAGAAGAAAAATCTAGATTTTTTTTTTTAATGCAGAACAAATCCCCAGCTCCATTTTAGCCTCAAGGCCCCACCGAAATGCTCAGCAGGAGTGATAGTTTAGGGCAAGTTTCACTGAGGAGGCTTTCACTTCCTCTACTAGCATGTTGATTGGTTGGTTGGTTGGTTGGCTTGTTGCTTGGTTTTTTGATTCTTTGATTCATTCATTCATTCATTCATTCATTCACTTAGGACTTAATTTATTCAACAATCCTTGCTGAAGACAGGCATACTAGAGCTCTGTAACAGCCTAAGACCTAGTTCAAAGTCATGTTGGGGGGTCAGGGCATGACAGCAGATAAAGGCCATGCAATGGGTGGGATTAGTGCCAGGACAGAAGCAGGATAGTTGCCGCAGGGAGCACCAGCAGAAGAGAGAGGAGAGCTTCATCTGGGAGGTGGAAACCACCTGCCAGTGAGGCCACAGGCTGCCTGGGGCTTGAAGGAATCGGTCAAGTTCCCCAGACAGGGAGTGGGAGAGGGAGGTATCCAGGGCGAATGGAGGAGCATAGACGAAGGCAGGAAACTGCCAAGCAGTTGCAGAGCTTAGACGGTAAATGGAGAGGAGACTTGCAAGAGCTGAGCCTGGGCAAGTAATGACAGTAATTACTATTAGTAACAATAGCGCTGGGTAACACTTATTCAGTTAGTTGAATAGCAACATTTACTGCGTGGTTGCTGTGTGCCAGGCCCTTTTACATGGAGGGAACAGTGTATCCTGTCGTGTTTAGGCAGAGCTATTTTATGCTCCTTTTCTATCCAGGCCCTGAGATAAAGTCTCCGATGCACAGACTCCCACGTTCTAGAGTGGGTCCCCGACCGCCTTGGTGGAACTTGCAAAGGAGGTGGCCGACCACTGATCTCAGGACCTCTGTCTGCTTATCTGCCCCAGAACACAAAAGAGAGGTCAGAAGATGGGGGGATTCCTTCCATGGAGTGGTCCCTGTAGGTGAGCACTTCCCCATCCCCACCCTTAATCCTCCCTCCAATGGGTGGGGGGCACGTGGGTGGTGCTTTTCTCCCCGAGGCTAGGCTGGGAGGGACTTCAAGGAAGCAAGCCTCGGAGAGCCTGTCGCGTGTCTTCCACAGCCTCAGAAACACAGTGCGCTGGGGTGTGACTCACTTTTAAGAAGTCTCAAGGGCTCTGAGAGGCTGCTGAGTGGCTTTGGCAGTCTAGAGGGGGCAGTGCAACGGTCCTCGTGTTGAAAACGGGACAAAGGGTGCAGAAGCGTTTCCCCAGGACTGCGATGCTTCTAGCCCTTTGCTTCCTGGCTGAGGGAGGAGAAGCTTTAACTCTGAATGACATGAGGAGTTTTGATCATTATATTGAAGGAACACAATATTTACTAAAATGAGACAGGAGACCACTGTTATTATTATTTCGGTGATATTGTCCCAGAGTGAGCAGACAAGCCAGGAGGACTGCCCGAGAGTTCATCAAGGGGCAGAAACTGGCCCCCAAGAGCAGGTCTGGACGAGGCTGTGGGAGGCATGCTGGAGTGGCCTCCTAGCCTCACCTTGAAACCCTGCCACGGGATGGAACAGGGGCAGGCCAGCCCGGCGTCCAGTGAGGTCGGTCCTATTATTCTTATTAGTCTACAGATGAGGAAACTGAGGCACAGGGCTGAGGCACAGGGTTTTGAGAGGATAGATTGGAGGTGAGGGGAGGCTTGTGGCAGCTCCAGAATTCCGATACAGGACAGGCGGACGTGTCTCCCTGCCAGCGGAGGAGGAGGTTAGAGCTTTTCCCGTTCCAAGGACAAGCACACCATCTTCCTTGACGTTACGTGGAGTGGCTTGGGAGAGAGGAGGCTGGTGGAGATCAGGGCTGGAGATGGTTAAGCCCCCCAACCAGAGCTGCCTCTGCGGCTCCCCCTGGGTGCGACCCAAGGCAGTGCAACAGTCCTGGGGTAGATCTGCGTATGTAGACCTTGCACTTGAGAAGGAAATCCCAGGTGGAATTCAGGAGCTGCCAAAGGTCAGAAATTTACCCCAGAGCAGGGCTGGAGAGACGACAGATTGCAGAACGATGCCCAGATTTTTGCTTCTGAAAAGAAGCAAGTTTCATGCAGGTAGGGAGAAAAAGCTGGGGGAGATGACAGGGTGGGAAAACCCTGGGCCAGAACAGCTACTCAGCACCACCTTCCCGTGGTACAAGTTGCCTTCCAGTTCCTTCTCTGTCTAGTTGTATCACCCTGGGAAACACCGCTCTAGCCTTTTTGACACCCTTCAGATGTTGACACAGGTTTGGAGAGTAAACCAAGGGTCCATGCCCAGAAGCTCACCACCCCCAAGGGTTGCTTTGGGCCCCTTTACAGCAAAGGGGGTAGCCCCGCCCCCTACCACACCTGCTTGGCCTTGACTCCAGGAAGCAACTTAACAGATCCCAAACAATAGGCCTTATTTGTTTAACATTTTACTGGCCCCACCTGGCTCCAGGGATATTTACAAGTGTCCATTATAGGGAGAAAACACCCCAGCTGGGTCTCCGGCATCCACAACAGTTTTGCATATCAGCCTCCCTCAGTGACAGGAACGAGGGAACCCTGTGCAGCCCAGGATGCGGAGGACAAAGACTTGGGTAGGTCTGTAGGCCCAACCGTGAGATTACCGTGGGTCCTTGGGCGAGTCACTACGTCCCTCTGATAACAGTTTTCTCTTCTGTGAAATGGGCATGCAATTTGTACCCCACCCAGGGTCTTAGAAGATGGTTGTAAAAACCAAGTGAGGTAAGAAGTGGGGCTTCGCAAGTGGTCAAGTACGTGGACAGGCAGAGGCATGGATATTCTTTTATACCTACAAATACCTCCTTCTCCTCTTGATATTTTACTGTGGTTCTTGGGTGGGTGTGAGTGGATTCTGCCCTTGGGTGTAGGACCACAGCACAGTAGGGAGGTATTCTCAGGACCCTTGTGGCTGGCTGTTCTGGTCCCCCAGCCAGTTCGGAGAAGGTGGCTGGGTCAGCATAAGCCACACCCAGCCAGATCCAACTGACAGGGCTTTGTGCCAGGTGCTGGGACCTGCGAGCATCCTGAGAGATCATCCAGACCCATGCAGCTGGTAAGGAGCAGAGCTGGGATTTTAAACCTGCTCACCTTAGGGCCTGGGCTCCTTCCCCTACTCCCCATCTTCCAGCATCAACAGCAGCCTCTCCGGGTCACTGTGTGAGGGACGATGCCAGGGCTGGTGGGGCACATGATACTGGCAGTCCAGAGCGTCTCATTCAAGAATCAGCCTCTATGGATACTTATTTCTTGGATAGCTGACACTCCTTTTAAAACCTTGACCCCTTTTTAGGGCTTTTTGGGTTAAAAATCTTTCTTTCTTTTTTTTTTTTTTTTTTAAAGATTTTATTTATTTATTCGACAGAGAGACAGCCAGCGAGAGAGGGAACACACAGCAGGGGGAGTGGGAGAGGAAGAAGCAGGCTCATAGCAGAGGAGCCCGATGTGGGACTCGATCCCGGAACGCCGGGATCACGCCCTGAGCCGAAGGCAGACGCTTAACGACTGCGCTACCCAGGCGCCCCTAAAAATCTTTCTAAATCATAGTACACATGTCCCTACCTCCTCAACAGAATACAGACAAGCCCTCAAGTTGGTAATAAACTTGATTTCCAGTGCAAAGGTACTGCATTGAAATAACGTCCAACAAATCTGATTTTTCCATAGAAAGTGTCATAATGATGGCCTATGTCCCTTACCAGGGACCCAAGGCCCAATTTTAGTAAGAATGAACACAAATGATTAAAATTAATTCACCATCAATCAATATAATTAGCCATCGTGTCCCTGATACCTCAGTACAGTGCCCGACACCTAGTAGGTGCTCAGTAAACCTTTGCTGAATTAATAAAAGAATGAATATATACTGGGCGACACAAAGCTATAAAATAAAATATAGCAAATGATAACAACATTTAATTACCATGTTTCCCAGGTTAGGAGCCAGGTGCCAGGGAACCCTGATATACAAGATATACAGGGGCTGGAAAAATTATCTGGATCTGGAGGCAAAGCCAACTCTATCAGAGAGCAGGACTAAATAATTTCAGATTTTTCTATTTCTTCTCGAGTCAGCTTTAGTAGGATGTGCTTTGCAATTAATCCGTCTGTTTCATCCAAGTTGTCAAATGTACCAGCATAAAGTTATTCATTATTATCCATGAAACTTTGTAGCATGTGCGGCAATGCTCCATCTTTCATTCCTGGTAAGCTGTATTGGTTTTTTCCCCTTATCTTTTCTTTGTCAATTTAGCTGGGGATTTATATGTTTAATTCGTCATTTCAAAGAAACAACTTTCGACCTTGCTGATTTTTGCTGTTGTCTGTTTGCTTTTGGTTTCACTGATTTCTATGCATCTTTCTAATGAACTTTGTTCAGGTTCCATCTGCTCTTTTTTTCCTAGCTCGTACCATGAAAGCATAGATCCCAGACTTTAAAACTTTATTCTTTTTATAATATAGACATTAAAAGGTAAACATGTTCTGCTTAAGAAGTGTTTTAACTGCATCCTACATATCTCACTATGTCATCTTTTCATTATGATTCAGGTTGAAATATTTTCTAATTCCTTTGGTGTTTCTTCTGTGACTCATGTGTAGAAGTGCTGAAGAAAATGTAAAAATGTTAAATAAAGAAGGATCAGTAATGTTGCTGTTCAGATCCATACTGTAGCCTGAGGTAAAGGGAAAAATCAGAAATACTGATATTGCTATTATTTAAAATTTTGGTGTTTTATTCCTCATGGATTTTTTTTGCATTAATTTTCATTTTTTTAAAAATTTATTTTTTTTGATTTTTTTAAAAAGGCAATTTATTGCCTTAAAATATTATTTATTATGATGACAGAGTTTGTTGGTGAACCTTCACATTTTGCACCCAAGATGAGTGCCTCACTTGCCTCACCCTAATCCTGGCCCTGGTTCTATCAGTTATTGATGGAGTGATCGTTAAAATCTCCAAGTGGGATTGTGAGGTTGCTTATTTCTCCCTTTAATTCTGTGAATTTTTGCTTCACCTGCTTTGAAACTTAATTTTAAGGTTATATTTTAAGCATATATCTTTAAGGTTATTATGGTTTTTCTTTTTTTAATGAATTGGTCCTTTTAACATTATGGATTGTTCCTCTTTTCTTTGGAATATACTTTGTCTTGAACTCAACCTTGTCTGGTATGAATATATCCACATCAGCCTTTTCGTGCTTCGTGTTTCCATGTTATGCATTCTTTCCATCATTTGAATTTCACATCTGCTTTCTTCCCAAGTTGAGAGTTCTTTCCTGTCAACAATGTAGAGTTGGGTCTTGCTTTAATTTTTTATTGTTTACTCTTTCATCCAGTCCAACAATTGCTATCTTTCAATTGGAGTGTTTATTTTATGCGTGAAGAAATTACTGATATGGTCAGATGCAGGTCTTCATTTTCTACTTGTTTTTCTGTTTTTGTTTTTGTTTTTGTTTTTTGTCTTTTTTCCCTCTGTTTCTTTATTTCTCCTTTTGGGTTTTCTTTTGAGATAACTGAATACTTTTAGTGTTTCATTTTAGCATTTGCGTTACCTCTTAGTGGTTCCTTTAAGTATTCTAACATGCACTCTAAACTTATCACAGCTCACCGTGAATTAATGTTACACCATTTCACGTAAAATGCAAGCATTGCAATGGATGGCAGACGTCTGTTTACTCTTGTCCTGTCCTCTGTGCTTTTCCTGTCATATATTTTACTTCTTCATAAGTTATAAACCCTACAAAACGCTTTAAACGTTTTTGCTTTAAGGGTATAAGTGTCTTTTAAAGAAATTAAGAAAAAACCGTCATTATATTTGCCGTCATACTTAACATTCCCAGTACTGTTCTTTCCTTCCATGAGATTCGTATTTCCATCTTTTTGTTCCCTTTAGCCTGAAAAATTGCTTTTACTATTCTTTGTGGTGTGGATCTGCCAGCAGCGAATTCTCTTGGCTCTTGTTTATCTGAGGATGTCTTCATTTCCCTGTATTTCTGAAGAAAACTTTTACTGGCTACAGAATTCTAGGTTGACAGACGCTTTCCTTCACACTTGTGAAGCTGTAAATCCATTATCTTCTGTCATCCTGTTTCTACTGAGAAGGCAGCTGTCACTTCCATTATTGTTGCCCTGTACTTAATGTATCTTTTTTTTTTTTTATTCTGGATGCTTCTAAGATTTTCTCTAGCTTTCATTTTCAGACATTTTGATTGTGATGTGGATTTCTTTATATTTTTTCCTGCTTGGGGTTTGTTGACCTTTTCGGGACTTGCAGTTTGTTGGAAATTTGAAAAGAAAAAAATGAGGCCATCGTTTCTCCTTGTATTTTTTCTGTCCCTTATTGTTCTCTTCTTATGAGACTTCAGAAGAACATGTGATAGCCTGCTGTTAGGTCCTACTAACTATCCAGTTTGGGTAATTTCTATTGTGTTTTCTTCAAGTTCACTGATTATTTCTTCTCTTATGTCCAATCTGCTTAAGTCCATTCAATACATTTTTACAGCTTTATTGACGTGTAATTGACATATAATAAATGACACATAGTTAAAATGTAAGCTTTGAAGAATTTGCCATAGGTAACCATCATGAAACCATCACCATAGTTAAAGAAATGGATTTACTCATTACCCCCCAGATTTCTTTGTTCTTCTTTGTAATCCATTCCCATCTCTCCCCCTCCATTCCCAGGTAGCCACTGACCTGCTTTCTGTCACTACAGATTAGTTTGCTTTTTCTAGAATTTCATATAATCGGAATTGGGCAGTATGTACTGTTGTTGCTGTTGTTGTTGTTGTTTCTGCCTGGATTATTTCTTATGGCATAATTATTTTGCACCTTGTCCACAGTGTTGCAGGGGTCGATAATGCACTCTTTTCTATTGTTGAGTTGTATTCTGTTACATGGATATACCACAGTTTGTTTACCCATTCACCTATTAATGGACATGAGTTATTTTCAGTTTTTGGCTATTACAAAAAAAATGACCTGCTGTGAGCATTCATGTATTGGTCTTTGAGTGGAAATAGACTTGCATTTCTTGTGCATAAATTCCCTGGAGAATGGCTGGATCAGACACAGGTATGTGTTTAGCTTGAAACCACCAAAGTGTGTTCCAAAATGGTTATATCATTTTATATTCCCACCAACAGAGCAGAGTTCCAGTTGCTCCACACCCTTGGCAGTACTTGGTATAGTCCGTCTTCTTAAAGGAATGAAAAGCACTGGAAATGATAATATGTGGGTAAATATAAATTTTTCTTCTTTTAAAGAAGCCCTTTAAACGGGACTACAGGGCGCCCGGCTGGCTCAGTTGGTAGAGCATGCCACTCTTGATCTCGGGGTTGTGAGTTTAAGCCCCACATTGGGCATGCAGCCTACTTAAAAAAAACAAAAGATACTTGTTTAAAGTAAAAACACTTAACAACATAGCATGCAGCTTATAACACATATAGAAGTAAAAACATCTGACACATTCGCACACAAAGAGAGGACATGGGAGTTTGCTGCTCTAAAGATCTCATACAGTATGTGGAGTGCTATAATATCACATGCAGGGGGCCTGTGACGAGTCAGAAAGGCATGCTATAACCTTAAAGCAACCACTAAAGCAAACAGAGAACTATAGCTAAGAAATCAAAAGAGATAAAATGGAATTATAAAAAATACAATCCAAAAGGAGTCAAAAAAGAAATGGGACACTATCACCCAGCATGACACACTTGATGTTTGCAGACGCTTCACTCATGGATGGCAGAATACACACTCCTTTCAAATGCACATGGAACGCACACCAAGGCAGACTGCATTCTGGGCTGCAGACCAGGTCACCATACATGTCTATGGATTCCAGGTACATAAAGTGTGTTCTGTGTTGGGGGAATTAAATTGGAAATACCCAAAAGACATCTGGAAAATTCCACAATATCAGAAACTAAATAATACACTTCTAACTAACCCATAGGCCAAGAGGAAATCAGAAGAGAAACCAGAAAGTTATTTGAACTGAATGAAAATTAAAATGCGACAGATCGACATTTGTAAGATGCAGCTAAAGCAGTGCTTAGTGGAAAATTTATAGCACCAGTTGCCGCTAGCAAAGAGGAAAGTTCTGAAAGCCATGACCTAGGCTCTCACCTGAAGAAACCAGAACAGGGAGAAAAATTAAGCCCAAAGTCAAAGGAAAGAAATAATGAAATAAATTAGAAATCAGTGATGTTGAAAACTGAAGAGAAGAGAGAATGAAATCAAATGTTTTTTCTTTGAGAAGAGCAATGAACTGATGTGCTTCCTATTTTTTCAAGAGTTGGCTCTCCTCTGGTTTCGGTTGCTTTCCAGCGCTTTCAGATTTTTATTTTTTTAGATTTTATTTATTTATTTGAGAGAGAGAGAGAGCACACGCTGGGGGGAGGGGCAGAGGGATAAGCAGACTCCCCACTGAGCCCGGAGCCAGATGTGGGGCTCCATGGGGGCTCTATCTCAAGACCCTGAGATCATGACCTGAGCCGAAGGTAGATGTTTAAACGACTGCTCCACCCAGGCGCCCCCTTCAGATGTTTTTAAAAATGTGTTGTCTGGGGCGCCTGGGTGGTTCATTCAGTTAAGCATCTGACTCTTGATTTTGACTCAGGTCATCATCTCAGGGTCATGAGATCAAGCTCTGCATCAGGCTCTGCACTGGGCATGGAGCCTGCTTAAGATTCTCTCTCTCCCTTGCCCTTTGCCCCTCCCCACCCTGCTCATGCATGTGTGAACATGCACTTTCTCTCTCTTTCTAAAAATAAATACATGAAATTAAAAATAAATAAATAAGAATGTGTTGTCCAGAGATTTTAACTGTGATAATCAGGAGAGTGAGTCTGATTAAAGTGAACCCCTGTGTACTGTAGCTGGAACCTTGTCTCACTATTTGTCACGATCAGCGTGCCTCCCCGTGGAGCTGTCCCTCCCACTTATTTGCTATGTCTGTCTGTGAACCAGGAGAACAGACGATCACACTTGTGAGGACTGTGTAAAACCAAGAGTAAGCAGTGAGTAAAGTTCCTGAATCTCTGCTCCAGAGCCTCCTTTGCTGACTCCTTGGGAGGTTGTGTGACCCCGCAAAATGGAGATGGATTGCTTAGTCTGACCTATGACCCAAGCCTGGCTCTGCCCCTTAGCTGTTGCATGACCTTGCGTGATCACCTCTCAGGACCCAGTTTCCTCCCCTCTAAAATGGGGTGGATACGAATCTCCAGTTTGTGGCAGGGATAAGAGGACACAGTATGGTGTAAGTGCCTTGCACAGCATCTGGCACATAGTAGGTGCTCAGCACCAATGACCTTCCCTCCCCATCCCCTCTCCTTCCTGTCCAAGGTGCAGCTGTTGACTTAAGTTACCACCAGATAATTAAGTTAGGATGGTTCTAGGTATCAATACCCTCTGAGCCAATTTGCTTTTTCATTTTTCTCCAATTGTGTGTGTTTTAATGAATAGTAAAGGCATCAAAGATTCTACTCGATATTACAAAAACTCAGCCTTTCACTTCTACTTCGTATTATACACTTAGGATGAGCGTCCATGAGCATGTCAAACAACAGAAGCAGCAGGACCTTGCTCAGGGGTTGGTCGAGTCCAACCATTAACTCTCAGCAGACTGTGTAAGGGCTGAGGCACCAGGGTCTAACGTCCTTTACGGGCAGCTTCTGGGCAGATGTGTGGACACTCACCTGCCTTGGGGGAAGTGTAGCCTCCAGCGGACTGAGCGTCGTCCAGCTGTCTTCTGCTACAGCTGGGGGACTCAGCACAGGAAACACCAGACCTCCCAGCTTCTGGCCTCAGAGCCAACTCCCTCTCACACCTGTCTCCTTCACCACCTGTCCCTGAAAACTTCATTAAAAATCAAGCAGGGCTGTGGAGTCCCTGCTCCAGGAGTGTTTTTAGGAAGGATCACAGGCCCTGTTCGAAGTGTATAATGTTCTCAAGGAGAGAGGGTGAGGGGGTAAAATTCTGTCCACTCCAGAGTCCAGGCTTAGAAACTCTGTCAAGAAAAGAAGAGTCGGCTGGGTGGAGGAGAGTTCAAATGCGATGCGGCAGGTGTCTCCAGAGGCTGGCACGCTGCCCAGTCATTGTCCAGGCATTCATTCACTTGTTCATTCATCCACTCATGTACGTTTATTCCTTGGACTGTTTAATCAGTAAACAAGAATTTCCTGAGCACCTACTATGTGCCGGCCATTGAGTGAAGTACCAGGGTTGCTAAGGGAAGTGTGATAACCCAGCTTTGCCTGCTCAGTACCCACTCCCCATTCTTTTGGTGTCACTACCTTTGATTTTGTTTAGGGGACAGTCCCACCCAATGGATAAGGCTTGGGTGGGGCTGTCATCCAGGTGGGCATGTCCTTCTGTGGTCCAAGACTTTCCCCCTGGAATTTGAATATTGAACAGAGTGACATGAATCTGATAGGGTGTTTTGTTATCTATAGCACCTAAAAAGACCCTACCTGTGTCCCTGATACCTGGATCCCTAGGGCTCCTCACTCTCTCCTGAATCCAGTGTTTGATTTTTATTGGAATTCTTCCAGCTCTCCCAAATTCTCCCGATCCATTCTGTTTCTTCTTAAGTAAACCAGTGTTTGTTTCTGTTGCTGGCAACCCCAGCATCCTCACATATTCCCTTCCCTCCAGGATGGCAGTCTCGTGGGACAGACAAATAAAGAAATGATGTGGGTTCAAGATACCCTGCTTGTGATCACACTGGGGCCCTGGGAGCCCAGAGGAGGGGCCCTGATTCCTTTCTTATCCCAGTTTCTCTTTAACCAAAGAGCCTTGAAAGCTTACCCACAGGTGTTTCAGTTACCCATTGCTGTATGTAACAAACCATCCACAGCTTTGAGCTTGAAACAAGGATGCATCAGTATTTCGTGAGGTTTGGGATTTGTCTGTGCTTAGCTGCTGGGTTCTTGCTTCAGGTCTTCCACGCTGTTTGCGCATCAGAATTCAGCTGGGGCTGGAATTAGCTGAAGACTGTCCCCTGCAAATGTCGACAATGGCTCACATAGTGTGATGGCAAGACTCTTTAACCAAAGAGCCTTTTTTTTTTTTTAAAGATTTTATTTATTAATTCAACAGAGATAGAGACAGCCAGTGAGAGAGGGAACACAGCAGGGGGAGTGGGAGAGGAAGAAGCAGGCTCATAGTGGAGGAGCCTGATGTGGGGCTCGATCCCGTAACGCCAGGATCACGCCCTGAGCCGAAGGCAGACGCTTAACCGCTGTGCCACCCAGACGCCCCTTAACCAAAGAGCCTTGAAAGCTTACCCACAGGTGTTCCAGTTACCCATTGCTGTATGTAACAAACCATCCACAGCTTTGAGCTTGAAACAAGGATGCATCAGTATTTCGTGAGGTTTGGGATTTGTCTGTGCTTAGCTGCTGGGTTCTTGCTTCAGGTCTTCCACGCTGTTTGCGCGTCAGCATTCAGCTGGGGCTGGAATTAGCTGAAGACTGTCCCCTGCAAATGTCGACAATGGCTCACATAGTGTGATGGCATGCGGCAAGAGCAGCTGGGGCTGTCTACAGGAACATCCAAAAATGGGGTCTCATGCAGGCTTCTTACAGCATGGTGTCTGGGTTCTGAGAAAGACCATTCCCGGATCAACCCGAGAGGCCCCAGCGACGCTGCACATCTTAGGACCGAGCCCTAGAGGTCCCAGACTATCAGCAAAGCCACTTTCTAGGGGGTCAAGCAAGTCACTCAGCCAGCCCAGACCCAAAGAGAGGAATTAGACTCCCTGTCCTGATGGGGGGGTGGAAAAGTCACATCACAGAAGAGCACGAGGAATGAGAGATACTATTGTGGCTGTCTTTGGACAATAAGATCTGTCTCACCGGGCAGTCCCCCTAGAACATTCCTTGGGCCACTAAGGTGCCCCAAGTAGGTGGCAGATGCTTGGTGTTTGATCCTGAGTATCTCCCAGATGTCAGATGTGACTCTTTACTTTGGAAGTGTCCTCAACGTCTCTGGGCATCGTCATAAAGCTCAGTTAACACTCTCAGACCAAACCTCTAAGTTTTAGCTCCACACTCTTTCCATACGCTCCTCTCCCAATATTGCTGTAAGGCAGGTTAAATTAAATAAATTAAATTTCTCATTCCAGTCCCTGGCTGTGAGGTTTGCACTCGGGTCTGCGGCTTCTCTGCCTGAGTGGGCTTCCCCAGGAGAGGCTCTATCGTCACAATGGAAATGGGAAAGCCTGTGGGTTAAGGAAGATCTGGGCTTAGGGTGGGCACTCCGTAAATGTTCTTTGAATGAAAGAAGGATGAATGAATTAATGGATTAATTAATGAACAACCTGGCATTCTGTTCAGCACAGTTTCAGGACCTTCGAAAACTCAATTGCACCTCTTAACTATTCTTGTATTATTATTCTTTCCTGCAGTTCAGGGAGGAGGAATTCAGGTCTGCTTTAGATTCAGGCTGCCAGGACAATCAGCAGGACTCACCTTCCCGCACCTGTAACACCTGGTCACACTCTATTAAGGTACCTCCCTCCCTCCCTCCATCCGTCTGTCCCTCCCTCCCCCTCTCCCCTCCCCTTCCCCCCTCCATCTTCCTTTCTCCACCCAACAGACGCTCCTTGCACCAAGCCCTGCAGCGCTTACACTAAGAATGTGGATGTGGCCACCCTTTCTCGAACGTGCCCTCATATCTGTTTACACGGCTGTGACAACTTGAGACAGACCGCACGCCTCTCTCTTGGCGTATCCCCAGTGACCTGAACGGCGTCTGACCCGCAGGACAGTGGCCAACGAATGTTTACTGGATGAATAAACAAACGCCCGAGTGTTCCGAGTGAATGATCTTGGAAAGCACACAAGGGTTCCTCCAGTTCAGTGACAAACGCACAGTTGGCTTCATCTGGGGGTTCATTCCACCTTGGGGTCTTGGGTCATTTCAGTTCAGGGCTCCGTGGAGGAATGTGGGGTTTGGGTTGCCCATCCCGAGTTCCCAGAGCAGTGAGCCCAGAACGGATGCCTCTCTCAGGGGCAGAGAGGTGCCCGGGGAGGGCTTGCCTTTTGCATCCGCCGCGGCCCAGGCGGGGACATGGGACAATCCCACAGTGTGGCCGAGGCCGTGCTGGAGGCTGCCTGGCTGCTGGGTGCACACCCACTCCCGGCGTGACCTTGATCGCGGACCCTCACTAGGGGCTGAGCCAGTCTCAGACAATGCACAATGCTGCTGGGTCGGCCACAGGCGCTCCATTGAGCCTGCGCCGCGGGTCCAGAGGCAAGAGTTATGAGGACTCTTTGTTCAGGGGCTCACGAGGGGGCTGCTTAGCCGCCCACACAAATATGCAAAGCCTTTCCAACCCTGGCTGTGGAGAAAGCCCCCCGGTCACCCTAGAACTAGAACTGGAATTGCAAAGGAGAACGAGGGCTGGGAAGAGGGCACAGACCCCAGGCCAGGCCGCCCCTGGGGGGGGGCACCTCCCGGGGGGACTCCTTCCATGCAGCGGCATAGGGGTGGGTAGGTCTTAAAACCTGTTCCCGGGAGGTAAACTGAGGCTCAGAAAGGTCAGAGCACTTGGCCGAGGCCACAGGAAGGCCGCGATCCTGAGAAGGACCGCAAAGCCCCCAAACAACAGGAGTGCAACGACCGTGACCCCGAGAGCAATGATGATGGAAATCACGGAAGGATACTTCTGTTTGTTCTGGAAAACAAGGTTACACGTGTTTCTGGTGGGAACTTTGCCGGAGGCCGGCCAGGTAATGGCAAGAATCTGGGCTTGGATCCCAGCTCTCTTTCCTATAGCTGTGTGACCCTGGGCAGGTTGTCTAACCTCTCTGTGCTTGGTTTGTAATAGTACTTACCTCCCAGGCTTGTTGTGAGGATCAAGAGAGACGATGTGTGTCCATCCCACACAGAGCCAGGCTGGTGGGCGCCTGGTCATGGTTTTGGCCTCGCGGTTGCCAGGTCGTGTGGGGACTTGCGCTGAGACCCTCAGAACTGTGACATCTGTGGCCTCAGCAGAGCTGGGGCAGCATTTCCCCGTCTGGGCTTCAGTTTGCCCATCGGTGAAAGGTTAGGAGGCGAAGTTGGATGAGAACGGACTTCTCACGCTCAGCATGACTGACATTGCGGACCACATAGTTCTTTGCTGTGGGGCGCTCTCCTGTGCATTGTAGGATGTCTACGACATCCCTGGCCTCAACCCACAAGATACCAGTAGCACACCCCTTCGCTCCCGCCCGTCGTGACAACCGCAACTATGTCCAGACATTGCCGACGTCCCCTGCAGCAGAAAGGTGAGGTTATATTCTTTGCCCATCAGAGCAGGTGCGGAGAGGGAACAGCTCCTGTGTGCTCAGTGCTCTGCTGGCGACAGCAGGTGGCATGACCCTGCTCGCGAGGACCGAATCTTCAGATCAGAACCACTCAGTAAGCACTCACACAAGAAACAAATTCTGAGGAGCACTGAGCCCTCCAAAAAGCCATCCGGGTTCCCCTGGCTGGGTGAATGCCTTCCTCTGTGCGTCCAGACAGCCTCTCCCCCAGCCTGCCAACAACCCTTGGAGATGATTTTTACAGATGGGGGATTGGGGGCTCAGTCAGGGACAGCGAGGGACTCACCCAAGGTCATGTTTCCACTTAGAGCCAGCTAGCTCTCTTCCAGAATCTAGATTCAGTCAAGGAAAGTTTGGAGCCCTGGGAGAGGCCACCCCTGCTGGAACAGCAGAGCCTGGGATATAGAGAACCCCAGCTCAGATGCTTACTGACGGGGCGGCCTCTGCGCCTGGCCTCTCCTGTCTGCACAAGGGAGATAATTACGCCTGATCCACAGCATTCCTGCAAAGAGTTGGTGAGGTGACACAGAGCACCTGGCACTCCGTAGGTGCTCAGCAAACAGCAGCTGTAACGCTTGAGGCTGCCGTCCCTAAGGATGCAGAAGTAGTTGTCGCACGGGGCGGCCAGACAGGCTGGCCTGGGCAGCTTGCAGATGCCAGCTCCCTGAGCGGGCTGCGGGGCTGGAGACTGGCCTCCACTCCCAGGGGCCCCCGGGGCAGGGGCCACACTGAGAACAGCAGGTGTTGGAGCACTGCGGAGCCAACAGTGCCCCCTACTGGACGGTCTGCAGAGTCGGGAGAGGGGCCCAGTCGCCTTAACAAAGCTGGGCCCCTGAAGGAGGGGCCCTGGGGCCTGGCTGGCCTGACAGATCCTTCCGGCTCACAAAGATCGTCCTGAGCTGGCCCCTTTCCCAGGTGACTCCTTTTGTGTGAGCCGGAGGAGACACATCCTACCAAGGACTGCCCTTCTTGCTTCGACCGAGTTCATTCTTCGGCTTCTCTGACTTAACTCTAGCATCTGTCCTCTCGGGGCACACAGGGGAAGGGAAGCCTGGACACAGGAGCTGAGTTATTATCTGAAACCCGGCCCCTGGCTTCCTGGCTCCAGGACAGTAAGAGGTGGCTCCAGGCAGCACACAGAGCAGTGGCCCCCACGGTGAGCTGCCCCCCCTCCCCAGAGGTGCCGGGAAGAGCTCTTCACCTTTCTCTTACAGCCACCATTTCACAGGCTTGCATGGAGTGTGAGCCTGGGCATCCAGGACTCAGAGAAGCCTAGAGAAGGGCAAATATCCACCCAGGTAGAATTTCTTACTGGAGGTGCCAAACCCCTCCAGTTCCCTGGTCATTCCCATAGAAGGTGAGGGTGGCAGTGGGGCTCCTTGTCCACTCACCCTGGTGTCAGGATGGCTGGTCGGGAAGTAGCCGTGATTCTTCCTCGCATGCTGTTGAATGAAACCAGCAAATGGGATCCTCGCTCTGGGAGCCAGACTTTATCACTCAAGCATGGCCAAAAATACTTCGATGGGTATCCTGGCCCGAGGAGTGAGCTGCGTGTGATCCCTGGTTGTCCGGGTCCGAGGGGCAGATCCATCAGACCTCAGCTTCTGTCTGCAACCGAGCAGGGAGGTGCTGAGTTGGAAGGAGACAGGGAGGCAGAGGAACGACCCGGTGGTCTCAAATGCCCTCATCCCAGGTCTGCAGCCACTGGGACCCTGGCAGGGGCATCGGATTGTTCCCTTGCTCTCTTGACACTTTTCCACACCCCGAGTGTGTATAAACGGAGAGAAGGGCTGTGTGGCTGAGCCAGAGCATGGAGCAGGGGGTGAAGAGACTGCCCCTCTCCTGGCGTGGTGACTTCTCAGTGTGCATGCTGATTTCCTCTTCCACTGACCTCGGAGGGAGAGTGTCTGCCTCGTGGGTTCTTGGGAAGCTTCAAGGAGACGTGGAGCATTTGCTAAGGCTGCCTCGTCGTTCTCTTCTTGATGACAGGATGGGCTGTGGTCATGGTCAGCTGATGGTCCCCAGGAGGTCCTGTGACTCTCGGGGGATTGGGGAGGTTGGGCCAGCTAGCCTGCAAGTCCCTCCAGGTCCTGGAACCGACGCTCTCGTCCTCTGTCCCCACTCAGGGCAGGGGGCGTGTGCTGCCCAGCACAGAGGGTCCAGCTCTGCTCCTCACCTGTGCACGACCTTTGCAATCCTGCCCTTGCAGGATTCTTAGAGACCGTTGAAGGGGACAAAGTGTGTCAAGGTTCCATAAATGGCTGTTCTTTCCTTCTCTCATTTCCCTCTGTCTCTCTTCTGCCCTCGGGTCCATTAGCTTTTAGTTTGCCTCAAGTGACATAAATAATAAATGACCTTTCCCCTTCCAGCGCTTATCAGTCTTTGGGCAGCCTGTTTTTAAATAAATAAATATTACTTGGAGATTTCTTATTCTTTCTTTTAAAAGGTTTTAACCCCCCCCCCCACTAATATTAGAATTTCCCACGGGGATTAAAAATCACTCCATCAAAAGGGGTATTTTCAAACGGGGTGGGGGGTGTTTGCCCCTCAGGAGACATTTCTCGTTGTCACCACTGGAGGAGGGGATCCTGTGGCATCTGATGGGTCAAGGCCAGGGATGCTGCTGGGCCCCCTACAATGCGCAGGGCAGCCTTCCAACAACACAGGATCTGGCCTCAAATACCATTAGTGCCAAGGTTGAGAAGCCCTGGTCTAGACCAGCAGCCACGAGGGATGTGAGCCTCTCCACGGGAGGTGGTGGCCACGGCCAAACCACCAGTGCCCCGGATCGCCCCACTCCCGGGATGAGTCTGCATCGGCCAAGTTCAGAAACAGAATTCCTGAGCGAGCCAAGTCCTCTGCGTTCCTCCCTGAGCATTTCCAGAGCCTGGGGGCAGCGGGAACAGCTGGGCTTAGGGGTCAGAGGCCAGCCACAGACGCTGCTTGTCCGCTCTCCTGCTGTGTGCCACTGGCAGGCCACTTCGCATCCCGAAGACCTATGTAGGCCCACGTCCATCTTGTGGTTCCCCAAGAGTGCAGTAATTTTGGAAGCCTAGGGTGGATTTTGATGGCACAGGGACCGCTGCTTTAATAGCAGACCACGACATGAAATAATCTTTCCCTTTTCCATTTGCTTCCAAACGTCTGGTTAAGTCAAGGGAGCCTCTGCTTGGTGCTTCTCTGTCTGTGACGCTTCCTTGACTTTCACTGATCACCCTCCTTAACCCTGAGTGGCCAGGCCCCAGGTTCAGAGCCATGGCCCCATGAACTCCCGTCTGGCTGGGATTTAGTACCCTGGGCTTACTACGGTCCTCGGATTCTTCGTTGTGGCTACAGTCTTTCACAGCAGGCACTGCTGGTTTCCCATTTTCGGTAGTGAAGTGTAGCTTCCTTTGAACATGAAATTTAGTAAAGTAAACAAGTAGACTTAAAGATAAGTATTCAGTAAATAGCAGCCTGGATGGTACATGGAAGTGGCAGGTTTGTGACAAGTGTTCAAGAATGCCCGGGATTTGCATCCCTCTTTTATAGCTTTTTATCTTATTTTTTAAGTAGGCGCCGTGCCCAACATGGGGCTTGAACTCTTGACCCCGAGATCGTGAGTCATGTGCTCCACCGACTGAGCCAGCCAGGTGCCCCGAGAAGGCCTGGAGTTTGGAGCTCTGTCCCTCAGCTTCCTCATAGGAAATGGGAATAACAGTCTGTCCCCTTGGGCAATTGGGTTGGGGTAACAATCGAGCAGCATGGGTCAGGGGAAAGCTCTGGCCCCTGGTCCACTATGCACCTGCAAGGTGCTGCTGTCCACGGGATGACCTTCTGCAAAGTCAGTCCCCGTCTCAGGGTTTAGGGTCACACCTGCCTGCTTTCGCCCTCACGCTTACGGCATCAGCCTGGCCTGGGAGTCAGAGAGCCTGTGTTCCAGCCCTGACTCGGGAGGTCAGTCCCAAGCAGGAGCAAAGTAGTATCCATATGACAATCGACCGATCCTAAGATCATAGTGGGTAGAGGATACAGGATGAAAATGGGGGTGCATGCCCTGCCTACAAGCATTCCAATTCAAACATCTAAAAGCTACTGTGAGCTGCTGACCAGCCAGACTTGACCAGCGGGTGGCTGGTTTGAGACCCCTCAACTAGATCGTTTGTAGGGCCAGTCTGGGGAGACACCCAGCACCAGGGGAGGCCTCACCCTTCTGCACGCCCGTCCTTCATGTCCATACTCAGGACCAGGCTAAGGAAGGGCTCAGGAAATGTTTGCTCCTTGAGCAGGAATGTAGTGGTGATGCCACTGAACGCATTATCTGAGGGTCCTCTTAGGGATTGGGAGCGTGGAAGCTAAGACCATTTTCAAAGGGAAAAAGTCTTTGTAATTCGATGATCAGTTCCTCTGGAGTCCAAAGGTGCAAATTACTTCTTTCCATTGCCCTCAAACAGATGGCTGTATCTGTGAAAAGCTCTGAATGAAGGAGCTGGCATATACTTCAATGTCATAGGTAGAAAAAATTGTGTGTATTTAAGCCATAGAAAACATGGGACGGCCAGTGCTCCTGCTGGGAGGGGGCATCTGGGCTGAGATGGTGGGGGAGCCCAGATTTATGTCTCCCCACGTGAACCTGCTTGCTCAGGGCCTCTATCCTCTGGGTGGGATAGCAGGAAATACAAAGGCACCATTTCCATGTGTTACTTCTCTCTCTTCAAGCTCCTGTAGACGAATTTGCAAGTTAAACGCATTTAGGTTACAGCTGCACCATAAAAAGCAAGCAACCTACTTCTTACAAAGACTGACTAGCCACCTGTTAGGAGAACTTCTGAGGACTATCATATTAATAATAATATAATATAATATAATATAATATAATTTAATTTAATTTAATTTAATTTATAATAATAATTACACAAATTATATAATATAAATATATATAAATTATATAATATATACAGATTATGCAAATACATATATAAAAAGAATTATTATAAATTTTTTTGCCTCAGTAGCAAAAACCCCCTTCTGTAATCTCAAATGCCTTGTTTTACTCTAAATTTAGATACTCACGCGCACACCGGGCTGTCAGATAAAATACAGAGCGCCCACTGACATGCGAATTGCAGAGAAACCGTGCATAACTTTAGCCCAAGCGTACCCCAGGCACTATTTGGGAATACTTATAGCCAAGGACTAATATTAAATATTAACATTCAAATGTAACTGGGCAGCCTGTTTGTCTGTGCGTGTGCCTATGCACACACAAGCACCCACGTGCGCGTACACAAATATGTGCTCAGGGACACGGAGAAGTGCGATGCCCGTGCCTGAGGCTTCAGAAGCGCATGTGCGCGCGCACGCGCACACGAATACCCGAGCGCACAGATGTACATGCGCGCGCGCATTAGATTTCACGCTGGTATGTAGTCGGGCCCCGTGGGGTCCCCAGGGTGTCCTCAAATGCTTTTTCCCCATCCCGGGGCCTGGGGCTGCTTCCCGAGGCCAGGTTCCTCCCTGATGTCCCTGAGGCCGGCGGTGGCCGGGCAGTCGTTGAGCGTTCGCGCTGTTCCCACGGATTTTACAGCTCGGGCCTGGCCTGGCGGCGGAGGCCTGGGCCCGGCGGGCAGCTTCCCCTCTGCTTCAGCCGGCCTCGGCCTCCGTTTCCCTAACGGCGGCTCCATTACCTTCTGGCCGGCAGGCCGGCTGGCTGGTGGGCTTTCTGGGAGCAGGCCTCTTCCCTCCCGGCTCCCCAGCTGCTCATATCCTGGTTTATGGCCCCCGGGCAGCGCCGGGGGGCCTGCAGCCTGGATGTTCGGGGATTTTTATTGGCGTCTCCGTCAAGATGAGGGCCGTGGGGGTCCTTGGGGCCTTCCGGAGCCGCTTTATTGGAGCCGGCCTTCCAGACGCGCTGGGGAGCAGCGATTTCCAGGGGAATCTGGTTTCTCTGCCGGGCTCGCACCCCGTTGCCTCTGTGTTTGGCTTGGCAGCGCCTGGCCTGGCCTGTTTTGATCCTCACCTCGCGCTGGGCTTTTGTGGCCTGTCTGTGGATGAGGTGGCGCGGGGCAGCCATTCCCCCGCAGCCGCGGGGACACAAACGGAGCTTTGTGTCTGCGGGCGGCAGGTGGAAGGCAAAGAGCTCGAGCCCTTCCAGGGCTGAGGGGAAGTGCTCTGAAGTTGGAAGACATTAAAACACAAATAAAAACCACTCCACCTCGTCTACACCTTGGGAACCCAAGCTCGCTCGTGAGAGAAGATTGAACGGCTGGGTCTCCGTTACTGCCAGCTCCTTTGGGATCCCCAGTCAGAACAAAGAGGTGGGCGTGATCAGTATTCTGCAAGGAGATTTAAATTAAAAAAAACTCCAGGGGGAGTTCAGGTCACTCTGAGCTCAAAAGGAGCAACAGATGGCAGGAGTGTCGTGGGCGTTTGAGGCAGGAAGGAAGTGTCATGGGAGAATGTGCGGTCCCAGAGGGTCCTGTGTACCACGTGGCCCTTTCTCCACTTTGTCGCCCCCAAACCAAATGAACAACCAACCCCTTTTACATAAAAGATTCAAGGTTAGTATTATGGACTGCGTAGTGTTCCCCCAAACTCCGATATTGAAGTCCTACCCCTCCCTGGACCTCAGAATGTGACTGTGTTTGGAGACAGGGTCTTCAGGCAGGTGATCAAGGTAGAGGGAGGTCATATGGGGTGACCCTGACCCAATCTGACCGGTGTCCTTCTAAGAAGAGATTAGGATACAGACCCATACTCAGAAGGGCCTTGCAAGGACAGACGGAGGAGACAGCCGTCCACCAGCCAAGGAGAGGGGCCTCAGGAGAAACTAGCCCCACGGTCACCTTGATCTTGGGACTCCCAGCCTCTAGACTGTGAGGAAGTAGATTTTTGTTGTTTGAGCCCCCAGTCTGTGGTGCTTTGTTTCAGGAGCCCCAGCACGCGGGTACAGTTAGAACAGGAAGGAAGTTATCAGTAGAACCGTAACTTAATTTTTTTTTCCGTAGGCTCCTGGCCCAGCGTGGAGCCCAGCGCAGGGCTTGAACTCCTGACCCTGAGATCCAGACCTGAGCTGAGATCAAGAGTTGGACGCTTAACTGACTGAGCCAACCAGGTGCCCCTAATTTTATTTTTTGTACTTGGTGGATTTGAGGGGGCAGCCTCGTAACGGAGGGTGACGTGGAGACACTAGCCATCTGTGCTCAAGGGTGTTCGTTTTACATGTCAACAGTCCATGAGCAGTTCCCCCTCGCTGCCCTTTGCTCTTGCCATTTGCTCGCTCATGTTTTGGGCTCCCCGAGAAGTGAACCCCGAGACCCGGGTGTAAGTGGCTTACTGGGAGGTGGTTCTGGGAAGTGTGCGTGGGGCAAGGAAAGACATAAAGCGTTGTGAGCAGGGGGCACTCAGTCCTGCGGAGAACCCGCTGGGACACTGTAGCACCGCTCAGAACTGTCCCTCCAAGGGCAGGAAGTGGGGTGGCTTTTGAGTCACCCGTCCCTCATTCATTGAGGGTTACCCTGGGCATTGACTCCAGTTGCTGGAGAAGGTGGCCAGGCCAGAGGTGTAGAGATGGCCTTTGGGGAGAAGCCAGGAATGTCTTCCCAGGGTGGCCTGAGGGATGGGGGGGAGGGGAGCTGTCTGCTGTCTCCCTTGAGGCTGTGAAGTTGTCCTGGAACCAGTCCCATCTCAGGGGGAAAGCTTTTCCCTCCCTCCCTCCTGAATTTGTTGATAATTACTGTGCGGTGGACACCAAGCACCTGCTTTGAGCCTAGCGACTCGCCAGGGGATACTAAAATGAGTGGCTTGGCGTCTCTGCCCCTGAGCTGTTCTTAGTCTCATGGCAAGGGCTGGCTCTGCCTCGCTGCCTTTGCAAATGCTGGCCATCCCAGGCAAAACCACGCTGCCTCCGGAAAGTCGAGATCTGGCCTGTCACTTGTCGCAGGTGTGGGGAGGTGCTGCTGGGTGGACACGCTGGCTTTGCTTCCTTCCGGCAGTTCTGTGGGGCGCTTTGGATGCCTCTCTGAGGGTCCCAAGCCATGGGGCCCCGCGGGTGCGATGGATGTATGGTGGGATCCTGACTATATCTGCTTTGCCAGGTTTGGTAAGGGAGGGGAGGTATCAGGGACCCCAACAGGGATCGCACGGCTAAGCTGCCTTCTTTCATCTGGTCATTGCAGTAAAAAAGCTCTTACAAAAAAAAAAAAAAAAAAAGAGCTCCATCTGTCTGGTTCCTAGATCTGTTTCTCAATTTTTTCTGAACACAAAGAAGCAGAAAAGAGGTGTGATTAATTAGCATTCCCCCAAGCCCCAATATTTATACGGATGACTATGTGACTATTTTTTAACTTTATTATTATTATTTTTTTAAAGATTTTATTTATTTATTCAACAGTGTTAGAGACAGCCAGTGAGAGAGGGAACACAAGCAGGGGGAGTGGGAGAGGAAGAAGCAGGCTCATAGCGGAGGAGCCTGATGTGGGGCTCGATCCCATAACGCCGGGATCACTCCCTGAGCCGAGGGCAGATGCTTAACCGCTGTGCCACCCAGGCGCCCCAACTTTATTATTTTTAATCAACTTTACTGATATATCCTTTACATACAATAAAGTGTATAGTTTGACAAATTGTGACAAATTACGTACCCAAGTGATCACCCCCCCCCCCCCCGAGTCAAGACAGAGACTATTTCCATCATCCTAGAAAGTTCCCGTATGCCCTGTTCTGCCCAGACATCCACACCCACCGCAGTCAGGCAACTTCCAGTCGATTTCAATCACTGTGGGATAGTTTGCCTATGTTGCAGCGTCATGTGCATGGAAGCATCTAGAATGTTCTGTTCCAAGACTTGGCTTCTTTCACACATGTTCTTTACTTTTTTACCGAGATAAATTCCATTGTGTAAGTCTTTATGCAGTCTTATGTTTTCATTCTCTTGTGTACAGACCTAGGGGTTGGATTGCTGAGACTTATGGTAGGTTTTACGTGTAACTGTGTAAGAAATTGCCAAACTGTCTTCTAAAAGCCTCGCTCCAGTGAATGCCCCGTGACCTACTAGAATTCCAGGTACTCCCTATCATTTCCAGCACTTAGCATTTTCAGAATTTTTTGTTTGAGCTGTTCTAGTGGACGTATAATGGTATCTCATCTGTACTGTGCATTCATATCTTCTTTTGTGAGGAATCTGTTCAAGACTTTTGCCTGTTCTAAAAATCAAGTTGTTTGTTTTCTAATTGTTGAATTGTAGATGCTCTCTGTGGGTACCGAATACAAGTCCTTTGTCAGGTAGATGCATTGCAAATATCCCAGTCTATGCTTTGCCTTTTCAGTTTCTTAATGGTGTCTTTATTGCTGTTGCTTTTACATTAGGAGAAAAGGTCTAGTCTCTTCTAGCATTTTTTTTTGCTTTTAAAAAAATTAATGACTTTATCATAGTATACTTTTCATACCATAAAATATACTTCTTTTTGGTGCACATTAATGGTGTGTGGTTTTTTTCCTTTCAGTATTCAAAAATGTCGCCAACTATTTAGAGATCCAGTCCGATGCTCTTACCCATATTTTTTTTTTTTCTGGGGGAGTGGGATACTGCTAGTGTTTTTAATGTGTAATTTTAATAGAAATATCTGTTCAAAATCGTAAAGAAATGCATTCTTCTTATTTTGAAAAATCGAACACTGTAGTCAAGAAAAAGTTACTGACACACCGAAAGTCAACTTCAGCTTTTTGGTAGTGAGCCAAAATCTGATATCTGGCCTCAGCTTTGGCTTGGCTTTTGAAAGGTCAAATAGTTGACGCCAACTTCAATGTCATTTCTGGCATCCCCGAACTTGTGTGTAATCAACAGTCACGTGATTGTCTCATATCTAATCATCACCATAAGAGCAGTGATATGAACAAGGCGTGGCATTCAGATTTATTCACTGCTAAACATCCGTTTGGAATATTAGCGAGCCTCCTAGATGCAACTTAGAGTGAGAATCTCTTTTGTGCTTTGTATGTTGAAATGTTGTAGGTCAGTAAAGACGTGTATTTGTTGTTGCATGAATGTGCTACAACAACCATGTGTCAGAGTTGTTCATTTTAGGCATGAAAATGATTATGAGCTTTCAAATAGTTAAATAGGGGAATAGCTGACAGTATAGTGATAGGAGAGACTGTGTTAGCTAGACAACTTTAGGAAAAACATTATATCCTTTTTGGGAGCCAAAATATTATAAAACCCGACCTCACTTGAAAGTGAACATCTCCTCAGTGGGATGGGACCCCTCAGAAGAGGGGCTACAAAACATCCCATTAACTGATGATCCCAAACTACTCTTCCTGCCCTCTGTCAGCCCTTACAATTTCATTACAATTTTAATACAAAATTGTAATAATAACGTTTTTCCAAAAAATGATGCAAAGCTTTGGTCTTTCTCTTCTTTGACTGAAAATTCTTTTAAAAATAGACCTTTTTTTAGGCTCACAGCAAAATTGAACAGGTGGTATAGAAATTTCCCGTACACCTCCTGGGCCATTGGTATCTTTTGACAAACAAATGGTTTTAACACTGAAGTCCAGTTGGTCAATTTTTTCTTTGATGGCTAGTACTTTTTGTATCCTAAGAGATCTTTCCTACCCCCAAGGTCACAGAGATTTTCTTCTATATTTTTTTGAGAGCTTTACAGTGTTAGCTTCTAGATTCAGGTCTGTGATTTATTTGAGCTAATGTTTGCATACGGTGGTGGGAACTGCTTCTTGGTCTTGCCGGTGAACAGCGCTGGGATATCTGTAATATGCAGATAATGCCTCACGAGTTCATACTGATAGTTCTAAGCCACATCAAAACTACAGAGTGTTTTGTTTTGTTTGCTTGAGTTAACTTCTTCTCTATCACATCTTTTCTTTCTTCCACACGGAGCATCCCACTTACCGGGAACACACAGATGTTAGCATTCAAATATCCCATAATTAATCACTTATATGATCTCAGATGCCCAACAGCCATAATATTCACACAACCACCGCCAATTCTGATTACTGACCATAGATAAAAATGTTTTGACATATGCTTCCCTCTCCTGTCCCCACTGTTCTGTTGCTATTTCCTGCAGCTCCATTGTCAGAACATGCAGCCAGTAGGTCTCTATGTACGTATACGTTCGATGGTCACCACGTCTGTGAATGCCCCTGTCCTTTCTTGATAGGAGCTCATTCTCCGCTAGATTTCTTCAGAAGGAATGATGGGGACAATATTTTCTGATTCCTGTGTGTGGATGACAGTTTGTGTCATCCTTATACCCTCTGTATTTGAAAATCGGCTTTCCTGCGTGTAAAACCTTTGGCTCACGTTTTCTCCTCTTGTGTGTCTTGACTAAGTTATTACATTTTCTGGTATAAATTGTTGATGTTGAAAGTTTTTTTTACAGCAGTTCGATTTTCTTTACCCATATAAGTCACATGCTCTTTGTCCCTAAGCTCCCAAAGGACTTTTTCTTTTTCTTAAAGTCTGTGGTTTTAGTTCTTAGGTGCACAGTGTGCTCTTTCAATATGAAGCTCCAGATAATTTTCTTTCAGGAAAGTGGTCTTGAATTATGGTTTTTAGTGTTTTTTTGTTTGTTTGTTTTGTGTGTGTGTATGTGTGTGTGTGTGTGTGTGTGTGTGTTTAGTTCCTTGCTTTGGTTTTCTTTTTAAGGGTGTCCCATTATCCATATGTTGGATCTTCTTTTTTTATTTTTATTCGTCACTGCCTTTCAAATCTTCTTCGTCTCTTTATTTTTATTTTTAAAATGTATCTGCTTTTCATCTTTTGTTTCTCTTCAGGCATTTTCTCTGCTGCTGTTTGCAATTGTTTCTTCTAGTTCTTTTTTTTTTTTTAAAGATTTTATTTATTTGACAGAGATAGAGACAGCAAGCGAGAGAGGGAACACAAGCAGGAGGAGTGGGAGAGGAAGAAGCAGGCTCATAGCGGAGGAGCCTGATGTGGGGCTCGATCCCATAACGCCGGGATCACACCCTGAGCTGAAGGCAGATGCTTAACCGCTGTGCCACCCAGGCGCCCCTGTTTCTTCTAGTTCTGTCCTCATTTCTAAAATGATTTTTTCGTCTATTTTGAATTCTTGAGTTCTGTCTCCTAGTTATTTTTTGTTTTTTCTGAGATGCACTTTATATGTTTTTTTGTGCCTTGTATCATATTATTTATGACTTTTGGCTTTTTGAAAAATCGTAAGTTTCCATTTTGATCTATTTTTGTGAGTGTGTCTTTCTGGTATGCCTCATTGTCTGTGGGTTTATGATTATGTTCCTTATTCTCTTTTTTCTTATTTTTTTAAAAGTTATTTCTTTTTAAAAAAGATTTTATTTATTTATTTGGCAGAGAGAGAGAACTAGCATAAGCAGGGGGAGTGGTAGAGGAAGAGGGAGAAGCAGGCTCCCCACCAAGCAGGGAGCCCGTTGTGGAGCTTGATCCTAGGACCCTGGGATCATGACCTCGGCCGAAGGTAGATGCTTAACCAACTGAGCTATCCAGGCGCCCCTCTCTTTTTTCTTATGATAACAATATAGGATTGTCCCTGATAATTTTTGAATGTTCATTTGAATGTTAAGGTAGTTTTCCTGAACTTTTTCCAGGAGTTTTGGTTCAGATAACTCTTCTAACTTCACAGAGCTCCTTCTTCTGCTGTTTCCATGCAATATTTAAAAATATGGTGTCTGACTCTCCAAGTGTCCTGACTGCTCCTCCCCCTGACTTTTATCTTTCTATCACGTTCTTCCAGTATTACTCAGATTTCATTTCCCTTTTAATTAATTAATTCCTCTTCCTAATATACAGCTGGAAATGTATGGACCCCTGATTTTGAAATTCTTCCTAGGAATTTCGTAGACATTTCCGCAGGTGAGATGCCTGCAGATGTAACCAACAAAGAAGACATTGAAGACACCTGTGTTACCGTGTGTGTGACATTCCTTAAATGAGAAATGAGAAGACAGCTAGCCCTCCTACTAGGGAGGCAGCTTCTGCCGAGCTATGGGGCTAGTGGAACTTGGCTTGGGCTCTCACAGGAGATGGGAGGGTGGTCTAAGCACTGTCGTTTAGGCAAATGTCCGTTCTGAAGCCCACACGTGCTGGACTTGAGCTGTTCCGGGCTTTCTATTGACATAGGGATGAAAGTGCACTGTGACTCTCAAATGTTTGCCAGACTGATTAGGATGGTGGTGATTATGGCTCCATTCATCTCTGAGGCAAATACTGGGTGAGCATCTGTTACGGAAAGGCCTTGTGCCAGGGGCTGGGCTCTAGCAACAGACAAGACAGGCAGTGTGTGTGCTCAGGGGAATTCCAGTTCTCTTCTCCTGCTCACAGCCTCGAAACTTCATGCACATCAATAAAAATATCTCCAAGCCTCTAAAGTCACAATATCTGCCGTTGGGAACAATGACTCAGGGAGTTTAACCTTGTTGAAAGTAGAATCCGAACAGGAAGAAATTTGGGTTTCTCTCTCTTCAAAGGCACATACAAAGCAAACAAACAAAATGAAACAAAATATGGCTTTTGTGTCTCAGTTTCTGGTTTTAATTTTCCCCTGTGGGACCCAAATCAGATTTGAGTTTCTGAGGAAGTGTATCATGGTGGGAGTGGAGTTGGGATTTTGCACGGCATGGAACCCTCCCGTTTGCAGCCCTCGTCTGGAGTGGGCATTATCTTCTGCTTTTGCACAGATGTTTCTGTGACCTCCGGACTAGCCCATCGTTGAGGCCTGACTCTGTCATGAAATGTGATAAGCGAGGCCAGAGGGTCACTTTTATTGTTCAAGAGAATCTGAAAATTCCACAAGCAAAACATTTATTATCTGAGAACTCGTTGGCAGAATTTACAGCCCTTGGGGAAGACGGGAGGGTCATCAAAGTTCAGTATCTTGGTTTGCCTACAATTAGGGAATCAGGAGACTCCAAAATGGGATGAGTTTATAAAATTGTGTTCTCTGGGAGGTTTGTCTTGCCGAGTTGATTCAATTCACCAAGCGCCGGTCAGCTCCGTCTCTGTGTACCAGGCACCAGGCTGTGCCAAGGCCGTCCCAGCTTTTATTTATTTTTTTTAAGATTTTTTATTTATTCATTTGAGAGAAAGCGTGAGCGCATGAGCAGGGGAGGGGAGAAGGGGAGGGGCAGAGGGAGAAGTAGACTCCCCACTGACCAGGGAGCCCAACGTGGGGCTCCATCCCAGGACCCTGGGATCATGACCTGAGCTGAAGGCAGATGCTTAACCGACTGAGCCACCCAGGTGCCCCCAGTCCCAGCTTTTAAAGGCAGGCTGAGCGGGGGAGGAAACTAACATTTATTGGTCACTTTCCCTGGACCTGGTGGAGCCCCACCAGTCCTCACCGCACCCCCCAGGGAGGTATAGGTGAGGGAATGGGGGCTCCCAAGGGTTGTCCGAGGTCAAACTCGGTGAAGACAGGGCTGGGGCCAGGGCACTTGAGTCCATGGCCCCCACCTAGAAAAGGCATAGGCCCTGGGACCACCAGGCTCATCTCCATTCTCAGCTGTCCACGAAAGTGCTGGAACAAGTGAAAATCTCACAGCAGCTCACTTGTCTCTGGCTTGAAGGAATCTGAACAATCCAGTAGTTTTCATATGATTAAAATAAATCAAAGGCTGGGGCGGCACAGGAAAAGAATCGTTATCTGGCGTTGAGCATGGGTAGCTCTGTAGCAAAGGCAGAGAGAAAGACCTGCTGTTTTCAAGCGGCCAGGAGTAGGACTCCATTTGCATCCTGCAAACCCGCTTCTCCCTCCACCTGTCTCTATCCTTCGCTCTGGGCTTGTGGGGGCAGAGCTCTGTGTCCCCACCCTGCACCTCTCACATTTTCTTGGCTTCACCTGAGCCTGCCGTTTCCCACCAGGGGAGCCTGGCTCTGCCCTGGGCCCGTGTGCATGTCGGGAGGGAGACTGATCTAGTCCCGGCCTCTGGCCCGGAAAGAGTGTTTGCAGGGGCTCCAGTCTCCCCTTCAGCTGCGAGTCTGCATCTTGTGCATTCAGAGTGTAAGCTCGCCGCCAGTCCAGGCACCTGTCATCCCAGCTCACCCATCTCGAAGGTAGACCTACTCTCTCCCACTCTCCGTATTGACAGTCCCAGCAGGGGGTTGGTCCTGTTCAGTCACCCACCCGCAGTGCCTGTATGATTATCTTACTATGGCCGTGAGATGGGAAGCTCTGTTGGCCAGGCCTGGGTCACGTGCCCACTCCCTTGGCCGCGGTAGGGGATTGACGGGTGCACTAGAGTCCCAGGGATGGAGGGCAGGGTGGTTCAAGGGAGGAAGGACCTATTTTAAGAAGCAATGGGAAGGCATACAGGGCAAATAAAACAGCAGATGACCTTGCCGTCTGGTCTGAGGGTGTAGGATGGCGGGACCCTGGGCCTTCTCTGACATACTTGTTCAGCTGTGCCACTTTTGAATTCTATCGGTACTCGCTTTGACTGGTTCTTTCTCTATCTTACCGTCCAGTGAGTGTTCTAGTACCTTGCCCACCTCCATGAAAGGTGCCAAAGTATAAACACATTCCCGGACACACAGGCAGACGTTGCCGTCTGGATTTCTCCCGTGGGGTCCACGTGGCCTCCCCCTGGGCAGGCCTGGGAAGAGGCCTATCTCCCCATCTCTGTTTGCCTTCTTTCTGAACTTGGCTGAGTGTCAGATCCCAGGATTATGAATGCAGCCCCTGCTAGGTGCCCAGTGATTTCCCATCTATTATACCCCCCTGAGCCTCAGGTTATGGCTGGGGAACCAAGGCTGAGAGAGGGAAGTGCCCGATGTCTGAGTTCCCTAGGGCTGCTGTCACCCAGCACCACAGACCAGATTGCTTAAAGAAACGGAAACACATTCTCATAGAATTCAGAAGGCCAGCAATCCAAAATCAAGCACTCGGCAGGTCTAGTTTCTCCAGAGGGCTGTGAGGGAGAATCCATTCGGTGCTTCTCTCCAAGCTTCCAGTTGTTGCCAGAAGAGATCATTTGCATTCCTGACCTTGTAAGATTTTATTTATTTATTTGAGAGAGAGAGTGCATAAGCAGGGGGAGGAGCAGAGGAAGAGGGAGAGGCAGACTTCCCACTGAGCAGGGGGCCCGATGGGACTCTGTCCCAGGACCCGACAACAGGTGCTTCACCGACTGAGCCACCCAGGCACTCCCTGACCTTGCAGATGCTCGGATCCAGCCTCTGCCTCTGTGGTCACGTGGCTGTCCGCACGTGTGTCTTCACAACATCTTGTGAGGACAGCAGGCATGTTGGATTGGGGCCCAACCGACTCCAGTGTGACCTCATCTTAACTAGTGACGTCTGCTGGGACCCTCACTCCAAATAAGGTCACATTCTAAGACACCTAATCCCCAAATTAGGGCTTCAAACTTAGCTTTTGGGGGGGGGCACAATTCAACCCCTAACACCTATCGGGCAGTGAAGCCAGCCTCAAATCCAGAGCTTGCACTCTTCCTGCCTGAAGGTGCTGCTCATGATGATGGGCATTTTCAGAGGCTGCTTTGTGCAGGCCGGGCCTTACGTTTTGCCATTTCAAAATCCCAACAGCCCTACAAGGTAGGCCCTTCGGGTCCATTTTACAGGTGAGGAATTTAAGGCGCGGCGAGGTGAAATGCTCAAAGGCACACAACTCCTTAGGAACAGAGCCGGGCTCTGAGCTGGTTTGCCTGATTTCATGTCCATTTTGCTCATGGCTCCACCGTGCTGAGTTAAGGGGCACCGTACAAGCATTGACGAGGCGCATGGGACGTCCGGGCGGACAGAGACCACTGCTGCCCACAGATGGTTGGAGTAGGGCTGGCAGATGGGGAAAAGTCTGGAAATCCTTCCTGGAGGAAGTGACATTTTAGGTGGGCCCAGAAGGATCAGATTTAGTTGTGCAGAGGTGATGGGGAAGGATGTTTTTGGACGAGGCATGGAGCGAGACTTAAAGGCAGGAAAGTATTTGGGGGAACAAAGGGATAGTTCGGTCTGTCTGGTCCAGAGCCCACATTTTCCCGTGGGTACAAAAGGAGATAGGATCTCGTTAACTGGGAATGCAAATGGGTATTCATATTGACCCTCCAGGACCCTCTTGTTCTGGTGGAAATCATTTCCCAAGCTGCTTTTTCCCCCAGGAGCAGGGCACATCCCAAGGACGCAGTAGAAGGCGAGGGGGGCCCATTGCCCTTCTCCTTCGCACACACCCCGGCCCACCCCATCCAAGCCCAGAAACCAGAGAGCTGCGAAGGCGCCTGTTCATTCTGGTCCCCAGAAGGACCAGCCGAGATCTGTTCCAATCCACCTGCGTGGAAAGGTTTCCAGTGTGTGTATCCGGTTGCCATGGGTTTGCTTTCTGCGTCAGGCACTCTGTCTGTCAGACATGACAATTGAATAATATTTTTATTTTTAGGCATGGGTCACCAAGTCTTTTCATTCCACTGCCAGGCTCGCCTCCGCACTAGAGCCCCAGGGAATGGGGCCTCCGGGCGCCTGGGACGTGAATGGCTACAGCAGGAAGCAGGGTGGGCAGTGTTGGGCCTGAGCTGGACACTGTCCTGGGGGTAAGAAGACCCTGTCTCCGTGGGGGTCCATTTTGTGTCTCAGCGGAATGACGGTTGTTGATCTTGGCCAAGACCACGGTGCTGTCAGGCCCAAGGGGTAAAGTTGGCATGGTGGGAGGGCAGGTGGGCAGGCGGACCTGCTGTGGGTGGTGGGACGATGGCCACATGGTTGGTGGCCTGTGGCAATGGTGGCAGGGAGCAGGTGGCCACTCAGGCACGTAGTCAGGATCAGCAGAGAACCACGGATGCCCAAAGGTGGGGTGTAGGCTTTAAGTGGAGGCAGGAATGAGTTCTCAAAGGTCTAAGCAAAGTGGAGGGCATTCAGAAGCAGGACCCTCATAAGAGGGGCTGCATACAAGTCAGGCAGGACCTGTGGACAGAGCTCTTGCTGACATTCAGGGCTGATTGTTCCTTGTGGGGTCCATCCTGTGCACTGTGGGGTGCTCGGCGGCATCCCGAGCCTTGACCTCCTAGATGCCATCACACTCCCTCCCCAGTTGTGACCACTGAAAATGTCTGCAGACATCACCAGGCGCCTCCGGGGCAGTGGGCCGAGCTGTCTCTGGCTGGGGCTTAGCGTGATCTGGAGGCTGAAGGGCTTGGGGTTGGGGGCAGACGCAAAGATCCAGTTACTGGGACAATTGGCCACCTCAGCTGGCCCTACGCTGGTGAGGGCGTCTGGGGGCAAACAACCCAAGTCAATCCCGGCTAACATTCCTCAGAGGCACCGTGGAGGAAGGATACGACAGAGGTAGCGGGCACCCCTCAGAAATACCGAAGGCTGGAAGATCTGGCTTAGAAATGGGTGGGGACCCAGGCGGCCTCAGTTTCCTCATCTGTGTAATGGGGGTAATAATTGTTGCCGCCTCACGGGAGTGATGGGCGGTTATGTGCGGGGGTGAGCACACACCCGACATATGGTGAGGGCCACATGAGAACCAGCCCGTGTGACCATCCCTCGTGGCACTCATGTCACTTACCTGTTCGTGACCCGGCCATTGCCCCCCGCCCCACCTCCACGTCTTGTCTGCCTCCGCCCTGCCCCCACACTCCTGTCATCCCCAGGCACCTGAACGCCTTTCAGATGCCAGACCATTTCGGGTCCCCCCCACTCGGCTGAAGGGATGTTCCCTTTGTTTCAAGGTTCTGCCGACGTCATCTTTAAAGAGTTCGGATGGAGAATGAGTCTGGCGCCTTGAAGCGGAACGCCCCCTAGAAACAGATCTCAGACCAGGTGATGACGTGCTACCTGCTGGGGAGCTTTCCCGAGAGGTGATCCGGGGCCACCGACCGTTTTATGGGCAGGAGGACACCAAGAAGGGGGACAGCGGGGGCCCAGGCAGGGAAAGGTTTGGCAGGCGGCGGGGTGCAGCTTTCATGCACCACCAGACAGCGGGGAAGTAAAACGGCTCCCTCACTCCTGCTTTGGGAAAGGTCTAGGCAAAGGGGAGTGAGTCACACAGAGACAGCTCCGCGTATTCCCTGAGACTCACTGTATGGGGAGCCACCCACAGTGCCGCTGTCACCGCGCACCCCCGGCTGTGGGGCCATCCTCGAAGGGCGCCTCACAGCAAACAGGTGACATTCTTCACGTCGGAGCCATTCGTGGTGCCCGAGGCCATGGACAGGGAGCTGTCACGCTCGTCCCCGGGGAGCACCGCGCGTGGGTGAGGACAGATGGCTTCTCTTCAGGCCCGACTGTGGGAGGCCGGCCTTGGGGTGAGGGCCCCGCGGTGGCCGCTTCAGCCGGGGAGGCGTGGGACGTCAGGCCTGTGTTTACTTAAGCCCGCTTCGTATTCATCTGGACTCGAAGTCGTTACGCAAAGAGGAGTCTCCGTGGGTAATGAAACAGTTATGCTTCTATAACCGCAAGGTCCATTTTAGGAAAGAACACCGACTTCACTGTTCCCCAGACGTGTCTCACCTCTGCCTGGAGCAGGCCCAGCTGCAAGTGGGCCCAGAGCATCACGGACCAGTGGTGGCCCCAGGGAGGGGTGACCCCCAGAATGTCAGGCAGAAGGTGAAGCTTTGTGGAGCCAGCCCTGACCGCAGCGGGCAGCGTGTGGGGACTGACCGAGCGCTTGTCTTTGGCCGGCACGACGCTTGGGGCCGAGCTGGGGCTCCACGTCCAACTAGCAAACTTATTTCCCCGAGCCTCTCTTCCCTCGTCTGTCGAACAGGCACGAGGATCTCTGCCTTACGGGAGGCTGCGAAGCTGAAATGAGAGAATGAGTGCTAGTGGTTCCCAGACGTGACGGTGCCCAAGAGTCAGGGGAGAGATGGTTAAAACGCAGATTCTCAGGCCCCTCCGGTTTTTCTGATGAAGTGACACTACGCTGGGATGCTGGCACGTTGTGACAAGCTTCTAGGAGATTCTCACCTGAGAATGCCGATAAGAAACACTGGTGTCTCCAAAGCGCTTAGTACTGAGCGCAGCACACCGCGGGCCTCCCGTCCACGAATTGCTCTATTTATTCTATACCAGTTACGTGTCGCAGTGACTGTGCCTCATGACAGACCATCCCCAGATCGAGCCGCTTGGAGGAATCATCGTTTGTTGAGTTCATGAAGATGCATGTCAGCAATTTGGGCTCAGTAGGGCGGCTCTTCGGTTTGGCTCCGTCACAGGTCTGTCACCAGCTGGCGGTCCTCTAGAGCCGTGGCAGCCCCTGGGTCATGGGACTGCCCTCCTCCAGCCGGCTAGCCTCAGCGTGTCCTCATGGAGGTGGTGGAGGTTCAAACACGCCCGGGCTTCTGCTCACCATCACCTTTGCTGCCAACCCAATGGTCAAAATAAGTCACCCGGCTGAGCCCAGCACCGAGGCGTGGGGGGCAACCCACCCAGACAGGCAGGGTCCTGATTAGTGACCTGCCCGAGGAGGGGAGGCCAGAGAGAGGAATGAATTAAGGTAATTGATCCCTCTCTCACGTGTGTCCTTGTGGAGAGACAGAGCTGCACCTTCTTGGTCTACCAGATTTGTTTCAGTGAGCATGCGTTACATTTTAAATAAAAAATCTTAGTTCTTTCCCTGTCCCCACAGCACATCAGAGCGGTGGTGGTGATAGAAACAAGAACGATGATGATTTCTGAGCACGTGCCAGGCACGTACTAAGTGCTTTTGAATATTAGCTCATTTAATGCCCACGGTGACCCTAGGAGAGGGTGTATTAGTTTCCTATTGCTTCTGGAACAAACAGCCACACACCTAGGGGCTCAAAATAACAAAGATTTGTTATCTTAATGAGATTAATAAGAAGTCTGGGGCACCTGGAAGGCTCAGTCGGTTAAGCGTCTGCCTCTGGCTCAGGTCACAATCTCAGGGTTCTGAGATCGAGCCCCACGTTGGGCTCCCTGCTCAGCGGGGAGTCTCTTTGTCCTTCTCCTTCTGTCCTTTCCCCTGGCTTGTGTTCTCTTTCTCTCTCTCTGTCTCAAATAAATAAATAAAATCCTTTAAAAAAAAGTTTAATAAGACGTCTGAAATGGGGCTAAAATCGAGGTGTTGGCAGGGCTGTGTTCTTTCTAGAGGCTCTAGGAGAGGATTCATTCCTTGCCTTTTCCAACTTCTAGGGGCCATGTGCACCCCCTTGGCTTGTGGCTGCCTTCTAGCAATGGGGATAAAAGGATAGATGGACAGATGGACAGATGAGGATGGACAGAGGATGGGTGGATGGATGGATGGACAGATGGGCAGATGGATGGACAGATGGATGAATGACAGAGAGATGGATGGATGGATGGATACATGGATGGATGGTCAGATGGACAGATGGATGGACAGGATGGATGGATGGATAGATGGATGGATGGATGGACAGATGGATGAATGCATGACAGAGGGATGGATGGATACATGGATGGATGGGCAGATGGATAGATGGATGGACAGACGGATGGATAGATGGATGGATACACACCAGAAAGTCTTGTCTCCCAAGGTCTCATCTTCATGGCTGAGACAACTGAAAAGCATCTTTGTCACCCGCGTCTCCAGAACTGTCGTTTCTTCTCTCTCCATCAGCATCAGGACACTTCCCACTTGGCTTCGTGGGTGAGAGCCCTTCTCTTCCCAAACCTCCCACAGAACCAGTCCCCTCTGGTTGTGAGAAAATAAGCATGTTGCTAAATCACCAGCAATGTCGGGCAGGGAACCTTAAACAAAGAGATTAGTTCTGCTTTTATTTGTTGGTACAGTGGAGAGCATGAAATATTTAACAGCATTGTAATGCAGAACAGATGGGAAAGATACTGCCTTCCAGGACCTCTCCTCTCCCACCTTCCACCAACGGCCAAAACCAGGCGGCCCTTGAGCACAATTTATGGGCTGGAAGGCAGCCAAGGGACTGCTTGCCCAGAAGCGTCGGGTACCAGCCCAGTACCGATAACGCCTACTGGGTTATTCACTGAAGAAGATCCGGTTACAATCTTTTGCACGCTGGGAATGTCGCAGTGAACTTAGATGCTACATCGGGGTCAAGTCTGCTCAGCTTTACGTGGTTATCAGTGATCAGGAAGTCTTTTTCCTCTCGCGCTGATTGTCATGGAATTTCCACCCACAAAACCAGAAAGCTTGAAAAATCACCAAGGAGGAAACTTGGATTGGGTTGTATGCTGTGCAATCTTGGGCAAGTCTGTAACCTCTCTGAACCCGTGTCTTCAGCTGCATGAAGAAAGAGAAGAGCCAGCTGGCAGCCACTGTGAAGCTTGAGTTGAGACACTGTGTATAAAAGCTGCTGATAGGCACACAGTAGGTTCTCAAACTGCTCTCAGACCCGGCTTTGAACTATGGGTCCTGAGAAACATATCACATGTGCATGGTCTCCGGATCTGCATGCCACATGGAATTTTAGAATTGTAAACCGAAAGAAATCTTGGGGGTTAGACTAAAGGGTGCAAAGCAAAGGCCCGTGGACCACATCCACCCTAAGGGCACACACACACACGCACACACACACTCACACGCAGAGTTCGCACAGGTACTTTTTATTATTCAAATTACTTGCCACTAAAAAGAAAAACAATTTTTTTTTAAGATTTTATTTATTTGACAGAGAGACAGCCACAGAGAGAGGGAACACAAGCAGGGGGAGTGGGAGAGGAAGAGGCAGGCTCACAATGGAGGAGCCTGATGTGGGGCTCGATCCCAGGCCCCTGGGATCACGCCCTGAGCCGAAGGCAGACGCTTAACGACTGAGCCACCCAGGCGCCCCAAGAAAAACAATTTTTAATATTAAAATCTGAAATCTTGTGTGATCTCAGAATTGTCAGAGGCAGTAACCCAAAACTCACACACCCACAGGGCAACGACCAGCAGGGCCCCTCCAAACCTTTTTTCATGACATGGGGTCGTCTCTCATTTGCGTTTCCTGGCTCCATTCTGTAAGGATGTGAGTTTGTGAGCCCCGAAAGAGGCAATCCTCTCACTTTTCAAGACAAATAAGGCTAAGAGAAGGGATCCAAATATGCCCCTCCCCCCACCGCTGCCCCGGTCATCACCAAGAGATCTTGGAGCTCTTTGCTTACTTAGTTCAAGCCTCGGAGTCCTTCTTAACCCAGCGCTTGGGGCAGTGATGCAGGCGAACCTATCAGGTACCTCTGGGCTGAGTGATTTTGTGCCACATTTGGCAGCCCTGCTGCTGTCCTCACCTTGAGGCTATGTTCCTTCTTCGGTACCCAATAAATAGTCTTGGGGGTTGGAGACAATAATGCCTTTGACATCTATTGTAAGAACCAAATGAAATAAGTACCTAGCAAACTGACTATTACGTTATCACGTTATTAAGCCCAGTATGCATTACTCATAAAATAAATGGCTCTCTCCCTGACATCCCCCCAACTCCTGGGTAAACTCGGGTTTTGATACATGGGAAAATGTAGCTTGTGGGAGGTGTGCTGGCAACCCAGACTGCACATTTTGTGTTTGGCCCCCTGGGCCTTTGGTCAGGGTCGGACATGCCTTTCAGCACAAACATGATTGTAAGAAGATGTTTCTTTAATGAAATGCAATCTTTCTTTATGGCCCCGCATTACTGACCCCCTCCCTGACCCTGAAAGGCAAGACTTGCCTCGTATTCAGAGGCCGGCTTGGGTTGCTCCGGGCCCCACCTTCTCCTGACCTCGCCCATCAAAAGGCTCATTAACCCACACAACAGCCTTTTTCTTTTCAAGCTCAGTTAAAAAATAGAGAGAGAGAGAGATGTCCATTCTCTTCTCCTTGCCCACAGTAATCCTCAAATTATGCACAATATCCGGAATAGAAAAATGGCCCCAAATTTAATTTTCTGGTTTCTGAAGAGACTTAATCAGGCCAAGAGTCTAGGAGGGAACCCCCAGGGATGTGCCCCAGAATGCTGGTGGGGCTCCCAGTCTAACACCCCAGGAAACACAGTCACAAAGGCTAGACAGCGAGCCATGCGTGTGTGTGTGTGTGTGTGTGTGGTTTGCAGGGAAGGTAGTTGCGGGTGGTGTGTGTGTCTATAGGTGTGCATCTGTGTGTGTGTGGGGGGGTGTCCACATGACTCTGGGTGCGTCCGTGTGTTGTATGTGAGGGGAGTGGGTGTGTTTGCATCTGATGTGAGCGCGCATGCGTGCAGGTGCGTCTGGGGTGCATGTGTAAGCAGGCGCGTGCATCTGTGGTGTGTAGGGTGTGATGTGCGTGTGCACCTGCCTGGCTCATCACGCGTGGCCCCGGCACGAGGGGAGAGCCTGTGTGTTGTCGTCTCTGCATGTTCCTCGTGGTTACGTGCAGGATAGTTTAGAGAGGATCGACGCCACTGTGGGAATTCTCCAGAGCAATTCACATTCAACCCTCCACTTGACAGCGAGGGACGTGGGGAAGCAGAGCGGGCACTTGAGTTACCTGGAGACACAGAGGGAGTTGGTGGCCATTGCTGGGGCTGGAAGCAATTTCTCCTGACGCCCAGTCCAACGGGCTTTCTCCCTTTCTTCAGGGGGGTCAGGGCCAGCCGACAGGGAGCTGGTCTTCCAGAAGGATCTGGCTGGGATCCAGAGGTGAACAGCTTAGATACACACAGTGTCTGGGTGGGGCGGGGCATTGCGTTAAGCAGCATCCTTGAGCAGGGGTTGACAAATGCTTCTCTCTACGGCCAAACAGGAAATATTTCAGGGCTTGACAGGTTAAGAGGCAAAACTGAAGATGTTATGTAGGTACTTCTATAACCACTCGATATGTGACCATTGAAACATAGAACCATTTAAAAATTTAAAAAATCATGGTTATCTTCTTGGGCGATACAAAAATGGGTGGCAGCTGGATTTGGGCTGCTGGCCAGCCCAGTTCCTGGAGGATGTAAACATCAAAACAGATCTGGATTTATGGAACCAGAAACTGGACCAAAGGCAAGAGGGTCAAAGCCAGGGGACGAGAGAAGAGAGCAGGAATCAAAGAGCTGCTATTGGAAGAGAAAGTGCAAACCGATGGTCACAAATTAGCCTGAGGGGGGTGGGCTGGGACAGGGGGAGGGCATGTCAGCGTCCCATGTGTAAGAAGCTCAATCACAGCCTGTTGGCAGAGAAGGGTCTCCCAGCGGTGCCCCGAGGAGTGGATGGATGGAAGTCTGTGGTGTGGGCAGTGCTCCAGTGGTCAGGAGCCATGCCGGCCGAGAGGACCTCACCGTCTGCTTGTCCAGTCTTCCCATGCATGGGAACCTCACACTGCCTGATCCCAGTGTCATGTCCAGTTCTGGTTGAGTGCCCAGGCCTGAAGTCTTTGCCCATTGTCTCATTTGGTCACCCTGCGAGCTCCATGCCTAGCAGATTCACATCCCAGGGCACCCACACCTGCTGCACAGCCCGCCCTATAGCCTCACCTGGAAGTCCCCACGGCCAGTTGTCCTAGGAGTAAAGACTTTGAGCCTAGTTTCCACATGGCCTTGGATGATACGACGGAACCAGCCAGAAGGAGAGTCTTGCTGAAGGCTGGCAATGAAAAACAGCAGGGAAGGGAAGTCCCTCCAGTGGCCAACTTTGAGCTCTCCATTGGCAATCCATTTTTCCTAGGACAAGTGACTGGGGGTTCCGATCTCCATGGATGGTGGGCAGTGGCCAGCACTAGAAAGTAAGCTCCGTGAAGGCAGGAGCCTGGATTTGTGTTTTGTTCACCATTTTATCTATCGCTGACATACAGTAGGAGCTCAATAATATTCTTGACTTAAATATTCTTGACTTAAGGATGGTCAAGGGCTTGAAAAGTTCAAGTTGGGGATTGATCGCAAGGAGGTTTAGAGAAGAGGTTTGTGGGTAGACCTTTGGGAGTGGATCTCGTATGCAAGGGTAGTGTGGGCGCTCAGCTCCCCCAAACCCGTCTATATAGAGGAGGCCCCTGAGAGTCGGATGGGCAATCACACAGCCTCCTTCCCCGGCCACCCCAGTGCCTGTTCACGGACAACATAGAAATGGTGGCGGGCACTGGGTGGGTAACCTTAACATTTAGTTTTCAGACTTCAGGACATCAAGTGAAGGCGGTGAATGAACTCAAAGGAAACTGACAGCAGGGAAGCGGGTGTACTGACGAGGGAGACACGTTGCTAAGTGTGCACCTGTTTTTACGTGAGAGGGAGGTGCATTCCCCAGAGAGGGGACCGATTGTTTTCATTTGGAAGTTGAGATACAGAAATAGGGGTGTGCATGGATATTATGTAACCAAATGTGTGGACTATGCGGTGCTCCCTCATCACCCACTAAACCCCTTGCAAGATGCCCTCCTCTAATGCAGACAGGGTAAAGCTAAAGTGACATTTCCCGACTTCTTTGCTGCCGAGTTCCGGACGTGGGCTAGGTTTTGCCCGCCCAGATTCTCCTGCACGGGCGTGCAGTATGGAAGGGAGGGACACGGGACAGCCTGATGTGGGGCACCTGTGTGCTGCTGTGGGTGGCACTGGGGACAAGGAGAGACTCCTCGGGCACCAGCCGCAGCGGCTTCCTGGTCTGGCAGCTTTTCGCAGAGTGGTCCTAGAGCTGGAGTTACTCCTGGAATCTCAGACTCGACGAGCTCCTTCGGTCCTCCCAACACTTTTGTGAGCCACCTAATACCCCGTGATTTATCTTTTTCTCCTTAAACGACTTAGAGTGGATTCCATTGTCTGCAACGGAACCCTGGCTGATTCTGGAATCCCCATCTGCAACAAGGATCCCCAGGACCCTGTAAGTGCCGAGGGGACACCCCAGGCCCCTCGCAGCAGCTGCAGGGCAGTCCTTTGGGATCAACCCAAGTGTCCTACGAACTCCAAGTTCAGATGGCTAAAATAAGACGTGTCTTTCAGAACCTGTCCAGCATGACCGAGGAGGCGGCTGGGAAGGAGCTGAGTGAATAGCTCCCAATCGCTCTGTGTTTACTCTGTGCCAAGTGCTGTGCAAGCCCCTTGCATGTCCTGTCTCGTTGACCTCCCAACCACATCCCTTTGTGGTGAGTATCATTCCAGAACACTGAAGAACTTCCCCAAGGTCAGTACCTTGCCGATGTGGTTACTGGGAGCCACACATAGATCAGGCTGACTCCACACCTCCTTCTAGAACAGATCCGACCCCATTTTTAAGGGAGCAATTTAAGGGTGAGAGATCACCCTCACGATTTTCCCAAGGCCCAAAAAATCTATATTAATTTTTTTTTTTAATTTGGAATCATTTTAGAAAAGATGCAAAAATAGCACACAGTTCCCAGGTACCATTCCCCCAGTTCCTCTGATGCTGACATCTTATATAACTGTGGGACACTTGTCAAAACCATGAAATTCGCACCAGTGCCATGTTATTAAGGAAACTAGAGACTTCATTTGTGTTGCATTGAGTTTTTCGATAACATCCCTTTACTGTTCCAGGATGCGATCCAGGATACCAAATTGCATTTAGCTTTTTTTTTTTTTTTTTTAACTTCTCTTTTTGTCATCCCGTCACCTTATTCCAAAGCAAAAGGGCCTCAATTATTTGCACATGCTCAAGGACGGGAAACCCACCCTCGCATGTGAGAGAAACGGTCGCAGGACAATTTGGAGCAATTTCCCTTGATGTCCATTGGTAGCGGAGGCCTCCTGTTAGAAACTGGCAGCAGAAGGTCCCGGTGAAGACCCAGCAGGAGCTGGAAGCGGTGGCCAAGCAGGAGGCACGCCAAAACACTCCCGCCGTCCGGAATCCCCGCCACGGGAGCCCCAAGCAGGCTGGGGTCGCTCCCCTCGCACCTAATCGAAGGAAGCAGGGTGGAGAAAGGTCACCGCAGGAGCGGTAGGAGCCAGGGCTGGTGAGATGGTGACAGGAAGGGCCCAGGCCAAGTAGCTGAATAACGTGCTCACCCAGGGGTTTCCACGAAAGATGATGAATCTCTCCAATTCGACGTGTCACGGGGGCTGGGAAGCCACAGATGAAAACAGAGGGAAGGTAATTACTTCCATAGCAGGGCTGGTTATGGAGGGAAAAAAAAAATCACACAGTCGTAAAAATGACTTGGGGCGCCTGGGTGACTCAGTTGGTTCAGTGTCTGACTCTTGGTTTCAGCTCAGGGCATGATCTCGGGGTTGTGAAGTCAAGCCCCGCATTGGGCTCCTTGCTGGGCATGAAGTCTGCTTAAGATTCTCTCTCTGCGGGGGCGCCTGGGCGGCACAGTGGTTAAGCGTCTGCCTTCGGCTCAGGGCGTGATCCCGGCGTTCTGGGATCGAGCCCCACATCAGGCTCCTCTGCTGGGAGCCTGCTTCTTCCTCTCCCACTCCCCCTGCTTGTGTTCCCCCTCTCGCTGGCTGTCTCTATCTCTGTCAAATAAATAAATAAAATCTTAAAAAAAAAAAAAAAAGTTTACAATAAGTGAAACACAATTTAAAAAAAAAAAAAGATTCTCTCTCTGCCTCTCCTGTTGCCCTTTCCCCTCCTCTTTCTCTCTCTTTCTTGCTGTCTCTTAAAAAAAATGACTTAGGGGCACCTGGGTGGCTTAGCCGTTAAGCGTCTGCCCTTGGCTCAGGTCATGATCCCAGGGACCTGGGATCGAGCCCTGCATCGGGCTCCCTGCTCAGCAGGAAGCCTGCTTCTCCCTCTCCCACTCCCCCTGCTTGTGTTCCCTCTGTTGCTGTCTCTGTCAAATAAATAAATAAAATCTTAAAAAAAAAAAAAGAAGACTTAATCACCCAGTCAGGATTAGGAGAGCTCTGTAAAGTTTTAGAAACTCTGGTTTTCCCGCTGAGATGTTTTACCACCGAAGTGCCTGACCCAGGGTTTGATGCCTGTGTTGTAGAGACAAACGTGTACACCCCACGGTCACTATCGACGATGCATGGCGTACTCTCACCTGCTCCAGATTTCGGCTTTTCAGAATCCGCTACACAGGCCAACAGCAGGACCTACATACGCCTAAAGGGCAGAGTACCCCAGGGGACGGAGTTCCATCTTTCTTCACCGCATATGTTTTGTTTGGGGGACAGCTAAATAGAAGTCGAGGAGCCCCCTTACCCCAGGCCCCAAGATTCACAAGGGTCTCTTCGTGGACCCTGGACACTTCTCTAAGACATTAGCCAGTGGGGCCCAGGGTCCCTGGTGGACTCACTTCTTTCAGTACATTCCTTGCAGCGAACAAACACTACTCTTGCTATAGTCCGACAGTAGAAACTCGTTCTGGTCCTTCGGCACCAGCCACTATCAGCTGGGGCACTGGGGACTTCACTGGTTCCCTTGCTGTGAAGGCCGGTCTGTGGAAACCAAGGACCCCCTCCTTTTTTATTTTTTTTTTTTAAGATTTTATTTATTTATTTGACAGAGGGAGAGATAGGCAGCGAGAGAGGGAACACAAGCAGGGGGAGTGGGAGAGGAAGAAGCAGGCTCCCAGCAGAGCAGGGAGCCCGATGCGGGGCTCGATCCCAGGCCCCTGGGATCATACCCTGAGCCAAAGGCAGATGCTTAACGACTGAGCCACCCAGGCGCCCCCCAAGGACCCCCTTCTAACAGAGCAGCCTCTCCCATCTAAGTCAGAGACTCAGAGAGCGATCGGAATGGTGTTGAGCTCCAGGGCACGTGCCATGGAACGGGTTCCTGCATCTAGAAGATTCTAGGTGCTTCTCACAATGCTGGATACCACTTAGACTGACATAGAGTCTAAAGCCTGGTCTCAACCTTTTACCAGCCACTGAAGGAGTGAGGGATCACAGACACATTTTTCTCACCAGAGAGGTCCTTCTCTCCTCTCAATAAGTGATGAGGGTTTCTTCAGATAACAGACCAGGGAAAGTTTTAGAAGCATTTTTGAAGTTAACAGCAGATTTTTAAAATTTGGAGTTGGGAGGGGGTGGTAAATAACGCAAGAGGCAAAGCCTTTCTATTTAAAGCCTTCTCATGGAAAGTGTTCCAAACTGAAGGGTATACTTCATAAACAGAAGATTCTGGACACAAATTCCCCTTTTCTTGGCAAGGCAGAGCCATTGCTGGGAGGCCTCATTAACTGGCGGTGGGTCTGGGTTTCACCGATGGGTTCCTAGACCTCTCCTCGAATGGTATCCCCGCTTCTCCTTATCTGCGCCCTCTCTGGGGACAGCCCCCAGTGCCCTGTGGGTTCAGAAACCAGATCCCCAGACCTGATCACTGTTTGTTAAACAAACCATCAACATGGGGCTTGGATCCAAGGGGTGGGAGCAAAGTGCTGGGAGGGCCTTTTGTTATTTGCCTGGTGCCTGCCTCTGTTTTGGGCCATCTCTCCACTCAGTGCATTTGGAATTTTCAAAATCCACTTGGCCACCACCACCCCCTCCCGATTGCAGCCCACGAGCTCTGGGGAGATGTGGGCAATGTTGTGAGGATGCTTCCCAGGTGCCCCTGACATTCCTGCGGAGCTGAGAGCCGCTATTGCCCTGAGGTCAACCTCTGCATAAACCAGGCCTGCCTCTGCCCCGAAGCCAGAGTTTGAAGATCAGTCAGCCCTCGCCACCTACCCTCTTCCTCCTTGTAACCTCTTCAGACAAAACCCCTCGACTTCAGAAAGAGATTTTCCAAACCACACAGTGCTTCATAGACCAAAATAGAGATTTTTATTTCCAAACATAAAGCAGATACATTTTTAAACACAAAAAGCAACAACAAAAACATGAAGCCAGTCTTTGAGAACGCAGCTCCTTCCAGCTTGAACAACAGAAAGGGGCTGAGAACGTCAATGGGACTTTGAAACATAGTCCTGAGAAGAGACTAGAAGAGCCCCCGCGTCCCTCCCTCCTGAGCAGGGAAGGCTCTAGGCTGGTTGTGGACTTGATGTGAACCGAGATAAAGCACACATGTTCCAGGACACTCACTTGGCTCTGATACTGCTTGCCTTCCCAGAAAGCTTAATTTATTGCAAATGCATGTTTTACAGTCACAAATAATATGATGAGAGTGGATATGGTCCCCATGAATACTGTTTACATAACAACATTTTAAACAGTGAAGTTAGTTGGCTTTTGACGCCAAAACCCACTTACTTGGCACACACACACACACACACACACACACACACACACCCATTCCACCAGGCCAGTCGCCTGGTCCACACTGCATTAACCAGACCAGGCCAGCGATATAAACAGCCGGTCAATGTCAGGTTGCAAAGATGGAACAGTTTTGCCCCCGAGGACTTGGCTGAGGGTAGAGAGATTGCAGGGATGTGGCGGAGGCCTCCAGGTGGGGCTCTGCAGAGGCCTGGACCCTTCCTTGGGAGAGGAGACAAGACACACTAATGAATCCATCAGGCTCACAGGCTTGGGAACAAGAGGGTTGGTCTCTTGGACTTGAAATGGAGGGGAAAGCATTCAGTCCTCCAAAGCTGGTACTGGAAACTTGCCATTTCTCCTGCCGCTGGCACCTTACGAACACCAGCGGCTTCTAAAACACAGAGACACAGACAGACACACAGAGCAAGAGACGTGGGTGCACCTAGGACCCCTCCAGCTAAGTCTTCTTTCACAAGCTGTCCTAAGAGAAAGAGCATCACCTCCAGACCAGCTTAAGGAAATTTCTAGATGGCAGAGAATCTCAGGGGTCAACTGACATTCCCCTTTGTGTGGAGAGTGACAGGAGACAAACAGCGGCACCCAGAAGAAGTATAAAATGCTGTTATCTGGGGAAACGTCCTGGGTCCAGCACGGTCATCCTGAGGTTGCCAGAGACCATCATGTGTCTGTTTTCCAGAAGCTCGGGGCTGGGAACCAGGCTGTCCCATCCACCTCTGGGCGGATATGTATATAGTGTACACACCACATTCACACACACACACACACACACACACACCCACACCCCTTCCTCTGTCCACTTCTTCCTTGCCAATAAAACTTCTAGACCATGCATGGCCTCTGCCCCTAGAGAGAAAACGCCTCTTTTTTTCTCTAATAGAAGAAATCAGAGCAGCTTTCTGGGCAGTGACGTCACAAAGCCCACTCTGTCTGCCACCTGCCCTGTGAGAGGCCGCCTGTCTCCGTTCCTCCAGGCGACACAAGCACCTGTCCCCAGCCTCTGGCACTCATCGTGGTGTTGACCATCCCCGATGCCAGTGGGAGGTGAAGAATTTCCTGGAGGGAGTGGGCCTGGGGCAAAGGCCCCTGCTCCAAGCGTCACCCTCCACTAGGTAACCGGCTGCCAAAGTGGCAGCAGCCCATGGCCACCAAGAACAGAAAGGCAGCTGGGGCTGAAGTTCCGTGGACAGGTCTGGAGCCCATCATCCCCGGGTTCAAGTCCCAAACAGACCACCCACGGACTCTGTGGTTACTTTTAGGCAATCTGCTTCCTGAGCTCTGCTTTCCACAGGATCATTACCCGTAACACAGGGTTTTTGAAGGAGTCAGGGCCATCTTGTAGGCCCTCAGTGGCAGTTTCTTCCCTTTTCTTCTCATCAGAACAGGAAGGGGGGCCGCAGGCCGAGGGGGGCCTGATTGCTGATCTTAGGAGTCTGCATCCCTGAAAGGAAGCCTGGACCCTTTGGGGAAACAGATCTCTCCGTATAATCACTGTCCCATCCGGACAAGGTGGTTGGGTACCCATCGGTGAGCACGGGTATGTTACCATGACAACCAGTAGGCAGGCACGGGGTGGGTGGGGGACGCTGAATTAGCTGACTGTTCTCTAAGGCTCTGGGTGCTCTGTCAGAAGATCTGTTTTTAGGCTGCGAGTTTTGTTTTTTTAATTCCCTTTTATTTATTTTTTATTTTTAAAGATTTTATTTATTTGAGAGAGAGTGAGCGAGCACACGTGCACAAGCAGGGAAGAGGATCGAGGCAGAGGGAGAAGCAGACTCCCTGCTGAGCGGGAGCCTGAGGTGGGACTGGATCCCAGGACCCTGAGATCATGACCTGAGCCAAAGGCAGATGCTCAATGGACTGAGCCACCCAGGTGCCCCTTTAATTCCCTTTTAATTTATTTATTTGACAGAGATAGAGACAGCCAGCGAGAGAGGGAACACAAGCAGGGGGAGTGGGAGAGGAAGAAGCAGGCTCACAGCAGAGGAGCCTGATGTGGGGCTCGATCCCATAATGCCGAGATCACGCCCTGAGCCGAAGGCAGACGCTTAACCGCTGTGCCACCCAGGCGCCCCTTAATTCCCTTTTAAAAACAAGTTCCTTCTTCTCACCTTGACAGAAGGCATTTCTCTGGGCATTGGAAACCGAGGGAGAACTGATGGCTGGTGTCAGTCCTTTGACTCGGGCCCTCTGCCGGAGGCTCCCAGGAGCTCGCTATGTCCCCCTGCTTTCCCTTCTGAAAGTGAGGGGCTGGCCTAGAAAAGCTCGGAGAGCGCCTCTTTCTGGCATTTGCGCCCAGGAGTAATTCGCGTTCAGAAGAAATGAAGGCAAATATGAATTTCCTGGGCTCCTTTCTAACACAAAAGTGTTCAAAAGCTTAGCCCTGGGTGACAGGGTGGGGACGGGGAGGGGCTGCCTCTGCACAGCCTGGGCAAGCAGGGCCACAGGATACATCTGCCTGTCCCCAAGTCTTACGAAAAGATGGGCCTCGAAGCACCCCGAGTGGGGAAGAAATGCCTGCAACACCTTGGGGAGGGTAAGGACCCAACGGGCCCAGGGAGCTCTGCTGATGGAGCGTGAGAACAAGACACAGAGGTCCGGCGGTCGGAGGCAGAGCCACCTACGTGCCACCTGAATCTACTCAACCCTCTGTCTTGCTAAGATAAGAGATGCCGGCTCCGTTGGGGGGCGTGTTCCTGGGTTCCTCGCAGACGTAGACGAACCATGTGACACAGTCTGGCCAATGAGAGGACAGCAGAAGTCTCTGGGTGGAGCTTCTGGGGAGGAGGGCAGGTTCAGCTTGCTTATCCTCCCTCTGCCTACCTGGAAGCCAGATGAAAAATTGGAGGTAGGGCAAGCACCTAGGGCCATGAAGTAACCGTGAGGAAAGGGAAAGAGAGCTACAGAATCCTTGGCCCTGACATCCCTGAGCTGTCAAAGGATGCCAACAGCTACCTGGCTAGATTTCTCCGGATGAGGGAAGAGCAAAGTCCCTGGTCGTTTAAGACAAAGCTGGTGGGAGGAGGGATTCTGCGACTCCAGGCTGAATCTGGGGATTTTCTACCCCCATCTTCTGAGACTATCTAACATCTCAAGCAGCACAGGGGATTCCGGGCCTAACTTCCCTTCTATGGTTGCAGGGACGGTGACAGGGCGCTCACCCAAGGTCGCCCAGTTGTTAACAGCAAGAGCTCCATCTGCACCCTGGCCAGCACCGAGCACTGTCACTCTGTCACCTGATGCGGTGAGCCCTGTCCCCGGCTCTGGACCTAACTCCCTGGGTCACTGGGTGAACAGGAGCTGCTGGGACCTCAGTTTGCTCCCCTGCAACATGGGCACAAGTTGGAACAAGACAGTCTATAAAAGCCCTTCCACCTCTGACCGCCTGAAAACACAGGTAATTTAGCATTTCCTACTTCATTTTGCTTCCCTTGAAAGTTCTATCTGGTAATCCATCCCATTATCTGCTTTCTGGGCTTAGCTTGTATCACCTATGTACTAAACTAAGAAAAGTGATTTTTGATTGGGTACATCCTAATTTTAAAACTAAAAAAAATTTTTAAAAAGATGGGTATCAGGTGCAGGGAGGTCAAAGAGGTTTTTCTCGAATGACAGATGGCTTGATTGGCAGCAGCTGCTGGAGTGGTTTTGCAAAAGACTGAGATCCATTTGAGCTGGAGAGCGGGAGAGGAAGAGCTCGGTAATCTACTATCAATGTCTGCCCTGCATACAGTAACAGAAGTGTACTTTGGTGTATTTAGTGCTGGGCCTGTGCTGAGCTCCCAGCTCATGGCCTCAACACCTCTCCTGTGCTGCTGGCCTGGATGGGTGACAGACTGGCTGAGAGGAGTGGGGTGGGGGGAGGCCCACTGGAGTAGCTGAATTCCCATGAGAGAGGGAATTAGGGCACAGTCCGGCTGGGCCAGGGATACAAGAGGCTTACTGGACGTCACTGTGCCACCACCAGCACGAGAGCCCCTCCTCAGGATTCACGGAACAGCCTGGACCCCTCCCCTCCCTCCGCCCCAGGCACAGCCTCTCTCAAGGGTCCCTTGGTGTCCCTGCTCTGGGAACTAACAGCGGAGGAGAAGTGGGGAGGGGCAAGAGCTTATCTTAATTCTTGGCCAAATTGATCGCTAGATTGTATACTTCCAACCCAGAAAACCTCCAGCGGGGAAAAGTGGGCTTCCCACTTGGTATTTCCAACCACGAATTTCTACCACGACCCACGACTGCAGATGAATAATTGTGCCAGGAATAGAAACGACAACAAACATGTAGCATTTGAGGGCTTGCACATCCACGGCTGTGAAGACGTGAGCGCAAAGAGCCCGGAGCAAAGAGGTGAGAGGTGGTGAGAGATGGGAGTGAGTCCCATCCACCGGGAACTGCTTCCTCTGTATCCTGGAGGGAAGTTGAGGTGTCAAACACACTCACATCTGGGGTTTTTCATGCCATTCAACAACCACGGCTGAAGTCCCCCATCCTGTGCTGGGCACTGGGCTTACGCACGCATCAGCCACTCCTGGGACCGCACAGGAGGACCGAGAGCTGCTCAGGCCCCGGATGGGCAGAAAGCCCTGCTTCCCTGTGCCGTAGGAAGTAACTGGTGTGAAGGTGTTTGTAGAGGACCCTGGGGACTGTGTCGCCCCCCCCCCTGCTCTGGGGTGGGGGGGGTGACCCTGCACAGAGTCCAGGGCGAGACCAGCAGGGAAGCCGATGTGGGAGTGCTCGCTCGCTGAAATCCACCCTCCCCCTGGCAGAGCCAGCCCGAAGCCCTCTCCTCTCCTGCCAGTGTGGGCTTGGCACGGGGCAGACCAGGGTCTGAACCCCACCTCTGCACAGGCAAGCGTCTCTGTGTGTTTAAGTCTCAGCTTTCCTGGCTCGAGAATGGAGGTAAAGTTAATGCCACTCGCTGAGAGTTGTTGCAGGGATTAAATGAAGTATGGCTCCTCAGGCGCCACCAAGGGGCCGGCACCGGCAAGCGCCGTATGGAAGGCACTCTGTTTTGGATGCCCTTGTCCCCTCTGCTCCCATGTGGAGCTCCTCCCAAGTCTCCTCTGCCTCCAGCACCCGCACATCCCACCCTCCCCCTCGGGTCCTGCATGGGCCTTTCCCCACGGAGGCCAGACTAAGAGGAATGGGGGGATGGGGGACAAATGAGGAGGGGACCAGCACCTTTGATCGTACTGTTTTCCTCTTCCCCCTCCTCCCTTCCCCCCACCTCCTCCTCCTTTGCCCTCCTCCTTCTCCCCTCCTCTTGCCCCTTCCATACTTCCCCCTCCTCCCCTCTCCTTCCCCCTCCCATACTCCCCCTTCTCTTCCTTTGCTCTCCCCTTGTCCCCTCCTCTTCCTCCTGCCCCCTCTATACTACCCCCTCCTCCCCTCTCCCTCTGCTTCCCCCTCCCATACTCCCCCCTCCTCCTTCTTTTCCTCCCCTCTTCTTTCTTCTCTCCCTCTTTTCTTCTCTCTTTCTCTCTCTCACAGACACACACACACACAGAGGAGCAGTGATATTCCCATTTCTTTCCAGGACTCTCACTCTGGGGACAAGAGGAAAAATAAACACACACCGGTCCCACGGGGGCACCGTTCTCAAATGGCGCTTGAGAGCTCTTTGCGGTTGTTGTTCAGGAAGCTGGAAAGTCATAAAAATCGTAACTGTCCGCATCCACTTGAAGCAGAAGAGATTACACTTGAAAAGCCCTAGCAAGGGAGCTGTTATTTCACAACTGTATTTATAGGAAAGTAATGAAAATATCAATTCTCTTTTAAAAAAAAGTTATGCCAACAAGCAGGCTCTATGGCCTCCTTATCAAAGTTAAAAAAATATGCAGGTTCCTCCCCCCCATCCTCCCCCTGGCCAACCTGCACACTGCAGGTGCCCCTCCCAGATGTGGGCCACAGGGGACACAGCCGCCCTCGCTGCTCCTCCGTGGAGCTGCTGACATGGGGGGCACACTACAGTGAGCCTGGGGCGGGCGGGGGGGCCTTCCCGCCTCTCGCTGTGTAGCCATAGCTAAGTTGCTCCCCGTTCCGGGCCTCAGCCTCCCCGCCCGCGACTGTGGGAGAGTGGGAATGGAGGCTGCTCAAAGGCACAGCCTCCGCAGTCTGACCTTCCAGTGCCGGACCCACACGGCCCAGTGGGCACCCGGGCTCGGCCACCTGCGCCCAAGGCCTTGGCTTGCTCAGCCCTGATTTTCCACGGCGGTGGTCCGCGGCGAATGGTCTTGGGCTCGGTTTCCTGATACCGGGAGAACAGTGTGCTTTTCAAGTGCAAACCAAGACCTCTTCTGAGCAGTGCCATTTTCCTGCCTGTGAATGTTCAGGGAGGCCTGGGTTCTGCCCGGGCCGCCGGAGAGGGGAGGGGCCGTGTGTGCAGGAGCGCTGTGGGGCGGGGCTTGGGGTCGTGGTCAGTTGCAATCCTGAAGGCCTGCAGGACCCCTCTTGGTCTCCTACTAGAGGAGAACAGACAAAATCAGTTTGCAAAGAATGGGCACTAGGCATTTTCCAGAAGGACACTTAGTGTTGATTTAGGAAAAACACGATCCAGTTATAATGCACTTAGGAGCCATCCAGAATTCTCTGGGGAGGAAGGGACATGTTTCTGGCTTCAGGGCCCACCACAGTGTTCCCTGGCTCCTCCCCAGGGGGTGCAGGGAGATTAACAGCCTAGTCCTGCCCAGAGGGAGCCTCGTTTGGGGTTTGGGGTGGCCTGGACCATGGCCCCTTGTGAGGACAAGTGTGGGACACTCTGGGCCCAGAAGACCCGCCTCTCTCTGAAGTCCCTTGTCGGGGAAGGAAGCAGCAGAGCCCCGCAGACAGACTCAGCTCCAAGGTCCTTCTCTGATCTCTGTCCTGGACCCTCGATCCCTGGTGCCTGGAGTGCTGACGGCTCCCCTTCTGGCCCTTCGGCTCAACTTGTAGATCCGTGAAATAACAGCCAGAGAGCAACAGAAGGGACACATCTTCCCCGGGGGTGCTGCACACAGTGCATTCGTCATTCTGCATGAAGACCCCAGCGACGAAGGTTCTCTCCTTCCCTTCTCCTTGCACAGAACACGTGGAGCCCCAGCTCAGCGTGCTTGCGGATCGGCCTCTTGGCCAGGGACCTCCACCATGGCTCTGTGCTATCTGAGGCTGGGGGGGGTGGGGGTGGGTAGTGCTCCCGCCCCCGCCCACGGAGCCCCCATTGTGTGCTGTTTTACTGCTGGGTCTGCTCATTCGAGCTCTTCTTTTCCTTACTTGATATCACTCCATCACTTGTCACTTGTCACTGCTGTCACCAGGCCCGCCTTCGATAATCATCATCTCTGCTTCCAACCCACGGCATCTAACCGGCTGTCCTTTGTCCTCACTGCGCCTAAAGCTGGAGTACCTGGGCGCCGAGTGAGGGCCTGGGTTGCTCTGCTCAGGGGCCTTCTCACTGATATGTGGGCTTGGGGCTTGGCTTCTGGGCAAGTGGTGGCCATAAGTGACATGTTATTTGCTCCTGCTTTCCAGCGGGGGGTGGACTACAGACCAAGGCAAAAATGCCACCTATTCCCACTGGACACGCAAACTGCTAGGAAGTCCCCCTCCCCCACAGAGACGTCACAGATGAAACAGAACAGACGGAGCATCTACATAGAGAGGATATAAAAACTCTGTCCATCATTCCCTAGTCACACATAGTTCCCCTCTCGTATAAATAGACTAAGACAACACCGTATAAAAAGTGGGTTTCTTTGGGGACCGTCAGTTAATACGGTATGTATACCGAGGCAGCCCCGCCTCCCTCTGCAGCCTCCGCGGCAGCTCGGGGGCCGGCGGCGGCTCGAGAAGAACGTCACCTGCGTCCCTGGCGGGTTAGGTGGGCGGCGGGCCGCTGTAGCGGAGCATGAGCCTGAAGGAGCGGGCGAAGGTGTTGGCCACGGCGCAGCCGCGGTGCTCCTCCCCGACCGGGAGCAGGAAGAGCAGCAGCAGCAAGAGCAGGAGCAGCAGCTGCAGCGGGAGCGCCACGCGGCACGCCTTCCGGAAGAGGGAGCAGAGTCCTCGCCACGGCCCTGGCCACCGCGCCGTCTGCAGGACAAAGGCAGGTGTGAGTGCACTCGGGGGCCTGAGCTGGAGGGGAAGGCGAGGGGGATGCCGGACATGCAGTGGCTCTGGGCTGACTCTCTGACTGTTAGGGATCTCAGTGTACCCGACTGTGAAGTGGGGCTAATGGCAATTTTGCCAGAAGCAAAGATCTCTCGTTTTCTCCAACCATTCAAGGTGTGAAAGGTAGAAGAAAATACAAAGCCGCAGCCTTTGCCGGCTATGACGGAAATCGTTGCCTGGTGTCGGAGAGCCCTGGTTGTAAATCGTGAGAGGGTCACTCAACTTGTCTAAGGTTCAAATTTCTCATCTATAAATGGGGGTAAAAATGGTACCTACCTGACCAAGTTGTCGCAAGGATTAATGAGACGGAGCCTGGCTCACAGCAGGCACTCAAAGCTGCTGTCATGATTAGTACGCATCGATAATAGGATCACCACCCCAATCACGGGCATCGCCGCCATGTTCATTATCACGCTCTTCAGCATCACTTTCTCCTCCTCCTCCTCCACCCTCTTCATCACCACCGTCACCACCAACACCACCGATACCACCTGAAGGCCAGGCACCCAGGTCCAGATGCCTAATGAACTTCCTTGCTGCACCATCCATGAAATGGGCCAGAGTCTAGAGGGACTGGTTGGGCTGTGGCCTCATGGGATGTCCTCACTGCCAAAGAGTGCAGGCCCAAGAGCGGGCTACTCAGGGAAGTCGAGGCCCCGTGGCCAAAAGACAGCATGGTGCAGGGCAGAGGCCTATGTCTTAGGAACCCGGCTGACTAGGTTCCAGTGTAGATTGGGTCACACAGTATCTATGTGACCTTGGGAGAGTCAATGACCTCCCTGAGCCATTTCCTTCTCTGCAAGATGGGGATAAAACACCTACCCCCTTTGCCAGGTTGTGGAGAGGACTCAAAGTATATTTATATACCAATTTAAAAGTAGATAAGGTTTTATTAGTAGGACTATTACTGTAGAATATATCTGTAGGCTCCCTGAAGAACCAAAGGGTCACCCTCCAGGACGCCAAAAGCTACAGTCAAGTGATGGTGATGGTGACGGTAATGATGGTGGTGGTGATGATGGTGGTGGTGATGGTATGGTGATGATGGTGGTGGTAATGATGGTGATGGCATGATGATGATGGTGGTGGTAATGATGGTGATGGCATGATGATGATGGTGGTGGTGATGGTGAGGGTAATGATGGTGATGGCATGATGATGGTGGTGGTGATGGTATGGTGATGATGGTGGTGGTAATGATGGTGATGGCATGATGATGATGGTGGTGGTGATGATATGGTGATGATGGTGAGGATGATGATGAAGATGATGGTGGTGGTGATGATGGTGGAGATGATAATGGTGGTGATGGTGATAGCGTGGTGATGATGGTGATGATAAGGTGGTGATGGCAGTGATAGTGATGATGGTGATGATAAGGTGGTGATGGCAGTGATAGTGATGATGGTGATGATAATGTGATGATTATGATGAACCGGGGTTTGGTTGGGTGCAGGGAATACAATGAGGCTAGCTCTGGACATGCTGAGTCCAAGGGTCTGTGGGACTCCCAAGTAGATATCCAGCAGGTGGTTGGGCCTTTGGGACTGAAGCCAGAAGGGAGATCTGGACTGGAGAGATGGACCCGAGAGAGTGGGAGGCCCAGAGTCAGGGAACAAACCCACGGCAGCAGAAGGGTCTGCCTAGAAAACCCCGCAGATACAACCACTGAAGAAAGATGCACTATACTTTCAGTGTCTCTAAGCAGCCCCACGGATGACTTATTAATTACAAAAGAAAGGATATCACCATATAGGGGAGAAACCTGGCAGGCACCCCCTTAATCACATGGTCAGAGTTAGTATCAGCAATGTTGGGGCCATAGCTCCCAGTAAGATGCACTAAGAACACAGCTTTCCTTCTGCGATGTTACAGCCAGAAATGCACAGTCCGATTGCAATCGCAAGGAAAATACCTGGGAAATGTGCCTTGAGGAACATCCTATAAAACCTCTGACCTAGACTCAAGGTCAAGTTCAAGAAAAACGGAAGACTAGCTCAAGCCTAGAGGAAACCAAAGAGGTGTACCAACCGGATGCAGTGAGTGACCCTGGACTGGATCCCGCATGGAGGAAAGAGGTCTACAAAAAAGACCAGAAGTGGGTCTTTAATATGACAGAATTTGACTCTGTGACAAAAAGAAATGAGCTACCAAGCAACCAAAAAACCAGGCGGGAACCTTAAATGTGTATTATCAGGTGAAAGAAACCAATCTGAGAAGGCTCCATACTGTCTGATTCCAACTCTAGGATGTTCTGGAAAAGACAAAACTATGGAGTCAGTAGAACAATCCATGGATGGCAGGGGCTGGGTGGGGGAGGGCTGAGCAGGTGACAGTCGGGGATTTTTAGGGCAGTGGAGCTGCTCCGCATGGCACGAGGATGGTGGGTATGTGCTATTACACATTTGTCAAAACCCACAGAATACACATCACAAACAGCGAACCCGGGTGCAGACTACGCACTTCAGTTAATAGCGATGTGTCGATACCGGTTCACCGATTGTAACCGATAGACTGTACCAATGCAAGGTGTTAATAATAAGGGAAAGGTGGGAAAGGGGTGGAGGAGAGGGGCTAGCTGGACCCCTCTGTATGATCTGCTCGGTTTTTCTATAACCCTAAAACTGCTCCCCCAAAAATGTCTCTTAATTTTTTAAAAGGCTACCAAGACAGCTTTAAAACTTTGAATATGGACTCTGCATTAAGTAATGGCATTTCATCCACACCGAGTTTTATCTGCACTGATTGTGTTAACTGGAAAAAATAAAACAAATGCAGAGGCTCCTATGACTGAGCATGAGAAGAGCCGGCCGAGCGGCTGTGGGTGGGGAGCGTGGTCACCAGCCCAGACTGCCTTGAGGCCAGGTTCGTGAGGCCAGAGACAAGCTCGCTGGGCTTCGTGAAGCAGGAGCTATTGTAACCTCGCTGGGGTGAATTTCCGAGGAGTGGGGGGCAGAAGGCAGGTGGGCTGGGTGACGGGACAGTGAGGAAACAGCACATAGAGATGAACTTGTCTGGATTTCTGAAGTCAAAGACAAGTTCCAAAAACTTGATGTCTGAAGAGTTAGCATAGACTCTTTCCTACATTGGCGGTAGCCAGTCGCTTCTGGGTTCAGTGGACGGACAGACAGACAGGGGCCTGGGATAACACAGCACATGGGTGGAGGCCTGTCCCAGGCTCTCTCCTTTTCAAGGTCAGGGACTGCAGGATCCCAGCCAAGCCCAACCCTTTGACCAAGGAAGAGCCAAATTTAGCCCCCAAAGTTGCACAGTGAATCACAGGGGGACAAAGCCAAGGGACATCTCCTCTGTCCCATCCCAGTGGGGCCCGTTGTCACGTATGGAGAAGGGGCCAAGAGGCCATGCTCCTTCCACTAAAAAGGAGAAGGGGGTTGTGAGCGGCAAAGGGCAGGCACGTGAGTGTCCAGCGTAGTGCCTAGCAGCACACAGTAGAGATTTTTTAAAAATCATAGTTCTCACGAGAGGAAGTTATCATCTCACACGGAGAACTCACGGAGGCTCCCATAGATTTGGTATCTGAGTATTTCATCTGATCTAGGATGCCGACTGTGAGATGGGTCATTATTCTACAGACCACTCAGAAAGGACACAACCGAGGGGAAACGAGTAATCCCACCTCCCAGAGAGGGGAAGCCAGGAAATATGAGGTATTATCTTGGCACTGGGTGAAGCGAGAGGAATTCCTCTTCCCTGCGAATGTGAACCATAGGCCGGAGCTCCCGGAGACGGGGTGTGTGAGTTTACACAATCAGTGTGGGCCGGAGGAAAACAGAACAGAACACCACCTGCAAGCAAAGATTTTCCATTTAGAGGAATCTCAGGTGGAGAGCACCCTGGGCGGTGGAGGGAAGCAAGCCCAAATCCTCGCTGAAAGGAGTAGATAGTAGTAAGTTGCCCAAATTCCAGAAATGTGAAAATGTGAAAAATCACGAGTGTTAAGACCAATGATATATGATCAAGTCAATAAAATGCGACTGTAGGTCATTCACCACCTGGGGTTCCACCCCCAGAGGCCACGACGTGCCCAGGAGGCGTCTGCTCTCCACTCCCGCAAACCTGGGACGGACCCAGAACCGGGGTTGACCCAGGCAAACCAGACGCCCTTGCAAATCTGTTCTTCAACGAAAAGTCTGTCTCAAGAAGGACTATACACCACTTCCCCGGGCCGGTGCAGAAATTCGGTCGACGCCCGGCCCAGTTGCAATTTAAAAAGCAGTTACATTCCATGTGTCTGAATGCCGCAGGCACGCGGATCCGGGGGCACTGAGCCGGCAAGTGTGTAGGCAGCTGCAAACTTAATAAATCTTAATTATTGTGTTTATACAAACAAGCGGCTGAAGCCATTGACGTCGTTGGAGCTTTCGATGACTCGGTGCACGGAGAGAAAAAAAACAAGTGTGGAGAACCAACTGCTCATAAATAATTAGCTTCGGGCAGGTTTTTTTTCTTCCTTTTGGACAAAAAATCACATACGAAATGTTTTTAAGTTGGCAAGATGACAAGGCCCGAAGACAGAGTCTATTTTCTGCCTGTCAGGCCTGTGTGAGTGTGTGTGCGTGCGTGTGTTTGTGCAAAGGTGCACGCATGCGCACACACCGACCGGCAAAAAAAAAAAAACCGATACAAGAACCAAATGAAAGGGAGGAATCCCCCGGCCCCAGGAGTGTCCCGGCTCGCTTTGGTCTCAGAAAGCTAAGCAGGGCCAGTGTCCACAGAAGCCTTCAGGGGCCTCATTTACATGGCAATTAAGACCCTTCTGTGTGCGGGCTGTTACAAGAACTCCGCCTACCCTTAGCTCAGGGCACCCTCGTTCTGTGCCCTGGAAAACTGTGGCTGAGGGACTCGGCAACAGGCACCCATGTGAACGGTGGATCCTAGATCCAGACCCAGGGCACAGCGCGTGGTTCTCAAAGTGCGGTCCCAGACCAGCAGCATCAGCATCACTTGGGAACCCGCTGCAAATGCAGATTCTTGGGCCGTCTCAGCCTCAGTGTATCAAACACGCAGGGTGGGATCCAGACATCTGTGCTTACGCGCCCACACAAGTGAGCCCAGGATGGCTTGCGGGCTGCTTACATCTTCGCAGCGGGCTTCACAAAAGCCAGCAGCCAGCACCGAACTCGAATTGTCACACACCCAGTGATTTTACACAGAGCCCGAATAAGCACGTTTTTTAGCCATGGAGAGCCTGCCTGTCCTGCAGACTCTCCAGCACTGTGCCCGACCTCTGCCGGCCACGGATAAGACAACACCTGCGGCTATGAAGACCCCAGTCCGCTGCTGCCCTTTAGAGCCCCCGCCCCAGAGACGCGTCACTGCACGGAGCATCACCAGCTAGACGTGGGAGCCCTTCCGCCCAGGCACCCTCCACCCAGCCGGGATGCAAAGTCCACCGGGGCGGGTCTCTGCTTCTGCGCTCAACGATGGATCCCAAGTGCCCAAATCAGTGCTTGGCACAAAGTCGGTGCTCAGTAAACCCTTGTGGAATGAATGAATGAATGAATGAATGAGAGACAGCAAATGAACACAGGGCTGTGGATATTCCACATTCAGCCAAACACAGGCTGAACAGCCCGCTCGGGAGGCCTGGTGCCCCCAGCCACGTGTCCCCCTCCTCAGAAACATTCAGTGAGCACTTACTGTGTGCAAAGCATCTGGGGACCCAGACGTGGCTCCCATGGATTCCACCTGGAGTTCCAGATCAGATGGGGGCTCCCCAGTGAGGGGTCTAAAATGTAGAGCCTACCAGAAGCCACCAGGCTAGACTGTGGGAGCCACCCCATCCTTCCTGATGCTCTTCCCCATTTCTTGAGGAGGTTCCCTGCTATTCTAAATTGGGGGGAAAGCCAGGCCTCTAGTCTCTCTGAACAATTCTATGAACAACCGTTCAGACGATCTTCCACATCTGCTCATGTAGGAAATAAAATCTGCATTGATAAATGCCATTTTACAGATGGGGAAAGTAAGGCTCAACAGGGCAAAGCCACTCGCCCAAAGCCACGAAGCCAGTTGACACGGGGCCCAAAGCACAGAAGGGGTCTTGTGACGGCCCCACTGAGTCCAGGGGACACCCACTCCCCTGCAGATGTGAGCTGTGCACCCCAGCTGGAGACCAAGAAAAAAGAAATCCTGGTGTGCAAAGCACCTGGAAACAGATTCCAAGGCATTAGGGATCTTGAGGAACCCAGAGCTCCCTGGAGCAGAGCATGCTGAAGGCTCCCTCTGTTACAGGCCATGCTTGGCAGGGAAACAAGTGTGTTCCCTTGGAAAAGGTGACATCAATTTACATTGGGTTTTCCCTGAAGCAGGGATACCCAGCAGACCCCCGGGATGCCGCCTCCAAGGCACAGTGTGGAAAGTCAAGATGTGGGCTTTGGAGCCAGAGGCCAGAGACCACCTAGAAGCCTGGGCTGAACGAGTCATTCCAATCCCGTCATAGCTCAGTTTCCTTATGCTTAAGCGGAGGGAAAATGCCTCTTGAGTGTTGATGGGGCAGTTAAATGAGATGCCCTGGCCATGATTTAGCACGACTCCTGGCACACAGTGGATGGTCACTACCTAGCATCTAGAGTAATAGTAATTATTACTCATTAGGGTTATTACTGCTGTTGCTGTGACGGCTTTGGCTCTGAGCACTTCTCAGTAGGCCCTAATGGAAACACCTGCTGGTAGAACAGGAAAGGCACAACTCCCCCTTCCTCTTCTGTCCCCCGCTGAGCCCCGGATGCCCATCCACCACTCAGGGGGCCACACGATCCAGTGTGCCTGGAATGGTGCGGGTTTCCTGGCACAGTCCTGGTGTGCACCTGCTGTCCCCACACAACTATCAATAGTGTCCTTGTCCATTCCCCACCATGTCCTGGTTTCGCATGAAAAACTCCAGGGTCCCTCCGCTATCATGGGTATATCACAGCTGAGTACATTCTGCACCTTCCTGGGGCTTCCCGAGAGCGCTGGGGGCCCAGCACAGGGCAGCCCAGAGCTCATTCCCCATAAAATGTGCCTCCGACCTCGAGGAACCTTCCAGAAAACCCAGGAGTCTGGCTTCAGCATCCCAGGCCTACCAGCCTCCAGACGCCCTGCCCTCTAGCGTGTGTAGCAGATGGCAGACACCGTACCTTTTGGAATCCAGTCGGCTCCCCTGCAGAACTCTGTGTCTGTTATTTTCGGGAAGGAGAGGAAAAGGGGAAAAAGACGTTAAGTGAGTGAAACTCAAATCCCAACAGAGCCTGTAATGGAATATTCATTCTGTCAGGGGAGTGTTTCTTTAAAACTTCTGGTCATCTGGATAGGCTGAACCAGCAGGTGATTCGATTTAATGAGCTTTTTAACGCACTTCAGGCCCAGGTGGGATTCCGTCTGGGAAGGCCTGGGCTGGTGGCACCTGGCCGGGGCTGCGCTGACACCTAGTGGCCAACATGGCTCCTGCAGGGACCGCAGAGCTGGGGCGCCAAAGCTTGGCATCTGGGGTCTAAGGGCCCAAAGCACCCTTGGAGGCCATCTCAACGCCCCCCCATCTCGGGCTAACACTCATGCCTCAGTTTCCCCATCACTTCTCAGGAAATAACAACATCCTTTATAAGGTTGTTACGAGGACATCGCATTTCATAAAGGCTCTCATGACTACTACTATTGTTTTGTGCAAGGGGACATGGGATGCAAACAGGGAACATGCTTGTCCCACATCCCAAAGCAAATTAGTGGAGGAGGAGGGCCAGATCCCAGGGCCCCGGGCCCCAGGGCCGCACTCCCGTCTAACACGCCTTCCCCAGCGGGGCGTTCTGAATTCTGGCTCTGCTGCTTCCTAGCTCCACGGCCCTGGGAGTTCCAATCCTCAGCGTCTCAGCCCCCGTCTGGAGACTGGAGACAGGACTGAATGGGGTCCAGAAGGTTTCAGCTCAGCAGGCAGCAAAGCGCTCCTCAAATATTAACCGGACGGCTCCTGCCGTCATTCCTGGAGCGCCAGCCACACGGGGTGGCAGGACAGCCACGTGACATCTTGCAAGCCAAGCACTAGGACCCTGTCTCGGAGTGGCCACCTTAGGTTGGAGTGTGGAGGCACCGGGCAGAGTGGGTGTGGCCCCAGCTCCGTCTCCCCACGTAAGCCTGGGCTCAGCCGGAGCCCCATCCCCCAGCGCCTGGGACCCGCACTTCCTAAGCCCCTACCAGCAGGTAGCCAGAGTCCTTGAGCTTGGACTTGTACAGCATCCACTGGTAACGCACGTCCTCCAGCTCGCTGGACGTCCCCCTTGCCGGCCCGAGATGGAGGAGGTTCTCGAAGAGATGCTGACCTTCTGGCACCCGAGCCTCCAGCTCCTGTGGGGGAAAGGCAGTGAGAATCCCATGGTGCAAATTCAAGCCAAGGTTGGGCAGTCGCTTCTGGAACAATACAGAACAACCTCCACAGTCACCTCCATCTCTGACGTTCTAGAACTGAGTCCTCTGGAGGGCATGACATAAGAGTTGCCAGCATCATAAAAAGCTACCACTGTTGAACATGCTTTTCTGTTGGCATGGTTAAGCCTGGACATGTGCTATTGGGATTGGGCAGATTTTTCTATCAAAACACAGTACCGTGTCAGCCCAGGATGGCACCTTTCATCCTCAGGACTCCTGAGCCGTAGTGATGTGGGGGGTAGGAATGGGGCTCTAAATTGGAGCACATGGGTTTAAATTCTGGCTTTGTAGCCTTGCTTTCACCCCAACCTACTCGTAGTGTGATACAGGCAATTTTCTTAGCTTCTCAGAACCCACTAGAATGTGAGCTGTACAAGAGTAAGGAGGCTTAACCTGGGGCGACTGCAAGTCGTCTCTGATACGGCTGGAGCTGGACCGTGGTGGCAAGAAGAGTCGTGGCCGAATGTGAGGTAGGTCTGCGGGAAGGACTTCCTGCTCATAGTCCCCTAAGTGATTGGACCAAACCTCTCGCCAAGCACAAAGTATGAAAAACACTTAAAAAGTATCAACGAGTTAACAAGAGAGTGAGACACATCAGGCTAAAACCTGGGAAATGATGAAGCCCAGAGAAGTAAGCCCAGTGTTCGGGCCTGCTTTTGCCTGCAGGACACTTGCCAAATCTTGAAGAGACAGTTGTGAAACAGATCATGCTTCTGGCAGCATCACGGGGCTATGGAGACGAAAGTCAAGGTCTGGGCTCTGTAGGGTGGAGACTCTCAGAACCCGCTCCCCCTGTGGCTGAGACGCCTAACGGTGAATCAGAAGTAAATTCACACCCTGTGTGGACTGACGTCCACTCCAAGTCACCAGGGGCTCAGGGAGCCTCCAACGTTGAACCTGGAGTCACTGGTTGCAGAACAATAAAGCCCTCCTTGCCTGGAAGCCACAAACAAAATCCTCTGGAAGAGAGACGATCCTCAATCTCAAATGACCCCTATACCTCTTCCGTCCAGTGCAATGGCCAGCACATAATCAAAGGAGCCCCATACATGCAAGACACCGACAAGAAGAACAGGCAGAAACAACACGCAGAAAACACTCCTAAAATGACTTAAGGTATTAGAATTACTAGACACACTCGGTAAAATAGGTCTCTTTACTGTGCTCGAAGAATTAAAAACCAGGCTTAAAAAGTTCAGCAGGGATCTGGAGACTACAAAAACTGACAGAGTGGTATTTCAAGAGAACCCAGTAGAAATTCTAGAACTGGGGAATACAGTATCAAAAGTTAAAGGCGTAACAAACATGTGTATTAGTGAATGAGGCGCAGCTAAAGAGAGAATTAGTAAACTGGAGGTAGGGTAGAAAAACTCTCCAGAATGCAACAGGAAGAGACCGGAGGATGAACAAGTCACAAGAGAAGGTAGGAGACATAGAGTCCGCAGTGAGGAGGAATACCATGTTTCAGCAGCATCACAGAAGCAGAGGGAAAGGGGAACGAGGCAGAGGCAGTATGTTAAGAGATAGTATCAGAGAATTTTCCAGAAAGACTCTAGACCACAGATTCCAGAATCCAGATGAATCCCAAGCAAGAAAAATGAAAAGAAATCCAAACCCTAACATATCATAGTAAAACTGCAGAGAAATAAGGAAAAAGAGAGGTAGGCTGGGGCCTGGCTGAGAATGACCTTGTGTGATATGCTAGGGTGGGGGCAGGGTTGGACTCTATACTGAAAGGTTCTCGTCAAGGGAAGAACAAAGTCAGATTTATGATGCTAAAGGTCACTCTGGCTGCAGAACTGAGCTGTGACCTGGATGGGGGCCCAACAGGAAGGAAGGCGGCCAATTGGGAGCCATAATCAAGGTCAGAAATGGGAAGTACCTAGGTTAACATTGTGGTACCAAGAGGGCACAGAGCAAAAACACCCAGGAGGTAGAATCCAGGAGGGCTGGGGGACGATCTAGATGTGGGAGTGGAGGATAAAGAAGATTGGTGGTAGAAGGATTGCAAAAATGGCCATGATGCCCCCATCCTGCCCCCTCCCCACCATCTCCATGCCCTTTGCAATACGACCTTGAGTCCTTCCTATCGTGAGGTGGAGTTTGCTCTCCCTCCCCATGAATCTGGCTTGGCCTTGTGACTTTCTTTGTCCAGCAGAATACAGGGGAAGTAATTTGCTAGTTCCTACTCTAGGCCTTAGAAGTCTTGGGTGCTCCTGCTTGTCGTTAGAGAATGCCTCTGCTACTAGAAGCCTGGGCTGCCCCCCACGAGGAGGAGAGATGTGCGGTCCCTCTCATGCTCATCTCCAGCAGCCTGACAACCCCCAGAAGTAGAACCACCCAGCCGACCTATAACCGACAGCAAATCAGGGAGCCCCACCGAGGCCAGAAGCGTTGCCCAGATGGGCTTAGCCTGGATTGCCAACCTTCCGAATCACGAGTTAAATAAACACGTGCTGCTAAAGCCACAGACTTGGGATGGTTTGTTACACAGCCAGAGCTGACTGATACCGAGTCCTGATCAGTAGTGATATTTCCAAGTTGGGGCACACAGACGTAGGCTGGATGAATGAATGGTTCTAAAATATGTGAACCAGAGAAGTTTAAGAACTGTTATTTATACACAAGTAAAAATGGCTCACAAACCATGCCTGTGCTTGCTTGCTTGCTTTCTCTCTTTCTCTTTCTTTCTTTCATTTTTTTAAAGGACTCCCTGGTGGCAGACATGTCTACAGGGCAAATCCTGTGCAAGGAGGGCCTTTCCATGGGAACAAACCTGCAGCTTCGTTTCCCTGGTCTTCAGATCCTTGGCGGTGGCTGTTCTCATCGCGATGATTCTAACCAGCTTGGCATTTTCCACCTCCAACCACTGCTCGAAGTCCCTCAGGAGCTGGGAGAAGCCTTCATGGCTGCCTTCTTCCTGGAGCCGATGTGCCTGTGGGAACGCACAGCACGACCAATGCATCATCAGAGGGGACACAGCTTACGGGCCCCGCATCCTGGGGCTTCCTCTGAGGCAGAGGGTGAGGATGGGGATGCCCAAAGGTGAGGAGAGAGGCCTGGGCGGGCGGGGGCATGTCTCTCCACTCAGTGTGGCCACGTTAGGAGTTTAATTGTGATTCAGGTCCGGGTCCTGCGGGGTTGGGATGGCCCAGGGAGTCTGCCTCGGCCGGTGCTCAGGGTGCCCTGGGCCCCCGGGGCTGTGCCGCAGGACCTTGTGGGCGGGTGCCAACAGAGCGCACAGGGTCACTGCACTTTCAGCCCCAAGCAGCTGGAGCTGTGACAATGGGTCATCGTGGTCACCTGCTGGTCTCCTAGCGGCAGCCACCACCATTCCTTACCAGGATGGCTATCACAGTGGTCACCCTTGCACCACACCTGTCCCTCTCTGAACTCTGTGGCCAGAGGGAGCTCTCAAAACTCCAAGTCCATTCAGCGAGGCCCTCAGTGTGGCCCTCTGATTCGGGCTTTGCTGACCCCGCAGCGTGAACCACCTTCCCCGCCCCTCACCCCAGCCCGAACCACAGACACGTCTTGGCCCAGGCACTCGTGCTGTCTCCCTCTGCGTCTCTGCACACTGTCTCCTCTGCACGGAACACACCCCTCCTCTCCTCTCCTTGACTCCCCCTTGGCCGCGAGGATTCCCCTGACACTTCATTTTTCCCAGGAGGCCTTTGCTGCCCCAGAACTGGGTCCTGGCCCCTCTGCCCCTCTGCCCCAGGCCACCGCGCTTTCTGGAAGCCCTTCCTTCACTGCGTGTGGTTCCCACTTCCTTGCTCCTCAAAATGTGCTCCGAGGCCCAGCGGCGGGGGCGTCACGCGTGAGCTTCAAGAAATGCAGAGTCCTGGGCCCCGCCGAAGCGGGATCTGCATTTTCCTACCCGCAGAGAGCACGCTGCGGTGTGAAAGGCTCTGCACTGGGTCTGGGTTCCTGCGGGTTAGAAGTGCTTCTGCTTCACCCATAGCCGTATCCCGGCCCCGAGCGCAGGCCTCGGGCACAGCCACACTCGGCAGGTGATTTGGGAAGGGGCAATACAAGAATACAGGGGCGAATGAGAGCTGGTGTGTGGTTTCTGAAGGAGGAAGGAACGTCTTTTCAATGCGGTTCCTTGTTCTCAAAGCCCTCAGGAGAAGGCATGGACGATGGAAGGTCGTTAGGTTAGTTCTCTTGAACAAAATACAGCTTATGGCACAAAAAAGGGACCCTCCCTGCATGACTGCAGTTTGCAATCCGGGGCCAGCAGGGAGCTCTCAGCCCTGTAGGTCCGTTCGGTTACCTGGTTTCTGAGGGGTGAGGACCTGTCTCCCCCAGGGACGCCTCTGACCTTGCCGGGGCCTGGGCCCGGGGTCTCCGGGTCCCTCTGTGCCGTGGCACAAGGAGCAGGGACAGGTTCACCCAGGACGGGACACGGCTGAGTCCTGAGCTGAGCACGTGGCCCCAGGCAGGGAGGGGGCTTTGTTGAAGAGCACCCCATCCCTGACTCCAGCCCCGGCCTCCCCCGGGAGCCCCACTAAGCCGCCACACCTGACGGGGACGCCTGGAAACCGGATCCGTGGGATCGATGAGAAACCCGGCCTTTGGGATGTTGTTGGTGAAAATCATTTTCTTCCCTGAATCCACTTCCGTCCTCTGCAGCTGCCGGTTTCTGATGAGGCTGAGGAGACAAACGGCGCAGTCACCCGGTGATGCGATGGGAAGTAATCGAACCGGGGCATCACACGGTAGGAGCCAATCCTTCGGGTTTGTCAGAACGTTCCCCAGGCACATGCATTGCCAGTTTCCTACTTGAGACCCACCTTACCCTGTCGTTAAACTGCATGTACCCATCGATGCAGGGGAGGCCCAAGCCAGCAGGGGCTGGAGGCGAACCCCCAAGCTGGGACGCTTCCCGGCTCCTACTGCTCCCGCTAGAACTGCCCTTGGGCCGGACCGCAGAGACACGGAGGCACCCAGCGGAACCCCAGCCTCCTGCTCTGAGGACACCACTGAGCTCTCCCCTGCATGGAAAGGGGACCCCCTCACCTCAACAGGCTTTCCTCCAGCCGCCTCAGGGCCTGCCACGACGCCACCAGCTCGTCCAGCTCCTCCTGGACCACGGCAGCCCCCTCCGGAGAAGACTTCTGCATCACCAGCCGGCCGTGCGCTTCGACCAGGGGCAGCTGGGCCTCCTTCTCCGGGAATTCAGCCAGCAGCTTCTAAAGGACACACACGCGCACACACACACCCCCCACGGTGAGCTCTCAGGGCAGGAGTCTCTGTTCCCCCATGTGGGATCTCCGGCCTCCCAAGCCTGCATTGTGGGAGGCAAGTGAGGAAACTAGGAAAGCCATCTTACCTCGACTTCGACCTCTCGGGACCGGGCGTCCCATGGGCCTGCATCCTCCTGGAGTGACTCCAGCTTCTGAGTGACCGTGGTGACCCACTGCCTCAGCTCCAGCAGCCCGTGGCGGAAGGTGCAATGTTCCCGCACGCTCTGCTGACACCTGTCCGTGAGGTCCTGTGGCACAGCCCCAGGGAGGGGGGGCCCAGGGCGCTCTGAGCGCTGGCGGCAGCTGGGACCCTGGGCCATCCCATCCTGCAGGACCCCCGGACCTGCCCCGGGGCAAGATGCCCCCTCCCAGGGCTCCCCACTCAGCAGGAACACAAGAGGCGAGTCCTCCCTTCTGCCCAGGACAAGGAATTTATTCTGGAAAGACCAACTCTGGTTTCAAGTATCTCCAAGCCTGTCTTAACTTTTATGGACGGTACCATGTCTGGATGAGCGTGTGGACAAACGGACGCCTGTCCCCCACCAGTGTGGGTATCAATCATCCTCCACTTGGGAAAACTATAGGTCAGTATCCACTAAAACTGAACACAGGCCTCCCTACAACCCAACCGTTTCACCCTGGGGTGGATACGTGACATGCAAACATATCTTCAGCAAAAGGCCTGCATGGGGTGCTTGTAATAGCCCCAAACCAGAAACCACCCAAGTGCCCGTCAACAGAAGTACGGATACGTAGGTTGAGGTAGTTTTAGACGGTGCAGCATTTTATAGCCGCGAGAGCGAACAGCGTATGCAAGAATCTAATACAACATTATGAATGAAGTTACAGCCAGCCCGTGGACAGCCAGAAGCCAGACGCAAAAGAAAACATTCTGTCTGATTCTAATAAAATAACGTATAAAATCAGGCAAACTCAATCCATGGTGTTCCAAGTCGAAAGTCGGGGTTACCTTCAGGTACCAGGAGTGGTGGGCAGGACTGTGGGGGGCCTGAGGGGCTCTGGGGGCTGTGGGAGCCGCTATCATTCTGCGTCATGATCTGGCTGCTGGTAATGTGGACATGTTCAGTTTTTCAAAATTCATCAAACTACACACTTAGATGTTTGCTTTTGTGTAGATGATTCTACTCCGATAGTTTTTGAAAATGGTCTTGCTTCCCCCGCCCCGGCCTCCTCTGGATCAACCACTCTCGGCTCTCTGAGGCTGGGGCCTTGTTCTTCTCTGTCTTCAGGAAAGGAGGGCGCCTGTCCTCCTGGTCACCCAACCTGGGGCCCGCTGAGCCCTCCCTCTCAGCCCACCGCAGAGCAGTCAGACCCCAGGGTCTCTCTGTGATCCCTGGCTGAGGCCTCCAGCGGCCCTGCCCTCCTGCATTCCAGACGCTGGCTGACACCACCGGACGCCAGGCCCCCTAGAGCTGGGGACACAGACACGGTGCATCCTGTCTTCCTGCAACAAACCAGTGACCAGAGCCTGAACAGCCAGCTAAGACTCCGTTTCTCCACTATGTCACACCGCCCCTCCTGTCCCCTGCGCACCAACGTCAGACCCGATGCCGTCAATAGCCTCAGGTTGCTTAGTGGGGTAGGTGCCCCCCAGGGGGAGACAGGAGGATGGCCTGGGCTGTCAGGGAGGGACTTATTAGGACGTATTAGATTTAAAAAGCCGTGAGTACCACCATAATAAAAGGGGGGCACTACTTCTTTGCAGAAGTACGGAGACAAATGAAGAGGCATGAGGTGACTGGAGGATCGGCCTTCCCGGACCGCTAATCGCGCTCAGTTAATGCCGCTTCTTGTAATGACCACAATCAAGCGGACTCATCATTTGATGCAGGCATTACAGCGGAAGTTTGCTGTTTCTCTGGGCTCTGCGGGCTCCCAGGCATCAGGGTTAGTGATTCCTGTTCCTCTGCGCCTCCACCTCCACCTCGAGACCCCTGGCCGCTAATGTATTAAGTGGAGTTAGATCAGTTCTTCTAAACCGGACGCATCACTGAGCTCAACGGGCTCCCACAGGTGGGGCGTGTTTCCTGGAAGCTCACGGCGGGGGGCGGGGTTGTTCACGTTTTCAGAGGATCTCATGCAGTAGAGGCATTTGGGGCTGTCACCCAGAGGGGGCTCATCCTCCTGTGACCACCTTCAGTGCTTACGGGGCGAAAGACAGCATTTTATTCTAACTTTCCTTTTCTCTTTCCTATTACAGGAGGGCATCATATGCCATTTTTAAATTGTGTGGGTCACTTATACTCTCTCTGAGTTTCGGGATGGCACAGGGCGTTGGGAACGTTTGTTATTAAAATAGGCGGGGTCCGGTAGAGTGGAGAAGCCTGCCTTAGACTAAGTTTTCTTGAGGCACAGCTGCCTGAGAGCCAGCTCCACGATCCCCAGGGCGCTTGTGACAAAGGCAGACCCGGGCCCCCATCTGAATCAGTAACTGAAACTTGTACTCAGGCCCGTTTTGACGACGCCTGCACCCCATTCCCTTCCCAGGGCTCAGGGGGCCATCGGAAGCATGCGGACCCCGCGAAGCCCCAGGCGGCCACTAGAGGGCGCTCCAGAGGCGGCTCTGGGCAGCCGCCGAGCAACTTTCAACAGGCCCTTACTCCGGCCTACGCCCACTGCACCCCCACCCCGGGGCTGCTGTGGGGATCAGAGTAGCCTGTTCTGTTCCTTGGCCTCCTGGCACACCTGGAATTGTATCTGAACTTGCTGTTTTGCTGACTCATGGTCCATCTACCCACTAGACTATGACCCCCCACCCCCCATCCCCCCAGGGAGCAGGGGCTTTGTCTGGCTGGGCTGCCTTCATCCTCAGGGCACAGAACACTGCCTGGCATACAGGAGGCGCTCAATAATCGTCTGCTGAATGAATGAGGAAGAGAAGAAAGGAAGGGAAAAAGAAAAATAGGAATAAAGGAAGAAAAGGCAGAAAAGACCCCTGGAGTGTATGATCCCAGGAACTCGGTTTACCTCGAGAGACCTCTGCAGGGCCTGGTAGTCCGTGGAAAGCTGGTCCATTTTGTGCTGGTGGCTGGGGTTCCCTTGGACGAGAGGCCTAATGGTCTCTATCTGTGCCCCCAGGTCCAGCCCTTCTTCCTGCAGCCCCTGCAGGAAAAGCAGCAAGTGTGGCTGTCCTGTTTGCCTCTTGTCATGGGAGTGGATCAGGGTGGGGGGAGGGGGCCTCTAAGTGGGGGAGCTTGGGAGGGTCCCGGCATGATGGGACTCCCCCACCCCGGCAGCTACACCATATGGCCATCTGACCGGCCCCCCTCTCAGGGCTGGTGAGATCTTTAAAAGGAGACAAAAAAATTCTGGGACACCAGCCTGGAAACCATCTCTGGGGGGCAAACTCCCATCTGAATTCTTACTTGATGACCACCTCTCCTTGTGAAGAATCACACCCCAACTTGAGTTTCAAAGCCTCCAAATGCACCATTTTTTAATGTCTTCCTAAGAACCCTCTCGATGTATACTTGAGTTTTAATTGTATCACGTGCATTGAAAATCCTGCAAGCTCCTTATCAAGCCGATAATTATCGACAGTCAGCCTGTGTGCTGTCTGCATGTGTTTTAAAACATTTATTCTCACTTTCAACGTCCGATTATTTAACTGAAAGCCTCTGTACTCGTTAGGAACACTTAGCAAAGCAGTTTAAAGAAAAATGAATACCCGCGTTAGACTTTGGAGTCACAGAGTAAACGTCATTTTGTTGGGCTTAGAATCAGCAGTTTGGAGGTACTAAAGGTCCCGCAGAGGCCAGAAACCACCAGATAAATCAGCAGAGATTCAGAGGAAAGGTCAGAGCTCAGGTGAGGGGCTGGGGGGGGGGGTGGCTGTTTCGCCAGTTTCTGGGGCTGGAGGGGAGCTGCTTCTGGGCGCAGCTGAGCGCTGAGCCGGGCCACTCGGGCCCCACCAAGCCCTTACCTGCAGCCTCGAGAGCTGGGCCTGTTTCCCAGGAAGGTCCTGCTGAAACCCATTCTCAGCTTGGACCCTGCCTTGGAGGTCCGAGAGCTTCTTCTGCAGGGGCTTAAAAGCCGCCCCAAAATCTTTGTGCTGGGCCAGCAAGCTCTGCAGAGACACACAACAGGTAGCACAGAAATTAAGAAATTTCCTCACAGGCATCTTGTACAACCTGCCACTCACAATCACACGGCTCTTTCTCCAGCCTTCTCCTGGCCGCCTCATACCCACTCAGGCATCGCCCCCTCCAGGAAGACTTCCAGGAGCCCTTGCGGGGGGGTGGGCGCCCTCCTTGGAATTACCATGGTGTCCTCACACGACAGCCGTTCTGCTCTCTGGTACAGAACTACCTCTCATAACACATCCACCCCAGATCCTACCAGAGGCCTGTTTCTGTAAATAAAGTTTTATTGGGACACAGTCACACCCACTCCTTTACAGCTGCTCTCCGGCTGAAGAGACCGTCTGCCCCACGAACCCTAAGATGTGGGTTGAATGTTGGCTATGCGGGTGAGAGGGAGCCCGGACGTGCAAGAAGCTCTCGGCGAGTGCCCCCAGCCCCCATCAGTGCCCCCGGCTCTCTGTGTCCCCAGGCCCCCCTCAGCACCCCCGGGCCCTACCAGTGCCCCCCCCGCCCCTCTCAGTGCCCCCCCCCCCGGGCCCTGCCAGTGCCCCCAGGGCCCTCTCAGTGCCCTCCACCCCTCCCAGTAGCCCCCCAACCTCCCAGTGTCCCCGGCCCCCCTCACTGCCCCCAGCCCCCCTGTGCCCCCAGCCCTCCCAGTGACCCCGGGCCTTCCCAGTGCCCCAGGCCTTCCCAGTGCCCCCGGCCCCCCAGCGCCCCATCCTGAACAGCTGCATTGTCATCATTAGCAGACGCTCAGCACACGTTTGTTATGTCAAAGAAAAGTGTTCCTGATATTGGCGTTCAGCTCTAGGGTGGTTTGCATCTTACAGGCGATTTTCTCTGCATGTTCTCCTTTGACACGCCCCCCCCCCCCCGGGGAAGCAGGTCTGTGTGGCAGCAGTGTAGAGGGGGGTTTGGGGGGGCAGAGGTGGGGGCGGCAGGTGCCTAGGACACTGGTGAGAGGGCCTGCACGCTAATCACACCCAGGGTACAGAGGAGTGGCAGAGGCCGGGGGGCCAAAGGGGGAGGGCAGGTGGCCCGGCGGTGAGCTGCGGAGCTGAGCTAGCAACACTCCCTTGGCGGGCGGCCAGGGACACCCACCTGCAGCTTGCTCTTCCTCTGCAGGAGGCTGTTGTGCACCAGGTCCCGGTCCCGCACGGAGCTCGCCACCTGCTCCAGGAGGGCCGTCGCTCTGTCCTGGCCGAACACGCTCCTCAGCAAGTCCTTCTTCAGCTGCAGCACCGTCAGCTGCTCCTTCAAGCGGGAACTTTCCGCCAGGGCTGCCTGCGGCACACGAGGCCCCTGTGAACCCCAGGGCCCGGCACAGCAGGTGGTGCTGCGAAGCTGTGCCCGAGCACCTGCCCGGCGGGCCGTGTGCCTTTGTGCCGGGTCTGCAGGAGGCGGCAGAACACACCGGGAGGCCCTGCATTTCGGGGTCGACGTGATTCCTCTCTCGCCCCCAGGTTCCATCAAATCACCAAAGCCTGGGCATCCAGCCATCCCACTGCCATTGTCCACCGATCCTTTCCCCAGTGATCCCCCATCGTGGACAGCAGGGGGACTACCCCTGGGGGCTACTTAGGACATTCCGAAGGGGCTAGGGGCCTAGGGGAGCATGGTCAGTGGGAATTCAGGAAGGCTCCCCAGAGGAGGTGACACCTAAGTGGAATCGTGATGTGTAGGAGCCCGCCGGGTGAAGGAGGGACCTAAAGGAGACTTCTGTGATGAGTAGCTGGCTCCCACTCAGCCGGAACTCTGCACAGCCCAGGCTCCACCTCCTCCAGGAAGCCTACCCTGACCACATCCCCAGCCTACACTCCCTCTTCCTGCCCCAAAGCCCTAGGCCAAGCCTCAGGTTCCTGCTGAGTAATTCGCTGCTTGGGATAAGCACCTCTTGCTGCTCTGAGAGTCCAGGGGCCCGGAGGCCAAGGGTCTTGTCTTTAGCCGGCCAGAGTCCTTCCATGTTATACCTGTGATGTTACTGAGACCCTGGGCTAGTCACAGAGGGGGGAAGGAAGAACAGAGACCCCCCCCCCAGCCAGGTAAGTAACTGCAAGCCAAGGCAGAAAGTGATCATTTCCCTTCAAGTTTCGACAGAGCCCTATGGGTGTTCAAGGCAGAGGTGAACACTCCTTGTTGGGGAAATCCAAGAAGGCTCCCTAGAGGAGGCAGTTTTGCCAGCAGCCCTGGGAGGGTAGAGAGAGTCCCTGGAGGAAGGGCAGCATAAACATGGCCGACACAGCTGAACTGGTGTAATCTTCCCACAAGGGCATGTGGTTTGTTGTCAGCCACAGAGAGGACAAGCCTCTTGAGGGAGAGGGTGCCCTGCACCCCCTTCCTAGCAAACCTGTACACCATACCACAGGGGTTAAGAATTCAGGCTGGGGAGTTGCCATCACGAGTGTGAATTCTGTACTAGCTGGGAGGCTCTGGGTAGTTCCGAGACTCAGTTTCCTCATCCGTAAAATGGGCATAGTCACACCCAACTCACGGGGCGTTATGAGGCTGACATGAGGGGAGGCCTAGACAGCATTTACCACAGTGCACATCCCACAGCGAGCACACAGTAACAGATGGCCCTTCTCCGCGAGGGTCATTACACCAGTTATTACGGGTTGAACTGTGTCCCCCGCAAAAAGATATAATGTCTTAGCCACCATCCCCCACAACTACCTCCAAATGTGACTTTATTTGGCGATAGTCTTTACTGAGGTAACCGAGTTGAAATGAGGTCACTAGGGTGGACCCTAACCCAATGTGACCTGTGTGCTTATTAGAAGGGGAAGTCTGGCCCCAACACGCATGCGCGGAGGGACACAATGTGGAGGCAGAAGGGGAGAAGCTGTCCACGTGACCACAGAGGCCGAGATCGGAGGGATGGGTCTACAGGCCAGTGAACACCGGCAACCACCAGCAAACACCAGGAGCTAGAAGCAGCAGGGAAGGCTGCTCCCCTAGAGGCTTCAGAGATAGCACGGCCCCCCGGACAGCCTGACTGCGGCCTGGCAGTCTCGGAACCATGAGAGAATGAGCTTCTGTTGCTGTAAGTCACCGAGTCTGGGCACTTTGTGACAGTCACCCCCAGAAGTGAATATGACAGCCATGGCCAACATTGGGGCCTGGTGCCTCGGTTCTGGAGGAACTTTGTGGGTCCATAGGCTTCTCTCAGCCTAGGTGTACGAGCTTAGCTAAGAAATACAGGGCTGGCAGCTTGAGCCCGGCCCGTGAAACCCATCTTCCTGGGAAAGGCTGGTGAGCGTGAGCCAAGACATGATCCCAGCCAGCAAACAGCATTTAAACACGGACAAACCACAGTCCTGCCCACTTTTCCAACACACTGACCCGTGAAACTCCTGTCCTGGGAGTCCTGAGTCACACTCTAGAAAGACAGGACCTCTCCCTCTGGCCTGGTGCAGGTCCTGGTTAGCTCTCTGCCCCCGTGAGAAGGACAGGACGGAAATGCAATTGTGATCCAGTGGGAAAAGCACTTGCCGCTGAGTCACCTAGACCGGGGTCAAAGCCAGCCCGACATTCCGTTGCTGTGTAACCTTGAGCAAGTGCCTTCCCCTCTCTGGGGCATGGTTTCCTTAACCGTCAAAGGATAATGATAAAATTGTTCTGTCTGCTTCACAAACCTGTTCCCAGGACCCAGTGTGACAGCAGGAATAGGAACATGAGATGAGAGTCTAGAACCCACCATTCTGACCTCAGCTCTGTCTCTCGAGGGGGCTGACCTTGAACAAACACCCTAACTTCTCTCTGGCTCCTGTCGCTCATCAGCAACGGGAGACGGAAAATGATGGAAATGGAGACCAAAGTCTGTGTACATAGATATGCAGCATACACAAATCATGACAAGGAAAACTGGAAACAACCTAAATATTGTAAGAATGGAAAAGAATATTATGCAGCCATTTAAAGTGAGGACTTTTTGGAAACATTTTATCTTTTTTCCTTAAAATATGCTTAGTTGAAGTATAATAAACATATTATATTAGTTTCAGATGCACAATATAATGATTCGATATTTGTATATGCTGCGAAAATGATCACCACAATAAATCTAGTACCATCCGTCACCATGAAAGTTATAATTATTTTTTCCTTATGAGAATGAGAACGTTTAAGATTTATTCTTGTGGCAACTTTCACTACGCGCTACAATATTTACTGTAGTCACCATCCTGGACCTGACGTCCACATGACTTATTTATTCTATCACTGCAACTTTGTACCCCTTGAGCCCCTTCACCCGTTTTGCCTACCCCGACACCCTGCCCCATTGGCCACCACCACTGTGTTCTCTGTGTCAACGAGTTTTGTTTTGTTTTCTTGAGATTCCACACAGAGGTGGGATCGTGTGGTATTTGTCTTTCTCTGCTTGACTTATTTCACTTAATATAATGCCCTCAAGATCTACCCATGTTACTGTAAGTGTCAAGATTTCATTCTTTTTTTATGGCTGAGTAGCATTCCATTATATATGTCAATCAAATCTTCTTTCATCCATTCATCCATTCATCCATCAGTGGACAATTTGGTTGTTTTCAGGCCTTGGCTATTGTAAATAATGATGCAATGAACATGGAAATGCACAATGTTTTCAAATTAGTGTTTTTGTTTTCTTGAGACAAATACCCAGAAGTGGAATTGCTGAATCATAGGGTAGTTTTATTTTTAATTTTTTGAGGAACTTTCATGCTGTTTTCCACAGTGGCTCCACCAATTTATCGCCCCACCAACAGTGCCCGAGGGTTCACTTTTCTCCACATCCTCACTGATGCTCGTTATTCCTTGTCATTTGATGCTAGCCATTCTGGCAGGTGTGAGGTGATATCTCATTGTGGGTTTGATTTGCATTTCCCAGATGATGAGTGATGCTGAGCACCTTTTCATGTGTCTGTTGGCCATCTGGATGTCTTCTTTGGAAGAATGTCTATTCAGATCCTCCGTCCAAAGTTTCTGTTGAAAGATGTGCTTAGAGTCTCATGGAGGTTCCCTTATACGTAACATGTTATTTTTCTCTTGCTACTCTTAAGACTCTTTATTTTTAACTTTTGACATTTTAATTATTGTGTGTCTCGGTATGGGTCACTTGGGGTTCATTTTATTTGGAAATCTCTGAGCTTCCTGGACCTGCATGTCTGTTTCCTTCCCCAGGTTAGGGAAGTTTTTAGTCTTTATTTCTTCAAGTAAGTTTGCTGCCCCCTTTCTCTCTCTTCTCCTTCTGGGACATCTCTAATGCAAATGTTATTCTGTCTGATGTTGTCTCATATGTCCCTTAAGCTATTTGCACTTTTTAAAATTCTTTTTTTCTTTCTGCTGCTCTGAGTGTGTTCCACTGCCCTGTCTTCTAGATCACGACCCCTTCTTCTGCTGCATCTAGTCTGCTCTTGAACCCTCTAGTGTATTTTTCAGTTCAGTCATTATATTCTTTGGTTTGTGACTTCTTTTGGGTACTTTCTTGTATTTTACATTTCTTTGTTGACATTCTCGCTGTGCTCCCCCATTCTCCTCCCAAGACCAGTGAGCATTTTTATGACCATGACTCTGAACTCTTTATCAGGTATAGTACTGATTTCCATTTTACTAGGGGTTTTTTTTCTGAAGTTTAATCTTGCTCTTTCATTGGGAACATATTCCTCTGTTTCCTCATTTGCTTGGCTTTCTCTTTTTGTTTCTATGGATTAGGCAAAGCAGCCACCTCTTCCGGTCTCGAAGGAGGGACCTTGTGTAGGATATACCACTTCTTGTTCAACCTTGCCCTAGCTCTTGGCTGTCTCTCGAAACTTTGTTAGTGTCTAAGCAGCCTGGTTTTGTTTGTTTGTTTTTAAAGTAAGCTTCATGTCCAATGTGGGGTTCGAACTCATGACCCTGAGCTCAAGAGTGACATGCTCTACAGAATGAGCTGGCCAGGCACCACCAGCCTGATTTATTTTTAACAGCTCCCATTGTTGAGGGAGTACCGAGACCTGCCAGTGTGCCAGAAGAAGGGCTCAATCAGCACCCAGTTTCAGGCTGATCAGAAGCCAGACCCTCAGGCAACAGCTCTTACATGAATATACACAGTTCTGTGGGACCACAATTGTAAACCCTGCTGGCCTCCAGGCCAGGTGATCTGGACGTGTCCCCTGTGCAACAGTTGCAAAAACTGGGGTCCCAGAGGAGTATCTAAGCTCACTTCTGGGAGATGTCAGTGAGCTGCAGGAAGGCCAAGGGATAGTGCAAAGATGGTGTCCCCCGCCCTACAGCACCTCTATAGGCCCCTCGACAGGTGGCAAAACTCAAGTCTGCCCCTGAGGCTGACACTCCAGGACAAGTAAATAGGATTTTTTCACTGAAAGACCAGAGGTGTGTTTCAGTCTGCTCTGTGCAGTGCCCCGAGTGGCAGACTTCCAAGAATCACATCTCTGATTGTTGACAATCCTGTGGGACCCAGGAAGGTAAGCCCCCCACTGGCCACCAGAGCCAGGCGATCACGGAGCTTCCCTTGTGCGAACTGCACGCACTCACCAGCTTTAGCAAGGCGGCAGGAAAGCACAGGGCTGGGGTGTACCCACTGGCGCTAGTGGGGTAGGAGAGCGTAAACACCTCGGCCCAGCACCTCCATCCCCAGCGAGAATCCCGACAGGGGCCTGCCCCTCGGGCAGTCGAAGATTAGCAATTGAATCTCCTTCATATATAGTCCAGGTGCTTTTCGATCCGCTGCTTGGGCACTGGTCCCCGCGGCAAGTGCATTTGTGCACCAACGCTTTACGAGATGCATCTTGGTTCCCTGCAGCCCTTTGGGTCTCCTGGACATGAGCTCCATTGGTTTTCTCAACTGGATGTTTTGGGGATTTATCTCCCCAGTGTTAAGACCCAGGGGGTGGGGTGCCTGATGTGGGGCACAAACCCCTCACTCCTCAAGGAGAACCTCCAGGTTTATGAGATCCTTCCAGACTGTGGGTCGTTGCACTAGGGGTGAGGTTTTGGGCCTCTCTACCCACCTCAATGAAGCCCTTTTACACTCTGATGTGAAGCAGCCGTTTGGCTAGTTTTCAGGTCTTTTTCAAAGGGAATTATTCCGTATGTAGTTGTCGATTCAGTGTGTCCGTGGGAGGAGGTAAGTTCAGGATCTTTCTACGCTGCCATCTTGGACCGTGCGCCTGAACCATTTTAAATGATGCCAAGAAAAAGCTCAGCTGTGTCAGTGAAACATATCAGAATACACAGCTATAGAACACGAGCCCAAACATGTGAAAACTGTCATGCATTAATTAAGGCTTCTATTGGCGACCATATTGCATAGAAATGGCTAGATGGATTTTCATCAGATATAAAAGATATTATTTGGGATTGTCTGACCTAAAATTGATTTTTCTGACACACGTAAAATTCACTTTCGGGAGCCCTGAGGAGTACCTCAGAAGGATGGGCAGTCATCTTTCAGAGCACAGGAGAGGAAGCCCTCAGGACCCCCAAAAGCAAAGGCTATGCCCTGCAGCTGAAGACCTATGGACAGAGAAAACCAACTCTTGTTCCAGCGTGAGCCCCAAGTGGAATATCAGGAGAGCAGACACTCCGCAACACAGGCACCGGTCTGTGGCTGAGTAGGGTGTTCAAGGGTGAGGAGGGGCCAGTCTTGGCTGAAGGGCCTCCGCAGAAACACCAAGTTGCATAGAAAATGTGATGTTGTGTCTCTCCACACATCACCAGTGGTCCTAGGGCTTGTGCTTGTGGACGTTTTTTGTTTCCTTCTTCACAAATCTTTACATCTCCAAGCAGGCATGACTTTCATAACCAGAATGAAAATTAATATAAAACGAGGCTTATATCTGATACTCTCTTGTGTCTCCTCTCACTCAGTGAGTCTTAGACTCCCAGGACCTGAACGTATTTTATGGACTTCAGAGCTCCACAGGATACCATCAGGCAGCGTTGATGGGCTAATCAGAGCCGCCATGTTGACAGGCATTTGTGGTCGATACTGAGGTCCGCTCACCCAACACTCATTCCTCCTTCTTGCTCCCCCCACAGCCAGCATTGTGTTTGGATGGCAAAGTGCCCAGTTACGGGTGTTGAAATACATTTCTAGGGTCAGGATGGGGCTGCTTCCACCATGAATGCCAAGGCAACAAAGTGAAACTTCCAGATAAGTTTTGAGTTCCCGTAAATGCTCTGCTTGACCAGGAACGCAGGATTCTAGTCTGCAATCCCCAAACATCAAGCCAAATCTCGGTCTTCTCAACCCAAACAAGGCTGACCATTGGCCAATCAGGTATTTTCTATCTGTCTTTTTCTTGTTCTTTATTTTTTTTTTAAAGATTTTATTTATTTATTTGACAGAGAGACAGCCAGCGAGAGAGGGGACACAAGCAGGGGGAGTGGGAGAGGAAGAAGCAGGCTCCCAGCAGAGGAGCCTGATGTGGGGCTCGAACCCAGAACACCGGGATCACGCCCTGAGCTGAAGGCAGATGCTTAACAACTGCGCCACCAGGCGCCCCTCTTGTTCTTTATTCTTTATCCTATTAAACCGTCCTGCCGTCTGCCCCATTTTGCAGTTCTCCAAAAGGAGGCTATCCACTTCACGAAGTGTTAAATAAAGTTTGTTTGTATCATCTAAATTGTCTTCTTTAATCACATTTTAACATAGAGTTGTATCTGTAATTGGTATAAGCCAGTCCTGGCAAGCCCATCATTCTCAGCCAGTGATTGGCCCAGGGACAGTCATGTGACCTGGCCTGGCCAACGAGATGTAAGGAGTCTCTGCTGGGGGTTCTGGGAAGCAAGATTTGCCTCCCTGTTCGAAATGGTGACTAGAAAAAGCCTTTTTGTCCCCTTGCTGTTCCTTTCAAACAAGATGTTGTTCCTGTGAAGATGTGAGCTTGCGGTGGTGGCAGCCACCTTGGGGCCATGAAGGGAGATGTGGCTTACAGCTAGAAAGAACCTGGGTCCTAGAAGACAGTGTTGAGCTATCAAGCCAGCCCTGAACCACCCTGGAAGTCTCTGGGTTTTAAGCTACCACTGGTCAGAATTTCTGTCACTTGTCACATGCATCCTAATTGATACACACGCAATAGAGGTAATGGCCTAACGTGCTCTCGCTCAGAATTGCTCATGCTTCCCCCAGACAACCGTCTGCAGGAGGCCCCTGAAGGGAAGGGGTGTGAGAGGGTCAGTATAAAGTCCTGCGGTCACACCAGGTACCAGACTTTGCTTTCTACCCAAGAATTGAGGATGACCTTTGTCACTGATCACATTTCCTGTGCCAACGTAGGACTTGCCAGGCAGGGTGCGGTGAACTCTACCCAGATTCCTGGAGCACCCAGGAACACGCCTTTCCCTGGAAATACGGCCACGGCATCGTGCCTGGCTGGTGGCCTCCTTCCTCCCCCCTGCACTGGTTACCTCGATCTGGGGCAGGAAGGTGTGAATGGAGGGCAGGTCTGGCAGGCTGGCGGTGACATCCAGGAGCCTCTGGGCCAGGGCCTTCCACAGCTGCAGGTCCTGCAGAGGCCGCTGCACGCGCTGCCACAGCTCCAGCCCCGTGGCATTGCGAAGCCTGGTGCTCTTCCCTTTTATGCTGAGAGGGCCATGGAGGGGAGACACCGAGAGACGAGAGAGTGGGGTCAGTCCAGACCCGAGGCCTCTACCGGGACCCCCAGGGAGCCAGTGCACGTTATTCCCACGGTGGCTCTCCCCCATCCACAGGCTGCTGGGAGTGGCTACGGGGCCTCGGAGGTCTATCCCTCTGATTAAAGTGCACTAGAAGAAAGCCGGTTCTCAAACACACTTGCAGCGTAGCCTCATGACCAGAGAAGCTCAAGCCTTGGAGAGGAAACACGGAGCCCCTAGCCTGGAACTGCCTGCCCCCAGGCACCTCGCAGAAGCTAAAGCAAAATCCCTTCCCGAGTAAGAGGCCATCATCCTGGGCCCTAATCATTTCTAGAAATAATCGCTCAACTACAACACCCAGTCACAGACAGCCAGCACAGAGAACCTCGACAAGAGAAGCTGGAGGGAAGGGGAGTCCCTCGGCTACACCTGGGCAGAGCAAGTTCACGGCCCGGCCCTGCCACCGCCTCAGCGTCCCGCAGGGGACCCGGGCCCCTGCTCTGAGGTACAGACCTCAGGGGGTAGAGGGGGGAGCCCCCTGAGTTCATTCGGAAGGAACCTCTGTATCAGGCGGAGGGATGCGAGGCGCTCTGATACGCGGACAGTTGGGCTGTGTTCACAGCACCTCGGAGGCTCGCGGAGTAGACAGACTGCAAACTGACACGGTGCTCAGCTCCAGCGCGGGGGCTATCTGATCAGCCGGCCTCTGCTGAGCTAGGAGACGGGAGGCCCGGCTCTGCCCGAGCCCATGGGCCGAGGGGGAGGTAGAGGCTGGTCTGAAGACAGGCTCGGATGCTGAGTCAGCATGATCTGCAGGCACGGGGATGGTCTGTGTCTATTGAAAAGCCCTCCCTTTGGGCCATTACGCGGTGGACGCCTCCCCAGTGCTAAGCTACACAGAGACTGGATGGAAATCAGTGAATGAGCCACGCTGCATGGAACAAAGCCAAGTCCAGTCCTCCCTTCTGGGGTTGAGGGGCGCCAGCATTATGTTAGAGTTACCAGGCTGCAAGATAAAGCAAGCACACTTCCTGGTGATGGCCTGCGATGAGGTCAGAAGACCCCTTGAGTGTGAGGTTCAAGACACCCCCCAGTCCCACCTCCCCCAGCCTGCCCGGATACCTCTGGAACTCCTGGAGGGCCGCGACCACGCTGTTGGAGAGCGGCTGCAGGTCATGGGGGAAGGCGATGAGCTCCTTCAGCTGGGCCTGCAGCCGGGCCACCCGGGGCTCTTCGGCGGTCAGGGCCGTCCGCGTCGCCTACGGCACACAGACGAAACCAGAGGGGCGTAGGAGAGTCAGTGACTGGGTGACGAGCGTGGCAGGTGGGAGTGGGCTAGCCTGGGAGAAACCCGTCGCCCAGGGCAGGGACTGGGATCTCTGGAAGCTCAGCCTCTGCTCTCCTGCTCTGGGCCCTGACCTTCGCATTGGCTCTCACCAAGCTCGTTTTTTCTTTAATATCACTGACCTCAGTGCTGTTGTGAGTACCCGCACCTCATACAAATAACGGATATCTTGGGGAACATTGCACCGCGCGGACTGCTCTGGGAGTCCCATTCACTGAAGCTGGGCAGACACCCTAGGCAGTAATTTTCCGTGTCCCCGTTGTATGCCCAGGGGAACTGTGGCTGAGAGTTTTCTGACAGTTGTGGGGCAAGTAAACAGTGGACCTGATGTGGGAGCTGGGCCCTCTGGCTCTTAGACTCCGCGGCACTGAAGGAAAACAGCAGTCTACAGGTGCTTTGTGAATCCGGTTCGTGTTATTGGCAGGCCAAGAGGATAGTTCCCCTGAGCATTCCCGAACCACGCCACTCGATGGACCGCGTTCTGACACCAGACACAGCCCTTTCCTGCTGTCCTGGGAAGTGTAGAATTTGACCTTGACCTTGACACTTGCTGGGCCCGTGCTCAGTAGGAGGTGAGAAGGGGCAGTGGAAAGGGCTGGGCTTTGGCGAGACACAGGCTGTCTGGGAAACATCCTCGACCCCTTCCTAACTGGGCAGCCTCGGGCTGTTCCCTCATTGGTAAAATGGGGCCATGGCCTTGACCAGGCACTGGGCGCAGAGCAGGAGCCTAGCCGTGCCCCTCCCCAGCTGCCCCACAAGCAACCTCGAGCCTTGGTCCGGATCCTCCACTCGCAGGGCCCAGAGGCAGCCCCAGCCAGCCTCAGTCTTGGGTGAACCACAAGTGAACTGGGACCAGTTTGGAGCTCAAGGGAGCAAGCTCAGATAGAGGGATGGGAGGCAGCAGCGAGGGGCAGGAGGGAACACCGTGTTGACCGCGGGATGTGGAGTCCGTCCGTATTCAATCACGAAGCACCCGTAATGAAATCTGTACAGGTTTTCATAGAAGAGGAAGACACAACTGGTGTGTGTGAACTCGCAGTTTCCAAACGATTCAAAGGAAACTGCACGTCAGCGCCCAGGAAGGCTGGCCAGCCTGCAGACAAGAGAGACTTGGCCAACGCAGGGCAGGGGTCTGCAGTGAAGGGCAGGACACTGGGCTGCCTCGGGAGAAAGTCCCGTCCAGACCCCACAAAGGTCAAGAGTCCATGTGGGGACACGCAGGTCACAGAAACGTCAAGTGACCAGGGAGGGACCAGCTGGGAGCCACAGTGGGAAGTTGCTGCCCCCCATGCTGGCCTGGCTAAGTGCTGCCCCCTCTAGACACAGCTGCCTTCCTTGTGCAATAAGCCCGGGGCGGGGGGGGGCTTCCAGTCCTGCCGTGCCCTTTCTGTACCCATGATATGGGCATCTTTAGTTTCTGGATTGCTGGGATGCCCTGGAAGGGGGCCGTGTGAGGCAGCTGTGGTCGACTCTGGGCTAGCCACAAAACCGCTCTGATTTCAACCTTAGCCACTAAATGTCTCCCTGAAGTGGATGAATGGTCCTGCCTGGTCCGCATGGGGATGCCACAGATCACTCCCAGCCCCTCTTCTCTTTGGGGGACGGTCTTGGGACTGTGGGCAGAGAGATCAGGTCACAGCCAGTCTGAGCTCCAGTGTCCTCGTTCCTGGTCCTTGCCTCTCACTATGCTAATTTTCTAAAACTGGGAGTCTGGGCTGGCACGGCAGTTAGAAGCACGTGCCCTGGAGTCAGACTGTCTAGGTTCAAGTTCAAATTCCTGCCTCCACCTGCAGGGTGCATAACCACAGGCACATCTTCCACTCCTGAGTGCCTCAGTTTCCCCATCTATAAAAGGGGATCCTGGCAGTGCCCCCCGCATAGGTTTGTCCGGCACTCAACACACTGCACGCTGGGTAAGTAATAACCGCACTGTGTCGGTTTTGAGGATGAACACGTTACTCTTTCCACCGGGGTCCTGACACCACCTGCTTCTCTGAAGTTGGCCTGTTTCTCAAAAGAGGGAACAGTCCACATTTCCTTCTTGGTGCAAGATGGGATGAGTGCCCTCTCCCTTTCCCCTGCTCTGCAGGGCCGCGGCTGCTCCCAGCCAAACCAGGTCGGGCGGCCTCGCGGCCACACGCCTGGCCTCGTCCCAGGGCAGCCTGCCACTCCGAGGGCTGGGCTGGAGCAGGTCAGGTGTGTGCCCGCCCCTTACCACACGACACACAGGAAGTGCAAACAGCCACTGCGTGAACGCTCATTTAAGAACAAAAGTCTTCAGGCATAAATTCCACGCTTCCTTGCCTTGATTGTGGTTAGTCATGACTTGATTGTAATTGAGATGACACTGGAACCGGGTGGGGCAGAGAGTTCGTAGGGGTGTGGTCAGCCTCCTGCCTCAGGACAGGCTTCCTGAAACACAGCTGTCGTGTCGGGACACCGGCAGGGCTTTCTAGACCTTCCCTCCCGAGTTCGTACTCTGAGCACCGATACTGGCAGCTATGCTAAGCACTTAAGTTTTCACGTGTGCATTCCTGTTCTGCGGTTTAAAGCAGAGGTGTAAAGCACTTCTCCCAAGACCATGCACTCAGCAAGGAGAGAAAGCAGGACCTGCGCCCAGGCAGTCTGACCCAAAAGCCCCCGCCCTCGACCCCCGCGCTCACCACCTCTACCCGAGCCGAGGCGGGCAGTCCTAAGGAAGCAGCAGTTCCCTCTGGGCGAAGTTGGTGGCTGCAGTGGAGCGTGGTCTGCTACGAGGCTCAGTGAGCCCTAAAGACCATGTGCCTTGTTTCTACCCACACAAAAATATTTTTGCACACGAGCAAGCATTAGAAGGAAGAGAAAAAATCGAACAACGACGCAGACTGGAGGTGGGATCGGGTAGCTTTTCTTTTAGCCATTTCCCCTCATGGCACTAACGCGGAGCTGACCCAGTGAGTTAATAAGTAAAGATGGGAGTGGGGGAGGATGTTAATCCTTATTTAAAAATCTCTCTGTGCGAAGCCAGACCGCCCGAGTGTGCACACAGGCAAGAGGAAGGCAAACGCACCCCGACTGCACACTGTGCCTGGTGGGAAGCCACCCACCTTCCCAGGAGGGGCACTGTCTGCTGGGTCTCCCCAGAACCCCATTGTCTCTACACCGAAGGACTTTCCCTCTGACCTAACTCTCCCTGCTCTGGGCTCAGGAAGTCCAGCCCACATCCCACCACTGGACAAGGGAAGGGGCAGACTCAAAGCCAAGTCACCTCTGGCCTTATTTACCCTCTGACTCATTGTGTGATTCTGGGGATGTTGGGGGTGGGAGGGCTCAAATCTCTCCAGGCCTCAGTTTCCTCATCTGGAAAATGGGTACAAACACCCAACTTGTGCATTACACCCAGGAAACTCAGGTTACCAAAGATCCAGGAAAACCAGAGTGAGTGTGCTTAAGGCTTAGCTTGATTCCCCCTCCCCGCCCGGCAAGGGAGCTCCAAGTGGCTGTGCCCCGAGGCACACAGGGCGCCTGGACGGTCCATGTCTTAGCCAAATGCTGCTTACCGAGTAGAGTCTCCAGCGGGCCACCAGCTCGTCCTCGGTCCCCGCCTTCGCTGCGGGCTCCAGGCCCTCCTCGGCCAGCCTCTGGAGGTCCTTCCTGAACTCTCCCAGCTCGGCCTCCAGCTGCTGCCGCCGCTGCTCACAGGCTCCCATGGACGTGAGCAGGCCCTGCAGCCGCTCCTCCTCCTCCTCCCAGAGGACGCGAAGCTTCTCCAGAACTCTGCGCATGTCCTCCAGCTCCTCGGTGATCCTCTCCGCACCCAGGGGAGAGGTGTTCTCGATGATGCCCACAGCCTGTTCCTCCAGCCTCCTCAAGGACTTCTCACCCCGGGGAAAATCATCAGCGATGTCCTAGAAGGGGGGAGGGGGTAGATGGAGAAACACATGAGGGGAGAAAGAAAACATCTGCTGCATTTTCCAGAGCCTCTGGGAATGTCCATGCCAAACACCCATCCCTAGATTCCCAGGTCAGAGTCCGGGGTGCCCTTCCAAGGACAGGACTGCCCGACTTAGTAGCCCTGACTTGCAAGGCGAGGACAGAATCCCCTTCCCATGTGTTTTACAGCCATTCGATTAAATCAAGGCGAAAAATCGCTCTTGGGTGTTTCTGTCTTTAACCCTCTCTGACATTTGTTGAACTTCCTTTTTAAGGAAGACAGAGGCAGCCTCGGGCTAGGAGCCTTTGGCTGGCAGAAGTATGGAACCAAACAGCCTCGTGACCCCGTTCGGTTTCATTGTATTTATTTGTACGGTTACCTACTAATTATGAGTGAGTGTTGGTTTTCCATTCATGACAATGACATAAGTTCTCCCTTCGAATAAAATATTCATTCGCTTTTAACTAAAAACACATTTCTATAAACACCTTTAACTCTATTTTGTTTGAAAGTGCCTTCAAAATAGTTCACTTTTTTATCGAAGGACCATCGCAGGGAGTAAAGGACATAGATATTAAGCATTACTGTTCAGATGGTTTTGAGAAATACTCATGCCTGTGTAGTCCACATCGTTACCAAAACGTAGAGCATTTCTAACATCCCCAAAGCTTCTAGAACTCCACATAGCTGAAATCCTAGACTGTATTAGCTTTTGAAACGGGCTTCTTTCAGCACAATGCCCTTTAGACCCTCTCATGCTGTTGTATATATTAGTACTTCATTTTTCTACTGTGAGTAGTAGTCACGTATCTACATCGATATGTCTTCTGTTCCACGATATGTTTATCCAATACTCTGCCGACTAAATTCTGACTGAGCTGCTTTCAGTTTGAAACTATTACAAATAAGGTCCGATGAACATTCTCATACTAATCATATAAGATTTTTTTTGGTCATTGTTCACTGGTTTTTTAAAAAAGAGTCAACTTAGCACAAATATGAAATAAACGGAACAGGTGCCGTATATTGAATTACTGAAGGGAATCTAACACTCCCTTTACAGAGGAAGTCAGAAGCTCATTCAAGGTCACAGCCATTCAGGAAGGCCAGAGCGGACCAAGCCTCTCGCCACTGCGGGCCTGATGCCTACGTCAGGTAAGGAACGCGTGGCATACTGACATGTGCAGTGGGGTCCCTCCGTTGTGGGGGCTGCCCCGTGCGTCCCAAGACGCGTCGCAACATCTCTGGCTTCCACCCCCGGCTGTAACCACAGAATGGTATCTCCAGACACCGCTGGGATAGCCCCTATTTGAGACCCACTGGCCCAGACCATGCTGCCCTGGCCTTGGGTTTCCAAATGCCCTGCCAGCTCAGAGCTTTCTAGAAAGCAGCCAAGGCCCCAAACATATTGCCCTAGATGCCACGCTTCTCCTCACGTGGGCCTGTGTGCCACGGATTTTCTATCTCCTGTGGCCCCCGGCTCATCCCATTAAATAAACGACACCACGGAGCCCCCGTATTTGACGTCTCCTCAGTGGAGCCCTCTGAGGGAGACACGCGCCGAGTTTACCTGCAGCGTGCGGAGACGGTGCTGGGTGGACAGTTTGCAGCTCCGTCCCAGGCAGCCGCTCACCTTCTCCACCACCGCCTTCAGCCACAGCTGGAACTCGTCCACACCCGCCTGGAAACGCTCATGCTCGCGGGTCATCTGCTCCAGCAGATTCACTCTGTCCTGTGGGAGCGGAGGAGAGTCACCACCTAGGAAGGTCCCCAGGGCAGGCTGCCCCTGGCCTTCAAGGCCCGCCTGCGTGTGTGTGTGTGTGTGTGTGTGTGTGTGTGTGTGTGCGCGCGCGCACGCGCGTGAGATGCAGTCAACCAACCGTCGGTCCTTCTGCTGAAGACAAAAAGGTCCTACCTGCTCTTCTCTACCTTATTGGCTGTCAACCAAGAGACTCTTGGACAAAGCATGTCCACACCGGGCCTGTCACCTACACAGCTGGCTTTTTTTCCTGCCATGTCCTGGGGGTAGCACTCAACACGGGGCCTTGCTACACAGAGCTATCACTGGAGCACTCACGAACGTGCCGGGCCCGCTCGAGGACCTTTACGTGCGCTATCCTCTCATCGAGCTCCCCCGACCACCCCATCCGCTGACGCTATTATTATCATTATCCGGGTGTGACAGATGGGGAAACGGAGGCACAGAGCCGTGCCTCAGAAAGCACGTGCCTAAGGTCACCTGCGGGGGAAAGCACCAAGATTCAAACCCAGAAGGCAAGTCTGGGCCAGTGGTGTCTGCAGGGCGTGCAAATAACCAGCAGGCTGCCCCCACTTCCTCACGGGTACAGTGGTGCTGCCAGCATAGATAGGCTGGAGTCACCTCGCTTTTCAGACAAGCCCACTCTCGTTCTAACCACGCAGGGACAACATGGTGTCCTGAGGGCCGCTGTCGTCTGGGAAATAGCAGTGTCCCTGCTGTAAGACCTGTGTCCCCAGGGACTCTGTTTCTCAAACACACCCCTGATCACAGCCCTGTTTCTCTAAAGTCCTCCATGGCTCCCCACTGCCCGTAGGCCCAGATCCCAGTGCCGCAGCCTGCCGGTCAACGGCAGGACCCCACAACGTGGCTGTGGCCCTGTAGTCAACACTCCGGGCTCTGGAGCCCACTGCCTGTGACTTGAACCCTGGCCTGCCTCGTGCCTCAGTCTCCCCATCTGTACATGCAGTTAATAACAGTCCCAGCTCACTGGGGTGCAGTGGGATTAAATGAGTCAGAGCTCACACAACCCCAGAACCGCGCTGGGCAGCTAGTGAGCACCTAATACCTGCTAGCCTTTGATTCCTGTCACTTGCTGTCCCCTGTGCTCTTGTCACACCCAACGGAGCGGGAGTGGGCAAGTAAGTACCTCCACCTGGATACACTGATCTCCAGGCCCCACCTCCTCTCCGACCTGGCCCGCTGCCCCCAGGCTGCAGGAGCAGCCTTCCCTCCTGGCCTTGCCCTTGCCTTGTCATCCACTGGGAGAGCCGAGGGCTCCCTACACATCCGGCTGCCCTTGGCTGACTTCCTCCCCAGGCCCCGTGCAGGGTGGCTCTGTGAATGAACGCTTCCCTAATGGCAGGAAGAAATCAACATGGAGTGTGGCCAGCAGAGGGAAGTTTCCAAGGAGAGCCAGGAAGAGCAGAAGAGGGGACTTCCTTTTCATAAGCACACGCTACGTGCCCGGACCGTGACAAGCACGATCTTAATCTTCCCAACGACGCCAAGCCTGCCCATCCTGCAGACGTGCAGGCTGACGCTGGGAGGTCACATAAGCCTTGAAGGGCCTTCTAGACAAGACTTAAAAGGCCAGTGCCCAACTCCAAAATCACGGCTCTAATCCAGAGGTGGGCTCACTAGACAGCGGATGTTTTCGGCTTTATCTGCCCTGTGGCGTCTATTGTAGCCAGTTACCTGCTAGGTTGTGGCTCACAAGCTACCAGAGGCAAACCCGCAAAGCAAGCTTGTATTCCAGTGAAACTCAAATGTGGACACCGGAATGTGAATTTCGTATCATTTTCACAGCTCCTGAAAGATTCTGCTTTTTATTTTTCTCCCTTTAAGCAGGTAAAAGCCATTTTCAGCTCGGGCTGTAGAAAATCAGGAGATGGGGCGGATTTGGCCCACAGGCCCTTGTTTGGTGGCCTCGGCTCTTACTTAGCCGGGGAGCAGGCCGTGTCCGGAAGGGCGCTGACCCTCTCCGAAACAAAGTCAAAAGTTCTCAAATGGGAAGTGTGGACAGACACGTGGGTTCAGAAAACTTCCCTGCCCTTTGAGAAAGTCCTCACCAAACCGGAAAATAGGAATATTAATTCATTCAGACCTTTGCAACAACCATGACAGGGAGGAGGAAATATCCCCATTTTAGAGATGGGGAAATCAAGGCACGGGACCAAGTCCTTCGGTGAAGAGCTGGGAGCCTCCCACTAACGGACTGAGGCTCGGTGCATCACCAGGAATGCATAGTGGGTGCCTGAATGCCCAACGTGGACCAAGAGGCAGTGGCCCTCTCCTTCACGCCTCCCGTGCTGGCTCCCCCTTCCTGCGGGATTGTCTGCATCCATCAAAACCCTCCCAGAGCTGCCCCGGCCACAGGAAAGCCTCATTTCTGAAAGTGGGTCAGGAATAACAAGCAGAGAATAAATGCGGGCCCCCTGGTTGACGCTGATGGTGATAAATGTTGTAGCGACGCGAAGTCTCCCCCGAACGTGCTGGCCGGCGGCTCGCGCGTGAGCGATGAGGTGCTGGCTGGCACTCGGGAAACGCAGAGTAAATAAAAGCCTCCATGATAGTGAGCAGAAGTGCAGTGTGGCCGAGCAGGGCAGGAGTCCAGACGCGCTCTGTGCCAGGCAGAACGATCACAGAGCACAATTCAGCCACGGCTGGGCCGGCCCCCTTGCAGGATGACAGGGGTGACAAATGGGGGAGTCCTCAACCTTCCCTCATCAGACTGAACAATTCAACCGTCTGTGGCAGGCAGAGTTGTCAGGAATGTCAAAACCCAACCAATTAACAAGGGCGGCATGGATTTATGCCTCCGCAAGGCTGCGCCAGTGGCTCTGATTCACGGCCCAGATGCCAGACGGACACGCCCCCTTCGAGAGCCGCCTGGGGATGCAGGGGGGGAGGAGGAGGCTGCTGGGTGCCTGGCTCTTTCACAAAACGTAATTGGTGGATTAAAAAATAAAACTCATAGTAAACAAGCAGGACCCCTCTGGCAACCAGCCCGCTCTATTCTTGACTCTCGAGGTTGGGGTTGACAGTGTGCCATCGCTCACCCCAGACCTTGGCCAGCGGATGGAGTCCCGGGACCTCCCTCCAGGGGGTGGTCGCAAAGGCCACAGTCCAGAGGCGGCCCCCACGGTGCCTCTGTGCTCCTGTCCCCCTCAACGCCAGTGGCTTTGCTAGTGAACGTATCACAGTCAAACATGGGTTTTCAGAGGGTGAAAGCCGTGGCCTGCTCACTAGCCTGAGAAATGTTGAAATGGACCCTCCGTTGGTGAAAGGCAAGGTATTAATACAAAGAAGGTCTGCTACAGACTGAGTTGTGACCCCCCCCCACCGATTCATAGCTTGAAGCCCTACCCCCCAACGTGTTGGTATTTGGAGGTTGGGCCACAGAATTAGGATCACTTGAGGTCATGAGGGTGGGGTCCCCAGGATAGGATCGGGGCCCTTATAAGAAGAGACAGCAGAGAGCGTACTGTCCCCCTCCCCCCTCCCACGAGAGCAAGAAGGCAGCATCTACAAACTACGGAAAGGCCCCTCCCCAGGAGCCCAGTCTTCCAGTGCCTTGATCTTGGACTTCACAGCCTACAAAACCGTGAGAACCACGTTGGTGCTGCAATGTTCTGTTACGGCAGCCTGAGCGGACGGAGACCCACCCTGCCCTCAGGCCTGGGTCCCTGGAGATTCGTCCTGTCCCTGGGCTAGGAGCATTTCAGCGGCCCACCTCGCGATGGCTTTCTCATCTGCCTTGGGAGAGCCTTTCCTGCAAGGAGAGGCCTTTGTCCAGTGTCCAAGGCAGGTACCCAGGAAGCATCTGGGCCACGAAGGATCTTCAGGGACCACGGGACATGCAGCGTTCCCCACCTTGCTTAGGATAGAGCTCAGGCATTTTCCTGTTGTCTAGGGCTGGAAGGCTGGGCCATGCCCCGGGGTTGGTGGTGGTGGGGGGGCTATATCCCATTTCACTAATGAGGACCTTAGGGTTGGAAGTTAAATCTCTTACTAAGGACAGCGTCAAAGTTTGATTTGTTCAGTAAATTCTCAGTCTTCGGAAGGTCAGGCCCCCCTCTAGAATCTGACGGAAGCTATGGCTCCTCTCCCCAGCAAAATGCACTCATACAAGTTTGCATAGGACTTCAGAGGGCTTATAGGGGCCGGTCCCGGCCCCGGCCCACTCGGCACCGCTGGTCTGCTGTAGTCCACTCCGGGGCAGACAAGCAGCAGCTCCGTGGTTCACCAGCCCCCCCCCCCCCCCCCCCCCCCCGCCGTCCACGGGCTGACAGGGCTCCCCGTGAGCAGGAACAGAGCTCCCAAGGCCCTTGTGGCCAGGGAGAGAAAATCCAGTGCCTGTGAGCTTCAGCGAACAGCTGGAAAAGCCAAACTGAATTTACTTCTCCATGCAGTATCAGGTCACCCTGCAAACACCAGAGCCCCCACGCTCCTGCCCCGCAGACCCTGCTAGCTGGTCTCTGCCTCCTGGAAACCCCGGGAAGCCCGGTGCTCCCTCCTCCAGGGGCTCCAAACCTGCCACTCACTGCTGCCTTCCACATTCTCAGCGTGACCCACAGAAGCACCCGGTGGCCTGGCTCCTCCCCGAAGGGCCAGGACCTGAGGCACCGCTGAGGGTACAGCCTACCTCGAGCATCGCCTAGAACCTTCTGGGTCTTTCTAGTGGGACAGTGGGGTCTGCCATTGAGATGTTTAAGTCTGCAAAATGGGCCCAGTCAAACCTGCTCTATCTACCACACGAGAAGGCTGGGAGGACCAAATGAGGTCAAAGACATGAAGAGACTTAGAAAAGACAGACGTCGCCAAGAAGAATCGTGATTTCTATGATCTTTTCGATCCAGTGAGGAGAGGGTCCCCTGGAGTGACCGTGAGGATCTCTGAGGTGATCATTTCCACACGTGGGCCAGGACTGGTGCTCACCTGGGGCCCCTGGCACGCCCCCTCCACACACGCACGCACACACATACGTATGCACACGTACACACACGCCTAACTACTTTCCACTTCCTGTCCTCTGCATGCTGCCAAGGCTCTCTGCTGATTGACAGGAGCACCTGTTTCCTGTAAAGTCACAACAAGGAGGCCACGGGGGCAGGCGCCTTCTCTGCCTGGGCCCCAGGGGCAGACCTGGGGAACCATGGCCCTTGCCCCTCGGGACTTGGTGAGGGCCAACTGGCTACACAGACGAGAGCCAGGCTCCCTTCCCGCCTTGCCCGTCCTTTCTGGCCCCGACACAGCTGCCCCACCACCTCCTGCCGCTTCCCTCCAGGGCCTTGGAGTTGTATGCCTCCGAGCCAAAGGGCGGGGCTCTCATTCATTCAGTAAACAGCTCTGGGCACCTGCTCTGTCCCGAGCTCCACTGTCGCTGCTATTTCTTCTCACTGCTACTGAGAGTAGAGGTGTCCTTTCTGCTGGGAGGCCACCTGCCAGTTTTCAAAGGGCTCACCTGTGAACTCATTCAGTCCTCGACCTGGTTGCAGGTAGGGTGAGCCGCCCCCGAGGCCACGCAGCTGGGAAGCCGCAGAGCCTGGCTTGAACCCAGGTCCCTTCCCAAGCATTCAGGGACCAGAGTCCCTGTTCTTGCTAGTGCATTCCCAATCCCTGTTCGTTATAGGACTGTTGCCCTTAAATTGTAATCAGGAAGGACCCAGCAATATGGCGAGCTAGAAAGCCTGAAAACCCTTCCACGACCGACAGCCAAAAACACTGCACAAAATTTAACAAGCGTTGTTTCAACACAGACCCATGTGCGCGCACCAAGGGAAAAGACACCACGTGGACCACAAGCAAGGGTTATAGATTGCTAAACTCACAGGTGTGCTTGAGGTTTTCCTGGGTCTAGAGCTCAGGCTGGAGGAGGAAGTAAGACTTTGGGCCCAGAAGAGGGAGAGGCAAATGCCAAACGTCAGAACCTTTAAGGGTGAACTAGAAAAATCTCCCCATATGCAAAATACTAGAAAGAAGTCTGGGTTTCAGCTTGCGCTCTGGGATTAAAAAAACCCAAAACAAATGAAAAAAGAATCACCTTTCAGAGTACGGAGCCTGGGGCCTCCCCCCTAATTTTGGCTTGGGGCTCAAGTTCAGAGATAGGAACTCCCCAGCGAACACCCTGCCAGGAACAGAGGAATCATGAAGGCGAATTCCCGGGCGAGCCTAGCTGAAGCAAACACGGGCCACTCGGAGGGTCGGGCCCAGCCACGGGGGTCTGCAGACAGAGTCCTGCTTGGGACGAGCACACAGCTCCAAGCTACAAAGGCCTCAAGGAAACGATCCAGCCCATCAGGAGGCCCAACGGACGGCAGCGTCGGGCTCCGGACCCTCGGCTCCCTGAACAATCTGACGGAGATTGCAAAGGATGCGTACTTAGAATGCTTACGGATAGAGCCCGCTATCTGCCAGGAGGGCAAAAGTCACACAATGAGAGAAAGAACGGTGGAGATAAAAAAAAAAATCAGAGTGTCCTTAAAAAATACTAATAATTGAAATTGACTCAATGAACTGGTTAAAAATCAAGGATATAGGGGCCCGTTGGACTCGCGCTCAGCGGGAAGTCTGCTTGAGATTCTCTCTCCCTCTGCCCCTCCCCCTGCTTGCACGCTCTCAATCAATCAATCATGTCTATTTAAAACAAAAGGTCAAGGATATAACGAGGTGTGGGGATGGGGACAAAGACCGAGCAGAAGGACCTGGGGGGAAGGTCAAGAGAGAGCAGAGGAGGTAGGGCTGGAGGGCAGGAGAAGGGAGGGAGGGGAGAAGAGGAGGGAAGCCGGGCAAAGGCGAGCGTCACAGTCCATCAGTCAGCGCACACGTGCTAAGCACCCCACGCGTACTCAGCACTGGGCGGCACTGGGTGTATGGACGGTCCACCACAGGCTGACCGGTGGGGGAAGGCGGAGGGGTGGGCGGGTGAGTAGATGAAAGGCAGGTGTGTGGTCATGAGGGTGGGTGGGTGCGCGGACAGCGGGTGACAGGTAGACAGGGAGTGAGCAGGTGGCGGCGGGGTGGACCGTGGGTGGGTAGCGGGCAGTGGCGGGTTGATGAGTAGATGGAGGGGTGTGTGGTTGGAGGGGGGGGGGAGACTAAGCGGTTTTAGAGATGACCGCAAGAGGCTGGTGAGGCTGGTGGGAGACGACTGGATGGGGGAGTAAACAGAGGGTTGGAGGGTGGGTACGCAGAGGCATGGCTGGGGGGGTAAGGGCACGGGTGGGGGGACAGCGAATGGCAGATCGGGTAGTTTAGTGGGGAGACAGGTGGGGAGGGGGTAGGAGGGGGGGCAGGTGGATGCATGGTGGCGGCCAGCGGGCGAGCGGGCGCTGGGTGGATGCACAGTAGATGGTGAGTGCGTGGGGGGACAGATGTTCAGGGAGTGAGCACACCGCTGCACGGGTAAACAGAGGCGGATACTGGATGCAGGGGCGAAGCCAGAGCCCACCGCACCGCACGCACCTGGGCTTTGGCCTTCACCGCACCGTACTCGGCCTTCATCCTTTTCTGGGCATCTTCGTCCACGCTGGGGTCCCCAATCCTGTTGAACAGGGAGGCCGCCTCCTCCAGCAGCCGGTCCAGGAGCACGGCCTGGTTGTCCACGTTGTGCAGCAGTACCTGGGCGTGGCTCAGCTGCCACTGCTTCTCCTTCAGGCCAACCTGCAGCTCCACGGGCACCTCCAGCACCACTGTCATCTTCTGGAACCAGCGGTAGAACTCATCTCGGGCCAGCAGGTACTCGCTCCAGTGCAGCCACACCCACTCGATGCGGCTGCGGATAGAGAGCGCGGGGCCGTGAACCCTCCCTGTCTAATGATGTCCAGAGTGCAGGAGTATCGGGGGGCTTGTCCCCGGCTCAGGGGGGCAGAAGGCTGGGGGCCTGTGTGTGGCTTCCAGAGGTGCCATGAGCTGGCTGCCTCTCCCCGTCTCCTCGCCCACCGCCATTTCCCCGCCTGTAACACGGAGATGGACCCATCTATCCAGTCAACATCAAAGCCCTTGGGAATTCTAAGTGAAATGGCTTGAAAAGCAGACAGCACTGGGCCAAGTCACCCCAGCCACTCAACATTCTGGCTTCATAACGATGGAGGGGAATGCTGGCAGCTCCCGTGTACCGAGGGCCTCCTGTGCCCTGCCCCTGACATTTGTTACCCTATTCCATCTTCCCGACAACCTGCAAGGAACACTTGATTACACCCGTTAACCAGATGAGGAGTGTGGTGCTCAGAGAGGTCAAGGAACTTTCCCAAGACCACACAGCAAGTAACAAGCAGAGCAAGGGGCAATCTCAGGTCTGTCTAACCCCTCACCCCTCCTTGGCTCCCAGGTCTAGGCAGAGAATTTAGGCTAAATTGCTAGCAAGGCAATTTTCACTGCAGAGCCACTCTGCCATTCTGCTGGAGGACGAACACATGGCAAGTCTACCAAGAACTAATTGTTGGCAAAACACGATGGGCTCCCACCGTCTACTATCATCATTAAGCTTGATTATAATTAGAAAGAGGCTGGCGGCCCTGGCCGAAACCCCAAGAGAACGTCCTATTCCCAGCGGTCCCTGGACCAGAGAAATGTCCCTTGGGCGGAGTCCCCAGGACTGTGTGGTAGTGGACAAGGAGGGTCTGGCAGGGTCCCCAGCCACCCTACCTGTGACAGTGAGTCATGTAGGTGACTGTCTCCTCCCACTGCGCTTTGATGTCCTTCAGCTGGGCCAGGATCTCCGGCTTCTGGGCCTCATGGCAACACGCCAGGAGGGCTTCAGCTGCCCGCAGAACCAGATCCACTTTCACGCGCCCCTCCGGCTCCAGCTGGCATAGTTTCTGTCGTGGACACAAGAGCCAGTTCCCAGGGGTTAGACAAAATACAAGCAGGCAGAGCCTTGGCAGGACAGCGGCAGGATGGCAGGAGCCAGGACTCGGAGGCCAGAGGGGCTCGGGTTCTCATCGCGGCCCCTGCATCCTGCTCCCATGACCGTGGGCAGCCAGCTAACGGCCCTGGGGTTGGAAGCAGGGAGCCGCGGAGATTAGCGCGCGGCCGCAGAGCTGCGTGATCATGTAACTTCCTCCCCTTTCCTACTTGGCCACTTCCAGCTGTGTGAACTCAGACAGGTGGCATTAGCACCCTGGCATCCTGGACTTGGTTTTCTCATTTGTAAATTGGGTCATTCATAGTACCTGGCTCCCAGATTTTTTTTTTTTCCCAGTATGAAATGAGAAAATGCAAGGTGCATGTCATGGTGTGTGGGGCTGTGAGAATTCGCCTCACTCCCTCCAGTGACCAAGCAGGAATGCCAAGGCAGGCTCCTCTGATGGGTGACTGGTCCGGGAGGCCCCATAGCCTAGCCAGACTCCCTTAGAACCACACTGCAGTCTCAGACATTCCCTGATTTCCTGGACTGGGGGGGTTGGACCTGCATCAGACTGACCTTGCCTCTGCCGGCCTCATGGGGCTCCCAACTGATTTTCTCTCACAGATGTTTCCCTATCAAACATCTTGAGCTTTTAAAAAACTTTTTGAATTTAAATTCAATTTAATTAACATATTCCGGATTATTAGTTTCAGAGGTGGAGTTCAGTGATTCATCAGTTGCGTAGAACACCCAGTGCTCCTTCCATCACGTGCCCTCCTTAATGCCCGTCACCCAGTCCCCCAGGCCCCCACCTCCCTCCCCGCCAGCAACACTCAGTTTGCTTCCTATGATTAAGTCTCTTATGATTTGTCTCCCTTTCTGTTTTCATCTTATTTTTCCTTCCCTCCCCCTATATTCACCTATTTTGTTTCTTAAATTCCACATGAGTGAAATCATATGGCATTTGTCTTTCTCTGACTTATTTCACTTAGTCTAATACCCTCGAGTTCCATCCACGTTGTTGCAAATGGCAAGATTTCATTCTTTTTGATGGCTGGGTAGTATTTCGGTGTATAATTACACCCCATCGTCTTTATCCATTCATCTGTCAGTGGACATCTGGCCTCTTTCCGTAGTGTGGCTATTTGTGGACATTGCTGCTATAAACATTGGGGTGCAGGTGCCCCTTCGATTCACTATGTTTGTATCCTTTGGGGTAAATACCTGGTAGCGCAATTGCTGGGTCAGAGGGTAGCTCTATTTTTAACTTTTTGAGGAACCTCCATACTGTTTTCCAGAGTGGCTGCACCAACTTGCATTCCCACCAACAGGGTAAGACGGTTCCCCTTCCTCCACATCCTCGCCAACATCTGTTGTTTCTAGACTTGTTAATTTTAGCCATTCTGACTGAGGTGAGGTGCTATCTCATTGTGGTTTTGATTTGTATTTCTCTGATGCTGAGTGATGTTGAGCATTTTCTCTTGTGTCTGTTGGCTGTTTGTATGTCTTCTTTGGAGAAATGTCTGTTCATATCTTCTGCCCATTTCTTGACTGGATTTTTTGTTTTTTGGGTGTTGAGTTTGATAAGTTCTTTTTAGATTTTGGATACTAGCCCTTTATCTGATAAGACATTTGCTAATATCTTCTCCTATTCTGTAGGCTGCTTTTTAGTCTTGTTGTCTGTTTCCTTTGTTGTGCAGAAGCTTTTTATCTTGATAAAGTCCCAATAGTTCAGTTCTGCCTTTGTTTTTCTTGGCTTTGGAGACGTGTCTAGCAAGAAGTTGTCGTGGCCAAGGTCAAAGAGGTTGCTGCCTGTGTTCTCCTCTCGGATTTGGATGCATTCCTGTCTCACATTTAGGTCTTTCATCCATTTTGAGTCTATTTTTGTGTATGGTGTAAGGAAATGGTCCAGTCTCATTCTTCTGCATGTAGCTGTCCAATTTTCCCAGCACCATTTGTTGAAGAGACTATCTTTCTGCCATTGGGTATTCTTTCCTGCTTTGTCGAAGATTAGTTGACCATAGAGTTGAGGGTCCATTTCTGGGCTTTATTCTGTTCCATTGATCTATGTGTCTGTTTTTGTGCCAGTACCATACTGTCTTGATGATTACAGCTTCGTAATACAGCTTGAAGTCCAGAATTGTGATGCATCCAGCTTTGGTTTTCTTTTTCAACATTACTTTGGCTGTTCGGGGTCTTTTCTGGTTCCATACAAATTTTAGGATTGTTTGTTCCAGCTCTGTGAAAAATGTTGATGGTATTTTGATAGGGATTGCACTGAATGTGTAGATTGCTCTGGGCAGCATAGACATTTTACAATATTTGTTCTTCTGATCCATGAGCATGGAATGTTTTTCTATTTCTTTGTGTCTTTTTCAATTTTTTTCATAAGTGTTCTATAGTTTTCAGAGTCCACATCCTTCACCTCTTTGGTGAGGCTTCTTCCTACTTATCTTATGGTTTTGGGTCCAATTATAAATGGGTTCGATTCCTTGATTTCTCTTTCTTCTGCTTCATTGTTAGTGTCGAGAAATGCAACTGATCTCTGTGCACTGATTCTATATCCTGTGACTTTGCTGAGTTCCTGTAGCAGTTCTAGCAAATTTTTGCTGGAGGCTTTTGGGTTTTCTACATAGAGTATTAGGTCATCTGCAAAGAGTGAAAGTTTGACTTCTTTGCCAGTTTGGGCACCTTTTGTTTCTTTTTGTTGGCTGATGCTGAGGCTGGGACTTCCAGTAGTGAGCCATCTTGAGCTTGTAATCTCATCTAGGCATTGGTCTCTCGGAGGACCCAGACCAACACCCAATGTCTAGCAATTAGTACACCTCTGATGAACATCAGCTCTTCTCCTTTTTGATCGGCATTATTTACTCCTTTGGCCACTAAGGCGTGGTCTCTGTAGTAAAAGTACAACTGGGTTCCACTTCCAAAGCCACTTCCTCCTATCTGCGTGAACTTCATCACGGTACTTAGCTTCTCTAGGTCTGTGAACTGCGGGCCTTATGCCACCCAGGGTCACGGTCACATTCCCTGATGCTGGAGAGCCCCAGGGCACACCGCCTGGCCACGCTCCACTGTCAGCCACTAACTGTTCCCCGTTAGTCCCGTCTTTTCCCACCTTTGATCCCTGTTCGCTGACAGTACCTTTGATTACAGCTCAAGCTCTGTTGCCCAGCCTGTCTCCCTGGGGGCTGGCAGCCAGCCTTCTCAGGATGCCGTCCCAGGCGGCTGGCTGTTGCTGCCCTTCTCTGTGGATGGTACCGGGGCCAGGTGGGGGGAGCCAGACGCCACTTCATTGATAGCTGTGTGCCCCCAGGCAGGTCACTGGATCACTCTCGGCCTCCCTTTTGCACCCTGAGATAGTGGTAACAATCCCCACTTTGTCTACTTCATAGGGTTATACCATTAATTTAAAAAAATACAGGTACGTAAAACATTGATGGGTTAGTATACTTTGTAAACGGTTGAGCTATGATGTAACTCCTTTCCCAACATGTGCAAATGGACAATGCTATCAATCCTTGTCACTTCATAGGAGAATGGTTACTGGTGATGGTGGTGATGATGACAGAGAGGGGGACTTGCCCTCCTACCTGTATTATCAAAGAGTGACATTAAACACGCTCCTTCCACAGGCTGTCTCTGTGGTCTATGAGCATGGGGGTGGGTGGTACCGGGAGAGCAGGGAGCAGGGAGCTACCCCAAGAGGGGGAAAGAGGTTTTGTTTCCTTTTGGGCCCAGCCAAGCAGTGGGATACAGCAGGACCCCAAGGGTCACGGCTGCAGCTAGAACCCAACAGAGATGCCAGGCCCTGCTCAGTTGCAGGTAGCATGTGGAAGACAAAGATACTCTAGGGATTAGCATGGACGAAAGATCCGAGGGCCCCTGCGGAATGTTCTGGGCTGAGCGAGATTACCCACCCCCTGCATGGAACATTTCACACCACTCAGGAGCAAGGGTCCCACAGTGAGGCTTGGGATGAATTTCTTCCCAACCCATAACATTTAATTTGATGAAGGACCTGAGATTTCTGACGCCCGGCGTTGAGGAGTAGAGGGAACGCCCCCCCGCCCCCCGCCACAAGCTCGCAAGAGGGGTGCCATGGTAACTGCACTTTCACAGACAAGGGTGCTGGGAACCCACAGAAACCAGGAGCTTTGCGGGACAGTTCTCTGCAGCGGGTGGGGCGGCCTCCTCATACCTGCTGCCCAAACGAGGCTCCGGCAGAATCCAGCTCCATAAACCCAGGGAGCCAACGGCTGTGGGGGAAGACGCTGAGCTCAGTCTGTCCGTCACCCCCAGTGAGAGAGAGCCAGCCCGGCCTGGAAAGTCCCCATGAGGACAACGGCCCCTTTCCCACAGCCTAGTGTCCTGACTATGTGACCTCCTCTAGGCCTCTGACCCTTTGCTCTCCCGCCTCCCCTGCTCAGGGAGGTGCAGGCTGGTGGAGGGGATGTGGCAGACCCCTCGATCCCGTGCCCTTTGCAGGGCAGTGAGTCTGCGGCTTCCCTGCCAAAGAGAGGAGAGCTGGCCAGGCCCAAAGGCAGACCGAACACCAAGCCCCTCCTGGCCCAAAGCAGAAACCTCTGCCCCCAAAATATCAACCAATGGGATATTCGCTGTCGGCCTGGGGCCAGGAGGCTGGGCCTAAGCTTTTAAGAAGAAAATTCCACCTTTCTTCGCTGCTGTCGTGATTATTCTCTCCGGCTGGTGGGAGGTTCTTTTACAGCTGATCGAGGCCAAGATCCAGGAGTGCTTGGCAGGAGGGACTAACCAGCTGGGAAGGGGTACTTAAACTGCAGCCACAGAATGATCCTGCTGGGAAGGAGCCAGTGAGGGCCACAGTCAGGTGGGGGTTGGATGGAGGGAAAACCTCAGGGGATAGAACAACAACTAGATCAGGAAAGCTGGAGGAACGGGGTTAGTCAGGGCTTTCCCCAACGCAGCCCACACTAGGCAGGATCTGTGCTGGGCACTATACTCAGTACTATGCTGGGCACTACGTGCAGTACTGGCTGGGTACTGAGCTGGGTATTATGCTGGGTATTATGCTCAGTACTATGCTGGGCACTATGTGCAGTACTGTGCAGGGTACTATGCTGGGCCCTGTATTCAGCTCTGTGCTGTGTATTATGCTGGGCATGTGCTGGGCACTGTTGAGTACTATGCTTGGTACTGAGTTGGGCATTGTGCTGGGTACTATGCTTAGTACTATGCAGGGTACTGGGTTGAGCACTGTGCTGGGTATTGTGCTGGGTGCTATGCTGGGTACAATGCTAGGTACTCTACTGGGTACTATTCTCAGTACTCTGCTGGGTACTGTGCCAGGTCTTGGGGTCCAGGATGAACAGATAAGGCCCGGTGATTGCAGGCAGTGGTGGGGTCTGCAGCCAAGAGCACAGAGGACTGTAAACAAGCCAGACACCACAAAGTAACGACCGAGCTCCAAGGAGGGATGTGGGGAAACCCACGGAGGCTTTGTGAGCAGGTGGCATGGGCACCCACTCTTAGCGGCGTGCACGCACCTGCGCTTGGGGCTTGAGCAGAGCTACGGGAGCGCGACGTGTTCGGGCACAGCGTGTCCAGCACTTGGAAGCCAAGTCCTAGGAGATGTAGCCTGTCTCTGACCACGGAGGGGCCAGGAAGCCAGCCAGGAAGCAGTCTGGTGGAGGCGAGGTCCCGAGTGCAGGGCCACGGTGGCTGGGAACCGGATGGCAAAGAGACGAGATGCCAGGACCTGGGGGACCAGCTCCTGGAGGCTCGGGCATGGGCGGGGAGATCGGCCTGCACCTACCCCTGCATCGAAACCACGAGAAACCGCCCCACCCACTGGGCCTGCGCTTGGCCAAGGGCCCCAGGAAGTCATTCGCCTCCACGTTCCCTCCGTCCTGCCGGGCGGCAACCATCACACTCACCTCTACCCCAACAAGCTGACTTCCAGGAGCTCCAGAAACTCTCCCGAGGCGCCATGGCCACGGCGGGGATTCGAACCCCAGCCTGCCAGAGCCCTATTTCCCAGGAGCAGTACTCTCTCCATCTCCCTTTCCCGAAGACTCCCACCACCGTGAGGGTCCTGGAGCTGCACGAGGGAGAGAGGGCTCTTCCCGCGCTCTGGAGGGGGCCGCAGAGCTATGGGGCGTCAGAGCTGGGTTGGAACGCACACCCTGGCCGCTCTAGCAAACAATGCCAGGAATGCATACCACTGAGCTGGTGGCGGGGAGACCCCGAGACCCCGGGGAGAGGTCCCATGGACTGGGGAGGAGGAGAAGTCCTTAACTGCTCCCTTCACCAGATGGCAGGAGCAAAATGTTTTCTTTCTTATTGCGAAACTGGTTTTGAAATGTCAAAGCCCAGAAAATAGCACGCCTGAGCCCCGTGGGAGAGAAAGTGCTGGAGCACCCAGGACATGACCCCTCCACCTAGGCTCCAAGTCGAGTCTCCGGAGGCTTCGCTGGTGGATGTGCTCCCTCCAGCTTCCAGGGCCTGGGCACCATGGCCTGGGCAAGGGCTCTTCCTAAGGACCAGCCTCGCCGTGGCTCACGTCTGACTCACACCACCAGAGGGTAAAGACCTGCCAGTGTAAGGGTGCGAGGTCCAAAGGGATTAGTACCCTGAGACAGCGAGTACGTAGGCAGGGCTGCGGTGTTACAGGATGGAGAGCATCAAGAGCTGGGGCTGCGGCCAGGGCGTGGGGGGGGGCTGATGCTTCATTTCACAAGCACACCCACACCCACACTAAATAAAGGGCATTCCAAGTAGAGGCAAGAGCACAGGCCAGAGGCCTGCTGAGAGGACATCTAGGCTGTCTGCCAACAGGAAAGGATGTTGCCTGCTAGGTGGGATGGCTGGAGCAGCTGGGGCCACAAAACAGGGTCGTGTAGGGAGCGGCATCCTTGGACACCAGGTGAAGTTCGGTTTTTCTTCGGTGGGCAATGGGGAGCCATGGAAGGTTTTAGAAGAGGAGAGGAACATCAATAACATCAGGACACTCTTGTATGGCGTGGATTATGTGCATACCTGTCCCTCTTTATGTCGTGAGCCCTGTAAGGTGGACCTCACCTGCCTCCACTGCCCCAGGCCCCCCACTGGGGATGGCCAGTGACACTCTGGACTCAGCCCTGGATTCAAGCCCTGATGAGATCAATTTCTTGAGTTCTGGCTCATCCCTGTGTCTAGGAATCACATTTTGTTATTGAAAACTAGGGACAGTAAAACCACATTCACAGGGCTTTTGTAAAATTAAACATGAAAGCAGATAGTGCAGCCCCAAGCACAGAACAGTCGTCGAATGAATGCCAGCTCCCCTCTCTCAGTGATCTGGGAGGACTAATCGTTGCATAAATGCCTCCTGGTGACAATAATCACTCTGCTGATGAGAAAGGCCAAGTCTGACATGGGAAGGGGCTTTGGGCTGCCAACTCCTCTCCAATGGGAGAGTCCTTCAATCCCTGACAATCCAAATTCCCAATCCACCATCCCCCGTTGCAGAACAGACATCCCATCTCCCTGCTTGGTGTTCTGGGCTGTCACCCTCTGACCCCTAACCATCCCTCCGGCCCTGCCCCCTGCTTCTGCCTGATGCTCGGTGCTGCCCCAACACTCGCCTTGTTGGGGTTCCAAGCAGGTGCTTCGGGCTCTGCCCGCCTCCAGGCCTTTCCTACACTGTTCCCTCAGCCTGGAGCCCCCACCTCCCCACCCTCACCCCTGCATCCTCCAATCTGACTACCTCATCTATATTTGAGCTTCGAGAGTAAAGTCACTTGTCCCCACAGGCCTCTCTCGATCTCCCAGGCTGGGGGATGTGACCTCCTCGCAGTTCTCCAAGAGCCCTGGGTTCCCCGACACAGGGGAGGCTAGTGAAAAACGTGACTCAAAGTGGCAGGTCTCCCGTCCACAAGAGTGAGGCCAGTGCAGGCGTGAGAAGCACTATTCTGAGATAATTAGCACCATCCCTTTCTAGAAGGGACATAAACAGAGGCCCAACAGGGTCAAATGACTTGCAGGGACACCCACAGCCAGCCAGAAGCAGAGCTGGGATCTGAGCCCAAGATGTCCAGACGCCATAGCCTGTCCTCACTCAAATCAGTGAGCTGTTCCATTAAACAGAATGTCCGAGAAACCAGAACGCATTGCTCTCTGCCCGCCAGGCACGGTTTTATTGTGAATACCTGTCTCTGGTCATCAGAAGAGCACATGACACTGTAGGGAAGCAGAAAGCTCTTCTGACCAGGACTCAGAAGATTCAAATTCCAGGAATATCCCAATGGATGTAACCCGAGAGATGTGTAAGTCATGGCTTTGCTCGCAGGTGGGAAACTGAGGCCCAGAGAGGGGTAGGGACTTGACCAAGGTCACACAGTACTTTAGCATCAGCATGGAGACTATAACCCAGGTCTCTGATTCATGCCAGTGTTCTTCCCCTTCGGCCCCTGGCCTGGAGCAGATGCCCTTGGAATGGGGCACCACAATGCCAGGCCAGGCCCTGGGCACGAGCACTTCTGGTCGACACAGCACCACACGCCCTGAGCCCTGCCCTGTGGGGAGCAAGGCCAGACCCTGGCCCTGGAGAAGCTGAGGGGTCACTCCTCACTGGGCAGAACTCCCTCCCCACCCTCCTGAAGGCTGATCTGGACCCACCCAGACCTGGCAGGGACGTTAGGCTCAGGGACGCAGGGAAGCGACAGGACGCCAGGCCTGACCCACCTGGGCTGGCTGGGGACCCACCTGGCTGCATGGTGCCTCTGCCAGCACAGAAGAGCCAGAAGGCCACTGAGAAAGTGTGGCCGCAGGACCAGCAGCAGCACGTCACCCGGAGCATGTTAGCCATACTGTGGTCAGTGCCCACCCTGACCTCCTGGAGCAGAATCTGCACTCGAACCCAAATCCCCAGGAGAGTCAAACACATCAAAGTTTGAAAGCCTGGAAACCTGAGGCCTGAAGGGGAGGGACACGGCCGAGGCCACGGGGTTACGGAAGCCACGGCCTCTGCATACCTCAGTCTCCCGCAGCCTGGCCTCCAGGGCCGCCCGGGGCCCCTGGGTGTTGTCGTTGACCTGCAGTCGCTCCTGCACGGCCTTCATCCACTCCCGGGCGTCCTCCACACTCCTGTCGAAGCCGTCCTGGGGCGGCTGAGTCATGGCACCTGCAGGGGCTGAAGACAGGACCCCATGAGATCAGGCCGGCAGGTGAGAACGTAGGGCGGCATGGGTGGGTGGGGGGACCGACGCTGGGGACAGACCCAACCCCACCAGCACCCCTCCTGGTGCTCCCACTTGGCTGCACAGCTGGGGCAGGGGGAGGGAGATTGTGTTTGTCAAAAGGCCAAAGGACCAGGGAGGAAAACAGGCCTCTCCTGTGGCCAAGCAGGCAGAGCGGCCCAGAGCGCTGGGCTGGCAAAGATTCTCTCTGGCCTCTCAGCGTCCCTGCTTCCCGCCCACCCTACCTGGGGACTCAAGGCCAACCCTCTTCTGACTCTGTGGGTGGAAGCCCCTCCAAAAGAGATTCCCAAAACACACACAATCTGAGATGTCCATGACAGTGTATGAATCATGATATGAATGGATCAAGAAGTCTCAACCTAAAAAATAATTTTTGGCATCGGCCAAGCTGAGGCCAGTTCCAGAACCTCCCCTGAACATTAAGATCTCAGGGCTGGGGACGGCCAGGTTAGCCAGGTGTCTTGTTGCCAGCTCGCCACCAACTTGGGTCCACAGCGGACCATCACTGGTGTTTTTCCACCAAGCCACGGACCACCTAGCTCGTGGCAGCCACGGACAATCAACTGACCTTGCCCACCTGCTCTGATGCCACAGGCGAAGCCCACCTCCCGGCATGGATCCCCCAGCCAAACCAGCCCTCCGCTACGCTGCCTCCACTCCCTCGCCCTTACCTTTCAGCTGCAGACACAACGGCTCAGATTTTCACCCATACCTTTCTTAGAATGCCATTACGCCCTGGCAAAACTATTCTGTATCCCAGTTCTAGTCGTCTGCTTATGGCAATGATAACCGACTTTGGATTAAAGTTATTTATATCTGCATTTTAGGTGAAAGGATTATGCGTAGCTTATCCTCGACCTCCCACAACGCCTTGCACAGTCAGCCCTCCGCCAACGTGGAAACAGCCCAGAATTGGTATAAAGTTCAGTGCACCAAAAACCGAATATAGCATTGGTAAAAATGGCAAACAAAGCAAAACTAGAAACAACCCAAATGCCCAGTAGTGGGGGATTAGTTAAGGAAAGTAGGGTACACTGCATTTCCGGGTATTATGCAGCCCATAGAAAGTACGCTTAAAATGAACGGATGATGGAGAATTCTTATGACATAAGAATACCAAAAAAATTAGGCAAAATTGTATATTTAGTAGTTATAACTCTACAATAAAAAAGCAAACAAAACCACAAAAAACTACACTCAGAGGGAAAGGCTGGGCAGTCTTGCCAGGACATGTCCACGTGACTGAACTGGAGGGGGTGTGGCCCAAAGTGGCCAGAGCCACACCCACGTGACCTCAGGCCTCTCCTTTCCTGGCACAGTAGCCTTGGAGGCCACTTGGTTAAAGACGATTTGCCTGTGGAGGGTGGAAACACACAGTTGGAAGCTTTTGTTCCCTTATTTTTCCACAGGCATTTGGGAATTTTCTAGAAAGAGCAACCATCACTTTAAAAATAAAAATTAAACAAAGAAAACAATAGTTTCTTCACATAGCTGAACTGTGTGCTGGCCCTTTCTTCTTCTTGATCGTCAGCTGATGGCCTAACAAGCGTTGACTGAGGAACCAAGGATCCACCCACCCCCGCCCACCAGGGCCAACACGGGGTGGGCTCTGCCCCCAGATTGCTTGAGACCGGCCTTCCCCACTGCAGGATGCTGTCCGCAAGGGGGACCTGGGCCTCCGTTCAGAGCTCAACTGTCCCATCCTGTTGTTTTCCTTTCAGAGCTGTTTTGATTTTTCTTCTAACAATTTAATATGTTCCCTGAAGCCACTCCCTGTCTTTAAATGCTTCGTTTGTAAAGCACATCAGAATGTGCGGGCGGGCGTTTAAATTGGTTCATTGTGTCTTTAATCTCCTGCCTAGTGTGGGATTTGATTGGCTTCCAAAAGCTTGGCTTTTACGTAACTTTTCAAAGCCAGGCGCGGGAGGGGCAGAAAGGAGTCTCCCGGAGTTTCTGAAGGCAGGACGGCAGGGGAAGCACTGTCTTAATCGTTCAAAGGCTGAGAAGCCTGGGAGAGCCCTTCTGGCTGCAAAGGCCCAGGGCCTGTTCAGCAGGATGGTTTGGAGACCACCGAGGTACATTCAATGGGACACTTGGGGTCCAGCAGGGTGGGGCTGGGCTCAGGTGGGCCTCGAACCCACGGACCGGCCTCAGCTGAGGGACCTCCCTAAGCTGGACTCGGCGAGCCCGCAGGCAGAGTTCAGGAGACCAGGGCGCCTTGGCCCTTTCTGCCAACCATTCCGTTCCCGGTCAGTGACACGCAGAGGAATGAAGCACAGGCTCCCGCTAGGCCTGTCTCAAGAAGCTCATGGGAGAGGGACGCCTGGGGGGGGGGGGTCTCAGTCAGTCAAGAGTCTGCCTTCTGCTCAGGTCATGATCCCAGGGTCCTGGGATCGAGTGCCATGGAGGGCTCCCTGCTCCGCAGGGAGCCTGCTTCTCCCTCTCCCCCCTGCTTCTGCTCGCTTGCTCTCTCTCAAATAAATACAAAGTTAAAAATAAAAAAAGGAGCTCACAGGAGAAAAGCTGCACGCTGAACCCGCGTGTAGGCCGCAGACGCAGGAGCTGCAGGCCAGGGTGGGGGTCTGGAGGGAAGCGGGACAGCTCTTAACTTCTGTGGACTTTCTCTGAATAAAGGCTTGAAAGGCCCACAATAAAATGCAAAGCATTACAAAGGAAACCAATCGTATGAAAACACAGTTATCGGGGCGCCTGGGTGGTTCAGTCCGTTGAGCGTTCGACTCTTGGGACTCTTAGATTCGGCTCCGGTCGTGATGCCAGGGTCGTGAGATTGAGCCCCGTGTGGGTCTCTGCGCTCAGAAGGGAGCCTGCTTGAGATTCTCTCCCTCCCTCTGCCCCTCCCCTGTGCTTGCTCTCTAAATGAATAAATAGATAAATAAATAAATAAATAAATAAATAAATAAATAGCATCTTTACAAAAACCATAGTTATCAAAAGACTAAATTAATGAGCTACGAATGCACGCACACACTTTTTAAAGAACACATTAAATCACAAGAGCTACCTTAATTTTGAAGTAGTGATGGGCAGGAAGGACATTTCGAGATACCTACGAGTGCAATGCAGCCCAAAAACACAGGTGACAAAGTCACCAGCACTGGTCACGGCGAGAGGGCTTTGCATTGGTTCTGTCTCCGGCACGGAGTGCGGGAACGGCCGTCCCCTAGGTCAGCCTCAGTAAGACCACAGTTTCCCATCCAAGGTTTGGCCCCTAAATGCCCCTGCAGCTCCCTCTCAGCACCCAGACCTTGGGGGGGATTCCGGCTCTACGCCTTCTCACAGCCGGCAGGAAGCAGAGCCTGCTTTGTGAGGACGCGAGGTTGAAAGTTTTCAGTTAAACGTCACATGGGCAGCTCAGGAAAAGGCCATCCACCACTGCTGTAAGACTGGGAAGGTTCCCTTTATGGAAGCCAGGGGCAGAGGTGAAGCCCCGGAGTGGAGAGGGGGTGGGGACAGACCCACGTGAGCTTTGAGAGCCGGGGACCAGAGGGCCACAAAGGAGGGCTTGTCACCGGGCCTGGAGCAGGCGGGCTGGGTGGGAGGTGCTGCTGCTCACTGAGGGCTGTGGGGAAGGTTCTTGTTGGGGGGGGGCAGGGGGGCTGACGGTGAGGCTGGAGCACGGGAACAGGGAGGAGGCAACTAGAGGAAGGAGGCTGGGGGCAGGAGTGGAGGGTAGGGGGTGGGGTGCAAGGGCCAGATCAGAGCCCCTGGAGCCACCTCCCGGAGGCTGGGCTGGCCTCTGGCGACAACAGCCAGCAAGGGTTTGGGGGGAGGGGGCGGGCGGCATGACTATTTCTGAGCTTCCGGCAGGTGATGCTGGCCAGGGAGGGGAGAGAAGGGAAGCCCTCCTAGGGGGTGGGCGGAGGCTGGGGGGTCAGGGCGGAGAGGGGCAGCTGCAGGAGGAACCGTGAGGGAAGGCTGGGGGGTGAGCAGGGTGCGGTTGTGCCGCAGGCGAGACAGAGCGCAAACTGCCCCGGTCTCCAGCGTTACTGTGGTTACCACAAACAACGGCCAGAAGAGAACTGACATGTTGGCCTTGACGACAGCCAAGCTGGGCCAGGGCACAGGAATAAAGCCGCGTTAGGACAGATCACGTGCTCAGATGGAACCTGGGTCAAAAGCCCTAAGTCGGGGAGACCAACACGTTAGGACACTGGCAAGATTCGTGGGATCAAAAGGGGGGAGCTTAACTAGAGCCTGATGGGGAAGGCTCAGAGCAAAGTAGGGGCCCAAAACGTGGTCAGTAAGTGTGCTGTGGGCAGAGGATGCTGGAAACTGGATGTGGCCCAAAGGGAAGAGAAGGGCACGAACACGGCTATCATGACAAAGGGCCTACGCCACGCCGGGCACTGGCCTTGAGTCCCCAGGGCATCCCCGACCTGAGAGGGAGGTGACACAGGGGGTGGCAGAGGCAGAAGCCAGGCTTCCCCTCACGCTGTGTGCCTCGGCTGCCCGGCAGGGAGAGCTCAGCCCAGGCTCCTCCTCTCCACCAGCACCTTCCTCTAGAATGTCGTGGGGACTCACCAGGAAAGCAGGTGCTCAGGGGCCAGGGCTGCCGCCACCTTCTCCACTCGCAGATAAGAACCCTGAGACTAGGACGTCTGGGTGGCTCAGTCGGTGAAGCGTCTGCCTTCCGCTCAGGTCGTGATTCCAGAGTCCTGGGATCGAGTCTCGCATGGGGCTCCCTGCTCAGCGGGGGGCCTGCTTCTCCCTCTGCCTGCCGCTCCCCCTGCTTGTGCTCTCTCTCTCTGACAAACAAATAAAATCTTTGGGGAAAAAAAAGAACAGAGGCTAGAGGAAGGGCTTGGACACAGACCCACGGCTTCAGCACTGAGATTTGCACCTCCTTCTGTCAGATTCCATAGTCTGTGCTCGTCTCCCGGACCACACTGCCTCCAAAACCAAGTGCAACTCCCTGCCCCCTGGGGCATCTGACAGAAGCGCCCTAGGGCAGGCAGTGACCCCGAACTGGACAGATCCAACCAGGTGGGCCAATCCACTCAGTCCAGTTGCAAACCTCAGGGGCCTGCCGACGCAGGGGTGCAGGAGCTGAGAAGCTGCCAGGAGACAAAAGGGAGCCGGAGATTGGCCACCTTCACCACTAAACTAGAGGGACGAAGAGCTGGGAGCCACTGAGCAGCAAGAGCTGGGTACTGCACCAATAAAACTGCCTGATCCCGACAGCCCATGGGGCTCACAACCCTGTCTCCTGAAGCGTCAGTGGGCACAGACCCCTCCTTCCCCTTGCTGGGACCTGCAGAGCTGAGGCGTCGGGTGGAGGCCCCCACTTGGCTCTGTGGTGCCACCCGACACCGTAAGGACCAGGCTGGGCCATCCCCTGCCTCAGTCCCTCCAACGCGCTCTCTGGGAGTTTGCAAACTCTAGAGCACAGCTTGCCATTTGCTGATCCGGACGCCGCAGGCACCCCGCTCAGGACCTAACCAAATTCCATTAGGGAACGCGGTACAACGTGACACCCAAGCCCTCCCGAGCACAGAGAGGGGCAAAGTCAGGTTCACAGAGTGGCTGTTATGTGGCTGGCATCATTAGTTCCAATTTACAGAGATGGAAAGAGACTCAGAAAGGCAGATAAGCCCGCCAGAGTGGTGGATGCAGGATTAAGGATAATAATCGTAATTGGCAACAAGTATCTGGTATTCTGTGTGTGCCTGACTCCAGGATGAAGGGCTTATGGCTATTAACTCATTTGTCCTACAAAGCCCCAGTGAGAGCCTTGTTATTACCCCTCAGTTATTGCTGAGAAAATTGAGGATCAGTGATACTAAGAACATTGCCCAAAGTCAGCGGGATGTTAAGTAGACGGCGCAGGACTTGAACTCAGGACGGCCTGCGTCCAAAGCCTTAACGCCATGGTTCCATGTGGCTTCCACGCCCTTGCCTGTGTCCCCTGAAACCCCACTGAGGGCTGCCCACGCGGTGTGGGGAGCGTGGGGCGACCAGCCCTCTGTGGATCATCTCTGATGAACATTCAAGTTCCAAGAAGGTCACTCCAGGGGAAACCTGGGCCTCTGCTCAGAGATCTGGCCCCTGCTGCCAGACAGCCTCAGGCATGCAGTGCCTAGCCACTGACATTCATTCATTCTGGAACCCAGAAGGCTTCAGCACGCAGACCTGAGTAACCCCTGGCCCCCCGTGGCTGGCCCTATAGGCAGTGACAGCCCGCTGTGCCGGCTCCGCCAGCCTGGCCAGGGGCCCCGGCCACACTGCTGACCCGGAGCCCCGGGAATGGGGTACGCGCCCCTTCCGTGACTCGCTCGGCTTCCCCGTGACTCACTCCTGCCCTGCCACAGTTTCAATCCTTACTCATTCCCGCTGCTCCCATGGACACAGATGGAATTTCAGGAACTGAGCAGGCAGCTGGTTTTAATCCCAAAGCTTATTCCAAGTGGATTGTGGGAATGCACTCTTTTGTTTATGTACAGCCGACAATGATGTGGCCAGGCCACCGTTCAGAGTGTTGTTCAGAGCACCAGGATGTTCCTGGGGGGGGCGGGGTTCTCTCCTGCCTGGCGTGTGCAGAAGGTGATTCCGACAGCAAAGCGTGAAGAACATGGACAGAAGTCTCACACCATCTTATTTCATCTTTTAACGGCCTCAAAGGGGGCTGAATCCAGAGCTGGGAACAATCGCTAGGCTTGATCCCACCTCAGAGGGAAGCACAGGCTCAGAGGGGCTAAGGGACGGCCCGAAAGCCACACAGACGACAGGCTGCCACAACCCACCCTCTGCCCGTCGCCTCGTAAATGCTGACACCGGAAACCCCACGTCGTACCAGGGTCGTGGGGTCCACTTTACAATTCCAGCCACAAAGGGGACAGGCCGGCGATGGCTTTCACAACAAGGGCTCTGAGAGCGATTTTCAAAGAGCCCTCCATCACAGATAAATGGTAGCTGGCAGGGAACACTGCTCTCTGGCCCAGCTCCTGCCACAGCATTTCCGAGTCCTCTCAACCGACTAAAGCCAAGCTCTCCATCACCAGGCACAGTGCGGAGGATGCCAAGATTTCTACCCAGGGAACACTAACCTTGGCAAGCATGGTCAAAGGTCAAACACAAATATCTGGGAGGGGAGAGAATGCACAGGGCAACTAAGAGAGAAAGGGGGGGGGTGTGGGCAGAATGCATCCCTGGGACAGGGCAGGTGGCTCCAAGGTGGGCTCCACAGGGCTCCGGCTGCTGGGAGGGCAGCCAATCAGAGGCCTCGAAGAGGAGGGCTCCTTGTAGGGATCTTGAGGGGGGGTTCCTGACAGGCACCCTGGCCCCAGGGTCACGGCCAGCTGCTGACAGCGTGGGCAGGGCGGTCAGAAGACAAGGAGGCAGGCACTGGCCGTCAGATGCAGGTCAGAGAGCGCTGGGCAGGGCGTCAGAGTACCGATCCGACCTGGCCGGGACACAGAGCCTCAGACCACAGGCACGAGGTCGCTCTGGCTGGTCAACGCCATCCTACTGGCTTCTGATTCAGAAGAGGGCGTTAGGTGGGTGTTGGTTTTTCACACCGCGGGCCGTGACTCAATCCCATGCTCCGGCAGTAAAAACACCACTCACACTCCCAAGGACTCCCAAGGACTCGCACTCCCGTGGATGACATCTCCCAAAGCTCTGGGCCGGGAGGACAGTGCTCCATCTGGCCTGTGGCAAGACCAGCCCCAGGTGCTGCCCCAGCCTCCAAAGCCCCTGCCTGAGAAGATCTGGCTGGATGGGATGGAAGCCAGGATGGGGTGTCAGCCCTTTGTCCCTGCACCTGCCCTGACCTCCCTTCCCAAGTGATCTGTGACAGCCTGGCAGTGACAGATGTCCCCGTGCCCCTCCTCCAAGACCCTTACTGGCCCTGCGAAGCCAAGGCGCATATCAGGTCCCAGCACCTCATGCCTTCTCTCTGGGGAAGAATCTTCCCCAGAGAGAAGCAATTCCCACAGTCATCCCCGAGCCCACCAGACCTGCCTGGCCTTCTGGTCTGACCTTCCGCAGCACCTCCCCCGGAACCAGCGCCCCTCCCTGCACTGTCTGGACTGACAACACCCTAGCCCTTGGAAGGAGGATAGGCCACATCAAGGACGCACACCTTGCCCCACGCCTCCTGCAGCCACCTGACGGAATAAGGTGACGGCAAACCTCTTTGAAGGAAAAATCATAGCTGCATATAACATATTCTCAGAACCCACTCTTAGCAACACAGACTTCAGAAATGAGAGCTTTCTGCCAGGTGAAAATTTCGTCTTTCAATTTGAAAGCATGGCCCCACATGTACAGTTTTCAACCTTTAATTTGTTTTTATTAGACAAAATTTGTAAGACTTCTCATACAACTTGTGGTCTCCAGAAAATTCTTCCTCAGGTCCCAATTTGAGAAACCCTGGACCGGCGGCTGAAGCCAGTGCTCCTGGTGACCCCCAAGGATGGAGCTCCCACCTAACCCTAGTCCCACATTGCTGTACCACACCGTCGAGGCTTCCAGAAGCTTCAAATCTGGGTGCTGCCCCCTCCTCCAGCTTAGCTCTGCCTGGGAAGTCCCTCCCTTCCACACCCCTCCACACCTCCTTCCCACAGACTCTTCCCTGTTCTCCTTCCCAAGATCCACTTACAGCCACAGAGAGGTAGAGGCCTTCCCAGCTTCCTCCTTCCCCGCACAACGACCCCTCCCGTCCTCGGGTGCCCATGGACCCTGTGCACCCTGCCGTTTAGTACAGGTTTACTAAGCACTTTCTGTGGATTTCCCCATGTTCTCCTCCCAAGCTAGGAGGGAGTTAGAATCACTGGTTCCATCTCACGGAAAAAAACTGGGGCTCTGGGAGGCACGGTAGGGGCGGTTAGTAAGCCACGGACCCAGGCTGGGACCCCGCAGCTGGACCACGCTGTTCCTGTTTTACTGCTCATACGTGTTGAGGAGTTCCCTGAAGGAGGGAGGGTCAGACTCATCTTACTGATGAACTGACTGGAGCTGGGGTTGTCTTCACTGTTAACAGCTTTCCTGGGAGTATAACTGATGAATAAATGCATCGTTAAATGGTACAATTTGTAGGGTTGTTTTTTTTTAAGATTTTATTTATTTGACAGAGAGAGAGAGAGACAGCGAGAGAGGGAACACAAGCAGGGGGAGTCGGAGAGGAAGAAGCAGGCTCCCAGCGGAGCAGGGAGCCCAATGTGGGACTCAGTCCCAGGACCCTGGGATCATGCCCTGAGCCGAAGGTAGACAACGACTGAGCCACCCAGGCGCCCCAAATTTGTAGGTTTTGACATAACCTATAGGCGTACCCCTAAAACCATCACCCCAATCAAAGATAAAGAACACATCCATCACCCCCCTGGGTTCCTGATCCCATTTCCGATCCCTCCCTTCTGCCCACAGCCTGTCCCAGGCAACCGCTGATGTGCACGCTGTCTGCACGCTGTCACTGGAGATGACTTGGCATTTTTCTGGAGGATTTCACCTAAATCAAATGATGCGCTATGTATGTATTTATTTATTTTTGGCCTGGCTTCTTTCACTCGCTACAACTACTTTGAGATATCTCCATGCTGATGCCCGTATTGATGGCTCATTCCCTTCTATGCTAATAGCCCCCAGTCTGTGCAGACCCCGGGGTGTTCCTGCAGCCCGCACGGATGGACAGCTTTCACCTTTATGAAGAAAGTGGCTCTGAACACTGTGCAGACATTTGCTTTCATTTCTCTTGCAGAAAAACCTGGGAGTGGAGAGGCTGGCTCCCATGGTAGGTGTGATATTTACATTTTTTAGAAACTGCCAGACTGTTTTCCAAAGCGGCCGCACCCGGGGCCCGTTCCCATCAGCGGTGTGTGAGGGTTCTGGTTCCCCCACATCCTCCCGCGGCCAGGTTTTCAATCTAGGCCTCTTCTAATTGGCGGGCAGGGATAGTTTACTGTGGTTTTAATCTGCAGTCCCAAAAGGCCGGCCACCTGATTGACTTGCGTTTGTACTTAGAGCGTCCTTACTAAGCTCCCAGGCTCACAGGGCACTTCCCAGCCCCTCCTCCTTTAAAACTGTCTGTGGCTCAGCTCCCAGCCTGGCCTGTGGGCTGAAGGCCAGAGGAGTAAGGAGCTGAGTGACAGGGGGACACGCAGCCAACGGGAATCTGCTCCAATTCCAAGGGCCCTGCCAGCTGACTCCTTCAACAGGTGGTTCTCTGAGGCCAGAACCCTCGCACCAACAGCCAGAAGCATGTAATGTGCGACAGTCCTTCTGAGCTCTGAAACGGGGGTTCTGTGGGGGCCCTATCCTGTGCTCCTGGAGCTCCCAGATGGGCTGGGTTCAAAAGGGACCTGGGTGCCTGCACGTAACTCAGCAACTCAGCTCACTCAATGGCCGCCACGGGATGAAGTCAACAACTTCCCCAACCGCACTGAGCTCTCCGCCTTTTCTCCTTCGAACGTGAACTTGCATCTGAGCCTGCCCCTTGACTGTCTTGATCACCGCTTTCTTGATCAGGGTACCCGGGACAGACACCAACACATGGTAGGTGTTACGAATACTTGTGAACAGAGAGGTAAATCTGGAAATTATAAAACATAATATTTACTCCCACTGGCACTTAGTACGTACTTGATAATTATCAGCTCAATTCTTTTTTTACTGAAAGGAAGCAGTAGGGAACCAGAAGGACCATCTCTCTGGCCGTACTAGTCCTTCACGTACACAGGCTGTGGGTTCGGGAAAAATCCGAGAAAGGTGGGGATGGGGGAGGGTGGACATCAGCGACTCTGCTAACCCAGTATCAGAGCCTTCCTGCAGGCGTGGGCCCCAGAATGGGACTGGGGACCCTGGTTCCAGGGCAGACTGCCACCAACCAGCTCCCAAACCCAGTCACCATGTTGGTAAAGTGGAAGCAACAGTCGCCACTTGACTTCCCTTCCCTCGGCTTTAAACTGAAAGGTTGTCACGAAGGGAAAGGGCGCATCCAACTCACCTCGGAACTTTTTTCTAGCGGAATCACTCGTAGTAGGGCAATTACATGTGGCCAAGAAGCCTCACTCTATCCAAACGCACAGGACGGTAATGATCATTTTCTGTGCTGGGGACGGAAAGGCTAATTGTACTTTGTCACCGGGTCACAACATGCAAGAGCCATGGGCTAGAGCAAGCCACTGTGAAGCCCGCCTAGCATGCTGGAGAAAATGCTACATTGTTCCAGCCCACAGCTCCAACCTGTCACAGCTGGAGACCCTCGTAAGAGCTAGCTCTGTGCACCATACCCTACAAAGGAGATGCTATTACCAGCCCCCTGTTACAGGTAAGGAAACAAAGCACAGAGATCTTTAATAACTTTCCCCAAAGCATGCAAAGCTGGAATTGAAACTTTGACAGTTTGGCTGACAATGTGGCTCCAGAGGCTTCTTCCCCTTGACCACAGCACTTTACCTGTGGACTAGTGATCAGTACTGCCTGGTGGGTGTATTAGGGATGGTTGGGAAGCCCAAGGTGTCAGTAAAGTAACAGCCGCAGCTAGATGGTAGATGAAAGACCCGTGAATGTCCTGTACAGCTCAACCTCATGTTCCAGATATTTCCTAGAGGAAGTGTTGGCATTTGGGCCAGGCTGATGGCCTCATCAGCAAAGCCGTGTTTTGCCATCTGCCCCTCGCACCTGCAGCCCGTGATATACAGCACCAACCAGCACACGCCACTTGGCTCCATGACTGTTGTCGATGTGCCTACCTTCCCGTTAGACTGTCGTCCTCGAGGGTGGAGGCTGTGTCTCACCTGCTCTGTCCACACAGGCCTGGAGCAGAGTTGGCATGGAGGGCGGCCGCGCTGCTTACTAACTGAGCACAACATCAACGTGCTTGGAAAGGCAGGCTGGCTTTCATGGGGCCAACCCGGGCCAGGGAGTCGCTGAAGCTGCCCCCAGATTTGAGACTGGCTCCAGATCTCAGGCTGCAGGGCTGGGCTCACAGGATGATGGGACACCCCAAGGAGCCAATGACAAATGCTGCAGAGACCTCCCTGAGTCTCAGCATGTAACAGTCAGACCACTTCTTAAGAATCCTCTTCCCTAGCTGGGCCATTTTATAGATGGGGAGACTGAGGCTTACAGAAAGAAAGAGACCCACGCAAGATCTCACTCAATGGCAGAGCTATGGCCAGGACTTATCTTGGCACAAATACATCCTATGTAATGCACGGTTCTTCAAATTGATCCACCGATAAAGAAACAATTAGCTATCATATTTATAGACAGTTAATTTTCAACAAAGGTGCCAAGACAATTCAATGAGAAGAGTCTTCTCAACAAATGGTGTTGGGACAACTTGATATCCACATGCAAAAGACAGAACTTGAGGGGCGCCTGGGTGGCACAGTGGTTAAGCATCTGCCTTCGGCTCAGGGAGTGATCCCGGCGTTGTGGGATCGAGCCCCACATCAGGCTCCTCCGCTATGAGCCTGCTTCTCCCTCTCCCACTCCCCCTGCTTGTGTTCCCTCTCTCACTGGCTGTTTCTATCTCTGTCGAATAAATGAATGGAATCTTTAAAAAAAAAAAAAAAAAGACAGAACTTGGACCCCTACCTCACACCACAGACAAAAAGGAACTCAAAATAGTTCAAAGGTCAAATTGTAAAAAGCCAGACTATAAATCTCTTAGAGGGAAACATAAGCATAAATCTTTGTGGCCTAGGATTGGGCACTGTTATCTTAGATGCGACACCAAAAGCAGAGGCAACAAAGGAAAATTAGATAAACTGGACTTTAACAAAATTATAAACTTTTGTGCTTCAAAGGACACCATCAAGAAAGTGAAAAACCCCACGGAAGGAAAGAAATTTTGCAAATTACTTATCTGATAAGGGACTTCCAGAAAGACAAAAACCCAATTATAAAATATGCAAAGGATCTGAATGACATTTCTTCAAAGAAGATGTGCAGGTGCAAGTAGCCGATAAGCACATCGAAAGATGCTCCACATCATTAGCCATCAGGGAAATGCAAATTAAAACCAAAACGAGACACCACTTCATACTCCGTAGGATGCTTAGAATCAAAAAGATAAATAATAACGAAGCGCGTCCAAGACGTGGGAAAAGTGGAACCCTCGTACACTGCTGGTGAGAATACACAATGGTGCAGCCACTTTGAGAAACAGCCTGGCAGTTCCTCCAATAACTGAGCACATAGTTCGCAGAGGACCCAGCAATCCCTAGGTATCTGCCCAAGAGAAATTACAACACGTCCGCTCTCAGAAACGTGTACACAAAGGTTCGCGATAGCCAAAAAAGTGGAAACGACCAATATGCCCATCAGCTGATGAATGGGTAACTAAAACGTATTCTATGCATACTATGGAATATTATTCAGCAAGAAAAAAGGAATGAAGCAATCATGATGCCACAGTATAAATACCCCTTGAAAACGTGACGCTAAAGGAAAGAAGTCAATCACAAAGGACCACACACCGCACGATTCCACTAACGTGAAATGTGTCGACCAGGCAAACCTATGGACGTGGAAAATAGATTAGTGTTGCCTAGGGCGGGGGCTGGGGAGAGGATGGGGGTGGTGCAGGGGTTCCTCCTGGGGTAATAAAGTGTTCTAAAAATGATCTCAGTAATGTTTGTACCACTCTGTGAATGTACTAACAGGCATCAAATTATATACTTTAAACGGGTGAACCATATGTTGTGAATTATATCTCAATCAATAAAGCTGTTTTTTTTAAGAAACAATCAGAATCCAAAAACTAAGAGGGCCATTCAAAAAGATCTAGTTTAAGCACCCATCTTTGCTTGAATTTCCTTAAAAATATACCCATCAATAGGCCTATAGGACCCTTGCACACCTCCAGTGATGGGTAGCTCACTTCCTATTCCAGACAGCTTATCCTGTTTTTACATAGCTCAGGTAAGAATGAAGTTTTTCCCTCCAGGGATCGAAACCCTGCACCTTACGTGGTGTGCCCCTACATAGGGAGCTAAGAAGCTAGTTGAGATCCTTTTAAAAATGGTGAACCTATACCTTCCATCCACTGAGCTCGTAGTAGGAGCCAGTCCACATGCCCCTCCCTCTCCGGGCTTGCATTACCTCACCTGCTCCTTAAGCTAACTTTGAAGGTTGTCATGAAGAGCCCCTACTGCAAAGATAAGGAAACCGCGTCTCAGAGAGGTGAAATAACTTGACTTTAGCCGCTCAGGGCCACCTGGGTGGCTCAGTTGGTGAAGAGACCGACTTGATTTTGGCTCAGGTCATGGTCTCAGGGTTGTGGGGTCGAGCCCCGTGTTGGGCTCCACAATAAGCATGGCGCCTACTTAAGATTCTCTCCCCCTGCCCCTCTCCCCACTCACTCTCTCATGCTCTCTCTCTCTCAAAAATAAAATAAAATCTCAGAACGGGTCACTGTTGTTGCCCGAGAGGCACAGCCGGGATTTGAACCTGGGTCTGTTGGACTCAGAGCTGCAGCCTAGCCGGCCGCTTGGGCCGGACCGCTTCTGAGAGCCTGACACCGCGCCACCATCCCAACCGGGCTCACGGACACTGTAGGAGTGGCATGAAACTTTCACGTCCCACACTGGAACAAACAGAAAGCAAACTCCGCCACCCCAAAGAGGGGCTGAAGGCAGCCCGAGGGGCTGAGCAAAGCGCCGGCCCGGGAGCAGGCGGTGTGGCCGGCCAGGACCGCATCGCCATGGCAGGCGGGCTGACGCCAGACGATCTCAGAGGAGCAGAGTGAGGCCCGGGGAAGCATTCCAACGGGCTTGCCAGGGTTTGCAACTCAAGGACACATCACTTGGTACTGGAAATTCCTGGGAGGAACAAGCCCTCCCTGTGAGAAGCTACTCGATTCGACAGCTTTTGCTGAGTTAATCACAAAAATATTTCGTTATCCTTGAGAGTCAGGTCTCAGTGTCCAGTTCTAGTTTATAGATGAGGCCACTGAGATGGAGAGGCTGCACGGCCTGCCCAGGGTCCCAGAGCGAGTAGACAGGCGATAAGGAGTCAAATCCAAGATCCGTTCGACTTCCATACCCAGACGTGCCCAGTGCTGAGGCCGTTGCGGAGGCTGGCGCGGCCTGCAGGTTACAAAGCTCATGGTCTGCATGACCGCGAACTCTGAATGGGGCCATGACAGGTGCCCGAGTGGAGAGGCGTGCCCGCAGCCCGTGGAGCCTCGAGAAAGAGCGATGCTGTGCTACCGGGAGATCCAGGGAGGGGTTCACGGAGGAGGGGACGCCCTGGCTGAGGCGTGGAGGACAAGCAGAGTCTGGGTAAGATGCAAAGCGGCAAAGAACATGACAAGTGGATGGACCAGTGTGAGCAAAAGCCAGGAGGCAGAAAAATCCAAGGCCGAGTTCAGGCTGCAGAGGGGGCTTGGGAATTGTTAAAGGGCGACAGAAGGAAGCAGTTGTCAGAGAGGCAGGCTCTGGGGCCTGAATGCAAAGGGGTGGACTGACTTTCACCTGCAGGCAATAGGGAGCCAGTGAGGGTCCGTGAGCGAGGGAGTGGCATCCTCTGGTCAGTGACAGACCCACAAGCGGCCAGACAGCATCTGCCCAAACTTCTGAAACAACATGAACTCGAGTGAGCACACTCTTTGCACCATGGCACCTCGGGCCACATGCTGGGAAATGCTTCCTCAAGTGTCGTGTTCCCTAAGGCCTCCTCCACATCACAGACCTGCTCTTCCAACATGAGGGCAGGGGTTCAAGTCAAAAGATCTTTTCTCGACCACTAATTGAACGTGCAAACATCTGATGAGCTGTGGAGAGCAGCCTCCAGCCCCCCAACAGCACCTAAGCTTGAAGCCCGTCCTCGTGAGCCCTCAGCCAGCAAAGCACCCGGCCACGCACCGTGGCCCACGCTGTGTGGTGTGTAACAGGTGTCCTGCCTGCTCTACTGTCCCCACCCCAGGCTCATCTGTGACCTGCAATTGCCCTGGGTGGGTGTCAAGTTTACCATGGATCCCAACCCTGTGGGCCGGGGGAAACGTCAGCAAAAGCTCCTACATGGGAGGCCCCCCGCTGTGTGCCAGGCACAGGGCAGATGCCATGCGTCCCACGCCCACTGACAGCAAGGCAGGAGTGAGTGCGCCACTCGACAGATGGGGAAACTGAGGCTCAGAGGGACCCACTGTCCCGCCCAGGCCGGATGGCTACTGGAGCACAGAGACGGCAGCAAGCTCAGGCCTGTCTGCCCCAGGACCCGCGCCCGGCCGCAAAACGGTCGGCAAAATGAGGAAGTGAGTCAGGAAGGCAAGAGAAGGGGGGTTCCTTTTTGAGTCAGAACAGGATTTCCCATCACACACCCGACTGACTGAGGAGGCACCCAAGCTCGGGGGTGAACCCCAGTGGCTCAGACCCACAGGGCGCCCGGCCGAGGTCAGCCCTGAGCAGCGAGCACGGCTGAGATGGGGACGAATGGTGCATAGCTTGAGGTTACTGCTGATGGGGCTGGTGACACCTTCCCAGTGGGTCTCCTGGCTGTATGGCTCAAAATCCATCAGGTCAGACAGGGACACCAGTCCCAGATGCAAGGGGCCTTGGGCTGGGGGTTCCAGAAACTGACGGCTGAGAAAAACCCAGCTTTACCTTCTCCCACCTTGTGCCTTCTTATTCCACCCAGAGAGGCCAGGGAAAGATGAAGGGCACGCTCTCAAAGGACCCCGAGTGAGCAGGCAGAGGCTTGGGTGGGGTTGGGCTCATGTCATCTTCTAAGCGAGAACCACGCCGGGCCTGCTTTCCCTCCGTTCCAAAGCCTGGGAGAGGCTAGGTGCCTTTAATGGCAAATCCCGTTTCAACGCCTCCCCTGCACCAGATGATGCGATTGTCGGTCGGCGTGAAGATCATACAAAGGAAGAGAACCGACCAGGTCCTGCACCCTTGGGTGGCCTGACGGCTCAGCCTCTCGTTTGGCTTCTGGAAGATGGGCTCGGCGTTCAGCGTCCTCCCATAGTCTTCCTCCCACTCCCCATCTCTAGAATGCAGCGTTTCTCAACCTGAGACCACATGTCTCCACCAGTCCACGTGTCCGGTGGGAAGCACTCACTGTCTCTGTGAACCAGGGACTTTAGTCTGTCCCCTGAGACCCTCTGGGGTGCGCCACGGGGGCTCCTTGAGCGAGGAATCTCATGTCGCCTTTTGGGCCTGCCTGTCCTCCTGGTGAGGTCTGCAGGTCTCATGAGGCCCCCTGACTCAGGGAAGACTAACACCAAGCCTGCTACACGCCACCCAGGTTGTTAACCGTGAACAGTTCTTGTTGCAAGTGACCCAGAACATTCCACGGGTGGATGTCACAAACCATCCTTAGCTGTTCTGTTTCGCTGGACAGTTACACTGCATGTTTGGTGGTGGTCTTCTCAGTTGGACTAGAGAATTTGCAAATGTATCACTTACTCAACAACTGAGCAAGCCCGGGAGCCCTCTGACCACAAAGCGGAGTCTCTGATCTACTCTTGCTGGTATCACCCACACCTTGGCCCTGCACCTTCTTTCTCTTCAGCATCGGCGGCCAACCCTCTTTTCCACAAAACAACAAAATGTGTGGTCAAAGGGCCCTAGCTGCCTGGCTTGTGGCAAGGAAGACTAGACAAGAGCCAAATCTGGGTGATGTGGGGCGGTGGGGCTGGGCAGGACAGGGAGTGCAGGGCAGGGCTCGTCCGGGTGAGTCACTGCCCTAGACCCCCCCTCCCACCCAGTCGCAAAGGCCTGCCTCTTCTGGACACTTCCTAAGAGCGGCTAAGCCTCCAGAGCCAGCCTGCTTAGCCCAGTCAGACCTAAGTCAGGTGGATTTGACTCCTCTGACTTCACCTTCTCATCTGTAAAATGGGAGTAAGAGAGGCGCCTGGGTGGCACAGTTGGTTAAGCCGTCGACTCTTGATTTTGGCTCAGGTTGTGATCTCAGGGTCATGAGATCAAGCCTGGCATCGGGCTCCCCACTCAGCGTGGAGTCTCCTTGAGATTCTCCCTCTCCCTCTGCCCCCTCTCCCCTCCCCCTGCTTGCTCTCTCTCAAATAAATAAGATCTTTTAAATGGGGGTAATAATAACATGAACTTTCTATCACTGATCTGAGAATAAAGTGAGTTCTATCAGTAAAATGCTTAGAACAGCACAGGCAAACAGCAGGTGTTACGTGTAAGTGTTTTAAATTAATAATAAACTGACAAATGAGGAAAGGAGGAAAAACGAAAGAAAACCAAACAAAAGCAAAGATGCGATATAACAGTCCAGCAAAGAGGAAATGGTGGAGAAAAGTTTGTGGTATCATTTCATGGAATATTCTAGGCCATTCACAATGAAAAAAATGTGACAGTTCACACCATGCCATAATGCTGCAGCAAACAGGAGAAAACGGCACACTGCGAGGCTCCGGGCATTCTGAACCAGGGGCCGGCAAACTTTTTCTGGAAAGGATCGGGGAGATTCCAGCCATATGGTGTCTGTCACAGCAACTCAGATCTGCCGTTGTGGTGTGAACACAGTCAGGGGCAATGTGCACACCACCAGCATGGCTGTGTTCCAGCAGCTTTGTTTATAAAACAAGTGGCATCTGGCCAGGGGGCTGCAGTTTGCCAACTCCTGCTGGTAAATTATGCAAAAGCTGTGTCAAAAAAAGATAAAGACTGAAAGGAATATGGAAAGAGACAAGGGGTTCTCGGAGGGCAGTGGAATCATAGGTACATTGTTAAAATTTCGATTTCCTTAAGGTGGTAGCCACAGTCTAAAAAAAAAAAAAATTAAAGGGCTTTCATGTAACACACTCTAATAATACATTAAGAGATTCCGCTGTTCTGTTAGACTTTCAAAGCAAGTTCAAATAACTATTGAGCCCAGCGATGGCTCCATGCACCCATCACTGCCTCCTCCAGGAAGCCCTCTGGGATTTTTCAATGGGTAGCGGGCTGGGAACTAACATTGCTAAGTTTCTAGTAGGTGTCAGGCACTGTGTTCAGTTTTACACACATTCAGCTCATTGAGGTCTCCCACCTACTCTCAGACCCACAGTAGGGATGATTGCCTTTTTTATAAGGAAATCAAGATTCAGAGGGGTTACATAACCTGCCCAAGGTCACACAGCAAGTAATCCTGCTGCCTTCTTTCCTCTTAGCAAAGCCCCGGAGGTTCAAAATTGTCTCCATTCGGCTGAAGCGGCAAGGCGATACCCACTGGGCTATCCAGAAGAGTCCACACCCTGTACTGTTAACCCCTGCCTTGTATCTGCAAGCCTCAGAGCACCCTGGAGACCTACCCCAGGGGAACCTTCCCGTCTCTGGAGTCCAAGGTCAACTGTTAGCTGGCTGTGCAGATTATAATTAGCACATGACTGCTCCTGCCAGGGCTTCAAGACACCAGGTTTAGGATGTGTCTGTGGGAAGCCAAGGGCACCTGCCTTGTGGACTCATTCTGTTCCTCTGTGCTGTGGGGTCTCAGCATGAGGGTCTTACCCCCAGACTCACATCCTTGTAGACTCTGAGGTGCCACCCGAATTGCCCGGACCTCAGCACCAGGCTGAAGCCACCCCCTGGGACTCAGGGGAGCGGCATGTTTCCCAGTCTCAGGGCACTGTGGCCCTACACCCCTCCTGGAAGGGCCTGTGGGCTTGAGCTCCCCGTCAGTCCCAGGGGACAGTACTCCACTGTGACGGGCAGCCCATGGCAGCTGATGACGCTGTCACGCTCTGTATCCCCCTTGACCCTCTCTCCCTGGTAGTCCCCTGCCTGGGGCTGGAGCGAGACAGATCCTTTTCCTCCTGGAAAAGCCTGGGCTCCCTGGTTCTTGCCACCAGTCCCTTCACAAGCCCATTTCCCTTCTTGCTGTTGCCCCGGCAAGGTTACCCACCCAGTTTGGGGAGAAGGGTGGCCAGCATGTGAGCCTGGTACTTGGTACTCCCACCCTGAGGAGAGGGGCAGGCACACACTCAGCTCCCACACAAGGCACCAGACACCATCTGACTTTCCAAAATGTGTTCCCTGCTCCCCACATACACACACACAATGCTGGCTTTTAACAGATTTCCTTAAAGGGACTGATGGCCCACATGCCACCAACCCTGAGTTGACCACACTGCACAGCAGGGCCGCCACCACCCAGGGGAAGGTACCCTCTTTCTGCCTCCATGGGAAGGCAGGCCTGACCCATCAGTACCCCCGCCCCCCACCGGGCTACAGCCTCCATCCCCAGCCTGCTGACAACTGGCAGGGGCTCAGTGACTTCCCTTTCCTTTTGCATTTCCTTCAGCGCCTATGCTACCCTCTGATACGGTCTGTGCAGTTATTGCCTGCTTGTTGAATTTAGAGAATTCTAGATCTTTCTAGAATGTACATTCCATCAGAGCAGACACTCTGCCAGTTATGTCCACTGCTCCCATCCCACTTCCTGGGACAGCACCTGACACACAGTAGGGCCTCAGCAGAGAATGAATGAATGACTCTCTGCTCTACATGCTCGGTGTCATTCATTCTTTCCAGAAACCTTTACAGGGCCTCCAGGTGCCAAGTGCAACAGAGGAAACACTGCAGTGGGGACCTTCCCTCGAGGAGCTCGCAGTGTATGCGGAGAAAGATGCAGAAACAAAGAAGCCCAGTTAGGGAGCTCAGTAAGGTTTGGCTCAAAGGAACACAGTGGGTGTGGGAGACACTGCTTGTGGTGAGGGGCCAAGGGATGAGTCACAGAGGAGGTGGCCTAGGGACGGGGAACAGCACATGGAAAGTGGCAAAGCATGAACGAGCATCTGAGTCATTTGCCCCAGCCTGGTGGAGACCCTCCACCCCCAGCCATTCACCCTACAGCATTTATGAAACGCTCTGTGCTCTGGGACCCGCGGTGGGGCTGGGGGGTGGGGGGTTGGCTTCTGTCATGCGCCCACACACCCAGGGGACAGCAGAGCCCGTGATTCCTCATGCACAGGGGCTCTGAGCAGACACTGAGGCTCAGGGGAGAGGTGACCTCTCCACCACTGCCCAGCCATGACACAAACTGCCCAATGCCGCAGTCAGGGTGGCGTGACCAAGGGGACCAAGGGGGACCAATTGTTCCAGTTTGCTCCAGACTTTCCCTGTTTCTGCCCTGAAAGCCCTGTATCCCAAGAAACCCCTCCATCTAGGGCAAACTGGGGACAGTTGGTCCTATCTGTGTCCATCTTTCTTTCTCTCCTAAGACCCCTCCCCCAACTCCTGACACCTCTGTCCCCACCCCAATCTCCCAGCCACTCACAGGTGGGGGCTGGGTTTCCAGCAACCTGTGTCCAAGCCGCTTATCCTCAGGTAACTGAGAGAGAGATGCTCCAGGTTACAGACGGGGCAGCTGACTGGCAAGTCCAATGTCCGTGTGTCCTGGATTCTCTGATGAAGGCTTTAGACAAGGGCAAGGGGTGCAGGAAACCCTGGCTCGGCCCCCCTCCCCCAGCTCGCAGCCTAACTGCAGCTAGCCCAGATGTACCGATCCCTCAACGGTCTCCCTTGCCTGGGCTGTATTTCCAGAGGCCTCCACAATCCAAGGTCGGGCTTCCTCCACAGCCTTCTTTTGCGCATTCAGAGCAAGGCCCACAGCAGGCGCCCGACAAACACATGCTCAGGCAACAGGCCACTAATGATGACATTTCCATCTCTACTTTACAGAAGGGGAAACCAAGGCCTAACACTAGTTAGCCACTCACCGCCCGCATTTGTTTCCTAAGATCCCAATGATCCCACTCTTCAAATGCAGCTACCCTGAATCCAGTCTTCTAGAACCTTCTAGAGCCTTCCCCACTAGCCCCACAGAGACTCAGACACCACAGATGTTCTTGCCCAAGAGGAGTCAGATAAACTTAAAGACTTCCCCAGATGCCTGTTTCCAGGCTGCGACTCCTAAGCCAGAGCTCCCTATAGGGCGACAAAGTTGCCCTAAGACATTTACAGAAAACCCTCAGCCTGGAGCCCCCCCACAAGCTGCTGGGAGTCTGTGAGATCTCCCAAGTGATGCTTGTTCCCCAAAGAATTTGAGGCATAGCATAGAGGAGTTACAAGAGCCTGGCTGTAAATGGAAAGATGCTGATTACATTAACCGCTCAGCAAGTACATAGCTGAATTGGATTTAATCGCCTCTCTGGTCTCCTGCAAGAGCACTGCATGGAAACTTCGAGTTACACAGTCTTCTAGATCTACTATTTACAATCAGCTGTGACCTTGGGCAAGCTCTGTAACTTCTCTGGGCCCCCTTCTCCATAAAGTGCCAAATAAAACCTAGCGTGCAGGGCTGCTGGCTGAAGGGAAGAAGTCCTCCCATCCACCTGTGCTCCTGAACTCGTGGCAGAGGGGCGAAGACATAGCGACCTTTCTGGAGAGTGTGCTATGTACCTGGTATGTGTTAAGACTTGCATTGATCATTCCATCGACGTGGTAGGTCCCACTATTCTTGCCTCTCCAGATGGAAGAAGCAAGGCTCAGAGAGGCTGAGCCACTTGCCCAAGGTTGCACAGCCAGCACAGAACAAGTTTTCTTCCTCCAGGTTCCTCTCTTCTTTGCCACTAGACTTCAGGGTTAGCTGAATGTGGGAACTAAGTCTATTCTAAGGTTCTATTCGAAGCAGCAGGCTAAAAAGAGTGAGACCTGTCTCAGAACTAGTTTTCAGAGCTGAAACGATTAGAAAAACAACTTGCTCCAATCTGCAAGACCCACCCTCCCCTGCAGCAGGGGCTTCTAGAACAGAGCCTGCAAACTGTGACCCATTGCCCATTTCAGTATACAGCTTTCCAGCCAAGAATGATGTTTCTGTTTTTAAATGGTTGGGAAGGGGCACCTCAATGGCTCCGTGGGTTAAGCGTCTGCCTTTGGCTCAGGTCATGATCCCAGGGTCCTGGGATCCAGTCCTGCATGGGGCTCCCTGCTCAGCCGGGAGTCTGCTTCTCTTTCTCCCGCTGCCCCTCCCCCTGCTCATGCTCTCTGTCTCTCTCTCATAAATAAAATATTTAAAAAATATGGGGTGCCTGGGTGGCACAGCGGTTAAGCATCTGCCTTCGGCTCAGGGCGTGATCCCGGCGTTATGGGATCGAGCCCCACATCAGGCTCCTCCGCTATGAGCCTGCTTCTTCCTCTCCCACTCCCCCTGCTTGTGTTCCCTCTCTCGCTGGCTGTCTCTATCTCTGTCAAATAAATAAATAAAATCTTTAAAAAATAAATAAATAAATAAATGGTTGGGGAAAAAAAATGGAAAGAGTAATATTTTATGATAGGTAAAAATGACATGAAACTCTTAATTCCCACATCCGTAAGCAAAGTGTTATTGGCCCGCAGCCACGGAGCATTACAGGCAACAGAAGAACTGAATAAATTACAACAGAGTCTGTGTGGCCCATACGGCAAGGATAGTTACTATCTGTTCCGCCACAGAAAAGGTTTGCTGATGCTATTTATCAGCTCAAGAGAAATACCTCACCCCACCCCCACCGATCAAGCACAGCATTCCTGAGAGGTCTGGAAATCTCGAAGCCTCCATACTGTTCCTTTCAGCAAAAAGTCTGCAATCCCTGATACCCAGAACGGGCTGACCAGTTAAAACACAACAGGAACCTCACACAATCAGGAAAGAAAGGCACGGGGGCAACAGGTGGTTCCCCCAGACACAAGCAGGAAAAGCGGCTGGGGCCAGCCAGGGTCTGTTTGCCTGAAGTTTGGTTTCTATGACCCTTCCAGATAGTTTAAGGACTGGGGGCACGGGTGAGGGCCCTCCTCCATCTGAGAGGTCAAGGCCTGCGGCCAGCACTGCTGGGTCTGCCCTGGGGCAGCGGATTTCTCGGTTCCCTGACCTGATTTGCCCTTGTGCCGATGTGGGTGCCAGGGTCCTATGGAGTCAGATGCCGGTAACGTGGCATTCACCTGGTTTATGCCGCCACGTCTCCAGGGGGAAAAAAAGCCCTGAGTACTGCACAGGGGACTTCCTGAGCTGCCACTATGACTCAGGAGAGGTGGAAACCCAGGGCAACAGAGAGAACCAGCTGGCCTGCTGGGCAGGGGGAGTCACCGAGTAAAGCAAGATGAGGACATCTCATGCCGAATCACCCCCAAATCTGTGAACAGATTCCTCTGGGTCCAGGGGGCTGGTGTGAACAGTCTGGGCTATCTGTCCGTTTTGTTAGGCCGTCCATGGTGAGCGCCTCTCAGATCCATCAGGACGTGGGACCTGGAGGGGCCCTTTGAGGTCACCTAGGTACAGTTTGTACATACTTTGGACATCTGTGCATCATATCTGTGATTTCGGCCACATCTAGGGATGCCTGCTCTTACTATGTTTTCTCATTAGTGTTTTTTTTTTTTAATTCTCCCCATTTAAACTTAAATTTCTTTTAAAAGGAGAATTTTTATCTTTACCTCAAATAGAAAACCAGAGTATCAATTACCATGTACAGAGCATCATAAGGGATAAACACAGTGCATATAAACACCATTTATTTAACTCCATCTGAAGCTGTTGCCAGCTTGTGCCCGAGGCCTGCTCCTACTTAGGAACAGGCAAGCATTAGAGCCAGGCTGGCACCACACGGAGACAAAACCCAGTGGCTCTCCGCCAGCCCCATGCAGCAGGTCACTCGGAGAGCTTTTAAAAAACACAGATAAGCAGCCCTAGGTCCACAGATTCATACGCTGGCCTAAAGGGAAGGCCTGGTGATTAGGAAAACATTGCACAATCAGAAGGATAAAGGGGAAAAGTCAAAGGGAAGATATGAAGACGGAGAAGGGAATTGCTGTCATTCCCTGCTCTGAGCACGTGCCACCACATTCATCCTGCCTGTGACCAGGAGCCCCCAGTCCAAACTCAGACTCGTTTACACCCTTGCACTGTACTAAGGACCCAGGGGGTCAGGGCTGGGGTAAGACCGGAGGGCCTTGTGCGGTGACACTGACTTTTTCCCATAATCAATTCTATAAAAGAAAAAAGTCACACTGGCCATTAGGGATGGCTGGGACTCTGGGAGGGAAACGAACGATCAAGGTACACAGTCTGCACCCTATACACCCCAATAAAACTATTCCCATGGCGGCGGCAGTCTCCGCCCATCGCGCCCCTGGGGCCGGCCGGAGCAGGGGCCCCAGCCAAGAACACCTGAGCCAAGGGCTGACTCACCAGCAGCTGTGCCGACCCAACCACTGTGAGTGCCGGGGCGGAGGCAGGCGGAAGTGGCCAGCTCCGTGCACGTGACCCACACTGCCACCAAAGTCACTTCCCCAGCTAGGGAGCACCCCGGGAAAAGAGGGAGTGCTCAGGGAAGCTGGAAATGGGAGAGCCAGACCAGCTGGGACCAAGTGCTCACTTGGAGCTGGGAATTCCTCGTCCACCAGTGATCCTGTCGGCCCCTTGCGCAGCTCTGCAGGGAGGTGTGACCAGCCCCAGGAGCAGGTGAACTGGCCCGGCCCATGCAGGTGATGTGACTTGCCAAGATCACACTCACCCACCAGACTCCTTCCAGCCACAGGGCGCAGATGTGCCTCTGGAGCCTTCCTCCCCTGTGCCGCTCAGCTGACGTCAGCATGCTGAGCGAAGGCGGTGGCCCAAGGCACACGGCTTCCAGTGCGGGGCAGGGCGACATCCCAGCCACAAACTCGTGCCTCTCAGCCTCCCAAAGGCAAGTGGCTCCAGCGAGGAGCCGCCGCACAGCAAACCCCACTGCTACCCAGAGGGGACAAGTACAGGGACTTACGGGGCCACCGCCTCACCTCAGCCAAGGAGCACGCGCACAAGCAAACGCCGCTGCCCTCCCCCCTCCCAGGCATTTTGGTGGTTTTACCTAGAAGGAAATGGGGGCAAGAGGTACCACAGATGGGCTTTTTATGAATCCATCTTCTACAATTACTTCTGAGCCAAGTTGAATGTGAAAGCAGCAAACAGATAAACAGGCAAATTACATAAGCCAGGCTTCCCTGCTGCCCAGTCCCGAATGAAGGAATTTAACCTGACAAACCCAACTGGCTCACATCCAGCCGACAACGGCCGGCTTGTGGTCACCAAGTTCTCAGTAGCGAGTGAGCAAGCCGCAGGTGGGGCTCCGGGGACCGAGGGAGAAAAGGGTGTGGTCAGGGTGGGGCGCCCCAGGGTGGGCCCCCGCACTGGAAAACCTGTGGCATTCCTGGACCCCGTGACACTGGCCCCACAGAAGGGATTTCCTCTGAAGAATGGCCTGTCAGCGTGAGAGCCACTGGAGGAGGTGGAGAAAGAACTCGATGCGTAGGGAGGAGGCCGAGTTCTTGGTGTGACTCACTGCGCCCTGCCCAGCGCGCTCCCACCAGGGAACATGGAAAGGCCAGGGGAGGCTGGCGGGTCCCTGCACGAGCTGTGGGGTCACATAATCGGAGCTAAATTCTAACTCTGCTGCAAAGTGGCCGAGGGCAGGTTGTGGAATGTCTCCCTAAAATGCGACCCTCAGAGCCTGCCTCCTGAGCTGTTGGGAGGGTAGAGAGGGAAAAACCCCGCAGGGAGCACTCAGAGCAAGGTGGCCACTCCTGAGCGCTGAGCAGACTCTAGCCACCGTGATCAAGCATGCCAGGCCCCCCGGGGGGCCGTCAGTTTCTACTTCCATTCATCCCATGAGCAGGGACTGAGCAGCTACGACCAGGGCAAGGCTCTGGGGACAGAAAAAAGTCCTTGCCCTCATGGTGTTGACGTGCTAGCAGGGGAGATGGAAGATTAGCTCAAGAGCAAATACGTAGGATGATTTCAGGTGGCGATAAGTGCAAGAGAGACTCAGGGAATGCGCGTCAGACGTGAGCTCCAGGGGGGGCCAAGAGATGTCAGATCCCAGACAGGCTCCAGGTCGAGCGCGGGCCCTGGAGAGCCCAGGAAAATGGAGAGCTCTCCAAGAGGACAGTCTCCAAGGAGGGCCACAAAGGGAGGTGACCAGCGTCCCACCTTCTCTCCCCAGCCTGGGGTCCTGACTCTGGAGCCCACCTTTCTTCTCAGTGTCCTGGGAATCACTAGGATCTGCCCCGTCCACTCCAGTTGGGGGTGCTCATTAGGGCGGCATCAGCACCCCTATAGTTTGTAAGATCCGATTTTCAAGTGTAGAGCCTTTTAATTAAATAATAAAAGCGAGGGAATGAGAAACCCTGTATCTCTGCCCTCAAGGAGGTCACGATCCTTGGGGAATCAGACAGGACAGGTGAAATTTGAATACAAGTGGAAAGTACAGTGGGAACTGGAAAACAAACCCCCAACCCTGCTGGGTGGCCGGAGGAAGGAAGGCTTCTAGGAGGAGGAGATATCTAGCAGGTGTTGGGGGGGAGGAGCGGGGGGAGGGGGGTAGTGGGGCAGAGGTCACAATGAGAGGGCAGGTCTGGAGGTGGGAAAGTCCAGGATGGGTTTGTGGTCTCTTGGGACCAGAAGGTACCCAGGTGGCAGAAAGCATGAAATGCCAGCCGGCCAGCCTGGGGGCCTGGGACTTGTCCTCAGAGCAAGGGTGAGCTCCTGGAGGGGATAGGCAGGGACGCACCTGCTTAAGTGAGCTGGCCTCTCCTAGGGTGGGCAGATTGCAAAGGGAGACTTAGAGTCCCCAGACACCTCATTGGAGGCCATGGTTCTTGGAAGAGAGGACATCCAGACTTCCAGGCACCCTTGAGCTCTCCTAATTTCAGCTTCCCATTTCGAACGGCAGGGAGCAGAGGCTGGTCCAGGTGAAGGTCAGTGTGCCTGGGGATGGGCTGGTGCCTCCCATCATCACAGAAGGGCCAGATCTTTGAAACAACAAGGGAAGAGGCTACCCCCAGTGAGTCAGCCTGCTGTGTTATTTCAGCAAATGTCACTTGGGAGGGGCTCAGCCCTTTCCAGACCTTAAATAAAACTCTCGGCTTAATTCGAGTCCCACCAGTGACTCCAGGGGCCCACCTCTTCTAGGCAGGCTTCAGTGATGAGCCAGAGGGCCTAACCCTGAAGACAAGCCTGTCTACACGGCACGCCCAGCCCGCCTTGTGCTATGGCATGAATGCAGATGAAACAGACTTTCAGGGAAGGTGGCTTCGAGGGAAGAGTACTGGCCAGGGACCAGAAGCCACCATCTCAGACCCCAGATCAGCCCCGAGGCACCAGACAGACCTGGGCTAGGCACTTCCGCTCGCCAAGACTCCGTTTCCCCACGGGTAAAATTAGAGGCTCAGATGAGATGAAGTCAAGGCTCGGGCTGGCTTATTCTCCACAACAGCCGTCACTTCCAAACCCTTCGTGAACATGGCACATGCAGTCTCCCGAGGGCACGTACATGGAGGGCTTGTTTCCCAGCCTCTGAAAGCCGCCTGGCTTGCGCATAAGCCCTAACCAGTATAGCTTTTTTCTGACTTTTTTTAAAATTAAAATGATCACATTAGTTTAATCTCAGATATGCCATCCGTTTCCCTGTCTGTCCCGAGGAGGAGGCCACGGCCTTTGTCACCCTGGTGGCCTGGGTGTGGCAGGCGGTGTTCGGATGACGGTCACACAGGTGTGGCAGCCCAGAGTGACCTGTCTTCCCTGCCTAGGTGCCTAATGTTGACCTTGGCCGGGGCACTTCCATTAGCCGTAAAACCAGCAGGTTGGTCCGGGGGACCCGAGGTTCCTCCCACCTCAAACATTTCAGGACTTTCTGATTCATAAGCATAAATCATTACACCGAGACTTTCAAAACTCCGGTTGATCACCTGAGATGGCAGTGTTCACACCACCTACTAGTTGTTAGGACTTCAGAAAAGGGAGACGATTTCTCCAACAAGAAGAAGCCGTGTGTCTAGCATACACTAGGATTTGTGTTTATTTCTTAAATCCAGCCAGATCAACATCTGAATCCAGGGCAAGAGTCTGATTGCCTAAGAGGGCTCTGTGAAATATTTCATATTTCCTACTACCGTTTAATTCTATTTGCACGTAAGATTTGATATACACAATGGGATATGTGTGTGTGTGTGTATAGAAACAGATACATATTTGTAAAGATGAAGCATAAAAATATTTTAAAATAGCACCCACGAGCATACCACTCAACAGCAGAAACGGAACATAAGGGTGCCACCGAGCGTGGAGCTGGCTCCTCCCTGACCCTGTGCCCTCTTCCCCACCGAAGATAACCACCCCGATTTGGGGTTCCCATTCCCCTGCCTTTTAGCAAACCCACTTCAATCTGTGGAACAGGATCTATGTAGAGAGGCGTGCAGAAAACATACATGTCCTTACAAATAGTTACAGGGTGAATTCCTTCGTCGCAGACCCCAGGACCCTCCCAATCCCCTCTTACCCCCCATGCGCCCTCCCCCCCCAGTGGTCATCTTTGACTCATTTAAAGGTGATCGCCTCTCCCATTTTGCCATTGCTTTACTTCCGGTGTATCTATCGCTTAATGACTCCTACCATTTGCATTTTCAGCTTCATAATTAGCAGCTCTCTGCCCAGCCTTTCAAAGCATTTCGGAGATGCTGGGATTCCCTGCCCAGAGTCTGCAGCCTAGAAATCCAGGCAAGAGGTGCAGGCCGCTGCACATTGTTACAGTTACACTAGGAGGATTAGTGATAATAAAACCACAGTAACTCCTCCTACGATGTGTCCCCACCCTGCAGGGCATTCTGCTGAGCCTCGTCCCCCATTGTCCCATTCATCCCCACAGCAACCCCGCAGGGAGGTGTGGGACCTCTTATCTCTATTTTAGAGATGACAAAACTGAGGCTTTGGCTGCTGGGACTGTCCCCCAACTGCTTCCTAGCTGCTCAGCCCCAGGTCAACGCCGTCCCCCAAATCCCGAGACAATGACTCCCTGGGGGGGTGGAGAGGGTCAGCAGAGAATTCCAGAACTTCCATCTCCTCCTCCCAGGTTCCTCTCTCAGTGGCCCTGTTGTGCTACTTTTCGATGTTACAAGGAGAAAAAGTTCAGAATCCATTCTTTTCCAGCAAATACTACCAGTGTCTTAATGATAACCAGGATCCTGCCTCATTGTCAACACTGTTCTCCTGATGACCAGCGGATAACGTCGTGCTTCTATTGTCTGAGACACACTGCGGGGGGGTAATGAAGAGCAGCAAGTCAAAAGCCCAGAGTTCAAATCCTACCTATGCCACTCCTGGCCTCTGCGTCTGTTTCCTCATCTGTAAATGGGCCAGCAGTGGCAGCTTTGGCTGCCGTCAGGGCCATAGGAGAGACAGGAAATGCTTCCTAAGGACCCACAGGTACATGGGGTCCCCTGGCAGGCCCCTCTCAAATCTCTCTGCCTGGGTCAAAGACCCAGGGGTGCACCCAATGTTCATAGCAGCATTGTCCACAATAGCTAAATCGTGGAAGGAGCCGAGATGCCCTTCAACAGATGACTGGATTAGGAAGTTGTGGTCCATATATACAACGGAATATTACTCAGCTATCAGAAAGAACGAGTTCTCAACATTTGCTACAACATGGACGGCACTGGAGGAGATAATGCTAAGTGAAATAAGTCAAGCAGAGAAAGACAATTATATGATTTCTCTTATCTGTGGAACATAAGAACTAGGAAGATCGGTAGGGGAAGAAAGGGATAAAGAAAGGGGAGTAATCAGAAGGGGGAATGAAGCATGAGAGACTATGGACTCAGAAACAAACTGAGGGCTTCAGAGGGGAGGGGGGTGGGGGAATGGGATAGACTGGTGATGGGTAGTAAGGAGGGCACGTATTGCATGGTGCACTGGGTGTTATACGCAACTAATGAATCATCGAACTTTACATCAAAAACCAGGGATGTACCGAATGGTGACTAACATAATATAATAAAAAAACATTAAAAAAAATAAAGACCCAGGGGTGCAAAGGCTCCAGGGCCACCTGCCACTGGACAGACACGGGGATTTAAGGCAGAGAGGAATGGGCAGAGCTGCGGCGGAATGGGGGGACTCAGGTGTCCCCGCCAGGTCCCATCGTAAACTGTGACAGCTGCTTGCACCTGCTGCGTCTAAGTTGTCCATGTTGTTCATGGAACGTCTCATTTAATGCTCACAGCACCCAAGATGGGGGCACTATGGTTACCCCCCCCCCCCACCTCATGGGGAAGAAAATCCAAGCTCTGAAAGGTGAAGTGACTTTTTTCATGGCCAAGGCTGAACTGGACCCAGGTGGTCTAACGTGGCCACCCCCACTGTTAACAGCTGGGCAACACGGGAGGTCCCTCTTGCTCTCAGGGGCTCCAGGGTCTTCAGGGGGATGTGCTGGACCTGTCCAGTCTTACCTCCCCAGAGCAGAAGTCACCCTACAGCCAAGCCAGGATCCCCCAACTATCTTGGCCCCAGGTTTTGGCATCACGAGGCAGAGCGGCCACCCAGGCAAGGCCAGGTCTGCAAGGGCTACAGAACATGAAAAGCAGCTGGGAGAGAGGGTTGGTTGTTCCCATGGAGACAGAAGGAGTTCAAACTCACCCCGAGGGGTGCCTGCAGGGGGCCAGCCTGCACCCTGAAGCAGAAACCAGAGCCTGGATTCTCAGCCCTCCCCTCAGGGCCACCAGCAAATCCTCAGGCCTCCACAGGACCCCCAGCAAGACAGAAGTTCCAGAAATAAGCCTTCCCTGCCCACTGCCCCCCTCCAGCTGCCCTCAGAGGGGCCTCTCTAGCTGAAAACGGCGCCCCGGGGCCAGCACGCTTGGCACAGCTGTGACTGTCGGCAGCCCAGTGCGGTCCTGCTTGAGGAATGTGCAGACCCACACGTGTCAAAGAGCCTCGCTGGGGCACGGTTACAGGAAACAGAGCAAAACAACCCGTTGGCACCAAGTTGTCCCTCCCGCCTCCCAGCTCCTGACCCCTGGGGGCTGCTGGCTGTGCAGAAGGCAGGGCCTGACCCTCTGAGAGAGCCAGCTTCTGTTCTTGGCTGTGCAGCTCTGTGCAAATCACTCCCCATCTCTGGGCCTGCTTTCTGTCTTCTGGTGGATGAAGGAGGCTGTCCTGCCAAACTCAGAAGGACAGTGATTTTGTGACATGCTCCCTTTTTCTGGGAGGACCATCTCTTTTCCCCACGGTCTCCTCCTGCCCTCACTCCCTGGGGATGGGGCATGCTACCTGGGCATGTCAGTCTCCCCCACTGGTGCCAGGAGGAAGTTAACCCTTCAGAGGTGAAAGAGACCGGGGACCTGGGAGAGGGTCCCAGGGCAGCCTTGGGCCAGAGCTTTGGGGGCAAAGTGAAAAAATAATAACATTCATTATCACCCCACTGCAGCCTTATAGTTTTGAAGCAGAGGTTGGCTGCGCTGCATGGGGCACTCACCCGCTCCTGGGTTGACCACTGGGGTCCCTCCACCAGATCCCCTATAGAGTCAAAATCTCAAGACCCTAAGCAGCATCCATTTGGGGGTCGCTCAGGCCCTGCAAGAGATCTTTGGCCTCACTAACCCCGCTTGAGAGTTGTGGGATGAGGCTCAGAGAGGCCGAGGGGCTTGCCCAGAGCTGCACAGCCAGGAGGTGTGTGAACGAAACCGAGACTGCCTGGCGCGACCTCCCCCGCCTAGCGCGCGGGCTCTGGGCTGTCTCAGGCACTACGAGGCGAGCGCGTGGTCGCCAGGACCGGGTGTTCCCGCCCGCGTTTACTGCCCAGGCCCGGGACACGCGGCGGCGCGGGCCCGCGGTGACAGGTCCTCTGGCCCGGAGCGTAGGCTGAGCGAAAACTGGAGGCGGCACCCGGCCTGCCGGGGACACGCTGCCCAGGGCTTAGGGGCTTTTTCTTGGGGGCCGCACCTCCAGGCTTGGGGAGCGGAAAGGCTCGGAGACTTCGCAAGCGGCAGGGAACGGTTGGGTTTAAACTAAAAATACCCGCCCGCCCGCAGCTGTCACGCAGGGCCCCCGCCCCCGCGCCGGGCGCGCCTCCCCGGGTCCCCTCGACTTTCGGCGACCCATACGCCTGGGGGACGCGTCAGGGCTGGGCGGGGGGCTGCGGCCCCGACCCTCCCCGCCCCTGCTCGGACCTCGGCTCCCGCGCCACTTACCCGGCCCGGAGCGTGCAGGAGCTCGGCGCCGCGGGCAGCTCCGGCCCAGCTGCCCTCCTCCCTGCGTCCCGGGCGGCTCCGGAGCGGGGCGGGGCCGGGGCGGGGCCGGACACTCGCCCCCAGCCCCGCCCAGTCCCCCTCGGGGACCAGCCGCGGGAGCCGCCCCCGGGCCTTGCCATGGGGCAGGGCTGGAGAAGGACGCCCCCGGCTCCGCGCGCTCTGCGGAGGCCCCCGGTGCACCGCCCCAGCCCCACGGCACCTAATCGCAGACCCCTCCGAGGGAGGGAGCGCTGCCGCGGGGGTTCCCCATCCTCACCCCTGGCCCCGAGCCCAGGGCTGCCCACTCTGGCTCGGGAGCCGCCCGGATCCCCGGACCCCTGCCTGCCTCCGCCGGGGTCTCATCCTTGAGGATGGCACGGAGCTGTTTCTCCCCCCGGGGAAAGTTGGATCGGGGAGGGAGTTCCTCTGGTGTCCAGATTTGGGGAGAAGGCTAAGGGGCTGACAGGTCTTGCCCCCTCAAGAGCCGAGGTCGGGCCAAAAGCAAGGGCACTTCTCCCGGAGGCGCGAAATCCAAGAAGGAAGTGACACCTATCAGCTGGCCTGACAGTGGGGGCGCCCCATCCGGTCCCTCCCACCCCACAGTGCCTGGAGCCACCGCGCACGGGATCTCTGGGCCTCAGGCTCGGATGGGAGCCCCCCAGGATAACGAGAGGGGGCGAAGGCACGTGAGCCGCAGGAATGGGAATTCTAAGCATAATCTGGACCTCCCACCAACTCAAGGCCGCGGAAAGTGTCTCCCTTTTTTCCCAGCGCCGCACTCCCACCCAAAAGACACATCCTCTCAGCCTTGATCAGCGGCTCCACCAACCCTGAAACCTTGCAGCACGCCCTCCGAATCTTATCTGCCTCCTTGCCTTTGGCTCCCAGCGCACCAGGGCCCTTTGAACTGTCTCTCCACCCCAGCCCTGATCTTTGTCGGAGTAATTACATGTTTGCCTGATAGGTTCTGTCTGGATGGGGATGAAAGCCGCTAAGGACACAACTTGTGGAACTGTGTGCCGTGGGGACTCCAGTCTCCACAATCTAGATGTGGCTGCACCCATTTTGCAGATGAGAGGGTGAGGGCTGAGCTTGAGGAGTTAGGGAGCTGGCCCAGATCTACTGCTTCCCAGAGGGTGTTTTCAAAACTCTTTTGTTTCTTAGTGAGGTTGGCAGGTCCCCTATCCATATTTGTTGAATTAATCAGTGTCCTAAGACAAAGATTAAATTGTAAAACACGACCAGATAGTAATGGTGTGTGCGTGCATGCTGAGCATGTGTGTATATGGGTGTGTGTGTGTGTGTGTGTGTGTGTGTGTCTTTTCCAAACTGAGGGCAAAGTAGAAGAATGCCACAGCCCAGAAGTAACACTGGGGTAGACCTAGCTGGAGTTAGAATGCCAGTGTCAGCCACACATTAAGCTATAATTATCCATTCTCTCTCCCATGCTTCCCCTTGACCGGTTCTAGGTGTCCTATCGTGTTTCTCATGATCATTCTGCCTCCATCTGAGGTGCTGTCGCAAGCCTTGGGGTTCCAACAGCCAAGCTGAAGGGGCAGACAGCAGGCAGCAATTATTATGATACTTGGCGCTTGGATAACCCTCTTTGTTTTTCCAAATGCTTTCACGTGTGCCTCCTCATGACCTCTCTGCCGAGGTCTTCCACGTGGTTAGAAGTTTAATTGGTCTGTCTTAGGACGGAAATGAAGGCACACAGAGGTGAGGTGCTTTGCACAGGGAGGAAGATGGTCCCACCAGCACTGCTGGAAAGGGGGAGCAGCGGGCCATCAGAAGTCAGCTTTCTGCAGTGAGAGATGGTTTGGCACCGTTGGGGTAAAAGGCTCAGGCTCTGGCAGTAAACTGCCCGAGTTGGCGACTCTCTGCTCATTACTCATCCTTGGTTTCCTCTTCTGTTACATGTGCCCAATAAGAAGAATCCATCTCAAGCGGTTTTGCACCTGGGAGTGTGTGCACCCCGCTCACGGGAGCTGTTCCGGGTACAGCATGATCTCGGCAGGCTCTGCTACACAGCTCTTCAGTCTTTCATCAGACAGTTCCTGAGAACCTACTATGTGCAAGTCCCTGGGGATATGGAGAGTGAGAAACGGACGAGGTCACAGTGCAATGATTCTGTGTCCAGGGGACTGTTTCCTGAATGGGACGGTGGTGTGCCTAGAGATGCCCCGACCCCCCCAAGCTCCCAGCCCCTCCAGACTCCCCCCCCCCATAGCACAGAGCATCACCTCAAAGCTGCAAGACCCACACTCTGGACCCAGTTCTGCTCCTTTATTGAGTGAACCCTAATAAGCCATGTAACCTCTTAGAACCTGGGTTTTCTCATTTCTTAAGTGGGCATAGCAAGAATATTCCATAGGTGAAAATGTATGTGATAAAAAATATTTTATGTGCAGGTGTTAGATTTATTGTTATCATTATGATTATCTTCAGCTTTACAGGGCCTGATGATTTGTGAGGACACTCTCCCGTTGCTCTTCTTAAGCCTGACATAAACACAGGGCGTGATTTTTTGTCAATTCTGTGGCAGTCTTCTGCCAATCCGAAGTAGTCCACACGGAACGGGAACGTGTTAAGTAATCAACACGGGAGAAAGGGGGAGTTTGCCACTAGGGAGGCTTCCCCTCTGTCTTCAGCATTACCCATGGCTACAGAAAGGAGTGGAAACAAAAACTGCTCTGGAAAGAAAATTCTGGCAAAGGATAGGGGAGGGAGAGCCCCTCCAGCATCTCTGGAATTGAGCACAGGAAACCCCGCCCTGAGACCTCCCTTTCAGAAGTGGCCCAGAGAGGGAACCACAAGGAGGCCCTAAAATTATGCCATTCGGAAATTCTGACTCATTTGGCAGTGGGGGCTGTTTGTGCAACGTACAAAATGTCTCCCAAAAAGTGAAATTTTTACTGCTCCTTCCCCACTTCCTTTCCCTGCAGCCAGCATCTCCACCACCACCCGCGGGGAAGCAGGGGCTGATTTAATAAGCCTGGGGAGATGATTCAGGTCTGTTACACATCTGCCTTGGGTTAGTGATCTGAACGAGTCTTATTTTGCAAGCCTGATTTTTCTTTGTTCGCATGTTCAGTCGGCACAGGAAGCTCGGAACAAACACTGGAGAGGCTCTTCTGGCTTAATCCAAACCCCTTGTTGTATGAATGGGTAAACTGAGTCAAAGCGGCAGGAAGGAGGGACCCTACTCGGGTCCCAGGTGGTAATTGGTGTTCTGGAAACTTAGGTTTCCATTTCTCTGTCCCTAGCCTGGCTTCCCCCCTTCATGATGACTTAAATAAATGCCATGGGCCCACACAGTGATGAAAAGCTCACACTGGGGTGGCCCTTCCTGGGGTCCCTCATCAGAGAAGCCCTAATCCAGGTGTGGAGAGCTGGTTCTCATTCTGGCTCTGCTCCCAGCTGCTTCTTTCTCTGTCTTGTCTTTTCTTTTCTTTCTTTTTCTTCTTCTTCTCCTCCTCCTTCTCCTTCTTCTTCTTCTTCTTCCTCTTCCTCTTCCTCTTCCTCCCCCTCTTCTTCTTCTTCTTCTTCTTCTTTTTCTTCTTCTTCTTCTTCTTCTTCTTCTTCTTCTTCTTCTTCTTCTAAGATTGTATTTATTTATTCGTCAGAGAGAGAGAGAGAGCACAAGCAGGGGGGCTTTCTAGCCAGTCTTCTGAGTGTTATTCTGTCCTTTCCCACTCTGGTCCTATTATGTGCTTGTAGGGTGAGGGGTCCGCCAGCCTGGTTTATTTTCAGAGTAAGTTTCTGTCCCCACCCGCAGCAGACACCCCATAACTGGGCAGGGGGACCCATGCTGGAGGGCAATGAGTCATCTCAGGCACTAAGCATGGACATGGGAGTAATTCAGGATATTAATTTAGATCCACTAATCGTGCTGCAGTTATAAAAATATAGAGCCGTTGGAAGCCCAGGACTGGATCCCGGCATGACTGGGTCCTAGTCCTGGTTAATGCTGCTGGGTGGCTGTGTAACGTTGGGTCACTTCTGAGTTTCTGAATCTGTGAAATGAGAGAATTGGAAAAGATTCTCTCTCAATGACTCCTCCCAGTTTAAAAAAAAGTGTGACTCTTGATAGTATTAGACAATAATGTCATTTAGCATGACAAAACACTATTAATATATCCCAAGGATTAAGTACTAATGGAAACAAAAATGTTAAGTACAATCGACGAACTTTATTCCTAAAAAATAAAACCCTTCTAGAAGAGGCTTGCCGTATTTCTCCCACCAGTGGGCAACCCAATCTACTCTTCCTGTTTCTGGTGGGAATGCCGTAAACGGTTTTTTAAAATTAAACATTTGATTTGGAGACAATTATAGATTATGCAGTCGTGATAAATTATACGGAGAGACCCCTGTACCTTTTATCCAGTTCCCCCCAATAGTGATGTCTTGTAAAACTATATAACATGATATCACGACCAGAATGTTGGCACGGACACCATCAAAATGCAGGTCTTCCCCATCCTCCAAGGGTCCCTCATGCTGCTCCTCCCCCCTGCTCTGTCCCCCTCCGTAACCCCTGGCAACCATTCATCCATTCCCATTTCCACAATTTTGCCATTTTAAGAATAGTACATACGTGGAATCGTACAGCGTGTGACTTTTGGGGGCTGGCTACTTTCACTCAGCACAATTCACTGGTGATTCTTCCAGAGTGTTTCTGAATCAAGAGCTCCTACCGCTTCATTGCTGAGTAGTGTTCCGTGGCATGGAGGGACGGCTGTTTGTCCGGCCTGCATGTCATATATGTGCTGTGAGAGGGGGAGCACCAGCCTGGAAGTCTGTCCTGGGTGTGGGGGTGTGAGCGTGTGTCAACAGCAGGACTGAGCGCTCTGGTTCTGTTGATTACCCGTATGTGCAGCAAGAAAAGCGCCTAAGTTCCAGCTTTATACCGTAACACACCCAGGGCTGGCTGAGTGCATTTCCGATCATGAATGTGGCTCCGTGTCTTCTGAATTTCTGTGTAGTAGGAAGGCCACGTCCACGCTTGGCTCTCTCCGTGGCTGCCAAACACACCAGGGGTGTGGTTTCTCTTCAATCATAGCATCCTCTGCTGCTGGCCCTTACAGCTTCATCATTTTAGTTTAAATGACAGGATATCAGGGCCTGGGTGGCTCAGTCGGTTAAGCTTCTGCGTTCGGCTCGGGTCATGATCCCGGGATCCTGGGATGGAGCCTGGTATCGGGTTCCCTGCTCAGTGGAGAATCTGCTTCCTCTCTCCCCCTCTGCTGTTCCCCCTGCTCCTGCGCGCTCTGTGTCAAATAAATAAAATCAGAAAGAAATAAAGAAAGAAAGAAAGAAAGAAAGAAAGAAAGAAAGAAAGGAGAGAGAGAGAGAGAGAGAGAGAGAGAGAAAGAAAGAAAGAAAAGAAAAGAAAAGAAAAGAAAAGAAAAGAAAAGAAAAGAAAAGAAAAAAGACAGGAGACCAGCAACCTGGCTTATTTGTTTGTTTTTGTTTTGAAACCTAAATGCAGCCTTGAGAGTGTCCTGGCTGCCAGCCCTAGGTGGGCGGGCAGAGTGAAAAACTCAAGGACAAGGATGTGGGGCTATCTCTGGGCTCTGCGTCCCCCAGCGGGCTGAGCCAGGCGGGACCCCCCCCCCCCATATCTCCACATCTAGAAAGTGAGGCCAGTGTCGCCCTGTCTTCCCCGTGGAGCTGTCACGAGGATAAGGACAATGAGCATGTGTTACAAACCCGTCCGTGCGAATGTGCATTTACAATGCTTGCAAACACAACTTCGGGACCGCCGCCAAGTCTGGAAGAGGCGGCAAGGAAGACTTCTCCACCGAGCCTTTATTCTTTTGCTCCCTGGAGATACGTTTTTGAAATCTGCTGCTGTGTGTTCGGTTTGCTTCGGGCAGGCTTGGTAGTTCTGGATGTGCGATGCTGTGGAAACCTGTGTGATAGGCAGCGTGCCCAGGAAGCCTGGAGGCCTCGGAGCCCTGCCTGGCCGGGTGGGTGGGGGAACCTGGGCAGGGCATTGGCGGGGGTTCTCCAGCAGCCCGGGAGCAGGTGGGGCTCTGCTCTTTGGGGAAGCCCACACTCGGGGTGGGGGGGTTGTGGTGCTCCAGCCTCAGGGGCTTGTGTCTAACAGGTCCGTGGTCTGTGTGCCACCTGCAGTCTTGAGGACAGTTCTTGATGGCCCAAGACAATTCCCCAGCAGAGAGAGGCCCTTTCCCTGCTGGAGCCTTGTCCACAACATGTTAGAATCTTGCTGCAAATGGCTGAGCCCAGACACATGGACCCGGTGCTTTCCAGACAGACTGCTGCAAGTCCCTGCTGCGGCCGGAGCTGCACCTGGCCCAGGATTTTAAAGAACTTTCGTCTTTAATTTCTCCTTTGATGTCGTAGAGTTGGCATGCGGAGAAAGATGGCAAGGGCCACTCACCGCATCTTCTGGCTAATTTAAAAGCCATACTCGGCAGAGAGAAGCAGCCCGGTGAACGGGCAGGAGAGAAGGCAGCACACACATCTCGGTGTCCTTGGGTGTTTGAAAGGTCCTTGCTGGCACGACGCCTCGGGAGTCAAGGCTGTTCACCATCCACGCTGAAATGTTTGCTTGTTTGTGTCACGGCTGAATTGGGGCAGAAGGAATGGACCCCGTGTGCTTGACTTACAAACCCTGGGTTTGCACGCATACGCAAAGTTGGCAGCCAGAAGCCACCTTCCACATCCACTGGCCTGGCTCCTTCGTGTTCCAGAGACTACGAGAGGTCCAGGGAACACCCTGATCGTTTAGTGCCCACCACCATGCTTACCTCCGTTGCCCCATCGTCCAGGCAACAGTCAGGTCCTTTCTGGCCTCTCCTCCTGCCTCCTCTCAGTCCCCTGGCCTGTCCTTCCCTAACTGCACACGTTCTCCAGGTTCTTTTGTGTTCCTTTTCTCGCTCTCCCTGCCCACATCTATAGCCCAGACCTATAGAGGCAACAATCGGAGTGTAATGTGCCCCATATTTTATTTTTTTTTAATATTTTATTTATTTATTTAAAATAGAGTGAGAGAGGGGCGCCTGGGTGGCTCAGTTGTTAAGCGTCTGCCTTCAGCTCAGGGCGTGATCCTGGAGTCCTCGGATCCAGCCCCACGTCAGGCTCCTTTGCTGCGAGCCTGCTTCTTCCTCTCCCTCTCCCCCTGCCTGTGTTCCCTCTCTCGCTGGCTCTCTCTCTGTCAAATAAATAAATAAAATCTTTATAAAAAAATAAATAAAATAGAGTGAGAGAGAAAGCACGCAGAAGCAGGGGGGAGGGACAGAGGGAGAGGGAGAGGCAGGCTCCCTGCTGAGCAGGGAGTCCAATGCAGGGCTCGATCCCAGGACTCAGAGATCATGACCTGAGCCGAAGGCAGATGCTTACCTGACTGAGCCCCCCAGGTGCCCTGTGACCCCATGTTTTAGATATAATCTAATGATTTTGATTCCCCTCAGAATGTCCGAAAGCAATTCATGACTTGCCCTTCAATCCCCGCCCCCCTTCTTCCCAGTATTCCAAGCCTCAGCAAGGAGAAGCCACCAGCCACCAAGCCAGGAACCTGGGGATAAGCCCGAGTCCCCGTCTTTCCTTTCCAGCCCACTCCCCACCTCCAGCCAATCACCAGATGCTGTCAGTCCTAAGGGAACCCCTCGCACAGGTGCCCTCTGCTCACCCCAGTCCCTGCCTGGTCCCCCTCTGCCACTCCGCCCCCTTCCCTCCACCTTCAACATGCCTGCCAGGGGCAGCTCTCCAGAGCTCTGCAGCTTACACTCTTTCTGTGACCTTCTCTCACCCCAGGGAGGAGAGCCCAAGGCTCTCGGCTATGTCCACGTGTCATTATCTCCCCGGAGCATGCATGGGCCTCGGAGCCTTTGCCCTGGATGGTCCTTCCCTTTCAAATAGTAGCTCTTCACCTTTCTTTCGACACAGTTCAAGCGCCATCCCCTCTACCAAGCTTTCTCTGGCCCCTGAGGCACTGACTCTCTGTACTGTTTTCCCGCGTCTGTCCCCACCACATGACTACGAGGCCCTTGGGAGCGGGAGTGTCTCACTGCACTCTGTATCCCCCTTAGTGTTCGTGCTGGAATGTGTCTTCACACCCTGCGGTATCTGTGGTTGGGGTTAGGAGTTTCGTGCAGTTTGGGATTTCTGAGATACTGTCCTGTATCGCTCACCATGGGACGTGTCCTTCACTGGAGAATTATGCATGGAGCACATACTAAGTGCCAAGTATAGGGAGGGCTAGGGACCAGGCGAAATCATGAATTCTGTCGGACCAGATGCTGATGGTCTACTGGTGGGGAGAGGGCAGAAAACAATAAAACTTGATCCATACAGAACCTCTGAAGGGCTTGGCTCCCTACAGCAGGGAAATGGGGCTGGGCCATAGAACGCGCAGTGGTTATATTCTCCGATGCCTCTAAGTGCGCATTCCAGGTTGCACACTACGACAGCATCTAGAGGTTGTGTGGACAGCTGTCTCCAGGCCTGGTGTTGGCTGAGCTCTCTCAAACCCAACATGTGGTTCACAGTTTGCAAAGACCCAACCGTTTGCCAATATCATTCAATCCCTCACCATCTAATTAAACTAAGTATTTCTAAAGGGCTTACCATGGCCGAACAGGAGGTGCCTCACAGAAGTCGGATAGGATCGTTTATCTGGCATAATGATGGAAGAAAGTATTTCTTTCAAGTTTGTGTGTTTATTTGAGAGATAGAGCAGGAGAGCACAGGCACACAGAGGGGAGGAACAGAGGGAGAGGAGAGAGAGAATCCCAAGCCGACTCCCCACTGAGTGCAGAGCCCGACACAGGACTCGGTCCCAAGATGGTGAGATCATGACCTGAGCCGAAACCAAGAGTCAGATGCTTAACTGACTGAGCCACCCAGGCGCCCTGAAGTTAATTTTCTAACACAACCCCTTTAATAAAGCCATGTGTGTATAATCTGTGTAGGCAATCTGATGTATGCTATTTCCCTGACTTCTTCACCAAAGCTTGTGGAATATACTGTTCTTTTCTTGGTGACTTGGAATTATTTTATGAGGTTCTAAAGCTCAAGGCATAGTGACATATGAGGGCTCTTTTCAAATGTTCCCAGAATGCTGCTTTAAAAAAAAAATATCCCAGCGTCTACTTCTTTGTTTGTGAAATCTGTTAACCTGGTAGTCATTGCTTCTTCCTGCCCTTACTGTTAGCCTTTCGAGTTTACTGCTTCTCACGCGTTGTGACCGTCATGTTAGAAAAGTTAGCCCTTCCCTAAAACAAGAGCAGGCCTTGGAGGACTGAGGGACTCTTCCTGGAATCCGGCAAGCTGATGACTTCCCAGACATTGTGTGCAAGGACAGGGACAGCTGCTGTTGGCGCCTGCTGCCCAGGCTTCCTAAATAGACTAGTGCCCCCTACCGGGCTTGCAGGGAAAGGCGGACACTCAGGAAGAGCTCCAAGTTTCTCAAAAGACAATGATTTTCAAAGACATGGGCTGCTTTTGAACATGAGCAAAAATCCCTTCAAGTAAAAAGGTATTACTGGCCCTGCCCCGGCCAGCAGGAGGTGTGAACTATCACAGGTCTGCAGCTGCATGGGGCGAAGGGAGGTGAAGCCACGGGAGACTCTCATCATCCCCGACCCGGCATACACATACGCTTGTGCTGTGCAGACAGAGGTCCCCGCAGGAAAGAGAATGCTGGGCAGATCTGCAGGGGGAGACAGCCTGAACTATGTCACCTTTTCCTCAAGGCTTTTCATACACGATTCTCTTGGTCACCCAATTTTTGCAAAACGCTTGCCCTTCCTTTTTCTCTTTTAGAGTATAATTGGTTTATAATGTAGTCTTCTATTAAAGCTCTGAAACTCCCGCTTACAGAAATTTGCTATCAATTAATTGTACCTCAGTAAGCTACACTTTCAAAAAGTATAAAGCTTAGAATTAACAAAAGGGATTTTTCTGGCCATAAAAGACAAAGAAGTTACATAAAATCCTCCAATTTTTCCTGTAAAGGAGAACAAACAGTTAACGTCTCCTCCCATTTCCAACCCGCCCCCACTTCTCGGTCTAACCGGGGTGATTTCCCCATCCTTGGCTGGATGGATTGTTGGAGAAGGCTGGGGCAACAACGGAGCCCCACGATGGCAAGATTTAATTGAGGGCATGAAATTATTCAGACTCAAAGGCCGAAGTACAAAGTGAAATTCTGACTCATCCTAAAGAGTGTTTATGGTCTTGGCAATACATCTTAGCAATCGTTCAAAAGAAAACAATGAAAATTTTCTAAATGTTCCTCTGGCTGCCAACTCGGGTGATCATCAGAGGGAGACATAACCCTGTGCTAACAGAGAAATCTTCATGACACGTTTGACACACACCAGCACTGACTGCTTGCTTTTTACATCCCAGGGTCCCAGCACCTTCTCAGAAGCTCCTGGGATATAATAACAGTTTGAGCTATGGAAACTATCTGCTGGTAATAAAAAAAAAAAAGCACATAATGCAAAACATGAAAAATTTCATTAAACAGTTGAGGAAAAATCAACAGTTATCACTTTCAATCAAGTCTTCATGTGGTTTCTGATTACCACTTACTTCTTACTATTATCTTATAGGAGGTTATGATTTGGGTTCTTTTCCTCTGAATAAAATGAGGTTCTCAATAGAGTGTAGTCCAGCACACGCCTGATTTTAAAGGCCTACAGCCAAGTTTGGTCCTTAATGTGGAAAAGCATCATGGGGACAAAGGACCACAGAGCTTCCGAAGTGAAAAGCTATGTTGATGTTTTTTTCATGGGATTTTTGGACTGTAACTGTCGCCATTTTAGTTTCACAGAGCCTACAAATCACATCTGTATCCAATAGATACACACGGAGCGAAGCCAATTTGGGAATATTTGATTTTCTGCGGGACTTGCTGGTGATACTATGATTCAGCAGAGAAAAACAAAAAGTGCTTTGGAGGCAACAAAACACATAGAGGAACCCAAAGTGCTCAGAGCCTGCCAAAAAGATGTTATAAACAAATGGTGGAGAGAGAACATAACTTGGGGACCCCTAGAGTTAATGAAAGGGTCATGTGCAAGAACACAATGGTACGCCGCACAGGCAAGATGGAAAATGGTATTATTAGGGGGGTAATTGTTCAGGAGCAGAAGGCAGTACAAATGGATTTTTTAAAACTCTGCAGCCCTCATATAAAGACATCTTGGAATAGACATGACCTTTTGCAGACATCGCAAACACAATTTTCACAAACCCAGGAAGGGGAAGCTAGGAAGGGTGGAAAACCCCCAAGAGAAGGAACTTGGAAGTCTAAGTGATGTCAGCACTAGGGCCCGGCCCTCACACGTCTGCGGTCCAAATCCCAGGACAGAATCAGGTGCTGCTGTGGCATCCAGGCTTCTCATAAATGCTTCTTCGGAGAATCCATTTCCACCTGCATCTCCCACGGTCTGTTCCAGACTCAGCTAACTCATTTTACCGCACACCGTTTCTCTTTATTTCACCCAGACAAGAGCAGGACCAGTGGAAGGGGGCCCTGAGGAGGCCTGCCTTCCTGTCTCTAGGCCGAGCCTATGTAAGGTGGGAAAGAGAATAGCACAACCGAAGCCACTCCCATGGCCAGAGCAGTATTTGTAAGACCAGCTGTCTTGTCGGATAGAGGCAGTAAGAATCCAAAAGGCATTTCTATCTTGGCAAAAATGCTCAGAGGGCTGGGCATTGCCTTGGTTTCTCACACGTTGCACTATTTTTAGGGGAGCTGGGGAATGAAGCGAATTCCATGATTGTCTCTAAAATTACTAGATAATAGCTAAGTGCACCGCTGAGAAAGGGTTCAGGTCCCAGCTCACGTCTATGGAACTCTGGGTCTCAAATGCTATTTAGCTCAGGAATATTGGGTGGCTCAACCCCCTGCGCAGTCCAAGCAGCCACTTTTCTCTTAAGATGACACAGAATGCTCTGGCCGGTTTGGGCCTACCACGTCTGTATCACATGTGCTAGGCACACAAACACACCCTCTTGGCAGGAATGAAGCAGACACTTCAAGACTGAAGTCAGGGTATGGACAGAAATAATGCTGAGTGTTCAAATAATGGATCGTCTTAGGCTCAATAATCCTGACTTCATTGAGGGCTGATATATATGAACAAACTAGCTCAAGTTTGTTAAGGTATTTAACCATAGGTTCAACGGTGAACTTGCTTTTGGAGGGGTGGGTAGAAAGGAGAGATTCCGCCAAATATAGTAAAACCTTATCTATAAAAAAGTACAGGGAGAAAAACATTTTTAGGATGCTTGAGTCAGCATGTTTATACATGGCATGATTATTTAGTTTGCGGTCTAATTAAACTTTGTGACCCAAATCCCAGGATTCAAAGCAGTTTCTGTGTACTTCCCACCCCCACCTTCTCACTAATGCCCAGGTGGGAGAGATCACAAAACTGATAATGATTACTGACTTATGTGTTCAAAACACCCAACACATTGGAGTATACGTGCAGATTTCTGACAACTGTGTAACAAGTATATTTTTGTCATGTTTTCATTATAGAATTTTTTTTTCTCTGAATTCCAATATAGTTAACTTATAGTGTTATATGGGGGTCAGGTATGCAATATAGTGTTTCAGTCATTATAGGATTTCTACAGGGAAGCCTCAAAACTAAAATGCCAAATCATACATAAGAGTTTGATGCTTTGGAAGAAATATTTTGAACACCATTTTTTTCACTTCTTTAAGATTTTATTTATTTACTTATTTATTTAGAGTGAGCAAGAACAGGGGGAGGGGCAGAGAGAATCTCAGGCAGACTCCATGTAGAGCCTGACATGGGGCTCGATCTCACAACCCAGAGATCGTGACCCGAGCCGATATCAAGAGTTGGATGCTCAACTGACTGAGCCACCCTTGTGCTTTAATTCACAATGCCTGGAGCCAACACTCCAAGAGTGCTTTTTAAATTAAAGACAGAAAGGAACATGTTCAACATACATAGTATTTTATATTTTCGGTTGCTTTGGTAAAAACTTAAAATTTAGATCTATTTTAATTTCTTTGGTTTAGCTATCTATCTTCCTGCCTTCGATCATGCTATCAAAGCTGCCCACTGAGCGTCCAGAAGGAGCACAGGCATGCTTTCCCATATCCTGAGGTTTCCCCTATGTTCTTAGGCTCCACTGCACACAGCAACTCTATTTACTGTAGGTTCGAAGAGCACAGGCTCTATATTCTTCCCACTCAAGGTTTACTCGTCATCTTTAACAACAGCTCTATTCTCCATTTAATAAAATGTCTGATAACTAAGAAAGACAACTACGCTTCCAAGCCACTGTTACACACTAGGGAAGGGATATGCTGCTCCCCGTCACTGTCCCACATCTCTGCCTCTTCAGAATATAAGTCTGCGAGCTCTTCTCTCTATTCCAGTCAATACAAAAACACATCAGACGGTTTAGAGTAGGCAACGAACACCCTGAGATTTTCAGGATCAAATTATCAACGTTTATTTTTAAAAACCCAAACAAACCCAAACGTACTATAACATAAGCCTGAGGAAAAGTTAGGTGATTTGGGAAATATCTATTCTCTGATGTAAGTGCCGGTCTTCTGCAACACGTCTGGGCTTCAGCACCCCCACACTTCAGGACACTTGTTCCTCTGATTTACCTGGAATCCATGAACCTGGGGGAGAAACGAAAAAGGATTCTTTACGGAGCTGATCAATTTTGGGTCCCCCATTAGAAAACTATCACACATCCATAGCATCAGTGAGGATGAAATAAATAGGTCACTGAGGAGCACTTCTGAGTAGTATTTTGAGTTTATTCTCAATTTGCTAGGGTTCAAGTTTCATGCTGAATGATTACTTGCAAGAGTACTTGCTAACAGCACCCGTATTAATTTTCTGGTTTTAAATTTGAGAACCTCAAAAACAGAAGCAGGTCACCTCCAGCAACAATTTTTAAAATACTTTTTTTTTTTTTTAAGCAATTTGTAGCAGTACTTAGTGTCCAACAGAAACCACTCCGTCTGTTAAACAATATCTCGACTGCAAAGCTTCTCTTACTGTTGGTGGATAGATAACGACACGGCACAGCCATTATCACCGTGGCAACAGTACCCGGGACTATCAGAGGAAAATTGCACATAGAACCGCTGGCTCTTGAGCAGTCATGCCTCAGCTTCCTCTGGAGTATGCTTTTTCTGCAAGTCTGGTGTGCCCCAGGGTACCACCAACCCTGCGCGGCGCCAAGACTACAGATCTTGTATGGATTTCACTCGAATCCCGATCTTCCGGAACCGGCGCACCTGCCACCTCCCAAGCACTGCTCTAGGTACTGAGGATACAGCAGTGAGTTAATTCCAGTGCCTGGGAGGGAAATCAATAAACCAGCTAATGAATACAAGTCAAGGAGCAATACGTACAATGGAGAACAGAGAAAGCAGTGAGCCCTCCTCTGTACCTGCTTCTCAGTTCCCCCGCTGGCTACCAGCTTTGGGCACCAAATCTCTCTGGACATCCCGCGCTGGCACCGTCCCCGGCAAGCCCTGAAGACGTCTGTCCAGCGAACCAATTCCCTCCTAGCTCCCCATTCAACAAAGCCTTCCTGGGCCTTAGGCCCAAAGAACTTAAGTGGGCTGCAAAGTTCACGAAGCCCCAAACCCGGAGCGGATCACGCACATCAGGGCACCTTACACACTTCCTAAATAATAGTTATTTTGGAGAAATAATCGTGGGCCGGGTGTGGGCCTCTACTCCCACGCGGGCGGCGGGGCCGAGGGACGGCCGGGACACGTGGCCCCCGACTCCACCCGGGAGCCCCGGCCGCGAGAGCCCGGCCCCAGCCAGTCCCCGCCACGAACGGCCGCTTTCGGCCGCAGCCTTACGGAGGCACCGAGATCGCTCACCTGGGTTGGGAAGGGCGGACCCAGGCCAGCTCCAGCACCCCCGCGGACCCTGAGGCCGGAACCCCACGCCAGGCTACCGCGTTGCCACAGCAACTCAGCCACTGTCTACACCGGAACCGGAACCGTCGCCTGGAAGTGACCCCTTCCCGGCGTTCCGCGGAACGCCGAAACCCGCCCACTGCCTTCCCCAGTCATCCGGGAGTATCCCAGCAGGCCCGTCCACCCTCCGGAGGGAAGTCGTCTTCCCCCTCGTTTCGCCTCTCCTTGCCGCGGAGCGTGACGCTGATGGACATTCAATCTCTCCAATCAACTGACAAAGTGATCGCCAGCGGCCAATAGTAGGGCTGTAGGATGCGGCTCGTTTAAGGACCGCCTCCAATCTGTCGGGCCGGACGAGCCACATGATTGGTAAAGTCGAGTAAGTGCGGGCTAGCGTTGTCCAATCACGGGTTGCAGTTCGGAGCCGGCCCAATGAGATCCTCCGGGGGGCGGGCCGGGCTGCCGCGGGCCCGGGGAAGGCTCCGGGGGGCGAGCCGACGTCCCGGGCAGTCGAGGGCTCCGGCGAGCTTGCGGGGATGAGCGGATCCCTGGGCCGGGCGGCGGCGACTCTGCTCCGCTGGGGGCGCGGCGCGGGCGGCGGCGGCCTGTGGGGCCCAGGCCTGCGGGCGGCGGGCTCGGGCGGCGGCGGGGGCGGCTCGGCGGAGCAGCTGGACGCGCTGGTGAAGAAGGACAAGGTGGTGGTCTTCCTCAAGGGGACTCCGGAGCAGCCCCAGTGCGGCTTCAGCAACGCGGTGGTGCAGATCCTGCGGCTGCACGGCGTTCGCGACTACGCGGCCTACAACGTGCTGGACGACCCCCAGCTCCGGCAAGGTCAGGGCCCGCCGGGTGGGGGGCGACGGGCGGAGGCCGCTCGGCGGGGCTGGGGTGTGCTGCACAAGCTGTGTCTGGGGGTTCGAGCGGGATCGGGGCCCGGGCTACTGCTCGGTATTCGAGGTGCGGCGGAGACATGATTGACTTGAAGCGGGTCTTGAGGATCTGGGCATCTGGTACTCTTGCCAACTTGGGCACTGGCTAAGTCCTAGCGGTTCACCGGTCCCCACGCTGAGCCGAGAGAGGCCTCTTGGGGCCAGATCGCTCAGGCTCGGTCCGAGGAGAGTGGTGGGGAAGGGGGACCCGGAGGGGTGGTGGTAAGAACCACTAGAAGGTAGGCATTTTGGGGGACACGTTGAGGGAGTTGGCCTGTCTCGTGGATAAGGAGCTGGTGCTGTTGATGGTAGAGAGAGGGCCGAAGTTGCTCTTGTTAGAGGCTGGTGGGGTCAGAGCCTAGCCTGGTGCCTCAGCGCTGGGGGTGTCAAGAACCATCCCCTATTGTTGCTAAAAGGAGAGGGTGGGCGCAGCTTTTGGACTGGTCTTAGTAGGGATCGCTTGGTGTGGAAAAAAAAAGCCATGAATTTTGTTTTTAGGTACTCGAGGACGGCGTGGGATTTGTGGGGGCTAGGGCTTGGAGAGGCTGGTGGGGAGAGGGGTGAGCAGTGATCCCTGGTTCCTGGCTAACTCAGGCTTGGAGCTCGAGGAACTTGGGGCCAATCGGTGTGGGGCCAGATGCAGCAGTTCCTGAGGCTTGTCGCTGGCTCAGGGGAAGGAGGGAGGGCCCTGACAGCTAAGAGTACCTTTTCTGCTGAGCACCATGCCAGGAGCCTTACCTGTATCTCAGTGGGGAAGGAGGACAGGGCCAGAGAAGTACATGGATCTGCTCCTTGGCTAGGATCCTTGGTCAGAGTTGGTGGAGAAATGGGGAGGCTGTCCCTGTACCTCCTAGACGGTGGCTTAGTCTGCTGCATTCCAGTTAGAGACCTCCAGTGACGGAGTCCTGGCATCTCCCTGAGCCTAGTGCTGTTCTTTAGTTACAGTGTTCTAAAAACAGTTTTACCAGGCACCAGGTTCCCTGTTCTTCTACATTTAGAATTCTGCATTTTGTTATGTACTTAGGACTGTTGTTCTGCAGTTGAAATGATCAATTCTAGTCCTCCCTCCTTGACCGGACAGGCTGGTGTGGGGGAAAGGCTTGGGGTTGGAATCCCGCTGCAGCCAATCAGCCGGGCACCCTTAAACAAGTCACATGACTGCATTTTCCTTTTCAGTAAAAGGAGGATAATGAAATTAAACTTGACAAAGCTTTTATGAGGGAAAAAAAGAGAAAGTAAAACTTTGTAGAAAGTGCCCATCATTCTCTCTGGCACACGGAAGGCACCCACTCAACGGGAGCTATTTTATCTTTTGGACTTTATGGTTCTCAGAGTAAGTATTTTTTTCCCCAGATGAGTCCCTGGGAAACTCTCGGTTTGGGTGGGTGGAAAGAAGGAGGGAAAGCAGGTTAAGATTACCAGCTCTATGTGATACTGCCCTGTATCGGGCTCCTGATCCTTATTTGTTTTCCTGCAAGACTGCCACCCGTCGCTAGGCCCTGGGATGTTTTTTATGTACAAGGAGGGGCTGCAGCCTTCCCCCAGCAGCGGCTGCTCTGCTTCAACGATAAGATAGGGGAAACTGCTCTGCAATCTTTCAGCGGGGGCCTTGCCACAGGTCCTGCAGATGTCTAGTAGGGCTGTTAATAAAAAGTCATGTCATTGATAGCTTGCTTAGTGTAAGGTTTTGAGGGTCTTTGGTTTGTGGTTTCTCTTCTGTTTATTTTTATTTTATTTTATTTTAAGATTATTTATTTTAGAGAGAGAGCACAGAAGGGAGAGAAATTAGGACTTGAACATATCTTTTTGGGGATCACCATTCAACTCACAACACCAGTCTTTTTAAAGAAATTTATTTATTTGTGAGAGAGACAGCATGCATGCTTGGTGGGGAGGGGGCAGAGAGAGAGAGAGGGAGAGAGAATTCTCAAGTAGATTCCCTGCTGAGTAAGGAGCCTGACTCAGGGCTCGATCCCACGACCCTGAGATCGTGACCTGAGCAATTGGTTAACTGACGGAGCCACCCAGGCATCCCATGTTCTCCGGTTTAATATAACTGGAGATGGGGTATGCTGGAGTGTAAGAAGAAAGTACGGGCAGAAATAAGAAGGTTTACTCATAGCACTTAGGTTCCTGTCTTTCAGGATGCAGCTGGCTTCCAGTCTCACATTCAGGTGTTTAAGCAATAGCAGCAGGAATTTAGCCCTTAAATTTCTTGAGCATTGAGTTTCATCATTTTCATTCCCAGTTTGTTTCATACCAGATTACTGGTCAATAAATGTGTTGCATATATATTGGACATAGCACACACCTCTTTTGTGGCTTAGAAAAACAAGCATGCATGCAAGTGTTAGCCTTCAGACTGGGGCGGGTGGTGGGAGCACGTTCCCACAGTGGGGATCAGTTTAGTCAGGGTAAGACTTTATAAAAACATGAAGACTCTTCATGTCTTTGCACTCTGCACCCTTGAGTTTTACCAAGAGAAGCTGACAGGCTGTCTGATGCTTGCTTTTGCTAGCCAAAGATACAGTTATGTACCTTTCCAAGGCCCAAGGTCACTGCTTGTAACTGGAGAGGGGCTTCCGCAAAATTGCCTTTCCTTTTGTCTCGTGCCAGAGCTTTATAAAGGGCCCAAAGCCCGAGGAACAGCCGCAGACGCTCTCTACTTGTTCTGGGTGCCGGGTCCCAGAAGTGTGATGCAGAGAGGTCTCAGCCTGTGACCCAGGGAGCAAAGATGACTGGGAGGTCTTCCTCAGGTCTTTTCTCCTGTTGATCTGGAAGACACACAGAAGGTGGCCACAGAGGGACTGGGTCCCAGTAGACAGATGTCTGCATATCCTAATCCTGGTCTAACAAAGAATCTCTTTCATTTTCTGTTATAAACGTAACATGCTCATTGAAGAAACTTGGGAACGCTGAGGTAATAAAGAAAAGGGAAATTACCTGTAATTCCATATCCACCATTATTAACATTTGGATCTAGTTTCTAATCCTTTTTTTAAAAAAACGCATTTGAGATCATGCATGTCTGGGCATAGTGTTTTGCCCTCCCGAGGGCAGGGAACATGTCTTATGCCACTGTGTGAGTACCCTGTATATTGCCTATGCAGAGCAAGCTTTCAGTGATTTTTTTTTTTTTTTAGAGATTTTATTTATTTTGAGAAAGAGAGAAAGCACATGTGCACTAAAGTAGGGGGAGGGGCAGAGGGAGAGAGAATCCTAAGCAGGCTCCTTGCCCAGCCTGGAGCCCAGCGCAGCGCTGGATCCCAGGACCCTGAGATCCTGGCTTGAGCCGAAACCAAGAGTCAGACACTTAACCAGTCGGACGCTTAACTGACTGAGCCACCCAGGTGCCCCTCAGTGATTGTTTTAATGAATAAGTAAATACTTCTTTTATTGATACTTCTTTTAAACTCTGTTCCATGCTCTTAAAAACATAAACACTCGTAAATTTCTGCCTGTTCAGATCACCATTGTATTCCTTGCATCAAAAGCAGTGTCTGTTGAATGAATAGCCATTATCCTGTAGTTGAATGTTCATTAAGCATTTGAAAACATGTTCGGCCTTTTCCGTATCAGGGAGTTTAAGGCAACAGAAACAAATCCATGACACCGGCAAATGTTAGAAGTCCGATTAACGAGTGCTGTTTCTGGGCTTGTGTGGTGAAGGTGTTACGTGCTGCAGGTGAGAGTGTAAAATGGTACCAGCACTTTGGAGGAGTAACTGTCAGTACCGGGTCAAGTTGAAGGTGAACATAGCTGAAGACCCAGCTGCTTCACTCCTGGTATACAGTCTAGAGTGGGGGTTGACAGACTTCCTTTGTAAAGGGCCAGAGAGTAAACACTCCAGTCTGTGTGGATTCCACTCTGCCGCTGTGGCGTGAAAGCAGTCAGGAACGGTATGTGACGGATGGGTTTGGCCAAGTCCCAATAAAACTTTATTTACAAAGACAGGAAGTGGACCACCTATGGCCCAAAGGCCATTGTTTGCCACCCCATTCTCCAGAGAGGAAGACCCCTGCATTTGAGTTAGAAGACAGATACGGTTCTATTCATCGATACATTGCCTGTAATAATGACAAATTGGCAAGAGAGGATCTTGGTCTATTAGCAGACTAGATAAACGAACTGCAGTGTAGTCACATGATGGAAAACGAACTTGTGGCTAAAACGAACGAGATCTAGGTGTATTCCGTATGACTGTATCTCAAAGAATACTGTGTGTGGTCATGAAGTCAATTGCAAAAAAGGTAACTATGGCACGATGCCATTTGTGTTAAAGGTACGAAACAGTCCCACGTGTCGTGGATACACATGCAGTGTACGTTCATGGGCAGGGGTGACATGCCAGCCACAGGCCAGAGGCCACCTCTGCCGGTCTAGAACCTGGCCTTCGGACTCCTAGAAACCTGGATAGAAATCCAGGCTCCACCATTTGCCAGCACTGTGACTTTGGTCAAATAACCTCCCTGAGCGTTGGTTTCTTCATCTGTAAAAGAGAGAAAATTATGCAAAGGTTAAGTGAGGTTATGTGTGTAAAATACTTAAAGAATATGAAAATCAGTAACCCTTAGCTCAGCAAATGAGTATTTTCCTGCTGCACGGCAGACAGGATCGGTATATTTCCTGCATTCTTCCCCATTGCGTGTATTTCTCAGAGAAACATGACCAAAGGGTGGCATAGGGGACGTCACAGTGAAGAGAACATGCACCTGGAACTGTGGGAGTTTAATCCCATCACCAGTTAGATCTCATTTCATCTTCTTAATAAACCCGTGAGACATATAGTTATTCCCACTTCACAGGTAGGGAAACTGAGGCTAAGAGATGAGCAGATTTATCTGAGGATGTATTTACAAGCTGGCAAGCCACAGCCGGCTGACTCTGAAGCCAGTGCTCCATTCACTCTGTCACTGGCCCCTTGAGGGTCTGCCTCTCCGTTGCGGTGAGCTCAGATGATCTCCTGTGGTGCTGACGTCATTCTCTCAGTTGGGAAGCCAGAGGAGGCGGTGTGACTTGCCCAAGGCAGAATTAATCTGCATCAAATTCCGAACCTCCTCCTATGGTGAAAATCTACCAGGGAAAAAGGAGAACTTACAATTATGGCTATCATTTGTTGTCCAAACTGGGAACAAAGTCTCATGTTCTGAAATGCGATGGATTTTGAAAAGTCCCTCTTGAAAGTTCTGGAAGGGAACTTTTAATACCCTTCGCCCCCCACCCCCACTCTGGTTTGATGCTTTGGACTATTCATTTTTTTGGTGGGGCAGTAGGTATCTGTAGAACTGATCTTATAAGACAGCCTCCTTCCTTACTCCCAGATCCTAGTGTCACCCTGTTACATGGCTTTGCAGTCAATATTTTTTGTTCCAAATTGAATCATTGTCATCTGTAAAATATGATTACCATTAAAACCCATTCTTGGATATGACTTCCTAATTTTTAAGAGTTTCTGATTCTGAGTTATTTGAAATGAAATTTATAAGAACTATCACTGTGTGTTGCAGTTTTTGGAAATTAAAAAGTGAGAGAAGTTAGCTATGTTTAAACAATTATATGTGAATTGACAGGATTCATTTTCATTTTCAACTTATGAACAGTGGTCTTTTATTATTGGAAGTTACTTGCTTTGTGCTGTAGGAATCACTTGGATATCTCTTTAAATATTTAAACCTGTAATCAGACTTTCAAAAAATGGAAAACAGTGTTTTTTGATCAGCTGCCTGTAACACTTGTTACCCTAAAACCAAAGAAGCAGGTGAGTTTAATTTTGATAAACTATCAGCGAGTAGGCACTGTGGCCACTGTCACAATACATCATGGGCTCTGAGGCAGGGTTCTTGGAACATAGGTTACTAGGCAAGAGAGCCTGGCCCCAGGTTTTGGAAGGAGTCTTTCTCCCTTGCATGTGACTGTATGTGTCAGATGTTCAGGATGGTTGGAAAGCCCACTTGTTTGGTGGTTTTAATGGTAACAGTTGATTCTCGTGGCCTGTCCTCTTCCCTCTAGTCTGCACAGGAGAGCTGTAGCAACGTGAAGCTTCATGAACAAGACAAGCCTAAAGCTTTTACTGAGTGTGGTAATGAAAATAAACATGATTGATGAGAGCAAAGTATTTTACTTTGCAAAGATTTTATTTAAAAAAACTACTTTGTAGGATTGGGTGTGTGGTTTGGGGTGGACCTCAGATGGCAAATTTATTTTCATTTTTGGTGTGTTTCAAAAATTGGAGGCACTCACTGAAAAGATCAGTAGATACTCGTTGTCTTGGAAGGCCTAACACAATGTATTACGAATTGAAAAAGACCCAGATATAAACTCATGCACATAAATGGCTCATGCACGCAATATGGAAGCTCGTTAAGAAAGTTTCAAAGAATTATGACTTCTATGCCGAGTCATCTATGTAGCACCAAATATCAGAATTCCAGATGGAAAACTTGAAGTCATCAAGATATTCTAATATATTAGTTATTTGTTACTGCAAAGACATTCTGATGGTTAATAGAATTTTCCCTTTATTAGTAACCCCCATACCTCTAGCTGATTTATCTTTTAAGATATCCAAAGTGGCTTAGAAGTATGCTTTTCTGGGGCTGTAAAGTACAGCATGGTGACTGTAGTTAATGACACTGTATTGCATATTTGAAAGTTTTTACGAGAATAGATCTCAAAAGTTCTCGTCACAGGAAGAAACCTTTGTAACTGCATGTGGTGATGGATGGTAACTAGACTTACTGTGGTGATCATTTTGTGACGTATACAGATGTCAAGTCATTATGTTGTAGACCTGAAATAAGATAATGTCATATGTCAATTACAATTCAAAAAAAGTTTTAAAAAAGGTGTGCTTTTTGGGGCCTGTGATATTGCAACCCTTTCTCGGAGGGAAGGTCTGGCGGAGAAAGATAAGCCCTCAGTGGGGGGCCTTCTCCAGTGTTCTGGTTGAGAGCACAGGCACTGTTTTTTAAGAAGGTAGTGACTTTTTTTAAAAGAGGAAAACACATTGTATCTTAGGACTTGTGATATAAGTCAAATTGGTGATTTTATTTGGAAAATGAATGTTTGGTAATAAGTGATAGGGTATCAAGGACCAGTTTTCGTATTTTTAGTTTATTTACATGAAAACCAGCACTTGGGCGATTTTTAATTTGCATACTATTGTATTTTGTTTGAAGAATCTGTTGACTTCTGTTGTATTTTGTCTGTTCATTTGGCCATTTAAAAACACCTTCCTGTCTGCAGAAGTGTAGAAACAGCAGTGTGGTCTATAGTGATTAATTATCAGATGTCATGCTTTTGATCATCCTCTGTTTTTCATAGGACCAACACAGATGTTTTATGGATGGGTATATTTGTAAAAGTGTCTCTCGTCTGTAGAAAAGAGGCGGAATGGTGTGGAAGACCGTGAGGAAAGAGTAATCTGTTGTCTTACGATTGAAACCACATTTTCTTCCTACTGTTTTGTTAAGACCGCGAGCCTCATGGTCCAGAGCTGAACAGAACAGGCTGCTCTTGTTCTAGGAGGCGCCTGATCTCGGTGTGTCCTGCGAACGGTTCGCACGCAGGACCGGTCACATGCACTCTGGTTGGTTTCTCGTGCGCTGTCAGCTCGTGAGAGCAGGGAGGGGGTCCCTCTCGCCCTGTGGCCCTGCGCCTGGCCCAGGACATGGGCCTGAATCGAGCTTTGGGTCTTTCCTCGCTTGCCTCAGTCACTGCGAATTCTGTGCTGAGCCCCATCAGCCTGGCCCGCGGAGGGCTGCAGTCCAGAGGAAAGAGATTGTTCTCTGGGTAAAAGGGTTACTAAAAATAAGACCTAGTGACTCAGCATCTTGGTGGCAGTCACCAGCCCAGACAGGCGCGAAAAGCCTGAGGAGAGGCCTCCCTCATTCTGCAGACTTACCATGATGGACCCATGTTAAGTAGTCCGTTTGAAAATGAAGTCTTGGCATTGAAGTTTCGTTTCACGGAACCCACGACTGGCAGATGAACGGAGATGATGGCTTTGTACATCTTGCGTGACTTACATCCACCAGTCGGGTCCTCCGCCATCAGTCCCTGTTCACGGTCTGTCAGCTGTCGTGTGAGAGCCTCACCTGCCTGACACTCACGAGAACCTTGTGAGGTGGGGGATAGAAACAGGTGAGCAGTTGAGCAACTTGTGGGGGGCCTCACAGTTTGTAACCGGAAAAGGTAGGGTTTACACACTGATCCAGTTGACTCCAGAGCTCCTACTCTGGCAGACACCTGGTTCCCTAAGGATGGGGGGACGCAGAGGAGGGACACCGGCTGTTCTGCTAGGAGCGGGTCGAAAACGGATTTTCGGCTCTAAGCATTTAAATGACACCTAAATGTTCTTTCCCTGCAGGCATTAAAGACTACTCCAATTGGCCCACCATCCCGCAGGTGTACCTCAACGGCGAGTTCGTGGGGGGCTGTGACATTCTGCTGCAGATGCACCAGAATGGGGACCTGGTGGAGGAACTGAAAAAGCTGGGGATCCGCTCGGCCCTTTTGGATGAAAAGAAAGACCAAGACTCAAAGTGAGGGCGGCCTGGGGCCTCCCCGAGCAGCAGGGGCCTGTCGGTGCGGAGACCCACTGCCAGCAAAGCCTTACCGGTTCTGATTTTCACTCTTCAGACGGCAGCTGCTTGCATGGATTGCTCCCGTTTGTAAGCAGTTGGGTGATTTTAGTGTGTCTGGGGTTTGGGCTGCGAATATTCGATTGTGAACCTAATTATAACCACTGCACTGTAATAATTCAATGTCGTATTATGATATTGTTGTAAACAAAATCTGTTCTTATATTGTCATTTGCTCTTTGCCTGATTCAGGAGTAAAACCAGGAGCTTTTGAATCACCATTATTCATGAATCCTCGGCAAATGTGTCAGTCGGCAAAGATAATATATCTCCCCCCCCGCCCCCCGATTTTTCGTAGCTTCTTCTGTTGAGAACAGTGATGGCCAAGGAAGAAGATGTGGTAACTGGGGTGTGTTTTTTTTTAAATAAACTGCCAACCCAGGGATACCGTGTGCGAGTTGTTAATTCTGAATGGCGGTAAGTCTGCTCGCGCTGCTGTCACAAAATCCCACAGACTGGCTGGCTTATAAACAGCACGTGTTTATTTCTTAAAGTTCTGGAAGCTGGAAGTCCAGGCTCAGGGCTCCAACAGATGAGGTGTCTGGCGAGGCCTGTGCCTGGTTCATGGGCAGCCTCTCTTCCCTGTGTCCTCAGGAGGAAGCTCTCTGGGCTCTCTCTTAGAAGGGCACAAATCCCATTCATGAGGACCCTGCGCTCATCATCTACTCACCTCCCCAAGTCCCCCCCCCCCCCCAAACCACCACTCTGGGGGTTAGGTGTCAACATAGGAATGTTGAGGGGACACAGACCTTCAGTCTGTAGCAGTCTAAGAATGTTCAGTGCCTGTGACCTTCTCTTTTTAGAAATTAAGAGTGATTCTCATACTCTTTGGTTAAATTTGACATAAAAATTGCCATCAAGCTATGGTCTGCTTTCTCAAGGGGAGGTAAGCATTGTGAACACAGTGGTGTTGACGGTGCAGTTGGAGGCCTGGGTGTTCGTGTCCCCAAGTGAGGTGGCTGTGGCTAGGGGAGGCAGCCCCGCTCTCTCCCCTCTAAAGTCGGGTACTCGGCAAGCTGCACTCCCATCAACTAGGGAGAAATCACTGGCAGGCCTCCAAAGAAAGGAATCCACTCAGCATTTTATTTCTTAAAAAATACAGTCTTTACATGATACTATGTAGAGAAAACCCTAAAGACTCCACCAAAAAACTACTAGAACTAATAAAGGAATTTAGTAAGGTCGCAGGATACAAAATCCATTGCATTTCTATACCCTAATAATGAAGCAGCAGAAAGAGAAGTTAAGAAAACAGTCCCTTTTACAATTGCACCAAAAATAATAAAGTACCTAGGAGTAACACTTAAGCAGGTAGGTGAAAGATTTGTACTCTGAAAACTCTAAGCCACTGATGAAAGAAATTGAAGGCACCACAAACAAATGGAAAGACATTCCATGCTTTACGGGTTGGAAGAAAAAATATTGTTAAAATGTCCATGCTACCCAAAGCAATCTATAGATTTAATGCAATCCCTATCAAAGTACTAATAGCATTTTTCACAGAATTAGAACAAACAATCCTGAAATTTGTACAGAACCACAGAAGAGCCTGAACAACCAATTTAGCAATCTTGAAAAAGAAAAAAACAAAACTGGAGGTATCACAATTTCAGATTTCAAATTATATTACAAAGCTGTAGTGATCAGCAGTGTGGTACTGGCATAAAAATAGACACATAGATCAATGGAACAAAATAGAAAACCCAGAAATAAACCCACGATTATATGGCTAATTAATCTTCAAGAAAGCAGGAAAGAATATGCAATGGGAAGAAGTCTCTTCAACAAATGGTGTTGGGAAAATCGGACAGCCACATGCAGAAGAATGAAATCGGACCACTTCCTGTCATCATACACAAAAATAAACTCTAAATGGATTAAGGATCTAAATCTGAGACCTGAAACCATAAAAATCCTGGAAGAGAGCACAGGCAATGATTTCTCTAACATTGGCCTTAGCAATATCTTTTTAGATATATCTCCTGAGGCAAGGGAAATAAAAGCAAAAATAAACTGTTGGGACTACATCAAATTCTGCACAGCAAAGGAAACGACCAACTAAAAGGCAACCTACTGAATGGGAGGAGAAGATACAACATATCCAGTAAAGTGTTAGTATTCAAAATATATAAAGAACTGCTACAACTCAACACCCAAAAAGCAAGCCAATTAAAAAATGGGCAGAAGACATGAACAGACAGGTGTCCAAAGAAGACCTCCAGATGACACCAGATGCTCAACATCACTCATCAGCAGGGCAGTGCCAATCACAACCACAGTGACTTACCACCTCACATCTGTCAGAATGGTTAAAATCAACAACGCAAGCAAGAACAAATGTTGGTGAGGATGTTGCACTGTTGGTGGGCATGCAAACTGGTGCAGCCACTGTGGAAAACACTATGGAGGTTAGTGTAGTTAAAGATAGAACTACCCTATGGTAATTGTACCACTGGGTATTTACCCAAAGTACACAAAAACACGAATTTGAAAGGATCTATGTACCTCTGTGTTTATGGCAGCATTATTTCGAATAGCCAAGTGTCCATTGATAGATGGATGGATAAAGATACGCACACACACACACACACACAATGGAATATTAGTCATAAAAAAGAAAGAAATTTTGCCACTTACAACACCATGGATGGATCTAGAGAGCATGATGCTAAGTGAATCAGAGAAATACAAATACCATATGATCTCACCAGTCTGTGGAATTTAAGAAACAAAGAACAAGGCGGGGTGCGGGAAGACAAACCAAAAAAACCACACGCAGCAAACCAGACTCTTAACTATAGAGAACAAACAGGTGGTTGCCAGAGGGGGGCGGGTGGGGGATGGGTGAAACGGGAAGGGGCTGAAGAGCACACTTCTTGAGGAGCACTGAGTAATGTATGCAAGTCCTGAATCGCTATATCGTAACCCAAAACTAATATAACACTATGTTAACTACGCTGGAATTAAATAAGATTTGGCACATGAAAATAAATAAGGTCTTTATAAAAAGGAATAATTGGAATCACAGCAGGGATTCTTCCAGTATATGGTATGGGTTTTTATATTATTATTAAGATTTATTAGAGAGCGTGAGCAGGGGGTGGAGGGGGGGGCCGTGGCTGAGAAGCAGACTCCCAGCTGAGCGTGGAGCCCGACTCGACCCGGGGCTTGATCTCACGACCCTGAGATCATGACCTGAGCCGAAATCAAGAGTCGGTCGCTTAACCGCCTGAGCCATCCAGGGGCCCCTCCGGTATCTTTCTGTAAGATGCGGTGTTCGTCCGTCCTGAGACTGCGGAGGCAAAGCTGGAGGTGAGGTTTACGGTGGCTCCTGGGAAGAAAGCCCATCCTGTCACCAGGGGCCTTTGGATCCCCAGAGGCCTTCGTTCATCCCCAGGGCCTTCAGCAGGACGTCTGTTGGAATGGCAACTTCCCAGTGGCAGAAGCAGGAGGAAGAATGCAAGAGTGACAAGGAAGGAGGGCGGGCTCATTCCCCACAGCTGTTCTAGAGGCTTCTGTGGACTTGGCTTGAGTGCCTCTTGAAGAAGCTCCAAGAACAGACTGACGTGTGTAGCATTGACCTTCCGTGTCCCTGCCGCCATCCCTCCCCCAGAGGGGTTGGGATCCAGAAGAAAGGAAAGGAAAGTGGGAGCCATACCCCCACTTCACTGGAGACCGCCCCATCGGGGTAGCAGACCGCTCCCAGCCCGCCACAGAGCTCAGGGCTTCAGGGAAAGAAAAGCCGATCGTTCTCACAAGAAGGCTTTTTATGACCTGAATTCTGCCCTGCATCCCATCAATACCTTGATGTCAGCTCTCAACTAAGAGTTTCTGCGGACCCCCGGAGGAGGTTGGGACTCAGCCAAGTGACCTTGTTTTGCAAATGGAAGTGTGGACACTAGAAAGAAGGCTCAAGGTCTCCCCTGAGCTGCCGTGAGGAGGCGAGGGGCCAAGGTTGCGACCTTGGGGCACACACACGACTGCACAACTCTTCCCCACCGTCACTCCAGAGCACAGTCGGTGCTTGAACATAATTTTGCCTTTTTTTTTTTTTTTTTGCTTTTCCTTAGATCTGCCTACATACCCTTAGGGTTCATCTGAGCAATGAAATGATGAGAAGATCGGTGGGGCAACATCAGCAGCGTAGGAAACCTCTCCAGAATAGTAGGACTAGGGGAGGGCTGCCGACTGAAGAATCTCGCTCAGATGTTCCCGAATCCCGCTGACCTCCTCTCCGTCGCCAGAGAGCCTCAGTGGGGAAGGAATCACTGAGCTCTACAGAAACAGAAATGTTCTTTCCAGAAGTTAATTAATACTTTTTTCCCCCCTGTATGCTTAACGAGTCTTCACCAAGTGGAAAATGGAAGATGCTATCTTCTGTCAGTCTGAATAATTGTAATGATCTGCATAATTAGAATTCGCTGTGGTAATGAGAACCGTGACACCCAAGTTCCTTGTACAAACAGCGGTATCACACGCCATCTATTTTAAAATGCAAGGTCCGCTTCACAGCGTTTTGGCACAGCACGTTTGGCTTGTATCATTGTGATTTATTGGCTTATTGCCGCAGCTTCAAAGTACTGTGTTAATAGACCCTTTAGAAATTGCGGAAGTTATTTTAGAAGCTTAAACGTTTGCATGATGTCAGGCAGTTTTTGTTTCCTGAGTTGGGAGTTAGGTAAATGGCATCGCACTTCATTTAAGCAATGAGTGTCGGAGATACATTGGGACAGAAGGTAAATTTTAAGAAGTCTCTTGGGCTTGGGGCACCTGGGGGGCTCAGTTGGTTGAGCGTCTGGCTCTTGATTTCAGCTCAGGTCATGATCTCAAGGTCGTGAGATTGAGCCCCAAGTTGGGCTCTGAGCAGGGCGTGAAGCCTGCTGGGAATTCTCTCTCTCCTTCTGCCCCTCCCCCCATCCCCCAAAACAAAACAAAACAAGTCTATTGGGTTTGTTGTTATTGGCCCTATTGAATTTCCTTGTGCGGAATCTGGGGCACCAAGCTTTCTTATGATTCATAAAGCCACAGCAGCTAGCTTGAGAGGGAATTCTTAGAAATGTATTCAATAGCTTATTTAGATATTAGAGAGAAATTGTTTCTTGAGGAGGCAGGTCCCAGGAGAGTGTGCGCAGAGTTCAGGGGGGAGCAACCTTTGTGTTGGCAAGGTTTTGTTGAAGTAAATTTAAACCAGAGGCGAGGAATCTTCCACGTTTTTTCCTGAGAGTCACTGACAGGAAAAAGTAGATACTGGTGGCCAGTCACACGAAAAGTAGCTGATTCGATAGATTGAAAAAAAAAGATTTATATTCCACTTAAGAATTGTCTAGTAAACCTAAAACTAGCTTCAAGTCATACCTAAGAAGTTGTGACAGCCAACTCGAGGGAGAGCGGAGGGGTGAAGGGAGAGGGGAAGAGCTGGTTCCCAGCCCGGGCGCGGACATGCGTGGTGACAGAGGGGTGCCAGTCCTCCTTCCTGAGAGGAGCGTCTCTGCGGCTCTGGGCCAGCGTGATGGGGTTGGGAGCAGATCTGGCCTGGGTCCCAGTCAGGAGATAGCACACAGAGTGCACCCTGCCTCGAGGATCTTGTCCCAGCTTCAGCCTGAGTGTGGCCTTCCACGAACACCTCCCCGGCCCCTCCACTCCCCTGCCTATGAACCTCCGGGGTCAGCGCCCCGATGGCCTTCCCCAACAGCCCACATCCCTCCCCCGGCCCCCTTGTCCATCACATCAGGTTGTACTAGCCCTTTTCTTTCTTTCTTTTTCTTTCTTTCTTTCTTTCTTTCTTTCTTTCTTTCTTTCTTTCTTTCTTTCTTTCTCTTTTTTTAAAAGATTTTATTTATTTATTTGCGAGAGAGCATGAGCAAGGGGAGGGGCAGAGGGAGAGGGAGAAGCAGACTCTCCGCTGAGCAGGGAGCCCAATGCGGGACTTGATCCCAGGACTCCAGGATCATGAGCTGAGCCAAAGGCAGATGCTGAACCAACTAAGCCCCCCTGCCCCAGGTGCCCCTGTAATGGCTTTTTTCTTAGCTTCCCTCAAGGACCCCCTATGTCTGGCATATGTAATGCTCAAAAAAATCTGTACAGGGGCACCTGGGTGGCTCAGTCACTTAGGCATCAGCCTTCGGCTCAGGTCATGATCTTGGGGTCCTGGGATCGATCCCCACATCCGGCTCTGTGCTCAGCGGGGAGTCTGCTTCTCCTGCCTCTGCCGCTCCCCCTACTTGTGCTCTCTCTCTCTCAAATAAAGAAATAAAATCTTAAAAAAAAAAACTTTAAAAAAGTGTGTAAAACATGAGCGAAGAACTCTTTCTCCGTTCCTTCTGGACTGGTCACAGCAGGTGATAGGTTATGGGTTTACCAGGCTGGCCCTGGGCCGCGGTAAGATCCCACTTCCTGGGATCCCACCCCAACGCTTCCCGGTGTGCGACACTTCAGGCCCACACATAACCTCCCTCTCCCGCTCGAGTGAACAGCAGAGTAGCCAGTCCCACCTACGTCAGGCTTGTTAAGAGGCTCAGATGTGAGGGTCGCCATCAAGAGCCTGGCCCACAATGAGCTCTCAGGATAAGGTGACCCCCACAAGTGCCCTTGGACCACGTGGAGACTTCGTATTGTGGTATGTTCTCCACCAGCATTTTAAGACCTCAGGGAGTAGAGATAAGTCCCTATTTATCAACAGACCCCTGGGAATGGTTGGTTGTTCCGGGAGCATGGCGACTCGTCTTTGACGGTAAATGACAAGATTTAATACTTGGGACAGTCTGCTCAGTGGAGTGCCATGTACCCCGCGGCTCCTGGGGATGGGAGGGCCTCAGACAAAGAATTCCCTGCAAATTACCTTCCTAAGATGACAGTTTCACTGACTGCCACAGAAGTTTGTTTTTTTTTTTAACCTCTTTTCCTCCAACATTTTATTATGAAAATGTTCCAATATATAAAAAAGTTGAGAGTGAACCCTCATTCAGCCGCCACATACGTTCTACAACTGTTAAAATTTTGCTAGACCTGCCTTACAACAAATCTATCCCTCTGTCTACCTATCCGCCCAATGAAGTTGGCACCTAAGTGAAGTTGCCAACATCCGGGCCCTTCCCCTAAATGCCTGCGCACGCGCAATGTTACCAGAGCTCAGTGCGCGTTGGTGGGGATTTTTAGGTGGAACATATGTGATGTCGCACTTGACTCTGAGACGCACCATTCCACATCGAGATGCGTAACATTCCGTTATTTTAGAAAGTTCCCTGGCCCTTTCCGGGCAATCTCATCCCACCCCCAGCTCACCCTCACCCCCACTCCACAGGCAGTAAATATTGATTTTTTTTTTTCTCCCAGAGTCACAACCCACTTTTGCTACTTATATTTTGCTACAGAATTTTTTAAAAATATTACTTTTATTTCATACAGTGGGAAGTCTTAACTGATAGATTATGCTTTTATTGTGCCGAGTTATGCTTGAAAGAACACCGTCGAACCTTGAGTCAATTCTCATTTACCAGCAGCAAGGATGGTGACACTGGGTTGTCCTGTTCCTAATTAACAGTTTTCACAGGGATCCATTTTGCCAGAAAAAAAAAAAGAGAGAGAGGGAGAGAGAGAGAGAAACGACCCCCAGCTCACAGGAACTTAGGCGATGAAGTGTAGAACGGATTTCCAGATGACCGGTGTCTGTCGCTAGTCCTGAGCAGGGAGGGGCTTTGGTGATCAGCAACCATAGATACACCAACCCCCCAGGGGGTCCATGCTGAGCCCCCAATTCTGCAAGGGGACCTCTTCCTGCCCCAGACCCAGACTGGCTGGGGCGAGGCTTCTGCTGGGGATCAGGTGCCCGGGGTCAGGGTCTGACAGGGGTGTCAGAATACTTGAGTCTGAAAGGGGAACTTGGCAGTGATTCAGTACTTGGACAAGGAAGCTGGAATCCCGAGAACCTAGCATCGTATTTCCCACCGTACCGGCTTTTTTTCACTTTTATTTTTTTAACTTTTCCCACGATTCCTTAGCAAAACCTCCTTAGAATGATTTTTGGGAGAGCAGAACACTTTCAGAGGAGAGAACAGAGGGTGGTCTCGGTCCCACCCATCCAAGCCACTACAGTCTGGGTAGACTTTCGAAAAGCCTGGTTTGGCAGTCGGAACAAGGGAGCCCCAAAGGTGCCCGTGTCCTAATCCTGGACTGTGTGACTGTGTTACTGGGGGCTTTGCAGATGCGGTCAAGTTCAGGATCCTGAGACGGGGGGATGACCCTGGGTGATCTGGGTGGGCCCAGTGCAGTCACATGTGTCCTAGGAGAGGAAGGCAGGATCACAGAAAGGAGGTGTGATGTCCGCGGTGAAGAGTGGAGAGGTGGGCTCTGTAGATGGGGAAGGGGCCATGAGCCAAGGATGTCAATGGCTTCCAGAAGCTGGGTAGGGCAAGGAAACGGCTTCTACCCTGGAGCCTCCGGAAGGACCCCCGCCTTGAGGTTGGTCCAGTGAGACTGATTTCAGACGTCTGACCTCCAGAACTCTAAGAGAAAATTCGGGTTGTTTTAGGCCATCAAGTCTGGTTATTTCGCTACAGCAACAACAGGAAATAGCTACAACTGGCTACCTGGATTTTTATGGCAGGCGCCACTTGGAATGAGCGGCCAGGGGCCTGGGGACAAACGTGTAGTGAACCCCTACCTTGTGCCAGGCATTTAGACCCCTAATATTACTCGTCACAAAAGGTCTGCAAATGTGGGTCTGATCTCTGCCGCAGATGACAAAGCAGACTCGGACGCGTCAAGTGACTTGTCCAAGGTCACTGCCTTGCGGGTAGCAGGGCTGGGACCTGAGTGGAGGGCCTCAGGCTGTATCACACGTCAGAGGCCTGGCCAGATAGTCCCATGCTCAGCATGGTGCCGGCTGGGTCTAAGCGGACAGCCCTGGGAAGACCTGCTCCTGCCGCTGAATTCGGTCCTCACTTCCCACTGAAACCCATAGCGGGTGAGGCTGGGGACGGATAAGGAACAGGAGCCCAATTCTGAGTAAGACAGCTCCTCGCCACAGTCTAGGGGCGGCTGTGGCTGAGTACGTAGAAAATTCGAACGTGCTCCCGAGCTTGCTTGGGTGCCGGGGGTGTGCCCAGCACAGGGGGGTTCCCGGGCTGAGGTCATTGAAGAGCTGGACCCTCCAGACAGTGCTCCCTGGTGGGTCATCTCTGCTGCCACCGAAGTCCCATTGAGGCTGGGTCCTGGTGATGGAGGTGGGCCTGTCTGAGCGGCCAGGGTCCCCACCGAGTGTTGGGTCCTGCTCAGCGGTGATTGCGTTGGCGGGATCTCTGCCTTGGCCCTGAGTGTGTGCTGGAGCCGAGGAGGACTGGCCCACCACCTGCCCTCCCTCCCTTGCTGCTGGAGCCCAGACCTCGCCCGGCGTCCTGCTGGGACTCTGCTTGGGCTCCCACAGTGGCCGGCAGCCCTCAGGACCTCCGGGCACCTGCCCTTGGCTTTCCTTTCTCACGTGGCTGTAGATCCCGTGGTTCCGTGCAGCTGCTCTCAGGAAACAGATGTGCTCACCTGACACCTGCTTAGGGACGTGCCCTGGGGTGTCTTCTGCTCACTGGGCACGTTTGTGTTTACTTCCCACCCTGGGATTCCTCTCTGTTCCTGAGGAGAGTGCTTACAGATGCTTAGCTCAGTTGGGTTTTAAGACTAACTGAAAGGGACCCACAGAGAGGTGGGAACCCCTGGCTTGGAACACTCCAGCTTGAGTGTCCAAAAAAGCACTGGAGCTCTGGGCGGGGCGTGGACAGCATAGGATGGGCCCCCGGGACCCACGAGCACACGGGTCCGGCTGCAGTGTGTGCGTCTGCCCGTTTCCACTGGCTGACCTTGGGGCCCCAGTCTGGTGTTGGCCGCAATGACCAGTCTCTCTTCTTCTCCTGCCCCCCACAAGCCAGCGCGGCGTGGGCCTGAGTAATCTGCCACCTTCCTCCGGGAAGGGCAAGGGGAACCTTTGAGCGTAGCATGTGGGGGCGTGCAGGGAAGGCTCGGGGTGCTCAGCACCCTGCACGTTCGAAGACAGGACTGGCCTTTGACCGGCTCTTGGGAGAGAACCCCTGACCCCTGGGACTCCTGTCTGCTGGGAGTGTGTCTGTGCACTTGGGGCCCCAGGGGCTGGAGACTGAGGAGCTGAGGAGGAAGCACCTGCCCCACGGACCTCCAGTAAAATCCCTTTCACCCAGCTCGGGTGAGTTCGCATGGTTGGCAGCACGTGGGGCATGTCGCATCGTTGCTGGAAGAATCAGGTGCTAGCCCTGTGGCTCCCCGGGGAGGGCAGCTGGCAGCTCCTGCCTTGTTTTGCACGTAGTCTGTCCTGTGTACCCTCTACCTTTGCTTTCAAAATGATCTGTCTCCCGTCATCAGCTTCCGTAAGTCCCGTGAGTCCTGTGAGCTGGTCTTGGGGACCCCTGACCATGGGGAGGATCTCCAGCTGGCTGGGCTGGGAAGGGAAGCCCCCATACTGTTCTCGAAGAGGGACCAGATCTCGTTAACTAGTTACAGATTACCTGCACCATTACCAGCCTGACCTCCGGACCTGTGGACCCATGACCCTTCCCATGGTGCCTTTAGCATAGCTGGGCCAAGACTGGGACGTTCAGGCAGAGACCTTCCTAAAGACTTGGGGCACAGGCATGCTCAGAGTAGACAGACTGCCTAACTGGTACAGTCTCTGTGCCTGGCCTGAGTCACCATAGCCTTCCTTCCTGGGCCGGACCCCTGATCGCCCCCACCCCCAAACATTCACACTGGGTTTCTGTACCTTGCAAGGTCCAAGCCAAGAGAGAAACAGTTCTAAGCTCTCTCTTTCGTCTACCTGGAGCCAAATCCTGAGCTGGCATTTCCTATCTGGGTTCCACCCTCCTCCACGAGTGGTGTCCCTGGGAACGACCTCTGACCTCTGGCCTCTGTGTCCCACGCTAACACCATTACCTACCAGGCGCCCCAATTTTAACATCAATTTTAAGTTTACCAACGAGAGTGGGGCACCTGGGTGGCTCAGTTGGTTAAGTGGCTGCCTTTGGCTCAGGTCATGATCCCGGGGTCACCTCGATCGAGCCCCACGTCGGGCTCCATGCTCAGCAGGGAGTCTGCTTCGCCCTCTCCCCCTGCCCCTCCCCCTGCTTGTGCTCACTCTTTCTCTTTCTCTCTCTCTCTCATATAAATAAATAAAATCGTTTTTAAAATATAAATAAATTTACCAATGAGAGCACTGAGGCATAGAGAAGTCGAGTGGCCTAGGGCCAGACAGCTGAAAAAAAAGTGAAAGAACTGGCTGTTGAGGCCACGCAAGCATCGCTGCTACGCTGCTCATTTAGTTACATATAATGTATTATAAAACACATTTATTTAGGAATATTGCTTTCCCCCCACTGTTTAGGAAACACTATTAAAACACTCTGTCTGCATTTTCAGTATCGATGTCTCCGTTGTCACTAGAGCACATTTTGAGCTCTGAACCAGCTTTTCTGGAGCCGAGCTGCTCACACATCGTGGGGCATACCACCCACCTCCGGGAGGGGTCCTGTTTAAACTCAGGGTCCAGCTCCAAATTTCTAGCAAGCTCCCGGGCCCGTGCTGCGGCTGCTGGCCTGGAGACCACGGAGCGAGAGGCGGGTCCCAGGGGCGCACTCCCTTGGCTTTCATTTGGGTCAGATGGAACAGTTTTGAGTCTATGCGTGACCACTTCCAGGGGAATCTGGTCTCAGCCTTGTAGGGCGCTTGAGCTTCTCCTGTCGTCCCGTAGGTGTTTGCCCCTGGTCTCCATGTGTAACCGCCTACTGTTTGCCTTTTAAAGTGATCCGTAAAAGATGTGGTTATAATGACGTTCAGTGTTCCAGCTGGGACTATTGATTGCATCCTGTTTAAATATTTTGGCCAAACTAGTTCCAATGAGGTCATTTGGGGGCTCTCCAGATGGAAAGTCGTTATTTCACCTAGAGAGGTTCAAAGAAGGCCCTGTAGGCGACCACTTTGGAAAGAGTCCACAATAAGGAGTGTCTTCTTTTTCAAGAGAGAATGTTGAGAAAAAGCAACCTCACCATTTCGGGTCTTTTGTGGATGGAACTCAGCTGGGCGAAGCGGTCACTACGCCCAGGTCACGGTGGCTTCCTGCGGGCCCTCACACTTGTCACGTGTGCTCCCAGCCTGCATTTGCCGTTCCTTCTGCTTAAGAAACTCTTGCTCCCTGTGTGGCTGCTACCTTCTCGTGGTTCAGGTCTATTCAGAGAGGCCATCTCTACCCCCCTGGCTGGGGGCCAACCCTACTTCCCCCCAAGAAGCCCAGTCAACATCAGTGTCATTTTTGATCCTCTGTCTTTTTTTTTTTAAGATTTAAAAAATTTTTTAATTTATTTAACAGAGAGAGAGAGCACAAGACAAGTTGGGGGAGCAGGAGAAGAAGAAGCAGTCTCCAGCAGAGCAAGGAGCTGGATGCGGGGCTCGTTCCCAGGACCCCAGGATCATGACCTGAGCTGAACACAGAAGCATAACCAACTGAGCCACCCAGGCACCCCCATCCTCTGTTTCAATCATGACATCCGTCAATACCTAACCCGAGCTTGTGTATGTACGTACATAGGCACGTGTGTACATGTATGTGTGTAAGTAGGGGTGTCTGTGTGTGTGTGTGTGTGTGTGTGTGAGAGAGAGAGAGAGAGAGAGAGAGAGAGATGCAATGGCTGTCCTTTACCAACATAACTTCCAAAAGGGCAGAAACCGGGTCCAAAAGAGCAGAAACCGGGTCTGTCTTACTGTATTAGGTGCTTGACATGTATTCATCACATAGTTAACAAACACTCGTTTTGGTTTTGTTTTAAATGCTAAATGAATAAAATCCTTGCATAAGCTCAAATTCAACTCCAAAGAGTAAAATACTGAGTTAGCTTTTTATGTGTCTTTGAGATGCTAGTTTCTCAATGTGTTTGTTCCGTCACAGAGCCTGTCATACGATGGACACCCAGCAGATGGCGCCATTTCCCTGGGACGGAGCCGCTCCACCGGGGGTGGCGGCCTGGCCTGGCTCCCGCCTGTCCCGTGACTCAGGCTTACCCACGCTGAGCCGGATTACAATCTTCCTGAAGAACCCTCTGTGTGGACAGCAAACCAGGCAGATTTACGCCTGTCCCCAGGTACAGCCCCGCTTCCCCCACATGCCTCACTTCCTCCCACGGAAGGGGTCTCGCATCCTTCCCTGGGCCTCCGGGGGTGCGAGGGGCTGTATGTTGGCCCCAGGCGGCCCAATCCTACAGAGAAGCCCGGTGTGTCTCGAGTCCGTCCCTTCCCCTCCTGGACACGCCTCGTGCAACAGGCCAGAAACGGGTGGTGTGGTGTTCTCAGGCCCGCAGCCGGCCAGCGGGGAAGATGGCAGGGAGGGAATTCGGGGCCTGAGGACCAGGAGGGGGAACCTAGCCCCCACTGAACTCGGACAAGCCTCCTCAGCTCTCTCTCAGCTTCCTCATCTGTCAACTGAAATAATCACAGTGCCTCCTGTCGCAGAGCAAATCCTATGAACTTGCTTCTCCACGAGGGAGGCTGGCAGAGGGTGCAGGTCCAGGCGGCCAAAGCGGAGGTAGGGTCTGTCTGTGTTCGGGTGAGATGCCGAGTGGCTGCACTGCAGGGGGCCAGCCAGGGTGCTCTGCCCTTGGCCCGCAGACAGGTCATCAAGGAAGCATTCTGACCTGCCCCTGGGTCTCCAAAACCCTTGGGACTTCAACTTTGCCATATTCAGGACAGGCTATCGCTGCATCTGTCTGTCGGGGCATTAACAGCCCCTCCGTTACCCGTGTTCCACTTTGGCATTTCCCTTCTCAGGAGGGCTCTTTCCTCCCTCCCGGGGTGGCCACGAGGCTGGCGGACAGTTGTGATGGGGAGCGGGAGAATGGGAGGCGGCACACACGTGTTACACGTTACCACGATCAGTCCTGTTGTCTGAACCCGCCTTCCGACAGTCGCTCAAACCAGACACTCTTTGCCTCCGTCCCGTGCAGACAGGCCGGTGCGTGTCTGCTCCGAATACCTCTCGAATCCGTTCTCGTCTCTCCACCCCCGTTACGGCGTCCTCATGGTACCTACCCTGCCCTGCCTGCCCATTCTCCGGGCTTAGAAAGCCGCACGCCCGCGACTCACCCTGCGTGAGAGCACTCCATGGTTTCCGTTGCCCAGGAACCCCATCTGGGCCCCCCTGGCCCCGGTGCCCTCTGGCCATGCCTCCACTGACACTCCTCCTGTGGTTTGAGCAACGCTGTCCTCTCGGGAGCTGGATAAAATACTCATCCCACGGGCCTCACCCCTTCTTCTTCCTAGAGGAATCCACAGCCCCCTGGTCCCGGCTGGTGCCTTTTGGGACCCTTGTTTCCTCTCTGCCAGCCCTTGGGTTGTTACTGACCTCCACCACTGAATGTAAGCTCCCGGGGCATGGGCACACATCTCCCTTCTTCCCTGGAGCCCCTCCAGTACCCAGCACAGTGCCTAGAACATAGTAGGTGCTCAGTAAATACAGATTTTCGTGGGAGAATCCTCTGCACTATGCTTCCTTTGAGGAGGGCCACTCTTTCTCGAGTCGGGATCATGGACGTTTGTGAATGGAAGGGCAGTCTCAACACTTTCAAAAGGTGCTGGGTGGGAAGCCTGTTGAAAACGGTGATAAAACTAGTTTGGAGTGGTAGAAGAAAGAGCCTTATTTTTTATAAGACCCCAGAGTTGGGGGGGCACTATACCGTCTCTAGTAGCAGAAGCACAGGGCTGGGACTCAGACGGCCTGGCTTCTAGTCCCGGATCTGCCACTCTTAATGCTGTGCGACTTCAGGGGACTCACTTTTCCTCTCTGGGCCTCTGTTGCCCCAACTGTATGTATAAGCTCTTGGGCTGCGTGGGTTCCCTGGCCTTTGCCATGTCTGATGTGCCAAAGGTTTAGAACTCAGAAGTCATCGGGGGCTGATCAGTAATCACACTGCAGGCTATTCTCAGGTGAGACGATTAAACAGCCCCTGGTCCATTTTAGTCCCGAGCTCACTTTGTCAAGGCCTCCGGAGTCAAGCTCGCTGATCTCAGATGGCGTAACTCCAAGTCTTAGATCATGCGTGTGTGCTCTCTCGCGGTGCCACTTCCCTCAAAGACCGTTTCTGACGAGGCGTGCGAGGGCTGAATTGCATTCGAAATGCATCATGACCATGGTCTCGGGGGCTTGGCTGGGACAGACGGGTGTGCTTGCAAAGTGAGGAGATTCCTTCCAAGTTTGCTTTAGCCAATCTGGACTTGTATGCATTGGATTTGCTCCAAGGGGACCCCGCCCGTGTTGTCTTCCCAGAACCGTGGCTGCTAGCCGGCAGATCGCGGCATTCTAGACCCGAGGTTGGCAAACTTGTTTTGCAAAGGCCCAGTTAGTTAAATATTTTAGGCTTGGCAGGCCATAGCGTCCCTGTCACTGTTCTTCGACTTTGCCATTGTCGCCTGAGGAAGCCACACATAATATGTAAACAAATACGTGTGGTTCTGCTCCAGACTTTATTTATGAACGCTAAAATTAGAATTTTATATAATTTTCACATGCCCGGAAGTACTGTTTTTATTTTGTTTTCTTCTCTTTCAACTATTTAAAAAATGTAAAATCTGTGCTCCACTCACCAGCCACACAAGAAAGAAGCGGTGGGCTGGATTTGGCCCCTGGGCCAGAGTTTCAGACCCCTGTTCTGGACTGTGGCACAGGGGCTGACCAGCAGGGCGGGCCTGGGTCCAGGACGGGGTCTGGGTCTCCTGGAGGAGTTTCGGGGATGAAGCAGGGGACCTCACTTACGTTTCAGGGGAACAAGAAAGTCAGAACGCATGTGTCCTATGGCATCAGGGAGTGGCAAGTTCTAGAACCCCACAGCAGGGAGAGGAGCAGAGAGATGCCATGGGGGCGTCCCTGTGTCTGGGGGTCCTGTATAATTCCCGCTAGGCCTGACCAGGGTTGACTGGCCCTGTGAGACCAGCAATACCTTCTGTTTTCAGGTTTCTGCTGGGGCATCCTTGGAAGGCCTGAGGGACACACAGGTGGCTCGTCCCCATGTGGCCTCAGTGAGGGGGCCTGGTGCCCACTGAGAAGGGACGTTTGTATGAATGTCCCGTTGTTGATATGAATCGCATGGGAGTGGCTCAGAACCTCCGGGAGTGAGTCTGAGTCCAGATGGGGAAGTGCACGCCTGAGCCCTGGCGCTCTCCGGTGTTGGCAGGGAGAGGAGAGCGGGGAGAAACCAGCAAAGGAGGGTAAAGGGCCAGTGAGCAGGAATCAACTGGCACTTCCTGAGGGGCAAAGGTGCCGAGGGGGGCAGGTGGGATGGGGGCTGAGACCCGGCCATTGGACTTAGCTACATGGGGGTCACTGGGGACCTGGACCAGAGCAGCGAGGATGGAGGGGTGGGGCGGAGGCGCCTCTCCATTGCTCTGCCGGCAAATCGAGCTCTCTGTTGCTTCCTCCAAGAAGTCTTCCTGGACTCATCCATGTAAAAATGCTGTCTTCCTGCTCTGGAAGGCTGGCCCTCCATGTAAGCAGCCCTGTGTGAGGCTTGCTATGGGTGTGGGGAGGGGGGTTGACATGACTAACTGTACGGCCTTCAGGAAGGGCCCCAGCCCAGGGAGGCACCGCTGCGTGCCTGGGTTCAAATCCTGACACCCCCACTCACAAGCTGCGTGACCTCAGGCAGGTTACTTATGCCGTCAGAGATTTGTACCTTAGGGTACAAACGCGCTCAGAACCCCTGCTGTGAGGACTAAAGTCATGATATATAAAAACATCCAACACTGTGTGTCCTACAAGTGCCCTTTTCCCCCGTTCACACAGGAAGTGGGTGTTAGGCCCGGCATCGGTACTCAGAAAGCCAATGGACAAATACAAGAATAAAAAGAAAGTCACAGCAAATCGTCCCTTTTATTTGGTGACACCATTCTTAATCCGATGCCCATTTTATAAACTGAGGCCGAGAAAAAAGAGTGTCCTGTCAAAGGTCCCCAGGCAGGTGCCACCCAGCTCTGTGCCCACCGCATGCCCGTGGCCACGGGTCCGCTGCAGGCCTGGCTGTGCTGCCGTGTTCCCAGAGAGGAAACGGCTGGATCTGAGCCTGGCTGAGGGAAGTGCCCTGCACATCCATTCATTCATTCATGCATGTGCGCATTCATTCGTTCTTTTCCCAGCTTCACTGGGGTATAATTGACAAACATACTTGTATGTATTTAAAGTGTACCCTGGGGGCGCCTGGGGGCTCAGTCTGTTAAGCATCTGACTCTTGATTTCGGCTCAGGTCATGATTTCAGGGTCCTGGGGTCGAGCCCCGCATCGGGCTCTGTGCTCAGCAGGGGGTCTGCTTCTCCTTCTCCCCTTGCCCCTCCCCCTGCACTTGCTGTCTCTCTCAAATAAATAAATAATTAAGGTCTTAAAAAAAGTGTGCAATGTGCCGATTTGCTGTACGCCCACAGCGTGAAATGATGGCCACAATGAGGTTAATGAACGTATCCGTGACTCCACATACTTACCATGTTTTCATGTCTGGTGAGAATGCCTCAGATCTCCCCTTCCAGCGAATTTCAAGTACACGGTACAGTATTATTAACCACGGTCACCATGCTGTGCTCTCGATCCCCAGAATTCGTTCATCTGTAACTGAAATTATGTAATACCTCCGGGGCTCCGTTTGCGCGTCTGTAACATGGGAGTAATAATATCCATCTAAAGGGTTGTGGGGAGAATTGAAGGGGCTTGGGTACCACGTGCCGAGCACGGTGCTTTGCACGTAGGGGGTACCGAGTCAACTGCACGCCTAAGACGTCACGTCTCGTCTCTGCCGTGTCTTCAGCTGATCTGAGTGGCTTCCATCTCCTTTCATGGGGACAGGGGTGATGGAGAGAAACGAAGGATTTGAAAGACATCGGGAGGTCAAACTGGAGATGCTGGATGAAAGACAAAGCAGGAGCCGAGTGTAAAGCCCAGATTTCCGCACCGCGGCCTGGGAACTGGCATGGGGGGGGCGGTTCGAGCCGTCTTTGTTGGCCAGGCCTTCCTTCACATGATGACGGAGGCCCCCAGTAACCTACACGTGTACGAGCAATGCAGTGGTCTTCCCATGCGCGCGGGTGCGGTGGGGAGCTGCGGCAAGAGAGGTCAGCCCTGGCCTCTTTTTAAACTTGGCCTGAGACCTGCTGGCGGGTGGGCTGTGAGAGCCACGTGCTGTCGGAGGGCTCTCAGGGATTACCCAGCCGGCCACTCTAGACGTGTGAGCGGGGCTTGGAAGCCTGAGCAGCCTGACTCCGGGCTTCTAAGTGCCCCTGGTGCGTGGAACCGATTTTAATCAGCGTAGGTGTTGTTCAGGTCTTCGATGCATCCGGCTGTTTGGATCGAATAGCTGACCCGACACTCTGAGAGTCTCTAAGCCCCCGAGTCATAAACAGCAGGGAGAAGAGGCTTAGCATTTACTATTCATGGCTCAGGTTTGGGATAATAAAGTTTCTTGCTGAATGTATGCGGGTCTTCTTGGCCCTGGGCATTAAACAGCCCATGTGTATGTGAGTCCCTGTGTGTGTGTGTGTGTGTGTGTGTGTGTGTGTGTGTGTGTGACATTTTTCAACGGGGTTGGGGTGGGGTGTGTTATTAATACAGTAACTACATTTCCCAAACAGTGTATGTCTCCTAATCAACCATTTTTGTTAGAGATCACAGTTCTACCCACAGTGAGACAGGCGTTCTCAGCCATCTGGGATAGTCACGCATCCCGCGCATAGCATTTCCCAGGGGACTGGGGTTTCTGTCACAGCTTTGGAGGCATCAGGGGGATGCAAAGGGTCTAGGGTCTGCTAGAAAAAGCTCACATTTAAATGCCTTCTCTGCAGAAGGAGGTATGTGCATGGGCGTAGAGGCATGTAAATCTCTCCTCCTTGAAGATCCCTCGTCAGCCCTGACCTCAGCCTTCTGGTCCCCCCAGAAGGGGCTCACCGGCGCCTCGGCCTCCTGGCGCGGTGAGAGGAGGAAGGGAGGCGGAATGATCTGAAACGGGCGAGGATCTCTCAGCTTCCATGTTTTCTTTTTCTCTCTTCCAAACTTTTCTTGGATATTTTTTCTAGCTTCCTCTTCCTAGTGAACTTCAGAATCATTTTCTCAACAGATTCTCTTTTTAACTTTCGCTCACCTACACACATTCGAGGCAGTGAATAATGGCCACGATCTCAGCCTGTCCTCAGCCCAGCAGAGCACGGGCTCCGTTCCTCTTCCACCTTCTGAGAGCGACCTCAAGTCTGCTGGAGGCAGAGGCGGGGGTGGGGGGTGGGGAGCGCTTCCTGCCCACCCTGGGAGGGCTTGCTCATCTCCCCGCCAGCCTCGCCTCCATGCTGGCACCCGCCCTGGGATTTCTGTTTCTCCTTCGGGAAGCAGCCTGACGAAATTCTGGTACTGATTCTGCCCTGATGGGGATGCTGATCCCAACCCCAATCCTGTTACTATATTATCAGCTGTAAACACAACAGCAACACAATTACTAGTTTTTGAGGATTCTTGGTCTGAAACTATGTCAGGCATCTTTTGCACTTCATCTCACTTAAGTTAATCTACAATGAGCAGGGAGTGGACATGTTTTTGAGAAAGGGTGGTCTCTGTGCAACCGGCCGCCCCTGGTGTCGTGGTGCAAAACAGCCACGAATTAAACAAACGGGCGTGGCTGTGTGCCAGGTGGACTCGGTTTACAGACCCATGGTGGGCTGGATTGGGCCAGGAGGGCAGGCTCGGAGCTTGAATGCTTGGACTCGTATGCGAGCTCTGGCCACTTTTTATCTCCATAGTCTCAGGTCAATTACTGGTCCTCGTCCAATCTCCGGAAGGCCTGAAGAGGACGAAAAGGCGGAGGACGGACAAATGCACTCTCTCTGCTTTGAGCGTAGACCTCCACCTTCTCCTGCCCTCAGACATTCGCGCTCCTTCTCCAGCGTTCAGGCTCAGACAGGGATGTACTCCATCGGCCCCTGGTCCTCAGGCCTTCAGCCTCGAACTGAATCACGTCACCTGCTTTCTCGGGTCCCTAGCTTGCAGATGGCAGACTTGTCAGCCATAATCATCTGAACCAATTCGCATAATAAACTCCTTCCCTATCTATCTGTCCTACTGGTTCTGTTTCGGACAATCCTGACTGATCCAGGCCCCCAATGTCCGTCCTCCGCCTTTCATAGCACGTGAGTTTTCAGCTGGAAAGGTGGCATTCCAGAATAGAGCACCATTTCGCAGCTCTCTTGCAGCTCTATGTGGCCACGTGGCTATATTCTGACCAATGCGATCTAAGCCAAAATGTCATGGTGAGTTTCTGGGAAGTCTTCCTTCAGAGACAGACCCTCTCTCTACTGTTTTAAAATCCCTTCCATCAGGGGACGCCTGGGTGGCTCAGTCAGTTAAGTGTCTGCCTTTGGCTCAGGTCATGATCCCGAGGTCCTGGGATCAAGCCCTGCATCGGGCTCTCTGCTCAGCGGGGTGTCTGCTTCTCCCTCTCCCTCTGCTGCTCCCCCTGCTTGTGTGCAATCGCTCTCTCTCTCTCTCTCAGATAAATAAATACAATCTTAAACAAACAAATCCCTTCCTCTTTCTGCCTGCGTCGTGGTTCCAGCAGCATGGGCCCTGAGAGTGAGGCCACCGTCCAGAGACGACAGTGTGCTGAGCTGCAAGGACCTCCAGGAGCAGCGCCTCCACACACGTCCCAGTCTGCTGACCGCTGTGCTGTGACATGAGAGAAACACGATTGTCATCCTTCACCTGGGTTTCTGTCACTCACAGCTGATCCTAAATTAACTAATGTACTCTTTGAGCCTCGGTATCCTGTGTGTAAATAGTAATAACAATAATATCCCCCCTCCCCTTGAGGGTTTGTTTTGAGGATTTAACGTGTCCGTGCATGTAAAATGCTTAGAAAAGTGCTTGGTATGTAGTAGGTGCTCAATAAGTGTTAGCTGCCATTTAACCCATATATGACTCCGTGATGTGGCTCATACGACCCACATACTCTGGATGGGTGACTGAGGTTCAGAGAGATTAAGTATTAGGATTATAGTCAGCTGCTTTTAAGAGAAATATACAATTCGTGTTTTAAACAAGATGGAAGTTTATTTTTCCCTTGTGTGAAAAAGCCTAGGGCTTGTGAGGGAAGGCCTCAAAGTTCTCTGTGTTGTCTGATTCTAGTCTTTTGGGTATAACACTATTCCTCATGTTTCAAAGTGGCTGCCAAAGCTCCCATCATCGCATCCACTTTCCAACAAGGAGGATGGAGGAAGGCACCCAGAAAGGTGCACCTGCTTGTCTTAAAAGACTTGATGGAGGTCGCACTCCACGCTTTGCTTACCTCTTATTAGCCACCTTGTAGTTACATGGGCACATTTAGAGGCAAGGAGGCTGGGCATGTATCATCTTTTAGACTCTCTACTGCATAGAATGGCAGACTCAGGATTTGACTCCAGGACCCACTAATTCCAAAGCCTGTGCTCTAATCCAGAGCCTCCCATTCCTTCTCACCTTTCTTTGTCCTGTAAGTTTGTTGTGGAAAGAGCACGCCCGGGCTGCTGGTCAAATCCAACGGTTGCCACTAACCAGCTCTGTGACTGCGGACAGGTCACTCGAGTTCTTCGTGCCTTGAAAGGCAGAGACCACACATATTCCCTCTGGGCTGTTGCAGGATTACGTGAGGTGGTAGACGTCAGGAGCCAGGAAATGGGGGACTCCTCTCTTCCTGCTCCTTTCTGAGTACCCACGACGTGCCTGGTTTCCACTGGTCCCCAGAGATAGGCAGTAATGGACAATAAATGTGGAGTGGTAAGGGACATGCAAATAGGAGTCATTATTTGGACATTACTACCTTTGACTTTCTCTCTTCTTCCTCTCCCCACATGGGCAATAACCCCACTTGGCTTCCCCCAAGAGCTGACCTTGTACAGGTGCCTCTCTGGTCAGTTCCAAGGCCGAGGGCCAGTCACGGAGACAGGCTGGTTGTGGACGCAGGGGGGCAGGGGTGAGGCTGAGTGAGGAGCCCCTTGGCAGCCCCCGCTGGCTCCCCGCGTACACGGGGGTGGGGGGCAGCACCCTGAGCAGGACCCCCACCGTCTCATCGCAGGGGCTCCCAGAGGTGACCTGAATTAGCTGGTGGGGCGAACTGCTGACACAGACAGGGACATCCCTCTGGGCAGGTGCAATGGCAGAGAGCTTTCTTCTTTGCTCAGGGCATCGTATCTCTCCGCGGAGGATGGGATCCCAACGGTGGAGACAGAGAAGAAGGTGTTCGAGGTTGCTGGACATTTAGATTTGGATTCAGATGTCAAGGCGGCGGGTGGGGGGGAGGGGGAGGGTCCAATTCTTCCGTGCACCTTTCAGGTTTCACAGTATATAGAGACACGGCATGTCCTCCAAAAGGTATTCCCACTGAACAGTTCAGAGCAGGGGCTCGGCAAACTTTGTCCTTAAAGGGCCAGAGCGCAAACGCTGCTTAGGCTTTGTGGGTCAGATGGCCACTGTCGCCATAGACAACATGGAGATGAACGAACAGGTGTGGCTGTGTTCCTCTAAGACTTTGTTTTTGGTCCCTGGAATTCGAATTTTAGAAGTTTCACTCATCATGAAATATTATTCTCTAAAAAATTTTTTCAACATTAAAAAAACTTGCAAACGTTCCTAGCTCGTGGATTGTTGGCATGTAGGCAGTGAGCCAGGTCTGGTTCTCAGGCTGTGGTTGGCACTAGTTTAGACCACGATAGGAGGACTCACATTTTCTGCAGCACCTCAAGTACTTGGGGGCTTCACTGCTCGGCTACGTGTCCCCTGGCTGCTCTGTCTGCCTCTGCCATGGGCACAGCACCCTCTGCGCCTCCTTTCCCTGGGATGCTCCCGTGCCCGAGTGATCTGCTGCCTCCCCGAGTCTCCTTCTTAGGCCCCATCAGGGCTTCTCTTCCTCTACCCACAACACTGTGCCACCTACCGCTCTCCCCTGGTCACTCAGTGGCCTGAGGATGGAAGGTGGAGTGACAAGTCCTGCCCTGGCTCTCAAGGCCCTTGGGTCTGGCCCCGCCAGCCTCCTCTCCTCCCCACCTGGTTTCCTGCTCTGGCATCACTAGCCTCCTTCAGCTCCAGGACCAGACCCTGTCCTGACCCTAGGCCTTCCCATGGGCTGGTCCCTTCGCCTGGGGCACTCTGACTCCTGCCTTGCTTGGGGGACTGACTGACTCTCCATAAGAATAGAGACCCATTGAGGGCAAGGGCCTACCTGTCTTGCTCACTGCTCTACTGCGAGCACACAGTAGGATCTTACCAGTGACTGGAAGAAAGGCTGTGTCCCACCCCCTGTCCCCAGGTCACCTTGCCTGACCTCACCTACACAATGGTTGTCACCCTTCCCTGTGCATAAAACCACTTGGAACTGGTTCCTGAGGCCCACTCCCATCAGCGAGGACTCCCTAGGGCTGGTGTGGATCCCAGCACCTGTCTTACTCATTAGCCACGTGACGCCTCCCTCCCCCCAGTCCATAGTGAAAACCAAGAAATGCTAATGTCCAGCAAGTGTGGAACGTGCTTTGAGAAATGCTCATCTATGATAAGCGGATGGTCATTAAGCATCATGAAGATTGAGAGTCCTGCCCCTCTTCATCCAAGGACAGGCACCTAAATGCTTCAGGGGATGTGTGGCCCCTCGTTCTCCTAAAAACGCCCAAGGAACGGCTGGGCAGCTAGGTGCCCCCTTCATTTATTCAACAAATGCTGCGTATATTGAGCTCAGTAAAGACCAGACATTGTGCTAAGTATGAACATACCATGGTGCACAAAACCAGATGTGATCCCTGCCTTTGTGTGGTCCCTATTCTACTGAGGAAGATAGAATAATCAGAGGCAAACAAATATTTAATTAGAAGTGGTACTAAGTGCTGTAAGGACAGGGAAGAGTGAGGGTGAGGCCACGAGTCACCTGCTCTCAGACCTATCGTCTGCCCTTCCGTGCGGTGGTAGCTTGCCTCCAGAGATGGTCGCTGTCAATTCCTTTCCTCCCTGAACACACACGACGCTCCCCCACTGGGAGGCGGGATCTACTTCTCCCTCTGATTCTCCATCTGACTGAGTGCTGTGATCTGCAAATCAAAGAATACAGTGAAAATGATGTTTAAGACTAGACCATAAGCAGTCTTAGAGCTTCCTCCTGCTTTTTAAAAAATCCCTTGCTCTTTGGACACTCTCTCTTGGAATCCAGCGTGAAAAGCCCAAGGCACACGGAGAGGCCGCAAGGCCGACTGCCCCAGCTGCCATTCGACTATAACCGTACGAGAGATCCCAAGTGAGCCCAGCCAATCCACAGAGTGATGAGAGATGATAAACTTATTTTAAGCCATTAAATTCCAGGTTGGTTTCTTACACAGGAACAGGTAAGCAGAAAAGGAATTAGAAGCGGGTAATGAGGTGCTGCTCTGCTTGAGACCAGGGTGGAAGGATTTGAGAGATTGTCGTGAAGGCTCGAAGGAAGGGAAGAAATTATAACTGGAGATGGGGGGGAAAGGAAAGAGATGTGGTTTACATGCTGGCAGGATGGTTGGGGAGATGACGACCTGTGTCAGTTGGAATATAAAAACCATACTTAACGAATGTACGGATCTGGCTAAGGAGGTTTGCAGGTGGGATGTTACAAGCACCAACTGGCTTCTTTTCACTGCACATGAACAAATATGGATATGGGGAAAGGAGCTCAAAGCAAAAAGGAACTGTTCAGTCTTCAGACAGAATTTAGAGGAAATACTTGGGGCAATCTGTCTAAAGGGCAAGATGTTTTCGAAGTAAGAATGGCCTTGTGCCAAAGACCAAATCAGGAAGATGCCAGTAAAAGGTAGTTGGTCAAGGTAAAATGAAGTCTGGGGTGCAAGCAAAAGACCCTTTCTGAAGATATCAGAAAGATCTGCCAATACGTAGACCTCCACTAGAAAAGGGGAGTTAAAGCATCTTGGGGGTGCCCTTACGTCATCTCTGCTAGACAACAAGGCCTTTAAGAATCTAAAAGGTGTCCCACAGCAGCCTCATGAACAGCCTATAATATAGAAGGGTATACCCTAGAAAGACATGTGTAGTTCATAATTTGATAATAGGAAACGCATACAAATTTTAGAGGAAACGTATCAGCTTAGACTGAAGGGATAGACAGTTCAAAACAACAAGACACCTTTTGGCCCTGAACATACTATAGGCAGGAGGCAGCCCGAGAAAGCTATACACATGGGGCCATTTTCTATGGAAAAGAAAGGATGGACTGGAGAGCAGAGCCAAGAGTCCAGAGTCGAGGAGCACTCCCAGGGAGCTGGACTGGGCTTCCATCAAGGAACTGGTGATGTGTCCCCAGCTGCATTTTGGAATGGTTATGGACCAGGGACCCCTGTGTATTTCCCAGTCCCCCAAAGCTTTATTTTCCCCATCCCTCTTGATTGGGAGTGTCACTGCAAGTCTCCTCCTCCTGTCTAACCATTGTTTGCTGGGAGTGGGAATAGGAGGGAAAACATAATTGTCTTCCTAATTTTCAGTTCTTTAGATTACAAGGAACATTACTTGAGCAGCTGGACGGGAGAAGCCTTGTCAGTCTGCTTGCGCTGCTGTAACAAAATCCCACAGACTGGAGGGCTTATGAACAACCGAAACATACTGCTCACAGTTCTGGAGGTTGGGAAGTCCAAGATCAAGGCAGCAGCAGGGTCACATTCTGGGGAAGGCTCTCTTCTTGGTTCAAAGCTGATAACTTCTTGCTTGTCCTCACATGCTGGAAGGGGTGAGGGGTCTGTCCAGGGCTTCTTTGATGAAGGCACTAATCCCATTCATGAGGGTTCTACCTTCATGACTTAAGTACCCCCCGAAGGCCCTACCTCCACATACTATCATCTCTGGGGGTTAAGATTTCAACACATGAATTTTGGAGGGACACAAACATTCAGACCATAGTGAGCCTCATCTGCACCCGGACCTGATTTATATGGTGGGGTCCTAGACCTTGAGCCTGAACCTGATTCCATAACAGGATGAAAGTGTGGGTGTCTTGACAGGGGATGAATACATTTTGCTTGTGCAAGGGACATGAATTGTTGAGACTGCAGACTGGATGGTGATAGCTTGCCTCCAGAGATGGTCACCATTACTTCTCTTTCCCCTGTGGGCACCTGCTATTTTCCCATCAGTAAGTAGAGGCTATTCTTCTAACCCCTTGAGTCCCACTTGTGCTTTGACCAATAGATACAGCAGAGATGGGGTCCAAGGCTCGGTTATAAGAAGCCTACACCTGCTGCTGGGCCTCCTGGAAAGTTTGCTCTTGATACACGCCTTTTGGGAATGCAGCCCTTTTGCCGTGAGCCGGCCCCAAAGCCATTGAATGGCCCTATGGAGGAGCTCTGGTTGAGCTACGAGTGTGCCATCTTGGACACCTAGCCTGATTCAGCCTTTCGGTGACTGCAGCCCAGCTACCATCTGACTGAAACTGCATGAAAGAGCTCAAATGACGGCTTCTCAGCTGAGGCAAATCAACCCGTTCAACCATGAGCTATAATAATAGTTTTAAAGCACTAAGTTTTGTGGTGGTTTGACACAGCAGCAGATGACTAGAACATCTGCCTTGTTTGGTATCATGTAGAATTAAATTTCCTAAGCTCTCTTGCCATTTGGGTTCTTGGCAGTTTGGGCCAATGGGAGGGACCCACTGGGTGGGAAACTGGAAGATGGGAGGAAGGGGAGAGCCAGGGTATCTTCTTTCCCTTTCTCTGGGCTTTGGGTGGCATCTCCTACAATGGCAGCATCTCCTCCTTGCCTCTGTCAGAGACCCTCCCTCTGTGGTTCTGGATGCCAGTAGGCAGCTCTCACTGCATTCTAGCTCCCGCCAGCCTGCCCTGTCTTCTGGCATCTGGGGCACACCTGTTAGCCCTCTGGGCCCAAGTGCAGTAGCAGCTCCCTGCTATTGCTACACCATCCCCGGTTCGGGCTCCTCAGCATTTCTGTCACCTGTGTAGCCAATTCCCATATTTGATTTCCTTCTATTTGAAACACCTAGAGTGGTCTCTGTTTCCCTAAGTGGACCTTGAGGGATACAGCATGATGGAGGGTGACGTGATCGAGCCTCGCAGGTTGGGAAGGCTTTCCTGGGGAGAGATGGGTCGAGCTGAGGTCTGATGAGTGAGGAGGACTTCTGGGCATCAGAGATGTGCAAGGACAGGCGGTCTGACGGAAGGGCAAGGGCTGATGAGAAGTGCTAGGGACCTCGACAGTGTGCTGCACCACAAAGACAATGAGAGGGGGTGGGGAGTGGCATGAGATGAGGTTGGAGACATCAGTAGGGCCAAATCAGGGGTTCTCCATCCTCACTGCACATTTGAACCACTCCACCCCAGCTTAACTGAGTCAGAATCTCCTGGGCTAGAGCCAGCAGGAGTCTTACCTGCAGTGGGGACCTGAAGTGTCACAGTGAGTGGCAAACCAGCGTTCATTTAGAATCCAAGAATGGTAAACGAGAGAGTACAGATTCAGATAGAAACTCAGCTAGTGTCTGGCCTGCGGGGTGGAAGCTCGGGGTGTTAATGAGAAAGAGGAAGGCGGTACAGTTACATGACTGGGATTAAAGGGAAAAAGAAGTCAAGTAGTACTAAGAAGCTGAGTACTTGCTTTGGTTTCACGTTGACCGTCTGTTCTATCGGTGTGACTGGGATGAAAGGGAAAAAGAAGTCAAGTAGTACTAAGAAGCTGAGTACTTGCTTTGGTTTCACGTTGACCGTCTGTTCTATCGGTGTGACGCACGAGCCATTCCTGGTATGCCTGAGTTCACTGTTCTGTCCTCAGAAAGTTCACAGCAACAGTTTTATGGTCGGGGTGCCAGTTGTCCTATTGGCTTATGAACAGCTGCTTGTAAAACAGTTGCCACTTTTGGCCCCATCCAGAGGTCTTTGTGGCCAGTTCAGGAGTTCCTGAGCCATTGGTTTTAGGAAGGGAGATGCAGCTTTTCTCAGGAAATGGAGTCCCTCAAGTCCAGAAGTTTTATGCGATTCATTGTAGTCAGAGCTGAGAACCAGTGGGCCAGACCACGCAGGCCTGGTCTCTATCCTGGTCAGTGGGGAGACAGAGGGCGGCAGGCTCCCTGCCACTGAGTGAGGGCATAGAGTGACCTAGAGTGGGGCAGGAAGACCTGTAGGACGCCATCTTGGCAGATGGGGGAGAACCGCCATGCTCCTGGCCTGTTGAAGGTGGAAATGGACCAGAGTGGGTTGATGTGGTTTTGGAATATAGGTGAGGTTAGGTGGGGTGGAGTCCGGAGCCCACAACCAAGAAAGAATTCTTGAGGCGTCTTTGGTGCAAAATGGTGATTTATTAAAGCATGGGGACAGGACCCGTGGGCAGAGAGAGCTGCTGCACCTGGGGCTTGAGGGGTGGCTGATTATATATTCCAGGAGCTGGGGGAGTAAGGAAAAGGGAGGTTTCAAAAGAACTTTCATGTGCTGAAAAGGACCGATCTACAGGATACCTACAAGATACCAGAGGCTTTGCCATTGTCAAGTTAAGGTTGTTTTTCCCACTAGCACAGCATTAGCATTAAGATCGTTGGGAGCTCCCTGGAAGAACCGCACACTTGTCCCACCCAGGAGTGGGGGGTGGGGGGAGGTTGCAGGGTGTCAGCTTATGCTTTGTCTTCAGCCAGCCTTCTGCTCCCTCATCAGGTGCCTCAGTACTTGCTGGGCTAGGTTTTCTGGAAACCCGCACTGGGTTTTTCAAGTCCCCCCCCAGCTTGCTCCGTATTCCCTTGCTCCCCCACTGTTTCCCTGTCGCCAGGCTCTGCACTCCTGTGCACCTGCCCGATAGCTTCCTGCCTCTGAGCCCACCCCTCTTCCTCCCCAAGCCTGGCAGGGAGCCAACTTGGGCAGAACCTAGAGCCCACCTCCTTAAATACCCTGAAATTTGAAAATTGCTTGAATTTGGATTGTATTTTGGCAGTTTCAATCAGAATGTGAAGTACATGGAGTTAGAACTTCCGGTCAGAGGACCTCTGAGCTTAAAGCCCCTGCAGGTGATCTCTTCCAACCTTGAATTTCATCATCAGAGGACATGCTGAGCTCCTGAGAGTTCAGGGAGGGCCCCAGCACCAGATTTTCCTATCTTGCTGTCTCAGGGATTTTACCATGAATAGGCAAACGAATGCTCTGCGGTCTGGAGCTCTGGAGACCTCACCTCCACTCCCCGGGCCAGAATTATCATAAGAGTGTCCCAAGGATAATCTTTTTGTAAATTTAAACCAATGCATTTTCACTTCCCTCTTTCAGACAAGTTTCCTGGTAGCTGCTCGCTTCAGGGGAGCCAGAAGGCTTATGGCTCCCAGGCAGAAGAGACTTTGCAACTGGGTTTTGAAAGCTCTGAGGAGAGAGGATGTGCTAGGATTCCTTTATCTCCCTCGTTAGCATATCAAGGGCAAAGCCGGGAGCAAGTCCAGGTCCCTAGTGGTCTGTGTGGGAGGGGCCAGGCCCGCAGGCAGAATGCAGTCAGGGAGCAAGGCTGGGCGGTGAAGTAGGATGGAGAAGGCAGCCGGCCCAGGAGGACTGTGGGAGAGAAGGAAGGAGGTGTGAGTGGGTGGAGGGCAAAAGGGTCGGAAGCTGCTTTTCTGATTCTAATTCCTGGGCCCAAGGCCGGTTGAGGGGGAAGGGCGTTGGGTCGGTGAGGCTGTGGGAAAGAGGAGGCTGTTCTCTGGGTGCCCACCTTCAGAAAGGGGCCAACAGGGTCAGTTGAGGGGCACCCCGAGTTTTAGCTTTCTCCTCAGTGGCACCACCAGGGGCCCTGTCCTGGGCAAGGCGAGGTGACACTCAGGGGTGACACAGGTCAGTGGGCTGGCTGGTGGAGGGGAGCCAGGGGCATTGCAGGAGCAACCCTGACCTTGAACAAGCCCTGGCCTCCAGAAGCTTTGACATTAGAGATCTTTGGAGGTCCACGAATGTCAGGGGCACCTCCATGGACTCAGGACAAGTCAGGGCCTCTACCCCCCATCTCAGTCCACTTGGGCTGCTAGGACAGAATACCCGGGGGGCTTATAAACCACACAATTTTTTTCTCACAGGTCGAGGTACCAGCAGGTTGGGGGAGCCCCCAGGGGTAGAAAGAACCCAGCTGAGAGAACAGGTACCTAGGAAAGACTGGGACACTGATTGAAGGCTCAGATCCATGAAAACTCTAAATATGATCCGAATAATATTTTGGCCTGCTAACCAGGGGGTGGGGAGAACTCAGGGGAAAAATTCAATTCATTCCACTTTAAATAAGCAAAAGCACTTTTTTTTTCCCTGCACAGCCTGATCATAATACAAATTCCTCATTCAACAGCTACTGAAGGGGAGCAGAATTCACCCCAAAATATGCTTTGTTGGCTTAAGGATTTTTTTTGAGCCGATTATTTTTGAGAACAGCAGACATAGAAAAAATTCTGAAAACAGAATAGAAATTACCCTTTTGTAAGGGGCGTTTGCATCTCTAAAGGAAATCTGAAAGCTCCATTTAGTCTTTTTGTTGGTGTCTCCCTCTCTGTACCAGGAAGAGAAGGAGGACTCTAAATTATGAGAAACTTATCAGTAGAGATGCGACCAACCTGAATTGGCAACACCTCACCCATGTTCACCAGGCTTTTTCTTTACCTCGCATACCTGTCCCCCACCTCCCTCCAGCCCCCTCATATCAATCTTTTGTCTTTAGCTGATGATGGTATTTAAGATGCTGGCTTGGGCTATCTCAGGGAATTAGTTTCCCTCGGTATCTCCCACAGATATGTGAGGCATACGTGTTAATTAACTTCTGTTTGTTCTTCTCTTGTTAATCTGTCTTTGTATTACAAGGGGTTTCAGCCAAGAACTCAGAAAGGTAGAGGGGAAATTGTTTTTCTTCCCCTACACTACCATTTATTGAGCGTCTATTTTCGCCTGGACTCTGCTAGTATTTGGAAGTTCAGGCAGAGCCTGACAGGTGGACACACTGGCTTAAATGTCACTGTTACTGACATTATCATTATCATTACAATGATGCTCTAATCCTCCTGACAGCTTTATTCATGAGTGGATATTGGTGAGGAAAATGTGCTCCAAGTGACTTTCCCAAGGTCATGCATTTTAACCAAAGTCAGGGTTAAAACATTTATTTCCCTTATTTTTTTCCATTCGAAGATTTATCATTATTATATGTACCACTAAGAAAGGAAAATAGCTAGCAATTGAACTGTGACACAGAATTTCTGTAGCATTTAGAATTTTTTGGTAAACTTAGCATAAAAGCTCTTTTAGGGGTGTCTGGGTGGCTCAGTCGTTAAGCCTCTGCTTTCGGCTCAGGGCATGATCCCAGGGTCCTGGGATTGAGCCCCGCATCGGGCTCCCTGCTCTGCTGGGAGCCTGCTTCTCCCTCTCCCACTCCCCCTGCTTGTGTTCCCTCTCTCACTGGCTGTCTCTCTCTCTCTGTCAAATAAATTAAATAAATAAATAAATAAATAAATAAGCTCTTTTAAACTTGTTTAGACATAGATTTTTTTTTTTACCATTTGTTACTCTTTTGCATACATAGAGAAGAAAATGTATGTGAAATAAATTGGTTAATTATTTCTAAAATGTCTTCAAGTTCAGGCTCTAATTCCTTTAAGTCACTTTTTCATCTCAGAGTTACGGATCTCCTCTGTGCAAAGTGCATTAGTGAGGCAACATTTCGTGTTTTACAAAACTTTATCTTTTGGAATAATTTCAAACTTACAGAAAAGTTGTCAGGATAATACAAAGAGTTCCTTTATGTGCTTTGCCCAGATCCCCAAATCTTTACATTTTATCACATTCTATTTACCATTACCCTCAAGCGTGCGCACGTGTGTGTGTGTGTGTGTGTGTGTGTGTGTATGTCTTTCTATGGATGGTCCCCGAATTACGATGGGGATTTTTCAACTTTACGATGCTGCGCATTCAGTAGGAACCATACTTCAAATTTTGAATTTTTTCGCCAGGCTAGGGATATGCAGTATAATCCTCTCGCATGATGCTGGGTGGGGTCCTGCAATCACAGGGTCAACAACTGTTCCACAGACAACTGTTCCGCACCCATACAACCATTCTTTTGTTCACTTTCAGTATAGCGTTCAATCAATTACATGAGACCTTCAACACTTCATTACAAAATAGGCTTTGTGTTAGATGATTTTGCCCACCTGCAGGCTAATATAAGTGTCCTGAGCACGTGAAAGGTGGGCTAGGCTGTGAAGTTCAGTAGGGTTAGGTGCGTATTAAATGCATTTTCAACCTAATGGTATTTTCAGCTTGCAATGGGTTTATTGGCAGGTGACAGCATTGTTAGTTGAGGAAGATCCGTACATTATTTTTTCCTGAACCAGTTGAGATTAAGTCACAGATACGATGCCCCTTTACCTTTAAAGACTTCAGCACATATTCCCCCAAAGAGAGGATATCTTCTAATTTAACCACAGAACAATGATTAAAACAATGAATAGAGGAAATTAACATTGATACAATTCTATTACCTAACCTACAGACTTTATTCACATTTCCCCATTTTATCGATAAAGTCTTTCACAACAAAACACGTATATATAATAAATATATATATAATAAAATATTTATTTTTAAAAATATGTATTTTTTGGTCCAGAATTTAATTCAGAATCATGCATTACACTTAGCGGCTCTGCCTCTTTGGACTCTTAATCTGGAACATTCCTCAGACTTCCTGTGCCTTCCACCATCTTGATATTTTTGAAGAGTACAGACTAGTCCTTTTGTATAATGTCCCTCAATTAACATTTGTCTGGTATTTCTTCATGATTAGATTCAGATTACACATTTTTGGCGCAGATACCGCAGAAGTGATGGTACGTTTGTCTCAGCACATTGGATCGCGAGATACACGATGTCCATTTGTCCCACTTGGGGTAATGCTGACTTTGATCACATGCCAAGGTGATGTCTGCTGTCAAGTAATTATTTTCCCCTCTGTAATTAAGGAACATCTTATGGGCAGGTACTTGGAGACTATAAATATCCTGCTTTTCCTCAAATGTTCACCCTTAGTTTTATCTTCTGTTGATGAGTCTTCTCTGAATCCATTGTGACTGTGATGGTTGGTAAATGGTGAGATGCGCCATATTGGTTTCTTAAGATGCTTGTTATATATAACAAACTACTGCAAACTTAGTGGCCTAAACAAAATGAACTTATCATCTTACAGCTCTGGAGGTCAGAAGTCTGAAAACAGTCTCACTGGGCTAGCAGCAAGGTGTCAGCAGGGCTGTGTTCCTTCGGGCAGCTCTAGGGAGGACTCTGTTACCTTGCTTTTTCCCGTTCTAGAGCTTGGCCATATTCCTTGACTCTCGACCACAACACTCCGACTTCTGCTTCTGTGTTCGTAGCTGCTTCTCTCATTCTGACCTTCCTGCCTCCCCTTCGTACTTATGGACCCAACTGTGATTACATTGGGCTTACCCAGACCATCCAGATAATCTTCCCATCTCAAGATCTAGCTTAATTGTAACTGCAGAGCTACTTTGGCCGTGGAAGGTCACATATTCTCAGGCTCCAGAGAGTCATATGTGGACATCTTTGGTGGTGGTGGGGGGCATTATTCAGTCTACCCTATGTCACAATTTCTTAAGAGTGCTCCACTGTTGTCTAAGGGATTTGCTTCTGAGCCACTCACCCACATTCCGTAAGCTTTGACCTGCATAAGCAGGAGTGGCAAATGCCACTGGCCACAGGGATTGTAAGACGCATCTTGAGCTCAGAAATACTACAATGTAAAGATAGTGTCTGGCCCTTGTACTGAGGATGCTGCGAGTCTGGCTCCTATTGATATCTTGATCGCCATGGTTTGTTAAACCTTTAGCAATGTGTCTGAGCACCTTCTATGTGTCAGCAAATGTCCTGTCTGTCAGGTGTGCAGAGATCAGACACATGGCCTCTGCCTTTGGGTGGGATCCGTCTGCCCTGCACTGGGAGAGACAAAGATAAAAGTCAAATTAGAAGTGATTCGGCAAAGAGGATTGGCCTGGGAAGAATGAACTGAACATCAGATTTCCTTATAGGGCTGGGGTGGGGCGGTGCTCAACTGGGAGGGGCTCTGTAAATCTCTGGACAGGTGGGCAGAGTCAGGGAGCCCCAGGCAGGCCAGTGTTCAGACCCCGGTTTAAAGAGCAGAGCTCCAAGCCAAGCTACTGAACAGCCATCGCGCTAGGTAGAGGAAATTCTTGCAAATATAAAGTGATCTCTCTGGTTCCTTCCAACCCCCAGAATTGTCTGTGATTCTCTCTCCTCTTGCTAAAAGCAGTTCAAATTAATTACTAATAAATAACAGTAATACTCCTAGTATACTAACCCCCCATCAACCAGTCCGCTGAGCATAGCCATCTCTGCTCACCCGGGTCAGGTCCTGGACTGTGTTTTGTGTATTTGTGTGTGTGTTCATATGCGAGGCTCCTCTTCCCAGTCATTTGCCAAGTCCTGCTTTGTGCTTGGCAGGGCGACTGGGGATTGGGGGCAAGACGCAGTCTCAGGGCCAGTAAACACTTCTCCCTTCTTGCCTTGGGAGCCAGATGGACCCTAGTCCACATTCTGCCTCTACCACATTCTGTACGAGGGCCTGGGGACCCCAAATCACAGGCTGCTTCCCCTCTTCTGGAGGAGTTTTACAATTGGTTCCTAGTCCGAGAGGGGGTGAGGAAAGCTAAGGTACAGACATACAGTCGCTGCCCCAGATTTCCAGAGCCTACTAGGTGTCAAACTCCACAATGCATTTAGGATATTAGAGTGAATGAAACAAAATCGGTCCTGTGTTTGCTGAGCTCAGAGTGGGAGGTCAGAAAGTGAGGTCGGAAAGACAGAGAAGCGAGGGGAGGGCCTGACAGGGCATGGGGGTCGGCGAGGTGGCAGGTCTGAGCGAAGACCCAGGGCCAAGTGCAAAAAAGAGGCACGCAGCAAGGGCAGAGGGGGTCAGGAGACTTTGTCTCAGACCTGAGATTCGTTGGCTGAGGCTGCACCTGTGTGGTTTTCGACGGAAGCCCGCTTTGGAATGCCATCTCAGACCAGAGCAAGGAGGTCACGGTGTTGTGCGGCCACTCACAGGGGCTAGGACCACCTTCCCCAAAGGATGGTTTCGAAAGTCGAGTGAATGAGCTCCGGACCGAGCGTGACCGAAGCTGCCTCCCCGACTGTGGAGGGCGTCAGGCTTTCTCTGGGAGGGCGCAGAGTCGGGCAGCTCTGACCCCACGGCCAAGGTCATTGGGATTGGAGGCCAGTGCGGCCAGCATTCTGCCTGGAACCCATTGCAGGGACGCTGGCTGCAGGCATTTAAGCCCGGCTGGTCTCCCAAGGCAATCTGTGGATAAATTGAACCCCTCAGCTATCCTGGTCTGCTAACAAGAGGGGTAAATCCCCTCTGAGAAACCAGTTACAGTTCGGAAATAGCAATCTAGACACCAACCCCAAACCTGATAAACCCACAGGTAGCCTAACAGAGTTCGACACCTGATGGGTCCTTGCAGCCACCTGAGCAAACGTGGATGGAGCGGCCCCTAGAGGCCCAGTGGGGTGCGGGCCCACACAGAATGCTGGGTAAGACCGCTAGGGGCTGGTATCTTGGACCCTTTACAGTCATCCCAGCTCCCCCCAGAATGGCTTTCTTTTCTTCCAGCACTTTCCTGGGCCACACTCCCTTGAATCTCTTTGTCCCTCTCCCATTGATCTCGTAGCAAACTCCGTGACTTTTTTGGTATTCAGTCCAGCCCAGTCCAATTTTTTTTTCCAGCCTGATCCTATTTAAAATGTCATCCTCTTCTCTAGTTTCCTGCTTGCTTAAGCCCGTGATACTTTGGGGGGGCGGGGCTGATCTGCCCTGTGCACCAAGGGTAGATCTGGGGGTTTCCTGAGGCTGGAATGAGTACTGCTAGTCTTGGAATTAGAAGCTCAGCCCTGGAACTTACCAGCTGTGTTACTTTATGGAGGTCACTCAACCTCTCTGTTCCTCAAACCCCTCTTGTGAAATAAAGGGAAAGTATTAGTGCTCCGTCCACGCCCTGGAGCTGTGGGGGAGACCGAGGTTGGCACCAGGTTTTACAAGTCTGTAAATTCCACATGTCAGTGGTTCTCATCCTTGCTCCTCATTCCGCTGTGGGCTCTGTTGCTTCCTCACCAGCACCCTGTCTCCTTAGCTGACAAGCACCCCAACCTTCCTGCTTTCCCTGCTCACCCCACCGACCAAGCAGCACCACGGTTACCGTCATGGACGCCGGGGTCAGGCTGCTTTGACTCGTAGCCCAGCTGTGCCCTTACGTCCCTCAGCTGCCCTGCGCCTCAGTTTTCCCCTCTGTGAAGTGGGAGAAGACCAGTGCCTCTCCCGTGGGCTGTGGTGAGCGCTGAGTGGGTGCTTCCGTTTAAGTGCACGGGATGTAGTAACAACTGCGAGAATTCTACCTTTTACTATCACCAAAACTTGGATTTCTAGCCACAAGGATGTATTCTATTTTTTAATTAAATTTTTTTTAAAAGATTTTATTTATTTATTTGACAGAGATAGAGACAGCCAGTGAGAGAGGGAACACAAGCAGGGGGAGTGGGAGAGGAAGAAGCAGGCTCATAGCGGAGGAGCCTGATGTGGGGCTCGATCCCATAACGCCGGGATCACGCCCTGAGCCGAAGGCAGACGCCCAACCGCTGTGCCACCCAGGAGCCCCTAATTAAATTTTTAGTTTTAGTTCTGGTAGAGTTAACATACAGCATTATATTCGTTTCAAGCGTACACGACATAGTGATTCAACAGTTCTGTGCACGACTCAGTGATCACCATGGTAAGTGCGCTCTTCGTTCCCATCGCCTATTTCATCCGTCCCCCGCCCAGCTCCCTTCTGGAAACCACCAATTCGTTCTCTAGAGTTAAGAGTCTGTTTCTTGGTTTGCCTCTGCCTCTCTCTTTTTTTCCCCTTCGCTCGTTTGTTTTGTTTCTTAATTCCACATATAAATGAAATCTTGCGGTATTTGTCTGTCTCCGACTGGCTTATTTCACTTAGCGTTATACCCTCTAGATACAACCATGTTGTTGCAAATGGCAAGCTTTCATTCTTTTTCATGGCTGAGTAATATTCCAGTATAGACATATACTACTTCTCTATCCATTCATCTGTTGGTGGACATTTGGGCTGATTCCATAGTTTGGCCATTGTAGATAATGCTGCAGTAAACACAGGGGTACATGTATGCCTTTGCATTAGTTTTTGTATTTTGGGGGGTAAATACCCAGTAGTGCAATTGCTGGGCCGGAGGGTAGCTCCGTTTTTAACTTTTTGAGGAACCTCCGTACTGTCTTCCAGAGTGGCTGCATCAGCTTGCATTCCCACCCACAGTGCATGAAGGTTCCTTCTTCTCCACATCCTCCCCAATATTTGTTTCTTGTGTGTTGACTTTGGCCATTCTGACAGGTGTGAGGCGATAGCTCATTGTGGTTTGGATTTGCATTTCCCTGATGACGAGTGAGGTTGAGCATCTTTTCATGGGTCTGTGGCCATCTGGGTGTCTGCTTTGGAGAAATGTCTGTTCATGCCTTCTGTGCATTTAATTGGATTATTTGTTTTTTGGGTGTTGAATTGTATCCATTTTTTATATATTTTGGATCCTAACCCAGATATGTCATTTGCAAATATCTTGTCCCATTCAGTGGGTTACTTTTTAGTTCTGTTGGTTGTTTCCTTGGCTGTGCAGAAGCTTTTTATTTTGATGTAGTGCCAGCAGTTTATTTTTGCTTTTGTTTCTCTTGCCTCAGGAGACATAGCTAGAAACAGTTGCTCTGGCCGATGGCAGAGAAATTACTGCCTGTGCTCTCTTCTAGGATTTTTATGGTTTCAGGTCTCACATTTTAGGTCCTTAATCCATTTTGAGTTTATTTTTGTGTGTGGTATAAGAAAGTGGTCCAGTTTTTTCTTTCTTTCTTTCTTTCTTTCTTTCTTTCTTTCTTTCTTTCTTTCTTCCTTTCTTCCTTTCTTCCTTTCCTTCTTTCTCTCTCTCTCTTTCTTTTTTTTTTTTTTGCATGTGGCTGTCCAGTTTTCCCAACGCCACTGTTGAAGAGACTGTCTTTTTTCCATTGTATATTCTTTCCTGCTTTGTTGAAGATTAATTAATCGTACAATTGTGGGTTTATTTCTAGGTTTTCTGTTCTGTTCCATTGATCTCTGTGTCTATTTCTGTGCCAGGACCACACTGTTTTGATGACTACAGCTCTGTAATATAACTTGAAGTCCGGAATCATGGTATGTCCAGCTTTGGTTTTCTTTTTCAAAATTGCTTTAGCAATTCAGAGTCTTTTGTGGTTCCATACAAATTTTAGGATTGCTTGTTCTAGTTCTGTGAAAACTGCTGTGTGTGAAGGTGGGTGGGTGAGGGCAGGGAGTGGGTGGGCTGGTGCTGGAGGCATGAGAAGGGGGAGGGAAGGAGCACAGGTGGAGGAGAGTGGTGGGGCTGGATGAGGTGGGGGGGTGCCCTCAGGGTCCAGACCAGAGCTATGGTGATGGCGCCTGGGGACTGGTGGGCAGATTTGAGAGGTCTGTGAGGGAGAAGTGTCAGCCATGGTCAGGAAGAGGAAGGAGGGGACACTGTAGGCAGGGAGCAGGCAGGACGGGGGTGGCGGGATGAATGGGGGTTTCTGGCTCAGCTTTTGGGCAGCTGGTCTCCTGTCATGCACTGAAGTTGGGAGCTCTGGGGGCTGAGCAGGAGGTCTGGGAGGAGGATGTGGAGAAAGGCGGTGAGCTTGGTTTGGGACATGCTTGAGGTGCTTGTGGGACACTCAGGTGGCACTGTCTGGCAGGCATGGCATCTAGGGGTCCAGGAGGTATGGGTTTGGCTGACATCAGCACATAGAGGGTACCGGGCCACTGGGTGAGTCACCAGGGAAAGCGCGTGAGAGGCAAGGGGGGAAGCATCCCAGGACAGAGCCTAGAGGACCCCAGACATTCAAGGCCATGGAGCAAAGGGATACAGTGGACCCTCCTTCCTGGGCATTTGAAGTTTAACAGAGGGCAAAGCTTTCAGCAAAAGGAGTAAATGCTGCACGGGGGACCGATGACCAGGTAAGCAGGTGAGGGGTGAACTTGGTGGGGAGACAGGAGCAGGCGAGCCGGCCCTTCGAGCTCCCTTCACGTTTTACCCAAGAGGCTGTCGGTTCAGAAGACCCATCCATCCCCAGAGCAACCGACGTCAACAAGAATTTGATTTAGGTGAAGCCCGACCCAAGTGGCCTCAGTGGACCGTGGAAGGGTTCCAGCAACAGGAACCCCAGGAGACCGCTGAGGCACCGGCTTCCTGCTCGTCACTTGCCCTCGGCTCCCCTTTGATCAGTGGCACATGTTGGTTCAGCTCTGTCTGTGCTGAGTCTACCTTCTGAGTCTTTCGGGGAGGTCGCCTCCCACGGGGCTCTGAGGAAGATTCTGGAACAGCCAGAGGTGTGCTGAGCCTGTCTGACCAGCCTGCGGGAGGTCGTGGTGCAAGTTTTGGGGATTTTGCGAACTGGTTATTCAAATAGCCATTATTAAAAATTAAATTATGGAAGCATATGATTCAGTAAATTCTTTTAAAAGCAAACTCATATACATTCAAAAGTCATTGCTTCCTATTCACTTCATGTTACTCTTTCCTGTGCTCTTGAGGGGATGCACATGGATCGTATCTAGACGTAGAAATACTGTACGAGAGGGTGTAACCATGCATCTCTTCCCCGCTCGGTTCAGGGTGTCACGTTGCTTGCTTGAAATTAGTTGCAGTGGGCGCATAGACACCACAAATGTCAGCAAGCAAACAAATCAGGGCTTTACCCTCCTCCCCGCCCCACTGCCCAGCACCGCTGTTTATAAAGGTATGTCGAGAAGAAGAAATGTAGCATATATCCCTAAGCATTCAGGTGCTTCCAGATGTTAACAAGGAAACATTTATTTAAGATGACTTCTACTCACTACTTATAAATAAAATAATGAAAGCTTTAAAGAAATATTAGCATCCCGGCAGCATCCAATACCTTTCCATGTCTTTGAACATTACTGATCTTTCAAAGCCTTTCTGGGTCTCTCTCCATCTCAGACGAAGTCAGCCAACACGCACTGGAAGCCGGAGTTCTAGCCCGATGTGTGTCGTGGGCCCCAGGCCTGCAACTTCCGTCTCTTCTCAGAATCAACGTTTCACATGCATGATATAAACAGCATTGAATTCTGAAAGAAAGCAATTATTCCGAGATTAAATCATCAAAGTAGATAGACACATGACATGGTCACGAATGTGTGCTGCTTTCTTAGCGCGTTAGATTACCCGCTGGAGCAATGGAACCTGATAACAGTTGGCATTTCAAACTGGAGCTTAGTGGGCATGAGACTGGGAGATACCTAGCTATAATGTGACAAGAAACCCGTGATTTCTACCGATGACAAGCTCAGTCAGTGATCGTACTACCGCTGCTGGCTGCCTGTATTCTTAATCGGAAAAGCAAAGCGCTAAATTCTGATGAGGGATTAGAGAAAAGAAACGTGATTTTTTTTTCCATCCAAGTTCACAGGCAACCCTGAATTCTGTCCATGGAGACCCCCAGGGTCTAAGGACTCCAAGTTCAAGCCCTTGCGTCTGAGCCTTGTAGCACCTCAGACGTTTTCCCAAGAGTCGGTGAGATTCTGGGCAGTTTGGCGTTGAAGCTCATTCCAGACCCTTCTGGTAGGCAGAAGCATTCACCAGGTTGGTCTTGGAAAGCCTCAGCGCCGGCCGCCAGCCCTCACGATCGCTGCAGAACCCCGGAGTTGTGTTGCTCTGTAAGGCAGCCGCAGCCATCCCGGCCCCGACGGTGTAGACCCGGCTGGTGCTCCCGCACAGTCCTGCCCGCTGGCCGGGAGGTGGCCTGGCGCCCGCCCTGACTGATAGGACACGAGCCACTTCCAGGAGGTGTGGGGAGAAGCCCCTCCCAACCCCAGCTCTCGCTTCCTGGGCCCCGGTACCCCTGACATGACTTGGCTGAAAGGTGCGTCAGGAGAAGGCGGAGACTTCCTCCACGGGGGACCGGGATGACTAGCTGGAGCAGAGTCCCTGCAGCCCGTGATGCAGCTGGGGATGCAGGAGAGCACGAGCGAGAGAGTACCTTTGCTAGGTGAGCGGCTAAGTTCCCACTGCAGCCAAGACCCCGGGCTGACCGACCTTCCCCACGGTCGTCCTAGGTGGGCGCCCCTCATGCTCACCTCCGTCCTGAGCACTTGAGCCCCAGGGGCTCTCACGCAAGGCACACTCTGTCTTTGCTGCAGGAGCTTTACTCCCGCAGTCCTCATGCTCCCCCGAGGGGAGGGAGGGCGGACCCCACTCCCGGTAGAGAAAGGTGTGGGGGTTCGCTGCCAGCCTCTCCTGCTTCTCCGTCACTCCTGAAGGAGGGGAGGGGGGCTGCTCAGGTGGGTGAGTTAGGAGGAGGGACAGAGTGTGTACAGCAGACTACCCCCACCCCCAGCACCGGGTCTCCGCAGAGGGCCCCGCTCATATCTCTGCCCCATGCCCGGACATCGGGGCCCCGAATCGTCTGGAGGAGGAGGCCTGTAGGTTGTGGGCAGGGGCTCAGTTGGGCCCAGATGGCGGATCGTATCTGTCCCAGGTCACCTTCGTCAATCAAGCTGATGGTTGGATCCTCGTTGTCTGTCTCCTGTTTCCTTCTTCACGGTCGGTTCCGAAGGCAAGAGGAGAGAGCAGAAGATTCTTAAGTAGCCCCTCTGGCCTTCAAAATGCCTTTCTCCACGCCCATCTGCACCCACACTAGACAGTGAGCTCCCTGAAGGCGAGAGACACTGCTTATTTTTCTCTGTCTTCCGACTATCATGACCCATGGCCTGGCATTTCAAGTTCAAGGCTATCAGAGATCCCTGAGATGTGATGATATCGCAGAAGGTCCGAGGCAGCTCTGTGCCTGCTCCCTGAGGGTATGAGGGCGCTGACGACGCTCCCCCAGGGAGGGGGTGCAGGAGGACTGCCGGCCCCCCCAGTACGCCTGCTGGCATGACAGGTGCCCACCTTTTCTCTCCAAAACGAGAAGGATTCCTGGAGCCACGGCTTGGCGGCTCTGCTGGAGGGCCAGGAGGGAGGGCGCCGCTCTGCGAGGCCGCCCACTCCCATTGTGAACAGTTTCCATCGTGATAGTTCATCCCGGGTCAGAGCCGACATCTGCATTGGAGTAGTTCTCTCTCTGCCCTTTGGTCTCGACTCTGCCTTCTGGACGCACACGGAACAGATCTAATCTGTGTCCCCATGAGTGTCCCTCAAATCAGCCACGTCAGCTGGTGAGTCCTAACCCAGCTATTTCCTGTCCTGTACATCGGGACAGAATTGAGCTCATGTCAGACCATTACGATGGCCTTTTAAAGTGTATCTTCCAGAAGCCACTTATCAGTTAGTTAAAGTCCAAGTAGTACAGTGGTAGAAAGACAGGGGGCTTCCAGGCTCTGAAATTCACCTCCTCTGTAGAACGTGGAGGACCTGTCCCCGCGCCCGGCTCTGTGCCAGGTGCTGGGGTTGTAAGACCAGCAGGCTTCCAGGCGGGCCCTGTCTCCAAGCACCTTGAGGCTGGCCGGGAAGGAACACCTGCCTTTGCTGGCTGGGTTTATAGCAGGGCCCAGGGTAGCCTCCCCTCCGCATTAGATCCACGCTGACAACGGAGAAGCCCTCCCCCTTGCTGTTTGCACAGAGCTGATCAGTAAGTCCCCTTCCCTGTCTGCAGAGCGAGTGTGTAATTTCAAGCTCCATGGAAGGAGGAAGGAGGAAGAAGGAAGACTCAGTGCTGACTCTGAGACATCATCCAGCTTGATCTGGTGCATACCTGCAGAGGCCTGAGGCCCTGCCAGGACTCCATCCCAGGGGAGCCCACCCTTTGTTCATTTCCAAACTAGGTTAGGATGCAGGCAAGAGAAAAATACGGTAATGTAATTCCAGGTCAGATGGGAGAATTGCCAAAGGAGACAAGGGGACACATGCTTGTGCCGGTTGGAGGAAGGGAGCCGGCTCCCGAAGCTGGAAGAAGCAAAGGGCCTCCTGGAGGCAGTGGCATTGGCTGTGGGCCTAGAAGGACTTTGAAGGCAGAGACGGGGACGGGGGTGAAGAAAGCCCTGCAGGAAACACAATCACCTGTCTATCCAGTGCTGTTGGTTTTCCTGGTACAACAGGGCTCCCCCTGCCTTTAACATTGACTTTAGAAGTTGATGTGAGAATCACTCACCCCTCAAACACCCTTTGGACGGGTGCCGCGTGCCCCGCGCTGGGATAGCCGCTGGGAGTGTCATGAAACAGTCCTGCCATGTTGTTGTAAATCCACCGTCTAGTGGGAGGGACGCACGAGACAGAATGATCAGGTAGGCTCCTAAAGGCAGTAGGATCCGCGAACGTGCACCTGGTCTCTCCCCACTTCCCCCCCACTCCCATGGAGGAAGCTTCCCTGCCTAAGGCCAAACCCTCCAAGACCAAACCCTCCGCTCCTGCTCTGGATCCTGCCCCCCTGGCCTTTTCAGGGACCAGCTTCATACAGGTATCCTGTATCTCCCTGAATACTTAGCTTCACCATTTCACCTGATTGATCCCATGAAGTTAGAAGCCTGCTCTGACGTCATAAACAAAGAAACCCTCCCTCGACACCACCTCGTCCGCTGGTGGCTCTGTCCCTTCTCTGCTCCTGCTCACTGTAGAGCTTCTCGAACCAGGGGCCTGAGGTTGCTGTGTCCACCTGCACTTTCCACCCCTCTAGCCAACGTCCACCTGTCTCCAGTCACCAGCACTCCCCTGTCCCTGCTCTTGACCAGGGGAGCAATGACTCATTGCCAAATCCCAAAAGAATTTCTGTCTTCAGAATTTTCCATGTCTCAGCAGCATTTGACACAGTAAAGCGTCCCTTCTCCCTCCTTGAATGTCTTCCTTCTCTTGGCTTCCATGCTTTCCTGCTTCCCCGTCCTTACTATAGGCTCCTTCGGTAGCCCCTCCCCTGCTTGACTTCCTGTGGCCAAGTCCCCGGGACTCAGTCCTAGGTCCCTTCTGTCCTCTGCACACTCCCCGGCCGGCCCAGCCACTTTGTAGACCAACAACTCCCAATCTCTGCCTCTTGTCCTTGACCTCTCTTTTGAACTTCATACGTGTGCCCCCAATCTTGCACGTGACAGTTGCACATGGGAGTCCAACAACACCTCAAAGCCCACCCAAACAGAACTTCAGGTTCCCGTTGCCAGACCAGCTCCTCCACCGTCTTTCCCTAGGCGGCTGCCATCAACCACCCAGGAGTTGAAGGTGATGCTGGGAGTTACTCTTGACTCCTCCTTTTCCCCCCTCCCAGCCCTCACGCCCGAGCCTTCGCAAGTCCTGGAGATTCTACCCTCAAAATGTATCCTTGCGCAACCGAGTTCTCTCCATGTCCTCCTCTGGCTGCACACGCCAAGCCGATGCAATCTTCTGCCGGATTACCAGCACCACCTGTCACCTGTTCTCCCACTCTTGGCCCCAGTATGAACTCATCTCAACCAAGCAGCCAGATGGGTTTACATTCCCCAAAATGTAAATTAGACCGTGTCACAACACTGTCCCCTCCCCCCCACTTAAAACCTTCTAGTAATTTCCAACCACATGTAGACCACATTTCAGCCCCCACTCCCTGGTGTACGAAACCCTTTGTGGTCCGAGACTGGCTTACCTCTGTCCTGGTCACACACATGCCCCTGCTCCCCCACCTTCCTGCAGGCCCTGCTTTGCTTTCCCTGCCTCTGTCCTGTGGAGCTCTTTCCCGCCTCCGGGCGTTTGCCTCGTCCGTTCCTTTTGCCTGGAACGCTCGCATGGCCTGCTCCTTCCGCTCGGCTCACTATCACAGGACCACATTTGGATTCTCTGCGTCGTGTATGATGATGATTACGCTGATCTTTTCTTTTGCTCGTTTATTTGCATATTTGCCTTTCTCCACTAGATACAGTTTCCGCGAGAACACAGGGCTTGCCAGTGTGGGTACAACTAAATTCCCAGCAGCTTGCACCGTGCCTGGCCGAGGGTCGACATTTAGTAGGTGTATGTGGAATGAGTAGAGGAGTAACATAATGAGTGCCCTTGCAAATGCATCTCTGAGGACCTCGGTGGTAGGCAGTCTGCAAACACGGGGGCAATAGGTCTCCTGCCCATCTCCATGCCCTGGAACATGCTTCTTCCACGCTGATTCTGGATGTGGTCGATGAGACGCTGGAAAAGATGACATGTAAAGTTTCAGCCTTGGGGATCACAGAGCCCACCGTGAGAACATGCCCGGCCGGAGCAGGCTGTCAGAACAGCCCCATGGTTCCCAGGGATGGTGGCCTGACTTCATGTCCATGCCGTGGGGACTCACTGAAGAGTGTAGCATACAGGCAAGGTGGCCTCAGTGCTATTGTGGGGTGATGGATTTCGGGACCCAGCCGCTGGGCCCCCGGTGAGTTAAGCTTCCTGTAGCTGGAGGTCTGCGAGGACCTTTCTCTCATACTATCTATTATCCGCCGACCCTCCAGCTGACCACAGATATGAGAAAGATCAGCTAAGCCATCAAGACCGGAAGAACAGCCGAGCCAACTCACAGACTCATGAGCTACGTATAATTCTTAAGCCATCAAGTTTTGGGATGGTGTCTTTCACAGCCCAAGATAACTGATAACATCTCTTTGATGATTCCTTAATCCCTGGGAAGCTTGAAAGCACTTCATACATACTGCCAAATCATTTTTCAGAAAGGCTGTATCCATTTATATATCCCCTGGCAATATATGAGACTGCCCATTTCACTACATCTTCCCCAACACTGGGTATTATTCTAAAAGGCATTTGTAAACGTGGTAATGAAAAGGGGCAGGTGTGTGGTTCCAAATGCATTTCTTTGACTATTCCAGAGATTGACTCTTTTTTCATATTTGTTGGCCACTAGTGAGGTGTCTCTTCTTAAGCTTTTAAAAATCCTAGTTATAGGTAGAATTCATGTGTCCCATGTCCCCCTTTTGAGGGGTGGCAGGCCAGAGTGACTGCCGTATATTTCTGTTCACTTCCAAGGCAGCCCCCTCATTTCTCTGGCAATTATCAGCTGATTATCTCCCTAATGCGCTCTTTCAGTACTTCCGCAGTTAACCCCGTGACTGGAGGGCTGCCTAATGACATTTTTATAGCCTGGTGTGCTCTGTTTCATTAAGTCCCTGCCACGGCCACAGTGGGGACTCCCCGCTAATCAGTCAGGAGCGGGCCATGTGGCGAGGTGCCTGTGGCCGGGGGTCGGCTGGGCAGGGCAGGAAGAAGGCATGTGGTTCCCTGGCATGTGAGCCATGTGGAGGGCGGCAGCGGGGGGCCCACGTGGCTGGGGAGCACTGGAAATGCGGGGAGTCCAGACTGTGGTACACGATGGTTAAATTATGGATTACCTGTTGAAATGATATTTAAATATATTAGGTTAAATGAAATGTATTATCAAGCTTAATATCACTTGTGTCTGTTTCCTTTTCCTGCTGTGAGCCCTAGAAAAATATAAGTTGTGTGTGTGGCTTGCATTATGTTTCAGTTGGCGGTCTCACCGGGAATGCGTGGCAGTGGGGTGAGAGCGTGTGCATGTGTGTGTGTGAGTGCATGTATGTGTGAGTGTGCATGTGTGTGACTTTATGTGAGTGTGTGAGACTGTGTGTGAGTGCATGTGTACGAGTGTGTGAGTGTGCACATGTGCGAGCATGTCTGTATATGTGTGTGAGTGCATGCGCACACATGTGTGTGCATGTGTATGCATGTGTCTGTATGTGTGTGTGAGTGCATGTGCACACATGTGTGTGCATGTGTGGGCATGTGTCTGTATGTGTAAGTGTGTGTGAGTGCATGTGCATACATGTGTGTGCATGTGCGGGCATGTGTCTGTATGTGTGAGTGTGTGTGAGTGCATGTGCACACATGTGTGTGCATGTGCGGGCATGTGTCTGTATGTGTGAGTGTGTGAGTGCATGTGCATACATGTGTGTGCATGTGCGGGCATGTGTCTGTATGTGTAAGTGTGTGTGAGTGCATGTGCATACATGTGTGTGCATGTGCGGGCATGTGTCTGTATGTGTGAGTGTGTGTGAGTGCATGTGCATACATGTGTGTGCATGTGTGGGCATGTGTCTGTATGTGTGAGTGTGTGTGAGTGCATGTGCATACATGTGTGTGCATGTGCGGGCATGTGTCTGTATGTGTGAGTGTGTGTGAGTGCATGTGCATACATGTGTGTGCATGTGCGGGCATGTGTCTGTATGTGTGAGTGTGTGTGAGTGCATGTGCATACATGTGTGTGCATGTGTGGGCATGTGTCTGTATGTGTAAGTGTGTGTGAGTGCATGTGCATACATGTGTGTGCATGTGTGGGCATGTGTCTGTATGTGTGTGAGTGCATGTGCATACATGTGTGTGCATGTGTGGGCATGTGTCTGTATGTGTGAGTGTGTGTGAGTGCATGTGCATACATGTGTGTGCATGTGTGGGCATGTGTCTGTATGTGTGAGTGTGTGTGAGTGCATGTACATACATGTGTGTGCATGTGTGGGCATGTGTCTATGTGTAAGTGTGTGTGAGTGCATGTGCACACATGTGTGTGCATGTGTGGGCATGTGTCTGTATGTGTGAGTGTGTGTGAGTGCATGTGCATACATGTGTGTGCATGTGTGGGCATGTGTCTGTATGTGTGAGTGTGTGTGAGTGCATGTGCATACATGTGTGTGCATGTGTGGGCATGTGTCTGTATGTGTGAGTGTGTGTGAGTGCATGTGCATACATGTGTGTGCATGTGTGGGCATGTGTCTGTATGTGTGAGTGTGTGTGAGTGCATGTGCACACATGTGTGTGCATGTGTGGGCATGTGTCTGTATGTGTAAGTGTGTGTGAGTGCATGTGCATACATGTGTGTGTGTATACGTGTGGGCCCAGATCTGTATGTGTGCGTGCATGTGCATACGTGTATGAGTGTCTGCATGTGTATGTGCGTGAATGTGTGCGTGTATGAGTGTATGTAGGGGTGGGGCGGGAAGGCTGACTTGTGCACTTACAGTCTGGGACCTAGATCAAAGCCCGGGATGTTGTAGTCACATCACCTTATGTTCTGGCACCTACTACACGCTAGGAAGTGACCGGAGTGGGATGGGAAGTGGTGGGGCTCCACGCCCCTGTTCTCTCTCCTGCAGAACCAGCTCATGCAGAGGCCGGCCCAGGGTGAGGGAGGGGCTGGGGGGAGGACTCCAAAGTGAATTTGCATGTTGCTGTGACCTTGGCACAGGGCCAGTGTGCCATCTACCACCACCCCCTCATGCCTGTCCTCACCATCTCACTTGGCCCAGATTTGTAAAGATCAAGGAAACTGCAAGATTTCAACATGCTGTAGAAATAGCTACTTGCATGATAAAGAAAAAAAAAAAAAGCCCACAGGCATAGGATGTAGACCTGGGCTCAGATGCTGGGTCCACTTCTGAGCAGCAGCGTGGCCGGTGCCTCAGTCTCCCCATATGTGTGGTGGAGTCTGCTTGTGCAAAGAGTGAATGAAGCCATGTTTGTAAAATTCTGGGCACAGATGTCTAGTATGTGTCACTTCCCATTCCCTTCCTCTTTAGCAGTGTCTGTTTTAAGTTTTCTAACTTCTCGGGTTTAATAATCGATGATTTCCTAGACAAGCCTAGACATGTGACAAGCAAGCAAATGCAGTCTCTTAGAATAATAATTAATCTACGGCATCTACTTTTTACCAGTCTTGCGTAAAGCTCTTTACGTGCATTATCTCGTTTGACTTTACAACAACCTAGAGCGTGTGCGTGCATGCATGTGCGTGCGTGTGTGCACGTGTGTGTGTGCGCATGGGGGCTGGGAGACTGATTTGCACCTGGTCCCAGGAAGTAACCAGGCTGAATCCCAGCATGTTCTAAATCTTCCACCTTATACTCTAAGCAACTTCATTCAAGACCAGTAGAATTCTACAAAGATTTGTCAGAGGACCTTGGGAATCATCTAGAAAGAAGATGGGGATGGAGATTATAAAAGAGCACATGGCGGGTTTTCAGAAATATGAGTTTCTTGTCCTCAATGTTCTCTTGGGACCTGGAGGAAAGTGCAGACAATGCTGCCTTTGCTGAAACATGTTTGATAAAAGAGTCTCTGAAGTGGGGGATGGGGAGCCACTTCTCAAAAAAGAAAAAAAATGTATATTTTTCCAATTATAGACCCATCAGCTTGATTTTGATTCCAGGACAGTTCTAGAATATATCAGAAAACACTACGAAGAAGAAGTGGTGAAATGAGGACCCAAAATGTGTTGATCAAGAATGAAAATCCATGTTGGACAAACTTCACTTCCTTCCTTGATGGTTTTCAATACAGGACTCATGTCACGTGATCCTTTGTAAACCTACTGTATTTGTCAGCTATTGCTATGTAACAGATTATCCCAAAGTTCAGTGACTTAAAACTACAATCAACATTTATTGCCACTCATAGTTTCTGTGGGTCAGAAGTCTGGAAGTGGCTTAGCTGGCAATTTCTCATGAGGCTGGAGCCACGACTGTAATTGGGGCTGTGTTATCCGAGGGCTTGACTGTGGCTGGGGGATACATTTCCGAGGGGCTCATTCATGCGGCTCGTGGACAGATCCTGAATATTGGTGGAGAATCTCAGTTTCTCTTTATGTGGGCCTCAGGTTGCTTGAGTGTCTTGACAACATGGTGGCTGCCTTTTCCCAGAGGAAGTGAAAGAGAGAGAGAGAGGGAAACTGGCGGAAACCATTCTGTTTATTACTTAGACTTGGAAGTCACAAAATATCACTTCCTCAATATTCCGTTCAGTAGAAGTGAGTCAATATCTAGTCTTCATTTCCAGGGGAGGCCAATAATTTACACCTTTTGAAGAGGGGAAGATAATAAAAAAAATTTAAGGACATATTTTAAAACCACCACTCCACTGTCTTTGTAATTTAGAAATAACATGATATATTCTGCATCTTTATCCACAAAAATTTATTGAACATTCATTTGTTCAGTAAATTGTTTTGAGCACTTACTATGTGCCAGGGGCTGAGATAGGGTCCCCATTCCATGGAATTAAAATATTAATGAAGCCGTGTCATGAAAACAAAAGAACAGGATAGTGTGATGAAGAGAGACTCATGTGTGCATGTATGTGTGTTTGTGGAAAGGTAAACTTCGATAAGGTGGTCAAGAAATACTCTCTGAGGAGATGGCATTTAAGCTAGGAATGGAAGGAAGAGAAGGAGCCAGTCAAGGGCAGAGTGAGAGGCAGAGAATTCCGGGCAGGGAAACAGTTGGTGCAAAGGCACTGAGGCAGAAATAAGTTAGGTGTTTCTAGAGAGCAGAAAGAAAGAGCAATGTGCCTGGAACAGAATAAGGGGACAAGAAAACAGGTGGGTTGGGGAGATGAAGTCAGCTCACATTGCCTCCCAGGGTTGGGTAAGGAGCTTGGCTTTCCTTTCAAGTGTGATGGGAGGGAGATGAGCAACAGGCAGTGGTGTGAATTGATTTCTGTGTTAACAAGACTACTCTGGGCGTGGTGACTCAGGCAAGAGCAGAGGCCGTGCAGATGGAGGCCAAGAGGCAGTGTAGGAGTATGTTTCGGAAGTGGAATCCACAAGATTTGCTAAGGAGTCAACCTTGCAGGTGCAGTGGAGAGAAGAAAGCAATTGAAGACGGGTCCTAAATCTTTGAGCTACCCAAGACGGTAGCTGGTAGACCTCGATGTCCTACCACGGGCCTCTGTGACTCCGCCTGAGGCCTCTCCCTGGTCCCTACCTGCACCTGCTTCTGCGCACTTGACCCGGATTCAGTTCACAAGCCACATCTGATTCAGAGCCAGGAAAGGTTTTCTCCCCACGCCCGCTAGGAAATTGGGAACTGCTCTCCGTCCTGAGGATTCAGGTGGGGAGCTGCACAGCCTTGGGGAAAGGTTCCAGAATTCAGGGGCTTCTATTCTGTTAGAACAGGAGTCAGCAAACTATGGCCCAAAGACCAAGTCCAGCCTGCTGCCTGTTTTGATACAGCCCTCGAGCTAAGAACGGTTTATACAGTTTTTTTTGCTAAATGGTGGTAAAATTCACACAGGACAAAATTGATCATCTTAACCATTTTTAAGGGTACAGTTCACTAATGTTAAGCATATTCACATTGTTGTAGCCAATCTCCGGAATTGTCGTATCTTGCTACATTGGAACTCTAGAGCCATTAAACAGCTCCGCATTCCCCCTCCCCTCAGGCTCTGGCAATCCCAATTCTACTTTCTGTTGCTATGAGCTCAGTGACTCTAGATACTTTATGTGTAAGTGGAATCATACAGTATTTGTCTTTTTGTGACTGGCTTATTTCATTAACAGAATGTCCTCAAGTTCTGTCTATGTTATCGCGTGTGTCAGAATTTTCCTTCTTGCAGCCCCTGGGTGGCTCAGTTGGTTGAGCAACCAACTCTTGATTTCGGCTCAGGTCATGGTCTCAGGGTCGTGAGATCAAGCCCCATGTCGGGCTCCATGCTCAGCACGGAGTAAGCTTGAGATTCTCTCTCTCTGCCCCGCCCCCAACTCATGCACGCACGCGCTCTCTCTCTAAAATAAATAAATAAAATCTTAAAAAAAAAAAAAAAGAATTTCCTTTCTTCTTAAGGCCAAAATACTATTCCATTGTCTGGACGGACCACATTTTGCCTATCTGTTCATCTACTGATGGGTCCTGGAGCTGCTCCCTCTTCTTGGCTGTTGTGAATAGCGCTGCTGCGGGTGTGACTATGAGGATACCTCTTTGAGATGCTGCTTTCAAATCTTTTGGGTATATACCAGATTGCTGGATCCTACCAAAATTCTAGTTTCAATTTTTTGTTTCCCAGAGTGGTTGCACCAGTGGTTTGCATCCCCACTGATGGTGCATGAGCAGTCCAATTTCTGCAGTCCCCATCAACACTGCCCGCCTTTTTTGTCCTTGGATAGTAGCTATGCTAATGCATGTGAGGCGGTATTTCCCCGCGGTTGTGATTTGCATTTCCCTGATGGGTGGACGTGTTGAGCTTCCTTCCCTGCGCCTCTTGGCCATTTGCGTGTCATCTCTGAAAAAAATGTCTGGAGTTCTTTGCCCATTTTTAAACCTGATTTTTCGTTGTTGTTGAGAATTTTACTGTTTTAAAGGGATATGAAAAACAAAAGAAGAAGGCTATTTTGTGACTTGGGAAAATTATATGCCATTCAAATTGTAAGGTCCGTAAGTAAAAGTTTCATCAGAACCCGCCGCTCATTTGTTTACGTTGTCGCTATGGTGGCCTTCCCGCTCACGGCAGAAGTGAGTATTGGTGCCAGAGATCATGTGTTCTGCAGATCTTAAATATTTCACTCTGCCATCTTTTACAGAAAACGTTTCCTACTCCTGTGCCAGGAGGTACGGGGTTAAGAGAAAGCCTTTTAAGGCCGTAAGGGAGGATGTGTTTGCCCCCTACAGACAGTGGGGGGCAGCAGAGAGCTGATGAGCTGGAGATTCCCTTCTGGTCCTGCTGCCCAGAATCCAAGGAGGGATTCTGCGCCGGGCACAAGGGCTTATCAGCTTGGAGGGCTTGGTGGAAACCATTACAGCGTGTGTGAGGCTGACCTAGGAGAGCAAAGAATTTTCGTGTGTCTCCTTTTGTCCCTCCTGCCTTCCTCTCTGCTCAGTGTGGGTGCCAGCCTGCTCTTCCTAACACACTACCTCTTCCTGCTTACCCCCCTTCATTGGCTCTCTCTCTGCTCTCCTTAGAGATTAAGTCCAAGCTCCTTCAGATTCCCGAAGCCCTGTCTCTCTTGCCTTTCTTGGTCTTCATTGCTTGGCTCCATTAGCTTGAGTTGACTCCGAACGTCATACTCCAATAATCTGAATCCCATGCTGCCTGCCCCTCATGGCCTTTTTTCTAGCCTTTGCTCACATCCTCCTATGGCATGCTCTCACACTCATCCTTCCCCCTTCCACCTCTTTCATCCTGTTAACTGCTCCTGTCCTTAGGCTTGGCTCAGGCTTGCTCCACCTCCTCCAGGAAGCCTTCCGTGACCACCTACTACCCTCCCCCCCAGACACAGCTAGGTATCCTCTTCTGATTCCTTTAATTTTCAGTGTTTACTCTGCTCCTAGTACCTCAAACATGGCCACGGGTACCATGGGTAATGGCAGGACCAGGGTCTTGTTATCTTTGGGTCCCCGGTGCCTATGGGAGGTCCCGGTACATAGCAGGTACTCGGCAAATGTTTGGAATGAATGAATGAGTGAATGAATGAATGAATGAATGAGCATCAAGTCCCGTCAAGAAAGGAGTGAGAGCTTTTCAGGTCCTACAGCTGTTTTAAGAGTATCCTTTGTTTTCCTGGTGAGGTTGGACCTGGGGGAGGAAGAGATTTTGCAGTTTCCTCCACATGGACGTCTGATCCCTGCAGATTTGTGAGCTGAACCAGTGAAGAAGCTGTTCCTCCTGCTGCTGGAAAATTTTACGCAGCGAGTTTGACCGCTTGAGGCCCTCCCTGCCCCGCCCTGCCTTAACAGCCTCACCTATGGGGCAGTTGGCACCCGAGACGGGCTGGTACCCATGCGGAGCCCCGTGGACACACTTCCCAGGGCCCTGTGCCGCTGAGCAAGGCAGTAATGATCTCCGTTGCAGGAGGAGGCAGGGGCTAGGAGGCAGAATAGGCTAGTGGCTCCTTCTCTGATCTCATCCCCTCCTTGCACTGGGGTTTACTAGCCTGAGGTGGATAGAACCAAACAGAGCCCTGGAGTGGGCCTCAGAAGACCTGCAGGCAGTGGCTGTGTGACTTTGGGAAATCCCCTGCCCTCTCTGAGCCCCAGCTGCAACTTCCTGGGCTTGCCGGAAGACACATGAAGATGGGTCTACAAGGTCTTTCTGCAGTGTCAGTGGCTCTGCAGACATGCAGATGCCTACTGGGCAGGCCACGTGAGACGCAGCCATCAGCCTCTGTATCGGCCTTCCAGAACCAACTGAAGGAAGAGAACCTTTAAAATTCTAGCCAGGTTTTCAGACGTACCTGTAGCTCTGGAGTTTTCCTGAAGGCTGCTCGCACAGCTCAGCCCAGAGGCCTCAGACTCATTTTAGAATTAGCCGGAGGAATTACTCCCTATACAAACAGACTCCTCTTGTCAGATGCAGTTTGTAAATATCATTTACAAAAGGAAGTCAATTAAAACTCTCCCTGCTGACTCAGGCCCTCCTGTCCCCACCCTCCCCGGCGCCCAGCAAAACGCCGTTCTTTATAAAGCAGTGTGTGCCTTTTAGGGCTAATACTTTGACAACTCTCCTTTCCCCTATTAATTAGACATGATCTGGGCCTGGTAGAAACCTTTTAACATTTCAAGCTCTTGCCGATGAGTCATTTTCCCTTAGAAATAAATGAAATGCGGGTTTTTATTGCGTCATTCATTCATTCATTCAGCAAACGGATACAATCTACTCATCTCTGGAGTTCGTGCTCAGATTCCAGCTTCTGCACGAGGCTTTCCCTCCCCCTAGCACACGCGAGCCGCCTTTCCTGCCCCCCTTTCCCTCCCCAACAGACCTGATGACCTTCGAACATACAAAACAATGTACCGATTTATTACATGTTTTGTTTACTTTCTGTCTCCCAGACTAGAAGTTAAGCCCTGTAATGGCAGAAATCTTCGACTACTTTATTCACGCATATACCCAGATGCTGGCCTAGTGAATAACAGATGATCAATGAGTCATTTCTCATTGATGAGTGACAAGCTATGGACTCAAAAGAAGAAGACCCAAGCTTTCCGTCTAAGACAGAGAGGACAGTGATACAGGCCAGTGGAGGGAAGAGGGAAGGAAGTAATGTTTACTGAGTGCTCTCCATGAACCGAGACTTATGTAAAAGATCTTTGTCATTTAAGCTTTACAACCACACTACAAATTTAAGTGATCGTTCAATTTTCACACAAGGAAGTATCTGGCTAGACAGGTTAGGTTATTTGCCTTAAGGTCATATAGCTGGAGAGAGGCAGATCCAGGTGAACTTCTTCCAAAGCTCTGTGCACTGCAGCACACACCAGGAAACAGTAAATGCACTGGGGCTTCAGGGAAGACTTCCTGGAGGAGGTGGCACCCACACCATCTTGAAGACAGGACATGGGATGGACATGCAGGGATGAGGTATAGGAACGGCTGTTGGCAATGGAAAAAAGGGCCTGCGGGCCCAAAGTGGGGGTGGTTCAGGGAAGGGGTGGCCACCAGCAACCGAGCTGCGTGAGGACAGTACTAGTCAAGAAGGTTGGAAAGGCAGAGTGAGGGTAGGTACCGGTTAAGACTCAGGCTCAAACCTACTCCTTTAATTTCTAATTTGCAAAGCTTTCATATTTGCTATCGAAAGATGGGTCGTGCTCTCTAAAGTCCTTAAAATAGAAATCAGCATTTCGCTGCTTCACATCCCCTCAAACGAGGCAGATCCAAGAGGTACTGAAACAAAACAGAATTACCTTTTGAGTCTTATGGGGCAAACAGATTATAAAAAGCCCATTCAGCTAAAAGTCCAGCTGTTGCCAAAACAGTAAGGAAAAAAAAAAAAAGACCCTCAGTTCTCAGGCACACCGCCTGCAAGCAAGACATCTTGCGTCTACGATGTATGGTTTAAGTCCTCTTGCGTCTACGATGTACGGTCTAAGTCCTCTTGCGTCTACGATGTACGGTCTAAGTCCTCTTGCGTCTACGATGTACGGTCTAAGTCCTCTTGCGTCTACGATGTACGGTCTAAGTCCTCTTGCGTCTACGATGTACGGTCTAAGTCCTCCGAGACAGGCAGCGCAATGGTTGTTTCAAAGAGGTTCAAAGAGATTCAGTTCCTTCCCAAAGTCACAGGGCTGGTGAGGAGAGAGGTAGCATGGCCACGTCCATGCCCACGTTCTCGATGCCTCCTCTGCCCCTGAAAGAGAGCATGCCACGTCCTTAGAAACACTGATTCGGTGCTACCAACACGGTGTCTCCTGTGAAGAATAATTCGTTTTTGATCACTGTGCCTCGTCCTTTTAGGGAATGGTGGACGTGGTCCCCGGGAGCTCAACGTCATCCATTTAGCTGGGATCCTCCTGCCAAGTTGAGCAGATAAGGGGAGCTGGGATTCGGTGCTTCTGTCAGCCTTCTCGTTTGACTGTGACAGTCTGGGAAAGCGAACGCCGAGGGAAGCATCACTTACGAGCCCGGCCACGCGCACCCGGCTTGCCTTGCCAACGTCAGAGGGCCTCTGCGGTGCTCATTCATCCCGCGCAGGGTCAGCCAGTGAGCCAGGTGCTAGGACTCGGAAGGGGAGTGAGACACACCAGTCCGTACAGTACCCTCAAGGAGGTCCCCGCTTAGAAGGGAAAAGGGACAAATAAAAAGGTCATAGTGGTACGCTCTGCTCAGGCAGGGAAACGCGTTGAAAGATACTCCAAGGGGAGGGGTAAACATTGCAGAACGTTGGAAACTTTGAAAGTGCCGTCCGGGGGCCCTGGTTCTGACCGACTCCAAAATGGCCCAACCAGGTAGCAAGATGGTGTGAATTCCTTCCCAAACGACCGTTCTGAGAACAGCCTGATGTTCCCAAATCAGTTTATTTCTGTCCGCGCCCTGGGCTCTCCATCACAAACCTTACAGTGTGTGTGCAAATGGTTGGGGGTGGCTCCCAAGCCCAGACCATTCCACGCGATGCTGCATCTTGGTCTGGTTTGAGGGGTCATTAAATAATACCTCCCTTTCCCAGCATGAATTCCGCAGGCAGAGGACAGAACATCACCTCCCAACACTGGGTGGGAGGATGTATTCGTTTTTTTGCTGCGTATCAGGCAACCCTCAAATCTCAGTGGCTCATGACCAAAAAAGCCCCTATTGTTCTTACTGATGGAACTGGGTCCCCGGAGGCAGCCTTGCTTCAGGCCGCAGACAGGGCTCATCTCTGCTCTGTGTGTCTCTGATTCTGGGATGAGGGGACATGTCGGTCTGCTCCTCTCCTGGCAGGAAGCGGAAGGCACAAGGGGCTAGAGTCACCCCAATGCTTCTTAAAGTCTCTGCCCGGAACTCGTGCTTCCCAGCACGTTCATTGGCCAAAGCAAATTGCATGGCCAAGGCCAGCTTCACAGGGGCCGTTTCATCCACAGGGAGCCATTCTGAGGACAAGAAGGGAAGAACAGGAAGGAAATCATACACTTTATGTGGGGACATGGCTTGGGTGCCTGGAGACAAAGGAGACATGGAACCCTTTATCAGGAAGTCTCAGCCACCACACAAGGGCACGGGCAGACCACCGCTAGCACCCCGACAGGACCAAATATACACTTCTTGTGGGAACCCTGGTCCTGGAGGAGAGGGAGAGAAGGAGGGGATTAGCTGGGCATGCCCACCTCCCCTTCCTCTGATCAGAATTCAGAGTGAGTGAAGGGTAGGTAGGCAGGAAGCCAAGAGTGTTACCCAAACTGCTGTCCCCTAACATGGAAACACGGAGAGCAGTGAGAAGGTTCCTCCCTGGTAACTACCTGAGCAAGTGATACATGTTGGCACTTGGCCTTCCTTGGCCCACCAGGGGAGGCACGTACTCTCGTTGCAAGCATGGTACCCTTCCAGGCTGCTATTCGTTTTCAAGGACAGACAGGGTTACACATCAGTGCTGCGTAAAATGTTCCTTATGTGCGAACTAACCTTTTGTAATTACTTCGAAGAGGTAAGTCCCTTGCCGTCTAAGGCAATACTTAAACATGGCTGCAGTTGGAATCACTTGGGCCCTGGGGGGCTTTCCAGAATTTGGATGCCCACGCTGCCCTGCATACACGTGCCATCAGGATCTCTGGGGGTGGAGCTCAGATGTGGGTAGTTTTTTGAACCCACCCACCCTCTCTCCCCCGCAGGGTGATTTCAACGTGCAGTCAAGCCTGAGGACCCAGATCTAAGGCAGGGGTTGACAGAGTTTTTCTAACAAGGGCCAGATAATGAATATTTCAGGCTCTGCTATTTCAGGCTCTGCGAACCAGCCGGTCTTGGTGGCAGGTACTCAACTCTATTGTTGAAGCACGAAGGCAGCCATGGGCAATATGTAAATGATTGAGCGTGACTAAACAAAACTTTATTTACAAAAAGAAGCCTGAGGGCTGGATTTGGCTCACATGGGTAGTGTGCGGGCTCCTGGTCTAAGGCGTTTACAAAATAAGACATTTAAGAATCAAAACAGAGACCCTCCCAAGTTGCATTTGCCACGATGTCTAAGAGCCTAAGAGCGGTGCTGACGATCTGACTCGGAGTCCTAGCTCAGCCACAAAGGGCCTGTGTGCCTGGGGGATGTTCCTCACCTTCTCCGTGCCTCTTCTTCCCTGTCCATACAATGGGGATAACACGAAACTACCTGCTCACGGAGTTGTTTGAGGATTAAATAAGAGGCAATGAACAGAGGAGCCAGGCACGGGGTTGGCTGGATGCAGAATTTTTGTATAGCAGTATTTTTGTGTGTGATTTTGGTTATTTTTATAAAGGAAGAGGTCCCCGTAGCTTTTATCAAGCCCCATAGATATATGCCCTTCCAGGAGAGGCCAATTTGATTTTCAGTGCTGGCAGCCAAGCAACAAGGAAAGGAGTCATGGGGAGATGACTTTTGTTTTCTGACAAGTGGTAGCCTATGGAGTCAGTTAAAGTAAATTTAATCACGGAGGGGGTGATTAGCACATTAATATAGGGTTTGCTCTTTCCCTTCTCTTGAGAATCTCCACTAAGGGTGAGCTCTGGTAAGAGAAACTCGGGAACAACACAAAACCTGCAGCCGGTTGGAGAAGGCTACACCCCTCTGTCCAGCTCCTGCAGGTTGGCGGGCTCCTGGGCTGCTAATTTGGCCCTGGGCCTTCCCCCCTGCACTTCGTCACCTGTCAGAGGCTTTCTGGAGAGGAACCTCTTGCTTGGTTTGCATTATTTTTTTTTTTTAACTGTCATGACAATGTGAACAATGACCATCGATTTCCTTCAATGACCCTCCCCAAAGAGGGACTTTCACTCCGAGGCTGCAAAGCCCCCGGTTATTGAAAGATAGAAAGGTGAGGTTTAGACATTGCCAGGCGCTGTGACTTGGGAAAATATTTTGGTATCAAAGGAGACCTTTTTTTCCCTTCTATCTGCAGCAAAGCCTCCCCACCTTCCCCCTGAAAGTTAGCAGATCAATCCAAAGGACTTCACCAGTGGAGTTCCAGCCGTCTCTCACTTTCCACATGGTTCCGAGAAAGTCAACGTCATGCCTGGCGCTATTTTTACCGCGGCCCGCTATTTCCATTTCCCCCATGGTCTGCGGGGATGGGCATCACTTCCCAGTGACGCACAGGCCTCACTGAGTTCTGGGAGTCAGCATGTTTGCATAGCTTACCCCATCCTTCTTGTCTGTCCTCCCCTTGAACTTTCTTCCCCGAAGCCCAAGGCCTATCTATTCTTGAAGATGCGGTTCCACCACCTCCCTCATCCCCCACTGGAAGCAAACGCTCCCCTCTGCTGGGCTTGTGCCATGTTTTGTCTGAATCTTGGAGGGCAGGGAGCTCTCTCCCAGCTGTGGTGCTGAAAGTTCTCCAAGGTCAGAAGGATCAGGCTGTCCTCCTCTTGCAGAAGGACACAGATGGCAGGGTTGAAGAAGCCGATGCTACAAGGAAAAGGGGGTGTCCTTTGGCATCAGGGTTTAGACTCCGGCCAGGTGACTCACGAGTAAGGTTGGACAAATGGTTGACCTGAAGTGGCGGACTCTGTAGGCTGAGCACCAGAATCCCCGTACCCGAGCTTGGGGGCAGGACGCAGGGGGTACTCTGTATTCGGTGTCTAGCACAGGGGCAGGTGTGGCTACCCCAAGAGGTACCGACTTGGTCGATTTTCTTCCTGCCAGAGAGGCTGAAGGCCCTCACGGAAATGCTGAGGATGGACCAGAAGAAGGAAAGGAGAGAAAGAAGGCGGGGGAGCAGGAAGGAAGGGACTGGAGTGGTGAGGAAGAGAGGGGAGCGGCGGGGGTTGGATGTCGAGGCAGTTTCTGAGGTTGATCGTGGGGGTCTGGGCTTTAGCTGGGTGGAGCCGAGGCCAACTGGACAGAGCAGGGCTATCCCTCAGGAGGTGGGAGGCTGGTTCTGAGCTGTCCTGGGCTGAGCTCATTCAGACAGGAAGTTCTGGACAGAAGCCAGACGTTGGCCTCCTGGTGACTTTGAGGGAAGAGCCCTGTGGTCAGGGGGAGCCAGGGGGAGATGGCATCACCCCAGAGCAAGATCCCTCAGTTTTAAAGGGCCAAGTCTGTCCCACCAGGACTGGTCCCCCAGATATCGGGGCTATGTTTTTTAAGGTACCAAAGTCCATTTGCCCCATTCATTCATGGAGCATTTACTGAGTGCTTACTGTTTGTGGTGCTAGGTGCTGGTGATGTCATGGTGAATGAGAGGTTGTCCCAGACTTAAAGGCTCCCCCAGGTCAGTGAGGGTCAAGGGTAGCAAGCACTGAACAGCAGGCTCTAGTCCAGGGATGGGTGTCGTGCTGGAGTTGAGCCGGGTGTGCATGGGCTGGGGGTCAGCAGACACTGGGGGCCCCATCATGGCCCTGAATTGTGAGGAAGTCTTCAATGATGAGGTCACATCGGAGTGGTGTCTTTTGGCCAAAAATGATGGAAGGGTGTTCCATTTAGAAGATGCAGCATAGCTGCCTTGGGCACATGAGAGAGGACGTGGGGCCAGCAGCTGATGTGCTGCTCTTGTTAGGACAGGAGGGGAGGCTGCGGGGGAAGGTGCATGGACGCTGGGCTAACGCCTTGGCATTCTAGCGTGATGCCACGGAGGGGCCAGTGGTAGGTGGGTTTGGACCAGCGGAGCGCCTTGGTCTGGTTTATATTCTAGAAGCATCACAGTGGGAAGTTGAGAGTGGTCAGGACTACTGGTCCTGGGGACTGGCAAGGAAGTGATGAGAGCCTGCCGGAAGGTTCTAGAGTAGAAGTGGAAAGGAGGTCATGGAGAAGAGATATGGGGGGCAGAACTAGCTATCCTTGGCAACACAGTAGATGTGTGTAAGGAAGAGAGAGGGGAACATAGGGGAGCACAGACGCTGTGGGGAAGATCAGACGGGGAGGGGGCACCTCTGGAGACAGACCAGCCAGCAGCATGTGAGGATGTTGGGCCAATGGGGAGCCGGGGTGGCTCAGTCGGTTAAGTGGCTGCCTTCAGCTCAGGTTATGATTTCTGGGTCGGGAATGAGCCCCGTGTCAGGCTCCCTGCTCAGTGCGGAGTCTGCTTCTCCCTCTGCCCCTGCCCCTGCCCCCCAACTCGTGCTCTCTCCCTCTATCAAATAAATAAATAAATAAATAAATAAATAAATAAATAAATAAATAAAATCTTTAAAAAAATAGAATATTGGGCCAAGACTCAATGCTGGACTGAGCTGGAAGGGTGTGGACAGAAGGAAGGGCCATATTTCCAAACTATTTGGGAGACTCTCTTGCCCTGTGAGCTGGACACCGCCTTGCCCAATAGAAAGTGAAGCAAATCACACATCTTTTTCCCAGGGCCCTTTGCATCCAGCCCATGGTCACAAGCCCGGGCTTCTCCCCTTTGAATCAGAAGTCTGTGAAGAAGCAGGGACATGCTGGCCAGGGCGCTGGCGGCCCCTCTGCATCTCCGAGTCAGCCGTGGCCGGGGCCATGGGGCCAGCCCCGGGGGTGTCTGTGCCAGGCAGTGCTGGCCGCGAGTCTGCACCCAGCCAACTCTGTGGGGTAGTTTGGGGTTCAGTCCCGGCTGTGTCTCCTCCGGGCCTCTCCAAGAGTGTGACATCCACAGTGTCTTTCTTAATTAAAAAAAAAAAATCATGGTAAACCACACATCACAAAATTCACCATTTACACCATTTTTAAGGGTACAGTTCAGTGGTCTTGAATACACGCACGTTGGTTTTCCACCAGCACCACCATCCACCTCCAGATCGTCTTCATCTTCCCCAACTGAAACCACACACGCTGAGCACTCCCGCCCCACTCCCCGCTGCTCCTCCCTGCCCTGCACTCGCCATCCTGCCTCTGTCTCTTGTGACTGGTTTATTCCACCGAGCGTCGTATCTTCAAGTTTCACCCATGTGCGGCAGGTGTCAGAATCTCGCTTTTTAAAGGCTGGGTAATAGTCACTGTATGTATCTACTGCATTTTGTTTACCCATTCATTCATTCTTCAATTTTTTACATATTTTTTATTTTAATTTTATTTTATTTAAAGATTTTATTTATTTATTTGAGAGAGAGAAAGCAGAGTGAGAGAGTGTGCATGAGTGGGGCGGAGGGGGGCAGAGGGGGAGGGGGAAGCAGACTCCCAGCTGAGCAGGGAGCCCAGTGTGGGACTCCTCCCAGGACCCTGAGATCATGAGCTGAGCCGAAGGCAGACGCTTCACGGACTGAGCCACCCAGGTGCCCCCATTCTTAAAAATTTTAAATAAACTATTTCTTTTGGAATAAGTTTTGATTTCTAGGAAAGTTGCAAAGAGAGTCCTGAGGGTCCCCCCACCCCTCCCCCTCGCTGCTGACACCTTAAGCCCACACGGTACATTGATCAGAATGAAGAACCGAGATCGGTCCGTTACCATTAACCAAACCGTAGCTAGGCTTCCTTTGGATTTCACCAGTTTATACACCAATGTCCTAATTGTGTTCTAGGATCAATTCCAAGATCCCATCTTGCATTTAGCTCAATGTCCTTGTAATAAGACAGGCCAGGTTTCTGTCGCTTACAGCAAAATGCCCTTCCGGATGGAGATGTCACTCAGGGTTCAGTTGGCTGGGTGGGAGGGAAGTAGGAGTCTGAGTCGACTCCAGGGCTTTGGGCTTGGGCAGCTGGGTGGACGGCGGGGGGGCACATGGAGAGAGGGGGAAGGCAGGAGGGGGAGGTTTGAGTGAGGACAGGGTCAGAAAGTCGTAAGTATCTTTGCAAGGATATGTTTCTTCCCAGATCTCTACACAGGTCTGAGCCTGGCTGGAGGCAGGTGCAGGGGTAGGTGTTGGGAATTATTCTAGAAACCCAAAGCATCCATTCATCTGAATCCTTTTTCAGGGACTGGTCAGGGTAGAGAGGAAACTCACAGCCCAGAGTCTGCTCTTGCCTGTTGGACTATTCTTCCCGGAGCCATTCAGTCGTACAGACAGCACACCTCACCTTCTTCCTTCCCCAACCCCCACTTCCAAGAGTAAGCATCACCTCCCTCCAGTCAGTTCCCATGGAAACGCATTAAGGGCCTCTCCTCATCAGCATTCCGCCTTAAAAACTGCCAAAGCCTGCCCCGGAGGGACAGTTAGAAATCCTTCAGTAATAGCCCTGCTTGTCCTTCTCTCTGTAAGGAAACCCCTTTCCTTTGGAGGCTGCAAGCGCAGACTTGGGAATGAAGATGCCCTGGTCCAGTCCTGGCTTTATCTAACTCTCGTGGTGACCTGGGTGCAGCCTTCCCCTCTCTGGGCCTCACTTTCCCCATTAGTAAAATGAGAAGGCTGCTACAGAACGCGGACTCCCAACCTCGCCTCCACGAGATGTCTTCGTTGGCTGCCCAGAGAGGCCACGTTTGTGAAAGATGCTGTCTGCCAGGTAGAGCTCCTCTAACAACATTAGGTTTTCCATGTATTATTAAAGACGTCCGTAACTTCCAACCAGAGCGTCTCGCCACAGTTCAGCAAATTGAATCCGTGTCATTTCATGCAAATGCTGGCAAGGCCCCATCTTGGCCGGGAGTGCAATGTTCCCTTGGGAATTTAAAGATAGCGAAAAGCACTCTGTCCATCCCTACACCTGGGGACGTGGGCTCAGTCCCCCGGTAATGGGGCAAGACCAGGCTGTCTGCTTCTCAGAAACAGCTCTGCAATTCTGTGGATGGGGAGATGGTAGACTTTGTCGTGCACAGACCTGAGGGTTTGGGGTTTTGTTTCTGTTTCTGTTTGTGTTTTAAAATTTCAAGCCTACTGCTTAATTGAGTATGGTCTTGGACAGTGTGACGAAGTCCACAGACGCCTGGACCCTCCAGCCTTCAGAAGGTAGAGCTCTATCGCCTGCCCCTGAGGTGTGAGCTGGACTTAGCGGTAGAAGCCGATGTGGTGGGAATGCTGGTGTTGGGCCTGTGACACCAGATTCTAACGGGCATCACGACCACCTCCTGGCTCTCTTTCTTGGGTCTCTTGCTCGGGCGGAAGACAGTTGCCATGTCGGAAGAACACGCGAGCAGCCCGTGGAGGAAGCTGTCTGGTGAAGAACTGTGGTCTCCTGCCGACAACCGTGGCAGGAATTCCTGCGTGGACCATCTCCAACGCTGTGTTCGTGGTCTATGGCTGCTGGGACAACAGACCACAAGCCTGGCAGCCTCAAATATTGCAACTTTATCTAACATTTCTATAGGTTGGAAGTCCAACAGGGTCTCCTTGGACTAAAATCAAGGTGTCAGCAGGGTTGTGCTCCTTTCCAGGGTCCCCATGGGAGAATCTGTTTTCTCTCCTTTTCCAGGTTCTAGAATGGTCCATGGTCCTTGGCATGAGGCCTGTTCTCCTCTGCCTCCCAAACCAACAATCTTGCATCCTCCCGATGCTGCTTCTATTGTCACCTCTCTTGCTCTGATCTTCCTCTCCTGTCTCCTTCCTCTGATGACACTGGCCCACCTGGATAATCCAGGACAATCCCCTTAGCCTGGGCAGCAACCTTAGTTACCCTTCGCTGTGTAGCCCGGCATGTTCACGGCGTGCAGGGATCAGGGCTGGGACAGCTCCATGGGCCGTCGTTCTGCCTCCCTTGGAAGTGGATCCCCCAACCCTGGTCAAGCCTTCGGATGACTGCAGCTCCTGCCCACACCCTGACTGCCAGCTGTTGAGAAGTCTGAGCCGGAACCATCCAGCTAAGCGGCTTCCTGACCCCCAGTGCACAGAAACGGAGAGAGGACACGTGTTCGTTGTTTGAGTCCTGCGGTGTTGGAGGAATTTGCTGTGTACTTGACCTTGCTCAGCCCCTCTCATTTCTAAACCGGGGGGAGTTTCTGCCCTGCAGGACTGTTGCCATGATTGACCAAGTTCACATTCGGAACATACCTGGCATCTAGCAGATGTTCTTAAATGTTAGCTCTTTTTTTCCTAGTTTCTCTCTTCCTTTCCACAGGGCAGCCCTCCCCTGCAGAAACTAAGGCATGGTGTTACGTGCCACCCACGATCCCCAACAGTGAGTTTGTTTTGCAAATTTAGTGTTCTGAAAAGCGCCCGAAAATTCTGGTCAGCATCGCCCTTGAGATGCTTCTGGGAATCTTGTAAGCTCCCAGCACAGAGATCGAAACCCACAGATAGACTCTACGTAGAATATTTGCCTTCCAGACAACGATGCAGGCGTGTCGCACACACTCCTTGGGCGTGTAACACTCTCAGGGGTGTGGCGGGGGCTGAGGGTGTGCGTTCACAGGTGAAGAAAGATGTGTGCTCTGGAACTTTGTCCTGGAGGAGTTCTCATCGATAACTCACCAGACAGAGCCTCTCCAGGGGATTACAGTGATTTTTCGTTTTCCTTGGAGGCTTGGCAACGTAAGATATCAATACATTACTAGGAGTGGAAATGTGTAGAATATTGAATGTCATTACAAAAAAAAAATGGTTCCTTATTCCCAGAAAAGGTGATCGTAAATTTCGCAGAGCCACAGCAGAAGGCAAGCTAGGGCGTGGGCGTGGATTTGTCCTCATGAAAACATAAATGTGGTATCTTAAGTCATCTTTAAAGACATAGCACTGCCGATGGAAGCAGTTTGCTCACTGAGACTGTAGCACGATGGGCAGCCAGACACTGGGGGTTTGCAGGGTCCTTGAGGAAGGGCCAAGATGAGCAGACGAACTCAGGAACGTGGGGCTGGGATTGGAGCAGACAGCTGAGGATTGGGGGCGGGAGAAGGTGGCAGCGTGACCCGGGGTGGCAGACTCCTCGCCCTGGGGGAGGTGCTGAAAGAGCAGCCATTGGGGGGAAGGCACAGGGCACAGGGCAGCCCTCTTGGATTCCCTGCCAAGAAGAAGGGGAAGCACCTCCTGGGGCTCAGGCCTAGGGGGTGAGTTAGAGCCCCAGGAGAAAGGCCAAGGTGAGAGGCGGACCGCAAGACTGGAGCTGGAGCAGCCCGGCCCTGGGGGAGAGTATGGAAGGGAAGGAAGGGCAGGGGTTCTTGGGACGGACAGCTGGGGGCCGTGCACCCATCCTTCACCGGAGTGTTTACAGAGCACTTGCTGTCCCGGGGGGCCCCAGGCCGGGGAAGGAGGGCAGGGTCCGTGCCTCCCCAGAGCTGCCCAGGTCGAATCCCCAGACTGTGACTGCCTTAACGTTAGTGGGAAAGGGGAATTACACTTGTGAATCAGTTTACCTTTAAGTAGGGAGCATATCCCGGATTATCCAGCAGCCCAATGTAATCGAAAGGGTCCTTAGGGAAGAGGAAAGCAGAGGTAGCCACAGTGGGAGAGCTGTGGGAACAGAGGGAGCGCGAGAGTGGCACGCTGTGTGGACAGCCCACAGCTGCCCGCTCGGAAGATGCGGGGAAGGGGCTGCAGCCAAGGAAGTTGGGCAGAGTCCGGAAGCTGGAAGGGCAAGGAGGGGATTCCCTCTGAGAGCCTGCAGGAGGAACAGAGAGAACGGTGTATTCTAGCTGCCACACCTGTTGGTTCATTCCTGACACTTACACATAGCGTGGGCTCATTCCAGATTTGTGGGGTGAATGAATGAGTGAATGAAGGACCTAGAAAGGCAGTGGGTCGGGGCTCCTTAGTAAGCATTGTGGAATGAATGAGTGAATACTGCAAGAAGATGGGGGTCTGCTGGGGGAGACCAGGTCCCTGGAGAGTCCCCATGGGGTGTGATGGCTGCGGGGGCAAGGATTAGCACGAAGGCTCACCCCTGCCTTGGGTAGGGGTGCCTCAGCTGTGCTCCCAACAAGCGGGCTCTGAAGGGGAAGTTGTGTGCAGGTGTGCTGGGGGACGGAGGGAAGAGCTGCCCTGTGATGCGGTTGCAACAGAGGGAGATCTGGATGGTTCTTCAGAGCCCTCTGGAAGCAAGGCAAGGGTGGGGCCTTTGCCACTGCTCCCTGACTCTGCACTCGGCCCCACTGGCCACACTGACAGTGACCAGGCAGCCACCGGGCAGAGAGCATGGTCTTGTGAGAGGCCGGTCTCGGGGCAATCCCGGGGAGGGACCCAGCCATGAGCCTTCAGCATCCAGCATCCCTGGCAGCTGGAGTTTAAGGGCCTCGTCCTGGAGGAGGATCTGGGCAGCCACTCCAGCATTTGCCGCAGGGAGTGAGGGAGGAAGGGGCCTGGGATGACCTCAGGGATGACAGAGGCGCCCGTGTGCCGGCTTTGGAAGAGCAAAGGGGAGAAGGGATTCTTAGATGAGGAACTGCGTCAAGGCTTGGAGCCTGAAAGAGCTCTGCAGGGAAGGTCTGGCTTCCAGTCACTTCCTAGGAAGGTCAGAGAGAAAGCCAGAGTGCCCTGTGACTGACAAGGCCTGATCCCGTCCCCACACGGCATCCTCTCCTACCCTTCCTCATGCTCCTGCTGTCCTCCTGCTGTTCCTCAAACATGCCAAGCAATTCTTACCTCAGGGCCTTTGCACATGATGCTCTCTGCCTGGAATGCTTTCTGCTCCAGTATCTGCCTGGCTACTGCTCCTTTAGGTCTTCGCTCTGACAAAACCTTCTTAAGGAGGCCCCCTGACCACTGATCTAGAAATGCAGTCACTCTCTGTCCTTCCCTTGTCTCCACAGCACCCATCACTTCCCGGCACACTGGGTACTTTATCTCCGTGGGTGCAGGTCGTCTGTCTACCCTACGGGAACATCCGCTCCAAGAGGCCAGGGCTTTGTCTGTGCTGTATCTCCAGCGCCTGGACCAGAGCTTAATCCATAGAAAGTGTTTAGTAAAAGAAAAAAAAAAAAGGTGCTGAATGAATGAACGGTGACATTTCAACAGGAAGATGTTGAAGGAGGGTCCTCGTGAAGAGCCCGTTCCTTTCACTGTGCTGGCCAGTGGGCAGCCAAGTGGTTCTGAAACAGGCCGAGTCTAAAAGGCCCTGATCCGCCGGGGGAGAGGGACACTCCAGGCATGGGGATGTTCCTTCTCGCCGTCCCTGGGGACCTTGTTCTCTCCGGGTGCCGGCCACTCTGCCCTCTGTCCGAGGCTGAGGCTTGTCCCTGAGTCCCAGGGCTGTGTGTTCCCTGTCCGTCCCCCTCCGAGGCCGGGGGATGCTCTGACTTCTAGCTGCTTTGACCAGCAGCTGCTGGTGCTCAGCGGGGAGGTGCTGGGGGTGAAGCTGCAGGCCTGGGGGTGTATGTGGGGTGTGGGCTGGGCCGTCGGTGCAGTGGCAGCTGTGCTAAGCCGGGGACGGGAGCAGGCCGGGCTGCGTGTCAGCTGCAGAAGGCTCGGCAGGTAGTGGCCCAGAGGAGGGCATGTCTCCCAGCACCTCAGCTTAGCCAGCTAGGTTCTTGGTTGTCGTGTGCAAGTGCGTGGGCACGTGCGTGCGTGCGGGTAGGGACGGTGTTATCTCTTCCCTCCTGCTTGTGCTTGTCTTCAGAAACTTATTGATCTGCACAGCAGGAAAAGGAGGTTTGGAACTGTTTAGATCTGTGAGACTCTGAGCGATGCCCACCACCCTGTGACCCTCAGTTTCCTCCTTTGCAACATGGGGATCATATTCCTGTCTTGTGCAATTAACTTGAAGTTCAAGTACAAGCCCTGGGCCTTGCAATCGTTCTGTCCTTAGCAGGCAGTTTATTCGGCTCCTGTCACCCTCGCAGTCGTCACAGGGCCCAGCCAACTCAAAGGGCTTCTCATTCCCCTCCTGTGGCGGGTGCTTGGCTTCCCCAGCCCCTGTCACTGGAGATTCTGTCCCCCAGGAGGCAGGTCCCTGCCTTCCCTTTCTGTGGACTTTCCAGAATTCTTTCCAGCTCCCGGGGCTCAGCTCCCGGGGCTCAGCTCCCGGGGTCACTCCTGCCGGCCACTGGGAGAGGCATCATTATCATATAGATGAGAGAAGTGCTCTGCCGGTACAGGGACCAGTCACCTCGCTGCCCGCCCAGCCCCATCCCTGCAGGATTCTGAGCAGGGCCCAGCTCACCGCTACCCTTTCTCCATCAGGACACGCTCGGGTGGGGCTGCATCCAATAGCCACATGCATTCATTTCTTTTTCCAAATCAAAGACATTCCGGGAGCCCGCGGTGCACACCAGGCCCAGTGCAGGATACAAGCCTCTTGCTCCTGGTCATCGACATCCCTTACCCAGCACTGCTCCGTCCGCAGCACCATCGGAAGAGCGGCCTGATTTCATCACCGCTGGCACGACAAGCCTATGGCCACCCCTGGAAGCAGACACTGTCCTTACCTTCGTTTTGAAGATCGCACCTAAGAGAATGAACCAGAATTCCACAGTATCATCCAGTATCCGGATCATTTCCAACTTTCCCCAAATGAGGGACCTAGAAGGGTTGACTCCAAGTTCTTCCCCATTTTATGCGAGTTTACCACCCCTGCAGCTTATCGGTCCACTGTCGCCCCTGGATGTTGCCTTTCATTAAATCAACGTGCTCATCTCCTTTCTTATTTTATACCCTTCACAGTCTGGTGGGGGAGAGAGATACAGTGAGGGAGGTCAACCTCGGGTGCTCCAGGAGCATGCAGAAGCAGAGCCCGGACCTGCTGGGTAGGCAAGGAAGGTTCCTAGGGGAAGGAAGAGGTGAGCTGGACCGTAAGTGATGAGAAGCAATGATAGAGAGAAAGAGACAGGAAGGACATTCTGGGCAAGAGGGGACAGTAAGAGGAAAGGCAAGGATGCAGCATGGTGACACATGGAGAAACTCAAGCAGTCTGGTGTTACTGGAGTGTGATATGCAAAGCAGAGAGTAGTGAGAAATGGGGCTGCAGAGGTAGGCAGGGGTCAAATTATAAAGGGCCTTAAATGGGGTTAAGGAGGTTGGGTTTTATCCTCAAGATGATGGGGAGCTCTGAAAGGGTTGTAGATAGGCAAGACTGATGATTTGTGTTTGGCCTATCACTCTGATGGCTACAATCTGGAGGCACTGTTGTATAATTCATTCATTCATTCACTCTTTCAAACGTGCCCTCTGTGTGCCAAACACTCTTTTGGATGCTGAGGAAATAGCTGTAAACAAAACAGACTAGAATTCCTGTCATCATGGAACTCAGAATTGGGTGAAGAAAGGCAGACAGCAAACAAATAGAAGTAGAGTATGCCAGAGGGTAATAAGCGTTATACAGAGAAATAATTGAACAGGGACAAGGGACATTCCAGCGGTGGTACGTAGGGTGTGTGTCTGTGTCTGTGTTAAATAAGGGTAGTCAGGGAAAGCCTTATAGAAGAGGTGAGCGAGTGAAGGAAATGAGGGCAAGAACAATGCAACTGCCTAGGGGAAGAGAGCTCTAGACCCAAAGAGCAGCAAGTGCAAAGGCCCTGTGGGGGAAACATGCTGGTCATGTTTGAGGGTTTGCCTGGAGGCCACAGTGGATAAAGCAGAAGGAGCAGAGGGGGGAAAAGGAGGGGGATTCAACTGAGAAAGGGAAAGGGAGGGTGGGTCATGAAGGACCCTGTAGGCCATTGTAATGACTTTGGCTTTTAGTCTGAGACCAGAAGCCATTAGGAGTTTTAACCCAAGAAATGGTAGGACATGACTTTGGTTTTGAAAGGATCACTGTGGTCAGATGCTGGGAAACCAGTTAGGAGAAGAGAGCACATCCAGGTGGCAGATGGTGGTGGCGTGGGCTCAGGCTGGCAGGGAGAACCGTGCAGAAGGAGTTGGGTTCCGGGTCTATGCTGAAGCCAGAGCCGATAGACTTGATGATGGATTTGCACCGAGCACATAATGGAAAGAGAGGAGTTGAGGCTGACTCCAGGTTTTTTAGAAGAGGAGCAGGTCTGGTGGAGGAAGGAGCAGGAGCTCAGCCTGAACACCTTCATTCTGAGACGCCCATGGGACATCCCGGTGGGGAGATGGAGTCACGGGTGCGTGTGAGCATCCGGAGTTAGGAGGAGGGTGCCGGCTGGGGTCCTTGGCAAGCTGATGGTAGGTGAAGCCTTGAGCTTGGTGACCTCCCCAGGGAAGCCAGTGTCACTGCAGCAAAGACCCGAGCCGGAGCCCCAGGGCACTGTGATGTGCGCAGCCAGAGGATGAGGAAGAAACTAGCAACAGAGACCGAGAAGGAGCAGCCAGGGAGGCCGAAGGACAAGCAGGTGGGTCCCTGAAGCTGAAAGCACTTCAAGGTTGGGGCCACCAACAGGGTCCAATGCTGCTGGCTGGTCAGGTAGGAAGAGACTGCCCTTGACTTTGGGTCGTGGAGGTCACCGATGGTGGGAGGAGAGCCTGGGACAGCTGGGGGCTGGCCAGGGGTCTCCCTCCGTCTCTCCGCCTGAGTGCAGGGCCTCTCTGTGAGCACAGAGTTGGGCTTCCTCACGGCACGGCGGCCTCAGCACAGTCAGACTACATAAGAAAGAATGTTCTGGTGAGTGAGGCCAAAACTGTGTGGCCTTTCATGACTCCACCCTGGAGTCGTGTGTCACGTTTGAATGCTCACAGATGCCCACCCAGTTTCAAGTGAGAGACGTAGACCCTACCTATCCACGGGAGGAGGGTCAAGGAATTGACAGATATATTTATTTTTATTTTTATTTTTTTATTATATTATGTTAGTCACCATACAGTACATCCCTAGTTTTCCGATGTAAAGTTCCATGATTCATTACTTGGGAAACAAACTGCGGGCTTCAGAGGGGAGGGGGTGGGGGACTGGGACAGGCTGGTGATGGGTAGTAAGGAGGGCATGTATTGCGTGGTGCGCTGGGTATTATACGCAAGTAATGACAGATATATTTAAAAAACTGCTCCAAGAGCTCGGCTCTGCCAAGTCTTACAATAAAAAGGGACCAAAAAATAGGGCCACCCCTGGAAAGAAGAGTTGGGCTGAAAGAGTCTGTTCTTTCTCAAGGCAGAGAGCATCAGTCTGTTGCTCACAGACGTGTGTGACTTGCGGGTCGTGGGTGTCTCTGTGGTACCTTACATGTCACAGAGGGAGGGAGCCCTGGCTGATGGTCAGGAACCCCAAGTTCCTCACTTATAAACGGGGACCACAGAGGATATGGGGGATGGAAGGGCTCCTAGAGAATGTTTGGCCCCACATATTTCTTAGAGATGGGGAAACTGAGGCCCGAGTTGGTCACGACGTGCCCAGGATCAGGGAGCAGAAGAGACAATACCGCTTCCCCGGCCCCCAGCTCCCAGGCCAGGAGGCCTTGCACAGAGCCTCCCACCCTCCCCACCTTGCTGGGGTTCTGTGAGGCACCCCCCCTGCAGGGCCTGGGAAGCGACCCAGGTGCATTGCCAACATAAGGCCTTATTACGAGAAAGCCCATCCCTGCGGGTGGCTCCCTTACCTGGAAGGAGGATGTGGCCAATGTGTAGCAGGTGGTGTGGCCTGTGCTTCGCTTGACGGGAGAAGTGGGACCCTGGGAGCAGCAGAGGCAGGTGCTGCAAAATTTTAAGCTCCTAAGGGCACCAGGATGAAAGGAGCCTGGGGCGAGCATTGTGAGTTTTGAATTTAAATAGAAAAGAGAAAGAAGCCAAAAGAAGGATTCTAGGACGTTTGAAAGGTGAGCCCGGGGCCAAGCAAGCTTCCAGAGCACACCAATTACCGAAGAGGGAGGAGCGGAAGTGAGGAGGTTGGTGGTGCTGAGCCTAGAATAGACCTGAATCATCTGGAGACCGGGCGGTACTGCGAGGGAGGGAGTCGGGTGAGCGGAGCAGGGCACAGATCCTGCTGCAGGGGCCGCGGAGCCTCCTCTGTGCCCACACAGCCCCGTAGGCGGGGTTTGAGTGATGCCATCGCACAGCCGAGGAAACTGAGGCTCGGAGACGTTAGAGTCTCGCTACTCGAAGTGTGGTTCGTGGCCTAGGAGAAAGGGTGGGCGTCTCATCGGTGGCCTGCAGGTACCCAGGGAAGTGGGTCTTGTTGCAGAAGCAAAATTTCCAGGGAGGACATGGAAAATTTGTGAGAAATGCAAAATCTCAGGCCTTGCCCAGGCCTGCTGAATCAGCTTTGCATGCTAAGATCCCCCATGGGAAGGACCTCCCCAAGGTCACCCAGCTGGAGGGGTGGGGCAGGGGGCAGCCTCGTGAGAGCCCAAGGTCTCTCTGACTCCAAAACAAGAGTTCTTTCCATTTATGTGCTTTTGTTCCCCCAAAAGCCCCGAGGAAACTAAAGAGTGAAGACCTGATGATCTCCTCCCTGCTTAAAATCTTTCCATGGCTCCCTATTTCCCTCAGACTGAGCCCTGGCACCCCGGCATGACACTCAAGGTCACAACGGGGTAGGTGACTGACCCAAGGTCACACAGTCAGACTCTCCTCCCATGGACGAGAGGTTCACAGGATGCAGAAGCCGCGGGAAGCTGTCAATCAGAGCCCCCGGTTATGTTGACTCCCTGACCAGTCTTGCTGGCGGGGGCTCGGTACCCCCATCTGACAGCCGAGGAGGGACCAGCACCTGCCTCAAGCCACCCAGGAGGCAACAGTGGTCACAATTTTTGAGACCTTGCTCTGTAGCTTTATCCACTCCTTGGGATTTTGTAGTGTTTCCAGAAACCACATTCTCTGGGAAAACCTTTCATTTTTTTGTGCAGTTGGGAGGCTTCTTAGAGAAGAAAAAAAAAAGCTGATTTAAAGGAGATATTATAGTATTTATGAAAAACAAAATTCATCTTGTGGACATAAGAGACGCCCTTCTGGGCAGCTGAGATTCCTGGCACTAATTTGCAGGCAAACAGACCCGGCAGCTCACAGAACAATGTGCAGAGCCCTCTCGCTGGGCCTGGGGTCCCCCCCCAACCCGAAGCCTCCCTCCAGCTCGCCATGCCTGGGACATGCATCCCCTTCGAGCTCCGTTCCCTTTTGTCTTTCACTTTGGGAGTGTAGGGAAGCTGCCAGGTTAGCACCACCATGCTCTCGGGCTCATGGTCATGACCGACCCAGGCTCAGACCACATGCCCTGATGGAAAAGAAAAGAAACAGATACCCCTGTTTTGGCCCTGGCAGAAATACATTTTGGGGTCCTGGCCAAGATCCCCCAAGGATCTTCCGTTCTCCAGCAAGACTTTCCCTTAAACTCATGGAGGCCGTTTGGCTCAAAATGTCGAACAGGCTGATGCCATTGTATTCTAAAGCAGTGTTTGGAATCGATACCGCAGGTGGTATTTGAAACGTGGGAGCATGACGGGCACTGGGGACGCATGTTTGCGACCACCCCCAATTCACATGTTGAAATCCTAAACCCCTAGGTGATGATATTAGTCGGGGGGTGGGGGGGTGTTCTGGGAGGTGATTAAGTCACCAGGATGGAGCCTCGTGATGGCATTAGAGCCCTTAGAGAAAGACGCAAGAGCTGGCCTTCTCTCTCTTCCTCCCATGTGAGATCACAGCCAGAAAACGACCATCTGCACCCCAGAAGAGGGTCCTCACCACACCCGACCATGCAGGTGCTCTGAGCTCGGACTTCCAGCCTCGGGAGCCGTGACGTCTCAATTCCTGTTATTTGTAAGCACCTGGTCTAGACTGTGCTGTAGTAGCAGCGAGCTGGCCCAGACACCTGCTCTGGCCTTGTCCATGCTCAGCCCCTTTGAACTGTCCTGCGCTCGCTGGTGAGGGGTTCCCAGGGGGGGAGGCCAGCCCCGCGGTGGGGGTGACGTGTGTTGCAGTGCAGGTATGTAGAACTAGGGGGCGCTGGCTGTCTGAACTACCCAGAACGGCTTTCTTCTGTGGCCCGGTGCCCTAAGTCTCATTTGGAAATGGTCCGTCATTGACTTTTAAGATTAACGGCCCTGAAATGTATTCGAAGGGAAGGAAGTGGGGCGGTGAAATACGGTGGCAGCCTTCAAGCCAGATTTCTGATTCCACTGGCAAAGCCGAGCCCTGAGACTGCGGCTCGCATAAATTGTTGTGTTTGGGCCTGCGTGGTGCCTCCTGCCAGGGTTACCTGTGTGAGAAGGAAGGCAGTGAGGGATGGCATCAGGGCTGGCAACAAGCCGACGGTCGATGGGTCAGGGTCTGTCCTGCATCCTCGAAGCTGTTGGCACCTGATGGATGAGAACCAGGCTCCCGTCTCAACAATCCTTATGCTCTTCTTCCTGAAACGGCTGAGCTCAGGAGATGAGCCAAGGACTGAGAAGTCTTTATCGGTGTAAAAATGTAACTTACAGACAATTGCATAAAACAAAAGTACCGCTTAGTGAGTTATTAAAGATGAATCCCTGTGTGTCCACTCTAGTCCCTCCGGAAGCCCCCAGAGGTCCATCTCAGTCACAGCCCCTGCTCACCAGGAGAACATCACTCCCCGCCACTCACGGACATCACCCGATGACCGGAGAGATGTGCGTGCTACATCCACCCAAGGGAGTATCATTCAGCCACAGAAAGGGAACGAAACGCTAACCGTGCTACAATACGGATGAGCAGGGAAACGTTACGCTCTGTGAAACAAGGAGACACAAAAGGCCGCATTGTGTCCGATTCCATTTATAGGGAATGTCCAGAACAGGCAAGTCCAGAGTGGCAGGCTGGGGTTGCTGGCGGCTGGGGGCTGGGGTGGGGAGGTGAGAAACAAAGCACCTGCTAATGGGTATGGGGCTTCTTTTTTGGGGTGACGAAATGTTCTGGGACTACATAGTGGTGATGGCCACACCACCTTGTGACGGTCCTCAAAAATCTCTGAATTGTACACTTTAAAATGGCAAATTACTTCTTCATTAAAAAATCAGAAGGTGATGAGCTCAACAAAAGCTTGAAGGAAGGGATTTGGGGTGAGATTTGTGCAGGCTGGGGCTTTGCAGGCTGGCTGACCCAGGTCTCAGGGAGCTGCTGTCCTCTCCCCTGAACCCCATCATTGGGGTCCCAGCCAGTTCCACAGCCTCCGGCCTGTCCCCTGCTTCTGCTCGTGCCCCTCCAATTCCTCTTCGGTGCAGCAGGCAGAGGGACGCATTTGAAATGTGCATGTAATCTTGACGTCTCTCAAAAGTCTGTTTATAAGAAGCCTAAAATCCAAATGCCTTAGAAGACTCTCCAGGAGCTGCCTACCCCAGCCCACTGCCACCAACCACCCCACACGCCACCCTTGGGCCTCACCCAAAGCTGCAGTTGCTCTGGACTCACCTAGCCTGTTTCTGCCTCAGGGACTTTGCAGTTGCTGTGCCCTCTGCCACAAATGCTGTTCCCCAGATCTTCACAAGATTGCTTCCTCACCTTTCACAGTCATGCCCTCTTGAGAGAAGTTTCCTCACCACCCTGCATCCAGCGGTCCCCTCCCTCACCCCTGCAGCTCTCCATCCTATCATTCTAGAGTCTTCTTCTTAATACTTTCACCCCTCTAAAATCTCTTATTTATTAGTTCACTGTCTGGGTCCCACTAGAGTGACAGTGAAATCCACAGAAAGCTGGGTTCTGGTCTGTCTGCTCACCACCATGTTCGTAGCCCATGCAATAGTGCATGAAACACAGTAGGTATCAAAGTGTATAGCTAGATGGATGGATGGATGGATGGATGGATGGATGGATGGATGGATGAGTATATGTATGTATGTATATATGTATGTATGTATGTATGTATGGATGGATGGATGGATGGATGCATGGGTATATGGTTGGATGGGTGGATGGATGGGTGGATGGGTGGATGGATGGATGGGTGAATGAATGGTTGGATGGCTGGATGGATGGGTGAGTGTGTGGTTGAATGGTTAGATGGTTGGATGGATGTAAGGGTGGATGGATGAATGGATGGATGGATGGATGGATGGATGGATGGATGGATGGATGCTTGGATGGGTGGATGGTTGGATGGATGGATGGATGGATGGATGGATGGATGCTTGGATGGGTGGATGGTTGGATGGATGGATGGTGAGTTAGTCACAGGTGTGGGGATAAATAGGAAAAACCACTGGGTGCCTGTGGGATCACTGGGACACGCATGAGGTGGTGGCAGCAGAGTTCAGACGAGATCTGACCAGATCTGCTCGGGGACAGAGGGTTAATGGGTGTAGTAAGGACTAGTTTTCCCTAATTTAGTGCTCACTTACCCATGACTTCATTGGAGATTCCAATTAGCTTGTAAAAACCAGAGTTGCCTGATTGGAAAGGACAGCAGCTTCCTCCCTCATTGGGAAAGGAGTGGTCACCCTGTGCCTTTACCTAAAAGTTGCCTGTCCATTTCCTGGTTGACCATATGATGGTAAGGCCAATTTCCCAGGCCAGGCATGAGCCCTTGAGTTCATTGAATCCTCACATCAACCCTGTCAAGGCAGGTGTGATGACTTCTTTTTTTAGCTGAGGAGGAAACATCTGAGGGTCGAGTCAGGTCTTCAAAGCCACACAGCTTAGTTCAAACCCAAGGATTTCTCCCACACACTGACCAGTCATTCAAGTCTGTAGAGAATACCACTGGCAAATTGCTACAGAGGCATGTATACTCCCCCCCACTGTCTAGGGGTTTCCATCCTAAGAAGTGGAAGTATTCATGTGCTAAGTATATGTGCTGGTCTCTGTTTTGATGAATCCAGCTCACTGCAGGAGGCAAAGTTTGGGTCCCTTATTCCAACCAAGGGAGCTGACCAGAGAGCCCTGTGGGACCTCTTAACGCCCCTGACGCTGGGACGTAAGCTGCGAGTTTGAACTTTGAACCTCCCTCCTTCACATCGCCTTAATGATGAGTAACAGGCAGTGACCGCCTTAACAATGGGTCACTTAAATTTAGGGCACCTAAGGTTGCCATTTACCTCTTTTCAGAACTTCTGATGGGCTATCCTAAAAGAGAATGGAGGTGGATATAATTTGTAGGAGAAACGTGGCAGAGAATTAGCATGAGAAACAGAATAGTAAGGAAAGCAGGGGAGAGAAAACAGGAAAAAAAAAAGTCTTTAGAACCTACAGGTGGGTGACAATTTCCTAGATCTGATACCAAAGTCATGGTTACTAAGGAGAAAAATTGAGAAAATTGGGCCTTCTCAAAACTGAAAGCTTCTTCTCCATGAAAGACCCCATGAAGAGGATGGAAAAGCAGATTCATACAGGGAGAAGATATTGTGCCCCACAGGCTTGAGAAAGGACTAGTAGCTCGAATATAGAAAGAATGCTCAACACTCAGCAGGAAAAAAATCAAACAACCCAGTTAGAAAACAGGCAAGAGACACAAATAGATATTTCACTGAAGAGATACAGGGATGGCAAATAAGCACACGAGAAGATGTTCAGTCCATTAGCCTCGTAAGGAAATGCTCACTAAAACCATAGGAGATATCACTACACATCTGTTAGAATGGTTATGATTAAAAAAAACAGTGACACAACCAACATCTGGTGAGAATGTGGAGACACTGATCCCTCCCACCTTGTGGGTGGGGATGTAAAATGATCCAACCTCCGTGGAAAACAGTCTGGCAGTTTCTTAAACAAAACATGCAGGGGCCCCTGGGTGGCTCAGTCAGTTAAGCATCTGCCTTTCGGTTCGGGTTGTGATCCAGGGGTCCTGAGATTGAGCCCCCGAGTCCGGCTCCCTGCTCAGTGGGGAGTCTGCTTCTCTCTCTCCCTCTGCCCCTCCCCCTGGCTCCTGCTTGCTCTCTCTCACAAATAAATAAATAAAATCTTTAAAAAAACATGCCATCACCATACAACCCAGAAATGAAAACTTAACGTTTCACAGAAAGCCTGTACACAAACGTTCATAGCAGCTTGATTCACAATAACCAGAAACTGGAGACATTTGAAGTTCCGTCACTAGGTGAATGCTTCCACACACTAGTGCCTCCGTGCCACGGAATACGATTTATCAGTGAAAGGAATGAATTATTAATACACACAACAACTTGGAGGACTCTCCAGAGATTTATGCTGAGCGACAAAAGTCAATCCCCAAAGACTGCACACTCTATGACTCTATTTCTATAGCCTTCTTGAAATAACGTTATAGAAATGGCAACTAAACAGCTTGTTGGGGGTTAGGAAGGTGGTGGCAGGGGGAAGGTGGCTCTGGCTCTAAGCAGGTGGCACTGGGTATCCCGCAGATGAGCTGTTCTGTACCTGCATTGTCCCCACAATGGGTCACACCAATGGGTACATGTACAAAACCGCATCCAGTGAAATGAACACACAGACAGATGAATGGTGTAAAAATGATGGACTGTGTGGTGGCCTTTCCAGGTTGTGATATTACACTTTTGTTCCACCAGATGTGACCACTGGGCGGAGCGGAGGGGATAAGAGATCTCTCTGTATTATGTCTTCCAACTCCATGCACATCTACAAATATTTCAAAATAAGAAGTTAAAAAAAATGGGGGCGGAACTTTAGTCCAGGAGTTGATATAAATAATGTGTTCTTTTGACCCATTTCAGAACATTCAGAGGAAAATCCAAACCAGCGCAACTGGTTCAAGGACGGCCCATAAAAGATGGATGGATAGTTTTGGAAGCATGGCCTCTTGAATAAAATGCTACTTTCCACCTTTGAGGGGCTGATCACACCCCGTAATCCTCAGGCTTCATGCAGGGGACCAGTGTGTTCAGAGAACAGAAAGCTAGGGAGTGTTAGTGGGGACAGCTCTTCATTCTCCTGGTAGGACCCTCCTGCCTCTCTCCATCTCTTCCTCCCTTTCCCCAGTGGGAGGAGTCTCTTCCTGATCCATGAATATAGAAAGAGACTGGACACATACGGCACAGCCCCTTCCTCTGTGCTGGGCAGAGGTCACACGGTGCAGGGTTGAGGTCACACGGTGCCGGGCAGAGAGCAGGTGCAGGGCTGAGAGCAGGGGCAGGAGCGGCCCTCCCAGGCGATTCCTCCCACGGGGCTGGCTCAAGGGGGCTGCAGTCACTTCCCAGCCTGGCAGAGCACATGTAGTGCTGTCACTCCGAGGACTGAATTCCAAATGACTGCAATAGACCCCTGAGACATGTTCTGCAAGCGCAAAGTCAGAAAGCCAAGACACCAGGAGGCTCTGAAGAATTCTTCTTCCCTGCGGATTCTCGGGGAAACAAGATGGGTAGACAAGATGGCTGGACTGTACGTGGCACTGATGGCATCACACAGACTGGGCTTGGGTCTTTGCTTCAGCTTCTTCAAGCTGGGAAACTTTGGGTTCTAACTCAATCTCCCTGCACCTTCGTTTCTTTTCTGTGTAATGAAGATAATAAGGGCATTATTGACTCCGAAGAGTCGCTTAAGATGATTTGTTTCCTTTCCTCTTTTCTCTTTTGCATGAGTGAATGGTTAATAACAAAGGCCTCTTCCCGGATTATAAATGGGATCACATCACTCTCCCAACTATTTAACGCTCCCCAGTACCATTTGGAAACATCGCAAATTCCCTAGTCGGACATAATGTGCTCCTTTCCTTGTTAAGCCCAGCAGGAACACCGACGGTCCAGCTACATATGGTTCATTCCCCTCCTGCCACCCCAGCGCTGCCCTGATTCGCTTCTTCCCTGACCATTTTTTCTGCTCTCCTTGGCCAGGTTGAGTCTTGCTCGCACTGCAAGACTTTACATAAATATTCTTAAACATGGTGCCCCTCCTTTGTGTTTCAGCAGTCCCCACACCTACCATCCATCTGTCACCTGCTCTGGAATGAGTGTTCATGGGTCTCACCCTGACAAGGTCATGAGCTCCATGGGTAAAGGAGCATTTCTCCCTCCGTGTCTCCAGCGTCTAGCAGCAGGGCACGGAAGCACTCAGCAAAGGGCTCCCGGACGTATGAATGAATAAGTGAAAAAACCTACGGAATGACATTTCTCAAGGAATCTAAGCTCCACTCCTGAGCTTCATAATCCACCAGATAACGCCTGATCTAACTGGATTCCACAACTGGGGTCCATGTTGAATGAAGAAAACCCATCAACCTTGCTATACCTTCTTGAGTTCCCAGGCGTGATTCCTCGCTGGGTTGGCTGGAGAAATTCCTCAAACAGTTCCTCATGTAGCATTAGGTAGGTGGTGTGGCTTCTCAGCCCAAGTGACCCTGAAAATGATGACAGCTCTCACGTACCAACGTCAGCCTGTCCAGGACACAGTCTCTACCACGGGAGCTCCGATCTTCAGCGTAAGCATTCCTTCTGCCCCTGCAGCTTAAACTTCCCTGCATGTCTCTCTAAAATGGTCATCTTTCTTCTCCTCTCACTCAACCTGTTCTCATCTCAGCCGGTTCTCTGCCTGTGATTCCATCGAGATCGCCAGTTTCGCGAGGTTTCCTCTCCGCTCCCGCAGACGAGGATTAGAGGTCCTTCCTTCTCGGAGATTTTTTGGTTGATGTTCCCTCTTCACCTTTCCTGCAGCACTTTTATTAGGACCATTACAATGAAAAGAAACAAATTCTCTGTATTCCATCTCAGGTGGGGCACGTTCTGTCTGGACCACTCATGGATTGCCTCTGCAATGATCCGGATGGGTGTCAGCCCAGGTTTAGAAGCCTTTGCCCTGAGTGATTCTGGTCTACCCCTCGGATGACCAGGGACATCTTCTCCTTCCTCTGTCCCCTGTTTCTCCATTGCTTCGTGCAGAGGGAGCATGTGAGCAGCACCAGTGTCCGCCAGCGTTGCTCGCGTTTCTGGCCTGGGGACGACCCATCACAGATGCGGACTGCTGTGCCCGCCACATCCTGCCCCTTCCTCCCAGCTGTCTTCTGGGGTTGCTGAGTCTGAATGGTGGTAGAATCGTGTCAGGGAGCAGAGGACAGGGAGAAGAGTGTTCCTGATCTCCTGGGAAGGCCATGCTCAGGCAGGAGAGAAGAGGGGGCAGATTTTCTAGCTGGGGCCGACTCTGAGGCGGGGGCGATGCCCATCTTCTCTCCTTTCTCCAGGCAATTCCTGGGTCATGAAGCAGAGCCTGGTCAGAGCATTCTGGACTCAGCCCCTTATGTCTCCAAATTCCTGGAGTTACCCATCCGCTGGCATGAGATCATCTGTCAGCTGTAGTTTGGGATGGGTGGTATTTTGAATTTCCAGTGTTTTCTGTGCTCCAGAGACGCTAGAGGAGGAAGTTAGGAAAGAATGCCCCGGAGCTGTCAGCCAGCTGCCATTTGAAATCTGGACGCTCTGGTTCTTTAAAAATAATTTTAAATATTAAATGTCATTAAATAAAAATGGGAAACTTAAAAATTATAAGGAAGAAAAAGCCATAGTTCTACTACCCAGCGAAAATTGCTGTTGGCGTTTTGCCATATTTCTTTCACTGTATTTTTCCTATTCCTGTTTATACACAGTTATGATCACGTGGCTTTATGTCCTGCTTTTTAAAGCCTAATACATCATCTGCTTTATGCATATTACTAAAATCTTTTTTGTAAAGGGCACATAATATTTCATGGATTGGCTTTCCCATAATTTCCTTAAGCATCCCATAAAGTTTTTTTATTTCAGCTTTTTCTAATTTTTCACTATTATAAATAATGCTGTTGCAATGTCTTTTTACATAAATCTCGGCACTTAGGTCATTTCCCTAGGACGGATTCCCAGAAGCGGAGTTTCAGGATCAAAAAATATAAACATTTTAAGGCCCATAATATATAGTACAAATTGCTTTCCAAGGGATGCATTCTAGGGTTCTCCCCCACTTCACCAGCAGAAGCACCGCTGATTTTTAAACCTGTCTGGAACACTGTTCTGAACAAGACGGCCTCGCAACAGACCAGTCAAAGGACACCCAGAGATACTCTTGCTATCTGCCAACGCCTAGACACAATCCGTGTGAAGACTGGCCTTCCTGTTGCAATCGGTAAGCGGTCTCCTTGGCTGGAGGCCTTCCTCTCCGAGTGCAGGAGGGAAGCGTCCAACATGGAGCGTGTCCATGGCAGTCAAGCCGGGTGGAAACCATCACCTTGCCCTTCTTGGAGAACCCACAGTAAGGAAATTCTCAATTACAGCGAGCAGAAAAATCTTTTTTAGTTGAGACTGTGCAACTTACTATCCAGGGTAGGATCCTCCTGGAATATCAGTCTCTAGAATGCTTAGTTCTACTATGTTCTACAGAAATACCAAGTAATGCCTGTAGCATCGATGCCGTGTGGACCCGGCTATGAGCCACCCTTCTGAACCACAGGTCCTGAGTCACGATGGGTCAGCCCACGAGGGACTCCAGAGCTGAAAGCTCGGGCAGAGGAAAGAGAGGATGCTAACGGGATTCCGCCTGGGGGCTACCAGCTGGGCATCAGAAACAGGTACTATTCGAGCAGGTGCACCACAGATGGCGCCTGGAGACATCGTTCAATCATTTCATTTCAGTCATTTGGGAGGTATTCGCCAGCTGCCAGATGTCTCACTCTGGGCTGGTTTCTGATGGTGCCTAAATGAAAGGCCTTGTCTCTGTCCCCAGGACACTCACAGTCCACTGGGGAGACATACGGAAAATCCTTCCCACTCAGTGCTCTTGTGCGACGCGCACCTGCCTTCACCCATCCACTTCCACCTTCACCACTGGCTTTTCCCCCTGATTCTTACCAGCGTCAGAGTCTCCTCCATGCACGTGAAAGCAAGCATCCTGTCCTGCTGGTTAGGCTCCCTCTCCCGTGAACCCAAGGCTTCTTGTTTTCACTGTGAGTCTGCGTAGAGTGGTGTTCTGTAGGGAGCCCAGCGGACACAGCAACCAGACTGCAAAAACGGCTGAGGAATGGATTTTGCCTACCTCCTCTTGCTTCAGGGCATGGGGGTCAGCTTCTTAAAGGGCCCAAGAGAAAAGCCCAGGAGAGCAGAAGCCAAGAAAGGGGCCCAGGGACTCAGGAACCTGCACTTTATTCAAGATGCAGGTCTCAGCAGGGAGTTCAAGTGACCTGCCCTTGCCTTTTTTTTTTTTTAAGATTTTATTTATTTATTTGAGAGAGAGCACAAGCAGGGGGAGAGGGGCAGAGAGAGAGGGGAGAAGGACAAGCAGACTCAGTGCTGAGCGGGGAGCCTGACACAGGGCTCCATCCCATGACCTTGAGATCATGACCTGAGCCGAAATCAAGAGCCGGACGCTCAACCGACTGAGCCACTCAGGCTCCCCTGGCCTGTCGTAGACTTTAAGAGGCCAGTTCGACAGCAGTCATGTTTAAAATGGACCAGAGCATGGACATATGTGTGGGAGAAGATTCTGGAAGCTCTTGAGACAATCCAGGTGAAAGTCAGTGACTGGGGGACACCTGGGTGGCTCAGTCGGTGGGTGGAACGTCTGCCTCTGGCTCGGGTCATGATCTCAGCGTCCTGGGATCGAGTCCTGCATTGGGCTCCCTGCTCAGCGGGGAGCCTGCTTCTCCTTCTCTTTCTCCCTCTGTGCTTGCTCGCTCTCTCTCTCTCTCTCTCAGATAAAGAAATAAAATCTTTAAAAAAAAGAAAAAGAAAAGAAAAAAGAGGAAACTGGTTTCTTTGGGGTTTTTTCAAAGCAATTTGTAGTTTCATCGGGGTTGTTGACCTACACCGTACTTCCCCCCGCTGAGTTGGGCAGGGCCTGGCTGGGTCTCCCTCCTCCCCTCCCCTCCCCCAGGCTCTGGCGCCTGAGTTTCAGGGTCAGCAAAGCTCTCAGGACAACAGCAGCCGCTGGGCTCCGTTCCGACCCCTGTGGTGGTTTATCGTACCTGTCAGCCCCCCACAGGGTGCCCAGGGTATTTGGTCAAGCAAGTTACTTGCGCCTGTCTTCTCTCTGGAACTCAGTCAAGTCAGGTGTCGGACTGGCTTGATCTTCTCATTCCCTCTTCCCTCTGACTTTCCATCTGTTTGGCTTCCATTCTATCTTCCTCACCTGCCAGTAAGAGGAATTTTTCATTCCGGTTGTCCTATTTTTTTCCCCCTTTGATCTGAGAGTTCGTCCTTGTCCCCTGATTTGCAGCCTCCTGGCTTTTGCTGGGGGGGGGGGGTCTCCCACTTTCTTGTCGTTCTGACGTTATTCATTCTAAGTTTTGAAAATTATTTTTTCTTCCTTGTTTTAATTTTCTCCAGGTTCATCCGTCCTCCTTCCCTCCCTCTCTTCACTCCTTCCTCCCTTCCTTTTTTCCTTCCTTCCTTCCTTCCTTCCTTCCACTTTCTTCAATTAATTTGGCTTTTCTCTTTCCTCTAGCAGGTTTTCCTCAATCTCTCCTCTCCTGGGTTGGCTGTTACTTTTAGGAGCAAACACTCTGTGTGTGGGTAGGGGTGTCACCTCGGAGCTTCAGTGGAAGGACATTGGATGATAAGCGGAACTTCTTGCTGGGGGATCCCCCAGATGTCAGTGGGCTCCCAGCTCCTCCCTGGCAGTCAGCTGCTCCGGAGACGAATGTTCTCCGCTCTCTTCTGGGCAGGGGCTTGTGCACCTGCCTGTAGGGGAAGGGGGCAGAGGTTTCCACACTTCACGGTATAAGTTTCCTTTAATACCTCCCATCCCCCACCACTCCATTTTCCGCTGGGTTCCTCTGGAGTTTGGAGCAAACGCGGAGCGCCTGGGAGTGGTGCTAGGGTTGTTTACCCAGCTGGGGAGAATCCACAGGCAGGGGAGGGCCTCCCGTCCCGCCTGGCAGCGGGTGCTAGAAATCACTGCCGTACCGTTTTCCGGCTTCTCCGAACAGCTCCCGTGGGTGCTCACACGTGTGCGTGCACATATACACACACGTGCACGCACACATATGCACACGTATCCACGTGCGCGTGTATGCATGCCCACACACATACACGCTGCAACCTGGGCCTTTCCTTCAGAGCCGCCCCTGACCGAGACCTCCTTGCCGTGTTCAAACGAGCGTCTCCTTTAGAGTATAGTGTAATAGAACGTGGCATTTCGAGATAAAAATAGAACAGGTCTCCCGATGCCCAGGCACCTGGTGGGCAGGCGCACAGCCTTGTTCTTTTTCAGCTTTCCATGTTATTAATTTTTAGTGCCAAAGACAGTTCCACTGCTCCGGGCCTCCAGCCGCAGCTCTGCTAGATTGGACGGCCTTTCTCGGCCGGATCCCCCGGCCCCACAGTCAGGGGATGGCCCGTCCTCCCCACCCCTTGGCTCTTCCTCACTCTGAGCCTGCCGTGGGTGACGCATCTACTCCTTGCCCATCAGACGAGGCCCACGCCCCTGGTCCAACTGTCCTGGCACCCACATCAGCTGGTCAGCCCAGGATGGACACAGCCGTCCCCAGTGTCCCCAGGCACTGCCCTATCTTCCTGGGGTCCCAGGCTTCTTCACACCAAAACTACATGGAGAAGGAGTGGTTCTTTTGGAGGGAAGTGTCACCCGGGGCCCTGGCATGAAGGGTCCCAGCTCAGGTACAGAGACAGGGAGGAGGTTGGCCGCACCCAGGAGGTCCCAGGAAGCAGCGTGGTACTGGAAAGAAGCACAAGGAACAAGAAATAACCCTTGCTAAAGCAAGCCTGTTGCTTGCCTACGTATGTGTCTTCAAGTCATCCAGAGACCCGAGGGAATGGGAAGGGGGGCCTCGTATTTCCTCCTGCCCTCTGCGAAAGGAGGCCGTTACGGCAGGTGTAAGCTAGCGGGTCCGAGAGCTGCATGGCAGGTAACTGTCCGCCATCCGCCTCCATCCTCTGTGCCCGGGTGTGACCCGAAGGTCCCCCTGCACACCTGGGTGGGGGGGGCTTTGATTTACCCAGGAGCTGCTTATCTGCTCACATTTCAAAATGGCCCCACAAAAGCTTGCTCGTTTGGTAGCTGCTGTGACACGTCTCAGAATCTTCCTGCGCGAGACCCCGGAAAGCAGTGGGGGGCCCCCCCACCCAGAGACAGCCATTCACATTCCGCAACGTGCTGTTTTCTCCCCTTGAAGCTCGACTCCTCCAGGGCTTCTTCAACACAGGAGAGACCCTGCTGTACGTGCTTTGGAAAAGTCTTCTCCTGATTGGATGTCACATCCTGAACATTCCCCTGCATCTTTAAAATGCTTTGTGACGTCCTGTTTAATGCACACACAGGATCCCCTGAGCTGACGTATGACAAGTCACTTAACCGTTCCACGCCTAAAAGCTCACCTTTTGCCAAACGCTTCCCCTGAATTTCCTGAACACAGATAAGCGGGAGGAAGGCAGCTTCTGGATCGGGCCTGCTCACCACCACCGGGGAGGATCCGAACCCTGACCAGCCCGGCCAGTTTCCTACAGCTGCTCTAACTGGTCAGACTGGTGCCTGCAAACGACGCTTGTCCATTTTCTGACCGGTCTGACGTCTGACGTGTGAACGGGGTTTCAACAGGCCTAAACCAGGACGGATCTAATCACACCTGTGACTCATTTTGCCACCTAGGCTGAGGCTCACAGGTCCGAGGGACAAGATCCTGGGTCTCCTTCGGGCAGCATTCGGCTGCCCAGCTGCTGGCAAGCGAGACCCCTGCCGGCTCTCAACCCCTCTCCACTCTGTCCCCTGTATTTGCTTGCCGGGGTGGCTGTGCCTATGCCAGAATGCCCCCGAGACTGCAAGCGGCTCGAGGACAAGGCCGGTGAACTGACCTAGTCCCCCTTCACCTCCGGACCCTGGACCAGGCTAGCTCCTTGGGAGTGGACACTAGATGTTTGGTAAAGAAGTCAACGAATTGATGTTTGGTAAGAGCAATCAATGTACTTACAGTTCCAGAATTTTAAGCCCGAAAGCCAGCTGGACACCAGCCAGTGGCTGAGGGCTGTGTGGGGAAGGACTGACGGATTAGGGGAGCCACGGACAAGCTGCCCCACGCGCACGCCAGGAGCCAGCAAAGCAGCCACTAGTTGGAGCCTCCTTGGCTCCTCCAGCCCCGCGCCGGCCTTCCGAGCGTGAGAGTGGGGCTCTGCTCCAGCTTGCAGATTTCACGCTCGGGGTCTCTTGGGGCCACGCTGACCTGGGATTATGCAGGAAAGGACTTCTGGAGCATGCTTCCAGCTTGGCTAAGTTGCCACAGCACAAACCCACACAAGTCAGCGGTCCCGGGTTTCAGGCTGGGGAAAGGAGCAGTGTCAGGGCTCGGAAACGAGAAGTCCCAGGGGCCACAGCACCTGAACTTGAGAGCTGTTTGCTGCCTCTCTGGGGCTTTACTGCGGTTGAAACAAATCACTATTCTACATTTGTTTAAAGGCCCTTGATTCTTATTTGTAAAATGAATACTTGGAAGAAGTTGCCGTTACCCGCGTTCCTAATTTTACCAGCATCCAGAGGCTCCCTTTTTACAGGGTAAGTTGACGAGAGCTGGAGAGGGGAGGTCGTGGTGAGTTCATGATCGCCAAGAACGTTGAGTGGGATCAGCCACCTTTGACAAATGTGGTTTTCCACTTAAAGGACCTGGTTTCCCTACCACAAACCTCTGACAAATGCAGTTTCTACAACAAACACTCTAATCTCAGGTTATAAGTCAATAGTCCGTGGGGCTATCCCAACAGACCCGGCTACTGGAAAGTGTTTGCCCCTCGTAGCAAGTAGCCTGGGAGATCACTCTGTGATGGCAACACACAGAGGAAGTGTGCATAACTCACATGTTAGGCTCCCGGCGTGCCGGCTCTCTCTGCTGTCTGACAGGAACACAAGGGCTAGCGCTCGGAGGTCAGCCCGGACACCTGCGCCCGTCATCTCCAGCCCTCTCCGAGTTTTTAATGATGCTCCCAACCGAGGTCTGTACAGCTTCCAGCCAAGAGTGAGTTATGGCATATGGGGCACCTAATTTCCTGTTGCCATTCTAGTCGCTATTCTCACGAGCTCGTGGGCTCCACCCGCCCCTCCTCCAGGCAAAAGCCCATCTGCCTTCCATTATAGCCATATAACGAGAGATTGCAACAATAACACTAATAGCACAGAGGAACGTTCGCCATCCGTGGAGCATCTGGTCTGGGCATCTAGCTCCTGGGCACGATCGGTAATGAGCAAAGTAGCATCATTATTCCCCATTTACAAATGATGCATCGGAGATCAGATTGATTGATTGATTTCTCCAAAATTAACTTAACATTGAGGCACCGGAGTTGGAATGATAACTCAGGTCTGCCTGTCTTCCAAAATCCCCAGTACAACCCCCTGACACGTTTGGAGCTGCAGAGGGAGGCTGAACTTGAGAAAGACCCTCACTAGACTCAGGGGAGCAGAGTGGGGAGGGGCTCAGTAAGAAGCCCCTTCACAGAGGAGAAGACTGAAGCCCGGGTGGAGGATTGCCTTGTCCAAGAGAGTGAGAGAGTGAGAGAGCACAAGCAGAGGGAGTGGCAGAGGGAGAGGGAGAAGCAGACCCCCTGCAGAGCAGGGAGCCCGATGCGGGACTCGATCCCAGGATCCCAGGATCATGACTTGAGCCGAAGGCAGACGCTTCACCGACTGAGCCACCCAGGCGCCCCAGGACTTTTTAAGAGTCTTAAGTGGGGAGCGATTTGGAGCTGTACCAGTCCTTACTAGGTTGTGCTATTCTGGGGAGGTGACGTGGGGTAATTGAGAAGACAGAGCAGGCCAAGAACTTTTTATAAAAAAAACCAGTTGAGAAAAAATCAAATGTAATCAGAATGTCTGTTCCACATCTGGGCTGAGCACCAAGAAAGCATTTTACCAAAATCAAAGTGCACCAGCCAGGCCCAGACCTCTGGCGTGGAGACTGGATGTGAGCCTCGTTGTGTCGGGCCCGGCCTCGCAGACACTGGAGAGCTGTGGGGCCCACGTGGCCACCATGCGTCAGCCAGGAGCACTTTCCGCTGCGGGTAGGAGAAAGCCTGGCCGATGTGTCTGAAATAAGGACTTCATAGAAGCTCTGGCATTGGGGTGTTGAGCCAGGGCACCGAGCTGATGTGCTGTGATCCACTTTTCCTTCCCTTCACGTCTGTAAGTTGGCTGTCACAGTTCGGGGTGGCAAATATCTGTGCCATGTGCAAGCCCAGAAAGGGGGCAGGTCGGAAAACGGGGTCTCCACCAGTCCTCTGGTTCCTCCTCCCCCTGTATGTGCTGTGTCCTCAGGCTGGCTTCTCTCGTGGTAACAAAGTGACCCCCACAGCTCCCGGTTCCTGAGCTGTTGGTTCTCCTAATGCTTCTTCTCAATCTGCACTAAAAGTTCCTCCCAAGCGGGGCTCCTCTGTTTCCCAAATACACCAGTCCACCACTGATGGGTGGTATCAGTTAGCTACTGCTGTGTAACAAGCCACTCCACAATGCAGTGGCCTCAGATAGCCACCATTTATTGTTACTTGCACATCTTCGGGTCAGGTGTGTGGTCTGCCAATCTGGGCCCGGCTTGGCAGACGTTCCTGGCCTTGCTTATGTGTCCAGGGTCAGCCGGCAGGTCGCCTGGGGGCTAGCTGGTCTAGGGCAGGCTGGATGGGGTGATTTGGTTCTCCTTTCCATTGCCTCTCACATATCCAGTGGGTTGGCGGGAGCATGTTTCTACGGTGACAGCGGGGATCCAAGAGGGAGCCAGCCCAGTCATGGAAGAGAGCCAAAGGAGCCGTGTACTTGCTTTCAAGCCTCTGCTTCAACACATCACTTTCGCCAAAGCCCGGAATGGGATTGGAAGGGGTCTGCGAGTTAGAGAGAAAGAGTGGATGCAGGGCGGTCATTAATTGAGGTCATGACTGCAGTCTAACATATTGGTGGAGTGACTTTGGACGGGTTGACTTAGCCTCTCTGTGCTTTGGTTCCCTCTTTGGTCAAATGGGAATAAGACAGCACCACCTCACAGGACTGGGAGCAGCAGTGAGTCCCTACCCTGTAGTGTCTCCTCTCTTTCTTCTCTTCTGTCTAGGCGGGAACTGACTCATCCCTCAGGTCTTGGGTGTTGGGTTGATGGATGGAGGATGGTGGGTGATGGAGACGGTCACTGGACCAGGAGTTCAGAACCCTGGCTCTGGAGGCCTCTCTGTCCCCCTCAATACCGGGGCTCTTAATTCCCTAATCTGTACAACAGAATTGCTCCTGTCTCCTCACCTCATTTCTGATCGTCCCTGTTCACTTGATCATTCGTTAGGGCTCCCTGTTGTCCATCTAACACCAGCATGAGCCACGAGCAGAGGGGCAATGGGTGCTCATCAGTCCTTGCAGCCCCCTGGGCCACACCTCAGCCGGCAGCATCCCATCTCTGGATTAATACAAATTGCATTAGTTCCAGCCGTTGCTATAACGAGCTAACGCACCCTTCCCGGTGTAAAACCACAGATGTATTCTCTTACAGTTCTGGAAGTCAGAAGCCTGAAATGAGTCTTACCAGGCTAAAATTAAGGTGTTGGCAGGACTGGATCCCTCTGGAGGCTTCAGGCGAGAACCTTTCTGCTTGCCTTCTCCAGATTCACGAGGCATCCACATTCCTTGGCTTGTGGCTCCTTCCTTCCTTCACTCCAAACTCCTATGTCTGTGGTCACGTCTTCTCTGACTCTGAGTGCACCAGCCAGGTGCACCCTATCTTTCTTCTAGAAGGATCCTTATGGTTACACTGGCCCCCTCCACCTAATGCAGGGTAATTTCTCATCTCAAGATCCTTCACTTAATTATACCTATAAAGTCTCTTTTAATACATGAAATAACATATTCAGGGGTTCCAGGGATTTGGGTACAGATATCTTGGGGGCCATATGCAGACTTCTGTACTAATTAACCCACCCTTCAGGGTGGACTCAGGGGAGAGCGCCTCCCAGCTGGTGTGACCTACTAAACTTAGTTCTAGATGGAAAACAGAAAAGGTAAAAAATGACACCTTACGCATAATAGCATATTTGCCCACTAAGGCACCAGTGTCCATTTCTATCCTCACAAAAATGATGCCAGGGAAGCGGCATCACCCCATTGCACAGAGGAGGAGACTGAGGCCCACAGAGGTCAGGGAATTCGCCCCAGGTCCTGTGGTTTCTAAGTGGCAGAGCCAGGATTAGAAGTCAGGTCCCGTCTGACTCCAAATCCACGGAGAGGGTGGGGCTCAGAGCGACACACAGGAGGAGGCTGGGGCCACGGGGTCCTGGATGGATGCACGGGGAGGGTGAGGTCTGGAGAGGTGAAGTGCCAGAGGTCACAGGGTCTTCTGACCCCTGGTGGGTCTTTTCTCCACTACAACCCCTCCCCTGCAGACACAGGCCGTGACCTCCCCAGATTCAGAGCTCCCTCCACGTGGCTTGACTTGAATCTGGAGGGAAAGAGAACAGATTCTGCCCCAAGCGGCACGCCACTCACCACTGGCTATCTGCTTCATGTGGGCAAAGCACAGTCTTTTCCCTTTGGGTTTTACCCCACCTGCATGGGGGTTCATGTTACAATTGCGCATGGGCTGTTAGCCGGGGCTGATCGATTTCATTCACAGCTTCTTCCTTGGGCCTTGCTTCCCGTGCCCGGGCCCAGCAGAAGGCAGGGAGACAGGCTCAACCCCAGCCTGCCCCTCCCTCACACCATCGTTCATCACACACCAGCGGGCGCCTGGCACCGCGCTCTGGCACTCTGCCTGCACCGTCTCCTTTACCCTCGGAGCAAACCTGTTACGCAGACCAGAAACCTGAGTCGGACTGAGGCTCAGAGAGGTTGAGTGACTCACCCAAGGTCACAAAGCTAGAGCACGGCAGGCCTGGGCTCCAAGTCCTGATCGGCCTTGCACGAGTGCCACGCTCTGCCTCTCCCCCAAATTCCCACTCCTTAAATTTGATCGCCACTCTGAGAATGTGCCGAAGACTTTTATCATCTGTCCTCTCTCGAGCGCCCATGCCCAGACGGGGAGTGACGTGACCGAGGTCCCACCGCGAGGTAGGGGGCAGGCCTTCTGACTTGCGCTGGAACGCTCTGTCAGGCTGCCCACCCTCCACCAGCCATCCCTGACCAGCCAGAAGTACCCGCAGCGTGCCCAGCCCTGTGTGCAAAGGGAGTGGCCACCGGCGCTAATCCCAACCACTTACCGAGAACTTTCCAGACACAGAGTCCCTGAGAGCTGCTGGAAGGCCCCGCTTTGCTGTGTGAGGCCGAATCTACTTGGGCAGATGCTTGCCCTCCTGACACTTGCCCTCCTCCGGCGCTAAGTGGGGCAATACTACCTCCCCTTGGGCTGGGACGATGTAACAAGATCCTGGGTATAAACATGCAGTTCAGGACCTGGTAGAGAGGAAGCCCCTGATAATCCGTGTGGACTTCCTCCTTCATACCATGGATCACCTTGCGTGGCAATTTTTCTGTTTACTTCTCAGTTCTGCCCCCTTCACCCACCCCTGCTCACACCTAACTAGAATCTGCCCAGGGCCTGGCACGCTGTGCATGCGCACTAAATGCTTGCCGAAAGCACTAACGGATAGAGGAAGCGTGGAGCCCTAGCTTGGAACCCCGGGCCTCGGCTCCCAGCCCTGGGCCCCGCCCCCTGCCCGGGCATCTGCAGCGTCACCCCTCCCCGGAGCCCCTGTGTCGCCTCAGTAACTAGGCCGGTGCCGGTGCCGTGTCTGACCTCCCCCGACTTTGAAATAACTCTTCCCCTGCAGTGCTCAGATGCTCTTTCCTGGAAACTCGCTCGCCCTTCTTTGCCTCCCTCCTCCCCCTGATTGGAACTCCGGGGCCCTGCCAAGAACTGGAGGCTCATTATTAAACCGGGCGCTGCCTTATATTAGATAGGCACAGATAGAAAAGATTAGCTTCTATCTCAGCTGAGGGCTGACATAGTGAAGGCTCCTTGAGCTGTTAGCTGTCAAGGAGAGGAATGAAAGGTTTTCATCTGCATGAGTAATTGTTTCCTGTGTTAGCCACGGAGACAAGGGATTTACAGCCCAGGCACATTCACGCTGGGACCGGAGCAGCTGCCACTTCGGAATCCAGTCCTGAGCTTTCCCCCCTGCTGTCCTTCTTGGGGTTGGTCAGAAGAGCAGGTGGGGCGGTGAGGGTGGGGGGCAGAGGGGCAGGGGTTTCTGGAATGTCCAGGCTGGGAGGGTGGAACCACGAAGGGGCCGGAGCAGGCAGGCAGGCCCGGGCCCACCGCTTGGCAGGAGGCCAGGAAGGCTGGCAGAGCGGTTGTTTGGGCAGCTGTCCCTCCTCCCTTCCCCTCACACCCACCTTGGTCTGTCAGCTGGTCCTCTAACCTTGACCTCCAGAACACATCCCCAAGCCAGCCCATCCTCCCTTCCCGTCCAGGCCACCGTGTCTCTCGCGGGGGCTTCTGCACCAGCCTTCGTGCTGTCTCTGGGCTCTCTGGCTTCAGCCCTCAAGTCTTACAGCTCCTTCTCCACACAGCAGGTGGACGGAGCCAGCTCTCCTCCGTCTCTCGCTGCCTGGAATGAAGCCTGGCCTCCGGGGCCCTACACACCTGGGGCCCACCGACCTCCTAATCTCAACTGAGCTCACTCCCCTCTCTTCGCACCGGCCCTTCTGGTCCTCAAACAGCCCCAGCCAGTCCTGCTCCTGGTACCTTCACACCGTCCTTCCGTCCCCTGGGAGCATGCATCCCCAGATCACACAGCCGGCTCCTTCTCCACACGGGCCACTGGCTCAGACGCCCTTCTCCCCATGTCTGCCTTGACCACGTGGTCTGACCTAGTGCCTGCCTAGCCCATTACCATGCTTAATGTCCCCACTGTCCAGAAGTACATCAGCTGTCTCTATGCACCAGAATGGCCACAGATAAGAGCAGGGAGAGACCCATCTGTCTCGTTCTCTACTGGACCCACAGCACCCAGGACCATGCCTTGCACAAAGCAGGGGCCGGATAAACCTTGATTGAAGGAATTAATGAAAGCCAGGCGACAGAAGGCCAAGGGAGGCAGAGCCACCAAGAGGTACATTTGGCACCTAAGCCGGTGCATCTGTATGTGGGGATTTAACAGCAATAATTACAACTGCTCCTCTCGTGTGTTGGGTTGTGTTTGAGGTTCTGAAATTATCCATAGAGGCTGGTGACCCATCCATATGACAGGCAGAATGAGCAGAGGAAGCTGTCCCCCACCCCCCAGACACCTGTAAGCAGAGGGAGTTCCTCCTGCGGCAGGAGAACACAGGACCCACAGCAAGAGGGACAAGAGGAAAGGGATTTAAGAACAATACAAGGCAAAAACAAACCCTGAATGCTCACGTCTTAGTTTAACATACAGACTTGCGGTCCTCCCGCGCACTGGCTGTGCTTACAGGCCAGCTACTATAATGTAAAGCGTGTCTCATGAACCTTGAAGTCTACACAGAACACAGGGTACCGATTTCTATTTTAAAAAGAGATAAAGACAGGGGCGCCTGGGTGGCTCAGTAGTTGGGCGTCTGCCTTCGGCTCAGGGCGTGATCCCGGCTTTCCGGGATCGAGCCCCACATCAGGCTCCTCCACTGGGAGCCTGCTTCTTCCTCTCCCACTCCCCCTGCTTGTGTTCCATCTCTCGCTGGCTGTCTCTCTCTGTGTCAAATAAATAAATAAATAAATAAATAAATAAATAAATCTTTAAAAAAATAAAAAATAAAATAAAAAAATAAAAAGAGATAAAGGCAGACCTGTTTGCAGTCAAGAAATCCTGGCATTCCTGGACCGAGAGTCAGGAAGCTCAGGGAGCAGAAACACCCAGAAGAAAGATGCGAGTGTAGGAAAGGTCTGAATGGAGGCCTTGGAGTTTACTGCCGCATAGTTCAGCTCACAAGCTTTGTAATCCAAAAGGTCCCACCAATATCTCAGAGCAGAGACAACTTTTTTGCACTGGACAGAGGTCCAAGTGATTGCTTCTTAGTTTCTTTTAACCCTAGCTGCTGCTTCTCCTAAAGGAAAATGTCTATTTCTGGCTTATTTCCCTTCTCGAAGCACTTGCGGGTTGGGGAGGTTGCGATATTAGGTTTCACGGCACCATCCATCAAGAATGACCCCGGCCAGGCATTGTTACAGCTCGCATTTCCATATGTCATCTCCAGTTCTTACAAACTGGAGGAAAGAGGTTGAGCGGCGTGCTGTCCGTCCCAAAGCTGGTAAGTTTCAGAGCACGAACTCCAGCCTGGGTGTCTTAGTCCCAAGGTCGTGCTCTTTATGACTTCTTTTGCAGCAGGCAGGAGGCTGTCAGCAGCAAGAGCGTAGTTCTGGGTTTATCCCGCACCTGATATGTGCCAGGCCTGCTGCAAACACCATGCAGGGAGATTGTTATCAGGAAGCGGGGTTCTAGGCGAAGGCCTGGATCAGAGGCGGGCCTCCAGTTTCTGCCAACAATGAGCACGTGTGTGTGCGTGCATGTCGGGGGGTTAGGATTGGGGTTGGAAGGTGCCCCTGCGCTATCAACATTAAGGCAGATCTCCTGGGATGCAGGGACTGCGTGTGGGGCAGGGGTTCAGACCCTCGTCTCTGACCCAGTGTGGCCAGCAGACAAGCCTGGAGATGCTGAACCCTCACAGGCGCGGGGCTAGGCCTCCTCCATATACTCCCTTCTCTAAATCAGGGTGCACCGGGGCTCAGAGCTGCTCCAAGCCTGGGCTGCGCTTGCGGGGCGTGAATGGCTCTCAATACTGAGAAAGGAGGCGTGACAACGGATCTGGACCCAGTGGGTCGTGGCACAGTGGGCTTGGCTGTACACTGCGCATCTGTTCCTCACTGCTTTGCCCCTGTGCCTGCCCATCTCCTGGAGCAGGTCCCTGTGGCGTGATAATGACGGGAACCCTGCGGGGAATCACACTTCTCCTGGTCCCTCGGGAATCCAGTGGGGGGGGGGGGGGGATAAGCCGCTGTTGAGGGCTGACATCTTTTGCCCTGGGTTCAGTGAAGCCTCCATTAGCCAGATACCCCATCGTCAATCAAAACACTCAGATTTCTTCGATGAAACAGGTGAACGGTTAAGGGGCAAATACGCGCTGCTGTCAGAGTTTCGGAGGAACTTCTGGGGGAGGAATGACGGCAGGTTGCATCTCCAGCTAACACTTTAAACCTCCCTATGTCAAAAGGTGAGAATCGCCAGTGTCACGATGTGGAAACCAAAGGGAAAACCAGAGTGTTACAAGGCAGGAGGGGCGGCGGTGTGACACGGGCCAGAGATGCAGGGCAGTGTCTGCCGAATGAAGCCATCGCCCCTGACCTTAGGAGGGTGGCCCCTATGGACCCTCCAGAGAGCATTTTCAATAGAGGACGGGGTGGGGGGCACGGTGGGAGAGGGGGTGGCAGTAACAAGATGACCAGGTGCTCTGTGCGAGGTGCTAACAGAGGTACGGAACGTCCCGCCTTTTCTGAGAAGTCTGCTGCATAAGAGAAGGTGGGGGGCTAGCACAGAGATAGTCAGCAGCCCCTGAAGATCTTCCTGGGGGCCAGGCACTAAGTCCCGAGTACTCAGCCTACACGAACTCATTTAATCCATAACAATAGGAAGTAGGCAGCATTCTCATCACACCTATTGGTCAAAGTGCTTGCTAAAGGTCACATGCCTAGTACGTCCCAGGGCTGGGATTTGAACTCAGGCAACCTGGCTCCAGAGAGTGTTTATGACCCCTTACTCTGCTCTTTTCCAACACAGAGACATGGGGGGAGGTCCTCATGATATCAATATGAACAACAGGGAGGGAGAGCTAGCTTCATCCTCTCCCCTCCTGAAAGCCACGTTATCAGCCAGCATCCCAGGGACCTGAAATCTCCAAGCCACTGTAACCATGACCACAGCCTTGCATATCAGGTGTTCTAGCCATGACATTCGTGCAATGTGCTTTCCACGTCATCCCCAGAACGTCTCCTAGGCAAGCTGGAGCCAACAGGGCCCGAGTTTCAATAAGATGATGCCTTTCATTATGACGGTGTAACTTGATGCTAGGCCCCAGGTGCCCTGCCAGGATTACAGATGTGATTAGCATTTGGCGATGTAATCAGAGAGGTTTGCTGGGTTCTTGGGGTCTGGGGGCCCAGCTTGTCAATTGCTGGTTTCCATCCACTGATGGATCGAGTTTGCAGAGTGTCCCCCACATCCTTTGGACTTCTGAATCGGGCACGCTGGGGTTCAGGTTCTAGCTCCTCCCCTAACCAGCTCTGGGATCTTGGCCAAGCAATGGTCACTTCCCCTGCCTCGGGTCCTCATCTCCAAAACGAGGAGAAGAGCCCACGCAGCACAATTCCCATGGGAGCTCCCTGCCCTCATCTCAGCCTTTGGTGAGATGCTTGCTCTTTGCAAAGACCCGATTTCTTCATCATCAGAAGGCTGCCACCGGGCTTCAGGGGATGACCCACTTACAGCCAATTGCTTCCTTCTGGGTCGTTCTGATGGATTAAATGAAGAACCATTTAAAAGCACAGGCCAAAGAGCCAGAGGGAGAGGCTGCGGAGGGGCGATGCGGGTGGAGCCGCACGCATGCGCGAGGAAGCTTTGTCCTGCAGTCAGGAGGAGCTCTGGGTGCGCTAGGGCGGCCCAACCGCCAATCAGATGGCACGACCTACCTCCAAACTGTGCTCGCCTAACTAGGTCAGTCACAAAGCGAGCCCTCAGTAAGCCGTGGCAATTACAGCGACCCGGGGGCCATGTGTGCCCCGTGCTGCTCTGTGTACCCTGACCCCTCCAACCTTTCCTATTTCACTGCAAACTCCCAATACCCAGGGCCTCTGCTGTGCTGAGAATACTTTTATTTCTGAGTGCACTTGTGACGAGGCATTTGCAGGAAGAGAGTCTCTGAGTCATGTTTCCAACACACCTTTGGGTTCCTGTTGGACTTGGCTGCGGCTGGGTTTTTTGTTTGCTTGTTTTTAAGATTTTATTTATTTGGCAGAGAGAGAGAGAGAGAGCACAAGCAGGGGCAGCGGCAGAGGGAGAGGGAGAAGCAGTTTCCCCCACTGAGCAGGGAGCCCGATGTAGGACTCGATCCAAGACCCTGAGATCATGACCTGAGCGGAAGGCAGACCCTTCACCGACTGAGCCACCCAGGTGCCCCCTGGGGCTGTTCTGAAACAGGCAACGATCTGACCAAAGGACATTTCAGTCCAACAAATGTTTGCTGTGGCCTTCCGATGTCTGGCACTGGCTTCCATGCTGCCACACAGAGATGAATAAGAAATGGGATCTTACCCTCGGTTGGTAAATTACCATTGACTGAAGCCATATCAGGTGCCCGACAGAGGCCTTAAGAATGTTGTGATTCTTCCCCACAACACCCGAAGAAGGTAGCTACCACCTTCGAGTTACAGGTGGGGAGTAGAAGGCTCACAAAGGTTGTCATCGGCTCAAGGTCACACAAGTAGGAAGGGCTGGAACGGAGCTTTGGATTCAGGGATGTATGACAGCAAACCCCACATGCTGTCAAGTATTCTGAGCTACCTTTCTGTCAGAGAGCCGCGGTCGAGTGGAGACAGAGATATAAAGCCGTAAATACTATCCTGACGGTATAAACCCACATGCTGTGAGTCCAGGCCAAGGAAGCCGGATGCCATCACAGAAGTCCGACCAAGAAGGTGTGGGCCATTTGTCCCGACCGAAGAGGAGGCAGGAAGGAGTCCCTGCCCCAGGCTGCACACTGTGTGCCCCTGGTTTTCTGACTCCCTGGCAGATGGAAAATACTGCTGTGGCTGGAGGGATCAGCACCCATGCCTCCCTTTCTCTCCATTTTTATGGGGAGGGACACGGAAGGGTGGGCTCAACAAATTCCAGTCTTGGCCCTCCTCCAACAAAGCCCTGTTAAGAAAGCTGAAAGCCGCTCTCCATCCCATTCTCCTTCCCTTGGAGCAGGGAAGAAATCCAAAGCCCCTCGGACAATAACAGAGACCAAAGTTTGCAAGGGCAAGACAGGCCCCCGGCTAATGAAGAAGATGTTTCTTCGACTTGGCTTCAGACTGTCCTATCCTCCGGGAAACTTGGCTGTCCTTGGGAGAAATGCCAACTTTATAGATTTATTAATGAAATGGCTGGCAGTTCACAGTTCTTGGTGAGAAGGAAGCTTGAATCAGAGAGGCCAGGCCAACCCAGGTCCACAGGCTGGAGTCCATCAGACTAACTGCTCCTCCCCTCCCCCAGGCTTGTAAGACGGGGCAGAGCTCACCTGAGAACACCCACCTGGCGGAAGCCTGCACACCGCTCTAGAGCAAGGACCAGACCAGGTGGACAGTCTGCAGGGGAGGAGGGCCATGGGAAAGGAGGGCTCACCTGTGGGTAGGGGTAGAGTCCATCCAGGGGGAGACTTGAGAAGTGGATGCCTATAAGATGAGAAGCTATCCCATGGGGGTGGGTGGGGGGCGGCAGGAGAAGGGGCTGGAGGGACAGGGCACCGGGGAACCTCTCCTTGGGAAGACCTAAGTTCCTGGCTAATTTTGTGGAAACTGATAGGGGGTTCCATCTCGCCCCTCCTCATGGAGAAAGGGCCCAGCCAAGGAGGCAGACTATGCCACTTGGCAATGCTCTATATTATCGCGTGCGTTTGTGTGTGTGCCGATATGATGCATATTTAAAATGCATAATTAGGGGCACCTGGGTGGCTCAGTCGTTAAGCGTCTGCCTTCGGCTCAGGGCGTGATCCTGGAGTTCTGGGATCAAGCCCCACGTCAGGTTCTCCTGCTGGGAGCCTGCTTCTTCCTCTCCCACTCCCCCTGCTTGTGTTCCCTCTCTCGCTGGCTGTCTCTCTCTGTTAAATAAATAAATAAAATCTTTAAAAAAAATAAAATAAAAATAAAATGCATAATTATACAGGTTTGCATTTTCTCAGTTGTGAGGCTGAGTGTGTTCTCACACGGTGGTTGGCCGTTGGCATTTCCTTTTCTGTGGATTTATTTGCGCCTTTCCCTATTTTTCCAAAGGGCTATTCTTTTCATTTATTCTTTTATTCTTATTGATTTGCAAGAATTCTTTACATAGTCCAGAAACTAACACTTTTCTATATGTTGGTAGTATTTTCGCTCACTTTGGTCAAGGTATGCCACAGAAAGGATATTTTGGGGCACCTCAAAAATAATTTTTGTAGGTGGAGGAGGGGCAGAGGGAGAGGGAACGAGAATCTCAAGCAGACTCCCCGCTCAGCACAGAGCCCGATGTGGGGCTTGATCCCACGACCCTGAGCCCATGACCTGAGCTGAAATCAAGAGTCAGATGCTTAACCGACTGAGCCCCCCAGGGGCCCGTGGCACCTCAAACTTCACAGGTGTTTTCATTGCTTTGCGGATTATCTCTAAGAAGGCTGTCCCTACTCCAATCATAAACAGGTTTTCTGTGATTATTGCTTAATAATTTCATGTATTTCTTTTCCAAAGTTAGGTCTCTCTAAGCTACTTGTGATTTTATCTCATAAAAGGTGGAGGAGGGGAATTTCCTCTTGCCCCTGCTAATCCAAATGTTTACATACGTCTAGCCCCCTTGCCCCTGTTCCCCCCATTGCAATGGAGAGAGAGCCTTCTCCGCTTGTAGGACAAGCCTTCCGCTGGGACTCCCACCTCTGAGCGTTCCTCCTGCAAGACATCCTTTGGTGACTACTTCGCTCGTCATCAGTTTTTCCTTGCTTCCTGGATCATTTCCGTCAGCACAAAGACATGGTTGCATTCCCCCCACCTTCAAAGAGCCCTCCCTCCCTCGGGGTAAGATGGACTAGCTTGCAACAGGCCAATGCTACTGCCAAGCTATAGGAAATCTGCATAATAGTAAAAATCGTATTTTCCAAAGCATCAGGGAGCGATGGAAGCACCAAGCACCAGAGGAACTAAACTTCTGGAGAACGGCCAGCTGCCCAGAGGTGAGTATCTGCAGCTGCTCTTCCCTTTGGGCCATCTCTGGTTCTGGGCACAGGCTAGAGGCTGAAATCGGGGCTGGGTCCATTCAGAGGGCTCTGCGGAGGCTCAAGGGGCCCAAACACCCAGCCAGATTCCACCTCGAGATATGTTTCGAAGTATAAAGCAGCATGGTACGCGAGGCTGAGGACCTCTGAAACGCTGAGTGGAATTTTCTGGTGCTTCTTGAGAAGAAAAACATGCGCAGGAGTTGGGGATTCTGAGCTGATGTGAGAAGAGCTGAAGGCACTGGAGGGAGCAGTGACCTGACACCAGCATCGACCACCAGCCATTGGTCACCTGCAGCCACTCGTTTCCTGGAGCACCTGCTGATTCTGTATGCAGCTGGACAAACGTGGAGGCTTGAGAGACCTCAAACACTAGCTGCTACCCTGTCCCTAAAGGCCTTTAACAAATGGATGTGGCTTGGGAGAGGGTGCTAAAGACCAGAGACACACCCCCTTCCCCAAGACAAGACTGAATCTTCTGAGTCTCTCTGTGCTGAGACAAAGGCCCGCCAGGCCGTTGATTGAATATGTATATATATACATATGTATATATACAAATATACATTTCTATGTAGAATAGAAAGAGATTTATTATAATGAATTAGTTCACATGATTATGGGAGTGGCAAGTCCAAAATCTGGCTCAAGTGTGAAAGTGTGAACCAGCAGGTTTGGGACCCAAGAGAGCCCACAGTGCAGCTCCAGTAGGAAGACTGGCAGGCTGGAGACTCAGGAGAGTTGAAGAAGCAGATGAGGTCCAAAAACAGTCTGTTGGAGAATTCCCTCTCTGGAGGGAATCCGTGTTTGTGTTCTATTCAGGCCTTCAACTGATTAGATGAGGCCCCCCCATATTATGGAGAGCAATCTGCTTCACTCAAAGTTTGCCAACTTAAATATGAATCTCATCTCCAAATACCTTTAAGTTGACACATAAAATTAACCATCACAATAGCCAAGGCACTCTAGAGGAAGAACAAGGCTAAATGACTTATGCTCTAAGATATCAATATCTATTTTAAAGCTATGGGAATTAACAATGTGCTAATGACACAAGGATGAAAAAGCAGAATAATGGACGAGCAAAGGGAGTCCAGAAACAGACCCATGCATATTTGGTCCTGATTTTATGTCAGAAGCGACAATACCATACAGGAGAGGAAGAACAGTCTTTTAGTAGATGATACTAAGTTAGTCGGATATCAGTATGGAAAAAATTAATCTAGATCCCTCCTTACATCATACACAAAAATCGATCTTATCTAACTATGGAAAGTAAAAGACTATAACCTTGGAAGAAAACAGAGTACTTCTTCGATGACTGGGAATTAGCAAAGCTGTCCTAATCGTTCTTCACTTCCATGATTGGATTGAGTTTCTTTTATCGTCCTTCAAATTTATTTTCTGCACCGATTGAGATAAGCAGAGCTGGAATTTAGATGTTCTTGTTTGTGTTGTTAACTATACCATCCCCATCCAGGCCTCTTCTAGAAGTCGCTGATTACCGTGTCGCTAGTTTGTTTTACCATTAGTTCAGACATTTATCAAGTGCGTACGATGCCATTCCCTTTGTCCAGCACCAGCACCGCTCCTGACCAACTTGGTCAAAACCAGTTGGTCGGGCTGGCACTTTAGATCATGGCCAGCCTCCTCTCACTTACACCGCCCCATTTCTTATCCTTCATCTCACGAGCCTGCATCCTCAGCTCTAGCTAATCCTCGTTGTTTCCCGGTCTCCAAATACACCCTGAATTTCCTCTCTTCCAAGTCTGTTCCTGCTGCCTCCCCAGTGGGACAAGCCCTTCTGTGCCATGCTGTTTCCAGGCCATCTGCCTCTGGTGTCCTGCCTATCTTGGCCAGTTTGGGCTCAGCATGTGGGAGAAGCCAAGCAGAGTGTGTGGAGATCTCAGTGACTCTTACAGCTTCTGAGCCCTGCTCTGTGCCCCTTTATTCGGGGTCTGGAATCATCCCCCTAGGTTGGGTGGTCCTAGTGCTGGGACACCAGGGCTTGGGGGACTTGTGAAGGGCTTCTGAGGAGGACAGCAAAGGGTCCAGACAAGGCTACACAGTCATTACCAGGCTCTGCAAGGGAGCAATCCTGGAGAGGTCCGTGTCTCAAAGTCTTAAGACTTTGGTGACACCCACTCTGTATGGTGAATACTTCAAGTTGTGGGTACCAAAGATGGACAACCTGGCAGGAGACATTGCTGTATCTCAGACATGATGTGCGCGAAGGCCAGCTGCACGACAAGGGTCCAAACTTTTGCTCTCATTGCCAGCCCTGGTCTTTCTTCAGGGCAGGTCCAGATGATGAGGGGACACGGCAGGAGAAGGGCGGTCAGTGAACTAGTCTGTTCGTTTGTGGCCCCTACGCTCTCTGCTGATTTGTTCTTGTTGCTCACGGAAGCCTCTACTTACATCTTGTCTCCCGACTGATGGGCAGATGTTCTTCATCTGTACCTCAGGTGGGCGGGTGGGGGGAATCTCTCTACTCCTGGTCCCACCTCTCCCACAGTGAGCCGGACTGGATGCAGGCAGGTGACACAGGACGCGAGCCTTAGAGCCAGGAGCAGGCAGGTTCACACTCTTCCCCTACCGCCCACCGTGCTCAGGCTACGAAACTGCTCAAGCCTCGGTATGAAATGCGGATGACGATCTCAAGCTCACAGAGCTGTTGGGAGGACATAAATGAGATGACATAGGTCAAATGTCTCACTTGGCATGGGTGCTCTGCCCCCAGCCCATCCACAGCCACACACCTGCTCATCAGGGGTAAGGTTGAGAATTGTTACAAGGGCAGGGCTGATGGATTGTCCTTGGGGCAGGGACGAGTGTGTGAACGTAACTCTCGGACATCAGTTTTTGAGGCCCCATCGTGTACCAGGCACTGCTCCTTACACACACTCATCTGATCCGCATAGCAACCTGGTGGGGTGGGGGGCAGGGCTGGTACTTGCAGCAGACAGGCTCTGGGGGGTCCCCATGATTCCTGGCTCCTGGTATCCACACCCTTGTGTGATGGGTCCCCTCTGTTTGGATGTGGGTGGGACCTGCTCCAACCAAAGGAATGCGGTAACAGAGGCATCCCGCATGTGCGGTCACTTTATCGAGACTGCAGTGCCCTGTCTCAGGACCATCCTGATCCCAGGCCAGATGGAAAGACACCGGGGAAGGAGGTGGAATTGCTGTGAAAAAGGTTCCGGCCTCTACAAAAGGTGCTCGCCCTCCCTGTCATTTATACCAGATCGGGAACCCGGCCAGAAATCCTTTTCCAGTCTTCCCGGAGGAATGACATCATCTCCATCATCATGGTAATGTGAACTAGAAGACTCATACTGTGGTTTTCAAAAAGAAAAGGATCATTTCGTGGCGCATTCAGACAAACCCGGGGTGCTTACCAAATGGCCTGCCTCTCGTTTCTGTGGCCTCATGGCAAAGCAGAGCTAGTAAGATGGCCAGGCCAGGGGGACACTCTGGACCCCGTGGCCAAGGATAGGTGGGCAAGAGTGCCACATGCCCTCTCTCCCCGAGGCCTGGTTTCTGTCACCCCATGATTCTGATCTCAAATGTCCCTGGGGCACTGGCTCATTCTCTGATGGGAGGGCTGGATTTGTCCTCTCACCTTGGCCAGACATCCCCAGGGGAAAGAGCCCACTGAGCTTGAGGGGTGCCTCTTAAGCTCAGAGAGGGGTCCTTACAGGGAGTCCTATGGAAGGAATGGTCCCAGGGGTGGAGGAAATTGAGCAGTCCCTGCTAGCTCAGGATCTGGGGCCAGGTTTGCCTGAGGTCTGGGCACAAGCCCCAAGGCAGGGGCGGGGAGGGGTGATCAGTGACATAGCCTGCGGGGAAAACTGGGGAGGGGGTGCTCAGGGAGGGGGCTTCAGAAGGATCATGGGAGGGAAGTGGAGCAGAAGGATCATGGGAGAGAAGTGGAGCGTCGGGTCTTAATGAGACACCCCTGCCCTGGGCCCAGGGCCGAGGGGTGGCCCCGTACCCAGGGAGGGGCCTTCCCACACCCTGCGGTTCAAGGCCCTGTCCCAGCAGTCCAGAACTGGCCCAATTCCTCCTGCCCCTGCCCTTTGGCCCCACTTCTGCCTGCCCCCTGCGGTGGGCTGCCTCCCCCACCGCTGGGTGGGCCTACCCCTTGCTGCCCCCCTGCGGCCCAGGACTGGCTCCCCCCTGTGGCCGCACCCACTGGCCCCGCCCAGCGTGGGTACCGCCCCACTTAAGGCTGCCCCGCACCTGGGAGGCCGCACTTGTGCCTCTAGGCCCGCGGGGGATGCGGTCTTGCCATGGCCTCGGGGGCTTCTCTGTGCCTTGGGGTGCCCCTGCACCGTCTGTGGGCCGTGAGGCCTGGCATCTACGAGGACGAGAAGGGGAGGACCTGGGTGACCGTGGTCGTGCGTCTCAGTCCCTCCCAGAGAGCTCGGGGCAGGGGCTCCCCCCCGGCTGCACAGTGAGTTGTCAGGCATGGGGTGGGGGGGAGTGGGAGGTGGGAGGACTGTGCAAGGACCTCAGCTCCATCTGGACCTGGCACATTCAGCAATAGGGCCCGGGATAGAGATGAGAGGAGGCCGTTCTCACTTGCCCTTGTCCTGAAAAACGCAGCCCGTGCAGGGTCCAAGCACAGTGATGTCTATGCCTGATGCAGACCCCAGGAACCCCTGCCTGGAGGGGCCTGTGGCATGAGCTTATCTGCAGGAGAAGATGCAACCCTTATTGGGAGGTGGAGGGGCTAGGTAGGTCAGGGCCCAGTCCTGCCCCCAGGGCATGCTGGGAAGGTTTCCCAGATGGGGCGGCTCTTCCCTTGGGTCCTGCAGGATGAGTAGGAGTTTTCCAGGGCCCAGGCAGAAGGCATTGCAATCTAAAGACAGCAGGTGAGCCGACAGTGTAAAAGGAACGTTGGCTTCGGATTCCTTATCTGCAAAACAGTAACAACATACCTCTGCGGCAGGCGAGTCAGATGCCACAGCAGAAGAGGCTTGGGGGCGTCTGACAGGTAGCACCTTCCGGAATCCCACCTGGGAAGCTAGGGCGGCGTCTAAGACCCTTTACTCCCAGGTGTTCGATAATCACTCAGGTTGGCAACAGTTGCCCCGGGTGAGGGGCTTAGCTCCGCCTTAGAGGATAAATACTCCGTGTAATACGGGAAATCTTGTCAGGGTATTGAAAATGCCATTTATGCCATTATAAATGATTCGCGGACATTTTAAACAATACAAAACACTTCCACCGCTCTTCAAAGAGGTCATCCAGCACATTTTTGGTGGAGAACACCAGAAGTCTTTTCCACACCTGCACCAAATAAAGCATGCAAAAAATTCTGGACAAAATATTTTGGTCGGTTTTTTAAAAGCATAAAAATGTATTCGGTGGGAAAAGGGGATTCAAATCATGGAGCTGTGGGTACAGTGGGGTACCCGGAGAATGAGCATTTCCGCCTATTTAAAATAATTACTTAGTAGTTGACCTGTATTTTCACATATAATTTCACATATAATCTTAGGACGGGAAGCAGCTTTCTGAGCCTGACCTAAGCCAAGGCCCAGCAAACTTTCTGTAAAGGGTCTGATAGTAAATATTTTCAGCTTTGCAGGCCCGAAGGGCCCTGTGGTGACTACTGGACTCTGCCCTTTGTGCAAAACCAGCCAAAGACAGCAGTAAAGGAAGGAACATCCGTTTCTCCACAATAAAGCTCTATTTACAAAAAGAGCGAGCAGGCCAGACTGGGTCCACACTTCGCTGACACCCTGCCAAAGCCAGAAGCCAAAGGGAAAGAGATTTTGCCATGTAATTAAAAGCCTTTTCTCTGCAAAAAGAGCCCATAACAAAGGGAAGACAACAAACTGAGAAAAATTATTTGCCATATGCAGGATTGATAAAAGCCTAGTATCCTCATCACAAAGACAAATCCTCAGATAAAACCGTTGGAAGGAGCCTTCCATTCTGTTGCATAGCAACGGAGCTTTGGTTATAGTTGGTGGTGGTTTTCCCCACTCACTTTTATACCTTTCTGTATTGGCCAAATTTCACTGTATTTTTTATGTTTATAGTAAGTGTGTGAAGGTCGGGACCAAAACTACAATATATTTTTTGGGGAAACCCATCACTCCCAGGTCCTAAGGTGTACGGATACCTTCCTTTTAAAAAGAAGGTTAAAAAAAAACCTCTAGAAATGGCTGAGATGGAGGCCCACGGCATCATAAGTGCAGACCTGAAGTTGCTGATGGGTGGGAAGAGTGACTAACTTTTCAGGGGTACAATGGGGTAAGGTGGGGTGCAGGTCAGTGGAAGGACCATACCTGGGGGAGCCAGGAGAGACTCTGTCATCCCAGGTCTAGACCAGATCCCTGAGAGATGGTGCCTTGGCTTTAGGTCTGGGATTCTGAAACATTCGCATGTGAAGGGGCAGCTCCCCAGGGGGGCCAGGCATTCAGGACTGAGTGTGTCTGCGCACAGCCCAGCTGTTGGGGAGCCCTGTCCCTGAGTGCTGCCTCCTCTCTGTCCCTTCAGCATGAACCCAGCAACACAGTCCACATGTGGCAGATGCCAGTGCACCCGCGGGAGCCCATGTCCCCCAGCCAGCTGCCCCTCTCCCAGCTGCCCCTCGTGTGGCAGCTCTACCCTGGAAGAAGGTACAGAGCGATGGATTCCAGGCTCTGGAAGTGGTGGACCATGGCCAGGCAAGTGCGTGGTGGCCCCCGGGGAGGGTGAAGAGGGGCAGGTGCTGACTGCCTGCGTGCAAAGCAGGACCAGGGATGGAGGGACCCGGGTTGGAGGGGCCAGGCTGCTGAAATCCACAAAGCTGGGTTCCCATCTGCTTCAAGTGGCCGGACAAGCGTTTCCGGGGGGCTCTGACCGCTCCCCCCTCTCCTGCAGATCGCCTCCACAGAGCAGCTGATCCTGCCGCAACTGTGGCCCGGGGAGTGACTGACGGAGGAGAGGCGCTCACGGGCTGGTACGGCAGGGTCTGTGTCCTGCAGCGTGGAGAGCAGACAACAGCAAGGAGGCCTCTCCTCTTTACAGGAAGACAGTGCTGGTTTCCTTCCCCTCCTGCTGTTCCCTGAGCTATGCTCACACAGCCACCTCACCACCCCCTGGTCTTCGATTTTCACTGCGTGCGGGCCCCCCACCTTCACAAAGTTGAGATCTCACCAAATCAGTCATCATCTCATCTTGGCAAGAATTCTGTCAGGTGCATGTTAACGTCCCACTTTACAGACGAGAAAGCTGAGGCTCTGTGGGTTGGAAGGATTGCCCCATGACCTGGAGCCCGGAAAGAGCAGCGATCAAGCTCACATCCATTGAGCACGGCTCTCTACCTAGGTCTGACCATGGCACTGGGGTACCACAAGTCTAACCACTAGCAGTGGCCTTCAAGGACCTGCCTCTATCCGCAGACGCCTTCTCCCGGAGACTGACCGGAGCAGGACTCCGTGCACTGGAGAGACTGGAGCTGGGGCCTTGCCCTCCCAGCCTTTGGTCCTGCTTGAATTGGGGGCACCGTTCCTCCATGATGCTGTGTCTCCTTTTGTCTTCTCCCAGGTCTTGCTGGCCCTGTGGCTCTTTTGTGAGGATCTCTGCATACCTGCTCTTCTGTTTGCACACCTAGCATGGCCTCCCTGGGAGAAGGAGGCAGTGGGGCCCTTGCCAACTCTGCTTTTCTTGTTTTGCTCAGCAGCCCCGCTCTGCTCAGCTCTGCACTCAGCGTGACGGGACTTGGACGGGCTCCGTCTGAGTGCTGAGCCCAGCTCTCCCGCTGGCTTCGAGCCATGGTTTCTCGTTCCCTTTTGTGCACCAATGCTGATCTTCCAGGTGCCCCTCCGCAGACCCCCTCCAAGGCCCCCAGGCCCGGCTCCAGCCAGACCCCTGGCCTCCAGTGCCGCCCGTGATTAGAACTTGCCCTCAACCCGCTCCCATCGGGCGGGAAGTGGCTCAGTTTAAGACGCGGCCTCCGAGGGAGCCAGGTCTGGACTTGGGACTCAGGTGGGCATCCGTTCTGCTGACTGGCTGGCCCGGAGGAGATGGAGTCCCAGGTGGCCCACCTGCACCAGGGCGTGCGCGGAGGGATGGCCTGGGCCCGCGGTTCTCCTCCTTCAGTCCTCCAGCTTGTGGAACTGCCGCTGGTCCATGAGGGCCCCTCCCAGTACTGGTTAATTAAACTTCAGGGCCTGCGGTCCGCTTCTGTGCTGAATCACAGCTTATCTTCAACTGGTTTCTAGGGCAGAAAAGCTGCGACACTGGAGGTTGAGGTGAATTTTAATTACTGGTTGAGTGTTTTCCACCCTGGGAGGAAGCTGTGATCGGCCCATGTCAGGAGCAGGATGCCGGGGGGCGGGGGGGCGGGCGGGGGGGGGGGGTGAAGGAGGGAGGTGGACCTCCCCTGGGGGTTCTGTGTGAAGCTCAGAGAAGGCAGACGAGACTGTGGCAGAAGCCGGGGGGGAGAATCAGTCCCTACCTTCCTGGGGCTCAGTCTGACCACAGAGCCAGGGACCGAGCTTCAGGGATGAATGCAACTGAGGCCAAAGCTCGGCCAGAGAAGGAGGGGGTGGCTGTCCTGCAGCGGGGTGATCCAGGCAGGCTTCCCGGAGGAAGACTCAGGGTAGCAGAATCCTCACCTTTACCTGACACTCTGCCATCTTCGCAGCAATTTACCTCACAGATTGTAAATGAAATACACGATGTGATGTAAAACTTGACCCTGACCGCAAGCCGTGGAGAAAGGCAGGTCGGGGACTGCTGTCCCTGTCACTCTGGGTAAGGAAGCTGGGCCCCGGCGCTGCCACTTCTGACTACAGACCAGTGCACGTGGCCGGGGCCCAGCTGGTCTGTAGTCAGAAGTGGCAGCACCGGGGCCGGAGCCCGTGTCCCCCCGGGGTCCCCATCCATTCTCCCCTCCTCTGCGTGGCCAGGCGGAGGCTGTGGGGGTGGGAGAAATGAACAGACGCGAGAGTGGCTGAGGAGAGAGAACAGACAGAACTTGGTGAGCAGACGTCGGCAGCAGGGAGAGGGGGAGTGAAGGACGCCTCTCAGGGTCTTGGTGGGGCCAACCGATCCTGAGCTGGGAGCATGCAGGGAGGCAGACAGCTAGGGTCAGTAAAGTGAGGATTCGATGCTGACCGTTGAGTTCCAGATGCACGTGCAACATCCAAGCGAGGCCTCCTGTAAGCAGGTGCTGTGAGGGTCTAGAGAAAGATCTGGGTGAATTCATAGCCTGGGGAGTCAGCAGAGAAGTGGTCATTGCAGCCAGGAGAAGACAGAAGAGAGAACTATCTCGAGCTTCCGTACTTCCGTACAGGGCCACACAGAAGATATTGGCTCTGCAGGCCATATGGTCTTTGCAGCGACTGTGCTCTTGGAGCCTGAAAAAAAGCATTTCAACAGAGGAACCATGACATAGGGAATCGGTCCAGGGCTGCCGGGAGGACTGAAGACAGGTAACTCAGAGAATGAGAACTCCCCCAGCCTGGAGGGCTGAAATAAGGAGTCAGTGTTGGCAGAGCTCAGGGACCAGGACTGTCTGGTAGGAGTTAGACTTAGGAAAGAAAATAATCATCAGTATCTCTAATATCTCGGAAATCTCTCAAACCTAACGCCCTTCTCTCCCAATCCCACCAGCCCCTGCCTGGGGTTCCACATCTTGGCACTTGAAAACACCATCTGTTAAGTTGCCCAAGCCGGAAAGCCCGGTGTCCCTCTGACCGCTCTCCTTCCCTCAGCCCCACGCCACGCCAACCCATAGTGACTGTGAAGAAGCTTGGTCAGACATGCACCTGGAATCCTTCCAGACTCCATGTCTTCTCAGGTCCACCACCACTCCCTAGTCGACACCGCCATCATCTCACCTGGGGTGCACGATTGTCAACTAGCTGGACTCTCAGAGTCCACTCTTGCCTAATCCGCTCGCTTTTCCACACAGTAATCAGGGTGAACTTTTAATGAAATACAGCAGGTCATTCTCCCACTTAAAACTCTGCAACGGCTCTCCTTTGCTCCCAGACTAAACGCCAATGCCTGGCTATAGCCCTTAATATGCTACCTAATCCTTCCTTGCTGACCTTGCAAATCTCAGGGCTCATGATCATGGTGAGGACACAGCATGCCTGAGCGGGGAGGAGCTAGTCTACATGGGGGAACGCATCCCACAGTGATAGCCTGGGGAAGGGCAGTGGGATATGAAACAGAATACAGGAGATTGTTGGTATGGGGACCCTAAACTGTGATTCTGAATTCAGTATTTTGCTAGGGACACCAGGAGTAGGTCCTAATGTTCTCTTAGAGGCTCCCTGAACTTGGATGTGGCAATGGCCTGTGGTCAATGAAACAGAGATGCTGGCACTTCCTTGCCACAGTATAGAGGAAGTGGTCAGAGGCTCCGGGAGGTGGAAATGCTAGAATGGATTTATTAGAAGAGACCAGAGGAACCTGCCCCCATCCACCAGGCCACGTTCTCTGGGGGGGCTAGAGGCCTCCATTCACTAAGGCACAAATGAGGCGCTGATGAGGGGCGCCCATGCCTTTGAAAGCTCCGGGTGGGCTGTCCCTGTAGGCCAGGACTGACAGAGATGCTGCAATGGAAATATCTGTGGGCAGGATGGGATTCTGCAACGGCCGAGGCCTGCTGACAGAACCAAACCAACAAGCCAGACGGACGTGGTGACCACAGTAGGAAAGCCAGGGATTTGCTGGAAGGGGATTTGTGGCTATGGCTAATAGACCAGGCTGCTTCTAGAAATGAGATCAATGAACAGCTGACTAGCGTGTTGTTAGGCTCGGGGAGGAGGAGGAAGAGGAGGAGGGGGGAAGAGGAGGACAGGGATGAAGAGGAGGAGGAGGAGGAAAGGAGGAGGAGAAGGAAGAAAAAAACCCACCATCGAGCTGAAGTCTGACCTCAGTCGTCACAAAGGGAAATCATGACCCCTCACCCAGTTTCCAGACAGTTCAGACTCTGAGGAAGGTCCCTGCAAAGCCACTGCAAGTATATATTCTCCAGTTCCTCCGAAGCGACCTGTACCCATTTCCACGAGACACTCTGCACCAGGGAAAGGGAAATAAATCCCCAGCCTTCTGGAGGACTGCTGGACATGGGGTCCTAGCTGCTATGGATGGCAGGGGACAGGAGATCCCATGATGGCTCTCTGCTTGGAGAGGACACTTAGGGAAGCCAGGTGTCAAACGGAATCCTGGCCAGTCTGTCTAGCTCTAGGAGGAAAACGGATCCCCCCTGTGGCGGTCTCTGTGGTCCCTGAAGGTATAATTGGGGAATTCTTAGCAGCTGGAAGGACCCTTACTCTGGTTCCCTGACCTGTGGGGTAGGAGCCACTCTGGGAGGATGGGCCAAGTGGAACCCCCTGACGCAGCCCCTTCTATGCCTCCTCTCACCCCTACCCCCAGCTTAGATAATGCATCAGAAGCAATACTGTATCTCGGGAGGCATTGATGCATGCCCGGAAACAAGGCTGAGAGGAGTGGTGGTTCCATCCATAACTGGTCCCTAGTCAATCCACCAGTTTAACTTCTTGGCGGGGGGTGTATGGAGAAAGATGAAGAATGGTTGTCTTAACAAGATCCGACAGATGGGGTGGCTGAAACAACATTTATTTCTCATGGTTGTGGAGGCTGGGAAGCCCAAGGTCAATGCACCGGCAGACCCAAGGTCGGCGAGACCCCGCTCCCTGGTTTGCAGATGACCCTCTTCTTGCTGCACGCTCACACGTTAGAGAGAGGAGAGAGGAAGCCAGGTCTCTCAAGTCTGTCCTGGAAGAGCACTAATCCCATCATGAGGGCCCCACCCTCCTGTTCTAAGCAGCTCCCAAAGACCCCGCTTCCAAATGCCATCATGCTGGGGATTAGGGTGTCAACATAGGAATTTGGGGGGGACACAAACATGCAGTCCACGGTGGGGGCAGATGATGGTAGCCCCATCACACCTCTCATACCAGGTATCCTCACCGGCACAAATCAGTTTCTTGTTTTTGGTATATGCCCCCTGATCTGCACCGTGCAGTCTCACTCCCCATCCACCCAGAGGATGGAAACAGTCTGCCTTTAGGCGGAAGGCAAGCCCACACAGTCATGGTCTTGCCCCAGACAACTCTCCTGGACCTTGAGCCTTGGCGTTTCATGGGACGTGAGGCTGGTCGACTATATGGAAGACTTCACGCGACTGGACCCGGTGAAGAGGACGTGGCAGGTACCGCGGCCGCCCTCGTAGGCTACACGGTGTCAGAGAAGGGAGACAACCCCTCCCCGCCGAGGGTTCAGTGCTGCTACTGTAGGCAAGTATTTAGCGTCCCGTGGTCTGCGGCCTGACAGGACATCTCCTCTCAGCTAAAACGCTGCCTGTTTGGAGCGGGGCCCAGAGGCAGTTCGGGCTCTGCAAATATCTGTTCTGCCCTTAGCGCTGAAGGATCGGGCACATCTAACGACAGTCATCACAGGAGCCACACCGGGTCAGAGCAGCACTCCCAAGGGTAGCCTGTGCTGTCTTCAAAAGCCAAGGAAGGGGCGCCTGGGTGGCTCAGTCGGTGAAGCGTCTGCTTTCAGCTCAGGTCATGATCCCAGGGTCCAGGGATCAAGTCCCGCATCGGGCTCCCTGCTCAGTGGGCGCCTGCCTGTCCCTCTGCCTCTCTCCCCCTCCCCCCTTCTGTATGTAGCTGGCTGCCATTTACCGCCCCAAAAAACTCATTAAAGGGTACAACACAGCTCGTCAGGTTTTTATAAACACAGAAAACAAAGCCTGTAATGACACACTCAGAAATAAAAACAGGAGCCAGTCCCCTGTGATGGGCTCCTGGTTTGGGGCGTGGTCAAAGGGATTTTATTTGTAATGTTTTATTTTCTTAGGAGGACCATGTAACTTACATCTCACGAGTGCAGAAGCTGATACTAAGGCATTAAAAAATAATCACCCCCCCCCAAAAGCAACTACTTACAAATGGTTCTGCACCTGCTTACCTAAATCCCTTCACCGCCAGTACCGTATTCCTCAGCACTTACCACCTAGAGCAGGGCCAGGAAACTCCGGCTCCCAGAGCCCCATGTGGCCCGTCACCTGTTTCTACAAACCAGGTTCTCTGAGAACCGAGCCACGCTCGTCATTTCCGTGTTGTACGGGGCTGCCTTCCATAGAACAAGGGCAGAGTGGTGACAACAGAAGCTGTTACGGCCCATAAAGCCAAAATATTTACTGTGTGGCCCTTTACAGAAAAGGTCTGCTGATCTCTGACCAGACTCCTTAACTGGTTTCTCTGGTACCTTCTCCCTGGTCCAGGCTTAGTGTGGGTGTTCCCTCCCGGGAGGGGCCTGCCTGGATCGGCCGTCCACAGCCAGCCCTTCCTGCGTTCCTGATCTCCGCCCTCCATCACCCCATCGCGGTGCTTCCTCTCGGGCTGGAACCCGCACCCCGGAGAGCTCTGCACCTGCGCGCCTAGCCCAGGGCCAAGGACAGAATACTGGAAGCCGGAAACACCGTGTACTAACTTTGGACAGGTAACCGTGTCTCTGAGGCTGCTTCTCCACCAGGGAATGGGGGTAACGAAAGTACTGATTTCCTGGTGAGGCTACAAGGAGATAATCCATATTAATCGCGTATCACGGCAGCTAGCACACTGTCATGACTTGTTAGCCTAACTCCCTTTCTTGACCGAGGAAGTGGCTGAGGTGCAGGGAGGAGCTGGCGTGACTCGTTCCTACCGCACGTTAGTCAGTAGTTGGGACCGCAACGCAGCCTCCACACTCCACTGCGGCCCACACCTTCCTCCTCGCACTGCCAACCAGTGGAGGGCTTCCCTGGAGCCTCCCCTAGGAACCCTAGGAACTGTATACACTTAAAAATAGTAAAAACTGGAACGCCTGGGTGGCTCAGTTGGTTAAGCGTCTGCCCTCGACTCAGGTCGTGATCCCAGGGTCCTGGGATCGAGCCCCACGTCAGGCTCCTTGCTCAGGAAGTAGCCTTCCTCTCCCTCTGCCTGCTGCTCCCCCTGCTCGTTCGTGCTCTCTCTCTCTGACAAATAAATAAATAAAATCTTAAAAAAAAAAAAAAAAAAGTAAAAACCGTGCCTGAAAGAAATTCAGGATATGGTATTTACAAATCTGTCTTTAAGGATCATGCAGAAATAGGACAATAAAAATGCGCAATATACAAGTTTCATTCTTTTCTTTATATATGCAAAAAACCTTTAAGTAGCCACAAAGCTAATACTACAGTGTTATTTCAAGTGTACCTTCTCCTTCTGTGGCATTAACACCTGGATAAATTCACTCTTAGGTAGCCTGGAGCAAACGGGGGCTGGGGGATGCTTGTCACCCTGCTCAACAGTCTCCCAGGAAAGCAGAAATGCTGAAAAAAGGCAGTTGTAACTTGGAGCAAAAATCAACCTAATTATTCGTGATTATATGTCATGTTTTTAAAGGCAAGCCCTTCAATACGCCAATTGTGTGATCCTTTTTTTAACAGAGCAAACTGCATTGTTCTTGCAACATTTCTTCGTCTCTAGCTACAAACCAAGAGTCATTCTTTCCCCCCTGTTTAAATTATATTAATCGAAATAAAAGAACAGGCACTGACATTTGGTTTGTCCCTCAATACTTTTTATGACTCTTTACAAAGTAAAATAATCTTAGAAAGTTTTTGATCTTTTTTTCCTCTTAAGAACACTGTTAATGATCCTTCCCATGAAATACAGAACGTATCATAAAGAAGGAATACTGATTTTTACTACATCTACTATTTGCTAGACTTCCCATCTGCTGGCTCATTTAATCTTCAAAACAACCTCCTGAAATAGGTTTCGATGTGCCCATCTTATTACAGGTAAGGAACCGGAGCCTCTGGGAGGTGAAGCGCTTTACCATGGGTTTGAGTAAGAAAGCGGTCGACTGGGGCGCCTAGGGTGGCTCAGTCGGTAAGCGGTTAAGCGTCTGCCTTTGGCTCAGGGCGTGATCCCAGAAGTCCTGGGATTGAGCCCCACATCAGGCTCCTCCGCTTCTTCCTCTCCCACTCCCCTGCTTGTGTTCCCTCTCTCGCTGGCTGTCTGTCAAAAAAATAAAATCTTTAAAGAAAAGAAAAAAAAAAGCGGTTGAGTGACATTCTGTCTAAGCCTGTTGTCTTCCGAGAGTGCAACAGCAGCACCGTGACCGACAGCGTGGACCAGAGCCAGAAGCCTGCTTTACTCCACACCTGCTACTTACCAGCTCTGTGAACTTAGGGCAAAGTGTGGAATTGAAGATGCTCATTTGTGTAAAAGAACATCATTATAATAATCACCCCCTGACGGGTAGGTTCTCAGAATGGTTCTTCTTTTCTGTCTTTTTAATTTTGTTATTATGTTATGTTAGCCACGCGGGCTGGCTCTCAGTCCTGGGCCTGGCTCAGGCCCCTCTCCTGGCCTTTGCTCACTCCTGGAGAACACAAGGACTTCCCACAGCAGACCCGCATCCCACCTAATTTCCAGTAAGCCTTCCTCCGTGGCTGATGTTCATACCAACTCTCTCGCCCTTCTTCCTTCTCAACTCAAACACTCCGAGTGGGGCTACTAGGAAGAAAGGAGACAAAAAGAGAAAGAAAAGAGAGAACCCGTAATTGGCCACAGCAGCTCTGGCTCCTAGGAGACACACACGGTTCCTTCTTGGAATAGTCTTTTATTTAGCAAAACCCAGGGATGTGGCCTTGAATCACTGAAAAGCTAGCCCCAGGCAAACAGAACCAAGTTGTTCTGCGCAATAAAGTAAGAATGTTAGTTTTTCAAGGATCAGCTACGCGAAGGGTCTGTGGAGGAGGGGGGAGCCCAGAAAGACTGAGGTGATGGGCTTAGTGGGGAGCAGAGGGATGCTGTTGTAACACTAAGAGATTTTTTCAAAGCAAGTATCTAATATCCCACTTCAAGGCGTTAGTCTGAATGGTCACCCACAAACCTCCCCAAACCCTCACACTTCATTCCCAACAGGCCCCCAAAGTCTGTCCCCTGCAGCCCGGTGGTGAAGGCATCTGAGCCGGGCCCGGTGGGAGGTGGAGTGATGGGTGTGGAACAAGAAGGAGAGGCAGGGGAGAGCATCCAGGAACCAAACTAAATCAGATGTTGCAGCTCTGAAGGAAAGGGTGAGGACGCCGAGAAGTGTGAGACCCCACTGAGTCTCCAGAGAGACAGTGAACGGTGATATGGAGGTGGCGGGAGTCAGGCTAAATTAAATCTTGTCTGAAAGGACAGAGTTCCCTGACTGACGTATAGATTACAGCAAATGCAGGGGATTTCACGATGAACCAGACAGAATTATCAAATTACAAGCAGAGTTTATTATTTTTCTACAGGACGCACAAAATGTGCATGAGCCTTAGAAGATGAAGGTTTACTGTGCGTGTCCACGACCCTCAAGGGTTAGAGGGTCAGCAGAAATGAGACATTCAGATATTTAACCCAGTATAATCCAACGTAACAGGTAGCGACATGGACGTGACTTCTTGGTGTCCTCGGCTGGTGGGTGATGAGGCCAGTGCTGGGGGGGAGGCACCATCAGGTCAGAGCAGCACCAGCCAAGTTCCCTAGATTCCAGCATTATTTGGTCCTCCAAGCCCAGAGGCCCAGGCCATCAGCACCTCAACCAATGAACCTGCTGTGTAAGGACCACAGCACCTGGACCAGGTTCCACAGCTGAGTTTGTGCAAAGAGCTCTTCCATATTGAAACGTTCCATTTAATAGTTTCAAGGGCTATTGACTTTGTACCTCAAAGCTATTAATGGGCATTATGGTAAAGTGTTTGTGAGAGCATTTTCTTGGAAGAGACCTCACTTAAATTTGTAAATGGTGTTTGCCATAGGAGGTTCACATGCCAACGCTAGGAGGATTCACTCATGGACAATGACTTCACTGGACCAGTTCACATTAACTCATCTGGTGTAAAAAGATGGGAAAGAATCTCCTAGAATTAATATACCTCTAAAGGTACTTCCCCTTTGTAAATAAAGTTGTTTTGTGAGCAAAATACAATGACACGAACGAAGCAACTTTAAAACACAGTAAGGGGGCGCCTAGGTGGCACAGCAGTTAAGTGTCTGCCTTCGGCTCAGGGCGTGATCCCAGCGATCTGGGATCGAGCCCCACATCAGGCTCTTCTGCTATGAGCCTGCTTCTTCCTCTCCCACTCCCCCTGCTTGTGTTCCCTCTCTCGCTGGCTGTCTCTATCTCTGTCGAATAAATAAATAAAATCTTTAAAAAAATAAAAATAAAAAATTAAAAAAAAAAAAAACACAGTAAGGATCAGGGCAAGATGCAGACAGTGGCATGGCTTTCCAGTCTCCTCCAATTACAAAAACAAACAGAGTAACTGGGATAGAAAAAGGGAAATAGTATATAAAATGGAAACATAAAAAGAAAATTAGTAGAAGAAAAAGATCAAAAGGATTTAAGAGACAGTGATGGATACAGAAGAGAGGCAAAGACGATCCAACATATGTCTAACAGAACCCCCCTCCCCCCTCCCCTGCCCCCGCCGCTGACCCCGACAACAAAAGGAAAGAAAGTCAGAGTAAGGCAGTAGAGAGTAACAAATAAAAGCAACTATTAAAAACTTTCCTGAAAACAAACACACTGACTTGAACCTGTGTGTTTAAAGGGGACATGTTGTGGCTGGACTGGAACAGCCAACTCCAGGACATAGTCTATTAAAATTATTAGACTTCACTTCTGAATAGAAATCCTTTTGGCATAAGGTAAAATGACCAAGTAACTTAACAAGGTATTACACCTTCACAGAATACTTTAACGCTAAAACACAACGGAAGACATGAAGTAACACAGTACAGAGACCCCAAGAAAGAAAATGCGAGCCAATTTTTTTTTTTTTTTAATTTGGCCAAAGTGACCTTCAAGTGTGAAGGCTACAAACTGTGATGAAGTTGAGGGAATCAGGGAATCATGCTCCTGTGTGCCCTTCCTGAGTAATCTACTAACCAGTATGCTTCAGACAATCAAGAAAGGCTTGGAGAAGCTCTTCCTAAGAACTACTGATGAGCACTGAATATATTAACTGTAGAATGAAGAGTAGTGGGCCTAGGGTGAAAAAGACTTTGTATTTATCATACCCTCTGACGATGAAGATGTAATTCAGCTATCGAAAATGGGCAGAGAAGGGGAAAATTATACAGAAAGTAAGCTTGCTGGTTGCCTTAAAGGTTTCATTTAGCACTAAATAGATACCACATTAAATACTTTGGGGAGAAGGAGGAGAGTAAGTTAAGAAGAGGTTACTAATTTCAATATTGTTCATAGTAAGGGATTAAAAAAAGACCTACACCATCCAACCTGGTAGCCACCAGCTATCTGTGGCTATTTGAATATCAGTTAATTAACATTAAATAAAATTTTGAATTCAGTTTCTCAATTATAGTAGCCACAATTCACATTTCATTTCATATGCAGCTAGTAGCTTTCACACTGGAGAACACAAGTAAAGAACATGTTCATCATTATAGAAAGTTCTTTGGACGGTGTTACAACCGATAGCGTTTTGTTTTTTTTTTTAATCTGTAAAGCGTCAGGAATTTGTGTGTCCTCCTTGTGCAGGGGCCACGCTAATCTTCTCTGTATTGTTCCAATTTTAGTATACGTGCTGCCAACGCGAGCACAACCGATAGCATTTTTAAAAGGAGCAAGGATACCACCCTGAGATATTAGTATAAAGGTAACCATGGAAACAAAACATCTGATCCACGGTATTTGGTTACCACAGCCTGAGCAGACTACAGATAGGAATTCTCTACATATTGACCTAGAGACTCAACACAATCGCTTCTCAAATCTTCCCGACTTTGCTGCAGAAATTGACAAGCTGATCTTGAAATTCATATGGAAATTCAAGGCACCCAGATTAATGAAAACGATCTTGGAAAAGAACAAGGTTGGAGGACTCACACTTCTCAATTTCAAAATTTATCACAAAGATATAGTAATCAAGACAGTGTAGTACGGACACAAGGACAGATGTATATATATTAGCAGAAGAGAACTGAGAATCCAAAAACTAACCCATGCTTTTACAGCTGATTGATTTTCAATAAGAGTGCCAAGACAATTCAATTGGGGGGGGGCAGGAAATAGTCTTTCCAAGAAATGACACTGAGGCAACTAACTATACACATGGATCCCTACCTCATACCATACATAAAAATTAACTCAAAATGGACCATAGGCTTAATGTAGGAGTTTAAACCATAGGGGCCCCTGGGTGGCTCAGTTGGTTAAGCGTCTGCCTTTGCCTCAGGTTGTGATTCCAGGATCCTGGGATCAAGCACCACATCAGGCTCCCAGTTCAGTGGAGAGCCTGCTTCTCCCTCTCGTACTCTGCCTGCTTGTGTTCTCTCCCTCTGACAAATAAATAAATAAAATATTTTTTTAAAAAGAGTTTAAAACATAAACTCTTAAAAGAAAATGTAGAGCAAACATTTATGACCTTGGGTTAGGCAAAGCTTTCTTAGATATAATATTAAAAACACAAGTGATGAAAGAAAAAATAAATTAGAATTGATCAAAAGTAAGAAGTTTTATGTTTCAAGGACACCATCAGAGAAGAGAGAAGACAACACACAGATTAGGAGAAAATATTTGTAAATTGCATTTGATAAGGGAGTTGAATCCAAATATATTAAGAATTCTTATAATTCAGTATTAAAAAAAGAAAATAAGCCCATTTCAAAAAATAAGCAATAAATAAATCATGGAGATGTAATGTATAGCATGGTAGCTATAGTTAATCATACCGTACTGCATGTTTGAAGTTGCTAAGAAAGTAATCTTAGAAGTTCTCATCATAAAAAAATTTCATAACTATGTATGGTGATGGATGGTAACCAGCCTTATTGTGGTCATCATTTGGCAACAGATACAAACATTCAATCATTATGTGTCATACACCTGAAATACGCTATATGTCAATTATACGTCAATGAAAGAATAGGCAATTGATCTTAACAGGCATTTCTCCAAAGAAGATACACAAATAGCCAAAAAGTACATGAAAATGTATAGACATCCTTAGCCATCAGGGACGTGCAAATCAACACCACAATGAGGTATCATTTTACACTGACTGGATGGCTAGAATCAAAAAGCCACATAATAATAAGTGTTGACAAGGACGTGGAGAAACTGGAACCCTCACACACTGCTGGTGGGAATGTGCAGCCACTTTGGGAAACAGTCTGGTAATTCCTCAAAAAGTCAAGAACAAGTTACCAGAAGACCCAGTAATTCCACTCCCAGGTACGTAACCAAGAGAAATAAAAACATATGTCCACCCAAAAACTTAGACATCAATGTTCGTAGCAGTATTATTTATAAGAGGCAAAAAGCGGAAATAACCAAATGTCCATGAACTTATAAAATGTGGACCATTCATCTGATGTAGTATTATTCAGTCATAAAACGGAATGAGATACTGATACATGCTAAAACATGTATGAACTTTGAAAATACTACGGTAAAGAATGCAGTCACAGAAGAGTGCATAGTGTCGATTCCATTTCTATGAAACATCCAGAACAGGCACGCCCATGAGGCGGGAAGGAGATTAGTGACTGTCTGGTGCTAAGAAGTCTGGGGGCCTTATGGAGGCATTGCTAGTGCTTCTGGGGTATCTTTTTGAGGTAATGAAAAGGTTCTAAAATTAATCATGGTGATGGTGGCACGAACCTGTGAATATGCAAAAAACAATCGACTTGCACACTTTAAATATGTGAATTGTATGGAATGTCAATTATATTTAAATAAAACTGCTATATATCTACATAGAAATTTTAGAAAGGATGGGGGCGCCTGGATGGCACAGCGGTTAAGCGTCTGCCTTCGGCTCAGGGCGTGATCGCGGTGTTATGGGATCGAGCCCCACATCAGGCTCTTCCGCTATGAGCCTGCTTCTTCCTCTCCCACTCCCCCTGCTTGTGTTCCCTCTCTCGCTGGCTGTCTCTATCTCTGTCAAATAAATAAATAAAATCTTAAAAAAAAAAAAAAAGAAATTTTAGAAAGGATATAAATTAAGTACCCAATTAAAATAGCAAGGAAAATGGGAAAGGAAAACAAAAAAGTACCGAAATAAAGAATGAAAGATAAAAACAGACATCAATGAGATAGAAAACCAAAAAAAATTAAAAAACAGAATAAACAAATGAATCAAAAAGTTGGTTCTTTGGGAAATAAAATAGATGAACTTGAGGTGCCTGGGTGGCTCAGTTGGTTAAGCGTCTGCCTTCGACTCAGGTCATGATCCCAGGGTGCTGGGATCAAGTCCCACACTGGGCTCCCTGCTAAGCAGGGAGTCTGCTTCTCCCTCTGCCCCTCCCCCTGCTCATGTGCACGTGCTCTCTCTCTCTCTCAAAAAAATAAACTTCTTTAAAGTAGATGAACTTATTTTACAAAGTGGGATAAAACACACAAAAAAAGACAAAATAATAAATGACAAGGGGCAATCATCACCCAGACAGAATATGAAAAGCCATGAGACTATTTTAAATAACTCTGAAAATAAAATACAAAACCTAGAGGAAATTTATGCTTTCCTAGGAAAATTGATTTAACTTAAACTGACCCCAGTAGAGAGCGAAAGCTTGAACAGACCAATTTTCATAGAAATAGAAAATCGTAGAACTGCTCTTTCTAAAGAGGGACCAGCTTGAATGGGTTCATAAAAGGAATTCTACCAAGCTTAAAAAAAAATTCCAATGGTACTTACACTATTATAGGATGTAACACAAGGAAAGTCTCCAAGTTATTTTTATAAAGCAGATATAACTTTGATGCCAAAACCTGACAAACACTGAGGGGGGTGGTGGAGAGAAAAAACTCCAGATCACTTCTGTTACAATGCAAAAATGCTAAATAAAATATCAGCAGAGAGATCCACCGTAACACCTTATTTATCATGACCACGTGGGGTTTATTCCAGGAATGCAAGAAAGAGTCAATAACTGAATAGTAATAGGGCATTATTAGAGTGCAAGGAAAGTATCATATGATCATCTCCTTAGATATGGAAAAGGCATGTAACAAAACTCAATAACCATTCAAGTTAAAATTCTGAAAAGGGAATTGAGAGATACTTCTTTGGCATGACACAATACAAATATTTCAGCTCCAAAGCCAGGATCATGCTTAATGGGGAAACTCTAGAGGCTCTCCTGATAAAATTCTGAAAATAAAAGAATGCCCAGCACCTCCACTACTTACCCATAGCCCTGGAGTATTCGACAAGAGAAAGGAGTTCAAACCAAGAATTAGGAAGGAAGAGGTCAGCATCTCTCTCTTTGTAGCTATTATCATTATACATCTGGAATACCCAAAGACTAAATTAAAACCACTATAAATAATGAGATAATTTAGGAATATAGCAGGCTATAAAACTGACATACGGGAAATAAGAACAGGCATTTTATACACGCATGGGTACAGGTGCAACCCTTCAAGCAACATCCCGTTCAAGATGACAAAAGGAAAGACACCCTTACGATACTAAAAATAAATAAAAAGCCCGAGAAGAGCTTCAACAAGAATGTGCCAAACCTTTATGAGTAAAACTATAAAGCATTCCTGAGAGACACAGTGGAGACTTAAATGAAAAGCGAGATACTATTCTCGGACAGGATGACTTCGCATCATCAACATGCCCAAGGCTCAGAGAGGACAGGCTGACGCGGGGCCTCCAGGACGGATGGCAGGCTGACAACACCAGAGCCCACCGATCACTCTCACTGCCACCCAGAGTGCGGTAACCCGACGTGGGCGCTTCCTGACCCGACTCCAGGAGCCGTATACACGGCCCCACCTATGCGGGATTCGCGCCCAAAGAATTAAAGCACAGTCTAATCAAGTCTGTCAATTTAACTGCAGTTTCCAGGAAACAGGAAGAGGAGAAGCATAGGAAGGATATTCTGGGAGGCCATGAACCAAACCCAGAAGGTCTACAGGGCCATTTACCTGCATAGATGACGAGAGACCTGAGACACGGCAACCACATGCTGTCTGTGCCTTGGTTTAAATCAACTGAGGAAAGACACTGGCCATCAGTGAGGACATCTGAAAACAGACTGGGTATGAGAGGGTATTAAAGAATTAGTTAATTTTGTCAGGTGTGATAATGGCCTGGTGGCTATCAGGGATAAAGTCTCGTCTGTAAAGATACTTAAGAAAATGCTTGCGGCTAACGTACTTCAGCCAAACAAGCAAACAAAATAAAACGGATCCCATTTTGTGTGTGTGTGTGGGGGGGGAGGAAGCAGGATGGGCCCATTATTAAAAACTGCAGGGGTGGCTGTGAGCGACACTGACACACGTGTGCGCCCCGGGTTCATCTCTGTTCGCTTCAGGAATGTTGTTCCTTTGACTGTACCCCCCTCCGCCCCTAGTTCTACCTCATTGGTTTGTCCCCTTCTGCGCGCATACCCAGGCTCATTACCCCCAACTCAACCCGCCCTGGAAGCCAGGCTTCTCCGAGCCCCCCTAACAAAGCTCAGAGGTGGGTCAACCCTCCTGACTTCCTTTCCTCTCTGCTCCCACCCCTGTCACAGCACCGGAACTTTCCTTCAGAACGTCACCACCCGTCTCCAGGTGACCAGATCCCACGGTCGGTCACTCCCTCTTTACCCAGCCCCCAACACCGTGCGTTCTGAGGTCCCCTTCTAAAAACACGTTCTTCTCCAGCTTCCAAAGACACCACCCCCTCTGCCTAAGTGACCTCCGTCAGGGCCCGGCTTTAACGATCATGTGTCTTTTAATGTCTCCTACATTTGTCATTTCAGTCCCGACCTGCCTTCTGGAGCCCTGCTCAGTCAACAGCCCATCGGCAAGCCTCCGCGACTCAACCCCACGCTAAACCCCAACTCTGCCACTTGCCCCTTTGCCCAAGTCTCATCCCTGCCTCCGGTGGCAGCATCTCCGTCCCCGCTGCTTTGCCGGCCAAAGCCCTGTCCCTCTTGCCATGGAACACGGAGGTTCTGTGCTGTATTTACAGTTCATTCGTTAGGGCCACTTACTCCGATAAAACAGCCTCTCTTTTAATGAGTAGAAATCCTTTTGCCTTTTCTAATTTCCACAGCAAATTAAACGGGCACCGCGCACACCACTTCCTCTCCCTGGGACTCCCTCCCCTGCTTTAAGAATCTAGCTTTCTCTCATTTCTGAGGTCCAATCTTAGAGGCTGCCTCCAGAGACGGGAATCTCTTCCCCATCCACCCTAACTCACCATCAGATTACCCTGTTCTCTTTCCTCCATAGGACAGTGCATGTCCCAAGCTTCTCGCTGGTTTTTTTCCCAGAATGAGGCTGCGTGAGAGCGGGGCCTGGGTTCGGGTCACCTAGCTGAGTCCACAGGGCCGGTCAGCCGTTTCCCAGACGAGCATCTGGAACAAGGATGGTCCATCTCCTTGGGCTGATGTAACAAAATACCGGACGCCGGTGGCTTAAACAACACACATTTATTTCACAAGGTTCTGGAGGCTGGAAAGTCCAACATCAAGGTGCTGGCGGACCGGGTGTCTGGTGAGGACCTTCTTCCCTGGCCTGAAGACAGCTGTCGTCTCTCTGGGTCCTCACTGGGCCTCGCCTTGGGGGCATGTGTGTGGAGAGCGGCTCTTTCTACTCTTCTGCTTCTTATCAGGGCACTAATCCTATCACGGGGTCCCACCCTCATGACCCCAGGGAACCCTAACCACTTCCCAAAGGCCCCACCTGGAGCCTGGAGGTTAGGGCGTCAACGTATGAATGTGGGCGGAGGGGCGGGGAACACAGCCCCAAACAAGAACTTTCCTCTTCCCAGGCCAGTTCCTAAAATGAGGCAACTGGCTGATCTCTGACATTCTTCCTGCTCTGACGTCCTGATGCTCGGTAAGGCTCTGTCTAGGAACAGCTCCCACACACCAAACTCTCACAGTGGCAAGCCCTGTGTAAGGCAATGGGGTGAAAATCACAAGAGACACAGACCGTGTCCCATGTGGGGTCCCACGTCTAGCTGTCCAGGTAAGACTGGGATCAGAGAACATAAAATAGGAGAAGTGGTACTTTTCTTAGAGGATTCTTATTAGATACTTAGCAATATACATATCATTACCCCCACGGCTCTCTGTGACGAGGGAGCTTCGGACTGCAGTCACACACAAGTGGGGAGGACCAGCACGCCACAGGGGACGGATTCCTTCTCCTGGAGGGCAGCCCTTGGTCGTACCTGAGGCCCTGCTTACCTCCTCAGGTAGAGGGGGGCAGCTCATCTTGCGAAGGAAGCAGGGGGGACGGGGCACCGGGTGGGCTGGGCTGTGACTGCGGGTCAGGGGCAGACAGGAAAGGACTCTGGCTGAGGCTTGGGGAGCTGGGGACAGTTTCACGTGGGGAGAAGGACTCCTGCTGGCACTGGAACTAGACATGTAAGGACAGTGCCTGGTGAGTGCGCCTGCAGGGAGGAGGGACCACACAGAGGGACCTTGACCATGAGGAGTTGCTGACGAAGACTTTCTGAGGTCCCTGTCTCCAAGGGTTCTCAAATCATGCCTCCAAGAACACTGGGGTTCTGAGTATTTGAATTATATACAAGCAAAGAAAAAGAGAAAAGAGAAAAGAAAAAAAGATTTCCGGTCTTATCACCAAAGTAAAAGAAATACACTACATTCACGAGTATTCTTCCCCTTTCCGAATTTCTGATTCGGTGACTGCCTGTTCTTGCTTCTCTCCACTGGAATCCAGGTCACGGACAGAAGCTGGTTCGAGCACAAAGGTAAATGAACTGTTTTACATTTAATCAATCAACATCACAAAGTGTTCACACTACATACAACTTCATAACACCAAGGTGTGTGGGCACCGTTAAAAAGAAGGGGCGCCTTCCACCTCTGTCTCTCTGTACACATGGGCTGCCTGAGGGCGTCCGCAGTGCTCGCTTGCTCGGCCTCCCTCTATCTAGGTCGTGAGCTGTGGACTGGGGACCAGCGGGCTTCTCGGTCCTGCGCACAGATCTGGGCTCCTCTCGGGCCTTCCTGTAACTGGACCAGAGCCTGCCGGGAGGGGGGGGGGGGGCTTTTATAGGCACGGTCAAGCGCAGGCACGCACCACGTGCGACAGCTGGTCCAGAGGCTCTAAGGCCTGGCCCCGGCTCAAGTGAGTGCACCCCATGCCCTTGCAGCCAGAGGCACTCGGAGCTGAGGGGACAGCACGAGAAGCAGCCGCGGGATACGGCGCACGAGGGGCAGAATGGAGAGAGAGGCCGAACACCATCGGGGCCGGAGACAAGAGAGCAGCGGCTACAGCTGGGGCAGCTGGAGGAAGCCGTACCACCCTGCCTCCTCTGCAGTGCCAATCTGTCGGGGGAGGCCGAGGGGGCTGCAGGCAAGCCCCGAAGCCCCGGGGAGGGCTCATCCTCTGCCCCTCGTTCCCTCCCAGCCTGGGGGTGGCGGAGCGGAACATGCAGGGCCAGGAAACGAAGGTGAACGCAAGCGTGAACATTCCCACGCAGGCCAGCAGCGCTTGGACTCCGGCGGCAGGAGGAGACGGGAGCTGGGGGACCTGGGCCCCGAGGCCAAGAGAAGGACAAGAGAAGACAGTCAAAGGCCAAGGGAAGGACGTGGCAGAGGCGTGGGGCAGGGTGGAGGGTGGGCAGGAGCAGAGCTGCTGGGGCGAGTCTGCACGGGGAGCACGGTGGTCACTTCTGGGGGCTGGGGGGGGGGGGGGCCGAGCTGAAGCCTTGTGTCTGAGCCGGGACAGATTACGAATAGAGTGAGCAGCCGGGGGTCGGAACACCGGGGTTTGGAACCCGGCTCTGTGACCTGCACGTCACTGTGCTTCCTCAAAGCTCCTTTCTGTGATCTACGAAATGACGTAATTCCTAGCTCAGCGCCCACAAACCTGTGAGGCACTGTACAGATATGCGCCCCTACCAGGAAGGGGGCTCCCCTCAAAATTATTAGCCCCCAAGGTGCTAAAGGGGAGAGCCTGGACCCCCAGAGCCTGAGACCCTCAGAAGGCAGTGCAGTCGGGGTGGGAGTCAGCACGGCCCTCACGGGGGAAGGGTGTTCCCTCTTTCTGACCTGGTCACTCTGGACTAACGGGTGCTGGGCCCCGAAGCTACTCACCTGGTCACTCGTCCTCCAGGTCTGGCAGCTGCTCGAGGAGCATGTCCTCCTTGCCGCTGAACTGCATGAGAGAAGGGGGTGAGAGGCCGGGGCCCGAGGCGGGGTTGGGGGGGGGTCTCTTTCCGTCCTTCTGTCCCTGGCTCAGGGCCTTCCAGGAGCTTGGAGCAACAGGCAGGAAGCTGCCCGGGGGCGGGGGATTCCAGGAGCCCCTCCTCCCGCCAGCCTTCACCCCCTGACTGCCCAGCGGAGAGGCCCCCCTGTGGCCCAGGAAGCTTCCGTTACACCTGAGAGCGTGGCCTAGGCTGTCACTTCCAACCCTCTCTCTCTCACCCAGCCCTTTAAGAACCTGCGGTGTGAACTCCTTCCCTTGTTTAGCTTTTGGGGCAGAGATGGGGGAACGGATACAGCTCCGAGGCCAGACGTGGGGGCGGAGGGGCAGGGCCACCCAAGATGACCTGACGGCCCCTGGGAGAAGGACACACTTGCCTCGATGTGGTACACTATGCGCCAGAAACTCGAGTCTGAGCCTCGGTATCTTCTTCCAGGGTAGAGCTGCCACATGGAAGGCAATGGGCACGGGGCTAGCAGGCTGGGGCACACGGCCTCCCCCAGGGACACATCCTCCTGACGCATGAGCACCTGAAGGCTACTCTCCGTCTGAAGGGAAGGGAAGACCAGGGCACGCCTTCAGGGCCCAGGGTCCCCAGCGCACAAATCCCCAGAGTCCTTCCCGCCCCCTCAAAGCCCAGCCGGCATCTGAAATGCTGGTGATCACCGTCCCCAGCATCATCCCCGCTTAAGCCATGCACGCCCCTCTCAGGGACGCTGGCGAGGCCAGGATGACTGGCACCCGCAGGTGTCTGGACACCCAGATGGGGCCACACCGGGCCCGTTGCTTCCTGACAGTCCTAAAGCCTGTCCTTGATTCCTCAGCTGCTGTGAGGTTTTCTTTCTTTATTTTGTCCTACAGCCCCTTTTATTTTAACTTTTTTTTTTAAGTAATCTCTATACCCAATGTGGGGCTTGAACCCACAACCCCAAGATCAAGAGTCGCACGCGGAGCCAGCCAGGTGCCCCCACAGAGCCCCACTGAAACACATATCCCCCGCCCCCACAGTCAGCTGAGAGACCACGTTCCCCAGCTCCACCACCGCCCCTCCCCTTCAAAGAGCTAACTTGCTGCCTTGCTGGGCACGTGCCCCCCAATCAGCTCTCGGCACAGCAGCCAGGGTGTGCGTCTAAAAATCGTGTCACTCCCCTGCCTGACACCCTCCGGTGGCTTCTCATGGCAGGCAGAAGGAACTGAAATCTTCCCACTGTCCCCTGCCTCCCTCATTTGCCATCTGTCCTTCACCCACCATCCTGTGCCAGCCACAAAGACCTCCTCGCTATTTCGGGGACATGCCACGTTCCCAGCAATCTCTTGCATCCATGGTCCTCTGCCTGGAACTTCCTCCCCTCGATCTACACAAGGCTCATACCCTTCTTTTAGACAGGTCTCTGCACAAATATATGTCTATAGGGACACATTTCAGCAAAATCCAACTCTGAAATACACATGAAGCACGCATGTCTAAAAGGGAGATTCACAAGGTTTTAAATAAAATGAAGGACAAAAGCACGACAGGCAAGTGCAAATGAATACTCGAGGGGTCTTGCCTGTAGACCCCTCCCCACTCGTGACTGCCTCTCATCCTGCACAACTTACCAGGGGCCTCATCATTTTGCTGTCCTGCACCCCCTGCAGTGCCAGCTTTACGAGTGGCTGGATTTTATCACATTCACTGCAAACCCTCACAGCCCCAAATCGTGCCTGGCATATAAATTAGGCCCTCATGTTGGTTCAATAACTACTTTTCCAAAGTAGAGATCGTTTTTTAAATTTTCTATCTATAAAATAAACTAGAATTGTTAAGAAATAATTCAGATCATCCTGCAAGATCTAAGTGGAAATCACCATTCTTGCTGTGTTCCTATATGCTTTTCTACATCCTTCAACCACTTTGGACTGCTTGTTCATCTTTTTTCTTATTGATTTAAATCAGTCTTTACATATTAGGGATATCGGTCCTTCCAATTACATGGGGGCAAACCGTGCCCCCCAGTCGGCTAGGGGGTTATATTCGTGCATAATTTTATAATGATTACGGTAAATACACGGCTTTGTGGTTTTGGTGGCATGTTTGACAAGATACTCCCTAACCAGAGATTTTAAAAAAGATATTCACATACATTCTTTTCCAACACCTGACTTAAAAAAAAGTAAATATTAAACTCGATTTTTAAAAGAACATATATGTGTACTTAAAAAAGAAATACCAATAAAGATGGTGGTTATGGGCCTGGAATTTCAAGCCTATCACCTACTAGCAGTACTACTTTGGACAGGTTTATAGGTTGTGACTCAGTTTTCTCATCTGTAAAACAGGGACACAGTCACTACCGGTGACTTTTTGCTGTTTGCTGTTCTCTGACATAAACGTCCTACTAGGACATACTTTTATTTTGCTTCCTACTCCGGCTCTTACACCACTGCGTTTCTGGTGAAGTGTGCTCCCCAGACGCCCAGGGGAGGCCCCACATCCCCGAAGCCCGGGGCAGGTCCCCCTGCGTGGCGACCGCGGACGCCCACGCCGCCCGCCCGGCCCGCCCCAGGGCCGCTGTACCTCGATGGTTATGGGCAGCCAGGTGCGCTGGTTCTCGTCCACGTACACGGACCTCTCCCAGATCCACAGGTGGTCCGGGTGCAAGGCTGTGTGCGCCCTGAAGAACGGGAGCTCGCCCATGGCGCCCCGGGCGACTCCGGAGCCGGAGCCGGAGCCGGAGCGGGAGCCTCTGGAACCCACTCGCTGGTGCGCCGGACGTAGGAACCTGACTCTTTATAGCGGGACGCGCGGGCGCCCCCCAGCGGCAGGGCGGGAGGAGGGCTGGGCGCGAGGCCGGGTCTGATCGCAGGTGGTCTTGTGCCCTGGGACCCTGGCCGCGTCTAGGAGAGCAGCCCCCGCCCCATAGACTCGTGGCTTTCTGCAAGCCCCCAGCCACCCAGGTCCCACTCCCCACTGCTGGGGAGGCACCGCTGGCTGTGGTCTTTGGCCTTTCCTCTGTCAGGAGGTGCCGGCGTCCTCCACTCCCTGGGATGCCCACACCCCACTGCCCTGTCCGAGTCAGCCACTGCGTGTGGCTGGTCAAGTCACACCCCAGGCCGGAACATCAGGCGTCTGCTGGGAACTCACAGTCGACGCTGGGCAACCCAGAGCCAGGACCCCCCTCCACGTCTTCTGGGATCAGAAGAGAACCATGCGGAGCCTGAACCAAGCCTGGACTTTCCCAGGTTCACAGCATCACCTTCAGCCTGGGCATGGGGTGTGAGAATCAATTTCCTTGGCCAAGGGCAACTCTTGAAGCTCCAGTCCCCCACCCACACACATTTTCCACGGCTTTGATGATGGTGTGGTCATCTAATGGCTATTGTGAAACACGGTGGTGAAGAAACATGGGTTTTTCCTTTTATAGGCTTTGAATTCATTGGTGAACACATCGTTCAAAATGAATGCTTGAAAAGAATCCCTTCTCTCCACCCCAAGATCAATGGAATTGAAAAGTCCCTGGGTTATATGATCAAACCCACTCTCTGTAAATTACAGCAAATAAGGAAAACAATTTCACTTCATTTTGCAGTATACCACATGCCCATTAAGGCAATTAAGAAAATAAAGTACAATGAGAAACATGTAAACCGAGCTCCGGCCTCATTGCTCAAACATCACCATGGGCAGCAATTCACCTTCCAGCTCTTTCCTGTCTCGCCGACCAGGCACTAAGAGAATACTTGGTGATCTTTTGCAATATCACAAAAGTGAAAATGAGCTTAACCCAGATCCCCTGACAGCAAAGGTATGTATTTGTTTCTCTGCCTATCCGGACAACCTAATTCCCAAGAAAGTGCAGAGGTGGCCTACGGTAATAGAGATATAATTGGATTTACCAGGAACACAAAATAGAAGACAAAAGCCAAGCCAAGTGGGGAGTGAAGGAGGCAGACATGAGCCTAGCAAACCTCCTTCCCAGGGCAGCCCCTGGTGGTGCTAGTATTTAATATTCAGACTTGGGGCATTCAGGCTGATTTCCCTGTAGATCGTTCTTAAGTCCAGACCCAGATAGCCACTGGGAGCAAGATAATATGGTATTATGTCTGCTGGGGAAGTCTCAGCCCAGTCTTGAGCTTTGGGTCAAAAATGGTGACAAATCCAGCTTCAACAGTGTGGCAAGGGAAGGGGGCACCTAGGAGCCAGTGTGGCCACTGACCCAGCCATGTCTATGGCTCCAGGACACAGAATGCCACTGAGATGCCAATTGCATTACTTCTCCTGCTTTTGGAAGAGGCCACAGAAGGAACAAATGATGGAGCAAGAATCAGACTCCCTTGGCTGGATATGCTTTTGAATGTTCTGGGAATATATATGATCCTTTCACCCTCGACCCCCTTTCAAAGAGCAATATATGCGTTCAGCATCCCGTGAGGGCGCCTTCATATTAAGCAAGAGCGTATGTCATTCTTGTGTAGATGTAGAAAATCATTTGAGAAGGGGTTCCAAAGCATGAAAGTGGCGTAAGATGACTGAGGAGTGCATAGGGCAGCTTCTTGGGGCCCTCGAGCCCTCTTTATGGGAATCCCACGACAAAGGAATAGCTCCTGTGCGGTCGCAGGGACAGGCAAGCCCGCAAGCCTCTCCAGCATGTTACCTGCCACATCTTAGGGCTTGAAGGTCAGTGGGCCTAGCTTTAGAGTCATATATACTCCTTTCTGACTCTCCTTTATTTGTCTACAAGCTCCCCGGGGATAATCAAGTGGCGTTTTGTTGTTGTTTTGTTTTGTTTTTTAAACATAGAATCCTTAACTGATGCTTTCGTGTTCTGGCTCTGGATCCCGTTTCGACTCTGCCTCTATCACCCGTGAACATGGCAAATCCTTTGCCATCGTGGCCTCATTGCCACACTTGCGTGATGAATGGGCCCCGGTAGGTGCCCTCGAAGCCCATTCTAACGCAACAGTCCGTGATCCTTTGATAAAGTTGTCTAGTGGGAGGTTAAGAATGGTTTAAAGCAGAGTGGTTCTGGATGTGAAGGACCACAGTGGAATTCGTTTTTCAGGAGTGAGGAGGCCATCTTCTTGGTTGGGTCCCAAGGAAGAGCCTTGGGGGTGAGTCACGACCATCGGTAGGGTCTAGAGCCTTGCCATGTAAGTGCGGTCCCCGGTTCAGCTATAGCTCAAGCCTTTCCCAGCTCAGCTGGGTGAGAATCTGCATTTCAGCCAGATCCCCAGAGGGCTGGTGGGCACGTTAACATTGGTTTACAGGGGGAGGAACAAGAGGGAGAGACGGTGGGTGTCTCATTCACCACTTCCCTCTAGAGGTCTCTGTGACACAAACCTTGGATGTATGTCTCTGCATCATTTAGTCGTAGGCTCTCTTATTTTCTGTCAAAAATCACTTCTAATATAAAAAACCGTTCTCCTTTTAAAATCCTGGTCATCAGGGGTGCCTGGGTGGCACAGCAGTTGGGCGTCTGCCTTCGGCTCAGGGCGTGATCCCGGCGTTACGGGATCAAGCCCCACATCAGGCTCCTCCGCTGGGAGCCTGCTTCTTCCTCTCCCACTCCCCCTGCTTGTGTTCCCTCTCTCGCTGGCTGTCTCTCTCTGTCTAATAAATAAATAAATCTTAAAAAAAAAAAAAAATCCTGGTCATCAGTGTCATCCCAACCATTGGGCAATGACCAGCACATTGTAAAGAAACTACTTACTGCTACTTACGTGTAGGCCAACAATGAACGGCCCCAAACCACTAAGCCAGTGGATGCAACCCTCACGGCTTATTAGAATCACCTGTGATGCTTTTGTAACATACCTGTGTCTGGACATCACCCCTGACCATTTAGACTAGAATCTCTGAGACTGAGGCTTTAAGTGTTCCTCCTTCCTTCCTTCCTTCCTTCCTTCCTTCCTTCCTTCCTTCCTTCCTTCCTTCCTTCCTTCCTTCCTTCCTTCCTTTCCCAAAGGATTTTTCAGGCGATTCCAATGTGCAGTGAGGATTAAGAACTGCTTCTCTGAGATTGAGCGACTGTTTTTGAGGTGTGAACAAGATTTATAAAACTAAATAACCATGAGAATGTTAAAGCTATTCTTTCTGCCATCAATTCTCACTGTAAACCTCTCCAAAGCACGCACGTGACTTGATACGTAGATGTTAAGACATTCGTGTTAGACGCCTAGAGTGGGTTTTGTTTGTTCCAACAGCTGGGCCATGTTTTAGGTAGTTAAGCCTGATGATCAAGTGAGCCCAGGAGAAAAGGGATGGCATGGCCTTTCTCCGAAGGGATGAAATTTTATCTGTAGATTAATGGAGAGTGTGGGTCAAGGATTTTTCAAGTGGAACTCTGGAAGGGATCATAGCCTTATCCACTGCATGGCTACTATCTCTCTCTTCAAACTTCACGGAATTTTCTTTATGTTTTAAACATTTTTCAAACTTTAAGGTGTGTATGGGGATCTTGTTAAAATGATTCTAATTCAGTAGGATTGGGTTGAGACTCGGCATTTTTAACAAGGTCCAAGGTGAGCCTGAGGCTGGTGGTCTGTGAACCACCTCTGAGCAGCAAGGCCCTGTACTAACCCAATGCACACACCACACAGATGAAAAGACACCCATAGCCCTGACTCAGAATGCACCGAAGATTTGACCCTGACAAGCTGGGGGAGTGGGCAGCCTGTAGTGGAATTTCAGTGGACACTTTGAGCTAGAAATGAGGCATCCATTTGCCCTGATGAGTTAAAGTTTACCTAAGTTTGTATCAGAAAAATTTCTGATTATTCCATACTTTGGGTATTATGCCCACAGTATAGCTGGTCCTACATATCAGCTTGTTTCTGGTTCTTCTACCTTCAATTATTCTTTAATTTAATTTGATCGTATTAATTGGACCTCAGAAAAATATTTCACCGATCTCTTCATTCCTTCTAGAAAACTGGCTCACAATCCTCATGCTTCTAACATATATAAGCTGAGATAAATAGATTTACTAGGTACTGCTTTCAGCTTCCACACTGAAAATTTCCTCTATACCATTTATCTGATAGCTCTTGAGCTGGATTTTCAATTTCAGTATATTTTATTTTTTTTCCAAGAAAGTATTCTTATATTCTTCAGATGAATACCTACAAGTAGGATTGCTGGATTATATGCTGGTTGTATTTTCAATATTTATTTTTTATTATTAATACATTTCTTTTTTTTAGATTTATATATATTAAATTTCTCTATAATTAACATACAATGTTATATTAGTTTCAGATGTACAATATAGTGATTTAACAATTCCATACGTTACGCAGTGCCCATCACAATAAGTGGACTCTTCAGCTCCTTCACCTGTTTCACCTATCCCCCTGCCCAGCCCTCCTCTAGTAACCATCAGTTTGTTCTCTATAGTTAAGATTCTGCTTTTTTGTCTCTTTGTTTCTTTGTTTTGTTTCTTAAATTCCACATATGCATGTAATTATATGGTATTTGTCTTTCTCTGTGTATTTCACTTAGCATTATACCCTCTAGTTCCTTCCATGTTGTTGCAAATGGCAAGATTTTATTCTTTTTTATGGCTGAGTAATATTCCATTGCACATATAGACCACATATTCTTTATCCATTCATCTATCGATGGACAGTTGGGTGCTTCCAAAATTTGGCTGTTGTAAGTAATGCTGCAATAAACATTGGAGTACATATATCTTTTCAAATTAGTGTTTTCTTATTCTCTGGGTAAATACCCAGCAGTGTGATTCCTGGATCATATAGTAATTCTTTGATTTTTTGAGGAAACTCCTTACTGTTTTCTACAATGGATGCACCAGGTTGCCTTCCCACCAATGGTGCATGAGGGTTCTTTTTTCTCCACATGCTTGCCAACACTTGTTATGCCTTGTCTTCTTGATAACAGCCGTTCTATTAGGTGTGATGTGGTAGCTCATTACGGTTTTGATTTGTATTTCCCTGATGATGAGGGATGTTGAGCATCATTTCATGTGTCTGTTAGCCATTGGGGTGTCTTTGGAGAAACGTCTGTCCATGTCTTCTGCCCATATTTTAATTGGATTAGTTGTGGGGTTTTTTGTTGTTGTTGTTGTTGTTGTTGTTTTAAAGATTTTATTTATTTATTCGACAGAGATAGAGACAGCCAGCGAGAGAGGGAACACAAGCACGGGGAGTGGGAGAGAAAGAAGCAGGCTCATAGCGGAGGAGCCTGATGTGGGGCTCAATCCCATAACGCTGGGAGCCGAAGGCAGACGCTTAACGCCCTGAGCCGAAGGCAGACGCTTAACGATGGAGCCACCCAGGTGCCCCTATTTGTGTTTTTTTAAATGTATGTTGAGTTCTATCAGTTCTTTATATATTTTGGATACCAATCCTTTATCAGATATGTCACTTGCAAATGTCTTCTCCCATCAGTAGGTTGTCTTTTGGTTTTGTTGATTGTTTCCTATGCTGTGCTGACTTTTTGTTTTGATGTAGTCCCAATAGTTTATTTTTACTTTTGTTTCCTTTGCCTCAGGAGGCATATCCAGAAAATGTTGCTATGGCCAATGTCAGAGAGATTACCACCTATGCTCTCTTCCAGGATTTTTATGGTTTCAGGTCTTACATTTTGGTCTTTAATCCTTTTTGAGTTTATTTTTGTGTATGGTGTAAGAAAGTGGTCCAGTTTCATTCTTTTTCATATAGCTGTTCAGGTTTCCCGACATCTTTTGTTGAAGAGACTTTTCCCCATAGGATAATCTTGCCTCCTTTAGAGAAGATTAATTGAACATGTGATCATGAGCTTATTTCTGGGGTTTCTATTCTGTTCTGTTGATCTATGTGTCTATTTTTGTGCCCATACCATACCGTTTTGATTACTACAGTTTTGTAGTATATCTTGAAATCTGGGATTGTGATACCTCTAGTTTTGTTTTTCCTTTTCAGGATTGCTTTGGCTATTTGGGGTCTGTTGTGGTTCCATACAAATTTTAGGATTGTTTGTTCTACTTCTGTGAAAAATACTGTTGGTATTTTGATAGGGATTGCATTAAATGTATAGATTGCTTTGGGTAGTGTGGATATTTTAACAATATTTGTTCTCCTAGTACATGAGTGTGGAATATATTTCCATTTGTTTGTGTCCTCTTCAATTTCTTTCATCAATCTTTTATAGTTTTCGGAGTAGAGATCTTTCATCTCCTTAGTTCAGTTTGTTTCTACGTATTTTATTATTTTTGGTATAATAATAAATGAGACTGTTTCTTAATCTCTCTTTTTCTTATTTCATTAGTAGTGTATAAAAATGCAATGGATTTCTATATATTGATTTTGTATCCTGTGACCTTACTGAATTTATTTATCAGTTCTAGTAGTTTTTTCAGTGGACTCTTTAGGGTTTTCTGTAGATTGTCTCACACCATCTGCAAATAGTGAGAGTTTTACATCTTCCTTACTAATGTGGATACATTTTATTTCATTTTATTGTCTGATTGCTGTGGCTAGGATTGCTAGTGGTGAAGTGATGAGAGTGGACATCCTTGTCTTATTCCTGACGTTAGGGGAAAAGCTCTATTTTTCACCATTGAATGTTAGCTGTGGGTTTTTCATATAAGGCCTTTATTATGTTGAGGTATGTTCCCTCTAAACCTTCTTCGTTGAGGGTTTTTATCATGAATGGAGGTTGTACTTTATCAAATGCTTTTTCTGTGTCTATTGAAATGATCATATAGTTCTTATCCTTTCTCTTGTTGATGTGATGTATCACATTAATTGATTTGCAAATATTGAACCACCCTTGCATCCCAGGAATAAATCCCCTTTGATCATGGTAAATGAGTTTTTTTAACCTATTGTTGGATTTAGTTTGCTAATATCAATTTTAGGGTCTTTTAAAAAGGATTCTGTCAATATCATGTGGAACTTATTTTTATATACGAGGTATACGAGTATTATTATACTATATTCTAATACGTATATTTTGTATCCTAGGTCATAATCCAGTTGTATGTTAACTTTTCCAAATATTTAGCCAATTTCCCTGCATAATTTTTCCTTTGACACAAGATTTCTGACACTACCAATATTGAATACCAAGTTCCCATGTAGACATGAGTCTGTTTCTGGGCTCTGTCTGTTACTATGGTAAAACCACACTTAACAAAGTTATGAATTTGAACTTGAAATACTTGGTGGGATATGTCCTCCCTCTTTGTTCTTTTTCAAAATTGAACTTTCACATCTCTGAATTTTTCTTACTACTTTTGGGATTTGTATTGGTATTTCATTGAATTTGTAAGGCTGAGGAAAACCTCTTCTGTTATTTAATAACATTTTTTAATATCCTCCATAAGGTATTACATATTTTATTCACCTTACTTTGAGATATTTTATATCTTTGTTGCTTTTGTGAATGGTATGTTTTAATGCTACTTTCTGGCATAAAATTTGAGTGTTGACTTTGCCTGTAACATCCTTGCTAAACTCTCATATTAGTTTTGATGGTTGGTTTACCGGCAAATGATAGTTTTTTTTTTTTTTTCACCCTTCCTTTCCAATCCTATGCCTCCCTAGGTCAGTCTATCCCCCTCTCTCTCTTTCTTTCTCTGTCTCCAATTCTTTTTGTCTCGTTAACGTTTAGTGTTTGTCAAAATATGTGAAACAACAGGAATGGGTGATGGCAGGCATTCCTTTCTTGTTCCTGTCTTTAATAAAATTCTTCTGAAGTTTAACCCGTAAGCAGGATGTTTCGTGAAAGTTTTGGTAGATAAGCTTTATTGGTTAAAAAAAGGTCCTACCATTCATTCTTCGTTCTTAAGCTCTTTACTGTATGTGTTGAATGCTGTTGGGTGCCTTTTCTATTGAAAAGCTCGACAGCTGTGGTGAAGCACATCCTGCAGGTCCCCTACCCAGCACTCGCCTCCCTCTTCCTCCTTGCTGCAGAACCCCCACTTTTGCAGGGCTCTACCTCTAACCTCTTTATGTAACTGAGAATAAGCACGACCCAGCTGATGAAGAAGGCCTGATTTCTCTAAGACAGTGCTTGTTTTGGGGTGGCCACATGCCTCTGTTCTGGCACATGAGACCTCCATTGGTTTTTCTTTAGAGCTCAAAAGTCCTTGGCTATTGTTTCTTCAAATATTATCTTTCATTCTCTTTATTTTCTTTGATTTTTCTTTTGTTTTCTTTTTTTTTTTCCAACCAAAGGAGAAAAAGCAGTGCAGCATGCTTGCAAGGCAGTACTGTCTAAGTGATGTGGGAGTAACGTGATGGGCATTCCCAAGCCCAGAGATGGTTATGCCTAGTGGGAGGGGAGAGTGGGAATGGGTTGGTGGCCATTCATGAAAGGATTAGCCAGAATTTTACAGCACAAGCATTTGTTCTAGCTGACATGAAGAGCTCCCCACCATCCCCTATACTGACCACCCCTGGTTAAGGGAAAAATGACATCTAACCTCTGGGAGATTGGTAATCAGGATAGGAGTTGGGGCAGTAGAGGGAGGAAGAGGGAGTCCATAAATAAGCAGAAGACTCCTACCCACTGGACACCCAGCCAAACTTCTTATCTCTGGAAAGGAGGAGAAATATGCCCCATAGAAGTTCTTCCCATCCCCCAGATAGATTCCAAAGCCAGGACAGCTGGAACTCCTACAGAGGAGCACCACATCCTAGATGAACTCACAGAAAGGAATCACAGGAGGATGGAAGAACACACACAGCACAAAAGAGAGGCAATAGACAGAAGAACTTACACCCGAGGGAATAGAGCTATTAGGGCAGTCAGAGCAGGTATTTCAAACAAGCATAATTGATATGCCCACAGAAAGTAAGATAATGTCTTATGGCAATGTCACAAGCGTAAGTGGTTATTTTTAAAAAATCATCTCCTGGAGATGCAGTCCTGTAGGGACACATGCACAGCCTCTGGAATCAGGTTGCCTGGATCTACATTCCGTCAGCCATTTATCAGGTCTGTTACCTTGGGCAAGTCACTCGCCTTCTCTGTGCTGTGAGTTTGTAAGATGGGGATAATAATATCCCATCTATTCCATAGGGTTTTCTTGAGGATTAAATAGCCAATATTTGTGAAGTGTTTAGAATAGCACCTGACATACAGTTAAGTACTCAATTCATGTTTGTTCTTATTATCTTGGAAACAAAAATAATGCAATTTTGAAACAAAAGACAGAAGATATGTTGAATAGCCCAGAAACCTGGAAGTTATCTGGGACTCTTCCTTGATGTGCCAGCACTGGATAGAAAGGTGGAAGGTGTGAAGTTAAGAGATGTGGAGGATAAATCCATACCTATCAGGGTCATATTAGAAGAATTCCAGCAGCAGAGAAAAGAGAATAAAAGGGAGGAAATATTTGAATGAATAACTGAGAAATTCCCAGAACTAAAGAAGATTGATGTTATCAGAATAGAAAAAATAAGGGGAAAGATAGATAAACACACCGTAATAAAATGTCAAGGAGAAAAGTTTTAAAAATTCTGTCAACGAGAAAAAAGATCAGAGATTTCAATGCACATAGATTTCTCATCGACTGCAATACAAATGTCTCCATACTGCATTTGAACTAGAATTATATATCCAGCTAAACTATCATTCAACTGTGAGGATGAAATGTGAGCAACCTTCACTCCCCAGACCCTATCTGGCACATAGAGGCAGCTCTTTAGGACAAGGGGAAAACTCCAGAAGAAATAAATGAGATACAAGCCACAATGAAAGATTATCAACAGCAATAGCAACAACAATATTGTCTAAAGTAGTTTTACTTTTTTTTTTTAATTTGGAAATAAAATTCTAGATGTCAACATGGAATGGAAATGGGGTCAAAAGAATGAAGAAATGTAAGTAAATTCCAAAGTTCTTTTCTTTTTTTTTCTTAATTTTTTTTTTACCTTTTTTTAAAATTAAGTAATCTCTACCCCCAACATGGGGTTCGAGCTCATGACCCTGAGATCAAGAGTTGCCTGCTCCATGGACTGAGCCAGCCAGGCACCCCCACAACAAGGTTCATTTCTTTAAGGGGAGAATAAATAAACTGATTAACTTTAGATGTTATGGTATGGAAAAAAAATGCCTTTAAATGTAAGTTTAGGGAACCAATAGAAGGTTAAAAACAGGATGGAAAGAGCTATCTGTTTTTGGATGGATAAGATGTAGATAGTCTGAACAATATTTCAGCTGAAAACAATGAAAATTCTAGATAAAACACGTCTCAAAGATCTTTTAAAGGCATCACTGAACTGACAAGAAAGTAATAAATCAGAGGCTAAAGCGAGTGAGAGCAGAAACCCAAAGAGGTAATGGACCAGCCGAGCAGTTTACACCCTTGGGACCTGTGCTAAAGCCTAGTGACCTTGAGCTTCCAATTTACTTTTGGACATTTCTTAGACAGCAGTACACTTCATAAATGTTTATTTACTATTAGATCTTATATGTTTTTCTCCTTCCTGGTTTCCCTTCTTGATGGCGTGCTTCCTCTAAGAACACATTTATGGAGGCATCTGTATGGTAAATTTCCACGGATGTGCTGTCTGATACGTAGCCACTATTCCCACGTGGTTACTGAGCACTTGGAAATGTGGCTAGTCTATACTGAGGTGTGCTGTGATATAAAGTACACACTGGATTTGAAAGTCGCAATACACACAGGTGCACGCACACGCACACACATAATGCAGTGTTACCCTGGCCCCCAAATGTGCCAGCTTCCTTCATTGCACTTTGCAAATGCTTGCTCTTAATCTTTGTCAACAAAGAGTCATGAATTTCTTGGGACTCTGTGGGTGTGATATGCAAGCAGATGGGCTCTGAGTAGGGCCTGAGAGGCTTTTCTAAGAACAGAAACATGAGCTGTCACCTGTAGGTGTTGTGTTATCCAGAAACTGCACAGAATGCTTTTCACTAACTCTCTAGTTCTGGGAAATCTTCTGGATAATTGAGGCTGCTCAAGGGAGCTCTGGGCAGGGGGGATGTCACAGACCCTCTCCATAGAAAAGGACACGACTTTTACATTTAACAAAGAAGTTGCGATCAGGATAAGTAGAGGGGAACTTGGGTACTCACCACAGCTGGACTGCCTTATGAGTAGTACCGATTTTATTTTGCATCTACCTTCTTATTTTTGTTTTTATTCTATTTTTCCATTCACTTGTGCTTCCACTCAATCAAACATTTCACCCATTGCAAATAAAGAAAAAACAAACTAAAAAGATCCTTCAGTGAATCAAAACACCATTTGGTCACATTAGGAAAACATCTTTCCTAATCAGAAGAGAGCATTCCATCAGGTCAGCTCTTTCTTTGATTAATTCGGAGAAAGTAGCCCAGTCACCTAGATGGAACATCAGGGACCGCTGGGGCTTGTTTGACTCCACTCAGGATCTGGGATGAATGCTGGAAGGAGTAGGTGTGGGGCTGGGTTGGTGTGTTAGTTAATTTTGTGTGCCAGCATGACTGGGACAAGGGATGTCCAGAGAGTTATTTAGATATTATTTCTGAGTGTGTCTTGAGGATGTTTCCTGAAGAGATTAGCATCTGAGTTGGTGAGATGCATAAAGCAGTTGTTCCTGCCCAATGTGGGTGGGCATCATTTAATCTGTTGAGGACGTGAGTAGACCAAAATGATAGACGAATGTTGAATGTGCTCTCTGCCTGACAGCTTGAGCTGAGACACCGGTCTCCTGCCCTCAGGTCTTCAGATCTGGACTAGAGTCAACACCATTGGCTTTCTGGCTCTCAAGACTTCAAACTATGTCACTATCTTTCCTGGGTCTCCAGCTTGCAAACTGCAACTCATGGGACTTCTTAGTGCCATAATTGTGTGAGCCAGTTCCTCAAAATAAATCTCTTTATCTATCTCTGTTTATGTCTCTATGTCTCTATGTCTCTATGTCTCTATGTCTCTATCTATCTATCTATCTATCTATCTATCTATCATCTATCTATCTATCATCTATCTATCATCTATCTATCATCTCCTATTGGTTCTGCCTTTCTGAGAACCTTGGCTAACACCAATGTAACGTTGTGGGGTGGGAGTGGGATGCAGGGGTTCAACACTCAGGTGCACTTGGGCAGGAGGCATGCTGGGATCTGGAAACGTAGACCTGCAAGGATGGAAGCTGAGACCAAGCCAGATGTTTCCCGTTGCTGAGGCCACCAGGTGGTACACTGAATAGATGCAATGAAATGGAGCTGGGACGATCAGCCAAGATTACACTAGAGTCATAAACATGGGTTTTAAGCACGTTATTATTAAAGGGTGTAACTGCAGAGACGACTTCCTGGAAGGTTCCTTAACTTTGGGAAAGTGGAACAAAAATAGCAACATTATTTATTTGCGTTGCTGGGAAATGAGCCGGAGATTGTTTGCAACCTGAAATTCGAGATTAGGCGTTAGGGTCCTGGAAATGTCTGCAAAGGTGTGTTCATATGGAAATACATGACTTTCTTTTGGAAAGAATGTCCAAAGCTCTAAAAATTACCGATTATGTGATCTATTTTTTTTGATAGCTAATGTTTTTCCCTCTCCTTTTTGACAACATAGAAATATCATTTTGCGGGGAGGGAAATTATCTCCCTCCAGAGTATGACATCTGTCCTTGAGTTTGTAAAGAAAGTAAATATAAGCAAACCTCCTCTTACGGACTCTATGAGGGGAAGTGACTGACCTTAGTATGATTTGGAAATGTTCACAAGGAATCTGCACCCAGGCTAATCTCCCCTACTAGTTAAAGTTTGTACTCCCCCCATCCCTGTGCCTTTTTAGTTTTGTTTCCTTTCCAAGCATTTATTTGCTTTTCCTTTTCTTCCTGTGAGCCGCTACTCCTGCCAGCTTCCATGTATCTTAATTTTTCTAATCGTTTGTCTAATTTCGCATGTCGTTATTTGGATGACAAAGGCTGTGTAACAGCCGTTTGTCTTTCCCTCACTGAGATCTTTTTCTTTTTCTTTTTCTTTTTAAAGATTTTATTTATTTATTTGACAGAGACAGCCAGCAAGAGAGGGAACACAAGCAAGGGGATTGGGAGAGGAAGAAGCAGGCTTCCAGCGGAGGAGCCTGACGTGGGGCTTGATCCCAGAACGCTGGGATCACGCCCTGAGCCCAAGGCAGACGCTTAACGACTGCACCACCCAGGCGCCCCAACTGAGATCTTTTTCATTTCCTGGTTGCTGTTTGTGCCAAACATTTGACCACCGGGTTACCTGGGCCTTGCTATATTTTGTTAAAGCCAGGCAAATCAGTTGTGGCAATAATCTTTGGAGACTGGAATATATTTCTGGAATATTAAGTCAAAGAGTTACTGTTTTTCTCTCATTCTAATTTACAACGCTCTGCCGTTGGTTTTATCTCTTCTAGTGCTGCTAGAGAAAGTCATAGCATCTTTCTGATTTAATACATTTATCATGTATGCCCAACTCTTAGCCGTCTTGCTGGTTTATTGTATTACTTACACTGAAGATTTCAGACTTTCTCTTTTTTTAACTCCCCACTTGAATATAAGCTCCATACGGGCAGAGACTTTATCTTGTTTCCTTGTATTCTGAACACTTAGAATGGAAATCTGCAAAATATTACAGAAAGAAATAAAAGAAAACCTAAATAAATGGAATGATAGTATATGTCGTGGGTCAGAAGACTCAGTATCATGAAGATGTCATTCAGAGCAATTCCAATCAAGATCCCAACCAGTCTTGTGGGTTTTTGGCAAAAATTGATAAGGTGATTTGAAAATTCATGTGTTATCAGGAGAACCAAGAGCAGCCAAGGCCATCTTGAAGAAGAACAAAGCTAGAGGACTACCCGGTGGAAAGCTATAATAATTAAGACAGTGTGGTAGATTCAAAGATAGAAAAATTCAAGAATGGGATCGCAGAGAGAGTCCAGAAGCCGATCTACAAAAGGGTACTGCAACCAATAGGGGTAGAATGCTTTTCTCAACCAATGGTGCTGGGTGAAACAGATGTAGACATGAGCCAATATGAACCTCAATTGTTACTTCATACAATATACAAAAGTACTTCCAGATGGATTGCAGATTTGAATGAGAAAGGTAGGGGCGCCTGGCTGGTTTAGTCGGTAGAGTATTTGGCTCTTGATCTCAGGGCCATGAGTTTGAGCCCCACACTGGGTGCAGAAATTACAAAATAAATGAATAAGTAAGTAAGTAAATAAATAAATAAACTTTAAAAAAATGAGAAAAGGTAAAACAATTACAGCTTTTAAAGGAAAATGTAACAGCATCTTTGAGATCCTGAAGTAGGTAGGTTTCTTAAGTAGAACATAAAATCACTAATCATAAAGGAAACAGTGATAAATCTGGGCTATATTAAAATTAAGGAAGTCTATTCATCATCATGCACTATTAAAAGAAGGAAAAGGCAACTCACAGAGTATCTAAATAGATAGTATCCAAAGAGATACTTTCAGTACAAGTATCTGAAAAAGGACCCTCATCCAGCATATATAAAGAATTTCTACAAATCAATATGAAAAAGAGGCAGCCCAATAGATAAAGGGGTAAAATATTTCAATGGGGACTTCACTGAAGAGCAGTAATCCACACTGGTCTATAGACATATGAAAATAAGCTCACCTTCATGAGTCATCAAGGAAATGCAAATCAAAACCAATAGGAGACATCACTCTATGCTTACCAGAATGGATAAAAGGATAAAAAGACAGAAAACACCACATGCTGGTAAGGTTGTGAACAACTGGATCTTCCTACCCTGTTGGGAGAATAGTAAATTCGTTCGCTTTGAAAAGCTGTTTGGTGATTCTACTAACACTGAAAACATGTAACCCCATCAGCCAACAATTCCGTTCCTGGGTACAGACCCAACAGATACGTGGACAGATGTCCACCAGAAGACATGTACTAGAATGTTCACTGCAGCACTGTTCCAAACAGGCTCAAGCTGGAAACTACTGAAACGCCCACCAGTGGTTGAATGGTTTTCATTCCGTTGTGGTGTATTCGCACTATGGAACACAACTTAGCAAGGAGAATGAACATACTGCGGTTACACACAACAGAACGGATGAATCTCATGTGTGCAAAAGAAGTCAGACTCAAAGGAGTACGTACTCCACGACTCCATCTATAATCGCATTTGTGAAAGGTACAAAGCGAGGCAAACCTCATCTACAGCGTTAGAAGTCAGGAGAGTGGTTCCCCCGGGGAGGAGGGGGCGTGGCTGCAAGGGAGTACTTGGGGAGATCCTGGGGGTGTAGTCACGTTCTCCTTTTTGAGGTGGGTGCTCTTTGCATAGCTCCATTCACTTTGTGCATGGTCAGCACGCTGCCTACTCCCGACACTTGCATTTGGCTCTATGTATATTTGAGTGAAAAGGTTCATGTTACAATCAAGTGACCATCAAGTGTTCAATCATACGACAGAGAAGTTAATGAAATGCTGACCATGAAGAACCAAAGGATTGGCACAGGCTTAGCTGCTGGAGGAGCTTGGAGGTAGGAGTAGTCCCTGGGGTCTTCCTGGAGGAAGGGGTGCTGGAGGGGCCTCAAACAGCAGACAGGCTTTGGATGAAAAAGAATAGGTTCTTTGGCTCCAGACCAAAAAAAAAAAAATAATAGCCTTTGAAAAGTAGGTCAATGGTGATAGTCTATTCTTTCTACCCAGAGAAGTCTTTCTGACCAGGCTTGCATAATTCTTTTTTAAAAATTTTATTTATTTATTTGAGAGAGAGCAGGAGCGAGAGAGACAATGAGCAGGGGTTGAGTGGGGATGGCAGGGAGAGGGAGAGGCAGACTCCCTGCTGAGCAGGGAGCCCATCCCAGGATCCCAGGATCCCAACCTGAGCCGAAGGCAGACGCTTAACCGACTGAGCCACCCAGGTGCCCCCAGCCTTGCATCATTCTTGAAGGAAAAGACTAAAAGGGAATTTTGGCATGGAGTAGTGGGTATGGAGAAAGGCAGACACAACTATAAGACCCGAGCAAAATTACTTTCTCTGAGTCTCAGTTTCTTTATCTGTAAAATGGGAAAAATAGTGCCCCTCAGAGGATTGTGGGAGTTCAATATGATGGTTGGCAAAAGAAAGAAAGAAAAAGTTAGTTAAAAAAAAAAAAAGATGAGCCCTACTTGGCCTTTATTAGTCCCTAAATAGTGTTTTAGATTTTGGGTTTCTGGACCTCGTCCCCGGGATGATCCCCCAGCATCTGTGGGTGACAATGATTAATATATAAATAGCAGACTGCAGCCTTCCTGTCCCCCAGGTTGGAACTGCTGTCCCTCCACACAGAGGCTGAGGGCACCGGTGCCGGGATGATTCACAGAGAGGGCTGGAGTGGGTCTGGCCTCGTTATGCAGTTTCTGAATCTAATTCCCTTTGGCTGCTCCATGCCCTGCCTGGAGATGAAGCAGCACTTTTATTTGAGGACAAGAAGCCAGCTCACAGTGGGTTCTCAAGTCCCCCGGTGGCAAATGTGCTTGGTTCGTCAGCCTCTTCGCGGTTGCTCCCTCCCACGGGACTCCTGGGGGTACAATGTCATGAGGTACAGGGCTCCCGGGAAAGGAGAGATGGGGGATGAACTTGAACATCTCTTGCCAAGTGTGCTGCAGACTTGGGGGATTTTACCACCTCTTGCCTGGGTCTCTGGGGACAGCCTCCTAAATTGCCCCCCTTCCTCCAGACTCTCGTCATCACGCCCGTTGTCAGAGAGAGGGAAGGCTCAAGCTGCAGAGCAGGCTGGACATGCTCCTCGGCTCTGGTCCCCTCAGGGAGACCACCGAGATGACTACTGTGTGCTGGCCAGGGATGACGATGGCACAGCCCAGGTGGCTGGATGGGGACAGATGAGCTGTTGGAAAAGCTATCAAGGAAGTCGAGTCAACAGGAAATAAGGTGGAAGCGACAGGAAGTCGGATCAACAGGAAGTCAAGTTAAACCAACAGAAAGTACAGCAGAGTCAACAGGAAGTGAGGTAGGACTTAGGGATCAACAGAAGGAAAACCATCCAGGTGGGTGTGTGTGTGGAGGCAGGGAGAGTAAAGACAGGGAGGGAGGAGGGCAGAGTGTGTCTCCCCGGGCTCTTTCCTGGCACCGGTGTGGATGGGGTTGCCACTCGCAGTGACGGGGCGCACAGGTTGTCTTAGCCTGCTGCCCCCCCGCCCCCGGAAAGAGGACCTGAGAGAAAGGCTGGTAGTGGGGTTGTTCACTTGAGAATGTAATGCCAGAGAGCAGGAATGAGGGCCTGGGGAGGAGAAAGGCGGAGCACAGAACCCAATGCCAGGAGGCGTTATGGCGTTGGCCACCTCCACGAGTGACTGCTTGCTCAATCCCGTGGCTGTTCTGAGTCACTTTATGAAACACTTCCCAGGACTGTCCCTCCGGGTGAAGGAAATGGGTGGCTCAGCTCCGATCCCATTGGTCAAGAGCTGCCCAGAGCTGCCCAGAGCTGCCCTATATTCCCAGTGACGGAGCCAGACTGTCTAGGAGGGTGACGCCCATGAGAGAAGCCCAGGGACAGGGGCAAGAGTATCGTGGCCTGAGGCTGAGACAAAGCACCTGGACGAAGCTGGTTGAGCTCAGCTGAATGGCCAGCCCAGCAGCTGGAAGAGAGGTGAGGCCACGGAGAGCTGGGCAGGAGGAATCCATTCCCAGGTCAAGGTGAATGTATGAAAATAGGAAAGGCTTGGCCCCGGTCCTCAGGGGCCACCACTGTCGTGGGAAAGACAAACAGCCAAATTACACAGCCAGCTGGCGTGTGCGCCACGGCCAATCTCTAGCAGAACCCCATGGCTTTGAGTCAGACGCTGTCCCGTGAACTTGCTCACTTAATTCTCACAGCGATCTTGCAGGGAGGTACTCTTATGGTCCCCACTTCACAGATAAGAAAACCGTGCGTTGTCCAAAGTGATAAGCTAGTAAGTGGCAGAGCTAAGACACGAGCCTTGGAACCCCTTGCGGATTTATCAAAGAAAGTAGATGCTGAGTCTGATGGCGGCGGGGCGGGGGGCGATCGGCCATCACCCGGTGGGAATGATACCCCTGTGCATTTTTGCAAAGACGCTTACGTGGTCGTTGAGTCAGTACCGGAAACACAGGGCAGAACTCCCCATGATTACCTTCATTTTACTGAAGAGGAAGCAGAAGCTGACAGAGGGGACGTGTCTTTCCTCCGGTCGTGCGGGGGCTCTGCAGTGGGGCCACTGCAGGACTCAGGCCCCCTCTGCCCCCGTGAGTGGGTGGCCTGCTCCAGGATGGGAATGACCAGCAGGGTCTGGGCCCAGCGGCATTTCCGGGCTGTCCCCATCCAGTCGGGCTCCGCTAAACAGACTCTGTTGTATCCGTGGTAATGTCCTCCCCCCACAAAGAGTTCCTTTGGGCTACAGGGAAGTACGGATTCCTCAAGGCTGAAAGTGAATGCCGCCTATAACGATGCCTGCTGATTCCAGACAAGGAGGGAAATCCTTGTTCTCCTTCTGACCACATCTTCTGGGTCTTTCTCCCAGAAAGCCAGCTGCGGGCTGTGGGCCACCAAGCTTTTGGCAGCAGCCACACTTCAGAGGGCAGAAGACATCTGTGCGCCCTTTGGGTTGAGTCAGAAAAGAGTATTTTTCTGCTGAATAGAGGAGCCAGGATCCTCCTTGTCCCTAGGGCAGGTGGGCCATTCCCCGGGAGCCGTGAAACAGAGGGATGTGAGGTGCTTACCTTGAAAGTCTGCAGGGACCAGGCCTCGGACCCGCCTCTGAGGCCCTGCGAGTTCCACCTTGTCCACTTCCTGACTGCGCAGCCCAGGGGACTGACCCCCCAGCTCTGAGTGCCAGGGCTCCCACCAGCATAACAGCCCAGGGTGTGGAGTGTTGAGCCAGCTCGGTGGGAGCCTGACTGCTGCGCCAGCTGAGTGAACTTGGGCAGCTGGTCTACCCTGCCATTGCTCAGTTTCCTCGTCTGCGACAGGATCCGATAAAGGGGCAGTTGGGGGACTGATGGTGTAACACTGGCAAGGTGCTGAGGAGGGGGCCTGCCACACGGGGGCATCGAGGAAAGCCTGCTCTGACTGTGACTGAAGACAAGGCATCGCTCAGCCTTGCCCACTTCTGAGACTTGTGCGATGAAACACTCTGTAAAGAGTATGATGCAAGGAATTGATGGGAGAGAGATGCTTCCCTGCTTGCAGCCCCTCTTCGTTTAAAACCTGCCCCCCAGAGAGGCTCTAGCACCAGTCCCTCAGCTGCCCTCCCCATGGCCCAGGGTCTCCACTCACTTCCTCTGGCCTCCCGCACTTGCTACCACCCATCCTTCGTCCTGTCCCATGGCATGGGCTCCCTGTCCCGGCTCTTGACCTCCGTGCGCAATGTGAGCTCCCCGGGACGCCACCCGGCTCCATCTGGCCAGAGGGTCTTTGGATGCTCATCTTAGTATTTTAACTCCTTGAGGTCAGAGGAGACCAAGTGTTGTTCATCTTTGTATTTCCCTGGGTGCTGAGATCAGTGCCAGGCCCAGCAGAGATGGCCGAGGAATAAGAATGGTAAATAAATCCATAAATCCATAAGCATATGCATGTATATATATATATAGTGCTCTCATGCTATACATGTGTATATTCTCATATACACGCAGCATTGTATGTATGCTACACATGGTATAGTACGTATAGAATATGTACTCATGTTCCATAGCGTGTACACTTATACAGGATACAGTACGACATAGGATACAGAATGGTATACAGTACATATACACACACACACACACACACACACACACACGAGTGCTCAGGCTCCACGTAATCCTCTCCCCAGCGCTATGAGGCAGGTGCTATTCCTGTCCTCATTCTGTAGAGAAGGAAACTGAGTCATGCAGATGCTAAGTGACTTGCCCACAGTCTCACGGGGACGTGGCAGGACAGGGATTCAAGCGCAGGCAGTCTGGCTCAGAGTCAGGCCCCCCGATCTCGCTCAGGTGCGGCCTCTCTGGATGAACGGACCTGGGGCTGGATAGGGATTGAAGATGGATGAATTGGGGAAGCCGCCCAACTATAGCTCTTTAAACAAGATCGCTGTTGGGCTGATCCCCCGCAGCCCCAGCCCCTGAGTTATTCTGCGGGCAATTTGACCTCTTTACTCAGACCACCCCCCCCCTGCCCCCACCTTGCAGTTAGGTGACACCTCTGACTAGTCTTCCAGAGACCTGGAGGTGATTTTCCCTGGAAACATCTGTCCTGAGCTTTACTCAGCTGCTCGGCCCGGTCGTCTGCTAGTGTGGCATCCGGGCCTTGCATTGGGATCAGGGTCCCCAGACGCCCACACCGGCCTCTGGAGAAGCCAGCATGGATTGCATTAGATCCTGGGACAGAGAGAGGGTCGAGAGAATCTTTAGGAAGAACCCTGGAGCTTTTCACCTGGACTCTTCGAGGAGAGGGTAAGAGTAAAGCTTTTAGGGTCACACCTACTGTTCCCTCCTAATGACCTTGGGCAATTTTATCCATCCCAAAGCCCCAGCTTCCCCCTCTGTCTATTGTGATGGTTGCTAAGGGCTTTCTTGTGTTAATAGCTCCTGAGCCCAACCATTGTCTTCCTTCCAGTGACTCTTAGATCCCTGGGGCTGTCCCTGGTCTTTTTCAAAAGCAGGTGAGCACAGCCAGCCCATTCATTTTTCAATGGGACCTGCAGTGCCACAGCAAGGACCCGGGGTAATGGATCTTGCTGTGCCAAACAAAATAGCAGTCAGGGGGATTTTTGCTTGTTTTTTAAGAGGAGAATAAAAAAAGACAAGTACCCTGGTAGGATGTTGACTGCCTTCCTAATTAAATCTAAGGGAGAATCCTTGCTGAAAAAGAGTGTCATCAAAATGTATCTATGGGGTTAATTATGATCACTGAGTCAACAGTGACTGAGCAGTAGCTTTCTCCCGCGTTCCTCTGACTTGGATAATTCTTTTTATAAATTCAGTTATTCATGCTTTCAACAAGCACCGCGGTTTTAGGCGCCGGGCTGGATGCTGGAGATTTACAGATAATAATGAGGATGCCTAACTTCCGGTACCAGGCCCTGGGATAAGGATCTTCATGCATCGTCCTATTTAATCCTCGGAGGCAGGGGCTGTTATTGTTGCCATTTCATAGAGGAAGAAGCGGCTGAAATGATTAATTGTTTAATGTCACAAAGAGTCAACGGCAGAGCCTAGGGTAAGCTGCTTTTTTTCTGGTGTCTTTAAACCACTGCAGTGGTCTGGTAGGAGAGCCCCTGGCCCTTTCTTTGACATAGACAATGCTCGTTTCTCACTCTGGTATGGTGTGTCTGAAAGCATTTTTAGAAACTTTTAATTGTAGACCAGAAGGAAAACGGTGTATTTGCTGCCAATTTCAGCTTCGGGACAAGTCTCCTACCCCTACCCCCAGTCAGATTCCTACCCCTGAGCCCTTCCTGTCCAGAAAGTCTGTGGCAACCACTGTAGGGACACAAAGAGATAAAATCTTAGTGAGCATTAGTCCAGGTATTGTGAGAAGGGTCTTTATAAGGCATAACGGGAACCCAAGGAAGAATCGGCTTCTCTGGAGGGGATGGCAGGGCACATGTCTGGCTCTGAACCCACTTTGCAGTTGGAGGTGACACTTCTGACTAGTCTTCTGGTGACCTGGAGGAGATTTGCACATCTGGTATTTGTTCGGACAGGTAATACTAGCTACGGTAGCGAGGAATGCCCCAAATTTCAGTAACTTAACACAGTACAGATTAATGTCTCATTCCAATGTGGGCATTCTCACTTGGGAGTGATCTTTCCCCAGGCCATTCAGAGACCTGTATCCCTTCCATCGTGTGGTCAGGCTGTCCCTAGGATCTCAGTCATCTGCTGGATCTTCCATCTCTGGCAGGGGAAAGGAGAGCCATGGGAGGGTCTCACAGGGTGGGGTGTGAGCAACTCTTGTCACTTGCGGGTCACAGCCCAGAATGAAGAATTCCAGAGGAAGCTGGGAAATGGAGTCTAGCTGCAGAGGAAGCTGGGAAATGGAGTCTAGCTGTGTAGAGAAGAGGAAAGGAACAGGTTTGGAGCTGACTGGTCTCCTCCATATGCCTCCACATGAAATCCACCTGCTTCTCTGCAGCTCTGTGCTCCCATCAGAGCGTGAAGCTGCTTCTCACCTGCTCGTGAGGGAGCAGAAGGTCTTGGGCAAAAAAGGTGCAGAGTCTGTTGGAAGATTAATAAACACATTAAAGGGGACCTGAATGGGATCTTATTTGAAGTATATTATATTTGAATATAATTTTGAACTAACACCGTGGTTTGCACACGCAATGCTTACTTGTGTATATGAAGAGTTCTAATTTGGAAAAGAAAAAAAAATCCTTTGAATGAGAAGAACTTTTATTTCTTGGAAGCCTACCTGTCCTGACAAACACATCAAGCCTGAGCACTGTTGCTCACGGGCCGGCAGGCCAGGTAGACGGCAGAGTGCACAGGGTGCATTAAACTAGTTCATATGCTATTTTAGCACAAGTCTCATAAACCCAACCTAAAACAGGGTGGCAAACATCATCATTGTGTGCAAAAGAGGCAGCATTTTCTTTGCCAATGACTCTCATTGTTGGGTTCGTGGTGGTAACTGGGGCTGGTCAGCACCGCCCTCCCCTAAGCGCCATATGCATTAAAGAAAGACGGACGGGCACCGGCTAGTGAGACCTACAGCAGCTGTCAACTGTGAAGGGACGCTCTGGAATATTAGACCAGGGTTCCTCGGCACCCCTGACATCTTGGGGATCACGGTGGGGTGTTTGGCAGCATCCCAGGCTTCTACCCATACACCAGCCCTTCCTAGCTGTGACACCTTAAAATGTCACTAGACATCGCCAGATGCCCCTGGGGGACAAAATCCCTCAGGTTGAGAACCAATCTAGAGAGTTCGTGAGGAAAAGTGTAGACGGGAGGGCCACAGCCTCTGGTTTTCTGTCCCACTGTCTGTGAAGAGCAGCACACGAATCGCAGGCATTATTGTTTCTGACAAGGCGTCTGCATGCACCTCAGTAACGCTGAAGGAACACGTGGCTGTGAATGCCACCTGAGCTGTGGCCAGCCTCCCCAGCACAAGGTCGGGCCCGAGGGAAGGGGCGCGTGGTCCAGGCTGCCTTGCCTTGCAGGGGCCATTGGAGCCAGATTGTTCCAGGCAACATGTCATGTGGGGGCGTCCACAGTGGGTGGTGGGGGGGGGTGTCTCCCAGTGGCCTTGGTCAGCTCTGGCTCCCCAGAACCAGGAGGCACAGAAGCCTTGGTGACGGCAAGGGCTGGAGGGGCCTCGCCCAGCGCTCTGTACCCGCTGCCCTAACTCAAAGAGAAGGGAGGCTTGCTCAGTGTGATTCCCTACCTTAAATGACACAGCTTTTCAGGGGTGTCTGTGTCACGACTGTTTACATCTGGTGTCTCCTTTCTGGTTTGAGTTCCACAACACCCATGGAAGGTAGATGAGCGGGGATCACTAGTCCCATTTTATAGATGAGAAAACTGAGACCAAGGCAGATTGAGTGACTCTGCCAACAAAGACTTGAACCTCACATCATTCAAATCACCGGTGATGGTCCGTCTGAGTTTAGAACCGAGGGCCGTTTCTGCTCTTGTGATAGGTGCTGCTTAAGAGGCGAAGTTAGGAGGGAATTTGCCACGGTGAGCTCTGGGGCACACAGGGCTTCGCAGGACATGTGTTTCTCTCATCTCCCCTCCTTCCTTAGGCAGGATACCCCGGGGGTAGGAGCATGAGCTCTGGGGTCAGATGGCCAAGCCTTCAGCAAACGGCTTAACCTGTGTGAGCCTCAGTTTCCCCACGTGCAGAACAGGTATACTACTAATCACTAAGGCTCAGGCTTGTGAAGCTGACATGTGGAGCCGTCAGCACCACGTCCTGCTTCGGTCGTGCTCACTTCCCATGAGCCCTGACTGTCCCTCTCGTGTTTTGTTTTTCTGCCTCTTGACGCAGTTGGCTCCGCGGTCCATAAAACGGGGGTGAATCCCTCACGGAATAGGTTTGTTGTTGTTTTTGAGAAATGTAATTAAAATCTGGGAAGCATTCATTAATTCTGGAAAGAAGACAAGTCTCCACCATGTGGCTCACCCCCATTCCTGTTCTTTAGAGAATGCTTTTTTTCTTTTTTTTTTTTTCCAGACTAATTAGTATTTATTAGTGTGGCGGTGTTTGATGAGACAGGCAGCATAACTGAGTAAACAGAAGGCACAGAGGGTGGGGGTCCAGTTCAAAGGAAGGCTGGGGGGTCACCCACATCTGTCAGGTGGCCCTGGAGGATGGGGAGGAGCGGGACGCTGGCACACGTGGATTATGCGGGAGACTGGGGGCTAGAATGTGGCTCCCACCAGCCTGGACCTGAGCTGCAGGCATCACCTTCACTTTTCATTCATGTGTAACCCCCACACCAACCTAATGATGAGGACACATTCTCCAGAAAGGTCTGAAACCCCCAGTGTGTCTCCACTGAACTAATATATTTATGGCATTTTGGTGCGTGAGGTCGTTTCATTTGATTATCACTAATGGTGCGCCTTATGTATTATTATCCCCATTGGACAGATGGGGACATTGAGGCCAGACTAGTTTGGTGGCTTAAACTTAAGCAGCTGTTTACTAGCAGAGCTTTATGGACACCCCACTGTGTCTCAACCTCTCGGAACAAAGTGGGTCTAGGCTGAAGGAGAGACCGTGGCATTTTGCTGGGGAGGTAGGTTGCTGATGCATCCTATGGCGAAAGAGTTTCACAATACTTTGCATTTTGCATTTGCAGTTGTCCCATTGTGGGAAGTCCAGGGTTAGGGAGACAGAGGCTCATTGGATTGATGGGGATTAAGGGAAGGGTGGAGGCAACAGGGAAAGGAAGCTGAGGGTTGAAGGAAGGAGAGACCCTCAGGGAGTGGACGATCAAATGGAATGGTGGGTAGCCAGAAGACATTTTGAGAAGAAGAACTAGAAGCTGAGCGTGTTGCTGCAAGCACCTTCCTCCCTAGAATAACCAGAAGGATCTCAGAGGAAATGCGAAATGGGGAGGGACGGTGACTTTTGTAGCCCAGACCATGATGAAGCTCATCAAAGACTTTTGAAACCTGGTCGTCTGAACACCCAGAAAAGGAGAACATTTGGATCCTTATTTACTTTCTCTTTTCTACGCTCTGTTGTGCCCCTCTTCTTAAAACCACAGGGAGAATTTCAGAAGGCGCTCTGAACTGCATTAATTAGATCAGCAGACCACAGCTTCTATGAAACTCTTTTGATGCATTTAAATGGTCTGTTTCACTGGCGTTATGAAGACCGAGCAATGTTTCATGTAGAGAAGAACTCATTTTCTCTCTTGACCAGGTTTTCAACCTTGCTCTGTAAACTAGGAACTTTTGTTCTTTTGAAAATGTAGGAGTTTTCTACCCATTAGTCTGTCTGATGAATTTGCTGCTCCTGGAAGTAGGAAGGCTTACCGGATTGGCGAGATGAGTAAAGGGACTGAACATGGGTGTCTTAGACTCTCTGGGCTCCTTCTCTTGCCATATGCGGACTCCAGAGAGTGTACCTTCCCTCCCGCTCCTGTTTTTCCTTAGGACAAGCCAACCTGGGTGAGGCCCAGGACAGTCTTGGTGACTCTGGAAGTTTTCTTAGCCCCTCTGTGACGCACAGGGTATGAGTTGGTCCCAATTCTCCTTTAGCTGTTTAAGTGTCTCTTCTGCAGACCTGACTCCTGTATGTTGTATATATTCCGTGATCTAGGCTTCTCGGAGGAGGTGAAAACTGTGCTCAGTTGTGAGAAGTGAGTCAGTTCGATTGGGATTGAATTCCAAGTGGATTGGAAGAACAATCCAGAGGGCATGGCTTCAGCAACAGTATGGGGGTGAGAGACAGGATGGTAAGAGTAGGGATGTGTATGGGTCTACATGTCTATTTCCACAGCGTAGGAGGTGAGTCAGGGAGTAGTAGGAACAAGACAAGAGTGGTCAGTTCGGTGACATCCCGGGATCTTTGGTGCCCAGCTCTGGAGCTCTGACTTTATTGTGTAGACTAATGAGTTCTGAAACATGTTTCCTGGAAAACTAATCCCGTGATATGCTCCTTAGGAAAAAGTCTTGTGGCCAAATATGTCCGGGTAGTGATTCCCAAGAAACAGTAGCACATTAGGGACTGAGAAGTTTTGCAATGAAGAAAACTATTCAGGTTATTGACTTGGTAACAATTTTTATTTAATTTAATTAATTAATTAATTAATTTAATTTTTAAATTTTTTTAAAGATTTTATTTATTTATTTGACACACAGAGAGAGAATACAAGCAGGGGGAGGGGCAGAGGGAGAGGGAGAAGCAGGCTTCCCGCTGAGCAGGGAGCCCAATGTGGGGCTCGAGCCCAGGACCCTGGGATCATAATCTGAGTCCAAGGCAGACACTTAACCAACTGAGCCACCCAGGCATTGGTAACAATTTTTAATGCTCTGAAAATCCAGTATTTCAGAAATCTGTTTGGCCAACACTGTTTTTGGGTAATCAAGGGTCTTTGAAATGTGTTACAAAGGAGAGTGGTTCCATAGGATTTACCTTTAACTGGGGAGGATGGATTTGAAGGAAACAAAGCTGTTTGTAGGAGACTAGCAAGGAAAAGGTTATAGGAATTTAGGGAGACATGTTAAGGATGTATAAAACACTGGGTGATATTGAAAAAGGAAATGATTTCAGATGTATTCAGGAGGTAAAATAATCAGAACCTGGAGATCTATCGGTTGTGATGGGCAATGAGAGAAAGTGTCAAGGATGACTTTCAGGATCGACCAGGTAGATGGTCATGTCACCAACTAGGAGAGAGAGAACACTTGGACATGTTGAGTTTGAGAAGCCAGTGATGTGTCAAGGTAGAAAGATCTGGTATGCAGATAACGGTGAGTCTGGCTCACTGGAAGAAGTTTCTGGCTGATGATACAATCTTTGGAGTTGTGGGTATTTAGTTGGTAATTTGAAAAATGGCACTGAACAAGAGCCCCTAGTCAAAGGTGTGTGTAAAATTAAAAGAGCCACAGACTGAGAATAGAATGTTAAGAAATAACATTTAAGTGATGGAAAGAGGAGAAGGAGCCTATGGGGAATTCTGGGAGAGAGTAAAAGTGATAGGAGATCAACCAGAAGCTGGAATGCCATGGAAACCACGCAAATAGGAGAGTCAAGAAAAACCCAGTGATAAGCAGAGTCAAATCTAGGACACAAGCACGGTGAGATGAGGCATAGAAGAAACGTATCACCAGTGGCTCTTGGGAGTGGTTCCAGAAGGGTGGTAAAGAGAAAGGTGAGTTTTAATGCGCTGAGAACTGAAGGGGAGTCAATGAATGGCATTAGAGACAACTCCTTTGACAGAATGGGAAGGAAAAAAACCAGGGGAGAGGTTGCATGAGAGCTGAAGCTGAGAGACGTAAGCACGCAGCCAGCGGAAAAGAGATTACAAGTACACGAACAAGAGGGGACGGTTCGTGGAGGAAGGAGAGAGAACCTGGAATGGGAAAGAATGCTGAGAAACGACAGGTCGAAGGTTTTGACAATGACATGATGGCCTGATTAAGGAAGGACTGTGAATTTTTAGCAGACATAATCAGTGCAGTCACCTGGTGGCTTGGCCGCTCAGCGATCTAGCCCAGGAGCAGAGAGGGGGTTCTTCTGCCGTGGTGGAGTTTTGCCAGCTGCATGCAGTGTAGGCGTAGAGGTACCATGAACTCAGGGATGTTGATGAAAGAATGGCTTAGACAGTCCACCATGGAATAAAGACGGGGTAGGGACAGAAAATGGGCATAAGGGAGCCCAAGACTAGGAGAAGATGGAGAGGCTGGGGGATAAGGAATACCCCTGAAGCTTCCCTGGAATTAAGGGCATGAGAAATGGGAAGATTAGACCAGAGTGGGGAATGCTAGAAGTTGTGACTTCAGGAGGAAGATCCCAAAGAAAGGAAGTGACCCCGTGGGGGGCTGTTGGAAAGTCAGGGATATGAAGAGGTTCCAGAATTGGAGGCTGAGGTGTTGCTGGGTCTCCCGCAGGGAGGATGAGGCTGGGTTGGCTCATTGCCTCCACTGGGTCTGCAATAGGATGTGTTAAAACATGCTAGACCGGCATCTCCTATTCTTGACACACACGACCACCTGCCTATTGGGCATTCCACCCGGATGCCTTACAGCTACTGCAGACTTAATTGGACAGAAACTGATCTCATTGTGGTTTTCTCCCGAAAGAGTCTTCTCTTTTCTCTTCCTGAGTTCCCTCTTGTGATTAATGGCTCCCCCATCTGCTTAGTAACTCAGGCCAGAAATCTCTGTCTCTCTCACATATCTCATATTCCAGTGATCTCCTCCTCTCCTCCCCATCCCCATCATTGTTATCAAGAACCTTATCCCTGGGACAATAATTGCAGCCTACCTACAGCTATCCTCCTGACTTTAATTTAGCCTTCAAGATACTGCTAGAATGATTTTCTTAAACTGCTACTCAGAGCATGTCATTTCCCTGCTCAATAACAGAAGTTCCAACCCTTAGCCAAGGACCTTGAACGTCTGTCTCTACCCTCATTTCCAGCTGCATTTTCTGTATCTTCTATTCATACATCCCTAAGTTCTAGCCAAACAAATGTATCTCCTATTCTTGGCTCTTGAGTATGTCCTACCTTTTTCTTTCTTCAGGCTGTTCACTCTGCCTAGAATGCCCTCCATCTCCCCCAATATGGCTTTTAAAGTCCTACCCCTCTTTTCAAGAACCAGATCAAATGTCACCCCTTCCATTAATCTGGTCCTCTTTTGCCTCCCTTCAACTGAAAGGACCATTCTTGAACTAAACCTCTTCTCACCATTTCCATTTTGTCTGGGCTTCTGGTCGATGCCATGCACACCTGGCTAAACCTCTTAGACTATACGTGGTTGGAGAGTAAGGGCCAAGTCTTAATCTTATTCCTTGCTGTCCCCTCCAAGGCCCCTGGGCATACCTGGGACTTTGGAGTCTATCCGAGCCAAGTGGGAATCCAGTCTCCAAGTGAAAGCTGTGTGACTTGGGTAAAATTCAGACCCTCTCTGATTTTCAGTTTCCTCCTCCCTAACACAGGGATAATGAGACTGACTTCATAGTATCATTATGAGAATTAATTGAGACAACAAAAGCAAGGCAATGAGGGTTTGCCTGGCGGATTGTAGGTGTTAAATAAAACTTTGCTTTTCCTCCAAATTGTAGCTTTGAATATGTGAAAAGAGGAGTGGAACAGAGTGAGTCAGATACTACTCATGACTCTGTGCCCAAGAGGACTCGTTTTTGGGGCAAGGGGGTAGGACCAAGGGGATTCCTCCTGCCTTCCTACTTTGCTTTCTTGCAAAATTTTCTTTAACGGACATTCTATTTTTTTAAGTTAGAAAGCACTGTTATAAGCAAACGTGTATGTACGACTTATATTCATATTGAGTAATGCTATTTTTCACTGACCACTCTGGAAATTTTCTGGGCTTGCCCTTGAGAGTTTCCATCCACAGACTGCTAGCTAAGCCAGCTGTAGAATGATCATCTCTCTGAACAATCCCGAAGTTACTCAGATCCCCCGTGGAAGCCCTGCTCTCCCCCCCTCTTTCCACATTCAATTTCCTTTCCACTATCTCCAGGGCAGCTCCTGAAATGAGAAGTTTTAATTGTTGTTCTCCACCAGGGTTTGAAAGGGCACACGGGGCATGTTTCATCAGTTGACTTTCCTGCTGGGGTAGGTGCCGTATGAGACGCATTTAAGCAGTGCTTCCTCCCCGGATCCTGTTGCTACAGCACGATGGCGTGTGTGAGGTGGGGAGAGCCATCACGCCTGGGATCCTGAGATAGCCAGGGGCACCCCCAAATCCCAGAGGATGACAGGTGCTGAACAGGACAGCAGGCCGGTGTGATTCTATAACGTGGTGTAGCGGAAAGAACGTGGGATGGAGAGGCAGCCCCAGCTGTGCTAGGTTCCCAGCTCTGCTGCGTCCTTGTTTTGTGACTTCACCACATGCCTTGTTTTGTCTCTTTGGTCCTTGGGTGGGTCCTGGAGAACGTGAGAATACAATATCTTCCTCCTAGGTTTGTTGGGGGTTAAGTGAAGGCCATGGAAAGCCCCAGCCACATGATATGTGCATAATGCGAATGCTCAATAGATGAAAAAACCCCTTTGCATCCGTGATTTCCCATCTGCCTGGAGAAGATGGCCTTTCAGACAATGTTGACATTCGTGTGACATTCCATTTCTGAGCAAGCACCAATGATGTGTGCCCAGATGATATGGAAATATCTGCCCTTGCCCCCAAGGAAGTGAGGGTCTAATGGAGCTTGGGAAAAGCTGACGAGTTAAGCCCTCAAGTCCAGTATTGTTGGTCGGGCAGAGGGAGAGCCTATGGAAGACTCCAGAAAGCACCAGAAACATCCTGGGCCCAAGACCCAGCACCAGATAGCACAACCTCAGTCCCTGAACGCTGACACTTCTTTCACAGGTGAAGGAGCTGAGGCCCAGGGAGCTCAAGTACCCCGTTCAAAGACGCACGCAGCTGCCTGACGTTGGAAACTCAACAACCGTTCCTTGGGTGAATGAGTGAACAAGGGACTGAAGGTCATAGCTGCCCACTAGTCTTTAAAAGGTATCTGCCCCCCCCCCCCCCACCCGGTCACAATCTATCCTCCCAACTTGCTCTATGCATCATTCCAAGGAGCTGCCCTGGTGACTGCAAGCCCTGGGTCAAGTACCTTTATCAGACTCCACCTGGAAGCTCTCCGTGTGGATTCAGGGCTCTGCAAAGCCCAACTGGGGTTCACCTGCCCAACCTCATCTCTGGTTACAGAATTCTTCCTGGTGATTCTAGGCTCTGGATCTCTACAACCTTTCTGGTCGTAATCCTCATAGCTTCCTACCTCCTTGTCGTTGTTTACCTTGATCCCTTTCCTCACCCTTCCCTTAGCTCAAGGGGCTTTTCCTCAGCATTTCCTGCCTGCAGAATTCTAGTTAAACATGATCTCCTTGGAAGGAGTCATGTCCTGTGCTCCCAAAGCACTGCCCGTCCCTCGTCCTTCCGCAGTTGGCCCTTCCAAGCCAACTGTGGAGTGGAGCCATTTGAGTCTGTTACGCACTGGGTGAGCTCCTCGAGGGTAGCAGAAGGAAACTGATACGTCTCTGCAGCCCCGACTCCCTGCCCAGGGCTTAGCACGAGTAGGTGCTCAGTAGGTACGAGGTGAGTGAATGAATGTATAAGTAAATGAGCATAAGTCCTGTTCATCTGCAAGGAGCTTGGGGCACACATGCATGAGGTGGTTGGTTAGGGGAATTGAGAACATGAGTGATGCTGAGCTGACTGGGCTACGAGGGATGAGAAGGGGGTTGGGCCCAGGTGGGGAGCTTCGGTGAGGATCCTGGCTGGCCTGGGGGCCGTGAACATCACGTGTGCCACATGGAGGTGTTGGGTAGACACCGCAATGCGTGTTGACATGTAATGAATGTATGATATGACGGGATTCAAATTGAGTCTATCCCAGGCTCTGCTTCATTTACTTCTCATGGCAACCCTACCGAGCACTTCCCACTATCACCCTCATTTGTCATCAGACAAAGGGGTGAAGTAATTCACCCACAGAGACCCAGATCGTGAGTGGTGGAGCCCCAGTCAAACCATTGCTGTTTGACCCCAGAGCCTGTGCTGTCATCCACCTCACCACCTTCACATGACATGCAACAAATGGTGCCCTTGCCTGCTCGGGGCTCGTCCCAGAGCCAGGACTACAGAGCGGACAATGATCTATGCAAAGCTGAGAGATCAGCTATCATGCAAATAGCTTGGGTCTCTACATGCCTGTGTGCATGTGTTTACCAAGGACAGGTCACAGTGTTGTCTTACTCCATTTGGGCTGCCGTAACAGAATACCATAGATGGGGTGGCTTATCCACAACAGGAATTTATTTCTTACAAGTCTGAAGGCTGGGACATCAAGATCAAGGTGCCAAGAAATTCAGTGTCTGGTGAGGACCTACTTCCCATCTTCTTGCTGGGTCCTCACGTGGCAGAAGGGACAAGGGAGCTCTCTGAAGACTTTTTCATAAGGGCACTAATCCCATTCACGGGGGCCCCATCCTCATGACCTCATCACCTCCCAGAGAAGGCCCCACCTTCTAAGACCATCACATTGGGGATTAGGTTTCAACATAGGAACTGGAGGCAGGGGACACAAATATCGAGTCTAGGAAATGTTTTTAGGCACGGCTCATACGTACAGAGGTTGTCACAGTTTACCAACCCCTTTCCCCTCCATTGTGTCATTTTATACTCACACCTGCCCTGCAATGCCAGCATTGCTTCGCAGACGGAGATCAGACAAGATTAAGTAACAGGTGCATAGTCACATTCTAGGGAGGTGGTAGGGTTGGAAATTCAGTGCATGTCCATTGCTTTGTCTTATGAGGGTCTTTGAGGATCATTCATTAATGACACCCCTTCCGTGTCCAAAAGAGAAGGTGGATGGAACATTTATTAATTTTTTAGATATTTATTTATTTATAAAATATAAATATTTATATAAAGATATATAAATATATAATATAAATATTTCTATAAAATAAATATATTTGTTTATTTTATTTATTTTTGAGAGTGCGAGATTTTTATTTATTTATTTATTTTTATATAAAATATAAATATTTATATGATATATAAATATTTTTATATAAATGATATATAAATATTTATATAAAATAAATATATTCGTTTATTTTATTTATTTATTTTTGAGAGACAGAGTGTGAGATTTTTTATTTTATTTATTTATTTTTATATAAATATATTTATATAAAAATATATATAAAATATAAATATATATATTTATTTTTGAGAGAGAGAGAGTGCGAGCATGTGTTTACCATGCAAGGGGGAAAAGGCAGAGGGAGAGGGAGAGAGAATCTCAAGTCAACTCCATGCTGAGTGCAGAGCCCAACGCATGGCTCAAACTCAGGGACCCTGAGATCATGACTTGAGTGGAAATCAAGAGTTGGCCGCATAACCGACTAAGACACCCAGGCACCCCCGGATGAAACATTTAGATTAGAGAACATGGCTTATATCCTTGGGTAAGTGGACTTAGCAGAATTAAACCCTAGAATTAAACCGACTTAACCACTTGGTCCTAGCAGCTGGAGTGGGATGGTCCATAGGGGAGCGGGTCCTCCCGGGTCAGTCCTAGGACACAGGAGAGTAGAGAACTCAGGCGTTGGTGGGGAGGCTCACTCTCAAGACGAAGAGGAAAGGAGCTAACCTGAGCCTGCCTGGTTTAATTTGCCGTGTTTGCCCATCAGATAAGTCACTTTGGCCCCTGGTGAGATTGAGGGAAGGGGGTAGAGAGAGGCCATTAGCCAAGTTCCTTCCGTATGGAAAGAAACAGGAAACGTGAAGAGTTCCACTAATCACGTTCCTTCCTTGACAGTGGAAATATCAAGACTAAAAACCAGTGCTCCCGCCTCACAGGAGGAATCACGGAAAATGCTTGACCCACTGCCATTGCCAGATTGTTGCAAAGAAAAGGTGTATCACGCCTGACTTGAAAGCTATGCATCGCTAGGAAATTTCACTAGAATACAGCTGGTGAAGGGGACACACTTTGCCTTCAGTGCTGTTGCAAACGATCTTTACATTTCCTTGCTGAGCATCTGGCCGGTGAAGAATGTGGCAACGAGTCAGGTAAAATTTTCCACCTGATTAAATGTGTCAGAAAGTTAAAACAAGAGCTTTCCTGGGTCAGGGAGCAAGAATATCCTGTCCCCTTCATGGTCCTTCTAGCTGGACTAACAATCAAAATGAGACAGGTGAGCAGCGGAAAATCTCGTTGAATACCGTACGTACGGAGAATCCACACAGACGTGGAAATTCCAGAGGCAGTCAGACACAGTCAGGTGCGTGTATCCTCCTGCATCGAGGAGAAGGAGGCAAGGTGACGGGGACTTCAGCGGGGAAGAAATGCACTTCATAGGTAGATGGAAAGAAAGGAAATGTTTGGCAAATAAACGTTTGCTGGGCCACTCAGAAACAAGGGGGCACAGAAGGCTGAAAGTCAAACACGCCTTGCCAGGTCCCTCTCTGGCTCCCATCCCTGGTTCCTATCATAACGTAGTGATCTATGCTGATAGCTCTCTTCCTGGAGCAGGTCCTCTATCTAAATTATTTTTAGGCAGTTGTGGGGAAGGTAAAGAGCTTTTCTGAATCTGCTGGGTCTTAATGGTTTTTTTTTTTTTTTTTTTAATTTTTTGAAGTGGGCTCCACACCCATGTGGGACTCAAACTCACAACCCTGAGATCAAGAGTCGCAGGCTCCGCCACCTGAGCCTGCCGCATGCCCCTGATGGCTTTTTAATTCAAAACAGTCTTCATGCCAAAGTGGCCCATCTTGGGGTGGCCTGCCCTTGGCCCCTACACCTGTAATTAGCATTATTATGGAAAATAATGGCTTTATATTTTGAACTACAAAGCTACAAAATATGAGAAAATTCTTAGAGAGGGGTTTTGATGGGAAGCCTATCCAAAATTTTAGACCTCTATTTCAACCTTCGATGTGTGTACTAAAGACAAAAATTTTAAATAATGTAGAAAGAAACATTCTCTATCTAGAAATATATTTGGTTGACATTTACCTAATAATAATTGTTTGAAAAAAATACCATAATGTCCCCAGGTGTTTACTCCTTTTTAAAAAATCAGTTTTATTGCGGATTTACATGCCACAAAGTTCACCAGTTTTAAGTGTGTCATTTTATGGGTTTTGACAAAGGTAAATAGCCATGTAATCACTAGTAATAGTTACTGGTTAGAAAAATATCAAATTCCTTATATAGCAGTTGATGCCTTTTATAAATCTTCAAGGGATCATTCATTGTTCTCTAGAACTTACTACATTTAACTAATTTCATATAGAATCGCATTTTTTAATAAAGAAGGGAACAATTAAACATATTTCCCTTGCAGGCAGCATGCGCTGTTACAGGAAGCCGTGTGGGCGGGCACTAGAGTTGGCTGCAAAGCAACGTCCCTCAGAAGGGGAGAAAACTATTCACTCCCCAGCAACATTGATAATCCTGAGTCCATAATGGAGCCGGAAACCCAGGAGCCAACATTGCTGCTTTGCCAGCTCTGGAGAAATGCTCCCCACACTCCCCTCCCATCCTCTCAGGCCGTTCACACCCAGCTCAGCTTCCTTTTACATAACACCTCAGTGGTGAGAAAGTGCTTTCACAACCATTTTACAGTTTAAAAAGTGCTATCGCCTCCATTAACTTATTTAATCTCTTCCTGCTTGCCCTGAAGCTAACCGGGCCCTTCGATGAATTCACTCAGAGTTGGATCTTGAAATTACCAAGCCCTGTGTGTCTGCATCTCTCTTGCCAGGCACGGCTCTCTTAATGGCAAGGTGCACCGCCATCGGGCTGCAACTCGATGGGGGACGAGCCGTCATTCTGTGGGCTCCGTTGCCACTGAACACTAGGTGTCGGGGGCTGATGATCTGGGGAGTTGATCCAGCAGTAATTTGGAACTCAGGCTCCAGAGCCAAGTCCCTGCTGCTCTGGCCGGGGTTTGGGGTGTGTGAAAAAGCAGTGCAGGAGAAAGATCCAGAGCGCATCTCAAGAAAGTCTTTTGCCAAAGCTCAACTGCAGAGGTGAGAGAGAGTCTAGATGGGGGATGGCAGGCAGTTTTCTCCCCATCTTTAGAGGAAGTGGTTGGCAGGCCCGGGACACAAAGAGAGAATGGAATGGGGGATGACTTATGCCCTTCCCCACGGCAATGCCTGCATCCCTGGTCCCAGATGGAAGCAGGTCACTAGGATTATAATATGGCCACTTGGGGGCCATGGCTCAGGAATCAGAGAACCTGGATCCCAACGCCAATGCTGGCATCAAGTTGCTGTTCACCCTTGAGCAAGCCTCTCGCCTTCTCTGACCTTCGATTGTCTCATCTGTAAAAGGAGGGGAGTTGGTGATTGCTGAGTGTCTTCTAGAACTGGAATTCTAGCACTCCGTGGAAGGAGAGCTAGGGGGTTTGAGTGGTGGGCTGAAGAATAGGGAGGCCGTGTGCTCTGCAGTCGCAGGTGTCCCAGCTGAGTGGTGCCCCAGCTCCTCCTTACTTCTGATGACTCCACTCCGCATTCATTTCCCCTTCCTCCTCTTGGGTCCTCTCGGATCCCTCAAATCTAGAGCCCTGAGGGATCGCCCCGGTTTGTAGTATGACACGTTAGTGGAAGTGGCAAAGGTTTTGGAGTAGGCAGATGTTGACGCACATACTGGCTCCAACCCTCGCTCGCCTGGCAGATCGCCTGTCCATTCTTGTCCATGCCTGAGAAGGGGGGATAATGCTTCCTATGTCCCAGAGCTGTTGGGAAGATGAGAAGGGTAAACCACCAATTGTAGAAGCCTCTTGATGAATGACAGCTGTTCTTAAATAATAACACCGAAGTAATGAAAGAATCAGAAACAGTGACATTGTTCCCCCATTCCCCCCATTCAGTGCTGTAGGGGCTCCCACGGACACTATCAGAAATGTGGCTTGGGGCACCTGGGTGGCACAGCGGTTAAGCGTCTGCCTTCGGCCCAGGGCGTGATCCTGGCGTTATGGGATTGAGCCCCACATCAGGCTCCTCTGCTATGAGCCTGCTTCTTCCTCTCCCACTCCCCCTGCTTGTGTTCCCTCTCTCGCTGGCTGTCTCTATCTCTGTCGAATAAATAAATAAAATCTTTAAAAAAAAAAAAAAAGAAAAGAAATGTGGCTTGATCGTGTGCTCCGGAAGCCCTTCTTCCCCATCCCTGCATGCAGGAAAACAAGCCTGGAGCAAAAATCCTAGCACTAGGATGTGCCCCAGATCCACACTCATTAGCTGAGGGAACTTGAGCCCTCTGAGCCAGTGTTTCTTGTTTGCTCATTCACTCATTCATTCAGCAGGCTTTTGTGGGGCACTGTTTGCTGGGGGGCACTGCATCAAAGGAGGTACGTAACCCCAACTCGACCTGTCTCAAGGGTTGCCATGGGGATCAGAAGAGATGATGGGGGGCCGTTGGTGGGATTTAAGGAGGGTTCTGAGCATTGGTTATTACTATCCATAAAGTCATTGCTATGGTGATACCCAAGGCCAGGTATCGTGAACCCTAAGTGAGGTGGGAAAGGCCAGAGACTGCTGTGAAAGGGACTCACGCAGAAACCCAGCGTCTGAGCCAGCAGGACTTGAAGACGGGGAGAAAACTGGCAGTTGGACCTCATTTCCTGGAAGGGCAGGACCAGGTCCACAATTGCTCATCCCTGCATCCCCAGTGCCTAACCTCATGCTGGGCACAAGCGAGGGTCTTAGGATAGAAGGGAGCAGGGAAGGGTTGGGCATAGCGGCTACTTCAGCTGTGTCCATATGGGGCTTGCAGGCCTAAATATTCATATAAAACAAGTTATCCCACATGTGAGGCTCTCTCCAGCAATGCTCAGCTGCTTGGGTGCCAGCAACTAAAGAGGGTCATTGAAGAGGGTCATTGACCTCAATCTGGTGGCATCTGGCCAAGTAAGAGAAATGGTAGAAGAGGGGCAACAGCGTGGTGCATTCTGCAAGAAATTGACTTTAAGGGTGAACCAAAGAGTCTAAAGTAAGAAGAGGTCATACTCTGAGAGAGTACCAGCCCTTGGAATGGAGAGTACGGTGAGAGGGAGGAATGGTGGCAGGGGGACCGGAGTAAGTGAATTATGGAATCCTTGCAACTGAGGTTTCCAAGGTGATATGATCACTTGGTGGTGACAATGTCCAGGGTGTGCCAGTGGGGGCAGGTGGTTTTGTTGGGATAAAGAAGGTTGTTGGATATAGAAAGTTCAGGAGCTGATGAACCAAGGGAGCTGAGTTATCTACACATACATTGTAGCCACTGAGAGTGAGATTTTGGTGGAGAAGAAGGTGAACCAGGAGTTCAAGTTCTCAGTGAGTAAGAGGAATAACAGAGAGATCAGTAACTAATCAGGGTAAGGGGAGGTATACTGGGTAGCATGAACATCAAGTGAGGGGGGAAAGAGGTCTGGAAAAGGCATAAGGATGAAAGGAGGACACTTAACCCATTCCTGGTGCTGAGATAGAAAGGTATTTTAGGCATGGCTCTGATTAACGGGGCCTCAGATTCTCAGCCAGCAGCCGATGAGAAGCAACAAACCAGGAAGGAGAAAAGACCTGAGAGCTGACCCAACAGCTGGTGGTAATGCTAGGAGTGGTCGTCACACTGATGTCAGGGGAAACTGATGAACTACACAAAGCACACACACTCAAAACAGAAAGTGGTCCTTGCGGAAATGGTTGATTCTAGGGTGGGGGAAGGGAATACACGAGATGAATCTGGAGCATCTTGGAGATTTGGAAAGCAAGGAAGTGCAACCAAGAAAATCCACAATGATGAGCGTATACCAAAGGGATCCAGGAGCCAACTGAAAGGGCTCCCAATGACCAGAGCTGGAACAATTTGAACAACAAGATAAATCGAACCGTATTGGATTGTAACCGGAAGTATAAAATAAATACCCACATGTCCATAGTAACCTGCACACACGATTGAAAAAATAAATAAGTAAGCGAGGGAGACTAGACAAATCTCACATGCAAAAGAATTCCAAATATTTTATGTTGATCCTCCATCCTCAAGAAGGAGGAGCACAGCTTTCCACTCCCCAAGTGTGGGCTGTGCATGGTGACTTCTGAAGGATGATGGAATAGGCCACCCCAAAACATGGCTTGGATTATTTTGGATAATTTTGAGCTGAAGGCAATTTGAGAAGAAGCAGATACAAGGAAAGTCTCTGACCTCCCTCTCCTTGCCTAAAAGCAGGGCATAAATTAGTAAAGGTGGCCCCCACTCCCCTCTCTGCCAGGAAGAACAGAGTTCATCAATGAGATAACTCTAGGCTCTCGGCCCAGAGACAGCACCCAAGGAATCTACGTAAAAACTACACTAACGATGGGGCGCCTGGGTAGCGCAGTCGTTAAAGCGTCTGCCTTCGGCTCAGGGCGTGATCCCGGCGTTCCGGGATCGAGTCCCACATCGGGCTCCTCTGCTGGGAGCCTGCTTCTTCCTCTCTCACTCGCTTGCTGTGTTCCCTCTCTCGCTGGCTGTCTCTCTGTCACATAAATAAATAAAATCTTAAAAAAAAAAAAAAAAAACTACACTAACGAGCCCTAATCTTCCATCCTCCTCCTGTATAAGAAACTCAAAGTCGTTTTCCTTGGTCTTGTCACTCCTATTCAAAATGTAATTTTGTTTTGTTCAGACGGTATCTAAGCCCCTGTTCTAGACACCCCTCTGAGTGACTCGTCACCGAGTGCTCCCACCTATATGCACAATGCACATGCCAATGAACTGCTTTGTTTTTCTCATACTAATCTGTCTGCTGTCAGACTGATTCACAGAGATCCAGCCAATGACCCTAAGATGTTTTCTTCCCCTCCACATGCCTCTGAAGAGAACAGTATGAAAAAGTGGGGAAAGGGAATGAGTAACCTTACAGTGGATCAACCAACAAGCATGGCCTCGGTCAGGGCCAAGGACAACAGCGATAAGTCACGTTTCTAGTAGGTACCCTCCCCCCCTTGCTATGACATGGTGATCTGTCTGGTCTTCCTCCCCAAACCCATAAGCCCAACCTAGTCATGGGAAAAACACCAGACAAATCCCAACGGAGGGACATTCTACAAAGTGCCTGACTCAACAAAACCGTCAAGTTCATCAAAACCAAGGAGAGTCTGAGAACTACCACAGCCAAGAGGAGCCTCAGAAGACATGTCGGGTAAATGGGATGCGGTGCCTTGGATGGGGTCTTGGGACAGGAAAATATCATTGGGTTGGAAACTGAGGAAATCCGAACGAAGTTTGGTTAATTGACGAGGACAAATGTACCATAATAATGGAAGGTGGTAATGACAGGAGAAACCAGGCATGGGGGATCTGGGAACTCTCCGCACTATCGTCGCAATTTTTCTCTAAATCTAAAACTTCTCTAAATAAAATTAAAAGTTTATTTAAAGAACTCAGCAGAAAGGACAAACCAATCTGCATATTTTCTTAGGATCTACGGTCTCCTTCTAAAATAATAGATATTCATTACAGAGTTTATAATTTTGAAAAAATGACGTTTTCAGCCACTTAATTTCAGATGGCAGGGATGAACGTAATACCTTCAGAAAGATGTGGAAAACATCTTGAGCTCTCACGATGGTTAGAAGGTCACTGGCATTAGATGTTGGTTAGGGCAGTTGAAAGCTCCTGCCTGGGGGGTGCCTGGGTGGCTCAGTCGTTGAGTGTCTGCCTTCAGCTCAGGTCATGATCCCAGGGTCCTGGGATTGAGCCCCGCATCGGGCTCCCTGCTCAGTGGAAAGCCTGCTTCTCCCTCTCCCACTTCTCCTGCTGGTGTTCCCTCTCTCGCTGTGTCTCTCTCTGTCCAATAAATAAATAAAATCTTAAAAAAAAAAACAAATAGGTTACTGTAGCTCCATTAGGGTTTTCTATCTGTATAATCATATCATCTGCAAATAACAAGAAAGAAAGAAAGAAAGAAAGAAAGAAAGAAAGAAAGAAAGAAAGAAAGAAAGAAAGAAAGAAAGCTCCTGCTTGACTTTTAGACAGACATGGGTTTAAATCCCATCTACCAGTTGTGTGTCTTTGGGCAAGTACTCTTGACTTCTCAGGGCCTCAGTTTCTCCACCAGCAAAATGGGAAGAAAGGGCCTGCTTTGCATTCAACACTTCCGTGAAAATTAAATGAGATAAAACACATGAAATGTCTTACAAAACCTGTAGAGCTCCTAGTGCCTGGCATACGCTCCGTGAATGACAGTTCTCAAGCAAGCCGTGTCCAAGTCACCCTTGTCCCCTTTGGATGTGATTGGAGTCACCATGCTGCTCAAACCTTCATGAGCACACAAATCCCCCGAGGATCTTACTAAAATGCTGCTTCTGAGTCAGTAGGTCGGGGTAGGGTATAGACTCTACACGTCTCCCGAGCAAACAGGTGATGCTGATGCTGCTGGTCTGGGGACCCCATGATGAGCAGGGAGAGTCTCGGCTCCTGTGGACCGGCCCTGACCTGCCCACTCGGTGTCCTTGGGCAAGTGACCTTCCCTTGCTGGGGCTTACTCTCCCATCAGTGAAACAAAACAGAACAAAGCCAAGAAGCAAAAGAAGAAAGCACACAAATTTCCTTTCCAAGAGCGATGGCTTTGCCTCCCAAAGTGACAGCACGGTTTACCCTGACGCTGTCCGGCTGGCTCATCCGTACATCCAGGCTCTGGAAACCCAGACAGGGGCTGTACCTGCTAGCTCCCTTCCAGGTTCTCAGGAGGTGACCTTGTTCCGGCCTCCCCAATTGCTTAAGGTTTGTAAGGATCATGGTGGGGACCTTTAAAAGGCTCAAGGGGAAAAACACCCTAATTTTACAGATAAAATTAAATGGAACAAATTGCATTATTTCTTTTTTTTTTTTTTTTTTTTGTGAAAACAAAAGATGGGTTTTATTGATGCCTTAGTTTTTATCAACTTCTTTTTTTTTTTTTTTTTTTTTGATGATTTTTTATTATATTATGTTAGTCACCATACAGTACATCCCCGGTTTCCGATGTAAGGCTCGATGATTCATTAGTTGTGTATAACACCCAGTGCACCATGCAATACGTGCCCTCCTTACTACCCATCACCGGTCTATCCCATTCCCCCACCCCCCTCCCCTCTGAAGTCCTCAGTTTGTTTCTCATAGTCCATAGTCTCTCATGTTTCATTCCCCCTTCTGATTACCCCCCCCTTTCTTTATCCCTTTCTTCCCCTACTGATCATCCTAGTTCTTATGTTCCATAGATGAGAGAAATCATATGATAGTTGTCTTTCTCTGCTTGACTTATTTCACTTAGCATTATCTCCTCCAGTGCTGTCCATGTTGTAGCAAATGTTGAGAACTCGTTCTTTCTGATAGCTGAGTAATATTCCATTGTATATATGGACCACAACTTCTTAATCCAGTCATCTGTTGAAGGGCATCTCGGCTCCTTCCACGATTTAGCTATTGTGGACATTGCTGCTATGAACATTGGGGTGCATATGGCCCTTCTCTTCACTACGTCTGTATCTTTGGGGTAAATACCCAGTAGTGCAATGGCTGGATCATAGGGTAGCTCAATTTTTAACTTTTTAAGGGACCTCCACACTGTTTTCCAGAGTGGCTGTACCAACTTGCATTCCCACCAACAATGTAGGAGGGATCCTCTTTCTCCACATCCTCTCCAACAATTGTTGTTTCTTGCCTTGTCTATTTTTGCCATTCTAACTGGCGTAAGGTGGTATCTCAGTGTGGTTTTGATTTGAATTTCCTTGATGGCTAATGATTTTGAACATTTTTTCATGTGTCTGTTAGCCATTTGTATGTCTTCATTGGAAAAGTGTCTGTTCATATCTTCTGCCCATTTTTTGATTTGTTTATTTGTTTCTCGTGTATTGAGTTTGAGAAGTTCTTTGTAGATCTTGGATACCAGTCCTTTATCTGTAGTGTCATTTGCAAATATATTCTCCCATTCCGTGGGCTGCCTCTTAGTTTTTCTGACTGTTTCCTTGGCTGTGCAGAAACTTTTAATCTTGATGAAGTCCCATAAATTCATTTTATCTTTTGTTTCTCTTGCCTTTGGGGATGTGTCATGAAAAAGGTTGCTTTGGCCGATGTCGTAGAGGTTGTTGCCTATGTTCTCCTCTAGAATTTTGATAGATTCCTGTCTCACATTGAGGTCTTTCATCCATTTGGAGTTTATTTTTGTGTATGGTGTGAGATAGTGGTCAAGTTTCATTCTCTTGCATGTAGCTGTCCAATTTTCCCAGCACCATTTATTGAAGAGACTGTCTTTTTCCCACCGGATGTTTTTTCCTGCTTTATCAAATACTAGTTGCCCAAAGAGCCGAGGGTCCATTTCTGGGCTCTCTATTCTGTTCCATTGGTCTATGTGTCTGTTTTTGTGCCAGTACCATGCTGTCTTTGTGATCACAGCTTTGTAGTACAGCTCGAAATCCGGCATTGTGATGCCCCCAGCTTTGTTTTTCCTTTTCAACAGTTCCTTGGAGATTCGGGGCCTTTTCTGTTTCCATACAAATTTAAGGACTGTTTGTTCCAGTTCTTTGAAAAATGTCCTTGGTATTTTGATCGGGATAGCATTGAAAGTGTAGATTGCTCTGGGTAGCATGGACATTTTAACTATGTTAATTCTTCCGATCCATGAGCATGGAATATCTTTCCATCTTTTTATGTCTTCCTCAATGTCTTTCAAGAGTGATTTATAGTTTCTAGAATATAGGTCCTTTACGTCTCTGGTTAAGTTAATTCCAAGGTAACGTATGGTTTTTGGTGCTATTGTAAATGGGATGGATTCCCTAATTTCTCTTTCTTCGGTCTCGTTATTCGTGTATAGAAATGCAACTGATTTCTGAGCATTTATTTTGTATCCTGCCACATTACTGAATTGCTCTATAACTTCTAATAATTTGGGAGTGGCTTCTTTTGGGTTTTCCATATAGAGTATCATGTCATCTGCAAAGAGAGACATTTTGACTTCTTCTTTGCCAATTTGAATACCTTTGATCCCTTTTTGTCGTCTGATTGCTGTTGCAAGGACTTCTAGTACTATGTTGAATAATAGTGGCGAGAGTGGGCATCCTTGTCGAGTTCCTGATCTTAAGGAAAAGGCTTCCAGCTTTTCTCCATTGAGAATAATATTTGCAGTAGGCTTTTCATAGATGGCTTTTATGAGATTGAGAAATGTACCTTCTATTCCTACACTCTGAAGGGTTTTAATCAGGAAAGGATGCTGTATTTTGTCAAATGCTTTTTCGGCATCGATTGAGAGGATCATATGGTTCCTGAGTCTTTTCTTGTTGATATGATGTATCACGCTGATTGATTTGCGAATATTGAACCACGCTTGCATCCCAGGTATGAATCCCACTTGATCGTGATGGATAATCCTTTTAATGTACTGTTGGATTCTATTAGCAAGTATCTTGTTGAGGATTTTGGCGTCCATATTCATTAGGGAAATCGGTCTGTAATTCTCCTTTTTGAGGGGGTCTTTGCCTGGTTTGGGGATCAAGGTAATATTGGCCTCATAGAATGAGTTTGGTAGCTTTCCTTCTGTTTCTATTTTTTGAAATAGCTTTAGGAGAATAGGTATTATTTCTTCTTTGAATGTTTGGTAGAATTCCCCAGGAAAACCGTCCGGGCCTGGAGTTTTGTTATTTGGAAGGTTGTTTATCACTGACTCAATTTCTTCATAATTAATTGGCCTGTTTAAGGAATCAATTTCTTCCGGTTTCAATCTTGGTAGTTTATAGGTTTCCAGGAAGGATTCCATCTCTTCCAGATTGCTTAGTTTATTGGCATATAGCTGTTGATAAAAATTTCTAATAATCCTTCCAATTTCAATGGTGCTCGTCGTGACCTCTCCTTTTTCATTCATAATTTTAATAATCTGGGTCCTTTCTCTTTTCTTTTGGATAAGTCTTGCCAGTGGTCTGTCAATTTTATTGATTCTCTCAAAGAACCAGCTTCTAGTCCTGTTGATCTGCTCTACTGTACTTCTGGTTTCTGCTTGATTGATTTCAGCTCTAATTTTGGTCAACTGCTTCCTCGTACGTGGATTAGGCCTGTCCCTCTGTTGCTGTTCCAGCTTCTTGAGGTGGGAATATAAAAACTGCATTTTAGATTTTTCTATTCTTTTGAGTGAGGCTTGGATGGCTATGTATTTCCCCCTTAGGACTGCCTTTGCAGTATCCCATAGGTTTTGGACTGTTGTATTTTCATTCTCATTGGTCTCCATAAATTGTTTAATTTGATTTTTGATTTCCTGGTTTATCGAGTCATTCCTGAGCAGGATGGTTCTTAGTCTCCAAGTGTTTGAGTTTCTTCCAAATTTTTCCTTGTGGTTGAGTTCCAATTTCAGAGCGTTGTGGTCTGAGAATATGCAGGGGATAATTTCAATCTTTTGGTATCGGTTGAGACCTGTTTTGTGTCCCAGAACATGGTCTATTCTTGAGAATGTTCCATGGGCATTAGAATAGAATGAGTATTTTTTGGTTCTGGGGTGTAGTGTTCTATATATATCTATGAGGTCCAACTCATCGAGTATGGCATTCAAAGCCTTTGATTCTTTGCTTAGTTTTTGCCAGGGTGTTCTGTCTATTTCTGATAGTGGAGTGTTGAGGTCCCCTACTATTAATGTATTTTCATTTATATGTCTCTTTATTCTGGATAAGAGTTGGCTTGTGTATCTTGCTGCTCCCCTGTTGGGGGCATATATATTTATAATTGTCATATCCACTTGTTGAATACTTCCCTTAAGAATAATATAGTGCCCTTCTGCATCTCTAACTATAGTCTGTAGTTTAAAATCCAATTTATCTGATATGAGAATTGCTACCCCAGCTTTCTTTTGAGGACCATTTGCGTGAAAGATGGTACTCCATCCCCTTACTCTCAGTCTGAATGCATCTTTGGGTTTGAAATGAGTCTCTTGTAGACAGCAAATGGATGGGTCATTTCTTTTTATCCAATCTGCAACCCTGTGGCGCTTTATGGGATGGTTCAAACCATTTACATTAAGGCTGATTACTGAGAGATATGATTTTAATGTTGCCATGTTGCCAGTAAAGTCTTTTTTTTGTATTGGCTGTGACTTTCTGTTCTGTATCACTCTTGGGGCCTTTTTACTTTTATAGAACCCCCCGTAATATCTCCTGTAGGGCTGGTTTCGTAGTTACAAAATGGGTTAGTGACTGGCGATTCTGAAATGTCTTTATTTCTCCATCAATTCTGAATGACAGCCTTGCTGGATAAAGGATCCTTGGCTGCATGTTTTTCTCTGAAAGAGCTTTAAATATGCTCCCCCAACCCTTTCTCTCATTCCAGGTCTGTGTAGACAGGTCTGACGTAATTCTGATGCTTTTGCCTTGGTACGTGAGAAATTTCTTTGCCCTGGCCGCTTTCAATACTGTATCCTTGCATCTAATATTTGCAAAATGCACTATGACGTGACGTGGCGTAGGTTTGTCGTGGTTGAGCTTGGGAGGGGTCCTCTCTGCCTCTTGGACACGAATGTTTGTTTCCCTTGCTAGATTAGGGAAGTTTTCAGCTACAATTTGTTCAAATATCTCTTCTAGACCTCTGTTTTTCTCCACCCCCTCGGGGAAAAATTGCATTATTTCTGTCTGAATTCCCTTCCTCATGGCTCATTTTGACACGCAGGAAATAAATTGCCATCAACCCCCCAAACCAGCTGCTTCCAGTCAGAGCGAATGGATCATGATTTAATGAAGACAGCCATCTGGTACAGGGTAAAAACCCTAATTAAGCAATATATGAATCAGAACAGAATTAGCGTTCAAGTCCTTAGAGCTCTGTAACTGCTGGGAGCCTCGTGCAGTCGTCACCACGTGGAGCAGCCTCCCTTTACGCAAGCATGGACACAGGAGGAACCCATCCCGCACCTGGGATCCTGCAGCCCCAACAGGAGGGCTCCGATTCTGTGGCGTTAATTGAAATAAACAACTGCTCCCAGAGGAAGCTTGGTGTCCTCTGAACACTCCCGTGCATGGGACACGTCACAGTTTGCCAAATGCTTTCGCACCAGGCGTCCCTTGAGTCCTCTGCCCCTCACCCCTATGGGGCTGCCAGCCACAGCGACAGGGTCAGTGGCTCACTCAAGGGCCCACAGCCAGAAAGGAGCCAGGTCAAGCCTGAAGTCCAGGTCATTCATTGGCCTCCACATCCTGCCACGCTGGCTGCCCCCTCCTTAGGTGAATATCCCTGAGGCTTTCATGCCATCCTAAATTACTGAGAGACTCTAATTACCCAGGCTCCGGGCTCTGCATGGTCAGCGCCCTCTGCCTCTTTCAGATGTTGGAGAGAAAGACTCTATCGCCCCACAAGGCTACTTGAAGTTCTCTCTACAGCGGTCTAGTTGGACAGAGGACCAGCTAGCTGGGAGACCATGACCACTGTTTCATGGCTGTATTGGGAGATCTTGCAGCTCTGGGCCGTGCACATAGCAGGTACTCATTGAATAATTGTTGAATGGGTAAAAGAATAAATGCATGGCCTTGAGAAGTCCTTGCATCTCTTGCGGCTTAGCCTTGGGACTCTAGAGAAATGCTCAGCTGCTACCTCTTGCCATTATTTGAAGCTCTCAGTATATTATGTGTTCATCAAAGATCTTAAAAAAAAAAAAAGTCGTACCGCCAAGTGATGCGCTCCGACTGACAAAGGAACAGAACTCTATGCTCCATCCCTTGCCAGCCCGGAATTGTTCTGCTTTAACAGCACCGCGAGGTGTGGCTGGTAGCTGACCCTTGTCTCAGCTGCCGTGTCCTTTGTTACCACAGAGGAGAAGTGCTTTTTCCCGTATGTTTCCCTACTAAGTGTGTCTTTCTCATTTGGAAATCATGTCTTTCACTCATTTAACAACGGAACATATTCGTTTTTAATGGGTATGAATTCTTTACATAGTATAGTAACTTTTTGCTGTAAATATTTTCCCCATGTGTTTTCTCCCCTCCATACCTCCCCTCAGAATGTGTAGAAATTCTAAATTTTGCTCGTGTCCCAGGGCGTCTGGATGGCTCAGTGGGTTGAGCCTCTGACTCTTGATTTCGGCTCAGGTCATGATCTCAGGGTCATGAGACCAAGCCCTGCATGAGGCTCTCCTCTCAGTGAGTCTGCTTGAGATTCTCTCCCTCTGCCCCGCCCCCTGCTTACGTTCCCTCTGTCCCTAAATAAGTAAATAAAATCTTTAATTTTTTTTTTTTGAGTCCCTTCTTCCCATTGTTTTTCCTTGGGCTTTTTTCTACTACGGCTCTACTTAGCAAGTCTTTTCTGCCCCAGATAGCCAATAAATATTCATTTCTACTTCTTCCAATGTCCTGTTGATTTTCTCACATTTACATTACCTCTGTAATCCATCTGGAATGTATTTTGTTATTTGGAGTGAGTGGCTTTCCTTTTGGCTGCTCGCTTCTTCATTCTCCGTGAGGCTGCAGGGACCCAGACACGTCCAGGTTCAAAAGGACACAGCTAGACATCAGTGTGAGCCTGAGTGGATCCTGGGCTTGTATCAAGCATGTTGAGTATCTAAAATTAGATCGCCCTGGGAAAAGAAGTCTTTTTTTTTTTTTTAAAGATTTTATTTATTTATTCGACAGAGATAGAGACAACCAGCGAGAGAGGGAACACAAGCAGGGGGAGTGGGAGAGGAAGAAGCAGGGTCATAGCGGAGGAGCCTGATGTGGGGCTCGATCCCATAATGCTGGGATCACGCCCTGAGCTGAAGGCAGACGCTTAACCGCTGTGCCACCCAGGCGCCCCGGGAAAAGAAGGCTTGGTCATCTTCGTACAAATGGAAGAAGAACCAAGACAAAGAGTTAAATCATTGTTTTTAGGTCCTACACCTCTACTCACTCCGGAGATTCGGATCCAGGGTCATTTCCTGTTGTCCCAGCCGCCAGCACAGCCCCTGCTCACAGAAGCCACTCAGGAAATGCACGTCTAATGACTGTACAGATTTAGGAATAAGTGACACTTATAAAGTTCCATTGGGCCCCTGCCATGTGTGCCGAGCATCTTCAAGATTCTATCTCGTAAACACTCACAATAAACCAGGAAGGTAGTGATGACTCATTTCGTTTACCCAGCAGGAAACTGAGGCTCAGAGAAGTAAGGGGCGCAACCGCAGTATTGGGGCTTCAGTTTTCAGCAATGCTGCACATCCTTCCTTGTTCGGAGCCTTCTTTTTCAGATGAGGACATCAAGGCTCAGGGAGAAGCTCGAGGTCACGTTGTCAACACGTTCTTAGGCAGACTCGTGCTGCACATGGAATCAGGATGCTTTAGGGACCCCAGAGCCATCACGTCTCTCCAGCCTCTAGTGGGCAGGCCAGCGTCTTGCCCGTGATGGGTTCTCAGAAAATAATGATTGATCTGAGCCAATTTGAACTTGTTATAAAGTTCGATACCAATGCCGCTAGACCCGTCCATGGCATTTTCCACTTTTCCGAACACCCTTCCTTTGCTGTCTTGACCCCACTGCTTCTGCCATCCCTGAAAATAATGAAGTCCAAGGCTATAGAGGACAAAGTACCCTGTATGGACCATTCCAATGGCCATGATTCTCATCTGTATGCACAAAGAAGAGGAGACTGCTGACCTTGGAGATTCTGTATCCTCGGTTGTGATAGTTAATTTTATGTGTCAACTTGATTGGACCACGGGGGGCCCAGACATTTGGTCAAACGTGATTCTGAGTGGGTCAGTGTGGGCATTTCTGGATGAGCGTAACTTTCGAATCAGCAGACTGAGCAAAGCAGATTGCCCTTCCAATTCGGGCTGGTCTCATCTAATATATCAAGGACTGGAGAAGAACAAAGAGGCTGGTTGAGAGGGAACCCCTCCTGCCTGACCACTGAGCGGAGACATTTATCTTTTCCTGACTTCAGACTCACACTGAATCATCGAGTCTTCTTGGGCCTTGAGCCTGTGGCTTTCAGACAAGACCTGCACGCAGACTGGTTCTGTTTCCCTGGAGAAGCCTAATTAATACATCTGTATAAGGAGATGGTGTCTTTCCAGCATCCATTAGGGGGACATGTGTCCTTCCAAGTGACAAGTGACTCTCTGTGCTCTGTGTTAGCTGCTTACAACATGCATCCACAGATATCCAGTTTAATTCCCACAAAAACCCCGGGAAGGAGGAATCAGTAGTTCTCCTATTTACAGATGGGGAAACTGAGTCCCCAAAAGATAACGATTTGCTCCTGGTCTCATTAGTTTCCCAACTCCCATCCGAGTGCTCTTTCTGGTGCTCCTTTCTGGGGTGCAGACCAGATTTTCTGGTCTTGCTTGGGTGTGGCACACGGAGCCAAATCAATGCTCCTGGTTAGAAGTCATCCCAGGACCCGGTACTTTGTGTTTTTTTTAGTTTTTTAATTAATGATTTTTTATTATATTATGTTAGTCACCATACAGTACATCCCCGGTTTCCGATGTAAAGCTCGATGATTCATTAGTTGTGTATAACACCCAGTGCACCATGCAATATGTGCCCTCCTTACTACCCATCACTGGTCTATCCCATTCCCCCACCCCCCTCCCCTCTGAGGCCCTCAGTTTGTTTCTCATAGTCCATAGTCTCTCATGTTTCATTCCCCCTTCTGATTACCCCCCTTTCTTTATCCCTTTCTTCCCCTACTGATCATCCTAGTTCTTATGTTCCATAGATGAGAGAAATCATATGATAGTTGTCTTTCTCTGCTTGACTTATTTCACTTAGCATTATCTCCTCCAGTGCCATCCATGTTGCAGCAAATGTTGAGAATTCGTTCTTTCTGATAGCTGAGTAATATTCCATTGTATATATGGGCCACAACTTCTTAATCCAGTCATCTGTTGCAGGGCATCTTGGCTCCTTCCACGATTTAGCTATTGTGGACATTGCTGCTATGAACATTGGGGTGCATATGGCCCTTCTCTTCACTACGTCTGTATCTTTGGGGTAAACACCCAGTAGTGCAATGGCTGGATCATAGGGTAGCTCAATTTTTAACTTTTTAAGGGACCTCCACACTGTTTTCAGGACCCGGTACTTTGAAGAAAACTTGTGTCCTTTATCCAGTGGACCCAGTTCAGCAGGACAGGAAGTTAGGAGTCTGTGACCAGAGGGATCCTAGCTTCAGGGGTTCAAGGGTTCTGGGTGAGAACATGGCTCAGGATGTGGCTGAATCAGGTGGCCAAGGTGGCCAAGTGTGAAGGTCATGCGGAGTGGTAGATATGCCAATGTCCACCGTAGAAAGAACCAGGGACTGGCAGAGACTGCGGCAAACACGAATGCTTCAAGAATTCACACTCCGTTATGGACTGAATGTGTACGAGCCCCCAGATTCACGTGTGGAAGCCCAACCTCCCTCATGGCTTTATTTGGAGATGGCCCTCTGAGAGAGTAAAGTTACTGGGGTCATAAGAGTGGGGCTGTGGTCCCATAGGACCTGGTCTTTATAGAAACAGACAGAGTGAGTGCTTTCTGTCCCCCTCCCGCTCCCTCTCCTCCCCGAGCACACACAGGAAAGGCCACGTGAGGACACAGCAACAAGGCGGCCGTCTGCACGCCAGGAAGACAGCTCCCTCCAGGTGCTGACCGTGCCGCCACCTTGGTCTTGGACCTCCAGCCTCCCGAACCAGGAGAACATAAACGTCTGTTGCTTAAGCCACCCAGTCCATGGTATTTTATTTTGGCAGAGGACATTCCTATTTTATTTTATTTTTTTAAAGATTTTATTTATTTATTCGACAGAGATAGAGACAGCCAGCGAGAGAGGGAACACAAGCAGGGGGAGTGGGAGGGGAAGAAGCAGGCTCATAGCGGAGAAGCCTGATGTGGGGCTCGATCCCATAACGCCGGGATCACACCCTGAGCCGAAGGCAGACGCTTAACCGCTGTGCCACCCAGGCGCCCTGACATTCCTATTTTAAACCAAGCAAACCCATGCAGACTGATTCAGCCTGTGGCCCACTAGCTTGCAATCTGACGTCAAAATCATTCACGGCATGGAATCCAAATTCTCCATCAATAAAGGCGGAATATCCGGGGGCTTGGGGAAAAAAATGACAGGAAGGAAAGGCTATGGGAGCACAGAGCCCGAGGACGTGGTGCTTGAAGAACCAGGTGTGTACTTGATGCTGGAGAAAGAATGGTCCAGAGGGGCAGAGAGGATGAGAAGAATGCTCGGCCTGTCTCTGACCCTGACGTGAGGACAAGCTCCTCCCACCACAGGGGCCTGTCGGGGAAGCAGCAGCCCAGGGAAAGTGGGGAGGGGGGGAACCAAGCCTCAGTTAGGGCAAGATGCAGAGAGAGGGCAGTGCAGACTGACATCTGCTCTGCAGGATGGGGTTCCAGAATGCCTGGGGGGGTGGGGAGGTTAGGAGAATAGGGGCAGCATGGGGAGGTGGAGAAAATGTGAGAACAGATGGATCTAATGGGGGTTGGTGGCCAAGAAGCCAGGGACGACAGGCTCAGAGGGTTGCCTCGCGATCATAAACCCAGCCACCCCAGAGCACCCAGGGAGGTGCAATGTCTAGCCCCTCCCCCTCCAGAACAGTATCCAAGGCAGAAGGCCACGAAGGGGGGCTGGGCCATGATGGGGCAGGAGGTGGCAGAGTGAGCGAACCCAGTGACAATGCAGACATCAGACCCCATCTCTGCAGCACCAGTTAGACTCAGAAGCGCACATGGTGGAGACAGATCAGGGGTCTTTCTGGAGAAAGTGGTCCAATTCTAAGGTGCCACCTGGTCTGGGAGAAAGGGCCGCTCTTGGAACTGAGGTTGTCTGTTGGGAGCGGGCACGTGGCAGGAGGGCAGCCCCGAAGGACCAGAGTCTGGGTGACCTTTAAGAGAGAGCTCTAGTTGTATTACAGCTGACAATTTCTGCTTTTATATTTTAGTGCTAAATTATGAAATACAACATATAGAAAAGTAAGAACAAGATGACACATCTGTGTCAAAGGAAAATATGGCAGATACCACAAAACTTTTGCCTCCTTCTTCCCAGATGTTCCCTCTACATTGACGTTGGCATAGAGCTTTCCTGCCCATATTTTTGTACTTTCGTGACTTAAGAATAAATACCTAAACAATTTATAGTAGCATCTTGTGTGCTTTTAGAGGATACACACAGTACAATGCTGTGTATACCCTTTGGCAAGCTTTAAAAATACACACACACACACACACACACACACACACACACACACTGCCAGGCCCAGGTGGTTTTATAGGTGAATGTTTCCAGTATTCGATATATGGGAGGAACAGGGAATCCCTGGTTTGTGCAGGTCCAACCAGCCTCATCTCTGTGCCACCAAGACCTCTCCCACACTCTGTCTCCTCCAACATCAGAGAAATCTCCAAGTCCTGAAAAAGTCACACTCAGACCCTGTTCCAGCACGACAGCATCGGGTCCCTGGCGCTCCTGACTCGGGACATCACTGACATTGTCTCCTTTCTCAGGAACAGCTGCCCTGCCCTCTCTATCTGGCCAGCTGGCATATTCAGGACCACGTTCCCCTTCTCACACATCCCCCCTTCCCCTCCACCCTGCCTTCCTGAGTGTGGGCACAGGGGGAAGGAATAGAGATCATTTTTTTCCCCAGCCTTTGGCATGACGAGGGCAGGTGGGTTTCAAAAAGGCCGTATCCGTCAGTACTGGTTTCTAGAAGCAGCCAAAGCCACTGGCTCTGCGGAAAATCAGGGCCGACTGCAATCAAGCTTCTTAGTTTGAGTCCTCCTGCCTTTGGACACTTTGCTGGAGTCAAGGTGCCCCAGCAGGATGCCTGTCAAGCAAGGTGAGTGACGTTTTCCATTCTTGATTGCCTCCTCAAGCCTTTTCATCACTGGAGCTGAAGACAGGTACTCACATCAGCTCCCTGACACCCCGTCAGACTCACTGAAGAAGCGTGGGACAGGCAGGCCCAGGGAAAATCATGGTATTTTTAGACCCCAGCGTGAGGAAACCTTTTTTCCCCTGGTTGTGATATGTTTCTGATAACCTCTGTTCACTCCGAAGGACTCAGTGTGTATCTGTCTCAGTAGAAAACAGGATTTCAGAGCCCAAAGGGACCTTAAAGGCCATCTTCTTCCAGCCTTGAACATGTCAGGTGAGAGAGGTCTCACCCTCCAGGGGAGAGGGGGCTTCGGATGCCAGCCTGACCCCCCCCACTCCTCCCCAGTCTGCTTTCCACGTGATCAGGAATGATCTTTCAAAATACCAATCTGACCTTGTCACAGCCCTGCTTAAAAACCTTCAAAAGCTCCTTCTTGCCATCAGGATAGAGTGGGACCTTCTCCGCTGGTCCACAAGGCCCCTTGCTGTCTGGACCCTGTACCATAACCACGTTTGCCATGGTTCTCCCAGAGGAATACGCTCCTCCCAGCCTCCTTGCCTTCATTCTTGCTAGTTCTCCTGCCAGGAGCTCCATCACGGCACCTATCCACTCACCTTCCAGACTCCGCTTGGAGGCCACCCCTTCCTGGAAGTGCTCCCTGACCCACCCCTGGGATGAAGTCAGGGCTCCCCCTCTGTTCCCCTGTATTACCCTACCCAGTCCCTACATGGCCCTGGCATGGCCTCAAAATGCCCATTTCCTGCCTGTCTTCCCTCTCAGCTCCACGCTCCCAAAGGGTGAGGGCTTGGTTTTTCAACCCTAATATTCCTTGTGCTCGTGGCGTAGTTGACATTCGGGAAAAGTTTGTTCAATAAGTACAGTGAGGGAGGGAATGAATGAGTGAATGAGGGAAGCCTCTTGTCCAAAGTTTCATACAAGTGAGCCCAGGGCTAGGATTTCCACCCCAGTGCGAGTCCCACCACCTTTGATGCCCGACTCAAAAATGATAAAGCTACACCATTGAATGCCAGCCAGGCATTGCACCTATGTCTTCAAAATGCAGAAATGGCTTTTTAGTCCTATTACGGCTGTCTTACTGCCCCAGCTGAGCCGGGAGGTCAGTTGTGGGGCATGGGCAGCTTCAGATGAGATTGGTAAACAGGGCATTACGTAAGTAAAGCCCAGCCACTGAGTGCATTCAAAGTTTTAACAAGACAAAGAGCATGATCTTTACGAGCGCAGAGCAGAGCGCCCTCTGTCGGGCATGATTGGAATTGCAAGGGCCCCTGGCTCCATTTTTTTCCTCCATCCATCCTAAAGATGTCCATGGAGCGAGCGCCATATTCACGCATTTTGCCAAGTCAGTGGTGACTAGGAAAGATGCAGATCTCCACCAGTGGTGTTGACAACCTGGCAGGGAAAGAAAACACCTCAGAAATCTATTACAAGGATGGTGAGTGCTTTTCTAAGAGGAAATTCAGGGTGCTAAGTGACCAAGTGGCCTGGAGACCTGGCCTGAGCTGCATGGGCAGGCGGAGGTGAGGAGGAAGGAAATGAAAGCTCATCTGCTTCACCTAATATTCACCGCGCGGCTGTTATATGCCAGACACTGTAATAGTCTTGCGGACACGAGAGGAAGAGATGGAACGCCCTCTCTGAAGCAGTTCAGAGCCTAGTGGGGGAAGCAGGGCAGGAGACCCCAAAGCAATGACAGCCATCACCACCACCACCAAATAGTGGATAGTAGACATTTCACGTGGTCACTTTAATCCTAATAATCCTATACTGTAGCTGGATCTTACTCCTCTTGAAGGGTGAGGAATTCAGGACTCCTGATTGGGTCCAGCTCTTGCTCCTTCCACTACATTATCCAGTCTACCCCACTCAGTTAAGTTCAGAACAAAAGTCCTTTCTGGTTTACCATCTTCCCCCAAGCCCCGTGTGGACAGGTATTCCTGTGATTGTCTTTCTACAGATGGGAGCCATGACTCCTGTGCTCCTGAGCCTTGCCCTGGATGTCCCGGCTGTAAAAAGAGAGTGGGTCTGGAACAAGTCCCTTGGAAAGAGAGCACTTCAGAACACCTGCCACCCACGAGGTGGGCCACCCTGAAGCCAGTGACCTCTTCTTAGTTTCTCCATCATCTATCTCATAAAATTGTCTTGAGGATCTTTCAGAGCCTGGCACACGAAGTAATCCATGTATGTTGTATGTAGTCTATTAATTATTACATTATGATTAATTGTCATCATGATTATTATTGGCTCTTTGGGGGATCGTTTTCTCCACTCCTTGTATTTCCATGTGGAGGGACCCCCCGCTAAGGTGACACTCTCTGCCTCTCCGTTACTCATTCATGCAGCCTCAGGGGGGAAGGCAGCATTTGTCTGACAGGGAGCCTGGAGAAGGAACGAGACATGCTGGGGCTCCGTCAGCCCCCTCTGGGTCCTCTTTGAGAGCTAGCTCCTGGGTAGGTAAAATTTTAGGGACCCTGCACAACTGAGCCCCTTACCTTGACCTTGCTTTCCTTGGTTGAGGTTTGTTTGGACCTCCCCCTGCCTGGCTCCTATGTCTGTACTCTGTAAGGTGTTCTAACCTTGGGTGGGGAAGAAAAGAGTATTATTTATCAACCAAGCCCTAACAATTATCCAAGCCCCACCATTAGCCGAAAGTAAAATCCAGTCCTCTGCCTACAATTTCCCACTCTGCTTTTGTTGCCTGTATAGGTTTTAGGTTGTTTGGAGAGGCAAAAAAAAAAAAAAAAAAAGAAAAAAAAAAGAAAAAAAGAAAATAGTTTTCTGCCCGAAGATTTACAGAACCTTCGACTTGCACTTAGAATCCCCATAGGACTTGGGAGGCTGGACAGGTAACCAAGTCAAGGCTATCAGTCCTCAGAAGACGGGAACAGGACCAGGAAAGCGCTGTTATCCTAGGACGGCAGCTGGTCAAGGATGGAGCTGGACCCCATTTTCAGACCCTGAGTGCTAGGTGGGTCCTTCCTCCCCTAGGTGCTGCTTCCCAGCAACTGGGTGGGCCACCGGCTTTCCTGGACTTAAGTCAGGGAATGACTTTCCTGGGTAGTCAGGCATTCAGTCAGAATAGTTAGGTCATTAAGGGGTGAGGGGTGCTAGTTGTGAGAAAGAAGAAGATGGGAGGAGGCAGGTGTCGAGGTCCCCAAAGGGCCAGCTCCTCCAGCCCAGGTCGCCACATGCAGGTCAGCCTTGCCTGCTGAGAACAAAGGGAGGCAAGGTCTTCGTCGGTATGCGGGTCATGCTCTTCTCAGTCTTCACAATGAAATCCCTTTATAGAAAGTGACGTGGATCGTTGGCTGATCTGGGGCTCTCAGCCCAGGCCTGCTTGAGCCTGACATCAATCCTGGGAGTGTGAGGGCTGTACAACTAACAGCAGAACTCTCCCGAGGCTGGCCTCCACCTACCCTTGAGCTGCACGCCCGGCCCCCTGTGCTCCTGTCCACTGTATAGTAGGCATGGCTGCTCTGAGGACTCTGGACCTTTGCTGTTCTCTCTGTCTGCAGTGCCTTTCCTCCTGCTGGGCCTGGACCCTTCATATTTAACCATCAAGGCTCCTATGGGTAGATATTTTCTGTGAAAACACTCTCCAGCCTTTCTTTGTGTGTGTGGTTCTCTAGCTCCCTGCTAGTACAACGTTTCATTTTGTTGCCGAGTCTAGGCCTCTTGGCCATCTCTGGCTACAGCTATATTTTACTGGACCAGCACCCCCGTCCCCTCTGATAACCATCAGTGTGTTCTGTAGTTAAGAGTCTGCTCCTTAGGGGCGCCTGGGTGGCTCAGTCATTAAGCATCTGCCTTTGGCTCAGGGTGTGATCCCAGGGTCCTGGGATCGAGCCCCACATCAGGCTTCTCCGCTGGGAGCCTGCTTCTTCCTCTCCCACTCCCCCTGCTTGTGTTCCCTCTCTCGCTGGCTGTCTCTCTCTCTGTCAAATAAATAAATAAAATTATTTTTAAAAAAAGTCTGTTCCTTGGTTTGTCTGTCTTTTTTTCTTTTCTCATTTGTTTTCTTTCTTTCTTTCTTTTTTTTTTTTTTAAAGATTTTATTTATTTGAGAGAGAGTAAGAGAGAGCATGACAGGGGGAGGGGCAGAGGTACAAGCAGACTCCCCGCTGAGCAGAGAGCCCGATGTGGGGCTCCATCCTGGGACTCCGGGATCGTGATCCGACCTGAAGGCAGACACTTAACTGACTGAGCCACCGAGGCGCCCTTCATTTGTTTTGCTTCTTAAATTCCACGTATGAGTGAGATCCTATGGTATTTGTCTTTCTCTGACTGGCTGATTTAGCTTAGCCTAATACACTCTAGCTCTACCCATGCTATTGCAAATGGCAAGATTTCATTCTTTTTTTATGGCTGAATAACAGTCCATTGCATGGATACACCACATCTTCTTTATCCATTCATCAGTTGATGGACACTTGGGCTCTTTCCATAATTTGGCATTGTAAATAATGTTGCAATAAACATTGGGGTGCGTAGACCCCTTTGAACTAGTCTTTTTGTATTTTGGGGGGTAAATAGTAGTGTGATTCCTCTGATCACAGGGTAGTTCTACTTTTAACTTTCTGAGGAACCTCCATCCTGTTTTCCAGAGTGGCTGCACCGGTTTGCATTCCCACCAACAGTGCATGAGGGTTCCCCTTCCTCCACATCTTCGCCGACACCTGTTGTTTCTTGTGTTTGTGATTTTAGCCATTCTGACAGGTGTGAGCTGACAGCTCACTGTGGTCTGGATTTGCATTTCTCCGATGCTGAGTGAGGTTGAGCTTCTTTTCATGGGTCTGTTAGTCATCTGGACGTCTGCTTTGGAGAAATATCTCTCCATGTTTCCTGCCCGTTTTTTAACTGGCTTATTTGGTTTTTGGATGCTGAGTTGTATCAGTTCTTCCCATATTTTGGATACTAACCCTTTACCAGATATGTCATTTGCAAATACCTTCTCCCATTCAGGAGGCTGCCTTTTCGTTTTGTTTATTGTTTCCTTCACTGTGCAAGAGCTTTTTATTTTGATGTAGTCCCAATAGTTTATTTTCGCTTTTGTTTCCCTTGCCTTAGGAGACGTCTGGAAGAATGTTGCTATGGCTGATGTCAGAGAAATTACTGCCTGTGTTCTCTTCTAGTATTTTTATGGTTTCAGGTCTTACATTTAGGTCTTTAATCCTTTTAGAGTTTATTTTTGTGTATAGTATAAGAAAGTGGTTAGTATCGGTCTTTTGCATGTGTCTGTCCAGTTTTCCCAACATCAGTTGTTGAAGGGACTGGCTTTTTCCCATTGCATATTCTTTCCTGCTTTGTTGAAATTAATGGACCATGTAATTGGGGGTTTATTCTGGGTTTTCTATTTTTAGGTCCATTTTTATGCCAGTACTATATTGTTTTGATTACTACAGCTTTGTATTATAACTTGAAATCTGAGATTGTGATACCTGCAGTGCAATCTTTTTCATGATTGCTTTGGCTATTCAGAGTCTTTTGTGGTTCCATACAAATTTTAGGATTGCTTGTTCTAGTTCTGTGAAAAAAAAATGTCGTTGACATTTTGATAGGAATTGCATTAAAGGTGTAGATTGGTTTGGGTGGTATAGGCATTTTAACGATATTTGTTCTTCCAACCCGTGAGCATGGAATGTCTTTCCATTTCTTTGTGTCATCTTGAATTTCTTTCACCAGTGTTTTATAGTTTTCAGACTACATGTCTTGCACTTTTTTGGTTAAGTTTATTCCTAGATATTTTATTATTTTTGGTGACATGGCAAATGGGGTTGTTTTCTTAATTTCTCTTTCTGGTGCTCCATTATTAGTGTATAGAAATGCAGCAGATTTCTGTACATTGGTTTTTGTATCCTGTAACTTTACTGAATTCATTTACTAGTTCTAGTAGTTTTTTGGTGGAGTCATTAGTCATTTCTCTATATAGTCATTTCTATATATAGTCTCATGTCATCTGCAAATAGTGAGAATTTTACTTCTTTCTTACCAATTTGGGCCTTCTATGTTTGTGCTGTTGCTGGCTCTGAAATGTAGGAGACCACATGCAAAGCACATAGAAACTCCAAGAGCAAAGGGAGGCCCCCAGTTGATGTTTAGCAAGGAAATGGGGACCTCAGTCCTACAACCACAAGGAACCAAGTAGGCCAATAACCTGAATAAGCCCAGAAGCAGATTCTTCCCCAGAGCCTCCATAGGAATGTATCCCTGCTGACGCTTGATTGTAACAGTGTTCAACTTCTGGCCTTAGAAACTTGTGAGGTAATAAATGTGTGTTGTTTTAGGTCACTAAGTTTCTGATAATTTGTTCTGAAAACAATGAAAAATGAATGCAGGGAGGGTCCGTGATTTCGTCATCACTACACTACCCACATCCTGGCGTCTGACGCACAGTGGGTTCTTGCTGCATATTTGACAACTGACTGAATTAAAAGGCATAGCCCAGGTGACAAAACCCAGCCCTGCTCACCTTTGGAGGGAAGACGTTTTGATTCTAGTACGGACTCTGCATGTGGGGCTCAGAATAAGAGAAGTTGGTTGACGTCTATATATATATGTGTGTATATATTTATATACACACATATATATGCTGAGAAGCCCTTTCATTGAGTTATTACCCAACAGCATCCCCACAGGCACTGACCAAGAAATGCCTACAACTTTAGGGTGCATATTTGGAAAATTGCTGGTCTGGTCTCTTATGAACACAAAGAAATGGAGGCCCGGAGAGGATCAGGTGACTTGTGCAAGGTGTGTTGTAGCCAAGTCTTGAACCCCATGTACTTGACCCCAAGACCAGCATCCAATCTGTTACACTACACACTCCCCTACCTCACAACCAGGATGATAAGAGTCTTGAGTAGGAAGCAACTGCATTCTCACTTTCCTGTTCTCTTTATTCACAGGCAGAGAGAGACAGATGAAAATGTGGATTAGGTCCATTATCCCTCAGCACATGTTGATGTTAATAACTGTGTTCTTTGTAGATTCATTAATGCACCGCAAGGAACTGAAAATGAGTATTTCAGATGCTTAATGTGATATCCTGGATGCTCTGAGAACCAAGTCCCCCTGGACAAAGTGTTTTTTAATCTTTCTAAATGGTCTGTAATGGAACCTCTGGGTCTGTAATAGAGAACACAGTCTGTTATGACTTATTGACAAGATTTTCTAAAAAAGGCCTCATTAAAAATTGTCCCAAATTACATAACTGAAGCTTGTTCTCTCTATTTCATTGTTATGTTTTGAAATGTAACTTTAAATTGTTCTCCCTCTGTAAAAAGTCTCTTAAAAGAAGGATTCTTGACAAAAGTAGCAGTGGTCAGATTATTTCTTTTTATTTATTTATGTATTTGTTCATTTATTTGTTTGTTTCTTAGAGCAAGAATGAGTGGAAGGAAGGGCAGGAGAAGAGGGAGAGAGAGAATCTCAAGCAGTCTCCACATCAACATAGAGACTGATGCGGGGCTCCATATCACGACCCTGAGATCATGACCTGAGCTGAAATCCACAGTCAGGATGCTTAACTGACTGAGCCACTCCGGTGCCCCTATAATGGTTCATATGAAATCTTAACACCCTGTCAGAATTGCACTGAACCTGAGGTGTTACCTAGTTTGCATCTGTTTCCAGAAGTGAAAATTGGGACCCTGAGAAAGTAAGTGAATTTTCCAAAGTTATATTGCAAGTTTGGGGCATAACTGAATCCAAGATCCAGCTCTCTTGATATGCACGTTGAAGAACTGCTCCCAAAGCTTTACCTCAGAACCAGCCCAATGCAGGTCTAAATTCACTGGAATAAAATTACAGACTTTTTACTAGTAATCAGGAAAAGGAAATTATTTATAGGAGGCAAGCAGGAGGACAGTTAAGAGCACAGCCTTTGTAATCAGACTCTGTTATCTTGAGCAATTTATCTACCTCTTTGTCTTAACTTCCTTGCCTATAGAAAGGGGATAATAAATACACCAACATGGTAGGACTATTGTGAGGATAAGTGGCATAAAGCAGATGAACATAGAGCTCTTGGCACAGCAAATGTTATTTATGACTGTTGTTATTATTAACTTGTTGATTTTGACATATGGTCAACATGAATGTTTACAGAGAAACGTTTCTCTCTGGTCCAGTGGATGGTAAATTCCTATTTCTTAACCTGTCAACTGCTGGATTTTGTAATGTCTAAGAAAAGCATATATTCCCTTATCTCCCAAGATTAACGCCTTCTTAGTGAATTATTTTGTATGTTTGAATTGGAGGCTAAAAGCTATTTCTAAAAGAGCAGAAGAGTTGGCCATTTGCCTTCAACAAACATTTGCTGAGCATCTCCTCTGTTCAAGTAGGCTGTGTGAAGTGCAAAGGCAGAAACAGATTCTTCTGAGACCTGTGATGGTGGTAAAGATGGTCATTGATATAGGTGTTAAGGCACGTGTTCCTCCAGAAAGACAAATAAAAGAATTGGTAGCTGATCTTACAAAGGGAGAAAGAATTATGTAACAAGACATGTAGAAAGATCTCTGAGAGGTAGGATTTGGTTCAAGTTTTGAAGGGATGATAGATTTTCAATAAGTATTGTAGTAGGCAGTTTCTAAGATAACCCCCAGTGCTCCCCACCCTCTGGTAATCACAGCCTTGTGTAATCCCCTCGTAATCCCCTCCCCTTGAATAGCTTGATTCTAGTGAATAGAATACCTTAACATTGCGGGAAAGTTGCTTTTCTCATCAGATTACAAAAGATTCCAACTTTCATATTGCCAATTCCCTTCACTGATGATATTGATGAAATGTTGTCATATTGGGGAGACCAATGTGGCAAAGAACTGGAGGCATCCTCTGGTCAACTAGCAGCAGAGGCCCACAGTCCAACATCCCTAAAGGAACTGAATCCTGTCAACAAACATGTAAATAGGCTCGGAAGTGGACCCTTCCTCAGTTGAGCCTTCAGATTAGACCCCAGCCTGGGTTAACAACTTCACTGCAGTCCTGTGAGAGATCCTCAGTAGAACTCCCAACTAAGGTGTGCTGATTCTGGATCTGCAGAAACTAAGGTAGTAAATATGTGTTGTTGTAAGCTGCTAACTTTGTGTTAATTTTTTATGCAGCACTAGATAACTAATAAAAGTGTCTATAGGGACAGAGGACAGTACAGCAATGAACATCCTGAGCAGTTGTCCAGGAAGCTATTGTCTTATCCATCCCTGGCCTTATGGGATTGTCTTGACAAGGAGGTGAGGTTAAGGCAATTTGCACTTCCTAAGCAATAAACTTGTGGAATAGCAATCAGACTCGTGTGGCTGGACCATAATGTTTGTGGAGGGACATGGCAGGATCTGAGGTTAGAATGACACGCTATGGCTAAATTGTGAAGGTCCCTCCACACCGAGCTAAGGACTGTGAACTACATGGGGAAGCAGTAGGGAGCCATTGAGGATCTTGAAGTCGGGGAGTAACTTCATTAGAGTTGCTCTCCTGAGTATCAGTCTGATGCTGTGTGCAGAACAGAGTGAAAGGAGAGAACTTAGAGACAGCTGCAAAATCCCCAGGGTGGGTAGCAAGGACATGAACTCTGACCAAAAAACAAGCAAACAGTGTCCAGAAACATACCATAATAGAACCCTCATTGTGTTGAAACTTCTCTGAACACCCTCCACCCTTTTGTGAGGCAGGAACTTTATCAAGTATTTATTTGACGTCCAACCTATTTCCACTCCACACACAGTGACAAGTTCATATTGGAACTGAAAATATTCACAGGTTTCACTTTGTGGAAATGGAAGGAAATGTACCCAAGTTGGGGAAAGGAGGTGATAGGGCTGAGTATTTTCCCAGTTTTGCAGAGAAGACTAATTTAAACCTTGACAAGAGTGTCACTGTTCTCATGCCATACCTTCTTCACCTTCTAATGTCCTGGTTCTCAACCCAAGGACCCCAGCTCCCTATGAGTCCTTGAAAGAGGGTTGAAGGCTGTTCAAATCCATCCTAACATTTAAAAAAACCTGCATAGGTATCCTTGCAGTTACTCACAGTAAAGCAATCCAGGTAGCAAGGAATGCCAAGTTTCTTTAGTTGGGGCTAGAAATATATACCGTGCAGTGTGCCCGTTCTGGATGGCCAATTAGAATTCCTGGCCAGAGCTGTATTTTTTTAATTAACAAAAATGGGAAAACTAATTATCAGTTTAAAATTGGAAGATGTTTGGTGGGGGTAACTTAATGTGATGGTCAATAGCAGGATGAAGTTCTGGAGGTGCTGCTTGTCAGCTGTGTGACCCTGGATGAGTGATTCCTCAGTGAGACGCAATTTTTTTTCCACCGGCAACATAGAGCCAATAACCTGCCTTTCAGAACTGCTATTTAGGCTTAAAAGACATATGATATATGCAATTTTCCTGACACTCCGTAAATGGTAGCTATTTTTAAAACAATTGGATAAAATATTTATAATATGTTCTGGCAACAGAGGAATGAAGTAAAAGGAACTGTCCGTGGTTCTGAAAGGTGTTCACCACCGTTTTTGCCTCTTCATGCCAGGGGCACCGGTTCAACCGTCTTAATTTCTCTCGTGGACTCTTTCTTCAGTCTCCCAGCCAAGGTTCCTTATGACTTTCTCGCCTTGACATAATTATCCCTCTATTCTTTTTGCTGGAGTGATCCCTTAAAGGCATGGATATAGTCATCTCATGCCCTTGGCAAGATCCAACCCCCTTCCATAGTATACAGGACCCCTCAAAATGGTGTACCTCCTGTCTCTCCCCTTGACTCCCACCATCATCATCATCTCCCCTTGACTCCCACCATGATTTCTGTGCTCTAATCCCATTGAATCTGTCACCACTTGTTTCCTGGATCCTGCCCTTTAAAACCTCCCATGCCCTTGTCATGCTGTTACCTCTGTTTAGAATGCCCTCTCTCCTTCTTTATATGGCAACCTCCAACCAATTCTCAAGTGTAAATTCAAATTTGACCTTTTCTTTTGCCCATTTTCTCCATTCCCCAAAAAAGATTTCACTTTTTTTTTTAGCCTTCTATCCATCTCAGACTTGATCATATTTCTATGATAGCACTTCTCTTTTAAACAGTTCTGTCTCTTGTAACAGACTGTGAATACTTTGAAGGCCAAAGGTGATGGCTTATCTATCTTTTTGTCCTGTACAGGGTGGGTGTTTAGTACTAGCTAATGGATGAATGAGTGAAGTTACCTCTTTCCTTGGTCAAGCCCTGTCTTTGCACACTGGAGCTTAAAGCATTCCTCCTGGCTTCCTTCAGTATCCAAATAAATGAGCCATTACTTGAGCATACTGTATTTTGGCTCACTACATACCTGTTTATGTCATGCACACATCTTCTCTGCCATATATCATTCTTTATACTATATTCTTTATAAATGTGAATAAAAAGAAGAAAGTTATTTACAACCAACTTCTAATAGAAATATGGTAATTTAGAGCCGAGGTGCTGTCATTTCACAGGTGAGGAAACTGAAATCAAAGTAGAAATCACTCTCCCAAGTCACCCTGTAGTAGGTGGCAGAGGCAGGTGTCCTCCCTCCAGGCTTGCAGAACATGGATTGATGCCTCAGCTTAACTGTACTATTTTCATATAATTTTATTATTAGTAACAGCATTTTAAAGTTATTGATCTCTTTAGAACCAATGACAGGACTCCTGGATGGCAATGTTTCTTTCAGCTAAAATTCAACACCAGGAGTCAATATGGTTTGCTATCTTTGGAAAGACTGGTGATTAATGGAAGAGAGTTGGTTATGTTGACTTAACTGGACACTCATGCAGTATTTGGACCATCACAACAAAGACGAGTGGGCACAAAACAACAAAACAAATGACCAACATTCAGGCTTGGAAAAGAGCACAGGATTCGAAGTCTGAAGATCCACATTTAGGCTTCATTCTGCCACCTCCTAGGTGTGTGACCAAGGGCAGGCACTTAACTCCATCAAGCCTTTTTCCAAATGTGAAGACTTGTAATAAAAATTCCTTTTCTGGGGCGCCTGGGTGGCTCAGTCAGTTAAGCATCTGACTTCAGCTCAGGTCATGATTTCAGGGTCCTGGGAGCAAGCTCTGCATTGGGCTCCATGCTCAGTGGTGAGTCTGCTTGTCCCTCTCCCTCTGCCCCTCTCCCCACTCGTTCTCTCTCTCTCTCTCATAAATAAATAAATAACTCTTTTAAAAACTCCCTTTTCTGACTACACCAGAGTGAGGGCATTTATGTAGCATAATGCATGAAAGTTACAAGATAATAATCAGTGTAAGGTGCTGTGCAAAAACAGTTGAATTAAAGAACAAAACTCATCAGTTTTCCCCACACATCTGCAGACAGAGACACCATCCTAGGGCCTAAATAACAAATGTGTTCTCAACTCCCTTGTCTTAACCCCACACCAACCCCCATCCTTATACTCTCTTGATTCTGCTCCCATCTGGTTCCTCCTATTCTGACTCTCTGCTTTCCTGCCTGGGGTGGAGTCATCGTATCTCCAGCCTCGACCTTTGCATTGCATAGTCTTCCAATCCAGCCTTTCCCAAGATTTTATGCATGCAGGGATCACCTGGATCTTGTTAAAATGCAGGTTTTCAATGGCAGTAGTGTAGGATATATACTCAGATTCTGCCTTTCTAACAAGAGGGGCCAAGACTGCTGGTTCATGGACCACACGTTTAATACAAAGGCTCTAATTGGCCTCCCTGAATCCAGTCTTGCACCTGCCACAACCCATTCTCCACACTGTCCCCAGAGTGATCTTTTAAAGGCATAAATATGACCATGTCATTCCCATGCTTAAAACATTTAATGCGTAAGTAGACTCAATGTCAGGATTCTCAGGACGGTGTCTATCACCTGGAAAGTTTTAAAACAAAACAATTGAATAAACAAACATAAACAATGCCCCAGTCCAGACCAATTAAACAAGGCCGATTAAAAGAGACAAGACCCAAGAGAAGGTATTTTTATTTTTTTAATATTTTATTTATTTATTTGACACAGAGAGAGACAGCCAGCGAGAGAAGGAACACAAGCAGGAAGAGTGGGAGAGGAAGAAGCAGGCTCCCAGGGGAGCAGGGAGCCCGATGCAGGGCTCGATCCCAGGACCCTGAGATCATGACCTGAGCCGAAGGCAGATGCTTAATGACTGAGCCACCCAGACACCCTGAGAAGGTATTTTTAAATAGCTCCCCAGGTAAGTCTAACATATAGGCAGGGTTACAGACCTTGGCTACAAGGATTCTCCCAGTATAGAAATGTAAAACTCACCATATCATTTCACCCTCAAAATAAACCCAGATACACTTATTCCCAGGTGAAGACACTGTGGTCCCAGTGGGTTAAGTGCCTCGCCTAAGTCATCCAGTCTGTCAGTGGTCCACACCTGCAGCTGCGACCACAGTGTTCCAACACATGACAGGGCCAAAGGAAGGGAAAAAGTGGGATCTGCAGGAGTCCCGATCCCATGATTTCATGAATATATTTGCAGTTGGGTTCAGCATCTCGCCTGTTTATTCCCCAAACCCCCGTAGTCTTTGATGAATTCTGGAGGAGGAAATTGTTTGGCATTTTCAACCAAGGGCTCTGATACTTGAGCAGGGTGGTGGATGGAGGGTGACAGCATCTTATCAGTCATGGCCTTCCCGCTGCTGTCACTCCTCTGCCCCCAGCGTGGGCTGAGCTCCATCTCTCAGAGCAGCGAGTGTTGCTTCCACAAGGAGATGCGACGTCTCAAAATGTCAGACCGCCAGTTGCTGCTGTCAGCTTTTATGGCCCATGATATTTATCAGAGGAAAACAATTAAGTCCCCCAGAACCTGGGATTTCCTTCAGAGCTCAGGCGGGTGGTGACAAAATGTTCACTAGTGAGGTATCTTATAGCACACATGGGCTGTGACCCAGCATTAGGGTGTCCTCCCGTGAGAAGGACACTTTACACATGTGGTCCTGTTCAATACTAAAGATGGTAAGCTTTGTACTGGGCCCTCATTCTAGTCATGAGGAGGTCAGGGCTCAGAGCAATGACGTGACTTTCCCAAGGAGACACAGCTAGGAGAGGCAGGGCCAGAATCAGCCTGTAGTCTGATGCCAACCCGTGGCCTTTCCATAGGCTATGTGGCTTCAGGAACCCGGATCACTGCCCGGCACCAGTAAGATATGCAATCAACACTTGCGGGATGAATGAATGAGTGAATGAATGTCTCATGTCATGCTGCTTTGAAGATAGGCTCCAACAGTTCTGGGTACATCACGTTGGACTCAATAGCTTCATCTTGCCTGATGAAGATGAAAACCAGTTCTTGATAACTGGTGTTGGAATGGCTGATAAAATCAGTTTTATTTGCTGATATCGAGTTCACATTAAAGGGAAATATTCAGATCCCAGGGGACAGTGTTCCAAAGACGCTTTGCTTTTCTGAGCCTTCAACTCCTTACCTTAGAAAGGGAAAACAGGAGAAGATGGACAATGAAATTCTGTGCTTTACAGACTCAAGGATCCAGTAAATCCGGCAATGATTACTAATGTGCAAGCAACCAGGAAAGGTGTTGAGGGCTTTCTCCCCACAGCCCTGGATCATCCTCATCAGAGCACCTGCTTGAATGAGGCCGGGGTAAAGCAAAAGGGAGGTAGGGCTGGTGTCTGCTTCTTTTCGAGACCCTCTGAGCACCATCTGCTTCCTGTTCTGGACCTTATTTTCCCTCCCCCATGGTGAAGTTGTTTGTCAAGCTCCCAGCATGGCATTCAAAGCCCCATGTGCCTGGGCCCAACCGGCCGCTTCAGCACTAGTTCCCACTGCTCCCCTTTCTGCTCCAGTCAGCCTGAGTCACCTGCTCCCCACACTGCCCTGCACGTTCCCAACTCACTGCACCTGCCTGGGCTGTGCCCTCAGCCTGGGGTACCATTTCCCCAGCTCAACCTTGTGAAACCCCGCCCATCAAATACCACCCCTCCGCTGAGCTTCCCGAATCCTCCATGTTCCCCAAGTGCTGTATACCATGTGTTAGAATTCATTCATTCATTCATTCATTCATTCATCCATTCATCCATTCATTCATTCATTCACTTATCTCTTCATGTATTTATCCTCTTAATGAGTCTCTGAGCATTTGCTGTGTGTAGGCACTGTGCTATGCACTTTTCAGTGTCAACTCATTTAATCCTTGCAGCGATCCTATGAGCCAAGGGTCATGATTATCTGGATTTGCACATGGGCCAACCGAGTCACGGAGAAACCAAAGTCACCCAGCTCATATGTGGCAGAATTAGTATTTAGATCATACAGTCTGGCCCAAGCTAGTGTCTCTTCTGCCAGATCCTAGGCTGCCTCAGGACAGGGACTGTCATTCATGCACCCAACATTTATTCAACAAGCATCCACAGAGCACAGACCTTATGCCAGCCCCTGTAATGGGTGCTACCATCACAGTGGGCACAATAAGGCCTCCCACTCTTGTGGGGCGCCCAGCGCAGGGCTGGGCTTCAGAAAGGATGCTTCAAGACTACTGAATGGCCTGGCTCGTAACACTATGCAATGGGCAGAGTTCAAAACCAAGATCAAGGATAGATTCTTTGATGGCTGCAGGAGTGATAAATGAGGGGTGTGCTGTCATTCCCTGCTCTGCAGGCACTGGAAACAGGAAGCCGGTGGTGGCAGATGGGTGCTCAGAGATGGGAGGCAGGCACTCACTGGCGGGGTGGGCAAAGCCAAGTTAAGAGTGCAGAAGACAAGCCTCACTGCTCCAGACTGGCCCAGGGCTGCTCCCGATGCCTGGATCCAGACTGCGAATTCCACCTGCGCCAGGAATACAGCTGAGACTCTGTGCATGGGTGGCCAACGTTGGCTGCCTGTCACCTTCACTTGGGTGCCAGTTCCCTTCACAGAGTGAAGGCCTTGGAGGAAGACAATCTGGAGAGGTGGACGTGGAGCCATGTTCCTTCCTCCTGGCTTGCTTCGGTTTGTGTCTGGCTCTTGTATCTTGTAAATTGGTTTCTTCTAGAAACTTCTGAGGAGGGCTCCAGAAACTTCTGCTGCTCCTTGGCGTAGCTCAGCAGAAGCCCTGCAGTTTGGCTTAATGTAACACCCATTTACTCATCCTGTTATGTGCTGGCTGTGGCGCTGGGCATGGGAGGGGTGTGAGGAGAGGAGGGAAACAGAGCCAGGACCCTAGAGACAGACCGTCTCTGTGTGAGGTTTGCCTGGCCCCCAGGCAGGTGAGGCGACATGCCAGCATTGGCAAATAAACAGAGCACCAGGAAGACCCCAAACAGGGAAGGACGGGGCCCGCTGGGTTTAAGGAGAGATTTGAGCTCAACTCAGAAAGAGTGGGTTTCCATGGGCTGTGAAGGGAGTAATGAGGTCATTTCAAATCATGGTGTGGACTTTATTCGGATAAAATGTGCTTGATCTGAGACGGGCTTAGGAAGCAAGCAGCGCAGAGCCCTCCTGCTGCTCCCTAATCTTCCCCTGCTGGGCTTCCATCCCTGACTGCACTGCCCCCACCTGCACCTCCAGCCAGTCTCCAAGGACACAGCCCACCTTCTTCATGACTCAGATTTTCTGCTTCTCTCCATTTCCAGCTCCACAGTCTGCTCCGCCTGCCAGCATTTCTCCACCAGACCACTGCGACAGCCTCGGAGCCCCAGGCAGAGTTATTTTTGCTTTCGTCTGGGTTCTCATAACACTTGGAACTTATTTCTATTATTGACTTTCTCATATTGCATTGAGTAGTTTTCCGAGCCTGTGAGGTCCTCATCCCTTTGTCTCAAAAGTAGCATCTGGCACGTAATAGATGCTCAGTGTCTGTTGAAATGTTGGGTTGGATACGCCTCCAATGGCTTTTTCTTTATGTCAGGTCCCGTGGTGTTGGCTTTCAAGACTGGACAGATGGTGACCCAGCTGAAAGTTAGGGCCAGTAACCAGGGAGACTGTCCGATTGATCTGACCCCCAAAGGGCCTCCGTTTGGCCATAGAAGTGGGCATTTCCAGAACAAAAGGGACAGAGCTGCAGCATTCCAGAAGGGGCTAGTGGAAGGCCACGTCATATGAACCCCAGGTGTAGGTGAGAAGGAGCAAGTGATAATGATGGTTGGGGGCCATGGTGAGTGTAGCATCCTGGTCTAGGAATGCACGATCTATAACCACAGAGATCTCATCGACCGCCTAGAGATCCTGCTACGTTGCAAGACTGAAGACGACCCAACTAGGCTCGGGAGATTAAGCCAGCTGCCCAGACCTTTGGAATAGCAGACAGCATGGCACGCTAACAGGAACATTTCCCTGAGAGTCAGGAGACCCAAGCAGGGACTCCAATTCCGCTGTGAACTGGCTGCGTGATCACAGTCCCATCACAGCCATGCACCCCCTCCGGCCCAGCCTCCTGCACTCACTAAAGGATCCCCAAATATGTGGCTCATGTTTGTGAGGACTGCTTTTCTGTGGGTTCCAACACCCAAGCAGCAGCTGATGAGAGCGGAAGTGACGGTCAAGCCAGCCTGGGTTTGATGCTAGGAAAGTGGCAAGCAGATGATACGGGATGTGGTTGTGACATCACCCTCCATTCTCTCTGGCACTTTCCTGCCCCCCAGTTCCCCCCCCATACACACTCTGCACCAGGCACATCACTGCCCTCCGCCTGCCCTCTTCCCGTCCCACCTCTCATCTTCTCTGCCATGACCTCGGAGGATTCCCTGCTCCCGCCCGCCTGTCCTTTGTACATTCCCAGCATTCTTCAAATATATTCCTTTGGTGTTTTTGGCCAATGGTCTTGCCTTCTTGGCAGAGTCCAACACGACACACCTCCAGCAGTGGAAATTTTCACCTGCAGAAGGGCTTCGGCCCCCTGCCTCTCCTCTCTCCTCGGTGAGCTGTGCAAGCACGCGGTGCCCAGGGAGCATTTGCCACCTGGCTGAAGAGCAGGGATCACCTGCTGAGGCCAGCCCCTGGTACAGAGCCAGCCAGCCCCGTGGTAATTGTGCACGGTCCACACGCGCGGCCCGAGCTCCCGTCCCATCCCAGACAGTCATTAAAGTCTTAGGAAGAAGAGCAATTTTTGAACGTTTTGTGACTTTCAGCATTTGATTCTATCCCCCAGCAGGAGTCTCAGTGGGATTCTGCTGAAGAGAGCCGGGCCATCTGAGAGCCTCCCCAAGATAGACTCTCGAAAGGAGCGTGGGTCTCCCTGCACACCGTGGCGACTTCAAGTGTGAACAGAGAGGCATGGGAGACTATGCCACTTTGGGGGATGAAAGACAGACAGACAGGCAAATGGACTGACTTAATTATGCCTTGGAATTGATGCGGAAGAGCATAGAACTTCGAACTGAAGTGGGTCTAGGTACTGGTTCTACAACTCCTTGGCAGTGTGACCAGAAGTGAGTTACTCCCCCTCTCCAATCTATAAAATGGGAAAAGGAATACCTCTCTCAGCATTGCTGGAAGGGTTAGTGAAGAGGAGGTGATGCTGGGTAGACTGGAAAGTACTGAACGCTCAGAAGCTAGTCCAGGGAGCAGGTAGATGTCAGCATGGCCGATGGGGACTCAGGACATCAACCCAATCCTGAGCCCATACACTTTCTCTGCAGGCAGACAGAGGTCTGGGACAGGAGACGAGGTGAGAGGCCAGAGACTGCTGGCAGGGGACGGGAGCCCTGCGATGCTCGTGCCAGGGGACAAACAGAGTCCTGGATTCAGGCTCCCCCATCTCTACAGAGGATGGACCCTCACAGTAGGTTTGTGGCTTCTGTGGCACCACAGGGCTAAGCAGAGCTGAGCCAGAAGGTGTTCAGAACAAGCCCCCAGGAGAGAACTGAAGACCAGGCAGCGAGCCTCACAGCACCAGGTTCCCAGGGTTCGACCACGCTTCCTGCCTGCCCCTCCATGTCTCCTCTTCTTCCTGACTTCCTCTGCCAGCCTGCCCCGAGGGAGGTCCCATCCTCCGTCGCCCTGGCCATGACAACAGCCCATCCTTGGTCTCCTAGCCTGCAGCCTCTACTTCTCCAGTGTCTTTCCACTAGTTTTTGGTTAGATCAACTTCAAACAGACATCTCAGTCTCTACCGGGCTGAAAACTTACAAATGTGTCTCTTTGCAGAGCAGTTTCCCAAACGGTGGTCCAGGGCACCCTAGTTCCTGCAGAATGTTAGTGATACGCCTTGGAAAAAAGGCTCTGTGCTCAAGTTACATGGGGAATGACGGGCAGAGCAACACAAAGCAAGCATCCAATGCAGCTGGACTTCCCAGAGCCCCTGCAGGATGAGGCTACTGTGACACTCCCCGAAAGGGCCACTCTTCCCCAGCTCATCTGGAAAACCGTCTTCCCTTCTCTTTTGTGGAAATGGTTTTCCGTGGAACACAGTGTGGGGAAGGGTGACCTGAAGAACGAAGCCAGAACCCTCAGCCTAGCACTCCAGATCTTCTGTGACTGGGTCTCGAGATCATAGAGAATCAAGTTAATTGTTTCAAAATGGATTTTCTGCAAAAACCTCCAACAGGAATAAATGAACTTAAATTAAAGCTGAAGCAATCTGTACCACAGCTTCCCCGAGGATGTGAACGCACGTGAACCTCGCAGCATGCTGAAACGGATACCGATCCAACGCACGCCCTTTGTTTGACAAGGGTGATAGGACTGAGACCCTAGAGGAGCAGGACACACAGACGTGGCCCAGTCCTGTGCCAACACAGATCCCTTCACTCCCAGAGCGGGGCTCTCTCTGACTCACCATGGTTGTCCCTGGAGAAACTCACCATGGAGAGACAGGGAGCAAGTTGTACCCACTGGTGGGATGACCTGGGAGTGTAATGAGATTAACACAGGAAGCACCGACAGAGGAACCTAGAGTGGGGTTGGTCCGAGTGATTTTATTTGGCTGGTTAGACTAATAGGAAGTGTTCCAGGGTGAGAGGATTATGCCAGGCCAAGGAATAAGGCCTCCCATTGAGAAAGGATGGGGACAAAACACTTCCGGGGAAGTCCAGCTCCAGAAGCTCTCTTCTAGACTATTTGAAGAACCAGCCAATATGCCTACAAGGAAATTTTTTTTAAGCTTTAGTGCCTCAGTTCCGATTTCCTGGATGCAGAGTCTTTCACAGGGCTTCGGGGACATAGTGTTTTGAAGGAGTTATCTCAGGAGCAAGGGACCAAGGGAAGAGGAATAGGTCAGGGAAGGAGCTAAGCAAAGATGTGGTCTCCACTGACGTCTGACTTCCCCTGACCCCACAGGGAGCTCAGGATGGAAATCACGCCACAGGGCTGGTTCCAGCTTGAGGCAACGGCTAGACTTTTGTTCTCCTTCCCCGCCCCCCCCCCCCCCCCCCGCCCGGTTAAGAACATAAATGTATTAAAGTATAGTTGGAGCTCTGACTTTTGTTCTCCTTGTCGGTTCGTGATTGGCTGCCCCCACCCGGGGAGGGGAGCGGCTGACATACTACCTTCCAGAAGAGATGGATTCCTTCATGCTCTGCAGAGGGGGGCAGCTGGGGCTGTTAGTAGTTGACGCTTGGAGCAGGTGGGGGACAGAGGTACTGCAGAAGTAGAGGGGACCCAGTGGGGTGCACACAGGATCCACTATAGCCTGACTCCCACCTACTACAGGGAGGGAAACTGAGGTCCAGAGAAAGTCAATGACTTACTGAAGGTCACACAACTCAGCCCCTGAGCTTGGGGCACAATTGTCAACATGGCTCCTATTTTCACCCACAGATCCTCAAAGCCACAGGTCCCCTGGTGGAATCTGGCTTTTGTCCTTGCTCAGCAGAGCCAAGCAACTGCTGAACTTCAGGGCATGAGGCGAGACGTATCTCTTTAATACCGGTGCCATATTGATTGTTTTCAGGACCTTGACATAGCTGGGTCTGTAGCGTGGACCACAATGAATTGCTCTCCCTTTCTGCTGGTGCCTGAGGATGACTTCATCATGAAAGGGGCTATTTTAAAAAGCAAAAAGACAGCAATATCCTCTCTAATGCATTTCTCGGATGGATAAAAACATGTTCTCAAATGAATGTGAATGTCGAAATCATAGAATTTACAGCTGGGAAGGGAATTTCAGAGACCATCCGTGGAGTGGGGGTGCAGGCAACACTGTCAGCACCCACAATGAGGCACCGCACCCTTTCTCCACCCTTTTCCTTTGATAGATTTTGATGGTGAGGCTGCAATTCCTCCCTCCGCCTTCTGTTTATAAATCAGGCACACATAGGCAATAAAATAATATCCAGGATTCCCTGTAACCTCACCTATAGCCCATCTGGGCTTTTAATCTGTGTGAGAACGTCTAAACTACCCCCTGAGTTGGTTATCATTCCATCCCAAAGCAAAGAAGCTTGACATTTAATTAACTCGCGTGGCCCGATCATGGGCAAATGGAGACTTCCCGAGAGGCATTTTGAAATATGGAAACAGCCCTTGGATCTCAATTTCAACCTTAAAATATCTCTGGGAGTCTGGGAATGCCAGTCCAATGGGACTCAGTGAAGATTTTCAAAATTACAGATGGGGAAACTGAGGGCCAGAGCCAGGAAGAGATTGTCCCAAGGTGACATGGTGAAGAAGACTAAGGTCAGATGCTTCCTCAGGACTCAGCAATAGTCCACATCAAAAGCGAGGCCCCAAAAGATTATGTGTGACCGTGGGCCTTGTAAAGTGTAGAGTCCGCAACATTTGTACTAGTCCCTCTTGAGTTCACCCTTTTGAAAGGTTGCCCTGATAAACAGCAGGACATGAAAAGTCAGCAGGAACACGGAAACACTCAGGACTTAGAGTTTTTAATGAGGAGAACCAGGACATTTTTCTGGCTTCTCTTGAAGGTGATCCCTGTAGCACTGACTGATGATCCTTCCCCATTTTAATAGCAGTCTGGTGGTGATATCATAGCCAATAAATTTAAGTGACACGTGGAGTGCAACTGCAGAATTTAAACTCTAACCAAGTGCTGTATTTTTTTTTTCTGAAGATGTGACATGCAGCTGATTGACCTGCATTCTTGAGTCATATTTATAGGACGAGAGCTTTCTTGGCAGCAACGTGAATCAGTTCATGATCTTCAAGACTAATAGGATAAGCCAGCAAGAAAAGCTGGGTACGCGCGACTCTTTACATCTTGAAGGGCTGAGGTCATTATTATCCCTTCTCATAACCACCGACCTCATGACCACATGGGCATAGGCTGCCCACCCAATGTGCTATTCTCACTAATAGGAGTTGTTTCCACAGGTGCCAAGACCGCAAGAAGGAGGTGGCATCCTTTGAAGAGTCCTGCTGAATTGCTTCCTTAGGACCTCTCCTCCTGCTGATCTTGAAATTCCATTAAAATGGCTCGATTCAATTTCATTCATTGACATCCAAGCTGGAAGGGACTAGAGAGAATATCTTAACCCACATCTTCATTATACAAATTAGAAAACAGAGGCTCACACCAGGGTATATCCTGCCTGTGGTCGCAGTTAACACAGCCGGAGCTAGGACCTAGAATTGTTGAAGCTTCCTGAAGGGCTCATTTTGCCAAGTCCTGTAGCCTTCCCGCCTGAGCAAAAATAAAGTGGACATCATCAAGCTTGGCCGTGAACGTCATGGCCACACATTCATCCTTTCAGCAAATACTTTACTAAATACCTGTTATATATAAGGCACTGTTCTAAGCAGTGGGAACATAGTGATGAACAAGATAAGGGCTTTGCTTTCACAGGGTTCTGTTCTAGAGAGACGGATGAACTGATAAACTAATAAATAGATAACATCAAAGAGTTAGAAGCACTATAAGAAAAAAATAATAATAAAGCCACAAAACGACTTAGAGGAAAAACGATGGCTTTGGGGAGGTGTTTTGGAGAAATTGCCCACGAAAGTATCTCTGTAGAGCTGACTTTTGAGCAGAGACAGAGGAATAGAGCAAATCATAGGAAGGGCACTCCAGGCAGAGGGAACAGTAGGTGCAAAGCCCCTTGGGTGAAAATTAGCTTGATGTACTCAAGGAAAAGAAAGAGCAATTGAGTAGAGTGGAAGGAACAAGATGAGAGTCTTAGGCCATGAGGTTGGGGAGTTAGGCATGGCTGGATCTCTCAACATAGAATCTGTGGAATTATTTCCCTCAGAGGAATCAGATTGAGAGGATCTGATTAAAGATTAAAGATTTGAAAGGCCACTCTGGTTGTTGCATGGAGATGTGCCTATAAGGGGTAAGGGAGGAAGCTTTTGCAGGAGTCCGGGTGACTACTGTGGCAACCGTGAACTGAGTATGCTCAGCTTCTGGGTGTGTTTTGAGGGGAGAGCTAGCAGTATTGCTAATGGATTAGATGTGAGTATGAGGGAAGGAAAGGAGGTGTGCAAGCATGGCTTCCATAGCTGAATAAATGGTGGTGCCATTTACTGAGCTGAAGGAACATGAGGAAGGAATGGGTTTTTTGTCGGGGGAGGTGGACGGATACAAGAATTCTGTTTTGGATGTGTTAAGTTTGATAAACCCAGCAGACAACCAAGTGGAGAAAAAAAATGGGCAATTGATATATGGGTCTGGTATACAGACCTATGGGGAGGTTAGACTAAAACATATCAAGTTTAGAGTCATTGGTATAGCCCTGGGTTTGGAAGACCATAACCTATGGGCCAAATCCAGCTACTGCCAGACTTTTGTAGATAAAGTTTTATTGGAACATGTCCACACTCATCCATTTACACGTTGTCTGCAGCTGCTTTCATGCTATAACACCAAGAGTTACAACAGACTGCCTGGCTTAAAAAACCTACAATATTTACTATCTAGCCCTTTATGGAAAGTGTGCCATTCCCTGGCATGGTTGATATTTAAAGCCATGGAAGTGAATAATAGTTCCTAAGGAGTGAGAGTATAGAGAAGAAAAATGGGTAAAGTATTGAAACACTGGAGCATTTGAACACTTTGAGGGCTAGAAGAGAGAAGAGACCAGCAAAGGGGATCAGAAGGAGTGGGCAGGGGCGCCTGGGTGGCACTGGGGTGCCTGGGTGGCGCAGTCGTTAAGCGTCTGCCTTTGGCTCAGGGCGTGATCCCGGCGTTATGGGATCGAGCCCCACGTGGGGCTCTTCCGCTGGGAGCCTGCTTCTTCTTCTCCCACTCCCCCTGCTTGTGTTCCCTCTCTCGCTGGCTGTCTCAAATAAATAAATAAAATCTTTAAAAAAAAAAAAAAAGAAGAAGTGGGCAGCTGGATGGGAAGAAACAAGGAGAGCGAGGTGTCCTGGAGTGACTGGCTATGCCAGATGCTATTGCTAAGTAGACTGAGATGAGGTCTAAGGTTCAGTCATTGGATTTGGCAAGATGGCAGACACCAGTGGCCTTAAAGAGGGGTGTCACACTAGAGGGATGGGTATAATAGCATAACTCCAATAACATCAGGAAATAAAATGAAGGGGAGGCGAGTGGAGATAGTGGGAGCAGATCGCTCCTGAGTGATTTTGCTATAAACGGAAGGAGAGAAATGGAGATGTGGCTGGAAGGGGTCATGGGGTCTAGAGAGCTGTCCTTCATCTGGGGATACTCCGGCAGGGTTGTGTGCTAACAGGCATGGTCCAGTAGAGGGACAAAGTGTTGACATTGCAGAGCCAATGAGTGTTGGAAGAAACAAAATCCTTGAATAAGAAAGTGTGTGGGACCCTAGCACGGCCTGGGAAGAACCAACTTAGATGTGACCAGGGCAAGTCCTCTCCAGGAACAGGACGCAGATAGGTTGGTTAATTTTTGAGACGGGAAGTTTCTGTAGATTTTTTTAAATTGCTTCGATGTTAATTTCTCAGGGAAACAGGAGGTATATACTTTTACATATATACCCGAGAGAAAAAAAAACATATGTCAACTGAAAAACTCATACGTGAATGTTCAGGCATTAGTCATAAGAGCCAAAAAGTGGAAACATCCCAAACGATGAGTAGAAAATAGCATGTGGTATATCTATGCAAGGGACATTTCTTCAACAATAAAAAGGAAAGAAGTACTGACTCATGCCATAACAGGGAATAACCTTGAAAACACTATGCTTAGTGAAAGAAGCCAGTCACCACCAAAGATCACATATTGTATGACTCTACTTACATGAAATGTCAAGAATAGGCAAATCTAGAGAGATAGCAAGTTCGTTAGTGATTGCCTAAGGCTGAGATGGGGCTGGAGGGGAAAGGGATGTGACTATGGATGGGTATGGGTTTCTTGTGGGGGATAAAAATGGTCTAAGACTGATTGGTGTTGATTGCACAACTCAATATACCAAGAAACACTGAATTTTAGACTTTAAATGGGTGGATTGTATGGTATGTGAATTATATCTTAATAAAGCTGTTAAATAAGAAGTAAGAGGAGAAAGCATCCATTGTCACTGTAGTCCGCTCGGGCTGCCGTAACAAAATATTGCAGCCTGGGTGATCTGAACAACAGAAATGTATGCCTCCCGGTTCTGCAGGTGGGAAGGTCATGATTCAGGTATCAGCTGGTTTGGTCCCTGATGAGGCTCTCCTCCTGGCTTGCAGACAGCTGCCTGCTTGCTACACACACACACACACACACACACACACACACACACAGCTCTCCGGGGTCTCTTCTTACAAGGGCACTAATCCCATCACCAAGTCCCTGCTCTCATGACCTCATCCAGGACTGATTACCTCCCATCTCCAAACATCATAACACTGGGGGTTACGGCTTCAACATGTGGATTTGGGTGGGAAACACATATACTCAGTGTATCACAGCTGTAGAGGCTGTGTGTTGGAGAAGGAGGGGAAGACGTGAAGTGGCTCTTGCAAGGGGCTCATGAGTTGTCTGTGGACGTATTTGAATTCTGGGTAGCACGGATGGTGGCCTTGAAGTTCATGATCAAATTTAAAGAGATGTCCCTCATCACAGTGGTTTGTTGTGGTTGTTGTTGTTTTCTAAAAATGTGTAGGTCAGGGGTAGGCAGAGCATTGTGCCATCAAAGCAGGGATGGAGTTTAAGCAGGGCGGGAAGAGCAGAATGCATTCAGTGGATAACCAAGGCAACCATTATGGAACCTTGGAGTCTAAGATGGCGAGGGGAGAATAGGACAAGGGTAGGGGGACAAGATAGTGAAAGATGGGAGGGGCGAGGGAATGGGGGTCCTAGTGGGGTCAGTAAGGTGCTGGAGTGATGGCAGCAGAGCAAGTGAGCTGGAAACGAGGAGGGGATGGGTGGTCTAAGCATATGGCGTGTTAGTCTGGGTTCTCCACAGATAGATGCATATAGGTATGTATATATGTATGTATATCCATATGTGTAAACCAATAGAATATACATAATATCTGTCATAGTATAACATATAATAGGTCACACATATCATATCATGTCCTATTGTTACATATCATAGCATATTATAATAACTTGGCCCATCTGTAAGCTGTCAAGAGTACAGCCAGCAGGCTGGAGACCCAGGAGAGCCAATGGCGTAGGTCCAGGCTGAGTCTGAAGGCGGAGGTCTGACGGCCCATCCCACAGGCTGTCAGGCAGGGGGAGTTCTCTCTTACTGCAGGAGGATCAGCCTTTGTGTTCTCTTCGGGCCTTCAGTGGGTTAGGTGAGGCCCACCCACACTGGGGAGGGCAATCTGCTTTGCTCAGTCTATGATTCAGATGCTAATCTCATCCAGAACCACCCTCACGGATATAACGAGAATAGCACTTGACTCAATGTCTGGACGCCCCATGGCCCCACGCGGCTGACACATAAAACGAACCATCACACGTGGTATGCTCACAATTGAGATTTGGGAAGTGGAATATTTATTGATGCTGGTAAAAAGTGACACAGGGTGTGATTTGGATTTTGTTTCTGTATTTTGGTAGAGAGAGATGCGAGAAGCATGCATATGACACTCACTTGAGGCCAAGTATTGTAAGAATCACAAAGCCATAAAGGATTATGTTATGGATCGATTGTGGCCTCTTCAAAATTCATAGGGTGAAGCCCAATCCCCAGGACCACAAAATGTGGCTGTATTTGGAGACAAGGCCTTCAAAGGAGTCATTGGGTTAAAATGAAGTCTTTAGACTGGACCCTAATCCAATGTGGCCAGTGTCCTTATAAGAAGAGGAAATTTCAACACAGAGAGAGACCTCAGGGATGTGGGGCTCAAGTGGAAAGGCCATTGAAGACACAAGGGAAGACGGCCATCTGCAAGCCAACGGGAGGGACCTCAGAAGAAACCAGCCCTGCTGCCACCTTGATCTTGGACTTCCGGCCTCCAGAAGAGTGAGAATATAAATTTCTGTGGTTTAAGCTGTCAGTCTGCAGTATTTCATTACGGCAGCCCGAGCAAGCTAATACAGGTTACAAGGAAGACGATATTCCATCCCACTGCGGGGGGAGAAAGAAATTCTTTCTTAAGTCTTTCTAGCACTTGGACCCATGGGGACAGGTACGTAGAAAGGAGGTGACTTCCGCAGTGCTCAGAAGATTTCAACCACTGTGGTTGTGAGTCACCGAGGCCAGAGGAGACTTTGAGGCAGAGGCTGGAGATTTCACAGGTATGTGTGTGCGTGTGCACGTGTGTGCACGTGCGTTTGTAAGGCGGTGCCTTACAAGACCGAAGCATGGAGACAGGAGGGCATGGGGTGGGTTTGGGGCAGTGAGAATTCGCACTTAGTAGCTCCACCCAGTGAACGACAGGATTACGCTGGGGAGGGGAGCTGTGAGCACTGGGAGTGCGGCTCTAATGAATGGCCCCGCTTCTTCAGCACTGGTTGAAGATTAGGCAGGTGGGAGCCAGTGTTTCCCCAGAAGCTCCTTAGAGGGGAGGATGAGCCAACGGGTGGTCATCTTGGAAGGGACCGTGAGCCTAGAGCTCTCACGTGGGACATCCAGACAGGAAGAGTCACTGAGGCAGTTAGGAATGTTGGCAAGGGAGGAGCCTGCCGTCCCCGGAGATCATGGGAAACTCATAGGAACTGGCGTCTATGCAGAATCCCTGAGTTTGGGGGTCTTTTAGGAAGGAGAGAATGGGGAAGTAAACGAATGGAAATTCTATGTGCTGAATAGCTTCTCGGCCTCCAACACTCAACAAGGCCCTCCATGCCCCGCAGCTCAGCTCCTGCCCACAAAGGCGCAGTGAAAATGGGACCGTCACCCCTAACTTGAAGATACAGAAAAAGGGAGATGTCGTCCCATGCCCCAAACCACAGACTGAGCTCTGACCCCAAATCTCCTTGCCCTGTTCCTCCACTCCACCCCGCCTTGGCTGTAATTTCGTAAGGACAGATTGTCTGGCCAGATGGGCCATTGGCCCAGTCCTGGTTGACAAGATTGCACCCCCCCTCCGGCAGGAACATGCATCATTCACCAGACTGGAAGAATTTAGGCTCCAGCTCAGCCTCCCTGAGTTCTTAAAGGCCATGGGACTAACACTCAGAGGTTGCATGGGGGCATGTTAGTGCAGGAAATATGGGACTCGGAGACCCAGAGGGGATGTGACAGGTGGGCACATGTGTTCTTCGACTCCAGCAGAGCCTGACCTTTCAGAGCACAGCTGATGAGTGAGGGGACAATTCTGTTCCTCCACGACCCTTCCAATCAGAGATGCACCGTAAAGTCTGTCTTCCCTGCAGCCCGAACCAGTTCACTTTAACCTCCCGCTGCAGAAGGCCTCGGGGAAGCTGTAAAGGTTTCTATTTATGGCTTCTATTTGTCGGATGCCTGCTACAAAGCAGGGGCTCTATACATATAATCTTGCAGTTTAGAGTAACAAAGATGATCTCTTGTCAGACGGAAATGAACTCAGGAAGAAGGGGAGAGCGCTTGTCCCATGGGGGTGCAACTGGAGCTGTTGAGTGGACAGAATGGGTGGCAATCCACCTGATGTGGCCCCCACAGCCGTGCTGAGGGCATCGCAGAGACCCTGCTTGTGGTCTGCACGCCCGGCAAGGGCCAGAACTTCTGAGCTTCCCGCCTCATCCCTGCCACTGCCTCTCCACGAGTTTCTGCTTCTCTGGCAATTTCAAGCCTTCTCCCCAGGGCTCGGGGGTTGCCTTTCTTCATTTGGAGAGGCTTTCGACTGTGAATTCAGCACAAAAGCAAGGCTGTTCTCCTCAATTTTTCTCCTTCCTCTGCTAGGGAATTCTCTGTTTCATTAGAGCATATTTGAGCCATGGGTACTCCTTACCAGGAAGAGCTCGTGTGCACAATGATCCCACTGGGCCACCCCTCCAGATAGCCCTTATTTTCCGAGCTAGTGGTTCACTGGGGGTGAATTCAAGGAAACTGATTAGCATGTAACCACATGTATTAAAGTCAGTGGGCTCATCTCCTGCTAGTTTAGATCGCAGCCCTGTTAGCTCCCCTGGACACAGAGTGGAACGCCTTGCTTCCATCCCTCCCTGTCACTCACTGGAAAGGCTCAGTGAGCCTGGATCAGGCCTACAGGAGGGGCTGCTGCAGAAGTCAGGAATAAATGGAAGAGGGGGCCCAGGGTGCCAAGGAAGGTGGGATAAGCCCAGGACCAAGGGGAGGGGCCAGAGGTAGCAGATGAACCCATTTGCTGAGAATGTTCTGCATGTCAGACTCCGCCCAGAGCCTTTTAAGCTCAACACCATGGGGGATCCACCTAAAGCCTAGCTCTGATCTCACCTCTTCTGCTTGAAACCTTTTGAGGGCACCTTGGAACCCACGGGATGAAAATGCAAATCACTTTTTATGTCTCGGAAGATGTCCCAGCTCTGACCCCTGCCTAACCTGTACCCTCTTCCTTCCCCATAGCTGTGCTCATCCTTGACTGCATGCAGGCTGCTGCCTGCAGTTCCCCAAAGATCTCCTCCCGCCTCTGAGCCACCGTGCATGCTGATCCCTTCATCCAGATACCCTTCCTTCATCTGTCACAGAATACCTATTTGTTCTTTAAGTGTCTCCTCCTCTGAACACATCCTGTCTTCTTTTCCCAGGCTGGGACAGTTAGCCTTTGTCTGGGTTCTCACATGCCTGACCCCCACTCCCTAGCCACAAGCCCCATCCTAGACACAGTCCACTGCACCTGGTAGGCTCTTGTCTCCTCCGCTAGGAGGTGAGCTCCTTGAGAGCCAGACCTGGGTCTTTCATCTCTGAACCCCAGGACCCTATGTGGAGCTAAGCATGTGGCTGGTCCTCTGAAAATGCATGTGTGAATGTCCGAGCCCATTTTCGGAGAGGCTGGCAGGATACCAAAGTCCTTTCAAAACTAAATGGTGTCAGAAAGCTCCTGGTAGCCAGTTACTTTTTGGTATCCAGGGAGGCAGCTGGAGCACTTCATGAAGCCGAGACAGTCATTGGAGGGCATTCGTGCATGCAGGCGTGGAGGGACCCACCAAAGCGAATTCCCTGGACGAGCTGGCTTCTGAGCCACTCACGCCTGGCCAGCTCAGAAGGCAGCAGAATGCTCCAGGCTCAGCCGGTTTATGAATCCCACCACTCTCGCGCTATCATTAATGATAGAACAGCTTCAGAATGGCTGGCTTGGCCTTCCTCGCTGGTGCCAGCCCAGGGCGCCCTGCATTCCAGCGCACAGACTTTCATTCATTCACTCACTAGCTCATTCATTCATCCAACATAGCCTGTGGAGCTCTTTGCTGGTATCTGGCACTCTAGCGATGGTCGGCGACAGCGGACTCTGGGAGATGGAGCAAACAGGTGGTCCGCTCAGTACGTTGAGTGGCGCGGGGGATTCATGCACGGAGGAGGGCTCCACCCCTGGCCGGAGCTTCTAGAAAGACCAGGTTTCTTCGTCTCGCAGTGGGGACTGAAGTTCAGGTTCATTTCTGAGATACTGTGGAACTCAGAGAAAACGGGAGCCCAACGCAGACCCAGACAGCCCAAGGTAAGGCCTTCTCAGGATTCAGAGCTGGGCTGGTGAAACGGGCCATGTCTCCTCCGTAGACAGCAGCCCTTCTCAACAGCGCCAGCTTGGCCCTTTGTCCCTTGGCCCCCTGAGGCAGCTGGTGGCCTGTCTAGCCTCCTCGCAGGAGGGGAGTGCAGGGGGAGCCAGATGGAGGGGAGCTGTGGCCTTTCTTGGAGGGGTCCTTCCTTATACTCACAATCTGGGCATCACAGGCTGGCCTTGTCTCTGTCTTGTTCCAAACATGGCCAAGGCCCGGCTTATCCTCGGAGAGGACAATTCACTCAGCTGCAGTTAGGGCTGTTTTCCACTTTGACACGATCACCCCACACCCCAACACTTTGCTGCACAAACCCATGTTTGCTGTCACTGTGGATTCCAGCTCTTTAGACTGAGGGCTACCCTTTGCTGTGGAAACTCAGCCCCTCAGCTCGCCACATCTCCTGTACCCCGACCCAAGTAAAACCCCTGCCACTGGCCTCGCCCGGGTGGGAAGGACACAAGAGTGGCCCTTCCTTATCATAACCGACCCCCGTCGGCATCAGTTGGACTTTGGAGTCAAGTAAACTCCAGCCTGATCCACACTCAGCACTTCCCTATGCACATTGGGTGGCCTACCTCTTTTCCACTCCAGTCCTCAAGAGCAGGGACCTCCCTTCCCTCTTTCTCTTGCCTTCCTTGAAAATTGAGTTCAAACCAAAGCAGACATCCAGGGAATGCAGCAAATGTCATCTGATTTGCCAAGCTCAGATAAACTGGGAGACCCTAAATCAGACGCTATGGAGAGGTTTTCTATGATTTTCCCCACCTGTGAGGGCTCTAATTTGCCCTTACTGGGGTGAACTGGGGATAAGTTGGAGATACGCTGTGTACCCTGGACGTTGCTGCATGTGGTATCAGAGAGAGAGTGTATTGACCGGAGTTCTCCAGAGAAGCAGAATCAATAGGAGATAGATAGATGGATGGATAGATAGATGGATGGATAGATAGATAGATAGATAGATAGACAGATAGATAATAAGTAATTGGCTCACACAGTTGTGAAGTTTGCCGAGTCCTAGATCTGTAGTTGGCACGCTGGAGACCCAGGAGAGTCAATGGTGTCGTGTCAGCTCAAAGGCCAATAGGCTCAAGACCCAGGAAGGACCGTATTTCAGATCAAGTCTGAAAGAGGAAGAACTGAGGTCCCAGCTCGAAAGCAATCAGGAAGGGGGCGTTCCCTCTCACTCAGTCATTTGTTCTATTTAGGCCCTCAACTGATTGTATGAGGCCCACCCACAGCGGGCAGGAGAAGAGGGGGCCATGTGCTTTACTCTTTCTGCTAATTCAAATGCTAATATCATACAGAAACACTCTCACAGACACACCCAGAATAATGCCGGACCAGATGTCCAGACACTGGTGACCCCGTCAAGTGGACACATAAAATTGACCATTGTAGGGAGGGTCTTGCCACACCCCTCTTCATATGAAACCTCGCCACCCTGCAGAGCTCTTCCCCATTTGACAAGGACAGTGTAGCAGAGAGCTACGCTGTCAACACTTGTGCCCTGGACGTTTCCTCTGTGTGTGAACTTGGACGCTTTGTGTGACCCTCTGTGTCTAAGTTATCTCCTTGGTAGGAAGGAGGGATGAAGAGAAACCATGTTGTGGTGTCATGGACATCGGAGAGCAGCCATGGGAAGCACTTAGCACTTTGTCCACTGGGTAATAAATACTGGAAAATTGAGTTACCAGCCTTGACGTGATTACAAACACGTGATCTCCTGGCCTATGCTCCAGACTACGGTCTAACTCAGCATATGGGATTTGGATCCGGAGAGACCAAAGCCGGCTCCCTCCTTCACAGCTGCACATTGAGAGCAAATCACCCACGTCCTCTGTGCCTCGTGTCCCCCATCTACACATGGGGATTCGGTGACCTCACTAGAATGTTTTGGGGGTTAGAGACAATGTCCATACAGTGTGCAGCCCACGCAAACCACTCAACACTGCTGGTGGCTTCTCCAACCGTAAGTGACCCGGACCACATCTGCCGTCTGTTGGCGTCCCCAGGGAACAGTCTTCATTCCTGCACTTTGCAAGCACTCATAAAGCTAGGTTGAATTCGGTGACTTTGCATGATGAGAAAATGTGACTCTACTCACCCCCAGAAGCCATTTCTAGAGGCTGGGCCCACTAGGCACTGAGTACCACATCACAGCCACAACGTCTCTGGGAAGGCAGCCAGGGCCACGCGCAGTGGCTCAGCTCTTGCTAGCGCAGGGTCTCAGTGAGCTGAGGGAAAGCAAGATGGAAGGCTGGGAGAAGAGCAAGGCCATCTCTCCACTCTGGGGCAGGCGGAAGGGGACACACAGAACCAGTTGCATTTGGGAGGGTTTCAGAACAAAGTGGCAGATCATTCCAGGCGCCTGAGCCTGACTGTCTCCTGTCCTGGAGGAGAATGAGTCCCGGGTGGCAGTACCATGTCTCTGCTCACTAGGTCTACTGAGGCCATGAGCCATCATCACCCCCCTGACTGACGGCCTTTCCTTATGTCAGCCTGGTGTTTTCCATCTGTAAAGTTCCTGACTCTCATCACATCCCTGAGAGGCAGGCCAGAGAGGGGCAATCACTCCCATGTTTCAGAAGAGGACACGGAGGCTCAGAGAATTCAGGAATTTGCCAAAGATCACACAGCTTGTAGGTAGCAGCTCTTCTCCTTCTCTCGTTCATGTTGTCCTCCATGAAGACAAAACTGGAGTCCTTTCAGAGCATCTCCGGTGCCTGGCCAGGAAGAAAGTACAGCCCCAATGCTGTTTTCCGGGCAGGCAGAGATCCCCGAGTGACTGGGGCGGGGGGGGCAGTTCTTCCCCAGCACATTGAATCTAAGCCACTGTGACAGGAGCCATGCTTCTGACTTCCCGGTCAGCCCAGGTTGTCAGGACACATGTCTGTTCTCCGAGTCTCGTCTTCCTGACACTTGTCAGCGTGCCCCCGTGGCTCTCCCTTCCTCCTTCCCCTCCCCCTGTTCCTTCTTTACGATCTGCCCCTTCTCTTCCTTCTTCCTCCATCATCTCTTTTCCCAATCAGGTTGCAACACAAAGCTTCACATTTTCACAGACTAGCCTTGGTAGAAAGTCACCAATACTCTTAAAAGTCATTCAGGGGATTTTTTTTTTCTTTTCAGTCCCATTTTAAGTCAGGGATTCTTAACCTGATGGCATAAACGGGGATTGGCTCCGGAAAACAGAGACTACCTGAAATTATATTAAATGTTTTACGGTTTCTGTTTTTATGTGAATTGGGGGTGGAGGGCATATCCTTCATCAGATTCTCAAAATGGTATAAAACCAGAAAGGGGAAGACCTTTATCAAAACATTCCCCCTTACTTAACCCGCAATGATAACAAAGGGGTATGATGTGACTTCCCGGTCCACAGCAAAGGAGCAGCAACGGGGCGAGGGAGCGACTGCACACAGGAGGGCCCGAAGCCAAGCAGGCTGACGTCTGTCAGACTTGACGCTGAAAAGAGCTGTTGTTATTTTCCCCGATCATTTGGTTCAGCCTGCGTGACTCCCATTACGGAGAAGCAGCATTAAGAAGAGTCCCTCTTGCATCTGATCGTCTTGCCAGGGGAAGGTGACTGGCTTCATTCTGGCAGAAACATCACACGTTGGAAGAGAAACATAGAAGGGCCTTACTTTTTTTTTTTTTTAAACCTGGAGTGCCCAGTTAAAAGGAATGGGACAAACCGAGGTTGGTGTGAATGTAGTTGGACAAACGGAGAAGCTCCGGGACGCAGCACAGCTGGACGGACATCTGGCACCCAGAGATCTATCTTTGGACTGAGCCCATGGTCGGAGAGCTTAGGAGCCATGCGTCCGCCTAGAGCCCAGCTCCTGGGCTAATGGCCTTTTGGGATCATTTTCCCATCCCATCATCGTCACATCCAGTTCTGTCCACCCAAGGAGCCATCAGAATGATCACTGGTCATACCAACATGTAGCCTGGTGGATTTATTTATTGAAAGTCATGTGTTCTAGTGGAAAAAAATCAGGCCTATTCTAGAAGGACACCCACCATATTGGATTGGGGGCTCTCCCTATTCCAGCATGGCCTCATTTTAACTGATGACGTCGGCAATGGTCCTTTTTTCCAAATAAGGTCACATTCTGAGATACCATGGGGGGGTGGGTGGCGGTTAGGATGTCAATATATGAAGGGGGGGACACAGATTCCACCATAACAGGCCAAATCTGGAGTTACTTAGTTTAGGGGCAAGCAGCCTCTACTTCCAGAAGGAGTTACTATATTCAGCCTGAAAACAATAAATGGTGGTCAGAATGAAGATCTCATTGAGAAGAAGGTGATTTTTTTCAACATCTGTACCTTGAGGAAAATTTCTAATTAAAAATGACTAATGTGGGGGCACCTGAGTGGCTCAGCTAGGCATCCGACTCTTGATTTTGGCTCAGGTCGTGATCTCAGGGTCATGAGATCGAGCCCCACATCGGGCTCTGTGCTCAGCGTGGAGTCTGCTTGTCCCTCTCCCTCTGCCCCTCCCCACCCCCTGCACACTCTCCCCCCTCTCTCTCTTTCACTCTAAAATAAATAAACAAAATCTTGAAGAAAAATGAGTACTGTGAACAAAAGCTGGGGGCTCAAAGCTCCTTATAGGGACCCACTGTTCCCCATGCACTAATGGGCACCGCAAGCTGCGTCTCTAGTCGACGCCCAACAAAGCAGACGAAGCCCAAAGCAGCACAAGCTCAGCTTTGTGGTTTTGACCTGGAGCTTGAAGGGGCCCTTTGACACCACGTACCTTCAGACCCTGAGTTGCACAGGGTCTCCGCTGAGCCGACTCGGCGGCATTCAGGCAGGAAGCCCGGAGAACTCTTCTGCAAGGTACAGGCCACCTGAACTGAACCAGGGAGGCAGACCAGGACACGATCACAGGTGGGTTCCACATCATCGCTGGCTCTCGGGAGTCACCCCTCTGGGGAGCGTGTTACCATGGCTGGCTACGAATCGTCCACACTGAAGCAACACGGGACACAAATGGCACCTGTGGTCTGTGTCACCTGACTTGGCATTTGCAGACGGGTCAGAGGCAGCGTGAAAAAGTGGGACGAGCACCTGGAGAGTCACAAAACCTGGGTCTGAGGCCCGACTTCCCGCTTCCCAGCAGAGTGAACTTGGCCAGAGCCTTAAGCTCTCCAAGCACCAGTGTTTAATCCGCAAAATAGCCAGACTTCCACACCCGTGATTATAAATCCGAACCGGGACAGTGGGTGTCAAAGTACCTTCCCCCACCTTTCCGGCATTTGATAGATTTACTCCATGGAGTTGGTGTCCTGCCCAGATTTCTTTCAGGGGCTGAAACACCCAGTCCCCAGCTGTTGCAGGGGTTGAAAGCTAACCACTCATGCCTGCATCCTTTTTGGGGGGATGGCCCTTGATGGCTGGGAGCTGTGTTGCCCAGAAACATAGGGCCTGGCATGTATGGCCAGACTCCACGGGAGTGGCCCATGGCCGATGACTTCTGCCTCTGCCAGGACAGCCGCTATGGTGCAACACAAGGCCCAGAGCTCCCCGTGGGGTCCGGCTGGGTCCGAACTCCTCCCCAGCCGCAGCTTTGCCTAGCCTCTCCCCCTTCCACGCTGCACATTCCTCACCCCCTATAGGTTTCTCCTGAGAACATCCCCTCTTTCACTGGCTTACACAAGGCTCTTCATCTCGGGCCGCACAACTATGGAACGTGAGCTAAGGCGGCGATCTGCAGGAGTCTCTGGCTGGTGTCCCTGGCTTGCGTTATTTCCTCTTTCAGGGGGACACCATACCTGATTTGCCCCTAAGATCGTTGCGTTTATTGTTCACTCTGCTTTTCTGGGAGACTGTCGGCCGGCTGGCTCCTTCCTGTCATTCATTTCCCAGCTTAAATGCCACCTGCCTAGGGACGCCTTCCTAACGACGACAACGTGATGCCAAGGGGCCATTTAAATTCCCTGCATAGCTCTCAGCGCGCTCTGCTTCTAGTGCATTCCTTTGTTTATGACGTCCTCCCTCCCCCTCCGCGCTGGAGCATGAGTTTCAGTGTTCATCTCTGCGACAGCACCTGGGGGCTGAGCAGTCTCCAAGGGCCCTTCCCACTTGGGCGTTCCACCTTCTATGTGTTGGGATCAAACAGGAGGCAGGTAGCACTCCAATAAAAACAGCAGACGAATGATCGCATGACAGTCCTCGGCCACCTGACTGCGGGACCTGCGCACACTCCTTCCCTCTCCGGCTCTGTTTCCTCACCTGTAACCCCGGAGGCAGGACAGGGTGACCTCCCACTCTCAGGCCTGTGTTCCTGATGACATTTCATAGGTATTGTTCCTGGCGCCCGGGGACACACGGCCCCTGCAGACTGGCTTGTGTCAGACCTTCCTTGTTTTCTGCGCTCTCTTTCCAGCCGTCGCAGCGGGCTGGCACGCGACACAAGAACGTCTTTTTATTATTTCGGTGAGTACGCCAGGCTTCCTTTTATCACCGTGAGCCCTGTATTCCTCAAACCTTGTCCCCTCCGGTCACAGATGCAGAAAGAAGTCTGTTTCTCCCTGTCATCCACAGGCTCACAGGACAAATGAGTCGTATCCGCCAAACCAGAGAACTTCGTCCACAAGGAAACTCTCAAAGGACTATAATTACAGCACATTGCACTCATTCATTCATTCATTCATTCATTCATTCATTCCTGCTTTCACTCACACATTTATTCAGCAAATATTTAGTGAGTGCCTATTATCTTGACTCTGAGGACACAACAGTGAACAAAAGTGCCTGCCCTGGTGTGGCATCTGTTCTTTTTGTTTTGTTTTGTTTTTAAGATTTTATTTATTTATTTGACAGAGAGAGAGCATAAGCAGGGGGAGCGGCAGAGGGAGAGGAAGAAGCAGGCTGCCTGCTGAGCAGGGAACCCAATGCGGGACTTGATCCCAGGACCCTGGGATCATGAGCTGAGCTGAAGGCAGATGCTTAACAGACGGAGCCCCCCAGGTGCCCCCATGTGGCATCTGTTCTTCGGTTACCCCAATCACAGAGGTATTTCAGGGTGCTCTCAAGCACTGAAGAGAGAGCAACTCACTCTTTCTGTCTAGATAGACCTTGGAAGCCTTTCCTGAGGAGGGACCATTTGGGCTGGGTTTTGAAGAATGAATAGGAGTTCCCCAGGCAAGGAAGGGATGGCAAGGCATTTTGTAGCTGTGCCAGATGGCTTGTGGCAGGGAGGGCTGGGGAGGAGGCCAGAGAGGTAGGCAGGACAGGACCCAATGGGAAAGGCCTGGTGAGCCATGCCAGATAGCTGCAGTTGATCTGGAAGATAAGGGGGAGGCACCGCAGGGTGTTGAGCAAGAGAGAGAGACATGATGCAAGCTGCTGCAGTGCTCTGGCGTTGTGGCTAAGTGTACTCGTTTCCTAAAGCAGCTGTAACAGATCGCCACTAACTGGGTGCCTTGAAACAACAGAAATATATTCTCTCACAGTTCCAGAAGCTAGAAGCGAGTCCGAAATCAAGGCGCTGGCAAGGTTGGTTCCTTCTGGAGGGCTCCGAAAGACAGTCAGCTCCACGCTCCGCTCCTAGCTTCTGGAGGTCACTGGCAATCCTGGGTGTTCCTGACTTGCAGCTGCGTCCCTCCATTTCCACCTTCCCTGTCACAGAGCCTTGTCTCTGTGTGTCTGTCTTCACATGGCCTTCTCCTCTATATGTCCCTTCTCCTCTTCTTATAAGGACACAGGTCATATTTTTTTTTAAAGATTTTATTTATTTATTTGACAGAGAGAGAGACAGCCAGCGAGAGAGGGAACACAAGCAGGGGGAGTGGGAGAGGAAGAAGCAGGCTCCCAGCGCGGAGCAGGGAGCCCGATGTGGGACTCGATCCCAGGACTCCGGGATCACGCCCTGAGCCGAAGGCAGACGCTTAACAACTGAGCCACCCAGGCCCCCCAGGACACCAGTCATATTGAATCAGGGCCCACCCTACTCTAGTATGACCTCTTCTTAACTAATGACATCTGCAATGACCCTAATTCCAAATTAGGTCCTATTCTAGGGTGCTGAGGGTTAGGACTTCAGCATATCATGGGGGGCTGCACAATTCAATCCATACCGCTGAGCTATTTGCCCAAGAGCACACAGCCAGCACGAGTGTATGTGGCAGAGGCGAAGATGGGATGTGCCAGGCAGACATCTCATTTATAACTAAGCCAGAAGGGAGTGATGAGGGACATGTGGGTGCGGCTGTGGAACGGGGGCATTTCCCTAGCACCTTATATGGGACTGAAAACCATCAATTGTCCATGACCAGGAATGGGGGAAATAGCTAATGGAATTATGGGAGATGAAATCCCACCTTCTGGTCACCCCTGGGGGCCATCGCCACCTCCCCAGTGGACCGCTCCTCCCCTCTGATAATGCTTGCAGCCTCCGGGTTCTAAACTGTGCAGGATGCAGGCTGAAGACAGCCACGCCCACTCTGATGACGCAGGCCGAGGAAAGCCGCGCCCATTCAGACAGCGCCCAATGGGCCACCTGCACATCCAGAGCTGGGCCTCCAGCAGGACCCGCAGGCGCGCAGAAGCAGCCTTGTGTTGGCTCGAAGAGTCCCGAGTGCAGGGTGGGACAACTCAGAGCCTTGGGTCTGCAACAGCTCCAGCATCCAGAAGGTCTGAGTTCATAGCCAACTTGGTCACCTTGAGTAGGTCGCTTCCTCTGCGAGTCTGCTCGCTCCTCCGTCAATGGAGAGGAGGCTGCTACCCCCCACTTCTGGAAGGTATGGAAAGGCTAGGAGGAAGACCCAGCTCCTGATTAGGAAGGTTGGCCTAGCCTTGCGGGGGAGGCTCCCACAGCGCTTCTGGGATGGAGGAAGGCACCTGGGTCCTGCCAGTCACACCCAGCAGGTCCGGATGGATCTCACGGCCAAAGCCTCTGTGGGTCCGGCTGCTTGGGAGGAGTGAATGGAGTATCAGATGCATGAAAGTGTTCTGTAAACCCAAAAGCACACCACGCAATGCTTACACTCATGCGATTGTGAACACCAATGAGGTTTGCACCCCCAGGGAGAGAGCAGCCCAGCCCTCTGAGTGCCCACCTCCAGGTCCTGGAAGCAACAGCCTTCCCATCTGGTTGCATCCAAGGCAGTCCTGGAAGCGGAAAGAAATATGAAACTGGCTTCAGAGTGGCAGGTTTTTAAGAGGATTTCCTGCCCCTCTGTCTTTTTCAATGGGAGTTTCACAGAACAGGCTTTCCTTTGCAGACCTTCTTTGGAGTCCCTAAGCAATTCCCAGAAGCCACACACAGCCTACGCCCAGCCGTTGGGTCAGGACAGCCTTCCCCGGGTCCAACAACTCCGGGAGACGAACAGAGCACAGAGCGCTCTACGGGAGGGAGAACCTCAAAGTCCATCTGGAAAAACGTTGGTTGCAAAGCAGACTTCTAGGCAGGAAAGATTTCCAAGTCTCTGCCCTCCAGCCACGAAGCAGACAGACCTGGGGTTCCCCTCTTCCCTTCTGTCCTGCGGTGGGTGTGGAATCTCCCCCATCTCCACCCCCCTGTGATGCCTCCTGAGGTCGGACTTCTGCCTTCCAGCCTGCCCTGGAACAGGTCACAGAGCGTGTTTGGAGGTTTGAGAGATTTTTACCACCAGAATCAAAGAGAATTCTTAGAGATTCTTCTCTTTTCCTTTCACGGATCCCAAAGTGGGAAAAAAAAAATCTTTCCTGGGGCGCCTGGGTGGCACAGCAGTTAAGCGTCTGCCTTCGGCTCAGGGTGGGATCCCGGCATTCTGGGATCGAGCCCCACATCAGGCTCTTCCACTATAAGCCTGCTTCTTCCTCTCCCACTCCCCCTGCTTGTGTTCCCTCTCTCGCTGGCTGTCTCTATCTCTGTCGAATAAATAAATAAAATCTTTAAAAAAAAAAAAATCTTTCCTGCTCTGTACTCCCACAGCTCTTGATTCTCACGTTCATTCACGTATTCCTTCATACTCGTACACGCCCATTCCGTACGCTTGACAAATACGGCATGAGCGCTTCCTCAGTGCCAGGTATATTCTAGACCCTGAAGAACCAGCTCTAAGCGAAAGCCCTATATCTCAAAGAGCTCACAGAGGACGGTGATGGGCTGAGCATCTTCCCCACACCTGGCGCAAGGTAAACACCTGCCCCTCGCTCCGGCAAGAAGCATTCCAGCGGCTAAGAGCTTAGCCTCTGGAATCCAACAGCCACATTTCAAACCCACACTCAGCTCCTTAAAAGCTGGGTGAGCTCTGACCATGTGCTATAACCTCCCAGAACCTCTGTTTTTCTCTATAAACTGAAGACAATATCTTTCCTGAGGGGGTGATCATGAGATCAAATGAAACCATGCCTGAAAAGGGTAGCACAGAGTCATCAGCGCACACAGCCTCCGGGAACATTCATCATGGCTTTAATTGCTGCTGCTGTTATTAACCATGCCCTCGGCAAGAGCTGGGGATTAGCTCCTTCCACGTGATTCTATGCACGCATCGGTTCATAAACACACATCTCCAGAGTTCAAGGAGCTTACGACAAAAAACGGGTGAAATAATACTGACATACTTCAAACCATAACAAGGAGAAAGAGAGATTTAAAAAAAACAAAACAAACAAACAGTGGGAGAGGAGAGACGAAAATCGTTCAAAGACTATTGCCATGCCTGGTCATCAAGGAGCCTGACTATGACGTGGTAGAGAGAGGCCAGCACGCGCTCTGATGCTGTTTTTAGAAAGAGAATGCACGAGGTAGGGGGAAAGGCAGAGGGAGGGTGAAAGAGAATCTTAGGTAGGCTCCGTGCATGCTCAGCGCGGAGCCAACACGGGGCTCGATCCCACGACCCTGAGATCATCACCTGATAGGTTCTGATGTTTTAAAAGGAAGCAGAGGCAGTTGGGTGGGTGATAAATGCTTCTGACTTTAGGACCAACATGGGCTGGGTCCCTCAGGTCTTTCTATAAAGCGACCCCTGCATTGCTGCTTGGCCTTTTGGCTAAGATCAAGTGAATAAGGGACCCCCACATAGCATGGGGGATGATGTTCTTCAGAGCATTTGCACCAAAAATCTTCAAAGCATTGGCACCAACATTCCTGTTGGGAGGTTGAAGGACCCTATTTCACCAGCTCTGCTCCCCCGAGGTGTGTAACTGATGGAGAACCCACATGGCGCTCCCTGTTATGGATGAAGCCCTCCTGGGGGGGTTTCTCATGCTGCTCCCACCATGGTAGAGAGTCTGAGACAAGGTGGGGTCCCCCCACTCAGGGAACGCTGGCATAGGGTTCATCCCAGACAGTCAGCCTGGGCCTCAAAGATCCCATAGCAGGCACACCGGCAAGACTGACCTTGAGTGACGGGAGGACCCTCTGGCCCAGGCCTCACACTCAATGTCACCCACAAATAAGGTGTCTTAGTCTGCTTGGGCTGTCATGACAAGTACCACCGTCCAGGAGGGCTTAAACAGCACGAATTGATCTGCTCACAGTCCTGGAGGTCGGAAGTCCAAGATCAAGGTGTCCGCGGGGCTGGTTTCTCCCGAGGCCTCTCTCCCTGGCTTACAGGGGGCCACCTTCTCTCTCTGTCCTCATATGGTCTTCCCTCTGTGCCTGTCTGTGTCCTGCTCTCCTCTTCTTATAAGGACACCAGTCAGATGGGATTAGGATCCATCCCAATGACCTTATTTTGACTTAATTAGCTCTTTCAAGACCCTACCTCCAAACTGTCACATTCTCAGGGGCCGGGGGTTAGGACCCCCACAAATAGTTCTGAGGGACGACAAGGCAGCCCATGGCACGTAACACGAAGTGTTAGAAAGTCACAGAGACATTCTCAGAGAATGTAAAATGTATTCATCATGACACATTCTTTTTAAAATTAATTTATTTTTTTCTTCTGCATATGTGACCCGTGCCCAAGGCACAAATGTGAAATGGCATAAAAGACTAGGGAGAGAAGTACAGTTCTCCTTCCCTCCCAGACCCCGGTGCCCATAGCAACGGTGTTGTCAGTATTTTGTGGTTGACCATCCAGAGATAGTCTGTGTCCATACACATGTACACACACACACACACACACACACACACACGCAGTCTTTAAGTCTGTTATGTATCTTGCTTTTTCCAATTAAAAATATATCTTCATGGGGACCTGCACTTCTGAGGAGAAGGGGCAAACATGGTTTTCCCTATTCCTCCTGCGTAAGGACTATTAAAAACTCTAGATATTTTTTTTTAAGATTTATTTATTTATTTATTTGAGAGAGAGAGAGGGTGCATGAGCAGGGGGAGGAACAGAGGGAGAGGTACGACCAGACTCTGCACTGAGCGCAGAGCCCAATGTGGGGCTCGATCCCAGGACCTCTGAGATCATGACCTGAGCTGAAATCAAGAGTCAGATGCTTAACTGACCGAGCCACCCGGGCGCCCCCAAACTCTAGGTATGATTGGTGGTGAGTTCCCTAGGTTTGCATATATCTCGGACTCGAACTTTGAAGAAGCCAGCACCAACCGGCACCTGCCTACAGGACCAGACATAATTAACGGGCCCCAACAAAGCTTGCTTCCTTTTAGCCAATGGCCCAGGGAAGAGGCAGCCTAGTAAGATTCAGACATTAACCACTCCACTTTAGACCAGAGACCACAGACCACAGAAAAAAATGAGGCCCCCACCCTGACCCAGGCCAGCAAAGGCCAAGTGGGGAACCTAGAATTTCGCCTCATGATGTTGTAACAAGGCTCCCCAGCATGTCCACTGAGGCTGTGTCAGAGAAATCCAAGTAAGAAGCCAGGAATGTCACCCCCACCCCAGCTGGTAATGAGGCTTTTTTCCCAACACTGTCAACAGAAACCACGTGGGGAGCCTGGCCTTCCACCCCCACCCAGTAGTGATGAGGAGCCCCCTTCCTGAGACCAAACAAAGGCCAAGTTGGGAACCTGGACAGCTATCTCCACCTCCACCTGGGGCAGCGTCCCCCTTGCCCTGCTGGAGCAGTGTCCCCCAAACCAGCTAAAACACCAAGTTTAAATAAATCTAGAGCCTGACTGCATCATTTTAAAATGTCCAGATTTCACCTAAAAATGGACAGGTGGCCCACAGGAAGGCAGGGGAAAGAAAACAGAGAGAACAAACGGAAAAAATAAAAATAACTAAAAAAATAAAGTGAAGGACTTAAGCCCTATCCTGTAAATAATTATATGAAATGCAAATGGTCTAAATACATCCATTGTAATAAATAATAAACATGACTCAGCTGTACGCTGTCTTCAAGAAATTCACCCCGATGTAATGATACAGGCAGATCGAAAGTGAGGGGAAAGAGAGGTGGGCCAGGACGGCCGCGTAGAAACATCCTGAACTCCTCTCCTCCCGCGGGCACAATGGACACCCTGAATCCACAGCTACCTATGCAACAACCCCCACCGGAAAAGGCCTGAAAACCAGCCAACAGCTGCTTCACATCAAATGAGGAAAAGACCACACCCAGGCAGGTGGGAGAGGCGGAGTCTTGCCCCAAACCCCGCCCCCAACGTGGTAACTCAACACTGGAAGGGATCTCACAAACCTGGAGCTTCTCCCTAAGGCGCACGGGGTTCATACCCCACATCAGGCACCCCAACTCTTATGACCTGCCCCTGAGAGGCAAGTCCCAAAGCAGCTGGCCTTAGAGATCAATGGGACTTGCACCCGCGAGACCCAGGGGGCTGTAGGGAATTGGGAGACCATTCTTGAAGGGCTCACCCACAGACTCACTCACCCCAGGGCCCAGCGCAGGAGCGGTTTGGAAAGCGCCAGACCGTGTGTGAAGGAGATTCGACTACCTATCTTAAAGTGTCTGCTGGTGGAGTGGAGGCCATTGGGATTCTCCCCAGAGATGGAGGAGCTGGTGGGCGCCATGTTTGCATGCCGACGCTCATGGCGGTGCACCATCCCCACCTCTCCCTCTGCCCATGCTCCACCGTGCCACTCTCTCCAGGAGGGAAGCTGGGACACACATGTCTGGTGTCCCATTTTTGTTTTCGTTTTTATGTCTGGTGCCCCAGTTTCTGTCGTGGCAGTCCAGGGGACACCCCTCGAGCATCTGACTCTGGTGGCCAGGGGGGCTTGCATGCCTGGTCTCACCAGACTGTAACAATCCGAGAGGCAGTTCATGGCAGGCTACCACCTCCAGAGCACTGCGGGGACCACAGACCGAGACACATGCCCAGTCCGTCTGTGAGAGACGTCTGCGTGCTTGTCGAGTTTCCCCCTGAGGGGCAGGCTTCTGGTTGCCACACTGGTCATGTGCTCTGGGGAGCACGTGCACTCTCCCTCCTCCCCAGTGTGGCTCGTCAGTGTCTCCCAGAAAAGAGCTTAGACACTCACTCGGAGCCCTGGTCTTTGCAACCATTGTGCAGAGGACACCTCCAGATCGCCTGGTCTGATGGCCAGAAGGATTCCCCATTGCGGTCCCATAGGACTGTATATATTTGCATACTTTAAAAGCTGCTGCCTGGGGGTCTGGCGTCCAGTCAGCTTGGAACTAGGTGCTGCCTGAGATCCCTCCCTCTGGTCTTGGCATGCCCTCAACCACCGGAGCCATTTTAAGTAAACCAGGTGGCACCTGGGGGGCTCAGTAGGTTACACGTCTGCCTTCAGCTCAGGTCATGATCTCAGAGTTCTGGGGTCAAACCCCACATCGGGCTCTTTGCTCAGCGGGGGGTCTGCTTCTCCCTCTCCCGCTGTCACTCCCCCTGCTTGTGCTTGCTCTCTCTCTCTCTCAAATACATAAATAAAATCTTTTAAAAAAATAAACTGGGCGCTTAGGTGATCACAAAGTTTTAAGAGACAACCAACAAAGTTTACTTCCTACACAAGGCCACTCCCTTAAAAGTGGGAGAGGCAGGATTCAACCAACACCCCCAACAGCAAGGGTGGCCCCTGACAACTAGAATTGTGTGTTCTTCATTGGTCTACCCTGGGCACTTAGAACTGAATGTGGCACATAGTATATGCTCAACAAACTTGTGTGATGAATGTATTTCTCCCGGGGAAGAGGTGAGCCCTGGACAAGAGGTGAGGCCGACTGCTCCCCCAGCCCATCGACCAGGGAGGCAGCTAGAGCTAGGACTTCTTCCTTTCTATCAAAATGGGAGAAGTCATCTTGCTTCCCCTCCTGATTCCCAGATGGTCTTTCTCAGCTGATCGGAAGACCTGATCTCATCTCATCTCCTGATGGGTCCCAGTACCTTACGGGCCATTTTCCAGAGTGTATGGGGAAAGTTGAAACTAGGACCGGAATTGGTCTCAGTCTATGGCTTGCTGCTGATCTCACTGCGGGGAGAGAAGCTTGCAGGCTGCAGGTTTTGGGGAAACAGTGTGCAACAGTGGAAAAAATTGGATATCTGGTTTTGAAACTATTTTCAGCCACTTATAAGCTTTTTGAACTTCACCTCGGTCACTTAACTGCCCTGAGTCTTTGTTTGCTCTTTTGGGAAAAAAAAAAGAAAAGATAGCATCTCAATCGGCCTTCTCAGACTACTGTGAGCACTGAATGATTTCCTGTATGTAGAATGTTCACATACTCAGTAGTCACTCAATAAATGCTTGTTAAATTATTTATTGAAACAGACAAGAAATCTTATTTCATTTGGGTACTCATCTGAAAAGGCACGAGTTCAGAGTTGGATTAATTTGCGTTTATCTCCTATCTGCCGTTTATTCACTGTGTCCATCAGGATGATTCAAATAGTGTTGGACTGGGTTGAAAAATAAGAAAATTGATTATCTAAGGAAACAGGAAGTCTGGAGGGAGAGCAGGCTCTAGAGCGGCCAGCTGGTCAACTCAACGCTGATGTCAGAGACACGGCTTCTCCCTCTCTGCTCAACACTGGCTCCGCCCCGAGCGGGGGTCTCTCGTGCTCACTGGGCGGTCGCCAGAAGTAGCTGGGGCCACACGCTGAGCAATGCCATCGGCTCAGGAGAACCTCGCCCCGCACCAGCCACGGGCCGCCACGGAGCATTGGCGTCGCCTTGAACGCCACGAGCTGGGTGGCTTAGAGATAATGGGGCTAAGCTCTGGATCCAGAGATGTGGCCACATCGCCTGAGGTGTGCGGGAACAGAGAACCGCCTGGGCAAAATTGTGGTTCTGTTAGGAAGGGGGGAGGTAGAGACAGTTGCTGAGTGGATGCCCCAAGTGTAGCCAACTGTCACTGGAAGCAACTTTAATCTAACCTCCCTGAGATTTGGTTTCCCCGTTTGTAAACCAAAGAGGGAATCAATCTTCCAATCTCTCACGGGGTGTTTGCAATGATTACATGAGATGGTGTATGTATAAAGCACTTTCCCCTGGACCTGGGATGTAGAAGGGGGTGAATAAATTAATAGTTACTGTTATTATTATTCAGGGTACTGAATTATAGCTCCCAGAGCCCTTAGAGTTCTTCATTTTCTACGTGGGGGAAATTGAGGCTCAGAGAAAGTACCTGTAGGCTGCAGAGCTGGCAGGATGCCTCTGACGGCAGACTCCTAGGCCCCCGGCTCTTGATGCCACGATCTGTGTCCTCCAGCTGCTCTTGCTTTCCAGGACCCCAGGAGGAGCCCAGAGGGTGGGGGAGGGCTGCTGAAGGAGGTAGGGACGCCACAGGGATGCCGCTTCCTGCTCTGGTCCCACGGAGGGTCCAGCGAGGCAGAGGGACCGATGGCCTGGCTTAGCCCCCGAGCATCACGGCCCCAGGAGTCCCAGGCTGCCTGGACCTGCTTACTCAGACCAGCCTCCGTCCCTTCCAATGCCGCCCAAGGAGGAAAACCTCCGAGTAAGCATCTCGCACTGCCTTCGAGTTCTGCTCAGGAAGTGGCCCCCAGGGAGCAAACTCCAATAAACCACCTTCGAAAGCGTGTGCTGGCAGCTGGGGGAGACCTCCGCACTTCGGGAGGACATGCTGATGCGAGGTGTCCCCTGGCAGTGAGAGTGTCAACCAGACATTCCTTCAAGAGGGAGCTGAACCCGTCTAATTAAAGATTCCCTTTGGAGAGTGGCCTTCCACTTTCAGGTCAAGCCTGCAATTCCACAAACTTGACCTCTTCCTGATTCCTCCACCTCTTTCCACTGTGGTCTATGAGGTGCTCGGATTTGCCATCTGCCACCCCTGAGGCATGCAGGGGGCAAGGAAGAAGGTGGAAGCTTAAGGTCAGATCTTAGTTCTGTTACTTCCTAGCTGTGTGACCTTAGGCAAGTTGCTTCACCTCTCTGGTCCTCCCTTCTCTTATCTCCACAATGAAGGTGAGTCTACCCACTTCAGGTGTTGCTATGGGTTAAGCTATGTCCCCCATCCCCCCAAATGCATATTCGAAACCCTAACCTTCTAATGTGATGGTATTTAAAGGTGAAGCCTTTGGGAGGTGATTACGTTTAAATGAGGTCGTGGGGGGGGGGGTACGCTGATGGTGGGCTGGGTACCCTTAAAAGAAGAGATACCAGAAAGAAGCTTGCTCCCTCCCTCTCTCCCTCCCTCTCTCTGCACCATGGGAGGACATGGCGAGAAGGCAGCCCTCTACGAGGCACGAAGCAGCTTCCCCAGAGCCTGACCCTGCTGACACCCTGATCCGGACTCCCAGCCGCCACAAGTGTGAGAAACTCAATTTCACGGGGCACCTGGCATTTCCTCAGCACTCACTACATGGTAGATTGTTTAAAAAGGAAACCCCACCTCTGGCCTGACAGTTCATATGTGTGTTAGGGACAGAAATATACCTACAATCAGGTCAACAGGTATGTACAATGAAGATAATAAAGGGCCTGCTGCTGGAGGTGGGGGTGGGGCTGGTTGCTTGAACCCCCTTGCTCAGCAGCCCCCAAGATTCCTGCCAGTGGAGTTTGCACATGGAGCACTGAGACACACGAAGCAAATATTAGCTTTCTTACTTTAGGAGGCACAGGATTTTCTTGGCAAACTTGGGGAGAAAGTGGTTCAGTCCCCAGGTGGGAGGAAACCCTCCCTCCGTGAGCTGCAGACAGAGGGCATGCAGAGCGCCTTCGTAGCCCCCTGCCTGGATGCCGGGAGCGTGGTTGGGAAAGCAGGTGCTCTTATTCCAGGCAGGCTCTGTGTGGCCTTGGACAAGTTACTTAACCTCTCTGAGCCCCAGCTTTCTCATCACCCAAAGAAGCCACCCCGTTACAAGGGCCTGGCTATGTGGCTGTGTCGACAAAAACAGAAGAGAGTTGCTGATGCTGCGAACAGGGGCCGAGCCATTCCCATCCCCCTCTCTCGCTGGACAGAAGTCCGACCACAGACTGTGCCCGGCTTGCGCTGGCAGAGGAGGGGTGCTCCCAAAGCTCTCCCTCCTTCCAGTGCAGAGCCCCCCCGCACCTCTCTGCCCTGCCCCACCTCTACCCCTGCTCTTCCTGCTTCAGACCCCTCCCGCCGCCTCCCCCGCAGGCCTGATCATCTTGTAAACCCGCAGTGAAAGCCCTAATGTCCCCACTGGCTCCTTGGAGCAGGCACACTCAGCAAATAAGCAAATGTGTGTGTGAGGCCGGCCTGGAGCTCTCCTCACTTGCTGGATCATCAGCATTTAGCAAATGGGCTGGGGCGCCGCTCGCAGCCTTCATCGGAGACGGGGTGGAACCCCAGCAAGCAGGGGTTTCGCCAGAGAGGGGGGCGCAGAGGTGTGTAGGGACCCGTTTGGGCACCTCACTCATGACTCTGGCTCTCAGTGTGCCCATCTGGGAAATGGGGACACTCACCTCCACTCTGCTAGGTTGATAGGAGGCTTCTAGCAGATTCTTGATAAATCCTCGAGAGCCCTCAGCATCCAGCAGGATCCCTTTGTCTTGGCAGTGGCTGCCCCAGGCCCTTGGCGTCCTGGAAAGGTTGAGGAGGCGGGAAAACTGTTTGGGCCCCACTCCCTGGCCTGCAGCCTTTGTCTTGGGATGGCCTTCTGGAATGGCTCGTCCTTGCTTTTTCCTTTAGGGCAGCCTCCCCGCCTCCCCCAGGGCCCGAGTTCTCCCCAGCCCCACCGCCCAGCCCAAGCTCCAGCAGAGGCACCTCTGTGTCACCTTTGGATAGTTCTCGAGTGCCCGTATTGGAGAGGACATAGGGAAGGCTTCTCTTGTCCTCTCTCCAGGGAGCGGCCCCTCCCCCACGGGCCTGCCAGAAAGCCCTTGTTTTCTTTCCGTGTCCCTCAGCTGTCCTGTGTGTGGGTCCATCAGCAAATGTACCTTGTCTGCTGTCACTCAAATGTCCCCTCTCAAATTCCAGCCCGGGAAGTTACTCCTCCCCTTAGTGCCACACTCCCTTAGCCAGAGGCCCTTCCGGTTAATCCTTGGGAAGTTAGTCTCCAGCAGGGGCCAGGGGGGATGCCGCCTTTCCCCTGTAAACTGTCACCTCTCACTCTGGCCTCCGCTCTGACCGCTCCCCCACCACTGGCCAGCCTTGAACTACTTCTCTGGGGAGCTGCATCTTCCGTTTCTGGTCCCAGTGTGGATCAGAAACACCATCAACACTGTCAGCTCAAGGCTGTTGGATTTAAGAGATTTTCCTGAGGTTTGGGGACACCTCAGAGGGCCGTGTAAGTATCAGTATCCAGTCTGGCTGCTGCCCACGTTCCCCGGCCTTGACGATACCTGGAGGGAAGGGGGGTGGCACCTGCTGGATGTTTCCTTCTTTCAGCCCCAACCGAGCCGGGTTGTTGCCTCCTGCCCAGTGCCGGGGGATAAGAGTTCACCTGCCCCCTTCAAAATTCGCCAGTCCTCCTACTAGATCCCACTAGAGGCAGCGACCGGGTTCTCTGGGAAGCCATCTCAGAGAAGCAGGGGCAGGGCAGGCAGCGGGAGCGGGCAGAGGGACAGAGGGACAGAGGGACAGAGGGAGAAGGACGGGTGAGCCAGGACGCGGGTCCACAGAGCGCCCGTTCTCCCTAGCCAGGCTTTCTACTGTCAGGCATCCCTGAAGGGCCTGGCAGGGGCAGGCGGTCTGCTGATAGCACCCCCAGCCTCTGGGCAACAAGTTCTTCCATGAAGAAGGTGCTGGGCGTTGCCTCTCCCAGCCCGCACTCCCCCTGCCCGCCCTTACAGCAGTCTCCAACCTGTACACAGAACACATACCATCTCAGTGGGAAGTAACTGGTTGGGGTTGTTCAGGGCTGGTCCAAGAATATCCGGTAAAAGCTGTCCTTACATTGACATGACCGAAAGGAGTGTTAATGACACAGGGAGATACAAAGCCTCGCCAGAGACAGACACCAGTTCCACTCCCACAGCCACCAAGAGCTGGGAGATCAGGAATTTCTCTCCGGAGCTTTGGTGACCCAAGCTAGGTGGAGGGAGGGCTGTGTCCGCGGGGACCCCCATCCCCAACCGCATTCCAGTGCAGGGTCTCTTTCCGGGCTGGCTTCCTCCTCCTGGTGGCAGCTCAGGCTTACGCCAAAGATCCCCATCTTGGGAAAGAATCTAATTCAAAACTAGAGGAAGATTTGGGTTCATTCTCTTAGAGACCCTATGATGTCGAATGCACATTCCTAACAAGGAAAGAGCAGACAGAAGAGAGGAGGGGGTCCCAGGACTGACCCTGGGGGGACCCAGACCTTTAAGGCACTACAGAGCAGCCAGAGAGGATCCAGGGAAGGAGAGAATTTCAAAAAGTCAAAATAAACAACCAGGTTACCCCTGCCAATAGTCAAAGAGGCAGAAGATACGGAAAAGTTCTTTGCATTTCGCTGTTCCCATAGAGCAGGGCGACTCACCAGCCCGTAGCTGTTACAAGATGACGCAGAGCCTACTGGGGCTTAATTACACAATTTCATCAAGTGCCCTTTGGTGTGGCGATCAGGTGCCACCCAGGCCTCCGGGTTGAAACAGCACGCGTGCTAGTGCAATGCACGCTCTGCAGAGTGGTTCCCCAGGCCCCTCGCCCTCGTGCATTCCCAGCTTCAAAAACACGTTAAGCTTAAGCCTGTTTCCTATCCCTACATTCAGATAGGTCATACTCCTCCCCTTGCTCCTTCCCCAGTATGTCCGCTGTTCTGGAAACAAAAGAACCATTTCAAAATGCAATAAACATGACATGCAAATTAGTGCAAATAACTTGTGGGTAATCATTTCAGAGAAGCAAATTTGCTCCGAATATGAATGCCGAGCAGGAAGGTTTGCAGGAAGAAAAGTCTTCCCAGGCAGCCCCGTACTAGTTTGGCGGAGAGAGAGGAAGGGTAGGTCAAGGGAAACCCCCAGCACAGAGTCCTGAGCATTTCCCCTAAAGATCCCCCAAGAAAATACTCCTGGTCTACAGATGTCTTTGACAAAGTAAGGTGGGATTCCACAGCATGGTCTCCTCCCATCCAAGACTAGGGCAGCTGATCCCCCCACTATTTTCCAATCACCGTGCTGGGTGTGTTCATAGTGTTCATAGTCTCATTTAATCCTGCGTGGAAAACGTGATCTTCTCTATTTTACAGATGAGGAAGCTGAGTGTCCAAGCTGTCAGATGGAACGGAAATTCAATCTCAAATAACTCCGACCAGAATTCTTTATCCTTATGCAGCCTCATTCCTGATGGAGATTGGTTTTATGTTTTTGTTTTGTTCTGTTTTGTTTTGTTTTCCTGGGTTTAGAGTGCGATGGGAAGGAATTGAACATGGAGTTTAGAGAGCCCTGCCGCCAGCAGGGACTCTCTTAGTGGTCCTAGGAGAGTCATTTCCTTCAGGGCTCATCTTCTTCCTCGGTGAAAATGAGGAGATGGGTTGATCGCACGTGACGCTCCCTTGCTCACGACCCCCCAGTAGCCGGCAGGGTAGAGTTTAAGTTCCTTCTTGGCTTTGCTTGTGCTCATCTCCCACCTCTCCCCAACACATATTAACTGCTGCCGTAGCCACAACACAAGTGCCAGGCTCTTGATGCCCCCGTGCCTTTGCACATGCTGTTGCTGCTGCGAGGGGCCTCCCAGCTTTCCCAACAGTAAGCTCTTCTTCGTCGGCTGAGCCCAGATTCAGATGTGCCTTCCCCCTACAGCTTTCTCTGACCCTCAAGGCAGGTCTAAGAGGGCTTCTCCACTGTCTTGTATGATAAAAATCCAGTTCACAACGCCCTCTCTCCCTCAATGCTCAGAAATGTTGAATCATTCATCTTTTCTCCATGACCCAGTGGAAGAGAGGGGCTGCCTCTGGGTCCCCTGGACGTTCCCAACCTCAGGCACAGTACCAAGCACGTAGTAGGTGCTTACTGGATGGCGACAGAGTGGATGCCTGTCCAAGGTGACCCTTACCTCTGGCCTCCAAAGATGGTATGACTTTAACTGTGTTCCCGACAGGACAGAAAATGCTAAAACGAGAGGTAACTGTACGTTTGCCCATCTATTTCTGTGTCCCTGTGTCATTAACTTTCACTTCTAGGCTCCCGCTTCCGTGAGCTGACAACCTGCCGTGGGAGCTGAAACGCATGTCACTCATAGCTGGGGTTCCCTCCTGCAACTCAAGGCCCCAATTAGCCTGTGTCAGAACGTGGGAGGGCCTGGTGACTTTGTGGCTAGGAAGACGGTTTTAATTGGAGCCCTGTGCATCTACATGTCCACCCTGTCGGGAGGCCCCGGCATCCGATGTCACACTGCTAACTCCCTATGACGAAGGAATTCCCTGTTAAATGGACATGTCGGGGGGAAAAATAGCAAAGCCGTTAGCTATCCTTCAGAAGTATTTTGACCCATCCAATCATCCATCTGTTTGTTTATTTATTCATCTGTTCATTCATTTAAGACTTCCTACAAACTGGGTATAAATCATTTTAAATTCACCCCTGGAAATAACCAACTGTTTACTTCCTGTACCTCTGGTTAGTAATAGCAAATAAGACATAGTTACTGTCTACCAGGCACTGTGTTAAGAACTTTACTGGCTTAGGTTAACCTGTTTGACCCTCACAGTAATCCCACCAGATGGGTATCATTTATTACCACCTTGATTTTGCAGATGTGAAAACTGAGGCACAGGAAGATCCCTAATTAGCCAGGACCACGCATGTGGCAGGTGGCAGAGCGGGGATTAGATCGTGGCACATTCCGAATGCCTACCCTCGATACTTAGGGCAGCAAGCAACCCCTGTGGTCAGTCACTTCCCAGGGGATCTGGGCAGAGGGCAAGGAGCCCCTGACAGAGAGACACAACTCTTAGTTTCCCACTCAAAGCTGTACATGAGGCCTGGTGTGTCACAGGGGAAAGCACTGAGCCCTTCGGTCACATTTTTTTGCAAGATTTATTTATTCATTTATTTGAGAGAAAGAGAGTGAGCATGAGCCAGAGGGGCAGAGAAAGAGAGAGAGAGAATCTTAACCCTGAGATCACGACTTGAGCAGAAACCGAGTTGGACGCTTAACCGACTGAGCCACCCAGGCGTCCCTGGGTCACTTTCTAAAAATTTTGGTATTATTGAAGTATAGTTGACATATAATGTTATATTAGTTTCAGTTTTACAACATCACGATTCAACAATCCTATACACTATGCAGGGCTCACCACAATAAGTGTGCTCACCCCGCAACGTTATTATAATGTTATTGACTAGATTCCCTGCACTGTACTTTCCGTCCCCATGACTCGTTCATTTACAACTGGACGTTTGTACTTCTCATCCCGGCACCTCTTGTGCCCATCCCCCCATCCCCTCCTCTCCGGCAACCATGAGTTTGTCTCTGTATTTATCAATCTGTATCTGTTTATGCATTTGTTTTGTTTTTTAGATCCCACATGAAAGTAAAATCATATGGTATTTTTCTTTGATTTCACTTAGCATAATACCTTCTAGGTCCATCCAGGTTGTCACAAATGGCAAGAGCTCGTTCTTTTTTATGGCTGAGTGGTATTCCATTATATAGTAGATCATTACATATTTATATATTATTAAATATATAATTTAATAATACATAATATATTTATTTATTATATATTTAATATGTGATTATAATATAATTATATATAATATGATATTATATATAATATATGACATATAATTATATTCATATATAATATAATAATATAATACATAACATAATAATAAATAATAAAAATATTGAAATAATAAAAATAATAATTATATTATATATAATTAAATATATATTACATATATTAGATTATTTGTGGCTTTGGCGTTAAATTGTATATTATTTATGCATTTTGGATATTAACCCCTAATTGGATGTATCATTTTCAAATTTCTTCTCCCATTCAGTAGGTTGCCTTTTCATTTTGCAGATGGTTCCCTTTGCTGTGCAGAAGATTTTTTTATTCTGGTGTAGTCCCAACAGTTTATTTTTGCTTTTGTTTCCCTTGCCTCAGGAGACAGATCCAGAACTACGTTGCTAAGACTGATGGCTGAGAGATTACTTACTGCCTATGGTTTCTTTTAGGAATTTTCTGGTTTCAGGTCACACTTTAGTCCATTTTGAGTTTATTTTTGCAAATGGTGTAAGAAAATGGTCCCGTTTCATTCTTTGGCACAGAGCTGTCCAGTTTTCCCAACACCATTTATTGAAGAGACTGTCTTTTCCCCATTGTATAGTATAAACTTTAAAAAATTAATCTACCAATATTTAAAAAGAAAGTTGGATTAGGCTATGACTAATGAAACCTCGACAATTCTTCAAATCGGATTCTTTTTCTCCCCCAATTCGTATCCGTAAAATCAAGGCGACCAAGCTTTTGTGGCTGAAATCGACATCAGCAGAGGACATAAACGCTCTGGGCAGGCCATATTCAGAAGACCCGACATTTGGTTTCTGGGATTGTAACGAAAATGTCGTCTGTGGCTTGAGCCCCCAATTAAGGCATTTTCAGGTGGCTGTGGGGAACAGAAGCCCCAAGGCCACATCCTAGGTTGAGCCTGGTGAATCGACACGTGTTCCCTTCCATACCATTTCCCCCACATGGCTGTCCCCCAGCTCCCACTGGTGACAGTCACACTGCTCTGACCAATCTGACCTCGTCTTAACTTGATTACGTCCACAAAGACCCTATGTCCAAATAAGGTCACATTCATAGGTCCCAGGAATTAGGACTTGCACATATCTTTTTGGGGGACACAATTCAACTTACAACGCTGATCTTTTTTATAAAAATGTATTTATTTATTTGAGAGACAGAGAGAGAGAAAACAGGGTGGAGGGACAGAGGGAGAGGGAGAGAGAATCTCAAGCAGACTCCTTACGTGCACAGAGCCCAACTCGGGGCTGGATCTCACAACCCTGAGATCATGACCTGAGCCAAAACTGAGAGTCAGAGGCTTCACCAGCTGAGCCATGCAGGCGCCCCCCTACACCAATTTTAACTGAAAGGATTGGAAGGAGTTTGATGGCAACAGAGGAGTTCTAGACTGCCAAGTAGCCCAGCCACGTTATCCTTATATTAGAGCTCCTAGTGTAACAGAACATGGTTCGGAACTGTCAGAGTTGGAGAACCTCTAGAAGTCCAGGTGTTGAACCTGAATGTAGGTGTTCCGGTGTACAATGCCGTAGTGAGGCACCGATGTTGCGAAGGGCAGCCTTGGAGCAATTATATTTTGCCTTGGAGTTTGTTTAGCAAGAAATGTCATATTTGTACTTAAGATTAGAAGTGATAACCTAGTTGGCTAGTTTGAAATAAAAAAAAGGTTCATCATTTTAGCTCAAGTGCCAAAGCCAACCTGAATGTTTAAGCACATTTTAAATGGCATAAGATAAAGGTCAAATACCTTGTAACTCTCTGACTTCTGCCAAATGGGGTTGGAAAAATTCAATTCTGCAGCATGGCAGCAAAGGCCAGGAATGCTCCAGCCACCTGCCCTGCAACCCCCAGAGTCATGGCTCCTTGTCTCTCACATCCCCTCCTGCCAGAGCAAGAACTCCCCCATTGTTTGACCCTCCTAGACATGTCCCCATCTTTGTGCTTTGTTCTTGCAGTTCCTTCTGCAAGAATTCCATCCTCGGCTGATACATTCCTTCCTCCACTGACTACTTTCCACTCCTGACTGCCATGGATTTTATCTTTATGTTTTCCCAAATTCATGTGTTGAAACTTGAATCCTAATGTGATGGTATTTGAAGGTGGGGCCATTGGGAGCATTAACCTTAAAAATAAACCTGCCAGTTATTTTACCAGCGGGGGGGAAAAAAAAGTGTTTATTTGGGCATAACAGAGGATTGCAATCTGGCACAAGCAAGCCATGGCAAAACCGTAACAAAGTCTAACAAATGAGAGAAACATTGTTTTATGGAAAAGGAGGAAGTTGGGAGGGGTTGTTTAAAATGGAAACCCATTTGAGAAAAGAAAGGGTTCAGGGCAATGAGGTATCTCATCAGTAGTCGATTTCTTGTATGAAATGCAATGTACATCTTTCCCTGTTGGAGGCTTTAATTGATGGTTCTTTCCTGTTGGCCCTTCTTCTGCTGGGTCTGTAATTGACAGTTCTTCCTGTAACTGACATTGAGTGTTTCCCTGCGGCCAGCCTCCCCTTGTAGCATCCCAAGTCTGCTTTAGTGAGGTTCCCCTTAATTAATGTTCACCGGAGGTACTTAGGTCATGAGGGTGGGACCCTCCTGATGGGATCAGTGCTTTTATGAGAGGAGGTCAGAGAGGCCCCTTGCCTCTTCACCACAGGAGGACACAATAAGAAGTCAGCCATCTGCAACTTGCAAGAGTGGGTCCCCCAGAACCTACTCTGGCTCCTTCATCTCAGACTTGCAGCCTCCCAAGCTGTGAGAAATAAATCTCTGTTTTTATAAGCCACCTGGTCAATGCCATAGCAACGTCAGCTGCCGGCCACACCACTTCACCGCTGTTGATCATAGAATGCTGACGACTGTAGTCTGGGGGAGCCCATTCAAAAATCATTCAGGTATAATGGAGCCGCAGGTATGTGCCCGACTCCGTGCTGGGGCAGCAGCGGCCGCGGAACCCGCCCCATCTCTGCCTGGCGGAGCTGGGTGCTAGCAAGCCTGCCTTGACTCTAATGATACCTGAAAGGGTTTTCACCTTTGAATGTTCGAAAGAGGCCGTAAGGAAATCATTGATTTGGGCTGTACCCGAAGCATGGAATTTATTGAATACCATTTGCTCACAAATTAACTTGAGTAAATTCCGCATGACAGTTATTAGATTGTATTTCCTCAATTCTAAGATCATGTCTTTTTAAATGTTGATGGGCCTGAAATCAGGATACCGCTTACAACTGGTGTTTGAAAAGAGCTTGCCTTCTGTGAAAACGTTGCCTCTGCCTGCCAGGTGGTGTTACCTGATTTGAGTTATTGGACTTGGCAGCCCCGCGCAGACTTGGATTTTATCTTCAATTGAATTCCTAATTGTCACTTGCGATGTCTTCCAAAAGATCACATTCTGGTGCAATTTTAAAACCAAAGTTATTATAGGCAGGGGAGCCTAAGTGTGGGGCTGCAGGGGGTAAATCTGCTAAGACCAGGGCGAATATATCTGGCGGGGAAAGGGGGCCCTGCATTACCTCATTGTCTTGAAAAGCAACAGTCAAGCGTGTACAGGATTTGGGCAGGGAGAACTTCAATCTAGTCTAAATGGCTACTGTGGGGGGCAGGGAGTGTACGAAATTTTGAGTTTAGTTTCTTCCAGCTTTATTGAGATATAAATGAGACCCACAATCACTGAACACATTTAATGTACGCAATTTGATGAGTTTGGACATCTGCGTACACCGGGATACTGTGACCACAGTCAAGGTTGTAAACCTATCCATCACCTCCAGAACTGTGTGTTCGTCTTGTTTGTGTGTGTGTGGTAAGAACACTCCACTGAGACTCACCTCTTAACAGAGTTTTAAGTGCATGCTCCTGGGCTTCTGTCTACAGATATCATGCTGTGCAGCAGATTTCTAGAACTTACTCATCCGGCGTAACTGAGACCTTATACCCACGGAACATCATTTCCCTTCTTTCCATCCCTGGCAAGCACCGTTCTAGTTTCTGCTTCTATAAGTTTGACTACTCTAGTTAGGTCATGCAAGTGGTATCTGCAGTATTTGACTTCCTGTGACTGGTTTATTTCACTCAACGTAATTTTCTCCAGTTCCAAGCATGCAACAAATGATAGGATTTCCTTCTTTTTAAAGGCTGAATAATATTCCACTGTGTGGCTAGACAACATTTTCTTTTTCCATTTTTGTGTTGATGGACATTGGGATTGTTCCCCTATCTTAGCTGTTGTGAATTATTATCACAATGAGTAGGAGAGTGTAGACATCTCTTCAAGATCCTGATTTCCATTCTTTTGGCTACATACCCAGGAATGGGACTGCGGGATCATACAGTAGTTCTATTTTAAAATTTTTGAGGACCCTCCATACTTTTGTCCATAGTTTTCCACCATTTGCATTCCCACCAACAGAGGACAAGGGTTCCAATTTCGCCACATCATCGCCAGCACTTAGCTTTTATTTACTTATTTTTAATAACGGCCCTCCTAACAGGTGTGCAGTGATTTTGTGGTTTTGATTTGCATTGCTGATGATTCATGATGTTGAACATCTTCGCATAGACCTGTTGGCTATTTGTGTGTTGTCTTTAGAGAAATGTCTGTATACAGTCAAGTTTTTGTCTTCTTGTGAGACGTGTGTAAAATGATGGTACCCATCAAGCATTGCAGCAAACTGGTGGCAGGTGAAGCCGACCAATCCTTTAAAACAGATCAGTGGAAGCTAAACCTGGTTTAGTGTGACTGATCCACGCTTATGAGGAAAGGGGGCTTGGGATTTGTGAGCTGTCTCCATGAGAAGCTTTCTACCTTCCAGCAACGGGAATTCAATGAAAGGAAGAACAAAATGTGGAGTTGAACAAATAAGAACCTCAGACAGAGCATCAATGTTCTTCGATATGCCTTGAGTATGCGGTCCTTCTTAGGGCACCGAAAAGCCAGATGACTTACGGAAACCATCGTGTCTCCACGATCCTGTGCATCAATGCCAATGACCCAAGGTGCGTGAATCTTCAGACTCTACCTAGGGTAGGAGTTACAACATTTGAACTAGTTGTAAAGCTAGAGAAGGACGTAGCGTTAACAGGTAAACAGATGTGCTCTAGGTTTGCTTTACTATGCGCTTCACGTAATGCTGCTTCCTTTCCCGCTGAAACAAAGCTGTTACCGATTTGGTGGATAGTTTGGAATTGTTGACGCATAGAAGCAGAAATTAGTGGTGGTGCTAGAAGACGAGGGAGGGGAAGTGGGGAGTTGTTCAGTGGGTATGAAGCTCAGTGATGCAAGATGAAGAGCTTCTAGAGATCTGTTGTACAGTATCATGCTTATCATTAACAGTATGTATAGTGCACTTAAAAATTCATGAAGTGGTCCCACTGCGTTCTTGCCACAGTGAGTTAAGAAGATGGGGATGCAGTGAACTTTTGGAGGTGATAGGTGTTTATTACCTTGATTGTGATGATGGTTTCACAAATGTGTGCGTATGTTCTAACCCATCAAGTGTTAGAGATTAAATGTGTGCAATTTTTTATATATCAAATGTACATCAATACATCTGTTAATTTTTTAAATTAAGTTCACATGAGTAGAAGCCTGTTTGGTTATACTCATCAACACCAACCCCTCCTAGTTGGAAACTGGTGCAGTTCTTGGCCCGAGGTGGCCAAGAATCTCTGGTCCTATTCAGATCCTCTTCTTTATTACTTTCGTTCTTTGCTATAGGTTGATCCTTGCCAGTGTCCACACCACCTATGTAGGAAATACACTTTCTATTGTCAGTGTTTATCACATAGGGATTTGCATTTAGGCAATGCAATCGAAAACCCAAATAATGATGACATACACCATATGGGTTTATTATTCTCACATAAGGATACATTCAGAAATGGGGGTGGCTGGTATTGGTCCAGGACCTGTAACACTGTGATACTCCTTGTCTTTTTTGAATGCTTACAATATGGGTGCAGCAGCTCCAGCCATCACACCTGTGTTCCAGGCAGGAGCAACATGGAAGAAGAAAAAAGACATAATTTGTTCCCTTTGAGGAGCTTTCCTGGAACCTAATCCCCAAATTTTGCTTTTCTCTCACAAGCTGGAACCATATCAAAGACAGTCTTCAAAAGGCAGGATCATTTTTAAGCTGGGTACATTGCTCTATTCCATAAATCAGATTTTCAAAGTAAAGAGGTCAGAGAAAGTAGATATCAGTGAGAAGGTCCTGTGACACTACAGAGAATATTTCCTTCTCTATATCTGTAATTGCTTGAAGAAGGTCACAATTTAGGAACAGAGTCTTTCCTATCTATAGTCTATAGCTCTGGCTGTCCCCATCCCTAGTCTAATATTGCACAGCTCCACTCTTTGGGAAAAATACAAGTAAGTTTATTTTCCCAACATGCAGACTTTTCTGCACAGCACACTCAGTTGTGAGGGAGAGAAAGTTCATGTAGCCCAGGGTTTGGCAGGAAGGGCAGGCCTTTAAAAGTGCTCTGCCTAAAAAAAGTTGTTCTCATTGCACAGAATTTGATGATTGAAAAATCCTTCCTGGGTTGCATTATCAAATATCTCTCCAGACTGTGATACTTGGGGAGTCTATCCATGTATCCGTGGGTGTAGCCAGCACCTCCATCAAAACAGAAATTATACCATTGATCATTAATGCTCCCCTGGTGTTTACAAGGGTGTGGTCCCCACTGTTGGGCCTCATTGTCTCCTCTTATGGGTCCCTTTGTCTATTTGTTGCTTGGGATACCTTTCTGCCTTGTGTGATCATTTGCATCTGTCTACACGCCCACTGGATCATGGATCCCCTGGAGGCAGTGATTTTGGTTCTCTCCTCCCAGCATCCCTTCCATAGGCACTTTGTGGCTCCTTGGTAATACTAGTTGAATAAAATTGACCCCTGTGGTGCAGTAGATCCTTATCTAAAGATGTTGAGAGCCTCCCCTGTCTCTCGCCCAGTGTCTGTTGTTTCTGCCCATGGTGATGGTTAGTACCCAGCAACACGAAGAGAATAATCAGCACCACAGACAGCGCCATAAACTAGGCAACTTCTACATTTTTATCTAATCCTCCCTCACACCTGATTAGAGAAGGAGCTGGTCCCATGGGATTGAAGAGTCTTGGCCAAGGCCACATAGAAATCAATCGGCAGATCTGGCATTTGAAGCCAGCTTTGATCTCAAAGCCATGTTTGATCGTAGCCAGGATGGCGCATCTCACTTTTCAGTGGGCTAGGTGTTAACTTACAGAGTGTCGTGGCTATTGCAGAAGAAATGGAGGTGATCAGTGGGGATCTGGGGATAACAGCAGCTTGGAAAGGGAGGGTTCACCTTTGTTGAAATGCACCCCTTAGCTGTAAACTCACAGTATTTTCTAGAAGGAAATCTCTTGGATGCTATAAAATCTCACACAAAGATTTTCATATGTCTCCCAAGCTTAGCAAATGAGTATCATTATCTTATTTGAGAGACTGACACTGTGTTTGGTGACCAGTAGGCGCACATGACTGAGGACAGCTGGCACATTTCACAGGTTCCAGGGCTCAGGGCCTGGATTGTGGGCGTCCCAGAGGTTATGTGAAAAGCACACAACAAGAACACAGAAGCGTCTTCCAGCCCCAACGAGACTATGAATTTCCTCCATAGTCTTGGGCAAGGTGCATTCCTTTTGGGGACCTCAGGCTCATCATCTGGGGAATGAGTGTGGTGAGTTAGATGATTTATCAGGTTCCTTCCATCTCTACAACATTCTATATTTTATGACTTATATTTTTATGCCACTTGCTGACCTTCCGCTTTGGTTGCATAATAGATGTACATTCTTCTGTTGAGCTAGTGGAAGAGAAATTTTTCCTCTTTTTAAAGACCTCTCCCCCAACCCTTACACCAGCTCACTTTCTTTTTGCACTGAGAAGCACAACGAGACTCTGTGGAGAGTTCCCACAGTCGCTGGCGTACTTCTCCACGCTCAGTTTAAGACAGATGCCTACATGGCTTATTTCTAGATCAAAGGCATTGAACTACGGGATGTCCCTGGGACCAAGCTCCACTCCCTGGAGCGCTCTATGGACCTGCTGTCAGGGCTCCCAGTCTCTGTGGAGCCTCCTTTGTAGGAGGAGGGAAAATCTGAGCGATAACTATCTTGGTGGATGCCAGCATCTTATGATTCATTAAGTACTTATTACCTCCAATATCTCTACCCATCTGCTGCCCTTGAAAGGTAGAAAGATCTCGTGGGAGAATAGTGGGTCTGCCGGGTTAAACAGCTGTCCGTGGACACAGAGCTGTACGAGGCAGAATTTGGCCAGCCCCAGTTCTGAGACTCTGACTCTCCAGCTCTGTCCCACACACCAAACGGCCAGTGGCTACAGGAAACCACATACGGCCCCCTGTAGCCACATACAGACAGAAGGCATGAGAGGGCTTTCCCCTGTGAGTCTAGCCCATATAGAACCCCTGGGTATAGGCTGCCCGGATAGCTGTTCTGGGCACCAGTGTGTAGGTGGCTGGCCCAGACCTAGGCTGCCCACTCACCCACGTGACAGCAGTGTCAGGGCAAAGCAGAGCTTGGGGGGACAGTGACGAGAGGCTGGAGACGTGTGACTTCTGGTTCTAGGGCCAGTAACTCACAGTATGACCTCCAGCAAGCCTCCCTGCTCTCCTTACCTCCTTATCTGCAAAACAAAGGGTTTGCAGTCCACCTTGGCCACACTCCTCCCAGCTCTGAGCCCCAGAGACTGTGGTCGAACCCTCAGTTGGCTCTTGTGGGACAGTGTGATTGTGGCCTTTGTCTCTGGCCTTAGCTTTCCTGTATACCAGACACAGGCTTCAGGCACAGCACCTGCTTCTGACCCCCGTCATTCTTGACTCCCTCTGCTCACAACACGACCTGTCCATTTGTATTCGATACTTTGGAGGCCAGGGACAGAGATCCCCAATCCAGCGATTGTTTTCAAGTTTTTATTTAAATTCCAGTTAGTTAACATACAGTTGTACTAGTCCAGGTTTTCCAGAGAAACAGAACCTATAGGAGAGGAGACCTAGCTATATGTACATTTATGTTTATATATTTTTATTTATTATTTTTTAAAGATTTTATTTATTTATTTGAGAGAGAGAGCATGAGCAGTAGAGAAGGGCAGAGAGAGAGGGAGAAGCAGACTCCCCACTGAGCAGGGAGCCTGATGTAGGACTCGATCCAGGACCCTGAGATCCTGACCTGAGCCGAAGGCAGATGCTTCACCGACTGAGCCTCCCAGGCGCCCCAGGAAGGCAACTCTTTTAACATCTAACTGGATCAACGTATGTCATGTGCTTGTCCTGAGCCAACTCTACGGCCTGGGGGATGGATGATGCTAAGGATTTGGGGCCCAAACCTGCCACCTTGGAGCTGGAGCTGAGCCTGGCTTACTGCGGCACAAGCGGCGTCAAGGAGAGAGGGTCAAACATAGACTAGCTGCAGGTGCCGACAGCAGGGAGTGGCCCCGACATGGGTCTTCATGACCGTGGTCCAGCCAGAGCGCCACCTTGGGGGGATTCGTTTTTGATGGCTGCCGAAAAGGATCATCACAACCTTGATGGCTTAAAACAACACACCTTTATTCTTGTACAGCCCTGCAGGCCAGAGGTCACCGTCGGCTCCACGGTGCTGAAACCAGAGTATCCGCAGGCCTGCGCTCCTTCAGGGAGCTCTGGGGGGACGATGCATCTCCTTGCCTTTTTCAGCTTCTCAAGCTACATTCCTTGGCTTGTGGCCCTTCCGTCTTCACAGCCAACAGCAAGGCATCTTCGATTTTCTCCCTGCTTCTGCGGTCCTTTCTCCTCCTCCTCTTCTTCCTCCTCCTCCTCCTCCCCCTCCTCCTCCTTTCTCATCTTCTTTCTCTTCCTCCTCTTGCACATCTGCTCCTACTGCCTCCTTCTTACAAGGACTCTCATGATTACATTGAGCCCACCCAGAAACCAGGAGAGTCTCCCTCTCTCAAGATCCCTAACTTAACCGCTTCTGCAAAACTCTTTTTTAGCCACGTTAAGGTAACATCCCCAGGTTCCCGGGATCAGGACCTGGATATCTTTGGGAGCTGCTATTCTCACCTACCAGAGGGGGCTCTGCAGCTGCCCTGGGCAGAATGGAGCATCCCTTGCCCCCATGCCACCTAGGCCCTTCGCACCCCCGTGCTGTGGCATTTACCACAGGCCCATCGTGGACTCCTCCATGTATTTACATGTCTCTCCTCCATTAGAATCTGAATACCTTGATACTAGGAGCTCGCTGTTTCTGTCCTGAAAGCATAGCGTCATGGCTTTCCCAAAGCAGGTTCTCAATGAATGAGTGAATAAATGTCTTCACTAGAGCGAATAATGCAAGCGGAAGGCACAAGGCACGAGGGAACGCGGAACCAAGGAGGACTCCGCGACCGCATGGGGTTAATGCAAAGGCCCTAAGTCGCAGTCCCGAATCTCCAGGCCCCTTCTGCTGCCTTCGTACGGCGAGAGCTGCCTGAGCACACCCTAGTCCTGAAGCCTATTTTTAAAATCCCCCAGTACTAGCGAGCAACATCGTGGCTATAAATAGAAGCCATGGATTTTATGATCAGAGAAAATGAGTCCATCATATTAAAAAAAAACACACACACACTATTTATAGCCCAAGGATTTCCACAGCCGAGCAGCCTCCCTGAGAACCCCTGGCTGATTTTCCTCCCAGCCGTACAAGGCTCATGGAAATGCGGCAGGCAAGGGAAAAGTATGTCATTCTAAATTGCATTTATTTTTGAAAACCCACTTCCAAGGGAGGGGCTCATGCAAAATGTATGAAATTGACAGCAGTCTTTTAGAAGAAAAGAACCACATTGCTGGTTGTGGAGTAGCTGAGGATTCTGAGGGACCAACAGCGGAGGGACAATGGAGGGGCCGTGCAAAGCCAGTCAACGCGAAACACCAGACAGGCCAGAACACCCAGGACCCAACCGATGAGTCTCTCGGAAACACGGACAACAACCTACCTGCACTGAGCACTTCCTGTATACTCAGCACCGTGTTAGGGACTTAACCACATGATTTCCTTTTATCATTCAACAGAGCATAGCATGTGGGTACTATTATCACCGACCCCGTATTACAGATGGGTAAACTGAGGCCCAGTGAGGCCGAGGAACTTGCCCGAGGTCTGGGGAGACCTGGAATTGGAGAGGGAGCCAGAGGGATTTAAGCACTGACTTGGGTACTGGCATCAGGGTTTCAGAGTGTAGGGAGAAGAGGGGATGGAGAGCCGCGGGCTCACGCCTGCTGCTTGTCTTTTAAGGCCTCTGTAATCAGGCTCTGTCTGACTCTTGCAGCACGACCTCCCCCCTCTGTTTCTAGCTTCTCCTTCCTCTCCTCTCATGGACAGACCACATCCTAGCACAGGAAGCTGCTGCCTTACAGTCAGGGGTGCTGTTTACCGTATCTGCCAGCCAGCCTGGGATGCCCTGACTCATCAGGACAGCGGTTGGCCACTGACCACCAGGGCCATCCCACCAGAGTCCCTGTGCAGGCTGCTTCTGGCCCCAGAAGGTGGCTTCTCTTTCTCCTTGCTAAGTCCCTCAGCATTTCTGCACTGCACCACCCCACGTCCTCCGCAGATGGCTTCCCTGATTATGTTGGTGCTTCCCACTTTCTGTCCTCCAGCCCCCTGTCTGCCTAGAGGGCCAGGCTATTAAAATGGCCCAACTAAGACCCTAAATGTCCTTGGTAACAGCAGATGCTGCAGGGATCAGCTGTCGGGGCCCAGAAGCGTGGGCATAGACAGTTGCAGAGCTGAAGCTGGGGGAAACAGACCTCAAGCCCCAGGTATGATGGGGAAGAAATCAGCCCAGCACATGGCGACATGTTTCTCTGGCCAGTGGTGGGACCAGGGCAGGGCTCAGCTTTCCTAAGATGGAGCATCGTGGATGGCAGAGGATGATTCTAAGCAGGGACATGATGAAGGACAGGCCTGTTTTCTTTTTTTTTAATTTAAATTCAGTTAGCCAACATGTGGTACATCATTAGTTTCTGATGTAGCGTTCGATGATTCGTCAGTTGTGTATAACACCCAGTGCTCGTTACATCCCGTGCCCTCCTTAATGCCCATCACCCAGCTACCCCATCCCCCCCCCCCACCACCGCTTCTGTAACCCTCAGTTTGGTTCCCAAGTCCAGAGTCTCTCATGGTTTGTCTTTCTCTCTAATTTCTTCCCATTCAGTTTTCCCTCCCTTCCCTATGGATCCTCTGCACTACTTTTTATATTCCACAAAGGAGTGAAACCACATGATAATTGTCTTCCTCTGATTGACTTACTTCACTTAGCATAATCTCTTCCAGTTCCATCCAGGTCCATGAAAATGGAAGGTATTCATCCTTTTTGATGGCCGAGTAATATTCTATAAACCACAGAAGCCTGTTTTCTTTCAACTTTCTCTTTAGTAACATGGGCCTAGAAAACAGAACTTTGTGATTCCTGCCTAGTAACATCCCCTCTCTCTTTTCTGCCTTGGCACTTCTCTGGGCCACCCCCACAGGACATCAGCGACAGTCCCCTGATTTGTCTACTTTGGTGCCCCTTCCTTGCCCACTTTCATTCATTCTTCGCTATTCCACCAGAAAGATCTTCCGAAGGTTAAAATTGGATGCTGCTGCCCTGCGCCCCACCCTCCTTCCCACGAACCTTTGTCCTGGTCCTCCATGTGAATCACAAACATGCTAAGACACATTGTACAGCCTCTTCTCCAAGCTCTCCTCCCCCTCCTCCTCTACAAAAGCTTCCACTCCCCCTGAGCAAGCTACTTCCTGCTCCCTGAAGCCAGATGCTCTCCCTAAGCCCTGGAAACTTTGCTCAAGCTTTCGATACCTCCTTGGGGGGCAGAGACTGTGTCTTATCATCTCCTTGTTCCTTGATCTATAGGAGACGCTTAACACCTATCACGGGAATGAACGGATGACTAGATGAATGTTATTTTCTACTTCTGGAACCCACCTGTTACCCGAGAATCCTTCAGACCTTCCTTACCCTTCAGCCTCACCTCTTTTGTACAGTCTTCCCTGGATCTCACCCCCAGGCTACATCAGGTACGGTTTTACCAAGCTTTCTGGGAGCCCAGGTACAGCTGCACAATATATACTTTCTGTGTGTCTGTTCCTCGTCTAGATTGTGCTCCCCAAGGACAGAGACCATGTTTTGTATGTGAGTGTATCCTGAGGGCATAGCCTGAGGCCCTAAACTTTAATGACTGAATGAACCCAATAACTGTCTGATCAAATGAGTGAATGAAAAATCCCCATGACCTTTTCCCATGCTCATCTGGGTAATTAAGGGGAAGATCTGGGGTCGTATCATGGTGATCGGGCTCCCAGTTCTCTGTTCTTTTTAACGCTTCTTAGTGCAGATAGGAAGCTTGGGGATTTCACTAAGTTTAGAACTTTTTCTGAGGCTCTGGAGTGCCACAAAGCACACCCAGTAAGTAGGAGTCATCCCAAAGTAACCAAATCAGAACGTGTTCATCTGTAATGCCAAACTCAATCTGTCATCAGTGGTTTCCTCTCTGGAAGAAAGGCACCCAGGGCATTGCTAGTTTAACCTTGTATCCTGAATGATTAGCCACAAAATGGGCAACAGTGTTTTGGGATGAGGGCCGTCGGCAGCATGGAAGATGAGAGCACATTTCAGAGCTGGGAGTAGTCTGGAGCAGGGGAAGAGCCGTAGAGAGGAGCCTGGATTATATTCCAACCCTGCTGCTAATTTACTGTGTGACCTTGAATGCATTGCATGGTCTCTCTGGGTCTTGGCTCCCATCTCTGTAAAATGAGGGAACCAGAATATATTTTCTCTAAGGCCTGTGCCAGTTCTCAGGTTCTATGGCTTTATTTCTGAAGAGCTCATTTGGAAAGACATGAAGGACTCAGACGTTAACAACAAAGAGAGAACTTTTCCAATAAAGTGCTAAGTAGTATGTGGACTTTCCAAGTGTTCAACAATCAACAGCACATGGAGTGAAAATAATAGGAAAAGGAAAAAAATTCGGAAGGTTTTCTGGAAGCAAACCTACCAGATTCAATGTAGAATAAATTCACTTACAAGTGATATCCTAGCCATAGACCACCCATTACCTACAGATCCCCAGGAAGCCCTCTGCTTCTACTGCTCTCTATCCCTTCCTCTACTGAAAACACTCTTCCTCCCAGTTTGCTTTTAGAGGAGGTGGGGACAGGGAGGCACATGCCTGGCTCACTCTATCTTAGGAGCCCAGCCCCAAATCTAGCCAATAGCAGATGTGCAACAAACACAGGTTGAGGAAATGAAAGTGGAACTCACAATTGTCAGTTTCATTAACAATGAAATTCAATTACAGCTCTTCCCAATTACCTGAGCATAAAGGAGACCTCCATTAGCCACCGCAATGGTATTCCATGGCTCTGCACCTTTAAAATGAAAGGATTAACTTGATAATATTCCCTTTAAGTGTGGGGAATCCAAGTGCTTTTAGATTCACTATTAACTAACAGTAAAATAATTACTGGTACTTTTGTAGAGTTTTATGGTTTATGTAAGACTTTCACATCCACTTTCTCATGTGCTGTGAGGCAGCAGGTTATCCCCATGTTGCAGGTGAGGAAACCAAGGATCAGACAGGCAAAGTGACCGGCCCAAGGTCTCACAGTTGGTTGGGGGCTGAGCCAGGGCTGCAGTTCAGGAGGAGGCCTTCCTCAACACCCCAGGCTGAAGTGCACCTGTGCCCCCTTCCTTGACTCCTCCCCAACCTACCCAGCTGCTGCCAATAAAAACAAACTCAGAAAATCTGCAAATACATGGGTTTGCATCCATGTTGCTCTTTTTCTTCTAAACTCTCTCTTCTGTTATCCCTTCAAGAAAGTAAGCCTCTTACCAGACTTGCAAAGTGCTTCCATGCAGATTTATTAATTTTCATAAGAAGCCTCTGAGGCAAGCCTGTGGTCCCCATTTTCCAGGTGAAGGAACTGAGACTTACATAAATCTCTTGCCCAAGGTCACACTGCAAGTCAAAGACAGCCAACCAATCTCGTGGCCTTCTTGGGATTCCATTCTACAGAGCTGACAACATGTGAGAAGGAGAAAGAATAAAGCCCCAGAATAAGCCCCATGTAGACCATTTCTCTCCTGCAAAACAAAGTGAGAGGAACCTGTCTTATCGGAGAACAGCAATACAGGTCAACAATTTCAATTTACTGAAGTACAAGGAAAACAGCTAGCAGTGGCTCTCTGCTTTTGAAAGATGTGGTTCCATTAAAAGTGTTTAACTTAATGCCACACGATGTGGTAAAATACCCATTTTGCAAATTCCTTTATAATGGTTCATCTTCACTGCTCCCATGTTAAAGAATTTTCTCCGTGAGTTACATTAACTTCTAATTAGCATCCTTTTGGAGTTTTGCAACTTTGGATATTTCCCAGGAAGCCAAAAAGAAAAGGAAGGAAAGACACAAGATATAATTCTTTGGGTAATGCAAATTCAGTTTTTACCCAACACGCATAACTGCTTGGTTTGGGTGACTTGGCTTAGAAAGGCATCCATTTCAAAGCAAGGAACATTTGTTGAGTGTGTGGCATTGGGCACAGGGAAGGGGCTGACAGAAAGATGGATACCATGGGTCTTCGCTTCAAGGAGCTCAACATCTGCCAGGGACATAGGCTCAGCCACCACTAAGTTGAGTGTGAATCCCACTGAGCGGATTCTCCAATAGTCCCCTCCCAGCCTCTCTTTAGACTCAAGTCCAAATTTTTTGCCCCATTTGAATCTGCCTTTTTGTGTGTGTCAAAGAGAAAAGCTATCTCTTCCCCTTACATGTCTTGATAATAAATCCCACCACAATGATACTGTTATTTCTAACAAGGGCCACAAATATTTGCATGGTGATGTCAAGTTTGTAAAACACTTTCCCACTCAATGTGCCTTAAAACCACAGAATAAGAAGTATTTAAATCAGGCAGTCTTTTTGAGTTGAAAGTATTTATGTTCAATTTTCTCCAACTAGCAAATTTTAGAGATTACCTTTTGCAAATATTGTAAAGAAAACCCCTGGTGGGCCATTTCCAGCTATGCCAAAATGCATGCTGACACCCTTCAAGTATTAAAAAAAAGCAAGCAAAACATTTCAACTATTTTAACTATGTGAAACAAACCAGTGGGGAATGCACATGACTTTGCAGAAACAAAGAACATTATTCAGCAAAAAGGACATGCATTCTGCATAAGGCTATAAAATAATTTTTTTCTTAGAGCATATTTTTAGATCACTGAACTGCAAGAATGCTAATTTCTTTCTGAGACAAATTGATTATCAAGAATTACTGAAACTGTTAAAAAAAAATAGCAATTAATCTAAATTCCTTGTCTGACAAGCATCAAGGAAAATCATGTACTCATAGCCACGACAGAGATATGCTATATGATTCTCACATATATTGAAACTATAAATTACATAAAAACTAATAACTTCACTCAGCTAAGTTATTGCTTGGTACATCAGTTATTTTTATATCAATCCTTAATTCATGGATTCAGGAAACCCCATTGGCCATTCAAAGCGAAAATGCAGAGGGGGTCTGTACTTGTGAGCCGCTGTCCATGGTCCTGAATCACCCTTGACTCACCTTAGGGTCTGGTTGTTTTGCCTCACCCTAGGTGGGCCAAATTCAGAGGCCGGATTTAGAAACCCTGTTCTCATTCTAAACTGTAAGACTAATTGTGTGATAAGGGACAGATTACTCCCTTGTTCTCTCTCAACTTTGATTTCTTCCAAATGTAAAATGAGCAGGTTGAACAAGAGGACTCTAACCACCAACATCCTAGGATTTGGTGACTTCAAATATTTTGCCAAATATTGCCAACATATTTGAACAAGCTGCAGGGCTCTTGATGATTCAATAAAATGTTATTAAGGATCATGTTTTATATGCCAGGTACTATGCTAGGCACTAAATATACAATGGTATATAAGTTAGAACCTTTTTGATTGATACAGAGATAAAACACCAGCTTCTGTGAAGAATGGGTAATAATAATGTGGCAACTTGTAGGATTACAGCTGGTACTAAAGAACAATTGGAATGAGGATCTGGGACACTCAGTTCTTCTTTCTTTATTCTTTCTACTTTATTCCAAAATGTGTTCTTCTATTCTGAATGTGTATGGCAGAGAGAGTCTAAGATGACCCTCAGTTATCTCAGCTCTCTAACATTCATAACCTTGTGTAAACTTCCCCACCCCACTACCTTGAATGTGGGCAAGATCTGTGACTTGCTTCTAACCAGCAGAATATGGCAAAGGTAATGGGATGTCCCTTCTGTGGTTACATTACATAAGCCTATAGCACCTTTCTTGCTAGCACATTTTCCCTTGCTGTATTGGATGACACCAATGGACATGCTGAGGAGGCTCATGTGGCAAAGGAATTGAAGGAAACCTCCAGCCAGTAACCAGGTAGGAACTGAAGGTGGTCTCTGTCCAACAGTATTCAACAAACCAAGACACTCAGTCCTATAGGCTACAATGGTTTGAGTTTTGCCAACAACCATGTAAATATGGAAGGGGATCCTTCCCATTTAAACCTTGAGATGAGACTGGAGCACCAGGTGACACCTCAGTTATAGCTTTCAGGTGAGATCCTGCAAAGTTGTGCCCAGATTTAGATAATAAATGTGTGCTCTTTTAAGCTGCTAGGTTAGTATTTGTTATGCAATAGACTAATAATACAAGAAGCATGACCCCTAAAATCCCTAGACCCACATCTCAAGCTTTGGAACCCGGATGGATCTGAAGATCACATTTTCTCCTTTCGTGTTCAAAATTCCTAATGAAGGGCTCTGACTGGCCCAGCTTGTGTCAGGTTTCCATCTTACTCATCACTGTGGCCAAGGAGGTTGGAATCAGCAAAAAGATAGTAGCCGCATTCTAACTAACTGAATTAAATAGATCTTTTCCACAGTAAGAGGAAGTGCAATTATGCGCAGGCAGAACAGTAGCTATCTACTGCAAAGGGTGAACAATGTAAACACGTTCTTTGCCCATAACCTAGAGGCAGATGTAGATGAGTTAATACCCTGCGACCTTGCAATAATTTGTGTGTTGCAATACAGGAAGTACAGCTCAAAGAGGGGTCTTTATTTATTTTTTTTTATTTTTTTTAAAGATTTTATTTATTTATTCGACAGAGATAGAGACAGCCAGCGAAAGAGGGAACACAAGCAGGGGGAGTGGGAGAGGAAGAAGCAGGCTCATAGCAGAAGAGCCTGATGTGGGGCTCAATCCCAGATCGCCGGGATCACACCCTGAGCCGAAGGCAGAAGCCCAACCGCTGTGCCACCCAGGCGGCCCCCAAAGAGGGGTCTTTAATACAGACTTTGAGAGTCAAGAAAGAATTTCCAGGGAAAGTGACGTCTACAAAAGAACCTGAAAATTGAATAGGAGTAATGCAAGTAATTAAAGGACAGGTTAAAATGTCTCAGGCACAAGAAATAGCATGTGGGAAAGCCCAGGAAGTAGAGAAAGAATCAGGTTTTTGGTGGACTCCAAATATTTTTAATGCAGTCACATCATAGTATGGAGGGTATGAGAAAAATGCCGAGAGGGAGGCTGAAGAAATTTGTCAGAACTGGGACTTGATGGCCTTGTATTGGTCAGGATTCATATCAACAAATAGAAGACTCCACTCCATTAGTTAAACCCACAGGGTTAAGACACCGTGCAGTCAGTAACTATGCAGCCATGACTAATACTGAACACACCAGAGCACCATGGTTGCCAATACCCATCACTCGGCACCGATCATCCTGGACAGGATACTGCTCCAGATTCCTCCACTGTTGTGCCTGACAGAGACCATCTCCTGGGTTATGATTGGTCCTGCTGCCTCATAACACACTTCCATATCCAATTCTCCCAGGAGGGATCTGATTGGAAGAACCCAAGTCACATGCCTAGTGGTAATGGGACTGTTAATGTTATTTTTCACTCAGCCATGGGAATGTGGGAATCATGTGTGGGAACTATCAAGAGTAGGTTTTTCAAAAGATATTAGACATCCATGAATGACAGCTCTTCGGGACAGACCTAATGAGCCAATCAAGGAATTTTGAGGGATGTCATTAAAGGAGTTTCAGTAGGGGAATGGCATGGTTGCCATGGTTTAGGAGGTTCATTTGGCCTACAGGGTGGAGGATGGATTGGAGGCAGGGAGGCCAGGTGGGAGCCTGCTGCAGGCATCCACGTGAGAAAGTCTGAGTGCATTAACTAAATCTAGTGCAGTGGTAATGGAGAGAAGGACATCACTGGGTGGGTCCTAGAAGGCACCCAGAGAAATGCTTTCTCTTATGTAGATGAAAATAATAAAGTACTTTGCTCTTCCTGGCCTCCATCTTAGCAACTCTTGAGGATCTTTCCCTGTACATAGGATCAAATTTGGTGTTTTTTTTTTTTTTTTTTTTTTTTTTTTTTTGCAAGAGAAAGAGAGCAGGGGTGGGGGGCAGAGGGAGAGGGAGAGAGAGAATCCCGAACAGACCCCACACCCAGTGAGGAGCCTGACACCAGGCTCCATCTCACAACCCTGAGATCATGACCTGAGACAAAATCAAGAGTTGGATACTTAACTGACTGAGCCACCCAGATGCCCTACAAATTTGGATTTTTAAACATATTTTCTCAAAGAAACAATATTGCAAGTGGTTGGCTAACTGGGGAATTAAACTATCATCTGTAAAACCATTTCTCTGACAAATGGCCTCCAAATACCTATTCACCATGGAATCTGTCTTCCAATGAAAGCTAATATGATGTAGAGGATAATAGCTATTCAGCTATGTGGAAGGGGGCTTTGGGTGCAGAATTCTGCCCTCTGTGTCTCCCCAAAACATCAGCCCCGAGGAAGCTCTGCAGAGCCCTGGGTTCATGGTTCACATTTTTTTTTTTAAGATTTTATTTATTTATTTGACAGAGAGACAGCCAGCAAGAGAGGGAACACAAGAGGGGGAGTGGGAGAGGAGGAAGCAGGCTCCCAGTGGAAGAGCCTGATGTGGGGTTCAATCCCAGATCACCGGGATCACGCCCTGAGCCGAAGGCAGACGCCCAATGACTGCGCTACCCAGGCACCCCGCATGGTTCACATTTTAAGGCTATGTGCCCCTTGAAAGCATGCCTTAAGAGTCCACCAAACAGCTTGCACAGAAGAATGGTATGCCTCTGAATACTATGTCTGCTGCTATCAGTGCTAGAGTAATTCACTGCAGGGAAAAAGGAAATGGAAGGATGAAGCTTCCAGAGATGGTTTCTTAGAAGAATGTGTGGCTGTAGCAGAACGTTCAAGGACAAGAAAGATCTGATAAGGAGAAGAAAGGGACATGAGAAAAAGCTTGGAGACTGGATGTCAGCCTAGTGGCAACTATAACTAGATGTTTGGTGTGATGGGCACACTCAAAGACATCCCCGGTAACCCTATCTCCTGTATTCACACCCTAGAATCATCCCCTCTTCTTGAGTGTGGGCAGGACCTCTGACTTGCTTTCAGCCAGCAGAATAGAGCAAAGGTAATAGGGTGTCACTTCTATGATTGGGTCACATAAGATTGTGGTTTCCATCTTTCTGGCAGACTCTCTTTAATGCTTTCTCCACCTGTACATGTTGATGAAGCAAGTCGCAATATTGGAGAGGCCCATGGGGCAAGGAACTGAGAGTGGTCTCTGGCCAATAGGCAGCTAGGAAGTGAGCCTCTCAATCCAGCTTCCCACAAGGAACTAAATTCTGCCAACAACAATGGGCGAAAAAGCCTCCTGCAGAGATCTCCCCAGTTGAGCCTTCAGATGAGCCCCCAGCCCTGGTTGACACATTGATTACAGCTTTGTGAGACACTATGAAGCGGAGGGTCCAGCTAAACCACACCCATACTTCTGACCCACATGAACTGTCAAATAATAAATGCTTGCTGTTTTAAGTTCTTGAATGATATGGTAATTTGTTATGAAGCAGTAGATAACTGATGGCTTGAGGTATGTTCTTGACATCTCTGACCCTTGGCTTTCTTCTCTGTAAGGATGGGTAATGCATGAGCCCCCTCTCAGTCTTGGTAGAAAGACTGAACAAAACAAGATGCGGAGACTGCAAGGCTCATGGTAGCTGTTCAGGAAATGGCAGCCACTTCTGCTGGCAGCACCATCAACCGTGCGTAAAGGAGAAATAACTGCCAACAAACGTTTCCAAGCTGTGCATATTTGTCACGTGGCAGAAGAATCAACATGCATGTCCTTATGAACTGCTCCCAGAAATTTATCTCCAGAATAAGGGCAAAAATAAAATAAAATAAAATAAAAAGACCAAAAAAAATCTCTAGATGCCTTAAACCCCTCAGTTCCTTGGATTGGCTTTGACTGTACGTGCTTCTCAAAAAACACTGCACCAAGGAAATTCCTGGTCCAGGACTGTGATTGGATTTATGATACTTATTAGTTTATCTTGTGTCGGGAGTGGTGGGGGGAGAAGGGCAGCGTTATGCTAGTTTTTCAAGGCAGCCTCTTCCCAAGTTGCTGTAAAAAACAAGTTTGCATTTTTGCAAACTCCATCATACTTAACCCCCACTGCAGACTGTGACCTTTGGCTATTAGTCACTCTCCAGTTGTAATACTTAAAATTAACAGGGTAAACATATATTCTGTACTGCTTTGCCAGAAAGGCTTGGCTGGCTGATCCAACAGATTTTAACTCCGTAGGCCAGATTTTGCTGTATTAGTGCTTTCTCTTTTTTGTTGTTCCGCCTTCCCCGGGAGGAGTATCAGCTCAAAGTCATCACAAAAGACCCATGGCTGCCTGCTGCTTTCTGCATGACCACTTACATCTCCCTTCTCCTATAACTTCACCGCCCATTTGAGTAAGCAGCCCCGCACTCCCACACGCAGAGGAAACTCTCACTTCTAAGGTCGCAGCAATGTGATTGGACAATGGGGAACTCATAATCCTTTGTACTGACTACACTTCCACCTACCTCTTCCATCCTCCCCACGCCAGCAGCAGGGTTGCTCTGATCACATAAGAGCTGCTAGGAACCGCAGTTAGAATGATCCTTGAGAGGACCTGAGAAGATAGAAGTGGTTTGGAAGCTAACAGAGAGGTACCCTCTGCAATTGTATATTCCATGATCTCTAAAAACGCAATGGATCACAATATTTTAACAAGCCTGCTGCTACTTAAACCTTAATGGTTTAGAGAAAACAAACAGAAGGGGGAAGAACTCTTCTTTCTTTGTTCCAAAGTGTGGGCAGTGACTAAGTGTGTTGAGCGGGTCAAGTCTGAAAATAACAGTAGTTTAAAATGATAGCTGTTTAGAAGGCAACAAGGTAAGTCAGCCACGGCGCGTCTTGTTACTCTGAAAGGGGAGAACTTAGTTCTTGAAAGTTCTGCCTTTATGCTCACTGATGTGACAGAATGCATTGCATTTTCTTAGTTATAGCCTCTGGCTGGTCAGATAGAAATATATTTTACGGTTACTTTTAAATTAACGACTTCGAACAGTTTGAAATATTCATCAGCTAAGTTTAGATTTTTGGAGATTAAAAAGAGCCTTGGGCTTTTGGGGGATGCTGCTTTTTCATCTGTGAAATGGGGTTAATGATAGGGACTTGCAGTGGTTCTGTGAATTTTAGGTGGGAATAAAGCACGTGACAGTGCCTGGGGCAGAGGAAGGTCCAATAATGCTGGCAGGGATGACGATGATGATGACTGCATTATTGCAGAGACTCGTCTATCCAGATACCCCTATTTAAAGTTTTCTTAACCCAAAGAAACATCTTTGGAAATTTTCCCGGATGGCTTCTTAATGGAACCCCCCCCAGCAATTCAACATCCATGTTACCTTTTCATAAGCAACCCAAAGCCCCTCCCTCTTTATTCATTTGTTTAGAGGAATCAGTGCAAGGAAACCAGCTTCCGCAAACTGGACTTGATTCTATGCCTTCTCATGAGGCAGCTCAGGCTCTGGCTGATTTGTTGGAACAAACGAAAGTCTTAGCAAGGACCTTGATTGGAAAGAGAAGGTGGGGAAACTTGTTTTCTTTGCAGCCAAGAGCCTCCGCGTTCCTGACACATGACCGGGGTGACAGTGTGACAGTCTGTTTAGCATTAACAGATGACAAGGTTAACTGGCTGTGTGTGGTGGGGGGGGCAGCTCCTCGAAACGGTCTGATCATAGATCAGTTCTGTGGCATGTGATCTCTTAATTACCATGGCTTCGCTGTCATTGGAGAATATTTGTCAGTTTTTAGAGCAATTAACATTATGGATAGTTGAGACTAAGGCAGAATGATTGACTTCAAAAACCTTCTCACTTTCAGTAATTTTAGGGAAATGTCTATTTTATGGGAAGATCTCAGCAGAACTGAATTACTACATTAATGTTAATCCTTGGAATAAGGTAACGTGTACTTGGACGTCCACAGAGTAATTAATTTAACAATACTTTCCAAGTTTTACCTTGGGAGCTGAAACCAAGCATATGCTGACACCAGGTAATTATCAATAAAATATCTAGGAATCATTTCATTTGTAATTAACTGGGGACCAGGCTGGTATTCCCTTGCCCCCTTGCATTGGAAGTTGTTAACACACACACACACACACACACACACACACACACAGGAATGAACTCTCGTTTAAGAACTCAACGCAGTCCAAGCTATGTCTGAGAGAGACAGAAAAATAAACCACGGTGAAGGGTTAGGCGCGCTGGGGTCTGGATGAAAGGCTCAGACAGGAGGTGTCCACATGGACATTAGGGGACCCCTGTCACACAGCACAAATGAGAAAAGGAAGACCACGGAGTAACTGGCTTCGGGGATCCCCCTGAAGGCATGGAGCATTTAGAACGTTCTTGTAGGATGCTGCTTTGTTTACCTCCAGGCGAAGTCCCTGGCATTCCGCAGGGTCTTCTTAAATGCCGTGTAAACACAGAGCAACACCGAGATTTCCCCGAGCTGGAGAGCAAGCACGACTTCGGTTGAAATAGGTTTTGAGCATGATTAAGTGGCTAAGAACGGGTGCGTCAGGGTCTGAATAACATCCGAATGCTTCTCAGGAGAAAAGCTCTTAGGGGTGTCTGTCGGCCGGCGGGGGGGGGGGGCATCCTGCCAAGGGTCAACCTGCAACCAAATACCTTGATTATCTGTCCCTTGGAAACAAAAGCAGCAACAAGAAAAATAGGAAATGTAAAAATGTAAAATGGGCTTGTCACTGCTGTCATTATACTCTGCTGAGGGAAAGGAAGAAAAACTCCAAGCAACGATGGTTTTAGGGAGAGCAGTACCTGGAATTTCCCGTGGTGTGGGCTGGACTGGACCACTTGGGATCAGGGACGCGGGCCTCCACGCAGACATTCAGAAGAGTATTTAATTGATTTGGCCTTGCCGGTGCTGTTCGCAAGGGGACGTTCTCCTTTTCAGGCTGGGAAATTTTGTCTCTGCGTGCAGGCTTGGATTACTGCATGGGAACATTTCCCTTTGTTTCTGTCACGGTGTTTGCAAGACAGTCTGGGGTGGGGACACTGAACCTGTTTGCATCCAGTCTGGCTGAGAAAAAAAGATGGAGAGAAATGGCCACCAGCTTTCGTTTTTCTGTGAAGAGACTGTTTTGCTTTTCTTTGCTATCCCGCTTGGAAAGAAAGCACACTGCTGTTACTAGCGCTGAGCAGCAATGGTGCTCTGCTGGGTAAAAGCACCTGGCTGAGGAAGTCTCTCTCTCTGCCTTTCGGATCTACCAGGTTCTCCTCTCACTCTGGCCAGGCTAGCTGGGGCCTAAGCCACCGGCTCTTCAAGGGCAGGGGCTCTGCCCGGTTCCAGGTCTGGCACTGAGTTTGCTGAATGACGTCCCCGGAGACCCCGACAGAAGGCCAATGAAGCTAAGTTAGCTTATACCGCAGTTAAGCCCTTCTAAACACACAGTAATGTGTGCGCCCCGTGGCGTGTTGGTGGCCCGGAAACGATCCTCGCAGTGATTCATCAATGAATTGACATGTGAGTGTGTCTTTCCCAGCGGGAGAGGCTTGGGTGTAAAAAGATTTCCCTCGGATGTTCCCCCTTGGGGTTGCCTGAATTTGCACATCGTCCATTTCGGATGAAACAGGCAGAGAAAGGTCTCGCTCTCCATGATGGACTTCAGGCAGGTGGCGAGCACCTTACGCCACGCGGTCCTCCCGAGACTGCTCAATAGAAGGATGGCTTATCCGTGGTCGCGACTATTGGCAACAAAAGTTTGAATAATTCATTGAGTCATTAACCGCAGGACTCTTACCATCTCAAAGGGACTTTAAAGGTCACTTGGGCACTTTGCAACATCACTGCTTAACGGGACTCAGCTTTTGCTTGGAGACGACAAGAGATGGGGAGCTCACCACCTAATGAGGCAGCCCCTTGGGTACCAGGGTTGCTCTAATTCAGGTGTTGACAAACCGCTCTGCACTAAATCCGTTAGGCTTCGGAGGCCATTCGGTCTCCGTAGTAAATACTTGACTCCGCTCTTCTAGCACGAGGCACTGTAGACAATTACTGAAGGAAGGGGCAGGCAGCGTTCCAGCAAAACCTGATTGGCGGAAGTAGTCAGCAGGCCAGATTTCGCTGATCGCCACTCTACTAAGTGCTGTTCTCTCTGGTGGCCTAGGTCAGCCTGCCAGGGCCTCCCCTAAGAGCTGATGAAACTGTCTCCGATAAGGAATCCCTTCAGCTTCTGGAAGTTCATGATACCCTCTTTTGTAAGGTATCTGTTTCCTTGTCTCCAGCGTCTCGTCTGTCCTCAGCCGTCCTGGGCGAGGTCTCACCCCCCTTCTGAGGAGGGTCGCTGGGATTATCTCATTTTTTTTTTTAAAGATTTTATTTATGTATTTGACAGAGACAGCCAGTGAGAGAGGGAACACAAGCAGGGGGAGTGGGAGAGGAAGAAGCAGGCTCCTAGCAGAGGAGCCTGATGTGGGGCTCGATCCCATAACGCTGGGATCACGCCCTGAGCCGAAGGCAGACGCTTAACCGCTGTGCCACCCAGGCGCCCCTGGGATTATCTCATTTTGATAACCCACTTGAATAGGGGTGTTGCAAAGGGAGATTTCAGACTCCAAAGCTTCCTCTCCTTCACAAAAATGGTGCTAGAGTCCTCTTTGTTTCATTTTACCTGTCCTTTGTATCACCCCGAAACACAGAAGCCCTGTCCCTCACCCAGACCACCCTGTTCACAGAATGCAGGCGGTTCACACCTTGCTTCTCAGCCCAGAGGCCGCAGCCTCTGATGAGTCCAGTGATTCCCCTGTAAGCCCCTTGCCGACCAGGGGGCTGGCATTTTCTTCCTTGGAGGCTGGAGATGCCAATACAGTCAGCTTCAGACGTGCACTACAGGAAGCAGGCGTGCTTGGTGAACCCTAGAGAGGTAAAATTATTAGGGATTACCAGGACCGGACCACCCAGGAGGAAGCCCCAGCTTCAAGTTGTGGGGTCTGCCAGGTATCAGCATTGACGCTGAGGGACCGCCTTGACCAAACTCCATTGTATGCGACAAGGGCCATTGAAACGGGATGTAGAAGGCTCTGGAAAACCACAAAGCACCGTAAACAACAGGGAAGTTGTTAACCAGCAGAGATACCCATTTTTATTTTTATTTACTTTATTTTATGATTAAAGATTTTATGTATTTGAGAGAGAGCATGAGCAGGGGAGGGGCAGAGGCGCAAGCAGAGGGGTCGAGCCCTGCCTGCATCCCTGAGATCATGACCTGACCTGAAGTCTGACGCCTAACCGACTGAGCCACCCAGGCGCCCCGATACCTATTTTTAAAGAGGAGGTATTCTTCTGACTTTTCCTGAACCATTTCAAAGGAACTCCTTCCTTCCTCCCTCCCAGACCCGCTTTCCCCACCCCCACATCAAGTGCTTATCTGGCTGGACTACACATTGTGGTTCTCTACGAGTTGCAACTAGGTTTGACCTTTCTCAGTGGGCTTTACGGTTTAGTATTTGGAGGGCCCCACAGTTCCCTGTGCACAGAACGTTCCCCTACCCATGGCCTTCCACTCGGCTGATTCCCACTCATCTTAGAAAATTCTCCACCAGGAAGTCCTCCCCAACTCCTGAAATCTGGGGAAGGGACCCTCTTACGACAGACCATGCAGCCCACAGGCACCACAGCACTGACCCCAGGTCCTGCCGCACGTCTGCTGACTGGTCTCTCTCCCCGTTAGACTGTGAGTAACATGAGGGCAGGGCCGTGGCGTGTCCACGGCTGAGCGCCTAGAAGCAGCAGAGGCCGGGCACATAGTAAGTGCTCAATACACGTTTACCAAATGAATGAATGCATAAAGGAATGAACGAGGTTTGGGAAACAACCTGAGTGCGGGTGAACGTGCAATGTACCCAGGACAGGTCTCCAAGCCCTGTCTCACACACACTGAGCTTTGTGGAGGACCTTATCCCTCGCAGTGGCCCTGCAAAGTGCTGAGGCTAGCAGGGTTCACGACTCTAGTGTCCCTGTAGTAGGAGATCAAGCACAGCTGGTAATCTGGGGGCCTGCAGGCTGGGCCCTGTCCTCTGGCTCCTTGCCTGCTGTCTGTCCCCAGTTGCCACCCAAGAGACCAGCCCAGCAGATGGGCTTGCCTGCGCCTTCAGGGAGGGGACCGACACTAACAGAGGCTGTGACCTCCCCTCGTTCCTGTCCAACCTTTTGTTTTCCTGTCTTGGGTCTCTCTCAGCTCCAGCCCAAGGGGGATGCTGTTTAACATCCACATGCCTCCTGATCAACCCGTTCCTGTTCTCCACCACCCAGCACCTACTCGTGCCTGGAGACCCCATTCAGATGCCACCTCCTCTGTGTACTGAGCAGAGTCCCTGCAAACAGAGTTGCTTTTCTCTATGGCTCCAAAAGTATCACTTGGTAATACTTATAGAGCTTATCACTTCAAAACAAAATTGAGGGTCGGGGATTCACAGGTGCTGCTTCCAATTTCCCTAGAAAATGTCAGAGCTCAGCCATTGCACATGGGCTCAGCTATAAAGTGGTTTTCCCAGAAAAGTGCTGCCTTTGACCTTGGTTTCGTAAGATCCAGTTTTCTGTTTGGATCGGATTGTAGGGTTTCTCTACATGAATTATGGCCTCTCAATGATGATGATGATTGGAGGAAGTATCCTGTCACCGTGTCAACAAAACCCACTCGGGCCTTGCTGTTTCGCAAAGCCCCTGAGAGAGGGGAGGTGCCCTGTGGGGTATGGGGTGTTCTTGGGCCGGTAGGATCCCCCTCCCTCGTCCTCTGTAGGGTCCATCTTCTGCCTCGTTCTCCCCGCATCCATACCAGACAGGAAGAGAGGACAGCAGGGTGGGGGAGGGGCGTGAGCTTGGTCCTGCCGGTGAGGAGGCAGGTAGCTCCTATTCTGTGGCAGGTGTCATATGTCATAGCACCGTTTCCTGGGCCCTGCGGTGTATTTTGGTGAGGTCCCAGAGGATCAAGAGACAGGCTGCATGCCTTGCAGCAAACACATGTCCACATTCATGGCGTATCTTGGATGCTGGTACTCAGCTAGGAGTTTTGGGGACAAGCACTCCAGTTTATTTATTTTATTTTATTTTTTATTTTTATTTTATTTTTATTTTTTAATTTAAATTATTAGTATCAGAGGTAGAGTTTAAGGATTCATCAGTTGTATATAACACCCAGTGCTCCTTCCAACACAGGCCGTCTTTAATGCCTGTCACCTGGTTACCCCAGCCCCCATCTCCCTCCCCTTCAGCAACCTTCAGTTTGTTTCCTATGATTAAGAGTCTCTTACAGTTTATCTCCCTCTCTGATTTCATCTTGTTTTATTTTTCCCTCCCTTTTCCTATGTTCCTGCTTTGTTTCTTAAATTCCACATATGAGTGAAATCACATGATAACTGTCTTTCTCTGATTGACTTATTTCGCTCAGCATAATATGCTCTAGTTCCATCCACGTCATTGCAAATGGCAGGATTTCGTTTTTTGATAGCTGAGTAATATTCCATTGTATATATAGACCCCATCTTCTTTATCCATTCAACTCTTCCGTAGTTGGGCTATTGTGGACATTGCAGCTATAAACACTGGGTCCCCTGTGGATCACTACATCTGTATCTTTGGTGTAAATACCCAGTAGAGCAATTGCTGGGTCGTGGGGTAGCTCTAGTTTCAACTTTTCCAGGAACCTCCATGCTGTTTTCCAGAGCGGCTGCACCAGCTTGCATTCCCACCAACAGTGTAGGAGGGTTTCCCCTTCCTCCTCAACCTGGCCAACATCTGTCCTTTGCTGACTTGCTAACTTTAGCCATTCTGACCCCCGTGAGGTGGTACCTCATTGTGGTTTTGATTTGTATTCCCTGACAAGCACTCCAGTTTCGCGACGATGTTAAATAACATAAGGAACCTCTTACATACTGCAGGCAATTGAAAAGGCCCAAATGTGAACCCCCGTCTGCAAGGCCCCAAATGCAGAAACAGGAAGGCACCCTGAGGCACGTTATAGAGCCCCCAAGGCAGGCGAAGGGACATGGGAGGTGGGGTGGGGAAGCATCACCAAAGGCCAGGGAGGCTAGGCGGTAGTGGTGGTTTGATCCCAAGAGCACAGCTGCCCCAACCTCCCTTTCTCAGAAGGTAGGAGGAGCTCAGAGCAGGAGCTGCACAACCTGGGCTTCCATGATGAAGAGACAGCCATCACAGGAGCAAATGTCCAGGAAGGAGGGAGGGAGACCAAGGAAAGAGGAATCTCCTCCTTCACTCCCGTCCTCAGGTCCCCATGTATGCCACGTGCGTGGGAGCGTGTCACACACTCCCGCGCGCCTACAGCCACACTCGCCGCTCTCCCGACCCGGCCGGGCCCATTTCCACGCGCCTGTGGGCGCCGGGCCTCAACTGGCCACGCCGCCACCTGCTGCTGCGTCCCCAGTGAGGGGAAGGAGCACCTCCACGCCTCCCGCCTCCGCTCCCGCATCCTCCCTATCCTCCCCGGCCTGCGGGGCTGAGGCCAAGTCTTTCCCCGGGGCCCCCTCCCCAGCGCTGAAGGGGAGGCGGAGGGAGGAGCTCCGACCGCAGCAGCCCGGCCTCCTCCTCCCCCCGCCTCAGCTCCCCCTCCCCTTCCTTCCCCTCGGCTGCCGCAGCCCGGTTCGTCGCGCGCGTCAGCGTGGGCTCCCCGGAGCGAGTCGCTAGGTAACGGGGCTGGCTCCGCAGACCCGCGGCCGGGGAAGCCCGCGCGCGCCTTCAGCAGCCGCGCCGCGGGGCGGGGGCCGGGGCGCACGGACCTTCGCCCAGAGGGGCTGCAGACCCCGACTCTCACGCCGCCCCCTCCCAGGATGCCCTAACCCGCGCCGATCGCCACCTTCCAGGTGCCCCTCCCTCGCAGGGACCCCGACACCGCCGGCCCCCTTCTCCCCCCCCCACCCCAGCCCGTGCGCACCGCTCTGCGCGCGGACGGGTGGGCGCCCCACTGCCGCGGTCGCAGTCGCCGCTGGTAAGCTGGGCTCGGGGGCCGGGGCTGGGGCAGGGAGGGCGTGGGGGACGCGCGCGAAGCCGGGCACCTCCCGCGACCGCGGCCGCAGCCCGGCCATGTGCTAAAGTTTCTGGGGCTCGGCGCCCTACCCGGCGCGGTGGGTGGGGCGGCGCGGTTCTGCCGGGCGCCCGCCGCCCCCGGCCCCCGCCGGCTGCTGCTCTGCGCGCTCTCACGCTCTCTTTCTCTCTTTCCCTCCCCGAGGTACTCCCGCCGAGCCCCTGCGCGGGGCATGAGGAGCCCCGGGGCGCCGCCCGGAGACGACCCGGCTGCGCGCACACCTCGCCAGCTACTGACGGGGACATGAGCGGCGCGCACGGGGTCCGGCGCCCGGCGGCCAGCCCCAGCCGGCGGCGGCTAGCGGGTCCGCGCTGCCCGGGAGAATGAGGCAGGAGCCCACGGCAGCCTCCTCCTTCTCCTCCTCTTCCTCCTCTTCGCCCTCCTTCGGCTCCGGCGCCCCGGCCCCGGCCGGGCTGTGGCTCTGCTGCGTGCCCCGCGCGCCCCCCGCCCGCCTCCGGATGCGCTGCTCGGTAAGCCAGGCCCTCCGCCTCGGGAACAAAGCCCCTTCGCCCGGCCCGGAGGCCGCCTCTGAGCCCCCTGCTCGGCCCCCACCGAGAACCTGGAAGCCTGCGGGGCTTCCGATTGAACCCCTCCGTTTCCTCTACCCCCAAACCCTTCCTGGGAGGCTGAACCGCCTGGGCGCCTTCGAGACCCGGGGCTTTTCTCTGCCATCCGGGAGGCAGATGCGGGTTGACACGCAGGCAGGAGACCTGTTCAGTCCAGATAAGGATATAAGCATCTTGGGTCAGACTCATCTGTGGGGGAAGACTCATTTGTGGAGGGAGACGGCTCATATATAGTGACTACGTCATGGGCGCCCAAGCTGTGCTGGGTAGCGTGCCTCGGAAACACCCAGGGAAGTAGGTCCCCCTTCTTCCATGGCTCAGATTTGGAAACTGAGGCCCAGAGACGTTGAATGACTTAATCAAGGTCACAAGGATACCAGGGTACTCTTTCCGCCAAGCTGACCCCTTTGTAGCAAACACACTTGTCCCAGTTCTACTAATTGCCTCCTTCTGGAGTCATTGCATGTGTGTGGAAGCACGTGTGCCCCCGAGGATCTGCTCCGGTGAGATAAATTGTCCATAGCATGTATTTTTTTGTCCATTCCTTCCTAAGGTGGCTGTTACCCCCTCATGTGAATTGCAAGCATAAGATTACTTCTCTTAGTTAAGGGGGGAGGTTAACATGCTCCGCTGGGTGCTCCTTTTCCTGCGATGCTGTTTCTCTTGGGCCTCTTCAAGGATGCAAAGGGCAGATTATTGTTCCTCTCCCCACCCCTCCTAGGCTCTGCCTGTTGGCACATGCTCAGCCCCAGAAGCCGTGTCCTGAAGCTTTCTGTGGGGTGACAGCTAATCGAGGCTACCTGCCCCTGGTCGTGTAAGTCTTGGAGATGGTTACTTCCCAAGCACTGGGGCTGAGCCCAGATGGCCACCGTTCAGGAGTCTACCCTGTCGGAAATGTTGTCTTGGCTCACACTTGCCAGCCCTCCCTGTCAGCAGAACTTCACCCTTGCCAGCCCAGAAGAAAGGGACAGGGGGTTCGATGTAGAAGTGGGACCTTCTGCTGGTGCCCATTTCTCCGGCTTGTAGCTTTTCACTGTTTGCCTGAGTGCACTTAGGCTGACCCCGAAGGGAATCACTGGGTCCTGGTCTGAGCGGCTCGTTTACTCGATCGAGTGTCCAAGTGTTGGGCTTGGTAGTTGTCTCCACGGCATGTAGAGTGTTGGTGTCAGCGCAGGGAAAGCCCTTAGCAGGAAGGGGCCTCAGTTTCCCCACTCGCCTAGCCGGCCCGGATGACCTCTCAGTTCCTTTCCAATGAAACAATCCTGGGATCGGGAGGAGAGTGGGTTCTTGGCCTGAGCCAGGGTGTGTGAGCTCATCAGACACATACATCTGGACTAACAGCTCTGCCCTGAATACTGTTGATTTCTGTTGATTTCCAAGAAGAGGTTGTGGTCGAGGAGGGGAGCTGCAAGATTCAGGTTCCACGCAGAGGAGGGGAAGGCTGAGCAGCGCTCTGGTGGATGGATTATTTATTGGTCTAAAGCCCGGTGGCTATAAAATGTCCCAAGGTGCCAGATTGAGGTTATGGGATAGGTTAGGCTTTTCACTGGGAGAAATGACATTGGCCCCTAGGAGCTGATAAAATACAGTGCATCAATTAGACGTCCAGCTGGCTAGAAAGTGGCAAGCTGGTGAGCCTGCCTGTCCCTTCCAGAAAGAATCCATCATCGTTGAATAGGTAAAGCCTTCTCAGCCTAAACAATTAACCATGTAGTAAATAAAGTGATTTTTAGAATCCCCCTCTCTGTTGTTTGTTGGTTATATTAGTGACAGGTGCAGCCCACCTAAGCAGGGACACAGAGGGACTGTGACAAAAAAGGTGGCCATGAGAATGTTTAGACCCTGACTTGCTCTTTGCCTGTTGCAGCTCAATCCATCAACTTGGCCTATGGGCCCTTAATGGGGTTGTCATAGGTCTTTTAAGATGTGGATTAATGAACCTTTTAAAGTGTTACTGAATCCCAAGTGAAATGGGCATGTCTCACCTTTTTCCCAGAAACTAAGCTCCCAGCGGGTTTTGTGACTGCTTGAAATTCACAAAACCAGAGCAAAGGTTTCATTTTGCCAAGCTCATAGGGTCTGCAAACAGCAAGTAATGCATCTTGTGTGGGCATATTAATCTCCCCGCGTTGTGGCTGTTGTGTGTTTCAGCTCGTTGTGGCTAAGTGGTCAGGTTTTGTATAAAAACAAATGCAGAGAAACAATCTTTGTTGAGTTACTTTTGAAAATGATAATGTAATTATGAAAGGACAGTTTATATGTCGTGTATCATACTACTGATATCCAAAGCCAGATTACGCAGTAAAACATTACTCCTATGCCTGATGGTTTAGTTTTTAATTCGTCAGTTCTTTCCCATTTTTTGCCCTCCCACCCCCAACATGAAAATGTGTAATCAAGAATAAATTCTCCCTTTTCAATTTTGGGTTTCTCTTAAACCTACCTGTTTTTGGAAGATCTCGAAAGCTGAGCTCAGGGCACCATACATATGGTGGCCTCGGGTACGCATATATTTTGGGTGCCTTTGATTTCTTTTGGGATGACAGGACGGGTTTGCATCACAAATGCATAACAACGATGAGGTGTTCTCTTGTTGGTGTCCCGTCTCTGAATTGGGAATGTAGACCGTGCAGCCTTGCTTGGAGCTTACGTGCCCAGCACCCCGAGACCCCAGGGGGTGCCGGGGATTTGGGCAACATTAGGATGTATGAAGGTACTTATGGGATGTGTAGATAAAAGGAACATCCCCAGAGGCCGGGAAGCATGGGCTTTGTTCCTGACTCTGTTGTTCATTGGCTCTGTGACTTTGGACAAGTTATTCCTGTTCTCTAGGCGTCCGTGGGCATCCCTGCAGCGAGTGTGTCCGTGTGCATGTGTCTGTGTGCATGCGTGTGCAAGTCTGTGTGTGTGTGTTAGTAAAAGGTGATCTCTCTAATTCTAAGCTTGAACAGTCCTCGGCTTGGGATGCAGCTGGTTATTAATAGCTCCGGAATGCTCCGTACTTCAAGGTTACGTAACATTTCCAATTAGACATCCATATAAACAGTAAGAAGAACCGGTCATTATAAAACATGCTCTTTATTACCCTAAGCGGGGACTCTACCCTGAACGTGTGATGGTGGGGTTTTCATCCTGAAGACGATGATGCCGGCGTCGCTGGCACGGTGGAGTCCTGGCACACATCCGAGAGCACTAGAGTGAGCCGTGACCCTCTCTAGGGTCCGTGTGGCCGGAGCAGCAGGAGCCTGTGTGTAATTTGGGTCATTGGGGTAGGAAGAACATGACGGTGTGTGTGTAGCTTGAGGTCCTGGGGACGCTGAGGCTCTGCCTCCTTCTCAGGCTGTTCCTGGAAGGTAAGGAGGGGAAGTGTGTAATTACTGTTTGCAGTTGTTTTGCAAATGGAAAGTACTTTAATTAGAGCCTTGAACTCAGCCGAAGCTGAAAGACGGTGAGAAGTTCATAGATTTGGCAGGGGTGTTCTTGCCGGGTTCTCTGCGCCGGCTTCCTGGGAACACTTGAAGTAGTGTGGTGTCTGAGGTCGGGCTCCCTGGCAAAGCCGCAGTCACCAGCAGGTCCGGAGGGTAGGGAGGGGACAAGGGACGGTGGCGGGGAGGGGAAGCAGCAGTCCTCGAACATGCCGTCTTCCCTGCAGGGGAGACGTCACCAACTTCTTGTTCCAGGTGAGGAGCCTGGGGCTCGAGAGAGCGTCTTCTGAAGTGTGTTGCTCAGACCCGCGTAGTGAATGACAGAGCCACACAGGATTTCGAATTAAGTCACTCGCACCACACCTCATTGCCACCGTCCCTGCAATGTGCCTGGCAACCAAATGGTGTCCTTTCATCCCAAATTTTTGGGGGTGAGCTGACTCTCCTGAATTCGCGGGGATTTTTGTTAGGACGTTGGATTGCTTTTAACTCTGTGTCAGATGTATTAGGGTCCAGAGCCGTTCAGAAATAAGCCAAGTGTTCCCCCAAAAGGGTTAGCGTTGGTCGTTCTTCGGGGGAGGCTAAAATAGAAAATAACTCCTCTAGGTCCCGTGTCACCCTGGGTTCTGTGGGAAGTGAGCACACCCTGGCCCGTGGGACATTTCGGACGGCATTGCTAGCCTGAACCTCCTCAAGGGCCTCAGAATCAAAACTACGTAGCAGAAGCTTTCCAAAGGAGCGTGACTGCGCCTCCAAGATTCTGCAGGGGTTAATCCTTCCTAAACAACGAGCCAAAAGGACATAGGAGGAACATAGAGCAGAATTTCAAGGTTCAGCTGCAGCTTTTAAGAATTTGCAGGACTGGGGCACCTGGGTGGCTCAGCGGGTTAAGCGTCTGCCTTCGGCTCAGGTCATGATCTCCGGGTCCTGGGATCGAGTCTTCGTCAGGCTTCCTGCTCAGCGGGGACTCTGCTTCTCTCTCTCTCTCTGTCCCTTCCCCTCCCCCAGCTCATTCTCTCTCTCTCTCAAATAAATACATAAAATCTTAAAAAAAAAAAGAAAAAGAATTTCCAGGAGTTGGAGGAAACGCAGGTTTTGAAGAACTTTTCAAGCTGCCGAATAGAGATGCTGTCATCACGGGCTCTCCCAGCGGCCGGCGGAAGTCCACGCACGCTCCTCAAGCTCCTGCTCGTCTTTGCTGATCGGCCTGCAGATCTGGAGGAATGACACCCCACCCAGGACACGAGATTCCAGACACACAGTTTACAGCTAGTAAGGGCTTCAAGTCACCTGTCCCTACGTTCTAGTAACAGTACTCGGGCTGGTTCTCTTTGCCGGCAGCTTAAAATCCTGCCAGCTCTGACGCTGGCTTTGCCTGTGTCATGCGAGTGACGTCTTAACAAACCAGAGCCTCCCTCTACCTCTCCTGGATTCCTGAACTGCTTTTCTGCCAGAGCTTCAAGATGTGTGGTAGGTGATTAACGAGAAAAAGCAGACAGAAGGCGGTGGAAAACTCAGTTGTGATTCATCTGTCATCTGCAAGATCCCAGAACATCTTCGCGGCCAGCACAATTTTTTGATTCGGCGAATTAGAAATAACATTGCACGGCCCCCGTGAGACCCATAGCGTCTGTACCTTTTGCCCCCAAACCTTGAGAGAACAGATGCCCAGGATTTGCAGCTCCGGGCCAGATCTCTAGCCCATATGGCTGTTAAGTGGCAGAAAACTGCAAAAGTGTCCGTCCAGAGGCATTGGGGGTAAGGCAGGAGGGCATTGACGTCTGCGAGTTGTGATCTGTGATTACCACCAATGGTATTCAGGACATGGTCGTAGAAATGATTAAATATCCATTTACACACCAAAAATCCTGGAATAAATTCACTATTTTAGATGTTTTCGTGCCGTCTGTGTGTGCGGCTTACAATGAGCGTGGATGGCAGGGGCACTTGATTCGGGGTTAAAGCCTACACCGTCACAGGCTCTGCTGGAGCATCTCGGTGGTTTGGAGGCTCCGTGCTGCTGCGATCGTGTGTTAATGAAACCCGAGTCATGCGGTCCGTGGTGGTGGTGGGGAGGCTCGGTGTATTCCTCGTTGGTTCGGGTTCTTAATAATCTGTGATGAGCTGATGTGTGCCTCACTCAGCATCCTGAGTACATGGGCAAATAGGGAATGTCCAGGGCCTTGGTCACCCCAGTGTCTCAGCCTGTATCTGCTAATGTCGTCTGAGGTCCTGGCCAACACACTGCTGCATTCCCCCAGAGGTAAACATCCCAGGTCTTGGTGGCCTTGACGTGACCCCTGAAGGATCCTCCATTCTTTTTAATTCAGAAAGCGGGTGATAATGGCAACTGGCGTCTTCTTCATGGTCGATATTGACAGGTCTTGTATTTTTGCATAAAATGAATGTGGCTTGAGAGCACGACGCCCAGGCTGAAAAGGATTTATGAATGCGTACAGCTCCGCAGACTTGCTGAGAGGGCTTTATTGAATACTTCGAAAAAAGTAAGCCTGGCTTTTGTGATGTGAAGTCTAACGGTAGCAATGGGAGTCTGCACCCCGTATTCGCCCCCCGAGAAAGCAAGAGGGGAACAGTACACTCGGCCTCTAGAAGGGAATGTTGAGACCGTCCTCAGTCCATTTGATTGACAACATTGACATTGCTCCGGTCCCGAAATTCCCTGCAGATGCCGCTGCTGCTTCTGTTTGTCCACAGGCCTGCCCCAGGACATCGCCAGGGAAACGGAGAACTGCTCTGTCCCTGTGCCCAGGCCGGGCACCATCCCCTCCCACCAGGTGTGCCTGAGCCCTGGGACCCGCCCCGTCATGCCACTGTCACACAGCTGTTGTCAACAGCAGATCACACGTGCACTGAGCACCGGCTCTCGGCGCTGCTGGGGTCGGGGCTGCACTGGGAGGTAGCAGACAGCCGCAGGGTGTCCGTACACTGCTCTGTTCCCTGAAGCCTGGGAGGCCACCCCCTGCTTCAGAAGTCCATTCAAAATCTGGGAGATGCAGCTGGTGCGGTGGAGCAAGGAGGCCGGTGGGGAGAGCCTGGTGTGTGTGTGGGGGGGTGCGTCAGGGGCCTGGCGGTCAGGCCTGCCTCCTCTCTGTCTCACCTGGGTGCCTGGGGACAAGTCTCTGCTGCAGTCCGTCCCCACCCTGGCTTCCCAGGCTGTCGGGTACAAGGACCGCGTCGTGCGGGGTTTATCCCAAGTGTGGACTGGGGGACTACTTCCACGAACGCACCCGTGAGCTTCCTAACGTGCGGATGGCTGAGCCTCGTTCCAGACCTGTTGAATCGGAACCAGAATCTGTATTTTTAACACTGCCATGTAAATCTTCTCTCAGGCACGACGACATTCCAGACCCACTGGTTCTCACGGCTGGTTGATCACTAGTGGCTCTTCCTGCTGCAAATCGTCAGAATAAGGCACCCCTCCCGCGCTGGCCACTCTCATCGGCTCCACCCAGGCCACCTTGCTCTTTTTAGCTACTCTTTCGGCTTCCCTCCTGGCCTCTACAGTTTGTCTTCCAGGGGCCCCCAGAGGTTCATGACCCTCCTGTGTTCAGAGCTCTCCGGTGCTCTCTGTCTCCCTGAGAGCTGCGGCCAGTGGCTTTGGGAAGGCCCCAGGCCCTGTGTGCGCCAGTCCTGGGTCTGACTGCCTCTCCCGCCTCCTGCCGCTTGCTTCTGCCCTTCTAGCCACGCTGGCTTCTCTGCCATTCCTGAAACCACACAGATGTCAGGCACTCTGGGAGAGCTTGTGGGGACCCGAGACTGTGGAGGCTGGGTGATCGGAGGGCGGTGAACAGCCGTGAGGAGCTGCCGTTTTCTGACCCACCACGACTGTGAAAACCCACACAGGTGGATACGCTTCAGTGTGCTGGGGTGAATCTCCGTTTCCAGGCCCTCCACCAGAGTACAAGTTGTTTCAGGAGCAGCCCTTTAACTGGGCACCATAGTTTGGGGTGACTTATCACTGGACAGGGTTATCCAAGTGGGTCTAGAAATCTCTTTCAGAAGAAGTTTCTAGAAATAGGCCGGATCTCCCCGCACTTTGGGCTGGACAATTCCTTCAGTTGCCATTAACCCTAGTGGTCCTGCCCTCCTCCCTCCTCTGCCTTCCACAGATGCCTCCCAGAGCACCAGCTATGTCCAGGCACTGTTCTAGGCCCTGGAGGCTCCGGAGAAAGGACAGCTCTACAGTAGAGTTTGGTTTCCTCTCTGACTCCTACAGATGGAACAGTGAGGCCTAGACTTTATTGCTTGGGCCTTCATCTTCTCCCACCAGGGAAGAGAAGCTCTGGCCTATTTATCAGGAGCAAGACTCCTGGGGCCTGGGTTAAGCACAGCAAACTGCGCTCAGAAATACTGATCGCGTGGTGAGTAGGAAGGAGAGATGGACCATCTTGTAAATTTTCCTCCAAGGCAAGCGGAGTGAGTAACTGGGTGGAGATCTGTAAGATATAAGGAATCTCGTAGATGGGTATGTGGTCAATACAGGGCCCTGGTTCGGGTCCCCGTGAAGCCAGCTTGCAAGCAGTATATCAACATGGAAAAGGCCGTGAACGCTTCAGACGCATTCCAGGCCCTGCCTATTGCAGATGCTTCTTCTTAAATCTTACAGGAGGTGGAATTTGCACTCTCAGCTTTGGTATTTTTGCCGATCCCTGCTGTGTTAACATTGACCAAGCCTCTACTGAGAGTCCATCAGGCAGGCTAGTGGGGGGGTGACGGTAGACAAGATGTTCCTTGTCTTCAGCAGACTTCCGAGCTAGTCAGGAAACGTGTTCTGTAGCCCCCTGTAGCTCATTACAGGGGTGGATGCGAGCGAGCAGGCAGAGGTGGGAAACGTGGGTTTGGATGCGGGATGTTGGGGCCATCTGACATCAGCTTTGAGAGCTGAGCAGCAGCTTGTCAAGCAGAGATGACGGGGAAGGGCATTCCAGGAGGGAACGTAGGAGCAGATGTGCAGAGGCTGGGCCGCTAGGGATGGGTGAACAAGGGGTGGTGTATGGCTGGCTGCGGGGTCAGTCTGCGGAAGCAGGTGCGCCCGTCTTGGCCTGATGGGAATGGGTCTTGAATGCCAGCAGGAGTGTTCCGCGTCTTATAAGTGATGGGGAGCCATGGGAGGTGTTTGAGTGAGGGTACGGCTTTAAAAAGCTGGCTGGTGGTCCTATTTCATGCTCCCTCTGGAAGTTCTGTATTACAAAAGATGTGGAAGTTGCTCAGGAGGCCACACGGTGTGGATATGAGCGTGATTGTCTGGGGTGTGACCTTCAGGCCACTTCTTTAATTGCACTCCTCTCCTCTGTCGTTACTGAGTGATCCTCCAGGTGCTGCTGCCCAGACCCCAGCTCCACCGACCCTGCGGGGGCTCGGAGGGAAGGTGAGGGAGCCGCTGGCTCAGGCGCTTGCTGCCCAGCCATGGTGGACTCTGGCCAACAGGAAATGGAGCGGGCAGTGTCCCAGCCTGAATCACCGAGCCGTGGGTCTCCCTGCGCCTCTGCAAGCCTGTTCAGGCTGCTCCTGGCCTTAAAACAATGCTCCCAGACCTACATCCACAGCTGAGAAAATCCAGGGCACATATTTGCCAGCCAGCTTCCCTGAACTTCCCCCAGCAGCGGGCTTCATGGGTGGGAGACGGAGTCCGTGTCAGGAGCCGAAGTATGGACCACCCTGTGCCCGTTTGCTTTGAGATCAACGTACTCGGCAGGGCGCTGACTTCTGCGGAGCTGGTGGGGTAGATGGGACCCGAGGAATAAGGTTCCAGGGGTCACTGGTGCTTATCCCACCTCTGTCCACACCTCCACCTTTTCATTGTTAAGGGGAGGAGAGAGAGAAGGAAAAAAAGCATGGTCCAGAGACCAGTGGGTAAATTCTTGGCTGTTTCTGGGGAGTTGGGCCCTGGCAAAGAGCCTTTCCTTGGCACAGGCTGACTGCCAAATCATGCCAAGGGCAAACCATCCCGGGCCGGGTGAAGAGCTGCTGTGGGCTGGGAGTTCACTGCCCCAGAACGTGGGCCCAAGGAGGGAATGCAGCCCCACCTTCACACTGGCCCCATTTATAGGTCAGCAACCCGAGGCCCAGAGAGGTGAGGCTGACGGCCCAAGGTTGCACAGTGGGCCTGTCGCCGAGCAGGGCATCACATCATTCCGGAGTCAGTCATGATCTTTGAGGCTGGCCAATGCCCAGTGTTGGCAGGTGTCCATGTGGCAGTGGACAGTTTGTACTCGAACCGCCTTGCTGCCAACCAGGCCTGGAGGACATGGCTTTCTCCTTGTTCCTGTGCCTTTCCTCTTGGGAGCCAGGGCCAGGGTCCTGGGCAACCAGCGTTGGAGGGAGCTGGGCACACCGCCTACATCTCTTGCCCTTTCTTCACTCCTTTGGTTCCTGAAGCTTGTATGGATGTTTTAGGCAAGAAAAGGGCAATAAGGGAGCAAATTAGAATGGTTCTCAGGGTCTGGGCAGGGAAACAAATGAGGCTGAGGTCTGCGGAGCTCCGGGTATCATGAAAAGCCCCATCAAATGTCCCAGGAAAGCCTGTCACACTCGTTCTCCAAGCCCCTTGGACGGACGCGGGTATTGCACAAACCCCCCTTCGGCGTCACCATTCCTGCCTCGTCGCCTCTCCACCGTGTGTTCCCGGATCCCCAGCACCGGGCACAGAGCTGGCTCAGGGCGAGGGGTGCCCTGCGGCCAGAGACTTGTTCAGTGCCAACTCAGCCGAGCTCCGCCCCCCCCCCCCCCCCCCGGCTCTCCTGGCTGCTTTTCGCCTTTTTCAGGTGGGTTCTCCCAGATGCGAGAGTGAAGCCGGCAGTCCTGCTGGCTCCCTCCAACACAGCAAAAGCTGCAGGGCTTTATTAGGGAGATTTAGAAGTACGGTTCCTGCTGTCTGTCACAGCCCTGCCGAATGAGGAGGGATCCTGTGTGCAGACTTGCCCAGGTCATTACCCCAAACTTCGTAGGTGCACGCATTAGGCGAATCATCTGGGGAGCCCTGCTCGTTACTGCAGCTGGGGACAAAAGGAATCTGCCTGCTGGCCCATTTCCTAGACGTCCCCACCTTACTGACTTGACGGAAGGGGGGAGCAGAGCTGTGAAAGGCGGCAGGCTGCCGTGCAGGTGGCAGGGCTGCCGCTGATGAACACGCTCGGAGCGCCTGACCTCAGTCCCTCTTGCGTTTCTGGGCGAGGACCTAGGGCCTCCCAGATGGGAGTGACCTTTCTTCAGCGACATTGTGATTATGGTCACGGCTGCTGCCGGGGGGCGTGCACTTTGTATCTGAAGCTCTTCTCAGGGTCAGACTGTGAAGCATCTCATCACTGTGATTCTTGGACAATCTGCAGTCGTCAGTTTGCATTGGTCTTTCTGAGCCCCGTTCTCTCTTACGGAAGATGGCCAGGATGATAACAGCGAGTGATAATCGGAGTTTTTAGATACCGGGTGCTTCCTCTGGGAGGAGATTCGGTGCTAAATAAGGGCTTTCCCGGGACCGCGTCATTGGATCCGAGCAACAGCGCGATAAAGTACTTGCTTTTATTGTTCCCATTTTGCAGACGAGCAAACTAAGGTTTAGAGAGTACTTCTTGCTGCATATAGGATACTTCCAAATAGTGGCTTCAAACACTAGTCACCCTTTGCGTTGCTCATGAGTCCAGCGGCTGCCCTGCTGGGGCTCAGGGAGGTGATTCTTGCGGGAGGCCTCACGTGAGATTGCTTTCAGACTGGGGCTGGGGCTGGAATCATCGGGAAGGCTTCCTCACTCACATATCTGCACACCCACCCGGGGGGGGAGGGACTGGGAAGAGGCACACAGCCTGGGGGCATGGAGAGGCTCCTTGATCTCTGTGCCACCCGTCTGTGGGGTCTTTGCAGCACGGCTGGCCAGGCCAGCCTGACTTCCTACGTCTTGCCGCAGGCTCCAGGGTGCGTGTTCTAGGACAGCGAGAGCTGTCTGTATCTCCTTCTACGGCCCAGCCTCCAGAATCACACAGCGTCCCTTCTGGCACGTCCTGCTCCTTAGAAGCAAGTTCTTGAGGCGCCCACGTTACGGGGGAGGACAGTTGGACTGTGTCTGTGGCTGGGGGAGTGCTGGGGTATGTGCAGCACGGAGCAATGGCTGTAGAGAGGGCTGTGACTCCGGTGGTCGGAGCACATCCTGTCACCGTAGACATTTATAAACACCTTGACCACCTTGGAAACCCCCGCACGTCTCCCGTTCACCTGCCAGTCGTCCTCCCTGAAGAAGTGAGCAAAGCTGCGTAAGAGAGCAGACATCTGCTCCTTTGGTTCAAAGAGGCGTTGGTATGGACCCCAGTGTAGCCCCCTCCCCGCCCCTCCCCGCCCTTTACCAGGGCCCTGACCTCACTTTGTTGGGCCTTAGGCACTTTTGCCTCCGTGGGCCCCTTCCTCCATAAGAAAGTATTAAAAATTATTATCTTACGCCCGAGTTGATCTAAAGATGAGTATTTTAATAGTACGTGTTCAAACATTTTCTTCTAACTAAAATTACTCCCCCCCCCTCCTCATTTTAAAAGAAATGGAAGCATCTCCTTCATGGGGCCTGGGGTGCTGTGTTTGCTGCCCTGGTGGAGACGGCAGGGGCTGCTCGCACCTCCTCTCCATGCCTCTTTTCTCTCCCCTTCCTCCACCCCCCCTTCCTTCCTCCTCTTCCCCTGTCTGCTCCCCCTCCTCTCCTTGCCTGGGCTCCCCCCGCTGCACTACCTCGGGCTTTCTTCTGGGCCCCACTTCCTAGGCCCCCTCTCTTCTCCAGGACTGTGATCCCCAGGTTCTTGTCTGTGTCCCTCGTGCTGGTCTCCACACTGGGCACAGAGTGTCCCCACAGCCTCTGGGCCTCTTCTCTCCTGGTCCTTCCCTGGGGGTGGCCCCTCCTCGTGGGAAGGGACTTCAGCAGAGGCAGCCCTGTCTGGTTGCTGGCTTGTCTCTGAAAGCTGAGCCCGGGGAGCTCCTCACTTTTTTTCCTGAAGGCTCAAGAGAGAAGGTTTCCCCCAAGGCTGCTGCAGGCATGCGGGGTGGCCAGCCTCAGACGCCCCCGGCCCGCTTGTCATCAGCCTCTCATCCATCTAGAAGCTTCGTTGAGCACCTGGGCCAGCAAGACCTCCCGGGTCTCTGTTATCGTGGGACTTAGAGGGGCACGAAGACAGAAAAATCAACACATGAATTTTATGAGTAATAGATTTTTGAGAAGGAGTCAGCATTTCGTGGGAACCAAAGCAAGCAGTGAAGCCTGGCTTCACAAAGGAGAGACGGTCACGGGAGAAGCCGCCGCAGCCAGGACACCTTCCTTCCTGGCCATGTGGGGCCCTGCGTCTCACCACCTGGCACTGCCCACTGTCACCCTCACTGCCGGCCGTCTCTTCCTGCCCCTCTGAGCACGTGGCCAACTGGTGCTCACCCCCAAACGGCAGCCTCAGCCCACTCACCTCTTCTGCTGGGGGCCTAGGTTCCCGGAGGGAAGCTGAGCGGCCTGGCTCAGGTGGGGGGCCCTCTGGTCTAACCAGCTGTGGCTGGGCAGGTGGGGTCATGTGGTGGGGTGAGCTGCCTGTTCTCAGAGACAGTTGGGACGGTTGCCCAGGGAGGGCATGCGGGGGTGGGGAGAAAGAAGTGGCGCCTTCGCTACACTGTGCCCCAAAACCAGCTCTTGACGGTAGGGTTGCACTTGCCAGCCTTTTGAGGTACGGAGGTGAGGAAATGTGTTGACTCAAAGAATTGCAGGAGACTGCGAAACTTCCATTTGCCCTGTGTTACCACCTTGGTTCGATAAATAATAAGAAAAATGGGGGTGGGGGTGGGGCACGTGGCTGGCTCCGTCGGGGAAAGCATGTGACCTTGATCTCGGGGTTGTGCATTGGAGCCCTGCATCGGGTGTGGAGAGTACTTCAAAATAAAATCCTTAAAAAAAAGAAAAAGAGGAAGACCCTAATATTAAAGTTTTCAAAATAAGTGTTTTTTTTAAAGATTTTATTTATTTATTTCAAAGAGAGGGAGAGAGAGAGCACGAGCAGAGGGAGAAGCAGACTCCCCACTGAGCAGGCAGCCTGATGTGGGACTCAGTCCCAGGACTTTGGGATCATGACCTGAGCTGAAGGCAGCCTCTAAACTGACTGAGCCACCCAGGCGCCCCCCAAACTAGTTATTTTTAATTAATTCATTTAATGAAGTTTAACTCACCAATCAGCGTGCATTGTTCTTGGTTTTTTCATTTTGCCAAATGCAATTAAGACTCTGGTCACAGACCTGATGTGGTCCGGGGACATGCACCGGGGGTCCACTGGCAGTAAGGAGTCCACAGAGGTGACTCAGGGGTAGTACCAGCATGTTTAGCTCCAGGAAGGGCTGACACATGCCAGCACTGGGCTCCGTGCAGTCCCGAATCTCCCACGGGCCACCGCTCCTTGTAAGCCGAAGGTGCTGCAGCTCGGGGAGGCCACTGCCTCGTCCAGGGTGTGCGGCCAGCGAGAGCAGGAGTGAGAGTTGATTCCAGGTTGTTGACTGCTCCAAAAGTGTCCTTTTAGGGGAGGGAGAGGAGTGGGGTCCCGTCAGCTAGAGCGAGGGCAAGCTGTGATGTGGGGGTCCTCACAGCAGAATGAACCAGGTATACGGAGGCTGTGTGTGTGGGGGGGGGGGGACTGGGGAAATTTCCCTGAAGAGGTGTTGGCTTAGGCAGGCCTGGAACAGGATGGAAGCATCTAGGCCACCGGGACACGGACGCGTGGATGCAGGTCTGAGTGAGCGTGGAGCGCCCAGGCCAGACTTGCCTGTCGGGGCCGAGTAGGGCTGGGGTCCAGGGAAGGGACGGGATCCAGTCTGGGATTTAGAAAGACAGCCCTGTTCCAACACGGAGGTTGAACCAACATTTGCGAATTAGAAATCTGGGCTGGCAGACACTTTGAAAAGAGCAAATGCTTGGCATATGCAGATACAGTCGAATTGACTGATTTCTGAAAATGCATTTCCATTTGGAAGTGACACCAAGGTCCCACCTCCTCCGGGCCTTCTGTGGAGCTTGGGCGGAGCCCTGTCTCCAAAGACACGGGCAGGGGACGGCTGTGACAGTGCCCTGGACTTTTGAATGTGGATTCCTTTTTCAGAGAAAACACCGGTCTTTAATTACTTTTTTAAAGATTTTATTTATTTGAGACAGAGGGAGAGAGCACATGAGCAAGGGGGAGGGGCAGAAGGAGAGGGAGAAGCAGGCCCCCTGCTGAACAGGGAGCCCGATGTGGGGCTCCATCCCAGGACCCTGAGATCATGACCTGAGCTGAAGGCAGATGCTGAGCCCACTGAGCCACCCAGGCGCCCCAAACACTGGCCTTAAGAGTTCACTTCCGACAGGGTCCCCGACCTCAGGTGACCAGGTTTTTGTATGAAGCTCTATCCCGGGCACAGTCGAGTTTGCAGCTCTGAGTAGCAGGGCATGGCTTCACGGCCTGAAATGACAGAGGAGAGAAAAGGCTCGGGCTGCCTCGGGTCTCTACTGCCAAGTGCTAACCCCCGAGGACTTCGTGCCCTGTTATGCAGGACATGTGCGTTGGGGAGGGTTTTTCCAATCTAAGCTCTCTGTTGTCATGTGTCCTTGCTGAGTGCTTCCCTCCATGGACTGCCAAACAGTGCGGCAAGCTAGGTGGCTGAAGACAACAGAAACGTCTTCTCTTGCTGTTCTTGAGGCCAGAAGTCCGAAATCAAGGTGCTGGCAGGGCCATGCCTTTCCCGAAGGTTCTAGGGGGATCCTGGTTCATGCCTCTTCCCGGCTTAGGGGTGCTGCCAGCCATTCCTGGGTGCTCCTGGGCCCACGGCTTCATTTCTGCAGCGTGTACCCCCATCCTCACGTGGCCGCCTCCCCATGTGTCCGTGTGCTGGCCTCCGTGCACAAACCGCCCTCTCCTTTCTCTTGTAAAGACACCACTCATTGGATGCAGGGCCCACCCTAATCCCGTATGACCTCATTTTAACTTGACCTCTGCAAAGGTGTATCAACGTATCAGGTCACAGGTGAGCAGCCCATAGGACTTGAACTTACATCGTGAGGAGACACAGTGCAGCCCATCCCCCTGAGAGACTGCCCAGGGGCAGGCCCCTCGTGGACCACGCCCTCAACTAACTGGAAGGTTCCCCAGTGCGTGGGGATCTCACCCGTCCCCTGCGCAGGCTGGTTTGGCACATGCCCCCAGGGGGCTCCTGCGTCCTCTGGCCCCCCTGCCAGGATGGGTGTGAAGTCAGCCGCCCGCTGCCAGCTCCGAGCTTCTGGGGACGGGCTGTGCTGCTTTGGCGTCCGTTTGGGCTGCTGCCAGCATCTGGATCCAGCCAGTAGGTGGCGGCTTGGGCACACGGCGTGTTCTGGGGGGCAGGGCCAGCCCCGGCCGCATGTGGCAGCCTTCCTCAGGCTCCTGACAGCACCTGGCACGTGGCTGGGTCAGGGTATCGTGCCGACCTCAGGGCTGCCAGGGGGAGAGCTGGGTCTGGGGAGGCGGTGCAGAGCTGAGACGCTGGAGCCAGTCTGGTTCCTTTCCCCCAGCAGACCGCAGACGTCTCTAGGGCGGGGAGACGTGGCCATCTCTGTTTTTGCTCCAGCCTGGTTTCGGACGTGTGGGAGCTGCCCCATGTTTTCAGACCTGGGCATCACGTGGCTGCTACCTGGAGACTCTGAGATGCCCCTGGGCGAGTCTCTGTGCACATTGCAGGGCTGCTGTGGGATTCGGTGAGATCGTGGATGTTAATGAAAACCGTGTGCTTGAGAGATGCCAGCTCTGGTTATAATCTGGAAGGTGGTTTAGGGAAGAAGCGTCAGGGAGTGAGAGAAGAACAGAGCGGGTCAGAGATGGCATCTGGCTGGATGGCCTCAGGGATGGGGGGGTTGGGTGGCCCTGATGGGGACAGCTGATGGGAGTGGGCGCTGGGTTTGGACCAGGGATGTGGTCCTCTGAAAACACGTTACTACTGCAAGTGAGTACGTGACCTGTCAGGTCCGCAGGGACTGTGGCCTGCGTGGTGGGAAAAATGCTCTCACCACAGGAGCCCAGAGAGAGGGCAACAGGGACCCTCTCGAGAGTTTGGTTAGGGGGTCTTCTGCCAAGGGCCAGAGGAGACCAGGGGCAGCGGAAGGGGCGGAGGCCACATGGGAGCTTGGGCAGGGCAGTCTGTCCTGTGGGTAGCACCGAAGCCACCCTGCGAAGTTTAGGTTTGGAGGATGGGGAATCGGGGTCTCAGGAGAGGGAAGTCTGGAGCACCCTGGGTAGGCAGGGGGTCAGCAGACCTGAAAATATCATTTGCTTGGCCCTTTAAGGAAATTTTTGCTGCCAAGGAGAATCGGAAATGACTCAAGGCCCGCAGGGAAGGGGCCATCCTCCAGGAGCTCCTTATAGCTCTGAGGCTGTGGGGCTGCTCTCGCCCCATGTGAGCCCTGATTTCTCAAGCTGCATGAATACTCCTGAGGGCACAGATTGCTTCCGGAAAGACCCCAGGATGCCCCCAGCTGCCGGTGGAGCAGAGTGTTGGGTGCTTAGCAGGTGTGTAGGTAAGGAGATTAGAAGACCCTCTTGTCCCCCGAGGCTTCATGCTCAAGGGCTGGGATTCTGGGAGCACCTGAAACATGCTGAAGCCCCCCCCCCCCACTGTACATTATGGTTCAGCTGGTCTGAGATGGGGCCTGGGCACCAGTACTTTTAAAAGCTTCCCGCTGACCCTGCACACAGGGGATGATACACGACCAGGGCTGGCCTGGTAGCTCCACCCCTGGGGGCCCCTTCCTGCCTTGCTGGGCCTGGCTCACCATCCAAAACTGGCCCGAGGCGCAGCCTTGCAAGCCTGAGGCACGTGGTGGGTCTAGCCCAGCGCCTGGCACACAGACGCCCTCGCTACTCTCGATTCAAAGTAGGAAGCCGATGTTGCTGTATGCTGAGGGTGTTGGAGGCCAGTGGGTCTCCTTTGGGTGAAACCAATGCTGTCTTTGCCATTGTTTGCTCTGCTGGGGGACGAGGTGGCGTCATTCCTGCTAAGGAGCCGCATCCGAACGTGGGGTTGGGGACCCCTAAATGAATTAGATGAATTAGACAAAGACGCGTCCCGTCGGAGCCCAGCATGCCACCTCCCCTTCACCCAGGGTGGCAGGAGAGCCGGGGAGGGAGGGCGGTGCCCCAGCTCTGTGAGGGGCAGGCGCAAGGCAGAGAAGGAGAGGGCGTGTGGGCCCCTGGCAGCAATCTCGTGCTCATCGAAACATTTATTTTTTCTTGGTGTGAACGGTTCCCAGTCGACTGAGAGAGGAGATTTGGAATCAAGCCAGCGACCTTGTGCAGGTGTTGAGCTGCGGGTCTATGGATTCTTCGGTTTCTACATTAAAAAATAAAAATAAAAATCCCTAAGGCCTTGCCTGAAAGAACAAGGCTCTTAGAACCGACCTGCTTCTCTTTGCGCCATTGCAGAGCCTCAAGCTGTCTTCCGAGACAAGCTGCCGGCCCCCTCAGCAAGCCTCATGGGCCCGGCATGATCCACGGCTGAGGTGTAGACCTGGACTCCCGGGGTCTCCTCATTCAGAGGGGGTGCTCTCGGAGGGCCGTGGGGGGCTGGGTGGCGTCCCCGTCAGGTGGACTGTTCAGCCACGTGCAGCTCTGCCGAGCCCCTCCTCGCTGCTGGCACAGGGTTGGAGCTGAGGCCCCGAGATGGATCGGGCAGGCCACCCCCGCTCTAAAGATTAGAGACAAATGCTGGCAGCCGGGCAAGTGCTGGGAGCCCAGAACCAGCCCTGAGAGCAGGTGAGGGCCAGACAAGGCTTCCTGGGGAGGGGACCTCTGAGCTGTGTCTAAAGGAGGAGAAGCGATCAGCCCCTTGAAGGAGGACAGTCCAGGTGCGAAGAACCGCTCTGTGTCTTAAAGGGGAGGAGAGCACCAGGGAAGACGCGCTGGGACTTGGCCCAGGACAGTGAGCCCAGGCGAGAAGACAGATTAGCAGGCAGGTTTGCTTTGCTGGGAGAAGTGCTGGGACCCCCAGTCTAGCTCAGTGTCCAAAGAGCTTAGTTCCAGCAGAGCACACATGTGGCCGTATTTGGTGTATGTGCACACGTGCGTGTGCGTGCAAGTGTGTAGGGGTCGGGTGGAGAGCTGTTGTAGGATGAAGCAAGCCCCCATCCAGGCAGTGGGAGGGTCAAGTCACCTAGTCGGCATGCTTCACAGGGCGGTTTGCAATACGTCCTAATACAAGGTCCCAGGGCTCAGTTCCCCGCCCCAGGGTCCTGGTTCCCTAAACCTCACATTCTGCAAAGTAGGAATGATCATCTGCGGTTACCAGGGCTTGAGAACCCTTACAAGGTACCGTCAGGGGCTTACCGAACCTCAGACCTTCCTGGCAGGGTTTTCTGAAGTCTGACCCACGCTGCGCCGCCAAACTTCAGGACTTCCTTCAGATCCTTTCGCCCTTCCTTTGAGCCTTTGTACCTGCCCTGCCGTTTGCGCCTCTGGACCACTTTTTTGTTTCTGCTTCTCCTTCCTTCCTGAGCTCGGGTCTCCCCTTCTCCCTCCCCTCGGTCCCGCCCCACTCAGCTGTTGCTCCTGTGTCTCTGGGCCACTCCCTCTGGCACAGAGCCCTTGTCCCTCAGAGCACCCACTCACGGTGGCCTTTTACTTGCTAAGTTCCTTGCAGGCACGCCACGTGCTTTGTGCGCCTAGCATGGTACCTGGCCCCGGGTAGGTGCTTCGTAAACTATTTGCTAAGTCCATTAACGAATCCTTGAGAAGACCAGAGCTCAGCGAGGTTATGAAATGTTCCCAAGGTCACATTGCCCATAAGCGGCAGAGTTGGGATTCAGCTGTCTTTTCCCTGGCTCCACACCCATGTGGGTCCAGCTGCACAGCCAGCCTCTGCTTCCCTTGCCAACCTGAACAGTCCTGCGGCCGGCTGTGGGAGGAGCCTGATGCGGGGCTCGATCTCAGGACCCTGGGATCATGACCGGCCACCTTTCATGGTGCTTCTGTTTCCTCATTTTGTAAGAAGAGGTGATTAGTGCCCTACTGTTTTTCCTGCCTTTCCTCTTGCCTTCGGCATCATGCACCTTCAGCATTAGGGCTGACATTACATCAGAGTTGGTTGTATTTATATCTTGTCCTGTACTCTCTACCCTATGCTTTGTCTGGACCCTGACTCAAGGAATCAAAACCAGTAGGTGACATTGATCTTATTACTGCTGTATCAGAAGTGTCTCATGCTACATGAAACCATATGCTGGGATTTCATTTTCTTCCCCAGAGATCAGCTTCTCAGCCCCTGGATCACTCAAGGCAGAATGTCCCAGAACAGAGTCAAATGCATTCTATTTGTTTGCATTCCATCTGTTGCCTAAAATCATGCCATTTGCTCGTTTCATTTGTTTGGATCATGACTTGATCATGCGGGATTTTGTGTGTTTCCTGGAATTTCTCCTCGCCTTTCTTTTTTTTTTTTTTTTTTTTTTTTTTTTTTGCTTCATCTATCTTTATCATATTCTCCCTTTCTTCATGCCACCTGTTCTGTTGAGCTTCTCCCTGGTGTGTGTGTGTGTGTGTGTGTGTGTGTGTGTGTGTTTTGGTTTTGATTTGTTGTCCTCTCAAGACCCTCTTTGTTCCTGTGCCAAGTTGTATACCTCCTCTGCACACCTGCTCCACAGAGGTCATTCTGGGCTCATCCTTCATTGCTTGAGTTTCCTAAGAAGATACATGCATAGTAAAGCTCTCAGAAAATGTCTGTATTTTATACTCACAATTAGGTAGATTTCCAGGTTCAAAATCATTTTCCTTCAGAATTTTGAAGACTTTGGAGCTTTCCGTGTTGCTGATGACAAGTCTGATTCTGGATCCTTTGTAGATTTTCGGTTTTCTGTTTTTCTTTTCTGGCAGATTTTAGGAATTTTTCTTCCTCTTTGGCATTCATATGTTACATGAAGATACTCTTTAGGGAAGTCTTCAACCACTCTTCTAGAGACTTAGTATAATCTGAGGGTGAGTCCTTATGGTCTGGGTGATCCTAATGTATTTGATTTTTTTAAAAAAAATCTCCATTTTTTTCCCATTGTGCATTTCTGAACCTCTTATTTGTTGGCTCTTTTACCTTCCAGAATGGGCCTAGTTACTTTTGCATTTTTCTTCTATTTTCTTGTTTCATTGTTGTTTTGCTGTTTATTCTGGATTTTGTCGACTTCATCTTCCAATCTATTTTTTTTTTGTTTATTTTTAAAAAACATTTTGGCACTAGTATTTTTGAGTTTCTAAGGGCTTTTTCTTTCTTTTTAAAAAAGATTTATTTATTTGAGAGAGAGAGAGCACACGTGTGCACAAGCAGGGGGAGGGGCAGAGGGAGAGGGAGAAGCAGACTCCCCACTGAGTAGGGAGCCCAACGCAGGGCTTGATCTCAGGACCCCAGGATCACGACCTGAGCCGAAGGCAGATGCTTAACCGGCTGAGCCACCCAGGCGATTGCTCCTTTACCTAGAATCCCATTCTGTTTTATAGCTGTTAACGTCCTGAGTAGTGAAATAGTGGAGTTTTTGTTTGTTTGCTTGTTTTCACCCATGAATTATTTCCCTCTTCTCTAAGGTCAGTTTTGCGTGTGCTTATCCTGATCTTTCCCTTCGTGTTGCTCATTCCCTCACGTGCCTGCTCATTCAGAGTTGAGATAGTCTAGCGGCTCTTCAGTTTCTTCCCTGGCCAATAAGTAATCCGGCTCAGGAGGACTGAATCATCGGCCAAGGTCACACAGTGGAAATGGCACAGCTGGTGAACCCCAGCCTTTGGATTTCTGACCTGCCTCTTTTCTCCTGGCAGTTCTGCTTCTCAGTAGCCCTATGATACTTTCTTCTCAAACATGGCGAACACCTGCCACCAATACACTGAACGCCCGTGGGGACAGGCCTACATCTTCATGCCTAAGTGCTCTTGCTGTGGCATCCAATCATTCTGGAGGTTTTTGGGACTCTCCATGTCAGTTTTTCTGTTCTGCTGCCTCTGACCTGTGCTTCTCAGACCATCTAGTCTGATTTTAAGGTTTAGAAAAACAGCAAATTCAGGGCAGCCAGCCCGGTGCTTTCTACCTAGTAGGCCCTTTGTGTCTGTGTTCTGCCCCAAAGACTTGACTGGTTTTAGGTAGACTTTAGGCCCAGATTCATCTGCTTTGGTGACTTTCATGTGAAGACTGGACTTTTCTGCAAATAGTAGGTTGTGGGACAAGTGTGGCATGGGTGTGTCAGTAGGACGACGTGCCGTCTGATCCCCCAAGCCCCAGAAAGACCAGTTCCAAAGGAAAAATGGCAGCTACCTTAAGCTTTTTAACCACTCTCCCCTTTCAAAATGCAACCATTGTCTTTTTAATTTTTTAAAGGGTAGAACTAATGTATTAGAGCAAGCAACGTGACTGTCAGACACATCCCCGAGATATACTGGCTCCGACACCGTAAAGGTTTATTTCCCAGGCGTAAGTCGTCTTGGTGGGTGTCCCTGGTTGGGGACAGCTGTCCTCTGTGCAGTGATGCAGGGATTCGGCTTCCCCACGTTGGCTCCACCATGCTCTGTGTCCTCTGACATCCTTGTCTTCTGTTCCAAGCTGGAGGGAAGGCAGAGAGAGTGACGGGCCACTTGTCCACCCAAAGCACTTTGCTCACGTTCTTCTGTCAAGACCTCAGTCACGCAGCCACACACACCTCACTGCAGGCAGATGGGAAATGTAGCCTGGCTGTGCGCCAGGGGAAGGTGGAGTGCGGATTTGGTGGGACGGGTAGCAGTCTCCACTCGGGAGGGTGTTCGAAGCCATCCTGGGAGATCCGTCACAGCTCCAGCCCTCCAGCCAGCATTTATGGTATGCCCATGGCATGCCAGCCGCTGGGCCACGTGCAGGGATGCAGAGAGATACACCTGCAAGATGCAGCCGGAGAGGCAGAGGGTGGTCGGAGAGTGTCGTCGAGATGCAGTGTGCTCTGGCCAGCGTCAGCTGAGAGCAGTGGCTCAGCATCTCTGCAAAGGAGGAAGAGTTCGTTCTTTTTTTTTTTTTTTTTTTTTTTTTAGATTTTATTTAATTATTTGAGAGAGAGAGCACAAGCAGGGGGAGCAGCAGGCAGAGAGAGAAGCAGGCTCTCCGCTGAGCAAGGAGCCTGATGCGGGGCTCGATCTCAGGACCCTGGGATCATGACCTGAGCTGAAGGCAGACGCTTCACCGACTGAGCCCCCCAGGTGCCCTGGAAGAGTTCTTTTTGCTAGCGGATCCCGGTGGCTCCAGTAGACGCCTGGCTTTCTGATCCCCCTCTACTCTCAGAAATTTCCCAACTCAGGCTGTTGAATAATGGGATGTAGGAGCAGGCAGCAACCGCAGCGATTGTCTGGTAGTCCGTCCACTCCAGTCCGATTGAAAGATGGGGTCAGTGAGACCCACAAGGGGCAGTAGCCTGCTAAAGGTCCCACAGCTGGCCACTGAGCAGATGCCTGCAGGGACAGACCCTTGGTTTTCTCCTTTTCTCTGACTTCCTTGTTCATTAGTTTCGGATTTCCCATCCAGCAGTCTCCACTGCCCCAGTGGGGGGTAACGCTGGAGTTCCTTCTGAGTTCCGTGGTTGTCAGGGGGCACGCAGCCAGCCCCCTCCTGAGACGGTTGCTTCTCCCCTGCCCAGTGCCCTTTCCGAGGGCTTGCCACAGCTCCCAGTAAAGACGTGGGTTCGTCCCTTGCAGGACAGGAGAGCCTCCAGTTGGGGGCTATTATGGGGGAACCCTGGGGCGTACTCACTGGCTGCCTGTGAAGCAGCATCCCCAGGAGGGACTCTGGGGTCCGGGGGTGGGGGCAGGGGCAGCTTCCACCTGCATGCAGAATTCCAGCAGGTCTGTGACTCCAGACAGGTGCCTAACAGAAAAATGTGGAATAAACATGGACATCGGTACTCTCGCTCATCTTCTAGTCCTGAGAACTTTCTCCTTTGAATTTTCCAACTTGCAGGGAGGAAACCCTAAAATCACTTACGGGCGTTTAGAACAGTCCCCCGGCTTCGGCTTCGGGAAGCGTCTTTGATCCCACAGGATCTGAGACGGAGGCACTTACTGGGAGCTGTACCTCATCCTTGGTTTTTCTCATTTGCTCAGCTAACGTGTATGAAATCTTCCTGCAAGCATGGAACAGCTCAGGGCTGGGGATGTGGAGGATGGAGACCCGGGTAAGACCTAGTTGCAGCAGCAAGAGTTCGTGTTTCGGGGTGGAGCCTGCGAGGGGGCAGGGCGTGGCCCCGGCGGGCAGGAGCCCAGGAAGTGGGGGGCTTGCCACTAGCAGGCAGATAGGTTTCCTGTCCAGCGCAGGGCACAGCCACTCCCTCATGCACACGGCTGTGCCGAGGAGTAAATGAGCCGGCCGGAACAGGTGGTGGGCACAGTGCCAAGGACACAGTAAGTGTGTGGTCTGTTAGCACGTATGACGAGGTGGCCAAGGGTCCCAGGTAGTTCGAAGGGTGAGTGGTGCTGGGTGGCACTGTTGACATCAGCAGACAGTAGCAAAGGGAGGGAAGCAGCTTGGCTTTAGAAAGAGAGAGACTATGGGGGCGCCTGGGTGGCACAGCGGTTAAGCGTCTGCCTTCGGCTCAGGGCGTGATCCCAGCGTTATGGGATTGAGCCCCACATCAGGCTCCTTCGCTATGAGCCTGCTTCCTCCTCTCCCACTCCCCCTGCTTGTGTTCTCCCCGGCTGTCTCTATCTCTGTCAAATAAATAAATAAATAAATAAATAAATAAATAAATAAATAAAATCTTTAAAAAAAAAAAAAAAAAGAAAAGAAAGAGAGAGACTATGGACTCCGGGAAACAAACTGAGGGTTTCGGGGGGGGGGGGGGCAGGGGATGGGCTAGCCTGGCGATGGGTATTAAGGAGGGCACCTATTGCGTGGAGCACTGGGTGTTATACAAACAATGAATCATGGAACACTACATCAAAAGCTAATGATGTATTGTATGGTGACTAACATAACATAATAAAATTTTTAAAAAAAGAAAGAGTGAGCCCACCTGGCCCAAATCCCCATTTTATGGACAGGCAAACAGAGGCTCATGGAGGGAAAGTATGGCCCGTTGATGTGAAGTTAGACAAGAACGAGGACATGTGCTTTATAAGTGCTTTGTGATTCTCTCTCTCTCTTTCTTTCCTTTTTTTTTTTTTTTTTTTTTTTTTTTTTTTTGGCCTTCTGTACTGTCTTTGAAGAGTGTAGTTTTCCCTTTTTGTTTCAGTGATCACTTACTGATTCTCCCTTCTATTCTCTGACCAAATGTTTGAGGTGGTGGGAGGTGATCCAAGAAATTGCTCCAGAAGGCTTGTGCTTAGCGGACAACTAAGCACGTGCGGTTGTCTGGCTGGGCTGAGAACCTGCCCGCGGCCGGCGCTGACCAGAGCCTGCTTTGGGGGAGGCAAGGATCTGAGCAGCAGCCCCCCCGCCCCCACACCCGTGGTGCCCCAGCAGAAATCTGGGCAGTCACACGGCAGGACTGTCACAGGACAGGCTGAGCATTCTGCGAGGGGTCAGATGGGAAGAGCAGGGTCAAGGGAAAGGGGGAGCATTTTCTGAGCGCCTTCTGGGCCCCAGGCCCCAGGGAGATGGTAGTAGAGACGTCGGAAGAGCCAGTGTGCTTGGATGGAGTCCGAGAAAGTCAGTGAGGCAAGTGTAGAGTGTAGGAGTTCATCTTAATCTTATTGATTTGAGCTCGTTCAGGCCAAGGGTGGACAGCCCCGGCTCCTGGCTCTGCCATTGTGAACAAATCACTTGCCCTCAGAGAGCCACAGCTTCCTCTTCTGGAAAATGGGCACTTAACACATTCCCTCAAAAACAGTTTGCTGTCTCTGCAGTACTTGGCGCTGGGTCTCCCGCGGAGGACAAGATTGCTGTCACGTGGCTTGTCTTCCAAGGGGGGAGGAATGGTGAAAAAATAATGCACCTTCGAGTTGTGATCAGCATTTGATGAAAGTAAAGTTGGGCAATGGTTGGAGAGTGAGAAGAGGGGGACCTTTATCAACAGAGTGGCCAGCAAGACTTTCTGACGATACGATGTCTGAGCAAAGCCTGAATGCTAGGAAAGAGCAAGTCAGCAGAAAAGTTGGAACAACGTGTATTCTGATAGTGGAGACAGCAAGTGCAAAGGTCCTGGGGTATTTTCCAAAAAGATAGAGGGTGCTGGTCTAGTTGGTGCAGGAGTGACTAGGAAGGGAAGTAGGAACGTGGATAGGTAGGCAGGAGCTGTGTTGTGTATATATTTTTCAGAGATGACACCTTATAGCAAAATCCATTTAAAACAGTTTTTCCCCTGTTCGTTTTGGACAAGCATTGGATCGAAATTATAACCCAGATTTTTCTCTGTATGTCAGTAGCAATTTCTTCAAAAGTGCTATCATTCAGAGGGATGCGGTTTCCAGCCTGGACCCAAACACACTTGGAGAGATCCATATGCCGAGATGAGATTTTTGGAACTCAGGAGAGGGGGAACCCACCCAGCTGTCTGGTTGTGTCTAAAAAAATCGCATTAAAATGCAAATGCTCCTGAGTAAGTGAAATGTTGATGGGTACAGCCCTCCAAAGAAAAATATTCATGGAATACAGATTTTGAACCACAGCTAGCCGGCTGAGCCATTTGCTCAGCAAAACATGAACGCTAAGAAATCTCAATTACAGGAGCCGTTCCGAAACCCTGGGATCTCCCCAGGGTGTTTAGAAGTGGGGACGTACGAGTACCAGAGAATCATGCGACGGGCTTCTTGGAAGGACTTTGTGGCCACATCCGTTCCGTATTCTAGTTGGACCTCTCACCGTAGAGCCTGTGGGAAGACATAAAAACGGATGCCTCCATACTGCTGGGGGGACATCCACTTCCCTCCACCCTTGCTCAGCTTCTAGTTCTGATCTGATCAAGATCTTCAAGTTGGATTGCCTTGAAAAAGATGATCCTTTCCCTTGTGGGACTTTGGAAGAGAAAAAAAAAAGGAACGTACATTTTCTTAGTAAATATGTTTCCGTGGCAACTTGAAGCCATAAAGAGTGCAGGTAGAGAGAGAGGGAGACATGCACCAGACCCCGTGAATGTCTCCTGTGGTCCATACTGCAGTTGTCAGGTGGGTGTTATCATCCCATTTTGCAGACAAGGAAACAGGCTCAGCAATGAAAGAAGGGAAGCTTGTGGCCGCTTGCCAGGAAGCCATATACCGGGGCCTCTGACAGTGTGGACCTGGTCTGGATGTGTGCGTTTGAATCCCAGTTCTCTTACACCTGCCGGCTGTGGGAACTGCCAGGGGAGGTCCCCTCCTCCCCTCCGCCTTGCTGGCCCCACTTTGCTCATTAATAAGTGTGGCGATAGCACCATCCCCTCTTCATCTGGTGTGAGGATTCAAATGGCCCGTACATGTAAGTGCTCAGAACACTGGCTTCACCGTGGCCCAGACCGCTCGCGAGCGGGAAGGGTGGGATGCTGGCCCAGCCAAGCAGAGTCGTCCGTGTGAGCGGGGGCCAGACCTGAAATCCAGAGACCTTGCTGGATTCTCGGGATCTGTGAATACTCGGAACTGAGGTGTGCAGTGACCGCCCCCCCGCCGCCACACACACACACACCCACACACACACGCACAGTGACACACGGGGACATAATCACAGATGCAGCCAGCTCGATCCATTATCTGGTTCACGCAGGGCTCATCCTATTCCTCAGGGAATCATGACCCCCATTCTACAAATGAGAATGTTTGTAATCTTTGCTCTTGCCCCAAAAGGGTCTGTCTGCCTGTTTATCTATCAGATTCTGCCAGAAGCGCTTGCTTCTGCTTAAAGAAACATCCCTAACAAAAGGCTCTCTCAGTCAGGGTCCTTTTACCTCTTACCATGTTACCAAACCAGCCTAAAACTCAGTGGTTTGAGACAAAGTCAGTATCGTCTCTCGTGGTCCTGGGGGTGGATGGGCTCAGCCAGGCAGCTCTGACTCGGGGCCGTCCTGCCCTGGAGGCAGCTGGTGGCGGGGGGGGGGGGGGGGGGTGGCAGGAACGCTGGAGGCTCCCCTGCGGGGACATCTCTCTCTCCATGCTCCTGTCCAGGGGCTAGCTTGGGCTTCTTTGTAGCACGTAGTCCCAGGGTGGTCGGACTTACGTGGTGACTGGCTTCCCCCAGAGTAGAGCGCTCCGAAACGGGGGGTGAAGGTTGTCAGTCTCTTCGGGCTGGACCCAGAAACTGCCCAGGGCCCCTGCCCCTGTATGCTGCCACCCAAGGGGAGGGGACGCAGGTGCTTGCCTCTCGATGGGAGAGAATGTCAGAAGATTTGTTGTCCTCTGTAATCAGCGCAGCTGGGGAGGAGGGGTTCGGCAGGCTGTGTGGGGTCTGAATGTGTTCGACAGCTCGCTCCCCTGTAGCATAGGTTTTGCTAAGTTCGTTAGACCTGGGGCCTTGCCTGATGTACATGGAGACAGGCCGCATGGCCTCGGGGATTGGCTCAGACTGGGACCTGCCTCTTTCGGAAGCTGGGGAAGAGTCCTTGCCACAGGCAGAAGCCAGACAAGCAGTCGACATTTAGGGTCCATGGGACACCGGGCAGTGGGGGACATCCCAAAAGCTGTGCTGAGCTAAGGGGCAGAGGAGGGGGAGAGGTGAGGTGGACACGGGCAGGACTCAGGAAGGCATGCAGCCTGCACCCCCAGCCTCAGGAGCAGAGCAGGCAGGGTTCTGGAGTAGGACACTTGGCCTTGGAAGATAGGGGACAGGCACAAGAGTCAACAGCCCAGACCCAGGGTCACCAAGCAGGTTTCTGGGATAGGAGCTCACAGAGCCTGCACAGTCAGAAACCTGGTCCTAGGAAGAAAGCCACAGATGTGCGCTGGCAAAGCCTGGGTATTAGCCCCGAAACACAGAATCCAAGGTGACTGGAACCCAGGACCCTCGAGACTCAGCTCCTGAGAGACGGTGGCCTCGGATCCTGATTGCTTCTGAGCACCAGGGCGGGCAGCTTCTGCAGGGGGGTCCGGGAATTAGAGAGAACCCCACAGGGCCTAACTATAGACCCCTCCCCCTTAGGACTCCAGCCCTGGCTGAATGTTCCAGAAGTTCCCTTCAGTTCTGGGGATCTCTGTAACCAAGGAGTGACCCAGAGCCTGTGACCTAAGGCCGCTGGAAGCTGTGGCTCAAAGCTAAGACTCCTTAGCATCTGTCCCCCTCGCACCCCCACAAACGATTCACACTGGAGCAAATCCTAAGTAGGGCCTGGCAAAGGCCTGCTGGGTTGGCATAAGTGTTTGTGAAATAAGCCTTACCTCTCTTCTCTAAACAAACACACTAATTTAGACTTGAAAGTTGCAGAAATAGTTCAGAAGGTTCCCCTCCCCCAGCTTATCTGCAGGTCCTCAGCCTGCATGACCAGAGCGCGGTCAGCAGACCCTGAGAGGGAGCCCCGTACAACCACACACCTTGTTCAGACGTCACCGGCTTTTCCACTTGTGCCCTTTCTGCCCCGGGTCCCCACTGGGCCCCACATTGCTTTAGCCGGGTCTCCTGGTTCCCTCCTGTCCAGAAGGCTTGCTTGTTCTTTCCTTGTTCTGGAAAGTTCTCATCAGCTATTTCACATAGACTGTCCCTCAGTTTGGGTTTGTCTAGGGTTTCATCAGGAGTGGCCCGAGGGTGTGCATTTTTGGCAAGAACACCACGGAAGGATTGTTGTGTCGTGCTCACACCTCCTGTCGGGGGGTCACGATGTCCGTGTCCTGTCGCTGGTGATGTTGACCTTGTTTGCTGGCCACGGTGGCGTCTGCCCGGCTTCTCCACCATAAAGCTTCCGTCTTTATTTGGTGATTACCAGTTCTTTGGGGAAGGTACTTCGAGACCATGCAAATCCTGTTTCTCCTTACACTTCCACCCATTACTTTCAGCATTTGTCGGTGGATCTTGCCTCCAACAGTTATTGCTGTGAAATTTGATGGTGATTTTCTTACTTCCTGCTTTGCTTCTGCAGTGATTGCTTAGAATTCTGCTGTAAGAAAGAACTAGCCCCTCCCCATTTATATATTTATGATTATTTATTTGTATCAGTATAGACTCTTGGGCATTTACTTTATTCTATGAATCGCAAGCTGATACAATCGTTATTTATTTTCTGGCTCAGATGATCGCGGGCTTAGCCTAATATTAAGAGGTCCTTCAGTTTCGCGCTTGTGGATTTGGCCAGCCCATGCCCCCTTGTATTTTGGGGCGGAGGGGACACTTCCTTGCTTTCTCGAATCACAAGGTGTCCAAGGCTCATCTTGTATTTCCCCAGCCCTTGTAGTCAGCCACTTCTCCAAGGAGTCCTGGGTCCTGTCACTGGGGCATGGTGCCTAGAAACCAAGGTCTGGGAGCTGGGTGTGCTCATTGCTTCTGGGACATCGCTGCTCTTAGGCCCCTCCAGGGGACAGAGCTGGGATGACATCATGGGTGTCTCTGTGCCTGCCTACCTGTCTGTACATTGCAAACCTTGAGTCTGCTCTGAGATCTCGAATCCCAGTCCAGCAGTAGGAGCTCCATGTGAGCCTTCTCCCCATTCTGCATTTGTAACTTCCTTCTCCAACAGGGAGAGACCAGCTCTCAGGAGCTAAAATATTATATTCACTTAATTCAAGTACGCGTGCGCTCCGAATTGCTACCCCACACCCCTGTGAGAAACACTTGGCCCGTTGGCGACCACATCTGTGCTCAGTGTTTTGTCTTCGGCCTTCCACTGTTTGGTCAGGATACTGTTTCCAGAGTCTCTGAGGTGAGTGCTTTTCCTTCCCACCCCCTTCCACGTGGACGTGCCATGTATTTGTAATGGTTTGGTCCATTTGTTGGTGTTTGTACTTGACTTTGGGTTTCCCTCACATTTGGTTGGTTATGATCATCTTGTGTGGGGCGGTTTGAAGGTCACATGAACGTTGTAATGCTTCTAAGTCAGAGCTTAGAAGGTCTCAGACACTCCGAGAAGTGTCACTCCCTCTGTCCCTGCCGTCCCAGTCCAGTCCCCCCTCACTCCACCCTTTATCACTCACCTCCATTAAGGAGCCAGTCTGTTCCACATCTAATTGGCTCTTTTTTTTTCTTTAAGATTTTATTTGTTTATTTGACAGAGAGAGAGACAGCCAGCGAGAGAGAGAACACAAGCAGGGGGAGGGGGAGAGGAAGAAGCAGGCTCCCAGCGGAGGAGCCTGACGCGGGGCTCGATCCCAGGACTCCGGGATCACGCCCTGAGCCGAAGGCAGATGCTTAACGACTGAGCCACCCAGGCACCCCCATATCTAATTGACTCTTGCTGTATACCAAGCGGGTTATATACTCTGTCGTCCTTTCTCTCGTGAGTGGTAGCATACTGTAAATACTCTTCCCTCTTTGCTTTTCGAAGGGAATGGTGTGTCATGGAATTTTCTCCAAATCTGTTCATATCACACCTGGCTTCTTGATAGCTGCAGAGTGCTTCATTGTGTGAGGGACCGGAGTTTATTCAACCAGTCCCCTATGTCCGGGCATTTCTGTTGCTTCCCATATTGTTGCGTTTACAGACGGTGCTTCGGTGAATAAGCTTGCAGGCGTGTTGTTGCTGAGCTGGGGCTCCTCTTCACGTAGCGTCCAAGACGGGGGGCTCGCTACGTTGGCGGCCACCGCATGTGTAGTTCTGTTAGGTGCTGCCCAGTTGCCTTCCAGCAAGCTTTTTGCTCAACTGTTGGAAAATATTTGTCTCTTGTTGAAAGTCAACAATTTGTGTCCATCCTGAGCCAATTACAGGTGAGGACTGGGCTGGGGGTGGGGGGGACGTCATGTGTTTCAGGGACGCAGCTCACTGGGGCCCGAGTCCCAGGCTCCTTCCCTGCTTCCTCCTGGTCCTGGGAATTGGGGGTGGAGTCTACCGCAAGTGGGGTCCATGGCCAAGTGGGTGCATAGCAGGCGGGTGTGACATTGTTGGTGGGGCTAGAGGACCAGACCACAGGCCTGAGCCTCGTTTTCACTGCTTGGTTTAAGCAGCTTTGCCACAGAGCGAGAGCTCATGACTTGTGCTCCTTGGGGAAGTCTAGGTTAATATAATTCAGTTTTCCGAAAACTAAAAAATGCGTTCTCATCTGAGCAAGGGAAATACTGGTTCATTTACCCATAGCTGTTAGCCCAGGGAGCTGTTTTTTCTCTTTGTATCAGTGTTTAAATGTTTCTTACTCCACATGCAGTAAACTAAGCCTCGTTTGCGTCAGGTGGGGAAGAAAGAAGCAAGTCTGCCGAGGGCCCTTGTACTGTATCATCGGGGTCCCTACTCTCCGTGGTCACATGGACAAGTGGAATCCAGGGAGGTTTACCCAGGGTCTTCCGCAAGTAGGAGCAGAGCAGGAAGACAGATCCCACTCTGTCCAAGGCTCTCAGCGTGACACTTTGCACTCAAGAGAAGGAAGAGGCAAGGAGCTCCTGGGGCAGGAGTGGTCCTTCTGACTTGGCCTCAGGGCTGATGACCGCTTGGTCTCCCCACCAAGCATCCCTGCCCCAAGCCTTCCCCGCCCCCACTCTCACTAGTCCAACCTGCTGGCCCTGGCTGACCCTGCTTGGAGAGTCGGGAAAGAGGGCGTCTCATTTGACACAGGTTCCCCTCACTGCTTGCGTCTTTCTAGAGAGGTCCAGCTGGGTGGGCTGGACTGTTCCTGCCATCTACTCTGCTGCCTCCCACGACTTTCCCTCTCCTGACATGGAATCTCAGCTCCCCAGACTCACTTGAGGCCCTTCTTTTCATTCATTCACTGACTCAGTACACTGAGCACCATTGGTATTCCACGCACGGGGCAGGGGGACATGGAGATGAATCAGACCGAGGCCTGTCCCACCCGAGGAGCTCGCAGTTCAGCAGGGAAGTCTCCAGACAAAGAGATCGTTACAAAATCAGGCAGGAGATGCTCGTGTGCAGCTTGCGGCAGGCCTCCCGACATCAAGACGGGGGTCCCCGGAGATGGTGCCAACCGAGCTGAGCCTGGAAGGATGAGCGGCAGTTGTCCAAGCCAAGAAGGGAGCGTGAGCAAAGGCACTGTGGCAGAAGCTCGGCGGGGGCGGGGGCTGGGAGGGTGGTAGAATGGAGTGTGGGGGACACTCGAGGGCGGGCAGGAGGTGGGTTGCATTGGGCAGCAGGATCAACTGCTGAGTTCAATCCTGACTCCGTCTTTGATGAATTATGTGTTTTAGTCACTGCTCTATCGCTGCTCCCTGCAGCCCTGCCTGGTGTCTTGTAGGTGTTCAGTCATTATTCTGAGCCTCAATTCCTTATCTCCAAAGCAGGAAGAGCACTTACTTTTGTCTGTATCCCACTATCCTCGAATCGTAGGTGCTGGGTAAATACTGGTGAGTGGTGGCTGGCCGAATGGTCCGGCGCTTGGCCCATACCGTGTGCTTAACTCGTTAGCAGCCACGGGTGCCACGGTCAAGTGTAGCTGGAGAGGCAGCTACGGGCCACAGCATGGCAGGGACTGGCCTCGCGTGCCCAGGTGTAGCCAACAACATCTCAGCAGTTCATGAGGGACCACACTCTACTTGTTAAGAAGAAGAAGAATCATGAACTTTTGTTGAGCAAATTAAATGCTTTGCCAATGTCCTTTGTCTTCAGTGACTCTTTGGGCCCATGGAAGAAAATTCCCGTCCCCAGGGCTACCCTGGCTGCCACTCCCTTAGTAGCCATGAGGGGCACCCAGGCCTTCTGTGGCCGCCCAGGCTGGGCACGGGGACATGTGGAGGCGTTTGTCCTCTGTAGACAAGCCCAGCGCCTGCCCAGGACCTCACCCCGGTGCAGGGCACCTGTTCCTTGCAGGGGAGGCTCCCAGGGATTTCCCGAGCCCCGGAAGGCAACCGGCAAGGCCTCCTTGTGGAATGGTGGGTAGAGCTGGAGGCCGCCTGAGCCAAAAGGTCACCAGCTTTTACTTAGTGCAGCCTGATGGAGCTCTTAGGAGCTAAATGGGCTTTTAAAATTCAGGATGAGGCATCTGAGGTATACAAAAGGGTCTGCATGTGTACAGGTACCATTGAGGAAAGAAATATGAAGTGCGCATCACGGACGCATTGCACCTACTGGATAGATTCCGAAAGTCTTCTGCGTGGTTTGCAAGAGTCCCCATTCCGGCCTCCCCTTCCGCCTGCAGCCTCCACTCTGCCCACGCTCGCCATGATACTTCATCGCCCAACCCTCGGCCACCTTCCACGCTTCTGCGTTTCCTTTGCGCCTGCTCGCCTCCTGACTGCGTGCCCCTCCTCTGGCACCTTCGCTGAGCAAGTCCCACTAGACTTTCTCATCTCAGCTTCAACGCCACCCATCTTCCAGGGACAATTCCCTCTGTGCTCTCCCAGTCAGGGCAGGACTCCTGCATTCTCCGTGCCCCCCAGGGCCCTGGGCTCCCATCACCAGAGTGATGGGGCCACGGGGTCCTAGAGGGCCAAAGGCCTTGTCTTCTACTGGCTTTTGGCCATGGTTTTGCCTGGAGCTTGGATCAGCACGAGTGCTCTGGGATATTTGTTGGAAGCCCGGGCCTCGGGTTCCCGAGGGGTGCTGTGTTTTAGGTGACCACTGAGGTCTCTTCTCTGGGAAGACGTTCCTGCTGCATCCACTCGATGGCTCCCCCAGGGTTTCTGAAATTCTGAGTAGGAGCTTATCCTCATAAAGAGGATCGGAGTGTATCCTCCTCATCCCAAAAGGTGGAAGTGTTCTCGAGATGGAGAAACACTTGGAATTCCAACTGAGCCTGAACCGCTCCAGAGAAAGAACGCAACTGGCGAGTCGTGGAAGGAGTTTGAATGGCCTGGTCCCTTCCCTTGTCTTGCCTGGGCGGTACCTTTCACACAGATGTAGTCCCAGGCTGACATCATTTTTTGTTTAAGATTTATTTTTAGAGAGAGAGAGAGAGCATGAGCGGGAAGGGCAGAGGGAGAGAGAATCTCAAGCAGACCCCCTCGACGCAGAGCCTGATGCAGGACTTGGCCTCACGACCTGAGCCAAAATCAACACTCAGGTTCATTCACTGAGCCACCCAGGTGCCCCCAGATTGACATCATTTTGAAAAATAAGTTTCTACAAGAATTCCATGAAACCAAAGTCGACTCCTTTCTGCCTGAGGTCTCTGCTTAGTTGCGGAAAGGCCGTTGGAACCTTCTCACACACGGCAAAGCCCCTCCCCCCCCGTTCGAATTCCCACTTCTGGAGCAATGAGAGGAGACCCAGAGATGCCCCCCCTGGCATCGGGATGTGTTTTTGCTTGGTTCCTAGTTATACCCGTGGTTCCAGCGGGCCCAGGCCACAGCGAGGATGTACCATTTTAAAGCGGAGCTGCCGGCAGGTGGAATGAGCTGTCCTGACCGTGCAAAGTCCCAGAGCCACGGGAGGTATTCAGCAAGCACTTAGCGGAACTCGTCTGGGGGGGTTGCAAAGGTCAGGTGAGGAAGCAAAATACACTTGGTTGTGTCTTCTGTGCGAGTAAAAGTTCCGTGTTGTAAGCGGCTGGTATCAATAAGAAACGGGCTCTGACTGCCTTCAGTGAAACTGCACTATCTTTCAGGGTGGTTGCAGAAGGTCGTTCATGGGATGGAAGGAATGGTGAACAAAATCGGAAAGAGGACAGAAGTCAGGTTGGCTCCAGGCGCCCAGATGGTGGCAGCCCACGGAGGCTCATTCTAGAGCCATGGCTGCGATGATCCAACATTTACAGCCACTCTGCCCTTAGCGCCCTCCCCCAGCTGGGGCTCCCTGAACATCTAATGGGCTGGGCCCGGGTGGAGATGTTGCTACCAAAAGAAGGCCATGGACGCCGGGCAGACCTGGTGGCCAGCGACCGCAGCACCTGCTGGCCCTGACCCGCTGCGGCTCCAGGGGCCCCACGGAGCCCTTGACTTCCGTCCAGGCTCCTCCCAGCTGACTTGCAGCCCCCACCCCTAGGTCACCCCCAGCCCCGTGTCCTTCTGTGGCTTCTTTTCCAAATCCCTACGTCCCAGCTGGGAAAACTTCGACACCCCCTCAGTTGTGTTATTCAGAAGCAGCGAGCAGAGGACCAGTTGGCTGGAAACCGTGCTCGAAAGCGAGTTGTCCATCACTGTGGCACTGCGGGGGCCTCCGTCTCTGTGACGAGGACAGCCCCCTTCCCGGTTACAGAACATAGTGCTGCTGGTGGTACTCAGCACGGCACTCAGTGCCCCCCCTCTGTCTTTAGGCTCCTGTGGTTATTAATTCTTAATCTGTTTTCATCAGTATTGTTTTACTATTACTTAATTATTCTGTTGTCATACCTATGAATTCATTAGTTGATTTATTAATTATTAGAAAACAGAAGCATCTTTTTAGAATGTAAAGTATGAAGAACAAACACCCATGTACCCCCGATCCAGCTTAAGAACTATTACCCGTAGTTCTGGGTAATAGTCTGGGAGCGCCCCTCCCCGACCCCGTCGACTGCCCTCCACTTACTAACACTGGCTGCCCTGTCTTCGTGTTCATGATTGTCTTTCTTTTCTTTGTAATTTTATCAAGTTTGTATCTCTGGACAACGTATTGTTGGATTTTCCATGTTTCCGAACTTCCTATAAAGAGAAACACCCTTTGTGCGTCTTTGGCTGCATGACTTTTCGTGCAACGCTGCATTAACGATCCACGCGTGCGTCTCCTGGCATTTTCACCGCTGTACATAATTCCCGCGTATGAATAGGGCAGTAGGTCCAGGCCGCTGGGAATGGGCGTTTTTGTCCGTCTCCAGCATGTCACTCGCGCTGTCCATGAACATTCTGGGCTGTGTGACCTGGTACCTAGGTGCAGGTGGGTGCCCGGAGGTGGGATGGCGGGTCACCAGGGTCTGAGTATGTTCGGCTTTGCAAGATGATGTCATCCTGTTGTCCCGAGTAACAGCAACCAGGCTGTTCTCTTGCCTCAGACTCTGAGTCTTGCCAGTGTTGGGTGGCTTGGATTTTTTAGCTCTTGCCAATCTGATGGCTGTTGGGTAGCTCTTTGTGTTTTAATTTGCATTTCTCTGATTATGGAAGTTTAGCTTCTTGCTAGTTATTCGCTCTTTTGAGAAGTTCCTGAACTGGGTATTTGCCCAGTTTTCTACTGGAAGTTTAGCATGCTTCACTGACTTGACTCTAAATGACATGTAGGACATACGTAGTGTAGATGGGATATACAGGATACATGTATATCCCGGTTTGCGATTTAACTCTTCACTTTTTTATGGTATTTTTTGATAAACATTAAATGTAATGTTATTGACTTGATCAGTATTTTCTCTTCTAGCTTGAGCCTTTATGTCTTATTAAGATAACCTTGACCACAGCATTATAAAGACAGTCACTTATATTGTCTTCTAAAAGTTCTTCAGTTTTCCCTTTCACAGTTGTCTGTAATCCATCGGGAATGGATGAACTAGTAGTTCGAGATTCCGTTTTCCCCTCTGGATACTTAGTTACTCCAGCATTATTTATCCAAAGGCCCATTTCCTCCTCTGACCAGCACTGTTTATGCAGGTGAAGCTCTGCTTCTGTTCTTTTGGTCTATTTGTCTGAGATGTTACTAAAGCAGCGTCATAATCCTTGATGCCTTTTAAGGCACATCCCCCAACCTCCTTCTTCTTTAGTCCCTTTGCACTTTGATACACATTTTAGAATCAGCTTCTCAGCATCAAAAGCCTTGAAGAAACTGACTGGAATTACAGAGAATCTGTAGATCCCATTGAGAAGAACCGGTGCTTTCAGGATATGGAATCTTATACTCCATGAAGATGGTATAGCCCCCCCGCCTTTTTGGGTAAGATTTTATTTTTAAGTTCTCTCTACACCCAGGATGGGGCTCAAACTCAACAACCCTGAGATCAAGAGTCACGTGCTCCACCGACTAAGCCAACCAGGTGCCCTGTCTCCCTTTTTATGTTTGTCTAATTTTATGTCTGTTAGTCAAGTTTTCTGATACTCTTTATAAAGGTTATACACATTTTGTTAGATTTATTTCTAGATACTTTGTCTTTCAGAGACTATTGAAAATGCTAACCTTTTGGAATAGACTTGTGGGGCTTCTGGGTGGCTCAGTCGGTTGAGCATCTGACTCTTTACTTCAGCTCAGGTCATGATCACAGGGTCGTGAGATCCAGCCCCGCCTCAGGCTCCATGCTGAGCAGGGAGTCTGCTTGAGACTGCCCCTCCCCTCTGTGTGTGCGGGCATGTGCTCGCTCGCTCTCTCCCTCTCTCTCTCTCTCTCTAGTACATGAACAAATAAATCTTACAAAATAATGAAATAGACTTTTGAGATATCTTTACATTTTCAATAAATAATTTTAAATAAATCTTCAGTAAGATAACAATCCGCAAACCACAAAATTCACCTGTTTAAAGTATACGATTCAGTGGTTTCACTATCTACACGGAGTTGTGCAACCATCATCAAAATCTGATTTAGGACATTTTTATCACCCCCAGAAGACGTGCCTTTCCCGTCAGCTGTTACTCCCATTCCCTGCTACCCCGTCCCTGGCAGGGAGGAGCCAGTGGCGGAGGGAGGGAGGGGACGAATACTGGAGCAGCAAGCTTCATGTCACATGTGGCCCAGCCCCAGCCTTTGCTTTCTGTCTTATTTTGGTTTTGTTTCCCCTCCCAGGTCTCTGACTCCTGTGGCTTCCAGGCTAATCTCCTTCTCTCTATCCTCACACTCTGGCCAGACCACTTTTTCCAAAGAAAAGAATGTTCCAACCACTTCTCTCCTAGGAAGCCTTCGGTAGCTGCCTTGGCAATCCAGCTGCACTGCTGACACGGTTCCTACAGGGAACTGCAGCCTGATGCGTCAAGCACGGTAGAAACAGGCTTTGGGGTACAACTTCCTTGGGGCGGAGAAGGCCTCTCCCGGGCCCTTGGTCTGCTGCAGAGTCCTCAGAAAGTAAACACAGCCGACCTGATTATTTCCCTCCCCTTCTTCCTGAGTCTGAGCTATCTCGGGTTAACTCAGGGAAGAGGCTAAATTAAGCCTTGAAACCAAGCTGCCTCGGCGACAGGCACTGGTTTTGCTTGAGTGACTGTGATGATGGGTCTTTGGTTTTAAGAACAGCGCTAATCGTGTCTCTTTAGACCAACCGTGGCGATCCGCTCCCTGCCGTGCAGAGACAGGGAGATGCCGGGCCGCTCCACAGCACCCACTCATTCATTCCGCACGCTTCTCCCAGCGCCTGTCCCCTGCCAGGCATTGTGCTGGGAGGCCGACGTTCAGCAGCTTGGCCTCTCAGGGCTCGAAGTCTAGCTAAAGAGACTACAAGAAACAAGACCCACAGAGATGCCTGGTACTTGGATAGAGGTCTGTCCAGAGCAGAGAAAGCAGTGTATTTGAAAGTACTTGTACTTTCTCATGACTTTGTGCAGAGGCTGGGCCGTGGAGTCACCAGAGGAAAAGAGGTGATCTTTCTAGCACTCACAAACAAGCAAGCCGATACAACCCCTTCGAGAAACTATTTAGCACCGTCTAATAAACTGGTACGCATGCACCCCTTATGCCTCTGCAGTTCCCCTCCTGGGTGTAGGTAGCCAGCAGCAGATTGCACACATAGAAGCCTTGTGTCAAAAGAAAACATTGCAAACAAATACTGAACTGTGGCTAATAGATGCATGCTGTAGTATTTAAGGGGAAGTGAAATAATATTTGCAATTTACTTGGAAATACACCTAAGGAAGGAGATGGATGGGTGGACACAGGGATAGATATTTGATAAAGCAAGTTGAGTCACATGTTAATTGGTGGAATGTAGATGGCGTGTGTATGGGTGCTCATGGTAAAAAAAAAATTTCTTTTTGCTGTATGTTGAAACATTGTATATAAAACATGGGGGGAAATGCAAACTGACATGCAAGAATGTTCAGAGCAGCATAATGGCTTCACGCTGGAAGCAATCCAAATGTCCTTCGGCGGCAGAGACCTAAATTGTGGGTCTGTTTGTATAATGGGATACTGTTCAATCAGAATGAATGAGCCGTAGCTACCCAGCAACACAGGTGAGTTTCACCCACCGAACACTGAGGGGAAAAAACGAGACCCAAAATAGGACATGCTGAATGATTCTATTTGTATAAAATTCACAAACACGTGAAACTAACGTTGGGTGTAGAAGTCAAGATAATGGTTTCGGGGGGGTGGGTTTTGGGGAGAAGGGAGAAAGGATAGTAAGTGAAATTGGGTGCTGCGGGGGCCTCTTGGGGTACCAGAAGGTTCAGTTTCTTGATCTTGATGCTGGCGAAGCAGATGTGAACATTGATCAAGCTATACACGTAAGGTCTGTGGGTATACATTTCTGTGTACCATTAAAAACTGTACTAGGAAAAAGAAAACCAAAGAGATCCAACTAGAAGCTTTGCTTAGCTGAGCTGCAGGGGTAGGCCCCCACTCTGAGCCTGTCTAGTATACCGAAGCTGGGAACGAAATGACACTTTGCTTTAAGACACTCGTTCATTCCTGTGTGCGTGCATTCATACTGCATTAATTCCCCTGGTTTCCACTGATTGTGTCTCCTTTACACAGACATCTGCTTGCATATGCTGTGTTCCAAATCTAGACTTGCTCCGCACCCTCTCACCAGCCCTTTCAGGCGTTCACGTGACCAGAGGAAGGGGTGTGCAGACATTTCACTTTGCAGCCACACCCCCCCTTCCTGGATTCCTGTTTGTGATCCTTCCGGGATATTGGCCCCGAGATATCTTTTGACCGCCGTATTAGTCGTTGTCCAGAGAAAACAGAAACAGTAAGAAATATGGTAGATTGATGATAGATCTAGATAAAAAGAGATTTATTCTAAGGAATTGGCTCATGTCATTATGGAGGCTGGCAGGTCTCAAGATCTGCAGGGTGAGTCAGCAACCGGGAGACTCAGGAGAGCCGCTGGGCTTAGTTTCAGTACGAAGGCAAGTAAGCTCAAGACCCGGGAAGAACCAGTGTTTCAGTTTGAATTCAAAGGCAGGGGAAAGCTGATGTCCCAGCTCAAAGGCAGTCAGGCAGGAGAAATTCCTCCTGTTCAGCCTTTATGTTTTGTGTAGGTCTTCAACTGATTAGATGAGGCCCACCCACTTTCAGAAGAGCCACCTGCTTTACTCAGTCTACCAATTTAAATGTTAATCTCATCCAGAAACGCCTTCACAGAGACACCCAGAATAATGTTTGACAAATGCCAGGGGACCCAGTGACCCAGTCAAGTTGACACAAAAAATTAACCATCACAACCCCAGAGCATGAAACACCCTCTGGCTCTAAAGGAGGGAGTACAGAAGGCCCCAGCTGCCCACCAACTCCCCTGGATTACCATGCTTATTATCTTAGACAATAAAAAGAAAGGATTTCAGTGACTGCAGAACTCATCATGCAAACAAATCCGAAACCTACAAATACGGTTCAAAGGGTAATGTTAAACTACAAATACGAGTGTTCCCCACCCAGCATAACAAATGGGACATGGCCAGTGTGTTGAAGGCTCTTGGTGCTCCCTCCAAACGGCCTCCCACTTTGTCCTTACCTGTGAGATGCCTGTCTCCTGAATTTAATCGTTAATCAGTCCCTTGCTTTCCATAAAAAACAAATATATGTCTTTAAACACTATATCGTTTGGTTTTGCCCATTTTAAGCCTTCATGCACTGACTCGCACTGTACAAAGTCCTCTGCATTGTGCCTTTCACTCTGCATTATGTGTTGGGGTCTCAACCACGTTGTCACTTGTACTCTCAGGTCGTGCATTTCACTGCTGCGTAATATTCCATTGTGTCCAGACGTGTCTTGTGCTCGGACCACCACGTGTCCTGTGCCCGGACCACCACATGTCCATCTGTTCTATGCTGGGTGCATGTTTGGGCAGCTTCTGGTCCTCTGCTGTCTCAAACAAAGCTTGTAGGCGTGTCCCATCCACGTCCCCAGGTACACAGGGGTAGGGATTTCTCTAGGGTCTACACCCAGGAGAATAGGTACCCTGCCCAGTTGTACAATATGTGTCTCTTCGTTTTTCTAGGTAACGCCAAGGAACTTTCCAGAATGGCTGTACCAATTTGTATTCCTGCGAGTTTCTCATGGTGGTCTTCTCATCCCCTTGCCATCCTCTCTGGTCCCAGGAAATCACCTTCCCTAGGTCCCGGCCACCCCTGCCCACACTGCAGCCAATGTTCCCATAGTGTGTTGTATATATTGTGACTTCTTTGTAGGGATGCAGGACAGCGTATTTCCCAGGTGGATCTCCTGTGTGAATGCGTGAAAAATTCCCCCTGCCCGAACATTATGCAGTGGCTTCTGTTTCTGCTTCAAGGAAACGGGGAGAGAACAAGGTCAGAAGAGTAGGTAGCCCCCTGACTGGACCCCCCCCCCGAGCTGATCTCTTCCTGCCAGCGTCAGGACAGTCCAGACCTCCTTGAAATGCTCTTTCTCCACAGCCCAGAGCGGTGTGTCCCGAGATTGGATCCGAGGGGGATTTTTCACCCACACGCGCTCTAGTGCCCAGGCGTGGTCTCGCCTCCCGCACCGGGTCTGCCCTGCTATGGAGACGATGCGAGTCACCGATAATCTCTTGTGCTGCTTCTTTCCCGTTACAGGTTAACCTGGGGCGGAAGATAAAGACATTTGCCACCAAGATGGTAATCACGAGCGGAAATGAGGAGGACAGAGAAGGCCAGGAGAGAGAGAGTAAGGAGGAGAGTGTCTTGGCGATGCTGGGGATCATTGGGACCCTTCTGAACCTGATCGTCATCATATTTGTATACATTTACACCACTCTGTGAATGGCGCGGATGGTGCTTGGAGGCCTCGGGGCTGGCCGAAAGACGGGAGTCCGCTGTGTCCACAGATCCGTGATCAGACGTTGCGCCAGCAAGCAGGCTTGACCTACGCAGGCTGCTCGAGCAGACGCACCTTCGAACTTGATACAAGGCCACACAAACACCAGTCCTGCTGCCGGGAGCAGACTAAAGCACAATGAATCCGACCAAACTCATTCACACAACCAGGAACTCAGCGTCTTTGGCCCGGGGCCCGAAAGACCGCTCGGAAGTCCAGCCTTTGACGCCGTCGGTGCGCAGACGGGTGCGGAAACTCAGGATCCCGGATCTCTGATGGATCTCACGCCTCGGGAAAGAGGAGCAGACCAGCGCGGCTCGTGGGCGCGTCTCCCGGGACACGCGCTTGGCTTCCACTCGCCGAGCCGTTCACCACAAAAAACCGGAGGCAGCCCTTTGACAGACATCCCATCCATCAAAAGTGTCTAACTATTTGATACTGGGGAGATAACTTATTTTTCTTTTTTCATTGGCTTGACGTGTGTATCTGTTCATATCGAGGTTTATAAATATATATTTTTAATAAATGTGCTCTATTTTTTAGCATGAACCAAATATTTGGAGAGGCGCTCTTGGAGTTCTAGAGCCTTCTTTGGTTTTATCTGCTTCACCCCGTAGACTGCAGGTGTTCTGTGGTATAGCCTTTCTAGTCCTGCTTTGAACATCTTCCATCTTTTACCTTCTCTCTCTCTCTCTCTCTCTCTCACTTTCTCCCTCTCTCTCTCTCTCTCCCCCTTTTTGGTCTGGAGGACATTTTCCCGTAATACCAGCCATGGTCCTGGTCAATGCATGTTTTAAGATTGTCCAGTGAGTGGCTTTTTGTTGTTCTATGGGAGATCTAAACCGATCGTGGGCATGGAGACCTTAGTTGCACCATATCGTTATTGAGAATTTTGCATGAACAAGGGCTGAGTGATAGATCAGCTTCTAAGAAATGTAAAAAGGACTATCATGGAAGGAGAGAGGGCAGTTGTACTTAGAGATCAACCCTAGGATGGACTATTCAGCTTCTTGGCAGCATTTATATTTCATGCTTGTGACCATTTGTTGATCAGATTTTTATTTTACTGGCCACATGCCGTGCAAGATAGGGAGACCAGAGGGGTAGAAGCCAGCACACGCGCATAATTCCTTCCTTAGTGAGCTGCCTGGGACCTTTGTCAAAGTCAGCGAGGTGTAAATGGCACAGGGATTCACTCCCCACTGTGAGTGCTCAACTAGGTGTTTCAAGCTGCAAGGACACCCCTGTGACAGGTGACGTTTGAAGGGCACAAGAAGGGGATGGAATGATCACCCCCAAAAGATAGGTGTGCTTCTTTAAGTTCCTGGTTTACACCCACGAGAAGCTACTTCTTCCCTGGTAGGGATGGGTGAATATATATAAATTTACCCTCTTCCCCGGCTCCCTGAGACGGGCCTTTGCCTGGTGGTGACAAAGAGGGTCGCAATTCCTTTTGCCAGTGCCAGACTTGTCTGTGGACGAAAGAAGCAGCGACTTGCCTCGTTGGGTTCAAATGACGCCTAACGGGTCTCTAACCGCCAGATCTCTCCCTCCCCTTGTTGTGGTATCTGAAATTCCACCATTAGAGAGTCATTTCTTGTGCTCTTCTAAGGGACCAGGTTCTTTTATAAAGCAGATGCCCCTGAGCACCTGGCTCTGACATTATTCATCGGGTGTCTTCTCTTCCCTACTGGAAGGAAGTAGACATGCATTTAGGGCACACTGCGTGCCAGGCACCGTGCCAGGCACTTTATATTCCTTAGGTCACTGAATTCCCCCTGTAACCCTGTGAGATGGGGGGTCTTTTCCCAGCATCGTAGAAGAAAAGAGGGCTCAGAGAGATCGTGTGGCTGAAACCCCTGATCTGACCGATTCCTTAGCCCAGCTGGGGCTGGAGAGAGAGGAAATGCACAGGAGGGGAAGGTACAGGAAAGGACTTTGCTAAGGGCCAGCTCTGCACACCTCCCTTCCCACTCCTCCATAAAAATAAATAACCCTTGGGAACTCCTTGGACACCGACAGAATATCATACAAATAAGGACGAGGGACCAGAGGAGGCTGGTTAGAAATCAAACGGGATGTCAGGGGGAGGGAGCTATCTACCAGGTTCTTTGTGATTCTAGAAAGACTGTATGAAAATTCTGAACAGTGAACAGAGTAAACAATAAAGGTGCAATGGATTAAAAAAAAAACTATCGTCTTTTTTTAACATCGTGGTATTTTAAAACTTCATTGTCATTCCTTTGTCTATACTTACCTTTTATTTTAAGAACACATTTAAAAAACCCTGAATGTGACTCTTTTCAGCAGAGACCGTTTTGTTTGCGCCGTAGAAGCCCCAGTGATTTTTCAAGTCTACTAATTGAAAATGTATTGAGGGGAACAACTGCCCTTCCAACCCTCTGAGCCGCCTCCCGATGGTTCTTCTAGATATCTTAATCCACAGCCTGGAAATAAAGCTGCCCGGTCAGTGCTTGTGCGGGCCGAGGGGCGGCCCCCTTCTGGGTCGCTGGCATGCATGGTCTTATTTTCACTGTCACTGAGCAGAACCCAAGAACGCACACGCACACGGGGCATACGCGAAGCTTTCCTGAGGATCTGGAGGTGTCTTTCCGGGAACAGGGAAGGGAGAGGCTGCCAACGGCCCTGGGTCCTCAGCATCTTAAGGGCATGGAGCCCAGCCTTGAGAAGTGTAGCTGTAACCCCAACCGCAGCAGGGCCTGTGCTCCCCCCAGCACTTTGCACCCATCCTGCGGGGCCCTCCCAACCCCCCGCCCCGGGAGATGTGTGTGCTTATCCCCGTTTGACAAGCTGGAGGAAAAGGCTCTCAAGAAGCCTGATGGGTTGTTCCAAGTTTGCACGGCGGGGAGCCAGCACAGTCAGGCCTTCTGGCTCCGTATCCGCGCCCGTCAGCACCTTGCATGGCCCAGGCTGCGGGTGAGCTCCGCGGACGTGTGGCCCGTTCGGGCTCAGAGCTCACTGCTTCCCCCCCCCCCCCCCCCCCCCCCCCCGCCCCGGCCCTGCCGCTCCCTGATCTCAGCGCAGCTGGCCCCGGGCAGCACAGCTGAACCGATGCCTCTCACTTCTGCTCTGGGGAGAACGCTCAGAAAGCCCGGTCCTGGAAACAGGGGTTTGGAGCTGCAGAATGCTTGCCTGTGGCCCGAATCCCATTTTGGGCTCTTATACGTGGGCACTCCACCCCAACTCTATGATCCCTGGTGTTCCTCCCCTGGAAACTGGGGCGATAATGGCCCCCAAATTCCATCTGGTGGCTATGTTTATTCTATTCAACTGAGGCAGAAAGTGTGACCAGCAAGGTGAGTTACTTGGCAAGGGGCCCAAGGACTGTGAGCTCAGCTGGCGAGGCTCTGGGCCGAAGTTCTGGGGACTGCTGCCTTCCCCCGTGCAGCCCAAGAATGGCATGGAGACCCCCAAAGAAAGAGCCTGGAGAGTCTGAGGTCCAGGGGAGGGGACAGTGTGCCTCAAAGACCTTGAGGTTCAGTGTAAGGGACCCAGACCCCTTGAAGACAAAGATGGGGCTTCAGGTCCCACTGATTCTGCAGGATGGGGGAGGGACAGGATCAAGAGACCCTTTCCCTAAGATTCCCCTCCCCCCTTTTTTTAAACCCATAAGCCAACTGAAACCCAGGCAGGATCAAGTCCCCAGGTCACATAGCTCGGGAGTCCAGAGATGTCAAGGGAAGTCTGGGGAAAGAAAGCTTATAGAGACTTTTTTCTTTTTGAAAGAGCTTCGTATTTTAGTTTCGGACTGGAGGGTGTTATGCTGAGCGAAATAAATCAATCAGAGAAAGACAATTATCATATGGTTTCACTCCTACGTGGAATATGAGAAACCGCACAGAGGGATCATAAGGGAAGCAAGGAAAAACTGAATGAGAAGTCATCAGAGAGGGAGACAAACCATGAGAGACTCTTCACTCTAGGAAACAAACAGAGGTTTGCTGGAGGGGAGGTGGGTGGGGGGAATGGGGTAACTGGGTGATGGGCATCAAGGAGGGCACATGATGTAATGAGCACTGGGTGTAATATGCAACTGATAAATTATTGAACACTACATCTGAAAAAAATAAATAAAAATCAAAGAGCTTCCTGGACATTGGCCGCACCACAAGGCCTTTTCCCAGTGCATGTTTCTGTGATCTCTATGCAAAGTGAATGGCTTATCAGAGAATCCTGAGCTCTGCCCCCTCTTTTCCTCTGGAGTGTGCCATCCTAACCCCCACCTCCTGCAGGGAGGGCTGAGAGAGGACTCTATGCCAGAAGGGGCCTGTTTTTCATTCTATCTTTTCATGAATCCCACATGCATGGTCACAGTTGAAAATAATAAACACTTTTCAAAAATTCTTTATAATTTTTTTTTAGATTTTTTATTTATTTATTTGACAGAGACAGCGAGAGAGGGAACACAAGCAAGCGGAGTGTGAGAGGGAGAAGCAGGCTTCCTGCTGAGCAGGAAGCCCGATGTGGGGCTCGATCCCAGGACCCTGGGATCATGACCTGAGCCGAAGGCAGACGCTTAACGGCTGAGCCACTCAGGCACCCCCAAAAAATTCTTTATAATTAAAAAAAAATCTCCAGATACCATCCCCCAGAATCAAGTTGATATTTAGTGCCTATATTCTAGACCCAGGTGGCAGGCACATCTGTTGGGTGAGACCATTTTCCTTGGAATATTAAAATGTTGTTGCCTTGAGACAAGGCACTCTTCAGGTCATTGTCCCCCCACTCCCTGTTATAATGGACAACTTCCCTTGTTTCTCTTACTCGCTGGGTCCAAAGGCCTCCTAGATGGCCATCCTCCACAGCCGTTCAGACACTTCCTTGTGAGTAGATGGACTGTTATAATTTACACAAACGGTACCACGCTGTGCACTCTGCTCCCAGATATTTTGTCGTTAACAATCAGGAATATGCTTGTATATCTACGAATTTGGGATTCTGTTGTTTACATGTACCATCACTGATGTCCCTGTTTTCTTACTGTTGGAACTTTAGGTGGTTGGCAGTGTTTGCTATGAACCACTCAGCCTTCTCTTTAAAGCAGCCCAAGCATTCGGGGATGGCTCCTTCGAGTGGTGTCAGTGGGATCCCTCACAACGGCTTCCAGGACAGTTATCTGGAGAAGTCACTTTCCCCAAACTAAAGTGATGGTGGGAATTGCCTGGGTGCTCAGGAGACATATGCTCCTTCTCAGATCTCAGCTCCAGGGTGGAGCCCGGCCCGAGTCTTCAGAGAGACTCCCCGCTGATGAGGCCTACTTGCAGGTGTGGGTGCAGCTGGAACCCAGGATGATGACCTGGGCCGGGACCCCGGGACGCAGCGGTGCTGCTGGTCTTAGGCGGGCCTCTCATTCTTCCCGTCTGTCGAAACCTGACAGTAACATCCGGATCCCCAGGTCATTGGGAAAGTCAAATGAGACAATGCAGATAGAGCTCCGAGCAGAATGCCTGGGAGAACAGGTGTGCTGTCTTGGCGCCACTGTATACGTTGCCAGATGGCAAATCACAAAAAGTTAGAGTGTCTGTCTCTCACTGTCTCTCTCCCCACCTCCCGCCTCCCTCTGCAGCTATTTCTCTTTCTCACTCTTTCGTTCCCTCTCTCCTTTCCTCTCTCTCCTCTTAGCACCTGGGCTTCAGTCCACTTTCCTGTGAACACTGCTATCAGCCATGCTTGGTCTTAAGGGGTCTCTCTTCCCATCAGGTGCCTGCAGAAAGCATCAGTACACCCACTGGCCTCCTTGAGTCCTTGTTCTCTGCAGCAACAGTCCCATCTGTCGTGTAAGCTCTTTCCAGATAGCTACTTCAGGAGCCCAGACTGGCTTCCATAATGCCACACGTTGGGAAGAGAAAGTTCCAGAGACCACATTCCTGATTCTTTCTCTGAGAGTGCTCTCCTAGAAGACCCTGCTTCTTCTGCCTCCCTAAAGGCAGAATTTCTATGATGGGACACCCCTAGCAAGAGCCTTTGTGGGCCGGGGGAACTGTCTGACATCAACACATAATGATTCTTCCCTCTCACGGGAAGCAGATGGAATGAACAGACTGCTGATATTTTCCATTGTTCGTAAACAAGTTACACAAAATGGTGCATGCTTCTGGAAGAAAACATATTGCTGTGAGAAACAAGATCAGAAAAGAGCTAAACTTTTCCCTACAAGACTCTGTTAAGAGGCGTGCTTGTTAGATAATAATGGGGGAATTCTGCGGAATAGGAGTCAGATTGGAGGCCTCCACAGCAGAGTAATCAAGGGTCGGCACACCTCCGTGCCTGGGACCGCAGCCTGCCGGGTACGTACACTTGACCTTAAAGGCTGGATGTTCAACTCTGTTGCCTTCCCTCGTCACTGAGAGGACAGCACAACTCAATGTCCTGTTCAGACAGTAGAAGCATCCCACCTCCCAGCCAAGGGCATGAAGCCTTGGGGTAACAGCGGAACAGCCCTAAGCATTACAGTTAGTAAAGAAATAAAAGGACAATGTCTTTAACTAGTATCTGGCTCATTGGGACTAAAGGAATCAAAGTTAGAACAAGCAGAGAGGTGGGTCAGCCTTAATTCTGGCAAGATCCAAAGTTCACTCCTCCGATCTTCCCTACCCAAAGGCTGCCATCTTTCTCTTCATCAGAAAGGCCAAAGGTACAAACCGATCATGATCCATTGGTGTGGACCAGCTACCAATCCAAGCTTCTTTTTTTTTTTTTTAAGATTTTATTTATTTATTTAACAGAGAGATAGCCAGCGAGAGAGGAAACACAGCAGGGGAGTGGGAGAGGAAGAAGCAGGCTCCCAGTGGAGAAGCCCGATGTGGGACTCGATCCCGGAACGCCGGGATCATGCCCTGAGCCGAAGGCAGATGCTTAACAGCTGCGCCACCCAGGCGCCCCATCCAATCCAAGCTTCTGAGATGCCTGTACGTCACTTAATCTGTGGGACCTCCAGCCCAGGAAAGGTCAACTTCAGACCCTTCTTCACAAACCTGCATATTCCAGAAGAAACACGTGGATTTCACTAGGAGTCCATACATGGATAGCTTACCTAACCAGTCAGCTCCCAACGAGACTCGTATTAATAATTCTTAGAACAGGAGTTAGGAGACACCCACAGCACTGTTGTGCTCTTGTCACCCTTCCTGTGCTCTTGTCACCCTCCTCCCTTCTTGCCATCCGAGCCCCTACCGTCCCAGCCTCTGAGGTCATTATCTGACCCGGGTTGGCCACGTTTTTTCTTTGGTGACTTTGTATTTAGTTCTGAGGAGTTAATGTTTTTAGTTCTGGAGACTCCACAGTAGAACTTTGGATTCTGAAGTTCTGAGACTCTGCCTCAGCATTAAAGACATGTGTGAACTCAACTTCAATGGGGCGCTCTGGGTAGATGTTGGCTTGGCCACCAGAACTGGGCAACAGTTCTTTCCTATCTCACTTCCTTCCAGAGAACTCAGCGGGCAAGTCCATTGCTTTGGGTATTTGAGCAATAAATGTGTGCAGAAAGCCTATCACTCACTCCTCGCCAATGACTACCCCCTCTCTTTTTCTGAGAGCCAGGAAGTCATCCAGAAATGAGGGTGGGGTTCAGAACTTGACCAATCTGTGTTCAAGTCCCCAATCTGGTACTGATCAATCATAGATCTTGGACCAGAATCCTGATGTTTTTGAACTTTATTTTCTTGTCGTGAATTCAATAAATCTGTTCCCTCAGCGTAATTGTGTAGATTACATTTTTATGCAGTATCATTTGGGGAACGAAAGAATGTAAGCTTCTATTAGCTATTAACAGCAATTAAAAAGTGTGTGTGTTTCAAACATTTTTTTTCTACTAAGGAATAATGATAAGGATCTAAGAATCAGATTCGGTAATGTTTCAAGATCCTTTTATGGACAAAATTAACTGTGTAGCTTCCCCTGGGATGGTGGCAAAGGTCTATTTAATTGAAGAAACTAAATATTTGGAGCTTGGAAGTAGCTGGATAGGTGAATGTGAGCACAATGTCTTCATAAGTCATGCGAGACTTTAGCTCTGTCTTCTACCCACAAAGAAAATGAACACAGAAAAATGTTTAGGAAGACAAAGGCGTGTGTGTTGTGAATAACATGGCAGAATGGAAAATGTTTACGTTTTCTGTATAGATAGAACTTGTCATGTACTTTAACCCTCTGTGGTCCAGGTGATCCTCAGAAGAATCTTTGTGGAGTGTATGGGACAGAAAGAGACCAACTGTCAGCCTCAATCAAGAGTTAGCCACATCCTTCTTGATTCCCCAGACCAGTGCTTATGTCCCCTATACTGTCTCTTCACTGTTGCAGGAGAAGACAGAGTCATGGCTTCTAGAAGGGGTCACCATGTGCTCTCGGTCTGTGATAGTAGATGGCATACATCAGTAGACTGATGTATGTCATTTCGCTCAGCCTCAGCTCATCTGTAAAATTGGATGATGCTTCTAGAAGGGGTCACCATGTGCTCTCGGTCTGTGATAGTAGATGGCATACATCAGTAGACTGATGTATGTCATTTCGCTCAGCCTCAGCTCATCTGTAAAATTGGATGATGCTTTGCAAAGCTCTGGTGAGGGTTTATAGATTATGCTTGTCCAGTGCCTAGCAGGTGCTGGGCACATAGAAGGTACTTACAGAATGGAAGTTATTGTCATTATTTCCCTAAGACATAGGAGTAAAGAACTTGATTCAGCTCCTTTGAGGTCAGCCTTAGTAACCACCTTTTCCAACACAGTTCTAGACCCTTTTGCCTAAGTGATCTCACATTGGAAAATGTAAGGAGTTGAAAGCTTCTACTACTTCTAACTGTATGACCTTGACCCAAATGACTTGTCTGGGCACTTTTGTTTTAGAAGGGGCAATGCTACCTGAATAGAATCTTCAGCGATGGAGAGGGACACACCACGATTTAACGTTGGTAGCCCATTCTCATGAGCCAGTTCCCATGCCATATGGATGAGTAGACACTTTAAATTATCACTTTGCTTCCATCTGTTACCTTGTCCCCAGGCTTCCCACAAAGGACCAGTACACTCCACTCTTTGCTTTATCCTTTGCCACTATCCCCCAGCCTCTGTCAGCCCCCGCCACCTGCTTCCTCCCAGGTAGAAGAATCTTCGACAAAAAATCTGCTGCAGAAGTTCTCGTGATTTACCCAGTGCCGATCCCTAGCACAGAACAGGCCAGTCATGATGACGTCCGTGCCCAACTTCCCCTTCTAGCTGAGGCTGTCTCACCAATCGTACTCTGCAGGGAGCAATACCAGACTCTTCTTTGCTCAGGGATAACCACCGAAGGTCCAGGGATGGATGATTGACTCCAGGGTGGCCTTTCCACTGATAGGACCCTTGCTATACGTAGCCTGACTCAGAAAGATGAACTGGGTCAATGTAATTCCCAAGAGACATAAATAGAAGTTTCCAGGAAAGATCTAGTCAGAAGATAAATATACTGAAAGCTTCCGTAACTTAGAGAGGGCTGGGAAAATCTTAGGCACCGTGTCCACAGCCTGAAGACTTGAATACAGTGATCAGAAGAGGCAAATGAAACATATGGACAATGTGATAGATAGAATTACTGGTTCTGATTCTTTGCTCCTTTAAGGTAGTATCATACGCTCTCTTTTCTCTTCCCACCTCCCCTAGTTAATTCTCCAGCCTTTACTTTGGGTTTGGCTACAGAACTTGCTTTGGCTCAAGGAATGCTCGTGCGCATGATCCCAGGAGAGGTTTAGAATTTGCTTTTGCATTTGGATTTTCTCTTAGAGCCTGAGACAGAGCCATGAGAGAATATACCCTGGGTCTTTGCTGCCACTGCACCCTGAGTCTGAACATGAGCCAGGATCAGAATTTCCCCAGCCACCCGGAACCTGAGCCACCCTTTTCAACCTGACGACACACGATGAGAAATAAGTCGTTACTGTTGTATACCCCTGAGCTTCTGTGGTCGTCTCTCATCAGTAGCTGACTGATACAGGCAGAGCAAGGTGGATATACTGTCACAGAGAGAAGCTTCTATTTCCAACACTTCCATCTTGGAATTTTCCTGAACTTGGCAGTGCCCTCATTCCTCCTCCTGGGTTTTCATGGAGCTCTCTTCTTTTTTTTTTTTTTTTTTTTGTTATTTGTGCGATAAACTCTTTTTTTAATGGTTTCATTAACACAAATATGACATGCACATAAACTGTCTATTCATTTTCCTTGCTGTGCAACCTGGCATTGGGATTGGCTACTCTGATGGCCAGCTGGGCTGCTCTCTCCACGATGGCTTTGTGGGTCTTGGAGGAGACACTGTGAGCAATCTCTTCACAGTGAGATTTGTTGCACATCGGCAGGATCGCAAGCTCCTTCACGTTGTGGACTAGGAACTTCCAGAAGCCACTGGGCAGCATGGGCTTTGTTTCCTTGTTGCTCCCGTAACTAACGCTGGGTGTCAAGATCTAGTCCTTGAATCTTCTGTGCACCCTCCTGGGTTTCTGCCAGTTGCATTTAATTTTGACTTATCAGTCTGGTGCTGGATCAACTTCTTGGTCCCCTTTTTAATGACCTTGGGCTTCACCAGAGGTCTGAGGGCAGCCATGATGCCGAGTAACAGATGGTCGCCCCCTCCGCAGGCAGCACCAAAGAAGAGGGTATAAACTCTTACCTTTATTCAAGAAAGTAGTCTTATGAGAGACAGATTCAGTTTGGGGGTCTACAGTTTCTACAATGTGGGGCCCTCCTTAAGGAACAGGACACCGAATTACAAATGCAAAATTAGGTGCTAAAGTGAACCCTTATTTATAATGACAAATAGGTCGCAACACATGGCTGGAGTTTAAAAATCTGAGCAGACTTTGTACTTCTGGCCAGATGGAGTAACTAGCACCAGACCAGCCTTCTTGCCATAAACAACAAAAAACTAGACAAAATATATGAACCTACTGTCTCCAACATCATCAGGCAACAAGCAACACAGGACCGATCCCCAAGAGAAGGGAAATAAATGAAATGAGCCACTATTATCTCTCATTAACATAGACGCAAAAATCCTTCTAAAATTCACAAATCACATTCAGCAATATATTAAAAAAATATGCTATGACAAAGTAAATGTAATTTTTCTCAGAAATGCAAGATTGAATGAAACGAGATGAAACCAGAGAGAGAGACAAACCATAAGAGACTCAATCTAGGAAAGAAACTGAGGGTTGCTGGAGGGGAGGGGGGTGAGGGGATGGGGTGGTTGGGTGATGGACATTGGGGAGGGTATGTGTTGTAGTGAGCGCTGGGTGTTATGTAGGACTGGTGAGTCACAGACCTGTATACCCCTGAAACAAATAATACATTATATGTTAATAATAAAACAAAAATCAATCAGTGTCATTCACCAAATTAACAGAATAAAGGTGGAAAAGCATATGATGATCTCATCCCAATAGACACAGAAACAGCAGTTGGCAAAATTCAACACCCATTCATGACTTTTTAAAAAATCTTGGTAAATTAGGAACATAAGCAAACTTTTTTTTTTAAGATTTATTTATTTATTTGAAAGAGAGAGCATGTGGAGGGAGGGGTAGAGGGAGAGGGAGGGAGAATCTCCAGCAGACTCCCCCTGACATGGGGCTCGATCCCGTGATCCTGAGATCATGACCTGAGATCATGACCTGAGCTGAAATCAAGAGTCAGATGCTTAACTAACTAAACACCCCCCAAGGTGCCCCATAAACAAACTCTATTAAAGTGTTTAAGGGTATATAATAAGAAAAGCCATAGATAAAATTATAATTAATGGCCAAAACCTGAATGTTTTCCCCCTCAACTTGGGAGAAAAATGCCAATGTAAAAAATATGAAGTAATTAAGAATAAATTCAAAAATTTGGGCAACATCTGCTCATCAAATTGACAGATTTTTGCTAAGAGACATTTTAAAAGATCCAGGTAAACGGAGAGATAGGCCACATTCATGGATTCAAAGGCTAACACCGGCAAGATTTCAGTTTTCCCTAAATTTGACCTATGCATTCCACACAATCCCTATCAAATTTCAGCAGCTTTTTTGCGGTAGTAACTGACAAACTGATTCTTAGGTATATGTGGATATTCAAAGGACATGTAAAAGCCCAATAACGTTTAAAAGAACAATTCTGAGGGTTTATACCACTTAATTTTAAGAACACTCAAAATTACAATTAATAAGATGTTGTGGTCTTGGTATAAAGCATGACAAAGGGATCAACAGAACAGAGCAGAAAATCTAGAAATAAACCCGCACTTAATAGGCCAACTGATTTTAGGCAAAGGTGCCAATGCAGTTGAATGGGGAAATTAAACTCTTTTCATCAAGAACTGCTTGATCCATTGAAAATCCATTATCAGGGAAAAAAATTGAACCTTGACTTCCTATCTCATACAAATAACACAAAATTCATTTGATGTGAATCAAGCACCAATGTAAAAGCCAAATTTATTATGCTTCTACAAGAAAACACAAGGGAATACCTATTCAACTTTAGGATAAATAATGATTTTCCGGAGAGGACAGAGAATGCACTTACCGAGAAACAGTAAATTGATAAATAACACTTCATAAAATTTAAACCTTTTGCTCATCAAAAGCACCATTAGAGGATGAATAGTCAAGATACAGACTAAAAGGAAATATTCACAATACATTTATCTGACAAAGGGCTTGTAATCAGAATATGTGAAGACCTTATACAACTCAATAATAAAGAGGAAGAGAACCCGCTTTTTAAAAATGGGCAAAAGGCTTGAACAAGCATCTCACAAAGGAAGACATACACGTGACCAGTCATTATGCGAACTTCATTAATCATCAGGGAAATACAAATTTAAAGTATCAACTATACACCCCACTTTTTAGATAAAGTTTCCCCATCTTGTTTGCGTCTTGTGAGCCTCCAAAAATATTCAGCAGGCTCTCCGAGATGTCACCCACAGAGCAAGGCTTGTACAGTTGCATAAAGTATGAGTTTTTTCTTTGCTCCCAAAGTCCAAGTTGTCACGTGCGCTTAACGCCATCGAACTATGAGACTCTGGAAGCTTGAAAGAATCAGAAATTCTGCAGATGAGCTTCTTCTTCATTATATTTCAAACCCTATTTCTCCTCTATTATTAACCACACACTTCTGGTCCTGGTGCCACAGATCATGTTCATATTGGGAATCCGTCTCTGGCTTGCACATTTGGTCGTAATGCCAGTTAAGTCAGTTAAATGAGAGGCAATTTTCCTGGAAGCTCTTCCTGCATTGGGTGAGCTAGTAATAGCTTAATGATATATGCAAGTAGCTGTGAATGACATACATTTATTTCACGAAACTAAAAATAAATGTGTCCTTAGCGCAACATCTTTTTAGCCAGATCCCAAAAATGTTCGCTGCCACCCCACTGTCACCTTGTACAGAAGGGGATGTGACAGAGGGGAAGTCAGATTGGAAAGAGACAGCAGTATTCACCAATTGTGGTTAAAATATATTACATTTACAAAAACATATGACCCTGTGAACACATTTTTGGCACCCCACCAAGGGCCTTGTAAAAAGCCTGACCATGTCTGAGAGGTCCTGAAATGTTGCCTTTGTTAGTTCATGCGGAATCTGCTACTGGATCTTACAGCAGACACCCACAATCTTGTTTGCAAAAACAACTCATTCTTCTCAAAAGTGCTCTTCTCTTCTTTGATGTGGTTCTAGCAGGACTTGCCATCTTCCTCCTGACTCCACCTCTCTGCATTCCCCCTTACTCTTGATTGTCTCATGGGTGAGCCAATCAGAGTAACGTCGCACATGCCCAGCATGAATGGTGTGGGGATAGTCACCTGACCCAAGTGGGGACAGTTAGAACTAAAGATTTGGAAGACTATCAGTCCTTCGATGGCAAAGCCGTGAGATGCCAGCAGACATCGTTGTCATCACCATCATCTTCGCCAAAATGTGCTGACCACTCCATAGTATTTGCAGTACTATTTCTACTACTTTTATGCGGTAGGCTCCAATATCATCTGCATTATACAGATGGGAACACTGAGGCTTGAAGATGTCAAAAGACCTGCTGATGGAACGGAGCTAGCAAGTAGAAACACTGCAATTTGAGCCCCGGGCATATTGACATGAAGGCCCCCTGCTTCATCACTACTCTACATTACCTATTTGATTTCTGCTCTGGGAGGAGGCCGATCTGAGAGAGTGGAGCCCACGTGCGACAGGACACGAAGATGAGTAGGAGGTGTTCAGGCTCAGGTGCGTCCTTCCCTTCCTGGGCTGCGGTCCTGGGAATGTAGAAGAATTTGGGGTTACCTGTCACCCGCAATCAAATCTCTTCTCACGCTCTGTCAGGGTCTATGTGCAACAGGATAGGAGGAAGAAAAGATATGAACCTGTCGTGGGATCCTGATAACCCAAACATCGCCTTCCCTCCCAACCATCCTTTACTTAACACATCTGATTACAAGATGCTGATTTCCATTTGCTAGCTTCCTGTGGATCTTCTTCAGCGTCTGACCCCGCTCGCTGTCCAGCACGCAGGGACCCATGAATTAACAATTACACATACGTAGCTAGGGGACCTTCAGCATCCGCTGGTCCATCCTTTCTGTTTTACAGCTGGGGAGATGGGCTCAGGCAGGGGCAGTGAGTAGCCCAAAGTCGCACTCTGAGTAGGTGGCATGACCAGATGAGAACTACCTACCTGCCTAACGACACCAGAGGGAAGGGCCAGGCCTGCAGTGGCTCCTACTTTGCAGGCTGCTTTGGGCGACAGGCTGGCCACTTCTGTAGAGGATGTGGCTGCCAGCTGGTGGAAAGAAGACGCAACCCATTTTCCTGATGTCATTTGGAAATGTGGCACTCCTTCCTGCCAAGTAATGTGAAATATTTATTTTCTTTGTTAACAGCTGGCCGCTAGGTTTTATGTCCTGGAATCCCTATCCAAGTGGAGAATATATGTTGGCTTCCTAAGTCTGGCATGCAGACTGCCAGGTATATAAAGAACCAGATTTGTTCTAAAACCCAGATGCGTGCAAATCCATCTAAATATCCATCCATGGGCTATCACTCCAAATTTTTGGCACAATCGACCCCACAGGGCTGTGTAGCTTGTCAAGTGACAATGAAGATGGAACCGGGTGTAGACAATATGGCACGGAGGTTTGGGCAGAGCCAGATGACCTCAATTCAAGGGGCAGGCGGATGGAGTTGGACTGATCAGGACATTGCAGAGGCTAACCAGAAAGCCTTGGCATGTTGCTCACCCTCTTTGTGCTTTAATGATCTTGCTTGTGAGGTGGGAGTACTAACAATAGAGCCTGCTGCATAGCTGTGTTATGAGAATTAAATGAGTTTTCGTACGTGTGAATAACCAGGAACAGTGATTCGCTGTTAGGATGAGGGCCTGCTATGATTCTGTGCAATTCACAGCCTCCTTGAACCTTAATCACACCCCCATGAGGCGCTTCTGAAGCCATATGAATGAGAACACAAGGACTCAGGGATGAGATACCTTTGCCCGCAACCCCAAGGGCAGACCTTCCAAATCTCCCATCCTTCACTCTGATCCTTTCTAAGGTATCTTAGCTTTGAGGTCAAGCTATGTTATAGTTGGCTTCGATTTCCAACTTTCCCCCATAGCTACTACACAAAAATAATATAATGGGATGTCTAATAGCTTTGACAGAGGAACGGGTACAACAGACACTAGATGTCAGAGTGGGTATTGAGATAACCCCTTGCTCGCACTGAGGTATGAAAGGGTCAAGCATGGAGCTTAGGAAAGAGTTTGCAGGGAGTATGTCTTTAGAAAGGATGACGGGGGTGGCACCTGGGTGGCTCAGTCGTTAAGCGTCTGCCTTTGGCCCAGGGTGTGATCCCAGGGTCCTGGGAGCGAGCCCCACATAGGGCTCCTCCGCTGGGAGCCTGCTTCTTCCTCTCCCACTCCCCCTGCTTGTGTTCCCTCTCTCGCTGGCTGTCTCTCTCGGTCAAATAAATAAATTTTAAAAAATCTAAAAAAAAAAAAAAAAAAGAAAGAATGAGGGGCAGTAAATCCCATTTTTCTGGAGGATGGGCAATGTCTCCCCTTTCACTTCTAAAGAGGGGCTTCAAGGAGATGACTCAGAGAGTAATGGGGGGCTCCTGCAGGTTGGAAGTGAGTAACACAAGGGACTAGTGTCTTTTTTTCATTTTTTAACATTTAAATTCAATTAGCCAACATATAGTACATCACTAGTTTCATATGGGAGGTCAGTAATTCGTCAGTTGCATATAACACCCAGCGCTCATCACATCACGTGCCCATCACCTTAAATGTCCTCCTTAATGCCCATCACCCACTTACCCCGTCCCTTCACCCACCTCCCTTCCAGCAACCTTCAGTTTGTTTCCTATAGTTAAGAGTCTCTCATGGTTTGTCTCCCTCTCTGATTTCTTTCCATTTTGCTTTCCCTCCCTTCCCCTATGATCCTCTGTTTTGTTTCTTATATTCCACATATGAGTGAAGCCATATAATAGTCTTTCTCTGATTGACTTATTTCGCTCAGCCTAATACCCTCTAGCTCTATCCACTTTGATGTAAATGGTAAGTATTTGTCCTTTCTGATGGATGGCTGAGTAATGTTCATATATATATATATATAGTGCATATGTATATTTTTGTGTATATAATATCTTCTTTTTCCATTCATCTGTGGATGGACATCTGGGCTCTTTCCATAGTTTGGCTATTGGGGACGCTGCTGCTATAAACATTGGGGTGCAGGTGCCCTTTCAGATCACTACGTTTGTATCTTTGGGGTAAATACCTAGTAGTGCAATTGCTGGGTCATGGGTAGCTCTACTTTTAACTTCTTGAGGAGCCTCCATACTGTTTTCCAGCGTGGCTGCACCAGTTTGCAGTCCCACCAATAGGGTAAGAGGGCTCCCTTTTCTCCGCATCCTCGCCAACATTGGTTGTTTTCCGACTTGTGAATTTCAGCCATTCTGACAGGTGTGAGGTGGTATCTCGTTATGGCTTGATCTGTATTTCCCTGATGCTGAGTGATGTTGAGCAGTAATAAAAAATCTCCCAACAAACAGGAGTCCAGGGCCAATAGCTTCCCAGGGGAATTCTACCAAACATTTAAAAAAGAACTAATGCCTATTCTTCTGAAGCTGTTTCAAAAAAAATAGAAATGGGAGGAAAACTTCCACACTCTTTCTATGAGGCCAGCATTACCTTGTCTGGCCAAAACCAGACAATGACCCCACCAAAAAGGAGAATTACGGACCAATATCCCTGATGAACATGGATGCCAAAATTCTCACTAAGCTACTAACCAATAGGATCCAACAGTACATTAAAAAGATTATTTACCATGACCAAGCGGGATTTATTCCTGGGCTGCAAGGGTGATTCAACATTCACAAATCAATCAACATGATACATCACATTAATAAAAGAAAGGGCAAGAACCATATGATCCTTTCAATAGTTGCAGAAAAAGCATTTGACAAAATACAGCATCCTTTCTTGATTAAAACTCTCTGCAGTGTAGCAATAGAGGGAACATACCTCAATATCATAAAAGCCACATACGAAAATCCCACTGCGAATATCATTCTCAATGGGGAAAACCTGAGAGCTCTTCCCCCAAGGTCAGGAACACGACAGGGATGCCCACTCTCACCACTGTTGTTCAACACGGTAGTAGAGGACTAGTGTCGTAAGGACAAGGGTTTCACTGACTGACCATTGGCATACACCAACAGAACGCGGCTATGTTGGGACTGGCTCAGAGTTTGTCAGGACATAGGAAACATGTTTCCCATGGGCTACATGAGTGACACTGGAGTGACAGCCAGGGGAACCCATTTCCAATCCTGGCTAAGAGGACCACCTGGAGGGGCAATGGACTTCTACGAGGGGAGCTTTGTGAAGGAGATCGCCAAAAATAGAGGCTGGGGACAGCTAGAGGAAGACGCTCTGGTCCAGAAGTAAGTGGTCCTTCGTACTAGAGTGGGATGGAGCCTCTGAAGAATCCACAGAAGCGCCCTCTGGGAGGAAGACTCAGCTTTATTTGTTTTTATTTTTTAATAATAATTTTGTATTATGTTATGTTAGTCACCATACAGTATATCCTTAGTTTTTGATGTAATGTTCCATGATTCATTATTTGCGTATAACACCCAGTGCTCCATGCAATACGTGCCCTCCTTAATACCCATCACCGGCCTATCCCAGTCCCCCACCCCCTCCCGTCTGAAGACTCAGCTTTAGACATCTTCCAGGCTCAGCCAGCATGAAGCAGCTCTTTCAAGGGCCTGGGTCTGTTAAGAGAAACAGAACAGAATGGAAAAGGAGCCCAGAGCTAGCAATAGTGCAGAGCTGTTACCTCCCCGAGCCTGAAAGCACACGGAAGGGAGAAGTCTCCAGAGCCCAGATGGAGTAGCCGCAGGAAGGCTGCTTGACAGGAGCTTTGGGACTCAGCCAACCCAGGCAGTACAGCAGGGAAGGAGCTGGGGGGTCTCCTCCTGACTCCTCTCCCACGCCCTGGTCTCCTGCTAGAACTTCCCATGAGGTGGACCAAGTGGAAGCCAGAGGACAAGGAGACTTGTTGATGGTCCATGCAGGTCAGTGAAGGAATTGGCTGGAGAGTGGATCTAGGCGGCCAGTGGAAGATGCCAGCACACACAACATCTTTGGCCTGGAGCTCCTTGGAACCCTGTCAACCTACCACCTCTAACCCCAGCAGCATTTTGAAGGTCCTGTGACTGAAACAGAAGCTCAGAAAGGGCAGAGATTTTAAGTGGCTGGTATATACTGGAGCCCCATCCCCAGGAACAGTGTCTGGCATACACTAACCATGGGATGGACAGATGGATGGATGGATGGATGGATGGATGGATGCATGCATGCATGCATGAATATTCTCCCTCATGCATGGAAAATAGCCCTGAAGCTAAAGAGAAATGTCATCTATGGCAGATAATATCCATAAAAGCTGCTTTGTCATTTCAAGAGAGAGGAGGGCCATTGTGGTGCTTCTCGGGGCTGAAGTGTTCAATAGGCCCTTGTCAATGACAAGAGGACCGGGAGTAAGTTTGGCTACAAGGAGCCAGAACATGGATGGATGTCCCATCAGAGCTTATAGGAAGCCCTTTACTTAGAGCTTCACCTTCTTTTGGCATCCGTTCATTCTTCAATTCAACAGATATTTGTGGAGTCCCACATAGCCCTGCCAAGTACTGAAGATGAGTAATGAGTAAGAGAGTATGTCATGTGTGTCCTCTGGGAAGCAGGTGCCAAAGCCAAGTTAGGAATTTAAAAGGCTTATTGGGGTGGCATAGATTGAAAGATAGAGGAGAGGGAGCAGGAGTGCGCAGGGAGAGCCTCGGCCCCAGTGCAGATCTGAAGGTCAACAGCGAGCTCCAGTGCAGACGGCCCATCAGAGCAGCCCCAGGTTGGGTAGCAAAGGCAAGGCCCGAGTACCCTTGCTGTGTTCAGAAGTAGGCTGTGTCTCTGATCAAAAGCTGAGGCAGAGCCTAAAGACACCAGGGCGGGAGGCTGTCAGGTTACTGCATGCCTCACAGTGGAATGGGGGTTCTGCCCTGAAGGGAGATGCAAATGGCACCCCTCCACGGCATCCACAAACACCCCTGGCACCACCCACATGTCCTGGTTTGTTCTTCCCTTCACAGAGCGGGACGTGAGGCCCTTGGAAGAGCAAGGGCCACACGTTTGCTCCTCTGCTGTCTTCCATGCTAATTCTGTGGCAGCCAGATAGCCTTGAATCAGTCACTCACGAGCTCATTCATTCACTCACTCACTCAGTGCACCTTTCCTGGGCATCAGGATTGGGTACGAAGACCACATAGATGTTAACTCTGCCTTTGAGGTGAAGGCATTCAGCCTAGAATGACAGAAAAGACTTATTTATTTTTAAAGATTTTATTTATTTATTTGAGGGAGAGCAAGAGAGCACAAGCAGGGGGAGTGGCAGAGGGAGAGCAGGAAGCCTGATGTGGGACTGGATCCCCAGACCCCAGGCTCATGACCTGAGCTGAAGACAGATGCTTAACCAACTGAGCCACCCAGGTGCCCCAGAAAAGACGTATTTAAATAATAGTAAGAAAATAAAGAGAGAAGCAATGATGGTGATGATGGCATGTGAGTCAGAGACAGCAATACAGAACCACTTGTAAGGGTCTTGGTTGAGATCAAAGGCACTCTAGACTTGGTTGAGATCAAAGGAACTCTGGACAGAGACCAGGACCAGAGCAATGAGAATGGGAAACGTTGAGGGAAGAGTGAGAAACATGGAGCCTGTTGACTTGTACTCTGGTAACTCCTGGAGAGCCCTCTGCATGTCGTCTGCACAACGATACCGTGCAGAGTCCTGCCCTTGATGTCCCTGACCTTAGCTACAACAGCCTGAAGCCATATTACTCCTTGTGGAGTATGTGTCCAGCAATTGGCATATATAATCTCGTTGAAGACTTGCAGTAGCCCAGAGGGCTAGGTACGATTATCCTTATGTCACAGACAAGGAAACAGAGGCACATAGAGGAGAATTCATTTACCAAGTGAGTGATAAAGCTGGAACTGGAACCGGGATTGTCTGATACCAAAGGATTTGGGATTTGGGGGACGTTGGCTTCATGTTGCTGAAAACTTCTCCCGGTTGTTCCTTGAAATGAAAAGCAGGGACACAATGACCTCCCGGGACTGGAATCACACGTGCATTTCAGGAAAGCGCCCCGTTGCTCAGCGCACCTATTTCTTGGATCACTTTCTGCCTTTTGGAAATACCTGGAATTCTAGCAGGCGCCCCGCACTGAATCACTTTTAGTCATTTTAGATAAAGTATTTATTATCAAAGTATAGTTGACATGCAATGTCTTCTTAGTTTCAGGTGTACGACATAGTGATCCGATCATTCTTTTTAAAAATTTTTCAATTAAAAAAATTTTAAGTAAGCTGTACACCCAAGGTGGGGCTCGAACTGAGATCAAGAGTCACATGCTTGGGGCACCAGGCTGGCTCAGTCAGAAGAGCATGCGACTCTTGATCTCAGGGTCATGAGTTCGAGCCCCACGTTGGGTGTAGCAATTACTTAAATAAGTAAAACTTGAAAAAATTTTTAAAGACTCACATGCTCTACCGACTGAGCCAGGCTGGTGCTCCAGTGATTCAATAATTCTATACATTATGCAACGCTCACCATGATAAGTACAGTTACCACCTGTCACCACACGATGTTATTTCAATACTATGACAATATTATTGACTATGTTCCCTTTGCTGTACTTTTATCTCTGTGACTTATTTATTTTGTACATGGAAGTCTGTACCTCTTAGTCCCCTTCGCTATTTTATCCATCCTCCCACCCTCCTCTCCTCTGGCCATCACCAGTTTGTTCTTTTTTTTTAATCTCAAAATGTTCTCAAAGCACGGGCTTTTAAATTCCAGGCTCCTACGATTCTTTCCAGAGTCAATTTTTTGGAGTCTGAGTGCGCTTCCTTTAATTGGTTGGATGCCATCAATGTTCATAAATGTACCATCGTCTTGACAGCCAGCCTCAACTTCTAAAACATTCATGGAATGTGTGATAGGCCCTTCTCCACCCTCTAAAATATTTAACTGTTGGGGTGCCTGGGTGGCTCAGTCGTTGAGCGTCTGCCTTCGGCTCAGGGGGTGATCCCAGGGTCCTGGGATCGAGCCCCACATCAGGCTCCATGCTCCACGCTGGGAGCCTGCTTCTTCCTCTCCCACTGCCCCTGCTTGTGTTCCCTCTCTCACTGGCTCTCTCTCTCTCTCTCTGTCAAATAAATAAAATAAAATCTTAAAATAAAATAAAATAAAATAAAATAAAATAAAATAAAATATTTAACTGTCAAAGGTGAGGCGGACTTGAAAAGAGTGGGCTGTACCCTGGGCTCAGACTGATTCTATTCTGCACCAACGCCCTTTTGAAACCAGCTCTTTGCTAGAAATCAAATATTAATATGAAAGGTGAATAATTCATTACTGAGGCTGAGTCCCTGAGAAACTCAGTGGAAATCCCTGGGAGGAGCTTTTGGTGCCCAGTGACTACAGACCCCACTCTTCCTACCAAGTTCAGAGTGAGAGGCACTGGTTCCCGGCCTGGCCCCCTCACGTATCCACAGTGCTGGATGTCTTCCATTTGCTTCTCCAAACCACGCTACACTTCTCCACTCCTCTCTGTGCTCCAAGAGGCTGAACTCCACAGATGGCCACAGCAGGTGCCCTTGACCTCCAGCTTCCAGTGGGGTTCAACCCATGGGGGGCTCCAGTAGAAAATGCAGGAATTACGAAGAGGAAGGTTCAGAAATGAATTGTTTCAGCTCCCTCCCTGATGGATCACTGTGGGCTCATGGGAAGCCACATCTTCTCTTGGGGGCCTCTCTCTACAGTTCTCTCGAAGTCCTGGTAACCACTCCCTCCTCTCACTCCTTCAGATGGGTGTCACAGCCCCTCGAGGTCCTAGCCACGGAGTACCGCACCGTCATTTACTGATTGCCTTAAACTCTACCCTTAGATTTGTATTGGATTTAATCTGAAGATCAAAAATTATCGAATACCGACAAGCTCATGTCTCAACCAAAGTATTCTTTTATCAAACCTTCCTCAGTTTACCAATGTGCATGTGCTGTTTCCTACCATAACCTTGACTGAAGCAGAGGATATATGACCTGTGCTAATTACTTAACCTTTCTGTGCCTCACCAACCTCATCTATAAGGTGAAGATGATGCCCATAGTAGCACCTACTTGGGAGGGTTGTTCTAAGAATCAAATAAGGTAACGTACACCAGGGAGTAACACGCTACCTGGCAAGTAATATCTGTTCAGGAGATGTTGAGGAAGGCGATACCCGTTCCGTGGATATTAATTCCATGAGATACAAGAGTCAGAATAATGGACTCACGACTATCTGAACAGCAAGGAGACAGGATCCTCGGCAATCCTCAGTGAAGAAGAATGGAAAGAATTTATGTTTACATGGTTGCCATCGCTTGGAAAATTCATTCCTATGTACTATTTAAGCTAGTCAAGCCAAAGTCTATTGCCATATACCTACTATATGGCTGCCAGGCACTGTGGAAATACAACAGCGAGCACATCAGGGACCCTCATCCTCCCTGACTCGTCTCCTGGGAGGGATACAGACAAGGAAGCCAAACATTCCATTGCAGAGTACAAAGAAATATGGCGACCAGGGAAGTCAAGGGCACCATAGGATCCCAAGGAGCAGGGAGCCCGATTCGGGAAGTTGGAGGATGAATCTCCACAGAAGGAACTGTCTGATCGCAGACCCAAAGTAGGAGCAGGAATCATCCGAGCAAAGGATCCGGGCGGTGAAGGGAACAGTATTCCCATGGAAGGAACAGGATGTCAGAAAGCTAAGAAATGAGAAATGATAGCATATATAGGGGAGTCAAAGAAATTCCATGTGGCTGGAGCCTGTCCTTGGTGCCTAGGTCAGTCCCTGGTACACAGCAGGTACTTAACAATGAATGAAGTAACACCAGGTACAGCCGCATCTCACACATATATATATTACATATATATGTATATGTATACATATACATCATATATGTATACATATATGTATATGTAATATATGTAATATATAATATACATGTGTTATATATAATATACATGTTATATATATTACATATACACTATATATTACATATATTACATATATTACATGTATATTATATATATTACATGTATATTATATATATTACATGTATATTATATATATTACATGTATATTATATATATTACATATATATTATATATATTACATATATATATGTATGTATGTGGAGGAGAGTATTCTCCAAGTGTAGAATTTTCTCTTCCTGCCGGTTTACTGAATGCTGTTGCTCATCTCACTGAAGAACAGCTCCCTGGGCCCCTTGGGTCACCCCCTTCCTTCCTGTTCACTCACCCCATATCAGCATATCAGAAACAAAGAGTCAGATCTCCAGAACTCAGGGGGCAAGAAAAGGAAGACGGTGAGAGGCTGGAAGCGAAGCCTTTGGGGAAGAGCCTTTGACGACAATTCAGCATATGTTGAGATCTCAAAACAAAGGAAGATTCCCCCCCCCCCATCCCAATACCGCTTGCTACAAAACATAGGCCCTCCCTGGTTGGTTTGTGTCAGTCACACTCCACTGTGGTTCATTTCCCTCCAACACTCTCTATTTTAAGGGTGTAGATGCCAAGACAATCCATTGAGAGATTGGAACAAAATGTGAATTCCTATATTGAATATTAAATTTCGTGTATATCACATACATAAATGTTGTTGCAATAGTAAATACATCCAGTGTGCAATAGTTTTTACACGTGTAATGCACAAAGACAGGGGATCCAGCACGGGGGTTCAGAGTAAAGGGCTCCGGAACCAGGCTGCCTGAGTTCTGCTCCCATCACTGCCACGTACTTGACCAAGTTGTTGAATCTCTCTGTGTTTGTTTGTTCATTCATAAAACGGCCATCATAAACGTCACCACACATAGGGTTGCTATGAGAGTTCAAGCATTGTATAAATGTAAAACACTTAGGATGGGCTGTGAGACATAGTAAATGGTCTGTATTTGCTCATTTTCCTATTATATCGTGCAGGCATGGGGTGGAGGGGGTGACAACTAGTTTAGGCTTTTGCGGTTGGTTATCCCCTCATTTGAAACATCCTTTCTTACCTTTTCTTTGCTGCCAGGCATTCTCTCCTCCAGAAAGTGTTCCTTTCCTGCCGCTGCCCTCCCCGGTGTGGGTAGTGACCTGTGTGGACACGCACAGCCCCACACCCACACTGCAGTGGGATTGCCGGCGTCTGGATTATCAGTATCTTCTCCGAGCTGACAGAGGACCTTGGAACAGGCAGGACCTTCTAGATGTGTAGTGACTGTTCCTGGAACAGGGTGTGGCACATGGTGGATGCTTTCAGTACCTGAGAGTGAAAATAGACTGCATTTATCTGATTTAGAAACAAAACTGCTTTCAAATCCAAAGCCATTTACCAGCACGGTCCGTGTGCCTGGGGGGGAATACTTTGCCAGCCACAGAGAAAGGAAATTCGCAAGATCTACTCCCCCCTCCGCCCCAGCCCCCATTCCCTCCGGAAGAAGCAGCTGAGATTCTTCTCTCTGAAGAGAAATTAATTCTACCCACAAAAAAAATCCCCAATGAGCTTCCCAGGGAGGCCATTAGCAAACCACGGTTACCCACTGGCAGGAGTTCCTTCCTGTGCAAATCCCACTGAGTCACCGCTGAATTCTTTTCTCCTGTGGAGCAGCTGGCCTAAGCCTGAGGGATGGCCAACAATTACAGGAGAGTAAATATTTCAGCAGCGCGGAGTCAGGTTCTCAACAGCCAACAGGAAGCTGTTTCTCTTTCCTTTAAACTGTTTGTTAAACCACAAGGTTAACTCCAGCAGGGGGATACATTCTCCGGCTTCCTCCTGCAATTCACCAGCTACTTCCGGGCTGAGGTTTTCCAGGCTTTGGCAAACCTCTGGGTAAACGGCAGGTGGGGTGCTCCCCCCTCGAGGGACCACGGGAAGCAGGTGGGGTGCTCCCCCCTTGAGGGACCACAGGAACCAGAGGCAAATCCCATCTCTCCCGGGAACCAGCTCTGGGACCTTCAGCAAATCATTGTGCAGCGTCCTGGACTTCAAGTTCAAGAAAATGGGGCTAGAAACACCTGCCTGCGTGTTGCAGAGAGGCTCACGGGATTTAGAGAACATGGAAGGGGCCAGCTCCAGGGCTGGTACACGGAAGGCGATCAGCAAACTTTACGTCTACCCCAGAGCCGTTCCCCTCATCTCCTCTCTAACAAAGCTCCCGTTTTGTTAAATGGATAAAGGGAGCCCAGGCCGTGGTAATCCTAATCCCCTTCCATGACTGGGAAGAATATAGGATGCACTATATTGGCCAATGAGACATGAGGGGACATAGGCTGGGGGAGGGCCTTCTGGTAAACGGATCCTCACTTCCAAAAGGGGTACCTTAGGGGCGCCTGGGTGGCACGGCGGTTGGGCCTCTGCCTTCGGCTCAGGGCGTGATCCCGGCGTTATGGGATCGAGCCCCACATCGGGCTCTTCCGCTATGAGCCTGCTTCTTCCTCTCCCACTCCTCCTGCTTGTGTTCCCTCTCTCGCTGGCTGTCTCTATCTCTGTCGAATAAATAAATAAAATCTTTAAAAAAAAAAAAAAAGGGGTACCTTAAGAAGAGACATCAGCAAAAGGGGTGATCACCAATATTCCCCCTCAGCAACAATATTTTGGCAGCCATCCATGACAAAAGTGCCTCTGTGGGAACTTGGGGTTCCAGGGAGGAGATTGTGAAACCCTCAGGGAGCCAAGACCAAGAAGGACCATGACGTAGAGGCAGCCCTTGCCCACGTCGCAGACTCGCTGACCGTGGTCCTGGCTATAGGCCAGAAACAGTCCCATCCCCCTTGTGGACTAGGCTCCAACCCCAGTTGGCCTTGGTCCTGTCACCAGCACCATCCAACAAAGGGACCAACTGGAGTCATGCCTGCCTGTGGCCCACGTGACAGTCTTGCTGACCCCCATTCCCAGCTGTGGGCCCTGAATCAGCCCATGACCTGGCTCTAGTCCCTCCTAGGCCCCAGGCCTGCCCACCTGGTGACTCAGCAGGAGACACACCCATCCATGCCCCTGAGGCAGGCCTACTGACCATGGTCTGAGTGCAGATCCTGAAATGGCCCTGAAATCTGGCTCCAGCCCCTCTCCCCTTTGGGCCAGGAACACTCCTGTCTGCTCAGGGACCTCGGGAAGATGTGTCGTTCTGTGCCCTCAGAGATAGACCTGCAGACCTTCATCCCAACTTGGACCCCAATGCAGCCCTGCAACTCAGTTCCAGATCTTCTTGGCCATCATCCAGGACCAGTTCTGCCTGCCCTGGGATCTTCTCAGCAACCTGTCAAGAGCCGTTCCAGGATTCCAGGGGGAACCATTCCCATATGTGTACCCAGAACAGGCCCACTGTCTATAGACCCTGAAATAGACGCTTTCCCAGCGCCAACCCTACTTATCAATTACCTGAAGGCTATTCCATTCACTGAGGGACCAGACAGAACACAAACTCACCTAAGCCCCTGGTGACAAGCCTACCAACCACAGACCCTACTGCAGACCAGTAGCAGCCATGTGACCCAGATCCAACCCCATTCAACTGCAATCCCAGAGACAATACCATCAGCCTGAGGACCTGACAGGAGAAGTCTTTACCGGATGAAACCAGTCCATAAATATTAGAAGAGAACAAAAAATAAATAAATATTGGAAGAGATGTTTGCTCTTTCAGATGCAGACACCAGTGCAAGGCTACGTGGATCATGATGAGTCAAACAAACATGACATCACCAGTGGAAACTAACAAAATACCAGTAACCAACCCCAAAGAAATGGAGGTCCACAAATTGCCTGACAAAGAGTTCAAATTAACCATCTTAAAGAAGCTCCATTAGTTGCAAGAGAACACAGATTGGCAACTAAATGAAATCAGGAACGATGCTTGAACAAAACGAGTTTAATAGAGAAATAGAAACCACAGAAAAGAACCAAACAGCAATCAGCAGTGAACTTGAGACAAGTTATGTGAAACTATCCAGTGAGAGGAACTGCTATGACTTTGTTGAGTTAGTATTTGTTAAGTGGAATGCAGGGTGCCAGATGGTTAGCCGTAGTTCAATAAAAGGCCACAAGAGAAAATGAAATAGAGAAATTTATTACTCTTGATTCCCTAAGGAAATACATAGCATTCTTTCCGGGCCAGATAAGACATCAAAGTAGAGGGTAGGCAGACAGAGAACAATAGGAGAGGGCACATGCCTTCATTAGGGTCTGTGGTTAGAGAGGTTTGGGGTTCCCCAGCTAAGTCTGGATTGATTGGGTCAAACCAAAAAGAGCAAGATTTTGGTAAACCCCACAGGGGGGTCTTATCTAAGGAGTGCATAAGGGGAAGGCCCTGGGAGGTAGAGAGACTGTTGAGCACAAGGGCTGCTGGGAAGTCACATCAGGAACTTTCATTGACTTGTGACTCTGCAAGCTATTATCTAGAACATATGCTTGCATGAGGGGTTGATGTCAGTTTAAGGCCCTGCCAGGCTGCCTGGGCAACCAAAATGGATGCCAAGATAGCACTACCATGGAGTGGCTTAGCTAAACTCTTGACAGGAACAAGAAGAAAAAAGAATGAAAAAGAGTGAAGAAAACATCCAGGACCTATGGGATATCATCAAATGAACTAACTAATCTAATACACATTAGAGGAGTCCCAGAAGGAGAGAGACAGAAAGTTTATTGATACAAATAATGCCTGAAAACTTCTGAAATCTTGGGAGGGATATGAACATCCCGATACATGAAATTCAAAGGATCCACCCAAAGAAAATTACCCTAGATACATTATAATCAAATTGCCAGGAGGCAAAAGGATACCTCAAAAGGAAGTGCATGAATGTAGTAAGGAGGTATTTTGTATTACCAGATGTTAGTGTCTGTCTGTGATGTCTGGAAGTGCTGCAGCCATCTTGTGACCATGAGGGGACGAGCTTGAGAATGAAAGCTACCACACAGAGATGACGGAGTAGAAAGACAGAAAGGACGTGAGGCCCTGATGATACCATTGAGCCCCTGAATTAAGCAATGCTGACACTACACTATTTCTGGTTCCACTCTAATTTCTGGTTATGTGAAATGATTAATGCCCTTCATTGTTTAAGCAACGTTTAATAGAGCCATCTACTACAGGCAGCTGAAGTCATGCTAATAAGAACACCCACGAAGAATAAAAGCTCAGATTTGTGGCATATTTTATCATGGGAACTTTATCTGGCTCTCTATTCAACTAGCCAGATGCATACATAACATGCTGTCTCAGAGTCCGCAATGTCACGTAAAGTAAAAACAAAACAAAACAAAACAAAAAAAGATACCAGAACATTTAAAAAAAATTTTTTTTAAAGATTTTAATTATTTGTCAGAGAGAGAGAGAGAGCACAAGCAGGGGCAGCGGCAGACAAAGGGAGAAGCAGGCTCCCGGCTGAGCAAGAAGCCCAATGCAGGACTCGATCCCAGGACCCTGGGATCATGACCTGAGCCAAAGGCAGATGCTTAACCAACCAGCCACCCACCCACTCCCTTCTTGAGTCATTTTAAATCCACAATATAAATTATAGCCATGATGATGATGATGGTATCCGTGCTGATTAGGATTTTTAGTTGCAGGCAATAGGGTCTCATCTATCCAGTTTAGATGGAAGCAGAATTTATAATGGTTGTTAGGTGCTCAGAGAATCTCCAAGAGAGCCAGAGACTAGGGCCTGGAGGCCACATGTCCGGGAACAGCATCCAAACGGCCCTCCTGCGCTGCTCCTCGCTCGCTGAGGTCTCGTGGCCTCTGGGTACAGACCCCGCAGATGCTGTGCACAGGACGCAGCTGTTGTGTCCTTGGGCCCTGCTGGCTCTGAGATCTGGAAGCTCCCGCTGCCCATACCCTCTGCCATCCTCACCAGGAAAGGAATCCGTGTGGGCTCTGCTTCCTCGGCTTCCTTCTTCCAAATCAATGCCTTGCCTGCATGCCTCTGATGGTCTGCGGGTAGCCTACATTCTTAGCTTCAAGCAAGGCTGGGAACTGGTTTCTGGTCTCTACCCAGGGAAGAGGGACTCAAAACGTGGCAGTATCCACAAACACAGATAAAGTGTTCCTAAACATTGAGTGACATGACAAAAGTCCATTATATCATCTATTTAGAACTTTGATTTTGCTAGAATACCCCTTTTGGACAAGCTATCGGTCTGGGGGCCTTATGGGACAACTTTGGGGTAGTAATGATCGGGTTCCCTGCCTGGAGATCTGAAGACCCGGGTAAATATCTTGGCTCCAGCACCAGCCTGCTGGGATCAAGTAACTTCCTGTACTGTTAATGGTGATCTGGTGAGCCCCCCACCCCGAGACTTCTGCATCTGGACCCTCAGACTCTCATGCCTCCTCGTGAAGGGCTCAGAACCAGGGGAGCTGGGTTTTAGTCCTGGCGTGGCTACTAACTGGCTTGGTGACCTTGAGAATATTGTAGAAACTTCTTGGACCTCAACGTCCATGCTCTTTAATGGTGGGTTGGACCGGCTGGGGTCTAGGCGTCCTTCCTGCTCCATTCCTTTCCCCTAATTGTCACATCTGACAACTCTCCAAAGCAACTCTGTAGTTTCCGTTCCTTTTGTAGGAATCAACAAAAAGCAACTTCCCCAAGGAAAGCTGATGTTCAAGCATTAGTAAACTTGCTCCAAATATCTCCCAAGTTCAAAGTGACCAAGCAGTGTTTTGCAAACAGAGCACCACGTCAACACCTTCTAATAATACAACCATCTCTCCCCAAAGACGTGCCACCAACTCCAGCTACCCAGCTGACTCATCCACCTTGGGAAGACGGACGGCTTGGCCTTGAACGCCAGCCTCTGCCACCCCTGCTGGCCTCTCTGGCCCACATGCCACATTCTACTCCACTTTCTTCCAGCGAATCCCCAGAACGCTGTGCACACTGGTGCCCAGTGAGAAGGAGAGACTTCTTTGCCTCTCGTCCTGGAACATCCATGCACTGTAAACACGGCGGCTGTGTCTCTGGAGACCCCCCGGTCCCCAGGCTGTCACGTGTAAACCACAAAGACTCACACCTCCGTTCCCACTTGCAGGCTAGGGCACAGTCTTCCCAGAGCGTGGGAGTTGGCAGGGACAGGCCTGTTTGACTGTGGACAAGCTACTAGCTCCCTTTCTTTCTTTCTTTTTTTTTTTTTTAAAGATTTTATTTATTTATTTGACAGAGATAGAGACAGCCAGCGAGAGAGGGAACACAAGCAGGGGTAGTGGGAGAGGAAGAAGCAGGCTCATAGCAAAGGAGCCTGATGTGGGGCTCGATCCCATAACGCCGGGATCACGCCCTGAGCCGAAGGCAGACGCCTAACCGCTGTGCCACCCAGGCGCCCCCCCTTACTAGCTCCCTTTCTGAGCTAGCTCTCTGTCTCCCGCCTGCACAACGGGAACAAAAATACCCACCACGAAGAATCGGCCGGTGGATGTGCACAGAAGCTCCTAGCCGGTGCCGGGCACTTAGTAGGTCCTCAGAGAGTGTAAGTTCCTTTTCTTCCTTCAATGCCCCCTTGTTCCCTGGATCCCCCACTCTTTGCAGGGGGCTCCCAAGTAACCCCCCCACCCCGTCCCTTCAGACCTGCCTTCTGAACAGGTAGGGTTCCTTCTAGCACCAACGTTCCGGGAATCCTGCTCTACCCTCACTCCCGAATTCTGTTCTGACCCCCCAGAAGCCTCACCCTGCCTGAAACCAGACCAGTGGCTTATTTAAATGAACCAAAAGGACAGTCCAAACTGATGACTGAATTATGGCAGTGCGAATACATACACAAAATGAATCACTAGAACTTTCGTTGCAAAACCTTAGCTAGAGAGGGGCGGTGCTGTAGGGGCCCTAACAAGGCTTCTCGGGCTTATGGTTTCCAGTGAGTCAGAAGCCCTCCCTGGCTGGGACCTCCCAGAGAGCCGGTGCTGTGTCCTTTGTGTTCTCCTTATACCTGTGACCGGAAGCTGGGATCACGGTGGGCAAGGGGCTGCGTGCCCCGGACTTGCGGGTTGGTGGCTCCACTGTGTGGTGGGTGTCACACCCCCCTGAGAACCAGGAGGCTGAGCCCGGGCCGAGGCCACCCGCACTGCCTTCCCTTGTCGTGAGGCTTTGGGGAATCACCCCTCCTCTTAGCATCCCTTCCCTCTCCCCTAAAATGCGTTCAGGAAAATGGCTGATGTCTGTTGAGCATACTCCAGACGGTTCTACGTGCATTAGCACATTCCATAGTGATCGCCGCAGCCCCATGAAACGGTTCATGACCATCCCCACTGACAGGAGAGGAAACTGAGGCATGGTCCCGGGTTGCATAACTGCTAAGCGGGCGGGGCAGGCGTTGCCCCTCAGAGCCGGCGCTTTGCCCCCCACGCTGATCCCGCCCTCCCCACCGCAGGCTGACCTCATGAACTCTGAGACGAAAGCACATTCTGGGCCCTCCAGCGCAGGAAGCAAAAGTCTTTACAGGACCCAGTTCTCAGGATTCCACCCTGAAAAAACATGGACAATCGTCACTGTGGCTCGCCACCGCCCACGCCGGGTGATGCCATGGCAACGTGGCAGGTTCTGGAGCCAGACGGACCCGGGTGCCGATCCTGCGCTGTGGCTGTGCTGTGCTTGGGCGCCCTCGCTTACCCTATCTGAAGCTCAGTCTCCCCACCTGTGAAATGGGCCCCATCCTCTACCCTGATGGCAACCATGGTGAGGCCTACATGAATCAGGGGTGCGAAGGGCCAAGCAGGAAGCCCACCACCTGCCACCCGGAGCCTACCCGGGGAGGTACTGACCTTGTAGACAGGGACTGCTGCCTTCAAGTCACAAAGCAAGCTCGGCGATTTGCTTAAGAAAGGCTGAGTTTCCTTGTGGGTTCAAAGGTGAGTCCTGCCCCCACCCCAACCCTCCCCTGTTTGGCCCCTCTTCCCTGTTACCTCCCCTTCTCTCTCCCTTGCAGAAAGAAAGCGGATCATTTAAAACAAGAAGGGAGAAAAGCCTTTCTCAGCATCCCCTGGCTGCCTCCCCCCCACCTCGGCTCCAGCTGCTGTTGCCACGGTAACCCTCAAGCATCCGTCTGCCTGTGTGGGCTGTGCCTCCCCTGTGCCCTGGGTATGCGGAGGTCTTTCCCCCTCGCCCTGGGAGTCTCCAGCAAAGCCACGTTCCGGGGTCCCCTGTCTGTCCTTAAATGTCCCAGCCAGCACCCCATCCTCCCCGCTTTCTCAGAGGTAGGAAGGACTGTTCCAAACAGCTGCCCCCAAAGCACGTGACAGCCTTCATTCTTTCGCTGCACAGATGTGTGTGGCTGGCCTGCTGTGTGTGGGCACGGGCCGAACAGAAATCTGCCAACACCGGCACGCATGAAGAGGAACCCCTCATTGTACTAAGAGGGAAACTGAGGCCCAGACAAGAGAGGAGACTGCCAGGTCCTATAGATGGCAGCAGAGCCGGTTTCAAAACCTGCCGCTCAGAACCCAGGTGAGTACTGCGCTTGTGTAGGCATTACCCTTGGCCAACCACCAGGCATAGACATGCCCAGGCTCTCCATGTGCAAATGCAGGGGAGCCTTGGAGCCACAGAAGGGGCAGAGCTGGCCAGTCTTCAGAACATTCCACGGTGCTCCAGCTGCAGCTGGCAGGGTTCGGGCCCAGATAGCCTCAGGAACGTCCTCTTGGCACAGCTAAGGCAGGCCCTCCCCGCCGTGGCCCGTCCCCTGCAGCAGACTTGCAGGTGTGCGGGGCACCTCTCCTGCTCCCCCTGCCCCGTCTGGCTCCCTTACCACGGGCGCAGCTGGCGCATGTGTGGCCGCAGCCAGCTCTGCTCTGCTCAACCTGCAGCCCCATCTGTGGGCTGACGTCACCTGAGCCAGGCGCGATTCCCCCTGGCGCTCTCTGCTTATTAAAACACACATGCCATCCTCCTCTCCTGCACCATTAAGAGGTTTGCTCGGCAGCACAGACTCAACTTGCTCGGGAAAGGGAGGGAGGGAGAGAGGGCATCCACGGATTCTCAAAATTAACTTGCAGTGAGACATCGGCGCTGGCTCCCCCTTAGGTGGCTGCTCGGAGAGGCAGATGGTTCCTAAAAGGCTCTGCTCATGCAATAAGGAACCCTTAAAAGCGAGCACCCCTTGCTCGCTGCTCACCCTTCCAGGATGGACAGGACAAATGCTCAGTGAAGATCTCTATGGGTCAGGCACTGGGTGCGCGAACCAAGTCGCTGTCATCTTGCCCACGGCTTAGTGAGCACTTCTGGGTGCCAGGTGCTTGATCAGGCTTCCTGATTCCAGCTTCCACTCACACCTGCTTCCTGCCAGGGCACCCCTTCTGCCTCCTCCACTGTCCCACTCCTCGAGACCAGCCGCTTCCAATTCTGTCCGCTGCTCCGTTGCACGTTCACTTCCATAGGTACATGCTTGGTTTGGGGCATCATCTATTCACTTTCTGCTACGGAACGTGGCTCTCTCTTACCACCTCCCACACCAGCCACGCACACACTTCGTGCCTCACCCTCCCACGGTTCATTCATCATTTTGTTTACATCAGCAGCCGGTGTTGCATTATTATGATTATGGGAAGGCAAAACCAAGCCGAGTCACGCCGCGTGTTTCATTTTCCTGGGTGTGGTGGCCCCAAGAATGCACGTCTCAGATCTCTTGCAGCTGCGGGAGTCTGCCTGGCTGCCCGCCCCTCTGGGTCCATTGCCACGTGTGATCCAGGCCACACTCCTGCAGCCCAGTGACTGAGCGCAGGCCTGTTCCTGCGAAACTCAAAGCTCTTCCAATGGACATCTTTGGCTGGAGAACTTGCCACCATTCCAGATGCTTCTTTCAGGGAAAGGCATGCAGTCCAGATTCTTGGGTCAGTCCTGCCCGCAGTCTGCGGGCTTTCCTGACTCCTCTGCACCCCACCTCCCCTTTGTCATTCACAGGGTCTCCCCAGTCCATTACTTGAACGTCTCATTCCATCTTGGGGTCCTTCTCATCAAACCTGACCTCTCAATCACTGTTTCTCCCCCCACACCCTTTGTCTAGGTTTTTTGTGTGCTTATCATGAATTCAACCCTGGACTCTCCTGAGAGGCTAATCTCTCCCTAATGTGTCCCAACACACCAGGTGATCTGTCAATTTCATCATGAAGTAGCCTATCCTAGAGCCTCTGACTTGCCCCAATCTGGACTGACCCCCCTGCACTGGCCACCAGCTGACTTCTTGGGGTCTCCCTTTCCTAGCATCCTGGGGATTCCACTTTACCTCTCCCCACTTCCCTGGTTTATATGTCTCGTTCTCCCATGACTCACCCCCTCATTGGATGCAGCACATCCTTCAGAAGCTTCTCGAGGTGGGGTGCAAGAGCTGTAATGTATAAAAGTGTCTAGTCCTTCCTCACACTGTGATGAGGGTCTGGCTGGGCCTGGCGCTCTAGGAGGGAATCATCTTCCTGCAGAATTTGGAAGGCTTGGCTCCACTGTCCCCTCCCATCCGGTGCTGGTGTTTAGAAGTCTGAAGCCATTCTGATTCTCAATTCCGCACGTGGAATTGTCTCTTCTCTGAAAGTCTGTGGGATTCCTCCTTGCCCACAGTGTTCTGCAATCCTCAGGGCCGTGTGGCTTCGTGTGGGTGGGCTTATCTCCCTCCGTTGGCCTGGGCCTTGGTGAGTCTCTAAAGACCAGAAACCCAGTTCCTTCAAACCTGTGAAAGCAACCTGAATTTTTTTTATGAATGAATTCCTCCTCTCTCTTCTTTTCCTTCTTCGCCACTGCTTTTATCTAGATACCGGACGTCAAAACTGACCCTCGCGTTTCTTATCATTGAACTATCCTCCCAGCTCTGTCTTTTCCTCTGCTTTCTGGATTTCTCACTTTTTATCATGTTACCCCTTAATGGAATTTTTATTTCTGTAATCATATCTTTTAATTTCCGAGAGTTCTCTTTCAGCCTCGGAATGGTCCTTTTTATAGCATTTCCTTCTGTTTAAAGCATTCTTCCCTGCAAGAGAAGATGTTAATGATACTAATTGTTAAGACCAGCGAGGATAATTTATTTGAAGTTTACTCCTCTCTGCATCGCTTCTGTTTCTTTCAAACGACTTCGGTTCATTTGTTTTGATAGCTTTTATATATTAAGCGTGTCCTCAGATTTTCTTGGCTGATTGGTGGTATTTACAAGTAGTCATTAAAAAGCTGATGGGAAGTCTGGCTGAGATGGTGGGTGAGCTCTTGATGGTGTATTCGGTGATCTGGCTGGGCATTTTCCTTGGGAAATCCCAGATCTTACTATCAGACTGGTGACATTTCCCGGAGAGACTCCTGATGTCTCTCCAGATGCCAGTGGAGGAAGATAACCATTGTTTTCCATCCTGTTAGCAGAGCCATACCCAGATTATTTCCACGGCAGGTCCTATTTACAACCCCCTCCTCTATATGAAAAATTACATTCAGTAATAATCATGTAAGGGTTCCAATTTCTCCACATCCTTGTCAACACTTCGTGTTTTCTGTTTTTTATAATAGCCATCCTAATGTGTGTGGAGCAGACCGACTTTTAATCAGTTTTATTATTTTTGTGACGTTCTCTCCAGGCAACGTGTGCCCTTCTTGCCTGCACCCAAGGCAGACCCTTCCACTGCCTGCCCTCGAACTTGACAGACCTCCGGTGGGTGGTGTTCTCCAGCAAACGCCCCTGTTTTCCTGCATGGCGCCCTGGACATCCTAAGTCTAGAGCCCCCTGCTTTATTTCCCCAGAAAACAAGGCTCTCACCCTCTCATGGAGTAGGACAGGGGCACGCCCAACAAAGTGGTGGGGGGAGGCGGGAATCTAACCATTTTTTTAACTTTCCACCAATTCTCCTGTCTCTAGCCCCAAATCAGCACACCACTTCCAGTCTTCGGGGGTTCAGCTGTGTTATCCCTTTTTTCCCAGGCCCAGATGGCTCAGGATTTCGTGCCTCTGGGCTGCTCAGCCCCTCCTCTCACCTACCTGCTTTCCAGCTCAAGGTTCCAATTCTGGAAGGTGCTCTCTCCTCTCCTTCCCTCTTTGGGCCTGAGAGGCTAAGGCTTCTTAAAAACCCCTTTGCTGTGATGTTGACCGGATTTCAGAAGGGAGCAAAGCCGAACACATCTGTTCAATCTACCGTTGTTCACCAGCCCCTATTGGATCTTAACAGGCATTCTTTAATTCGAATTTTATGAGTAAAGATGAGGAAACTCATCTCACAGCCAGACAGCAGTAAGTAGTAAGGCTGGGATTCCAAACTGAGTCTGGGCTCCCTTCCCCGCGCACACTGTCCGGGATCCATAGCTAAGAGTGAGTCCTGGCAGCCCAAGCCATGTCCAGAAGGTCAGGGGCATGCGGCCGCCGTGGCGATGAGCCCAGACAGGCCATTTGGGACCAAAAGGGCCAGACAAGGGCTCGTGGAGGGCGGGGTCCAGAGCCCAGGAGCTTGGGGAGATTAGCACCTGCCACCATGTGCTCATTCTGTTAGAGTTAAGGCTTTCTGCTCCTGCCACCCAATCCAGTAGTGATGGCCTGGGGCCATAATGATTTCAGAGGCCCAGGAGGAAATTCCCGGCTTCACTCCCTGCAGGGCCGACAGCACTGTGAGCCATCCCACCCACCAGGACAGGGACAGGCAGAGGCCCCCACACAGCCCCAGCTTCCTGCAGCTCTGACCTCGCCCACCGCGCCACTGGGGGTACCCAGCCTCCCTCTGCCTCGGGCGCTCCTCGATGCTGCTCCCTCCCCCACTCACAGACCCCATCCAGCCTAGTTTCCAGAGTCCCCAGGCACTGCTAAGACGTTTTTCTGTTTGCACACACCTATATCTACAAGTACTCTACACTCGGTTACCTTTTTGTGTTTGCTTGCTTCTAATTTTCAGGTTCCTTCATTTGCTCAACAAACACGGACTGAAAACCTATTATGCACTGAGTCCTAAGTGAACCCCAGGGATGCAGTCCCTGCCCCCAGAAGTTCAGGGTCGGTCACTGCAAGTCAGGCAGATAAACAGGCCATCTCTGTGCCGTGTGGTCCGAGCTGGAATGGAGGGGAGGGGGGAAGTTCAGGGAGGACCTCAAATGCAGAAGAGGTCATTGCAATCTCTCCAAGGAGGTAACAGGTGAACTGAATCCTAAAGGGGGAGTAAGAGCTTGATTCAACTTACACCTGCTCTGCACGGAGGACTGAGGCATAAAGTTTGAATCCGTGTACTCATCCACTGATCCAAATTAACATCCAGTAGCTCCCGGCATGTGCCAGACCCCACCAAGTACAGCTGAGTCTCCAGCACGCCACTCCCCTCTGGGGGTCTGCCCCTGTGCTCTCAGCCCTCTGCAAGTGCCCCAGCGAGAACTCACCTGCTTTCTGAGGCCAGCCTCAGACCCGAAGGAGGCACTTACATCACCTTGCACCCCCTCACGCTGCTTCCAAATGCTGTGACTCTCCCAGACCCAGGTGATTCTCCAAATGGCCTGAGTGTAACAAAACCCCCACAACCCGACCTCCGTAAAATCGCTAGGAAGCCCCTCCCTCCCCCTCCGAGAGTGGGAGGTTTCACAAGCTCACAGGGCAGGTGCTCAGATGAAATTGCGAGATTGTGCGGAGTTCACCTTCGATGACAGCCACGCCAGGAACAGATAATCCTGGAGGAAGCCTCAGAGCTGACTTGAATCCGTGCCCACGGAGAGGGGATCCAGAATCAGCATGACCTTGAACAAAACTTCAGTCCCTTCCTGGACTGGGCATTTCCTCTGCATAATTAATCGGAGCGCTGTCCTTGGGACTGACAGGCTGGCCGCAATGAATTATCTGAATATTTGCTCCAGGTTCTGGGGATACGCAAAGTGATTAAAAAGGGGTTTGGAAACACGGACTTGTTTGTTCTCGTCCCCTAATTGTTTGCTAAACGATTCGCCGTAATTCCATGTCACATCTCCATGCTCCTCCAGGTAATACGTGCATAATATGGAAGCAAAATTAAAATTCCCAAATCACAAACACAGTGGGGGTGGGGGGTGGGCTGAGAAATTCAAGAAGGCATCACGCATGTGACCTGCCAATCCCAGGCACCGGTGTCGCGTCCCGTCTGGATTTGTAGACTAACCTGTGTGCAGCCTGGGGTGTCGCACAGAGGACACCCACGGGTGTACCCTACCAGCATGTGACAGGAGGCCGGGCAGTGAGTTTGCTCCTGTGCCACCGGGAGACCTGGGTTCTAACCCTGGGGTTGCCACACTGTCCCTGAGTGCAGGAAAAGCATCTGAGGCTGAGTTAGGACTAAGCCACCAAGGGTCTCACGGAGCCACGTGCCCTGACCCATCCCCCCCATCCTGCAGCTGCTCGAGCCCAGGCTTTGGTGCACAAAGAGGAGAACGGAGACCTGGGCCTGCTCTTCTCTTCTGATAGGCAAGTGGAGCCTCTCTGTGGCGAGCCCATCCCAGCAGGGCTCACAAGCGATCGGGTGATTGGGGTGGGCCCCCCAATTCCCAGAAATTCCCATCCTGCTTCCAGGTTCTTTACCTTTCAGAGCATGGACAGCGGCAGTCACTTCTGGATCCAGGAAACAGAAACCAGAGACTCAGAGCTACCAGATCTGAGACAGTCTGCAAGGTCATGGAGTCCTCTGCACATGTGAGTCCCAGCGACGGAGGGGCTGCCAGCATCCAGCGAGGGCCAACTGCTCGGGACCCACAGCATCTGGCTACTCACGCCGCACGCCACGCCTGGGTGCCCGTCCCTTGGCCTGGACCCTGGGTTCCCTGCAGACAGGGGGCTGTACCTCACTCATCTGTGTCCCCAGAAGCCAGCACCCGCCAGCCACAGAGGAGCTGCTCAGTGGATGCGGTTTTGACTTCTGTCAATCAGAATCCTCCCGGACATAGCCCCACAGGCCCAGCCTTGGTCAAGCAGTCTGCACTTAGAGCAGGCATACTCATTTCACGCCTTCTGTGTGTTATTGTGGACTTTTCCCAGCTATGTAAATTGTCTCCACAATAAAACTGGGAATTATGAATTCATATTCTCTGAATCCTTAATAATATCAGGCACAGATGGGTAGGGATCCACATGAAAAGCTGCCAAGAGAGGGGCGGGGGAAGAGAGAAGAGAAGGGAAGGGAAGGGGAGGGGAGGGGAGGGGAGGGGAGGGGAGGGAAGGAAAGAGGGGAGGGGAGGGAAGGGAAGGGAGCTGGAGGGGAGGGGGAAGGAAGGGAAGGGAAGGGGGAGGGAATAGTTGAAAGCCGAAAACTCCAGGACCCAGACAGTAACAGCAAAGCGAGAACACTGCATCACTGAGTCACTACTACAATTCAGTGGCCCACAGTGCAGAGCTGAGCCCTTGGAGCAGGCGGGCTCACCGGTCTGAATCAAGACTGTGCTTTATTTAGTCCGATCAGAAGGTGAACGCAAACATCATGACTCACTGTTGCTTTACAATCAGCTCCCCGCCCCCAACCCCCAAGCGCAGGACAAGTATTGATTCCCCGAATCCTCCCTCCCTTGCAAGCTCTGGGCAACACCTCTGCGTGCACACATTAGTCACCGGCTGTCCCTCGCCTGCAGTGGGGCCACATGCTGCCCAGTGAATCTCCAGCTTTGCAGACGCGTCCCCATGAGTCACAGCCCGGCTCTGAGGCAGACAGGCTGCTCTGTGGACATGCGTAAGAGCCGACCCCCCAAGGAGCATGAAGTTGGGAGAGGCGGGCCTTCCCCCACCCTTAGGAGACTCCTGCCTGGACGGTCGAATACGGATCTCCAGCTCCAGAGAGGAAGTGGGGTTCATAAGGGTGCCGTCTGATTGTACTTGCTTACCACTGGAGACCAGCACGCTCCACCTGCCTCCGCAGCTGGGGCCCGGCTGCTTACCCAGAAGAGCAGGGCACCAAGGCCTGGTCATCCTGCGCTCCAGACTTGCCTTCCGCGTGATTCACCACCCCAACCCGTGTCCTTTGCTCTAGCCCCGCCAAACAGCTCAGTTAGGCACACGGAGCATGACCGTTTCAGACCCCTCTACCTGTGCCGCTGCCCCTTCCCTATCAGGAATGGCTTCCCACCCTCCCCTGCCCCCGTCGGCTGCGGGCCCCCGGGCAACTTTCGGATGCCAGGCTGAGCCACCCTTCATTCCTCTGCACTGCGGAGGGGAGCCCCATGTGCGCTTCCTCTAGCTCCTGCTTCAGATGATTGGCTCACTCCCTCCATAACGCAATGAGTGCCGAGGACAGAGAGCCTGTGTGACGGGCACTGGTGGCCCAGTGTTCCCCCACCCATCACCCCACTGCAGAGCAGAATGAAAACTGAGAAAGCGATCCCGGGCTGAGGACGGGCAAGTATTAGCCCATGCTATTGAAGTCACCGCATCCTATCCAGGGTGATGGCCGAGACCCGAGGGCTAAGCCAATCAGCACGTGGCCTCGCCATGGAGAGGGCTGGTGGGTCAGACACAGGCGTGAGATCTGATCCTGTCTGAGCAAGACAAGAGCTTTGCCTGTAGAGTGGCAGAAAAGATTTCTCTCTCTATGTATATATATACATATATATATCTGTGTCTGTCCCGTCCTTCCCCGCACTGGCCAAGAATAAGGAAGAGCATTAGCTCAGTGGTTCCTTGGCCATGAGGAAAACCAGCCTCCATGTGGAGCCCGCCTTGAGCATGCCAGAGGGGAGACAAACTGTGTCCCAATGACACCGCGGCACCTCTGGGTCCTCCAGCTACGCTCTGGGTTGCTGAGTGCATCTGGGGCCATCGCTCACAGTGGAAACCCCCAAACCCACACTGTACTCACCGTTCTATCCCCGTGGCCAGCTCCCTACAGGAAACAGGACAGCTGCTCAGAAATGCAAGTGTCAGCATGGCTCACGTGCTGTCTGATTAAGGAACAATGCACGAGGAGGACGAGAGAAACCAGCTGAGAGCAGTGGATGGACCAAGGGCAGGTAATAACCATGATCTCACGCAGCGGACTTAATCGCGGCACCAGCGCTCACCCCAGGTCTCCCTGGCTCCAAGCGCCTGGCTCATCTCCACCAGCTGTGCTGCCTGGTGGCCCAGACCCCATGGAGGGCGTTATCGGGGCACACTGCGGATCCCATACTCAATGTGTGTTATCAGGAAATGCTTTAAGGGTGTATTTTAATACTGACCCAGATAATATTATTTCCTATCTTCTTTGTGCATTACATAAAAATATAAAATGCCGTTATCTTACCAAAACAACCAGTGATATCTCTCCAGGGCCTCTGCTGATTGTATCAACATGTCAGCATCGTTTTTATGTTTTTGTCACCAATATCTCTTCCTGCTTCCTACATTTTTTCCACTTAACTCTTTCATTGGCAGGCAGGTCTCTCCTTGTCTGCATAATCATTACATTTATCCTTTGAAACGACTGCATCCCTTTCTGCCGCAGAGACAGCTTGACTCCGCAGACGCTGAGGGTTGGGTGTGTGGACTGCCTCTGATTTTTCACTGGAATAATCCATTCATATTGATAGAACAGCTACTCAGGATGTTAACCAGACGGACTTTCCTTTTTTTTAAATAACTGCTAGAGAGCAGAGTGAGAAGCAGGGATTCTGGGTCCCTCCCACCCGTCGGTTTCAAGCAAGGTGCCTCTATTTGCAAGGACTGAAACTCACTCATGCTGGCAGAACTAAGGAAAGGGGGAATTTAGGGGCGTCTGGGTGGGCATAGGCAGTTAGGCATCGGACTCTTGATTTCAGCTCAGGGTCGTGATCTCAGGGTCTTGAGATCGAGCCCCACATCAGGCTCCACGCTCAGCTCATAGTCTGCTTGAGATCCTCTCCTTCTCCTTCCGCCCCTCCAACTTGTGTTCTCTCTCTCCCTGAAATAAGTAAACAAATCTTTAAAAAATAGACAAGGGGAGTTTAGCGTAGGGGTAGAAGGATGGAGGCACTTGGGAACCAAGAGACAGCCAGTCTCGGGAGCAGCTAGGGACCTTCTTTATATGTTTTCTGTTCCTCCTATGTGTCTGTCTGTCCCCTCGCTCCCCCTCTCCTCTCTTTCTGCCTATCTGGCTCTCTTTGCCTCTCTGCCTCTCTCTCTCTCTCTCTCTGTCTGTCTCTGTATCTCTTTCCATCTCTGTCTCTCTGCTCTTTATGTCTGCATCTCTCTGTGTCTCTGTCTCTGTGTGACTCTATTTCTGTCTCTGTTTCTCTCTTTCTCTGCCTCTCTGTCTCTGTCTGTCTCTTGACGAGTGTCCATTACTACCAAGCCCCAAATCCACCCTGCCCTTCTGGTCTAATACCCATCCTCGGTTGTCCCTGGGCTGAAATTCCCAGGGCATTGTGCTCCTGTATGGCCAGATGTGGGGTGTCGGGGGTGTCATGTGTTATACCCCTACCCACTGACTCCTGTCTCTTCAATCAGAACAAAAGGCAGGGCATGTCCTTCAAAAGCAGGCCTCCCAGATTTGAACCTGACTCCACCACCCGCTGCTCTCTGACTTTGGGTAAATGGTACCTTCATAGTGAGCTCCCCGTCGCTGGATGTATTCAAGCTGAAACACTCGGCTGAAGGTGTCCATTCTGGCTGTGCTCATGAGCAGTGGCTCCCCCTCCAGCTTCCTGCCCCGGAGGAGTTCTCACTGCTGCCCAAGGAGACAATGTTCAAAGATGTTCAGTGCACAGTAGTTTACACAGTCAACAAAGGACCGAGAGCAGCCTGGGGGAACAGAAAGGGACACGCCATGTGCACAACCACAGAGCTGTCAGCTCGATTTCTCACCCAAACATGGAGTGACAACCTTGAAGAAAGTGGGATCTAATCTACTGTCCATCTTATCAACGAGACACCTGTAGTCCCCAAACGATGCTATGGGATTTCCCGGGACACATGGGGAAATGCATGTTTGCAAGGGCACGCAGCACGTGACAGCCCGTGTGTGGCAGGAGAGGGCAGTAGGATCTGGAATAACAGAGAAAAGAGGAGGAAACATTGAAGCAGAATGAAACCAAACCAGGAATCCCCCTGCAGATGGACGCCCCTCCCAGCCCCCCCCACCCCCCCGCTGCCACCAGCCAGCCACCCTCCTCTGGACCAGGCATCCCCAGATCTCCCTGCTGTGCTTGAGTGTGACATCACATCATTCCTGGGCTTTTACCCGCGTCTGCAGGATTTAACAAGTGCTGAAAACATACTGGGCATTTAGGAAGGAGGGAAGCAACTCGTTTTGCACATTTGTCCCCAGGTCTGGTGGGAGGAGAAGTCTGAAGGGAAAACGAGACTGCTGGAAGAATCTTTAGAGAGCTTCCTGCCGCTCGCACCCAGGGGACCCCTAACACTAGGAGGAATGCTGTTTTCAGAGGCACCCCGTTCCGCTTCCCCAGGAGGAGAATCTGCCTCCCCCCCGGACACCACAGCAACAGGGACAGCACTGGTCCTGCCCCACCACGGGGCGGGTGGAAGCCAAGGCCCAGAGAGGGGATGCGGAATCCAGCCATTCACATGTAGTGTAACTACTGATGAACTTTATTCTATTCCTTACAATTTGTTTCACTCTGTGTCATCTTTCTGTCCTCTTGGTCATGTGACCAAGAAACTATTATTCATTTTCTTTTCACCCTTTGTTAATTTGGAAACTCTCTTAGCCTTTTCCACTCCATCAGTGCCTACCAACCCTTGGTGTGCTGTCTTCATCAGGTATATATCTTGTTAGAAATATCTGGAGCAGAGATGTTAACTATTCTTTCTCCCACCAAAGATGTGTTGTATCCCCACTGAAACACGCTATATCACCCACAATCCCTCCTCGTCCGCCCGGGAAGACGGCTGCTGGAGATGCTTTCCACTTTCCTTTTGCTCCTCCTCCTTCCACCCCGGGTAAGACTGTGAGGATGTTTTTACCTTTCCCCCTGATCCCACTACTCTCAACTCTGAGTTTTCACTGAGATGGTTTAACATATTGTCAGTTTTGGGGCGTCTGGATAGCTCAGTCAGTTGAGCATCTGACTCTTGGTTTCAGCTCGGGTCATGCTCTCAGGGTCATGAGATCAAGCCCCGAGTCAGGCTCTGCACTCAGTGGGGAGTCTGCCTCCGTCCCTCTCCCTCTGCCTCTCCCCCAGCATGCACACCCTTGCTCTCTCTCTCAAAAAATAAACAAAAAGATTAAAAAAATAAATATACACATACTTCCAGTTTTGAACCGTGTGGTATAGTCTGTCCTTTCTATTTCAAAAGTCTTTATTGAGCAAACATATTACATGACCCTAGGCAGCCTAACCTCATTCATTTACATTTAACTGCACACACATATTTGTATATAATATATTCTATAACACAGCACGGCTCACCATTGCTTCTGGCCTCCTCATCTCCCCCGGCTTGAAGTCTGTCTTCGAATTTCTTCATTTCATGAGTATCACTGGCAGTATCCTTCTGCCCAAGGACCCTTTGGTGGAATCTAGGAGTCGGTATCTTGGTTCTTTTCCCCCAGCTGTCTGTAGATTTTCACCATCTCCAATCTGCTAGTTGATGTAGAGGAAAAGTCCAATGTCAGTCGGATTCTTTCTTCTTTGTAGGTAATTTGCCATTTCTGCCAGGAAGCTCGTAAGGGCTTCTCTTTATGCTTAGAGTTTGGGGATTTCCACAAGTTAGGCCTAAGGTCGTGTCTTTTCTTATTCATCTAGGCTGAAACTCAGTGAACTCTTTCAATCCACAAACTACTTTTTTCTTTGGCTCATAAAAGATGTCTTCTGTTTGTTTGTTGATTATCTTTCCTCCAACTACCCCTTTCTCTGAAAGTCCTGTGGCTCACAGTTAACTTCCCTGCATCTCCTAGTCTCTCATCTTTTCTCTGATGATTCCAAGTCTCCGTAATTTTGTTCTGAGATTTCAGTTATCTCAAACGCTTGCCCCTGTGGACCACTGACTTGGCTCTCTCCCATGACCAACATCTCCTGCTCCCTTCTTTTAGCTCAGAGATAACACATGTCAGTCCCAGAGAGTCTTACTCACCTACTGCCCGACTCACTTTACGTTACTGTCTTATCTTACAATTCAAGTGGTCATCCGTCTCCACCAGCGAGACATTTGCTCTCTGTATCCTGACTTGCCTCCTTCTCTCTGGCTCCAAAACCTCAAGATTGGTTGTTGTCATTTCTTTAGGACTCCAGTTTAATTTGATTATTAACGTGCTCAAACCAACAGAAGGGTTGCGGGTAATAAGGCAGAGCTGGAGGCAGACCAACGGGCAGAGCCCTGCTACGGTTCTCTGCTGGAGGAACCACCCCGCCCACCAGCCTTCCTGTGCTGCCTCGGCATCACGGGCAGGGCGGAAATAGCCCACTGTTTCATGAAGTCTTCAGCACTTAATGGCCAAGGGCACCAGGCTCACTCATGCAGGCAAACGTCAGCCTCTCCTTTGTTCTCCCAAAGCCTTGATGTCTCTGAGGGCCAAGTTCTTTCCACTGAGCACCTTACAATTCCTGGCCCTCACCCTGGAACTCCCAGAAGCTGGTCTCCGGGTCCTTGCTCCATCCCACAGGGGAACCACTTGTCATTGCCACAAAGCCCAGGGCCCCGCCAGAGCTCAGCTGTCCCTGGACCCCACAGGTGTGGCCAATAGAATGGAGAAGGGAGACGGGCCCGTTCAGGTCATGTATTTCCAGATTCTCCCTCTTTATCATCATTTATTAAATATTAGAAGGAGGGAGGATGGCACGGGGACAGGAGAAGAAAGGAGAAGCGTTTTGAAATGGATCAGGATGTGAAACAACTTGGGACTGCTAGTAACTGAGACTCTGCCAGCGGCCTGCAGGCCGACATCAATGTTTTTGCATATTATGTCGTTTCACCCTCCCATCAACCTTAGAATTAGAGTAGTTACCCCCAATTGTCTTAGCTCCTACTGCTGTAATATACCACTACAGACCGAGGGCCTTACATAACAAACATTTGGGTTGCACATTCTAGGGGCTGGAAAGTCCAAGACCAGGGTGCGGGCTGATGCGTTCCTGGCGAGAGCTCTCTTCCTGGCTCGCGGGTGGTTGTCTTCTCACTGTGTCCTCACGAGGCAGAGAGAGGGAGCTCTCGCGTCTCTTCCTCTTCTTATGAGGGCACTAATCCCATCATGGGGGCTCTACCCTCATGACCTTATCTAAGTCTGATTTCCTCCCAAAGGCCCCACCTCCACATACCATCAGAGTTGGGATAGGGTTTCAATATATGAATTGGGGGGGGTGGACCCCAATCACAGATGAGAAAGCAGTTATAGAGGAGAGACTCAGGTGGATTAAATATTTTGCTCAACGTCCAACAGCCAGAAGCGGCAGAGATGAGATCTCCCTTATTCCAAGGGTCCTCATCTTTGTACTACAACGTGCTGAACACAGATATTCTTTAAAATTTTTTTTCCTTAGGAAAAAACCCCACAACAAGCCACTCTGTCCAGGAGTGTCTGGTTATTTTATGAGGCTTTATAGCATTTGCTTCTCCCTGTGGTGACACTACTTGGAATGAACTGGCTGTTCCTGAGCAGGGGAGAAATTCATTTTCTTCCTCTAGAATCTGCCCGAACTAAGAATAGGCCAGGGGCGATCTGTGTATGACACTCTGAGCTGGGAACGCCAGCCTGGTGAAGCTTCCCCTGTCCATGGGATGAGACTGGAGAGGGGACGCAGAGAGAGGCCCGTGGTCTCTATGCTGAGGCAGGGCTGGGAATCACCTGGGCTGGCCTCTCAGAGATGTTAGACAGTCACGTGCACACACACACGCATACACAGACACATGCACACATGCATACACACGTGCACACACGTGCAGGCACAAGGTACACACAGTCTCTCGCACATACATGCATGCATATGTGTGCACTGCATACACGAATACACACGTACACACACGTGCACACACATATACACAAAATGTACACACATGCACGCACACAGGACACACGTATGCACGTGCATACACATGCACACACAATCTATACACCACATACACATATACGACACACAGTTTAATACGTTCTCCCACTTGACTGTATGCTGGACTCATGAAACACTTTAACGTGGGAGGGAGGGATCAGAACTTCCCAGCGAATGCCTTCGTAGTAAAAAAAACTAGTCTTTTTTTTCCACTCTTGGTTTGTATATATCGCAACCGCAGCTTTATGCTGGCGATAAAGGAAATGAGAGAGAAGGGGAAACATCCGGCCAGAATCCCTCCAGTCCGGCGCCACGCTTTGTCTCCATTCCCTCCCGTTCCCCCTGCACCCCTTATTCAGATGGAGACATATTTTTACAAAGCTCCAATCACTTTTCACAGATTATTTTCAGAGTTACGGTTGTTATCAGCCGGGGTGGATTCCACTGAGCGGAATTTCCTAATTTACTTTGCCGTGTAAATATCCCTACTGCTATTTCTTTTTAGTTGTTTGCAAATTTCTGCCACCATACGTAACCGCACAGAGAACGTTTTCAGGAAGAGGGGTTCTGCGATTTGGGGAGTATTTCCTAAGGATGGATGGCTGGGTCGCTGGTCGCTGGGCGCGTGGATGGGAGAGGCTGGGCCAAAGCTGGGTTTTATAAGCATCATGTTCGTGGGGCGTTCAGGGAAACCCAGAGACCGTGCTCACTGCTGATCCTCGGAGAGTGAGACAAGAGAGGTAGGCTGAGCTGGGAGGGTCCAGGCAGCCCTGCCTCCCCTCAGTCAGGTCCTTACTCTCCCCTCTGATGTGTTAGATTTCTGCAAACAATTTCATTTCAATAGAGTGGCGCGATAAACATGTTTGAAAACAAGAGTTCGCAATTATTCCTAAGAATATTCCTATCGAGCTCCGTTGGTTCATGAATGCCTATTTTCATTCATTTACTGATCCATGAATGGGTATTTTCATTTTATCTAAGCATTCGTTCCACACTTTTTGAAGATCCCCTATGTGCCGGGCTAGACATCAAGGGTGAAAATATGAAGAGCGAGCCCTGGCTCTATAGGGCCCACGATTTAGTAGGAGAGAGAGACATCCGAATACTGATCACAGTGCAGAAAGTTCCTGAGTCACCAGAGCATTATCTCATTTCTCACAAGAGCTTTCTGGGACATTTCTTGTGATATCCCCATTTTGCAGATGAGGAGACTGAGGCTGAGGAACAAGTTAGAGATCACATGGCTAATAAGTGCCATGTGGGACTCAGACCAAGTCTCTCTGCCCAGAGTGTGAGCTCTCCGCCGTGTGACCTTGCAACTACTACTCAGCATAAACCGTGGCCTGTGCGATACTCAAGAAGGGGTTGAGTTGGGGAGGACCAGAGAGGGCAAATGGCTCCCACAAAATTACACAGCAAAGGCAGGAGAAAGCTGGGGCTGAACCTCAGGTGCCTTGACTCCCTGTCCAGTGCTCCCACCTCAGCAGTAAAGGACGGGCCCCTGGCTCTTTGCCCTTGCGTGGGGTGGGAGGGGAGCTGTGAAACTTCCCAAGGCATGATATGCTGTCCACGGCGAGGATGGCGGAAGTGACAAGGAGGGGAAATTTCTTTGACAAGGGACAATGAAACTGTGGGGTTTTCAGGACAGCAAATCTTCTCGGGTTCTCTGAAAAACTGGGTCAGCTCGCAATGCTGAACGCCCTCTTTGGCTGGAGTTTTCTACCTGGAACAGCATTTCACGCACCACAGACATCATTACTGCCCCCCAGGGGACTGAACGGTCTGACAATGCTCCCCAAAGTTAATGACCAAAATTATGCAAAATCTCAAGGAAATGGGAATCAGGGAAAACGTCCCTCACTCCGCACTACCGTCCTTCCCTCTGGGGCAGAGGTTCTGAGACACGAAAACCAATCCACTTTAACCCAAACCCCATGGCTTCTGCACATAATGAAAGGGCTGTACTTGAAAGGAGATGAAAGACAGCAACGGGGGGCTCAGCTTTCTCACCACTACAGAGCTCAGGAACGGTCCTCAGAGGGCAGGAAAGAGCGTCTGGGGGCCAAGATACGCAGGATCCAGCTGCCACCTCACAGTGTGACCTTGGGCATGTCACTTCCCCTCACTGCTTAGTCTCTCATGCGTCACATGAAGACGTTAGACTAGTCAAGGTTCACTGAAGAAACAAAACCAATAAGATTATACATATATAATTTACTTCTCTCTATATTAATATGTGTTTGTATATAATATGTATCCTCATATATATCTTTTATATCTGCATATAGATATATATTCCTATATACCTTTATATATCTATAAATCCTTATCCATATATATGTATCCATACACATATCCATGTATCTATTTCCTTGTATATATCTTTACTATGTATCTATCTATATAGACATAGATATATACAGAGATTTATTTTAAGCAATTGGCTCACATGGATGTGGATGCTGAAATCTAGGGCAGGTCAGCAGGCTAGAGACCCAGGCAGGAGCTGGTGCTGCGGTCTGATGGCAGAATTTCATCTTTGGGAAACTTCAGTTTTTTATTCTTAAGGCCTTTGACTGATTGGACAGTATGATGACCATGATGGGATGATGGTGATGGTGGTGGTGGTGGGATGATGAAGATGAAGATGAAGGAATGATGAAGATGAAGGGAGCAGGATGATGATGATGGTGGGGTGATGAAGGTAATGATGATGATGGTGGTGGTGTTGGGATGATGATGATGGCGGGATGATGATGGTGGGATGATGAAGGTAATGATGATGATTGGGGTGGTGTTGTGATGATGATGATGATGATGGTGGTCGGATGATGATGATGATGGTGGGATGATGAAGGTGGTGATGATGGTGGTGCTGGGATGATAATGCTGCTGCTGCTGATGGTGGTGGGATGAGGATAAGGATGATGGTGGGATGATGAAGGTGGTGATGATGGTGGTGCTGGGATGATAATGGTGGTGGGATGAGGATGATGGTGGGATGATGATGGTGGGATGATGAAGGTGATGATGATGGTGGTGCTGGGATGATAATGATGATGACGATGATGGGGTGGTGGTGGGATCAGGATGATGGTGGGATGATGATGGTGGGATAATAAAGGTGATGATGGTGGTGGTGGTGGGATGATGATGATGGTGGTGGGATGATGATGGTGGTGGGATGAGGATGATGGTGGGATGATGATGGTGGGATGATAAAGGTGATGATGATGGTGGTGCTGGGATGATAATGATGATGATGATGGTGGTGGGATGAGGATGATGATGATGATGATGGGATGACCATAATATGATGATACTGATGGGATGATGGTGAGGAGGAGGGTGGGAGGAGGACACTGATGGCATGAGGATGGCATGATGAAGACAGGACATGCCCACAGGTGCCGTTCTGACAACAGTTGGGAGAGAGGCAAAGATGTGCAGTGACAAGGATACAAACCTGATATCCTCACATCTGAGTTCTTATCTTGCTTCCCTCATGTTCCAGCAAGTAGTTTCACCCACCTGAGCCTCATTCATCCAAGAGACGTAGGCAATATGGATCCCAAGAACCAAGAGATAGTCCAATTCTGCCTCTGACTTTCTATCACTCCCCATAAGCTCTCTGGGGAAAATTTGGGCCCAGAGAACAGGCAGAAGAGAAGCCTTTACGACCCACTGGGACCCACGAAGAAGGAGAGTACACCCACCCACCCCCCGTGTGCTCCTTTCCTGAGCTAAGCTGGCCTGACTGGCCTTGAGCTGAGGCACCCCTCAGGCCGACCGTTTGTGTCAGGGCTCACCGCTCTGCTCCTCTGATCTGCCCTCGGCCCCCTCCCTCTGGAAGGCCACCCCCCACTCTTTCTCTGATTCCTCCAGCCTCTCAGCCTCCAAAGACACTGCCCAGAGCCCTGGAGTGGCTCTCCCTCCCATTCCACTGCCTGCCTGCTTCCCCTGCATATACACTTCAATGATCTTAATCACTGTGGACTTAAGAAGGTGAATCCTGCTTTCCCATTTAATACCTTGCCCACTCAATATCATCAGTTGTATTTAGTTGCCGCTTGTTATTTTTGATACCCACGAAGGCCCAGCAGGTGGGCCATGAGATCGTCTGTCACACACTCACTGCACGTCAGACTTGGGCACCCTGCTAGCTCTGCCTTGGCTTCCAAAGAGCGTGCAGCCTGGCTGCATGATTTCTTGCCCGCTCTCACTCAAATATTCCATTACTGAATGTTTGGGTTGGTTCAGATGTCCCCTTCTGTAAATGATTCCAGAAGTTATGTCTTTGGGCATAAAGCTTTTTCCAGTTTTTGGATCATTCGTATCTTTGGCCATTTCTGGAACACCTCTACACAGTCAGGGGTCTGTTTCAACTTGGCCGCATCCCCACCTCCTTCTACCTTCACTGCAGGGGAAATGCACAAGGCCAAATTTCCAAGAATCCTCTTCCAATATGGTTCCTATTTCGTTTTTGCAGATGAGAGACTCCACTGACAATGGAAGGGAAAAGGGAAGAAGCCGTTATTACTTGGGGGAAGCTGGGGGCGGGTCCTTCACCTCAGTGTCCGCTGGAGTCAGGTTGCTGTAGTGCTGTGGGCAGCAGGGTCAGTGATGTTTCCTTCCCTGTAACACCTAGACCTTCGTTCTACCTCGGATGCACACCACGGTGCCCCCTCCCAAGCCCGCTCTTCAGGGATGATACACACGTTCCGGCTGCCGACCGATAGCTCACAGCTACGTCTCTCACTGGGAATTGCCTTCCAAAGGAGGTAAACCCACACCCAAGGTTATATCCTCTCCAAGCGTGTGGCCAGTAGCCAGCGACGGACCTCCTGGATAAAAAGACCAAGCTCTCGGGCTCCCGTTTGGGACAACAATGAAGGGCCATCCCGAATCAGGGTTCCCCATCAGATTGGCGGAGGCCTCCCAGCAACACACTGCAAGTCAGCTTCTCCTTCCACCCAATCCTCCTTTCCTTGTTTCCTTACAGGTGTATCTCCCAAGAACACTGTCCAATAAATTCCCACACACAAATCCTCGGAGCCTGTTTCCAGGGAACCCAATCGAAGACTCCAGTCTTTGCTGCCCAAACCCTTCCAAGAGTCACGTAAGCCAAGCAACTGCCAGCTTGGTTTGTCCTGACTACTGGCATCGATGATCATAACAGAAATTGGGCCTGGGGGGTACCTGGGTGGCTCAATCGTTAACTGTCTGCCTTCAGCTCAGGGCGTGATCCCGGAGTCCTGGGATCCAGCCCCACATAGGGCTCCTCCACTGGGAGCCTGCTTCTTCCTCTCCCTCTCCCCCTGCCTGTGTTCCCTCTCTCACTGGCTGTCTCTCTGTCAAATAAATAAAAATAAAATCTTAAAGAAAGAAAGAAAGAAAGAAAGAAAGAAAGAAAGAAAGAAAGAAAGAAAGAAAGAAAGAAAGAAAAAGAAATTGGGCCTGGAAGTGGAATTCGGCCAGAGGAACAAACCTGATCTATGTGGTACTTCCTTAATGGTCAGGTGATGGGCATTGAGGAAAATGAAGGCAATATGGAAATATGTCAATTCAGCTTATTACAAAATAGCACAGCATATGGTGAAACTCGCCTGTAGTTATGTGGGAGGCAGACCGCGGGCTTACTGCATTGGCAGTTCTAGGGCAGGGGTTAGAAAAAGATCATTAGTGATGTGCACTCCCTGCGATTGGCTGGATTTGATAAGACATTATAAGAGGAGATGAACTCAGATAAAAAAAAAAAAAAAGGAAAACAGGGAGTCCAGAAATGTGGGGCTTTGCATGGATGGAAAAAAAAAAAAAAGCCAACTCTCTTTAGATCCCAAACACGAAGAAATGGAATCAAAAGAAGCTTTAAGGTACAAAGTCCAGCCAAGCTTCCCCGTCAAGATCAAATTTACAGCCACGATCAGAGTCAGGGTGTGGGTTGCCAGCCTGCAGCTCCAGATAACCTCGGTGGGACCTCCATGAAGGAGGGAGGGGCAGGGAGCAAGGGAGCAGAGAAAGAATCAGACTGGGAACCAGTTGCAGAACAAGGTTGAGCTGCAGTTACTGATGCGTGGACCCAGCTGGAAGCTAATATTTCCGAAATGTGCTGTTTGTGGGGGTCCTATTACCAGACTGAGCAAGCCTTTCACAGTTCAAGTCTGAAGACCATCTTTGCACCAAACTTCTAGAACACCCAGTGGGATAGAGAGCCAAGCAGTCCCCCAGAGAGGGATTATTCCTCAGTGACCAACTTCCATGCTACCAAGAAGGCTCATGAAACAAAAACAAAAACAAAACAAAAATAAAACAAAACAAAAAGTAAAAAAAAAAAAAAAAAAAAAAACACCCAGAGGATAGAATCAAGACTAACAGAGAACAATCAACAAGGAGCATCTCCCAGAGAGTGACGTCATTGAGGTCATGTATTGAGGTCCTATCTTTCCAGTTCTATCCGTATATATTGAGGGCAGGGTTAAGCAAGTTACTTCTTTTCTGTTCAGAGATCTCTAGACCAAGAGGAGCCATGTAAACCTGATGGGAAGATGGTTGAACATCGTTTGGAAATTCTGAGTTTGAAACTGCACGTAGCACCGGGAAGAGATTTTGGAGGAGGGGTTAAGTGAGCTGGGGGGAAGGGGAGAGAAGACATCAAAGGGACCTTTGGAGCCCAGAGGGCATACTTGGTAGAGATAGTACTCACCTGGTATTCTGTGTGCTTCCCTCCATTTCTCAGCCTCCCTTACAGTTGGGTTGGGGCTATGTGACTCGTTCTGACCCATCTGTGAATGACATCACGTGTCTTTCTCTCTTGCAGAGGGAGCGTGCACCCAGTGACACAGCTGCAAGGCGCAGGAGGGCCCCCTGTGCACACTGACCTTCAAGTTCCTTGAATTTCACACCTTACTGCATTACGTCACAGAGAATTGTGCTTGTCTCTGCAGCACAGCCTAGCCTGTCCTGACTAATACTCCTACTATGTGCTACTTTCCTCTTGTCCCCGAGTAGAAACAGGCTGGATCGCAAAGTAATTCAATGGTTGTTACAAAGATTCCAAAATCTTACAGAATTCGAATGTTCTGCTCCTTGGACTTCTGTAATCTCTTTTGGTTAGACTCATTTTCTGCTGTTATTTCTGAAGGGTGAGGAAGAGGCTCGAGGACTCCCCGATGCCCTCCCTCCTCTTGTTGACTCCAGCCCTTCAGTAAGCTGTGTGGCCCAGACTCCCCTACGACGTCCCCTCTTTCAGCGCTCATCCCACTGAGAAAGAGTGATGGGTCCCCAGCAAACTATCCTCACCCTTTCTCAACCAGGTGCAGCGGCAACAGCTCCCTCCTTGGGTTCCCAGCTCCAGCCGGAGCCAGCTTGCTTGGAACAGGTCTCTCTCTCCACACCGTGATAGCTTTGTGCCAGTGCCCCTAGCCGGAAAAGTCTTACCCTTTCCGAGACCCAGAGCTCTTTGAGGAGCCTCTGTTCCTTGTTCCAAGGACGCCCCACAGGAACTTCGCATAGCGATAGCAACTGCTTACCAAGCTTCCGCTCTGCCCAGAGCTTCCTAAACCTACCTCCCATCGTCTCAACAGCAATTCGAGGTTGAAGTTTCCTCCTCCATTTACACAGGAGGAATCCGAAGCTCAGAGAGGTGAAGTGACTGGCAGAAGATCCACAGCAAATAGGAGAACTGGGATTGGAAACCAGATTTGTTGGATTTCAAGGCTGATGCTGTTTTTACCTTCGGTTGATTTTTGCACCTGCTGCCTGTCCCTTCCCTGTTAGAAGTGAACTCTGCACCGTTCCAATTTCGCTCGCCATTGTTGTCCCTTTGCTTCCACGTACTGAGCACTCTGCAAGCCCGTGAGAGCCTGGAATGACAAAGAAGTTGCAATTAAAGCAAGATAAGCAGCTTCCTGAAATTTGCACCATTTAAATCGTCAAGGATGAGCTCCATTGAATGTAAGACAAAGGCCCAGATGGTCAATGGTCAATGTTCCCTTCCCATTTCAGCTACAATGTTCCTTGTTTTGCAAACTTCTCGAGCTGCTCTCTGATACCAGTATATATATAAGGCCCCCTGAAGGATTCTCCACCGTTCTCCAGTATGGCTCTCGCTTGTCCTCATCAAAGCTGGCCAATGCACTGCCTAGCGTCTCGGAACTCAGCTGACCATGCACTGTGCTTCTTCTTCTTAAAAGCTCTGTAGACAACAACTCATCCATTTGTTCGTCCAGCAGATACTTAAAAAGTCCATTTAGGGGACACCTGGGTGGCTCAGTCGATTAAGAGTCTGGCTTTGGTTGGGGTCGTGATCCCAGGATCCTGGGATCGAGGCTGGTATTGGGCTCCCCACTCAGCAGGGAGCCTGCTTCTCCCTCTCCCTCTGCCACTCCCCCTGCTTGTGCTCACTCGCTCTCTCTCTCTCTGTCAAATAAATAAATAAAATCTTAAAAAAAAAATCCATTCAGGGCCCTAGGCACGATTGGAGGCCCTGGGGCGACAACGATAGATAATACACTTCATGAAATGTCAGCTGGGAACCGGGAGGCGGACACAGCCCGGCAGCAAAGGATGACAGGTGAGGTGACAGGAGCCTGAACATGGCGCAAGGTTACAAGGGAAGGGACAGTCGATGTATTCTGAGGGCAAAGGTTTCCAGAGAGGCTTCAGGAAGGAGGTGACAGCTCAAATTAAACACGAAGCACGAGCAGCTGATCCTGGATTTCCAGGAGAAGAAGTGGGTTGGTGGGTTGTGTGGGAAAAATTCAGGAGACGGAACTAGCCTGAGCAAAATCACCGCCGTATGAATCATTCAGGGGCGTTCTCCAAGGTCTAGGCAGCTGGGGATGGCCAGGTTCCCGGGTATGGGGGGTGGGCTCTTGTTGGAGGAAGGGTGCCCAGGGAGGTGTGCTAGGCAGGGGCCCGATTTTGCAGAGCTGGTAAGCCAAGCCAGAGAGGGGCTGGGCTTTACCCTGTAGGCCTCTGTCTCACGCTTTACTGAGAGCATCAGGACCCCCAGGGGGCAATTACGTGCAGGGCACGGGGCGCACACCAACAACGCTGGCTTGGCCAGGTTGGGCAGAAGGCGGGGAGTCTGCATGTTCGACAGGCAGCTGGGTGAGCCCTGTGCCTGGGGTCCCGGGGGTCCTGCCCACTCTGAGAGAGGCGGAGTCTATGGACAGCACCTTGACCCTCCCCACCCCCCAACAAAGACAAGAGCCAACTGCAACACAGGGGTTCAGTGTTCTTAGTGGTGTTCACACCCTCATCTCATAAAATCCAGATTTAGAGCCTCCAAAAAACAAGGGCTTAGCTCCTGCTACGCTTTCATTCACAGATGAGGCTCAGAAAGGGAGGAGCTTGCCTGCAGCGGGAGCCCGTACCCTCCGATGGCTGGCCGAGCTGAGATTCCAAGCCATGTTCTGACCCTGCTCACACTGCCACGGCCATGGCCACATCCCCACAAAACTGTGATGGAAGAAAAGTCATCTCCGGCCGGCGGCTGACCATCAGGGCCCAGGACCGGTCTGCTGAGGGGCCCTGCTGCTCGTACAGGGCAGAGTCACCCAGTAAAGCACTCTTGGGAACCAGCCCAATCGATCTGTGGTGACGTCAGTGCAGGCGCTGTGACAAGAGAGAGCTGGGGTGGGTGAGGTCCTTCTCCCAAGCCTTGAATCGTTACACGACAGTGACTGGGTCACTGCTGAGAAAATTTCATCAAAGAATATCATTAGGTACTTTGCATTTTTTCAGGTCAAGTACAATAGCTTGGGTAAAGGCACCCTGGAACAAGTGGATGGTCAGGCTTCGGGTCTCTGGAAGCTCCTAGAAACATTTCTGGAGCTTCTGACTGTGTCCTCCAGCGCGGGAAACGCACTATTTAAGACAGACTATCCTGGTGGGGATGCTGCGGAGTGGAGTTCAAATCCTTCTCCCCCAGAATTTAGGTTGTCTACACCATCGATAGCAGACAGAGGCCTCTCCTCCGTGGGCCCCAGCCAGGAGCTGCGGAGAGTCTAGCGCTGCCTGTTTCAGAGTTCATTTTGTTGGGAGAAAGCAAACTATTTATTGGGGAATTTAGCCCAGAGTCTGAGGCCCATTTCTTATGCACCAGCGCCCCCTGCTGGCTGTATTTGGATAGCCATGGTCCTGTCTACATTGACCTTCTAAATGGGAAGCTCCCAATTGAGGACGGTGAGACTTCTCATTTGTGAAATCAGATCACGCGCCATTCAAAACCGGGAAGAATAAGGTCGCTTATTGGATCATGAGAGCTGCAGGTCACCCGTGGGAGGAGATTTCATTAGAGCCCACTTCACAGACTATACTGGTAGGAATTGTCGAGTTACATAGAGAAATATGAAGTACCAAAACTAAGAATGTTAATTTGATTCCTGGTGGAAAACACTTTATACATGTAGAACGAAAGTAGGATTTCATAAGGGAAAGTGTTAAGTCAAGGGGAAATTTGTTCATTTTCGCAGGCAGTCGCCTTAGATGGAAACAGACACAAGCCGGGGGTTTTGCTGGAAGGGCTCTCACAATGACACCTGTGGGCGAGGGGGTGGGAGAAGCAACACTGGAGAGAGGGACGCTGAACTGCGGTGGGATGAACAGACCTCACAGGCCATTCTAGAGCTGGGGCAGTACCTCGGGCTTTTGTGTCCCCACGTGGACCTGTCATGGGCTGTGGGAAGTCCTAGGGGACACGTCTCAGGGAGGGACTAGATTGTGAGCCTTTTGTCAGCTGCTAACTTTCCCAGCAGCTGGCAGTGGGTCCATCTGTCCTTCCGTGGAAATTCGGATGGCACACTATACCATCCACTCCACCAGTGTTTGTGCCCATTTTATCCTACCCTGGACGACATTCGTGATTGATAGTTTTAAATCCCTGCCAGTATCACAGGTAAAATTTGAATATTGTTTTAATCTATTAGGGCACCTTTTTGTTCATATATTTACTGATTTCTCCCCATGTTTTGTGACATGCCTAGTTAGTTTCCTTGCTCCTTTTTCTACTAACTAGACTTGGCTTTTCCATCAAGTGGGAGTTTGGATGATAACCTATTTATAAAGGTCACTTGGGAATAAGTCAAAGGCTTGTCTTCTACCATCATAATCATAAACCTTTAAATGTATTCTTTTTTCAGATTTATTTATTTATTGGAGAGAGAGAGAGAGCACGAGCAGCAGAGGCAGAGGGAGAGAGAATCTCAAGCAGATTCTGCCTGAGCGTGGAGCCCAACTCAGGGCTTGATCCCACAGCCATGAGATCATGACCTGAGCCAAATGCAAGAATCAGATGCTTACCCAGCTGACCACCCAGGCATCGCCCCGGCCCCCAAATGTATTCTTATGAACAGAAAACCTCTACGCCCTGACTTATTCTTACTCTCCCTTCCAGCCGCTGTATTTCACTTAGATTCCATGCTCCTCCTTTTTCTTAAAGGCCTCAAAGCAACAAATCTGGTGAAAGCTGCCTGTCAGCTGCTAAAATAATCCTCAAGCTCTTCTGCGAGAAATCTATCTTCCAGCAAAAAGGTATTTAGCTCCGCTTTTAGAAGTTGCAAAATCTAGGTATGATTTCTGAATCTTGTATCCAGGGGAATACACATGGGTACTAGCCTCTTTAAGAAGCCGTATCTTATTAAGGATTACTTTCTGAGAAAAACAATCATCACATTGTCAAGACGTGAGACTTTTCTTTATAATGAGTATCCATTTCACAGGTTGGCGTAGGGAATGTGTTGGGGGCAATGTTCTTGTTAAAACAGACGTGGTGAGGCTGAAACTTTGAAAACTGCCCCTAGGAAGACAACGGACAGTTCAAGATAGAAACAGTGAAGCTTCCTACGTTCACATCCGCCTAATTCAGCGGTGTGGGTAACTGTTGGCCATCTGCCCTCCGGAAGGCAGCAGGCTAAGCTTGATCTACGTCCGTATTTCTCAACACAGTTCAAGGTTCTTCACGTTTCTTGCTTAGCTCCTACCATCCAGACCTTCTCCAGCCACATCTAGGACGATCCTCAAAGTGCCCCACAGGGGACCCTGAGATGGCCCCGCCTGCCTCCCTGGCTCCCACCCCCCTGTATTTGTTGACACTCCCTCTGTGGTCATCTTTCTGTACACAGAGAACTGCCACTATGGCCTGCAGATGCAGCTCGGATCCGCTGTGTAAACGTCTCGCTTGCCCTGTGTCCCCAACAGAAGCCCCCCTTCCTCCTCCAGGCGCCCACGCTTTGTGCAGGCTGGACTACGGCTACGGTCTCTATGGTTCTCAACAGTTGTTCTCTCCTACCGCTTACGAGGCCACCAATTCTTTAAGGAAAATGAGCTGTGCCCTCCACGTTGTGCAGCGTGCAGGTGGTAGACATCATCAGCAAAAGTTTGTGAATGAGCGAGTGGAGAGATCCGGAGAGCGCTTTGTAATTTACAAAATGTTTGCCCAGACTTGAGACAATGCAATCATCACAAGGGCCATGCAGGCTGGATACTGTTTTATCCCATTTTTTTTTTTTTTTTGGTGGAAATAAAAGAAAGAGAGACAGAATTAAATAAGTTCCTACCCTCAAGGTGTTTACAAGCTACTGGAGGAAACAAAGATATTATAAGCCCTTGTCAGTATCAGAAACCTAAATAAGACATTGCAGAACCAGTCTTAGAGTCCAAGAGGTAAAAGAGGAAAATACTAGTCATTTTGATTTCTCCAGGTGTTAGAAAAATCCTAGCAATAACTTAAACACGCCACACAGGGGCAGAAGAAGCTCATTATAACTAGGATTTCTTATTCAATGAGTTTGCACCTGTTCGTAATTCTACATTGGGTGGAGACACAGAAGGAAATTAGGTTCCTCACATTTATTGAGTGACTACTGTATGTCAGAAAGTTTATATGGATGGGGCGCCTGGGTGGCACAGCGGTTAGGCGTCTGCCTCCGGCTCAGGGAGTGATCCCGGCGTTCTGGGATCGAGCCCCACATCAGGCTCCTCCGCTATGAGCCTGCTTCTTCCTCTCCCACTCCCCCTGCTTGTGTTCCCTCTCTCGCTAGCTGTCTCTATCTCTGTCAAATAAATAAATAAAATCTTAAAAAAAAAAAAAGAAAAAAGAAAGTTTATATGGAGTGGTTCAGTAAATCCTCTTAATCCTGCAAGGGATTCTTATCTGCTCCCCAAAGCTCCCCCATCTCCATCCCTCCTGGTCTCTTAGCCCCAGAGATGATGTGACATGTCCAAGGTCACGCATATACGGTCAACAATGGAGTTAGGATTCAAACCTATGTCAAATTCCAAAGTCTGTTTTTATTCTTTTCATTTCCTGTTCCCTTTTCATACTTTTTAGATTACACAAAAATACAAGAATATATTCTCATTGTTGGGGCGCCTGGGCAGTGCAGTCGTTAAGCGTCTGCCTTCGGCTCAGGGCGTGATCCCGGTGTTCCGGGATCGAGCCCCACATCGGGCTCCTCCGCTATGAGCCTACTTCTCCCTCTCCCACTCCCCCTGCTTGTGTTCCCTCTCTCACTGGCTGTCTCTCTCTGTCAAATAAATAAATAATCTTTAAAAATAAAAAAGAATATATTCTCATTATTAATAAAGACATTCAAGATTAAACATGTCATCCTAGATTCCCACCCAATCCCATCCCTCTCTTATTTTTAAAAAAGATTTTATTTATTTATTTATTTATTTATTCGAAAGAGAGAGAGAGAGAGAGAGAGCATGAGCAGAGGAGTGGCAGGCAGAGGGAGAGGGAGAAGCAGACTCCCTGCTGAGCAGGGAGCCTGCCACAGGGTTTGATCCCAGGATCCTGGGATCATGACCTGAGCCAAAGGCAGACGCTTAACCACTGAGCCACCCAGGTGCCCCCATCCCTCTCTTATATCAATCTTCTGCATCCCTTTTCAAACTTCTATCCATGCATTTACGAACATATAGATATTTATTTGAGCACAAATTTGTTGACACTGAATTATTATGTCATTACTATGATATACTTATTGACTTAAAATATATCTTATAATGACATATTATGTTTAAAATTTGATAAGGTATAGGGTTTGCTGCAAAATAATTCTGTTGGAGTAGGAGGAAGTGAGATGAAACAAGGGGTCTTGGATTGACAGCTGCTATAGCTGGGTGATAAGCTTCATTGAACTGCAATTTACCATACTAAAAGTTTTTAGATACTCTTGACTTCCAGTCTCCAATTAGGATATAGGAAAATGGAAAGAACACTGCTTTCATCTTCACGACATCAAAAATGTAAGACAATCTGTAAATTCATAACTTTTCTTGAGAGCTGAGGTCAGAGGGCAACTAATTATTGCCATAGGACAATAAACCTTGTCACCTTTGGGGCACTGGTGAAAACCCGTTATAGCTGGGAAAAAGGGGGGGGTCCTCTGCTTTTGGGGAAGGTGAATGATCACTGCCCACTGACCAAACCGACAGCTGGAGGTAGGCAAGATCACTGAGAAACCCCACCCCCAAGACCTCGGGACTGAGCTTTAGTTTGGTCAGAACAAAAAGACTACCTCCCAAACCCCACCGGAGGCAGGAAGGATACTGTGGGCATGTGAGGTGGGTGGTCACAGAGGGCCCATGCTCTAATGGTTCCTGTAGTTGGCTTACCACTCCGCTGTCGCCAGCTTAAACTTTTTAATATATATATATTTTTAACCAGAGTGCCCCACATTTTCATTTTTCACTTCAAATTGCAGAGTTGATCCTGCCACCAGGTTAACAAGTGTCAAGTAACAAGTAACTGGCAGAAGAAACAGGAGACTTCAAGATCATCTCATGAGATTATCCATTCTGAGAAACAGAAAAAAAAAAGTTTTAAAAAAGAGTTAAGTAAATGAACAAAGCTTCAGGAAACTGTGGAACACTATGAAATGTCACAAAATACACATAATGGGGCACCAGAAGAAGAGAAAAGAACGAAGAGGACAGAAAGAATATTTCAAGACAGAATGGCCTAATACTTGGTAAATTTTGATGAAAAACATTAATATGTACATCCAAGAAACTTAACAAACTCCTCGGAGGATCAATTCAAACTTTCCATGCCTAGACACATATCTCATAATCCAACGTTCAACATCCAAAGACAAAGAGGGAATCCTGAAAGCAGCCAAAATGCAAGTAATTTTCAATAAGATTAACCAATGATTCCTCAGAGAAACCATGGAGCCCTAAAGGCAGTAGGATGATGTATTCAAAGTGATCAAAGCAAAAACCTGTCAAATAAGAAGTCTGTATCCAGCAAAAATATGGGTATAGTTTGCTATAAAATCCCAAACTATAGAGATGGAAGTTAAGATATTCTCAGATAAATAAAAAACTTAGATAATTAGTTGTTACCAGAACTTTCCTACAAGAAATGCTAAAGAGAATCCCACTGGCCGAACGGAAAGAACACTAGACAATAACCCCAATCCAAATGTCCACATGAAGAAATAAACAGCACCGGTAAACACACCTCCATGGTAAGTACAAAAGACGGCAAACATTTATTTTTTATATGTAACTTTTCCCCCTTCTATCTGATTTAAAAAATTTCATAAAGCAAAAATTGTACATCTGTGTTTATGGACAATTTGTGTGATAATAATAGCATGAGGGAAAAAATAATAGCACAAGGGAGGAGGAAAGTGAACAGAACTATACAGGAGCAAAGACTTTGTGGACTATTAAAATTAAATTGGTATTGATTTGAACTAGTTTACCATAGTGTGTGTGTGTATATATATATCAGTAAGGGAATTACAATAGTATTAGAAAATATCTATTTAATACAGAATAATGGAGTAATAGAGGAATAAAAAAGATCTAAGACATAGACAAAGCAAATACCAAAATAGCAGATATAATTCTACCCTATCAGTAGCGCATTAAATGTAAATGGCTTAAACACTCCAATTAATAGGCAGAGATTGACAAAATGAATAAAAAACCACCATCCGAGTATATTCTATCTACAAGAGACATGCTTTAGATTCAAAGACACAAATGAATTGACAATAAAAGAATGGAAAACAATATTCTATGCAACGTGTAACCCAAAGAGATCTGGAGTGGCTCTTCTAATATCAAACAAAGTGGACTTTAAGACAAAAGAAATTGTTACTAAAGACAAAGAAAGACATTATATAATGAGAATAGGGTCAATCGATCAAGAAGACACCACAATTATAAACATACATGCACCTAAGAACAAAGTCCCAAAATACATAAAGCAAGAAATGACAGAATTGAGAACAGAAATAGACAATTCAACAATAATAGTTGCAGACTTCAACACCTCAATTTCAATAATAGAAAGAAAAACTATACAGAAGATCAACAAAGATAGAAGATTTGAACAATATTATAAGCCAAATAGGTCTATCCCCAAAGAACGCAAATGCCCCATGGAACATTTTCCAGAACAAATCATAAGTTAGACTAGCAAACAAATCTTCAAAAATTTAAAGGGACTGAAATCATACAAATTATTTTCTCTGGCTATGATGGAATGAAATTAAAAATCAATAACTGAAGAAGATTTGCTAAATTCACATGTTTGGGAATTAAACAATATACTCTTAAATAATGGATAAAAGAAGAACTCACAAGGAAAATTTTGAATTTTTGAATAAATTAAAATGGAAACACAATATACCAAGATTAGTAAAGCACTGTTAAAGCAGTGGTAGAGGGAAAGTAGAGCTATAAATGCCTATATTTAAGAGGAGAGCTCTCAAATCAAGAATCTCACCTTACACCTTAAGATGCAGGAGAAAGAAAATCAAACTAGTGACTTGTTTGTAATTGCCAAGCAGGAGGAGGAAGAGTAAAGAAAGAGGGCTGATATAAATCCCCTCTGTGGTCCATTTATCTTGTTTCCAGCAATCCTGTCTTTTGTGAGGTGGGTGATAGATTTGATTGCAAAGCTACATGGGATTTTTGGGGCAGCAACATTGTTATGTTTTAAGCAATGTTGGATAGCCTGTTAGCACAATTGGGGGCTTAATTTACTATGCAACAGATGATTCATGCAGGTTTTCACTGTCCTATTTGAAATCCCTAGGAAGTATTAATTTCCCAAGGTGACAGAAATACATATATTTTGACATATATTTAGCCATGGAGTCTTGAAACTAGGAAGGACCCACTACACTCATAAGGGAAGGAGCCGTAGGTGAAGCTATTAATCGTAGAATACTCGGTATCTAGCACAGTGTGCGGCGTGCGGTGCTTGTGGGGGAGGTGTTAAATGCATGGTCCCTCCAGGTGACTCAGTCTCATCTCACCAGCCTATGAGTATCTATGCTCACAAGCTTTGGAACCAGACATCTGTCTGCTGGACCCCTACTTCAGCCTCTCTTTCTCCATTCTGGGATTTTTTTCTGAGCCCTAGAACTGTAGGCCTGCCTGCCTACTAGCCATCGTCACTGGGATGGCCCATCAACCCCTCACGACAACATGCTTAAGAATGGAATCTTAGCTTCCCTTCTCCTCCTCCAGTGTCCTCACCTGTTGACTCCATTTCCTAACCATCTTTCCTAAATGCCTTTGGAAACCACTGATTCTATCCATCATGTCATCACAGCTATCTCTAGGCTGTGCTCCCGAATGGCTGTAACTTGCTCCCAACTTCTTTCTCAACTCCTGTGCCCTCCTTCATGCCATTTTCCAATTGGCAAAGTGTTATCTTTTGAAAGATGCCTTTGGAACTTTAACAAGATACTTGCTTTTACAATGGATTGAAACCTTGGCTTTTGTGATTGTTGCCTTAGCTATGAGTATAAAAATAATTTACTTATAAACTCAATTGACAACTTTGTTCTCTCAGAGATCAATAATTTCCCCTGAGGCCATAAGCCTCTGCCACCTAGTCTACTCTTAAAGGTGGAAAGATTGTAGGGTAAAAAGGAATTACCTACAATGAAAAAAACATATCTATTTCAAATGCTTCAAATATATATTGATAATATATATTTTTAAAAAATGTTGTCTGCCATCCTTCTGACAGTACAAAGATAAATAATGTCCGTTTTCACATCCTTGTAATGGGCAGGACGAGCCTGATGTCTGAGTTAAGATGCTCAGCTCCGGTGAGAGTTTTAACAACAGCATGTACATTTCTGACTCTGAATTATAAGTAGCAAACTTAAACATAACAAAATTTGATCCATTGACTTGTTTTTTTCCTAAGAATTAGGATGTGCTGGAGACATATTGACTACAAGGAATAGAAATCTATGCAGAAGAGCCAAAATACAAATGGCCCTAACAAAATATCAAAGGGAAAGTCATGGGTATCAAAGGTCAGGAGCGCCTGGATACTGGAAACGTGTCAGCGTCCTCTTTGCAAGTGGAGAGCTAGAGGGCAGGCATGGGGTGGGGGCAGGGGTCTTGGACCATTGGGGTACGGGAACACCAAGAGATGGAACAATAACAAGATGGAAGGAGCTTACACCCAAGTATCTTTGCAGAGTAAAACCACGTCAACCAACTTGAGCTGCTTTGTGAGAGAGAATATGCTTCAGTCTTGCTTAATTCACTCTTATTTTGGTTTTCGACCATGGCAGTTGAACTTACATCCTAAATATTGCACTCCCTATCCTTTCTACTTCTAACTCAACCCAATCTCTACTTTTATCTCGCCCAGCCTGTGTGGTTTCTCATATCTTGCTCCCTGCTTGCTATCTGTGTTCTCGCTCAGTGCTAATTCTGCCTAGCCACCCCCCCATGACTGATAACCCAGCCTTTAACTCAATGCCAAATTCTTTTTTTTTTTAAAGATTTTATTTATTTATTTATTCAACAGAGATAGAGACAGCCAGCGAGAGAGGGAACACAAGCAGGGGGAGTGGAAGAGGAAGAAGCAGGCTCCTAGCGGAGGACCTGATGTGGGGCTCGATCCCATAACGCCGGGATCACGCCCTGAGCCGAAGGCAGACGCCCAACCGCTGTGCCACCCAGGCGCCCCATCAATGCCAAATTCTTAAGACAAGAAACATCTAATGGGCCCGCTTCCAGCTAGTTATCCATTAAGCTATGGACAGGATCACAAGGCCTCCAGATGCCAGAGCTGAGGATGGAACAGGGTCTCTAGGAAGGAAATATGGAAAGGAAGGACATGGCAGGCAATTCCAGAATAGCATGAGACTCTCTCGGCAGAACAATGTAGAGCATGTGTGGAGCCCAAGTTAACAGCATAGGACATAAAGCAGAAATAGCTCCTGAAAATTAGGTATGAGCGATTTGCTTTCATTCATCCCCTCGTTTTGTCCTCACAATTACCAGCGACACAGATACCGCGATCACCGCCAGGTGCAAGAGAGGAAAGTACAGCACAGAGAAGCACAACACCGTCATCAGCTGAGTCCACCTCAGGGCCTCTCGACCACAGCTCTGCGGTCCTGCTGAAAGGCTCGCAGACCTCTAACCCGGCCCTACTAGAAAGAGGGAGTCTGGGGTCCCTCGACCAGCTGCGGGACAGCTGGGGGAGACCCTAAGCATCTTGACATCTAGCTGGTGATCTTTCTACCACTCCAGGCTCCTCCGAGGGCGTCTAGAGAAAATACCTGGAAAGGTGTTGCAATGTCAGCTGCCGTTTCTTGCCCCGCACGCTACTTCTGAGCCTTCGGTCATCACTGTGGCAATTGAAAAATAGTTTTCGATGGAATCCGAGTGGTGTGATCAGTGGTCACACTTAGCATCTCTCTCTTCCACCTCATTAGCAGCAAAACGTCCCCCGGGGCCTCATCTTGAAGACTTCAGCTCCTCCCCAGTGTGGAACGGACAGATGCGCGGCCTCGGTCGGCAGGTGCACGAGGGCCCCCATGGTGATCACGCAGGCTCTCTTGGATTGAACGCATCAGTAGATACTCAAAGTGATGATTTTTCCGCTTGAAAAACAATTGCCTCGTTAGCATAATAACCAGTAATGGGAATCAAGGTCGTTGTCCTGGGATTCTCTTCTGCTTCCCAAGCCTGCTTCTCCCAGGCGTCCTGGGTTGTACAACACCGAGAGGAGGCAGGATGCCAACAAGACCCAGCAGGGCCCCATCAGTTGGCAGAGAACTCTTCGCAAAACAACGCAAGGTGGCGCCTTTCTGGCTCAAATATGCACGCCCAAGCCCACCCTCCCACCCTGCTGACGTCAAGGCTGGCTGACATGTGTGGAATGTGAGACAAGAACTCCCTGCAGAAAAACCAAAACAGGCAATTCATGATGGCCTTAGCATTTACTTGGGACCCTTGTCTACAGGACACTTTCAGCCAAAGACCAGGGAGTGGGTCAAGAAGGCCAATGCTTTAGCAAAGAACAAGGACCTGGAGCCCCATGAATGAATAAACAAGCAGTCAATTAAATAGTAAACTAAGAAACGCAGCCTATTTTATGGAGCACGTTCTACGGGCAGCACTTTTCATGGATCCCCTCCTTGGACCTTCACAAAACCTTCAAAAGACGTACGATCATTGTTCTCACTTTACAAATAGAACTTTGGATTCCAGGTCCTGAGATGTCGCGACTGCAACCCCCAGGATTGGGAACGGTGACGCCACATGTCAAATCTCAGCAGAGTGTTTATAGAATATGGAGAACTCCATACACCTCTGGATATCCTTCTTCAACAAGAAAACTCTCCTTCGATCTATATGCTAAATGTTAATAGCCCCCAACCAACACACATAACACAAAATTCCACATTTAGAAAATCAAATCAGATCCAGCTCTGAGTCCTTCTCATCAAAGTTTCTAAGAAGTTTCTGATATCTAACACTGGAGGACTCCTTCCTTCTCCCTTTGGTTATACCAGAAACCCCAAGGCTTACTCAGGCCATAAAATTTGGGGAATGACCTAGCTCCCTAGTTTGTGGCACCGTCCCCATGGGCGGCGGCTGTTTTTAGGGACAGAGCTCAAGCGTCTCCACTCCGGGAGCATGCCAAATCTGCCCCTTGCCAATCTCACGGCCACTCCATACCCTTCCTCGAAGCTCAGAAATTAACAGCCCCTCCCCCTAGGAGAAGAACCAACTTAATTATGAAACACAAAAGCCATTAAATCCTCTTTGAGCCAAGAGAGTCCCCACCTTGGAACTCAAAGCCTGGCCTCCCATCCTACTGGGCCAGGGAAGGGGACAAATCCCTCTTCACTCTTATTGAAGTACCTCTGGCAGCCCAAAAAAGCCCGAAACCAACTCATTTCTCACATGCTCATCCTTTCGCATCTGTTTTACCCATCGGGCTGCTTTGAATAGAGCACACCATAGCTAAAAAGAAAATGCTTGAAACAACTGGAAAATGTTTGCATTTTATAGATGAGAGTCTAAGAGTTTCCCCCAAGGTCTCTGAGCTTCTAGAAAGCTCATCAGAGTGTCAAAAGTTGCCCCACTCCGGGTTCAGAAGCCCAACGGTTGCTAGACCTTGATTTCTAAACACCAGTCACACTGAAGGAAACCAAATCTTCTTTGAAACATGTCTGGCCCCAGGCTGGGACAAAAAAAGTATGACATGAATCTATAACATCAAACTGTCTCTTTAAAATATGTACGTGTTGGAAAGAAAGAAAGAAAGAAAGAAAGAAAGAAAGAAAGAAAGAAAGAAAGAAAGAGAAAGAACGTGTAAACCGGACACAGAAACCAACGTGAACCAACTCGAAGCGGTTTCCAATGGACAAATCTGAGACATGGGGACATCAAAATAATGTAGTTGCTCTGCACGGAATTATGTCCCCTCAAATGTATAAACTGGAGCCCTAAACCAAGGAGATGGGGCCTTGGGAGGTAATCAGGATTAGATGAGGTCATGAGGATGGGCCCTCATGATGGGATCAGTGCTCTTCTTAGAAGCTACGCCAAGTGCCCTCTCTCTCTCTCTCCCCGTGTGAGGACACAGCAAGGAGGTGGTCATCTGTGACCCAGAAAATGGGGCTTCACCAGAGACAGAATCAGAAGACACCTCTATCTGGAACTTCTAGCCTCCATAACTGTGAGAAATACATTTCTGTCATTTATAAGCCACCCGGTCTATGGCATTTGGTTACTGCAACCCAAATGGACTAAGACACCAGCTAAGGAACATTCTACAAAACAAAAATGCCGATGTCAAGAGAAACAAAGATAAACGTGTGAACCTTTCCAGGCTAAAGGAGAAGAAAACGCAATGAAAATTAAATGCAATGCTTAATCCCCAAATGGGGTTCTGTGTTAGAATAAAAATGACCATGAAGGACATTGAGACAATTATTGAAATTTGAATAAATCCTATAGGTGAAATAATAATACGATATCAATGTTAAATTGTCTGGTTTTGATTATCATAGTATAAGAAATAGTCTTGCTCTTAAAAAAACACAATAGCTATTTGTGGGTTAGAGAGGCACAATATTTGCCACTTAATCTCAAATAGTTCAGAAAAAAATTAATAATTTGCATCTAGAGAGAGAGAGGGAATAATACAGCGAATGCAGCAAAATGCTAATCATCGGTGAATCTGGGGGGTATATGGGGTATATGGGGGTGCTCTGTAGAATTCTTGTGACACTTAGGTGTTTGAAATTATGTCAAAACAAAGAACTACCCTCTAGAGCTCCAAGATAATTACACTCACTCAGAGACACCCCATATGGGAGGGGGGAAGCTAAATCCAGTGAAACAGACGATTTCCACACCTCAGTGGCTAACTAGGTCTACATTTCCATTGGGTTCACACAGCTGTGGAAATACTGCAGTTGGTGACCGGGAGTTTTCGGAGTCATTCACATGCAGGTGGAGGAGGAAGAATGCAGAAGATGAAACCCTTAGAGAAATCCCCAGGGCTCTTTTATTCCCAAATGCCCTCACCCCAAGCATCAGCTTGAGTTCTTATATGTCCAGATTCTTTCTACTGTAAGGGCAGAAACTCAGTGCAAGCTGGCTAGCAAAAGAAAAGATTTACTGGCCCACTTAGCTGCAGATCCAAGGGCTCCAGAGTGCCAGGGGCCCAGAGGCTGTTGTCTAAGTCTGTCTCACTCTGTCTTTCCGTTCTGATGACCTCTGCCTTCGGGCAGACTCTCCCTTCATAGGAGGAAGATGCTACCCGCTGTTCTAGACTTGCCTTCTAATCCCTACATGGCCTCAGGGGAAAGGGAACCTCTTTTTCTCTGGTAGTTTCAGAGGAAGTACTCGCTTGACTTTTATTGGAATAATATGTCTATCCTTGATGGACTCTGGGATGTAATCACTGATTGTCTAGGTTTTGGACCCTGGAGCGATCCCTAAGGCTGAGAAGGGTGGGTGGTAGGGAAGCTGTCAGTCTGATCGAGCCCTCTGTGTGAGGCTGGGAAGGTCTTTTCCCCACAGGAAAAAGAGGGTGCCGAGAGCAGAAAAGGCAAGGATGCGTCGAGGGGTGGTAAAAACAACATGACAGCTCCACCCTGCGCTTCGAGTTCCGAACTGGCACATAGCACAGCTTGCCCACACCTTCAAAACGTCTGCACCTAATAGGATACAATGAAATCACGTACAATCCAACACTGTCCTCTCCCCCAGCCCGAGACAACCTGAAGGCATGTCCAGATCCAGATCTGAGTCCATGACCCCTGGGTGAATTTCATGAATCTCGATTAGATCTGTGTCTGATTTCCAGATGTCCACCTGACACACTGCTGAATGTTACATTAACTCTCTCTCCTAACACATCTCTCGTACAACAGTGGCCACAGAAAAAGAAAAATTGCAACATACCTCCCTTTGGGAAAAGAAGACAAGGAGAAACAATGTAAGAGTCTGGTCTGCTTGTTTCGGGGCAAGTCCTCAGACCAGCTTCCAAAGTTAGAATTCTGCTTGAGGTGGGGGTCCTTGTGTCCAGGCCACGGCTTGGGAAATTCTACAGATGACAAACAGGCTTCCCTCTGTTCTTTATCTGCCTCCCAGTCAACTTGTATTATTAACCACGGGCAGAAAAACTCTTATTCCCCATCATGTCTTGGGTGGGCCAGCTTCCAGCAAAGTCCATCTCTGTCTTGTAAGAAGGTACTGAAGTCCACAACAGTCTTGCTCCAATATCCTTTCTCCACCATGCTTCTTAAAGCAAGTACCAGCAGGCACATAGACCCTGTCCCAGGAGAAGCAAGCAACTCTCAACCAGCTGGTTGGCTCCAAATAACTTCCCCACCGTAGATTTAAAAATTCTCATTGCTCCACAACCAGGTGCCCTTCAGGTGATTTCTCATTTTAGGTTCTGTTACTTGCAACACCCCACTTCTGCTACGAATTTCAATATCGAGCCAGATCTTTTGGTTTCAGGACACAAAACTCTAATGTATTTTCTCCAGTCACTGGGAAGTCCAGAGATAGATGCACCTTCAGGCTCCACAGGATCCAGGAGCTCAAATGATGGCATTGGGAACTTTCTCCCTTCATCTCCCAGCTCTGCTTCCCTATGGCTGCCCTTGGGGAAAAAGATGACCACTGGCCCTTCCAGATCTGCATTCTACCAGCGTAGCAACCTCACAGAGAGACAGGTCTCTTCCCAGGTAAAACATCAGGGCTAACTCTCATCGGGCCAACCGGGGATTGCACGTTCACCCCTGAATCAAATTCCTGTGGTAGCTGGGGGTGGCATTGGTCCTTGCGGAGCCACGTGGACAGAGAGCCGAGGACCCAAGGAAAATGGGGCTGTTGTCATCAGAAGAGAGAGAATGGTTGGCTGAACAGACACAGACAATACAACTTCACTCTCAGTTTCCCAACGTCAGTGGCAACTCTACTTGGAAAGCAGCAAGACAAAGGGAAGGAACAATTCTGCATCACCCGCTGTGCGGCTTTCATCGGCTTATTTTTTCAACATATATTTTTGAGCACCTGCTATCGCAAAGAATAAGAGCAGCTAACTCTTCGACAGCACCGAGCGTCTCCCAGGCTTCACTGTTCACTCATTAACACGGCTCACAACTCTACAAGGTGAGTCCCATAATGACCATCCCCATTTTCTTTTCTTTTTTTTTTTTTAAAGATTTTTTTTATTTATTTGACAGAGATAGAGACAGCCAGCGAGAGAGGGAACACAAGCAGGGGGAGTGGGAGAGGAAGAAGCAGGCTCATAGCGGAGGAGCCTGATGTGGGGCTCGATCCCATAACGCCGGGATCACGCCCTGAGCCGAAGGCAGACGCTTAACCGCTGTGCCACCCAGGCGCCCCGACCATTCCCATTTTCTAAGAAGCCGGAGCACAGAGCACATCGTCCCGTTGGTTGTAAGGCCCGGCATCTATGTTAGTTTCCCAGCACCACTGTCACAAAGAACCACAACCCCGATGGCTTGAAACAACAGAAATATAGACTCTGACAGTTCTGGAAGCTGGAAGCCTGAAATCAAAGTGTCAGCAGAATCGTACTCCTTCTGAGGCTCTAGGAGGACCTCCCTCCTTCTCGTCCCCGTGGCTGGTGGTGGCTGGCTGTCTGTGGGCTTCCTTGCTTGCAGCTGTGTGGCTCTGTCCCTGCCCCATCACCACATGACCATGGGCTCTTCTCTTCTCTCAAGGACACAGTCACATCGGATTAAGCCCCCCACCCCTCCACCCATGACCATATTTTAGCTTAATTACATCTTGTAAGACCTTCCTTTCGAGTTAGGGCACTTTCACAGGTACTGAGAATTAGGACTTCAATATATCTTTTGGGGGGACACAATTCAACCTACAGCCTCCAAGCCAGGCCTGGTCCCAGAGTCGTCTATTACCTCTCATCTCAGGTCTGGGAGACAGCTACTGGGGTCCCAGAGGACAGGAAGCTGGGTGTGGACCTTTCAGCGGCTTCCGCGGTGTGGGGAGACACAAGGTAAGCTGTGAGTGCTCTGATGAGGGTGAGAAGAGAAACTGGGCATTCCCAGTGGCCAGCAGGTTCCTGGAGGAGGGGGTGTCTGCATGGAGCCATGAGGGATGAGTGGGATGCAGGCAGGAGGGGGCAGGGAGGGGAGGGAGGAACAGGTTCCAGGCAGAAGGGAACAGGACAAAGGTTGGGAGACAGAGGGAACAGGGCTCGCTTGGATTTATCCCAACGGTTCAGCAGGACTAGGGCAGAGAAGTCAGAGGAAATGCGAAAGAGAAATCTGAACAGGCTGGCAGGGGCAGACCCTGGAGGGTGGGAAAGCCATGCCAAGGAGCTCACACACTGTCCTGGATGTCACAAGGAGCCACACACGCGAGGGCATGTGCCGGGCTCGGCTAGAGGTGCTGATTTCTATCCAATTCTCACTGCCCTATGGGGTCGGTGAAATCAGCCCAGTTTGACACAACGGAGAAATGAAGGCTCTCAGAGATCACAGCTGTCTAGGTAGAGGCAGAGGCCAAATGTGGCTGGTCTCTGACCCTGGAAGTCCCCTAGGGACCGATCTTACTACCCAGGGGTTGGGCTAAGAGGCTGAGGCAGGGAGCAGACCGCCAGGCCAGATGTTGAGTTCAAGTCCCGCCCCTCTGCTCATTAGCTCATGACCTCGGGGAACTTGCTCTGAATGGTGCCTCCCCCATGCAGACACCTCGCCCCCGCCCCTGCAGGGCTGCTGCCTGGAGTGGCCAAGACGTGGGCACAAAGTGGCTTGGCCAATGGATGCACGGGAAAATGGGAGCAGCCTGGTGACAGCATGAATATGGTCATCATCGTCTGTCCCTGTGACTTCCTGCAGGGAGAGGATGGGAAGCGGCTGCCCAGACAGGCAGAGCTGAGGAAGAAGCGACCTCCTGTGTCAACACAGCCCCGCCACCCTCCCCAGCAGACCCGCACGGCCCCCGCCGCTTCCTCCCAATGCAATCAGCGCTTTAATTAAAATCAGTTCATCAAGACTCTGGAGGCGAGGCCAACAAAGGAAGCAGAAACAGCAACTCCCTTCTGGAGGCGGTGCCTGGAGCCGTGGAAGTTTCCTCTGAAGAGAAGAAAGTGGGGGTGGCTGGCAAGACTGAGTTGGGGGCTTGGGGAGAGGGAGACACTCTCCTCTGTGTGTGTGAGAGACACGGGCAGCCGTGCATGGGTTTCTGATGAAGCATTCTGCACCCCGGCTCCCCATGGAGGACCAAGATGCTCGGGTGGGGTGGGAGCTGTCTTCTCCCATCAGTGATGGAAGAGGGGCTGGATTTGAAACTCCTCTCTGTTTTGTCTACTTGGGAACCTGGGGACCCCCCCCCCGGGCTGGACCGCCTTGTCTGTCCTTCTCTCTGCTCATCCAGCCCACAGAGCCGGCCCGGACCCCTCCACCCTCCTGCGTCTCCCACCCCAGCACCGCAGATGAGCTCTGGCTCCCAGAAACAGAAGGCGAGGCATAGACACAGCTTGAAAATTTCTAGCAGCCCCATTAAAACAGGCAAAAAGAAACAGGTGAAATCGATCTGAATCATACATTTCATTTGGCCCAGCAGATCCAAAATATTATCATTTCACCATGTCCTCAATACTGAAAATCATTACTTTTTTTATACTCAGGCTCCAAAATCCTGTATTTTACACTTCTATCCCAATTCAGACTTGTCATATTTCTTTTTCTTTCTTTTTCCTTTTGAGTGTAGGTGACACACAATGTTACATTGGTTTCAGGTATACAACATGGTGATTCAGCACCTCTCACATTATACGGTGCGCACCACAAGTGTGACTGCCATCTGTCACCACACAGCGCTATTCCACTGTCATCGACTATGTTCCCTATGCTGTGCCTTTCATTCCCTAACTGGAAGCCTGCATCTCCCACCCCCTTTCACCCATTTTGCCCATCCCCCCAGCCCCACCCCCATCTCTCTGGCAACCATCGGTGCGTTCTTTATATTTGTAGGTCTGATTCTGCTCTTTGTTTCTTCACTTGTTTTGATTTTTAGATCCCACATCTAAGTGAAATCATATGGTCTTTGTCTTTCACTGTCTGACTTATTTCACTTAAAAGAACACTCTCTAAGTCCATCCAGGTTATCACAAATGGCAAGATCTCATTCTTTTTTATGGCTGAGTAATATCCCATTGTATCTATCTATCTATCTATCTATCTATCATCTATCTATCTATCTATCTATCATCTATCTATCATCTACCACATCTTCTTTATCCGTTCATCTATTGATGGGCAGTTGGGTTGCTTCCATAGCTTGGCTCTTGTAAATTATGCTACAATAAACATAAGGGGGCACATATTTTTTTGAATTAGTGTTCTCTTTTTCTTTGGTTAAATACCCAGTAGTGGAATTACTGGATTCTATGGTATTTCTATTTTTAATTTTTTTGAGGAAGCTCCATACTGTTTTCCTCAGCGGCTGCACCAATTTGCATTCCCACCAAGAGTGCATGGGGTTCCCTTCTCTCCACATCCTCCCTAACAATTGTTAATTCTTGTCTTTTTTGTTTCTAGCCATTCTGACAGGTGTAAAGTGATAGCTCACTGTGGGTTTGATTTGCATTGCCCTGATGATTAGTGATATTGAGCATGTTTTCATGTGTCTGTTGGCTACTTGTATGTCTCCTTTGGAAAGATGTCTTCAGGTCCTGCCCATTTTTAATCAGATTGGTTTGTTAGCATTGAGTTGTATAAGCTCTTTATATATTTTGGATATTATCCTCTTATCAGATATATCATTTACAGATATCTTCTCCCATTCAGTAGGTTGCCTTTTTACTTTGTTGATGGTTTCCTTCATTGTGCAGAGGCTTTTTTTTTTTTTTGAAGTGGTCCCAAGAGTTTATTTTTGCTTTTGTTTCCTCTGCCTTAGGAGACATATTTAGAAAAATGTTGCTGTAACTGATGGCAGAGAAATTACTGTGTTCTCTTCTAGGAGTTTTCTGGTTTCAGGACTCACATTTAGGTCTTTAATCTGTTTTGAATTTATTTTTGCATATGGTATAAATATTCCACTTCCATTCTTTTGCATGTAGCTATCCAGTTTTCCCAACACCTTTTATTGAAGAGACTGTATTTTCCCCATTGTATATTCTTGCCTCTTTTGTTGAAGATTAATTGGCCATATAACTTCCGGTTTATTTCTTGGTTCTCCATTCTATTCCACTGATCTATGTGTCTATTTCTGTGCCGGAACCATACTGTTTTGATTATGATACCTGGATTGTGATACTGCCAGCTTTGCTCTTCTTTCTTGAGATTGCTTTGCCTAATTGGGGTCTTTCGTGGTTCCATACAAATTTTAGTATTATTTGCTGCAGTTCTGTGGAAAATGCTGTTGGTATTTTGATAGGGGTTGCACTAAATTTGTAGATTGTTTTGGTTAATATGGACATTTTAACAATACTCATTCTTCCAATCCATGAGCATGGAATATTCTTCCATTTGTGTATGTCCTCTTCAATTTCTTTCATCAGTGTTTTATAGTTTTCAGAGTACAGGTGTCTTACCTCTTTGGTTAAGTTAATTCCTAGGAATCTTACTCTTTTTGGTGCAATTGTAAATGAGATTGCTTTCTTAATTTCTCTTTCTACTATTTTGTTATCAGTGTATAGAAACATAACTGATTTCTGGGTATTAAAAGTGTATCCTGGGGCGCCTGGGTGGTACAGCGGTTAAGCGCCTGCCTTCAGCTCAGGGCGTGATCCCGGCATTGTGGGATCGAGCCCCACGTCAGGCTCCTCTGCTGTGAGCCTGCTTCTCCCTCTCCCACTCCCCCTGCTTGTGTTCCCTCTCTTGCTGGCTGTCTCTATCTCTGTCAAATAAATAAATAAAATCTTAAAAAAAAATAAAAAAATAAAAGTGTATCCTGCAACTTGACTAAATTCATGTATTATTTCGAATAGTTTTTTGGGGGAGTCTTTAGGATTTTTTATGTACAGTATTATGTCACTTGCAAATAAGGCCAGTTTAATTTCTTCCTTATCTTACTTTTCTTGTCTGATTGCTGTGCTGACTGGCCATATTTCAAGTGCTCCGTGGCCACATGTGGCCAGTGGCTACTATATTGGACAGTGCAGATCTGTCCTGTGTTAACGCTGGGTGATAGTCATCTTCATTTATTAACTGGGTACCTCTCCTTCCTGTGGAACTAGGACCCAGTGAGGACAGTATTCACCCTCCAGACAGCCTGGCACAGTGCCCAGCTCTGGTAGGAGCTTCGTCATTGTTTTGGAGTGAATGAACGATTCATTATGAGGGAGGGTCTCTCTGCCTATAATATGAAATGGTGCTAGGAGATGTGGGCATGGCAACAGCCCAGGAATCTTGCCCCAAGTTCCCATTTCCTGCCCAGGCTGTGGGAGCCCCGCACCAAAGGGGAAACAGTGACTCCAACAGGTGAAGTTCCAGCATCTGGCATTCACTCATTTTAAATATCAGCCCTGATGTGTGTGCGCCAGCAAAGGAAAGCAGGTAAGTCTGTGGGGTGGGTGTGGGGGCTAGAGGGAGAAATTCCACTTCTACAGCCCCTACTTAATTCCATCCATTCGTTTATTCAACCATGAATGCTTATTAGCTCATTAGTTTGTTCATTTAGCGTTTGTTCATATTAGCTCATTAGTTTGTTCATTTAGCGTACTTCCTTTAAGCGAGGCATTTGCTAGGTGCTGGTGCGTTTCATGAATAGGTAAGAAACCATCCTATCTCTTGCTCTGTAATCCTCTGGTGAACTTGTCCCGGCAGAACCGGTGTTTAGAATAAAGAAGCAAATGAGCAACGCTTGTATAAAGCTAACACCTTCCCTTCCCCCCGTGGACTTTTTTTTTTTTTTTTTAGTTTTGTTTATTTAAGTGATCTTTACACCCAACGTGGGGCTGAAACTTACAACCCCGAGACCAACAGTCGCGTGTTCCTTTGAGCCAGCCAGGCGTCGCATGTGGACTTTAACTAACCCTCCTTCTCTCCTTCCATTGATAGCACACCTACTATGTGCCAGGTACAGTTCTAGGCCCTCTTTCCACCATCTCATTCAACCTTCCATTTTTAGGGATGAAAAAACTCTGGGTCAGAAAAGGTTAGGTAGCTTGCCTGATGGCTTCCAGCTAGCAAGTGGCAAAGTCTAGACGCAAACCTGACTCGTCAGCCTCCCTAAACGGGGCGGCTTTGGACCCTACTGCAGCTCTTGTCATTGCTGTCAAAGCCCTGCCTTCTGTCCCCATGCCTTCCAGGCATACAGGGCCCGGCACACAGCAGGTGCTCTGGAAATGCATACTGAATGGATGTACGGGGTACTTGTTGAATTAAAGAATGAATAAATGAGTTCTTCATTACTTTGTGATGACTTGTTTTCATACTGGTCTGACTACAGTATAGGTTCCTGATGGGCAGGAACCATAGCACAAAAGGCATGTGGACTCTGCAATCCGCTGGATCTGGGTTCAAATCCTACCTTGGCCCATATTTGCTGAGCGATCTGAGCGAGTTTCTTAACCTCTCTGAGGTTATGTTTTCTGGGGTTTGGAAGCAATGTATGAGAGATTCCATGCTTAGCATAGTGTAGGTGCTCAGAAAACCCCTGTTAAATGGAATGGTACCGAATCGCAATTTGATAACAGAGTCTCGGGGAGGGCTGGGGAAGAGAAGGCTTAATTTTGGTTAGGAGGAAGATGAGGCAGCCTCAGAGTCATTTGGGAAGCATGTGTAATCCCAACTGCACGCCCCCCTTCCAGAGAATGAGATTCAGGAGGAATCCACCTGATGAGCCAGACACTGGTGGGGTGGGATCGCTTTTCCAAAGTGATCACCCTGGAGCATTCGAATGGTCAGAAGAAATGTGTCTTGTAGCAAAGGGGAGGAGGGAGAGTGGAGCCAGGCCTCGGAGGACAGCAGGATTTCCTGTGCATTTTGCTGCCTCCACCGCTGCCCTGGATTTTCTCTGCCCGCTAAAGCAAAGGTGGGTCCTGGGCCATCTCTGCTCCTGTGATGAGTCTTGAATAATTGATCAAGTCGCTCAGTGAGAAGCTCATGAATTCTTAAACCCTTTTAAGGACCTTCCAGGAAAGAAGGGCATCCCCCCCAGGGTCTCTGGGGCCCTGTGGCCTTTCTATATAGGCCCCGGATGATTCTGATTTGAAATGTCAGGGTCAGTCCCCCCTGTTGTGGCCTTCAGGCCAACAGCCTTTTAAGGAATGGAATGTTTCCCCTCACAGGATCCCCAGTTCTCTGTGCACATGGATTCTACACCAGTAATTGGCCTAAGGGCAGGGCAGTCTGGAGACTGTCCCCAGGACCCAGATCTTCTAAGTGAACCATGCATGGATGAATTCTCTTCATCTGTCCCCATGTGAAGCTGCCAGGACACAGAGCATGCAGGTGACTTGAAACCCAGGATGCTCGGGTTGCCTTTTCCAGCAAGTAAATAAATTTTTAAAATGGAGAAATGCTATGGAAAAAATAAGGTGTTCTCTTGTTTTATCTTAAGGACGGATTACTTACCCTAAGGAAGGCCTCCTAGAGGAGGTGGCTTTTGAATTGAAACTCGAACCTCAAAAGAAAGATCTAGAGAAAGACAGCTGCACGCAGAAGGAATAGCGAAGACTGTGTCCCTGCAGGGAAGCACTTGATGTGTTCCTGGGATGGAAAGAAGCCCAGTGTGGCCAGAGCACAGTGAATGAGAGGGTGGGTGGGATATAAGAAAGCCCGAGGACTGGATCTACTGACCCTTATGAGGGCTCTGGGGAAAGGGGCAAAGATACCCCTCCTTCGGGATAGACATAGCCCCTTATCCATACACAAGATTCCACGAGAGGAGCATGGCTGCATTTTAACCCCCACTTGCCTGTCTGCCAGGCACCCCTGTGCAGTGCACAACATGCAGAACTGTACATGGAGGACCTGGGGAGTGCCATTATCTGCCTGTGATGGAGCCGGACAGAAGGGAGAAATCATAGCTCAGAGTTGGCCTGGTTAAATCTGAGATGCCATTAGCCATCCAGGAAAAGTTGCTGAGCAGACAGACGGATGTGCCTATCCGGAGCTCAGGGCAGAGGTCTGGGTGTCCTCACTGCATCATCACACGCTTGGATCAGGCAGTCCAGGGAAAGCCACAGAGTGGTATTTCCGATGTGCAGATCTGCCTCTGAGGTGCTTACTAGTCCGTGGGAGAGGTCAACAAGATGCTCAGAAATCAGAATTTAAGGAGACACTCCCTCCCAGGGTCACGTAAGCACAGAGTTGGCTTGAATGCCACCTTAAAATGTGTGTCATCTTAAATCTAGTCCCAGTCCCTTATAATTCAGTGGAGAACAGGTCGTCATAACAACTAACGGCGCTGGCCCACTCAGGCTCTCATTTGGGAAAGAAAAAAAAAAGAACCTCACACTTTCCTTCGCACCATATATAAAAACAAAAATGGGTCAGAGACCTAAACATAAAAGCTAGAAGTATGAGACTTTGGCGGGGGGCGGGGGGGGGGGGCAGAGAAAACCTTCATGACCTTGGGGTAGGCAAAGATGGCTGAGGCCACAGAAAGAAAGAACCATGAAAGAGGAAAAAAATCAATTTTATCAAAACTAGGAACTTCTCTTAAAAAAAATACCATTAAGAAAATGAAAAATGTCAGAAGCCCAGAAAGACCATGTACAGTATATTTATCTGACATAGAACTTGTTCCCAAAACACATAAAGAACTCTTACAACTCAATAATAAAAGGACAATTGATCCAATTTTTTTCAGTGCTTCGAAGAGTGGAAAAGACCCTTCACAAAAAAAAATGTACAGAAGTCCAAGAGTGGGCAAGTGAAAGTGATGGCCATGACCATCGTCATCAGGAAAGTGCAAATTGGAACCATAATGAGGCACTACTTCCCACCCACTAGAACGGCTTCCGTTAATAACCATGCCAAGTGTTGGTGAGGAAACCAAGCAACTGGAATTCTGCTACCCTGTTGGTGGGAATGTAAAATGTACACACACTTTGTCATACGGTTTGGCAGTCTATTACAAACACACAACTAAACCATTCCAATTTGAAAACGGAAACAAGATATCTATACAAGGACTTGTAGCCAATGTTCAATGTTTTAGTCATGATGGCCAAAACCTTGGAGACAACTCAAGTGTCCATCACCAGGAAAAAAGATGCAAAACGGAGTGGTCCGTCCATGCACAGGAACTCTATTCAGCAATCAAAATGGAACTACCAATATATGTTGCATCATGGAGGATTCTCCAGGGCTGAATGAACAAAGCCAGACAAAGAAAAAATACAATAGAGTGATTTAAATACCTCCATTCAAGGTTTGGTTGATAACCTTTTCAGTCCTCTGGTCCTCCCCGTTATTTGAGTGTGGTAACATGAGACTTTCCTCTCTTCAAGGACATGGTGGTTAAATAGTTTGGACCACGGCCAGGACATAATGGGCATTAAAAATGGACTCAGGGGGTGCCTGGGTGGTTCAGCCCCTTAAGCTGCTGCCTTGGGCTCAGGTCATGATCCTAGGGTTCTGGGGTGGAGCCCCACATTGGGCTCCTTCCTCAGAGGGGAGTTTGCTTCTCCCTCTCCCTCTGTGATCTCTTTTGCTGTCGCTCTCTCTCAAATAAATAAATAAAATCTTAAAAAAAAAAAAAAAAAAGAATGATCTCAGGAATTGCGGGTGCGTGAGGGAACTGGTGTCCAGAGGACGCTTGTCTAAGGACACACAGCCCCCTACAGGTATTGACTACAAGGTGTTGCTGGGTGGGGGGGAGGTTCGGGTTTCAAAAAATAAAACCCAAATAAACAGAGGCAGACGTCCGTCTGTCATCCGCTCACGTCCTGTCCTGTTTTCCTTCAGAGCTGAGTCTAGGGAGAGGTCAGGGTGCCTCCGCCCCACCCCGAGCGAGGCCAGGCCCGCCAGGCGGGTAATTGCACAAATCCTAGGTCTGCAAAGGGCCTTCCAGGTGAGACGCGCGCCCCGCCCCGCCCTGCAAGAGCACAGTCTTCACCAACCAGCCAGGTCCAGGTCTCTGCACCCCCATCATTGCTCACCTCACCTCCTGGGGTTCGGCGGGGAGCAATGACAATGGTTGTCTGCTCCCGCTACTCTTATGGAACCTAGTTCTGCTCAGGAAAGTGAGGCAAGGCCAGGAAATAAAGAACAAGCCGAGCTAGCATTTAAACCTCCTTGTGCCCAGTTCCAGGGCCAGAAAGCACACTGAACTCCGGGCACAGAGCTGGCACAGAAAGCTGGGTCACCCCGACCCTGATTCTTAAGCCCGGAGCAAGGCACGCCAGGCCCTACGGGGCGCCGACAGCGTTGTACTTGAGGTCCACGCCGGTTCCCGCTCCCACCAGCTGGGCGGCCTCCGGCCTCAGTTTCCCCACTTGACCCCCACGCGGGAGAGGCTCCGGCTCTCGCAGGGGTTCCGCCGGGCCCCGCCCTCGGGGTGGGGCTGGGGGCGGTCACGTGGAGGGGCTCCGACGCTCCTGAGCCCCGCCCCGCCCCGCCCCCCAGCCTGTGCGGGGTCTGGGTCTGGAGCGGAGCGCGCAGAGCCCGCCGAGGCCGCCACGCCGGGGCTGCTGAGGTCGGCGGCGCCGCGGGGTCCGGGGAGCCTGCTCGCTGCTCGGTCCGCTCCCGGCCAGCTGTGCAGGCGGCTGGACCCGCAGCAGCGGCAGCAGCAGCAGCAGCAGCGGCAGGAGTAGCAGCGAGGACTCGAGCGCGGGCGGCAGCGGCGACACCATGGATCTGTCCTTTATGGCCGCACAGGTAACGGGGCGCCTTCCTCGCGCGCCCTGGGCTGCGAAGTTTGGGGAGGTTCGGGGCCACCGGCTCTCCCTGCCTGCGGCGGCTGGGCGCGTCCAAAGGCTTTGAACCGGGCGGTGGCGCCCGCCGGGGATCTACGTGCCGGTCCTTTGTCCGGAGCCGGGCATCCCCAACCTGGTTTCTCTCGGCCGAGGCGACGAGCGCGGCTGCCGGGGGTGGGGCGGGCCATGCGCCCTGAGCGCCCCGGGTCGACCTGTTCCCTGATTGCGAGGGGCCTGGACGATGCGAGTCGACCTCTCCCTGCCCGCCTCCCTGCCGTTCCCCGGCTCCAGGACTCAGGACTCCCCCAGGGCCGTGCAGCCCAGACCCGTGCAAACCCCGGGCGGGTGGGCACCCTCGCTGTTCTCCATTCCCTATTTTCCCGAGGCGCGGGAGATCTCGGGGCGCCCCGCCACTCACTCTCCCCCTTAAGTGGAGACCACAGCCTCTGCAGCCTGAGGAAGGAGGTGAGACCTGCTCTGTGACCAGCAGAGCGCCAGAGCGCAGCGATCCTTTTATCCCCCTTTTTTTTTTTTTTTGCTTTGTGCTGAGTCTGTAGCCATCAGTGCCCAGCGCGACCATAACTCTTCCCTTGACACAAAACAGGTTGCCAATGGCAGGAAAAAACTGATGACCTCTAATCACTTGATTCTTCCTGAAGGAGACTCCCCTTGAGTTCCGAGCGTTGGGTGATCTTTATGTTTCTGTGCTCCGCTCTCATGAGCTAGAACAAAGACAGGCAGACACCCCCTTTGCGGAGCTGCCTGTGGCCTCTCCCAGGACTCAGTGCTGAAGACAGTCTGGCTCCAGGGAAGGCCACATTTGGTCTGGGCGAGTAAATCTCAGCGTACCACATTCGGACCTTGCACCTTCTATGAGTTGGTTATGCTGGGAGCCCAGAGGTAGGAAGGCCACCAGGGGTCCCTCTGTCCCCTGCACATGTAGCAGGGGCCCGTCTGCTGCTATTTAATCTACCAGGGTATGGATTTTAAGAGAACACTTTCCTTTTCCGCCCCCAAATTTCACCCCAGTGGAAGCCTCTTGAAAAGTGACATCAAAATCCAGACTGTATGGACAGCCAGTCCCTGAACACAGTCATGGGAGATGCAGAATCCGTGGGATGGTTCCAGATCTCAGCTCTAGGCAGCCTCTTGTTTAGTTTTCCAAAATGTGCATTGCTCTAGTCAGCAACACTGGTCATTTTTTTGCCTAATTTTCTGTCTCCTGTTCCTAAACCCATGTTTATAAATATTGTCATGGGGGCATCATCTGAGACAGTGGTGACTTTAGCTACAGGATAACTGGAGTGGCTTCACCAGCTTTATTTCTAGGGGAGAGAGGAGCTCGCACACGCCTGTCTCTGCCTGTCCCCTCTGGACCCCACCAAACAGCTTGTGTCCATGGTTACGAGATAAATTGATCACTGCTAAGCCTGGGACAGGCTAGAGCATCAGAAGTTGCTATGGTAACCTGAAAAATAAACATAGGGCTTTTCACCATCTGTAAGCAGAGCCTGCCCAGAGATTGGGTTCTTTTTTTTCTCTCTCTCTCTTTTGTTTACTCTCAAGTTTTGTGTGCTCCGTGTATTCCTGCCAGCAGATATTTGGGCATTGATTACATGCCCAGTCCCGAGTCCATTGCAAGGAACAGAAACTCGATGAACCATACCTGGGGACGCGCTGCGGTTTGTGGGGACACTTGCCGTATGCCAGCCACTTGCACACTCTATCACAGTGAATCCTTACAGGGCTATGACATGGGCACTGTTATTCCCCCTTTTACAGATCCGGATACCAGACTTGAATAAGATTAAATAATTTGCCTGCTTAGTGCGTGTCACCAAGCTGCTGTCCCCACACATCAGCCGTGAACAGTTTGACAGGGAAATGTTAATGCCTCCATCTACTTGTTCAGCAAAAGTTGGGTACCCACCTTGTGCCAAGCTCCGTGCCAGGCACTGGGACTGGAGTGCTGGCGACAAAGGGGGGTAGGATGTAGATTTTTCTTTCTGGGTACTTACAGAGGACTGGAGAAGTGACAGGCCAGGCCATCCCCAGCAGGGGGAATGGATCAGGGCGGGGTGGACCAAGACGCGTGGCACATAGTAGGCCTGCAGCAAATTTCTGTTAGATGATTGCATGGGGGTGAGACAAGATGGGTGTGTGTTGTGAAAAGACAAGAACAGGAAAACAACGCATTCCTGGTGTCGGATGCCCCTTCCCCGCCCCCGAACTCCTGTCATCATCAGGACTTGGAGGACTTGAATTCTGATGGAGTAGAACTACAGACAGCTCTCCCCTGGTGGATTCTAGGCAGAGAGGCAGGAGGAGGGAGGCCCGGATTATAGTCACAGACTCCTTCAGGAAGGGGGAAGGTAATGGCACAGGGCAGCTGGGAGAGGGGGCTGGGGCCAGGTCACAGAGGTGCAGATTGTGGCATGGGAAGTTCACATGAATCAGTGGGCAGTGGGAGCCATTGCAGGTCGTTGAGCAGGGAAGGGTTTATGACCAAAGCAGTGCTTTGGGAAGATCCCATCCCCAGTGGAGCAGAGAAGCTGGAGGTGTGGGTGGAGCCGGAAGTGCACGCCTTGATGGATTGACTGAGTGAATGAAACCAGCTCCCTGTGACTCCAAAAGCTCCTCCCCCTCCTCAATGTTGTGAACTGTGATTCCTGTGCCCGGCTTTAAAAGACCCGGAGGATAGAAGCCATTTCAGAAAGATTTGCCTCTCCAATGCTAAGCATTACGAAGACACCCTTTATGGACAGAGAGAGTGGACACCAGTTATCCCGCAACTCCCCTGACCCAGTTCTGCCCTCGCTGGTGCGGGGACCTGGGGTTGTGTGATGGGGCTTGGAAGAGGCTGTGGACACTGAAGATGTGAAGACTCAGCTCGTGGATCCTCGGAGGTGCTCAGCTGCCCTTTCCTCCACCATGGACACACCCCAGTCCCTCTCTGCACAGTTCCTGGGTCCCCTCAGACACCCTGGCAGGCTGAACAGTAAGCAGGAGCACCTGTTGCTCTATGGCCGGTGGTGGGCAGAAGGGCAGGGCTGTCCAGACCAGGGAGCTGGGGACCGGGAGGGCAGCACAGATGTTGAGGATTGAGCCCCGAATCCCTGTGTCAGGGGTGGGGTGGCCCTTACTCCAAAGATGGCCCTGTTCCCTCCCTCTCCCACATCAGGGGGGATCTGATTCCCCTCCCCTTAAATCTGGGTTGGCATATCAGTGACTTTCTTGACCAGGTGAAGGCAGTGTGAGTGACGTTCTGGAACCTCCGAGATTAGCTTTGATGAAGACTGCAGCGTCCACTGATGACTCCCAGAGTGCTTGCTCTAGGGGAGTGCAGAGACCCCGAGACCTCCGTGATGAGAAGAGAGAGTGAACATTTAAGGAACCTATTGCAGGGGCAGAAATGAACAAGGGAGCACAGGAGCGCCCATCACGAGCTCGAGGCCGTAAGGCCGAGTTGAACAAGCACACGCATGGCCCGAGAGCTCAGTCTTGGGTTTGTCCTGCGCCGTCCCTACAGCAACTACTCTAAACCCAGGAGCTCCCGATGTTGCTGCCATTAGGATGCCCTGGGAGCTTTTAAGACCTGCTGTCTCCGCCCCACCCCCAGTGCTCCCCTTAGAGTCTCAGCTAGAAGCAGACATCAGTATTTTCTGTCATTCCCCAGTGGGTTCCGGCGTGTGGTCAGGGGGAGGCTCGAAGCTGAAACCACACTTAGGGCTGTCTCCCTCCCCCTCCTCTGAATGCAACAGATCCTTGGCTCTGTGGTCCCTTTCAGGTTGCAAAAGGTCATGTGGCCTCCGGATGTCATCCGAGTATGGGTTCAGCAACTTAAAAGAGGGAGACCCAGAATAATATAACCCAGAGACTTGCTCCAGAATTGTTCTCCCTTCCTCCTGCCCACACCTGCCACAGGAGGGAGACCTGTCATCACATAGGTGGCTCTGCTAGTCCCATCGTGAGCCAGGGTGGCTCAGCCGACAAGCAGAGGAACCAGGTGTGGAGCCCCAACCAAAGGCCCATCCTGCATGTGGGCACCCCACCTCGCAGAACGGGCCCAGTGCGGGGGTGCGTGGGGAACCTAGGGCCCCACCGTGGAGCAGCTCCAGGGGATCCTTGGTCCCTGAATACAGAGCGTTGTGTTTATGTCCATTTTTTAAAAAATTTTATTTATTTATTTGTTTGTTTGAGAGAGCGAGAGCGCCCAAGCATGAGCGGAGGGAGAGGGGAAGCAGACTCCCTGCTGAGCACGGATCCCAGGACTGTGAGATCATGACCTGAGCCAAAGTCAGACGCTTAACCGACCGAGCCACCTAGGCGCCCCATGTTTATGTCCATTTAAACACGTTCCTAGAGGCCTGTAATAGTGGCCTGGGGCTGCCCTAACCCATTAGCACAAACAGAGTGGTTCCCGACAGAAATGTAATCCCTCCCAGTTTTGGAGGCCGGAAGGGCAGGTGTCTCCGAAGTCCCTAGGGGAGAATCTATTCCACGCCTCTCTGTTAGCCTCACGGCGTTGCCTGCCGTCCCCAGGGTCTCTTTCCTGTAGATGCAGCTCTCGAATCTCTGTCTCAGCAAACCTGGTGCCCTGGTGCCCCCCGCCCCCAGTGTGTCTCTGTGTCTCTTCTCCGCTTCTTATAAAGACACCGGTATATTGGATCAGGGCCCACTCTAATGACCTCATTTTGACTTGATTACACCTGCAGAGAAACTAGTTTGAAAGAAGGTCACTTTCACAAGAACCAGGAGTTGGGGCCCAATAGCATATTTTTGGGGGAGACACAAGTAATAATAGCATTTGAAGACCCATAAAGAATCAGGATCTCGATTCTTGTGTTCGTGGCCACTGGTCTTAGAGAAGCAGTGGACAGATCGCCTCTCTATACCTTGGTTTCATCATCTGTGAAATGGGCACAAAGTCGCCTTCCCCCGGGGAACTGTTCAGTGTCGTCCTCCAGCAGATGTATCTGTGGGCCAGACCCGGAGCTCTGGGGAAGAGAGGGCCCCAGGCCCGCCATGTGATACGTGACATGGTGTAGCTACATGCCCAGACGAGGCGCCTAACCCAGAGGTCAGGGAAGGCTTCTGGAAGTTTGAATTGAGCTGTCTGAAGGATGCTTACCTGTTACGTAGACAAAGAAGGAGGAAGGACGGTCCAGGCAGAGGGAATGGCATGCACAAAGACTGACTGGACTAGAGCTTGAAATAGTGTCTCCTCTTGGGCGTGGGGGTTGCAAGTCAGGGCATGTGGATGGACCAGGGGGCAGGTGGGGAAAGAGTGGGAGACGGGACAAGCAGATGACCTTGTGTAGTGCAGAGTGGGGTGGGGTGACCCACAGAGCAGAGGGCGGGCCTGGAAGGGGGCACAAGCTGCTTCAGCTCCTTGCTTGTGCCCTGCAGACACATAGGCCCAGGGGTGCGGGTTCTTCAGGGTTTTCCAGAAAACTGAATATTTGGATTTTTACATGCAGTCTGGATTTTAAAATTTGGCCGCTCATTAAAAATTTTTAATAAGCCAACCAGCCATGATGTGAGCTGTTTCCATTACTTATTGCTTATTCTTTCAGTTACTTAGTGACTTAAAGCAATCATTTATTTTGCTCACGGTTTTGTGGGACCAGATTCTGGGAAGGACTCGTCTAGGCAGTTTGTTTCTGCTCTCAGTGACAGCTGGGCCTGGAGTCGAAACTTCCAGCATCGCACACACGGCTGGCGACTCCGCTCAACTTGACCGTTCTTGTCACTTGGCATTTCGTCTTGCAGATGCTTCTTCAGGCAGCTGGGATTTCCTCCCTGTATGGAGGGCTTCCTGTGTAGCACTGCCTTCCCCCCAAACGGGCATTTCCAGGTAGAAACTGTGGGGCTTCTTATAAACAAGCCTCGGAAGTCCCAGAATGTCAGTAACTCTGTGTTCATTTGGCCAAGAAAGCCCGCAGGCCAGCCCCAGTCTCAGTGGAAGGGATCACAGCCCACCTCTCAATGTGGGGAGTAGTGTGCACGTCCAGGAAGGACGGAAGGAACAGAGATTGTTGGGGACTGGCCGCTGCAGGGGCCAAACCGGGCAGGTATGTGAGCAGGGTTGGTCCTGGGGCTGCCCGAGCAATCACTTTGGACCGGTGGGATGTGTGTAGAGCTTGACAGCACCTTGTGAACTGCCAACCCCAAGAGAGAAGTAAATTACTACTCAGGAGGTAGGCCATGTTGTTACTAGGCTGAAATGTATCAAGTTGCTGATACTTGGCCATTTTTGACCTGACAATTTAATATGGTTCAGCCTCATCAGTACTACTTGGTAAGACAGTAAGTTCTTGACTTCTGGAGGGCTGGAGGGAGGAGGCATGGGGGGGGGGGGATCAGTACCTGATCAGGAGATCTGAAGGGGCTTCCTGTGTTTGAGGAGTAGGGCCTCCCCCCACCCAGACACACACACACACACACACACACACTTCTCTCCTCAGCTGGGCTTTTAGAACCTTCTTGACCTTGCTGGTGGGAGGACACAGTCACTCCTGGAACATTATGTTGATAGTGGGCAGGTCTTTCCGGAAGACAGCCTGTGTGGTTTAATCATAGCTGCGTTATATCTGCTGCCAGTCCTTCCTGCCCCTTCCTCCCCCTGGACCTTGGGGAGCTCACAGGTAATTTGCATTTTAATGATTTTTCATGGAGAAGGAAAAATCCACAAAAGAATCTGGTAGCTCTGAAGAGGCGATTTTGTTATCTCTTGAAATGGCCGTCGCTGCATTCATGGGCTTGTGGGATTATTCCAAAAGATCTGCAAGAAGTCAGCAGAAATTTTCTCTCCCCAGAGGAACACAGTACCACCCAGAAAAGTAGAATTCTAGGGAGTCTGGCAATCTGCTACTTAGAGAATGTTTCCCCAGCCAGCAACTGCTCCTTTTTCTTAAAGCAAGAATTATCATTAAAATATAAATTGTCTATTATCTCAAATGTTTTTAACCAAAGGGCCTGTCTCGTTGTACTTCAAATTCTCACTTAAAAGATTTAAATATTTTATCATTCTAATTAGACCTGGTTCAGGAGAGAATCTAACACTACCTTTTTGCAGGGGTGTAATGAGCAGTTAAGGAAGAGTAAAAATCCATGGTACTTTTTGTAGACCAGATTTCTAGACAGCATTTTGGGAGTCAAGACATCCTATTTGACTGGCAATAATTATATGTCACAGAGCTAAGAGAAATGGGGCATCCAGAGGTGAATTGCAAGTTTCTAATCAAATACCTGAGTGTTTATGGAGCAGCTGCTGTGTGCTTATCCCTGCTCACCCTGCTTTTAGGATCTGAACCCCAGTTCCTTCTATTCTGTCCCCTCAAGATGTCCCTGTACCTTCCCATCATAACTGCTGTTTATCAAATGCTTAGGGGAGTGCCAGGCAGGCCCTGTGTTGTGCGGTACACAGAGTCTCATTAAATCCTTTATGACAGCTCCCTGGAATAGGCAAGTTTAAGATCCATTTTACAGATGAGGAAACTGAGGCTTAGGGCACACACAACTGGGATTCAAACCCTGCTCTCTATGCCATGGTGGCTTGTTTTTTAAAATGCAGTCTCACAATCTCTGCCTTCTGGTTAGAGTCTTTAAGCCATTCATGTGTAGTGTGATTTCTTTATGTGGTTAGATTTTAATCTATTACCTCACGGTTGCCTATTGATCCTATCTGTTCTTTGTTCCCTTTTCCTTCTTTTTCTGCCTTACTCTGGATTAAGAAATTTTTATTATTCCATATGGTCGCCTTTGTTGGTTTACTAGCTCTGTTTTGTTATTTTAGTGGTTGCTTTAGGATTTGTAGTATGTATCACTAAGTCATCACAGCCTAGCTACAAGTGATGTTATGCCACTTCATACTATTCTCCTCCCTCAGCTGTTGTGCCATTATTGTTACACATTTCACTTCTGCATATTATAAACCTCACACTACATTATTATTTTTGTTAAAAATCAATGATCTTTTAAAGCAATTTAAATAGCAAGAAAAAAGTCTTATATATTTTCTTATAGGTTATTATTTCCAGTGTTCTTCATTCCTTTGCGTAGATCACAAATATGGTATCATTTTCCTTCTGCCTAAAGGACTTTAACATTTTTAGTGTGCGGAAGTGCTGGCAATGAATTCTTCCAACTTGTATATGTCTGGGGTGGGGGAGGAAGTCGTCTTTTTTTTTTGGCTGTCATTTTTGAAAGTTAATTTTTGCTGGGCATAGAATACTAGGTCAACAGTTTCTTTTTCAGTGTAGATATCGTCCCTCCACCTTCCTGCTTGCAGTGTTTCCACTGAGAAATCTGCTGCCATTGGATTTTGTTCCTCTAAACGTACCTTTTTTCCTTTGGCTGCTTTAATGGTTTTCTCCTTATTGATTTTGGGCACTTCGCTTCTAATGTGACTTAGTGTAGTTTTGTGGGTTTTTTTTTTTTTTTCCATGTTTCTTGTGCTTAGCATTTGGGAGCTTTCACATGGGTGGGTTTGTATTTTTCATCACCTTTAGAAAGTCTTTGGCCATTCTTTCTTTTTTTCTCCCCAGTTTTATTGAGATATGGTTGACATATAACATTGTGTAAGTTTCAGGTCTGCAGCACGTTGATCTAATATGTGTGTCTATCACAAAATGATTTCCGTATCCTTACCTCACATAGTTACAGTTCTTTTTTTCTTGTAGTGCGAACTTTTACGATCCATTCTCTTAGCGACTTTCAAATATACAGTAAATATTTTTAACTATAGTCACTGTGCTGTAGTCATTATATCCCCAGAACTTATTTATCTTATAACTGGAAATGTGTGCCTTTTGGTTATCTTCACCTGATTCCTCCACCCCCTGCCTCTGGCAACTACCGGTGTGGTCTCTGGTTCTATGAATTTGGTTTTTTTAGATTCCACATATAAGGGAGATCATACAATATTTGTTTTTCCTTCTGACTCGTTTCACTTAGCGTAAAGCCCTCAAGCTTGCAAATGGCAAGATGTCATTGTTTCTTATGGCTAAAGAGTGTTCTGGTGTGTGGTGTGGTGTGGTGTGTGTGTGTGTGTGTGTGTGTGTATTACATCTTTATCTATTCATCCATTGATGCCCGCTAGGTTGTTTCAGTGTCCTGGCTGTTTTAAATAATGCTGCAGTGAGCATAAGGGTGCAGATATCTCTGCAGATAGCAATTCCCTTTTCTTCGGCTACATCCCCAGAAGTGGAATTGCTGGATCGTATGGCAGTTCTATATTTTTTAATTTTTAATTTAATTTTTGAACCTCCGTCCTGTTTTCCACAGTGGTTGCACCCATTTGCATTCCCACCAGTGGTGCCGAGGGTTCCCTTCCCTCCACACCCTCACCAACACTTGTTCTTTCTTGTCTTCTTTCTTCGTGATGCTAGCGTCTCTGACAGGTGGGAGGTGACAGCTCAGTGTGGTTTTGTTTTGCATCTCCCTGATGATGAGTCACGCCGAGCACCTTTTCATGCACCTGTTTGGTCATTTGAATGTCTTCTCTGGAAAAACGCCCGTTCAGATCCTCTGCCCACTTTTTCACCTGGATTGTTTGGGTTTTTTGCTGTTGAGTTGTGTGAGCTTTTCATTCTTTCTTGACATGGCTTTTCTGTTCTCTTCTCTCTTCTCCGTTGGAGACTCCATGTACACATAACGTTCGTCAGCCTGCAGGTGTCCCCCAGCTCCCTGGTGTTTATTCATTTTTTTTTTTTTTTTTTAGTCTCCTTTTCTGTTGTGTTTCATTTAGGGTAACTATTATTAGTATGTCTTCAAGTTCACCAGTATTTTTCTTGAACATCCAACCTCTGGGAATCCCATGCAGCGTTTTTTTAATTTAGACATGGTGGCTTTTATGTCTAAAGCTTAATTTGTGTCTTTCTTTATATTTGCAATTGTCTTCACATGTTCAGTGCTTCCTTTAGCTTTTTGAGCATATGGAATGGTTACAAGAACTGTTCCTCTGCCCTCCTCTGCTGCTTCTAAATCTGCCTCAGTTCTGGCTGGTTTTGACTGACTGCTTTCGCCTCATTCTGGGTCACACTTCCTGCTGCTTGGCATGCCTGGTGATTTTTGATTAGATGCCTAACATTGCGAATTTTACCTTGTGGGATGCTAGATATCCTTGTGTTCCTATAAATATTCTTGAGCTTCATTCTGGGACACAGTTATGTTACTTGGAAACAGTTTGATCCTTTGGGGTCTTGCTTTCAAGGTTTTAAGGTTTTAAGCCCTCTTTAGTCGAAGAGCCATTCTTTCCTGCTGGTGAGGCAGGCAGTTTTGAGTATTCTAGCCAGTGCTTGTGGATTACAAGATTTTCAAAGTGGCTGATGGAAACAGGGACTATTTCTGGCCTGTGTGGATGCCAGGCATGCTTCCCTGTCATCCTTTTGGGTGATTCTCACCTCCATGGCTCCCCTGACACACATGCACTCATCAGTCATCTGGAGAATGTCTGAGGGGTCCTTCTGCAGATCCCCAGGATTCTCTCTCTGTATAACTCTCTCCCCTCCATGCTCTGCCTCATTGTCTCCAGCTGCACTGGTCTCCCCGGACTCTCAGTCCCATCTTTTCAATCAAGGAACCCACTGGTCTCTACCTGGGTCCCCCGTCCTGCTCCACAGCCTGGAAATTCTCCCCAGGCAGGCACCTGAGTCACTTGTAGGGATCACCTGGTTTGTCCCCTCTCTCTCAAGGGTCACTGCTCTTCACTGCCTGATGGCCAATATCTTGAAAACCATTTTCATGTATTTTGTACATTTTTGTTGTTGTTTCATTTGGAAGGGTAGATCCAGTCCCTGTTACTCCATCTTGGCTGGAAGCAGAATTTTCTTAAGTGTTTTTAACAGCGATGTTCCCACCTTCCTCCTTTCTTGCATCGTGGAAAAGGGGATGTAACAGCTGAGTCTGACTCTGGCCCCCTGCCTGCTCCCTTGACTCCCAGCTGCGGTCCCTTGCTTGGTCTGGCACGTCTTGGAATCTTCCGAATGTGATAAAATGTGGGCGGTGTACGCATGTAAGTCTCCCAGGTGAGTCTCTGATGCCAAGGTTAGAAAGCCAAATTGCATGGACCAAGCAAGTTCTTTTCCACGCTACCCTTGCCACGTGAGTTTCTTCTGGGTGACCTGTGACAGGACGTCTGAGACATTGAGAGAGCCAGCGCTGTGCTGCAGGTGTCAGACCTGTGAGCCCAAGTCAGGTGGCTTAGTGAGCAGGGGTGGGTGCCCTGAGGCCTCCCTCCTGGCCCCTGCACCTTGGGGAGGCTCAGTCCCCAGAGGGATGAAAGTGAGGGGTGGAGCAGGCTGGCAGGCAGCAGCTGGGACCCTCTGTGGCCTCTCTAGATCCTACAGTGGCCCCTCCGCCATCCCCCCAGCACGGAGCTGCGGGAGCCGGTTAGAAGATACAGACGTAGTGAAGAGAAGGGCCATATGCACCCCAATGTTCATAGCAGCAATGTCCACAATAGCTAAATCGTGGAAGGAGCCGAGATGCCCTGCAACAGATGACTGGATCAAGAAGTTGTGGTCCATATATACAATGGAATATTACTCAGCAATCAGAAAGAATGAGTTCTCAACATTCGCTACAACATGGACGGCACTGGAGGAGATAATGCTAAGTGAAATAAGTCAAGCAGAGAAAGACAACTATCATATGATTTCTCTCATCTATGGAACATAAGAACTAGAATGATCAGTAGGGGAAGAAAGGGATAAAGAAAGGGGGGGTAATCAGAAGGGGGAATGAAACATGAGAGACTATGGACTATGAGAAACAAACTGAGGGCTACAGAGGGGAGGGGGGTGGGGGAATGGGATAGACCGGTGATGGGTAGTAAGGAGGGCACATATTGCATGGTGCACTGGGTGTTATACACAACTAATGAATCATCGAGCCTTACATCGAAAACCGGGGATGTACTGTATGGTGACTAACATAATATAATAAAAAATCATTATTAAAAAAAAAAAAAAAAAAAAAGAAATGCAGTTGAACTTGGCTTCCAGCGGCTTTGGGGTGGGGGGGGCAGGCGGGAAACCTCGGGGAGGTGACTGATCGCTCTCCCAGGCCCCCTGCGCCCCCGCCCCTGCGCTGAGCCTGGCAGTGCTGCCTGCATCTCCCGCATCCTCTCTGAGGTCCTGCCAGCCCTTCCTCCTCCCCGTGGAGACTCTACTGCAGTCCCGTGTGCATCCCAATGACCAAATCTATCAGGCAGGGTGGGCTTGCAGGCAGGGCGCCACAGAGACATCCACCCCAAGCTGTGTTGGGGGGTGTCTAGGAGCCAAAAAGGAGCTATTACCAGGCTTGGTCAGCTTTGTCACCCTGATCAACATCGTGTGAGCACATGTGACATGCAGAACGTCCCTCTCAGTCACGCAGACGGGTGAGGCAGGGGCCTGCCCCCGGTGGGAGAGGGCCGGATGGTGTGGATGACTCTTGAGCACTTGAGGACCAGGCTCTGGGCTCTAGCAGCACCCAGTGAGGTTTCACACAGGGGGACACCAAGGCTCAGAGAGCCTGTGGATCTGGCCCAAAGTCACCCAGGCAGGAAGGGGTAAGACCGGGCTGGGTCTGAGCCAGGGCCCAGGTACCAGCTGGGGAGCTGGATTGCGGCACTGAAGTGGGCTTCCGGGGGGCCCCGAGCCCCTGACCAGTGTGGCTCTGTGTCACAGCACTCTGCAGCCCAGCCCTCTGTCAGCCGGGCTTCCTCCCTAGAGCCTGTGTGCACGCACAGAGGGGCCCGTGGCTGCAGGGATTGTTCCCCAGCCCAGACAGGCTGGCGCCAGAGGCTGGCCAGGGGCCCAAAGGAGGCTGAAAGAGCCGGGGGCAGGGCTGCGGCAGGGGGAGCTGCTCTGGAAGTGGTCCTCCCCCTCCTTCTCCGCACCTCGGCAGCCCTCCGCCTCCATCAGAGTGTCAGAGAATCCTGGCGTTCCCTGAGGACCGGGTTCCTGTCTCCTTTATGCCGGGATCACGACTGCCCAGCCCAGGGCCAGACCGGGTAAATATTTAATCCATGAATCGAGAGGGCCAGGAATCCATAGAAGCACAAGAAAAGCTGGATAAAAAACCATGTCTTGTGTCACCTTGCATCACTTCCTGCTGGGGTCTGGGTCACAGTTTCTTTTCCCAAGGCCCCCAGTTACCGACAACACCCAGTGCCCCCACTGCCCCCCACAACCTGGCCTGAACTCCCCAGCACCCCCCCGGCCCCCGCAGAGTATCTGGCACGGGTACAGTCCAGGTCTAGGGCTTTCCTTGCTGTGTTTTGTCCCATCCTCTGAACAGTCCCGTGGTGGTCGTCCCGCCCAGAGAGGTGAAGACCTCTGCGGCCCGGAGCTGATGGGGCTGGCGTTTGTTAAACGGGCTCAGTAACACCGAGCTCGTAGCGTGGGCAGGAGACGAGATGAGATGATGGTTGTAAAAGTACACACTGTAAAGACTGCACAAATGCCAGTGATTATTACTCTGAGGCGTCCTCCTTTATCCTCCCTTGGTATCATTCCTTTTTTTGGACTAAATGTAGCTATTTCCCTCAACCGTTTTCCCAAATGAATATTCTCTCTGAAATCTTCACCAGGTCAGGCAGTGTTCTTATAAATCCATTTTCTTAAAATAAGACATGATGCTTCAGAAGAATGCATCACCTCCTTGGGTCTAGCCCTGATACACCCGTTAATGTGGCCGTTGAGAGCCAAATCTTGCCTCCTGTAATGCTGTACCTTTGACTCATACTGATGAGAGACGTCTGTTCTCTGAGCGCCATTTAGCCAGTTGTGCCGTCCAGATTCTGTATGACCGATCCTGTTGAACCTTAGCACAGATATGTCAAGAATTGTGAAGTGTCTGAAATTCTACCCTGTTTGCGAGCTCGGCTGCTATAATTTAAAAGGTGCTGGCAGAAGACAGGAGGCTCCCGGATAAAGGACTTTATGACTCACAGCACCGCCGGCAGCACGAGCTTCGCGTTCTCATCAGCGCACCTTACCGCACGAGCCCCGGGGTGGGGGTGACGCCGAGCAGCCCGGGGGAGACTCCCTCTGTGCACACACCGGGTTTGTGGAGCAGCCGAGAAACCCCATGCTTACGAAACCCCACTCTTTTCAACGGAGCTGCCGGCAAACCTGCCCAGCCTTTGTCTCCGAGGAAACGATCACCGCAGTCAGGGAACTAACGTGCCCCCTGGAACATCATCTTTCTCTAGGGCGGATTGCTCTGCAAACCTCCTTAAAAGATAGTCTGAAATGGGGTGCCAGGGTGGCTCAGTCAGTTAGGCGTCCGAGTCTTGATGTTAGCTCGGGTCATGATCTCAGGGTTGTAGGTTCGAGCCCCGCAATGGGCTCCGTGCTCAGTGGGCAGGCTGCTTGAGATTCTCTCTCTCCTCTCCCTCCGCCCCTCCCCGGCTCATTTGGTTTTTCTATCTCTCTAAAATAAATGAATAAATCTTAAAAAAAAAAAAAAAAGTCTGAAACAAAAGCAGTCGATTCCTTTGCCCAGAAGCGCTTGAGACGGATGGAGAATTGTCTTCCGACTTCTCCCGCAAACTGCAGTGCACAGATCTGGGCTTGCGTCTCCCTTGGCCGCTCCTGAGCTGTGTCACCTCGGGCCAAGTACTAGCCTCTCTGATCCTCTGTTTCTACAGCCTGAAGTAGAAGTGCCGTAAGGGGTTCTCGGGGATAGCCTTCTGGAAGTGTGCTTGCTGTGCGGGTGCCGGGGGGCCGTGGAGAGAAGGCAGCAGAGCCAAGGTCACCATGATATGGAGCTCGTCCTTCCGCGCTTGATTCTTGCCCCTGTGTCTCCACCATCCATCCCTGACCTGGTCCTCACGCTCCTGCCCCTTCTCTCCTGTCAAAGGGGTGGAGTCTCCGTCCTGGCCCAGAGCCCCGTGGCCGTGGTGAGCACCTGGCCCCGGGCTTGGGCAGCACCGAGAAGAAGGCACAGAGGCTTAGGCAATGCGGGTGAGTTACTTTCTGAGTCTCAACCTCCTGGTCTGTAGCATAGAAGCTGCCTCCCGGGATTTAGGGGCAAATGAGAGGCACGTTGGGAGCATTCCCGCAGATGACAAGTGCTCAGCGGAGCCGTTCTGGTGCTGTTCCGGGAGTCTGAGCTTCTCCGGACACAGTGTCGGGCAGGAGGCGTGCGTTTCCTACATGGTGGGACAGGAGACCACGCCAGCCGCTCCCTGGAAGAGAACTCATTAGGAAGAGCGCCACGAAGGGGGCTGCGGGGCTCGAGCTGGTTTTGCAAACCTTGCAAACCGCTCTGCGTGCTGGGCATCCACGTGGCAGGGCCCTGGTGCGCCCCCTGCGGAGGGAACCCAGGCGGGGTAGCTCGGGCCCCTGAACACCTGCTGTCTGGTCTCGGCAATGCTGCTCACACACTGTGTGACCTCGGGACAGGGTGACGAATGTTCCTCTCCCTAGGCTTCATTTAGGGCCTCAGTGCAGTGTGGTGCCTAAGGGTTAGAGACCAAGAGTCAGACAGATGGGGTTCGAATCCTGAATTTGAGACCGGCTGGGAGATTCAAACATGCTGTGTATCTTCCTCGGCCTCTCTTTCCTTATCTGTAAAGTGGGGATGATGACCTTTCCTGTCTCCAGGAGCTGTTGTGAGGCTCGGGCGAGGCAAGGTGTGTGCAGGGCCCGGCTGCTAAATGGTGCCTGTTGTGGTGTTGCATTTCTGCACCGTGGTCTGCAAAATGGGGTGGGTGGGAGCAGACCACGGGACCTCTTAGTGTATGCGGGCATGGAAAGACTCCCGGAGTCAAAGTGGGCACACCTGGTCCAAATGCTCCTTAGCCTCTGCCTCGTTGTGTGTGACGTGGACAAGTCCTCGCTTCTCTGAGCCCGCCGTCAATGACAGCAGCCACACACCGCCTTCCGCCCCATATGACAAAAGCACTGGTCACCATGCCTGGCTGGGGAGCTGGGTTGGTGATCAGGGTGCCTTTCGGCGCTGAGCTTGTCCATCAGCAGGGCTGCCGGCCCCGGAGAGCGCTCCTCTATCCGGGGCCGTAGCCGGGAGGAAGGTACCAGACGTGGAGTCCTGGATTCTCAAAAGTGGGCCGCACGCAGGTCCCAATGGCTGGAGCTGCCCGTCGCTTTGTCCCAAACCAAGTCTTAGTCCTCAGGACATCCCCTGGAGCAGCTTGGGCTGATGGACTCCCCCAGCTTCTTCCACCCCAGTGACAAGCAGGGTGGGCGGTCCCGTGGGTGGACAGGAAGGAACAACACTTTCTGCAAAAGGAAAATCAGCTTAGCCTCCCCCTGGCAGATGACGTCTTCCGGGCCCTCAGAGGTGGAGCCCATTTTCTATACTTTTGGTCTGGAAAATGCAGTGGAGCTAAGGGATATTCTGGGGGGAGGAAACTCTAGGCCTCCATTCCCTGGATCCATCGTGGAGAGGAACGGAAAACCCCAGGGCTCCTTCTGTCTTGATTTGTGTCACGGTGGTGGCCGAGTTGACGTCCAGCTGCCATCGGTCCCTGGGGTCACTCTACAGTGCCAGCTTGGTGATCCCTGCCATGGCGCACCTGCTGAGGGCTTTGCTTGGATCAGCACAGCTAAGACTCACTACGTTCTGACGTAGGAACTACAAGAGCGCTCATTTTTCAGATAAAGCGGCCGCGGCCGGGAGAGGTGGAGTGGGTAGCCGAGCTGGGATTTCAGGCGGCTGCCAGGTGCCCACGTGCTTGGCCTCACCTTCCTCCCCGGGCTCAGCGGCTCTGCCGTGTGGTGGATGCATTGCTAGATCTGAGCTCAGCCCGAGCAGGGAGTTGGAAGAACGGGAGTGCCTGGCATCCCTCACCTTTCCAAGCTCTGATACAGGAGCACGGCTCGGCATCTCTGCTTTCAAACCCGGAAACCCAGGTGCAGAGAGGAAAGGTGCGTATCCCTATGCCAGGCCAGAGGTCAGCCCTTCCGCGGGGTGTGGCCAGGGGGCCAGAAGAAGCTCGGGAGAAAGGGCAGCCCCTCGGAAGGCTGAGGAAGCCGCTGGTGAGTGGCCTGGGAAGGTCCCGGAGCAGGGGAGCTGATGCTACATCTGGAAGGAGCTCTGAGTGCAGGAGGCGCCCTGCTGGGGGCTGGGGAAGGGCACTGCACCAACGGACAGAATGGTGGACCTCTGGCTTCAGTGCCTACTGGGCATGAACCCCTTGGGCCTGGAAAACAGAGGGGCCCAGACCACAGCATGAGAAGACCGATGCTACCCCTCGGGCCCTTGTGCCAAGCCCAGTCTTCCTTCCTTAATCCACTTAATTCATTCAACAGCCGGCCTCTGGGCCCCTTGCCTAGGTCTGGCTCTGCACTGGGTACCAGTGGAAGAGGTGGCCGGGATAGTCCCTACTACCGAGGGGCAGGCTGTCTGGTGGGAGAGCAGGGGAGCCAAGAGAACGGATGATACTCAGAGAGAAGGGTGGCTGGCCTCAGAGGAGGGCACCTCAAGCAGCCTGCAGGGGCGGGCTCTCTGGGAGGGCTTCCTGGAGGAGGTGGTGTCTCAAGCCCTGCTGTTATGGGTTTCCTGTCCTGCTGCTCTGCTTCTGCACGCTTGAGGCTTTCTTGGAGACTGCAGCAGCTCTGGGGTGGCCACAGGCTCTGGAACGAACAGGCTGGCAGGTCTTTGACTCCTGTAATTCTCGTCTCCAGCCAGAGCCACTTTCTGTCTGTTTGGGGGCCTGCAGAGCTTGACCTTGGGGCAGTGAGCCCCTCAGGAAGGAAGGAGGGCCAGGGCAGCAGCGAAGTCCAGGTGTCCCTCCTACCTTCTCCTCCCCCCCGATGAGGCTCAGAACCCCGTCATGTGTGCCCTCTCCTCATCGCACCTGTAAATGCACAAGGCCTGCTGGCAACGGCATGCTCAGAGCCCAGGGGCCTCCTGCCTGCCACGTTCACTCTGGACTAGGCCCAGGCTCCTGCCCGAGACCCCTCCTGTGCAGGTGTTCAGGTCTCTGGGTGTCGGCCCTGGGACATTTGCTCACCTGGGAGAGTTGGCTCCCCGTTTGGGCAGGGAGAGTGCAGGAGGCTCAGACCGCCCATCACAGACTTGCACCCTGCGGTAGCAGGAAGGGGCCTAGTGTCGAAGCTCCCTTCACACAGAGCCGGCGTCAGTCCCATCTGGGACTGTGTAGGGGCCCTGGGGGTGTGCCTGGGACAGGGCCTGCATCCGTGGTCAGAGCTGGCCTCTAGAAAAGATGTCCTCGTAGACCACCTGCTCTTCCTCTGCCTTCTTCTCATCAGTCTTAATAACTGCTCTGTCCTTATAATACACGAAAAAGCCTCCCCTTTGGGGACACATGCCACTCCCCTGTATCCCCTACCCCAGCTGGGCTTCTGCCTTTGGAGGAAGACGCAGTTGCCTTCAAATTCTTGCCCTGCCATCCAGGCTCCTGTGTGACTTGAGCCAGTCCCTTAGCAGCTCTAGACCTGTTCCCTTGCCTGTGACATCAAGCAAGGGACATTTGTCTGGAAGGGTTCAGTGGGGACTGGAAAGAGCAAGGGCATGGGCTTGGCACTGAGCATTGTCTAGATCTAAGGAAGGGGGATCCAGGAAGGGGGACAGGACATCAACTCATGGTGTTAGGGTGGCCTGTGCCCACGCTTGGGTCTGCGGACGCCCCATGCTTCCTCTGACCAGCCTGGTCCCAGCTGGCAAAGGCTGCTGACTCAGACCAGTCCCTTCTCCCAGAAACTTGTCTCAAATCCGACGGTTCTCTTCCCATGTTTTTAACTCCATTATGGGTCAAGGTTGGTGCTAGGTGGCAGGGTGAGGTTCAGGCTGTTGCATTTGAAAGCTCATCCGTCAGTCATAATGATTGACTTGCAAAAGAATGGTGTGCAAGGAAGCAAAAGCCTTGAGCTGCATTCCTCGTTTTAAGACAATCAGCACGTTGAATTGATTGGGGCCAGTTCAGGGGATCAGCTGTCAAAGGGCTACTGAACAGCCGGGTTGGTGGAGAAAATCCTCCTGATCGTGACCTTGGCTGACCAAATAGTTTTCTACAGCAAATATTCACACAAATGATAACAATATTCCCAGACTCAACAGTTGTTAAGTCAATAGCCTTTGGAGCTGTTGAACCAGAGCATTCATTATGATATCGAAGCTGGTGGCTCTTCTCGGCAAACAGAATTAAGCTTGACCTTCGGAAGACAAGATGCAGAATGGATTTGGCTTTAACTTAAATGTGACGGTAACTGTGATGCATATATTTCATAATGTTTCCTCTTATCTGTCTAAGCGAAGATAAACAAAAGGCCCTGTATCAATAGCTTCATGGGCTCTCAAATTTCAAGCAAACAGTCTGTGGATTCTGGTTCATTGTTTGCTTCTGGGGATGTGTAATTTACAGATGGGAAAGAGCTCAGCTCCTAAGCGTGCAGCCTGATGAGTCTACATATCGTGCTGAAAATTGTTGACTTATCAGGCCTGGCTGCCATCGTGTGAAATCCCTACTTACAAAGTTGGCGCTTGGCTGGAGGGTCCCCCACCCCATCCTAACTGCGAAGGGTGGCTCACCATGCCGACGCGGTTTGTGCGGAACTCTTGCTTTCTTTCCCCGGGAGTCTGGAGTTCGGGGGTATGCTGGCCGGAGAGGGCGTGCGTGACCAGCCCCCAGTAGAAACTCTGGTGCTATGTATCCTTTGTTGGCTACGTTGGGGACATTTTGTCACCTGTTGTTGGGGCATTGGGTGCATCCTGTGTGACCGTCCCGGGAGGAGACGGAAGCTGGTGCCTGGTTTCCTGCGGGCTTTACCCCTCACACTTTTTCCCTTTGCTGATTTCGCTGTGTCCTGTGCTATCATACAATGGAGTCATGAGTCTTCCCAGGGCATCATCAAACCTGTGGTAGGCTCAGGGGCCCAACAGGCAGGTGTAGACGCCCCCGTGACTGCCATCCAGGTCCAGAAGTAGATCATTTCCCCCCTTAAGATGCCCTCTTGCAGCCAGTACCTGCCAAGACTAGCTCACACACGTCGTTCTCCCTGTCCCCCCATCCCTGCCAGGCCTTGGGGAACATCTTTCACTGGTCACTGCTCTGTAAGTCTGTTTGCACGCAGGAGAATTGCTTGCTTTCTTTCTTTCTTTTTTTTTTTTTGCACACAGCTTATTCACCAATGCCTCTTTTTGTCTCCTGAAAGTAGCTGCCTCTGACCAAGCAATGTTTTATCCACCAGAATGTTCCTTAATGACATCATTTCTACTGACCCTGTTCCGACACCCAGCACTTACCTCCCCATTCTTACTTCTAAAAGCCTTGTGAATAATGGCTTATTATAATGCTGCACATTATTAAAACACTCCTGGGGGGTTTCATAGTCAACTCTCTTGCTGGAGACTTCTTAAGAAGCTCTAATCCCTCACCGGATCTGAGAACATTTTAAAGCAGAACAGCCTTCATCAGCACAGTGTTGAATGGGAGCTAACGTGGTGGGTTTTCCCACACAGCCAGAGCTCCAACACGGTGCAGAGATATACAGGAGACCTGGGAAAATGCTTCAGGGAGTCTGTTCTCTCAAGCGGAGAGCTTTGGGGGCTAAGGTACAGCAAACACGAGACTGCTGTCCTCCCCAGAGGGATCAGGGTCCTCTCCGGGAGTGACAGGCTTTCCATACTTCTAGCTGAAGGAGATACGGAAAGGGGTCGCTTCACGTCCGCATGCTGACCGGAACAATAGCAAAAAAGTGACAATCAGCAAATAGAGGCAAATAGGGTTAAAACAATGTAATCCCTTGAAACAACAGGATTCTGAAATACTGAGGGATCTTGCATGGATGCAATGACGTATTTTGAACTCTTTTCTTCTGTGTAATTCATTTTCACACACACTCTCGAGAGATCAGCGTATTTCCGATGATGTGTGAATGAGGCCCCTGAAACACAACGAGCCATGAGGAGTCCAGCCGCTTTAGCGGCTTTTATGGAATCAAGTAACCTGGTCAATTCATGTTTACGTGTGTTCATGGATAAATAGGGTCTATCTTTCTTATCACATATTTTTGGTGCCAAAGTTGAGGTCACTCCAGAGTTTCCCTCCTGGAAGCCAGAAGGAGGTTGGAGGGCTTCACGTCAAACCGTTCTGCCCTTGGCCACCTCTCCCTGCACACAGAGGCCGTAGGTAAATATTGGGCACAGAATGGGACCTGTTCAGCACATTGGGATAAAGTATATGTATACACATCTTTTATTTATAAATGACATTTGAAAGCCAGACGGCAAACCGGACCCACTTTCCATCGACAGGACGGATGTTGACAGGGGGCCAGGAAGACTGGCCTTCATGAAATTCTATGTGGTGGCCCAGCCTCCCAGGTGCCTCTAGGATACAGCGGACAGGCTGCTGATGGCCAGGCTGGCAGCAGGTGACAGCTCATTCATCTTCCATGCAGTGGGGTGGGGGGGGGGGTTGGGGTCCACAACTTGCCCAAGAGGCTCCAATTCCACCACCTCCGTTCTGCCACGTCCTGCTAGGTACCTGAGCAAACTCTGAGTCCATCTGCGTGTCTGAAAACAGGCTCAGTACCTGCTGGGCTGGTCCATTTTCAACATTGGCTGTGCTAATGTGTGCAAACGGCTTTGCACATGGAACAGTAGTGATAACCGTGCAACCTGACATTTGTTGGACACTTGCTCAGTGCACGCTACGTGCACTGTGTATGTGCTAACTGCACAACAGCATGGTGCAGGAAGTGCCCCATCATCGTTCCCATCCTACAGATTAGGAAACTGAGGCCCAAGGGCTATGTGGCTTGCCCAAGTCGTACAACGAGTGAGGGGCAGAGGGGGACTTGAAGGTCTGCAGTTGGGCATCCTTGCTCTCTACCCCTGTGCCGAGTCCACCTGTCAGATGCGATGTAAAGTGCAGGATTTTCCTTAACCTGGGGACCCCTGGTGGGGCGGGGTGTTTCTTAACACAAGAACAACCGTCCGCAAATTCCCATGCCACTGCTGCAACCCGGCCAGCCTACCTCTCCTAGACCTGGGGGGGCGCCTCTGACGGGGTGAGTGCCTTGAGTCCCCTCCTGACCCTTCCCTGCATTGCTTACTTGCTACAGACTCTTGAGTTGCAAGGAACATATTGAGCGCCTAACTCCAGAGTTTGCAAATGTTCTTTGCAGAGCGTACACCATCTTAAAGTAGTAAAAATAAAGACACTGCCGCCGTCACACCTGCTACTGTTACTACTGGTAACGTTAAGGAATATGGGAGCTGATTAAATTATTATCCACCCGGCGCCAGGCCCTGCGCTTAACACCATGTGCCAGGCACTGAGCTTGAGGGCTTTACACCTGTCGGCCCACGAAGCCCTCACGGCTCCCCAGTGAGGGTGTCCTCGTTAGCCTCTGTGCAGATAGGAAGAGGAAGGCTCAGAGAGGGTGAGGGATTGGTCTGCGGTCACACAGCTCCCTGGTAGCCACATCAGACGTGGGACACGGATGGCCTAGCTCCTGGTCCCTGCAGTTCACCGCATGGGAGAAGGGGGGGGGTGACTTGTTGCCACTGGCATGTGTGTTGTTGCCCCATGTGATGGTCCATAAGTTCACTCGGGTATCCGCTTGCTCTTGTTCAAGTGTTTGCCAAGCAGCAACGGCGGCCACCAGGAGAGCCCAGCGCGATTGCTGGGGCTGGGCATGGCGAGCGCGTGGCTACGGTAGGAAGTAGGGGCTGGGTGTGAACATGTTGTATTTACTGTAGTTTCCTTCCGGTAGAACTCATTAGTGGCCGTGTAACCAGGACGTAAGAGATGATGCCTCTGGCTGAGCAAGATTTATTTATTTTCGTACAGGTTTTATTTATTTATTTATTTATTTGAGAGAGAGATAGAGAGAGAGTGCAGGAGTGGGGGGGGGGAGCAGAAGGAGCTCGATCCCAGAACCCTGAGATCATGACCTGAGCTGCAGGCAGATGCTTCACCGACCGAGCCACCCAAGCGCCCCAGGCTGAGCGGGATTTAGAGAAATAAACACCTCAGCATCATCCTCGACGGGATGATTATTCTAATGCTTGGTTTTCTGTCTTGGTAATCACATCCCTCCCTAATAGGAGTTCATCAGACTTCACGAAGAGAAATCTTCTGTCCATCTGCCCTGAGCCTTCAGCATGCTTTGAAGTCAGAAGCCCTTGCAGGCAACTTTCCTATCTGCTCGCAGCTTTTCTCAGAAAGTCACTGCGCTTATCCAGTGCTTATCTCTCAACTTGCCCTCCCCTCACCCCATCTGGCAGCTAGGCTGTTGTCCCCTGGGTCTGATGAAGAAGGTGGGCTCGAGATGAAGTAGTGTGTCCATGGCCACAGACGCAGTGGCCTGAGCCCCCAGCCCTCTGCCCACTTAAACCTCGTGATGGCATCTCAGCTGCTCCCAGTCAGGAAGGGAGGAACGAAGGAAGGGAGGGAGGAAGGGAAGGAGGGAGGGAGGGAGGAAAGGAAGGAGGGAGGGAGGAAGGGAGGAAGGGAAGGAGGGAGGGAGGAAGGAAGGAAGGAAGGAGGGAAGGAAGGGAGGAAGGAAACAAGGGAGGGAGGGAGGGAGGGAGGAAGGAAGGAAGGAAACAAGGGAGGGAGGGAGGAAGGAAACAAGGGAGGAAACAGGGAAAGAAGGGAGGAAGAGAAGAGGGAGGGAGGGAGGGAGGGAGGAAGGAAGGGAGGAAAGAGGGAAGGAGGGAGAAAAGGAAGAAGGAAGAAAAGCCAAAGGACCAGTGGGCCTTTCTATTACCCTCTCCTTTATCCGCTCTTCTTTCTTCCCTGCCTTCTGCAAAATCAGACATTAAGATTAGGGCCCCCCACGTGCATCTCTACATTGCAACCTCCCGCCCCGGGACTGTCATTATCACTTGGAAAGGAGGCATTTTCTAGCCTTCTTAGAGTCTTCTTCGAGTGCCCTGCCAGCCGCTGGCAACGATCAGGTATCCTCAAGACCACTTTTCTGAGTGACATCCTTGCCAGACAGACCACCCAAGGGACAGGCCCACATCCCTTTTCCAAACTTTTCAGCTGAAACTGGACCAGGGTTTTTCAACAGAGGCTTGGAGCACTTTCTTTGCTCCCGGGCTGTCAAACACATCCTTTCTGGGGGCGCTCTGAGCCTTGTCAGCCCTAAGTATTCTTGGGAAGAATATAGCCTTGTTTCCGAGATGATTTGTCTCCAACAGGCGGGTTTCCTGTGGAGCATAATACAGACTCGATTTAGCCCAAACAACCTGGGAGCATCTAGTGAGTACCTACCCTGTGCACTCAGGATCAAAGGGGACAACTCAGGTGTTCCCAGTCCTGAATCATAGAATGACTGTCAGTTCATGGTAAAGCGGTGACTTTTATCACACAGGAGGAAAAACCTTTTCATCTGACCCTTGCAAAATCTCTGGGAGGTGGAGGAGGTCGGGGTCATCCCGTCGTGTTGTGCGAGGTTGGGAGGCTGAGGCCGGAAGGGTTTGTCCGCAGCTGCTGCTTTGCAGCTGTGAGCGAGCCCTCCGCTCTCCTTGCCCCTGGCCAAGCCCCCGACGGCAGACGGTTGCGCTCAGGGACAGGCTAAGAAGGGGAATGCCAGCCCCCTTGACCTGAGGAACAGGACTGTGAGGTCCTCTTGAGGAATCGGGAGAGTCCTAGCTCAGTCTTTATTTGCTTTCCTGGCACTTGGTTTTTTCCACACTGGGACTCTGTTTCAGTGCCAGCTCCGTGGACCAGCCTCTCTCTCCGGCAGGGACAGCCCAGGGCGCCAGCCTCCTTTATTTCTCTGGCCCTGTCCTCTCTACAGCACACCGGGCTGGATTTCCCTCCCATGGGCAGGCAGGCGGCTGTGACGTGGCTTCCCGAACACGGATGGGGGACAGTCTTCCTCTGGCTTCTGACCCGGCTGGGCTTGCAGAAACACCTGTGAGCGCAGCGGCGCCTGGGGGGCTCAGTCAGTTAGGTGTCTCACTCTTGATTTGGGCTCAGGTCACGATGTCAGGGTCCTGGGATCGAGCCCCGGGTCAGGCTCCAAGCTCAGTGGGGAGTCTTCTTGGGATTCTCTCTCCCTCTCCCTCTGCTCCTCCCCCTGCTTGCTCGCTCCTGCACACCCTCTCTCAATTACATAATAAATCTTAAATAAACAAACAAAAGAAACACCAGTGAGCGCACGTCACGTGTTCTGAGCCGGCTTGCATCAGTGACGACCAGCTTTGGGAGACGGTAACCAGTGCAGCCAACAAAAGATGGGGAGAGATTGCTGCTCACCAGCTCCCAGCTCCCAATATCAGCAAGTAGTGGACAAACACCCCCCTTTCTCTGCCTGACAGGCTTTCTGTTCCTCTACGAGGACCCGTCTCAAGGGGCACCCCTTCATGGAGGCTTTCTGGAAGCTTCTAGGGCATTAGTCATTCCCTCCCTAGTGTCTCCTCTCTTTTTCCTGCTGACACAGATGACCCTGTGGAGGAAGGGCGCGGCAGGCTCACCAGGAACATCATCGTGGGAGGAGACTGATGTTTTAAGAACGTTCCCTTGGAGGTCCCGATGGACACTCCAGTGGAGAGGGTATCCGGCCTTTGGTTCTTGTGATTTGTCTCATGCCCCAGTGACTGCTGAAAATGAGAAAAGAGATTTAAAAATGATCCAAACATTTTTCTTATGGTGATAGTCACCCTCCTCTTACGGCAAGAATACTTTCCAATGAAGTCTTTCCTTACCTTGAAAAGAAAAGAAAGGAAAAGAAAAGAAAAGGAAAGAAAGGAAAAGAAAAGAAAAGGTCCAACAGGGTGCACTTGGGGAGGTCAGCATGCCGGGTGGGTCATGGCCCCAACCTCCCTTCCCTCCAGGGCGTACGTGTTCTCAGACACCGAGCGATGCTGGGTTCTAATTAATTTCATTTGTTCTCTCCTTCACTCTCTCTCTCCCTCTCCTCCTTCTCTCTTTTCCTTTCTTTCTCTCTCTTCCTCCAAAGTGAGGAGCACATGGTTTTTTTCTCTTTCCTCCTCTGGCTTCCAGCCAGTCCCCCTGGCGTGTAGGAGACGTTTGTCAGCCGATGAAAAAATGAACAGGTGAACAAACAGATTTCCCAGCCTTCACCCCAAGACCTTGAAACTCCACTCCACGCAGGGAAAGGGAGTTTCGTATGATCGGGAGGATGCAGGGGACTGGTCCCACTGATTCTATTGAATCATTCCAAAGATATTCGAGAATGAGTTGGGACAGAATAGGTACGAACTTTAGACAGCTTTTGCCAGCTCAACTGTGTTGGTAACCCCGTGATGGTGACAGGGATTTCTCATAGCCGAACCAACAGAGGCACGGCGACCCCTCCATCCCCAGGAGGCCCAGCCCTTAGTGAGGTCATCACGTGCAGCTGGGGAGGGCGGCGGCGTCCCCACCTGGTCTTGGCCACTTCTCCAAGAGGTTCTCAGCCAGTACCCTAAAAACAAGCAATGGCCCCCCGAGGCTCACTGAGGACCATGGATGCACCGTGGAGGACAAGGTCCTGGGAGCCCTGGACCACCGCTGTCTGGCATTTCTGTCCCCCAAGGCAAGCGTTCCCTCCATTATTGGTAATCAAAGATGATATGTGTTCTGGCGAGCCAGCGTTTTCTCCTGCTGTGTTGTACTGAGTTTCTATGGCAACGGTTTCAAAAGTGGTAAATTTGCTTTTTCCTCTTAATTCTGTAATGCTCTGAGGCTTGCCAAAAATATCCTTATTTTCCTGGGTCCTAGGTTTTTCCTGGGCCTGGACATGTTCAGTTCCAAGCAGGACCGCTGCCTCCCCCATGCAGACGTTGTATCAAAGAGCACAACACAGCAGCTCATTGAGCAGAGTTTTTAATAAAATGCTCTATGGGAGTTGACATGCTAGGCACTGGGAATTAGACTCAGGGGAAAAAAAGGGAAATTAGACTCAGTTCTTGCTCTTGAGAAGCTCACACTCCCTAAGAAAGATAGATCAGTACTCAGCTGATCGTAATACGACGTAATATAACGTGACTTCATAATGCACTGTCATGTCATCTTAGTCGTAGCTAACCGTAATGTACTGTAACATAGCATCCCCAACTGCAACAAAATAACAGCGTTAGCGCACAGCTAACTACAATATAATGTAACATTACATATATCACATAATGCAAATGCGCAGCGAACCGTAATGTAATGTGATGTAACATAATATAATACGATAATATAATAAACTGTGCTGTTTCCAGTTTGGGGCTATCTGAAAAATGCTCTATGGACATGTGTGAGCACGTATTTGCACATCCGTTGGGTGTGCAGTCTGTTTTGTGAGGTCCTTCGCTTCCTTTCCCTCCAGTGGCCACGGGGCCTCCATGCCTGCATCATAAAGGGACCTTCTCACACTGTCAGGTGCCCTCAAAAAACCCCTTCAGCCTTCCGCTGGCCCTGGTGTAAACCCCAGTGTCCTGAGCTCCACCATCTGCTGCAGTCCCTCCACCCAAGCCCCAGGCCGTGAACACTCCCCACCCTGCCCAGTGGGGGTCCCCAGCCTTTGGCCAGCTGGCCACAGCCCACGCCCTGCCTCCCGGTGGGACCAGGGGGTTGCCTGTTGGCCCAGCCCTGTAGCCGCCCTGGGAGGTGGTACCACTCAACCTTGGGGAACTGGGCTCCACCCCTGTGGGAATGACAGCCCCAGATGTCCAGCAGGAGACCAGCCCCAGGGGGCAGGTGACGGGCAGTGGCTCCTGCTCTGAAGATCTTTCACATGACTGTCCCTTCCCTTGATCAGCAATGTTTTTCTTACCAATGTTATGTGCTGACCGAAGCCGCAGGATTTGGGTGCCAACTTTTGGATTAGAAGTCCCTCCCTCCTCCCCTTCCTTCCCTCCTCCCTTCCTCCCTCCCTCCCTCCCTCCCTCCCTCCCTCCCTCCCTCCCTCCCTCCCTCTCTCCCTTCCTTCCTTCCTTCCAAAGTGACTCTGCAGGAAAAGCCTGAGCACTGCAGGGGGCATGGAGAGAGTAAGAAACTCCCCAAGGTCTTTAGGAACCTAAGGCAGCTTGCAGTGCGTGCGCTTGTGTGTGTGTGTGTGTGTGTGTGTGTGTGTGTGTGACACACCGTATCTTATGGCTACAGTACGCAGTGCTCTGGCATTGGGGAGATGGTAGGAGAGCCACAGATAAAATGCTTTGGGAACCAAAGGAAGTTGAAACTTCAAGGGAAGGTTCCAGAAATAGTAGCTGGGCCTGAAAAGTTGGGTGGAATTTTGGTACGTGGAGCTTGAGGACGGGCTTCCAGCTCAGGGAAAGGGGTGAGCGGCCACTAGGAGGCCGAACGGGCAGGGTGCACAGTACTTCCTCAGGGCAGGGTCCTAAGCCCTCAGCCAGCCCAGCCCGTGGAGATGTCACGGGGACCTCTGCAGTGGGCCACAAGCCTCAGTTTCCCTACCTGCCTTGACCATACATGCAGGAAAATCTGGAGACTGTGGAAAGAGACCAGGCTTTAGGGCCCAATGTGGGTGGGGGCCCAGCCTCACCAGCCCAGCTCTGTGGGGGCCTCTGCTCCAGCCTGTGCAGGGGGAATGTCAGTGTACCCCCCCTCCCCACCTCCCCCCTGCCTCCCGGGGCTTGGAGAGCACTGCAGGGCTCCCACGGGCTGCAGAAGCAGCAGTGGCCTTCGGGGTGTGCTTTGATTTCCTTTCTATGGTACATACCCTCCGGAGCATACCTACAGCTCTGTAAGTTCTCTAAGTTCTCCCAACCCTTCCCTCGCCCCAGGCACTTCCTCCAGCTGCCCTCGTGGTCACCCCACACCCCCGCCCTCTCCCAGGTCACCCGATCCTTCTGCCTCTCCGAACGTCATGGGGATGGAATCACACGGCGCGTAGCCTTTTCTGTCTGGCTTCAGTCATGCACTGGAGATCCCTCCACGCTGGTGTCCATCAGGAGTCGCTCTATTTTTAGTGCTCGGTAGTATTTTACTGCGTGTTCATATCATCGTTTTGTGGTTTTGTGCTTTTCTGTGCTATTGAAAGACATTTGAGTTGCTTCCAGTGAGGGCCGATTATAAACATTGGCACAGACTTTTCTATGAATGTAAATTTTCATTTCTTTGGGGCAAATACATAGGACCAGGATTTCCAGGTTGTTTGGTAAATGTATGTTTATAAGAAACTGTCAAATTGGGACGCCTGGGTAGCACAGTCCTTAAGCGTCTGCCTCTGGCTCAGGGCGTGATCCCGGCGTTACGGGATCCAGCCCCACATCAGGCTCCTCTGCTGGGAGCCTGCTTCTTCCTCTCCCACCCCCCCTGCTTGTGTTCCCTCTCTCACTGGCTGTCTCTCTCTTTGTCAAATAAATAAATAAAATCTAAAAAAAAAAAAAAAAAATTCTCAAATTTTCCAGAATGGCTGTACCATTTTACTTTCCCACCTTTTGGGTTCCAGCTGTTCCACACTTTCACCCAAACTAAATAGTGATCTTAAAAAAAAATAATCAATTTTAATAGGTGTACGGTGATATCTCATGATGGTTTTGTTTTGCATTTCCCTAACAATGGACGGTGTTGAACATCTTTTCATGTGTTGTTCTGCCTTCTGCATATCTCCTGTTCAGTGACCGTTCAGAGCTTTTGCTCGTTTCTCATTTGCTCATTCTCAAAGTGGGTTGTTTTCCTGTTGTTGATTTTTCAGAGTTCTTAATATATTCTAGTTACAAGTCCCTCGTCAAATATTGTAGTTGCGATTTGTAAATATTTTCTTCCAGTCGATGGCTTGTCTTTTCATTCTCTTATCAGTGCCTTTCGCAGAGGAAATTTTCTAATTTTGATGGGAATTTGGGTTACTAAGGCAGTTTTAGTGTTGGATCTGAGACTTCTGCCTACCTCACTCAAAGTCACAGACACTCTTCTCTGTATTTTTCTAAAAGTCTTATACCTTTACGTTTACATTTAGGTCTGTGATCTATTTTAAGTAAATTCCTGTGTAAGGCATGAGGGTGGGTTTTTTGGGTAATTTTAATATAAGAGATCAAGTTCCAGGGACATTTTAAAAAAATGTTTTGCATCTTGGTATCCAAGTGTTCTAGCATCATTTGTTGAAAAGACTACCCTTTCTTCACTGAATTTCTTCTGAGATTTTTTTAAAACTCAGTTGACCATATTTAGGTGAATCTCTCTGGACCCTCTGGTCTGTTTCATTGATTTATGTCTCTTCTTTTGCAAATGCTACACTGTCTTGAGAACTGCAGCTTGCTAGTAAGTCTGGAAATGAAGTACTTCCGTGAATTCATCAACTCTGTTCTTTCTTGGCTACACTTGGTCCTTTGTCCATCATACAAATGTTGGAATCGGCTTGTCTCTATCTACAAACATGCCAGCTAGAATTCTGATCGGGATTACATCGAATCTCTACATCAGTTGAAGGGGGAGAATTCACATCTTCACAAAATTGAATCTTCCAGTTCATGACCATACTGTTCTCTCTGTTCATTTAGCTCTTCTTTGATTAATTTCATCAGTACTTTGCTGTTTTCCGCATTCCGATCACGAACATGTTTTGTTAGATTTATACTTAGTGCTTTCGTTTTATGGTGCTCTTGTAAATGGAACTTTAAAATAAATTCCAATTGTTCTTTGTTTGACGATAGACATACAATTGATTTTTTTTAAACTTTAAGTATGATGTTAGCTTTAGTTGTTTTTTGGTGGTGTTTTTTTTTTGTTTTTGTAGATGGTCTTTACCGGACTTAGGGAGTTTCCTTCTATTTCTAATTTGCTGAGAATTTTTACCATGAGTGGATGTTTAATTTTGTCAAATGATTTTTCTGCATCTATGGATACGATTACATTTTGTTTCTTTTTACTTCTGTGAGTATAATGAATTACATTAACTGACGCAGACAACAAAAAATACACAATCTTTTTATGTATTGCTGGATTCGGTTCACTAATATTTCTCGTCTATTTTTGTCTATGTTCAATTAGGATATTGATCTTCTTTTCTTGTCCTACCTTTGATTTTGGTAGCAGGGTGGTATTGGCTTCATTAACCTGATTTGGGAAGCGTTCCATAAAAAGAGTTAAAAACTGTCCTTCTGTCTTCTCTTTTCTGGAAGCGATTGTGTAGAGTTGGTATTATTCTTCCTTACATGTTTGGTAGAATGAGTCAGTGAGACCATGGAGATTTCTTTTATTCAGAAGATTTTTGCCTCTCCTTCTGCAAGAGGTGGTCCCAGTGTCGGCCTGACCGTAACGCCGTGGCGATGCTGTTCAGCTCTGTCCAGCATGGGCATGTCTCAGGGATGCATCTGGACTCTTCAAAGGCTTCATGACGCTTCTTTGGGTTGCTCCCATGCATGCACAGTGCAGAGCGAGCCCAGAATGTGCACAGGTTCTACGCGGAATCAGGGGGTCCTTTCTGCACTCTCTCCCTCTGGGATACTCTTTGGCTCCCGGGCGCCTTCTTTCCTAACCCTCTGGCTGAGAGTCATTGTTTCTGTCAACTTTATTGCCCTGTGTGTCACACAGCCCTGCACTGCCAGGATGCCCGCTGGGCAAAGCAGGAGACGGGAGAAAGAGAGAGAGAGAGAAGGGATAGGAGGAACTCCCCCACACAACTCAGACCGCGAGGGCCCTTTCTTCAGCTCCTCTGGCCAGAGAGAAGGGGTTTCTCTTGCATTTTAGGTTCGCTGTCCCTGCCACTGCCTACCCCTGCCACAGAAGCACGGCCAGCAAGTGGGGCTGGCTCTGGGGCAGCCAGAGAAAGAAAAGAGAAAGAAATTGGGGATTCCCCCAAACTCTCGGGCTCCTGGGAGCCCCTCTTCCTTGCCCTCTGTCTACAAAGAGGGGGGTTCTCCAGGGCTTTTGCTGTCGATGCTGGGAGACAGGAGGGAGAACCCCGGGAAGCTCACCATACCTGTATCTTCAGGGCGGAAAATGGAGAAAATGACAAAAACCCTGCTATGGCGAGGTCATGAGAGGGGAGCAGACCTGGCTCTGTGCCCACCCAGCGATGAGAGTGGGGACAATACTTAAAATTAGGGGCGCCGGGTGTTGAGTTCTTACAGCCGGGACGCGGTACTTCACCCCCACAGCACTCCCCAGGGTGGTTCCCACTATTATCCTCATTGGACAGATAGGAAACGGAGGCCCAGAGAGGGTAATCACTGGCTCATGGCACACAGCCAGAAAGGAACAGAGCCAGGGCTCAGCCTTGTGCCTGATTCTCCGGTTCGAGGAATTAACAGCAACCTGCCCTGCTTCATGCTGTGAGATCTGTTGCTTGGTTCTTATCTCTGTTAAAGTGCATGAAATGCCATTTTATGGCTGTGCGTTTGTCTGTATTCCTTTTAAATGTTAAGCCCTTCAAGGTCAGAGCTCACAGGTTTCCCCTGGGCATCCCTAGTGTCAGTCCAGCACTTCCAGGGCAGAGTGGGCCCTCGACGTTTGTTGAATGACTAATAAATGGATAGATGGCATTCCCAGTATCCATCCTTTACATTTGGACCACAGAGACCCTGTGAGAAGGTAGCAAGGAGAGAAATTGTCTTTATAATGTTTGCAGGCTGGCTGGAGGCCTCCTGGAATTTTCCAGTGAACTAGGTCACCCAGAGAGCCTGGGCTGCAGATGGCGTGCTCTGGAGAGACAGCACCGAGGGCGTGGCCCCTCGCACAGACTCTGAAACTGCAGCTCTTTCTCAGAGTGGCCACACACAGAGTTGCCAGATTTAGCAAATAAAAATGCAGGAGGCCCAGTTAAATTTGAATCAGATCATTTTTCACTATGATTTTTTGCTGCAAGTATATCCAGTGAAATATTTGGGATATTCTTACACCAAAAAATGATTTTGTTGTTGTTTCTCTGAAATTCAGATTGCGCTGGGTGACGATTTTACCTAAGGGCCTGTCTCCCAGCCCTTACCATGCGACTATCCCTTTAGGACCGTCTACACCTGACCCTGGCTTTCTCAGCATCGCGAAGGCTCCTGAGCACCGGGCGTGGCCTTGGCCAGCACTCATCTGAGCTGGCCCTGGGTAAGCGAGGCTCAGGGAGGGAAGCAGAACCAGGTGTCTTGGCCCTGAGCAGCACCAGAGTGCCCCCACCCACTGGAGATGGGGACAATATGGATATTTCTACCCTCGTATGAGTTTAACTTTGAAACCCACAGTCCAGGAGCATCAGATCCTATGCGTGGCTGGGCTGCCCCAGGGGCCTTATGGTGGAGGGTCTGGTGGGATCCAGCATGAAGCCAGCAAGCCCACTTTCCAGAACCTCCAGCAACAAACACCCATTGTCTCTTGCTTCCGTTCCCTGAAGCATGGACATTATTCTGGAAATGTCTGCCAGAGCCACCTCTGGTTACGCTTTGAAGATTTCCTTTTGAAAGCATTTTCTGTTTCCTCTGGAGAGGCCCAGCTTAGGGGAGATTTATCTAACCTCCCTCTTCTTGGCAGGAACAGATGGGGACCCGGAGGCCAACCCCCTCCTTGGAGCAGCTCTGCTTTGTATGGGGGTGGGGGGGGTGTTGGAAGAGGGATGGGGTGGGAACTGTGTGAATCTCCATGGATGGTGCCCTGGGGTCCAGACAGCTGCACCTTCCTGGAACTCCCCCTCCCCCCACGCTTGGCCACCAAGCACCACACAGTGACTCGAGCACCGAGGGATGGGGAGAGCCCCCGGGCCCGCAGTGGTGATCGTAACCCACTTCCTCTGTGACCCACTCCACTGCTCAAAGCATTGCTCTGAAAGTTAGAGGTTGAAAAATACCAAAAAGTAACAGACACCCACGTGCCCAGTGACCAGAAGAAACTCTTTTTAATATTTCATCCTGTTTGCTCATCTCTTCTTAGAGTAAAATGTTATAGACAAATCCAGTGTCCTTTGCCCCCAACCCTCCGAGGCGGCCGCTTTGGGAGCCTGGCTCACGCATTTATAATCCTTGGCTTCCTATGTGCCGACCTATGCATAATACATTTTGTAGGCATGCTTTGAATGTCAGGGATGCTATCTGAGTTTATTTGGTGACCCCCCCACCTCCCCACCGCAGAAGGCGTCTTGCACCTGCTGGCTGTCCCCATCGGTGAGGCAGTGTTTGGCATTTCCCCTGTGCTTCTTGGGAAAGCTGAGCTTGGACAGGTTAGCTTCAGAAATGGGCCCAGGTCCCCTGGCCAGGAACTGCTGGCTCTAGGCTGAATCTCGACGTGCCTTCAGAATTCCCGGCCAGTGGTCCTGGAATTCGTTTGTTCACCCTATATCTTCTGAGCCCCAGCTCTGTTCTAGGCACTGGGGGTGCTGCGGGACACCGGGAAGGCTCCTGCCCTCCTGAAAATTACCGTCGGAAAGCACAGCCTTGATCGACGGCACAGACTTTGAACTGTCACCTGTCCTGGTGTCCCCTCTTCAACCAGCCAACAGATTTTTTTTTTCTGACCTGGCCGTGACCACCTCCTCTGCTGGGGAAATGAGCTCCCCCCTCCTCCAGCCCCTGCCCCACCCTGTGACTCAGCAGCACGATGCCCGGGATCTTGTTCGCTCTTCTGCAGGGTGTGGAGTTAAAGGTCTATCACCCCCAAATCTGCTCTGAGCTGAAACCTCATCCAAGGGTTCCACTCCCAGGGGGCCAGTGACCACACCTGCCCACTGGTGTGAGAAGGCCCCTTTGTCCCTCAGTGGGGGCGGGAGGGCATCTCCAAGGGACCTTCCAGATGCTTCTCTCACCACCTGTTTCCAGGGTGACTCCAGCCACCGTCCCGCACTCTGACCATTGAGTCCTCCTGGTCAGCTCTTTCCAACTTCCCAATAGTGCAATTGAGGCTGACCTTTTTATTTGTTGATTTCTATTCCTGAGATTTTGCCATTTAAACTTGTTTTCACATCTATGGACACTTTAAATGTAAAATGTTTTACAAAGGAAAAAAAAAAACCATCAAAACAACCAAACACCTGAGACAGATGGATCGAATGACAGTGCTGGCCAGACTGGGAACATCTCTCAGCCTAAACACAAGTTGGGGCGTAGGGGGGCCGTCTGTTGCACCTGCAAGAGAGCGCCTGATTAATTGGTCGCATAAAAGGGAGAGTCTGGAAACGCCAGGTTCCCCATTCCCTCCCTTCAGCTTAAGCAGCTGGATAAGAGATGCGTGCAAGGCTCCTGGTTCTGGATTTCTACAAGAACGGTAAAAGGAAAGAATATGAGGAATTACTGAGTGACTGTCTTGGGCCACATTTTATCATCTATGATTTTATTTCCTCCTTGCAAGAATCCTGCTGGTTCCACTGAAGAAGATGAATTATCTTTTGCTCTCAGGCAAGTGGGTTAAAGGCCCCACCCCGGCTCTACTACATGTGATGAAGCAGGATTCACCCCCGGGTCTTTCTAGCACCAGAACCCACCCTTGTGCCCACACTCGGAGGCAACAGCATCGATCGGACACCAGCCATGATCTCTGGTAGTGCCGAGCTGTCTGTCATGGCAGGTGCAGGGTAGGGGGCGGGGGGGTGCTCACCCTGTGGAGAATGCACCGTCCCTCCTCGGGGGTCCCTGGGACCGGGTCGATGGAGTACAGCTGGTGGGGAGCCCTTCTGCTGACTCCATTAATTCCACAGGGTCGTGTTTGTCACGGTTTTTGTGTTAACGGTGAGGTTGAGGAAACTTGAGTAGGTTACATGCTTGCCTTCCAGAGAGTTCCCTGTGTAGCAGGAGGCTGACCTCCAGTTAGGTGAGCCTCTGGATACGTCACCCGACAGGGCAAAGAGACTTTGCAGGTATGATTAAGGTTAAGGATCTTGAAAGCAGGGGTGCCTGTGTGGCCCAGTCGGTTAAGCATCCGACTCTTGGTTTTGGCTCAGGTCATAATCTTGGGGTCATGAGATGGAGCCCTGCATTGGGCTCCACGCCCAATGGGGAGTCTGCTTGAGAATCTCTCCTTCTGCCTCTGCCTCCCCCTACCATGTGCTCTCTCTCCCTCTCTCAAATAAATAAATAAATCTTAAAAAAAAGGGGGGGGAGGGGGATCTTGAGATCAGGGATGATCCTGGATTACCCAAGTGAGCCCCATAGCATCACCAGGGTCCTCATGAGGGAAGCGGGAGGGTCAGGGAGAGGTTGGAAGATGCCATACTGCAGGCTTGGGAGACCGAGGAAGGGGCCACGGGCCAACGTGGGCGCCTCTGGAAGCTGGAAGAGGCAGGAACACAGCGAGCACCATGGTGGTAGCCGGGTGAGACCCGTGTAGACTTCCGGCCTCCGGGCCTGGAAGGGAATACATGTGTGTCCGTTTAGGCTGCTACGTTTGTGGCAACTCGCTAAGGCCACCATAGGAAACCAACACAGGGACACTGTGCGCAGGGGAGCAGAGTGTGGGAAGGCACGCAGGGTGGAGGGGTGCCGGGTGGAGAGCTGGAGGCGGGGCCAGGTGCACCTGGGGCTGCTCTCTTCCCCCGCCCCAGAAGCTCCATCCAGTTTTCCCCCTTTCCCCCAGTGACTTGATGCAAATACCCATTGACCTGGCCCACCCCGGAGAGAGGTGAGGGGGGCATAAGTGTCACCGGAGACCCCAGTGGGTCCCACGGCACAGTGCAGTGGAGGGAGGGCCTCTGCCCAGAAATGCAGCAGGGCCCTGGCTGGGGGAGAGGGATGGAGAAGTGTCACCGGCAGAGGACTGGGGTTAGTTCTGGGGTCCGGTGGGCCCAGGGGAGGCAGCTTCGGACGGAGTCCAGGCTCATGGGGAGGGAGAAAGTGGGGCTTCCTGCCCTGGCCTGAGCCCCCTCTCTAAGATGCTGCCAGTAGGGTTTCTGTGGCTTCACCGCAATCCTGCTTTCGCTGTGGGGTCTGAGGAAGACCCTAGAGAAGGGCGGGCCCATGGGGTGGCTGGAGCGCTGGCTGCGGTGGGGGTGGGGGAGAGGAACTGCGTCCCTCCGCGAACCCCGCAGGTGGCAGGTAGAAGTGGGGGCCTCAGGGAGAGGCCGTCAGCCAACGTAGGAGTGACAGCCGTTCTTCCGAGTTGAGAGAAGCTGTCATTCATCAGTCAGCGGCCAGGGTTTTATTAGGCACCGCTGTATGCCAGACCTATTGCAAGGCTCCCTCCCGGAATCCCTGGTCCCGCCTCCCGGAGCTTCCAGGCCTCTGGGGAAGCAGACAGGAGGAACTGTGTCTCGGGTCGGGTGCCTGCGAGGCCAGCACGTGGTCTTGGGGACACACGGGAGGGAGGCCTCCAGTGGGGAGCACCGTTGGCTGAGACCTAAAGTAGACCTAAAGTCACCAGCTTGGGGCCAAGAGGAGGTCACAGCTCTCTTCTTTAAACTCTGAATTGTATTTCTCATGGCATGCATGTCAATTGTTCTCATTCGTGTTTGTCCCGATAGCCATTCATACACACCAAATATGTTCATTGAACTCAACATGTTAATTTAACATACGACTGAAACATAACACACGTGTAAGAAGGGACACATACACAAATGCAGCGCGGGCTGTGTCCTCACACCGTGAACACGCCCCTGGGAGCAGCGGCCCCTGAGGCTGGGCCCCTGGTCTGTCCCGAGATCCCCAGTGGCCCTGCTGTCACTGCACCCCCAGGCTGATAGCTGGCAGGTCCCCACCTAAATAAAGGACAGAGCCGTGTCGTGGATGAACTGCCAAGCTCCTCTGAGCGAACCCAGAGGCGCTGCTCTTCTCGGCCAAGCAGGTGCTCCCCAAGGCCGCTGGGATTCAGCCGACCAAGCGCAGAGCTGCCAGAAGGGGGCCTCCCTACGTCAATCTTGATGGTTTGCATTCCCATCAGATGGGTTCTCTTTCTTCTTCCCTCCCTGCTCTCCTCTGGCCTCTCCTTCCTCCCTGCTCTCGTCCTCCCCGACCGGAGCATGGAGCCCTGAAAGCAGGGGCTCCATCCGTCTTGCTCACCACTGTATCCAGAGTGTGGAATCGTGGCACTTAATCAATACACCCCATACGTATTTGTCCGATGAGTGGCAGAGTGAGGTGGCCCCCGATTTGCTCCCCTGTGGTCCGAGTCCTCCTGGGGACAGTGATCTTTACGGCTCCAGGCCCCAACGTGGAGTCTGAACCCGGAGTCGGGGTGGCTGTGTGCAGAGCGGGCAGCTCTCGACCTTGACTCCACCACGATTTCAAGCTGTAACCTTGACCTCTGCTTACCCATCTGTGAAATGGGGATATCGTGGTACCTCCAACAGGACAGCTGAGTAGTTAATTAAAATCTCTTGCACATCCCCTGAGGATGGCAGGGCCTCCGTGCTGGTTGTAGTAAGTGCTCAATAAATGTGAGCTGAAGGAACGCTTAACTGATCAGCGTTCATTCACTCAGGGGCCCTGGTGCAACACACACGCCATGGGCCCTAGCAGATGCTGGAGTCCACCCTGGAGCCGAGGGCACATCCAGGGGCGGCCTGGAAGGGCCCAGGAGGCCTGGAGCAGGGAGGGTCTCTTCATGGCTCTATGGAGGGTCACCCCCTCCTTTGAGCAGCCCGCCTCCACACCCCCAGCCTGGAGCCTTTACTCCGGTCTCTGGAATGCAAACGCCTGGCATCCGGGCTTTGGGAGTTAGAATCGCTCTTCTGGGGAGCCTGTCCTTGTGCACCAGGAGCTCTGAAGTGTCCGTACCCATGGACTCAGAAGTCCCCTGTCTGGGAGTCTGCCGCGATAAATAAAAAAAGCACGTGGAAGCGTGTATGTACGCCCGAATGTAGGAATAGGATGTTTATCTGTGTGTGGTTTTGTTTTTTTTTAACATAAGAACATAATAATATGCATTACTTGTTTCAGGGGTACAGGTCTGTGGTTCACCAGTCTTACACAACACCCAGTGCTCACCACGACACATACCCTCCCCAATGCCGTCACCCAGCCTCCCCATCCCCCCACCTCCCTCCCCTCCAGCAACCTGCAGTTTGTTTCCCAAGATTAAAAGTCTCTTATGGTTTGTCTCCCTCTCTGGTTTCGTCTTGTTTCATTTTTTTCTCCCTTCGCCTATGATCCTCTGCGTTGTTTCTTAAATTCGTATCGGTGAGATCATATGATAATAGTCTTTCTCTAACTGAGTTATTTAGTTTAGCATACTACCCTCTAGTTCCATTCACGTCATTGCAAATGGCAAGATTTCATTTTTTGATGGCTGAGCAATATTCCATTGTATATAACGACCACATCTTCTTTATCCATTCACCTGTCAATGGACATCTGGGCTCTTTCCATAGTTTGGCTATTGTGGACATGGCTGCTATGAACATTGAGGTGCAGGTGCCCCTTCAAATCACTATGTTTGTATCCTTCGGGTAAATACCCAGTAGAGCGATTGCTGGGTCGTAGGGTGGCTCTATTTTTAACTTTTTGAGGACGCTCCATGCTGTTTTCCAGAGTGGCTGCACCAGTTTGCATTCCCACCAACAGTGTAGGAGGGTTTCTCCTTCCTCCACATCCTCGCCAACATCCGTCATTTCCTGACTTGTTAATTTTAGCCATTCTGACTGCATTATTTATAAAAGGAAGAATATAAAATTCCTGAACCTCCAATTGTAGGGGGGTGGTTAAATTGGGGTTTTATTTGTGGTAAAATAGTCTACAATGGGTAAAATGGTGTTTTGATGGCATTTTTATACCAAAGTTTATATAAAACCACATGTTTAAACATGTTTTCTCTCTGTCTCTCTCACACACACTCACGTTGAAAAAAGGTGCAAAAGAAAAATATCACCTTGTTAACAGTGATTATCCTAAAGCAGCGAGGCTGATTCTCACTTTTTCTTTTTCCTCTATTTCTTAACGTTCTGTGCTGAGCTTCATGACTTTACAAAGAGAAGAAGGAGGAAGACATTTTACAACCCATGCTGGCATGGCTTACAGAGGGGGTCTGTAGGTCTCTGTGATGGCCCGCAGCTGTGGATGAGCCGTGTGCCTTAATGTCTCCATCTGCAAAATGGGCATCAGGGTGTCTGCCTCGGAGCATTGCCGTCTCCACTAACTTGTGTAGCTTAAAGTCGGCACTGTCCGTGGTAACAAATAGAAGGAGAGCCCCCTGCCATGCTGTGTGTGCACACGGGGTTGCTTGACCCTGCAGATGTCCCTCTGGAAGGCGATTCCTCCCGAGGCCCCATGCGCCCAGGTTAATTCTCTCTCTCCCTCTCCGCAGCTGCCCATGATGGGAGGCGCCTTCATGGACTCGCCCAACGAGGACTTCAGCACGGAGTACTCCCTCTTTAACTCCTCCACCAACGTCCATGCGGCCTCCAACGGCCAGGGCCAGCTGGAAGAGCCTCCGCGGTCCTCCAACGACGCGGTCTTGCTCTGGATTGCCATCATAGCGACACTGGGGAACATTGTGGTGGTTGGGGTGGTGTATGCCTTCACCTTCTGAGGTTTGGGGCGCCCGTGAGCTCCAGGCTGGCTCAGGCGCGCTGGGCTCACAGCCTCGGGGCACCGGCACTGTTGGCCTTTGGCGCTGCCCACCTCCTGGAACCAGGAGTTCTGACCACGCGCCCACGGCCTCTCCAGGGACAGCGACCAGGCATCAGGAATTCCCCCCAAGCAGCCCTGATTTCCAGTGTTCTGTGCTGTGGTCAAGCTGATCCAGAAAACATGGGAGTGTGAGCTTCCAGCCCCTCGTGGCGTGATGCGGCCAAGCCTTCGCGAGGAGCAAATTGGGGAATTTTGAAACTGTATTCCAAGAACGTAAGATGAGAGGAAACAGCCGGTTAGGTGTGAAATATGGACGTGGTGGGACGATCGCTTCCTGGCGGTAAATAATCACGTATGTGTCTTGTTTTTATTCCAACTTACCACACCTGGGGTGTGGGGTGCCGGGCAAGAGCAGCCCTCAAAACTGGAGTGTTCCCAGCCCAGCCTTGGTCTCCCACTCAGCCCTTTGGAATGCGGTGCTGGTGACCTGGGCCATAGAACGTTCCTCGTTTGACTTGGACAGGGCACCTTTGTCACCAGACACTTGGCCCCTTTTGAGACCCAGATGCATCAGGAAATCCAAGGACAGGGGGATGACTGTGACGGGGTGAGATGTCCATGGGTGGGGGGTTCTCTGCCGGACAGACTTGCTCTTCTTTTTCAAGAGAGAAGCAGCACCTTTAAACCGTAGACCTGCCAGGTGGTCAAGTCTTCAGACCAGCCGCCGGAAGATGCTCTTTACTCTCCGAGGAATCTCGGGATTTAGAGATGACAGGCTCACGCCCACCTGATCTTCTGACAGCTGGGGGAGAGAGGCACGATTTGCCCGTGATCACAGGGCAGGAGGGACGTTTCCTGACTCAGCCTGGGGCTGTCTCGGCCGGATGAAGCACTCTCTTAAGCAAATCCCTGCTTCTCAGCTGCTCTCGGGGAGAATGCCCAGCGGGTCTGGAAGCTGTGTGCCAGGGGTGGGGGCGGGGGCAGCGGGGCAGGCGCAGCGGGGCGGGGGCAGCGGGGCAGGCGCAGCGGGGCGGGGGCAGCGTGCTCACACACCTGCATTTTACACCGGGTCCTGCTCCCGTGTTCTCTTGCAGGCGTGAATGTGCTCTGTCCGCGTCAGCCTCCTTAACCGTCCTCCGAGTCAGTGGCTCGGGGGTCTGGCAAGGAAGGGAGCCTCCCGTGCAGACTAGCACAGGATGGGACACACTGGGGGAGAGGGGTAGCATGGAGAAGGACTCACTCTTCTGTCCTTAGGAAAGGTGCCTGCAGGGTACCCCCCTCCCCCAGATAGCTCCCCTGTGCCGAGCAGAGTGGGAGAGGCTCACAGGCACGCTCCCTCGCTTGCAGGCCAGGAGTGGCTATCTCCTTGCTTTCTCCCCGTGCTGTGCAAAAGAACATAAGGGGTCTAAACTTTCCCTCTGTGGTGGGGAAACTTAAAAGACTGGGTGGGAAGCCCTGGTGCTGTTTGGGGACAATTGCAAAAAGGCTGATTGTGTCCCCGTGGTCTCAGGAGACATGGCTGCTCCTGATGACAGGCAAAGGGACATCTTCATTGTCCAGAGGCAGCCACTCGTCTGCGAGGTTGGCGCTGAGCTGCTGTGATAACAGGATTACCAGCCTGACCTCCAGACAGCGTCCGCAGACGGCCACCAGCTCCTATCAGCCACATCTGTCTGTGCGGCCATGCGTAAACCCACAAAGGCTTCGGCTCAGGTGGAGGTCGAGAGTGCAGAGCTGGCGTGACCTTCGCAGAGAGGGAGAAGGGATGGGGGACCTTCTGCGTGGGCTCCTTCTGGAATCACTGACAGGGCCGTGCTCTCAGCAGGACCAGGTCAGGGGGGCTGGGCTGGGGGGTCAGCCATTGCACACCCATCATCCCAGCTGCTTCTCGAGCGAACGCTTCCCGGTCTCAAGCCCCCACGCGTGCCCCATGAGCAGTGGCTTTCTGAGACAGGTGTTTTCCTGAGAACCCAAGGAGGAGGTCCAGAGCCGGGGTGGGGAGGAGCCAAGGCGCTGCTTGGTGTCTTGGGGGGGGAGTCACTGCAGCCCAGATATTCTGAGTCCTTACCTTCTGACCCCACATCCCCAAAGGAGCCCCGTAGAGAGGCAGGTGGCGGCTCCTGTTCTCCAAATGCCCTGTGACGACGGCAGTGGGAGCTCTAGAAGATTCTGTGTGCTGTGACCGTGGAGGAGCAGAGTGTGTGGTCCCCGCTCTGAGTATCTAGGGCAGCCCTGGCAGGCCGGGGGTTCTCTGGATAATTCTGGGCATGGGGGTCTCCCCCCTGAAGGCTTTCTTTTCCCCTGGTGTAAATGCCAGTTAAATTCAACTTTCAAGGATTTCTCCCTCTTTAGTTAGGGCCACAGACACAGCCTGGAGCCTAGGGGCCATCTTGTCCAAAGTCTGCATTCGGGGTCACTCCATCCCAGTCTCCTATGATGTTTGGATCTGGTTTTTTCCACCATCACTTAGGTAACAGCGAGGATAGACGTGCACGTGGACGTCCAATGAAGGGTAAAGGGCAGATTTGCAGCCAGAGGGTGTGCTGTGCTGTCCCTCCTGCTGTACTCAGCTGGGCCCTGTCTTGGATGTTAGGTAACGGGCAGGAGGCACCGTCCGAGCATTGTGTCCAGGCACCGTGCTAGACCCCCATGCACCTGTTTTATCTGTACGATCACCTTACAGCATCGTTGCTCCAATACATATGGAACCAGAAGCTCAGAGGAGCAGAGTAACTTGCCTGAGGCCACACAGCATGAAAGTGACAAGCTGGTATTTGAGGCTGGACCCTTGGGCTGTACAGCCAGCCTCTTTCTGCCACACTACGCTGCCTTCAGTGGCTGGGGTGCCACCTCCAGGGCACATTTAAGCCAGGCTCTGGGTCTACAGAGGCCGTTCCCCAAGGTCCTGTGTCGTGGTGTGGCCCGGGCTGGCTCTGGCTTCCTCCACAAGCCGAAGTCTGACCGTCCTCAGAATGGGGCACGCTCGTCCCCCTGCCCATTGCCCTCTCTCTGTCCAAGCTTCAGGGATGGTGGTCCCTGTCATTTGCCCCTCTCTTTAAAGCTGAGCACAGGTGTTTTTGTGTGGCCAGAGGCATGACCAGAGAGCAGCTTTCCTGGGACACATGCAGAAGGACCCTGGTCAAGACCTGGAGCCCAACCAAGGGGCCCACACAAGGACTGAGGCTCGTGCAGCCACAACTGCAAGGAGAGTCGGGAAGGTCTGTCTGGTGGGTGAGGCTCCAGCCCAGCTCAGGCCCCCTGCTGAGCCCCACGACTCTCCTGAGCAGGAGGGACCGAGGTTCCTCTCTCAGACTCCAGCCTGGGGCACTCATCAGGCTTCTCCTGGGTGCGGTTGGCCCCCGAGCCCACCTTGACTTAATGGGCCAGCGCTGGGAAAGAAGGGGCTTGCCTCTTCGGTGGCTGCTCTTCAGAGAAGGGGTCCTGCATTTGCTAGAATGTTCTCCATGCTTGGCCCTCCACATGCCTCCCCATCTTCCCTCAACAAGCCGTAGGTGCCCCATACCCGTGTTTGTCTGCATGTGGGACACTTCACTGAACAGAGCAACACGTGTTCGAGGAGGGCTGTCACCAGAGCTTTGGAGGAGAGGCTGGAGGACACTTCAGCCAGGTGTGTTCTGAGGGGATGCCGCCTCCCATGTGGGCCTGGGCGAGATGACCACGCCGCTCTCCCTCCCTTTTCCTGAGATCCAGGTCAAGAGGCAGATGAGATTCACTCGGCCTCCCCTCCCCTCCAGAGAGAGGCAATTTACCTCCTTTGAGGAGATCCCTGGGATCGGAGGGAGAAAGTTAGGGAGGGCAGGCTAGGACCACTTGGCTGGAGAGGCAGTAGGCCAGTGTCCAGCCTGTTCTAAATGGAAGACCTGGATGCCGGCCAGACCACTAGCATATGTTGGAATCCCTCCCTGGAGACTGGAGAGACTCGGCAGTCGTCTGCTCTGCTGCCTGTTTCCTTTCAGACAAGTGCTCCTGTCCATCTTCAGGAGCGTGACCTTCTTTCATCATTAGCAGTGATAGCATTAATAATTAGTATCCTTACTGTTGTCATTTATCATGCATCTTCCTTGTGCTGTGCTCTGTTCATATCCCATTTATTTCTCAACTCACCCCTCGGAGGCAGAAGTGAGGTGTGGAGAAGTGCATGTTAATTATTGTCCCATTTTTCTGCTGAGAAAACTGAGGCCAGGCCAATGCGCCTGAGAACCCGCATCTAGAGAGCTGTGGTTAAGATCCACCTCTGCTGGCTCTCCAGGCTGGATGGCTACCCTGTGTCTCCCTGCGTGCACACTCTCCATGGTGAGCCCTCTGGAACGGACCCTCCCAGGAACGGGGACTCTGAGGCTGGAGCTGTTTGGGTCCTGGATTGCGGAGTTCAAGTGTAGGTCCTGGAAGGGGGGCAGGAGCAGTGCACTGGTGTTTAGCAGTCTGAGAACCTCGCAGCAGTAAAGAGGCGTTAGAGAGCCTCCAATTAGGACCTGCAATATTGGGGAGGGCAAATGGGGCCACACGAGAAAGGAGGGGAGACCAGGCAAGTCTCCGGCTGCCTGGTCCAGGATATCTCCCAGCCTGCTGTGCATTCACTGGGGAGTGCAGAGATGGCCCTGGATTACCAGCGCCAGCCCCGGGACAGGCATCTCACTCCCTGCCAGCTGTCACCCGTCCCCCCCACCCTGCTCCATGTCCTGGCACCTGCCCTTTGACCATCCCCAGAGCAAGTCCTAGGTGGTCTGGGCTGGGCTGCCCTGATGGGACGACCAAGGAGCTGTGCTCAGGGGGCCAAAGGGAGCGGTCAGAGCCGGAATGTCCTGTAGTGGCCTGCCCCATGGGCCCCTGGCCTCCATCATTCAGTGACAGGGACATGGACAGGCTTGCTGAGCTGAGTGCTGAGAACCCAGGGGGGACGGAGTTCATAATCTACAAGCAGAAAAACGAGCCTCTCTGAGAAACTCAGGTCATCAGCATCAAGCAGTAGCCAGATGTTCCCAGAAAGCCACTTCTGAGATGAGACCTTGGCCATTTTCTTTCCCCTTTTCTGGGGGGATGTGACAGGGGATAAAAGAGTGCGAACCACAGTGACTGAAGAGAGGACTGATTCCCCCAGAGTGAGAAGAAGGGTAGCTGTCGTGAGTTAATGGAGTGGTTGAAAGTACTGAAAATTGACTACATCAATTTTGGAACGTAAGTCTGTGTTGTTGTTCTGAGTCACCGGGAAAGTCATAGTTTTGTTTTGATCAGGAGAGATAATAAAAGCAGAGGAAGCCCTTGGAGAGACAGGACAGACTGCACGGAACCCAGGCCGCACCCCATGCCCATCCTTTGGCCTCGGTGCAGGCTTGCACCTGCCAGGATCCATCCAGATGCTTTAATGAGTCTCCATCCTCCGCCTTTGGGTCTTTTTGCAGCTGACTTCCCGCCTTCCCAGAACGAGGGCTGAGACCTGTCCTGTCTTGGGAATTAGTCTGGACAGATACACAAGGCATATTTGCAGGGATATTTATGTGTTGTGGCACTTGGGTTAATCCAGAGCCCTCATTCTTCCCCGAGCCCCTCCATGTGGCTAAGCAGCCACCAGCGACCCCAGTGTCTGTCCCACCAATGTCTTAAGGAACGAGAGAATCACCGCACTTAGGATTCAAAGCATTATCCCAGCAATCAAGAGGATTCTGACCAGGGCTCTGCAAGCTGGTAGGAAGGGAGTTTCCAAACTTTTACACTTGAGGGTACAGAGTCTCTGGGAGGTTTTGGGAGTTTGCCAGCTCAGGCGGGCCAGCAGGAGAGTGGGGTCTTGAGCCCAGGCCATCTATGTAGCAATGTTTCTCAGTGGTTCTCAACCTTGGAAAATTCTGTCCTTCGGGGGACCTTCGGCAACGTCCGGAGACAATTTTGGTTTTCACAGCTTGTTGGGGGTCAATGTTCTACTGGCGTCTAGTGGGTAGAAGCCAGCGATGCTGCTGAACACCCCCCAACAACAAAGAATTAATGATCTGGCCCTCAAACACCAATAGGGCTGAGGTGGGGAAACCCGGCACTAGACAATGCTCTCTCTGAACCCAAAACCATGGGTGTTTTCCGAAGTCCCACTTTCCCCCATTTTCGAGTCATGGAATAAATCAGAGCTCTTCTGGGCAACAGCAGTAATCATGGGGGCTGCCCCGAGTTCCGATAATCCCAGCGGAGGGCAGTGGTCTGCAGCCTAGCAAGTCCTTTGGGGATCCATGGACTCTCCATCCCCACCACCTTGGGCTTTCAAGGGGAGACTGTGCCTGAATGATGGAAGCCCTACAAAGTGGATGAGAAAGCGGGGCTGAACTTGTCCAGGTGACTGTGGTCTTTGGGACCTGGAGGGACCTGACCTCTGCCATGTATCTGAGCAGCTGGGGTGGGGGGCGGGCTGGAGTGGGGGCCAGAGGGGAGCTTAGAAGGGAAGAGGATGGGAGGGGCTGCCTAACAGTCTTTGGGCAAACCTACATCTTCACCTTGTTTTTGACTCTTTTCCACGTGCCCCACCCCTTTCCCCGCTCCCCACCAGCTTGAAGGCATAGTCACACTTTCTACTCTTTAAAATTTTGCGGAAACCTTACTCTTGTAACGAGCCGCTCTCCAGAGACCAGTTCTTCATGCAGAATCAGAAACGTTTCTGTGTCTGACGAATGTTTTCCTAATCAACTTGTAAGTAGTTTACTTAATGAAAAAGAAAGGTATTTTAACTATTCTTGTAATCCTTTGCTACTCAAGCCCTCTGGTTTCACGATGAGAGCAGTAACTTTTACTACAGTGAAAAGGCGATTTCTTAATGCAGGGCTTCAGTGTGCTCTTTGAAAAGTATCTAACCTTGATGGATGTAAAAATGTGGCTGTGGAATCATGTCCCTTTGTTAGCACTGTTGCTTTTGTCCTTTTCTATTATGATCATTAAAAACAAAACTTAACTTTAACTCCTAAGTGTTTGAATCCAACTTGTGCTTTATAAATAAGGATACTGTCTGTTCATCGCAGCAAGGCTGAGCTCCAGAGCCCCTCCGTTCTGGTGCCCCTTCTGCCCCACCCGAGGCAGGATGACCCCCCCTCACGCCCCTCCCCAGTCTCCTCAGCCTCACACCTGCAGGGGCAGTGGGGAGCAGAGCAGATCGCAGGAGCTTACCGTATAGTTCACTTACCCATCAGGAGCCCTCCCCCTGTATGGAGACTAACATAATAAAAAAATTAAAAAAAAAAAAAAAGGAGCCCTCCCCCTGTAAATTCTCCAAAAGCAAAGTGTATCTTGCTCAACTCTTTAATCTCCCCATGCCTTGCTCCCGGTAAACACCTGACAGGCATTCAGGAATGAATGAACGAATCCGAAAGACCAGCCCAATACATTTCCACATGACACAGGACGGTGAGCCTGCACTTAGAGCTTCATGCATTCAGGTAACAGCAAACAGAAGGCACATTCTAGGTTTCTGTGCAGGTCTGAGCTCTTTACGTATATATTAACTCACTTCATCGCCACGACAACCATATAAAGTAGGTACTGTAGTTCTCCTGTTTCCGTTTTTACCAAAGAGGAAACTGAGGCAGGGGGAGTTTCCTGGCCCAAGGCCATGTAGCTGGTGAGTGGCAGGACCGGGACCGGAATCCAGGCTGGGCTCAGCGTCGGTATTCTAATGGCTGTAAATGCGCCCTTGACATGTGTTGAGCAACGGCTGTGTGGGAGGCCATGAGCCAGGAGCCGGGATGCTGGGGCAAGTGAGGGGCCTCCGTCCTAGAACCCAGGCTTGAGGGGGCGAGAGGCACGAAGAACTTCACTGTCCGTGTTATATGCCAAAATGATAAGGGACCGAGTGCTGGGTTCTGCACCAGAGTCCCTACTAAAGGGTCCATATCAGGGCGCCTGGGTGGCTCAGTCGGTTGAGTGTCTGCCTTCTGCTCAGGTCATGATCCTGGGGTCCTGGGATCGAGTCCCGTATCAGGCTCTCTACTTGCCTGGGAATCTGCTTCTCCTTCTCCCTTTGCCTGCCACTCCCCCTGCTTGTGCTCTCTCGCGCTGACAAATAAATAAATAAAAACCCTTAAAAAATAAAGGATCCGGGGCGCCTGGGTGGCTCAGTCGTTAAGCGTCTGCCTTCGTCTCAAGGCGTGATCCCGGAGTCCTGGGATAGAGCCCTGCATCGGGCTCCTCCGCTGGGAGCCTGCTTCTTCCTCTCCTACTCCCCCTGCTTGTGTTCCCTCTCTCGCTGCCTGTCTCTATCTCTGTCAAATAAATAAAATCTTTTTTAAAAAATAAAGGATTCATATCAGGCCCCAAAGGAAGTCCACCCTGGTCCCACTGAGGCAGGAAGAGTGCAAGGAGCTGATTGGATCAGTGGCTTAGGCAACAGCTGACAGCTAATGGGAGCTTATACCCTAAGCCCTGGGTCCCAACTTAAAGTCTGGTCATTCTAAAAGGTAGGAGGGGTCTACCTCTGAGGCAGGTGCAGGAGGGGCGTGCCAGTGAAATCATCCATGGGTCAGGTGTCGAAGGCTTTATGACCAAGCAATCTTGGGCTGCAGACCCAACCACCCCCACACCTCCCACCCATAACTCTAGTCTCAGACTGGTTCCAGTGCTTCTAGTCCCTTCTGTCAGGCAGGAAGACCCTGCACCTTCAGGGCTCCCAGAGCAGGGGACTTCCTGTGCTGGGCCTGTCATCAGGACCTGCCCCCCTAATCCATGGGACCCAGTGTAAAACGAAAGCACGAGCTCTTGTTCAGCGTTCTGAAGAATTTCAAGATGATGACCCCAGGACATCAAAGCAAGCGTAGGGCTCTTCTGAGCGCGGGGACCCCTGTGATGGTACAGGTCACATGCCCACGAAGCGGCCCCAGCCACCACCGCTCTGAGCCACGCAGCCAGGGGAGGAGAGGGGCAGGTCAACACTCTCCACGCCACATGGTGCGGTCTTCTCTCTTAGGGTGCTTTTCGGGAGATTTCCCGTCGGCTGCTGGGGAAGAAGCAGAAAGGACCAGAACACGTTCCCATTCCTGCATGCCGGCTCCTTTTGCAATGTGACTTCGAGGTTCCCCCATCCAGAAGTGGAGCCTGTCTCCCAACGTCTGACCCTCTGGGCTGGCCTTGTGACCTGTGTCAACCAAGAGGTTTTGGCAGGACTGACATGGATCCAGTCCTGGGCATAAGCCTCAGGAAGGCTTGAAGTTTGTGGGGGCTCCTGGGTAGCTCGACTCTTGATCTCAACTCAGGTCTTGATCTCAGGGTCGTGAGTTCAGGCCCCGTGTTGGGCTCCATGCTGGTTGGGCATGGAACCTACTTTAAAAAAAAAAGAAGAAGAAAAGAAAGAAGAAAGAAAGAAAGAAAGAAAGAAAGAAAGAAAGAAAGAAGAAAGAAAGAAAGAAAAAAGACTTGTCGTCGCTGTTGCCGTTTCCTGTCTTGATGACTTTGGAATCCTGTGGAGCCAAGGCTAGCCTGCTAGATGAGGAAAGCTCAGGGCCTGGCCGCCCCGCTGTCCCAGCCAGCAGCCATGGGGAAGTGAACCAAAGGAGGGGAGAGAGTCAAGGAAAAGAAGGTGGTGCATGGGGTTCCCTAGGCAGCAAGTAAAGCCAAGTAGATCACTGAGGGCTGCCTGGAGGAGGCAAGACTCCACCTTGCATGGAATCTGGAGAAGCAGGTGCACAGCAGAGGAGCACATGGGTCCTGGGCGGGGGGAGCTGGCGGTTGGGAGGTCACGTTGGAGCCTGGAGGTCAAAGCAATAATGGGGGTAAGGCTCATAAGCAGCTAAAGCCAGCTTGAAGGGGCCCCAAATGTCAGGGTTGGGGGTCACGGTAGGCAGTGGGCTGCCATCAGCTGTACCCAAGCAATGCTGTCCTCGGAGTGGAGGGGACACAGTGTCTGGAAGAGGAAGGCAGCAAGGAAGCTGGGAAGGGACTCTTGATTCTGCCTCTCAAACCTGCTCCTCAGCTATCTTCCTGCTCCACCCCCCCACTCCACCCCTACCCCCCTACCCCCACCCCCACCTCCGCCTCCGTCCCCCTCAAACAGTGAGCAAAGATGGTACAGGCATTCCCACAGCCCAGCAGGCTCTGTTCTCAGGAATTGAAGAGATACATCACTTCGGAACAGCCAGGCAAGCCCGCAGCCGGGTTTCTAATGAGAAGAAGGCGGCAGCCGCAGCCCAGCCTGGCTCTGTTCATGTTTTAAGCGGCCACTGCCAAGTGGGCCCCCCCCCCACGAAAACGAGCCCTGCTCCCCCCACCGCCCTCCCTGCTTTAGCGTTTATACTAAATCTTTAGTTTTACAAACTGGTTTGTAAATACATATGTTTGCATTCTATTTGCCGCTGACCATCCGTCTTGAGCTGTTGATGGTTCGGAATGGGGTTGCTGGCTCAGAAGCCAGCCCGCAACATGGGGCATAAAGAAATTAACATTCTAACAAGCGCGGCTCTCCCGCCGGGAGCCGGCAGGTGGCTGAGCTGGTGGGGCAGGCGTGCTCCCCGCTCCTGGAGAAGCCTGCCTGTCCCCTTTGGCTCACCCTCGTGCTCCCCCCCCCCCAGTGCTCAGCCCAGGCATGGCACTGCCATACTTCCACACCAGTGGGTGGGTAAATACACGGGAGCAGATGGGATGAAAAACACGCTGCCCTGGGGTGCCTGGTGGAATGGCCGTTCCCAGCCTCACCCCTGGAGCTGTCTGAGCTGAGAGGGGAGGGAGGAGGAGGGGAGGGGCAGACCCCAGGGTGGTGGTGGGCCCCCCAGGGATTCGGAGCCCAGCCTGTTCCTGTTCGCCCACCCCCGAAGCCGAAGCCGGCCCTCCCTGGTGATCTTCCGTGTGGCCGGGGCAGGCCTCTCATCGTTCGGGTCCCTGCCGAGTGCTGGCCTGAGCAGGGCAGCAGAAACGGCTGGATGATGAATATTATACAAGCCAGGCTGCAAGGGACGCAAATCACATTAACCACCATGGTAACAGCGCATGCAAGGTGCTGCCCTGGGGTTTGCAGAGCTCTTTCCAACCCAGCTCTGATCCTCTAGCCGCTGGGGGGGGGGGGGGTGTGGCTCCAGTGTGGGCCCCTCCCAACCAACATCCACCCGCCTCTGCCACACCTCTGTCCCTCTGTCCCGGCTGGGCTCTGACCTGCCTGGGGGACGCGGCAGCCCCTCTCCCTTGCAATTTCCCAAGTGATAGGAGCATCTTTTATTCTAATAAGGTGACTCCGGGTGGGCTCCCGCTGCCTCCTGGGTGGGGGGGGTGGTCACCAGAAAGCCCACGACGGGGGCCTGGAACTTTCAGCCCCACCCCCATTCTCTGGGGGGAGGCGAGGGGCAGGAGATCAGTAATCCGTCCTGCCTATTCCAGGAACCACCCAGAATTCCTAAACTAGAGGGTTGGGAGAACATCCAAGTGGGGGAACTCCTCCACAGGCCAGGGGGTGTTGCACCCCAAACCCCCTCCCCCCAGGATGGAGGCTTCTGCACCAGGACCATTCCAGCCCTTCCCCCCTCCCATCACAGACCGGTAAACAGACAAGTATTTCCCTGCGCTCTGTGAGCCCCTCTAGGGTGTTGTGGGAACCCCCAGCTCACAGCGGGTCAGACACAAGCGTGGGGACCCCGGGGACCATCTGACATGGGGGCAGTCTGGTGGGTCTGAGCCCGGAAGCCTCCAGGCAGTGCCAGAACAGAATGAGAGTCCAGGCCCCCCGCTGGTGTCCGAGAGTGGGAGAGACGGTCAGCGTGGAGAACACCCCACACGTCCACACGTTCCGTGCACCCCGTGCACAGAGGAACGGGGTGTTAACATCACGTGGTGATGAATGTTTGGAGGAAAATAAAGCGAGCCCGGCTGGAGGGAAGGGGGCACACGGTTTGGGGAGGGTGGTCAGGAACCTGGCGAAGGCCAACGAGGTCCAGCAGAAGTTCAAGTGTGAGAATAGTTTCCTGGGTAGCCACAGACATCAGGGAAGCGCTGAGTGCACCCCACTTGTGCAGGGGTGACAGGAGGGAGCGGGGAGGGAACGGGGAGGGGGCTGGCTCAAGGGGCGGGTAGAGTCATCAGTGAACAATAAAGCTCACTCTCCTGAAGACAGTGCGAGACAGGACAGCCCCGTCCTTCCCCGCCATGACATTTGGGGGGAATGGCTCTAAGATCCTTGGGAAAGGCCCTCCGGAGTTGTAGATGGTACAGAGACAGAGGGAGGGTTTGCAGGGTGAGACCCCCACCTTTTTAGTAAATGCTCTTAAGAAAAAGAGGTCGGGGGCCTATGTCAGGTGCTGGCTAGAAAAAGTCAATTCTTTTGACAGCCCTGAGCTCTTCAGGGTAGGAATCCAAAAGGGGCTGGGGTACCCCGGGGACGGGCCTTCGGCTGCTGGATGCCATGCAAGTCTCCAATGTGAGGTCTGGACAGAGCCATCAAGGGCCAAGAGAGCTGTTTGCAGTTCTCAGGACTCCTGCTCCCAGGGGAGAGATGTGGGGGTGGCTCAGCCTGATGACAGTTCAAACCGGCCACCCGAGGCACCCGCCACCTGGAGGAGATGCAGGGAGAAGAGTTTTGGACTCTGTTCCTTACAACGTGTGGTCTTGTCCCAGAAGGGCCTTTGGAAATAGCATCCTTCCTCCATCCCTCCGCCCGTTCATCCCACAAGCATTCACCGAGCCTCCAAGCTGAGCCGGACACGCAGGACTACAGCCTGGATTCTGTCCCCAAGGCCCTCACTATCCGGTTCTGAAGTCCCACTAAGAGACATGCCCCAGCTCTCCCCTGAGACCAATCATCTGAAAGCACCTTATTACCAGCAGGGGTCCACACAGGCGTAAGACACGCAGGGGAGTGCTGTCCTGGGTGCGTGCCCCGGTGACGCCCCTTACCTTGCTGACCTCTTCTCCTAAGTGGAGAGGGCAGCCCAGGTGTCCCTGGGATCGAGCACTGCCAGCCTTCAGGCTCCACTGCTGGGCTCTGAGGCAGATGTGTGCCGATGGGCTGCCCCGCATCCACCATCCCTCCTTTAGTATAGTACCCCATCTTCTTCTGGGGAGCTACCCTCTCCATCTATGTACTCTGCTCATCCCAGGCTCCGTGGCCACAGTGATAAGTGCAGGGGGGAAACGTGGCTCTGGCCTGGCCCACTGTGACTTTTTATCCCCCTGGCCCCAGTCACTGGGTCAGCAATGGTCATGTGACCAAGCATAGGCAGGCAGAATGGTCCCTTGACTTGTAAGGGAACACTGGGAAGATTCTCTGCTGCATGGAGATTCATGAGGACGTGAGCCTGCCTTGACCAACTTGCCATCTCCAACAAGGAGAACCATCAAAGAATGATGCAGAGGGCACAGAACCCAGAGATGGAAAGAAACATTGGTTCCTGATGGGTCTGACTGGACTCCTGGATCAAGCCACACCTGAAGGCCCACCTGCAGGACTCTCAGCCACATGAGCTAATAAGTTCTCTGTATGTCTGAGCCGGTTAGAGTTGGGGTTTTGCCCCTTGTATTAGTCTTCACTGACACTCTCTGGATGTACCCTGTCCTTTAACCCCCATGACAGTTGGCCCACCCCTTAAGGAGACAAGCTCCAGGGTCCCCATCCTATTCAACATCAACCATCCTGGGCTCTCTTTCCTTGTTGTCACCTCTGTTTCTGCTCCCACCCGGCTCCCATTGCCCCTGGTGGCTTGCACTCTGAGTCTGACCACAGGCTCAATTTTTCTGGCTTGATGTATTGTCCCTGGCCTTGGTCTTGTCCCTTGGCCTCTGATGGCCCTAGGTACTGCCCACCAATGAGTCCCAGCACCTAGGACCTGACCCTGGTCTCAGCCTCTGTGACTAGCATCCCTTTGCGTCAGGCCCCCGAAGAATGACAACCTATCAGACGGTGCCCTCCCTGTTTTTTCCTCATCAGTAGAGTGTGGGGAAGGAGGGGGCGGGGTAGCCCCAACACAGTCCATGTAATTATTGTTGCTTCGGGGAGCCTAACGAAACCAGCACATGCCCAGTGCTCTATAGTTCACAGAGTTCTTTGTCATATATTTTCTGATCTGACCTTGTCACACCCCTGCGCTCCTCCACCTGGAATCCCTCCCAGCACTTGCACATTTCGGCTTGTCCCCACTGCAGGATTCTTTGGCCCCCACCTGTGACACCAGCCCCCTGCCCTCTGGCTAAGTGGCTTCATCCACTTGGAGGGAGCAGCTGGAAATGCCTGAGCTTGCTTCTCGCTACCCACCCCTGGGGCAGCCCTTAACCAGAGACTGACAGGCGTCACTCCTTTGCCTCTGAGGGGATAGAACTTCCATTTCCGAGCTCCCTGCAAGATCAGGCTGAGGCTGCCCTCTGCAGGGCTTTGCCTGAAACTGCTACCCTGCCTTTGCTCTCGGCACTTCCCCGTCTTCCTCCAACTTCTCCTGATAGGCCCAGAAGCACTTCCTTAATAAATCACTTGCACATGAACCTTGTCTCAGGTCTGTTTCTGGGGAACACATCTAAAGCCATCACCCTAACTGCCCCGAGAGCTAGGTACCTCCATCTCCATTGTACAGATGGGAAAGCTGCAGCTCAGAGAGGTTAGGTGACTTGTCCAATGTCACACAGCCAGTTCAAACCCAGTTCTTCTGGACCCCACCACCCAAGCAGCCTCTTCCTCCACAGACTGATGAAGCTGCCCCAGCAGTCAGTCCGCGTAAGCGAGGCTTCAGTGTGTTCTCTCCTGTCACATCACGGTGCGTGCCGCTGTGGGTCGGCCGGCACCTTGGACCTCCAGCCTCACGTTCGGGGCCAGAGCCTTAGGGAGCCCTCTGTGGGCCGGAGTCATTGTGGAGCCAGCCATCAGCAGCCATAGCCCCGCATCCTTTCTCTTGCTCTGTGAGCCAACAGTGCGGATCCCGAGATGGGAGCCCTCACCTGTCCGTCCCTAGGACCCTTGAAGAGCACCGGTATGCAGCGGCTGTCACGGGATCTGAGCACAACTCTCACTGCTTCCCAGGCAGAAAGATGCTTTACAGGCATCAGGGTCGAAATGGAATCTTTAGCTTGTAGATCTGAACCATCTTGTCGTGTGAACAAATGTTCGCCGTCTCTTCTGCGGCGTCGTCCACGGAGTCAAGGCCAAGCAATCGACTTGTACCAGGTGCATGTGTTATTTCTAAAACCACAAACTAAGAGTGATAAACCACCAAAAAAAGAAGAAAAAAAGAACAATAAATCATCAACATACCATTGCCCCTTGAACAATGCAGGGGTGAGGGGCACCAACCCCACACACAGCTGGAAATCTGGATATATCTTCTTCTTTTTTAAAATTAAAATTCCATTAGCCAACACATAGTACATCATTCGTTTTTGGTGTAGCATTCAACGATTCATAGTTGCACATAACACCCAGCTTCGGACTCCTCCCAAATTCACCTCCTGATAGCTCGGTGTTGACAGAGCCTCACTCATGACATAAAGCATCAGTTAATGCATATTTAGTGTGTCATGTGTGCTATACCCCGTATTCTTACAATAAGGCAAGCTAGAGAGAAGAAAACGTTATTAAGAGAATCATAGGAAAGAGAAAGGACGTTTGTAGCACTGAACTATATTTATTGAAAAAACTGCTTCACAGATTCAAACTGCACAGTTCAAACCTGTGTTTAAGGGCCCAGGATAGTTTAGGATTTGCTCACCTCACTGCACCCTTCTGTTAGGCATACAGAAGACAGTCAAAAGGATTAAAAGTGCAGTTGCGTAAAGTTTAAAAACAGTATATTTTATGATAAAGGGCATTTAACTTCAGATGGCCAAAACACTGGTGTTACATATTTGCTGTAAAGAGAATCATAAGAGTTTTAACTTTCTGTATTTAAAAACGACATCATAGGGGCGCCTGGGTGGCTCAGTCGTTAACGTCTGCCTTTGGCTCAGGGCGTGATCCCAGCATTCTGGGATCGAGCCCCGCATCAGGCTCCTCCGCTGGGAGCCTGCTTCTTCCTCTCCCACTCTCCCTGCTTGTGTTCCCTGTCTCGCTGGCTGTGTCTCTCTCTGCCAAATAAATAAATAAAACCTTTAAAAAATAAAAAAAAAGTAAAACGACATCACAGAAACTTGTTTCCATTAACTTGGGGGCAAAGACATGCTGCTACGAAGTCACTTACAAAGATTTCCTGTGGCCACGCAAGACCTCCCCTCCTTCCTGTCCTGCTCAGGTTTACTCTGTTTCCAGGCTTCCAGCCCGGGGAGGGGGGCATCATTTGGTGAATAGGAAGGTGAAAATACAGTGTTATTGCCGATGGTCACCTCCAGGCACGTGGACCTGTGATCACCCTTGTTGTGGAATGTGATTCTCCTTCCCCGGAGCGTTTGGCCAGAGCCACGGCTCCCTCTCCGCACCTCCGCCCCCACCTGCGGTCCCCTCCTACAGGAAAGGACTACGTGTGTGTCTGCACCTATGCTGACGCTTCTCAACTCCCTGGAAACCCTGTTCAAACTCTTGCTTGGCCCAGAAAACTCCGGTGCGTTCATTCACTCCCCAGAATCGCCCCCAGAGGGCACCATGACTTGCTGGTTAATATCAAGAGATTATGATCCCGGACAGGGAGTCACCCTAAACTGCAAAGGAAATTGAGCCTAAGTCCCTGGTATGCGCCCAGATCCTGCCCCACAGAATGAAAGCCGGGGTCCGAACTGCAGGGCCACGGCCCAAACCCAGCCCTCAGACCTCTTCCTGTGGCCCTGGGCCTGGCTCTCTTTCGTGTTAAGAAGCTTCTTACTGAAGTACGACGCGCAGACAGAAGAACCCACCTACCATATGTGTGCAGTTCTGTGAGTTTTTCACAAAATCATCACATCCATGAACCAAGGATTCAGGACAATAAGCCACATGTCTTCAGCTCATCCAGAAACCCCTTCAGCCTGCGCAATGTTGTAAAATTCATTTCTATTTGTTGCCAAGAACAACAGCAATCGAAAAATCTGGATGTCTGGACAAAATGGAAAGATACACACGGGGAGCTGCCTGCCCATAGGGGTGGGGGGAGGTGAGGTTGGCTGCAGGCTCTAGAGGACGTGTGGACTTGTTAGTCCATGTCGAGCCCAGGCCAGGTGGGTCCTTGACCCCCACATTTTAAAGGGCACCTCCCTGTCCTCCTCTGCATGCCCCTTCCTGTAGGGCAGGGAGCCCAAGAGGCCAGGGACACGTGTCTGTAAGGACCCTTCACTCTTCCTTTGAGACCAGACTGCACTACTCAAGACACCAGAATTCTGTGCCCCCCTCAAGGCCTAGGTGGTTCGTAGTTTTGAGAACTGATTTTTAGGCCCGAGGCAGGGCTAAGGGGCAGCTCTTTCCAAGATGGGAAAGAGGACATTGAATGGAGCTTGGCTATGTAGGTCATGGCGAGCAGAACACGGGGGCAGGCCCCAAGCCAGAGTCAATTCTCTCGGGAGACCATATTCCAGCATAGAACCCCACAGACCCCGTATTAGGCAGGGTTCTCGAGAGAAACGAGCAAATAAGATATACACAGATAGAGAAAGAGGAATTTATTTCAAGGAATTGGCTCATGCCATTATGCAGGCTGACAGGCCTAAACTCAGCAGGGTAGGCTGTTGGTCTGGAAAGTCAGGTAAGAGCATTGATGTTGTAATCTTAACTCCAAATTCCGCAGGACAGCAGGCTGGACACTCAGGCAGGGTTTCTAGGCTGCAGTCTGGAGGATTTCTGCATTTTCTGGGAAGAGTCTACCTGAGTTCTTGTCCTTGTAGCCTTCAACTGATTAGATGAGGCCCACCCACAGTCTATAGGGCAATCTGCTTTATTCAAAGTCTACCGATTTGAATGTTAGGCACATCTACAAAAGGTTCACAGCAACACCAAACTGCTGTTTGCCCAAACAACTGGGCCACCATAGCTTAGTCAAAGTGACACATAAAATTAACCCTAATAAAGTCCAAGAAGTCTCTATCCAAATCCTTCTAGGTTGTGAAGGCATGGTTGTCAAGAGCGAAGAATAAGATAGATTTTATTCAGCCGTTCATTAGCTGGTTCATAGCTTTTACACACTTGGACACGGTATATGGGCTTTGTTGGCACAATCGCTCTGGCCTGGTGAGTCTTAAGAGCAGGCTGCCCATAACTCCAATTGTCTTATAGCAGCTGACTTCAGCCTCGCCTTCCCCCCCCGGACCCCTCTAGGCACTGGGTTTGCAACCCTGGATTTAGAAGCATCAGTTTGGAAAGGGGTAGGGGAGGGTGGACTTGTGTGCCTGCTTATTGCCATCAGACCGGCCCTTGCTCTGCGACGAGGTACGATCCTCCCACACAGCCCCCCCTCCCCCCTCCCCCCCGTGTCAGGTATGGAGGCTGGGGCACCAAGGCTGTTCATGGCTCCATCTCTGGGGACCAGGATGCAGGAGTGTCCTGAGGATTTAACTAGATGATGTCAGCAGCAGGCCTCGGGTGTGGTCCACACTCACAGACTCTAGTGGCTGCTGCCATTCTGAGGGCTCACTGCTCAACAGATGAGCCCGGCCTCCCTTTAAAACTGTTTTCTCTTGATGAGAAGGGTTGGGGCAGGGCCTGTTCTGCCTTAAAGTTCATCAGGGAGCCCCTGTCTCCTTGGCCATTGTCCCAGGGGAGGCAAGAGAAGGGAAAATGCCTTAGGACAGGGGCCAACAGAGGCCACTGCCGGTTTTTACAAATAAAGTTTTATTGAGACAGAGCACGTCCATCCGTGTACATCTTGTCTACAGCCGTTCAAGGGTCACCAGAGCCACTGAGCAGTTGCAACAGATACCACGCGGCTGGCAAAGCGGGACACGTTTCCTCTCTGGCCTTTTTCAGAAAATGTTCGCCAAGCCCGCTTGAAAAGGTGAGACTGAGTTAGCCCTTCTGAGAGAGCTGGTAGGTCCACCTGGCAACCCCAACAGAAGGCCCCCTCCTCCTGGCCCTCCTCTTTGTCGTCTTTGGGGACAGCAACCCCCACGGAGCATAGAAGGAGGCCGTGCTGGGTGCAGCCCCACATCTGTTTCTTACCACCTTTTCCATCTTTCCCCCAAAGAGCCCACCCATCAGCCCTTGGATGAAGAGGGAACAGACATGAAGGCAGCCATGTGGCTACGTGGGTTGTCACCGCACAGGGGGGTCTGGCCTCAGGGCACCCGGGGGCTGACATCCAGCTTGTGCTGTTCGCCAAGTTCTGTGCCTGGCGTGGGCTACACCTTCCCAGAGGAAAGGACACCTCTGAATTCTCGTAAACGTTCTATGACCCACACGAGCTGGTGTGTGGGCGCCGGTGGCAGCCGGGCTTTTGATCCAGTCCTGGCCCTGACCTTGGGCAAGAGACACAAATCCTCCGAGCCTCAGTTTCCTCACCTGTAAAATGGCAACAAGAGCAGTGCTGGGGGGCGCTGGGGGCCTCAGTCGGTGAAGCGTCTGCCTTCAGCTCAAATCATGATCCCAGGGTCCTGGGATCGAGCCCCACATCAGGCTCTCTGCTTGACTGGGAGCCTGCTTCTCTCTCTCCTTTTGCTGCTCCCCCTGCTTGTGTGCTCACACTCTCTCTCTCCCTGTCAAATAAATAAATAAAATCTTAAAAAAAAAAAAAAAAAGCAGCGCTGGGATGGGCTGAGTAGAGGCCCTTCAGAGAGGTGTGATCCTAGGCCCTCGGGCCCATGACTGTGTCACCTCTGTGGCAAAAGGGACGTTGCTGCCATGATTAGGTTAAAGATCCTGAGCTGGGGAGAGGATCCTGAATTACCCAGGGGAGCCCAAGGTCATCACAGAGGTCCTCACGGGGGCAGAGGGTCAGGGCGAGCAGTAAGAGGGAAAGATGGAAGCAAGCGGTTGGGGTGATGCAGAAAGGGGCCCCCAGCCACGGAACGTGAGCACCTGTAGGGGCTGGAGAAGGCAGGAAAAAGTGTTCTCCCCCCGGAGCTTCCAGAAGGAGCTGGCCCTGCCGACACCTTGACTTCAGCCCAGTAGTGAGACTGCTTTTGGACCTCGTTCCGGAACGGAGCTGCTCGGAGCCCCTGCACGTGTGGTCATCTGTCCCAGCAGCCGTAGGAGGCTGGGTTTCAGGGCCAACGGAGACGGACATCCCTCCTCGTGCATTTCACGGGGCTCCGTCAGGGGAGCTGCCGCCGGGGCACTGGGCTTCCTTACCTCCACCCTGCCCTCCCCGCCACCCCTCCTCGTCCCGGAGACAGCTGCCGTCCCAGGAGGCCCCCCAGGAAGATAAGAGGTGACCTCTGACCATGTGAGGAAGGGCAGGAGGCCAAGACGGCCGGATGGCGGAGATTACAGTAAGTGCGCCCCGGCCCCTTCCAGAGCCGCCAGCCCACGGGAGGCCAGGGCGGCCGTGAAGTCATCACTTACAGGCTTTGGCTTACGAAAGAGGCTTCAAGGAGAGCAGGCGGACGGAAAGCAAGAGTTATTTTCAGCTTGGTCATCGGTGACCGGCAGGCCAGACCATTCCCTACCAAAACAAACCACACAGGAACAAAGTCACCCCATACACACTTTCCCTGGGCGGGCTGGCCCCCACCCCTTCCGGCCCCGCGCCAGCCCTCCCTGCTCCATGGCTTTGCCTGATCCCCTGCCTCAGGGTGACCCATTGCTCCCCGTCAGCCAGGGACTTCCCAGGCTTTAGTGCTGAAGTCCTTGTGGCCAAGGAAGCTCCCAGAACCCCGTGAACCGGCACAGTTGGTCACCTGACTCAGTCCCCCCCACAGTGGCTTCTGCAGCCTCGCACAGGATACCCTTGTTTCCTCATGGGTCCTGTGAATGCAGTGGGCCCTGCAGGCCTCGGGGCCCTCCCCACCCTGACCCTGTGCCCAGAATGCTCTTCCTTCTGGTTTTTCACGGCTGGCCCTGCTCAGGGGCCCTGACCACCTTGTCTGTGACAAAGCCTGCTTTGCTGCTGTCTCTACTTCTGTGTCTTTCTGCCGTAAGCCTTAACCCACCTTCCAATTATGCATGCGTGTCTCCCTTACCAGATTTCTGCTTTATTCACCTTGACCCCTCAGCACCCACCCAAGTGCCTGACAGAGTGTTGGCATTCAATACATGTGGTTTTTTAAGATTTTAATTTTTTATTTTATTATTTAAGAGAGAGTGAGCCCGAGTGAGGGAGAGGAGAGAAGGGAGAGGGAGAGGGAGAAGCAGGCTCTCCACTGAGCAGGGAGCCTGATGCGGGGCTTGATCCCAGGACCCCAGGATCATGACCTGAGCCAAAGGCAGACGCTTCACCGACTGAGCCACCCAGGCGCCCCTAAATATTTTTTGAAGGGGAGGAAGGGTGGAAGGAGAGAGGGAGGGGAAAGAGAAGGGAAGGAGGGCGAACCCAAGGCATCCGGGTCGTCACCGTCACAGCTCTCAATGTGACTCTAGACAAATGACTGTCTGCATGGCACTTAACAAGTATGGATGGAGAATGGCCCAATTTGATGTTTGAGTCGAACGGCTAAAGAACACAGCAGAAGCTCAAGGGAGTGCAGGCTGCTTATTTTTCAGGTCACCTAGACACAGACCCATCAAAAATTATCTCTATTGAGACTTCACGCCAGGTCCCAACCGTGAGTGGACATAACTCGGAGCAGCTGAGAAGCCCCCGGCCCAGCCCCGGACGAGGCTCTGGGATCCGCTCATAAAGTACACATGAGCTTTGACCCTCTGGACACCCCTGCCCCCACTCATGGAGCTTATCCTTCTGCTCCCACAATCTGCAAGCACAGCAATGCTGGGCTCCATGGCAATGACCATGGGCTTCCAAGTCCCTCTTTCCATTCTCCCATGGAATGCAAGGTTGTGCACAGGGGGCCCTCTCAGGAGCTCTCGAGTGGGGCTGCCAGGGTTCCCCTTGTGGTTGTGGCTGTGTGCACACGTGGGAGACAGCCGGGCCATTCCAACCGAGGTGACAATGTCATGTCCACTCTCCGTTCAGAGTTCCCTTTGCAAAGAGTTCCTGAGTGTGTGTTGGGTGCTGCTCGCCGGGCGGGAAGACAGACAATAAATAAACAAATAAACAAGCCCACACAGCTGTAGGTATGATGAAGAGAAAATCGGGACTGGTCCACTTTTGCTGACCAGTCGATTCCCCAAGGCTTCCTCCCATGCCTGGGAGATGCAGCCACAGGGGTAAATAATCAGATTAGAGATAGTATCGTATCCTGAAAAGGGTATGGGGAAATGGGGTGCAAGTATAATTAGACAGTTCCCTTTGAGGGCAGCTTTGAAAGACCTATAAAACTTAAATATGCGTCCAGCCCTATCACCCAGAACTTCCACCTCAAGGCACCCACTCTGGAGAAATCTCTACACTTAATGCACAGAAAACACGTACAAACGTTGTAATGACCGCATCATGTGAAAGAGCAATAAACTGGAAAGGATGTCTATGGATCCATGGAATATGGAGTAACTAAAGGGAGGAAGGAGGGGCCCTGGGTGGTCCTGTCGGCTGAGTGACTGACTCTTGGTTTCGGCTCAGGTCATGATCTCAGGGTTGTGGGATCGAGCCCTGCGTCCAGCTCCACACTCAGCTTGGAGTCTGCTTGAAGATTCTCTCTCTCTCCCCCTCCTGCTCATGTTTCTAAATAAATAAATAAATCTTTTAAAAAATTATTTTAAAAAAATAAAAGGAGGAAGGAGATTTAGCTGCCCTGAAGTGAAGCTTCCCCAAGATGGGATCATTGGGTAAAAGAGCGAGGTGGAGAAAAATAAGTGTGATATAGTCCAATTCAGAAGGTGGAAAACCCTGCACCCTAGTCTCCCCGCGTCCATATCCATAGATACGGACGCAATGCACAGAGACAGGACTGTAACCAAGTACCCCTGGAAAGGAGAGGGGCAGAGAGGGAGCCATCAGAGGCCCCAGCTTGACTCAGAAGTTCCAGTTTCTACACAATTACACATGGCTTATCTGCATAATTTTTACGTTGCTATAATTAAACATTAGAAGGAAAAGAAAACCAAAAAAACCCCAGGTGATAGAACAGTCCCGTTTGTGCTCTCCAAACCAGCTCGTGACAATAAAGACAAAAACCCGACTATCTGCCAAGATCCGTTGCCATTTACAGAATACACACCCACCCACACTCCACTCAGATGGGCAGATAGCCCTATTGCTTAGCCTTTATTTTATTGGATAAACACACACACACACACACACACACACACACACGCTCCAAAATGTGGCTTAAAACCATAGCCATTTTATTTAGCTCACCAATTTGTGGGTCAGCTGGGTGATTCCTCTGGTCTGGGCCAGCTGGGCTGATACTTGCTGGATTTGTCTGTGGTCAGCCGGCAGCTACATAGTCCCGAATAATGGAACTCACGTGTCTGGAATGTGACACTTGTTCTCGGTCTGGCTTTCCTTCTGCAACAGGCTTATTCACATGGGGGGGCGGTGGTCAGCGTTCCAACAGCGTTACGGTGAAAGCTGCATGCCTCTTGCAAAGCAGACTCTAAAATTCATATCTTGTCACTTCTACCACATGCCATTGGCTAAAGCAAGCGCCGAGACCAGCCTGCGTGCCGGTGGTGGGAAACGGACTCTATCCAGCTAATAATACCAACAGCTCCTATGTGCCAGGCCCTGTGTTAAGCATTTTAGAGAGACGTTCTCATTATGTTCTCATAGTAAGCCTACGAGAAAGGTGTATAATCTCACTTTACGGATGAAGAAACTGAGGCACCTGGTGGGGGGGCGGTCAGAGAAGGGAAACTCTCCAGCAGACTCTGGGACTTTAACCCACATACAAACGCTCCCTTGCAGCTGCGTGACATGCTGCCATGGCTGATTCTGTCCTCCTACGAGCTGACTTATGTCCCCCCTGCCTCCCACCCTCGCCCCGGGGTTCATACGGAGAAGCTCTAGCCCCCAAGGGGCTGCATTTGGAACAAGGGAATAATGAAGGTTAAATGAGGTCCAGGGTGGAGCCCTGCTTCATGTCCTCGTAAAAGGAGACCCCAGAGAACTCACTCTCTCTCTGCCATGTGAGGACACAAGAGGTGGCCGTCTGCACGCCCAGAAGAGGACCAGAACTGAACTGGCAGGCACCGTGATCTAGGACCTCAGAGACTCCAGGGTTGCGAGAAATACACGTGTGTTGTGTAAGCCCCCCATTCTGTGCTATTTTGTTGGGACAACCCAAGCAGACGAAGACATCTCTCTGTCCCCTTTTAAGATGCAGTGTCCCCTTGTTGGGATGAGCACTGGGTGTGGCATGTCGGTGATGAGTCACTGAATTCTACTCCAGAAACCAATACTGCTCTGTATGTTAACTAACAAGATTTAAATTTTTAAAAAAAATTTTAGATAAATAAATAAAAATAAATAAAAGTAAAAACATAAAACACAGTACCCCTTGAGCTGATGGTGACACTCCTCTAATTTCTCAGCCTGCACCTGTCATCGTTCACTTTGTGGCTCTCCTTCCCGGTGATCCAGACTTCAAGGTGAAGTTCCCAGGATACCACATTTCTGTGTAAAGCTGGTCTCAACTCCCACTTGTCTCTGCTGTTTTGATTATTTCTCTGCTTGGAGGACACAGGTTTGGCAATGACTCCTGGGCCCAACAGGTAGGGCCTGAGTCAAAAGAGAATATCTCAACAGGAAGAGATAGGGTTTGAAGGCACCGTGGCTGTTGGGGAGTGTCTGCCATGAACACTACAAGGACAATGAGAAGTGAGAGGGAACAGAGAACCACCTGTTGTGCAGAGATGCTCCCCATTCCCACACCTTCCCTTCTTCCTGCTCCAGGGCTGGAGCCCCCAGCACGGAGCGTGGTGGTGAAGGGCAGTGGTGCCAACACCAGACCACCTGGGCTCATGCCCTGTGTCTCACCTTTTACCTGTAACAGTCTGCACATCCCTCAACCTCACCGGCACTCAATTTCCTCACCCGTAAACTAGAAATAACAATGGAGCTTCCTCAGAGCATTGCTGTCAGCACTAAATGGGTTAACACCCATGGAGCTTTTGGGGGAGACTCTGGGCCCCAGGAAGAGCCAACACGTGTTACGCACAGGTGTGACCACTGCGTGTGCCCTGGAGGAAGGGGCTGGAGGGGAAGGGGCATCCCAGGGCAGCCCACCCTGAGCCCAGGCAGAGGACTCACCTGCCTGCCCTTCCTAAGGGGATCCTAAAGGGAACTCTCTTGTACAAGGGAACAGACCAGGTGTGCGGGGTCACACCCATCTCCTCCTTTGTCTTTACCACAACACCCAGAGGAAAGTGTGGGGACCCATTCGACAGGGGGAAAACAAGAAAAGTTAAGTGCCTTGCCCCAGGTTACACAGCTGGGGGCCGACACCAGGTTTCCCACTCTGTTTCTGATTCCAGGAATCTTTATCACACTTTGGATGAGATGAATGGATCCTGGAGTGTCTCCCAGAGTCAGCTGACCACATGTTCCCATTTAGAACAATTCTCAGCCCCATTCAGCCCGCCCTGACACCTTCCTTCATTGAAGCCCCTTCCTGGGGCTCACCGTGAGAAAAAAGGGACAATCCTACATTTGAATTCAGGCCCCAACACCTATCATTTAGGTAACTCATTTGGCCTTTCCTTGCCGCCATCCCTCAACTATGCAATAGGTTGATTAAGTGAGCTGAGCCACATGACACACCTGGTCTTGCACCTGGGCATGCAGGGAGCCACGGATAAATGCAGTCCCTCCTCTGCAGGCTGAGAAATGCCACTGAGGTCACTGACTCTCCCAGCATGGTCCACGGCAAGTGTCAACACTCCCCACAGTGCTGGGCACATAGTAAGCAAGTGCTGTTAAAAACAGACAATAGACGCAAAATGGAGTCACTTGTGCTAAGCCCACATGACCAAACCAAGACCTAGTACCTAACCTAACTGTGGTTTCATCCTCCCCCCCATGAATGTAACCTTAACCCGCCCACCTGGAATTACCAGGTCAGCACCAGAGAAGCCATCTCTCTGATAGACCCTACCTTCCCCTAAAGGAAAGTGACCTTGCCTGAAGCAATCCATTCTGCTGGTAACCTCCTTGTCCTGCCCTCTTCTGCCTATCCGAGTGTTCCATTTTGTACAGATCCTTGGAGCTATTTTCTATGTGCTAGATGAGATGCTGCCCCATTCATGATTCACGAATCAATAAGAGCTTTAAAATGTACTCAGTTGAAGTTTGTTTTTAACAGATTTTGTGGCAGCAGTGAGATCTAAAGGAGACTTCTGATGGTTTCAGGGACAAGAAACATAGGCATGGTACCCACGAACCCTTGGAGTTCTCTGCCTTTCTTGCCATTTCAGAGGGCTGTGGGTGAGGTCCCCTTGGTTCTGAGCTCCACTCTCTCTGCTTCGAGCTCCTAAATCTAATTGGTTTCTCTTAACCAGGCTGCTCTAACGTCTCGTCCTTTACTGCCAGTGAGTTAAGGAGCATGTGAGGGAAATGTTATTGCTAATGGAAAACGTGGAGGCCAAAAGCCACAAATAGTCGTGGGCATGGTCCAGCACTTAAAAAGCTGTTAGAGCACTTGCCTCCTACCTGCAAGACTTCCATGTTAGGTCACAGAACAGGTTCAATTAGCATGAAGTCACCTGCCAACCTCAGGAAGATTTCTGTACAACAAGACACACTGTGAAACACCACACAGTCCCCAAACCAGGGGCACATCCTTCTTAGGTATTAGCTTGGCTCTGAGAAATCCAGAGACTTAGCAAAAAAAAAAAAAAAAAAAAAAAAAAAAAGCAAGGAGTAAGGGGCTCTTTAAATTCCAAAAAAGTAGGGGCCCTGGGTGGCGCAGTCATTAAGTGTCTGCCTTTGGCTCAGGGCGTGATCCCGGTGCTCTGGGATCGAGCCTCACGTCAGGCTCCTCTGCTGGGAGCCTGCTTCTTCCTCTCCCACTACCCCTGCTTGTGTTCCCTCTCTCGCTGGCTGTCTCTCTCTGTCAAATACATAAATAAAATCTTAAAAAAAAATTCCAAAAAGTAGAACATGCCACCTTCTTTCCAGCATACTTGCTTATTTTATGGCCAAGAACTATAATTCCAGAAGCTGTTGCTATCTACAAAGACGGCAAGCTCTAACTAGAAGCAACCTACGATTGCAATGGCCATTATGGGAAATGTTCCAATTAGACAAGATCATTCGTTTAAGAAGTTCACTTGAAAGCAAGTTTTCCCAAATCAAATAAACAGATTGGGATGCTTTCTTTAATTAGTGTGAAGAAGCTTCCAAACTTTAAAATTCCAAAATTGCTTCATTAAAAGAGTTATTGCAAAGGACTAATGAAAAATTAAAGACACAAGAGGTATCTAAAACAAAAGACATAAGACTGATGTGACTCTTACTCCTCCCCTCCATCCTCCTTTACGTGAGTACTCGTGGTCTACCAATGCTCTTTCCCAACTGCTTCCCACTCTGAAGAGACTATTAAACAGTAACCTCTTCAAATAAAAGCACCCAGGGTTGCAGGAGATCCTCTTCAGGTATTTTTCACATGGTGGTCAAAGACCGAACTAAGGGCATAGTTAAAGAATTTCCTAAAGCAAGGGAGGATCCCCAAAAGTTTCCTGAAGAACTTAGAGTTCTTTTTGGGGCTGATCACCCCAGGCTTTCAGATCTTTATCAGCTTGTGCACCTGCTGGTAGGACCCTATGAAACCCCAAAATGGATGTGGGAAGCAGAATGGTGTAAGATGATATCCAAGATCGTGGCCTTCATGGACCAGAAAAAGCTTACAAAATAGCAAATAGCGATTGACCTTTTAAAAGCCATTCCTAGAGTCTTCCGTGGCCATGCTCATTGGTCTATTATTCAAACTTGCAGCAAGGAAGACGAATCTGCAGCAGGCTTTCAAGCCGGTCTGGAAGCTCTCTTCCTGTGGCATTCTGGGTTTTATACAATAAATGAAGTCACCCAACGTGCTCTGGCTGCCCTGTTTGCACATGGATTATCTCCTGAGATTAGTGGATTGATAAAAAGGAAGAAAATAGGATGGGAGGCCACCCGTCTGACGGAACCCAGGACCATAACCGAGCACGTAGAAAGGACTTTGGAACTAGACCATAAATAAACGTTCACCAAGCTATTAGCCTTACACCTGCAAAGCTCCAAGGCCAGAAACCTAAACTAACACCTGAGCCTCCTGCATGGCACCCTCCTAGGAATCCATCATCGAAGTGCCGGCCTAGGGGAAGCAACCGAAGTGTCCACTGATGGATAAAGGGATAAAGAAGGTGTGATATATGTACAATGGAATATTACTCAGCCATAAAAAAAGAATGAGGTCTTGCCATATGTGACAACATGGATGGGCCTAGTGGTTATTATGCTAAGTGAAATACGTCAGAGAAAGACACATACCATATGATTTCACTAATATCTGGAATGTAAACAACAAAACAAATGAACAAACAACAGAAACAGACTCATAGATTCAGGAAACAAACTGCTGGCTACCAGGGAGGAGGAGTTGGGGGCAGGCAAAATGGGCAAAAAGGATTAGGGAGTGCAAACTCCCAGTTATAGAATAAACAAGGCGTGGGGACGTAGTGTACAGCATAAGGAATATAGTCGACAGTGATAACTTCGCATAGTGACAGATGGCAACCAGACTTGCCATGGGGATCATTTTGCAATGTATAAAAATATCAAATCACTATGATGTATATGTGAAACTAAAAGGATACCCTATGTCAATTATTCTTCAATTTTTAAAAAATGCTGATCCAAGGGTCAATGTCTCATTTATAATCAGCTAGGACACTAGAAAAAAGATTGTCTGCAAAGGTTTATGCAAATCCTTCAATGTCAATTCAGATGCCTCCATATCTGTCCCTAAAAGTGACCCCCACGTGGGCCCCCCAAGAGTTGACAGGACTCTGAAGGACCCTCCAGTAAATGGCTACCGGAAATTCCCTGAGGTAGTTCCCTTTCCAAGGTAATTCCCTTTCCAAATTCGGGTAGATACCACAGCTGTATTCTCCACTTTAAATCCACTGTGATAGGACAACAAACCACTTGAAGTGAAAAATGACTTTTCCATAGAGGGGTATCTCATAAAATTCAGAGAGACTTTCTATCTCAACCAGGACAAATGACTCTGGTATCTTTCAGTGAGAAACTTTCCTTTTTTGCTGCGATTCGGCTCCAGTCCACCTATTAGGTAGAGACCTCCTTTCTAAATTAAAAGGGCTAATATGTTTTACCTCTGATGGAAGCCCCACCTTAGAATTTTCTGACCAACATGAACCTGATCTTTTATCTTCTTTACAATCTGTCCTTGATATAGAAGAGGACAAATTCCAACAAAAGTCCTCTAATTTAATCAAGATGTCCGAAAACCTGTGGGCTACTTCTAATACTGACATTGGAAGAATAGAAAGTGCAGAGCTTATAAAGATTCAGGGAGACATCACTAAACCTTGTCTCAAATTGCCTCCGTATCTATTAAAGCCCAAGACTACACAAGGGCATACCAACAGTAGAAGACCTTACCGCCCAGGGGCTAATCGTGCCCTCCGCCAGCCCTGCAACACCCCGAACTGACCAGTCCAGAAACCTAATGGGCAGGATGACAGTTTGTCCAGGTCTTGAGGGCTATTAACAAGAGAGCGGTACCCTGTTTCCCAGTTGTCGCAAACCCGGACACCCTTTTGTCATGAGTTCTACCAGCTCATAGAGGTTCACTTTGCGGACCTGTGCTCGCCTTCTTCAGCTGTGGACCCTAACAGCCAGTACCAACTCGCCTTGACTTGGAAAATCAACACAATCAACTTGGATAGTCAAGCCTCGGGGGTTCCCTGAGGCCCCTTCTTATTTCTCCTAAGTGCCCCACCAAGATCAAAGCACCTCCCGTTCCCTGGGAAATTGACCCTTTTACAATATATAAATGACCTCTTTCTGTGCTCTGTTACCAAAGAGGCATCCATAAGAGATTCCCTTCATTTGCTGCAAGTTCCTGAAAAGGGCGTAACAGTTCTAAGGAAAAATTCCAAAGACTTCTAGATACTGATCATTACCTAGGTCATAATCCAGGTGCTGAAGGAATCCAGGTATCTCCAAAGAGAATTAAGCTAATGCAAGAATTCCCTAGGTGCTCAACTCAACAGCAGCTTCGTGGATTCCCAGGCCTGGCTGGCTATTGTAGGCTCTAAGTTCCCATTCTTTTCTCTATTGGTTTCCCTACTCTAGGGAAACTTACTAAAATTTTCAGTCCCTGAGCCCCTTCCTTGGGAAGATGAAGGTGAACAGGTCTTTAAGGGACTAGAACCAGGGCCCCAAGAACCACCTGCCCTGGGGCTACCAAACCGTTCACCTAACTTGTGTGTGAAAGAGACAACCAAGCCCTGGGGATGCTCACACAAGAACATAACTGGAAACATCTGCCTATTGCTTCTTACAGCACACACCTTGGTTCTGTTGCACCTGCGTACCCGAACTGGCCGGTGGCACAGCTGCAAAGTTAGTAGAAGCTTCCGAAGATTTAACCCTAGGAAATGACATTGTTTTACAAGCCCCTCATGCTGTCCAAAGTCTCCTCAATTCTGAAATGACCCAACATCTCTCTGTGAGCAGATTAACCTCTGCTGAGATCCTTCTGCTTTCGCCACCTAATCTTTATCTTGAGTGTTGCGACATGCTTAATCCTGCCGCTCTGCTACCCTTCCTGACGAAGGCGAGCCCCGTGGTGGTGAATAACATCCCGTTTCATGACGCTGCGTCCTGATTTACAAGACATCCCTTTGACTAATCCCGATCTAATTTTGCTTTTTGGTGGGTCAGACGGTAAAGACAGAAAAGGAAATTTCCAAGCTGGCTAGGCTGTTACCCAGTAGGAACTACCTGAGAGGGGGCAGCTCCCACATGTTAAGTCTACCCCGGCTGAGCCCTGTGCCCTCACCAGAGCAGACCACTTACGGGAAGGATGAATTGTTAATTTTTATCCTGACAGCTGGTTTGCCTTTGGGGTTGTCCCTGATTTGGGGATCTTGTGGAAATAAAGGGGTTTTCTTCCGTCCTCGGGGACCCTGATCATCAGGGGACAGTTAAACTAGCTTCTCACTGCTATGCTCTGACCTTCTGAAATTGCTGTTCTCAAAATTGAGGCTCCCACCAAAGGGACTGAGCCTGAATGTGAGCGAAATGCCCCGGCTGACTTTTAGGCAAAGGCAGAAGCCACGGGACCTAGAAAGGCTGTGGTCCGTGTGGATGAAGTCCAGTCTGCTTCTTCAAGAGAATGACCCCTGATTGCCAGACTTTTGCCATCCTGGTGTCCTTGCCTCATGGCCGGATTCTGTTCCTGCACCAGAGAAATCACTATGGGTAAACAACGGCTGTAGAATCAATGAACAGTCAGGGCTGTTGGAAACCCAGGACATCTGCTTGCCGCTTCCTGGCTCCCTGGCAAACTCCATCTTTCGGTTTTGCAGGCTTCACCCACCACGGTGCATTTAAGATGAATCAAACTATGAATAAGGATTGGTGGGGAATCTTCTCTAAAACCGCCAAAACAGTGCCACCAATGTCTGGCCCGTCAGGCTCATAATCCTGGAAACACTATTATCTGTTCCCAGAAGTCTCAAACCTCCTCGCTCTGGTCCCTTTAAGCACCTGCAACTGGACTTCATTCAACTGCCTTTTCATATGGATTACCAATGTGTTCTGGTTATTGGGTGTGTGTTTTCTGAATGGGTTAAAACTCTCCTGCCCCAAGGTTGATGCCCTCACAGTGGCAAATAAGCTACTAGAAAACGTGTTTCCCACTTGGGCTATACCCACCACCACGTCCAGTGATGGGGGCACCCACTTCACTGGGCAAATCCTATAAGCCTTAAGGAAAGCCTTGCCAACGTCTTGAAATTATCACTGTCCCCATTACCCTCGATAATCAGGCAAGGCCAAGAGAACTGATGGGATCCTCAGACGCAAAATCCCTGAACTGGCTGAAACTGTTGGACTCTGTCGGTTTAAAGTACCGCCTTTGGTCTTGCGGAGTGTTTGCGGTACCCTCTTTGGGAAACATGAGCGCACCCCACATGAGATAATCATCGGTAGACCACTGTCTGTTGGTGTACTATCTCCTGCTAATGCCTTGTGATCTCGTGCTAGTGTGCCCAGCCACTGTAAGTCCTTGAGGTCTTATGCTAAAGCCCATCATCAACGGGTTAAAGAAGCCTCTCCAGATCCCTACCTGCCTTCGGCTCAGGTCATGATACTGGGGTCGTGGGATCGAGCCCCTCATTAGGCTCCTTGCTCAGCGGGGAGCCTGATTCTCTCTCTCCCTCTGCTGCTCCCCCTGCTTGTGCACTCTCTCTCTGTCAATAAATAAACAAAATCATTTAAAAAAAAAATCCTATTGGTCCCAGTCTGGAGCCTAGTGACTAGGCATTCTGGAAACAGCACCAGAGGAAGACAGCCCTAGAACCGTGTTAGAAGGGACTTTACAAAGTGCTCCCGACCACTGACACTATTACAGAATTAGAAGGCATTAAACCTTGGGTTCGCACCTCACAGCTAAAGAAGTCTCCACCTATTACCTTGTCCTATGCAAACACTGGAGACCTCCAGGTCAAATTGACGAGGAAGACAAGCAGCTGACATGGAGGTAGACTGCTTCCTCCCAAGATGCCAGATCAAGACTTCATACTTTAACTAAACACAAGACCCTTTCTTCTCTTTCTTTCCTTCACTCTGGCATTGGCCTGGAAAGATAACGCCATCATCCCTAAATCCCAGGCCATTGCCAAGGAGGGTAAGCTTTCAGGCTGCTGACTTGTCATCCAAATCTGTCCATGGTGCCAGATTTCTCTTCTATTCCCAATGTCACCATAAACTACAGTGGACCTTCTGTGCCGGAAGTCATTTACAGAATCTTTTACGGCCAGAACAACCCAGTGCCTTGTTTTTACCTTTCTCCAATTACACCTGTACCCAATTAGACACACATACCTATGCAGATCATAGTGCATAGTACATTTGCACCCCCACATTCTTATGATTATCGACACATGGTCTGTCCCCAGTCACACAAAGATCTCGCCAGCAGCACCCATCTTTGCAAGGAATTTAGACCACCTTTTTATTTCAGCCTAGGAGACTTCCTGATAGTGCTAGAAACCTAACTGACCCCTGGCTTGGACAGGCAGATGCAACAATCCCCGTGAATGAGTCCCTCAACAGTGCCCCTCAGCAGGAGTTGTTCATGCCCCAACAGGATTTATCTCGGCCCGTGCTGGTTATCATTCTCCTTGAGCCCGTGAATGTCTTGACAGATGGCACATAGCCAGGCAGCTTCAGTTACCTGTGCCCCTAACTCTCCACAATTAAACTGAGGTACCTCCTTAATCAGCTCCCCTGCATTTACATCGTTGAGTTAGACGGGACCTACGAGGAGGCTTTCATGATCCAGGCTTCCCTTCCTTTGGCTTTCCCCACTTCCCCATCTAGGAGTGAGTACAAATGAGGCTATAATGAAGAACCTCTCCTTAACTCCTCAAGATATTATAGTCTGCTGCAATAGGTGCCCAACAAAATTCCTTAGACTCCCTAGTCATGGTTGACCTTGATATCTTTCAGCTGAGCTAGGAGACGTCTGTGTTGTGGCCAATACCACTCCCTGCACCTGGGTTAACACGTTGGGGGAAGTTAAAGTCAGCTCCACCATATCACTGAACAAGCCATTTGGCTTAAGCAAGTGACTCTTTCAATGGAGTCTTTTTATGGCTATTTGATTTTGATTGGTTTGGGTGTTGGGGACCATGGCTCCAAAGTGCACTCCAGACATTGGGAATGATCCTGCTTATAATAATCACTATAGTCTCCCTGGTGTACTGAGTTCTCTCAAAAGCTTTAAATGCATGTTTGCAACTGGTCACTACCAAGCAAATGACCTCCCCAGCACTGGAATGTCAAAAAAGGAACAGAGAATGACCGTCTTAAAAAAAGGTGAGCCTGAGGTCATGACCTATGAGGTTCACAGAGATTTTACAGAAAGATCTTATGACCTGTGGATATCACCGAGGATCAACAAAAACCGCAAGAACTTCAGAGCCGTAGCTAGGAGTGGCGCTCGTTAAACTGTGAGTCTGATCAGAAGGGGGGGACTTGTTAAAAAGAGATAACAGGCCTAAAATGGAGTCACTTGTGCTAAGCCCATGTCACCAAACTGCAGTTTCAGCCTCCCCTCAGGAATGTAATCAGAACCCGTCAACCTGGAATTACCTGGTCAGCACCAGAGAGGTCATGGGCCTGACAGACCCCACCTTCCCCTGAAGGAAGGTGACCTTGCCTGAAACAATCCACTCCTTTCTGGCTACTTCCTTGTCCTGCCCCCTTCTGCCTCTGAAAGTTTTCCGATTTGTACAGCTGTTCGGAGCTACCTTCTATCTGCTAGATGGCTTGCAGTCTGATTCATGAATGGTGGAACAAAGCCCATAAGGTCTTTAAAATTTACCTGGTTGAATTTTGTTTTTTAGTAGTGCTTCATACATTTTTAAAAAGAGACCGTTTTATTTAAAAATAGGTATTTGTGGCAAGTCTTTTGAAGGTGAATGGCTTTCCTGGTTGTGTTTGCTCTTGGGAAAGAGCACATCTCCCAGAAAGTGGCTACCGCTGCTGTCGGGCTTGGTACGGGCGCTGGCGTGGTCAGATCTGGGACTCAGAAAAGCAACTAAGCAACAGTGGTGGGTAGGGGCTGGGGGATAAATCGAAGGCACCACAAGACTCAGGGAGGCCTGGTGCACAGCTACTGGGTGGTCCGTGCCAAGAATATCATGGCTGCAGTGAGACCAGCATGAGAGGAGCCAGTGGGACCTGAGAGCTTGGACCCCAGGTTCAAGTCCTGGTTTCTGAGCTCCAGCTGGGTGGCCTTGGGCCTCTTGCCTTATCTGTAAAATGGAGGCACTGCCAGGCCCCATCTCATGCCCTCAAAGCACACATGGTCAGCCCTGGCAATATTATGTGCTGACATCATTCAGCCTTGCAGGGAACAGCAAGGTGGCAAGGCACAAGCTTTGGGACCCTGTTTGCTCTCCAGCTTTGCCACTTACCCTCGCACACACATGAGTTAGGGCCAGTTATTTAACCTCCGCAAGGGTTGGTTTCCATCTGTAAAGTGAAAATAATACGTACCGTCTAGGGTTGTGGTGTGGTTTGATACCGCAGGGACTAATTCTTGTGGTGTAAATGCTCAACAAAGTCTAATGTCCTTTTCCCTGATGGGATGCAGAAGGTGGGAGAGGGGGCCAAGAGTCACAGGGCTTCCAGCTGCCTCGTTCCAAGCATTTCACAATTCCTTGGTTCTCTCCCAAGGGCTTGAGTGCTGGCTTCAGGATCCCTCCAAGGACTCACTGATAAACATCTTAATCTGCTCCGAGAGGCACTGAGTCAAAGGGAGGAAATTAACATTCTGGAAGCAAGTTCGTCAGCACTTGAGTGTGATTGGAATATATTTAAAAGTCTCTTCATCCAGGCTGAATCTGTATTTTTCCAGGCCAAAATGGTTCTCACTTCCCAGTGTTTCTGAAAAATCATTTGTTTGGCTCCCCAATGAATAAGCCTTTGGTGAACACCCACTGTGCACCAATCCCTATGCTAGCCACTAACACAAGAGCGCCTTCTCCCTGTCACTAGTTCAAAGGATGTTTCTCAAATAATTTTCTTTCTATCCTTCTGTGTTATTGGCTGAGAGCACCCCCCCCCCCGTAATAAGACAGATTAACAAGAGGAAAACAAACACAAGTTTATTAACATGCATACCTCATAAAGACAGGGGAGATACTCAGACAAAAATGAGTCGTTCCCCCGAGGTGGCCTATACCACCAGCCTAAATATCACCCTCAGCTAAAAACAGAGAAAAGCGTGTGTGTGGTGAGGGACTGGGGGGAGGCCAGTTATGGACAGTTACCAGAAAAAGCATGGTGAACAAGGGCAAGGTGGTTATGCGGATAAGCCAAGCCTCCTCTAGTGACAAGAGTCTCTCGTGATTTAGAACTACCCTTCTCTTCCTAGTACAGAGAGGGAGACACGCTTGCAAATGAAGATTTCCTTTACAAGTACAAACGTCCCTTACAACGAACTTCTACTCTGTTTCCAGAGCCTCTCCTGTATTTACTGTTTCTCAAAATAACCCTTGTGCCAAAGACACGTATTTTGGGGTGACACATTCTGTGCAAGACCCAGAGGACGCAAAGAGGAAATGCCCGGTCCCTGCCCCCAAAGGATTCCACTGGTCCAAATGCAGACAGCAAGAAATAGAACACGCCCAGAAAAATTACTCCTATCTCCCACCTGTCCTCCAAAGACTTTCTTCATGTTGAGTGTTGGTAACATATGACAAGGAGCAAGGTTTTAAGCCATAAGCAATTATGGAGGAATTCTAGGCTTCCCAGTAAAGGTAATAGGAGGTTTGGGAGCAGGGAGTGGACCTTTCACAAGTTCTCTGAAAATTGGATCACACAGGGGGCTCCTGGGTGGCTCAGTCGGTTGAGTGTCTGACACTTGGGTTTGGCTCAGGTCGTGTTCTCGGGATCATGGGATCCAGCCCTGTGTCCAGCTCCGCACTCAGTGTGGAGTGTGCTTGGGATTCTCTCCCCCTCTCCCTCTGCCCAGCTTCCCACTGGCACTAAATAAATAAATAAATAAACAAATAAATAAAATCTTTAAAAAGAGAGAGAGAAATTGGATCACACAGGTGATGTCTAAATGCTGATTCATCCACCCAGTTGACATTTACTGAGTGCCTACTATGTGCTTGGCATGGCGTCAAGAGCTTAACTGATGCACAAGCCTTCCTTCTTGTTCTCTCCTCATTTCAGATCCAGCAGAGGCTACGGTACCAGAAATCTACAGGCACATCCCCAGCATTACTGACATTGGCCCCTTTCATAGGTGCCCAAGAATCAAATCAGAGGCCCTTGTAAGCAAACAACTACTTTCCTCTCAGGAGAATCATGGCCATTATTAATTCAAGAACATCTTAGAGAAATAACTCCCCGACAGGGATGTCAGTGTAGGGGTGGAAAATTTTTTCCCTTTTCCCTTTTAAGTTCTTTGGCTGGTCTAATAATTGAATTGACATAAGACTGATTCATAGGAGAAAACAAATTTAATTTCATACATACAGGTACTTTGAGACTCAAAGAGGTAACCAAAGCAGGAAGCTTTTATGCCTTTTAGACAGAGAAACAATGAATTTGTGAAAAATTGACAAGACAAAGGTTTGGGCCTGGGGGCAGTAAACTGGTGATGTAATAAGCTTTGTTCATACAGCTTTCTCAGCTCTAAATTCCCTACTTCTGGTGACGAGGGTGCCTTCTCCCCTCCTGGTGCAGGGAAAATACCTCACAGAGGAAATTTATCTCATGCTTTCAGGAGACAAAGGAAAGTGTCAGGATGTCCTTCTTTCACTGGCTGTTTCTCAAGTTCTTTTAATTCAAAATAATCAATATGCCAAAATGGCATAGTATGTTGTGGCTTATTCCATTCCCCTTCATTGGTGTGGGGGAGATTCTCTCTTGTTGAAAGCCAGAGTGGGCTGCATGGTCACCTCCTGTTTGTCTTTATGGCTTTTGGAAAAATAAACCCCAAACCAACTTGGCCTCCATTTTAAACTATTGAGATTGTTTCTGGCTTGAGCCACCCAGACGTGGGTTTCCCTCCGCCATAAGTGAAATGGTAGATGTGTGAGAGGCAGTTGACAATGTCAACGATGAAACACCCGTGAGTGATTCATTGTTCAAAATTGTTTAAAAAAGAAAAAAGAGCAGGAAGAAATGCCAATCCATGCAGAGCCTGTAGGCAGATTGTAGGATTCATGACTGCCAAGAATCTGTCATGAAGCTCAGGAGGACAAGTCGCTGACAGGAGCTGAGGACACAATGGGGAATGACCATCATGACTCTGGAGGGGTGGTGTGTGATGCCTCCTGCTGCACCGAGAGACATTCCCAACCAAATTTGAGGTCCTGATGTCTTGACACATGAAGGGGAAAGGGGCAGGGTCCTGATAAAGAGGAGGAATCCTGGTGTCTGTGGGAAGAAACAGTGGTCTGCTGAAGGAAGTCAGCAATGAAGTGGCCCATGAAGGCCATGGAAAGGCCTTGACTTCTAGAGAGAGAACCTCCTGCCCCCCTCCTTCCTCATCTTCCTGGCCATCGATCTGCAATGTAAGTGAGACAATGAGAAGAGGATTTGGGAGAACTGTAGTTCTCCAGTACCACTCCGGGTTCTACTAGGAGGACCCATCCTCTTTGTCCTGCCTTCTGTCCTGATTTTGCAAAGTGCCACAGAAGGTTCCAGAACATTCACAAGTAGAATAACAGGCGTTCACACAGTTTCAGGCATTTATTGAGAGACCTACCCCTGGGGATAGGGTCAGGTGAGGCAAGTAAGGTGCTAATCTTGGCACAAAATTTCAGGCGTGCCAAAAAAATAGCTGCAACAATCATGATAAATATTATTTTAATACAGTGTTTTAAAAAGTCAAATTTGTGCAAAAAATCCATAACAGATAAAAGCACAATTTTCAATAATGTCCATATGTATGTAGCACTGCGCCTGGCATACAGTAAGCTCTCCATGAACAGCGATGTCACGGAACAACACTGCGTTGACAAGAGCAAGATGAGTCTTGCTACAGATGGTTCAGTTTCTAGGTGGGGGGTTTAGCACATAGGCCAGGAGCCCCAGAAGTTCAGGGAAACAAGGGAAGCTTGTTTCAAAAACTTAGGAAAGAGGACATTTCTTTGTGAAAATGGCTGATACTGTGCTTTATAATAAGAAATATATATTTAGTCTTCATCCCCAGTTCTGGCACAGAGCTCCTAAAACCCCTGGAATCTCCTAAGTGAAGAGAGCCATAAAGATGTCTTCCATTGTGTGAATGAGGTGACTTTAGGGATGGGGGCTGGAAGTTTCAGTTCCACCCCCCGGACCTCTGGGGAGGGAAGAGGGGCTGGAGGTGGGATCAGTCACCAATGGCTAGTGATTCATTAATCATGACTATGTGATGAAGCCTCCATCAAACCCAAAAAGGACAGGTTGGGAGAACTTCTGGGTTGGTGAACACATGGAGGTATGGGAGAGTGGCGTACCTAGATGGGGCATGAAACTCCATGCCCCTGCCCCCTACCAGACCCTATGCGTCTCCGTGTGCTGTTCCTGAGTTATATCCTGTTATAGCAAACTTGTGATCTAGTGAGTAAAATCCTTCTCTGATTCCTGTAAGCCTCTCTAGCACATTAATCCGACCCTAGGAGGGGGTCGTTGGCACCTCTGATCTATAGCTGGTGGGCCACAAGCACAGGTGACCACCCAGACTTGTGCTCAGTGTCTGAGGTGGGGAAGAGGGGACAATTCTGTAGGACCGAGCCCCTAACCTGTGGCATCTGATGCTACCGCCAGGTAAATAGTGTCCCAGCGGATTCGAATTGTATGATACCCAGCTGGTGTTGGAGAATGCCTGCAAAAGGTCCCACGTGTTGGAATTGGGTGCGGAATGCCAAAATAACATCTTTTTTTTGGACTCAGCTCTTGCCCAGCTGACCAATAATAGGTGCTCACTTTGTGTTTGAAAGAAAGACTGAACATATAGACAAAGGCAGCTCGTGGTTGCTTGTCAAGGCAGAGTGTCGAGGCACAGTGCTGATCAGTGGTCAGAGAAGGGAGCAGCGAGGGGGCAGGCGGCCCAAGGGCTCCCTGCTTACCCAGACTTTATGCTGGGATTCTCTTTTCTTTTCATAATAGAATTTTTAAATATCCACAAAAGTAGAGTGAATCATATAATGACCCCCCCATGTATTCACCACCAGCTTTAATAATTTTTAACAGTTTGTTCGTCTTATTTCACGTACCGTCCTTTCTCATCTCAGAGTATTTTAAAGCAAATCCCAGATATCATATTATTCTACCTGTAAATACTTCAGTTTGTATCTCCAACAGATAAGGCCTTTAAAACGTATAACCGCAAAATCATTGTCATGTGTAATAAAATTAGAAGTAATTCCTTCCGTGTCCATTCATACCTAGGCGAGGTCCAAATTTCTCCAACTGTCTCAAAGTGTTATTTGTTTAAGCAGTCGTTCTAATCGGGATCCAAATATGGTCCACACATTGCGTGCATTTGATTTGTCTCTTAAATCTCTTTTCATCTGGAAGGTCCCTCTCTCCTTTTTACGCCCCTAAAAAAAAAAAAAACAATTCAGACCATTTGTCCAGTAGAATTTCCTACATACTTTGTAATGACCTTTAATGGATTCCTCTGACCTTTGAACTTCCTGTAAGCTGGGAATCTGATCTAGAGGCTTGATTAGATTCCAGTTGAGGGATTTTGGTAGAGTTCATAGGTGGTCTTGGGCATTTCCTATTACATCACACACCAGGAGATGCATCATGTCTGTTGCCCCACAATGAGTAGGGTAAGGTCCCCCCATATCAAGTCCCACATTAACCTTTCATCTGATGATTTCAGCATCCAGTCGTGATTCTTAACTGGCCCGGGAGAGATTGCAAAAATCTAGCTGGACTTTAAAAGGCAGAACCTCTCTGAGCTCTGTCCTAGGGCTTCTTCTTCCTCACTTTATGCCTCAGCTTAGAAACACAACATAACAATTTGTTTTGTTTGAGCTTCACAGTGTTTTTTTTTTTTTAAAGATTTTATTTATTTATTCGACAGAGATAGAGACAGCCAGCGAGAGAGGGAACACAAGCAGGGGGAGTGGGAGAGGAAGCAGCAGGCTCATAGCGGAGGAGCCTGATGTGGGGCTCGATCCCGGAACGCCGGGATCACACCCTGAGCCGAAGGCAGACGCTTAACCGCTGTGCCACCCAGGCGCCCCTGTGCTTCACAGTGTTTTTTAAGCAGTAGAGTTGGTATTTTAAAGTGGGGGTATTGTACGTTTAAAAAAAATGTGATTTTTCAGCTTCCTTTGAAAAGTTGGGAATCCAGCGGCATTGGGTCGCCTGACCACAGGGTGGCAGTCTCTGGGATTGGAGGAGTGGCTGGCACTCTAGACAGAGCATAAGCTCCTCGTTCTCCACAGCCCTGCCACACCCTCCTGTGTCCCCAGAATGACGTCCAGAACCTTTTGCATCTACCAGGCCCTGGCTATGTTGTCTCCTTATGATAGAAAGATCATTCTCTGGGGTAAGACTTCCATCAAAAGTTGGAAACCAAAAGATACACCGAAAGGGAAGCCAGTTTCAAGAAAAGCTATAAAGAGAAACTTCGTGAAAAATCACTTTAAAAAAAATGAGAATAATAATCAAATAAAGTATATCTGTGTTAAAAGAATACAGCTCGAAATGCTAGTAGGTTACTACCAGGGCCTTGGTTCATTGATCTCTGAGCTGTTGACTTCACCCCTGCCCTCCCCTCTCCTGGTCAGATCACTCATCCCTACCATCTCAGTGCCCATCTTGTTATGGACTTAACCTTATTTCCCCCAGAACTCAGACTGACACCCATCAAAGAACAACATTCAACTGAGTAAATTCGAAGATCTAATTGGCTTTGTTCAACGATTCATGAATCGGGCAGCATCTCATCTACTGAGTAAAAAGGAGCTCCATGAGCTTTACAAAATGGAAGGTTTTAGAAGCAGAGGGTGGGACAAAGAAGGTTCTGAAAGAGTGAAGTATTTCAGGCAAAGTTACCTTCCCTTAGGAAAAGGCAGAAGGTCTTACGCAGACTTCCTCACTAGAACTGATCAGGAAATTCCAGACTGATTGGTTTAAAATTCCATTGCAGGGGGAGGCTGAACCTGCATTTAGGTTAGGTATTAAATCTTGGTAGGGCTTAGCAAAAGTGACTCAATTTGGGACCTGTTGTTTCTTTCTTTATTTTTCTAACAAACTCTAACCCCAAGTACCTCACACATGGCTGTATTTGGACATGGGGGTCTTTAAAGAAATGATTAAGTTAAAATGAGATCATTAGAGTGGGCCCTAATCCAATCTGACTGGTGCACTTACAAAAAGAAGAAATTAAGACACAGAGAGAGAGACAGCAGGGAGATGTGTGCACAGAGAGCAACGGGACGGCCACAGGCAAGACAAGGAGAGAGGAAAGCAAAGCAGCCTGCTCCCTGATATTAGACTTTCAGCCTCCGGGACAATGAGTAAATGAATTTCTGTTGTTTAACCCAGCCAGTCTGGTATTTCGTTATGGCAGATACAGCAGACCAATGTATATCCCTATGCTTCAGATCTTAAGGCCATGTCCCCAGGGCACACTACTGCCCAAAGCCCCAGACTGGAATATCCGACAGCCCTCATTACAGCTACAAGCAAATAACCCGCAGGTACAAAGACAGGAACTGGCTGAGGTGGGAGGGTACAGGTGTAGCTGGAGCAGAGAGGACAGGCACGCAAGTTTGGACAGGTAGATGGCAGGGAAGATTGTCAAGTGCTAAGAACCAGTGGGTTTTCTGGAGGCCACCAAAGATTTTCAGACAAAGTACCGTTTGGGGAAGACTAATCACGGAACTGTTACCTCTCCTTATTAGGGGGAGCTGTTAACATGGTTTGTTTTGTTTTACTGTATTTTAATCCTCAATCCCACCAACCAAACACAGCAGACCAATAAACATTTGTTATTTTCAACTGACTCAAAGTCATTCTGCTTCGGAACAAAAGGGCAGCTGCACTGGCCTGAATTAGCATTTTGCAGGTTGTGCAAACAAACACCATTTTGTGTGCTAACTGTGCCCCGGGGTAAAAAGAGCCTGGGGTTGGGCCCCTCAGGGTGGGACGTAGCATACAAACATGGCGGGTGGGGGGACAAGGGTTTTGCCCGTGTCGGGTTAGGCATTGGATCTCTGGTGGAGAAGGGGGACTTCACGCTTGAACACCGCTCCCAAATGGGTAGCAATGGAAGAAGAAAATAGGAGGACGAGATACCCAGATGACACAAAATGGGACTCAAAAGCAGGGTATACATCGTTGTGAACTAGAAAGAGAATAGGAACGCAGAGCTTTATTGAAATTCAGTGTAACAAGGGGAAGAGTTGGCCAGGCTCACAGATTAAAGCTGGGGCACAGGTTCCAGCTAGGTGGGCGGTAGGGTGTGGCAGGGAGGGCTCAATGCACAGAAGGGGCTGGGGAAGAAGGGCCCCTTGCCTGGGACTATAGCTTTATCAGAGCCTTTGGGGTAAGGAGGTAGGGGGGTAGGGAAGACAAAGGCTCTGCAGCTGGTCCAAGGCCCTCCCACCCCACTCTCTCTGTAACCAGATTGTGGTTTCCTTGGTGTCAACAAGAAACAAGAGCTCCAAAACCCAAGTGCAGGTCAAGGTTCTATTTTGACATTCCCAGGGCCACGTGGAAGCAACAGAAAAAATACACAGAGATAGGCAGAGTGAGAAATGCAAATACATGCAAACCCCCCAAAACCTCAAATTTAATTTGAGCTCATGAACAAACTATGGGAAATACACGAAAAACTTAATGCCATGCAGGAGAGTTGACACACTGAACAAAGGAACTTTCATTCCAGGTGCAAAATCTTTATGAAACACTAGATATGACAAAACTCTTAACACAAGGATGTCTAGGATGTTCAAAGAGTTGAAGGGAAGCAATGCTTTGCTATGAGAGGATAGAACAAAAACAGGCAGAAATTAAACAAGGTAGATGTGAAAAAGAAAAAAATGAAATCATAGTGTCTGCTACACACAGCCCAACTTAAATTCTTAAGAAACCTAGCAAAGAGGGGGAAAAATGTTTATTTTCACCAGAAATCAGTACAAAATAGACTAAACTTGAAAAAAATTAGAACAACTCAGTATTGATATTGATAAAAGTGTGCCAGAAAGCAACATGCTAATACATTTAAAGAGCCATGAAGATGTTCACATCTTTTGACTCAAAATAATTTCACATTGAGGGGCGTCTGGGTGGCTCAGTCGTTAAGCATCTGCCTTCGGCTCAGGGCATGATCCCAAGGTCCTGGGATCGAGCCCCACATCAGGCTCCCTGCTCCACTGGGAAGCCTGCTTCTTCCTCTCCCACTCCCCTTGCTTGTGTTCCCTCTCTCGCTGGCTGTCTCTCTCTGTCAAATAAATAAATAAAAATCTTAAAAAAAAATTCACATTGAGGCATTTATTCCATAGACACAACCAAACAAAAGCAAAAGGCTACAGGCACAAACAAATTCTTTGTTATCCATGATGGCTGCTTCCTGAAAATGGTCTGAGTGTGCTTTATGAGAAACATAGATTAATAAAACATGGTACTCCAATGAGGGAAAGAATAGAGATTCATTAAAACAATTATTATGATTGCATGAAAACATTTGAAAGTATTTATGATAAACAGGTTTAAATTTTAAAAAGAGATTTTGCAGGGCGCCTGGGTGGCTCAGTCAGTTAAGTGTCTGCCTTTTGCTCAGGTCATGATCTCAGGGTCCTGGGATCGAGCCTCCCATCAGGCTCTGCGTTCAGCGGGGAGTCTGTTTGTCCCTCTCCCTCTATGCTCTCTCTCTTTCTCTCTCAAATAAATAAATAGTCTTTAAAAAAAAAAAAGATTTTGCTTTCCGGCCATGATGGAGTAACTACCCAACTAATCATTTCACCGTAAACAACCATAACACGAGACAAAATAGATAAGCAACTGTTTGTTCGGTGTTAGACATTAAGTAGTACAAGCATGCCAGCCCTGGAAGAAGGGGAACTTACAGGAAGAGCCCCATCATCACCGAGCCCCTCCATGAGGACAATTTCCCGACTGTGATGCAGCAAGCTGGAGTCTAAACAGACCGCAGAGTTCCTCTGATCCCGGGAGGCAAGAGTCAGAGAAGCTGAAGTGGTTGAAATCTGGGGGGCAGAGCATCAGACAGGCGGGAGCTGGGGTGAGCATAAGTCCATGTTCTGGGTCCTTACAAGTCCTTTGGTGCGTATTAGGCTGCACGTGTGCAGGGTGAGAACACCCAACATCTACGGGTAGTGGCTACTAGAGGCTAAGAGCAGAATAAAGCTCCCCAAGATTGAGTTGCGCTTGGGTGATATTAGAGTTCCAGGCCAGCCAGCCCCCACAAACAGTTAAAGAACAGTTAAGGTATATTGTGAAAACATTAATGCCATTAAATTCAACAACTCGGAACCCTCGGCTTACCAAAACTAATTCATGAAGAAATAATCTATAAAGAGAGCCCTAGATCTATGAAAGAAGTTGAATTAGTCGTAAAAATCTTCTCACAAAGAAAACCCCCGGTCCAGGTGGCTTCCTTGGTGAATTCTGTGAAATACTTTAGAAAGAAGTAATATTAACATTGCACAAACTCCTTCAGAAAGTAGAGGAAGAGGAAACATTTCCCCATCTGTGTTATGAGGCTTGCTTTACCCTGATTCCAAAACAAACAAAGACGTTTCCAGAAAAGAAAAGTAGAGATAAAGATCCCTTGTAATTATAGATGCAAAAATACTCAAAAAAGTAATACATCCAATCAACAACATGTACAAGGGGGAAAAAGGTCTATTATATCATGACCAAGGGGGGTTCATCCTAGGAAATCAAGTTTGATTTAATCCTAAGAAGATCCAACAGTGTAGCCACTGTGAGAAAGAGCTTGTCAGTTTCTTAGAAAATTGAGCATAGAACTACCAGACAACACAGCAATTCCATTCCTGGGTGTCCGCCCAAGGGAAATTCACATGTTCACACAGAAATTCGCACATCAATGCTCACTGCAGCATTATTCATAAAAGTCAAAAACAACCCAAATGTCCATCAACTGGTGAGTGGATGAAATGGGTATATCCACACAATGACATCCTATCACCAATAGAAGGGACAAACTACTCACATGTGTTACATCACGGAAAGAACCTTAAACTAGTATGCTAAGAAACCAGACACGAAAGACCACGTACTGTATAATTCCACATATAATGGAAAGGTCCAGAGAAAGCAAATGTATAATGTAGGTGAGTGGTTGCCTAGGAATGGAGGTGGGGGAGGGACAGGGATTAACTGAAATGGGTATGAAGGATCTTAATGGGGGGAATGGAGATGATCTAACACTCATTCGTCATGATGATTGCACCACTCAATAAAGTTACTAAACATCATTGAGTCATGTCATTGAAAGGACTGAATGTTATGTAAGTTTGAAGTTATTTAGAACTTATTTTTAAAAATGAATGTAATTCACTGCATTACTAGAATGGAGAAAAACCATGTGGTTATCTTAATAAATACAGAAAAAAAAACATGTGACAAGTTTCAACATCCACTCATAGTCTAAAATAAAAAATTAAGAAATGGGAAAAACCAACTCTAAGAAACCTAAGAGTAGAAAAAGCAAACTTCCTCCATCCTAATAAAGGGCATTTGTTTCAGGTCACAGATAGCATCATATTTAATGGTCAACTTAACTCATAATAGCCTACTGTTGACCAGAAGCCTTATCAATAACTTAGAAGTCAATTAATACATATTTTGTATGTTATATGTATAAAATACTGCATTCTCACAATAAAGTAAGAGAAAGAAAAGATTCATTTTCTTTGTTAAGAAAATCATAAGGAAGAGAAGGTGCATTTACAGTACTGTACTGTGTTTACTGAAAAAGAAAAAACCCACATATAAGTGGACCTGCACTGTTCACACCCGTCTCGTTCAAGACTCAACCGTAGATCTCTAAAAGAAAAAAATAAACCTCAAAGTACCTCACAGCATAAATAAAATTTATTTGAAATGGAGCATAGACTTAAAAGTTGAAACTATAAAACAGAAGAAAACAGGAGAGAAAGTATTTATGACATTGTAGTAAGCCAAGATTTAAAGCACAAAATTCACCAGGCATAAAACAATTGATAAATTGGACATCTGAAAAAGTCAAAATTTTGGGGCACCTGGGTGACTCGGTCAGTTAAGTGTCCAACTTTTGATCTCAGCTCAGGTCATGATCTCAGGGTCGTGAGTTCAAGCCCCAGGTTGTGCTCCATGCTGGGCAGGGAGCCTACTTGAAAAGAGAAAGAAAAAAATCAAACCTTCGACTCTTCAAAGGACACCATTAAAAATTAAGAAAACAAGCTACAGACTAGGAGAAAATACTCACAACAGATATATCTGGCCAAGATCTGTATTCAGGGCACACAAAGAACACCTGAAACTCAGTATTAAAAAATTTCAAAACAACCCAATTTAAAAGGGGATAGTAGAAGACACGGAGAGAGATTTCACAAGATAAAATCCATAAATGGCCAATAATTGATAAGATCAAGCATAGCAAAGACAAGAAGCAATTGGAATTGTCACGCAGGACTGGCAGAGCATAAACTGGAATAGATGGTACGAATTGTTTGGAAAACAATTTGGTAGCTCTCATAAATATATCCTTACTGTATACTCTAGCAATTATATTTCTGGGTATTTATCAAAGAAAGATGAAAACAAATGTACACACACACCCAAAACAAACAACAACAACAAAAACCCATACATAATTGTTCCTACAGCTTTCTTCAGAAAAGCCAAAAACTGGAAACAACCCAAACGTCCATTAGCTCAATAAACGAAGCATAGTACAACCATACAATGGAATAGTACTCAGCCGTACAAAGGAACGAACACTGATACACACCTCAGCATAGATGACTCTCAGAAACATTATCCTGGAGAAAGAAGTCAGTCAAGAAAGGGTACATGCTCGATGGTTGCTACATTCACAAGTTCTGAAAACAGGTGCATTGAGTCTACAGAGATGAAAATCAGGTAAGTGGTTGCCTGGAACTATTGGTGGGGATGGAATTGACTAGAAATGCATAAAGGGAAACTTTTGGTGTGCTGGAAATCCTTTTATCTCCATTGAAGTGGTGGGTCCATGGTGTATGCGTTTGTCAAACTCATCAAGCTGTATATATATATTGCATGTAGATTATACCCCAATAAGGTGGATTAAAAATAGATTTCATCTGTGAGTTTTTGTTTCTGTAAGGACCCAAATAGAAGCATTTTACATCATGGACGTCTCAGATGTTACTTATATGAAGATCTGAAGATAATAAGGACTAGGAAGTGGGTGGGTGGGGGCAGACAGGCAGGGCCTAGACCATGACCTTGAAGGGTTTTGCAAGTCCTGCTAAGGCATCTGGACACCATCCTGTGTTAGAAACAGTGGGATGATGGCTAAGTTTTATGGGTTCTTTTGGAAACATTCCATTTATATTATTGTCATATCTTTTCAGGGAAATATATTTATTTTTAAATATAGGCCATGGACACTGAAGCTGACATGTTCTACTGAGGAGGTATGAAATTTATACCCTAGCTGGATTAGCAGTTCATCCAAGAGAGTCTGTTCCTCAGTATGTATTGATTCAGGTGTTTTACATATAGTGTCTACTTTTATTTACACAACAGTACTAAAACATAAGCATATTATATCAGCTCTTACTACCTAACAAACCACCCCCAAAACAGTGGCTTAAAAAAAGTAACCACTTATTTAACTCACTGTCCTGCATGTAGACAGATTGGGCTGGGCTCAGCTGGAAGTCTTCTAACTTCAGCTGGGTTCACTTATGCCTCCACGTTTTGCTGCCAAGCAGACTGGAGGCTGGCTGATCCAAATGGCCTTTTCCAGAGCGGCTTATTTCTGCTCCACATGTCTCTCATCCTCCAGTAAGCAATTCCATATTTTCTCAAATGGCAGCTGGGAAGCGTTCCAAGAGAGAGCAGAAGTGTGCAAGGCTTCTGGAGCCTAGACTTGGAACTGGTCCATCGTTCTTTTAGCCAAAGCAAATTAAAAGGTCCACCCAGACTCAGAGGGATGAGAAATAGATACCACTTCTAGATGGGTACAACCTATTGCAAAAGGTGAGAATTTAGGAAGGGTGGAGGATTATAACCATTTTTGCATCTAATGCAATTGCCATCACCTTTTCAGGTAGAAAAAAAAAAGTTTAGAGAAGTTAAGTGACTTTTCTATGGTCACACAGTAAATGACAAGCCTGCCAAGCTCCAATTCCAGACCATTTCCCAAACAACATGTGAATCAGCATCTCAAGGAACTTATAATATGTCATGCTGTTGAAACCCTTATTCTCCCTCTGTAATACAGAATCAACAGATTGGAAAATGAAGGAGCAGGAAGTTTATGAGCAGTAATGATTTCAGATGTAATAGTTTATTTCCTGAGATCTAAACAGAAAATAATTTCACTTCCTTTCGATAGCGTCAGTAAGAATGTCCCCCAAAATATTCCATTTGGCCCTAAAGGGGTTCAGAACAAGTGTCCCCACAAGGTGCCACTTTGGCCTGTGGACTGTTTTTAGCTGAAGGCTATCAAGACCCAGCAGACTCAAGAAAACTTTGACCTCTCCTGTAAACTACTGAAAACAATTTAGAAAAGGGGCCTGGCCCCGCAAGAGAGCTATTACCAAGAGATAACTATCTTATCTGAATGACCTATCTGTTTGGTAGGACAAACATCTAACTGCCAAACATCTGCTCTTCTTATCTTTTGAATCACCCTCTTAGAAGCCCCGGGCCCCATCCCATCCCTAGCTCAAGATGGCACATAAGTCTCAATTGTCAGCTTGTCCTTGGGTCTCATAATCTTACGAGGCCCCTAGGGTTATGTAATTAAACTTGATTTCCCCCTGTTAATCTGTCTTATGTTAATGTGATTATTAGACCTGCCAAAGAATCTAGAAAAATAGAAAGAAAATGGTTTTCTCCCCAACAGCCCTGTGTTTCCTTATCCTTCAGAAAAAGAGGAACATAAAACACCTGTCTATTTACCAAAAGCTCTTTGGGGTATACGAGCACATCGATGGATGCAGCTACAATGTTTGTCAGTGACCACAGTCAGTGTTGGGGAAGGGGAGGGGAGAAAAGCCTTCTCTCTGTAACTAAGCTACCAGTTCCCGTGCAGCAATCTCAAGATTTGGGCAAGAGAACACATGCAATTTCCCATGATTAGAAGCAGTATCAGATTATTGTCAAAACAAGCCAGTCTGGAACTGGGCCAGACAAATGGACATTTGGGGTCAAAGGCCAGCAGGGGAGGGAGCCCACTATTCCTGAGACCCCAACAATGGGTTGGTGCAAAGGGAGAACAATGCTCTACAGCTATTGGCTGGGGATGGAGCAGCCAGGCCGGTGCAGGAAGCGGGGCTGGACTGAGGGAAATGGGAGCTGGAAATGTACACATATACATTGACAAAGGGAGGAAATGGCTGTAGAAAAGCGGAAATAGTTAGAGCCGGGAGATTTTGTCTATCAAGTTACTTAACTGTGAGAACTAGGAATAGTTATTTACGGTTGCACCCCCAAATTTCAATGAGTCAATCCTTTGGCTAAAATAAATGGAATGGCACAGTGACCCTCAAACTTGCCCAGTCAGGGGACTCTGCTGGAGAGCTTATGCCCAGTACACCTTCCCAGGCCCCTGCCTGGAGATTCTGATTATTGTAGGTCAGGGTGGGACCCAGGAACCTGCGTCTTTAACAAAAGATCCAGGTGATCATGATGCTGAGACAAGCGTGGAATGTGTGAATGTGCAGTTGTGCAGGGCTTTCTAACCTTTATCTCAGTGGAACACACACTGGAAATATTTGGGGTGCGGAGGGAGGGTGCTGTTCTTGATGGAAGGCAACAGCCTCAGGTGCTCTGGCCCCCTGAGGTTTGGGATAATCAGTATCTTAGTGCTCTTCTAAAGGATGTAATAGTCAAAATATGGAGTCACGATAAGGCACAGTGTCTGGTGCAGGAGGCTCCCTGCTCTGCCTGGTCTCCCTTTTGTGCTGTGGGAGAGTCTGGAAGAGTCCAGAGAAGGAGCTATGGCAGCAGGATAAGGCAGGAGGCCTTGGGAGGCTTAGGGCCTTTGTTATTTGTTACTTTATAAGGAAGAAGTTCAACATTAATAACAGCACTGCTTGACATGCATTCTCTGGGCATCGTTTGAGAGATTTCGATGTTCTGGAAAGAGTTTGGCATTTTGATTCCCATACAGGCGCCAACATTTACTAACTATGAGATGCTGGCCATGTGTAAACCTCCGTTTCCTCTTCTGTGAAAGGAGGGTGACCATGAGTCCTCACTCATAAGACTGTCATGAGCATCAACTACACAGAGTAGCCCCTGGTACTTTCTTTCAGACCTAACCCACTGCACAGGCACGGGCTCCTCCTTCCAATCATGAAACTGAAGGATGCTTCAGGCGCCTCAGTTGAAATGTTGTTTGGGATTTTTCTTCTGTTTGTTTTTTCAAGTTGAAGGGGAGCAGAATTTGCCATCATGATATACACCCCTTTAGCATAAGGATTATTTTCAGCTGATCATTTTCAAGAAACAGACACAGGAGAAGCTTGGAAAACTGAGTAGAAGTTACCCTTTTTTGAGAGAAGTGAGCATTTATAAGGGAAGTCTCTGTTTGTAAGGGTGTCTTCTTCTCTGTACCAGGAAGATGAGGATGACTAAATCTCTAGAAACTCTTTATCAATGTAGAAGGTGACCACTTAAATCTGCATGGCAACCTTACCCTTCTGTATTTTAATTTTCCTGGTCACCTCCCATCACTGCCTCCCCCCATTCTTTTGTCTCTAGCTAGAGATGGTATTTAAAGTGGTGGCTTAGGGGCACCTGGGTGGCTCAGTCATTAAGTATCTGCCTTCGGCTCAGGGCGTGATCCCAGAGTCCTGGGAGCGAGCCCCATATCGGGCTCCTCCGCTGGGAGTCTGCTTCTTCCTCTCCCACTCACCCTGCTTGTGTTCCCTCTCTTGCTGGCTGTCTCTCTCTCTGTCAAATAAATAAATAAATAAAATCTTTAAAGTGGTGGCTTAGGAGCACCTGGGTGGCTCAGTCAGTTAAGCATCTGACTCTTGATTTTGTCTCGGGTCATGAAATTGAGCACCACATTGGGCTCTGCACTGGGGGTGGAGTCTACTAAATATTCTCTCTCTCCCTCTCCCTCTGCCCCTCACCCCCTGCTCACACACACACACACACACTCTCTCTCACTCTCTCTCTTTCTCTCTCTCTCTCTTGTTCTCTATCTCAAAAAAAAAAAAGTGGTGGCTTAGGCCATTTGGGGGAGTTACTCAGTTTTCTTAGGTATTCACCATGCATACAGGAGGGATACATGTCCTTAAACTTCTGTTTTCCCCCCTGTTAATCTGTCTTTTAGTTCAGGGGACCTCAGCCAAGAACCTAGAAGGGTAGAGGGAAAATGATTTTTCCTCCCCCACAAAGTCAGTGAAATGTTCTGAGAGTCCCCATGCAGATGCACAATCCCTTATCTGCAATACCGAAGTCCAAAAAACTGAATTTGAAGGGCTTCCCATATTTGGTGGAACAATCTGACCTGACCTGAAAGCCTTTCCAAGAAAAACCTGACATAAGGCTTTGCTCATATGGTTTGCTCCATGAATACTAGTGTTCCATTTTGGGGTGTTTCTCAAACTCCCCTAGGGGTCTTACATAATGTATGATATATACCCGTGTTTTCTTTCTAAAATCTGGAAAGTCCTGAATTCTGGAATAATTGATCCCAGGATGAGCTGTTTTTACTCACAAAACTATGACACCAACAATGTGGGGTGTTTTTCCTCATACCAACCAATTCTCCAACTCTCCAGATAGCAGGTGGGTGTTCTACAACTCAATCATGACTCCAACTACCCAGAATTGGCCTCAGATCCACTTAAGGACCAGTCCCACAAGACTACCCTCACTTCAGATACCAGTCACAAGTATTGGGTCCCCAAGTAATGAACACTTCTATCCATCTTGGCTACAAAACTGAGAGGTTCCCACAACCTCTCCTCCTTTTCAGGTTTGGTAGTTTGCTAGAACAGCTCACAAAACTCTACAAAACACATTACTGGTTTTATTACCAGTTTATTATAAAGGATACAAATGAACAACCACACGAAAACGTACATAGGGTGAGATCCGGAAGAGTCCTGAGCACAGGAGTTTCTGTCTCCATGGATTTTGGGATGCACCACCCTCCCAGCATGTGCATATGCTCCCCAACTTGGTAATTCCCCAAGCCCCATCATTTAGGGGTTTCTGTGGAGGTTCCATTATATAGCCACAATTGATCAAATCATTGGCTATTGGTGATTGAACTCAATCTCCAGCCTCTCTCACCTACCAGAGGTCTGAGGGTGGGGCTGAAAGCTCCAGCCCTCTAATCACAGGTCTGGTTCCTTGGGCAACCAGCACCCATCCTGAGGCTACCTAGGGGCCCACCAAGAGTCACTCCATTAGCATAAACTCAGGTAAGGTTGAAAGGTTCTTGTTATTTATAACAAAAGACACTCTTATCACTGAGGAAATTCCAAGGGTATTAAAAGCTCTGTGTCAGGAACCAGAGACAAAGACCAAATATATATTTCCTATTATGTCACATAGGGATTTCTGAGAAGGGACTTCTCCCTCCCCCTCCCCCAATGAAAAGTCACAGAACTGTTAGCCTTCAAGGAGGTCTCTAAGATCATTTGCACTGGTGTCAGGGATCTCTTCAATTACATCTCTTATAAAGAACTTCTAATTTCTGCTTGCAATTATGGACCTTGAAAATAAAATAGTGTGGTATTTACCCACAAAATTGGTTTATTCAGGAATAGCAGAGAAATTGCAGTACAGGACACCTATGACAACCTGTAGGCAAGTCCAGAGAAAAAAGGAGAAGAACATTACCTTATGGAAAAAAAGGAAGAAGCTGGGAGGAGTTGCTTTGAACAAAAGTCCATTGGAGGAAAGTGAGAGTTCAGGGTGGTGATGGTTTCTCATTGGCTGGGCTATGGCTATGGCAGAATCTCATTGGCTGCACTGTTGCTGGGCAAGCAGAAAATCTTCCTTGCTTCCTGTTGGGTCTGCAATTGATGTGAGTTGTTGGGGCATGAGAGCTCCCTCTTTTGGTCCCCCTACTCTATTTTAAATGAGTTTTCCTTTATTCAGTTGCACAGAGTCTTCCAGAACCAGGAACCTCACTATTTAAGTCCTGGAAAGTCATTCTATCATGGTCACTTCCTCTTTTCAAAGGACTTCTGCAATCTGCACCAAATCTGTTTCCTTTGTCCACCTCTACCTCTCCTCCCCTCCTGCCAGTTGTCCCTGTCCTGTTACCTGTAGCCCAGGGAATCTAGCAATACCTCTTCAGGTAAGTCCAGCTCTCAGGGCCAGCTACATAATTTTGGGCCCTGTACAAAATGAAAACATGGAGTCTTGGCTCACAAAAACAAGAGAAAAATGCTATTGAAGCCATCAAAAATATAAAGGTTTTCCTTTCTTCCATGGTCTCTCTCTCTCTCTCTCAATTTGTCATGATGACTGTTTTTGTCGTTGTTGTTGTTTAAGTAGGCTCCATACTTAGTATGGCAGAATGTGTGCCTATCAAGAAACAAGTTGAAGGCAGTTGAGTTGATTTTGTGCAGTGTCTCAAATGTTCTGGTAAGCACAAAATACACATGCACAGACCGGCTATGAAATACAAATTGTGTCACTTCCCAGATTGGGTTATAGGAGCCCACGGCTTTGGTCTGGGGCTCTCTCTCATAAGTCACTCACTCCGAGGGGAGCCAGCCACCATGCTGAGAGCAGCCCTATAGAAAGGGTCCTGCTGCAAGGCACTGAAAACATGCGAGTGAGCTTGCAAGTGGATTCTCCAGCCCCAGTCAAACCTTCAGTTGACTGCAGCCCTGACTAACAGTTTGATTGCAGCCTCTAGAGAGATGCTGAGCCAGAACAACCCAGCTGAGCCCCTTCTAGATTCACCAATGGGGAAGGGAAGGGAACCATTGGTGCCCGTCTTTCCTTTCCCTTCTACTGGAATCCCATTACCTACTTTCTGATTTCCAAAGAAGTCCTGGTTAGAGAGTGTCATAGCTCCCCTCTTATTTGGTTGTGGCTGTAACACACTTACCTTGTACTCACTTTGAGTCTCACTGAACTCTTGCGTATCATGAGTCTATAGGGCATCTTGAACACTATGTGTGAATAGGGAGCGAGGATCAGGGACATACCCGTTGTGTGTATTTCCTTTTTTCATACATATGCTCCAGGACCCCATCAGATTTCACTTACAAAGTACAAGTTTAAAGATAAAATTTTAAGTTCAAAACAACCCCAGCAGAGCATTGAACCAGTGTGAGACCCTTCCAAGCACAGGGCCGTGTGGGGCCCGCACAGTTCACACACCCATCTACAGGAGTAGGTTTTCCTGCCTGTTCTATGTTTGGGCCATCCAAGTTTAGGACCCCCAAGAGAGATCACATCTAAGCCACCTAAGGGTTCTAAGCTGGGGGGAGTTCACCTATGCAGTTGTTAATGATGAAAATTGTCTTCCTGTGCTGGTCCCAACACCATGTTCATTTTTTCAGATTTTCAAAAGGTTGTGCAAAACAGAGTCTCAAAAGCATTGGTTGTATTTGGAAATAAGCAGGTCACCTTGGTAAGAGCCATTTCAGTAGAACGGGGGGAGTAGAAAGCATGAGCCAGAGGATCGGCTGACCAACGAGCGAGGATGAGTAAGAGGAGTCCAGGAGGATAGGTAATGGTGAGAAGAGGAAAAGCTGCAGTGGGGGAGGCATGAGTTCAGGAGAGAGGTTTCCAAAAATAAGAGAGAGCCGAGCACTATGGCTGCTGCTGGGAAGGAACTGATAAGGAGATTAGTATGGGGCCACTGAAGACCCAGAGAGGCAGGAGGCACTGAAGAGGCTGAGGCTGGTGAGAATACAGACATTTGAGACAAGAACGAAGAATTCCATGCTCCCCCATGGAACTGTCTTTCACCAGGATCTGTAAATTGCACAGTCTGAAGGACAGGATCCACACCTTACAGGCAACTACAGAACCACTCAGCAAGCCAGAGAATGGGGATTCTAGAGAACAAAGTGGGAAACTGAGGAGAAAAGAGAGTGGTGGGACAGGGGAAATGCTCCATGTATTTGTGTATGTGTATATGTGTGTATGCAAGTATGTGTATGTGTGTGTGCACATGTGTTCGTGTGTGCATGTGTGTATGAACATGTGTGCATCCATGTATATGTGTGGTGTGTGTGTATATGCATGTATGTCTGTATGCACATGTGTCGGTATGTACAGTTTGCATGGGAATAAAAATACAGTGAAGCAAAACAGCAGGAGGGACAGACAGGATCTAGGATGGTGAGTGGAATGTGAATCCAGCCAACTTCACTCTCCATACCCCTGTCTTACTCTTAAGGTCCTACCTCCATCAGTTGAGGGACCAGAAAACCAGATCAATGGGACCCTGGATTGACAGCTCTGGAGCTTTTCTTCAAGCCAAAGCCCAGCCTGTCCAGATTTATGACCCGCCCTTAGGTCAAATCTGCAAAGAAGTTGTAATTGGGCATGGAACCCTGTCAAGAGACCCTGTCCTGTCCCAGCTCAGTCACCATCTGTGTCATCTTGAGGGCAGCCTTGCCCCTGTCTGGGCTTCTGTTTCCTCATGTATAAATAGGAGGTGTGTGCACAGGTGACAGACAATCCCCAAGGCCCTGTTCAGCTCTCAGGTTAAAAAGGATTCTAATTCAATTAAAAAATGGGCAAAGGCCACAAAGAGACATTTCTCCAAATGGCGACAAGCATAAGAAAAGATGCTCAACCTCGTTAGTCATTACGGAAATGCAAATCAAAACTGCGGTGAGATGCTTCACACCCACTAGAATGGCTATTAAGAAAACCCCCAAAACCTGAAAATAACAAAGTTGACAAGACTGTGAAGAAATTGTAACCTTCACGTGCTGCTGATGTGAATGTAAAAACAGCTGCGGTGGGAACTGATACAACGGTTCCTCAAAAAGTGACACATAGAATGCCCATATGAGCCAGCAATTCTTCGTCTAGGTGTCTACCTAAAAGAATTGAAAACAGATGCCCACATAAGTACCTGTACATGAATATTCATAGCAGCACTAGTCACAGCCAAGACAGACAAACAACCCAAATATCCAACAGCGGGTGAATGGATACACAAAATGGAACATTATTCATCCATAAAAAGAATGCGGTACTAGGACATTAAGCTTTAGTGAAACAAGTCAGACAGAGAAAGACAAATACCATATGATCTCATTTATATGTAGAAGCTAGAAAAAAAAAACTCAAATTCACAGGTACGGACGATAGATTGGTAGTTGCCAGAGGTGGGGGCAGGAGTGGGAAGAGGTGGGCAAAATGGGTGAAGATAGTCAAAAGCTACAAACCTTCAGGTATAAATAAATAAGTCCTATGGATATAATGTACAGCACGGTGACTATAGTTAATAACACTGCAGCGCATATTTGAAACTTGCTAAGAGAGTCGATCTTTAAAGTTCTCATCACTAGGTAGAGATGACGGTTGCATAGCAACGTGAATATACTGACTGCCACTGAATTGTACACTTTAACATGGCTAATTTGATATTACTGGGCATTTTACCCCAAATGAAAAAGGAAAAGGGGAAGAAATGATCCTAGGATCTCCTCATGACAGAACAAAACCCCTATGAGTACTTGAAGTCACTCTTCCGGAACTAGTCATGGCCGCTCCAGGCTGCCCATCTCCTCCCTCACATCTGATTAATGGGCTTGGAGTCCACAGCACAAGACATAATGTCCCTTCCTTAATGACCAATCCCAAAGGTTTAATTATCGTTCTGCCTTCCTCTTCCCCAGTTCCATCCCCAGATATCTTCATTTTTTCTGGAAGACGCCCTTCCCTTGGTGAGTAAAAGAGAGCCACTTACCCAGCACCTATTTTGGGAACCAGCCTGGAGCGTGGAAAAACAACCGCCATATAGGGAGACATTCTCCTGTGAAGGCGTCGGACTCAACAGAGGTGGGAGGTGGAACCTCTGTCCCGGAGCCTGGAGTGCTGAGGAAACAGACACTTCAAAGGTTGGCAGAGGCTGCTGTCCAGGTTTCCTGGTGGCCTGGGAAGAGGCGCAGTGTCCCTGGCCTTGTCTCGCCGGACGGACCTGGGTGTGTGGGATTAGTCACACCCTGGCTTGGTTTACAAAGGAGCGGACTCTTTGACAAATTGATTCTCAACCTGTTTTCCTGGAGAACTGTGGGGAAGGGGTTATTTTCAACCTCTCTTGGGAATGCAAATGTTAGGCTGGATGGAGGAGAAGGGTGGAAGGACAAAAAGCCATAAATTGGGAATGTATGGGGGATGGGGCTGAGCTGGAATTGCATGGTAAGTCACTGGGTGCCCTTGGACAAACACTTGCACTTCAAATTTAAATTGAGGGGTTTGCCTTAAACCAGACAAAATGAAAGAAATGATTAAGTTCCATTGAAGGTAAGTTTGCAGTTCAATATATACAGTCATGTGTCACTGTGGATGCTGAAACTGTCATGATTTCTGGAAAGAGTTGACTTCAAGACAAAGGTATATAGAGGTACCTGGGTGGCTCAGCTGGTGAAGCGTCTGCTTTTGGCTCAGGTCATGATCCCAGGGTCCTGGGATCGAATTCCGCATTGGGCTCCTTACATAGCAGGAGCCTGCTTCTCCCTCTCCCTCACCCTCTGCCCCTTCTCCCTGCTCATGTTCTCTCTCTCTCTCTTTCAAATAAACGAATAAAAAGACAATGTTATGCAGTGAGAAGGACCCTGGAGTCCATCAGATCTGGGTTTGGATTGCTAGTTTTATTACATACCAGTAGTGTGGCCTTAATTTCTCCATCCGGAAAATGGGACACACATACACAGATACCTGTTAGAGTTGTAGATATGAGAGATCATGAATGTTACATGTCTGGAATACAGTAGGTTGTCAATAAATAGTGGTTGTTAATTCTCTGGCTCAGTCCCCCACCTTCTATGGAGGTGCGTTTTTTCCTAGAGACCAATCAGACCATTATGTGCCAGATGCCAGGAGGAAGCACCCTCTCTGGACCTCCAGACATGTCAGAAGTATAAGACGAAGAAAAATTAAGACATCCCTTCTGGCACCCCTTCTCTCTATACTAAGAACCAAAACATATATCATGATTAATTCCACTCCTAGGGATGTATTGAAAGGAAAAAACTGGGGGAAGATGGAAAGATCACTTACACAGGTGTTTTTCAGAAAGTTGTTTATGACATAATAGAGAGGTATTCTGCTAGAAGGCCTAGGAAGCATGACTCGTTGATACCACGGAATACTACACAGATAAAATGATCAATGCGATATCTTGTAGAGAGATGACAACATGTAAATGAAGTGATGTAAAATTTAAGAAATTGGCCTCAAAATTGCATACACATTAGAATAATTATTCAGCTTATAGCCCAAGAGTGGAAGGGGCCATGGAGAAATGCAGATAGTTGACATGATGGGGGAATGGCATTAGGGTGCAATTTTTTGGATACCATAAGGCGATTTCATAACAAATATTCTTTTTAATTATCTTTTTTTCTTTTTTAAAAGATTTATTTATTTGAGAGAAAGAGAGCATAAGAGTGAGTGGGGGGAGGGGCAGCGGGAGAGAGACTCTCAAGCAGACTCCCTGCTGAGCACAGAGCTCAACGCGGGGCTTGATCCAATGACCCTGAGATCATGACCTGAGCCAAAATCAAGTTTCAGATGCTCAACTGACTGAGCCACCCAGGCACCCCTTTAATTATCTTTTTTAATGATATGGTTGAATCGGGGCGCCTGGGTGGCACAGCGGTTAAGCGTCTGCCTTCGGCTCAGGGCGTGATCCCGGCGATCTGGGATCGAGCCCCACATCAGGCTCCTCTGCTATGAGCCTGCTTCTTCCTCTCCCACTCCCCCTGCTTGTGTTCCCTCTCTCGCTGGTTGTCTCTATCTCTGTCGAATAAATAAATAAAATCTTCAAAAAAAAAATGATATGGTTGAATCGATGGTTTCTAAGGCTTCCTTCCTCTCTAGTGCTCCATGGCCTCCTGGTTGAGCAAGTTGCATATAGATTTATTTCAACTTACGTTTCCTAGTCTGTAAAATTATATATTACTTTTCTAGTTTCAAAACCTTAGACCCATCCATGTTCGCTGTCATTGCATAATAAATTATCCCCAAATTCAGCAGCTTCAGACGACGAATACTTGTTGTCTCATGCAGTTTCTGAGGGTCAGAATCTGGAAGGGGCTCCACTGGGTGCTTCCGGTTCAGCATCTCTCTGGGCTGCAATTAAGCTGTGAGTCAGGGCGGCAGTCACCTGAAGGCTTGACCGGGGCTGGAGAATCCACTCGCAAGCTCACTCACACGTTGTCAGTGCCTTGCTGCAGGGGCCTGTCTGTGGGGCTGCTCACAGCATGGTGGCTGGCTCCCCTCGGAGTGAGCGACTCAGAAGAGAGAGCTCCAGACCAAAGCTGCGGGCGCCTACAACCCGGTCTGGGAGGTGACATACCATCACTCTGCCACAGGCTGTTGGTTACACAGAACAGTGCTGAGATTGTGGGAGGGAACGACTCAGGGCTGTGAACACCAGGGGGTAGGGCTCACTGGGGCCATTGAGGGCTGGGTACAGTGTCATACGACAAAGTGTACCCTATCCACACACTCCCATATACTGCTGGCATATAGGGCATCACATTACCCACCACGCTATACCTAGTGGGTGGCCAAGAAATCCTTGTTGACTGAGTGAATACATGCTTTTCTGCATTTATTAGGGGCTTGTGAGTAGAGACAGTGTATGCAAAATGCCTGGCTTATCAAATGCACCCCGCGAAGAGGCAGATACTGCTGTCCTGCTCCATACAAATGAAATCGCAGCTTACAGTAGGGAAGGTCGCAAGCTGATGAGGGAGCAGATCTCGGGTCCAAACCCAGGCAGACCTATCTGACTCTTAAGCCCATGCTATTTCTATTCTTCACTATTTGTTGCTGAATTCACACACACACACGCACGCACACGCACACGCACACATACACAAAACCAACAATCTCTCTCTCAGGCCTAGGTTAGGATTAGTTTTCAGGTGGCTCAAGGGCAGAACTTTCAAAACCCACTGCTCGTGTTGGGAGCTGTCTGTTAGATCTCCCTGTTTCCCATATGCCTTCCCACCACCCTTACCTACTGCCAGAGATGTGCCGATAAATGTTCAATGACCGGCTCTGTGGGAAAAAAGACATCCTGATTTGTAGCCATTGCTGGTGGCCATGATGTAAATATTCCCACCACAGCCACCTTCACCTGACGTCATGGAGCACAGAGTTGGGAGGAGAAGTACCATACACCGTTGTGAGCCTATAGGAGCCACCTCCAGCACACCACCCCCTCCTCAGGTGTATGAAACTTCCAGAAAGAAAAGAGAATGGCTCTCAACCCCATTTGGACCTGTTAAAAGGCTTCTGCCTTTCTAGTTATTCCTGCTCTGCCTCATCCTATATGAGCCACCTGGTCTACGGATGTGTATACGGAGCTTGGAGCCTGGAGTCAAGCTGGCTCTGAATTTGCCTCCCCCGAGCCTTGTCCATATCAGCAGCTCCGACCCAGGACTTGTGTATGTATAACTGGGAGGTACAGACCTATCCCTCAGCCCCTCCCATAGCAGGTTCTAGATAAGACTGCCGATGTCCTAGTGAAGGGAAGGCATGGACAAGAGCCTTCACTGGGGTTCTTGTGGGACAGAACGGGCGAGGCAGGGTAGGTACATGGAGTAAGTTTAGGATTGGATAGTTTGGATAATTCTGGCAGGCTCTGGGCCCTAAGGGTGGTCCCTGGTGGTTCAGAACCTGGTCCTGGGCGATTTAGGGCAGGTGGTAGATTGACTTGGTGTGTGAGTTCAATACAGCAGGTGGGTGGGAGTGTGGGCTTTCAACTCACGGGCAAGTCATTTGCTATCTTCAGGAATCAGCCAGGCCTGGGTTGGACATCCCTCCCAGGCCCACAAGGCCCCAAGATGTGGAAGCATCATAAAATATAAAGAACAAAGAACATGATTAATACACTCATCCTAGCAGATTCCTCTGTCTGAGGATCTGAGGTTCTAATATCAGATGGACCGTGGAGTTTAAGCGCTGGGTCTTCTCATGCTGGTTGACCACAGGAAGTTGCTAGAAGTCCCTGAAGGTCAGCTTTGTAGACTGTATGGTGCGGTGTAGCCCCCAGCCCAGCTCCGACACACAGGGGGCACTAGAGAGAAGACAACAGCAATTATGATTAGTGCCAGGGACCCAGGGATAATGGGTGAGGTAGGGGTGTAGGGGGGTGGGAAGTTAGGGGAGGTGGGGGGGCTCATACACCAGGAGTGTATTTAACTCTGTTCCATTTCACCTTGTTAAAAATCACAAGGCTGTGTGTAATGGCAAAGCACTATTAGCAGCACTGATGCCCTTCACAGGGATTTGTTAACGTACGGAACCATCCACAAGAGGGGACATTATACAGTAAGATAGATGAGGAAAAGGGAGTGTACAAAATAATATTTATGTTTTGTGATTGAGGGCACAGGGCAGGTCACGGGATCTAAAATTTCATACAATCTTATTTGAATTTATATAAACACACACACACCCACACACACACACCCATATCTGGGTCCCTGGTTGAAAAGGGAGATGGTGCCATTGGCAGCCCTGCTGCCATTAGCCTCCTGGGCTGACAGGTCCCGCTAGCAGTGGCTGGGGAGGACTGGGAGCCCTTGCTGCTCTGCTCGGGGCTCTGGAGTCCCTGCCAGGCCAGGCCAGCATGGGGGTGGGGGAGGAGGAGGGCCCGGATCAGGGGTGGTCCTCACAGTGGGGAGCCAAGGGTAGTTTATCCCACCCTCCTGGCTAATTTGATGCGTGTGAAAGCTCAGCGCCTGGACACAGGGCTCCAGCAGGCTCTGGAGCCTGGGAACAGTGATGGAGCCCTCCGTGGCCCCCAGGGGCCACTGCATCAGTGATCAGACGCATAGGAGGCAGGAATGTAGGTGAAATAATCCCATAACAGAATAGGGCAAGTTCACCCAGCCTGGGGCCACCCAGACAGCCTCAGAGATGGCGGGAGGGGGCATGAGTTTGGCATTAAAAAATCACCTGTTTCAGCCAAATGAAAATAAGGTGCCCAAGACCTCAAAGACTTCGTTTTCACATCCCACTATCCACTTGTTACTGTTCACTGTCTGGGGCCACCAGACACGTTCCTTTGCCCCCGTGAGCCTCCATGTCTTCATCTGTAGAATGAGGGTGACAGTGTCTATTTCCAAAATTACCAGGAGAATTAAACAGGACCAAAAACAATTTTATATCTATCTGTCTATCTATCCATCCATCCATCCATCCATCCATCCATCTGTCTGCATTATATATATATGACACACTGTCCAGGTATAGCTTTAAAAAAGTTGAAAACATGATTCTCATCAAAATATAGCATGAAGGGGCGCCAAGGTGGCTCAGTCAGTTAAGTGTCTGCCTTCGGCTCAGGTCATGATCCCAGGGTCCTGGGATCGAGCCCTGCATCGGGCTTCCTGCTCTGCGGGGAGCCTGCTTCTCCCTCTCCCCTGCCCCTCCCCCTGCTTTTGCGCACTCTCTCTCTCTCTCTCTCAAATGAATAAATAAAATCTTTAAAAATATATAGAGAGAGAATGAAAAAAACATACAGAATAAACACAAGTGAAAGGTTTATTCAGTTTATTTATGAGGAAACCAGTAAGGTAATAGGGCTGGTTCAAGGAGCATGTAGGAACTGCATTTTTTAAATATGTAATTTTTTAGGTTAGAATGAGACGCTAGACTAGATACAAAACTGGTCAGTGTCAACACAGGTATAATCTTTGGGGTTATCTTTTCTACAGAAACAAACAAACCAGCGCTTCTGCCAGACAGAAGCCTCCAAGCCAGCATGTAATGTGACACCCGGTGTGTGTTGGCAAAGTCAGCCACAGGTTCACTCTCCTTGGGTGAGCCTAGGAAACAAGGCCCAGGAGGATGTGGAAAAGACAGGCTGGGCCCCTGCAACTTGCTTTACCTTCAAGTGTGGGGGGACTTATCTGAAGAATGCAGAGCAGTTCCCAACAACCGTGGAGTCTCCTTCCCTCGTCGACCCCGTGCTTCGGCTGTTCTTGAAGCGCTGGTCTGGGGCAGAACCCCTTCCCTGGGCTTGAATCATGCTTGATGCTTCCAAACCACTAAAGCATTCTTTGTCTCATTTCATCCCACAACAGCCCTGTGACGTTGGTGTTGCAAATCCCACTTTCAAATGGGGAAACTGAGGCATGGGGGGGGTTGATGGCTTCTGTTCCTATTAGAAGCAGAACTTTTCTGGCCTTCCATGAAAAATGGTCCAGGAAGTCATGGTCACTGGGGCAGAGCCATAGCTCCCACATCCACCAGGTGTTGCAGGAAGCACTGCGGGGACCACCCCATCCCCACCCCCCAGCTGAAGGCTCCGCTGGACACAGGTCCCTACAGGGCACTGCTGTGGCCAGGGTTGGGGAAACTTTGTTTCTCCTTTATTTCTCTTGGAGAGTCTACGGCAGTGGTCGTCAAACTGGGCGACAGTGCCACTTGGGGCACAAGAAGACTCACCAACAGGATATCCAGGAGTACCTTGTTTATGGGAATAAATTTCCCAATTCTCAACTTCCAGTTGACTCTTTCCTAAAGTTGATCGACCCAAGAACCCAGCCTGCGGTCCAAGAGGCAGGCAGCTTCTGTCCTTTCTCCCTCCTGCCTTCTCTCACCTCACAAAGGAAAGGCAGACCCATAGCCTCTCTACTAGGGGTTCTTGCCTTAGGGGGTAAATTCCTCAGGTGCCAAACAAAAGAATGGCTAGAAGTATCCCCATCTACTTGCCCTTGTATTCCTGAGATGTTTGTAATCCCTCCAAATAACTTGAAGAAGGGTCTAATTGTGCTAGTAGAGTATTAAAGCACATTGTGGATAAGAGACAACTGTGACTTAGGAGACAGTTGAAGAATAGAGTGACATCATAGCATCTACTTGTTTATGTGAGAAAGGCTGGTCAGAACTTACATCTAAAAGACAAAAAATAGCATAGAACTGAAGCTGGCCCTGTGTGCATTTTTGCAATAATACACATGCACAGAAGCATGAACTAAGGAGGGAGAGAGCCTTAGTCATCCATCACAACATTTTATTTCCAGTAATTTTACATTTTTTTGTTTGGCAATTAATATCATCTGCAGCATACTCTCTTGCTTAGCCAGATCGCTCCCTGCTGATCATCGTCATGGCAACTCCATTCAGGAGAGTCTTACACTTAATGCCTCTGTTCAGAGGGATTTACAATTGTCTGCATTTCTGTCTACATCCATAGTTTCATAGCGGGCAAGGACTATATTTACTACATCGCAAATTTGGGGGCAGGGAAGTGGAGTGGACGTGTGAGTTCAAAGAGAAAAAAGAACACTGTAAAATATACAACTTGAGACAATGAATTATTTATGTATTGTATAAATGTTTGATACTGGGTAGAGAAGGAAGCCAGAATCTGTCATGCCGAAATATGCCTCTTTTACATGAAAATTATTTTGAGCTGAAGGCAATTAAGATGAAGCAAATGGAGGAGGGGCGCCTGGGTGTCTCAGTCCTTAAGCGTCAGGCGTGATCCCAGAGTCCTGGGATCGAGCCCCATATTGGGCTCCTCCGCTGGGAGTCTGCTTCTTCCTCTCCCACTCCGCCTGCTTGTGTTCCCTCTCTCGCTGGTTTTCTCTCTCTGTGTCAAATAAATAAAATCTTCAAAAAAAAAAAAAAGATGAAGCAAATGCAGGAAAAGTTCTCTCCACTCTCCCCCTTTCTGCCTCAAGGCAGGGTGTAAATTTTCCTTTACTAGAGACGGGTCTAGACTCATCAGCCCAGAGAACGCACCAGGGGAACTGCGCACAAACTCGACTCCATTCATTTCCCCCACGTGTTTACTTTTCTGCAGTCTGCTGCCCTTGGAGCCTGAAACCTTTGTACTGCCATCTCTCGACAAATGCATTGCTCCTTTTTTTTTTTTTTTAAAGATTTTATTTGTTTATTTGACAGAGAGAAAGAGAGAGAGCACAGAGAGCAGAGGGAGAAGGAGGCAGAGGGAGAGGAAGAAGCAGGCTCCCCATGGAGCGCCGACGTGGGGCTTGATCCCACAATCCCAGGATCATGACCTGAGCCAAAGGCAGATACTTCACCGACTGAGCCACCCAGGGGCCCCTGCATCGCTCCTTTTAAAGATGCCAGATAAGTCCTCATTTTCAAACCATTTTACTACTTGTGACCTGTGTGTTTGGGGTCATTGAGGTCCAGCGCATCAGGACGGTTGAAACTATACATAATGAGGCATTACTACAGTCCTCCTCCGGGTCTGCGCTCGGTGACATCACACCAGTAGCTTGAAATCCACCGCGGGAGAATTTATGCCACAGAAGTCAGCAAATGCTAGGAATCAGAGCTTGATTTGTTTTTTTGTTGACTATCTGCTCTTAAGACACTGATGGAGATGATGTTAATAATGCAGATGACAGTTCAAAGAATGTCCTATTTGTAGCTGTTATATTGTGAATAGTACAATATTCTATTGTACTGGAGAGAATATTCTTCCAGTATTGAAACACCATTATCCAATCCAGCAAAGAAGTCCCTCCTGTCACTAATAAATGAGTGAAGCTCTGACACATTGTGTTCTTTTACTGTTGTCCTGCTTATCAACATAAATGGAAACATCAACCGTAATCCATGGCAGACCTGGCTTCCTTTGTCATTTGCAACCACAGGTTGACTATGGTTTGGCAAACACTACCTGCAAGAATCACCGGTAGTAGAATTTATAAGAAAAGGTATTGCATATTTTAAGTTATTTTGTAAGTTGTGTCCTACCCATCCTTTATACCAGCAAAATTTATAATAAACTGATATACATATATAAACATGCATACTTTTTTAAGAGCTGACCTTTCAGTGTTTATCAGCACACCACGGCTCAAGCCCTATTCCTGGTTTATCACTGATCAGACTGGGCATTGGTATTTTTTTGATTTTTAAAAAAAGATTCATTTATTTATTTTAGAGAGAGAGAGCGACAGTGTGAGCAGGGGTGGGGGTGGAAAGGGAGATAGGCAGAGGGAGAGGGAGAGAAGCAGACTCCCTGCTGAGTGGACCCCAACACAGGGTTCACTCCATCTCATGACCCTGAGATGATGAGCTGAGCCAAAATCAAGGGTCAGATGCTCAACCGACTGAGTCACCCAGGTGCCCCTGGCATTGATGTTTTTAGAGTCTACCAGCTGAGACAAACATGCAGAGGGGTTAAGAATCACTACCCTAGAAGGAGGTAGAAAAGGAGAAGAGGATGCTAGCACCCATCCCAGTGTGAGCCTTTCATCTCCAACAGGTGCAGCTCAGGGTCTGAGAACTTTGGGGGAGAGGGGATAGCAGACTTTGGGACAGTCCCCATCCATTAGAGAAGTAGGCCTGTCTCTGCGCTGTGTCCATCATGTCCATGGGTAGAATTCTTGCTCCAGTGGAGTCAACCCTAAGATCGTTCCCCCCAGACTGGGAGCTTCCGAAGGGCCAGGACTACACCTTATTTATCCACTGAAGGCCTGGCAAGTGGTTGATGCTTCCTGGACATTTGGCAAATAAATTAATGAATTGCATCAAGAGAAGATTATTCCAAACATCCAACAATAATATTTTGGATGAATAAATTATGGAACAGTCATTTAACAAAATACTCTACAACCCTTAAAAATGATTGTGGGGGGAAATGATTTAATGACATAAGAAAATTCTCATGATATATTATAATTGCAAGATGACAGCTGCAAGATAGCATAGAAATTATGAACAATTTTGTTTTAAAAACATGAACAAAATATATTCTTTAGCTTAACAGCATATCATTCAACTCCTGGCCTATGTACGATTCATTACGGAGAAGCAAGTGCTTCATAACTCTTTGTTTGGATTTTTACTGAAAACTCATCCTCCAAGAGAGGAATTTGTTTAGTTCATGATTAATAGTCTTAGGATTCTGATACAGAAGGGACTAGGACTCATTTGTGATTAGCCTTTAACATTTTTAATCTATGGAATTTTCAAATTTGATTTTTAACATTTACATAACAGGGATCACCCACGGTTAGAAGGTTAGAGGCACAGTGATAATTACCCAAGGGTTAGGGAGATGGAAGGGAACGATAAAACAGCACCTTGAAAAATCAGGCGAACGAAATGAAATTCTTCCCAGATGGATCTGGAAACCACTGGCCAGGGCTGAAAAGGGAGGACAGCGATGTAATGTACTTAGCAACACTTTGGAACTCAAACACACTTTACCAAATAAATCATTCACCATTGTTCTAGACCTGCGGCTCCCCTGGACATTGCAAAACAAACATTTCTGCGGGCATGTGCCAAGAATAGGAAAACAGGCCAGCCAGTTCCCTCTGGACCAATACATTAAATGGGTTGGTGTGGGAGATCGGCCTTGGCCGGTCTCTCGATCCCTTCCCTGCCCGGTCCCCCAGCGGGGGGCGGGGAGGACGTGTTAAATAAGCGGAGCAGAGCCAGCTTCCAGAACAGGCCACCACACCCAGCATCCTGGAGTGTACAACTGCAGGAACTCAACAAGGGGCAAAACACCAGCAAGAACTCAAAGAGGCAAGCAAGAAGTAAATCTGACCTCACATTTCCCCTGGCATGCAGCGGCTCAAGCAAACACATTAGATAAGTCTGAAAATATGTCTTCTGACAGAATGCTTAGCCTTCTGGTTGACCCCAGAAATCGTGGGCCCTTTACAGCCTTGAGAAAGAAATGGGCTGGCCTGCCAGTTTTAGGATCTGGTTCATCTCCTTTTGCATTTTCACAGACATTTGCGAAGTGTTTACTCTGTTCCAGGTACCCAGTAGATGTCTGGGATCCAGAAATCAGACACAATTTCTTTCTTCTTAGAGGTCCCAGTGTGGAAGGGGAGGCAGGTAAAGAGAATCACTTAAATTCAAGACAGAACAAACCAAGGGATCGTGATCATTGTTACCATCCATTGATGCCGCAGCCACGGCATCAGTGGAGCGCCTCTTCTCGGCTAGGGCCCCAGCACCTTGCACGTACCACCTTTTTAATCCCCTCAAGAACTTACGAGGAAGCTCCTAGTATCAGCTCCACTTTACAGGTGGGGAAACCAAGGCTTAGAAAGCGTAAGCAAGTAGCTCAGCATCTTAAAGCCAACTGTGGTGGACCAAGGGTACAATCCTGAGTCTGTCTCCAGAGCCCCTATTGATTTCCATCATTTCCATTCCTTCCAACATGAAAGGAGGATATGAGCAAACACGCATGGGGCAGTGATGGGGCAGTTAAGGGTGGGCGGGGCGGGGGAGCATGAAGCAAGTCTGAGAAAGAAATCGAAGAAGGCTTTATGGAGGAGGAGGCACTGAAACAAGATTTTTTGAAGATGAGCTCAAACCCAAAAGCTGAGGAAGAGGGGAAACGCCCTCCTATCCTGCTACCTGAGCAGGTGGCCATGAGCTAGAGCCTGGAGGTCCTACCAGAGTAACCCAAACATTTGGCAGTGTTGGAATAAATCAACTTTAACTACTGTTGGCCACTTCATTATTGGTCTTCGAAGAGGCCTCCCTTGGACCCACTCACTTGTTCTGCAACGCCTATTACTTATGCAAACATAATCTCGAATTCCTCTTGAGAAATTGGAGAGGAGCCCGTGTTCTATGTGCTGTCACAGTGTTATATGGCTTTCCTTTCACTGCCAATTTGAATTTGAGAAATAGCCACGAAGCAAAGGTGGACACAGCAGAAACATGTGATCGCCGCTCCAAACTCCCAGGTGATAGGTGGCCAGTCCACATGAGGCTCTTTCTGAGTGCCAACACAGCGAGGTGCCTGGGGTCACTGAGGTGTGGCTTGTCGCGCTCGAGAGGGGGCTGGGGGAGTGAGCCCTGCTCTCTGACACCCCCCACGCTCCAGGTGTCTGTGCATCGGCAGTGAGAGCCTCAGAGGAGACTTGGATCACACTGTTTGGTGAAAGGTGGGGCTGGAGAAGCCCACAGAGCTGGATCCCGGAGGACCAGAAAGCCGTGCTCTGGGGTTTGGTCTTGCCCTGCACGTGTTGGGCACCCCTGGCCAGTTTTTGAAGAGAAGGGGACCATGATTTGAAGCCCATTCTGTGAAGGGAAGCCTGGCTGTCATCTTAAGAAGCCTTAATAGCCCTCTCTCAACAACTGATAAAACAAAGGCATACAATGTTCAGTAAGCCCTGGGTACTCAGACCAGTGCTGTCACCAGCCAGCATCAACGGCACGATCTGTATTTCGAGTGCACATTTTATGTTCACCAAGTTGGCCTGATGCTGGGGTTGGACCCCGACGCCCAAGAATCGTTCTTTGTAACCAGCATCCCAAGGAACCCTGCACAGGCGCTGCGAGACTCAGCCTCACAGATCCCCACGTTATCCTCTCCAGTTCCAATATTCGGTGATTTCTCCCACCGCTAAGTGTGAAAGAACATCTTTGCATGGGAACGCAGCCCTGGCTGTGGGCCTAATGTGCATTTAGAGAGTTCTCCGGAGACCCATCCCCGTCCGGGGTAATGGTGGCGGACTCATAATTACATTAGCATCGGGAAGGCAGCTGCAAACCCTGGATTGCTGCATGCCTAATCACTCCCACGGCTGGCGCTTCCTGGATTGTAGCTGGCACGGGCCCAGGACGCGGGGTCAGATGGCAGAGAGGCTACGCTGCGGGCTGGTTAGCTGGAAAACCTTCCCGCCCAGAACAATCAATTGTGCAAGGCACAGAACCTGGAAATGAGGGTGGCTGGCCCCCGCAGCACTCCAGAACCGGGTTCCAGTGCAGACACAGCCCACGTATGGTCGCATTAGCACGTAGAGTAGCCGCAGCACAGGTGGGGACTCTGAGGGGAGAAGTCACCACTACTCCTTTTCTTTGAAATGTTTGCAGTCCTGCAGTGCATGTTGGTGTTGCCTTAATCACCCAGGATCCTGGGGCCATATGGAGCCTTGAAAAAAATTACATGCTGAACTATGGAGTTGTTCAGAAGTAGTTTGGAGTCCCCCACCGAAGAGTGAGGTGACGGTGGTGCCAGAACAGAGCAGCCTGTCCGCTCTTTGAGGGGAGGGCTACAGGGGACAGAGGCACCTGCTGATTGCCTGGTTTGGGGAGAACCAACTTTGGCGGGGGTTCCATACAGGACTTCGCTCAGGAAGAGCTGAGCTTGAGTCCCTGCAAATGTAAAGTAAGAACTGAGATGAGCAGAGTCGGGGGGCCTCAGGGAAGGCATCTGTGGGGGACGAGAGGTCAACCGCCAAGATCCATTCCACCACCACGACTCATGCCATTGATCAGCGCACAGGACTCCCCTGGCAACATCATCCGGCAAGGGGTGGGCGTGCGTCCCAGGCTGGCCCGGTCGGGCTAGAGGCAATGATCCTCTAGGGAAGAGGTTAGGGAAGAAGTTTCTCTGTCTTGTCCTGGTGAGTGTGAATAGGGAGGCACATTGCCCCCGTGGTCACCGGTCATCACCTTGCAGGTGGGACATGGACCATCTTAGGGTGACATCAGTATTGAGCAGAGAGACTGGAAGGAACCTCGGTCCCCAATGAGAGTGACAAACATGGACTGAGCTGTGCCGAAACCCCCCACCTCTGGACCACGAGTTACATGAGATGTACACGTCCTCACTGTTTAAACCTCCTTGCGTCAGTTGTCTTCATTTGCTGCTCGGAGCCTTCCAACCGGTACAGCTCCCCCCGCCCCCGCCCCGAGCGGCTGCCCACGGAATGTGAGCAGGTGTCTGGCAGAGAACCGTGGGAGGCAGGCCAGGGCCTCGGAACCTCCGTGGCTTGTCTAGAGCTTTCACAAAATGTCTGTTTCAGTGGCATTCTGTCTACAAAGATATACTTGATTTGCATAGCGATCATTAGGAGCATTCTTCATCTGCACCAAGGAGAGGATCTGTCCTGCGTTTTATGAGATGCAAAACCCTTTCAGTGTGGCCTGTGTTTTGAAAGAAGTATCAGTCTGAGAAATATCTCCCTCTTGTTATTGAGAAAAAAATCAGCACAGGTGCAATGGTAAACGGCTGCCACATGGCCGCCATGGGTAGGAGACCATAGAGAGGAAGGGACCCAAGTGAGCAAGAGACCAGGGTGACGGGGAGAGCTCACACCCCACCCGGCCCCGCTGACAGGCTTCAGCAGGTGCTCGCCTGCAGGAATGTGGGCCCAGGGCCCCCCAGTCTTCTGTCTCTTCGAAGGAAGCTGTAGCATAGAATTTGTATGTGAATTCTCCACTTGAGAAAAGAAAAGTAGATCAGTCCTGTCTGGATCAGAGAGAACGCCTGTGCAGCCGTTTGTGCTGGTGCCTGGCCAGGGCTGGGTCTGGCAGATCCCAGGCTGTGTGCAGTGGGCCCCGCATCTCCAAGAAACAACCCACTGTATACAAAACTGAGTCATCACAATGTCTTTATAACACTGAACACGGGGAAACAAGCTTCGTTTCTAATAACAGGGATCAGTTCCGTAACCACTGGCGAATCTACCTGGGTGCGAGATGATGCAACTGTTTAAACAAGATATTTACAAGTAACTCAAGAGAAAAGCTTTTGATATTACAATGATAAGCAGGGGAAAAGGAGTCTGCTGCGTTGTAGGCATAAGTGATTCCAACTCTGGCAAGCAAGCCAAGATCACCCATGCACCAGAAATGACGCCTGAAAGCAAAGGAATCAAATAGGAACAGGAATTCTCTCCGGGTGGAAAAAATATTACTCGTTCTTCTTCTCCTTACACTTTTCCAAACTTTGTAAATTGTCTCTAATTTCATAAGCATGAAAAATAAACTTCATCATCAGATTTCTCTTTTTTTTTTTTTTAAAGATTTTTAAAATTTATTTGACAGACACAGCGAGACAGGGAACACAGGCAGGGGGAGTGGGAGAGAAAGAAGCAGGCTCTCAGCAAAGGAGCCTGATGTGGGGCTCGATCTCAGAACACCGGGATCACGCCCTGAGCTGAAGGCAGACGCTTAACGACTGAGCCACCCAGGCGCCCCCATCATCAGGTTTCTAACTCATTAGGGCAATGACTCCAAGGGGCCTGTCTGCCTTGATGTCGGCCTCAGTTGCGTTCGTGTCTACAAACATTCCCAGAGCGGCTATTTTGTGCCGCACTCTGGGCCAGGCGTGCAGGATGGAGCTGAATTCGAGTCTGTCCCCGTGCACAGGAGACCGCAGACTAACTGGTGTGAAACAGACAACTTTAAAATGGTGCAGTAGGAAGATTACGGGCACAGAGCCACGGGGGTCCACTCTTCAGATAAGGCAAGTGTTTGCAGAGAAGACGGTGTCCTAGCAGACTCGTAAGGGCTTGTCAGAGCTCTCTGGCTGCATAAAGGGGGGAAGAGGGCTCTAGGAGAGGGTCTGAGCAGTGCAAAGCAGCAGAGGCAGGAAATAATATAGCAGATTTGGGGAAGCCAGCTCACTCTGGGGGAAGGCGAAGGCCAAGCCTAGTGTGCGGGCTTCTCACCTGGATCTGTCCTGGCTGCTGATGAGGGTGGAGCAGGTTGTATGAGTCTCTCTCTTGCTAGGATGGGGCTCTGTGGTCCACTTGAGACCTGAGTCATCGCTGGGACACCCAGGTACAAGGACAGAGGCTCTGGGGCTGGTTCAATAGCATCCTTACATCCATGAGGTGGGCCTGAGCACAAAGCTGGAAACATTTTTTCCCAGTGCACCTGACTATCCATTGAGATGGATACCGCAGGTGCTGTTTTGGGGGAGCCTGGTTCTGGGGAAACCATCAGGCCACAAGTGTAGTTATCCCAGCCACGTATAGCCGGATGGGAAGGAGTGAAGGGAAAAAATGGATGTTTTGAGCACCTACCAGGGCCCAGCACTTTGCTAACTGCTTTCAGATGTACTAGCTGGCTTAATCCTAATAATTTAATGAGGCAGGTATGATTGTTTTTGCTTCATGGTTAGAAAACCAAGGCTCAGAGAGGTCAGGGAGCTTACTTGAAGTCACACAGCTAGTAAGTGGTGGAACCAGGCTGCCTACCTCTCCACTCCACACTGCCTGGAAGAAGGGGACCATGTTTATAAGCCCTTGAGGCTGTCAGAGCACCTAGCGTTGAGTTTTCTTTACATGCAGTAACTGCCCCATCACTGGCGCTTATCCGGACTCCTCTGCCAGGCATTTTGGCGCCAAAACTGCTGTGAATGCCAACTCTCTTGCTGGGCTTCCAAACCATGTCCACTTTTAATTGCTCCTCCCAGGCCCTATCTCCAGAGGAGGGAAAAAATATGTCAGCATGATGAGAACTTCCCTGCCTTGCTAATGCCAGACCTGTGACCCTTGGGACACATCTCTCAGGCATGGGACAAAATTCCAGAAACCTCCATCTCTAGAAATCCCCTCCGTGCAGTTTAGAGGTGAGCTTCATGTGTTAGCAAAGCAACATGTAGCCCTTCTAAAGGACAAATGTTGGGAGAACAAGCCACCATGGGAGGCAGACAGATATGATGGGTAAACCATGGGCCGCGTGGCAGGTGGCCTTTAAAGGGTCTGTGGCCTTGAGGACTGACCTGAATTGGGCTGAACCTTTCAGACTGGAGGGGGAAAAAGCCATATCTGTGGCACTTGCTTAAACATGCCAAGTCCCTGGCCCTCTCCAGAATGCCCATTTAAAACTCACCCCGGGTTCCTCGGAAAGACTGGCTCCCAGACAACTGGGCTCTCTGTGAGCTGCCCCTGTGCCCCAGACCTGCATGTGTCCACATGCTGGAGTCCTCCACTTGTATTTTCTTAGGCATCTCCAACTAGACACAGTGCACCCTCTATCCCACCCAACCTCCCTCCACAGCCTTTCTGTCTGGTTCCCTCTCTTTCCCATAAACCACGTCTAGTCCACCAGCAAATTCCACTGCTCTCCCTCGGCAGAGTATCTAGAATCCACCACTTCCCTCCCCTTCTCTCTCATTCACCCTGGTTTAAGCCACCAGGACTAAGACAATGACCTCACACTTGTCTCTCAGATTCTCTTCTTTTTCCCTAAAATCCAGCCTTCACACAACAGCCATGCTGGTCCTTTCAGAGCTCCCACCAGATCAAGTCACTCCCCTGCTTACACCCTGTCATCCCTCAGCCCCACGTGATTTCCCAGTGGTGTTGGTATGGGTTCAGTGGCTCAGTGATGTCAGGGCCTTCGTTTCTGTAATGATCTTGGCTTTTTCCTCATGGTCACAAAAAGGCTGCCAAACCTTTGGGATTTGTGCGTTCTAGCTTTTAGTAATCTCCATACCCACAGGGACACCTCTGTGATTTATATGAGCCCCGTGAGGGGAAGGACCATCCTTCCAGCTCCCAGATGTGGTTGAGTACCTACTGTGGGCCAGCTACTTTTCCAGACACTTGACATTAGCAGATCCTAGAGATGGCCCCAGATTCCCATCCCATCCCCTGGTTATTCCATCACACTAACCTACGTACTGCTGCGGAGGGACTTTGCAGGGGTTATCTGGGTTGGGGTGGGAGGAAGCCTGGCCCTATGAGGTGTGCCCTTTTGAGAGAGTTTTCTCTAGGTGGAGGCAAAAGAAGTTAGAGATATAAGAAGCACAGGAAGGATTCCTGGCACCATTGCTCCTTGGAGAGGGAGGGGGCATGTACCAAGGTATGTGGTGGTCCCTAGAAGCTGACAGTGTCCACTGGCTCACAGCCTTCAAGGCAATGGGGCACCGAGCCACCAGCTAAGAACCTACCCTGACCGACACCTTGGTCCCAGTCTTATGAAAACCAGAACGGAGAGCCAGCTGGCCTGCCTGGACTACGGAACTTTGAGGTCACAAATGGGTTTTGCTTTGAGCAGCTATGTCTGGGGTATTTTCTTACATAGCAACAGGAAACCAGTGCACTCATTTAACTCCTTGTCCTCACTCCACTAACCTGGCTGGGTGGACATTCTCATCCCATTACAGGGGAGGCTCGGGGAGGCTCCTAACTCGCCAGGGTCCCCCAGAGACCACAGGGCTGCAGCCCCGCCATCTAACACCACCCATGCGTGCTGGATCTTCAGAACTTTCGCTGGGGGACAGCCCAAAGCTGGGCACTACAGACTTGGAGGTGAGCCCCGCAAAGCTTCTGGCCCTAATGAGCCCTTGGATTTGCAGGGGACAATTAGCAATGAGATGGGAATAAGGAAGGAGGGAATTAGCTGAAGGGAGTCACTGAACTCAATCACACAGCACAGACTCTGAACCAATATCCTTGTTTTGAGACCAAAAAGGGGAGCTGGCTCAAGCTCACCTCTCCTGACCCCTAGTGTCTCCTCCTTCAGTTTGGGAGAGGGGCCATGGTGGGCCCTTTTGTCCCTTGGGAAGCAAGGAAGGCATGAAGACCATTTGCCATGTTACTGATTCTGGCTCTTCCAATCCCCACCTTGTCCTTGGGGAAAGCAGAAGGGACATTGCATGCATCCTCAAGGCTGAGAGGGACAGTGGGAAGAGCAGGACAGATTGTCAGCCATCTGCTCCCTCTCCTCTCCCTACCAACGCCTCCTGCCTGCCCTCAGCACCACCCCAGGGGCCAGGAGAATCGAGGGGGTCGGCAGAGGTGCATGCCATGAGTGACAGGGCTGTGGACACACTGATTCATTTCTCTGCCTGCGGGGACCCAAAGGCAGAATCCCAGGGAGATAGACGCCTCCAGTGTTTCCAATCTCCCTCCCTGACCCAAGTTGTAAGCAATTGCTTGTCCCAAGGAAGGTAGGAGGAAACGCAAGCCCAGCCACAGACCCTCTCAAGAAATGCCCTCTGACCACCACATTTGATGTATTCCTTTCACATCAAATCTTGCCACCACAGACTTGCTCAAAACCCCTGCCCAAGAGGCAGCACAGACAGATCTCTTTGCACCTTGGACTGCCCGCCGGGGTGGGAGGAATCCGTAAGCATGAACTTGAAACGAGGGGCCTTGTAGGCAGTGATAGGAAGTGAGGAGCACAGAGAAACCCTGGCCTATCACTTCCCTTCGAGGTTGGCACAGAGCAAGGACATGATGCCGGCCCAGCCCTCTGCCCGGGAAAGGAGGGGACATGCTGGTTCTCTGCTGCCCAAGGGACAGAACAAGGCCCAAGGGAAGCCTGGTTTGAGCTCATTCCAGATAAACAGTAAATCCCAGAGAGTGAGAGCTCTTATTTGCAAATTTCTTGCTCCTAAAGGGGAAAGATCCTGCTCTGCGAAGGGTCCCATGGTCCTGCTGAGCACGAGTGGGTTTGGGCAGGTGCCAGGGCTTGTGGAGAGGTGGGTTGCTCTGTGGAACAGGTCCCCTCCCTCTGGGGACCAGCAGGGAGGTGGGGTGCGGAGAAGTGGGAGGGGCCAGCACAGAGTCATACACGCACAGGATGGTAAGAAGTGGGGCTCAGGGCAAAGCAGCCAGGGGAAGCCCAGGCGAGGGGGCCAGAGGGCCCACAGGGGGGCTGTTGGCAGTGGTTGTTGGCATTGCTGCAATGCATCCTCCCCCCTTCTCACAGGCCCTCGGGGGAGTCTTCTATGCATGCTCGTGCGCACCTGGCCTGAGCTTTGTCTCCTTTGGTTCATTCACAGAAACCAAGGGAGCCGGGGTCTAGGTCAGGTTCAACACACAGGTGGGATATGGGGCGGGGAGATAAGCCATGAACCGAACTCAGGTGCTTGGGGCCAGAGGCATCCATGGGAAATTGAATCCCCAAGAAATATTGCAAAAAGCTTTGAATTTCCCCAGGGTGAGAAGTGGGGGTTCCAGCCAATCTTGTCTAGATGATAGAAGTCAGAGAAATCTCCACTGACCTCAGCCTCCAGGCACTCCCACATGCTGCCCCCCACTCACACCGCCAGGCGAGAGCCCCCTGCGTGAGTGCCTGCACAACTATCATCCTGCACCACCCCTTGGGGGCACCCATCCCACTGTACTGTCACTACCTGTTCGCTTCCTTCCTCCCCCTCTGGACTCTGGGTCCCTCAGGCCAGGGCCGGAGGTCTTCGTCTCAGACCCCCTGGCGTAGCTCAAGCCTCAATAAGGCTGATGTTGGGGGGAAGAGAATGGGATGGACGTTGTTGGGGTCTGACCCTGGGCCAGACTCTGGGGGTAGGAGTCCGATAAAACCTGCAACCTGTTCCCAGGGTCCTGGCGAGTGGGCATATCCTTAGACAGGTGGGGTCCCCATCTCTGGGGCTATTGGGGCAGAGGTTGAACAACAGCTTGGCAGAGAATGGGCCAGGCACTCAACGCCACTGGGCGGTGGCCTCGATGGCTTCCAACGCCCCTTCTGGCCCTTGGATCCCTGACCCCGGGAGATGACAGTCCTGCAAGATGTTGGTGTCCAGACCGCTGCTGCCCACGGTCTCCCCATGTCCAGCAAGCGGTCCGTGAGTGGAGAGGGTGAATGAGAGCTGAGTCACTGCATGGAATGCCTGAAAAAAAGTCACCCCCTCCAACAACTATTATAAACACATTACTGGTCATCACCATGTGTTTGCTCCTTGGAGTTTATGTGGCTGCACGAAATGTGATACCCAAGATGAGCCCACAAACATCTGACCACCCCATATTTAGTCATCTTTGTGTCTGGTCGGTACGTCATTCCGCCTTCAACATACTTGTGCTGGACAAGAAGAGGGGGTGTGGGCGGCAGTGCCCTCCCCCCACAGCCAGCTCACCCCTCAGGAACTAGCACTGGTCCCACCACTGGCTTGGGGTCATCCTCATCCCGTGACAGGCTAAGAGGTGGCCTTCTAGTCTGGGACACACGGGCCAGAGTTTGCAATGCCCTTCTTGCACTGGCTTCTCTAATCTCTACTTCAAATCCCTAGCAAGGTTGGCATCCTCTTTCTTGACACCCCAAAAACAAATCCATAAGTTATTGGGAACCCAAACCGTGTATCAGATACCTTATATAATGGATCTGTTATTTCTGGTCTCGATAAATTTGGCTTTAAAATCCCATTTTGCAGCTGGGGATCCAGAAGCTGGGCCAGATATGAGATTTTCCCAGGACCCCATTTGGCCACGGGCCAGGCTGGCTCTGGGGGGTGGACTCTTTTCCTAATACACTGATCCTTCCAAACCACTTCCCAGTTATAGCTAATGGCATCAATCTCCACCTGGTTCTTCACCCTTCCAAAGTCATGCTTAACATGAAGATTGGCTTGAGCCATAATGTGTCATGACCCAACTACAGTGACTTAACCAAAGAAGCATCTATTTGCATCATGCAACATGAAATCTAGAGGTAGGCAGTGTGAGGCTGGCACACTTGCTTGAGGAAGTCATCAAGAACCCAGATCCCTTAGAACCTCCTGCTCCACCATCCTTACCTTGAAGGTCTCATCCTCATGGTCACAATAGGGCTGCTCTACCTCCAAGCATTGCAACTACATTCCAAGCAGGAAGAACAGGAAAGATGCAGGGCAAAGGTTCATGTCACCTGAGTGTGTTCCTTTTCAACTGGGAAACAAGAGCTTCACCTGGTAGTCTTCTGTTTATACTGCATTGGCCCAACTGGGTTACGTGGCCACCTTTCACCCAACGCATTTGGAAAGGCAAGAAATCTCCAGGAAAAAAACTAAATTTCTATGGCCAAGAAAGAGGAGAATGGATATTTGACAAGGAACCAGCTACCCACCACACAGCTCCCACATTTAGCCAGTCCCGAAATCCTGTAGAGTCGAACTTTTTAGTTTCCTCAAGCTCCCCTGTCCTCCCCCAGCCAGGGTTTCCAACTGGGCTAACTTCCCTAACTGTGCCCTCTGCCAGGCTGCCCTCCACGCCTCTCCACGCTCCATGCTGCCACTGGCTATCTTTCCAGAACACAGAACACATCATCTCCCTGTCCTCAAACCTCCTGTTGCTCTTCATTGCTTAAAAAAGGAAGACCAAGAGGACACTAGGGACTCTACAATCCAACCCCAGCTGATTCCTTCCCTTAGCTCCTAAGTCGCCTGACCCTCCAGCTGCACGCTGGCTCCCAACCCCCGCGCAGCAGGCACTCCCACACCCCTGCACCTTAGCTCACGCCGGTGTGTCTGTCTTTCCGCCTGTTGGACTGGCCGGAAATGCACCGTTAAGCTGCAGCTCAAACGCTACCTTCCCTCAACCCTTTGCAGAGCGCACAGTCAGAATGAATCTCTCCCTCCCAAGAATACTCTTTTTTTTTTAAAGATTTTATTTATTTATTTGACAGAGAGAGAGACACAGCCAGCGAGAGAAGGAACACAAGCAGGGGGAGTGGGAGAGGAAGAAGCAGGCTCCCAGTGGAGGAGCCTGATGTGGGGCTCGATCCCAGGACTCCAGGATCACGCCCTGAGCAGAAGGCAGCCGCTTAACGACTGCGCCACCCAGGTGCCCCTCCCCAGAATACTCTTGGAATAATATTTTGCAATTAGGCTTGGACTCCAGCTGACTGTTGCCATTTCTTTTATGACTTGTGGACATCCAGCACCCATTTCTCTATGTCCAGTAGCGGCCTCCTCCTGGGGATCTGCCCTGCCGCATGCTGGTCCGCAGGGTCCTGGGGTTCTGGTGCCGTCCTGCGAGCATCTCTTGGAGCTAGACACGCTCCTGGACTCAGGTGACATCAGACTAAAATTCCTTCTCACGTGAATCGGTTTGGGCTGGAGTTGCTGTTACTTAGGCGCGAAAGAGCATTCCCAGACAGCGCTGTGCATCGCCTCCCGGTTGGGTTGAAACACTTTAGTGGGTAAGGTCTGTAGCTTCTTCTGCTTTGCTCCCCTTGCCTGGCAGAGAGCACGGTGAGGAGCTGCTGGGGAGTGAAGACACGGGGGCCATGCGGGGTGCCTACCGCTCTTCATCCTGGATCCCTCGGGGCACCGCCTGTATCTACTGAACCATCTCAGCCACACGTGTCCTCAGCCTGACCCGGACCCCGGCATCGACTCGGTGAAGTTACGGTCAGTTTTACCTGTGGGATGAAGTTTCCCTGCCAGGAGCTCTGGTTCTGAGCCACATTCTATTCCAGCCACCAATGCCTGGCACACAGTAGACATTTAATAAATGTTAGTTGTTTTTACTGCCAGATTCTACAGACAAGCCGGGAGATAAAGTGCCTGCTAGACGTCAGTCCAGCAGACAGCTGCTATCCGAGCTAGACGCTAGCATGTGCCATTGGCTGAGCTGGTCTCTGATTATCGCAAGTGATCCACAGAGATCTGGTGACCTTCCACCTCAAGCCACCATCATCTGTCCGCTGAATTGTGGCAAAATGTTCGTAACTCTTCACTTGCCTCCCAGCCATCTGTTCAAAACACAGCAGCCAGAGGGACCCTTTGAGAGGATAGTCAGATCCGTTGCTTCTCAGCGCAGAACCCTCCAGAGGTCCCCTTCCATCCCACCAAGAATAAAAGATTGAAAAAAAAAAAATCACTCCCCCGGCTACTCTGATCCAGTCCCTCTGCTTGCTGTATGCCGAACATTCCAGGCCCTCCCATGCTAAGGCCTTCCTATTTGTTCTTCCTTCTGCAAAGCTGCACCCCCAGAGTGCTGCTCATTCCCTCTCCTTGTTCGGGGCCCTCCTCAAATGTCCCTCCCACCCCAGGACTGCCCGTCCCCCCACCCTCTCTTATTTTCTAGCCTGGCACCTGGAGGAGCTCAAATGCCTCTGCTCATTGACTCAGGGCGGGTGTGAGCCCCACCCCCACGCCCGGCGCAAGCACTTGGTTCACAGCTGGATCTCCAGGCCAATGACCATGCACACGATTTCCAGGGTTGGAGAACACAGAGGATGTGGCCTTTGTCCTCTAGAAAAATGTCATAGAAACCCAAAGGATCAGGTCGGCAAAGTCTGTCTCCAGCTTCATCCCACTTCCCCTCTGAGAAGGAAGGACAGACAGGGGAAGGAGGGACATTGATTGAGCATCTATTATGTGTCAGGCAAAATGCTACAAGCTAGCCTTAAAATAAGCACCAAGGAAGTGTCGGAAAGTCTCACCTGTCCCTGCTGACTGTGGCCACCCCTATTCGAGATACTGAAGTGTCTGCCGCTCTGCTTTGCTTGTTTGCACACCGCTGCTCTGCGGGTGCCTGAAGCCCGCAGCTTTGTCTGCCTGTTGGGCAACCCAAGTGCAACTAACCCCACCTTACAGATGACAAAACCGAGGCTCTCGAAGTCCAAGAGCTTCCTCGGTGGTTCCATTCCGGTCCACCATCCCTAGGGTCCCCCCATCCCCCAACAATATCCATCCGACCCTAGATGGAGCGTCTCCTGTGACACCCACATACCTGTCCTCAGACAGCCCTGTCCCAGCCTGATGGCCTGACCCGGGAAGCCAGGTACGGATCAGCGGACCAAGTCTGGGAGGCCGTTCTGCTGGATTCCGGCTCGGCTCTTACACCGACCACTCCTGTGTTGTTCTGCGATTCGCTGCAGACACACTGTGGGTAGCAAGAAGGGTTGAATTCTTTGAGGCAGAGGGGGAGCAGAGGGTTGAGGCAGAGAAGTTGCAGAAGGAGGCGAGCTGGAAGGACAGGAGATGGTGGTCAGAAATTGGGAGGCTGGAAATCAAGATTGGAATGGGTGGCTGAGATGGGTGGCAGGAAAGGTCGTGGGCTGTGCCTTGACATCGGGCCGCTGGGCAGTTGTGGGGGTGGGGGGTGGGCTCTACTGCCCAGACTCTAGGAGGCTGCACTCCCATGCTCTGCAGACCTCAGCCAATGGCTGACGGACGGTGGGCATGGAGGTTGTCCCCCTGGAGAATGGAAGGAGCCTCGGGGCAGCTAACGCTCCAGAGCTCCCCTGGGAGCAGGCTGAAGCTGGCCTCCAGCACAGATCACTTTATCACTCAGTCTTTCTTCCACCTGCCCATCCTGCTACCTTGCTCCCCTTTCCCTGGGAGTACTGTCCAAGCAACGATCCAAACAAGCATCCAATCTCAGGCTCTGCTTCTAGAACAGACAGATAGTCCCATGCCAAGAGCATCGAAGGTCACAGTGATGGGGAGTCAGCGAATCAAGTACTGATGTCATTGGTAACTAAGGGGGCCATCAGGAAATGCCAGCGACGAGAAGGCACAAGTGTCGTGGAGGCAGTGCACTTGGAAGGATCTGGACGTTTTGTGTAGGAATGAGACAGCGTGGAAGTCGAGAGAAGAGCAACAGATGTTGACTCTACTGCTCCCAGATCCTGAGATTGTGGCCCGTGATAGAGAAAATCAACCTCTTGGGGCACCTGGGGGACTCAGTCGGTTAGGTGTCTGCCTTCAGCTCAGGTCGTGATCCTGGGGTCCTGGGATCGAGCCCCACAGGGGGCTCCCTGCTCAGCGGGGAGTCTGCTTCTCCCTCTCCCTCTGCCGCTCCCCCTGCATAAGCTTTCTCTCTCTCTCAAATAAATAAATAAAATCTTAAAAAAAAAAAAAAAAAGCAAAATTCAACCTTTTGAGAAGACTGGGAGGGGAGCAGAGTTGTCAACAGACACCAGGCTTGGGTCCGCGCAAGGTGGAAATAGCAGAGCTCAGGACGGACCATGAGTCATGGAGCGCTCGGAGGTGTCTGTGGAGGTGGGCAGGCTGGGGGGATCCAGGAGGCCCAGGTCTTGCTCAAGGCTGAGGGGATGGGGCATTGAAGGCTTGGCAGGACTGGTCCTGGAACGCAGAGTGCCAGGTGATGCAGCCCCGGGCACCCGGCACAGCCCAGGGAGCTGCGTCAGTGTGGGTGGCCGCAAATTTCTCGGGGCTGTTTCTCCAGGTTCGTGGAAAACCAACTAAACTGATTTAGACACACAAAACCTGGGGATCAAGCTGGACCTTGTGCCCTTCAGGTATTTGGAGAAATTTTGCCCCAACTCTGAATTTGCAGGCTCAGTGCCTCCAGAGGGCCCTTCTCCCCCAGCACCCCAACCTCCCACCCCCAAAATGATTTTCTTGGCTTCTCAACAGCCTGCTTCCTGGAGCTCTTCCTTCCAGCTCTGAGCCTGTGTATCCTGGGGCGCTGGCTCGGTGCTGGCCTCAGCCTCCTGCTCGTGAAACCCAAGGTCCCTTCAATGGCCACATCTCGTGACTTCAGCAATCTGAGGCTGGGTGGCCGGGGTAAGGGTGGCATTGGGCGTCCATCACCCCCTGCCCAGGTTCGGGCTCTTTCCTTCCTGTCTCTATCCTCTCCCTCCTCTCAACATGTCAGACTAACTGCATCATTCTTCTGGCCCGCAGCAGGGTGTTGCTGCCTTCACGCCGGCCCCTGGGGGCCCGGCTTCTGGTCCCCGTGGGCTTGCCCAGGGATCTCTCCCTGAGACATGTCACACTCGGTGGAAAGGAGCTGAGCTGCACACTGCTTCCCGCTGTGCACGAACAGTGCTTGTGGTAGGTAAGGGACACAGACTCTGGAGCTTCGCCCAGCAAGAGGCCCAAACTTTCTGAGCCCCAGTTTCCTTATTTTGACATTAGGGCAATCACTGTAGAGCTAACGTTTTTCTAGCACTTTCCTTGTTTCTGGCACTGGGCTCAGTACTTTATAATCATCATCTCATTTAATCCCAATATTAGCCTTATGAACTAGACACTGCTCCACTTGTCAGAGGACAAAACTGCGATTTACCGATTTTTAAATAACGTGCCTGCCGTCTGGGACTCTTAGTTGGCTCAACTGGATTCCCTGAAGGGTCTTTTTGACTTTGAAGACCTTGCTCTTACACTACATACATTGACACAAAGTCAGGAGTCCTGGGTCCCACCGCTGGCTCTGCCACTAACCTGACCCTCCTCCCCAGGGGCCTCAGTTTCCCCATCTGTAAGATCGCTTCTGGCTCGATGGCAGCTGAATCTTAGAACACGGCCCCCACAGACTTCAAAGACTTAACACAGTTGCATGCAAATTCGAATTCCCTTCTTACCCGGAGCTGACCCAAGTTTCCAAAAGAGCTCTGAAGACAAAAAGCACATAATGGCTTAAATTTGATTTAAAGGCAGGAATTAGGAGGCAGCAGGGAAGAACAGCCTCTGCAATTCTTCTAGAAGGACTCTAAATTTTCCCAAAACATCGTTTAATTTTTTCAAGCATGATATTTCAACCATAATGGGAATCCCCCGTGGAATCACAGGACTAGAAATCAGCTCAGAAAGCCACGGCCACACAGAGGGGAAAGGTCAGGGCAGAGCCAGGACACAGAGCCGGTCCTCGAGTCTAGTGTGCGTGTGTATGCGTGTGTGGGTGTATCTGTGTGTGTGTGTCTGTACGTGCATGAGTGTGCATACGTATCCGTGTGTGTGTGTGTGTGTGCGCGCACATGCGCGTGCACCCGGCCTACTCCCAGAAAGTCCCGGGCGGGCAGGACCCGCACAGGACATCTTGACTCACCCCTGAGAGGCGACCACAGCTGACAAACACGGCTTTGTTTATGTTCCCGGGATTCTGAGATACACAAATGAGAAATCGAAACAACATGTTTGCCTGCACGGGCTTCTGGGCTCTCGGTCGCATCTGGGGGGGACCCTTCTGAGTGCTTGACGATGACAGAGCAGGAACATCTAACCGCCCAGCCATCCGGAGGCTAAGAAATGAGGTTCTAGACAGAGCCCTGGGTTGGCCTTTGTCTCCAGCCTCCAGGCACATCCTGGGCTTCTGCAGCCCCCCACTCTACCCGCCATGTCTTTCAGAATCCCCACCTCCGTGTTCACCCAGCTCCAACCTGTAGTCACAGCAGTGAGCTTTGAAACCAAGGCCGATAGCCGTAGACCCCTGCTTCGCTGCCCCCGGGGCCAACAGGAGACCCACCAAACCCACCGCAGGGCACGCGAGGCCCTGTGATCTGGGGCCCACCGGGCAGGAACTCACTAAATTCTTTCATGACTTTATTCCTGAATTCGACGCACAAATGCCCAGTCAACCCAATGACTGGCCCCTGGCCGCCACCCAGAGTCCTGCCAGGACCCAGGGGACTGTGGGTGGGACTGGAGCTTCCTGAGGAATAAGTGAAATGGGAAATAAAATATTCAGGAGTACTGTGACATGGTAAATTACCGGGATCATAAATGTAAGAAATTATTTCTACGAGTAAGAATGCTGCTGCCAAGCGCCCCACTGGGCGGGCAACTTTTTTGTTCTTGTGATCTGTCTTCATGAAAATAAATCTAAGAAAAATCAACCAACTAATTTAAACATATACTGGCACTTGTTTTCTCACTGTAGAACATACTGAAAATATACAGAAAAAACTCCGCATGTATAGTCCGAGCTTGGAGGAGAGTCTAACTGGCTTGTGACAAATACATAGACCTTCATTGCTCAGGCCACAGAGCCATCGGGGCTTAGCTCCTTCTGCCATGCAGCCTAATCCCACAGTTGTCCACCGCCTAGGGCATGCTGTGCCTTTCAGGTCTTGAATTCAACTGCTCATCAAAAGCACTCAACAAACATGAGCCTTTAAAAGTGATAAATCAGGGGCGCCTGGGTGGCTCAGTCATTAAGCATCTGCCTTTGGCTCAGGGCGTGATCCCCGGGTCCTGGGATCGAGCCCCACATCAGGCTTCTCCCCTGGGAGCCTGCCTCTTCCTCTCCCACTCCCCCTGCTTGTGTTCCCTCTCTCGCTGCCTTTCTCTCTCTCTGTCAAATAAATAAAGAAAATCTTAAAGAAACTTACTATTAAAAAAAATAATAAAATAAAAATAAAAATAATAAATCAGGGCGCCTCGGGGGCTCAGTCGTTGAAGCATCTGTCTTTGGCTCAGGTCATGATCAGGGTCCTGGGATCGAGTCCCACATCAGGCTTCCTGGTCAGCGGGGAGTCGGCTTTTCCCTCTGCCTCTGCCTCTCTCTCTCTCTGTCTCTCATGAATAAATAAATAAAATCCTTTAAAAAAATAAAATAGAATAATAAAAAGAAAAATAATGAATTATAAATCAATGAGCAAGCCATTTACTAAATTGGGTCATATACACCCTGACGTTTGCGGAACTGCAGAGAAGGGAGAAATCGTTGTGGACAGCAGAAAAAGGAGGTGTTGAGTGGAACCTGCTAGGACGTGTGTGAATTGGGGCCAGGAGAGGAATCGGAAGGCTCTTCTGGGCAGAGATGATTCATGAAACCAGTGGGTTTTTGTCGATCACCAGGGAGGCAGGAAGAGCAGGGAGGGAAGTTCTGTGTCATTACTGGGAAAGTGGGAAAGAGCAGCAGGCTGGACAGCCCTTTGGTGGAGGGGCTCCTTCCCACCCTTGTCCCATTCTGCTCTGGACCCCAGGATTGTCCTCAGCAGGGGTAGAGTGACCTTGTTTCCCGAGGTCCCCGGGAAGCCATAGAAGAGGTAGGGATGTGGAGGTGAGGGATATTAAGAATAACCTGTTGGGACACCTGGGTGGCTCAGTCGGTTGAGTGCCCAGCTCTTGGTTTCAGCTTGGGTCACCATCTCAGGGTCATGGGATAGAGCCCCCCGTCGGGCTCCACGCTTAGCAGGGAGTCTGCTCCTCCCTCTCCCTCTGCCCCTCCCCTGCTTGCATACATGCTCTCTCTCTCTCTTTTTCTCTCTCTAAAATAAATAAATAAATCTTTTTAAAAAATCATCTGGGTGCCCTTTCTCCTCATGTCCTAGATGAAGAAATTGGAAGCCCGTGGGTTATGCGGCTTGTGCTGGGACATAGAACACAGCAGTTTAGTGTCCGAGGGCAGGTCACAAATGTAAATCAGGTGATGTCACTTCTCTTTACAGCCTTCCATCAGGCTCCCAGGCCCTAGAACAAACTCCAGATTCCTGATGTGACCTATGATCTGGCCCTACACGATCTGGTCCTTCCTGCTACCATTCCCAGGACAGGAGAAGAACCTGGCTAGTTTTCGCCAATACCTCCCATCTGTGGCTAGCTGGCCCTTCCCAGCCCCCCTTCCTTGGGTGGTCTAGGAGAGACCAAGGATCTGAGTTCTGACCAATGAAAGGTGGGCAGGAGTCAAGTGCACCCCTTTCAAGCCTGTCCCTAAAACTGTCTCACAATCTCCTGTGATGTCTCTCTGCCCTTGGCTACTGGCCGAGTGCAAGGATCTAGGGAGGGCTCCCAGACACTAGGCACTGGGGGCAGGTGGGTCACATGATAGCAGCTCCAAGACGGGGGGAGCAGAGCCTCCCCTACACCCACATTGGGCTACTAAGTGAGCTAGAAGATGCTTTGTTAGCACAGCTAGCATTCCTTTACCCTGGCTGGTCAGACCACTCTGCCAGTGTTCTCTTAACTTTTAATACTCTTACTTATTTTTAGTCTCCCCCCTGCAAAATACAAACTGCATGAGGTCAGGGGCGTGGCCTGTTTTGTTTACTGCAGTATCCCAGCACTTAGAGCTTAGGAAGTGCTTTTTAAAATATCGGTTAAATGAATATCGGTTAGTGAATGAATGTATGAGCAAACCTCAGTCCCATGACGCGGGCTGAAACCCAGCCAGTCACACTACCTGTTTCTCGGTCAACCCCTCTGCGGAGGGATTTTTTCATCAGTTTACCTGAGAAAGTTGAGCCTGGTCTCAGGTGTAAGGTTGGCTTGTCGATTTGGCCAATTAAAGAAGGTCTCACATATCTTAGTAACCTTCCCCGAGCAGAGAGGCTTGCGGCCCTCGGCTCTGTAGGTCCCCTGGCTGCTGGCGGCCGCTGGGTTTGGCACATGGGTTGGTAATAAGTCGGAAGTATTTTTCCATTTTGCAGAAAAGAGTCAGTAATTCGCCCCCCACCGTGCGAGGTTGGAGAGCCCACCAGAGGAGTCCGGACCACCACCTTGAGATCATTGACAGCCAGTGCCCACCCAGCCTTCCCAAGCCTCAGGGAGACTGGTCCTCTAGCATTTTCGGCAGGGACAGCCGGCGAGCTCTGCCTTCACTCAGGAGCGGGAACAGCGCAGGGCAGGTGCCCCTGCTGATAGCCTCCCAGGGAGTGGGCCTGGTCCTACCCACCTTGCAGACAGACAAACTGAGGCCTTGAGCGGTCAGGAAGACCTCCCCGGCTTTGCCTCTAACTTGCAGAGAAAGCGTGCAAGCTCTTCCCGGGACTCCCAGATGGCCCTCAGTAAATTGTGAGTTGGTGCTGACAGGATCACCCCTTCCTTACAGGTGAGTAAACTGAGGCACAAGCAGTTTAGATATGCACCCATGCGGGGTGCAGAACCGTGGGTCAGACCCAGCAGTCCATGCACTTGACTGCTATGAGGCTCACGGGTTGATCATGGTCTTCCTGGAGCCGGCCTCACGGGACCTCAGGGAGCAAATGGGTGATGGAGGCGGCCAGGGCTGTAAGCTGCAAGGGGCCGTGCAAACGTGGAGTGCCCAGAAGACAGGAGAGAGGGGTCCTGGGGGGGCAGGAAGAGAGATTTGGATTAGACAGGGCTCTTCAAAGAAACAGAACCAATAAGATATAGAGAAAGAGACTGACACACACACGCACACACACGTGCGCACACGCAGACACTGAACCCCTGGTGGCTTCCCTTGACCTGTGGACAGAGTCCAAACCTCTTTCTCTGGCCGACAAGGCCTTTCTCCACCTCTCCCTCTCTTCAACCCCCAGACCCAGCCCTGACGCCCTCTATTCCTCCAATACCCATGAGGCCCCATCAAGCTCACCCACTTCCACTCATCACAAAAAGCCTTCTTCCTCCTGTCCTACCCATGAGGTCCATTCGCCCAGCCCCCGGATCTTTGCACATGCTGTTCCCATCGCCTGGGCTCTATGGTGCCCATTATCTGTGCCAAAGCTTCCTTCTCCCAGCAGCGGCTTATAACGTCACCTCCACGGGGACCGGTCCCTGACACTTAGTACAAAAGTGGCTGAATCATGACTATGTGTAAAATCACATGTTTAATATCCGTCTTCCCTGAATGTCTTGGTTTCTCCAGCAAGAAGGCTGCTTGGCCCTCATGGAGTCCCCAGGCTGTGAGCAGGGCACTTAGTAGGCCTGCACAGCATTTAAAAGGATATATGAATGTCCATCATGATGCAAACGTGTTTCCAGTTGGGTACAGTGAGCGTTCTTTCTCATCCCTGACCATATGTTGTTTGCCTAGATGACTAAGGCTCACGCTCAGAAATGTCCCCATCATTGCACAACCCCCGATCACACGCCAGCCGCGTGGCAGCAGCCTGCCCGGAGACCTCTCACCCCCACGGGACTCCGCATCGCCCCCTCCCCTTCCTCACCCAGAGCCTCCAGCCCCACATTCCGGACCCCAGCTGCTGAAGACCCAGGTCTCATGCCAGCTTCCGTCTTTCCTTTCTAAGGGGACAACCCAACCGCAAGTTCAGACCCAAGACCCAGCTCAGCCGCCTATTCTCTGTGTCACTGGGGCAGGTGACTTAACTTGGGTCTATACAGCAAGAAGCTGGATCAGAGGATGGCCACGGGCCCTCAGCCCTGACTGCGACCCACAGCCGTCTGTCTCCTTCTGCATCTTGGCACGAACGCCCCTTCTCACTGCCAAGACTTCTTCTGCCTGGGGGCAGAATCCGCTGCTCACCTTTCCGCCCCAAGGAACTCTTAAGCCACCAGATTGTGCCACCCCAGCCACACCAGCCCGGGGGTGAGCCTGGGACCGTACACAGAAAACAGGGCTTCCCTCCGTCTTTCCCTGCCTGCAATGGCAGAAAACGGAGTCAGCTTTCCTCAGTGGGCCCTACACATTCACACACACACAACGCTTACACACTCACACGCCTACATACTCCCCCACGCTCACACATACACACTCACACCGCGACACACGTACACCGGCACGCTCGTGCTCACACACGCCCACATCACGTTTCCTTTGCTTCAGGAGGGGCTTTTTGGTTATAAGCCACAGAAACCGATTCTGGCATACGTAAGGAGGAGAGAGGCTGAGGACAAGGATACGGATGAGGAAAAGCCAGAGACATTGGGAAAGTTCCCAGAACGACAGGAGCCAGAAGGCCAAGTCTTGCGAAGGACGGGGCACGGCCAGGGGAGACACCAGCACCAGGGACTAGCAAAGGGTCCCTTTAGAGTTCTGCAAGCAGGACAAATCAGCCCACCACCACTGCCTGATTTTTGTGACCAAATTATACCCTGCATGTGAAAGATGACATTCACTCACGATATACGGAAATCAAACCCTCACGCTGTACGCCTCGAACCTATACGGTGACGCCTATCAGTTATTTCTCAATAAAGCCGGGGGGGATTGTATTCATAGTATGGTCAACATGGTGTCAGGAATATGATGTAAACCGACCTCCCGTGCACCCACCAGCCAGGTTAAGAAACAGAACATTGCCAACGGGTCAGAAGCCCTCCCGTGCGTCCTTCTGCACCAAAGCACCCTGACCATGCTCCGTCCTCACATTCATCCTCTCGAAGGTCAAGTTCCTGGAGAAGATCTTCTGATCCACCCAACTCAGCCACATGCCTACCGCTTGACTGACAGTCCCCACTGCATGCAATGGGGACCAAGGGGGCCTCCGATAGGGAATCAGAGGGGCTGTTCTTGGAAGATGTGGGCTGAGTGCTGGGCGGACACAGCAAGACAGCTGCAAAGCTCCAAAGCTGCTTCCTTCTCCTGTGTCCTTTCGGTTTTGACTCCCTTTTCCTTGCACCTCTTCTCTAGCTTGGGCCTGTGTCTGCGGGGTTGACCCAGAACCATATCTGAGGGACAGACAGGCCTTTGCTGGTCTTGAAGCTGGAAGGGCTATGAGTCCAGGGATGGGTCAGCCTCTAGAATCTGGGAAAGGCAAGGGAATTAATATGGTGATCCAGATGGCTGGGAGCCCAGGAGAGGGAGGGTATTGAGGCACGGAGGTGAGCCCAGCTCCCCCCACCATGGCTCGGCGCATGCGGTCACCTCCCAAGTAAATGCCCTGCACAGAAGCCTTTGGCTGTGTCTCCACTCTGGAAGGAGTTTCTTCCAGCACGTGCCCAGATCTGCAGTCATACACCAGGTATCCCAGGCTACGGGTCAGCAGGGGATCGAGAGCCCGCAAGGTGCTTAGACACTGGACCTGGGGTCTGAGCGCTGAGCACACCCCCGTCTCTTAGTTCATGAGCTAGAGCAAGTTACTGCTTCTCTCTGAGCCTCAGCACCACTACAGGTAAAAGGAGACACCTACTTCACAGGTGTGTTTTGAATATTAAATTAAGTAATAATTATAAAAAGCCTTCAGCCTAGTTCTGTCCACCGGCAGGTGCTGATAACAGCTTATGATCATTTCTTATTATTGGTGAGGGTGGGAAGGTGAACACTTCCCGACCGGCTTGAGGGTTCTTTTCAGGATGTGTCCCCTGCCTGCACCTTCAAGGGGGTCCTGGTCCAGGTGGAAACTTCCAGAGCAGATGGCCAAAGTCCCAGAGCTGTGCATGAGCTCCCACGACCTCGTCTGGCAGAAGATGACAGGCCTCAAGCTGTCCTGATGTTGCCCTCTCGAGTAAAGGAGCATGTAATTAAATGAACAGAAATTAAGGAAGTGTGGGAGCCCCAGAGTGACCCCGGAGAGGGGGGCAGGGAAGGGAGCACAGCGACTACACAGGGCACGGAGCTGCCTCTGGTCATTGAGCCAGCGTGCTGCACCCCCGACCCCGACCCCCGAACAACAGGTGTGGGAAGGCGGGTCCAGTTCCGGGAGCTGCCCGTGACCATGTGTCCATGGAACGTTTAATCCCCGACTGGGGATAATAGTAAGTGACAGGAGCGTGCCAGGCCCTATGCGTGCAGCACCCCTGAGGTCCTTACACAAGCCATCCTCTCGGGACTGTTTCCAGCTGCATTTGACAGATAAGGAAGCTCCACTAGGGCCTGGCTTGAGATTCACAGCAGAGCCAGACTGCGGACCGGGCAGCCCACGGCCACCACCGCGCAGGGTGCCTACCAGTGCCTGAGTTCCAGAATGTACGACAAAGCAAAGTTGTTCACATAGCCTGAGGCTGGTTGATGGGTAAAGATTCCCTCTTGAAAACATTAGTTCATCCATCTGCCCACCACACTGGAGCTGCCAATATGTAAAGAGCCTCCAGGGGTAAAGATCACAGCTGAGCTGTGGGAGACCCATTGGCCTGGTAGAGAGGGGACAGAAGGCAGTGAGGGACAAAGCGTATGGGGAGGGACAGGAGGCAATGACTCAGGGGAGGCTGAACAGGCAGCAGGAGTAGCCAAATAAGTCATATGAAAAGAAGGGGAGTTATAGGCAAAAAGAGAAATACTGGTTTTGATCAAAGTGGCACTTGGCCATCCATGGGTCTCCTCTTTCTCCCAAACCCCTTTAAAATGTTAGTAGAGGTGTTACCAAAAAAGATATTACTCTACAATTTCATAAACCCGGCAGAGGCTGCCATAGCAGCTGAGTTCGGAGATATTTAGTTGGCAGAAAGCAGAAGAAAGATCTGGCCAAATGGAGGTGGTTCCCATCTAACGGCTTGAACCAAGAAAAACACACCACTTGCTCAGACACCACAGGGGCTCAGTCCTGAGGCACCAGGTGCCTTGGAAGGAAGATGTTGACTATAGGACTGCAAGGGGTGGGAGTAGAGACTGGAAGAAAGTTTCTCTGCAAAATATCTGGGGTGCCAGTCTCCTGTCTGACGCCAGCATCACCTTCTCCTTCCTTCCATTGCCACCTCCAGCCCCAGACATGAGTTTTATCCTTTGGAAAAATCAAAGAAGAGAGGGTAGAGATGAGGCATGAAGTTGAACAGCATAGGATTCAGTGAAAATCTGCCCATTGAGCCCTGGCACCCACAGATCCCTCCCTGCCCTGTCCCCAGAAGGCCAATGGCCGGGCTCTGGCCTCCTCAGGCCGGGGACCGAGGGCTCTGCTCTGGGAAGCTGAGTGTATTCAAAGGAAACTCTGTAGCACTGACCTTGAAGTTTCCCCAGCAGCAGTCCTGGCTTGCTGGGGATTCTTTCTCCATGAGGCGCACCTGTCACTGAGGCCAGGAAGTATGCAGAACCTAGGACCAGCTCACTCCTCAGGATAAAAAGACAGCCAGGGGAACTGGCTGTTGGAGGAAACCTGCTCACCCAAAAGCAAAGAGGAAAAGAGACCAAGGATCAGCAGGGCAAAAAATTAGAAGAGACAGTGCAGACATTTTTTAAATTATAATTAATATTCTCACAAAAATAAAATATTGCACTCACTGCACAAGAACAGGGTGCTATAAGAGGGAATAAGAATACACAGAACTCTTATACATTAAAAATACCACGACTAAGATTGGAAGAAAAATCTCTGCCAAGTACATACGTATCTGATAAAAGACTTGCATCCTGAGTATATAAAGAGTTATCAAAATCCAACAATAAAGAAACCTACAATCCAATTAAAAAGCAGACAAAGATTTGAAAGGACACTTCACCAAAAAGATTATACGATGGCAAATAAGGAGATGAAAGGGTGCTCAATATCATTAGTCACTGTGAAACGCAAATTAAACCACAAGGAGGCACCACTACACACTTACCAGATCGGCTAAAATTATGGGGCACCTGGGGGCTCAGTCGGTTAGGCATCTGACTCTTGAATTCAGCTCAGGTGGTGATCTCAGGGTCATGAGATCGAGCCCCATGTCAGGCTCTGCATTGGGCATGAAGTCTGCTTGAGATTCTCTCTCCTTCGCCCTCTGCCCCTGCCCCCACCCACCCCACCCCTACCCTGTGCACATGCTCTCTCTCTCTCTTTCTCAAAATATAAATAAATAAAGACTGGCTAAAATTAAGAAGACTGACCTTACCAAGTGCCAGTGTAACTACGAGCTAACTGCGACAGCCATACATTGCGGGTGGAAAAGTAAATGATTCATGCAGTTTGGAAAACTGTTAAGCAATTCCCAAAAATGTTGAACATACACTTACCGTTTCACCCAGCCATTCCCCTCCTAGCTATTTACCCAAGAGAACAGGAACTCTATGTCCTAAAAAGCCTTGCACGTGAATATTCACAGCAGCTGATTATTTTTATTTATTTATTTATTTTTTTTTTTTTTATTATTTATAATGATTTTTTATTATATTATGTCAGTCACCATACAGTACATCCCCGGTTTCCGATGTAAGGCTCAATGATTCATTAGTTTGTATAACACCCAGTGCACCATGCAATACGTGCCCTTCTTACTACCCATCACCAGTCTATCCCATTCCCCCACCCCCCTCCCCTCTGTGGCCCTCAGTTTGTTTCTCAGAGTCCATAGTCTCTCATGCTTCATTCCCCCTTCTGATTACCCCCCTTTCTTTATCCCTTTCTTCCCCTACTGATCATCCTAGTTCTTATGCTCCATAGATGAGAGAAATCATATGATAATTATCTTTCTCTGCTTGACTTATTTCACTTAGCATTATCTCCTCCAGTACGGCAGCTGATTCTTAATAGCCCCAACCAGAAACAGCCCAGATATCCATCAACAGATGAATGGAAAAGCAAAGTCTAGTATATTCATCTACACAACAGTAGAACGTGATGGGCAATTGGCAGGCCCAACGGCATAGGTGAATTTTGAAATAATCATGTTGAGTCAAAGAAGCCAGACAAAGAGGGCACCCTGCATGCTTACATCCTTATAAATCTCGAAGTAATATAAACGAATCCATGGGACAGAAGGTGGGGGTGGCAGGGCTGCAAGGGAGGGATCCCCAAGGGGCTCCATGGTGGGACGTATGTGTTCGTATTTTGATTGTGGGGATGGCTTCGTGGCGTATACGTCCGTAAAAACCTGCCGAACTGCACACTTGCAATAGGCACGGCTTATTATGTGTCCATTATATGAACCAACAGAGCCGGTTCAAATATGATAACTAATCCTCGAAAGAAGCGTTCAAAAATAATATCAAAGGAAGTTCCCAAAAGAAGGGAAACAATAATAATAATGAGTAAGAAAAATTCTAAGAGTTAGAGGTTCCGTACAGGTGGTTCCAAACTAAGCCATTAGAAGTTGCAGAAAAAGAAAACAGAAGCAAAGCAGAGGGAGAGACTTGTCGAAGAAATGATAAAGGTGCCCTTATTTGGAGAAGAGGGTCTCTGCAGATGTGATGAAGACAACAAGAATCTGGATTGTCCGTGTGGACCCTCGATACCATCCCAAGTGTCCTCATGAGAGGGAGACGGGGGAGAGCAGGCGCTCACAGAGGAGAAGGCAGGTGACAGGCGGGGGGGGAGGGGGGAAGGTGGCCAGAAACCAAGGAGCACCAAGGAACACTGGCCACTAGAGCTACTGGGAAGCGTGCAGCCCGGCTGACATCTGCATCTCGGACCCGTGCCCCCCAGAACTGAGAAGAACACCCTTCTGCTGTCATAAGCATGTCATAAGTCATTTGTCACAGCAGCCCTAGGAAACCAATATACTTACTCGTGGCGGGACATGTGGCTCCCCAGTCACAGCACAGCACACGTGGGCACAACAACATGAAAACTAATGCACCCAAACTGTTGATATGATCACATTGGGGGGCGGAGGGAGGGGAAGCAAGAGGAACATCTATGTGTGTGATGACACACCAAGATGCGGGGACAGGTGGGGGGCCGCGTCCGGGGAGGCTCAGAAGCCTGGCAAGGCCAGATGCAGATTGGCCAGGCTGTGGGATGTCCGCAGAGGAGGGCTGTGAGCGCCTTTATTCTTATGGGTCTCCCCTGCATCTCTGAGTGCCCCTGCTGAGTATGGGAGTTCCCCACCCCTGAGTCTTGGAGGACTGCCTACGCGTTCCCAGCCTCTCTTGCAAGTTGGGATGCAGATACTTGACCAGGATTTCCCATCAGACGTTCCCACGTGGGGCCTTTGAATCCAAAGCTAGTGAGCACTGGGAAGCCGTCCGGGAAAGGTGGTGGCAGCAGCGTCCAGCTCCCTAGTGCACCAGGGGACAGCGAGGCATCCAGCCCCAGTCTGGGCGCAGCAGCAGCGGTGAGACCCCCCGCCCAGTGGGGCAGCAGCAGTGTCCGCACATAAGTGGCCCCAAGGGGGCTTCGGGGCATCACGCAGCTGGCTGCATGGCCCCCTGCCCCCGACCCCCGGGGACTTGAGCGTCTGGTCACGGCCTTGGGTGCACAGACTTGCCCCGGGTTCTACTGTCTGTCTCTAAGTGCTGTGTGCGCAGGGGGCCAGGGAGAGAACTCATCTGTCCAGTCGATCAGCAAGTACCAATTACACGTCCGCCTGCGCCAGGCACCACGGCTTCCTCGGTCATTTGACATCACCCTCTCCGGCTTCCATCTGATTGCTAAAATGTCCTCTTTCCTCAAAAAAAAAAAAAAACCTTGGAATCAAAAAAGTGACCCTCGGGGAAGGAAAAAGGTCACCTCCTTACTTTCTGAATCACTCCGGTCTGGGAAGGGGAACTCAGCTCAGTGCCCGGAAGGGCGGCCAGCCACCACCCACACGGTCTCTGCCTCGTAGGGGGGGCCCCCTCGCTTATTTCTGGCGACAGGGAACTCAGGATCCTGCTTGCAGCTCGACACCCTCAGGGTTCCTGACGGGGTGGCATTTAGGAAGGCGGGGCTTATTTATGGGGCAGGAACAACAGGACATGCTCGCTGTCACCATGACACCGAGGCTTTCCTCCCTCAGCCCCAGAGCACCCCTCTCCCACGTCTCCAGGCTGCTTCTGTGACCCACCGAGAAACACAGGGACCCACTAGGGACCCACTGCCCCCGCCGGTGGGGCTGGAAAAAGAAAAGCCCAGCTGAAAGTACCCCAGTTTCCCCACTAGGCGCAGGGTTGGGTGGGGGGCCTCCGGCTCTGAGGTACCCCTCCCCGCCCCAGGCTCCCTCAGAGACCCTCCCAGGCTCCAGGCTCCCGCTGTGCCCCCCCCAGGGCCCCGTGTAAGCGCTGTCCCCTTGCCCCACCTCCTGCCGCCCCAAGCGGCCTTTCTCAGAGCGCACACAGTGTGGCTCTGTGGGGACTGGGCCGCCCTACACATTCTTCAGCTCCCACTCTCCCTTCTGTTGATGATTCCAGTGTCACTCACCTCACAGAGCTGTGACAAGGCAGCCAGGTGAGGAAATGGAGGGGAGGGTCCTCTCCTGCCTCTGAAGTGCTTGGGGAGGGAGCTGCTCATCTCTCCACCATGAGAAATCAGGTACCAGCCTTCCCAGTTCCTGTGAGCCCTGGATGGGCACAAGAGAACAAATCTGGCCCTGGGGGGTGTTTGAGGGACAGATGGATGGATGGACAGATGGACAGATGTGTGAGAATTCTGAGGAGGCCACAAGCCATCGTGAAAAAGGTGCAGTTGGGAATCAGAAAGCACCGGGTTCACGGCCGTCTGCGGCCTTCCTTGAGCGGTTATTGAGCACCTAGTGTGTGCCTGCCTGTGGACTGGAGGATACTGTGGATACGGCCCTTGCCCTCATGGAGCTATGAGTTCAGGGGGACACACAGGCGAACAAGCTCACAGCACTGCACAGGGCGGCTGTCCCACAGAAGAGCACCCAGGGGACACAGGAGAACAGGCGGGGGGGGGGTGTGGGGGGACACCTTCTTAGCCAGGATGGCAGAGAAGTTTCCGTGGGAAGGAGCCACTGAGGCTGGGCCTTGGAACTCAGGAGAAGAGGGCTTGGCAGGGAGCCAGAGGGAAGAACATTCCCCGGGGAGGGACCTGCAGTGCCAGTGTCCTGAGTGAGCAGGAAAGCGCTGGCTGGACCACCGGGCCTGGGGCTGGGCTTTATTTTAGAAGAAGCCTCAGGAGGGTGATTTACCTTCTTACAAATCCCTCTGGACAGAACACAGAGCACTAGTTGCCAGAGAGTAAGGGAGGCATGAGAACAAAGGGGCCCGTGCTTAGCCCTTGCACTGTGCTGGGGGGCCATGGGGTGCCGGCTACAGGAGTTTGCATTTGCCAAAACCTACAGACCCAGACACCACCAAGAGTAAACTTTACTATATGCACATTTCTTTTTTTTTTTTTTTAAGTTTTTTAATTACAAAACGATCCCTCTGGCAGCTGGAGGAGGAAGGGTGGGGGTGGGGGGGCATGGGAGACTAGCTGGGGCCCCTGCAGGGATCTTGGTAAGGGTAGCTGGGTCATGTACCTGAACTCACATTGTTGACCTTGGGGAGCCCCAGGTTCCTCTTTGAGGACATGATGCTATGATTTCCACCTGCAGGCTGACCCTGTGGGCGGGGGTGACACCTGTAACCTGCCTGGTGGGGCCTGGCCAGAGCGATGTGCTCAGCACTTAGGAGCCTGGCTTTGCCAGAGGGTGGCTGCGACTGACCTCAGCGTGGCGGGACGGGAGCTCTCCAGCCCCGTAGCTGCCGGGACCGGGAGGGGCCAGGGGCTGCGTTCAGAAAACAGACCTGAAAGTAAACCCGAGGGGAATTACTCAAGGGTGAAGGGCACCTGGATGCAGGCCCCGGCTTGTGGCTCCAGCCACCCTGCGCAGAGGAATGTGGCCCAGAATGTTATGTACTTCTGTGTTTCTCTCCCAGGGAGGCCGGGGCACTGGTGTTGGGGTGGAGGGCAGACAGGTCCCAGGGACAGCCTGGCTTGTGGGGCGACCCTCAGGGAAGAGGAGACTCTGGATCGGCGCCCCGCATCGTGCAGGCCAGAGCACCAGGGTCAGGAGGCCTGATTCCTGCTCCAACTCAGCCTCTCTCAGAGCTGGGCGACTCTGGGCCAAATACTCAACCTCTCTGCTTCATTATAAGACGCCAATGAGGGGCGCCTGGGGGGCTCAGTCGGTTAAGCATCTGCCTTCGGCTCAGGTTATGATTTCAGGGTCCTGGGATGGAGCCCCACCTTGGGCTCCCTGCTCAGCAGGGAGTCTGCTTCTCCCTCTCCCTCTGCCTACTGCTCCCCCTGCTTGTGTTCCCTGTCTCTGTCAAATAAATAAATAAATAAATAAATAAATAAATAAATAAAATCTTAAAAAAAAAAAGACTCCGAGGAGGAGTACGTGGGCCTGCACCTCAGTGAACTGAAGATATTCTAGCCGACACTGGGGGTGAAGGCGGTATGGATGCTGGGGCTGAAGGGTTGGCCCCTGAGTCAGCAGAAACTCGTCTAAGCCCCAGGTCGAAGTGCCCCTCGCTCCCCAGCAGCATCGGAGGCCGAGCGCATGGACCCGAGTGCGGAGCACGTGGGAAGGACACCGCGGGGACAGGTGAAGTGGAAAACAGTCCCGCGGGTGCTCAAGAAGGTAAAATAGGGCTACCGCATGACCCAGCAATTCCACTCCCGGCATGTGCCCCAAAGAACTGAAAACAGAAACTCGGATCCTTTTACACAGATGTTCATGGCTGCGTGGCTCACAACAGTTAAAAGGGAGAAACAGCCCAAGTGTCCGTCAACAGTGAACGGATGGACAAAGGGGGGCTGTAAATAGGCTGGAAGCACAGACCCCGCCCCGTGGGGGAGCCTCCCACACATCAGGCGGAGCGAATGTTCACAGACCGTGCGATTCGATTGGTAGGAAATACCCAGAATAAGTAAATCCCAAAACACGAAGCAGGTGGCTGGCTACGGGGGCTGGGGAGTGGGGCAATGCGGAGTGACTGCCATGGGGTGCGGGGTTTCCTTTGAGGGAAATGGAAATGTTTCAGAACCAGACAGAGGAGATGGTACCACGTGGTGAATCTGCTCCATGACAATGAGCTCTTAAATGGTTAATTTCTGTTGTGTTTTTTGTAAAGGCAGGGAAGGGAGAGTGCCTGTGGTCCATACTGCAGGAAGAGGGGACTAATCCAGTGAGGGGCAGGGCTCCCCAGTCCCTATTAGGCTGCCAGCAGCCCCCGTGGCCCACGTGACATCCTGGTTTACCATGAGGAGCCTGGGACCCTGCCCAAGCTAGAGCAGCCGTGATGGTGTGGGGCTGGAGGTCAGGTCTGCACCCCTTAGGGACCCCTGCCTCCGCCTGCTGCTCAGCCAACGCGCCGCATACCCCCCGCCGCATACCCCCTTTTCACCGGAGCCTCACGCCCACCAGGCGGGAGTATCGCCCCTGCGGTACCAGGGGGAGCGGATGCACAGAGCAGTTAGAATCTAAAATCGTGGGCATGAGCCACCCCAGCGACAAGGGACGGGGTTCAGGAGCCCCTGAGGGACGACAGGTTTGGGGTACTTGGAGAGCACAGACAAAGTGAGGGGCTGCAGAGCCCCGAGCTCGAGCTCGGTGGGCAGGGGGCTTCTGGAGCAGGTGCACGGTGCCGGCTAGAGAGTGAGGGGAAGGCAGCCCAGGTGAGGGAGGGTCAGCTAGGAGAGCGCAGAGTGACCGCCAGCTGGGGTCCACGGGGGCTGCAGACCTAGATGGTGAAGGGGCCCCTGGTAGACACATGGGACACGAGTTCCCCTCCAGGACTGGTTGCCCTCCCTACGGAGTCTCCCCTGAACAGGGGGCCCACAGCGCCACCTCTGGCGGCCAAGGGGATGGAACCCAAATTTGGGATTTGGGAGGGCAAATGGGGGTGGGGAGGGTCATTCGATGTCCCTCCAGCTCCCCCTCCCTGCACATCCCCAAACATCTTAGCCAATCACCCAGCCTTCCCCATCCCTGCCCCCTCAAGTCCTTGGAGGAGAAGCCTCAGCCACCTCCACTGTTCACCGGACTCCCCCTCCTGGGGACCCTGGCTCAGCGGTCAGTCCCGAGAGAAGAGGGTCCCAGGGATGCCAGGAACCAGCCTCCCCTCCTCGCCCTGAGGATTTCCCAGCCCCAGCCGCAGGAAGTGAGTAACCACCTCTCAAGACCTACTGGCGACAGCCCCAGGGCCAAGGACAGAGTTAGGAAGTGTGGCTAGGCTGACGGGCAGACCAAGGGCTCCTTTCCACCGAGCCTGGGGTGCTCAACAGCCTGCCAGGCCCAAGGGGAGCACGCCCCACCACCCACCTGGAAGAACAGCAAGGAGATGGACGGAGGGACTGAGGAGGGACGGGCCTCCCCACTGCTGTCTCCCCCACCCTAGAGCACCACTCCCAGCCCACCTCGGAGGTCTGCATACCAGGAATAGCAGGGATCTCACTCACTCCGGGAATCTGGAATCCGGGAGGGTTAGGTGTTGTGGGAAAGGCCAGTCAAATAGAAACAGTGGGGAAAACTCCCATATCCCGAAGTTAAACAAAAACAGATGAGCTTGTGTTTTGCAGTGTTGCCCAGTCTGATAAGAAGAAAGCACATAGGCACATACAAGCTATGAAACAATGAATGATGTCATTTTGGTGATTCCACCGACGACTCAAACACAGTGATATTCGCATTTAAAATTGGCATTGAGCAATATGAAGATAAATGGTAAAATGCCTGCTAATAATTTACATTTTTAACCTTGCTTTCCTTAGAACGACATTAAATAGCCAACAGTGTTATCATCAGGCAGTCGGCAGCCACAGGGCCGGAGCTGGGACTGTGCTCAAGGTCAAGGCCTCTAGCAGGGCCGTCCGTGTAAGGGACTCTGGGAGTGGGGACCAGAGGCGGGACGGAGGGCTGGGATGTGCTCTGTGGGGTTCACAGGTGTGGCTGTCAGAGCCAACCAGTCAAAATTACAGGTTTTGCATGTGTTTTGCTATGCACCAAAGTCAGAGCTTACCTTTCAGTTCTGCCTGCCGGTTTTCCAGGACTGGTCTGTCTGGGGGGGGGGGGGGGGGGGGCGGGGCGGTGTGACGGATCAGCCCTTCCCTCAGTGGCTGCCGATCACAGAGAACAGGGGTTGGCTTTCTGGTCAGGACGGTGGCGTTCTGTACAAAAGCACAGCCCACTCCTGGGGGCCAGTGACAAGGGCCTTCCTAGGTAGGGGGGTAAGGGGTGGGAGTGACAACTCTGGCCTCACACACAGATGTTGGAGAGAACATTCCAGAACACAGGGGTGGAGGGGCAGACATTTATAAACAAGCATAGGTACATACATGTCTACAGCTTGCTTTTGTGCTGTTTTCTCTGCACACAGGTGCGCTGGCTGGAGCTGGGAGTCCTGGCAGGCCTGAGTCCCTCTAAGGGCCCCAGCCAAGCAGACCCAAGGGGGAGGAGTATAACAAGTCAGTGGCCGCAGTCATTTTGCAGGAAGGGTTTAGTCAAATTGCCTCATAGAAAAATGAAGGACAGAAAACACGCGAACACAGATAAAAATTAGAGAGAGTTGTTCCTGAGTCCACCTGAAGCTCCTTTTGAAATGGTTCCCCACCCAGCTTCTGCCCCTAAGCAGGGGACGAGCCTCAGTGGCAGACTGCTTCCAGGCAAGGGTGTGTTGGATACATTCACTTCTGTCGAACAATGCACAGCCTAGTTATGTGGATGTCTGATTTATGAGTGCGTGGGTAGCTGGATAAGTGGGCGGGTGAGCGGATGGATGGATGGATGGATGGATGGATGGATGGATGGATGAGTGGATGGGTTAGTGTATGAATGGGTGAATGGGTAGGGTAAAGGATGGATGGATGGATGGATGGGTGGATGAATGGATGGATGGATGGATGGATGGATGGATGGATGAGTGGATGAGTGAATGGGTAGATGGGTTAGTGTATGAATGGGTGAATGGGTTGGTTAAAGGATGGATGGATGGGTGGATGAATGGATGGATGGATGGATGGATGGATGGATGGATGGATGGATGAGTGGATGGATGGATGGATGAGTGGATGAGTGGATGGGTTAGTGTATGAATAGGTGAATGGGTTGGGTAAAGGATGGATGGATGGATGGGTGGATGAATGGATGGATGGATGGATGGATGGATGGATGGATGGGTGGATGGATGGGTATTTGGATGAATGGGTAGATAGACCTGTAGGTGAATGAAAAAGTAGGTGATTGTTTTATAAGATTTAAACTTTATTTTCATGGCAAGACACAACACAATGACAATTGTAGGGATGAAAGGTATAGCTTTTTGTTACTTTCATTCCAAATGTGAGACGGCTTCCAGGCACGTCCACACAAAGGGTTGTACCCAGGGACAGGGTAGCTGCAAGGAGCAGCTTACTTGTGGCCAGCAGGGCGGGCTTAGTTACGATTCCCAGGCTCCCTGTGGATTGGCTAATTTGAATAAGTTTCCCCAAGTTCCAGGGTATGGGGGCTGTCCACAGTTATCCGGTACCTGGCCCCAGGGGGATTAGGTACATAGTGGCCCCGAGTGTGAGAGCCCAGCAAGGGAAGTGTTGGAACGTGAACTTAACTGCTAACAAAAACTGACCAGCCTCCAACCAGAACTTCAAAAGTGGATCAAGACGGTATTGTTCAAAAACTACATTCCAGGGCGCTTGGGTGGCTCACTTGATTAAGCCTCTGCCTTTGGCTCAGGTCATGATCTTGGGGTCCTGAGATCGAGCCCTACATCAACGTCATTGAGCTCTCTGCTCAGCGGGAGCCCGCTTCTCCCTCTCCTTCTGCCTCTCCCCCTCCCGCTGATGCTAGCGTGCACTCTTTCTCTCTCTCTCTCAAATAAATAAATAAAATCTTTATTTTAAAAAACCTACATTATTGGGGTATATGGAAAAGGGTGTAGACGGACAGATGCCTTTTGGAGCTCTCTCAGTCAATAGTATTTACAGAAGCATCAAGAGTGCATTCAGATAATTAAGGATTTTTATCCCATAGACCTGGAACCTGAGAATGTACCAGCTGGGGACTTCGAGAAGTCTCTGCGCTGATGGGTCCCAACATGCTTTGGTCTTCCGGACCTGAGGAAGGCAACAGATCCTCTCCCCCAGGAAAGGCACACACGCACAATTCTGCACACCCACTTAGTGGGCCCCGTGCAGCCTCTCCCCAGAGCCCCGTCTCCACACGGAGAGCGAGAACTCTCAAGTTAAGGAGGCCTAATGTGGTGGGACAGGCCAGTACTCTGGAGAGTCATTCGAGGCACCTGGCCCGGGAGGGACTTGACTCGAGTCTATGCAACCAGTCCACAGCCACGTCAGGCCCAGATCCCAATACACCTTCCTGGGACTCAGTTTCCCTATCTCTACGAGGACAGAGTGGAACTGGATCACTATTTGTAGACGTGCTTCAGAGAAGGTAACAGGGAAAGGGGTTCTGACCCTCTTATTTATTTCCCATTCCACTTTATCTGATCTCTTTGGAGGGAAAGGTTTTACCTTAAAAATACATACATTGGAAAGGCCCTGAACTTGCCGGCTTTGAAGCTGCTGGAAATGGTTAAGTGCTAACATCCGTAAGTCTCCAGGTCTCCGGAGTAAAGCCAAGAAAACCAATCCGTGTGGAAGTGGGAGGAAACCATTGCCAAACATGCCCAGACCGGGTGGGGGGGTGATCTGGGGGGGCACAAGCCTCACGTGTTGCCAGAAAACAAGACAGGGAAAGGCGCTCCTTCTCCGAAGTAGTTGCCATGTTTCTACCACTTGGGAGGCAGGCGGACTGTTTACACTGAAACTCAGACATCACAGCAGTCACGTGAGGGAAGTAATGAGAAGAGATAAATGTTGTATTAGACAAACTTATCACTTACAGAGGGTGCCAGCTGTCTACCGCCGTGCCAGAAGGAGGAATGCTGGTTTTTAGGAGTCACCTGCAAAGCAATCCACTTTTCACATCCATGATTGCATGTAATTGAGAAAGGGGATCGTACAGCGGTTCAGATCACAGACTTTGGAGCCAGTCTGCCTGGGTTCCTGCGAGGATCAGCTGAGTTCATCCATTTAGGTGCTTAGAAAAATGCCTGACACAGAGCATAAGTTATAGATGGGTCAGGGCTGTCATGAACACTCACCACACCCCCTCTGACACTTGTCACGATCTCCGCTCCATCTCCCCACTCAGAGAGGGTAAGCCACTTTCCCGAGGCCCTGAGGCAGGGAGTGAGGGGACGGGGATCCAGGACTGCCGATTTTGAGCACTGGATACATTTACCACCCTGTGGCTCTAAACGGCAGCCAGCCTACAATAGAATATTCCTTGGGCTAACCTGGAAATCTTCCATGTGGCTCCCTGAGCTCTCAAGGCTCAGGGGGCAGGAAGAGCCCTGGGTGACCACAGCCACCCCGCCTGGCCTCTGCAGGCGTGGGTTCTAAAAACTGTGGCCGGACTGGCCCGGTCACCGGGCAGGAGCGCTGGGCTGGGCTGGAGGTGGAGGGAGGAAGTGCCCAGGAGGGCGGTGACATCACCACCCAGCCCTTGAAAGATGAGCTGTTCCCTCCACCACTTCAGCGCGGGCTCTGGCGGCTCTGGCGGCTCCTAGGAGGGGTGAGGACATCAGGCAGCCCTACTGGACCGAGGGAGCGCCCGAGGTACCCGCGTGGCTTGCTCTGGACAACGGGGGTCCCGGGTAGGGTCTGGTCCAGTCGCCTCACCATTGCCAGGAGGACAGGAGGTCCCAGCACAAAGAGAGAGCCGGCAGGTGAGTGTCCCAGGGGCTAATTTCCCTGGGGTTGGGGGTAAAGTCCCCTCAGGTCCTGCGGAGAAGTTCCCTTCCTTTCCCAGTCCTAACAAGTAACAAGAAGGGCTCCCAGCCGGAGGAATTATCTTGTTTGTTCCAGGTTTGTCTTCTCCCTGAATCGAGACAGTCATGTGTGTATTTGCGTGAACAATTTAATGATTTGATTTTTATGGACTCTGGGTAGCTGCCTCGGACTTCAGCAACAAGGGGCAAGCAGGGATGGGTGTGGGGTTTAGACTCTGGAATCCGGCTTTTAACTCACAGCTGTGCTGTTCATGGGCCCCGTGTGACCCTGGACAAGTTGCTTAACCTCTCTGAGCCTCACAGTCTCTCTGTCTGCAAAGTACCCTGCTAGCTGGCCCTCGGGGTGGAGGGGGTTAAATCAGAGGGCAGAGGAGAGGGTCTGTAAATGTGATGTGCAGGGAGGCGGTGGGAACTCAGGCAGGCTTAAAGCCCCTCGGTCCCGGTCCTGGTCCTGGTCCTGGTCCTGGCTGTCCAGGGCTGAGGGATAAACCTGGACACCCATTCAGAGCCTGGGCTTTGCACGGGTTGGAGTCCCAGCTCTGCTCTTATTCCCTGCGTAACATTTTTGAGCAAATTATTTTTTTTCCCTGTTTCCTGAGCGTGGAGATGACTTGGCAGGGAGGTGGAAGGGTAGGCATGGGCTCATGCCAGCCTGTGTGCCTGCCACCACAGCTGCAGTGGGGCTCCAGGAGGGCTGCCAAGGGCAGGTGGTTACATGAGCCTGGGTTGGGTGGGCAGTGGGCGTTGCTTGGGCGGGCAGGTTCGAATGTGCCTCCCTGAGTCACGGGCTGTCTGTGGCTCCTGCACACAGGAAGTGGGAGCTCTGGCCCAGGTGTGGGGCGGTGGGGGGCCCTGGCCCAACCCCCTTGAATTTCTTCTGTAAGAGAGAAAAGGGCTTGGGCCGGGGCCAGGGTGAGCGACCCCAGAGGGCACTGCCTCTTCTCTGGAGGAAAGTCATTCTGTGTCCTTCCAGGCCCTGGCAGCCACGGGGTGACAGAGAGCCCCACAAGCTTGAGGAAAGAGTGTGCCATTTCCCCTTGCGTGGGGTTGAAGGCAGGCAGGTCTGGGGAACAGCCAGGGAAAGAGGTTTGGGTAAAACATTGAAAACAAGAAGGCTCCCATGCCATCCCCACAGGCAAAAGCCTAGGGCCCCATTCCAGCCCTGCCCTAAACTCACAAAATCCCTGCGATCCTGTGCTCCAAGCCCCTCTGGGTAGAGGTGAAGAAACAGTCTCAGAGCGGGGACATCACCTCCCCCAAGCCCTTTGCTCAGGTCAGGGGATGCCTCAGCCTCTTTGGGACTCTGGCTCTGTCACTTACACACAGGGGAAGGTTCAGATGACTGCCTGAGTCTGGGGGCAGGGGGGTGGTGGTCTAAGGACTTGGGATTAGACCACATTTGAGAGATGCCGGCCAAGCAGGGACCACACAGGGGAAATAGCCGTGCTACGTGGTCTCGGCTAACACAGTGACAGCGTCTGGCCTGGCCTGCAGTTCAGAGCGGGCCAGAGGGACTGGTTTTCAGAATGAAAGCAGGGCTCTCCTCTCTCGGTTCACGGCTGCCTCCCCTGCACGGAGAACCGTGCTCAGCATAACGCAGGCTCCGGTCACTACCTGCCGAATGAGCAGATGGATGATGGATGGGTAGAATTCCTACGTGACAGACGCCCATCTGAAAAAGCTACGTACTGGAGGATTTCAAGGGTACGACATTCTGGAAAAGGCAAAACTATGGGGATTGTAAAAAAGATCAGTACCTGCTGGGGGTCGGGGTGGGGAGGGGTGAATAGGCAGAGCACAGAGGATGTTTAGGGCAGCAAAACCGCTTTTATGAGGCTGTAGTGGTGGGTACACGTCATCACACATTTGTCCAAACCCACAGAGTGTACAAAGGAGCCCCACGGACTTTGCGTGATAACGATGTGCCAATGAAGGTATTCACTGCAGGAAATGCACCCCTCTGGTGGGGGATGTTGATCATGGGGGAGGCTGTGGGTGAGAGGGGGCAGGGAGCCTCTGGGAAGTCTCCGTACTTTCTGCTCAATTTTTCTGTGAACCTAAAACTGCCCTAAAAAAAATTGAGCCTACTTAAAAAAAAAAAAAAAAAAAAAGGAACACGAAGCAGATCTGTGTGCTGTTTTGAGAATTCAGAAGGCACGTAGAATATCTCAAGACCATGAGTCAAATGATCCGAACCTGCTAAGATTTGACCCCCAAGTGCATCCCTCCCAACACCCACCCTGTCCGGGAACCCCCTGACCTGTGAGTATCTTTCTTAGTGTACATACTTCCAGGGACAGGGAGCTCACTACTTCACCAGCCAGCCCGCTCCGTCTCAGGAGTGTTCTACCGTTAAAAAGTCCCTCCTTAGGCTGGAGCTAGACTCCTGTCCCAATGAGCAATGGTCCACTTTTTTTTTTTTTTAAAGATTTTATTTATTTATTTAACAGAGAGAGAGAGACAGCCAGCGAGAGAGGGAACACGAGCAGGGGGAGTGGGAGAGGAAGAAGCAGGCTCCCAGTGGAGGAGCCTGATGTGGGGCTCGATCCCATAACGCCGGGATCACGCCCTGAGCCGAAGGCAGACGCTTAACGACTGCGCCACCCAGGCGCCCCAATGGTCCACTTTCTATTTCTTGGAGCTGGAGTGTATGCATTCTAGTCCTCGCAGGCCTTCTCTGAGCTAACTATCCTCAGCTCCTTCACCAAGACATACTTTCTCCTACAAACCCAAACAGTCAGCTACTTCTTTGACTCTGTCATCCCAGTGGGATCTGGAGGCTATTGGAAGCTAGAAAAATATGAGCCCCCCCCCCCACCAAATCATCACAGCGCAAAGCACTGGAACACACATGAGCTGTGGGTTCAAATCCTGACTGTTTACCGGTTAGGGCTCTCTGAGCCTGCTTTCTCCACGGTGCAATGGGGATCTCCACTCCTGTTTGTGAGGACCACGGCGAGGCTTAACTCTGATGGTGTCGGTGGGCTGTAAGCAGGCATCAGGCTCACTGCAGGTGCCCGCCTAGCAGAGGGACGGCTTACCGGGGGGGGGGGGGGTAAGAACAGGGTCTGGGGCTATCAGAGGTGCTGTCTTTGCTCTGCAATGGGGCCACTGCGTCTTGGGGATTCCCAGGGAAAAGGGCCCCCAGCACCACGCGCCCAGGTTCCCAGGCAACGCATCCTTGGGTGGTGACAACAGGAGCCCCATCATACTTCCCTTCAGGGCTCAAACTTTAGGTTTCCGGTCCCCCACCCCCAATGCCTATGGGCTTCCTGATGTCTGGGGCCTGGGGAATGCTGGCAGGTGGGGCACAGACAACCGGCTTCCAGACCCCAATCCAAACTCACCAGACAGCAGAGAGACCTCAGAGCAGTCACCTCGCTTCTCTGGGCCTCACGGGGCCGCATTTGAAAATCGGCGTTATCTGTCCCTGACATCCCCCAGGATGCTGTGAACTGTAGAGTGCATGTCACTTCAGTGGTTGTCATTGTGCTGATCTATACCCATGACTCCGCGTCTCCTCTTTCCTGAGGGTTCCCTGAACGACCACACTCCGGCGTGGGCATTGTGTCACAGGGAAGGACTAGCCATTTCCAGACGTTGCTGTGCATCCTGTCATATGTGGAGGTTGGCTCCCTCCTCCGGCCTCCTGCAGACACCAGGGCCCCCTCCCGGGACTTTAACTCCTACCAGCTCCCGGGACTTTGAAACAGGTGGACCCATGTCCACATTTGGGAGACAAACTGCCTGAGCAAAGGGCTTTCTGAGGGGAACAACCCTGAGGAGGTCCTGGTAGGACCCCTAGGGGATGTTGTTAAGTGTCAGCTAGTAAAGTGGGGGTGGGAGAAGGGGCCTCTGGGCTCTCTTCTGACCGGAAATGTCCAGAAATGAATGGCTAGAATGCAAGAACATGGAGGGGAGAGGAAAAGCCGGGTGCCTCCACCTGGCACAGGTGGGCTCGGCAGGGGCAAAGGCCTGCGGACAAGGCAGTCTGCACAGATCACTCGTGGTAACTGAAACAGTGGGAAGCAGGGGACTCAAATGAATTGGGGCAGGCGGGCAGTAGACCCCCATGGCAGCAAAGCCTCGCTCCCTCCTAGCTCTGAAGCCATCGCAGAGACTGAATCCCACCCCCACTCCTCCCCAGCCGTGTGACCCAGGACAACCCCTTAACCTCTCCTAGCTTTGGTTCAGTCATCTACAAATAATCATAGAATCGGAAATCTCCTAAAAGGAACCAGGAACTGCCTGCCATGTCTGGTGCCTTTGAAGTGGGGGGCTGGCTTGTTAAACGCAACAGGGCGACTGTGCGTCCGGGACGGGTCCATTCTCCTCCTACAACAACGGGTACCCATACCATGCTCTACACACTCAGAAGAGGTCTGGAAGGAGCCGGGGGAAACCAGAGGGAGCACTTGCTTCTGGAGGATGCTGGGGGCGGGGCCAGAGCCAGGAGGCAGGCTTCCTGGTCATGTATACACTTTCCTACTCTTTGAAATTCTTATCGCAAGCAGGCATACCTCTTTGCAGAATTTCAATATATATTTAAAAAAAGAAAGAAAGAAAATAAAGTGGAAATAAGGAGACAAAGTCCTCCAAGATGCCCACTCTCCACAGCCTGAGTCTGTCCTGCAGAGGAAGGGAGGGGACAATTACACATTGGCACAGGCACCCAGAAGCCAGTGCAGGGAAGAGGCATCGAGGGAACAGGAGGGACCCCAGGGTGGGGGCACAGGCCGGCCCTCTGGTAATTCTGTGAGTTTTTGAGGAAGTGCATACACTGTGCATCTGCTGGGTGGGGGCTCTGTGTTGGGCACCAGGATGCTGCTGGGGACCCAAAAACAGCTTGTCGTGCTCAGACTCTGGGGAGGAGTATTTTTCTGGAAAAAAATTTTTTTTTTTTACTTGTATGCTCATTCCAGCCGAATGAGAAATTAATCCCATCAAATAATCCAAGAAAGGGGAAGATGTTATAGAAAAAATCAGCGTGATCCGTGAATTAGTGTGATCGAAACCATCTAAAGTCTAAGGTGTGGCTAGCAAGTTTGGTTGTAAGGTAATTTTGAAGCTTCATAACTGTTTTAAAAGGATGCTTCAGATTTTAAAAAATGGTCATAATCTGGCAGAACTAAGCTGGGAGAAAGGACTTTCTTAGACTAGCACGGAGCAGAGCTGCGGGGCACAGGGTGACCCAGAACCAGACCCCGCGGCACCCTCCTGGCTGGTAGGGCCTACACCGGGGTAGGCTCAGCCGGGCCTGGGGACAGCAGTCTCTGCAGTGACAGTCAGAGGCACCTGGCTGTCAGAAGCCACAGCCATTAAGCTCTGGAACCTCTGTGGCTCTGGCCGCCAAGAGAGAGCAGGTGTCCCGAGGAGACGTCTTTGTCACTACAGACTGGTATTTAGGTGAGTTTCCAGGCTAATCTCTTGTGAGCCTCACCGTGCAAGCCAGCCCCCCCACACCCTAAAGGCTCTGGGGCACCGGTGAGAGAGCGCGTGTCAGCCCAGCAGCCCTGAGCCTCAGGCCCCTAAGAGGGTCCCTTCCCAGCAGTCCCACGGCAGCCATTCACAGGCCTACGTCTCTGCAAAGTCGACTTCTTTGAAGGTCCGTCTGGACACTGAGAGCAGGCTTCCCCGAAAGCGGCCTCCAGTCGGCTGCGGTCCTGGGCCAGGGGCGGGATAGGGGGATACTGGCCTGTTGGCCCGCAGCCCAGCGTTCTGACCCAGGCGTGGCCATTCGGTGGCTGAGAGACGCAGGGCGAGTCCTGGACTTCTCGGAGCCTCTCCTTTCTCGCCCTATTGGGGTGTAAAGCCCACGGTCCACAGCCGCTGTGCGGCTGAAAGAACAGAACGGTGTGTGCAGATGGCCACGTGACGCCACATTCCCCCTGTCCTTGCCTTACTGATCGGGGCTCCAGCTCAGACACCCGCCCCCAAGGTCCACAGAGCCTGGTGGGAGAGACAGTCGAGGGCCCAAGAAACTCTCACACAGCACTCTGCTTCTGGAGCCCCTGGTGTCATCCCCAGAGGACCCGGGACAGTCACACACATGGCTTGTTCCCAAGCATCTCAGATCCAGAGCCAAAGGCAGGGTCTCCATTCTGCCTTCCCTGGGCCTCTGTCACCACCAACAGATACACAGACACACACACACTATACACCACACACACATGCACACACACACACTATACACCCCACGGACACACACACAATACTACACACACCACACACACACCCCACAAACACACGTATCACACACACACAGTGCCACCTGAAGTCATCTCAGCCCCACCTCTGGGTTCCCTTCCCACCCAGCACTGTCACCAGTGTTCCCTCTGATGACCCCACTAAGCAGGGCTGCTCTCCCCACTCGAGAGTCAAGGAAAAGTCTTCAGAGCTAAAACAGAGCGAGTCAGAGGCCAAGCTAGGTTGGGACCTGGTCTGGTACTTCCCATGAGGACATCGTGCTTCCCCGGATAAGCAACGGTATCAAGAGAGGGGCCGCCCCCCCCCCCTAGCCTGGGTGCTTCCCACAGTGGGACGTAATCCAGAAGCCCCAGCTGGGCGCTAACAGTCCTGACGGCGACACCTTGCATGTCCCTGGCCGTGGACCCATGTTTACTGTAAGAATAAGAATGAGCCATGGAGATTTTCCTTGCAAATGGCCTGGGGAACTTCTTCTGAGAGTCTGTTTGGACGGTGGTAGCTGTGGCTGAGGGGCAGGGAGGGGGAGCCCCCGGGGGCAGTCACCACACAGAAAAACCCTTACATCTGAAGACAGTGGAAATGACGATTATTCCTGAGGCAGGAAAGGGAGCCGAGGCGTAATGAGGTCCTGGGTGCCAGGGGTGATCCACTGGCTCCCCACCACGTCCTGCACGTGGGAGATAAAGCTCCTTGCCCTACCAGTGGGGGACCCAGGCAAATAGGCCTCACGTGTCCCAGCTGGCCGGACCTAGGGCAGCCAGGGGACGCAGTTGAATACACCAGAGGCTGGAGAGGGAAGGTCGGATGCCTGGGTGGCTCAGTCGGTTAAGCGTCTGCTTTCAGCTCAGGTCATGACCCTGGGGTCCTGGGATCAAGCCCCACATCCGGCTCCTTGCTCAGTGGGGAGCCTGCTTCTCCCTCTCCCTCTGCCTGCTGCTCCCTCTGCTTGTGCTCTCTCTCTGACACATAAATAAATAAAATCTTAAAATTGAAAAAAAAAAAAAACCAACAACACAGAGGCGGGGGAACAGGGGAAAGCGGCAAGCAGCCTACAAACGAAGGAAAATCAATCTGGCCTCAGGTATTCTGCGGCAACAAACACGCCAGCTCCCCAGCAGAGGAACCCCTATAGATTCAGGAGGGAAACAGGCTGTGATCCCGAACGGTCCTCCATGAGCAAAAGTAGCAGAAAGACATGCTCAAATCTTGAAGGCTCACAAAATATGCCATCCCTGCAACTGTCATGGAAAAAATTACTCAGAGACATAACCCAGGCAACAGAGGCATTAATCAAAATCTAGAACAGAAGTTGGGAGACGATTGGCTTCTGCCACGGGGACCCCAAATTCAGGAAATCAGTCCGAGTCCTCTGACACTGAGGGCTTACGACCGGGAGAAAACCGCAGCTTCCCAGAAACTCCCTCAGCAGCAACTCATCCGGGTACTTTTCCCTGGGTTTGAGAAGCCTGCTGACCACCTGCTCAGAGCTGGGGCTGGGTAAACAGGAAACACTGGAGAAACAGTTCATAAATACTTTAGACATTTCATTTTAAATGAAAACAGGATTGCATCTTTATCAGTTTTTATGTAAGCAAATCTTTTCCTTTGAACACAAGTTGGCTGATTTTCTTCCTTACACAACCTAACCCATAATTCATTCCCTATGTTTTGAAAAATAGGAGAAAGCACTTAGCTTAATTTAAATATCTTCATTACAAAAGTCATGTATCTCCTTCATAGAAAAATTGGAGGTTACTACAACAAATAAAGAAAATGATCCCAGACTCAAAGACAAACACCGTCAGTTAATAATTCAGTATTTTGCCTATATTCAAATGTTGTGTGTACAATTTAGTGCTCTGCTTTTTTTTTTCTGCTTTACATGATATCAGAAGTACTTTTTTTTTTTTTTTTTTTTTGGTGAACCGTTTGGAGCATCATTTTTCCTAAAGATTTATTTATTTATTTGAGAGAGAGAGAAAGAGAGAGAGCACGAGCGGGAGGAGAAATGGGAGAGGCAGAGAGAGAACCTCACGCAGACTCCCTGCTGAGTGGGGCGCCCCACGCGGGGCTCAACCTCACGACCCTGAGATCACGACCTGAGCCAAAACCAAGAGTGGGTCGTTTAACCAACTGAGCCACCCAGGTATCCCTGAAGCATCATTTTAAATATATATAACCGATTTCCTGGTCCTAAATATTTTGGTTTTTCTTATTTTCCTCCTCTAAATGCATGGAGCTTTTCCTGTTCTTTTGATTCTTTTCAGAAATGCCAAGCAAACAGGAAAGGGATTTTTTTTTTTTTTAGGTTCTTGATTTGTTTCAATGAATTATCCCAATTGAATTTTCTAGTGACGGGTTTGGGATCCACTCACCCTCTCCAGCCTAACTATATTCAGAGAAGATACCCAAGCCACACCTGTCTCAGTCTGAGACCGGCCCATTAAACGCTTGCAAATCAGATTGTTTTTATGCTGTATTGGCCGCGGTGGGTGCCTCCAGGAATCGGAGCCAGGCAGCCAGACCCTGGAGATGGGGGGTCTGGCATTGCATCAGATGAAAACGCTTACTAATAGCAATCCTTACTGAGAACTTATTAAAAACCAACCCCATTTTCCCGGTAAGGAAACTGAGTCTCAGCCAGGCTAAGGGACCAGGCAGTGAGCAGGGACACAGGACCGTGGCCCCTGTTTCTCCTGCGGCAGGCTTCAGAGCAGAGCGTGTGAGAGGGTGAGTTTGGAAACGGCCTCTGCCTGGCACAGACTCGCAATGGGCCAGGCGGGGCGTCTCAGAGGCTTTCGGTTCTAGTCCCCAAACTGGAAAACACAAGGGACGAGACAGGCTTGTGCGTGTCAGAAATTCTCCTCGATCCTGGCTCAGGAAGTGGCAATTTTCCACCTGCCTCAGCACCAGAAATGAGAAACCATGGGGTCCTGCACCGCCCCCCCACCTGCCCAGCAGGGTCTGCAAAGGTCTCAGAGCCCTGGGCAGACCACGGCTCCTTAGCAGGGTTACAGGAAGACATAACAGTGTTCTGATGTTCGACCCCCTTCTCCACCCTGCCCCAGTCCACCCCCGCCTCAAGCAGAAGGCAGCCCAGTGGGTTAGAATAAATGCAGACCTTGGTCTCAGGCCGTCCTCTGCATCTTTGTAGCTGGGGGGTCTTCTGGGGGTGGTGACCTCTCTAAAGTTCATTTTTCACGCAAAAATCAGGTGGCATCGCACCCGGGGTAAGCCTCTCACAGTGTTGCTTGGAGAATTAAGGAGCTCAGGTCTGTGAATCACCTGACTTAGAGTTGACAGCCCTAGGACCTTTGCAACATACGAATTTCATATATGTCTCAAACCGGAAAGGCCAAGGAGTGACAGGACCGTGGCATTGGCTTAGACAGCTATAGGTAGTTGTAGGGCTTCTATCTGTAGGATTTAAGGAACCTTGGTCCAAATACACCAAAAACCCTGCCCAGACTTTACTTGAACACCTCCAGTGACGGGAAACTCACTACTACAAAGAGCAATGCAATTGGGCAAAGATTCGGTCGGCTGAGCACTAACAGGACCAGGCATTCAGAGAAGCAAGAACCCTGTCCTGTGCTCAAGGGACTGACCAGATGGCAGTCGGGATGGGTGTAAAGAAAAGGAATAGCATGTGTGTGTGTGAGAGAGAGATCTGAGCCTGTTTTGCTGTTTATTAAAATGAAGACAATACTATGAGCCACACACACACCCCCCCACTTCTTACAGGCCCGGTGGGAACCCAAGGACACGAGAGCACTTTTATACAGCATCCCAGGCCTGGCTCTGCCACCAAACTGCTGAGGCTCAGTTTCTTCATCTGTAAAATGGGGCCGTCAATGCCGATCTAGCAGTGTTGTGAGGGTTAAATGAGTTACTATGTGTTATGTGCTCAGAGCAGAGCGGGCGACCGGCAGATGGTACACGCATTTGCTGTCAACGTCACCTTCCTCATCCTCATCTGCCCTTCTGACACCTAAACCCCAAGCGCCTGCTATGGGCCACGGCCAGTGGCCGGAGGTGGGGGTCCAGTGGAGGGGAAGGCAGATACACCTCCTGCCGTTGTATCCCCCCCATACACACCCACACTGACCCGGCAGGGAGAGAGGCAGTAAGGGAGCTGTGTACACAGTGTGCTCAGACGTAATGAGCACATAGGGGCTGGGAGCCTCTCTGCAGGGACAGCTCAGCCAGGTCTCCGAAGGCCTCCTGGAGGAGGTGGCATGAAGCTGGATCCGATGGATGAATAGGAGTTGGAATGGGGAAAGTGGGCAGGGAGGCAGAGAGGTAGATCTCTGACCGAGGCGTCTGGGGCCCAGCAGGCCCAGAGCCGATGACGACACTGTTAGGAACCTTGCGAGCTCATCGACACATCACGTCGGGCTTGAAATCAGCCCTGATTTCACCACACAAATCTGCAAAGGCTACAAATGAGGCTTCCCCCACCCCATCCCTGCCGCCCCCAAGAGCCAGCTGGTAACATTCACTGGCACGCCGCACCCCTGCCTCTGGCTCCCCTCAGTTGGCTGGACAAGCTCACCACCCTCATCGGGACGGGTGTCCCAAGGACGAAGGACAGGACAGCAGGAGTCGCTCTACCGCCCGCAAGCCGTCCTGCGCAAGTCCGAGGGAACGGCAGGAGTATTTCCTGAGCAAGTGTTCACTGGGAGTCCACCCCACGCTGGGGACTGGCCAGCCGGCCTGTGAGTCGGTCCCTGGGGCAGCTCAGGATGAGTGCGGGGGCATTTTCTCAGGCACACGCTTTCCTGACCAGGACAGACAGACAGCTGGAAGCTGACCGAACTTTGCATCAGGAGACACAGAGGCAGGAGCAAAAGAAACCATTAAGGTTTTGCTCACGCCTGCCTTCTGGGAGGTAAGGGGTCACCTCGATCCTGCAGGTGGAGGTACCACAGGAGACCCCCCTCCCACGCTCCCAGCCTCCCTCTCCAAGCCCCCTCAAGGCCACTGACCCGCCCTGGTCATCCACACTTCACCCCCTCTGGAGTCCATCCTGTCGGGCATCTCCCATCTGTCCATCTCCTCCCCCCCCTCTGATGCCACCAGCTCTCCTGCGTGGCCGCCTCAGCCCCCTGACTCTCTGCCTCCCAATTCAGGGAAGCCCCCAAGCTCTCCAGAGTGACGGTGTCAGTCACACCCTGACAACACCCTGCTCTTTAGCTGGTCAGGGACCCTAGTGCAAAAGCCGTGAAGGTGAGATCTATACACGAAAGCTCTATGGTTGAGGTCAGCTGGTGTGGGTGCTGAAGTGATCAGCCGATCACTTCCTCCAGGAAGCCTCCCATGCTGCACCCTTAGGCATACTCCAACCCCCTGGGAGATCCCCGAGGGCACATGCTGGCTCTAGTTTACCGTACAGTGACACTATAAAGAGAGACCGTGCAGCGAGGTGTCAGGGTTCGAATCCCAGCTCTGCTAGGCCCTCACTGTGTGACTCTGGCCTCTCTTTCCCAACTGTGGGAAATAGTAGACGTCCATCTAAGGTGGTTGTGGATTTCCTCAATTAATTCATGGAAAGCCCTTGGAGCACTGCTTGGCAATCACAGTAAACCCTACTAACTGAGGCTAGCGTATGTCCTGGTGGCTGGCCCCCAGGAAGCGAGCACAAATTCATGGAACGAGTGATGTATAAACAAACAAGAGTTTATTGATCACGTATCAAAATGATATTTTAGATATACTGGCTTAAAAATATGGTACTAAAATTAATTCAGTCTGCTTCTTTTTCTGGTGTTGTTTGTTTGTTTTTAATGTGGCTACTAGAAAATTTAGAATAACTTAAAAAGCACTGCTCTAGGCTGTGGGACACCAAAGAACGAACACTCAGGATTCATGAGGAAGTGAACTGAAAGGAAGTGAAAGCAGAGGGAAAAATGTCAGGAAAACCTCCAAATTCAAAGAAACATAAGGAACATATCAACCAATGCAATATGTAAAGTACGTTGGGTTCTGATTCAAGGAAATAACTGGGGGCGCCTGGCTGGCCCAGCGGGTAGAGCAGGTGACTCTTGATCTCAGGGTGGTGAGTTTGAGTCCCACGTTGGGTGCTGAACCTACTTAAAAAAAAAAGAGAGAAGAAAAAATAACTTGAAAAATATATATGACATCTGGGTCCGGCAGAAATTGGACCACCACCTGGAGAGTTGATGCTAGTATATTACTGTTGATTTCTTATAAATGTGATCATGGGTCTGGGGGGACGCTTCTTGAAAAGAGTCCTTATCTGTTAGAGACGCCCCCTGAAATACTACGGAATAAAGGGTAGGCATGGGAGACTGGCTTTAAATCTCACAGGAGAGGTGGGGTGGGTTCTGGTGTAGAAACAAGATTGACCGTGAGTTGGCGCTTACGGAAGCTGGGGGATACATACGGAGAGTTTCATGATGGTAGCCTGTCCGTTTGTGTATATTTTCAAAGTTATCCGTAACAATAAGCTAAAAAAGAAAAACAGAAAGACAAACCTGGGGCTCTGCCTGCATTCCAATCCCGGCAGCTCCACCGTGCTAGCTGGGCCTCTGTTTGCTCATCTATGAAATAGGGAAGTAACATAGTCCCTATGCTGCAGAAGATGATCTATAATGGGCCTTGAAATGTGCAAAGAAAAAACATTTATTTTGCAGGTGCTTTACGCACCGTTATCAGTCTTCACAATCCCCTTTCTATGGGAGGCTATCCCCATGTACCCTAGGGACTAGGTCTCCTGCCGCAGGCCATCAGCCGGACAAAACCAAGACACCCGGTTTGCCAATGTCCATGATATCAATACCTGTGCTGGGGACTCAGGGCCAACTTTTCCCATCCTCTCTGCTTCTCAGGTCTTGGGAGACTCAAGGTCTATTCCTTTGCAGATCAACACTAAGAAATATGCTCCCCTTCCACTCCTTTCTAGAAAAGGTATCACACAGGCTGAACCTGGGGCTCTGGGATTAATTCTGAAGGTTGACTCCCTGGGTTCCAACAGGCTCCACCTCCCAACGCAGAACTGGGCAGAGAGCCAGAGTCCCAGTGCTGGAGCCAGGCTCAGACTTGACTGTGGCTTTGTCTCGGGCAGGCCTGGCAGGCAGGGCCCCGGGGTCCTCCGAGGCAGGCAAGCAGGGAGGCATGCTTCCTGGTAAAGGGGAGCTTGCTAAGATTGACTCATTCCATCCATCTCCATAAATGGCTTTGGATGCCAGCAAGTGAGAGCATGAGACCCTGAAACAGCACTGTGCTGGTCCCCCTCCCCCAGCTTGCATGTTTCCCTGTGGCAGCCCATTTCCTCTTTAGGGACATGGTTGTACAGAGGTCTCCAGAACCATCTATTACATCTGCTTATTGTAATCGTGGAAATGAAGTCCCAGAGATGGCAAGGCATTGATCCAAGGTCACATCTGGTGCTCAGCGACAGAGACAGGAGATGGTCCTTGAGGGATGGCACTAAGGCGTGGCTTGATGTCCACGTTCTTTTGGTCCTGCCCAGTGTGTCTGCGCTCCTCCCCCGCCCCCATATCTCACACTGAACCTGACGATTGCATGGGGAATAGAAGTGCATTGAATGCACAAATGAGCAGGAAACGAAGGCGCAATAGAACACGTCCCTTCGGAACGGAGACCTCAGACGTCACGGTGTGCAGGAAGGCACAAAACTCCACCTGCCCCAAACTGGGTGTTCTCCACTGTTCCTCTCGCACGCACCTTCAGCAGGACCCGAACCACTTCGTGCCACAAGTGTTGGTTTTTTCTCTACAGCTGGCTCCAAGTCTCTGTTTATTTTGTCTTCCTCCCCCTCGTTTTGTAAACCCGCTGCGTGGGAAGACAGTCACGGTACACGCGTGCTTGTGGCAGAGGAACCAGGCTAGTGGCCAAGGTGGCTAAGGCCCCTGGCCAGCTGCCCTCTCCTCCCACCCCAGCAGGCCCACTGCCACCCTTGGGCCACCAGGACCCTCAGGGAGCCAGAGAGTCTGCAGAAGAAATGAGTGTTTTCAGCACACCCAAACCGGAGCCTTTCCAGGGGAATTGCTTTTCTGGAAAACACTCCCTCCGGACCCACAGCCTTCCTTTCTTGCAAGGCTCTCTTGCAAGGATTTCTATTTCCTCCCTTTATAAATTATTTACATGCTCGTGACAGCAACCCTGGAACTTTTGGGGAGTGGAAAGGACACTGTTATAATTACACAAAAGTGGCTGCTCTTAGGTCTGGTGTCTGCCCGCCACACCGTTGCACGGGCTAGGGGTGTGAGGTTGGGGGGTTTTAAACATGTTCACAATCAGACAATATTAGCACCCAGCTCTTTCTTCCATGTGGATGAGGACAGCTGTGGGATGATTAAAAGAAAGAAAGAAAGAAAGAAAGAAAGAAAGAAAGAAAGAAAGAAAGAAAGAACGAAAGAACGAACGAACAGAGAGTCTGGGTACCAGGATTCCAGGACCTGGCTTCATGGCTGAGTGCAGCCACTAGCTGGCTGTGTGTCCTGGGAAAATGCCCACCATCTCTGGGCATCCGTGACCGCTTCCATAATGTGAGCGGGTCTGATGAAATGCTCGAAAGCCCTGCCCACCCTAATATTCCAGGATCCTGTCAGATTAACCTAGGAAGAGTTTCCAGGGGTGAAAGGAAGAAGAAAGGAGGAATAGGTTTGGTACAAGAATCCCATGCATCAATTAAGACAGATCCTCGGGCTCTGTCCCCAATGGCCCCAGTCCTGTGACTGCCTCCAGAACCCTGACTGCCTCTGGCCTGCACCAGACCCCTAAAAGGCCACTCCATCAGGAGACAGGCAAGGCCTCAGCTCTTGTCACAGGCCGGCACTTACTTGCTGTGTGACTTTAGACATCTCATCACTTCTCTGGGCCTCAGTTTTCCCTTCTGTAAAAGACGGTGGGGGTAGGTTGAACATTTTCCTTTTAAGGAAAATTCTTTCCTCCAATAAAATTGCAGTAACCTGACATAGGGCGGAGAGGAAGGGAACGCTGACTTGATGGAGCATTGAATATGTGTCGAGTTGTTCTAAGCACTTTGCAACCATTAACCTCCTTTATCTCCCAGAAACACTACAAAGTAAGTGCTATTAACATGCCCATTCGATGGATGAAAAAGCTGGAGGGGTTCAGCTGCTTGTCCAAGGTTATACACAGCTAGTACGTGTTGATGCCGGGATTCTGACCTGGTTGGATCTCGGCCGTGAAACTCCCATCCCTAGTCATTCCAACCCCTTGGGGACATCTCCAGGTACCCAGCCTGTGCTCTTCCACATTCTCATGCGTGCACACACGCGGGCACACACACGCACACACACCGGGGCTGCTCCTCCATATACACTCATCAAACTCCCTGCTCAAGCCCCAAACCAAAAGCGCAGGGACTGCTGATTCCCCAACCTTCCTTCACGCAGCCAGCTGGACTGCCCTTGCCATCCCCACAGGCTGCAGCCACCCCCACACCCAAAAGGGGGAGCAAAGGCAAAGAGGTGGGAGCATAGCAAATGTCCTGGGGGAACAGGAGGGGGGGCAACGTGGCTGGGGCATGTTGACCTTAAAAATAAGACTGTCGGTGGCTTTACCAGCAAAATGGTTTATCTGAGAATAGCAGAGAGTTGCAATTTGGGACACACAAGCTACAGCAAAACCTTGGGCAAGTGAAGAGAACCAAGAAGAGAAAGGCTCTTTTACAGAGAGAAGGGCAAACTTGCGAGGGGCTGTTGTAAACAAAAAGCCTGTTGGAGTAAACTGGGAGTTCCAAGCGCAGTGGTTTCTCACTGGCTGAGCTGTGACCATCTCTCATTGGCTGGGCTATTGCTGGGCAAGAAAAGAATCTTCCTTCTTTCTGCTGGGGTCCTAAGGCACAAGCTTCTTTCCGCGCTCATGTCTTCTGCTGGGTCTGTAAAGCGCTACGGGGAGTGTGTGGTGTGAGAGCTCCCCCTGCTGGCCTCCCAACCCCATTTTGCGTTTTTTTTTTTTTTTAATTTTGTTTTATTTGGAAAAATATTTATTTTATTTTTTTTCAGGTTTTTATTTAAATTCTAGTTAGCTAACACATATGGTAAAATTGGGTTCAGGTATAGAATTTAATGATTCATCACTTACACATAATACCCAGGGCTCATCCTAAAAAGTGCCCTCCTTGATACCCATCCCCCATCTAGCCCATCCCCCACCCGCTTCCCCTCCAGCAACCCTCACTTTGTTCTTTATTGTTGAGAGTCTCTTATGGCTTGCTTCCCGATCTCTCTCTTTTTTTCCTTCCCATATGTTCATCTGTTTGTTCCCTAAATTCCAGATGTGTGTGAAATCACACAGTATTTGACTATGACTGGCTTATTTCACTCAGCATAATTCCCTCTGGTTCCATCCACATCACTGCAAATGGCAAGATTTCATTCTTTTTGATGGCTGAGTAATAGTCCGTCATATATATATGATGTGATATATATGTGTGTGTGTATATATCTATATATATATCTCATATCTTCTTTACCCATTCATCAGTCAATGGACATTTGGGCTCTTTCCATAGTTTGATTATTTTGATAATGTTGCTATAAACATCAGGGTGTGTATGTTCCTTTAAATCTGTATTTTTGTATCCTTTGGGTAAAGTGGTCCCATTTTATTTTTTAATTTTTTTTTTAGAGCGGTGGGGAGGGGGCAAAGGGAGAGGGAGAGAGAGAGAATCTTAAGCAGTCTCCCCACTGAGCACCAAGCCTGACGCGGGGCTTGATCTCACGACCCTGAGATCATGACCTAAGCCAAAATCCAGAGTCAGGTGCTTAACCAACTGAGCCACCCAGGTGCCCCAAACTGACCCCATTTTAAATGAGGTTTCCCTTTATTCCATTGCACAGGCACTAGGAAAATGTATCCCATGACAAGGGATTAGAATAAAGGAATGGTTTCATCAATAACGATAAACAAATGCAATGCTTTTCTGAAAGGTGTCATTATGACAACCACGGAACAACATGGAAAAAATTCCTTTGATATGATATTCCATGTAAAACCACAGGAGAGGAAAGGATGCTTGCATGTGGATATGCATAGGGATAGAACTCTGGGAGACCTGAACATGTTTAAATGGCTGTTCACTGTGTTTATATTATCTTATAAAACAAAAAGGGAGGGTGGGATTTTTTTTAGGGGAAGGATTGGTGTTAGGTTGTTGGATGACGTTGCCCGATCATGAAAACTTCAAAACCCAATGTGGGGGAAGGAAGGAAAACATGCTGAGCAGAATAAGCTGCCAATAATAAGCAAAAGATAAAGACTGAGCCAGGCCCGGGGCGTCCGAAGGCGAGCAGAGTGCAGAGTCGGGCCAGCGCGCTCTACCCTTTGCTGCAGAGCTCAGTGCGGCCCGGGGCCCCCGGCTTCTCTTGCCGTCTCTGCAAATGTTTCCAAAACATCCCAGGCCCGTAAAGTGTGCAAATGCCAGGAGAGCCCAAGTGATGGAACTGGGCCTTCTGATTCTGCTCTCTAGGAGTTCCTAGAATGGGGGTTGACTTCCCAGAACCCCATCCTTCCCCAGACACGGCTTTGACCTTTTTTCAGGGCAAAGGAGAAACGGGTCCCTTGGAAACTATGTGCCCAGGCCACACACGCTTCTCCCGGGCTGCTGAGGCCAATGAGGCGCAGGAGCCCCTCCTCCCCCGCCACTCCAATGTTTACTGCGGCCCCAACTATTCCCTGGTGACCGGCTATAAACAGCACCCTACGGGTACTCGTGGAAATGAGAGTGTAGAGGAAAGCATCTGTTCTGGGGAGGTGTCCGGGAGAGGGCTCCACGATGTGACTCAAGAGACCTCGCTTCTCTCTGGCCCTGGCCTTGCCTCCAAATTGCTGGGTGGTCTGAGGGATTCCACTCATTCACGGAGCAAGTGTTTTTCAAGAGATCCGAACGCGCAGATCAGTGCAGGCACAGCGGAGAGTGCAAAGTTGACGGAGCGTCCCCTCGTGGGGTACTGAATACAACGGGCTCGATGGCCACACGAACGCACCACACACAGACCACACACAGACCACCCCCCACACCACACACACACACGCACACACACCACATACATACACACCACACACACAATCACACACACACACCACACACATATACACCACGCACACACACGAGGCAAAAGGAGAACACCCGCGCTCCGGCTCCCATGGGAGCTAGAACTGCACCCTCGTGGTTTCCCTGCATCCACGGCCAGTCACGTCCTAGCCACACGCTTATCTCTCTCCACCCAGCTGAGGAGTCAGGGTCTGAAAACGGAGCCTGGGTGTCCTGAGAAGGGTCTCCTAAATCCCACAACCCATTGTGTGGCTGAAGCAGACCAGCCCCCTTGCTGGGGCAGGAAGGTCAGCTCACGTTCTAGAACGTATTGCCCAGGTGCCGTGTGCATGTACTGACACATACTGACTCATCCAGCTCACGCCGCGGCCCTGGGGGGGCGGCTGTCTTTATACCGACCCCCAGGTAACAAGCCAGGGGAGGAGGACCCAATTCCAGGTCCGACGTCTGCTCCCACAGCCTAGCTGCCAGGCAGCCCCCCTCATCATGGGCCACAAGTGTCTAGCTAGGTGCTTTGGGGGTGTTTTCCCAAATTTGGTCATTCCGCGTGCTGTCTCCGCCACCCCTGAGCCCCCTATACCCCTGCTTCTCTAACACTTACTTTTGACCTGTGACTGCCTATCACCAACTTTATTAAATGGAAACTGACTATCATCCGTCATGAAAACAACCTGCAAAAAATAAATACAGTGGACTATGAACAACACTCTTGGGGTCTGGCTAGACTCAGGCACGGGGCCCGCCCTCTTTGTCGAAAGCGGGGTACAGATCCCAGACAGGTGTTGAAGCCACACGGGCCTGGCCCGTCAGGCGGAATGAGCACACGCTACAGGGCTCCGCACCGAAGGGCCCACACCCCTCACTGCAGCCACGAAGCGATGCCCGGAGTTGGCTGCAAGGTTGGGGGCCCCATACGAGTGGAAGGTTGGTCCTGGAGAAAGGGACGCTGTGCGTTTGGGGGCGGCCCCAGCCTCAGAGCCCCTCAGACACGGCTTCCTGGGAAGCCAGAACGGGCTCCCTCGGAGACTCCAGTGGCATTTGCTCCTGCGGAGCGGACAGCCGGTATTGATGTGATTCAGCAAAGGGACATATTTTTGAAGCGAGTCTTCTTGGCCAGGATTCGGAGGCAGATGCAGAACAAGTGAATCAGGACGTGGGATGTGCGTTCTGAAGCACCCGTTTGAGGCAGGAGGGGAAGCCCAGCTGCAGAGTCATCCCCGCCTCCTGGCGCTGCTCCAGCCCTGTTGCAGGGGACTGACCGCAACATGGGGGGGGGGGGACAAGGGGCTCCTTCAGGGTGACAGAGAGTGCCGCACTCCTGGCCACCACCACCATGACCGCCCCCCCCCCCCCCCCCCCGGCCCTGGCCCCGCCCCGCCCTCGTCGCCAAGGTGCCTCCCATCCATGCTCCCTCCCATATTCCTTCTAATCCCTTTCTGACTTCGGATTTTATAATCCCAGGGTATACGCCACAGGGTCCCAGGAGGACAGAGAAGGCACATTCACACCGGGTAATATGGAGAGATTTTTGACAGGGGGTCTGTTTACAGAGTGTGGACAGCGTGTGGGGGTGCCACCTGGGCCTCGGGGCTAGGAGTTCTCCCTCCCTGAGAACTGAGCAAGATGAGGCGGTCGAGGTAGTCGTCTCTGGAATCCTGGCCAGGGAGGTGGAAAGGGCCCCTGATAGGAGCTGTGACCTCAGCCACTGAGGCCCCGAGGCAGGGAAATGGGAGCCGATGCCCCATCTTCATGCTCTCCCTCCCTCCAGGCTCTGCTGGTGCTCCCACTGGCCAAGTCCCTGGGAAGCGGGGGCGCAGAGCCCCTGGCGCGGTCCCCCGGGTGTGGGGGAGGCTGCAGGGAGAGTGGCGGGGAGCAGCCTGCAGCTCCCACACACACAGACCTCCGCTGGGAGCCTCCAAAGCAGAGGCAGAGAAACAACACCCAGGCCTCCACAGGACCAACTTCTCTGGACTTGAAATCCCTCTCTCTGCAGGACTGGAAAGAGAGAAGCCCTCAGCTTTGCTTTGAAAATGAGAGCAATGTTTACAGCCATTAGCCGTCAATAAGGATCAGCTGGCCAGATCCGGGAGCACTCCGGCAGGTAGACAGGGCAGTGGGGAAATGCTGGGCACTCCCCAGGGTGACAGAGCTGGAGGCCCTGAGTCGCCTGTGCGCCTGTCACTGTCCCCGTGGAAAAGGGAGGCCTGTGCCAGGCTCAGGTCCCTCAGCAGGAGAGGGAGCCCCATGGGGCAGAGGGAGCTCACCTGCTCTTTCTCAGCAAGCAGCACGGAGGGATGAATGATTCAAATACACCACCTCTGACCTCCAGCTGAATTTTCTTCGTGGGGGCCAGGGAGGGCCTCCCAAAAAGGCAATCTACGAGGTCTTTCTTCCCCTCGCCAGATCGCACCCCCCAAAGGATCAGCAACACTTGGCTGCCCGTTGTTCCCCCTGGGGAGTCCCAAATCCTGGCCTCCACTCAGCTTAGGGTTTGCCAAAACATTTCCCAGATGTGAATCAAATGTCTTCTGCCTCATTTCTCCCTTACCAACTCAGTCTCTTCTTTTCCTAATGTGCTCCTATTTCCTGAACAGTCCACTGCCTTACCTCCACGCCCCACAAATGATTTCGGAGAGCTGGCTTCTGGAAGCCTGTGTGCCTGCTGTTCGCACAGGCTGCTCTCGCTAAGAAGGGGCTGGAACCTGAGGCAGGGCAGACCCATGGCTACACATGTTCACACGCATGTACACCCAGGCACCCAGCCATTCACACCCTTCTGGGACAGGAACAAGAGGTCCCGTGAGATCGGGGAGCGAGCTCGAGGTCTGGACCAGAAGGTGGGGGTCTAAGCCTCCATCCCCTACTGTTGACCAGAGACCTTCCCGATAACATGAACAGCCGATGAACACAGACTTTGTATACGTACTATATGGTATCCTCTTACAATAAAGGGAGCTAAGGAAGAGAAAAGGTTATTAAGAAAAGCATCAGGAAGGGGCGCCTGGGTGGCACAGCGGTTAAGCGTCTGCCTTTGGCTCAGGGAGTGATCCCAGCGTTCTGGGATCGAGCCCCACATCAGGCTCCTCTGCTATGAGCCTGCTTCTTCCTCTCCCACTCCCCCTGCTTGTGTTCCCTCTCTCGCTGGCTGTCTCTATGTCTGTCAAATAAATAAATAAAATCTTTAAAAAAAAAAAAGCATCAGGAAGAGAGAATACATTTACAGGATGGTACCATATGTACTGGAAAACATCCGCATGAGTGAACCCTTGCCGTTGGAAGCTGTGCGGTGCAAGGGCCAGCTGTACAGAGTAAAGGGATGAGGGATGGAGGGAGGCTTTGTCAGCGAGAGCCCTGCTGTGCAGAAAGGCTCACATCTCTCAGCACCTGAGAGCTCACCGGAGCACCCACCACCACAAAGGGTTGGAACTGCTCTCCCCACCTGCCTTTCTCCTTAGGCTTGAAGTCCCTGGAGATCCTCCAGCCAGGGCCTCTCCCCTGAGCTCCAGACCCACTCTGGGACCAACAGCTACTTCCACCCCCACTGGCACTTAACAAGGGCCAGTCTACACACATGATGCTCTCTCCAAGTTAGCCCCCTCTGCCTCTTCCCTTCATAGGAGATAGGAGCACCCGTAGGCAGGGGTGGGGGGGGCTGGTCCTTGACACGCTGCTCACCCTCATCCCCAGCCTCTCCCTAGCCAGTCTTACGCCAGGCATGTCAGCTTTCCTCTCTAAACACCCCTGGGATTCGCCCTCTCCAGTCTCCATCATACTGCCCCCAGATGAATGGGCAGCACCTGCTAACCCATCTCCCGGCCTCCACGTCCCCGCCACAAGCCTGTCCCCTCCTTCCCCCAGGAGCCACCAGGGCCTAACACATGTCCACAGCAAGCTTCTTCCTGCCTCAGGGCCTTTGCACCTGCTGCTTCTTCCACCCAGACATCCTCCTCTCCACCACCATCCTTTTACCCAGTTTCCTCCTGCCTAGCCTCCGGCTTCAAAATAAATATCCATTCATTCCCCGCACCAGGCTGGTTAGGACTCCGTGTTACACACTGTCATGGGATCTTTATTTCATAGCATTTATGCCAGTTTTCAATTAATTAGTGACTAATTCAGTAACATCTAGCTTCTCCATCGGATTGTACGCTCCTGGAGGACAAGACATTGTACCATGATGTTCCCAGGCACCCCGGCTGCAGTAGTCGTTTAATAAACATTTGCTAAGTGAAGGACTCCGTTCCCCTTCCCTGGCGTGTTTTATGGTCCCCAGCCCACCGTCTCACTGTCTTTTCTCCCCTGGTCAGCCCAGGAGCCTCACTTACGTCCCACTCTGAGTCCAAATGTTCTCCAACTGGAAGAGATCAATGTTCCTGTCTTTTCATGAGGACCCTGTGCCCATCACAGCCTCTTTCGGGTAAGTCAAAAGAGTTCCTTGATTTAGTCTTTATAAGGGAGGGGCAGACAGCCTGGAGAAGGCCTGGAGAACGTGACCCTCATCTTCTGGACAACAGTTGAAGCAACAGGAGATGTTAAATCCACAGACGAGAACTCTCAGGGGGGCTGGTGAGGCCGGTGTTCAAATCCCCATGGGCCTGGTGGGAGCAGAGGGACTGGAGCGTTCTGTGGGGTTTGGTGGGGCATAGGGATGCAGGAGGAGGACACAGTACTGGTGGTCATGTGCAAGCGATCCCAAAAGAGCTTGGGAATGAAAAAAGTGACATTCTGACGTCAACACCCAAGGAATCAGACAGAGATGTGCCAGGTCACTATGGAGATGGGAAGTGTCCAACACATGTCTGACGTCTGGTGGAAGGCCAAGTCATGCTAAAGAGAGAATGGTGGGGGGCGGGAGTGCCTGGGTGGCTCAGCCGCTAAGTGTCTGCCTTCGGCTCAGGGTGTGATCCCAGGGTCCTGGGATCAAGCCCCGCATCGGGGTCCCTGCTCGGCGGGAGGCCTGCTTCTCCCTCTCCCACTCCCCTTGCTTGTGTTCTCTCTCTCGCTGTCTCTCTCTGTCAAATAAGTAAATAAAATCTTAAAAAGAGAGAGAGAGAGAGAGAATGTTGGGACAGCTGATCCCGAGTGGAAGCAGAGGAAAGGGAGGGTCGGTCCTCAGGGGGCAACGCTGGCACGACAAAGCAGAGAAGGGCCCAGCCTGGCCTCTCAGCCCTGTGTTGAGTACAGCCTACTGTGCAGATGACCGTGCCACAGGGCATGTAACTCCCAGGTACACACTCTCCAGGCCACCTTGGAAGATCCCGTGCCAACTAGGGGCCAGGGGCCATCCCCCTGGTGAGGGACCATATTGCTGGGCAATGAGCCAGCAGCAGCTGGTACCATCCTTCAGTCTCTAGAGAGCCAGACCCCGAGAGGCAGCTCTCCAGCCTCCCCCACAGCGAGCAACCCAAGAGGCCAAGGAGGAAGCTGCATTGCAGCTTTTTTAAAGATGTATTTATTTTAGAGAGAGAGAGGGCGGGGGGGGGCGGTGCGTGGTGGAGAGGAGCAGAGGGAGAGAGAATCTCAAGTAGACTCCGTGCTGAGTGTGGAGCCGGACGCAGGGCTCGATCTCAGCACCCTGAGATCACGACCTGAGCCGAAACCAAGCATCAGACGCTTAACCGACTGTGCCACCCAGGCGCCCCTGCAATGCGTTTTATGACTGGCACTGGAGTGATACACTGTCACTGCCACCACGGGTGGGAGGCAAGTCACTAAGTCTGGCTGCATGCACTGGAAGAGGAACTAGACTCTACCTTTTGAAGGGAAGGGCAGCACAGAAACTGGACAGACTAAAACCACCACTCCACCAGAAGGATCTTTCTAGAGTGTTTTTTCTATTCCATTGCTCCCTCCGTAAAGCCCTCAGGGCTAAAGTCTCAGTCTCTTAGCAGCCGGTGGTGACTGTCCCTTTTCCCTCATTCATCCCATCTCTTGCCACTTCCTGCCTCCCTGTCCAGTCTGCCTTCCAGAACATGCCAGAGGCTTCTCCACTCTGCACCTCCGCTCAAGCTTCTCCTTCTGCCTGGTCTGTCCCTTCTCCTTTGTTGTTGTTGTGTTTGTTTTATTTTTTAATTTTATTTGAGTACAGCTGACACACAAAGCTACCTTGGTTTCAGGTGTACGACACTTGGTTTCAGGTGTACGACACAGTGATCCAAGTTCTCGGTACATTATGCTGTGGTCACCGCAAGCGTAGCCATCAGCTGTCACCGTATAACGCTGGTCCTTCTTGCTCTCCATTGATTCGTTGCTCATCTTTGGAGACCCAGCTCGAGAGTCACCTCCAACCTTCTCCACCCCCCCAATTCTGTGCCCCATGCCCTTCCTTCCACCCCATGGCATTCATCACAGTTGGGAGCTTGGGCAGGGCAGGTGACACGCGGTACTGGCCTCTGGCTCCCCACAGCCAGGGTGGAGCTCAGCACAGAGAAGCAGCTCGAGGCACATTTCCAGGATAAATTCATCAATGCTTATGTTAGTCACAGGTGCCCAGTCTGGCCGCTGAAGGCTGGCCAGCTACTCCTGGAAGTAGAGGGGATTTTCCGAGGAAGTCCCAGAGGTGAACAGCAGATTCTTTCCCATAAGCCGTGGCTCAACTCCTCCCCCATGAGCCTGCCCAGGAAGGAATCACCCTCCCAGGAAGAGCCCCTCTAGTGCCGCCGTCCCCCCACTCCCCGCCAACCCCAGAGGGCACTAGGAAAGTGTCCACTCAGTCCTGCATTCCGAGTTGTGCTTTCTGCTTTCAATGTGTCCTCAGACCCACTCTGATTCGAACCTTGCAACGACTATGCAAAGCAAGTCAAGAAGAGAGTAATACTCTACTCCAAAGGAAACAAAATAGAAGCTCAGAGAGGTCAAGCAATTTGCCCAAGACCACACAGCTAGATTGGAACCCATATCTGTCCAAGCCCCATGCCTTTTTGCTGAAGGTAGAGATGAATTAGCCTTAACAGTGACACTTCTAGAAAATGAACTGTCCCATGGTCTGAGTCTCACCCAAGCATGAAAGAGGAACCAGTGGGTTAATGATAAAGTCACTAACACAGGAGCAACCAGAGTGTTGCTGGTGGTTTAATAAGTTCACAAAAATAGATAATTATTCATGCTTATTGAACCAAGTGCAGAGTTTGGGGCTTTTTGCAAATTGTCTTGGATTCCCACCACAACCCTGAGAAGTAGATTTTGTTATTCCCATTCTGCAAGGTAGGTCATTGAGGTTCAGAGAGGTTCAGACTTACCCAAAGTCACACAGCTAATGAATGAGCTGGGATTTGAACCCAGGAGGACTGCCTGGCTCCAAAGCCCCTGCCCTCCTTTTCCATCATGCAACCTCTGATGATCATCAACACTTTGCTGGTGGGAGTTCTGGAAGCACAATGCTGCCCTCTACCAGAAGGAGACAGGGTGTGGGCACATGGGCTGTGGTCTCGGAGCCAGGCTGGAATCTCCCTGTCTGGCATGATATCATTTTTCTCCTCTAATCAATTACTCACCATGACCAGGCCCTGAGAGGCTGAAAGACGACCAGCTCCCTTGGGAGGGGCCCGTGCGATAAGGAAGGAATGGTGAACTCCCATCACGGAAGCTTCGAGGAGGTCCAGGGTCCAAGACTGTAATTGTCAGTGCTGATGATGGACGCTGGCCAAGGAAACATCCCAGTGGAGCCAAGAGGCGAAGACCATGAGCTCTCGGCCTAGCCCAAGGACACGGGGTACCTCTCAAAGACCCCAGGGAGTCCGGGCTGCCCGGACCCGAGTCTCTGAGCGTGCGGCAGAAAGGGCCTGAGTGCCACTCCCGACCTCGCTTCTGGAAGCTGCTTGCTGATCTCCCCTCTCCTTCTGCAGCAGCTGTTTCTCCTGCCTCTTGTGACTCGAGGTGTAACAGCCTCTTTTCCACTTTCTTGCAGCACGGAAATGCTCAACCTCACGTCGCAAGTCCTCATGCCCACGCTCAATGGGACCGCGCCCAGCACCTGCCTCTACTCCGACGAGTGGAACTGGCTCAACACCATCCAGGCCCCCTTCCTCTGGGTCCTGTTCGTGCTGGCGGCCCTCGAGAACATCTTCGTCCTCAGCATCTTCTGCCTGCACAAAAGCAGCTGCACGGTGGCCGAGATCTACCTGGGCAACCTGGCCGCGGCGGACCTCATCCTGGCCTGCGGGCTGCCCTTCTGGGCCATCACCATCGCCAACAACTTCGACTGGCTTTTCGGGGAGGTCCTCTGCCGTGTGGTGAACACCATGGTCTACATGAATCTCTACAGCAGCATCTCCTTCCTGATGCTGGTGAGCATCGACCGCTACCTGGCCCTGGTGAAGACCATGTCCACGGGCCGGATGCGCGGGGTGCGCTGGGCCAAGCTCTACAGCCTGGTGATCTGGGGCTGCGCGCTGCTCCTGAGTTCGCCCATGCTGGCCTTCCGGACCATGAAGGAGTACAGGGACGAGGGCCACAACGTCACTGCCTGCGTCATCACCTACCCGTCCCGCACCTGGGAAGTGTTCACCAACATCCTCCTCAACTTCGTGGGCTTCCTGTTGCCCCTGACCATCATCACCTTCTGCACTGTGCAGATCATGCAGGTGCTGCGTAACAATGAGATGCAGAAGTTCAAGGAGATCCAGACGGAGAGGAAGGCCACGGTGCTGGTCCTGGCCGTGCTGCTGCTCTTCGTCATCTGCTGGCTGCCCTTCCAGATCAGCACCGTCCTGGACACTCTGCTGCGCCTGGACATCCTGTCTGGCTGCTGGGATGAGTACGTGATCGACGTCTTCACGCAGATCGCCACCTACGTGGCCTACAGCAACAGCTGCCTCAACCCGCTGGTGTACGTGATTGTGGGCAAGCGCTTCCGCAAGAAGTCCCGGGAGGTGTTCCAGGCACTGTGCCAGAAAGGGGGCTGCATGCTGGAGCCCAGCAAGATGGAGAACTCCATGGGCACGCTCCGGACCTCCATCTCCGTGGAGCGCCAGATCCACAAACTGCCAGAGTGGGTGGGGAACAGCCAGTGAGGGGACGCCACCAGGACCCCTGTTCATGTGTGCCAAGACGGAGGGACAGTGGCACTTCAGGACGTGCCCAGGAAGGAATGGAGGGCATGCCATGTGTGTGACCTCAGGCAATAAGTCGGTGACTCCGGGAAAACCCAGGAGCTTCATGGCTGCCCTGCCCAAACTGCAGTGAGCCAGGCCGTGAGGACGGGGTGACCTCACACACAGCCAAGGGCTCCATACACACGACAGTATTATTGTGCTCATTGGCTGCCACCCCTGGGCCAGCCTGCATCATCCTGGGAATGGAGGGCACCTGGGGCCAGGGACAGGAGTGACTGAGCTTCCCTCCCACGTGGCATCCCGCCCCGCCACAGCATGCCAGTTCAGGCTTCCAGGAGAACGGCCACCCCAGCTCTGGTGCCGCGGCTGAGTGCACAGGTGGGACCTGGCTGGGGTTTCACCTTAGGTCTCTTAAATAACCCAGCGGGGACTCTGGAGGATGATTTCTCAGATTTATGAAGGTTTAACTCTGAGGGATCCCTGGTAAGAACCCAGAGACCAGGATTCCATCACTTCCCCTGCCCATGTTCAAGAGAGTCTGTGCCAAAAACACCCTCAGTCAGCACTTAGCCAGCACCTGCTGTTCATGCAGCCTTGAGCACCATGGGCAAGAGGGAAGAAAAAGAGAGCATCATCTCTGTCTTGAAGGAACTTGCAAACTCGAACGGGGTGATTACTTGCAATCAGAAGGCTGTTCTGTGACCCAACGTGGTCAAGCAAGGCACTGGGGACGGTGCAGAGGAGAGGGGTGAGGAGCCTGCCGCTGCCAGCCCGTAACTTGTGGCACATCGTTTTGTCCCTGCCCGTGTCGTCCTCTGGAACACCAGGGTGTTGTGAAGATTGAAAGAGGCAACAGGCATAGAAGTACTTTGAAGGAAGGAAAGGTGCTATATACACGTGTGGCATTATTACGCACCCAGAACGGAAGTAAATTGATTGTAAAGACATAGCTTTGTTGCTAAGGGTCGTGTCAAGTACCCATCAGTATCTGCCACATTGTAGCAGCTCAGTAATGTTCACTGCCTTCCACCTTTCCTTCCCATACTCTGTCCCCCCCGCCACATACATACACAAGCATTTTGGGGGCAGGCCACCCGTTCAGTGTTTGATTTGTGATGAGCCCAAGAGATCTTCGATGGAACTTACTCAGGGAATCCACATGCTCGGACCCTCCCTGGGGGTGGACAGTAGTCGGGAGGAGTCCAGGCCTGCCTACCGTCCCTGTCTCAGCAACCAAGGGCACCAACCGGTGGTTTATTGGACGGTGGCCAAGTGGGGGCCACTCGAGGGTGGCCGACCAATGATTTGGCAAAAAGGTCATCGACCCCAAAGCACTGGTCCTGGTACCAAGCTCCCTTAGAGGGCTGAGCGGTTCATGGGTGCCAGCAGCAGCCCTGGGTCAGGAGGGCTGGCTAGGTCCGGGCAGGTGTGACTGTGACGAAGCCTTGGGGAGGGACCCACACAATGAGCAGCAAAACAGCTGGTCCTCTGCAGAACAGAGAAGGGAGAACGCCCTCCCCCAGGAGGCCTGCAGCCAGCACTATAGAGGGGCGGGGTGACGAGTGGGGTGGGGCGGTTCCCAGGTGCCAGGCAGCAGGAAGCTGGACCAGCATCCTTGGCCAGAGCCTTAAGAAACAGCCCTGTCCCCAAGCCCCAGGTCCTCCAGGGAGGATTCATTTCTTTTTTCCCACATGTTTCACAATCTGCCTCCTGGGGTCAGCACCGTGCCCAGCCCCTTGGGGAGTATGGAGAACGCACCACCCAGGCTCTGACATCAAGTGGCAGAGAACCAAGGCAGGGAGGGCCAGCTCAGTAGCAGTGGGGCTCAGGAGCTTCCACGATAGTAAGGTACGCAGCACCTGGGCAGCGCTCATCTGCTCAATAAAATAAATGGATACTTCTTAGCAGGCTCTCTCTGGAGAAGATGGAAACCCAAAGGATGGGGCAATTTGGGAAGGCCAACAGCCCATAAATCCTCATCAAGCCGGCTCTAGATTTTCAGACAAAAAGGATCAGAAAAGACCCCCAGCTTTTGTTCCCCTGCCACACACACCTCTCCCAGTAAACTTACGCACTTGCAGCTGGAGAAAGAAAACAGTTGAATAAGGAGTAGCAGTGGTTTCGTATTTGAATGAAATTACACAGGTGCACATATTGTGGAATAAAAAGGAGGCTGTGTTTTGCCGCTGTGGAGTCCTCATGCATCAGCTGCCGTGTGATGGTCTAAAGGTCTTCTCTGAGCAGAGCCACATCACAGCTCTGGGACCCTAATGGTCCCTTGGGGGTCCTCCTGTGGTCTGAGGAGCAATCAGTCTGTGAGACGGCAGCCGCCCTGTGGGTTGTGTTGACACCGCGATAGAGAACATCTGTCCTTGAAAGACCCAAAGAGCTGTTACATTGTAAAGAGGGAGCATTTCACAAATAATGAGAAATGGGTGAAACGTGTAAACATGCATCTTTTCCATACAGCTTAATAAATGGATGAGGCCTTTTTTGCAGAGATCTTTCATGTGTTATAACTCCGGAACCCCTGAGTATTGTGAGGACACTGTCATAGGCAGTCAGAAGCCTTGGGGGGGTGGGGGGGCAGGTCATTATTTCCACTCAACCTATTTTAGGGCTTCTGGCCCGCAGAACAGTGGTGTCCAAACTTCTGTGATTGTGTAACTCTCTAAGTAAAGGAATTTTGATTATACATAGCCAATATGCAAACTTACTAATATGTATTAAAATGTAGGCTCTAAAATATACTGAAATAGAAATGTAAGAAAATTTAACAGGATTTGCTACTTTCCCCTGCCTCCATCCCTACAGTGGTAACTCACCACCCAGCTCCCATCAGGTCCAGTGGGACCCCATGAGGACCTCGTATCGTAGTGATGGCAGAGACTCAATCACTCATGCATGCAATATATTTATTGAGTCCCTTCCATTTGACCTCCCCTTCAAATCAGGAGTGTCTTCTACAATGTCTAGATTAAACAGTTGTCTAGCCACTGCTTGCATGATCCCAGTGATGGGGAACTCATTATCCACTTCATTTGGGGGGCCTCTCCATTATTCGTGTATTCATTGCTTCCCTCATTCATTAAAGAAAACTTGTGTTCTGTGTCTACAGAAATGGTACTAGTCCGTCTACACCTCCAACCACCCATGCCAGAAACGTGGGGTTGATCGGTAAATGCACCCTCTCCTTCATTCCTTCCACCCAATGGATCAGCACTTCTTTTTAGATTCCACCTAAGGGTTTCCTGAACCTAACTGCTTCTTTCCTTTCTGAGTCTGACCACCACCATCTGCGAATCCTTATTCTTCGTTCTGCAGCCAAGGACGTGTTGTCATGCACATACCATTCTGAGGGGCTATACACCCAAAGACCGTGTTGAGGAGCCAAGGCTTTGGAATCGCAGACCTGGATTCAGTTTTAGCTCTGGCCGGGGCTCTTATTTGTTGTGTGGTTTTGAACAGCTCTTATCCTTTCTGAGTCTCCGTGTTCTCATCTGTGAAATGGGGATAATAATGGGATCTACCCCATAGAACTGTTAACAGGATTCACATAGCACGTGTTAGCACAGTGCCGGGTACAGAGTTGGCACTGGACCCATGAGAGCTGCCATGGTGGTGATGACGGCCGTGAGGCAGATGTGAGTGACCATGGTCTCTAATGAGAACTCCTGCCACAGTGTCCCACCACTCCTGGGATAAAGTTCCACATCCATAATGTGGTCTGTAAGACCCTTCACGAGCCAGGCCTGCCTTGTCTGTTTCCCTCTCTCTACTTTCTGGCTCATTCTCTACCCTCTGGCCCTAGGGTCCACAACTAGACAGAGTCTGGCAGATTTTCCATTCCCCCTCCAGTGCCCACCCTTCCCACTCAGCCTGCACGCCTCCCTCCCCAGTAGCTCTGAGCTTGGAGAAAGTGGCCCACGACGGCCCGAGGGAGCTCACTCATCCAAGGGACTTGGTTCCCAAATGGGAGCCTGACTCGAGGAAGTCTGCACTCCAGAAGAAGCCACCCGGCTGGAACCATGAGCAGGGCTCTGGGCGGGTGGAAACAGGCTGGGAGAGCCTCGCTGCCACCTCCCTCCACCCAGCCAGGCAACATGAGCGGCCTCACCCCCACTGACCCTCCGTGGCACCAGCGAGCTGGTGTGATGGGGAGAAGCCCGGGAGCACTGCCCAGCCCCTGACACTGCCCCGGGGCCAAGTGGGTGAGGACCCGGTGTAGAGATACAAACCGACCCCCAGTGACCTGGCGGGACCGAATGCTAGTGATGGGGGCTACCATCAATGTATGAAACCACCAACGGAGTCTTCATGGTTTGGAAGGTGAAGCCTCGATTGGCAGCCCCCAGCAACGAGCTCCGCTGTCTCCTGGTCGCTCAGCCCCTGAGCCCGTGATAGAGCCTCGCATAGCTCTGAACCTGTCGCCAAGCCCTGGAGGATACGGGGGTCCGGGGTGAGCAAGGAGGTCACAGTTGGGCAATGGCATTGGCTGGAAGGTTTGTTTGTTGGGTTTTGGCTGAGGTCAAATGGCCCCATGATAATGTCCCACTCTCTGCTGACCCCTTTCAGAGGGGTCATAACCTCCCTCATGACCACTCAGAGAACCAGGTGCTTACCAGTCCCTGATGGGGGAACCGAGACCCAGGAGGGAAGTAACTCGCCAAGGCCACACGGTTCCTCAGGAGGGGGCTCGGGAAGCCCACCTGGTCTCGGCTGGCTCGTGCCTTAACCAGGGGGTTAGGAATCTTGTCACCAGGAAAGCCTCAAGGTGCCTTCCTGCGTGAAGAGCTTCTGAGCCGGCGCTGGGGCTGTGTCTGTCCTAATCAACAGACTGGATCTTGTCGGCCTTGTGCGTACTTGCCCCCGGCAGATCTCTGCTGGGGCTGGCGGCTGACACCTGACCCAGAAATACTCTCCGTAGCAGCTTTATCAAGATATGATTCACATGCCAGACTGTTCGCCCATTCCAGTGGCTTTTAGTTCATTCTTGGAGCTGTGTGATGGTCACTGTTCTCTGCTTCCAGAACACATTCATCACCGCAAAGTGAAATCCCCCATCCCGCCCTCCCCACAGCCTTGGGAGTCACTAACCTTCTTTCTGTCTCTGGACATTTCATATGGATGGAATCATACGCCGTGTGCCTTTTGTGGCTGGCTCCTTTCACCGGGCTTACGCTGAGATGTGATATTTAATTGTAGGGGAAGAATTTTGGAGGCCAGGCCTGGAGTCCCTACCACGCCATTAACTCACCGTGTGATCTTGCCAAACCACTCCGCTCATTCCCACCCCCTCCATGGCCTTTGGCCTCCGTTTCGTCATCTGTAAAATGGAGAGAGAACGCAATAAGTGTGCCTATCTCAGCCAGAGCTAATAACTCTGAAAAGGGGCTCCACAAACTATAAAGGGCAGAGCCACTCGACAAGGACCGCCCTGGGCTTGGAGCCAAGATCCTGGTTCCCATCCCCGCTCTGCCACTCCTGGCTGTGGGAATTTGGACAAAGCCAGCTAAGTTCTCTGAGTGTCTGTTTTCTCGCCTATAAAATGAGGATCCAGGTACTTTGAAGAGTAAGACAGATCAAAGTGTTCTCGCAGGCTAAATGGGCTCTCTCCCCCCTCAAATTCATATCCATATGGGACATCAGACCATGATCTGACTTGGAAATAGGGTCTTCACCGAGGTCATTAAGTTAGGATGAGGTCAACTGCAACATGGTGGGCTCTATGTCCAATGAGTGGGGTCCTCATAAGAAGAGGAGAGACACACAGAGACACAGAGGCCATCAGGAGATGTAGACAGAGTTGGGAGTGATGCTTCCACAAGCCAAGGCACGTCCAAGATTCCCCGGAGCCGCCAGAAGCCAGGACAGAGGCATAGAAGAGACTGCCCCTCGGACCCTCACAGAAGGAACCGACTTCCCACTGTTTTAAGCCCCCACCCCGTCTGTGGCGCTTTGCTGCGGCAGCCCGAGGAGATGGACAGACGTGTGTTCCCGGCTCTGAGGGCATGCCCCCTCGCCTTTGAGATCGCCTACCACGGTCCACACAGACCCCAGTCCCCAGCCAGGCAGAAGTCAGCCGCAGGCTTTCTTCGGGTCTCCTGAGGGCTGGCAATGCTAGGTGGTGACAGATGTTCCCCTGAGAAAGAGCAGAATAGACCATCGTACAGAATGTCGGAGAGTTTTTCAAAAGGAGGACCCTGAGGCCTTTCCCAAGACGTTAGGGGCTGACCCAGGCCCCCCTGCTGGCCCAGGCCCAGGCCCGCCCTGTTCCCCTCTTCCTTGCCTAGGCCCCAAAGGCAGGCTGATTCAGGGCATCTAAGAGGCCACAGGGCCTGGCTCCTGGCTTCCAGGCAGCCTGGCCACCAAGTGCACCTTGGGGAGAGGTTGTTGCTAGACAGTCCCCACAAGATGACCCGAGAGAGGGCTGAGGCCCCTCTGGGCACCCCCTCCACGCTGAGTCACCTTCCGAGGCCCACTCAGCGGGCCAGCCATGTGGGCCTGTTTCCTCTCTGGGTCCTGGCCAAGACGGAGGACGGCTTACGTAACCCTTCCTTATGCAAGAGCAAAGCGATACCAAGCCAGCTCCCATCGGCTGTTGACCAAGGGCCAGCAGCATCACCCCTGTGGCTCACCTGATCTCCAAACTCTGAGAAGCACCCCCCGACCACAGACTGAGAAACCGAGGCTTCAGGAGTTGGCATAGAAACTGGCCGCCCCTGGCTCGACAGTGAGGGAGCTGAGATTCAGCTCTGCGGCCCAGACCGGCCTGCCCTGAATTCCAGATCAGGCCTTGCTTCCAAATCAGATTTTTCCCCAAAATACTTATCCCACTGGAGGAAGACAAAGCACTGAGACCCTGGCATCCTGACCGCAAATGGCCTTTCAGGGCGGTCGGACCCCTGTCCTCACGATCCACGAGGAAGAAGTGACCCTGTCACTGTGAGAACTGGTCATCTCCCCTCGGCGACCCCACCCCATCACTGCCCAAATTCCTTCTCTTCAATTCAGTTTCGATATCAGCTTCTCCTTGAAGTATAGAGCTCACCTTCTAATCTTAAAGCTATTTCAGTGCCGTTATTGACTTTTGCAGATTTTTCCCAAAGTTTCTCAAAACCAAACCAAACCAAACCAAAACCTAACTCCCGATTGGTCAAATAAGTCCGAGAACTGCAACTCCTACATCTTCCTTGCGGGGCTGCACGTTGCACGGATATGTATTAAAGGCCCTGAGAAGTCCTGCAGGAAAGAGGGCCACACTCCTCTCTGCTTGGTCTAACCCATGGTCTCCCAGGCTTGATTGGCACAGAACCTGTCTACCACTGGCTGCTCTTTCTACTCTCTTTGCCCCGTACCTCCTTCTCCACCTGACATTTAAATGTTGGAGCTCCTCATGCTTCAACCCTAAGCCCTCCTCTCATCTCTCTACATGGGCCCCTTACTAATCTCAGCCAGGATCACAGCTCTAAATGCCATCTGGTGAGTCTTAAATGTCAGCTTGGGTGGGGCTCCAGCACCCAGTTATTCAATCAAACACGAATCCAGGTGTGGCTGTGCAGGTCTTTGGGGGTTGTGGTGAACATCTGCCATCAGTCGACTTTCAGTAAAGGAGATGGCCCTCTGTAATGTGGGTGGGCCTCGTCTGAGCAGTTGAAAGGCCTGAGAACAAACACTGAGGTTTCCAGAGAAGAAGACATTCTGTCTCGAGACTGCAGCACGAGCTCCTGCCTGAGTTTCTAGTTCTCTGGTCTGCTGTATGAATTTTGACCAACCAGCCCCTGTAAGCACATGAACTAACTCCTTGGAATAAATATCTTGATGGGTGGATGATAGATAGATAGATTAATTGGTTGATCGATTGATTGGCAGATGATAGATGGATAGATAAGTAAGTAGGTAGAAAGAAAGAAAGAAAGAAAAAGAAAAAGAGAAAGAAAGAAAGAAAGAAGAAAGAAAGAGGTGGTTATCCTATTGGTTCGATTTCTCTGGAGAGCCCTGACTGGGACAACATCTAAGCCAGTAATTCTGAAACATTAGCTCTGTTCTGAGGCATCTTCCCTGATCCCAGAGCCCAGGGGAGAACCCCATTTAGGTCTTTCACAGGGATCTTCAACTTCTCTGTCTCTGTCACATGTGTGTAGCCACTATGAGGACTGGGACAGTCAAGGGTGACCCCAAGTCCTCAAGAAAAGGTGAAAGTTCACTCCAGCATGTCAGTTCCCCTGTACCCAGGTCGTGGAAGCATTTCTGATCACGGGCACCGGCGCGATTTACGTGAACGACACATGCCTACAGCATCAACCCCATCTCTCTTAAAGACATACCAGCACTACTGGTTTCTCAGGAAAACTGGTTTGATTTCATGCCCCCCATTTTTTTGCTGCACACATGGGCCATTTAGGCGTCTAGGTTGATTGAAAAATGATGTCAGAGGTTTTCCATATGGGCAATTTCTGCCAGAGAACCCAGAGGAAGGTCATAAAACTGGGAAAATACACATTCATCTTCCCTGAGAGCATCCGTATGATGCAATATCGACGCAGTATCGACGTTTTCCATGGATCTATTCGATCTTCACAACAGCTTAGGAAGTAGGCAGGGCACATCCACTTCCAGATGAAGAAACCGGGTCAGAGGATCCCCAGGATGGCCAGGGTGCCCCAGCTCTCCCTCCTCCCCGACAACGGGGCTGGGGGTGGGGTATCTGTGTTGTCGGAGAATTTCTCAGTCCGATCTGAAACTGTTTAATTCTCTTTGCTACTCCAAAACAGGAGCGTTTCGGGGCATACCCGCACAGGGCCTGCCCAAGGGTAGGGGCTGAGTGATACCCAGAAAGAATGAGTCAATGCAGTAGGAGGCTTGAGCCTGGGCTTTCCAACTCCGGGTCCCAAGGAAGCCTTCCACAAACATGTCCATGCACACACGCATGCAGAAACCTACAAAGCTTTTCTCAGCTTGCCTGCCCTCCAAACTCCTATTCATCTCTCAAAACCCAGCTCAAATATCCCTCTGCCATAATTCTTCCCAGACTCGGCCTCAAGCAGAATTAAATTCTTTAGGTCCTCATACTCGGACAGAGCCTTGGCTTTTCATTGTCACTCTGCATTCCATGGCATACAGTCACTGTGTGTCTTTGTCCTCAGATGGACTCAGAGCCCCAGAACGGGCCAGGGAAAGAGATTTGTTCATCTGTGTCTTCCCAGCGCCCACAAGGGACCTGGTGCCCTCAAGGGGTTCAGGACTGCGGGTTGATCCGGAGACAAACTTACTGATATTCTGATGTATAAATAAATAGGGTTATGAATTCATTCAGCAAATATTTGTTGAGCTCTGTTGTAGGAGTTTGGAATAGGACTCTAATCAACAGAGATAAACCCCTTGCCCGATGGAGCTCACGCTCTAGTGGGAGAGACAGGAAGTAAAAACTAAACCACGTATCCAGGTGATGATATCGGTTATGATAAACAGTGAAGCCGGGCGAGGGGAGGAGAAGTTATTTCAGGGAAGGGCTCTCCGATAAGGGAGGATTTGTGAGGACCAGAAGGACCTGAGGCGTGGGAGGTGTGCTCCAGGCACAGGGAATGGCCAGTGCAAAGGCCCCGAGGTGGGAGAGGATGTGGCGTGTTCGAAACAAAGCAAGAGAGCCAGGAGAGCCAATGGAGGAGCAGGTGGGGACCGCGACAAGGACACTCAGAAAAGGCAGTCTTGGTGCGCTCCTGTGCCTGAGATGGGAGCAGTCAGGGTTTCCAGCAGAGACACGACACGGTCAGACTTAGGCTTTAGAACGTAGCAGAATGTGGCTGAGCATCCCCGGTCACACGTCCTTTCCGAGTGGTGTCCCTGGAGAGGCTTCCAGAGCGCCAGTGCGCTCCAGGCCGCAGCTGTTAGCTCACAGGCTTCTCCCAACTCCCCTCCAATGAGGGTCTGCCTGGCCCCCCTGTCCAGGTGAGAAAGCATCTCCCAAAGCAAAAATGACACAAAGACAGAGTTTTATGTGGCCATTTTTAAACCTTCCTGGTCTTTGGAACCCCTGGCCCAGCAGAGCTTTTTCTGCCGAGTGGCCAGTGCCCAGAGCCCTTCACCTCAAAATGGCCATCAGCTTAGGCCGGGGCAGTGCTTAGAGCTGCCTGGGACACACTCAAGCCGGCAATCGTCACCCTTTCGATTTCCAGGGGTTTGCACTTTGTGAAACCTACAAACCTTAAGATTTTATTTTTACCCCCTTCCACCTTGACGCCTTAGTCTGGCCGCCTCCGTTCCCGCCCACTCTGTGCGGCCCGCTGTGTGCTCTTGTAAGCGGGGTTTGCCCACTTGGCTGCGAACTCAGGCTTGACCACCTGCCAGGTCCACCGGCACATGAGCAGTCCCGGGGGGACACCAAGGCTTCTTCTCTCTGTCCCCTGACACCCAGCACTCACCAGGCACCAGGCAGGCAGATGCTCCCTTCGTCTTTGCAGAATACGAGGATGAACACACAGACCTGTGCTCATCCAGGAGCAAAGGGTTACAATGGGCCTTGAATGATGGAGGGGCATGAGGTAGACAGAGAGAGGAGGCCATGTCCAGCAAATGCCCACGGGGAGACAAGTCCAGAGGTGCTACGAGCCTGCAAGTCACCCCTCGGCCGCAACAGAAGACCCAGGGTGGGCGGTGGCTCTGGGTATTACAGCAGGACCGTGGAGGAGTCCGTGAATTCCCAGGGGCTGGGGTGTGGTCCTGTGAAATGATGAAATCCCGGGTCTCTGGAATATTAATCTAGCACAAGCATCGACGGAAGGACAAGAATCCGAAAGCAAGGCGGTTTGTTGGGAGTTCTGTGTCATAGACGTGTCTGCTGCATGAGTGTCTAACACTGACGACAGGAAGGAAGGCTTGGACAGAGGGCAAAGAGGACTGGGGGCCTTCAGTTCGGGCCAGAAGGTGCCCGGCTTTGGTTTCTTTCCTGCGGCTGCAAGAAAAGTTAATAGTAGGGACCGCACATGTAATTGTGGAGACTGAGCAAGAACCCCGAAGGTGCTTGGGTTCTAGGTGTTCCCAACGATGTATCCTCGCAGAAGCTGCTGGATGGGACTGGGAGAGGAGACAGGGTGGTTCTGGGGTTTAGCGACTGGAGAACTGTGTATGTCACAGTGGGGACTGTGACCCGTGAGTCCCCGGGTCCCTCAAACTCCAGCCCACCTTCCCTGAAAATGCATGGAGCATAGCCCGAGCCTACCCACAGCTCAGGAGACACAGCTGCCCAGACTCCCCGGCATTCACCTCAGGGACCATCCCAGGGAAGGCTGACCTGTCCCGCCCAGCCAGACAGGCTGTCCTCTGTAGATGGCAGTCCTGGGTAATCTGCTGGCCACCTCTTCGTGCCTCTTTGCTGTCCTACTCTCCCTGCACACGCCCCCCACATACCCCAGGACCCAGAGGACCCTCATCCTACTCCCAGCCTCGCCCACCTCCACATTATAGGGGCCTGTACCCCTTCCTAGATGTGGTTCCCTCATCCTGCCCTCAGCCCTGAGAAATCGAGCCCCTCTTCCCACAGGCTTGGGGTTCCCTCACCTTGTCCTCAAACCCTCAGAATTCAGGCCCCCTCTCCCCACAGCCCCAGAAGTAGAGGGAGACTCTCTCCCCCATGGGACCAAGGCCCACTTCCCATTTTCCACCCTGAGTGAGCAACACTGGAAACACCCATTTTCTTAAAAGAACATTCCATCCCGCCCCCGGGATGGGGCCCCATGGCTTTGGCAAGGCCTCCATGGAGTCATCTCCCAAAGCCCAGCTCCCTTGGCCATCCCATGGCAAGCGGGCCAGAGGGCCCTGCCATGCACAGGCCCCCTGTCCTCACTGGCCATTCCCCACCCCACGTGAGCGGGGCTAGGATCAGACCCGCAGACCCCATCTCCCCCAGAACTGGTCTCAGGGCCTGGGCAGGAAGGCATCCCATAAGAACAGATACTCGTGAGAAATAGTCCAGTCTAAACACATACGGAAGGGAGAAAAGGCAGCTGCTTTCTGGAAAGGGTTTGCTCTGGTGAGACCCCAATCTTCATTACTAATCAGGAAGGACCCTCTGATGAAAATCTCCCCCAAACGGTGGCTGACACTCACCTAACATCTGTGTTACTCAAAAAAAATCCCAGGTCTCCCCTGATGGGAAGGGGCCTTCCCAAAGACAAATTCCAGTTTCCTCCCTAAAATACTCATGGGCTACTGAGTCTTGGAGTCTTCTTTTCTCCTTCTCTCCTCCTCCTCCCCCTCCCCCTCCCCCTCCCCCTCCTCCTCCTTCTTCTTCTTTCTTCTTCTTCTTCTTCTTCTTCTTCTTCTTCTTCTTCTTCTTCTTCTTCTTCTTCATTTGCTGCTTCCACAATTTTAATACATCTAGCAACAGGAGAAAATTGCTAGAAAATTCTACAGGGCAGATTGTCCCCACTGAGGTGCCAGTGCAGAAAAAGGAAACAGAGACGACCAGATTCTGAAGACCAAGGGGTCATTTTTCTGCTCCAGACATGTTGGGTTCAAGGTAACATCCGGAGGGGACATGGAGCATCCAAGAGGCAGGACTAAGGTGTGGGGAGGGCTGGGGCCCTGAGATTTTTGGGGATCACCCAGAAGCCAGAATTCAAGTCCTGGTGTGGATGTGTTCTCCTGCATTTCGGGAGGGAGTTTGAAACGTCTTCATTTTCTAAGCGGGAGGATAAGGAGCATTTCAGTGAAAGGATCTTGAGGCTGTCAAAGCAAGCCAGAAATGTCTTACTGTCTGAACACGAGGTCTTGAGTAGTTCAGCTTGATATATGCAGATGAACATTGAAAAATGGGCTCCGCAGCTGCCAGAGAAGATTAGGAGAAGTGCATCTGATCTTACTCAACTCTGGACACCGCATGAGTCAAATTTTTCTTAGCTCACTGTTTGTGTAGTGGGGTCCACATGAATGGATTCTTGGCCATGGATCCTCGAGGGCCGAAATTCGGAAGGAGGCATTTAAGGAAAACTGCTGCAAAACCTCAGGCACGCAGGACCCCGTGGTAGATGGGGCTGTCATCACTCAATGTCCACTGAGGCTCATGGGGGCTCAGGAGGGGGCCGGGATGCATTTCAAGTGCATGTTGGCCAACATACCGCTCCTGGGCAGTCACTGGCCTCCCCAGATGTCAGCAACGTTAGGAGGGGGGTTGGAGCTGAATAATCGTTCGCCAGCCCCAAGATGTAAAGCAGTTTTCCTTTTAAGCCCCAGCTTGCTTCTTTCACTGAAGACTCATCTTTTTCGGCAATCCCTCCAGTGACCTCACTGGGACGAGGTGGTGTAATCCAAGGCCTTAGCATTTCCACGGGGCTTCCCAGTGCAGAACTCACCTCCGAAGGCTGCTCTCGCCATCAGAAAAGCCGGCTGAAGTTCTGGGCCCTCTGGTAAGTAAATGACCACCTTTTTTTTCTTCTCTTGTGAGAGTGAGGTGTAAGAGGAGATCCACATCTCTCAAAACAAAAACCAAAAAACAAAAAAAGCTTCTTTTTACAATTAAATGTTGGCAGAATTTTCGGTTTTCTTTAAGTGTTTTTTTTTTTTTAAATCATAATTCTAAATCCGTTTAAGAGACTGTATTCCATGCCTGCTTTGGGGTTGAGTTGCTTTTCCAGAAGAAAAGGAGGAGAGCATCTGGACTAGTCTGTGAAGTTTCCAGAAGCTCTTTCTTTATATCAAGCCCACAGGAAACATGTAGAGGCTGGAGACAGCCTCCAGTGGGCTCCGTGTGGACTCTGACCGGCTTCCATCCACAAATTCTGATGGATAAAAATCAGACCGATCTCCCCAGGCCGGCTTACCAGATATCAGAAGACTGGGTTATTTGTGGCTTGACAATAGCGTCTTATTATTTGACTGAGTTGAGATTCTTTCATTTCTGTGTCTGTATTTCAAATGCCTTTATCACCACCTCACTGTTGGAGTGAATTCCAAGAAGCCCTCCTTGTGGGAAGACAGTGGTCTCCCGAGTAGTAATGCCAATGTTAAAATGCACAGAACTCAGAAAATAGCACATAGAAATTACAGACTCGTCTTCTCTAGTAGACCTGCCCAACGTCACCTCTAAGTTTTTAATAAATAAGATTGAGTATTACTAAAAATATTGACAGTGCTGTTTAATGAGCACCTACTATGTGCCAGGCAAATTTCAGAGCTACAACTAAGAACTGGTAAAGGAAGGTCTCTCCTTTCTGTCCAAATTGACATAAACACAGACAGCAGATGGTAAAGACAAACCCTTTAAAAATAACCCCCAGCTTGGGGTGCCTGGGTCCGCAGTCAGTTGAGCCTTCAACTCTTGGTTTCAGCTCAGGTCATGATCTCAGGGTCCTGGGATGGAGCCCCTGTAAGGCTCCCAGCGCGGGGTCTGCTTGAGATTCCCTCTCCTTTTCCCTCTGCCCCTCCTGCTCGTGCTCTCTCTCAGATAAATAAATAAGTCTTAAGAAAAAAAAAAAAAACGAATAAACCCAGCTTGAGCAGACACAGGCTGTGGGATGGAGGGCAGTGTGTGCAGGACCAATCAGATTCGAGCTGAAGTCAGAGGTCTCTGCGCGTGGCTTGGGAAGCAGTCCCTGATCTCCTCCGTAGGGTGAAGCCTTGCCCCCTGGATGAGTTTCCTATGGCTGCTGTGATAAATTAGCACAAACCTAGCGGTAAAATGACACAAATTTATGGTCGTATAGTTTTGAAAGTCAGATGTTCAACATCGGTCACCCTGGGCCAAAGTCAAGGTATTGGCAGGGCTGTGTTCCTTCTGGAGGCTCCAGGGGAGAATCCGTTCCTTGCTTTCTCCACCTTCGAGAGGCTGCCTCTGTCTCCTGGCTCACAGCCCCTACCTCCATCTTCAAAGGCCCCGGTGTCGTATCTTTGCCTCAGTTTGTTCATCTGTACCATGGGCACAACTCTAAGACTGCTCATGCAGCCATGTTGTCAGGATCAAGTTCCTGAGAGCCCAGCGGAATCTCGGACCCCCTGCAGATGACAGGTGTGGCTGATACTGAAGGCTCAGACCTGGGCATCTGGGTCTCCCTCCAGCTCTAGTGTCAGGGAGGACTGGGGCCGAGACCAAGCTGTCGTGTGGGTTTTCCGGGCGGGTAGACCTTGGTCACCACGTGCAGAGAAGGGCACAGGAAGGTATGGCGTGAGGTCCCATGACAGTCTCAGGATACAGCTCCGCAGATGTGTATGGGGTACAACGGGGTGCTGGGGGGCACCAGGCATCTCAGAAATCAGGTTTGCTGGGTATACCGGCTTCCTGCAGCTGCCGAAATGAATCCCCACAAAGAGTGGCTTTAAACAACCAATTGGCCATATTATAGTGGTGAAGTTTTAAAGCAGTTTTCGTCCAAAGCTACTTTCCAAAAAATGACGTATTTAACTCTTTCTCTATACACACCCCCCAACAGACTGGCCATATTATAGCGATGGAGTTATAAAGTAGTTCTAGTTAAGAAATTGTTTTCAAAAATAGTTATGTCTTCAAGTACATATAGACACCCACATACATTAAGGCAAAATGAAAGTTTTTATGTTACTGAGCTGAACATTGAAAAAGAACATAAGCAAAATAAACTGGTTTTGGTACATATCCACTCTGTGCCCGACTCGGGTAGGTCCTGGGCATTTTCCTGGAGAACGAATTTTTCTTTCTGCCTGGTCTTACTATTTTTAATTGATCCGTATAATTGCTGAAATCGTTGCCTTCAAATTTTACAGTTAATACATTTAAATTAGCACCTTCAACTGACCCTTCTGTTAGACTGGAACGTATTTATTTAAGAAAACGTGGCTAGGCAGGTGCTCAGGTGCCTGATAGGCTCTGAGCAAGTTCTGGCAAGTGGGGGCTACTCTCAAGTCCGACTTCCGGCATATAAAATGATGTAACTATTTTAGCCCAGATATTTTCACAGGGGGTACCTCTAGGCCTTAGTTCAAAGTGGCTTTCTTCAACAAATATTTTTATCAGGTTCAACTCGACAAATAAGCTGTAGTAAAATTTTTGAATGCTTTGCCGAGCTTAGATGTTGTGCATGGTGGGTTTTCTCAATTTCATCTCATTTCTGTACAGAATATGAATGTATCCAATTCAAAAGATTCTTCCCACAAACTGAGGTATTCCAAAGCTCACTATGGAATTTTAAAATTAAATCTTGTGTGCCACTGAGTTCTCATTCTCTGATTTAATCATGTAATCATTAAATCATCAAACGTAATCATTTAATCCCTTTTGCAACATATTTCCTTTATTTTCTGCATAATAGCTTTGTTTTCTATCATTACAATCTGCTAGACATGCCAAAGCAGACGTTTTGGCGCTCTGTTCTTTGAACACCTTGATTAAAGATTTCCCATTGATTTGGAACAAAATTAAAAAAAAAAAAAACTAGAGCTCTCCTCTAACAAACAGGCTAGTAACACTTACAGGCATTTAGGCTCAAGGTTTTATAAAATTGAGTGATGATGGGAGAAATACGTGCTGAAGGTTTGCATTATTTTTAAATTCACCATCAAATTCACTACAATAAGCTTGTGGTTCACTAACTTTGTGCGTATGTCTTTAAATTTTCTGAATGTTGTCAACTATCCTCTCCGTTTCAATTGGTAGAATACTGAAACTTATTTGCATGCAATTATAAACTGTGTGTGCACTGTGGCCTGTTCAAAGTACATTTCTGTTTCATTGGTCTCTTATTTAGTCAGAACGTAACTGTTACCATGACACCGTGCCCCGGCAAAATCTATCTCTGTGTTACCGTCACAAAAATATAACTCTATTTCCAATGTAAACAACTGAAACTGAATTTAGAAGAGCATTCCCCAGAAGTGCGTTGTTCCGTTCAGCCAGACAGAACTTCCAGAAGCTTGGCTTTGAGTCCGTGCACTGGATCATGATTGGCAAGGACAGATTTTTCTAGTGGAAGAATTTGAAGATAACAATATCAAACCGGCACCGAGAACTCCGTGTGTGGCGTTCTTACGAGTCTGCCCCCTAATCAGCCACCACCTCCACTGTTGTCTGTGCAGGAGAAAACCTGGAACCAAAAATCAGCTGAATTAATTTTCAGAACAGCTGCTTGGTCTAGGTTGAAAAGCCATGCTTCCAGAGCGACCTAGAGCAGTGCCCTTCTGCTGCCATTTGGGTGAGATCAGCGTCTTATGGCAGATCTTTTAAAAGTACTAACTTCTCAAGGGGCAGCTTTTGTGTCTTAGGTATTCTTGTGGTCAGTGAAATCGCTCCAGCCCCCACAGTGCTGTAAACACCAGCAAGCGTTCTGTGCAACTTGCACATTTCGTCACCAACTTCCTTGAGAAACAGAAGCTCACTACTTAAATTTTCATTGCTTTCAATTTTTAGCTCATCACTGCCAGAAAGGGCACATTGCAAAATTTAAAAGTATTTCCAGGGGCGCCTGGCTGGCTCAGTCGGTAGGGCATGCAACTCTCGATCTCAGGGTCATGAGTATGAGCTCCACATTGGGCGTGGAGCCTACTTTAAAAAGAATTAAAAAAAAAAGAGTATTTCCAAATAACCAAATATATATTTAGTTGTGGATTTATGCCCTGCAAGAGTTGACAACACAAGAGTATCCTGAGTCTTCATACACTCAGGGTCAGAGCTCCTACATGCCAGATACCCCACAGCCACCCAACCCATAATTCCCCGTGCTTCCCACTCCCCTGCCCCCTGGGGGCCAAGCCCCTTGTTCTCTTCTCTGTCTACACACTCTCCCTTGGTGATTTCACCCAGTCTTGTGGCTTTGAACACCATCTAGCTGATCACAGTTCCCATTTACGTGTCACTATATCAGATCTTGTCACTGAATACCAGACTTGAATATCTGGGTGCCCCCTGGAAATCCGCACTTGGTGTCCAATGGACATCTTGACCTTGACATGTTCAAGAGTGAACTGATCCCCCCACACTCAAATAATCCTGCCCCGCCTTTAGTCTGCAACCTCCATTTCGGTTGATGGCAACTTTACCATGCCCACTGGTACCCCTCCCCACCTAACACATTTACTCACTAAGTTCATTGTTGTGGGCTCTCTCCTCCCACTAGGCTAGAAGCCCCCTGAGGGCATGGGGGGTTTGCCAGTTTGATTCACTGCTCTGTCCCAAATACCTAGGACAGCGCCAGGTATACAGTAGGTGCTCAATTAATACTAGTTCAGTAGATAAATGCATGGAGGAACTGGTGAATTATCCTCGGTGTGAATGGAAAAGTGTGTGAGTTACCAACAGAATAAAAACTTGATGGTCATCGTGTCCTCAGATAAGGAAAGTCAGGCTCAGAGACACGAAGTGATTGCCCAACATCACACAGCCAAATAGACTCTTCCAAGATTGGTTCTCTCTTACACAGTATCTTCTGTTAGATACCGGGAGGCCGTGCCCAGTTGAAGGACTCTCAAGCATCACTAAGTAATAACAGTAATGATAATAAGAGTTAACATTTATAGAGTGCTTATGAAAAGCCAGGAACCATTTTAAGCACTTTGCATATATTAACTCATCCGGGGGGGTAAGAGTTTTAGGTGCGAAGCCCCAGAAATCCCACAGTGCAGACCGCTGCTCGCTGTGGGCATGGGACCACGTGCGTCCTCTGAGCCGGCTGTGGCCAGCTTTGCTGGCAGGTACCCACAAACCCACGAGTACAGGATGTGGTCCCTTCTTTCCATGGGGTTCCAGAGGGTTGGGAGGCACGGTCTGCTTCCTTCCCACCCTGAAAGTCATCGTGGGCATGCAGGAGGCAGGCCAGCTCTGTGGCTAGGGGTCAGCGTGGACAGAGGTCTCCCAGGACAGGTTGTTAACGTCTGAGCCTGGCTTCCTCATCTACCAAGTGGGGACAAAACACGCAGCAGGATCAAGTAGACAGAGGCCCGGGCTCTGGAATCAGGCAGTCCACATCTGTGTGACTGTAGAGGAGTGATGGGTCCCTCGGCGCTCCTTTTTCTGAGCAGCCGATTGGAGAGGACAAAGCCCATACCCCCACAGAGCTGTTGAGAAAATTAAATGAAAAAATATTTAAATGTGGAAGTCTTAGAATGGTGTCTGGAGATAGAGAACATTTCATCCGTGTGAGCTGCTACTCTTTTACTACTTGTATTTTTCAAGCCCAGCTTGAGAACCTCCTCGTTCTGGAAACTTCCCACCATTGCCCCCACCCTTTCCACCGTGCTGGTCTCGGCTCCAATGGATGGGCATCCCCACCGGCTGTACCTTTTCCTAGCCCTTCTTGATTCTTTCTTAGGTCGTTGACTACTGTCTCCATGTCTGCAACCCCTTTAGGCAGTGAGCACCTGCAGGCTGGGGGCTGGCTCCTGTTCTGTATCTCTGGCACCTGGCATAGAGCTGGCACAAAGTGGGTGCTCGTTAAATGTTTAACAAAACTGTTAACAATAATAATGTGGTTGGTTTTTTTTTTAAGATTTTATTTATTTGTTTGTGCCTGTGCAAGAGATAGAGAGAGAGAGAGAGAGCACGAGTGGGGGTGGTGAAGGGGCAGAGGGAGAGAAGCAGACTCCGCACTGAGCAGGGAGTCCGATGCAGGGCTCCATCCCAGGACCCCAAGATCATGACTTGAGCCGAAGGCAGATGATGACTGAGCCGCCCAGGCGCCCCAATCATGGGGTTGTTAATAAGACTAATCAGCCCCTTCCACTGAGCCCTTCCTCTGGACGAGGCAACCACACCAAGCGCTCCACAGATCCTATCCCCAGTCCTCGCCACAATCCCACAAGAGGGATACGATTAGTTCCAACTTCCAAAAAGGAAAATAAAAATCAGTGGGTCCAAGTGGCCCACACTGAGTAGTTGTGCCAGGGTTTGGACTCGGTTTTGAAAGACCTGGTCCTTTCCTTTATACCAGGGGTCAGCAAACCCTTCATCAAGGGAACCAGATGGCAAATAGTTTCAGTTTTGCAAGCCACGCAGCGTTTGTCGCTGCCACACAGAAGCAGCCTTGGACAACATGTAAATGAACAGGTGTGGCCGTGTGCCAATAAAACTTTATTTTCCAAACCTGCGGGGCGGGCTTGATCCGGCCCTCGAATTGCAGTTGGTGGCCTCCCAGGTGACGCCGCGTGCTGTTCAATGCAGGTCCCCTGTGGATGGCGTCCCGGACCCTCCTGGAGTTCCTGTCACTGAACCGGAGCCAGCTGTCACCTCCCAATGCCACGACCTGTGACGGCGCTCGCGAAGCCTGGGCCCTGCTGCACCGAGTGCTACCCACATGGATCATCGTCATCTGCGTCTGCGGCCTGCTGGGAAACCTTTTCGTGCTGTCCGTCTTCCTCCTGCCCCGGCGGCGTCTGAACGTGGCAGAAATCTACCTGGCCAACCTGGCCGCCTCCGATCTGGTGTTTGTCTTGGGCTTGCCCTTCTGGGCGGAGAACATCGCCAACCAATTCCACTGGCCCTTCGGGGGCCTCCTCTGCCGCCTGGTCAATGGAGTCATCAAGGCCAACCTGTTCATCAGCATCTTCCTGGTGGTGGCCATCAGCCAGGACCGCTACCGCGTGCTGGTGCACCCCATGGCCAGCCGGAGGCGGCGGCGGCGGCGGCGGGCCCAGGCCACCTGCCTGCTCATCTGGCTGGTGGGCGGCCTCCTGAGCGTCCCCACGTTCCTGTTCCGCTCCCTCGAAGCCGTCCCAGAGCTGAACAACTCCTACGCCTGCGTGCTCCTGCACCCACCCGGGCCCTGGCCCCTGGCCAGGATGGTGGAGTTGAACGTGCTGGGCTTCCTGGGGCCACTGGCTGCCATCGTCTTCTTCAACTGCCACATCCTGGCCTCCCTGCACGGGCAGGCGGAGGTGCAGGGGACGCGGTGTGGGGGCCCCACGGGTGGCAAGACCACGGCTCTCATCCTCACGCTCGTGGCGGCCTTCCTGGTGTGCTGGACCCCCTACCACTTCTTCGCCTTCCTGGAATTCCTCTACCAGATGCGGGCTGTCCGAGGCTGTTTCTGGGAGGATTTCATAGACCTGGGCCTGCAATACACCAACTTCTTCGCTTTCATCAACAGCTGCCTGAACCCCGTGATTTACGTCTTCGTGGGCCGGCTTTTCAGGACCAAGGCCTGGGAACTTTACCAGCAATGCACGCCTCGGAGTCTTACTCCAGTGTCCTTGCCCCACCGGACAGATGTTCTCCAACACTTCTGGCAGAATTAAAACAGCAGGGAGTTACGAGGCGTGCCTTCCTCATCTGTGATTTCGGACATAATAGATACGGCTGTGGTGGGCTCAAGAATGAGCCCACTGAGATGGCCAGGACCTCGTCCCTGGAAACTGTTGGGTAAGTTTTTGTGGTACGAGGACTTTGCAGGTATGATTAAGCTAAGGAGAGATGGGGAGATGATCCTGGATTCTCTGAGTGGGCCCAGTGTCATCACGAAGGTCCTTATAAAAGAGAAGCGGCCACGTGACAGCAGAAGCAGGAGGCTGGAGTGATGCCAGAAGCCCCAGCCAGGGCCCGCTGGCGCCCCCTAGGGGCTGGAAAAAAGACAGAGACGGATTCTCCCCTCAAGCCTCCAGAAGAAGCCAGCCCTGCAGACATTTGGACTTAAGCCCACTGAGACGGACTTCCAGAAACAGAAGACAATAAAGTCATGTTGTTTTAAGTCACCGGGTTTGTGCTAATTTGTTCCAGCAGCCACAGGAAACTTCTGGTAAGGGTCTCCCTGCCTATGTTGCACGTGCCAATCCAAAAGGTTCTAGGCTGACTGCTAGGCATACAGAGATGATTGAGCTAGGGATCCCACCCACAAGGAACTTGCATAAATAATTAGAATATAAAAAAAGAAAACAAGAAATCGCAGTGGCACGCCCCATGTCCAGCACCCTGAGTGTTCAGAGGGAAAGGGGCTGTCAGGAGAGGCGTTCTGAAGGGCGTCAACGGGGAGCTGAGTTTTAGGAAGGGCAGAATCTGGATGCGTGGAGAGAGGGAGGGAGGCCTGGCAGAGGGATGACCGGGGCTCGCAGGTGGAGCACGGGTGCTAGGCAGGAAAGAGTATTTATGAAACTGTTAATGCTTCAGTATTCTTCTTGCTACGAGGGACCCAGTGGTGAACCTGGAGAAGTCTGCCTTCGAGGAGTTCGGAAAGTGTCAGAGAGTGGGGTAACTGCCCCCATCACGTGAGAGGAGGTGTTCTGAGCACAGAGAAACGGCACCCAGGATGAGCAGCTGTGGGGGGGGGGGTCTGGGGGGTTTCCCGGAGAAAGAGACCTAACCTATAAGGTGAATCCAAAGAACAAGCAATTGGGCGAACCAAATAGGAAAAAGGTGCGTTCCAGGTAGAAGAAACAAGCTCCACCCAGAGACGGGGGGTTTTAGAGGCTAGGCGGGAGAAGGATGAAGGAAGGTGAGGTACAGGGCAGTCACAGAGGGGTTCGAGACTTGATGAGGACAAGATGGTCAAGGGCAGGGAGGGATGCATCAAAGGCCCGGCTGACTCTGGAAGGCGTTATTCTGTTGTGTGAATTACTCTAGCCACACTCATCAGGCCCCAAACAGGCAGACAGTTGGGTATCTCCAATGTTGGGGTTTTGCCAGCAGATGGCCCTCATTCAAGAATGTTGGGGGTACTGATCTGACTATGGAGACTGGCTAAATTAGAGAAGGAATGAACTTAGGAGGTGAGGGAGACAGAGTGACATGGACACAGTTACAGAGCAGGGGCAGTGGGAGTACGTAGGCCACAGAGCAGAAGAATAGGAGGTTGTGGCCACAGAGTGTTTGCATGGAACATTCCATCTCCCGTGTAGCTATGGCATCAGTCTGCTGGAATAGAGGGAAGGAGAAGGTCATTGGTGACAAGGCAGTCAAGGAATGGAGAGGCAGGGGACGGACAGCCCACGGGGTCCCTGCAGGCAGGCAAGGAGGTGCTGGAGGGGCGTGGGACGGAGACAGCCCATGGGCCAGATGCCAAGGCCGGTGTCCGGGCAGGGCCGGGATTGCAGGGTCCTCCTGGGGCAGCAGATCCTCATGGGGGCAGCAGCGAAGACCCGAATGCATTCAAGAAAGGGAAAGGAAGCCAGAGCTCCTGGAGCCTTGCCGATGGGATCTAAGAGGCCAGCAGGGGCTGGGCCGGCGGTGGCCACCCTACGGTCAGTGCGCCAGCCCCTGGAGGTGTCCTGGAAGGCAGAGATTTAAGTCAACAAGCAAAGATCCAGCCAGCACGTGTGTTTAATTTAGATCGCACGGTGTTTAAAAAACTATTTTTGAGTTGGTGCCCAATATTTACATTCCACCTAAGAATCCCAATTTCGGCTTCCCTTGAGCACTGGCAGATCTAACAAGAAAAGATCTAATTCTTTCCTTAGGCAGATGTTTACTGAGCCTCTAGCTCATGCCAGACACTACTGTGGGCGCTGGGAGCACAGCAGGGGCCCCCAGCACTGACTTCTGGATGCTCCCCTAGGACACCAGTTCTATGGCACTGAGAGCAGGTGCCCCTGATGCCAGGGCCCCCCTCCAGCTTGTTTGCTTCCCAGCACCGACGCCATGTCTGGGCCCCCAGGGCAAGAATCCCTGGAGCAAAGGTCCTATACACAGCGGCCAGGACAGGAATATCAGGCAGAGGCAGAGAGTCGGAAAGGAAGGATAATGCCCAGTCTCTCCTCTGCTCTGAGTGAACGGACCCAAAACTGTCCTCCTTGCTTTCTCAGCCCCCTGCATTTGAGCTGTGGCTTATACAAAATGCTCTCTAGGGGTTGCAAAAGACAATCCCACCATCGAGATGAGCGTACTGGCTTGAGAAATCAGACCATTGCTCATATGCCTGTTCAGCAGTAGGCTGTCTGCATGGTCTCCAATGAGCCAGACCCCTGATTTCTGGAACGGGTGTAACCTTCACCAAAGCCCGGCCCACAGCCTTGCAGGGAGAGAAGCTGGCAGCTCACAGCGAGGACTCCGCTGCGCTTCTACTGACAAGGTCAAGTGTTCATCTGCAGAGGGAGAAATTCCTGCCTTGGTTAAAAGGATCAGTGCTGCAGGAGAGATTAATATTTGAATTCACACAGATCTGGGAGATGTGCTTGACCTGGAGGATTTCACATGTAGGTCCAGCCCCAAGCCTCACCTTGCAGGGCTAACACCTGACATGGAGGGACTAGTGAGCACATGGTCTCCCATCATCCCTGACTCCAGCACCCAGGTGGGCTCCCACTTTCTGTCTGAGAAGGGCCAAGGAGAGACATGGAGGGCCCTGTTCTCCAGCCCAGTTCCAGCTGTGGGCCTGTTGTGTCAGTCCGCAGCCGCCCTCCCCACTCCCCCGCTGTAGCCATCACCCCATCCACCCTGGGCACTGAATAGCACTAAGGACTCTCGAATCCCAGCCCAGGGAGACTCCTGGGTGTTGCAATGGACACAGGCGGGTTCTTGTCCTCCGGAGATGAGTCAGGAGCTCGATGAGGAGCAAGCAGGAAGTTTTCTCCTACGTCCTAGAAAAGGCTTTAAATTAAATTAAAATGAGTGCATGTCAAACCAGCACGATCTGGCTAGAATCTGAAAATATTCCTGGTTGTGACATTGCACTACACTTACACATGATGTCATCACAGAGGAAACTGAGTGAAGAGTACAAGGGATCTCTCTGTGGATCTAATAAAAAGTTTAAAATATATGTATATTGAATTTGGAGAGCTGAACCTCTCCATTTTACAGATAAGGAAGCTGAGGCCCAGACATAGGCAGAGATTTTCCTGAGGTTCCCCAGTGAGCTGGACTCCCGGGGCAGGGCTCTGTGCAGACCCAAGGATGCCCACCAGACTGTGAGGTCGGAGAACAGACCTGAGTGTCAGGGATGCCACCATCTGTGTTGCCTTCCTGGTGGCAGACTTCCAGTACTTGGTGCTGGATTTTAGATAATGAGCAGGAAGACAGGCCTACTTTTCAGGAGCTACAGGAGACAGAAGGGTATTGAAGGCTCAGTTGGGGCTCAGCAAGTATGAGGGGAAAATATTTCAGGGTTTTCCTTGACAGGGAGCTCAGTGGCTGCTGAAATAGCTGCCGGCTCTTGGCCTATCTTAATAGGAGTATAGCATCTAAAATGTGGGAGGTGAGAGCCCATTTACCTTAGCTTTGGACAGGGTATGTGAAGAGTATTGTGTTCCAGCTCTTGGCTCATTCAGAAGGAAGGGATCAGACTGGCAAAGAGACTCAATATCATAACCTTCATGACATAGTGAGAGCCTGAGAGGGCTTTCCTGAAGAAGCAAAGACCTATAGAGAAAGGGGAACAAATGTAGTTAGTGTGACCCCAGCAGGACCAAAGAGAAAAAAATCCTGAGACACACATTCCAGCTTTCTTTGAAGAAAGAACTTCCTTTTTTTTTTTTTAAGATTTTTTATTTATTTATGTGACAGAGAGACAGCCAGCGAGAGAGGGAACACAGCAGGGGAGTGGGAGAGGAAGAAGCAGGCTCCCAGCGGAGGAGCCCGATGTGGGACTCCATCCCAGAATGCCGGGCTCACGCCCTGAGCCGAAGGCAGACGCTTAATGACTGCGCTACCCAGGCGCCCCAGGAAAGAACTTTCTGATAGGCAGAGCTGTCCCATGGTAGAACCTAGCTAAGGATGGGTTTCCTGTTCCCAAGGCACACCCACCCGTGAGCAGCTCACTGCAAGCAGGGGGGCCGATAGGAAAAGAAGTCATTTCTCTGTATGAGATGTGTAATCCCGGGGTGATAGAGTCTGCCTGGCAGGAGTTCTAGAAACAAGGGGGTGACAGAGGAGGTGATCCTGAGCTGGGTCTTGAAGTTAAGTAGGACGATGAGGGTGTTAACCACGCAGTCTTTGCCTCGTCCAAGATGTGATCCAGTGAGATCAAGGGCTAGAAGAATTATCACAAGGCTCAGAGGTGAGGGTTCCCTAGAGGCCACAAGAGTCCACAGAGACTCTACACAGGGGACTGTCAAGCTCAGAGCCACATTTTAGAACAATCACACCACGAGACTACATGGAATATGGATAACAGCCTGGGGTCGTATCACCTATCTGTTGCTGCGTAACAAGCCATCCCCCAACTTACAGATTTAGAACCACCTCAGCTCACAGCTCTGTAGTCGACCGCATGGGCTGGGTTCTGCTGTTGGTTCTTCGGCTGGTCTTGGCTGCGTTCCCGCACGCATTGGCGGACGGCCCGCCAGCTCTGCTTCCGGGGGCTGAGCAGGAGGTTTGCAGCGGGCACAGAGCCCACCTCAGATAAGTTAAACATCACTGACAGATTAGGTGTAATGCTGGCAGGCGGGGGAGCACCCCAAATCTGACCTCCCCAATCTAAGAAGCAGAGCAGCTGAATTGCCTGCTGCTTTGACGGCACTTGCTACGTGTTTAGTACATGCCGGGTGTTGTGCGAGGCCTGGGTGCAGAGGACAGTGAGACGCTGCCCCCTGGAGGGTTCACAGCGCGCGGAGGAGGTCATCTCGTGCAGGTTGCTCAGTGCGCAGATGGAAGACCTGAGACCCAGAATGCTCTGCCCCATCACACGAGGTGACAACACTGCTGTGACGTCTGGATGAGGCCCCAGCTCCCCTACTCTGTCTAGGCCTCTCCCCCTGTACTGTGGCTCACCAGAAAATGCTTCCTAAGAACTTTCATGTTTTTAAGATTTATTTATTTGGGAGGGGGAGTGGGGGGGAAGGGGCAGGGGGCGAGGGAGAGATGGTCTCAAGCTGACTCTGCGCTAAGCACAGAGCTGGACCCGGGGCTCAATCTCATGACCCTAAGTTCACAACCTGAGCTGAAACCAAGGGTCAGGTGCTTAAGCAACTGAGCCACTCAAGTGCCCCAAACACCTTGTCTTTTGAATGGAAGTACCTTTGCCCAGTGCTGACGGGATGAGAGGAAGGGCAGGCCATTCCTCGTCCTCGCTCTCCTGTAAGGGACATTCCTGCTGTCCCGTCTTTCCCCTCCCGTCCTTCTGGGAAACGGGGATTGAACTTGCTCGCTCTGTGGAGGCTGAGAGTGGCCTTCTCACCTCCTTTGGCCAACGCAAGGGGACTTGGATTCACTTCTAAGCAGAAGCAATTCTCTCTTCCCCTGCTGTAGCAAACCCCGAAGGCTTGTGTCGAGAAGGTGGTGTCATTAAGACGTGGAGGCCCAGCAACCCGGACCCCTGAGTTACTAGAAGGGCAGAGCCCCCTCCCCACCTGCAGGAAACACGCAGCATGAGGGAGAACTCCATCCTGGTGGTTTGAGCCACAGAGCGCTGGGGGATGTTTGTTACTCAGCAGAACCCCTCCCATCCCGACTGACCCACCAGGTTTCACTGAGGAGGGCTAGCTCCCTACGCCCCGGCCTGGGGCCCACTCCTTCCTCCTCTCTGTGGAAGAAAAGTGACCTGACGGACTGCTTTCAAAACAAGAAGTGAGCCTACAGAGCTCGCTGCCTTCCCCCATTCCCGCTCTGTCCACCGACTGGTCCCCTCTGAGCCCCGAGGTGAACTTAGTGCTAACGGCTCTGCCCCCGTGGAGGAAACGGCCTGCACTGCCTGGGCCTTGTGGGTAGGCTGGCCTGATCCTAGGGTTCAGAATTAAGAAGCCTGTTGAGGCCGCACATTGAAGTGACATCACCCAGCCAAGCCCTCCTCAGTCATGAAGGTGACATTGGGGCCCCCATCGGCTGACTCCTGACTGCCTCACTTAGCTCCAGACCTGGGCAGGAAAACAGTGTCCCCAAACCCCAGCTCCCATTACCTTGCCCAATCCTCACTCCGAGGGACTCAAATTCCAAACATCTGTCACTCCTTGGACAAAACCATGAAAGCCCAGTGGGGAAATGCACACCTGATTCCTGAGAGACTTTTCACAAAGCCCGTGGTAAAACCTTAGCAAGTTTTGATTCCGGGTTTCTTGGCACTGCGGAGGTTTGGGTCCACACGGCTCTCTGTGGTGAGGGGGCTGTGTGGGGCAGTGCGGGGTGGTCAGCAGCACCTCAGACCTCTCCCCTCTACCACTAGATTCTAGAAGCCCTCCCCCAGGGTGACAACCGGAACGTCCCAAGCTACCACCAAGTGTCCTCTGGGAGCAAGATCGCCCCCGACCCCCAACCGAGAACCACATTTTAGCTCATGTGATCTAGTTATCCAGCGACGGCCGCAAGGAAAGGCTGGTGGTCTGGGGAGACTTCTTGGAGGTGGAGGGCCGTCAGGCCTGAAGGACTGAACAAAGGGAAGGGGAGAAGCCATGGTGTCAGGACAGCAGGACAGAGGGAGGCTTGCAGGCACCCTCAGAGGGGCAGCAGAGCGGGCGGTCCGCACACACGACAGTTGGAATGACTGAAGAGCCAAACACAGAATGGCGCAGAACTCTCTGACATGCACGGCACGCAGAGTAAATGTTTGCTGGTTCCATTACAGCCGTCTCGCCTCCAGCCCAAACACTGACAGCATTTACAGCAACTCATCACCATTGATTTTGGCATCATTCTCTGGTGTTTACAATAAATTCGTCCAGTCAACGCCTGTGCCTTCTCCCAAAGTTATTTTCCTCCATCATCCTATTGCCGACCTTGGGGTGGGCAGAGGGGTGAGGTTGGGAAAGGGGGAGCAAAGGGAGGGAAGAACGAGACTCAATCATAATGTACAGATATCAACATTGAAAGTCAAGACAGGATCCAACAGGACCTGGCCAAGGGTGAGGTGATAGGCGCTTGGAGGTGCAGGGTCAGATCTTTATTGAAAATGCTGATGTTTTGGGGCACCTGGGTGGCTCAGTTGGTGGAGGATGTAACTCCTGATCTCAGGGTCGTGAGTTCGAGCCCTGCATTGGGCATAGAGCTTACTTTTAAAAGTAAAGGTATTACCTATTTAAAAAATTTAAAAAGGGGGCCCCTGGGTGGCTCAGTCAGTGTCTGTCTTCAGCTCAGGTCATGATCTCGGGGTTCTGGGATCAAGCCCCGAGTCAGACTCCCTGCTCAGCGGGGATTCTGCTTTGCCCTCTGCCCCTCCCCCCAGCTGTGCTCTCTCTCTCTCTCTCACTCAAATAATTATCAGTAAAATCTTAAAAATAAAATAAAAATAAGAATGCCGGTATTTTGTGTATCATGGATGCTTGTGCATTCATGTGGGTTTTTTTTTTAAGAACATAGCATTAAATTATTGTTTATCTTGATTACCAATGTGCACAAGGCCCATGCCCCTCGCCTCCCCTCTCCCAGCCCTGAGTGGCAGGGTTAGGGGGCTGGGGGCTGCATCTCCAGCAGAGGAACGAATCCAGCACAGAAGCTTAAACAGGCTTGTTTCAGGCTCACCTTCAGACACCCCTGTGGGAAAAACCACCAAAGATCTTTATCTGACTATAAAGCACACTTCTATTTTCTCATGCCCCAAATATTCCCTTATCAGCCTGTTGGGACACCTCCCCCAGGCGCAATTGCACAGGCATTGAGGGACGGCCTGGCGGGAGCTACCGCCCAGGGGAGTATTTGCAGGGGGAAATCGATTGTGACATTACATGACATTTTTATTTTTAATTTAGGCAGTGCCCTCGACGAAGAGGACGCTGCCACAGACGAGCCTGGTGAAAGGGCTGGGATAGTTAGGATTTCCCCCAAACCTTCCCAGGTACTGGGGTTGGGGGAAGTCAGACTGCGCACGCTCAGTTGCGAGGCTGCGGGCGGGATCCGCGCGGGGATATTGCTGAGTCGAAGTTCCACTCGGGAAGGGAGTGGGCGCCCCCTGCTGACCCCCGAGGAGGATTGCTCTTTTCCCACAGAGGATTCTGCGCGTTATTTCCAAAGCCCTTATTACAAGGGTTACAGCACACAGGTTCCAAAGCTTAACAGAATATAGAAATGGGAAAAGGCAGTGATTTCTCTGGAACACGGTTGTTTAAAGATCTATTCAAAATAATAAAAACTGTTTTAATGATTCATTTTGTTGGGGGGTATGTTAGTAGGTACCACTTCTACAAGAGGAAAAGGGGCAACAGACGCCCACACTTCAATGGGTGTATCATTGACTCGGTGTTTCCCCTTGTCAGGATCTATCGGACAGATAAATCGTGGAGAAACTGAGGTACTGCAAAGTTCAGTGACTTACTCAAGGTCACTCTTTGGGCTGGAGAGTGCGAAACTCCAGCAAATAGGACATAAAAGCTAAGAAAACGGCTCTCAAAACGAAACCCCGTAAGAAAACTAAAAAGGGTTTTGAAGACAATAGTACGTTCTGAAAGGGAAAATCTTACAAGTAAAACTCCAGTTTAAACTGAAATGGAGAAGAGAGGTGTTTTTTGGCTTTGGGATCGTCCGTCCTAAACGAAAGGGAGGATTTCTGAGTGTGGAGCTGTTCTGTTGATACTGATTTTAAAAGCAGGGTGGAATGGGAGGGATCGTGCTTAACTTTTACCAGATGTTAAGTGCATTTTGAGTTAGAGCCCTGAGGTCTCCTGCGCTCTAAAAATAATTGGGCCACATCTGGGCCGACAAACGCTCACGTCAGGGTTTTGGAAGCAGAAGCATACCTTGCACCAAGCAGCCATGTTTTCCCTTATTCCTCAATGGAATCTAAATTTAAAAGAATGGTTTGCCTTCTGCGGATAGCCTAGAAATTCCTACGGTAAGGATGTGGTAGGGTTTGCTTTTCTCGGCTGTCCCCAAACCCAAATGACTTTGCCTCCAGCACCCTCTCTGACTTTTATTTCCAAATGCTAACCAGGATGTACCCTCCAAGTCAAATTTCCCTGTAACCAGGCAACCCTGAACATCAGGCTAAAAAGGCAGCCGGCATCCCCAGCAATCCCAAGGCTTCTCCCAGATCTGTGTTTAATGCTGGGGAAGCAAGAGGTCTGAACGGCCATGGGAGAGGACCAGGCGGTGTCTTCCGAAGCAGGAATTCCCAGTCTAAAACTGCTCTGAGTAGTTTCGGCCTCAGCTTTGTGAAATATCCCTTGATTTCTCAGGAGCAAAACATACTGATTTCCATTTTATAAGGGGCAAATGGCTGGAATGATTAGCTGTGTCTAATCGATGTCTTCCCGCTGGGTTCTGAGCTCCCCAAGAGCAAGGGGACGTCTTTCAGCTGTCACCTGGGACAAGGTACACAGTAAGATTCAGGAAATAGTAACTACGTCGAACGCTCCTGTGATACTTACAACATGTGAGACACTATTCTAAGCACTTCGCATGTATTAACTCACACAATCCTCATGACAACCATATTATTATCTGTTTATAGAGGAAACTGAAGCACAGAGAGGTTAAGCAATTTCCCCAAGGCCACACAGCTAACAAAAACTGAAGTCTGGATTCAGCCCTAGGCAGTCTGACTCTCTAAAATCTGTATTCTTAGCCACTATACCAGTGTCCCCAAACTTGTCTGCACACGAGTCACTTCAAAAATCTGCCCCAGGGATTGTGACTTAATTGGTCTTGGGTGTGGCCTGAGTTTTGGAATTGTTAGAGGATCCCCCAGTGGTTCCAACAGGCAGACAATTTGGGAGGATGCTGCATTAAGCCTCCTGCCTCGTTACTCCGCAAATTTGTTTGCTGAATTTAATTTGCTCTGCGTGGAACTGCTTTCAGGAATATAAACAAGTCCAGGAGGGGAAAAAAAAAAAAAGCTCCAACTCTGGTACTGGCAAATTATCTTGGAGTGCAACTACCTGTAATTCCAGAAGGGTGCCGCAGAGCGCACGTTCCCGGAGGCAAACTCTCAGCGATGAGCTACGTGTAGCAGTCCGGCCGGGCGCTCACCACCCCGTCTTCCTTCCTCCCTAGACACACAGCAAGACCACAACGCCAGGTTCCCTTCCGGCGGGGTGTGGTCACATGACAGGATTGTGGACCCCGGTCTCCAGCACGCAGCTGTCCTCCTCCCCACCCCCACCCCGTTCCAGGGGAGGCAGAGCCACAAGATAGGGGGAGCCTGGGCGCCCCACCCCCCACCAACCAGACTTTATGAGAATGAAAAGCAGCTGGGATTTGGGGGATTATCTGTCATCAGTGAGGAGTGTGCCTTGATTAGCTGATTGTGTGGCTTTGGACAGGTCCCCTCTCTTAAGCACCAGTTTTGTCGCCTGCAGAAGGAACACAAATACGAAGAAGGTGATGCTCGAGGGCTGGGTGGCGCTTACCTGCCCCTGAGGAGGCTCCAGCAGCAGACGCAAGGGTAGGAGCCTGAGGGTGGGGTTTATTCCTCTGACCCCTCTGGATACTTCCCTGCACGTGAGGCCACCTCCGGCTGTCAGGCGGCCCCTCCTTCAGTGGCAGGTTCTGGGAATCTCTCTTTGTCCCTTCGGGCCTGCAAGGAGGCTTAGTGTTGCTCTAGCAGCTTCTCAGAACTCGAGACATCATCATGGACTCCTGGGAGGCCCAGGACAAGCCCCGAGCTGAATGTGAAAAGAGGCTCCAAGGTGGCCGCGGTCTCCCTGGCCCTGCCCACCCAGGCTCCGCCAGTCCCTTCCTCACGGCCTCCTGCCAGTCGTCCACATGGCCCTCCACTCCCGGCCAGGGCCCTGGCTGAGGCTGAACGCCACACCGAAGAGTGGCAGTTCTGGAGTAAGTACTGAACAAATACGGGGTTTTCACCTATTTTATGTATACGGCTGTACTGGTATTCTCATATGTTGCTAAAACCAAGGAACAGTAAAACCGCATTGAATAAAGGGCACCTTCAAGTACCAATCATGTGATCTTGGGCACATAACTTTGCCTCTCTGGACTTCATCCTCAACTGCCAGAGACTGTGTAGGACTATAGGACCACTAAGATTCCTTCACTCACTCACTCACTCATTCACTAGGCCCGATGCCTTGATTCTGGGCAAGGCCCTGTGCCAGGTGCCAGCTGGGAATGTGTGTGCGCGCCCTGCCCTCAGGGAGGGTGTCAGACAATAAACACCAAGACAAGCCAGTGTGGACTTATGAGAACAAGACCACAAAGGTTTGTTATGGTTAAAGGAATGTGTGCGATAATGGAGAATAAAGAGGTAGGTAGGGCGGCTGGCCCTGTGTGAAAATGGTAACCTTTTCAGTTGCGACAGGAAGGAAGCAGGCAGAGCATTCTGGAAAGGAACATGGGAAGGCTCTTAGGCATTGTTCTCGCTCCAGGAGGCACATTATTTCCCCCCAGGGGAGCTCTCAGCCCAGGGGTTTGCGCCTGATGGATTCTGCCACCCAGGGGACATCTGACCATATCTGCGGACGTTTTGGGTTTCACAGGTGGGGAGGGGTGCTACTTGCATCTACCGGGTAAGGCCAAGGCTGCTGTTCAGCATCCTGCGACGCACAGGACGGGCCCCCAACGAAGGATTAGCCAGCCCCAAATGTCAAGATTGCTAACGTGTGGAGACCCTGACTTAGCCCCATTCGCAGATTCTTATTTAGTTGGTGCTGAGTGGGGACCGAGCTTCATCATTAAAAAAAAAAAAAAGATCTCTAACCCCTGCATACCAGGATGTGGCAGAATGAAAGGACTAGAGCGGCTGGTGCCAAGCCAGGAGAGGCGAGCAGGGCTGGAGAGGCAGGGGAGAGATGGAGAAGCAAGTTTGCTCTGCCTTAGGCTCAAGCGTTCTAAGAATGGTCAATCTTAATCTTCTCGCAAAATTCCTTTCTCAGTTTCCTAATTCGTGATGAGCTTTCCCGAATTCAGACAACTGTGCTAGTTCCCCTTAAACGATATCCGAGGATGAGCACGGGGCTTGGGAGTCACAGCATGTGACCATGGGAGGGTTCTTGACTTCTCCTCTGGAAAACAGGGGTTGCTCTCAGAGGGGCCCTGAGGTTACAGAAAGAGCCCAGGCACCACAACACCCGGCAGGCAGCAGGCACCCCACGAAGGTTCCTATCCCTCCTTCACAAGAGCCGTGTGTGAAGTGTGCCGCGATGTTCCCGATAGCTCCGAGTGGTTTCACACGGTGACACCTGTCCTATCAAAACCTCCTTTAAAGCACTGCCTTCCCAAGTATTTCTTTAAAATCTCTCTTCTACAAGTAAAAACATTCCCCCATATAAACAGACTTATCAGGTATTTATGTAGGTCCCTGAGACCGACCCTAGAAGGTACGTTTGCCCCAAGTCCACGCTGTAGGGCTGAGATAACGAACAGAGTGACGAACACCCTGCAGGAGGAGGAGTGGCAAACGTCAGCATCCCACGCCCTGTGCGGCTCAGAAACGGGCAGCGGTAGACACGTGACTTGCTCTCGCCCGCACCAGGGTCAGAGGAACACAGTTTCTCAGGAACAGGATCTGACACGGACCTAGGCCCCACTCGGAAAAGTGTTTTATACAGGCTTTGGGGCCCGTTCTTGGCGAAAAACAGTAGTGTTTAAAGCAAACTCCAAAGAGTAAATATTTTAATTTTCTTAAAGAGTATTCTTCATTCCATAATATTTGCAACAGTCACACGGACGAGTTACATTTCCACAGAGGTACTCATACAGCAGCAGTATTCTTGAAGTACTCACAGCCAAAATTAAGTAGGGAGATTAGGAAACTTAGCAACGCGTATACAGCATTGTGGTGAGATGAAGGTCAATCTCTAAGTTAAGTCAGGGCGGATCTGCAGAAGGGCCGGACTCGGGGCCCCTCCCAAACCCCACCCTGGAAAAGTGACCACCCTGCGGGACCGGCGGCCTACGGAAACGGCGGAAGACGAATCCAACCAGAAACTGGAAGCTGCCATTTCGTACATACACAATACCAGTGCGACAACAAAGGAAACACGTTTCTTAAAGGAGGGGCTGCTGAGTCCACGGCCCGCGGCCCCGGAGGTGTCCCCGAGCCCCCCGCCGCCGCCTCTGCCATCTCGAGACGCACAGCAGCCCGCACTCGGGCACTGACCATGAGGCCACATGCCCGGAACCACGGTGCCCATGGTTGGTACGGGAGGCAAAAATCCCTGACACCAAATTTTTTAAAACTGCTACCTCTCGGCGTAAACTGTTGAAACTCAAATTTCTCATCCCCAAAGCAGCCCACAACGACGGTGCGTTGGAACACCTTTTCTGTCCCTGATGCACACAGGATCTAAGGAAAATACTGCCCGCGTCAACGGACCGATGGCAGCTGGGCTTACGAGGTCTGTTAAAGGGGGTGGTGCGCCTACATGGTCCTGAAAACACCGACAGGAAAATAGGTTGGCTTGAAAGCACTCAACTAGGCTTCTATGGAAAGACTGGCTATACCTTCCAATAAACAGAAATAAGATTGTTTGACAAAAGATTTTTCCCCTATGTTAACTATACACTATACAAGTAACCTTCCTAGTTAACCCTAAGACTCACCAATTTCTATTTGATTGATTCTATTTGATACCAAGTGCTGCGTGCCATGGATGCAGTCACAGAAGAGTATCACTTGGTTTCTGACAGTCCCGTACTTCCAAGCTCAAAGAACTTCACAGACATTGGCGCTCACGGCTTAAGTAGGTCTAGAAGCTCTCACTGAAAACTGCTGAAGGTCAACACTGCCTGCTGTCCGCCTGCTCTGGGGAGAGTCCGCAGTGCACAGAACCCAACCCAAACACACTCGAGGGAGGCAGGACACCCTTGGACCAGCGGCCCCTGCACAGGAGGAGAGTTGTCTAGACTGCTTTGAAACTGAGCAAAGGCGCCAAACCTACAGAACACCGTTTTTAAAGGAGAGGATTAGAAACTAAACATTTTTCCTGGAAATATGTTAATACCATTTAAAAGTGACACACAGCAGGAGGCAGGAAACATCAGTTTTTAGTATTTTTGCTATTCTAGGCACACTGCCACTTGGAAAGATTCCCTAAAGTGAGTCTTGCATTATAAAAATATTGATGTGAAATATATGTGCTTCAAGTGGGAATCCAAATTGGACCCAAACTTCAGTAAAATGAAAGTTTATTGCTATGTCTAGAAGAAACACCGTATCACGTCTATCCTAAAAGGCAAATATTAAAAGGGGATGTTCTACTTGTAAATAATAGCCATCTGGGGACAGACAGGAAGGGAAACCGGGGGTGCACATCAGCCCCATTCAAGAGAAAGTATTGCCGTGGCCCACGGCCTTCGCTGCCTTTCTAAAGTGGTTTTCACATGCTTCTTTAACACTGTGGTATTCTAAAACCCGCCGATGGATCTTGGTCAAGCTCGCTCACCTGGACTCGCTGGGGAAACACCTCTATAGCCTCCACGCAGCGACACGTGGACACACGCCGTCTACTGCATGCAGAATAGCTCATCACAAGTCAACCACGCAGGCACAGTGCCCACTCAGCAACGCAGTACTCTGAAAGATCCATGATCTTAAGGGGCCCGTGGCTACCGCGTGTGATGTGACCTCCGTGCTCTCCTCCATCGCCACCAGCCCGGGGTGTCACAGGTCTGGGGCAGTCCACCAAGGACTACATCCACCACGACCACGACCACCACCACCACCACCACCACCACACCCACACACACGCACATACACACACACACATGCACACACACACATACACACACCCTGATCATCCAAAAATCTCTGCTGGGCTTTGTCATACAAAACCCCTTAGTTCGCAGACGGATGCTAGGTTTACAGAAATCTAATGTCTTGGCCAAGTCACCTGCTGACTGAGGGCAGATCTGGGAGCCCAAGGGTCCTGCCCAACACTCTTCTTACTGCGTCACTTTGACATAAAGGTTGGGAAAGACATTTTTAAGAAAAAATTGAGGATACTTAAGAAGGCAGAAGTGTTCAAATACAGTCGACGCAGACATCTAAAAGAGCATCTCGGTTAAACTGGCAACAAACAGAGCCTTGACACTGGGCCTTTCTGAGGCAGGTTTCTGACTCCCAAACCCAGATTCTGCGGCCAGCACATGCATGAGCACAGGAAAGAGAAAGAACCAAGAGAAGACATTATGAAGATACATGTTACAATAGGATTTATAAACCAAACATGTCAAAAGATGGGTCTATTTGCAACTCAAGAGTGCAAAGAAGAGGATGACTATTTCTCCCTAGACTATATCTAACTGAATTTAAATAGTGTAACTATGGAAGATAGATTTTAAAGAGATTTTATATTTTTAAGTTTGATCAAGGGCTTTGCAGTGTGATTAATCATCACAAATAACAGACACAGTATGTTCTGTTTTAAGGACGCATGGAGCACCATGGGGTCAGTGAGCAGGGCGGTCAGAACGTGCCCCTGAAGCAGGCTGAGCCTCTGCGACGACACACAGGTGTGGCTACTGTCCAGTCAGGATCACATTGTACACGGACTCCATTTATTTGAGACAGATGATTCGGATGGTTCCATGAGCAGTGCCTTTTTAAAGTTTTTTAGCAGTAAAAAGGAAACAATAAAAATTAAACGCTGTTTAGCACAATTTTTATGAATTTTAAACGTCCAGATGTTTGGTTTACATTGCTTTCTTGTTCAGAAAATCTAGAGAACGGAATCGATTCAACATCACTTTCAAAAACCCCAAACTGAAACGCAGTTCTGAAGTCAAAATTCATGTGGACGGCATTCTCCCACTTCAGAAAATGAGAATTCACATCATGCGACTTTAAACAGTGGATGAACACGAAGTCCTACACTTACTTTCTGCAAGATTCACCTAAAGTCAAAAAGTGAGTCCTTGCAAACAATTTTCCTCTCACACCTAGGTAATGACTTACTTGATATTAACCAAAATCAGGTTCGAGAAAGTATTCCCCAAGTGTCTTGGGGTGGGTCCAAGTACTGCATCTATGAATATGCTCTATGAAAAGCAAAATGTTCATGGAAGCATGAAACAATTTTACCTTTAAATAAAAATACTTTATTCATTCCTGACAGGTTATCAAAATGTACATTGTTAACCAAGTAAAAACGGTACTCCGAAATAGCTGACTAGGGCATATTTGGAGGATTTTTGGTTAATTTCAGAAAAGTAAAAATCATTTCCAATCTCCCTTTCCACACATTCCTAACAAGCTTGCGCTATATCTGCTTAAAAGTGAACACATAAACAATCATATGGGCCCCAGTTCGTTATAGAACGCACATTTTCATTTACACTTAAAATAAACGGAAGTCACTACATCTGAGTTAGCTTCCTTTGCCAAAAACATTCAGTCTTACTCCTCTTTATATTTTGTGAAAATCTGTAAATTACATAACAAATAGATCACATGACTTGTATTAATCTAAACACACGCACACACACACACAGGATAAAGTGCAACACAACAGAACATGTTCCGTTCTGCAACATTCACGTTCTCAAACGCCCACAGACAGATTTTCTGAGGGAATGGAAATAACGTTCTCAAGTGCACGGACACTAAATCCATCAGACTAGGTTATTTATTCCTCAGTGATATTTATATTAAAATCCTATTTGCTTCGCTTTCCCTGTAGCTTCTGTCTCTCATTCTCAATGAAAGTTTTGAAGCTGTGATTCTTTTTAAACCTTGAGAAAACTCAGTTCCTCAGGGCAACATAAATAGTGCTTTCAAAGTGCACACATGTTTCTGAGCACTCTGTACTGTAACAGGAGGTTTCTAATGATGTCTCATCCATAGCAGGAGAATTACAGCCATTTTAATAAAAGCAAGCAATCCACTCACTTGGCAGCAAACACTTAAGGACTTTTGACACTAGCCACCAAACATTTCTCTAGGCAAGTACCAAACTAGCCCTAAAATGTCACAAGTTTTTGGTTGCATGTTGCTTTGATATTAAATTATTTAACTAAGAAATGCTTTTGTTCCTGAGATGAGCACAATAAAGTTAAATGAGTATCCTCTAACGCTACCAACAGGACACCTCCTCCTTATTCTCACCCTCCCTGTCTCCATAAAGGACCGCATCTGAAGTGTCAGTCTTCCCCATGGCGCCATTTCTGTGACTCGTCTTGCCGGACATCTGGTCTAATTTGGTTTCTCATGCCGCCTAAGACGTTTGATGTCGCTTCTGTGGCAACAATCAGAGGTCTCACCACTGCAGGAGGAATCTGGCGCAGGACCTCGCCCACGGCACCAGTGACCCCTCTGCTCTCGTGTTCTCGAGCCGCGGTTTCGTAAATTGTCTGAGCCGTGTCTGTAAGTCCCTGGAAGGGGAAGAGGGCAGAAGGTCAGAAAAATCTCGGAATTATCCTATTGTATACAACTTTAGCAGAGTTTATCAACATGATGCTTGTAACGAGACCAAAAAACCCACTGTGCTTTTGAGATAACCAGGATAATTGTATTTATGACAACATTGTAATTATAGGGAAAATAAGAGGCTATTATTATGATTTAGCATTTTGTTGTGACATGTGCGTGTAGAAAATATAGCTAAGCTACCATTTCACGTAGGGAAGCTTAAAGAAATATTTAATGATCCAAGAGTAGCTTTCTTGGCACTATTAATCACTCTAGTTAAATCAAACTTAGCAAACAAAGCTTCTGGAATAAATATAATCACAAAAGGAATACGGTGATAGTTCCTTTGATTCAACTGTAACAAGAAAACCCAATTCTACAAAGCTCCAGAAAATTGTTTTAAATTACTGGCTATGTACCAGAAAAGATAACTGTGGAACATTTAATTAAGATAAAAGGACTGGATTAAATAGAAAAAATTCTGAAAACATAAAGCAGGAACACGTTTAATAATTTAAAAGTTTCTGTAGCATTTTTTTCATGTTTCTTATAATTGTGGAACATTAAAATAATCATGACTGCTACCCTTTAAAGCTGAATATATAAATGTGTTGATCAAGCCAAAGTGGTAAAGCCCCGCACGACTTCTGAATCTACCATTTGTCTAACTCAGAAATCCCACAGGGCACACGAGGCATTGTTCCGTTGTGACCATCTCAGTGAAGGGCACAGTGCAAGGTGCTTTGGGCTCTCCAGGGAAATCAGGGAATCCTGTCCTTGCCCAGAATCCAGCCATCACTCCAACAAACTAACGAGAGTATCATTTCTACCTGGCACAGCAGGGTAAACATGTAATACCGTACGGGGAGAAAAAGTACATAACTAAAAACAAATACAAGTGCTGTTTTTAAAACTATCCACAGTAAGTGAAACCGTGACAACAAAGAAAATGCTCACTGTTGATCCATCTGTCCCCAGCATCCTTCTCTCTCCTCTCTCAGCTCCCCTCCCTAGCCCACAGACAACAGGCAGGTATGAGCTGACTGTAATATAGTGAGTACCACCACCGCGTCTGGAGACGACAGACGTGAATTCATATCTCAGCTCCATCACTTCAGTGTGTTACCTGAGCCGAGTCCTTTCTTTCATTCATTGTTTTGTTTTGTTAGTCAAGTCCTTTCAATGCGGAATTAAAAGTCTATGGGGACTGTCCGACTTCGCTGGCACAAGGCACCCGCAGAGACTGGTGCTCCGTGCTCACGAAGCACGCCCTGGACCACGGCCGCTGCCCTCACACAGCTGCCTGCCTACCACGGAAGGGAATGCCGTAAGCAAGGGTCAGCCAGCTTTCTCTGGAAGGAGCCACGTGGCAAATATTTGTGGGCCACACAGTTTCTATCATATATGATTTTTTTTCTTTTTACAATCCTTTAAAGTTGTTAAGATAATTCTGAGCTGGTAAATCCACACAAAAACAGGTCTGAGCCAGACGTGACCTAGAAGCTACAGTGTGCCAAGCCTGGATCTAAAGGAAGAGCCAAACTGTGAAACAGCTGGAATGTTTTCTCTCCACCTTTGAGTTACTAACATCTAAAAGGGAAATACATTTATCACCATGTAGGAGCCTCTGCTTAAAATGTTTTTAACACGGAAGTTAGATTCGGTCTAATCAAGCACACGGTGCCATCTCGATCCATGCTCACTGTTCTCAGCCCCCTACCCCCGTTCTTCACACTGACAGTCTTAGAGAGAGAACCACACGGCAGACCCGAACACCCAGGGTCCAATCGTGGCCCCACTAACTGACTCCCCCCACTACACTGGGGAGCCATTCCTGCTGAGCCAGTGTCCTCATGGGCAAGTGAGGAACACCACCTACCTTTAACACCTGGTGCAAAGTAAGCACACAAATGTGTTTTCAAATGAATACAGATTAAATCAGGCAAGCATCACGCACACCGCAAAGTGCTCCGTATCCAAGTGCTATGATATGCTGCTGCCCACCGCCCCTGCTATGCCTGAACCCCAGGATTATTTTTATAAATCTGTTTTCTTTCTTTCTTTTTTTTTTAAAGATTTTATTTATTTATGTGACAGAGAGACAGCCAGCGTGAGAGGGAACACAGCAGGGGAGTCGGAGAGGAAGCAGCAGGCTCCCAGCGGAGGAGCCCGATGTGGGACTCGATCCCAGAACGCCGGGATCACGCCCTGAGCCGAAGGCAGACGCTTAACGACTGCGCTACCCAGGCGCCCCATAAATCTGTTTTCTAACATGTCTACTGATAACTGGCCCGATTCGGACATCTACAGGAATGGGTCTGACCAGTAATTATTCTCCCGACTAAATCCCCTTTCAAGAAAAGCAAGTGGTCTCACCTTTATTTATTCCACTAATACATTTCCTGGGGGCCCTACTTCAGTGGTCTTCCGACCACTCGGGACCACAGAGGCCACTTTGTCAGGGAAAAGACTGTCCTAGGCACTTGTGCCTCTCAGAATACGACAGGGAAAAAGATCTTTAATGAAATCCTAATACATGCATCAAGAGTAAAACCACCTCAAATTTCATGTCACATTAAAAAGAACGTCTAGGAGAGATGACAACAGGGAATGCCCCCTACAGTGTCCATTAAGAACCAGGATTCATGGGTGCAACTAAATCGCAATTACGTGTAATAAGTGTCGAGATTCAGATGGTTACAAATCACCAACTTCATTCTTATCAACCTCTTGAAACCAATGAACAAAGGGACATTTACATAAACATCCTATAGCAGTGGTTTGGGGAAAACAAGGTCTACCAACAGGAAAATAAAGTATGCTATAGTCCTGCTATGAAATGCCGTAAGACACTTTAAATGAGATGCACGTGTATCACCATGGATAGAGCTTGAGAGGCACACGTTACAGACTGAGACATGCACTATGACCCCATGTATGTTAACTTCTAAACTATAAATAGTACGTGTTGCTTATGGATACATACACAATAGAACTATAAAAACTCGTACCAAAACGTGTACCATCTTGAGGAGAGTGAAGGCATGGGAATGGGATCAGGGTGAGTGATTCACCCGAAAAGCTGTACTTTTAAACAAAGCTGAGTTCTGCAGCGCAGGGAAACTACGGGCTGTGTCCAGCTGGTGCGAGTGTGAGTGTGTGTCCGCTACCCGGCTGGCTTCTGCACGTGAGGAGACCCAGCCTTCCCTGCAGGTCACGACTCTCGCTGAGAGCCCGTCACTACGTGGCCCTCCTCTCCGCCCTCACACAGACATCTGCACTTGCTGCTGGCAGCAACTCCAAGTCCACTCCCAGGGGTTTCCAACCACAGAACGCTCTTGCGAAAAAGCCAGGAAAGCAGGCCAGCTGGTTACGGCCCGCCCACCCAGGTAAGCGCTCACCTCTTTCACAACACTGTAGGCCTTGGCCACGCCTTCCCGCAGGTCCACTGGCTGGTGGGCTAAGCGGTGATGAGGAAACCTTTTGATCTTCTTGGGCTCCATAGAAAGGGTCCCAGGAGACACCATGTCATAAGCAGTCTCTGCTGCTGCCTGGATCATTTTATCAGAAAGTAAGAAACGAATCAGAAGAAAGTCTGCAGAATTCTGCTCCAACAAAGCACCTGCCATCGGGACTCGCAGGCCCTGACGCAGGCACGTCTGCACTATCGGGAGTTCTTCACGACAAAACCTTAGCACTTTTATAACAAGAGCATTAAAGTGCACATTAAGAACTAATATCTGGATTGAGCTGACTTTCTCAGTCCCTTCTCTGTCCCCCTCCTCCATGCTACCAGGTTAATCGAGAATGCCGTCTGTGAACAAATGGAAAAGGTCAACTGGAGCTTAATACTTACCGTAACAAACCTTAATACGTCTACTGTTTGATCTGTAAGGCTTTCTTCATGTTTAGCTATCATCTATTCATACAAATGAGGCAAAATAAATCCTCAACTTAATGGTTAGAATTTAACTGAAATAAGCAAACAAATCTGACACTGTATTATTTCACTGCTTTATTCTACAAATTACTTAACACCGGAGAGCTGAGTAATAAAAATAACAAAAACCCACAATATTAAATATTCCTAAATAAGGTATCTATTCTCAACATTTTCTATATTTCACCATATCTCTTTAAGAACATAAAAGTCCCAACCATTCCACAGTAACTCTTCCTCTCTGTACAGAGTAAGGCAGTCTGTGCAAAGATACCTGTATGGTCTGAACCATCCTGTTTGTGAGCTCCAGAGCAGCCATCGCTGTCGAGGTGCCAAAGGAGGCAGCACCTCTCTGGAACCCTCTGACGATGCGACCGTCCTTCCGGTACTGCTCTATCGGTAACCAGACCAAGTCCTTCAGGCCTTGCACTAGAACAACGGTCAACACAGAGAAATCAGTGGGAGTGCTGGAGCTCAGATCTCCGCTATCACTCTGACCCTGGGGCTTTTAACTTCAAATGGGATGCAAAGTGCTCTTACATGTGTGCATGACCACACACAGAGGTTTTTTTAGAAAGACGGTCCTCACACAGACTGTCCCAAAGGCACCCATAATTCCAAAGGGGTTAAGATTCATAGATCAGGGCGCCTGGGTGGCTCAGTCATTAAGTGTCTGCCTTCAGCTCAGGGCGTGATTCCAGGGTCCTGGGAATGAGCACCACATCGGGCTCCCTGTTCCGCTGGGACCCTGCGTCTTCCTCTCCCACTCCCCCTGCTTGTGTTACCTCTCGCGCTGGCTGTCTCTCTGTCAAATAAATAAATAAATAATCATAGATCAGGCAAAATAAATCATCTTTTGATTAAAAAAGAAAACTCACCTAATTGTACTAGTGAATGCATAGGCCCAACACCTCCCAGGATTCCTGGTAGTTGGTTCTTCTTAATGTCAGTAAGCCATTCAGTGATTGCATACGAAAACAATTTGTCAACACCTAGCAAGCTAGAGCAAATGACTATTAGTATACGGAAAAGAGAAATTTGTAGGTTCAGATAAGTTGGGGGGATTTTTTTTTCCTAGTTTCAGGGGTAGAATTTAGTGATTCATCAGTTGCATATAACATCCAATGCTCATTACATCAATGCCCTCCTTAATGCCCATCACCCAGTTACCCAATCCCCCCACTCCCCTCCCCTCCAGCATGTTCCCTAGAGTTAAGAGTCTCTTATGGTTTGCCTTCCTCCCTGTTATTTTTCCCTCCCTTCCCCTATGTTTATCTGTTCATCATATGAGTGAAATCACACGGTATTTGTTTTTCTCTGACTTAAATTCATTTAACATAATAAGTTGGGGGGATTTTTTAACTTAAGACAAAAGAAAATTTACCAATTATAAGGACAAAATATTATTGATGTTCGATCTGAACATACATATACACACATATACGTACACATATATATAATCCAGTTTAATGTTCGTAATTTCTACAAGGCTTTGGTAACACGTATAAATGTGTTCTTCCACTGCTCCTATTTCTTGAACATCTAAAGCTCTAGCATAGGGGGCGCCTGGATGGCTCAGCTGGTTGAATATCAGACTCTTGGTTTCAGCTCAGGTCATGATCCCAGGGTTGTAAGATCAAGTCCCACTTCAGGCTCCGTACTCAGCATAGAGTCTGCTTGAGATGCTCTCTCCCTCTCCCTCTTCCTCTTCCTCCCCCTCCCCACACTTTTGTGTGCACATGCCCTCTCTCTCAAATAAAATCTTGAAGCTCTAGCATAGGATTAACTCACTGTCTATAAATTGCTACATGGTTCTCAGCGACTAAGAACCATTATGTTGTGAACTTCCAGTCTTTTAGCTAAATAAATGAATGTATGATTTTGGGAAATTATTAAAAAATAACTATAGCTATTTTTGAAAAATACTATTCTGTTCAAACTACTACTCTCTCAGCATAAAAAGTAGCCCCTAATCGGTAAGCCTCCTCTAAAAAAGAGCTCTCTGCACACAATACTGTAAAATAATGATTTATGTTTGCTAAGAAAAGTCATTGTTTGACTTGTTGTAAACTAATTACAGTCATTATACCACAGAGCCTCATATTATAGAAATCGACCTACCCATGCCGGTAGAAAAGCCGCTTCAGCTTCAGTTCTGAGCAGTTTAACTGGGCCAGACCAATTAGAATCCCGGCTAACGTACCCTTTAAAATTAAAAAAAGCCAGATTAATGTATAACTGAGAGACCGAACATTTAAAATAGTTGTTATTTGGGCAAGTCAAAGTAATATTTATTCACTCATGCAGCTAAAATACATACTTAATAATACATACGACCCAATTTATACTAAATTTTACTCATGGGTTAAGTAAATGATGTTTACTTTAAAAACAATTAAATTTTAAAATCTTGCATGTCATGACAAAAAATTCATGACAGAAAAAGTTTAAAAATTAACTCAATTAGAAAAACAAAGGAGATAATTTTGTAGAGTATATTTATACAAAGTTTCCAAACCTGATCCATTGAAACGTGTTTGCCATGATAATCAAGACGAATAGGAACTTCTGAGGTGAATCTAAATTCTCTGAAGATAAAGAAAGGAGGGGAGTTATTTATATTCAAAAGTACTAATAGCTGAAATTAGATATAAATTAATTTGTTCAATTGGATAATAAAAACAAAACCACAAAATAATGTGAATATCTCAAGGCCTAAATAAAGGGCAATGTCTTTTAGCTCTTACTTTTTCTTAAGGTAATAAATATAACAACTAAACTAATGTTAATCATTTTATACATTGTATTTATTTCATTTAAATTTTCTCACAAAAAACTTCTCCTAGTTTACTAAATGTTTACCTTAGAAAATTTATTCTGGCAGATATTCTCAATTTATACACAGGAATAATAAAGGCGACCTTCAAGATCAAACTAAATAATATAATCATTACCAAGAAGTAAAAAAGAGAAAAGGTAAGGGATTTATTCCAGCTCCATCATGAAGCAGGAAGTGCCAGAAAAGCCAGCCATGAATCCCAGTTTCACCAGTTATACGTGATGCAATCATGGGCAAGGAACTTAAACTCTGAGCCTAAATGTCTTAGTAAATTTTAAAAATGCCACCTAACACTGGTGAATTTTAGTGAGCATTCTTGAAATTAATGCTTATAAACAGGGTATCGACACACAAGCATTGGGAATTCTGTGAGAATGAAATCATAATTACACACTGATGGTACACATCAAACAAAAGGAGCTGGCTTCCCAAAGTTGGGCTGTAAATTGGGCTTAAAACACATTTTTCCTACAGAATTAATGTCTGCATTTACATGCTAAGCCATTCCACAAAAGTCCAATTTAACCCCCAGTAAAATGGAAATGTTGTATTTAAACATCAATCACTACAGGAGCCTAGGACCCCAGGTCATCCCTCATCTTCCAAATACACATCTCCACTTGGTTCTCTGGGCATTTTGGCTCTCTTCCTTTCTCACTCTGCTTTCTTCAGGGCACATAATATGACAGATCATATATTTTAATTATCTGTAAGCTCAATTATATAGGGAATTTTTCTCGACTTTGTTCACTGTGCCTAGAACAGAACCTGGCAGACACAGAGTAAGAGCTCAATAAATATTTATGGAATGGTTGGCGGATATTACACCATCACTTAGAAAATGCACAGATTTGGGATTAAGACCCGCATTCTGGTCTTGACCGGGCCACTAACTGTGTGGTCTTGAGCAAGTCAACTTACTTCTCCGGACACTGAAGTTCCTCATCTGTGAAATGAGTAATCTGGATTTTATCACTGACTACCACCCCTAGGCCTACTAGGAGCTTTTGAGAATAAAAACAGAAATCCACAGCTATTTTAGGGGCGCCTGGGTGGCTCAGTCATTAAGCGTCTGCCTTTGGCTCAGGGCGTGATCCCGGAGTCCTGGGATCGAGCCCCACATCGGGTTCCTCCGCTGGGAGCCTGCTTCTTCCTCTCCTACTCCCCATGCCTGTGTTCCCTCTCTCGCTGGCTGTCTCTATCTCTATCAAATAAATAAATAAAATCTTAAACAACAACAACAAAAAAGAAATCCAGAGCTATTTTAAATAGTCTAATTAAAAAAACCCAAAACATTTACCTGAGTGAGGCTATACAAGCCGAATAAAAAGTCAAATTTCTTTGCTTTCAGGCCAGAATTGTTAACAATTCAATTTCTTTTGGACTGGCTAGCCAGTGTTCACAAAAACCAAACTAGGAGTTCACATGTGATTAATATAAAATGAGAATTCAAATTATTACTTATGATACATAATTTTTTGGTAGTAAGAAAATTTAAAAGATCAATATGGGAAAGTAATAAAAGAGATTCTTCTTTCCTGGTGAAACATTTGGAACTGCCAGAGGTCATCTATCCAGAATCTTTCCAATTCTCATATTGTTATTTTTTTTTCTCTGTTTTCAAGATTTATAAAAATATGAAAGTACTTTAAATAGTTATACTGCCCGCTTTGGGCTATACCCTAAGTCTAACCTAAAGTCAGCTTGGAAAGACAGAATTTGGGGACAATCGATGTCAGCAGGAGTAAAGAAAATGAGGGGAAGTAACTAATGGTCCCTCACAACACAGGTGGCTCAGATCTTCCTTCTTTCTCCTTCCAACAGAGCCAAGGCTCCATGCCCACCATGAAGGGCCAGGAAAGAAGGAAAACGGGAAGAATGAATGGGTGTGGAACCGAAGGATAAATTCCAGCGTGCAAGCAGCTAGCTGAGCCGTGGGGCAGGAGCCACAGCAGATAGCGGGAGCACAGCGTGCGGGTCTTTCCCGACAGTGCCGACTGAGCCAGGGAGCAAAGGGTCAGGAAAGACACAACAGTGATGGGGAAGGGCAGATGGAAAACCAGATGGAAAATGCCCACACGGGAGAAGGGAAGCACGGGGAAGCCAAGGTGTGTAAGGGAAAAGAGGAAAGGACTTCATGTTTGAGGAAGTACAAATAAGCCATAATAGTGATTGGGAAGAGGGGGGAAAAAAGAAGAAGGTAAGAGGAAAAGGACATTCCTGGTGCAGAATCAAGAGAAATGACTCCCGAACCACGGTCACTACGTGTAATCAAGGGGTGCAGGATACGTGGAGCCCACAGGTAAATAAAGACACCAGTTACTGTTTGGCAGTGCAAAGAAAAGCTGGCGTAACCTCACGATTAGTGGTACACAAACACATTAAAGAACAACCTGCAAAACGTTGAAATAACTTCATCTGTTATCAAAATTCAGTGATTTACCTAAAAAACACTGGCTGATCACTAAATGATGCTTCTTCAGCTGTGAAGTCCTTCTCTTCCTCCCCATTAACCACTTCCACTGAATTGGCACCATTATCTTGGGAAGGCTGCTTTGGCCCAGGGAAAGAAAGAACTAGATTTGGCTCCTTGGAGGTGCTTAAGTGCCTTGGCAAACTGCAGGTGACATCAGCTCCAGGAGACTTTTTAACTGAAAAATAATGTACACATTTGAAAGATTCAGAATGCTTCTTTGCAGCAACCATTTAAAATTAACCTGGATTTAACTTGTTTTGCTACATTTAATAAACACAATTACTGCTGCAGAGAAAATTGACTTCCACCTTTTAAATTATTACTCTTATATAAACTGCATTTGCAAAATACAAAAAAATAAACACAAAGCACATTTATGTAAATGAGCATAAAGACTGTAAGTACACTCTCAAAAAGGCCTCACAACAATCAACGTCAATCCAAGTAATTGTGACAGACCTTTTCAAAGTACACATATTTAATACCTTCTGGATCTGGAGCCATTAGCAGCTCTACTTCTGTAGAAAGACTGGTGAAGAAATCCTTCAGGAAGAACAAGGCATCCTAAAATGAAAAGATGTAATTATAACCAAAGGGCAGGGGTGGGGACACACACACACACACACACCTATTTCTAAAACTACAAAGTATCTCAAAGTCTCATATTTTACTCATTATTCATATACCACTATAATTTGAGTTCTTACTCTGTGTGAGGCACTGTTCCTATTCCCCATCTCTCCTCTCTCTTGCTCGCTCTCTCTCTCTCTCTCACACACACACACTTCCATGTTAATTCTCACAACTCTGAGATTACAGATGTGAAAATTAAGACACAGAGAAGTCCAAGATTACATGCCTATTTCTAAATCCAAGTAAATTTTGGTTTCTCAGAAACATGGCGTTCTTGTTCTTGGACGCCAGTGCTCAGTGTAAACCGGAAGTGGGCTATTACTGCCACGAGGAACAGCAGCCAGCTAGCCTGGACACGTGCGTGTACCTTGCAAGTTCTTACTACCTTATTTCTGCCTTTACCACTATGTTCTATTGCCTTAACACATTTTCTCCATTGGACATGATATTCAAAATTAAAATCAATAAAATCACCAAGTGTGGTCTCTTCTGAAATGATACAATAACAAAAATGCACGGGCCCGTCCTAATGTTGCCCGAGCAAGCCACATTCACCCGATATCAGCAGCTTCGTTTTACCCACCTCACTCACACTGACAGACCCCTTTTGGAAAATATGAAAATCAAATGCCTGAGCCCATTCTTTCTTATTCTTCCCTTCCACTTAAAAAAATTATCAATTAATATAAAGCATTAATATTGTACCAAAGTGCAATGTGGTGGGGAATTACAGCATCACGATATTTGGTAGCATACCCTAAGTCTGGTAATTCCAAAGGATCTGATTAACTACTGATCACGTTTATCAGAAGTATAAATGATAAAAGTCAGAAAGGTATTTTTCTAGGTAACATGGCACATGGGAGACTGAGGAATGGAACTGAAGAACAAGCAGGTAGTTTCAACAGTACTGAAAATATTTTGGCACTGCAGTAAGGTAGTGGGTCATGAACTGTTTATTACATTATGCTTTACATTTATGTATGTCTATATTTTGTTATTCACATTACATACGTTATATATTACTATACAGATACGTGTGTATATATACACACATTTGATAATGTATGTATATTAGATGTTTACAAAGTTAATAGCACCTAAAATATTATTCTTTGACCACTAGATGGTGATATTTTAACACAATAAATACTTTTGACTCTTGGACCGCCTTCAAAAAAAAAAAAAACAAAAACAAAAACCCACTACCACCACAAGAGAAAACTACCAGGTATAAATATGCTCTTAAAAAAAAAAAAGAGAGAGAGGGAAGACCACAGAGACAGTGGCTTTTATCCATTTTCACTACAAATGCACAAAACAACAGAAGAGGTTATACTAATCGACAGCATTTCGATATGCTCTCAGAAGTTTTGGTTTTGGTATTTATGCTCAACTCTTTACAACTCAATAAAATAACCTAATTTTAAAACTAGTAAGACACAGACCCTTCACAAAAGGGTATACAGATGCCAAATAAGCATGTGAAAAGATGCTTAGCATCATTAGTCATCAGGGAAATCCAAATTAAAGCCACAATGAATACCAAATAAAATCGTTAAAATTAAAAAGACAGTATCAGGTCTGGTCAGAGTGTGAAGCAGCGGCAGCTCTCATGTTTGGGGGGAATGTACAAGGGTATAACCATGGAGGGGGGGACTGGCAGCTTCTTAAAATGGTCAATACACATCTGCCTTATGGCCTGGAAGTGGTTTATAATATCCAAGACAAATGAAAACAAAGATCCATAAAAAGACTTGTACAAACTTCATAACAGCTTTATTCCTAAAAGCCAAAACCAAGAAAACAACCTGAATGTAAATCATGGAAATGGATGCACAAACTGTGGTACAGCCATTCAACGACACCCGTGCTCAGCAATAAAAAGGAAAAGACCGAACAGAGATGAATCGACAGCCTCAGCACAGATGAAGCTCCTGGCACAGGAAGCCAGATACACTTCCATTCACATGACGCTGTGGGACGGAAAAAGCTAACCTGCGGTGATGGAAATGAGACCAATGGCTACTCTGGGGTGGTGGAGACTGACCACAAAGGGGCACGGCGGGGGGGGGGGGGGGTGGTGGTGGGGGGAAACGACTCTGAAGGGAACAGAAAACGCTATTTCGACTGGTTAGCAGTTACTCAAGTGTATCTGTCAAGCTCAAACTGTACACCTAAAATCCTGGCATTTCACTGTATGTAAATTATACCTCCATACAATCGACTTCGTAAAACTTCAAAAAATGTGCTTTATTATTTTTACAAACTTAGACTATAGTTATTTCTAGCTTTAAGAAACTACTAACAGTATCGTCTACCATAGGATAGAAGTGTTAAAATAATTAATTATGTCATACTCAGGCAATCAAGTAATGATGCTAAAAAATCACAAATGTGCAAACAAGTCCTGCTATGTATTCACCAGCTCGAACCTCAGCCAAGCACATACTCACCTTACCAGAATGGCCTCACATCTCTTCTCACAACCTGAATTAGGCCCTCAATGCCTTTACACAAAGCTTAATGCAACTAACTCCACCACATTCCTTAAGACCCACCTCAAGTGTCACCTCCTCCAGAAAGCCTTTCCTGATTACCCCCTCACTCTTCTGAACTCCCCACCTGGTTTCGGAGCCCCTTCTGCTGGGGCATATCCCGCTATGCCTATCTTTACCACTGGGACTACCACAGGGTGTTAAAGACATCTGTTTTATGTCAGCCTCCACCCCCATACAGAGATCTTTGAGGATGGGGATGTTCAGTTATCTTTGTATCCCCAGCACCCTAGTATAGGACCTGGGACGAGGCTGGCATCCAGCAAATCATTTGCGATTAACAAGCATGTCTTCCCTGCACAGATTTCCAGGCAGTGCAACACTGAAATGGATACCAGACTAGGAGAGTCAGGAAATCTGGCCTCTTCAAAGTGCAGATCTCAAACCGCCTAGTTACATGACCTTCATCACCTATTTACTCTTCCCCAGAAGAAAATCGCTCCTTCTGCCTAGTGTCCTGCCTACACTATGGGCATGCTAAGCTTTGGAAGCAATGGCCCTGAACTTCAAGAGCAATGCAGCTTTGTTGAAAACATGAGAAAACAGTGTGTTGCTTTCATACTTAATATCTATAATCCAGTCAAGAGAAATAAAGTCAGAGACATGCTTGGTAAGAAAAATATTACTCAAAGCATTATCATTTTTCACTGATTTGTTTTCAAAAAGAAAAAATAGAGAAGTATCTGGTTTTCTCTTCAGATGACCATTTGCTTTCTCAACCTAAGGCAAGCTGATCTTAGAAGGTGCTGGCCAGAAAGGACGTTTGCACAGCAAAACCATCAGCACACACCTGCAGTGTGGCCGTGCTCACCTCGGGTTCGTATCTTGGGGAACGATTTCCCACTCCTCCTCAGGTCAGCCAAAACAGTGATTTTCCTCTTTTCTCAAAGATTAGTATCTCCCTGTTTCAAAATCACAATGCTTTATAGTTCTAAGAAGAAATTAAGCTCAATACTAAAGAAAAAAGTCTATTAAAGAAAACTGGGCAGGGCGCCTGGGTGGCTCAGTCAGTTAAGTGTCTGCCTTTGGCTCAGGTTATGATCCCACGGTCCTGGGGTCGAGTCATGCATCAGGCTCCAGGGTCAGTAGGGAGTCTGCTTCTCCCTCTGCCTCTGCCCCTCCCAACTCGTGTGCGCGCACTCTCTCTCTCTCTCTCTCACACACACACACACACACACACACACACAGTCTCACTCTCTCTCCCCGCCCAGTAAATTAAAAATCTTAAAAAAAAAAAAAAAAAAGGAAAAGAAAACTGGGCTTGCTACATCTGGCAAAGTCATGCCATAAAAACGTATGTTGCTCAAATTCTTGCTCACACGGATTTCCACGGATTGAATTTCCCATAAATACTTGATCGTACTCCTATTCAATCACAGGGCAATGTATGGATAAATCAAACTAAAATATGGGTATCCAAAGAAATTCTTCTCATGAGGAGAGAATATAAATCTAAAGTACGCATTGGCAAGTCAGCCCCCGCTCAGAAGCTACAAACATTAATGTGAAGCTGTGAACTTCTGTGCTTCACAAGACCTTTTTTCTGAGAAATGCCTATATTTTTGCAAGATAATTATCATTTAATACCTTATTCCTGAAATACGTTACTTATTTAAATAACAAGTCAACATTATTCAATCCGTACCACGTAAGCAAACCAACAGTGCCACCCCACAGAACTCTACTTCTGCTGTTTCCCAAGCAGGCTGTTTTAAGAACTCCATTTTCTTCAGTTGTGACGTGCTTCAGGTAATGAGAACAACAGTTAACACTTCTGCTCTTTAACACTGTGTGCCAGGCACCAAGCTAAATATTTACTACATGCGAGGCTCATTTGATCCTCATTTTTTAAAAAATGATTCTACACCTACTTCTCTGATTTCGATTTTACCAGTGAAGAAGTGAGGCCTGGAGAAGTCATGTCCCCAAAGCCACACAACTACAGGGAAAGAGAACTGAGGTCCTAACCCCAGTCTGACTCCAGAGCCTGTGCCCCTCACGGCTACACCACATGGCTACAGAGCATCAGGTGCTCACACACCCTGAATCAAGTTTGCCCAAGAGGCGCCAACGATGTTTTAAACAGCTGAGTCAAAGCAAAACCCAGAACAAGTTGATGGAATGCTTGCTAGAATACAGCAAAGTGGATTTCTTTAGGTCTTTCCACAAATCTGTTGTTTGTGACCTGTTCAGGTTTGCAATTCACGAATTTGTCACCTTGCCCAGGGCAGAAGAATTCTCTTCCAGGTGCTGGGGTTAAGAGACAAGCCCTCTGATCTTTCAATCACAGGTGTCAGGGGGTCATCTCCCAGCTCTGAAAACACCTGAGTGTGTGTCCGTGAGAATGGGAAGCAGGGGCTGAGGGCTAGGTCACGCAGACAATGAGGAGACTGGAGCACAACATCTAATAATGCTTACTCACCAACAGTTCAGATCCCAAACGCCTGATGAATTTGCCCTGTTCTCTGCCAGCAGACCTCCGCTTCAATTATGCAACTTCGTAACAGTTAAGTAACAATAAATATTTTTAATTCACCTAAATTAAATCTCTCCCTCTGAATCTGGGACGTAGATGCATAACCCCACACACGATGCTTGCAGTACAAACCTGGTCGATATTGAGGCGAAGCGGCATCAGGGACACTCTCAAGCAGCATTCCTGAGGTGACCTGCCGGACTCCGGGCGCACGTGTAATGCTTTCACTGTCAACTACGAGTAAGAAAAACATTTTCCCCCCAATAATATTACAACCTTGTTTTCATTTAAAAGAAAAAAAAACAGAAAAGGAAAAAAACCCATTTCTATTCCTTATAGGAGAACGAAAAGTGGAATTGTTTCCTCTCTTTGTTTAAAGGCCCGAATCACACTTTTCTGGGTCACATACTCCCTAAAGAATCTCAGGAGAGGTATGGGTCCTCTTTAGTGGGAAAGACGCAAACAACAGTATGATACGTGCACTGTCCCGGGGGGTCCACTGGGCCCCTGAAGCAAATCCATAGAGCCACACCCCAAAGACAGCTTCTAGGATGTTTTCGTAGCAATCCTGAGCGAATCACTCCTATTCCAGTAAAACTCAGTTTAAGTGTTAGAAATTTGGAACACTTCCAGCAATACTAAATATTTTGTGTAGATCACCATGGGCTTCCGGTTCTCCTCAGGTATCAATATTTTGGCAATTATAATTAAGGGACCCTAAAAGTGACATGTAAAATAATTTTTAAATAAAACTTTAATAAGGGGTGTCTGGGTGGCTCAGTCGGTTAAGCATCTGCCTTCGGCTCAGGTCTTGATCCCCAGGCGTCCTGGGACAGAGCCGGAGCCGACATCAGGCTCCCTGCTCAGCGGGGAGTCTGCTTCTCCCTCTGCCCCCTCCCCTGCTCTTGCTCGTTTGCTCACTCTCTGAAATAAATACAATCTTTAAAAACAGTAGCAAAACTTTAAGCAGTATATTTAAAAGGGATTTTCATATTAACATGAGGAAAAAAAAAAACCTTCAATTTTCCCCAATCTTAATCTTCTGCAGTTAGATACAATAAACACACTTTTCCAAAACAAATATACAACAGGAAATATGAGGTCTTAAATCTTACCATGTTGGAATGGGCTTTTCGAGGCATTTCTTTACTGCAATACAGGTACAAAAACTTATTCATTTGTGATGTTGCCAGACGATCTCGAATTTCAAGATCCTGCACGATGAACACCTGGCGGGAGACCGGGTGCTCTAAGAGGCCGGAGTCACACTCCGGTTTGCAAGGCGGGTAGACCTCATGCTGAAACTTCACCTTCACAGACAAGAAGGAACACACAAACATTTTTACCTTTCATTTAAATTAGATTTCTTCTTTAAAATGCAAAATACCGCCCATCAATTTCTTTGAATTCTCAGCTTCTGATTCCACTTTCACAGAACAACAGAACATTCCTTCCTTTGTTCACTTTATTCATCCACATGTGCCCCACCACACAAGTTCTACTGACATCTCTCATTTGATCTTGGCAAAATCCCTATCCTTTTCAAAGTAAAACCCTGTATAAGAATAATACACAAAATTATCATCTTGCATACCTATGACATTGCTTTAAAACGAATCAGTGGCGGCAAGGTTCAAATTCCAAAGGCGGGGGGAGGATACAATGAAATGCATGGAATCTTCATCACTACAATATTTCCATGTTAAGTACCCTAATATATGACACTTGGCACAATCCCAGACAAGCTGAAAGAACTGAATGCATATGATGTCATTGGCGACCTGGACATACTGGTCTCCAGACATTCATGAAGGAGCTGACACAGGTCCTATCCAATGGGAGCCCTCCCAGATAGATACCCCAAGGCAGTGGTTCCCCAAGTGTGGTCCTGGGAAAGGTAGTATCAGAATCACCTGGGAACTCATTAAAAATGCAAATTCATGGGCCCCACCTCATACTGATTCAGAAACTCTGGGGCCCAGCAACTTGTGTTTTAACAAGCCCTCGAGGGGATTCTGATGCTTGCTCAACTCAGAGATTCCTCTAGGGACAGCCTGGGAAAACAAAAACAAAACAAAACCCCTCAAACTTCTCGGAACATTTGAGAAAGAAGTAGTAAAAGTTTTACAAGACCCTGCATTTTTCCAATCCAAAGAGCTGGGACTTATGCTCAAGACCACAAGGTTGGGGAGTAACCAAAGAACCCCCAATTAATGCTCCTACTTCAGTGGTTTTTTCCTTTCAAAATGTCATCTTACCTTGCTTAACTGTATTTCCATTAAAAAGTCATGGTTTCTTCCTTTTCCCCCACATACCATGTTACGTCCATGCCTTGTGGGTGTGTGAGAAGGTGAACTGTGGGGACTGCTATAAATGGAAAAATTAAGACAAAACAAAACAACCTTTTGTTAAAGGAAATATTCAAAGAAAAGTAATGAATGACCTCAGGAAAAATAGCAAGATAAAAAGAGAAAATAAGATTACAGACTTATCAACACATTGCCACAAACTGCGTTTCCCTATACCTAAGCCACATCTTTATGCTTTGGAGACTCTGAGAACGTGAATTTTATTACTGCCATTGTGGCAATAATCTGCCTGCTAAATATTTAGAACGACAGAAAAATCTAACTATGGTGTTGGTGTTCATATAACAAGACATGGAAAAATAAGACCTCCTGAGGAGTTCCTTATTTGGAAACTCCTTACAGTCAGAGTACAAGTCCTAAAAATCCCAATCAATACAGAAAAGAATTAAAGTTGTAAGTTTTTAAAAATTAATTTTTTAAAAGATTTATTTGACAGAGCACAAGCAAGAGAACAGAAGCAGGGGGAGCAGCAGAGGAAGAGGGAGCAGCAGACTCCCCACTAAGCAGGGAGCCCGACACAGGATTTGATCCCAGGACCCTGGGACCATGACCTGAGCTGAAGGCAGAAACGTAACCAACTGAGCCACCCAGGCGCCCCTGAGTCTTACTCATTTTAGTGAAAGTGCCTCTAACACAGGCTCCGGCACATGGTAGGTACCCAAAAAATTTGGGGGTGGCAATGAAAATCACTTAAGTGACCATATTTTAGTAAATATACAAACCCACGCAACTAACTTTACAAATGAAAAGTTTTAACATTAAAAGAGTAACATTTAAATTACATAGTTTTCAATACTACTTTATTAATAATTCTTAAAATGGCAAATTCTACAGGCACTTGGACGGCTCAGTCGTTTAAGCATCTGTCTTCAGCTCAGGTCATGATCCCGGAGTCCCAGGATCGAGCCCCACATCACTGGCCTCCCTGCTCAGCAGGGAGTCTGCTTCTCCCTCTCCCCCTCACCCCAGCTCGTGTTCTCTCTCTCTCTCAAATGAATAAAATCTTCTTTAAAAAATGACAAATTCCATGTATTTTTCTAGGAAAAGAATGGCCTATAAACAAAACAAAACTTATGTAGAAATCCACTTACATGTAACTTTTAGCTGGAGAAGTAGGAGGGACTGTTCCAAAATCCTTTCCTCCATAGAGATGCCAAACGAGAGAGACTTCTTTAACAACATAACGGACAACAGGGATGGGAAAGTGCAACGGGGCTTTGCTCGTATCCGTCTTCTTAGCGGGCTGACTAAAGTAATTCTCTCTTATTACAATTGCATCATCGACCATCACTTTTACAACTGGCTCTTCCTCCTTCTCCTAAAATAAACAGGGAACACACATGGTCTTGTATCAGTAGAGACCACTGATCATGCTGCATATCTCAAAATTTCTTGATTCTGCATCTAATAACAATATGAATACATGAAATGGGCAAGTGCTGATATTAATCATCACACTGGATACTCTGCATAATTCAGCATCAAATGAACTTTCTATTCTAGTAAATCACCCCACGAGGAGTCTTCATAGTCTTCAATCTGGCTTTTAACATTTGATAATAAAAAGGCAGTTTTAGTGGGTGTGTGCTCACGTGGGTGTGTGTGTGTGTGTGCATAGTTCTTTAATTCAGAGTCAATACTACATTGCAAACTTCACATACTTCAACATACTGACCAAATTACCATGATCCTAATAAAGAAGTTATCCTGAGTTTGACTGCTTTTATTTCTTTTTAATTTCCCAGGATGCAGTAAAACAAATTCATTCACCAAGTTACTACTGAGTGATTTAATTCATATACTCTAAACGGCGATTCATAAAGTTCAATCTAGCACCAGGGCTTACCCATTCTAGTGAACTGTGCATTCATTACATCCAGACCACACTTTTTAATGGAAGCATGACTCTCACATGGCAATTACACTTATCAACCATCTATCAGCCTTCACACAAACCACATCTTACCTTTCTCAATTCTTGGACTAGCAACCCTGGATAGCACTCCTTTCGCCATTTCCTTGCCCTGAAGAGCTATCTTAACTACGCGTAACATCTGTAGTTTAATCATCTATGCAGAAAATTTTGCCCTGAAACTAATACACTATATGTTAACTAACTTGAATTTAAATAAAATCTAAAAAAAATAATTTTTAAAAAAAACTTTGCAAAATTGAGCATTCTTCTCTGAGTTTTAGAGCCATGTGTCACAGAAATAGTAAAGTACAGCAAACATTTGCAAAGCCTCAATAATAAATTACAAAATGAAGTCATTGTGAACTGCCAAGAGTTATAAAAAAAAAATCTGAAGACTCTTTCTCAGGTACCCTTTGGTCAATTCAACTTGTAACACTACCTTAAGGCCATTTATTACCTGAATGTTTGCTCTTGGTGCAAAAAGAATGCAAAAGTCGTCATTCTCAGTGGGCGCACCTGCCATTGCATCACTAATCAAGTGGTGTGTGAACGAGGTGTAAGGAGGGCCGGGCTCCTGGGACACGTTCCCACTCTCATCTGGAAACAGGAAGAGGTCTGAACAACATGGCTCCTGAGTTTGAGATTTTTCATCCAAAACACCTAGGTAAAAAAGAATACAACACTCAATTTTGGCACATTTTGAAATATCAACAACAATAACGTTTAGTAAGCATTTTAACCACATGTCAGATACACACTACGTTGAAATGTTTTCCCCGGCCATATCTCATTTTTAACCAATTACTAATAAAAAGACTGATTATAAGTTTGAAGTTCTCTAAGAGAACAGTTAATGATGGTCTCATAAAGTCATAGCAAGCCTTAGTCATTCACACTAGAGAAGCTCAGAAATTCGGCGGCAGCTGATTAGTGTCGACTGAGTTTTCTTTAAGCCAGAACTGCATACTGACAACTCTGTTCTATGGGTGGAGACCTGGAAACTTCTGGAACAATACTGCAAAGGGAGGAACAACTGGTTACATCTGGCAGTGCCTCCCCTAAAACTATAGGAAATCTCTGCTTATATAGAGGGGAGGTGGGAGAAACAGTGGCCAAGCGGGTAGCGGTGTCCCACAATAAACAGACTACTTCATGGGGCATTGGATACCCGAACGGGCCACCTGTTCTCAGGTAGCTGACAATGTGGTTCACAAGAGACTGCACGCACGCCAAAATCTGTAATGTGAACATACATTTTTATGCATTTTAATATATAGTAGATCCACTAATTCCTTCTCCATTCCATCTGTCATTCCAGCCATGTGATATGGACTGAGAACGTGAAGATGAACAAAGTGACATCTTAGCCTCAAGAGGCTCACAGACCAGACTTTAAATTCTTCTATGGCAGCACCTTGGACTTACTCATCCTGTATAGGTGCCCGGTGCACCTGAATATTGAAGCTGCTCAGTAAATATTCATGAAACATTCTTTCCCACATAAGTAGGTTACCTGCTAATATTTATTACAGATAATGTAGTACGTAGGAAGCTGAAAGTTCCTGTTTGTTTCCTGAGTTCTAATTTACACTGAATTAGAATAAAAGTAACAATTTAACCCTAAACTTTTATAATGCCATGAGATAATTTTTAAAAATTAAGATTTCAGAACATATAGAAATGACTATGTTCATCCAATTATAAAAAAATATTTTTTTAGATAGATGATTCAAAGTATTTAGATGCTTCCAGCTGGCTTTCAGGGCTCTCCCACTGGCTGGTTCCTCTCTGCTTATCCAACTTTGCTGGCCAATTCTTTCCAATGAGAAGCAAGCTTCTGTTCCAGTAAGAGCCTGAGCTGCAAGATAATTACGGCTTCTGCATGCTTCTGTGCCTCAACGTTCATGACCTCGCCAAGACTACCTTCTCTCTCCCCTCCACATACCTACACCCCAGCCACTCTTTAAAATTAAGCCAACTCCTCTCACTTTCACTGAAATCTAATGAGACAATTCCAATTCCTTCCTATCAGTAGCTGAGGATGTGACACACTCTGAAGCACTTTCTCAGGTCATTTCTCAATCATAAATAAGAACATCAGTCTGGCTTACTGCCGATCTGTGTTAAAACTCTAAGCTAACAGAAAAGATAAGCTTGTCTTGCATTTACTCTGTGTCCCCCACAACACCCTGGCCGGTGTTTCTTTATCTACTAGACGCTCGATCAACACAAGAGGATTGACGAATAAATATCCACCAAAACTCAGACTTGTCTTTCCTTTAGTAAGTTACTTACTGCAGAATTTATAAGCATACAAATAACATAAGCTTCAAGTGAGGCCCCAGTGCTCCCGGGGAGGGAGGCCCGGCCCGTCCTACCGTTAGCCTGGGCTTGCGCAGACACAGCGGCCTGCTGCAGGTCAACCTCTTCCATAGCGTCGCTCATCAAATCACGTAACATCTGCTGGTCTGCTTCAGGAAGTACTGGACCTCGTGAGGACGAGCGACCACTGGAATCTACCTACAACCAAAACACCTAATTAAAAATAACTGAAAATGTCCTAAGAAGCAAACTACTCAGCATGATGTTGTCCTAGAAACGTGACATTTTACAAAGACACCAGAGACAGGAGCATAGCCATCGTTCACCCTTCTGCCCGGCCGCTGTCGCATTCTAAGTTGTTAACGTCATCATCACCCCAACAACTACCGGCAAACAGAAATAAGTGTGCCGTCGCCTCAAAGCCAGCACCGTGAGCCGGGGTGGTGAGGAGAGAGCACACTAGAGGAGAGAAAACACTAAGAACACTGCAGGGAGGCCTGGGGAGAAGCAGTCTCTCTCTGCAGAGCGGGAGCTGCTCAAATCTGGCAGCTGACCAACTCTCGCCCCATGGACACAAAGCCGCTAGAGGTCAGAGTCTCGTGTCTTGGAATAGACGGACACCCAAGGACAGGAAGGAGAATACACAGCAGGGGAAATCTACTAAGTGGGGACTCACAGGGCTCAACTCCAGCACTGATGCTTAACCATTTTGGTTAGTGCACTGTGGGTTCATTTAATCCAGACCACGCTTTTTAAATGGAAGCATGACTCTAAAATGAAAAGATCCAATTTGAAAGGGATAACTTAAAGTAACTTTTAATAAACTGGAGAATGTTTTTAAAAAGAAAATAAACAGTAGAGAGGGAGTGTCATTAATTGCCTTCTTATCAGTGAGAAGATAGCAAGAACAAGGAGTCAAAACCAGAAGCAAAACACCACTGAAGTGTAAGAGCATCTGAACAAAAGACAACGCAAGGCCAGGCAGACCCTTACTAGAGGCTCCATTACCTACGAGACGGAGAATCCTGCTCACAGAGCAGGCTGTGAAAAAGAATGAAAAAGCACTAAAAAGTTAAAAATGCTAAACAAACCAGACATTGTTCAATCTGTACATAAGAGAGGACAGAGAGGTGATGCTTGGGGGCACAAGAAAGCCCCGACCCAGAAATCAAAGTATCTGAGTTTTGCTGCTATTTCTGCTACTAATTTGGGCAAATCACCTAATTCTCTAACTTATTCATCTGTAAAACGGCAGTGATAATCTTTAACCTCTCTAACACACTGAGTGAAAGGAATTCACAAATGAGAAAATATGCTGAAAACCGAACTGAATCATACGTAACAAACAAAAGATAATGTAAGTCTTCTGGTAATAATACTAACACTTGTTTCTCTCCTCTCCTAAGCATTTTTACAGACGACTGGCACAGAACAAGCTCTTGCCTGCTAAATGTTTTTTCTTCCTGGAGGGGAGATGAAAATAACTCAAGTCTGGAAGAAAGTATTCATTGGCCGAAAAGATTAATGTTCTGAAACAAAGAATATCAAACAGTAGAATGGTTTTCCAAAAACACCTATGGAATCACCTTTCTAGATGCCATCACTCTGAAGGTAAAGAACAGATGGGTGATTTTTCAAAGTTTCTTTTCTACCTCATGCCGGTCACAGAGCCCTCGCGGACGCCCACGCGTCACTCACGTGGCTGCAAGGTGTCAGGGGTGAGTTAGTTCTAACGAATGATGCTGCTGGCTATACCTTCATCTTTCTGTGAGGGGCTCCAGGCTCCATCTCCACCTTGTTTGCCGCGTGTAAGTCCCCGTAGCTTGCAATGTACTGAATGAGATTCATCAATGCAGCACAAGAGTCGGAGCACGTTCTGATATGGACAATGTCACTGGAACAGTGTAGCTCGAAGCGCGGCTCAGTCTGGACGGACACAAGGGAAAAGAAATGAACAGGCTTTCCAAACAAGAGACAAAACTTTCTTGTTTTGCATAGGCTTACATTAAATAAAACAGAATTTACTTGCCAAAGGAAATGTGTATTTGTAACTGTATCCTAATTTTAAAATATTTTATCTGTTTTTGACCAAAATAATTTTACAGTAAATTCAACTCTTTAGTCTTGCCTATGAAAAATATGAGTTAAGTACAAATTTCCATTTATTTTAATAACTTACTTGCTCTCCATCAGAATCAGATTTCACTGCAGTTATGGTTAATTCCAAAAGCCCCATATCCATCACACGAACATAATCTAAAATTTTTTAATATAACAAAATATCTGAGTAAAGCTTTCAAAAAATGCGTATCCAACCAACATGTAATAAAACTAGCAGCTCTTTAAAATTCATGGCAGTTAGTGGTACAAATATTTAGAATGCAATGGAAATACACTTTCATCCTATGAAAGTCCTACAATTGCCTTTATTTTACTTAGGAACAAAATTAATCTTACATTAAATAGAGTATATATAATTCGATGCACTTAACTGATGTTCTAAGGACATTACAACTTCAAGCTGGTATTTAAAAAGATCCTTAGTTCAACAGCGTTACTTCAAACACTCTAAAATATTCACATACAAAGAATATTCATCTATCTCAGATTTTTTCAACTCTTACCTCTATTCAAATTTATAGTAACAGTATTACACTTGTCAGACAAATGCAAAGCAGCTTCATCCAAGATTATTCTGAGGAAACAATATAAAATCAACATCCAAAAAATTAACTTTGAATACATGACATGCGATCATGACATACTTAGTTGTATCATTCTTCTGATATACAAGTTAGCAAAGTCATATGTTGATTCTTACAAGTGGCATCTAACATTTCTTTAAAACTCACTGCTTCTAAGTGCTAGAAATATTTAAATGGTGTAAAGAATGAGACTGAAACATCTGCTCAAATTAATTTTAAGTTTTCAGCATTTTTTAATAGACGCCCACATTCACGAGATCTAAATTATGAAAATAAAGTGTTACCAGGTAGTATAGGAAGTTTAGATTTCTGTTTTTAAAAGTAAACTACCAATCTCAAGAATTCATTTCCTCCCTAAAAACAAAAAACAGTGATAAATAAAGAGATGGGATGAATCGTTTGAAAATGAAAAACTGAAAACCTGGATAAAGGGACATGACTATGAGTAAAAGAATGCTGATTTTTAACAAAAGGTTGAGACTTCAACCTCTGGCCAAACATCAGTTAGCCTGTTTGGAACAGCTGCATTTGGCAGACAGTGAAGTTTTTTCATTTTTACCCATGCACCTGAGAGTAGATGAGGATTTGTCCAAGGCCACACTACTCGAAACGCTGAAGGTTTCCACAGTGAGAAGAGATCGGATCGGCAAATAAAGAGGCCTAATACCAAAAAGAAACAAAGAACATCAGTCTGCTGCAACAACAGAAACTCCCTTAAAAGAGCATTTGGAACCTTAACTCTATAATTCAAATTATGTATTTTTTCAGAACTTAGTACATATTTTGAATAAAGCTTTATTTTGTTCCATTTGTGAACTGACCTATAATCAAGTGCACAGCTCCAGAGATGAACATGAAAAGTTGTAAACGAAGTTGGAGGGTTATACCCCAGAACAGGTTCGTCGGCAATACTCAAGAAGTATAAGATCTATGATCACAAAAATATAAAATGCCCTGCTTTAGAAGAGAAAAAAGTTTGGATAGGATATCCTTAATACCAATGTAAAATATCTCACAGAAAAAGCAACCATTTGTTGGAAAAAAATCATCATTTTGAAGCCATTCATTTCAAAAAGTTATCTGCAAAACCACTCTTGAGTTTGAAATGAAGAGAGAGCCCCATCTGACAAATGCAATGCTACGGAAGTCTTGAGAAAATCCTATCTTCTCCAAGAGATGATTCATATCAAAATCATGATACAAACTAAAGTATGTATAATATACTTGCACATTACTTTGCTTGAGACAATTCTTGGAAGAAAAAAAAAAACTTTGCTAAGAATGCTTACATTTCATCTGGTTTTCTATGTAATCCACCAAAGTTATTTTTCCTTAAACTATACCTAGCTCAGTCTGAAAACCAGAGATTCTCCTATATTTCTAACTAAATGAGGTTGGACGAAATCTCCCCCTTACAACTGAGTTCAGTGTTCACACCTACCATCTCTCTACCCTTGCTACACAGATCTAGGTCTCCTCAGGTTTCCTAAATGCTTTTACGAAAGCACTCTGAAAACTCTCAGGTATAAAATATTTTATTATTTTTCAGTACAAAGAAAAAGTTCCTCTTTCTAAGGAAAATGAACAAGAATCCCAGTGCAGGGGGCGCCTGGGTGGCACAGCGGTTAAGCGTCTGCCTTCGGCTCAGGGCGTGATCCCGGCGTTGTGGGATCGAGCCCCACATCGGGCTCCTCCGCTATGAGCCTGCTTCTTCCTCTCCCACTCCCCCAGCTTGTGTTCCCTCTCTCGCTGGCTGTCTCTCTCTCTGTCAAATAAATAAATAAAATCTTTAAAAAAAAAAAAAAAAAAAGAATCCCAGTGCAGTAATTTTCATTCTCAATAGAAAAGAACCAACTGTATTTCATTAATCAAACACTGGAAATTAATTACAGAAATCCTTATAAATGCCTTGAAGCATGTTAGTGGCCTAGGGAATAATTGTGAAATTATGGCACTTAGGGAGTGAGGACAAGTCAATACGTCATCTGTTGCTCCTCTATGCCAGGTGCTCTGTAGGTTCTGGGACACAGAGTGCCTTCCCTTAAATGACTTAAAAGAGAACTCTGTCTTTGAGATGTTTAGGGTCGGAACTTTAAGGTAAAAAATCAATTTCACTCTGGAGTGGTGATAATGTTCTATTTCCTAAGAGGTGGTTATACAGGAGTGTTTACGTCAATAATTCAATGCATATTCATCATTTCTGATTTGTAACTTTACAGTGTGTATTACATGTCAATATAAAGTAAAAAGTAAATATGTACATAACAACTCTCTTACCTGCTCATGCCAGCTAAGCCCAGAAGGAAGCATTCTGTGCTGGAGTGTGGCTCCTTTCAACCCCACAGCAATGAGAAATTCCTACACAGAACGACACAAAAAGTTACACTGATTACCTACATAACCCTCTAATTCAAAACCTGAAAAATTTTTGTAAGAAAATAAATGTGTTGCCTTTTATGCAATCAGTTTTAGCTAGTAATCAAACAAACGGCAAGTATTTAATGGTATAAAAAGTAAAAAACACAAACCTTCGTATTGGACTCTGACTTATCAGAGAGTATTTTAACTGCAACAGAGAGCATATTCAAAGTGTCTCCTGCAACACCATCTGAGGAACCTCTACTGAGGCCATCTTCTTCAGAGGAGTAAATAGTAGGTTCCAACCAGTGTGGACGGGTGGAACTGGGCAGTCGTGTTTCTGTAGGAAGAATCGCTCCATCTACTACGCCTACATCGACAATGAGGTGACAATATAACAAAATGATAACCTGAAATTAGTTCACAGGCTTTTACAACCCCCCCAAAAAAATCCACATGCTTCCATTGGATATAATACAATCCTGGAGGCAGAATGACCAAGAACCAGCTTGGCATTAATAACCTGTACCTCTCTGCTAATGTTGGTATGACTGACAGTACCCTACTTAAAAAAAAAAAAAATTAAGATATGAAATGTTAGGAAAATTAAATAGAAAAATCTGATAAACATTAAGACTACATATTGTTTTCTATACTTTGGGGGGAAAAAAGAATGTATCTTCCATTCACAGGGTAACAGGGAATGTGCTCAAAAGATGGTAAATCCTTTCTGTTACCAAAAAGGAAATGCTGCTTAAAAGAGAGTAACAAATATAAAGTTCCATCAACTCATCAGTGGATAATAATATATGGTACATTCATAAAGTGGAATATTATCTGGCAATAAAAGGAATAAAATACTGTTACACTTGGATGAACCTTAAAAACATCACGTCAAATTAAGGATGTCAGCCACAAAAGACCATGTATCATGATTCCATAAGCATCCAGAATACACAATCCACAGAGGCAAAGTAGATTAGAGGTTATTTAGTGCTGGGGGGTGGGAGGTTACAACCAAAGGGTGCACAGCCTGTTTTGGGGGTGATGGAAAGGTTGATCGTGATGCTGGTTACAATTCTGTGAAATGGATAGTTTAAATGGCCGAATTGTATGGTACATGAACTACTGTACCTCAAGAGAGTTGCTGCCCAGAAAAAGCATAAAGTCAACTCCTAATTTATGATAAGTATTACTTTGACAGTGGAATCAGAACACCCCACAGAATTTCAAGCTATACCACAAAGCGGTAATCACCAAGACAGCAGGGTACTGGCACAAAAACAGACACATAGACCAATGGAACAGAATAGAGAACCCAGAAATGGACCCTCGGCTCTTTGGGCAACTAATCTTTGACAAAGCAGGAAAAAACGTCCAGTGGAAAAAAGACAGTCTCTTCAATAAATGGTGCTGGGAAAATTGGACAGCTACATGCAAAAGAATGAAACTTGACCACTCTCTCACACCATACACAAAAATAAACTCCAAATGGATGAACGACCTCGATGTGAGACAGGAATCCATAAAAATCCTAGAGGAGAACATAGGCTGCAACCTCTTTGACATCGGTCACAGCAACTTTTTTCATGACACATCTCCAAAGGCAAGAGAAACAAAAGAAAAAATGAACTTGTGGGACTTCATCAAGATAAAAAGTTTTTGCACAGCCAAGGAATCAGTCAAAAAAACTAAGAGGTAGCCCACGGAATGGGAGAAGATATCTGCAAATGACACTACAGATAAAAGATTAGTATCCAAGATCTACAAAGAACTTCTCAAACTCAATACACGGGAAACAAATAATCAAATAAAAAAATGGGCAGAAGATATGAACAGACACTTTTCCAATGAAGACATACAAATGGCTAACAGACACATGAAAAAACGTTCAACATCATTAGCCATCAGGGAAATTCAAATCAAAACCACATTGAGATACCACCTTACGCCAGTTAGAATGGCAAAAATTGACAAGGCAAGAAACAACAATTGTTGGAGAGGATGTGGAGAAAGGGGATCCCTCCTACATTGTTGATGGGAATGCAAGTTGGTACAGCCACTTTGGAAAACAGTGTGGAGGTCCCTTAAAAAGTTAAAAATTGAGCTACCCAATGATTCAGCAATTGCACTACTGGGTATTTATTCCAAAGATACAGACGTAGTGAAGAGAAGGGCCATATGCACCCTGATGTTCATAGCAGCATTGTCCACAATAGCTATATTGTGGAAGGAGCCGAGATGCCCTTCAACAGATGACTGGATTAAGAAGATGTGGTCCATATATACAATGGAATATTACTCAGCCATCAAAAAGAACGATTTTTCAACATTTGCTGCAACATGGACGGGACTGGAGGAGATAATGCTAAGTGAAATAAGTCAAGCAGAGAAAGACAATTATCATATGGCTTCACTCATTTATGGAACATAAGAAGTAGGAAGATTGGTAGGAGAAGAAAGGGAAGGAGGAAGGGGGGTAAACAGAAGGGGGAATCAACCATGAGAGACTATGGACTCTGGGAAACAAACTGAGGGCTTCAGAGGGGAGGGAGGTGGGGGATTGGGATAGGCCAGTGATGGGTATTAAGGAGGGCACGTATTGCATGGAGCACTGGGTGTTATATGCAAGTAATGAATCATGGAACTTTACATCAAAAACTAGGGATCTACTGTATAGTGACTAACATAATAAAAAATTATTAAAAAAAAAAGAACACCCCACAGAAAATTTCTAATATGAGAGTTCTGTTCTCAATAGATTTTCTTTATTAGGGGCCACCTGGGTGGCTCAGTTGGTTAAGCGTCTGCTTTCAGCTCAGATCATGACCCAGGATGCTGGGATCAAGCCCCACATCCGGCTCCCTGCTCAGTAGGGAGCCTGCTTCTCCCTCTCCCTCTGCCCCTCCCCCCACCCTGTGCTAGCTCACGCAAGGGCACACGCACTCTTTCTCTCAAACGAATACCGAAAATCTTTAAAAAAAAAAAAACTTTATTAAACAGAATTTAAATGGGTTCACAGAGATGAACAGAACACACATCCAACATGTGTCCTACCTTTGTGGTACAGACTGAGACTGCTGCAATGAAGGCAGATGTAGTGCTTGTCATCACAGCCTTCATACTTGGTCACACAAAACAAGGAACCACTGTTGAACTCTAACCAGAATTCACCATGCTTATTTTCCAACAGCTCTCCATTATCTTGCTAATAAAAAGATCAGAGAAACAGAGGAGTCATTATTTAAATGCAGAAAAGTCAGAATGCCCCTTGGGTTGCTCCCTCCTGATTCAGCCTAGAGGATTCTCCCACATGGCGGCAAAGCTGTCTGATTCTCAAACCACACACCCTGGTCGCACGAAATGCTGTGCGGGGTCTCCTCTGCAGAATGAATCCCTGTGCTTCACCCTCCTCTGTAACAGGTAAACTACTAGTGATCACCTCAGCAGCAGAACTAGCACTTTGCCAAAAGAAGGTCCATACAAGGTTTGTCTTATGATCCGCAGTGAAAAGCTCGCTCTCCAAAGCTGCTGTCACTGCAGAGTGACTCAGAACCCCGACCTTCTTCGGGCACTGAAACAACCTCCCGCTACCTGGATGATGGCGGGTGTAACCATGGCACATTTAAAATAAGATATATCTGAAACAACACTTCGGCTCTGCAAATCCTTACCCTGACATCTGTAAACACTGCCATTAGTCCATGGTTAATACTCAGAAGAACCGAGAGAAAACTCTGCGCGTTCTTGTTCTGAGAGTCTAGTTTTTTTTTCCTACGGGAACGGTAGTTGGGATCGACTGTAGAAAAATACTGCAACGTCTCCTCCTCGGATCCACTTTCCTCATCTGTGAGAAATAAATGTCATAGTGATATGGTTTTGACAGCTACGGAAATAAACTAGCCACTGGAATATTATCACAAAAATACTTATCCTACAACCTGTTTTTTTACCAAGAATCTGGCATGACAATAAAAATGTATTTTCTGTATTTTTCTCTTTCCCACTGAACTTAATGTACATACTATCACTATAAAGATAACATAATTGATAATATTCTCAATATGTAGATAAAAGTGGAGAATTACTATAAATTACTAAAAGATATTATAAAATATAGTTACAAGGGGAAAATATCCAAGAAACATTTTAAAATCTATCAACTGAAAAGGTTACTATTTTATTGATAAACCCGGCATTTTAAGTCAGAACAAATTTAAAATATATTACCGTAGTGAACTGTGGATTTAAATGGACTAAAACTATCTTTGTTGAAGGTATTAATCAGCTGACTGGCTACAGAAAGACCAATACCATAGGAAATATTTTCAAATGTCTCCACTGGTGAAGGAGCTGTTGGTTCCCACAGCAGCAAGTCATTAAAGATCCTATGGAAAACAAAAGTTGAAAAATACATAACTCGTAGTTCAACTGAAAGGAAACTCAAGAACATGTCTTTAAGAAGTCACATGAATAATAATTTTTCTAAATAGGAATTAGAAATTAGATTCTACAAAGCAGCTTTTTCTTTAAAAGCATTAATTAGGTCCTTTCAATGGAAAAGCTACTGATGCGGTTCTACTGCAGTGAGAAAGGACTGTACAATTCAGTACCAAATTACCTATCTCCCTGGTTTTACCTGTGTTGTGTGCAAATTACATACACCTAAATGCACTTAAAAGGAGGAAGTTAATTTAAGAATCTGTAAAGAACAAAGGAAAGACTGTTCACACAGGAGAGCACTCTGTAAACTGTAACACACCACACACTGTCCCATCTGACACCCCCCCCCCAAACCCATGGGGCAGCCAAGGAAAAATCATTACTCTGACTTCACACTTACAGCAACTGCCTCATAAAGGTTAAGTGCCTTGCCCAAGGTCACACAGCTAATTTGTGGGAGGACTGGGGCCACAGCCCGGATCTCCTCCAGGTCTCAGTTCAGCTCTCCTCATTACTCACTGTTCCTAGGGATAACGGCTTTCTCTCTCTCTCTCTCTCTGCCACAGAAAGCACAACTTCTCTGGGAAGTGGGCATGGACTAAGAATGCATATGAAACAGGGAACAAAAAGAGGAAACCCTCTACTGGCTGCACAGCCAAGTCAATACTGGTGATTAATGGGTGGTATACATCAAGCCAGACTACCAGCACATCCTACTTTTTCAAAGAAATATCACTACTCAGATGCCCTCCTGCTCCTACCCCCTCACCCCATGCGATCACCCCTGCTCTACATTTTCAGAATTACTCAGACTTCACTATGTCCTCTCTGAAGTCTGTTGTTAGATCTGGACCCACAGTGAATCCTTCACATACATAACTCAGTCGTGGCGCCTGTAACAGTATTTTCTTGCTTCCCTTTCTGAGACTGTAGCCTCTCAGAGAGGGCCTTAGGTCCTGGTCATCTTTATATGTGCCTAGCACGGTGGCTGTCATGTAGCAGGCGCTGAGGCCTTGATGAAAGGACCAGTGGATGACTCACATGGCAGGACTGCCAAAGGCACAGACTCACCGTAAAGCCTAGTGTGAATACCAATCAAGGTGCCAAGCGATGACGTAACCCTGGCCCTTGCTGTGAGAAGCCACTTGTCTAGGAACTTCCCGGGGCCAATCCCTAAGCTTCTGAAGCCCTAGAAAGTATAAACCAGAACTGAGTACCGTGACTCTCGGTAGACTGAAATCCTCACCCTAAAAGCTCTCCGTGTGGAACCATCAGTAGGTGAAGAATACCAGAGATACTGGGCAGAAATAGGTCTCATCTCAGACACAATGACGGCTATGCCCCCAAACTGTGGTATTCACTGGCTCACTGCCTTCTTGGGTACAGTGCCCACAGGACAAAGAAACAAAAGAGTCTAAACCCAGCTCTTACTCTAAACTCCTCTGAAAATAAATAATGAAGATATAAAATGAAGAATTTTCTCAGGAAATGCCCTTCCTTTACCTTATTCCCTAAACCATTCTTTATATCTTCATAGGTTAGAGAAACTATTACTTTATGTAAAACCTGGAGTTCTTAAATATAAGTTTTATGGGATTTTGCATTTTCCTTATTTACATTTTGGTCTAAACACAGTCTTGATATCATTAATACTGTAAAACATTGGATGATATTTTTTTTTTAAAGATTTTATTTATTTATTCGACACAGATAGAGACAGCCAGCGAGAGAGGGAACACAAGCAGAGGGAGTGGGAGAGGAAGAAGCAGGCTCATAGAGGAGGAGCCTGATGTGGGGCTCGATCCCATAACGCCGGGATCATGCCCTGAGCCGAAGGCAGACGCTTAACCGCTGTGCCACCCAGGCGCCCCCTGGATGATATTTCTAATACCAAGAAAGAAAACACTTAAGATATTTAAGGACACAGAGGCACCTGGGTGGCTCAGTCAGTTAAATGGCCAACTCTTGGTTTCAGTTCAGGTCATAATCTCAGGGTTGTGGAACTGAGCCCTGGGTTGGGCTCCTCACTCAGTGGGGAGTCTGCTTGGGATTCTCTCTCTCTCAAATAAATAAATCTTAAAAAAAAAAAAAAAAGATATTTAAGGACATATTACCATGATTCTGTGGCTATGGGCCTGAAACATAATACACAAATATCTGATTTAACAAAGCTAGTGAAAATTCTTTTAGAGTCTAAAGGACTTTAATGGAAAAAATTCTCCTCTACCTGAGACCGTCTATCTAAAAAGAGTCTGTTGACTAAGACACTAAAGGAATAAACCAAGATCTTTTTTTTTATTATGTTAGTCACCATACAGTACTTCATTCGTTTTTGATGTAGTGTTCCATGACTGTTTGCATAAATAAACCAAGATCTTAAAATGTATGAGTTGGTTGTATCTCCTGCTCAGAAAGTTATTTTTTTAATGTATGAAAATAAAAACTAAAAATAAATTTAAAAAATTATATAGATAAAAGGGCAATATTGAAACATTTAGCAACACTCAAATGGGGTGTGAGGATTAGGTAATGCAGGATATTAGTTTTCTCATTCTGACGGCTGAATCATGATTGTGTAGACGAACATCCTCGTCCTTGGGACATACGCACTCAAGTGCTCAGGGACGGGCGGCAGGCCAGTGGCTTACTCTCAGGTGGTTCGGGGGGGAAAAAGCTCTTTGCTCTATACGTGCGACTTCTCTGTAAGTTTGAGAATACTTGAAAACTTTAAAATAATATTAACTCAAAAAAATAATAAAAATAAAATATTAACTCAAAATAAAAATAGACCTATTCAAAGCCAAATAAGGGGCAAAGAAGTGCCACCCCGAAGAACTTAGATATGTGATTTAGAAGACGCACAGGGTGAGGGAGCACTTCCACATCTATATATCTGTAGGTACCTGAGAGCCAGAGAAGGGGGCAGAGTAAGGTAGAACAGAAACACTCCTCAGCAACCACTATTTAACCAACTCTGCAGAACAGATACTCTCGCGTTCCCTGATTTGAGCAATCAACGGCCCCACCGCCATACTGACGGACGCCCCCCATATGCTAACCATTGGCTCCCTGGGAATACTCTCCAGCACACCTAAGAAGTCTGCTCCCATCAGGTGAGCTCTATGTTCTGTATATTCACCAAGTGTCAACTGTGTTTGGCCTTGAATGGGCTCATCTCACCTGTATTTATGGCTGTAAATATACTTTAACTCAATATTATGCTAACAGATGACTTAAATATACAGACCGAGGTGGAAAAAATCTTAAAAACCGAGAAGGATTTTGCACTCAGATTCCTTTGAAACTATTTTTTCACTAACTGAAAATTGTAGACAAAATCTTTCAGGTATACATTGTGTAAAACTTCCAACCTATGGCTCATATTAAAAGGAAGGAAAAAAAAGGCTTTGTATTTAAAAAAGAAGTTGTAGTGAACTTTTTTTTTTTTAAAGATTTTATTTATTTGACAGAGAGAGACACAGAGAGAGAGGGAACACAAGCAGGGGGAGTGGGAGAGCGGGGAGCCTGATGCGGGGCTCGATCCCAGGACCCTGGGATCACGACCTGAACCGAAGGCAGATGCTTAACGACTGAGCCACCCAGGCGCCCCTAAGTGAACATATTTATAAACTGAATGTTTAAGGTGCATATTTCTGTTCTGATGTCCCAATTTAACCAACAGCCACCTGCTCAAGCAAATGCAGAAAGAGAAAGAACGGGATTAAGCTCTTCTGACCTCTGGGCTAGACCCTGAACTAGCTGTTTCATTTTGCTCAGTCTTAGCCTCGCACATCTGTCAACTCTTGGTCAATATTCCTAACCATAAAAGAAGAATGGTCTAGAGATCAGTGGTTCCTAAACTTTAGATCATGTGTAACAGCTAAAAAAAAGAAAAAAAAAAAAAACTGTAAAAGCCTTCAGATACGAATTTATAAATTAAAGGTTTCTACTTATATACAGTAAGTATAATATAAAATAAATATAAAAATATAAAAGACTTTAGGGGCACGTGGGTGGCACAGTCAGTTAAGCTGCCAGTTCTTGTTTTCAGCTCAGGTCATGATCTCGGGGTTATGGAATTGGGTCCTATGTGGGGCTCCATGTTCAGGGCAGAGTCTGCTTGAGATTCTTTCTCCCTCTCCCTCTGCCTTTTGCACTTGCGCACATGCTCTTGAAAATAAATCAATCGTTAAAAAAATAAAAGATTTTTTTTTTTAAGCTAAACAGAGGAACTAACATTTTTTTCCTACACCTCAATGGACTATCCTGTGACTCTCATCAAGACAACTGAACTAAGCAGATCTTTCTGGAACTTAGTTTTCTGATTCTAAGACCAAGAATCCTGGTCACTGGTAGGCAGTAAGACGATCCGGAGCTTAATATGAACAGTTAAGGAATAAAGGGTCAGAGATATCTGATATCAAGTAAGTGTACAGTAGAAACAACATGCAGCTTCTAAAGAGTAACACAAAGGAGAATCATGTGTCTTACATATGAGAAGCTAGTGATGACCGACACTAAGAACATCTTCTTCTAGAAAAGCACATGACCATCTTTCAGGTATGCTACAGAAGCGGCTTCAGTGAATAGGAATTCCGGAGGACAGTACCAGAAGACTACTGAGTGCTTACTGTATGCCAGGCGCTATTCTCCGAACTTCTCAAGTGCTGTATCGTCTAATCCTCCAAACAACCCCTTGAGACAGGTTCAAGTATCATCTACATTTTACAGATGAGGAAACTGAGCTTAGGCCAGGTAAGCTGTGAAGGTCTTCAGAGTCTAGGCTCTTTTAACTCTAGAATGCTATTTATTTCAGCATATTTGCTTGGTATGTATATTAAGGATATTTGTAATCAATTTAAATTGTGATATACAAGTTGACAAGCATGAGTTATATAATTCCAACAAGATGCTTTTTTAAACTCTGAAAAAGGGATGCTCCTTGTACAAAGACTCTAGGATTCTGATTCTACCCTGGCACCTGCTAGCCCTCCATACAGGGGTCTCCCAACTCTTTTCATGTCACTGAGCACAGAGAAGACATTTGCTCAGTACTCTGTGGTAAGGTGACAGAGAGCAAACAGCCAACAAAGGTGGAGGGAATAAACATCTCACATACAAGTAACCCAGTCACCAGACACACTGGTTAGGAAACTCTGCTATGACAACAGCCCATCGTAACAGTTAACAGTTTTGTAATCAACACCACACAAAGTACCCAGAGATGGTAGATAATACTAAAGCAAGGAAAGAAAAGGGGGAAGTGGGGAAACAGTGAGGCAGTTAGGCAGAAAAGTCCAATCCCAAAGGCTCAACTAAATGTGTTTAAACTCACCTATTATAAAGCTTCTCATAAAAGCTTTTATTAGGTAGTGTTATATGAATGTTGGGTAAAGTAAGTTCCAGGACATAGTGAGAATTGCTGATTGCTTTATCTTGAAACTCTGTCATTTCCACAGGGTCTCCTGGCATCACCATCTAAAATACAATAGTACAAAAAAAGCATCAAATAACCATTTCATGTTTAAAATAATAGTAGCATCTTCTTGCCCTATCCATGGGACTTTATGGGACTTTATATGTAAACAAACAAATAAGCATGTAACTTTTAACCAAGAAAGAAGGAAATATTCAGTCTTAGAGTTAAGAGCCTAGCAATAACAGTATACAAAGTGCTTCTTCAAAAACAAAGAATGAAAAGGACTGCTGCATGGTAAAGGGTAATTCCTTCGCTGCTCACTCATATTTTACCTGCTCGTTTTCAAACATGACTCTACGAGAGGAGAAGGGAGATGGGGCTGGTCTTCGCAGATCACAAACGTCCTTCAGGGAGTGAGCACCCCCTTCCTCCTCCTCCTGATAGTGGCCATCACTCTCTTCCTCCTCAGCAGCTATTCTCTCCAAAATGGAATGCACAGCTGGCGGATTTAATTTCAGTACGATTCTGACAGCAAAGACAATTTAAAAAATCAAGCTCCCAGCGTGAACAGCAAGGCTTTAACCTTTCTACACTCGGATACAAAGACCACTGACGATAGAATTCAGCTTCTCTACGAAGTCTAATTATGTCTCACGTAAGCACTTCTGAGGGTGCTACAAACTTCAAAACGTCGAATGGATGAAACACAAGAAGGGCATTAACATTTCATACTTGGCTAACTGAAAATCTGACTTTGTGTGGATATAAGGTTATCTTTCAATTTCATTAACAGCTGGCAAATTTTACCTGAGAATTGTATTGATTTTCATGAAACCAACTGCTTCTGGGGTCTGTTCTGCTATTATAGAATATTACACATTCTCTAAGAGACCTTCCATCATAGAAATTGCTCAAATGGAAAAAGAGAAGCTGATAAGAGAATAACTTAGAACTGCAACAACAAAGCAGCATTTTCCTTCAGGAATTTCAGTAACGAAAGGCTTGCCTTGTTGCTGTACTGAAGCTGCAAACCTGAGGTAAGACGCCCTGGGCCCCTGCTTTCCCACTCCCTGCACATCACTAGCAAAGGCTCTGCAGTTTCCTTCCCAACACTGTCGTGAGGAGGCGTGGTGCCTTCAAACCAAGCCCCTGTGGGGCATCTACAATGGTTCTTCCCCCTAAGTAAGTGATGCCAGTTGGTTCCCATTAGGAACAATCATGACTTTCCTAATTTATAGACGTCCTAATGTAAACTGTGTGATGAAAACTCAGGCACTAAACTGCTCATTCTCAGGCACGTCCTGATCACACCCATCCTAAGAGCCTGCTAGGTCTGATACACAGGGGCAGGTACAAAAAAGGCTGGGGGGGGAAATAGCACACAAAAACGTCACTTTAATTCTCAGGTATCAAATATTCAGTTTTTAATATAATAAAAAGTCATTTCAAGTAAACTAAGTCCTTTTAAATATATCCAAGCCCACTATCAGACTATTAAATTAATAGTCTTGTTACAATATATAATATATGACTAACAAATATGTTAATGATTAATAATCTCTAATAAATATAATAATTACTTTATTAATTCTAAGAAATCCTGAAGCAGTGATTCTTGACAGCTACCTGCACACTGGAATCACCTGGTGTAATTTTTAGACTATCCTGACACCCAGGCTCTGTCCCAAAATCTCAGGGTGGGGCCCGTGAGTCCATATTTTGTAAAGGCTCCCCAGATTTGAAAAACAGTGTCCTAAACCAATCATGGACTATAAAATTCACTTGACAACTAACCAAATGATGCCATGTAAGTCTTCTACTGTAGCCCTGAACTATTTTTTTTTAAATGGTTAATGATTCTTTTGTCCCCTAATCAAACAGGGTAACCTGAGACCAGGGAACACATTTTATACCTCCATCTCTCACAACATTGACAGACACCTTTCACAGAGTAGTACACTCAATATGCAGTTTTCAATTTAACTTGTCCATCCTTCTCTGTGTTCTCTCATCAGGGCTGAGTATTTTTAAATTAATAGCCAAAATGTCGATTAAAAGTACTACAGCAGGGGCACCTGGGTAGTGCAATCGGTTAAGCAACCGACTCTTGGTTTCGGTTCAGGTCATGATCTCAGGGTCCTGAGATCAAGCCCTGTGTGGGGCTCCTGGTCAGCACATGGAGTCTGCTTAAGATTCTCTCCCCCTCTGCCCCTCCCCCCACCCACACACACTCTAAGTAAATCTTAAAAAAAAAAAAAAGTACCACAGCATTTTTGAAAGGATCTCATTACATGTCTACCATATACACCTGCTTACTCACCGTGGCCAGTCGAAGTCATCTGAGGACGCTGTATCTCCATCCACTCCGCTAGACACGTGGAAAAACTTCACAGATGGTTCTCCTTTATCTTCCTGGAATGACCCTAATAAAACAAGACTGATGAACTAAAAGGCATTTCTTCCCAAGAGCTGAAAGAAGAGATAGTTTCCTCCTAACACAAGCAAAGATCTTCTAAATCAGGGACATAGGGCAGCATTAAGTTGCACAGCACTTATTCTTTTGTACCTATTTCATGGGTACCTGTGGGGAGACAGGAGGAGCAGATAAAGACGATGTCTTCTGTTCAAGCTCAAATTCTGAGCTACCGAGTTTAATGGGTCAGGTGCATAATCGTAACGTAGTAAAAACAGCAACTGCCACTTACTGCCACTGAATGCTTATCTACATAAAAGTTTATATGGTTAATCTAGGAACACGGAGATAATAACTATATTTCTTAAATGTTTTGTACGAAGCACTTTAAGAATTACTTCCATTTACAATAACCCCTATGTATGCTTTTGCAGTCCATTTTACAAGGAATGACTTTCCTCCAGAATAATGAGTTTGTTCCCACTGTGGATAAGATCAGACAACCCCTACAGACCATTTCATGAAGTCATCATCAGCAGGTCAACTGTAAGTATCTCTAAATACATGTAAAACTCAGAGCAAGGGAAAAAACCTTGCAGCCTATTCCCTGAGATGGAGGAGCAGGATAGGGTGGCAGGGGAGGGTGTGGTTATGGGGGTGTGGTGGCAGAGGCAGGTCGTTTAGGAACCACAAATAAAACGTCAGAATCTTCCAGAGTTCCCCATAGAACTGGTTTACCCTAAGTGAGTATATATTCTGTTAGATGACAAAAGCAAATACAGAAAAACTGTCAATAGGTTTTACAAAGAAAAGTCACCAGAGATTAGTATGATTGAAAGCTAAAGTGTGAGACTTCAGTTTGAATCTTGATTCTGCCATTTACCACCCCATGGTCTCAGAAGGTACCTCTTCCTAAGTCTATGAATTCCTCACTTATAAGTGATAAAAATAATTGGAAATAATAAGCCTACCATAACCATGACGATGACAGGAAACCAGTAATGTGTGTGAAGTGCTTAGTACAGTACCTAACACAGAGTGACATTCAAGAAATTCTGGTTACTTTCAGCCTTACAACAAGTAAGTAGTCAGGTGGCAATAAAAATGTAAGCTAAAAGGGCGCCTGGGCGGCTCAGGTGGTTAAGCATCTGCCTTCAGTCCTGGGATCCAGCCCCCTGTCAGGCTCCCTGCTCAGCGGGAAGCCTGCTTCTCCCTCTTCCTTTGCCCCCTCCTTTATTCATGCTCTCTTGCACGTGTGCTTGCTCTCGCTCTCGCTCTCTTCTACCCTCTCCATCTCCTCCCCTCTCTCTCAAATAAAACCTTAAAAAAAAAAAAAAATCTAAGCTAAAGCACTATACTCCCCTGTAGAAAGTATTTTAATGAAGTGGATAATCATGCTTAGTAATTTTAAAAAAGTTAATTCTATCACATATTGGTATACAATAGTGGAAAGAAGTCTTTGCTCTTGCTTTCTCACAGCGTCTGATGTTACTGTGTTGGGGGCTGCCATATACTTTCTCATGAGGTTTGCTTGAGTAGTTGTTTGTTTCTGGTCTGGCTCTTACCAGCACGTTCGATCTTACCTACTAATTCTCTAAAGGTAAGCTCCAATTTACTTTGTTCTGGGGTTGATCCTCCTATAAATTCAGTCTTAAATTCTAGGTCTGTGAATGCTAAATGAAGGATCTCCTTCTGAAGTGACTTCTTAAACCATGGTCCTCTTTCTTGATCTGATCGAAGATCAGGTATCGGGAAGCGAACAGAAAGGTTTAACGCCGGTGTGACAACTTGTACTGATATCCGACAATTTGCAGGATTATGTGAATCATCCAGAAATACTTCAGTGAAAGCCTTGTGCTAAAACACAAAATATCAAAAATATGTCAAAACATCAAATAAGGTAAACATAGATGACATTAATATTCAACATTACAATATGTATAATCACTATTTCCTCATTCAGTATAATGCATTAAAATACAATTCAAATTAGCTACTACCATAAAAATTCAGCGTAATGAAATTTTATAATGTAATAGCTATTGATAAAACTTCAAATAACTGGCAAAAGTTAAATCAAGTCAAAATCAATCAATCAAAATATAAACTGAACCAAAGTGAAGACACAGGTGCTATAGATGTATACATACATTCCTATAGACTAAAAACAGCATGTAAATTAGGTTATCAATAAATCCAATATAGTTAAAAATCAATTCAACATTCAATCTGAAGGATTTATCTACTAACATCCTACTTTAAAGACTTGATGTGAAATAAGATTAATTATGCCAAATGCAAGGGCCCATCCCCAACTTTTTATTTCCAGGACTAAGCCTAGAGCCTGGCACAGCCTAAGTTCTAAATATTCACCAAATGACTCGCTCTGAGCTCCCATCCAACCCAAGGATATGAGCCCATCAAATGACCCTTAGAAACCAAGACACATATGCACCCTCTACTCAAAGCCATGTTACAACAGAAGGATCGAAGAACATTTTCAGAGAAAGTATTTGTTTTTTGGTTTTGTTTTGTTTTTTTCTAAAATGTACTGAAGAAGTTTATAAAGCTTTAGCCCAGAGCACACTGCAGGTGATAACATTCCCCCAGTTAGGAATCAGCGTCTAACCTCCTGAATTAGGGAGTTCTTTTCTTAACCCAGACTGGGATTTTTAGCACATCTATGCTTTCTCTTCCCTCTTGCCCTTTGTAATACTAACCCCCACCCCCAGAAAAAATAACCCAAGAGATTAAACCATCATAGATACGGCTAACAGAAAATACGCACACCAGCCCCACAGAACTTGAAATAACTAGTAATTGGTGACAACAAAATGCTGATATAATGTGAATACCCACCACTAATTAAGGGAGAAGCAAGTAAGGAGAAAAATAGCTCTTCCCTTTTCTTTTTAACCAAAGTTGTCTCTACCTGTTCCTGGTCTGAGAGTCCCCCAATTCCAGCCCAAAACTCCTAACAGACTTCATGCAAATCTGACTTACTTGAATTGCTTAGAAAAGACACCATGCACCAGACAGATCTAAGTAAAAGTGACCTCACGTGATGCTCTATAGCACAACGCTATAAATTATGTTCCCACTTTTAAAAGCGTACCTCCCAAGCTGCGGGCTTCAGAGGGGAGGGGGGCAGGGGATTGGGATAGACTGGTGATGGGTAGTAAGGAGGGCACGTATTGCATGGTGCACTGGGTGTTATACGCAACTAATGAATCATTGAACTTTACATCAAAAACCAGGGATGTACTGAGGAGATAATGCTAAGTGAAATAAGTCAAGCAGAGAAAGACAACTATCATATGATTTCTCTCATCTATGGAACATAAGAACTAGGATGATCGGTAGGGGAAGAAAGGGATAAAGAAGGGGGGGGTAATCAGAAGGGGGAATGAAACATGAGAGACTATGGACTATGAGAAACAAACTGAGGGCCTCAGAGGGGAGGGGGGTGGGGGAATGGGATAGGCTGGTGATGGGTAGTAAGGAGGGCACGTATTGCATGGTGCACTGGGTGTTATACACAACTAATGAATCATCGAGCCTTACATCGGAAACCGGGGATGTACTGTATGGTGACTAACATAATATAATAAAAAATCATTAAAATAAAAAAAAAAAAAAAAAAACCAGGGATGTACTGTATGATGACTAACATAATAAAAAATATTTTTTAAAAAAATTTTAACCACAAAAAAAAAAAAAAAAAAAGCGTACCTCCCAATACATGGGCTACATTTTATAGGTAGATCAGGTAGTTTACTAAATGTGTGAATAAATTTTGTGCAGATATTATAATCGCTAATTTATAAAGTTCAGATAAACAGAGAGGGAAAGGAAATCTAATTCTACACTCTAACATAATCAATGCTACCAACTGGTATATTTCTTTTATTTTTTATTTTTTTTATTATATTATGTTAGTCACCATACAGTACATCTGGTATATTTCTATCCGTTCTTTCTCCATACAATTTTTTTTACACAGCTGTAATAAAAGTTTATGTGGAATACAATGTTTCACTTTTTATCTTAATACTCCTTCATGAGCTTTCTTCATGTTGCTATACCATCTTTATAACCATCATTCAAAATAGCCACATAAAATTTCACTCAATATATTAGCAAAACTTATGCAGCTAGTCTACCATCTAGACATAAGTCTTCATCTTTTCATTATGAGTAATGCTGTTTTAATAATATATGCTATTTAATCTATTAAGAATACTTAAGCTCAGAAATGATCCCAATAAGCCTATTAGCTAGCTATAATTAGTAGTATTTGTAACGTTCTGAATACTTACCAGACTAATATGTTTATTGTATGAAGTATACATGTGCGATGCCATCATTTCTACTGTAGTAAGCTTCTGTGGTTGAAGCAAGGAATTTAACCTGTCCACAATACTGATATCCAGCTCACAAAACACAGGATTTAACTTAATTTGTAATTCTGCCTTCTGAGGAACAGAACTAAGTCTTGCCTGATTACCCTTAAAAAAAAAAAAAAAAAAAAAAGGAAAACATTAATATGATCACCAACAGTACTACAAAATTAAGTGGAAACTGTATGATTGTGACAAAATGCATATCAAATGAAAATTTACAGGTGGGAATCACACAATAAAGCTTCCTACCTGGGGTCCTTTATTCTCAGAATGCTTATAATGAAGCTGAAGACACACAGGGGGATGGGAATCGGTTCGTTCTTTGGAATGGAACATTAAAAGCTTACAAAGAAAGACAAAAATAAATTAAATGTAAGATATTAAACTATAATTCATCCCATGAATTAACAGAGGTGCTAGTACTGGGAAGACTTTTTTGAAGTCAGGAAAGCTGATTTTCCATTTCATTTTGGTCATTTATAAGCAATGTGAATCTAAGACAAGTTAATTTCTGTGGTACTTAGTATCACATCTGCAGAATGTACGTGAGAATTCAAGTAAATTAATGACCAAGAAAATAAAAAAATGCACAAGGGCAAAGTAACAGCAATAAATGTTATCTTGGTAACTTTGAAAAGTTTCTCTAGCATACACTTTAAGAATTGGAAAAAAAATCAGAATAATAAATGAAGAAAAGACATTTTACTTGTCTTGAACTGCGCTTACCAGCACACTGCGGGTATTCAGGGTTTAACAGACTTCTTCTGAAATTAACAGTGCTTGGAAAACTGGTGAAATAAAGTCATCTGTCCCATAATCTGTCTGCTACTCTAAAACATGTCAACTCTAAAAATTCTAACACACTCTTACAATGACCTTGAACGCCATACTTTAAAATGTTTCAACGAACACAAACGCGTGCACAGGCACACACGCACACTTCCCTCCTCTATAACTTCCTATACTTTTTTTTTTTTTAAGAAAATCATTGCTGGTAATGAGACTCTTTAAAAGGAAGGCAGATTTAAAGCATAATCCTAAGGACAAAGTATCTAGCACTTACCTCTGTGTAGTGAGGAGGAACAGAATAAGAATCTGTTGGAAACAGGCACTCCAAAAGTTCCATTTGCCCAATGGACATATCAGTACTAAAATATCGGGAAGCTGATCTTTGTCTCTGTTCATAGGTCACTTTGATACCAGTACCTATAAATCTATTACAGAAAACGAAGCATTTAAGAGTATTTATACACTTCTAGGTTAACCAATATGTCAAAGAATAGTACACGAGTGTTACTAAAGCCCAGTTATCCACCTATTCTGACAAGTTCAAGTTGTTAGTAATAACTAATATTCCTAAGGGTATTAACCAGAAAGACTGCTTCAAATTTCCCATTCCCTGACATAAGAAAGCAATTTCTGATAGGAAATTATCCAGGATATATTTATTTCCCAACACTGCCCTCCCTTCTTTGACATTTTAAAATATAAACTCCAGTGGACAAAAATCTTTCAAATTTGTAAAATATATGTAATAGATTCTTAAAATTATTTAAGCCTCATGCAATATTTTAAAACCTTTAGTCAGCGGACCTCAAGTGAAAGTCGTCTTCCTGTTTTTGCTGCTTTTGTTATATTTCCTACTGGTAGACATTTGAAACTTTGTCAAAATGTTTTTACAGTTTAATTATAAATACTATGGTCCTAACTTGTACAGCTTTTTTAGCTAGGTATAAAAACTACTCTGTGTATTAATTTCAATACTTCAAAAAAAATCAAGTAAAATTAAAAGGCCAAACTTTTCTAAAAATATTAGTATATGTGCCTGAACTGTTGCATAAAATATGAACGAAAGATCACTTTAACGTTAAACTGAGCAATGTTTACATAGTAACAATATTATACTTACAAATTTAATTATCTCCTCATCCATTAGGACTCAACCCATGAAAGGATCACTGGCTATGTGAACAGCTTTAATTTTTTTTTTAATAAAGTTCTGTTGTTGTTCTTTTATTTGGGGCTTGAACTCAAGACCCTGAGATCAAGACCTGAGCTGAGATCAAGAGCTGGACACTTAACCAACTGGGTCACCCATGTGCCCCCGGATGGCTTTAACTTTTTAAAGCAGAAATTGAAAGTGTAGCATCCAGGCTCAGGGTCAGCCTTAGCACTCTTCCCCACCCCCATGACAGTGGCATGGGGGTCATGTTGTGTCCACGTCCCTTCTCATTAGCTTACTCCACTCTCACCAGCACCGCCATCTCTGCTGAGGGCCAGTAACAATAAGAACTATTTTAATGATTATAATGGTGTCGATATTTTAATTGGCAAAATGTGGTAAAAAAGAAAAATTGTCAAGGATGCCTAGGTGGCTCAGTGGGTTAAGGGTCTCCCTTTGGCTCAGGTCATGATCCGGAAGTCCTGGGATCTAGTCCCACATTGGGCTCCCAGCTCAGCAGGGAGTCTGCTTCCTCCTCTCCCTCTACCCCTCCCCCTTTCTCATGTTCTCACTTGTGCTCTCTCTCTCTCGAATGAATTAAAAAAAAAAAATCTTAAAAAAAAGAATTGTCAACAGCAGAGAAAACTCCAGATTATCTCAATCTTATATGTGAGTAGTTTTGCATGCCAAGTAACCTGAATGAGAGATTCTATATTAAGCATCTTTGTAGCACTGCAAGAAAACCTCACTCATTCCCTCATTTACAAATAAAATGAGAATCAGGAAAACGGAGATAGGTAGATAAAAAAAAAGTCCCCATCTGGTTCTTTTTCAAGCATCATTAATAAACATGAGAGAATTTACCTGAGGTGATCATGTTTGCAGGCTTCTGCAAATACTGCTCGGAAAGACTTAAAATCATCTGTTGAAAATCTTGCTGAGTCAGTCTTTTCTATGCAGGTAAAGAAAGCTATCGCCAAAGGTGTCAATGGATTGAGGTTCAGTGATGTTTCAGGTGGAGATAAAGGGTCGATGTGAAGTACAGAGATGGAAAAGGTTCCCACAGCTAATCTAAAAATAAGTTCAGGCCTAGATTCATCCACTGAAACAGATCTAGATGGGAGAGCTGAAACACATGGGTTAAAATTACATACATAAAATGTAATACTTAAAAACAATCCATTATATCAAAATTATAAAACCTTTACTCATGTGTTAGTTGTAAAAAGCAGGTGATCACACAACAGTTTGATATTTGACATTAAACAAGTAAGATAAACTGTTAGCTTTCTACATTTGATATCCAGGATCCTTGATACTTGAAGCATCAAAAAGAAACATATGAACAAAAGTTTCGCATTAATAAAACTATACTGGAAAAGTCGCAGATTAACCCAAAAGCTGCTCACCAGATTTTCGTTTAAGCCTTGTGTCTATTTCAATTAAATTTCGCGGAGAAAAGAACGGAGCTTCTCTTTCAAGGAAAAGTGTAAACAATGGAACAAGTATCGATGGTTGATTAAGATTCCTAAACTGCAATAATATGGAACTTACAGTTTACTTTTTACTGAAAAATATTTAAATACACAGACTACAGCGAATGGGCAACTATTCTAAAATATTCCATGGTGAGTTGTTCAACCATGCTTCTTCACATTTTCTTTCTAAACTTTGTTAATTGGCCTAGATAAAAATTTTTTTTTATAGAGGGAAAGAAACGCAGCAGTAGAATGGCATTTTCTAGAAAGAAACAATTTGTTTTAATTTTTCTTTTTTTTTAATTCCAGTGGAAAACTACCATAAGCGTCTTACACTACTTACAAGTCTTCTGTAAATTTGGTGGGTGAACCAGGTTGGTTGGCAATGTGGACCCTCTTACTGGCTGTTCCTTATGATGTTCAAGGAAATCGCCCCACGTTGGCTGAAGCTGTAAAAGAATTTTTTTTAAATCACGTGAATAAAGTGTAGAATTTCAGAAGCCAAGTTTCAAGAACAGAACAAAACTTAAATAATACTTTACCACAGTAGTACTTAATGGAGACCCCGCTGGAGTATTTGTGTAGGTACTAGTTAATGATAACTCAAGGTCCATATTTGGAGGGTCTCCCAGAGGTGGAAGAGAAGAGAGACTGTGGGACATGTCCATATCGGCCATGGAGAAGAAAACTTCTTCTTCTAGAGAGAATTAAACCTTGTCAGTTGTATAATTCATGTCTTTAAAGTCAGTTAACATACATCAATATAATATTCTTTCTTCGGATCGGATTATCTGAGACACAGTGACGCCCTACAATTTACGTTACTTCTGACGGGTTCATTTGTGAGGATCCAAGATAGAAATGGCATAGTAAAAACTCAACCAGAAACAAGTTAACAAGAGGTTATGCTATCCTACTAGTGAACTTGTTTTTGGGGTGGTTTTTTTTTTTTTTTAGGATTTGCAGTACTACGTGGTATGTTTTAAAGAGTCATATGACAATTTAGAAGTTATATTCCAACTTTAAAATAGTATAAAGATCTTGCAATCTCTGGTTTCATATGAATACAGCTCTTTAGAAAACAAAAACAAAAAAAATACCTGAATGTATTATCTAGAATTCTATTTACATTTCACTTCTTTCTGGAGGGTGGCTTACCCTCATGGAAATGAAGTTTGTTACGACCAAAATCTCTTGAGTCGACTTTTAATTTTTTAGTTTTTAACTTATTTAGTTCAACATTCTGTACTTAAATTGATTCTTATTATTAAAGTATTAGCACTAAACATTCTAAAACACCTGTAAAAATGCAAAGTAAACTGGGGACAGACTGTATTTATGTGTAATTAATGGAAGAGCAGAAAAACAGGTTCCATTTAAGGGCATTTAACCGTAAATCATTATACGAGCATGTAAGAATTTGACAAAATGAATAATTACCCCAATTTATCTTTTGTAAAAATTGACATTTTTGTAAATTACCAAAAAAAAAAAAAAGAAATTGTGATTTACAAAGCAAGATTACACAATCAAAAAAAGATACGTGCGCCAGCGCATCACTGTAAGGCTGCAGTTAGATCAACATAAATTTAAACCTTCTTAGATCACAGCTTTTCCGTTCTTTCATTACTAAACTCCACTTCACAGCAGCCAAATTAAGTTTACTTTGCTCTGTGATGACGCTGTAGGAATCCAGTGTCAATTGTTTTAGTGGCTTACCACGGCTAGAAGGTGTACGAGCGGATTCTGTCTCGTAAAAGCTTTGCTCTGAAGATACACCCACTGAGAGGGAATCTTTCCTCAAGTAATACCGGTTTAATTCCATCTGAATTCGATATTCATCTTCTTGCTGCATGGGTCGGTTTTTTCTATCTTTATTAGCTAACCCTATTTTGCTAGAATTTTCTACAAGTACAGAAAGGAAAGCAAAACAGTAATTAAATTTGGAGTCATTCAATCACTCATCTCTCTCCCAAAACCCACTTGTCCAACACCAACAGCAACTTCATGCCACAGTCAATGCAGAACTTCCACTATTTAATATTAACCAGAGCTCTGCAGTAGCTTTAAGCAACTAAGAATCACAGAATCTATAAAGTTTTAAATAATTAAAAATAATAACAGAGTTGCATATTGCCATACTTGCCTGGTCCAGCAATAGCTGCTAACATATCCAAAAGCAGGTGCACCTGCCTTGGTGACAGGAATAGATGAATAGAGTCTATCTGTCCATCAATATCCAACTTCCAAAAAAAAAAAAAAAAAAGCAATTCAGGATAAACACTCTTTAAAACCTCATCACCACAAATCCCAGTATACTTTAATGCACTGAGATGAATACTGATTACTTAGTCTTGGATTCCTTTGCTTAAGATATCCTCCACTAATTCACACAACCGAAACGAAAAGACTTAAAGGCCACCAAACTCTTGTTCTAAGGGAGGAAATCCTCCTGCAAAATTCCATGTTGGCAAGTCCAATGTCCTACTTTTTATCTGAGTTTCCTGAGTATTTCAAGTATTTGAGGAGGCTTCAAGCCACAGTCACTAGGAAGAATACGAAGATAGCTCAGAATTCACTCCCAACAGGACTTCAAGACTCAAATCATAATCCTCAAAGTGGGATTCCAACCAAGAGCAAATGAAGTTGGCTTTCCCAAGTTTGCCTGTGGATAACACTCCCTAAGCAGAGCATGGGAGGCCTTCCCCACCAACAGTGTGTCTCTCCACACGCCCAGGCAGTGTTCCACAAAGCCCGTTCTCTGCTGGGCAGGAAAGTGCGGGCCACAGCAGAAACGCCCATGAAGTGGTGCTCATGTGGAATGCCTTGCTCTTTTCCAAGTCTTTGTCCATTTTTCCTCCTGGAAATAAAAGCCCCAGCCGGTCTCATCCTGATTCCTGTGGAGTATATGCTGACAAAACAATTACTCTATTTTCTATATCACATTCTAACACGTTGAGTATGCCTGCCTTACTTTTCACTCACCTCCTCTTAGGGCTAATGCTAACACTCCTATTATCTTTATGTCAATTTGCAATTTTAAAAGAATTCAATTAATAACATTTATATTTGGAAATGGTATCTTCCCGGGGAGGGGGATAGTTTCATCTGATTCTAAAAACAAAAAATATTACATAGTAATACTAAGAGGTTTCCATGATCTGAGAATATAATACATTCTCCAGTAATAACAATCATCACTATCACCTTTTTCTGAGTGTTTGGGGCACTATGCTTTTATTACATTTCCCCACATTCTAGTAAGGCTCCTGTTTTACAGACAAGGACACGGGATCACAAAGATTTGCACAAGGCTATCTACAGAGCCAGAGCCAGCATTTTAACCTAGGCTGACCTAGATGGGAAGCCTCACTCCTCCAATGACATGGCTCTCCGTGGACTTGTTTTATGGGGCTCCTTGCTGACGGCTGCCATCCCAGACAGTGAATCAGCAAGGAGTTTAGGCTGGGGACAGTGGGAAAATCTCTGATTACAAGCCATATTTAAAAACCGGTTTTCAATTTCTTAGTATTGAAAACATAATCTCCGACCTTCACTAGGATGAATGATCAAGAGTTTCACTTCTAATATTCATAGAAATATTATTTTTACATTCTAAGTTTGGCATACAAAGAGCAAAGCACCTCTTACTTTCCTCTGGAAATAGAAAAGACAGAACATAACTAAAATAATTTCACACTCAATATGACATGGTAACTAAACAAAAAGTCTATAAATTCAATACACACAGCTCGTCTATTTCCTTATAGGATGCATTCCTGAAAGTATATGCTAAAACTGAACATGTGAACTATCAGGCTGACACATTATTTGGGGTGGATACCATCTCAGAGAACTAAAAACAAAACAAAAACAAAAACAAACTTTTTGGAAGATTTATTTTAGAGAAAGAGAGCACATGCACATGCAAGGGGGCAGGGGGCAAAGGAAGAGGGAGAGAGAGATCTCAAACAGACTCTACTGAGTGTGGAGCCCAACCCCGGGCTCAATCTCACGACCGAGATCATGACCTGAGCCAAAATCAACAGTCGGACACTTAACTGGCTGAGCCACCCAGGAGCCTCCCCCCCAAAAAATCCTTCATAACATCTTGATGCACAGTTGAAAAACTTGTGGATCTAACGAACATTGGCGAGACTGAAGATCTGACACTTGAGCACCCCTAACCAATGCCATCTTTGTCTACATGGCATTAAGTTCACTGGGATTTATGTTTCTCAAAGCTAATATCTAGAACTTTGATTTTTCCATTTAGCCTTCATTTTCATTAAATAACAAAAGGTACTCAAACTCAAGTTACTACACAAAATTACCATGTAGGCAAGGATGGGAACCTCTCCAAATATCAAACGCTGGCTGGCAAACAATGCCATCATGCTATAATTCCACATGTTCATTTGTCACCTAATACACAGATGTCCAAAAGTAACATCGAAAAGGCACTTATACAAATCAACACAATGTGCAAAAGTTCCGGTATGCACAAAGATCTAATACGCAAATGTGGAGGACTATCTAATTTAATCAAAAGAGAACTATAAAAGTGATGCCATGGTTCTTCCTTCTTAGAGAACTAGCTGATGCATTCCCCAGAGGCATGGGTGTGTCAGTTTCCCAAGGATGTTAGCACTTCTCGGCATTCCCTGTAGTGTTGAAACACACCTACGGCTTTCCTGTTATTTTATGAACAGGCTTAAGACCTGGTGAAAGGATTCCATACCACCTGAGATAGGACAGAGCAGTAAGAAAAAGAAAAAAAAAAAAGGAGACGAAGTAATCAGCAACAGGAAAGCTGGCATTCTGATCATCACCTTCCTCTGCCTCTAACTGGAGTCAGGCGTGACAGTCCAAGATGGATTGCTGGAGATCCTCAATCCTCTGAAAATCTTCTCCCGTGTGTGCACAAGTACTCAGTTGCTCCCTCTTCCATGTCCCCACAGCAATGTATGTCTATATCCCTTACTATATGTTGTATTAAGGCAAAGGCAGTATTCCACTCTTCTCTACATCTCCCTCAAGAAACTGCATGGGGCCTGGCACCCAGTAGTCACTCAAACATCTACAGCTAGTTAGTCCAGTGAGTAAACAAATGAACAAATCCTGATATTTTCTTAAACTACATTTTACAGAGATTATATAGAAAATTAGATTTCAAAGTTTGAAAATAACACTTCACAGATATGTTTTAACAGACTAAATAAAGGCTTCCTGACTCTCCAGCACACTGCTCAATATGTTCCCTAAGAAACAAGTGCAGTTGTCTTTACAGGGTCTTCAAAAAGCCATAAGACATCATGGGAAAAAAAATCTCTTTTCATAAACATTATACAACTATAAAAACAGTCATTCTGTTCAAAACACATCTGGGTGGGCATTTTTACATGCATACAATTAAACACCTTCTATAGTCAACTTACTTCCAAATCTCTTCTCCATTAAACCGAATGCTATGATGATAGAAAGGGTCTTCAATAAATTCCTAATTTATTAACTCATGAAGGTTTCTGAACTGCTAGAATGGGGGGAAGCAAGCGCAGGAGACAGTGCTAACACCTGAGCTGAGCAGAGGGTGAAGACAGTCCTCACATGAGTCCCTGAGACCTAAGGACAGAGGCACCAGCTGAGAGTAAGAACTCCATAATCCAGGACAGAGGGCATGCTAGTTACAGGACAACCCACAGTAGCCAATCAGTGGGTCGGTCACTGCACACATTCAAGAATACTTGTACCTCTGTTTTATCTGTAGAAAATGAAACAAATACTGACCTTAGCTCCAGGAAGTACTTCATTCTGTTTCAATGTGAGACTCAACTCCAGCCTACCAATTAGGCCTCCAATCTGCACTGGGTCAGAGGGTGCTACCTCTGGTAAATTTCTAGTTAGTTGTGGGTGTGGCTCATAAACAATTTTGGGATTCCAGCTAGGTGACAGCTTTGGCTCAGTTTCCTACAATGAGGCAATAAGAATAAAGTAATTCTTTAAAACACCTGACTGTAAATAAACCGAAATGCAAAATACAAATGTCAACTTAAGAGTAAATTTGACATGAAAAACTGTATTACGTGATGATGAATAAACCACTGTCTTATAGCCAGCATGAAACACAACAGTAATAAAGGTAAATCATGGAAAAGGACTTTATGAAAAAAAGCACAACATCTATTCAAATTACAGCAATAAGAAAACTTAATAGACATTCTATAATTATGAAAATCTGAATATAAAAGACAAATTATGGAAGGACTGATTTATAAAAGGACTCTCCACTCTTAGAAAGGATTAATAAAGGGGCGCCTGGGTGGCGCAGTCGTTAAGCGTCTGCCTTCGGCTCAGGGCGTGATCCCGGAGTTATGGGATCGAGCCCCACGTCAGGCTCCTCCACTGGGAGCCTGCTTCTTCCTCTCCCACTCCCCCTGCTTGTGTTCCCTCTCTCGCTGGCTGTCTCTATCTCTGTCGAATAAATAAATAAAATCTTTAAAAAAAAAAAAAAAGAAAGGATTAATAAAAATTACAAAAATTTTTTAAGATATGATTTGTAAGTTTTCAACAATATAGTCATTATGTAAGGTAAATGTGAACACTGCTTTTGTTTTTATTTTAAAAGGGTATTAGCTGTTAATATACCATTTTCCCACAAGACGCAGTATCCAATGTTATACCCAGCACTGGTAGGAAAGGCATTAATCATGAGTATTTTAAAAACTCTGAAATGTGAGACTCCCTACTGAATATTTGTGTTAACTTCCAGATCGGATGGAAACTCACTAACACATATTCTATATCCTAGCACAATTTAATAGACCTCCTTTAAACCATTTTTTTTTTTTAATTTATTTTTTGGAGAAGGAGAGAGAGACTCTTAAGCAGACTCCATGCCCAGTGCAGAGCCTGATGCTGGGCTGGATCTCACGACCCTGAGATCACGACCTGAGGTGAAATCAAGAGTCGGACGCTCAACCGACTGAGCCACCCTGGCGCTGCTAATTCAAACTTTTTAAAAACCTATGATTTAGTGTTTGGCTTTTTCCTTTTGTTTTTCTTACCGCTGGTGCAGTTGAACACACTGGGGAAGACTTTGCTGACGCAGAAAACTCCTCCCAGAAGAGAGATACTCCGGAGAGCTGAAGTAACTTGTGAGCAAAGGCTGTGGGCTGATGCACGTTAATTCCTGAGGCCTCATCCGCAGCTTCATCACAGTAGACAGTTCTGAAAGTTCAAAAGCGTTGGCATAAAACTCCTAAGGAAACCTACTTGCAAGTCTAAGAAACACACACAGCTTTTTAAGGTAAAGGGTTTTTTAAGTGTTAGCACTCCTTAGAAAAGGCCTAGAATGTGGTCAGCATTAGTGCCACAGGAAACGTTTTCACCAAGAGACCTCAGCCTCAAGGAGGATAATTTTATGGGCTCCTCAACTGGGGGAAAAGATTAGTAACTTCCTAAAGTTAGCCTCAAGGAAAACAACTCTTGTCTCCCTCACAAACATCTCTTGGTAACAGTGAGACAGCATTTGGCTCCAAGTCACAAGTCCTCAATGAATGACATTTCTTGAATTCTTGTGACTCTGAGTTCTTATGACTACACTTCAGTTTCAATAAAATACAGAATGTAGTTCTACATGCATGAGATCTTAGATACTTCTTAATATACCATTCAGGTACTGCAACCTAATTCAAAAATCTGTTAACAATAACTATTTCACTAATAGGTAATTTTATGATGATAGGAAGACAGAAATCATAAGATATCTGCTTAAAAATTTGGTAAAAGCCCCCAACAGATTCCTATACAAAGTGTCCTTGGTGCTCAGTGCACACACTTCATTCTGCACATTTCTGTCACATTAAGACACAGGTGAACAGTGACTACCTCAAGGGCCACCCTCCCGGGTCCCCTCCTTCTTTGGGTGCTTGGTACTATCTGTATGTTACTGTGCTCTCAATAAACTTCGCTTTGCTGCCCACCAAAAAACAAAAACAAAACCAGTGACTACCTCAAATCGACACTCAGGAGTATCTGTATGAATCAATCTCTGTTTTGGAGCTATTTATAAGGCTCTAAGTGGGCATACACAGAAAACCAAGTGCTGGTTTCTATCTTTTTAAGTAAATCACTATCGCACAGATACTCTCACAGAATCCTCTCAAAGAACACTGCAGGCTTAGCCTTTCTCGTGAAAGCAGCACTCAGATCAAGCACAGGAAAGCAAAGAAGCCCTTCACGTTAAGGAGACACGCCGAAACAGGCGTGTCGCTGGTATGAAAAAACTCCAACAGCAGTGCCTTAAATTTAGCAGCACTCCCATATTCATGATTATTATTTGATTATTGACTAAAAGAGAATCATTTGCTTTGAATTCCACACAGTATTATATACAATTATACCTCAACTGGGACTTTAAGTTTTCGATTATGGGATTAGAACGTATCTTGGAACAGCATTTACTCGGAAACCATACAATGTAGTTACTCAATAGCATCACTTCTAATCTCTAAAAGCATCATAAAATTTAATGAAAGTCAGATCTTATTACTTACAAAAGAAAAGAATAGGGTCATTTATTCTCAGATATAAGAAGTCTCACCTTTCTATTCGAATTTCAAGTGCAGCTCCAGTTTTGGAATTTTCTGGCACATGTTCAATTCTCAAGACAGTGTCTATAAAAGTGACTTTCACTCTTCTTAGTACTGGAGTAAACAGGTAACCGTCAACATGAGACCATACATATACTAAATAAAAATTTCTAATGAAAGGAATAAATAGTAATAAGAACGTACAAAATAAAGTTGTATTTCTTTCCTTAAAAATCCCAAAATCTTGAGTTTGGTAATAAAACATTCTGCCTTACTGAGCACCTACCCCAACACATCTCAACAGGTACCTGCACAACGCCCAACACACTCTACTGACAAAAAGAAACAGAGGAAAAACTAGGGTACAAAAGAACTTGAAATTAAATTGAATATTTCAAATAACCGCAATTCTAAAGTTCTGAAGTGAGAACAGTAACTCCTTTAAAAAAAAAAAAAAATCACTCCAATGGTTTTCCTTATACAAGGCTTACTAAAGAAAGGTACTAAATTACTAATTTAAAAAAAAAAACAAACTAAAATTTTTAAAAAATACTCAATAATGCCAAACCTGTTTCAATGGTTTCAGCAAACTTTTCAAGTCCTTCAAAAGGCTGTGATGCTTCTCCTTGTTCATCTGTTAATTTCTGGCTAAGACATTCTTTTGCCAATTGCATACTGCTGGTCATGAAACTTGACCAATACATAGGCTCAGAACCAGTTGCTGCAGAAAATATAGATTAATCCTAAATAACTTCTCATAGTTACAACAAAGCCATTTCTTAAAACGTCACACTCGAAATAAATTCTTAACCCTCCAAGAGATATATAACATAGTGGTGTTACACAGGCATATGATACTCTAGAAATTACTCTTGAGATTTAAACATCACCTTCTAATAACTGAGAAAAAGAAAAAAAAAATCACAGAAAGAAGACTAGAGACATGTGCTCTCATTAAATGATATGTATCTGTCAAATGTTAATTCATGAATTCATCCAACAAGTATCTAATGCATGCATGGTACTGTTCAAAATACTGAACAGGGGTCAGCAAATTTTTTTGGCGAAGGTCAGATGACGACTAGTTTAGGCTTTGTGGGCCCTAGAGTCTCTACCCTGACTACTCAACTCTCTCGCTCTAGTGCAAAAGCAGCCAGAGAGAATAAGGAAATGAATGAGTATAGTAGTGTTCCAATACAAATTTATTTACAAAAATATGACAGATCAAATTTGGCCTGCAGGCCATAGTTAGCTGACCCTGCAGTAGGGGACAGAAAAATAATGATTGATTCTGCCCTCTGAGAGCCTAGAGAGTGGAAGAAATGAGATGTGGTTAAGAAGAATTAGTAAGCAACTGCGCAGTATCAACAGAAAACACTGACGGCTAAATCAAGAGGTTAATTCTTCCCACAGACAGAATTTAACAGGAAATCTGGTAGAGGTGGCATCTGACCCAGGCTTTAGAAGGTCAGTATAAATGTAGACAAAACCGAAGAACATCCTTTGAGGAATCCAGGAACTGGGAAAAATCCTTTCCAGGTCGTCCCTCATCAAAGAATTGCACTACACTTCCTTACAATATTCAAAACAAACTGACAGAGATTACTAGAATTACTGCCTTCCAAAATGGAATTTAAAAACCCTTCTCATGGAATATTTTTAAAGGGAGAAAATTTGACTTTCCATAGGAAAATATTATTCTATGTACTCATCATGGTTAAAAAAATAAAATATTCTTGTTAGTTAAATGCCATTATCAAGGAGGATTTCCATGCACAGACTACCCTTTCAAAGTACAGGTGCTATTAATTCCAGTAAGCATAATTTAACCTTTGGTGTTCCAGACAGCACTTAGGATTGTAATTCTTCAAGTATATCTTCACCGGTATCACTTGCCACTCAAAGAATTTAAATTCGGAATTTAAGGTGATTTATATCATGACTATTGGCTTATAAAATACACACACACATACACACAAGCACACACTCTCTCTCTCTCTCTCCAAAGTAGAAAATCTGAGCTATAACAGAGCACAGTGGTTAAGAACATGGACTCCAGAACTAGACTGCCTGGGTTGAGATTCCAACTTTCCACTTAACTAGCTACGACCTTGGACAAGTTACTGAATCCACATGTGCCTCAATGTCCTGCTCCATAAATTGGAGCTAACAAACATATCTATTTCAAAGAGCTATGGTAAAATAATATTGGTAAAGCACTCACAACAGCATCTGGCACGCAAGAAACACTATACACTGTTTGATAAGTCAGAAAACAGCATATATATAACTAAAGCTACCACACGGATACACTTACAAATAATAACTTACTACTTCTCTAAAGCTTCTCCCTCCCACACTTTTCTTTGGAAAATTTTCAATCCTAAGGAAGAGTAAAATAGTGGTACAATGAACACCTACACAGCCTTCACTTAGATTGGTCACAAGTATATACACACACGCAAATACACACACACTCTCATTCTTTTTGCTGAACTATCTGAAGGTAAACTGCAGGCATCCTAACACTCACTCCTAAATACTTCAGCAGGAAACTCCTAAAAATACAAACATTCCCGTGCAAAAGCTCAACAACACGACACACCCAAGAAACGTAACACTGACAAGACACTATCTTCTATACATTCCACACCCATATTTCCCAGCTGTCCCAGTGCTATCCTTCATAACAAAAACAAAAAAACAGGATTATCTACTGCAGTTATTCATGTCTTACTCTTTAATCTGGAACAAGTCTACCTTTCTTGTCTTTCATGATACTGATACTCTAAAGAGTAACAACCTGTCCCCTTATTTTGGATTTGTCTGCCTTCTTATGATTGATTCAGATGAAGCAATTTTAACAGGAATAGTATATATACAATGTGTCCTTTTCAGCCATCACATCAGGACACACATTGTGACAGTCTGACCCACTACTGATGAAATTAAGACTGACCACTAGGGTTGTTGTGGTGACTGTCAATTTCCTCCACTGTGAAAGAAACATTTTTATAATATGTAATCAATGGGAGGTATGTTGATACATCTCAATATTAAGCTCCTCAACAACTGTTCACCAAATGGGGTTAGCATTCATTGATGATGACCACCGGTATCAATTTTTACCCTGGTGGCCAAAAACACGGTGATGGTCTATCATTTTTTCTACTCAAGTAGATATTCCACTGCAATAAAGAGCTTTCCCTTCTTCCTGCCTCCCTTACATACTGATTACTTATCTGTAACAGTATGGACTTAGAGTAGGTTTTTTTTTTTTAATTCCAAGTGTTTTAATCCATTTATTGTCATTAGTCCCAGACTTGGCCAATGAGAGCACCTATAAGCCCAATCCTCTGTCCTTTTAACATTTCTCCATCAATGTTTGAGCACTTCCTTGGTTTCTGGCACAATACTTTGAAACTTTAAAACACAAGTCACTTTATATAATCAGTAACAAATAATTAAACCAAATCATCAGTATATACTAAAGTTCCCATGGGTAAGTAGGGCAACAAGTAACTCTAAAGGTAAAAATCACACACCCCCAAGTCCTAATATTTTATACTGAAGATCTCACAAATACAATGCTAAGTAATAAATTAAATACTGAATTTAATACAATTAGGTTACTTTCCCGAACTGTGAAGAATACAAAGAGAAACAAACAAAACAGAAACACGTAACACACTTACCTAGGCGGGGTCTAGGCCGGAAGACCATTTCCAGCCCTTTCACTTCCAGTGCACAATTCTCCTGTAGCAAGGAGCCCCACGGAACTGACAGAGAAATTGACTGTATGAATCCTTCGGTGACTTCTAAAGGCGCATCTGCCGACTCCAGGATCTCATTGAGACACTAAAGAGAAAAACCAAGTGCATTTTGAAATCACAGGAACAAGAACTCAAACTTGTTAACTAATTCAAAGATGCTGAATATGCTGATATGTGTGTCAGACACTAGGGATAAGGAAAGCAGAGTCCAAGACAAAGACTCCCCGTCCTCACGAAGTTTACAAGATAGCTTACCACGAGGGACACACATAATTAAGGTGCGATGAGCTACGTGAAAGAGGAAATACACTGTACTATTTGAGCACGTAATGGAACCTAACCCGAAGATCCGAGGCAGGCCACCTGAGGAAGTGCTATTTAAAGGTGAGACCAGACAGGCTGAGTTGTTAAGCAAGCACAGTGATCCACACAGAGACAACAGCGTGTGGAAGGAATCAAAGAAAGCAGAGGTCAGAGAGTGCAAGCCCACATATTTGAGACGTAAAACTTTTTGAAAAGGAAAAGCTGCTTTAGGCTCCAGTGCTAGGGTGATGAGCCAGAGATACAGCCACATAGATAAGCGAGAGTGAAATCCGAACAGCCTTGTAACTCATGTTAAAGATTCTGACATTTATCTCAAGAGCAAAGTGACGCCACTGAAAGGTTTTAAGCAAGGGCACCACGACGAGATTAAAACTGTAAGCAAACCAGTTCAGTTCCGCTACCAAGCGGAGCGTGTATTGGAGGAAAGCAAAACTCAGGCAGAAAGGTCGTTCTGAGTAAGAGAAGCCAGGGAAATTGATTTGGCGAGGGCAGAAGTGGACGGATTTCTGTAGAATATTAGGAAGTAGAATTAATTGTCATCATGAGAAATAAAGAAAAGAAGGAATGAAGAATGACTTCAGGGTTGGGGACCCCGGCAGCTGGTTAGCTAGCAGTGCCGTTTACTGAGGAAAAAACCCGGAGAAGCAGGTTAGGGGGAGCTCGGGAGCCGAGTTCCAAAGAGTATATGTGAGCAGACATCCAGGTGGAGATGTCCAGGAGGCAGCTGGATATTCTGGTCTAGATGTCAGGAGAGCCATCTGGCCTGAAGATACAGAAGGGCACTATGAATCCAGAGCGTCAATGTAGCCCTAGGGTGAGGACAGACAGCCGTTGAGAACTTATGTAGAGTTAAATGACAAGAGGCCTAGGACTGAATCCACCAACATTTAAGAATTAAGAATCGGGGGTGCCTCAGTGGCTCAGTCAGTCGGGCGTCCAACTCTTGATTTCGGCTCAGGTCATGATCTCAAGGTCAGGAGATCCAGCCCTACATCAGGCTCCATGCTGGGCGTGGAGCCCACTTGAGGACCTGCAAAGTAAACTAGAAAAAAGCAGAGAGGTAGAAGGAAAATCAAGAAAGTCTTACATCCCCCAAAATCGTGGAAAGACAATTATAAATAGAGTGGTGCAGTGCAACAAAAGGCAAAAAGAGGCCAAAGATTTTTAAGCGTCGACTGGATTTTCCGATGTTTAGGGAACTGGTGATCCAACTGAAAACGATTTCAGTGGTGTGGTAAGGCAAGCCAGACTACAAGAGAAGGAAGACAGAATGGATGTAAATATCGTTACTAGAATAATTAAGTGTATTTCTTGACAATGTACTTTTTTTGGACAATGTACTTTATAAATTAAAAGAACTTAAAACACCAAATGTTTATTAAATGTCAGTTTAAGTATATGTAAGGTACTTTCTGCACGCTATGGTGAACAGCAGTGTCATAATTCTTTGTCTACAAACCTAACGCTGAATGTTGAGATTTAGCTGGCTCACATTTTATCATTGGAGGTCACTACTTTAAAAGGCTTTCTTCATGCTGATGTTTGTGTAATCCTACAGACTTTCTGAAGAGTACACCGGCATGGGTGGTTTTAAGGTAAACACACCCAGATCCTCAATCCACAAAAATATTCTAAAACTGACCTTCCTAAGAAGAGTACTTACCTGTGGCACCATGTTGGATTTCCTCTCCCATATTCCCTTGTATAATCTCCCTTCTCCCACTTCGCCAAAAAGGCCTATCTTTTCCCTTCCCAAATCTTCCTTTGTGCACTGCCAGGGTATAAAAATCTCCAGGAAGCACCAGCAAAAAGTTTGCTAGTCGTTCCCTATCTTACACATATCTTTGGCATGACACTCAATGAAAGTCAAAAAACTAAGTGATGTTACTACAAAATCCCTTCAATTCTCATCTACCTATTTATGACTAAAGCCTGTAACTATTTCAAAAATTTAGAATGAAATTTATGATGAGCCCTATCAAATTCTAGTTGTACGCATATTTGTTGATGGACACATGAACTAATCAGGGAAGAGGGGGAAAACCACCTACACGCATCATTAAGAAATGTATTTCTTAAGGAGCACCTGGGTGGCTCCTTCAGTTAAGCGTCTGCCTTTGGCCCAGGTCATGATCCTGGGGTCCTGGGACTGAGCCCCACATTGGGCTCCCTGCTCAGCAGGGAACCCGCTTCTCCTTCTCCTTGGGCCCCTTCCCCCCGAGCCCCACTCATGCTCTCTATCTTGCTCTGCCTTCTCTCTCAAATAAATAAAATCTTTTTAAAAAAATGTATTTCCAATAGAAGTTTTTATGTTTAGTATTTCAAATGTATATTTATATTGTTTTGATCAACTGCACTTATAATCATAATAATCACAATTTCAGAGGAAAAATGTTAATACTTAAAGCCTAATGGTTACCTGAAGGAAATACTGATAAGTTAAGATCAATACGGGAAGCCCTTAGAGGAACTAAAGAAACCGCTCAAAAAACATCAAGTGAGGAAATCATGAAAGGAATTAAAATGGGAATTAAAAGGAATAAATTTTAAAGGGAATTAAAAAGGAAATATTTACCTAATACAAAAGAAAGCTGGATGGTAACAGTAAATTTTTAAATATGATCAATTTCAATTTAATTTTTTATTGTAGAGAAAGCATAACATGATCAATAAAAGACTTGAGCATAAAATATATAAATTAAGATAAAATTTTGCAAAGCAAGATGGACAAATGAGTTCAATGGGAAAAGATACAATGTTAAATTTCCAACTATTAATGAAGAGCTTGTTCAAGCACTTTTAAATGTATAATGATGGGTATTCAGATCTTACTGGGTGAAAATATGTATTTTTTATATCAATATTTACAACATAATACAAATTACTCTCTACAACTATTTAAACTGTTAAAAAGAAAACTAAAGTCCAAGGTGGAGTCACTTGCCCCCCAGAACAGCAAATCGACTTAACTGCGGTCTGAACCTCTCCAGGAATGAAATTTTAGCCCATCAATCTGGATTTTCTGGCTGGCAACCAGTGAGGTAATCTGTCCTGTGGGCTCTCCACCCCCAAAGGAAGATGAGGTAATCCATCTAAAAGTCCCTGCTCTTTCTCCTCAGGAAAGAAGTCCTGGCCAGAAACAATCTTTTCTTTTGCTGGCAACTTCTTGCCCCACCCTCCCTCTTTCCAAAACCTTCCCTTTTGCACAACTTTGGAGCTCCCCTCTACCTGCTAGGTGGGATACTGCATGATTCAGCCAAGTAGATTTCCAAATGCTCTTGGGTGAATTTTTTTTAACAAAATTTATTATGAAAAATTTTAAGTCAATTTTAAATTGCACAAGGGAATGCAATAATTTTTCAAAAACTTTAAAAGAAAATTGGGCAAACGTGTTTTGAAGAACACTCCTTTAAAAGAGCATGTATTCAGGTCCTAGCTCACTTTACTAGCTGGGTGGCTCTGAACAAATTCTTGAGTCTCCACTTCCTCAGCCATAAAATAGGACAGTATCTATCTCACAGGGTGATCAGGAGCATAAATGAGATAATGCATAAAGCTATTAACGCAGTTCCTGGTACCAAGTACACACTTCACAATATAATGTTGACTATTGTTCTTTATCTCGCACAGGGCCTACCCAGTGCAATGATGAGCACTACCCGGAATTCAAGGTGTGTTTGACAGCGCGCAAGAAAACATTTATACAAGCACCCACTACGGTATACAGAGATGGAAGCTGCTTAATAAACAGATGCTGTTGTGTTCACAAGCAAACTAAAATCCCCTACCTTGACTCTACGTCCCCTCTAGTCATCAACCTCATTTCTCCCATAGCCAAGGCAACAATTTACCGGAATCACCAACTACTACCTGCCTTCTAACCCCCAGCTCCGATGACATTGCTCTTAACTGCCAAAAAGAGCTGCCGAATGCAACCATGTTCAGTCCTCACCTTCCTTGAATTCTCATCTCTAATTCCTATGACTGCTTCCCTGTCTGAAATCCTAACTTCCTTTGGCTCCTGTAACACTCTTCACACTCTCACTTTTCCTTCCAGTCCTTCACCACTTAAATGGTGGTGTTCACCTCACTCAGCTTCATCTTCAGCCTTTTTTGTTTCTCAGCTTCATCTACATGCTACCCACGCACTCTGTGCGGTTCCTGTGTTTCAGTCACTATTGACACTCTGATAACTTCTAAATCTTTATCTCCAGCTCTCCCTCAACTCCAATATCATATATGTTGGGAGAGTTAATAAAAGAAAACCGCATCTAAAATGGAAGGGGGGCACCTGGGCGACTCGGTTGAGCATTTGACTCTTGATTTCTGCTCAGGTCGCGATCTCATTGGTCATGAGATGTGGCTCCACGCTCAGCAGGGAGTCTGCTTGGGATTCTGTTTCTCCATCTCCCTCTGCCCCTCCCCCTGCACTCGCACACGCTAATAAAAAAATAAATTTTGAAAAATAAAATAAAATGGAGACAGGAGGCCAGGAGGGAAAGCTCTCATGCCCTACCACTGGTGGTCAGTTGCAAACCCAGCAAGGAGAGACCTACCTTGCAAGTCCATGTTACCTTAGCTACTACCTTCCTATCCCAGCAGGAGGCAGGAAAGTTTCCTCCTTTCCCTGATGCCCACAACAGCCAAGCTGGGGAGAGACAGTCACAGTCAGCCGTTGAAGAGCCACTCGACTTCGAACTCCAGTTTACTCCAATGGACTTTTTGTTTCTAACAGCCCTTCCAACTTCTCCCTTTCCTCTGTAAAAAAGCTTACTTCTTTGTTCTCCAGTCTAGCCCATAGTTTTGCTATAGCTTACTTGTCCCAGATTGCAATTCTCTGCTACCCAAATGAACCAATTTTTGCCAGGAAAGCAACTGGCAGTTTTATTTTTAAGGGTAACAACATAGAGCTCCCACTGCCTCCTGAGCATCTCTGTCTGGATGTTCCAAAGCCCCTTAAAAAAAAAAAAAAGTCAATGTTGAAACTTATTCTCCCCCCAATATCAATCTCCTCCTTTCCTCTCCCACTTGCTCCCACTCCCACAGGGACAAGGAAGGGGGACAAACACAACCTTCTCCATATCTAATATTTCCTATTAAACCAATAAACTAGTGCAGTAAGCCATGGTCATTCAAGACTCAGCCTTCTACTCATGTTTTTCATATTTTCATATCAATTTTAAATGAATAATTTAGAATGTTTGGCTCTAAAAAAAGGCCCATCATATAAAAAGTTCTGAATGGCTTGTCTCATGGGTTACTTCCACAATTAAAAGTCTGAAATGGGGAGGGGGCACCTGGGTGGCTCAGTCAGTTAAGGATCTGCCTTGGCTCAGGTCATGATCTCAGGGTCCTGGGATCAAGCCCAATATTGCTCCCTTGCTCAGCAGGGAGCCTGTTTCTCTTTCTCCCTCTGCCTCTCCCCTGGTTGTGTGTGTGCGCGCACACGCTCTCTCTCTCAAATAAAATCTTTAAAAAAGAAAGTCTGAAATTTTTGTTATCTCTGGAAAAGATGGGATTAAGGGATATTACTTCATACTCAATACTCAATACATTCCTTTATATATATATGCGTGTGTCTGTGTATATACTTCATCTTTCTTACCATTTGAATTTTTTGCAATCAACATGTTAATTATATAATAAAAGTAAATAATTTAAAATACACTAAAGTGTTTTAAACTATATATAGGCAATGGTAGCCTCTGTAACATGGGGATCTGTTAACATTAGACAACTATCTAGGAAACTGGATTTGATAGAATTCTCTTCCCAATAAACACCAAGTTTTCATTTGTCTCAATTTTGTGGCTACCTTAAGTTTATAACAGTTCAGAAAGTTCTATTATGGCAGTGAAGAATAGTATTAAAAGAAATAATTTGGTAATGTTAAGGAAACAGCTCTGAAAAGAGTCAATAGTTCAAGAATTTACACTGTGCCACTAAGGTACAAAATACTATCTCTAAATAGAAGATGTTTAAATAGGTCAAACTTCTATACAATCTTATATGCACTTGGGCAAAATTCCCTATATTCCATATCATAAAGTACTTGGAAATTCACTCACTCTGTGATATTCCAAGGTCTACTACAGTGTATGAGGATAAAAGTCTCAGCCCACTGGGACAAACTAATTCCCTGTTATCTACTCAGGCAACATTTTCCTCATTAGCCCAATGAAGTATATGCTTGTGATTAATTCTTAACCTAAAAGCAGAGCCCCCTGAAGTGCTCAGCAAATGTCATATCACAGATTACCTTAGAGTTTTTCTTATGTTGAAGGCCATTTTACTTTCAGTTATCAGTGAGTTTCATGCATATAGATAGACAAAGAGAAGGTAACACTGGTCTACTACACCATCTGGCATAGAATTAGTAATCGATGTTGCTTGAACTAAAGATAATTTTATTATATATACCAGTATAAGCAGGAAAGCAATAGAAAGATTATTAAGTTGAAATTAAAAGTCTTCAATGTCTTAATGTCTGTCTTCCTGGACATACTGAACTTCTGTGAAGGGTCTTTATCCATTGCTATATCCCCCAGCCCCTCATAGTGGCATGTGCTAAGAACTCAATAAAGGTAAATGAACCAATTGATGAAAAAATTTCAGGGGCGCCTGGGTGGCTCAGTCGTTAAGCATCTGCCTTCAGCTCAGGGCGTGATTCTGGGCTCCTGGGATCGAGCCCCACATCAGGCTCATCCGCTGGGAGCCTGCTTCTTCCTCTCCCACTCCCCCTGCTTGTGTTCCCTCTCTCACTGGCTGTCTCTCACTCGGTCAAATAAATAAATAAAATCTTTAAAAACAAAACAAAAAAAAACTTCAATTCAAAGAAATAATAAAGTCAAAATCTTAAAGAGTTGGAAAAGGAGGAGTCATCAAATCCAACCTCCTACCCAAGTAGAATTTCCTCCTTTCAACATTTTAAATTTTCAACCACTTCCTTGGGAAAACAATTTATGAATATATGAACCCACTACAGTTGTAGAATAGTTTCAAACCCCCTGCTTCTATTCCTCCCTTCCACTTTAAGCCCTTGGAAGGTAGTGATCTCCAAAGTGCGGTGTATGTATTCCAGAGAGTAGAACAGAGGACATAAAGGTAGGTGAGAAGTTAGACATTCTATACTCAATTTTTCACATTTTTAGATTTAAAAAGTGTACCAACATTTAATATACAAATGGGCACTGATACTCTTACTCACACCGTTAAGCAGATGGGCATAAAGTGAAGAACAGTGGTTCCACACTGGGGAGATGTTAAGAGTGGTGCCCTCACCTGGATATTCCACTTCGGCATTCTGAAACTTATTTAGCATAGACTCTACATTAATAAAAACAGATCTTGAAACAGTAGGAACTTTGTAAAGAGACAGAATGTGACAAAAACTTTGTTTTCTTATGGCCAAATATTTAAGAGTTGAATTTAAAGATGATAAGCAGTTTTCTTCTACACACAGAGTTCCAAATATGCTATTTATGTGACAACCCATGGCTATCAACAGCACATGCTACCTAGCAGGTATATTCCAAAGAACAAAAACACACCATCTTTTCAAAGTAAAGATATCACTTTAGGGGAACCTAGGTGGCTCAGTTGGTTAGGTGTCTGATTCTTGATTTCGGCTCAGGTCATGATCTCACGGTGATGAGACTGAGTCCTGTGTTGGGCTCTGCGCTCAGCATGGAGTCGGCTTGAAACTGTCTCTCTCCCTCTCCCTCTGCCCCCCCTCCAAAAGTAAGGATATCACTTTAATAACAAGTGAGAAAATAACTGCTTTTCAGGGGATCTGGCTGGCCAGGTTGGTAGAGCATGTAACTCCTGATCTTGGGATTTTGAGTTCGAGCCCCACGTTGGGTGTAGAGATTACTTAGAAATAAAATCTTCCCAAAAAAAGGGAAAAAACTGGGTGCCTGGGTGGCTCAGTCAGTTGAGCTACCTGCCTTCCACTGAGGTCATGATCTCGGGGTCCTGGGATAGAGCTCTGCACCGGGCTCCCTGCTCAGTGTGAAGCCTGCTTCTCCCTCTCCCACTCTGTCAAATAAATAAATAAAATCTTTTTTAAAAAAAGGGAAAAAATGCTTTTCAAAGGATACCTGTATTACAGAGAAGACATTCTGGAAAATTACATTTGGAAATGTTTCCATTCACACATGATTTTGTTACTGAAACAATCAAAAATATTGTCTTTTTTTAAAAGTCATCTACACAGGTTATAAAAGATTTGCAAACACGAGATTATCCCAGTGAATCTAAAAGTCTTAAAAGAATTTTTTAAAAGAGGTTTTAAAGTTAATTTTTCATATACATATAAATGCAACAACTTCCAATTAATTATCAAGAAAAACTGATTGAGACCAAGGAAGAAGGGAATGTCACAATCAATTTCAACACAATCCTGTGCATAATTGATGGTTGAGAATTGAAACATTACTAATGTCGCCAATGATGTGATTCTTCCATTTGGACCTATGAATCTTTGCCAGGTATCTTCTTTGTTTCACTCATGAAAGTCATTAGAATCAAAAGTCAAAAGCAACTGAATTTGGAATCAGTCCCAACTTTGAAGAGTTGGGACACCTGGGTGGCTCAGTTGGTTGAGCACCTGCCTTCAGCTCAGATCATGATCCTGGGTCTTGGGATGGAGTCCTGCACCGGGCTCCTTGCTCAGCGGGGAGCCTGCCTCTCCCTCTGCCTGCTGCTCCCGTGTGCGCGTGCGTGTGCACGTGCTAACAAATAACACAAAATCAAAAAAAAAAAAAAAGAACTTTGAAGAGTTATAGCTAAGTGTCACATCAAAATTTATCCTAGTTCAGAGACAGCACACTAGAATAGATAAATCAGCAACAACAAACGTTTACTAAATGCTTTGACATTTTAATTGGGCATATCCTTAGCCTTCAAGAAACAAAACAAACCATAATCTTCAGATTAAGTCTAGCCATAAATTGTTACGTTAACAATCCTGAAGTCAAATTGTAAATTCAATTATTACCACCTGGGGCCCTTGGGTGGCTCAGTCAGGTAAGCATCCAACTCTTGATTTCGGTTCAGGTCATGATCTCAGGGTCCTGAGATGGAGGCTGGAATCCATGTAGGGCTCTATGTTGAGCTTTGAGTCTGCTTAAGATTCCTCTCTCTCTCTCTCCCCCCCCTTCCCCTTTACCACACCCCCTCCGCCCCGACACATGCACATGTGTGCTCTCTCTAAAAAGAAATAAAACATGAAAAAAAAAACAAAACAAAAACAAATATCACCACCTCTGATTTCCCATAAAGATTAAATAAAAACTACACAAATAAGAGTGCCTAGCACAGGGGCGCCTGGGTGGCGCAGTCGTTAAGCGTCTGCCTTCGGCTCAGGGCGTGATCCCACCGTTCTGGGATCGAGCCCCACATCAGGCTCCTCCGCTAGGAGCCTGCTTCTTCCTCTCCCACTCCCCCTGCTTGTGTTCCCTCTCTCGCTGGCTGTCTCTGTCAAATAAATAAATAAAATCTTTAAAAAAAAAAAAAAGAGTGCCTAGCACAGTGCCTGAAATAAGTAGATGCTCAATAAACATTAACTGCCCTTTTCCCTGGCTTGAAGCCATGTGATTAGTGAAGAAATAAGGGGCTTAAGAATTAGACAGGTTTGAATTCTCACAGTACCGCTTGCTAGCTGTCTGACCTGGGGCACATTTTTTTTAATTCCAATTTTAAAATAGAAATAATACCCACCTTATAGGGTTAATGTGACTAGTCAATAAAAAAGAATGCATAAAGTCATTCAAACAACAAAAGACAATAAATGCCCAATCCTCCTCCTCTAAGATAGTTTACTCATACCTCTACTAGAAGCATATAGATTCATGGGTGACCCAACTTAAAAATATCCATCAGAATCCATGTCTTCAGCTATGAATTACATTAATATATTACCCTGACACAGAGCCAGGCATGGAATGCATACTCCATTAGTGTTTATTAAACTCAGGTGAATTACTACGTCTCCTGACCCTAAGCTAACTGGCAGCCTGGGCTAGTGTGATCTAGCCTGATGTGGGGCTAGGTCTACTCAAGCCAGGCCTTTTCCACTATCTCCCGTACTCTCCTTAGTTAAGTCATCTGCTTACTGAAAAAAAATGCTTATTCATATTAGTACAAATTCATCAAAGGGTCATAATAAGATGTTAGCATAATTTGAGTTTTTCAGGTTTCTGCAGCTGAGAAAGTCATTACTCTGTTAAACACTTTTATATAAAAGTAAAAAATATTTAAGCTTTTTAAACAGCTTACATGGGGGAGGGGGAGGTTTCCTTTTGTTTTGCTCAACTGTCACCGGCAAGTCACCTATGTTTATAATATCCTAAATGTAGCTTGTGTAGGACTGCTTTTAGAATAGAAAAACTCTAAAATGGCACAACCAATTCAAACTGCCAGCAGCAAACTCTAGCCAACAAATAAAGGGTTTGGAGGAAGGAGAAAAGTCACTCCATTCTTGCTCAACTCAAGGCTGAATACAGTTTAAGTGAAATACTATGCACTGAACATACAAATGCAGGTACAACCATATGTGGTGAGTTAAACTATACGTGAAGCACCTGTAAGACACAGAGTCAACTCACAGCCTCCGGCTGACAAGGAGAATACAGGTTTTTAAATGTCTGAATATCGCAGCTTCAGAGCTTTTGCAACACCTGCTTTTACGATGTCACGTGAAGCCAATAAGCAAAACTAACCAGCACTACTGGGGCCACGCAACCATTCACAGGTTGGCCTTGTAAACATATCATCAAGCAAAAACAGGCACACCGGCCGGCGGGAGGCCTTCGCCTAACCTCCTTCCAGATGGCAGACGCTGTACCCAGACCCCGGTGTTCAACTAGCCAACCCAAAATAAAGGAATAACTAGGAATTCTGACATCCCCAAAGGTCCTCCTCATCCTTAGCCTTTCCAGAGTGTCATCCCATGAAATAGGAACCCCGCGACCCCTAGTACCCAAGTGTCAGCCCTGGTCACCACCTTCCAGGGACCCGTCGCGGCCAGCTTTCAAAGCCCCCAAACCACTGACGCAGCTGCTTCCCTCAATGTAGACTCCATCACCTCTGTTAAGTTTCTGAAACACGTGATTTGGGGACGCAAACTTCCTAGAAACAGACTAAATACTTGAACACATTTCTGTGAGCCCTGCCACACTTAGATCTAAACAATCCCCAGGGAGGGGCTGAACGTCACGAAACTCGGGTGACACTCGTTCAAATCGCCTTAAGGAGGGGAGCGAGACCCTCCCGGCTGGCCGCCGGCGGCTCTTACCCATTTGTCCAAGGGGACTTGGGCGAGGGACCCAGTGCCCTGGTACAGGTCCAGGCTGAGCTGCTCCAGGCTCAGCTTCTCCTGCAGGAAGTGGCCCAGGTACCTCTGCAGGAGGTACCGACAGGCCCTCTTCTTAATGGACTCCGAAAACGGCCAAGGCATGATAAGGGCTGGCAACGGGGCCCGCGGGGGCTGCAAGCGGCGGCGACTCCGGCCCTGGGCACAGGCTCCGGCTCCAGGCCACGGCAGCGGCGCCTCGGGTCCCAGCCGGCGTCCCCGGTCCGCGGAGGGGCCTAAGCCCGGGACAGCCCCTCCATGACCGCTGGGCGACGGGCGTCCCTCAGGGCGACCCCATCGCCCGAGCCGCGCGGCTCGCGCTAGGCCTGGCGGGGACCAGGCGCGTCGGAGTCCCCGTCGGCCCAGGCCCGGGGTGGGAGTGCGGGGCCTCCGCGAGGGTCCTAGTAGTTACGGAGAGAGGATGCAAGAGGACACGCGGGGAGGCAGCAGGGCCTGAGGCAGGTACTGAGGCGGGCTCCTCCACCGCCGGCGCACGACGAATTTGTTGTCATCCGCGGGGCGCGCTCCCGGCTCTGGGACGCTCCCGGCGCGTTCGCGACACCCACATTCGCGGCGCGCGGCCGGGCGCAGGCGGAAGTGACGCCACACTAGAACTGAGGAGGCGGGGAGAAGAGGCGGGAAGGGAGCGGTTCCGGCATCAAGTGGGCGGGATGAGGGCGGGAGGCGGGACGGCGCCTCGGGTCGGTTCCAGACGCCTCGGGAGGGAAGAAGAGGAGGACGCCGGACGCGTGCAGGTGAGCTGGCACCGGGAAGGAGGCGGGCCGGTGGCCGCCGAGACAGGCTCGCGGGAGGCCCGGGGGTCCAGCGAGCGGGACGCGGCGCAGCGGGCCGGGCCGTGGGAGGCGACGGCGCAAGGGGCCCGGTGCCCGGGTTGACAGGGGTCTGGGGGCGCGTCTGGCCTGGGCCGTCCGGTCAATGGGGACCCCGACCCCGGAAACAGGCTCTCGGAGTGCCGCCGGCCCCAGGCTGGGGGCTGCAGCATCTCCGGTCCCAACCTGCCACCGCGCATCCCCCACCCCTGCACCCCAGGTATTGACCGGTGCCCATTGTCAGCAAGTTATCCGCCCCCCGCCTCTTTCAGGTATTGTTTCCAAAGCTTCATCTTCGGTACTGTTTGCCTAGCGGCTTGCAGTTTACAGAGCGCTTTCTTCGTGCTGGGTGTGCTGCACCGGCCGCCGGGAAACTTGAGTTGTGGAGACATTTGTGGGCAGCACTGCTTTCTCTGCTCAATGCCAGAGCCTCCGGACCCGGCGGAAACCTGAGCGAAGTCCTTGTGCTGCTCTGGGAATCTGCGCCACCGTTTTTCTGCCTTTTAGGGGGCAGCTCCTGCAGAGGCCGAGCCTCCCTTTAACTTGGTCAACCCCGAAAGGCCTGCGTGCGGGTGTTCGGTGCCCAGGAGGCCAGATGCCCGGGGTTAGAACCCAGACTAGCCCAGCTTGAGTAGGGGACAAACCTAAACAGACCACTGGTACGGAAGGTTTCGTTAGGGGTAGCGAATTAAGACGAAGGGTTTCAGAAGATTTTATTGCTACGTGGATAACTTCTACCAAGACAGCCCGGAAATGTTCACAGATGAAACAAGCTCGGGTTCCCCTTTCCACAACCACCTTTGCATTTGAGAACCAGTGTGCTCTCTGGTATATGTAGTTGCTTAGATTGTTGGTACCCCTCATTCTTTGTAGGTTTGTCCCAAGCATTCTCCGTTCCCTTACTATTCGTTCATTCAGAAATATTTGTTAAGGACCCGTTAATTGAAGGTCTCCACAGTTGGTGATGTGGAAAAGGTAGAAAAGAATTCAAGGAGTTTATGTTCTGTGGTGAAAGGCCATTCCTTTATTCAGTAAAGATTTGTTTGTTGCCTGCCATGTACCAGGGACTGTTTTCGGTGCTGTTGATAGAGCAATGAACAGATTAAATCCCCGGCCTCATGAAGCTTACATTTTATTGAAGGGAGGGGAAACAGACAATAATTAAATATATCATAGGCCATGTGCTGGTAAGTGCTGTAGAAAAAAAGTAAAGCGATACAAAGAGAATGGAGAGGGAAGAGATTTGCCACTTTTTTACAGAAGGGGTAAGAGAAGGCCTCTCTTATTTAATAAGGTGATGTTTTAGCAGAGTCTTGGGAGAACGCTGGGGAGCAAGACATGTTATTTTCCGAGGCAGGGGAACAGCAAGTGCAAGGCCCTGTGGCAGGGCATGCTTGGTGAGTTCAAGGAACATCAGTGGGGCGTGAAGTAAAGAGGAGAAGCTGGGGGCTTGGGTGAGGGCAGGCTCCATAGGGCCCTGTAAGGACTTTGGCCTTTTACTCTGGGTAGGTGAATGGGTTCCAGGAAGAGGAGTGACATAATCTGGCCTATATTTATACGGGATCATGCTAACACCGGTGTAGAGGTGGGAGGACCAAAGGAGAAAAAAGCCAGACCAGTTGGAGATTATTGCAGGAATGCAGGCAGCAGAAGGCAGTAGCTTGGACTATAGTAGTTGTGGTCAAGGTAATAAGCAGTTAGATTCTGGATATATTTTGAAGATGATAAGTAAGACATGTTTAAGAATAATAATTACATTTGCCATAAAAGGAGTATAAACAAGGTGATGAAAAGGTGGAATCTCATCTGGCAGAGAAGTAGAATAGGCCTTGTAAGGTTTGAACCGGACTTTTGACAAATTGACTTCCTTTTCAAGTCCAAGTGTTAAGTGATTTCCTTTGGAATAGAGAATTGCATTCAGACTGTCCATGGAATGCCTGGAATTTCAAATATCAGGAAAGGAAAATAAAAATGGAAAGATTTTATAATAAACATGCTCCCTTCCAGTGTTACCCCTGTTGCCTTGTATGTTTTATGCTTTCTAGGAGAAAGCATAGTTGTTAAGGCTTAGGACCTAGCATTATTATACTTTTAGCTCAAACAGGGTATGAACTCATCCTAAATCACAGTGCTGTTTTTATGTTTTATCAAAGACAGAGTACTATCACAAAATGTTAACACCTAGTGTTAATTAAATGAAGAAGGTGAAGAAACATTGTCAACCAAACACTGTCAACTTTTTAAGAATTCTGTAAAAGGCTTTGAAGTGACAGGTTAGAAGCCACATACCAGAGCTATGTACATCCTTCAAAGAAATCCATGTTAACGTGTGAAACAAAAGAAAAGTGGATGACATGCCTGCTGTTGGCCTTTTGAGACTTGGCACTTGAGGTAACAGGAATATGATGTTAGGGCTCCCGCGTTGCATGGTTCTGGAAGCTGTACAAGACGGCAGCAGCTACAGCATTTACGTGATGTAAAAAGCACCAAACTCAGAGTTAAATGGCTTGAGTTTCAGAGTCAGCTCTTCTTTAACGATCGTTTTAATATATAATAATAACCAGATAATATTTCTTGAGCTTAGCACCATGCTAAACACTTTCCATCTGTACTTGTGGTATCCCACTAGGTGATGCTGTGGTTAGCTTCATTTTAGAGAGGAGGAGTATCTTACCAGAGAGATTCGAGTATCTTGCCCCAAGTCCCAGAGTAGGTAGCAGAGCTGAGATTCTTGCCATGTTCCAGACCCTTTAACCACTGCACCTATTGGCTGGCCACTTCTTGTTCATATTGAGTGGATTTTCCAGACTGTGATATATGATACAAATAAAAAGTCATCCTGTTTAAGATACTACGTTCTAGCCCTCTGCTGAGTGTTTGAATGTCACCTATAAAGTCAAATTCTCAAAGTGAAAATTGGAAATCTGTATGCTGCTCTTGAAATCATTCTTTTTTTTTTTTTTTTAAGATTTTATGTATTTGAGAGAGCATGAGTCGGGGGGGGGGGGGGTAAGGTGCAGAGGGAGAGAGAGAAGCAGGCTTCCGCCTGAGCAGGGAGCCCGATGCAGTGCTCCATCCCAGGACCCTGAGATCGTGACCTAAGCCGAAGGCAGACATTTAACCACTGAGCCACCCAGGCACCCCTGCTTCGGTTCTTTTGTCATGCTATATAATTGTTGTCATCAAGGACAAATCTACAGTCTTTTTTCAGCACTTTGATGGTGTAAATTTATGATGAAACACAATAAAGTCTATTAAATCAAGTAGAGAATAAAGAACTTAGTGATAAATACCTTGATAATCAATTTATCAGTCCTCTAGAACACTAACATAGCACAAAAATTCTACCCACAGACGAAGTAAGAGCTGGTTCCTAGGGGCGCCTGGGTGGCTCATTCGGTTAAGCTCTGCAGCTCAGGTCATGATGCCGTGGTCCTGGGATTGAGCCCTGCATCAGGCTCCCTGCTTGGCGGGGAGTCTGCTTCTCCCTCTCCCTCTGCCTCTCTCCCCTGCTTGTGTGCACTCTCTCTCTCAAATAAATAAATAAAATGTTTTTTTTTTTTTTAAAAAGAGCTGGTTCCTAAATAATTGATGTATGATGTTTTAAGGAATCATTTTGGAAACTTTCTACAAGGTGACGCAGTCTACCAGAATAACTGATAGCATCCATAAGCTATTGCAATATTTTGAAGGTGCTGGCAGTGGAATATTGCTCAGAACCTGGTAAGGTGCCAATTTAGAGTCGAAATGGAAAGCAGAGAGGTTTTCTATTTTATATCTATTTAGATATTGATTTGTCTTATTTTGCTTGTAGTGTACTTTATATTAAATATAGTACCCAATCCTCTGTAACCTAGAGGATTACATGGAAAGAAAAACTAAAGCCTGGAGGGTTTTTTTTAAGAATTCAATTTTTGAGTCTTTTCTTAGAATCTCATTTCTAATTTCTGGTTTTGAAGGAAAGGTTGTTTACAGGGGTGTAGTGTTGCTGCTTATTTATAGTTTACAAGGCTTCTCAAATTAACAGTATCTGTATATTTCTTCACTGTTAGCTCCCTCCATAACTGATTTGTTATTACTTAGTCATGTATATGTGTCCCCATCATTGTTGAAAGTAGGATGCAGAGTAATTTCACAAATTAGTATATAAATGAAAAAAATACCACTTTTATTTGAATTACAAATACAGTGTATTTGTAATATATGATTATTTTGATTTTAAGTTTTAAAATTTTGGTGGTGCCTGGGTGGCCCAGTCGATTAAGCATCTGCCTTCGGCTCAGGTCATGATCTCAGCGTCCTGGGATCCAGCCCCTCATCGGGTTCCCTGCTCGGTGGGGAGCCTGCTTCTCCCTCTCTGCCTCTCCATCCCTCCCCACCCAGCTCATTCTCTCTCTCTTGCTTTCTCTCTCAAATAAATAAAATCCTTTTGAAAAATTTTAAAAAATAAAGTTTTTAATTTCAAAACACATCTTAGAGCTATTGAAAACAGATTAAATGTGTTTTTAACAGAAAATAAAAATTAAACTAGCTTTAGCTTTGGCTAATTTCTAAATGTTGCTAATTATAATTAATCAACATGATTCATCTTTACTTTCAAAACTCTTGTTTGAAATGCAGATAAATTCAAACCTCTCATTCCCCTTGAAACTGAAGCTACCAGTTACTTTAACTATCTCAATAGCTTGGCTTCTTTTAGAGTGTTTCTGCTTCTATACCTTGTACTTTCCAATATATCACATTTTCAAAAGACTCTTGTCTTATTGCAAACATAATACATTTTCTTTTCACCATAGAAAAATTAGAAGATAAAAAATTAAGAAGTAGGGAATAAAGGATTTACTAATCAGTATCTCGATAACCAGTTTCGTGAATTTTCCAAAAACACTTACCGCAGCCCCTAAATCATACCAACAGGTGGAGTAAGAGCTATCAGTAATTACCTTAGCTTTTTACAAAGAAACAATACACTAACTGAAGTGGGAAGAAGCATAAAGACATAGAGAGGTCCAACTCAGTACGAACCTGCTACCCTTCTACTAGCTTCCACCTCTGCTCATTAACTTCATACCCCCAGACCCAATGCCTGGAATTTTAAGTTTTTTGAGTTAATTTCTTAGGGAAGAGCAGTACTTCTTTTACTATTCACTCAAATATTTTTTATCAGAGGCAAAGGAAACCCTAGCGGTGTGGAGGCATAACCTGAAGAGGGCATGGCTTAAGACCTCCCTTTGCTGTAAAGTTCTAGGCAATTTTGCATCATATTTCATAGTATTGTTACTATAACAGTGATGTGTATTTGGGGAGAATGTCTACAGTGTTTATCCTAGGCTTTGTATGCCCCTTGTCACAGGGCCAAGTATCACAGCTTGGGAAGCAGAGAGTTCACATTTTTTCTTTGGTTTATTCATTCCGAAAATATTCAGTGAAGGGGCACCTGGCTGGCTCAGTCAGTAGAGCATGTGACTCTTCATCTCAGAGTGGTGAGTTCGAGCCCCATGTTGGGTATAGATTATAAATAAATAAATTTTAAAAAATATATTCAGTGAAGACCTGCTTTATGCGTGACCCTATGCTGGTAATATAGACATCAGAGGCCTTGATTTGCGATGAAGTATGAAAACCTATGGCAGTACTAATGCAAAGGAAGAAGGTTATAGTGATTAACTCTTTCTTGAGATCAGATACAGAATCCTGAAATAAATGTGTCCAAGCTGAATTTTGAAAAACCAAGAGTCCAAAAGTACAGCTGAACTTTGAACAATGCAGGCACCAACTCCCATGCAGTTTAAAATCCAAGTATAACTTTTTGTTTTTCAAGTATAACTTTGACTCCTCAAACTCTTTAAATAGCCAGCTATTGACTAGAACCCTTACCACTTACATGAGTAGCCAATTAACACATATTTTGTATGTTGCATGCATTATACACTGTATTCTTAACAATAAAACAAAGAAAAGAAGATATTATTAAGAAAATTATAAGGAAGAGGGGCACCAGGGTGGCACAGTTGGTTAAGCCTCCGACTCTTGGTTTTGGCTCAGGTCATGATCTTGGGGTTATAGAATTGGGCCCTATGTGGGGCTCCATGCTCAGGGCAGAGTCTACTTAAGACTCTCTCTCCCTCTGCCTCTCTTCCCCAACTCTAAAATTAAAATACCATTTCATATGTTTAAAAGGCTTGAGAGAAGACTGAGCAAATTAGAGACGTGGAAAATATGTTTTTTAAAAAGACTCAGGCAGAAAAGATAAGACACTGCAGAAGAAAAGATTAGTGAATTTGAAGACATAGCAATAGAAGCTATTCAAGTGAAACACAGAAAAGCGATTAAAAATGTGAAGAAAAAAAAAAGGAGTAGGACAACTTCATTTAGACAAATCATGAAATTTGAGTCCCCGAAGAGAGGAGGGACAGATCAATGTTTGAAGAAATAAGGGCCAAAAATTTTCCAGATTTGTTAAAAACTGTATAAACCCACAGAGTATGAGACTCCATGAACCCCAAGCAAAAGAAATCAGGAAAACTACAACCAGAGGAACAAAGACAGTGACATCAGATTTCTCATGGGAAATAATATAAACAAATTAATAGTAGACATCTTTAAAATCTTGAAGGGGTGGGGGAACTGTCAACCCAGGATTCTTACCAAGCAGAAATAACTTTCAAAACTGAAGGTGAAAGGAAGACTTGTTTAGATATAGACAAGCTGAAAGAATTCATTAACAGCAGACCTGCACTACAGGAAATGTTAAAGGAAATCCGTCAGGCAGAGGAATATGATACAGATCATAGATGCAAAGGTAAATAAACACAAGGGAATTCAAAGCACCAGAAATAGACATTATGTGGTTAATATAAAATACATTTTTAAAAATATTTCTTTTTTAAAGATTTTATTTATTTGTCAGAGCAAGCACAAGCACGGAGAGCGGCAGACAGAGGGAGAGGCAGGCTCCCCGCGGAGCTAGGAACCCAATGCAGGACTCGATCCCAGGACTCTGGGATCATGACCTGAGCCACCAGGCATCCCAAAAATACTTCTTTCTTATTACCTAAATCGCTGAAAAATTGACTTTTTAAAACAAAAATAATATGTATTAAGTTTCTAACACGTAGAAGTAAAATACAACAAAAATAGTACAAAGGCTATATAGTACACTCTTGTAAGGTTCTTATGCTATACATGAAGTGGTATAATATCACTTCAAGGTTGAAGGTAGACGGTAATAAAGATGTATAGTATAAACTAAAGTAACCAATAAAAACACGCAACAAAGAGTTAGTTCATAAGCCACCAAAGGGCCTAAAAAAGAATCCTAAAAGGTGGGCAGTCCAAAAGTAGGCAGAAAAATAAGGAAAAGAGAAGAGAACACAGATGGGCACAAATAGAAAACAGCAAAATAGTAACCACATCAATAATTATAGTAGTCATGTTAAATATAAATGGTCTAAACACTACAATTAAAAGGTGGAGATCGTCAGATTGGATAAAAAAGCAGGACCAAACTATATGCTGCTAAAAGAAACCCACTTTAAATATAAAGACTGTTGCTGTTACCATTTACAAAGAGCTTGAAAGAAGCTCTTCTATCCAAATCAAATTCTCCTTTCTGGGTAGCAGCACACTTCAGATTGGGCCATCTGTATCATTCCTCTCCTAACATTGTCCTTGCATTAGACTAGTTAGGCTAGTCTCCTAAGAATTCCTGCCACACCCCGTGCAGACTCTTCCTTATGCTGTGTTCCCTATGAAGAATTCTTCACAACTCTCAAGTCCTTTCTGCTTTATCCATAACTTCACCTGTGCTCATTCAAGACCAGTTTTGACTGATCTGTTCCATGAGTCAAAGTCAAGCCCCATCATAACTGACAATTATGTCATAGATCACAGGATGTCAGCACTCTCAAGAACAGTAAAGAATTTCTTGTCTATTCCCCTTATTTTATAGGTGAGAAAACCATGAGTCCAGTGAGGTTACGTGGCCAGCCCAGGTTCATACAAGTTTAGTGGTAAGTTTGTAGTAGGACCAAAACATATCATTGCTTTCTCTAATTACCTGCCACTCACAATTAAGTACATTTCTTAGGTTGTAATTATGATGCATGTGCATAGCGTTAATATTTATGTACATATTTCATGTTCTTGCCTTATTTCCCAAATTAAGCTGACCTTTTTTTTTTTTTTTTTTTAAGATTTATTTATTTTAGGGGCACCTGGGTGGCACAGTCGTTAAATGTCTGCCTTCGGCTCAGGGCATGATCCCAGCGTTCTGGGATTGAGCCCCACATCAGGCTTCTCCGCTGGGAGCCTGCTTCTTCCTCTCCCACTCCCCCTGCTTGTGTTCCCTCTCTCACTGGCTGTCTCTCTTTCAAATAAATAAATAAAATCTTTTAAAAAAAATTTATTTATTTTAGAGAGAGAGTGCGAGGGAGAGGGAGAGAGAGCATCTCAAGCATACTCCTTGCTCAGTGCAGAACCCAACTCGGGGCTTAGTCCCGGGACCCCGAGATCATGACCCAAGCCAAAATCAAGACTCGGACATTCACTCAACTGAGCCACCCAGGTGCCCCACCAGTAGACACCTTTAATTAGTATTCTAACGCTTAAAGAGATGCTGGATGCATAGGCGCATAGTGGGTTATACTTGGTAATTATGACATATGATAATTAATAAACTTAGAGTCTGAATTGACAAGATCACAAAACGTAAGAATTCATTACTTTTTACCATTTGAAACAAGAGGGTTAATTCCCCTCCATAGACTAGCTAAGATTCAAAATATTTTTTTCTAGGGGCGCCTGGGTGGCTCAGTCAGGCATCTGCCTTTGGCTCAGGTCATGATCTTGGGGTCCTGGGATTGAGCCCCTCATCGGGCTCCCTGCTCAGCGGGGAGTCTGCTTCTCCCTCTCCTTTTGCCACCCCCCACCTCTCTGTCTCTCCCTCTCTCTTTCCTCTCCCTCTCTCCCTGTCTCATATGAGTAAAATCTTTTTTTAAAAAAATATTTTTTCTACCATGTATTTCCAAATCTTGCTACTCATATATAAAATAAGCTTAATTTAGTACGTTTATATTTACTGATTTTTTTCAACCCTAATATAAATTCAGTTCCTTGTCATGTTACCCACAGGTATTCACAAAGGTCTATACCTATGCTGTCTGATACAGGAGCCATTAGCGATTTAAACTTAGATGAATGAAAATTAAATGAAATTTGAAATTCAGTAGCTCAGTCACTCTAACCAGGAGCTTGTAGCTACTGTCTTGGACAGCACTGATAAAAAATGTTTCCATCATCGCACAAAGTTCTGTTGGTCTAGAGTTTGTTATATAATGATAACTTGTTTTGCCTGCAGAAAGGGAAACCAAGGATTTTTACCAGATTCATACTGATGAGAGAGTCATTCCGGTAACCAGACAGCAGCTCTAATGTGTCAAGAGTAATTCTAGTGGTGTCCCTTCACCAGAATGGGCACGCATTTCCTCATCGTCTATGGTACAGGCCTCCACAGTCAGGTACACAAGATAATCCACTGAGAAGTAAGAGAAAATAAGTTTATAGATCATATTTTACGTCTATTTAAATTCATATTTATGTATTGTAGTAGAATATGTATGTAAATAAATATACATATCATGGGGTATCTGCTCAAAGTATTTTTAGTTGCTGGGATGCATCATCAGAAATGTAGAAGCCATTTCTTTAGTGTCCCATTGATAAAGCCACCCTGTTGCTTGGTGGTCTACTGCCGTAGCTCCAGCACTGTCACCACTAGCTGCCTTAGTGTTTGGTGGTGCCTTCATGGCTCTGTGTTCAGTCTCCTCAAGAGAGGATCTAATTGGATAGGCCAGTTACCACCCAGAATCAAGTAGCTGGACAGAGCTCTTAATTCAGGATGATTTATAGACCCCTTGCCAGCCTTGAGGTGATACCTTTAATTGAAACACCATCCCCAGTACATTTTGCTGTGATCATGGTCCTGGAGTTACAGAATACAAAGCATGAAACTATCATTAAGGAATCTTTCCGAAGAAGACACTTAGCTTGGCAAGTACTCTGGGCATTTTTTAAGAGAACCATGTAAACTGCCTGGTACTGTACATTCCCTGTCCAATGTGTTTATTAAAAATAAATTACAACTTCCAAAAAGGAAGGCCAGAAAATGAGGTCTCTTGGACTGCCTTCATACTCCTTTCCTGCTAATAGGGTACACGCACTGTGGTAGACAGGATAATGGCCCCCAAAGATGTCTACGTTTTAATCCCCATAAACTGAATGTGTTACCTTATATGATAAAGGGAACGTTGCAGGTTGGATTAACTTCAGGACCTTGGATGGGACATATCCTGGATTGTCCAGGTAGGCCCAACCTGAGCACAAGGGTCCTTGTGAAAGGGATGCCCATGTGAAGAGTCAGAACAGGAAGGTGTTACCACAGAACCAGAGAGTGTAGTGATGTGCTTTGAAGGTGGAGGAAGGGACCATGAGGAATACAGTCAGCTTCTAGAAGCTAGAAAAATCAAGGAAACTAATTTTCTTCTGAAGGCTCCAGAAGTCATGCATCCCTGCTGCTACCTGGATTCTAGATTTTTTACCTCCGGAAATATAAGAAAATAAATTTGTGTTGTTTTAAGCCACTAGGTTTGTGCTTAATTTGTTACAGCAGCAATAGGAAACTAATAGAGACACATAATGAAATTCACATTCTACAGAGCTTTTATTAAGTACTTTCTGCATGGCAGGCTCAAAAATATCAGTTCCATTTTTTAAATCTCTTTTATGAAGCTGTTGAAGAGCTAGATCAATCACTACTTTTCATTTTGGGTCGGCTTCTAAATCAATTAGGATGCTGTCAGTTGCCAGTAAGAATGGAAATTTGTTGGACTCAATAACTGAAAAATATGAAGGTTGGGCAGCTGGCAGGACTCTGGCTCCCTTTCACTGTGAATCTCTTGGCTGTGTTCGTTCCCTCTGTCAGCATCATCCTTGGGCTAGTGTCCCCGTCTCAGGATGACTACCAGGAACACCTGGGGCTATGCGCTCAACTGCTCTGGATTGGAGTCACTGGGAGGAATTGACGTGTCGACGAGGGTAGTCTTTAGCCGGGACTGGAGTCAGTCTCACTCACCTTATTTCGTTACTTTCCTCAGTAAGGGAAGAGGGCGTTATGATTCCCCTAAGAAAATCTGGGTGCTATTAGGAAAGGGAAAGAGTATTGATAATAATCAAGAGCCTTTATAATGGATAAAAGATAAATTATGATATCTTGAAGTAATACTAGTGTAAAATGTTATTAACTTGTATAGTGCTTCAGTACTAAAATGTTTCATTTTCATGTGTATGTATCATTACCAGAAGTTCTGAATGTGTCTTTTTTCCTCTATCATGTAAAGACTTTTTTTTTTTTTTTTTTTTATGAGAGAGAGTGAGTGAGCACGGCATGAGCGGCCAGCAGGGACAGAGGGAGGAGAATCCCAAGCAGCCTCCATGCCCAGCACAGAATCCGACATAGGGCTCGATCTCACGACCCTGAGATCATGACCTGAGCCGAAATCAAGAGTCAGATGCTCAACCAACTACACCACCCAGGTGCCCCAAGACATTTTAGAAAAAATCTTCTAAAAGTTTGCAGTTAGGAAAGTTGTCTCTTTTTTTCCCCATTGGTGCTAATTATTACATAGCAACAGCTTGATGACATACTTTCCTGACCTGTGAGGGATTCTTCCATTCTGGTGTTGGATTCTTCGTCTTTCTCCATCATTAAGGTCCTAATTGCAGTGAATTAGACTCCTGCTTTAAAGGCTTGTCAACAGGGGCGCCTGGGTGGCGCAGTCCTTAAGCGTCTGCCTTCAGCTCAGGACATGATCCCAGCGTTCTGGGATCGAGCCCCGCATCAGGCTCCTCTGCTAGGAGCCTGCTTCTTCCTCTCCCACTCCTCCTGCTTGTGTTCCCTCTCTCGCTGGCTGTCTCTGTCAAATAAATAAATAAAATCTTTAAAAAAATAAATAAAAGCTTGTCAACAAGCTTTCTCATGTAAACATCTTTTTTATGTCATGGTTATTATTTCTGACATTCATAATTGAGGTACTTGATCACTTAACCAAAACAAAGGTGTTCAGTATTCATGATGTTAAGAGACTTATAATGGACAGTTCCATTCCAAAATCTTCAAAACTGACTCTCTAAAAAAATAAAATGGGCTCTTTTCTTATACATAAACCAAGTATAATATTAAGGAGCATAATGATTATGCCTTAAAATGATACCTAATGATTCTACCTTAAAAAGGTAGAAATTTGGAGCGCCTGGGTGGCTCAGTTGTTAAGCGTCTGCCTTTGGCTAGGGTGTGATCCCAGGGTCCTGGGATCGAGCCCCGCATCGGGCTCCCTGCTCTGCTGGGAGCCAGCTTCTTCCTCTCCCACTGCCCCTGCTTGTGTTCCCTCTCTCGCTGGCTGTCTCTCTCTCTGTCAAATAAATAAATAAAATCTTTAAAAAACAAAAAAAGGTAGAAATTTTTAGAAAAACAAATGTTTTCACTTTCATATATATAAGTCAATATTAGATTCCAGTTATCTGACAAATTGCTCCAGCAGTAATTGATAAATTTATAATTAACTTCCTAGTAGTGAGAGACTAATTCTGTAAAGTACCGTGGAAGACAAGGTAAAGGAACCTTAAAGCATATCATTAGTTGGAATAGGATTGGAGGAATAGATTATTAGTACATTTGCTATGCAAGTTTTTGAAATGGCTTGACACGGTTTATCATAAACTGCCTTTAGCAAATGGTTTGCCTTTAATGATGGCAAACGATGTGCAGCTACAGGAACTCTAACTCCTTAAGATTTTTGTGAGTAATTTTAGAGCAACAGCTATACAGAATTCTCTAAACTCTAAAAAATATGTAGAAAAATCTGCCAGAGAATTTGATTCACTTTCTCTGAGGTGGGGTCAGTGGCCAAAGTAAAAACCACTAACTTAGAAGATTTTGAGTATTACAAATAGGGCACAAGTCAGTAACTGTAGAAAAAGAGATGGAATTTTTAAGATAATAGAGAAATTATATAAATGCTCATCCCAAGTTGAAGAGTCCTACTACATTCAGGACCATGGATGCTTAATCCAGTTCAGAGAAATGAAAACTTACTTTTAAAGCCTGCAGCTAAAAAGAAAGCATATTTTCTTCTGAAAAAGCCTGCATTCAAGTGCAATTTGACATTCATTAACTTTTCGCATTCATACATTTTGAATTTTAACAATACTCACTGCTACCGGAGTCAGAGAAGAGAAGCTAGAACTCCATAGCAACCTGGCAGGGATGTTGGATTGAGTTAGCCTGAGAAATAATGTTTTTCAAATTATAATATTTGGATCAGTTCAGAGAAGTGGTAAAAACATGAGTCAGTCATTCAATAAATGGTGTTGGGACAGTAAGCCATCCATTTCAAAATTAAAGCTACACAAGATAAATTCCAGGTGGATCAGAAGGTTAACTATACATATATCGAATGAGAACTCAGAAAACAAGAGGTTTTTAAAATGTAATCATGGAGTGGAGAAGTCCTTCGTAAAGCAAAACCCCAAATCCAGAAGTCATAAAAGGAGCCATTGAGAAATCATGTACTGTAGTAGGTAAAGATTTGAATTCTGGTTTAATGATCTGAGTTCATTTCCGTTTCTGTTTTTTACAGCTATATGATCTTGAAACTAAGACTACCCTATAAATATGAAAAAGATGTTTAATCAAAGAAACAGATACTCAAACAGTGAGGCATCATTCTTCACCTCTCAAATTGGGAGATATTAACAAGGATTGTAAAGAGGGTAATGAAAAAGTGTCATCCCTCATATTCTATTCGTGGAGGATAAATCAGTATAGGCTTTTTTTGAAGGTGAATCAGCAATATCTATTGAAAGTTAAAACGAGCATACACTTTGACTCAGCAACTTCAATTTTAAATTACTATCCTAGAAAGATAATTACACATTAAAAATAACTATGGGGGCACCTGGGTGGCTCAGTCAGTTAAGCGTCTGCCTTCGGCTCAGGTCTTGATCCCAGGGTCCTGGGATTGAGCTCTGCGTCAGGCTCCCTGCTCAGCAGGAAGTTTGCTTGTCCCTCTCCCTCTGCCTTCAGCTCCCCCTGCCTGTTCTCTCTCTCTCTTTCTGTCAAATAAGTAAAATCTTTTAAAAAATGAAGTATGTACTAAGATTTTTACTGAGGCATTGTTGGAAATAGCTGAAAACTCATATTCTGAATTAGTATCACTGTGGGAATTAACCTTTTTGGGGAGGAGTAGAAAACAGTTGTTTTTTGAAAATCTATACACATCTGTGAAAAACAACTGAAAATGGTTTTAGACAATATTTTCTGTATAAGTTGCTAGCTAGTTAATGTTTTCTATTAAGGCATAGCTCCTTTTAATCAAACAATAATATTTGGAATGTCTCTCTATAGACATGTTTTATATCTACTCCTTTGCAGAATGGAAACAGACTGTAATCCCATGGAGCTGAGCAGCATGTCAGGGTTTGAAGAAGATGCAGAGCTTAATGGTTTTGAAGAAGCTGATATGAAAGACATGAAGCTAGAAGCCGAAGCAGTTGTAAATGATGTTCTCTTTGCTGTTAACAACATGTTTGTCTCAAAAAACCTGCGCTGTGCTGACGATGTGGCCTATATCAATGTGGAAACAAGAGAGAGGAACAGATACTGCCTGGAGCTCACTGAAGCGGGGCTAAGGGTAAGTCGCTTTTCTCTCTGGAAAAAAAAAATTTTTTTTATTGCTATCTCTACCACTGTAGGTGGGGGATGGGAAGAGTGTTAACTGAGAACGCAACACTCAGCAGCTCCAATTTTTTTTTTAAGATTTATTTATCTGTTTGTTTATTTTTAGAGAGAGCGAGCAGATGGGAGGGGCAGAGGGAGAGGGAGAGAATCTCAAGCAGATTCCATGCTGAGCGTGGAGCCCGACACCAGGCTCGATCTTACAACCCTGAGATCACAGCCTGAGCCAAAACCAAGAGGTGGACACTCAACTGACTGCACCACCCACGTGCCCCAAGATTTTGTAAGGAAAGCTTTTTTCCCTAGGAATTCTTACTAATTCTAAAGTCTTTTGGTCAACGTGGAGAAATTGGATTTTTTTAAAAAGACAAAACTTGATTTGCAGTATTACTTTGTTTTGACCATCACCCCCCAAATTAATTTATTTCTTGCCTGTAGCTAAATATGTCTGCCAAAATTAGGCATTCTGTGCACTGAGTTTTGCAGTCACTGTGTTGAGGATCTTTTCCAACCTCTCACAAACTGTCTGTTCTACTAAAACAGCACCCCTGACTGCACTGTTCTCTAGCTGTTGGATCAGGACTAAGTCACAGCAGAATACTTTGCCTCCAGATTTGCAAGAGTGTCTTTTCCTGTGGGTCAGCTTTTCTAGGCAGTCACCTCTCAGCACCCTTTGAATGAGAATCCTGACTCTGGAAAGCCCTTCCCAAGAGCAACTAACTATTTGAAACAACAAAACTCACTGGGGTGCCTGACTGGCTCAGCCAGTGGAGCGTACAACTCTTAATCTCAGGATTGTAGGTTTGAGCCCCCACCTTGGGTGTAGTGATTACTTGAAAATAAAATCTTTAAAAAATAATAACTAGAACAACAAAACTCACCGTTAGGAAAATTTTTGACCTGAACAAAGGAATAAACCGTAGAAATACCACAATTTAGTTTTTGACTTTAATACTTATCAGTCTGGGTGAAAGACCTCTGACTTTTCTGTTTCTATACCTAAGAGTAGCCCCGCAAAGTTGCACAGTATCATTAGGTACAGGGCAAGGCCTAAGCAAGTAAGAGTGTCATACAATATTAAACAAGTACACAGACGTCTTGTTATTTCACTAGATTCAGTTTGCTTGGAAGTATAGGAACCATGTGTCCTGTGTATTCGTTGACAGGCAGTCACCTCCACTGAAGTAAATTGCAAGGCTAACCTCTTCACTACTTCCGGTTCCCTCATAACTGCCACGTCGGTAGCTCCTTAGCTTTGGGAGTACTACCTGGATTAACTAATCTTTGTGCTCTCCTTCCTAAATCCTTAAACTTGTTCTAAAAGCATGTACAGAAGTCTATAGAAGTGGATCTTTAACAGAAATAGGCAAATCAAAAGTAGAGATAAATGACCCTGCTTAAATTAATTCTGTCTTGCACTGATTGACTCTGAGATGGCTGTGGGAAGGTAGGAAAGGTTCTGATCAGAGTCAGAAGCCTAACATGGGAAATCAAGTGATCTTGGGTAAGTCATTCAACCTCTCTGAGTCCCTGCTTCTTTATCTATAGCCTAGGGATTAGAAAAAGAAAGAACTAAAAAGCGTTTGGGGGATGCTTATATGAATGGTTTGCAGAAAGATCTAGATCCCTTAAAAACCTGGCACATAAGTATTCCAATATTTGTTCTTGCAGTCTTATTCACTTAACTTTTACTGAGCAACTGTCCTGGATCAGGAATTGGAAATCAAACCATGAGTAAGGTATGATCCCTGTCCACTAGGAGGACTACAGACTAGCAGGGAAAAGAGGGGCAAATGGAATTGGAGTGCACAGAGAAAGTGCTGCGACACAGCATGGTTCTGAAGAGGTGTGACTCATTGTCCTGACTGTCTGCCTCTGCTTGTCATATAAAACAAAACAACAACGCCAGCGCCACTTGTACCATAAACTTGCATCTTCTTGGATAGGTGTCTTGGATAGATGTCATAAAAAATTAGAGTTTATCTAGGGAATTCACAAGCTTTAGTCAAAACAAAAACTAAGTTGATTTTGCCCTAACGCTGTGCGGGTGAGCCAGGATAGATCTTTTTGGGGACAAAAGTTTTCACTGTGTGTAAAGAAAACACACCACACACACACACACACACACACACACACACACACAGAATAGCATTCCCTTTTATCTCACAGAGTTGAGTATTTGTCAGGTAAGTAATGTATTAGTAATGTTGAATTAGTAATGTAACTAATTGTAAAGCAGGATTGAAACTATAAACAATTTTTAGAATTCTTTATAAAAGAGTTTAAATAAATAATGATAAAAATATGGACAGATAATATATTATCTATTCTGGTGCCTTGTTATGGTTGATCCTCACTAGGTGTGGGATTAAATAGAAGGGTGTTTCAGTCTATGAAAATGAAATACTGGTTCTGTGTAGCTTTTTACATTCCTTCTGACATGCCTTTTTAGGTTCAGGAGTCGGTAAACTGAACCTTTTACATTTTGAGAAAAAAAATGATAAAGAGGGCATTCTGCTGGTGGTGTTTCTGTGCTTCAGATTGCTTAGAAGATGTGCATATTCTAACTGTTGATTGAGAAATTGTGTCATTCAAGAATGGCCCCCGTAAACGGGTGGTTTTTGCTTTCTGTACCAAGTTAAATCTAGTTATTTGAGTCACTGTTGCATTTCTCTTGCAGGTGGTAGGTTATGCTTTTGACCAAGTGGATGATCACTTGCACTCCCCCTATCACGAAACCGTCTACTCGCTGCTGGACACGCTCAGCCCCGCCTACCGGGAAGCGTTTGGAAACGCGCTTCTGCAAAGACTGGAAGCTCTGAAGAGGGATGGACAGTCGTGACGACGCTTTCTCCTTCTGGAGGGGCTGCTGCTGGTACAAAAGGTTGACATAAAGCTTGAAATACTTGCATATGTCAGAGTAGAAAATGCATCCTTAGTTTTATGTCCATTTCTTGCTTCAAGTTTAGGCTTCTGACTCAGATATTACTGACTAATGAATTGTCTTTCTTCGTTTCCGATTCATGAAGGGAATCCTGAGGCCATTGCTGTGACCCCGTTATCAAGACATTCAGATTTCTTTGTGTAGTATCTCTGCATTTCAAAGCCTAATCAGTATTTCATTCTATTATTACAGGACTTTGATGCTGCCAGCACGCTCTCTTATATAGGAGATTCTAGATTTGCACAGTAATATACAGGAATTAAAATGACCTAACTTCAAACTTGGATTCAGCTTGCTAAATCAGGGGTTTACTACTAGCTTGGACTGACTTTGTAGTAATTATTTTGCTACTAGCCTTACTGGAAACAAATTATCAACTAGTTTCCCCTGCACAAATTTTGAAATTCACTGCTTCACTTAATCTATTTATATTACTAATATGGACTGATAAAGATGAATTAATTATATATATATTACTTAGCTAGTATTAAATGGAAAACAGGTACTGAAATAATAGTTCTGTATTCCTTGTTTGCAACAGCCAGCCAACTAAGAGGACAAACCATTAGCAAATGAATGTAATAATTACTTGTTTCCAAGATATTGAAGCACATAAGCAAATATAGGAACAGGCTCCACTTTTCTTAACAAAAAGCATCTTCAGTGTATGTGTGTGGGATTTAAAAGGAAGAAGATTCCGATTTCCTAGAAAACAATATTTTGGCCTGTGTTGATTCTTATTATGAATGTTTGTTTACACAATGTACAGTATATATTCAGAAAGTATTTTTGCTTCAATGTTTCCTTTCTATAATGCAGTGCTTTGGTATTCCCATAGCGCCCCTCCTTCCCCAGCAGATGCACAGTATTCTGTCTCGATGCTAAATCTACAATGTAAAATGTGTGCATTGTATGGGTTTGAAACCAAAGGATGAATGAAGCATTCAGAGACTTAATATTTGAAAAAGGGAGGCTCTGTTTTTATACTTTATTACAGGTACTAATATTTATAAAAATGAATTGTACCATGCTGCTACATGTTTTCAAGTACACATTGAATACTGAGGATTGGAGAGTCGATTTTGTAGTAGTAATCTAAAGCAGCAGCTGTAGAAATGTTGAAGTAAAATTCTGCATTGGGACACACCTTCATAATTTGTCATTTGCAGACTTTTTAAAATCATTGTTAGGTAATAGGTACTTTTAGGCTCTGAAGAGCACGTAGACCAGATTGAAGTTCGGTTTGGGTCAGTATTCGTCGTCAGAGTTCATCGGGATGCTTTAACTACGTTCGGTAAACACATGTCCATTCGCAGCTTTTTTTTCAGATGCTAACTGGGCAGTGAAGTCCAACTGCAGGTCGGATTTTCTCACGCTTAATCTCAGGCTAAATAAATGTAAAAGATATTTGTAAAGTTCAAATAAAATTCTGTTGACTCATTTCGAGTTAAATATGAAGAAAAGTGATTGTATATTCAAAAATTGACATTGTTCATTTTGTGATAAATGGCTGGTTCCAGGACCAGGAGCTTCCGTGGCCATTTTTGAATTCCGTGCGGTTACATGTTGCTGTGAAGTGCTTGCTCTATCATTATGAAAGAGGAACAAAGAGAGAAGATATTAATAAAACTATACAGATACTAAGACTTCTATTTCATCTACCTTGAGTAAAGAATTTAATCGGATAAATTAAGCCTCGATTTCACTTCCCAGAGAAAAAGGGGAACAAAAAGGAAAAGCTTCTAAATAAGTAACTCTTACAAATCAGTAAGAAAACAAGAACAGTGGGCATATAATATGATCAAACAACTCTAAAAAATATATAGATGTCCAGTAACCACTTGAAAGATATTCTACTTGACCAGTAATCCAAGAAAGGAAAATAGGGTTTAGCTCTGGGTTTCACCTAATAATTTAATAATCTCCCTTATTTAAATATAATGATAACAATAAGGATTTAGTGAGGGGCACTCCTACATTCTGTTGGAGAATATATCGATGAAACCTTTCTGGAAAACATTGGTAATAGAGCCTTTACAAAGCTTGTAACTTCTGAACCGGTAATATCCTAGCAAACTAGCATAGGGAAGTGATTCAGCAGAAGATATACTACAAGGATGTTCTTTTTCTCTAATGAAAAAATGGAAAGGCTCTAAAAAGTGGTTGTTATGCCACATGCTCTTGATGGAAAAATATGCAGCCGTTAAAAATCATGGAAAGAATGGCAACAGGAAAAAAATGATACTACATGATAAAAAAGGATATAAAACTATGGTCTATTTTTGGAAAATCTGCAATGTTCTACAATGTTAATATAGCTATCACTAGGTAGTAAGATAGGTAATTTTCATCTCCTTCATACTTTCTCTGCATTAGCCTATATGCACTGATTGGAGGGGAAATACAGTGGATCCAGGGTTTCAGCCAGCTAAAGAACCTCTCTCTAGCAAAAGCACCAAACTAGGTTGAGTTGTGTTTGCTCCCAGGATCCTTGAAGAAGCAGTAGGATGATGAAGACAGAAGAGTGCCTGCCTCCTTTCCCATGGTGACACCCTCCCCACCTCTAGGTCATCAACAGCAAATCAGCTACCATTGGTGTCCTGGTCGTTAGCTTCCTCCATTGCACACTGCGCAGTTCTGTCTGGTGTTCAGAAACACAGAATGTGTCAAGGGGAGCAGGGTAGAAACACAGATTCTGACATAGGCCACGTCGACTTCAGAATTCTGTCTTCAGCCCCTTTGTTTTGTGAATGACATAGCTGAGACTTGGACAGATGGAGGGACTTGCTCTGAAGCCCACCTGTGAACACGAGTTGGGTCACACCCCAGTCTTCTGTCTCCACCAACTATCCCTGTCCAGTGTGTGTTGATAAAAGCATCACCCGAACTCTTTGGTTACAGGTGCACATCATTTTATTGCGCTTTACAGATAATGCAGGATTTTTTTGCCACAAATTAAAGGTATTTTATTGTGGTGATCAGTGATCTTTGATGTTACTATAATTTGGGCGGGATGCCGCAAAACCCATATAGGATGGTGGATTTAATTGATTCATTATGTTCTGACTGCTCCACTGACCAGCCATTTCCCTCTCTCCCTCTCCTTACACCTCCGTATTCCCTGAGACACAACACTATTGAAATTAGGCCAATTAATAACTCTACAGTGGCCTTTTAAGTATTCAAGTGAAAGGAAGAATTGCCCATCTCTCACTTTATATCAAAAGATAAAAATGATTACGTTTAGTGAAGGAACCATAGAAAGCCAAGATAAGCCAAAAGCTAGGCCTCTTGCACCAGTTAGCCAAGATGTGAATGCAAAGGTAAAGTTCTTGAAGGAAAAAGGGCTACTCCAGTGTATACATGAATGATAAAGCAAAGCAGCCTTATTGCTCATGGGAGAAAGTTCTAGTGTTCTAGACAGGGGATCAACCAACCACAACATTACCTTATGCTAAAATCTAATCCAAAGCCAGACCTTAATTCTTCAACGCTGCGAAGGGTGGGAGAGGTGAGGAAGCTGCGGAAGAAAAGTTCAAAGCTAGCAAAGATTGGTCAGGAGGTTTAAGGAAAGGCAATGTCTCCATAACATAAAAGTCAAATGAAAGCAGCAAGCTATCAAGAAGATCTAGCTAAGATGATTAATGAAGGTGGCTACACTAAACATTTTCAATGTAGATGAAACAGCCTTCCACTGGAAGAAGATAACTTCTAGGACTATGGTAGCTAGAGAGAAGTCAATCCCTGGCTTCAAAGGACAGGCTGACTTGTCAGGGGTTAATGCGCCAGTGACTTTAAGCAGAAGCCAATGCTCATTTGCCATTCCAAAAAATCCTGGAATTATGCTAGGGACTCGTGGGTGGCTCAATCAGTTGAGAGTCGGACTTCGGCTCAGGTCATGATCTTAGGGTCCTGGGATTGATCTCCGCAATGGGGTCCACGCTCAGCATGGAGTGTGCTTGTCCCTCTGCCCCTCCCTGTGCTCACTTGCTTGCTCTGTCTCTCAAATAAATAAAATCTTAAAAAAAAAAAAAATTGCGCTAAACCTGCTCTGTGCTCCCAAACAGAACTACTAAGCCTGGGTGACAGCACACTTGTTTATAACATGGTTAGCTAAATATTTTAAGCCCCTGTTGAGACCTGTTGGTTAAAGAAAAATTCATTTCAAAATATTACTGCTCATTAACAATGTACCTGGTCACCTAAGAACTCTGATGGAGACAGTCAGGTGAATGTTATTCTCATGCCTGCTACCACAACATCTATTCTGCCCCATGGATCAAGGAGTCATTTAGACTTTTAAGTCTTATTTAAGAGACACATTTCAAAAGCCTGTGGCTGTCTTAAAATTCCTCTGATGGATCTGGGTGAAGTAAATTAAAAACCTAAAAAGGATTCACCATTCTAGATGCCATGAAAAGCATTCATGATTCATGAGTAGAGGTCAAAAGACCAACATTAATAGTTTGGAAGAAGTTCATTCTAACCCCCATGGATGATTTCGAGGGGCTCAAGACTTCAGTGGAGGAAGAAACTGCAGATAGGGTGGAGACAGCAAGGAGCCTGAGGATGGGACTGAATTGCTGTCATCTCACAATAAAACTCGAACAGATGAGGATTGCTGTTTCTGGATGAGCTAAGAAAGTGGGCTTCTTGAGATGGAATCTACTGGTGAAGATAATTGAAATGACAACAAAAGGTTTAGAATATTTCATAAACTTAGTTGATCTAACAGCAGCAGGGTTTGAGAGAATCCACTCCAATTTTGAAAGAAGTTCTGCTGGGGCGCCTGGGTGGCTCAGTCAGTTAAGCGTCTGCCTTTGGCTCAGGTCATGATCCCAGGATCCTGGGATCGAGCCCCACGTTGGGCTCCCTGTTCAGCAGAGAGCCTGCTGCTACTTCTCCCTCTGCCTTGTGCTCTCTCTCTGTCTGTCAAATAAATAAGATCTTTTTTTAAAAAAAAATTATTTTTTAATTATGGTATGTACATTAGTTAATAGAACACTTAATCAACTACAGTATAAGGTAAACATTTATATGCACTGGGAAATCAAAAAATTCATTTCACTTGCTTTGTTGCAATATTCACTTTATTGTGGTGGTGTGGAAACCAAAATTCTCCAAGGTATGCCTGTGTATGAAAGCTGATTTTGAAAAAAAGGAGTAACAGTAAAAGAAAGGTACATTACTTGTTGATATGATAGAATTAATAGAATCTCATTTTTCTCACCTACCAAAATGATAGATGATGTAAAATTCTCTGGAAGCCATCCACTTAAAACTATGGTGCTAGCTCTTAGCTGTTATCAGGAGTATAAATAATAAGAATGAAACAAGGTAAGATATTTTATAGCAACACATCCAGTTGGATAGCTTTCAGAATACTTACCTGCTTAACTGCATATCAATAGGGACAAACTAAAAATCAAAAGGAGGCATCCCGTGAATTCTAGAGTATTTGAACTAACAAATTTTTTGAAAGAATGCTGAAGATCTACTCCATCAAGTTTTGCACAAGTCTTGCATGAATATTTTTACATCTTGTTGATGATTTTAAAAAAAGAATGTTGCTATGAGCAAGCTGTTCCCAAATTGAATGCAAAATTTCGAAGTGTTGATTATTTTATCAAAACAGTTTTAATGAGACATGTGTAAAAAAGAAAAGCAGGGCACCTGGGTGGCTCGGTCATTAAGCATCCAACTCTTGATTTTGGCTCAGGTCATGATCTCAGGTTGGTGAGATCCAGCCCAGCGTGGGGCTCTGTACTGGGCGTGGAGCCTGCTTAAGATTTCCTCCCCTTCTCCTTCTGCCTTTCCCCACCATTAATTAATTAATTAATTAATTAAAAGGGGGTTAAGACCAAAAAAAAGAATGAAAGGCTCCCATTTGCAGAAGTGTGCCTTAATGTTGCAGAAAAAAAAGCAATTTCACCTTTGAACACCACTTTAGTAAAGGCTGTCAAATATGTCTTATTTAATCCTAACAGCCCTTTTAGGCTGGTGAGTTCACTCCTGTTTTACAGCCAATTTAACAGCTGAGGTAAGGTTAAAATATTGTCCCAATCGCTCACAAATGGCTGTAGAGCTGGAATTCAAGGCCAGATCTGAGTGCCCAGAACCTCCAAACTGTTTGGAGCTCCTGGGTCATATCCATTTTTTTTTTTTTTTTGAGGCAATCAGTTAAAAAAAAATACAAAAAAATCACCACCACCACCACCCCACAAAATGCTATATGTGTTAAATATTTACATTTAACAAATTATTGTTTAGAGCAGCAAGTATTTCAATAGAATCTGACTATTCCAAGATAAGGGCAGGATGTCCACAAGGACATTTGTGGTCCTGTGATAAGACAAACTGAATGTCATCTTTTAATTTGTAGGTTTATCTGGGCACCTGCATGTAGAATCTCATTTGGAAAGGTCAAAAACCTAAATTCCATCCCTTTGTGAATGTAGATGGCCGGCACCACCCCAGCCCTGCCCCAGACGTCTCTCCCGAGCTGCTACCGAGCAGCCCTGGAGCCTACTGAGCCCCACAGACCCAGCGGCGACTGGCTGCCCAGTGAGGACCACACACGCTGTCGTTCCAGCGTCCTGGACCCAGAACTCCATGGCAACAGCTGCTCTTGGCGCTGGAGAATTGTCACATCCTCCCGGTCAGACCAGCCCACAGGGGAATGGGCTTCGGGCTTTCCTCATTCAGAGATTCAGCAGTATTTTCAGTCCTCCAGGTCTTGTGAACTCCGGGGTGTTTCCATTTTCGGAATTAAAAAGATGAAAGGGAGCAGGGGTCACATGGCCCCTATGGCAAGGCCCCAGGAGGCCCCTAAAGAGGACTCAAACCCCCCCCCCAAGAGCACTGGGCGTGGAGCAAAGGGGGGGGGGGCCTCTGGCCGCAAGGCTCCACAGACCCCCCTCCCCCACGCGGCACACCGGGGCCCCGCCCCCGCCCCGGAACGCCCCGCCTCTAGCCCTAGGCCCCGCCCCACCTCCTTGGCAACCAGAGGAACGCTTTCTCCTTAGCAACCAGTGCTGCTCCCACCATGGCTGAAGAAGAGGAAGCTACTGCAGCCACGGAAAAAGTTATCCGGATCCAGAGAGTGTTTATAAACCTACTGGATTCATACAGCAGCGGCAACATCGGGAAGGTGAGCAGCGGTGGGTCAGAGTAGAGCCCCAGCCCCTAGCTCCCAGTCCCCCGACCTGGGGTCCCTGAGCCCGGCGCCACGGGACGCTGTCGGGGCCTTCCCTAAAGGAGGGTCCCTTGTCCTGGACACCAGTCCGCATGCAGACCCCCAGCTGGAAGCCCAGGTGTTTGGAGATTGCCGGTCCAGCGCTGGGTCCTCCCCCATTGATGAAAGGAAACTGAGGCTCAGAGGGAGGAAGGGGCTTGCCCCACATCACATAGCAAGTTGGGGGCCGGACCTGGACACAAAGCCCAGGTCTCCGGCCTCCTGAGTTCTTCTTACCCACCGCCACTGCATCTGAAGCAGACAACTGACAGATAAACCCAGTGGTCGTGCCGCCCAACCAAGCATATTCATTCATCCATGCCTTCCGCTGACATTTTGAGGGTCTGTTAAGTGCCAGGCACTGTTTTGGGCCCTGAGTCCCACTAAACTTCCCCACCCTTCATCGTTAGCCCTGGGAAATGAGGGTATTCTGAAAGAGGATCCTGAGACCCTTCATCTTAAAATACTCAGTAGTCAAAAGAAAGCCATAATTTTATAATTTCCCTGAGCAGGACTCGTTCATCTCAATTCTACCCTCTGGAGCTTCACAGAAGTGTAACCTCACCTTGGGCGGACTTCTGTGAGGCTAATGATCGTCCTTTCAGACAACACGTGCTACCTGAAAAGGATGTGGCTACCGTGCATACCATCCGTACCGGTTTCCTAGGGCTGTGGTCACAAATTACCACAAACTGGGTGGCTTAAGACAATGGGGTTTATTCTATCTCGGTTCTGGAGGCCAGAAGCCCAAAATCAGAGTGTGGGCAGGGCCAGTTCCTTCTAAAAGCTGTGAGGGAGATTCTGCTTCACAGCTCTCTCGTAGCTCCTGGTGCTTGCCAGAAATTCTTGCAACCCTTGGCTTGTAGACCCATCACTCCACCCTTTGCCTCTGTCCTCCCATGGTGTTCTCCTCAAGTAACTCTGTGTCCAAATTTCCCTCTTTTTAGGACACATTGGATTAGAGCCCATTCTAATCCAGTATGACCACATTTTAACTTGATTACATCTGCAAGGATGCTATTTCCAAATGGGGGTGGGGTGTAGGGGGCCACTACTCAACCCAGTACACCATCTAAAGCTGATCAGTCAAAAAAAAATATATAGATAGATAGATAGATAGATAGATTTAGATAGGTAATATACATGTAAAAATAGTATATCTGGTATATCGTGTATATGGCATGCAATATCGTATATAGTAATATATGTGACAGTGTTGTTAAAAAGGAAGCCACAAGGCCCAAGTGGAGCCATTTGCCAGGACAGCAAACCAAGACGTAATTGTAGTTTCAACCTCTCCAGGAGTGGAATTTTAAGGCAATCAGTCTGAAATTCTCTGGATGGCATCAGTGAGGTTATCTGTCACAGGGTTCCCTCCATTCCCCAAAGGAAGATGAGGTAATCTGCATAACCCCCCTTCCCTGAAGGAAGGTGACCTTGCTAAAACAATCCTTCCTTTTTTTGCTAATAACTCCTCACCCTGCCCTCCTTCCCATAAAAACCTTCCATTTTGTGCAGCTTCTCAGAGCTGCCCTCTACTTGCTAGATGGCATTGCTGCTCAATTCATGAATCACTTAGTAAAGCCAATTAGATCTTCTAATGTTCTCAGCTGAATTTTGTTTTTTAACAGTACGTACATTGTATATCATGTATCTACTACGAGAGACTAAAAATACATGATATATCTTCCACATTACTAGAAAAGCCAGGGGAGGGGCAGAGAAAGGGCAAGGACACAATAGGAAAAGTATATAACAAAATTCATTTATTTAAAGAAAGGAACCATTAAAAAGAGGTGTGTAGTATGAAGTGATTTATGTCTTTCAAAAAGATACAAATATAGAGAAGATAGATAGGTAGGTAGATAGGTGGGTAGACAAATAAATAGAGATGATCTATATGCAGAAAATGTCTCAAAATAGGGGCGCCTGGGTGGCTCAGTCGGTTGAGCCTCCAACTCTTGATTTCAGCTCAGGTCATGATCTCAGGGTCCTGGGATCGAGCCCCACATCGGACTCCACACTCAGAGGGGAGTCAGCTTGAGATTCTTTGTCTCTCTCTCCCTCTGCCCCTCCCACAGACGATAAGTAATTTTTCGAACAACCACGGTATTTCAGTGTGTAATAGGTACTTTGGAAGAAAAAGAGTAGAAGATTGGCTGGTGAGAGAGGGCAGCTGCTTTAGAGTCTCGGGAAAGGGCTCTCTCCTTAAAGCTGGCCCTTACCTTCACACCCCAGGTTGAGGATCGAGCCAGAGGAGCTACTCAGGGCACCGCAGAGCCAAAGGTTGGATCAGAGGACAGAGAGTTGAGGGTGCAGGGAATCAGGCCCCAGAGCAGCAGGCACAGGGCCCAAGGCCCACGAGATCTGGTGGCCCACAAACATGTCTTAATCTCTTTTAAAATCAGAAGGAAGCAAATGAAATTTTAGAGTCAAAGATGGTGGGTCTTTATGGCAATACAGTCATGAAACATAATTTTTAACATTTTTTTTTTCTTGGAAGAAAGGGCCCATGAAAGTCTGAAGGTGGACTCACTTAGCAGCTCACTGGTGCCTCACTCGTGGTCAGCACTCCATTGACTTTTGTTGCATAAATTAACGAAGCAGAATCAAACACAAAGAAGGGGTGCGGGGAGAGGCAAAGGCTGAGGGACAACCAGACTCCACTCAGAGTGCAGAGCCTGACAAGGGGCTCGATCTCACAACCCTGAGATCATGACCTGAGCTGACATCAAGAATCAGACACTTAACCCACTGACCCACACAGGTGCCCCCTGGATTATTTTAAAAAGGGAGGGGAGCTGATTGAGACTAGGAGGGTGGGAGGCAAGAGAATTTAACCTTTTTCTTTACCCCCTTTTGAGCTCTGGTTATTTTCTTACAGCATAATATTTTGAGAACAAAGGGTTTTCTTTTAATTTGTAGAGATCTTTTCCAAAAACTTATCAGTAACAGAATTTTTTGGTTATTCCTTGACTAACCTGGACCTCTAGTTCTGAAATGTTAGGGAATCGCTGTTCTCCATATCAAGGAAGGAGTTGGAATGTGAAGCATATAAAAGAAATGGAGGCTGGGTCTCTAGTCCTTAGTTCCCTGCCCAGCTGGGCAATGCCACCTGCTCCCCTGAGATCATGACCTAAAATCAAGAATCAGACACTTAACAGACTGAGCCACCCAAGTGCCCCTCTTTGTAGGGTGTTTTTGTTTTTGTTTTTTGTTTTGTTTTGTTTTGTTTTTGCCAACTTGATTCTATTTCATTATTCATTAAGGTAGCCACTGGCCACATGTGGCTCTTGAACGTTTCAGTTTGGCAAGTCCAAATGGAGAAGTGCCTGTTCTCAGTGTAAAATCCACACTGAATTTCAAAGACTTAGTATAAGCAAAAGGGAATATAAAAGATAACATATGAAATTAGTAATATTTTGAATCTGCTGGGTTAAATACAACATTATATAAATTCATTTCACTGGTTTCCTTTTACTTCTGTTAATGTGGCTACTAGCCAATTTAATTTACCAGAGTGGATAGCATGACATTTCTCCATTTCTATTAGGCAAGACCAACATGGTGACCGCAGCCCTACCCTGCCTGTTGCCAGAGCAAGGCAATATCCTTGCTACATGCTTTGAGCTTTCTGAGCCTGGGTTCCTTATCTTATAAAATAGAGCATCATAATAGTACACACTTCGCCGTGTTGCTGTGGTTGTCGTTAACTTCAGCGAGGTGCCAATGTACAACCCACCGGCTGTGTGTGTGCAGCACCTCTAGCAAGCCCTCCAGAAAGGTCCGTTTTTAGAGTCATTTCACTGACTGCCCTCACTCTACGTTGTTCTTAGTCTTTTCTTAATAAATGTTTGTTTCCTTGCAGTTTCTGTCTAACTGCGTGGTCGGGACTTCCCTTGAAGAAATTACAGAAGAAGAGGAGGAAGAAGATGAAAATAAGTCAACCATGCCGGAAGCCTCAGCAGCCAAACTGAAGGAAGGCACCTTCCAGATTGTGGGCACGCTCTCCAAGCTCGAAAGCGTTCGGCCCGACTTTGCTGTGGAGACGTACGATGTAAGTCTAGTCAGTTTTTGCTAAGAGTAGACCAAGGGCAGAGCCACCTCGAGCTCCAACACCTTATTCTTTGCTTCTCCTCTCTTCCGCAAACATGGGGGTGGGACAAGGTAAGGGGCAGGTGGAGACAGGTCCTCCTCTGATGGAGAGCAACCATTGTCTCCACTTTAAATATTTGCCTTGCCTGGGAGCAAAGAATTTAAGTTAGATATTCTTGGAAGGGATGGATCTAATCTAGACTTCCAGACTCATAAGATTTCTAAACTTGGGGTGCCTGGGTGGCTCAGTTGGTTAAGCGTCTGACTCTTGATTTCGGCTTGGGTCATGATTCAGGGTTGTGAGATCGAGCCCCACGTCGGGCTCTGTGCTGTGTGTGGACTGCTTAAGATTCTCTCTCTTCCTCTCCCTCTGCCCCCCCCCTAAAAAAATTTCTAAACTATGTTTAAAATGCATTCAACCCTACATTACCTAACAACCCTGGGCTATGGTGGGTGCTGACCTCTGTGAAAGAGAAACGTCCTTTGGTATTAAACCACTCAATAATAACGTATCATTCATTATGTTGCTGTCTTATTGAGAGACAGTGCTGCTGTTGTTGAAAACCCACCCCTGTGCTCTGGAGCTGAAATATAACATGAAGATGGAGTTTGGGGATAAAGAGGAACGATAGTTTTATTACTTTGCCAGGCAAAGGAGGATGCAGCAGGCTAATGCCTTCACAACTGCAGACGCTTCCAGTTAAAAAATGGGCAGAAGACAGGAACAGACAGTTTTGGAAAGAGGACATACAGATAGCTAAGAGACACTTGAAACGATGCTGAACTTCACTCGTCATCAGAGCAACACAGATCAAAACTACAATAAGGTAGCGCCTCCCACCTGTCAGAACGGCTAAAATTCACAAGTCAGGAAACAACGGTGTTGTCGAAGATGCGGAGAAAGGGGACCCTCTTGCACTGTGGGTGGGAATGCAAACTGGTGCAGCCACTCTGGAAGACAGTACGGAGGTTCCTCAGAAAGTTAAAAATAGAGCTACCTTACGAGCCAGAAAGTGCACTACTAGGTGTTTACCCAGAGGATACAAAAATACTGATTCAGAGGGGCACCTGCGCCCCAATGTTTATAGCAGCAATGTCTACAATAGCCAAACAATGGAAGGAGCCCACATGTCCGTCGATGGGTGAATGGATAAAGAAGATGTGATATATTTTACGCTGGACTATTACTCAGCCATCAAAAAGAATGAAATCTTGCCATTTGCAATGACATGGATGGGACTAGAGGGTATTATGCTGAGTGAAACAAGTCTCTCATAGACAAATGCCAAATGATTTCACACGTAGGTGGAATTAGGAAACAGATGAACATATGGCAAGGAGAAAAAGAGAGAGGGAGAAGCAAACCATGGGAGACTCTTAAGTATAGAGAACAAACTGGGGGTTGCTGGCGGGGAGGTGGGCAGGGGGATGGGCTAGATGGGGGATGGGTATCAAGGAGGGTGCTTGTTAGGATTAGCCCTGGGTATTATATGTAAGTGATGAATCGCTAAGTTCTACACCCGAAACTAATATTACACTGTATGTTAACTAACTGGAATTTAAATAAAAACTTGGAAAAAAAGCAAAAAACAAAACACTGCAGACCCACCCCACCCCGGGTAAAAGGCTGAGAGGTTTTATAGGAAAATACAGGATCTGAGTGGTTTCCGTAAGAATCCAGTCGGTACTGCCAGCCTTGCTCCTCCCATCTTCAAGGTGGTCTCCTGATGCCACTGGTGCTGGCCATCGGAGTCTCATTACTAAGTATACATTGAGGTCAGCGGGATGTCAATACCGATACCCAGTTCCTGGAACAAAGGATTCTACGGAAAAGCAAGTGAAGGGGGGGGGGTGCTTCTAGAATGAAGAAGAGAAAAATGTGTTCAGTTTAAAATCAAGCCCTGCTGAAGCACTAGCATATCTATCTTAATTTCCACCCATCTTTACATTTCTCTAGCGGTTTCACCGCTTCCCCATAACAAATGCTACCCAATCCTCGTGCTGCGACATTTAAATACCTGTGAGAGGGGTGTCCCTCTCATCACCCTGCCTGCCGCTCCTCAGACCCTACCGTACAACTTTGCACACACCAAAACCTGCCACAGGCTTTCCTCTTCCAACCCCACCCAGTCCTAGTCATCCATCAAGATTTAACTCGGGATATCACCTCCTCCAGGAAGCCCTCAGTGATTTCCACTTCTTCCTCAGTCCCAGTCTAGATACTGAGCTCTTTTCTTGTACTCCCATAGCATCTTTACCTGCCTACATCATCACACTTGTCACACTTCATGGTTATTGTCTGTCTCTTGTGGGTGGCCCGGACTACAACTAGCAACCCCTTGAGAATAGACACAGCACCTGACTTTTTCTCCTGCTCATCTGTGCATCTTTGGCCCCGAGCACATCGACCGGCAGAAAGTAGCTCTCAATAAACATTCGTGACATGAATGAATGAGTCCCCTCCTGCCATGCGAGGGAACTTTCTCCACCACTTACCCACTTTCACACTCTCCAGGGTCTTTGCTCACGACTTGCTGCTTTCTTTCCTCCTCTCCATGTGCTCCATGCTCACATCTTTCCAAGTGTCAATAACACTGCATTGCTCCCCCCCCCCACCCCGGGCTGGCTAACCTCCTCTTCCACTGCCCACCCCTACCGAGCCCAGCCACCACTGCCACATTCGCCGGCCTCACTCCTGCACTCCTGGCCACTTGTGAGTCTCGTGCCAGGAGGCTCTGCCCCCACCACATCGCAGGAAATGCCCTGGCCAGTGTCACCAGGGAGCTCCTAATTCCCAAAGTCCTGTCTTCCCTCGCTTCCCACGGGAGAAAGTCTCCTTCCCCCTTCCTCAGCCTTCACTGCCTGACTTCTCCTGTGCATCTGAATCTCCCTTTAAATGCAGTTTTCCCCTAATGGATGTCCTTCTTCAATCTTATCCAATCCTATGGCTTCAGCTCCCCAATAGGAGCCAATGCTTTTCAAATCTGTCTCCAGCCCTGTTGACCTCCAAATCCAGCTGCCCTCTAGTGCGCTCCCCCCAGAAGTCCTGCTGGCACTTCTAAATCAGTATGCCCCAAATTAAATTTATCACACTCCTCTGCAAACCTCTCTACGTTTTAGACTCCTCATTTTTACTAAGGACCTTGCTCTCTATCGGTTCAGGCTGTTTGGGACTGCAAGTGGAAGGGAAATGTGGCAACACAAGCTGGCTTATTAAATAAGGAAATTCTTCAGTTTATGTGGCTGGTGGTCTCAAGGAAGATGCTGTTTCAGGGCTGGCGTGATCCGGGGGCTGCTGCTGCTTTTTCTGCCCCTTCCTGGGCTCTGCCTTCCCTTAAGGGTAACTTCCTTCTCAGGTTGGCAGCAAGGCAGCAACAGTCCAGAGCCTTACAGTCACAAACAGCAACCCTTGTAGCCTCCAGACTGGGGACATGAATTTCTGTTGTTTAAGCCCCTCGGTTTGTGACACTAAGTGACAGCAGCCTCTGGAAATTAGTGCAGCTGGATGCAAAAGGCCTTAGGGAACCGGGCTGCGGAAACTGGCTGTCTGTGTGGTTGGGTTTAACAGGGATGCATTAGCCCTGCCAGGGTAGTCCTCTATATGGAAAGGCGTTCACCTTGCTTTTGTTCTTTAACCAAGTTATGTGGTAAGAGATCACGTCTGGTCTGAAATATTCTGCTCTAAAGCAACTGGTCAAGGAACTGTGGGGAATATCTGATCCTCAGGATAACTGGACTAACAGCAAATGCAAATCCTGATTTGGAAACGCAGGGTCCTCTGATGGTTGTCTTACTACCTGCCCACGGTAGGGCACTCCTAGGAAACATGCCGACATCCACATAGGAAGGAATAACTATTTAAAACATGATGATCACTAAAGTTACTGTTGTCTAATGGAAGAATTTTGTATTTTTACCCATTTAAAAGTTTCTGTATTTTTAAAACATTCCCAACTGTCAAGTGTAATAAGGCACCTTACATCTACAAAGAGGACCAATTAATTCCAACTTGAGGATTCTGAAACAATCCGCATTAATCACTCATCAGCACTTGTGAGTGATTCATGATATATAATGGCTCGAATAATCGTGCATAGAGTTGAAGTTAGTTTCAAATGCCTCACACATTTTCTTTCAGTGTGTTGTAATTCTTCCCTTCTGAATTGGGGTTTAAACAGCATGCAGAAAATAGTACCTAAGATCATTATGCAATTTTTAAATCATCTGTTCCCAGCTATTTCCATAAACTTATTTGTTACTTGGAAACTACACACAGAAGAGAGCCAAAATTTCATTTTAAATAGAAATCCTGCAAATGTTTTCCTGTAGGACATTTCATCTGCAGTATATCTAATTTGGTAATTGTCATTCCGGCTAAATATTAAGGTTAGCTCCTGGCAACAAATGACTGTCAATTCTCTTTTTCAGACCATCTCTCGAGAGCACCTTCTCATGCGCCTCCTGGAGTGTGACGTCATCATTTATAACATCACCGAGAACCCACAGCAGGCAGAGGAGGCCATCTGGGCAGTCTCTGGTCAGTGAACCGCTCTCTCCTCTCTCCAGGGAAGCTACTCTTGTGCAACTTCCTTAACCTTAGAGCCGTCTAGTGACCACGAGGCAAATTACGACCCCGGGAAAACCTGTCTGAGACCTACCCAAAATAAGAATGAAATTAGGCTAATGAATATGCCTTTGGATGGTGTTAAAGCTAAGCTGAGGCATAAGGAAAATCTTCGAGAGTTTATTTGAGCAAAACTTGATTCATGAGAGCTCGCCACATCGGAAGTGGTTCGGAGCTCTCCAGCAACGGAGCCAGGGGAGAGACAGACAGAGCAAAGGCGGAGCAAAGCAAGGGAATTATTGGATTGGCTATAGCTTAAGCATTTGCCCGACCTGGAAGAGCCTCGCTGCCGGTCGTGATTGGTCATCCTCGGGTTTTGATTTCCTAACCCTGTGGCCTTTACAGACCTAGGTTTTGGTTTGCTTATGGGGACTGCTATGGCCTTAGAGCCACCTGAGACTTAATGGCCTCCTTGAATTAATTGAACAATGTGCGCTTCTGAAGAATAGAACTGGTTAATCGTGAAAAGAAAGGAAACAGTAACTTTCAAAATTCAACCTGTATTCATTCTACAGGCACTGCTTAAGGAGGTAGGGTTAAATGCATTGGGAAGATACAAAGACAAACGAGGCAAAGATTATACCCTCAAAGTCCCTGTAGTCCCACGGGAGAGATGAGGCACACGTGAGGAACTTTAATGCAGGACAGAGAATGGCATGTTCACAAGAAAGGCATCACAAGACAGGTGTGCCTTTAAGAGGAGAGGACTTATTTCTATGAGGATTTGAGTCAATTCAACAAATGTCCACTGATAGCAAGGGTCAGCGAGGGCTTGGGCAGAATGCTTACATTTTTCAAATGCTTTCAAAACTGTAATGAACTCTAAGGACCACAGGTCTGAGAGAACAGGGTGATGTTTAGCAATTTGGGGCTGTTATGATTCATCTCTTGATTAAGTCGGGAGCAAAGGAGAAAGCGTATCAGCTTATTTGAATCAGCATCCTAGACTAGCAGGACAGCCAAAAAGACGCAGAGCACCTTATATTTGAATATTTTATACACATCAGTATTTTTGTTTCAGGCAGATTAGATCAGAGGTCAGCAAGCTTTTTCTGTAAAGGGCCAAAGAGTAAATATTTTTGTCTATTCGAGCCAACTACTGTGCTGTTGTAGCAAGAAGGCAGCCATAGACAATATGGAAATGATGGGCTAGGTTCCAATAAAACTTTATTTATAAAAAAAGGCAATACTTTACCAACCCTTGAATAAGATCAATAGCAAAGCAATATTTTAGCTGAAATTCAAAGAAATGGAATGCAGCCTCAGGAATGCCTCTACCACATTCCGGGAAATAGTGGAAAAGTACTGTCTGCGGATGTGTGGGATTCCTCAGGGGCTTAGAATGTTTGATTTCTCTTTTATAACTTGTGCCTACATTTCATCCAGTGAGAAACAAATCAAAAACACGAACATTGTATCGTCTTTTGAAGCAGAGCTTTTCTGAAAAGCCTACTTTCTGCATGTTGTCCCTTTGCAAATATCTACAGATGATGTATAACTGCCCCTTCTAAAATAATTGCACCATTTAAAATTGCAATCAGAGCTAACATTTATTGAGTTCCTTCTTTTGTGTCAGGCTTCGAAAACTAATTTTTCTATATAATGTATACTTGCAATGTTTAAACATTTTTTTCTGAAATAAACCCTGGGCATGTTTTGAAAATTAAAAAGCACAGTAGGGCTGGGGCACCTGGGTAGCTCAGGCGGTTAAGATTCTGAGTCTTAGTTTCAGCTCAGGTCATGATCTCAGGGTGGGGAGATCGAGCCCCGCATTGGGCTCATACACTGGGCAGAGTCCACTTCAGATTCCCTCTCCCTCTGCCCCTCCCGCTCGTGCTCTCTCTCTCTTTCTCTCTCTCTAAAATAAATAAATCTTAAGATAAAATAAAAAGCACAGTAAGGCTTAGAATAAAAAGCTACAATTCCTTGCATTTCCCTTCTACTCCATCCCTACACCCCAAAAGGAAGCTCATTTAACCCACTTGTACCTTTTAATGCATAAAAATGCTTGCACTGATGTCCTTTGGTTATGAATTTGAGACATTAGCCCCGGCCCTCCTGCTGTGACAGATGAGCTGCTCCTCCTCATAGGACCCCCCCACTGCGCCCGGGGGGTGGGGGGGGAACATAATGGTTTCCCAGATTTTGACACCGCATCTCCTTTCGTGAGCTTTAAAATGGAGTGTGTTTTACTGCCTTCTTCATTCTAATGAGCAGCTTTAATAATTAAGAAAATGTTACCTCTCTATTTGGGGGAAAGGTTTTAACTGTCTTACCTCATTTTTGAGAAGCAGAGTGTGTGTGTCTGCAAGAAAGTACAGTCAGAGGCCCTCAGCCTGTCATCGGGGTCACCTGAGGGGGTGGGGGGAGTGTGGGCTTGGTGGGGCTTCGAGAATTTTGTCCTTTTACCTGATGTGCACATTCTTAGATTTGGGGTTTATTTTTTGTTTTGGGCTTCTTTGCATGTTTGTTTGTTTGTTGTGGGTTTTTTTCTGAGATTTTTATTTATTTATTTGAGATAGAGCAAGAGCAAGAAAGAGAGAGAAAGAGAGAGAGAACATGAGAGGGGTGGAGGGGCAGAGGGAGGAGAAGCAGGCTCTCCACTGAGCAGGGAGCCTGACACGGAGCTCAGGGTTTGATCCCAGGACCTGGGATCACGACCTGAGCCAAAGGCAGGCACTTAACCGACTGAGCCAGGCACCCCTGTTGTTGTTGTTGTTGTTGTTGTTGTTGTTGTTGTTGTTGTTTGCAAAGGATATGTCTTACTTCTTAATATGTTTTATTAAGTAATTTTAAAATGTTTTAATATAAGAGGCTTCTCCTACCTTACTTTTCACAGATGCTATCAAAAGAAGGCAAGATGACACAGGAGAAGGGAACAAGTATTAGGAATGAGAAAAACCATTTGCATATAAGGATAAAATGTGCTTGTTCACTAGTGAACAAGGAGATGATTTTAGACCCATTAAAATGATCATAAATGAAAGGATAACCCACTTTGAGGAGCTCTAAGTGGGCCGAGCAGTCCCAAACTAGGCCAGTCTGAAGCACAGTAGAGCCAAAAGGGTAAAAGGGCAAAATTAAATTGAAGAGGCCATTTTTGTTAATAGAATGAAAATGGAACCAAAATTAACACTTGAGTCGGAGATTAATACGTGGACATAGTGTTCTCATCCTCAATTCAGTAACGCCTTCGCACCTTAGGGTCGGACTCCACACATTCATTGGATTCAGGGTATCAGCATTCTGTTGTTTGGCTTCTTTAGGGAATCAGCTCGTGAGACTAAAAATGTACCATGACAACCGTGTCACTTAGCTCCTCTGACAATTTAATTAGACCTCCCTTTAGATTTTTTTTCTGGAAAATTATACATCATGAAAAATATTTTAATGGAATCACATGCTGACAGTATTTAAGGAGATTTAATGCTTCAGTGTGTGGAGACCCCCCGCCCCGGGAGGCGACAAACCCTTTAGCAATCCAATGTTCATGCTTCCATCCACCACTGTTTTAAATTCTGATCCCTACAGAGTGTCCATAATCAGCCATTCCCGCCGTACCCGAGGCCCTCCAGCCACGGCCCACAGCACCTGCTGCATAGGCTGCCTCCCCGCCCAGGCCAGGGGGAGTGGGAAGGGAGGTCACCCCCCCAGATTACTTCCTTCCACAGCGGCGCAAGCGACACAGGACCGCTTTAGGTGAAATCGTAAGGGGAGGGGTCTCACCTTTGGATTTGGGGCCTTTGTAGCCCCAGCCCCAACCTTGCTAGGTCCTTCTGCTGTATTCTCCACGCAGCCGGCTGGCTGTCGGGCATAGCGGGGAGAGCCAGCCTTTGCAACCAGGCTGCCGGGATCGGACTGTGCCCCCCACCTCTCCTCCATAGCTCTGGGCAAACTGCACCCCAGTTCCCAATCTGTAAAACAGAAATAATAGTAGGACCTATCTCATAACAGTAAAGATGCAGGAAAGGCCGTGAACTGTTCTAGTCCATACCAGCGAGGATCAGTGCTCCCACTGGCCCCCCGTAAAAGTGCAATCACACTGCTACAGGCCAGGAGGCAGAAAGGAGGGTTAGACCTGGGGCTGGGCTCAGTAGAGTTTGGGCGGCTAGAGGGAGAATGCCAAGAACCATGAAGGCAGGGGGACCAGTCAGGGAAGATCAGAGGTGACCCCCGTCTTAATTTCAAGTCCCATACATGATGGGGAAAACAAGATCTTTGTGAATCCAAATAACGGCCCCACTTTCTGGCCCTACAGCACTGAATGAAGAAGTCAGCCACTTTGAAAAGCGCAAGGTGTTTATTTTAGTATCCACGGTGATGACCTGGGCGCGATCCAAACCCCTGGACCCTGTAAGTAGTGCACTAACTTTTCCTTTTTTGTTTTTAAATAAAGCTTTATTTATTTATTTGAGAGAGAGAAAGTGAGTGAGAGGGGAGAGGGGCAAAAGGAGAGGGAGAGAGAGAACCCCAAGCCAACTCCCCACAGAGTGAGGAGCCCAACGTGGGGCTCAGTTCTGGGACCCAAGATCATGACCTGAGCTGAAATCAAGAGTCAGATGTTCAACCAACTGAGCCACCCAGGTGCCCCTATACTAGCTTTTCCTTTATGCAGCCTTTCACCCTGAATACCTTGTGATCTGTGTGTGGAGAGAACTTTCTACAGTGCACTGTGTATTCTTGGCCTCCTGAACCCTATCCCATAATAAGCATTTAGCAGAAATCACCAACTCTAAGCACACTCAATTCTGAGGGGCCTCACTGTGTTATGTGCCAGTTAGGAAGGAAAAGATAAATGATACCTATTAAACCGTAACCATGCTTACTTATCACTTAGACTTCTTATCTGAAAAAGCTCTCTTTTAGGAGTATTGAGACCTCTATTTCTGTCATACACCTTCTCATGCAGAGATGAAAAGGAGAAAGGACGCCCCACAGAGCTGTTATAGGAACCCCCAAACCCCTTCATCTTCAGAGGCCAGGTGTGTGACTCACCCCTACCTACTGTCTTTGTCCACACAATAACTCAGTAGGAAAGCTGCCTCGTGTCATTTCCTTCCTTTTCCATAAAGTGCGCGGTTATTCCTCTGCAGGAGAGTGTGGACTTGCAGTCGGTCTTCCGGGGCTGTTGACTTTCTTTACTGATATCAGATGGACCTTTGCCATTCTGCCCCAGTGCCTTCGTGCCCGTGAACCACCTTTTCACTCTGGTGCTGAATCACAGAGCAATCTTGTGAAAGACATTTAGAAAGGCAGTTCAATGAACAGGTGCAGTGCCTGATTCCATCAGAAGGGATAACAATATCAGTTGTGCTCAAGGTCACCCAGGTGCCAGCAAGGACGGCGTCAACACTTCCTGGCTGAGCACCTCCGTAAGAACCCACTGATCGATCGCAAGGCACATTCTCACTTCAGAGCTCAGAATGTGGGGAGGGAAGGGCACATGTTAGAATCAATGGAATACATTCCTTATCAGGAGGAAATATGTAGGGACTTACCACACATTGCGTCAAAGGCCATTTGTTTGTTTAATTGTCTCTCCCTTGGTGAACTGGGAGATCCTTGAGATCAGAGACCTAAGGTTTTCTGTCCTTTTCTCGTAAAGTTCACTCACCCACTCCATCTGGTTGCCGTCACCTCAACGGCCAAGCTGGTCATTTGACTCCTGTTCTAGTTTCTTCCTTCAGACTGTCCAGTGAAGTGTCTGTTACAAAACCGTCATTGGTCACTTGACTGGCAGCTGGCCTGCCAGACTGTGCTCACTCCTTCAGTTATAAACTAACTCGTACTGAATTCAGCAAGATGGGAGTGTATTGGCTCATAACTGGCAAGTCCGAAGGTGGACTTCAGGCACAGCTGGAGCTAGAAGCTTAAACAATGGCTTCAGAGCTCACTACTCTCTCTCTTCTGTTGCTTCCTTCCTTCCTGAGTAGTCTTCATTCTCAGGTAGGCTCCCCTCCTGCTGGCCCCAGCAGCTCCCAGGCTTACCTCTCCAGAGCTTCAATTCCCTTGTTCACTTTGGTGGTCCCAGGACTGGAATATGCTATGAGTCCAAGTGTTGGGCCTAAACTTGAGCCAGTCACTATGGCCAGGGGAACACAGAGCTCGGGTGGTGGGCCAGGCCTGGGGTTATATACTCACTTCTAGAGGCAGGGAGGATCAGTCCCTAAACTGCGTGGGCTGAGAGTGGAGAAGAAGTGGGTCCCCCAGAAGAAAATATAGGGAAATGGCTGCCGTGTTAGCTCCTATGTCCTGTGGTACGTCTGTATCCTCTCCCTGTGGTTCTAACTTATATTTCCTCGACAGCCCATGATGGCTTGAAGTGAGGTTTACGAAAGTGTAACTTATGTAAAGTACAGGTGACCCTCTTTCCTGGACACTAATGTGAGTTTTGACAAATGCACACGGTTGTGTAACCACCACAGCAGTCAAGACAGAGAACCAATTTGGGGGCGTTTCCATCACGCCCCAAGATTCTCTACCCCACACCACACAAAAGCTCACTTCCGGATGGATCATATAATTAAAAGTAAAAGCCAACACTTTGATTTTTTAAGAAAAATTAATAGAACTTGTAGAGGAAGAGTTCTTAAACAGGACCTAGTAATGCTAAATATGACCCCCAAAAATGAGTAAAATCAACTGCAGTGGAATGAATGAGGTAGTTATGGATGAAATGATGCTGTGTGTGAGATTTGCCTTCGAAATCACCCCGGGGTTGAGGAAGGAGATGCAGGGCCGAGAGGAAACCAGGTTCGCTATGCAGGAACCCGAATAGAATCTCGAATCGTGCGGAAACATCACACGAACCCAAACTGAAGGGTGTTCTATTAGAGAACTAGTCCATGTGCTTTTAGAATGGCAATAAAAGACAGAAAACCGAAGCCCTGCTCCAGATAAAGATGAGTGAGACATGGCAGTTCCGGGCCAGACGGGATCTTGGGCTGGACCCTCTGCCGGAGGATAAAGCGCTATAAAGGACATCGCTGGGACAGCTGACGACGTTGGAGCATGGACTGTTGGTTGGATAAAATTATTTTATCAACATTAAATTTCCTGAATTTTATCACCGTATTATAGTTTCATGAGAGAATGTGTTTAGGAGATACGCACTGAAAAGTTAAGAGAAGAGGGGCACGGTGTATGCAGCCTGCTCTCAAATGGTTCAGAAAGAAAGAAAGAACGTGTGTGTGCTGTGGGGAAATATAATTAGGAGCAATGTCTTCACCCAACCCGGAAAATCCCTCTGCAAGCCAGTAGAGAAAGAAAACAGCTTTATTACTGAGCAAGCATTAGAATGGAATGTCATGCACGTTGTGGGCAGTCCGCTAAGAGATTCCAAAGATAGAAGGAAATCTCACCTTTTTCTGTAGCCAAGCAGATTCAGTCCATTGCATACATGTTTCCTGATAAACAATAACTAGTTTTTGAGTAAGGGGACTTGACAGCGCCATCTGTCACAGATCGTTCGTCCTAGATTCACCTAGTAATTTGGGTGGCCATCTGTGTTAGCTAATTGGGTTTATCCAGAGGAAAAACAAAACTTTCCTATCTTTACGACAGGAGGTAGTTCTGCAGCTGAGAGCAAGGTGTGCAGCAATGTCAGGCTCCTACCTTCCCGCAGAAACTGGAAGACAGGTGCTCTCTCCCTTAATGTTTACATTTCAAAGAGGTATCTCCCAGGTCCTTGAGAAAGACCTTTCTTGGTTAGATAGCTGGCAAGAGGCTTATTTTGCTTCTAAAAAAAAAAAAACCTCACGCACTTGGGGTACCTGGGTGGCTCAGTCAGGTAAGTGTCTGACTCTTGATTTCAGCCCAGGTCATGATTTCAGGGTCCTGGGACTGAGCCCTGCATCTGGCTCCGAGCTCAGCAGGGAGTTTGCTTGTGATTCTCTCTCTCCCTCTGCCTCTGCTTCCCTCTTCCCCACTTGTGTGCTTGTGCTTTCTCTCTCTCAAATAAATAAATAAATAAATAAAATCTTTAAAAAAAGACACACATTTCAAAGAGACAGAGAAAGAACTTACAAACTTTTTCTGAAAGTATAAGGCTCTGAGAAAAAAGGATGGGGGAGAAGCCTCTTCCCTCGTCAACAGGGAGAATTAAGCTTCTTATTTTTAATTTGTATTTGTCCTTAAGATATTCATACAAATAGAAAGAGAGATACAATGAGAAAACAATGTGATGAAATTTTAAAAATGAGTGGATCTGAGGGGGAAAAAGGTATAGGAGTTCTCCATATTGTTTTTGCAAACTTTCCGTAAATGTGAGATTCTGTCAGTGTGGAAGTTCACAAGTAAGTAAAATGTCGAGAAGCACACTGGGCGCAGAAGAAAGAAGAAAGGTGGAATTTCACTTGTCCCTGTTGTTGCTGTTGTTGCTGTTTTCAGATTTATTTACTTATTTGAGAGACAGAGAGCTGGGGGTGGGGGCGGGGAGGGGCAGAGGGAGAGGGAGAGAGAAACTCAAGCAGAGCACTGAGCACAGAGCCCCATGCAGAGCTCGATCCCACAACCCTGAGATCAGGACCCTGAAATCAGGAGGTGAGCTGAAACCAAGAGTTGGACGCTCAATGGACTGCATCACCCAGGTGTCCCTCAGTCTCCCCTGTTTGAGGCACAGTTGCACTAATAGTCTAGGGTTTTTGTGCAAGTCACAAGTGACTTGTGATGATGAGTTGAGCTCAGCTAAATTTGTAAGGGCAGGACATGGGAGGATCTGATAAATGTGAGGCCTCAAAACATGGCTCTCTGTCACCCAGCCCCACACAAATACTGAATAAAACCATTTGAGTGCAACCCCTTAATGAGTTCCTTTAAGGCCTATGACTGCCTCCTTGCCCAGAGATGTTCACCATCCCAGTTGTGGTTACGGTTGGGAGAGGAAGTTCGAATATCTGTCCTCAGTGTCTGTCATAGAGATGACTGGTTCCCCCTTTTCTAGGGAAATGGAACAAACTGAGCCAAACCTGCTCTGAAGGACTGTTTGTCCCCCAAAAATCTAACTGAAGGGTGTGGGGCAGAGGAAGACTTTGGCATCAGTGGAAATCAGGGCTTTCAAGTTGCAAGTAACAGAATCTAGCTAGAGCTAGCAGACACAGAAAGAGGACGCTGTTGTGAAGATACAAGCAATGTCTTACAAAATCCATGGACAGAGAGCCATCAGGCCGTAGAGGTTGGGGAGCTGGGCAGACCCTGTGCACCTGTCCCCCTGCTCTTCTCTGCTTCTGCCTTCTCGTCATCATCCCAGGAAATCTTAACAACCTGGTCCGAGGAAAGTAGGGGTCATTAACAAGATATGTCAAGCTGGAAAAAAATCATTGTGAACTCATGACTTTAAGAAAGACAGATCTCTGGGGCGCCTGGGTGGCACAGTTGTTAAGCATCTGCCTTCGGCTCAGGGCATGATCCCAGCATTCTGGGATCAAGCCCCACATCAGGCTTCTCCGCTAGGAGCCTGCTTCTTCCTCTCCCACTCCCCCTGCTTGTGTTCCCTCTCTCGTTGGCTATCTCTATCTCTGTCAAATAAATAAATAAAATCTTTAAAAAAAAAAAAAAGACAGATCTTCAGCTCTGTCATTATGAAAAAATGGCAGCCCTCCTGGGCCTCCCTGAGACACAATTAATTGTTCATCCCTAACGCCACTTTTTGGTACACTAGCTCCAGGACACTACGGAAGGTACTGGATTCGTGTTTCGGGTCAGTAAAAACCTGGGTAAGCCTGGAACGTATCTTTGGTGCTAGGAAGCTAAGACATTTTCAGAGATGCCATGGGCAGTGCTGAGAGTCCAAGGAGGGCTCCCCAGTAGCCCAGTGGTGAAGGGTGAGCATCAGGAAAATAATTTTGCATGCTGGGCATTTCCCACTGCCCTTTCAGATCCAGTCTCCACTTTTCTCCACCCTGCTCTGGTCTGACAGGCTAGGTCAGCAAGCAAGCTTGCCCTCTCCTGCCCACTGGGTTTGATTTTATTTATTTCTTAGAGAATGAGAGAGTGAGCGCAAGCACGAGCAGGGGGAGCAGCAGGCAGAGGGAGAGGGAGAAGCAGGCTCCCCGCTGAGCAAGAAGCCCGATGCGGGACTCGATCCCAGGACCCTGGGATCATGACCTAAGCCAAAGGCAAATGCTTAACCTACTGAGCCACCCAGGTGTCCCAATAATGCCGTTTTTAAACTCTCCTCAAATTACCCACTTTGTCCTGCTAAGACGCCGCCTGACACATTGTGGTTAACTGAAATCCATTGAGTTGGTGAAAAGCCATGACGTCATTATACAACTCAAAAGAGAAAGGTGAGCTTGGATTGGTGTAGACACTGCTGGTCCCCTGGCACCCACCCCCCTCCTCCGTCTTCCTTGCCAGCAGAGTCCTGATTTGCTCAGGATTTGCCCATGAGAGCCAGGGAAAGGGGACGCTATCCCCAGCTCCAGGGGGAAAGCCTTATGAATCCAAATGAACCGTGATGGCCCCATTTCTCTCACCAATGATGAGCTAAGGGGCAGGCATGAAAGCTAATTCCAGAATGCCAGGGAGTAACAGCCAAACCCCAGACACGTAGAATGTCTTAGCCGTGGTGAAAGTTTATTCCTTACTCGTATGCAACATATGACAGGTGTTCTTGATGAATGAGTAAGTGTCCTCCCAACTCTGATTTGGGACCCAGGTTCCTCCCACTGGATGGCTTGACCATCTTCCAGAGTGGCCTCCAGAACCATTATGCAAGTCTACATCAAGCTTGGGGACTCGGGGTAGAAGGCACAAAAGATCACACACGGGAAGCTTTCCAAGCCAGGCGTGGAAGACATGTGCATCCCTTCCTAAATCCCTTTGACTAAAACCCAGTCACGTGGCCACACCCAACTGCAAGAGAGCTGGCGATATGTCATCTAGCTCTGCACCCAGGAAATCAGCGTGGTCCAGGCGTTGGCACAGAGAGAAGTCTGCCAGGAAACCTCTGTGAAGGGCTCGTCCCTGATTAGACGATGCAACCTTCTTTCTGGGGATACTGTCCCCTCGGACATGACACTTGGAACTAACTGCTGCTGTCAGTCTTGCTAGGAGCCCGAAGAGGGAGGGCACACCCCAAGGGAGAGAGAGCCGAGAGAGCATCAGAGGAGCAGAGAAGCCCATCACAGGGCACCTGGAGCTACCCTGGCTCTTTTGTGTTGTTTTGTTTTAAGGAGGCCCCACACCCAACACAGAGCCCAACATGGGGCTTGAACTCACAACCGTGAGATCGAGACCTGAGCCAAGATCAAGAGCCAGACACTTACCAACTGAGCCATTCAGGTGCCCCTGGAGCCACCCTGCTTCTGATGTTATTTTGGGGAGATAATGAATCCCATCAGTGTTGAGGCCATTTTGAATTTAGTTTTCTGTTCCTTGTAGCCAAAAGCATCCAAACGGATACAAAACTGTATACAGGGTGTTTATTTTTATTTATTTTTACTTTTATTTTTTTATTATGTTCAATTGGCCACCATATAATACATCATTAGTTTCTGATGTAGTGTTCAGTGATTCATTAGTTGCGTGTAACACCCAGTGCTCATCACAACACGTGCCCTCCTTAATACCCATCACCCAGTTACCCCATCCCCCTACCCTCCAGCATTTTTTAATACAAAAGAAGGGTAAATATAATAGAATATTTTCATTTGTATTTGTTTTAATAAGTGGGAGAATCTTAATACTTATGGGGCCTTTTTCTTTAGTATCTGTTTTATTTTTTTAAGACTTTAAAATTTTTTAAAAAATTTATTTACCTAAGAGAGAGAGAAAGTGAGGCAGAGGCAGAGGGGGAAGCAGAGTAGGACTTGATCCCAGGACCCTGGGATCATGACCTGAGCCGAAGGCAGGCGCTTAACCAGCTGAGCCACCCAGGCGCCCCCAGTATCTGTTTTAAAAGTATAGCTATGTGTTTGCTTTCTTATGTGTGAGTCAAGAGCGGTGACCGTTACTCAGCCACAGAGCTCGGAGGAGAAAGGACTGATGTGCTCTGATAGTCTCACGGAAGGTCCAGCAGGTGTGCCACACAAGCAGTCAAACACAATGACCAGTGGAAAAGCAGGCCCAACACCGTAGTACAAGACAACAGATTTCACCCAAACAGAAAGGGGAGGACCGCTCTGCAGAGTCAGTTCTTCACCTCCCGGAAGGATGAAGCCCCTAAGCAAGCTGACTGAGCGTAGTGAGATGTTACCAAGGCAGGCTACGTTTCCAGGAATGCTTCCGGCCACCACTGTGTGACAACCAAAGATCATGGATACACCGACAAAAAGCTGACTCATCATTTATTGGAAAAGCACAGATGCAAATAGTTACAAGGAACCAAAACCTCTATGAAAGAAACAGGATCAAAATATACTTCATTTGTCGTCTATTTGTAACAAGTGACATTTAAGGACTAGAGGGAACACAGCCCAGCGACCAGTAGCGAAGGTTCCTAGTGTGCAAGCCAGGTCTCTGTCCCAACCCAGCATCGGGATGACAACCTGCAGCCCAGGCTGGTTCCCATGGATGGGCAACAGTGCAGCTGGCCAGGGAGATGGCGAGCTTCCTTGCCCCTCAGTCCTGGGCTCAGAATGTCAAGGAAGAGGTTGACTGGCCATCAAAACCTGTGGCCAGAGAACCAGAGCACTGGGGATGTGACCATCTCTGCTGCAGCCACGAGGATGGAAGGTGAGGCAAATCCTAGAAGAGGGGTGCTGGGCACCCAGGGAGCCCAGGAGGGCCCATCAGGCAGGCTGCCCCCCCCCCATCATGACAGCTGGGGCTCTGGAGATGGACTCAATCCATCCCAAAGGCAAAGCCAATTACACTGTTGCCAGACCCCATGTGAGTGGGATCCCCAGATCTGGCAAATGCAGATACAGGATGCCCAGTTAAATTTGGAATTTAGAGAAATCATGAATAATGTTTAGCATAAGTATATCCCATGGGGGTATTTAAGACATACTTACACTGAGAAATTTTTTGTTTGTTTATCTGAAATTCAAATTTAGCTGGCTGTCCTGTATTTTTCTCTGGCAATCCTCCGTGTGAGCCACTGGGCATACTTTAGAGGTCAGCTAATCACATAATAGGTACTCATTGAGTGTCCACCACACCCAGAATTGAGGTGGGTTAGCTTGATCTTCTCCTGACTCTCTCCCAGTCTCCCTCCCACTGCAATACCACCATTCCAGCTGCTCCAGCCTCAGTGCCTGCCACCCACCAGCCAAACCATCAGTACATTGTGGTAACTCATCACCCAAAATGTGGCGGAATCCGTCTTGCTCTCTTTGTATCCATGGCGACGTTTTAGCCCAAGCCTTGGCCTTTACCACCCCCCACTATAAAAGCAGCCTGGTAACTGGTGCCTGCCATCACCTCCTTCCAATCCAATCTTTAAGGAACAGCCTAAGTGATCCTGTGAAAATATAATTCAGATCATGTTTTAGTTCTGTTTAAAATGCTCAAAAACCCTTCAGTGCCTTCTTATCCTCTTAGACTAAATGAAAATTTCTCAACATGGTCCACAAGCCCTGATCAACTGGCTATTGCCTGCCTTGTCCTCTACCAATTCCCAGCTTGGCCTTGGTCCTTTGGGCCCTTCCTGCCAATAATTGTGCCACTTCTGGTCCTCATCCTAGTGTTTTTGCTGTCTCTGATTCATTCCATGTAAACCCAGGACTCAAATGCTTTGGATTGATTATTGAACGTGGACCACTGTGATGTGGTTGAAAGGCTCCTTATTGAACCCTGTGTTTTAAAAATCTTCCTTCAACTACTAGGACCTCTATGTATGGATGGATCAGGGGAAGTCACTCTGTACCATGAGTCTCAATTTCTTCCTTTGATTTTCTGTAAGTTTTCATTTCCTTGTTCTGGAAGGATCCTTCCATGGATCCACACAGGAGGGTGAGCTGTGGAGGGAATCAATCAACATGATATGCCGCTCAGTGGACTGTGGAGAAATATTTTTCATCCTTGATTCCCAATGCAAATTGACATTTCACCTTATCTGACAGAAACTTGCATGTGGAATGCTTTTTCTAACAGGAGGTTGATTTAAGGGGAAAGGGCAAAGTGGAAAAGAGAAAAAAAACCCACAAGTTAGGTTAAAACATGAAATTATGTATGTTGCAAGAACTATTAAGAAATGGGTTATTAAAAAAAAAAAAGAAATGGGTTATTTTATTTACCCAAAGGATACAAACATAGTGATCCGAAGGGGCACCTGCACCCCAATGTTCATAGCAGCCATGTCCACAATAGCCAAACTGTGGAAAGAGCCCAGATGTCCATCGGCAGATGAATGGATAAAGACGATGTGGTCTATATATATAATGGAATATTACTCAGCCATCACAAAGAATGAAATCTTACCATTTGCAACAACGTGGATGAAACTAGAGGGTATTATGCTAAGCTAAATAAGTCAATCAGAGAAAGACAATTATCATATGATTTCACTCATGTGGAATTTAAGAAACAAAACAGGATCATAGGGCAAGGGAGGGAAAAATAAAATAAGATGAAATCAGAGAGGGAGACAAACCATGAGAGTCTTAACTCTAGGAAACAAACTGAAGGTTTGGGGGTGGAGGATGGGAGTGGGGGAGGGGGTAACTGGGTGACGGACATTAAGAAGGACACGTGATGTAATGAGTACTGGGTGTTATATGCAACTGATGAATCCCTGAACTCTACCTCTGAAACTAATAATACACTATATGTTAATTAATTGAATTTAAACAAAATAAAAATTTTTAAAAAGAAATGGGTTATTTAATATCTTTAAAAGACATTTAAATTTTTTATTTTGCCTAAGGTAAGTATAAATGATAACATTTGGCTAGCTAAAACATTTTCAAGGGAGTTGAATAACACTGGGAAAAGTAAGCAGTAGCTTTTCAAATGCTTTGTTTGAACTCTCTGGAACACAGTCGAGCCAGCATTTGGGGCTTAGAAGTTTTATGTAACTCTATGTTTTATGTCTCAGGTCTGGCTTTTTGTCTTTCATAGGATGATTCTGAGATTCCATTTACTGAAGAGGATTATCGAAGAAGAAAACACCATCCAAATTTTCTGGACCACATAAATGCTGAAAAAATGGTTCTCAAATTTGGAAAAAATGTAAGTCTGGAGTAGTAAAGCAGCTAGGGTGAGAGAAGTCCTTTCTGAGGCAGCGCTCGGTGCACACGGCCAGGGCTGGGCTGTTCCATGTGTATCTCAACTTCTTACACGTCTCTGTGTCTAGTCTCCTTGTCCTTATGCCCACAGATCTCTGAGCTTCAGGCTTACCCCAAGATGGGCTGTCCTTTGGTTCTGGTCCCGGTGTTGGTCCAGCCCACTAAGTTGACAGCCTTGTGTTAGGGCCCCAGGAGAGCTCAAGCCCTCGCCCACTAAGGTGTGGGTCCAAAGAGTCCTTTAGCCCAGAAGAGACAAATAACTCAGAGTCCAAGTGGGAAGGTGGGGAGCCACATTTCCCCCTTTTCCAGAATCTCTCTCATCTGATTCTTATACCAGAAAAGTGTGTATTAACCTTACCCTACAAATCTGGAGATGAGGCCTTCCAGAAGTTAAGTAACTAGCTTAAGGTCACATAATTAGGATTTGCTGAGCACCGTCCTGAGCACTTCTTGGCCTTGTCTGATCCACTCCGTACAGCAATGGTGTCATATACATACATAATTATCCCCATTTCACAGATGTGGGCGCTGTGGGGAAGAGGTACCAAGTGGTAGAGCTGTGGTTCAACCTCAGATCCATCCCACCACAAAGACAGCAGGGCTTATTTTTGTTTTATTTTTTCTGGATTCCAAAGCTCCATCATTCAATAGGGTTGATCTGGACGCAGGCACGGTCACGGTCACCTGCTATTATGATATACCTACGGCTGAGAACCTCTTGTGACACTAACAGCTTCTTAGCCTTCTGGTGCAGCAAAATTTATCATTTTGACACATAGATATTGTAAAACCATTGTATTTCCTTTCTTTTGTCAAAATAATAGTAGGAATGCCCTGGTGATGAATGAGTTCACTACACCTAAGAATTATTGAAGGTTTGCTCACTATATGCCAGGCGCTATGCTAAATGTTTTACTTATGGTAGTTCACATAATCCTCGTGTATCTCAATAACCCTCAAAATTCTGTGAATCAAGGGCTATTATCATTATCCTCATTTAGCTTATGTAGAACTTATATAGAACCCCCAAACCTCTGAAGGTTCCATCCACTACGTTTTTCCCATGAGCAGAGAACCCACTGTAGGGATATGTAATCATGGCTCTAAGGTGACACCTTGTGGTCTCAGAGGATATATTCAGAGCATTTCATCCTAAAGCAGCAGAATACACATTTTTTTTTTTTTTTTTAGTGCACATGGAACATTCTCCAGAATAGATCACATACTGGATCACAAATCAGCCCTCAATAAGTACAAAAAGATTGAGATCATACCATGCATATTTTCAAACCACAATGCTATGAAACCTGAAGTCAACCACAAGAAAAAATTTGGAAAGACCACAAATACATGGAGGTTAAAGAACATCCTACTAAGGAACGAATGGGTTAACCAGGAAATCAAAATAAATAAATAAATACACGGAAGCAAATGAAAATGAAAACACAACAGTCCAAAATCTTTGGGATGTAGCAAAGGCAGTCCTAAAAGGGAAGTATATAGCAATATAGGCTTACCTCAAAAAGCAAAAAAAGTCTCAAATACACAACATAACCTTACACCTGAAGGAGCTAGAAAAGGAACTGCAAATAAAGCCTAAAGCCAGCGTAAGAAGGGAAATAATAAAAATTAGAGCAGAAATAAATGATATAGAAACAAACCCAGTAGAACAAATCAATGAAACTAAGAGATGGTTCTTTGAAAGAATTAATAAAATTGATAACCACCTAGCCAGACTTATGAAATAGAACAGAGAAAGGACCCAAGAAAATAAAATCATGAATGAAAGAGGAAAGATCTCAACCAACATCACAGATATACAGTTATAAGAGAATATTATGAAAAGTTATATGCCAGCAAACTGGGCAATCTGGAAGAAATGGATAAATTCCTAGAAACATACAAACTACCAAAACCGAAACAGGAAGAAACAGAAAATTTGAACAGACCCATACCCAGCAAAGAAATTGAATCAGTAATCAAAAATCTCCCAAAAACTCCAAAAGTCTGAGGCCAGAGGCTTCCCATGGGAATTTTACCAAACATTTAAAGAAGAGAAAATACTAGCCAGATGGAAGAGAAGCATAGGGCAAGGTTTGGGGAAAGGCATGGAGCTTCTCCGCTCTCCCCAAATCTCCACATGTTCACCAACCCAGAAGCTCTCCAAACATTCTCCTTTTGGGTTTTTATGGAGTCTTCATCATGTTTGAGTAAATCACAGGCCATTGATCTCCATCCCCCACCCCTCCCTGGAGATGGCAGGGAAGCTGGAAGTTGGCAGTCAACCCACATCTTCAGGTTGGGTCCTGAAGTCACCTGATTAATGTAACAAAAGACATCTATCTCTCTGTTTGCTTGGAAATTCCCATAGTTCTAGGAACTCAGTGCCAGATATGGAGATGAAGACCAAATATATATTTCTTATTATGAGTCACAATATCACACCTTATATTGTGGCCCATTACTAAAAACTCCCTGTGTATGTCCACCTCCCCTACTGGGTAAGTAAAGATCATCATGGAAGGATGCATTTTTATATCTCCCCTTTTCTGTAGGTGCCAGCATAATGCATGCAGGCGTGAAGTCTTCACAGATAATTATCTCTGGCTTTCATTTCATTAAAAGTCCCAAATAAATTTCAGTAGTGGTCAGATCCATTCATACAGGACTCATTTTAACCACTAAAATAATCTGGTTTGGTATGATTAATAATATTACATTTAGCTTTTTTCCTCTCCTTTATCTAATAGGCCAAAAAATTCGCAACTTACGTGGTTGCTGCTGGACTTCAGTATGGAGTGGAAGGTGGCATCTTACATTATTTTTTTAAGGTATGACTTTTTAGTGTCTATGAGGGTTTTTTAAAAAGCGTTTTACAGTAAGGTTATGCAATTAGAAGATTTTTTTTCTTTCTCTCTTTTTCTTTCCTATGATTGGCAACGTGTATTTACCAATCTCAGAACAATAAGGAAAAAGAGGGATGTCCCTTCATTCATGAGACAGACATTGATGCCTACCATGTGCCAGACACCATTGTAGATTCTGGGAATCTGATACTGTAATAATAAAGTCCCTATATTTGTGGAACTTGCATTCCAGTGGGATGGAGGAGGAGAGCAAGAGGAGTTCACGTAGGGATTTCAGGTGTTGAAAAATAAGATGGAAAGCAACAAAACAGAGAAAGATAGAGAGCCAGAGGTAGGATTGGGAGATTATATCTTGAATGTGGTGGTCTGGGAAGGCCTTTCCCATGATATGACATTGAGCAGAAAGTGACAAGGGAGCTGGCTACTTTGCTTTCTGGGGAAAAGGCAGTAGGAACTGTAAGTGTGAAGCCCTGAGGCAGAAATGTGTGGGCTGTATTAAGGAACAACAAATAGATGAGTGTAGCCAATGTACAAGAGAATGGTAGGCAAAGAAGTCCTTTTGTCCTTGTCTGTTCTCAGCTGCTTCTCACCTACCTGACCACTGAATGTTGGCTTTCTCTGGTTCTGGCAGAGGGAGAGGGAGAGAGAGAATCTCAAGCAGACCCCACACTGAGTGCAGAGCCCAACACAGGGCTCGATCTCATGACCCTGAGATGACAAGTTGAAACCAAGAGTCAGATGCTTAACTGACTTTGTGACCCTGGCACCCCCATCTTGTCTTCCCTATCTGTACTCTCCCTGGGTTCATCTGTCCATTTCCATGACTGGTGCCAATGACCCTCAAACATCAGTTTTTTCAGCAGGGCTCGCTCCTGAGTCCTAGCTCTGTGAATCTGGCTGCCTATTTGGCACCTCACTTTGAATGTTTCACAAACCCAAACTCTACCTATAGTCATCCCCAAACCTGCTGTTCCTCCAGGACCCCATCTCAGAAAATGAGACCTTCTTCCACCCGGATGCACCAACCAGAATCCAACTCCTCCCTCGTTCTCATCTGTCACAAAATTTCCCAGTACCATAAAGCCAACCTCCTCAGGATCTCCTTCTCTCCAGCCCCACTCCCCCAGCCCCCCAAGCACAGGCTAGATAGGGCAGACATCTCTTGTCCACATGATTGTCCTGGCCTCCACCTCCCAATTTAGACTCTTACTTCCCATCATTCCTTCACGAGGCAACGAAAGCAAATCTAATGATGTTACTCCACTGCTTAAAACCCTTCAATGGTTTCCCAAAGTCCAAAATATCTTACAAGATCCGGCGGTCACCTCTTTCACTCTTTAAGAGCAATATAAAATAATCTAGTACCTGACAGCTAAACAGTATCCAGACTGTCTATTTCTTTATTGCAATACTTCCAAATGCAGGGAAAAGACAAGGGTTTGGACTCTGAAGATCGGGGTTCAAATCCAGACTCGTGACTCATCAGATGCTTTATCTACTAAGCATTTCATCTTTGAACTGATAACAATTACCCCTGGGCTATGGGGGTAATTTTAGACTTTCATTCTCATTTTTTTGTGAGAATGGAAGGTGTCATGTATGTGAAAGCATTTCCTTTCTGTGTAGACACCGTGCAGATGACGAAGATAGCCTACGAGACTGTAGATTTCCAGAAAAGTATTTCAGCCTGAGGTTACAGTTTCTCTTAATAGGATTTGATCAGCAACTAAATCTCATCAGAACTCATTTTCAAAACATCCCCTTTAGGTGATGACATCGTCAGACAGCTAGGTCTTTTGGATGCCCTGACTCTGGCTGTGTGTGAGCTCTGATAGTTACATACAACCAGGGGAAAATAGCTTTTGCTTTCCTTTCAGAGCGCTTGGTTGGGTGAGGTCCCTGCGTTACCTGTGTTTGGAGATGGAACAAATGTAATTCCAGCAATTCATGTTCTGGATCTAGCAGGGTAAGTGTTCTCCTAGCGCTAGCACTTGCCCGGAAGTAATTGACTAATGTGTCTAAGTAAACACTTAGTGAGCACTACCAAGCGCGAAGACCCTTACATGTGTCACTGTATTCGTTCTTGACGACAACCCTATGCACAAGCTCTGGTTATTGTCTCTGTTTTGGGTCTGGTGGAATAGTGTCCACCATCTAAAAGTGCCAGGAAAGCCCATCGCACAGTCTTCACCCGGAGGTAGGCTCTCCAAAATGTTGGAAGTCATGATTCACACCGGGGTAGGAAATCGTAGTCCCCTCATTGCCTCTTCCAGCCACGTGGCTCCCCTAAGAGAGGCAGGCTTCTCCAGATCTGCGCCTGCTCTCTGGACACCCCTCCCCAAAGCACTGTTGAGAAACTTACAGGAGCCGCCAGGTGAACAGACTTCATGAACCGGAAGTCCTGCCGGGGGTCAGGTGCACTTTGCAGCACACTGGTGAAGCTGGAGCTGGACGGATTGGCCTTGAAATCCTGGCCTTTCTACTTTCCCCGGTGGCTCTTCAGCCTGAGACGCCTCACTTGACCTTCCCAGCTTCCCCATCTGTAGAGATCACTGTCCCACCCCTGACCGTGTTGGAGATGAAGTGAGATACTGCCTGGCCCCCCCAGGGGGCGGTGGTTGGTGAGCCTCTACTTGACTCCATCTCTTTTGCTTTTTCCCCTTGGTGATGGTTTTTCCTGGTGGGCTGCAGAGTGATACAAAACATCATAGACCATGTGCCGAAGCTTCATTACCTGGTTGCTGTGGACGAGTCTGTTCATACCCTGGAAGACTTGGTCAAGGTACAGCCGTTCCATCCCGTATTTGATAGCATTTCTTGAACTGTTTTACCCCTATAGTATAGCGATGGAATCGGGTGTGCTAACAAGACTGGGGACTCCCCAAATGGAATATCCTTAAAACCACAGTCACTGTCGGCATCTGCAGTGCATGTGTTGGGAAATTTACAATCAAGATGGCCTTCCTCTCGTCTGTGCACGGAAGGGAGTGGGAGAGGCCACCTGGGGCCAAGACACACAGGTATCCCACAGGGGGTTACGAAAATGTGTCCTGGACACTTGCCCCAAAGTGCTGATATGGTCAGGTTCCCCAAACCTACTGGCGGCTTCCAGGGGCTCTAAGTCTGTGGGGGCATCTCTCCATTCCAGGCCACTTGTCACCTTGTAGCCCAGCTAGCGCAGCGAGTGTGGCCTTCCCCTGACCTCCCCCTACTCGTCTTTAACATTCAGCTTAGATTTCATCCTCCGAACACCTCTCTGCCTCCTTCCCACCTCCCCCACGGGCCAGTTGCCTCTTTTACCAGCGTCCCCTGGGCAAGCTGCATATGGTCATAATCATCTGTGTCCTCAGCTGCCTGCCCTTCAGACTGAGAGCCCCTGGAGGGCAGGGATCCAGCCTTACTCATCTCTGTCACCAGTCCCTGGCTTGCAGGGGTGAATATTTGCAAAACAAATGAATCAATGCATACCTTCAGGGCACTCCCACTCTGTCCCCCCCCCAAAAAAAGGAAAGAAAATTATTTACTTATATTGACATTCATTTAAGAAATTTTGTATTAAAATCTTAACAGGTAAACCAAATAGTATTTCTATTTTTCTCTAATAGTGCATCAGTAAAAATACTGGTCCTGGGAAAATCCAGAAAGTACCCAAAGAAAATGCCTTCCTAACCAAGGACTTAACAGTGAGTGGATAAGAGGTTCTTTTCCTAAATGTGTTGACTCCTGAGGGGTTTGGAGTCCTAGTACCTGGCTTCCAGGTTCCTGTTTGCTCCTGCACAGCTAAACATTTTACCCTAAGCAATTTCCCCTTGCCTTCTGAAAGCTTCGGTTTTCTTTTCTCAAAAACCATCAGAGGTCCTGGTCAGAAACCGTATTTGAAAACTGTTTGATATTAACAGACACTGGATGTCCTTCTCTTTGGCCTCTTTGTGTAATTCACACAGGAACCTGGGGTTTCTGATTCCATTACAACAGAAACCCACACAGCTCTAGTCAGGAGTGTGCCCTTTGAGCTTGCTTTAGGACATAATTTTTTAATTTTTTTAATTATTATTATTTTTTAGGAATAAATTGCATCAAAACCCTACATTTGAGAATGTTTCTGGAAGGACTGGTATCCCTGGTTGCCTCTGGGGAGCAGAGCCGGGTGGGTGGTGATGGGGGTCAAAGAGAATGCTTTCCTCTATTCTTTTTCTTTTGGATTTTGAGCTCTAGGATTGCACTATTCAAAGAATAGATACAGTTACAATTTGCAAAAAAATAAACCTTACAATGGGATTTCCGGCATCCTCCTACTCTTTGAGCTGCTTGTCTAAGAGGCAGGATGTGCCTGTCCCAAGCGCAGAGGTGGGAAGAGTTTAGAAGTGTCACGGAAGACAACAGGAGGCGCCCTGTCAACACCAAGTGTTGCCATTGATGACTTCGTGTTTTGCAACTGAATATTTTTTTCTTTAATCACAGTGATTTTGGTCTGTTACAACTGTCAAAGTGAAAGAAAAGTCACGTCAATCTCTAATATTCCGTTATCTCTTAGCAAGAGTGCCTTGACCATTTACTGGTCAATTTGAGAATGGAAGCACTTTTTGTGAAGGAGAATTTTAATATTCGATGGGTTGCCCAAACAGGATTTGTGGAAAATATCAACAATATCCTCAAAGAGTACAAGCAAAGCAGAGGATTATTGGTAAATATAACAATTTCCTGTTTTAAATTCTGATTTAAGCAAAGTAAATGAAACGTTTAGTATAATGACACCAATGAAAGTATTTTCTTTTTCAAATGCCCCAATTTCTAAAACCAAGTTCTTTTAGAAATTTGATCCACTCGTCCACGTCTAACAATCTATGTGTATATTGTATTAATTAGTTAATTAATGTCAATCAAATATTAAACATTTTAAAGGTAACACAAATAATGACTATTATGCTTGACACAAATTGAACATGATAATAAGCTCAGTACTGTCTACATACAGAAAAATAGGGGCGCCTGGGTGGCTCAGTCGTTAGGCGTCTGCCTTTGGCTCAGGACGTGATCCCGGGGTCCTGGGATCGAGCCCCGCATCGTGCTTCTCCACTGGGAGCCTGCTTCTTCCTCTCCCACTCCCCCTGCTTGTGTTCCCTCTCTCACTGGCTGTCTCTCTCTGTCTAATAAATAAATAAATAAAATCTTTAAAAAAAAATACATACAGAAAAATAACAGGTGCATCCTGGCTGGCCTGTTTCAGCCCTTGGTTACCTACAGGAGAGGGTCTGCGGGAGGTGGAAAGGAGAAGTCTGATTGTTACTTTGATCTCTTCCTGTTGCCCAGGGGCTTCTCTAGTCATCTTAATCATCAAACTCTTCAAAGTAGACATGCTTATCTCCACATTGTAGATGATGAAACTGAGGCTCAGAGAGGTTAAGCAATTTCTTCAAGGTCACACAGCGAGTCAGAGACTCAAACTAGTTGGGATGCAGACTTAGCTAGAACAGCCTAACTGCAGTGTCTCCATACCTCCCTCCCTGAAATCAGCTGTATGTAGCCCTTGCCCAGGTCCTTGATTTATCCCAGGGAAACATCCCAACGAGGACAGTGGGTAATACATGAGAACACCTGTTGAAAACTGTCAGGTAACATATGAGGAACAGGTGCCATCCTTACCATAGCTACCACTGTGCAGGGGAGACTCCATACGAGCAAGAACAATATCACCATTGTGTCTAGGAACCACATTCTCCTGAAAAACATGCCTAGTTAAGAGTAAGTAGGAGATGTGCCTCTCAGCAAAAGAAACAGTGATACCTTTAAGCATCTGAGATACCCATGGTGGCAGTACTTGGAGCCTATCCTGAGACACACAAGACCCAACTCAATTGGTGAGACTAGTGTTGTCCTCTGTGGGTCAAATGGAAAACAACGCAGTTAGGGTACAAGGACAAAGGACAAGACACCTTAAAGAGATCACATGGTTCCCATTAGCAAGACTGGACAGAACATGATAGAGGGAATAAGCAGCTCTAAAAGATAATTTTTTAAAGATTTTATTTATTTATTTGAGACAGAAAGCACAAAGGTGGGGGTGGGCAGAGGGAGAGGGAGACGCAGACTACCCACTGAGCAGGACCCTGGGATCATGACCTGAATCCAAGGCAGACAGTTAACCGACTGAGCCACCCAGGCGCCCCGAGCATCTCTAAAAATGGAACAGTCTGGGGTGCCTGGGTGGCACAGCGGTTAAGCGTCTGCCTTCAGCTCAGGGCATGATCCCGGCGTTCTGGGATCGAGCCCCACATCAGGCTCCTCCGCTATGAGCCTGCTTCTTCCTCTCCCACTCCCCCTGCTTGTGTTCCCTCTCTTGCTGGCTGTCTCTGTCTCTGTCGAATAAATAAATAAAATCTTAAAAAAAAATAAAAATAAAAATAATAAAAAATAAAAATGAAACAGTCTATCCATCCCTGGGGGCTAGTCAGAGTAGAAGCATAGCAAGGGAAACTACCCAGGGTGGGGTAGACAGTGCCATACCAGTGACATCCCAAAACATGGAGTCTTAAGCCAAGGGCGTCCATGATTCCGGTCCCCTTAGCAAGGCAAGGTGGTCCCTGCTGCAGACAGATGCGTCAAGCCTCCGTGACCGGATGCCACTGAATAGCCCATTCATCGAACTCTTCATGTTCCAACGACGCTCATCAACAAGCCTCCGTGGCCATCTGTCCGAGGGAGCAGATGTACAGACAAGTGTGCTTGGAGTTCTGAGTTCCGTGGCAGTCATACTTTTCACTATTGAACAGGTAAACTGCCATTCTGGTTTTTCACTGGCTGAGGTGCGCCCACCCCAGGAGACAGATCTGCCATCGGTGTGTGGACAGAATGGTGCTCGTGAACGTGCTCGCTTGGCAGCTGGACCTCAGGCCGTGGTGAATGCACCAGGTCCTCCCAGGGGCACAGCCCTGCCCATCCAGACTCACCTTGAGCTGCTTTCTTGGACACCCTTCCCCTGCCCATGACCTTGGTCATCACCATCGTCCCGAAAGTGTCCCTTGGCAGATGAGAACAGCCATGTTCAGCATCGTCACCCAGCACCCCTGCAATGTCCCTGTTTATTTCCTTCACAGCCTTGGTCTCCTTGTCCGTCAAATGGTAGTAATAATAACCACAGCCAACTTGGTGGCTGAAATTATATAACCTTTAAGCACACGGACACTCCGCCAATGGGAATTCTTCCACCAGCCCGATTGTCGTTACTAACTTGCCTGACAAAATACGAGGCTTCAGTTCCACAACTGTTTGGACCACTTTGCAAGAAATGACCGCTACTGATATTTTGAATTCTGTTGAAAATAAACATTTACTCCCTGGTTATGAATGTCACAGAGATTCTGGAACATTCAAGCAAGTTTCAGCAGAAGAAATGGTGGGGCTTTTTTTTTTTAATGAGTATATTTTTAAAAACGAGAATAAATTAACTGTGCTAAAAAGTAAAGTATGATTAAAGACCCAGTCCAGAAGCAATGTTCATGAGGCAGTGATCTAAGTCCCCGCCCACTGGACCAGAAATTCTCTGTCTCTGTTGTTTTTGTAAGAGTAATATGACTCATATGTGGAATTTAAGAAACAAAACAGATGAACGTAGGGGAAGGGAAGGAAAAATAACATGAGACGAAATCAGAGAGGGAGAAAAACCATAAGAGACTCGTAACTCTAGGAAAAAAACTGAGGGTTGCTGGAGGTGGGTGGGGGGCTGAGGTAACTGGGTGACGGGCATTAGGAGGGAACGGGATGTAATGAGCACTGGGTGTTGGATGCAACTCATGAATCACTGACCTCTACCTCTGAAACGAATAATACACTATATGTTAATTCAATTGAATTTTAAGTAAAAAAATTTTTAGAAAGAGTAATATGGCAGTGTGTAATGCTTGAGTACTTTGTTCTTTAATACTTTTAGTGCTTTAGTGTAATGCTTGAGTCCTTTAGTACTTCAGTACACAATATGTTAATTAAATTGAATTTTAAATAAGAAATTTTAAAAAGAGTGACATGGTAGTGTGTAATGCTCAAGTACTTTGTTCTTTAGTACTTTTAAGTACTTTGTTTTTAGCACTTTTAGTACTTCTTTCTTTTAGTGCTTCTAGTATGGCCTGAGCACGTCTCGGTGAGCGTTGTGGCCCCCACGGCCAGTCGGTGCACATAGTAGATGCTTACTAAGAATGAGCAGGAATGGCCCCTCCCTGATGGGGAGCAGCACTGTGAGGACGATGTGGCACCGACCACAGAGGCCGGCCATGCAGGAAGTGGCTCTGGAGGCGTGACAGGGGAGAGTAAGCCCGCAGGACCAGAGACGTTCAGGAAAGGCGCCCCCCTGAAGTGAAAAACACTCTGTCAAGCCACAGACTGTTCGTAATTCACTGGAGGTCCTTGTTCTCCTTTTGCAGCCGATCAAGATCTGCGTCCTGGGTCCTCCTGCTGTGGGAAAATCCAGTGTCGCCGAAGCCTTGTCCAAGCACTACAAACTGCATCACATTAAATTGAAGGATGTTATTTCCGAAGCCATAGCGAAACTGGTAACATTTCTAACTACTTCACTGGGAATTTTTATATCTTAAAAAATGCTTTTCTTAGTCTTGTAATAAGGAAGCCATTAATTTTACATGGCATCCTGCATAGAGATTTGTTATTTTAATTGGATTTTGTTGTTGGCGCTGGTTAGGAAAACAGAGCATCCCACAGGACTTTCTTCTGTGAGGTGGAAGCATCTTTCATGGGGTGCCCTTGAAATTTAGTCTGTTTCCAGCTGTTGCTAAAAAATATGTCTTATATTCTCTCTGTTGACTGGAACATTTTTAGTTTTGGGTTTTTTTTTAAGTAGGCTCCACGTTCCACGTGGAGTCCAGTGTGAGGTTCGAACTCACCACCCTGAGGTCAAGACCTGAGCTGAGATCAAGAGTCGGAGGCTTAACTGACTGAACCACACGGGCACCCCAATTTTTTTTAGGTTTTTTTATTCTTGATGTGTGTTTCTCTGAGTAGTATCAGATTATTTATTCACTGCTTTAAAAAAAAGAGAGAGAGAGAATGGGTGCCTTCTTGACTCTGTTGGTTAAGCTCCCGACTCTTGATGTTGGCTCAGGTCATGATCTCAGGGTCATGAGATCAAGCCCCTCATTGGGTTCCACACTGGGTGTGGAGCCCGCTTAAGATTTTCTCTCTTTCTCTCTCTCCCCTTCTGGCCCTCCTCCCCTCGAGTGCATGCACACACTTTCCTTTCTCTAAAAAAAAGGAGAGACTATTAGAGCAATTTTAGGTTCATAGCAAAACTGAGAGGTAGGTACAGAGATTTTCCATCCATCCCCTACCTTTTGCACGCTGAAGCTCCTGCATTATCAACATCCCCACCAGAACAGTTACATTGGTTACAACTGATGAACCTATACTGACACTTTGTTATCACCCAAAGCCCATTGTTTACTTTAGGGTTTCTTTTGGTGTTACACATCCTATGGGTTGGGACAAATGTATAATGACATGTACTTACCATTATAGTATCACACAGAGTCGTTTTACTGCCCTGAAATCCTCTGTGCTCTGCCTATTCATCGGCTAACTGCTTTTTATCATTTTATTGGAAGTGGCAGCCACTATGGTATATTTCCTTAAATGATTACTTGAAGTCTTAATTTCTACAAAATGTGTTTCCTTCAAGTAAGATACAACCTGACACCCAGAAAAGTGTTGATTCTTAAGCAGTTCTGGTGTTAAAACAGAAATAGATTCTTCTCCTAAAATAGAGTAAGAGAAACCTCGAGGCTCTCAACCATCTTTGTAGATACACCCATCCTGACAATTTGCACAATGACTGTGGGTGAGCGTATTCCCTATTTGGACGCCAGCCTTTTCCAGGATCACTCGCCAGATGATTTTTGAGTAGCAGATCTGTGTGGGGCGTCATCTAATTTGAATATCCCTGTGGTATGTAGGAGGCGATTGTCACACCTAAGGATGAAGGGGAAGAGGAAGAAGAAGGTGAGGAGGAGGAAGAGGAGGAGAATGTGGAAGATGCGCAGGAACTCTTGGATGGCATCAAGGAAAGCATGGAGCAAAACGCAGGTAGCGTGCGTGGCATGGGGCTGCTCTTGTTAACAGGCTTTGTGTCCTTGTTATAAAAGACTACTTGTTTGCTATTTAAAGTACAGAAAATATAACAAAGAAATTTTGATCATAGTCTCATCCCCCTGTCCTCTGGAGGAAAAAAAATCACCAGAAAGAGCTACCTAAGTTAATAATAATAAAAGACCAAATGTGTAGTCATAAATATTTTATAAGCATCAAAAATCATTAACTAAAAGGCAAAGGACAAACCAGGAAAGAATATTTGCCACTAATATGATAAAGGCTTAATATCCTTAATATATAAAATGCTCAGGCAAACTAATAAGAAAATCATTAAATCCTTAGTAGAAAAAAAATAGAAAAAAAATCCTTAATAGAAAAAAATAGAAAAAAAATGGATGGATTATATGGAGTCATAATACATGCAGGAAGAAATTCAAATAAATGGAAAAATGTCCTTACTCATTGGGTAACTCCAACCAGTTTGTTAAGCAAACTCATCAGAGTGAGGGGTTGCTTTAAACACAATCTCTGGACTCATTCTTTCCCCACCCTGGACAGAGTTTCAGGCTGGTTCCATTACAACTCCTAGATAATAAGTAAGTAGTCTCGTTTTTTGTTCATGCTCTAAGAAGTCCATTCCAATCAAATAATTACAAGCTGTGTTTTGAACTTAGACGTTTCCAGGGGACCTTGCTACTTGGCAGAAAAAGAGTGTAATTATTCGGAAACGAAAACCACTTCATTTTGATTTCTATAGACAGTCGAGATCCTCCATCAAACTGGTTTTACTGGTATCATTCATAGACGAGTCCAATGTGTGACCATCAGACTCTGAGCTAACGCCACCCTGGCCACCCTCTCAAGCACGTTTGGCTTCTTCCCTCTTACTGCCTCCTCTCATCTTTGCTGGTGGCTGCTTCTGATCCTCCAGAGTTGGGCTGGGCAGGTGGAAGCAGGGAAGGAGGACAGAGGCATAAGCCGATCCTGGGTGACAGATGGCTCCTTCCTGGTGTTGCCCTTCGCAGACCCTCCCACTGAGGACCACCCACTGCATTCCTTGGGGCACAGCTCTTGACTGCCCTACCTGCCTCTGGTCTTCTGGCACCGGCCCTTTGTCCTCTACAGGTGGTCCTCTCCCCAGCTACTCATCTTCAAGAATTCTAGCGTCTCCACACCTTCCTCTGAAGGTATCTCTCCCCCTCCTCTCCTTGCCCCAGGCCACTCCAGTCTGGCGTTCAGGGGTGGGGAACATGGGCTTGTATGCACACACTGGATGTCCATTTCAAGCAGGCAGCTGGTTATCTGTGTCTTGGTTCCTGCTTTGGTATGGGCTGGGCCAGGAGGAAATGGAATTTAGAATCCCAGAGACGTCCCAGAGGGAAAGGAAGGTACATCGAAAACCCAGTTTATTTAAAAAAAAAATTTTTTTTTAATTTATTTATTGGACAGAGATAGAGACAGCCAGCGAGAGAGGGAACACAAGCAGGGGGAGTGGGAGAGGAAGAAGCAGGCTCATAGCGGAGGAGCCTGATGTGGGGCTCGATCCCATAACACCGGGATCACGCCCTGAGCCGAAGGCAGACGCTTAACCGCTGTGCCACCCAAGCGCCCCTATTTTTTAAAAATTTTTTTAATTAAAAAAATTATTTATTTATTTTTTAAAAGTAAGTAGGCTCCACACCCAATGTAGGGCTTGAACTCACGACCCTGAGATCAAGCATCACGTGCTCTCCTCTGACTGAACCAGCCAGGCGACCCTTTTTTTTTTTTTTAAGTAATCTCTATATCTGACATGGGGCTCAAACTCATGTCCTTGAGATCAAGAGTAACATGCTCTACTCACTGTAGAAAACGCAGTTCATACTTTGAGATAAAACATGGTCTCTGTCTCACCTGTGAGATACTTGGGAGCCGGTGTGCTGATTCTAGAGAGACTAACAGCATCCTGGCTCCCACCACTTGAGGGAGGAGAAACAACCCAAGATAAGACATTCCTTGCAAGGACACCTGTGGAAGGAGACCTGGCAAGACCACATTAGAGGGTGGAGGGCTGGGACTGTAAGGGGTCTGCAGGTGTACACAGCCCTGTGTCTATACGCCAGAAGCCCGAGGTCTCAGGCCAGACCAGGGCACTGGGAATGGTGAACGACGCCACCCCAAGAGGAGAGGGAAGAGCATGTAGGATTCAGGCTAACGGGATGAGACAAACCCTGAACAATGTTTATTGGACAGAGACATGTAATTGGTCTTTGCAAGAACCCAAAAATAGTATCCAAAGTGTGTAACAGGATGGTCTGAAGTGCCACCAGGGCCCTTTCCAGCCCCAGGGGAGGTGAGCATGGCCGACAAGAATTTCAGTGCCAAGCCGAAGACAGTCGCTGCGCTGTTCTAGCTTAAGAGGGGCCTGTCCTTGGCAGCCGGCTCTGTTCTCCCCCACATGTAAGGAGAGGCCACGCCGGGTCAGCAGCCTCTGCCTCAAGGCACCTTGGAGGGGAGCAGAGGAAGTGGCCTGCAGTCACCCACCCGCTTCCTACCAGATTGAATAGTTCCTTCAGTCCCCTTTAACCTCAGGAAGGTTGTTTTGTTCTGGTTTTTTTCTTCCTCAAGTTTGTCCCCAAATCCTCCCTATTCGTATTTACCTGAAACTAGGACATGGACCTTGATTCTGTTTGGACAAAACAAGACCTTTGAGCTCCCTGCACAGACCTACATAGAAATTGCATGGCTGGAGCAAGGACACAGAGGTCAGAGGTCAGAGGTCAGCTCCCTTTTCCCTCACATGACCTAATTTGTTATTAAATGACTCTGACAGTTCCAACGAGACAAATTTCACAGTCCCGCGGTGGGGCGCCTCCACGTCCTGAGAATTCCACCCTGGTCAGCCCCTGACGATGCGGCCAAAATAGGGGCTGGGTTAGACCAGAAGGTACCGGTTGCCGATTCTTTATGCTCACGTTATGTATTTCAAAAGCATTGTGGGATTATCGAAACTAGTTGGTGGGATTCCAAATGGTCATTGGACTAGTCTTTCAACTTTTCTGTGAGTTTGAAAATAAAAATTCGTCACCTGGGTGGCTCAGTCGGTGAAGAATCTGCCTTTGGCTCAGGTCATGATCCCAGGGTCCTGGGATCAAGTCCCGCATCAGGCTCACTGCTCAGTGAGGAGTCTGCTTTTCCCTCTACCCCTCCCTCCCCACCCCCCCACTCGTGCTCTCTCTCGAAAAAATCAATAAAATCTTTAAAAAAGATATTACTTGAATGTGAAAGATAGACTTCAAAAAAAAAAAAAAAAAAAGCAGGTGATGTTTTAAAGGCTGTCCGGTAGGGCTGTGTTCCTTCATTTCAAAGCAGAAGTGACAGTTCCCTTCCAAGGAGCTCCCCATTGCCAAGGTTGTGGGTGTATCTCTAGGAGGTCACAGTTCTCTAGAGAGAGCTACTTGGGCTTGGCCCTTTGTGTACTCACATTCCGTAATTATCAGAAACTGCTGCTAGACGCCCCTTCTTGCATACTGAACACTTCAGCTCAGAAACAGGAATGAATGGCAAAGCGGGCTGGCTGAAATCAAGCAGGGGATGCATGGAGGGGCCTGAAGCCTCATTTCTGAGTATTTATGTGTCTTTGCCTCAGCAATGGAACCTTTGAAAGTTAGAAATAGACTGCTTAGATAAAACTTGTCTTTGAATTTTGCTGAATCCCTCGACATTTTATTTGGCTTTATTTCTTTGCACCACAGTGAACCTTAGTGAGAAGTAATGTCTAATCATTTCGAGGAATTTCATTATGCAAAATAATGCCTTTGATTATCTTTTTCTTTCTTTCTTTTCTTTTCTTCTTCTTTTTTTTTTTTTTTTTTGGTCTCAGCCCTAACATTTAAATTTCTGGAAGACACAATTAGTTTTGAATCAGTTACTGCTTAATGAGTCATGGGGCAATGAGAGGTAGAAGAAAGAAGAAGTGTTTTAATGACATCATTTTATTGTCCTTAATCCAGTGATTAAAAGACACCAAAAACCCAGATGCCTGGGTGGCTCAGTTGGTTAAGCATCTGACTCTTGATTTCGGCTCAGGTCATGATCCCAGGGTTGTGAGATGGAGCCCCATGTCGAGCTGCTTGCTGGGCTTAGATTCTCTCTCCCTTGGAGCTGGGGTGGCTTAGTTGGTTAAGGGTATGCATTTGGCTCAGGTCAGGATCCCAGAGTCCTGGGATCCTGCCCCAAGTCAGGCTCCTTGCTCTGTGTGTGCGTGTGGGGGGGGGGGGGGGGTCTGCTCCTCCCTTCCCCTCTGCTCCTCCCCCTGCCTGTGCTCTCTTGCTTTCTCTCTGTCAAATAAACAAATAAAATCTTAAAAAAAAAAAAAAGATTCTCTCTCCCTCTGCCTGCCTCTCTCTCTAAAACAAAATTTAAAAAAATAATAAAATAAAAAATAAAATTAAAAAAAAGAGAGACCAAAACTATTTTGTATTGTAGACCCACTGATAAACTAAAAGTATGGTATGACCCTAGAAAGAGCTTCGTAGATCAGTTACTCAAAGTTGCCAAACTCACAATACCGTAATGCATACGTTAAGCATGTAAGGGCAGGGCCTTGTCTCAGAAATGGTAGCTGTTTGATGATTATGATAGAATAATAAATGAATATCGCCGTGAAGCTGCATCATATTGTCCTTTAACCATTGTGCCAGTTGTAGAGCAAACCCCTCCCTCCTCATCGATGCCACACAACTGGGGGAACACAGCGTCCAAGGCTGGACAGCGAACTGTGGAGAGGGGCCAAGGTCGGGAATGCACATTTGGAGAGATGGGTGGGGAGGGCGTTCGTTCCTGCAGCTTTAAAGAGAACTGTGCCTTTGAGAGTCAGATCAAGCTCGATTTTTATTTTTTAATTTATTTTTTGCTTTTTATTTTTAAGTAATCTCTACCCCCAACGTGGGCCTCGAACTCACCACCCCAAGATCGATTGCATGCTCTACCGACTGAGCCAGTCAGGTGCCCCAAGCTTGATTTGTATTCCAATGCAGCAAGTATTTATTACTATTATTACACTATTAGTAAGTCGTGTGTTAGCACACGTGAAAACTATCTCACCTAAATCTTACAACAGAAACATTTATTACTATGCCTTAAGGCTACGTATTAAGGCATAATATCAAAACAGAATTGAGCGAACCCTGCTGGCAAGTGGGAGCACTCAGGATGTCTCCACTTGCTCCTTGTTCTGAGTATTTGGGAATTGCAGACATCAGCATTTGCTTCTGTTCTTTATTGCTGACAAGCTCATTGGGTTCTCCTCCTATTTTATCATGCATTAAAATTCACATGTCATGTTCAAAATGCAAAACCATGTATTTGTAACTTTAAAATAGAAGATTTTCAGTAGTAACACTGACTACACAACAATTTTTGAGATGACTTTGGACGATAACCCCCATGTAGATTGTGACTCCCTAGTAATATTTTTTTCTTTTTACCAGGCCGACTAGAAGATCAATATATAATTAGATTTATCAAAGAAAAGGTGAAATCTATGCCTTGCAGGAATCAAGGTTATATTTTGGATGGATTCCCAAAGAGCTATGATCAAGCTAAAGACCTGTTCAGTCGTAAGTTTGAGTGCTCCCCTTATTTTTTTATTTTTTTTAAAGCTTTTTCTTTCTTTCTTTGTGTAAACTCTACCCCCAATGTGGGGCTCAAACTCACAACCTTGAGATCAAGAGCCACAAGCCCTGCGGACTGAGCCGGCCAGATGCCCCTCCTTTATTGTGTTTATATTCAGATAAGTTGCAACATATTGTAGTAATAGTCACTCAGTTAAAATCTGAACATCAGAGAGACGATTAAAATACATGCTTTTCTATTTATGGTTAGTTTTCTAGTTAAAATATTTTAATTTTTGCCAAGCTGTCCATAATGGTAGCATGTAATAAACACAACAACGTATATTTTATTTTATTAGAGGAAGACGAGGAGGAGGAAGAAGAAGTCAGAGGCAAAATGTTTCCCTTTGATAAACTAATCATACCCGGTAAGTTTAAAATTTCCATTAAAATGGAATGCCATTTTGTAACCAAACCATCTTTTTGATATTAATAAAGCAGATCTCTCTCTCTCTCTCTCTCTTTTTTAGGAAAAAGGTAAAATGATACCCTTAAACATAAACTCTCAGGCTAGGGAATGTATGGGGGGCAGCAATCAGGAATACAGGAATGCTAAGTTCTGAAATGGACAGAAGTCCCTCTGAGAATGTTTGTTTCGGCCGCTCCCTCTGGGAACAAAGCACTGGGTGGCCAGTCCCCTGACGCCTTGACTTCTGAGTCAGTTGGCAAGGCCACCAGGGACTGGACCCTTCTTACCGTTTTAGGTGCTAACCATGCTGTTATCTCTCCCGTCTTTCCCAAATCCAGGATCGAGACTGGGCAGGTGCAGAGCATCTCAGTTCACTGTTCACGTAAACACACAGATATTGCACAATGTCTTCTTAGAAGTAAAGCATAAACAACTTATTCCACGAAAAAGAATTTGCTGAGTACCCCGCAGGCATTTCTTGTGACCTTGCCTTGAACTTTCAAGTTGTTTTTTTTTTTAAAAATCAGTTTGCATGAGATATCATCATAGGAAACACAAAAACAGCTTTTTTTCAGCAACTGAGCCCAAGGTCCCGAGGTCGAAACTTGGGTAGGTGGGCAGACACCCCCCCACCCCGCCTCACTTGCGTCAGAGTCCCCACGGGAGTCAGTTTATGGCTGTAATCCTCTCCTGTTGGTCCAGGAACAGCTTGCCATGGGGCTTCTGGAAGCACTGGGGCCACCAGAAAGCAGTCATCAGCAGGGATGGATATTTACTGTTTGCCTGAGGACCCTAAAGCCTGGGGCGGGAACTTGCAATGCCAAAAGGGTGGGTTGTCTCAGATTATGCGTTGGGCTCAGAAAAAGTTAAAGTAAAATCGGTTAACCAGGTCTGTCTGATTTATTAGAGTTTATCACTTCTGGGCAATATTCATTCATTGCAAACCGCATTGTAAATCCTCACACTGTCACTGGGGCAGCGCAATGAACCGTTGGTCCGTCCTGTGCCCAGAACCACAAGAGAGAGGAACTCCTTGAACTTTTGCAGGGTCCTGCCAGGCTGAATTACTCCCATGGTTACCTGATCCAGAAGCCAAAGCCCAGAGACTTACCTAAGACCACTTTCCTGGTACACGGAATGGCTTAAATTCAAACTCGGTTTGCTCTTTCCACTGCCTCCAAAACACAGAATTAGTGAAACGCTTCCACAAAATGGAATCACAAATGTGAACTGTGCACGATTCTTAACCATGGTCCACTGGGCTGCCCTAACTCTGTTGGACGTGGTCCAAACGGGTCGAACATGTCATCTGTTTGGAGTGTTTAGTCTGTTCTTAGTAAATTATCCTCTTTCTGGAAATTGTCATTATTTTCTGTCTTCCTGAAAGAAATGAGAGGATTGTCTCATTTGTACCCCAGGGGATTTTTAATACAGGGAGGTGGCTGAGTGAGGATAGGAGAAGCTAATGCCATTGAAAGAAGGGTCCCCAGAGCAGGGGGTGTGCCGCACCATGCTGGGTGGAGTGGGGAAGTGTGCTAGGCTTGGTCAAGAGGCAGGAAGCAGCAAGGGGAAGGCTAGGCCATTGCCTTAACTGGGGCTTCTCTGGGAAAGGCAAGGCAGGACTGAGTAAATAGCTTTGTTTTTTAGAGGATTGGCTAGTTTAAGCCAGTCCCAGTGGGTTTTGCTCTCTAGTTCCCTGGTACCTGGCTCTGGGATGATTTAAGGCGGGGGAAATACTGGCTTGGTGCGTGAGATTTGTAAAAGGGGGTGGTCGCCTTGCATATGAGGGCCACGCTCCTGAGTAAGCTGTTGACCATCTTTAGGAATTAGCCAGTTCTGAAAGAGGCAGGCTCTCTCCAGGTCTGTAACGTCCCCCTGAGATGTTCAAAACATCGTAAGATACAGAAAATAATAAATCTGACTAACACAAGTCTCCATGCTTGATTGGAGTGATAACACATCTGAATGTATGGTGACCCAGTCATAGGCGCTGTTATCGCCACTTGGTAAATCACTGCACTTCACAACCGCTGCTAGCCTGCACCCGCTTCAGTGCTGTTCAGATCTCGTGGTTGAAGCAGACAAGTTTAAAGTCATACCTGCTTGGGGCTCCTGGCTGACTCGGTAGAACACGCCACTCTTGATCTCAGGGTCATGAGTTCGATCCCCGCATCAGACGTGGAGCCTACTTAAAAAATGATGACTATGGAAAAAATGTTTTAAAACACAGATTTGCAGGGGCACCTGGGTGGCTCACTTGGTTAAGCATCCAACTCATGATTTTGGCTCAGGTCATGATCTCATGGGTTGTGAGATCAAGTGCTGTGTCCGGCTCAGCGGGGATTCTGCTTGAGATTCGCTCTCTCCCTCTCCCTCTGCCCCCCTTCAAATAAATCAATCAATCTTAAAAAAAAAAAAAAAAGAAACCACAGATTTTCATACGACTCCAGATAGCCAAACACAGTGACCTCCTTCTTATAGACAATCTTACCAAGCAGAAATCTATTACTTGCTGTCCGTAGTTAGCCAGTACAAGGACAGTAGATGTTCCTTTTTTTTTTTTTAAGATTTATTTATTTATTTGAGAACGAGAGAGCATGTGGGTGGGGGGGAGGGGCAGAGAGAAAGGGAGAGAGAGAATCCCAAGCAGACTCCAAGCTGAGCTGGAAGTCCAGCATGGGGCTCGATCTCACAATCTTGAGATCATAACCTGAGCCGAAATCAAAAGTTGGACGCTCAACCGACTGAGCCACCCAGGCTCCCCAGGACAGGAGATGTTCTGAATAATTATCTCAAGGTACTGCAAAATCCTGAAGTTCTCTCTGAATCATAAGGGAGAAAGGACTTTTAAAAATATCACCTGGGGGCACCTGGCGGGCTCAGTCGGTAGAGCACGAAGCTCTTGATCTTGGGGTCATGGGTTCAAGCCCTACCTTGGATGTAGAGCTTACTTAAAAAAAAAAAAATCATCCAGTGGGAAATATATTTCATCATGCTAAAATTGTTGAAAGTTGGAAGCCAAGTCCATCACTCACTGTTCGTGGTGTTTCATTAACTGGAATCTTCCTTCTCCCAATCACTGGGGAAAAAAAATACAGCATCGCATTTTAAAATTCTTAGATTACTAACAGATTTATTAACTTTTCTTCTAGATGCCTGACGTCATGGAGCTTAACTAGATTCAAATTTCAGTGAATTTATTGACAGAATTTCAATTTAAGTAGTATACCAGCATTTGGAGGTCCAGCTGTCTCCTCTCCTTTTCAAAATATAGCCACTCATGAAAATCAAATGATCACAGATGAACATCTAAACTCAATTAAAATACGTCAGGATAGTGGCAGCAGCCGACTGTGGTTATGAATTTTTTGGATCTTGCTCCACGAGCTCTGTCCCCAGCCTTTATTTTCACTGTTAACGCATGAAGCAGTTGGTATTCAGCGGGTGTCCGCTTGCCCCGTAGGCACACTCTGCTCTGGGCTCTGCTCTGTACACTTACTTTTCTCACTCACTCAAGAAATCTTATTAGAATGCATTTACGTGAAAACGGCATTATTACATGGCAAACCAATGCAATTTAATTAATTAATCTTTAAATGTCCCAATAAAACTCGATTTACAAAATCAGATGATGGGCCGGATTTAGCCTGCAGGGAACCAACACAATTTTAGGATAAAAATTAAACTGTTTCCATGCTTTGCCAGACTCTTACAGGTAGCGGGTTATTTGCAGTACACCTGGTTAATGATTTGGGCGCCCATGTACTCTGACCGTGTTAAGAACCTCTGAGAATAGTAACTCACCTAGAGAGTCTATTTCACTGATGTGCACTTTAATCATTCATTCACTCAACAAATATCCACTGAACTTACACTAGAAGCTGGAGAAACAGCTGCTTTCATAGTTTAAAAGAAAATCACAGGTGGGTGAAATGATCCCCATCATTAATCTGATCCCCGTGTCACACATCAGATAAGCGCTGTGCTGGATGGAAGGCAGATGCTTCCTAGCCAATTACATTAAGTGAGAAGAGAGCTGGCTTCTCGGGAAATTAAAATCCCAAGAGAAGTCCTTGTTTTTATTAATTTGCCAAATTGGCCACTGTTCTCTCAGCCGCTAGTCTCCTTGGGAGCCTGAGATGCGGTGCTGGGAAAGAGGCGGGGTGGGGGTTGACTGGGAGGCCTTGATGGCACAAGTTCATCAGAAATGCGCTAATTCCGATTTCTGCTGCTTTTCGTTGTCGGATGTGTTTTTATTCGATGATGAGATTTGCTACTGTTTGCTATTTGGTATTAGATTAGCTCTTTTTTTGTCATTAGAGATCTGTTATTTCCAATTTCTGCTGCTTTTTTTTCAGAGGAGGGAAGGAAGGAAAGAAAGGGAAAAATAGAAAAATAACAGATCTCACAAAATACGCGCTGGTTGGGCCTCACAGGGTGCTGTCTGGAAACGTCAGTGATTTGTATGTATGTATCCTCGGTGAGAGGCAGCAATAAGGCCAGTTTGTCATGAGGTCCAGGCTGGTAACCGGACATTTCGAGTTAAGCACTGGCCTGGCCACCAGCACCTGCTAGTTAGCCCCTTCATCCTTGGGTTAAGTTGGAGCCTCTCTTTCTCCCCAGAGTTCGTTTGTGTGCTGGATGCCTCGGATGAGTTCCTGAAGGAACGGGTGATGAACCTTCCTGAGAGCATCGTAGCGGGGACCCACTACAGCCAGGACCGCTTCCTCCGGTCTCTGAGCAACTACCGGGACCTCAATACTGAAGATGAGGCTGTCATCAACTATTTCGATGAGATTGAAATCCACCCGATACATATTGGTATGAAATGACCTCAAGACTAAGGTGAATGTGAAGACCCATTGCCAAGTGTCAGGACACCCCCCACCCCCCGCACCCATGGTGCATATCTGTCATGGGGCTGGGGGTGGGGGCAGGGAAGCAGAGCTACGTCCCCGGGGCCAGGAGGTCACAGGATAAACAAGGCATTCCTCCTGGGGAGTCCTTCTACTTGAGGATTTTGTGGGGGGTGGGGGAGTGCGTGTTGGGTATTGTTATATGAAAACATATGGCTATCTTATGAAATCGAATACCAAACTGACATTGTTTTTAAAGGACACATCAAAGATACGCATATTTGCTGCTGGCTGCTTTGCGCCAGCTGCCTTGGGGACAACGTCTTGGCCCCGTAGCATTGCAGGGCACTGGTGTTCTTCACGGAGCCCCTCCTGGCCTTTAGACCAGCCATCTGACACCCCCCCCCCCACTCAGAAAGCAAATTGTTCTTCATTGCATTCCTCTCTGTTTCCAGTAAACACTGAACTCAGATCTTAGCACCCAGCAGGCACTCAGGAAATAGGCTCTGTCATCAACCTCACGGTGGCCGTCATTGTTCCTGGCTCCAAATCTCAGCTGTCATAGGTGTTTCTACTCCCTTCGGCTTTGGTGAACTGCTGAACTTCCTTTCTGGCTTCCTGGAGCTTGACATTTCTTCCTCCCCTGGTTTTGGTGAGAACCCCCTGGCCTGGTGGAAGCTTAGTGGCCAGGCTAACCCCTGGGGGGGAATCTCTCAGGGTCTCTCCTTGCCCTCAAGAGCCAGATGGGACAGCATTTGGACCCTGGAGTACTGGAAGGTGTAGCGCCAAGGAAGGATGTCCGCGTGAGGTAGGAGAGCTGATTTCAGGGCTGGTTCTGTTTCCGTGTTCTCATCTGTGAAATGGGGAAATAATCCCTGGCTCATAGAGTTGTTCCAAGTGCAGAGATAAGAGACAGGAAGTGTCTGGCACACTGGGAAGTTCAAGAAGTGGTAACTAATTTTATTATTACTAAGGCATAACGTGGCGTGCTATTAAGCAATAAAAAGATAACGCAATTTATAAATCTACACAATCTGGCACCCGCGGAAGCAAATGGGTTTTGTCCTCATCTGGACATTGTGCGCAGTGGACACAGGCTTTCCATGTAAAGCCTTAGGATTTGAATCTACTAATACGGAAAGTAGCTCACCCTATTTGAGTAGAGAACTGGGAGAGAATGGTGAACAAATTGCAGAAGAACAGTGATTGCCATCTTTTCAGTAAAGCTCAAAAAGTTATTTATGGAAAAATCAAGAGAGCTCCGGGGAGAAATGTTGAGAAGGACAGAAATGAGGGGGAGGGATGGATGAGTGGTCATTGCGTTCCTGTCTCATTCTGTGCCCGTCACATTTGGCCTCATCTCCACCCTGACAAGCAGGAGATGACGTAAAAGAGAAGGGAGAAGTGGATCTTAGGGTGGGTGTGGAGGAGGATATTAAGGTTAGGAATGCAGACCGGCCTGGGGCTGGCACCTGAATTCTTTCTCTGCACCTCCAGACTCCTCTCCCTTGGAGTTTCTTTCTTTCTGGCTCTTTGGACCAGCGTCTCTCCCCCATCACCCACGTGGTGAACTGGGGGCCCCACAACCCGGGAGTTTCCACATTACCCTGGGAACCAAGCCCAGAGCTAGACTTTCCACCCTAATAACACCTCCCTAAAAGGGCAAATCCAAGGTCGAGGTTGGGGCAGGTTCGCGCCCCCAGTCAGCAGTTCCCCTGTCCCAGGGTCAGGGCAGAAGTACTGGTTTGGGCAGTACTATTCTCCAAAAGTGAATCTCTTCAAAAGTGTTTCAGAGCAGCCTCAAGCACATCGAGTTGTAATTACTCTGTTAGAGAAATCGGGAGAAATACACTGAAATGTCAGAGTGCAGGCAACAAGTAGAATATACGAGTTTTGTTTTATTTTGCTTTTGGGGATCTTGCTTCCTCCTACCAAGTGATACACTGACCCAGTTCTTCCTCTCTTCCCATGCAGAAGCTGGAGGTGCCTTTAGTCTGGGTCAAGGTCATACTGTCTGAACAGAGGGAGGGGGCATGGCCGTGTTTGTGCCTGGGGGCGGAGTGAGAAGAAAGTCCTCCCCCCTAGGAAGTTCTGAGGCGCTGATAACCCAAATCATTCACTGCACACCCTTCCATGGGGGCACCTTCCAAGCAAACCCAAGAGGGTGATGTAGAATTTACTGTTGAGGGACTGTGGAGAAACCCGCTGTTTACCAAGAAGCTGCTGTGGGGTTTTTTTGTTTGTTTGTTTGGGGTTTGTTTTTGTTTTTATTTATTTATTTTTTTGGTCTTGATGTTAACATTAGTCAGATATTCTGGAATGTGGACTTTTCCCTCTTCAAGTAGGCTAACTGAAATGGTTTGTTTTCCTTATGAATTGAAAATGTATCCCAGAATCATTGAGTCTCAGAAACAGAAAAAGAAAAAAAAAGAAATCGGGGAAATCCTGTCTGGCTTTCAACAATTGCAGGACTTCCTCCTGTGGGAACCCCCACAGAAGCATCTGTCTCTGCTTGGATGCTTCCAGGCATGGAGATTTTTTCTTTTTTCTTTTTTCTTTTTCTTTTCTATTTTTTTTTTTTTTAAGGGGATCCAACCCTCTCTCCCCCACCCCCACTCAAAATCAACACTGTCAAGAGCTCAAAGACTGAACCCCAGTCTTCCTCCCAGCCCCGGGACTCCCAGGCACGGCGCTATTTGCCAGTGAGACAAGAAATTCTGAGCCATGCTGGCCACGCAAAGCCCAATGTGGTCATTTCCATAACATGCCATGGCACGTCAATAGGAACAAAGAATTTTCCCGAATGCGGTCTCAGAGTGTGTTGCAGAACGTAAGCGTGTGCTGCTCTCCTTCCTCTCTCCTGGTATTTAAAGATGTAGGAAAACTTGAAGACCCTCAGAACAGGCTTGCCATCAAACAGCTCATCAAAGAGATTGGGGAGCCTCGAAATTACGGTTTAACGGACGAAGAAAAGGCAGAAGAGGAGCGGAGGGCTGCGGAGGAGCGGCTGGCCAAGGAGGCGATGGAGGAAGCAGAACGGGAGCACAAGGAGGCTATGGAATTGGCCGAGAAGATCGCTCGCTGGGAGGAGTGGGTGAGTGAGCGTGTGTGTGGGTCTTGGGGGGTGGGGGGGAGCCAAGCCACTTAAGCCAGCTGCACTTCCCACCCTGCTCCTAGAGAAATGTCATGGAAATACCCAAGCACGTTTTTTGTTTGTGTTGTCATATGACCATTTCCTAAAAGGTGCCCTTGGTCTTTTGCTTGGGAGAAATAATCACAATAATAGTAACTAGCTGTCGCCAAGAGTATTGATAATCCAGATCCTTGTAACAGGGTCCCATGGTGCTCCGTGCCAACCTTGGGATTTCCTCTGATTTTCCCGCATTTCCCCATCTCACCTGGGCGGTCAGCCTCCTTCACCCTCTCAATTCCCCCAAATCACAGAGTCTTCCGAAAATCATACTCCGATCCCCCCACAGTGCCTCACTTCTGATCCGGGTCAGAGTTTCTCGCTGGAATTACGGCGCCTCCTCGCTTGTCTCCCCACTGGGCTCCTCTCCCTCTCCAGCCTGTTCCCCTGCTGCCGCCGGGTGGTCCTTCTTTTTTTTTTTTTTTTTTTTTTTAAGATTTTATTTATTTATTTGAGAGGGAGAGAGACAGCCAGCGAGAGAGGGAACACAAGCAGGGGGAGTGGGAGGGGAAGAAGCAGGCTCATAGCGGAGGAGCCTGATGCGGGGCTCGACCCCACGCCCTGGGCCAAAGGCAGACGCTTACGGACTGCACCACCCAGGCGCCCCCAGGCGGTCCTTCTAACAGACAGAGCCACCAGGGCAGTTCCCTGTTGGAACTCTTCACAGGCTTCCATCACCATGAGACCAAAGTCCAAACTCATTGTGGGGGCCCTCAAGGTTCTGGCGGGATGCATTTAAACAACACACCCATCCTTGCAACTAACTTCCTCACTGGCTTTGAGGCTTTCCTAAAAAGTCATCTTTCCAAGGAAGCCTTTCCTGCACACCGTATTTAAAATGCCAACCCCTGCCACTCCCCCCTGCATGTCATATCCCTTTTATACTTCTCAATTTCCCTCTTTGCATTTATTCTCCTGGACTATATATTTTATATATTTATCTTGTTTATTGTCTTTTCTCTGCACAGAATTTAAATCACATGAGGACAAGGATTTTTGTCTGTGTTGTTCACTACCATGTTTCCAATGCCAAGGACAGTGCTTGGCACGTAACAGACACTCAACAAATATTTGTGGAAGGAAGGGGGAGACGAAGGATGTCCTTATGCACACATCTTTGGGTTCCTGATTATCTCCTTAGCATGAATTCCCGAATTTTGTTAGGTCAGACTACACGTGGTTTAATTTTTGATACATATTTCAAAACTACCTCCTAGCAAGGGTAAAGCAGCTCACACCTTGTCTACCAGTGGCTTTGCCTACACTTCTTCCCACCCTGCTTTTTCAGTGTTGCTCACAAAATATCAACCTGATAAACAAAACCCCATCCCACTGCGTTAATGTTCATCTCTCAGGTCAGGCATGTAACAACTCTTCCTACGTTCCTTGGCATTTCTTACGTTGCATGCTTTCTCTGCCTGTGTTTGGGCGGTGTGTCCTTTCCTTAGTATTTTGCAAGAACAGCTCTTGATAACGTAGTGTAGTCATAGAAACACGAATGGCCTCAGGAGACAAGGGTCTCCCAAGCTGTGCTGCTAGAGTCCAAGTCTCGCTCCTTCTCCTTGTAGGCTTGTGGCTCTGTGCAAATTGCCCTCTGTGTCCCCGTTTCTCCATCTGTAGAAGGAGGATGCTGATCGTACCTGCTTCATGCAGTGACTAGCTTGATGAGTCAGTGTGTGCAGAAGCGTGCGGTCAGTGCCTGGCAAATTGTGTGCGTCTCGTCATAGCCTGGCTTTTTATAATCTGTTGCAAACAGTTTTTCTCGACACATCATTTATCTTTTGACAGCATTTATGGTGTCTCTTCTGGACATATAGAAGTTTTATGGTTGTATGTAATCAAATCCATCAATCCGTGTCCCCTGTTGATTTCTGGGTTTGCTGTCTTGCTGGGAAAGACTCCTTTCGAACAAATAATGTGTTAGGACTCTTTATCTCACATGTGACAGAAAAGCAAACTCAAAATGGCTTAGAAATAAAGAAAACTTATGGATTCACATCAAAGTCCAGGGGGGTAGGGCTGGCTTCAGGCAAGTCTTGATACAGTGGCTCAGACGGTGTCGCCAAGGATCTGGGGTCCCTCTCTCTGCTTGGCCCTCCACACTGGCATCATCCTTGGTTCTATCTGATGTGCGTATCCTTTACTAACATCCACAGCTGGGAGCTGGGCTGGGCTGATGGGCTTAAGTCCCACCTAAACCACCCGGTTTAAGAAGGGAGATTTCTCAAAGGAAATCTGGAATTACTTTTCCCAGGAGAGGAGGGACCATATGCTGAGCAAAGAATAACGCTGGTCCACCAGATGAATACCTTCTAGACTTTCTATTAGCACTTCCATGATTTGATTCTTTCCCTCATTCCTTCCTTCCCACCCTCCCACTCTTACTTTCTTCATCTGGGCAGCTAGAAATTATCTTGAGTTAAGAAGCGAGCTTGGGGGCACCCGGGTGGCTCAGCCGGTTAAGTGTCTGCCTTCGGCTCAGGTCATGATCCCAGTCTCCTGGGATCGTCAGGCTCCTTGCTCAACGGGGAGCCTGCTTCTCCTTCTCCCTCTGCCTTTCCCCCTGCTTGTGTTCATTTCTTTCTCTCTCTCTCTCACTAATTCTCCTGCTTGCTCTCAAATAAATAAAATCTTAACAACAACGACAAAAAAGAAGTGAGTTTGAGATCCAGTTTATTATTTTCTAGATTACTAAGCCATTGTTATAACACCATTTACATCTTTGCTGTTTGAAATGCCATCTTTATCATCACGTGGTGACCATGTACAGCGGTATCTGGTTCCAATGCACTCTGGGGTAAATCAGGTGAAAGTGTACTCCCCTTTCTGTCTGTTTACCCCAACCCCCAAATGTTCTATTTGTAGAATAAACGACTAGAGGAAGTGAAAAGAGAAGAAAGAGAATTACTAGAGGCCCAGTCTGTTCCCCTGAGAAACTATTTAATGACCCACGTTATGCCAACACTGATGCAGGGTCTGAATGAGTGTTGTAAGGTCAGACCAGATGATCCTGTTGATTTTCTGGTAAGAGTTTTTTTTTTTTTTTTAATATCAATTTGAAAACAAAAAGATCCTGAATCTAAACAGAAAGCTAGTTGAGATAGAGAAATTGTGTGTCTGGTTATTTGGGAAATAGCCTCTAAAACCTTCACAGTTTATAGTGAGATTTTCTTATTCATTTGAAAGGAAAGATTTATGGGCTTTTATTTTTCAATTGTCCACGCTAGTGGTAGTAGTGTCTTCTAAACTGACTTGTCTTTTTTTCTTTCTTTCAATTATAGGCAGAGTATCTCTTCAAGAACAATCCTGAAATGCAGTGAACCTTTAAAGATCGTGTGTGATATACCTTTGTAGAGTTAGAGATGAAGTTAACATTGTAATTTGAAATTTTGCTTGGAAAAAAAAATGCTTTTCCAGTTTTTGGAAAATTCTTTGTTTTCCCCCATAAGCAAATAGTTTATTATTTTTTAATACTTTATAAATTTTTTTTGCAAATACTTTATTAAGTAGAATATTCTAAAAAGCTGATGGCAATGCTTGACTTCACTAAAGAACTTTATTTGAAAGGTAAGGTGAAAAAGTATGTGCATAGTTCACGGGACAAACACTGATCTAATAGCTCGTTCTGAGCCAAGTGTTCTGCACACTTGGATTTACAGTAATTTATCACATGAAGAAAATCAGACTATATATTATTGGAACATGTAGGCTAATGACTTTACACAGTTTGCTATTGCCCCAATACCAATGGTGTCAGAAAGAAATGAAAATGGTTTATGCTTTGTTGACTCACACTGAGTCAGTCATTGGTTTCCATTTTCGAGTTCAGGGTCAGTATCTTAAGCAACGAGTCAGAGAAAGAACTGTAAACCTCTTGGTAGAAAAAATCCCATAACAGAATGAATAATCCTAATAATTGTGATAATTAAAAGTTGCTGAATATGTTCAACAAACTTTACAATATAGGCATAAGCAATCAATTCCTATGGTCTTTTCCAGCTTGAAAAATCCCATCATTTCCAGAATTATACTGAATGAGAAATTACCATGAGTGAGAAATGCGTTATTTCTATTTCATCTCTTCAAGTAATGTTAAATCTGAATATAACTGCACTGGTTTTTTTATATTATTATTATGGTAAAATGCATGCAACATAACATTTAACCACCGTGACCATGTTAAAGCGTACAGTCAGTGGCATTAAGCGCCCGCGCGTCTGTGCCATGAAAGGGAGGTGCGTGCAAAAGGACCTCCGACGGCTGAGGAAGCAGGAAGACCAAAGAAAAAGGCTGACAAGTCCAGCTTAACAAGAAACGGTTTATGAAGGAGACTTACGGACAGAAGTGTGTTTCAGGGTAGCCCCAAGACCAGTAGTAGATCCCCAAAAACCCACCCCCCATAAAAGCTGCTTTTATACCCTAGGGGTTGGGAGTCCACCCAATGGGAGAATAGGTGTGTGTCCGGGCGCCTGGGTGGCTCAGTCCATTGAGCATCTGACTTTTGATTTCGGTTCGGGTCATGATCTCAGGGTGGTGAGGCTGAGCTCCACGTCTGGCTCTGCGCTGGGCGTGGAACCTGCTCAAGCTTCTCTCTCTGCCCCCTCCCCCGTTAAAACAACAACAGTAACAGAAAGAATAGGTGTGCGTCATAGTCCTATTTCCAGGGCAGATCAAGGACCTTCTGCCCTAAGGGTGCACTTAAGGGCGTGGTTAAACAAAGGGAAAGAATGTGAGGGAAGGACTGACCTCTAGAAGGCTCTGGGTCACAGAGTTGTTAGCATGTCAGCGGACCGCATTTGCCCAAGATGGCGTCAGTCTGGTTCACACAGGGTTGGATACTCATCACCACTACCTAGTTGTAGAACTTTTCCATCTCCCAGACGGAAATCCTGTCCCCTGCACTACCCCTTCAACCCAGCTCCTGGCAACCACTAATCTGCTTCCTGTCTCTTCGGATTTGTTTCTTCTGGATGTTTACATAAACAGAATTGCACAATCTGTGGCCTTTCGTGTCTTCTTTCACTGGCATGTTTTCAAGGGTCATGCTGCAGCGTGTATCGGGGCTTCACTCCTTCTTGTGGCAGACGCAGCACGTGCTGTTTAACCATTCATTCGCTGATGGACAATTTGGGTAGTTTCCCCCTTCTAGATTTTGGGGACACTGCTGCTATGAACATTTGTGTACAAGTTCTTATTTGAACAGCTGGTGACAATTTTAGGGGGGGTGCATACCTAGGAGTGGAGTTGCTATCACATGGTAATTCCATGTGTAACTTGGTGAGGATCCGCCACACGTCTCTGCTGTAGCTGCACCATTTTCCACTCCCGCCAGCAAAGCATGAGGATTCCAATTTCTCTGCATCCTTACTAACGCTTGTTGCTGTGTGTGCGCGCACGCGCGTGGGTGCACGCACCGGTGATGCTAATGGGTCTGAAGTGGTGTCGTACTGTGACTAAGCACGTTTTCACATGCTTGCTGGCCGTTTGTATATCTTCGTTGCAGAAATGGACATTCAAGTCCTTTGTTCACTTTGTGTTTGGGTTGTTTGTCTTTTAGCTATTGAACTCTAAGAGTTTTTTTTATATGTTCTGCATGTAAGACCCTGATCAGATCTATGATTTGCATATATTTTCCCCTATTCTGTGGCTTGTCTTTTCACTGTCTTGATGGGTGCCCTTGAATGCAAAAAAGCTCTTAATTTTGATGACATCCAATTTACCTATTTTTTCTTTTGCTTCCCTGCACTGCTGTTGACCCTGTATACTTTAATCAAAAACACTAAGTAAATAAAGAAAACACATATTCAAGTTTGAAGGCATTAGCCTTTATAATAGTTACCTTTCATGCCTTCACAATGGTTTCATTTCACGACCTTGCTTCTTAGTTCACTGAGAAAACCCAAGCAATCAAAGAGCCATTCTGTCCTACTGCGAGCTAGCTCTGTTTCCCTTCTGTGCTCCCATCTCAGACCAACTCCTGACTTGTGCCCCGGATGCCATCCCATCTCGCATCATCAGATACTGCTCCTAGGTCTGTCTCTTCTCTCTCACAGCCTCCATTTCTCCTCCTCTTCTGGATCATCGCCCTTTGCTTCCAACTTAATATACTAGCTGCTACGCTTCAAAACAAAACAAGACAAAAATGGATTAAAATGCAAAAACCTTCCTAGACCTCTGCATCCTCCTCCAGCCATGGCCCCAATATCCTGTTCCTCTTTAGATCAAGGTTACCAGTGACCTCCAAATCCAGCTGTGAAGCCTTGGTCCTCATCTTGCTTGACCTCTGTGAGCGTTTTATCATTTCCTCCTTGAAACCCTGTCTTCCCTCCACCTGAATGTCTAAAGCATGGCCAATCCAATTCCTAATCACACTCACCTCTCCCCTCTACTGCTCCTCCCCCAGGCCCCCATCTCAGGGATTGGCAGTTCCATCCTTCCGGCTGCTCAGGCCCCAAACCTGGTGTCACCTTTGACTCTTTTTTTCCTTATCCATATTCAGTGCACCTGTGCAGCATACTGGCCCAACTTTTGCAACATATGCCCAGTTTGCCTGCTTCTCACCCCTCCAACACTACTGTCCTGGCCCAAGATATCACCATCTCCCACCTGGATTGCTGCTGTCACCTGTCCCTGGGCTGCTCCTTCCTGTGACTGCTCTCAACATATCAGCAGGGGGATCTTTTTCAAACAGATGTCAGATCCCCTCAAAGCCCTCCAAGGTCTTGCCATCTCATGTAGGATGGAAGGCAAAGTCCTGACCTAGCCAATGAGGCCCAATATAGTCTGACCCCTCATGACCTCACTGCCCCCTCACTTCGCTCTTCATTGCCAAGTGCAGTCTGCTTTGGGGCCTTTGCCTGGAATCCTCAGCCCACACATATGCCTGTGGCTCACTCACACTTCATCCTTGGTTTGGATCAAATATCATGTCCTCAGAGGGGCCTCCTCAGATCATCCTCTTGATGACATCCCACTCTGTTCCTCTTCTCTGCTTGCACGGACATCATTTTATAAGCCTATGTGTTTATTGTTTCCCCCACTAACGTATAAGCTCCCCAGAGGTGGGGATTTTGCTTTTTTCTGTATCTCTACAGATGAAAAGGGTACACAGCACATGGTAGAGATGTAATAAATATTAGTGAATGAAAGCTATTTAGCTGAAATTTTGTTATATACTTATTTTGTATATAACTAATTCAGATCTCCAGTCCTTTGACGAAGTCCATAACACACATTTCCATAGGCCGTGATGGGATACTTGAGTAACTCTGAGGATCACTAAGAGGCTTCACTGAGTGGCACTGATTTTGGCGAATTCACTATAGTGTCTAGCCCTCAGCCATGCAAGTTAAGACGAGTGATCTCAGCCATGTCTTAGTTCAGGCAGGACCCTGAGATGCTGGCTTGTCTTAACCAATCTCCTAGGAGACCAGGCGAGAAGAGAGAGTACGGATTGGACTTACAATGAGACACATAATTGTTGAGTGGGAGGATACTTGCACCCATTTCACCAGCACATTCTCTCCCTCGAAGCAGGTTATCTGAGTAGCGGATGATCACAAGTGCTTGGGGAATGTAAAACCGGGACAAGGCATTGTCTTCCACTAGCTTGATGTCTCCACCCCCAGCATACCTGTCCTGTGGTCTGGTTCTTCCTCACAAGGTGCACTTGCCTAGACATTTGGATGCGCAGTGAGTTTTTACCTCCATGACTTCCCTTGACACATTCTTCTCTTCAGAGATATTGATATATTCATTCTTCCAGGTCTTAGGTTAGGAGGCACTCTCTTTAAGGTGACTTTTCATTTTTCTGGTTTGACTCATTGTCACTTTAGAATTAAGGTCTCTGAAGGCAATTTCCCCCTAACATCTAAGCAGGTCAGCTTGTCACTGCTAAGCATCCCTCTATAGAACTATAATTTGGATGGACATATTATATATACTATAGTTTGGATAGATATATTCTTATATTACTTAAAAGAGCTGGTTTCATTTATAATAAAATACCTAGCTACAGTCTAAAAAAGATGTGTAAAACCTCTACATGGAAAATTATAAAGCGGGGCGCCTGGGTGGCTCAGTCGTTAAGCGTCTGCCTTTGGGTCAGGGCGTGATCCCGGCGTTCTGGGATCGAGCCCCACATCAGGCTCCTCCGCTGGGAGCCTGCTTCTTCCTCTCCCACTCCCCCTGCTTGTGTTCCCTCTCTCGCTGGCTGTCTCTCTGTCAAATAAATAAATAAAATCTTTTAAAAAAATGAAAATTATAAAGCACTGCTGATAGTAATTAAAAATGAAATGGAGGGATAAACTATATTAATGGCTTGTAAAGCTCAATATTGTTAATAATTCAATTCTTTCCCCCAAGTAATGATCTGTAGAGTCAATGCAATCCTAATCAAAATTCCAGTGTTTCCTTTCTCCCCTTTTTTTGGTGGGAAGTGATCATCTGATTCAGAAATGTATATGGTAATGCAGAAGAACCTAGGATAATCTTAAGGAACAACAACAAACCTGAATGACTTCACTCTCCAGACAGCAAGACTTATTATAAAGCCACAGTAATTAAGATCAATGGAAAATAAGGAGTCCAGAAACAGATCTACACATTAATAAATCACCTGATTTACAACAAATTCACCTTTGCAGTTCAATGGGGGAAAGTATGGTTTTTTCAATAAATGGTGCAGGTCATGTTGGAGAGTCATACATTAAAACAACCAAAAAACCAATCCTCCCAAAACCCCCCCAAACCCAAAAAACCCAAACGCTTGACCTCTAACTCACACTATACACAAAATTATTTTAAAATGGATCGCAGACTTAAAGAGGAAAGTCAAAACAATAAAGCTTCTAGAATAGAGTAAAAAGTAAGAGGAATTCTTCATAACCCAGGGATGGGCAAAGATTTCTCAGGGTAACATTAAAAGAGTAAAAAGTCAGGGGGCACTTGGGTGCCTCAGTTGGTGAAGCATCTGCCTTCAGCCTGGGTCATGATCCCGGAGTCCTCGAATTGAGCCTTGCATTGGGTACCCTGCTCAGCGGGGAGTCTGCTTATTCCTCTCCCTCTTCCCCTCCCCCCAGCTCATGCTGTCTCTCTCTCTTTCTCTCTCAAATAAATAAAGAAATACATAAATAAAATCTTAAAAAAAAAAAAAAAAGCCAGGACACCTGACTGGCTCAGTCCAAAGAGCGTGTGACTCTTGATCCTGGGTTCATGAGTTTGAGCCCCATGTTGCATGTAGAGATTACTTAAATAAATATCTTTTACAAAGAGTAAAAAGCCAAGCTTCAGAATTGGGAAGATATTTATGATGGATGTACAGAGATATGCACAGATATGAAGTAGGTAAATGACAGAGGACTTGTACTCAGAACATGCTAAAAATTCCTTCAAGTCAGTAAGACTGACAATCCCAATTTTTAAATTTTTTTTATTGACAATCCAATTTAAAAATAGGAAGAAGACTTGAGAAACCACCTCCTAAAAGAGGATATCCAAATGAACAGTCAGCATATTAACAAGTGCTCAAAGGCAGTAATCATCAGAGAAATGCAAATGAAGACGTAGGGGAATTCCAGCATGATGCTGGCAGATGGCTGAAATTAAATGGGACAGTTGACATCAAGTGCTGGGGAGGACGTGGAGCAACTGGAACACACATATATTGCTGGTGGGACTACAGATTGGTACTATCCCTGCGAAAACCTTTGGGAGTACATACTAAAGCTAAGTATGGGTATACACATGATCCAGCAATTCCACTATATACACTAGAGGGATGAGTGTTTATGTCTACAAAAAGGCATGTACAAGACTATTCAAGCAACATTACTCATAAAAGCCCCGAACTGGGAAAAACCCCAAATGTCCATCAATAGGAGAAAGATACTGTGATATTTACAATAGGAGAAAGTTATGGTGAAAGTACAGAATAGTACACAGCAGTGAAAATGAACTGTCACTCCCTCAACAAAGTCTTACAGACATACTGTTGAGTGAAAGAAGTTACATACAAGGGTGAATAGTGTATGATTCCATGTGTATGAAGTTGAAAAAAGAGATGTAACTAGTCCATAGTGATAGAGGTCAAAATAGGGGTTATATGGCAGTGGTGGTGGTGGTGGTAATGACAGAAGGTTATTCACTGGGAGGGAGTCTGCTGGGGTACTGAACGTTTTCTCTATCTTGATTCAAGTACTAGTTACATGAGAGTGTGCACAGGATAAAAGTCCATACATATCAAAAGGCAGTGTTATGGAGGGGTAAGTACATGCTTGTACACGTTACTGTATGACTGTACTTTAATGATCTTTCAAGGGAACCCTGGGTGGCTCAGATAGTTAAGCATCTGCCTTCAGCTCAGGTTACGATCCCAGGGTCCTGGGATCCCAGGTTTCTTCTCCCTCTGCCTGCCATTCCCCCTGTTTGTGCTCTTTCTCTCTTTCTGACAAATAAATAAAATCTTAAAAAAAAAAATCTTTTAAAAAGGAACTGGTATTCTACCTTTATTTATTTATTTTTAAAGATTTTATTTATTTATTCGACAGAGATAGAGACAGCCAGCGAGAGAGGGAACACAAGCAGGGGGAGTGGGAGAGGAAGAAGCAGGCTCATAGCAGAAGAGCCTGATGTGGGGCTCGATCCCGGAACGCCGGGATCACGCCCTGAGCCGAAGGCAGACGCTTAACCGCTGTGCCACCCAGGCGCCCCGGTATTCTACCTTTAAAAAATGAAATATACCATGTACCATAAACTAAAAACAAAACAAAAAGCTAAAAACAAAACAAAACAAAAGAGCTCCTTAAAATGCAGACCTGTTCATAGCCATGGAGTTCCTTAGAGCTACTTCAGGAAAGAAAAATACCATTTGAATTCCCATTAAGAAAAATTAGTCTTTTATGTTAAAAAAAACTGAAATTAATCAAAATGCCATTCAAATTCTTTATTTAGAGTGTTTTTGGGTATGACACATTAGGTGTTATGTACAAAGTCGGTTTAGTTGAGAAGGAAGGCAGACTCTGAGATGGCCCCCAGTAATCTGTCTGATAGTGTTCATGCCTTTGCGTACTCTCTTTCCTTTGAGTGTGGGTGGAACCCATGATCTACTTCTATCCAATGGAATCCAGCAAATCTTAGGGTACCTAAGACTGCATGAGATCATGCTAGCAGAATCTTTTGCCTTCTCAGCTTACATGCTTTGATGAAGCAAGCTGCTCTGTTGGAGAGACCCACATGGCTAAGAACTGAGAGGGCCCTTAGCAAGCAGCCAGCAAGACACTGATACCTTCAATCCAACAGCTCTGAAGACCTGAATCTTGCCAACAAACGTGTGTGGAAGTCCTTCCACAGTTGAGCCTTCAGAAGACTCCCTCCCTAGCCCACCATGAATGTATCCTTGTTCGAGACCCTAAATCAGAGGACCCAGCTAAGCCATGTCCAAATTCCTGACCCCCAGAAAATGTTCGATAATGTGGGTTTTTTTTGTTGTTTTTTGAAATGTGTTTTAAATAGTTTGAAATTTGTGGCAAATTGTTACACAGCACTAAATAACTAGTATCACTGAATATGCATCATTACTTTCTAGGAGTTCAAAATCCTGAGATGATCATTATTATGGACTGAATATTTGAATGTCCCAAAATTCATATGTTGAAGTACTAACCCCCTCCATGTGACTGTATTTGGAGATGGGGCCTCTAAGGAAGTAATTAAGGTCAAGTGCAGTCTTAAGGGCGGGGCCATGATCCAGTAGGATTAGTCTCCTTAGAAGAGACACCAGAGAGCTTGTTCTCTCTCTCTCTCTCCCTCTTCTTCCCCTCCCTCCCATCACCTCTCTTTCACTCCCCTTTCCCACCATGGGAGCACAGTAAAAAAGCTGCCATCTACAAGCCAGGACGAGTGTCCTCACCAGAAGCTGGCCATGCTGGCACCTTGATCTTGGACTTCCCAGCCTCCAGAACTGTGAGACATACATTTCTATTGTTTAAGCCACTAATTCTGTAGTATTTTGTTATGGCAGCTCATGCTAAGATAATTACCAACTGTTTTTGTTTTTTTTAGCCAGATTAATTACAGAATTGAAAATAATTGAATGGAAAAAATAATTGAATGGAAATACTGAGCAAGTCTAAGTTGTCTTTAAAGAATCAGAAACAACTTAATTCTTAAGTACCAGTACGTGCCCAGCATGATTTTGTGCGTTGGGCTTAGACTAGTTTGAACAATATAGTTAGGGTTTCTATCTTCATGCTAAGCCATGTCCAAATTCCTGACCCCCAGAAAATGTTCAATGCAGACCTGTTCATAGCCATGGAGTTCCTTAGAGCTACTTCAGGAAAGAAAAATACCATTTGAATTCCCATTAAGAAAAATTAGTCTTTTATGTTAAAAAAAAACTGAAATTAATCAAAATGCCATTCAAATTCTTTATTTAGAGTGTTTTGGGGTATGACACATTAGGTGTTATGTACAAAGTCGGTTTTAGTAAGGATGACAGAATAAATAAAAAAAAATCAGTGAGGCAGTTCTGGTTATATGATAAGGATTATAATGCAGGTAAACAGTTTAGATAAGGTGGTCTGGGAAGGCTTCTGGGAGGCAGTGACATCTGAGCTTTGACAGACTGAGAACAAAACAGCCATGGGAAGGGCTAGGGCAGCAGTGCAGAGGGGGACAAGCATGGAGGCTCTGAGGCAGCGAAGAGCTGAGCATGTTTTTGTTTGTTTGTGTTTTAAGATTTTATTTATTTGAGAGAGAAAGAGAGCACGAGCAGGGGGGGAAGGGAGAAGCAGGCTCCCTGTCGGGCTCGATCCCAGGACCCTGGGATCATGACCTGAGACAAAGGCAGATGCTTAACCGACTGAGTTTCCCAGGAGCTCCTCGGAGCTGATCATGTTGAAGGAAAAGAATAGAGGTCAGGGGCGTCTGCCTTTGGCTTGGGGCGTGATCCTGGCGTTCTGGGATCGAGCCCCACATCAGGCTCCTCCGCTGGGAGGCTGCTTCTTCCTCTCCCACTCCCCCTGCTTGTGTGCCCTCTCTCGCTGGCCATCTCTCTGTCAAATAAATAAATAAAATCTTAAAAAAAAAAAAAAAGAATAAAGGCCAGTAGGGTGAAGCACAGGGAAGAAGGGCCAAAGTTTGAGATGAGGTTAGAGGGAAAAATCAAGAGCCAGGTCACCCAAGGCCCTGTAAGCCACTCTCAAATTTGGTTTTATTCTAAGAGCAATGGGAAGCCATTAAACTGGTCTTGTTAGAGAGCGTGATAAAATCTGAGTTATGTTTTCAAAGTCCACCTGCTGGACAGAGGATGAATGAAGGAAAGCACAAATGGAAGTAGGAGAAGAGCACGGAGGCTGGCCCAACCGCCCAAGCTAGACAAGACAGTGGCTGAGACCAGGGTGGTACAGAGGACAAGAAGGGGGTGATTTCTGATGGATTGTGGGGGTGCAGCTGACAGGAGTTGACGATGGTTTGTCTATGAGTAGCGAAAGATAGGAAGGAATTGATGAGACTGACTTGCTGGTTTGGCTTCAGCTGGAAGCCCTTTGTGCTGTTGACCGAAAGGCAGAGACTAGTGGAGGCACAGGTTTGAGCCACTTCTCATCAACATGCTATTGAAGTTCTCCCTTTTGTGCAAATGGTAGTAGACACATTCCTTTTCTTTTTAAAATATTTTACTTACTTATTTGAGAGGTGGGGGGAGAGCACAGAGGGAGAAGCAGACTCTCCGTTGAGCAGAGGGCCCGATGTGGGGCTTGATCCCAGGAACCTGAGATCATAACCTGAGCTGAAGGCAGACGCTTAACCGACCGAGCCACCCAGACACCCCTAGTAGACATATTCTTTAAAACATAAACTAATAAACATCTAAAGGGAATTTAAAGAATTTAAAGAAAAGATAGCTCCAGGGTACTCATTAGATGAAAGTGCTTATGCTACTTTTTTTTTTACTTAAGGGATTTATAAATCTGGTTAATCCTAGTAAAAAGGTTTTTTTTCCAAATTTTTATTTAAATTCTAGTTAGTTAACATACAGTGTAATATTGGTTTTAGGAGCAGAATTTAGTGATTCATCACATACATGCAACACCCAGCGCTCATCACAAGGGCCCTCCTTAATCCCCATCACCTATTTGGCGCATCCCCTACCCACCTCCCCTCCATCAACCTTGTTTGTTCTCTATAGTTAGGTCTCTTGTGTCGGTTAAAAAAATTTTAAAACGTATGCATCATTAGTCATCAAATGAATCAGCGTAGTTTATTATTGGGATAAAAATCTCCATATCAACATAGTATCTCCAATTATCACCTCATAAATGACACTGAAACACAATCTAGCTAATTCAGTACGTGAAGAGGTTCTGTTCTCATAAACATTTCTGTCCATTTCTTAAATTTGAATGCACTGTCGACCTATGAGAACCAGCTTAGGAATTCTTGCCCCCTACTCATGACATTGTACTGGAGAAAATGCAATCTGAACAATCCTTAAGATACCAGTAGCAAAGGTCTTCCCCCATGTCCGCAGTCAGTAGAACACAGGCGCTGTGGTAGGGTGAGGGCTGCGGGGATGGGACAGCAGCTGGGGGGAGTGGGCAGGGCTCTGAGGATGAGCAAGGCAAGGCTAACAATAGGGATCCTGTCTTAACCAGTACTCTGGTCACTGGCTTTATCTTACCCGCTCCCCTTTCATTGGCTCAAGTTATATCCTTAAGAGGATGCTAAACATTGGTGATCCCTGAGCACCTAGCTCATTACGCACTCGTGAAGTTTGGGTTGGATTATACTGTAGTTACCAGGTGTACGGAGGGCCCTTCCTTCTGTGAACTGAAACATGACTCCAAGATACAAGTCTTGCTTTCAGAGTTTAAAATCTCTATCTCCAGGGGTGCCTGGGGGGGGGGGGGGCTCAGTTAGGTGTCTGCCTGCACTTCAGGTCATGATCCAAGGGTCCTGGGATCGAGTCCTGCATCAGGCTCCTTGCTCAGTGGGGAGCCTGCCTCTCCCTCTGCCTGCTGCTCCCCCTGCTTGTGCGCTCTCTCTCTGACAAATAAATAAAATCTTAAAAAAAAAACAACTCTATCTCCAGCCCTGACTTCTCAGCTCCTGAAACATGTTTTCAGTCACCTCATAGACATTTCTAAGGGTCCCACAGGCATTTCAAAAAACCCACCAAATGACTCTCATGACCTCATCCACTCACCCAGTTAGTTATCCTCCTGTTTCCTGGTAGCTCCCTCCACTCTGCCACCCTCCCTAGAACCTTTGAAATCCTGTCTTCTTCCTCTCCCTCCCCTCACATTCAGGATTAACTACATCTCCTAAATCTCTCAGAAATCAGCCCCTTCTTTATTCCAAACATCATCATCTCTTACCTGAACCACAGTAAGAGCTAACCTACCCTCCAGCTTCAAAAGCTCTCCCAGCTCAAATTCGTTCCCTACCCTTTGAGTGATCTTTCCTGAAAACGTAAATGTAATCTCATCACTGCTGTCAAACTTTCGACAGTTCCTCCATTCATTAAAAAAAAAAAAAAAAGATAAAATCTGAATCTTTAAACAGCTCCGGGTCTCGAAGGCCAGTCCTCTGAAGGGAGGCCTTGTTTGACCACCTTACCTAAAGTGGACCCCCTGCCCCCGTAATTCTATTATCTAGTTTATTTTATTCATGGTTCTTTTTTTTTTTTTTAAAGATTTTATTTATTTATTCGACAGAGATAGAGACAGCCAGAGAGAGAGGGAACACAAGCAGGGGGAGTGGGAGAGGAAGAAGCAGGCTCATAGCGGAGGAGCCCGATGTGGGGCTCGATCCCAGAACACCGGGATCACGCCCTGAGCCGAAGGCAGACGCTTAACCGCTGTGCCACCCAGGCGCCCCTTATTCATGGTTCTTAATTCCCTTGTCTGTTCATGGGTTCATTATTTGCCCCCCGCTTCCCAAGAATGTAGTCTAACTGGGTCAGGGATCTTGACCATTTTTCATAGTGGAAAGCGCCCTCCCAACTTAGCACAGGGACGGTGCGCGGCAGGCGCACATTCTGCTGGACAAAGGCCCCTCATTATCTGCCCCTCACTCCTCTGCAGCTTCATTCCCACCATGTGTCTGTGGTCTAGTTACTTCAAAAGTCCCCCTGTCTCCAAATAAACTTTAAATTATTTGTACTTTCCTTCATTTTGAAAAGTTGTTTCCTTTTATGCGCTTCTCCTCCTGTCCCCTTACTAAATCCTAACTTTTCTGTCAGTGTATTTTTTTTATTGTTAAGCTTTTTTTAATTAAAAAAATTTTTTTATTGATGTGTAGTTGACATACAGTGTTACATTAGTTTCAGGTATACGACATAGAGATTTGACATCAGGACATTCCTATTTTTTTTTTTTTTTTAAGATTTTACTTATCTATTTGAGAGACTGAGAGAGTGACAGAAAGCATGAGTGGGAGGAGAGGGAGAAGCAGGCTCCCCACTGAGCAGGATGCGGGACTTGATCCCAGGACCCTGGACCCGGTGATCACAACCTCAGGTGGAGGCAGACACCCAAACAACTGAGCCACCCAGGTTGCCCTATGAGGACATTTCTAAAGTCACCTTGGGAAGTCTACCTTGATTCCACCAACAAGTATACTTCCTTCTGTCTTTAGCAAGTAACACCGCATCTAGCACATTCTAGGTACTAAATAAATATTTGTTAATTGTGCTATCTAGCTGCCTCATTATAGAGAAGGCTGTGGAGCAGCTGGAGACTGAAAGCACAGAGGTTTCATGACCCTGTCTCCTTCATTGCCTTTTGACATGCCAGGCAGAGGACAGCCATGAGCTCAAGAAGTTCCCATTCTTTAATTTTTTTTTTTAAAGATTTTATTTATTTATTCGACAGAGACAGAGACAGCCAGCGAGAGAGGGAACACAAGCAGAGGGAGTGGGAGAGGAAGAGGCAGGCTCATAGCGGAGGAGCCTGATGTGGGGCTCGATCCCATAACGCCCTGAGCCAAAGGCAGACGCTTAACCGCTGTGCCACCCAGGCGCCCCCATTCTTTAATTCTTAGCATACATCATCAGTGCCTAGCTTTATGAGCAAATTTTAAGACCACAGCCTTAATGTATTTTATTGATTTCTCTGGATCTCAGATTTTCAAACTTTTAAGGGCAGGTCTGCTACTGGGCCCCCAACCAAAACCCCTTGATGACAAAACGGTAGGGGAACAAGCAGAAGAATTGAGATTCAAGGACAAGTCAGTCTCCCAATCAGCGCTGTTCAACAGAAATAAGGGCCATGTGTATAATTTAACATTTTCGAGTGGCCACATTTTAAAAGGAAACAGATGAAATTAACTTTCATGAATTTTTTTATATATCCAAAATACTATTTCAGCATGTAACGAATATAAAACACATCGGTTAGGTATCTCATTCTTTTATTCCTACTAAGATCTCTGAAATCTTATTTTGCACTTACAGTACATCTTAAATGGACTAGCTTCATTTCAAGTGCTCAAAAGTCACATGTGACAAATGGCTATAGTCCTGGACAATGCAGGTTTAGGTCCTGTGCTTCTCCTACTGAGCCTTTAGTCCTAGACCGCTTGTCCTACTAGATGTTCTGTGAAAACAGGTTAAGTCCTTTGCCAAATTTCGAGGTTATACAAGTCCATATTAATCTACTTAAATAATTTAGAACTTCATCCCTTCCGTATTTAATTCCTTCTAGCCCCTCCATAAACCTTCTGTGTGACGCTTTAGAACGCGTTCTAATTAGCAGAGGGAAGGAGTGCATTTAAGAGTCGGGCTCAGGCACTCTTCCTCCAGTTTTTGCTGGGGGGTGGGGAGTCCACTCCTAGGTCCCACCCCAGGGATAGATCGGGCTGCAAAACACAGTCTTTGCTAAAATCCCAATGGTTACTGCCATCGATCCTTCTACTTAAGTGCAGCTTTACCAGGAAGTTCCTGCTAGTAAAATCAGCTCGTGTTCCAGAACTCGCTGTCATCACAGTGCCGCCCCGCAAATATATTCATTCAACAAACACTTCTTGAGCGCCTGCGTACACACTTTGGTGGAAAAATCAGCGGAAAGCCAGAGACGGGGGACCTCAGTCTAACAGGAGAGGGGGAGTCCCAATAACCAGCCCGTACTAAGCACTCCTGCATCAACCAACACATGCAGCAGTCGACAGGATCCCGGGGAGCAGGTCTTACTCTCACTTCGCAGAGCAGCAGGAAGACGCCGAGCAACTTGCGACCACACAAGGCACCGACCCGAGCAGCCGCGTCCTAAGCCCGGCACTCGGGCGGCTCACCCGGCACACATGGGTGCCTCGGTCCCCGCCGAACGCCGCCACGGACGCCGTTCGAGGGGAAGCGCGGCCGCCGCGACCTCGGGGGGCGAGAGCGGCGGCGCATTGTGAGGTGCCGCGTGGTGCTCATCGGCGACAGGAGAGTCCCCGCTCGAGGAACGGCCAGCCACCCGGAGCCTCCCGCACCTCTCCCAGCCGACACCGGACACCCACCGTGGAAGTGCGACGGCGTTGGGGCGGAAATTGCCCGACCGTCGGCCGCCTCACGAACTACCGTTCCCGTGAGGCTGCGCGGCGCTGGGCGGCTTTTGCGCAGGCGCGCGCACGGCGTGCGTGGCGGCGTCAGCAGTTCTAGAACGTTGCTGTGGTAGCGCTCGGGCGCCATGTTAGGACGAAGGGGAAGGAGGAGAAGCGCTTAAAGCGGCGGGAGCGGTGCGGGAGTGGGGTTGGACCCAGGGCTGAGGCAGGCCCCCCCCTCCCTCCCGCCTCAGTGGATCATGCCCAGGGCGGCAGCGGCGGCGGTTGCGGGGGGGAAGTGACTGGGCGGTGCCGGCGCAGGAGACGATGCCGTTGTAAGTGATTTGTATTCTGTTTTCTCTCGCACGCCGGCGGGGCCTTGGGGGCGTCGGGGGAGGGGGGAGGGGGTGGCGCGAGAGCCGGGCCCTCGCCCCGTGGGGGAGGCAGGCGGGAACCGGGCTCTTCCTGTTTCCTCACCCGCTCGCCGCCGCACTTCCCCTTGTGCTCGGTTCCCGCTTCCCCCAACCCCTTCCTGGCTCCGCGGCCGTCGGGCCGGGGGCCTTCCCCTTCCGGAACGGCCGGGGGAATCTGAACCTTAGTGCTCCCGCTTCTCCGCCCCGTCCGGGGAAAAAAAAAAGAAAAAGAAAAAGAGAAAACAATGCCCGGTGGCGGGGAAGGAAGGTCCCGCTCGTTGCGGGGTCTGCACACGGCGTTCAGGTTCACTTTCGGCGTCTCTCGGCTCGTTTCGATGCTTCTCTTCCTGGTCTACCTCCGCTGCGTCCCTCTCTTCCTGCCGTTTCCAAGATGCCCAAATCGTGCGCCAGAGTTAACCCACTTCCATGTCCGAGCTTGCACAAGCACTAGCTAAAAGCCCAGTTTTGAGCGTTGAGTCTCGCTTTTTGGAAGCCTCGCTACCCCCCCCCCCCCCCGCTCCAGTCCTCCCTAGGCTTCCCACCGTCCGCAAAGGGGCACTTGCCAGGGTGTCCTCCGCAACGCGCTGTGTTAGGTATTGCTCTGTGTTCTGTTTTGATAGGATACAGTCGGATGCATTCTGCTTCCTTCTCCTTCCATCTCCAGTGGTACTTTTAATTTTTCGATCGTAGACTTAAAGCTAGTCCATCCTTGCCTTCTAATCTTACTAGGTCTGCGTCTTATATTCTTTCCCTTGTAGCGTTTTTAAGAAGTTTTTCTTTTCTCTGTTTCAAAGAATGTGATGTAATCTGAGAACTCATTGTTGGGTTCGAAAGTAGATTACAGTTTTTGTTTTTTGTTTTTTCCTGCGTATATCCAGCAGTGTAGAGGCCTAAATAGTGAGACTGCATTTCTTCCATTTTTGAACATTCTAGTGTAAGAGAGTGCTTCTTTGAGAGGAGGGACCGTATTTTTTCCTTTGTAGGCTCCAAACGAACTATATAATTGACACTCGAAGTTTTATTTATGTGCCAAATAAAGGTTTTATGATTTTTAGACACCTAATACAGCACCTCAGGTTTATCTGTTTTTTTAAGTAAAGACAATTTCTTTTTCGCAAGTATTACAGATTATAGTTTTACAATTTTATTTATTTGTCTCTGTGTATGTATGTGTCTCTCTTTACAGGTGAGGCTCTAACTTTGACACAGGCTTTAAGATACCTATTGCTTTTTACACAGTATTTTAAAAAAGAATTTCATGCACCTCTTCCTCACCCACTCCTGTCATTTTTAAGAGGCCTATCAACATATTTCTGTAAATGAGAATATTTCTTAGTTTTAATTAAATATGCAGGCCTGAAGTCTTAGAATCTGCAAGATCACTGTTAATTGAGTCATTCATCCTTTTATGAAATGCTAGAGACACTAGGAACACTGATTTTTGTGGCATTTTTCGGTTCAGCAGCTATTAAAATAAATGTTTTTAGTGATGCCATGTGACTTCTTTGTGTTAGCTCACATTGCTGTGCTTGAAAAGCAACTTTGTGATAATCATGTCAGTATTAAGATTTGATCAGTGATAGGAAATGTACAACTTAAGAGGTTTTAATTAGAAATAACACAACTGTATCTTTTTCTGTAGAAAATAAAAATACTTTCATACCTACTTTTTCCCAGCCTTCTTTGAGGAAGGGAGGTGTACATTTTCTTTAAAGACCTAAAAGCATAAATTTTCTTGGAAGTTCAAATATATAAAATGGAAGACAGAGTTTAGACAGCAGATTCACACATGGATAATTGGCTTTCCATTGTGTTTTTTGAAATGTGAACAATATGCCTAGTTTTTCATTAGCTGTCCGTCTCATTTTTAATCCTAAGTGTACTGTACTTTTAAGTAAACAACAAAAAGACCAGGCTGCTAGCTAAATAGGCCTTTTTCCTTATTAATTGACTTCCTTTGTTTTTCATATTCTGGTGTCATATGTCAAATGTCTTTCATTTTGTTTCTTTGAAGTTTTGAATTGTGATTTCCAGGCTTATCGTGCTTGATTTCCACTTGAATTTTAGTATGCCTGTCCTGTTAAATTTGGGTGGGTGGGTGGGATTGTGGTATAGACCATAGTTAAGCTGTCAGAGTGGGTTAAATCAAAATAGATTACTGAAGTTTAGGTCATTACAGCATTGTGAACAGTGTTCATATTTGATCTAAAACTCATATGTAATAGTATGTATAATTTTGAAAGGCAGGTATGATTTAAGAGCTGTGGTGATGAAGCTTCCAAAAATTTTGGTAATCTTTAGGATCCATTATTATAGGGTTTCTCTAGTAGGTACTGTTGACATTTAGGGCCAGACAGTTCTCTGAAGGGGGCCATCTTGTGTGTTGTAAGGTGTTGAACAGCATCCTTGGCCTTTACCTACTAGATTTCAGGAGCCCCACCTCCCATCTCTCCACTAGTGACAACTGAAAAATGTCTCTCTCCAGATGTTGCTAGGTGTACCCTGGCAAGATTCTCCTTGTTGAGAATCACTGCATTAATAGAGTATAAAGCCTTTCTGGGAACTGTATTGTGATTTCTGCCCTACTCTATGCTGGACAGATCAATTATTTGCATCAGCTCAGTTCTGGCTATCACAAGTGTAATAAAGATTTTGAGAGTAACCATCGTCAATGACCTAACATTCATACCACATTCATAGAATGTTGTTAAAGTTACTGGAAGAGATATTTAGCAAGACTTGGGGGAGACAGTAGCTTTTCTCCCAAATATTTGGAGCAGTCAGAAAAAAAGAACTTCATGAAGTCATAGCAAGTAGAACTGGAATCTGTTGGTGGGTGGTGATGGGTACCAGTGATTCTCACATTGTGATCTGTGGAACCCCGGGGATCTCTGAGATACTTTTAAGGAGAACATAAATTTCAAACTATTTTCATAATAGTGCTGAAATGTTATGTCTTTTTTACTCTATTGACATTTGCATCGATCGTGTGAACGCAGTAGTGGATAATGCTCTTCTTGCCTTAGGAAAAATGGAGGCATAGGCACCATATTGTACTAGTAGTCATTGTATTCCTTTATCATACAAATAACACATTTTAAAAAGTTCTTGATGAAACAGTAAAACACATTAATTTTAATAAATTCTGACTCTCGAATTTATGTCTTGCATAAGCCTTGATAAATTGGGAAGAACACATAAAGCTGTATACTAAAAAGTAAATGGTTGTTTTGAGAAAAGCATATGTCTGATTAATTTGTGAGCTAAACTAGTATTTTTCTCTTGGAGCTCTTTTATCTGAAAAAACAAATGATGAACTGTGGGTATTGACACTTGGACCATTTAGCATTTTCCTAAAAATGAAGTGAGCCTGTCTCTTTAAGGAAAGCAGCTGACAGCATTGGTGGCCAAATGATAAATTTGAACTTGAAGATTAAAAACGAGAATTTTGGAAGGCTTGTTTCTGTCATTGTGAGCTTGACAGCTTCCTACTAGTTGAAAAATAGTTCTGATTATATTGGTAGTGATATTAATGATACCGGTTTTTAAAAAATATACTTTGTATTAATGTGTCAACATTTGGAAGATAAGCTTAATTTTGATGTCATAAAAATCATACATCAGTAAAAGGTACATTCAAAGTGCAGTGTAGATCAGTGGATTTTTTTTTTAAGATTTTATTTTTAAGTAATCTGTACACCCAACATAGGGTTTGAACCCACAACCCTGCGATCAAGAGTCACAGGCTCCACCTGCAAAGCGCCCCAGACCAATGGATTTTAATGCAGTAGTATAAGGGGTTTATTGATACGGTTTCAGCTTTGATACTGTAACTAATCTTCAATAAAATACCACTTGTGGAGTTTTGGTGTAGTATCATAGAAGAATATCCTCAATTATTTGACAAGGACATTGAAATACTCTTCCAGTTAGGATGGTGTGATGCCAGGTTTTCTTCATATGTGTTTACCAAAACAACTTGTCAGAGGGATTGAATGCAGAAGCAGATAGAGGAATACAGCTGTCTTTGATTAAGCCATAATTAAAGAGATTTACAAAAATGCAAAGCAGTAGGATTAGTGTCACTAAATTTTTTGTTTTGGAAGACAGTTTTAAAAAAATTATATTGACATGTAATAGATTTGTTACTTTAATACATAAACATTTAAAAATTTATCCCAGTTACAATTCCAATGCTGTAAATATGGGCAGACATAATCCATATAAGCAAAAGATCTTTGGGGTCCTCAATACGTCTTAAGAATTGTAAAAGGAGTCTGTGACCAAAAAGTTTGAGAACTTGGGAATTGCTGCCTTACAGGAACAGCTAACTGCTGCACCACGGGCTATTTCCAGTGGTGATGTCATTGCAGCCTTTCTGGGTGGTTTTTGGATAGTGTGGAGGGATGGACATACATGTGGTTTAAAGATTTTTTGTTGTTGTCGATGCAAAACAATTAATTGGATAACCTTTAGGGAAGATAACTTCTAACAGAATGATTTTGGTTTTCAGATTTTAGGATTTAGAGATTTGAATTGTTTGCTGCGGAATAAATGTTGGCTATGGTTTTGGAATGTGGTGTATTACCTTAAGTCTGTTCTCAGTTCATGCTTTTTGATGGAGAAGTTAGGAGATATTGGAATTGAATATATGAACCTGAATTCAGTTCCTGTTCCCTAGTCACCCCATTCCCTACCCTGCCCCTCTCAGGTGAAAGCCTTCTGGCCAGAATGAAGCCATTTGGATTCCTAGTATTTCCCATTTTGGTGGAGTTGGAGGCATGTTTTTTGTTTTGTGTGTTCATTGTTCTGATTAATCAGCACCTTTAAATGCACATTCTCAGTTTATGATTTGTAAAACAGCAGAACTGCAGGAGATATTAGTTCCCTTTAAAGTTGATTAAATTGAGGGGTGCCTGGGTGGCTCAGTCCGTTAAGTGTCTGCCTTCAGCTCAGGTCATGATTCCGGGGTCCTGGCATCGAGCCCCGCATCAGGCTCCCTACCAAGATGGGAGTCTGCTTCTCCTTCTGCTGTTCCACCTGCTTGTGATTGCGCTCGTGTGTGCGCGCTCTGTCTCTCTGTCAAATAAATAAATAAATAAAAATAAAGTTAGTTAAATTGAGGCTTAAAGTAGTCACTTGTCCAGGGTCTTAAGGGTGCTTAAGTTGTAGATTGGGGCTTAATTCAGCTGTGGGTTCCATGTACCCTTCTCATTCTAGTACTATACCATCTGCTATGGACTTTGTTGGGAACTATGTTTCATCAGTTCAGTTGGAGCAGAATTAATTTTCAATATCACATTTCTTGCGTGTAGAATATTTGAATCTCAAGTTTTTTTTTTATATACTGGTGACATGTATTATATATGTATAGTATACATAAAGTGTAATATACTACAGAACCTGAGATCTTAGAGTGTATTTTTAGGTTTATTTATTTAAAGCCACGTACAGATTTACCACCCTACACTCTCATTTTGTGACCACTGCCTTCTGTGGAATGTGTTATTTTTTAATCTTTGGGTTGTAGGTCTGCAGAATTATATAACCTTCTCATTTGTGGAAATTTAAGGATTTGGGAAAGGAAAAATGTAAGGATTTTGCTAGATATCTTTATTTTCTACCTCTTTTCTGTCACAGAATTGTCTTTCAAATTCGTATTCCCACTGTGTTTTGTCCAGAAACCAGCTTCTTGTATTTTATGATGGCGTTTATAATTTTGGGGTTGTAAAAGAATAGTGGTCTTGTCATTTTGGTCCTCAGAAACATCTTGCATTTCCTGAAGTTAACGTGTTACAATACTATGACAACGTATTTTTGACCATTCTTTCTAATCCATCTTTATACTTTTTCAGATTTTCTGTTTTATTTACATTTTCTTCATTTTCAGTTTGTAGTTGGCAAACTGATGCATGAGTACTATGGTCTGACAGGTTTTTTACTTCTAGCTCTTTGGGAGAAAGAGGGCAAGGGGGCAGTTGGAGGTGACCTTAGGAAGGAAGAATAACTTCGTCATTTTTGTAACTGAGTAACAAGTACCCTTCCCCTGCATAATCAGCCTTGCATTTCCAAAGTTTGGCCTTGGGATTCATCATAATTTAGTCCCTTTGAGCGTAAATTATTACTGGGACCTCTGCTGCTGCCTCCTAAATACCGGCTGATTGACCTCGAATACATATTTTAGGAGAATGGCGAGGTTGTAAATGTGTTTGGTACCACTTACACAGAACACGTGGGGGGTGAATTAGTGATTCTTGGTAAAATTTCTTAGTGATCAGATACAGGGTCTTGGTTCTAGGCTTGACTAAGCTACTAGTAAAATTAAAACATCCTATGTTAAACTTTTTGTGAAAGAGATTATATTATTTCTGTTAAGAATTAATTGAATGAATATTCAGACCCTTATTCCATTTCTGTCTGGTGTGCTTTCTTTCCTCCTTAATCCCAGTGGGCACATGATGTTTAAGGCCTCTTTGCAGCAAATTATATTGTGGTGAATTGTTACATTAAATATGTTTTTGTGATTTATCTGATTGCTTCCAAAGAAGACTATCAGGCAAATTAAGATTTCAGTTTTAACATGAGTAAAGCTAGGAAGAAATGATAAAGTGTTTTCTATTGGCTGGTAGCTATGAATTTTGACTTTGTTGATACTGTTAGGCCACAGCATATTCCACATGCCCAATATGAGGAGGCAGGGATTCATCAGTAGTGTGAGCTTTGTTTAAATTGGGGTGCAAAGTCATTAAACATTAACTATTGGGTAAAACACTATTGGTGGTTTGTTGTCCTTTCCTTTTCTGTGTTAGTCATCTGCCTAGACTGCCTTCCCTCCTACCCCCCATCAAAGTCATTTGGAGTGCACACCTCCTTAATGATTTTCTTTGGCATAGCCTTGATTCTTTGTTTCTGTAGTATTTATTTTAAGCTTTTACTTTGCACTTACTTGTTTTTTTTAAGGTTCTGAGTCCCAGACCAAATCTGAGATTGTCACTGAGAGCAGAGACTATCTTTGTATTCCTGATCTTAGTGTTGTCTTTCATACATATTTAGGAATTCAGTAAATTTTAGCCTAATAAATGCTATACTTTTTGGCAAAATTAAGTTAAATTAGAAAAAGATGCTTTTAGAAAAACTGGATTGATGAAGTTTGATAACCTTGAATGCCTTAGCAGTTTTCTGGAACAATGAAAACATGGTTTGCTGTACTTAACTATTTCTGAATGCAGTATTGCATGGGAAAAAATCCATTTTTTAGAGTCTTGTTTATTTCAGTTTAAGATAATTGCTTTGATTAGCATAAATGGATTTATTAAATCTAACAATCAAAATACTAATTATTGTTTTAAATTGAACATTTATTTGGTGTCTCTTGCTGCCAGGGAGTAATTTTAGGGCATGATTTTGGCCTCCTTACTATCACTAACCTAATTTAATGGTGAATAAATAGTAGAATTAGATGATTTTCACCTTTTGTATGGCGTCATTTATATTTAATTTAAAAAACAATTTAACAAGTTGAAACAAACCTTCATAAAGTGCAAAGTGAAAATTCTATCTTCGTTCTTTCTGGTGTGTTTTTATGTATCTGTAGACATAAAAACAAATAACTTTTAAGTATATAAAACTATGTATTGTAAATGATGTATAAAGGTACTTCGGCATAGAGGTTAGGTGCTGGGTTCTTATCCTGGCCCAGTGAATTTAGATAAGCCGTTGTTTCTCTACTTTCTTCATCTGTAATATGGAGACAGTTAATAGTAGAGTTGTTAGGAACAGTTGGGAATATTGTAAAGTGCTTGACATGCTACCTAGAATATGTTGAGGTTTCAATAAATACTATTATAATTATTATATTCCACAGCTTTTTTTCAGCTGATATATTGTGGGCATCTTTCTGTGCTACTGCATGTAATAATCACTTCATTCTTTTTATGTGGCATAGTATCATGTTGTAAGAGTGTACTGTAATTAACCAGTCCTATATTATATTAATGGATATTTAGGTGGTTTCCAGTTAGTACATTGTATACAGTCCTCCAGTGAACAACCTTGGATGTCTTTTTGTATTATTCCTATGAGAAGGGTCAAATTCTAGAACCTGTGGAGTGACAGAGGTATTTACAAATACCAAGCATGTCCACCCCCCATAGGGGATAAACCTGAGATAGGCACTGCTAATTTCAAGTGTATTGTTGCTGTACAGGATTTTAGGCCCATGTTTGACCTGTCTTACAATCCATTGTACTCCTATCCCGCAAGCTGCTGGAAATTTGGATTTTTGTGTTAGAGTTTATATTGAAACTGTGTTGTGAATTAAAAAGAACGTGTCTCCCAATTTCAGGGCCTTTGGTTTGTCTTGTGTCTTGATATTTCTGTAAGATAAATTGCTAGAGGTGAAGTTGCTGAACATAAACTTTTAAAATGGATACATTTTTATTTTAATGAATATTGCCAAGTTGCTTTTTAAAATTACGTTCATTTGCATTGTGATGGGTAAGAGCGCTCGTTTTCTTACACCATTACCAATACTGTAGTTTTATAATAGCTCTTTCATTTTTACCAGATGTGTATCAACTTTGTTTTTCTGCAGTCTGACAGGAAACTAGTTGTCCTGATTTGCTTGCCTGATGTGCAGTGAAACTTTTTTTTAGTTGATTTAACAACTCTCTACATTGAGACTGTTACTCTTTTGGGATAGGTTACATGTATTTTCCTCACTTATTTTGTTTTAACTTCGCTTATAATATATTTTTGTTGTATAAAAGCTATAATATTTTTATGTAGGTAAATCTTTTTCTGTATGGCTTTTGAGTTTTATGTGTCTTGCTTAAATATGGTCTGAAAATAGTGTTTTTAATATTTTGAAATATTTCTGATTCTTCAATATTTTGAAATATCGTGACATCTGGAATTTAGACTTTACAATGGATAACCAAACCCATTTGAGTGTTCTGTACTTTCCTCAGTGACTTGAAATGGTTATTAGGGGGGCGCCTGGGTGGCACAGCGGTTAAGCGTCTGCCTTCGGCTCAGGGCGTGGTCCTGGCATTATGGGATCGAGCCCCACATCAGGCTCCTCTGCTATGAGCCTGCTTTTTTCCTCTCCCACTCCCCCTGCTTGTGTTCCCTCTCTCGCTGGCTGTCTCTCTCTCTGTCGAATAAATAAATAAAATCTTAAAAAACAAAACAAAAAAGAAATGGTTATTAGTATAATTTATCTAAAGAATGATCATACTTTGGCTATATGGCCACTAAACTACAGTTAACATCATGGGAACTTATACTGTTTGAGTTAGCTTTATAATTACTGTACCAGAGTGGTTCTCGATATTTCAGAGTATACTTATTAAGTTAGATGCCTAAACTTTTGAAATAGATATATAGCTGAAATAAGCAACCTATAGTCAGTCATATACTAATTTCACAAAAATGTGGTATTCTAAGTACCTAAATATTTATCCCAATTAGAGTCACGTTATGCACAGCCTAACATTGGGAAAGGATGGGCTTTTCTTTGAGTATTGCATTAAAACTTTCTGTGTTTGGAAACTGCTCTTTAGTGTTATAGATGTGCTATAGTTTTTAAATTCCTAGTTTGCCATCCAATGTAGAGAAGAGAGAGAAATTTTTGGAGGTACAGCTTACAGATAATAGTGACAGAAGTGAAACCAGAGTGATACATAACTAGTAGCTGTGAAATCAGGCCTGCTTTCTTTCTTTCTACTTAAGCAGATTGCTTCTGAGTTGAGAGCAGACTTTGTAGACAAGAGTTTTGAATTCCCATACCAGAAATCATGGAGGTTTTTAAGGAAGCTGTTTTAGGAAGATGTACTTGGTAGCAGTATGGATGGTGGACTGGCATGACAAGGGAGAAAGAAGGAGTGAGAACAAGGTGCCAAGAGTCAAAACTAGAGTAGTTGGAATGGACTTGTTACACAGAATGTTAAAGCTAAAAAAAAAAAAAAAATGAAAAATGGGCATGTGTCCTGTGTAAGCTTTGCTTTGATGAAAATATCTTAAATATTGTAAAGAAAATATCCTGTGTTCTAAGGTTGAGAGAAAAATTCTGAAAATACTTAACACTCTGGGCCCCCCAGATGCCACTCTTCTTATTCACCAGAACAAGTGGGATGGGGATGCTGTCATTTGTCATTTTGAGAGGGGGCAAAATTCGGATATGTACTATAAATTGTAGGTATGTATTTATATCTTACTCTGATCCAGAAGGGATTAAGACAGAATGCTTTAGTCACATGTTAAAAAGGAGCAAAATGTTCTGCATTAAATGTTGGGTGAAAAGGGAAAATACGGGTAAAGCTATAAAACAGCAAGAAATTAGGGTACAAGTTTTTTGTTTTTTTTTTTAAGGTTTTATTTGTTTATTTGACAGAGAGAGAGACAGCCAGCGAGAGAGGGAACACAAGCTGGGGGAGTGGGAGAGGAAGAAGCAGGCTCATAGGGGAGGAGCCTGATGCGGGGGCTCGACGCACAATGCCCGGATCACGCCCTGAGTTGAAGGCAGATGCTTAACGGCTGAGCCACCCAGGCGCCCCTAGGGTACAAGTTCTTAACAGAGATACAGTGATACTTAGATTGTGTAGAGTAGAGAACTTGTTGGATGGCTACCAGTTTCACTCTGAGAATTCAGAGTACCCTAAAAGTAAAGATAAATCATGTTCATGAGATGAAAATAAACTGCTCAGGAAAAGCACAAGTGTTCTTCATAGTAAAAACCTGAAGGAAATTTTAATAAGTCATGGATACTGTAGCTCTGTATCTAGTCTGTTTTTTCTTTGTTTTATGTAATTGTAGAATTTTATTTTTATTTTTATTTTTTTAAAGCTTTTTTTTTCTTTTAAGATTTTATTTATTTATTTGACGAGAGAAAGACAGCCAGCAAGAGAAGGAACACAAGCAGGGGGATTGGGAGAGGAAGAAGCAGGCTCCCAGCGGAGGAGCCCAATGTAGGGGCTCGATCCCAGGACTCTGGGGTCACGCCCTGAGCCGAAGGCAGACGCTTGACGACTGAGCCACCCAGGCGCCCCTAGAATTTTATTTTTAAAATAGAACAGTGTCTGAAGAAAACTAAATGCTAGTAAAAAATTTGATAGAAAGTGATAGATATGGGCAGATGTCTAATGTGTTTGAGAATGGGAGGAAGAACTCTGCATTCTTGAGATTGATAGCTGTCTGGTGTATTGTTCCAGGATAGGGTCTATAAGCAGAATTCTTTAAATTACTCAGTATTGGAATGTGTATTTTTGTTTTGTTAGAACAGCAAATAAAAGATCCTTGTTTTATCACTCTGCTTGATTTCTAATACTAAAATTGAATGGAAAACTTGACTTTAAACCTCCGTTTAAAGTACAGTGTCATGGTTTGCATTTCTACTTGGGACATTTTGGACATTCAAAGCATATGGCAGCTTGGAATTTCTAGTCCAGCTATTTAAGCACGATTAAACCATTTTTATTGGAGGCACAGGTATCTTGTAACTTTCAGAGTATGTATTTCTTTCTTTTCTCTTACTCGGTTTTGATTCATTTTTATTTTTTTATATGCGTTCTTGAGTTAGTATATGCTCTATACTTGTACTTGAATTAGATAATATGTTCTGTATGTGTAGACAGACATATGCTCTTATGTTCTTTCCTGAGTTAGATGGGACAAATGTGATCTTTATTTTAGATGATGTGATGATATTTTGAATAAAGTAAATAAAAATGCTATAATTTGCATCTAATTTGTTTCCCCATCAAAATGTTAATGTGGAAACTCATAGAAATCAACATATTTTTCAAATTAGGGTGAGCAGACTTAGTGTGAATTTAGAAATGTGAGTTGTTATCCTAATATTCTGGTGATATTTTTGAAGTAGACAGTGCCTTTCCAAGCATTGTTTTTTGTGTGACAGTGAAAAACCTGAATATTTGAGAAAGAAAAAAAAATGGGAAAGATAAGTGAGCCTTAACTTTACAGAGAGTGAGTACTCCTATTTTGCTGGTGATCCAACTTAACTGGCAATGGATTGAAAGGCATGAATGCAGAGAAACGTATTACTTGCTCAAAACAAAAAACAATCCACTAGAGGTTTATTACCTGAAGTTATGAAAACATGAATTCAGTTCACACTTGACTTGAAAGCTCACTTTGCTTGAACCAAGTCTGGCTAGAATGAACTTGCACTTGTTTTCATTTCTGGCTCTACTCATGTTAAAATAATTTATTAAAGTATTCATAATCCTGTGGTAGTCATAATCTGTGGTAGTCTAGTTTACTTGGGGAAACTCATGAAGCAATGAAAAATAGGAGAGAATATAATCACTTTGGAATATGTGATAAGTGTGCTGTTTCCATTTAATACCTGATTTATCTGAGATCAGAGTATGTGTGGTGTGAAGGAGAATTCTCAGATGGTTAGGCAGTTTTGAGGGCTGCCTTTTTTTTTTTTTTTTTAAAGGTTTTATTTGAGAGAGCGAGCAAGCACAAGCCAGAGCAGCAGCAGGCAGAGGGAGAGGGAGAAGCAGGCTCCCCGCTGAGCAGGGAGCCCAGCCATGCAGGGATCCATCCCAGGACCCTGGAATCTTCATCACCTGAGCTGAAGGCAGCCACCTAACCGACTGAGCCACCCAGGCACCCCGAGGGCTACCTTTTTGATAATCACTTTTATGGAACCTGATGATAACTGTTTATTGGCAAAAATATGTACTGACCAAGACATTATGAATGCATTTACACTTAGTTTAATTTGTATATTTTAATCATAGGAGATGCTACATAAATTTGAAAAATAGAACATTAAGATATTTAGTCTGAGCTTGGTGCTCATGTGGATCCCCAGCTCTGGGAATTAACATAGCGTTTATATAACTTTGCAGTTTAGGTTACAGGAGTAGGACCAAGGATCTGAGATGAGTTAATTGCTGCAGCAGATAATATATCTGATTTATATTTATTTAGTAAATATTACTATAAAACCTGGATTGAAATTGAGACAGTGCATAACTAGACCGGGAAACATTGACTAGAGAATATACAGACCAATGGCTAATTTAGAAACAAGCAGTATGGGTTTCCTGGCATTCTTAGTTCTGTGTTGGTATCAGAAGACAAAATACAGAACACTGTCCAGCAGTCACTGTATAAACCAGAACCCAGTGGATAGGTATTAAATGCGTATTGGGACTTCCCTGCATAGGATTCTTGGATTTGGCATGTTATTGCTTAAGTATTGCACTTCATTTTTTTTTTTTTCTCTTCAGTATAAAAAAAAATCCATACTTAGAACTTGGGAAGAAAAGTAGGGGTGTGTGTATGTGTGTATGTAAAACAAACACTTTAATTTTTTAAGGAACAGATTTGGGAGAAATAATTGATCCAGATGTTAGGTTCTTAGCCCATTCCTCATTTTGTATGGTATTTGACTTGTTAGTTTTTATGTAATAATTGTGCTACTTATCTTTGGAGCTCTCATCCGTTGACTTACAATTATTTTAACAAAGAGAATAAGAACAAGAATGAGTTTCATTGAAAAATACTCGGGTCAAATTAATTTCCTAAAACATTTCAAGCATGCCATGCCTTTTTGTATTTAACCAGTTATAGTAAAATCCTACTGATTGTAAAAGTCTGGAATTTCCCTTAAAATGGAGGGAAAAAAAACCTTTTAGACTAGCATCACTGTTGAAGTGTGAATCTCTCACCAGAAATGTGTAATAAGCTTAGTGTGACTACACTGCCCCCCATTCCTCAAGTTATCTTTGTTATTTACCCTGTATTTTATAAATTTTATTCACTGTGAGTCAGATACTAAGTTCTGTTTGTGGGGAGTCTCTTGTATTGGTTATAGTGTTTTTGTAGTGTGTTTGTCCGTGCTTTAGAAATAACAATACAACAGATTTTGGCTCCTTTTCAAGAAGTCGTTTCTCAGTTCACCATATTCTAGATTGTGTTTTCTCTACCAGTATATTTGATATGGATTCTTATAGCTTATTTAGATATTTAGGTAATGAAAACGTTAAAATCCGTGGAGTGGGAAGAGATACAGAGTTTTCTTTTGAGTCGCTTGCTTTTGGTTGGTTACTTTTTGTTGTAAGATATCTTTTGAAAGGAGTCTTTTTGGGTATGGCAGGGAACCAACTGTGTTTAGAAATGCATTTTACTGAAGCAGTTTTTTCTAGTCAAGCAGTTTGTCTCAAATTGTAGAAATTCTTTAGTAGTAATTTAATCTAATTTTGTTTTGTAGTCCAGTTACAACGCAGGGATCACAACAAACACAGCCGCCCCAGAAGCACTATGGCATTACCTCTCCTATCAGCTTAGCAGCCCCCAAGGAGACTGACTGCCTGCTTACACAGAAACTAATTGAGACTCTGAAGCCCTTTGGGGTTTTTGAAGAGGAAGAGGAACTGCAGCGCAGGTGAATACACACATATATGTTTTTCTTTTAATTTATAATTTTTTATCAGTGTAATAAATTAATTTTTGAGGCATTATCTACTCAGAATTGTTCCCTGAAATCTGTCTTGAGCAAGACCGATGCTTAGAAAAAACTTTTTTTCTACAATGAATTTTATTCCCTTTTGATTTTTGATGCTTTTGGTTATTACAGTACAGAATTGTCAGAAGGGGAAAGCTTATTACTCAGCTAAAGGAATGCCTTACCCAGTGTTACAGTGCCTACATATAGTTAACTAGTGTGTACTTACTTTCTGGTATCTTAAAAACTGGTTAAAATTTAGGGAGCCACCTACTGAGAACTGATTTTCATTTTAATTAGTAATGAAACAACTTGATACTTGATCGATATTTGCTCTATCAACAGGATTTTAATTTTGGGAAAATTAAATAACCTGGTAAAAGAGTGGATACGAGAAATCAGTGAAAGCAAGGTAAGGTGACTTATTTGTATATGAAGTAATTTGCCAACTGAACAGCAGCAGTCTTAAGTAGTAAGCTGTTCTCATTAGCGTGGATTTAGAGTCTTTAACGCAAAGTCCGTTTTAGACTATTTGATAACAGAATTTATATTTTGTTTCTAGTTATTTTGAAAGCAGGGAAAACTGAACTGAATTCAGTGATTTTTATAAGTACTTTTTTGTTGCGATATTTAAAGCTGAAACTATGCTTCACAGAAATAATAGATATTTCCCTGAAGAGATGCTTTAAAAATGTATATTAAATATTTGAGAATCTTGTTACCTTTTCATCAATCCTATGGCAATGAACAGTTTTTAGGTTTTCAGATATTACACTCTCAAACTGAGTATCTGTTCAGGTTTTTTTTTTTTAAGATTTTATTTATTTATTCGACAGAGATAGAGACAGCCAGCGAGAGAGGGAACACAAGCAGGGGGAGTGGGAGAGGAAGAAGCAGGCTCCTAGCGGAGGAGCCTGATGTGGGGCTCTGTCCCATAACGCCGGGATCACGCCCTGAGCCGAAGGCAGACGCCTAACCGCTGTGCCACCCAGGCGTCCCTCTGTTTAGTTTTTTATCATATTCACTGAGTTCCTAAAACTTTATTATGAAAAATCATACATACAGTTCATAAACCTGTGACTGGGCTTGTGGTAAAGGAGTTGTATTCTTAGAGTTGTGTGTGGAATTCATTTGACCCATTTTTTAAAATTGCATAGGGTCGCCTGGCTGGCTTAGTCTGTAGAGGGTGCAACTCTTGATCTTGGGGTCGTAAGTTTGAGTCACATGTTGGGGGTAGAGATTATATTAAAAAATTGCTTAAATAGTGATAATTTTCTCAGCACAGTGCAAAATGCATATTTAATCTATAATACAACTGAAAAATTGATGGAAAGAGAACCAAAGATTGAAGAAAACTTGAAAGAGGGGATTAACATAGAAGAAAGTCTTTTGGTTTGAGTCAGATTTATAATACTGTTTTCTCAAAACAGCATATATATATTTCAAGCACCTGATTAAAACTTCAGCAATAGAAGGAGTGTTCTAAACGGGGGACTAGTGTACTGCATGTTTCTAATTGATAGAATTCCTTTTTTTTTTTTTAAAGATTTTATTTATTTATTCGACAGAGATAGAGACAGCCAGCGAGAGAGGGAACACAAGCAGGGGGAGTGGGAGAGGAAGAAGCAGGCTCATAGCGGAGGAGCCTGATGTGGGGCTCGATCCCATAACACCGGGATCACGCCCTGAGCCGAAGGCAGACGCCTAACCGCTGTGCCACCCAGGCGCCCCACTAATTGATAGAATTCCTGATACAAATGAGATTTTATTTATTTTTAAAGATTTATTTTAGAGGGGGGGGAGGGGGGCAGTGCAGAAGGAGAGAGACTCTCAAGCATACTCCCACGCAGCATGGAGCCTGGATATGGGGCTTGATCCTAGGACCTTGAGATCATGACTTGAGCTGAAATAAAGAGTCAGACCCTTAACTGACTGTGCCACCCAGGCACCCCATGAATGGGATTTTAAAAAGGAAGTTCATTTTGAGGTGAGCAGCAGATGTCCAAGTTTAAGTATTTTTTACTCATTTATTGAACTTAGTGTTTCCTTAACCCTCTATAGGAAATACAGCTTTGTTTTAATGGCATTTTTTAAATATTTAAGTTTAAAGCCATAGTCAAGTAGACAAAGTTAAAACTTAGATTTATTTAATGTGAAATGTGAGTACTACCTCATTGATAGTTTTGTTTCAGGTACTTACTTCAGTAAGTTTCTTTAAGCAGTAATTCTTGACAGAGTTCTTCCTGCTGGTTTTACTAAGGGCAAGAAAATGTGTTTGGATGAATGAAAGTAATGCTCATTCCTGTTCAGATTTATCAGTGTCCTTTTCTTTATAGCTTAACTGTAGGTAGTAAGTTGGTTAGAGAAAGGGACTGAGGTTAGGCTTCATAAGTTTTTGTGTCTGCCTTTTGTAGAGAAAATTTCTTCCCCAGCTGGTTAGTTTTAAGACTTGATACAGGATTTCTTGATGTTGACACTGTTGATATTTTGGGATCAGATTAATTCTTTTTTAGGGTGCTATCCTGTGCATCGTAAGATGTTAAGCAAAACACATCCCTGGCCCCTTTTTACTAGATGCACTGCCCCTGCCCCCGTCTCTCCAAATTATGACCAAAAACGTCTCCAGACATTGCTGTATGTTCCCGGAGGAGTGTAGTCATCCCTGGTTGAAAAGCAGTGATTTAATAGATAGTTCCAATTGATTTATGGTATTTTGGCAGGGGGAGGGAGGATTGTATGACATTTGAATTTTACTTAGGTTGTCTTGTTCGCTGTCTAATATTCTGTACCAAAAAAAAAAAAAAAAATATTTTGTAATTTTTTTTGGTGACCTGAATTAAGGCATCTTAATTTCTGGGTTAAAATTATTAAAATAGCTATAAACATACTAATGTGTAAATGTGTGCTGATACAGTAGCCATTAGCGACATGTGGCTGTTTCAGTTTAAATGAACTAAAATTAAATATCCAGTTCCTCAGCCAGGCTGGCTCTATTTCACTATATATACATATATATATTTCACAGTATAGTGGCTACTGTATTGGACAGTTCTTTAGAGTGCACTTATCCAAAAGATTTGCTTTACTAGAAAAGTCCGTAGATCATTGTTCTCATTCCTTCCTAACTCCCTTTGTAGGCCTATTCCTGCAACATCTTGCTGGCTTAATTTAAATAACCAGGCCAGCCTTGCAAAGTGAGTGTTTTAGATTCCTAAATGTAGGAAGACAAATGTTATATATCTAGATGATCCTTTTTCTATAAGTGATGATTAAATGTGCCCTCAAAAAACAAGGGAGGCCCTGAATCTTTACAATTTACTTTTAAGGTTTTGGAGTATGAAGTAACACTTTCATTTATGTTACTTGGGGGAAGTGAGGAGGAGTGATTGGTGTTTTGGTACTGAATAAAACTTTATTGAGGAATTAGAAAGTGAAGAAAACCATTGACCAAGCACACATTAAAATTGTTTTTTGTTTGGACAGGTATCATCCTTACCACCAGTGGCATTAAGTACTCATCATAGTACTTTACAGTAGTACCAGGGTCAGGAAGATGATTTTTAAATGCTTTCCTTTCTCCTTTTTCTTGGTGTTTCTACTCTAGGAAACTATCAGTAAGTTTTAGTTCTTTTCAGAGTCATCCCACCAAAGCCTTTTGGAAATCTAAACTATTATGTAGTAGTGTTGGCCTTAAAGTCACTTTTGATACGGTAAAATTATATCTGATGTACTATGGAATACTCAGTATAATCATTGAATGTACTTTTTTAAGCAATCAGAATATGTGTTTTTGTTATAGTCTAACATTCATGATATGTGCATCATCTAGGTCATGAATAAAATACGCTTCTAACATTCGCTCCTATGGAATCACATGCTCTCCTGTATGATAGTCCTCTTTTATAGCAGTTTCCAGAAATGTGGCAAAATTCTAAAATGGTATGGGTCACTAAAGAATGTTCACTAAAAGTTGGAAATTGCTTTTATTTCAAAATTGGTTGGTATATGAAGGCCTGGTATTTGGTAGAGCTTATAGTGTTTGTTTACCCTCCATAAATTTGCACTGAATTCTTGGGTTTTTGAAAAATTATCATATAGTGTATTTGAAATAATTTCTTTTGTGCTCCACTGACAGAATATCCATTTCTTGTTTGTTTAAACAGAATCTTCCACAATCTGTAATTGAAAATGTTGGAGGAAAAATTTTTACATTTGGATCTTACAGATTAGGAGTACATACAAAAGGTAAATACTGTTTTGATTATCTTGAGAAGGAATACTCTTTAGTTCTTAAAAGTCATCGCAGTTACTTGTGGTGTATCGTACAGCTTAGTGAGTTTGCATGGAAGATAGAGTACTTCCAGGAGCCTAAAGGTGGTTAAGGAGATAAAAAAGATACCTTCTAAACCTGCACTGATCAATATGGTATTAAGTAAATTAAAAAAATCAGCTCTGTACAGCATAGGTAGTATAGTCAATAGTATGGTAACGACCTTGTATAGTAAGAGGTGGTAACTACACTGAAAGTGGTGAGGAGAGCATAATGTGTAGCCTTGTGGAATCACTGTGTTGTACACTGGAGGCTAATATAACATTGGATGTCAACTATACTTCAGTTTAAGAAGTAAGTCAGTGCCACATTTTCAGTATCAATCGGTAACACGGTGGCTACTGGCTACTGTGCTGCAAAGTGCGAAGAGAGAACTTTTTTCCCATTGGAGAGTTCTTTTGGACAGTGTTGCTCTCTGTATCATTTCCTCTACCCTGAAGAATATCAAGTTAGGAAATCCGAACAAAAATGAGTGGAAGCGTTTTAAAAAGACCTGTGGATATTCTTTTCCCCATGATTTTTTAATTGTAAAATACAGTTGAGCAAAACCCAAACCACAACAGTGTATCTGCAGCCATTGGTGATCACAGTCAATGTTTTCTTGCTTACGCTTGTACTTATCTAATGCAAATAAATACACAGTGAAAATGTTATCACGGCAGAGAACATTTATTGGAGTTTTTTGTTGGGCATTGAGCTAATAATAAGCTTTTGGTCCTCATTATCTTACTTATTCCTCACTTCTCTAATTCTCATGTAACAAATAGAAGTCTGAGACTTACAGAGACAGTAGACTTCAGCAGTTTCTCCTAGCCGTCTCTTGGGAGAATTATGATTCTTCAGCCATTAACCACTGGCTTCTTTGTTAAAAGTATCTGCCAGGATAGTGTTCTCTTTGTTCTGGCATCCTTCCTTCTCCCCATCTCCCACTGCTCTGTTCCAGTAGTAAGTAGTTAGTGCATTTGTTTTTGATGTGTCCTGTGCACTGCACGCTTTTCTCCATTTCACGTATATGCTAAATACACAGCCTTCAGAATAGTGCCTTAGCTATTGAGTCTTCTAGGGAAATGACTATGTTGACCTGATTCCACATTGATCTCTCCCTTTTATGATCCCAGTTATTGATTTAAGCCATCTTTGTTGTTTTCCCCCTGTGCACTCAAGGCTGGCCTCCTCTCAAGAACTAAATTAATAACAAGTATCTTACCATGGTGTGCCTCTTTGGATTCTTGCCAGTGATCCTTTTTGGAGTTTATTCTGTAGGTCTCATTTGGGGCCAGATAGAGGCTTATAAGCACTGCTCACATATGTGTGCGGGGGGAAAAACACTTTTTGTTTGTTTTGGTTATGACTAATGACATCAAAATTTTGGGTATATTCTTGAATAGTTCCCTCTCTTTAACATAAAAGTCCTATCTGAGTTACCTTTCTCTGACTCCCAGGTCACCTGGGCCACTACAAACAGAGGATGCTTCAGGAAAAAAGATATCCCATCAATTAGGATCATGTTTTTCCTATACTGACCAGTAATGTTTTTTAAGGGGAAGGGCACATTTTTAGAGACTCACCAGTATAATGTTACCAGATTCTCAACATCAAGTACTGCCATGATAAGATGCAAATTAATTTTTTTGTAATAGTAATTAGTGGTTGATGGGCTTAATTTTTTTTAGGTGCCGATATTGATGCGTTGTGTGTTGCACCAAGACATGTTGATCGAAGTGACTTTTTCACCTCATTCTATGATAAGTTGAAATTACAGGAAGAAGTAAAAGATTTAAGAGTGCGTAAATGTTTGGGGTGAAAGGGGAGGAGTTACAAAAATTAGTGAAATTGAGTGAATTTTATGGTATAGCCGTCATTTATTGAACTCTTGTAATTTGCCAGACACCCTTTAAGGGCTTAACATGTATGCTTGCATTTTATTCTTTATAAGCCTAAAATAAGTTTCATCTCATGTTCAGATTAGGAAATAAGGCAAAAAGAATAAATATTAAGCAGTGTGGCCATGATTATGTCTGAGTGGCAGAAATCAAGAATTTGAACCTAGGTTTATCTGATTCAAGAGCCTAGTGTCTTAAAGCTAGTTGTTGAGAACCTAGTCTATGTCAGGCATTATGCTAAGTTATGTTTTATAAATTGCAAATGTCTCATTCACTTAAAAGTACTAAAACTAGTATAGGTCTGATCTGTTGTTTCAGAGACACTAAACTTACTTAATTTTCTTACAGGCTGTTGAAGAGGCATTTGTACCAGTTATCAAACTGTGTTTTGATGGGATAGAGGTAAGGTATAATTCAAATAGACAGTTCTTGCTCTTGTGTAATGTTGATTGATATAGGTTAAAAAATTACTTTAATTGTTAAGTCGATGTGATATTAATTTTTTTTGTTAGAAGTGACTGTTCTTAGTAGAATATCAGTTCTAGTCTTTTTAATTTTTTAAAATTTTATTTTTTTTAGAGGGAGTGGAAGGGAGAGAGAGAATCCTAAGCAGGCTCCACATTGGGCTTAGTCTCATGACCCAGAGATAATGAGCTGGGTGGAAAGCAAGAGTTGGACGCTTAACTGACTGAGCCACCCAGGCACCCCAGTTTTAGTGTTGTGGGGTTTGTTTGTTTGTTTGTTTTCAAAGAGATTTATTTTAGAGAGTAAGAGAGATGCGTTGGGGCAGAGGGAGAGGGAGAGAATCTCAGACAGACTCCTTGCTGAGCTCGGAACCCAGTGTGGGGCTTAATCCCACGATCCTGAGATTAAGAGTCTGATGCTCAATGGACTGAGCCACCCAGGTGCCCCTTAGTCTTTTTTCAAAGAGCCTCATGAAATTAAGAGCTAAAATATAGACAGAAATAATTAAACATTGACTAGGAAATGCTGTTACAAAACTGTTTACTAAGTAGGTTTTCCATATGCAAATTTATATACTTTTAGTCTTATTAAGGTGATAACATGATATATTTTTGCAAACAGAATTTTGCCTTGACTTCATTTAAATTAAATATTTAAGAATTTGAGAGAAAACTGTGACCTGATAGCATGTATGCTGAGATATTTTCTGGTAGGTGAGGATTTATGAGTTCAGATTCTTGAGATGATACTCATTTCTGTCTGTTGCTCTCCACAACATTGTGGTGAAGGCAGTTGGAAGAAAGCTGGTAAGACAGTGAAGCAACTTCAGTTATTTACGTTACTTCTGTCATATATACTGGTTCTGGAAAGTCACTGATAGTGAAGATTGTAAAAATTTGGAAATTAGTAGAATAATACTTAATTGTTTTGCAAAAAAAGGTGACTTCTGTAGTTGCTGCATAAAGATGCCCAGCTCTGTCTTCCTTGAAAAGCCGAATGATTAACCTTAATTAAGTAGACATAAAATGTTAAATTTAGTAAAGGTTTGTCAAGTTCAGGTAGATTTTGTTGTCAGCGTTTAAATAAATATAAAACAGTTTGTAAGGTAAGGCAGTGTCTTGCTTTCTCCAAAAGAACATTACCAAAGAGGGGGGATTTTTTTTTTTTTTTTTTTTTTTGGTGGAAGACCCAACTCAGTTGAGCGAACTTTCCAGGATGGAGATGAAAGTCAGATGGTTACTTGAAATATTTAATGTTAGTTTTCTATCCATACATTGTACACTGTTTTAGGGAATGTCTTTACATTAGAACATTAAAAAAAATCATTTTATCCTGATTTAAAATGGCAATTTCTGTTGACTTGCTTTTTGAGTTACCTGTTTTTATAAGTACATAGTCTTTATTTTGTCTAAATTGGGGGAGCTACTGGGCTTTGGAATCTGTTTCATTGGAACATTTATGCTATACCACAAGTTAATTATTTAAAAGTGTATAGCTGTTTTTCTATTTTGTAGGTATATGTTTTAAATGGTTTTTCACAATAAGCTCTTTTAAAATACTGCCTTCTAAAGGGATCTTCTAAAAGGCTTATTTCTGGCAGCATCCGAAGTTTTGGAACCTTGAAATCATACCCTTAGGAATAATGACCAAATCCATGCTAAGTTTGTTCACACTCTCACCTTCCCTTGGGAAAAAGGGAGGAGTGCCTGTGTGGCTGGCTCCGTTGGTTAAGTGTCCAACGACTCTTGGTCTTAGCTCAGGTCTTGATTTCAGGGTCAGGAGTTTGGGCCCTGCATTGTACTCCTCACTGGGTGTGGAGCCTACTTAAAAAAAAGTAGGGGGGAGTTTTGTTTTGTCATTTGCATTCTATAAGCCTTCAAAATGAGCTAGTGTTTATTTTTGTTTTGTTTCTGTTTAGTCAAAACTAAGTTGGGGGACCCTACTGTAATGTTATAGATATATAAGTTCTTAAATGTAAGGAGCCCCCTTTTTACTGCTGGGTATATTTGGGCTAAATACAAGTATGTTGACCTTACAAGTTGGGCACCTTTCAATATATAATCAATTTATAAGTTATATGGCTGGAGAACTAAACAGTTAATTTTAAATAGTCTAGTAGTAGATATATATTAACAAATTTAGTGTATCCAGTAGATGCATTAGTAAACTTAGTAAGTCAAACTTAGTAAGCATGATTAAAATGACAAGTAGGTATTTATTCAAGTTCTCTTTAATAATGCCATGTTTTAACCTCTGATTAAAATACCTATGCTATAAATTAATGGACTTTGGACTTTTGGAGGCATTGTCTTGTTGATAGTTAATGAGAAGATCCTGGCTTTAAAGAGTATTAAGTGTTTTCTTTGTTAAAGAAATGCCTTAAAAATAGTTTGATGGATATGGAATATTAAGTTTTGTTTTTGTTTTAGATTGATATTTTGTTTGCAAGATTAGCACTGCAGACTATTCCAGAAGACTTGGACTTACGAGATGACAGTCTGCTTAAGAATTTAGATATAAGATGCATAAGAAGTCTTAACGGTATGTTAAAACCCACTTCCATTTGCATAGTAGCAGTTTTTGTCAAATATGAAATAGTTTTTAACTCAAGATTTTATAATGGAGCTTTTTATAGCCATCTGTTTAGCCATAGTGAGTCAAATAAAATACGCTTTACTTAATAGTTAAGACTACAGAAGAGTGTATGGTAATTTATTTTACTACTAGTATCTTGCACTGTTATTCCTTTTCTTTCTGGAACATTTAAAGACTGACAGTTGTGTTCTGTTACAAGTGGTTTAGGTTTCACTGCATAACCCTAATTAATTGTGATCATGATACTCTTTGTAACCTTTTCAGCTGTTGTGTTTAAAGGAGTTACTTTTGAACACTATTGTATATACATTGCTGTTCCCATGCTGTCAAAGAACAGTTCTTGGAAGCTTAAGTGGATTAAACCCTTGTCATTATATCTGGACTATAAGGTTTTAATTATATGATGAACGTTTTAGATTAGGCAGATTATAGATTCTTTGGTTTACAGTAATGCTTGTGATAGGAGAGAAAAGTTTTAGATTTATTTGCCTTTTTTATTCAATTAACGTTACTGATTCTATGAAATAAGTTTTTATTTAAGTTTGACGTCAATCTTAGAAAATTGATAAAAAAATATTAAACTTTTGATGATTTAATGTTCTGTTTTCTCACTCCCTGTTAATCAGGTTGCAGGGTAACCGATGAAATTTTACATCTAGTACCAAACATTGACAACTTCAGGTTAACTCTGAGAGCTATCAAACTGTGGGCCAAACGTGAGTTCAGAATTTGTTGGCTAGCTTATTAAAAATGTTTCAACTTTTGTTCAACACTAACTTTTCTTTTTGCTTTTCCCTTATCAACAGGCCACAACATCTATTCCAATATATTAGGTTTCCTCGGTGGTGTTTCCTGGGCTATGCTAGTAGCAAGAACTTGCCAGCTTTATCCAAATGCAATAGCATCAACTCTTGTACATAAATTTTTCTTGGTATTTTCTAAATGGTATGTGTTTAGATTATATTAAAATAAAATTGATTGTAGACACTGAAGTTTAGTCTTATTTCTATGACATTTCTGCAGCTGGTTTCAGATTCAAATTTTAGTTCATGATGTAGCCGTTTAGGTAGCCTTGGGGAGATCATATTGTGTATAAAATGGCAAACCTAAATTCCTTTCCTTTTCCCTAGCTTTCCCAGGATAGTAAGGCAGGTGCTTTTTTGTGCTTCCTTATCCTCTAAATAAACCCTGAATTTTAGCTGTCATGTCTGCTAAAATCCAATGAATTTATATCAGTTTTAGGAAGTTTGGATGAAACTTATATATAACACCTCTTTTACTCTTTGGATTCTTCTAAATTATAGGTCATTAGTTTCTTGGAATTATTTTTTTGCTTTCAGTTGCCCATTTATCTTTGGTAAAATATTGACAATGTAATTATATATAAAAACTTTTAAGAATAACTATAAATGTGTAAAACATAGCAATTTTGTCATCCCTTTGAGATTAGTCATTAACCCAGGACAGTTTGTTTTTAAAGCTTCCTCATTTCAGCATGTTCACATTTGTCAGTCATTATTTCTTTGAAGAAAAGATAAAAAATTATTGCCAATTCGTATTAGTTGCTTTGGCCTACAACGTTAGGTTTCTTGGTTTTCAATCAGATTGATCTTAGAGATTTGTCTTCCCACTCTATACTTGCCAACCCCTGTACCTCCACCCTTTGCAAAACTTTAGTTATTTTTTAGTTATTTTTTTAGTTATTTTATACAAATTTAAGTTATTGGAAATAATTTTATAATTTACATCTGTGCCCCACTTTTCAGTACACATTCTGTTATTTACAGATTTGATAGCACTTAATCATATATCGTCAGTTGTGATGAGATTGACTAAAGAATGTGAGAATTTCTGTAATGCTACACATACATAGCAAATGATATTTCTAAGAAGCTAAGCTTGCTACTAAGGATGGCAAATATTTTCCAATTTTTAATCTCTTCCATAAAGGACTGAGGTAGCTAACTCGTAGAATGCGTCTTGAAAACAGTGTTATTCATGTCACAAAGTTTGATCACACACATTCATGTTAGAATCTTTAGGTCGTGAGATAAAATTTTCCTAATCAGTCTCTGTAATTATTCATATTCCTTTGCCTAAATGAATTAACTTTTTCACCCTCACTTGTCTTTGGACATAGTATAAGGATAGGAGTTTTGTCTTTCAAGAGGGATTTATCCTGTTGAAGTTTGAGGTGAACACATCGGATGTCTTGGGATAGTACTTTTTTATTTAAATAGTGCTTTATCAGTTCTTTGAGAGGCAGAGATGATGTGTGACTTACCAGCCTGAGAAAGCTACCAAATGGTTTAAGTTAATTTCATAGTTTAAGTATTTTGAGTAGTCTTAACATCAACAGATAGGAATAAAAGATGATATATATCAAGAGGGCAAAATGAATGAAGAAGCATCACATTCACAAATGCTGTATGTTTAACAAAATACGTTTAGATGGTAATATCCAATAGTCTTATCAAGTGCTACAATCTTTTTAAACAGGGAATGGCCAAATCCAGTGCTATTGAAACAGCCTGAAGAATGCAATCTTAATTTGCCTGTATGGGACCCAAGGGTTAGTGTATTATTTTTTCCCCTACAAATTCGCACTGTGCAATAACAAGTAAAAATCATCTGCATAATCTTCAGGGAGACTTCCCATCCTTTTATGTATGAGTGGACATGTCCGTATTACACTTTCTTTTAGATAACCTCAACTATAATTGTCCTCTGATGTGAGAAGCATAATTATGTACCCTGTAAACTCCTTTTAATTGTACATAGTTTATAATATCAAGTTCACTAACATTTTAATTTATTCTATATAGAACTACCGTGTAAGTCAAAGTTTGTGTGGGCATTTGTGCTTAAAAAAAATAAAAGGATACTCAAAATCCCTGTATTTTTTTATTTGATCTAAATATTCTGTTAAAATTGGGTTGTGGTAGGAAAACTGTTTAACGTTTACATGTGGCAGATAACTTCTAAGCAGTATCACTCTAATTACTATGATGTAATTGTAAAAATTGGTTTGGATATTTCAGATTACAAAAACCTGGTTGGGATAAAAGAAGAGCTTCTGTTCTGCTTTTTGGGAAGTTACGACCTTTACCGCTTACTCAGTTATTTAAATGTTAACAACATGCACTTTATTAATTGATAAAAGAAATACAGGTTCAGTAAGGCTTTTAGGTTTATAAAATTCTTTTTTTCGACATTAATTTCCTATCTTATTACAGTATTGAAAATTATGTCAGTTTTAAGTCTGTTAATTACATCAAGCTATCTGTTTTCAAGTTTTCCAAACCTCAGGCATTTAATTTTGGAGGGATGTGAATTTAGTTTCCTTCGTGGAAATATGTCACTTATCATTAGTATACAGATTAAGTTATTAAATTTTTTTCTTAAAACGATAACACAGATAATATAGCCTCAGCATGTGTTAAGAAGCTTATACTTCCTATAAGTTAATGGTATATTTAAAAACTGTGTTTCCATCTTGTTTAAAATTTGTTTTGCACAGAACACTAGTATGGCATTTCTGAAAAGTGTAATTATGTGTGCATCCCCATTTCTGTTGTTGAAAAAAGAAAAACTAAACATCAGTAGAAGCTCAACTAGAACCCTTTTTGCTCGACAGGCACACTGTTTCTAGTAAGGTTGCCAAAGTAGTCATGCCCAGATGATCAAAGCAAACCTTTAGTTAGACCAAATCTCTGATTCTGTGAAGAATTCCTATAAAAACAATGTCACCTTACGTGGTTTTTCTTTCTCAACTCCAGCTATGAATGAAATAAAATTTAATCATTGGTTCAGTTTAACAAGGGGTAAAAAGTCCAAGTATCTGTTGCATATGTACTTGAAGAAACTGATTGGCTGTTGTTGTATGTAGGTAAACCCCAGTGATAGGTACCATCTTATGCCTATAATTACACCAGCATACCCACAACAGAACTCCACGTACAATGTGTCCGTTTCAACACGGATGGTCATGGTTGAGGAGTTTAAACAAGGTAAGTGTTCATCCTTATGCTCTCCTTTATACACGAAGGATCTACATACCATTGTAGACCCAGTAGTTGGCTGTGCAGTTTAAAATGAAGAAAGCATTCACTGAAGTGGGTTTTGGTGTTTATCGATGGCAGTATATATTTGAGAATTGACTTGAAAAACTCAGTTTAATTCCTTTGAGGCAAATTATTTTTGATTATATACTGGAAAGTTAACCAATTTAAAGCTATCCCCTTAGGGGCCCTTTATGGGCTGCTTTAGTGTTACACGGTTGCCATGTAAAATTTTAAAATGCTACTAGTTTGTCTGCACTGGGTGACATGAGAGAGGCTTTTAACAAGCTATCTATTTGGAAGAGCTTTGAGCAGGATTGGGGCCAAAGTGTCTATTATTTTGGAAGAACCTCTAAACTTTCTGAATCCTAGTAGTACTGTTCTAATTTCATTGCCAAAAACGGTCTTTGAGGGAAGTAGCTGAAACAGGATGATTTGATCTGATTGATAATAGTCATGAAAGAGAATTAGCTGTAGCACTACCAACTTCAAACTCAGGAGTGTAAAATTTTTTTCGGTAGTGTGAAGAGGCTCTTCATGGGAGAATGTTGCTTAGGAACATCAGGAAGCTTGTTTTTAGAAAGGGAAGAATCCGCTTATGGGAAATTTTTCTTACTTGGTTAACTGCAGTGCTTCAGTTTTTGGAGAGAGTCATCCTATGAGCATGGCATTTAGAGTAATGGTAATTTACCAAAAATCTGGCTCTCAAAAACTCGTCCAGCTTTTTGAAAAGTGTGTATGTGTGTATAAATCTTTGTGCTCTAAAGTCATAGACTGAAATTGCTATTTGTTAAAATTATGATCTTAGGATTATAGTGAATGCATGTGGTATGTTTAAGATCTTTAAAATTCTAGATTGTTAGACCGAAGCATGCCAACATTTTAATATGTTTTTAATTTAGGTCTTGCTATCACAGATGAAATTTTGCTGAGTAAGGCAGAGTGGTCCAAACTTTTTGAAGCTCCAAACTTCTTTCAAAAGTACAAGTATGTATTTTAAGGCATGTCAGACATGTTGCTCTCTTAAGTAATGGTTTAATGGTAGCATATGTGACATCTCTTCTTGCTAGACTAACGTAGTTTTTAATTTTCCTTTAAACATCTTCTATAGAATTTTCCTCCCTGTCACAGAGGGTGTACTGTTTTTAGTAAACCCCTGATTTTTTCTTTGTTGAGGTGAAGTGTAGCCCCTATAGTTTGCCGCCTGGTGTGACCAAACGCCTGTTTGTAGCAGCGTCAGTTCTGTAGGTGACTTAAGTCGTCACCAGAACTCTCAATCCGGATGCCTTGGCAAAGGAGTGAGCAGTTAAAATCTGTAGTTACCGTTCCCTCAGGAAACGAAGTATTTTCAGCCAGTTTTGGAAATTTACCGTTGAGATTTTATATAACCATAGGCAGAGCTAATAAAATGTCAGCATAGAGTCAATAAAGTGTTTCCAGTAGTTCTAGCGCATGATTGGCCTCACATTTTCCCCTAATGTTAAAGCCCCTTCAGATATTTCTACAAATAATTTTCTTGGAATCTAAGTGGGTGTAATATTTTTTACTAGTGGTTTTAATATAATGATATAATACCTTAGTACAGGTTAAAGCCTGAATGTGTTGGTTTTGATGAAAATTGTAAGTTATAATAAATCTTACTTTAAAAAAAAAAAACGGACTTGCACTTTTATTTGCCCTGAGCTGAAAACTTGCCAAAGTCCCACTTAAAAATTTTTTTCTTTAATGCTTGAAACTTTCCTGACCATTTGATCTTGTGTTGGATTGTGTTTTGTAATAATCTAAGCAGGATTGCTTTATGCTATTTCCCCAATTAAAAACAAGAATGATGACCTTCATGATGTCTCTGTGTTTTGTTTCTGTATCTTTTGCATGAAAAAGCAATATGGAGCCAGCTTAATTGTTGTGTTCTGGGAGCACTGGTTGTCAGTAAATATTTAAATAGTATAACATTGAATGCTCTTGTTTATTATTTATTCCCCATAAATTGTGCTTTTCCATTTGGCAGATAATTTTTTATTGTTTTTTTATTTTAACTGATGTTGAGGAAGTACCTTTGAACATTTAAACTACTAAACATATATTCTGATATTTAAAAAAAACTACATCGAAGTACATAATTGCTTGTATGGAGAATAAGGAAGAAACTGGTTTTATAGAAAAATATCAGCATCTCTTAATCCCTGAGAATCAAAGACTAAGCTAGATTGATTCTTTTTCCTCTCTTCCTCATAGGACTAAGGTGGGTAGAATGAAGTTCTTGAAAGTACTTAAGTGGCTTCCTTCACTTGAAGAAAGATTTAATTGTTGAAATTGAAACCTTGATAGTGTCATCTGTTTGAATAAATTTGCATTACTAGAACTTCGAAGGTTTTTTTTTTTTTTAAGCTTGCTTAATCTTCTGTCTTTTAGAAGTTTTAAGCTATCCTTTATGCCAAATAGTACCCATAAGGTCTTCAGTGGACTGAGTAAAAAAATCCTAGATTATTGTCTTTACTGAATTCTCTTGAAACCGATCATTTTAGATAATCAAAAACAACTTCAAGCATGGTTAAGTATAAGGAGGTAGCAACAAATAGAGGAAATTATATCAGAAAAATTTAAGTTTTAGCTCTGAGTCCTGGGAAAACTTTTGAAAACGTGGCAATAATGGGCTGGTTTTATCTATACCAATCCTATTTATATTGTTAACTTCTCCAAAAATTTTCCTCTTTATAATACCTAGTGCTTACTATCATTAGAATGTAGAGGTAGTCACAGATTTGAATTTCTCTTTTAACTTAACCATATGTAAAACCCCCCAAATTGGCTGTACAACTGAATTGAAATCCTTTGTTTTCTCAAGTCAAAGTTGGTTAAGCCTTATCTGAAGTATATCCTGAAAGTAGTGCCATTTGTTATGTATTGGATTTTAAATTGTCACATATTTGCCTGTCATTCTTGGAGGGAAGCATGGGGGAAATTACATTTTCTTAAAAAGCAGACAAGTCATCTTCCAGAAGATCTCAGTATTCCTTGAGAAAAAGGGTGTAATGGTGCTTTGTGCATTTTAAGTAACTGTTAAGAAGACATTTTTCATGTTTTTCCTTTAAGATAATTCGAGTTGACATGTATCAATAAAATAAATCATCATTGACATAGGTTATGTGAATACTTATTTCAGGTATTCCATTTCACTAGGAAAAAAGGAAGGAAAGGTAATAGCAAGAGGCCAGCATGTTCTCTGAGGTGTAAGATTCATTATAATTTCAAGGAGTATGTGTGAATAGAATAATTTAGCCTTAAAATGTTTTAAAAACTTAAAATACTGAACTTTAACTCTTGGTCCCGAGTTACTTAAAGATGGAATTATAAGGATTTTTTCTCTAAGATAATTAGATTTTTCTGTGCACATAGCTATAATCTACCCAGGTAAAATAGTAATGTGATGAAATGGCCAGGAAACCTACTTACATACAGTTTTTTGGGGTTAAATAGTTATTCGGTAATAAGAGCAACAAAATTTGTTCTTAGGAATTTTTAAATAGGTTTCAATTCATTGGGGATACATTTTTTATAGTAAAATTTTTTATTGGAAACTGGAAATCTTTAAATTTGGGAGAAAAGTTAATGACTATTGCGTTAAAGACTTCAAAGTGTCTCCTGAAGGCATTTGAATATCTTGAGCAAGTAAATGATGGTGGCAATTGGAAATTGGAGCTCCCATTCTTTGGGACAGCATAAAACAAATATATGTAGTCTAAATTTAGAAATACTTCTTGGTCTCTCTGTTCTCTGATAGGGATCTTAGGAATTGAATACCAGTTCTGGTTTTTAAAACTTCAACAAACTCAGTATTTTGGTTTCAGTTTCTTATCTCGATGAGCCTTTGTTTTATTAATGGATTCCTAGTAGGTTATTTCTGTTAAACCGAATTATTGTATTTTATATCTCCTACTTCAAATTTGCTTAAATGTGGCTGAGTAAAGGACATAACCACACCCCCAGGCCCCCTCTCATTGCAATAAGAACTAAAGTTGAACTTTTTAAACTTCAGAACTTTAAACTTTGAGTTCCAACGAAATTATGTTCAAATGGATCAGATGGATTGTATGTTTTGCCTTTGCAAATAGAGAACATTGTGCAGGTTTTGTTGAAGACTCAGGGGTGATTAAGAACATCCATTTTAATAGTGTGGTAAAAGAGTAGTTTAGAGACTGAGAGTTTGTCCCTGTACTAGGTGAACTCAGATAACTTTGCTTTTTTGTTTTTGTGTATATGCCTGCTTTTTATAGTTTGTTGTCTCCTGTTGTAAGTTGTACACTTCTGTCAGAGAGCTCTTCCTCCATCTTCCTTTTTATCCCGACCCCCACTCCAGTCTGCTGCCCATTTCCAGTCTCCTAGGGACTGGAAATCAGGTTACTGAGCTTGTTAGGATTTTGGTGCATTTAAGAGCATTTAAGGGGTCTTAGAGTGGGTTTCTGTGTACGTAAAATGCATGAGCTTTTAGTGCTTTTATGTGACTTTTATTAACTTTTATTTATTTGAGCCATCTGTGTGTGTTCTGTATATTTGGTTTGATCCAAATAATGCTGAACAAGTTTAAACTGGTGGTAAAGGAAGTATTGGTCTGTATGGATTTGAGCTGCATATTCACATATCTGTCTACATGTTTTCATATTTATACATACTACCTCTGTTACCTTGAAGTTAGCTCATTTGAGTTTCACTTTTTCCCTGCCAGTAAGAGGCATTACCCTATATTACAGATAATGTACATATACAAGTCTCATACCTGCGTTGCATAGTTATGAAGAATCATAACCATTTTTCAGATACTTAACGGCATAAATAATAAGTAATCAAATGGAATATTTTAAGGAAGAATGGTTAAAAAAATGCTTTAACTTGCCAGATTTGGTTTTGGTCCGAAACCTCATAAGATGTGAAAGATAAAGTTTTCAGGTTTGTTTTTTTTTTAAAGACTAAACTAATTTAAAAATTTTTATCATACTCTGGTTTTTCAGCCTAGTATCCATACTAGGTAATGGCAGTTTGCTTTTTTGTGAGATAGGTTCTGGTGAGAAGTTTGGCTTCCAGCACCTCTAAAATGGGTTCTGTGGAATTGTATATAGGACTGAACTTTTTTAGTATCCTAAAATTACATGAATTATACTTTAGTTGTAAATTGTTTTAAAGAGACAAAATAGTATTTAGTTATAATGGCATTTTGTAAAATGAAAACTTGCCTTTTCTCTAATTTAATGGAATTGGATTCTGCATAAAAATCGGATTTCTTCTTTGCTCCCACATTAGTCATGTCTGCTTTTTAATAGAAATTTATACTGTTACTGGAAAAAGAAATCATGAGGCCTGTCTTCAGTATTCAGTTTAATTTTTGCTACTTATTAATTTGAGTTAAAAAGGATGGTGTGTTTGAACTGTTTTTGAGCTTACTAATGTAATATGTATAATTAGTGATCCTGTTTTTGTGGCTAAAGTCTTGGTGCGTTATTTCTATTAAAGCAACTTTGTTTTAATAGATTATATTTTAGTGAGCAGCTTAGAGATACAAAGCACTCCACTGGAGTCTGAACCAAACTATCAATTAATGTTTATTCATTGTTCTTGAATTAAGCTGCTTTGGGATAATTTATAAAATCACTCTTTCTCAGAAGAATAAAACCAATAGTTAGAAACTTGTGGAATTTAGCTTTTATGATTTTATGTACATCTTGAGATTGCAATCCCCCTTGCTAAACTGATGCTGATCTGTAACTGTCTCAAAGCTATTACATTATGGTGTTAATATCCAGCACAAAGCAGTTAAATAAAATAAATAGCATGTTGTCTTTATCTCCAAAGGCATTATATTGTACTTCTAGCAAGTGCACCAACAGAAAAACAACGCCTGGAATGGTGAGTATAAGATTAGACTTTACAGAGACAATAAGCAAAAATCAATCAGATAGCTACAGAACACAGTAGGAGATGGGAGAAAGTTTGTCTTCCCGTCCAGTCTGGTTTTATTCATAAATGGAACTTTACCACATGTAATGGAAGCCTACGAATTTGGGGATCCAAACACAACTTTGTGGGTTTTTTTCCCCTTACGGAGATCCATGTATCATTAACTATATTTAAAGTGCTTTGTTTTAGCTTACTGATTTTTTCCCTTTAAATATTTGCCAGGATGTCTTTTATAACCTTCTTAGTTTGAAATGTGGCTTGATTATCCTTCCTCAGTTTTTGCTTCAGCATTTTTTAGAGCCCAAGACTGGTTTTATCTATGGGAGTTCAGATGGTTGAACTGCCCTCACATGTATTTAAGTATGATCTTATATTACTGCTTTGTGTAAACATATTTGACTTTGTGCATTTTATTTTATTTTTTAAATTAACCAGAATTTTCATTAATACTAAGTGACATTTGTTCAGGGTGGGCTTGGTGGAATCAAAAATCCGAATCCTGGTTGGAAGTTTGGAGAAGAATGAATTTATTACACTGGCTCATGTGAATCCCCAGTCATTTCCAGCACCCAAAGAAAATCCTGACAAGTAAGCAATCTTCTAATTTAATCTAGTTTCCTTCTCTCCTTTTTAACTTTTACTTGTAGAAGCTTTCTATAGGCAATTTTTAATAACTAAAGTCACCATTTTGTTGGCACAAAACCAGTTTGAGATTAGGTTTTCCAGATCCTCAGAAACACTGAAGACAAAAATTATTCCTTGAGAAAAATCAATACTGAAATAGTTTTCTCTGAAAATAGTCAAATGATGAGGTACCTATTAACTAACCAGAGTTCAAATTCTGCATATCTGCTTTTTAGCATTTCTTAAAATTTCTTTCTTGTCACCCATATTATACAGTGGTCGTCAGAATAGCTGCTATCCCAAATATGTCTTGCTTTTCATCTTAATTTTTTAAAGGAGAGAAAATGCTTTCAGTTTACCTTGCGAAAATCTGCTTTGTGATAGATTCTGGAACATTGGGAAGATCTGTTAATAAAAGGCTCACATTATTCTTTTAAGGGTCTTTCATAGGTCAATCTCTGGTTTCACTTGTTGCTGTATTATTATTATTATGAGATTCTACTTTGCCTATACTTCGTTGCATTTGGAAGGTGAGGGGAGCTTTAGTAATGAGTTTTTTAAAAAAATAAAGTAGTGTTAAAGATGGACAAATACAGGTGACTCAGTCATTTGAGATTGTGCTGCAGTGGTATAGCGGATACTCTTGATTTGTCGATACAGATTATTTCCTTTTGCAGTCCTGTAAAAGAGTTGTTATTTGAGCTTTTTATAATTTTTTGTTGCTGCAGTTTTAATTATTAAAAGATCCATTCAGTACATAGATTATTAAATGTTCAAAGTAGCTGAATCACCCACTGTTCCTGTTATCTGTAGTCAAATTACTGTTCATGTCATCTTTTTTCTTTTTCTTTTTTTAAAAAAAGATTTATTTATTTTAGAGAGAGAGTGAGCAGGGGTCGGGGGAAAAGGAGCAGAGGGAGAGGGGGAGAGAAACCCAAGCAGACTCTGTGATGAGTGCAGAACCCGATCTGGGGCTCAATCCCACGACCCATGAGATCACAACCTGAGCCGAAACCAAGAGTCGGATGCTCAACTGACTGCACCACCCAGGCGCCCCTCATGCCACCTTTTCAATTGAGTTTTAAAATTTTAAGGAATATATTAAGTTCTAGTTAAAATTTTATGTCTAGAATAATCTTTTTGTTTCAGATTTTTCTAAAATGCATTACTCCTTTTCCCTTGTTAGTTTGAACATAATTTTTATTGTGCCTTTGGTACTTTGGGATCATCATTAACATTGGCTGTCAGTACCCTGTTTATATAGTAATAGGAATATGAAGGACAGGCATGGGGGAGGCCTTTGAGTTTTGATGGAGTTTGGGTTTAGAACTTAGTTTGCTTATACATTTGTATTCTGTTTTCCACATACCTCAGGTTGTCAACCACATTGATAACATTTTCATGAAGTCTTGATAAACTAGTAACACTTTTCTTACTTTGCAGGGAAGAATTTCGCACGATGTGGGTGATTGGGTTAGTGTTTAAAAAAACAGAAAATTCTGAAAATCTCAGTGTTGATCTCACCTATGATATTCAGTCTTTCACAGATACAGGTATTTCTCTCCTTGGATGATCAAAACACGTAACTTGAATATTTGAATTTGTCTTCATGTGTACCATAGTGATATTTGCAATAACTGTTAATTGGGAATATTGAACAATGATTATCAGAATAATCTTAATGTTTTATATTAGTTATATAGTTTCAGTAATTTCTAATATATGAATGATTTTTTTGTATTCTAGATTTACAGTTAAGTAGGACCATTTTAAATTTGTTCACAGTTATTTATGAAGTTAGAAACCACCTGAGTATTTGATTGGGTAAAAGACAGTCTGTGTCTGACTGCCTCAATAATCTTGAAGCTAAGACATTTACAAAGCTAGACTTCCAGTGATGTGAGGAAATTTTATTCTCTGTGTCAAATACAGACTCAAGTGTTGATTCACGGGTAGAGTATGGTGTGATTAGAGCTACATTTCAGATTGACCTATACCCTGAGATATAACTGAGATGTAACAGTTTATCTAAAGAACAAATGGGTGTAGTTCACAGAAGCGAAGGCTATATGTAGGTGCACGACTTTTCAGGGGAATGGTGAATACGCATAGAGACAATGATGAACATACAGGTCCAGTGACTAGAAGGCATACTTAATGCAGTCAGGCGGTTGCACCTGTGTTTGGAATCACTAGCAGTGTGACGTCTGGCAGCTGCTCCTGATACATGTTGTGATTCTGACCAGCAGCAACCTTGCCATTGGTGAAACAGTAGCAGTTAAAGTTCCAAAGGAAACAAGATGAACTCTAAAGGGACACATGGTAGTTGCCTTCTTAGAAAATTCAGATTAAAAATACTGTTTCTTACGAAAAATTGAGTTGATTTCTTTCAAATAATTGGTAATTGGTAAGTAGGTTTTTCATTTTTAGGAATATAAGTGGAATACGGCACAATTCTTTATGGTGAGGAACATTGAAGGATATTTAGTGTCCCTAGCAAGTAGTAACCCTTAATAACTGTGACAACAAAAACACTCGTATAGATTTCTTAGAATGTGATTTTGAGTGTGGTAACTCCATTTGCTGAATGCCACAGAAGTGTTTTTTTCCAGAGTAAAAATTCTGATGTCAACTTAAACTATAAACTAAGAAATCATATAGAGATACTTGAGTTAGAAAATTTGTTTTGTGCATTTCATCTCAATTGAGTTGTTTATCAAAGATTGTGCTAATGAACCATCAGAATTTTCAAGGAACTTTTTATTTTGGGAGGGAAATGTTCAGTTGTCCTGGACCTGAAACATTTTAATGGAATACTTTGTGGGATTTTCTTTTCTTTTCTTTTCTTTTTTTAATATTTTATATGAGAGAGAGCACATGTGCACAAGCGGGGGAAGGGGCAGAGGGAGAGGGAGAAGCAGGCTATCCACTGAGCAGAGAGCCCCACTCAGGGCTCCATCCGAGGACCCTGAGATTATGACCTGAGCAGAAGGCAGATGCTTGACTGACTGAGCCACCCAGGTGCCCCCTTTGTGGGATTTTCTTTTTTTTTTCTTTTTTTTTTTTTGTAAATTTATTTATTTTTATTTAAATTCAATTAACATATAATGTATTATTGGTTCCAGAGGTAGAGGTTAGTGATTCATCAGTTTTATATAGTACCCAGTGCTCATTACATCACATGCCGTCCTTAATGTCCATCACCCAGTTACCCATCCCCCATCCCTCTCCCCTCCAGCAACCCTCAGTTTGTTTCCTGTGCTTGAGTCTCTTATGATTTGTCTCCCTCTCTCATTTCATCTTGTTTTATTTTTGCCTCTCTTTCCCTATGATCCTCTGTTTTGTTTCTTAAATTCCACATATCAGCGAGATCATGATAATTGTCTTTCTCTAATTGACTTATTTCCCTTAGCCTAACACACTCTGGTTCCATCCACGTCATTGCAGATGGCAAGATTTCTTTTTTTGATGACCTAGTAGTATTCCTGTGTATGTGTGTGTGTGCGTGTGCACATGCACACGCCACATCATCTCTATCCATTATCTGTTGATGGACATCTGGGCTCTTTGCACAGGTTGGCTGTTGTGGACATTGCTGCTATAGTGCAGGTGCCCCTTCGGATCACTACATTTGTATCTTTGGGGTAAATACCCAGTAGTGCGATTGCTGGGTCTTGGGTAGCTCTATTTTCAACCTTTTGAGGAATCTCCGTGCTGTTTTCCAGGCTGCACCAGCTTGCATTCTTTGTGGGATTTTCTAATAAAACAAATTTAATAAGTTCAATACGCAAATTCTTACTTCCAGTCTCTTCCAACTTCTCTTGAAATCTTTTTGGTCTCAGGTATTCGCAGCTATATCCCTGTAGTTTGTTTAAGCTAGAAATCTTGGAGTCCTCCTTAACTCCGTTTTTTCTCATAATGTAATGTTACTGCATTAAAAAAATCCTTTTGCCTCTACTTTTAGTATCCATTGAGATTCCTGCTACTAATTGCTATTTCTACTGCTATCACACTAGTCCAAGCCATTTGTCATTGCTCTGTTGTATTTCTCCCATTACTACAGTTCCCTGGCCTGTCCTAGCCCAGCTATTAACGGGCTAATAGTTATTCTCAGTCAGCCATCCAGAATGATAGTAAATCAAATCATGCCTTGCCTGCTTAAAACGTATAGTGGCTACCAATCTCATTTGGAAAGAAGTTCAAGTCCTTCCTTACTGTGGTTTGCAAGCTTTTACCTAATCTGGCCTTCTCATTATGTCTGTGGCCTCATTTCCTGTTGTAAGTCCAGAATCCTTTATCCATATTCTTGGGGCCAGAAAGGTAATAAAGCTAGTGAGTAATATTCCTAGTGGGGCTTGGAGCAACATTTGATAGTCAGCGACAGTAATATTTCTTCAGGGAACTGTTGGGGATTCACATTAAGCAAAGGTAGAGACCAAATAACCACAAATAGGTTAGATCAGGGTTTGTTGTTGCCAGATGAGTTTTGGCGCCAATTTTAGGAAGAACTTACGTGTTGGGAGCTTTTGGGGTTTTGGAATTGGTCTTAAGGGATTATGGATCTTGACTTTTCCCTCTCCCCAGTGGCTTTTTGTTCTTCAAACATACCAAACATGCTCTCAACTGAGGACATTTTGTCCTTGACCTTCAATCTTCCTGGAATGTGGTTCCATCAGTTATCTTTGCTTATTTCACTTTCATTTCAGTCTCCACTCTGATGTCCTCTCGGTTTCTATGATGAGCTTGTCTTCTTCCCTACTCGGCTTTTCTCCATAGCATTGTCATCATCTGATATGAAATAGTTTTTACTTCGTTGTTTCCTGTTGATCGTATTGTCCCTACTAGAGTGTAGACTCTGAAGTTCTTTTGGCCTCTTATTCTCTGCTGTATTCCCCATGCCCAGAACAGTGTGATTACAGTATAGGTGCTCAATAAATAATTTGTCATATGACTGAGTAAATGGATTTTTCCTTTTGGGGATTCTCTGGAACTTACTTGGTTGAATATATTTTTAGCATTTTCTTTTTGTTCCTGTGAACTCAATTATTTGAGTTATTTTCATTATAGAAGATGTTAACTACTTAAAGTGTTATCTATCCTGCAGATTCTTGAAAAGGTGTCTTTGGGTTTAGTCAATAAGTTTGACTTTTGCTGCATTTGTTACATAATTGGGCTAGAATTTTAAATAATAGTGTAGCACAAAAGGGTATGAAGATGCCCTTTTTTTCCAGTTCTGCTGTTTCTTAAAGAAGTACTCTTTAAAGTAATTATTTTAAGAGTAATTAACTGGAAGAGTTAGTATACTTTGTGCTTTTATTCATTATATAGACCTTGTGGTAAAAGGTACTTAAGAGTTTGCTCAGGCAATGGATTGTGTCAGATTAGAGGTAATTTTGGCCTGATGTTTTATGCACAGGATTGATAGAAAAGGATACCTACTTAGAATAATTTCTCCTGGGTGAGATTAACTGCTTTTGTTAAAATGTTTCTATTTCTTATAACAATTTCCTAATTGTGTAGTTTATAGGCAAGCAATAAACAGCAAGATGTTTGAGGTGGACATGAAAATTGCTGCAATGCATGTAAAAAGAAAGCAACTTCATCAACTACTACCTAATCATGTTCTTCAGAAAAAGAAAAAGGTAAATTTAGAAAGTAGTTAACAAAAGCATTACTATCATAATGTTTTTACTGTATTCAGTCTATCAGTACTTCAACATTTAGACTCAGTTTAAGTCATGCTTGAAGTAGATCACAGCATTTTAAAAAATCTGTTCCAGGGAACAGTTCCATTATGTGAAACCTTGCTCCCAGTCACGTTTCTTGCGCGTACTTGCAGACCTCAGACAGATTAGTGGTGATGCTTCCTTTCCTTATTTTACGTAAGCTTGTAGTCTCTTTCAAAGTCTTCTGTTCTTATCCATTTAATACCCACATCACTATCTAATTTCCTTTCCTTTAAAAAGTAAACTAAGTAATATGTGGGTAATATGTAACTTTTTATAAAAATGGCTTTATTTTGTTAAGAATTATACATGTATATTATTGAAAAATGAGTATAAAGATCACAAACAGAGGTGACCAGAGTTAATGTTTTGTAGAATGTCATTCTGGTAATAGTGCTCCCTGTTGAATAACTTACAGCCATGTTTTTCTTATTTGGACTTACTATAGAGGACATATTAGAATTTTAGTGCAGAGGTGACAATTACATTTTTACTTTATGTGATTTCAAGACTAAGTGGCTTATTTCTCTAATGGAATATACACTGCAGTGAAAATGAATGGGTTAGAGCCACATATATTAATAATATTCAGTTAAAAGGTTCTGATGAGTATGTACTATTTAATAATTTTATATAAGATTTAAAGTTTTAAAAATGTAAAACAATATATTGTTTAAGAGGATATGAAAGAAAAGTATAGCATATATTATGGTACGGACATACACGTCAAGGACAAGAGCTTTGGAGTAGATAAACTGGTTCAATTTCAGGTTCCACTGCTTCCCACCTGAGACTTGGGCCAGCTATATAATGAACATCTTGTTCTTGATTTGCTTCTTCTCTAAAATTAAGATAATATTTTTACCTGTCTCATTAGATATTTTGTGAGTTTGAACTGAGTGAATACCTGTACAAGCTGGTTTCTGCTAGTGCTTGGCACACAGCGAGTGCTCACATTGGTTTCTGTTGTTACCACCATAACTTGGAGGTAGAGGCACTTGCTTTTTTATTTTGGTTTAAAATGCAGTTTTAAAAGGCATTTTTGTTTTTAAAGTAACTTAGTACATTAAAGCTTCTTTGTGACTTGTTTTCTTCTCAACCTAATGCTTTTATAAGTTAACTAATCTAGAAAGTGACAAAAAGGTACTGTTCTTTTCTCAAGCCATTTTATTATTTGTCATAAAATATACATAAAGTTTACCACTGAGTAATTTTATTTTTTAAGTAAAATGTCAAGCCAGACATTTGTCTTCTGATTGTCTCTTGGTGTTATTAGTTAGTTTAAGCAGCCACACTTCAATGTGTATTTACTACATGTAAAAATACATAAACATTTTATGTGTTTTCAGAAGTCAATGTAAATAGATTGTTATGTTCTTTAACACTTACCTATTTCTATTTTATTAAAACATCTGTTTATAACTGAGGTGATTAGATTTTCCAGAACCCTTGATTCTCAGATTACCTTTTAAAATGCCTACATACATGTTACTGTTGATACTCGAAACAATGAACGTGTAGTTTAAATAAATTTTATTTTTATTCTATTTCTTAAGGTGTTATCTATCTAAATATAATATTCTGAAATATAAAAAGAATTATTAGTGATCAGAAATAACTTATTTAGTTTAAACTTCTTATTTATCAAATAAAGCTTAATTGTACTCTCATCACCCAGTAGTAGCTACTTTTCACATTTTAGTGTGTATTTCTACATAGACTGTTGGGTGCACATATGTAGCCACATATCATATGTACTTTTAAAAGGTTTTTGATGGTACATACCCTTTTGTGACCCGCTCTTTGGGTGTTTGTTATCTGTCCAGATTACATTACGTTATAGATAGTACCCGGTTGCTTAGTATTTCTGTGTGCGGCTGCAGTATGGTTATCTCTCTCCTTTATTTGACGTCATTTGGATTATTTCTAAGTTGGCCGCTAGTAAGATAGCACTTTCCTGTTCTTAGAAGTAGTATCTAGAAATCTAGATCCATGAATCTTTTCTCTTAGACTCTTATTAATAGCTTCCTTTTATTAACTGCTATTTGCAAAGCACTGTACAAATGTTTTTCTATATTTAATGATACAACAAGCCACAAGTGTCGTCTTTAATAGAAAAAACCAAGTGGCTAATAAACTTGCCCACGGTTGTATAGTAGGAGATGGGAATGGGACCTCCCATCCCCACACAATGCAAAGCATGTGTGTTTATTTCTCTCTGTAGTGTGTTCTGTCTTTATTTATCTTTTATTAGAAGGCTTGGATAGAACATTTATGATGTCTTGGCATTGAAGTCTTTTGTGCCAAACTTGATATAGACAGGGGCAAAGCAGAGCAACTGTTTTCGTGTTCAAACCAGCCAGTTAAAACCTTCAGGTTCACAGATCATCGTCAGCAGTGGCCTGTTGTCTCACAGGTGTTTGATCACCTGGTCAGGCAGGTAACTATGTAGAATTAGTATAATTTACTTACTGTACAAATCCTTGTCTGGTGGAGAGTGAAATTGGTAGCATTTTTGCATAGGAAAGAAACTCATTAGAAAATACATTTCACAACTGACCTCATAAACAAGTGGCATTACTTTCTCTTCCTCTCCATTCTGCCACATCTCATCTTCCCCATTTGATCAATATTGGTTTATGTACAGAAGTAATGTCTGTAGTGCTAGATCAAAGAGCGTCTTGTCATTTGGGGAACTAGAGTGCGCGCACACACACGCATATGGGATATGGGTTTTTGTCAACAGTGCAGTCATTTCCATTAAAATGTTTCTGTAGGTAAGTGGAGCAACAAGGCTAAAAAGTATTCTGGGGAAAAAGAAAAAGCTGAAGAAATCAATTTGATACTGCAGTACTATTGATTGTAGAAACAGAAACTAAGTTCTTTAGAAATCAACTTTTATCCCATAGAAACATTAATAGTTTAAGCTTTATTTTGGTTTTCCTATATTAAGTAACATTTTGAGTACTATGATTTTTAAGAAGCAGGACTAACAGTAGGATTTACATGTGGATATTAGGTTTCACTTTCAGGAAATTATTTCTGTTTCTATTTTCCCAGGATAATTTATGCTATTAAATGTACCATGTTAAAATTCTAAGTTGGCGGTCAGAGCATCAGAAATTCTTGCTTTTGAGAGAGGCTCATTTATGTATAGATGTTTAGAAGTGGTACTACACTGTTCTTATTTGATAATTTTTTTGACGTTACACAATTTTGTGTTCATTGTAGAATAATTAAAAATTGATTTAAAAAATTGATCATAATCTCAGAAGCCAGAGATATTCATTGCTAGTATTGGGTTTATCATTAAGACTTTTTTCCTAATAATATATATGTGTATGTGTCTGTATATATAGTTCTCTAAGATCCATGTGTTTTCACATTATAGTGCTTTTTAGTGTACAGTGTGTCTTGTGGAGAGTGTGTACGTTTAATGTAGAATTCATTTCTCCTTTTTTCGCCCATGAAAGAACTGTAGTCAGGCCTCTGAGTCAGGAAGTGTATTTCTACCAAATCTTTGCCTTATAAGTCAGCATGACACTTTGGAGTTTTCATGATTTCACTGATTTATGCTTTGTAGTAGAAATCATTTATCAGAGTAAAAGATGTTCATGTTTCAGAGATCTGGGTAAAATAAAGGTATATTTGACTAAATACTTTATTAATTGCAGCATTCAACAGAAGGTGTCAGATTGACGCCTCTAAATGACAGCAGCCTCGATTTGTCTATGGACAGTGATAACAGCATGTCTGTGCCTTCACCTACCAGTGCTATGAAGACCAGTCCATTGAACAGTTCTGGCAGCTCTCAGGGGTAAGGAAAGGGAATGAAGTGAAGTGGCTGTTCACTAAACATACTTGATAAATCCTCTTGTTAGAGTCATCTATTTAGAATATTATTTTTATTCCCTCTTCTAATTTTTTAAAAATAGCAATTGAACTTATTTTGGGGGGAAAGTAATTTTTATTTTTGTCCTGTTGTGTCATACTTGTATTCCTTTTTTGGGACAGGTGTATCTTAATTCAGATACGAGTGGATGTTCACACCATTATCCCTCAAATTTCACATACAGATGGCCCCTGACTAATATGGTTTCACTTAAGATTTTTGACTTTACAGTGGTGCAAAAGCAGTACACAGTCAGTAAAAACCATACTTTGAAGTTTGAATTTTGATCTTTTCTGGGGCTAACAATATACCATACGATAGATAGTCTCTCGTGGTGCCTGGCAACAGCAGTGAGCTGCAGCTCCCAGTGAGCCCTGTGCTCACAGGGTCAACAGCCACTACACCAACGACCATTCTGCACCCATACGGCCGTTCTTCACTTTCAGTACAATATTCAGTAAATTACATGAGTTAGTCAACACTTTATTATAAAATGGGCTTTGTGTTAGGTGATTTTGCCCAATTGTAGGCTAATGTAAGTGTCCTGAGCATGTTTAAGGTAGGCTAGGCTAAGTTGTGATGTTTGGTAGTTATGTGTATTAAATGCCTTTTTGACTTAAGATATTTTCAATTTATGATGGGTTTAATGGGACGTAATCCCATCTTAGGAAAGATCTGTATTGAGGCTTCTACTGCCTCCAGTGTCTGGTGTGCTACGGAGAATGGACAAGAGGGACAAAATCACCTTTCTGTCCCGGGGCTGCTTACATCTGTGTAGCAGGGGAGGAGATCTGTGGACGTATTAGGGCTCTTCTAAGGAAGTTGAAGGTCTATGTGGCCTGGTTTTAGTTACAGGAAACTTTTTTTAAAAGAACTAAGTGTCTTCAAAAACATTTAACACAGCTAAACACTTTTGTTATGAAAGAATACATGGCTATGGTGGCAAGAACTAGAACACAAAAAGCCATATTTATGTTTAACCTATAAATTTTTCCGGTGTATCATTGCAGAATCTTTTTTTTTAATGGAAATACTATAGTTTCTTCAAAGGAATTTGTATAGAAGTCTTTTGTACTTTGAGTTTATGCACATGTATGTATAACAGTAACTATGTGTTAAGTAACTTCAGAAGTTTAAACAATGTTAGTTTCTTACGTAATACTAAGTAACTTCCCTAAATGAGACTTCTGGATTTTAAGTTTATAACTGTATATTTGCTTAGCAAATTTTGAGTATTTATTATGAACTAGCCATTTTGCCAGCTTTTCTGGTTTTCTTCCTGCATCTGTGGTTGTTCTTGGGCCAGCTCTCCCTTTCTGTTTCAATCATTAGATATGTGTGCCCTTGAGAGCGCTTGGCCTGGTATTCTCCCTGGGGGAGTGGGATTACCTGCGCTTGTTGAGTTCATTGACTTCTGTGTACCAGTGAACTCCAAAGCCCCTTTCTTTCTTTCTTTCTTTTCTTTCTTTTCTTTCTTTTCTTTCTTTCTTTCTCTCTCTCTCTCTCTCTCTTTCTTATTTATTTGGGAGAGCTCGGGTGGGAGGGACAGAGGGAGAGGGAGAGAGAATCTCAAGCAGACCCCGTGCTGAGCACAGAGGCTGACTTGGGGCTCAGTCCCAGGACCCCGAGATCATGACCTGAGCCGAAACCAAGTGTCGGACACTTAAGAAGCTGACTGCCCTGGTTGCATGCAAATGTCACGTAGGCACCAAAAGTCTAAGTCCTTTCGTGTCGCCACCTTGTCACACTGATGTCATTGTTCCATAGTTGGAGAGTGCAAGCTGTAGCTGAGGGAGTGAGAATAACCACAGAGAACTTCTTGCCTTAATTTTTCTTTAAAGGGATAATTAAAATGAGATTATTTAACTGTGATAGGATTTATTTGAGACAGAAAAGTTGAAGAAGAGATACCAGAATAAAGGATGGATGATTTGAATTTCCTGAAATGACAGGAGGGAGTGGGATGCAGAACATAGAAGAGGGGGGATGGCTTTGAAAGCCTTTATTGTTTATCTGGGCCACTGGGTGGTCCTTTAGGGTGTCATGAACCCTTAGATTTTGTATGCAGAAACTTACTTCTATTTCTCAGACCATTTTCTTATTTATAGCGTTTGACAGGGTTTTCTTACATCCCAAATCTGTTATGTCTGTCTCCCCAAATCAGATACAAGATTGTTCTTAGAACTATCCTGTTTAACATGCTAGTCGCTAGCCACATGTGGCAATTTAAATTTATTAATATTAAATATTCAGTTTCTCACCAGCCATATTTCAAGTGCAGAGTAGCTGCATCTATCTAGTGACTACCATACTGTATAGCACAGATATGAGACGTTGTTCCAGAGGGTTCTGTTGGACAGCACTGCTTTAGAGTGTGTGCTTTTGGTCGTTGGTTGTATTTTACCAAATAAAGTCAGTTACTGATATATACATAGAAGTAAAACCAAAGAATCATTTCCTTTAGAAAATAACTTGCATATTAAATGTTGTTATGGAATTTTTATACTTTTCTGTTTGCTTTTACTACTTTTTTTTTTTTTTTTTTTTTTTTTTTTTAGCAGAAACAGTCCTGCTCCAGCTGTAACAGCAGCATCTGTGACCAACATACAGGCTACTGAAGTTTCTGTGCCACAAGTAAATTCCAGTGAAAGCTCAGGGGGTAAGGAGATGGGGTTGACAGGCTTGAGAATCCTTAAACCGTATTTGGTGTTAGCCTTCATTTTGAAAGATGGCTTTATTTGTTGATTAAGTCAGTTTTTTAATGCCGTTGTATAATTATCAATAAAATAAAATACAGAGACCTAAAGTTTTACTTGTAACTTGCTGTCGACAGGATTTATTGTAATTGTTATGTGTTCACGTACTTACCTACTTAGGTACATCGAGTGAAAGCATTCCTCAAACTGCCACACAACCAGCCATTTCACCACCACCAAAGCCTACGGTCTCCAGAGTTGTTTCTTCAACACGTCTGGTAAACCCACCACCTAGACCTTCAGGAAATGCAGCAACAAAAATACCTAATCCTATAGTAGGAGTCAAGAGGACATCCTCACCTCACAAAGAAGAGAGTCCTAAGAAAACCAAAACAGAAGAGGTATCTATATATTAGTTAGCCATGGGAGTACCAGCCTGCCTATTCTAAAGTCCAGTAGAAGAACATCTTTGTGAGCCAGAATTGAGAAGCAGCAAGGAAGAAAGCTTTCTGAAAATGTTTAGGTAGTGCTTTAGGGCCATAGTCTCTCTTCACCCTTTTACCCTTCTCAGTGACTACCTCTTCCATAAAGCTGTGCCTCATTTAAACTTAGCTTGTCTAGTCTATAACATAGTTTAGCATGTCATCCCAATTTCTTATTTTCTCACAGCTATATCTTTTATGTGTACTGATTCTTTGATAGCCCCCTTGGACACAGTTCCGTGATCCAGATGGAGTTTTGGAGTTTCTTACACTGTACTTGGTATTACATGGTTACCGAGTATGAGAGGTTTTCAGGAAATTCTTATTGAATAACTGGCCAAAGTTGCAAAGTTAGATTAATTTTGAGACCTTGAATGATTACTTCCTCGAACCCTTCAGGGAATTTTCTAGCAATACTTTCACTTTTTATAAAAGTGGCCAATTTATCTTGCCAAAGTCTTAGATAGTTTTAGGGAAACCATTAAAAGTGTACATTGGTGTGTGGTTTAAAATATAAAACAGAAATAAGTAGCTTTGTTACACAATTTCATTGCTTCCTGGAGTCACTCTCGTGTTGTTTTCCTATTAGTAGGACAGTCATTGTTGCCCCAGAGATGACAGTCCAAAAACTCCAATTTCATTGTGATTTTTGGTTGATAATTCGTTAGTTAGGAATTTACTCATTTCACCAAAGTTTCTTTAGAAAGGGAAAAAAAGAAATCTGGATTTTTCTTATGGGAGTGTTTTGATCTGTAATAGTGAAAAATTATTGTCACTAATTTGTAAGTGTTTTATTCCCCAGCTTATTCTGAAGCCTTTTGGTTTATATTTTTTTTGGATATGGTCACTATTAACTAAATATCAGTAACTTGATGGATTTTGTCACTCTAATGATGCTGAATGATTATATCATATCATGCTTTATAACACGTATTATGAAAACCCATCCGTGTAGTTATTTCTTAAGGCAGTGATTTTCAGCCTTGCTTGTACATCAGAGTATTTTGGAGTGATGTTTTTCCCCTCCTCATAGATTTTACAGCCTCTTCCAGATACACTGAGTCAGAGACTCGAGAAGTTAGTCCTGGGAATCTTTTATTCAGACCCCCAGTGCTGCAGGACTGTGTTGTGCAGCAACCCAGAAGTGTGCGAGCTTTGGTGGAGCTCCACATTGTGTCTGTTGATACTTGTCTGGAGTTGGCAGAGCATTGCAGAATTCACATTTCTTTTTATCTTAGTAAAGTATATGTAAGTGTGAACTGTAGATGCCTATTCATTCTGTTTACTTCTGTTAATGGTTTAATCCCTTAATGGCTCCCAAGAGCTCTGACTCATGGTATACAGCATAATGTTGGTAATTTCATTTGCACTTACCTTGGCAGAAAACACTCCTGTTTCCTGTCTAGATAGAGAGACAATAGAAATATAGAATTTTTTAACTTAGTATGGACAATTTTAAGCCTGTACACGAGAGTCATTTCCTGTGCTTGTGTACCCACTGTGCAGCTTCGGGTACTGTGGGCTTTGCCAGTCCCTACACCCTTCATTCTTTTGGTCTTTTCCATCTCCCTGCATCTGGGCTGTGGAGATTCAAAATCCAGACATCGTATCATTTCATTAGTATTTTTAAAATCATGTATCTAAAAGATAAGGATTACAAAAAAGAAAGCATAAACAAAATAAACTTATCCCGCTTAGAAAAATCAAATATCTTGTCAATGCTCAAGTGACCCCAATTGCATCATCATTGATTTTTTTTTAATAGTCTTTGTTTGTTCCATTCTGTAGGTACATAAGATCCCTGTGTAGCTATTGATTGATTTCTCTTAAGTATTCTTTAAAACAGATTTCCCTCCCTTTTTTCCTTGCAGTCTTTTTTCTTTTCTCACAGTGTGGGTTTTGTTTTTGGCGGCTTCATGGAGTTGACTAACAAAAACAGTTTTATGATATGGAAGAGACCTTAGGATCTTAGGTATCTCATAGGCTGATTGCCCCATTTCCCAGAAAGAGGAGCTTGAGTTTCAGTGGTTTTTCCATTTATAAAGCTAATTAAAGTCAGAGTCAGGATTAGAACCCAGGCCTAAAATCTCATGGTGCTAAAGGAGAAGATTGTTATGAATATCGTCATTTTGGAGCTCTCCTGAACTGGATCTTTTATTCTCTGTTAATGAGTACTTGGTATTAGAAATTTTAACAAACCAGAAAGAAACACTGGTCTTAATTAATAATACAGTGACGTGGATTAACGGGAGGATTCGGGGTGGTCAGGAGGTATACTGCTGCTTAATTTGCATCATATGCGAAGGCTTGACAAATATGTAAAATAAAAATAGATAAATGTTTGCCCTGGATTGTATGGTTAAATGATGCTATATATGTATTTTTAAACTTTTTCTTATGGAAAATTTCAAACATGTACAAAATTATAATCAGCAGTCCTGTTTGCATCACTTAGCTTCAGCAGTTACTAGTTCACGGCCAGCCTGCTTCATCTTCACATCTACTTCCTTTCCCCTTGTTATGAAGCAAATCCCAGGCGTATCATTTCAGCCATAAATATTTCTGTGTGTATCTAAAGATAAAGACTTCTGAAAACATAACTACAGGATATTATCACCGTGTGTGTGTGTGTATCAGTATATTTACCAGTATTAGCAATAATTCCGTAGTGTTACATATCCGGTCAGGTTTGATATTTGCCCAGTTAGACAAATTAACTGTTTTTGAAGTTTATAACGTTTGCAGGATATAAGTAAGGTCCTTATTAGAATTGGTTTATATTATTGTTAAATCTCTTCTACTCATAGAAACATGGTTTCTGTGTCTTGTTATAAAGCTACATTTAAAATTATAATTTTACCTAGTAAATACAGCAGAGAAATTAGGGTTAAAATAGTTTTTCTTAAAGGGACGTTAATTGCAAGTCACTGCAGGAATGGGAAAGTACAGCCATCTTTGGCTTCCTTCCCTTTTCCTTTCTTTACTGAAAATGAGTTGTTTTGAATATAATTATAATAAATTAAAAAATTGAGTCTGGAAGAGAGCATTTCTCAAACCTGCTGTTCTTCAGGATGTTACTAAGTTTGACTAAGGGGGATTCTGTGGTTAAAATTAAGTTTGAGAAAGTTAAAGGGGTATTCTTTATAGGACTTCTCAGAACCTTTTATAAAACGTGCTATTAGGTATGTGAATTTCCCAGAATGGGGGTGATAGGATTCCAAGTTTCTAAATTGTTTGATCAAAGAGCTCTTTTTTTTTTTTTCCTATCCCTTACAAAAAATATTTTATGAACTTCATGGTTTTAGGAATGTAGTTTAGGTGGTGTTGATCAACAGTAACAGCTTTCTACATATTCTTTGTTTGGAAGATACCAAAGCCAAACTAAATATATTACATTAAAAATTTTTTTCTCAAGTGAATGAGTGATCTACTTTAAGGCCATAGTTGATCTTACAGGTTAAATTACTTTATAATTTAAATTTTTATCAAAGCATTGATTGGCAAATAATCTAAATTTTTCATTTTAGAGAATAAAGCTTTTTTTTTCAAAAACAGGATGAAACAAGCGAAGATGCTAACTGTGTTGCTTTGAGTGGACATGATAAAACAGAAACAAAGGTATACTAATTTAGCCTTGGAATACATACACAGTTAAGAGTACAGAAGATGTGATACAAATGTCTCTAGAATATTGCACTGTCTTTTGTTCTGTAGGCTTTAGGTTGTTTTCAGTATTGTTTTTAGAGAAGTGTTCGTCCCTTTTGAATGTTAATTTATAATGCTGAAATTGAATTTCTCAAATGTTTGAGGTCCTACTAAATGCAAGGTGATCTGGGTGGATACTGAGTGGAATAAAGTGATGAGTAAGTCATGTTCTGTGACTTTAAAAGAACTTATAATTAAGTAGAGAAGATAAGAGGTAGAAGCAACTAATTACAGTACCAAAGAAGATCAAAGTAATTGAGGCTGCTGGGGTGGTGAGGGGCAGGAGCAGTGAGATGTTACCTCTGACTGAAGAAATAGTTAGAGGCTTTGTAGAAAGACCATGTAGTATTTGACATAGTTCTTGAAGGATATGTAGGGTTTGGGGCAGTCCAAGATGAGAAAGCTCAGTCTTGGGGTGAGCGTATGGTATGTTTTGAGAATCAGTTTTTGGCAGAAGTTTCTGGTAAGAGCCTTCTGGGGTGCATGGGGCTTGAGATGAGGTAGATAAGATGAGAGATAATGGTTTAGCCAAACCATATTAGACTTCGAACATCATTTTTTCAGAAATTGAAAGGTACTGAAGGCTTTTAACTTTTTCCTCTTATCGTAGAAAATTTGGAAATCCTCCTCCTCCCAAATTATTTCCATAATTGACATTTTAGCAAGTATTCTTTTGGTGTCTTTGTAGATTTTATTTGGGCATACATGCCAGTGCCTTTTGCTTTCAAATCTTTATTCACTCTGTAAACCAGGAAAAATTGTTCCTGTGAGTATATAATGTACAGAATATTAATAGCTATCTTAAGGCTATTACCATATTTTATTCAACCAGTTTCCAATTGTTAGCATTTGTTTCTGTTAAAAAAAGAAAGTTCTTTCTTACTGTAGTATTGACTGTAGGTAAATACCTGCCATCCATTTATATGTATTAGAATAAATTAATGAAAGAGGAGTTACTGAGGCAAATAGTATGCTTACTTTTAAAACTTGATACATAACTCCAGTTTGTGCTTCAGAAAGCCTGCACTTCATTTCTCTTACCTGCATCCTGTTGATACTATTCTGTTTTGTAAGAGAAAATTGACATTTCATTGTTTTATTACTATATATGTTGTTTTTATAGAAATTCAGATTTTTACATGTTTTTTCATCTGTTTGTGTATATATGTAGTATTTTGTTTTGTGTACAGCATTAAAAATGTTGAGAGCAGTGGCATGACATGGTTCGCCCTGTATTTTCTGATAGTACTTAGAGTAGATCAGTGCATTGATTATTGAGGAGGGGAGGCGAAACCAAAAAAAAAAAAAAAAAAAAAGGAATGTTTTAGGGACTTTTTTCTACTTTTAATTGAAGGTGTGGGAGCAGTTTTTATCCTTTTGAAAAGGTAATTTTAGTTAATATTAACTGGGTTTTGTTTTTTTCACATAGCTAGGGCTTGGGTTTGTAGTGTGTTAATTACTGTCTGGGCATCATTTCATAATGTGCCTGTGCATGTCTTTAATTATTATTTGCTCCAAATGTCCAAGTTGGAGGTAGTTGGAAAGTCAGGAGATAGTCTGACCATGCCTATAAAATTGAAGTAGACAAATAGAAACGTATGTGTATGTGTCAAGAGCGAGGCGGCCTGTGGCCAGGCTCACCACATGATTTTGGGATGTGGTCCCATCTTTCTCTTGATCCTCCTGTCTTCCAAGTTGTCTTCTTTATTAGCCACCAAACCCAGTCATGTTCTTTTATTCTTTTTTTAAGTCTCTTTCCTCCCCCGTCCTCTTTGTCTCACAGGAACAACTTGATACAGAGACAAGTACAACTCAATCAGAAACTATTCACACAGCGGCTTCTCTGTTGGCCTCTCAGGTACTAAGTGCAAAAAGCAAGGAGAGTTTTATAAATGTTGTTAAGATTAGTGTGGTATAATGAATTAAAGTGAGCATATACAGAAGACTGTAAAATTCTCTCTGTAACAGTAATTACTCACTAGCCATCGATGTGCATATCGTAGTTTAGAGCATCGGATTTGACAGAACCGTTGTTTTGCACTGTCAAGATGCTAACTCATCCCCTTATATATTATTTGATATTGCAAATTATTTAAATCTTCACTAGACACAATATGCAGTATTCATATAAAGGTTTTCTCTACAGATCAAAGAGTGAATTTTAAATCATGACAGAACTAAAAAACATTCTTTGTGGATCTATTTGTGAGGTTAAAATGATTTTTTTCTTTTTAAAATGTGTTTCTGTCTCACATTTTACTTCTGATTTTCAATTTTTAATTCAGTGTAACCCATAATTCTTTCAAATTATTTTTTCATTTGTCCTAGAAATCCTGTGGTAGTCCCTTCTTGCATACAGTAAGCACCTAGAAGCTTTTTTTTTTTAATACTGATTTGTGAACCTTCATTTTGTTTATGAAACAATGGTTTTCTTTCTTAACCCTTTCGAATTGAGTATACTTCAAAGTCTAGGTCATACTTTGACCCAAAGTAAATATTTTCTTTAAGTAGACGTAAGACCACTGAGATCATTGCTGCTCACATGAGGCTGCTGAACTAAGGCAGTGATATTTTGCTGCTTTGTGACTCAGAGTTATTTTAATGTCATAATTTTAAGATGTGTTTTTGCTAACTATTAACCCTCATAGCCTCTAAAGAGAGAAATACCATGTTGACTTTCTGGAATGTCTTTTATTTCCATAACTTTTATCTAATAAAAATTTGGGGTGGAGGAAGTAACTAAAACAACGTGAGGAAATGTGCTTGGCATTGATACAAGGACAAAGTCTCTCAGTCTTCAGCTCCTGTGATGTGACTGCATGGCTTTTGGCCTGCCACATTACTCTGGGGAACATTTTCATAGTTTGTCTTACTAAGTTCATCCCTATGGTGATGAGTACTGGTGGGTATTTGCCTTTTTGTATTTTTATGGGGAGGTAGATCTTGATTTCTAATGGAAAGATTTGTAGAGCCATTGAGAGAAAAATCACTCAGTTAATAAAAAGAGTGATAATATTGATTTTTTAAAAAATCCCTGTATTTGGTGATATAAGGGGTATATTTCTTTCTGGGGAGATGATTATAATATTGTGGCTGTGTGTAATAATCATCGTTTTGAGATAACTTGAGATACTTAACAGACAAAATGGTAGCCTCTCTGGGATTTGCTTCAGAGTAAGCTTGGGAGTGAAGGTGGGGGGACAGTGGATGGTTCTGGTTGGGCCGCTGGCGAAGCTCGGTAATGGCTACATGGGATTCATCATAGAACACACTCTACTTGTGTGGATGCTTGGAATTTCCCATAATAAAACATTTAAAAATTTATTTCTCTGTTTTGGGATGTTAAAGAAATCTTGTGATTTAATCTTCTTTTAACATGAAGTTTTTTAGAATAACTAAATTATTGTTGAGTTGTATAGATTTAATTTTATAACGTATAGGGTCAGAAAATAATGTCCTGGTAACTGCTGCTCCTGTGTGTGATGTGAACTTTAAGTGTTCTCCCACATGGGGGTGCTCCAGCACCAGCTAACATCACAGCTGTTAGTGTTAACTAGGAGTAAATACAGTTTAACTCGACTTTAATAATTATATGACAGGTCATTCTTAGAGGAGTGTGTCTATACAAGCTGTATTTTAAAATTATTTAGGAGTTTTCTGTGTATTGCTAAAATATTCCTATTATTTGAAAATTACAAGTGTAGAGCAAATAATTTTACAGTAATAGTCCTATTTATTTGTACTTCATTCTTGTTTCTCTTTAAATTTTTAATACTTCTGTGGTAAGGTCCCATCCATTTCTTAGAAAGTAAAGCAGTGGAAAGTAAATCTCATTTTAAGTTACAGTGCTTTGAACAATGTTGTGTTCTTTGCTTTCGTTCTCAGAAAACATCCAGTACAGACCTTTCTGATATCCCTGCTCTCCCTGCAAATCCTATTCCTGTTATCAAGAATTCAATAAAACTGAGATTGAATCGGTAAAAACAACCTCAGGGGTCCATAAACAATATCTGCCAACTCAACCTGTTGTCTTCAAATGCTAAAAAAGGAGAATGGAGGGTACAAGACTAGACATGACTGAAAATGGATTTAGGTTTTTTTTGTGACCTCCCTTACTGGGCTAATCAGCACTTGATCGGAAGTCCAGGTTAGTATGTGAAGCCAGGAGTACTATTATTATTGTGTTAGCAACAGTTGCATTAACTATTTCAAAAAATTACTGCCTTTAAAAAAAAAAAACACCTCAAGCTATATTTGTATCCATAATTGACATCTGGATTGGGTTTATGTTTGATGCATTGTTTGGAAAAATTTGCAATACAAACTGGCATAATAATTCCTTGTTCGATAATGCACTTTTATGTATTTTTTTATTAGAAAGTAGAACTAATTTTAGATTTTCAGCTTGATGGATTTTCATTTTTTCCTGAAAAATTTCCTTTACCATTAGTCTTCAAATTGGATACCATTGTGCAGTGACGTACTGTTCTACTTCAGAGAAAGGATGAGAGGACATCTAGTTCAGTCCCTGTGCGGTAGCTGCAACCCTTAAAAATGAAATATCAACTCTAAGGGTATATATTTGACATTGAAAGAATAATTAGGAAATAGTTGGTTTTGATGGGGTCATGATTAAGAAAAGATATATTGGTTTTATTTATAGAATTGTTTAGAGTGCATACAAATCAGTGGGCAAATATTTTTCTTTGAGCTTATTAAAGCTCCATATTCTTTTGCCTTCAGTCTGTTGTCTTTGAAACAAAGCTTTTGCTCCCTCCCCCTTTTCTTTTTCCCTTTTTGCTTGTATGCATAAGGTAGAACTTAATTTCATAAGAAACAAATGCCAGTATTTTCTTAAGCCATGATGTGAAACCAATGATCCTGTGGCCACGTGGCACAGAACACTAAATTTCGGTCCTGTGGCTGAAACTTTAGGGTGACTAAAAGAAATGCGTGTGAAACATGATGCCCTAACAGGGACGCCATTTGATCTCTGGACATGCGGACTTTTGTACACTCCACAGAACTCCTCTCTGTAGTAAAGTTGATTTTCAATTTTAAACATGTGGGCAAAAAGGCATTTTCTCCAAGAATTTTAAACTAATTTTTATTTTTAAATGGTTGACCAAAATTTGTCAGTAAATTTTACATGTAGAAACATTTTAAAAATCATTTCTAGCAAGCACTTGGCATCTAGTCAGCTCTCTACTCCTATTTCATTTTGTTCTATCCGATCAATAGATTAGGAACTCTTTTCTGCAGAGAACAGAAGTCCTCGTAATTAAGCAGCAGAGCGCCCATCGTCACGAAGTAGGCGGTGCCAGATGTTGATAAACTTAGTTACTCTTTCCTAATCTGGACAAAGCAGACCTAACAGATTTTCTGACGAGCATGTTTATGAATCTTCCATTGTGCTCCATTCTATCACATGTGCATTTTTCATGTTAAACTGCAGTTACTTAAACTCTTCCCCTGTCCTTCTAAATTAATTTTCCAAAGTTGGAGTGTAGTCTTTCCCCTTAGGCTATGCATTAATTGAGGCTTTCTTTTCACCGTACCTGATGATGTCTAGTAGACAGTGTTTCCGCTTCCCACATCTTCGCTCCGCACACTCACCTTGCCCTTCCTCCCACCACCTAAGGAAAAAGATGGTCATGCTAACAGGTGAAGTGTACAAGGTGTCTGTGTGTTTTGTGTAGCTTCAGAGTTAGATTGAAATTGCCAGGCACAGATTTAGTCTTGTCATTTTGTTTACACATTGGGGGAAAAAAATTCAGTTTATTAAACGTTTCATGTAACTGCACCCAAGTTTTGCCAAGCTGGAAACTTGGACCTTTTCTGTGTAGTGACTTTTTAATTCTAGTTTTCATAACCTGGAGATCAGACTGTTGCTTTCGCATGATGTATGTAGTGTCTCATGACTGGAGTTTGCTTTGTTTTATAGTATCTGTACTCCTTGTATTTTTCAAGAGCTATTTTGTAAACAGATGATGTATTTCTCCATTGAAAACACAATAAAAAAAAAAAAACAGCACAATCCCACAGTTGGCTGGTTTCTTTTGACTGACTTTATTTCTCTTGTTTTTTCAGTGATAAATCGGTTCGACTTACAAGTTTATAGTATGGCCATAAGTGAAGATTTGCAAAAAAGAATTTACTTTGCTTATTACATTTAGAAAAGATTTGCTTCTGGTTAATTTATGCTGTTAGTGGCAGCCTAGTATTAATTGATATCTTCCGTGATCACAATTTTTCGTATAAATGATCATTTGGGGAGGAAAACGTGAATGTAATTACTAATAATTCACTCTCAGCTGTGCCATTGTCTACAGTATTTATTTTGTGTATGTAGACTCTATCCTTTTCTGTATATTTGTTTCGTGCATGTAGTCAGTGTACTGCTGATCTGTTTCCTTTTCAAAGCTGTTGGTTTTCAACAGGAGTTGGTGCTTTATTTCTATGTCAGCAGGTGGCAGTGTTGTTTTTCAGTGAATTTAGGATTATAGACCACAAACCAGCTAGGATCTTCTGTTTCTCATTTTACTGAACTTAAATCGGGTGCTGCTTTTCTTAAACCCCCAAATGCTCAACATCGCATACTAAACTCATGGGTTAGGAGGGAACTGCTTCATATGTTTGTAATGGCCAACTCCTGAGTGTGGCTGTCTTCAGTGCTTTGAGTGGAGGGATGGACCTTCTGATGTTGAAGTCATTATTCTAATCGACATGCAGTTGTGTGTATTTCGTTCCTGAAATTCCAAATTCTAATACCTTTATTATATATAAAACAATATATGACTGCAACATGGGATGACTTTTCATTAAGCTTTTGGGACTGTTCAGTAAAAGGGAAGATACTGTAGAAATTACCCTTGACTCCATTGTTCACACCTACAGAGTTGAGCTTGTGGGACTTCCTCTACCTCGATAGACACCTAAACATGGGACTGAATAGCCCACTTTCTGACTCTGATCGCCCTCATGGTCTTTTGGCTTTTCATGCATCTTGCTGAATTAGTAAAACTATTGCAAGTTGTGTGTTTTGTGGCTCTGGGTATATTCCGGAATAAAGTTTGTATTTTTCTAATTAACACTTTTGTTTTTTTTCTGCACACAGAAAAATGTTTTAGAGCTCTGCGTAGTATTAATTCTGGCTGCACTCAGGGTGGCAATAAGCGATCAGCAGCTCCAAGTAGTAATTGATGTATGAAAGGGTAAATCATTAACACACACAGTTTGTAGACCAAGCCCCGGAAATGCTAACTGTTCGTGCACTTAGATGCATTTAAGCAAAAAGAGAAACTGTTTATCTAAAAAGGCATTGAATAATCCGTTGGATATACTTTTGCCTATTTTAATTCTAATAAAAGAACAGCACAAGGAAAATTAGTTACTTTAGCCTGAACTGTATGGTGTTTTTTTTTTTTTAATTCTCCCCTTTATTCCTTTACTGTTAGTTTTTTTTTTTCAAACCAGAATCACAAATGGATACTGTCATAACTTAGACCTGAACTTGTTGGTACGTGAAATATTAAGTGTGTTCTGTAATAAACATGACTTTCAGTCATATAGCGACAAGTGGTCTGTTTAATGCTGTATAGTGTCTGTTTTTCATATTTGTGTAATCAATTTATTCATCCTTTATACTTAACCAGTTTAAACATTCTTGTGACATCTTATGTAGCTTTATTGGCATTAGGAAACATGGCATCAATATTTCTGAGCCATGTATTTTAGAAGTGGTTGCATATACGTCATCCTAGAACTGATTTCTTATATTTAGGAAGGCGTTTCAACTTCTGCTTCTCTTCCTCAGAGACATACTTTTGTCTCCGTGTTCTGCAAACATCATTGTAGCTGATCAGTGATCAGTCATACATGGATTTTGCTGAAAGGGATGGAATTTTAAGTGCACTTTTTTTCCTTTCCTCATCTCCCAATTCACAGGCCTTTCCTCAAAAGGGTAGAATTAAGGCTGTATGCTCAAGTTCACATTTCAGAAAGCTCACCTTTGTGTGAAAGGTGGTGACTGTAGTTATTGTGCTTTTTTTCTGCAATTACTTTTTTTTAAATGCTTCACATTTACAGATAGCTAAAAATCATAACTACAAAGGGCAGAGAGTATTGTTTAGAGTTTATAATTTACTAAGTATTTAAAATGTTAACTTTGAAAATATACTTTAAAAATGCATTCACTTTCCTTCTGTTTTGGGTATCTTTAAATTGCACTAGCAGGATGGGAAATGGATCCTCTTTCGAAATGAAAAATAGAAGTAGCCTGTTGTTTGCTTTCACCAAAGCTTTATATTTTTTGCTGTGATATTTCTAAGGTACAGGATGATCACTTGAATCAAAAATAGTTTCCTCCTTGCCACCCAGCTTAGAGTTTTTGTTTAGTATATCTTGTTGTTATTTGTTTTTTACTGATGAGAATGGATTTATGCTACACCCTCCATACTCCCTCTTCCTTCGGTGCCAGAATTGACCAGGGAAAGTCTAAGAGGGTGTGGGTTTTGTTTTTCATTGTGGAATTAATGGTGAGGGTCTAGGAGCCACAGAGCTGATTGACCCTGGGCTCGAACTTACCACTGACGCTTAGTCTTAGCAGCAGAATTGCTTTTTTCCACCTGAGCACAGACTTCACAGCCGTAAGACCTACTACAGCAAAAATACATTATTTGGAACAGTATAAATTCAGTTATATAATGTCATAGTCTTCAGTTCATTTTATAAAAATTGCTTTACCTGTAGTTGTTGATCATTTTTCAAACCATTGTATCAATGGATGGAAATAAAAACATATTAGAGGGAAAAGCATTAAGTTTAAGATTTAAGTCTCTGGCTGAATATAATGTAATTAACAGTGAAAATGATTAAGTATCACCTAGCGTGAGTCTCATGCATCTCAATATTTGGACGTATCCAGACTGTATACTCTGTTTTCACCTAACTTGGAGGTTTTCAATTTCATATTAGGTGATTATGACCTGATTTAAAAAAAAAAAAAAAGAAACCTAAATCTCTTAAAAATACTTTGTAAGCCTTTTAGAAATGTTTCATTTAATTAATTTGTAAGATGCTATTTTCTGATTCAACAGATTTCAATCTGAAAATACGTGTTTTGAATAATTCAGGAATTTTAGTTTTATGGGTTTCTTACAGATCCTTGCAGACAGTTTTTTTAGTCTTGTGTGTTTTCTAATAATGTCATATAGTCCTAAAATCGTTAAAAAAAATTTTTTTTAGTATAATACAATTTTTGCTTTAAGAAGACTTATGGAAATGCAAAATAGCAGTTATTTCTGGGGAGTAAAATGATCTCGTGCCACTGCTGTTCCCCTCTGAATCCCCATATATACACACATATGTGGATATTTGGGTTCTTTTCAAATTTTAGGCATAAGAAAGTAGGTATATGTATTTTACTGTAATAATGCAAAATGTCCCAACTTTGTGCTTGTTCCTTGTGGATGCTGTCTCTCTCTTGGCACAACACCCTCCTTACAAACTTTCACACTGTGTGGTGCCTGGTGCTATGTGATTTCCAGAAATCTGGCATGAGAATTGGTCCTTGTTTGCGTTTTCTGACTGCAGTGGAGCTGTTAATAAAGAGATTGATGATAAAGTTGTTGAAAAGAGACAGTTGGGCAGAACTGCTCCCCATGAGTGACAGAGGGCATGATCTGCCTTCACAGCCAAGAAAGCCGCCCCCAGCAGAGAACCGACCGTGCCTGGACACTGTGCCAAGACTATTAGAAGGAGCTTTACTGCACTATTAGACTACTACATCTCTTTAATTTAGACTTGCTTCCCATTCCCATTTTTATCCTTTAAGTTCATGGAATGAATGCTCAGGACATGTTATTTGCAAATAGGACACACACTTCCCAACTGTACAGTAATTATTTTTGCAGATTCTTAAAAACACCCATAATTCATCCTAATTTGGTTTAGTAAAATTTTTATTTAGAAAATATGACTACAATTTTTACAGAAGCCCTCTTTCTTCTAGACAGCAGCCTCAAAATCTTGAGTTAAGTTTGACAATCTCAAGAAGAAGCATTGGCTGCAGTAAGTATTGGTTTACGGGTTGTTAATGATCTTAGTCATAATTACTGTAATTGTTCAGTTAAGCTGTTCGTGTGGTCTCCTTGATGGTCCACTAGAATTTTTGACACTCTAATACTGATTTTAGAGATTTTGCCTAATTTTTTTTTAACTGCCCTAGGTTATATGAGAATTATGTTATTGATCAGATGTCTTTTAAGGAAAGTACTGTATCATATGGCCTTTGTCTTGTAAAGCGACCCAGATGTGGACACTGTAGTCTTGACGATGAAAATGCTTGTGTAATTTTGCAAGTATGTTTTTTGCCATCTGTCAAAACTGTTGGGTGGATGGATATACACGCGCACGCACACACACACACACACACACACACACGAGGTTTTTTTTTTTATTTTAAAAATATGTTCATAAGATCTCAAAGTTAGAAGGAACCTACTGAAACATCTAGTTCATTGTTAGCCATGACCACCTCAACCATTTCCGTTGAGGGGGAGTCCAAATTTCATCATTTCCATTGCTGGGCCCTATTTAAGATTGTAGATAGGGCTAAAGGTGGTTTCCTTGAATCCCAGTCATCTTCCTGTTCCTTTTAGAAGCAGGTTCTGACCAATCTCTACTTCCTTTAACAGGCAACCTTTAAAACGGATTGCTGAATTTTCACTGGTTGTTCCCCCCCTCCCCGCACAAGTAAAATTATATGCTGGCAGGTGTTTTATGGCCAGTGCATTAAGACTGTGAAGCCAGACCAGATCAGAGGACGTTAGCACATCACTCGTTCCTTAAACTTTGAGTAGTGGTGATCTAACCCTTAATGTGCATTCTCCAGCACCTGGACAACTGGAGGGGAATTAGCTCAAAGTCCTGCTTTTGGAGTATATCCTAATCAGGACAAGTCCTCCAAATGAAGTAGTAGTTTTGGGGGTAATGGGACAACTTGTTCTTAAGGTTATATCAGATTCCTTTTTAGTAGGCATTCTTGAGGTTAATGGTAAGCATGAGCTGTTGCTAAGCTGGGAATGCACTGATACAGGGATAAAGAGCATGGATATACACCAGTAATTTACAGTAGGTAAATTAACAAGTAATTTGTCAAAGATCATGCAATTTCTCTCCATGTCTGTCTGACTTTAAAGTGTTTTTTTCCCTGCCATTCTGCATTGTTCTTGACTTACCTTTGATTTAGGAGGAAATAAAAGGGAACATTTGCAGGACCATGGTACAGTGAGCCTTCTTGGTGTCCTTGAATTGTATAGCACATTTCACAGACTACTTCCTGTGGCCAGATTGGTTGTTAGTCCTCTGGACCTCCCAAGAAGTTTTATTGGACACACTCCCCAGGTTGGTTTCCCAGAGTTGGTTCTGTTCTGTCACAGACCTGTAAACTAGTCCCTACCAAGTAGACTTGGATGCTGTGGGAGGAAGGTGAGCTGCCGGGATTCCTGGTATTTTCCATCAGCTTCTTCTTGCCCTTGTAGTACTTTAATGAAAAGTTTTAGATTTGGCTATTGTTAAGCAAACAGGCTGTAGGGAAGCATGAAAACTCTCCATTTCCAGAAGGGTTTGAAATGGCTTATACTTGAAATGGCTAAGAATGAAATTAAAAAAAAAAAAAAAAACTTTTAAAAGTATAGTTGACACAATGTTACATTAGTTCCAGATGTACAACATAGTGATTCAGCCTCTCTCTAAGTTCTGCTATGCTCACCACAAATGTAACTACCATCTGTCCTCATGCAGTGCTGTTCCATACCCTTGACTGTATTCCCTGTGTTGTACCTTTTATTCCCGTGACTTACTCATTTCATAACTGGAAGCCCGCATCTCCTACTCCCTTTCACCCATTTTGCTCATTCTCCCTCGCTTGGGCAATCACTAGTTCGCTCTCTCTATTTGTAAGTCTGATTCTGCTGCTTGTTTGCTCATCTGTTTTTTAGATTCCGCATACAGATGAAATCATAGGGTGTTTGTCTTTCCCTGACTTATTTCTCAGCATAATACCCTCTAGGTCCATCCATGTCATCACAAATGCCAAGATCTCATCCTTTTACATGGCTGTGTAATATTCCAGTGTCTGTGTATGCACATCTTAAGAGTGAAATTTTTAAAAAGGGTAATGCATTTGGGACAAAGGGGGAAATAAATGTTGTACAGTAAATTGAGGCCAGAAACCTAGAGAAAATAATACCACCCTCCCCTTGTTTATTCAGCAAGTATTTTCAAATTCTGTGTCTACACTCGTCTAGTTGCTGGCTTCATGGAATTTACATTCCAATGGAAGTTAATTTTTTTGTTAATCATTTTCTTAGTAATGGCTGGTTGCTAAACCACAGAAATTATGAAAACTTTATTTAGAATTAGGGAATTATTGTTTGTAATTTTTGGTCACCACGCAAGATTTGTAACCCAAAGCAATGGAGTGTCCATTAATGAAGGATTAGAAGTAGAAACATTTAAGGGGCTCTGACCTGTGTGGTGTTTTACTTGAAACCTGCCATATTGGTTACCATGGGGAGAAGATGGGAAGGAGAATCCCAACTGGATGTTGGAGGCATGAACAGACATAAGCCAACTGGAAAGTTAGGGCCCTATGGAGAATAAGAGATGAGGTGTAGGCTCTTTGTTCAGTGAAAGGCTTGAGCTGCTGCTTCACGGGGGAGGTGGCATTGTGGTAGGGATGCCTCGTCCCTAGCGTAAGAATTCATAGGATACTGGATCTGTGTTGGGCTTGGCACATGCTAGAAAAGGTATTTAGCAAAATTGCCCATTAAGCCATCCATCTTGACTGCCATTTTATCACATTAGCTAATTTGAAACATTTAGCAAACATCTTTCTGTGTGGCAGTGGAAGGAATGCTTGCTTTCACGTCATAGCTGCATTCAGACCTAGGCTTTAGCATTTCAGCCTTCGCCCTGGAAAGTTCATCCGCCTTAAATTTTGACTAACAACTTTAGTTCTTGGTTGGGTTAGCCACAATGGTCTATGGCGATTTGAGCTTTGGTCCAAGCTAGAATTTAGGAAATCCAACATTGGAAAGAGGTTGTGTTTTAGATTCCATTAAAGTTTAAAGTTTGTATCAGATCAACTTGGTGAATTTTGTTTGTAAATAAGTATCTTAACCGGTTACTGTCACCACTTTCTTCAAATTTGTATCCATGTAGTTGGTGCAAGTAACCTAAAACCTGCCCCACCGAAGGTTCCTAGCTAATAGTGGGAGGGGGAAAACCCCCAGACTCTGTTAAGTAATTTTTTTCTGATTTATAGGTTGGATATTGCCAAACCTTGGCCTTTAGGTTCGATTTTATTTTTTAATTTTTAAAATTTTAGACAGCAATTTTTTTAAAAGATTTTATTTATTTATTCAACAGAGACAGAGACAGCCAGCGAGAGAGGGAACACAAGCAGGGGGAGTGGGAGAGGAAGAAGCAGGCTCCTAGCAGAAGAGCCTGATGTGGGGCTCGATCCCATCACGCCGGGATCACGCCCTGAGCCGAAGGCAGACGCTTAACCGCTGTGCCACCCAGGCGCCCCTAGGTTCGATTTTATACTCCGCTTGGCATCAAGTCTCGAGCCCTATGCTTCTGAGGCCACCACCGCTGGGTGTGATGCTTAATTAGCATGAAGACGTGAAGCAGGTCCCGCGATTAGAGGAAAAAACCCTGGCCTCAGGAAGGACATATCCTATCTTCCTGTGCACCAGGGCCTGGTGATCATGGGCAAGTTGCTTAACACTGAGTTTCTGAGTAAAAATGTAACTCTTTATTTATTTTTTAAGTCATTGGTTTAGCTTTTATTTTTTTCATTTTTGAAATTTTGTTATGCACATATAAAATATTTATGAGTCTCAACAAATTTATATTAAAATATGGACTCAGAGAATCACTACTTCAGTTCTGCCTTATCTTTTTCCTGCTTCCAATCAAGAATCACTTGAACTTTTTTCAGTTTTATATTTCATTTTTATTTTATTTATTTTACTTTCTAATTTTTAAAAAAATTCCAGTATGGTTAGCATACAGTGTTATATTAGTTTCAGGTGTACAATATAGTGACTCAGCAGTTCCATAGATTACTCAGTGCTCGTCATAAATGTACTCCTAATCCCCTGCACCTGTTGTTTCTCTCTTTTTTTTCCATTGTTCGTTTGTTCCTGAAATTCCATACGAGTTGAGATCATACGGTATTTGTCTGTCTCTGACTGACTTACCTTACTTAGCATTATACTCTCTAGATCATCCACGTTGTCACGAACAGCAAGATTTCGTTCTTTTTCATGGCTGAGTGATACTCCATTTGTGTGTGTGTGTGTGTGTGTGTGTGTGTGTGTGTGTGTGTGTGTGTGTGTGTATCTCATCTTTATCCATTGATCTGTTGATGGGACTGCTTCCATAATTTGGCTATTGTAAATAATGCCACAGTAAACATAGGGTGCATATATCTTTCTGAATTAGTGTTTTCATATTCTTTGGGTAAATACCCAGGAGTGGAATTACTGGCTTACATGAGAATTCCATTTTTACTACATCAAGGCAGCTCCGTACTGTCTTCCACACTGGCTGCACCAGCTTGCAGTCCCACTGACAGTGCACGAGGGTTCCTTTTTCTCCACATCCTCGTCAATACTTGTTATTTCTTGTGTTTTTGATTTTAGCCATTCTGACAGGTATGAGATGATATCTCCTGTAGTTTTAGGACAGTGATATCTCATTGTGGTTTTGGTTTGTATTTCCCTGATGATGAGTGATGTTGAGCATCTTTTCCATGTGTCTGTTGGCCATCTGGATGTCTGCTTTGGAGAAATGTCTTGGATTATTATTTTGGGTGTTGAGTTGTATCCATTCTTTATATATTTTGGATACTAACTCTTTATCGGATATGTCATTTGCAAATATCTTCTCCCATTCAGTAGGTTGTCTTAGTTTTGTTGAGTGTTTCTTTTGCCGTACTTTTTATTTTGATGTAGTCCCAATAGTTTATTTTTGCTTTTGTTTCCCTTGCCTCAGGAGACCTCTAGAAAAATGTTGCTCTGGCCAATGTCAAAGAAATTACTGCTTGTGCTCTCTTCTAGGATTTTTATGATTTCAGGTCTCACACTTCGGTCCTTAATCCATTTTGAGTTTGTTTTTGTATATGGTGTAAGAAAGTGGTCCAGTTGCATTCTTTGGCATGTAGTTGTCCTGTTTTCCCAGCACCACTTGTTGAAGAGACTGTCTTACCCATTGCATATTCTTTCCTGCTTTGTTGCAGATTAATCATGGGTTTATTTCTGGATTCTCTGTTCTGTTCCTTTGATGTGTGCGTCTGTTTTTGTGCCAGTACCACACTGTTTTGATCCCTACAGCTTTGTAGTATAACTTGAAATCTGGGATTGTGACGCCTTCAGTTTTCTTCTTTTTCAAGATTGCTTTGGCTATTCAGGGTCTTTTGTGGTTCCATACAAATTCTAGGATTATTTATTTCTTTGTTTCTTATTGGAATTTTATGTAGATTGGCAAGTAAGCAATGTGTAAAGAGAATCATAGATTTTTCTTTTTTAAGTACTAGGTTAAACGTAATTTGTATTTGTTAGAGGGCAGACATGTAGACCAGTTGCAGACTGCGAAGGAGTACTGCAGACCAGCCCTCCTAATTCCCAAAGCTGCCTTCCAGATAAAAAATTGGGGCTGGACCAGAGTAAGGGGAAAAAAATCTGGAGTCAGGCAAAACCCTTTCTATTTTTCAAATTGCTGTGACCTCTTCATCAGAAAATGTCGTCTGCTTTAGTGCCAAGACAAATGCAGTGCACAGCTTCTGAGGGGACAGTGAACGGGCCTGTCTGCTTCTGCTGAGGGCTCCGGCCCTGAAGGGAGCTGGGGGAAACTTCCTGACAGTAGCTGGGGTCATGCCATAGGTCTCACTGTTACAGCAGTGAGGTTGGTACTGACATGGTAAATGTCCCCACTCAAGGATGAGAAAACCAGGATTAGTGTGTGACACACAGTAAAGTGGAGTTTCAACCTGCTTTACCCCACAACGTAATCCTGAAATACGACCTTGTGTTTTCCTATTCTGCAGTGTTGCTTTTTAATATTTCTCTTTGGAAATCAGCACTGGAAAGCTGGGGTTACTCACTCTTCTTTTGTGTGTGTAGGCTTCTAGTTTGAGAACAGCTCCAAGTGCTTTCTGCCATGCCCTCGAGGCTGGCTTACCGCAGGTGAGGAGGGGCGGAGACCTGCAAGGACAGGGGCTATGTTCATTAGTATGGGGAAGGTTCGGTTCGGGTGAGCTGACCCATTCACACCCAATTCACTTAACAGTTGGTTTGCCTAAAATTGGATTTTTAAAATCTGTTTATTTTTCATAATGGCTAGGATGCTTACTTTCGTATAAATATTTTTCTTTTTAAACCAATGAAAACAAGACTACCTAGAACAAAAGATTAAAAAATTTAAACTCATCAGTAGAGCAAATAGAGTATTAACACCGACACCTTTACGTTGCTCAGGAGTGCTGTGACTACCTTATATTATCTGAAGGTATTTGGAAAAAAAATCTTACTGAAAACACAAAATTAAGGAAGAAGTACCCTTAAAGGGATTAGATAAAAACAGTAGCTAATTTAAAAAAAAAAAGTAAAAATAGAAATCAGTGTCTAAATATGAATTTTTTGTGCCGAGGGCTTTGTCCGCTATGTTGTCTATAAAATGCCACGACTGGTAAACCTTGTCCACAGAGCGGATTGTGCGTGAATGTGTCGTGCAGCAAATTCGTTATTAGGTGATTTGGATTTTAGGCAAATTTGATGCTATCCAGAATTTGTTACTTTTTTTTCGGAGCATAATAGGAATATCTCTGCATTGCAACATTTGAAAAGTAAAAGTATAAAGAAGAAAGTAAAAATCATCCATAATCCTACCTCTCAGAGCTGGATTTTTAAATCTCTTATGTATTTTCTTTCTTTTAGAGACCTTTTTTTTTTTTTTAAACATAGTCAAGCTCATTCTAGGTAAGCAGTTTAACGTCCTCAGCATCTTCCCTACACACTGTCATGCCTGCTGAACAGGCTGAGTGAAGAACCCAGGAACATGTCCCAGTGCATCCCAAGGAGCCACCCTTTGGAGTGTGGCCTTAAGGACTGCAGAAGCGTGATGGTGTCTGGACCCAGGGCAGGGAGCAGAGAGGAGGCCAGGCTGTGCTGTGGTCAGGGACTCCGGAATTCTTCTGGGGAGGACTGGGTTCTGGCTGCTCCCGGTGGCGATTGGCTTCCTGCTGAGATGAATACCCCTATCAGATGGTTGGAAAGAGTAAGTAAGTTCAGAAAGTCATCTTCACTTAGCTCTTCCCTCACAGTCCCTCCCCGCTTTGTCTTTGCCGTGTAGTAAGGTCATTCTAGGGGATGCGGTTCTGCTTCGTGGGAGGATTCATTCATCGAGTGAGAAAAAGGAGCACAAACGAATTAACAGGTGGTAGGGGAAGGGGGGGTTCAGTCCCTTTCCGGCTCGTACCTGACCCTACCTCTGAACTGCTTACTATGTGCGTGTGTGGTGCTTAGGGTCAGTGGGTGGCCAAGAGCACAAGCCTTGCTGGGGCACTTGTGACCCTGTCACTGCCATGCCCTCCCTCGAGCTTCTCATTTCATCCCAGATCCAGTTTCAAGCCCTTTAGTTTGCTCCTTGCTCTGCTGTGTCCCTGGACCATTCAGTATTCCCAGGTTTTCCCTGATCCGGGTGTCTGGAGACAAATCCCCCTGCCCTATAATAGGAAATAGCACTGATCTTTTGAGTGCCTGGCTTGCACTAAGTGCTGTGTGGACCCCACCTCATTGGATCCTTCAACAGCCCCATGAAGGTGGGCATTACAGATCCCACAGTCTTAAGACTCTGGTCCATTTAGTGAGCTGGGGCATGGGGCCCAGTGCAGAGCACAACACATGCAGTTCGATGCTCCGGCGCTGCTCCCCCTCTTTGCCTGGGCTGTGACCCCCCAGGACCATGCTAGCAGCCCCTCACCCCTGGCTGCCGTGGGCCCCGGGTCCCTGAAACACAGGTTCATCTGGCTTGCAAGGCAGAAGGAGCAGTTTGTCCCCGAAGCCAGCAGACGCTGTGAGCAGTGTCCCCTTTCCCTTCTGACATGGGGCGGGGGGGGCATGATGTGACCTGTTTGGGTGCGGACGTGCATCTTTGCAGAGTCCTCCCCCAGAAAACCTAGTCCTTGACATCTTTCATTGTGGGGGCTCAGCTTTGCTAGGCTGAATATGTATGAATCTTCATTTACGGCTAGAAACAGCTCTTCTATGTCCATAGATATACGCAGGTACCCCCTCTTGCCCTCACCACTACCTCCCAGCCACCGGCCCACAGCCTGCTTGCAGCCCAGGCTCTGCTGCTCACTGACCTCCAGTCCCTGCCCCCCGGCCCCCTCGTAGTCAGAGAGGTCAAGCCTGGACTCCTCTCAGTGCCTCTGCATCTGTGGGTGATGGGAGAGGCCCCTGCAGTCACCACTGGTGGGAGATGTACAGTTTGACCAAAGGGCACCCCAGTCCCAAGGCATTTGGCAACGTATAACCTGAATGGAAGACACTGGAAAAACAACCTAACAGGCATTTGGATGTGCCCGTCCTCTTGATGCTGCTTGTCCTCTGCTGGTTCTAATTACAGCCTTCACTGGAGGCTGAAGCGGAGGGTACAGCAGTGAACAATGAACATCTCAGCCAGGAGAGGAGCTCGATGGGGTGTGCTCTGGGAGTCTGGGGCAGGGGCCGGCGGGAAGGGGAGAAGTGAGGACAAAGCTCTGGGCACCTTTGCCAGAAGGAGGCATTGGGAGCATGGCCAGAGGCAAGACCTTGCTCCTCCTGGTCCCTGCTTTCCCAGGTATGCGCCTCCTCCCTGCCGCTTAAACACCCGTCCCAAACCCAAGCCACCGAGGCCCTGGGCATGTGCGTGGCCCCGAAGGGGGCTGTAACACTTTCCCACAGCAACCTGGCCCCGGCACTGCTGCCCGCTGGCTCACACGCCGCCCTAGGCTCTCTGTGGGCTGGTTCTGCTCTGCTTCTATTTCCCCAGGGAGGGCGCCACATGTCCTCCCGGGAGACCTGGAGCCTCACCTCTATGGGAGGGAGGATGTGGGGCAGGTTGGCCGCTTGGCCCCCTAAGCATGTCCTGAGTCCCGAGTTCCAGGGACCTGGCAAGAGTCCTGGGTGTGTGAGAGGGAGACAGAGCACACCCCGTCCCACTGGCCACTGCACACTCTTCCTTAGGCCTGGAGACTCTTGTCCACCCGCTCATTGTCCATCCCTCAGCCTGGCTGGGCTGAGATGGCATCTTCTCCACGCAAATGGTTCAGGCTGGGGTAGGCCTCCCACCCCCAGTGCCCTCCAACTAAGTCTCTCTTAGCACCTGCTGTATTGCCTTTCCGCCCCTCCTGGAAACTGAGCCCTTCAAAGCTGGGGCCATGTCTCGATACGTGTCTGTAGCCACAGCCTGTGACGTGTGTAGATACTTGCTGGTGCAAGTTAGGGATGAAGGACTGATCAGTTCCTGCCCCGAGGAGCTCCCGATGTACTGGCGGAGTAGCAACTGACATTTACGGAAGCTTGATGTACTAGATACTCCTGAGCACCTTACACAGATGATCTCATTGAATCCACAGTCCTGGGAGCAGAAAATGTCATAGTCCCCATTCGATGGACCATGAAACTGAGGCACAGAGCAGTTCAATACTTGTCCGAGGCCCCACACCTTCCAGATGATGGAGCCCATCGCTATGAAGGGAGCCTTTAGGGCAACACAGCAGGGAAGGGGACTACTTCCTGTAGCCCTCATTCCGTTCTCAAAACAGCCCCGTGGGAGCAGCGTCGCTGCCTGCAACCGGAGCGTTCGGGGGAATTCCGTGTCTTTTTCAAGGGCACCAGGGAGGAGGCAGGCAGGTCAGAATTCAAACCCTCTGACCAGTGCTGAGCAGACAGACCCTGAGGAGGGGACCCCGGAGGCCGAGGGGGCCCCTTAAGGCAGGAGCTGTTTCTGCCTGTGGTCTCGCCCACCTGACTGGGAAGAGACTCTGCGGGGACGATTCTTATTGTCATTTGGTGAATAAACCATGACAGGGAGCCCAGCTAATACAGATGTGGGTGGTAACTAGAAGGTCCTTCTAGATCTCCAGGGTCGCTGTCAAAACCCTTTCCTTGGATTAGGACTAATTGCTGGTTACCCGAAGTCTTCCAGTTCACCAGCTCCCTGACTACAGCGGCATTTGTGGGATGAAGTGACAGGAGCTAAACAGGTCTGCGAGTTTGGCGAGTTTGGCGAGAGCAAACGCAGCCCAGGGCTGCCCAGCGCTCAGGGAAGTTCAGCTGTTGTTTATGTGATGGTAAAAAACAAAAACAAAAACAAACAAATAAACAAAAAACAACCGTACCTTGGCCTGTGATTCCTTTCTATAAAAAACGAATGTGCTATCACTGCCCTCATGTTCATTTCTTTCGATGCTGAGTGTTCAAGAGACAGCAATGCCGGATTCACATTCAGCCTCAGCAGTTGGTCCTTCCAAGGAGCACAGGCTGACTCTGGAGTAATTCCTGTGATCGTCCCACGTGGAGTTGGCATAAAAGGGTACAGACTCGGGAGGGAGGGCAGACCCCCTCTGCTACGGGTGGAACCTGCAGATACTCCATCCCTCTGGACCAGCCCCGAATCTCGGAACAGAGCCGTGAGCGGAAAGGGCTTCTAAACTCTGGGCAGAAGCCTCGCAGGGTCCACGCACCAAGGTGCCCTGTCCTCTTCAGGGCCATAGCCAAGCTCTCTGTGGCTCCCACATGGCATTCATGGCTAACATCCACCAGATTATCCTAGATGCCTTTAACTTCGGCTAAATGTCCACACCGGATCCCCTCATGGAAAGCCTGTGAAGCAGACCTTGTTACCTGCATTTTACAGGTGAGGAAACTCCATCCAGGTAAGAGGTGTCTAGCTTGTAGGTTGCATGTATCTAGCACACAGAGCTGCTTTGCTCATCGATTTGCTAATCGTGTGGGGGGAGGGGAGGAGGACTGCTTTGGGCTTCAGTTGTCTTTTTAAGAGACAAGCCCTTTGAACCATGGGAGCTTTGTCTTTTCTCTGCGTCCGGCCATGCAGCCTGGTGAGTTTCTGCACATTTCTCCCAGAAACCCCAGTGAAGGGGAATTGGAGAGGGGAGTCAGAGCGGAGCTCAGAGTGAAGTGGAAGGAAGCCAGATGTAGGGTGTAGCTGTGGGGCGGCTGATGGCTCTCCACCCCAGGCTCCGAGACGCTGCAGACTCAGGGGCTCGGGGATCCCACAGACCTGGCGTGTCTGTGTTCACGTGACTTCCTCCGAGAACACGCAGCATGTTCCCTATTTTAAGCTGTTCTTCCAGGTCGCTTTGTGTTGTTTGCTGTTCCGAACAGGAGCCGGTCTTTTTATTCCCAAACAGTGCCTATGCATCTTGAGGGCAAGGACCACGTGTTAGACTTCCTTTTTTTCTCAGCACAGCGCATAGCAGAAAAACCACAGCCTTGACATGACTGACCTTCTCGGGATCTCCTGGATCTTTCTTTACCTCTATGAACAAAAGTTAGAGTAAATGCAAATGTATTTGCATGGGAACACCCCCCCCCCCCAAATTAAAACTGGCTTGTGTGTCTCTCAGAAGATGATTTCTCCTCTCTGGGCCTCAGTTTGTCTATCAAGAAAATGAGGCCATTTGACTGGGGTGCTTGGGGGAGCTTCCGGCTCCAAGCTCCTTTGGGTTCTGTTTCCTCTTCGATCAAGAATGCTTTTCCTCCAAAAATTGTGATATGATGAAGACTTGGCCTCTCCTCCCCACCCAGCGTCTTCTTTCCTGCCTGGCTCTTGCCTGCCCGCCTGCCCCCCTGGCGTGCCCCACCCACCTCCCTTTGTTCGCTGGCCCTGGATCTGGAGAAGGAGCCGGCCCCTCCGGGCTTCTCAGAGGGAGTCCTGATGAATACAGATCCTGCCTTTTTTGCATATTAGCTCTGGTGCCAGTCTGAACCCAGCTGTGTGCAGCGTAAGGTGACATATAGATTCCCCATCCCGGCCACGGCTCCTCCACGCGGCTAATCGAAAAGCTTTCCGAGTGGGCCCACGTTGCATATGCATAAGGTCTGCTTTGGCTGGGTGGGGGGGGTGGAGGGTGGTTTCGCTCTTTTCCACCGTCTCTCTGTGCTTCTATGGGTTTCTGTCGAGAGCGGCAGGCCATCTGGGCTGAACAGCGATGTAAAGTGACTGGGCCGGGCTCTGGCCAGGCCTCTTGGGATCTCTGGGACTTGAGTCTGGAACCGGAACCGAGCTCCTGCCTGCCCACTCGGCCTGACAGCAGGAGCCCTGGTTTGTCAGCAGTAACCTGCGGGAACAGGCCCGAGGGTACCCTTCACCTCCTGCGGGACACAGATCAAGCTCCTTTCCTGGAGCTGGAGGCCTTTCTCCCCCTTCCCCCCGGGTTCCCCATGACCCCTGTCCTCTGGGTCATCCAGACTTACCTGCCTGCTCCAGACAGGCCAGGCCTTCTTGTGCCTCCGAGCCTCTGCACTGGCCTGCCTCCACCCTCCCTCTCTGGCACTCCTGCGGGGCCCCCTCCGTGTTACCGTAGCTCAGTGGTCTGGCTCTGGCACACCCCTGCACTTGGAGCTCCCATTGGTCCCACTGGCCCCGGGGCCCTCCCCGGCCCCGGCCCAGGGCCTGCACACAGTGAAGAAGACTCAGGGCCAAGGCTCTGATAACTCCAACAAGAATTCAGTTTTAAAACCTTGCTGGATCTGGCCACAGGCGTATCTTTTGCAGAGGCCGAGATGAGGAAGAGAAGCCAGTCTGCGGGAATCGTCCCCACACCTCTAACCGGGAAACGACTGAATGGAGAGGCTGGGCCGGTGCAGGGCGGTGCTGCTTTTGCTGCAGCCACCGGCGAAGCTCCTTTCCAGGAAAGCCATCAGATCCCCCTGTGGGAACGTCCTGGAAGTTGGAGTGCCTGCCTGCCAGGGCCGCTGGTCACCCGGAGGCGGTGGGCGCCGCCTCCCTGCCCTCTCCTCCCTGCCCTGAATCCGCCGGGTCTCCTAGGCGGCCACTCTCTCCACTCAATTCGGATAGCTGGAAGAGCGGAGGGGCTAATGGAGTTTATATAGCTTCCCCTGTATATATTTAGAGATAAGAAGTTCATTTAGGGATTAGGGGCTGCTTCTTGTCTATGCATCATTAAGCATACCACATCTGCTACCGAGCTAGCAATCAGCAGAATATTGAGAAAAGTTATAAAGAAATCTTCGCGACGCTTCATTTTCATTCCCAGCTCCCCGAGTCCTGGCTCAGACTTTTGCAAGGGAGCGTAAGGGAGGAAGTGGAGCCGGGGCTCTAGAAGCCAGCCTCAGGACCAGGCACTGGATTCCGAGAAGTGATTCGTTCGACTGGGACCTGCCGTCCTCACGCGGGCATGCGTGCATGGGGGCCTAGAGGGTGGACAGTGGATGGTGGCAGAGAGATGACCTCTGACAGAGCTCCATGTGCATTTTCCCGTAGTGGGCACGCCAGGAAGGGCAGGTGGCCTGGTCGAAAGCTGAGGGGCCCTCGGAGGTCCTGAGCACTGCTCTGTGGTCAGAGGCTTAGGGATCAGTCCTCTGGGTGACCTTGACCAAGCCTTTCCCCTCTGTGATCCTCAGTGTCCTTATCTGCGAAATGGGTATTTGGCTGCTGTTGCTGCCCTGCCCAGCAAGTACCCTGGCCTTGGCTGCCCTGGTGGGTGGCAGAGGGCTGCTTGCTGGCACACTGGGCAGAGCAGAAGCACCATCCTGGGTTCTGGAGGGGCCGAACTGGGAAACGGGGCGGGGGGGGGGGGGGACCGGGGCGGGGGCAGCAGGTGGGTGTCCAGCCTCCCTGGCTCCTTCAGCAGGCCAGAGAACTGAGCCGCCTCACCCCTTCTGTGGGGAGCCCTGGCCAGCCTGGCCTGTTTGGCCCCGTGGCTGGTCGAGGGGTGGCCCGAGGCGCCGCTTCCGCCAGCGTGACATGCGGTACGTTAAACTGCAGGTGTCACTGTTAGCCTGCAATGGGGGCTCGGCTCTGCCGCCCCAAGGCCACCACAAAGGAACCTACTCGCTCCCGGTCTGCGGGCTCCGCCACCAGCGACTCGGCTAGGGGCCCGGAAGCGCGGCGTCCCCTTGAGCCGCAGCCCCCGGGAAGCGGATGGGCCCCCGGAGGCCGCCTCGCGTGCGCGCGCGGTGCCCAGGGGGGAAGGCGCCCCCCGCGGGGCTTGTGGGGTCTGCTTCGGCCTCGCCCGACCTCTGGGGCAAGAGTGGTGGAAACGGGGCAGGCCGGCCACTCGGGGCGGGGGCGGCAGGCAGCCGTGTCCATGTGGTCAGCGCGGGCGGCCGCGGGGCCGCGTCTACGCGGTAGGGACGCGCGGAGGCCTTGGGGACCTGGGGCCCTGAGCTGCAGAGATCGAGCGCGTTTCCCTTTATTGAGCAGCCAGCAAGGGAGGAGAGACCCTAGTAAAGAGGGGTGCTCCCCCACCTCCCCGGTTCCTGGTACCTCAGAGGGCGACCCCGCCCCCCTCACACACCGCAGCAACTTCGCGCTTCAGGCTGTAAAAGACCTCTTCTGAAACATCCGTTTTTCAGAAATGACCAGGTGACTGCAGTTTTTCAAGGAATTCACCCCAGAAACCACATTTTCTGTCCTGCGCTGGCCGCGAGATGCCAGCCGCCAGCCGGCACCCCAGGCACAGCTCCCTGCCCACCGGGCAGGTGCATGCAGGTGCCCAGGGAAGCCCGCCCACTTGGGGGTCTGCTGAGCCCCAACATGCCTGCCCCCGTTTGTTGTGCTCCTCTTCTTTTTAATTCTGCATTTCATCCCGGACACACAAATACCTCCTGGAACCAGTTTTTTTGGGGGGCTGTCTCTGGGAGCTGGGGGGCCCTCCCCCAGGTCCAGTGGCTGCAGGGGAAGGGGCTGCGGGGCTCCGGGCTCCCTTCTCTTAATTTCTGTTTAAAAAGAACACAGAAAGAAGGGCGTGTGTATGGCTGTTGATGGGGAGTGAGGGCACGGAATATTTCCAGGCCTTAAAAAACGAAGAAAAATAAATTTTTGAATAAGAATGGTCCGTGTACTGTGACCGCAGGGCAAATGCAAATGTCTGTTTTCAAACACAGACTCGTGAATTCTTATTATGAGTTCGTGACTGCGCCTCCAAGCAGGACATCACATATTCATCAGTGTGAGACCCCTCGGCTCCCCACGTCAGGTGTGGCCTTCCCAGCACCCGTGTCCCTTTAATCATGGGGTGGGGGGGGGCAAGAAAAAGGAGAAAACAGGGAAGCCCATGACCAGCCGCATTTGGTCTCTTTCCTTCAGTCCCTAAAGTGTTAAGGGAATAGGAGATAAAAAGATGCGTGCAGAAAAAGCAGCAGCCACAGCGATCCTCCACAAAGATCTTTTTAGTGTCAACTTAAATGTACACAAATAGCGGATGATGATCTCTTTTATTGGACTAACATTTATCCAGTAATATCCACACACTTTTAAAACCATTGAGGCCCCCTCTTCAGGTGTTCATTTGAATAGAAATAGCTGAATGAGTGTTTTTATAATTGATCCCCTGAGAACTGAATGTCTAGTGCTGCATAACCAACATTTTCCCATTGCTGGGTTTTTTTTTCCCCCCAAATTGCCACTCTGCAAAATTAGGATTTTGTACAGTTTTGATAAGAGAATTAACCTCGCACGTGCCAGACTCCCCGAGTGTGAGAGGCTCCCGGGGACTCGGCCTCTGCAGGGTCCGCCCTGCAGCTGGCTCATTTCTGGGGGCTTTGCTGCCTCTGGGTTCCGGGGAGAGAACTCCCTGGATCGTGGTGGGAGGTGAATGTGATGCAGGCTCCTTGGGCCCAGGAACGCAGGCTTCTCACTTTCCCCTTTGTATGCAGCAGGGCGGGCCTTGCACTCCCCAGCAGGTCCCGGATGGACGCCCTCCCCCCCACTGGTCTGATGTGGGGCCTGGGGGTGCTGGGAGCCCCGGACCTTGCGGGGAAAACAGAAGACTTTTCTCTCCTTCCGGTGCATTCTCCGAGTGCTGCCAAGTACTTTGAATGTTTCACTGGTTTGGGGGTTCTGATCGTGATACATGCTTGCTGACGAAAATTTGAAAACTAGGTAGAGCTATAAAGTCGAAAACAAATATCACCCCAGTTCTACCACCCAGGGCGAGACATTGTTGGATTTCCTGCCAGTCTTTTTTCCTACGGGCGTGTATTCAGTATATGTCTATGCAATTGGGATCGTGCTGTACCTACAGTTTTGTCTCTTCTTTTCCCTTTGCCGCGGTGCGTGCAAAGCCCCCCTGCGTCTTCCCACATCGCTGTGGCCGCCTCACACGCCATCACGGGGCTGCCGCTGAATGAATTTAATTGCTCCTATGGATGGACAGCGAGGTGAGAGCTTTTTTTTTTTTTTTTTTTTTTTTTTTTTTGACCACATACAAAAGAAGCGTCCCCGGCCTTTCTGAGGGAGGCTGATTTAAACCAGAGCAAGGAAGTGACTTAGGAAAAAATTTCCTTTGGGGCCCAGAAGAGATAGAAAACATAGATTTTTCCCCTGAGCACTGCAAGGCATCCTCGGTAAGACACGCCGCCAGGGACTGGAGGAGCTGGGGACAGTGGCCAGGATGCCTGTGAGCTGAGCGGGGCCTGGGGTGCCCATCCCTCCTGGGCCTCACATGTCCCCTCCCGCTCCGAGTCAAGTTGCCATCAGTCCTGGATCTGGTAGGCTGCTTTCAGCTGGAGGGAACAAAACCCCAGCTCAGTGAGCTTCAAAAGCAAGGACTCGGACTCAGTCACGTGACAGATCCCTCCTTCCCCCCCCCCCCCGCCCCCCGCGGTGGCAGCCCCAGGTTGGCTAATTCAGCCCCTGCGCTGTATCGCCAAGGGACCACGACCTTCCCGGCCACTCTCAGCCCAGCGGCTCTGCCCAGCCTGCCTCCCCTTGCAGCGGGCACTGGCTGCCCTGCAGCCCAGGCATGCCGTCCAGACGCGATGAAGGCCAAAGGTGGGAAAGGGACTCTTTCTTCAAATGAGATTTTTTTGGGGGGGGGGTCAGCAAGGACATCCTTTTCCAGAAGGCCAGTCACCTTTCCCTGTCCGGCTTCCCTCGCCTCTCATTGGCTAAAACCACATACCCATACCTAAGCTGGTCATTGGCAAGAAGGGAATTCATCCTTCCCGAGGCGGAGGCTGACAGCTACCTGGGAAGGGGTGGGGGACACTGGGGGTGCCTTGGGAAGTGAATGCTGAGCCCCTGCACCCCAGCTTCCTCAGGCCCCTCTAGGCTGCGGGCATTGACTTCTTCAAGCTGCAGTTTCACTCAGAACCCAAGGCAGCCGCACCAAGTGACTGGAATGTGAACTGTCCCAGTGGTTGATGGAGTGCATCGTGAGACCTGGGGCAGCCCCAGGGTGGTATTCCCAAATTCCAGGGTGCCCCAGGAGCCTCCGTGGTGGCTCGGGTAGGCCCCCAGAGGCTGCCTTGTTGTGGATCCCGTCCCCTGCCCTCTGTACCCTGCTGCCCTACTGTGTGCTTCTGCCTTCTCAAGTCCATTCCTCCCACTTCTGGAAACAGAACGTGAATTGTCCTACGGAGAATCCCTCTTCCACAGGCAGCTCATCTGGATTGAGAGGGGCTGACCGTATCCCAACTCCGGTCCATGATGGGTTCAGGGTGCTGGGTAGCCAGTCATGGCGTTACACCCCCAGATCAGTCTGGTTGGTTACTGTGGGGATGGGCACATGACCCAACATTGTTTCAGTACAAATTGATTGCAGGATGTCTGCTGGGATTCATGAGAAAGGAGTGTGCTTTCTTTCCCCTGACACCTCCAGGATGTGAGCCCGGAGCTGGTGGTCCCCAACTCACTTCCACAGGGGAGAGTCTGCCTGACAAGGAAGCCAACATAGAAGAAAGCAGAGTTTGAAGATGGAGCGAGACCAGGTCCTGATGGCGTCCATTGAACCCCTAGATCCAACCATGCCTGAAGCAGTACTACCCCTGAAATGATCATTTACGGAAGCCAATAATTTTACTTTTTACATGAACCAGACTGAATTGGGTTTTTGTTGCAACTGGAAAGAGTCTTGATTAAAACACCCACTAGGTTGCTTTTCCAAAACCAGGATCCCATGACAATGTTTTGATAACCATCCCTGATCCTGGGGCAGGCCAGGCCCTGGTGACACTGACTTTTGGGTGCTAAAGCCTGAAGCCTGGTCAGATCCCTCCTGGGGCCACTTCCTCCAGTCCACAGAGCTTCTCTGTGGGAGAGCTGCTTCCCCTCTGCCCTCGGAATGACCTGGTGTCCTCTTTTGAGAAAAGTCAGGCAGAAACAGGAAAGGCATTTCCCTACCTCTCTGCAATGACTCTTCCCTCTGCCCAGGCTTTCACGACTCCAGGGATAGTTTCCTGATAATTCAGCTGAAAATTTCGGTGGCTCGGTTTCTGCGTCTCTGAGTTGTCCCCTCAGGCTCTGCTAATGACTCCGCTCCTTCCCGAGGCCCGTGGTCAGAGCGCATCTCTGGCCACGTCACTGTTCAGCCAAGCTCGGCACATTTCCTGTGTTCATCCTTCTTCATAAATCATGTCTCCAGCCTGCTAATCACCGTGTACACATTTCAAGGGATGTTTTGCAATTTTCATCGGCTGTGCTGTTGAGAGGCCTAACTCCTTCTCTGCACGCAAGGGCCTTACCCTGCCAAAGGCTGCCTCCCCTGTGTCCAAATGCTCCTGGGGCCAGAAGGCAAAGGAAATGGGGGGGGGGCGTGGGGAGCAGTCCTGGTGTAAGTTGTACATAGAGGGGCGTGGCAAAATCGTGCCTGTGACCTGCCCAGAGGGGGGCGACGGCCTCTCAGGGCCTGCCAGGTGTCACCACATGGGAATCAGGCTCTGCGTCGTAGAGGTTATGATCTCTTGGGGGAAGGTGGACACCCATGTTTTTATGTGATATTTCCCATTTAAAAAAAAAAAACAAACTACTGGCAACAAAACAAAACAATGTAAATGCAGTGAAGACCAGCTGTCTCTGAGACCACCAGTTTGTGACTTCCGTGCAAGCAGAGGAGTAAAGCGGCAGCATTGTCACACCACAGAGCGCAGGGTGGCCTAGTGGGCGGACACTGGGCGGGGAGGGGACGCCTGTGTTCTGTCCTCCCCGACCCGCTGTGGAATCTTGCGCACGTTACTTAGTCTCTAAGCATTCCTAGCTGGGTATGTACATTTTCCTAACCTTTGCAAGGGTCCTATAAGATGGGTTTCGTTTCTCTCATTTTGCAGAAGAGAAAACCCGGCTTGGGTTGGTGAAACGTCCCGCCAGGGGGCAGAGCTGGAAAAGGGCAGAGCCCGTGTTCCCGGTGCTGGGCAGTTTGGGTTGCCTTGCCGGTTCATGGCTCAAGCCCTGACACATCTCCCGGGTGTCCAGGAACCTGCCATGTGGGTGAGGAAGAGCCTGTAATGTCTTCAGTGGCTCAGGCTGGTTGCAGAGTCCGGGACCCTTCAGGCTCATAGGCGGCTTTGCTTATGAGCCCTAGCCCCCCACATCCTCAGCGCACTGTGTTCTCTAGTCCCATTTTCTTGCCCCGTTCTTGGTTCTGGGTCATGTTTCAAAGACTGTTGGCCCTGGGTTAGGACTTCACGATCTCAGAACAAGTCCAAGAGGAGCACCATGGGTGAACGGTCCTCCCATGAGCTCCCCTCCGCCCATGACTGGGATTGCGGTGGCCTGGTCCTCCCAGCCTTCCGAGCCTCACTGTCCCTTCCTTCACCCGGGATAATGGCTTCTGAAAGGCGGGAGGGTCAGCGTGTCTTGGTTCGGACTGTTCTAACAATGTAACGCACCCTGGGTGGCCGCAACAACGAGTCATCGTGGAAATTAACTATAACGACGAGACCAGCCTTTCGTACCCCTTGGTGACGCTCCTCGGTGCGGTTGGCACAGAGTCCTCGCCACGTGCAGCCACTGCCCTCTGCACTTCACATGTGGAGGCTCCTCAGTGCTCTGACGTGGGCACCCCGACCCTCGTTTTCCAGGGGGGCACACGGAGGCACGCAGGTAGGCTCACTGCCCGAGCTCGTGCAGCTCGTAAGCAGCAGAGATCAGACTCCACCCCAGGCCTGCATGCCGTGAAGTCCTCTCCCTAGCACCGTGGAAGCCCCTGGACAGCCGGCCCCTTCTCCCTCTTTGGAAGGGACTTGGGACCTCGGGCTCGGCCCACCCCCTGGGAGGGCGGTCTGTGCTTATGCAATACACTAGGACCCCCAGCTCTTCTTCTGCTCTGTGGGCGCTGGCCCAGAAGGGTTTGGAGCCTGGGTTCTTCGGCCCAGGTTTTGCTCTGTTTCCTCTGCTAAGAAGTGGGAATGGTCACCCCCACGATGAGGCGGCCGTGTGCCTGGTCCACACTGCTCTCGAGAGCACTAATGGACAGTACTTCTCGGGACACCGGGCCTGGCTCCGTGCAGGCTTTGACCCCAGTGGCTCCTCTCCAAGCCCCAGCAGGCCTCCCTACCATTCCAGGCCCAACCAGCGTCCTCCCAGTGCCAGATGGGGCCTCCTGTTTTCTCTTGGTCTGTGGGGCCCAAGCTGCAGAAGCATGGACACCAGGACTCCTCCTTGGGGCTCTCAGGCTGCCCCCCACAGCGGGGGCGGGGGAGCAGGAAGAGCAGAGGGGCGGTGGGAGCCGTGGGGGAATCCGCCAAGTCCCAGAGCCAGAGGCAAGACGAGGTTCATCACCCGTCTTCCTGCTCCAGACCAGCCTTGGCTTCTGTAGCATCCAGAGGGTGCAGTACCCACCTGAGATGCAGAGGAAATCTGTCCAGCGTCAGGACCCGGCCAGAGGACAGGCTGTGGAGACGCGACCTCCCCTTCCAGCTCCCCCCTGTAGCCATGCAAACCGGACCTCACCTTCCTGTCGACTGGCCTCTGGTTTTTAGTTCAATTCTCAGGACAGCTCACCCAATCCATCTGCCCTCGCAGCCTTTTCCGGGAGCGTGGGGACGCTTCTGTCCACAGAGGAACTGGGAGAACAGCTCTCTTGGTGTGCAAGGAGCCTCACCTCCGCGGGAATTCCCTCCTGCGTTGACTCCCTCACTCCTGTCTCAAGAGGGTGGCCCTTTGCCAAGAGCAACGGCGAAGTTTCAGGTCTTGGGAGATGGAGCAGAGTTTGGGAGGGAAGGCGCTCAGCTGCCCCTGAAAAAAATGGGAGGAAGAAAGTGTGGGTGCTCCTGAGAGGCGGGAAGGAGGCACTGGCCCCAGGCACAGAGTGCAAGGGGGGCCTCCAAATCTCGGTAAGCAAAAGAAATAGTATTTTAATGCCCTATTTTAAAACTCAAAATTGCTGGAAAAAAACCGTGATGAACAAAACTTCAAAGCCAGGATCAACCATGCAGAGCCATATTGGTGCCTGAGGCAAAAGGAAAAATCAGTAAGAATGATCCTGTCTCTGTTTAAAATGTTGATTTTTGTTCATGATGGATTTTTTCCCCCCAATACTTTTTGCATTAAAATATCACTTATCTTGCATCAGAAACCAGGGATGTACTGTGTGGTGACTAACATAATATAATAAAAAAAATTAAAAAAATATTACTTATCTTGATTTTGGGGCACCCCCTTCAATTCTGTGCCCAAGGCGAGTACCCTGTTTGCCTCACCCTGATTCCAGCCCTGGGAAGACAGTGGTCCCCGAGCACAGGAGGCCCCCTCTCCCCCCGCAGGACCTCTAGTTCTTTCCCTGCTGCTGGGATCCCTCGCAGCCCCTGATTTGGGTAGAATCCCTCACTTACACAAAGGCCTCACTCGGTGAGTGTTTTCTTGTGGAAATTAAGGGGAAGCACTGCTTTCAACATCTAGATAGATGCCCATAGAGCCAAGGGGGCTTCTGTGAGATGACCCAGGGACTGGGCAGATGGAGACAGAGGCGAACGTGGATCTTCCCCGGGCAGGGCTTGGGGCTGAGCCTCCCCTGCTCTAGGGCAGGGTGGGCCGGCTGACGTCTTGACCCAGCGGTGAGGCCAACTGCCCGGCTGTCCAAGGCTGAACCTCTGTCTTCATCCCTGCCAGGCATCACTCACCGCTGGCCGTGGCCACCCCGGCTAACAGGGCACCTGGAATCCCAGAAGCTCTTCGGGGTGAGAGGAGTCCAGCTCCTTTACAGCAAAGGGCAGTCGAGTCTGGTCACAGAGCCCAAGCCCAGACTCATCCTTGGGGCTGGAGCGTTGTCCTTCTGGTTTACCTCTGCTTTTCCAGGGGCTGACGAGTAACGCGCTTCCCTGTGTCTGGGGCAGGCCCTGCTAACCGACGTCAGCTGCCAAGCCCAGAGGCCCGTTCTAACACAGGACTTCAGGACGTCACAGCCAACTTCTGGGAGGCGGCCAAAATGTGAAATTGGTCACCGTTGGCTAGGTTGTTTCTTCTCTCTCCTCTCCTGGCTGATGTTGGCTATGTGCTTGAAAGCCTGCCTCCTGGAGGGAGGACTGAGGGTCGACGAACTCATGGGGATATGCGTTATCAAGGCTGGCAAGATCACAAGTGAAACTGAATTTGTGGATGGACAGCTGACCCTCAAACAGGGTTTGAACAGCGGGGTCTGCTTATACCCAGATTTCTTCCAACAAATACAACACAGCACTGTTGAACGCGTTTTCTCTTCCTTGTGATTTTCTTTTCTTTCTTTCTTATGTATTATTTTCTCTTCCTTACAATTTTCTTGTCTTTCATATGTATTTATTCTTATTATTTATATATTTAGAGAGAGAGCACACGTGCACGTGCACGAGCGGGGAGAGGGGCCGAGGGAGAATCCTAAGCAGGCTCCACACCCAGTGCGGAGCCCGACCCTGAGACCATGACCTGAGCCCAAATCGAGAGCTGGACGCTTAAACCAACTGAGCCACCCGGGCGCCCCCTTCCCTGTGATTTTCTTAATGACATCATTTTTCTCTAGCTTACCTTTCTGTTAGAATATAGTATATAACACATACACAGAACGTATGTTAATATCCACTGTTTATGTCGGCAAAGCTTCTGGTCAACAGTCGGCTTTAAGTAGTGCAGTTTTTGGGGAGTGAAAGTTATAGTCATACTCAGATTTTGGACTGGGAGGAGGGGTCGGTGTCCCTAATCTCTGTGTTGTTCAAGAAGCAACTCTGAATACACTTTTATATAGTAAGAAACCCCAAAGTCTAAAGAGACTACCAGAGACATCTGACAGGTTGTCATTGGTCATGAAGTCTACCGTGCAGGTAATTTCCAGGTACTAGTCACATGAGAAGAGTTTCAGGGTCATCGACGCCAGCAGTTTCAATGTATCATACGGGTTCCTGGGCCTCCCCCCAGCTCCTGTGCACATTCGAGCCCACGCTGTGTAGGCAAAGCCCGTGCACCTGATGTGGGGTCCTAGCTCCACTCTGGGACCGCTCACGCCTTTGGCACCCAGACTTCTCACCTGCCAGATGGGAGGACGGCTTCTCTCAGATTCTTGGGAAGATCGAGTAAGATCATGATTTCAAGAGCTTAGCGCAGTGGTGCACACATTAGGCGCTTAACGAACGTCGACCCTCCCTTCCCGTTGCCCTCCCTGCCCTCAGACGTGGGATCCTGTGTCCAATGCTGATTTTCTGATTTTAAGACTTAGCCTCTGCCAGTCCCCCCTGAGACTTACTCTTGATTTCAGTGTCCGGAACCCAGACCTCAGTGTGAATGTAAATGTGTAGAAACTTTGTACCCGGGCAGATCCAGGTTTTGGCGGGGGGGATTGGGTCTGGAGCTTATGCAATGCAGGGTGTCCTCTCACAAAACTATGTGTTCTGAATCGGGCTCAGGACCATGGAAGGGGCCTGGGCAAGTGAGGGGCCCGAAGCTGAAGTTGCATTAGCTTCTCAGCAAATCCCCACCGATCACACATGAGCCTCAGGCAGCGAGCCGGCTCAGGGCCGAGACCCCATCCCCTGCTCCTTGGAGGCTTCCTGTAAGCCCCCAAAGTGGAGCCTGGGAGGCAGAGAAGGTGGAGGTGGGGTGCCCTGACCCTCCTCATCCACGCCCAGGTTTGTCAGCTCAGGGCAGCCCTGCCCTGCCCTTGAAATTTGGCTGAAGTCCCTCCAGGGGCTCCCCTGCACGTCCGCGGCCCTGAGACTGCCAGGCTGCGTGGGCGCATCAGCAGCCGCCAACAGGCCTGAAGCCGGGATCCAGGCTGCACCCTGCCTGCCAGGCCTCCACCGGTCACCATTTCTTGTCCTTCCCCTCCCCCCACCTACTGGCCCGCCCCCGCTCCTCCTCCAGCCTTCTTCCTGACCAGTCTCTCTGGCTTCCCTCCTCTCCCTTCCCACCCTCCTCCCCTTCTTCCTCCTCCTTTGGCCCGCCCCAGGGTGGCTGGGCTCTGGAAGGCTCTTCTCCCTCTGGAGGTGTCTGCTCAAGTCCTCAGGACCCCCTCCCCCTCCCCAGCACAGGCCCAGCTGGGACGGGGGTGATGACGAAGTCCGTTGCCTGGAAAGGGCTGACAGCAGACACAGCCCTGGTCGGGCAGAGCAGGTCCCCAGCCAGCTGGTGAGGGGATGGGCCCGAGCCAGGTAATTATTGCCCGGTGCAGAGGTCGAGAGCCGCAGAGCGGCTGATGTGCTAATGAAACACAAATGGGACATCTGTGTTCAGGAGTTCAGCAAACCATGGAAAACCCAACTTTGCCAGGAGTTTATGGACTACTGAAAGCAGCATCTCTCCTTCCGGCTAAGGGAGCAGTAAACACACCAGAAGCCATTTCCCGGCTTCTCCACGGGTTCTGTATCTGGGGGTGTTACAGCTCTCGTCCCCCCCGGGACGTGGCTGGGGCAGGAGGTGTGTTGGCACGCGGAGGGTCTCTCCCCGGCGGCTCGGAAAGCCCCTATGCCAGGGCTCAGAGGAGGGGACGAGAGGTGGCCAGACCGTGTCCTTCCCCTCAGGCTCTGCGTCCTCCCGGGCTGGCTGAGGAGCCAGGTCGGGCCCTGCCCTCCTCCCGCAGCGTGAGGGCCGCCGAGGCCAGAGCCAAGGAGGCCGGGAAGGTGCCAAGTCCCGCGTGACTTAGGGAATGTTAGGGAGGGAGGGGTGGTACCGAGAAGTCCCGTGGCCTCCTGGGTCTCAGTTTTCTCACCTGTACTGTGAGGGTGTGGCTAAGGCCCCCGTGTTTCTGCAGATTCTTTGGGTAGCAGACACAGACTCTGCCTGGCTTACCCAACAGAAGAGTTCTTACTGCCAAAAGGGGGTGTTTGGTGCAACGGGGGGAGGTGCTGGCTCAGGAAGAGCAGGAACAAGGGCAGCCATGGGGACCTGGGCAGCAGGAGGTGGGGGCTTGTCCTTACTCGACTTGCTACAGTCCCCCCACCCCCAAGTCTTGGCACCACTATGCCTCAGTTTCCATATCCTGGGGGGCGGGGCAGAGTCTGTGGCTCAGCCACCCATGTGTCTTTCCTGGGCGAGGGTGGGCCCCACAAGATGTGGCCACTCAGGGTCAGCCCCTGTACGGGGGAGGGGGACAGTGTTTCCAGAAGGAGAGAGCCACAGAGTGCGAGCGGCCAGGGCTGTAACGCGGTTCTGAGGAGGGTGCACCTGTCCTCTTATGGCCGGAAACCAGGACAGCCTGGGGCCTGGTCTCCCCGCTCCCAACTGACTCCTGGCCTCACTTCTACCTTCTCACTCACCTCCGAGACCACGCCTTGAGCAGGTCCTGTTGGGAGCACAGCTCGACTGCTATCCACATTGGCCCTTGGGATACTGCTGCTTGAGTAACCATGACGACCCATGTGTCCTGGGTCCTGACTGGGTGCCGAGCCCTGGAGCCGCCCAGATTGTTCTCTGGGTGACGGCTGCAGAATGAGGGCCTTAGCTGGCAGGTGCGGGAGCTGCTGGCCGTGGCATGGGGCCTGTGCTGGTTCACGGAGGCCAGGGGGTGGGTCCTGGGCTAAGGCTGGGCTGTGCATCCCTGCCCAGTCCCTGCGGCTGTAGAGCCAAGCCTGTCCCACCAGCTGACGCTGGAATTCCAGCGAGGTCCATGCAAGAGCCAGTCTTAAGGGGACAGACAGTGGACCTCAGTCAGGGACATGCGGCTGAGAGTGAGTCATTGGGGGATCAATCAGACGCCAGGAGCAATTTGGGTGGGGGGAGGGGATCCTGGAAGGCCTCGCCCTCCCGGGCGACTCCAGGTCCGGTGTAGTGCCTAGGCTGGAGGAGAGAAGGATTCATGGAGATTGTCCCAGACATTTTTCAGGACAACAACTTTGCCAGACAAAGAGGGTGACTGGAGCTGTGGGGGGTAAAGCTGCTTCCTTCTGAGCTGATGTGAGCCCATGGCTCTGGGGTCTGAAGCCTTCTCTCCAACCAAGGTTTTACCCGTTGTTATTACTCATCTTCCCAAGTCATGAGGCGATGCCGAGATGCTTCGCCAGTGGATGAAGACGTTCACACTCAGAGCTCCGGTGTGAGCAGGTGTGGCCGATACTCGCGCTGCCTGCCCGGAGTCTCCTCCTCGTCTCTCCCTGCTGGCAGGTTCTGATTTGTTCAGGGTCCGCCTCCTCCACCGGCCTCGGCTTTGTGAGTTGTGATCCGTCTAAGGTTCCCAATCCCCTCGACACGGAAGCCCGTCCACGGACCAGCCGGGTGTGAAGCTGGTGCCGTCTCCGGGCCTTTCGTATGTGCGGCCACGTTTCTGTCATTGGCAGCCCAGATCGTTCCGGCTGGTCCTGCACGGGGAAGAGTGGCTTTCTGCGTTTGCGGAAGACGAGTTTTGCAGGCACGAAACCCTGCCCTGTACGATGGGTTCTGTGGAGGCCTTGAGCTGGGTGAGGTATGGCATCGGATGAGGCCATGTTTCCAGATGAGGACGACCAAGGCCAAAGACAGAGCTCAGGCTCGGGAGGGGACTGGGAGGGCAGCAGAGACAGAATGAGGCCGTCCTGGGCCCTGGCAGCGAGGGTAAGAGAGACGCCACAGCTGAGCTGGGGAGCCCAGAGCAGTCTCGGGGCGGCATGACACGGTTGCCAGCGCTGGGGGCAGTGAGGAGGGGCTCCCTTCAGCGAGGACCTCAACCGCAATGCTCCGCACCTGCCGACTTTATGCAAAACACAAGGCGTGATCTCCTGCGTTCTGCGGCGGCCCTGGGAGAGTCTTCATTATTCCCATTTTCTTGTGAGAAAGCGGAGGCACAGGGAAGTGGGGGCCTCTGGATGGGAGCTCAGACCTGCAGAGATCCTCACCATTGTGGGACACTGAAGTCAGGACCTCCGTGCAGAAAGCAAGCCAAGAAAGGTCGAGGCCTGGAGCGGTGGCCAGTGCAGGGCTGAGAGGGCAGACGGTGACTCCGAATTGAGCTGAAAGTCACCAGGGAGTGCTACAGGTCCTAGACAGCAAGCAGCTCCCCGTGGGACCTTGTCGCACCCGCAGCACCACCAGGCCTGGCCCAGCATGGGGCACACAGGAGATGCCTGGCTGGTGTTTGTTGAATGAATGAACAAACGTCTGTATTAGTGGCTGGATTATCCAGTTGGTTAGAATGAGAAAATCAGTCATGGAACCACAGGGATCTTAGACCAGCCGGTCTCAGATTATAGATAAAACAGCTTGGAGAAGTCTAAGAGCGGGTGGCCAGTCGGGGAGAGTTAGGGCCTGAATTCGGGGCTCCTGCTATCTGGTCCCCTGTAGCCCAGGGGCCTCACGTTTTACCTGCAGGGGTGAGTGCATGGTCGGCAGGTGTGTGAGGGGTGGGGGGGGGGGGAAGGAAGCACAGGTTGTGTGTATCTGTGGGATGAGAAAGGGCACATGATGGCCCTGCATGGGACGGCAAGTGCCAGGAGCGATTGTCCCTCTGGGGGCCTCAGTGAGGGCGAGCGCTGGCAGACAGGGTCGTTCCCTGGGCGGTTGAGGGTGGCTATACCGTATGAGGAGTTGCTGTCGGGGGCCCCTGGGGCCGGCGAACCAAGGGAACGTCAAGAAGAACATTGACTGGACTTCTTTCTAGTCCCATGGGGCCAGGCTGTAGGGGTCTTGGGTTGCAACTGGAGCAAAGAGACATCCTGACAGTCTTGCCCTGGGGTGGAGAGAAGGGGGGGCTGGGACCATGGTCCATGGGCTTTCCCTGGCCCGGGAGCCCCCCAGGATCCCTCTGAGCAGGCAGGAGCCGCATGAAAGGCTCCATGGGCCGTGGCTTTGTACTGCCAGGGATGAACTGTGCTCGAAAGTGCTCTGTAGGCAGAAAGAGGAGTAGCAAAAAGGCTTTCATGCACTATTTCAGGATTGCTGGCCCTGAACATTTATCACTTACTGATGCATATAATTTGCCTGATGACTCAGTTTCATATATTTTAGTTTCCAAAGATAAACAGTTTTTGCATATTTCCTGCAAATGGGAGTTATATTTAATAATCTCGGGGTAGGAGGGTTGGAGGCTGGGGACAGGGAGTTCGAGGAAGGCAGAGGACTTGAGACAGCCTGGGAACAGCGGTCTGGGCGTTTGGCACAGGCTTAGAATTTGGACCGGAGGTTGTTTCGGCCCCGTAGGCCTACAGGATGAAGTGTGGAAGGCCGGCCCGAGGATGGGCTGGTTTTAGAAGTGGTTGAATCGGGTGCTTCCAGCCTTTCATGCCTCTTTTTGAGGACCAGGGGCCTTTGGTCAAGGGGGCAAGCCTGGGCTGGGCATCAGGATGGAAGCCCTAGGGTTCCAAGTCAAGGCAAAGAGGCTCACCTGCTGCCGCCAGAGTCCAGACTGGCCCTGGCTGGTCTCATCGCCCCTGGTCACAGCAGGTCAGCCTGGGAGGATGACACATACCCTTTACGACAGCCAGAACCCCGAGTCAGAGCACAAGGAGGTGGAACAGAAGCCCCAGGGGACAGTACCCCCAACAGCTCCAGCTCTGTTACTGACTCCGGAGCGACACGGACAGAGTGTAGCCGTTTTGAATCTCGACAGTAATATTTCCCTTGCAGGTTTCCTCAAAGGTTGGGATGATCTCTGTCACGTGAAAGCACCCAGCACAGTGCCCGGCACCGAGAACATTCTCGGTAAATGCTTCTCTCCCCAGCGTGCGCTTAGCTGTGTGTTAGACACTCAGGGTGACTAATACGCACCGTGAGTCTCTATCCCTGAGAGCTCATGTTAGAGATGCAAAGCACAGCCTCAGACACGTTCGGCTGCTGTCATGGAGGAGAGGGTCTGAGGACATTGGGCTCTTCATCAGGACTCTCGGTGGCAAGTGACAGAAGGACAGCTCAAACGGCTTGAGCCATTCCTGTAGCCAAACACACCGAGGGTGGCTTCCTCCACGGGTGGCCTCAGGCCCCAGGTAAGGTCGGGACCCGGCCTTGATCTTGTCCCCGGGAGAGCTCCGTCTTCATGCAGGCTGTCCTCACGGGGCGCCAAGACGTTGCCCGGAGCTCCAGGCTCGTACCCGCCTTCTCAGCGAGGCCAACAGGAGTAAGTGCTTCTCTTTCTCTTCGGCCTAAAAGAGAGGCTTAGAAATGAATCTCGTGACTCGGTTGGCCTGGCTCGGTCATGTGCCCATCCTTGAACCCACACCTGTGGTGAAGGGGTTGCAGGGGAAGAGGGTGGTAGCTGGCATCACTGGCCCCAACCCTTCATCAGCCTCGCGTCTCCTCCTCTGCCACCAGCTGGTGATGCCTCGCATCCCACTGACCTCGAGCCTGGCGTGGCACTGGTTCTGGTTAACGCCACGAGAGCGGACACCATGTAGGCCACGCCTGAGTGGAAGCGCCAAGAGCTTTCACCCTACAGGTCTCTGCCTGCTCTCTTCTTCTTTTCCCTCTGCCTCTGGTAGGGGCTGTCAAAAACAGAGGCTGGATCTGAAAATAAAGAAGAACACAAAACAGAAATAAGGAAGAGACCCGGAGCAGAGTGCCCCCGATCTGAAGCCTGCGGGAAATAAATGGGAGAAACGAATGTTTGTTGCTGTAAGGCCCCGAGACCTGGGGATTGCTCGTTACTGCAGCACTGCCCAGTGGAAGCTGACCAATACAAAGAGGGAACGGTACTGGGCGGGCAGAAACCACAGCCATGTCCCCGAGAGGCAAGAAGGCGATAGAATCCCAAAGCTCTGTGAACTCCCAGAGAAAGGCCCCCCGACAGGCGTAGGGCTTGAAACAGTAGGTGGCCCATTGGCATTTGGTGAATTCTTAGAACCACATGAGATGGCTGGGCACCTGGTTCCCGCCATTACCACCCAGGGCAGATTGTTTTGTCCTAGAGCCTGTATTCTTGGAGGGCTCCCTTTAAAACACACTCCTGATCATATTACTTCCTGGCTTAGAATCCCTCAGCCCCAGGGTAAACTCTAGACCCCCAGACACATCAGGCATGGCCTCCCTTGACCTGTCAGGGTTGGGTCAGTGTATGAGTCAGTAAACAGAACTGTGCACATTTCTTGGGGTTCCCCATCTCCACTGTTGCACCTGGACAGAGCCACCAGCATCCCTCGGCTGAACTATGGCTTTAGCCTAATTGCTTCCAAGCAGCCCCTCCAACAAACTCTCCCCCAGCAGCTCACAGAATCTTCTAAAAATGCAAATCCTGGGGCGCCCGGGTGACTCAGTCAGTGAAGCGTCTGCGTTTGGCTCAGGTCATGATCCCAGGGTCCTGGGATCGAGCCCCACATCAGGCTCCCTGCTCAGTGGGGAGCCTGCTTCTACCCCTGCTCATGCTTGCTCTCTCTCTCTCTAATAAATAAATAAATAATAAAAAAATGTAAATCCAGTCATATCATCATCCCACAGCATGCTGTCACATCCCATGTACAGTAAGACCTGAACTCCTTGCTGGCCTGGGGGAGCTGGTATTGTCCCAAACTGACCATAACCATTCTATCCCCCATATACTTCTTCCAAGGTGACCCCAACCCTCCTCTCCCAAGAGGTGTCCGTGTGGGTGAACTTTGGACTATGGTGGAAAAGACACTCCTTCTGGGGCTAGATTGTGTACCAGGTGACATGGTTTCTGCTTGGTTTTCTTGGGATGCTCACTGTGGAAACGCAGCCACCACCCTGGGACGAAGCTGAGTGGCCTGTGGAAAGGCTCACGTGGAAAGGCATGGCTGAAGCCAGCCTTGTGAATTGTCTCGGAGGTGAGGTCTCCAGATCCCATCCTTGTGGAGCCGAGACACATCTTCCCTACGAGCCCTGGTCAAGCAGCACATCCATGAGCCAAATCAATGACTGCTGCTGTTTTAAGCCACCCAGCTTGGGGTGTTTTGTTATGCAGTGCCGGTGACTGATGCGCATGGCTGCAAGGCCCTGAGGAATGTGACTCCTACCAGCTCCACCTCCCTCCACTCATTCTCATGTCCCGAGCTCTGTTGTCTTCTTCTCAGATAAGCCAGGCACAGTCCTGCCTCAGGACCTTTGTCTATGCTCTTTTCTCTGCATGGTGCCTCCTTCCCCCATTCCAGCTGCCCGGCTCTCTCTCGTCCTTCACAAGTCTTGAATGTCACCTCAGAGAGCCTCCCTGACCACCCTGGCTGCCATCACTCCTGACCCCCACGCCCACCCACTGTCTAGGGACCGTATTTGTTTTATTTTTTCCAAACCACTTATCTCTATCCAAAATGATCTTGCTTGTTTGTTTCCATAGTCTGTCTCTCCCCACTCTTCTATAAGCTGCAGGAAGCAGGGCAAGTCCTTCTTTCTTTTAATTGAGATACAACTGACATACGACATGATATATTACTTTAGGTGTATGACACATTGATTCGGTATTTTGATGTCATGTGACATGGTCACCACCCTAAGTTGCTAACATTCATCAGCTCACACAGTTACATTGTTTCCCTTACCATGAGATATACTCTCTTAGCAACTTTCTAATAGGCAAACAAGTCCTGTAGGCTTTGGTCACCGTGTTGTGCCCGACATCCTCGTGACTTCTTTATTTTATAATTGGAAGTTCGCACCTTTCGATCCCCCTAAACGGGTTAACATTTGGCCCACCCCCACCTCCCACCTGTGGAAACCGCTGATCTGTTCTTGGTGTCTATAAATTCCGCTTTTTATTTTCGTTTTTATTTTTTAGATTCCACATATAAATGAGATCATACAGCAGTATTTGCCTTTTCCTGTCCAACAAATTTCACTTAGCGCAATGCCCTCAAGGTCCACCCATGTTGTTGCAAAGAGCAAGAGTTCTTATTTTTAATGGCTGAATAACATTCCATGGTCTATTTAGACCACATTTTGTTTATCTGCTTATCTGCTGGACACTTTGGTTGGTTAAGTCGTTCTTGTTTCCCATGTGTGATGGTTAATTTTATGTCAACCTGACTGGGACCGAGGGTGCCCAGATTCAACATCATTTCTGCGAGTGTCTGTGAGAGCGCGGCCGGATGGTGTCAGCAATTGAGCTGATGGGCTGAATTCACCGTCCCCGCCTGACTGCGGAGCGGTGACATCAGTCTCCTGCCCTGAGCAGAGTCAGGCTGCTCCAGACCTTCCTCCCTTCTGCCCCCACTCATTTGTAAAGACTTCTCAGGCATGCCCTCCTCTGGGGACTCTCGGCCCTCCCGGGGAGGGGGGGGGTGGCAGCTGCCGTCAAAGCACCTCCCAGATGCTACAGGTCTCCATCTGCCCCAGGCTGTTATCTCCCTGGACACGGAGTGTCCCGACCTGGGGTGGGACCAGGTAGGACCTACAGAATAGCGCTCAGACAAGGGCAGTGGAGAACACGAGGTGCAGCCAGCTCTCTGGGGTCTGGACCCTGCCCTGTGTTGGATGGACCCAATTCCTGCCCTTTGGGCTCTGGTGTTTATTTCCCTCTTGTCCTCCCCTAGTGGGTAGTTAGAGCTTTGGGGAAAGTTATGGCCGATTCAGGTGTGATCTGGGAAGCAAGGGAAGGAATGAAGTTTCCCAGACTCCCCCATGGTGGGCAGTAGGAGGCAGGCAAGGTCAGAGGGTCAGGGGTCAGAGGGAGGGTCACTTGGTCACCCAGACTTTCTCACTTGGACATTTTCATTTTAGGGGTGAGTGCGGGGGCTTCTGGGGTGTGCTGCGATTGCAGCCATCTGCCTGGTGGAAAGCATGGGGAGCTGTGGGACGGTGGTGCAGCGTGAAGGCCACAACCCCGGCCCCTCCTCCACCCGCCCTCTAGGCTGACACTCCTGGTATGTGTGGGCCAGGCTGTCACTTCTCACGCACCTCCACACGCCGCCCAGCACAGTTTCACCAGCACTAGGCTCTCTGCTAAACACTCCCTCGCTGTTCTGTCTCCTCACGACACCCTGCTGGTGGGCAGCACTGTCCCCATCTCCCGAGCAGGGACGTGAAGCTGAGAGGGCCCGTTAGTGGAGTCAGACGCAGGACTGCAGCCGGGCTTGGCCCCCTGCTCATTCCTGTAGCTTCTCCTCCAGGCCCCAGTCTGCAGGCGCCGGGCCCTTCCTCTCTGCAGGGGTGAGCCTCTCATCAGTGCTGTGGGGGGATGGCAGGGTGGCGGGGTGGCGGAGTGGCGGCTGGCTTCTTCCTCCAGAGCTGACAGTGAGTGCCGCGGTTCGGTGGCTCATTCGTGGGATGGAAATAGCTACCATGCTCACGTCTGTTTGACACGTGAGGACATCAAGACCCAGAAAGGATTATCCCAGAGTCACTGGGTGACAGCAGCTCCTGATTGCAGAGCCCAGTTGACACAAAGCCCAGATCCTCCGGACCCAGGTCGGTCTCTCGAGCCTGGCTCTGGGCTCCTGCGCCTCCCTGGCCGGACGCACCTCCTGGCTGCAGTTTCTTTTCTTCGGCGGCAAGCTCTTTCCACCTGAGAACATCAGCACGTCCTCCTCCCTCCGCCTGGAAAGCTCCCCTCTCTTGCCCTGCCTTACCCTCCGGCTGCTCCTGGGGGGAGGTCCCTGCTGTCCTTGTCACTAATTGTCACTTGCTCTGAGCATCCTTCCCTGGCCTCCTCCAGACCAGAACCTTTGGCATTTTCCTTTAAAACCCTCATCACAGGAACAATTACTTGGTTTACGTCCGCCTTGGCCCCCTTGTAGGTCAGCTCCGTGAGCACAGAGACCAGCACCTCGGTGGCCACCTCTGTCCTTGCACCTGACCCTGTGGCTCTGAGAGGTGATAGGCACCGCTGGGAGGGAGGATGGATGTTTCCGTTCTGTTAACGAGGCCTCGAAGCCCACCATGGTGGGGTCGGTGCCACCACACGGGCCCGTGATCCCGGGGGGGTCCCCCAGAAGCCTCCTCCGCACTGAGGAGAGAACCTTCTTTCTTCTGCACCTTGCTCATTCGTGTTTCAGAAGCCACACTGGATAAAAGGACCCGATGTGCCTAGTGCCTTTCGAGGGCCGGTCTGACAAGTTTGTGTCCCCTCCCTGGGGATGGGGGGTGTGAAGAGGAGAGGCTGTGAGGGACCCAGGAGCTCAGAGGGACCAGTAGAGGCCGTGGTTCAGCCCTCACTTGGAACGTGCCCCTTGTTCCTTTGTGAGCCTGCCATCAGCCTTTGCATTCACGGGGTGCCCCGGGGCGGGGAGGGCACCCACAGGTCGTGTCAGCGAGAGGCGCTGGGGGAGCTGGAGCTCTGTGCCAGGGAAGCCCCAGCCCAGTCTCAGCCCCTGTCGGAGCGTCATGGACTCATGGACGGGGTCATGGACGGGGTCGTGGACAGAGAGGGGCGTGGTCAAGAAAGGCTTCGGACAAAGGCTGGCTTCAGGAAGGCAGGAGATGGGGGGGAGGTTGGTGGGGCGCAGAGTGGCATCGGTTATGTTCTTACCGCGTCCAGGTGCTCGAGCGCAAGATGACTTCCTCATGAGAAAAGACGAGGCTCCAAGAAACCAGGTCTTTTCTTTGTGGCCACCAAGCTGTTGAGAGGACGCCAGAGGCTGGGACTCCCCATGAAGAGAGTGTAGCAGGTCCCACTGCACGTGTGTTGGATCCCCTCTTTCTGCCTGTTCCCACCCTTCCTCTGGAGACCCTGGACCCAAAAAACCTCTCAGCTGTCTTGTTAACTAGCAAGTGGCTGAGCTGACCCCTTGCCTCCAGAAGCCAAATGGACTCTTTCTTCTTGGGGTGTCGGTGCCCACAGGGCCCCGTGGGAGAGGGTGCTGTGGTGGGACACGTGGGGACGCCGGTCAGGGTGGGGAGAGCCATCAGCTGACTCGGCCTGCACTCACTTTCCTGCAGAGAGTGGGGCGTGTGCGTAGTCTCCTCAGGAACGGGCTCTGCTTCTCTGGCTCGGACCCGTAGTGTGAGGTAGAGGATCCCGAGGTCCAAGTGTCTCCCTAGCAGCAAGACTACTGAGGAGGCCAGATGGCTCTGGAGACCCCATCACTGACCTCTCAGGGAAGGGGAGAGAGGGCTGGCTGGAGGGTCCCTCGTGCACCCCATCATCACCAAGCAGCTCTTCCCCACCAGGTGCTGTGTTGAGCTCCGAGAATCCAAAAGGAACTAAGACCCATTGCTACCCCCACGGAGCTCACAGTCTGGTCCAGGAGGCACATCCCGGTGGGACAACGGGGTGCTCGGGGGCCGTGGCAAAGTACTCCCACCCTCTCTGGTCATCCAGGAAGGCTTCTCAGAGGAGAAAACTCTGGAGGTAGAGAGACCCTCAGAGGCAAAGTCCAGAGGGGGGAGAGAACGTGGCTGCTCAGGAATTTTGGGCCATCAAGTTCAAAGGGTGTGTCAGCAGGAGACGGGGCTGGCACTCGCTTGCGGGGTGGTAGGAGCCATCTGGCCCCTCTGGATCTGGACGAGGTGTGATCTTCGGCCCCAGACTTGTGTCCCCATCACCAGGCACATCGGCAGACCTGAAAGCGAGGTCTGTCTGCAGCGGTTTTCTGCTAACTGAGAAAAGCCCTCAGCAGGAGAGACCCTCGGGATCCACCGGGCACTCTGATTCCAGCCCGTGTCAAAGAAACACAGGGACTTATTAAGGGCACATTTGCATTCTGTTCGAAAGATTGATGCTTGCTTCTGGGACCCTGCTTCCGTCTTGCAGATCCCCAAGGCAGGTGGGGTCTGCTTCTCCTCAGAGGCACCTGGCAGACACTGAGCAGAAAGCCCCAAATGGAGGCAGCGTGGCCTCCTCACTTCTGGCTTCAGTTGTCCCACGGACGCTGCGGGGCTTGGTGGTGGGGGTCAGGCTGGGTGGGCACTCGGAGCCTGGGGAGCCGTGAGACAAGACAGAAGAATGGGCATGTTGCCCCCCTTTTCCCCCACCGGCAGATGAAAGTCTGGGCATGTGTTTCCAGACTCATGCCTACTGTCCCCTCCGCCGGTGGCCTCTGGGTCATTTGTGCTGTCCCTGAGGAAGTGCGGTGGCTCGGGAGGCTTGGAGGCTGGCAGGTGGGACGTGGCTGGGGAGTCTTTGTCCTTCCTTCACAGCTGGGCCTCCTGGGCCAGGTGCCTCCACTCTCTGAGCCTCAGTCTCCTTATTGACTGTTGGAAGTCGGAGGGGAGGGAAGAGAGGATGACCGGCCTCCAGGTGGCTCTGAGAAGCACGAGGACGCCTCCTACAGGCTCTACCATCATCTTGCATGTGACTCACAGCGGCCAGGGTCACGGCTGCCTTCCCCCTTGCCAGTTGCTTTTAAAATACTTGCTGGCCTAAAGAACAGTCAAGGGGAGCGGAAGGCCCCTCCCCTCCCTTTGTGCCCCACCCCCCGCAGCCCCTGCTCAAAGCCGGTGAGTTAGGGTGTCCGGGGCTTGGAATGGGGTCTGCCCAGCCTTCTGCTTGGGCCTGGCATGGAGCGGTGTTTGGTTAATTCCTGCTGGATGAGGTCAGGGACAGAGGTCTCCGTGCATGGCGTGAGATAATCCCCCTTCTGCGCTGACCCGGAGGCATGGCTCCAGCTCTTCCCACTTGGCAGGTGGCTCCGAACACGCCTCTTGCTTGGTCCTTTGTGGACACGGAGAAAAGTGACCCGTCTCATGCTCCCCTGTCAGTGCCTCCCTGTTGGGCCTCCCCAGCCTTCTGGAGGCTCAGCCCGGTGGTTGGGGGGGGGGTGGCAAGCTTCGGGGAACCCTCTCCTCTGTGGTCCGTGGATCTGGGGGCCCCCACCCAAGCCCCTCCCAGCCCCCTCCCCGAGCGAGCTCCCAGCACACGGCTATCGTGTGATCGCAGGCTTTTGACTGTGGCAGCTTTATATATTTTTTCTTCTGACTATAAAATTCCTATGTGTCCACAGTGGGAAATTTGGAAAACACACAAAATGACAGAGAGGAGAACGGCAGCTCCTGTTACCGCTCCAGCAAAGTCGGATTTGTCCCGGGCCCCCCCCCCCCCACCCCAAACTTCTCCTGTTTCTCTTGTTGTCGAGGTTTCCTCGACTGTGTCTTCTGGGCTGTCGACTGAGTTTAGCAACTCTTCAGCTGGATTTTTCACTTCTTGGGTCCCTTTCTTGTTCCCTGGTTGTTTCTTTCATTGTTGTGCTAGCAACGAGTTTTACTGAACAGATGCGGCTGTCGATGGTTTCTGTTGCTGTTTCCATAAATAGTTTTTTTCCCTACCTTTCTGCGGAAGGCTCTTCTCCAGTTCTGGCGCTTGCTCGAGGGCGACGTTCCTTGGCGTCCATCCGTTTAAGAGCGAGGCTCTGGGTGCAGGGGCAGGGCCGGCGGGCCGGGCCTTCTCCCTGGAGGATGGCTGGGTGGCCTTCTGGTCATTCTCCTGGGGAGTTCCCAGATCTCAGGGTTTCTTGGACGGTCTCCTCGAAGCGGGATCTCCAAACCTATTGTGATGGGGCTGTGTGTGAAGCAGGGCTGGGGTCTGAGCTCAGTTGCCAAGATTCTACCAAAGGAGGAAGGGGGTCGTGGATCCCACCATACTCTCCGGGCAAACTTTTTCTTCGCCCCCCATTTTTAGTAGGGTCTTCACTGTGCCTGGTGTCGTCGAATACACAACCTGGTTCATTTTCACCACCAAGTAAACTTTATTCCTGTCTTTCTCTGGGGGTGGGAGGGGCAGTTTCATAGGAGCACAAAGGGGTAGGGGTGGGGGGATGGGGAAGAGACCTGGGGGTAGGATGACCAACTGATTTTCCTATGACCCGAAGTCCCACATCCCAAGGGGACCCCTCAGGTCCAGGCAACCAGGACAGCTGGTCCTCCCATCTGGTGGTCTTGCTGTCCTTACGCCAGCTCTCCACCAGTCCTCCTGTCTTTAGTCTTGTCTTATCCTCCAGCCTTCAGACGTCCTTGGTCCTTCTGGCTCCTGAGCCTGGCAGGGCTTCTGTGGGGGGAGCTGGCTTGCTTCTTGTTGCCCTGTCCTCCCCCCCACCCCTTGAAATCAATTAGATTTGAGCTCTCTGGTGTGCTGTCAATTACCACTGATCCATCAACTGTCCATCTTCCAAAGTTTTGTTGATGTCTCTCATCTACTGTGTGATCACCGCTGTTTTCTTTGTTCTTGTGGGTGTGTAGATATTTTGTTCTGTTACCATCGTTTGGGTGAGGGTCCTGAACCGAGTAAACACATGTGCTTTGGCTTTCCAGCTTAGCTGCACGCCAGTCCATGCTTCCGTCAATCGGATCCCCCACTCCGAGGCTGACTCTCACGCCGCCTCCAATCTCCGCCCCCAGTTCTGTATTTATAATTCTAAGTCTCTTTTAAAATCATAATTCCTCAATTGTTGAATTTCAGGTCTATATTTAAATGGGTCCGATCCCTGCCACGGGTCTCACTCCATACTTCTTCCTTCCTTGGTTCTTTATTTGAGCTGGATGATTTCAATGACAAGTCACTTTCTTTGAGGGCTTTGGTGCTACATTCCTGGAGTTTTGTCATGTTTGGGAATAGCTCTGGTTTCCATTATACTCACATAGCATCTTTCCAGGTTATAATTCTCTTGGTGTTTCTAGAACTCCAGAGCTAGTGGTCTGGTGATTCCTGACATTGAACATGGCTGCAGGCAGATCTTTGGCCAACTAGATATTTCTCTCCTGGTGGGTGATTTGCCTTTTCTGTCTTGGTCTCCAAAGAGGTCATTTTAATCTTTGACATTCCAGAATTTAATCATGCAAAGTTTCCATGTTGATGGCTCTAAGTTAAGCTTTTCTGGAACACTGTATATTTATTTTTGTGATCTGTTGAAAAATCCATTTATGGGAAATTTTCCACTCCTGAGAAGTTTTCTTGTATTATTTCTTTAAATGCGTCTTCGGTTCCATTTGTCGAATTGTTTGCTTTGGGGACACACGGAGCTTACTGTGCCGTCTTCGTCTGTTTTCCGTAACTTATTTCGAGTTATTTCCATCTCCTGATTCCATCTGCATTCACTGGCTTTTCTGTCTTTTGTTCCTTGTCCGAAAGTTAGTTATTACTCTCTAGCAATGCTTTTGCTTCAGTCTTTTCCCTTAGAGCTGGGCAATATCCCTTTTCATCTCTCCCCATTGTTTGATTATCTTGCCTCTCTGCTTTTGTTCGGCTGAGTTACTGAGCTTATTAGTTGTTCATTAATGAGGGATTGCCCTCTCTTTGTGGATTATAAGCGTTCCTGTAGGTCCGGATCTTTGTCTCTCTGTCTCTGTCTCCTTCCCTTCCCCACTCTCCTCCCCAAGGACTGCCGCACGGGGGACATGTCCCTGTCACCAGGCTGCCTCGTCTGGGGCAGCTCTGCCCAGGCATCGTGTGCTATGTCGGAACGGACTTGGGGAGCTACTCCTGGGCATGTGGGTGACTCCCTGGCTCCTTTCCCATTGAACTCAAGAGCCATTTGTGTTCCCTCCCAAGCTGCAGTCTGAAGACATGTGGAGTTCCAACCACTTTTCTATCACTGTGGGATGGTTGGAGGTGGTGGGGGCCATTCAGCTGAGAGGCTGGGAGGTCTTTGTCAAGATGCAGGGGCGAGATTATTTATAGGTCCTCTGCCAGGGTTTGCTTCCTTGGTTGTGGGACAGACAGCTTCCCATAATGATTCTCCAGTGGGGAATGGCCCTGAGGACTTCCCTTCCGTGGAGCTGTTGGCCCCTTCTGACACTGTTCCCTGTGGGCCATTAGGGATCAGGGACAAGAAGGGAGAGGCAGGTTGGGGTGAGGCCCTAAGGAGACATGGGGACAGGGACGAGATGAGGGGCCTGGGGCTGGGCATTTAGATGTTTGGGCCAGAGGTGATGTCCAGTTGGCAGGAAACATCCGCTCTGCCTTCAATATCATCAAGATTCCCCTCCTTGGGTCCCCTTGCTGAGCTGGTCCATGGGTAGTCAGCGGCCTGACAGGTTCCCAGTCTAAGAGGAGAATTTCCTTGGGGGGATCATTTAGATGCTGGGGAGCGGTTGTGGAGCAGAGGGCTGACCCTAATTGGCAGCCAGTGGAAGATGGGCTGGGTAGGCAGTGTGTGCTCTGAGACCCTCAAGGGCCACGACCCCCATCACCCTGTGAGACCCATCCACTCCTCTGAACCCCTGAGGCCTCTGCAGGCCCAAGGGGACTGTGGATCACCAGTGGTTTGGAGGAAAGGACTGCCTGCTGCATCGGGCAGAGGTGAATGGTCACCCCGGGTATATGCCATTACAGATCCCAGCTGCCCAGTGTGGAGAGGGATGTGACGAAGGCCACCCCCCCCCACCTCCTCTGAGAGCAGAGCCCGGGCTTGGGTGCTTCTGGGAATGGATTCCAGACCCTCGAAGTGAATGGGATCCTCTCCCCAGTGTCACCTCGCCTCCTGTTTCTATCTCCTTCCTAGCACTTATGGCCCTGGGCTGTAACCCCCTGTCTCTGTGTCTACACCACACCCATGTGTGAACGTCTCAAATGCAGGTGCCGTATCTCGCTCACCCAGTGCCTAGAGCATAGTAGGTGCTCACGAGATGCCTGCTGGGGGGAGGAAGGGTTTCACTGAAAATAAAGAGATCTCCTCTTCACCGGCGCCTCTCGGCATCCCCTCGCCGGCCGCCCACCCCCCGGACCACATACACGGGGGCACACCCTCAGCGAGTGGGCGACTTTAAGTCTAATGGGATCCATTCATAATTACATAGTTAAGTAAAATTTATGTTTGGTGGAATTAGCTGAGCTCCCTGAGGGCGGCATAAACCAGAGAGACGCTCTGTTTCAAAGTCCCGTCTTCCCGTTTAAAGGAGTTTGTCTTCCTTTTGTGGCAATGGTTAAGAGCTCCTGGAGGCACCCGAATGCTTAGTTACCGATCCGCAGATGACGGATGGTATATCCCTGCTTTGTTTGGAAGGGAAAACTTGAACAGCTTGTCTGCACCTCTCCACTCGGACATTAAATCAACATGGCTCTATTAGTGGCCTTGGGATGCCAGCTGAGCTGTGTCTGAGCCTGTCACCGTGATGTCTTCATCTGTAACCAGAGCAGACGTGAGCTCCTGGCAGCTTCAGGAGGTGACAACAAATCCAATTAGCTCCTCTCCACGGCGCCGCAGTACCACGGTGAAACGGCCCGACAGCAAGGGTGGCTGCCGTACCCCGCACAGTGGGATGTGGCATTCGCAGGAAGGAGAGAGAGAGAGAGAGAAGGAGAGAGAGGGAGGGAGACGGGGGTGGGAGAGAGAGGGAGGGGAGGGGAAAAAAAGGGACCGAACTTAATTGTTGGGGTGACTTGCTGCGTGAGTGACAAGAGCAGGTGCCAGGATGGCCCGACCCGGGCCAGCCCCTCCGGTTCCCGGACAGTGGACAAGGCCTCCAGACGCCCAGCGGACAGAGTCAGCCCCTGCTTTGAAACCTTGCTTGACTCTGATGCGCGTTATCTCGGGGGACCGTTCGATACCCCATCCCCTTCCTCCTCTGCCTCCTTCCCCTCATCTCTCCCGGTTCCTGAGCTGCATGCACAGTCCAGAAAACACCAGAACTTTCAGTGCTGGTGGGAGGTGAACACTTGGTATTTCTCTCGGTCAAGGTGGGTGCCCACAGGCCACCTCTCTCGCTGGGAAGTGAGGGGCGGCGGGCCCGGGTGTGCGGTGCAGGTGGCCGGGTGGGGATAGCATAGCAAGGGGAGAAGCTGCCTGGAGGAGGCATGTGAAGACAAGCCACAGCAGAGGAGAAGCTGGGTGGCGAGTCCTGGCTGTTTGCTGGGTGTGGAGACGATGGGGGGGTGGGAGGGGGTGGGGAGAAAAGGAAACAGAAAGAGGAGCAAACCACTTTCACAGGAAGCTCAGATGACAGCAGCTCACAGGTCTGAGAGTTCACTGAAGTTTCCACGTTCCTGAGGGGATCACAACATGACGGTTTCTTGGGTCATTTGTTTCCTAAGAAAGAGTCCCCTGCGGTCTCCGGGGCCTTTCCGGCCCCGCCAGGCCTGGATGCCCTTTCTGGAGTCAGGCCTTCTCCATGCTCCGAGAGTCTCCAGGGGTGGAAGAGGGGACAGGACAACCGGGACCGTCGCCCAAGGGGACCCCTGAGGTCTCGGGCCCAGAATGTGAGGGTTTGGAGGAGTGAGGCCGAGAAGAGTGGGGAGGAGAGGAAGACGTCAGTGGGCCTCTGTATACTGTCCTGGATGCAGACATAGACGCCCGGCCTGCATGGTAGACGCCCCAGCCTCCGTGGTAGAGGGACTGATCAAGGGCCTGGGGCAGGATGAGGGGTCGGGGGCTGCAGGCAGGGCCCTGTGATGGAGTCCAGAGTGACTGAGATCGCCAACTAGCTGGGTGGCCTCCCACGCTGTGCTCACCCTCCCTGAGCTTCCAGCTTGCCCATTAGCCAGAACGAAGAGCAGAGTCCTCCCAGGCTGCTGGGAGGGTGATCCGGTGAGAGCACCGGGCAGGGACCCAGGGAGGTTCTTTTCCGTTTACGCCTCTCATCTTTCTGGGTCTTTCGGGAGCCGGCGAGGGGCAAACAGGTCCCTGCCTGCAGGAGCAAGGCCTCGGGAATGCCTCTGGAGTTTCCATCACATGAAATGGGCCAAAGTCCCTTCCAAGACAGGGCTCAGCGCATGGACTCCTTCCCGGGAGAGGCCGCGGGCAGGAGTCCGCAGCCGCCGTCTGCCGCAGCCAGCGGGACCGAAGGCAGCGGCTAATGGCTGGCAGCGTGGGGGGCTCCGCTGCCAGCTCGCCGGTGGGGCTGCTGCTTTCTGCCACAACCTGGTGCCGTCTACCTGCGGGGACCTGGCAGTGGCGGGGCCCTCAGGGAAGCAGCGGAAGGTGGAGAGGCAGGGAGGAGGGGAAGAGGCCGGCAAGAGGCTTCGCGGTCCTTCTTTCCGAAGCAGGTTGCTGTGAACGTACATTATCAGAGCCCAACTCATTCCAGATTAATTGGGCAGGAGACGGAGGCATCTGGCTGTCGCATAGATCAACCCAAGATTCCGCGTGCACTGGAGCACCGGACCGCTTCTGGAACCAGCCCAGTGCTGCCAGGCACAATTATTTTCAGCAATGTCTTTCTGCCACCGAAACTTAGGACTGTGGACTTTGGCATGCAAGCTAAGTGCCGATTTGCGAGCTCACAAATTGACATGATCCTTGATGCAAGATGTTGTACCGGGGCCCGAACGGCGGGGAGATGGACCCCCGCCCGCTGCCACGTGGTGGCTGGGCCTGTTTGAAGCAGGCTCTTTGTGTGCGTGTGTGTGCGCGTTTGCACGTATGGTGGGGCGAGAACGAGGCTGGGGGTAGCCGGAGGCCAGCTCACAAAGGGTCCTATGGGCCAACAGGAGAGTTGGACTTTAACCTGTGACAGGGAGGAGGACCTCTGTCATCTCAGCCGGCCGTTCCTCCAAAAAGCCGTGCCTGGCCGCCCGAGCCTGTGTCACGCACGCAGCCCCGCGGCCCCCGCTGTGCCTGCCTCCCCCCGTAGCTTGTAGTTTGTGGCCATCGTTCCTTTACTTGCTGCTGCTTCTGAGCTCGTGGAGAGAAGACCCGTGTTTGGTCTGGCTGGTTCCCCGACACCCAGCACAGCGCAGACACGTTAGACCCCCACCTGTCAGGGGCAGAAGGGGCTGCCCTTGGTGGGGGACCCGGACAAAGAACCCCCCCTCCCCCGCTCCGGGGTAGAACCTCAGTGGTCCAGGTAGACATGAGGAGGCTTCGCTGAAGTAGAAGAGATGGAAAGAGGTAACATGTGAGAAAGATGTTTAAGAAGTTGAGTAACCAGGCGCCTGGGTGGCTCAGTCGCTTAATCGGCTGCCTTTGGCCCAGGTCATGATCCCAGGGTCCTGGGATCGAGCCCCGCATCAGGCTCCCTGCTCATCAGGTACCTGATTTTCTCTCTCCCTCTGCTTGCCACTCCCCCTGCTTGTTCTCTCTCTCCCTCTCTCTGTCAAATAAATACATAATCTTAAAAAAAAAAAAAGAAGCTGAGTAACAGGATTTGGCCACTCTTTCCAAGAGAAGCGTGAGAGAGAAGGAGGCCAGGATGACTCCAGATTTCCGTTTTGGAGGATGGACGGGGCCGACGGGCTGGGGTCAGGCAGGCATCTGGGAGGGAGATCAGCTCAGCGGCCACGGCGTGCTACGGCAGCAGGGGTGCCTGTGGGCATCCAGGTGAGGCATTTCCATTAGATCGAGGGGTCTGGACCTCCAGGGACTGCCTGGGTTGGGTCACACGGGTCAGGAGCTTTGCCATGGCTGAGCATGGGCGGGAACACACTGGGGAGGCCAAGAGATGGGCACAGAGGTGATGGGGTTAGGCAGGGTGGCAGGTTGTGGAGAGGAGCCCACAGACAATCCGAGGAGGCATCTCGGGAGAGGTGCCTGTGACGACGGCCACTCGGGAGCCCATGAGCAGTGGGTTCGGGGCAGCGGACGGGAGAGGCCCAGAGACCCGCCTCTGGGTTTGGCCATGAGATGGTCCCTGGAGGACTGGGTGTGAGCCCCTGGGCAGGGGCCAGGTGGGGCACAGCCAGAAGGCAGTGGACTGGGGGGTGCAGGACACCTCTTGGTTACCACGTACAGCCACCCCGTACAGCTGTGTCTGCAAATGACCACAGCAGAGGGAGTTCCAGAGCCTTCCCCGGGGGACGTGGGGAGGGCTGGTGGCAGCCCTTCCTGGGACCCCTCCTTTCCCCAGATCTGACGGAAGAGCAGGGTCTGAATCCTGGCTCGTCCACCTGCTGGCTGGATACCTTGGTGCCTCGTCACCTCCTGGAACCTCAGTTTCCCACAGGCTGGGAGTTAAACAGGGGTTAAGGGAGAAAATGCACATCAAGCAGAAAGCGCCCCACTGACGTGGGCTTTACTGTCTTCAGAACAACCGCTGGGTTGGATGCTACTATTTCTCGCGTTTTCCGGATGAGAACCGGAGTCTCAGAGAGGTGAAGTGGCTGGTCCACAGTCACACAGCCAGGAAGTGGTTGTGTCAGTCAGGCTGCCTGACTCCAGAGCCCAGCACCGAACTAGGTGAAGGAACCCATCCAGGGCCTTGGCTGTGCTGCTGTTAATAATATTGAATATTGTTAATAACATTGAATATTGAATCAGCAATATTCGTCATACCCACACTATTGAATGTGTGAGCAGGAAGACAGCCAATAGCTTTCCAGGGATGGCCGGAGTGTTGCATGAGCCTGGGGTTCAGGCAGAAATCTCCCCCACCTGCCCCGGGCTTTGGCATGCCCTTTGTCCGGCAGACGGGTTAAACACAGTCTGCTCTGCCTGAGGGCCTTGGTGCTACGACTGTATCCGGGGATGTATGAGGGCCTGACCAAAGCCCTATCATTCTCTGGGGAATTTGCACTGAGTGGCCAGTGCCCCCTCACCTTTCCATTCTGCCCACAGTTCCCTTCTCCCTCTTCCTTCGTGAACCAGCCCTTAACTACTGCCCTCCTGCGTTGCTTGACCTTTGTGGTGGCACTGGGGGAGGTGCCCCAGGTGAGCAGCCTGGCGGTGGGAGAGGGGCAGAAGGCCCACCTGCCTTCCCGTTGGACATGCTAAGAGCCCTGGGCGCGGGCGGGGGTGTGGTGCACAAGATTCTGGACAACATGGAGGAGGGGCTTAGCTCAGGGGCAAAGTGAGGGGTCGCGGGAGGCTTTGCAGAGGTGGTGAGATTTGGACCGAGTGTTCTGTTCCCCAGGTGAGGGCACAGTCCAGGTGGCCAGGACAGCATGAGCAAGAGCATGGATGGGCAGGCTGTGCGATACGTTTGGGGAACAGAGAGCATCGAGGACGGGGTGGCCTCCTTTACACTCATCCTCCTTTACACCCACCCAGTCAAGGCCTCCCACCCTCGTAGATCAGAACAAGGACCGTGTGCATGCCCCCCACCCCCGGCCGGTGCATGCCCCCCACCCCCGGCCGGGAAAGAACAGCGTAGGATTGCTGCCAAGAGAATGTGGACAGCGCATCCCAGTCCCCTCCGTGTCTGGTCTAATACAGATGTGGAGAGGCAATGGGGAAAGGCGGACTCAGGAGCTCTGGGCTCCAAATTAGGGGAAGGAGCCTGGACCTCGTGGTGGATCCTGGCAAGAATGGCTCAGAGTCCAAGAGGTCAGAGAGTGGCAGGGGACTCCGAAGGCAGGCTCTGGCCCAGGGCAGGGAAGGTGTGCTCTCTTTACACTTTTTCTCAACCTGCTCTCAGTGGGGACCCCTGGGGCTGTGGAGATTAACTGTGCTCGGGGTCGAAGATAGAAGAAGCCTTAACTCCCCAGCAGATTGGGTAATTTAGGGAAGGAGAGGAAACTTCAAGAGCACCGTGTCACCGGATGAAATTACTCCACGTGTGAGCTCCATCATGGCTCCGGCTGGGGTCACACGTGTGTCCGCAATGCCCCGTATGGCACTGGACACATACGACGTGCTCAGTAAATATCGACTGAGTGAATCAATGAACGAGTGGGACCCACTGAGCTGTAGTCACCCATTTGGATAACAGCAGCCACTGTTTTGGCGATAAAACGGCAATACCAACTTTATCCAGATCATGGAAACAGCCTGGCCTCTCTGACAGAGGGGGTACACCGCAAGAATAAACAGCAATGAGAAAAAAAAAATAAATACAGCAGTGCACTGAGGATTAACATGGTGCGTGGGGGCGTTCCCTTGGGAAGGCGGGTCCTACCTTCACGCTAACCTTCCTTGAACTTTCTACAAACCCTCTTGGCCAGTTTTCCCTGGTTATCTTCCTCCTTCATGGCTCCTTTCTTTGAGTGCCTATTTTTATTGAGAAATTATTCTGTGGGCTGGCTCTCAAGTGCACCGATTGGACCCATCTATTCACTCACCTTTCTCTTGGGTTAGAGACACATGTCACCATTGGTCCAGCTTCTCCTCCACGCCCGTTCTTCTCCCCACAGCCACCGAATCTCGTCCAGTTGGCGTGTAACTGCTCTACTTTGATGACCTGCGACACTTTTATGTGTACACGCACGTGCAAATAATGTCTGGTATTATCTTTGCGTTTTAAACTTCTCCCTAGAATCGTACCATACTATGCATTTAATTCCTCAAGTTATTTTTTCCCCGTCATCATGATCATTGATTCATCCAAGTTGTGAATCGAGACCTTGCTTGTCCTATAGAGACTATATCATCTTCCGATGCACGAACCCGCCATTTTTCATCGGTATATTGTCCCGATGATGGGTGTTTTTATTTTTTATTTTGTCGTAGCAGACGATGCTGTAGTGAACACTCTCGCACCTGTCAGCTTATAGATGAGTCTTTCCAGGCCGAGGGTGTACGCTGAGAGAGCGAACCGCTGAGTCGTGGAGCATGTGTGGACAGAAAAACTCGGCCACGTGAGTCCACAGCTCCTCCTACCTCTTGCCTCTTGGTTGGCCTTGTGACACGCTTTGACCAACAGAGGCTGCCTCTTGATGACGAGAGCTGCATCGGCTTGTGTGACCGTAAGCAAGTCACCTGTTTGGCCCACCCCAAGCCACGTGCAACTTGATTCCTTCCCTCTTGGCTGTCCCAGAATGTCTTTAGGGCCACAGTCCCTTCCAGCAAGAACAGCTGTCAGCCCAACAGGGAGAGAGGTGGGGAGGGAACAGAAGAGGCAAAGTGCTCTTAGAGCCCCATCCTCTCTCCCAACCTACCCAGGTGTGGAGAAGCCTGACGGGGGAGGGTCCTCATGGGTGGGGTGGGGAGAGTGGCTCTGTTCTGCTTGTTTCTAGGCCCTTCCTCTCCAGAGAGTTCTTTAGCCCTCTCCGTGGACAAATCCTTGATGCCTGGTGGTGCTCCCTGGGGAAGAGAACCAGATCAATGCTCCCACTTGTGCTGGGCACCCAGGTCAGCTAGGCCGGGCTGTGAAGCTCTCAGGGGAGAAATTAGGGGCATCTCAGAAAAGATGTGTCTAGGAAGGTTCATTTCCAACCTTCCTATAGCTCCTTAAAACCCTTCTGTGTCCAAGATGTGAAATTCAGCCGCCGAGGGCCTTTTATGAGCACGGAGTCAGTGCTGCCCCAGAAACACATCAGAGTGTGTCTGTCACACATTCCTCCAAGTTCATGGGAGACCTTGGCTCCTCCCATGCCCTCCAAGTCTGCCCCACACCTCTGGCTCTGTCCCGTGTCCCCTCCAGACAACCCCACCAGACGTGGTCATGCTGTCTATAGCAGGCAATCATGTCACCACTGGGCCAACAGTATTGTCCCAGCAAAGCATGATCCACAGCATGAAATCTATCGGCCCAACTTGCAAATAGGGCCCCTGTGGCTCTCCTCTGTTTAAAGGTTAGACAAGGTGATCTGTCCCTTGGTTTTCGAGATTGCTTTGGAGAAATTAAAACCATGACACGTGCACAGTCTCTGTCCTGTCCACACCGCTTGGGGTTCGGCCCAGTGTCTGAGCCTGGGTCTCCTTATTTCCATCCCAACTGATGAAGCGTCTCCCTGCCCCACCTCCTGCCTACCTCCCAGGGTCAAATGAGGGGTGCGTCTGCTTCCTCTCAACTTGGCTTCCTCCAATTTCCAGTCCAAGGGGAAGGGCACTGCTTACCCCGCCTCCTACAGCCCCTCCCCCCATAGTTCTCCCCACGCATCACTTCTGCACAGTTCCTGGGCCTTAAGGTCTCATCAGGGCACCCCGCCATCTGTGCTCTGACCGACAACCAGACCCAAGAGCCAGCAGGGCCCCTGGAAACCGTGTGCAAGTCAAAGCAGGGCACCCGGTGCCCCAGAGTGGCCTACGTTTTAGTGGCAGTCTAGATCTTTGGTCAGAGACCAGATTTTTCTAGTCGCTGTATCTGGGAGGGGTTGAGCATATTCAGAGGAAACGGATGTGGTCGAGCTGTCCTCAGCTTCTATGCCAGTCCTTGGGATTGGCCATCTGTGAGTCAACATGCAGTTGGGGGGGATTTCTCAGCAACAGATTGATCTGGGTTCCCCGACCCCCTTCGGAAAGATTCCATTGCCTAGGGGAAAAGCCTCCATTCCTGGAAAGAGGCTTCCAGAACACTCGTATCTCCTAGAGGAATTTAGGACTCTGTAAGTAGTGATCACGGAGTTTCCAGGCACGGGCCGAGGTCCTCCCCGCTGTTAGTGTTCATTCACTCTGTCGCCCTTCCCAAGGGCTGGTCTCCTTTGTCTTGTTTTCCTGACTCAGGGATCCCTGATGGAAGGCAGGTCACCATTTCTCCCTGGGAACCCGGGTGCCCCATTGGCCTCAGGTCACTCAATCGAGCACCCGACCCTCCCCACCCCCGCCCCTGTCTGCTCTCCTGGTGTCTCTGGTGGTGTTCTATCCCCGCCACGTGGGAGTTCTGCATACCTGCCCGTGGCTCTGCCTTCTCCCTGGGTTTGCAGCCAGACTTATGCTCCTGCCTGCAGGGGGCGCCACTTCCCCTCCAGCCTGCCTGTGCCTCCTTGGAAGCTGTAAATAGCCCACAAATTTCAGGGACCAAGCCTTGCTCTCAAAGTGCTTCCACCCTGCTGGGCACCCCTTTCCCTTCTCTTCACACCTGCTGCTTCCTCCCTGTAGTCTTCCAGTCCCGACCTTGGGGAACTTCTGCATGCCATGGCAGCCCCCGTGGCCCGGCACCCTCACCTCTCTCTCAGGCCCTGGCCCTGCCTCCCCAAGGTGCAGGCCCTCCACGGCTTCCCGCGGCTTCACGCAGACCTCCTTGGCTGGGAGGACCCAGCCCCCACCGAATCTCGGGCTGCCATTGCGCGCTGGCACCTTCTCTCTCCCGCAGTCCCCGGCCTGCAAGATGCAAAACTTTTGAGCTGACTCCATGTTTCCTTGAGTTTTGGTGATCCCCCGCCAAAGTCAAGACAGATTCCTCAGCTGCAGTCTTCTGTCTCCTCTCCCTGTCCGTTCCCCGGAGGCTTTGTGCTGACTGCAAGATATACACTTGACTTTGAAGCTTCCTGCCTGCGTTTCTGACACTTTCCTCTCAAAGCCAAGCCCGCGTCTCTAGTTAGGCTGCTTCCTCTGGCAACTGATGTGGCTGCAGACAGAGTCAAGGTCACATGTCTCGCCCTCCCAGCCGCCTTCTCAATCTCCCAGCCCGCTGTCTGGCACAGGCAAGATGCCCAGCGAGCAGATCTGGATCAAGTAAGGGAATGGACAGGGAAGGCTGTGTGAGCGTCTCAAGGCGGGCAGGATGCGGGCTGTTCTGTCTCCCGGTGCGGACAGGGCGGGCAGGGGCCACAGGCAGTGGCTGGGGGTCAGTCGGGGAGGTCAGCCTGGCTCTGGTCAGCTCTGTGTCCCCTGCCCGCTCTCGCCTGAAGCCCGAGCAGCTCCAGCCGTCGGAGCTGGAGCCTACCCCGGGCCGGGGGAGGAAATAAAGAGGATCTCTTGCCAGAGCGTTCTTCCCTTTTACGGTTTTTGGCCCTGCCCCCTGGTGCTCACACAGCCGCCATCTGGCTCTCTGTGCTGTGGCCCAGCCCCCGCAGGCTCCGGGCCTTCCAGGGAGGGGCTGTTTGCTGTGAAAACCCAGGGTCTGGGGGAGCAGCATGTGGCATGCCAGGCTGAAATTTCTGAAATCCTGGGACCAGCTCCCCGGCAGGGTCCACGACAGCTCCTGCAAGGGCGAGGCCTCGGTTTCCTTCCCAGAGCCCCCATGGAGCAGGTGGGTCCCCATCTCACGTCTCAGTCCAGGGGGAGCAGAACACTCTGAGCTGTCTTTGGGGGATGCTGAATGCTACCTCTGGGCATGCAGTCTGCCGGAAGCCCACCCAGAATCCCACTTCATGGGCTGACAGCTTTTATGAACAGCCCCCTCGCCCTCCCCACACACACATTCCCCCGATTTTATTTTTAAGGAAATAACAACAGCAATTAGCTATTCCTTTGTATGGTTCCAGTAAAGGAGTCATTTAAAGGGGCCGGCATGTTGGAGTTGCCCCTCTCATCCTCGCCCGGAGGGAGGCAGGGGAGAAAGCCCAGGAAGGAAGACAGCCTGCCTCGCAGGGACTCGGGGGTCACCGTGTGCCACTGCCCCAAGGCCGCCCACCTTCCCACCCTGAGCCCCGGTGTGGCCGGGAGGGGTTCAAATGCACATTCCAAAGGTGCTAAAACAGAAATTGACAGACAAGCTAACAGATCAAACACGACACTTCAAAGAGAAGAAGAGCCACAGGATGAAGCCGTGTGGCACTCTGGTCCCCAAACGCGGGGACACAAAGGCTCCTCCCTGCCCAGGGCTTGGCCGCATCCGAATCCCAGCCCAGAGCACTGGGGATGGGTCTTCAGGGACGACATGACCAGTTACTGCATTCTCCGTGCTCAAGCACTCGGAGGGGCTAATTAGTGCTTTTAATATGCAAATCAGAGCCTGGGCAGATTAAATCCAGGAAAAAAAACAGCTGGTGAATATGTTATTTTAATTATTACTCCAAAGGAAATATGGGCCTGGCTTAAGAGGATAGCAGGCGGGTGGGTATGAAGTTCTCGTGTGCAAGGATCCTTGGTGAGGGAGAGAGAGCAGGCGCACGGGTGAGGACACGGGGGAGGGGCTGGAGCCCCCCCTGGCCATGCAGTCTGGGGCAAATTGCTTTTCCTCCTGGGACCTCAGTCATTAATAACCACAGGAGCTTGTAGAGATGATCCCATTCATTCATTCATTCATTCGGCAGATACCGATTGGCCACCTACCAGGTGCCAGGTGCTGTGTCAGCAGCAAGGTTCCTGCCTTAACGGGGCGTGCCTTTTATTGGGGGGGGGGCTGCAATCAACAAGTGACCCACAAGTCCATTAAACAATCCGGACTGATGGCGGGGCTAAGAAGAGAATAAGGCAGATCTACGGGAGGGAATAATGAGGAAGACCTGTTTGTCCGCATGGGGTGGCCGGGGTGGCGAGGGGAATTTCTCACTGCAGATGCCAGGGAAGCTGAGACCTGGAGGTTGGCACGGAGTCGGGGGGTGGGAAGGACAGTCCCCATCCCATGGGGTGGCACTGAATGTCCCCATGGTGCTCCCATCCGACGCCGGGATGATGGATCCAGTTGCACAGAACTGGGTCCTACTTTGGGAAATGGAAGAGCCCGGGGAGCGGCGACATTCTCCGGGTAAATGGGACACAAATCGAGGGGTTTGATGCGGGGCTGTGGTGCATGACGGCCAAGGAAGAATTCTCCAGACGTTTCATGGTGTAGACAGGTGCTTTTCTTAAAGCACCAGGACAGGACCCATGGACAGAGAGAGCTGCCCTGGGATCATGAGGAGTGACTGATCAGCGAGTGGGGGTGAGGGGTAAGGACATCTCTGAGGAAATTGTGTGCTGAAGGTGAGGGTCACAGGACCTTGGAGGGCTGGCTATTGTCAAGAGAAGGTTACTCTTTATTATCTAGTAAAACATCAGTCACGAGAACCTTCAGGAATGTCATGTTCTGTATGTCTCAGATGTGCATCAGGGGCCACATGTCATAGGAGGATTCATTTTTGGTCACATTCTTCCTGCCTCTGTTTTCCTCATCAAGCTGGTCCTGACTCGGTTTGGTTTTTCTGTTGAAACTAGAGCGAGGAAGGGAAACTCACCGGGGGGCATCTATTTCTGTTTTCCTCTGGTCTTCCTCTCGGTATTGGCTCCAGGGGCTCAACAACCCGATCGGCTTCCCGAGTGTCAGAGAGGCGGGTGAGACCTGCACACCACCTCCCTTCCGCCTGTGCCTGTGTGTGCACGTGCAAGCATGAGTGTGCACACAGCCGGCGTCCTCGCCCGGAAACAGCATGATTTCTAGCTCCTGCATCCTCGGAAACTCAGAGATTTCTAACGGGTTCTTGCCCTCCTGCTGGGGACTGGGCCAGAGGGAGCAGCCCAGTCCCCCAGCTGCCCACAGGGCCAAGTCCCCTCTGTGTGCCCGTGGTTCGCTGCTCTGACGCCCCGGGCCTGGTGCGTGACTTCCTGAGTGGGGCTTACTTTCATGGGAAACGACAAAACCAAACTGGGAGATCAGGTGTGTCTCTAGTCACAGACAGAGGGACCTGAGTTCCACTTTCTTGGGTCCAGGAGCAGAATAATGGAAAAACGAATGAAAAATTCATTCTTCTCCACCAACTTTGCCTGGAGGCAGCAGGAGAAAATTCTTTGCACAGGACCGAGAGTAGAGAAGGGGAGCGTATGATGAATAGGAGTGAAACAGCCACAGAGGGGGGAGACAGGGAGAGAGAGAGAAAGAAGAGAAAAGGAGAGGGGAGGAGAAGAAAGGAGAGGGGAGGAGAGGAGAGGAGAGGAGAGGAGAGGAGAGGAGAGGAGAGGAGAGGAGAGGGGAGGGGAGGGGAGGGGAGGGGAGGGGAGGGGAGGGGAGGAGAGGAGAAGAGAAGAGAAGAGAAGAGAAGAGAAGAGAAGAGAAGAGAAGAGAGAAGAGAAGAGAAGGGAAGGAGGGAGGGGAGGACGCAAAAGGAGAAAAAACAGGAAGGACAGAGAGATGGTGTCAGACAGGAGAGTAAGCAGAAAGAAGAGCAGAGGAGAGGGGAGACGGATGGAAGGGGAGGAAGGGGAGGCTAGAGGGCTGGGCGCAGGCTGGACACCCTGGGACGGGGTGGGGTGGGGTGGGGGGTGAGGACCCCAGCTCTCCCCAGCAGGCCTTCCCAGCACCCCTGCAGCTGCAAGGAAGACCGGTTGGCTGCTTCCCACCGAAGCAAGTTTGCAGCCGGGTGTGTGTGTGTGTGTGTGTGTGTGTGTGTGTCCGGCTCCCAAAGCCTGTGGGTAGGAAGCGGTGGGGCCTGCCTGCAGTAGGGGGGCGGGGGTGGGGTGGGGGGCCGACAGGTGTGACTGGTGTGTCCCAGGCCAGAGCACAGCAGCCAGGCTCAGGCCCCCACCCTGGGTGAAGCACCCCTGTCCCAGGAGGCATGATTATTATTACCCCATTTGAAAGTTCAGTGAACAGCAGCATAGAGAGCAGAGCCGTGTGACCAGTGACCAGGCGGGCCCAGAGCCCCAGCAGTGTGCTGCCCCTTCGGCAAACCCCCGTCCCGCCTGGCCCCCCCACTCTCCCGGCCCTTCCCTGGGTCTGCCCGTGGCCTCAGCACCCCTCTGCGTGGGCACTGTCCGTGTTTCCCTGGGCGCAGGGGACAGGGACCAGCCCGGCACAGGGCAGGGCAGGGTGGCCCTGAGGGCAGTGGGGAGTTGACTCCAGGCCTGCCCAGTGTGGAGCCCTCTGCTGCCGCCTGTGAACCCTGAGGGCAGTCCTGTGAGCTGGGTGTCACCCCTACCGGCCCAGCGTCCTTGGGAAGGCTTTCTGGAGGAGAGCATGGGCTGAGGGGGCTGTTCTTCACTAAGCAGGGGGAAGGCCCTGGAGACAGGAGGACCAGCGCAGGCCAAGGCCTGGAGGTCTGATCCTGGGGGCCAGGGCACAAACAGAAGACGAGTCTGGGGGACCCCGAGCTGAGGATGGCCATGTTGACAAGGGGTGGGTCACAGGGTGCAGAGGAGTCACCGAACGGTCTTAGGAAGGGGAACGACAATTTTAGAATTCTGGGAAGTTCTGGGGGGCTATGGTGTGGAGCCCTTGGCCTCTGCCCCGTAGGTCTCTAGGTCTGAGAGGCCCTGAGGAGCCCGAGACAATGACCCGGGTCAGAGGCGACAGAGCCCACCCCAGGGCAGCGAGTCACAGCTAGAGCCAAGGGGACAGATCTAAGAACTGTCTGGGGAGGAGGGCCGGTGGCCCTTGCTAATGTGTGGGAGCAGGCGAAGGACTTCGGGTGCCTCCTGGGTTTCTGATGTTTGGCGCACTTTCCCGTTTATCATCGCACTTGACCCCTGTGGCGATACCATGAGCACGTATGCTGCAGTATTCTCATTTTACAGACGAGGAGACCACAGAGCGCGGATGGCTGACACACCGGCGAGTGCCGGAGGGCCGTCCCAAGCCCGGTCTCGTGGCCCAGGGCTGCCGGTGCTGTCGGGAGCGTGGGGTTAGAAGTCACTCACTGGCCTTGGTTTTGCTGTGGCATGATACAGCTCTGATCAAGGCTCGTTTGTCTGGCTTCACACAATCTCAGAAGACACGAGGAGACCCTGCCCCCTCTCCCAACACACACACACATACACACACACACACACACACACACACACACACACACACACGATGTATCTATTCTTCTTTGTGTTTTCAGAGCAGGGGTTGGCAAACGAGAGCCTGTGGGCCAATCTGGTCTGCGGCATGTTTTTGTAAATAAAGTTTTATTGGAACAGAGCCAGGCCCGTTTGTTTACACATTGCCTGGGGCTGCTTTTGCACACAACTCGAGTCACGTGGTGCTGACAGAGCCGGGCTGGCCCACAGACGCCTGAAATACTTACTCTTCGGCCTTTTTCAGAAAACATTGGCCAACCCTGTCTTAGACACTTGCTATGATCTGAGTGTGAGCCCCCACCCCCCCAATTCACATGTGGAAATTCTAAGCTCAGTGGGAGGATATTAGGAAGTGGGGGCTTTGGGACATGCCTAGGAGGGCGGAGCCCCATGAGAGGATTAGTGCTTTATGAAAGAGGCTCCGGAAAGATCCTTGGTCTCTTCTTCCACCATGTGAGGACAGGGAGAGGAGGCCCCAGCTGGGAACCAGGAGGCGGGCTCTCACCACACGTGAGCTCGCGGGCACCGTGATCGTGGACTCCCAGCCTCCGGAACCACGAGACATAAGTACCAGCTGTTTGTAGACCTCACAGTCTGCGGTGTTTTGTTACAGCCTGAGCGGACTAAGGCCTCTTGTAAGACAAGCCTGATAAAGGATTGAGGGACTTCCAGGGGAGATTATGAAACCCTGAAGGGCCCAGCTGGTTGTGTTGATGGCCGATGGTCTCTCAAGTTCACCTTGATCTGAAGCGGGACTGAAGGCGAGGTGAGTTGAGTGCGGTCTGGCACTTTCCTCGACGAGGGGCTCCTCTGGATCGCTCCGAAGTCCAGCTTGCTGGCTGGGATCGGGGATGAGAGACGGTTCACTGCTTCGGGGAGAGGGTGCTGCCTTCCCCTCTGGGGTGTGTGTGCCGAGGAGGAAGTGGGATCGGAGGGTCTCGCTCAGAGCCTGGCGCTGGTGTGTAGGACACACACACACAAACACACACGGCCACAAGGTGGGGACCAGCACACCGTTCAGGTACGGGAAGAAAGCCCGCGAGGGTAGGGGCTGGAGCTGGAGCACCTCTGTCCGGATCTCCACGGGCCTTGCCCTCTGGGCCTGACCGGTGTTCATTACCACGCACACCTGGAGCTTCCGCGAAGCGCCTGGTGGGACGCGGTCAAGGGCACTGAGATTAGGAGGCCCCTCCAGTGGTCGTGTGGGCTGACCTCCCCCTTCAAGGTGGGCAGAGTCGCCACCAGCAGCTGGCAGCGTTCCAGAAGCCAAGTCAGGCCTCGCTCCAGCGTAAGGGCTTCTGGGCTAGTTGGAACACTGCCCGTCCTCAAATCACTGCCAGCTGGGGGCGTGGAGTCCGCTCGGGGGGGGGGGGGGTGTTTGAATGTCAGGTGTGGAGTCAGAGGAGCCTTTCTTCAGAGAGTCGGCGGGGGCCTCGGTGGCCGCCCAGGTAACGTTGCTCTCAGTCCGGTTGAAGCCTGGGCCTCCCCGGGGATGGGGTGCTCATGGCTCCCTGGGAAAGCCGATTCCGCTAGATGGGTCTCCTGCTGGTGTTTCTCCGTTTGCTCACTGAAATGGTCAACTGGTGAGGGAAGTTGCAAGCTCTAGCTCTTAGGGGGGATTAAGTTGGAAGGTACGTGAGCCTCGCCGACGGGCCCGGAGTCTTGGTCCCACCCCAGAGCTGGAGTAAGCCCCTGGGGATGAGGCCTGGCAGTGGCTTTAGGATGCGGTGAGGGCTCAGGGATGAACAGCTCTTGGGAGCCGGGTGTGCTCGGAGAACGATGGGTGTGATCTCTTGTGAGATTCAAGGACGCTCCCAAATCCTTCATCCTGTGCCCTGCAGCCTTGTAATTCCCCTTCTGAAATTGTCCTGACCCTAAACTTTCAGTAAAGAAATTGTACATTTGCCTGTGCGGTCCGGCAGGTTGGTCCTATGGAAGCTGGAGGATCAGGTTGACAAGGGGATGAGGCACAGGTGGTCCCTGTTTGATCCAACACCCTCCGGGAGCACTACCTTGTCTGCTGGTGTGTGTGTGTGTGTTTTAAAATAGCTTTAGTGAAGTGTACTTTACCATGAAACTCATTCAAGTCTACAATTCAATGATGTTTATTAAACTTATGGGGTTGTGTGATCATGACCATACTCGTTTTAGAGACTTTCCACCCCCCTGGCAGTTCCCCTGTGCCCAGTTGATGACAACCACTGGTTCGCTGTCTGTTTCCATAAATTTGCCTTTTCGGGACATTTTGTGTCAGTGAAATCATACGCTATGTCTTTTACGTCTGGCCTCTTTCACTTTGCATGGTGTCTTTGAGGTGCATCCAAGCTGTAGCGTGTTTGAGCGTTTTGTCCCTTTTCATTGTCAAATAAAATCCCATTCTAACGATATACCACATTGTGTTCATCCATTCACCAATTGAACATTCGGATTGTTTTGAGTTTTTTGGCCACCATGGACAATGCTGCTATGAGCATTCATGTATAAGTCTTTGTGCGGACGGATGTTTTCATTTCTGTTGAATAGACACCCTGGAATGATACGCTTATGTTTAGTTTTTGAAGAAACTGCCGTGCTGTTTTCCAAAATGGCGGCGCCATCTTTCAACCCCAACAACAGTGCATGAGGGTCAAGTTCTCCCACAGCCCCGCCAAACTTTTTATTGTCCTTTTGATGATAGCCAGTGGGTGTATAATGGTATCCCATGGTGGTTTTGATTTGCATTTCTCTACTGACTGATATGTTGATAGTTTTCATGTGCTTATTAGCTATTTGTCTATCTTCTTTGGTGATGTCTATTCAGTGTAGTCTGTTTTTCAACTGGGTTTTTTGTCTTCTGATTATTGACTTCTAAGAGTTCTTTATGTAATCGGGATACAAATCCTTTATCAGATATATGATTTGTAAGTATTTCCTCCCAGTATGTGTCCCCTCTTTTCATTTTCTTACTGGTGTCTTTTGAAGCGCAAATGTTCTTAATTTTGAGGAAGCTCAGTTTATGACTTCTTTTCTTGTATGGATTATGCTTTTGGTGTTGTATCTAAGACATCTTTGTCTAAGCCAAGGTTCGAAGTTGTTATTGCTAAATTTTCTTGTAGAAAGTATACAGTTTTCATTCGTATATTTAAGTTTATGATCCATTTTGAATTACTTTTTATATATGGAGTGAGGTAAGGGTCTAAATTCATTCTTTTGTATATGGATATCCATTTGTTGAAAAGACTATTGTTTCCTTATTGAATTGCTTCGGCACCTTTGTCAGAATCAATTGATCATAAATATAATGTAATAATCGGGACTTTCAGGTCTGTTCTGTTGATCCTATTCTTTCTTATGCCAGCACCATGTTACCTTGATTCAAGTAGCTTTATAGTAAGTTTTAAAGTTGGGTAGGGTAAATTTTTTGGTTCTTCTGGGTCCTTTGCTTCCCCCATGAATTTTAGGATCAGCTAATAAATTTCTACCAAAAAAAAAAAAAAAGCCTACTGCGATTTCGATAGAGATGCTGTTGAATGTATAGATCAAGTTGGGCAGAACTGTCATCTTAACAGCATTGAGTCTTGAGTCCATATGCACAGACCATCTCTCCATTTATTTAAATCTTCCCCGCAATGTTTTGTTGTTTCAGTATAAAAACCTCACATTTTTTTTGTTAACTTTAGTTCTAAATATTTTATTCTTTTATTGTGAAAGTGATTTTTTCTGAATTCTATTTTCAGATTGTATGTTGTTAGAATATAGAAGTACAATTAGTTTTTGTGTATTAATATTATTTCTTGTGACTTTGCTGAACTCATTTATAAGTTCTGGCAGGTGTATTCTTAGGCTTTTCTATGTATGAAATCATGTCATTCATGATAAAAACAGCTTTATTTCTCTTCCAATATGGATGGCTTTTATTTATCTTCCTTGCCTGACCACATTGGCTAGAACTGCCAGTACGGTGTTGAAGAGAAGTAGTGAAAATAGCCATCTTGTCCTGTTTCTGATTTTAGGGGTAAAGTGTACACTCTATCTCCATTAAGTAGGATATTAGCAATAGGTTTCTTGTAGATGCTCTTTATCAGGTTTCTGAGGAATTTCCCTTTTATTCCTACTTGTTGAGAGTTTTTGTCATACATGTTAGATTTTGTCAAAAAATTTTTTTTGTCATCTTCAGATGTTCATGTAGTTTTGTCCTTTATTTTATTACTATAATGTATCACAGTAATTGATTTTCAGATGTTAAACCACTTGTGTGTCTGGGACAAATCCTAATTGGTCATGGCAAATAATCCTTTTTACTTATCATTGGATTTAGTGCGCTAATATTTGTTTAGATTTTATTGATTTATTTTTGTGAGAGAGAGAGAGAGTGAGCACGAGTGGGGGTGGGGGGCAGAGGGGGAGGCAGACTCCCTGCTGAGCAAGAAGCCCAACGTGGGACTCAATCCTAGGACCCTGAGATCATGATCAGAGCTGAAGGCAGACGCTTAACTGACTAAGCCACCGAGGCACCCCTACTTTCCACTTCTGTGAATTTGACTACTTTAGATAACTCATACACGTGGAATCCTACAGGATGTGTCTCTTCGTGACTGGCTTATTTCACATAATGTTCTCTAGGTTCATTCGTGTTGTAGCATGTGGCAGTCTCCTCTAAGTCTGAATACCATTCCATTGTATGTTTATACCATGTTTTGCTTATGTAGTCGTTTGTTGATAGACATTGGGTTGCTTCTACTTCTTGGCTATTGTGAAGAACATGTCCTTTCAATTTTGTTAATAATTATTTCATACATTTAAGACTCTGTTTTTAGATGTGTATATACTTTTAGCTATTATATTCTACTAATAGGTCGATCATTTTAATCATTCTGAAATGTCCCTCTTTGTCTCTAGTTATATTTCTTGCCTTAAAGTGCCTCTTATCTAGTATTAATATAGCTACTCCAGCTCTATTATGCTTACTGCTCGCATGGTAGATCTTTTTCTATCCTTTGACTTTGAACCTATTTGTGTCTTTGAATCTAAAATATATCTCTTGTATACAGCATATTGTTGGATCTTGTTTTTTAAATTCAATCCCGTCTGACAACCTCTGCCTTTTTCATTGGAGTGTTTTGTCTGTTTGCATTTAATGTAATTATTATTATTATTATTTATTAAATGTAATTATTGATGTGATTGGGTTTATGTCTTCATTTTGCCAGTTCTATTCTATATATCCCATGTCTTTTCTTTTGTTCTTTCCTTTCCACTTTCTTTTTGTGTTAAATAGAATTTTAGCATACTATTTCTTCCATTGGCTTTAAAAACTATTTTTGAATTTATTTATTTATTATTTGTTTACTTACTTTTTAGTGGTTGCTCCGGGGATTGCAGTGTGCTTCTTAACATATCACAATCTACTTCAGGTTAATACAAACTAAATTCATGTAAAATACAGAATCTTTGTTCGAATGTAGCTCTATTTCTTCCCTGCTCCTTTGCGATGTTACGGTCGTGTATGTTACATATGTATATGCACATGGGTGTGTGTGTTGTAAGCCCAACGATATAATGTTATGATTACTCTTTTCCACAATTTTATGTCTTTTGGAGAAGTTAGGAAAAGGTAAGAAAAAAATACAGTCTTTTGTGTTATGCATGTATTTACCTTTTCTGGTACTCTTCATTTCCTTGTATTGATTCAGGTTATGGTCTGATGTTCCTTCTTCCAGCCTTCTTGTTTCTTATAAGGCAGGTCTGCCAACAACAAATCATGTCAGCCATTGTTTGTTTGAAAACACCTCCATTTTGCTCTTACTCTTTGAAGAATGGATTTAGGGGATATAGAATTCTTAGTTGACGTTTTTTCCTTCAGCATTTGAATATGTTGTTTCACTGCTTTCTGGCTCCCATGGTTTCTGATGAGAAGCCTGCCGTTAGTTAGAGGTTGTTCCCGTGTATGCGATCAGTCATTTTTCTCTTGCTGCTTTCAGTATTTTCTCTTTGTCTTTCAACAGTTTCAACAATAGATGCATCTAGACTGGATTTCTTTGGGTTTATTCTACTTGAGGGTCACTAAGCTTCTAGAATAAGTCATGTTTTTCATCAAATTTGGGGACTTTGGGCCATTACTTCTTAATTCTCTTGTCCTTTTCTGCCTCTTTCTCTCTCAGTCCTCTTTTTCTGGGATTCCTATGACACATATATTGATAATCCCACATGTCTCCAAGGCACTACTCAGTATTATTCATCCTTTCCCTCCTCTCTTTTTTTCATATTAGATATATTCTACAGACCTATCTTCAAATTTGTTGATTCTTTCTTATACCTACTCAGATCTAGTGTTGAGCTCCTCCTATGAATTTTTCATTTTAGTTATTGAACTCCATTTAGTTATTTCAACTCCAGAGTTACCACTTTGTTCTTTTAAAAAAAATAATGTCTATTTTTGTTGATATTCTCTCTTTGTTGAGTCGTTGCCATCATGCTTCCTTTTAGTTTTTTAAAAGATGGTTTTCTGAACATATGTATAATAGCTGCTTGGATGTTTTTGTCTGCTAATTCCAACATCTGGGCCCCCTTAGACAAGGTTTCTACTGATTGCTTTTTTTTTTCCTTTAGCATGGCTCACACTTCCCAGTTTCTTTCAGATCTCATAATTTCTTGTTGAAAACTGAATATTTTAAGATTATATATTATGGCAACTCTGGATTTGGATTCCCAAGGGTGGTGGTTGTAGCTGTTTGATTGATGTTTAATAACTTGCCTGAACTAAGCCTGTGAAATCTATTTTCTTCTCAGAGTGTAGCTGCAGATGTCTCTGTTTTATTTTTTTAAATTCTCTCTCTCTTTTCTTAAAGCCTGAAGACCTAGAACTTACCTTGTATCTGTAGAGTCTACTGGTTAACCAGTGATTGGTCAGAACTATGCTCAAATACTTTGACTAGGTAAGGCTTCAACCTTCTGCTGATGGGTCAGTGTGTATAGGTAAAGAGATGCATTCAAAGTTCAAGCAGTTTGTAAGTCTGTCCCACTTTTTTATTCATATCTTCTCAGCACGTATATGCAGGCTCACAGTCAGCCTAGGACATCTGTACAGATAGGGCCCTCTTCTGTCTCTCCTACAAGGACGGGTCAAGAGCTTATCAAAGCTGACTATTGTTGTCTCATTTCCCACATGTCCCTGTTGAATTTCTGGCTAGTCTGCTAGTCTGTACTTGCCCTGTATCCTGCATCCTCAGGCTATAGCTGAATAGCTGGTCTCCCCTGTTCACTCGCCACTGAAATTGCTACCACTGCTGTGGGTTGAGGGTTACTCGGTGCTCCACTCCAAATCAGCTCATCCTTCTCTGTCATCAAAGCTACTAGCTTTCATAGCTTGTCCCACCTTGTGAGAAGAATTTGGGGTGAGGGATAGGAGCGGCTCCGGCAAGAATGCTGTATACCTTCACTGTTCTTACTTGAAGTGCAATAGTTTTTCATGAATAACCACTTCTCAGTTTGGTGTATAGTGTTGGTTGATTTATAGATCTCTGAAATGGTGGGTTTTGACAATTTTGTCCAGTGTTATCATTGCTCTTTGCCCTGCTATACCAGGATGTCCTGCTAGCAGGGACTTTTAAGGGTTCAGAATTAAAGTTGTAGTCATGGGAACACCTGGAGGACAATTGCAAGAACACATCTTCAGTAAGTTACTTAATTTGCAAATTGTGCCCCCTTAAGATTATAGAGAGGAGCCCCTGAGAATCCCTGGATTATCCTTTCTTCCTTCCTTCCTTCCTTCCTTCCTTCCTTCCTTCCTTCCATCCGTCCATCCATCTTTCATTTATCAAACCTTTGTCAAGTGTCCATTCCATCTCAGGCACTGTGTTATTAACCCAGAGAATGAACACAAGTCAGATAAAGTCTTTGTTCTCAAGAAAAGCACATAGAAGGGAAGAAAGTCGTGATAGTTAGTGCCCCAAGAGTATACCTCAGGGAATGTCTGCACAGGGCCAGATAGAAGGGGCAGGTTGGGGTGAAAGCATAGAAGACTGGGGTGTTCCTCTGCTCTTCCCACAGCTTCTCCAGCCTCCACTCTCTGTTCCTGCCTGACAAACTTTGGTCCTTACCTAGAGACTGCTACAGCCATATCTCTTATGTCTAGCATGGAGCCCACTTAGCTTTGGGGGGAATTGTCTTCTCTGCTTCATATCACAAAACTCTAGGCAGCAGTTCTTTATCTTGAACTGAGAACTGTTTCATGCTCTGGCATAGCAAAGTGTCTGCAGACAGAGATAAGCTGCGTTTTCCCATTTTTGTCTACGAAATTAATGATCTACAACTACAATAAAACCAGCATCTCCTGTCACCAGTGGGGATCACAGGACATTTTGAGCTTAAAAACACACACATACTCACCCACACAAAACCTCAGTGGCAAAAAGTGCAGATGTTTTTATTTTTCTTTTTGCTTCCATAGTGTTTGCATTTGTTAGAAATACGGAATCGTAAAATGCTATTGTTGAAATGCTCCGAAGAGATTTTCCAACCCAAAGCTTGTATTTTACCAGAGGGGAGATGGGAGATGTGTCCAAGGGTGTTGTCAGTGCATCTGCCACGGTCAGGACCTGAAATCTTCATCGTCAGCCTTGTTTTCTTTCCTTCAACTGCCCAGCCCTGAGTTTAAGTTCTCTGCCTGAGCAAGAAGGCCCCAGCCCAGTTCTTGAAAAGCTGGCTGCTGGAAGTCCCCAGCCCTGTCATTCCCTGGTGCCTAGGGGTTCCTGCACTGGGTGAGTGTGGATTCGGATTGCTGCCCATGACTCTGCTTCAGGCTAACTCCCTTCTGCCTCCCTGCAGACTCAGGGGACCTCCGAGGCAGTGAAAAGTGATAGTTCAGGGCAGGCTGACGTTTGGCGGGTGGGCACTTGTAAGACTGCACCAGTCATCAGAGCGCTGAAGCGTTTGTGTTCCAGTGGTAAACAGCTGCTCCCTGACCCCTCATGGGCCCCCCTCCTCTACCACCCAGGAATCCCGCAGCTGAGAGGTTAATTCTGGCCATCAGAGGCTCCCAGGTTAGCCCTTTTAGCTCTGGGTAAGAGCATGGGGTCCAGAGCCAGCCCGTCTGGATTGAAACCCTGGTTCCTCTTTGGCTCTGGGACAAAGGGCAAGTGGTTTACATTCTCTAAGCCTCAGTCTTCCCATCTGCAGATAGGGATATACACCCCACAGGGCTGCTTTGAGATTTACCCTAATAAAAATAATAAAATAAAAAAATAATAAAATAAAATAATAAAAGTGTCCTGGTTTCTACCTTTCTCACTGCTTTCACCCCGTACTTGCTCTCCATGTCTCTAAATCAACAGTGAAGCTAAGCTGAGGGCCTCTGTCTTATAGCCTGAGGACCATGCAGGGCAGAAAGCAGGGGTTTTATCCCTTGAATCATGCTGGTGATGCCTGTGACCTTCTGGGCCCTGGCCTTTGCCTGCGTGTACTGACTATTGTTTCTTTCTTGTCAGGACAACTGGGTCTACTTCCTTAGAACGAGCTGTCCTCTCCTGCCACCCATGTTCTAACTACAGCCAAGGCTGCTGTCAGCCCAGTTGGTACCTTTGTGAGAATTGGAAAAGGCAGTCCCTCTGAACAAGCATATGACTTGGCAATTGGACCACAGCCTAGATTTTAGGTTCTACTCACCCCTTTGGCCATGTACCCTTTGTGCAGTGTACATCCCATACAACTATACATGGCATCCCTACTGGCAGCTCTCAGGGGACATTTAGGAAGAGAGCCAATAGATTTGCAAGCTAACAACTAACTACAGTCATTAATCCACGCTCTGCTTTACAATCAAACAGCATGATTCATTAAGTGTCCCAGACTCCCAATATTTATGCTATAATCATTTGTTGAGCCTACTATGTGCCAGACTCTGAAGAGACAGACATGACCAGGATCTGAATTTGATCTCTGAGGGACATGGCACGTAGGAGAGATGGAGCCACACAGACCCGCACCTCCAGCCCTGGACTAGTCAGGAGTCAGCACCGGGATCAAGGCAGGAAGACCCATCTGGGGCTGGAATCCAGGAAGGGGTGAGGGTTGTGGAGCAAGGGAGCGGCTGTGTTCTCCTCTGCCGGGCCTTTCTGCCAAGGCTGGCCTGTGCCCCGCCTTTAGCTCCTCTGCTGGGGAAACTCTGCGTTCCTTACTTCCACCTGCAGCCTGCTTCGAAGTCCCTGAGTCCTCGCATTTTTTTCTTTGGGAGGCTGAGGCTGAATCCTGGTATCTCAGCCCAGCTGCCCCCTGGAGGTGAGCCACCGCGGTGTGGGAGTGGACAGCACGCTCCCTGGACAACTTCGCGAGTGCAGCGGTGTCAGGAAGATGACACAGGGACCTGTGCAGGGTTTGCAGATGAGCAAGTTTTGCCGACGCGCGCTCCTGGAACAGAATAACCTTTTGCACGGTATTAATGTAAAAGTTTCATTTAAAAGACACCAGCTGTGGTCCTACCCAGGTTTATTCATATGGGACCTTCACTGGGTCAACTTAATACTTAACTACTGCTTATTATCCCATCAGTCTTCAGGGACAACCCATGATCTAATTGCCCAGCATTTATGTTGCTTGGTAACCACAAACAGAGAATAATAGTCCTTAAAGGGGCAGTGTGGAATTTCATGCCCCTGCAGTGAAGTGCACTTCATTTCCCAGAGCACCCTGTGTTTTTTAATTCAGTGAATAAAAATGTGTAATGAATAATTAATTATGTGCTTGGAGGCACAATAGTTGCCTACTTTTGAATATTCATCAGTGGCATTATTAATTCACTAGAAATCCCAGGGAGGAACGGGATAGGCTTTTAGCCTAGCTGGAGGACTTCAAGATAATGCTTTGCAACACGCACAAACTTTTTTAGAGCGGACTTTTCTTTGGGAGGCGCTTTCTGGGTTATTTTCCTCTTTTAAGAACATTTCTCTGTTCCTGCTGAGCTGGTGGGACGCAGAGACCACCAGTGACCATGAGAAAGGCCCACTCTGGCCCTCCTGCCTGGAAAGTACATTGATAACCAGGCCCGCTCATCCCCCGTGGCCCGGAGTGCGCTCCTGGGAGTGAGAGGCCTGGTGGCAGAGGTGGGAGCCCGTGCTCACTTCTGGAAACGAAAGCAGAGGGCGTGTTTGACAGCTTTGCACTTTCCCACTTGGACCTTCTCCTTTCATGGGGATGGGGATGATGGTCTCTCCCTCTGCAGCTTAGAGGATGGACTGATCTGGTCTGTAATAGGCACCAGTGGCAATAGCAGCAGCCAGCCTGTGTCAGGACTTGAAGCCTGGCCTCCGGGCCTCGTCCTGCAGTCCTCAGCTATGCCGAGCCTCCCGACGATGGCCTGTAGTGTTTCCTTCTGCAATTTTCTGCAACCCCCCATGGGGCTGTAACTCCTTACCCCACATCTCCAGTTAGCCTGTGGGAATCTCCCTGTGGTGGGAATAGTTAGCTGCCTACCCCACACCCGCTCCCCTCTTCTTCCTCACTAACACCACCCCTACCTCCTGGAGGCAACATGGTGCCCGAGGATGACACTTCCCTGCCTCCCTTGCAGCTAAAGGCAGTTAGATGCCTAAGTTTTGGCCCATGCAACGATGCACGCAGAAGGGGCTGGCCAGGACTTCCGTGGAGTGTTCTGGAAAGGAGGTGGAGAGGGAGTCCTGTTTCCACTCCTCCTTGCTTCTCTCCCCCAGCCTGCATGGTAGATGAGACGGAGGAAGCTCCAGCCAGCATCTTGGCCCATGAGTAGCTCTGAGGATGAGAACGAGGTGCTTGGAGGTTGGGTGAGAAAAACGAAAAGAGCCTGTCTCCCTGGGCACCATGGGACCATGGGCCAGTTGAGAATGGCCTCCCTCCAGTCTTCTTCCACATGAGAAATGAACCTCTTGTTGTTTAATCTGGATGATTCTAGGCCTTTGGCTGCGTTCTGCTGAGCCAAATCTTCCTCTAGATGCCTTGCTCAGAGTTCTGTCGTTGTTCCTGCCTTTGTTCTTTCTGGTAGATGTGGAAGTTCTTTAAAAGCTGAAGTCTCGAGGAGTAAAATAGAGTGTGTGTACCCCAGGCAGAAACAGATGCTTTAAAAGCAATGTTCTGTTAAGGAGGGCTGCAGACTTGACTTTGCGTCTCCCTGGGGCCTCAGAATCTTGCCCGGAAAAGGCAGGAAGTTTAGGCATCTCTTAAAGGAGTTATTTAATTTGGGACGTTAGTCAACGAAAGGATTATTCCAACCTGGTTGAACTCACGGTCTGAAATGAGAACTTGCACAGTTCATCACATCCGGGGCGCGATCAAACACAGGGCGCACCGTTATTTTGTGTCTCTCCAAGGAAGAAACAAATGCCGCCAGTTATTGTAAAACGCATCCTGATTTTGGAAACATTAAATGTGAAAAAAAGGTGCTTTTTAGAAGCAGTGAACTAGGGTACAGATAGTAAACTACACCCTGACCTCTAGCGTAATGATTCATGGCAATCACAGCTACTACGTGGAACTCTATGAACTTCCACTTCCGTTCTTGCCAAGAAAGAGGTGAGACCTTTCTGGATCTCAATCTGTCTTGTTCCACAAGGAGGCTAGCAGGAAGGAGACCACGCCTGGAGTTAGACCCTTATTTTGGTTTGCAGAATCGATCTGTGTGTCCACATATGCAGCTACACCAAGTTTACTTGCAGTACTAATCGCTCTTGCTGGTGATTCTGGGGGTGGTTCGTTCTCTCCACTCTGCCTGAAAGAATCCCCGGTGATGGTCGTGATGTGGATTTCCTGGTGCTTGGTCCTCTTTCCCCCTGCTCTTGGGCTCTAGGTTCTTTTCTGATGGGAGGGATTCCTCTGTCTCTCCGTATCAGATGGCACTGATGCTCTGACCCATGTGGCGTCAGCCCATGGGCACAGTTGTGGCTGGAGTGGACAGCTTCCCAGCCCATGCACCTGAGTCTTTTTTTCTCCACCTCTGGTTTCCCCTATCATCTTAGAAGTTACTATAGCTGCTCAGCCCGAGGTGGGTAACTGCTCCGGCTTCCCCATCTGCTGATGGTAAGTTGAGGCCCACTCACGTGGCTTTTCAGAGGGACATCAGCAGGATTAAGCCCCGGTTTCCCACAGTGGCAATCCTGCCATTGCCTCTGGATGGAGTCGTGCTATGAGGGACCCTCTAGGACTTTATTGGGTTGCGTCTCCTTTTCCCTACACCCTCACTTGTGCTTCCCTGAGTTTTTTTCCAAGTGGACCACCCGTATGCAAGTCCTTTGGTCAGGATCTGCTGTGGGGGGAACTCTGTTTATCAGAAAGAGTAACTTCCTCATTGCGGTCCAGCCTGAACATATATATATATTTTCAATATACAGAAAAGAGGACACCATAGAAGAAACCTTCCTTGTGGCTTAGGTGATGTGACAGATTGTTACGGTAGCGGTCCCAGATGAGCTGTCCCTCCAGGGGTCCCTGCTTTTCTGCAGTCCCCTTCCACATGGAAGCTGGCCTAGCTGTGTGACCTGCTTTGGCCAGTGAGACAGAAAGAAATATGATGTAAATAGGGGCAATAAGCACTCACGCATTTCAGAACAGTCTGTTAACATACAAAGAAGTCCAGTCCAGCCTCCTGGAGGATTGAGCAGAACTGAGACACCCCAGCCAACAGCCAGCACCAACTGCAAGACGTGAGTGGGGCCATAGGCCAGGATCTGTTAGCACAAGAGCCCACCTTCCCCAAACTCAAATGTTTACACTTTGAATTGTTTTAAACATAGCCCAAACCAGATTTCTAGCCAAGTAGACGCTGCTTGCTTTGTATACCCTGGGAAACTGTGCCCAGCATCTCCTAGCCATAGGTAAGACAAACCCTGCGGCCATCAAGAAAGACCCCAAGCCAATGCTGCCCTTTGATGTCCTCCAACCTAGCAACTTCTCTCTGGGAGCAACATCACTAGGCGTGTAAGACCCCTCTCCGATCCCTCTCTCCCTCAGGAGTTCCTTTGCCTCCCCCCCCTTCTAGTTGGTGGCTCTCTTCCTTCTGCCATTGCCTCTGGACAGGGCCATGGGTTGAGGGCTGTCTCTTACATGCAAACTTGTCAAAGCTGCACCAAATACAGATCTTTCCAGGCTACCGCCACCTCGCGGTCGTATCTTTCTCCTGATCATCCCTCAAATCCCTCACACTCACTACCGTGGGGGGTGTCAGAACAGACTGAACCCACCAGGGCTGACGCCTTTGATAAGAGCAGTGATGGGTCCACCCTGGAAGTTGTGGGGGCTGAGAGCCTGGGAAGGCAGGGCATGGTAGAGCAGTAGTGACCCATAGCAAGACAGCCGAGGTAGAAGCGCATGGGAGAGAGAAAAGTCTGCTGGGGTAGGAGAGGGAAGCCCTCCAAGAACATCAGAAGCAAGGGGAGGACAGGTAATTAGCAAAAGAGTTGCTAAAGGCCATGTTCTTCAAGAGACATGACTAACAGTTGACTTCTTGCTTAGACTTAATGGCTTTCAGTGGGACATTGTTTCGGGACCAGACTTTTTGGTTCAGGTTTGTACCTGAAACACAATGAATATCTTTTTTTTTTTTTAAGCCTTCTGGTCAAGAAATAAAGTGTCCTAGATTCTTCTCTTTCACCAAATTCTTGACTGAGATACAGTGTTTTCACTGTTTACAGTGAAACAATATCCATCATGGAAACCATCCTGTTTCCTCAACAAAGTTATACTTCTAGTATAACTAGAAGTTGAGACTGGAACTAATATTAACATGCATCTTTCATTCCTGGGAATATAACATTGTGCTAATAATAACCATAAGAAAACAAGTGAACACAACATTCTAGCTTATCCCCCCTTTATGTTTCAAGTAAAGAATGGAAGAATCATGAATAATAAATATGGAGATAAGAGAATGAAACTGGGAAATCAATTTACTGCAAAATATTTGCATATTTTATTAAAAGAAACTGTCTATGAGACCCATAACAGGGTGGGATGATTTATATTTTGATTTGATTTATGGACATCATGCCCCTGGGAGGACTTGTCTTTCCCATTGGTGCTGAAGACCTGGTGGTACGTTAGGGTTCAGGGGCACTCGGATGTTAACTTTGAGCCTCTTGTATTACAGAAATGGAAACTGAGGTCTGGGGAAATTATATGGGTGGTGGCAGAGCCACAATTCACCCAGAAGAGATTCCATTGTCTTAAAAATGTAAAGAATGTGATAAAGACATAAAATGAGTCATAGAAGTCTTTACCTCTATAGGTTTTTACATATTTGCTTAAAGTTAGGAAGATAAGAGTCCTCACCTCCTGATCTTATAAAACACAGGTGAAAATACAGACAAACATATGGACATATTTGTATCTATCTTGACAGAGACAAATTTATCATTGAATATATCCAAGACCCCCTCCTCCCTGCCCCATCCCAGCTCTGCTCCAAGAACAAGTTATAACAAACAGATCTCTCTTCAGTGAAATGGTGGGGCATTTATGGGATATTTCCTCCCTGCTTCAAACCCTCTCTGCTACATAAAAATTGTTTTGGAAGTTAAGTCCCTGATGGCTACTGCTGATTGTATGACAACGTGTGAAGCTTGGGGTTGTTACCCGCTTAAAACCAGAAGGCCTGGGATGATCAGCATATCTCTGTTGGATGTCTCTGCAGTTCGTGTCATCCACAAAACCATGGTTGTATTTGGTGGCTTCCACTCTGGGTTGATCTTTTCAGGAAACTACTCTTCCCTCTTCACTGCAGGCTTACAGATTCATGGGTCCACCATGCTGCTCAGGAACCCTCCATGTTTCCTGGCTAGTACCCTCTCCCATTTCCCACAAAAGCTCTTCCAAACTCTCTCCACTATCTTCGCTCTCCTTCCCTCTCAGAGGGTGGCTGTGTCCTCTGATGGCCAGTAAACAGAAGCTGTTCAGGTGCTTGTACAGAGCTTGGCTACTGGGCTGCCTACTTTCAGCACAATGCTTGGCACAGAGCATGCTGGCTGAGTGGTTGAACTGATGAAGTTGCCCTAGGAGGTACGGGTCCAGCGAAGCACGGGATCAGTGAAAATAAGCAAAGGTAGCATCACAAAGGATTCATCGGAAATAACTTGTTTCACAATGGGAAGACTGGGATCTAGAGCCATGTCTATCAACAACTATCCATATGACTTTTGGAAAATATTCCTTCCTTCCTTCCTTCCTTCCTTCCTTCCTTCCTTCCTTCCTTCCCTCCCTCCCTCCCTCCCTCCCTCCCTCCCTCCATCACTCACCCATTCAACCATCCATCCATTCATCCTCCTACCCTTCCATCCACCATCCATCCATCCATCCATCCAACCATCCTCCTATCCTTCCATCCATCCATCTATCCTCCTACCCTTCCGTCTATCCATCCATCCATTCATCCATCCATCCTTCCATCCATCCTTATACCAATCCATCCAACCTCACATCCATTCATCCATCCATCATCCATCTAATCAATCATTCATTCATTATTCCATGAGCCATCACTCAGCATCCACACTGAGCTGGGCATCATGCTGGGCACTGAGAATACAAACACAAGATACACACCCTGCTTGTGAAATGCTGTCTGGTAAGAAGCATGAATAACTAATAAAACAGGGTGAAGACTGCAGTGAAGCACAAAGAGAGATGGAGCCCAGAGGAAGGTGGTCGGGGAAGAGGGTGGCCCTGGAGCTGGAGCTGGAAAGAGGAAGGGGCAGAAGTCAAGTGAGGAGAGAAGGGAAAAGCAGAAGGCTCAGGCAGGGCAGTAGGAGGCTTGGGGTCACCTAACTGCAGTAGGGTCTGAAGGGTTATATGAGCCTATGTGAATTTCTACCTGCAACAGAACAGCCAGTAGGAGAATATTCTTTAGCCAGGCCAGCCAGTTTCCACGATGCCACTGGGGAACCAAGTCCTAGGCTTGTTGTCATTTCAGATGGATAAGACAGCTGGTGTGAGGGACCCTTCAGGATTCCTGAAGTCTACGTGTTATTAGACTTTTGACCTTGGATGCCTGCCCTCCCTTGCATTTGTGGACACAGTGTGCCCTTGCGGTACAGATGATGACACTGGGTCCCAGAGAAGGGCAGGGACTGGCCCAAAGTCACGTATGGCCACACGCAGCCAAAATGTTAGATGGCGTTACTCCCAGAGGCATTCAGAGATGAGGAGAAAATGGTGCTATACAGAGAACGGGAGTCAGAGGCAAGGCAGGCACGGGATTCGGTTCATTAGAAATCTGACTCACACGCAGCTTTTAGAGAATGAGGTAAGTGCTGGATGCTTCTTTTGCTTCCTGGATCTAGTTGTCCTCCTGCTCATGCACCGTGCTGTGTCCTGGGGCATCACCCCTTCTCCTTTGTATGCAACCTGGGGGGGTGTGTCAGTCCAAGGGCCCGTTGCTCCCTAGGTGGGGAATGGGCTCGTGACCTGGGGCTCAACCAATCAGATTCTCTCCTGAGATCCTTGACCAGAGACAGACAAGTATTTAAAAAGGTTGGTGCTGGTTCACCCCAGAAACGGCCTCCCAAGGGGTGCTATACAGTCCTTTCTGCCTGCGTTCCCAGAGCTGCCCCGTTCTGCCTGTGTGTCCAGTCCAGCTCTCCCTTCACTTCTGTGAGTGTCCCAGGTGCGTGACCTTGGTTATGCTGTTTTGTCTCCCTTAGCCTCCCTTCCCTCGTGTGTACAATGGCATAATCATCCCACCTGCAGTGCTATTGTAATGATCAAGTGAGTCAATGGAGCCAATGCATCCTGCAAACTGTTAAGTGCTCTAGACGTTTGAGAAGCTATGATGATTATGATTATTACCGGCTAGTGGTCACTGAAAGCACAGCACATGAGTGTTCTCAACGGCCCTTGTGAGAGGACATGGCTGCTTTCCACCAGTGACTCCACTTAAAATGTATTGCAGAGGGAGCCCGCGGGGAATAGACTCTGCTGAATCCATCATTTTGCATGCTGTTCATTAAAAAGAATTTCTAAAAATAGGCCCATGTCAGAGAAGGTGTCCCAGACGGGAACGTTTTTCTGAGCTTGACCCAAATCCCTGTGATCTTGTGCTCCAACAGCTGGGCTGCCTGGGAGACAGACCTGCCACAGCTCAGCTTCTGTGGTCACGTTCTGCCTCTGGAAAGGTCCAGAGGCCTTTCTCTGCATGTTTGGGGCGCAAGTTCCCACCTGGAACCACAACCTTCCCAAGTGCTGGAGCCCAAGTGCCTCTGGGTTCCTGTCCCCTCTACGGTCGAGCGGCTTCCTTCCTGGAGAGCAGTTAGCGTCTTGAGGGCAGGCCTGATGGACTCTTCTGCGATGCGCCCCGGGTCCTTTAATCCGGCCTCTACTTCTAGCTCCTTTCCTGAGTTTCAAACCTGTGCAGTCAGTTTCCTCCCGATGCCCATAAATACACCTGCCCATGATATGCTCATTCTGCACCACCACTCCCTTTCCCAAACTCTGCCTCCTGCTTCCCACTGCCTCCACCCATCCAGGAGCAGAACACTGACACTGGGACTCCCCCTTAGCTCCCCTCTCCCGTCCCTCATGTCTCGTATTCCAGCAAGTCCTGCCAATATTTGTCCCCCAAGTATCACTAGGCTCTGTCCACACTTTGCATCTTCCCTCTGGAAGCTCAGAATGATACATCTGAAGGCTTCTTTCTTTCATTATTTGAAGGGGAGGGGAGGGGAGGGGAGGGAGAGGAATAATAGTAAATGGGAAGGAGAGGGCTTTATAATTCCTATAAGGATAGGCTCCGGGATGTTCCCCTAGTCCACAGAAGGAGAAACTGAGGTTCTCAGAAGACAATGAACCAAGACTGCTGCTGACCCATCTAGTGTTTTTGTAAGAATTAGGAAAACATGCCCTCGTCTCAGCTGACACAGGCTTGTTCTATCGTGCATGCCTTGGCAAGCAGAATGCAGACCAGATTTCTGCTTCTAATCACTGTCTTGTGCAGTTAACTACCTGCACAACCATACAGGGCAGACTTGAGAGTGACTTGCCTAAAATCCCACACCTAGGAAGCTGAGACAGGAACCGAGGACTTTAGGTAGGTTCAAAGCTCTTTCCAGTGTACTTCTTGACTTTTGGGGGACCCCTCTTCCCTCCCAAGCTGCAACAGCATTTCAACAGCAGATGACAATGCAGCACTTGCCAGTATCCCGTTCTAGCACCTCAGGATCTCACTCAGTGGAGTGGGATGTTCATGATAAAGAGTGAAGAGAACATGCTCAGCACAGAGTCTTGACAATCTGGTGCAGGGCTGGTGGGTAGTAGTACTAAGGTGCCCTTGGATCAGAGGCATCAGCCCCCAGAAAGGTCCTCCCTTCGATCCCCCACAGAGGCTGTCGGGTGCAGGCTGTGTGCTGTGATTGACACCAGCTAGAGTCGGGGCCTGATGGAGCCCTCCCACACACACACGCAGGGGGCTCAGCGTCTACGTGATCCAACACAGGCTTCTGCTGAGAGCACAGCAAACTCTCCGGGACCTGGGGTCCATCTTTGACAAGGCAGCCCCGTTTCAACCTCATTTTGTGCGAGGGAAGGCCAGCTGTGTGCCTGGCGAGTGTTAGGACATCAAGATACATTTTAAATGCCTCGCAAGTGTTGGCTTTGTAGAGAGAGTCAACAGCTACTCCCCAAGCTCCCCCAAGATGGTCTGGACTCAGCTGCCTCCAAAACCTGCCCCTTAACCACTTCACTCTGTGGGCTTTCTAGAACCGAACAGTGGTTGCCTGCACCATTTATAGGGAATTCTTACTGAGTAAATGATTGTATCAGACAAACTCTGAAGGGTTTCTTGTGCAGGGCATTTCACGCATATTATCTCAGAGGTGATGACCCAACAACTTCACAAAACAGCATTACCTCCTCATCCTCCCACTTTAATGATGGGTAAACTGAGGCTTGGAAAACGTACGGGGCCAGGAAGGATTACCGTTGCTGGTCCCACCTACCTTGTGGTCTAGTAGCCAGAAGACCGGAGTTCCTGCTTTGTTTGGGCTCTGTGTCTCTAAGTCTTCCATTCCTTCACCTAAAGAATGGGGGAAATAATAACCTCTCACGGCAGCTGTACATGTTGTTGTGAATAACAAAAAGGAGAAAATTAGGGAGGGGGCTTTGTAGGGCATTAGCCACATGCAAATGGGAGCCATTGCCAATAGCTCGCAGCGCTAGGGAGCCCCAGTACGCCAGGGAGGTCGAGCCCTGCAGTAGCCTGCTGAGAAGTCCACATGCTTGCAGGCCAGAGAGCACCCTCCAGCAGCCCTGTGACCATGGAGGAAGGAAACCCACTTCCTTGGAGTTACTTCCCCCAACCTCGTTCCTTAAACCTTGATGACCCGGAGGCATCCTAGTAGCTCTGGGAAATCAGAGACTTAGAAATGTACTGAAAGACGGCAGAGTCATGTCATCTGATTCATTTTCTGCTGTTTTCCAATTTCTCTGGAGCTGTGGATACGGTTCATGATGAGAAGAATCAGTCTACTTAAAAAAAAAAGGGTTATTCCTTCTGATCATACACTGGTCAAGTATTAGATTTCCGTCGGCCTCTCTGCTGTGGCCTGGGCATCTCAGTGAAGCTCAAAAGTTGTCCCAGACATCAAAGGCAGACACCGGCCCTGTCCCATGGGGGATTGGTGTCCTGTTGGACATAATGGGCTGTGGCTTGTGAAAAAGGAGACCTGGTGGGAGGTTCCCCTCTGCTACTGATTGATGTTTGACCGAGAGCAGTGGTGCTCAGACAGGGGCAGTTTTGCCCTGCTGGGAACAACTGGCAAAGTCTGGAGATTTTTGTAGTTGTCGTGACTGGGGAGAGGCTCCTGGCATTGGGCGGGTGGAGGTCAGGGATTCGCTCGACGTCCCACGATGCACAGGACAGCCCCTACCCTGGCCCCTCCGGCCGCAGACGCATCTGGCTGCAAACGTCAGTGTGGTCCGGGTTGAGAGGCCCTGGTCTCCAGGAAGTCCCTTCCGTCCTTGCCTTCCTTTCCTCTTCTGGAAAGTGGCAGCGGGGGGTGGCGTGAGGTGATGCCTAGGAGCCCCCGAAGCTCGCATGATCTAATCGTGTCTCTGGCTCGGGGGTGACTCAGAGGGTCTGGATCACTGACTTCCTGCCCCTGTGACACCAGAGCCCCATGGAGAAACTCCAACGTGAGGGGGCACACGTGATGTGGCGCTCAGCTGGGAGACGCCAGCAGGAGGCTCTTCGCGGTGACAGTCACCAGAAAAATGCCATCCTGGAAGTCAGATGCTCTCAGCCCCCACACCCTCCTTTTGTTTGTTTGTGTCCTTGTCTCCTCCTTAAATAGGGCACTGTGGCTTCTGCACCTGCCAAGTTTGACTAATTGGATCTTCTCATCAGGCCGTTATGAGAACACAGAGCCCAGCAACTTGCCCAAACTTTCCAGCACATTCCAGCTTTGGTTGGCTTTTGAGATGGGTCCAAGCAGCGTACAGGTCCTAGCAGTTGCTATGTGATTTCGGGATCTCTGACCCCTCTGGCTTTTTGTGCTGCCTGCCCAAGGATTGCCTCTGGCACCATTCTCGTCCCTCCTGCTCCAGACCTGTCTCTTTGTTCTTCCTTGTCTGTGTTTCAGTCAGACACCTGGTGGGACTGCAGTCCCGACTCCATCACTTCTTAATGGTGAGGTGGTAGCGACGGAGGCCTCCCGCCCAGAACTCCCTCCTAGAGTGCCTGCTGTGGGCAGGTCATTGGCAGACAGTCCTGGGCTGCTACACCTTCAAGTCCTCAGCAGGGCTCGCCCGGAGGCCATGCCCTCCCCTGGCTCTTCCCAGCTCAGTGGGGACGTGGGGTTGGACCCTCACTGCCTGCCTGACCAGGATGCCTCTTACAGGCAGTCCTCGCTCTGGGGCTCCCAGCGTTGGCCGGGGCTCCCTTAGAGAGCAGCCCTGTGGTCTGAAGCAACTCCTCCCGGCCTCCTCCCTTCCATCTCTCTTGCCCCAGGTATCAAACCCACATCTTAGTCAGAAGCCTCCCCCTCCCCTTCATCCTTCCTGGCATCTGCGTCTCGAAGGACCTGAACCAACACATCTGAGCAAGTCAATGAAAAACCCTGCGTCTGTTTCTTTGTCGGTTAAACAGAGATACGATCGGATCTGCTGTATCTCACAAGGTTATTGTGGAGAATCAACGACCAGATGCACATATAATTCCCTACACCACAGAATCGTGCAAATAGTGTGCACTATTGTCCCCATCAGAGCTTGCGGGCCCTACATCCCATTTCCAGAGGCACCCTGGTATGCCGGCCCCAGGAAAGCGAGACGGCTGCTGAGGTTCCACCAGGAACTCTTCTTTGACAGGTGCGACTGCATCCTGTTAGCATCCAAAGTCCGCCTGCTGAATGCTAGCCCTCCTCCCTGGTTGTGACCACCGGAGAAGACCTGGTACCATTTCCAATCACCCGCTCTGGGGCACTGCGTGGCCCCTGGGTGAAACCGCTGCGCTAAACTGAGAACAGCAGAGATGTTCGTGGGGCCTCATATCTCCCAAAGCATTTACTCTTCAGTCTCTCATTTATTTCTGTCCTTTAACCTTTGCTTGTATTTTTGTAAGTGGCCTCATTCCTTTGCTGAATGAGATGGAGGAAGGAACCAATGCGAGAAGGAATCCGTTCACCTTCTGCTCCTGCTCCCATCAGTCCCGTGAGAGGCTGCCTACTCTCGGGGCCAGGACCCCCGCCCTGGCTGGGGAGCAGCTCCAGCTGGTGGAGAACTCTGTTCTTCTGAGTTTCCTTGCTGCCCACTTAGGAAGGTTTCCTGCTGGTTCCCTGCCGCAGCCGTCTCATTGCCTCTGCTTCTGATTCGTGGCGTCTCTTAGTAGCCTTGCAATCTTGGGCACATCGCTTCGCCTCCTACAGTTCCTTAACTGTGGAGTGGTGAGGATGACACCTTCCCTCCCTGGCTTGGAGGGTCTTTGGATGGTGTCTGAGAAGCTGCGTCTGGGGGTGACATCTTGTTTGCAGAAATGGCCACAATTGTCTCCCAGTCTATACCCTTACAATCTGACGTTGCCTACCTTTCATCAAGAGGAGTCTGCTACTTGACCCCATGAATCTGGCCTTGACCAAATTCACGACTTGCTTGGACCAAAGGAGCAGCAGAAAGAATGGCATGCCCTTTCTGAACGTGAGCCTTCGGAGACCTTGCATGCCGCCCCTAGCTCTCCCGGACCACCGCCTCTGCCAGGTGAGGGCTCCCAGGCTGGCCTGATGGAAGGTATTAAACAAGCACCTGAATCAGAGGTGAGCCATCCCATTGGAGGCCACCCCAGACCAACCAGCCCCTCGCCAACCCGGAAGCTAACTACCAATGCGCAAAGTGAGCCCAGCTGTGACTCAAAGAACACCCAGCGGAATCAGTCTAAATCACCCACCAGGGAATCCTAAGCAAAATACATGGTCACCATTTGAAGCAACTCCGTTTCGGGACAGGTTGTTATGCGGCAAAAGCTAACTGATGCATTTGGTAGACCACAGAGGAAAGCTGGGTGGGGCCAGTCATCCCTGAAGCTGGGACCCAGGAGGGGGCAGCTCTCAAGGAGGTGCAAGGAAATGAGAATTCAGAGCAGGTGCCACTCCCCTGAATCCTCAGGGCAGGACAGAAAGTGCTAAGCAGTTGGGTCTCATATGTCAGTGACCAAAAACTGCATGCAAGCAGAAAAAAAAAAAAAGCCTGGGTCTAAGGTTGTTATTTATAGCAAAAATTTAAACAGGGAAGCTCTGTCAGTTTTCTGAATTACTGACAGTTGCAGAAATGTTAATACAAATCTTTATAAGACTGGCCAGATGTTCGATATTAAACAAGCATCTGTTTTGTATAAAAGACTTTTTATGCCCCCTGCACACTGTCTCTTCTCTCTCTCCCCTCTTCGCCCCCCATCCTGACCCCATGATAGAGCAGGGCAATAACTGAGGGTAATTACCTCAGCTCTGGGTTTATTTAGTTTCTGAGTGCCGGTGTCCACGGTGTCAAAAATACACCCCAAAAAATAACCCTGGAAAAGGTTAATAATGGCCTTTCTGGTGTCATATTCTGCACTTTATGTGTTGTGGTAATTACTATCATTAGGGCTATAAGAATGTCTAGTTATCTTTCTTAATCACATACTATAAAGAACTGCTTCTGAACACATATCTATTATTTAATCAAAATTTCACAGTTATTGGCATTTGTGCTCCGGCAGGGCTGTGTTTATTTTCTGTTTGCAAGGGGGAGCGTTGCCTCCCAGAGGAGAGGGGGCCCCACGTCCATACCCACTTTCATCACTGTCATAGCATGTGGCACTCGGTGCTATTAATATCGGAGACGCCAAACACGTGTTAATACTCCCCACTCCCCACTTTTGGTGGCATTCTAGGAAAAGCACTTTTATTAACAAATACAAGGTGGGAATGTGTGCCCTAGATGAACCCAGGGCCTGGGAGGGGAGATTTGTGGGGCTGAGACCGTCAGGGATGTGTCGTTTCCAGGGTCGGAGAGCGGACGCCCTGTGATGGCCACCTCGCCCTGTGCGAGCCCACCCACTGCTCTGGAGGGGACTGCCCCTCAGAGGCAGGGGACCAGCCCCGAAGAGGCCTCCTTGCCCCATTTTGCAGATAAGGAAATAGGGGCGAGAGCGAGTCACTTGCTCAGGTCGCCTCGCTGGTGAGCTGGAACTTGAGGCATCGAAACCCTACTGCCCGCTGCCCAGCCCACACTGGCTGAAAAGTGGCCACCAGCTGGTGTGGCTGAGCATTTTAAACGTGGTGAGTCTACCTGGAGATGCGCTGGGAGTATAAAATCCACACTGGGTTTCCAAGACCCAGTGCCAGAAGCTGTGGCTACACAGTAGTCATTTTTAATATTATTCCAGGTTGAAATGATACTTTGGACCTATTGGATTTGATCAAACGGGTTTGAAACTAATTTCACCTGTTTGGTTTTTTTTTTCTTTTTAAAATGGCACTACTAGAAAATTTAAAATTACGTTTGTGGTTTGCATTTGCGGCTCACGTTTTATTTTGATGGGATAGCATGTCCCAAACTGAGTTTCTACGTTCCTTCAACAACAGTTCATCTTATCGCGGTAGAGCCATGGGTCAAGGCGGGGGTGGGGGTGGCGGGTGATTTTGTCCCCAAGGAGACATTTGGCAGCATTTGGAATCAAGTTTAGTGGTCATGGTTTGAGGGTGGTGGGGAACTACTGGGGTCCGATGGGTGGAGGGCAGGGATGGGGGGCACAGGGCGGCCCCCATCAAAGAGCGTTCCTTGGCCCAAAGCGTTCATAGCACTGAGGTAGAGGACCCCTGGTTTAGAGTCATACTTGTATATTTTGTTCCCAAATTTGGGGGTCCCCAAGGATGTCACTGATGCTCTAAGAGAAAGAGGAACGGTGCTACGATGGCGTTCACACTGATCACTTCTTCCCTCCTGGACACCCTCCTTCCTGATCTTTCTTCCCCACGGTTAGAAGCCCATGTCTGACTATATAACTTTTGCATATTCTTGCCACATGGCCAGCGGCCATATTTCCTCAGTGGTGTTTCATGGTACCAAAGCCCTCCTCCCATGAGAGCATGTGCAGTCCCCTGGAGGGAGGACACACTGTTGGACTGGGAAGACCTGGCTGGAGGACGGGGATGAATAAAGCGGGGGAGACCCTGGGTGGGAGGGACAGAGGCACCTGACCCCTGGGCAGACTCTGGATGGGGGCGGGGAATCCTTACACTTGACATTTTCTCTGGGCCCCAGCCTGGAGAAAAGACCAGGGAGAAACAGCGGAGCCCCGGCCTGGGATGCCTGCAGCGTGCCAAGGACCTGGGTGTCGGCAGGTGCGGAAGGGCTGGCTCTACAGGCCACCCCCAAGGGCCCAGGCAGGGCCTGTGTGTTCTCTGGGCAGCTGAGGTGGTGAGGTGCTCTTAGAAGAGTCGGGCATGGCCAAGGCAAACCCACAGGGACCTGAAAAGTGGGGGCCTGAGCTGGAAATACAGAGCCCTGCGATGTACCTTTCCACTTGGAGCAGAGCGGGAGTGCTTGGATGGGGGTGCGGGACACCTGGCAACCGTCATTCAGGGACAGACAGAATACAGAACTGGCTCTGGGACGGGGCAACCCCCGGCAGGTGTGGCCAGGACAATACATTTGCTACACTTGGGCAATTGGCATGGAGCTCAGGTGTATGAGAAATGCCATTCGATCTTCTCAAAACAATGGAGGCATACACGGCCCACTGCTCACCAAGGCTTCACGCTCCTCTTCAGGAATGTCTAGGAGTGGCTGTCCAGCCAGGGTGGCATTTCCCAGCCCCCCAGCATTCTGATGGTGGTGGGGTCTGGAAATGGGTTTCGCGTTGCCCTGCTCCTGCTCCTGCCCTCACTGCCTCCGAGGGCCCGAGGGATGCAGGGCTGACTTCTGGGCTAGGTTTCCCATCCGAGGACACAAGAACACAAGGGCACCAGGACACTAGGGCGTGGCAGAGGAGGGAGGATGTGGAGGAGCGAATCCGAGGGCCGAGCCAGGGGAGTTGGTGTGTTCTGAGTCCCTGGAAGCTGCTCCAAGGAGTGTGGGCTCCTCTGATCGTGCTGGGCTTGGGAGAGTCTGCGAAGTGGCCGGGGGCTGCATGAATGCCAAGAGGCGTTCAGAAGGCAGCTACTGTGTAGCAGGCTGTGTGTTTGGCCCAGGGGCAACAGAGGCGGCTGTGAGAGGGACGGGAGCCCACAGCCAGTGGGAGGAGAGACGCAGAATGAAATCGATCACCTTGATTGAGCGTGACTCTGTGCCCGGCATGACTCTAAGTGTCACGTATTAACTCAGTCCCTTCTTGCCCCAGCTTGAAGAGGCGATGCTGTAATTACCAGCATTTCTGTTTCCTAGACCATGCCAGTTTAGTTCCACAGGTCAACAGAAGGGGTGGGCACTTACCCAAGGTACTAGAGCTGGGACCCCAGTCCAGGCAAACTGGCTCTAGAATGAACCGTCACCACCGCGGGAGACTTTCTTGGTGCAGAGAATAAAATGCAACTCCCCTCCCTCCCCAAAAACCCAGACTAATCCTGATCTCCCTTCCTGTTCTCTGGCATAACTGATTACACCCCCATCGTGTGTAGCATAGAATTTTGTTAAGACAAAAATTATAGATGTTCATCTCCGCTCATAGGTTGTGGGGGAAGAAGAGGCTGTATTGGGTTTTGTAGTAATAACGATGTGGAGCAAACAACCCTCAGAGCTCAGTGGTTTCCTAAATAATGATTTCCTTCCCTCTTACCGGTCTGTGGGTTGGCTGTGGCTCTTCTGGGCTCGACTGGGCTTCCATCCAGATTTGCTCCAGGGTCTGCCATCCCAGGGCCCAGGCTGAGGACACAGCGACCCCGTGGGACATGCTTTTCCATTGTCAAGGTGGTGGCACAAGTTAGCCTCAGGATCAGCAATGCCCCTTGAAGCCCCCACTGGGAACTGTCACACGGTCCTTGGTTGTAGTTACAGTCAGTCACATGGTCAGGCCCACAGCCAGCGGGTGGAAAGTTGGCTCCACTCACAGGAAGCCACGGCAAAGGAGGACGGGAAGGAAGATCTGTGAGCAAATCACATGTCTCTTCAAGGCACAACGGAAAGGGCTTGAATGCAGGAGACGTGGGGAGGTTAAGCTGAGGCAGAAGCAGTCGTCTCTGTGGGCTCGAGGAAAGTAGGTGAGAGCTCTTGTAGACACCCCTGAGCCTGTAGTCGTGGGGCTGAGAGGCAGAAGACCTTCCTCCTTGTGCCCTCCACTTTCCCTGCAGGGGATTGGGTGAGTCAACCCTCGGGCAGGGGGGCCAGGTGTCTGAAGAGTGTAGAGAGTGTTCTGAGTGCAGCTGGCCCTGGGAACGCACCAGGAGCTGATCGGGGCTATGGAAAGGACAGGTGGACAGTTCCACAGCCTAGGTGAGTCTGCGGAGACCGCAGGCTTTCTGTCCCCCACCCCTGGGCAGAGGTCACCATCCTGTCTCAACACTGACTTCTCTTCCACCCAGCATGTCAATGTCTTGTTTATTGGGTTTGGGATGAACACAGTGGCAAACCAATTGCAAAGTGAAGTTGTAAATTTTGCCCAAAGCGCGGGACTTCTTGATATCAGTGCAGGTGATACTAGGGAGCTGTTTGAAGTGTTTGCAGAAGCCAAGGGCAAAGAAGACCTGGCGATCCTTGAAGAGTTAGTGCTTAATTGCCATCATGGCTGATGATGTGATAGACACTTTGAATGATTTCATATCAATGGTTAAAGAAAAGCCCTTGGGAAAATTTATGAAAACATTGAATTTTTTTAAAATGGACTTCTTTATTATTACCCTGGGAAGTCAAACTTGGAGTGATGGATGTTGTAACCTCAGTCGTATAATTTTGTTGGAAAAACCACGGCCCCTCACGAGCCTACTGCTTATTTGCTCTAAGAATTCATGCATAGCCGCTCATTACAGCCCGTTTTATGTGCCCTTTTAAAAAAAGATTTTATGTATTTTAGAGAGAAAGAGAGAGAGAGCAGGGGGAGGGGCAGAGGGAAAGAGAGAATCTCAAGCAGACTCCATGTTGAGCCTGAAGCCCGACACAGGGCTCGATCTCATGACCCTGAGATCATGACCTGAGCTGAAATCAAGAGTTGGACACTCAACTGACTGAGCCACCCAGGCGCCCTGATTTTTACTTGCACTTTTTAAGACAAAGTTCCAATCACATCATTTTACCAGTTACATGAAATGTTGGTTCCTTCAGTGGATTCATTCTTTTTTTTTTTTTTAAGATTTTATTTATTTGTTTGTCAGAGAGAGAGGGAAAGAGAGAGAGCACAAGCAGGGGGAGAGGCAAGCAGAGGGAAAAGCAGGCTCCCCGAGGAGCAGGGAGCCTGATGCGGGACTCAATCCCAGGATCCTGCCATCCCAGGGCCCAGGCTTAGGACACAGCGACCCCGTGGGACATGCTTTTCCATTGTCAAGGTGGTGGCACAAGTTAGCCTCAGGATCAGCAATGTCCCTTGAAGCCCCCACTGGGAACTGTCACACGGTCCTTGGTTGTAGTTACAGTCAGTCACATGGTCAGGCCCACAGTCCGAAGGCGGTTGCTTAACTGACTGAGCCAACTGGGTGTCCCACAGTGGACTCATTCTTAATGGTGACTTGTTCCGTCCTCGGGTGGTGAGAGCTCCCACATCCAGCCTCCATCAGTTCGTGCCCTCCTCCTGCTCCAGGGGCTGCAGGCAGCTCTCAATCCCTCTGACTTAACCCCCTGCTCTGCACGGCAGTTAGCACCCTGCTGGGCCAAGGCCATGGGAAGCGTGTGTCCGGCCCCGTTGGTGGGAAGTGCTCTGTCGCAGCCTTCGATCCTCTGCTGTGTGACATTATGATACCATGACATGTTCTGTGTCACACTGAGAATATCTGCCCCGGGTACAAAAGCTCAGACGTTCCTGCTTAATCACGCCACGCCCAATATCATGTGGGCCCCGATTACAGTCTGGGGAAGTCAAAATACAACCCAGCATGGGGAAATTGTTAAAGTGATTGAAACATGGAAATGAATCTGAGCAGAAAGTTCTAAATCTTACCTGAGTTAGCATTATTGTTATAATAAATAATCATAATAATCCCATACATTTTATAGCTAACAAAATCCTTCTTATACATGACTTCGTTCGTCTAGGTTCGGGAGAATAAATCTTAAGGCTTAATTTCTCTTGGAAATATCAATCTCCAGTCTACACTATACCTGGCTGCCTTTTTAATGGTCCCAAAGCACAGCTTCCCCATTCACTCCCCAGCTCAAAAACTTTGAAAAACTTTCTGTGTCTAGAGAGTAAACTCCAAACTCCTTAGACTGGCGTTCCAGGCCTGTCGGGACCCTGCTCAAAGCTGTCATTCCATCTGTGTCTCTGGATGGCCTTCATCAGGTGTCTTGCCTTCCTACCCGACCTCAGCACTTCCTGCTTCCTGGTGCACACCTCTGGCTCCCACGATGGTGCCTTTGCCAAGGCAACCCCCACCCTATGGATGCCCTTCCCTCACCTCTTCATGTGTGCACAGTTAAGCCCAACCCACCTTGCCTTCAGGCAGCTCCCTGCGTCCTCCTGCAAGCAGGGACCTCCTGCCTTTGAGATCCCTTAGCACCTTCTCTGACCCCGTCCAAGACAGCCTGCCCTGTAGTAGAATACGAGCGTCCACAGTCAGTTCCCTCCACTTGGCTGTAAGCTCTTTGGGTGAGCGGGACCTCAGCTTGACCCTCCTATCTCAGTTATTGGGGCCCTCCCCATCCTGCCAAGTGTCTAGCCAAGAATCAGCCAAACCTTTTCTGTAAAGGGTCACATAGTCAATGTTTCAGGCTTTACGAACTGTATGATCTCTGTTGCAAATATTAATTCTGCCACTGAATGGTGAAAGCACCATAGATGATATGTAAATACATGGGCATGACTGTGTTCTAATAAAACTTTATTTGCAACAACAGGCATTGAGCTGGATTTGGTCCATGGGCTATCCTTTGCTGTCCCCCTGGCTTAACCAGATGTCTAGCGAAGGCGTTACATAAATGTTTTTGACTGTTGACTGGAGGCATGAGAGAAAGAACAAAGCTGAGTATTTGGGAATTGGGTCTACCCAAGAGCGCAAGGTCAGGGTCAGGGTCAGGGCCCTGTTACCACGTAGACATTTTCACAAGAAGGGGCGAAAAAAAAGAGTTGCCTTGCCTGGGGGGCATTCTTATTCTAGGAGAGGACAGGTCCTTGAGAGAGAAGTTGGCAGGTCTCCTGGGCTTGGTGGCATCGGAGGAAACTTGGAGGGCAGAGCAAGGCCAGCCTTGCGGGTCAGTGATGTGGAGAGTAGCCAAGATGGAGTGATGGGGGGCCGGCTCAGCCCCCGGTGCAGGGCCCCAACCCACTGGCTCGCTCTCCTGTCACCCCTTGGATTAAGGAGGCTGACGTCTTGGGTGGCTGCTTCCACAGAGCAGGTGCCCCTTTGAGCCGTGTGGCTGCCCAGAGCGGGGCCCTCAGCTTCTCATCTGTCTTGGTCAACCCCGCGCAGAGACAGTGGCCTCAAAAGTCCTGAGAGCCAGGCAGGGGGTGGGCCAGACAGGGTGGGCACGCCTGTCTTTCCGTGGGATGAGCAGAAACCCTTGCCCCTAGAACCTCAGGGGGCAGGGCGAGACCTCTCTCAGAGCACTGGGACCCTGGAGCAGCTGTAGGTAAGGAATTACATGGGGACCCACGTCCTAAAGAAGAGCCAACTGCTGGGGACCCCAACAAGGAGGGCCACAAAACGGAGCTGATGTCCCTGACAGCTAACCAGCAGGGTACTTCAGAGCTGAAGGTGGACTATTTCCAGCTCTTTCCAAGGTCACTAGCGACCTGGATGAACCCCTGAATTTCCCTCTCTGTCTTCTACATGGAGACACAGGGAAAAGAAAAATGAAACTCACATTTCTCAAGAAGAGATAGTATCATAGCGATGGAGGGAGGGCGTAATCTCTCCTTCTCGAGTCTTTGAATAAAAATGCTCGTTTGGAGAGAACTGTAATTCTATCTGCTAACACCCATTATTGTCCTCCACGAGCATGAAGAGCTACGGCCACAGCTTGGAGAAGCTGAACGTGAAGTACAAAGTTTTATTTTTACATCTTGTCCGCCCGGAAAGTTCACGACCAAACCATTGAAGAGCATTAGGAGAAGAACTCGAAATACAATCATCCATTCAGGACTTTTAAAAAACAAAGCAAATCCAACGAAGGCTGCTTCCCGCAATCCTTTTCGTCTTTCTAACTTTTTCCCTTTTAATGGATGACGGAAAAAAATGATCAAATTAGGACAGGAAACAAAGGGGAACCCAAGCGGGGGCAAGATGCCCCTTCCTTTGGGGATTCTGGGAGAGACCATGGACCGTCCCCTCATCCACTGAGTGAAGGGAGGCCCCGCTCTGAATTTCCTCTCTCTGCCGAGACTTCCACTCACCCCTGGATTTCTCCTTTCCCTTCTCAAGCCTCATTTCCTTCCCTCTCTCCTTCCCTCCCTCCTTCTCTTCCTCTTCCTTCAGTGTTTAAAACCCTTCTCCCACCTCTCAACATTTAAAAAATTCTTAATGATACAACCTGAGGTTGCCATGGCAACTGATTTCCTTGCCGTGGCGGTGGTAGAGGCCCGTGATGGTGCTGCCATTGAAATTGCAAATAATTTTGTTTTTCTTTCAAAATTAAGTAGGCTGTCTAAAATGTCCCACTGTGGGTTTTCCTGCCCCCAAAGAATAAGCCTCCCATGCTCTGAAATATCCAGTTATTGCATTTGCTCCGTATCTTTTATGACTTCCTTCTCCACCAGCATAGAGACGTTCCCTCTGGAAAAATAAGGAGAACACACTCTTTGTTATTTCTCTTTTGTCAGGGTGAGAAATGCCTCTGATGAAGTCGGACAACATTTGATGGGTCCCTCCCCACCCTCTCTTTAAATTGCCCTTGGTTTCCCATTCTTAAAAACAGCTAAGTTTCTTTTCTCCTTGAATCTTGAGGACAGCTTTGTAAACAGCTCATCAGAGCACAAAGAAGCTATTTGGGGAAGGTCTGCTTTGATGTCACCCCACACGGACACGGTGGGGTGTCTCTCCTTCTCCCACGTGCCTTAGCCACTTCCCAGCACCGGCAGGGGCTGGGTGCCTTCTCGGAGCACTGCGTCTGTTCCCCAACGCCTTGAACAAACCCCACCTGTATGCCTTCCTGCCTCCCATCTCCCGCCCGAAGCCCGCCACTGAGCCTGCTCTCCCGGAGGTCAGGGTGGTTCTCTAATACCATGCCAACATGGCATGCCTTCTGCCTCAGTGTCCCCCGAGGGGCTGGCATTGTCATCCAAGTGAGTTCAAAGCAAAAACCAGTTCACAGGTTCTGAGGCTCCTCAGGCAGGTGGAGAACATGGCAAACGGAGGCAGGGAAACAGCGACACAGTTGCATTGGGCTTGCGCGAGACACCACGCGCGTTCAACGTCCCACCTGCAGCCCATGAGTCCAGTGAACACTCTCTAGTTCTTCTCTGGAACTTTCTGGGCCCTGGGGCCCCGTTAATTCTCCTCCTGTTGAATTCTTTGCTTGGCTTTAGTAACAGTGATCTTTCCATGATTTCCTCCTACCCCTCTGACTGTCCTTCTCGGCGACTGCCCAGTGTCCTCTAAGACTGGCCTTTCCTGCTCACAGACGAGTCACTGCTTCCTCCCTGCCCCCGTGCTCTTTGGGTAACTTCACTGTACCGCTTGTACAATCACGAATTTATATATCCGGCCGGTGGGCTACCCTCTAAACACACTCTACGCCCATACAACAGTCTCCTGAGAGTCACCCCGTGGGTGAGCTCTAGAGCCCTCTGATGTAACAGGTGCCCGACAGAACTCATCATTCTATCCCCATGCTCTTCCCCGGTCCTATCAACATGGTAAGTCATATCACTGTCCACAGGGCAGAAACCTGAGCAGCGGCTTTGAATCTTCTCTCCTGTGGGCTCTGTGGTCAACCAGTTAGCAGGTCTGTCAAGTCTACACCGGAAGAGCCCCCCATGCCATGCCCAGCAGGACTTCGCCATCCCTTGCATGGACCCCTGCAGCAGCCTCCCCCTTGTGGCACCTCCTGCCTCCCGTCCTGCCCCTCTTGGCTGCAAAGGAGCTCTCTCTGCATCAGACAAGCCTGGCACAGGCCCCTGCAACAACCCAATCTTCCTTGTGTTGAGGGTGCAAGCCCAAGTCCTTGGTTTTGTCCTTCTGGGCTTGAGGAGCCCTGGGGGGTCATTCGAGGTCAAAGGAAGGCTCTAGGCCAAGGGGAGACAGAGTTACTGTGTGAGTCGTGTCATTGCCCATTTCTCAGGGTTTCTTGGAAACATATGTGCATCTCACCAGGGCAGAGGCAAGATGTAAACGCGAGCCTTTAAGTCCTACGCCTTTCCTGGAGGATGAGGGCTGGTTGCCACGGGCAGGGCCCTCATATTCTTTCTTCCCCTGTCCCTCCAACTCATAGCATGCAGTCCACAAACCGTGACAGCATGACTGTCTCCTGACATTTGACTGGCTCAGCTGTTCATTCAATTCCCACTTGCTGGTGCACTGCTCCGGGCCAGGTCCCGCACCAAGTGCTGGGATGAAGGAGCAGGTAGGAAATCATCCCTGTCCTCCAGCGGCCCCAGTGTAGGGGAGGCGTGGACACCAGAAGGGGCCACTGCAAATGATGGGGGGGCACTCCACAGCTCCCTGGCTGGGCGACCTCATGCAACCATCTGTACTTCTGCAGCCATTGGTTTGGCGTCTGTGAAATGGGGTGAGTGGGACCTTCCAGTGGCTGGGCTGGGGGGCTCCACAGGCCTGGGTAGAATCCTGACACCCCCTTAGTAACCGTGGCCTTGTCACATTGTGTAACCCCATGGTCTCAGTTTCCCTACCTGCAAGGTGGAAACAGCCAGAGTCTCCACCTACGGGACTAGAGCGAGAGTCGGATGAGAGCATGAGTGTGTCAGAAGACGCTCGGGGCAGCGACCTCCTACCTGGGGAGGGTCCTGGGTACGTGGAGGAGGGAGCTGGGGGGAGTTGGTCAGGGCGGTGTCCTGGGAGAGGAGAACGAACAGTGAAGCGTGGGGCTGAGAAACAGCAGGGGTGTGGGTGTGTCTGTGTGTGGTCTGTATGTGTCATCTATGTGTGTGTGTGCCGTGTGTGTGGTATATGTGTGTTTATCTTTGTGTGAGTGTATCTATGTGTGTGTGTGTGTGTGATGTGTGTGTATATGTGTGGTGTGTGTTCCTATCTGTGTGTGGTCTGTATACGTCTATCTGTGTGTGTAGCTGTGTGTGTATCTCTGTGTGTATGTGTGATGTGTGTGTGTGTGTGGTGTTGTCATAGGCACCTGGAGGTGAGACAGGGACTGGAGATGCAGACAAGGGTCTCACCAAGGATGGCCATCTTGGCCTTGTTAAATGGCTATGACTTTGTCCTGAGGGGCCCTGGGAGCCCCCGGAGGTTGAAGAGGGGTGTCAAGTGCGGTCCTGCCCATCTGGGGGGGCAGGAGTGTGGAGGAGAGGGGACAGTTTAAAGGACCGTTGGAGTGGTCTCGGAAGCTCAGTGGTAATGGCTTGCAGAGCCCCACCTGCGCAGAAAGGGTCTGGATGATTCCTTATACTTCCTTAGGCGTCTGCAGGCAGGTGCATGCCAGGTACTGGGCATATGGACACAAACAAGCCTCCCCCTGCCGTCTGGCGGCTCCCAGGATATGAGACCTACCTCTGCTTCTCCCTCCAACCCCCTCCCCCACCAATGCATTTTAAGAGTTTCTAGAATGTCTCTCACTTTGCTGGGATTTGAGACAAGGTCACACAGCCATGTTGAGAATTCCAGACCTATAATTTGGCAAGCCTTGGAATCACTGTAATTTAGCACCTAGTGTAAGTAGTTCCCGACACACAGTAGGTACTCAACAAGTATTTTGGTGAATGAATGAATGGCTCCTGAGTGCATTCCCTATTTTGTTCAAAGAGCAGACAAGTCCACTTCTTGGGGCTCCTGCCAGCAGGCAGCGTCCCAGGTCAGGGCCCCCGCCTGGCTCCGGGGTACAGGCTCTGCATACCTTTAGCTGACCACCCTTGCCAGCCTCCGTGTCCTTTGGGTTGGCTGACCTCCCTCCCACCGAGATCACTGAGGAATGGGCGGCGTCCTGCATGGCGAACAAAGAAGGACGAGAGCCCTTTGCTTGGGTTTGCTCAGTGAGAGACGTGGGCGCTGGGGTGGACAGGGCAGGACCCACACGTACCCCACCGCAGGGGGATGCCCGGTGAGACCACATTCCACAACTGCAAGCAGGGCTCTCAGTTACTTTCCAGTTAGTCTCAACCGGTAGGTGCTAGGTAGCTTTGCGAGGCATAAGCGCCTTAGGGATTAGAGAAATTCAATTAAATTCAGATAACCTTCACATTCGCCATCCAGTTTCCACACACGCAACCAGACAGACCCATGCACCATCTCACTTTTGTCTGGCATTAACCCCCTTCTCTTTGTGTCTCCCCACTAGCTACTGAGATAAATGGAGGTCCCCAAAGAAAACTCTTCCTTTTGAACAAAGTCGATGTATCCGGCATCACGGGGGGTTAGGCATGGCTCAAAGCCTTGAGTGGAAACAGAGAGTGTATCTATTTACCTGGAGAGCTTCCTCTCCAGCTCCTTCACACGGGGCATCTCAACGCCGGCCGAACAATGCCTGCGGTGCGCCAGTTGAGGCAGCCCCCCAGCAGACAGCAGTGTGATGCGCGGGAGTCAAGGTCTTCTGTGATTGCACGAGAACCCTCGGTAACGATGATAAAGCACTCAGAAAGTAATGATGTACTTCAATGTACACATAAAGCACTTTTAATTTTTTTTTCTTTTTGACAAAGAGAAAATTGAAGTGGACGGCTTCAGTGAAATGTACACCCCCGTCCCTAACTTACGTGGAGTGGTCGATCTAGGAATGTGAGCGCTATTGCCAAAGGCGTTATCACCAACAAAAAAATTCTTTTAGAGGCCAAAAAGCAGACCTTTGCCTCTGTTGCTTTCTCTTGCCCATGAAAGCATTTCTGCTAAAGTGCAGCTTCAGGAGTGGGGTACCCCGCTCGTGTCTCCAGGATGTGGACCTTTGGAGTGAAACTTGCAGACCGAGGAGGCGAGGTGCGGTGTGGTGGTGGGTGGGGGAAGTGTGCTAGGATCCTTGGCAGGAGAGGAGGGGTCTAGCTCTGGGTGTGTGCATTAGCAGATGGGAACCCAGGGAGAGCCCCAACGAGCAGGATGTGTACTGGCTAGCTTTGGCTACAAAGCACGGGAGAACACGCCACCCTTAACCTCAGTGGTTTTAAAGATCACGTATTCTCATAAATCTGCAGATTGGCTGGGCTTACCTTGGCAGCTTGGCTTCACTGGGGGTCTCCTTGGTGGGGGGACCTCTCCACATATGTTAATTCTGGGCCCGGGAGGAAGGGACGGTAGCTACCCAGGCTGCTTAGGCTATGTCAGAAGTGCAAGACAACAGGGTCTCTTAAGGCTTAGGTTTGGAACTGGCTAACTCACTCTGGCCCATATGCCAGCGGCCAGAGAAAGTCACATGGCCAAAACCAAAGTCATCAGGTGGAAGTAGTACTATGTCCATGATGAGGCCATGGCAGGGGTATGAATGCAGGGAAGGGTGAAGAACTATAGCCAGTCATTCCGTCTCCACCTGAAACAACATCTGTTGAGTATCTACCATGTACCATTTACTTACTCTGGTCAGTTAGATACACTTTCTCATATTTTCTTCTCAGCAGTTCTGGAAAACAGGAATTATTATGCCCATTTCACAGATGATATTTCGTGAGGTAAGGTAACCTGAAGATTCCATAGCAGAGTTGGAATTAAAACCTAGGTCTGCCTAACTCCAAACCCAGACTCTTGAATCCATCATCCATCCATTCATCCATCATCCATCCATCCATCCATCCATCCATCCACATCTTCATTCTTTCAACCAATATTTCATGAGCATGTTCATAAGAAAGCCAAAAAGTATTAGGAGATGTCAATAAAATAAAGGAGCCAAAGACAGACATGTTTTTAAAGCACCCACTATGTGCAAAGCCGTTTTACATATGTCATCCAGTTTAATTCTTACAACAGCTTGAGGAAAATTATGTGTGGTTTGGCAATGGGTAAAAAAAGACTCAGGAAATTTTGTCCCTTGCCACGAGGTCATACAGCTGGTAAAGACAAAGCTAGAATTGAAATATTGTCCTTCTGACTCCCTAAACCCTCTTGTTTCCAGGTGCCTGGCCATCTGTCCTCCTTGGGCTTGTTTCCCCAAATGGGCACATCCAGCCACAACTCTTGACCATTTCCCTGTAGGAAAGATCTCATCATGTTGCTCCACCCATGACCCTCGGAGAAAGCCCAGGGGAGCCTGTGCTGAGAGCTGTAGGCTTGGATTTGTCCCATGGTGCTGCGTCTCTGATGGCCAGAGATGGCAAGACTGTGAGAGGAGAACCAGAACAGATGGGAGAGATCCTTGGCTGCTCATGGTGACATGTTGGTGGTGCTCCATTGTGAGGACTCCTGGTAGAGCATCATCTGTGCTGTGCACTCTTCCCCAGGCTTCCAGTGCCCATGAGAGAGCTGTCATTGCTTCTGGCTGGCTGCAGTGTCTTTCTGAGCCCCTGGGGACAGCCTGCTGGGGAGGAATATTGTCTTGAGGCTGCAGAGACACAGGAAGTTAGAAGAGACCTGGGAGATTTTGTTTTCCCCCATGGGAAAACTGAGTCTGGATAATGTAGCAGAAGCTGCTGGTGCTCTGCCTGGACCCTCTGCAACCACGGCCATTGTCACACCCACTTGAGAAGCCAGTGGTGGGCCCTTTTGCTGGAGGACTGGCCTCAGACGTGAAGTCCACTTAGCTCATGTACACAAATGACCCAAAGTGCTTGGGAATCGAAGTATGAGTAGCACGATGCCCTCGCCTCTCATTGGGGCAACACTGAGGTGTGCCAGGGTGCCTGGAGGTTTGCACCCCAGTTGCCCTCTGTGGGACTTTGCTGGATACCACTCCTCGTGTGGCCTCCTTCCCCCTTCCCGTCCCACTTCCCTGCTCCTCTGGGAACAGCTTCTTAGTCAGTTAGTTCACAGGAATCCTCATTGTGGGGGCTGCTTCTGGGGAACCTGTCCTAAGTCGGAGTGGCGGAAGGGTCTAAGGAAGAAACAATGATTAATCTTACACCAAGCAAAGCCAACTCCAGTTTTACTTAAAGCTGGGTTGACCATTACTGAGTCCAGATGACCAAAGGTCATTGGTGTGATTGGGATTTTGTCAGGTGGTCTGGCTGTCCTCGATCTGATCAGTTCAGCAAGCATGAACCGAGCACTCCCCATATGCCAAGCACTGTGCTCTGCACACGGAGAGATAACCCGTAAGTGGACAAACCCACTTGTGCAGGGGACATGGGAACACTGAGCCTGTTGAGGGGGTGGGGTGGGGCAGGTATGGACATCCTGCAGGAAGTGGGTAGGGTTGGTGAGGTAGACAAGTCAGGTGGGGAGGCCATTCCAGGCAGAGGGAACAGTGTGAACAATGGCATGGAGGCCCAGCAGGGCATGGCTCAGAGTTGCTGAAATATCAAGTTCAGGGCAGAACACAGCAGATGTGACTAGGGAAGTCAGCCGGGGGAAGAATCAGAAGGGCTTTGTTGACCGCTGTTAGGAGTTGGCCAATATCCCAGGGTAGCCAATGTGGAGTTTAAGTGGGGTGGTGACATGGTCCAGCTGAGATTTTAGAGAACACATATCTCTTGCAGTGTGGAGGACAGCCTGGAGGGGTCCGGCTGGAGACAGGAGGTCATTGCTGTGAGGAGATACTAGTGAAGAGGGGCTCTTCTTTTGCACGTCAGGCTCTGGTCACACCAAAGATCTCAGATTCCCTCCAGCATGCATTTCTTTGTCATGATGCCATGTCTGCTCACGCTGGCCCCTTTTCCTGGACTTCCTTCATGCCTCTTGACGACTGGGTTCTCCCTCACTCATCCATCAAGCCCCAGCTCAACTGCCACCTTCTGTGACAGACTTTTCCTAACTTCCCATAGCCAACTAGAGACTTCATCCTCAGTGTCTCTAGTACCCCCCCCAACTATATTCTCACTGCTCCAGGAACCCCTTGAAAGTTGGGGCCACATTTTTCCTTTCTGTGTCCCCTCTGCTTTGCACTGTTCTTCTCCGTCTATTGATATGCTCCAAAACACATCAAGGGAAATACCATCATAGAATACTGCTAACGGCTGAGACAGGGACCGTGTACATGTCCTTGACCCCAGCAGCCAGCAGAGCCTGGCATGGAGTAGAAAGTAGCTGAACGCTGACGGATAGCTCCTCACAGTGTGAGGCTATGTGTGGGGATGAAGGGAGTAACCACAGTTCTCTGGATTTTCTCAGGGTCATGAGGCAGTGGGATTTTATGTGCTGCCACCACTGTAACTTCCACTATAGATGAACCCAGAGTTACTATGGGTCAGTCCCCATATGCTTATACCTCACACCACTGATTGGCCTGGCAGCCTGCCCTGTGCTCAGCGGGTCCTTCCATCCTGTGTCCCCACCGGCTTGGAACACTCTCCTCGTTCAGCCAGTGGATGGTGCAAGTTTGCAAGGGCACTATGGGAGGGTGCTCTGGGCCAGGCTTGAGGGGGCACCCCTTCCTTTTGCCCACATTCTTTCGGCCAGAACTCAGTCCTGAGGTCATACCTAATCAGAAACTGGAACATCTAGTCTACCTGTGTGGCCCTGAGGAGAGGAGATGAGTTTTGATGGACATACAGCAGCCTCTACCACAGGCGAGTTACTTAGCCTCTCCAAGTTAGCTTCTGCTATAAACGGGGAGTAATCATACCCACTCCCTCTGTCATTGTGCGGGGTGATGATGCTGTCATGGACCATGCTCTCCTTAGGAACTGGGCCACACTGGGAACTCTAAGCTCTCTCACTCTTCTTCTTAAACTGCTGTTGCTGTTACCAGACCTGGCTTTGGCACCATCGTGTGGGGACAAGACACACTCTTGCCCTTAGCAGCATCCCACAAAACTCCCATGTCCAGAGGAGGAGGAAACCCCCCAGCACCCCTTCCAGCTCCCACAATGTTGCCTGATTGCTGACATCTTCCCCTGGTAGGTACGTGAGATGGAGATGAGGCATATGAAGGACCTCTGTGACACTCACGTTGACCCCTGGCCAACACAACACATGCGTCCCAGCCCGTCCTCTACACCCTGATGGGTGTTGTCACTGTCACTCAAAATACCTGGAAAAAGAAACTTTATTGACTGCATTTTCACATTGAAAGAAAACATGTAAGTCTGCTTCTTTCAACAGAAATGCTTTCAGAGTACCCCTCTTCTCAAATTCCTCCTTTTTAAAATAAAAGACTCCTTTTCCTCTCTCTCTCTGTCTTCCTTCCCTTGGCTGTGCTGTTCAGCAGGCGGTATTATGTGGAGGTTTTTCTATAGTGGGAGCCTTTGGTGACCCCTGTCTTAAAAAACTGCTTAAGCATTCAGTAATAGCCCATACAGCATCTCTCTAAAAATAAACATCTGCTTATAAAGAATTTAACCTGGGGACGCAACACTTTAGAGGAGAGGGCATCCTTAATGGACTCTTAGTGCAGAGCCGAAAAGGACTCTATTGCAGCTGAAAACTGACAGCCTCTTGTTGTCATGATACCAGGGATATTGTTAGCAGCTGGGCCGGGGGGGGGCCTGGAGGGGTGGTGGTGATGGCGGCTTGCCGGGAACCAGGAAAGAAAGGCACCTAGGACAGACTTTTTAGTCTTTGGACCATCCTTTGGGCACCCGTGAAGAGGGAGAGGTAGAAAAAAAGGCAGGAAGGACGGGAAGAGGAGGCACGTTGGGTGTGGCCATGAGGACAGCCATGGGATGCAGCCAGACCCGGTCTCCTGTTCTGGTTTTGCCACTTCCTGACTTCGAGAACCTGTGCACACCCTCAAGTTTCTGAGCTCCACATCTGCGTCCCTCACCTGGAGATGCTGAATCCACACTGTGAGGGGTGCTGGAAGGATTAGAGACAGCGTATGTGAAACTCCCGGGGACAGTCTGGAAGATAACGAGCATTTAGTAATACAGTGGTGGTGATAACTGAGTCCACCCATCTGGAGAAAACAGGCGGAAGCACTGTGGATTCAGCTCAAAAAGAGACGAAACTCTATGTGTTGGGTCCCACGATGCAGAACTGGGGATCACCCAGGGGCATGGTTAGAAAGACCCAAACATTTATTGGGGGTTTGCTTGAGGCCAGTTCCAACTATTGATGCTACAAGCATCATCTGCTGGGCTCTCCCCACCACCGCCCCCTGAGGATATTCTCCTGTTTCCCAGGTTAAAGGGCTGTGGCTCAGAGCTGTGAACACTCAGCCTGCACAGAAAGCTGGGGTGCAGACTCAGAACTGGGCTCTCTCTTGCACACGATGTTAATTCCCTTAGTGTTTACCCCCCAAAACCTCACACAGCCTGATAACAATCAATAGAAGCCCAGTTCTTCCATCCGACTGGATGATTCCACCATTGCCCATGGCATACCATACCTGGACGGTATATGGATACAGGTATGGGAGAGGTGGCCACGCTAAGGTCTCCGCTCCTGTGGAGCCCCATGTGGATTATGAGCTAGAGATGGGTAGGCAACGACAAGTGTTGGTGACGATAGGAAAGAGCAGAACCCTTATACACTGTGGTGGGAATGGGAAATAGTGCAGCCCCTTGGGAAAACAGGCCGGCAGTTTCTCAAACGGTAAAACATGGAGTCCCTATAGGATTCAGCAATTCCAGTCCTAGGTATGCACCCAAGAAGAACGAAAACGTGCACACCAATGTTCATAGCAGCACTATTCATCGTTGCTAAAAGGTGGAGGCAATCCAAATGTCCACCAGTGGGTGGACAGATAAATGCAATGTGGTCTGTCCATACAACAGAGTATCATTCAGCCATAAAAAGGAAGGTAGCACTGACCCGTGCTACAAAGTGGATGAGTCTTGAAAACAGTGTGCTGAGTGAGAGAAGCCAGTCACGCAAGACCTCACATTATGTGATTCCATTGGCGTAAACTGTGCAGCCCAGGCAAATCTATAGAGACAGAAAGCAGATTGGTGGTTGCTTAGGGCTGGGGGAAGGAAAGAATGAGAGGTGATAGCTAAAGGGTACAAGGCTTGTTTTCGAGGTAACGAGAGTGTTCAAAATTGACGGTGGTGATGGTTGTGGACATCTGGTAATATACTCAAGCTGCTGACCCATACAGTTTAAGTGGGTGAATTGTATGGGATGGGGTTATGTCTCAATAAAGCTGTTATTTAAAAAGATGAGTTGGAGAGGAGTGGGTGCCGGAAAAAGAAAATTAGGGTGTCCTTTCCAGAAGATTCTGGAAGATGCTGGCCAGAGGAAAAGCAGTCAAGGGCCTCTTTTACACACCTGTCATGAAGATGAAATGATGTCACATGTAAAGGCAACTCACTTGGCACCTGGTATTTGGGGGACTTCAGCAAACAAGTCTGTTTTCCTTAGTGTAGACCCCAAATCCCGATGGACTTACCAAGGCCAATAGGATTTCCTTTCTACTTTGAGGTTGGAAACTGCTGTAAGCCAGCATTTCTAAAAGGGAGGAAGCAGGTGAGAGTGTCCCATAGCCAACTGACCTCGGGCAACACTTGAGTCCTGCAGGAGGTCACTTGTACCTGTCAGTGTATGCGTGAGTCTGGTCAAGGACCCCTCCCCAACCCCACCCCAAAGAGCAACTAGTGTAATTGGTTTACCAGGGAACCAATTTGGGAAATATTTGAGCTTATTACGATCTGTAATCAAAGTGTCAAGAGCATTCCAAGACCCCAGAGCTGGATCCTTCTATCAGGTGCTCAGCAATCACACCAGACATGCCCTTCCTGATCCAACTTGAGGTCCCCATTGTGTGAACCTAGCTTCTTCTGTCCTGTCCCTCAGGCCACCCCACCCCTCAGCTAATGGGTCTCACAAAGTGCTTGAAGGCCGCTTGCACTTGGTGCCTGGGCAGTAAGCAAGGTTGGGAAGGTCTCTCGTGTGCCTGACAGCAAGCCAATAAGGCCATGTGGCCCTGGGGTCATCCCATGCCAGGAAAGAACCAAGCCCTGGCCACCCTCAAGAGGGGGTCTTTACCTTCCTCAAGCCCAAGACAGAACCTCAGACAGCAGAAGGATGTGGGGTCTCAGACAGGGTTCCCTCTGAAGACTGCTCTCCAGCTTCCCAGTTGGACTTCTCCAAGAGCTTTCTGAGGACCCAGCTGTTCCTATGCAAAATGGGGTAATAATGCCTATTTCCTGAATTACCGTGAGGTTTAAATGAGACAAGTTTCTGTGAAAACACCTAGCAGAGTGACCCAGAGGAAACAGATGCTCATTATAATTTCATCTTTGTCCTTGTCATTGTCATCATCATAGATGAAGTGGCCCCAGGTGACCACTCCCTTCCAGATCACTCAGGTACGTGGGTGCCTTTGCAGAGTGTTGTATGCTATATTCATTGCACATTCTCTGGAATTGGGAAACGGCCTCCCCCACGTTCAGGCAAGGAAACTGAGGTGTGTCCAGATGACTTACCTGGGGTCAGGTTTCCCCAGGAGGATACAATAGAGGTTAGGTTTCAGCCCAGATTGCTTGCAGCGCTTGTCTCTTCCTCTCCCTGGTGAACCCCTGCCTTCCCCTGAGAGGAGCCTGGCACTGTTTTAGGAGGAGACCTGCAGGGCGCTAATGAGGGGTCTGCTTAAAAAGCCAGAACACATCACCCCCAGACATCCACCTAGTGTTCATGCCATAGGTCATTGGCTGGGGTGCCCTGATTAACGGGATCTGTCTGTTGGGGCCGGTTTTGCGGGGCGGTTCATGCCAGTGCAGGAGACCTGCTGCTCCCGTCAGCCTAGACAGAGCACTCCCCGCAGCCGGGCAGGGGCCTGGGAGCCAGACCCTGGGCCCCGCAGAGAAATGTCCCGTGTGGGCGGGTCATCCGTCTGCCTGGTATGTTGTTTGCTGCCTCACAGGAGAAGGCAATTTATTGAGCACCCACTATGTGCTAATCAGCAGTGGGGAAAGAGGGCAAAAATCCTTGCCTTGGTGCAGCTTACAGCTGATTGGTGGGGACGGAAATAAACAACTGAGAACACAGTCTAGAGTGCGGTGGTGGTAACAAACGTCAAGCGGGAGCGGGACGGGCAGGGTTGGTGCTAAGGCAGGGGTGGGGAGCCCTGGCTTCTCTACCGCATGCGATGGGCGGCCCATCCAGGCTGTGGGCGTGGGGGCCAGTGGGCAGGCTGTGGGGGGTGGCTGGGTGAGGAGCCTCAGTGGGGCATTCTGGAAAGCAGGGCCTATGGAGGGAAGAGATGGGAACGCTCATATGAACAATGGGCTGGAATTTGGACACTGGGTGGGTCCCCCACATGAGGTTAGGGACTCAGGCATGTGGATGCCCTGAAGGGCGGAAACAAGAAGACCGCCTTGTGCGAATTTCACCTGGGGGGGCCCCCGGAAGCCCTGCCGCCTGGCGTGCAGGTCAACCAATGAGAATTCACTGAAACAAATGTGGTCCTTTTCTCAAAACTAGCCCAGTGAGTTGTGCTGCCATAGTAAATGTACGGATTTGGTGTGGATCACACGTTTTGTGACCATTGTGGCGTCTCTGTATTTCTGGCCCTCTCTCGACCTTTGAGAAAGTAGCCTTTGTCCCTGAGCTGACCACTTCAGTCATTCCTCAGAGATTAAATACTTATGCTAACCCATGCCCAGCATCCCAGGCCTGGGGGTCTGTCTGTGAGCAAACAGACGACAGTACCTGTTCATTCACCATAAAGACAAACCAGGGACAGGAGACAGAGAGCAGGGGCAGGTGGACAGAGCCTGGGTGGGGGGAATGGGGAGCTGGAATGGAGCCTGGGCGTTGGTGCCCTGGACCACGTGGGGATGAGAGGTATTGTGGAAACCCTTGATGCCTTGGGGATGGCTAGTGTAACCTGAGAAAGGGGCACTGCATTATCTGTCCCTGAGACCTCAAGACAAATGGTGACCATCAGTCTGTGAGTAGTGTTGGGTGGGGAGAGCGGGGGTCTTTCCAAGAGAAGACAGCCTTCTGGCCCTCTCTTCACCTCTGCTGATGGTGCCCTGGTGGCCAGGGGCAGGAAGTCTTTATTGGAGCAGGCAGAGCTCCTAGGATTGGGGTGTGGGATGATGTGGGGGGATAGTGGAGGCCCAGGTCTGCTCTCGTGCTGAAGGCTTACTGTGCCTCTCTCCTCCTGAGGCTACTCTCTGGCCCACAGGGCAGAGGCAAGAGCAGGGAGCTCATGCTCCAAGAGTAGCTACCCTCAGCGCATGAGAAAGGACAGTTGGTGGATACATGTCCGGCTCCCTTGGTTCTAGGGGGACCATTCTGGGGTGTGATCTATACAGGCTCTCTGAGGGTCCCCAGGTGCCCCCTTTGCAGATTCTCCTCCTGTCCTGGCCTCCCTACACCACTCCCTCATGTGCTTCCTGGGATCCACCCCCGAATAAACTACTTGCACCTGAATCCTTGTCTTGGGGTCTGCACTGGGGGCACCCAGACTAAGATGAGGGAGGAAGCATCCAGTCCAATCCTTGCATTCAACGCGCGGGCTGCCACCAGTTGGTAAATCCTGCCAGGAAAGCAGAAAGTAGGATTAGGTGACTTGGGACCTCTCTCCGCCCAGAGCTTCACAGCAGACATGGGGAAGACACTGTCTCTGAGTGCCTTTTGCTCCCACCTCGATGGACCAGGACTGTCAGCCCTCCCTGGTCTCCAAATGGGCTGATTTCTCTGTTCAGGTTCTTGGTCAAGAGGTCGAGGTTCATTAAGAAGCAGGGTTGCGGGGCACCTGGGGGGTTCAGTCAGTTAAGTGTCTGCTTTCAGCTCAGGTCATGAGCTCCAAGTCCTGGGATAGAGCCCCACATCAGGGTTCCTGCTCAGCAGGGAGTCTGCTTCTCTCTCTCTCCCTCTGCCCCTCCTCACTGCTCATTCTCTGTCTCTCAAATAAATAAAGGAAATCTTAAAAAAACACACACATTTGGGAGAGCTCACAGGTGTCAGGAAGTCACAGGCAAATCTCACTTCCAGACTTTTAAGGAAGAGTATCCTTGCAAGCATCCTACCATGAGATCCCAGGCAGGGCACCAGGGCCTCTCTGACCTGTGCTCTCTCTCCTGTAAAATGGGGGTCTCTCCCGTCACAGCATGCTATAGTCTTTTTGCAACAACTGGACAGCGAAGTCCACTGATGGATGTACCTGGTCTATGGTGATGGTTATCCTCAGTGGGATCTGAGTGTGAGTGTAAGGGTGTGAGCTGGGTGTTGGGACAGAGGTAACCTGTGGAGTTGGGGCTCTCACACTCCAGATTTTTCAGGATCTCCAACAGTGAAATTGTAGATTAATGGATTCAACACATTGTCTTCTCTCTTGCATGGGCACTCTGTTAAAAAACCAAGATCCCCAAAAATGGAGTCACTTGTGCTAAGCTGTATGTCACCAACCCAAGACTTAATTACAGTTCCAGTTATCCCAGAAATGGAACCTTAAACCAGTTATGGAGGAAGCATCTGATCAGCATTAGTGAGGAGATCTGCCTGGAAACCCCTCCCACCCCAAAAGTACAGTAATCAACATTCTTTCACCACATATAACTTCCTGTCGCCACTCCCTTCCGCCTATAATGTCTGACATTTTGCACAACTCCTCGAAGCTCCTTTCCATCTGCTAGATTCGATGCTACTTGACTCAAGCTGATTTTTGCTCAAATACCTTCAAAATTTTCAATAAGCCCTCAAGTTCCCCTCTTGGCTCAAAAGATGGGAAACAGTGTCATCCTTCCACTTTGCCAGAGAAGAGCTGGCTGGGGACCCTTCTCCAACACCTCAGCTCGTTGGGGGATGCTTGAGGTGGGAGAGCCCCTCCTTCCTCCTCCAGGGAAAAGGATATTCAGGGGAGCAGTGAGTCCTTGGCGAGGTCTCACCTGGGTGGGGGTTAACAGGACAGAATCATGCTCCTCAGCCCAGTGGTGGTTCATGAACCAGAGTCCATCTCTGGGTACAACTGCTCATCGTGAAGCAAAGGCAGGCCACGGTCCCAGCCTCTGTTCCCATCTGGGGATCATTCACAAAGCTTTTATCTGCCTGTAGCCCAAAGGCCTGTTCCTGAAATCTTCTGTTTCAGAACAAGAGGGAAAAGAGGGATGAGTGATGTGCTTATATCAACCTTGGGCTGCTTTTAGATTACGATTTGTACCATATAACTTGGTGATGATGTCTTTCATTGTGATCTCTTTCATTTTTTAAAAAAAGATTTTATTTATTTATTTATTTGACAGAGAGAGGGAGAAGAAGGCTCCCTGGGAGCCCAATGCAGGGATCATGACCTGAGCGGAAGGCAGACGCTTAACCGACTGAGCCACCCAGGTGCCCCCATTGTGAACTCTTTTAAATCTACTTCTGAACATGCAGGATAGAGGCAAATTTAAGAGAGTCTTTTTTAGGGTGGGTGGGGGCTGATGAATTTTGTTTTTGTTTAATGTCATTTTGTTTTATCATAAGGGTTCCATGTGTAACTGGATGAGACTTAGTTCTTCTCTCTGAAAGCAGTCTGGAATAATTAGACATGTCTGCCATCCTTTGCTTCCCAAAGTTCTTCATACAGAATGGCTTTGTTGTCAGGCTTTTATTTTATAAATAAATTCAACCTAGTGAGTCTTCTGCCAGAAGACTTGGCCCCATCTTCGATTAAGAAAATATGATTCTTGGGGCGCCTGGGTGGCTCATTCTTCGAGCGTCTGCCTTCAGCTCAGGTCATGATCTTGGGGTCCTGGGATTGAGCCCTGCATCGGGATACCTGCTCAGTGATGAGTCTGCTTCTCCCTCTGCCTCTGCCCTTCCCTTCTGCTCTCTCTCTCTCTCTCTCTCTCAAATAAATAAATGAAATCTTAAAAAAAAAAAAGGGAATATGATCCTCTTAAAGCGGGTAGAAAGGACATTGGTTTGGGGACAGCTGCTCAGCCACAAAGTGGCAAGTGGCCTTGGGCAAGTCATGGCACCCTGGCGGGCCTCAGTTTCCCCATCTGCAAAATGGCATAGCTGAATGAGATCATCTGAAATGTGCTTCCCTGCCCTATCTCTTCCAGGTCTCTCTGGACTATGAATCAAAGCAGTTCTTAGTGCTAACATAAATACCCATTTCCCATAGCTCTGAAATCTCTGGGTCAGATTTTCTGCTTACCTGCCCCATGGAGATTGAGTCTGCCTGCTGGGATGAAGCCTTTGTGCACGGATTCTTGAAGGATAATAAGTTCTTTTCTTATCTAGCAGTGCATTAGGGATAAGATGACTATAATTTCTTGTCTGCGAGGACTCGGCTTCAAAAGGAGAGTTCCTACTTGCAGAAGCTCGGGGACGGCAATGACAGCAACAAAAATGTATGGGAAATTAGCGGGGAGAAAGAAAGACTCAGGCATAGCTATTTTGGATATTTTCCATCATTCAGATTGTTTGGGAAATAGGAAAAACACATTGTCTGCTTCAAAAACAACCCTTCAGGAAATTATTAAAAACTCTGAATTCCTGTATAACCACTAAATCTCCCAAAGTGTGCAAATTATACACGTGGTGAACAGGAATAAATTTATTTCTAGGAACTCATTTGGAATGAACTTACAGTCGGGCAGTCTTTGTTGTGGCGCTAAATGAGATTTTAAAAGAGAAATCTTTTAAATAGACACATCTAAATTATACACAAAGGGGGGAAAAACTATCGATAGATTGTTGGGACATCTCTTTTTCTTTTCATTTGTATTGAAAAAAACAGTATGACAGTAAAATCCAAGAAAGTTGTGAAAAGAAATCCCTGAAGTCTGAATATTCAAATCTTCTAATAATTATTTCCATTTTTCTATGTTTATTTTAGTACTTGTCCGTGAGCATAAGTATTTCACAATACTGTAAACAGCATAGTTCTATTTTCTGTCTTAAACTTTTGCTTTTAACAGTACATCACAAGCTCCTTTCCTGGTGGTCCAAGCTCATGAGCAACGTCATTGTTCAGAGCTGTGTAATATTCCAGCGAGTGGAACTATGCCGATTGGGGCAACCATTCCCCTGGAGCCAAATGTTTGGGTTTTCCCTTGTCCATGCTCACTGGTGCTGACCAAGCTTCAGGTAACATATTCTCTGTCCCACCCCCTCATCTCTTGAATTAGTCTGAGGAGTAGGGATTACTTGTTCAAGGGCATTTTTCAGGCTTGCGAGAGTTGTTGTCTTTGCCCTCCCAAGGTAGCCTGTTATAACGATGACTTATTGTGACAGGTTTTCAGCTCAGTCTCTCCAGCTTTGCAAGGACTATTGAAGATTTTTTTCCCTAATTAATTGTTAGAACATGTATCCCAGGCTTTGTCTGTCTACCGCCTCTGTGAGGCTTTCTGTGACCCCCTTTTACAGATGGGGAAACAGAGGTGAATGCCTGCCCAAGGACGTCCGGCAGGATGCTGGCTCTCACCTGGCGCTGGCTTCTCTGTGCCACGCCGTCTGCATGAGGAGCCCTGGTATTCCGTTAACTGGATGAGAAGCCCCCCCCCCCACCCCGCATCTGCAGCAGGCCTGCTGTGTGCAGGGGCTGTGGGGATCTGGCGTTGAGTGAGGAGGGATCCTGCACTCAAGGAGCCCCCCTCCCTTCTGGTCATGCAGACTGGTCAGGGTTCAAGTTCCCGGGAAGGGCTACCATGCGTGGCGGTGATGCCTCAAACAGTTTCTCGGAGCCTCGTGACCTAATCTGGAAGGGGCGTAAGGTCTGATTGCCAGGCAGCGGACACTAAGATTCCTGCAGACATGGGTGACCGGGGGGCCTGACCCTTGTGTGGAGGGACATGAGGGTGGGGACGGACTTGGAAATTAGGGGCTGATTCTGGAGCAGCAGGAGGCCACCTGTTCCTTCCTGGTGGTCCCATAGTGAAGCACGGGCTTCTTCCCCTGAGCTTGGGGTGGGTTTTAATCCATCTCGTGTTTCCCCTGGAATCTGGCACCAAGCTACAAAGGAGCAGGAACTTAATGAGTAGCCAAGTGGGTCCACGATGTAACCGTAAGAATGTTTATAATGTGGTTCCGACCCTGCCAGCCCCTGCTCCAAATCCTCACTCAGCTCCTCACTGCTTTTAGGATGGAGTCTAGGCATCTTCCCCCACCCTACAGCTTCCCCAGCATGGTCCTGGCTCTCATGTCACCTTGTGGGGAGTTGGCTGGGAGCGTGGAGGCCGTGTCCCACAGCGGCTGAGTGCAGGACCTCGAGCCAGCCTGCCTGGATTCACAGCCCCACTCTGCCCCTTACTAGCCTTGTGACTGGTGGGCATCTCTGTGCCCCATCTCCTCATTTCTAGGGAGGTAAAAGGAGAATCTACTACAGTTAAATAAGAGGATGTATATAGGACATTGTCCCTGGCACTGGGGTGTTAGCTGCTCTGAGTGTTTTCTCCACAACTCTTCCTTCATTGAGGGGCCCTGTAAGAATAAGCCCTCATTGGGAAGTGACCCCAAAATACCGCTCGCATGGAATGGCCAGAGCCTGCTGCAGTCCGGACCGATGGCGTGGGCTCCCTCGGCAGGCAACAGGCACAAAGACAGTGATTATCACTCTCACGATCAGAGAAAAACAACCAAACTCTTCCTTTTCAAAAAAAAAAAAAAAAGAAGAAAGAAAGAAAAGAAAAGAAAGCAATCTCACTTAAGAAAAGAGGAAAACTCGGCTCGTCTCAGTTTATCCAAAACCTTTTCATATTTTCAGTTTTAATAAGATGTGACGGAAGCTGACATTTTTGCAAGCACCAAGAACTCACGTCACTTTGAAAACTTGCAAGTTGATTTGAAGAAGCACCAAGAGGTAGCCAAGACTCGCGTTGCTCACAGATGGTGGGGGATTAGGTGCCAGTTTGCCGAAAAGCTTGGAATCGGCAGACGGTGGAGGGCAGCTGGCTGAGGCCACCCATGGGCAGGCAGGACGGGCTGCCCAGCAGGAGGGCCTCGAGGCCTTGGCCACACCCCACCTGGCCCAGGTGAGAGGCTGCCAGGTCCTCATTCGGCCTCCTCCTGGGGCTCACGTCTGAGGGCAGGACGGGCTCCAGGGGCTGGGAGGATTGCTTGTCCTTGGCACACGCAGAGCCCAGAGCCCAGACTGAGTCCTATCCTTGCCACCACCTAGCCATGTGGCCTTGGGCAAATACTTAATGTCTGTGGGCCTGACTGTCATCTTTGGAAGAAAAAGGGGAAAAGAATAATGATAGGAGCAGTAACCACAGCTATCTTGTAGGGTACTAGGAGGAATAGCAAGACCATATTGAGAGAGCCCTTTTTAACTCTAAAGTCAGCTATTTAATTCCCCCAGTAAGGTGACACGGGGAGCACAAGGGTATGTGGGGAGAATGAGGAATTCATAACTGATTGTGGAATGTCCTCGACGAGCCTCTCTTCTGCTGTTCTGGGGGTGAGCTGAGTCCCCAGAGGAGAGGGAGTGTCCTTCAGGGGGGACGATGTGTGAGGGTCAGCAGGGGCACAGGGCATTCAGGCGGAAGTCACAGCCTGGAACAGACCCCGGGGCCTGAGCGGGTGGGGCCTGTGGGGAGAGGGCCCCTGGATCATCCAGGGGGTGGAAGCTTGAGAGAGGCCCCTGGAGGCTGCATGGGGACTTCTGAACACACAAGGAGTTAGGATGTGGGGGGCCGCTAGCTACATTCCAGTCATATTGGCGTGGCAGGAGATCGAGCTGTCCTTGCATGAAAGGCTGAGGTCTTTGCACGACTTTCCAGACGTCCAGGGGCTGAGCTTCTCTTCTGAGCCAGACCTGAGGCCAGAGGTGGCTCAGAGATGGTGTCTCCTGTCTCCAGGAACTTGAGTGGGTGAGGACAGAGGCTGCTTCTCTCAAGCACGCCCTGGCTCCCTGAGGTGGGCATGTGCGGCCCCCATCACTGCAGGGCTGTGGGAGACACAGGGATGGATGGGATGACTTTGTCTTGTGCCCCTGATGCCCCTGGCCTTTCTGCTCAGCAAGCAGCCCCTAGTCCCCTCACGACCTCTCCTTTTCCTGCCCCCTCAGAAAGCCTTTGTGTTCTCGGTGATACGGAAGTGATGGTTTGCCTGTGTTTGTTGATAACGATTACAAGAATAAGAAGGAAACTCTTTTTGAAAGTCAGCCCTGGGGTGGGGTTGGTCTCCGGCCACAAGACAGACATCTTTCTGTGGGCAGCCAGGAGGTCTGAGCAAGGACAGAGTTTGCACTTCCTCTGCAGTTCTTCCAGGGCACCGCCACTTCTGAGGGGACACACACCCTTCCAGCATGAAGTATTGAAAGGCCACTGGCCATTCAGATCCAGGTTCAAATCCTGGCTCTACCACTTCTAAGCTGTGTGTCCTTGCACAAATTCCTTGGCTTCTCTGTGCCTTCTGAGACACTAATGTCACCTCATGCTGCTGCCATGGGGGTGGGTGAACTGAGGTTAGATGGGGGAGAGTGGTGCCTGGAGTGCAGTGCCTGGAACAGAGGAAGTATTTAGAGAATCTTTGTTGAATCTGAATCCTAAGAGCCTCTCACTGGGTCGGGGTGTGGGGGGGATAGTGAGCTATTGTCCAATCAGAAGTGCCAGCCATAAAAACTGGCTCGCTCACACCAGGGTGAAAGTTCATGTCGGTCCCTTCTCTCCTCTTTTTAAAAGTTTCTCCTGAACCCTCCATAAATGCAGTGGAAAGAGTCAAAGACTTTTTGGATTCCAAGGAACATTTAGTTCGAAGCAGATCAACCAGCCTCCTGCTTACTGCTAATAATAACTACCGTTTATTAGGCACTTGCTGGGCTGGGCACTCTCCCAGTGTCACCCCAGCCAATGCTCACACCAGCCCTCTGATGTACACCCCAGATTCACCCCCATCTGGCGTCGGATGGAACTTTCTAGGAAATGGAGCTCGCCTGGCCTCACGTGCTTCGTAAGTGGCAGAGTTGGGACACAAACCCAGGCTGCCTGCCCTGAAACCCAAGCCCATCAGATGAGATTGTCTTCCAAATGCAGAAATCCTTTCTGCAGCCCAACTTGGCCCAACTCTCTAGCTTTTGGGAGAAATACGTTCCATCTCTTCCCATAGCCGAGCCCGAAAATGAGGCCTCTTTCACTTCACATTTCACAGCCGACATTCTTCCTTGCACATAAAATCTATCAATCCTGCTGGCCCCCTTCCCTCTTCTGGGCATATAATACAGGCTGCTGGCATGTGTGTCTAAATAAACACCCATCAGCCTGGATCTTCGCAGACCGATTCCAAACATTGGCTCGACGGGGTGGCACTCGGGGCTTGCAAACCCGCCCCCTTGCCCCGACACACTTCGAACACTCCCCTTTGTGCATCTAGGAAAACCAGAGCGGCTGGTGGTGTCTTATGCTTACACAGAACTGTGTGAAAACCTCTGCGAGGCCGAAGTAACCTCTACTCCTCTCCTGCTTACCAAGCTGTGAGTGTTCCAAGGCCGGGTGGAGGACTGACATTTACTGTCTCCTCCATCCCAGGCTGTGGGCCACACGAGTGACATACCTTGAGTCATTCCTTGCAACAGGCCCAGGTAGCATATTAATGGCCCCCTTTCCAGAAGGCTAAAAGGAGAGGTACATTTTTGCAGGTCGTATGGCCACGTTGAGGCAGTGCTGGGATTTTTGTGGCCTTCCCATTGTGTCTTCGAGATCACGCGCTGCTCATTCAATCCCATCTCCTTGGAGTCCCACAAAGGGTCTGGCCCAGCGTCCCAGCAACTGTTTGTTGAGTGACTAAATGACCAAATAAAAGAATGAATGAACAAATTTCCGGGAGACGGTGGAGCAGGAGCTGTCTGGAATGATTTCGGGGCCTCGTTTAGAAGCACAAACTAGACCGGAAGGGCACTGGCCAATAGTTGTCCGATACCTCATCTACGGATTACACTTTTCAAGGCATTGGAATACAGTATTATCAATAATATAGCTTAAAATCCTGCCAAAGACATGTTCCACAAATCGCCCTTTGTTCCTTCTGGCTCTGCATAAATGGAATTTGTTACATCTGCTAAGTCGGGTCGACCACTTTTTTTAGTCTGTTCATTGACGGGAAGGTTCTTCATGTTCTTTGAACTATTCGAGTCATTTCTCAACAAACATACAGATACTACGAATGCCATGCCTCGGCCGACAGGAGAGTGGCCACGTGCTTCTTATTGTAGTTGAGTTTACAAACCTGATAAGCCTGACTTTTAAAATCAACATTCGATCATCTGGCATGAATTGCCCCTCATTTTCATTGGCTCTTTCTCTTTTGTAATGGTTGCTAGAAATTTCTTGGTAGAAGAGAGTTCAAAGTCATCACCCATTCTCCCTGTTCTAAAGACGAGGACAATGTTTCCCAAAGAAAAGTGGCATGGCTAGAAACTGGCAAAGCTCACACTGGAACCTGGGTCTCTGCTTAAATAGAACCCCGAGCAGATTGGGGCACCTGGTGGCTCAGTCAGTTAAGTGTCCGACTCTTGGTTTCGCTTCAGGTCGTGATCTCCCGGTTGTAGGATGGGGCCCCACGTCTGGCTCTGTGCTGACTGCAGAGTCTGCTTCAGATTCTCTCCCTCTCTCTGGACTCCCCCCACTCCCCCAAATGCTTGTGCGCACGCTCTCTCTAAAATAAATAAATAAATACATGAATAAATAAATCTAAAAAAAAAAACCCACTTCGGGGCGCCTGGGTGGCACAGCGGTTAAGCGTCTGCCTTTGGCTCAGGGCGTGATCCCAGCGTAATGGGATCGAGCCCCACATCAGGCTCTTCCACTATGAGCCTGCTTCTTCCTCCTCACTCCCCCTGCGTGTGTTCCCTCTCTCACTGGCTGTCTCTATCTCTGTCAAATCAATAAATAAAATCTTTAAAAAAAAAAAAAACCCACAAAACCCCAAACCCGGGTGGATCGGCTTTGCCATGCAAATTCGTGCACTGCTGTCCTAGGTCCCATAGGGTCCCCTCCTGGTAAAAGAGCTGCTTTTAAAGTATTGACATGCGTGGGCTGCCAGCAAGAGCAGGTCTCACAAGTGGTGATGTGCTCAGTTTCTGTAATGCCCCACCTAGGAATTTACCTTGAGAAAATAATCAGAAACGTGGATAAAGATTTACACTCCAAGATGTTCATTGCTGTATTATTTATAACGGAAAAAAAAAAGGGAAAAAGGAAGTAAGCTAACAAAAAAAAATCCCTATTAGGTTGCCATTAAAATAAACTTTTGAAGACTATTTAATGACTTTGGAACATGTCTAGGATAAAATGTTAAGTGAAGAAGGCAGGCCAAAAACATGTAGCTATAGCATGATATCAAACATGTACAAAATAGGCAATACACCTACAAAAAAGAGCCTGGGAAGCAATGTATCAAAATGTTAGTGGAGGTCATTCATTCCATGATAACGCATTGCATCAATTAATCCCCATCTATCAGGCACTGAGCTAGTCACTAGAGATACAGTATGCAGAATGAGTGGGTTCTTGCCTTGATGCATCTTGCTGTCAGGGTAGGGATGGAAGAAGAGGCAATATTAAGAAACTAATCATGAAATTAAACTTACAAGTACAAATCGTGTTATTGCTATTAAGAAAGTTATTTCTAGGGGCACCTGGGTGGCGCAGTCGTTAAGCATCTGCCCTTGGCTCAGGGAGTGATCCCAGCGTTCTGGGATCGAGCCCCACATCAGGCTCCTCTGCTAGGAGCCTGCTTCTTCCTCTCCCACTCCCCCGGCTTGTGTTCCCTCTCTCGCTGGCTGTCTCTCTCTGTCAAATAAATAAATAAAATCTTAAAAAAAAAGTTATTTTTGTAGGGTGGGATTATGGGTGATTGTTATATTCTTTTTTGTTTAATGCTTTTGCAGATTTCTTTAGATCTTACATTTCCTACCATGGGCTTTACGGATTTTCTTATTAGAAAAATAGAGAACTTAAAAAAAAAAATACACACAAATGCGAAAGCTCCAAGTACCTGGGTAGTTTCCAGTGGCCCCGCACTGACAGCAGAGCCCTCAGGAGATGCCCGAAGACGTGTGTGGCAGAGACAAAGAGATTCCTTTGGAGCTGTTGGGACTGTATTAGTTTCGTGCTGCTTCTGTAACAAATTACCACAACCTTAGTGACTGAAAACAGCTTCATTTTTTTCTCTTATAGCTCTGGAGGCTCCACGCCTGAAATTAGTTTCATTGGACTATAGAGTCAAGAGTTGACAGGGCTGGTTCCTTTGGAGGCTCTGGGGCCCATCTCCATTGCTGCCTGCAACCTACGGCTCGTGGTCTCCTTCCTCTGCCTTCCATCATCACGTGGCCTCTCCCTTCCATATTCTCATGCCTCGCTCTTACAAGGATTCTAATGATCACATCGAGGGCCCACTCGGATAATCCAGGGTCACATTCCTATCTCAAGATCCTTAACTTAATCACATCTGCAAAGTGCCTTTGCCATGTGTTACAACATTCACAGATTCGCAGGGGTCAGAGCAGGGTCTTTGGGGGCCATTGTTCAGCATAGGGGCTTGTCGAAAGTCTGCAGCTTTCTTGATTTTATCAAGTGTTAGCCAATCTTACAACAGCCCTTGCTTAACATGGTGTGTGTGTGTGTGTGTGTGTGTGTGTGTATGTGTATTTGCACGTGCCTTTGCATGTGTGTTTGTGTGTGTCTTCTTGAGCAAAAAGAAAGGATGGAATGTTCTGAAAATTCATTTGTGCCACAAATGCTTCTTAAATCTTTGGTAGCTGTCCTCATAACCCACTGGATCTGTTGTTATTGTAAAGAATTTGCTCGGTGGTTTGCATCAAAAACGGGAGAAATGGCTGGGTACACAAATAAAAAGAGAGAGCAAGGCAGAGAGGGGAGGGGAGGATTATTGTAAGCTAATGCTTGCATTTCAAACATTCAGTCCAGTGAAAACGTTGACATCAAGCATTGTGTATGTTCCTGGGAGAGAGCTCTCCGAGTTGTGTATCTCATGGGTGTCATTGGATGTTATTGTTGCCTTGCTAAATATTCATGGATGAATCTGTGGGATAAATTCTCTTGTAAACTGACAGAGGGCAAGTAAGGCCTGTCCTTGAGTCTCTCATCTGCATCCTCATTTCTGAGAAACTGTCTATTCGGGCACGAGTGTGTGTGCTTGTGTGCACGTGTGCGCATGTGTGAGTGCTGTGTACTTGGTTAATTTGAGCTGAAGAATCCCATTTTCATACTAGTGGGAGGTGCGTCTCCCCAGTCTGGGGACCTCCAAGTGGGTGGTGGTTAAAGAAGGCAAGTTTTTCTCGGAGAATGGCTTTGGTGAAGCTGCTGTTTGCTTTAAAACTAGCAGCTTCAGACCCATGAGGGGGGTGTGGCTTATTTGTTTGGAGGTAGGGTGGGTTCCAAGGATAAGGTGACAAAAAGTCACCATGTGTGCATGTGCACACACACACACAGACTCACAGAGAAGAGCTTCTTAGGGCTCAGGACAGGGTCCTTGAGGGTGGCCATGAACCCCCAAGTGCTTCTGGGTAGAGAGGGAGACCGCGGTGGGGAGACCGTGAGGACGCTGGATCACAGACCTAGGGTATGTAGAGAGGAAAAGGGAGGGACGGTGATTACTGGAGATTCTGCCCAGATGCCACCTTCCCTAGGACCCCTACTCCCACCCTTTGTCTTGTCCTCCACCAGGCTTAGCCAGCTGCCAGAGCTACGGACAGAATTGTGTCGCCTCCCCACCCCCACCTCCCCCGACCAAATTAATATGTTAAAGCCCAATGTGCCATATGTGGAGATGAGGCCTTTGGGAGAGGAGTAGGTTTAGATGAAGTCGTGAGAGCGGGACCCTCACGATGGGATGAGCGTCCTTATAAGAAGAGATGCCAGAGCGCCCCCCCCCCCCCCCCGCCCTGTGTCTCCCCCTGCTGGACTTAAACCAATGTCCAGCTAAGGAAAAAAAGAGAGGAGAGGGAGAGAGGGAGAGAGGGAGAGAGGGAGAGAGGGAGGGAGGGAAGGAAGGAAGGAAGGAAGGAAGGAAGGAAGGAAGGAAGGAAGGAAGGAAGGGGAAACACTATTTTGAAATATCACTTGTGTTTTGTCTTCTTGGAAATTCACAGTGTTCTCCCACCTGCCCCCTCCCTTGCAGCCCCTTGAACTTGAAGATGAGGCCATGAGGCTTTCACTCCGGGGAAATGAGGGCTGATACTGCCTGGAACAAAGAAGTGTTGCTGTACTTTGAGTTTCAGCTGGCCTTTAAAAATAAAAGCTCATTGTGAGGTAATGTTCTTGCAAGCCAGGCTTTCTGAAGAGAAAAGCTATTTTCTCAGAACGCCTCCAGAGCTGGGTTTCACGTCTCAGGAGCCGAAGCTTGGAGGACTGATGGGAGGCTGATCCACAAGGTGGGAAGAGGGGCAGATTCTGTCACATGGGAAGGAAGGACGTTGGGATGAGGGTCCTGGTGGGGAGGAAGAGAGGGGAGAGAGCCAATGTCTTCACCCCTCACTTCCCAGGGTCAGATCCCCAAACAGGGAGCTCCTTCCATGTTTTCTAGGCTCAACGTGGAGACCCCCACGGAGCAGAAGGTGGATGTAAAGTGCTGCAGAGACATGACCAAGGGAAGAGGTCCGGTCTGGGGGCCGGAGGAAGCTCGCCGGGCCCACCGTCTCTGGCAAGGTGCCCAGAAAGCACCTGCGAGTGTGCCGGCTCTGGGAGGCCCAGAAGGGCCGGAGTCTAGCGGTGACCTGGGTTGGACGAGGAGGCCGCGTGGTGTGGACCCTTGGAACCAGAACCAGTTAGCCCAGCACAACGCTCCAAGGACCAGCAGACACCAAAGCAGGATGCCCAGAGACCCAATGGCCATGCTAATGGTCAGGGGACACGGAGGGACCAGGGCTATCACCTGTGGTCCATGGGGTGAGTACCGCCCTGACTAGAGGTCAGTAGGGGCCTCATGAGGCATTGCTCTGCCCCCAGCACTGCATGGGCCCCTTGACCCCAGACTCCATCATGGGAAGGAAAAAGGGAGGATCCTTGAAAATGAGCAAGAAGTCCCGAAAGACACTAAACTTTCACCTGGAAGTGCCCGGGTAGCCTCGATGGCAAAATCAGTGTTCCTGCCGTCATAGGACTGGGGGTGGAGAGTGAGATGAAAGCAGTTATCGAAAACAAATGAAGTCACGTTGTTCTGCACATGTGCATAATCCCAGTCTAGGGACTGAAGGAAAGGAAGAGACATATGGGAGATGTAACTCCTGCTGTGTGAACCTGGTTCTTGCTGGCCTTCTGGAATCTTCTCGTTGCCTTGTTGCAAAGGGTGTCGGCCTGAGTGGCAAGGGGACCATGTACCAGGGAGAGGCTGAGGTCCCCACAGGAGCTGGCCCCCCTCTGATCAGGTCTCGTCAGGAGGCGGGGAGGAGCAGCGAGGGGTGCTGGCCCACCCTCCAGACTTCTGTGGGTTCTGTCAGGTCAGTGCTACACTGGGGATACCCTGCAGGTGGTCCTTCGGGCATTTATGGAAGAGTTAAAGTTCTGGGGGTCTCCACATGTGAGCGTTCTCGAGGTATTGCTAAACGCCTCCCAGGGAAATTGGACGTGACCCCTGTGGGGATATGGAGCTGTGTGACAAATGGCTTTCTTGTCACTGGGGCCACTCTTGTCTGGGTGCTCAGATGGGGCTTGGAGAGACACCTGGTAGCCTCCATTGGTGCCAACTGGGCTGGCTGGTGGTGGGCCAACCTCTGTGCTGGGCCCTTCCTGAGCTGCTCTCCCTATCGGGGTTTTTTGGGTGGAAAACCTCCTCCCTATTCAAGAGTTGGGGGTGGGCCTGAGGTCAGCGTGCATGGTCCATTCTAGAACCATAGGACATCAGAGTGGCCAGGCCTCCCACTCCTCCAGCCTGCACCCAGAAGGGGGCCGGGAAGCTTAGGTGACTTGCCCAGGGTCCCACAGAGTCCAGTCAGGAGCAGGATAAAAACCTGGGTCTCCCTATGACAAGGCTCAGTCCTCCTTCCCAGGCATCACCCTGCCTCTCATTCGGTTTCTTCCTCTCTTGAGATTTGCCCTTTCTGGCCCGTTGGAACAAATTAGACCCTTTTGTGCGCCTTTCCTGAGAGTCACGTTTACAGGGACAGAGTGTTGTCTGCGATCGCACATCTCGGAACTCAGTGCCGTTCATGAGAGGGGCAATCTGAGCAGATGCGCTAGAGGACCCCTTCCCCCTCCACCCCCCACCCATGTGTGGTTCTCTCTTCCATCTGGGCCCCTGGGAGGACCCCACTTCCTGCCCCCTGCCACGCGAGAGGCCAGGGGACCCGTTCTGGCCAAGAGGCTGTGAGAGGGAGTGACACACATCTCTTCCTATCTGCAGCCTTTAGTGCTAGGGAGGAGGCCCTCCAGCACTTTCTATTCCTGCTGCCATGACTGAGAGGCCACACGCATAGGTGGTGTGGCTCCAAGATGGCGGAACCACATCACCCTGTGTCCTTGAGTGATGTGTGGAGTAGAGTGCCCTGCTGGGGACACTTAGCAACCGAGATCTCAAGGTTGCTTATGACAGCGGCAGAGCCTAGAGCATCCCGGTATTACAAATGCGGACTGCTTCACGCAGAACCTGGAAACAGAACCACCAAACACCCCATCAGTGGCCATCCGGGGTGGGAGTGGGGGTGGGGGCAGCGTGAATTTATAGTGAAGGAGTGACTTGCCTGTTATACACAGGAAGCAAAGTGGTTCTCAGACCGGTGTGCCGCAGGATGATGGCATGGGACGGGTGGGAGTGTTTTATGCAAATCTAGATTCTTCTCATTTCTGCAACCCCAGATTCTGACTCTTTAGGTCAGAGGCTGAGCCAGGAATCTGCATTTTTAACAGGCAGCCCAGGTGAGTCTGCTGCCCGAGGTCTTGGCCCACGCCCTGACTAAGCCTCACGTAACACTCCTGGGAGACCTGGATTTGCGTCCTGATTCCGTCACTAGCTGTTGGCTTTGGGTAAGACAGTTAAACTCTCGGAACCTCAACCACTTCTATAAAATAAAGACCATGCGACCTGACCCCCAGGGCCGTGTAAGAATTCGATGTGACAAAGTGCTTTAGCATAATGCCGGGCGCAGAGGGAGCATTTCGTAAGGGTTCCTAGTTCAGTGATAGTGGCGGTAGTACTTAGTACAGTGCTTTAGTATTAAAAAGAGAAATCAGTGTGGCTTGAGCAGGGTGGAGGTGCGGTGGGCGAACCTCTCGAGGAAACACAGTATATGACCGAGTAGCCCCAACTCCCTCGCTGAGAGTCACCATCCCATTGGGGTCTATGAGGCTAAGTCCTGCCACCATCACCAAGAAGAGCCCATGAGCTCTTCTTGTAAAATCTTGTAAGAGGCCTGGGCATAGATCTGCTCCCAGGAGAAGGGACACTGGGTGAACACACAGCATGTGCTTGTGGTGAATACTTACAGGGATACCTGTGGGTCTGCTCCCCCACCACTTACCCCTCCTGGCGGGGATGATGGCTCCTGGGCCACTGCCATGTCCCCAAAGTCCTGTTAAGGCTTGTCACAAGCACGGGCTCATTAATACTAGCTCTGGTTTTGTTTTTGGGTTTTTTTTTTAGATTTTATTTATTTATTTGACACAGAGAGAGAGCACAAGTAGGTGGATCGACAGAGGGAGAGGGAGACACAGGCTCCCCGCTGAGCAGGGAGCCCAAAGCGGGACTCGATCCCACGACCCTGAGATCATGACCTGAGCCAAAGGCAGATGCTTCACCGACTGAGCCCCTCACACTAGCTTTTGTTGAAAGAGCGCTGACTCCCCTCTTGCTCAAACCACGTGGCATTTAACGGCCTCCCCTGGTGTCTAAAGTTGCAAGTTGTCCGCTTACTCTGCCAGGAGGATGCCTTCCGGCAGTCCACGTCGTGTTCTCTCAGTTCTGGGTTCCTGATAGTGGCAGCAACCTTGCCACCTGCTTGGCCTGATGAGCTCCTACTTGTTGTTCAGGACTGGGAGCAGGCGTCCCGTTGCCCTGATGCCTTTCCGGCTGGCTGGGTCCTCTCCACCCCCCTGCCCCTTGAGGTCCCCTGCACCGCGGCACTGAGCACCCACCCTGCGGCTGTGTGCAGATGGCAGTCTCCCCGTGCAGAGTTTGAGTTCCTTTGTGGTCAGGGGTTGTGGGGTTCAGTCCTGCCCAGCACCGCTAGGCTCTCAGTGCGCGGATGTGGCATGAGCATCTGAGGCAAGGGATGGGTGCAAACCCGCAGTCGAACCTTAACCATATGACAGCCACAGGCCACACCAGCAGCACTCTGGCAGAGCGCGGGCCCTTGTGTTTCTGGAACACGGGCTCCTCAGGGATGTGCCATGGTTTTCCATTTGGGAGCATGGGTCTCACGGGACAATTCCATAAGTAAATAGGAGCCCTTTCCTCGACCTACTGTGTCATCACAGTGGGGGAGGGGCAGGCCCTGGATCATTTCCTTGGGGATCACACCAGCTTTAATGTTTTCTCCTTCTGTCTCCCCCCCCACCCCCAAGCAAGCCATGCACCAAGGGAGGACAGGAGAAAAGTTAGCCGAAGTTCTCATGGCCTCAGCTCTGGGATTCTGGCTTACCTGGAGCTTGGCCAGCTTACCCTGCAGGCACCGGGGTCCTAGGGCCAGGAATGTCGTGACGCTGCATGTGTTTGATTTCCTCGGGGGTGGAGCACATGGGTGCTTGGGGGAGGTGCTCAATCGTGGCTGGTGACTGACCGGGGGACCAGAGGCCAGATGATCGATGGGAAAGGAAAAGGCGTTTGCCTCCCACACCTGCAGCGCATATGGAAAAGCAATCAGTTACTTGGGAGCCGGTCATCAAATTAGGGACCTACTTGGATCCTTTCCCTGCTGCTGGACAGGGCGGATCAAGGCATCTGTAAGATTAGAGATGCATCTGGAGCTCGGCACCCCCAGCAGCTTGGTGTCACAAGGGGTCGTGGGACACCAGGTATGCCAGGCCCACCCCCGGCTCGCAGAACCCCCGGGAGACGTCTTCTCACCTCTCCTGGCTCTGCTTTCCTTATCTGTGAGGGGGGTGACGAGAGCTATGCTGTCTACCTGCAGAGTCGGGGGGGAGGGGGGCTCTGGTGCCCACGGAGCGTGTCCGACTCCGCGCAGTGGCTGTACCTTTCACCAGCCAGAAGCCTGGCAGGAGAGGACAGGGAGCCCATCAGCTGCCATGCAGGTCTGGGGTTTCTGTGGGCTCCGTTTGCCTGCCAACCCCATTTGGCCGAGGCTTAGGAATCTGGCCTGGGTTTCGCCAGGCTGGCGTCAGTGTGTCTGGATGCCGTGACCGTACTCACGGGTCATTGGGTAGCCTTCCATCAACCCTCCGCCCGCGCCATCTACGCCGGACCTCATCTCGTTGCTCCAGCCGCCTTTCCTGCCACGCGCCCAGCTCTGTGTTAGGTGGGAACAGACACACGACGTGGTGTATTCGTTTCCTACGGTTGCTGGAACAAGTCACAAGTTCGCTGGCTGTAGACAACACAGAGTTATTCTTGGATAGTTCTGGAAGTCAGGAACTGGATATGGGGTGAAAATCAAGGGGTCAGCAGAGCAGCTTCCTTTTTGGAGGCTCTAGGGAGAATTGTTTCCTGCCTTTCCCAGCATCTAAAGGCCACCAGAGTTCCTTGGCTTGGGGCCCCTTCTTTCATCTTCAAGCCAGATGTGTAATATTTCCAGATCTCTCTGATTGGCTTCACATTGCCTTCTCCTCTCTCTCCTCGGACCCTCTGCAAGGACCCTGCCTCCCGCGACAAGGACCCTCGAGATGACACTGGGCCCGCTCAGATAATCCAGGATGTCCTTCACTCAATCACACCTACAAAGCCTCTCTTCATACGTGCCAGGTGACATACCCACAGGTGCAGGGGTCAGGATGTGCAGTCTTAGGGGACCTTTGTTCAGCCCACCAGATACGTTCTCTGTCCGCGAGGTGAAGGGGATGGCACCACCCCTACATTCCAGATGCTGGCATGCTAGTCCCCGCTGGTCCCAGCAGGCCTCTCAGTGACACCCACTCCCCCGGGACAGTCCCCGGAAAAGGAACACGTCGGGACCAGACTTACACCGTTGACCTAGTTAGCAGGATGAAGGAATTGGGCTCCTGGGGGGCCGTGGCAAGACATCGTTAAATTATTTAGCACTGTGTGCATTAGAAGGCCATTATATAAAGTAGCGAATTATAAACACCAACTTCCACAATAAGGTAATAAAATAAATAATACATTAACGAGTGTAGTGCTCCGGAGCCCGAGTGCTGGTGGTAACGGAGGCCTGCCGGGCGTGAGGCCATAGAGCTGCGGGCACGGAGTGAAGCTGCCATGTGGCGGGGCGGCCGGCTCTCCCGCCTGCCTGGCCCGCAGGTGCCTGGGCTCCAGCGCCGTGGGGTCACCACCAACGCCAAGGTGGCTGGGAGGCCTCGCTCTGGAGCCCGTTGTGAGCTACAGGGCCCCCGTACCTCGGGGCTGCTGTCTGTCGCCTCCCCTCCTAAGGAGCCCGCTGAGCTCAGAGGTGCCCCCGGGTTAGTGGCAAGGCTCTGAGCCCCAGTGGCCTGGGTTCGAATCCTGGCTCTGCCTCTTACTAAGCCCTGGTCTTCTCACTTGAGAAGTGAGTGGTACTAAGAATACGTCTGGTAGCGCTGCTGCGAGGTCAGCTGGGAGCACCCATGCGAGGCACCAGGCGGTAAGATGACTCTCAGCTCTTGGTTTATAGCTATTAGTATTGTGGCCGGCTGACGGATGGTCCCCAAAGATAGCCGGGCCCCCATCCCCGGAATCTGTGATGGTGCCACCGTACACAGCAAAGGGGGCTTTGTCTATGGGAGTGAGTCACTGAGATGGAGAGATTATCCTGGACGATCCGGTGGGTCCTAATTCACTGAGTGTAAGAACACTCAGTAATCATGAGTGTTCTTACAATGAGAGACCGAGGAGAGTTTGCGCAGAAGACAGAGCAGAGACTAACGCCGGATGCCATGATGCTGGCTTTGAAGATGAGGGAAGGGGCCGGGAGCCAAGGGATGCAAGGAACGGAGCTCTGGAAGCCGGAAAAGGCCAGCCAAGGGGTTCTGCCCTAGAGCCCCCAGGGGAGCTCAGCCCAGCCGACACCCGGATCTCTGCCGCTGGATCTCTGCCGCTGAAACCCGCTTGGCCTTCGGACCTCCAGAACGGCAAGAGAATAAACGGTGTTGTTCTAAGCCACGGATTTTGTGGTCGCTTGTTACCGCGGGCGCAGGAAACCACTACAACGATCGTTCCCAGCCCAGGTCTGCGTGGGGTCGTAGGCAATGCACGAGGCCTGGCTCTGTCTGTCCCCTCGCTACTGCTGGCTCCTGGATCTGAATGGTCAATATTTGTTGAGTACTTAGTATGTTCCAGGTACTTTGCGCGCGCGCGCGTGTGTGTGTGTGTGTGTGTGTGTGTGTGTGTGTGTGTTAGACCTACAAAAAAAATGCAAGACGGCTCGCGGTCTATTGTAAATAGACAGCTTTCCCGCAGGGTCAAGAAAGCAGACGGGCTGGGGGTTCTGAGATCACACTGACCTGGATTTCAATCCTAGCTCTAATTAGCTGTGTGTCTCTGGGTGAAATGTTTAACCTCTCAGGGCCTCCCAGTCTGGGTCTTTAAAGTGAGAGGACTAATAGTATCTCCCTCCTGGTGTCTGTGTGGGGACCAAGTCAGTATGCCCAAAAAGATTTTAGAGCCCTGTCTGAAGCATACATCACTTACTAAGTGTTAGCTTTTACTCTGAGAGAGCAAAACAGGAAGCCCGTATGTCACTTGAGTCAGGAGCATTGCTTCTGCCCTCCTGGCATAGGGAGCAGTACATGCAAGGGCCCTGGGGCAGGAAGACGTGAATTCAAGAAACTAGACAGACTGGAGGAGAGCATGGCATCAAGCAAGGATGTGGGGCAAGCTGAGGTCACATGAAGCAAATTCTTGGAAGCCACTGTGAGGATGTGATCTGTGTCCTAGTAGCCATGGAAAACTTGGAAATAGTTTTTAGGCAGGGGAGCGGTATGATGTGATTTGCACCCTTTAAAGATTCCTCTGATGCTGACTGGAGACAGGAAGGGAGGGGAGTCAGAGACCACGGGAAGATTTGAGAAAGGGTTTTAGCAACTTGGAGGGGAGAGTCAGGCATGCTTCACAGTGACAGGTGTCTCGGATTAGGAGCAAGAAAACTAAGAAGCTGAGTAGAAGTCAGAGGAAGCAAGAGAAACAGCATTTTCAGAGGCCCACTTGTGCAGAGGAGCCCGATGCGTACGGAGTAAAATGGAAGACAGGGTGGGAAGCGGGAAAGGCAGGTGGAGTCACAGGGTGAAAGCAGCAGAAGAAGAGTGCAGCAGCAGGTTTCAGAGGCCTGAAGAGCCACTCCTGCCCAGGGCTGCCATGTACAGTGGTGCAGGCTGTTGACTGCATAAGGGTACACTTTTAAGGGTATCCTGCCCTGGTATATCCCCTGCTGTGGTCACCCCGGGGATGAGACTGAACACATCCCAAGGCTCCAGCATCTATGGTGGGGGCAGGACAGTGGGGAGGAGCCGCTGCTCACCCCTTGAGGGATTTCTAGCAGGCCTCCTACGTTGTCAGCCTCCTTTTCTTCTACTGGGAAAGGGGACAATACATTCTCCTCTGCTCTTTTCACCCGAGTCCCGGGGTTCAGAAAGGATGCTGGGAGACTGCACAGCACCCAGCACTCTCCACAAACCCCCAAGTCCCCACAGCGTGAGGCATCACACGTGTGTTAACTGTTTCCAGTCTTGCTGAGTTTCCACAGAGCGCTACAACCCCACCTCCACCCACAGACGCCTGACCTCCAGGTCCCCGAGAGACCTTCCCGGACCACGGGTGGTCCTCTGTTTCTCCTAATGCTGCTTCCTTCACAGCGATCACCCCCATTCGTACTTAGCTTTCTACTTTGCTTTGGTTTCTTTCGCCTCAGGAAGCTATAAATTGCGTCTATCCCTCTGTCTCGGCCACGTTTGTACCTCGGGCGCCTAGAATGATGCCAGATGCCAGAGATATAATAAGTGCTTGCTAAGTATTTGTTGAGTGACCTGAAGGAATGAATGCATTTAGGGCTCCCGGAGAACTCCTCCGTATGTGTCGCATGCACCGACACCCGAGTACTAACCGGGGGTGTCTGCAGGGGGCCTGCGCTGAGGCAGACCGGAACGGGGACGGGGAAAGGGGTCTGCTTGTCCTTCTTAGAAAGGGGCGAAGGAGCGGAGGAGGTGAGGTGGAGGAGTTGAAAACTGGACATTTGAAGATGAATGAAAGAGAAAGGGGATATGTGTGTCTTTTAAATTTTGTTGAGCATTTTATGCCTTTCCCAGGATGTGCCTGATGCCGGGAATGATCCGGCTTGTCCCTTGTGCCCACCCAGGACTCAGCTAAGAACGGTTGATCTGAGGTCCCGTCCCTCTGATTTCACAGAATGAGAAAGCCAGGTCACGGAGACTTTACAAGGGCACCGAAGACAAGGGCATTGATTCAGATCCATTGGGTGTTAATGACGGATTGTGAGAACGTTTTAGAAAGGTGTTTCGGCGCCTCTGGGATCCTTCCGTGGAGGCTCCCAAGGAGAGGGGTTTGAGACGTACAGCTGGGAAAACGCTCTGTGGTTTCCCTCTGCCGGGCAGCCGTAGCAAAGGGAGAAAGCCTCGAAGTCTTGTCCTGTGTCCTGCTTGAGTTTCCAGGAAATTGGTCTTGCCCATCTGCTCTGATCTCTCTCTCCCTCAGCTACTGAAACAAGCCTTCCTCCCTGCCTCGAATTTTCTAGAACGTACTTAGGGAGAGAAGCTCCTTGGAGCGAGCGATCCATGCGTCTTGGTGAACTCTTCAACACAAACGTAGAAAAATTAAATTTTTTTCGTAATGAGATTTCCCTAACGTCAATTTATTTATTGGATGCTTTCTGAGCTGTCCTCAGGTGCAGAGGCTGTGGCCCGAGGCTCTGCCTCAGTCATATACGATTTCACTAATCAGAAGAGTTTGGAAAATATTTTACCCTTGACAGTGACCTGTATTACAATTAAAGCTTATGATGTGGGCCTCTTATTTGCCTAAGGAGACAACAAGATTTGCTATGTAATTTGAGAAGCACTTACAGTACAGCTATCCATGCTGTAAGCTGATTATAAATAAAGTTCAACCCAACTGCTTCCCTAAGAATATCAGGATTCACAGTCAAAGAAAAGGACACAACCCCGATGTGTAGTTGGTTTGCATTGCTTTTGTACATAAATCAGATTCTCTTAGCAACTGCTGCATATCATGTTTATTAAACACCTCCTGGTTATTACAGAGCAGGGTACTAAAAAATCCCTCTCGAAGTCTCAGAAAATCTTTTCGCACATCAACTATTTTAAAAGTCTACTGCGGGGGGGGTTGCGGAGAAGGAGCCTTCTTTCTGCAGAAGGAGGCACTTTGGGGGCTCTGGGTATTGGGTGGGCTCTGGGAGTCACGTGACGAGAGGGGCTGATTTTTTCCCCTCTTATTTTGTTTTCTCCCCAGCAAAGCAACTTGTTGGGTTCCCAAGCCGCAGTCCTCAAGGTCCCACCCAAAGGAAGGGAAATGAGTCTTTCCTTTTGTCACTGCATACAGAGCACTGGGGACTCGTTGAGTTCCAATAATGTCCTTATAAGGAGGAGGCAGAGGGGGGTTTGACGCAGCCTCTGACCTCTTTTGCTAGGCAACTATATACAACATATATATATATACATATATATATATATATATATATGTATGTATGTATTGGTACAAAAGTTGGTTGGTATTTTTCCATAAGCAACGTCATACTGCGCAAATTGGTTTTTTCCTCCCTTAACTACAGCTCGGAAATCTTTTGCTATCGGTACGTACAAGTCTGCCTCACACTTTTTAGTGGCTAACTAGTATTCCACAACAGCAATGCACACTGCGCATTCAACCCTTCCCCTGTTCGGAACATTTAGCTCCCTTCCCCCCCCCCTTTTTTTTTTTGGTGCGGTTCCAAGCGATGTTCCAGTGAACTCCTTTTTTTTTTTTTTTAAGATTTTATTTATTTATTTGACAGAGATAGAGACAGCCAGCGAGAGAGGGAACACAGGCAGGCGGAGTGGGAGAGGAAGAAGCAGGCTCCCAGTGGAGGAGCCTGATGTGGGGCTCGATCCCATAACGCCGGGATCACGCCCTGAGCCGAAGGCAGACGCTTAACGACTGAGCCACCCAGGCGCCCCCAGCGAACACCTTAGACAAGCTATTTGCAAGGGCATTTGAGAATTTCTCTGAGATAGATGCCTGGGAGTGAAACTGCTGGATCAAAGGGTATGTGAGGTTTAAATTTTAATAGACGCTGCCCAATTGTTCTGTAAAAGGACTGAACTAATTCCCATTCCCACCAGGGGTACTGGAAGCTCTTTTAGGCAGGCAGATAACTTTGCTGACGATTTCGTATTAAGGACTTCATTTTAAAAGACGATATTTCAATTCCAATTCAGGATCTTATAAAAAAAATAATAAAGCCCTAAAAATACGATGCCACCATAGATTCCATGGTAGAAGAAATTAGAAAAGGTGGAAAGAGAGGAAAAAAGTTAATAAAAGCCCAAATCACCCAGAATTCCCCCCACCCCTGATAATCACACTTAGGGAGCTTTTCTTCTAGGCTTTTCCTGGGCAGAACAGACGCTTCCATAATACAGTCACGGTGTCGCGCTGCGTACACTGACGGCTCTCATTTAACCACGGATCCAGACCCTGTCCGTGGCAGCTGACTACCGCGAATTTGCACAATCATTCCAAGGCTGTACGATCGTTTTCAATCCCTCACAGTTGGACACGTGGCGTAATTCCAATTCTCCGCCATCAGGAGCAATGCTGTGGTTCCTGCTCCGGAGTCCATGTGTGCGTGTCCCATCTCTCCTATTCATCTCATCCCTCTTCTCTGCTTCTCCGCTCCCGTTCCAGAGCCCCTCCAAGACTCCTGATGCAGGCTGCTGCCCTTTGGATTTGGGGGCTCACTGGCGGCATTTGCCTGGAGCCCCCTGTGCACGCCCACCTCTGCCTCTCCCTCCCGGCACCATCAGGGACTGCCCGAGCTCCTAAAATGATGAAAGCCCGCCCCTACCCAGAGAGGTCTGTATTGGTTTCCCGGGGCTGCCATCACGTGGCCGCCAGAAATGTATCCTCTCCCAATCCCGAGGCCCTACCTCCGACATCAAGGTGCTGTCTTGGAGGGCTCGAGGGGAGACTCCGTCCTAGCCTCTTCCAGCTTCTGGAGGCTCCTGGCCTTGCATCATGCCGGTCTCCGCCTTGGTCTTCACATGGTCTTCTCCCCATCTCTGTCTCATAACGACTCACCAGGTTCAGGCCCCTCCCCCTCACATAATGCAGGATGATCTCATCCTGGGACCCTTCACTTAATTACATTGGCAAAGGCCCTTTTTCCACATAAGGTCACATTCACAGAAAGTAGAGGTTAGGATGTAAACAGAGCTTTCAGGGGGCCACCACTGAAGCCATGACAAGACCCTTCATGGGCTTGCCTTTCCCCGCTGGAGCGCCCCCCCATCACTGCACCTGCCCCATGCCATTGGTGCTCGTAAGACCCCTTCTCACAGCCAGAGCACTCTAGGGCCTTTAGGTGCTGAAAGCTTTTGAAGCCATGGCCTTTGGGGCTGTTCCTCAAGTCCTGGCCAAAGAATGAGACCCTGTTTGAGGGCGGCCCTGTGTCCCACTTGCTTCTCCGAGCAGGTCTTAATAATTTGCCTCTTCCGAAGGTGATTTCTACACTTGCTTCTTTATCCAGCCTTACCCTCATGCATCTTGGCCCAAGACACGAGGCCAAGTGGGGTTGGAGCCTGGGATCCCTTAGACAAACAGGAATGCCACTAACCAAGATAGTAGGGTCGTGCACGAACACCCAGACCTGTAAGGTAAGAAGAAGTAAGATAGCTTTGTTGGCATTCTAGAACCTTCTGTTCCTTGTGGGCACCTCCTGGATCTTGGCAAATCTCCACTCTCTATGGGCAGATTCGATTTTTAGAAATGGTCATGAGCCATCAGGGACTAGAACAATTCATGAGATGGGTGACAAAAAAGCTGGAGAAACCATTTGGAGTGAAGAAGGATGGGGGATGAGAAGCCGGGAGGGGAGCTGAATAGAGAGCAACTTGAGGTGCCTCTGGGGGTGGCGAGCCCCCCAAGTCACTGCTCCACAGGGGACCCCCAGGCAGACTCCAAAATTCTCACATTTTTGTCCTGAAAAAAGACTCACATTGTTCTTTCTGTCACTTGAAAACAAGGGCGGGCAGTTTGGTGGGGGACACTCGCTTTCTTGCTTCCCAGCTCTTTCTCCTGCCCCCAGTGCAGACATGGAGCTGGGATATTTGATCAGAAATCCCATTGGAGCTCCAGCCTCACCGGTCGCTCTGAGCCCTTTTTGTTTTGAGCCAAAAAAGTGGGCGTCAATGGGACTCAGAGAGAGTCTTTGCCTATTGTGTTTTGTGTGTGTGTGTCTGATAAAAAATACAGACACAATAAAACAACTTCCCACGTCCAGTCACCATCACTTCATAAACAAAAGGAGGTGTTAGCAGCAAAAAGGTAGCAACCCCATCATGTCTGAGTAAAGAAAGTCCTTCGAATTGAATAGATGTCGCTTTAAGAAAATCTCACCGTAGGAATCTCGTTTTTCTCACTTGGCTGCCAGTTAGTGACAACGTTGTTGAAAAACTGATGCTAGACGACCATGAACGTGAACCAGAAGACTGGAAGCCACGGAGTCTGTGTTACTATCTAGTGGACCATAAACCCCAACGCAGCTCTGCAGGGCAGACACTGTGGTCCCACATTCCATGGGAGACTAAGGGACTTTGCTCTCGAGCACCCAGCAGCTCGTGCTGGGGAAGACTGGGGAGCCCGTGGGCCTGGCTCCAAACCCTGCGTCCTTTCCCACCCTCCGCATGGTGTGCCAGCCTGCCCGAGCATGCTCTTGGGGGAAGGAACCGAGGGCTTCATACGCACCAGCCGGGGCCTTGGTGGAGCCATCCCCTGCGGGAGGCCGGGTCAGGCCCTGGGGTTAGGGACTCGAATAAAGTGCCATCGCTGACCCCAGTGCGCTCGTGCCCCAGCCCAAGGAACCAGCCTGCTTACACAAAACCACAAAGGACACACAGCTGGGAAAGCCGGGTCACTGCGAGAGGTTACAGGGTGGGGGAGGTATGGGGAGGAGATGGCATGGAAGACGTGCGAGTATTGTTGTCTTTAATCGACACAGAATCTGAATGTGCAGATGATAAAGTTTACAACAACCCAACCATCAGGCACAGGTGAGGGTTTCCAGAGGGTGGTTTGATCATCTACATCATTTTTAAAGATGTGTATTCCATTTGAACCGATCATTCCATAGCTAGGAAATTATTATTATTATTATTAAAGATTTATTATTAGAGAGAGAGAGAGCATGTGAGTGGGCTGGGGGGGGAGCAGAGGGAGAGAGAGTCTTAAGCAGAATCCCCGCCCAGCGTGGAGCCTGATGGAGGCTCGATCTCACAACCCAGAACGATCACGACCTGAGCCACAACCAAAAGTCGGGTGCTTAACCGACGGCGCCACCCAGGCACCCCGTCTAGGAAATTATTTTAAGGGCATAATCAGAGATGTGTGAGAAGGCAAACATCCCAAGGACGTTCACTACAGTCCTACCCGTGATATGGAAAGCCTATCTGAAATACAAACTTTTGTCCTCAAAGAGAGGTCTGCTCCATAAAGAAGCAAAAGCTCATTCGAGTCATGCAGGGATTCTAGGTCAAGTATTCCCATCAAAGAAGAGACAGAGACGGGTCTGGGGCCAGGCATGGCTGGAGGGTGAGTTTGTGACCTTGAGCAGGTCACAACCTCTTTGATGCTCAGTTTTGGGTGAAGGACATGGCAAGAAGAGAAGCAGCCTTCCCGGGGTCACCGCGAGCTGTGAGGTGCAGGACAATAATCGAATCGAATCTATCAACGGGTGGGGGCCCTGGAGAGGGGAGACACTCCTTGCAAGTGTAAGCGGGAGTTGTCATTTTAAAAATTCATTTCCAATCTCAGCTTTAAACCTTTTGAATTACAGAAACTTGGTGCAGGGCAAGTCAGAGACAGGGCTGAGCTAAAGACCATGGTGGTGGGGGAGGCTGCCTGTCTGCATAAGGAAGGCCCTGGGGCTCCCTGCTCCTGGCAGCCCCGCCGCTTGAATGGGGGTGCAGAACCGCAGGTCTATGCCACTTGGGTCATTTACGCTCCCCTGGTATTTAGCACGAGAGGAGGAGTAATTGCCCTGGCAGTGTCCTGGCTGAATTCCAATTTGGGTGATTACATTCTGCCTACTTAAAATTCCCCTCTCTGGTATCCATGGTAGAAGCAATTCTTCAAACCCTCTCCTGTTAGGGGGAAAAAAAATTAAAAGAAAGGAACCAGCCTCGTCTTCTCCAGCACGAAGTATATAGGACTGCTCTGCGCACCCAGGAGAGGTTTCTTTTTAAACAGGGAGTCGATGATCCCCCTTGGAATAAATCTGTCACACAGGCTGGAATTTTCCAGAAAGAAAGATTCCGTTTAAGGAGGGGAAGCCGAGGGAATGGGGGCTATGCGTCTGAACATGGAGAATACTTATGTGGAAAGAGTCTCTTAGGTGAGGCTGCTGAGTTGCCTGCTCAGGCTGGGTGCCCTGGGGTTGTAGCTCAGACCTCAGCCGCTCCCTCACCAGGTCCCCCCGCACCCCCAGCCCTCCCCCAGAACGCCTCCCGCCTGTTGCATGCTCCATACTGCTTAATTATAGAATATGAAATTGTTTCCTTTCATTTGGATGCTATTGGGAATGATGTATGGATAACAGCTTGAGAATTCAAATTATACTACAGATCAGCATGACCCGAGAGAAGAAAAAATGTTTTGACTATTACACTAAACAAACCGGGCTGGGTGTCAGAGAGACACGGGCTAAGCAGAACTCCACGTGCGTGATTTGCACCCGTCCTAAGTGGCTTTATTAATTAAAGTGCGCCAGGACTTTGCAATGTTTGTACCTAATGTGTTTTTTTCAACCCACGCATGCACAACCAGCGTCTCCGGAAAAAGCAGGAAAGTTGGATTTCTTAAAGTTTGCCCCTCCCTCCGGGCCCTTACTTCCGAGTGATTCTTCAGAAGTCTCAGCTTCCCCTTGCCACCGCTCTGAAAGAATTACAATTAACCCCTGATGTACGGGAGGGCGGGAGCGGATGAAATATGGGAAAGGTCCGCCTTGGAGACAGAAACGCAGTGAGCCTCCTGTGCCGGGATGATGCGGGAAAGCCTGCTTTCCATCACAGTGTCTCTACTCTGGAATTTACAGCAGCAGCAGAGTACGGCTGAATAAAAAGGCAAGACACTCACTGAGGTGAAGCCCGCACATCTCAGTGTGTCTTTACCCATGGATCCACCCCGTGCGGCACAAGAGACAAGTGCCCTGCACAGCCCTGTGTTCACCCTTCCCCTTGCAGGCGGCGATGGCCATAAGCTAATTCTTTATGGCGTTTTGGGCCCTTTTCAAACCTCACCGGTGTCTGCTTGAGACGGGAATAACACACAATGAAACAGCACCTCCTTCAGTCGTCCGCTCTTAGATGGACAAGTAGTCAAGGTTGTATCTTGTCGTGGTTTCGTTCTGCTGATGCGGATGCGAGCGAAAAGAAGTCATGCTGCCTGCAAAGCCTAATAACTTGGAGGGAGGTGCCCAGGCACCTGGCTCCTGGGGGGGGGGGGGAGGGGGGACTAGACCTAACTGCCAGTGTGTCTTCCAGAGTGAACCTGAGGGTGCTCCTGTCACCGCAGCTGTAATTGCCTGGAAAGATCGGCCCTCTGGTGAATGACCAACTCCAGTCCCTCGCTTAACACTTGGAATGAGCCAGGTCGATACTAGACAGTTCCCATCTCAGGCCGGTCCCCCGTGGCCCAGGAGGGTGTGTTTTGGTCTAGAGAACAACGGAGGGTTTGGGTCAGAGCTTGGGATCTGTGCAGGGGGGTTACCCAGTGCCACCTGCCGCAGTTCCGCGGTCTTGCTCTCCGGGCACACGCCTCCCTCCTTCCTCCTTCCTTGGTGTGTCCTGCCCGCCTGGAGATCTACGTAATTAACCCTGGTGAGTGCCATCTCAGGTGGCCCCCACCTCTGAGGTTCCCACCACGAGACTGTGGTTTGGGTTCCATTTGCAAAAATACAACCTAACAGAATGGGCTAAGACCCAGTGGCAACCGGAGAGCAAAGTGACAGGTTTCAATATCCTCCAAATCGTGAATGTATTTTTCTATCATTCTATTTTCCAGCTCCAAAACCCTGTTTCAAAGAATGGTTCAGGGATGCTTGTTCAGAAAGATCCGTTGCAAAAGCCCTGTGAAATATTAGCACCATTGTAGCGGGGATGGCTCAAAATAACATCCTACAAGAGAAAAGAGGAATAAAATTAAGGCAATAGTTCTATCAATAATGGTAAAAACATGGCAATCGGCACAACTCCTTTCCAAACGGAGCGTTACTTTCCTGGTCGAAGCCATGATGTATTAATATCACTGCCCTTAACCATCGGGTTTTATTTTCTTTCAGGGCAGCTGACTGACAAGAGGTGAGGAGTGAAAATTGCAATTTGAGAACCTCTTTGGTCAGCTAGTGGAAAAGAACTAATTCTCTCCTGTTAAAACAAGCTCAAGGTTTTTCAAGAAGCCAGCGTGAGCAGCTTGGATTCCAAAGCCGAGACAGAAGTGAGTGGCAGGACTTTCAGGGGGAAGTGGGGGGAGGAGAGCGGCTTCTGCTGGATGCTTCTCCACTTTACCAGGGGCTTTCACTCGCTGGCAGTATTTACTAGAAAACAAGACCCATTTTGTGAGTCCTTCCCCGGATAAAGCACAGAGCAGCGCCCCCCTCCCACCCGCCCCACCGCCTGCATCCACGGCAGCTGTTTTGTTCTTTAAATATATTATCACTTTTAAAACTGATGGTAAAGGAAGGAATATATTCATTTTTCAGCCCAACGAGGCTGCAGGAAAAAGCAGGTTCTGCTGCCGAGGAGCAACATGGCTTAATGTTTTTCAAAAACACCAGCAGCTTTGCCTCCCTTCTTTTAATGGTATTCATTTTCCTTCTTAGAAAAGGGGTTAAAATTAGTAGGCACATTTCATATTAGCGTATTTCATGCAATAAAGCATAAATTATTTAAAATAACACGACCTTTTATCTTGCACCTTTTGAAGGAAGCAAATTAAAAATGTAAATTGGGAGCTAATTAATATGCAAATGTATTCATTCGCAGTTAACAATTAGCAATTAAACCTGCAGTGTCTACAAAGAGCACGGACAAAATTAGTAACTTAATTTATCATTAAAAAATGAAAACGTACACAAAATTTTAATTGACTTTCAAAATATTTCCCCTGCTTTTTTCCTTTCATTTTTTAATACCAAAAAAATATATATTTTTTTATATTATGCCTTAGCTCTGCAGATGAAACTGGGTACATGCAGCATTTGGGGGAGTTCATTAAATAGGATCGGAGGAAAGCATGTTAGGAAAAGTTTGCCTTTTATATGAGGTATTAAAAGATGACATTTAAGAGTGTTGACTTGTGTTTCGTAGTTGAGTTCAAGAGAGAAATAAATACATAGATTCTCCGGTGTTTGGGAATATAGAGATGCCAGAGATTTGTACAGATAAGAGGGGGGGTAACACTCTGCCTATGTGCATAGACGTGGGACCGGCTGTGTATGTGTGTGTGTGTGTGTGTGCACACGCGCGTAAGCAGGAGCCTTCTAGAAGACACAAAATAAACGTACGGGGTCATTTAAATGCTTCTGGTTCAGCTTTGAGAATTCCAGGACAAAACAGTTGCATAGAGAAGCAGCAACAAATAGCTTGAGATGTAAATAAGACACTGCAGGTTGATCACAATACACATTAACATTCAATGTTTCATCTACCCTTCCTCACTATGGCCCGGACATATATTTTCCCCTTTCTGTTCTTCCGGGAGGCTTTAAAGCACAAACCTTTTGCATATTTCCTGAATTGGGGGCTCATTCGCTACATCTCCTTGCCACCAGCCTAGCTCTGCCTGCAGATGTGGGCTTATATCTTTATACACTGGCTTTCTCGTGTCATGCAGGGGAGGGAAGAACCCAGCAAACATCGGATCTGTTGCTTGCAACCTTATTTTGGTTATTTCAACAGAACCTGCCACTCCGGCTCCATTGAGAGCTTGCTAAGTTCCATTCACGAGTGTTTTCTTTTGGCTTGTCTTGACTCAGGGCTCAGTCCGGCTAGCCGTTCCTGGTGAACTTTGCTCGTATTCCAGACAGGGCTGTATCTCGCTCTCTGTTCCTGCAGGTTGCCATTCTGGTGAGAGCTGGACGTGGTTCTCATTTGCTGGAGCGGGATTTCACAGTCAATAGGACATCGCCATGTGTCGCTGCCACACTCGGAGGGTACTCTGCACTGGGATCGGGGCTCTGGCTGCTTTCCTCGCCAGGCCCCAAACTGGCTTGTGTACAATTTAGCCTGCATGTTCCACCCTACTCTTCATTTACAGTCAGAGAAAAACAGCATCTAGGGCGAGGAAGTCAAAGACCAGGAGGCCACGGCAATACGCATGAAGTTGATTTCACTTGGTTTCACAAAAGGCATTTCAGCCTTCCTGACTGATGTAACAACACTGACAAATTGTCCTTGATTAAACTGTTATTACTCTCTTGCATTTATTTAGCTGTTTGCATACTCCTACGGAAGATAAATGTGTTGGGGCAAAAGGAAATATCCTATCTTTTCATAATCGTATCAAAGATACATTTTTTCCTCTCCTAACTCTGCCCTTTTGGGGGCCCTGTGATCTCTCTCCAATATGTCCCATACTCCAGAACTTCCCAACAATAAGAATGGCCACTAGAAACGAAAAAAAAAAAAGCTTAATTTTAAGGGGAAATTAGATAATATGCTAAATACAGCTCTTGACTTGGATAAAATTTCTACTCGCCAGGAGGAAATTTTAAATCAGATCCCCCGACCCTCACTCTAGGGATAGAAAGGCTTTTCATTGGGGTGAACAAGCTATAATACCCGGGCCAGAAACTGTGTGATTTGGAGGTTCCTAGAAGGCACTTAGAAACCAGCTTATAAAAATTGATGCTTTCTCTTTTTGTAGCAAATATACGCCATTCTATTTCAGTATGGGAAAAATATGGACCTCCTCAATGATCACTTTTCATGCACTATTTGGATTTTGAACGTCTCAGAAGCCCTTTTATGCTTTCTGCTCGCCTTGCGATGCTGAAGAGAATAAAGATTTCTCCCTTCCAAAATGCACATTTCATGATAGGAACTGTCACCAAACTCAATAAAAATCGAAGCCTGCACACCTTCTCACTCATCTGCCCAAAAAAGACCCAAATGGCCTTCCGGGCTTGCTGTGTGTCTATGCGCTAGTGCGCCCGTGATATTAAGCAGCGAACAACGATCTGAGAATTAAGTTACCACAATTAGGAATTAGAAGCAGGTGGCATAATAATGGTGCTTTTTTCATTTCATTTATTAGCAAAAAGAGAGAGAGAGGAGCTTCATTTATTTTCATCAGCGCCTCAGTAAAAGCATAGCAATTTGCAACACAAAAATCATTTCAAGTACCTCAGCCTCTCGCAAACCTCGTTTTTCTTTTTTGCTTTAAAAGCCTTTTAAAGTTCACCCCTCCCTCCCCCCATCCTGAAAGGGTGTTTGTCTGGGTGTCTTCTGTGCAGTGGTGAGTGCTGGTGGGATGTGAAGCTCTGCTCCTAAGCAGTTTTGGGGTGCAGTCTGGAGCAGAGGGTTGGAGGTGGGGGGGCTCGGGGGTGAGTGGCATCTTACACCCCGCCCACCGTTCCCCCGCCTCTCTTTCAGTTTCACACGTGCTTGTCTCAGCCTTGCCAAGACTCCACGCAGATGCAACTTCTCCCCCAAATAAACAAAGTGCACGACATCCCGACATCCGTTTGCAAGGTATCAGCCACCCGGCCAGGGCCCCCGCCCCGCGGTGCCCCGCGCACCCCACGGCTGACCGGACCCCGGCTCCCTGCAGGCCTCCTGGCTGTGCGCGTGTCTCGCGGGCCGCTCCTCGCGGACCCGGTGCGGCGCAGCGACCCTTGCGCGCCCTCTAGCGTCGACATCTGGGATCGTCGCGGACCGGCCGGCCCTTCACAGCCCGAAGCCGCGTCCTGGGAGAGGAGGCGGTGGGAGCCGGGCTGGGGGCCGGGGGTGCGCGCCCCCGTGCGTCTAGCACGAGTCCCCTGCCAGGCGGGGGCCCGGGGCAGATGCTACGTCTAACTTTGGCGAGCTCCTTCCATGACCGGGGCCTCTCGCTCGTCTGCCCTGTACCTGACATTCTCTGGGCGCAGGGGGTAGGCCCAGGCCCGGCCAGGCGCCCGCTTTCGTCCCGGCCTGCCGCCTGCGTTCGTCGGGACCCAGCAGAGGTCGCCGCGCCTCGGGACGGGATTTCCCCGCGTGCTCCCCCCCCCCCCCCCCCGCCTCCAGCGTGACCCTCTTCTGCCAGTCTGCACCCTGCTCTTCGGTGTCCCCTTGCCCTTCTGCTTTCTGGCCCCTGCTGCGTCTCGGGGTGCGGTGTCCTCCCCCATCGTTGCGCTCCGACCCTCCGTCTCCCCCCCCCCCCCCCCCCGTTCCCTCAGTGTCATTGACGTTAAAGCAGCGAATCCTCATCCCCATTCCCTTTTCTCCTAATTCTGTCTCGCGGCCTCTCCTGTCTTTCCCCCCCTACAGTCTTCTCGCTGTTTCTCTTCTCTGGCTTCACTTTTTTCTTTTCCTACGTTATCGCCCCACGATCTCCTCGCTCCTTCTCAATTCCTGTTTCTTAACCTCCAACTTCGTCTTTCTGATTATATTTTCTTTGCCCTGTTCCTCTTCTTCCTCTTCCTCCCCCACCCCCTTCTCTCTCCTGCTCCCCCGGGAATTTCACAAATAAATCACGGGCCTCCAGTTTAATCATCTCTAATGCAAGCCGACTTCCCCTTCATCCACCGCATGCGAATGAGCTGTGGCCCAAGCCTTGCAAGATGAGCGGCGGTCTGTCTGCCGGGGTCACGGGTGCCTGGGGCAGCCCGGCCTGGCCAGGCTGCTCCTTTTTGGGGGGCTTTGTTTCGCTTCTTTGTTTTTGCTTGTTTTGTGTTCTGTTTTTGTCTTTGCTTTACAAACACAGACGAATAGGCATGCCTTTGGAATCCACTGCCCTTATCAGAGGAGTGGCATTAGGTGAGGGTGGAAATGTGGGTGGGGGGTAGGGGGCCACTCCCGGAGAGGGAGCCAGTTGGCAGGGAGAGAATGGCGGGCAGGCTTACAGAGTTTGAACTTTCGAGGAATGTTGCTGCTCCTACATGGAGACTTGGCAGCTGTGAACCAGGCATACCTTTCTTAACAATGCATCCTGTCTCAGTCACCAGGAAACTTTGGAAGTGTTGTTGAGCTTCGAGAAAAGCATCAGCCACTCAGCTAATGAAAGCAATTCCGCTTCCAACAATGAGTCAGGACCTTCATCCACCAGGCAGGCGCGGAGGACTATAAAGAAACTCAAGGCAGGTGAGAGGGGAGCGAGGAAGGAATGCTTGCATAGCTTTGAGGAATATAAATGGATACAACCCTTTTGGAAAGAAATTTGGCAATCTGTATCAAGGACCTTTAAAATGCTCATACCTTTTGATCCAGTAATTCCACTTCTGGGAATGTGGCCCAAAGAAATCAACTGAAACGTGGAAAGAGCTTTATGCCCAGAGATGTAAATTGAGCTGCCATTTATGAGAGAAAAATTGGAAATAGCCTGAACGTCCCACCGAAGTGGACTGTTTAAGTCAACTGTGGTCTGTCCACTGCCCGAGATTGATGCTGGCACGGAAAGTCGTGTTTGGAAGAGGACAGTGACCTAGGAGATGCCCGTGGTGAAATGTCGAGACAAAAGCGGGATTCAAAGCTGCATGGACAGTGTGATCCCAGTGCCGTTCCGCAGAGTAAAATCTGCACACAGAAACCACATTCACAGCCTATGTCTGTATGGTGGAACTAGGTTGTTCCCCCCCCCCACCTCTCTTTTGCCTTCTAGTTTTCTGGAACGAGCATGAATTTCCCTTTAGAATAGAATGAAACAGTTGCCTCCCCCTGCCCCCCTTTTTGAAGCGGCTGTGAAAGTGACAAGGGCTAGCAGAAGAAAGTTCTAGACAACTAAGGGGAAGGGAGAAAGTTCTGGATGAGCAGGGGCTGTGACACTGAGGAAGTGGGGGGAGCTCAGCTTCTGGGATGATGCAGGGGTCAGGGACAGGGCATGGCTGTTAGAGAAAAAAGGGCCCTGGGCTTGAATCCTGCTCCGCTCCTGGACCTGATTTCCACCCAATACTTCGCCATTCAGTTGGGGCTGTTTTCTGCAACCGCTGGCCTATGACCTCTGTGTGGCCACATCTTCTGTGCTCCATGGCCACCACCCTCCTCCTTTATGCTGATGGATCCCGAGGAGAGAAAACTACTTCCCAATGGGGTTTTAACCAAAACCAGACCCTCGGTTGCCCGGCAACTGTGCATTCCCACAGCGCAGCCCCAGCTCTGGGCTCCACGGACCAGAAACAACAATGTATCCGGACAGGCATCTCCCAGAGTATGCTCCGTGGAACGCTGTTCTGGAGATGGCCCCAAATGCTCGGGGCATGCATCGAGCACCTGCTCTGCACCAGGGCTGTAAATTCCTCAGCGACAGGCCATAGACTCATCCAGCACCTTGACTTTGCGTTCTTTCACTCAGTCCATTCTCCATTTCAGACTGGTCCTGGGTAAAATTGGGAAGTCGAGGAAGTTTATTTTAGATGACTTTGCCCCTCCCATTTTGGAATTTCTCTTCCCTGCCGGGAATTCACGCTTTCTCTCCCTTCTATCCGACAAGCACTGTCCAATAGAACATTCTGGAATGCTGGAAATGTACCGTAGTCTGAGTTGTCCGATATGGTAGCCGCTAGCCACATGTGACTCCTGAGCACTTACGACGTGCCTAGTGCCACGGGGCAACTGAATTTTTCGTTTAATTTAATTTTAATTAATTTAAATTTAAATCGAATAGCCACATATGGCTAGTGACTGCAGTATTGGACAGTGCCGCTCTATAAAAACCTGTCCTCAGTTCTGCCTCTGGTCTCACTCAAACTCAAATCTATCTTTTATAACCACATGGTATGAGCTCTCTGGGGCTCAGCTAGATGTCACTGCAGTGGTGTGCCGGAGCTGGCTTGTCCTGGCTACACCAGCCTGTCCCAGCTCTCGAGAGCTGCGACTTCTTGTTGTATCTTAAAATCAGTTGTCCTGGGAGTCTTTATACCACGGACATGCGCAAATGCTACAAACCAGGTCTGTTCTCTCCATGGAGCCAGTTGTTCGGTATTTACCAGCACCTCCTCGAGTGACGGGGCCATGACTTGCATGCTCCTACGAGCCAGGGCCTCCCTGAATTTTGCTCACTGGACACGTCACTGGTCTCACCCCATACCTGGCTCTGTGAGTAAGCTCCCGCTGGTTTCCTAGGGTCAGATGGAGCCCATTTGTGTGGGATCCAGGGACTTCCAAGGCTTACATCTCTCAGTGGACGGTCCCATGGCGTCTTTTTGTCTGTCTCCTCCATGAGAGTTCCTTGAGGGTAGTGTCCGTGTCCCACTAGGTGCTGAATCTCCAGGGCCTGGTGCAAAAAGGTACTTGATAAGTACTTGTTGGATTCAAAGAAAGCTTAGTGGAAGGACCGTGGAACCCCCGTTTGAGTCTTGCTCTGGCTCTTCCCAGTTGTGCGACGTTGCCTCCATCCTCTCCGAGTCGGGGTCTTTGTGTGTTCCATGGGCATGACGAATGATCTCTTTCCTGGCTACCATATTGCAAGGGTCAGTAACGTAGAAGGAGTGCTTTGAAAAACCATGCCAATAAATAACTTGCTTTTGAAAGTCCTGGGGCATTTTGAAGTCTCCGTGGTCCTTTGCCTTCTTAGGTGTGGTGATCAAAGAGGACCAAAGTGGGTCTGTGTTCTTCCCTTGATTTCAATGAAATGGGACCAGCGCAGCCGCCCAGCAGTGAGGAAAAGGGCGCGGCTAACCAGACACTGCCCTTAAAGGAAAGGTTGCACTTGCTTCCGTCTCCCTCACCGGGGAAGGTCAGCGTGGCTCCAACCAAAGAGTGTTCTTTCTGTTTATAGACTTCCATGAGGAGGGAGGCATGGATGGTGAAGGCTGAACTCTTGGATGAGAAATGGTTTTCTTCTGACATTTAGGGAAGAAGTTCTCTTTTTTAAAACCCACAAATATTTGTCAGTTATTTTTTCTTTGAAACATGTTTTTCTCAGATCTGCGATGCTGAAGACCGTCATGGGCATTTCAGCTTTTGTGGCCTGTGAAAGTTGACTGCTTACCAGGGCTGCTCCAAAGGGGTTAATTGCATGTAAGCATTGGAAAGTGATTATCTAATTAAACTTTGAAATGGAATGGTAAAAACACTGGGTGACAGACTGTCTGTAGGAGGGTCCCCTGAGGTGCTCTCCATTTATTGCTAATCATCTTCCCTGCCCAGGCTGTGCCTGTTTCCAGTCGAGCCCAAGCTCAGCCCTCACTCTCAGAGCTCTGGATTCACTCAGAGATTTGTCAGGCAGATTTCCCCCCCAAGTTCTGTGCTGTGCCCGCCCTCTTGCTATTACTCTGCCATTGCGCCTGGATATCCCGAGACTTCCACCACTGGTCTTCAGGTCCCCGATTCCTATTTCAAATCAAAAGCTTATTTCTATACTTAGAACCACGCAATCAAAGAAATTTGAAGTGTTCGGAGTTATTCTGGATATTTCTGAACACTGCCCAGGAACTGAGGGTTCAAGCCATGGAGCGCACACGTCGTAACCCCCGGGTTTATTCAGTCCTGCTGAGCAAGGTCCCTGGAAGGCGCTCCACTGGATGGAGTGGGGACTCTGAAAACAGTGCTCTGGAGCGGGTTGCAGGCAGGAGGAAAATTGGCTGGATGTGCCGGCATTAGGATAGTCTGTGTGACTTAGAGATCTAGCTCGTCTGTTCCTCATTCCTACCTTGTGATGTGGTTATCTGCAGCTCTGAGGTAGAAACTGAGGCTCAGCCTGCTTAGATGATTTCCTGGGTCCCTCAAAGCGGGGTACTTGACATTGGGAGCCACGTGTCTTTGCCCGCTGGCCACGATCAGCAGCAGCCTGTGCTGGTTCAGACCTTGAGAAAGAGGGGTTCATTTCCACTGGGGGCAAGGAGGAGAAGGTCATAGAGGAGGTGGAGTCTGAGTACAATTTTCACAGATGGGGCTCAGTCCATAAGAGGGGAGTCACACAGAAAGGCCAGTGGGCATCCAGTTTGGGGACCAACAAGTTGGCAGGAGTGACTTGAGACTTTGTACTTTGTTTTTATTTCTTATTTTTGAATGATTCCTTTATGCAGCAATGAACATTTATTGAGCACCTATCATGTGCCCCATGCTGGAGGTTTAGACATAAACTAAACAGTCAAGGCTCTGCGTCCTGGTGGGACAGTGGCAGCATTTTGAGCACGGGGACATGTGCTCAGATCTGAGTGTTAGGACAGTCGCCGTGGTGACAGTTGGGAGGAGGGGCTGGCGGTGGTGGGGTTAGGAGCTGGGAGACCTTGAGGAGACTCCTGTGACAGGCTAGAGAGAGATGCAGACCTGGCCTGGGGCCATGGAAGCCTGGATAAGGAGGAGGGGACGGATCTGAAAGCAGCTTAACTAAAATTCCTTTGTCTAGAATCAAGGCACTCGAGTGACTTAAATTCCCCTTTAGAATTGCCTCTGTGGCACAACACTTTAATATTTTGCCCTCAGCAAAGATTACACGATGCTATAAGAAGAGCCACCCAAGGAACATCATTGCATTTTTTGTGAAATGACTATTGGGGACATCATTCATTACACTGCTCAATGCCACTTATGCAAATGTCCCTATGACAAATGCATCCTAGGGCACTGGGCCAAGAAAAACCGGTCCTCCTGACATACAGGCTGGATCCTACCTCTAGACAAGAAGGACCCCATGGCCTGCCATCCTTCCCTCTAGACTCCAGGTGTCGGAGCTGAGAGGGCAGTTTGGGGCTTAATTTCTGTAGTGTCACCTGGAATATCGTAGCCCCCGCTCCATCTAATTGTCTTCTATTCGTATTGTGAGCTGTCGTTTGGAAATGGAGGTGGACAGAAAGCCCAGTGATTAAGGCAGTCAGTACGTGGTTTAATACACCTTCTGGCGGCATTAAAAGGAGTTTGCATATGTTTCCCGAACACCATTTCCCAAACTCTGTTCCGTGGCATACGGAGGTTCCAAAGGAGGGACGTAACCACAGCTGGTGACATTTTACATCTTCCATTAATTTTAAAGCAGAAGGTTGGAAAAAGGCTAAGCCTGTCGATAGAGCTGTTCTAATGATTAAACAGGAGAGGCTGGATGGCATGACAGCTCGAAGGGCAGGCTCTGGACCCATAATTGTCGGGCACAACCTGACCTGGGAAGTTACTGGACCTCTTTGTGACTCAGTTCCTTCGCCTGTAAAATGGCACCAGGGGTAGGATCTGCACCCGAGGATTAGAACGGTGCCTGCCACACAGTAAACCTGGGGCTTGTGGTAGCTTTTCATTCCAAGGGATCATCTACCTTTGGGAAAGGGTTTCCATCCCCTGGCAACCCTGGGAGGTCCGGGTGACAGACGGCCGTGGGAAGTGTGACACTCGATAGCAGGTTGCATCGTCGCCTCCCCGCTGCCGAGCTGTGTGTTTCGTATTTGACAATTGCTGGTCTTTGTTATGCATTTTATCTCATAATTTTAACATTTATTGGTGCAATTATTCAATGTTTACTTTATATTAAGCATATGGATCACATTTTGATCATTTCTTACCACAATTTATTCAACCGCGAGACCGTTTTTGTGCGTCGATGTTCATTTGAATGATATGGCAAGAGATTCTATTGGCACTCTGACCCAAACGGTACGATTTAAGTGATCTTCATGGTCAAACAAGTTTGGGAAATACTGCCTGATATTGCCTTTTAGTTGCGTATGGCAGTCCTTGAGCAGGTTTGCCGTGTGGGCTCAGGTGCGGCACTAGACATCTTGGACCTTCAAAACATCACCGCTCTTTATCATGAAAATTTGCTCTGTGTAAGCCATGGTGTTTTGACCATGGGTTACATAGATCAGAATTTCACCACCTTTATTTATTTTTTTTAAAGATTTATTTATTTATTTATTTGACAGAGAGAGAGAGAGACAGCCAGCGAGAGAGGGAACACAAGCAGGGGGAGTGGGAGAGGAAGAAGCAGGCTCCCAGCGGAGGAGCCCGATGTGGGGCTCCATCCCGGAACGCCAGGATCACACCCTGAGCCGAAGGCAGATGCTTAACGACTGCGCCACCCAGGCACCCCAAAATTTCACCACCTTTAAAACGATGCCTGTGTGTTTATCATTGGTTCATTCATTTACTTAATAATCATTTGTTGAGTCCTTGGTATGTGCCAGGTGCCATGCTATGCATTGGCAGTATTGCTTTCTATTTTTCATGTTCTAGAGCTCTGCTTCCAATATGGTAGCCGTAAGCCACACATGGCTATTGAGCACTTGAAATGTGGCTAATCCAAAGGGAGATGTGGGGCTCGTGTTACAAACACACCGAACTCGAAGACTTAGTATGAAAAGGAATACAAAGTATTTTAAAAATAACACATATTTTACATATTTATTATATATTAAATATATGAATATAATTTAAATAATTAATATCAGTTACATGTTGAAATATTTTAGGCCTATCAGGTTAAATAACATTTACTGTTAGAATTCATTTCACCTGCTACATTTTACTTTTTAAATGCAGCCACTGGAAACTTTTTAGAGTACAAATGTGGCTCACATTCTCTTCCTCCTGGACAGAGCTGGTCTAGAAGATTTGCAGACGTGTAATTGGTTGATTATAAAACAACAAGGAGAGCGCTATAATTTTCCACATCTCCCTAGAGCTGGAGCCTGGCGTGGAGAGGCCTCCCCAAAGGCAGGCAGGGGAGGTCAGCAGAGGCTCCAGCTGTGTGGGGAGGCTCGAGGTGCTAACTGGGGTTGGGGTGAGGAGGTTGGAGTTGGAACCCAGGGCACTGAGTGAGCGCCAACATACTGGGATCCAGTGGTGGCTTGAGGGTGTATAAGTCAGCTTTTGCTATGTAACAAACAGTCACAAAATGCCAAAGATGTACAAGAATATGCATTTGTTTCTCACTCATGGGGCTTAACTGGGGTTCTGCTGATCTAGGCTGGGCTTGGCTTCTCCCTGACAATTGGGCTCAAGTCTACTTCTAGGCTGTTCATTTCAGGGCCCAGGCGGAAGGGGCCGCAACTAGCCAGGAGAAGCAGTCACATGATGGCATAGGTCGTGCAAGTGCTTCCAGCCCTTGGCTCAGTCACATTGGCTAACATCCCATCAGCCACAGCAAGTCACATGACTGTGGCCCAATTCGGCAGCAGGGAAGAGTACTTTGCCCCTGTGTATCATGAGGCCAGGGCGAGCCATAATGGCCAAGCCCTACATTTGTTGGACAGAGGAAAATACTCCTTCCTCAGTGGTGGGGCTGGGGAGGGAGTGCATTCTGTGCAACAATAATCAGATCTATCACTGTGCAACCACGATTAGAGGTGGGGGAAGGCAAGTCTGTTCTGCATGACTGGGATGAAAGGAACAGAGGACTCATGGTCCATGGGAAGGGTGACCATGTAGTTTACAAGTCCTTCTGAGAGGGAAGTGGGGCTATTAGTGATTATACTGGGATAGGGATAAATTGGGACGGTCCCAGGACCACCCTCACTGCAAGCCAAATCCTTAGCACAGATGCGCTTTGTTTTACTGAAATATTTTCTTTTCATTTTTTCTTTAAGAATAAATTTGAGGGGCGCCTGGGGGGCTCAGTCAGTTAAGCGTCTACCTTCGGTTCAGGTCATGATCTCAGGGTCTGGGGATCAAGCCCCGCATTGGGATCCCAGCTTAGGGGGAATCTGCTTCTCCCTCTCCCTCCACCCTTTCCCACTGCTCGTGCTTTCTCTCTCCCCTGCTCTCTCAAATAAATAAATAAAATCTTTAAAAAAAAAAGAAGAAAAAAAGGAATACATTTGAATGTTCTTTAGAGAAGCCTGTGTTCTCATGCTCCACACAGGCCAGGCACTGTTTGGTCTTACACGTCACCAGATCACCTGCCTGGCACGTGAGTTGCGGCTCCCGGTGGAACAGCTGTAGCTTGCTTTTCGCGGCCACACTGCGTGGGTGCCACATTGGATTCCTGGGGCTGCTGTACCAATTACTGCACATTTGGTGGCTAAAACAACAGAAACTTATCTTCTCACAGTTCTGGAGGCCAGAAGTTTGAATTCAAGGCTGCCAGCAGGGTTGCTTTCTTTAAAGGCTCTGAGTGAGAATCCATTCCATGCCTCTTTCCCGCTTCTAGGGGCAGCCAGAAATCCTTGGGGTGCCTTGGCTCATGGCCGCCTCTCTCCCATCCCTGCCTCCATCTTCATATGGCCTTCTCCCTGGTCTTCCAGGATCCCCGTGTCAAATTTTCTCTTATAAGGACACTGGTCCTAGATCCGGGATGATCTCATCTTGGGATCTTCAATGTAATTGCATCTGCAAAGACCATATTCCCAGAGACAGTCACACTCACAAGTACCAGAGGTGAGGACCTGAGTGTATCTTTTCTAGGGAGCACAATTCAACCCAATACAGGTGGATTGCCAGGTGGGCCTCAGAGAGCAGAGTGTGTGAGGGCAGGGGCAAAGCAGGGTGACGGTGGACATATTGTCATCTCTCCTGGGAGTGGGGGGGCTGGGGAGAGCTTTCCTGGAAGAAGCCCTTGGGGTGGGTCTTGAAGGCTGAATGGAGTGTGGCTGGGCGGGGGGAGGGGGGAGAGGCCATGGCAGCAGAGAAATAAGCAAACCACAGAAATGTGGAACAGCCTGGGGGCTGCCGGGGGAGGGGGGCTCCTAACTAGCTTGCAGTCGCTGGAGCACAGGGTATGGAAGGGAGGACAGGGAACGGGCAGGTGACCAGGCAGGGCTTCGGGTGTCAGAATATGGTATTTGGCCTTTATCAGGACCACGCAGAGGAAATGAATGCCTAACTGTACAGTTTTCATTTATGTACAAGGTCCTAGGTGGAAGTGGCAGAGACTGCCTTGTTGTTCACCCACTGAATCTTGTTCCCTCCGGGGCACGTAAGTGAACTACACACCCCAGGCTCCCTTGCGGTCAGGTGACCATGCGAACTTGGCCAATGAAACGTGGGGGAAGCAATAGATGCCACTTCTAGACCTGGCCGCGGAAATCCACCACACAATCCTGCATACTCTCTCCTTTCCCTCATCTGCCTGCCAGCTGCAGATGGGTTAGTGGGGGACTCAGAGCCCAGACAGAAGAGGCCTGGGTGTCTCAATGGCTGCACTGAGCCCAGTTCCCCACAAGCCCGTATTGGGCTGCACTGCGTGTATGAATAAACCTTATGGAGGGAAACCACTGAGATTTGGGAGTTTATAACTTCTAACTGTTGCTAGGGCACAGCCCCCTACAGAAAACGGAAGCACGTGATTCGAAGTCCGTGGGATTGAAGAACGGGGCCAGATGGAGGCCTGGCCTGGGAGAGGCTAATGTGGCTCAGAGGTGGTCTTCAGGGCCCTGCTCCTGAAAGTAAGCTTGCCTGATAAGACTTAAGTCCTGAGGGACTGGCCAGGGCAGGCACACTTCCCAAGGAGGTCCTAGGTAGAAAGGAGCCAGAAGTGTTTAGATGGGGTCTCTAGTGCGCAGGGGCCAGAGCGAGCAGCTGCTGGAAGCGTGAGCAGAAGCAAGGGCTGGAGACCAAGGTCAGGAACTCAGCCTGGGTTAGGAGCACAGTGGGACCGTGAGAAGGTGTCGGGGGTGAGTATGGGGACCCAGCCCGCTGCGAGGCAAGGGTGGCTGTGAGGTGAGACGGTGTGCCAGGGGGTCTTGACGATACAGGACAGAAACCGCGCCGAGCCCTTCTGTAGGTAGCAGCTGTCTTTCGTTCCTTCACTCATTCATTGATTCATTCCACCCACGAGCCGGCGTGAGCAGCTAACCCACCCCGACCCCTGCGGTGCGGCCAGGGCTCGGGGAGGCTCACAGGCCACCGTAGCGATACTAGAGCAGAGCATGCGCAGTGCCCTGACAGGGGGCGGAGTTGGGCGTGGAGGAGTCTCTAGGTGGCACTTGTCCACAGCCCGGAGGTAGGGTGCTTCTGATCACAGTGGCAGCCCTGAAGTGGACCCTTCCCTCACCTCAAGCATGGCTCGGGGGGTGCTCTCCAGCTACAGAACTGTGCTTTACCTACTTACCAGTGAAAGCCTCCTTTGTCCCTCTTCCTTAGGAAGGACAATGTCGTGGTCTGTTCCCTTTGTGCTCAGGGGCCAGCAAGCTTTTGGTGGATGTTAAATGCAATATTACCCACTTATTTTAGCAGTGTCTGCTTTGGTGCCCACTGGTAGCTCGAGGACACACATATGCACACACACGCACACACACATACACACACACAGCCCATGGGGTCTGGCAGATGCAATTAGCCTCTGGGTCCCTCAGAATTAGATGCAGGTGGCTAATTGTCCATGCCAGGAGGCAACTGTGGGCACAATTAGTCATGTCTCTCCCCCCACTCGGGGCTAATAATGGGTGGGGAATCTGAGGGGGGAGGGAGAAAATCCGATGGGGCTGGGTCTCTCCCTTAGCCCTGAGTTCTGACAGGCAGCTTTGGGCGGGAGTGCTCATCCTTTGGACCTGGGGAGGGGTTCCGGGGCAGGTGAGGGGGAGGGTGGCAGCTCTTCTGAGGATGCACGGGCTCCTCGCCTCCCCTACCCCGCCCACTGGGCACATTGGAGTCCCCTTGTCCCAGTCTACTAATGATCCCAACCCCCTGCTTTTGTGTAGCTTGTTAGGGTTTTCAAAGCCCTTTTGCATGCATTATTACATCCAACAGCCCCATGACTGGGAGGGGCTGTGCTGTGGTTATCACATCCCAATTTACAGATGAGGAAGTGGAGGTTCACTTGGCCATCCCCGGAGCCTCTGGTAAGAACCCAGGCCTGGGACATGCTGCCTGTGAGCTGCCTTTGTCCTTCTTCTTTTTTCCCTGGGGTGGAGGGGGGGGTGACAAAGGGGCAACTCCCCCAGGGCCAGAGAGAGCTCCTTAGAGCCAAGCAGGCTGTGGAAATTCCAGATGTAAAGTTTACCTCTGTAAATTTTAAACAACATTTGTTTAAGCATGGAAGGTCTTCCCTGTCCAAGACCTGTTCAAGGAGTCATGGGGGTCCTGAGATGGAGCAGGCGCAGTCCCAGCTTCTAAGGAATTTACGGTCCAGTAGAGAGAATAAGATGTGAACATCATATCCATCATCCCAGCCAGAATGCTTCCCTAATGAGCCCCCTAAACTGCGGCGTGACTTTGGTCACTTCTCCTTGTCTCTCTGGGGCTCTGTTTCCAGAGCTGCTAAAGTAGGGTGTTGAGCCTCAATGACGTCTCGGGCTCTGACCAGTTCTTTCCACTGATTTCTAACAGTGCAATGGAATCAAGAAGGACGTGATTCCTATGACTGGGGAGGAGAAATTGGGGAAGGGGGTACACCTTGCATTTGGTCTTGAAGGATTTCAACACGGGAGAGGGCAGAACAGGCCTATATTCTAATCCAGGCTCTGCTCAAACTTGTTTTTGGTTGCAAGTAATGGAAACTTAACTCTGAGGGCATTGAAGGGAATATGTTGGCTAGCGTATTGTGGTAACCAGTCTCTAAAACTGTGTTCTTAGTGAATCAAGCCTCTTGGTACATATGCCTTGTGTAGGATCCTCCTCTGGAATCTAGGCTGATCCAGAAACTCACTTACAACCAGTCGAAGTGGAAGAAATGATGCTGCCTGGCTCCTGAGACAGAAGCGTTGTAGCTTCCACCTTCTCTTGGAACCGCTCATCCCAAGTAAAGCCAGACATTGCATGAGGTTCGACTCTGATGAGACCTCCATGCTATGAGGAAGTCCAAACCAGCCATGTGGACAGGCTGCATGGAGAGAGATGCCTGACCAGCCCCCAGGGGGTCCACCCATACTATCCTAGCCAACAGACATGTTAGTGAAGATGCCATTTTACACATTAAGTTTGCTTGACATCTGAATACAACAACATGATAGACCCCAAGTCGGGGTCTAGTTGAGCTCATTAATCCACAGAACCATGACAGTAATAATGAATTACTGTTTTAAGCCACTGAATTTTGGGATGGTTTGTTATGGCAGCAATTGAGGACTGGAATACATATGTAATGCAAGAGTCCAGGGAGGTCTGGTTTCAGGTGTGGCTAGATCCAGAGGCTCAAATAATATTGCTGGATCTTGTTTTTCTTTTTCATGTCTTGTTCTCTTCTATGCTGGCTTCTTCCTAAACCACCTCTCTCCACTCATATTGCCCAAAACTTCCAGACTTGCATCACCCCTGCTTCCAGCAATACCAGGAACATACCTGATCTATCTCAGTAGGTACGTGAACTTCCGGAAATACATCCCATTAGCCTAGTGATCTTCCTTCACATTAAGGGTGCAGAAGAAACAATCTCCACCTCCAGAAGCAGGACTAGTTATCAGCTGAAGCCAAACCATGGCTTGAGTATGGAGGATGACACTCTCTAAAAGGATCTTTAAGGGCAATATTATCACGAGAGGTGGTGGATAATGGACCCTGGATAGGCACAAAATAGATGTTCATTCCTGTCACCTTGTGTAATATAGGGAACTTCCCTAGATCTTCGTCTCCTTCTATTTTATTTATTTTTAAAGATTTTATTTTATTTATTTGACAGAGACAGCCAGTGAGAGAGGGAACACAAGCAGAAGGAGTGGGAGAGGAAGAAGCAGGCTCCCAGTGGAGGAGCCTGATGTGGGGCTGTGGGGCTCGATCCCAGAACGCCGGGATCATGCCCTGAGCCAAAGGCAGACGCTTAACGACTGTGCCACCCAGGTGCCCCCTCCTTCTATTTTAGAAAAATTCAGGAAGTAAGTCCTGTTCTGCCCAACTCATGGTGAGGCGCAGGGTTGAGAATTGCGTGGTGGGAGGTCTGTGAACACTGCTCACGGAATCTGTCTGGAAGAGGTGACCATCAGCACAGGTGGCAAGCTAGGGATGCCTTAAAAGCTGAATAAAGCAGGACAAGATGTGGTTCCTCCAAACCCAAATCCTGTTCCCAGATCAGAAGGCAGACTGTTGTGTCCCCAGACACTCTGCCTCTCAGGAGTCCTTTACCCTGTGTTTCCTGGGTCATGCATTTCAGAGCACTAGCAGAGTCTGGGTCATTTAAAGATTTTCTGAAATCGAGGTCCCCACTTGAAATAGGGGTGAGAAGAGATTCACTTGCTGGAAGAAGGGGTTGAGGTTTTCTCTGAACCTGTAGAGAGATCAGAGACACTGCACAGGAGGCCCCAGTCTAGAATGATCCATTTTACTTGAGAGCATATACTATTTTCTCTCTAGCCATTAATATCAAAAGGCCCTGCTCATATCTAAAGAAAAGAGACTTTTCCATTAGTCAAGGGCATTGGGAAAAAACACAAGGCAATATAAAAAAAATAAAAAAGGCTTGATGCTAGAAGTAAGAAAACCAACACTCTTTCTACTATGAAAGCAATTCAGTTCTTAAAATCTGGTGTGCACTAAAATGGTATCAATCATTCATCCATGTGTTGATGCGTTCATGCATCCTTGTATCCCCCTAGCCATCCACCCATCGCTTTTTTCACATAGTCAGCTATGCCCCTGGTTGTACCCATACTAGCCTCAGTCAGAGAAAAGCTCCGATGCCTGGTAGAGGCCTGGAGAGAAATTCTTAGAGCAGAGAAATAGTTAAAATAAATCAAAATAAAATCGGAGTTGGCTGTGGTGCTTATTCTTAATGACACACAGGAAATGATAAACCAGCCATGCTACATAATTGACCACTGAGGATTTTTCTCTCTCAGTCAGTTTGAGATGTACCGAATCCAATATCATATCAGTGATTTGATTTGTTAATAATCAAATTGCAAATACCTTTTCATTTGGCTTCAAAAAGCAAACAGCCATTCGGAATAATTTTTATGGGTCTTGGAAAGCAATATAAACTTAAAATATTGTGTTTGCAAGTCCTATTGGCATGACCATATTATAATTTATATTGGCCTATTTTGATGTACAGTTGCATAATGAAACTTTAAAAAATATATTCTGCAAAGCTGCATCTAAGCCCAAGCCAGCAACACAGATTAATGTAAGAACATCGTGGGGATTCTTTGCATATTTTCTTAAGAAGATTTCTAGAGAATGATGGTTCTACTCACCAAAACTTTAACTGAAGCAGAGATTGCAAAGTCTTTCAGAGTTTTGCCTCTTGTCACCTTTCCAGACCCCGTCTGACACTCCTCCTGCTCCATGCTCCCCCACCCCCTGCCCTACTATTTGCAATTTTGTGAACGTATTGTGTATGTACATTTCTGTATTCAGTTTCCTGTTCCCTCTGTCTAGAATGTCCTTCCTCTCTTCTCTGCTTGGAGAATATCTCTTAGATATTCTTCATCTCCTAGCTAAAATGTCATCCCTGCTGGGAACTTTCACACTCCCAGTGGTTATTACTTCCATTCTGCTACAACAATTTAAAGGGGACTCTATTATAGCACTTGTCACAGTGTGTTATTGTTATATGTTTACACACAGGAGTGTTTTGACCAAGAAATGTTCTATTTGAAAGCCCCAGTGCCTACCACTGTGGTGCATAATATATGCTCAGTAAGTGGAATGGTGCTGTGGATGGATAGATGGGGCATGTGGTAGTAGACAAATGAATAGATAGGTAGATAGTAGATGGTTGGGTGGATGAATGGGTGGTGGATGAATGAATGGATGGGTGGGTAGTGGATGGATGGATGAATGGATGGATGGGTAGGTGGATGAATGGGTGAGTGAATGAATGGGTGGATGGATGGATGGATGGATGGGTAGTGGATGGATGGATGAATGGGTGGGTGGATGAATGGATGGATGGATGGGTGGGTGGGTAGGTGATGAATGGGTGAGTGGATGAATAGGTGGATGGATGGATGGGTGGGTGGGTAGGTGATGAATGGGTGAGTGGATGAATAGGTGGATGGGTGGATGGGTGGGTAGTGGATGGATGGATGGATGAATGGGTGGGTGGATCAATGGGTGGATGCCACTGTACATGGGTTGGCGGATGGATTGAAGGAACAGATCTTCCTAGAGGATAATATTTTCTTTGGCATTGAAAGCGTCCCAACGCAGGTTGTCGAGAGGCTTCAGGACCTAGATGGGTTGTCAGAAAAACTCATCTGTTAGATTTCTTCCAACCAGAGAGCCCCTGATTCCATTATATTCCTGTAGGGTTTTGCTTCAGCACAGAAATGCAGTAGAGACTTATTTTACTTTCAGAAACTTAGAAAAGAAATCTTTTTTCTCTTGTAATAGGTAGATGTGTGGGATTCTCGATTATGGCTGAATAAGAAAGAAGGGAAGGAATAGTATTTACTGAATGCTTACTATATGTCAGGCATGGGGTTAGGCATTTTCTAATCATTTTATCATTTAATCTTCATGATAATCTCATAAAAAACTATTATTCCCATTTTGTAAACAAGGAACTGAGTCTTAAAATCTCTTATATTTTAGCCACTTATTGAAATCTCTTACCATTTCTAGTACTTTTTAGTAGGAAAGCAGATAACATTGCCTACACATAATGGAAATTTCATTTTTCCTTTCTAATAGTATTTTTTTCTCACCTAATTGCTGGCACATGGCTAGGACATCCAGCAAAATGTTGACTAATAAAGAGAGCAGGTATTCTTTTCTTCTTGATTTTCATGGGAATGCTTCTATGATTCATGACTGGAAATTAATTTGTGGTGATTTACGGTAACTACTGCATTTGTACACTGGTTAGGGCATTGGCTAACTGGCAAAACAAAGCGAGTCTAGACTACTGTGGCTTAAGTAAGATAGAAGTTAATTTTTCTACATCAGAGTTCACAGGGATAGTCACAGGGAACAGCCCAGGGGTGGTTCCCCCAGTCTCTTTAGAGAGCTTCCACACTCTCCAGGAATTGCTATTTTCCGGCCAGCTGGAAGGGGAAAGGGGAACTCAAAGGAAAACAAACAGTCCCCTCTTTGGAGCAATAACCTAGCAATTGCAGGTATCATTTATATTCACATCCCATTGGCTTGAACCTAATCACCTGATCACACCTAACTGCAAGGAATGCTGGGAAATGTAGTCTCTGCCTCAGTGGCCATATTGCCTGCTAACAGTGGGGGTTAGGTACAACAGGGGAAACAGAGAATGGATGATGGGGGACTAGAACCATCTCTGCCACAATACTCTTTATCTACTTACATAAATCTCCTTCTATTTCTAGTTAACAAGTAGTTTGTTTTATTTTTAAATCTTGGATTAGAAGTTTGGTTTCACCTGATTGTTTTTCAGTAACCTTTGAGGTGACCATATGATTTTCTCCTTTAATCTGTAAGTGCGGTGGACTTCCTCATGTTGAACCATATTTGCATTTCTGACATTCGACTCTACTGGATCAAATTGCATTATTCTCTTAACAGACCACTGATCATGTTTTATTTAGGATTTGGTTCTATATTTATAAAAGATATTGACCTATAGTTTTTATGTATGCACTATTCTTGGTTTTAGTATTGGGGCCATGCCAACCTGAAAGGTCGAAATAGGAAACTTTCTGTCCTTTCCCACTCTCGGTAACAGAGGATTGTAGAGAATGTATCCTGAAGCACTCTATTTCTTAAAGGTTTGGGATAATTTGTTCTTAAAACCATCCAGCATGGCGTTTTGGGTTTTGTTGTTGTTGTTGTTTGTTTTTAAGAGATAGATCTTTGGCTCCTGTGGCGCAGACTGCTGTTTGTCCACAGTATCTGTTCTCTCATTTTTCAATTTTTAGCTGGGTATAAATGCCTGGAATGAGACAACTTTTCCGAGCTTCTCTTGTGGCTGGATGTGACCCAGTCCCACAGTTCAGGTTGTGGGAGATTTCAGAATTCAGGTTGTAAAGAAAGGGTTGTGTGCAATTCCTGGCACGTGCCTTTAAATGTGGGCATGTTCCCCTTCTTCCCTTGATGTGCTGCTTGGAAGGGGTACTTAGAGATGAGTCAGCTGACAAGGAGCTGAGATGCAGATCAATAAAGCAAAAAGAGCCTAAGATGAGAACTTAGTACTATGAGAGAGTTGACTTCTCCTTTGTTTAAGCCTCTTTGTTGTTGTTGTTGTTGTTTTGTTTTTGCTACAACCACTGACCCACATCTAATTAATACAAGCTGCATTTTCAATAACTTCTATTAAAAAAAAAACACCTCCTCTATGCCTCTTTATTGTATATTTGTTCTCTCCCCACTCTTCCCCATCAGGATCTTTCTTGCCTCCTTTGCAAACATAGCAGGCATGTCCCTCTCTCAGGGCATGCTCTTCCCTCTGCCAGGAATACTCTTCTCCTGATATCTGCAAGGCTTTGTTCCCTCCCTCCCCTTGGCCTTTTCCCAAATGTGCCTTCTCAGTGAGGTCCGACCATCCTCTTTGTAATTGCAAACCTACCCAATCTAAGGCTCTGTATCACTCTTCCATGCTTTTTTCCTCTCTAGAACACTCATCATCCTCATCAGATGTATTTAGATTCACTTGTTTATTAATTTATTGTCTCCCCACTGCCACCAGAGTGTCATCTGCACAAGGGCAGGGGCTCTTTGCTCTGCTCGTTTTCTTTTCCAGTGCCTAGAACAACACCTGGCTCATTGCCTGTGCTCCAAAAATTTTCAATGAGTCTCTGATGAAACACACTTGCCGAAAGTATGTCTATTTCATTTCCCTCTCAAAGTGCAAGTGTTTGTTTTTACTGACTGTTTTCTGGTTTTCTATTTAATTAATTTCTGCCTTTGTGTTTATTAGTTTCTTCCGTCTACAATTTTTAGGTTTATTTTCTTGTTTCTCCCAGCTCTTCAGTTTCCTGAGTTAAATGTTTAGCTCATTTATTTTCAATCTTTCTGATAGAAAGATTTTCAGATAGAAGATTTAGGGCTATAGGTTTTCCTCTGAGTATTCATTTGGCTGCAATCCATGGGTTTTTATATGTGGTGCTCTCATTATTGCTCATTTCTGAACAGTTTTTAATTTTGGTTTGCTTTTCTCTTTTACTCAAGAGTTATTGAAAAATGGCATTTTAACATTTTGAGGCAGGTCAACTCTATTTAGCTATCTTCACAGTTGCTGTTAATTTCTAATGGTATTGAATTGTGGTCAGAAATGTGTTTGTTTTCACCTTTTTTTAAAAAATACTTTCTAATGGCTTACTGTATGATCACATTTTATGAGTGTTCCTCGAAAAGAACATGGATTCTCTGCCTGCTGGTTCAAATTTCTATGTTTCTAATATATCAAGCTTGTTAACTGTGTTATTTAAATCTTCTACACGTTTCTTTCTTCATTTGATCCCTTCGTTTTGAGAAAAGTATGTTAAAGACAGTATGATTTTATAGGAGTAAATTTCCTGCTCTGTGTCTGTCTTTTAAAATAATGTTGTCAGGTGCAAAAAAAAATGTCATAACTATTACATTTTCTTGTAAATTATACTTTTTATTAATCTAAAATATTACTTTTGGCTTGTATTCAATGCAGTCTTATATTAACATTACCACAATGACCTTCATTTTTGACTTGCTGCTGGTCTTATGTCTTTATTTTCAGTCTTTGTGTGTCAGTTTTTAGTTGTAACTCCTATACATGATAGGTATTTGCATCAGAACAACTCACTCTGAGCTTCTGGACTATTAATGTAAGAATTTAAAGCATTTACATTTCTTTTTCCACAGACGTGATTTTATGTTTTGGAGTTACCATGCTCCCTCCCGCTTTTCCCAAACTTTTATTGTAAAGATTGAATTTTCTTTGTTCCATTTTTTTTTTCTTTTCTCAGCCTTTGGAAGCTATATGTCTCATTCATATCTATTAACTTTTACCCTTTAATTATCAGCACATATATTTAAGCATATAGTCCTAGCATCCACTAGAATGGATATTATCCTTTCACACAAGACAAGAACTGCTATTGATTTGATGTGTATCCCTGCAGAGCCTTTTCTGGGCATTTATACACATGTGGATGTTCTCCTACGAGGTAGACCGCTAATGACCCTTGCCTGTATGCTCCCTCTGGAGTGTGATCGAAACCTGCCAGTATGGTGAACTATCATTCCCGTGATTATGTCACCTTCCACGACAGAGGAAGATTATCAGGCTGGGTCTAACCTAATCACATGAGCTCTTTAAAAATAGAGTTTTCTCAGGCCAGTAGCAGAAGACAGATCTGAGGCACAAGAAGGATTTTTTTGCTATTGCTGATTTGAGAATGGAGGGGACCCCAGGCAAGGACCAGAGAGTGGCCGCAATGAGCTGATGTGACCCCCCAGTTCATAGACAATAAGGAAATGGGGGTCTTGGACCTACAACCATAAGGAACTGAATTTTACCAGTAACGGGAATAGCTTGGAAGAGGACCTGAGCTCTAAAAGAGAAGGCAGCAGGCCAACACCTTCATTTCAGCCATGTGAGACCCTGAGCGGAGAGCCCAGCCATACCATTTGTGACATCTGACCTACAAAGCTAACTCCTTCCTTCCTTCCTTCCTTCCTTCCTTCCTTCCTTCCTTCCTTCCCTCCCTCCCTCCCTCTGTCCCTCCCTCTTCCTTCCTTCCTTCCTTCCTTCCTTCCTTCCTTCCTTCCTTCCCTTCTTTTCCCTCCCTTCCACCCTCCCTTTCTTCTTTCTTTTTCCTAGGTCATATTGCATAAGACACCATATACATATGCCATTACATAAGACACCTAGACCCCAGGTTACCATTAAAATGGTCACAGCTTGCAGAGGGAGGCCACAGAAGGCACACTCAGGTACCTGAATTAGATGGTACAAGACAACATCCCCCAGCTTCAAAGCAGGTGGGCCTTGGCTAACCAGGAATGGAGGGGCAGCAGGGAATGAAGATTCCAGTCCATTCCGTGACCTGCCTTATGGGTGTATCCATAACAAAGTACCCACACTGGTGGCTTAAGTCAAAGAAATGACAACCTCCCAGTTCTGGGGGCCAGAAGTCTGAGATCAAGGTGTCAGCACCAGAGAGGCCTGCAGGTGCCCTGGGCTGGCTGACGGTATGCTTCCCAGGGTGGGCGTTCAATGCTGTGCAAAGCTATTTGAGGTATGGTCACCTGGGAGTCACACTGCTGACCCATCTGAGCCTCTGTCCTGGACCCCCGGGAATTGGCTTTTAAGCTATTTTATGGCCCCTTCTGTTGATGAAACACACCCAATGTTATGCCCTTAATAAGGATGCCTCTAGAAGAAAGCTTTGAGTAAGGACCATTCTCCTCAGATCTGAGCTTCCTCCTTTCCCTGTCAACTTTAGCTCTTCCAGTAGGTGGATAAAGGGGGTTCTCCTGAAAGAAGAGAATGCTATGAAAAGACAAAGTCACTCTTTGAACACTTTGTCTGGGGATCTGTCTGGGGCCAAAGGCAAAACTCTATCTTGACATGCACACCCAGAGGTGTGGGCGAGAGAGAGGGGGTGGTCATGGCCAGCCCACCGGGAAAAGTTGGAAGCCCAAATTTTACAATTTCGCTGGCATGGGTTTTACTTTTGAGAGTACTGTACATGAATAAACTGACATAGAGCAAGAACTAATAAGGAAAATGAGGTAAATTAACATAAAAGATCAATTCATAATAGGCCTCCGTTTCACAATAATGTCTACGCACAAAGGCCCCAGGTTAGAGCATTCATTTTGAATTTGTTACTCAATAAGAATAACATAGATGAGGCTTGAATAATTGAAAATTCCCAATTACAGTTCCGACGAGTGGGGTTTTCCAGCCTCTCGTGAGTGACGTGCGAGACAGTCTCGCTAAACCCAGTCGTCACGGGAGAGGGAGACGCTATCCGTCCTACCTTTCTTCCTCCGAACAAAAGCCGTGATGGCTTTGTCAGGTCCCATTTGGAAACACAATATCAATCTTGCCTGATCCATGTTATTGATGGGTTGTGGGTATTCTACTGTAATTATGTCAAAAATGAAATATTTCAAAATGTGATTGGCAGGCTGATTACAATAATGCATGTGATTAAAGCCAGGGCTTGCTTGTGTAACTAAAGGGAGAATGTCAGTGGCAATTAACTGTATTTTCTTTAAAGTTTGCCAAGATTTCTCTTGTTTTTCATTGTGTCGTCGGGAAAGAACCCACCGAGGCACCTGGCGGTAGACATACTCAGTATTCTTCCTCAGAAGAGCCAATGGGATTGGAGGCAGGGACAAAAGGACTCCTTAGCTCCTGTCTCTGTCAGGAAACTTGGAGAGCCTCAGGAAGGGACTAGAACCAGGGACAAAGACCATTCAAATTCTCTCTCCATCTCTCTCATTCTCTCTCTCTCTCTCTCTCTCTCTCTGGGTCTTCCTTTCTGTCTCTGGCTCTCTTGGAGTCCATGTGTCTCTTTCATTATCTCTTTTCCTCATCTCTTCCATTGAAAATCCTTGGAAAAGGTACTTACTGGGTGGGTCAGAGGCTCAGTTGGCTGCCATTTTGTATGGTGCACCCTCTCCCTCCCACTTCTCACCCACTGCGTTGGCCACAGATGCATGGACTTGATGACTAGGTCCACAGCCAGGTGGAAGGAGCAGGTGGCCACAGTGGTCTACGTGAGCTGCGCAAACACTCCTAGGTCCCTTGGAGCCTGATGACCCCAGGAATGGGCTGGGCTGGAGTTCAGTTCTGGTCTCATTTCAGTTCAATAAACACCTTCAGAAAACCTACCAGGTGCCAGGCTCTAATCTGGACCCTATTGGGTTTAGAGCCCATGCATTACAAATCTTCCCTGCCCCAGGGAATTCATATGGAGTCATGAAATCACTAGGAGGCCTCACTGACCTCCATGCCCCCAGCTGCTCCTCTGCTAACAAGAACCCCTGTGTAGAGAAAGGATTCTTGTCTTGGACACACCTTGCCACTCGGGGTTTTATCTTGAGATAGAAGAGCATGAGTGGAGTGCCAGGATCCAGGTGAAACATAACAGTGGACCATATCAAGGGGGAACTTGTCCCTCATGGCCTGAGGGGTTCCCCAAATCTGCTATGCCACTTCCTTGCAGAGCCTTCCCCGACCCCGTGGGCTGGGGGAGGTGCCTCTTCTCTGCCACTTTTGCACCTGCCGTGGTTTTGAACTTAGCACATGGCTTTGGGATGAGTTTTTCTCTTTGGAAGGCCCTTGAGTGCAGGGAAGGGGTGTGTCTTGGTCATCTCTGTGTGTGTGAGGCCTGAGATGTAGAAGAAGTTCAAGAAACACAAGTTTGTTAAACAAATGACCCCTTGTATGGGTTTCCTCTGGCTGCCAGGACAAAGAACCAGCACTGGGTGGTGTACAACAACAGAACCTTATTCTCACACTTCTGGAGGCTGGGAATCTGAAGTCAAGCTGTCTGCAGGGTCATGCTCCCTCTGAAGGCTCTAGGGAAGGATGTGTTCCTGGCCTCTGTCCCAGCTTCTAGTAGATCCTTGGCTTGTGGTAGCTTAACTCCACTCTTTACGTGGCATTCTCCATGTGTGCCTGTGTGTGCATATTTCTGCTTTCTCTATTATTATTATTATTTTTTTTTTTAAGTAAGTAGGCTCCACAGCCAGTATGGAGCCCAACATGGGGCTTGAACTCACAATCCTGAGATCAAGACCTGAGCTGAGATCAGGAGTCAGATGCTTATTTGACTCAGCCACCTAGGTGCTCCCGTATTTCTGCTTCCTATAAGGACATCAGTCACATTGGATTAGGGGCTCACCCTGCTCCAGCATGACCTGATCTTAACATTACAAATTACCTCTACAACGACCCTGTTTCCAAAAATGGGCATCTTTCTAGGTACTGGGAATTTGGACTTTAACACAAATTTTGGCAAGATGCATTCCACCCATAACAACACTTGAGGAAGCTGGTCTCGAGGCTGCTTCTCCCAGACATAACAGTTTGCAAGTTTGCCTCCTCACTGTGTTCGCACAATAGTCCCCGAGACAGATAAACAGCTGTCATGTTACAGGGACCCTCAGGTTCGGCACCAGAACCTGAGCACAGGTCTCTTGATCACAGAGCGGGGCCAGGGCATCTCCAGGTGTGTCCTGGTGAGGATGCTCTCTGCTGGGTGCTCTGGGACTATGTTTCTCCCTCCTGCAGAGTCATTCCCCCACCCCACCCCCCACCCCCAAGTCCTCTCTCAGCCCCTGCACTTCCAGTACAGAAAGCCAGGGTGAAGCTGAGCTTTGCCTTTGGCTATTCTAGGCTGACTTTGAGCCTTGGGAGGAGATGAATGGCTTGAAATTCCCCCAAATGCCTTCCTTGAAGGGAGGTTTTTGCTGGCTTTGCACTGAGGTCTTGGATTTGACCCAGGAATATAAGAAATAGCTGCAAAGATGATCTTGCCGTGGGAACGAAATGCCGACTGATGTGGTATTCTTGCTTGGCTCCCGGAATTGCATTAAATTCTTATCAACAAAACCGACCTCATAATAATACTCTGCATATTTCCATTGTGTTCTTTGTCAAATGGGTCACTGTCCCTACACCTTCAGAATTGTGGCCCCAAAGTGACTCCTGCTAGAGTGGAGGCCAGAGTGGGAATGGACTATAACATAGGAGGTGTGTCTGAGAAGTGTGAGCGTGTATGTGTGTGTGTGTGTGTGTGCACATGTGTGCACTATTTCCTATTTGTTCACAGGAATATATTTTTTTACTAGACCTGATGCTTTGAGCTTGTCCAGTGTTCTGTTTAGCTCTTGCTGTGTAACAAACCACCCCAAAACTTAGTGGCATAAGACAATAGCCATTTAATTACATGTGCAATTTTGTGGGTTAGGAATTGGGGCAGAGAGGCACGCAGGACAGCTGGTCTCTGCTCCACAGTGGCTTGGCCTCAGCCCAGATGACTTGAGCAACTGGAGATAGCAGAGCAGCTCGGCTGGGGCTGCGGTGCTTGGCCTTGGTCCGGGCTGCTGGCTGGGCTCCTTTGGTTCTTCACGTTGTGTTTACTTGGGCTGGATTATCCAAGATGGCATCTGTCCTCACATGTCTGATGACTGGGCTGGGGTGACTAGAGCAGCTGGGGTGGCCAGGCATCGTGCTTTCAATACACAGCTCCCCATGTGGCTAGCTTGGGCTTCCTTACAGCATGGTGGTCCTAGGGGAGTTGGACAGCTGGTCTCCCTCCAGACTAGGTATTCCAAGAAGGCAGAGTGGAAATACCAAGGGTTCTTATGACCTAGACTTAGAATTCACACACTCTCCCTTCTTCTACGTTTTATTGGCCAGCAAGTCACTAAGGGCAGTCCTGATTCAGGAGGAGGGGAAATACCCCCACCACTCAGTCAGGGGATTGACAGAGAATTTGCCGCCATCTTTAACCTTCCAAGCACACCTGCCTCTTAGCCGTTGTCCAATGCTTCACGTGTCTCCCCAAGCCCTTCTCCATGGGATCTCAGAGCTATTGTTCTTAACCACAGATCTAACCATGTGGTCCTCCTGCCCCCTCCCCACATGCATACACACATGTGCACACGAACACACACACTCACAAACATATAGCTCTTCAGTTCTAAAGGATGCCTACACTCCCTGGCATACATGCTCAGTAAATTCTTCATGGCCTGCCCCCTCCTTACTTTTCTACTCCTTTCCCCTCATCTTCTGTTCTCCATCCTAATTTTATTACTTGTAATTCCAGAAATCTCTTTATCTTCCTCCTGGGCCTTTGCACGTGCTCTCTCTGCCATATTCCTGCCTCCTCTGTTTCCTTGGGCAGCAACTCATCTTTCAAACAAGGCTTTCCTGACATCCACCCCACCCCAACCTCCCCCACAAGGTGCACATTTATCTTATGGGCCTTGTCACTTTGCATGTAATTATCTGTTCAGGTGTCTGTCTTCCCTTTTATACAATGAGTTCCTTGCAGCCAGGAGCTGTATTTTGGAGGGTGTTCTCTTTGCCTAGGAGACACGAGGGAAGCAGAGCATGCCCACTGAATATGGAAAACATGCATGAAAGAATGCTTTGGGAATGGATGGATGGATGGATGGCATGGCCCAAGGAATGGCTTCATATTGGAATACCTGAATGAAGGCATATGAAGTATTGGCAGGAATATCACAACTAAGAAATAGCTGAAAAATTCCATTTCTGCCTCTGGAATCTTGGAGCCTTGCTCCCCAAGTGCTCTCTTCCTCCCAGGAGAGCTATGGGTTGGTGACAGATGTTCTGTGCTAGAATTTGGGAAGCCCTAAATTAAACAAAATTAATTTTTTCCCTTTGACCAGAAAAGCTACATATTCTGATGTGCATTGGAAATTTCACAGAAAGTATAGAATGCCATGCTTCCCAAACTTATTTCACCCTGGAACTCTGGTAGGGCCACTGGTCCATGCTGCATTCTCTGGGAAATGTTGTTCAATTGCTCCGACTTCTCGCTGCTGCTCTGACCACAGCTCCTTTCAAGGGATACCCCTGCCGTTAGCCCCTGACAACCAGGGAGTGAGCCAAACATCCCTGGTGCTCAGCTATTGGCAAAGGGTGGGTCAATGACCAAGAGGTGCTAATCATATTCCTCTTTTCCATGTCAGGTGACTGAGCTGAAAGGTCTCATGGAATCAGGGTTGGAAGTAGCCATATTGGTCTATGCACAGCAACTCTGTGACATATTCAACTGTCCCTTTCCAACAAGGAAGTCGGACCTTAGAGAACTGAGTGTCCCGCCCAGGGTAAAGCTGAGACATGGGTGCTCCCTGGGCTCCAAGTGTGAGGTTCTTTCCACTACACCACTGCGCTTAGCGGGACCCTGAATCCCTCAGTTATTGAAGAATCACTATCCACCAGGGACAGGGACCCCACCTTCACAGAGCACCTATATGTCCCAGGTTTCTTAGCAACTGTAACTAACTGACCCCTCACAAGGACACGGGGAGCTGGTACTACTGAACTTATTTTGTAGATGAAGTGACGCAGCTGGGGGTAAAGGGGACTGAGAACTAGCCCCATGGGCATTCTGCAGGGCTGGATGTTTCTGCTTGAGTGGGGTGCCTGAAGAGGCTCATTATAGTCCAGGCAGAATGGCTTCAATATCTGCAAATGGGCACACAGGAAATGTGTCTCCCTCCCTAGCTGGAGGTCCAGCCCCGCCATGGGATTTGCTACTGCATGGGCTGCTTCCAGAGCAGTCTTCTGGGGAAAAGGATCAATGGCAAAATTGGTGGATCCAGCAAAGGCTTTTGCAATAAAAGCTCTTTATGCCTCTTGTTCAAAGCGTTTAAGTGCCTTTTAGATCACAGATTGAACCATCGACATTATAAAGTGGAGCCTTTTAATACCAAAATACACTTCCAGAGTAAAATTCCATTATGGGAAAAAGCATTTCACAGCACCGGGCTAGATAATAATTCTCTCACGTGTAATAGGATGTATGAAATGTTTGATGATAAACAGAGTTTCTCAGCATTGTAATAAGACGACTCACACAGCTGTGTGTGTGTGTGTGTGTGTGTGTGTGTGTGTGTGCGTTGTCTACACATAACAAGACACGTCTCATTCTGGATACCAGTCTCTTTATCTGTAAAGAGTGGAATCGGGCTTGATGGGTCCTGAGGTGCTTCCTGCTGTCAGATTACAAGGAAAAGCCACTTTCCACTCCCAGCCTCCCTTCCTCATCCTTAAAACGAAGGCTTTTGTATCAATCAGGACACTTAGTTGCAATGACAATTTAAAGTGGCTTCAGACACCATGCGGGGACTAAGCAGCTCTTGTAACCACGAACCTCGGAAGTGCTGTGGGTTCAGGAGCATCCTAATGCTCCAACAGGCTTCCCAGGACTTGGTTTCCCTCCCTCTCTTGACATCTCAACTCCTCAAATGCGCCCCGTGGGCTGCCCTCCCTTCGCTCCAGGCTCACATTCTCACGGCATGGCAACACCAGCAGAAGGAGAACTTCTTTTTTCCAACATTTTCAGTAAAAGCCCCAGGATTGGATCTCAGTGGCTCAGATGGAACCACACTGCTGTCCCTGAATGAGTCCCCGTTTTCAGGGTGCAAACTGCCCTGGGGAGCCAGATCTGGGTCACAGGCCCACTCGAGGGCAGAAGCAGGAATGGGGTCAGTCCCTCCCAACTGTAAAGTGAAAGTTACAGAGGTTGGTTCCCCCTTGGACTCGAGAGAGGCCACACTCCGTGGAAGGGCGAAAGGATGAGAGGCAGAGCCTATACCAGACATCCACTGGGGGTTTGAACTAGCTTTAGTTGACCCCGAGGTTTGCACAAGCTCTAGAAGCCGATGGACAGCAGGTGCTTAGTGTTAAAGGCCATTTTGAGATGATTAAATTCAACCTTTTGGCTTCCAGTTGAGGAGACTGAGGGAAGACGTGACTTGCTCAAGGTTGCTTGAGTTTTTTGTAGCAGGCCTACCACTAAGACTCGGGTCTCTAACCCTCAGCTCCCTCTCTGGACTATGCAGGGAGGGAGGCCTCCTGGGAAGGGTCAGCCCAATGGAGCCTCTTGGCAGAGTCCGGCAAGGACTTCACTATTTCCACTTGCTTCCACCAACAGCAACACTTCGGCACAGCCAATACAGGATATGCCAAACTGGCTGATGCCTTCCAGGTTTCCTTGTGCGGAATCAGGACTCCCAGGAGTGGTTTCTGGTTATGCTGCTGATTTGCTGCGTACTCGTGATCAAGTCACTTAACCTCTCTATGCATCGGTTTCTCAATTTGCAAATTTACCCTCCTCCTTATTGCCTCTTTCCCCACATGCGTACCTCTGGGATCTCTTGTGTTCTAAAAAAGTGGTCTAATACACATCTCTACAATCTGGGGTTCTACGAAGGCTTGGGTAACCTCTCTCAGGAAGTATTTGAGTCTTAGCAAAGGTATTTAAAGAATACGGTGACTCTCGGGGCACCTGGGTGGTTTAGTTGGATAAGGGTCTGCCTTTGGCTCAGGTCATGATCTTGGGGTCCTGCGATTAAGTCCTTTGTCGGGCTCCCTGCGCAGTGGGGAGTCTGCTTCTCCCTCTCCCTGTGTCCCTCCCCTGCCCCACTCGTGCTGTCTCTCTCTTTCTCAAATAAAGAAATAAAATCTTAAAGAAAAATAATATGGTGACTCTCTAATAACAGGAGTGTTTCAGGCAGTGTGGGATGGCTGTCTTGCTGGCTTTGGAGAGGACATGCCTAAGGTCAAACCTTGACTTCTCCATGTGTGTGACCTTGAGCAGCTGATTTAATCTTTTTTGGCCTATGTTTCCTTCTCTGAAGAGTGGGAATTTTGCAGAATGGATGTACTCGGGCCAGAGCAGCTCCAATCTGAGGAGGCTGCATCACAGCAGGAGACATGCCCTACCGCACCTGGGGTCAGTGGGCAATTGTCAGCGCAGGCTCCTCTCTTGATGCCATTAGAGGGAATGATGGCAGCAACATTGGCCATGGCTGTCGTAATGGGTTCAATAGTGTTCCCCCCAAAGATACATCCAAGTCCCAACGCCCTCCTGTGATTGTGACCTTGTTTGGACGTAGGGTCTCTGCAGATGTAATCAAGGTAAAGATTTCAGAATGAGATCATCCTGGATTTAGGGTGGCCCTAGGTCCAATGACTGGTGTCCCTAAAAGAGAAAGGAGAGGGAGGTTTTGCAGACACAGAGAGAAGGCGGCCATGAAGACAGAGGCAGACAATGGGGTTATGCAGCCACGAGCCAAGAAATGCGGAGGGCATCTGGAAGTGCTAGAGGCAAAGAAGGGTTCTCCCCTGGAGCCTCCGGAGGGAGAACGACCCTGCCAACACTTTGATTTTGGACTTCTGGCCTTCAGGACCGTGTGAGAAGAAATGTCTCTTAAGTCATCAAGTTTGCAGTCATTCACATGGCAGCCGGAAGAAACCAAAACAGCTGCTAACCTGTTCATGATAAAACAGGGACTTCATAAGTCCTGTAGTAGTGACTCAACCACTTTTCTGACTTAAAAAATAAATAAATAAAATTCTTATCTTTGTCTTTTTCACCCCCCAACCCCACTCAATCTCAGCATGCCCTATCTTTATGTTCAGCCTGATTACCCATGGGAATTTTCCCTACTGAGCTGATTAATCAAAATACTGAGTCATTCGTATTACCCTTAGAAATTCCTGATCATGCTTAAAAATAGTCAGTAACAGATATGTACAAATAAACCCAGCTACAAACCAGAGTGATTATTGGTGATTTAATTCACTCCAGGATCATAAGGGGGTGTGCAAAATTATATGGCAGGAAGGCATTTTTAATCATATGTCTTCACTAATAACAAATATACTAATGTATTATACACACGCAGGCTTTGGTGAGTCATTTATTCATTCAATAGATATTTATTGGACTGTGTGTCAGGCACCATGTGAGCCCTCTGCTTTTATGGAGCTCCAGTCTAGTGCAAGAGACAAATAGCTCCATGTGCAATGCCATTGGGTGTTGAATTTGGTGACGAGTGCTTTAGAGGAAGGATGTGGGCTGCTTGGGTTGAGTGAGGGTTGAGCACGTGGGTGAGGTTGAGCGCTTGAGTTCTGGAGCTGGGGCCCTTGGGTTTGAATCCCAGCCCTGCCTGGACAAGCTACTGACATGGTGGGGCCTCTGTTTCTTAGTTCCCCAGTCCTTGAGCCTAGCCTTTCTTCTCAAGTCATGGTCTTTTGTGGGTTTCGGTGGGTAGACAGCCTGACATGTTAATCAAGCTCTGCCAACTGGGTAGGACTCAAACTCCTGACTCAGTCTCCCTTATGGTGGGCAGCTGTTGAGATCTCTGCCTTGCTCTTTCAGCCTGCCAAATGTGTCCCCCTTGGGTTTCTTGGAGTCTTGCTCATGTGGGTGCAAGTCATCAATCGGCCAAAGATTTCAGGGGTGTTTATATGGGGGTCTTAGGGCTGCCCCATGGCTCTATTCTGCAATCCTTTCCCATTTCCAACTGCTCTAGCAGTTCAGATCCCATTCTCTGACTCCTCGGGCTAGTGAGATTGTGACTTTCCTTTTGAGTTTCTAGCCACCATGTGATGTGTAGACTGGGGAGTGTCCTCAGTGGAAAAGTCAGATAAACATGGATCTTCTTCTTTCAAGGATCAAATCCTCTTCAGTTTCTGCCTACTTTGGGCTGCCATCCTATGGAAGGTTAGTATGCTATAAGCTCCTCCCCCACTATCCGCAGAACTGTCTGACTTCTCCCTTCAGTCTACACTTGCTCCTTGGGTTAGTTCCTCCATTCTCACAAATAACCCACCCTCATTTCTAACAAGCCAACTATGTGCTGATGACCCCCAAGTTTTTATCTACACCCTCTGAAATCTGTGTGGATTGGAACAGAGACACAGAGAAAAGGGCCTTAAAGACTCAGAAGTTGGAGCCAAAGAAGTGCTAGCAAAAGACACAGGAAAAAAGTTTCCAGAAAAGGAAACAGAAACCAGGCCAGAAATGTGTTCTAGAGGCCAAGAGGAGAAAGTGCCTCAAGAAGAGGAGAAGCTCAGGCGTGTGTGTGGGGGGGCTGCTTCGAGGAGGCCAGTGACCTAAGCAATGGTCACCGTACTTAGTAACATGGGGTCATTGGTGACCATTGAGAGAATGCTTTTGGTGGCATGAAGGAGGCCGAGAGCACATTGGAGGGGTCAGAGAGAGGGTCAAAGAGGCGATGAAGGAACAAAGACATAGGTGTAGAGAGGGGGCCACAGTTAAGGGAGGTGTACCCCATGGAGCATCACAAGACAAGGGTAGCTTTTTACAGTTTCTCAAAAGCACCAAGCCTCATACTCCCATGTCTTTGCATATGCCCTTCCCCTGGCCAGGAATGCCCTTCCCAGCCCTGTCTGTTTGATTCATGTCTACCCCTCCTTCAAGACTTCATTCGAGGGTCTGGCTATGCCTACTGGATTCCCCCCACTGCTTGGTTAGATATTGCTCCTCATGTATTCATTCATTCATTCATTCATTCATTCATTCATTCATTCATTTTTATTCTCCTTCATCTCCTCTTGCTTACCCCTGGTCACAGCTATTGGAGTTCAGGAATCCAGTGAACTAACACCCCATCTCCTTTCCTCTGAAGTAAACTGAAATACAGACCTGGGATCAAACAGATAAAGAGCAGAATGCCACCTTTATGATTGATAAAGCTTCCCTGCAGGTTTCACCTGTGGACTCGTGAGCTTCCTTGAGACTCTGGCCCCCAATCTAAACCTTAGGATGAGCCCCCTGAGCTCAGCCAAACACAGCCATGTGGGGTCTCAGGCCCCACGCCTTTGAACCTCAACAGAGAGGTTCGTGCTTCCAGACCTGAGTCAGGAAGGCAAGGCCGGTTGGATCCCAAGCTTTCTACCCCACCTGGAGGCAGGAGCAGGAAGATCAGAGAGGAAGGCCCCCACCCCATGTCCATGCTCAGTGACTTCTCCTAGTCTACCCATCTGACAAGTCCCTTCTTATTTGGGAGCAGTCAGTGGGAAAGGGCTGAAATTCCTTCCTATTACTGCTTTCCCTGGGATGAGGGATGTAATTTTCCTCGTGGGAACTTGAGGGAAGGAACAGCAATCCCTTCTCATAATGCAGCTATCACCATCCTGTAACAGTCACTTTGTGTCCATCTGCCCCAGTAGAGCGTGGCCTCTTGGAGACAGCAATCTCGTCCTGTCCCTCCCCATCCTGAGAACCAACACTGTGCCTAGGGCATAGTAGGTGCTCAGTAAACCTTTGTTCAACAGTACATGTATATTGTTAAGCATGTAGATGCATCAAAGGAGGCATCTCAAGTCGATGCCAAATGTCCTGAATCCACTTAAAGCTGCTTGACAAATTTTTAAGACATCCTGAGGCCTTATCACTATGCTAACCTAAGACCAATGATAGGGGAAAGAACGATCAAGTTCACAAATTGTCCTTTGGCTTATATTTTAATTCCCAGAGATACATGTTACCTTGGTTAAATCAGGCTTTACGCTTCTATTGCAGGTGTTAGCTTATGAAAATATTGGCTGAGCTCAGCTCTCTGGTGTGAAATGCAAATCCTGGGAAATTCAAACATACCCATGGATTGCAGCCCGAGTTTCTTTTATTAATGGTCACTAATGGTCTGCAATCAAGCCACACCTGCTAGCGGCAAAACAATTGGTTTGTTTGCTTGAAGTGAGTATAATTTATCAACTTGCTGAGTATTCATCTCTCTCAAGGCATTAGCCAGAGACATTTATGCAGAAAAAGAGAAGAAAGAGGGGTGCCTGGGTGGCGCAGTCGTTAAGCGTCTGCCTTCGGCTCAGGGCGTGATCCCGGCGTTCTGGGATCGAGCCCCACATCAGGCTCCTCTGCTAGGAGCCTGCTTCTTCCTCTCCCACTCCCCCTGCTTGTGTTCCCTCTCTTGCTGGCTGTCTCTCTCTGTCAAATAAATAAATACAATCTTTAAAAAAAAAAAAAGAAAAAAGAAAAAGAGAAGAAAGAAAGTTCACTTACCTTGTTTGAGTGGGCAGTGTGGAGTCATGACGGCTCTGGAGTCAGACTGTCCTGAGTATAAAGCCCCATTCTGTCTCTGAGTAGCCGGCAAGCATAGTCAAAGATTCCATTTCTCATGTGCAAGGTAACGATGATCAGACCTGCCTTTCAGGGTTGATAATAAGGATTCGAGAGGTCAGCATCCTCTCAAAGTCTCCCTTAACAGATGTACAGCACATTTCCATTCCTGTGCCCTTCTGCTACTTCCCTGATTCTGTTGTCTAGCTTACATCTGAAAACACACTTGCGCCAACATCTCTCCCTCCATTCATGCCTTTGGCTTCATAGAAGTTTCCTTCTAAACAGAGTAACAGAAGAAGCAAGGGCACCCGGCTGGGTGCACGGCTGGGTTGCCGCACCTGCTGGTGCCCAGTAGAGACGGAGCGCTCAGCCCGGAGCTGGCCCCGGAACCTCAGGAGCGGGCCGGAGGAGCAGACTGGCGCTGTGGGGTCGGTCTGGGTGCACAGCTGCCCGGGTCTGCAGCTCGAGGGCTTGGTCACCGTGTGAATGCATTTGCTTGAGCTGCCAGGACGAAACACTGCAGACTGGCTTCAACAGAGCAAAGGTATTTTCTCTGCAAGCCCGAGATCAAAGTGATGGCAAGACCGTTTCTTCTGAGGCCTGTTTCCTTGGCTTGCGGGTGGCCCCTTCTCCCTGTGCCCTCACGTGGTCTTCCTTCTGTGCCTGTCTGTGTCCGAATCTCCTCTTCTTATAAGGACAGCAGTTGGAGTGCCTAGGTGGCTCAGTCAGTGAAGCATCTGCCTTCGGCTCAGGTCATGATCCCGGGGTCCTGGGATCGAGCCCCACATTGGGCTCCCTGCTCAGTGGGGAGTCTGCTTCTCCCTCCCTCTGCCTCTTCCCCAGCTTGTGTACGCTCTTGCTCACTCTCTATTGATCAAATAAATAAAATCTTTAAAAAAAAAAGGATGACACCAGTCATATTGAATCAGAGCCCACCCATATGACCTTGTTTTAACCTAGTCACCTCTTAAAGACCCTATCTATAAATAAAGGCATATTCTGAGATACCAGGGATTAGGACTTCCATATATGAACTTTCTGGGGCACACTATTCAGCCCAGAGCACTGTGGAAGCAGGGCCCAAGGCCCAACAGCAGCCCGGCATTTGGGAGACAAGGTGGGATCCCATTCCCTGAGATGTGTCCCACACGGGGTTCTAGGACACCTGCTGTCTGGGGTTGGCCTTGGGAAGGGGCAGGACATACACAGGGCCCTTCTCAGGGACACCTTGGCACCTCATCCTTTTGCCTCCCTCTTCCTTCTCCCCTACCTCCACCCTCAGTGTTGCTCTGCTGAAACCTCTCCTATGCTCTGGCCTTACCTCCAAGACCTTGACCTTTGACACTTAAAAACCCAACCTTTTGAAACTCACAAACCTTTTCTGAATTATATTGCTTCTGCCATGAGTTTCAAAAGTGTACTTTAATATTAAAAAGCTGAGAATTGCCATCTCTGTTCTTTGGCTCTCTTCCTAGTGGCTTCCTGCCCCTGAGGCACAGGACTGGAATGTCCTTATTGCCTGAACTGTGGAGAAACCACAGGGCCCAGAGAGATTGATAGAGGGAAGGTGAGGGAAGTAAAGAAATTCATATTAACAAAATGTAGCCCACTGTACTTTGTCTTCTCAAAGAGCCCTGGCTCACTCAGATTTCTCCTACAGCTGACCTTGACTCTTAGCTCAATGACCAGATCCCAGATTTCTGAAGGTCAGGGACCATGTGCCAGTCTATGCTGTGAGATCCCACATTCCCTTTGACATATGGGAAGATCATAATCATTGACATTGTACAGATGAGTTCAAATCTGCCTCCACCACTTACTAGCTATATGACTTTGGGAAAGTTGCCCAAGTTCTCCAAGACTCAATTCCCTTGCCTGTAAAATGGGCTAATAATGGTACTTAACCTCACAGAGCTCCTGGGAAGACCAGATGAGATGTAGGTATAATGTACTTAGGACCATGCCTGGCAATGGTAACTGCTAAAATATTTCAGTTATTTTTTTAAAAGATTGATTTATTTTATTTTAGAGAGAGTGCACATGTGTGTGAGTAGGGAGAGAGACAGAGGGAGCAGGAGAGAAAGAATCCTTAAGCAGACTCCCGGCTGAGCACAGAGCCCAACGCAGGGCTTGATCCCAGGACCCTGAGATCATGACCTGAGCTGAAATCAAGAGTCAGCTGCTCAATTGACTGAGCCTCCCAGGCTCCCCATCTTTTAGTTACTATTACTGAAAAATATTTGCCTATAGATTAATTGATAGGCTATGGGTTTAGTTAAAGCAAGGTGGTGGTGATGGCAATGGTCTGTGGAAAATGGGAAAAATGCATTTTCCATGCAATGACTATATTGGGCAACAAGTCTCTCCAATTCTCTGGTGATAAAATGGTTTTGTTTTGCTCAGGGTCCCTTAGAGTCTCATAACAATGTTCACAAATAGTGCCTTTTGTTCCGGAATCTTGGAGCAGCCCTGAAATCAAAACATAATAAGAGCTGGATGGTTGAAAAGAAAAGCAACAATTTGCTTTCGTTTTGGAAGAGCATTCCTTCCTTTCCTGGTTTGCAACCTGGCAGCTCGTATGAACGTGTACGTGTATTTGACCTGAGTCTATGGCTAGTCGCTGGCGATCAGTAATGACAGCCTCTGGCAGTTGGCTCCTGGAGGTGGAGTGATGTGAGAAGCGGACCTCATGGTGTTTAGAAGGAGAGAAGAAACAGAGGGATGAACAGAAGGAAGAAAGCAACTTTTACTGAGTGGCCAAAGGGGCAAGAATTTGGCACACACTGTCTCACTTAATCCCAACAACTATGAGCAGTTCCAGGTGAGGAAAGAGGCTCAGTGAGGTTAGTAATTTCTACAAGGTCACGTAGCAATGAAGTGGCAGAAGGAGGTTCCAGACTCAGGTCTGTCTCATTCACAAAACCCACACTGCTCTCATATTAACACAGTGCTTCTCTCTTTCTCTGAGGACGTTTGTCTTCACTTTCAGAAAGTGTGGAGTGGGAGAAAGGAGGAATGCTTATGCCCCCGGGAGTTTGGGAGTGTCAAATCGAGTGTGCGATGTGGGAAGTGTAGGGAGTGGGAGAGATGATCTGGAGAAAAGTTCTAATGAAGCAGGTACCAGGTACCCTGGAATTTATTCAGATCCACCAATCTTAACATGTCCCATTATTTTATGTGCTCCTGATAAAGATGAAATCACTGCCTATACGATTGGCATTGGTTGTGAGACATATCCTGATTTCAGAGACATTAAAGAGTGAAAAGCATGCATGTTAGAATTAATACGAGATGTTCTGCATCAAGGCCAGCTCCTGTCCTGTCTTAAAGTTTAACACAGGACACAACAACCATACGAGGTATTTTAAGCACAAAGCGATTTAATATAAGAGGTTAGTGCTTTAAAAGATTACTGAAGGGCTAGACTAGCAGAACGTGCTGGAACTTGGCAGAACTCTGCAGAGCTGCCTTACCAGCGAAGCCAGTTGCTCTGCCACAGTCAAAGTGAGGAAGGACGAGGAGGCTGCCATTGGGACTTGTAAGTTGAGATAAAGGTGTGAGAGTTCTAGCCAATTCATGGTATACTCATGGGGAGGATACAGATTAAAATTGCCAAGGGAACGAGCAGAGCCCAGGATTCCCAGTGTAGAGCATCAGTTGTCCTCTTCCCACAGGGTTAGGAGAGCGTTACTTCCCAGTATCAACATGTGACAATACTGTTATTATTGCCAACCAGACACCCAAACCTCAGTGTCCAGAGTTCTGATTGAGGCTCTACCACAAGTGTGTGATTGATGGCCCACGTGGCTGATCTCAGTCTCTAGTCCCTCTGGAGGTTGCCTGATACTGCGTGACCCAAAGCACCTGCCGTAAATCAAGTTCTTGGTTCTTCGCACGAGACCAGTCCCCACCCTAAATCAGATTGTTGCACCATCTAGTGACCCAAGGCTCCCAGGCACACAGAGACACTCCTATCAAGCGTGGCATTTCAAGGTCTTAGAGATCACCTCCCAGAAGCTGGGACAAAGGTCAGGGCAAGGTTTTTTTGGGCAAGGTTAGATTCTTCACTACACATACTCACAACTGCACCTGCCACCCAGGGATCAGGAAGCTGCTCCTGCCACCAGCGCAACTGCCTTCTGACACTTATGAAATAAGGCACATGGCGCTGGAACATGGTGGCAAAAAATCCCAAGGCTCCATGACTGTATTGCTGCCCTCCAAATCTGCCTGAGGAATCTCACCTGATGGAGCCTAATATGCACGTAGAGCCCTAAGCACTTAGGGGGTCTGGGAAATGCAGGTTTTAGCTTTGCAGCCTCTGCAGTAGGAAGGGGCAGTAGAAGATGGTAGAAATGTGTGGTGAGTGTCAGTAGATCCTATCTGTCCCTGTTCCTGCGTAGGCAGAGAGCGACGCCTCTCCCAGCATCCTCCACTGAGAGCTGGTGAGCCACCCCACCGAGAAACAGCACGGTCGTTCTTAGAGGTGCACATGTTAAATTTTCCTGTACCATTAATCTCTCAAAACTTAGGGAAGACAAATAACTATGGCATCTTGAAAACTGGCTCAGTAGATAGAAATACATGAAATGATGAATGGTTGGTGCACTGCAGGGGGAGTGGCTAAACATTCAGTCTTCTGAGTTGGTCGAAAACTTGGCTTCAAGTCCAGCTGCATCACTTCCTAGCTGTGTGACTGTGAGCCAGTTACTTACCTTCTCTGAGCTTTAGTTTCCTTATCTCCACAGTGGGGGAGGGGGTAGTAATACCAACCTCCAAGGGCTATTGTGAAGGTTTCTTGAAATTTTGCTGGGAGAATATTAGCACGATTCCTGGACAATGCTTAAAACCATGAATGGAGGCTGTCCTCATCACCATCACCTCCATCATCATCATCATCATCATCATCATCATCATCACCACCATCCTTATCAGGATGAAGAAAAGGAAGAGGAGGAAACATTTTCCTAGGCCTTCAAAACCCCCTTCATCCACTTCTGACCTCAGAATAATCTATAATCATCCATTATTATGTCAGTAAATCTAAAAGGACCTGTTTCTACTATTGTGGAAGTCACCAGATTAGTTCAGTAGAGTAACTAGGTCAATGTCTGTTACCTTGTCTACGAAGCCTGGCAGAACAACTTGCTCTCTTTTCTGTGTTCTCATTGCATAGAGTCTGTGTGCCACCAGTTAGGCTTTACATCATTACCTCTTCCAACATCAGCCGCTGTAACTGATGTCAGGATGGATATAGAGTCAGACAGCTCTATTGGTCACCAGCAGTGAACTTGAACAAATCAGTTCATTTCTCTGGGGCTTTGTCTCCTCACCTGGACACTGGGGATCACATTATTCACCTCTTTTTTTTAATGATTTTTTTATTATATTATGTTAGTCACCATACAGTACATCCCCGGTGTCTGATGTAAAGTTCGATGATTCATTAGTTGCGTATAACACCCAGTGCACCATGCAATACGTGCCCTCCTTACTACCCATCACCGGTCTATCCCATTCCCCCACCCCCTCCCCTCTGAAGCCCTCAGTTTGTTTCTCATAGTCCATAGTCTCTCATGTTTCATTCCCCCTTCTGATTACCCCCCCTTTCTTTATCCCTTTCTTCCCCTACCGATCATCCTAGTTCTTATGTTCCATAGATGAGAGAAATCATATGATAATTGTCTTTCTCTGCTTGACTTATTTCACTTAGCATTATCTCCTCCAGTGCCGTCCATGTTGCAGCAAATGTTGAGAATTTGTTCTTTCTGATAGCTGAGTAATATTCCATTGTATATCTGGACCACAACTTCTTAATCCAGCCATCTGTTGAAGGGCATCTCGGCTTCTTCCACGATTTAGCTATTGTGGACAATGTTGCTATGAACATTGGGGTACATATGGCCCTTCTCTTCACTACGTCTGTATCTTTGGGGTAAACACCCAGTAGTGCAATGGCTGGGTCATAGGGTAGCTCAATTTTTAACTTTTTAAGGGACCTCCACACTGTTTTCCAGAGTGGCTGTACCAACTTGCATTCCCACCAACAATGTAGGAGGGATCCCCTTTCTCCACATCCTCTCCAACAATTGTTGTTTCTTGCCTTGTCTATTTTTGCCATTCTAACTGGCGTAAGGTGGTATCTCAGTGTGGTTTTGGTTTGAATTTCCCTGATGGCTAATGATTTTGAACATTTTTTCATGTGCCTGTTAGCCATTTGTATGTCTTCACTGGAAAAGTGTCTGTTCATATCTTCTGCCCATTTTTTTTTTCCAGGAATGCTAGAAGTTGTTTTATTATTTTTATTTATTATTTTTTTAATGATTTTTTTATTATATTATGTTAGTCACCATACAGTACATCCCCGGTTTCCGATGTAAGGCTTGATGATTCATTAGTTGTGTATAACACCCAGTGCACCATGCAATACGTGCCCTCCTTACTACCCATCACCGGTCTATCCCATTCCCCCACCCCCCTCCCCTCTAAAGTCCTCAGTTTGTTTCTCATAGTCCATAGTCTCTCATGTTTCATTCCCCCTTCTGATTACCCCCCCTTTCTTTATCCCTTTCTTCCCCTACTGATCATCCTAGTTCTTATGTTCCATAGATGAGAGAAATCATATGATAATTGTCTTTCTCTGCTTGACTTATTTCACTTAGCATTATCTCCTCCAGTGCCGTCCATGTTGTAGCAAATGTTGAGAACTCGTTCTTTCTGATAGCTGAGTAATATTCCATTGTATATATGGACCACAACTTCTTAATCCAGTCATCTGTTGAAGGGCATCTCGGCTTCTTCCACGATTTAGCTATTGTGGACATTGCTGCTATGAACATTGGGGTGCATATGTTCTGCCCATTTTTTGATTTGTTTATTTGTTTCTTGTGTATTGAGTTTGAGAAGTTCTTTGTAGATCTTGGATACCAGTCTTTTATCTGTAGTGTCATTTGCAAATATATTCTCCCATTCTGTGGGCTGCCTCTTAGTTTTTTTTACTGTTTCCTTGGCTGTGCAGAAGCTTTTCATCTTGATGAAGTCCCATAAGTTCATTTTATCTTTTGTTTCTCTTGCCTTTGGAGATGTGTCATGAAAAAGGTTGCTTTGGCCGATGTCATAGAGGTTGCTGCCTATGTTCTCCTCTAGAATTTTGATGGATTCCTGTCTCACATTGAGGTCTTTCATCCATTTGGAGTTTATTTTTGTGTATGGTGTGAGAGAGTGGTCAAGTTTCACTCTTTTGCATGTAGCTGTCCAATTTTCCCAGCACCATTTATTGAAGAGACTGTCTTTTTTCCACCGGATGTTTTTTCCTGCTTTATCAAAGATTAGTTGCCCAAAGAGCTGAGGGTCAATTTCTGGGTTCTCTATTCTGTTCCATTGGTCTATGTGTCTGTTTTTGTGCCAGTACCGTGCTGTCTTTGTGATCACAGCTTTGTAGTACAGCTCGAAATCCGGCATTGTGATGCCCCCAGCTTTGTTTTTCCTTTTCAACAGTTCCTTGGCGATTCGGGGCCTTTTCTGGTTCCATACAAATTTAAGGACTATTTGTTCCAGTTCTTTGAAAAATGTCCTCAGTATTTTGATCGGGTTCGCATTGAAAGTGTAGATTGCTCTGGGTAGCATGGACATTTTAACTATGTTAATTCTTCTGATCCATGAGCATGGAATATTTTTCCATTTTTTTATGTCTTCCTCAATGTCTTTCAAGAGTGATTTATAGTTTCTAGAATATAGGTCCTTTACGTCTCTGGTTAAGTTAATTCCAAGGTAACGTATGGTTTTTGGTGCTATTGTAAATGGGATGGATTCCCTAATTTCTCTTTCTTCAGTCTCGTTATTCGTGTATAGAAATGCAACTGATTTCTGAGCATTGATTTTGTATCCCGCCACATTACTGAATTGCTCTATAACTTCTAATAGTTTGGGAGTGGATTCTTTTGGGTTTTCCATATAGAGTATCATGTCATCTGCGAAGAGAGACATTTTGACTTCTTCTTTGCCGATGTGGATACCTTTTGTCCCTTTTTGTTGTCTGATTGCTGTTGCAAGGACTTCTAGTACTATGTTGAATAATAGTGGCGAGAGTGGGCATCCTTGTCATGTTCTATGAGGCCAATATTACCTTGATCCCCAAACCAGGCAAAGACCCCATCGAAAAGTAGAATTACAGACCGATCTCCCTAATGAATATGGACACCAAAATCCTCAACAAGATCCTGGCTAATAGAATCCAACAGTACATTAAAAGGATTATCCATCATGACCAAGTGGGATTCATACCTGGGATGCAAGCGTGATTCAACATTCGCAAATTGATCAGTGTGATACATCATATCAACAAGAAAAGTCTCAGGAACCATATGATCCTTTCAATTGATGCAGAAAAAGCATTTGACAAAATACAGCATCCTTTCCTGATTAAAACCCTTCAGAGTGTAGGAATAGAGGGTACATTTCTCAATCTCATAAAAGCCAACTATGAAAAGCCTATAGCAAATATTATTCTCAATGGGGAAAAGCTGGAAGCCTTTCCCTTAAGATCAGGAACATTATTCACCTCTTAGGGTTACTGGGGGTAGTTTTCCAGCACATAATACATGTTCATAAGAATTCACAGCTCCTAGAATTTGTAGACATATCTGGCTTTCCCACAGGATTATAAATTTCTTAAGGACACTGTGCCTGGCACAAGGTAGATGCTCAAAAGTCCTTGCTAAAATGGATATAATGGCTCTGGGCACCTGGGATGAAAGGAGGCATTGAAACCAGGGGCAGGGGACTCAGAAGACCCTAATACACATTCTACTCTTCCCTCTTCTCCCTTTTCTCTCCTCCCAGGAGGTAATATTTTCTGGGGTTGTTGTTAGGTTGCTTAAACTAATAACACACTAGCAGCTTTGTTCCAGGTAGATCAAAGCCCTCTCAAAGCCCTGGGGAAGACAGAGAACTGGTTGGCTCAGGATGATTATTCCCATTCTACGGATGAAAACAACAAGGCCCAGGACTCATGAACTGACTCATGAGCAGAACCAGCGACTGTTGGGCAGCCTGTCAGGGCAATGTTGCCTCTTGGTGACTATCCTATTTGTTTGAACTTTGCAGACCTTTTCTGCCATGGTCTAGCCAATACCAACATTCTCCCTCTTCATCAAAGTACACTGTTCTATTGTTACCTTTCTGTGCCTTTGTACTAGGGTTACAAGAGCTGGTAGGGCTCCTAGAAATAAAAAAGGGCTATCTGGGGCCTCGCTATCTGGCAAATCAATACAGATCCCATACATAGATTTTTGGCTGGTCAGCCTTTGCTAGGAAGCTGGAAAGTTTTTATTCATTTAGCTGAACCCACTTATGGGTCACCCTGCTTTATCTATGATGATCTGTTATCCAGGAATCCCATTAGCTGACTATGACAGCCTTGTGTACAAATCTCTATTCCTGCATTGAAAATAGTTCTTTATTAGATGTTTCCTAATGTAACTGGGGCTGTGCATAAAACCACAGTGAAAACAGCACTTAGTAGATTCAGGGGGCCTGGAATAATTTAAAGTCTTTGAGATATTTTTCCCCTTTAAGAACTGAAATAATGTATGTGAAAAAGCAGTGTCTAACCCACCATAGAGGCTCCTTAAACATTAGTTAAACCAGAATCCCCAGAGTTCCCAGAGGTTAGCTCATACCCTGGCTCAGAGTAAGTGCTCAGTAAACATTTGTTTGGACTGTAGATGTTTTTGCAGAGACGGCAGGGTTATATTCATGGACCTTTCCTCTCTAGCTCAATTCATAAGTTCTAAAACCCAGCCATAGCAAGTTCTGACTGGTCAGCTTTCTGCACAACCCTGATCTTGTTACCAAGCTACCAACTCATCAAAATTCATGGATGTCCCAGCAGTGTATCCCCATCTACAGGGGAGTATCCCAAGGGTGTATTCTTGGGATACCTATGTCCCAGGGGTTTATTCCCATCTACAGCATTTCAGACACACTGTCTCCATGACGGCAGCTTGGACTAGTCTCCTGCCATGCTCTGCACTGGTAGGACATCTCACCATGTGTGGGTGGTGTTGGAGGTGTTAACAACTGCCTTGGAACATAGCTTCACTTAAGCAGCATTTAACAGTAAGCCATCCAACTGAGGGTGACATAACCATGAGCTCCAGAATAAATATGTTCCATTCTCACCTTAGAATACTCCATGCACTGCTGCTGGCTTAATTGTGCTTTAAGGCCAGGCAACTGTCAACCCAGCCTGGAAGCAGGGACATTTCTTCTGCATGTGTATGTTGGGGTTAGGGGAACATGGTCACAATGTGATGGGTAAGTCCCGTTCCAAGTCTTCTTACCATAGCACATGAGTGTGTGTGTGTGTGTGTGTGTGTGTGTGTGTGTGTGTAGAGTGTTTTTTCTCAATGGATTCTGGACACATTGTCTTGCTGGGAAATTCTACACCCACGAGATGTGTGAATCTTGAGACCTCTTTGCTGACAAATATTCATCGGGTGCTCACCTTGTGCATGTATTTCCTTTGGGGTATCAACAGAAAGCAGATGACACATTGGAGATAAGATGATCTGAGGAGGGTTTATTTTCAAGGAGACTATTAACAAAAGTGTGGGTGTGGGAACCACAGGGGTGGAACAGTAACTTATGGCTCAGAGTAGTTGTGGTGTTTGTCAGCAGATCTGAGGCACAAAGGAAGGGGCCTGTCACTGTAAACGGGATGGGAGGGCCAGGGAGCAGTGACCTTCAGCTGAGGGACCCAGCCAACTGGAGGTGACCTTGCCAAAACAAGGATCCAGGGGAATACCCATCCTCATCAATGACCCTCCTCACTGATATCCTTCTGCCTATGGCTTTGGTGATTTTGAGCTAGAACATTGTTCCAGTCCACAGTAAGCTTACAGCCGCATGGCTGATGGAGGTTTAAACGATTGTAAATACAAAGGAAACCATGGCATAAGATAATTATAGATGAGATGCTACAGAAGGTTAGGTAGACATTGAAGTAGGCTTTGAAAGACAGGATTTAGATGTATGACAATCGTTGGGCAGAATATTATTAATACTATCTACTATTTATTGAGCACCTACTATGTACAAAGCACTGTCTTAAATGACCATCTCATTTAATTCTGACGGAAACAGGAAAGCAAGACTCACAGGGATTAAGTAACTTGCCTTAAGTCGCAAAACTATAAAGTGAAAGAGCTAGGGTTTGTATTGCGGGCTGTTTGCTTCCAGACCCAGGCCATAGTGCTGAACCAAGCTGCTGGGGGACGAGCCTTCCAGGGTGGTGGAGTAGAAGTTGGGAAAACGTGAGCGCAAGTAGGCAGAGGAGACCCTTAGCCCATGGGACTACAGGGCTTCTTTCACATCCAACCCTTTGCCAACACACTTACTTAATAAATCAAGCTACTTCGAACACTGGCAACACTTATTTCGGTTCCAACAGCATTGGAGGATACAGTAACCGCTCAGGACTGACTCGCAAGCAGTAAACCACACTTCCCGGAAGCCGGAGGGAGGGACCCGGATCATCTTGAGTCTGGGAAAGACTCTATTTCCCAGCATGCAATGGGAGCGCCGGCCCATAGCTCCCGGCATGCGTGGAGAGGCGGTGCGGGCTGGCGCGGGCTCCGCCCCTCTGTGCGGCTGCCCCGCCTCTCCCGCTCTCCCTCAGCCAATGGGAAGTCTCCATACTGCAGGGTGTGACGGGGCAGACGCCGCGGTGGAGTTGCAAGTCGGCGAAAGCGGCGGGAAGTTCGTACAGTGCAGAAGGCGACGCGTCTCCGGCTCGGGGTAGGGAGGCCGCGGGCTGCGCCGTCCGAGAGCGCGGGCGCCGAGCGGCGGCCGCGGAGGGGCGGCCGGGGGTTGGGCCGGCGCGGGGCGGCCGGGCGGCCGTGACCTCGGGCGGCGCCGCGCGGGCGTCCCTTCTCGCTGGTTCCCCTCAGGCCCAGCCGCGGCCCGGGCTTCCTGCACCTGCCAGGCCTTCCCCGCCCTCCACTCCCCGGCGTGGTGGTTCTTTCTCTCGCGCTCAGACCTGCCTCGCGTCCTGGGCACTCGGGGCCCGGTCTCAGGGCCGGGGGCCGCGTGCTAACAAGGACCGACGAGGTCCTTCTGGCATCGTGAAGTTCACATTCGGGGGCGGGGGGGACACCGAATAGAAGCAAATGCTACAGTTTGCAGACCCTGAAAAGCTCCCTTGAAACCGGGACAGGCGATTGTAGGCCGGAGTGTTGGGGGTGAGGAAGGGTATCCCAGAGGAGGTGACGTTTGACTTGAAAACTGAGAGGGGAGAAGGAGCCTGCCCTCTGAGGATAGCGTTCCAGGCCCGGGAACCTTAGGGTAGGAGACTGTCCCCTTACCAACCTGTCTGTCCGGGTGAGGCCGGGTAGGAGCTTGCCCTGGAGGACATGGTGCAAGGCGTAGGGCTCCGTGGGTCGTTTATATGCTAAGGGATTTCGTAAGCCGTCTCTCTCCCTGGCTGACAAGGTGGTACCCTTTACTGATGCAGTTGTATCCGAGGGCAACACATAGTTTTTCCTACCGCCGAAATAGTTTTTGGTTCTTGTCTCAAAACTCTTACGGTGATGTAGTTAAATTCGACGGACAGCACCAGAGTCGTTGGGCTGAGAGGCAGGGAGAGAGGCAGACACCAGGTTCCTGTTGAGGCCATCCATTTTTCTAACTTCTTTTTTGTCAAGTCACTCATGTTTGTTTTTCTTTGTATCGACTCTTCCCTTTCCCTCTCCCATCTCCCTTTCTTGGAACAACTTGGAAATACCAGTTTTGCTGTTGGAGTGGCGGTTTTAGGAAGCTGTTGAAGAGCCTCATTAATCAATCCACCCTTCCTTCCATCCTTCCTCCCTCCCTCCTTCCCTCCCTGAATTTGCCTGTCTGTTGAGTCTGAATTCACAAAAGGGAAAAAATGTCACTATTTATTTTTCAGAGTTCAGAATCAAGACACCTTTTTACCATATGCTGAGCATATCTTTGGAGAGAATTTAATCTACAATTTTAAAGCAATTTCAGAGGGAAGCTAGGGTTCTTTATATAATCATTTTATTTAGATTATGCTGTTCAAAATGGCGTGTAGTAATTGGAATTAAATTTCTGGATAGATAAGGTTATGTTCATCTACCCATAGAAGGAATGTAACTTAAATAGTCACCTAATAATAGCTTTCTCTGCTGAAGCGATCACAGATGGTTATTCTCTGTGCATCTCAACGTTGCTGATCCGATTCTGTTTTAATACAGTAAAACAACTTGAATTTAATAACAAAAAACTTGTGTGAAATATCACTGTAAATTTAGTGCTAGTATCTGGTACAGATACCAGGTTTATAGTGTAGTGGCTTCTTGTTGAGTACTGCAAAAATTATGAGAGGGTATTTGTTAAACAAATGGGATAATGGAGTAATGTGTCAAGCATAGAACCTGGCATAGAATAAGTTACTAAGTGCCCAGGAAATGGTTCTGTGGAAAGCTTAGGCTAAGTTTTATTTCAGGATGCAAGTGTATATATATAAAACCAGCAGTACATTCCAAATGTTGACAGACCCTAAAATTTCTTAAATAGGCCACTTTTTTTTTTATTTGAGAACTAATGTGAAATAATAAATATATAAATGAATGTCTTAGATGTCTAGAAAAGAAAAAATTAGGTTTTTATTTTGACAACTGTATATTTTTGCCTTAAAGCCATCCCTAATAAGATACATTGTACAATGGATAGAATTTTGAATTGAAAAATAAAATTTTGAAAGGGTTTTTGATTTGCAAAATAAAACTCACTGGAAGGTTTAAAATCTGCCTTCTATCAAGTGAAGGATGAATCCTGAATTTATGCCAGTGTGCAAGTACCGATAATACCATATATCAGGCAGTGAACCTAATGGGAATTAAGTGTTGCCTCTGTGTGTGGGGGTGAGGCTTTCATGCAAATTGGTCTTGATGGGTTATGAGAATGGATTGGTAACTGAATAGGACTGGAGAGTATTTTTGGGACTGGTAGGATATTTTCCATGCTTGCTGAGGTTATTTTTCAGAGTGAGCAGAAATGGACTCATTTATTCACCAGATATCATGTGTCTGCCAGGAACTTGGTTAGGTACAGTCTATTCTTGCCATTGGAGTGTTGTGTTTTAAATTAATAGAGGTCATTCTTTTTGATTTCAGTTGTCTAGCATCCAGCACACAAGAAGTCAATATATGTATAGGACACATTTGAAAAACTGTACTATTTCTTGATAAATTTAGAAAATATGAAATTTTTAGTAAGGATATATTAGTTTAGAAAGGTGACAGAATCCTGACAAAGCACTTAGCTAGGATATATTTGTATTCTAAAATATGTTTGGCCCCTGGACTGAAACTCCTGTGAATATGTTCCTACTTGACGTTGTAAATATGAGAAGAGGGCTGTGCCCTTTAATTTTTCCCCAACTTGGTTCCTGAATGCTGTTTACCTAGTATTGAGGTTGCTGTTTTGAAGTAATTTTATGCACTTTCCCGATTCCTTCTGCCCCACCTCTCCCAGTGTTGTCTTTCATCTCTGCACTCAAACCAAGCATACTCTACTACTCTTGTTCTGTATGACATAGGCAACCCTTTCAAAAAGGAACACTCTCTAGAGAGCCTAGAGAGGGATGAGGTGCGCACTTCCCTCCCAGGAAGAGTTAGATTTTTACTATTCATCAATAAATACTAATGACAAGAAAGTACTCTACTTAATAGTAGCATTCTCCAGTAAATTTATTAAGAAATTTACTAGCCACAACATCTTTGTCAATTTGGAAAAATAGAGTGCGAATCATATTGTTTCTTTTGTCTTCATGTAGATACATGGATTTTGATGATTCTTTGCAATAATTCCTGTCTCTCCATAGGTTTTTGGCCCATTGGATGGGAACCAGAACTCTAGGATTTGAAAATTAAGATAGACACTTTCACACTGGCTAATATTTAGGAGGAATAGTAAACATATGCACATACTAGGATATTTACCAATAAAGCCATATACATTAAGTGGGATGATGTAGTAGGTGGGCTCATATAATTAAATTGCAAGGTTATTAGTTGGGAGATTTAGGAGCGTTCTGTCCTCTACCTTTTAAACAAATAGCATACTTTATTGAAAAGACACATTTGTCTTAGGACCTCACTGTCTAGTAGGTCCCACAAGGGACTGAAGAACTGGAAAGTCGTTAGGAACAAGGACCGCAGCACCAGCCCTCCCTCCCACTCTTTTGGGGGAAGTTAGAATTCTTTTCGTGCATTTATTTCTTTTCTTCGCAGACTGGCTGTCTTGCTGCTGTTTGCACGTGTATGTCTGCTCCACAGCTAGCTCCTTGTTTTAAGAACCCAAAAGAGACTCCATTATCTGTCTTTGTCAATTATATTTAAAATTTTAAAAAAATCATGAAGTTAGAAATTTTACAGCTAAGATAACTACAGCTTTCTTTCAGATTAATTGCTTTTCTCCAATTGTTTTACCAAGTCACAGCTGAACAAGTGCCATTGTTTGATGATACTATGTATAAATGCATTGTGAACACATTTTACAATACTCTGAGTTGGAAAGTGCTGCTAAACCTCCAGTCTTCATAGGCTATGTCTGGAAGACATAGAAACAAACTTGTACTGTTTCTGTTGGCAATATTGCCTTTTTTCACTTCTTATTGCAGTTTACTATATAATATGGCAACAGAGCTAGCAACAAGGGGATTATATTTAAGTATACATTTTTTGTTAGAGGTAGTAAGGAAAACTCTGTTATTTGGGAATCAAGATAAAAGTTTTAAAAATTCATTTTTTTACCAACTAAGCTCAGGTTAGGACATTTTATTTTATTTTTTATTTTTATTTATTTATTTTAAAATTTTATTTATTTATTTGACAGAGATAGAGACAGCCAGCGAGAGAGGGAACACAAGCAGGGGGAGTGGGAGAGGAAGAAGCAGGCTCATAGCGGAGGAGCCTGATGTGGGGCTCGATCCCATAACACCGGGATCACGCCCTGAGCCGAAGGCAGACGCTTAACCGCTGTGCCACCCAGGCGCCCCAGGTTAGGACATTTTAGAGGCTTAATCTTATTGGTTTTTCAGGCCTTTAGAAAATATTTTAGAAATTGTGACTTTCAAATTTACATTACCTCTCATGCTGCTGGTAGGAATGTAAAACGGTACAGCACTCTGGAAATGAGTTTGGCAGTTTCTTAAAAAGCTAAACATACAGTTAACAATTGCACTCTTGGGTGTTTATCCTAGGGAAATGAAGACTTATTCACACCAAGACCTGTACATGAATGTTCATAGCAGCCTTTTTTATAAGAACCCATATCCCAGAACAACTCCACCTGTCCTTCAGTGGGTAAATGGTTAAATAAAATGTGTTCTAGCCATATAATGGAACACCCACTCATAATAGAAAAAAGGAACAATATTGTGGGCCTGCCTCAGTTTGGGTGGAGCTTAACGGGCATTGTACTGAGTGACAAAAGCCAATCTCAAAAGGGTGTGTGACTGTATCATTTTGTTTATATAGTATTCTTGAAGTGATAAAATTGTAGAAATGGAGAACAGATCAGTTTCTGTGGGGTTAGGGCTGGGGGGTTGGCGTAGATGTTTCTGTGTAGTAACAGTTCTGTATCCTGATTGTTGTGATGGTTACACAAATCTTTACACATGATGAACTATCCTAGGACTGTACATACACTCATAAAAAGAATGTAAGCACTGAAATTTGGATAAGTAGTTTAATTACTAATACTGTATCAGTGCAGTTTCCTAGTTTTGCTACTATGCTTGTCCAGGTTATGGCTCAACCACATTTCATTTAACTATTCACCCACTGAAGGAGCTGTGGATTTCTGGGTTTTGGCTATTCCACGTAAGGCTGCTATGAACACTCATGTTCAGGTTTTTTTTTTTTTTTCCTTGATTTATTTGAGTGTAGTTGACACAATGTTACATTAGTTTCAGGTGTACAAAAGTTACGGACATGTTTATGCATTCTGCTACCTGCACCACAAGTATAGCTACCATCTGTCAGGATACATCGCTGTTACATTATTTACTGTATTCCGTTCTTTGTGCTGTTCCTGTGACTCATTCATTCCATAACTGGAAGCCTGTATTCATGTACAGGTTTTAGTGTGAATATAAGTTTTTATTCTTCTCGGATAAATGACTAAGAGTGAGAATGTTGGGTTGTGGGGTAAGTGAATGTTTAACTTAAGAAACTGCCAAACGTCTCCACTGTAGCTGTACCATTTTACAGTCCTATCATCACTCTATGAGAGATGCAGCTTCATCACATTCTCGCCAGCATTTGGGGTTGGCAGTATTTTTCATGTTAGCCATGATAATAGGTGTGCAGTAGTATCTCATCATGGCTTTAATTTGCATTTTCCTAATGGCTAATGATGTTGTGAGCATCTTCTGTCTTTTTTGGTATGTCTATCTTTTTTGGTGACTTGTCTGTTCATATCTTTTGCCCATTTTGTGATTAGATTGTTTGTTTTCTTACTGTTGATTTTAGAGTGTCCTTTGTATATCCTGAATACAAGTGCTTTGGCAGATAAGTGATTTGTAAATATATTCTCTCAGTCTGTGGCTTGTCTTTTCGTCTGTTATACTGTCTTTTGTAGTCCAAAAGTTTTTAATTGATGAAGTCCAACTTACTGATATATGGATTGTGTTTTTGGCATCATGTGTGTGTCAGAACTCTTATCTAATCTTAGGGCAGAAAGATAATTTTATGCCCTACATTTAGATCTGTGATCCATTTCGGGTTAATTTTTGCATAAGATATGAGGTTTAGGTCTTCGGTCTTTGTTTTTCTTTTCCTTTTGCCTATGAATGTCCAACCGTTCCAAAACCATTAGTTGAAAAGACTACTCTTGCTCCATTGAATGATATTTTACCTTTATAAAAAAATTAATTGGCCATACATGGTAAACTTCATACCAAAATGAAGGTAGGAAGTGAGTGTGCAATGAAGTATGAAAATTAATACAGATTTGTGAAAGTGTGACATGGCTTGAGTCTTAAATTAAGTATGTATAGATTTGAGAGGAGTGGGAAAACGTTTTAGAGAATAGCATGAGCAAAGACAAGCCCTATAAAAAAATAAGAACTGGCTGTTTTGGGGAGCCCGTGAGTGAAGGGGAGGAGGGAGATGAAGGATAGTTGCTTCACGAATATAACTGTTGCCTAGATTATAGAGTCTCTAACTGGGTTTCATTTGCTCCTGCAGGTTCTTGAACAGGAAAATGATACAGTAGAAATGGCATTCATAGAGGTTGTTGTAGGCCCTGTGTGGCGATAACAGGTTCACAAGGAAGAACAGGGTGTAACCATGGCCCTTGACTTAGCACTTTGTGTTGCGAATGTCTACTGGAAAGCTCGAAAAGTGGTGTAATGTCAGAGTATTAAAAACCTAGTATTTTCTAGAAGAATCATGGTAGATTTCAGACTTTTGCCACTGTCTTTGGCAAACAGAACTCTGCTGCACTTCCAAACTCCTTCAAATTAATGCTACTTTCAGTACGTTTTACATGTGGGAAGAAGAGTAGTTTCTATTGACTCATTGTTGACGTGGTTGACATTTCTTACCAAGTCTGAAGGTCCTCGAGGTGAGCAGCTGAAATGGTGGAAGCATAAATAGTTAATAAATTGGTCCAATAAGGAAAGCTAATGGCACCGCCTTATTTATCATGGCAGAGAGGAGACTCCAGTTATTCCGTCAGTGTGTCCTGCCGCTTGTATGTGAAGAACTCTGCAGAGAATGAGGGCCAGCAGTCCTTCTAAATTACTGAGGGCTAAACAAGGACACAAGTTTCAAACTGCAGTATTCGGGATGAGTCTTAGGTCAGAATCTGGAAGAATTTCCAGACAATGAGAACATTAGATAATTCACGCAAGCGATCCAAAAGATCTTTAAGGCCAGGGTAGGAACCTCCATGTACTTTGGGACGTTTTGCTTTAGTCAGGGGGATGGCAGGGACAGGCCTTGAATCCTAATTTGTTAATTTGTGACCCAATTGTTTGTGACCCAAATTATTCAGTTTTTGGTTCTTAGCACCTGTTTCATTTTTTGATTTCTTTCTCTGAACAAATTATACTCCCCTCCCTCCCCCATTCATCTGTGGGGATCTCTTTTGGTTTCTGCTTGCTTTCTTACATTTAAAAGATTATCTTGGATAGCGATTGGACTTCTGTCATTTAAAAAATAATCACCCAACAAGTAGAACTTAATCTCAGGCAGACTGCTAAATATCAATGCATTTCTGCTTTTTTACTTAGAACATGGAAAAGCATGTCATCCCATTTTTTAAAACAATGATGACTCTTTGAGCAAGGATTTACTGTCTAAGAGATCACCGTGACGTGTGTTAATGAAAGATTGGCAGTGTGAAAAGCTTTAGTGCAACCCCTTGTCTTCAAAGTACCTTTCCTGTTTGATTTAATTTCTTTAGTCTGATTCTTTTCTACCAGTCTAGATCTTTTTCCCACTGAAATGTTGAGATTGACCAAGAATATTTCATTTGTGATTGCAACCCTTCAGTATTATCACAGAGTTTGTTTTTTTTTTTTTTTTCTGCAGAAGAGCAAGCTCTTACAGTGCTATGCAAGCTGCCCATTTAAAACTATCATTGCTTGGCACCTATGCCCTAGTGACAGTTTGACCAACATGTGAGCAGGCACACTGCCATCCTGACAGATGGGCGGGAGTATAGGCAGCCAAGAAACCATGTATCTGCATCTAGTGTATTTGTTAAGGGCAGGATTCCCAGTCGGGGATGTTCAAACGTCTGTCCATCCTGAGCTTTCACGCCTATGGATAAAGGGATGTCATCATTAATTTCAGCTTCTGACTGAGATTCCATGGGTATATAAGAGCTTCTTGGCTCTTACAGAAGTAGGCAATTGGGGACAATCAGGATAATTGTTCTCTCCTTCATCACAGGACTACTTCAAATAATCCTTTCCTCTTTCTTCTAGCCAGCTAGGTTTCAGTGCGTACAAACCTGTTCAGACACCGTCCCTATACTTCTAGAGTATGTGCTGCTTCATTTGTTTTCTAGAGTACAAAAGCTTCGAGAGTCATTTAATATTTGTGCTATGTATATGATTGAAGTCGGGTAGATCTGGGTTCAAATGTTAACCCCTGTATGACATTAGGGCAACCTGATCTTACCGTCAGATCAAGGTAAAATAATACCTGTCTCAGCGTGGCTGTGAGAATTAACTGTGAGATGTGTATCCGAATTACTTGGTGTAATGTCTGGCCCACAGTAAGTGTTCAGTAAGTGTTCGTCATCACTACCATCACCGTTGCTTTAACGTACCTGAGGGGATTTTTCTCTGGAGAATTATTTAAACGGGAAATCTTTTTTCAGCTCTTCTCCCACCATTTTTGAAAGTCACGTACTGGATATTAGCACATTGTCTGGTCTGTAACGGAATGCTTCCAGTGATAGGGATCTCAGTACCTTTAGAGCAGGTTTTTCACCCATGGCACTAGGGACATTTTAGACGGGTCATTCTTCGTTGAGGCAGGGGTTCTTTGAATTGTAGGATGTTTAGTAGCATCCCTGGCCATGGGGACAAAATCATCCCAGATTGAGAATCACTGCTCTAGAGACAGCCTATCCTGTTTTTTGTTTTGTTTTTTTGAAGATTTTATTCATTTATTTGAGAGAGAGCAAGAGAGAGGGAGAAAGTACTAGAGGGGGGAGGGGCAGAGGAAGAGCAGAGTCCCTGCTGAGCCGGGGAACCTGACATGACATGGCACTCGAGACATGACATGGCACTTGATCCCGGGATTCCACGATCATGACCTGAGCTGAAGGCAGACGCCCAACCAACTGAGCCGCCCAGGCGCCCCGGCCTCTCCAGTTTTTAACCCAGTTAGCAAGCTTTTTCTTATATTGAGTGGAAGTCTTCTTTATTATCTCTCTTACCCAGTTCCGTCTTTTGGAGACACTTAGAACAAACAAGTGGCGTCTCTGTTCTGTATAACGTCTTTTCAAATACTTGAAGATGGTCATCAAGTTTTCTCAGTCTTCTTGAGTTGAGACATCTCCAGTTCATTAACTATTCCTTACAAGGCATGATTTCATGTCCTTTCACCACTTTGGTGGCTTTCCTTTAATTTAATTCCATTCTTAAACTGTAGTGTTTAGGATTAAATGCAGTACTCTAGGGCTGGTTTGATTAGTAAAAAATAGAGTCACATCTCTTGTTTTGGGCGTAGCATTTTTCTTCTATTAGTGTAGGGAAGAAAAATACTTTACTTCTACATACTGTGTTCTTATTTTCAGCTATATAATGGTTTCGGTGACCACATCATACATTGAACTTGGATGATGTTGAGCAGATATATCTATGCTGTATCTTCTTCATCCTGTTCTCAGACATTAGTTTTGGGGTCCAACATGGGAGCTTATGTGTATCCTGTTAAATTTATTTTAATTGAATTTAGCTAACTGCAGTATTAATTCTTGGTTGACTTCTAAGTTTCTTTTAAAAGAAGTAGGTGATGAGGCCATCAACTGAGATTGAGCTGTGTGTTTGTGTGTGTGTGTGTGTGTGTGCGCACATGGAGATTGAAAAGGGGGTTAAGATGGAAGCTGGGGGAACCCTGATGCCAAGAGGCATCTGGGAGAAAGGAAGGAAAAAAGGATACCAAGGGAGAGGTGGGCAGAAGGTAGGATGAAAATGAGAGGAGTGTCTTGGAGGCTGGAGTGACTGTGTGAAGTACTGTGGTAGATACTTGAATACAAAATGAATAGGACGTGATCTGTTTTCTCTGCCCGTTTTATTTGCCCTATCATTTAACTGTTCAGTTAATGGCACTATCTAGTCAGTTATGCCTGGAAAATTAGAGTCATCCTTCATTTCTTCTTCACACTCTTGCATCTATATGAGTTACCAAGTTCTACTGATTAAAAAAAAAATGTTTTTTTTTTCCTGAAATATAATACACATACTGGAAAAAAAGCACAAATATTAAGGATCTAGCTCAGTGATTTTTTTTAAACAAAGTGAACATACTAAAATCACCACCACCCAGAGCAAGACATTTACTATTCTTGCACTCCGGATGCTCCTATTTTGCCTCTTTCCAGTAATTACTCCCACCCAAGGTAACCACTATTCCGACTTATGTAACTATAGCTTAGTTTTGCCCACTAAGTGAAGTTTTACCGTATACAGTCCTTTTTACCAAGCTTCTTTTATGCAGCATTGTGTCTGAGGTTCATCTTTGCTGCATGTAGTTTGTTGTTGTTTTTTATAGCTCTGTTCTGGTTATCTGTTACTGCGTAACCATTAGTTTTGTTTTTTGATTACTGCATAATGCACCACGCCAAACATAGTGGGGTAAAACAGCAGCCATTGTATTGGCTCATGGATTCTGTGGGTTAGGAGTTTGGTAGGCATAGCTTGTCCATGCTCTACAGTGGTGGTGGTCTAGAATCATTTAGAGGCGTCTTCACTCACATGCATGGTGCTTTGGCTGGGGTGTCTCAAAGACGAGGATCATCTGGGATTGTTGACCACAGCAGCTGCATGTAGAATTCTTCACTAGGCCTTGGGTTTTCACAGCATGTCGGCTGGGTTTTCAGAGGAAGCTTCCTGGGAGTGACTTATCCCTGGAAGTCGTATAATGTCACTCTGCTTTACTATTGATTGAAATAGATGCAAGCCTCCCTGGATTCAAGAGGAGGGAACATAGACCTCATGTCTTTTCTGGGAGAGGGTGGCCATTTCTAAAAGTCTTCACAAATTATGTACCACAATGTATCCACTGTATTGCAGATGAATTTGAGTAATGTCTACTTTGGAGCAGTTATGGATAATGCTGTTGTAGTAATTCTTGTTCATATCTTTTGCTTCACATATATATTGATTTTAATTGGGTATATAGGAGTAGAGTTATTGGCCATAGTGTGTATGTATCTTCAGCTTTGGTGGATGGATACTGCCAGACAGTTTCCCAAAGTGGTTGTACCAATTTATACTACTCCTAACAATGTATGTGAGATCTAGTTGCTGTGCAGTCTTGTCTCTACTTGGTACTGTCATTTAAACATTGAAAGTTTTTTTTAAACCATTCCGTGGTTGTGTAGACGATCTCAGTGTGATTTTAATTGACATTTCCTTGACAGGCATTTTGAGCACCTTTTCATATACTTGTTATCCATTTGGTTATTCTATGTTGCAGAGTGACTGTTCAAGTCTTTTGCCCATTTTAGACAAATTAGGTTGTCGTTTTCTTATTGAAATATTGGGGTTTGTATATATTCTGGATATGAATTCTGTGTTGAATATATGAATTCTAAAAATCTCTTCCCATCCTTTGGCTTGGCATGCTACTCTTGTAACGTGTCTTTTGATGAACTAAAATTCTAAATTTTAATCAGTTCCATCTTACCAGTCTTTTCTTTGTGGTTAGTGCTTTTTGTTGTTTACTTTTGCTACCCCACAGTCATGAAGATTTTTTTTTTTATGTTCTACTGGCTTTATTATTTTACCTTTCATATTTAGGTCTGATTCTCTAGGAATTGATTTTTGTGTGTTGTGAGGTAGGGAGGTCAGGATCCTCTCTACCCCCCCCCCCCCCATATGTGTATCCATACGAGTAGTAGCAGGTAGCATTGGGTCATGTGGACACAGCTGGAAGTTAGGGTTCCTATATTCCTAGCCTTAACCTACCTTTCATGCACCTTCTGAATTTGGGCTCATTATTAAACCCTTCTGGCCTCAGCTTCATCTGTAAAAGGAAGGATTTGAATGAAATGTGTTCTGATTTTCATTCTGGCTCTGGTTTGTTAGATCATTCTATCTAGTTCTACAGTTTTATTTAGGCTTGTCAGACTCTGATGTGTTCATGATACCTCCCAGCTTTCTGCTTTCGCCAATAGTGATGAGTATGCCATTTAGATCTTCATCTAAGCTACTGATGAAACACAGCTTTTTTGATCACATTGGCAAGTCACTGCCCAAACATGGTCTTCTGATCTTCTTGGTATTTTTTGTCCCCTGCCAGGAACTCATTATTCTGTTTAAGTAAGCTGTGGTGCAATTTTTGGCCTTTGCATATACTATTCCTTATACTTGACCCTTCAGTTTCTACTTGAACTTCTAAGAGTCACAGATATGGTGTAGAGTTTCATGAATCATCAGAAGTCGTTCGTGACCAGTGAGTTCTAATCTCGGCAGTCTCCCTCCAAAGCATCTTGCATATGTTCTTCTGGAAAGTGGTGTGCCTTTGAATATCAGGTTTACACACTGTAATTGTGTCCTAAGTAGAGTAGTGAGGAACCGCCTGTATGACAGAACAGGAAATCTGTCATTTGCTGGTTCCTTTGCGTTCTTAGAGGCCTGCTTTGGGGTAACTTCTACCCTTCTTTCAGAAGGTAAAGTTTTGTTTCCACGAAACAGTATAACTCCAGGATACCTATATTGTTCCTTCCTTTATTATCCTTGATACCACATTTTTCTTCTCATTAACTTCTTTAAGCACCTTTATTGAGATGTAGTTCACATACCCTACGATTCACTCATTTAAGGAGTATTGTTCAGTGGTGTTTAGCATCTCCCCGGGACTGCAACTGTCATCATAATCTAATTGTACAATATTTTCATCAGCCTTAAAAGAAGTCTCCTACCCATTAGCAGTCACTCCATTCTCTCCTCACCCCCACAGCCCTAGGAAACTATTAGTCTGCTTTTGTCTCTATAATGCCTATTTCGAGGAATTTTAAATAATTGAAGTTGTAAAATATAGGGTCTTTTGTAACTGGCTTCTTTCACTTAGTATGATGTTTTCAAGGCACATCCATGGTGTAGCAGGTGTCAGTACTTCATTTCTTTTTATTGCTGGGTAATATCCCATCGTACGGATAGACCACGTTGGTTTATTCATTCATCCACTGAAGGGCATTGGCGTTGTTTCTGAGTTTTGACTATTATGAGTAATGAACATTTATGTACAAGTTTTTGTGTGGATGTATGTTTTTATTTCCCTTAAGTGTGTACCTACCAGTAGACATACCGTGTCATGAGGTAGCTCTGTGTTTAACTGTTTAAAAACTGCCCAGTTGTTTTCCAAAGTCGGCTGCACAATTTCGCACTTCCAGTAGCACTGTGGGTGGGTTCAGATATCTCCAAATCTTCACCCCTACTTGTTATATTGTCTTTTTGTTTGTATCTTTGTGAGTGTGAAGTGGTATCTCACTGTAGTTTTGGTTTTCATTTCCCTAATGACTGCTGCCCTCGGGCAACTTTTTGCGTGTTGTTGGCCATTTGTACATCTGTTTTGGAGAAATGTCGGTTTAAATCCTTTGCCCATATTTAAATTGGGTTGTCTTTTTATTATTGAGTTCATTAGCCTTTTAACATTCAGTTTGATTTATTTTCAACTAGAAATATTCTTTTGCCTTGGTTTTCTTTCCTTTGTTTTTCTTCTATTTAGTTCAGGGACCGATTATTCTTTCTGTAGTGAGGGAGAGGGTTAAGAAAGTTTTCAAGCCTTTTGCATTCTCTTGGCAACAGCTTCCCTTGGCAACCTACATAATTGTGGAATACCTTAGACTGGAAAATGTACATCTTCTGATTACGGGAATAGATCTTTTATAGTTCATACTGGTTCTAAAATGAACCATGCTTCTTTCTCTACAAATCAGTAGGTAAAACTCCTGCCTTAGACTTTAATCTAAGTAATTTTACAGGTGAGGAAAAAAGACCGGGAGAAGTTGGACCATGTCTGGCTTCACAGCAGGTAGACCTGGAGCATAGATTTAATTCAGTCCATTCTTAAGAAAAATCTGTTGGTTTCTCACAAGGTGACATCTTCCTGTTAGACTTGGGATACCAGGGTTAGACAGGGTCCTTAACTTCCAGATTCTCACAAAATATGTCAAAAGAGTGACATATATGCAATTAATGGTAATACAGTGTCACAGTGCTGTGAAATGTGGGCAAGGTTGTAGAGTCTAGTGCTCTTAACACTACTCAATGCTGAAATTTTCACTTTACTTTCCTTTGCATGTAGGCAAAATTAGATTTTTGAGTAGTTGATTTTGTCTGGACCACTTAGTAAAGAACGGTAACAAGAGTGCCATCATTCACATGCTGAGATTGTGGAAGAAACTGACCTTAGAATGTTTGGGGTTTTGCACTGGAATCTGAAGATGGTCTCATCAAGTACAGTGCTTTTATACATACATTATTGCCTGTTTTTTCAAATATTCTGCAGTGGTTTATTACATTGTTTTTTCCCTGAATTTATGTCGATATTTTATATTAAAAAACAACAACTAAAAACTTCTTTCTGAAGATCTTTACATCAGTGGTTCGTTTCATTACTTCTTTTGTTCTTTTGATATTTGGAAGTCATTCTCTTTATTCAGCAGAGTTGGGCTGGGTATTTATAGTAACATGTGAATGTATTTCTGTTTTATCTTTAATACTGTTTTAATGGTGTTTATAATAGTATTAGATTGTAATATTAAAGCAAATATTTTACCACCTTAAGACTTCTTGTTTTGCAAATGATTTATTCTGTAGTATGTGCTCTCTTTTAATGCTTGTGTTAAATAACAAAAAGGCATTTTTGCAAAAATTTTATTTTCCATACATGTGTTTTGAATCTTGGTCCTGCTAACTTATTGGTTGTAAAAGCCATGGACAAATTATTTAACTTTTCTTATTCCCAGTTTTGTTACATGCAGTAAGGATAATGCCACCTATGTTTTAGGGTTATTTTAAGAGTTAGAGATAATGCATTTAAATTAGCCAACACAGAGCCTGCCATATAGGTGCTTAATAGTGAGGGTAGCTGTTGTTCTATGTTAGTTCATTCATCTGTAAGAGCTGTCATTAATGGTTAATTCTCCTATAGATTCAGTCATCTATATTTTTACTCATTTAGGATTATTTGGGCAAAAATAAGTGATATTATGAACTTCATGTCAGTATTCACTTTCAGTTAATACTCTTTCAGATTGTATTGCTCTTTAAAGACTGATGTAGGCTTTACTTCAAAACATAAAAGTATGGTCTTTTCTGCAAGTATTGTCTGCAAATGTAGGCATCGAGAATTGTTTTTCTACATAGTTGATTGTTCTGTTTTTAATTTGAGGCAGTGACTGGGCTGACTTGGGCAGATCCTGATGTTAAAAGAGCACAGGCAGATTCCAAAGTAACAACACTGGAAAGAGCTACTTGGTATTTTATGTAATACAAGTTCTTTCATTATTCATGAGGAATTCTTTAAAAATGTTTTAATTGAAAAATAACATGCACACAAAAAGAAATTTAGATGATAAAGGAGGATAAAGAATGGAAACTAAACCTACCACAAAGGCATCTTTTGCTACCAATTGATTATGTAGGATACCAGTAATATGCTATATATACGCATGGTACATTGTTGCACCGGGAGTACTGATCGTATATATTCAAACATACATTTTTCACTTAACTGTATCTTGGAGACTGTTCCATATTGATGTATATAGGTTTACCTCATTTTTAAAATTGCATATTCGTTCTATGGATATGCCATCATTCACTTAATAAGTTCCCTTTTGATGTAAATTAAGGATGTTTCTAGCCTTTTGTTATATTATGCTGCAGTGACTATCCATGTACATGTTAACCTTAAAATAACAATTATTTTACTAGCAGAAATGGATTCATTCAGAAATAACAGAATTGTAATTCAGGACAAGCAAACTGTGGCAAAACTAGAGGCTAGGCAGACAAAGGAGAGGAACATTATTTTACAGAGAAGAAAGAGTAAGCTGGGAGAGGGTGTTCCGAGTGAAAGTCCACCGGAGAGAAACAAAGATGCTGGGTGCTGAGGTTTCTCATTGGCTGAGCTGGGCAGGTGGTCTGTTTCTTGTGGGAGATGCAAAGTACATCTTTCCCTGTGGGGCCTGTAGTTGATGGTTCTTTTCTGTTAACCAGTCTTCTGCTGGGTCTGTAATTGACAGTTCTTCCCGTAATTGATGTTGAGTGATATAGCTCCCCGGTCTAGCCTCCTGACTCTACTTTAGTGAGGTTTCCCTTCATTAATTTTTACAAACATTTGATAGGATGTGAGTGTACCTATAGGACAAATTGCCAGAAGTGGACTGAGCCATAGGGCTGCGTATGTAACATTTTGGTAACCAGTGCTAAATTGATGGGCCTCATACTCCTACCAACCCAGTGTATTTTCTAACTTTTTGAATTTGGCTAATTGATAGCTTAAAAATGTGATTTTAATGATAAGTTAAGTCTTACTGTAATTTTATTTTGCATTTTATTAATGAATGAAGCTGAGCCTATTTGCTGTCGATCTTCAGGATATGATGTTAGTGAAAGAAATCATGGTGACAAACAAGGTATATAATATTTTACCTCTTACCTAAGACACAGGTGATGCAGATAAATGTATCCTATTTGTTGTTTAAAAAGAAAAAATGAAGGATAAACTAAAAACTAACAATTACATGGAGGGAAAGGACAGGAAGGCTGGGGAATGGAAGCTAGACTTCTGAACACACCTTGTGTTGTTTGGGTTTTGGAAATGTAAATGTTTTACAAAATTATAAAAATTCAGAGAGAAGAAATATGTATCAGTTAAATATTTAGGTTAATGTTTGGAACCAAGAATTTTAACACGTGAGAATAGAGACAAATATAAAGGTAAAGAAGTTAACCAGAAACCCTATAATCCTAAGTTGGAACAGGAAATATCAGTATAAACTTGTGAGGTATTTTCTCTTTGAAAAAAATTCTTGGAACTTTGTCCACTCAAAAGATCCAAAAATAATGACAGCCTGGGACCACTGAATATCATAGGGCCCAGATTTTGGGGCCTATGATATTTTGGTCTCTAATCCGTTTTCCACTAAAAGGAGACAGGCTCTTTGTAGAAGTGATTAATTTTAGGTTTGGGACAGGAAAGTGTGCATGAGGAACCTGGAACATCTTATACTAGAAAGCAAGGAAAATATCCGGGACTGTTGGGGTTGAATCAGAAGGTACAGTGGCCAACCCGAAGGGCTTCCATTGTTCAGCGCAGAAGAGAAAAGAGTAGCCCTGGCTGCAGAAGCTGCCTGACATTTATAGACAGGCCATGGTTTCCTCCAGTTAAATGTAAGCAATCTCACAGAACACCTCAGATGGGGGTTTCACTCACGTTATGATAAAATGAAACCAGGCATGAAGCCAAGGTCTCTGTGTCGTCCACAAAATTCGTGACCAAAATGAGTGATGGCTGTTTCTTTACCACTTACAGCTTGATCTCCATTCTAGTCTCCCCTCCCTGACATAGGATTTATGGAGATACCCATTCATAGAATTACCCCACATTCTGACAGCTAATTTAGGGAAACTCCTGCTTCCTTAGGTCCTCCCCCAAATTACCCAACCAAAGCCCGAATCCTATAATAGATTCTTTATAACATTCTTTTCCTGAGCCACCCTCCTATTCCCTGTGGAATGTGTTCTCCAGCTGCTTTAATTCTAGGTGTGTCCCTGGTGTTCACTGAGGGGCACTGACACCAGATAGAAGACAGAACGAACAGTCTGAGCGACGACAGTAACAAAAGATACCAGGGAACACATTCAGTGACAGTAGAGGTTCCCAATCAGCAAAATGCACAAAGGGGGAAATTTTACAAGACAAACGACAAGGGAAGGAAAAAAAAAGAGGGAGGTGGCATTTGTCCATTCAAGAGATTCAAAGACACATCTGCCACATGCATCAAGTAAAAAATCAGCTATAAGGAGACATTTCTTGAGACAATTAAGGAGTCTTTGAACTTGTTACTAGACGATATTACAGAACGATTGTTAATTTTGTTAGATGTGATGATATTTAGTGACTATATTTTTAAAAAAGTAACTGTTAGAAGAATTTTTGTATGAAACGATATGATGTGTGGGGTTTACTTTGAAACCGTCTGGCGGGGTGAGTGCATCGGGTATAGGGAAAAAAAGAGATTGGCTGCGTGCGGATAATTGTTGAAACTGGGTGACATGTATGCAGAAGTTCATCATACCGCTTCTCTACTTTGCATGGATTTGAAAATTCTCCTAGTAAGGAGTTTCCAGAAGCCTTTTGTATTTCTTTTTCTGTGAATTTCCGTCTGCACCTCACTTCTCTGCTTTTCTGTTGGGTTTTCGTCTTTTTTTTTCTTAGAAAGGAATCTTGAACACTAAGAAAATTAGCCTTTTGTCATGTTTTATAGTTTTTATTTGTCTCTTGGGTTTGTTTATGCTACTTTTAACCTGTGGAGAATTTTTATTTTGTCAAATATATCCATTTTCTTTATGGCTTGACTGTTTTATTTTGTTTTCTCGAAAAACCTTGTCTCTGGGAGTCTTTAAAGTTTTTCTTTTATGTTTTTGTGAAGACTTTAATGGCTGGAGTACACCTCTGATATTCTCGGACTATTTGGTCATCCGAATTTCCTTTCCAAGTATTTAGAGCTGTTCTCCCCTCGAGCCCTGCCACAGGAACATGTAAGGAAAAATGTTGTGCAGTTGCTATCCTGTGTAGATTTAAATATGAACACCAGAGAATTAACTGTAAACAAAGTTTGGTTGTTAATTTTGCCCCCAAATAGGAGAGCTAATGGGAAATCTATCATTTACAAAATTGCCAAAACATGCTAAGTGCTGTATAAACATATTACCAGTATAGTTCAGCCTTTCCAGTTTTAGAACAGTTTCAGTGTTTGCTTAGCATAGAGAAGCATTCCTTGTAGCTCCTTTCATAGGGCCGATGGGTCACCTCCCTTTGAAGTCAGCATTTTCAGACTTGCGCCCCTCTTAGATGCCTTTGTATGGGCAGAGCAGGAAGTTCCCAATGAATGTTACTGTAATGTCTGCTTCATGGTTGGTTCCCGGAGATCTGTTATGACTCCAGGGGTGGATCTTCTAACCATCACATCTGAAGTCAGAAAGAGAGGTGCACAGGGAGACCTCATGGGATGCTTCCCCTTTCTGGGGAGGTGGTGGTAGCGCGGCATCCTGAGCTTCTGTTTGAAATTGGACCATCCTGTGTGTTCGCAGTTGAAATTAATTCTGCAGTTAGTGCTCCTCTTTTAGACCCTTCAGAAATCATTTAAAGGAAATAAAAGTTGGGGAAGTACACTTGATATACTGTATTTTAAACATTTTATTCGCTATACCAAAAAATGTTATAGTGTAATGTAAATCAGTTTCCCAATACAAGTAGAAAACATTCTGACTAGGAAGAAATTTTTCTTCTCTGAAAATACCCACTTTCTTTCTCAGAATTAGAAGCGTGAGTCTTCACCTAGTTCTTTCCAGCGTAGGTGTGAAAACCTGACTAGTGTGACAATTGCTTCCAAAGATGGTGTCACAGTTTGAGTTTAGCTTAATGTTTTTCAGGAATAAGCCTATGAATTTATAGGATCATTATCTCTGGAGGTTCACTTCTGTATGCTCATGGGTTGTTGTGCTGTAGTTGACTCTAGTTTTGTTAATGTCCCTATAGGTACCATATAGCCGTGAATGCTTTTCCTGCTTAAATTGATATGCCTGGTTCTCAGAGTGAGACCAGGGGACTGATTGATCGGGTCTCCCTAATAGGAACTCACAATTAACCTTCCTGTGTCACAGGTTTTTATGTTAAATGATATTGATGATAAGTATATTTTTATTCTATGGATATCCTTACAGTTCAGTCTCAACCGTAGGATTTGTGGGAATAAAAAAAGTAAGTATATGAAGACCCTTGGTGCAATTGGGAAGAGGCTGTATAAACTCAAGATGCTGTATTTTATTTTTTAGATGATTTCTTAGCAGTAATCAAATGCATTAATCAACTTCTGATTAGCTGGCTCATTTGTAAGAGAATTGTCTTTAAATGTATTGCTTTCAAATTGTTCCTGATGTAATTTAGCAAAAGAGGTGATGAAGTTCTTTGTTGACCGATTATCTCTTGTTTGCTTTTATTCTTTGACTTACTGTAGTTTGGCAGGAAGCCATTTATACCAAAACATGTAATTACTTTTTAATCCCAAAATAAGTTTGAAATGTAAATGAGTGATTTTTGATCTGGGATATGATGGGATGGGAAAAGGGTGGTTTTTGGGGGGCTCCTCTTGAATCATTTATTCACTAATTTATATAGTTTTTTCCAACTTCTGAAATGAACTAGAGGGAGCTTTTATTGACATCCTCTAATACAGTAGAGTTGTGTGTAACAGAGCTAGTATGTTGAAAATGAGTGACTGAATGAAAAAAGGAACATGTGCCAGCGTATCTAGATCGGTGGTCCAGTCTGAGCATCACCTCTTCTGTGCGGCATTTCAACACACGGACGCCGGGACTCTTGTGGAAGAGGCCTTTCTAGTTTTGGAGTTCTGCTGGTAATTACCATGCGTAGCCAGGTTTGAGAGCTACTGCCTCAGACCGTGATACTTATGTAATTGAGTTTATAATTTTGCTCTGAACTTGCTGGCACTCGTTGAAAAAATGAGAGACCTGGAGTTTCAGAGCTCTTGCTATCTTAAAAACTTGCACCCCCTGGAACAGGTACTTTCTCCCTGCCCTGAAACCAACAGAGTTGGTTCTGTAGATGTCTACAGCTGCTTGCTGTCTTTAATAAATAGTTTTATCAGAGGATTCAGAAACATTCTTTACCTGAAGGGCTTTTTATTGATCCTTGTTTGAAGCTGATGATATAAAAATCCTAACTGTATGAGGGTGTTTTTACGTGAAGCTAAGAGCAGCTTCTTGAGGCCAAAGGTTGCATTTTATCCATGTGCATTTCGAGCTCCAAGCATCAGTTTCTGGCACATATTTTGGAGGTGTTTTATAAATGCCTTTGGAATAAAGTAGTTCAAATATTTAATATTCTGGTGAACTAAATTGTTTTAAAGATAGAGCTTAGAAAATCTAGAGTAAGAGATGATTAGCATGTTTCCTAGACCATCTGTCACTAATATCAATTGTCTCTACTTGGCACTGAAGACTTGTTTGGGGGGGTGGGGGGCGGTAGCTTGTGTAAAGTTTAAAAAAATCTAAAAAACCTCTTAGGTTATTCTGCATCCCTCTGTTTGGTGACTAAAAGTCAGTGCAATGTTTAAAAAGTTGACATTCTTATTATCCAGGAAGGATTAATGCAGTCATTGGTTTTTCCAATAGCAACACCATTGTAATAAGTGGTAGCTGTTTCTGCTTTGCCCCCTTCCAGTCTGTTTGATGGATTCACCAGAGGGAGCCTTTGGAAATGTAAGCCAGAGCATGCACTTCTCTGCGCAAAACCTTCCCAGGATTTACCATCTCCCTGAGAGCTAAAGTCAGTGTCCTTACATTGAGTGGCCTGTGTGTTGGGCGTGACCACCAGCCGTGTGCTCTTTCATATCTCTGACATCGGTTAGTGCTCTTCCCTCCTGGATTCTTCTCCAGCTGCACCCACCTCCTTGCCGCTTTGGCTTGCAGAACAAGCTGGCCATACTCTCGCCTTAGGGCCTTTGCACTTGCTGCTCCGCCTTGATGCTCTTCCTCTAGACAGGTGCATGGCCAGCTTCCCTCACTGTGTTTCAGATCTTTGCTTAAGTGTCATTTTCTTGTAAGGCTTTACCAGATCATCTTTTAAATTTCACCCCCATCCCCTCTCCCTGCTTTATTTTTTCCCTTAGCACTTATTACCATTGGACGCTGAGCATGTTTTGATTTTTTTTAACAAATTCTCTATCTTAAATTTAAAAAAACTAAATGAGGACAGGAATTTTTGTCTGTTCACTGCTTTATCCTTGTATTCTAGAACAGTTCCTGGCACAGAGTATGCTCAACATAAATATTTGTCAAGCAAATAAATTAATGAAGAAGGCACTATACATTGGAGTAATACAGAATTGCATGGAACTCAGTATTATTTTTATTTGAAGTTAGAGGGTGTAGCATGGTAGAAATTTTTATATTTCCTCTCAAAAAGTTACAAACCATTCACTCTAATAGCACTACTAAATTACTTATATTATATAAGTTAAAAGGAGACTAGGGCCTCTCCTAGGCTGTACTTTTTAGGAATGGAAGCTGATCCACTATAAACCCATTCCTACCCTGAGGTGACATTAGTGACAAAGGCACTACAGAAGCACTGAAGATTTTGAATTTATATCAGGCTTACATAGTTTAGCCTATGGATGGAGTGGATTTTGAGAATGGAGTAACATATATTAGCAAAAAAGACTTTGGTGAGAAATAGATCAGTGGGAGAAGAATTCTTGACTCGTGTTCAGAGTATGATTTTTATTTTGATTGAAGTATTGGGAGTTAAAATGTAAGCATAATACATGTCCCCAAATCTTGTAGAAGTATGTTTCCCCTTTTGCTAAAGTCAGAGTCCTGAAGTGGCCTGCAGGGCTCTGCTTGATGTGTTGCTCCTGTGTTACCGTGTCCCCTCCTACTTTCCCCTTGTTTCCCCCACGTAAGCCACACTGGCGTCCTTCTTCAGTTGCCTGGCGTGCTCTTACCTTAAGATCTTTGCACTGCTTGTCCGTCTGCCCACAGTATCTCCCCAGACACACTACCTGTGAGTCTGCTCAGATCTCACCTACCTTCTTAGTGAGGCTCACGTGCCCGCTGCCAACCTCCTCTCCCTGTCCTTTACCCCCCTGATCTTTGTTACTTTCCTTATCTTTTTTTTTAAAGCACGGCACTTACATTTTATAAAATATTATATAATTTACCCATTATGTTTGTTTTTATTATCTCTTTCTTCCTTTCCTTTCCTTTCCTTCTTTTAATGTGTGTCTCTTTCTGCTAGAATATGTGTCAAAAGAGCAGGACCTTTGTTTTGTTTCTTGAGGTCAAGTAAGTATCTAGAACAGTGCTTGGCACATGGCATATATTCGGTAAATATTTGTTAAGTGAGTGAATGAATGAACGTAATTCATATAATAAATTCACATAATTCACAGTTAGCCTTTATTACTGTGATAACTAGTAGATTTCTATACAGGCATACCTTGGAAATACTGCAGGTTCGGTTCCAGCCCACCATAATCAAGTGAATGTTGCAATAAAGCAAGTCAAATGAGTATCTTGGCTTCTTAGTGCAAATATAAACATTACGTTTACACTGTTCTGTAGTCTGTCAAGTTTGCAATAGCATTATGGATAAAAAAACAGTTATATACCTTAATTAAAAAATCTTATTGCTAAAAAATGCTATCATCTGAGCTTTCAGTGAGTTGTAATCACTGATCACAGATAACCATAATAAATAAAGTAATAATGAAAAAGTTTGAAATACTGAGAAAATTTCCAAAATTACACAGAGACACGAAGTGAGAAAATGCTGTTGGAAAGATGGCGCCAATAGACTTGCTCTGTAGAAGGTTGCCACAAACCTTCAATTTGTAAAAAAGCACGGTATCCGTGAAATGTAATAAAGCAAAGCTCAGTAAAAGGCGATAGGCCTGTAATTAGCATTCGTAAGGACCACCTTTGAAATAATACCACTTGTAATGCTTTTCCAGTTGTGGGTGTGCACATGCGTAGGGGAAGGGTGAGTCCATAGTCACCAAGAATCTGTTGGTATTATACTCTCTTTTTCTGTTGGGTCTATAAACCCTTTTCATTCTTTTTTTTTTTAATCGTGATGGAAAAATAAGAACATAGAATCACAAAATTTACCACCCTAACCGTTTTTTAGTGTACAGTTCACTAGGGTTAGGTATGTTCACATTGTTGTGTGACGAGTCTCCTGAACTCTTTTTATCTTGCAAATGTGAAACTGTACCCATTAAACAGCAGCTTTCCTCTTCCCCCTCCCCTCAGCCCTGGCAACCACTCTATTTTCTGTTTCTATAAATTTGACCGCTCTAAGATACCTCGTATTAGTGGAATCTTACAATATTTGTCTTTTTGTGACTAGCTTATTTCACTCAGCATAGTGTCTTCAGGATTCACGCATACTGTAGCTGGTGTCAGAATGTCCTTCCTTTTTAAGGCTGAATAATACCACATTGTATGTATACACCACGTCGCATTTATTCTTCTGCCCACGGACACTTGGGCAGTTGGAAGCAACTTGGGTTGCTTCCACCTTTTCGCTGTTGTCACTAGTGCTGCTGTGAACATGGAGGTGCGACTGTCTCTTCGAGACTATAAAGTCTGTTCTTGAGCTCTGTTAGCTTACAGGAAAAGCATATCAACCAGTTCTATTTTTGTATGTGCCTCCATCTTAATTTCAAAGCTCTTAATTTTATTTCCAAGATTTTAAGTTTATTTAGCATGTTTTTTCTTTTATTTACTTTCACATGATAAAATGTGTATTTTGGCATAAGCTGGGGAAGTGTAGGTGGTCTTCCTTTTTAACATGCCTCACTCCTGCAAAACTGTATGTCAAAAAGCAGGACAAACTCCTTGAAAAAACAAGCGGTTACTCATTGTTGTATTTCCCAAATTACCTAGACTGTGAATGGGCTAAACTGTAGAATGAGCACCAGGATCGTATTTTGTTATGGTAGCAAAGGAAGAGAATGTTTCCAGAAAGAAAGAATGAACACCAATGTCACATTCTCCTGAGCAGGCAGATCGGGAGGGTGGGGTGTCATTTGGATTCAGTGCCGTTAGCCAGAGCAGTAGTAGCGGATCCTGAAGGTGAAGTCTGGACGGAGCGACGTCTGGTGCCAGGGAGGCGAGTGGAGAGGTTAGTAGGGGCACATGATTATTGAGACATTTGCGTGAAAGGAAGAAGAAAGTTAGGATGATAATGGGGAGGGAGTAATTAGTAGTGTAAGTCCTAAGAAGGTTGGAGGGGATGGGGTATAAGGCAGAGGTGAAGGACCAAGTCCTAAGAAGGTTGGAGGGGATGGGGTACGAGGCAGAGGTGAAGGACCAAGTCCTAAGAAGGTTGGAGGGGATGGGGTATAAGGCAGAGGTGAAGGACCAAGTCCTAAGAAGGTTGAAGGGGATGGGGTACAAGGCAGAGGTGAAGGACCAAGTCCTAAGAAGGTTGGAGGGGATGGGGTACAAGGCAGAGGTGAAGGACCAAGTCCTAAGAAGGTTGGAGGGGATGGGGTACGAGGCAGAGGTGAAGGACCAAGTCCTAAGAAGGTTGGAGGGGATGGGGTATAAGGCAGAGGTGAAGGACCAAGTCCTAAGAAGGTTGAAGGGGATGGGGTACAAGGCAGAGGTGAAGGACCAAGTCCTAAGAAGGTTGGAGGGGATGGGGTACAAGGCAGAGGTGAAGGACCAAGTCCTAAGAAGGTTGGAGGGGATGGGGTACAAGGCAGAGGTGAAGGACCAAGTCCTAAGAAGGTTGGAGGGGATGGGGTACAAGGCAGAGGTGAAGGACCAAGTCCTAAGAAGGTTGAAGGGGATGGGGTACAAGGCAGAGGTGAAGGACCAAGTCCTAAGAAGGTTGGAGGGGATGAGGTACCAGGCAGAGGTGAAGGACCAAGTCCTAAGAAGGTTGAAGGGGATGGGGTACAAGGCAGAGGTGAAGGACCAAGTCCTAAGAAGGTTGGAGGGGATGAGGTACCAGGCAGAGGTGAAGGACCAAGTCCTAAGAAGGTTGGAGGGGATGAGGTACCAGGCAGAGGTGAAGGACCAAGTCCTAAGAAGGTTGGAGGGGATGGGGTACAAGGCAGAGGTGAAGGACCAAGTCCTAAGAAGGTTGGAGGAGATGAGGTACAAGGCAGAGGTGAAGGACCAAGTCCTAAGAAGGTTGGAGGGGATGAGGTACCAGGCAGAGGTGAAGGACCAAGTCCTAAGAAGGTTGAAGGGGATGGGGTACAAGGCAGAGGTGAAGGACCAAGTCCTAAGAAGGTTGGAGGGGATGGGGTACAAGGCAGAGGTGAAGGACCAAGTCCTAAGAAGGTTGGAGGGGATGGGGTACAAGGCAGAGGTGAAGGACCAAGTCCTAAGAAGGTTGAAGGGGATGGGGTACAAGGCAGAGGTGAAGGACCAAGTCCTAAGAAGGTTGGAGGGGATGAGGTACCAGGCAGAGGTGAAGGACCAAGTCCTAAGAAGGTTGGAGGGGATGGGGTACAAGGCAGAGGTGAAGGACCTGATGTTTGGTAGAGCAGCAGAACTTCCCTGAAGTGTGATAGGAGGGACGGAAGATAGGGTGGATGCCCAAGTAGGCTTGATGTAGGTGCAGGTGGTATGTAGGTTTGGGTCTTAGAAAGATGAAAGAATTCCCACTTATAGCTTCAGTTTTCTCTCTGAACTGGGAGATGAGGTCATTTCTTGAAATTTATGACTCAAGAAGGGGAATGATGGTGTTGAGAATAAACAGGGTTGGAATAGTCATTGTAGAGAGTGGGAAGAGATGTCAGTTGCCAGGCTTGTAGGAGGACAGTGTCCATTGCAGTTGAATGAGGTACATTAAGCATGAAGTTAGACATCGGATACTTGAGAAGAAAAACACTTTTTGCTGTTTGATTTGACACATTTATTGAATTCCTACCTACTGTGTGTGTTGGAAGACAGTTCTTGTACCCAGGGAGCTTAGAAACTTAACATTTATTACGTAAAATAAGAGTTGAGAACAGTCCTGAAACTTCAGAGATCGGATCTGATGAAGAAGAGAGAGATGTTTGGGTTTGGAAAAGACTTGAGTCAATGTAGATGGGGGAGGGCGAGAAAAAGCTTTACAACTGCTGAGTGGAGAGAAGAATCCGTAGGTACCCCATTAATGGATGGAATGGGGAATAGTCCAGTTTGTTCAGAATTTTCCCTGAGTCAGTGTGTCTCCATGCACTTTAAAAACATATCAGAGAAGCTTAGGCTTTAAAGAAGATTCCGTAAAAGTGGGTGGACCCCCCACCTCCTGGGAGCTTACGTGCATATCTGTTGTAGGGGAAGGTAGACTAGACATCCAGTATATAACAGGCTTTATTGTTGCACTGTAAATTCCCAGTTTGGGTTGCATGAATTTGTAGAGCTCATCAAGTGTAAGTGATACTTTTCTATCCATTCAAGCTTTTTTTTCTATCTTGAGCAGGAGATTAGAAAAAATTATTCCAAATTTGAATCCAGGACTTGAAAAGTGTCAGTTGTCTAAATACAGTACCATATTGTGATAAATATAGCCATTGAAATTTAAAAAATCTCTTCACAAAACTTTATTTTAATATTCACAGCAGAACTTTTTTGGGAATGTTATCTGAGAAACAGGACCATTTTATTATCAGAGCTGACTATTAATTAGGGTATTGTTTCAGATATAAAAGTTGATCTGCCACTGAAATTCTATTTGAATATGTATAGTTCCAAGCTTGCTTTGTGTATTTAATAACTTTAGTACCATAATTACTCTGTTTACAATTAAATTTTGGTGAATATGCTAATATGGAATATGGCAGTGAGTGATTTCAGCAAAGGGCACTGCTGATTTGCATCTTGATGTGCTTCTCGCTTGCATCTGCATTTCATTTAATATCACGGGGAAAGGAAATGGTCAGATTATGTAATGGAGTTTGTGACAGTGAAGTTTTCCTTTTCTTTGAAACCTCTCTGCGAGCAACCGTAAGAGTGGATTTGCTTTGCTCCAGGTGGGCAGAAGTGATGCAGAAAGGCTGAATTTGGTTGAGGTTTGTGCTCTCCAGCGTATCGTCTCACAGAAACCTAACGTAGGTATGGGTTTCATCATTAGGAGAAATCTATAATGTATTGAGGGGATTGTTGAATTCAAATTAATGTTTTAAGTTCTTTAGGAAGGTCACTTAGTAACTGAGGCAAATGCTTATGGTTGTAAAACTTAACAGTTTTTGAGCAGGGGCTTCTAGTTTTAAATACTTCTACTTTTCTTCTTTTCAGAAATCACCTGAAAAGGAACAAGGAGATTTAGAAACACAGCTCTCATATTCTCTGAAACTAGGAGACTTCTGTGACCCTGAACCAGGAAATAAGAGGGGTGGCCAAATGCTGTGAATGTCAAATGGGGGCGTGGCAGGACATGGAAAGAGGACACTCTTGGGGCTGAGACACAGATCTCAGACCAAGCTGGCAGAGGAGTGTTCTCCAGTGAGTGGAGCACAACCAATTGGGGCACAACCAATAAGCCTTTGTTTAGAAGAGCAGAAAATGGGTGTTGGCAGAACAACTTTATATGAAAAAAAGAAAGAGAAAGAAAAAAAGAACAACTTTGTATGAACTTTTTTTTTTCTTAGTTTACTTAGGCTGTATGGTATATTTAAGTTCCTTGAACCCTGTGGATCTCCCTAATGTGCATGCATCACCGAGGAAAAGACAAGAAACTGAATAACCATTTGGAAAATTCTGGATTCCTACCTCTGATTATCTTATACCAGTATAAGTGTAGACAAATCAAAATTTTATCAGCAAAATATGAAACCATAAAATAACTAAAAGAAGACACGGGAGATGTTTGAAAAGAGTAATCTGACTGGGAGGGGACTTTCCAAGGATGACATAAAGTCCAAAAGCTAAAAATAAACAATATCAAAAGACAAATGGGGAAGATCATTTGCAATATAAAGAGCTAATTTCTTCACTAGAGAATATGTAAGAAGTGCCTATAAATAAAAGCAAAAGGCAACCCATAGTTCTTAGGCAATGAAGTGCAGATTTTACTTAGGGGTGTGTGGGTGTGGGGGTGTGTGTGTGTCTGATTGGACAAGCTCATAGAGTATGAAAAGATTCTCAGTTTCGGTCCCTTGGTGATTGTTAATTATAGGAACAGTAATTTTTTAATGCTTAAAACCATAAAATATTTCATAATACAAAAGACCTTATTAAGCAGATACAGACTTAATGAATTATGAGGAACTATTAGAACCACCACCAGCATCATGAGATAGAACCACCTGCCTGTCCTCATAACAACTTTCTGAGACTTCCTAAAAGTAACTTCTGTCTTGTATGGCAGTCGCTCCCTTTTCTTTATTGGTTACCACGCAGATGTGCTTCCCTAAACACTGCGGTGTAGATTGGCCTGATTCGGTTTTGTTTTGGATATGTTGTTTTAAGTCTTTCTGCACCTGGTTCTCTTCTCCCCCATCTCTTCTTTTTTCCCCTTTATCTGTTGAAGAAATGGGATTATATGTACTCTGGGGTTTCTCACCCTTGGGACTTTGCTGATTGCTTTCCTGTGCTATAGTTTATCATGCTCTTCTTTTCATACCCTGTGCATTGATAGGCTTGATCAGATTCGGGGTCTATTAATTTTTTATTTTTCTTTTTTGGCAAGATTACTTCATGGGTAGTGGCGTGCTCTTTTATCAGGAGGCATACAATATGTCTGGACATCTCTCATATTTTGATGTTAGTAGCTATCAGTGCTCAGTGTCTGGATCCATTAATTCAGTAGGAGGTGAAAATGGTGTTAACCTAAAACCATTCTTATTCATTTAGTAGCTGAAATTTTTCCATAAGGAGAAATTTCTCTTTATCTAATATTTGGTTACCCAGTGGTACAATTCATATAAGAAAGAAAGGATAAATGCTTGATTCTTATTCTTTTCCTTCCCTTTTTTTTTTTTTAAAGCAGCTTTCAAAATTGAGTGGTTTCCTGTTATTCTCTAGAGGTGGCCACTTAGGTTTTCTTGCTATTACAAACTCTTGGATTTACCCATTTTATGTGTTTTAATCCATAGTGGTTATTATCTTTATTGACTCAAATTGGCCCATCTTTGGTCAGTGGGAACACCTAAGTTGGCTCCCTAGACATATCTGACATCACTCTGGTAGTTTTTGATAGCTTCCTTGACACCTAGAAGTGACACGGTGTTCCAAGTCTGTCTTTGACATTTCTGGCTCCACATCTGGAATCAGCCCTCTCTTCAAGCAGTCTGGTTTCTTTGAGAAGAAACAGTATTTTTAAGAATACAATTTGTATACTAGAGATACTCATTACTACTGGGTTGGTTAATTGTTTCTAAGCTTTTTTGTGGCTAGGGCTGGAAAATGCAAAGGTGGTGTGTGTGTATGTGTGTGTGTACGTGTGCTTTTTGTAAAAGAAAAAATAACTTCTGAATTAAAAATATTTCCAAATCACTTTTAGCCTTACCTCTTCTGTCTTCCTTTTGTATCACCTTTCTTTCGTATTTGAATCTCGATTTTTAAGGATACAAGGGGATGACGGAATTAAAATATCACGTAATTACTCATTTGCATTATTCCACAGCGATGTGTACAGTAACCCTAGTTTACAAAACCAAGTATCGCACTGTATGATTACTGCAGAGTTGAGGTTTTTTTGCATATGTTCTCCCATTTTTTTACAGTTGTACCGTATCTACTTCGTCAGAACATATACCCATTATATATTCTGTCCTCTCCTTATAGTCCTCGCTGAGTCTCGCTTCTACAAATCAGTGTCTGCTTACTGCTCACTGTCCATTCTTACAGCGACATTTTGGATATCTGAGGCTTGTTCTCTGGTGGATTCTTACTCCCTTTTTCCATGTTGAGAACACTTTCTGGTCTTTATATTTGAAATTTAACTGAGTATAAAATCTTCAGTTCTTGGTTTTTTTTGTCTTAACTATGTTACTTCCCCCCTTTTTTTTTCTGGCATAAGTGTCGCTGTCAGAGTGATGACGGTCTGATTTATTTTCCTTATAAAAGATCTGTTTTTGGTCTGGATGCTCAAAGAATACTTTCTTTTCCGTGGAGTTCTAGAATTTTATTAGGTGGTGTCGGAGTGTGGGTTGTCCTGGGCTGATTTCTCCATGTACTGTGTGAGGTGTGACCTTTCATTTTGTAGTTTCACTTTTTTTTTTTTTTTTAAGTTTAGGGAAGTCTTAGATTAAAGCATTTTTAGTATTGTTCCCTTGCTTTGATTTTCTTTGTTATATGTTCACTGGCTTTTCTTTTTCTGTATTCTAAATCTATGATTTTTCTCTTGAAATGTTTATCTTTTTCACCCTTTCTGATTTTTAAAATTTTTTCCTTTTCACTTTCTGTTTCGGTTAAGTCACTGTGTTTAAATTGCCTTCAGTCTGATGTTTCTTATAGCTTAGTTTCCATCTCTCAGATGATTATGACTTTTCAGTTCTTTCCTTCTATCGCTTAGTCTCTGAGTTTTTCTAATTCTGGTCTCTGTTAATCTTTCTATATAAAAACTTTAAGCTTGTTTTGAAATACTGGTTCATAGCTCTCAACTTTTTGGCAAGCATGTTCTATGTATTTTTCTGCAGGGACTTTAAAAAAAATTCAATTTGCACGGGACTAGGCCTTGGTCCTTTTTTGTTGCTGAGTTTTATAAGCAATTATTTTTCTTCTTTGTGCAATTCTAGATGGTATAGTTCAGGTTGACTTTATGTCATTTCTGGAGTCTGCTCTTCTGTTTTGTTTTGGTGTCGTGTTCTAAAACATGGAGGCTAACTTACAGATCTACTTTTATGCTTGAACCTTCTTTTTCCTTTCTTTGTATTATCTTTGTGATACTCAGTGTGGATTCAGTTCACAGCCATTTCTCATCTACCTCGGGAGGCTTTGATTGGAGAGTATTTGGGCTGGCTGTGGGGGCCAGCCTGCTCCAGCGCCTCCAGCAGAACCTTGCAGGAGCCCGCCGCTGGAGTGCGCATGGCCCTTCCCACCTCCGGCTGCTGTTCCCACGTTGTCTCCATGCTTCTGAGGAGTAACCTGGGGTAACTTGGGGATTCTCAGATTCATCAGAGACACCACCCTGACTTCTTCCCTCACAGCTGCTGGTAGCCTGTAGGTCATCTTGTCTGCGGCCTCCTCACCCACTCCCATTTGAAGTTTGTGGATGTAGGGAATACTGTCGCCTAGTTTTGTTGTAGACGCTGTGCATCAGGTTTGAGTCCTGCTCTCCAGTTGTCCTGTTTGGTTTTATGGGGAAATTTAGGGAGATTAAACAGGTGCGCTGCCGATCCCATCATCTTCGTAGCAGGGAACCTTTGGAAGCAGTGGTTTGCTCAGGGATCCAAGAGACTCACAGTGATGGCTGATTCTGTGGGACTGCTTTTAGGAAGGAAGGAAAGTCATTCCCGACTGCATTAATTGTTACAAGTAGGCTATAGGAATAAAACCCGGAGTAGAAGCTAACCACTTAATTTGGAGGAAAACCACTTTTTGTTGACTCCAGTTTATATTGAGTAGAAGGTGAGCTAGCGTATTTCATTTGAAATATGGTCACTTTTGGAAAGGAATTTGAGTAAAACACAAAAGATAGTCTGGTTACTATCTTGAGTTACAGAAAGAGGAAAAGATTTTTTTTTTAACTCATTTTAAATTGCCTTTACTGTAAGGAAATCATCAAGTAGGAGATTACTCTGATGATTTGTTACAGTGGGGTAAATTTAGAAGGCATCCATTTTAGTATTTGGAAGTGCTGTGCCTTGGTTCTTTCTTTCTTCTTCTTCCTTTTTTTTTTTTGTTTTTCTTTTTTTGGTCTTGGTTATTTCTTGCACTCAGTCTACAACCATCGCTGTCAGAATTACCTTGTCTGGTATATTGAATCTGTTCTGTCACTGTTTACACTGAAATTCCATTCAGGAAGATTGTATAATGATTAAAAATACACATTAAGAGAATTGTTTGATAGGAAGAAAGAATAGCCACATTCATTTATTTTAAATATGTTTTGTTAGAGAAGGTTTAGACAATGAGTAGGGATTGGTATTCTATAGAAAAAATTAAATTTAAAAATCCCAGTAAGTTAATAAAGAGCATTTGTATACATGGAGTTTACTGTGGTGTGATAGTGGGTGGATATTTGCTGAAAAAATCCCCATCTAGCATTGTGTATATGTACTTAGAATAGCTAGGCTCCAAAGCAAACTACCTTATGTAATGTAAATTGTCCTGTCTTAACAAACCTGTCTTTCACCTAAACAGCCATTTCAGGTGTTGCAGACTATAGCCCCTGAGAAAGTATTTGTTTTAAATTTTTTATTCATTTATTTGAGAGAGAGAGAGATAGCATGAGTGGGGGGGGGGCGGGGAGAGACAGAGGGAGAAGCAGGCTCCCTGCTAAGCAGAGAGCCCTCAGACGTGGGGCTTGATCCCAGGACTCTGGGATCATGACCTGAGCTGAAGGCAGACGCTTAACCGACTGAGCCTCCCAGGCACCTGAGACAGTATTTGTTTTAAATCTTTTTCAATTAGTAGTTGTAGAACTGAGAGGTTGACCCCCGCCCCTGGGGTTCTTTTTCTCCGTGAGGTAAGCTACATCTCAGGGCAATTAAAGCCCAGGGAGAAGTGTCTTGATCACCGTCACCAGACTAACTGGTGTCATAGCTGTGCTGGAATCCAGGGCTTTTAATTCTAGCCCAGGCGGGTTTCACTATAACACACTGGTTTCTCTGAATGTTATGTTAAACTTGACTGTGAGAAAGGTGAATCCAGATTCACTGCCAAAAGCAGTGGGTGAGAAGGGAAGCATGGAGTGCTGGGTGTCACCAGCTTTGACTTTTCTGTGAAGCCAAATGACCAAACAGCCACCATTCCTTGTCACTGTTTTGAAAGGTCCTCTCCTTCACTGTGGTAACTTCTGTGATTGTGGGCCATGGCGTTGAGGCTTTGGAGTCACGTTAGCCCTCAGAGCAGATTTCTGTTGCTTTGCCACTTTCTAGGTACATAGCCTTGGATAGCTTGCTAAACTTTGCCGAGCCTTCATTTCCTCATCTGTAAAATGGGGATGATAATGTAATCTTCACAGAGCTGTAAGGATGGATTCGGGGCCTATGTGTGAAGTATCTCCTATCATGTAATAAATCCATATGTGCCATAAATTCCACATTTGAAAAGTACCTTTGTAGCACAGAGCTTTCCTTAGTGGAAAATGTTTTCAGCACTTTGAGGATTATAATTCTGAGCGTTGCTTTCTTTGATTTTATAGTGAAAATGCCTCGTGTAAAAGCAGCTCAAGCTGGAAGACAGGGCCCTGGAAAGAGGCGACTTGCAGAAGACTTTGCAGCTGGGGAGATAATCACTGACTTGACGAAGAAGGAGTGGAAACTAGGATCACCCATTGGCCAGGGTGGCTTCGGTTGTATATATCTTGGTAAGTGTACCAGTCCAAAGATTTACATGCTTTCTTATCAAAATAGTTTCTCAGTTAGGAGCTTTTACAGGATGTTCTTAATTATCTACATTCAGCTTAATATACTGTATGATTTGGCAAAAACACATCTCTGACATAGGAGTGGAAAAGACGATAGTTGATTTAGTCACAGTAGAAAGAGAGGGTGATATATCTGTAATATTGTGCTTTAAATTTTTAAGATACTCTGTATAATCTTAACCTCTTCTGAGACCCAGAGAAAGCCGTGGCCATCTTTCTTTCCCCACCTCCACTCAGCTGGGATTTTATTCCTTCTGTTTTGGTTTAATTTTCAAATAACAGGTGTAGATTGTTTTTCTTTCTGTATAACCTTAGTAGTTATTGTAGTGGAGTTGGGAGAATGACCTAAAAATTGCCTGATTAAATGTGCTATTAATTAAGATACGTACCCTGAAATTTTGGGGGACCCATGTGGAACCCTGAGATTTTATAGGCTAAGTAAATTGTTGATATAAAAATATTTTAACTGATTGCTTCTAAAGCTGACTGCTTCACCCAGAGTATTAATAGTATACAATATATTTCATGTTTGCTTTTGAAATTTCTAACTTTTCCACGATAGGCCTTTATTCCACCTCTAATCTCGATTTAGTTATCTACTTAATTATTTAATTTCTGCCATGAGGTTTATAAAATTTTATTTTTAGTAATGGAACCCTTTTTTCTTTGAAGCGACATCTTACTCAGGATACTAATATTAGTTACTAGGTCAGCGTTAGTGGAAACTTCTTAGCACCGAGATTCTCAGGTCCTGCCCCAGGCCTAGGAATCAGACACTGTATGTAGGGAGAGGGCCCAGCAATGCGACTGAACAAGTCTCCCAGGTGATTCAGATGCATGCTGATTTGTGAGAGCCATTGACGGAGATCAAGAGCTCTTAGGAGGGTCCGAGTCCGACTCCTCCAGGACCGGCGGGCTGTGGGGTTAGCTGCAGCTTCTAGCGGTATGTTCATGAGGCAGCTTGAAGCCCAGTGCTCTACTGTATGTTGTATATATGATTTCTCTAGGTCAGTGGCACCTGCCTTTGGGAGACACGTATTGATTCTTTAGTTTTGTTCAGGGCCCAGCCCATTCCAGTAAACTAGGCTGTCTGTTAAGGTGAAAATTCTCATAAATCAAGAAAGGTTAGTGGCTGTGTTGGCCAGGTATATAGGTTTTGACCTTGTGAGTTAGAGATGGTAGATTCCATAAGCTATCTGTACTGCAGACTGTGTGGACTTAGGACATCCCATGTTAGGAACAGGAACTTGAAGCAAGTAGGTTCTTCATTTTGTATTAGTTAATTTGCTTTTGTAACCTTTGGAACATCTGCAACTCGCACTGCCTTTGTGCTATTTTATTGGTGTTTATATTTATCATTAGAAAGTGCCATCTAATAGTACTATTTTTTAATATCCAGTGTTTTGACAGATTGCCATGATAAAGCTTTGCTTTCGTAAAGCTGGATTGATCAGTCTGGAGTTTGCCTTAGTATTGCTGCCTCCAGTCGGTCTCTCTGTGCCCACTGATTCACAAAAGCAGCCATATTCAGGATCATCAGTGGTTTTTGCTGATGAATTAAAAAGATTGCTTTTGAATTTTCTTTGGATATTTTCTGCAGCATTTGCCACTGTTTATCTTTCCTTCTCAGAAAGATTGCTCCTGTGTCTTTCACAGGAGCACGTCCCCTCTCGCTTTCCTGCCGCTTCTGGAGGTGCATAGTCCCCCTCAGAGCACCTTCTGCGTTCTCCAGCTTTCCTTCCTTAGCTAACTTCCCCCTCCGTGCACTCTCTCTGAGTGCTCTCATCAATTTCACGGCTGCTCTTGCTGTCTTTTTACTGTTGACTTCCCCATCTTATATCTGCGGCCTGGGGCTTGATCTCCGAAGTACGGGCCCATGGCCAGGGGCCTACAGGGCCCTCTCTGTGGGTGCCCCCCTGACTCTCTCATGATCAAGAGAGGCGTATCTCAAGCCAGACACCAGAAGGCATTCTCACGTATTCCTTCACCAGCGAACCTAGTACTTTGTCTAGGCCTATGGCTTTAACTGTGTGGCTTTCTCTCCATCTTTGCCGACCCTGCCTTGGTGCTGGTCATTTTCAGGTCTCGTTTGGATCCTCACTGCAGCAGTGACTCTTCTCTGCTCAGTCTTGCCCCCTTGTATCCCATTGTTCACGCTGTGACTTGAGTGATCTAGCCTAGTTAAATTTCCAGAATGGCTCCCCCCGGCCCTGGGGATAAAGTGCCAGACATAGGAGAATGACATATGACACCCTCCCTCTCGTCTGGTCCCTGCGTAGCTTTAATCTTCATCCCTCTAACTTCCTCAAGATCTGCACTTCAGCTGTCCTGCTGCCCTTTGCCTCTTGATCTCCATATGTGATGCTTCTCTTGTTTCATTTTTCCCAAGCTGAAGTTAGGGCAGGTACTGTCTGTTGTGTTAACCCTTTTATAGTACTTTCCATGCTGTATTGAAATTTCTTTCTTGGCAGCAGGGCATCTCTTCTTACTGTGTTCCTAGTGCCTGGCATATTTTGTAGCACATAATGCTTGAATGAATTATCGAGCTTCCTTTCCCCCCTTTCCTCATTTGAACTGTGCAGTATTATTGGGACACTATCCTTATTTTAATATTTTGTACACTAAATGCTTGTTTAAAAAGATCTAATCTTGCTTTATTATGAATCAGCATGGGAGTGATGTGTCTTGGAGCTCACACTTTCCGCCTACCCATGATAGCTGTTTTTGTGACTCAGCGTTCCGTCTTCACTCTGCAGTACTGGAGCTGTGGTTTCTTCAAAATCCTGCTGTTCCCATCTGATTTGTGGTTTCTTGTTTTTGTTTGCCTGTCCTTCTTCATCTCTTCACCGTCTAACGTGAAAATGCCTTAGGGCTCAGGCCTAGGGTTTCTTCTTTTCTCTGCTATACTCATGCCGTCGGGGCTCTTCCAGGTCATGGCTTTAAATGAGTAGTGTTTCGGTGTTGGTGACTCTCAGATTTATTTCTCCAATTTGGACCATTCTTCTGAACTCAGGGCTTGTATATCAACTGCCTGTTGACCATGTGAACTTGGATGTTTACTAAGCATCTCAGACATAAGGCTCCTCAAAGCACCAGCTCTTCCTGAAGCTTTCTCCACCTTAGTAAGTAGCAACTTCCTCTTTCCAGATGCTCAGGCTGAAAACTTGGAGGCCTCCTTACCTCCTTTTCCTCCTCTTGCCTTCCATATCCAGTTTATCAACAAATCCTGTTGGCTCTTCTTTGAACATATGGCCACATATGAACATGTGACCACTTAATCACCACCTTGTCTGCAACCACATCTCGTCATAGCCTGGCCGACCTCCCTGCTTCTGCCCTTGTCCTCTGCACTCCATTCTCCATTAAGAAGCCTGAAGAATTCTTAAAAAATCCAAGTCTTATCTTGCCAGTCCTCTTCTTAGAACCTTCCAGTGGCTCTGAAGCTCAATCATAGTGACAGCTTTATGTCACCTGTCATGCTGCTGTTTGGTCCCTTCTGCTTTTTTTTTTTTTTTTTTAAAGATTTTTATTTATTTATTTGACAGAGAGAGGCAGCGAGAGAGGGAACACAAGCAGGGGGAGTGGGAGAGAGAGAAGCAGGCTTCCTGCTGAGCAGGGAGCCTGATGCGGGGCTCGATCCCAGAATGCTGGGATCATGACCTGAGCCGAAGGTAGACGCTTAATGACTGAGCCACCCAGGCGGCCCCCCCCCCCCCCCCCCCCGTTCTGCTTTTCTGATCTGTCCCTTCTTACTTTCCACCTCACTTTTCTCCAGCTGTTTGGACTTCTTGCTTTCCTCAGGCTTGCAGCGGCTTCCACGTCAGGGCCTTTGTGCTGGTTTGCCTGGAGTGTTCTTCCCAGGTATTTACATGGCTTATTCCCTCACTGCCTTCAGACCACAGCTCCAGGGACACCCTGTCAGTGAGGTTTCTCTTAGGAGCTTGCAACACTGTCTGCCTTCCTGCCTCGTTTTCCTGCTGAGGCACTTTCACCAACCGTCAAGCACACTTTATATTTTAATTGTTGTCTGTGTCCTGCCACTGAAATGTTAGCTTTATAAGAGCAGTGATTATTTCTTCCTGTTCATTAGTAAATCAATTTCCTAGAAACTGGCATATCGTAGGTACTTGGTAAAAATATTTGTTCCATGAATGTGGGCAGCCTTATATTCCTGACTCAGTATTCCAGGGCATCTGTGCTTTATTTGCATGAAATAAAATGACAGCCACATGATGATTATTGTGGATGGCAGTTCAAAGTTCTAGTGCCGACATCCTGAACTACTGATGTAGATGAAATTTCTTTTCCCTCCAAACTAGTGCTTTTAGGAACTTCAGCTCCCTCTTTTTTTTTTTTTTTTCCCCTTCTTAGAAAGGTTCCCTGGTTTGTGTAATTTAAGAAATGTCATCAGTTATCATCCCCTTGGAAATTCACAACCTACATTAGCATATCAAAGGCCATGAGGACTTTTGAATTAAAGAAATCTTTAATTCAGAGTTTTCCATACTTAATTGATGATCGTATTGAAGATACCAGCAATTATAAAATGCATTCCAATTTCAGACATTTTATTTTTTTTTATTATTATTTTTTTTTATAATGAATTTTTATTATATTATGTTAGTCACCATACAGTACATCCCCGGTTTCCGATGTAAGGCTCGATGATTCATTAGTTGTGTATAACACCCAGTGCACCATGCAATACGTGCCCTCCTTACTACCCATCACCGGCCTATCCCATTCCCCCACCCCCCTCCCCTCTGTGGCCCTCGTTTGTTTCTCATAGTCCATAGTCTCTCATGTTTCATTCCCCCTTCTGATTACCCCCCCTTTCTTTATCCCTTTCTTCCCCTACTGATCATCCTAGTTCTTATGTTCCATAGATGAGAGAAATCATATGATAGTTGTCTTTCTCTGCTTGACTTATTTCACTTAGCATTATCTCCTCCAGTGCCGTCCATGTTGTAGCAAATGTTGAGAAATCGTTCTTTCTGATAGCTGAGTAATATTCCATTGTATATCTGGACCACAACTTCTTAATCCAGTCATCTGTTGAAGGGCATCTCGGCTCCTTCCACGATTTAGCTATTGTGGACATTGCTGCTATGAACATTGGTGTGCATATGGCCCTTCTCTTTACTATGACCAATTTCAGACATTTTAAATCATGAAAAAAAAAGTCTTCAAATTGATGAAATATACTGTAATGATATCCTGAGACACATATTTGGGAACTGAAATTTATTCTATCAAGGAGTTATAGATATACATGGACCTAAATATTAACAAAGGGTTAGTAACAGGCTAATTAAAATAATGCTACTTCTTGTTCTGATATTACATATGTCACTTTTTCAAACAGCTGATATGAATTCTTCAAAATCGGTGGGCAGCGATGCACCTTGTGTTGTAAAAGTGGTAAGAAAATATTTTAGCTGATTTCCTTTTTTGTTGAATGGGTATAGTATTTATTTTGTAAGACATCCTTTTTGATAACTAGAATTAATCATAAGTACTACATTTTTAACAATGTTTAATAAATGTTTAATAAGGCACAAAAGTATCTTTATAGTTTTAAATAATTTGAGTTCACAAAAAGTCCATTTTCTCTCTTTTAAATTAGAGGGATCCTGGTATTTGGGGGAAAAATGAATGAAAGTATGGAGGTATACAAATGTAGAATAAAAATATTCAGCTCATTCTTTTAATTTCAGCTATATTTACAATAGATGAGATACTTTTTTATTTATATCCCACAAGACTACTATTTAAATGAAATTTTACTATAGTTTATCTTGCATTTACTTCTGAGCTTCCACTTGGTCAATTTTTTTCATTTTATTTCCAGTTTTCTTCCCTTCCCCATCTATTTTAATAAATTATTAATTTAATCGTGATCATGTTGAACTTTCTTTTTGCTAAACTAATGGTGAAATTAGTTTGTAATGAGTAAAGGTTGACAGCATCCCATCTGATACAATCATACTTTGAATGGTCAGGTCCAAGTATGCACTGGTGCACTAAAAGGCATTTAACTACTATTTTTTGTTAAGAATATATATTTTGCATCTTTCTGCTTACAAAATTATATTTCTAACTCCTCTCTCAAAGTTCTTTATGAAGAACATACTTTTGTTAAATAATAGAAGAGGTAACAGGGTCTGTTTTTTGGGCAAATTACTCTCGTAAGTTCTCCACCAGTCCTTTTTTCCTAAAGGCTACAGAAGTCAGAATTATCCTGAAGTTTTGTGTTTTGGTTTGTTTTATTTCACTTTCTTTACAATGAGGAATGTATTTGATTCTCGTGAATTAACTTTTTTGGACCTGAATTGTTTTAGTGATTGTTTATTACTTTTTTATTCAGGCATAATTTTTACGAGGAAATCCATAGATACTAAATAATTTGAGGACTATTCACAAGTGCATATACCTGTACAGCTTCCACCTGTATCCAAATAGATAAGATTTCTCTCACCCTGGAAAGATTTCTTATATCCTTCTTTGGTCAGACCCCTATATCCTGGACCCTTTGAGGTAAACACTTATCCGAGTTTCTTTTTTTCTTTTTTAAAAAATTGTTTTTTTGTGTTGTGGACTATTCCTGTCCAGAACGTCATATAAATGGTATTACACAGTATATACTGTTTTGTTTCTGACTTCTTATGCCCTGCAAAATGTTTAATAGGCTCATTCATATTGTCGGTGTATCAATGACTCACTTAGTCTTACTGCTCAGAATATTATATAGACATAGTCTTTTTTTGCATTTCCCATTGATGGACCATTTTTGGCTATTATGAATAAAGCTTTTATAAAATTTTTGTACAAGGTTTTTATTTCTCTTGGATAAATACCTTGAAGGAAAATTCCTGGTTTATAGGGAAGGTGTATATTTAGATTTATAAGAAAGTACCAGCCAGATTTCCAAAGTAGCTGTGCCATTTTACACCAACACCAGTGACGTGGGAGCGTCCTGGCTGCTCCATATCCTCTTGAATGTGTGGTCGTCAGGGGGGTTGGCTTGTTTCACAGCCACGGTGGTGGGTGTGTAGCAGTGTCTCGGAGTTCTACCCGATGGCTGATTTTGATTAGTTTTTCCAAGTAATTGTGCTTATTGGCCATTCAGGTATTTTCCGTGAAGTGGCTCCTCAGTTTTTGTTTGTTTGTTTTAAATAACTGGGTTGTTTTGCTTTTTATAATTGAGTAGTAAGAGAGTTGTTCTGTATGCAAGTCCTGTTCCAGATGTATGCGTTGTAAATATTTTCTCCCAGTTTGTATTTGCCTGTTTGTTTTTTGAATGCTTTTTCTGCATCTTTTGGGATGGGTCATAGGATTTTTCTCCTTTATTCTGCTAATGTGGCAGTAATAATTGATTGGTAATTTGAGTGTAGAACTTTTATTCTTAACATACGCTCCACTTAGTTATGATGTATTATGCATTATACGTAATGCTGGCATTGACTTGCCAGTATTTTGTTAAGGATTTTTTCCATCTTTGTTCGTGAGGGATATTGGTCTTTAATTTTTCTTCTAATATTTCTAAATGTTGAAAATGTCTAATCTCGTTCGGTTTTGGCGTCGGGGTTATTGATGCTCCGTCTCCTTGCGCTGCAGAACCTTGAATCACCTCCTTTTTACTCCTGGTGCCTCTGTGAGGAAAGAGGAGGCTGGCCTGGGGCTCATTGTGTTTGTTTCCTTTTTTTTTTAAGATTTTATTTATTTATTTACTAGAGGGAGAGAGTGTGTGTGCAAGTGGGAGGTAGGGGCAGAGGGAGAGAATCTCAGGCAGACTCCCTGCTGAGTGCAGGGCCTGACTCTGGCCCTATCTCAGGATCCTGAGATAGTGACCTGAGCTGACACCAAGAGTCAGTCACTCAACTGACTGAGCCACCCACATGCCCTGATTTGTTTCCTGATTTTTAGAGGTCACAGTCTGTAATGCCTGTTCTAATGTCTAAAAGGAGTGATTCCATCTGTTTTGTCCAAGTTTTATATTTGTTTACAGCAGGGGGCTAATTGGGTCCCAGTTACTCCAGTCAGGCCAGTAAGTAAAGTTGATACCTTGATGGGCGTGTCCTGGCATTTTGCTTTTCTTTAAGCCCTTTCACTTTGGATTTTTCTCTCTTGGTGGACTAATATTTCTTTTGAAATATGTTTCTTATGAAATGTTTGTTGCTATGTCAGAGGAAGGAAAGTTCTTACTATTAAATTGGGTTGTTTGTATAGAAATGCAGAATGTTATCTGCATTTGTCTTTGATATGACAGATTAAAATTAAAATCGATGAGCAGGACTACTTTCTTCTTAGGATATTTAAAAAGTTTCCACTGTGAGAAGAGAGCAAGTCCACTTAGGACTTCTCATAACCTTGAGGTTCAGAAAATGTGGTTGGCCGTGACCACCTTACAGCGGGCTAACCTGCACTGCCCTACCCTGCACTACCCTACACCCGCCCCCCCCCCCCCCCCCCCCGTGGGAAGGACAGCGCCAGGACCACACCTTACGAGGGGGCGGGGCTGTGCGTCACCATGTCTTTATTCTGGAGAGCCTGAAATTTCTTCCAGCTGTGCTGTAGTTCAAAATGAAGATGCTCTTCTTTTATTATGGGTCATTCTTTTTTTTTTTTTTTAAAGATTTTATTTATTTATTTGACAGAGAGAGACAGCTAGAGAGAGAGGGAACACAAGCAGGGGGAGTGGGAGAGGAAGAAGCAGGCTCCTAGCTCAGAAGCCTGATGTGGGGCTCGATCCCAGAACGCTGGGATCACGCCCTGAGCCAAAGACAGACGCTTAAGGACTGCACTACCCAGGCGCCCCTATTATGGGTCATTCTAAGTATATTGGTTGTTATTTAATGTAACTTCACTTGTACTACCTGTTTTACTTACAGAGTTATGAAAAAATGGGTAGGAACAAGCATTTCCTAACTGCTTAATAAGGTAGTAAATTACTCTTTATTTCTAATTTTAAAGACTTTTGTTACGGAATCTTGTTTAGCGCTCTGCATCTCTCCTGTCTCCTAATTTAGTTCTGTTTCCATTGGTCTGTGTTACTCCTTCTCTTTGTAATTAGAACAATGATAAATATTCAGTTGATTTCTCTTTTGCATTTAATATCATAGTAACATTTTCAGTGTGGTGGTTTGTGATCCTGGAAGAATGCCATAAACAAATCAGTGTTGCTACTTTCCCTTTCCTCTCTCAGGGAGAGCCCACTAGCTGCTACTGCTGATTCCTTCCCAGATCCTCGTCCTCTCTGAACTCCTTGAAACTCCAGTAGCATTCATTCTGTTTACATTTATTTTACCATTTCAGATGCTAATATCCTTCCCACACCACAGTTGCTTTTAGTTTTGTGTGTGTTTTTCTCCTTAGCTGGATTTCAAGTTGTTTAATGATAAGAATCTTGTTGTAAACTTGTTTTCTTTATGACCTTTTTAATTGCCTGTTTTATTCTTCTGAAAACTTTGTAGCCATAATTTCCCACCACCTTTTGGTTTTTTGGGGCCACCCACTTTCATCTCTGGTCTCTGTCTTTTCAAGTGGCATCATTTGCCTTCACTGGTAAGTTGCCGTGCCGTAGCTCTGCCCACTACTATTCTGTAAGTCTTTTGCTCTATGAGCTTTATAATATGAAAGATGGAAATCGTTCATCAAACGCAAACCTGTAAAATGAGTATCAGATCTTTCCAGTATGCAAATCAGCTGTTTATGAACATTTGCCATTTAAAACATTAGGGTCTATTAAAAATCTTGTTTTCAAAGAACAGGTACTATTCTTTGGGGAAATTTCATAAGTAATTATTGAAAAAAAAGCAAGATACAAAATTATGTGTAGTATGGAGGTAATTTTATAAAATAGCCATGTATGTGAAGAAAATATGTCAAAATGTTTCCAAATTTTCTAAAATAAGCACGTATTTTATCTTTGGAGAAAAATCACCCTAGCAAATGTTATTTAAGAAATAATCGAAGGCTGGGGTGCCCGGGTAGCTCTGTCGGTTAAGTGTCTGCTTTCGGCTTGGATCATGATCTTGGGGTCCTGGGATCGAGCCCGCATCGGGCTCCCTGCTCAGCTAGGAGTCTTCTGCTGCCTCTCCGTCTGTGTGCGCACACACACCCTCTCTCTCTCTCACTCTCTTTCTCTCAAATAAGTAAATAAATCTTAAAAAAATAATCGAAGGCAAGTTGATTTTTAATGTGAAATCAGACTTAATAATGCAATGGCGTATCAAAGCAAACGGTGGTTCTCCACTCTGGTTGTGAGGTATAATCTGAATCTCTGAGTGCAGAGCCTGGTTATTGGTATTTTTAGTAAAGCTCCCCAGGGGAATTTTTTGTGCTTCAAGGTTGAGAACCACTGGTGGAGTGCGGTGCACAGAGCACCTTAATTATTTTCAGTGGAATCATGCATGCTCATGTTTACCTTTGGGGATTCTTTCATTCAGTAAGGGGCCAGGTACCCTGTGGTTCTGGTAGGGCTTCCACCTCACTGTGGAAGATTTGTCAAAAAATGTGGTTGCGGCTAATACGCATCCCTGCTCCATGAAAGAGCTTCAGATAGTTAACCCAGACAGGCATACTCAAGATAGATGTTTAGGTACATACTAAATATATTCTCTCTCCTACCAAATGACCGTTCTGGTTTTGTTTAGGGCCTTATTTCTTATTGACTTAGGGGAGCAGCTTTGGAGTCGTGGTACTGGGGTCACCAGAGATGGTAAACTTGTGTTCTCTGCCTTTAGATAACTGGGACACCCTATCTGTATTTTATCTCAGGAAAGGTGATGTGCAGCGAGAAATGGGAAATTGGTAATTAAGTTGGCTAATGCAAGGAGAAAAAAATACTCTTTTGTGTTTTCTGGTTAATAGCCTTGATAACGAATTAGTTTTCGTTACACTCCCCCTTTGCAGTCATGTCAGTGAGCTCAGAGCAGAACTGAGGGGGAGGGTGGACTTTTGGGTCTTGTAGCCTAACAGTTTGTTATATTGTGGTCACTTTACAGTGTGAACGACATAAAGTCTGTGTTTCGAAGTTGCCTGGCAAGAAGTTTGCAGACTGATGTTTAATTTCTCTCACTGACTTTATGAGAAGTGACCTGAATTTTCAATTCACATATCATAATTTTTTAGTAGGAAGGGGAAACTTTATACAGCTTCATTTTTAAATGGCAGCCAGTTGCTTTTAGAGGGTGCCATTGAAATATATCACATTTTAATTTTTTTTCTGTTGTCATCTTCATTTTGACACTTAGAAGTCTTAAAGAAACGTTTAGTGATATTCTAGTTAAAATGTCAGTCCCAATTTCTTTTCTAAATCTTGGCTATTATAGAGTTGGCAAAGTATTTTAGATTTGAAATATGTTAATAAAATTTTAGTTATGAGTTAAGGTATTTTCTTCCACAGAAATAGCGAGCTTTGGCCAGAGTGCAGTGCCAAGGAAGTAGCTCCTTTATTTTGTTATAATGGAACCTTATTGGATTAGAAAAAAGTATGAAATGAGCTCAAAGAGCCTTCATTGTAGTGGGGGCTTTCATTATAATAGTCTGATTTATATAGGTTGATTCTTATTATTATAAGTTTAATAAATTATTGCCCGAAGGGAAGCTTGAAAATTAAAGTTGATACGACATAGGTTGAAATGGAATGAATCAGAATTTTATACCAATGGTAATAAGCCAGGATTTGTCTTAGGAAAACCCCTTTCAAACCTGAATTATATTAATAAGCTATTCTAAAAGTTAGCCTTTGGAGAGTAACTTCGCCAGAATGTCTTCTCTTGAATTTCCACTACTTTCTTCATTTCTTCTGCTGAGACTGCTACTCCTGCTGAAGGCGTGGCCGCGGGCTCTGGACACGTGCAGGTGTCTGTCCAGAGAGCACTGATGCCAAGAGAGGAGCCACAGGTTATGGTGAACCTTGAGGTACTGAGTCCAAAAATTAGCGATTTGGACTGATACCTGATATGTTGATTAGTTTCTACTTCTTAAGAGGTGATGAGATGCCAAGCCCTGTGTACCATTCTGTTCCAAGGCTGGGCTGACAAGCATACTACCTGGAACAAGGCAAGTTTATTTTCAGGTTCTGATCCACGTGTTGGTTATATATGTTGCCTGTTTGCTGTTGAGTGCTCATTCTTAACTAGGTGCTGCCTGACTCTTTGCAGATTGGCCCCACTAGTCTCCAAAGGTGCTTTAACTGGGGATTCCTGAAGCTAGTGGGCCTCATTGTCATTTCTTCTAATGCTCTGCTGACCTTGGAACTCCAGCTACACAGATGTTCTGTCCAAAATAACTTTCTTCCCATATTTCCTAAAGGAAAAGCAACCCTAAAATTAGTTTGGAAATGTTAGCTTCCTTGTTTGACGTTTTCACTGCTTTTCAGAATTTGTCTTAGGTTCTCGATAAACAAGATAATACCAAGAGAAATGATCAAACATGACATGTTAACCACTTTCGATTCAGACACAATTTGCTATTTAAAAAGACAAAATTGTAAGATCTTTTTTACCCTTCCATGTCTATTTAACAAGGCAAAACTCCCAACAGGCGTTTGTTTGTCTTGTTTGTCCATGCCTTTTTGTGCATGTGTACCTCTTTACAAATCATTTTAACTGTTCCTATCCCTTAAAATGTAAAATGAATGTAGTTCAGTGAAGTTGGTGGAAAACAATTATTACTAAGACCTGGTTTCCTCTTGACTTTGAATTATCATGTGGGAAGTAAATTTTGGGGCTCCTTAGTTTGTAAAAGGCGGGAATCTATCAGCAAGGAAGGGATGCCACTAAGTGGACAGTGCTTACTCTCTCTGGAGGTCTAGAAGATTCCCTTTGTGACAAGTCCTGATCAACTAGATGCAACTGTACTGATAAACAGGGAGAGGAGTTGGATTTCACCACTGATTGGTTAAGTCAGGTATTGGAATTTTGTTAGATCTCAGAAACATCTGGTAGCCCTTTGGTGAAACAGTTCACGTGATTGCCAATCATTACTTAAGAGAAAGCTTAACAAAGACGAAAATGAGTTTAAATATTTTTTTTAAACTCCTGCGAAGACAGAGCTGTATATCTGATGTTGAACTTTTTATCACTGCAGAAGCAGACCTTGAGAAAAATATAAGATTCATGGACTCTTCTGAGAATATCTAAATCATTTCAAAAGAGTGTGTGCCTTAAACATAGTTACAAACTTAAGTATCACAATTACATTGGAAAGAAACACTGATGTTAGTGCTTTTTGAAGTTTCATTGAAAATGACTCCATAATGTTAACGACTGCTAGCGCCAATTACCTCTTATGTTTTAAGGAGCCCAGTGACAACGGACCTCTCTTTACTGAACTGAAGTTCTACCAGCGAGCTGCCAAACCAGAGCAAAGTAAGGAATACAGCACACATACGTACACTCTTGAAGTGATTGCTGCTTGCTGTGTGAAGTCAAGACTAGACCACTGGATCGATGTTACGATGCTTTGTTATTTTTATTTTTTACTTCATAAGTAAATTTCATTTTAATGAGATTTGTATGAAAGAATTCTGATCTCTTACTGGGCTTGATATGATAAGATTTCACCTATATTGATATATAGAATAAAGTTAGTAGAGGATATAGGATTTAGGAAATACCGTCAAAAATTGAGAAGTAATGCTAATTCATGCATAGGACTCCCAATCTTTTTGAGAATTTTTTCTGAACTCTGGAGAACATAACCTGGGCAGAGGGGGGATGCTGTAATTGATGAATTAGAAGAGACTGCAGGGAAGAGAGCAGAACCTCTTCAAGCTCCCCCACCCCTCGAGCTTTATTTCCTGGTTGACGACCTTTAGAAATGAGGTAAACAACTTCCAGATTGGGTAAAAAGTAAGTCTTTCTGGAGAAGTGAGTAACCATTTACATCATTAAAGATAGTAACGGCAACTGGCATACTGTGACTGGATTGATGCCTTTCTCAGATTTTTCATTTTAAAGATAATGTTTAGAGCAGGATAAAATTTTGCGTGTTCATAAAAATGCCTTGATTGCAAGGTACTTGTTATTTGTTATTATCATGTATTCACTTTTTTATGAAAAAACATGAAATCTTATTGCATGTATAAGTTCATTCTACTCTTAATTATTTAAAAATTATGTAAAACAAAAGTGAAATCACAGGCCTGTGTTTTTAACTTGTAGTTCAGAAGTGGATTCGTACCCATAAACTGAAGTACCTGGGTGTTCCTAAGTATTGGGGGTCGGGCCTACATGATAAAAATGGAAAGAGGTAAAAATTTGCATGTTTTGTGTTTCTTCTGCCTGTTTTGACGTCTGTTTACTGTCCACTGTTTACTGAGCACCTGCAGCTCTGCCGGGCCTCCATCAGGGGTGCGGGGCGTGCACTTGACAGAGATGGACAGGACATTATCCCTAGTCTGGAGCACTAGCAACCGACTAGAGCCCAGCTGACGAGTAGGAACAAAGCAAATGCACCCTGCATTTTTTCCCCTTACTAATGAGCAAGCAAGCAAACAAAAAACTCCGTGTTGTTTATGGGAAAGGGAGCCCTTCAGGCTTCCGTTCGGTGTTCCATATTAGGTACGTGATCTGCCCGCAGCAGCGTCCTCCTCTTTATGACGTTTTAGTCTAGTTGGTGAGAAAAAACAAACACATATGAGACAGTTATAACTACTAAGTGCTACTAAACTGTGTGACTGATTTGTTCGTGTCTTAGGAGTTCTGCGGTTGGAGAGAGAACCTTGTTGGCACCGCTGAGTTGGAGAAAACCTCCCATACTTTGGTGCATGATTGACATTTTAAAAACATTTGGATGAATGAATGGGACTTCCTGGAGTAAGGCTGATGGCTGTCTGAGGAGTAGATTTAGTTCAGCCCTGGGGGTATATTGGTTAGGGTGCTTTCAGCTGGAAGTAAAGGAAAACTTTGACTCCGCTCTCTGAAGTGGGCCCAGGTTCCTTTATCTTGCCCTTTTGCCCATCTCTCCTTGGCTTTGTGCTGTGTTAATTCTCCATCGTGTGGCCTCAAGGTGGCTGCCCTGCGTCTACGTATCACATGCAGACACAGCAGCCCACAGCAGTAGAAGGTATTGCTTGTTGTGTGTTTCACTTTCCTGGAAAAGGAACCTCCCTTCCTCTCATGTTTCTTGGTCAGGGTTTCATCAGTGCTCATTCTTTTTTTTTTTTTTTTTTTAAGATTTTTTTTATTTATTTATTCGACAGAGATAGAGACAGCCAGCGAGAGAGGGAACACAAGCAGGGGGAGTGGGAGAGGAAGAAGCAGGCTCATAGCGGAGGAGCCTGATGTGGGGCTCGATCCCACAACGCCGGGATCACGCCCTGAGCCGAAGGCAGACGCTTAACCGCTGTGCCCCCCAGGCGCCCCATATCAGTGCTCATTCTTAAACCAGTCAGTGGCAAGGGCTGAGTGATCACAGTGATTAGCGTGGCGAAGCACGTGGCCATGTGGAAGCGGATGGAATGCTTGAGCCCAGTTGGTGCTCTGTTGGAAAGAATGGAGAAGAGAGGTAGTTGTTGGGTGGGCAGCCAGTGCTGTTTTTTGCTTGGAAGTTCTTATCCTGGGATCTGTGTATCTCTTAGGGAAAATGGCGGACTTCCTGAAATGATAGCGTTTTTTGTTACATATGGTTTTGCTGGGACAAGTCTCGATAGTTTTATGAAAATTTCTGGAGAAGCAATATCGAGCAAGGAATAATAGAACCAGACTGTTTGGTTTCAGATCTGTGTTTTGCTCCTTAAAATGTATGTGACTGGGTAAGTTACTCCTTCTGGCCTCGATTTCCTCATCTGTGAAATTGAAGAACAGCTACCCACTTAATAAGGGGGATGAAACACAAAGCTGTTAGAATATATGTAAAATATTGTGCTAGCTTTTACTCTCAAAGGGGTCTTAATCCCTTAAATGTTCACGACTACTGATTAAGAAATCCACTGGAACAGGATAGCGTCTCAGGCGGGAGAGTATCGAGAATGCAGGGGCAGGGTAGGTCTCCTGCCCGCTGTGTGGCACTTGGCATCGCTCTTTCTCAAGGAACAGGGTGTGTGTGTGGAAGGGAGAAGGAGCCTGAGGCTAGTCATGAAGACCGGGGTGGGAAGGGAAGAGCATTGTGGAAGCATGGAAATCTTCACCCCCTTCTTCTGTAAGGATGCTTCTACCACTGAGTAGTAAAATGAAAGTTATTTCTAAGTAACTCCTTCAAGGGAGAACCATCAATTGCACTTTCCTGGAGACTTGAATAAAGTGACGCGAATGATGGAAAATCAGTTGATGTGTATAATGTAAAACAGGCGATTTGGGGATTATTTACAGTTGTGGTGGAGTGGTCTGTGAATAAAAACAAAGATGTACTCAGTGTGATGTATTAATAGATCTCGTGTTGAATTAAGCAATTGTGTTTTAGCCCTCTTTTAGACTCTTAGCAGAGGTTGTATTTTTGTAACCCCTGTATTATTTTATACTAATTACATCATGTACTGTAAAAACAAATGTGTGTGTGTGTCTTGTTCTCATCCCTCAACCTTTCAAAACCTGTTGTACAGGGGCACCTGGGTGGCACAGCGGTTAAGCGTCTGCCTTCGGCTCAGGGATCGAGCCCCACATCAGGCTCCTCTGCTATGAGCCTGCTTCTTCTTCTCCCACTCCCCCTGCTTGTGTTTCCTCTCTCGCTGGCTGTCTGTATCTCTGTCGAATAAATAAATAAAATCTTTAAAAAAAAAAAACCTGTTGTACAAAGGAAATCAGGAAGTTAGAATTATTGTTCCTTCTTTATGATGATAGAGATCTTAGTGTACTGGAAAATCTTATATGAATGAATACATTTTGTCTGACTAACTGCATGACTTTGGACAAATCACTTCCACCTCTGTAGACCTTAATTAATTGATTCATTAAAAGATGTTTAGACAAGATGATCTCTCAATCTCTTCCACTTCAAAAATGGATAGAATCCTGTTCTGTTTTTTTAATTTGGCATGTTGTCTTTTAATGTTAGCTTTCCTTCCCTGTTGAACGTGTCATATGGTATGTGTTGTAGGCTTCTCAGAAAAAAATAAGGGGATTTTTGTGTACCACTGATGTTTACTTATTTGGATATATTTAGTGTAGAGGTGAAAAAGCATGGTGCCACCACTTCCTGTGGGACAAATGATCAGTCATCAGTTTTCTTCTGCTGTAAAATGGGGCGAATAGGAGCCCCTAGCTTGCGAGGGTGATGCGAGGTTGATCCACATGAGTGCCTCTGAAGTCCTCAGAATAGTGCCTTGTTCAGACCAAGGCTTCAGTACGTGCTCGCTGTTGTTATGACGTTCGTCACTAGTCTTATTGTGAGTGTGATCTTGGTTTTTACTGATTTATGGAGTGATTTAACCAGATGAGTCAGAATCTGGAAGACTTGATAAAAGTGATCCTCAGAGCTCACATGAACTGTGTTACTGGAGTGAGGTGGTGCTTTTTGGGCACACACAGAAATGTCACTTACGGTTGTCACATGTTGGGATTTGAGTGCCAGAAAAGACCTCTGCACAGGTGCATGAGGCCCCACGCTCTCATTTGATACCTGTGGGAATCGGGGCTCAAAGAAGTAATGTGACTCGGCCAAGGTGACAGTGGGTTTGTGGCAAAACTAAAAATCTGCAGTTTCCCCAGGATATTTGTTCTTCCCTAGCTTTTGTGCTTTGAGTATTTAATATATAGCCCTTTTATACCATTTAAACAATTTTATTGAATTTAGCTATTGTTACAGCATCTCTTGATAGTCTCGATTTTAATAAAATGTTAATACTGCTAAAATGTGCCCTAAAAGTAGAAAAAAACAGTCACAGACAACAGGCTAATATCCAGAAACATAAATTAACTTCAGTGTGAGGAAAACCCGTGATACTGGTTTTACACGTATTGTCTTGTCTTTCCTGGGAATGAGTCTGCCGGCGTCTGTCTGTGGGCCTATTACCTTACGTTGACGAGAGCTCAGGAGACTACCTGGCTGCCACCAGGAGGGGGCCTTCAGGGCAGCACAGGGAAGCACTCCCAACTCTTGAGATTTCTAGTTGGAAGAAGGGGTTTCAGAGGTTTGTCTTTCTTTCCTTTCTCCTTTCTTCCCTTTTCGTTCTGCTTTCTCACTAAACATGGCCTTGAAAAAATTACTGTGAAGGGAGAGTAGTCACTGCAAAGTAGGTTTTCCGGAGTTCTGTTTTGTTCATTGACTTTTCTTGTTTGTCTTTAGTTACAGGTTTATGATAATGGATCGCTTTGGGAGTGACCTTCAGAAAATATATGAAGCAAATGCCAGAAGGTTTTCTCGGAAAACTGTCTTGCAGCTAAGCTTGAGAATTGTATGTGAGCTTCGTTCCTCTTGTTTTAATCCAGTAAAGGCGAGTTGTGTTGAAGCTCGGTCCTCTGCTGGTTGGTGTTAGGTACTGCATTAATTTATTCTATATGATGCTTTCATAGCTGGATATTCTGGAATATATTCACGAGCATGAGTATGTACACGGAGATATCAAGGCCTCAAATCTTCTTTTGAGCTACAAGAATCCTGACCAGGTAGCTTTATTAACTTTAATTTCTACTATTTAAAAGCTGTTGTTTGAAAACAAATATGGTTGCTTTGAACTTTTGAACCTATGAAGAAGTTTTACTTTTTGGAGTAGATATGATAATAATAATATTTCTTCTTGACACTTTTATCTAGTTAACATTCTACATTTTTGATGCAAAGAATTGTTGGCACTTTATCAAGTTGGCTATTTTGCCCTAAATAATATTCAGAAGAAGTGCTTGTGATACAAAATGAATTTCAAATAGCTATTTGGGGGTGGAAGCTTAAAATTATATAGTGCACCGATGAATTATGTTTGCCTGTCTGCTTTGTCATTTTTTTATTTCCTTTGTTCAAGAAATCCATCAAATGTAAGTGTTCTGTTACTTGGAAAATTTGGTCTTTAACATGTTGATTATTCAAATCAACTGGTTTACAGAAATATCTTAGCTGTCTAAATTTGTATACCCTTAGTGTTTAGAATTCAAATGTGCATTTTTTTTAGTTCATTGCATTCACTTTGTAATTTTTACTCTTTAAGGAAAAGAGAAAAGCTAACGTTATTATACCTTTATTTGGATCAGTTTAGTTGGAGTAGAGGGGTTTATGCAATTTTCTGGAAGCTGTTCCACAATTTGGGTTAAAGTAAGGTTTGGTTGGCACTCCTGGTCAGGCCACCGCATGGGATATGTCCCATGTGTGTTCTCGTGCCTTACTGATGGTGTGTGAGAAAGGACTATCTAAATATTTTAAGTGTGTTTATGTTGACACTCCATTTTTTTTTTTCTCAAACCAGTTTTTAACTTTTTTTTTGCTTAGTTTTCCCTTTTTCCTTCGCCTTCCCTTTATTTTCTACCATCTCAGGTATTGCCCCATCCCCCGTCTCTGTCACGGTGGTGGTCACGGATCTCCAAGTACAACAGAGGAAAATCGCTATACTGTAGCGTGCTCGTGGGGCAATCTTACAGGCACTCACAGGATTCCCAGACGTCTTGTGTTCGATGTTTTTAAAAAGGTTAAAAGCAAGCAAACAAACAAACAGAACATAGTTGAGAACCTGAACCATAAGGATTCCATTAATTGAAGTGAACTGGACTTGTACAATGTATTAAATAAAAATACAGTTTAGTTCAGTTTGCAGTTAGCTAAAATATGCTGCCTTTTGTTTATAGGAAAATATTTTTGCAGCTCTGTTATCCTTCGGGCATATGCTTTGGATGGGATTATTTTTCTAGTGTTAGATGTGTGTGCTAGATCCATCCCCATATTTTTACTTCAGTTTCCTCTTGTGATCACATGCATACATTTGTGAGACAGTTACCCAGAATTAGAGATGTGATATGTGGCTATGGAATAGAAGAAAGCCAAATTTACTGGCTTTGTATGCTCATCAGACCCACATGTACATGCCCACGGATATATGCTTTGTAATAGTAAGATTTAGTTTTAATTATGAAATTTGACTTTAATATATAACATTAAATGGAGATAAGAGCCTTATCTGAAGTTTCTTCAGATCGTTACTGTTAACCTGAAATATTTTTATGAAATGAGTTGATGAATTGATTATTTCATAAGTGGAAGAGCAGAGGAATAGAAAATAATTAAAGTATCATGTGTCATCTAAGTCGCTAGTCTCATACTTGGGGGGGCACTTGTAGTGCAACAAGTATTGATGGGTTTCCTCTGTGCTCAGTTCTGTTTTGGACTCTGCAAGAGCAAGTATAAGATTTGTAGTCTTTGCTCAAGTTGAGGAGACAGGATTAATTACAAGTGTAACAGGCTTACCTAAAAAAGTACATAGAGTCAGGTCACATTATCTGGACCATAGTGACATGGGCCTTCAACATTTTGCTTGAAGTAAAAGGTCGTTCAGAATTGGGGTGCCTGGGTGGCAAAGTCGGTTAAGTGTCTGACTCTTGGTTTTGGCTCAGGTTGTAATCTCAGGGGCCTGCGATCAAGCCCTGCATTGGGCTCTGCACTCAGCACAGAGTCTGCTTAAGACACTCTCCCTCTGCCCCTCCCTGCCTGCACACACTCTCCCTCTCTCAAAATAAATAAATCTTAAAAAAAAAAAAAGTCTTTCAGGATTAAGTTTTGCTGTTGTTAGCATATTGGATCTCACTTGTTTGGGGTACAGTGGTGTGGCCTTGCAGACGAATTCACCCTCAAATGACAGTGTTTTGTCTCTGGGCCATAAAGGAGTATATGTGCAATCATTTTGGCTTTGATTTTTCTTGGTGCTTGGATATTTATAGGTGTACTTGGTAGATTACGGCCTTGCTTACCGGTATTGCCCAGAAGGAATTCATAAAGAATACAAAGAAGACCCCAAAAGATGTCACGATGGCACTATTGAATTCACCAGCATTGATGCGCACAATGGTGTTGGTATGTCAACGGCGCCTGACCGAGAAATACACTGCTAGTATTTCAGTTGAATTCCTACATGGTTCTTAATTTCATACAGATAAACAAGCAGATAAATAAGAATTGCAGAGGCAAGGTAGGGTGGGGAGAGGGTTGGGGAAGGAGGTTAGACTCCTACAGTCGTGTAACGGGGCCACCAGGATCTTTTCCCCGGTGGTCTTCTCTGTCCGTCAAAGACACTACGGTTATAGCAGGGAAGGTGGTTCGGTCAGCTCACTGAGGATTTCTTTTTAGTTCTATTTAGCTTAGTCAAATGTGGGGTGTTTTATCCCCCCTAAAAATCTGTAAGTTTCTTATGCAGCCACGAGTTTGTAGCAGGCAAACTAACTTCATCACCCCTGAAGTCAGCCTGTTCCTTTAGCAGGCATTTTGCTTTTCTGTGCCCAGCACTGTGGAGGAGCCAAGACCCCCCAGTTCTCTGGGCCTCACCATAGTTTATAGCATTTTAGTGTCTTCAGGCTTTCCAAGGACAGTATTAAATGTGTCTCTGTTGTATAATTTATTTCCTAGACCAGTAGTCTCAGTTTGAAACTCTAGAGTTTGCCAGTTTGGGTTTTAAAGTAAGTTGTTAGTTGGATGTAAATTATTTCTTTCATATTTCCCAATATTTATTCAATACTTTTATTAAATGCAGTGATAAGTTTTGATGAAAAATAAACCGTAAGATTGACTGTTTTACCTTATTGGTTTGTGTATATTTGAAACTATACCTCAAAGTGATTTTGGTGCTTAACCTGCTTCCTTTGTATTCATAGCCCCGTCAAGACGTGGTGATTTGGAAATCCTTGGTTATTGCATGATCCAGTGGCTTAGTGGCCATCTTCCTTGGGAGGATAATTTGAAAGATCCCAACTATGTTAAAGATTCCAAAATTAGGTAAAGGAAAACTTATAATAAATTATTTTGGGCAAAATCATGTTAAGGTACATGTATTTAAGTCAGAATTTCTTGACAGAGACTATAGTTTTAACTGCTACTAAGGTAGAAATAAGAAAGTACTTGCTAAATAGGAAGAGTCCTTGGTCTTCTGTTCAGTTTGTTTTAGAAGAAAGTCTGTAAGGGTATTCAGGATGTAGCACAGTGCTGCTTATTGTGCTATTTACTGTTATTAAATATTAATAAATTTCCATGGCATAAAGCTTCAAACAATGACTCATTCTTTAATTTTTAACAGATATAGAGAAAATATTGCAGATTTGATGGACAAATGTTTTCCTGAGAGAAGCAAGCCAGGTAGGAAAAGACTTCTTAAATGTTCATAGGGTTTCATTTTCTGGGAGGAAAGACTGAGTGTCATGACATCTACGGCATATCCCGTAATGTAAAAGCTTAGGTATTTTCAAGTGTGGTCATTGTAGTGGGGCCTGTTCTCATCACGACAGCAGTTCCCTTTCCAAAGGTGGGCTAAAGGGGTACTTGAGCTTCCTTAAATTATTATTTAGCTTTCAGGAGAGGAACCAAATTTCATTCATTAATTCAACAATTTTTTTATTGAGGCTTGATTGTGTGCCGGAGACCGTTCTAGGCACTAGGGATACACCAGTGAACAAAATAAAGCAAAATTCCTGTCTTTATGAAGCTCGTGCTCTAGTTGGGAGAGATAGACAGTAAACACATAAGGGAATGTTACAGTGTATCATGTGGTTAGTACTATGGATAAAAAAGAAAGCAGGGAGCAGAATTAGTGAGTGTGGGGATGAAGTAGGGAATAGAGTGGGAGGGAGTTGGAATTTCAAATAGGGTGGCCAGGATGGCCTTACTGAGGAGGTGATGTTTGAGCAGTCAGAGCTAGGGAGCGAGCTGTGTGAAAGTCTGGAGAACAGTGTTGTGGGCAGAAGCAGTGTAAGTGCCTGGTATACTTGTGGAGTGCGTTCTTTCAGGCCATCCATCATAAGTGCTTTGGCTTTTACTCTGAGCAGGAGTGTAAGGTTTGGAGTAGAAGAGTGACATCAACGTCTACCTTTAAGGGAGACCTCGAGCTCCTGTTTTGAGCATAGACTGCCAAGGGAGAAAGGCAGGTCTGAGCGGGAGCAGGCTAGGAGGCTACCACAGTAATCCAGGCAAGGGGATAGTGAGAACTGGTCACTTTGCATATATTTCGATGTCTTTTCAAGCCATTGCTCATTTGTCTCCTTTTCAGGGAAGTCCACCCTGACCTTGTGCTATTTGAAACTGCAGTCTTACCAACCACACAAGAAATGGAACGTTACAGGCTTCTCAGAATCCCCCTTGTGCCTCCTACCAATCACGAGCCTCTCCTGCTGGCCTGATAAATAACTAGCCTAACTTCCAACCCCAAAGATTTGTCTTTGAGCTCCTTACAAATGGAATCATGGAGTGAACAACATAGATAAAAATCCCTGCCCTCGTGACATTAACTTCTAGCTCTGTTAAGAGTCCTGTTTCTTTTACTCAGTATTGTATCTGTGAAATTCATTCCCATTATTACATGGGTTTTTTTTTTTTTTTTAGTGTTTCTATTTATTTATTTTTTAACTTTATTGACAAATATAATTGTATACATTTAAAGTGTACAGTGTGGTGATTTGACATACATTTTTATCGTGGAATGATTAACAAGATCAAGATAATTAACACTTCTGTTACCTCACAGTTAACTCTGTGTGTGTGTGTGTGTATGTGTGTGTGTGGTGAGAAAGCTCAGGATCTCCTCTCAGCCACTTTCCAGTCTGTAGTACCAAATTATTCACTATAGTCCCCGTGCTGTGCGTTAGATCCTCATGGGACCCCGTTGTTCCACGCTTAACAGTGATGTGTTCTCATTTCTGATAGTATTCTGTTGTATTTAAATCCTATTACATATCTGTTCTGTGTTGGCAATCATAGATCACCAGTTACAAATACAGATGTCCACCTATAACTGATTATTGTGCCTTATATGAGGAGGGGCCAGATTTCTTCCCCACCCCCATATTTATAAACAGTTGAGCCAGTTTTTTAGCTTTTCTTGAAACAAACCAACCAACTTCTCTTTCCGTACAGTGCTACATTTGTCTTAAATCAAGTGTGGATCTGTGGATCTGTTTCTGGACTCCTTTCTTTTTATTATGCTTTTTGTCTGTTCTTGGGCCGCAGTGTCGTAATGACTCTAGCTTTATCTTGAGTCTTGACATCTGGTAGTGTAAGTTCTCCAACACTGTTGTTCTTTAAACCTGTCTTTGCTGTTTTGCAATTCTTGACCCTCTGTGTATCTGTGTGCGTTTTAGAGCCACCTTGACAGTTCCACACATCCCCTCCCTTTCCAGTTTGCTGGAATTTTGAGTGGAATTGCATTGACTCTAGATCGACTGACAGCCTTATACTATTGAGTCTTCCGGTTCACTAATATGGTATATTCTCTACTGCATTTCTTTCACTGTGTTTTATAATTTTGTCCGGAGAAAATCTTGCCCGTCTTCATTGTATTTGTTGCTAAGTATTGGATGGTTTTTTGATGCCATTGTAAATGATCTATTATTTTATTTTAAGATTTTATTTTATTTAGAGAGAGAGCGTGTGTGTGTGTGTGTGTGTGTGTGTGAGAGAGAGAGTGGAAGGTGGGGCAGAGGGAGAGGGGAAGCAAACTCCCTGCTGAGCGTGGAGTGGAGTCCGCTATGGGGCTAGATCTCATGACTCCAAGATCATGACCCCAGCTGAACCACGAGTCGGAAGCTTAACTGACTGAGCCACTCAGGAGCCCCAATGATCTATTTTTTTTTTATTTTATTTTTCAGTTGCTTGTTGCTAGTACTTAGAAAACGATTTTTTAATATTTACCTTGTATCCTGTGACCCTGGTAAATTTACCTATTAGTCCCACTAGTTTTTTATAGATTCCTTAGGATTTTCTGCATACACTGCCGTGTTTATGAATAAGCCACTCCACTCTTTATGCCTTCTGTTTCTTTTCTTGCCTTACTGTACCGGCTAAAAACATATATGACTATTACACTGAACAGAAGTGGTGAACGTGGACATGCTTGATATTTTCCCCTCTCAGAAGGAAAGTTTTCCATATGAGACCATATCAGGAGATGTTTGCTTTAGGTTTTCCATAGATCCCATTTATCAGATTCAGAAAGTTGAAGGGAGAGATTTTCATTTCTTTTTTCCTCACATTTCCCAAGTACCTAGAATTGTGCCTGCCATGTAGTGAGTGCTAGCTACTCAGTGTTTGAGTGAATGGAGGTGTGTATATGTGTGTGTGTAGCACTGACAGGATCTCTGGGTTTATCGCAGGTGGGGCGTGGGAAGAGATTTCTGGCTTGAGGAGCTGAAGAATGGAATTCTCAGTAACTGGGGCAGGGGAAACCACAGGGGAGCAGGTTTAGGGGTAGGGTCAGGAGTTTGGATTTGAATTTGTTGGGATTCCAGAGGACAGTTAGAGATCCAGGAGCCAGTGTACGAGGCGGTGGGTGCACAAGTTCCTGGAGGCCTTGGGAGGAGCGGCTGGGGAAGGGAGGAGTCATTAGCCTAAAGGTGAATTTCTGGTGTTGAGTGTTGATCTTGACCAGTAAGATGTCTTTTTAGGGGAGTGGTCCTGCTTCAGTGTGCAGTAAGCCTTTCGTCATTCAGAAGCTGATTTTTCCCTTTTATGGGAAAACTCAGTCTTGCTTCTTTCTTCCTTCTTCAACCTGGTTTTGGTATGTTTTATTTCCCATTTATGCAAAAAATGCAGCTATTTTCTATAGAACTAATGGCTTTCGTGGCAAAAAAAATTATGGGCTGTGATATTCCTTGTACTTTTTAATACCTTTTACTTTTTAATCTATTTGAGGTCTTTTCCTGTTTTGTTTTTGTAGCCTTAAAAGTACAGCAGTTATTTTGTGCATGTTTAAGTTCTGGTATGTCTCTTATCTTCTGTCCCTTACAATTACAAAAATGTCTTTTACATTATATCTCGAAATAAGTTTCTTACTTCACTTTCTGGACTATTTCTGACTTCAAAAGCATACTTTCCATTGAAGAAGTGATTTATGTAAAAAAACATATTCTAACAGGATACACATTTGCATTCTAATGTTGCTATAACCTGTAGTTATTTCTTAGAAGAGATAAATAGGTTGTGTTTGTGATTAAAAAATTACAGAATAATTGTGTTACTCTTTTAGATGAGATTGCTAAATACCTGGAAACAGTGAAATTACTGGACTATGCCGAGAAACCTCTTTATCAGAACTTGCGAGACACTCTTTTGCAAGGACTGAGAGCTATAGGAAGCAAGGATGACGGCAAGCTGGACCTCAGCCTCGTGGAGAACGGGGGCTTGAGAGCAAAGTCAATAACGAAGGTGAATTTTTGTTCCTAAGTTATCCTTTGGCTTCCTGTGATGGTAATTGCAGCAAACATTAATTTTAGGGAAGTAAATCAGTAAAGAAAAGTGTAACAGATTGCTTGGCAATTAAGTATCTGTCACCATTAGGTAAAGGGACACTCTTTATGAGACATGAAACATGTAGAGGGTTGTAGAAGAATGAATAGACATCTATTTCTTATGTCCAGTAGCAAGTTCGTAAATTCCTGGAAAGGTTCTGACTTGGGGTACTGATATCTGGCAGGGGGATTTGGATGGGGGTCACTCGTTCGTAGTGTGGGTGTTTTTTTTCTCCCAGGCCACCTAGAAGGGTTGGTCTTGTCTCTTAGCTCTTCCTCCTTTGTTGGTGTGGTCAGTGTTTATCATTTGAAAATTGGTGTTTGAAAATTACTATTTGAAAATTAACGTTTGAAAGTTTCCTTGTTTGCTGGTGTGAAGTGCTTACCATTGGAACGTTATTTTGCTCTTTAAAGAAGTCATTATGTAAAGCTATGTATCTGCATGTGAAGAGGTTAATTTATCAGAGAGATAGGTTAACAGTGAACTTTATGGGCAAAGTATTGTGCAGGCATGTAAATAACTTCTGGTATCACTTTAAAATTTAGATTTTACAGGTATGCATTAACTTATTGCTTATTTTTAATAGTTAAATTATTGATTAACTCAGATTTCCTTTATAGTCTGAAATTATTGAATAAAATGTGCTAGCTGCTTTTAAGTGGTCAGGAACTACTTTTAGAAGAAAAAAATATGTATTTTAAAGATTTTATTTATTTATTTGAGAGAGAGAGTGTGAGACAGAGGGAGCACAAGCAGGGGGAGCTGCAGAGGGAGAGGGAGAAGCAAGCTCCCTGCTGAATAGGGAGCCCGATGCAGGGCTCAATCCCAGGACTCTGGGATCATGACCTGAACTGAAGGCAGACCAAAAAATGTATTTTTTTACAATACTGACTATTTTTATTGTCACTGACTGTAAATTCCAGTAGATTATTTTGGAAATCTCGTATTCTGAACTCTGAGCAAAAGTGTTTAAAAACAAATTTTCTCTCTTTAAAATAAGGAGCATTATGAAAAGGTTTTTGTAATTCTTTTTAACTTATAAAGGAGCTGGGAATTTTGAAAATGTATCTTGAATTTGACTTTTTTGGCAAATAGTAGGTCTCCTTGTAGTTTCACTCCAAAATCTGAAATTATACACATGCATCTACATATACATATTTTTTCTTTTGTAAGTTTTGTCTTAATTGCATCGCTCCATTTTTGTGGTCAACAAGTGTGCTGAGAGCCACATCCAGCTTTGAAATGAAGAGGATAAAATGGCAGCCCGAGTGGAATTTTTCAGTAAGGTAGTGAACTTACAGTTTGCATGTATGTATAAACATACAACATGCATCTTCCTGCTCAGGACAGGTTTCTGTGCGTTAATATTTATGGATAGCTTCTGCAGTGTTTTTCTCTAAATTTTTGCTGATTGAGAAGTAAAGATCTCTGTTGCAGTGAGAACTTGTCCAGTGCCATACCCCCTTACTTTGCAGATCAGTGTTATTTGGACTTAAATGCTGGAGAAGATTTGGTTTCTGCAGCTTGGCTGACTTTATAGCTGAATAGGTCAGTCTGCTGCAGAGCTAACATCTGTGACCTTACAATTCTCATGTGTCCTTGGGTAGTTCAGAAAGCTGGAAATTTCCTGCTGGATCATCCCCTACATGTATAAAGCTTTATTTAGAAGGAAAAAAAATGAATAGCAAGCAAACTATTAGATTTCCTTCATTAGTTTACTGCCATTTTTCCCCCTCCCTCATAACTGACACTTGTATTAAAAAGAAGTTAATAAAAGTTAAGATTAGGTAAGATCATGAAGCTGCCTAATGGCCATGTAACTGGAGGTGAGTTGTTAATTTGGTGGCCTTTTGTCTTGTGTTTTAATGTGAAAGAGTTGGACCAGGCCAGTTTTCTTTTTTAAGATTTTCATTCATTCTTTTTTTTTTTTTTAAAGCCCCAGAACATTTTCTTCAAATAAATTGTAAATACCCCACATTTAAAGCAGATAGGAACAAAGCTCCACCAATTGAAAAGTTAGGGGCTCTCTACAAGGAAAAGCTTTTTCTTTGATAAATTAGTATTCCATCTCTTTTTTTAGCAAGGGGCATATAATCAAGATGTCATTTTTTGCTCTGGTTCCTAGGAAGCTCTGAGTTAATTATGATGCTTAATCATAGAAATTATATTAATCCTTATAATTAGCATATTTTCTCCTTTCCCTTTGTTATGATTTCTTAAAGCTTTTAAAGTATATGTTCTTTGTATTTATGACACTCAAAGCTCTTTTGGAAAGGGATAGTTTTAATCAGGTCAATATGTATTTCTCTTTATGTTCCTGAGAGTTGTCCATTATGGTAAAAACTTGTGAGAATTGATTAGCAGTGGAATGAAACAAGGTTTCTATCCATTTTTAAAAAGCCATGCTTGATTATGGTACAGTAAATTTGGAAACTAGAGTAAAATATGAATTTACCCACTTGAAAATGTTCAGCCTCAATAGCCCAGGAGTTTTCTTTAAAGCAAGGATTTTGGGATAACCTAAGGCTGAAATAGAAAAAAACAAAGTATCAATCTACCCTTAGGAAGCACACAGCCCCAGGTTTTCATTGTTGATTAGAACTGGACACTTGCATTAGGATCGGGCAGTCCAGTCCCAGCAGTTATTGGATTCAGTGTGTACTCTTAAACCAACATTCAACAATAGAAAGGTCTAATTTATGTACCTGGTCTAGGCTGGGTCCCCAGGGCTATAAAGATCAATAGCATGTAGTTCCATCCTTAAAGAATTCCTCCCTGTCCCATCTGGGTTAAGAACAGCTTAATTTACTGGAAAGAACTCAGCAAGTTAAAAGGACATTAATACCTCCATTAGCTATTTTCTTGTAAGGTTTTGATTAAGTTGCTTGCCCAAGCCAACAAAAAGGGCTGTTCATTAGAATTTCTCGAGCCTCATCCCTGGAGATTCATTGAGTAGGTCTGGAGTATGGCCCTGTGATTTGCATTTTTTCATTTTCAGACAGTATATACTGTTGTTTCCTCTGAATGACTCGCACATAGCCTTCTCTCCACTCCCACATTTTTTAGTTCCTTTAAGTTATATTATGCTAGTTGGGCTTCCCAGAGTTTCTCTGAAAAATGATTAACCATTAAATAAATCCCTGCTGGCACTCAGCCTGGAACATGGTACAAAGAGACGAGTAAGAGTAAAGGCCTTCCGTTGCCAACGAGTGGCCTGCAGCTGCTCTGGTGGACAGCTTCCTGTCTCTTGAGGTGACTGCACCCCCTGCAGTCTATAGTTTCAGTTAGATAGCCCCAAATAAACCCTCTGAATTTGGCGGAAGTCTGTCTAACTTGGTTAGCATGCTAGAATAATAGAATAATGTATTTTCCTTAGGTAAATTTAGATGGTTGAAGTTGAGATGTTTCTCTGTTTTCTTTTCCTTTTTTTTTTTTTTTTTTAAGATTTTATTTATTTATTTGACAGAGACAGCCAGTGAGAGAGGGAACACAAGCAGGGGAAGTGGGAAAGGAAGAAGCAGGCTCCTAGCAGAGAAGCCCGATGTGGGGCTCGATCCCAGAATGCTGGGATCACACCCTGAGCCTAAGGCAGACACTTAATGACTGAGCCACCCAGGCACCCCTGTTTCTCTGTTTTCTGATGGGGATTTAGCCTTAGTTTTCTTTTCTTTTCTTTTTTTTTTAAGATTTATTTATTTGAGAGAGAGAGCTAGAGAAAGAGGGAACACAAGCAGGGGGAGTGGGAGAGGAAGAAGCAGGCTCCTAGTGGAGGAGCCTGATGCGGGGCTCGATCCCAGAATGCTGGGATCACGCCTCGAGCTGAAGGCAGCCGCTTAATGACTGCGCCACCCAGGCGCCCCTAGCCTTAGTTTTCTATGTAACTGGATTCATTGTTTACTAATGATTCTTTCGTTAGGTGCTTGAGCTCTGTATTTTAAATCTTGTCTTATTTGGCTGGATTTTGTCAGGTAGCTTTTTTTCCCCTATGTGTATACATATTTTTAAAGGTTTTATTTATTTATTTGTCAGAGAGAGAGAGCACAGGCAGGGGGAGCTGCAGGCAGAGGGGAAGCAGGCTCCCCGCTGAGCAAGGAGCCTGATGTGGGACTTGATCCCAGGCCGCCAGGATCATGACCTGAGCCAAAGGCAGACACTTAACCAACTGAGCCACCCAGGCATCCCTTTTCTCTATATTTTTAAATGAGATTATGACATGTGTACAGAAAAAAATGCACAAGTAAATGTGGAATTTGAACTTTACAAAGTGAACATGCATATTTAAACATCCCCCAGATCAAGGTATATATCATCACTTGAGCCCCAGAAACCTCTCTCAGGCCCCCTCTCAGCCATTATCCCTTCATTAAGAATAACCAGTGTTTTGACTTATAACACCATAAATTAATTTTGCCATTTAAAGAAAGTTCATAGTAATAGCACCATGAAATGTATACTTTTTTGTGTCTGTCTTTTATTCATTATATGTCTGAATTTCCATGCTGTTGTGTGCAACAGAAGTTTTCTATTTCTTTTTACTGTATAGTATGGCTATTATATGAGTACATCATAATTCCTTTATCTCTTCTATTGATGGACGTTTATACTGTTTCCGGCTTTTGGCAGTTGTAGAAATGCTGGTTAAGAATGTTCTTGTAATTTCTTTTGGGAACTGCATATATTTATTTCAAGTGGGGTATATACATAGTGGGAGTACTGGGTAGAGGGCTTACTTATGATTAGCTGTAGTAGGTGCTGCCAGGCAGTTTCTCCCAGCAGCTCTCCCAGTTGATGCTCTCACCAGCAGCTTACAAGAGGTCCAGTTGCTTATCGACACTAGCTGTTACATTATATTTAATTTTATCTCTTTTGGTAGATGTGTACTGATGTTTCTTTGTGGTTTTAATTTAATCTCCTTTAGAATATTGATTTTGAACACTTTTTCATATGCCTGTCAGTCTCCATTGCCCTTTTTCTGTGAGGTACATTTCAGATCTTTTGTTTATTAAAAAGCGGGGAGGTTGTCAGCTTTCTTTTGATTTGGCAGACTTGACTACTTACTTTGTATATGTGCAATCTATGTATTGCACACATTTTTTTTTAAACAACTGATAGTTTATCTTTTCATTCTGTTAATGTGGTAATATCTCTTGATGAACAGAAAGTTCTTCATTTTAATGAAGCCTAATTTATCAGTCTTCTTGTTTATGGTTAGTGCTTTTTGTATTCTGTTTTGGGAAAATTTTGTCTACCAAGATCATGAAGATACTCTGTTATTATCAAGAAATATTACCTTTTGTATTTAGGTCTATGATTCAACAGCAACTGATTTTGTGCATGTGTAAGTCTGTGTTTATTTACCTCCTGTGGATAACTAGTTGATTTGAACCATTTATTGAAAAGTCTGTAATGTCCCCACAGCATGTAGCCGACTTTCAGGTAACCATATATGTTTGGGTCTGCTTCTAGAAACTCTGTTGTGTGCCATTGGCCCATTTATCTTTTTTGCCAAGCCACACTGTTTGGAAGTCCTCCAATTTTGTTCTTCTTCTTTTTGTCTTAGCTATTCTTGGCCCTTCAGCTTTACATATAAATATCAGAATCAGCCTATTAATTTCTACACAAATATTTCTGGGATTTTGATAGAGATTGCATTGACTCTATCATTTTGGGGAGAATTGACATCTTCACAATATTCTTTTCTGTCCATGAATATGGTACACCCTTGTATTTATTTAGGTGGTCTTTCATTTATCTCAGTCATGTTTGCAGTCATCTCTGGCTGTGTAGAGATCATATGCATCTTCCATGTCTATTTTCTTCTCAGTGCTTAATTCTTCATCTGTTTCTTTTGTATCATCTGTAATTACCACAGAACTTCCTTCATGTCATTTGGTTGTCGGCTCTTTCTGCTATTTTTTATGTTTCTAATGTATTTATAAGTTCTGTAGTGATTATTGTTCTATTTATTGATTGTGCAGTTTCCTTGTTATCTGTTATTTTCTTTCATAAATTATTTCTCATTTACTCAGTTTTTTAAATCTTTTTTTTTTTTTTTTTAAGCCTCTAGTGCATGTCATAAAATTTTCTTCTTTTGGGAGGACTGTGTTTTCTTTCAGAGTGGAATCTTCTGCTGTCTTTTGCAGGCTATGACCATTTATTTCATCTTCTCTTTTTGTCCCCAAGGATTCTAACTTTGTTGGCATGCTTCTTCTCTGGATTGTATTAATATTGAATAGAATAGCTTTACCTGGGCTTAACAGATTATTGTATTCATAAATCCTTGGCTTTCCCATTAGATGAAACTGTTTTGCTTTTCTTCAGAGTTTAGATTTGAGAGTTTGGCGTTGTTAGGGGACTTTCTTTGCCTGCAGCTCACACTCTGGGAGGATCTGGAGGGCCATAGCTCAGCTGGTACTGTAGGTCAGATTACCTGTCTTTATTTAGTACCTGCTCCATTCCCTTCCTGGCCAAAAGAGGCAAAAATTTGGTAAAATCTAAATCCACGGTGATTCTTCTCTATGTCTTTAGCAATGTTTTACTCATTTTCTCTTTTGTCATCTATTTTGGTCAATCATTGTTTATTGTTGAAAATAATTAGTCTTGAATGATTGTGGCTATTCTGCCCTCTTTCTCCAGGTTTCTTCTTCAGGGAAGGAACAGAATCCCATGTCCTGCTTTCAGTGAGGGACTGTGGGAGTAGGGAAGGTCCCTTCCAGGGGCTGTTCCAGTCTGTCTTTTCAGTCTTCCTATTTATATTTTATAAATTGAAAGTCAGTGGTGAAAAATTTCTGAATGGTGTTCACCTATGTTCTTTTCCCCAGTATGGTTCAGTGGTGTGTAGGAGCCGCATGTTGCTTTCTAGAAGTGTCTGACTCTTCTTGGCCACCACTTCCCAATGGTTATGGTGAGAGGCTCTGTCACTGTTGCTGCTGAAATGGTTCTTAATTGTTATTTTGTGTTTATTTCTTCAGAGTTTAGATGGGGCAGAGGTTGAAATATTACCCCCAAAATGTCCCTTATTTTTACTCACAGTTTAGCTTGTTTGTGGGTGTGAACATTTCGGGGTCATCAAAATCTTTGCCCTTCCTCCACAAGAGTAGATCACATGGGTTGTGCTGTCACCCTCTCAGCTCCTCATAGACCCTCTCTCACATTATAGTCACCTGACATTTCAGTTTTTGTACACGTGGTAGCATTAACTCATCTTCGGTTAATGATATTAAGTTCTTCATTATGGTATCTTAAGAGTGGAGAACTTGAACTAGTGAAGAACACAGTATTCCAAACTTTGTTAGTCATATGTTGAAACATTTTCTTTTGCTAAACCCTTTCCCCCAGACCTGTTAATAATTAGCAAAATTCACGAGTTGTACTTGGTTTTCGTATCTCTGGAGTAGATAGCTAGATGTGTCGACAGGACATCTGAACGTAAGCAAATAACAACAGCAACTACAATAAAATGAAGAACTGCATGAGCTCCATTTACAGTGCAGCAGTACTTCACCAAATGGTATTCGTGCACATGGGGTTACATTGGACACTTACTTAAGACAGTGTACAGAACCCTGAAGTGGTTTATTCTAGGACTTACAGTTTTAGAAGCTTAACATGTATGTGTTTAATGTTTGGTAAAAGCTAAGATTACTCTTTTCTTTAATCTATTTTTTAGCATGTATTTTTCTACTTGAGGGTGCAGCCTATAACAGTGCCAGGCACACAGTAGGTGCTTAGTAGATATGTGGTGGGTTCTCTGCCCTAGATAAAGTGAAGGCCTGTGTTATTGCAGAAGGAAATTGTAATATTCATGATTCTTGTTACAGCCTTTATCACTGGAACTCATTTAAAATAATAAATCACTTTAATGCATTCTGGCAGAATATTTTTAGATTATTCTTCAAATTAATCTGCCCCTCTTTTTAAGTCACTCACTTCCTGACCCACTTCCCATCTTTTCATTTCTTCTTTTTCTGATTATATCTGACCTTTTCCTGCTTTTTCTCAAAATATATCTGTAATTACTTAATGTCCACTTAAACATTACATAGTTTATAAAGGGCTTGGAGTAAAATAGGAAGTCAGCTCTTTATTATTACAACACTAGATAAATAGTTACTCGACAGGTGCAGACCCGTAGATATTTCTGTGTAAAATACCATACTAGGCTCCACGGGAGCTCCCCAGATGAGGAGCCATAGTCCCTGCCCTCTGGGAGCACGTGCAGAAGGGAGCAACAGAGGTGTGGACGAGGCTTTCCCGGGCACACAGCTCTGCGGACTCTCACGCTTTAGGAGGGGGCGCGCTCATGTGAGAGCGTAGCAGCCGGGAACTGTCAGGGAGGCGGTGTAGCTCCCGGGACGGAAAGTGGAGTAGGAACAAGGAGCTCTGAGTTCTAGTCTTTCCCACCCCCAGCTGAGAAACACTGAGCCGGTTCTCTTAGCCTTCTTCTGTCTCCAGCCTCAGCGTTTTCTGTCTGTATTGTGAATTTTAACTAACTCCACTGGTTTTATAAGTATTGTGTAACACACGTGTCCGCTTTGCTTTCATAGAAGATATGTGTTCTGTGTTTTTTTAGTTACTGTTGAGTAACAGATAACCTATTTTTTTGGTTGCTATTAATGAATGTAGGAGCATAAATAAATAATGCTCTTAGTTTATAAAGTATGTACCATTTGCACAGTGACTTCAGGTGGCCTTAAGGAAATAAGTAAGATGAACTGATTGGTGCAGTCAGTCTCTAAATAATTGTATTTAGAGTTCTTTGTTCATGGACACAAGTACAGTACCAAACATTTAGAAATTCTAGGCTGTATATTCTAAGTTCCTGTAATAAACATTTGTGATTTTTGTAATAAAGAGTTAAAAACCAACAACAGTCCTGAATACTCCTCACCTTTGATAATAGCCGTGGATCTGACTGGCTTTTCTTAGAGGCTGTTGAAAGCATCTAGAGGTGATCTTTTGATGTGTGACCTGGGAAGCAAAGAATGAATGGGTCTTTAGTTTTTGCCTGGCAAGATTTTTATTCTTTGTCCTGTTAAAACAGCTTTAAGTCTCTAAGTGGTCTCTAGTCAGTGTTTAGACTATTAGTAAATTATCAGTCCAAATGCATCTAGCTGATTTGTCTTCCCGTTTCTAAGCTGGAAGTGAGAAGCTGCTAATTAACTAAATTTTAGCCTAGCATATCTGAACACTTCAAAAATACAATGTGTAATACATACGCTAATGCCCTTTGAAATAAACCTAATTTTCTGCAGATATTTTAGCTGTGCTGAATTAAAAGAAAACTCTATTTTAAGTTTATAAATCATTCTGGTGTGTCGTACAGTATTTTGATTTCATTTATAAATGCAGAGGCACTTTGTGGGACCTGGTGTGGAATATGACAGAATCAGAGATTAGCGTGGTCCCTTTGTGAAGTCGTTGTCTGTTCAGAGAGAACCAAAATTGCCCTATCTGAAGCCCAAGATGTTGACAAATAACGAAATGAGGCATTTGGAGATACTCAGGAGGAAGAAGCTGCCAGTGGATAGTTTGGAGTTTTACTCATTGCCTTATAGAATCAATTACACACTTAGATGCTGTTAAACGTGAAGGTTTGGTGGTTTTTTTGTTTTTGTTTTTTGTTTTTTTTTGAATTGGTCTTTTCCGTAGACCATTGGCCCCTCCTGTCAAAACTAAATACAGTCTCAGAAAAGTTGGGCGGGAGATAACCAGCTGAAGTGTGGACTAATGAAATTCAGTGCTTTACCTATCGCATGATGCTTAAAATACAGGGTTTTTTTTGTTGTTGTTGGTTGAATACTGGCTGATTTTCATTCCTATGTAATTTACTTGCATGGAGATTAAGAAAGCTCTTTTTTATTACATAAGCTTGAGAACAAGATGAATGCACTAGGTTCTTGGGTAGAATGTATTGGATAGCTCCCTTTATAATGAGCATTTACAAATCTGCCTCCTTAAAATCAGAAAATGCATTCTTTCCTGTATGGAAAGCAATATAGTAGTGAAATATTCCTCCTTAATTTTGGTCCGAACGAACAAAAGTGTCTGTGTTTATTCCTGCCTAATGCATCACAGATCTGCTGACATGCTAACCTTGGAGTCTTGGCTGGCGTTAATCAGGCCTGTGCGCCGGCAGGAAAGATGTACCTAATGCAGTCCATCAGTGCAGTTTGCATATGGAAGTCCTCACAGGGGAGCTGCCCGTGCCAGCTGAGGGTTACCTGCCCACTGCAGTTATTGTATGTAATTATCGAACCAATCTGTTCAGCCCAGCAGGGTCTAGATGGTAATCATGAAGCAACACTTTGGAAAAGAAAGATGTAAGGCGCGCTCCCCTTCTCTCATCAGTTATATGAAGTTACAGCCACTCTTAACAGCTGTTTTTGAGAGGCAATACCTCCATATACAAATCTGCTAAATGAATGCCTTTGGAAGTTTCTTAAGGTTTAGTCAAGTTATTTTTGTCTGTGGGAAGCGTTTTCTTTAGGATCATGCGGGGATCTCAGAGTTCTGATCTTCCCACGGCCACCTTAAGAATATTTTGAAACAGTGGGATTATTTGTAATATGTAGATAATAACAGTTCTGACCATTTGGGGGTTTTAAGGTAATGTGGTTTGAGTTGAGTGGAGCTTTCCCATGCGGCTCTCTGTGGAACAGAACCCGTGGTTGCCATCAGGCAGGAGAGCGGTGTGCTGTCAGCATGCAGTGTGCAGAATGGCCCGAAGGAAGGGAAATTCTCAGATGAAGTTTACCTTAATATTAATTGTTAGGAAATATAAGCGAGGGCATTGTGATGCATTGTGAATCTGAACTTGGGGGCAGGTGAGAGGATTTCCTAAACGAAATCCAGGCAACGCAGGGAAGCTTTGAATTATCATTTGGATTTTAACGCATTTACATTTGAGACTACGTGGGATAAAGTTATAGGAGAAATACCAAGTTATAAAGTTATTACTAAGTCCTTCCATAGTCTTTCCTACATGTGGACGTGTTGAGTAATTTAAAAACTTCACATAGGACTGAACTAGTTAGAAAATGTCACAGTGATAGAAAATAATAAAAAGAAACTGAACGAACATTTGGGAAGACCGGCTGGTGACAGAATATAAGCATTAACTCTTAAGTAACCCTCAACTAGAAAAATAAAGAGGAAGTTGGAAAAGCTTGAGGGGACGGTGGAAAATCCAACCTATTTATGACATTTTAGGAGAGCTGTCTTTTAAGACTCTTCCTTTACAGACAGGTGTCCCCCTTAAACTTTTAATGAAACGTATACCAAAAGAAAACATTTATTGGAAGTTTGAATGAGATTTTACCACTGGTTGATAGGGTATAACCAGTGATATACTATACGGACAAGGTGTCTATTTTCCCATTTATCAAGTGGATTACCGTCCCACCCCCCACGTACGCCACACACATTGTAAAATGGGGAGAATAAGTGTCATTGGCCGGAGTGGTAAAACCAAATTTGTTAAATGCTTTGCTTTTACAATAGAGTTTCTGTATCACCAATCTTGTTGGTTAGACTTTCAGTGATGAGCTATAAGAAGCATAAAAAGTTTGAGGTGGTTAGAACAAACAAGCCGACATTCAGACTGATGTTCAGACTCACTGAAGATTCTCTTAATCCCATTTTCTTCCATCCTCAGCCCCTTCCCCTCAGGTAACAACCACCCTGAAGTTGTGTATATTCTTACTGTATGTTTTGATACACCCACACCTGGATAAATGCGCATATATACTAGTATTTGGTAAGTCTGTGTATTTACTTATCTGACCGTCAGACCACATCTCTCTCTTTTAAAAAATCTTTATATGTAACAAGCGCAAGAAAGGAATTGAGGAGGGCACCGAATCCAGTGTTGAAGATATGGAATGCTCAGAGATCCAGACAGAAGAGGCCATAAAAACTCGTAAGTTGAACAGTCTTGCTATTAGCTTTTTCCATATATAAACACAGATTTCATTTCCTTCCACTAAGTAAGAGGTTAACTTATGGTTGTAGTATTTTGATTTTATAATAAAATATCATACGAGAAGATCTTCTGTTTGTATAGTACTATCACAGTGTCCTTTGGACATACATTGTACATTGTACAACATCACGAAGTTGGGGTGGGGAGCTGCTCTCATATTGCATCCAGGGAGCCCAGGACATGGAGCACTTCAATGGCAGAGCAGACTCTTACCTCTCAGGCTACTGTCTTTCCATTCCCGCACATTGATCTACGTCACGGGATACAAGGGAAGGTCCGGATCAGGCAAGTAGTACCTGGGTTTACCGCGGCTGCCAAGGTCCACTGGCCTGAGCTGCCCGAGTGCTCCCCACAAAGTCTGTCAACTCTTCTTTTCTCTCAACAATTTGGGACATAAGGAATTAAAGCCTCAGTCATCACTTTTCAAAGCTCTTGAAGCAAAAAGCAGAGTATAAAGTCATTTCTGAGATGGCTCATAAACTGGGCCTGAAGGCTCTTCCAGTATGGAGCCGAGCCAGCACTGACGTTAGCAGGGCCGCGTCTGCAAAGGGCACAACAGGAATGGGCTTCCGTGTGCTCCGCTTCGTAGATGGCCAGTGCGGGATGTGTAGGCACGCCTCTGGGTGCCTCAGAAAAGGGAAAACAGATTCCAGGTTTCACAAGAGATGGTTTCTTTGATGCAGTGAAGAGATTCGGTGCTGGCTACAGTACCATGTTTTTCTTTTTCCAGATTTCTCTCCTATCTTGCTACCTTTTGTTTATTTATTATTTTGTTGGTTCTGAAACATTTCTCACTTTTTAATAGAAAAGGCTCATTTTTGGTAAAATGCTCATTTGGTAAAAAGGCTCATTTTTTGTTAAAGCCCAAGTGTCCTGTTGAGTCAGGCCAGGGAGGTATTTTACCTTTCCTTTGATAGTGTTGCCTGTGCACATTTGTGGAAGGCAAACATTTGACCTTCAAAGAGAATCTTCTGCACTTGATTCTGTTAACATGGTCTTTCTTGAATAGTATGGATAGAACATTCTTAGGCTTACGTGAATTCACCCCAGAGAATACTGGGGGTGTCTGGAGAGGGAGGATAGAACTTTAGCCTGGAGGCTAAAGGTTTTGAAGAAGTTCCTTTCTCTCTTCTGCAGCCATTTTCCGATCCCTACTGTTCTCCCCGCCTCCCGTCTTGTTCATTTTGTTATTAGGAAGTGAGGAGTCCCGAGGAGCAGTGCATGGAAGCCTGTCTCAGCCAGAGGCTAGCAGCAGCAGCTATGACAGTGAGTGGGAGCAAAATTAAGGAACATTTGTAAAGATAGAGCAATATTCTTCCTTTTAAAAATCCCTTAAATTTTAAAACGGGCAGTTTTAGTTCAGCGAAGGGCTCACGTTGTGATAGTAAGGTTGATACCCAGGGTATCAACTCATTTAGAGCAGAGTGAATTCACAGCCGTGCATGGAGAAGACTCATGCCTCTTTTGACTGCCTGAAGGTCATTTGTTACCTGGACTTTGCTTAATGAGCATCAGAGTTATTTGTTTTGATACATCAATGATTTTACATTGGACTATAATTATGAAAAAATGTTTTTTATACCTAAAATTTTAATTTAAGGTCCTTAACACTGCTGGTTTTTACTGGGAGAAAATATATTAGTATATTTGTTTTATTTATTAATAACAAAAGAAGAGTGTGGACCCGATTGCATATTTAGGGAGAACAATCCAGATTTTTTGTTTTAGTTAAAAAAAAATAAGTTAGAAAATAATCACATTCTCCCTTATTTATATAAACTCCAAATTGCTTTATTTAAACGCTGTTTCTCTTCTTACTGTAATTTATCCTTTCTCCTAAAGTATAGGGCTAGTTGACGTATTTTACTGTCTAAATATTCCTAAATGAGAGAAAAATTACCTGAGATGGTAAAATGATACTGCTTCTGGCCCTCCCCCCCCAAAAAAGAAGGCCAAGTGTTCATGAAAATATATATTTGTATTCATCATTTTAAAGTAACTTGAAGGAGGAGGCACATTATTACATTTGAATTTTGTTTTAAAGAAATATATAATACAATTCAGTGACTTCTGTGTTCTAGAGCTTTAAGATTTTGTGTCATAAACGTGTGTCAAGAATGGTTACCTCTAACAGCAGCTTTAGAAATGTCAGTTTCTTCATTAACAATTTTATTTTCAAACACAATTTATGGTTTACAATATGGTAAGAGATTTTTCTCACTGTGTGATCTTTCAGAATGCTGTGCCTGGCAAAATGGGAGCAACTTTCCTTTAATATCTATTTAGACCATTTTAAAAACGTGTATAATTTTCTTGATACACCTAAACTCATTTTGAGTAGTTGGGGGTCTATTGTGTAAGAACACATTCTGAAAGCTTTCAAAATGTGTATTGTGTAGGTTTTCGCAAAGAAAGAGAGGGGGTGACGGGGTGGTTTTCAAGAAGAACAGAGGCCTCTAATCCTTTTATTTTTATGCAAGGCATAATTTTTACCAATTGAGAAAATTTGGTTATTTGCTGCAAGTAATTTTTTCCCCCACAAAATGATAAGCCTTAAAAAACCATGCATATTCTGGCATTTCAGAACTGTCCCAGTACTTCAGAATTGTACTAAAAATTAGTTAATGTAGCCATGATATTTATGGCTAGCTGCTTTGTCCCTCCCTTTCATGAAATGGACAGTACTCTACAATCCTCTCTTGTTAGTGTTATATTTAAAGTAACCTTGAATTTTGGTCCATTCTTGAGAAATCTGAGGGAAGCAGGATTTACAGTTACCTCTTAAATATCTATGATCTAGTAAAAAAAAAAAAAAGGGGATATTTTTGAGGGCACACTACAAAGAAAGTTCCACTTGTTTTAAATTTTTGCATTAATAGAATTATAGAAGAGTACCCAGACTTTTATTTTTCCTTTTCCAGATATTAAATTTTACACATTAATCTTAGGATTGCACCTTTTACCAGTGGTAATGTATTATTAAAATGGGTATGTTTTTTTAAAGAGAATGAGAAGAGGAAAAATATTTTTTCTGCCACAGTTAGAATTTATTATTAGGGAAAATACTGAATTGATACCTGCAGCAGAGACTCCGCATTGCAGAATCCTGATTATATAATAAATTCCAGGTAGTGTTTTTAGTTACAGTGAAAAATTTTATATCTAGGTTGAAGGGGATAAGCAGCAGTGGTATTTAAGAGTAAAATGACAAATTGGGATGTTAATGAGAATAACACTACTTGAACATAGTGATAACTATTGTTAGGTGTCCTTTGTAATGTGACCATAGATTCCAAATTTATTGAAAGGAAGATGTACTATAGTACTGATTATTGACCTGGATTTTGTGATACCCTATTACACCCCATCTCATTCCATCACAACATTCTTAGTTTTCTGTGCAAAATTAATTTCAAAATTCTTGAAATAAAAAATTAAAAATCTACCATGGGATATTTTTTATCTATCACAAAAATTGAAGAAAAAGCTCAAAAGTTTAAACCAGCCATAGTGTAGGCTATGCATTATCAATGGCAGGAAAAAAAAAGATACCCATGTAAATTTGAAGTTGGCTTTAATTGAAGTATATAGCAATTTATTTTTGGAAAAATAAAAAACAATTTTTAAACTGATCTTCCACATTAAGTAACTTAACTAAGCCCGTAAACAGAAAACCTTTAGAATTTATTGTGTGGTAAATATTTTGTCCTAGATTCGAAGAATGTTTTGTACATTTCAGAAAAGAAGTATTGATCTGTTGTTTAGTGCATTCATTGATTAATTATGGGCGACCCCGCTGTCCCGCACCCTGGTACTGTTGCTCTTTTCCTGGCCGGGGGAGGCATGAGGCAGTAGGAAGGCACACTTCGTTTGCCTGCGCTAGGCAGCCGTGATCAGGCTTTATACCCTCCCGACTGCTGTGCTTGCCTTGGAGGTAGAGTGGGCGTGCCAGGTGGGGTTGCCAGGAGTCTGCTTGGTGAGGTGGGATTCCCATGAAGATTTCTGCCCCCAGTAAAGAATCACTGATTTATTCCAGCTCAGGAGTAGTGGATAGAACCTGTCATAAGGTACTTAGTCCAGCGTCAGATGTGGTGCCTTTTTAGAAGGCTGCTCAGTTGGGGCTCTTTAATTCCTAGTGGAAAAGACTTCGTGTTTTGGAATGGCCCAGTGCTTTCCTGCCTAAAGAGTATAGGTAACAGGCTTTAAAAAACAACGCATTTTATTCCTTGCTTTTGAGAATATGCATTACTTCATCACTTCCCTCCAAGAAGTGAATGCCTGTCTTGTTGCTATAGCTTACATTAGGAGTTATTGTTTTACATCACACAATAAAAATTTGGGGGAGAAATATTTCAGTGCCCTTGCAAATTGGATGTGTTTTACAGTGGGAGAGTTCTGTGGTGACTTAAGACTGAAAGGTAGATGTTAGCGTATTTTTGGACATATTAAGAAGTTGACACAATTTGTTAAGATTTTCAGGCTATTAACCATTACCCTTGTGTATGAATTTTATTTCCACAAGTATTCATAGTCAATTAGATTTTTAAATACAAATAAGTATATATGGAAATGCTTATATTTCTGTTCTTCAGTTTTTGTAAGTTAATGATTTGAATTTCTTTGTTTTTTCTCTTCAAGGTTCAAAAACCAGAAAGAGAGTCCAGAAGTAAATCAAATGCTGTCAACCGACTTTTCTTTTCTTCCTGTCATTTGATTTTTTCCTCTTTTTCTATTTTAAATGTTATATTTTCATGTGAGTCTTTGAGGATGGGGCTAACCATGAAATACCTATGTCTTTGAAAAATACAAACTTTTTTATTAAGTAAATACTTTGTACAATTTATTAAAGGCTAATTTATAAACTTGAAAATCTTTAGGTCATACTCTTTAAGCTCATCCCGAGCTGTATGTGTTTGAGGGTCTGAAGTAGCTGTAAGAAACACCACCATGATGTTACTTTCTAATCATTGTCCGTTGCCCTGAGTGTATAGAAATGCTTGGCAAATTCCTCACTTCTAGGCAGTTACACAAACCTTAAAATAAAAGTCTCTTTTTGCGTGATGCAAATACACCATTTGTTGTGGCCGTAAGATTTGGATTTCATTGGTACTGTTCAGTTCCACAAGCATTTATTGAGCACCTGCTGTATGAAGCAAGAGGAACAATAAAGGGAGAGGATTATGAAAGCAAAAGTGGGGTACTGAGTAGGTCTGTGGGAGATCAAGCACATGTATTTGAAAGTTAGATTGCAGAAGGACTCCCTAAGCATGCAAGTGGTAAAGAAAACAGGTGATAAAGTATCAAGTGGTAGCCTGATTACAGATTTATAGACTAGCTTCTTTTAAGGAGATCCTGTGAAACAAAACAAAGCAAGCTTATTGCTCGTTCACAGATTATTTTTCTTATAAGTATCTTTTTTTGTAGCCTATGATGTCTGTGCAGTAAACCAAGCAAACGAGAGTTTTAGTGATCAGACATTTTCAGATTTGGACTTTTCATAGTTGCCCTGGCAATAAAAGCTTGGGATTTAAACCTTTATGAACAATTTCAGGGTTTACTTTGTTGCAGAAATTGGAATTGGGGGGCGCCTGGGTGGCGCAGTCGTTAAGCGTCTGCCTTCGGCTCAGGGCGTGATCCCGGTGCTCTGGGATCGAGCCCCACATCAGGCTCCTCCACTGGGAGCCTGCTTCTTCCTCTCCCACTCCTCCTGCTTGTGTTTCCTCTCTCACTGGCTGTCTCTCTGCCAAATAAATAAATAAAATCTTTAAAAAAAAAAAAAAAAAGAAATTGGAATTGGGTTGGATTTCCTAAAGGGTGGTACACCTTACCGCTTAATGGCGTGTCCCATGTTTGTAGATGGCATAGAGACACACTTTTATTTCAGCATTTAAGCATTAAGCATGTATTTTAATACGTATTCAGAACATAAGTAGCACATGAAGCTGGTGATTTCTCTGTTGCCTAGGACAAGCCTCAAGTAGGTATTTCTGTTTTTAAAAAAGTGAGTTGATTTAAAGAAAATGTTAAGTAATAGTACAGGTGGAATGTCGACATACCCCAGATTGTCAAGGTGGTACCACGTTGCAGCAGCTCCGAGCCAACACTGAGACTCTAAAACTTTCCCCCTAATGTGGGTGTTTAGTTGTCACTTGGAACGCATATCACTGTGGTGGTCAGATGTTGAAAACTGCAGACTAGATCTGCAGACTTTCTTTTGAAAGTTCATCTTTTAAATGCCTCCGAAGTTCTTGAGCTGTGTGTCTTTGCTGAAGAGAGAACTAGATTTTGGGCAGAGTCTCCTCCTGTTTTCTGTAGAATGTTGGATTTTCGTGCTCATCAGTGTTATGGTCCCAAGTTTATTTAACACCTAAATCAACTCTCAAGTTCTGTTTCAAACACATTGTTGCTTAAAATAGGATAAAACGTGTGTGGTGTGTTTTTGTGTATATGCCTTAGCCTTTTTTATTTTTCAAAACACAAAAACATAGCAAAACCTGTTGGTTAAATATTAAGAAAACAAATATTTCCTCACATATTGTTTTTAACAAGTGCTGGCATTTTCTCGAATGTTACTCTGTTGGCAGGGCTGCAGAAATTAAAAACTAGTAGCCATAGTAGCCAGTTGGAGTCATTGGCTCCATCTCCTTATTCTGCTGCTCTTCTTCCTACCTTACACTGGTTTTCTTTGGCTCCCTTTATTTGAAACCGTGATCAAATAGCCTTGTCATTCAGAGTTATGCTTTTTTTTTTTCTTACCCTTTTCAGTTCTGTACTTACTGTTTTTATCTTGCATCGTTTCTGTTTCCTTTCCAGTCCGTGTTTCAGTGGACTTTGCCAGTCTCTGTTCCTTCATAACCCAGCGTCCGTGTCCTGACAGGTGTTGCTGGCACCGTGTGGTCCTGCCTTCTCTGCTGTTTTCCTCGGTCATTAGTGAGCTGAGATGCTCTGGTCTTTGAGGATCGACACCTGTGCCAGGCTCTTGTCCTTCATGCCGTGGGGGCAATACATGGTCTAGATGTTCTAGAAAGCAGCCAATACATCTTTGGTAACCAACTCAGCCCTTAAGTAAAGTAGCTTCTAGGTATTCTTCAGTAGTGATCCCTTAAGACAAATAAAATGCTAATAGGCCAGAGCTATAAAAACCCCAGTTATTTTTTTGAATTACTGAATTAAATGTGCATATAAAGGCCTACATTACATAGCAATAAATTAGTGGTGGAAATACAAATAAACTATATATATTTCTGTGTATGTGTTTATATTTGGTTGAGCAATATGTGCTTGATTATCCCTTAAAATGCTATTTTGTTGGCTATATCCTTGTGATTACCAGAGTTTATTAATAATACCTGGTCACGGTAGGACATCTGGAACACACAGAAAAGTATCAAAAGACAAATTAGCCATACTGCTCCCACCCACAGGCAACCACTGTGAATGTCTTGACACATTTTCTTCCAGGCTTTTCTTTGCATTTTTATCTTCAAATAATTATTACACTTCATATAAAACTTCATATATTGCTTTTTAAAGCTAGAATTAAATACTTTCCATGTTATTATAGATACTTCACGAATATAATTTTTATATTTCTATAATATTTTTTCTTGTGGATTTATGACACTTCCCGACCATTTCCCTAATAGTGGACGTTCAAGTTGTCTTTGGTATTGGGATATTATAAGTAATATTTTTTTAAGGCTTTTTTTTTTTTTTTTAATTCATTCAAGTGATCTCTACACCGAAAACATGGGGCTCAGACTCACGACTTGTGGTCATGAGTTGCCATGCTATGCCAACTGAGCCAGGAGCTCCTATAAGTAATATTCTTGATGAAACTAGGCAGAAATCTTTGTCTACACGTATGAATATTTCCTTAGATTTTCAGAAAGGAACCACTGGGTCAAAGACTGAAAATGGAAGGTTACTGTTGCATATTATCAGGTTGCTTTGCAAAAATTCACCAGCCAACACTTTGCCCAGCAAATCAGAGCGCACAGCTTAGATTTGTCATCCTTGAGTATTACTTATTTTTATAATTTGATAAGGTAAATTTTTTTAAATTGCTAGTGAACCTGAGCAATTTTTTATTTGTGAACTAATCTCTCTGTTTTCTCCCTGGTGTATTTGTTTGTAGTGTTTGTATAGTGACGATCTTAACCCTTGCTTATGTTTTTTGCTGACTTTTTCCCACTTGTTTTTTGCTGATGGTAATATTGTTTATTTTTGTGAAATTTAGTATTTGTGGCTTTAATCTTTTGATCTTTTTCATTGTAATTTCCACCACTGTTTTAAAATATTCTCCATCCTGAAATCAGAAATATTTACCATGGCTTTTTCTAGGCTTTTTAAAATGCTCCTAAATTTTTCATCCAATATGGAATTAATTTTGGCCTATCTATGCCAGGAGGTAGGGATCATGATGTACTTTTTCCCCAAATAGCTAACCGGTAGCGCTAGTACCTTTGTTGAATAAATCTTCTTCCCCGGCCCCTTATACCTTGGCTTGTGATACCTGCTTTATTATATATTAAGTTATTATACCAGGGTCTGTTTCTGGACTGTCTGTTCGTTTTCATTGATCTGTCCTTATGCCAGCACCACACTGATTTAATTAATGCCGTTTTACTTATTCTTATTTGTTGCCCAGACTACATTAACAGAAATCAAAAAGAAAGAAAAAATTCACTTATGAGCTTACTACACTACAAAAATCAAACTCTTGTTCTTTGGCTATGTTATTTTTTAAGTCCTGTTTTCATGCCTTCGTAATTTCTCTTAACATCGCATAGATATGGTTTTGTGAATTTTGGTTTATTTTAAAGTTCCACAGGTATTCTATACCCCTCATTCATTAAGCTGTGCTGGTATGAGGAGGACAAGGCACACTGAAGAATCAATACCGGAAGAGGGTCTTTGGAAACAGAGCAACAGCCTCACACACTGCATCAGTGATTCTTTACCGCTGGCCGGGTGGTTTAGGCAACTCTGTATTCCTTGGGTGTGGTTTGCAAATAAAATACTTACCATTGCCACTGTACTAAGCATGTATTATTCATATAGTGGTGAGTTTTCTTTTATTATGACAGTAGTGTTTTGCAATTTGTGAGTGACGTTCCTGAATTTTTGTAATTTTGGCTCATGTTCACCTGTAAAATTTCTGCATTGAGCAAATTATGGTTTTATTTAAGTGAGTCGCCATAAATGATCTTTGAAAAATTCTTTCATCTTTTTGATTTAAAGTGCAGCACTCGTTTAGAAGTCTGAACTCTCAGAAGGATGACTGGAGATGATCTGTAAGATAACTTTTGTGCCTGGTACTTGGGGGTGGGAAGAGTTCTAAAGGCCAGTCCAGAGTTTGCAGGGGGAGGAGAGGGGACAGTAGTCTGAATCTGTTCCTGCTTCTCTATAGGTTGTCTTTCTGCTGCTAATATCTTTCAGAAGTGAGTGGGGCGTGATCACAGTCATATAAATGAAAACCTTGTAACAGCCAGGCTACTTTGTTTAAAAACTGAAAAATTGCTCATTCAGTATTCTTTCTGACCTTGACACAAGTATCTTAGTACAGAAGTTCACACTGATCCTTCTTGGTATACTTCTCAGATGGGAGCGATGCTCCTACACGCTTTCCCAAACTTTCTTCATGAGGGTTCAGTATGTGCCAGCACTGTATAAATGTCAGAGTTGAGCCACTGAAGGGTCTGCTAACTCTGAACACTGGAAAGTTCCAGGGCAGTAGATTACAGGGAGTGTTATAGTGGGGTAGTACACATTGATTCTATTGATTCTGTTCCATTGCCTGGTGAAGAGAAAAGAGAGGACTAGTTCTTGCACTCTCCTAGATACAGAAGTGTGCCTAAGATCCCTAAGGAGAGCTCACCCCCACCCCAAAGAGGGGAAGGAAAGCTATGTTCTTTTGTCTTCTTTTATTTCATTAACTCATACAGAACATTTTGGTGCTAAGGCGTGAGTCCATTCAGCTGGAGAAGTACTGTGCTCATCCTAATGGGTTTAACACTGGTTGCAAAGCTGTGCGATCTGGTCCCCCCTGCAGCAGCCTCCCCCAACCCCTGCCCCTCCAGGTTTCTAGTCCAAAAGTCCTTGGCAGCGATTGAAAAGGTTATGACAAAGATATGTATTTTGCCCTACCATTTGTAATTTAAAGAAGGATCATTTAGACATTTCTTAAGATACACATATAGTCATGGTGGGGTTTTTTTTCTTCCTTTTTTTACAAGTTCCTAACCAGGTTTTTGAAAGAAGTTGTCTGTATTCCAGGTGCTGCAGCCCCCAAGTAAGTCTTTGCTATGCCATGCAAAGTGTTCAGAAAGCAAAGGTGGCTGAAATTACATGAAAATGGCTTCCAAGGCCCTGTCTGTTCCTGTAGAGGTCAGAGAAAGCACAGCCTGCAGAAACACAATTCGAGGTCAAGAATCCCAGACACCTGCTGTTCCCAGTGAACTGTGTGATGCACATAGAAAATGTTTGGAAGCGAGGGTTGAGCTAAGTGAACAGTCATGATAATACCTGGTTGGTCTTTTAGCAGCAAAATTGGGGGGAAATATGAAACTTTTTAAAATGGTGGGTTTTAAAAAAATTTTTTTTTGGTGTTATTGTTGATATCCCTATTTGAATGTAAAGTCCCTAACAAAAGAAGCAAGCTGCCTTTAGACTGCATTTACTGCTCTTGATGACTCCAGTTGTGTGTAAATATTAGAAAACAGCAGGGTCCTACATTCCAAGAATCACTTGAGCAGTGCCACGAAGACAAGTGTCCTTACTGGTATTGTAGTCATACTCCCAAGCTCTCCCGCTGTTTCTAATCTGTGCGCACAGCCGTGAAAAAACTGGACTGACATTTACAGGCACAGCAGGGAGATACTTGACTAGGGAATGTTAAAGACTCCAGTACCTCCGATTCAAAGTGGCCACCACACATGATAAATCTTCACAGGAGAGCTAGTCTGCACTTCAGCTGATGCCATAATGAGGGTGTCTGTAATGAAGCAAAGAAGTAGAACATTTGTTTCCCTAAGCTCAACTTTTTAGCAGTCAGATATTTATTGTTGTCTTTTTCAGACCTGACTATCTACAGGGACACTCTCATTCTGGCTAGGGGGAGGATCTTTTCTCTTCGAGCTCTGCTTTTTGGAGGGCCTCTTCCTTCCATCCTCCGTCCTCAGCCCCTGCCAGGGCTATACAGGAACTTTCCTCAGTAAAACAGCACTTACCCATCTACTGTGAATAAAAATAAAATTTCCCGGAATCTGCTCTAACTGGGATGTAAAAGAGGGTCAGTTGCTTTCTGACTCGAGTTTGACAGACTTTCCTCCCGGTTTTGTCCCAGGGAGCTGCCAGATTTGTATGCCATAATACCAGTAATGCAATTAGGTTTGCTGCACATTGTCTGGTTGACTTCTCAGTTAAGAGTTTCTTTCCCTATGGGAATAAGACTAGACAGACTGTCATTTGCTATTACTAATTCTGCTTAGCATTATCACTGGAGCTTTTTTTGTAATTAGCTATCTTAGTTGGCTCTTAAATTTTAATAGCCAATTGAAGCTACGTTTTAGCCAAGTTCCATATCTAAATTGCATTCAGTCCATTAACAAAGTTGGTTAAAAGGCTATTAAAACAAAAGCCAATATATGGTGGTTCGCACTTGCATCTCCGCAGCCGCAGCCCCGCCAGCCTCCCGCCAGTTCTCTGAAGGAAGTCACTCTCCTCGCGCAAAGTTACGCACAAGCTGGACTGAACTTCCGAGTGGCAAGAAATGAATGTCGACAAGACTTTTGTTACGTTCGCATATTCACAAATGTCATCGCTTACACCCGGCTCCTTTTGGGGAGGGTTCTTTTGGGGTTGGGCTTTATTTGCTTGGTGGCGACAGAGGGGGGGAAGAAAGGGGCATTTAGTATTCCAACTTAAAATTGACGGTTTTTGAAAGTGAATAATTGAAATGATGTTTTTCTCCATTTCAGCTGATCAAAATTATTAGCAAAACCATCTGAGGCACCTTCTGGTAGAATTGTAGTCTTGCTGGGTTTAGTTTGTAAAACATTCTGCCAGACATTAAAAAAAAAAAATTGTAGCCGAGCCAGCACATAGGCTCCGAGCACCCGTTGCCTAATTGATAGTCCCCATTGTCATTATTTTTAAATTCAGAAGACCATTTCTAACGCTAACACCCCCGCCCTTTGCAGATTAGTTCATCGTGGTTTTAGTTTCTACGTGGAGTCTTCCTTCTTGCAGATCGGGACCCTGGGTCTGTGTTCCATGTTCAAAGATACTTGATTTCAAAAATTTGTGTAATTTGTGAGGCAGGCTGTCAAGAGAAATTAGACTGGTATGGGGTGTGTTCAGTTGACATTTCATCTCTGAATCCTTGGAACCCTGGGAATGAGGATGTGGAGAGAAACCAGCAAGCAAATGAGTCTGTCACCTTGACTGAGCCGATGTGTTTGAATGCTTCCCATCCCCACCCCGCCCATGCAGCCAGTGTCCTGTTGTGAAATGAACAGGTAGTTTTTCTGCTTCAGAAATATGTATTAAAAAACAGCCAGCAACTCCCAATAGCGACTCTATTTCCCCATTCAGAAGATACTGGGAGTTGTAGTTTAACTGTAAATTTTTAAAGCGGTGAGTGGGTTTGAGTACTTTTCCTTTCGCAGTGTCTGGCCATTCTTCTCCTTGGCCTTCTCTGAGGCCCTAGGGACTGCTGTCCAGCTTCCGCTTTGATGGTACGTCTTCCTCACCGAAGGCCGCCTGACAGGCCCATTTTAGTGAAGTCTAGGCTCCTTACACTTAGGCTTCTGCATGAAAAGGTCTAGTAGCCCAGGCTCACATAACAACTTTCGTCCTGACTTGCCTCTCCAGCCTTTGGCTACATGGCTGAGGCGCCATCAGTGAAAGGGTGGCCTCAGTGACAGAGGTGAAGAACTTCGCTTGTCTGAGCAAAGGACAGACCAGAAATGCTGGAGGCTCTCTCTGGTGATTTTTGTTCTTTGCCAGGAGCTGATGGAAGAGGGCAAGAGAGGCCATTTTCTCCAGGGTTAGATTATACGTTAAAGTGAAAATTAACATACTGTTAAAAAGGTGTATGTGACTAATTGGCCTTTCATAAAGATGGAACTGGCTCTGAAGATCAGATCACAAACTCTCTAAAAGGTCAGGGCCTGAGGGCCTCTCCCATGGAAGACTGAGGGCAGGGCCAGCCCTGCCGTGGCTTTTCAGGGACCCCTCTCGCTATTGATGGGTGAACCTTGATGGCTTTAAGTGAATGTCTGCAATGTATGTCAAACCTCACCCGCCCATACATCATTTGAAACTAATCGTTAGGAAATTCCCATTTTTTGAATAATAGTACGTGTACATGGCACATGATACAGAAATCAGTAGGGAGAGAGCAAATAGAAGTTTTCAGTTGAAGATCGTAGGCTTCCCAGGCATCTGGATGGAGAATAATCCTGTTTTATTTGTTGCATTATAAACTGTGAAAGAATCTATGGCAGAAAAATTCAGACCCTTTCCTTCCCCCTAGTGCCAGTTCCCCTCCGTTACAGGTTTAGATAGCTTTCCAAAGCCACTGTCTATATATCTGTGTGTGTGAGGGAGACAGAGAGGGAGACAGAGACAGAGTGGAAGAGAGCAAAGCAGGGTTGGGGGAACATGGAAAGTTCTTAAATTTTCTGTGTTGTGGTTTATTGGATAAAGCCTCAAGTGAGGGTATGGGACCAAATGCCAGATTTTAATGTAACTCTTCATGAGGTTAGGGGACATATTTGTCTCATCATTTGGTCTCCGTTTTACATCATTATCTTTGAAGATCTCTTGATGACCCATCAACAGAGGTGATTGGCTTTGCCTGTTCACACTGGAGACAAGTGGCTCTGGCTCTGGAGCCCAGCACAGACCTCGGGCATAGATTTGCAGAGCCACATCTGTTTGCACCAGTCTTACTGGTCCCCTTCTCCCCCACCCTGGGGCCTCCTCTGCGTATCCCGTGTGGGATCTCCGGTTTCCTGGTCCAGTGTGTTCCTCTTTCTGGGTTTACTCCTCTTAGCTGGTAGAGCACATCCTCCATTAGTCGCTTAAGGAAAAAGTTGTATGGGAGGTAATTGTTTTGAAATCTTCAGGTCTAAAAATGTCTTTGTTCTCCCCTTCCTCTCGACTGATGGTTTGACTCACATGGAATTACAGATTGGAAATCGTTTTCCTTTGATATGTTGAAGGCATCACTCTGGTGACCTCTGGGTTCCAGAATTGCTGTTGAGCACTTGTCTCCTTCTGGAACTTCTGTTATTCAGATGTTGGGAATCCTGGGCTGATCTCAGCCCTTTTTCCTTCTCCCGCCGCCCTCCCTCCCCACCTGCTTTCTGTCGCTTTTGTCTTTTTTCCCTCTACTCCCTGGGAGATTTCTTCAGTGTTTCTTCTGTTCTTCTGGTTCTTAATTTTTTTTCCAGGAGCTCCTTAGTTATCCTCATTTCTTTAAAATGTCATTTTGGTCTTCATTTATGGATGCAGGATCTTCTGTCTCTGAGGACAATAATTTTAAGATCTGGAAGCTTTCTTGTCCCTACGTGTTCTCCCAAGTTACATTCCCACTCCCCTGTCTTGTTTGTTTGTTTTGGTCTTTGTCTTTCATTTGAGTTGGTTTTCTCAAATGTCTGGTTTTCTTGGTTGTCTGTTTATGCAGAAGCCACTAAAAAGATGATTGGGAGTCTGAGTCTGTGTGATGGGGAGGGGTTTGGAGCTGTCATTTTTTTGGCTTCCCTGTAGCATGGGTTGTTTTTAGAAGAACCCTGTCTCTTAACCTGGTACCTTCAGAAAGCCAAGCCAGAGATAAAGGCTTATGTGCAAGTGGTTTATTGGGAATGTGGTCCCTGGGAGAAGTGAGGGACAGGGAAGAAGGGAACACAGTTACAGGGATGCATCATCAAGTTGGCCGTGAACAAGAATGACTGGCACTCAAATCTTGCAGGACCTTCAGGACCTTCTAAATAACCCAGTGAGATGCATCTCACGGCCTTTCTTTGAGTGCTAACTTCCCCACAATTCTGAGTTGCGCATGTAAAATGCCCACTGTTCCTGGCAGTTGTTCCATGCAAATTCCAGAGAAGGAAATAAGAGGTTACAGTCGGGAGCGGGTGGAAGCCTGTGCAGAGTCCGTCTCTGTGGCTTGGGCTGGAATGAGAGGATTGAAGCAGTGTACAAGAGGTACTCCATGCCCTGCCGTCTGGTTATCTCAGTCTTTCCTCTTGGACTGGTCAGTTTCCCTAGAGATTCTTCCTATCCCTTACCCAGAAGGTTGAATTGTTAAGAGAGCCCAATTGTCTTACCTTAGGCTGCTGTAACAAAAATCCCGTAGACTTGAGTGGCTTATAAATAACAGAAATGTACATTGTTCTGGAGGCTGGAAGTCTGAGATCAGAGGGCCAGCATGGTCAGGTTCTGGTGAGGGCCCCCTTCTGGCTTGTAGACTGCTGACTTGTATCCTCACATAGTGGAGAGCAGAGAGGGGAAAATAAGCTCTCTCAGGACTCTTAGAAGGGCACTAATCCCATTCATGAAGGTTCCACCCTTGACTTCATCTATCCCTCATTTCCTCCCAAAGGCCCTACCTCCTAATACTGTCACAAAGGGTGTTGTGAGATACATTTCATTGGGGGTAATTAAGAGGGCCTGTGAGATTTGTGTGCCAGGTAGAGTTCAACATGAATTTGGGGGGACACAAGCATTCACCCTTAACACCCACCCAGGGTATCCATTTTTGCCTTGAATGAATTGTGCTGTTGGTGTCAAGTGTAAGAACTCAGCCCTAGATGGAGAAGATTTTGTTTTTCCTAGCAGTTTTATAGTTTTGTGTTTTATATGTACATCTGTCATCCATTTTGTTAATTTTTGTGTAAGGTCTGACTTTTAAGTCAGGTTTCAATTTTTTTGCCTATAGACATCCATTTGAGTGGTTGGAAGACAAGGAAAACTGGGAAGTGAAGTTAATCTGCCAAGCATTTGTATTAAGGGAAAGAAATACCAGTTACCTAAGAAGAGGTTGAAGGAGACATGGCCCAGTAGCAGATCAAGGGGAAGGGCAGGGGGTTTGGGTTGGTCACCATCTCCTGGGCTTGGTCAGCAGAGGGGGATGGCCATAGGGAGGCTGCTTTATGACTCACTAGTCTGCGTCCAGTAGAACCCATCTTGGTGTCCCCACCTGCATGGACCTGGACAAATGGAGGGGCTTCCAGGGGAGGGTGGGAGGGACGGAGGATGGTTAAGGAGCCATGTCATATGAGGAAACACTGGAAAAACCAGGACTGTTTAGTCTGGACAAGAGGACAGTGGTGGTCATTGGAGTGTGGTGGACTTCTGTGTGGGCGAATATTTGAAAATCTGTCCTGTGAATGAAGAATAAGGCTTCACTGAGTCACCAGAGAAGCAGAATGAGGCTGAGGAGGTGGAAGTTAAACGGAGCTGGCCCAGGGCAGAGAGAGAACTGAGAGAACGCAGTTCAACTAGAACCAGCAGCCCTCAGGCGTGTCCCGTAACGCCCGCCACTTGTATTGTGGGAGGGGGGCAGTTTATTGTTAGACCCTCCATCTCGAAATAGTAAGTATAAAAACATACTAATATTAACTCACTTTGAGGAATTGAGTGTGTCCGGTACTCCAGGCACAGTGCTCTGTGTACATGCATTATCCCGTGTGATCCTCCTGAAGAGGCGGTGACAGGGGTGGTGTGATCTTCCAGGAATTTGATGCGTAGGTCAGGTGGCACCCAAAGTCACAGGTAGGACTCCTACAATGGGGTAGGAGGTGAACCTTGTTCAGAGCCACCCTTTTTGCTGTTGCCCCTGGTGGCCACACTCTCTGTAACTTGATAGCCCATGTTCAGCCATTGCACCCTGGCCTTGCACCCCCCAAATATTTTCAACCCTGCTTGTGTCAGTGCGGGATAGGTTATCCTGCAGCAGCAAATCCTTCTAGAATCCCGGTGGCTTAAAAATCACAGGGATTTGTCCTTTCCCATGTTTTAGGACTCAGGCTGCACTGGAAAGGAGATCTGGAGATACTTGGTGACCAACAAGAGGCTCTCACGTAGGCCTGTAGGAAGTTAAAAATAAGGTGCACACAAGGGCAGGAACTAACTACTCATGGGGCAGGAACTGAGGTCAGTTAGAGGACATTCCAGATGGCCCAAGCTGTGTTCACTGCATGTAGTTTGGGGAACTTCTTCCTTTGTTTTTCCCCCTGCTCAGCGATTCCTTCAAAATTTATGATTCAAAGCTGGGAAGTTCAATTTCAAGTCTTTAGAATATTGCTATACTCCATCCCCTCTCACCGATGGGCCTCCGCCAGCTGCTATGTACAGGGATTTGGGTCGGCCAGGGAGACCGCGAACAATAATGCGCATCTCTGGTGACACAAAGTAAGACTGACACAGCTTTGAGTTTAAGCTCACAGATTTTTCTTACTCTCTCTGATTTCTGAAAGTTCTGTAAAATTTGGGTTGCCAGGTAAAAACACAGGATGCCCAGCTAAATTTGAATTTCAGATAAACAGTAAATAATTTTGTAGTATAACTATGTCCCAAATACTGCCTGGGACATGCTTATCCTAAAAACATTATTTATGATTTATCTGAAATTCAAGTGTAACTGGGTGTCCTATATTTCTGCTTGCTAAACCCCACCTGAAACGCAAGTGTTGCTAATTTTTAAATAATCTGAGACAGCTCAGGAAAGCACATTGCCAAAGAGCTACATGGAAGCAGTGTTTCTGGTGGCATTTCCGATGCATGTAATTTGGGAATCGGTAAGGCACACAACAGAAACCTAAAGACAAATGGCTTTCATCTGCTTCCAAGAAGGCATGATTCTGCTTCTTGGGTTACTGGAAATCCTCCTGATGACCCTCCACAAGGAGAGAAGTCCGTAGCAAACGCACTGCAAGGTGACACCCAGCCCTCCCCCGACGCTGGACGAAGGTAGACGGGGCAGAGTGAATCTCTTTAACGAAGCCCGAGTGTGACGCCCAAACCCGAGGCAGACCCTTCCCGGTGCATCAGCCGGCAGCCTGACAGTGGTTCTAAGGACGTGGTTTAGTTTAACTATTTGTCTGGTACAAGCTGCTCCTAATTCTTGATTGTCCTCTGTTTCTGGAGGCATCAGAGAAGAGCAGTGTGAATGAAGACCTTACCGCGTGGGTGCCTGGCTGTCCTTTCTCTCCATGCTGTGTGCTCATCGGACAGACAACGGGCTCTGGCTGTGTCGTGTGCTCACTGGACACACTGTTGAGCCACCAGGCTCTGGGTGAGTAAGGAACCTTGTTCTCGCGGGAACACGGTCCGGGAGCCCTCTGTTCTTATGCAGAGAGACCGTCTCAGGCTGGGTACCAGCTTGGAGCCTTTGTTCACTGGTCTCATTCATTCCCTGTGACAACCCGAGACGGGTCCCCATCATATAGATGAGGACCCTAGGGCTGACGTCTCTGGTCATGCCGGGATGAGATAACGTTTAACCGACGGCACCCTGCGCACCCATGGTCCATGTAACACAGCCCAGACTCACAGATGCAGGCCAAGTCTCTCACTTGAGATGCAGAAACTAAGGCTCAGTGAGATTAGGTGGGATACCCAGTCCCCATGGTGGAGGCAGGGCTGGTTTGAAGAGGGGCCCCGTCTGAGTTCAGCTAGAGTCTTCAGTTGGGTCCCCAACAAACAGACCCTGAGATGGAAAGGAGTCTTGAGTTCAGGAAGCTGACGGGAGCGTGTCGTGGGATCGGCCGCATGGGCAGCAGGGTGCTGGTGAATGTTTCCTAGCAATTCCTGGTGGGGAAGAGAGTCTTGACTTGTGGTTTGCCAATTTCCATGGTGTCAGTTCCCCACGGTGGCCGATTCCTCGCTACCAACCTGTCCTGACACCCAAGTTGGGAAAAGGGGCCCAGAATTGGCTCCTGGTAGCTGGTGGCCACAGGCTTCAGTACTCCACTGTGTGGGGGGGAGTGAGGGACACTGAAGGGCCAGAGGGGACGTTCAGCTAGGTGCAGGCATCATGGAGGGAAGTGGGGACTGTTCTGCAGCGCAGTCCCACACTCAGGGGAAGGGCTGCGCCTCTGTATGCCCTTCTCCTCCGTCAGCCTGCTACTGGGTTCGGGCTGCCCACAGTGCTTACTGGGCGAGGCCGGGGCGCTCTTCCTCTAGGTGCCCACAGTGCCGCACCTGTGGCCCCCGCGAGCTCCAAGGCTCGCGGCAGTCATGTCCGACTCTCTTCTTGCCTTTTGTTGGCAAGAAACACCTGGCTTCTGATTCACCCTTGTTTTCCCCACATTTTGTGACACCTGGATGGCGCTTGGCAAATACTGGGTGACAGATAGATGGGGGGAACGTATGATCCGGTGAGCATTCGGTAAAGGTCTGCTGACTAGATGTGTTCAGCACAGCCTCCAGGCTCCTGGCTGGATTCTGTCATGTTGTCTTGTCTCCTGTGCAAAATCTTGCTCCCCGACCAGAGACCGTGAGCCCCTGGCACTGGACCCGAGCCCTCTGCCTTCTTCTGTGATCCACAGAGCAGTCCGTAAGCGCTCACTCTCAGGAGAGACTGGCTGAGTGTGGGAACCGGTGGCTTGGCGGGATCAATACACTGGATAAGGAATTGCCTTTGGGCAAACTGACTTTTTGGAAGCGTGGTTTTGTATTTCCCTTTGGAAAAAGATTGGGAAATTAAGAAGTTAAGAAAACAGTTCCAAGTTACTACAGGGTTACGGAATTCCAGTGAATGGAAAGCCCTGGAGGATATTTGCGTTGTCTGTTGTGTCGGTGGGCAAAGCAGCGTTTCTGGAAGGCCTCGAGAGGTCAAAGTCATCTGCCCCTGCAGACACTTTCTTTCCTGAGTGGACATGTGGGATCTTGGGGATACTCTTGAGTCTGTGACTGGTGGTTCCTGGGACATGGACAATTCCGTCTCTGCTCTGCAGTCATTCCTTTCTGACCGAGTGTCTGCCTTTATTTCTGGGTTTTCTCCTCCAGGCCACGCAATCACTATTGCTGGTCCGATCAACCCAAATAAATGACCCAGGGCCATCCCAGACAACCTCTGGTTGTGTGTGTGTGTGTGTGTGTGCGCGCGTGCACACGTCTGTGCATATGCACGTGCACACAGGGAGGTGTGCAGAGTCCATCCCTTTTTAGAGGTTGACTTGGCGTCTACCGTTTCTGCCTGTGATGATCAGAGTTGCTTCCTGTGGCCTGTGGGTCCGTATTTCACCAGGATGTCCTAGAACCTCACTGCCCTCATTCCCCATCCATCTCTCTAGAAATCTCTGTTACCCTGGCTTCGGGATTCTCTCTCCTACTGGCTATCTTCTAAAAAAGTATAGACTTACGACACTGATTATACCGAGGGAAAAAGAAGGAAGACTCGAGAAGAACTGCCTGTGCCCTGAAAGCCCTTTATCCTCTTTCCCCTTTAACTAATTCCTATTAATCCTTTAAGAGTCGATTCCCCTTCCTTCAGGAAGCCTTCCCTGATACCACAAACCTGGCTTAGATATCCCGCTGGTTTGCTCTCTGTTAAATAGTTATTTTTATAATTAAATATCTGTAGGTTGTCTTTTTCTTAAAAGCTTACAGAAATACTGGAGCAATAATTGTCTGCTGACTTAATCCTTAATGCCCAATGTCTAGAACATAAGGGACACCCAACAAATTAATTTTTAGTGGGGTAAATGAATTATGGTTATTTTAAGGGAATCGTAATCAATTGCTTCCAAAATCATTTGATCCTTGAATGATAAAGAACCCCTATTTGCAGAGTTTGGGGCACAGAGAGATTGGATACCAAGCAACACAGAAAGACATGATGGTGGACACGATGTTTACCCATCTCTTATTTCAAAATCTGATGAAATAGAAATCAACAAAATTTAATTCATTCAAATAACATAATATGTATGCTTCCAAACCAAATGGGTGAAAGTTATGCCTTCTGAATTTTCATAATGAAATTCAAGGACAAAGAGTAAAAAACAATGATTAATCACATTATTTAAGTATGAAAGGAATACAGAAGATTCTAATATACATGACGTTTTCATGCTATTTTTACAGAGATTGCTTTATATGTAATACTGTGGTGGGGGTGGGAGCTAAAAAATTTTGCCATTTTCTATGCCACTGGAGCAAGCTGAGGTCTGGTGGGTCTACACAGCTCCGAGGCGTGCTCCCCCTCACACACAGCCCTGGGGGCTCGCTGCTCAGAGTAATATATGCTCTTCCATATCTTCCCAGTAATTAGGCAATTTTTATGTACGAGGTGGTTTATAACACACACACCTACATCATTCTGACCTTTCTTCCGTTTACCTGCAGCGTGTGGTATTTTGGGAAGTGAACTTTTCTTGGTGAGTGACGGTGTCACACTGCTCGCCAGCTCCCGTGGAAAGCAGGGCAGCCAGCTGCCCTGGTCGCTCTCAGGAGCAGGAACCACAGACCCTGCCAGGGCACCTCCGTCTGTAACTCCCAGCCCAGAAATGCCAGCCCTTCTCTCAGATGCCCTGTGCGGGTCCGGGGTTTTGTTTTCAATAGTTCACAGCATGTAATTCCAAGAGCCAAGGTGGGTGTTGTTGGACCACAGTGTCCGCCTTGAGGTGATGGATGCGGGCTGGGGGCTCCCAGCAGCTGGGGGGAGGGGCTCCGGGCATGAAGACCGGCACCCGATGCCCCGGAGGAGAACCTTGTGACTGGCACGCTGGTCTACAGAATGGACTCTTGGTTCCCATCGTCTGTCTGGATTCAGAGTCATGCTCCCTTGAAAAGGATTTTGCAGACATTTTTAATGGAAAATGCTTTGCTACCCTCCCTAGCATTGACTGTGGGTGAGGTGTGGCTTTTAATTAATCATCTGAAGTTTTGAAACAAACATTCCACATTATTTGTATCTTAATGAGTATGTTGTCTATCAAAACAAGCAGAGCCTTTTTTTTTTTTAAGATTTTATTCATTAGAGTGAGCAAGAGAGGGAGAGAGAGCACATGAACAGGGGGAGGGGCAGTGGGAGAAGGAGAAGCAGACTCCCCGCTGAGCAGGGAGCCTGATGTGGGGCTCATCCCAGGACCCTGAGATCCTGACCTGAGCCAAAGGCAGACACGTAACTGACTGAGCCACCCAGATGCCCTAGCGGAGCCTTCTATATTCCAAATCCCAGGGTCCATTGTGGGGTTGGGGACAGGGTGCGACCCATGTGTACTCAAGGTCCTTGGCCTCTAGGCCCTGGGTCCCCTGCCCATAGTAGCCCAGCCCGTGTCCTGGAGCTGACTGGTCAGACAGAGCCTCCTTCCCCCAGGCAGGGATGAAGAGGGTGGCACACAGGGACACCTTGTCTATAAGAGGGGGTTTCTTTGAACACAGTGCAGAGGCCATCACTGACCTTTGGGGCAGATTGGATGTTTGGGGATAGTTCGGATGCTGTGGAGGCAGATCTGGCAATGGAATGGGCAGTCACTGAGGAGTACAGCTCTGGAGAATCAAAAACAATGTATGGCCATAAAAACAAAGCCATTATATGGTTTACAAACGGGCTCCAGTGGCAATTCCAATATAAGAGTCCAAATGAGGTTGGAGCAGTGACAGTCCCAATCAAATGGGAATGTGGCTTCCCCAGGGGCCATCATAAAAGGTCCCATGTAGGCAGAGGGGGATGTATTTGCCAGGCGGTTAGGTAGCCCACAACCACAAAACTGGTGGATGGCGAGTCGCGGCCAGGGTCTTGTGGTCAGTCTACACTCTGCCATGGCCCTGGCACATGGTCCTGGAAAATCTCCTCCCCTGCAGCCTACCGTTCGCTCTCACCGGGGTGCTTTAACCCCCTTGCCACCAGGTTGGTTCCTACACATGCTTCAAGACTCGACTTTCCCTTCCTCAACCTGCACAGAGTTAGTCTCCTCTTTGCCTCATTTTGCATTTGTGTAGATCTCCGTTATGTAGACTTTCCCAGGGCATTGTTACAATTGTCTGCCTTTTGTCTCCCCGCACCCCCACCCCCACACCTTGGACGTCAGAAGGCAGGCAGGGCTGCCTTATTCAAGTCTATTTCCAATGCTTGGCCTATAGTAGATGTGCAATAAAATGCTTTCCGAATGACCGCTCCAACTTGGATGAACGCATTGCCTCATTTCTCACGTGTCCTTCTAAACTCACAGGATCTTATAAAATGAGAGAAGAGATGTGGGAATTCTGTGGTCATGTGTGTGGTTGCTGTGTGCACACGCACGTGACACCATGATTTCTTTACACTGATCCTTGTGTTTCTTGAGCACTGATGTGTGGCAGGCACTCTGGGGGGTGCCTTAGGTCTACAGCGCTGGTTCCTCTAATGAAATCCACCTCTAGATGTGACGTGCAGCTCAACCCTGCCAGAAATACTCCCATTTAAGTGCGATATGTAACAAGTAGTATTTGAAAGTCAATTACCAAAAGGATACCGCTGCAGAATAAAAAAGAACTAACCGTGGAAAATTAGAAAGCTATGCAGAGCAGTCTTTAGTCTCAATTAGCCACATTTCCCCGTCTTCCAGCAGCTGAACTCGGAGTGTCATTTGAGCGGGAGCTTGGGCCTGGCAGCTCGCGGCACTCTTGCTTCTGATGTCCCCAATTATGCAATAATGGTAATCACTGATCGAGGGCTCAGTTGAGAAATGTCTGTTTCCCCATGTCTAGAGCTCAGTAATCATGGGGGAGGAGGACGTCTGAGCAGAATTCGTTGATTTCAAATTATTGTTTGAGGAGGCAGCAAGTGAGATCAGGCTTTTACCGCCAGGATTGTGGAGGCTGAGGGGTGGGAACGCCACCCTCAGAAGGATGCCTCAGGCAGACAGAGCTCTGCCCACACCCTAAGCCTGGGCTCCCTCCCCATCCTTAAAAGTTCAAGGACCATTTGAGATGGAATTTCTGGCATCAGATCACTTCCTGCTCGAAACGACTGGTTTTTATCGTAGAGGGCTGGAGGCAGGAATATGGGCTGGGACAGGCTGGTTTTCCATTTCTCACCCCGGGAGGGCTTCCCGTCTTCCATCAAATCCAGCCATTGGCAGAGGCTTTCTGAATTCTCTTGAGATGTCTTCAGCATTTCTGAAAAACACCAGGGCTGCAGTAGATTATGCAAATGGCCACAAATTCTTCCCCTCTCACCAAGAGGTGGAGTCCACCTCTCTTCTCCTTGAAGTTGGGCTGGCAGTGTGGCCACTTGTGGCCAGTAGGCTATGAGCAAAACCATGCAGGCAGAAGCTTGACGAGTGCTTGCTCGTTGGGGTTGCTTTCCCTCTCTGCTTTGGGGTCACTGCGACTGCCACCAATACAAACAGATCTGAGCTGGTCTGCTGAAAGAGGGGGGACACATGGTCCCCGTAACCCTGTCACCAGCTACATCCAGCTAACTGTCTGGCATGTGAGTGAGGTCATTGACTGAGAGCACACGCAAGAGTGAGCCCAGCTACCACCAGAAGGAGAACCTTGTAGTGGAGGTCAGCCCAGATTGCCAAACAACAGGGTCATGAGTTGGATCAATGATGGACACTTTGTAAGTCCCTGATTGTGGTGGCTTTGTTACACAGCACAAACTACCTGGTACGTGGCTAGCACAGAACACATATTACGTTCCAGGCACTGCTCTGAACACCGCAGGCACGAACACCTTTCATCCTCACAAAACCCTATGAAGGAGGTGCTGTTGTCATCCCCATTTTGCGCACGAGGGAGCTGAGGTTAAGTGGCTTGCACAAGATTACACAGCCGGCCCATTCAGGAGCGGGAGTCACACCCTGGTGGCCTGGCCCGAGTCTTGTCCTGACCGTTATCCCCCCTGCTGCTCCCCTGCAGATCCGGAGCCCATCACTGCCCTGCTCAGACTCTCCAGTGGCCACTCCAGAACCCTAGGGAGGAAGCCACTGCACTCCTTGACGTGGGATGTAAGACGTTCTCGATTTCATTCATTCGGCAACGCTTTTACTGGGGTCTGCGGTATGCAAACCCTGTTCTGGGAACCGGGGGTGCAGCAGAGTATAAAGCAGGCAAAGCCCCCGCCCCCATGGAGCTTACAGTTGGCTGGGGTGGAGCAAATAGTACTTTGGAAGGAGAGAGATGCCAAGGGTGAGTGAAACTGTCTGATTGCCATATGGTTTCATGGCGGGAGTCGGGACCTCACCACCCCACTGCCTGCAAGTGGAGCCAGAGACGCCAGGAGGGGAGATGGGCTGTAGTTCCTGTGGGGTGGGTAGGGGCCTTGTCAGAGCCTTGAACACAACCCCTGCCCACCATGGCCTCACTTCCACCCTCTTCCCTCTGTCCTCTGAGCTCCAGCCAGAGGGAGGTCTGAGGTTCTCCCAGACTGCTTGCCTTTGGGACAGCCACCTTGGCCCCAGTGGTTACTCTGCCCCATCTTTCCCCCTAGACGGGGCACAGACTCGTGTCCAGGTGGCTGGAAGGAAGGATGGATGAGGGCTCAGGTACGGATGCTTGGAGCCCTGCCTGGAGGTCCAGGCAAAGGATGAATGTGGCAAAGACGCTCCCGTTGGTCTGTGCACCAAGCCTGCTCATGTGGCCATTCCTGTTTAGCCTGGGCGAGTGATGCCATCTGATAGCCCCAGAGTTTCACCGTGTGAGAAGGGATTTGCCTCCTCCCCCGCAGGTGCACCCCTTCCCCTCCTCACCGATGTGCAGAGCTGGCTTGGCCTTGAGCTCCAAGTCCTTGGAATTTCTTCTGCCTCCCTCTTTTAGCCTGAGCCTTTCATGGGCACTCGGGGATATAGGCAAATTGTGGGAAGACTAAGTTCTGGAGTCTCAGCCCGGTCCTTCTCAGCTGTGTGTCCCCAAGCAAGAGAGCTCCCTCTCTGGGCCTCAGCTTCTGCATCTGTAAAGCAAGGGCAATCATGCCTGCCTTGGCAGGTTGTTACGAGGTTGAGTGAGTGAGTGCCTGGTGCACACTAGGTGCTCAGTAAATGGGAATTCTCCCTCTGCTGGGCCCCGTTCTCCTTCCCACTTTCTCAGAGCCTCCTGGGAATGGTCGGAGCTGTGAGGATTAAAAGAGCTGAACATGTGACCTGTCTGTTTTCAAGACCCCTCTCGCTTTTTCACTCTTGCTCACGTTATGTATTTAGTTCGCTGCTCCACTTTCTCCCTGCTCCCTTTGTCCTTCCCTCCACATAGACAACCGTTCCCATAGGTTTAATGAGAATCACTGCTTTGATTTACATAAGCAGGTGCGTGTGCACACCCTGTCTGATGCTTCTAGGCGTGTGGTGCTCTGTGGTGTCTTTGCCTCATTTTCCCCGTCGTTCCCAAATGGGTTCCCAGTCCACAAATACCATGCCTCAGGGATCCTAACAGGCATGTTCTTAGTTATTCTTACATCTTGAAGTTGGCTGGCCCCTTGTGCCTGCTGTTGACTGTTGTGACATGTTGCCCCTGCCTGCCCTCCACTGACGTCACAGCACGGGCTCTGGGACAACCTGTGCAGGGCGACTGTAGCCTGGAAGAATGTCAGGGGCTGATGGCCAAGCACTCTTTCAAGAAACACCCATGATTAATGCCGTGAGGGCAACGCGGTTTGGGAAGGATGGGCTCTGCCAACACCAAAAGCTGGTGCGTAATTGCTGGGCCCAGGCGGGAAGGAGAGCTGGGAAGACTCCACTCCCTTTGTTTCACTAATCTTCTTCTTATGTGAGCCTAAGAGCAGAAAATGATTTTTAAAAAGAGCGGTGTCTAAACAAATCGAAAAGAACTCTTTCAATGAGGATAAAAATCCCAAGTGATAAGAAAGCATTTTGTCATCAATGGCAGCCATTTGCCCTTTCTTAGACACAAGACTGGTTCTCCTCATGGTGTAGTGAGGCTTGGCTTCAGGAAAATACTGTGAGGCCTTGGCTGGTGCCCTCACGGGGCGTGTTCGAGTTGTGAGGTCCGTAATCTGACAAGCGGTGGCACAGCCCGCATCTTCACCAACACCTGACGTAACTTGGCTTTCTAATTTTTGTCAGTCCAGTATGTGCAGTGTGCTGTTTTAAATAGCACTTCTCGGATGACTAGTACGTTCCAGCATCTCTTCACATACTTGTTGGTCCTTTTGTTTTCTTCCTCTGTATGTTGCCTGTTCTTTCCTTTTGCCCGATTTTCTATTGGGTCTGCTCTCTTTTTCTTCTCGATCTTCAGGAGTCTCTTGCCCCTTCTAGCTACTAACCCATTACAGGCTTAGACCTTACGAATGTAGTTTTCCCTCTGTCTCCTGGAGCTCTTTGGAAATGGTGGCATGCCTGGTCAATTACAGGTCCTCACTGTAATTTCCACATGTGGAAATGATGACACTCAGCTTTCCAAATGACCCCTTGGCCATGACCTGGCCCTTCAGTGCACCTCCCCTCCCTCTATGTCAGTTCTTCCAGGAGCTGTGTTTTGAGGGAATGCTCATGAGACCCACTTGCAAATGCAGAGAATGATGCTATTTAACTTTTGCAGTTACCTCTGTCTGCACCCCTGGGTATCTCAATTAAGTCAGCTAGTATTTTCTCAGCGTCTTCGAGTAGAAATTAGGCTCTGGCTTTCAGGGACAAAGGAGGGGGAGCTCAGGCATGATAGAAGCTTGCAGATGCACCAAGAATAATGTGAAAGAAGCTGCTCACCATCTGCTCCCAGGGCACAGAGCAGGGGTAGGGGGACCAGGAAGGCTTCCTGGAGGAGGCAGTATTGGTGCCTCGAGGATTGGAGGCATTTCTTGCCCTTCTTCTTTCCCAAACTGTGAAGTCCTGAGGTCAGTGACCATGTGGGGCAGTTCCGCTTCTTCTGAAGAACAACAATGACTCCCATGCAGAGAGAGCCCTACCCTTCAGAGGTGGCCAAGCACAAGGACAGGAGAGACTGAACCCCACGCCCAGCCCTGAGGGATGACCCTGACTCTGCAGAGATAGCACTGAGGCTCACCAGGGCTCTCTGGGGATCAGTGACTTTCCTAAGGTCACTCACTCAGAAAATATACCCTCTGCACCCACCCAGCCACCCCTGCTCTCTTGGCCAGACCAGGCCTTCTCTTAAATGGGGGTGACAACTGGTGCTGAGGTCCAGAGTCACCAAACCCCTGTCTGTCCTGAACATGAGCATGCACAGACCACAAGCCCCCATGCTTGGGATGACCATGAAGACCAAGCCTGCACTGTGGCCCCAGTGGCGGCAGCGGGGGCACGTTCTCATTAGACAGGTGAGCGGCGGAGAACTAGGGGCCCGGCAGGTCTGGGGACAGGCCCAGGAGAAAGAATGAACTCCATCCCATGTTAGTTTTCTTTTCCAAGAAGTCAGACACTCTGGAGTTTAGCATGCATGCCGTCTCCTCCTGTAATATCGTGGAAGAGAAAAATTCATTCATGTTAAAGGAAAAAAAGTTCCAAAAGATACACATTGATAGAAAACACATTGCTGGGAATAAAAAGAAAGTAATGAATAACATTCCACATAATAGTGACTAAAAGCAAAATAGTCTTCAGCTGAGGTTACAAGTTGAGTTCAAATTGAAGGTGCTTTGTAATACTGATAAAATAGCTGTCCTTTCCGAGGGGGAAAATATTGTACTGTATTTTATCAAGTGGTCCAAAGAGGGGGAAATTAAATAGGAGGAAAACAGCTTCGGGAGGACAGGGATATGGTGGGTGGGTGGACGGAGCCTTGTGCCTGGGTCCATGCATTGCTGATTTCAGACAGAAACCACTGCAGAAATGCAGGGTTCGATCCAGAGGAACAGTTTGTATTCACAGCCACCTGCTTCATCTGCTCCCTCGCACTTCTGACGGCGAGGGGAGCATCTCTAACCCGACCTCATGGGCTGGCTCTGGGACCTTCCAGCTCACTCCTCTCATGGCTGGGCTGGCGGTGCTGTCCTGGGCTGGGGGAGGCTGGGGCACAGGTCCCATCTCTAGTTCCCTACAAGCCTCGTGCTGCACATGTCACTTCTGGCCTTGCTTAGTGCCCCTCCCATGTCGGCCTGGACATCTCCATCATGCAGCCCCCAGGGTGCCCCACTGTGGGGCTGGTTTTAAGTAAGGCTGTGTGGCAAAGCCTATTTTTTTTTTTTAAAGATTTTATTTGTTTGACCGAGAGACAGCCAGCAAGAGGGGGAACACAAGCAGGGGGAGTGGGAGAGGAAGAAGCAGGCTCCCAGCGGAGGAGCCTGATGTGGGGCTCGATCCCAGAACGCCGGGATCATGCCCTGAGCCCAAGGCAGACACTTAACCACTGAGCCACCCAGGCGCCCCGGCAAAGCCTATTCTATACTATTCTATCCTGCACCCTTGCTCACCTTCTATGCGAGAGGCTCAAAAATCCTGTTGTTCCCTTTGCCAGACTCCCTTGTATCATATGTAAGGGAGTAGTCCTGTGTTCCAGTTTGGGATTATGACATGAGCAAGAAAGCTTCCGGGAAATATGTTCCTCTCTGACAAGAAGAGAGAGGTATATACGAGGAGTTCCTTTTGCTAGAGTCTCCTTTTTTGCTTCTTTCTATGGATGCTGCAGTGTGAAGATGTAGTGGTTGGGGCTATGGCAGCCGTCTTGCAACCATGAGGAATAAGTCTAAAAACAAGAGCCAATTCACTGAGTGTGCTGAATCCCATGCTTGGGGTAGACATGCCTCCTAAATTTCTGCCCTCATGGAAGTTGCATGCATCCTTGTAGGGGAAATGGGAAGTAAGCAGTCCCCTCACCCATCATCTGAGACTTTCCCTTTTCTGTAAATGTGATGCAGTTGAACATGGAAACATTGGAAGCCTCGCATTGAAGGCAGAGTAGCCACAGTGTGGAAGGAGCCTGGGTCCCTAAGTCATACTTTGGAGAGGAGACAACTGCTACACAGAACCCTGCTTTGGGCTTTACAGGAATGAGCAATAAACCACTATTATACTTGGAGCCATGAGTCACTTGAGAGTTTGCTTCTGCTTACTGCTAGGATTTCTTTAACAATAGAGTCTTCCTGGAGTTTACCTTATTTCCAGTCTTTACTTGAAGGAAGTAAAGTATTTCCTTTGAGATCAAGGCAGTTCAAGGTGGAGCTTTGGTTTATTGCAACCCTTAGCACCCCAAATGATTGGCTTCTTAGGATCTTCCATTAAGATCCATGGGAAGTGATCTTAGCAAGCTGTCCTGGGAAACTGGAGGTCCCCCACCACCCTCCCTGCACCTCGACCCTAACACTCTGACTCAAGTTTGGTATCTGAAAAGCCAGACACAAGTCCTTGTAGTCTCAGTGAAGGGCATGACAACAAGAGGGCAGGACAGCAGGCTTGGGCTAGGTGGCCTGGAGTAGCTGGCAGAGCAGCTGGCAGAGTGCCTCTAGAATCAGAAGGACTGTCCCCTCGGGTCACCTGGGTGGCTTAGTCGATTAAGCGTCCAACTCTTGATTTCCGCTCAGGTCACGATCCCAGGGTGGTGAGATTGAGTCTTGTGTTGGGCTCCACGTTCAGTGGGGAGTCTGCTTGAGATTCTCTCCCTCTCCCTCTGCCCCACCCACTCCCTACTGCACACACGTGTGCTTGTTCTTTCTCTCAAATAAATAAATAAAATCTTAAAAAACAAACAAAGGAAGGACTGTCCCCTCAAGCCCCAGTCAACCTAGGAAACTCAAGACTTCCTTAAAGCTCAGACAGATTCCTGGCATTGCCTGGTAAACATCCCTATTCAGGCTTCAAGGGCGATGAGGCGTTAGTTTGTTTCCTGCTGGGGCAGGAGCCATTCCTCCCCAGCTTCTCTGGCCCCCTGAGCCAGCTCAGTTCCTGCTGCAGGTCCAGCGCATCTTAAACCCTGCAGGGGCTCTCCAGGCTGAGGTGGTCAACCCCAGAGGGCGTGGATTGGCTTGGGAGGGTCTGGAGGCCTGTGACTTCAGGTCCCTCTTCTCATCAACTCAGAGTTTGTGGCAGATTGCACTTTCCATAGGTGGTCACTGCAGTTTCTCCTGTCCCTGTGCTCTTCTAGAACGTTGCCACCTTCCTTCCAGAGGCGAAGTCTAATTCCCTTCCCCTCGAATCTGGCTAGGCTTGTGTCTTAGTTTCCTAGGGCCACCATCAAAATTACCATAAACTGGGTGACTTAAAACAACAGAAATTTATTCTCTTACAACTCAAGGTGTTGGCAGGACCGTGCTCCCTCTGCACGGCCCAGGGGAGGAGCCTTCCTTGCCTCTTCCTAGCTTCTGGTGGCTGCCAGCAGTCCTTGACCTTCCTCATAGCTGCCTTGCTCCCGGCTCTGCCTCCACGTTCACATGGCCTTCTCCCGCTGTGTCTCCTCTGTCCTTGTGTCTGATTCTCCTTCTTGTTTACGGACGCCAGTCATTCTGGCCCCAGGGCCCAACCTATTCCCATAGGACCTCATTTACCTGATTCTGCAACGACCCTATTTCTACATAAGGTGAACTTCGGAGGCTCTGTGTCAACATGGCTTTTGCGGGGACCCTCTTCAACCCGGTACAGTTCATGACTCGAAGGAGACGGTGGAAGTGATGTGCTGCCTGCTCGCCCACCTGCCCGCGTGCTGGCTGGATCACTCGTGCTGGAGCCCTGCGCTGTCGTGGGAGCAGCCCCACTGGCCACGCAAACCCAGACCTGTCCACATGGACAGACCTCCCGGAGAAGGCCTGAGACTATGAAGAGAGAGAGAAATGTCCTGCTGGCCCCCAGAGGCTCCAGCCTTCTGCCATTCCAACTCCAGCCGCCACCATCTGACTACAACTGCATGAGAGACCCTTAGCCCGACCGTCCAGCTGAGCACCCCCAAATTCCTGGCCTGCACAGCCAGTGGCAGATAATGTCAGGGGCTGAATTTTGCCCCTTCCTCCAAATGTGTCTGTGGCAGCCCTGACCCCCAGGACTTTAGAATGTGAGGGTCTTGGAGTTAGGGCCTTTAAAGAGAAAATTAAGGTTAAATGAGATCATAAGCGTGGGTGGGCCCTAACCCAATCTGGTTGGTGTCTTGATAAGAAGGGGAGAGACACCAGGGGTGCCGAGACACAGGAGAAAGGCCGTCACAGAGGGAAGGTAGCTGTCTGTAAGCCACGGAGTGGGCTTGGGAGAAACCAACCTTGCCAACACCTTGAACTTGGACTCTACCCTCCAGGACTGTGAGAAACAGATTTCTGTTGGTTAAGCCACCCTCAGCAGCCTGAGCAAACTAACGGAGGCAAGGAGGTGACTGTCGTCGTTTTAGGCTGCTACATTGTGGGGGCGTTTGTTACACAGCAACAGTTACTAACACAAAATGTATAGAGCACGAGGAGCTACAGGGAAACACTCGGCGACCTGGGTCTCTGCTCCTGGCTCTGCCACCACCTCTCTGGGTGGCCTTGGCCGGTTCTCTTCTCCTCTGGGGGACTTGCTGTCCCTATCTGTAAAATGGGCCCATCCAATGACGTGTAAGGTCTCTCACAGGCCTGTGAAGCCCTGACTTTCGGGGTGAGCTCTGGGAAGGAGTGAGTTCAACAGGGAACCAGATTTGCAGCCGTGTTCCTGGAGACCTGGTTCGCTCAGGAGGCGTTTGCCAAGAGTCTCCGTAATCTGAGAACGACACCTACTGTTTGAGGAGCTTGTTTCGTGTCAGATCTGCAGTGATCTCCATACATTATCCCATTCAATTACACTGTCACAATCACTCCACAGCAAAGGGGTTCTTTTTATGGCTAAGACAGACGAGCAGAGAAGTCCAGTGACCTGCCCAAGGTCACACAGCGAGTACGTGAGGGACCAGGGTCCTGACCACAGTCTGTCTGACTCCCAGGTTCACGTTGTGTCAAGTTGGCACTCAGGGCCAAGGTGGGCGACACTTATCTGTTTTTCCCATTAAAGTGGTTTCTCTGCCTGCCAGTGGTTTTGTCAGCCTCACCCGCACGTTAAAGTGGCCGTCGCCACCGCTGACTCTCGCAGATGGAGGGGCAGACATGGGAGCCGGGGACTGTCCAGCCATCTGTGCGGGGATGGGGTATAAATGCTGTTATTGTTTCTTAAATAAGAACAGATAGGATTTGTACGTCAAGGCCAAGTGAGGGGAGAGGTGCCCTTTGAGGTCTTCCGCGGGCCAGACCCAGGGCAGGTGGCAAACTTGTCACTTGATACGGAATTAGGCCAAGTCGAAGTTCAGGTTGAGAGACTGTGGTTCAAGTTTCCATTCAGCTGTCAGGAAAATGAACTTGCCTAATGAATGGTGTCCGCCCCCCGCCCCCGCCGGCCACTAGGTTTCTCTTTTCATTTTTTAAAAACAGTTTTTGTGTCTGATGGCTCCTTTTTGATCACAGCGGCACTGTTCAGTGGGGTGATTTATGATGTCCCGGCTGCCCATACAAAATGCTCCTTTTATCAGGGTGCTGGTGTTCAATGCAGAAGACGGCCTCTGTCCTGGAGGGCTGGGAGCGGGGCCTGAGCGACAAGCTCGTCTCCACAGCTCTGTCCCTGCGTGATCTCGCCATCTGGGCTTTGGGGGGTAAAACACCGGGCCCCGGGAGCTCCTGAGGGCTAAGTGCTGTCCTGTGACTGTCCCAGATAGTAAGTGCTCATCAAATGCTAATTCCTTTTCCCCCCACTCCTTCCCCTCGGGGAGTGACGTATTCATGTTTGCACTTGCTTATTCAACAGGAATTTATCGCGTGCCAACTGTGTGCCTGACTGCAGGGACACACCGGTGCACAAGACCAAAAATTCTCCCCTTCCGTGGGGGAGGCAGGCCAGGGACAAGTGGGCAGGTGAGGGTACTTGGAGGTGGTGAGGGCTGGGGGGGTGAGAAGTGGTGCTGCGTTAGAGAGGGCTGGCACCTGGCCTCTTCTGGGGAGTCTGATGTCTAATCTGTGGGACCTCCCGCAGCAGAGCGCCTCCGCAGTCCTTCCTGGAATGGCTTTCTTACTCTAACAAGAGAGCGTCTGGCACTTTCCCTCACCTCTGTCAGGAAGGCTCTTTTTTCCTTTCTACACCTGTTCCAAATTTCAATTACACAAAATATCTTTAACACACAGTTCCGCCAGATTCCTTAGGAGGAGGGGGGAAAATGGTGCTGTAAGTATTCATAATGTGTTTGCATTATGGAATAATTATACATAATTGCTCTGCCTTGTAAATAAGTATAAAACATTTACCAGTCTCGACAGTGGGAGAAACTGTGAAGCTGCCTTCTCCCATGGAAGACGCCCTGGTGGGGACACGCAGGGACATTGGCTGGCTTTTCAACTCACTGGGCACTTTTTTTTTTTCCCAAAAGGGGGAAGCTTAGTGGTTATTCCTAAGTCTGTCAAAAGTATGCTCACTTATTGGTTTGTTTTTATATATTCTGATTCCCTCACTCACTCCCCACACATGAATTAAATGCCCACGATGTGCCAGAAAGTGGGGACATAAGACAGTCATAACGCGCACTGCTTGCCGAGGGCATGTGCACACACACTTCACGGGTTGTCTCCTTTAATTGTCGCGGACACCCTGTGGGCCAACTACTGAGATTTTATTCTCATTTTATAGAGGAAGCAACTGGGGCTCACAGGGTTTAAGACAATCGCCTAAGTTCACAGAGTAAGTAAAGAACAAAGCTGGCGCTTCAACCCCAGGCCGAGTATCCGTGCACTTGACCTCCCAACAAATGCCACCGCCGATTCCGCTTTATCCCGCACCACCCACCCCAACGATAAATGGGTAACTGCCTTCTGGAAGGATCCATGCCCTCCGGTTGCTGTTCCAGTGTGTGGGTTGAATTGTGTCCCCTCAAATCTGAACCTCCTGGACCTCGGAGGCAGCTTCGTTTGGAGATAGGGTCTTTTACAGAAGTAACTGAGCTGAAATGAGGTCCTTCCAGTGGCCCCTCATCCAATATGACTGGTGTCCTTATAAAAAGGAGAAGGTCGAACTGAGAGATGTCCACAGAGGGAAGACAATGTGAAGACACATAGAGAAGACAGCTGTCCATAAACCAAGGGATGGGAGGCTTCCAGAAGCTGGGAGAGAGGCCTGGAATACTTTCTTCCTCCACCGCTTTCAGAAGGAACCAGCCCTACTGACACCTGGACCTCCCACCTCTGGCCTCCAGGACCGGGAGACAATACATTTCTGTTGTTGAAGCCGCGGTGTGTGGGACGTGGCTAGAGCAGTGCGAACTGACCAGGACATCTGGGGACCTGCCCCACCCGCCAAGGAGGGAAACGTCGTCCCAGTGGTGGCTTGACTCAGAGCGTCTTGCCGAACACACACACACACACACACACACACAGGCCCTTCGTAGATGGTTTTTAAGGGCCCAACGCTAACTCATTTCTCAACAGGATGTCTGACATGTGGCCAACAGGCACCCAGAGGGGGAAATGACAGACCCATGACTGCACAGCACAGAATGGGGGGACCTGGGTGGGAACCAGCCTCGCTCTCCCCAGCGGCCGCTGTTTGTCTCCTGGTGCCTCACGGGCTGTGTGTCTGCCCCTTCCTCCCTCCCGTGAGGGGGAAGCCGCATGGGGAGGCCACTATGCCAAGGTCAGAGTCGTTGGTGCACAGAAACGGCTGGGTCCAGTGGGTGGGTTTTCCTCTTCCTGGCAGTTACGACGTGACAGCCAGCTCTGAATGGTGGGCAAAGTCCAGTCCCCACTTCTGGGTGGCAGGTGGGTCCCGTGTTGGCTGGCCCGCTGCAATGGTCGGACAGGGTGTATTCATTTCCCGTGGCTTCCACCACAACTTACCACAGACTGGGTGGCTTTAAACGACAAGAATTTGTTCTCACGGCCCTGGAGGCTACAAGTCCTAAATTGAGGTGTCAGCAGGGGCCAAGCTCCCTAACAAGGGCTCTGGGGGAGGGCCACCTTATGTCTTCCAGACTCTGGGAGCTCCTGGCCTTCCCCAGCTTAGAGTGGCATCTCTCCAATCTCTGTCTCTGTCCGCGCAGGATGGCCCTCTCCCCATGCCTCGCTGGGTCTCAGGCCTCTCCCTCAGCCTTTCTCTTATAAGGACCCCAATCCTGGATTTAGGCTGGGCCCCAAATCCAGGATGCTCTCACATTGAGAGTCTCAACCTAATTACATCTGTGAGGACCCCTAATTCTAAGCAAGGTCCTATTCATGGGTTCTGGGGGTTAGGACTTGGACATCCCTTTGGGGACACAATTCAGTCCGCCACACAGGGCGTGGACCCTTGCTCCTGAGCCCATCCGATGTCCAATCATACCGCCACACCCTCCTGAAACAGGGACAAGAAGGTGTGGGACGCAAATCATTTAGAGGAACTCTTATGGCCCCCGAGGGAAAAGACTGCGCTTCCGAGAGGCCCCCTCCACAGCGCTCCACCTGCCTTCCCCGCACCTCCATGATTCAGGGGCAGCCTCTTAGACCGGTTCTGGGACAGCCCCGCCTTCTCTCACCCTGAGGTCCCCAGACTGCCTCAGCTCATGGCACCCTCTGTGTCTCAGGACTCCTTCACAGACCCTTCCACCAAAGAAACACCCCACCGTTCTGGTTATTAAGTATTAGGTCCAGACGACCTGATACATATTCATGTCCTAACGACTTAGTAATCATTTGAAAGAAATAATACATGTAAATTAAAAAATATATATATATATATATATTCTTATTTTATTCTTAAATAATCACAAATGCTTCCTAATGGACTGTGTGCCTGTCCTCCCCGCACCATGTGCCAAGCCCCGTGGGCACCAAATTTGCATCGCCTAATTATTAGCGAGGCAGAACATCTTTTGATAGGCTTGCAGCTTCTTGGTGTTTCTTCTTTCGTGGAAAGCCTGTTCAAAGTCTTCCCTCTTGGATTGTTTCTGTCTTTTCCTTACTGATCTGAAGGTGTTCTTTATATAAGTTCTGATTCTCTCCTTTGCTGGTCGTATGCGTGGCAAATACCTTCTCCCAGTCTGCTTTGTCTTTTCATGTTTCCATGGCCGGCAATGTCAAATCCGAATGCAGTCTGAGTTCGCTCTGCCCACACTTGCCCCCGTGATCAGGTTGTCCCGTGCTAAAGCCCCTCTGTGCTGACTCTCCTCACCTCTCCCATCTCTCCGGTTCCTCCCTCCTATGGCTCGCTCTGCCCTGGGCATGCTGGGCTTGTTCAGTTTCTGGAAGCCCCAGCCCACTTTCATCTATGGCCCCTGCACAATGCACCCCCCTCCTCCCCACCTTCCTCCCCTGCTCCCTCTCCCCTGGGTCCGCTCCTCCTGGGAGCTCACCTCTGCCCACACCCTCCTCCTAACCCTCTTGGCCCTTTACCCTCCACTGCAGCCCCTGGTGACTCCTGGCCTCTCTGTCATCATAGTTTGTCACCATCCTCGTGATTAGTGTTGCTTGTTACTTGTTTTCCAAAGCGTGTCTCCTCCACCAGCTCCAGGATAAGGGACCATTTTGTCTGCCCACTGCTCTTTCCCCAGTGCCCAGAAGAGTGCCCAGCATGCAGCTTGTGTTTGCCCTGGGCCCCTGGCACAGCCCGCCCCACCCCCCATCACCACTGGGACCAGTTGCCCAGGGGCAGCCCCACGCCCCAGTGTCCTGCCGGGTTCTCAGCCTCCAAGCCAGTAAATCCCATCCCACCCCAGGGCACACAACAGAAATACATCAACTCCCTTGTTGCCGAGGGGGAGGAATGGGCAGCCCGGGGCCCTGTGCTTTTCACGTCTGAGGCCTGGCAGGGGAGACCTCCTCCGGGGGCGGGCTGGTGGCAGGGAGGGGAGATTGAGTGCCCCCCCACAGGAGGAGACGGGCTGGCTGGGGGTACATTTGCATGAGAACTAGGCATAAGGGGGAAATGAGCAGGGGGAGCAGTTGTCCAATTGGAGGTCTGGGATTTGTCTTCAGCAAATTTTCTCTGATTTCCCCAAACACTTGAAATTAATTAGGTGGACTGGAGCCTCTGCGAGCCTCTCTCGGTTGGAGTCTCACCCCTGCCAGGGTTGAGTTTGGCAAGCCTACTGCAGGAGTCCCGGGATTTCTCACACTGCCCTGGTCTGTCTTGTGAGTCTGCCGGCTCCTCGCCACACTTCTGCGGAGCTGGAGAGAGCCTTCTATGGAAGGCTTCCTGTGTGCGCACACCTGCCAGATGTACAGATGTTGGGCAATTCTGGGCTCCCGTCCTTCTGGGGCCAGAGGGCAGGACTGTGTCCCTGGTGGGAGTGGCTATTCCCACAGCCAGGCAATCCTGCTGAGATGTTCCCCCTCGCCTTGGGGAGGACATGAGGGCTGGAGAAGTGGGCTGCCCACTGAGGTGTTGGCTCTCCCTGGGTTTTCTGGGAGGTTGGGCTGGCCTTGGAGGTCCGGCGTGCACTCCCCTTGTGTGGGCTGAGTGGCCCCTGGGCTTGCAGATGGGAGCAGCACTCAGCAGGGTCTGTGGCACCAAGGTCCCGCTATCTCGTAGCAGATGTTCAGTTGTCTCTGTTTTGCCTGGGGCTTCCCTGACACCTCGAAAGAGCCGAAAACCTGGAATTAGCTGTGTCAGATGGAATCAAGACAGGAGCCCCTCCCCGAGGCCAGAGGACACTGTGAGCAGTGACCACCAGGGGAAAACATCTGCCTGGAGGAAAGTGACCTCCTTAGTGCTATTGGCAGTCACAGCGGTGACATGGTGGCTTCCCGTGCACGCCAAAGATGCATGACATAGCAGCTGGGAGCTTGTCAGAATTGCTGGGGCATGCTCATGGTGTGTGTACAAGTTCCCGCATGTGTATGTGTGGGCCCAAAGTCGATTTTAATGACGATTTTTACAAAACAATTTAGAGATTGTTTTGGAACAGGTCATGTGTTTCCAGTGATTCCACATTCAAAAGCTGGAGAAGGGTAGAGGGAAGTTTGCCCTCCCCTCTCCGATTTGTTGGCCATGCAGCCTCTTCTTAAAGTCAAGCAATGTCCCCAGCTTCCTGCGTCAGAAACGTTTGACGAATATACGGTCAGCCGTATAGATCCCCTCTACCTGATGGCAGTGTTCCGTACCTTCCGCTCGGCGCTTTAATGTCTCCGTCATATATTTTGAGATGATCTCATATTGATGTGTAAGTGCTTTCTCTTTTTTTCTGATTAAAAAAGAATCTGTTGGTGAGTCTAGCAATCAGCTTCATCAGTTCCCTGTGGCAACATTTAGGCTGTTCCTCATCTTTTGTCATGATACAGTGGGCATTGAACAGAAGAGGGGCCTTATTTTGTCATTACAGGGTAGGCTGTGGCAGAGCTGGCGAAACTCACCTGATAATCTGCTGGTCTTCCCACCCGCCCGAGCTCCCTGTAGTTGGGTGTGGTCACATGACCGTTCTGTCCCAGGGGCTGTGAGTAGAGCCATGTGCACAACTTGGAGCAGGAGCCCTGGAAAGCCCGCGTGGGATTCCGTAATCTCTTTCCCTCCACCATGGCGACTGAAAACGTGGAATGTTCTAGATGGTGAAATGACACGAGGGTGGAGGCTCTGTCAGCCTGGGCCCCTGAGAGACCCTGTGGAGCAGAGTCTCCTGCAGACCCACAGTGAACATGGTCGTATTTTGCATGAGCAGAAAGTAAACTGTGTGGTACTCAGACACTAGGCATTTAGGTAGTTTGCTCTGGCCTGATTCACAGCGAGGATCAGTATACAGGTATTGGTGATGTCGAATTTAGTAAGTGACTTTTAAATGAATGGTTTATCAAGAAGTTTTCTAGAAAGGTTCCATGGAACCCAGGGAGCTGTGGATGCAGACAGGAATTCTTAGAGCTGCCCCTGGGCATCTGCTTCTTCCCCCTTCCTACTCCACCCAGGGGGAGTATGGTGCCTAAATGACCCCTCACCACCAGACCTCTGATCCCCGGCCTCACTGAGAGCACCTACGTGTCACGCACCCCTGTTCTCGTCCTCTTTCTCCCTTTGATCACAGTGGAGCTCTGAGCTCTTGCCAAGATGATCAGTTGTATTAGAGTCAAAATCACAGGAGAGTGTATATAATCGTGAAAACCCAGAAATAATCTGAATGCCCACAATAGGGAATATATTCAGGAATTTATGACATGAGTTGAAACGATGAGTCCAAGAAAAATGAGGTCAAAGAAAAAAATAAAGGAATGGGTCCATGATAGTTTTATTAAGAGAAAAAATAAAGCAATTACAAACTAGGACTTAACGTGTAATCCCACTTACAAATATAGATCTGTGTGTAGAAAATGTGTACTCTAGGAACGTGCGAACCCTGCCCCTTGGGTCCTCTCCAGTTTTGCTGAAATAAAGTCTTTGATTACAGTTCTCTTCCTCTCTTGCAGCTTCAATTCCCACCAATGTGCTGAGGGCTCCCCACCCGGGCTCCTCGCTAAGATTTCAGCATTTGCCAAGTGGTCACTCGATCACTGCCTTCTCACACCTGCTCCTTCTCTGTGCTACTGCTTTGGCCACTGGTTCCACGATTCCACCAACACCTGGGAATCATCCAGGGTCTCTCCATTTTGTAAATCTAACCAGTTAGCCAATTTCTGTGGTTATTTCTGAGTATATTCTGTGGTTATTTCTCTCTAACATTGCTTCTATCTGTTCCTGCTCTGGATCACTTTCACCACCTTATCTTGGCCCCTACTTACTGTTTCATACCTGGAAGAGTGCAGCAGCTCCCTCTCTGGTCACCTGCCTCCACTCTCATCTGCCCCCATTGATTGCACACACTGATGCAGACCTGGCCACTCACTCTCAGCTTGAAACCTTCCAATAGTTATTGACCACCTTGGACAGTCCAAGCTCTTACATGTCATTTGAGCTGCCCCAGCCATACCTGTGGACTCATCGCTTCTTATCTTACCTCTGTGCCCACCCATCCATCCCCCCATCCATCCAACTATCCATCCATCCCCCATCCTTCATCCCCCCACATCCATCCATCCCCCATCCATCTCACCATCCATCCATTTCCCCATCCCTCCATCCCCCCACCCATCCCCCCATCCATCCCCTCATCCCCCATTCCCTCATTCATCCATCCCCCCATCTGGATCACTGGATCCCCATTCACATCCCTCCCATCTATCCAACTATCCAATAAAATCCAATAGCATGTCTTTATGTAACCACATGACTTGGGGTATAAAAACATCACTGTTCATCCGGACAAACAATTCTGGAAATCCCATATGTGAAATTAAAGACAACAAAACAAAACAATTAAGGGATTCTCTCTCCCTTTCTTAATGCTTCCTATTTTTGTGGCCTCTTGAGTTAATTTTTCATAATGATACTTCTTACCCACTCTCTCTCTCTAACAGTTTGCATTTTGCTTGGGGTAAAAATACAGTCATTTGCACTGGGGACCAATATGAAATCTGCTCTTTTGGTGCTCTTATGAAACGTCTGTGTGATGGCCTCCGCTTGGTAAATCGGACCGTCTCTCAAAGTGCTCATAGAAATATTTGTACAAACACACAGAGGTAGAATCATTTCATTCTGCAGTGTGGCTTTCCTTGATCTTGGTGAAAGAAAAAGAAAGAAAGAAAGAAAGAAAGAAAGAAAGAAAGAAAGAAAGAAAGAAAGAAAGAAAGAGAAAGAAAGAAGCAAATCATGAATGTGGAAGAAGAGGTCACAAAGAAAGGCCTCATTTTATTTTAAGCTTATTTATTATTTATTTATTTTAATGATGGAAACCCCCATCCAAGGAGCCCTAATGAGAACTCCCAGCATCAGGAGCGCTCCCAGCATTCCGCCCTCAGCCTCGCGCGTCCCGAGGCTTACTGGCATGCATATGCCTCATTACGGACACATGCCCTGTCATGTGTTATTCCTCACTTAGTGACAATTTGTCACTGTCACCCTTGACATGTCACTCCTCGGCAGACGGATTTGACTCCGATGCCAAGTCTGACACTCGGATGAGAGGCAGTAGTAATCTGAATTGAAATAACGGGTCGAGAGTGGCTAATTTCACTCTGACATAATTCTAATACCATGTAAAGAGAGAGAAGTGCTGTATTTAAAGGGGAGGGTTTTTTTTTTTAAAGCTTTTTGCCCCCTCTTCTCTCTTGCTCTGAGTCTGAGTATTCCATTATTCTTTAGGATAATGCTTTTATTTTTGAAGGATTAAGTCTTGCGTTTTAATAACATGCATTTTCAATTAAGTGCACTAAGATCCATGGATATAACTATTACTTAAACTATAAGTAATGGTCGCATGTAAAAATTAGGAAACATTGTGCTTTAGATAAATTACATTCAAATTAGTTCTTATTATAAATGAGATAGAAAATGGATTTTTCAGCTCTGGCTGGCCAAAGAGCCAACATTTGTATCTACTTCATTTGTTTAAATATATTTCAAGCCAGATTGAAATCCATACGGCCTGACATTAATTGAGCGCTGCCACATCAATGTACTCGAGTTTTATAAACCACCGAGGAGTGAGGTTTTACTGGCTTGAATTAGAAATATTCCAACCCTCTCGCACTAAAATAGTATTGTTTATGTAGTGCTTCTTTAAGCCATCATTAAATGGTATAAAACTTAATAAAATGCACTTAAACAGAACATATGCAGGGTATGGTTGGGTTTTTAAGGAACTGTATTTTTCCCCCCAAAGAGATGATTATATTTTCTTTCCTGTGGGGAGAGTTCCTTTTGTACAATATTTTAAAAACACTGCTTTCCTATTGCAAAAGAGATGAGAACGAGATGGAAGGTTAGTGCAGATTTTCTCTCCTTCCCACCTGGCCTGCCTTTCTTGGGAATGGGAGGAGACAAAGGGAGAACAATTTCCATATTTGTCCTGGGAGAGAGGATCATAGCAGGCAAACAAGGAGACAATGCCCTGCAAGAGGGTCCCTCTGTACTTGGTTCTGTTTTTAGGAAGCCAGAATCCAATTTGCTAGTTTACAGTAAGAATCATAAACAGCCATGTGAATCAGAATTCTTGGGTTCTGACCAAGATGTTCTCTCTCATGGGCAGACCTCATGGGAGAGGCAGAATCATCATCAGAGGGTTGCTTGGTGATCATGGAACCAAGCAAGGGACCTACAGAAATTCAATGTCCAGTGGCATCAGAGCACCACAGCCCAAATGAGAGTACCTGTGCAAAATGCATTTATTCATGCACCAAATATGTGGTGAGCACCTGTGCAGTGCAGAGTGCTGGGGATGCTGTAGGAAAGGGCTGAGAACTGAGTAGGGTTGGTGTCGTTCGGCAGATGAAGGAGTTTGATGCCAGGGAAGTGCAAGGCATTATGGGAGCCCAGTCAGAGTAGGAGGGCAGGACAGCATTTCCAGGAAGCCACATCTAGATGGAGACTTCAAGCATAGGTAGGAGAGCACAGATGTATGAAAACACCTGGGGTGTTTGGGATAAGCTGGAACACTAGGAGGCAAGGCTAGGTGCTCGGTGTCCACAGGGGTAGTAGAGAAACTGGATGAGGTAAGAGACACCAGGCATTCAGGCGAAGCTCCCCCGTATCCACTGACCTCACGGACTGTGGGAGGCTTTACCAATGGAGTTGACCACTGGCAGGCCTCTCCTTGACTATATGTCAATGAGCCTAAGCCACACTTCTAAAAAATGCAGGCTCTGGTATCACCCGTATATGACTGTCCCCATTTTATGTGGTGTGTTGGGTTCATCATAAAGAAGCAATGTCCTGGAAGAAGTTGGAGACACCTGCAAGGAAAAAGACAATTCAAGAGCTGAGGGGCTCTCCCTGGTCTGCTGGCCGCCATGTTCCTGGTTGTTCAGTCCTGTAAGCTCACCTTTCTTAACTATTTTTTATTAATTCTTCATTCATTCATTCATTCATTCATTCATTCATTCATTCATTCATCACATAGAAAGTGCCAGTGCTGTGCTAAGCTAGTGGTTGATACTCGGTCACTAACTGAGCCTTCCTGAAGCTTACATCTTAGTGCAGGTATGTGATGGTGTCATAATAAGAAATACAGATGCTGTGGGCACAAAATCCTAGAGGAATTGACACAAAACTGAAGCCTCAGGACACACAGGGGTCACCAGACAGGGTGGGATGGGATCTTGGCAGGTGGAGAGGAGAGCATCTACCAGGTTCTGGAGAGGAAAGGGACCCTGACAATCTTGGTGACAGAAGACAGGCTTCCAATCTGAACCCTAAAACGTAGCAGATCCTGAGTGAGTCAGCTGACACTGGGGCCTCAGTTTCCTTATCTGTAGAATGATGACAGGAATAATGGTGAGAGCTGAACGGGATGGCACAGGTGACAAAGAACCTGGTATATGGCAGGGCTCAGTGATAGTCAGGGGAGCCTGAATCTAACACTAAACCTTCTATGTATTTGAAATATGGCGTCCAGTCCAACGGCAGAGCAGTATGCACTGGTTGCGAACATCAGCCACTACAGCAAGCTGCTGTACATACTGGGTGCCAGGATCCCCATTTCACAGGCAAAGAAACTGAGGCTCAGGAGGGGAAGCAGCTTGCTTGGGCACACTCAGCTGGCAAGGGGGGGCAGCAAGGATCTCACCCTCCTGTCTCTGGCTCCATGGTCTCCTGCCCTTGTTCAGTGCACCCTCAAGATGCTAACAGTTTAGCCCAGTGATGCTCGCTCAGGAGCCATTCTGCCCTCGGGGGGACGTGTGGCAATGGAGGGGGACATTTTGGTGGTCATAATGCCCGGGAAGCACACTCACAGCGAATGAACATGCAGCCCAGAATGTCAGTAGAGCCAAGGTGGAGAAACCCAGTTCCTGCTAGAGAGACCCCACAACAAGGAGGTCAGGTCTCTGCAGTGGACGTGGTGTCAGGATGGGCTGTTGTGGGGACGGAGTGAAGGGACTTAAACCCCGGCCTGGGGCTGCACTTGGGGGGGAGAAGGTTCAGTGGGGGCAGCTTTCCTTAAGGGGCTGAATCTGCAGTGAGACCTGGGGACTGGGGAGAAAGGAGCAGAAGGATATGAGAGAGGGTGTGGCCGAGCCAAGGCCAAGTGTGTGAAAAGGGAAGGGAGGTGAGGATCACCACAGCTCAGCATTTCCTGAGATCAAGTTTTAGGAGGCACGTGGGGGTGCTGAGACTGGGCGTGGAGACTGAGGCCTCTATTACAGCTGGAGGAGCTTGAGCTTTATGCCGAGGGCAATAGGGAGCCATTGAAGGACTGTGAGCAGGGAAGGCTGCCATCAGATGTGCATTTAGCTAGCCTGAGAGGTCTTAGGAATTGTTGCCCTGCACTCATGATGTAACAAGGGTGTTCGGGAGAAGTAACCCTTATGCCAGCCCTGCCGAGGGGCTCATTTCTTTGCATCTCTCCGTGGGTATCCCTGGGGACCCTTTTTTGGCTTGGCCCCACTCTTACCATAGACCCACTTTCTAGCCAGCCAGCCAGGGGACTGTCTGAAGACGCTGGTCCTGTGAGCCTCGCCCTCCAGGGTCACCATCAGGGCCCCGAGTGACTTGGAAGGGACAGGTGGCATCTTGAGGATGGAAATTGATTCTTGGCCACTGAGGGGCCTGGTGTCCACTGCTCAGATGGTGGCCACACTGGCCTTTTCCAGGGAGGGAGAGTGATTACATCATACCAATTTAGCCCTCTTTCCAAGAGCTGGCCTGAGAGTTGCTTTGCCACTCTGTTTTTTAAGCCTGGGGTTAATTGGGGACTGCTGTATATTTAATGGAGAGCTTCTGAGACAAAGCTGTGTGGGTTTTCTGTCGTTCAATAGTCCATTAGGCAGGGACCTGAGAGTCAAAATGGCCAGATGAATCTCTGGAGAGAGAACTCATTAATGGGACAGTAAGTTCCAATTAGTGGCATGGCCCAAAAGGACCAAGGTGCAAAAAACACGGTTCTCAGCCCCTCTCCCAAAGGGGCTCCATTATCCAGCTGCCTGCTCCCTGCTGCACAAACACGGTCCCAAACAACACGAATACATGCTCTGAAAATCCATCTCCATCGTCCATGTTGTCAACCAGAAGGCAAAAAACCCTTCCAACCATTTAGAGAAAATCAGAAAGGCCACTGGCTTTCACGAGGCAATTTCTTCCCTGAACAAGGAGAGAAAAAGCCAGTTGGGTGTGCCCCAGCACGATGTCTTTTTGTGTGGTGTGGGAAGCCGTGGGACCCCAGTTGTGGGATAAGCTGTGTCATGTAAGCATTTTGCATGTGGGCTCCTGCCTGTGTCTGCCCGAGCACCCCAAGAAAGCCCTCGGGGGCACCTGGGGAAGGCTGACTCCTCCCACCATCTCCGGCAAGCGTGGCGCTTGCCTTGGCCGGGGAAGGGGCTATTTCTCCCGAGGGAGGCAGAGCATGGGCTTGGACCTTTGACTGTAGCCATTCTGAGTCCCCACATGCCCGTGTTCAGAATAGGGACATTGATGCTTTTAGTGGCTGGTGTCCTATAGGCACTGAATACACACAGGTGCATTCACACACACACACACACACACACACACACACACACCCTCCCCAAGAGCATGCTGGGGCAAAAGTAATGGAAAGCTGACACGTGTATACACTTTCCCATTCATTCCATTGTCCCAAGAGCCCATTATTCCCATTTCAGAAGTGAAGGGAGTGAGGCCCAGTAAGGGCCATGGGTTCACTCAAGATGTGACCCCCCCCAGCCTTGATCCTCACATCATGAGGTCATAGTGGTGCTTTTACCAGGTTCTGAAGCCCCCCCACTCTGATTCTGATGTTCCACACAGACTCGGGAGCTCCCTTTCAGGAAGCCTGTGTTCTGGAAAGCTGAGTGTCGGGAGGAAAGCACGCCCCAAAGACACGTGAACTGATCCGCAAAGTTCGCTGAGCAAGGCAGGGCGAGGACAGAGGCTCTGGGGCCCGGCCGGCCAGCTGTGGGCCCTGGACCCACCTGGACTGTCACAGGCCTTCTTCGAGCACAGTGGGGGTAGCAGGACCTGCCCCGTTGGGTTGTGTGAGGTCTAAACAAGGTCATGCTCAGCAAAGGGAACTCAAGAAGCAGCCTGGAAATGGTAAAAGCTGTTCTTCTTTCTCTGTTGTTCTGGAAAGAGTGGCTCAAGGGACCTGAAAGTGGGAGCCCCTCGTTAGAGGGAGGCCCTGCATCCACACCAGGCCTCATCACCCTGTCTATTACCTTCAGAGTATTGACTGCAGCCTGTACTTTCCTTGTGCATTTGTTCACTCTGTGTGTTGGCTTCTCCCTGCGAGGGCAGGGCAGTGTGTGTTTGCTTCTCTGTGGCGTCCCCAAGGCTTACAACAGCGTTTGGCATGGTCAGTGCTCAGTGATAATTGTCCGGTGACCAGATGAATGAACCAGCATGCTTCCTGCAAGTTCTTGACCAACCAAGCATCGTTGCTTTCTTTCCATGAAACAGTGGCTGCACGCTCAGCATGGGTGCCTGCTGCTGCCCTGAGGACCTCCTCCCTTCTCCTTTGCGCCCCTGGGGCCCACCATTACGGCTGGACTGCTGAGTTGGAAGCCTTGGGTGCCAGTTGTGGCTTGTCTGAGCGGCATCCTCTGTAAACCTCTTTCTGCCTGTGTTTTTTAACAAGGAGGCCGGACTTTCTGATCCCCTATGGCCTCCTTCTTGGCCTGACCATCTGTTCTGCTAGAGAACACTTGGGTTTAGGTTAAACTGGGCAACATGTTAAAACCCATTTTCTCACGCTTAAAGGGCAGAGGTCTGCCGGCTGCAAATGTGACAAATTCTGCGAGCAGATACTGGGGGGCTGCGTGCCCTCCAGAACAAGTCATGCACCCCGTGGTTTAGATGCCACCATTTCTTCCCTGATTGTAACTTACCCGTTGCTCTGTTGCGTGCCCAGGATAATGGACACTGAATATTACCATGCCCCCATTCTGAAATTATGTTTAGTGATGCAGCAGAAAAAGAATATTAATTTCATTCATTGACAAGCTTGTCAATTTACTCATATTGACTTCTTGATGCCTGCACCACAGATGGCAAAGTTCATATACTATAAAATACATCATTATTAATATTGTCTTGGGCCATTGTAAGTCCTTGGGAGCGAAGAGATAGGGGGCTGTGTCTTCAAATCAGATAAGTATTAAAGAATATAAGATCTTGTGTGTTTATATTTCTATTTTATATTAAAAACACCAAAGGCATCTTGAGTAAGTCACCTTTGACCCCCCCATTTCCCCCACATCCAATCAGTTGCTGTGTCCTGTCAACTCTACTCCATGTTTCTTAATTCCCTTCTTTCCACCACTGCTGCCTGTGTCCTGCTTTAAGCTGTCATGACTTCGTGCCTGGCTTATCACAACAGTTCTTCAGGAGGACTTCCTGTTTCTGGTGTCTCCCCTTCCCATCCTTCCTCTGCATTCACCGGGGTGGTGGCACCATGCCTCCACTCCAAAGCCTTCTGTGGCTCCCTCAGGCCTTCAGACCACAGTCCAGTATTCAAGGGCCACCATGGTCTGTCCTTACCCCCTCCCCTCCCATCTTTGGATGAACTTGTGGGACCCTCCAGAGGTCTGCTTCTGCAGCTGGATCTTGTGCAGGAATTGGTCAGAGATTCATGAGCCTGCTCCCGTGCAGGTCCTGACTCTGGAGGGGTCTGGGAGGCTGCATGCTGGGAAGAACAAGTGTGATCTGATTTTGTGGACCTACAGACCTGCTGGGCTGCTCACACCCCGGTCCCTTGGCCCTCCCTATGCCACCACTCAGCCCATCACCCCATCTCCAAGCTGGAATGCCCCCTCCACTGAGAGGGGCTCTCTGACTAACCCAGCGAAAAAGAACCCCTTTCTTTCCCCAACTCCCATAGCCCTTCAAAGTCTTGTATGAGACTTTTCGTTGTTGTCAGGATGCCTCTCTCTCTATTAACCGACCATCTTGCTTTTCTATTGTATTTTCTGGTTTTCTCCACTGGCTGAATGGCTAGGACGTTTTGTGTTGTTTCTGTTGACAACAGTTTACATTTTTACCGTACTTTAGAGTGTTTTCTTTAAAAAAAAAAAAGATTTATTTATTCATTTTAGAGAGAGAGAGAGAAGGAGTGTACAAGTGGGGGGAGGGGTAGAGAGAGAATCTCAAGCAGACTTCCTGCTGAGCGTGGAGCCCAATGCAGGGCTCAATCCCATGACCCATGAGATCATGACCTAAACTGAAACCAACTGTACCACCCAGGTGCCCCACTTAAGAGTATTTTCAAAATAATTTTAATTGTCTTCAATTAGTAAGATGGAACACCTACTGTGCGTTAGCCATGCTATGCCACAGAGTTAGAACCCTGAAAAGCCACTGTCTAACAGGTGAGGCAGATGGAGCATCAGATATTTATGATAAATTATAGGCATTTGACGACTGACTGTCTGGGAGTCCCATACCCACCATTACAGCCTCAGTGTTTAGCACAGTGCCTGGCACATAGCAGGTGCTATAATTAAAATACTATTTCCTGGAAGCTATGCGATATGTCCAAATTAAAGACAAGTGGGTGTGTAAGGAATGTCTTGAGAGGATGATGAGCTGCTTTTTCTCATGAGGCACAAGGGGATAGGGAAGTGTGGGTGTAGGGTCAGTAAGATTTCACAGTCTGTTGAGACACCCTGCGAGACAGGCAGATGTCAGGAGCCCAGAGCATTAAGTTCTCAGAGTGTCTTATGGAGTGACAGGGGGTTATCAGGAAAGTGGCAACCATATCGAATGGGCCTCTGACTCTTCAGCCAACGGCTGCTTCATGAGGTCTTAGCCTCTGTGCCTGGGAGCTGAGCAACTCTGGACCCCAATCCCTTGAGCTTCATCTTGGCAGCAGTAGACTTTTAGGGATTCCTGCAGCATCAGATCGGCTTTTCCTGCTGTCTCTTCTGGCCTGGTGATTCTTGAAGGAAGCCCTGCTCATAAGCAGGAATTCAGGGCTCTTAATGAAATCTTGGCTTCAGTGCAGAACTCCAACATTGCCTGTTGGCTATCCTAAGAGAAACCCGTGAACTGGGTGCCTGGCTCAGACAAGATTGATTTGGTGTTTCAGGGTGTCCCCTCATCTCACTTCCTCAGACTGACCTTGAGTTTCCACTAGTGGACTTGAATTCTTCCATGGGATTACCTTAGGCATGGCCGTGTATCAGGACTTTCTCTGCAGCCACCTCAGTCTTCCTGTGGGAGAAGTGGCTCCCCAGGGACAGAAAGGAGTCAGAGCTGACAGAGCAAGCCCCCTTGGGCTTCTGTCCTATAATGGGGAGATTACAGGCAGCATCAGCCTGGGACCGAGGCCCAGGGGAGCCCTGAGATCCTTGCCTTCAATTAAACATCTGCACCTTTTCTCCCCTCCCCTCCCAGCCCCAGGCTCAGAGTCCTGGTGGGCTCCACCTTCCACTCCCACACACCCAGAGACGATGCCAGAGTACAATTTTATCTGTGAAGCTTCTGCCAATTTTGATCAAAATGGCACCAGGAAAGTCTCCAAATGCACTCCTATAAATGTGAGTGGATTCCAGCAAAATTCAGACCCTGGTTTGCTAATAATGATGTAAAATGTCGTAAAAGGAGAAAGTGGCTCTGAATATCCTGTATACATGGATAAGGAAGACAGTTCACAGAAGCCCAAGTGGCCAAGGGAAGAGCTGGAGGGACCTCCATGTCTCTGTCCATGGTACTGACCCATCACCAGCCTTAGGTTCCATTACACCTTTCTCATTGCTGGTGACTCCTGACCCAACTTTCCAGGAATTTCTAGTCTGGTGGAAAGGCAGTGAAGCAGGGTGTAAAGGTGAGGAGACAGCTGGGCAGAGAACGTTGCAGTAGTCTAGCCATAAAGAAATGTGAGGTGAGGAGACAGCTGGGCAGAGAACGTTGCAGTAGTCTAGCCATAAAGAAATGTGAGGTGAGGAGACAGCTGGGCAGAGAACGTTGGAGTAGTCTAGCCATAAAGAAATGTGAGGCGGAGAAAACTGCCTTTCATATGATTGCAGTTGCCAGGACAGTTGTCTCTCTCTCTCTCCCCCTCTCTCTGAGAATTAAGGGGAAACGTGTTGCCCCGGCTCACTTACAAGCTATACATAGTAGAGTGGAGTGTTCTCTTGACCCCCAGCCTGACGTGAGGCTCTCATGCTCCAGCCGTGCTGATTCGTCCTTCAAGGCCCAGCCTGAATCTCCCCAGAAAGGTCTCCCTGCATCCAGGAAGAGCTGATCATTCTGTCCTATGCTTCCTAAAAATTTTACTTAAATTGCTGGTCACTTTCTATTGTGACAATGTGCTTGGCAGGGGGATGGCTGTTTTTTTTTTATCTCTGTGCCCCAAGCATGAGCACTGTGCCCTGAACAGACCAAAGATGTGTGCTGGGTGGATAAGCCCTTCCCCAGTACTGTTCACCTGCCCAGGCCCTGGGGTCATCATCTCCCTATCTACTCTGCCACTTGCATCAAAGAGAACAGCCCATGCAGACCCACCAGCGGCCACCACACCGTGTGACGACCCTGATCCATTTATCGGCCTTGTAGACTCTTGCGAAGCTCTACTTTGCCTGACCGAACTGGAAACCCGAGGTGCATGGAGGGGCTGGAAGTCTTCCCAAGGCCCCATGGCCCTGCGATGATACAACTGTGACTCAAGTCTTTTCAATTAAGCCAGTGGTTTCTTTTCTTTTCTTTTCCTTTTTTTTTTTTTTTTTTTGGTGGGGAGTTCTAAGAAGCCACTGTTGTCTGGACCTTGGAAGATGCCAATTCTACTTTGCTGGCTGGAAAGGACTCACTGCCCATTTTGGCCTCCGCCATGTTCTAGCTTCTTCATACCCCCACCCTGAGCTTCCCCTCTCCTGTGACCCCCTCCAAAATCTTTACTGCACATTTGTTGTATGCCGGGAACTCACAACAGTCCGGTGAAGCAGACATTTTGTCCTCACTTTACAGATGAAGATTTAAGCACAGCTTGGTTAAGTGACTTGCTCCAGGTCAGAGCCAATAAATGTTGCAGAATGGATTCAAACTGGGACCACGTTGCCTCCTGTGACACTCCCTTCTCTTTGGCCTGAATCCCTCATTACTGATGTCTGGGGAACATCTGGTCAGGTATCCAGAGCAACAAATCTGCGGGAAGGAGCCCACCCTGTGATTTATTTTCTCTGAGGTTCCCAGGATATTTTTTTTTCCTCCTTTCAAAATCCGGTGCTGCCATATTCCCACCTGAGGTCATTAGTCTCAGCATAGGTTAAAAACAAAGTGTTTGTGTCCATCCGTCTAATTGCACAGGAACCACCAGACCTTCATTACCATCAGCCTAATTATTTTGAAATCCAGCATATTAGCCTGTTGAACAATTAGGCAGATGATAAGCATTTGCCCCGCCTGCCCAGGGACAGGAGGTAAGCCTGGCATGAGGGAGGTGGAGGGGAGGGGGCCGTGGGGAGGCTTTGGGAGGAAGTGAAACGTCTACACTTGCAGGCCTGAGACAGGGGAGCGAGCAGGCGCCCACCCACCTGCTTCTGATTATTTTTCATCCCCAACTTGCAAAGCCACTAACAAGAGAGTCACCTTAATGAGCAGGGAGAATGGGACTCAACTGGTTGGAGGGGACATCGTTATAGAGCTGGTCCTAATTGTCCCCACGCAGCTTTCTGGGCGTAAATAAAATGCTCACCTGGGTGTGGGGAAGCAGACCTGCTTGAAGGTTTTCTGAAAGTTTTAAACCTGAGCACAGGGGTTTTGCCCTTGCCCCCTCCTTTTCACGCTGGTGAGTTCCTTCTCTAGCACTGGAGGTGACTCGGGACAGTCCTGTGCACGGGGGTAGGGGGCTTTGTCCACATGCAGGTCTGAAATGCACCACAGAACTGGGCAATTTAGAGTGGATGAGAGCCTGGTGGTCTGTTCATCCAGTTCCCCTTGTGTCCTAAATAAGGAGGCTCCTCCATGGAGGTGAAATCATTTGTTCAGAGTTGGGCACTAGGCACTCTGCCCTGGGGAGCTGGGCAGGGCGAGGTGTGAGGGGTGCTGGGAAGAGCTGCCATGTACTGAGCACTCGCTGTGCCTCTGACCTTGTTCCGAGTGCTTTATGTGGCTCTGAGCCACATGATGCCCCATGTGACACTTACCCTTAGTCTCTCCATTTTACAGATGAGGAAACTGAGGCACAGAGACTTTAAGCAACAGAATTAAGTTTCTACATAGCTATGAAGTAGCAGAGCCAAGATTTGAACCCATGACTAGTGGCCCCAATTATTATGCAGCACCCTCGTGCCCTGCCCCACCCTACCCAAGCACCACACAGCTGGCGAAGGGGTTGTGGCCACCAGGCAGATGGCCCACAGAACTGTCCCTTGGGTCACTTCTTCTTCTTTTTTTTTTTTTTTAAGAGATTTATTTATTCATTTGAGAGAGAGAAGAGAGAGAGAGAGCACGCATGGGGGGAGAGGCAGAGAGAGAGAATCTCAAGCAAACTCTATGCTGAGCGTGGAGCCTGACACAGGCCTGGATCTCATGACCTTGAGGCCATGACCCTGAGACCATGAGCCCGAGCTGAAGCCAAGAGTCGGATGCTCAACTGACTAAACCACCCAGGCGCTCCGCCTTGGGTCACCCCAGCAAAAAGAAGCCTCTTGCTATGCCTCCTGCTTACAGCTCTCAGTCTGTTGGGGGAAGAGCACTCGGATGTGTGTGATCCAGAGGGATAAACAGACAGAGGACGCCCTGGGCCTTGGGGCTCCTGGCCCAGCTGTGCTTGGTGGCTGGGGGCCCAGGAGGGGGCAATGTCTGGCTGGAGGCAAGGCTCACAGCTAACCAGGGCCTGTAGGGATGAGAGCGCGGCACTCCTGACTCACCCCTGCAGCCCGTTCCATCCCACCCGGAGACTCCTTCCTCCTCAGAAGACCAGAACTCCCTCCTGATCGCCTGTGACTTGGCCTGGTGGGACTACAAGAGGATGGGGACCGAGAGCATGAGCCAGTGTCTCACTAGGATGAGTCAGGGGAGCGGGGGAAAGAGTGTGTGGTCTGGTGTGAGGGGGTCGGGGGCACTCCCCCGATTCCAATGCACCTGAAGCAGGGGGAGGGCTGTCACCCCACCGGGCGGACCGATGCCCAAATAGATGCCTTTCCTGGGGCAGGTTTCTCCACCCTTCCATTTTTCCGGGAGAGGTCCCCTGACTCAACCTCACCCAGGGCTGCCCCAAGCCTTTGGGATGGAACAGTTTTCCACCACGTGCCGGAACCAACCTCCTGCTCCCAGCCCCCAGGCCCTGGTACTACGGCTCCTGTGTGTGCGGCCGCAGACAGCAGCCTTCCGAGGGCTGGTTCTTGCCAGGACCAGGACCTCCCACATTCCGGCTTATGTTTTCCGTCGGGATTTGCTCAGAGCAGATCTAACAAGAGGAGTCACAAGAGGGGCCTTCACTTTCCTGAGCGAGGCATGTGATGCAGGGCACCAAACCACAAGCAAGGCGGGCTCTCTCCGAGGCTAATTACCAGCTAATTACAGCGGCCAGCGGCTTCCCAGGCCTCTGCTCCCCTAACCAGGGCTTGGCGGGAGGGAGTCTCTGAGCTGGGCCTCCATGGTCCTTTGTTAAATCCGTGCCCAGAAAACCACAAACAAAGCCCCAGGTTCCCACCACCTCGGGTCACTGGGGGCTTAAGGTCCATCTGAGCTGGGTTCAGGCTCCACTCTGCCTCCGACCAGCCATGAGCCTTGGGCAACCCCTTTCCCGTGAGCCTCTATTTCTCATCCAAGACATGGAGACGACATTCCCTGCTGCATTATCTCTCGTTGCTGTAACACAGTACCTTGGGCTGGTGCTTTCAACCACGGGACCCTGTTGTCGTAACGGTTCTGCGGGCTGGAAGGCTGAGGTCAAAGTGTCAGCAAGGTGCACTCCCCATGAGGGCGCTCAGGACTGGTGTGTTCCAGGCCTCTCTCCCGGCTTCTGGCGGATTCTTGGCTTGCAGCAACATACCTCCCCTCTTCACCTTGGGTTCTCCGTGTGCACGTCTGTCTCTGAGGGCAAGATTTCCCACTTCATCACGACACCCGTCAGATCGGATCGGGGGCCCTCCCTACTCCAGTGTGCCCTCCTTCTATCATGACTAATTCCATCTGCAATGACCCTGTGGTGGGGACACAACTCAACCCCTGGCGTCTACTTTCCAGGGGTTCGATGACAACTCAGGTACTGGAATTCAAATCATTTCTTTCAAGAGCCATTCAAATGTGAACTGTTACCTTGAGTTTCCTTCCAAATAAGCTTTGAGAAGTGATCCCTCATGGTCTTCAAGATGTAACGTCACATCTTGGGTGTGGGATGCTGAGGAGGCCAGAGGTGTGAGTGGGCAATTGCGGGGGGAGCCTGCCCAGCCTGGTTTCTGGAAGACCAGGAAGTAAGATGGGCCAAAGAGAAATGGTGGGCAAGACCCAAAGCTTCCCTGGGAAGCTTCAGAGTGGGGACGGGAGCCACGGTGACCGAGCTGGCCATCAGAGCCATGGTGTGTGACCCACGGACCCGTCAAGCAAAGGGGATGTCAGAGGACACCATGTGCTTCTGTGCCAGCACCACAGCCTGAGGCTGGAGAAATCATTCGGTCTTCACGTGTGGGGAAGACCCCCAGCTTACCTTGACCTTGAGGGATAACGCACGTGGGAGGGGACAGGAGAGCCAGCGCCGCAGGCAAGGACTCTTGGTGCATGGAAACTTGCACCGTGTGTGTGTTTCTGGACATCACCAACATTCACGGGGCAACTGCCAAGCACCGAGTGCCGTGCGGGACCCTGAACAGGAACGTGTGTTTGTTCCCTGGGCAGCTGTCACCACAAACGACAAAGCTGTTGTCCCACAGTCTGGAGGCTGCAGGCCCAACATCAAGGTGTTGGTGGGTTGCTTGCTTCAGGGGCCGGGAGGCAGAGTCTGCTCCGTGTTCCTCCGCAGGCCTCCCGTGTTCCAGAGATCGGTGGTGTCTCTTGGCTTGTCGAGGCATCACCCCAACCTCTGCCCTCGTGCTCATGACCCATATTCTCTGTGTGTTTCTCTGCAGACAAATCTCCCCCTTTGATAAGCACACAGTCATCCTGGCATAAGGCCCATCGTCACGACCTCATTTTAACTTGACCATGTGCAAAATTTCCATCCCCGAATGAAGTCACAGTCACAGGGACTAGAGGTTGAGACTTCGACATACTATTTTGGGGATGGGGACACAACTCAACTCCTAACAGGAAGTAGAAAGATATGACCCTTGGTCCTCACAGAGTTCTCAGCTTATTGGTAGAAGCGGAAAATTCTAGTTGGGGGGCACATGCGTGGCTCAGTCTGGAGAGCCTCCGACTCTTGATTTTGGCTCAGTGCATGATCTTAGGGTTGTGAGATCGAGCCCTGTGTCGGGCTCAGTGTGGGGTGGCTTGAGATTCTCTCTCTCCCTCTGCCTCTCCTCCCTGCTGTTGCTCTCTCTCTCAAAAAAAAAAAAAAAAAAAAAAAGGAAAAAAAAAGAAAAGAAAAAGAAAAAAAGAAAATTCTAGGAAAATGGAAAGAAAGTGAGAGATCGAGGCTGATTTACCAGCTCAGAAATCATCTGGGGGCTCGGTCAAGGGAGGCCTCAATCACCTGCTTGCATGGAAAGCATCCTTGCAAATAAGTGAATGAAAAAAATAAGATTTTTATTTCAAAATAATCTTCCTTGCATGAGAGTGTTAAGAATGTTCCCTGGGGTTATGCCGAAGCCTGGTCTGGAAAGGTTGGAAGGGCTTGCCCCTTCTGCCAGGATGGCCGCCAGTACGGCCATGGTGGACTTTCTGGCTTCACTCCCGCTGTTAGGAGTGTGTCCTGCACATCCTGGGGGTCCAAGCCGATGTGGGACAGTGCTGTGGGCAGGATCTCAGCCCCCACCTCCCCGTGTGACCTTGGGAAACCTGCTTAGGGGCTCTGTGCCTCAGTTTCCACAGCTGTAAAATGGGGCTTAAACACTGCAGCCACTAAGCGGAGTGGTGACCACAGTGAAGTGCGTCTAAGTCGCTGGGAATGGGGCTGGGTGCTGTGTGAGCGCTGCGTGGACGTGTGGACCACTGACAGCTCCAGAACGCTAAGAAATAGTCCATGTCCTGCCTCCGTTTTAATGCCTAAATTAGATATTTATGCCTGGGGACTCGGTCAAGGGGAGACCTGGTCAATACTAACCGAGGAGTACAGGGGCTTGGTGTAGGGACAGTGGCCTCCTGCTGCATTCGTGGACAAAACTCTTCATTCACTCAGTTGAGGGTCCACTGCTTGCCAGACACTGTGCAAGGGTCCTGGGGCTGAAACTAGAGAATTAAATAGTCATGCTCCTCTCCCCACGGAGCTTACAGTCTATCAGGTAATGACAGGTAAGAAACAAGCAAACCAGCAAAGAATGCACAATTAAAAAGTGCTGGTAACCATGATGCCCTGATAAGTGATAGGAGAAAATGGGATGTGGGGCCTAATGAAGTGGGGTGATGGGAAAGGTCAAACCTACAGATTAAATTGCAAGTGAGGGTGGAGCCAGCCCCGGGGGTGACCGCAGCCTGGGAAGACACCTGGCAGGCAGGTGTCTGGCTGGGGAGGGACATGGCGTGAGGTGCCCCGGGAGAGGGGAGCAGCGGCTGTGTCCTGCCTGGTCTGGTCTATCCTCCGTCTCTGGGGAGGGCATCATGAATCTTATTCCTGCAGGATTTAAGGAACAAGAAAGAGCGGAAGTCTCTATCCCACGGGTCAGCTTTGCAGCATTCCCAGTGACTTTGCTGCCCTGTTTTCTCGATGAGAAGACAGAGACCCCAGGCTTGAAGAAACTGGATTCAGTGGAGCAGGAAGAATCTGAAGTGAGTTAGGGAAGTTACGCTGGTGATCGCCCCCCACACTGTCATCTTGCTGGAGCTTTTTTATTCTTGTTCTTCTAATTTTTACTTTTGTGATATGTGCATTCATTTAAAAATCATATCATTCTATACGGCTCACAATGGAAAGCAACAGTCAGTTGGGGCTGTTATAACAGAGTACCATGGACTGGGGCTTATAGATAACAGGAATTTATTTCTCACACTTCCAGAGGCTAGAAGATGGAGATCAAGATGCAGGGTGGTCAGGTTCTGGTGGGGAGCCTCTTCTGGGTGCAGACTGCTGACCTCTCCTCTCCATGGCAGAGAGACAGAAGCTAGCCCCTTGGCCTCTTTCCATGAGGGCACTAACGCCATCGAGAGGGCTCCACTCCCATGATTTAATCACTTCCCAAAGGCCCCCACCTCCTATCACCATCACACTGGGCTTAGATGTCAATGTATGAATTTTGGAAGGATACATTCAGTCCATAACTATCTGTCGTCTATCTATCTGTCTGCCTATCTATCTTTATCTATCTATCATCTGTCATCAGTCGTCTATCACCTTATTGGTTCTATTTCCCTGCAGAACCCTGACTGATACTTCTTATGTGACTTTGGGCAAGCTTCTTGATCATTTTGGGCTTTTGTTTCTTCCTTGATGGAATGAATGGCTGTAGCAGAATTTGTCTCATGGAATTGATTTGAGAATTAAATGAGATTGTGCCCATGAAACACCCCTCACGGTGCCTGGAACATAAAAAAGTACTAAATAAAAACATTTTAATAGTCACGGCCATATTCCCTCCTAAGGTAACCCTCACTTGTTTGGTGCCCTGCTTATGTGCTGCTAAGAAAGAAAAAAAAAACGGTGCCACTTAGTCTTAAGTACATTTCAACTGGGAGATGCGTTCTGACTCCCAGAGAAGCTAAAACGAACAAGCCATTAGAATCATGCATCTCATTCTTATTCTTACTGGCTGCTCTGCACGGCCTCTCTGTGTTGATGCTGGTTTGTGGACTGAAGGGACGTGATCCTTGCAGGTGGTTTGTAGGTGTTGGTCCTTAGTTATCTTTCCTTGTGTAACCATGGTCCTTCGTACGAGTAGCAAGAGGGACCAAGAACAGCACTCACCAAGTCCTTCATGGTGGGACTAAGAGGAGCCCATTTTACAGATGGGGAAACAGAGGTTCACAGAGGTTAAGCGAGTGACAGAGGTTGCCCAAGATCACATATTCCTCAGTATCGGAGCAACCATTCGAACCCGTGCCCGTCAGAGTTCAAAGCACTCTTCAGGCAGCCAGGCTGGGTGCCTTTGCCTTCCCTTTCCCACCTGTGACCTGGCTCTGCAGGGCGCTACCCTGTCTTCCTCCCCCTGGACCTGCCTCTCTCTCAAGGCTCCTCTGGGCTTGCCTCGCATTCAGAGGACCCAGGCTCAGGGCAGCCGGTTCTGCCACTTACTTTCTGCAGAGTGTTGGGCAAACCTGGTCCTTCATCCAATGCGCACTCAAGGCTACTGTGCAGATTTCATAATACTGAAGACGGGACTCCCAAACAGGGGAGCTTGTTCCGATGCTGCCCCAGGACATTGGGCACGGCGCAGACATAGAAGCCATAGCTTCCTCTTCTGTGGTCCCCGCATGCTTCCTAGTGAAGGACACAAAACAAAGGGCAGCCAGCTCGTTGGCAACTTAAAGTTATAGTGCTCTGCTGCTACCTGGGGTCCCTGTGGCTCTGGGGACCTCACAGTTGGTGCCGTCTCTGCCTCCGTGAGTGACGAGGCTTCTTTGCACAGCATCCAAGAGGGTCCAATTTGGAAGGAAAGAATTTATATGAGCAGTAGAAGTATCTCGGCCCTGGGCCTTTTCCCCAATGGAGATGCATAGGAATCCAGGCAGAGAGGTGAGGGGTGCTCCCAGAACCTATAGCACAGGGAAGATCATTTGGTGACTGTCCCCCTGCTGTCAGTGACCAGGTCAGTGATCAGATGCTCATGATCGTGGTAGTAATGACGGTGATCATGCCTTGTTGACCAGGCGCCAAGCGCTGGGCTTAGGGCTTCAAACACGCTGACCCGCACCTTTCCCGCTCACACCGGCCCCGAGGCAGAGGTTCCGGGGTGGTCCCCGTTTGCAGACAGTCACCTTGAGGTGCTGTGATCACAGGCAGCAATTCGTAAAGCCTGTCAGCCACCCCTTGGTAGAAGTGGCATTAAAATGCAGGTTTCTGACCACAAGGCAATTTTTTCTTTTACTTCTGGTCTATTTTGTGTATTCATTCATTTCTCATGTCAGAATGGACCATGAATCTGAATGATTGCTTCCAAGAGTTTATAACCCGTTACTATCAGAATTTGTGTCATTGCTCCCATATCCCAGATTTGACCAGTGGGAGCCCTTTCAAGCCGCTTCCTGTGTCCTTTTGACATCTTTCTGTCTATCCTTGAGTGCTTTCTTCCCTTTCAGCACAATAAGACATTCCAGGCTCATCTTATATTTTCCTGCCCAAGCCCTGGGAGCAGCCAGTTTTCCAAGGAGCTTTGGATCCTTTTAGTGGAGGACAGTGTCTGGGGACCAAGATCCGAGGGTGCATGTGCTTTTAGGCTTTCTCAACCCATTTCTAAATATTCCAACTCCAGAATCCTTTCTGGCGTTGACAACTCTCAATATGGTGCAATTTTAATTCTCCCATCGGAAAAAAAAATTTGTCGGGGCCAAGGAACCCGAAGACCCCCTCAATCCCCTTGACACATTTCTCCGTGTTCAAGTCTCTGCAAAGAGTGTGAGCAAATGCCTATCCTCTGCTTCGAGCTGCCCAGTGAGACCCTCGCCATTCTGGAAGGGAGAGGCAAGGGACAGAAGATTCCTGAAGAATGTCTGGGCTTGATGTGAGCCAGCAGCATCTTCTGGTCTTGGATGTTTTGCTGCCAGCTCCTTCCCTCCCTCCCTTCCCCACCCCCCTTTGGGCCCTAAGTTTTCTGGACTGTACTGGTCCCTGGGACACAGCAATGAACAGGGCAGACGAAATCCTTTCCTTGAAGTGACTGACATTCCAGCTGGGGACACAGACAATCCCCAAGTAATTAGTAAACAAATATTACAAACAGAGATGCCTGCTGCAGGGGAAAGGGTGCAACCCGTGATGCAGAAAAGTGGGGGACACGGTGGTGGTGGAGATGCAGCTTAATTTAGAGAAGGAGCCTTGGGGAAAGTGAGGGAAGAGCACAGCAAGTAGAAGGAAGAGCACGTGGGGATGCCCAGAGGCAGGGAGGACTCCAAGCGTCCCAGCAACGGACAGGAAGCCAGGGAGGCAGGCGGTGGGTGAGGGGCAAGAGACACAGCCGTGAGACCAGATCGCCCAGACCCAGCAGCACTGGGAAGTTCTGGGCTTGTACAGTGCAGAAACCCCGAGAATGGGGAAGCACATCTGGTAATTGAAAAGATGAAAAAGTAATAATAAAGTGCTCATTTCGCAGGCAGCCATGATGAAGGTAATGGATGGTGGCCAGGCGGACCATATGCACTTGGCTAACAGAATTAATCATGTTCGGTATGGCACAAAACAAGAACGACAAGCACAATAAAACATTTAAAGACGAGAGAGGATTTTAATTTTAGGAGTAGTCTGAAACAATATGATAATGATGATAGCCAAGTTGGCCCCGTGAATGTAAAAATCCAAATAGGACACAAATTAAAGTCATAAATAATATTTAATTTGCTATGCCAGCGCGTTCACAAAAGTCATATTGATGAAAAAGTTATTCGAATGAATCAGATGAAGACTCTCGTATGTCTGGAATATTTAGTGGACTGGAGAAATGCTAGCAGAAGAAAAAAAATCCATAACACGATGTATGAGTTGGAAATTGGATGGGAACATTATGATTTGCAACTTGTATTTATCGAGCAAACCACGGGCTGTATTTCCAGGCCCATTCACTAGATTAGAACAAATAAGAGGAGATGGATCTTTAAGAACTTGTGATTAATGAGAAGCAGTTCCTTTAAAGTAGTTTTGTAAATACTCTATCCTGAAGATATTTTGTGCTCTCATCTGTTCCTGAGCCTCGAGCTACGGGGCTTGAGGGACCTCGTTCTGCTGTCACTAACGGTTTCTCGCGCGCGCCGCACTTCTGTGAGCTTGGATCTTAAATCCAGGGCGTGTCCCTTGGACATTGGACACACACCACTGAGAGAGGCTAGGGGAGGTGCCAAAAAAGAGACTAATTGTGCAAGAACAGTTCTGAAGAATGATACGGGGGACGTGGAGGCAGCCCTGCGCTGGTGAGGAGGATGGCAGAGTGCAGAGAGTTCGAGAAATGTGGAGGGACGGAGTAGTTACCACTGAATGCAGAGCGACAGAAACCACAAGATGAAAAGTGTCGGTGCCCGGGGAGGGGTGACAACCCGGCTGGGCGTGTCGCCTGATCCGGATCTTACGAAAGACACCCAGAAATCAGCCATACTGTGTTTGGTCTCCAGGAAGGCAAGGACGGTGCCCCGCCGTGAATCATGCTGGGACTGACCGTTCCGGGGGGGGGGGGGGTGATGCTGGATGAGCTTTCCCCAGCCCCAAACAAAAGGACCCCAAATGCTTTGGGGAAACCTTGAACATAGCCCTTGGCCTCGCCAACCCTGGGGGGTGTTGTGACCGACTCCAAGGGGTCCCTGGGTCAGGAATTAAGAGCCAGTGATTGGTTGCATCCACTTTGTCTCCCGAGTGAGCTCCTTAGGAAATGTGCCCTGTGGGTCGCTAGGCCTCCAGGGGTCGAGGGCTTCCAGCTGACTCTTCTGGAGAGGGCCGGCCCGGGGCAACTTGACCCCTCGCCTTGCTTTGCCTTTCCCTTGAAAATGGGTGCTGGCCTGGCTTTGTCAGCCAGCATTCCATTACGCGCCCCCTGGTCCTCACCGCCATCCCTCGTCCGAGGCTTCTCGGTCACCCAGGGCTCTAGGTCCCCTGCCCACTGTGTCCATAGGGGCGCCTTGCCCGCAGCTGCCGACACCTGACATGGTCTCCTTGCTGGTCTGACGCTCTCCGCTCTCTGCATCCGTCTTGCAAGAGACAGCCTGCGTAATCTTTCCAAATTGCAAATAAGGTCCCATCAGGGTCCTCCTGAAAACCATTTTAGTTGGTCCCTAGGGCAGTGTTTTTCAATCTTTTAAAGAAAAACCCCATGTACCAGTTTGATAAGTACTGATAAGCTACTATTTATTAATAGCGAGGATCCCTATTTATTCAGCACCCCCTGTGTGCCCGGCCCTGTGTCTGTACTAATCTGCTAACCTCTCCATAATCCTCACGTGCCTCCCGTTCGCAGAAGCCCCAGTGCCGCAGGGGGTGTTATGCAGCTGGCCCGGACCCGGGTAGGACTGTGACTGTCCCGTGAGACAGGAGGCAGCCTCTCTATGGACACTTCTGCCTGCCCTCCATACTCTGACCCCTCTCAGGGGACTGGGGCTCCCCTAGGTGGGGGGGCGGGACCCCTCCTGCGCACATACACCGCATTCCTTTAGGGAGTAAGTGCCCGGGACCTGTAGGACAGGGTCCAGCACTCCTCCTGTGGCTTCCAAGGCCATTCATGGTCAGCTCAGGCTTCTGTCTCCAGCCTTCTGCCCTTCCCCTCTACTTGTCCTGTTCCCTGCCTTCCTAGGGTTTCCTCCCCTCGCCTCTTCTGATTCTTGTTCTTCCTCAAGACTTAGCCTAAGCACCACCTCTTCCAGGAAGCCCTCCCTCACACCCCAGGTTGGATCGGAGGGGTCCCACCAGAATGTTTCACCGGCACCAAACACGTCTACTCTCCATCATGACTCTTTCCAAACAGCCATGTCCCTCATCTTTCTCCCCTCCCCCCGCACTGTGAGTTCTCAGATGGAATGAATTGTGTCCCATTTACTCATTCAACAGATACCCGTTGAACACCTATGTGACAGGTGCCATGCTAGGCACAAGAACAGACCAGACCACCCCCTTATGGAAATTACCTTTGTAGCAAGATGTGGAAATGGAAATTCTGAGCAAGATCCCAAGCTGAAATAGATACTACGTCCCACAGAGGCTGGGCAAGAGGGTGTTGTTCCCAGGGCGAGAGCCTGTGTCACTTCCGAGCATACGTGTATGGCCTTGGGGTCAGGGAGTCCGGTCTCCAAATCAGCTCTGGCACCTAACTTGCTGTGTGTCCTTGGGCAGGTAACACAGCTTCCCTGAGCTGCACAACAAGGTTAAAGATTCAGCCTCTGTAGGATTGCGGCGGGGACTAAACTGTGAGTGGTCGCCTGGCACGTGGCTGGTGTTCCACGGACCAAGAACCCTTCACTGCCCCTCCCACCACGCTCTGAGCTTGGTCGTTCATCCAGCCGCGCGCCTCCCGTTTGGTTGGGAGGGAGCAGGTGCTCACACGCGTTCCTGAGCCCCAGCCCCCTGGGTCTTCTGCACCGCTCCCCCCATGGGGGGGGTCTGAGTCACACTCCTGAGGATAGTGTGGCAATTTGCACACCTGCCATCGATGTACTGATTGCCTAGGTCCTCCCACCGTTTCCCAAACTGTGCTTTATTATTCCACTAAATTACTGGTAAGGTGAGAACAGAACAATCTGGTTTTTAAAAATCCATGGAAACGAATGCCCAACAAATAGAAGTGACTGAGGTGTCCTTTTTTAGGTGAATGGATACACAGATTGTTTCTTCTCTATGATGGAATACTCGTCAGTGATAAGAAGAAATGAGAAGGGGCACCTGGGGGCTCCGTCGGTGAAGCGTCTGCCTTCAGCTCATGATCTCAGAGTCCTGGGATCGGGCCCTGTGTGGGGCTCCCTGCTCAGTGGGGCGTCTGCTTCTCCCTCTCCCTCTGTGCTCTCTCTCTAACTCTCTCTCAAGCAAATAAATAAAATCTTACAAAAAAAAAAAAAAAAGAACTGAGCAATCAAGCCACAAGGACATGGAGAAGTTTGAATGCACATTGCTAAGCCTAGAGACCAGTCAGAGGAGGCCATATACTGTAGGGTTCCAACTCCATGACATTCTGGAAAAGGCAGAATTATGGAGACAGTAAAAGGATCCGTGGTTGCCAGGGGTTGGGGGAGGGAGGGATGAGTAGATGGACCACAGGGGATTTAGAAAGTGAAACTATTCTGTGTGACACTATAATGGTAGATACATGTCATTACACATTTGTCCAAACCCAAAGAATATACCCCAGCAAGGGTGGACCGTAATGTAAACTCTGGACTTCCGTTAATAATGTATCAAGACCGGTTCACCGATCACATGTGCTTGTAACACGAATGCAAAATGCTAGTAACAGGGAAACGCTGAGTGTGAGAGGCCGGGGATACGCGGGGATACGCGGGAGCCCACTGTACTTTGCACTCAATTTTTCTGCAAACCTAAAAACACTCTCGAAAATAGTCTATTGATAAAATTTAAAAGAGAAAAAAAAAGAGAGATTCCCTTGGAAGAATACAAATTCCACGTAATGACATACTGAGAACGCTCCAGTGGGATTTCAGGTTGGAATTCTGAAGCTGGAGAGGAAGGGGGGTCCAGTGGGGGCCTGGGACTGTACACACCCTTCTCCCTATGTTTGTGGCTAGAGCCAGTCTCGGGGGGGGGGGTAGAACTAGTCCTTTGTGGAGGGTGTAGAGCTGCCTCGACCACTAGACACATCAGCGAGCCAGATGATGTGACTATCAATTGTCTGGTAGCCCCATTAAATAAAGAGAAATAATCTTCAGTTGTATATTTTCTGTAACCCAGTTGTCCAGAATAATATCATTTCAGCATGTAATAAAATTATTAGATATTTTACATTCTTTTTTGGGGGTTACTAAGTCTTTGAAATCTGGTATTTCACACTGACATCTCGACCGGGGCTGGCCAAGTGCTCAGGAACAGCCTGTGGCCCGTGGCTCCCACCGTGGACAGCACAGCTCAGAAGGCCATAGAATAATCTGGGGGAGCCGGTGTGTTGAGCTCTGGGAGGAAAGGGAGCCTTCCCCCCACCTGCTCCTGCCCATCTTTGTTCCTCTCTGTGGTTGAGGGTGTGCCAATTAAAAATTAATTTTTAGAGTTGCTCCCATCTCACAAACTCCTCCCGGGCAAGTGTCTGTGCCCAGGGCTCAGTCTGCACGAGGCAGAGCAGGCCCGGCTCCGTGTTGCCGCTGCGGCTTCGTACCACCAAAGCCGGTGGATTTTCTCTTTTTCCCAGTCTTCATTTTGCTTTGTCAATGTGAGAGGGAGTTAAATGTAAGGGACAATAGGGGTTCATGTAGCCACAGCCTATCTGTGCCCCACACGAACCCCCGAGAGGAGAATTCTCCTGGCCACGCCGCCAGAACGAATGGGACTCCTTAGCTTTTGCCCCTTCTGAGACGAGGAGAGCACCTGTGAGCTGGAGTCTCTGCAGCTCCTTCCTCCCTCCCGCCCAGGGCAGGCATCAGTAGTCCATCTCCGCTCTCTCTGTGAGGTGGCTTCTATGCTAGTCCTTCTCTGCTGCTCCAGTGGACTGGAGACAGCCCCCAGCTACCCCCAGTTTGCTATCCCTGCTCTAGGACATGGCCCCATCTGATCTTTGCAGCTTTACTTCTCACTGTTGCCTCCTCTGTGGACTTCACATTCCAGCAGCATCAAATGATTCTTCATTTTCTTGAACACCCAGGGGCGCTATGTGTGGTTGGGCAGGTTGTTCACTGTGCAGGGGCTCCCAGCCAAGTGGTGAGCAGGGCAGCACATCCAGCCCGATGTCCACTCACCAAGCCGTGCACCTTGGGCTGAGGACACATGCGCCCAGGGTACCTTTGGTCCAGTTTGCACAGAGGCACACGTGCTCCTACTGGCCCATGACTATCCCGTGTCTAGGCCTCGGCCTGTGCGTTCCTTCCACATGGGCTGTACTTTCCTTAGCATTTCATCCCCATTCTTTGAAGTCTGGCTCTAATCTCTTCACCTCTTCAGGCTAGCGGGAAGCGCTGGAGCTTCCTTGTGTCCCTCACTGGGCTCCGCCGATCATTCTTATTTAAGAACTGTGTGGGTCAGTTCCTGTCCACGCGGAACTGTGCACTTGAGTCTGGAGGCCGTCTGATTTTTCTCCGCATCCCCAGTGCCAGCCTGGGGCCTGGAGAAAGTGCACAGGCTTGGCTGAACACGGCATTTCTAATGAAGCTGTGAGAGCAAGCCGGCCTCGCCGGCTCAGAGAGCCTGCTCTAACTGTGCCGTGGGCTATCTCATTTAACGCTTGCAACGCGCTCTGAGCTGAAAGCTGTTACTGCCGCCCTGGTCCATGGATGGCGTGAGGGCAGGCTGAGACCCTGCCCCGGGAGCACTTTCCGTCAAGGCCCACTCACCCTCTGATGGGTCAGGTTTTCCAGGATCGCTGTGGGGGAGGGCGGGGAGGCGTGGTCACCAGTAACAATAATCTGACAGCCTGATCTAGGACAGAGGCCACGCTCTGGCCGACACAGGTCTAGGCTCGTTTGGTAGATCAGCTCACGTGTGTGCAACTCTGTGTCAGGTGCTCTGCACACATCTCGAAGTAAGTGTGTTTCTCTCTCTCCCCCCTCCCCCCTCCCCCCTCCCCTTTTTTCTTTTCCTGAGCAGTAAGCTAAGGCTTAAGACTGTCAGAGCTAGCGAGTGACAGAGCCAAGACTTGCTGGGGGAAGCTGGCTTCAGTGCCTGGCGCCTGGCTCTGCACCCCGCGGCCTCTCAAAGCCCTTTCCGTGGAGCGGGGAGTCTGGAAAGTTCCTCCTTTCCAAGACCAAAGCCAAGCCCTGGGGAAGACAGGGCAGTCCAGTGGGGGGCCCATGGGCCCTGGAGGCAGCCAGCCTGGGGCCAATGCCAGCTCTGCCACTGACCCGTGGAGAGCCTCGGGCAAGGTGCCTGAGCTGTGTCTCAGTTTCCTCGGCTATGAAATGGGTGCACTGCTAGACTCTGTGGCTACAGATGTGACAGGGCTTGGAAGAGACCACATGCTGACGTGCCCGGTGCCGGAGCGCTCACGCCCAGCTAAGCTTTCGGGTGGAGGACGGGGCTGGGTTTTGGGGACCGTGGCACTGCACCAAGGCCTTAGCTTCTCTGAGCCTCAGTTTCCTCGACTGTCTCATGAGCATGAAACTGAAGGTGGAAGTGTGTGATGGGACAGAGTCCTTAGCTGGGTGTTAGGGGTTCAGTCCTGAGGAAGGGCCTGACCCCCATCCCTAGGAAGCCTGGAGTTGAGCCCAGAGGTGCTTTTCCACAATGGGCTTGAGGGCCCAACGGAGCCCACAGGAAGGAAGGAAGGAAGCGTGTTTTTCTGGGCCGAGGGTTTTCACTGGATTCTCAGGCCGACAGTCATCTGAAGAGCCAGGGAGGCCCCAAGACAGGGAGGGGAGCTGCGCTGAGTCACTGTGGGCCTGGCAGCCTCAGAGGGCCAGGCCTCTCGTCGAGCTCACTGGCTGGAACACAGAGCAGGCGGCAGGTGGGCTGAGCCGGCATAAGCGCTGTCGGGGGGCCCCTTGGACCCCGGGCCCAACCCCGGGAGCAGGTGTGGGGCCCCGAGCAGGGTGAGTGCGGGTTGCCACAGATTGCCCGCTGCCTGCCCACCTCCCCTGCAAGAGCTTGGGGGAAACACATTCCTAAATAAATAAGAAACACAGGCAGCAAAAATAATATCGAAGCGCTCACCTTGCTCAGGACTTTTGACAGGCCTGCTCTGCCAGCTCTGGGCGCTCTCTGTCTCTGCCAGTTACGGCCTCTGCCTGCCACATGTTGCCACAGGAGCGCTAAGTCAACTCACCGTCACCCGCTGCTGCTGGAAAGTTCTCGGCACCCCCTCTTGGCGCCCCTGGGCTCTCCTCGGACTTCTTCGGAGCCAGGTCCTTCTCAGGAAGCTCCCCATTTGGGGGCAGTGGGTGGGGGGGCCGGGTGGTTAGAGCACGTGGGCTTTGGTGTCAGCCCCCCAGGCTAGAATCCTGCCCTGCTTCCCCTGCTAGCCCGGGCTGCTCATTTGTGCTTTCGGAGCCTTGGCTGCCTCATCAGGAAAGTGGGAGCAGCGCTGGAGGACCTGGGGCAGGGCAGGGGAGGCTCAGTGGAAGCTGGTTACCCTTATTATCACTGTGCTTGGGTCTGGGGAGGCGTGGAGGGGCTCTCTCTGTGCCGAGGGTGCCACGGAGGAGAGGCTCTGAGACCAGTGCTGTGAGACAGGGAGGAGCCAGGAGGGCTGAGTTCTCATGGGCTGTTTGGGCTGAGTCCCTGCCCCTCACCGCCCCGCAGGTCTCAGTTTGCTCCTCTGCTCAGTGGGCAGCTGGCTTCATCTGAGGATCTCCTTGGGCACCTAGAGGGGCACTGGTCTAGGAACACACTGTGTTCAGGGGGAGCACGGGTGCTCTAGCTACAGGGACAGGTTCCTGGGAGGACAGAATCCAGCCCAGTGACACCCGCCCTCATCGGCGCCCCAGCAAGGGCCCAAGCCCAGGACTCCCTGCCTGTCCCCGCTGCAGCCTCTGTCCTGCCCCGTGAGCCCTACCTGGTGGCCCTCCGTCCCAGCACCCCTCCCTAGGCCTCAGCCCCCCAAGGTCTCAGTCCAATTCCATCTCCCCCAGGAAGCATGTGTCAGCCAGGGGCCAACCAGGAGCTGGAACCCCACCGGTCATTCCCGGAGAGCAGCCCGAGCATAAACAAGCATTCCACGCCACCACATTAGCATGGCTGTCATCCGCAAAACAGAAAACAGGTGTTGGCGAGCCTGTGGAGAGACTGGAACCCTCGTGCGTCGCTGGTCGGGACGCCACAGAGTGCAGCCGCCGTGGAAAATGTTATGGTGGGTCCAAGAAATTAAACATAGGCTCACCACGTGATCCCGCGACTCCACTTCTGGGTATCCATGCAAAAGAAATGAGAGCAGGGACTCCTGCCAATGTGTACAGCACCGTCCACGAGGAGCCAGAGGGTGGAAGCAAAGCCAGCGTCCATCAACGGGTGAACGGGTCAACAGAAGTGGTCCATCCAGACGGTGGAATATTATTCAGGCTTAAAAAGGAAGGATCTTCTGACACCTGCTACAGCGTGGATGAACCTCGAGACCCCGAGGCTGAGTGAAATAAGCCAGTCGCTGAAGGACAAACACTGTATGATCCCACTTACATGACGTGCGTAGAATTGTCGGATTCACGAGACAGAAAGTGAATGGTGGTCACCAGAAGCTGGCGGACGGGTTGGGGAGTTAGCGTTTAATGGAGACTGAGTTTCACTTCTGCACGAAGGAAAGGCTCAGGGGACGAGCCATGGTGGCAGTGGTTGCACAGCGATGTGAGTGTATCTAATGCCGCTGAACCGTGCCCTTAAAAATGGCTTCGATGGGGGGCGCCTGGGTAGCGCAGTCGTTAAAGCGTCTGCCTTCGGCTCAGGGCGTGATCCCAGCGTACCGGGATCGAGTCCCACATCGGGCTCCTCCGCTATGAGCCTGCTTCTTCCTCTCCCACTCCCCCTGCTGTGTTCCCTCTCTCGCTGGCTGTGTCTCTGTCACATAAATAAATAAAATCTTTAAAAAAAAATGGCTACGATGGTAAATTTTGTCATATGTATTTCAGCACAATTAGAAATAGAAAAGTGCTAATGGCTGAGATCATTACTCGACCCCTGGAAAGAGCACGCTAAGGTGTCGTGGGATTGGGAAGCAGTCCCCTGGTGACCAGGTAGATGGCGGAATATCAGCATTTACATGACCGAGGAGTGGGCGCGGCCTGGTGGCGCTGGGGTCTCTGCGGGGGGAGGCTGACCAACCATCCTGGTTTGCACAGAGCTGGGGGGCGATCCGGGGACAGGAGGCTTTCAGCACTGGGCGGAACTATGCCTGAATCCTTTTGTTAGCTCAGTAATAAAAACACCAATTACCTATCATGCGCTTGGCAGGGCAATGAGGCTTTTGTACACGTGGCGTTTAATTGTTGCGTCAACTCCTCCATGTTGTGGTTAGGGCTATTGGGCTCAGAGACAGGAAGTGCTTTGCACAAGGCCACACAGCTCTGTAGGAGGCAGGGTTTCAGGGAAGCTCGGGTCCCTCTCTGGCCGCTCCTACCCCGTGTGTCCCTCAGAGGCTGGCAGCTGCTCAGTTTCACTTGCTGGTGACGCGTCCAGCAGGAAAGGCCAGGCAGCGGGTGCTCACCTCCCGCCCGGCTTTCTGGGGGAGCCGCCGAAGATGCAGGTGGAGTTGCTTTTTTATTTCTCGTAGAGCTCCGATGTGTTCTCACCTCGCCATCCGATGGCAGGCCCGCGGTGAGAATTAATCTCAGGGAAGGTGAGAGCACGCAAGACAAGCTGCGCGGAGTTCTGCATAAAAATAAAATGTGGGATTGAATGAAGCTGGGGATACATCATTTCTATCTGACGTGCAGAAGGTTTTGCTCTCCATGTGAGCAGCGCACAGGAGATCTACGAGCCCGATCCTGGGCAGGGTGCTGGGCTCCCCGGGGGGCTCGCGCCGGAACGGGGGGCAGAGAGGGGCAGCGAGCTCGCGCCAGGAAGGAGAGACGGCCTTGAGTATAAACATGACAGATGCCCTGGTGTAAAAGGTGACAATTTGCCTACACAGTGAAATGGTGCTGTCAAGACATCAGGGTATTTGGGGACTTGCATTCGGAAAGGAGGTGTTTGAAAATGCAGGCAGCCGGGAGCTCCTTTGGCCGCCTCAGAGCTCCAGAAGTGATGTTTTGTAATTCTGCCTTATGATCTGTGAGGGTTTATCACGGCGCTAATCGGCCTAATGATGACGGGAACTCAGTCATTCCCACTTAGATGCCAGGTTTTAAGTAATCATAGGCGCTCAGCAGGCCCCTCGGCTGTGCGCTGGGAGGGCCTGGGGTGATCGCCCCTCTGCCTGCTTCTGGTAAATGAGCTCGGCTCCCACCGGGGCGGGCGGCTTCTCCGTGGCTGGGGAAACGGTCTCCAGTCTCCCCGGGACCCGTCCTCTGCCTACCGGTCCTGAAGCCGGAGCGAGGACCGCTCCCGGGTCCACCCACCGGCCGTGGGCCGTGGTCACCCGAGGAGGCCAAGGCTGCGTGGGCCCCTGGCCGGGGCGCCGGGTGCCCAGGCTGGATCCTTTGGAGTTTCCACTCTTCGTGCGAAAATTTAAAACCCGTGTTTATGATAATGCCCTTGTTCCCATGGACACCAGTGAACTGCACAACCAAGATTAATGGCGAACCATCGAGACCGGTCCTAAAAGATGGTCCCTCTTGTGGATTACGGTCTGTCACGCGGCATCCATTAGCGCCGAGCGCAGGGTCCTCATGATGCTGGTATCATTGGGACCAGCGCACGCCACTGCGAGATGGCATTTCCACCGCACATCAACGGATCATTTCGCCACTGCTGAAGGCATCGTAAATTGGACTTATAGCTCAGCTGCTGGCATAAATAAGTCCCTTTGATAGTTAGTGGAAGACGTTATGACACTCCAGGGTACAGGAGGGGACATTGGCACTGTCATTTTTTTTCTCCAGCCCTGGCACCCTGGTGCCTGTGATCTTTCTGAAGATTCAGGGCACGCGCTCTTCATTACGGCTTGGGCACCAGGGACTTGTTTTTTTTGCAAGATTAATGAGCGCCACGGAAATTCTCCAGCGCATCTCGATAATTAAGTCTTTGTTTATCAAAAAACAAGTTATATTAGGAGCAGAAAATTCGCAGTAATTATTCATAATTCTAACAATTCAAGTATAGCTACCTCATTTGCCTGGGTAATTCTGCTTTTTAATTTCTTGCATACATTTGCATATTAATTTTGCCCGTCGGCTGCAGCAGGCTTGACAGTTTGCTACTATGTGATGGTTTTCACAGGGGTGCGACTCAGTTGGGTGGCATTTCGACTGGGTGCAATGATAAATTATGAATTTTCTAATTTGCTGCATAATGAGGTAACCCCTTCCAACCCAATTAAAAAGAATCACCGGGATCTGTGGTTGTTTTTTTTTTTTTGTAAATATATATTTTCCAGGTATTTTGTCTCATTTTCTTGGCCGTTCACAAACAAGGAGTACGTATTTTTTTCTCTTAAAAAAAAAAAAAAACAAAAACAACCCACCAATGCTTGCATTTGCAGCCTTTCAGGAAGATGGCGACTTTCTGTGCGTCCACGGGGACTCAGGACTGGGGCTTCTCGGGATAGTATTCAGGCCTGTGGCTGGCCACACCTCCGTGCATGTGGCCATCGGGGGCATCCGGTCTGCCCGACAGGTTTCTGTTCTAGCCGGGTGGCCGCGATGCGTGTGGCGGCCGGTGGTGGTGGGGAGCGGAGTGCAGGCAAGGTAGCACGTGTCCAAAGGGAGAGACGCTCGAGGCGCGTTCTAGCCGGTCACGTCTCTCCTATCCACAGACAAGGACGCAAACTCTGCAAGCCTCTTACTTGAAAAATCAACCAAACCAAACCAAACCGAACCAAAATAACAACCCTGATGAGACCTGGCCAGAGGGTACCTGTCTCCCAGGCAAGGTTGCCAGAAGGCCCAAGAGCAGCTGCAGAAGTGGGCTGGGCTGGGGTCCGGCTGTGGAGTTGGAGAGAGGCTCCGGCTCCGGGGACCAGACAGTCGCGGTGGTGAGGGCTATGGCATTTTATTTTCCACACCAGGACTGCCGAGCTGAGCAGAGCATCCAGGCAGCAGGCCGTGTGCCTTCCTGCCTTTCCAGATGGTTCAGGCGTAAGGCAGATAATATCGTCTAATGGTGTAAAAAAATAAGAATTAAAAGCTTTGTACCATCTTGTTGTAACTCCGGTATGAAACAATCCCTGTGAGCGGTGGGGTCGGCACTCAGCTTGGCTTTGCTGGCAGCCCCCTAGCATGGGGCCATATAGCTGGAGCGTGCGGAGGGGGGACCTATGACTTCCTGCCTGCAGGAACATCTCCTGGGCCTTCCCCCCCGCCCCCGACCCCCTCTCCCCGCAGCACATACAGGAAGCGCAGCGCACAGGAGCTCAAGCACAGCCGGTGATGAGGACCCCTACGCTCCCTGCCAAGCACATTATCGCATCTTACATGCGGGCCCGATCCTTGGGCCATGGGTGGGACCCCAATTGGAGGATGCAGTTCCGTTCCATCACCTCCCAGACCAGATATGCCTTATACTAGGTGCAGACTCATGGAGCCTCTGCGTTAGCACAGATCTCAAAGCCCGGCTTGTCCAGCTTCTGCTGGGTTTCTTTGTACAGTATTCCCATGAAGAAATGTCCAAATTTCCCTTGCATACCTCTAGTGACGGGGGACTCATTGCTTCCCCGTGCAATCCACTCTGTCTTGAGATAATTCTGCTTGTGGGAAATCATTCTCAAATATGCTTTCGTATCATTTCTCCCCACTGACCCTGTTTTCCTCCCGGCTTTTGCCATTCGATGCTATGTTTGCTTCTTGTTTTCTGGAGGTTTATAGACTTTATCTTTTTAGCCAGACCACGTGGCCCTCGGGGTCATGCACCGGCTTATGCTTTTCTGAATCACCTGTGCCTTGTGCGGGGCTCCTCTCACAGGAGGTGCTAAAACAACAATTGCTGGCTGTTATTTAAGCACTAACACAAATTCGTTGCAAAAGCCAATCCGGGGAATTCAAAAGGACATTGGGAACAGGCAGAGTTAGGACGCAGCCTCATGGAAACGGGCTGGGACTCGCCCAGAACCAGACAGCCCTATTCTTAAAGGCTCCAGAAAGAAAACATGAATTGGGTACCTCTTTCACACTGTCCTTTCTTGTTTTCTGGAGGTTTCCAGCACTTACCTTTGTAGCCAGACTATGAGCTCATTAAGACCCAAACACTGTCCTCAATACGTAGTCGTTGGCAAATTCAAGTGTCAGGGCAGACACTTGCTACACAATCTTGATCTATTTTGATTGTTTTTGTTTTTTTTTTAATCTGCAAGGTGATCTTTTAATGCTTACTCAATCAATAGCGACCAAGCTGTAACTGTGCAGGCGCCTTGCCTTTGTGGGTGAGAACAGGCCTGGTCCCTGACCTCAGGGAGCTTCCTGGTTTTGCTCAAAATAGGGTCTGGGTTGAGATGAGTCGTTTTCCACAGTGTGTGCCACGGAGCCCTGGGGTTCCCTGGAAGTGTCTCAGGGACAGAATTTTTTCTTTTTTTAAAAGATGTATTTATTTGAGAGATAGAGAGAGAGAGCATGAGCAGGAGGGGCAGAGGGGGAGAGGGAGAGAGAGAGAGAGAGAGAGAGAATCCCAGGCAGACTCCCTGCCAAGCCTGGAGCCTGACACAGGCCTCGATCTCACAATCCTAAGATCATGACCTGAGCCAGAATCAAGAGTCATGTTTAACTGACTGAGTCACCCAGGTGCCCCTCAGGGACAGAATTTCAACGGCCACCTCTTGAAAGGATTAAATAGGTAACAACACAGTTATGAAGCATTCACAGTGTCTGAGGCACTGTTCTAAATACTTCGCCTGTATTAAGTCATTGACTTAGTAGAGACTAGTATTGGCCCATATTGCCGAGGAGGACATGGAGGAAGGGCTACCAGATTGAATTCAGGCTTCCCAATTAAGTCTGGATCTTGGATAAATAACACCTTTCTTTAGTGTAAGTATGTTGCAAATATTGGGGCATAGTATAATATATGCACTATATACATGGGGCATACTTATACTATTTTTAAATATATACACTTTTTATATATTTATATATGTATTAAATCATTTATCTGAAGTTTAAATATATCTGGGCATCCTGTATTTTAATTTGCTAAATATGCTAACTATAAACTGAGGCCCAGAGAGGTTTGGTCACTTATTCCAAATCCCACAGCTAGTAAGTGGTTTTGAGTCCACACTTTTAAACCGCTCTGCTATACTGCTTCTGTAAATCCCCCATCTGTATCGGTTGAATGAACAAGGTATAAAAAATGCATCACCCCATTCCTAGGTGCCTAGCGGGCTCTATGAATGCTAGTTCCTTTCCCTCTTTCCCACCCGCCTTACCCTTAGCACGCACTGTTCAATTAGCTCGTTTTCCAGGCCTCCATCATTCATCCCTGTACTAACGTCACTGGTCTTTACCGCAGTCAAGTGCCACCTGTACTTTTATCTATTCAATATTATTTTTTAATTTTACACAGCAATATACTTACCTAAAAAGGAACTTTGAGATCACTATCAGAGGTGAAAAACCAGGAACCCATGCCATAAATGGAAGGTAACTCCAAGATGTACAAGGAAAACACGACGTTACATACTTTCCTCTGCTCTAGGGGTTAAGCTCCAAGCCTGCTCTTTGTTAAACAGGGAGATCTGCAGACATTAGAAAGGTGTTAAAGTCATGCCAGCACTTAACAGAGACTTTCTGCTGGAGATAATTAAAAAGGATAAAAGAAAACCAGCACATGAGTTAATGTTGGTATGCTGTGTCTGGAAACCACCCAAAATCATCTCATGCTACCCCAGAAAGATATGTCCCCCACTTTTGGTGAAATAATTGAATTAATGACCGTGACAGGGATCTTTTGACTAGCAAGCACAAAAACAGTGTGTTTGGGGCCCCTTTCTTGTGCAGAAAGCCGGTGACCCAAGGAGGTTGCAGTAATTGGATTCAGGGTGGCCACCGCCTTCCAGATCTGAGGCAATACAGTGGCAAACTCCACCAGGACCTTGGTGAGCTGATGGCATCGAATGAATGACCATGCTTCACCTTTTGGCAACTATGGTTCCTTCCAACTCTGAGATTCTATGAGCAGACGATGTTCCCACCCATATACCTAGCTTGGTTGGGGAACTACAGCTGTCCTCAAATGCCAGTTTCAGTACTTGGGAGGGAGTTAGAGGGATGAGAATGGCAATTTCACATCAATTTCATTCCTTGGTCCCAACACCTTAGCTTTCCCAACAATAGGTGGTAATTTACTAGGGGCCCTCAAGCCTCATCTGGTATATTTTCTTTCATTTATGCATTTATTCATTCCGTGATTACGCAACAGACATTTACTAAGTGCATTGTGTGGGATGCTAGAAATCTAGAAATGATTAAGACAAGAATCATGCCTTGGAGGACCACTAGTGACCATTTTACTTGTTACTTCCCACTCATTACCTTCCTCAATCCCCCACCAGCTGGTGCTGGTTTGCATCTTTGGGATGCTTATGAAGGAGGCAGTTTGGAGGACAGGAGCTTAGCACTTGGAACCAAAAGAACTGGGCCTAACAGTCATTTCTACAGGCCTGCATGTTGTGGGCTTATAGCAACAGCATCTAGAATTTGAAGGACCCAGACTCCTGATGTAAGACCTGTTTTAGGGTTGGACAGTTGGGGGGTCTTGGCTGAAACATCCATGAAACTAATGGGCAGAGAGGGCCTTGTGGAAGAACTTCCATGCATCTTGAGCTCTTAAGCAAAAATTTAAAAGCACATGAAGAAATTCAATGCAACAAGAGACAGTATATCTGTCACATGGAAGAATTCAAACCCAAGGAAATAGAAATCATGACAATGGTGAACATGTATTGAAGGCTGAGTATATGCTAGGCACTGTTCCAGATGATTTACATGTATTGACCCATTTAAGCTACCAAAAAGCTCTAGTAAGTATCCATTATAATTATCATAATTTTTAAGTAAAAAGAAATAGAGGTATAGTCAGCTTACCCCAAGATTACATAACTAGTACATGACAGAGCTGGAATTGACCCAGACAGTCTGGCTCTGAATCCCTCATGCTTAACTGCTCTTTTGCCAAAACTGCTGTTGATAAATCTGAAAAGAATTAAAATACATATGTTTCTAATTCCCAACTAGATTAAGATCAGAATATCATCCTTAAAGTAAAGAAAATCTTGTTAAAGACCAGAAATAAGCTACAGGAAATATTGGAAATAAAAGAGTTATATTTTTAAAAAGTCGAATGGAGTAGATAAGAGATTAGAGACAGCTGGAGAGAGAATTAGTGAATTGGAAGCCACAAGTGAGTGGTGTCCCCCGAACCCCCTGAAAGTGACGCAGAGTGATAAAAACAGATAACATGAAGGAGGTGTGGAGCCATGGAGAGGGAAGCCTGGAAGGTCTGAAGCAGTGTACAAAAAATCCCCATGTAGACACAGCATAGTGGAATTACAGAATGGTAAAGATAAAGGGAAATAAGCAAAAAGAAAAAGTTGGTGCTGTCAGCTTGGGACAGTTATAAGTGTTTTCCGTCCAAGTGCTGTGCTGAGAGCTTTTCCTGTTTGTTTTCATTTCATCTCCTAAACCACACTGATTAGTTTTTCCATTTTAAAGATGAGAAAACTGGGTGTCAGAGAATTTAAGACGTGCTAAGTGTGCAGTAAATCTTTGCTGAAGGAAGATGTTGCTCTAGGGCCTATTAGGGGTCATGTGTGGTCATTTATCTTCTTGGAGCTTAATTTTGTTCCCTCTGGTTTTAAATGAGAATGATAAAAACCAGTCCTTCTCACCTCATAGGATTGTTTACATTGGTGAGAAAGGAAGTGGGAAAAAAGTAGAACTCTGGTGCCTTTCACCCTGCTTCATTTTTTGACTCTGTGGCCATTAACTTTAGAGTTTCATGGCGCTGGCATCTTATATTATCTTTTTAAATTAAAATGTGTTATTTTGGGATAACAGCAGGTAATATCCAAGTATATGCCAAAGTGGGATTTAAACAGTATAGAAAATATATTAAGAAAATGAAAAACCCTGTTTAATCCCTCCAGTTCCTCCTGTAAGCTCATACGAGCTGAGAGGCAATCACTGCTAATAATGCCTCCTTTAGACCTGTCTCTATTCATTTACATGCTTGTATCTACCTTGTTCTTTATATAAATTGTAACCCATTATACATAATACATTCCAAATGTTCTCACTTAATAAAGTGTTTGAAGAGTCTTTCTATAACAAGACGTATGCGCCTGTCTCCTTTTTTGCAACTACTGCATAATATTTCATAGGACGAATATCACTCCGTTCTTTTAATTATTTCTATATTAAAAGGTATTTAGGTGGGTCCTAGACTTCCTATTATAGATAATGCTTATGTGCACCTCTTATAAATGTTCCTAGGGATGCATTTTTTATATTTCTGCAGGATATTGTCCAAGAAGGAGAATTTGGGGGTCAAAATATTATTAAATTGATAATGCAGTTGGATATGACTCAATCTTCTTCCCCCCCAAAAGCTGCACTTAAGAGTTTCATTAACACTTTCTCAGAGCGCTAATTTCCCCTTCCTTCATCAACAATGGAGTTCATTTACCTTTGAAATGTTTGTCCTTACCACTCTCCGGGAGGGCAAGTATATTAGGCTATGGGGTCAGAAGAAAGGTGGACTCTAACCGGCAACAAAGAAACAAAAACCCACGTGAATCAGAGTAGATGAGGATGGAATACAGGTGTTCCCTCTACTCCTGCTGTGGGACATGCAATGGGACCAGCACCTGCTCCCTCCTGCCCTCAGGGACTGGAGTCTAGGAGGCGAGTCGGGTAATCAGGAGGCAATCCCAGAGGGCTGTGTGGCTTGAACAGGGAAGTCCTAGGTGCCATGAGTGCTCACAGCATGGCATCTGCCTGGGTTTGGGGGCAAGTGATGTCTTCCAGAAGGGAGGGAGTAACGTGCGAGCTGAGGCCCCCCTCCCAGATTTCGGGGGGGGAGTTAGTTAGGAGAAAGGCATGCAGGGTGGTGGGGAGGGGAGTGACCGGGGACAGGACTGGAGGAGAGAGCGCCACAGGTCTATTATGGCTGAAGCAAAATGGATGGGGGGAGGCTGGACAGTCCCACTGGACAGCATGAAACCGCCAGGGGTCTGTACCCAGCGGCTGATTGGTTTATCCTTCCCCCCTGCAGGAGCACTCTGGCTGCTTTGTGGAGAGTGAATTGGGAACTATAAGGGTGGGGGGAGGCGATCTGGAAACAAGGCAGGAGGTGGCCCAGGCAGGAGACGATCAGTGGCCGAGAGCAGGGGCTGGCAGTGGCATGCAGAGCAGGGATGCATGGGAGACAGGTGTCCTAGGGAGAGTCAGATGACCCCGACGGTGCCTGGGTTTCTGGCTTGGGTCCCAAGTGGACACTGGTGTTATCCAGCAAGGTAGCACTGGAACCAGGGTGGGTGAGCCAAATTCTGTTTGTGAAAAACATTTTTTTATCATATGTAGTATCATATATTAAAATTATGGACTGCATATAGCTTATTACAAATGCAATAATCTTTGTATTAGATGATGGTTTATAATTAAAATTAAAAATACATAAAAGAGGTGTAAAAGACTTTAAAAACTATATGCATTCTCCTGGAAAGAACAACAAGAAATACGTATATAGACCTAAGAGATGGCAGATTTTACATTTATCGGGTCATTTATCCTTATCATAAGTCTATGGGGTAAGCATGAGTATTCTCATTTTCTGATGAGGAAACTGAGCCACAGAGAGGTTAGGTAACTTGCTCAAGGTCACCCAGCTTGCAAATATCAGAGCTAGAATTTGAATGTAGGAAGTTGGCTCTAGAGCTTTACTTAAAAATCCACCTGACATATTATTTGTTGCTGGAGAGTATAAAGTATCAACGAATAATGAAAAATCAGTTTAGCAAAGTAGGTGCTTTGGGGTGGGGGAAAGAGGATTTGATGGGGAGATCTACACAGGGGCTTCGGCTGCACTGGTGGGTTATGTCTTAAACCGTAAGGTGAGTACAGAGATGACGATCGTTTTACTACCTCTAACTGCACAAGTTAAATATTTCAGAGCAAACGTTCATGTTCCACATGAAATCCTTATGCACTTGGAGCCCTCTTTCAGAGTGTTTGGCTAGAATTAAGTGAATCTGAGACTCAGAAGAAGCACACTTACTAAAAATCCAAAGTTAAATACTTATTGATCTTTGCTTTGTGGTTTTCTGGATTAATCTTAGTTGGAAATCCACAGTCTCCCATTGAAAAGGCAAACTGGAAACGAAGGACCTTGTGTATTAGGAATTGTAAAATAGAAGCTGGACCATGGTGGTTTGAACAAATAAGGTTTTTCTCATTTAATTAAAAAATTTAGAAAAAGGGACTGTTAGCATGGGCTTAGCATCCTAAGGATTTCAGAATCAGGTTGTTTACTTTTTACTTTTTTTCTTTTCTTTTCTTTTCTTTTTTTTTGGTCTTTTCCTCATGATGCCAAGATGGCTGCTGACTCTCCAGCTATTAGGTTTATGTCACCAGGGGAAAGGTTTAAAGGACATACCTTCCAGCTTAGTCAGCTTCATTTAAAAAATTTGCCAGAAAACCTCACTCAAGACTTTCCATCTACATGTCATGGGCCACATCATTGCAAGGGAAAAAGGAAAATGTGCTTCTTTTTTTTTTTTTTTTTTAAATAAGTTGGCAAATTGCCACCTGCCAAAGTATAGGGGTTTTGTTAGTGAGAAGGAAAGAAAAAACAGATTTTGAATATTTATTAGCAGTCTCTGCCACAGACCTCCATGACCCCCTTTTGTCTCTTTTTTCCAGTGATGCAGAATAAAATGGGAAATTGAACCCCACTTTTGTTTCCTGCTAATTGTTCTTATAAAATGCCCTTTTCACTCCAAGTCTAAGGCAGCCCATTTTAGAATGTCCAGAAAAAGAAAAAAAAAAAAGAAAGAAAGAAATCTGGAAAATTCTTAGTCACAGAATATTTCCTAAATCACAGCAGAAAAAGAAAAAAAAAAGGACTTTTCTAAAATAATGGTACGGGGCAGATCTTGTGTCTTTCCGAATTTGCTATCGCTTTGGGTCGGTAAAAGTCACTTTTAATCCTTAAAATACTAGAAGGCTTTCAATCAAGCCATTTTAAGTACACTCATTCGTGAGAGAGTTTATTTCTATTTTGTATTGTCTTCCCTTTTTGTAAATACCACCGAAGTTGAGTGTTTGCTTTGTCATGTGTTAGTTTGTTTATTTATTCTGGGGTTCCGTTCAACTGCCAGACAGCTGGGTTATGGAAATGCCAATTATGAATTCCCCACAGATCTGAGCACTGAATTTTCCACAAAACTGGTTTGATTTTTTTGTTTTTTTTCTTTAAAGCAAGGCAAGCTAACTAAATTTTAAGCAAACTTTAGACAAAGAACTCAATAATGTTGTTTGCCATGACGTGGTATGGAAATCCGGAGGGAATTTTGTGCCCTAAGAAATCGCAGTTTGGAATGAAACGGTGTAAGGTACCAGAGGCAAGAGTTCTGTCCGGCTGCTTCGATGATACAAGCGCTCCCTGCTAAGCCTTGGAAAGCACTTTACAGTTTACAAGGGACATTCACACGCATCCGCTCATGTCTCGGGACCATTGCAGAGGTTGGTAGAGAGGGGTGCATGCGGCTATCAGAGCAGCTGTTGTAGTCACGTGGCGGCAAGTCCCAAAATGTATTTGCGCCCCTTACGGATGGCTCCCCGCCCCCACCTGCGGCCTGATAATTTGATAAAACCACCGATCGCTTCAGCAGCTTGCAGATCGTGGGAGCTCCCTAGATGGGGGAGCCCGACATTTTCCCTACAAGATATCCCCAACAATTATGTATCCATTCTGGAAATACTTACAGCGCGCTTACCGGGTGCTTAAGGTTGTGCTTCGTGCTGGAAATGTGTTCTCTCCTCTGGTCACTCAACAACCCACGCTTGTTTGGCTCATTCGGCTGGACGACCCTATGAGGGAGAGACTACTGCTCTCCAGGTTTTACAGTTGGGGAAACTGAGGACCAGAGAGCCAGAAGGGTAGCGGGAGGAAAAGTGCTAAACCCGACTCTTTGCTGCCCCCCCACCCCACCCCGGTTGTGAAGAGTGGCGTTCCAGTGAAAGGTCAGTTCCGAATCCCGTGTGTTCTCACGGTGTCCTGTCCTGGACTGGAGTCTGGGAGGACACAAGGAGGCCAGTTCTGCCCCCCGCCCCCTTCACTTGGGTCTGAGCTCTGAGCTTCACATGAAAGAGCCACCGAGAGCACTCTGGCTCGGTTGTCAGTCAAACTAACTGGTGTGTCCCATGCACCAGTCGGTGGCAGTGGGGGTGATATTTAGAAGCATGGGTGGTTGGAGACAAAGATTCAGGAAAGGTCTGGAATGTCGTGCGGTGAAGACAAAGAAGAAAAGCCATGTGTGTATAACGGAGAGGGTCGTGTTCGCGTTGGCAGTTGCTCTGATTTCATTTTGACATCGGAGATTCTAAGTCAAGGGAAATGGAGAGACGGAGTTGCTGGGAACTGAGTAGAATGAAAAAAATGGTGTTTTATGACTATTGACTTTGTGCAGCTAAGAAGGAGCAGAGTCTACTTATGAATAACGGTACCTCGTGTGAGTGGCAAGATGCCAAAGGTGATTACTGTAATTCTAAAGTCTTAGAAGGACAGGACAGAGATATTTAATGACAAAAAAAAAAATTTAAGAAAATGGGGGAAAATAAACTTGAACAGCTAACCAATATTAAGTCAAAACAAATTAATCCCTTGCTTTAATTTGGTAATATTTTAACTCTATCAGATGTGAAAAGCCACAGATGTTGAGTTTCATTAATATGGAATTAGACGTGCAATTGCATATTTTTAAAAATAGTTATTTTGTGTGCTCCAAATTAAAAATTTTGAAGAAATTAGTTTTGAGGCGCAAAGCACATTACGTGCGCAGTTTCTTGGTCTGATTATAAATAGGCCTATTTTCTTCTTATTAAGAGATTTCTGTGTTCTTCTTTTGTTTGAAGAAGATTAACCAAATTGATTTTTTATTTTGTTATTGACTGGGGTTGGGAATACGGTGTGATGTGGGAGCTGGGGGATGAGAGCAGTGCCCATGCGTCAGGTGAGCCCTGTCCACGATGAGATTCTGTGGGCCGAGACACTGGTGTCTCCCTATGGGAGGGTTCTCGGCCCAGATCTGGAATCAGAGGCCGGAAAAGGGAACCTTGAAAGCAGGAGAAGTCACTTTTTGGTCTTGCTCTATTATTTTATAAACAAGGAAGTAAGCTTGGAGAAATCATGTGATCTGCCTAAGCCACCCCACTGTACACTAGCCATGGCCCTTGTTTTAAAGCTTTGATGACATCATCCTCCCTTCCACCACAGGGCCTTTGCACGAACAGTGGCATCCTTTACTTTTCCACTTAGTTCCATCTGATGCCTTCAGATATTGGCCCCACTGGTGCCTTCCCCACTCCTGGGACTAGGTCAGACCTTCCTGTCTTCCTCCTTGCTGGTATTATGTATCTTTCCTCCCAGAGACTTATCCCTTCATTCACTTCCCTTGGTCAAAGCCAGTCATAATGCCAAGCCTGATGCCAGTGAGGGGGGAAGTCTGACGACAATGAGTGGCTACATCATCTTCGTAAGGGTGAAAGGGTAAATAACAGAGCTTGCTACTAGGGCCGAGCAAGGGCCTGGCTTAGGACGCATTCAGTAAATGGTGGCAATGCACACCGACATAACAGAGAGTAAAAGAAAGGAGGAGGCAGGGAGAAAGGGAGGCAGTCTTTATTCATAATGGGGCCACAGTTCGGTGGGGAGAGGGATGTGCAAACAAACTTAATGTGATGTGGTAATTGCCCTAACAGAATGAAGCCAGGAACATAGTTAATAGAACACAGACTCTTATGTCTGATAAACTGGGGTTCAAATGAACATTTGCTGTGAACTTGGTCCATGGTCGACCAACTGTATGCCTGTCAGCAAGTCCCTCAGTGATGTTCCCGTTCGAGGGGGATTTTGCTTTCTGTTTCAGGGTGCACAAGGGTTGAATGGGATCGCCAACACAGCCATCAGTATAGACTGTAACATCTGTGGGAGCTCGCTGATTGTCACCATCACGGTGGTGCCAGGCGTAACGTGTCCGTGGGGGAGGGTCTTCGTGGATGCCTCTGGTGTCCTGCCCATATGGCCTTTATGTACGTAACCCTGGCCCCCACTGCTGTGAGTGTGGGCTGCAACAGCTCTCAGCTGCCCCCCTCTTCTGGAGAACCACCCTTGGTCTACTCATGCCCACTTGACCCGGGGGCAGCAGAGACCTGATGACTGGCTGATTCGGGAGAAAGAGGGGCAGTTCCTTGGCTTCAAGGTGCAGATAACTCTTTCAGTGTGTTTGTGTTCCAGAGGCCCCAGGTCGGGCCCAGCCTTGACCTGAGGCCGCAGCCTTGTTGGCTCCCTCCCTTCCCTGTCCTACAGCCCTCCCTCCATTACGGATCTTTCTCGAAGAGCTCTTGGTCCTGGTGAATCATGTGACCTGGGTTGGGATCCTTGTTCTAGGCTCCGTTTTAAGGAAACTTAGCCTTTTCTTACAGGGTTCCTGTTGGAAAGACTGTCTTAGGCTGCCTGCGTGAAGCCCGAAAATCTTTTCTGGGTTCCCCCTGAACTTTATGATGATTAGGAGTTTTGTGGTGGCGGCGGCAATGGTGGGGATCCAGCTAAGGAAAAGCATTCCAAGAAGAAGGAATAGCATGTGCGAAGATACCGCACCTCCTTGATTGTACAATTAACGTGCCCCCTCCCCCTTCATGGCTTCTGGAATGGCAGTGTGTCTGACAGTTGAACAGCTGTTACTGTAGGAGTGGTTGACCACTGGTGGTGCTTGTAGTCGAGGGGTTCTGTTAGGAGTGGTGTGGACTCCACGAGAGACTCCCCTGGCCATACCCTGGGGAGTGCCTGAGACCCAAGGTGCAGTCTTACATGATTCTCTGGGACTCTCTCGGAGAGCCGAGCCCACAGCCCCCAATTCTTAAGGCCATGTGGACAAAGCCCTGTGACCTGGGCTGATCCCTGTGAACAAGGCTGATGACTTGCAAAGCACGGAGAGCCTTCCCAGGTGTTCCTTGGTACATCGGGGCTTTACATCGGCGTATCTCCTCTCTTGGCAACACACATCACTTCTTGTACCCCAAATATTTTAGACTGAAGGCTTGTTCCCGCAAAGATGCAACAGACCCACCCTTTCAACATGCCTCTTCATCAGAGTGAGCCCTCTCAGGTGACGCCAGTGGGGGTGGACGCTAGGCCAGTTTCACTGTCTGGTCACCATGGAACTTGGTTGCTTTGGCGCCTCCCACGGTGGATGGCCCACCATCGGGAGGGGGAGGTCTGTAACCCAGGGGATGGAGAAGTGGAGATAGGCCCATATGCCCTGAACCCCGAGGAAGCCGAGGCCACCATCGCCAGCCGTCATTTCACGGTGCCATCTTCCTCTTGCCCACTCTCTGGACCAACTCCGGAAGTCTCGTATTTCCCAGGTGCCGATCGTCTACGTCCAGGGACTTGGCTTCCAGAGCCTCTCTCTTTCTCTTCCCACCATGGCTTGGTTCACACTAAAGAAGTAAACCAGTGCTACACATCTGTCAGCCTAAAATTCATGTAGCTATTTGGAAGCAAAACCAAGAAAAACAAAACTGATTAGGGAAAGATCTGCTTTCAGAAAACCTATTTCTGTCACAGGGGGATGGATAAATAAAATAATGTTTCAATAATTTATGCAGCCTGCGCACGAAAAAACATTGGAAATGTGAAACGAGGACGACACATAAAGAGCAACCCAAGTTGAGAGCTGCTTTAATCAGTTCGGTTGATAATTCTAAAATAAATTGGAAAAATCAGTCTTGCTCTCAGCTTTTGAATGATGATGGGATGGTAGGGAGATGTGTGTTCTTTCTCCTGGAAAACGCTTGTTCTTTTTGGTTCCCCCCAGGATGCAGCCCTCAGGCCTGGGTGGGGGTCACCCCTGCTCAGCGGTCCGTCCTCCTGTCTTTCCCTGTCGCCGCACCGCGTGCCTCTGAAGGTCCCAGACCAGCCGCGCCCACCTGGCTTCTCCTGGAACAACTCAGGACCCCTGTGTGGATGAGGTGGACCGGCTCTTGGGGAGTGGAGGGTGGGTTTGCAAGTCTCTATTTTTCAGATTGCCCCCACCTCCCACGTTGGTACTGAGGTGGTCCTGAGGGAACCGTGGGAAAAGGTAGAGACGTATTTCAGTCCTGATCAGCAAACATGCTATCCAACCACTGAGCCCCCCAGGTGCCATAGGAGGCTCTAGGGAGGTAGAAAAATAATCACGTGTGGCGGTGGATGTGGTTTGGGGTCCCCTAGGAAGACAGGACCTTGAAAGTGACCAAACCAGACCCTGAAGGTCCCCTGATGTCTTAATCTGGAGTCTTCTTTTTCCAACTCCCTGCTCATTCCCCAGCCCTTCATATGGAACCTACTGGCTGTGACCAAGCTGGAGGGTCCGTGGAAAGGGAGGAGCACAAGGAGCACTTCCCAGAACCTCCCGTTGGTGAGAGAGAGCCTGGGAGTCCATCCGTAGGACCACAAGCTAATTCCATTTGACTTGATCGGTCAACCTCAGAGATACAGTTGGCAAGCAGCCCGTGTGGTACTGTCTGCATTTCTGGAGTCAAAGGAGAAATGGTTGACTCTCTCATGAAGATGCCAGAAGTGGGAAAAGGGAAATCCAAGGTGCAGCTGGAGACATAGACTGTCCAGTGGGCAACAACCTCCAACTCCCTGAATTCCCACGGTCACGGAGAAGACAGAAACCAATATGGCAGAGGGTCAGAGCCTTAGGAGCAGCACTGTGACTTCCCAAGCCTGGCTCCAAAGGATCCATGTGGACAATGCCTTTCACAGGTTGACCCTCATCAGTCGATGCCTTGTCAGTTCCTACCTCCTTCTTTCTGCTACTGCTCCCATCACCATAGCAGCCAGCGTCCCCTGACAGGAGAGGTGGAAGGAAGGCCCGAAGGTATGACCTTTGCCTTTAGTTTAGTGAAGCTTATCTTTGGCTGTTCTCCAAATACCACTTGCCATGTAATATCCCTCACGAGCACTGATGAGTTTCCAGGTGGTTGGAAGTACACTGGGCATCTTGGTCTCATGGCGAAGACTTGGGTTCATGCGTGACCGCCCCCAAGTCCAGCATCAATAGATGAGACAAATACCAGGGAGTTCAAGTGTCTCATGCCCTATTGTATCTTCAGAGCCTGGATGACTGCCTACCATTTGGGTACCTAGCATCGTTGAATCAGAGAAAGAACACACATGCCAGCTAGGGGGAAGTGTTGGAGAAACAGCTTAAGACAAGAGGCCGTACAGGTGTCACTGTGGGGCTGTGTGTAACAGGATGTGAGAGATGGTGGCCAGAGGCCAAATGGAAGAGACATGGAGGGTGGGTTCTGACTTCAGAGTCTTTCTCTCTCCCCCTTTGAAGACGATACTTGCCTGGATTCTAATTAACCATCTCTCCTTTTAAGCACCTCTCAGTACCCTTCGGTCAATACCTCTCCCATTCCGGTGCAGAAATTCTCCCTCCAATGTTCTAAAACAAGTGGTTGACCAGCTTTCTGTCATACCTACAGTGACAGGGAGCTCATTACTGTCCAAAGAAGCTTTAATGTTGGATAGCTCTCTGTGACACACAGAAGTCTGTTCTGGCCATTTCTACTTGCTGGTCTGGAGTCTGATGTCCAAAAACCTCCAGGAGCTTCGTTTGCCCTGCCCCAGTTCACAGCAGCTCTTTGATAATAGATGTCATCCCCCGAAAGCTTTGCTTCTTAAGAGAGAGTCTCAGTTCTTTCCATAGTCTTCTGTGTGATGTGAACTTGCGACTCTTCATCTCCTGGCTCTCTCCCATTTGCTCGGAGGCATGATGTCCACTAAGGGTGGCCTGCAAGCCAGGGGGTGGAGTGGGGGTGGCGGTGGCTGTCTAGTCTTTCTCTTGTACCTTGCACGTCATTCTTGTGACCCACGGGGCGGTACGAGGGGTGGGCTGAGCTGATCGTATTTTCTCTCTGGGAGGGACTTTTGGCTGTGTGTCCACCTGCACAAAAGCCTCGGGTGCCAGGGAACTGTCTGTCTGGGCTTCTACTCCCATCCCGGCAGGGCGGGAAATCCTCCAGGGCTGAGCCAAGCAGCCTGAAGTCAATCCTATTTTACTCCTTTTGTTTGGCATTTACTGGCCCAAGTGGGTGCTTAGGAAATGTTTGGGGAGTGAAATAAATGCATTTAGTTGCCACACCTGGGCACACTCAAGACTGGCCCGAGAGCGAGCGCTTGAGAAACTGCCCAAACCCCAGGAGCACCACGTTTCTGCTCCAAGAAGGTCTGAAGAGGGTGATCGCTTATCTCTCTCTCCTTCCGTCTGTCTGTCTCTCTCTCGCTCTCCGTTGGAGTTCAGCTCTCTTTCCCTCTCCGAGCCCTCCCTCCCCGGCCCCTTTGTCGACACTTGATCATTTACATCAAGTTGACATTCGCAGAGTTTACTCAGGGGTCTGTAATTGTATTCTTTCCCTGGTTCTGCATTACCAACCATGAAAATGGAATCTTATCATCCCTGACCAATTTTTAATGTACAAAATGATTTGGCTGAGGTTCAAAGGGAGGCACAATTGAAATCAGGTGAATGATACATGTAGTTTTTTTTCAGTTCCTCCGTGCTTAGATTTGATTTTTTTTTTCCGGTATAGCATAGAAGAAAGAGGTCGATTATTTTTGCAAGTTATATAAGTGCGTTTGTGTGCTGTGCGGGTATGAATCTCTATACATCCCGAAAGCACACGTATGTGCGTACGTATTTGCTTATAATAGCATACTCACATTTCACGTGTGTGCACCTATTTAGACATAAGCAAACAAATATAATTATATTGTTTGCAATTTTATTGATGGCAATCAAATTTGCAATGATCCTTAAAATGTATTCAAAACACCCAAAGGGCTGGAACAGCCCTGCAGCTAGTGCCCAGGATTAATGGCTGTAATATTCAAATGAAGCCCTGACACCCCTTTGTTAATTCAGAAAGGAACCCCTAGGGAGAAGGCAGGACTCTCTGGTCCTGGCCAGAATCATCCCAGGTCTTGGAAACACTAATAGGTAACATCCTGATGTCCTTTGGCAGATGTCATCCTAAAAAGAATAGGAAAGAAGCAGGAATGTTTTGCCAAAAAGTATAGGTGATTTGGTAAGTGATTTGTTGAGAGTACTCTAGGAATGGTGTCTTTTTACTCCTCTTCTGAGGTGTGTGGGAGCCAATCAGCCGGTGCACCTGCCTTCAAAGGGCAAAGGCCTTGCTACCCCCTACCCCCTTCCGAGTTCTTGGCCAGAGACTCTGGTGTATGGAACAAAGAGGGGCTCCTGTCTGACAAGGGCTGAACCGGGGGGCACTGTGGGAGTCATGCTGTATCTTGTTAAGTATTGGGCTTGCTCCCATTTTTCTAAAGAGGAAACTGGGGGCTCAGAAAGCTTCAGTAATATTCCCAAGCTCAGACCACCTGGGAAATGGTGGAGTCAAGATGTGAATTTCTATCAAGCTGGTTCCAAGCATGGCCTGTAATTATAATGCCACATGGACGCCTGTTGAGCAAAACCTGTCTTCTTTTGGGCCCTGATGGCCTGGTTCAATGGGGGATACCAGAGGCAGGTTCCATGTGGGCGTCCCCACGGAGCCTATCCAGTTTCTTTTGGGATACCCAGGCAGACAGGATGAGGGTATGGGGGCAAGCCTGAAGTGGGCGGTAGGGTTGTTGTTAACTCAACAACTGTATGAAAGATACCAGCGATCAGACTGACGTCAGCACACACGGAGGTGTCCTGGGTTATGCCTGAGGCTCCGTCTCAGTCTCAGTCCTGCTGATTGTTCTCCTTGGCAACTCAGAGGAGGGCATAGAAGGCTCCTCACCACATCTGCAGTACGAAGTGGGGAGGAAATGTTCTTGCACTGGCTGACGATTCCGGACTTGAAATGATCCTGATGCTTCATCTCGGGTCCACATTATCAAAACGGATCACATCTCGATCCAAAGTTCCCTGCTCCCTGAAAGACCAGTCCCCAATCCCAAATATCACAGCAATAGCTTTTAAGAATACAATTTTCAGTGAGAAAAAGAGCTCTGCCTAACAACGGCCATTACTTACCAAATCCGTTTGGTGGGCCAGGCATTTTATAATTGATTAGTCCCCTTTAATTCTCCCGGTATTCTCTAGAGTTAAAGGCAACAAATCACCTACTTGAAGTCAAGGGAGCTTTGGAGCAGCCGGACCAGGATTTGAACCCAGACATAAGCCTTCATGAGCCCAGCTGTGATTCCTTCTCCCTGCTCGGGGCTAGACCAGGTGGAGCTGGGAGGGGACTGAGAGGCTGGGTCACAGAGGTCTGGGGGTCACTTCAGCAGCCCTTCTGATGTTACCCTTACAACTTTTCTCAGTTCTGGCTTCATTGCTTCTCAGGCCTGGAAATTGCAGGATGGAGGTGGTCATGGCTGGGCTGCTGCAGTCATGGCTGGGCTAACAGGTCTTCTGTTTATGAAAAGGAAATCTTCCATGCGTCTGAAGGGATGACAGGGGCTTGAAATGTAAAGGATATCATTGCTCCTCACATGAAATGAAAAAGAGACACCAGGTTTTCGGGAGGCTTTTGGTGTCCGCATCCATCCTGTGTATGCTGGTGGTCATGCTGGCTGAAGACAAAGCATCCTGTCGACACAGGCTGCCTGTATTTCTGTCCACGTTACATACGCAGACGTATGTGCACACGCCTGTGTCACAGGTATGGCTCGGCCACCAGCAGTCATGGGGCAACGCAGCTTTGCCCTGCCATACGGGGAAACCACTTCTGTGTGCTCTCGAGAAGGGGTCTGTTACTTCTTCCTGAAATTGCTTCTGGTAAATCACTCGAAGGAAGAAAACTATGCGTTATCACGTCCACCAATAAAAGAATTAGAAGAGAGTCTTTTTGCCTATTTAAGACGATGCTAAGTCAGGCTTCTCAGGGACAGCAAAGATTATACAATTTTTGTACTCAGAAACCTTTAATATTGAGAGTACCAAATGCCTTCATTTGTGTATGGGTTTATTTTGTTATCGAGGACCCTCCATGCGCCTCCAGATCTCCTATCGCACCCCATGTCCTGGACCCACGGGGCTCCTGTCTCCCTCCTCCATGTGGCTCCTACACTTTTCAAACTCTATCCACGTGCTCAGGCTGGCTCCTCCACAGCAAATGTGTTGCTTACTTTAATTGATTTCAGTTCTGCCCATCCTTCAAAGCCTATCTCAAAACCCCCCTCCTCCTGGATCACTTACTGATCTTTTTGATCAAATGTGAGTTGTTTACTTTGATGTCCCGAAGTACCTTTTCTCTGGTTCCTGCTTGGCACACGTTATGTTCTTTTTTTTTAGAGATTTCCATTGGCTTTGGAATCAGACAGTCCTACCTCTAATTCTGCCTCCATTACTTATTAGTCATATGAGGGGCAGATTGTGTGGCTTTTCAAAAACCCAACTTCCTAAACCATTACGATGGAAGAACAAAACCTACGTTGTAAGGTTGACCAAATGATTGCATGAGATATTATACACAAAGTGTCTAGTAAAGTGCCTGGTACAGAGCGAGTGCTCAAAACAGATTACTTACCTTCTTGTTTGTATTTTTTAGGCATACAGTGGGAGCTGCAATAGATAAACTTTAAAATCCTAGTGGCTTAACACAGTGGAAGTCTGCATCTGATTCAGGTAAAGTTCGGAGGGTTGCATGCTGGGCTGCCTTTCATGCAGTGAGTCAGAGGGACACAGTTATTATTGCATACTTTTTACAGGTCAGGAGTCCAGAAGCAGGTTAGCTGAGCTGGGTCCTCTGCTAGAGTCAGGTGTTGGCCGGACTGCATTCTCATATGGAGGCTCGACTGGGGAAGGACCAGCCTCCAAGCTCGCTCAGGCTGTTGGCAGAATTCATTTGCTTGCATATGGACTGAGGGCCCTGGCTTCTTTCTGGCTGTCAGTGGGAGACTTCCCCAGCTCCAAGAGGCCACTGGAGCCTCTAGAAACTTCTGGCAGTCCCTTGACATGTGCACTTTGTCAACATGGCTGGTTACTTCATTTGTAGCATGACTCTGCTAGAGTCTTAACTAATTTAATGTAACCACAGGAGTGACATCTCATCACTTTGCCATGTTTTATTGGGAGGAAGAAAGTTTCGGGTTTCATCCACGCTCAAGTTCTGGGAACTTGCCAAGCGGGTGAACACCAGAAGGTGGGAATCACTGGGGTCAGTTACAGATGGATTATGTAAGATTTCAACCTCAGAAAACTGCAAGACACACAATATATAGAACATAATTTCTAGCATCGACAGAGACATTTAATACACACATGTATTAAATTAATGCACTTAAGAATAACCTATGTGCTGGGTATGTCCAGATACTGGAGATGGAAAGAAAAACATTCATGTGCCAGTTTCCTTTTTTTTTTTTTTTTTAAAGATTTTATTTATTTATTTGACAGAGATAGAGACAGCCAGCGAGAGAGGGAAGACAGGCAGGGGGAGTGGGAGAGGAAGAAGCAGGCTCATAGTGGAGGAGCCTGATGTGGGGCTCGATCCCATAACGCCAGGATCACGCCCTGAGCCGAAGGCAGACGCTTAACCACTGTGCCACCCAGATGCCCCGCCAGTTTCCTTTTGAAAGCATTTTCTGCTGTTCCCTGCCCTGCTACTGCAAGACTACATTTCCAGGGATTGCTTGCCCCAGGGTTTCCAGATAGATTCGGCCAATGGGAGCCAATGAGATAAGATTGGAAGGTGAGAGGATGGGAGAATCCAGAGTATTTTTACCCACCATTCTCTAGTTTGGATGGCTTTTCTGCCAAGCACTCTGATGCCATGAGCTGTGATTCCAAATGCTTCCAAACACCCCATGGAGGTGAATGACCAATTCAAGATCTGTTCTCTGGGAGATTCTTCATGCAAAGGGGGTTTGTTTGCACATTCTGCTCCTTCTATTTGGCAGCTGGCCAGAGGAGAGGGAACCTCTCTGGGTGGATGCCCTAAGAGGGCAGGTCATAAGATAATGGATGGCTGTGGTGACAATAAAGAGCCACCCTGGGACTGAGTGAGTGAATGAAAAATTTCTTGATTTATCAAATGCTTCCTGAGTGCCCCCTTTGTGCCAGGCACTATTCTAGACTCTTGGAATATATTTAACCAACAAAATACCTTCAAATCCCTCCCCTTATGGAGCTGACAGTCCAGGGAGAAGGACAGATATGAATAATAAAAATAACACCTTAGTAAATGATAAACTGAGTTAGAAGGTCATAAATGCTATGGAGAAAAATTAGAGCAGGGAAGGAGGGTGGGGAGTGTCCAGGGGTGAGCAGCAAAAGCCCATTGCTATCAATTCTCTTTCCTCTGAGACGTCTCTGTTTCTGAACTAGGATTCAATGCCCACCAAATCCTCCTAATCTCTGTTGAAGTTGGCATTGCTACCTCCACTTTCCAGATGAGAAAACTGAGATTCAGAGAGAGCCAGAGACTTGTCCAGTCTGGATCAGCTGGTAGGTTCCAAAGTTGGGATTTGAACTTATGTTCTCTGTAAAGGTGTACATTTTGCTGTTTGTTTGTGGTTTTACCACGTTGCCTGCCTACCATGGATACAGACTGTACTTTGTGGATGGGAAGTCAATAGATCTGGGTGCTGGCCAGCTGTGTGACCTGGGGATAATCACTGCACCTCTCTGGACCTCAGAGTTCTCATGTATAAAATGATGGAGTGGCAGAGAGTGCTGGGTGTTCCCCAGGCCCCCTTGCGTTTCTTCTTGGGCGTCCAGATTACAATTTCCAGCTTCCCGTACCCTTGGAAGGAATGGGGCTGTGGGATTGGTTTCTGGCTTGTGGTGGGTGGGTAGAGATGGCATAAACCTTGTGTGCAATCCTTCACACACACCCTCTCTGTGCTAGAGGGATGTAGGGATTCCATGGAGGGATGCAGGGGATGGTGGCACCAACTGACAGAAGGGTCCTGGGTTTCTGAATGACTGTGCGGAGCAGAGCCCCCGCTGCATTGGGCCATGATGTCAATAACAAATAAATCTCTGATGTGATGTGGACATAACTTGCCGTGGGGGCTAGCATTGCAGGGGCACAGATGGGGTAGACCAGATGACAGCTCTCGCAGCTGTGCTCTTGGAGCCCACTCATAGGCCCTGCCCGGGGCTGGAGGGGGAGGTGGCTGCCGGCAGGATCTGGATGCTCGCCCTCCTGCTTACAAGTTATACGTCTCAAGACTTTGCTTGAGACAAGTGGGTCTGTGGTCAAGGCAAGACCGAGAACCCCCATGATTGTTGTCAGCTCAGACTCTCAGTGGCTGAGTGGTCCTGGGGTCTGGGCCACATCTTTGCTGGGGTCTGTCCTGAGGTCTTGGATGCCCCATGCGTTCGGGTGGACTCCCCTGGGCAGAGTCTAGAGGGTCAGACAGGGAGAGAATACCGATTTTGGACCAGACCACATTTTAGTCCCTGCCTCCAAGGAGCTACGTTTTAGTGGCAAAAATAAGGAGCGGTGTATTTTGGGAAGATTCCTTTTATATGTATAGTGGAAAAAGCACTAGGCTGTAAGGCAGGAGACTGAGCCTGGCCCCCGACTCCCTTGCTATCTCTTTTGGTCCCCAGTTTCCAGCTTCTGGAAAGATGGGCACCCATGAGCTCAGTGGGATGGGACGGGGTGGGGGTGGGCAAGGTCAAAGGGCAAAACAGTTTCTGGCTGCGGAATGCAGTTCTGACCCAGACTGTCCCTGTAGAGGACACTTCTCCATCCCAAGGACTACTGACATAAGCGTGACTTATTTAGACCTTTGTCTGGAGCTGGTGGGCCGATGGGAGAGGTGAGGGATCTGGCGAGGTGCTGGGCCCCAGAGCCACCCTCACAACGTGATTCGGGGCTTGCTGCAATGTTGGAGAGTGGAATGGTGTGATGTCAAAGGGGTGGGTTTGCAGTTGTTAGCCAAACCTGGGTTTGAATTCCAGCTCAGATCCCAGCTCCACTCCTTACCAGCTGTGTGACATTAAGAAAGTTGCCTAACCTCTCTGAACCCCCATTTCCTTATCTGTAAAATGGAGATAAAATTTGAAGTAAGAAAGGGTTGTTGTTGTAAGTGTTTAATTGGGACAATATGATGATAGTAAAAATGATGGTGATAATTATAACAGGTACAAATTATTAGGCATCCGTTATATGCCAGGCTTCGGATGATCTGCATTTATTGGCTCTATTTCGTTTCACCCTTACCACAGCCCTCCGAAGCATGTACACGTATGTAACGCGGTTGGCGCACAGGAGAGGTTCAACAAGTGATTCATTCATTTATTTATTCATCGAGTCATTCACTCGCTCATTGTACCGGATGTTTTTGAGCGCCTCCTCAGACATTGTGCTAACTCCCTGGCCTCCCAGAATGTGCAGTCATGGAAGAGGAGCAATCATTAAACAACTAATTATATAACTAAGGCATGAATTATAATTGGGCAGTCCTGAGAATATGGAGGTCAGAGATCTGATTTTTGCCCGGGGGAATCCAGGTGGCCTTCTTGGAGGAGGTAGCATGATCTGGTCCAGGAAGGATGGATAGAGTGTGGTTTAGGGACACCAGACAAGGTGTTTTGAGGAGAGGGAGCAGTAGAAACAGAGCCGGGGGCGGGGGCGGGGGGTGGAGAGCCAATGGCCCATTTGATGTCTGTTGAGGAAGCTTGTGGAAGGGAGCAGGGGATGTGTTGGGGTGGGCAGAGGCACCGAGGTCTGTCAGGCACGTGGTCCAGCATCTCAAATGTGGTGCTGAGTATGGGCTTTATTTGGGAAGCCAATAGCTGCCACCCCTAATCCTTTCTCCCCACTGGGGCTGGTGGCTAACATGGAAGTTCTGACTCTCCCGCCCACCCGCTGTGTCACCTGAGGTGAGTCACCTGACTTTCTGAGACTCAGTTCCCTCAGTAGTAAGATGGAGACAACGATACTCCCCGCATGGGGCTGGTGTGAGATTTACATGAACCAGTGCATGCGAGCCTGTCTCGTCATCGCGGAGCCCCGTGCAAATGTGCAGTTAACTTGGAAGGATGGTTCCTGGTCATTGGAACCGAAAGGGTGGACTGGGCATGGCCCCCATCCCCTCTGGCCCTGAAGTCCCTTGTGCAGAGAGTGCAGGGGAAGGGGGGGTGAGCGCAGGTGGTCAGTAGGGCGGGGCATGGGTGGTGGAGCCGGGCGCCCTGAGTACCTTCCGACGTCGGGGTCACACGTGGCTTTTGACACCTCAAAGTATTTTGCAGAGAATGAGAGAAGAACACGCCTACATATTTGGGGGGAGGGGAGTCTAAGAAGGTCCAGGTGACTTCATTTTGTTTTATTTCTTTATTTAACCAACTTTTCTTCTCATCCTTGATGATGATGTTCCCTCGGGCAAAGCTCAGAAGAGAAGCCCGTTCTCCCCGAGCCCCGTCCCCGGCAGGACGTTTCCAGGTCAGGGAGGGCGTCTCAGGCCGGCCCGGACGCAGGAGGGCGCGAGGGACTCGTGGCTACTCTCTTAGTCTGTCCTGTGAAATGGGAACACAACCCCCTTCTTTAAACAGCTGAGCAACAGGAGGCCCCCAAGTCAGTCGTCCCTGATTGTGTGACTCTGTTGAACAAGAGGCCTCTTTTGGCTGGAGGAGTATGCGTGTCGTTGACTTTTAAAATCCGCATTTATTTTATTTATTTTTTGGCTTTGGGCTTGATCTTGCTTTCCGTTGACAGGCTCTCTACCACCCTGAGCAGCGAAGGCAAGGGATTTGGCGATGTTTTACAAACGTACGGCGTTATTCCTTCACATGAAAGCCCAGGGAAGAGTCTGTTCACTTGTGAATGCTTCCCGTTAGCACCCACCGATGACATCCAGCCCTTGAACTATGTTTAATTGAAAATGGCAAATAAACATTGCCCAGCCAGAGCTCCCGTGCCCGGCAGCTATTGGACTCATTAAAAGGAAAAATGACCAGCTTCCCGACCGTCCACACGGGCCTTTCCGTATGTAATGTGGGACGTTGCATTTGGAGTTGCATTAATTTTTTATCAGTCCTTAGTAATTAACATTGTATTTCTGCTGATAAACCCCATCAATATGGTGATTTGATTAGCAAAACATAAAACTACTCATTAAACTCCAATTATGTTGCTCAGGTGTAATTTGATTTTGATTGGTTGGAAAGATGCTGTTGTGTTGCCTTGGTTTTTTTTTTTCCTTGTTTTTTTCTTTTTCTTTTTTTCTCTACTCCTCTTTAAAAATACCCAGTTAAGTGCTCCATTTACAATGCTGGTGGTGATTCAAGGCTTATTTAGCAAAGACTATTTCCTATCGTGTTTACTAAGAACTCAGTGGCATTTAGGTGCCAACAGTAGGAATGACATTTGTGGGATCTAATAGTCAGAAACGGCCAGATAATCCAGCTTTCCCATTCCTGGCGGGAGGCCCTCTGGAGGGGACGATCATCTTTAAAGAAGTAAGAGGTCCACGTGGCAATAAACAGCCGATTTCTTCTGCACCAAGTGAATGAAAGTGCGTGAGTTTTGAGGACTGCCAAACAGGGGCCCCGGGTGCCAGAGCTGCATTTTAAGACTTGATTTTGCACTGAATTCTTCAGGGAGAAGCGCATGCACACCTCCCTCCTGTTTGCACGAAGAATCTGATCTGGTGAAAATGAGCAAAGGCATCCCTGCCTCTGCGAAGACTCCGGCATCTTGAATGTCAGCGGAATCAGCCGCAATGAAAGGATTTTGTCTGACAGGTTAAAATGCAGTTTGAATGTTCAAATTGCAATGTCAACATTCTGCTAGTATGAATTTGTGGGGCAGGGGAGGGACGCTGCATTAATGAATTGATTCATCCCACAGAGACTCATGTGACATTTATTATGGGCCAGACTTTGTGTTGCACTGGGGCTCCAGGGACAGTCAAGACGGTACTCTCATGGAACTTGCATTTTGGTAGAACGAAGGTTCCCGAAGGAACCCTCGAAATCTTCCTATCACACGCACAATACAATCTAAGGTCCTTACCATGGGCTGTGAGACCCCCACCCCATCCCCTTCCATACTTTCTCTTATCAGACCCTCCTGGCACTTGCTATTCTTTGAACTCACCTGCCTCAGGGCCTTTGCACTGGCTATGACCTCTGCCTGGTATGCTCTTCTCCAGGTGCTTGCCCAGCTTGCTTCCTTGGCTCACCCACGTCGCGGCTATGAAGTTTCCTCTGGGAGACACTTTCTCTGACAGATCGAAACAAAATAGCAGCCTCCATGGCCCTGATCTCATCGCTCTGGATTGTTTCTTCATGGCACTTAGCACTGCTGGATATTATATTGTGCATGTTTGTTCATTTGTGTTCACCAGTGGAATGCAAGCCCTTTGAGGGCAGTGACTTTGTCAGGCTTATTGTCATATCCACAATTTCAGAATGGGGACTGACACTCAGTAAGTGCTCAATTAGCATTGTTAAGTGAGTCCGTGACATGCACAGAGCAGCTAATTTCAGGCTAGCAAATAATTGGGACCGTGTGGAAGTGACTGTGGATGGAAAGAGCCCTTAGGTAGAGTTGCCGAGGAAAGTCTCTTTGAAAGATGACATCGGGCCAAGGTCTCAGTGATGGGAGGATGTCCGCCATGCAAAGACCTGGGGAGGGAATATCTGGGGTGGGGGAACAGCAAACGTGGAGGCCTCGAAGAGGGATCCCGCATTACAGTTCAAGAACTAGAAAGGAAACTGTTAGAGCTGGACCATGTTGAGCCAGGGGAGGGTGGCAAGAGCACAGGTTGGAGAGGGGCCAGGTCATGGGCCTTGTAGGATTTCACCCCTCCACCCTGTGTATCTGGTCCTGCCAAGGCCTAGGCAGCCCTGACCCAGGCAAGCTGGAGGACGGGGGCTCAGACCAGTGGGCAGGGGGAGCTCTGGGATGGCCCATGTCCAGTGTGCCTTCTCCCAGCCCCAGGCATTTGCTGGTCTATCAAAGCCTGACATCTGGTTGCCCCCAGCATCTCCGAGGCCCCTCGGGCAGTGACTCATGCTTCCTGGCCCTCTTCGTGGTGTCATGATGGCCCTTTCTTGGAAGGGGACCCACAGATATTCATTGTTCCCAGCATTGGGTAGCATCTTCCGGGTGTGCATGCCACAATTTATGGTGTGAGAGACAACGTGCTTCTTCCCAAATGCAATCAACAGCTATGCCATCTAGTCTTTGAAATTTGCACAAGACCTTCCTTCTGTCCAAAATTTCTTCTTTTTTTTTTCTAGCTTGGAAAATGTCTACTTCACCCAGAGTTCTGGCTCAAAGGCCCTCAGGGCGTGATCGCAGAGTCCTGGGATGGAGCCCCACATCAGGCTCCCTGCTCTGCTGGGAGCCTGCTTCTTCCTCTCCCACTCCCCTGCTTGTGTTCCCTCTCTCGCTGGCTGTCTCTCTCTCTGTCAAATAAATAAATAAAATCTTAAAAAAATAAAAAGTCCCTCTTCTGGGAAGCCTTTGAATGGGCCATTCCCCTTCCTCCAAAGAGAAACCAAGTTCTCCCCATCTATGATAGCACGTGTGACGCTACGAGAAATGTGAGCTCCCTAGAAGCAGAGGCGTGTCTTCGAAGGCTGTCAGAGTCACTGCACAAACTGACCACTGACTCCGTGGATGGACCATTAGACCACACTGGGGGGAGAGCAGCCGCAATCATGGTGAGGTGGGAAGGGCCCCTTGGTGTGCCAACAAGGGATGCGTTCTCTGTCAAGGACTGAAGAACAACCAAGAAAAGCAACTCAAAGCCATCACCATACCCTGCATTTCTTTCTTTCTTCCTTCCTTCCTTTCTTTCTTTCTTTCTTTCTTTCTTTCTTTCTTTCTTCTTTCTTCTTTCTTTCTTTCTCTTTCTTTCTTTCTTTCTTTCTTTCTTTCTTTCTTTCTTCTTTCTCTTCTTCTTAAAGATTTATTTTATTTATTTATTTTAGAGAGGGGCAGATGGAGAGGGAGAAAGAGAATCTTTAAGCAGACTCTCACTGAGCATGGAGCTCGATCTCACGACCCTGAGATCATGACCTGAGCTGAAATCAAGAGTCGGTCGCTCCAACGACTGAGTTACACGGGCGCCCCAAGCCCTGCGTTTCTGACCACGGCCGATGATAACGTCCTTCTCCCTCTGCGATGGACTTCTCACTTCTCCAAAGCCACCAGCTCATCGCTGGTGTAGGACCTGCTGGGGTGGATGCCGTAGTTATCCTTCTGGCTAGCCCAGCACATCTTTCCACCGTCCTTTCTGTTTCTTTTTGGAGAATTATATTCCAACTCTGTGTAGGCTCTCTGGACCTGACCACCCTAGGGCCCCCCCCTTTCTACAAGTATGCAGCCTGATCTTTGTGGGACTAACCAAGGCGTCTCGTCTACACAGACAATGGCTGGTTTAGGGATATGCCTGGACAATTAGCCCTTCACAGGGCTTTTCTGCTGAGTGTAGTGGGAAGCCATTCCTTCTTCCCCATGGAACATAATCTCTAATGCTGTTGGGACTGCCAGCAGCTGTCTTTCCAGGAAGAAAGAGTAAGACCAGCTTGAGGAGCGAAACAGAGAAGAGAACAGAGCAAGTGGGAAAGATCCGGGGCCATGTTTTGAGATCCAATCAGGTCTGGGTGCTTCCCTCATGTGGAATAACCCAATTTCTTTTTCCTTAAGCTAATTTGAGTTGAGATTCTGTCGCTTGCAACCGAAACGGGTCTGAGTAAAACAAGAGGAGGAAATGTTCTATTTTAGGACTCTTCCAATGGTCTGTCACCTAGAAATTTAAATGCAGCCAAATCTCTTAAGCAAATGTGATGGCAGCGCTCTGAAGCCTCCGTGGCGAGACTTCACAGGTTGGATTTTGCTGAGGTGTGTTCTCCTCTGGTGGAGAGGTGAGAATGCTGGCATCCATGTGGTTGTCCCACCAAGTCCCAGCCAGGACAGTGTCTGCATTGGAAAGGTGTCCGTTAGGAGTCCAGCTGGGGAGGAGCGATCAGGACCAGCTCTCTTTGAGAAAACAGAAAATATAGGGGCATGAAACATTTCTCTATAAACACAGTTGACAAAACAATGTCTTACAACTTTAGTTTAGAATTGGAAGTGCAGTCGGCAAAGTTCTCTACCTCCTGCCAGATGGCCACTCTCGTGGGGCTTGGTCCATGCTCCGACGTTCAACCACTCCTCCCCGACATGTGCCGCTGAGCCTCACCGTGCCAGTCTGCAGGGAACCCATGGGCAGCTCAGTGTGCCCCGGCTGCTGCAAGATTTGGAGACTGGGGGTACTAGAGATCTTCTAGAACAAACCTGCATGTGGATAGGGTCAAGAATGTGGAGGGAATGACTTTGTGGCAGGGTAAGACCCTCCCTCAAAAAGGCTTGGACAAAACCTAAGGGAGTGGGCTCCTGGGGTTGCACTGCTGGCCTCGTTGGCCTGGAGAAGCCTTGTTCCCTCATGCACCTACTTGTCCCTTCTCATCCATCCACCCTCCATGCTCCCACGTCCTCGGCGCCATGGTGGTAATTGGAGTCAACCACTTCTGGGGCCCTGATTTCTGACAGATGTGTTTTGGGTAGGCTCAGAGACTCCCACTCCCAGTCTGGACTCTTGCTTAACTTGAAGCAGTCTCAAAATACAAGATCTCTCATCAAATGTGCCCACAAATGTCTGAAGAAACAAGATGCTACCACGACGTGTCTCCTGCTTATGAATGAGGAATGAAAATAAGAAATCAGATGTGATTCGGAAGTCACTTGGGATGCCATTTTCACATTCAGGCTGACAAAATCACAGAGTGTTGGTGAGGTTGTGGGATAATCGTGCCTCCCTTACCTGGTTGGTGGGGATACAATTTGCTGCAGACTTTTCAGAGGACAGTTTGGTTAGATCCATCTAGATTTTGAATGGACATGTTCATTGACCCAGCTCTTCTTTTGTTAGAACTTTTCCCTAAAGATGTAATCTCAAGAGGACACCAAGAAATGGATACAAAGTCATTCTTTGGGGACATTGTCTATAAGAAAAAAAATTTAAAACAACCTCGATGCGCATCATGGGGGGTTTGTGAAATGAATTGTGGTATATCCACTCAGTGCAGTTCTCTCCAGGTGATCATAGAATGAGAGAGATGCAGGTGATACTACGCAAAGAGCTCAAACAATGATTATTTCATTAGTAATTGGAAAAAAAAAACCAAAGACAGAAACAAAGTGGGAAACATCATGTCTACCAGTTTCCGGGGAAGAGCGGAAGAACTAACGAACCATGGTTTAGAAATCCAGTGGAATCTCATGAAGCAGCGGAAATGAATATCCCCAATTTCTCTGCATCAACATGGAAGAGTGATTAGAAATATGTTGGCTGAGAAAAAACAAGCTCAAAGAAGATATGCAGTATGATCCCGTTCGTGCAATATTAAATAAATATACATAAGCCCACCATATATTGTTTATGGATATAAAACTATGTAGTAAAATTACAAAGATGTGCATGAGATCATAAACACCAAACAGCAGGGTAGTGGCTCCTACTGTGGAGGGGACAGGATGGGACTTAGGGCTATTACCTCTATCTCTGATGGGCTGTTTTCCTCCCTCCCACTCTCCCTCTCTCCCTCCCTCTCTTCCCTTCCCCCCTTATTTCCTTTCTTCTTTCTCTTTTGGATCTGAAGCAAATAAATACGGCAAACATATCTTAAAGCTGGATGGTACATGCATGGATGTCTGTTATATTATTTTCTGTATGTTTAAAAAAATTTTGCAGAAAGCCAAATATATTATGTTTCCCTTTTGAGTAAGCATATGTTAGTATAGATGTTGGTATCAGTGTAGGAAATTTTGTTTTCCTGGTGAGATACACATGGAACTGTTAGCACAGTATAGATTTAGGGGGAGATGAAGAGTCAGGTTGGGGGAGGGATGGAGAGAGAGAGATTTTTGCATTTCACTTAATTTCTTTCTATACTATTCGGAAATTTTAAAATGTGTGCACCTACTTCTCATCTATGCATCCACGGCTGTATCTATACCCACCAAGGGTTATCTGGATGTTAGGAGTATAAGCTGTTTTGTTGTATTCTTTCAATCTCTCTAATCAGTTACCTAGCCAATGTTACTTAAACATAATAGTCATTTTTTAAAAGATTTTATTTATTTATTTGACAGAGAGAGAGACAGCCAGTGAGAGAGGGAACACAAGCAGGGCGAGTAGGAGAGGAAGAAGCAGGCTCCCAGCGGAGCAGGGAGCCCGATGTGGGGCTCGATCCCAGAACGCCGGGATCACGCCCTGAGCCGAAGGCAGATGCTTCACGACTGAGCCACCCAGGCGCCCCTAAACATCATAGTCATTTAGCATTGCTCTTTTAATAGAAATTTATGTCTTTTCTGACAACTTGGCAAAACTTGGTCCTGCCGACAGAGGAGATTTTGTTAGTTTGTGGGTTTGCTGTGTGCTCTCAGGACCTGTGGGACCCCTGGAGGTGGTCAGAGCAGCCCCTGGTTTGGGGGGAGGACATTGAGGTGGCGTGATGCTCGGGGCCGTGAGGAGCGAGCCTCTGCTCCATCAGGACAGTGGGAGGGCTTTCTCTGCCCAGCCCAGCCTGCCTGAGAACCTGGCCAGGGAGCCTCGCACAGCAGGATGGGGCCCGCTTTCTTGAGCACCCAGGTAACAGCTCAGGGACTGTCTGTCTGTCTGTCTGTCGGTGTGGCAGGCTGTCTTGGCTCTAGCTCACACGGAGGCTGCAGCACCCCATTTGACTGTGTGTGTTCATGCGTCCCTTGTACAGGGGAGCCCAAGTGGAAAGACAGCGAGCAGATAGGTACAGCTGTTGTCACTTACGCTCCGGAGAACAATTCTAGGAATTAATGGCTTCTAATCCTGCAAATAAGGTAGACACAGGCGCTGTGTTAGATTCCAAGCTGCCAGGCTCCAGTCAGTGCTCTTATTTCATAAATATGCTTATAAGGGTACTCTAATCGCAGGGCTGGGCTAGCCGCCCCCCCCCCCCCCCCCCCGCCGTCAGCCCCCGTCCCCCGCCCGTGCCCCCCCGCAGCTAAGGCTCCGGGGCCTCATGCACCTTCTCAGCCCAGGGAATAAATGAGGTCAATAAAATCTTTTAAAACAAGTCCTTATGCAACAACATCCATAGAGAAACTTACGAGGAGTCCTGATACCAATTGCTCTGGATAGCTTCAAAAAGAAGTACCAAGGATGGGATACTTAACTGTAACAATCTTTCATTTTAATAATAGCCTTTATGTACTACAATAAGAAGAATCAAAGTCCATTAAATATAATGGGCTGATCCTTCCCGGGACATGGAAGCAAATGAGTCATTCTTTGGGGGTAGCTTAGCACGCTCAGGCTTTTAACTCATCACTCAGCAATTTGGGAGTGGAATTTACAAACAGGATGGGGCTAGTTGGTCTGGCTTTTTGTTCGGGTGTCTGGGGTCAGCCTGGTGGGAGGAGGCTCAGAGGTGAGGGAGGAGCCCTGGGTCAGACCATGTGGGTGGGGGTGGGCATGAGACTTGTCAGGGAGAGAGCCTGGGAATACAGTTCCCGCTGTGGGAAGGACAAGTTGCATGGAAATAGGAGAAGCAGCCACCAGCTGGGTGACAGGAGGCAGGGCAGAGGGGACGAGGAGAAGCAGGAGAACGGGTAATGCAAAGGGCGGGAGCTGTTTCACTCCAGCTTGTCAGTGAGATGACCCCAGGATGGTCCAGGACTGGAGCTTATGGGAAAGGAGCAGCTTGGCTTTGGGTCGTGGTCACCCTTTCTTCCTCCAGGACACCCGCCCCACCAAGATACCTCCCTTAGGACTTAAAAGAACAGCCCAATCATTTATCCAGTGCCTGCTCTGCCCTGAGGAGGACATTTATCCTCTTCTGATGGAGAGTTCCCCATGCTTAGGGCTACCACCCGAAGTCTGGACCCCAGAGATCACCTTTTACTTCTCATTCTAAGTTAAGGGTCAACTTTCCCTCAAACCTGGCCATTTCAACCCCATACCCCCAGGGCCCCACCCCTCAGATTCCCTCCAAGCCTTGAAGTCCCTCTCCCAGCCCGAGCTCCTTCATGGTGCCCACAGCTCAAGGCCACGGCAGCCAGAGCAGCTCCGGGAGAAGCTGTTCTCTCTCCTTGCATCTGCCTCTAGGTCCAGCAGCTGGCCCAGTCCTTGCTCCTGCAGAGCCGTGGCCGGACCTGGGCTCAGGGGCATAGCCATTGTTTCTTTCCCTTGAGTTTTACCACGCTCCTTTGAGCAATCTTGCCTTTGGATCCCTGGTGGGATCCTGTCACATAGCCAGGAATGTGTGTTGGGGGTGAAGGGGGTCCCGGCAGGACAAGATGCTGCAATCGGGTGGGGTTAGCAAGGAGAGTCTGGTAAAGGGGCGGTTTACAAACACAGAGGGAAGCATGGGCTGGAGATGCATCCTGGGGGCGGCAGCTGGGAGCCCTGTGCCCTCACCAGCCTGTAGGGGCAAGAAGGGGTGATGATCAGAACTGGTGGGGAGAGTTGGTCCTCTGGGCTGTTGGCAGGGCGTAGAGTCACTGCAGACTGCAGCCTGTGGGTACCTGTTGTCCAAGCCCCACCTGAAACTGGTGGGCAAGGCAGTGGTCATAGGGGTGAGCCTCCAAAGTCCAGAGCAGGGGGAGGGGTAGTGGAGCAGCGGGGGTGGGGAGGGGTAGTGGAGCAGCGGGGGTGGGGTGGGGGGCGGGACCGCTGGTGGAGAGGGGAAGGCGACTGACCAGGTTTCACACCCCCAAGGCAACCGTGGACCTGAATAGCTCTCCAAGCACAAGAGCTTGGCCCCCAGGAGGTCTTGGGGAGACAAGGTATGATGTGCCCGAAGCCACCCATCTAGGGAGCGACAGAGCTGGGATTTGAACCCAGTGTCCGCATGCTTCACCGCTGGCTACCCTGCCCCCTCAGCTAGCTGTGGAGCTGCCTCAGCCCTGCTCCCGCCACCCCCATGCCTCCCCTCCCGCTGCCCTTCTCTTCCCTCTGCTCATCTCATGGCTCCCTCCCCACCCCGATGCCCTGAATCTTTCAAAGTCTTCTTTGCCTTTTCTGTGAGACATGATGGTTGGAGGATTGGAGAAAAGCTTTAGGGGCCTTAAGGATCAAAAGATGATGATGGCTCCTCACCGCCCTCCCATAGGTAATTAAAAACAAACAATAAATACATAAAATAAGGGTAAGAGATGTCAGGAAGCCCTGATTTATCCTCAGAGGCTTACTTTGATCACACTGGAGGCAAATATCGAGTCTAACATTCTTCCTGAACAATTTTATCCTCACTTTTTGGGGGCTCCTGTTTAGCTCGTGTCCCGGTGCCTATTTCATCTGCCATTGGGGGAGCCCTGTTCTGGAAAGAGGCACGCAAGAGCTCCGCCCCCCCCCCCCGAGATGACAGCACGGCACAGTAATGGGAAATATTCCCATTTCTGTGGGGTGAAGCCTGCCTCGGCTGAGGGAAAGAGACCCCTATGTGGGTCAATGTCGGATGGGTCAACAATTTGGGGACAAATACCCAGAAATGGGAGAAAGGGGTTTTTCTGTACTCAGAACTTCTAGAAAACTTTTGGGACCCAAATACAATATCTAACATTCCTTTGCATCCACCCAGGAATTATTAGGGATTTGAAGTCACTGAGTGTGAGATGCATAGGAGTGAAGTCATGAGAGGGTATCTGTAGCCTTCTGTCAACTCCACATCGGTCCATCGTTTTGCAGATGGGAAAGAACGGCCGAAATCATTCTCCTCCAACCGCTCTCATCTGGGTGAGGAGCGAGGCTGGCAGGGCTGCCCCGGGTCTGACAGACAGGCTGTGCACAACACCAGGGGAGCCCATGGAAAATGGGTCAGCTTCCTTGCTGCAGGGCTCAAAGGAGGCCGCCGTGCCTGGGGTGGGGGGCATTGTATCCACGCCCCCTGCCCAGGCAGAGCGGACCCCTCTCTCCCTGAGGGCTTTGTGCCATCCTGTGCACAGAGGGTCGTGATTGCTAGGGTTGGGGGTGGAGCGTGACCCGCTTCTGCCCCGGCCGTCTCTGACCGTGATGGCCACGAAGGAGGCACTCAGGAGAGCTGCTAAGGAATTGCAGGAGTAGAGAATGCTTCGACCCAGGACCCAGGAATGGTGGGTTCCATGTGGAAGAATATTCTGGTCCAGAGGCTGAGTCCTGAGTGGGAGGAAGGAGATTTGGGGAGACACTGTTCTGCTCTTCCCTGTGGTGGCATCTGCACACCTGAAGCCTTCAACATGGCAAGGCTTACGTGCTCTGGCCCTGGCCCTGGGCCCGACCCTGATTTGATCCGCACACAAAGAACAGAGACCTCGAGAGAACAGAGTCAAATCCACGAGGCCGATTTTCCTTCATTAGAGGAATGTTTCCAGTGAAAGGGATTCCTTTGTGCGTGTGCGACACGTGTGCACGTGCAGGTGTGTGTGTGCGTGCATGCGTGTGTGTATAAGTGAAGGGATGAATGGCTTAGAATCTGGTTCATTGTTCTTGTCCTCGCAGTAGCATTTATACAAATGAGCAGACTTCATCATTAGAGCAGTTTCAGATTTACACGTAGAACAGGAGGCGTAGAGGGTCCGCACACCCTCTCCGACCCCCGCCTTACTTTCTCCTATAGCAGAGTACCTTTCCAAGGGAAACAAAGCCCGCTGTTCCTGCAGAAGGGAAATCTTTGGTGAGGACTTCTGATGCAAGCAGACCCCTACCAGCACCCACACATTTCTGACTTACAGTCGAGATTGAGTGGAGAGCCCAGAGCCTGAGAGGACCTGCTCATCCATTTCCTCCACGGACTCAACAGGGGCATGCCCTTGAGCATCCTCCCTGCCCAGCTGTGAGTGGTGGGCACTGGGGCTGAGCCTGTGAACAGCCTTGGTCCCCCGCCCTCACCTGGATCACACCGAGTCAAGGATAGACCCGTGGAGGAGCACAGAAATGCCCCAGACTTGGAGATCCCATCCAGGTGGTAGAACAGGGGAAGAAAGCTGACTGGGGAAGGCAGTGTCTGAGATGAGATTTAAGAGAAATCAAGGAGGCAGGGTTCGCAGGGCTTCAGGACTGCTAGCATGTGTGGGATGTGGGAGGGGGGCATCCGAACATGGGGCCTTGGACCATGGGATGAAGGCGCCATTCACCCAGGCAGACGGCAGGGAGTGCAGGGGAGCAGGCTTTCAGGGAAAGGGCTGCATTCACCTTCAGGGCATGGGTCTGAGGTGTCTGTTAGGCCTGTGAGTCCCAGAGGCACTTGGCACCTGAATGTGAGGTCAGTAGAGGGTCTACCTATTCAGGCTTCGATTTAGAAGACGTTATCGGATAGATGGCCAGCGGGAACCAGTAAGCCCCCAGGAGGCGTGTGTTTGAATAGAATGAGGCTGGATTCTGAGGAGCACGGCCATACAAGGGGCAGGGGGATGATGGAAGTCCATGAGTGAGCCTTGAGTCAGCTGCGGCATGGGCCATATGGAAGGTTCTAGTAGTTCCAGAAAGAGCCTGGGGGTGCTGAGGCAAGAGAGTGGGATACCAGGTTCTGACCCAACCAAGAAAGACCACAGTCCGTCAGCCTCAGATGTGAGCCGTAAAGCCAACAAACTGCCCAGGGATGAAATCAGATGGAACATCCTTGGGGATGTACTTGCCAGGGACCAGCCTGAGCCCCTCTTAATGTTCCCAGCTGTGATTTGGAGGAGAGAAGTTAAGAGAAGGGCAGGAATCAGAAAGACTGGTCAGTTGGCCAAGGGAGGCCAATTATACCTATAAGAACGGATTGACTCACAATTGTGCAGGGCCCTTCCTGTGCTTCTGAACAAGGTGGCTCAGAATTAAAGGGGTCGATCGATAGACCCACTGACCAATCGGAAGATAGGTGATAAAGTGCTATTGGCAGATCTGAATGTGAATACTTTTGTAACACTTCCCCATTTATTGATAGGTTGACTGCCTCCCCCACTGGCACATAAGCTTTATTCAAACCGAGACCTCTCCTGTTGCTTTATCAAGAGCACCTTCCACAGTGCCGGGCACGTGGGGTGCACGGTAGTGATTACGGAAAGAGTAAGCATGGTGGTAAAGAGCTCTTCAGGTTCTGCTTCCCGATTTTTTCCTTTCTTGGGAAATCCCGTCCCACATGAGGTATCCCGTTTCTTTCACAAATGGTTCATCTCCGTTTTCAGGCCTAACTGGACCTTACGACTCTTATCTGGTTTGGTCCACTGCAGCCATGATGGAAAATTCTAGTCTCCCTTCTGGTGTTTCTTTGGCTCTCAGATTCACCCCTTAAATCTTTCCCCAGCACGGCTCACTCATCAGAATCAGGACAAAACCCCCAATGAGGAAATTCTCAGATGTGGCCCCAAAAGGGATTTTTGTCTTCCTTCCGTGGCTCACCCAGCCCTGCCCAGGTGGAGGGCATCAAATGCTGCATTAGGGGAATTAGAAGGACAGGAGTTGACCTTCCATCTCGAGGCGTGTGGGGATGAGCCAAGGACAGGAGGGCAGCCAGGCTGAGGGCCCAGAACTGGAGGATTCGCTAACGAGAGAAGCCCAGGCTCCTTTTTAAGAAGTTTTGCTTTTTAATGAGGACTGGCCTTGCCCCATGGTCTCAGAGCAAAACTCCTGCACACACTCCCTGCTCTCAAAAAATAACAGGTCTCGGAGACATGCGTTCGGTGCCCGCATGAATCCCACGGCTCAGTGAACCATTATAGTTCTTACCGAGCACCTATTTTCTGCCCAGAAGGTGCTTCAGACTAACAGGGATGGAGGAGAAGTCACAGCTGCTACTCGATACAAATCTGCCTGGCATGAGTTGGAAATCATTGGTGACTTTGCCTGGCTTGCTGTGGGAGGGGCTGCTTACCCCAGGACCAGCCCCTGACCTCGTCTTCTCCCATCTCCTCTGTAGCCATCAGATGCCTGTGGCACCCCTGAGCCTTCCTGGTCCCCGGAAGGTCTGCTCGGGACTCTATTCACAGCCACTCACCCTCGTGTCCCCAGTAGCTGGCGCGTGTAGTATGTCCGTGCAAAGGACAAGTGAGAGGAGGGAGAGCCACTGTTGGGGCCATGACAAGAACAATGCCACGAAGGCAGAGTCTTCTGCTCCTTTAAACCTAGCGGGAGGCTTTGAAACACATCAGGTCTCAATATACACTTTCTGAAAAAGCAAATGAATCACGGGAAACTCAGGCACAGCCGGCCTCTCGTTTTCATCATGGCACGCTCCCGCCTTCAACACAGAGGGGACTTCTTTTCCAAGTTGTCACCTTCCTTCTCCAAGGCTGGGCGGAAAGCAGCTCCTTGGGAATTGTGTTGGAGGAGGCTGTGCACTGCTGAGAATATCGCGGGGCCGGTTGGAAGCTGTCCCTTCTCAGCGGCTCGTTCACACCACGTGGCTGGGGCTTTCCCTGGTCTTTGTGTCGGTGGGGGCTGCTGACAGTTGAGCCCCGCGTTTGGCGGAGTTCACAATGGCTGTCGCGCAGGCAGGCCCGTCTTGGGACCAGTGGTGAGATAGGGCCGAGGGACATTTCACTGGGGCGGGGTGGTGGTTTCTCCCCTGAACACCGCACATGGCCGTGCCTGCACTCGCCGTGTCCAGGTCCGAGACAATGCAGGTGGACCCCAGTGGCTTGAAATCTATGTTGGCTTGTCACTTGACAATAGGAGGAATTTGTGAACTGGCCCCCCAAATTGCCGCTGTTTAAAATAACTACCAGCCATTGGACATCCCTTGGGTGGGAAGCTGAGCATTGTTGCTGGCATTTGAACGGCATCTGTAAGCGAGCACTAGACGTGATGAGGGAGGGGAGTGTGTGTGCTTGCCTCCCATTCTTCATTAGACACCTTTTATTTTCCTTAATTTTCTGACCAGTTGTTCAGCAAAATTTGGATATAGTCATTGAAACCTCAAATCACCCAGGAAGGGGAGGCGAGTGGTCAGGATGTGGTGGGGATGGGGCATCGCCCTTGGGGGAGTTGGGGGTGCTGCCGGGACTGTCTGTGGGTGGCACGTGGCAGATGTTGACTCACAGCCCACTGAACGAAGGAGTGAAAGTTGGGGACAAGCTACGTGTTCAACGTCCTGCACCTTCCACTGACAGTTCTCACTTCTGAATGTGGTCTTCTAGTCCTTCTGTTGACTTGGGGTATCCTGTTTTCCTTTTGACATTATTGTATCATAAAACTCTTTTCCCAACCTTACGTTTTAGAAATCTTTACGTAGACCTTGGTAACATGATCACTGTTATTATTAGTGACACTATAATATTCTAGGAGGAGGAAGTGCCACAGTGAGGCACATATTTCTGGATTTGGCAGGGTTTAGCATCTTTTCACTTCCTAGCAAATTGTAAAGTGAACGACCTGCTGTGTGCAACGTTTTATCTCCGTAAAACTTTTCATTTTGAAGAGTTTTTGTTTTCTGAGGCGTGGAAGGGAGCTTTGATACATAGTGCCAAACTCCCTTCCAAAAGGGCATTTTGAACTGACCTTGACCTTGACAGCCGTCTCTGCTACATCCTACCAACGTTGGAGGTCTTTAAATGTCCTATCATTGCATTGTTGAGAATAGAGCCAAATATACTAAGAATTGTTGAAAAGTATCCTTAAAACAGGTGAATTTTGTGGTATGTAAATTATATCTCAATAAAGCTATGGCTAAAAAAAAAGTGGTAGGAAAAAAGGCTGTCTTTCCTAAGTGCCTGCATAGGTGGAAATACTTCACAGTTAGACTTGACAATTTGGTTTGATGTCCCTGTGGAGGGACGGTGTGGGAGGGTGTGGGAGGCCGGCTGGGTCCTCTCCAGAGGGAGGGAAGAGAGAGAGAGAATCTCAAGCAGATTCCCCCCTGAGCACAGAGCCTGGCACGGCACTTGATCCCATGACCCTGAGATCATGATCTGAGCCAGAATCAAGAGTCAGACGCTTAACCAACTGAGCCCCCCAGGTGCCCCACGACTGCTTTATTTTATCTCATGATTCTGTGGGTCAGGAACATGGTCAGGGCTCAGCTGGGCAATTAGTCGGCTTGGTGGAGTGTTTGGTGGGGTCCCCTGGTGGTACTCGGCTGATGGGTAGGTTGGTTTGGAGGGTCTAAGCACCTGGCACCTCAAGGGGGGTGGCTGGAAAGCTGGGCTTAGAGAGACCCCAGTCGGTCCGTCTCCATGTGGTCTTGGACTTGTCGCATGACAGCTCTGGGTCCAGGGGAAAAGATGTGGAAGCTGCTGGTCTCCTAAGGCCTGGGCCGGGACTCCTGCTCGGCTGTCAGAGAGCCTGCTCTGATGCAAGGGGGGTGGCCATAGAACCCGCTTGTCCGTGGCAGGAATGATAAGGGATTTGTCACTGTCTTCAGTCCGTCCCTCGCTGGGCTTGGTGCCGGCAGCTTCTCCTTGGTATCACCAACGATGACCAGGCGTTCGGTCTGGGGACTCCTCATCTCTCATGTGGGGACCTCCCTGCCTCAGCCATAGTTCAGAAGTACATGGAGTAAAAAATAAAAATTTTCCTCCAGGGGCGCCTAGGTAGCGCAGTCGTTAAGGCGTCTGCCTTCGGCTCAGGGCGTGATCCCGGCGTTCCGGGATCGAGTCCCACATCGGGCTCCTCTGCTGGGAGCCTGCTTCTTCCTCTCTCACTCGCCTGCTGTGTTCCCTCTCTCACTGGCTGTCTCTCTGTCACATAAATAAATAAAATCTTAAAAAAAAAAAAAATTTTCCTCCAACCCTTTCTCTGCTCCTTTACACCTGTTTCCCCAGCGGGTCACTAACTGTTGGTGCGTATCCCCTGCCACGAGCCCTCACAAGTCCACGTATATACTTATCATTTAAAACAAATATCATGATTCTATGCTCACTGTTCTGTAACTTACATTTTCCACCTAATAATGTATCAAGGTCTAAAATGACCTTTTTAAAGTATATCGTTAGAGAAGAATTAAGGATAAACCCAGCGCTTGGGTGCACCCCACCATGGGGCTGCACAGAGCAGGCTGTGGCTGGTGGGAGCACGCCTGTGAGGCTTCTGAATCTGACCAGCCACGGGGCCCCCCTCTCGCCTGCACCCCTGATGGCTCCCCTCGGGGTTTGTGCTCCTCTCCTGTACGAGCTCAGCCGGGGCCTCTGTGGGGACTCCCGGAATCTCTTCCAGTCCTGGCCACTTTCCGGCTGTGGGATTTCAGTCATCTTTACTCCTCTCTCATTGCTTCTCATTTTTCTCCTCTGCAAAAGGGGGCTGAGAAACTGTTCCCTGCCTCTCTCGGAGGCTTTGGAGGAGGACAAGAAGGACAAATGGCGGGCAGTGGGTCTGCAAACTGCGAAGTGCCAGGGTGGCGTTTGCAGAGTGTCTCTCTCACCCAAAGCCCCAGATGAGTGGGGGATGGCGGTGGGAGGCTGAGAAAGACATGCAAACAAGTCAGGACACGTGCAACACTGAAAGAAGTTCTGGGGGCGGGCTTCGTTCACACAAAGGCAAACACATGAAATGCCACCCATTTCTTCAGGGGCCCACAGGGCAGTGATCGTAGTAAGAAGCTCACTAGAGCTACCATTGACCGATGGCTTATTCCGGGTCAGCTCTAACGCTTGTTGCTAAGCGGCACTGCAATCCTATAGGGCACGGGGTTTTTTATGCCCACTTTTCTGATGAAAACACTGAGGCTCAGAAAGGCGGGAGCTCTTGCTGGGGATCAATGAGCTGGTAGGTGGTTTTTCTGACACCCCAAACCTTGACTATTCCACTTGATCAGCTGTTAGCAGCCCAAAGACCTCTGCGTTCTCTGTCTCCAGGGCCTCTTTGGGCCCCTCTGCAGCAACAGGGAGAAGGGAATTTCTCGAAGCAGCCAGAAGAGACACCACCTAGCATCTACGCCTCGTATTGGAGGAGAACCTCTACACCCCTCACTCTGTTTACAGGCGCACAGCTGGTCTCTCTTCCCATCCTGCGATCTCTGGGAGGGCAGATGAGGGCCGCACAGGCTGGCGGACATTGGCACTTGCTTGCCTATGCCCTATCTTTTTCCTTGGCTGCTGTCTTTGGTACCTTCAATGAGCCTGCAGAATTCCCCCCAGGTCTGGGGTGTGGCTGGGGTTTGTGCCACACGCGTCCCTCCCCCATAGCTAGTAGTGGTCGCTTGTACATGGTGGGTGCCCCGGACCCCCTGCTTTGACAGGCCCTGGACCTGGAAGCCAGACGGAAGGCGCGTGACAAGGGGCCTGTCCAGCCACCAGCCACGGGAAACGGGCTGCAGCAGGCTCTGGTCCCATGTCAGGGTGGGGAGTGGAACTTGAAGTCAGACAGGCCTGTTTCAGGTTTGCCAGCTTGGTGACAGTGAACAGGGACTGACCTTTCTTAAGCCTCAATGCAAACTGCTCTTGAAGGGGATCAAGACAGCGCCTCTGAAGGGAAGAGTTTGATTGTGTTCGTGGCCCGAGGCGCGCGGATGGGCCAGGCTGGGAAGATCAGAGCCGGACGGCAGCAGGTCAGGAACGGTGGCCCTAAACCAGCCTCTCTCTAATCCTATGGGGGAGGAGCCGAAGAACCCTGGAAAGAAGTTTCAGGTAGGGGCGCCTGGCTGGCTCGGTCGGCGGAGCATGCGACTCTGGGTCTCGGAAGTTGTAAGTTCAAGCCCCATGTTGGGTGTAGAGATGACTTGGAAGTATGATCGAAAAACCTCTTTTTTCATCTAGTAATAAGAATAGCTAGCCTGTATTAAGTATGTCTGCTCTAAGGCAGGCTTTCTAAGTTCTTCACGTGGGTTGACGCTATGAGGCCAGCTAACACTGTTACCACCATTCTTCTAACGGAGAAACCGGGGGATACATGTGCTCAAAGCCGTGTGGACCTTCCGGCTTTTTTTTTTTTTTTTTTTTAAGATTTTATTTATTCATTTGACAGAGAGAGAGACACCCAGCAAGAGAGAGGGAACAGAAGCAGGGGGAGTGGGAGAGGAAGAAGCAGGCTCCTAGCGGAGGAGCCTGATGCCGGGCTCGATCCCAGAACGCCGGGATCACGCCTTGAGCCGAAGGCAGACGCTTAACGACTGCGCCACCCCGGCGCCCCACCTTCAGACTTGTTAACAGAAGATTGTGTATTGTTTAACAGACTATTATTCCCACTTCTCTGTCTCAGCTTTGGTCACTTCCCCGGGGCGAGGCAGTGTCCTGTCCAGCTGAGAGGCCCTGGTATAACGTATAGGTTCTTCGGTGTTGAAGGTTTCCCCTACTGTTCAGGAAATAGGTCCTGTGGTCACTGTCCTCGCTGTTCCGGCTGCCCCCAAACCCCACTCTGGGTGTCCCTTGACCCATCGACTCAGGGGTTAATGCCTGACCGAGGGGGGAGGGGTTGGGTGGGAGATTGGGAACCCGCTGTAACACCACTGGCAGGGGTTCGTTCTGGTCTGTCGCTGTCCTGCTCTGCCTGCTGCTACGTATTTTGGAGTTTGGGGTATTGCCTCTGGGATAAGGCATCTTTTGCGATGGCCCCTTCCCTGCTTTTCCCAGCAGGCCCAGGGCAGACACAGTCAGCTCTCACCTGGCCCCTCAGGGCTGGGCTGCCCCAGGACCCCAGGCTGCTCTGCTCCTCCCCCCAGAGCCAAAGGACTCACGGTCTGCACACTTCCGGCAACTGACTCTTAGCTTCAGGCCTCGAACACAGGACCAAAATGAATCAAATGTTTGCCAAGTAGAAGAAGGTTAGGAAGGGGGAAAGAATGGACAGTTTTGTGATCTTTTAATTTTAAGGGGACTGTTGTAAACAGACTTTTTAAAAAAGTCTATTAAAAAGCCTTCATCAGCAGTGTTTCCTGCAAATCACAGGCATACAAAATAAGAAATACATTTTTTAAAAAGATTTATTTATTTGTTTTGGAGGGAGAGAGTGTGTGAGTAGGGAGAGGGGCAGAGGGAGAGGTAGAGAGAACCTCAAGCAGGCTCCCCGCTGAGCCTCGAACCCAGGACCTTGAGATCATGACCTGAGCTGAAGGCAGGCGCTTCACGACTGAGCCACCAGGAGCCCTGCACAGATATTTTTAATCAATAGATGTTTAATGGGTATTCATGCGGCCGGCAGCCCGGAGCCCACATTAGCCAGAGGCGAATTGCCCCTTTTCAAGGTGGGGTAGATTCCGTCTTCTCCTTACCTTCTTTCTGCCCGGACCATGAATACCCTGGATCTACCGCCCATCCCATCGCTCAGCTCGGGTCCCGTAGCACAATTACCTGCTGTTGCCTTCAGTGCCAAAGTGGCTTTTCTAAGTGGACAAATGGACCCTGTCCCTTCTGAGTTTGCATCCTCTGACTTCCCTTTGCCCCATCAGGCCCCCCCGTCTCCCTTTCGTCCCTGCTCAGAGCCCCAGGAGCCAACCTGAGTGAATGTTTTGGTGAACTTCATCAAGAGCTGCCCTGTCCTCTGGTCCTGGCTGGGTCTGGGTCAGTGGGAGCCCTGGAGGAGACCGGAGGAGGGGAGGGCTTCGTGTCTCTGGCCGCCTCCTGGGTGTGACAGGCTTGCCATGCCCTCCGAAGGTCACAGCTTAAGGCTGGCCTCTTCGGTGTTCTCTCTGCCCCGGGTTCCGGAAACACATCCTCCATCGCCCCTTCAGGAATTTGCTCCTGTGTTGTCCTGTCCTGTTGGCTTCTCTGCTGACACTCTTCTAAGGAGTCTGTTGATCAAGTTCTTTTCAAGTTCATCGATTTAGGTATCTGCCTGTTTCCTGCCATGACCAGCAAGGATACCAAACCCTTCCAGTGGCTCAAGACAGAGGGTAGTTCCTTTCCAGAGTCTCCAAGGCTGGGGGGGAGGGGTGACTTCACCCCTGCCTGTCCCTCCAGCTTTACTCCTTGCTGTCCTGCTCCCACAGCTCACCTCCCTCCCCACCTCCCTTCCCTTTCTCCCTTCCCTCCGGCTTCCTCAGGAGCCTCCTGAGACTAATTGAAACTGGCCCCCTTAAGCGGAGGTCAGGGAAAGATCCAAGGAAAGAGGCAGCCACTCCAGATGGGTGGGTGACCCGTGTCTTGAGTCCTGGGCAGCCGCAAGACGAGAACATCTCTGCACCTGCCCACCACATCTTACAAGCTTATGTAGAGGCCTTAACTGGGTTCCGTCGCATATACCGTCCAGGTGGTCTCAGGATCACCTTTCCATCTCAAGGCTGTGTCCTTGGAGCAGCTTCTGGGACCATGGAGGCAAGCAGGACACGTGTTCCAAGGACCAGGGGAGGGGGAGAGGAGTCCCTGACTGTCCAGGTCCAGCTTGCAAGTCAACAGGCAATCGTATCCTCTTGATGACCTCTCCCAACATTCATTTACCCCGCAAATGTTTAGAGAATCCGACTGTGTGCTTGTCATTGTTCTAGGGCCGAAGATCAGACAGCGGCTGAACTGGGCAAGGTCTCGGCATTCTGGGGTCCCAGGCCCCAGCCCGACCGCTTGCCTCTCTGTTTCCAGGTGCAGCACTGTCTTGCCTCCCCTCACCCCTGTACCGTCCCACCTTTGATGGATATACCCTCTCTCCACTGAAAACCCCTCTCCCGCCCACAAAGCCCCCTGACTCTCCTGCTGGAAGGGCCCCTGTCTCCCCATGGAGGCCCCGTAGGAGCCTTTGTTCTCTCTTGCGAGCTGAGTGGTTTACAGGTTTCTTTGACCCCAGAGTGACTCCTACGGGCAGGAGGCACATTCGGCATTTCCCGGAGACCCCTGCGCCTGCAGGGCCTGGCGTCTTCAAGTGCTTGGTGCAGACTGGTGGAGTTAAGGAATGAAATATTAATACTGTGAATGTGTAGAGGGCTCCATGTGGCATTTGCTGACCCTCACCGCGGCTGCCTGAGGAAGCAGGGCAAGGCTTTGATCCATGTTTTCAGGAGGGAGCGCAGAGTTCAAGGGAAGGCCCTCCTTTCACCTGCTTCGTAAGAGGCAGATCAGAGGCCTGAATTCAAGCCCCTGGAAGAAATGCTGTGTACTTCTGTATATGAGCTCCCAGCAGAGGCCTCCTGATTCAAATACAAGACACACGAAGACAGGTTTATAATTTATGGGAATTGAAATAGGCATATTTATTTTTTAAAGATTTCAAGAGCAATACTGGGATACCTGATTCAAACAATAGAAACGGACAGTGTATTAGATTCCTAGAGAGGCCCTAACAAAGTGCCACCAACCACCCGGGTCAAACAACAGAAATTACCGTCCCCAGTTCTACAAGCCTGGGGTCAAGGTGTTGGCACAGGGCACTGCTTCGGAAGGCTCTAGGGAAGGATTGTTCCAGGCCTCCCTCCCAGCTTCGGTCGTTTCTTGGCTTGTGACAGTTTGAGTCTGACCCTAACGTGGTGTTCTCCCTGAGTGTGCGTCTTTTATAAGGACAAGTGTCCCCTTTCATAAGGACACCAGTCACCTTGGATGAGGGCCCACCCTGCCGTGGTATGACTCATCCTACCTGAACGCATTACATCTGTAACGACCCTCTTTCCAACTAAGGTCACCTTCTGAGGTACTGGGAGTTAGGACGTCACCATATGAATCTATAAGGGACACAATTTTACCCGTTACATATAGTGAGAAGCATCAGAGAAGAAGCTTCCGCGGCTCCCTCTCTGCAGCCCCAGTGTGGAACAATAGCTATTGATGCCTTGGAGGCCAGGATTCCAGACTTTTCTCTGTTTCCCCAAACCGTGATTAGATACCCGCACATACCCGTATCTTACGAGAAACAAAATACAGAAAAAAATACACTGAAAAACTGAAAAAAATGAGAAAAGCTTTACAACACAGAACGTCAATGTCAATGCTCTTGCTCTTATTTTGTTTCTTTGCTGATTTGCTTTCATTTTGTGGCCTGTGAGACCAACGGCATGTTCTTCCCCGGGGCGGCTCCCATGCACGGGGCTGGACAGTGGGAGCCGCTCTATGGAGAGTTCTAGATCCTCTGGCCGCTTCTGCACAAGTCCCTCTGATGCTCCTGAGAATCTGCTCGTTGCCCCAGTGCCGAGAGGGGCGGGCAGCCAGCCTTGAGCTCTGCAGCAGGGCCTGTGAGCCGAGCCGGGAGGCGGGCCTCAGGAGGGGGAGGCAGGGGAGGTTCCGTGTCCTGAGCAGGGCCCTGCCACGGAGACGACGCCCCCTCTTCTGCACAGACAAGCGAGAGCCGGCCGGCGACAGGATGGCAAAGTGAAAATTAATGCCCGCTGCTTGTATACCGCCCAGACGTTACTTTGGAGAGGAAAACAACAGGGGCAGAGCGAAGCTGTACATATGTTAAATTCACATCAGTAATAAAGATTAAGTAGAAGTTAATAGCATCCCAGTCATGCTTGTGGAGGTAATCTCCTTTCTGAAAATTCAAAATTAGATTTGGAGGATCGAAGCAAACAGGGGGTGAGACTTTGGCGTAATATTTTAATCAAATTGTCATGAATGAGTGGATACAATTAAGAATTCTGTCAGTCACAGTGCCGAGGCCCTTTTGTTAGTCAGCCGTGGGAGGGGTGCGCCCGGCCGTCGAGGGGAGAGATTAAACTTGACCTTTGCCAGGCTCTTCATTTTTGACCCTCTGGCTGGGCTTTGCCTGTCAGATGCCTGTTTTCTAAAACACATATGCGTGTGTGTGCACACGCATATGTGGGCACATGCGTGTGTATGCACGCGTGCTTGCGTGTGCATGCACGTGTGTACGTGAGCACGAGCTGTGCACATGTGTATGTGTGGGGAGTGCATACACGTATGTGTGCAATGTGTGTGTGTGTGCGTGGGTGTGTAAATGCCAGGCAGTGGGAAAACAGGCACTGGGGGCAAACAATGGCCTCGGGCTGCTGCTCTTGCATTGGCCACAAAATCTGACCGCAGGTAAGCCTTTCCAGCTTTCCTTCCTCTTCTTTGCAGCCAAGCCCCAACCTCTTGTGTGTGAATATCCCTGTGCATGGGATGTGTCCCCCTGACTACCTGGGGGCAGGTCTGTGGGCGTAGACGTATGCACATCAAGGCCAACAAGGTGGTCTGCGCAGGGCAGTGTAATGGACATCAAGGAATGAGTGAGTGATCACAAGCATTTGCTCCCGTGGACGTGAATGTTGGCACGCACCGTGGGTTTAACCCCTGCATCAATTCGCACACTGCAGCCCCTTCTCTGAGGGGCTTGCAGCCTCCAGCACCTGCTTGGCACAGCCTGGTTTCTAGTGATGGAGACACGCAGAAGGTGAAATTCACTCTTTCTCTCTACTTCCCCCACGCCTTCCCCTCGCCCCCACAACAGTGATTTATGTGTAATTTTGACTCACGGGTGCTGGTGGGGCAGTAGGGAAAGACTTGGGCAGAAATGCCTTTCTTTTTCCCTTCTGCGGCAGTGGTCTGCCATGTAGGCGTATCTTATTTATCAGTGATTATAAATCAATAAGAAAATGCAGAAAAGCAAGATAAGCCAGGCTTCCCAAGCCTCTAGAGTTACAGACTTCAACATGCATGAATGCAATGTGTCTGATGTGGAATTTATTATTTCAAGCAGATTCAAAGTAGATTTGAGGTTAAAAAAAATTTTTTTTTTATTTCCTCCAGGGCTTCTGCTACTGTTCCTTTTCTCCTCTTCAAACCCCCTTGTTTCGGAAACAGACAAACGCTTTCCACATAGGATGACGATACGTAATCAGCATCCCTGTGGTTTATTTTACCTTTTGTTGTAGAAGAGAATAAAGTCGGAGTAACTTACGCTACTCCCTCCACTTGGGTGAGCATTTTGAGGCCGAAGGACCTAATTATTTTTTAACACTGCCTTTACTGTATTTGCCTGGGGAATTATTTCAAATCAACTGACAGACCTATTGTGCTTGTGACATCACAGCAACTGGCTTTTTACACCGAAAACAAGCCTTCTGTTAATTCAGCAATAACACACCCCGCACGCAAAAATTGTATTAGCAACGTCTAACCCGAGTGTTGAACACATTCAGAAATAAACACTATTGCACTACAGGGGTTGAAAGAGAATATGCATCAAAATGCCTGGCATTTAATTTTTCCCCCCTTCTTCGGGAATTTAGCCAGTGAAATATAGCTGCCAGTGTCCCAGGCCTGCGCTCGCGCTCCTGCAATATGCTCTCGATCAATCAGATTTGCATAACTAAACTGTCTGCGAGCCCGCTCGGCTGCCCAGGTGCAAGGCCATTTGCATATAGAACAGTGAGGAGGTCCCAGGAGTCACTTCAGACCGGAGCGACTGCTGAGCCCGCAGTCCACACAGCCCAGGAAATGAAATTGGAATGACAAAAAAAAAAACCGGGAGTGCTCGCCTGGAAGGGTGAAATATGCAGGCGCATTGCAAAGGTTATATAGAGATTACAGGCGGGCAGCTCTAGATGCAGAAAGACCCTCCGGAGGAGTGGGTGGGGGGGCGGCTGCACCACGGGGGTGGGCGATGGTGGGCGTTCCCTGCCCCTGCCGGGTGTCCCCTTGAACCTGTGGAGCTATGGTGGGATGTCCCCGGCCTCCCCTGACAGTGGGAAGACTTCCCAGCCCCCATCCCTTTGCAAGGCAGGCTTTCCAAAGGGAGAAGAGGCCGGGCACCACGTGCCGCACACGGCAGGGGGCTTGGGTGCCTCCTGGGCAGCGTGAATTAACTGCATTCGAAGTGCCAGGTCCTGGCTGAGTGTTGTGGGTCATCCTCCCGCAGTCTGACACCAACCCTCGGAGGCGGGCTATCTCCTCCCTGTTTTCCAGAACGCCTGGGGATCAAATCACGTGTGGACGTTCACACGGCCAGCGCATTGCTGGAGCAGGGACCAAGCCTCCAACGTCCAGAGAGGACAGCACACGGTTCCGAGTCACCAGGCAGGTCAGAGATGGGACGGCATCCTGGGTTCGCAAGAGGTGGCCAGGGACTTCCCTCTGCCGGGCCATTTGCTGCGGGACCTCGTGAGGACCTCCACGGGCTCAGGCACCCTTGCCTCCTGGGGTCTCCTCCTCCACTGGAAAGTAATAAAAATTACATTTTATAACCGTGTGGATATAGAGACGGATAGATCCCAGGCTGGATTCATTATTCTTACATTCATAGTTTTCTTCTGTTGTTCAAGTAAAGTAAAATTAAAACATTTTTGTGGCCCCTGAAAGTGATGGGGACCCCCAGGCCCTGCACCTGCCGGGCGTCATGGAGGCATCTCCCTGCGCAGCCCATGCCTGGGTCTCTGTCCCACCCAGTCACTTCTGTTGCAATGTCAGAGCCACCATGGGCCACGCAGGAATAAAGGGGCATGCTGTGGTGCATAACACCTCTTGGACGCATGCTGGAAGGGACATTTCCTATCCTTTTCAGGTGTCACAAAAGAGTCTTTTCATTTCTTTTTCACCCCTGTGAAAATTATTCTTGGCTAAGGGGCCCCATGGAAACAGAGTGGGGACCCCTGCCCTCAGCCGCATGGGTTTCCTGGGCAAAACCTCTATGAAGTTGGATTGAGTAACGGGAAAAAAAAATACAAACATCTAGACCCATCCTCCGAGAAAGAACTGTCCGACTTTTCCTCCATTGAATAGAGGCTGCCTCATTTTGAGAGAGCCATCCCCATGCTCGCCCAGCGCTAATGAGGGGGACGATCACACTGTCGTAACTTCAAGGAGGCTGAAAACAATGACACCCCGTCTTGGTGGATTTCTCTTTTTTCTGCTTCTGGTAGAAAATTGTGATGAAAGTTGTGTCTTTGTCACTCTCATTTAATGAATATGAATGGGCCAGTGCTTTAAGTAAAGGAAAGGACACTCTTGTGCCTTCTCCCCTGGCAATTAAGTGTGTGTGAGTGTGCGCACGCGCACGTGTGTGTGTGTGTGTGTGTGTGTGTGTGTAGGGGGGTCAGGTCAATGTCCCTCTTGGTTTGAATGTCACTTGTTGTCAAGTTGGCATCCCATGTGGTTTCTATGGCAACAGCTTTTTGTGCCGGGGAGGGTCGCGCACCTGTAATCTCCATGCAAAGGGACAGAAAGACGGTGTTCATCAGTTAGGGCTTTTGTCTTTCTCGATGGATTTGAGTTTAACCTTGAAACCCAGTGAAGGGCGAAGAGCATTTAACACAGACATGGCGTGGGCCACATCCCGAAGCCAGGGAGCACTTGGCTCCCCCGAGCAGGGGTAAGCAGCCCAGGCTGCCATTAGCCTGGGTGTCCGTGGCGATGGCCAGCCCTTGAACCTCGCACCTGGCTCCCTGCTGATGGCTTGGCTCAGGCGGGGATGCGAGGGGACCGAGAAGCCCCATCTGAAAACGGAGCCTGGGAAGCTACTTCTGCCGGGGGCTTGTGGTGCCTGGCTGGCTGCTGCAAGGGCTCGCTCCCCTTGGGGTCTCTGCTTGTCCCTTTCCTTTGGGGAGCTCTGATTTCCCTGGTGAGCTGAAGGTAACAATGGAGTCAGACAGCAGATACTGCTTGTGTTCGGGCCTTGTACCCCAGTCTCCACGGAGGCAGGCCCTTAATAAACGTGCAGTGGGTACATAAGGATGAAGTCCAGCCAGGACTTAGTGAGTGCCAGTCTGCGGCTGGGAACTCAAAGATAAATACGACACACCAAAGGGCCAGTGGTGGGGCCGTGACAATTTTAATGGCCTTGGATTAAAGGAGAGACATGCGGCTGGCTCCAAGGAGGCCCCACCTCTCAGGGTGGCCCAGGAGAACAGCTTTCCCTGAGCCTCGCTTCCTTGACCCTGAAAGGGGATAAGGAAGCTCACGTCTAGGTGACTGTCTTGGTCTCTGTGGTCTCAGAGATGACTGACTCTATCCCATGCCTTGCAAACTCCTGCTTCCTGAGGCTCCTGGGTGAGGATGGAGGTGGAGAGGACAGGTTATTTCTGACAGGTGTGAAGCAAGAGGGGAAGTCTCTTTCCCCCCTCCCGGGTCCTTCTTCTGTCCCTCAGAACCATCGCTGATCATGGGCAGAGGACAGAAACATCTAGGCCCCAGCCTCTGGAAGCCTAAGCTTAGAATGCCCACGCTGTCATCTCCAGCTCATTCTAGAGGCTAAAGCAAGTCATGAGGCCAACCCGGCTTCAAATGGTTGGGAGACAGATGTCACCTCCTGGTAGTTGCGAAGTGGAGTAGACAGAGGAAGGGGGATAATTGCGACTATTTTTGCAAATAATACTCCCTCCTTCCTCCAACTCCTTCCCTCCCCCCACTTCCCCTCCTTCCCTGCCTTTCGTGGTTATTTGCTGGCACCCTTCCTGGGCCCACTGTGTTAGGAGCTAGAGAGGCAGAAGTCAATGAGATGACGGCCTTGCCTCATGGAGCTTGTGTCCTAGGGAGCCGGGACCAGTACTGAGCAAGGAATCCTTTAGACGCCTGGTCACACACTATGGCAAATGTTATTGAAGTTCTCAGCCGCTGTGAGAACGGTTTGGCAGTTCTTCCGTAAGTTAAACAGAGTCACCGTGTAACCCAGCAATTCTGCTCCTCGTTCTGTCCCCAGAACTGAAAACGGGTGCTCAGACACACACTTGTACACACACGTTCACATCTCCACTCGCAACGGCCACAGGGTGGAAACAACCCAAATGTCCGCACGCCGATGCGTGGATAAACAGAAAGGCGGATACCCACACGCTGGAACACTGTGCGGCCTGAAAAAGGGATGACACCCATGGGTGCCCCAACATAGGTGAAGCTTGACAACAATGTGCTCCACGCAAGCAGCAGATCAAAGGGCCACACGTAGGGTTCCGTGGATGGAAACGTGCAGAGAGACAGATCAGAGAAACAGAAGGCAGATGGTGGTTGCTGGGGGCTGGAGGTGGGGCAGGGGTGGGGAGGGACTGCTAACGGCTAGGGGGGTATTTTGGGGGTGATGACAATGTCCTGGAACTAGACTTGCCCCACAGTATGAAGGTACGAACAGCCGCTGATTTGTACACTTGGAAAAGGTTGAAATGCTGGATTTTACGTTATGGGAATTTTATCTCAGAGGCACCCTCCGGGAGCAGGGAAGCTTATCAACAGTGACCTGATCCATCTGGGGAGTTGGACGGCTCCCCGCGAATGTGACGTTGGGGTTGGGACGTTGAGAACAGGCTGTGGCCTTGGAAAGTGGGGCTCTGAGGATGACGGTCCCCAGGGCGCCCAGCTGGGGGCCCACCTTCAGCAGATGCTGGCTCCGTAACTATTGGCTAAGCCTGGCACAGGTCCTGGGGTCTCACAAGGGCCACATCCGGCCACCACATTGCTGTGTGAATCTTTCCCTGACCCTTGGGTCACTGTGGGAGGGGGCGATCGTCCGTAGCCCCAGTGTGTGAATCTAGGCCTCTTCCCCAGCAAAGCTTGCTCTGTGCATAGAAACGCCGGGGATGAGCTCGGAGCCCAGGGCCTGGTGCTGGTGGCTGGCCTCCGTCTCTGCACGGATTCTGTGAGCCACCCCTTGCCTTCCTGATGAAGGATAAGAAGGCGCTGGCCCCCATCGGGCGGGCCTCTCCCGCACCCCAAAGTCAGCAGCTCCCTGCGGTCCAGAGGCATTCGGCTCCCCTCGCGCGGAGGCTCTCCGTCTCCCCCTGGCTTGGCCCAGCAGCTGGTGATCCAGGCTGCCTGCGTGGTGGGCATCTGTTGGCCTCCTCGGTCCCCATGGTGTGGCCCAATCCGTGTTGCCTTGGAATCACACCATGCAGGCGGGGGAGGAGCCGGCTGCTCTCCCGGCACCTGCCTCCCGTGCCAGCTCCGGCCTGGGCCTGCTGCTCCGTATTGGCAGCTCTCGCCAAATTTCAGAGGCTGCAAGTCAGGCCAAGTTCTTCACGGGCCCCGCCTCCCAGACAGCACAGTGGACTCAGGGCTCCCTGCTGCATGCCCTGGCTGGGCCCACGGGCACGCCCTGTGCAGGGGCAGGGAAGGGGGTGCGGGAAGGACACCCCACTAATGGTCTTCACATCACCTCCTCAGCACAGACCCCTCTTTCTGAGACTTCTCCAGGAGGCTGACTGTTATCCCCATTGAGGGCCACTTATCCTGGGCTAATGGGAAGGGCTCGGGGGACGGCGGCCCGTGCAGGGTCCCTCCGGCACATCGGTTTGCGTATTAACATGCGTCCACGCTGAGATGCATGCCCGCTGCTGCGGTTTTCCCCCGGGGCCAGCTCCCGTTGGGCTGTACCCTGAAACAAGTGGCGACAGAAACTTTGTATCTTGGCTACTGCAGCAGGGGATGCATTTCCCAAGGAGCGGTCAGCTCTTCCTATGCGCAAGAGGGGCAGGTTTTCTCTCCTCTTTTGCCTGTCCCCCCCTCCACCCCCCACCGGCCCCCAGATCTCTCCTCCCAGCAGCCTGGAGACCCTTGCCCTTTCAAAGAGTTCTTTCTCCGGAAAGGTTCCCTGGAAAAGATTTATTCCAGAGTGCACCGTCAAGGTTGCGACACTGAGCAGTGAGATCAAATGTGCCTGAGGCAGATGGCCTGTGGCCATCCGCCCTGGTGGCCTCCCAGGGAGGACCCTGGCATGGGCGGGCGCGCAGGCCACTGGGGAAGGAACCACCTTCAGACCAAGTGCCTTGGGCACGCCGGCCTCTGCCTCTTCCTGCGGTGTTCCTTAAACCTGACTCCAACAGAAAGGTCTCTGTGTGGTTACAACAAAAACAATTTTAAGAACCCCTAGAAGCAATGAGAACTGTAAGTACTTATCGTCTAACTCTCTGAAAATGTTTGAAGTTATGCATCATTATTGTGATGGAGGCTTTGACTCTCTAAATGGTATATTTTGTATGATCATTCTCACGGACCCCTCAACTCTTTGCTGCTGTGTGCACCTGTCGGATGTGTGGCTCCAAGTGTGAACAGCACCGCCTTCCTCATTGGGTCATTATAGCGCCGACGTGAAATGGGAATCACAGCCCCTTCTCAAGGTCAGGGGGGTCATGAGACCCCAGGCCAAGGGGGTCATGAGATCTGGCTGAATTCAGTGAGGCAGATTGGAAGGCAGGGAGGTCCCACCTTCGTGTGGGGTTCCACCTGCAAGCAAGCCTCCAAAGGCTGCTTCCAAAGGCTTGAAGTTTATTTTCAGCAAATTCCATCTCTCCTTTATAGGCTGTTACCTCTTCGGTGATGGGTTTACTCTCAACCTCTGTTTTCCTGGAATTATCCTGCCACACTTCAAGGAAGAGTGGTAAGAAGGAAATTAGTATTTGATGCTCCTTGCAAGGCACCTTACGTTCATTACCTCGTTGGTTCCTTACTAGAATCTTCTGAGGCTGGTGTGATTCCCACATGGGGCGGGGGGGGACTGGTGCCCCAGGGATGAAGCAAGCAGCCCAAGGGCATGCAGCCTGTCAGTGGCAGAGCCACGGGTCACGTCCAGGGTGGTCTGACCCCTGCCCATAGCTCGGTGTGCTCAATATGGTTCACGTCTGCCCATTTTGCAGGTACAGAAAACGGCCACACAAAAGGGGGAGATGATATACTCAGGGCTCTGCGGTGGAACTGGGGCGCGAATTCACTTCTGCTGATACAAAATCTGTTACTCTCTACTAAGACATCATTGACTCCCTCTTTGCCATTGGCTTTGAGGAGGTGGGGGTGTATTGATGAAGGGGGTCAAGCAGGATAGAGCAGACTAGCTTTTAGATGATGCTGAAAACACACCCAGGCGTACTTGGTCTAGACCTTTATCGGGGTGGGTGGTTGCAGTCTTTGAAATGAGTTCACATTACTTAAGCCAACTTTCCAAAAGGCAACCGCACCCAAAGCGTGGCTCATTTAGAAGGGGCTCCGGGGTGGGGGGTTTTGGCTTTGGAGCAGAATGACAGGGAAGAGCTTCTGGGTTGTTCATTGTCCCAGCCTTGATGGTTAGGCTGAGATTATGGCTTGGGGGATAAGAGTCCATTTATCTGGTTCGTTCCCACAATCTAATTGGAAAAGTGGAATTACCACTTAAGACTGATGGTAACAGAACGTCTTTAAGCTATGAAGCTAAAATGAACTGTGAAGTCACATCCAGGAGCGTCTCGCTCTGACTGCGGCAAGAGGTTTTATTTGAAATTAGAAAATGAACATTACCGATCAATGCAGTAAGGATGGCATGAATGGTGTTTCAATTGCGCTGCAGGAAAATGTAACTCGGAATCAAGATGTCCTATTTACCTTCTTTCCAATTCCAGCTCCTTCCACATAATGGCAGCACACATAAATACACATGGCTTTGGAGAACAGTGGAGATGCCGCGCACAGGAGCTGCCCTTAGATAAACCCAGCGGTGGCGAAGTGGGCTTTGGGGAGGTTTGACCAAAAGCGCGGACCCCTGTGAGCCCATCTACCTGAGAGAGGAGAACACATGAAGTCAAAGCCTGTGGCCCTTTTGTAAACTTACAATGCTGTGGGTTTTCTTTCTTTCTTTCTTTCTTTCTTTCTTTCTTTCTTTCTTTCTTTCTTTCTTTCTTTCTTTCTTTCTTTCTTTCTTTCTTTCTTTCGTGAGCTCTATGCCCAATGTGGGGTTCGAACTCACAACCCGAGATCAAGAGTCGCATGTCCTACTGACTGAGCGAGCCAGGCACCTCTGGATTCTGTTTTTTAATTGGAAAAGCCAAGTCATGATTTCTAGTAAAAAACATAGGCCACCAAGAAAGATCGATCCTCACCAATGCTAACACGAATGGTGGTGATGAAAGAAATTGTGCCAACACAACACTGCAGTGGTGGAGGACTTATATGCTACATTTCAAATTAGTATTGGTGTTGTCAAAAGACTCATGGCTTTTATTTCTTGAGCAATGCATATGGGCTACATGATTTTCAAGGGTGATATGGCTATTCATTGGAGAACTGTGTTCTGAATATCTACTAGGCACCATATGGTTGTGGGTAGAGTGAACAAAGCCGGCAAAAATTCCTGCTTTCACGGAGCTTTTATTTTGGTGGAGGATATATGGCTAAGTAGGTTTTACAGAATGTGAGGGGTGTTGCAGGAAAAGAAGGGGGGGCAGGGAAACCTGAAGGAGTGGTCAGGCGTAGTTTGCATTTCACGCAGGCTTATCAAAGCAGGTGAGGAGGTGAGCATTTGAAGTGGTAAGAGAGAAATCTGTGGATGTCTGGGGAAGAGTGGATGGAACGGCAGGTGCAAAGGGCCAGAGGTGAGCAAGTGCTACTTACGTCTGGAGAACAGGAAGGAGGCGACACGGGCATATGTATTCTTCAGAAACCCGCCATAAGGTATATTGTAGAGAAGACCAAGGCTCGGGTGAGGTTGAGGAGCTTGACCAAGAGTCTATGCTCTTAACGTCGGCACGCACCTGCTTCCTCCATCCCAAAAATCCCTTTGATGCTGTGGAATCCACCGAGTTCAATTTGAGGATATCTGAGTCATCCTTAGTGGAGGTTTGAAAATGCATAGTTGAAGCCTGTTGCTCTGCTTCTGAAAACCTTTCACATTTATCCATTTGTCTCCATCTCCAGCACCCCTACCCTGCTTCAGGCTGCCTTATGTCCCTCCTGGATTACTCCAAGCAACTTCGGTCTGTTCTCCTTGCTTCCGCTCTTGCTTCCCTCCAACCCAACCCCCACATCATGGCCGGGGTGATCCTACAGAAATACAAATCTGATTGTAGTGCCATTCCCCAACTTAAAATCCTTCGACGGCTTCCCTTCCTGGTCTGTCCCCTGTCCTTGTTTCCAGTGTCACCATCTCCATCCTTGCAGCCTGTGCCCTAGCCCCACTGGCCCCTTCTGCTCCTCGGACACACCTTGTGCCTTGCTGGTCCATGTCCTTCACATGTGCACTTGTCCCTGTCTGGAGCACAGTCCCCCATCTTCTACCTGGTTAATCTCCTGTCTAGATTCCTTGAGGTGCAGTTCAAATGTCACTTCTTGCCTACCCTGATCTCCAGTGCTGTGCCCTCAAGGCTTGGTCAGGTCCCCGATTCCAAGTCACTTCCTGATTTGTCTACATTGTTCCCTCATGACACTTAGGGCATTTATTTTTTGATTATTTGTTCACTCTTTTAATTCAGCATCTAGAACAGGATATATATATCCGAAAAGAATAAATAAATATGTGCCCCATTGATAGTCTCTAATGTCCATGAAGGTAGGGATCTCTTGTTTTGTTCACCATGGTTCCCCTTGGGTCTAGCCCAGTGCCTGACATCTAGAATATATCCCACAGCAACTTTTCAAAGGAATACATGCAGTTTGCAGAATATCAGCCCCTGCTGTTTCTCTCCATTCATGTCCGGGGGAAGCTCCTTACAGATGCATTAGCAGATGAGACCCATCTACCATTTTCGTCCTGTTTGACTTGTGAGCTGGTCCAGCTGTGTCCCCAGCCTGCCACCCAGAGAGTCCTGCTGTGTCTCTTTGCTTGCCTTGGCTCTGTGGAATCTCAGAAGCAATTTTTTGGCTCCTTTTTAAAACTTCTGTGAGTCTATTCAGGATGTAGAACCAAGGCTTTATGATTTTTGCTTTCTTTTCCTCCCTCTGCCCAATTGCCTCAAGAACATATTTTCTTCTTTAGTGTCGAATGTATTTTTATACAGTGCACTAAATTCATTGTGAAATAGTATGGGAAAGGTATAAATAAAAACTTGGGTTTCCAGCCATGCTTAGAATTGGGTAGGCTAGAGGTGACTGTTGGGTGCCAGGAAGGGTCTAAGTCACACCCCACTTTACTCCATGAAAGCTCATAGTTTTGACCCAGGTACCCTCTTCAGATCCCCATTCTATTGTCTGCCCAGTTACCTTGCCTCATCTTTTTGTTCCGTCTCTTTCTGGTTCAGGGAGCTATCATTAATCCAACCAGGTCACAGCTTGTCGCGATGCCAAAGTTTTGCTAAATATTTTTCCCCAGATCTTCGACCCAGCTCATTCTGACCTATGTCCTCCCCACCTCCGGCACTTGCTGGGACCTTGCAGAGAATCAGCTGGCTTTGAGAGCTAGGTCTCAGCTTCCCTTATCTCTGCATTAGGACTTCATGTTCTGGGTTGGCTGTCTTTGGATGGTTCCCTGCATTCTCCCGAAGCTCCTCCAAATTTAGGGCATATTCTTCCTTTCTATTTAAGGTGCATCTCTTGTAAAAAGGATCTAGTTGGTTCTTAATGTTGGTTAGTTTAAAAGATCTCTGTCTTTTAATTGGAATACTTAGTCCATTTAAATTTAATGCAATTATTATTGTGGTTGGGTTTAAGTCTACCATTTTGCTATTAATTTTTCATTGGTCTCATCTGTTTGCTGTTCTTCTCTTTTTTCTTTCATTTTTTTGGTTTGAGTACTTTTTAGTATTTGATATTTATTTCTTACATTAATTCTTCAGCTTTACCTCTTTACGTTATTTTGAAAATCATTGCTCTAGGGATTGCAACTTGTATCTTTAACTTATCACAATCTATCATGAATTAATATTTATACCACTTCACCTATAGTATTAGAACCTTATAACAGTAAACTTCCACTCACCCTTTTGTACTTTGTGTATTGTTGTCATGCATTTTATCTCCTCTTATGTTATAAATGACATAATATAGTCTTATTAATTTTGCTTGAAACAATTAATTATCATTTAGGAAAATTCAGAAACAAGAAAACTGTCTTTTGAATTATCCACATATTTGTCATTTCTGGGGCTCTTCCTTTGGGTAGATTCAAGCTTCCATCTAGCATTATTTTCCTTTAACATGAAGAATTCCTGTGAACATTTGTTAGAGTCTTAATTCTTCATAGTTCTGCTAGTGATGAATTTTTTCAGATTTTGTTCATCTGGATATACTTCTATTTTGCCTTCATTTTGAAGTATATCTTTGCTAGATAGAATTCTAAATGGATAAATTTTACCTCCTGCCCCAGCATTTTAAAGATGTGATTCCATCGTATTCCAGTTTATATTATGTCTGATGAGGACAAGTTTGCTCATTCTATTTTCCTTCTCTATATAATGGGTTTTTCCTCTGGTTGCTTTTAAGATCTTCTCTTTATCTTTTTTTTTAATCCCCCCTAGCAATTTGACTATGATATGCCCGGGAGTGTGTTTATTTTTATTTTTTGTTGTTTTTTAAGTTTCTTTTTGCGTGGAGTTTGTTGAACTTCTTGGTGTATGGGTTGATTTTTTTTTTATCAAATTTGGACAACTTGTGCCATCTTATTTTCATTTTTTTTCTACTCCAATCTCTCTTCTCTTTTGGGAACTCTAACTAAACTTACATTAGATCAGTTGATATTGTTCCACAGTCACTTAGTCTCCTTTCCTTTATTCCCGCCCCCTTTATCTCTGTGTATCACTTTGAATAGTTTATCTCGCTTTTTTCAGTTTTACTTTTTCCCCCTTCATTGCCCAGTTTGCTGATAAAACCACCCAGCAAAATTTTCAATTCACGTATTTTATATGTCAGCTCAAGAATTTCTATTTACTTCTTTTAAAATTAGTTTCTGTTTTTCTACTGAGATTTCACATCTATTTCCTAATTTCTCCTTTAAATTCTTAAATATATTTGTTTTTTGTTATCTTCTGCTAATTCCAAAATCTCATATCTGTGTCTGTGCCAACTGACTTTTTTCTCTTGGTTATTGGTTGTATTTTCTTATTTCTTCTCATGTCTAGTCAATTTTGATTATATGCTGGGTATCTGGCTAGACTCTGGATTTTGTTGTCTTCCTTTAAAGATTATTGGGTTTAGTTTTGGCTGTCAGTGAAATTATTGGTGGATCAGTTTGAATCCCCTTGAGGATTGTTTTTAAACTTTGTTATTGTGCATATCATGTAGACTTTGCTTAAGGGCTAGTGTAGCCCTGTTTCTTAAGTGTGGTCTTTCTGGAGATTTAGTTGAATGCCTGCAGGGTTTATTCTCTCTACCTTGGCTGTCGACAATGTCAACATCTACCAGAACTATGTGATCTTTAAAGTCTCTATTCAGCTTACAGCTTTCCAGTAGCTGTTACCTGCCAGCCCACAGTGGAGTTTTCCCTGCACATGCACAGCTTAGTGTATGACCAAAGACTTAAAAGAACCCCCATGCAGGTTCTTGAGTTTCTGTTTCTGTGCAGCTCCCTCCTCTCTGGTACCCAGTACCACAAATTCCTCACTGGCCCCGAACTCTGATGTCTGCTTCCTCGATTCAGCAATACTACCATGTTGTTTTGAAGAAAGCTCCACCTTCCTGCACTGCAGATCGTAAAGTGCCTTCAGGCAAAAAGCTAGAGAAATCATAGCACTTACCTCGTATAGTTTCTTTTTCTCGGGGATTATGATCAGATGCTGACTCATGTGCAATATCTGAAAACAGTTGCATCTATATGCATCTATATTTCTATATGCAGAAATATTATATATTCTCTCTATATATATATACACACACACACACACACACCAAATATATATTCTATTATCTATCATCTATATGTCTATATCTATCATCTATCATCTATCTATCTATCTATCTATCTATCTATCTATCTATCTATCATCATCACCTATCTATCTATCACCTCTCTCATCTATCCACCCCCCAATTTTATAGTTGTTTTCAACAGTAGGGATAATTTGGTCTAGGTACCCCATTGTGGTCGGAAGTGGAATTTTTGTCACTCCTCTCTTAACTGTGACTAAATATTGTAAACCACTTTCAAGTCCAATTTTCTTTTTCCAGAAGAGCGTGGTGATTATTCACACTTGTAAATAAATTGGCCAATGTCCTTTTTCTGGTCATATTTAGGCAGAGGACAGAGGGATGGGATGGGGTGAGATAAATTCTTAGGGAAGTCCACAATAGGTACTAGGGAAGATTTCATGGTAGAAATTGCTAGCAGGAATGGGTTTTCAGGGTTACCTCTTTTTCTCTACTTCGGAGATTTCCTTCCAAGTAGAGAGGCAACCACTAGAGTTATATTCTTGGTCTCTTGCCTTACTCCAAGTCTTTTCGAGTGGGTAGAATGTATTATCTGATGGATGAATTTGGGAGTAGAATGGGAATGTTCAACTTGACCCCATTCTCCTGCCCTTCTCTTGGGGTTTGGTGGCCTGGTTTATTCCTCATTGGCTTAGTTTATACAGTAACATGCAGAAAGAGGGTAGGAGCTCAATACGTGTCAGAATTAGAAGTTATTGTTATGACTGTTACGATTTTTCTTTGTTTTATTTTCACTTCCAGTTCATTCTCTGTTCCATGGGGCCTCTATAAAATAAAGCTTGAGCAATCACCTCAAGTCTGCCTTTCCTTGTCAGTGTATGTAGTGAGGAGGCAGTCTCCTGTGTAAGGGAACTCAAATGAGAAAAGGATGACACTGATGGATGACCTTGACCCACTTCAAGATCCTTGAGATTAAATCTGGCCCATTTTTACGTGGCTTCTGTTTGGAGACACTCAGGGTCATTGAGATTGTCCATCCACATGGTACAGAGAGTCCAAAATAGCAGATACCCATGACTACTACCAATTGATGGCATAGACACCCATCGAGCAATCTAGGAAGCAAAGAACATTTGAAATGTACTGGGAGGTGAGGGAAACCAGGTTAAGACGGCAAAACCAGCCTCAGAAACTTTGCTTTGTAGATCAGTGATAGGGTGCTGGGACTGGAATGATCTCAGAACTCATTCCTCTCCATGGGTAGTTCTTATCCCTTTGTAATGGCAAAGAACCGAAAGGCAATATACTGTGAGTGGAAGATCAGAGACTCTAGAGCCCAATTATATGGTATGGTTCCTGACTATATGGCCTTGGGAAAATCTTTTGACCTCTCTGTACCTCAGTTTATTCATCTATAAAATAATAGTAACCTACCCATCAGGTTGTTGCAAAAATTAAATGAGCTCAATGATATGATATAAAATGAGACAATATGCAATACTTTCAGTATTATTAGTTATGCTAGCTAATGTTTATTAAGTATTTCTTATGTGCCAGACTTGATTCTATGAGCTTTGCTTGTCATGGCTCATTAATCTTCACATACCGAATCCTAGGAGATAGGTCACCATTATTAGCCCCATTTTACAGACAAGGAAAAGAGTTTCCTAGCTAGTGCTGGGGCTGGGACTCCAGGTCTGTCTGTCTGAAGCCCTTTCTTTGTTCTCTGGACCTTCCTCCTGACCCCAGCGGGTGTGTTGTCAGGGAAAAGGTCAAGAACCAGTATCGAGGCAAAATCTTTATTTAGCAGAAATGAGAAAGCAAAGGCCCCACTTGGGGGAAGTGTCTTTGTTTTGTGTTCTGCTGTGTGATGGTCAGTTAGGAGACCTAGGAGGGGCTCAGGAAAAAAACGCAGTTTATTATACTCACAGCCTCTGGAGACAGAAGGCATGGCATGCAGGACCACATGGAAAAGCATCAGGGTGGTCAGGAGATAAGACAGGAGGAGGGGGTGCATTTTGGCTCTGGCCTTTCATTGCGGTTTCCTGCAGGAAAGACAAGGTGGGACAGGGTGAACAGTTAGGATTGGCTAGCTTGAACAATCGTGGTGGGCTCAGCTATGGGGGTGGTCTCCAGTTGTCTAAAACCTGGCCCCTGGGATGATGAAGGCATTAAACCATTGCCTCCAGGTGCGCATTGGCCCCAGAGAGGAGGTCGGGCTCTGGGCTGGTTAGTTTGCATATCAAAGGCATGCTCTAGGCTGGGTCCTTTGCTACTTCTAAGTACTGGCAAGCCCAGGGAGGAGCAGTTTCTTGCCAGTCAGAAAGGCTTTTTAAGATGTCAAAACATCATAATATACAGAAAATCAACCAACCAACCAACCAATCGATCAATCAACAAACCAAACACATAGTCCAAGCTTCTTCAAGACCACTTGACACTGGCATTGGAGATCGTGTGGGGACCAGGATTCCAAGCTTCCTAGCCCACTCCTCCTTAGGCGCCTCCTAGGCTTTCTAATGGCTGGGGGAGAAGGTTTCCGGCAGCCTTTCCTGCAGAAGGTAGGAGACAAGGGGGCAGGACCGCGCTGGTGTTACTGGCACACCTGTTTGCACAGTGCCTGTCTTGCATTATCTTTAGCCTTTGCTCAAGTCATCTAATTTTGATTCTTCAACAAGTTTAAGAAACCGGTATAATAGGTGCTATTGAAATTGTTTCCCCTTCAAGATGCCTCCTTCTCTACAGGGACTCAAGACATAGGTACTGCCTTTTTCCCCAATTTAACAGCTAAGCAGCTGATTTCAGAGAGTCAGAGCCATCTGCCTGGGGTCACACAGCTGGCAAGTGGCAGACCTGGGACTGGATCTTTGGTCAACTCCAGAGCTTCGAGTATTGACCACCCCCACCCCCAACTGCCTTCTGCACCCTCTGAGTGCCTTGCTTAGGGGACGGTGGTCATTACTGGCAGGGCTGGAACTGTGACCTGGATCTTCTGCTTCGTAAGTCTGTTGTCCTCTCTTTACTCCATGAACTTTCCACGATCAAGCTGAGGGTGGGCACTCCTGGTTCTATTATTTAATGTATTTGGTGGGGGATAGGGTCTAATTTGAAGCCTCAGGAAAAATGTTGGGATCACATTTCACAGAAATACATTTTTTAAGTAGGACCAAGTTCTGGCGGGACAATAAAATCTGGGGAAGGATTACAACCTTCAGCCCAGGCAGGAAAAAGTAGAATGAGCCTCAAGTACTGTTACCCTTTTTCCTTTTTTCCTGGCCCACCCCTATCCACAGGCCTCCATGGTTTGTATGAGGGGTTTCGGGCCTCACGGTTAGCTTCCCATGGACGTTTATTGCACAATGCTTTGTGTCTTAGGCAAATGCTTGTGGATGTTTGTCTTGTTCATATGTTAGTGGTGCCCTTGATGTATGGACTTATGTCCCTGGAAAAATTCATTGTCCAGGACTTTTCCAGAACCCGAAAGTAACCCTCACTCCCTACCTCCAATATGTCACCTCCAATATGTCCTTCCCGTTCCTGACCTAGACCAAAGAACACTTCTTTGTCCTTCGCACGCATATACATAAAAACTGCAGAGAATATTTAGGAAAGACGAGGATCCTGTGTCTGCCAGAGGTCCTTGCATTTGGCCTTTGCTCCTCACTCGCTACCCTGCCGATTTGCAAGGCGACAGAGCCTAAGGTTCTCCACTACTTCCAATCAGATGCTTTGAAACTTCAAAACACTATATTCAGTCCCTAGAGCAGTGTGACAGGGACGTGGGCATCCAGAGACTGTGGCTGCAAAGCTGCTTTAAAATTGTAGAGCATGGGACACCCGGGTGGTTCAGTCAGTTAAGCGTCTGCCTTTGGCTCAGGTCATGATTCCAGGGTCTTGGGGTCGAGTCCCGCATTGGGGGGTCCCTGCTCAGTGGGGCGTCTGCTTCTCCCTCTCCCTCTGCTCCTCCCCTGGCTTTCATGCCCTCTCTCTCTCTCTTACACTCATTCTCTCTCTCAAACAAATAAATAAAATCTTAAAAACATAAAATTGTAAAGCATCATGCAGATGGGAGAGCTCATTACTTGTTATCAGTAATTACAATGACTAGTAACATTCTCATCGTTGTCTTCTCCAATGATGGCCAGGGTCGGTCTCCTTGTCTGTCTTCTTCCTCTTGAACTAGAAGCCCCATGTTGAACTTCCTCATGTCGAGCGAAGGAGAACTCAGCCCTCGTCTGCCTGACGGAGCCTCAGAACACGTGTTCAGGTCTACCTCGGGGGTATTAGGCTCTCCTTTCCTTACGGTTGCACAGAACTTTTCCCCGAGCCATGCCTAATTCAATTTCTACATGGAAGTGTGATGGTGAGTTTCACGCGTCAACTTGGAGAAGCCAGTTATTCAAGCAAATAGGAATGGAGGTGTTGCCGTGGAGATCTGTTGTGGACGTGGGGAACCCCCCCATTGGTTGACTTTGAGCAAAGGAAATTATCCTCAGGCATGTGGGTGGGCCTCTTTCAAGCACTTGGAAGGCCGTAAGATCAAAAATGGAGGTTTCCAGAAGAAATTCGGCCTTCAGACTGCTGCAGAATCTCCTGCCTGAGCTTCCAGCCTGCCGGCCTGCCCTTCGTATTTCAAACTCCAGCCCTCACGCGTCTCCAGCCTGCCATGTGGAGTTGGGACTTGCTGGTGCCCACAATCTCATGAGTCAACTCCTTCAAATAAATCTCTTTATATAAATATGATATCAGTTCTGTTTCTCGAGAACTCCGACTGATTCACAAGGTCATGAAAGACATCGTACCCTGCCTTTAATTCTGCTGTATTCAGATCAGCCCGTTTGTTCTCCAGATGCTAATTTTCAGGCTTCCTCCCCCACCCAGTGAAAAGATGGACCCCTCTTTCATTTCTACCTCTCCTTGTGCAGCAGCCCGTCTTGGAGCTCCACCCGGACACGAACCTCTCCCACTTTCCAGACCTGCGAACTTGCAGCGGAGAAACCCCCCTGCGTTGGCCGGGGCAGTTAGGATTTGGCCACCTGAGAGGTCCTGGTGAGTTCATCACAGCTTCCAACGTCGAAAAATATGCATTCGAGTTCCCAGGCCATTCCCACCCAGCCTTCCACGGCATCACTATTTGTCTTGCTAATTTATAAGCGGAAGCACGTGCACACGGGCTCGGGCACGGCTACATCGGATGGAGAATACCGATAGTCTGAGCCTTGGGTTTGTTTGTTTTCCATTTCCTGGGAACTCGAAAGAAGGAAGTGTTATACACACACTGATAGGTATTTCACCTCCGAAGGATCCCAGGCGTGGAGTTTGAAGAGTCACATCTCATTCCACATTCTTTCCCCAAGTTCAGCGATCAGACAAATAGACATATGGAAGATGCTAAAGTTAGGTACGGCAGATAGGAGAAAGATGTTCGCATGGCATCCGCGCTCTTCAGCCCTCTCAACACAGAATACCATCCTGTTAAAAACGGTCTATTTTTATGGAACTCTTTTGCTTATATTGAGATATAAAATTATTAGTCTGAGGTTGGCTCACATCATCAGAGCCTCAGATTCTTGGCAAAGCTGCTGCAGTCTGTTCCAGTCACTCACTGCCAGGGACAGAGCCCGCACAGGAGCAAAAAATAGGTCTTCCTGCCGAAACCTGCTGAGCTACCGGGAAAGCGATGTGCGAGAAGAATTTAAGACCCTGGCCTTAAGAAAGTTTCGGTGTTCTCCTCAGACAGACTTGCCCTTGGTAGGTGACTGATAATATGGAATCAGAGCGTTTCAGCGGGTACCAGGCAAGTAGCAAAAGGAGACTTGGCAGTCGGCGGCCCTGTTATAGGAGAGTTTTGCATATAAATTACATATGCATATGACATTTTAGCTCCAACTTTACATGTGTTTTGGAGGCTGGATGCAGTCTTGTCCCTGCCTGTCTGTTTGCTTTTCCCTTTGCTGCATCAATATTAATCCTGCTGTTCTTAGTTCACTCTGAAGAAAAGCATGGGTTTTCTTTTTCTTTATTGGAAAAGGCAAGTGGGACACTGTGTTTTTTAGTGCACTGTCCTTGCCCTTTGTTTTAATTTTTTTTTGTATTTTTTATTTTTTGGTGAACCCTGGTGTCCTCTATGCAGAAATGTGTCCCGCCTGTCATTGTGTTGAAAGGTTTCCAGGGTGATTCCCTCCGCCACCGTGCCCTCCTTTTAAGTGGGCTTCAGAGCAGTGAATTTCAGGTAAATGTGTTTTATGATATGCTTCTATTATCCATTATTTCTCCCTTCGTGGAAACCCCAGAGCTCTCTTATGGGGGAGAAATGTGACATCAGAACAAGGTGTTCCAACTTCCAACCCTTCACTTTACTGGTGGAGGAGGCAGGGCTCTGGGCAGAGGGCCCGCTTGAGGTCTCCAGGGAGTCAGAGGCTGAAAGGAGACAAGCCACGTCATTGACATTCTTTTCCAAGATTGTCTATTTAGACCCCACAGAGGTGGGAGGGTCTGCGGCTTATAGCCGGTGGGTCAGATCTGATCTGCCACCTGTTTTTGTTGTTGGGTTTTTGTTGTTGTTTTTTTGTTGTTTTTTTTGCGTTGTTGTGAGCTGTACCGCCCAACGTGGAGCTTGAAATCACAACCCTGAGATCAAGAGTTACCTGCTCAGCTGACTGAGCTGGCCGAGCGGTCCCCGCCGCCTGGTTTTCGTAGAGCCCAAAAGCTAAGCATAGTGTTTGCAGTTTTCGACGGTGGAAGAGAGATCAAAGGGAACATGAAATCCCATGGAATTCAAATTTCAGTGCCCATAAAAGATGTCGCCTGTGCACACAGCCGCATCCCTTTGTTTGCACATGAACTGTGGCTGTTTTTGTGTTACAGGGTAAAGTACTGCGGTGGGAACGGAGACCGTAGGGCCCACAGAGCCTACAATACTTTACAGAAAAAGTGTGCCGACCTCTGCTCTGCCACACTAGTGTTTTCATTGTCCGGACAGAGGCATATAGTCTGCATCTTCTTCTCATTCAGTCAAATCTATCCATTCGTTGCTAGATTCAGTCTTGTCCGTATATAGTAAGATTATCTACGGTTGCAGCCAGATTTGGGTTAAGTCTTTAATTGTGCATTTCAGGTACAAATTAATGCAGAGGACATGGGTTTTGAGCTAACCTTTGGAGTCCCCATTGCCAGTTCTCCTAGTGGTATGTCGAACGGCATTAATAATTGTATATCAGCCCAAACAAGAGGAGAGTAGATGTTTGATTCTCCGCCTTGCAGGTTGGCCCACACCGGTGTTCATGGCAGTCACTACGTTTCTTAAAAAGAATGTAGACAAAGCATCTCTTGGCTGGTGTGGACAGGTGGTAAAGAAAACTCTAAACTCTTTTCTAGGAGGAACTATTAAGGGAAATGGATATGAGATCTCTTGGAGGGAGGGGTAGGGCGATGGGCGTGAGAGTTAGCCAAAGACTTCAAATGCTGTGGAGCAGAACAGTGATTGAGCTGGGTTCTTAGGTTCTGGGCGCCAAAGGTGGAAGCTACAGACGGGCGTGTTTTGGTATCCTAGACCCAAGACTCCATCCCTTGAAAGTAGGCAACCATGAAATGGGCAGCCAGACCAGGGAGTACCCCTTCCTGGAGACGGGTGGCAGACCCAATACGGGTTGTCCTAGGAAGGTTCAGACCTCTGTTGTTGGGTCCAAAATATCTGGCACATCTCATTCGAAGTTGAATGGATTCGAGTCCCTTCCCCATCCAGTCAAGTTGCTTTAGAACCAGAGTCACCGGCCTGGGTTCTAGGGTAAGGGTTTAATTCTGGCATTGGGATTTCCGTTTGAAATTCTTCTGAAAAAACGCGGTTACATCAATTTATTAACTTAGTGTGGAGGGATTTAGGAAGAGTTAGCAAGACACAAAACAAACACAAACTGCGATGTCGAATATCTTAAGTGTTGTTAGGAATAATTTTCCCAAACGTGAGCCAGGCCCTCAGCTTTCTAGAGTGGAGGGTTTGTGTGTGTGTGTGTGGGGGGGGGGGGTTGTTTTTGTTCTTAGCCCTCTGTGATGTCTTAGAGATAATATAATGAGAGAAAGGAGACTCGTAGGTCTTGCTTTAACGTCAAAAGAGCTAGCAGTTGGCCAGGCAGACTGATTCTCTGCGATTTGCATGTTACCGAGAAGCCTCTGGCTTGCTGAAATTCTTCATAGAAACTCCAATGGCGATACATTTGAGATCTCACAGTTTTCACTAATAAAGAGATGGAGGAAATGTTCTCTGAGTAGATCACTCATTCACACAACAAATATTTACTGAGAGCTTGTTACAAGCAAGCACTGGCAAAAGCTACAATTCTTTATATCTTTTCAGGATTTGGGCTGTTTTTTTATATTGACGATTTCTTTCTTTGACAATTATTTGTGGGGTATCAGCTCCGTGTAAGACACTATGCAGGGCGTGGTATGATGGGAGAAGCAGTGTAGGGGTCATGGCTAAGAATCCAGACTCCGGAGCCAGACTGCCTGGATTTTAGCCTCACCTGCTCTGAGTCTTGGTGGGAATGTTCCCTAACCTCTCTGGGCGTCTGATTCTTTACCTCTAGAATGGCAGGTAATAGTACCGCCAACAAAGGATGGTTGTGGGGATTAAGTGAGTCAGTGTTTGTGAAGCTCTCAAACTGGAGTCCGGGGCACGATAGTGGGATTTAAGCATCTGATACGGTCACTCTGTGGAAACCCTTGAAGATGCCGTGCTCTCCCTGTATTTTTCACCAGTGTGGCCATGTGTACAATACCCCACAAGCATCTTTTGATCCTCAGCACAGCATGCTCTGGAGCAAGTGGGTAAATCCGATCACACTCATTTTATAGTTGAAGAAATGAGATGCAGATTGGGTAAACGGTTTGCCCATGGTCACCCAGAACGAAAGATCTCAACCCTAAGTACAACCCGTTTTCCACTTTCCTTTTAGAAGAGTGGCCATGTGACAAGTTGGTCCCAAAGTGCACGGGTGGGCAGGGGCGGGGGTTCTGGCTGTGGGCCAAGGGAACTGGGTTCAGTCCTGCTGTATTCACCAACAGAGTGAAAAACCAACACGCGTCCCTCAGCGTTCTGCCTGAAGGATGAGGGAAGATGTTTCCCTGTGTCCGTCAAGAGACTGGGCGCTGGGGGTGTCCTTGACAGACCTGTTTCTGAGAACAATTCTTCTGTTTATCTGGGGACTCTTGAGCCACGTAAGAGAAACCAAGAGACACAGCAGGTACAGAGCAGAGTGGACGTTGCCACACTCACGACTTCATACGTCTAGGTAGGGCGTTTGGTAACACCTCTTGGGACGAGTGTTTGAGATGTGACAAAGCAACAACTCAGAGCTTTGCTGCAGGACCTTGGAAGATTCAAGGGACCCACCAAGAGGTCATGAGAACGGTTGAGGATTCTCTGAATAAGGGAAGGAAAGTGAAAGAGGGAATGTGAAGACAAATGTTTCTGGGTCCTAGGGAGGGATGAGCCCAGAGTGAGATGTAACTGGGAGAGTGGAACTGGGTTTGGTGGGAGAACGCTGCAGGCAGCTCAGTGGCCACAGGGCTGAACAGCAATGCCTCTCGAGACTCGGCGTGTGTAGTGGAGTTCTGGAAAACCCAGGGGGCAGAACACAAAATCACGTGCCTCAACACCTCGCGCAGCATCAAGGGATGCCACATGGCAGTGGGTTTGCAGACCTAGAATGTCCAGAGCTGCATATCAGATGGAGATTTCTAGAGTATTTTCTGTCCAATTCTTTAACCTATCTATGCGTGAGGTTTCATTTTCTGTGTCAGTCTGACTAGGCTACGGGACCCAGTTGTTTATCCAAACACCCATCTAGATGTTGCTGTGAAGGTATTTTTTAGATGAGATTAACACTTCGATCAGTAGACTTTTAGTAAAGCAGGTTTATCCTCAGTAATGTGGGTGGGCCTCACCCAATCAGTTGAAGGCCTTAAGAGCGAAGACTGCAGTATCCTGAAAAAAGAAGCAATTCTACCTCAAGATTGCCACACAGAAACCCCACCAGACTTTTCTGCCTCTTGGCCTGCCCTGCCAACACCTAACATTAACTCTTACCTGAATTTCCAGCCTGTGGAGTTTGGTCTTGTCAGCCCCCATCAGAACATGAGCCAAATTCTTAAAATCTCTCTCTCATATACACACCTCTATCTCTCATATATATTGTATTTTAGTCAGGGAGACAGACATCCCGAAGTGCCATAAAGAAAACAAAGCCCAGCGAGAGGAGAGCCATGACTGGCTGCCGGTACCATCTCAAGAAAGTTGATCAGGGAAGGCCTCTTGAGGAAGTGACATGTGGCTGCGAACAACAAGAGGACCCAACTGTGTGAAGACCAATGGGTAGAATGTTCCAGAAGGAAGAAGAGCAAATGCAAAGGCCCTCTGGTGGGGATGGGCTCGGAGTGTTGGCAGAACAGAAGGGAGTCAGGTGACAATGAGCTCCCAGAGGCGAATGGATCGCTCACACAGGACCTTTGAGAATGTAAGAAATCTGATGTTACCCTTGCAGTGGAATAAGGATAGTAATGCTGATTCTTTCTCCCTGCCGGGTGGGGGTCTAGCTGCTCTCTGGATGTTGTGTCTTACCCCTCCAGCAACCATGCAAGTAGACACCATTGTCCTCATTGTGCTAACAAAGATATTGAGTAGAGAGAGAATGACCTCATCAGGGTGAAGCAGGGCAAACCAGTGGTGGGTCCAGGATAGAAACCCGATTCTGTGGTCTTCAGAGCCCATGCTGTATCGAAATGTTCTCAGTCGCCATCAACAGTCACTGGACTCAGGGCCAGCATTCGCATGCTTCGTGGACGTGCTGAGTGAGTTCCCAGGACCGGAAGGGTCATGCCTCCTGTAGACCTTGAGCCTAGTGGTGGTGGTTCAGGACTCTGGTCGGGGAGCACATTCTCATCATGACCTGTCAGCCCATGGAAGTCATCAGCTCGCCCTTTGCCTATGGCGTAGAAAGAGGACCAAAGAGTGATCTTTCCTTTCCTTGAGTCGAATTTGAACTTGCGTGAGGAGGACGGAGGGATATTTCGGGGCGGGGGGAGGGGAGGGGAAGAGAACTGGGAGGGGCTGGTCTGCAAGGCAAGCATGTAGGGGAAGGGCAAGAAAGAAAGGAGAAGGAGCAAAGCAGGGCAGGCAGGCTGCAGTCTCAGCCTTCAAAACCCCGTTGCTTCTCTGATTGATACTTTTCAATTATTCCTTCCCATTTCACTGACATTTGAAATGCTATTTTTTTTTCGGAGCGATAACTTCAAATGCTTAAGTTCCCACAGTCCTGGTAGCCCTGTTTAGCTGTAGTGGTAAATTGCTTCCTTGTACAACATAATGGCATTGACAGCCTTTTGCTAGGGAAATGAGTTCTCCAGTGGGACATGCCGATGATAAGACGTCCGGTTTTGAAATTGTATTTCTCTGTATCAGAATTAAATCTGGACTTTATATTTCTGGGCTGCCATGCTCAGGAGCTGGCCCCTATACAGTAACCCCGAGACTGACATGCTTACATAGGGACTCTTTCGCTTAAATTGGATCTGTGCTTTTATGCTCTCTCCTATTATTAGCTATTAAAATCTCTCAAACTGCACCCCCCTCAACACCCCTTCTTTCTTCTTCTTCTTCTTCAGCGTGGTCTTTCCCCACCCCCCTTTTTAAATAGTGATAGGGTTTTCCAAACCTGAAACTCAGACAACTGCAGAGTGGGGCCGAAGAGGATTTCTCATCTCTGAGGCAATAATTCCCATCCGGAGGCTGAAAGGTGTAAAATTAACGCAAACTTAGTAAAATGCGGTATTGATTTTCTGTGATTCACAGGGGGATCTGCTTTTCATTACAATAGGGGGTCAGGCCTGAGCATATAATACGGGGAGGCTGAAAGGCTTTTGTGTGAATGACTCTTTGTGGAGGGGAGAGGGGGGTCCTACTCGGATGCTGTCTATAAAGCCAGCTTATCCTTTCCTTTCCTTTCCTTTCTGGTTGTTACCTGCAGACCTGTCTGCTCCCCCCAAGCCCCTGCATCCCCCCCCCCGCCAGGACAGGAACAGTTCAAGACCAAAGCAAAGTGCCCTAACCCTCCCCCTGCCCCTGCGTTTTTCATCCGTGTGGGTTCTTGACCATGTCCTAGTGTGTTTGCCTGGTTAATGTCTTATTAACGTGCCATCACCCAGCTGAATAAAGGCGGTGGCCTGGAGGGTATCAGCATATGCAATTTCATTTTAACCTGAGCATTAATTTCTCTCTTAAAATAATAATAAAGAAAGCACTAAAGAATCAGCCGTGTCCGGGTAAGGATTTTTCCCTCTGCTTGCGTTCTGTTAAGATCCAAGTTCTTTCTCTTGATCCCTGGACCCCCTATTTCGAAATCATTCAGGTTCCTGGCTGCCTCTTCTTCTCGGAAGACTTCATTATTTGGCATTTGAATGGGGGGGGGGTGGTCCTGAGAAATCTAAATACACTCCGTGAATCTGGTTTAATGTTGTTGAGATCCTCTCACCCAGTGGGCAGCGTGGGGTTGATTTCATGGAAATGATGGTCAAGGTTATGGACCCTGGAAAAGCGACCAAGGGAGCCGGAGCCTCGGGGCGTCAGGTGCAGCTGCTCAGGGCTGACCTAGGACCCTGCTGAGAGGTGGGGGCAGCGCGCTGTCAGGGAGCCCCCTTGCCCGGTCCAGGGTGTAGGTTCCTTCGGAAGCGGGCTCCTGCCCATTTGGAGGCGTGTGCGTCGCCTTCCGCAGGGTGTGGAGGAAATGCTGCAATTCGACCAGAATGTAACTTTATAGCTTGTGTGTTTCCTAAATGTCATTAATAATCAGGAACGTTGAATACAGAAGGGCAAGTTAAATCCTGTCATTGAAACAGCAAACAGCTTTAGTCAAATGTATTGGCAAAGGATTAAAAATGCATCAAGCATGTATTTGTCTTCTCTATGGGAAGCCCTTATTAATAGTCTGAAGAGTGGAACGCTTTGCCCTTATACAATCAGCACTGTAGTCGTTTCTTTAAAAATATGTTTTAATGTGTGAAATTGCAGGATGCCAACGTTGCCATTAAAACCCCTCTCCAGTTCCAATAATTTCTCCACTCACATTCCTTCCCCTTCCCCTCCCCCCGACCCTTTTAAAAAATTCTCCTTCTTCTGAAGCATATTTCCAAGTGGCCTGAGCAGGAATGCAGGGTTACCAGGAAGGCAAACCCACAGCTCCTGCTTGTGGTTCTGCTGGCTGCGGCCATTGAGGCGGGGGCAGTCCTGCTGCTCCTGGGGGACCCTGTTCACTAGCCAAGGGCAAGAACGCATTCCTTCTGGGGAATTTAGACTCCAGTGTTTGCAGCAGAAAGAGCACGATCTAGTCTCAACTCTGTCTTGCCATTGCTTGCATATCAGAAAGTGTGTATGTGATGGTTCTGCTTATTTCTCACGACTCTGCTATCGATGTGGTTCAACAGAGGTGAGGCAGCAAGCTCAAGGTCAAGTGTGAACATGGATCAGAGTCCAGCTTCGGTCGGTTTGATGTCTCAGCTGCTTTCCTTTCCTTCCCTTCCTTCCTTCCTTCCTTCCTTCCTTCCTTCCTTCCTTCCTTCCTTCCTTCCTTCCTTCTTTCCTTCTTCTTTCTTCCTTCCTCCATCCTTCCTGTTGTGGCTCAGGCTAGTTATTCAATAGACATTTTCTGAGCACCTATTGTGTGCTCGGGTCCTAAATGAGTGAGATGCAACGTCTTCCTTCAGATACCCAACTTCTTTGCCATGCGCACACCCCAGGAGCCCTGTGGCTGGCTGTGGGTCTCCACTTTCCATCCTTTTAGACCCACATGCTCCAACTCCATGACCTGTGGAGAAATGGCAAGTGTGTGAAAAAAATCACCCCTCACTCCTGTCTTACTTGACTGTCTACCAGTTCCCAGGGCAATGGGTGACAGCTGCAACACTTTAGTGCCCCTCCTCCTGGCTCCTTCTCCTTGTGTTTTAGAGTCGGTGCTCATGCGCCATATTGTCCGCACTCCCGCTCATGGACTATTATCGTCGCACGCACACACACACTCATGGGAAAAAAAATCAATGCAATTTGAATTTCTCTTCCCCAGCCCAGTCTTTGGTAAATTGTTGTGGAGAGCTATTGATCTCTTATTGCGATGTGATTTTTAAACAGCATTAAGGTAAACATAGTCTTATTGTGTTCATTTTACTGGATAACACTTATCTAGACAAAAGGAGACACAAAGCAGCCGGGGCTACTCAGCTTACCTCCAGGAAAGATACAGTGAATCACCTCCAATAAAAACAAAGCAAAACAGAAAGCTCTCCACGCTGAACGGAACGGGAAATTGCTCTCTTGTCACTAATTTTGATTGAATTGAGTCGGCAATCTCTGGCCTGGTTCACTGATACAACAATAGAAAACATTTAACTATTTCTTACACTTTTATACACAGAACGTGGGTTTTCAGAGAGGAGGATGTGTGTGTTCGAGGCTCAGACCCACACAGACGACAGGTTGCCTGGGACTTGGATCCTGGGACTCAGTGACGTGAGATGCCGTCCCGGAGAGCACCCAGTGGCCACTGGAGGTGCAGACTTGGTCCTTGCCCCCTGGGGGGCACTGGGGCCCAGAGTTAGTGATGTTAATGACCAGGCAGCTGACATTTATTGAGGGCTTTTTGTGCATTATTATATGTACCATTTCATTAAATCCTCATGGCATCACCATGATGTCTTACAGGTGGCAAAACTGAGCCGTTGCTAGACCTGCATAAGGACCAGTCTTGGGTCAGAAGCTCTCTGGAACAGGAAACAGGAAACTTCTATTCCAGCTGTGGCTTCACTGATGGACTTGCCTCTAATTCCCAGCTCCTACTTACCAAAATCAAAGTTAGTCAGGGTTTTCTGGAGAAACAGAAAAATAGGATGAGCTGATAGATATATGGGGTAAGCTAGCAGGCTGCAGGCCCAGGGAAGAATTAATGTTGCAGTTCAAGTCTGAAGGCCGTCTGCTGGCAGAATTCCTTCTCGCTCAGCAGAGCTCAGTCTTTTATCTCCTGAGGTCTTCAACTGATTAGACGTGGCCCACCTGCATTATGAAGGACAATTCTGCTTTACTCAAAGTCTACTGACTTATGTACTCATCCCATCTAAAAAAGTACCTTCACAGCCACAGCTAGACTGGTATTGGGCCAAATCTCTGGGTACCATGGCCAAACCATAAAATTAACATATAAAATTAACCCACGTAATTTTCATGAATCATAAAATCCTGTTCTTTTGATTTTTTTCAACTGTTAAAAAATGTGCAAGCACTCTCGGCTCACGGACCACACCAAGGTAGCGGGAAGCTGGACGGGGCCCATGGGCTGTGGTTTGCCAAGCCCTTTCCTGGACTTCCTCGAGGGCAGGAACCGGGAGTATTTTGCTCCGCCCAGGATCCCCAGTGCATTTCCTGTGCAGAGCAGCTGTGCAACAAATCAACGAGATATTTACTGCGTAATGGACAGCACGATCCTTGATCTGTCTACCCCTCGGTGTTGTGGGGGGGGGCACAAAGGCCACATCATGACACAGTGTCAGCACGGGCTGTTCGCTCCTTCCAGCTTTCGTCGCCTCTTGGTTCTTTAAGGGGACCGCTGACGTTCTTTGCAGAGACGATCTTGGAATGGCCAATAAAAAGGGAAGAAACCAATGTTCTAAGACCCATTTGGCTGAGTTATTCATTTACCGTTTATTAATTTATTAACAATTTCACGCCCTCTCCCAACACGTACAAAGGCAAACTTTGTTTTTCCCGGTTCCCCGGGGAGCCTTCATTTCGGGGGTGGCCTGAGGAGAGACCCATGAGCTAGGCGGTGTAGCCCATTAAAGCACAGCTGTTCGTCAATTAGGACTCAGAAACGAGTCCCGCTGTTTTACGGTGGTGTGATGTGCCTCGTGTTGTCAGCAGGCACTGCGAGACGGGACTGCGGCTCCCATTTCTCTCTTCCAGCTCTTGCAGACGCTGGCCCAGAGGGCACCGGGTTCCCATGCCTCTGCCCCTCTGCTGGCCTCAGCTGGGCCTCGTCCAGCCCCAACCACAGCCAGAGGGCACCGAAGCCCCCCAGGAAGTCCAAAAACTGATCCGCACCCGAGGGTGGTGGGAAGCCAAGGTCACTGCGGGTCTCCTACAGATGCAACTTGAAGAGTAGAATGTCCTTGGTTTGACCCAAATGAGGCTTCCACTGGGATTCCTTGTGTTCCGAGCAGCCTCCCCTCGTGCTCCCGCAAAGAGGAAATCGGCTGTGGATTCGGAAAGTCTAAGCTTTAAATACCATTTACGCCCATTCCTGTTTCCTACCGCAAATTAAAGGGAACATCAGAGAAGGCACTGATGATCATCAAACAAACAGTTCTCAATCTCTTAGTGTGAGTCCAGCTTATTTTTACTTTTATGATATTTAGAATAATATTTTCCAAGGTCATGTGTGAGTTGGCCCCACCTCCCTGTCAACATCATCAGCTCATGCCAAGATACCCCAGGGCCTTTGCACTATCTTCTTTGCCTCCTTTGGTCCTCCCTTAAAAGACACCTCTTCTGTGAGACCTGCCCAGGTCGTGCTGTCTCAAGGCATTTTCCCTCTCTAATCACATTGTCCTGCTTATGTGCACAATTTGTGATTCTTTGGTTTGTCCCCTCTCTGCATCCTGTCACCCTCTGCTTTCGTGTACGCTCTGTAAAAGCTTGGCACAAAGTAGGAGCTCAATAAATCCTTCTTGACCAGGTGACCGGAATATGTGGCTGGAGAAAGAGCATCCCAGTCTGGGGACTGCCTGGAAGGCAGGGATGGGGGGAGGCTCAGCTTTGTCCCTCTACCACGTGGAAGCCTCTCTGTTCACTTTCCATAGTCACTGTTGAGTAGGAGGAGGGTGTGGGCCCATCTAAGCCAACACCAAAGAATTGAGAATGAAAGAACCATTGGCTGGAAGAGAGACTGTCCGGCTTCCCCAGTGTTGTGGACTGAATTGTGTCCCCCCCCAAATTTGTATGCTGGGGTGCTAACCCCTAGGATCTCAAGAACGGGACTGGTTTGGAGACAGGGCCCTTAGAGGGTGATTCAGGTTAGGCGGGTCACACGGGACAGGCCCTAGTCTCTCTGACCGGTGTCCCTGTAGAGGAGGACGAGGTGGCCATCTGTAAACCAAGGAAGGAGGCTTCCGGAGAAACCAGTCCTGGCTTCGCCTTGATCTCTGAGGTCCAGGCTCTAGAACTGCGAGAAGAAATTTCTGCTGTGTGAGCCCCCCAGTCTACGGCGCTTCGTTATGGCAGCCCTGGACAGCCCCTTTCCAGCAGCAACCCAGCTCGGGTTCTAGAAGCCTGACCTCGTTCAAGGCACCACGAGAAGTGCGTTATAGCAAAGATCTCGTGGCATGTCCCGGCAATTGGAAAGGCGGTCCTTATCACCCCCAGCTGTAAGATGTAGGAATTGAGGCAGAGAGGGGGTCAAGTGGCCTGCCCCCGGGCGCGCAGCCTGGTCAACGCCATGCCAGAGCAGCGCAGCGGGTAAGGGGAGAGGCTCCGAGAAAGACCTCTGGGTCTGCAGCTTGGCTCCGTCCTTTGCTAGCCGTGGGGTCTCGGCACGACTGCTCAGCCACAGTTGCAGGGTCTCTGTCTTCAGTGGCGCGAGTAACAGTGGTGCCCGGTGCTTCGAGGCGCTGAGTGGCTTCCAGGAGGGAATGCCCTCCGAGGGCTTTCTTAGCACAGCAAGCAGCACAGGATGAGCTCTTAACTCGCGGGCACTGTTCATAGCTCTCGCACCAGGTGGCCCAGGCTCGACACCTGCCCCTCCTCTTCTGGCCCTGGCCCCGGGGCTGGCGGCTCTGGGCTGGATGAGCCGCGGGCACTGCAGCCTGGTGCATGGCTTGCTGAAGGGGAGATGGCCTCCCCTGGCGGTGTGAACCCCTGTCTGAGCCCTTGGGACCACAGCTGAGCCTTTCAAGGACCTTCTCCTCTCCCTCTGTCGCCGTAGAACAAATGAGAGGCTTGCTAGGGGAGCCAGTCGCTTCCTTAATTAAGCAGCACAAATATCAAAAAGGTGTGAAAGCAAGACACCGTGTGCGTAATCTAGCTCAGGAGATCAGGAACAGATCTTAGGGTGCAATGTGAATCCTTTTTTTTTTTTTTTTGGCTGTGATGAAATTTTTGAGCTCCCTGAGAATTGGCGAGATGTTAAAGCAGCAAATAATGGTGATTCCTAACCACACCGGCAGACACATGAGGGTCCACTCACCCCCTTGTCCTGGCCTCCAGTGCATGCGTCACCTCCTGACTGTGCAGCTCGAGGAGAATCTCCTTAAGGTCTCGGTGTCTCAGTTTCCACGTCTGTATAATGGGATTTCGACTAGAACCTATCTCCTGGGTGGTGGGGCAGCCCGAGAGATGTAATACACAGAAAGTACTCCGCACAGTGTCGGCTCAAGAACCGAGAGCTATGGTCTGATAGTTCTTACCATTATCGTTACGTTAATTCTCCATTACACCTTCCCACTACCCCTGCCCCCTCAACTTGGACCATCCCAGCTCCCTGATTTCTCCCCGTCTGCACCTGGTTCTATGGCCTCCATTCTTGCACTGATCCTTGCTCCTTGTGCAATGCAGTGCTCTCATCTCTGCCTGGCAGAGATGAGCAGACGGAATTGGTAGTCTGGGGGACTAGTTAGTGGTCATCCCCCAACCTCCAGCTATCGGGACGTCCTCTGTGGAGCCTCTCCCGAGTGTTTGCGGCTCCTGCACTTTGTTTCCTATGGCTCTCCTAAAGCCTTGCAAGGGGAGTCCTCGTCCCCGTTTTATGCATGGGGAAACTGAGGGCCGCAGACATTGATTTGTCCAGGCCACCGACCTTCAAGGTCACAGTCTTCAAACCTAGGGCTCTGGGGCCTCCAGGTTGCCCTGATTTACCCCATGTCCCTCCCCCCACCGGTCACATTGTATTCAAATTCTTTGTGCAACGGCCGTTGACCCAACCACGTACTGAATCCTTGGCGGTGGGCAGAAGTCTACCTACCCCTGTATCCCTGGCATCTAGCATGACACCTGGCACAGACAGATGCTTGATACATCCGTGGTGAGTGAGTGAAGGGAAGAATAAATTGTGCGCACATGAAACAAAGGGGTTAGATGTGAAGGAAGCGCGAAGCTCTCCCATGGCTCCCCAAACTCTAAGTCGCATCATTCATGGAAATTTCTTCCTGTCAAAATCATGTTAGGAAAATACGGCGGCAAGTAATATTGTGCTATTGTGTTGATGTAATTTGCAATTGCCATAGCTTCTTACTGAGACATGAACTTAAACATCACAGCGGTTGGTCAAATATGTGTATCCAGAGAATTCTAGGTGGGTCTCAGAGTGGACCACCCCGAGTAGCATGTTGGCCCCGGGGGAAGCTATTGAAACAGAAAAGGTGGGAGGGCAGAGCAGACATGTGCCTGGTCGTCCTCGGCTGCCTGCTGGTCCCAAAACTTTCATCAAGTCACTGGGCCTCGGTTTCTGCATCCATGAAATGGGGACGATGCAAAATGGGGGTGTGTGTGGTCAGAGCGGTGGCTGCGTCATGGAGAACCCAATGTGAGTCAGTCTTCTCTTCCTCCCTTTGCAATTTATGAGTTAGAGTTCAGTTTCCTCACTCAGACAGTTCAGGCCCTGTTAAGCCATCTTTCAACCCCATGCTTCGCCTGTCACCACCTGTGGCAACATCCACAAGCATATATTGAACACCTGCCTCGTGGCATCTGCCATGCCTGGTGCCCCAGACAGCCGTGGTGAAGGCTACAGGGTTGGTACAGATGACAGGAGCTCTTGGAGCTCACGGGACAGTGCCATCCCTTCTAGCTGGGGTTTGACTTGGCTGTGAATGGTTGGGGACTCCAATGGTCAGAGAAGGAACTGGACAGTAATAGGGATGGGGAAACAGACGGCATGTAGAGAGGGTCACAAGGAGAAGATGCAGGGCACACGTGGGGGTCATAAGTAGACAGTGCACTAGACCGGGGGCTATGCACGAGAAGAGGAAGTGGAGGGGCGCCCTGCCGAGTAGCCTGTGGCCAAGAAAGTGTCATGAAGTCCTTCCTTCCTCCCTGTCGCCTGCCCTTCCTTCCTCTGTCTTCTCTAATTCTCTCTCTTCCCCCTACCAATTTCAGAAAGATAGAGTTGAAGCAAAGGCTGAACCTGGAGGATAGAAAAGAAAGATCTCAGTGGGGTTCTATGTGGGTGTGGAAAATAGAAGAGATCAAATCAGAAAAGGATTAAAATATCAGTACAGTTTCTAAATCCTGAAACGACATGCAAGTCTGTAAAGGACAAAAGACAGAATATTCTATCCTCCTAAACATCTCTCATCTCCGGCTTCATTTCTGTTTCTGCCTTGGGATGGCTGTGACACAAGTGTAAATCCCAGCACTCGGCCGGCGAGCATCTGATTTCTCCCAGCCTTGGCCCAAAGGGAACAAAAATGCTCTATAGTCTATCATCTATCTATCTATCTATCTATCTATCTATCTATCTATCGATCGATTGTCTTTTCATCCTCCCATCTGTCCATCTGTCCGTCCAACCATCCTTCCATCCATCCATCATCTGTCCCTCCATCCAACCATCTATCCATCATCCATTCATCCATCATCTGTCCATCTGTCCATCCATCCAACCATCTATTCATCCATCCATCATCTGTCCATCTGTCTGTCCATCCATCCATCCATCCAACCATCCATCCACCAAGTATTAGTATGGTAATAGAAAAGGAGCACACAAGAGAGGCAGGGACAAGTAGTTACCGGTGTAGTGTTATTGAGGTCGTATAGACTTGGGAATGAATTCTGTCTTCTAGTTACTGTTTTCTTGGGCAAGTCACCTCATCATTCAGAGGCGGCTTTGTTGTCTGTAAACCAGGGCTGATAGAACACGCCTTGCAAAGTTGTTACATGTCATCCCCAAGTCCCCTTCCCCGAGTGCTTCCCCTGGTGATGTGGATGGGAACTTCTTCTCACTCAGCCACGCAAGGCAGAGCTGCATAACAGAAGGGTTGTTGGCATAGCTTTACGGTAGAGAACAGGGCAGGACTGCGCTGGCCCTGCTCCTTGGGAGTCAGAGATGAGATCCTATGGAGAAGCTTCTCATTTTTCCTGAAGCCCTGGGTTTCTGGGGGGCCTCATTCCACCAGAAGCCACACTAGTGTTTGGGGCGTAGTGCGTGCCTGGGCGGCAGGCACAGCCACGGGGTGGGGCGGCCAGGGAGCCCTCCAGGAGGGGTTTGTGCGGGGACTATTCTCTACAGTGGTGGGGCGCTCAGAGACAGGGCCCCAGGCACATGATCTCCCAGCAGCCTCAGGGGTCCTTCATTTTGTTTTTCCAGATAAGGACTCATAGTGGGCTGAGAAGGGCAAATAACACGCTTGAGGTCACACCACCGTACGGTCCATATGGGTGGACACACAGGGTGGCAGGAGGGTCAGAACTAGGAGGCCAGCCCAGCAGCTCAGCTGACCCATCCCCACCTCTACTTCGATTGCAGAGGGGAAACCTCTACCTTCAACCCCCACCCACGGAATGGGTTCAACCTGAACAAGAAAATGGCCAACAAGTGCTGGAGAGTCACTCCGTGGGTCTGGCCGGGGTGTGGTCGGCAACACAGAGCTGCACATCTGTGTGTCCCCAGGGATGGTCCTGGGACAGGGCAAGTGAGGCGAAGCCTCCTCAGGGCTCCCGCAGGGTGAGGGACAGTGAGCAGGTGGAAAAGGCGTCCTCTGGGAGGCCAAAGGTCTTCATTTTAAAGAACCAGGCTTCATTCTGAGATAATTTATGCCTGACTTAGAATTTGGTCTGCAAAGTCCTTTATTTTATGAAAGCAGAGAGATCATAGGTGGTACTAGGGTTTTGTTTTAAAGTTTTGGCCGAGGGGCGCCTGGGTGGCACAGCAGTTGAGCGTCTGCCTTCGGCTCAGGGCGTGATCCCGGAGTCCTGGGATGGAGCCCCACATCAGGCTCCTCTGCTGTGAGCCTGCTTCTTCCTCTCCCACTCCCCCTGCTTGTGTTCCCTCTCTCGCTGGCTGTCTCTATCTCTGTCAAATAAATAAATAAAATCTTAAAAAAAAAATAAAGTTTTGGCCGAAGGCTGGCAACTCTGTTGATTCTTCTGTCTCTCTATCTAATGTGTGTGTCTGTCAATCATCTATCTGTCTGTCTATCTATTATCCATCTATCTGTTTATCTATCTATCTATCTATCTATCTATCATCTATCATCTATCTCTTTACCTATCTGTCTTTAATTTTAAAAGGTATTGCTCTGGGACACCCAGAGATCTGGGCTCCACTGCTCTGTACTCACCCCAAGGATGTTCTGTGAATTAGAAGCTCTTAGTGTCTTCCAGGGGGTGCTAACTGGCCACACCTGAGGCAGCCCAGGAGGCCTTGCTGTCCTGCTCTGCTCCTTTCCAGTGATGTGACAATGTGTAAGTGGCCGCCCGTCTCAGAACTTCTGTGCTCGTCTGCCAACTGGAGTCCCTGAGGCCGACGCGGAAGGGCCACTGTGAGGCTGGGGGTCAGAGCGTCAGCGGGCCAGGTGGGGCCTGGATTCACAGGATATGGGTGCTGGAGGGGTGCGGCCCAGCCGATGGGGAGGACCTTCGGACTCCCAATGGGAGATGCTCAGGAGCCTGGGGGACAGAGTCCCCAGGAGATCAGGAATTTAAACACCAGAGACAAGGTGAATGTGAGATTTCTTGGAACAACAGACAGACGAGGGGCTTTCTTAGAGCAGAACTGATGGGGAGGTCATGCCTCTCTGAGGGTCTCAGTAACAGGCGGTCTGAATTCAGAAGGTCCCTCTCTGGGTATGGAGCTCCTTCTCAGAGTTGATTTCCTCTGATCCACACGACAGGCCCTCAAGGTGGGTACCATTACCTCCACCACACCGGAGAACCCAGGGACTTGGACAGATGAGACGTCTCGCTGAAGGCCAGCTGGCCAGTCGGCGGTGACGTGACCCCAGACTTTAGGTCTGGTCTACCAGCTCTCTGACAGTGGACAGTTCCTTACAAACACTTGGAACTCCACAGCTGCCCTTCCCATTTTCTCTCCCTGACATCAACTCGCTTTAGAAAGATCAGTCCCATAACTCTACGGAGACACTGACTTCTGTCTGGGGGCTCAGCCCTGTCTGCGGCCACCGTGAAATGTGCAGCGGTCCTGTGTGTTGCAGGGGGCACCTTCCGAAAAATCATTTTAGAAGGTGCCTTGGGGAAAAATGGGACATGTTGACTCCCACAGTGTTTGAAAGGCCGGCATCTGGGGGAAATTCATTATTTATATTCTGCTGAGAGACTCTGTGGTTATGTCTTTCTCCAGTGAAAACATTTGATTTTGCCCAACAAATCAGAAAGAAGAAACTTAACTTTGAAAAAAAAAAAAAAAGAAATAACACTTAGCCTCTGAAGTCGGACATTGAAGAATTTTCCCGGCTAGATCTTTTGGAGCTGGGGACGGACCACCCTCCCAGCCATCCTGTGTAGACTTACAGCTAAATGAATAGTGCCCTGTGTTAGTTTTGTTGTTCGGTGTACAGGATTTTTTTTTTTTTTAAGGATATAAATTCCAACCATGTTTTGTGTGAAGGGTCTCAGTGCATACTGACATTGTGAGTGTCAGCCCCAGATCACTTTAATCAGAGAGTGGATATGCATGATAAAACGGATAAGGGACTTTAATCAAAAAATCCGCTGGCCTGGAAACGTGACGCACTCCGCCAAACACACTTCATCCCACTTTTCTTGTGCCCCTGCCAAGATTCTATTTCATGAATATGCATTGGGCATGATATTACATTAAAATGTGACATTGGTGTATGGTGTGGAGGATTTAGAATCCCCCCCATAGATATGTATGTATCTGTATACACACACACACACACACACGTGTGTGCATAGATTCATACGTGTGTATGTGTGTGTATATATATACACACATATATAGTCTTCTGCAAAGTTTTTGTCAATTGGACATTAATGTCCCAATGTGATTTGTTCCCCCCCAAGCTTATTTGGGAACTGAGTATTGGATTTATAACCTGGATCATCCCTGCACCAAACTCATAGCGACAGTAGGCAGGGTTTTATTTATACTCTACCCAGGGACGCTCTATCCGGTTTCCAGCAAGGGTTACATCTTTCCATATAAAGGGCCCCTTTGTGAGAGAGGGCACAGGCAGGCGATTTTGTGGTTCGTTTCTATTTCAAGGCATTCATTCCGGCGTGGGGAGTGGGGGAGCTCTGCGCTTCTCCCCGCTGCAGCGGGGGGCAGGAGCCCCGGGTGAAAATGCGCGCACATGGCCGCCTTCCCCGGGAGCAGCTCTAGGGCTCACTGTCTGTCCGTGTTGGAGTTCCACGCGCTCTAGTGGCTCGGCCCCCATCAGCACCCAACTCTCCTCTCTGCCTGCTGGGTTTTTTCCTCCATCCAGACGGAGTTTGCAAATTTGGAGAATTTATCGGAAATAATATGATGCCATGCAAAGCAAATGCCTTGCCCAGGAAAGGTGCTCTGTGCCGATGAGAAATGAATGTATTGTCAGATCTTGTTTGATATCTTGTGGAGTCTCTCCCGTGGAAAAATTCCGGGTGGCGCTTAGCAAGCACAGATTCACCTGAAGGAATCAGGGGCTGAATGGCTCCATAATGTTATTTGCATAGAAATGGGCTGGTGTTCTGGCTCCCCACAGGGCTGGGTGTTCCTTGGCCTCTGGCTGGGTGGGGGGTGTCATTGGTGGCAAGTAGCTAGTGCTGGGACCTAGCATACATTTTGGCTGTACAGACAATTGGCTACATGGTGGGATGTTTCTGGGCCTTAGGGTCCCTAGAGTCATGAAACTGCTGTCCTTGCCGCTGGAAATCTCTTTGACCAGGAACGGAGATCGTGCAGTGGGTTGACTGCTGTTCCCAAATTCGTGTTTATCTGAGACCTTAGAATGTGACCTTATTTGGAAGTAGGGCCTTTGCGGATGTAATTAGTTAAGGAGCTGGAAATGAGATGATTCTGGATTTGGGGGAGCCTTCGGTCCAATGTCTGATGCATTCATAACAGCAGGAGAGGACAGAGAGAGAGAGAGAGAGAGGGCAGAGATGGGAGAGATGGGACCGCCTGAGGCCCCCAGCAGCCAGAGGAGGCCAGGAAGCATTCTCCTCTAAAGTCTTCAGAGGGAGGGTAGCCCAGCTGATACCTTAATTTTTGGACTTCTGGCCTCCAGAGCTGTGTGGGAATGAATTTCTATTGTTTTAAGGCACCTAGTTTGTGGAACTAGTTAGGGCGGCCCCAGGGAACTAATGCAGGTCACATAGTAAAGGGTTACTGAAGACCCCTCCCCCCCCCCCCCCCCCGCAAAGAAAAGCCTACCTGTGGATCCCCCCTCCCCACTCCACAGCAGCGTGGTTGCAACTGGGTTGGTCTCATCTGCAAGCTGGAAGTTCAGTCCTGCTTTAGTGCTGGCAGGGTAAGCTCACAGGAGGAGGAAGGTCAAGGCCGCTCAGTGTGGAAACCCAGCGGGGACCTGTGTGCCCAGAGAGGAGGGCGTGGCTTCCAGTTCCCCTTCCATCACGAAACTGTGAGGTGGTGCGCCTGGCTCAAAGCCTCGAGGCTGCGGACTTAGAGCCCTACCCAGCGTATGCGACTTAGTCCGGGTGAGCTTCCAGAGCACCGGAGAGGTGTGCGTGCCGAACGCAAGGGCTTTGCAGGTGCAAAGGCTGGCCACGTAATCGCAGCCCCCCATGCAGTCAGCGTTGCCCTGCTCAGAAGGCTCTCTCACTGACTGTTCAGTACCTTCCTTTTTCTTTCCAGATCAGGAACGTAGAAGGACAAAGATTGTACCTGATGAAAAATTGAAGGAATGGTGGCGTCATCCTCAGTCCGAAGGTGTGGGGTCCTGAGAGTCAAGGAAGCAGAAGGGCCCGTGAGGAGGACCACAGAGGGGTCCACTTTGACGGCACAGGGTGGGGCGTTTCTAGCAGGCCCCTTCATCTCTCTGAACCTCACTTTGAACATTTGAAAAATGTGGGTTAAAATCGTAACTAGCACACAGGGCTGACGGGGAAACCAAATTGAATGAGATAATTCATATGAACAGTCTATAAACTATGAAGCTATACATAAAATTAATATTATTATCTTTTGGAGGTAATTTCTCCTCTCTCTCTCCCTCCCTCCCTACTTCCCTCCTTCCTTCCTCCCTCCTTCCTCCTTCCTTCCTTCCTTCCTTCCTTCCTTCCTTCCTTCTTTCTTTTTTTTCAGGACACCCAGCTCTGCTGAAGTGGGGTCCCAGTAGTGTGCTCCCTTTCTGGACAAAGGCATGCCTAGCATCTGGCTGTAGAAAAGCAACATTTGAGGCCAGGAGTCTTGGGAAAACTTCTTTGACAATTAATAGACATATATTGATTTCAGGGCACTTTGCCCACTGCCAACATGTCCAAATTGCTTCTCTATAAAAACTAAAATCAGCGATCTTGGACCTTCTTTGGTCACTGATGGCTTCTGGTGACAACAGAATGACTGACAGACCAGTGGAGCCTGCGTCCATGGACCCCCAAGAGCAACGCCTGTGGGTCACCTTCAAATACTGGAAGTCTCAAATTGCAGTTAGGGACCTTGCTGGGATGAGAAGCAGGCTTCTTTGTGGTTGGGACTGAAGCCTGTAGGGATTCTCTCCTATTTCCAAATCTTCTCTTTCTGATGAGCTTCCACACCATCCTGAAATCAAGCAAGAGAAGCAGTGTGGTGTTTCAAAAGCTGGACGGCCGCTCCCGAGGGCTGTGATAGCTTGATGGAAGAGGGATGGTGTCTGGACCATCAGCACGGATGAGAGCCAACTTGGAGTGACAGCTGGGTGCATGTCCCCAGCCCCGGGGCCTGTGTTCTAGGCTGTGCTGCTCACAGGGCGTGAGACCTTGCCACGCCACACCCTGCCCGGGGTCTCAGTCTTCCCATCCACAAGATGGGCCTAACCTCACATCATGGGAAATTTGTGAGGATCAGAAGGGACTCTTTATAAGCAAAATGCACCTTGAACAACTAGGGAGGCGTGGCAAATGCTGTTTTGTGTCCAAATAACTCAGTTGCCTCTCCATTTCCTATAAAAATGGTCGTGTTTTCAGGGGAGTTCCTATGATCTTAAGTAACTCATTTTCTTGGAAAAATTCAACGTGTTGCAATTTTAGCTCAAAAGGCACACCTGATTATGGGATGTGGGTGGTGATAGCTGGCAAACGGAGATGTCACTGTGTGCACCTGTGGTTCCTGGCAGGCAAAAATGACCCTTATACTCAGGGTGTGACTATCTGGTTCTTAACTATGAATCATCCTGACCATCATTCAGACGGGAAGGTGCCCAAGCTAGGTGGGGGCGGTTCTTCTCATTTACAGTCATCATCACGACTCAGATCCAAATCTCCAAACTCCGTAACCCAGGGGTCGAGGCAGGGAGGAGAACATTCCGCGTGCATGTCTGACATGCTCGGTGATAATGAATCCTTTCGCATTTGCTTATGTCACGTTGATGACTCACGTTGGGTTATATCATGTCATGTTTCATTATTCTAGAATTCATAAGACACAGTAGAATCCTGGCAGGAATTTGGGAATTAGGGGGAAAAAAAAAACCCACAACCCCACACCTCCAGTATATTTTTCTTATCTGTTTCCCACTGCGGTTTCAGTGAGAAAGCTCCCCCTGCGACTTTGTGTTATTAATTAGGATGGTTGGTTATCTGCGAGAAGCAGATATTTCTAAGATACAGGCACACAGTATGGAACGGGAGTATCTGGGGACCCACTCTACTTGAAGGAATGGAACCATACTTGAAAGTTGCATTATGTGGTGAGGACAAATGCATCTAAAAATAACTCACTGGTCTGATTTTTTTCCCCATTCCTATACAGTAGTTGTATATTTTCTCTTTAGCTTTTCAATGTTTTGGGGTCCTCCAGACACAGGCATAATTTTGACTTTCTTCTAAAAAAGAAGAAAGAAGCTGGGGCTGCTGAGCCCCCTTTTTTAAAAAAATTATTTTACTGTGGTAAGAACACTTAACTCCAGGGGCACAGATATTTAAGAGCAAGATACAGTGTTGCTGTCTACAGGCCCAAAGATTTCAGCTGATCTCTGGAACTCACTCGTATCTTGGGGAACTGCAACTTTATACTTGTTGAACAGCCCTCCCCTCCGCTCCCCACCCCACCCCCCCAGCCCTGGGCCACCACCCTTCTATTCTTGGCTTCTATGATTGCCGCTATTTTAGATAACCCACATAAGGGGAGGTACGAGATACGCTTCTCTCCCTCAGCGTAGGGTCCTCAAGGTTCCTCTACGCTGTTGCATATCGCAGGATTTTCTTCCTCCGCGAAGGTTGTATAATAGTGCCCCACGTGTCTACACCACATGTCCCGTATGCATTCATCCATCAGGGGACACTCGGGGGGTTTCCATGTTTTGGCTGTTGTGCATGGCGCTGCCATGAGCATGGGACTGCGGGTATCTCTTAGAGATCCTGATTTCAATTCTTTTGGATGAATACCCACAAGAGGGACTGCGGAAAGATACGGTAGTTGCACTTTTAATACTTTGAAGAACCCCCATGCTTTTTCCCCGTAGCCCCTGCAACTGTTTCTTTAAAAAAAAACAAAACAAAAACCCACCAGATAGAGGTCTTTGCCTCTGCAGTGCTTAGCAGAGAGTTTGGGTTGGATGTCAATAAGAAACAAAGAAAATGACCCAAAATAATAAAAATAATAATGGCCCTATTGTAATGTAGGAATTACCAGTCCACAGTGTAAAAGAGGGGGAGTTGCTGGTCTGGGTGGGTTTCAGGACGAGAACGTAGCAGTGTTAGGTCCCCCCATCAGCACGGATTATTAATCTTGCCCACACAGTCCGACTCTCTGAAGGGATCAGGGAGCTGTGATTGCTGTTCCCTGTCAGGCTGCTGGAGGTTATGCAGCTGGAACATCTCTGTGTTGAGGCTTCTGGACGGGGTACGCCCCTTCGCATGATGCTGGAAGGCCAGGACCCTGCAGTGCGTGCAGGCTGCCGGCTCCCACGTCCCTCGTCCCTGAGGTGGTTCGGTGGAGGAAGCCTGGAAGCCCAGGATGGGGGGCGCCGCTATCCCTGGGGTGTGGGCTGTCCGACAATGCAGGGACACTGCAGGTGAGGTCACAATCTTTGCTCCTTACTACTGCCGGCAAGTCTGAGACGGCAGTGTCCCTAGAGGCCTGCCTGTCTCACCCACTGCAGTGCAGGTAAGGGGGTCGTAATGGGGTTTGGTCTATGCCAGAGGAAAGCCTGGGGCTGCATGCCGACCTTTAGGACAGAGCAACCCGACCCACCCGTGGCATTTGGACCACGGATGTCCTGTGGTCTGACTCATCGAGTCAGAGATCTCTCTTTCTTTGAGGCCTGGCCCTGCTCTGCAGAGGGGACAAGAGGAGGTGGCATTAAGACAGCAGAAATTTTCTCTCTGACATTGTTGGTATGGTTACCAGATTTAGCAAATTAAACTACGGAATGCCTGGTGAAATTTGAGTTGGAGACATACTTACTAGGGGCATATTTATATTAAAAAAATTATTTGTTGTTTGAAATTCAAATCCAACTGGCTGCAATAGACTGAACTGAGCTCTGTCCCCACCGTTTCATAGGCTGAAGCCAGACCCCCAAACGTGATGGTATTTGGATGTAGAGCCTTTAAGAGATAATTAGGTTTAGAGGAGCTCTTGAGAGTCGGACACTCATGATGGGACTAGTGCCCCCCTCTCCCCACCATGTGAGGACGCAGAGAGAAGGTAGCCAGGAAGAGTGCCCTCCCAAGAAAATGACCATGCCAGTGTTCCGATCTTGGACTTCTAGCCTCTAAAACAGAGAAAACGAGTGTCTGTCGTATCAGCCACACAATCTAGGGCATTTCGTTACGGCAGCCCACGCAGACCTAGACACTGGGCATCTTGTATTTGATCCGGCAGCCCTAGTTGTTGGTTTATTTTTTTCCTGCTTATGGCTAGCATTGCCAATGCTATTTGACGTGCCCGAGAGTGGTTATGGCTGGAGAAGTTGACTGTGGGCAGGAGCCAAGGTGTGAAGGGGTAAGAGATGGAGAAATTGAAAGATACCAAGACATTTTCTATTCAAGTGTTATCAATTCTTGGGAGCGATATGGCATAGGCTGCTTTCATTTCTTCCCAACAGGGGGAAAAAACACATTTTCAGTGACCTACGTTGGTGTCGTCCAACATGGCCCGAGATCACGGATGGCAAGTCCTCCCAAGTCAACCAAACATGTAGAGTCACTCTGCCGTTGCTCCTGTGGTCCAAAGTCCCCCATCAGCTCCCACAAAAGTGAAATGGCTATGTCGGCAATTTCCGGGTGAAGAGTAAATGAGGAGAGCTGAACACGGTCACAGTTTGAGCTGGCAAGATCCTTCTTTGTGCCCTAGTCTTGAGCGCCTTACTTTAGACATTTTTTTCCCAGTACTGGAAGGCGTTCGGCATCTTGTCAAAATAGACAGTCCTTGAGCAGAAGACCTAGCTCCTCCCTGGTGGTTTGTGGGGTATTTGGCAAGTTACTTCTCCTTCCTGCGTCGTATCCCCTTCTGTAAAATGGGGTTGCGAGGGAGCACCGTGGCTCTGCAGAGATGGAATAGATGACGGAGCTCTGGTGTAGCCCGCACTCTGCAGGCCTTCAAGAACTGGCAGACATTATTTTTACTCAAATAGTTTGTGTCCCGGTCATAAATACCCCAGCCAGTGTGCATGCAGCATGAGACCATTAGGAGCACTTACAAATAAAGATGTTTCCCTCTTAAGTGGAAGGCTATTTCATGGTGAATAAATATTGTATTGATAGCATTAATAATAAAAAATACAAATGTGACTATAAAGCAGTATAATGGATGTTACTTAGCAATGCAGGGATCCAAGTGGGTTTGGGGAATCAATTTGATTTGTGGGGTTTTATGCCTAGGCAGTCACAATAAATAATAGTTATATTAATTGGCTCCCTGATCAGAGTTATGAAAATCATGTTTTGTAGGAATTATATAAAATACACTAGGATAATTGTTTCAATAAGAGAAGCTCCCGCCCTGCGGATAAATGCCCACAGATGTTCCGGTCCCACAGTTGCTGGGTGGCCTGAGGCTTCTCGATGCAGATTCTAAGAAGTGGGTACTGGGGTTCTGGTTCTAAAAATGACCCTCTTCCCAAGTCTCTCTATCTGACTGTCTGCCTCAGTTGCATCGACCCCAGATCGGTGCCAATGGGCCCCTTGAGTTCTCTCAAACCACAAAGAGCCTGGAGAGCCCCTTTGCCATCATGTTCTGGAGAAATTGAGGCTCAGAGCTGGGGAGTGACTTGCTCAAGGTCACACTGAGAGTAACGTGACTCTCCAGAACTCTCCTATAATCATTCCCCTTTGACTTTCAGAAGCGCTCACTAATGATTTCTTTCTGTCCCCCTGGCCTCGGCAGACCCCGGACCTCGCCCCTCACTGCCATGCGTGACACACGTAACCTGAGCTAGGTCACGGTTATTTCTGGTTGGCTCCCCAACTTCTATTCCACCCCCGCCACCTGGATTAGTCAGGGTAATCACTGCTAGCTGTAGAAACAGAGAACGCTAAAATCTCAGCGGCTGACAGCACATACTCGACATCTGGGCTGGGAGGTGAGCTTTCAGGCAGGTGACTCGGGAGAGCAGATTTCTACAGCCTATGGTACTGTCCTCTGCTGGGGCTTTTGTTGGGTCCTCTGCGTCCAGCTGCTCATGAGAGAGCATGGAGGATCACACAGGGCCTTGAATGCAAGGGCCTGGAAGGGGAATCACTTTTCTCACCTACTTTTGGAAGGAGCCGGTCACACAGCCCGATCCTAACTGGAGGAGAGCCGGGGAATGCTGTCTTCCTGAGCATGCCGGGGAACAAAGTGGATTTGGAGGGATCTATCGGGTTTCTCCTACAACGTCCATGTGCAACCCCTTCTCCTTGTTGGTCGGTGGCTGAAGAATGGGTATGGGACACAGTGCATGCATCTGTAACCCACTCCCAGCCCCTGAGTCTGGAGGCGATGATAGCTGCTGGGTCTTTTAGGAAAGCTTATCTTGCACCTAAGGAGATGGGCCCATTTCTTCCTTTGGAGAAATCCCCAGAACGGAGGCATCCTGGTTCCTGCCCAGCTCAGGAAGAGACACACCCATGGAAAAGGGCCAGGCAGAGGGAATCTTGGAGTAGCAAAGCAGATCCCCCAATATGTGGTGCCTGGAAGCTTCCCTGCCTCTGGACCTCTATTGCTGGCGGGGGGCGGGGGGTGGTGGTAATCCAACATCTCGTTGTTGAAGCTGGTTTAAATTTGGCCTTGCTGTTGCTCGTGGCTGAGATCATCCCAACCCACAGCAGCTACGGTGAATATCCGTGGTTGCTGTATCCAAAAGCGAGCAAAGGGTGTCCTCGCTATTTAATAAGCCCGATCATGACAGACAGCCAGGGCCAGCCAGGCAGGTTGGACACGAATGCCCAGAGGCAAGTTGGAGAAGTAGGTGCACATGAACTCCAGATTCAGAAAGAGCTGGATTCAAAATCCTAGCTTGATTACTCACCCACTCTGTGACCCCAGGCAAGTTACCTGCCCTTAGGAGCCTCTCTCTTTCCATAGGCTTCCAACGTCTACTCTGCCAAGTTGTTGAAATTGTGTATGTGAAACGCTGGTCCATAGATGACATTTAATGGTTGGAAGCTACTTTTTAGCTTAATTGACTTGCTCAGGGAAGAAAGCGCCCATTTCTTCAACGTGTCAAGTCTTTGGGCCCCAATTAACCAGTCCATCTCCTCCCTTCACCTGTACAGGCAGCTTGCAGATGTGGTTTTGTATCTAAGATCCAACTTGAACATAGCGGCTGGGTCGGACTCTCCATTATTCATATTCTGCAGTAATGGGCTCATTACGCATTTCCGTGCCACTCCGTGGATCCTGGAATGAAACCAAAGACCACTTCTCCAGTGGTAATTTTCTTCCTCGAGATGCTTACACTTTTTGGAGGAAATGCCAAGACATCGAGTGAGGCACTCAGATCCTTCTTGGAGGGAGACAGGATATAAATTATTAGTAAGTAAATAAATAAATAACCATTTGATTCTGTCAATTTAGGAGGAAAAAAAATCAGTCAACCCAGGGTTTGCTGTCGTGTAGACCACTTGACTGACTGAATTATGAACATTTTAGGGGAGGGGAGCGAGGGGAAGGGACACTCGCATTGTGCTGCTCCCTGACAAGGAGTTTTGGAAACAAAACTTAGGAAACAAGGAGAAGAAAGTTAGTCTAAGTGGTGGCCTCATTTCCACCTGTGCAATTAAAGGAGGTCCAGGCATAAAGCGCTGTGTGGCCAGAGTGAGTGGCGATGGAATATTCGGACCTCTCTCTCTTTCCCTTATAAAAAATTAAAATCTGACATCATTTTGAGGTTTGGTTTTTTTTTTTTTGTCTCAATACAAATTATTGTTTTTCTACAACTTTCGTTCTAATGTTAAAAATGAAAGGCCATCATGTTCAAAGACTCACTCCATTCCCTTTTATGAAGGGGAGGTTCCTCTGTTAACTGAGTGATTTTGCAACTTCCTATGGATCTTATTTTAAAGATTTTGTGTATTTGTTACAGAGAGAGAGGGAGAGACAGAGAGCATAAGCTGGGGGAGGGGCAGAGGGAGACGCAGACGCCCTGCGGAGCAGAGAGCCCGATGCGGGGCTTGATCCCAGGACCCAGAGATCATGACCTGTGCCAAAGGCAGATGCTAAACTGACTGAGCCACCCAGGCGCCCCTTCCTCTGGATTTTTAAAACATTAATAGTGACCTCATCCTCTCCCCTTCCTTTAACATGAATGTATAATTACATTTATAGAATTCATCCTTTTTGGGGTATAGTTCGGTGAGTTTTGGCCAATATAGATAGTGGTGTCAACACCACCCAAGGACGTGGAACTCAGTTTCTACCACGTGAAAAATTTTCCTGTGTCCCTTTGTTGCCCACCCTCCCCTCCCTCCTTAGCCCCTGGTGACCTCTGATCTGTTACCATCCTTATCGTTTACCCTTGTAACAACACACAGAATCATACAGAACTTTGCCTTTGAGTCTGGCTTATTTCACTTGGTGTAATGACTTGGGGATTCACTGAGGTCGTTGTATGTACGAGTAGCTAGTTTGCTCCTTTTTTATTGATGGATAGTGTTCCGTTGTATGAATGTACTACTTGGTTTATTCATTCCCCAGTTGAAAGACATTTGGGTTATTTCCAAGTTTTGGTGCTTATGAGTAAAGCTGCTATAAACATTCTCCTACAGGCTTTTTATGTGAACATAGGTTTTCATTTTGTTCAGATAAATACTTGGAAATCAGATCACTGGGTTGTATGTATGGTAAGTGTAAGTTTAACTTCGGAAGAAGCTGTCAAGGTGTTTTCCACCATGTTGCTGCCCTACCAGCAACCTTGGAGGGTTCCAGGTGTTCCACATCCTTGTGGGCCCTTGGGATCATGTTCCCCCTTTAACCGTCACCATTCAGACAGGTGTGTAGTGACATCTCACCTTGGTTTTGCTGTGTGTTTTCCTAGTGATGAACAATGTTGAGCGTCTTTTCTTGTAATAATTTGTTTGTCATCTTTATATTTTCTTTGGTGAGATGTCTGTTCACATCTTCTGCCCATTTTTTTTAAAGTTGGGTCGTTGATTTTCTTAGTATTAAATTTTAAGAGTTCTCCTTCTACTTTGAATGCAAGCCTTTTATCAGATACGTGCTTTGCAAATATTTTCTCCTGCTCTGTGTCTTGTCTTTTCGTTCTCATAACACTGTCTTTTGAAGAACAGAGGGCTTAGTTTTGATGAAGTCACTGTCTCAAGTTTTTTCTTTCACGGATCGTGCTTTCAGGGGTCATATCTGGGAAGCCTCTGCCTGACCCGAGGTTACGAAGAGGCTCTCCTATGTTTTCTTCTGAGTTTTATTGTTTTAAGTTTTACATTTAGATCTATGATCGGTTTTGACTTAATTTCGTGGAGGGGGCAAGGGCCACGGATGTTTGATACCCTCTTGCGCCAATCACCTGGTCACTGCGGAAAGCCCAGAGCATGTTGGCGAGCCCCATCCCAGTCTAGCATGTCCCCACTGTCATTGCTCAAATTCACCTCTACGTCTCACGTCTGTAGTTTTGGTTCCTCCAAAGCAGTGGTGTGTCGACAGGAATAAAGCCATAGAGAGGAGAAGAAACAGATACTTGCTTGGTGTCAGGATCCTGGATTTGAGTCCCTCCCTTGCCACTTACAAACAAGGGAGCCAGCATTTTCCTTCCCTGAGCCTCAGTTTACTCATTTAAGAAGGAGAGAGAATTTTTTCATGAAAATCTTACTAAGTGGCTTTTGGCTCCAATGTCATAACATATATAAAAGAGATTTGTTTATCACACAGTGAAGATGTTATTTCAAGGGCCATGTTTCCCCTTGGCATGTTGATGGCATGCCTAGATGCTCTCCAGTTCTCCCCGCCTCCAACCATCCCACACGTACTCACCAAGGACTCACCAGACCTAATTGTTTCAGGGGAGACATTATTGTTCCTAGATCTTTCCACCTCTCAGTATGCTTGCCCTTCATTATGTCCTTTGATGTACCCTTGACAAAAGCAGAGAGAATCCCCCTCCTCCAGTTTTAGCTCAGCCATTTGACTTATTTCATCCAATATAATGAGGTAGATATGACAGTGTGTCACTTCGGAGCCCAAGTCTCAATAGGCCTTGTGTGTGTCTACTTGCCCATTGTAGTTCTTCCATTTTCTTGGGAGGAATATGGCCTCTGGTCTCGGAAGAAGGATGAAAGACATATGGAGCAGACCTTCCCCAGTCAAGACCAACCAAGATCAGCTGCCGGCAGGTGTGTGGGCAATAATAAATGGTTGTTGTTTGTTACACAGCAGTAGTTGACTGATACACCCATCGCCTTTGCATTGCAGTGCAAAGAAACTTCTACTTTTTGCATGGACAAAGGGGTCAAAGAATAATCTAACCCATTCTTTAAATCTCAGCTCAAGGCTGCCTCTTCCCGGAAGCCTTCCCTGATGATTGTGGTACAAATGGATCTCTCTCCTCTCATTTTCATAGCTCTCTATACTTCCAATCGGGAATTTACTTGGGTTCTGTTTTACAAGCTTGTTAGGGCTTTCACACTTCTGTTCCCCTGTCTAGAACACTCTTACCCTGGGTCTTTGCATAATGGGCTCATTACTGTTAAGTCTCAGCTTGAATATCACATCTTCAGAGAGGCCTTTTCTGACCACCCACCCGTAGTCATTCTCCCCCAAATCTCTTTGCTTTATTGACTGTGGCACTTTCTGAAATGACCTTATGTATTTTTACATGGGTGTATTGGTTAACCCCACTGGTTGTGAATTTCACAAGGGCCTGGACTTCCGTGCGTTGGGTCCCGCTACATTCCCAGCACTCAGAGCAGCTGGGGACATCAGTAGGCTCACTCAAATATTGACTGAATGGCAGTCAAAGCTTTTGAGCCTGCCTGCTGCCCTCCCACTTTTAGTTCTTTAAAGGACTGACACATGGTGTTTGATGCCACGAATGTGACCACGGATCTCTGTGTTCATCCTCCTGGCATGCCGCTTCCTGGTCTCCTCATTTTACGCGAGATTTGGTTTCTGGCTCCACATCTCCTCTTCCTCCTCCTCCTCTCCCTTTATTGAGAAATAATTCACACATCAAAAAATTCCCCCATAGTTGTGGTATAATGGAATATTACTCAGCCATAAAAAAGAACGAAATCTCGCCATTTGCGATGACGTGGATGAAGCTAGAGTGTATTATGGTAAGCAAAATAAATCAGTCAGAGAAAGACAAATACCATATGATCTCACTCATATGTGGAATTTAAGAAAGAAAACAGATGAACATAGGGGAAGGAGGAAAAGAAAAAAGGAGAGAGGGAAATAAGTCATAAGAGATTCTTTTTTTTTAATTCTAATGTTTTTTAATTATATTATGTTAGTCACCATACAGTACATCCCTGGTTTCTGATGTAAAGTTTGATGATTCATTAGTTGTGTATAACACCCAGTGCACCATGCAACATGTGCCCTCCTTACTACCCATCACCAGCCTATCCCATTCCCCCACCCCCCTCCCCTCTGAAGCCCTCAGTTTGTTTCTCAAAAGAGATTCTTTTTTTTTTTTTTTTAAAGATTTTATTTATTTATTTGACAGAGACAGCCAGCGAGAGAGGGAACACAAGCAGGGGGAGTGGGAGAGGAAGAAGCAGGCTTCCAGCGGAGGAGCCTGATGTGGGGCTGGATCCCATAACACCGGGATCATGCCCTGAGCCAAAGGCAGACGCTTAATGACTGTGCTACCCAGGCGCCCCAAGAGATTCTTAATGATAGAGAACAAGCTGATGGTTGATGGAAGGAAGTGGTGGGGGATGGGCTAGATGGGTGATGGGCATTAAGGAGGGCACTTGTTGGGATGAACACCGGGTGTTGCATGGAAGTGATGAATCATTACATTCTACTCCAGAAACCAACATTGCCCTGTACCTTAACTACCTAAAATTTAAATTAAAAAAGCGTGCAAATCAATGGTTTTAGTATATTGACAGACTTGTGCAACTATCATCACAATGGAAGTTAAGAACATTTTCATTACCTGAAAAATAAGCCCCCCACCCATGAACAATCACCGACTCTCAGGCCTAGGCAACCACCCGTCTACTTTCTGTCTCTAGAGATGGGCCTATTTTGGACATTTTATATAAATGGAATCCTACCACACGTGGTCTTGTGTGACTGGCTGCTTCCCCTCAGCGTTGTATTTCCGGGATTCCTCCACATTGTAATGTGTATCAGTGCCTCGATGCTTTTTATTACTGTATGGTTTCCACGGTGTGGCTGTGGCACGTTCTGTGTCCCCACTCATCAGCTGGTGGCCATTTGGTTGCTTCCAGATTGTGGCTCTTAGGAGCAATGCTCCTGCACAAGGTTCCATGTAGCTGTGTGTTTGCTTGTCCTTGGGCGTGGAGTGAGAAGGGGCTCCACTTTTTGACTTTCGTCTTCTCCTTTCTTTTATCATTTACTAATCAGTCTGGAATAATGATGATAGTCATTACAACAATGAGAATGAGAATGAGATTAATTATTTCTGAGCACTTACTGTGTGCCAGATGCTGTTCAAAGCACTTTACATGTATTGATTGGTTCATTGGTGCGCATAGTAGGGTTGCTGTCCCCATTTTACAGATGAGGAAACTGAGCCTGTGAAGTGAGGTCCCTCGCACTTTGGCCGACTCTGGCTCAGCGCCAGAACCCACCTCCCCCTGAGGCCATGCCCCTTATCTGATCTGGCCTCCAGACCTTGACCTATTCTGCACCTGTCCCTATGGACAGCCATGCATTCTGTCTCAGCTTCACGTGACATCTCCCTGCAGGGATGGGTTCTCTTTAATTTCTGCCTTCTTGCTACATTTTTCTCTTCTTCTCTTTTTCTTCTTTCTTTCTTTCTTTCTTTCTTTCTTTCTTTCTTTCTTTCTTAAGATTTATTTATTTATTTGAGAGAGAGAGAGGGTGCGAGCAAGGGGAGGGGCGGAGGGAGAGGGAGAGAGAGAAGCAGGCTCCCTGCTAGGCACGGAGTCTGATGCGGGGCTCGATGTCAAGACCCTGAGATCATGCCCTGAGCTGACACCAACAGTCTGACACTTAATGGACTGAGCCACTCGGGCACCCCACTGCAACATTTTTCACCCTACCTGGCACACAGCAGAGATTCAAAGAATACTCATTTAATTGAAAATAATTCATTCAGCTAAATGCATAGACCGTTCTCTCCCCAGCACCGGCCATGTATTTGCTGACTCAGGAGAGACAGGTATAAATGACAGGGATGAGATATTTCCAGTTGGGGGAAGAGGGATCCTGGGCGTGGATTCTGCAGGCTGCTAGGGATGGAAATTGTTTCCTCTTCTTTTTCTGTGGTTTTCAACAACTCTGAGTTCTGCTAGATTTACTTCCAATAACCCCCAAATATCAGTCACACACAAAAATAAAATATCTGATTTCGCATACAAATGAATGCATGGGTGGCTGAGGTAAGCCTCTGTCGGTCGTGCACGTGGCAAGAACATTTGGAGAAAGGAGGATTCAGATCCTTTGTTAGTGACATCGGCTAATTCCAGTTTCATCTCCAAGTTCGATCATTCCCTACGCCCCCCAAATCTGTCCAGAAGGTAATAATGTCAGATAATAACTTACATTGTGCAGAGGTCTATAGCCCCAGAGTTTACAAAATCCTCTTATTGAAATAATCATCCCGTGGATCCTCTAAAGCTCATCTTTATCACCTTCCTATTTCCGATGCTGGCTTCTTCCCGCAGGGCTGAATGGCTCACAGGATCCTGCACATGCTTCCTTCTCTCTGGTCCCCGGATTGCTGTACACGTGGCTACCTCCAGCCCCATAACCTTGTTCCCCTTTGTGTCTACTCATCCTTCACATTTTGATTTGGGCATCACTTCCTCCAGGAAGCCTTCCTTGACTCCTGCATCTGGGTACCATGTCCTTCTGTGCTTGCTGGGCTTCCTGTAGCCTCTGTCTTGCCCTCAACACTGTTCTTTGTCCATCTTCTCCATAAGACCACGTGCTTCTAGATCCAGAGACTGTCTTGCACATGGCACAGAGCAGATGTCCCCAAAGGGGGCATCCAATGAATGACCGAATGGCAAAACCCCATGAGGGGAGGATGATACACCCCACTGGGTGGGAGAGGAAATAGAGGTTCAGAAAGGGCAGAGAGTTCGGAGCTGCTTTGCACAGGCTGTTTCCTGGGTGGCTTTAGATGGGGAATCGGGAGGCTCTCCTCTGCCGTCCCTTTGGGCCACTGGGCTGACCCCTAAAGCCACGGCTCTCTCCCAGGAGGCTCATTTCAGATGCTGCCAAGAGGGGGTCTTCCCACAGCATCGCTGATGCCTCTAAGCTTCTGCAGGCAGGGAGAGCGTGTGCCAAATTGAAACGTGCATTAAAAGAATTTTGTGGGTTGAGCAGATCACGGGAACAACTACTGTACAAATACTGTCAAACGGGGCATGTATTTAAAAGGTTAGACAAAATATCTCCTTGCCTTTATCCTTCAGTTCTCTTTTTATAGTCCACTGCAAAACAACAATGGATAAAAGGGTGCAGAGAATGCATGTATATTTTCTTTTTCTGTTTTTTTTTTTTTTTACCTTTCCCTAAGGAGCTTCTGTGCTACCCACACTAATTGTAGGTTTTTCTGAAAATGCAGCATGAATCATTTATAAATAAAGAGACTTTAAAATCCCTAAAAGACTCCCCGAGGTATTCAGTATTTCAGCATAAAATAACTGTTAAATGGAGTTATTCTGAATTAGCTTTTACTGGAAAGTGGTGAAAATAAAGTTTTCTTTTCACTGTGACTGTTGTGCTAATTCTTTTACACAGCCACCCGGGGTCATTGACAACCTATTTCCATAATTCAGGTTTTAGCAGAGCCATCCCCTGAAAGGACAAATGCCTGGGAAGCCGGGTTCTTGGAGAGAGACATCTCGCACTAGCCAGGAGGGCAGCCAGCCCAGGGTCCCTGATGGAGACTCGAGATGACCATCAGAGTTCAAGTACAGACGCAGACAGGGGCGCACGGGGGAGGGGAGATGCAGCGGCTCTGGGTCGGGCACAGCCGGAGCTCTAACCCAGCTCTGCCTCTTTCCGGCGGGGGACCCTGGGGGGTGTCGCCTAACCTTGCTGACACTCAAGGGTAATAATAATCCTCACTCTGTAGAGTTGTTATGAAAAGTCGAAACGAGATTTATAAATATCCGGGATGAAGTGGAAAGTCGAAATGGAACTATAATGAATTAATAATAATGATTCTGCCACTCCCACATCCAGGGCCTAGAATGCAGGTCCTCAGAGGCCATCCCCGGGCCGTGCCTCTCCAGGGCCCCGCTGGCCGTTTGAACACCCTCACTCTTCACTCATCCTTCCATTCTCCCATCCGTGGGTCGACTGGCTCCTTTAGTCTGCAAATATTTTCAGAGTGTATGCCATGTGCTCTGGGCGAGGAACTGGGGTCTGAAGCTGAATGAGACGATAGGATTCAGTCTATTGGGGACACAGAGGTGACAGGGACAGCTCTTTACTGGACACAGTGAAGGTGGGAAGGAAGTGGTGGCTGGGGTTCCACCTGGCGGTAGGTGGACTTGAGTCCAACCTTGGGAGGTGAGGGTTTCCCGTGTGAGCAGGCGACGGAGGAGGGGCGGCCATCGTTCCAGAGGATGGCTGTTCTCTGAGGTCAGGGGCTGTGTCTGTCTCTCCATGCTTGCCACCAGGCCTGATTCACAGCAGGCTGTCCACACAAGCTTTGCTGAAGGACTGAATGAGCTCCAGGTGGCAGGCACAGAGGAAGCCAAGATTTGGAGGAGGACTAGCAAGGTGGCCCGTGTGTCCAGGTCCAGCCAGTAGCCAGTTGGGCTTGGGAGAGACACAGGACCGGAGGAGGGAGGGAGATGGGGCAGGTCCAGATGGGAAAGGACCTTTGCAGGGTGCAGGCAGGGAAAGATTTTACAGAGTGAGGCCACGGGAACTCTTCTGCCTTTCGGCAAAGCCTCTTGAACGGGTTCAGAGGGTACGGGAAGGAGGCGGGCCTGGGAGCTAGAAATAGGTGTGGATGTGACAGGTGCTGTCAGACTCACCCCCTTCGCTGTCCCGGCTTGGCGTACAGCCAGAGGTCACTTTCGATTCTGGGTGTAAAATTATGCAGAAGAGATTCCCCTTCTACTTTGCGGTTGATTGACAAATTGTCCTGTCACTCAAATGCTTTTTCAACTTATCATAAAGAGTAAAAGAAAATTATCTGTTCAGTGCATATGGGAAAGAGAGAGCGTTCATTAACCTCTTGACTGCTGAGCTCTGAAATTTGGGAAGTTTCAAGGAATGCACGAGGAGAAAGCCCCGGAACAGGTGCGTGCACGCTGGCTTGTATATCTCACTGTCTTTGTTTACACACGCGTGCAACACACACATCTGGTCTCTACAATCCATTTCAGAAACCCACAGACCCAAACACACGCAGACACACACCCACACTCACAGGAATGTATATATCTTGCAAACTGTGTAGCGATTGCATAAGTTTGCGCCTTGATAGAGACAGATGCTTGCGTACCAGTGTTTTACAATGGGAACCGGCTGCCAGCTGTTGGAACTTGGGACCCATCTAAAAACGTTGCGCTTTTTGGAGAGCTTTTTAAAGTACCCATCTATTTTCTGATTCCTCCGGAACACGGCTCAGACTTCCCCTAAGAGGAGATGTCGGTCAGGAAGGAAAACTCAAGATGGCAAATGTCCTCCGTGATGGACAGACAGATGTCCTCCTGTGTCACTTCCCTTAAATTGTCTCCTTACCCATCTCTTCGTCAGGGCTCTCCAGAGAAACAGAGCCAATAGGATATGTATATATCTCTCTCCAGAAAGAAATTTATTATACAGTATTGGCTCGCGTGAGTATGAAGCGAAGTCCCCCCACCTGCCATCTGCAAGCTGGAGACCCAGGGAAGCCAGTGGTGGGTAGTCTGAAGGCCCGAGAGCCAGGGAGCCAGGGGTGTAGACTCCAGTTCAGGTTGCAGGCCCGGGAACCAAGTGCAGAGCCGAGAGATGGGTGTTCTAGCTCAGACCATCAGGCAGAGAGCGAACGCAACATTCCTCCACCTCTTCGTTCTATGTAGGCCGTCACTGGATTGGATGCTGCCCACTCACACTGGGGAGGGCCATTTACTCCATTCCGTCCACCGATCCAAATGCTGACCTCTTCTGGAAGGGCCCTCGTGGACACCCAGAAATAACTGCTTAACCAGCTATCTGGGCAACCCGCAGCCCGGTCAAGTTGAAGGATCAGGTGAACCTCCACAACTAGGAAATCCCCTCAGCGGGTCTTAGTTCTGAACCACGCCCCATGTGCCAGGCACGGTGCTGGGCCTTGTACGTGCGTCCTCTTGAACCTTCACTGTGACCCCATGAAATAGGTGTTGTCCCACTTTACAGATGGGAAACTGAGGCTCAGAAAGGCAATTCTCTGACTTGGCCAAGGCCACAGACGGAGAATGTAGCTGGAGTCCAACACAGGCCTCTTCCACCCTAAAATCTACCTACAGTGCCGTTTTTTCTTCTTTTTTTCTGTGTACAACTCTTTTTTGCTTTGCTAAGTACTTACACAACTATTACTGCATTCTGTCCTCAGATAAGTAATGGCGAGGCAGGCCTTATGAATTCTTTCATTCAAATATGTCCTTAGCCAGGCAAAGTGTTACATTTTGGGGAAACAGCCAGTGAACGGAGCAGTCTACACACTGGCCTCCTTCCACTAGGAGGGGGCAGAGCCTGAACCGGTTAACTGAAGATACTGCAGGTGCAAGTGTGTGGAATGGGGGAAATTAAAGATCAGCAACAGGGAAGCAAGTGTCAGGGGCATATTTCTTCTGGATGGGTGGTCAGAGAGGGCCTCACGACAAAATGGTGAGAAGCAGCAGGAACCCAGAGGAAGAGAAGGTCAGGTGAGAAAAGGAATGTTCGCGAGGGCGATGATCACACCAAAGCCCTACCTCCCTGTACCGCCTCCTCCTCCAAGTGTCCAGGAGAGGGAACTTTCTGGCTGCTCTGTGCTGCTGGGGCAGCGGGAAAGGCTGTCTTCCCTGGGACGGGCCATGTGCCCTCAGTCCCTGACGACGGGCCCAGGGCTTTTCTTTTCTCACCCTCCTCTCTTCTCCTCACCCAATCTTGGTCAGCTACCTCTCACCTCCTGCTGTAAAATCAGGGAAGTCCAGGCTGCCCTTCGGGCCCCCACAATGGGTCCCGCCACTGTCACTTCTACATTCCCAAAGCCCAGTTTCTGCTCGACCATTTGAAATGTGTCTTTCTGCCAGTGGCTGAAAAGGGTGAAGTCTTTGAAACACTGAGTGTTCTATAAAATCCAAATAATTCCCTGCAAATCAAAGTACTTGGCATGCTGGCTGCAAAGCCTGAAGCTGTTTTTTTTCCTAAGGTAATCTCTAGAAAGTAGTTTATACTCGTGTTTCCACAGTGATTAAATATGCAAAGTAATTTCCATGATTTTCACCGCGTTCTGAACCAAATCAGATTCTGTTCTGCTCCTCTTTGTACAAAGCCACTTATTGGATCAGATTCCAAAACAAATCCCCCGAATTTGGCGGATCATCATTTTAAAAGGGGGCTTGTTAAGGTAATCATTAAATTAAACCACCCCTTTAAGAATATTTAGATCTGGTCCGCCAAGTGGAACGGTCTAATGGTTTTTAAATTAGAAGCTGCGGAATGCTGGTGAATTTTCTTTTGTGGGTCAAGTGGGTATTAACAAATGCTAAGACTGTTCTCTCTTTTGTCATCACCTTGAAATCTGCAAAGAAAAGCAAAGAGTAGGAAGGACCCAAGGAGAGAGCCTGGGTGAGGACGGAACATCCGCTCACTCGCTCGCTCGGTGCCTGCGTTGGCGGGTGGCGGATCGAGGCAGGGCGGAAGCAAGCAGGAGATGCTGCCGTCTCTTGAGACCTGGTCTTGCGAGGGACCAGAGTGTGACTCTGCTGGGAAGGACAGGAGCCCAGGCAGTGCCCTGACTCCTGCAGGCTTAAGCCACTCATGGGCTCAGGTCTTCCAACCACAGAGCCTGTGCGGCTACCTGCGGCCAGGATACTTTTTCTTAAACCTTTTCTGTGCCGGTTCTTTTAGGCAGGTTGGCAGTGAGTCCCGAAGAAAGCCAGAGCAGGAGCCCTTTGTCAGCCCCTCAGTAAGATACTTAGAGACCCGCGACTGTCGTGCAGAGCGTTTCGTCTCCTCCTCCCAGATCTCCCAGCATCTTGGCAGCCCCTCGGATCCCAAGCTAAGGCGGCCCAGGCATGGGTCCCGGCAGAACTGAGCTGGGCTTGTCTGTGAGTAATAGAAGTGCTCTTTGAGCTGAGCCTCAGGGTCACCTGGAGAGATTTTCACGTGCCGTGGCCGTGCACACCTTCGAAAGAGCCGGATTGAGTCCATCTGGGGTGGGGCCCTGCACCGGCTTTCTTTTTTCTTTCTTTCTTTCTTTCTTTCTTTCTTTCTTTCTTTCTTTCTTTCTTTCTTTCTTTCTTTCTTTCTTTCTCTTCCTTCCTTCCTTCCTTCCTTCCTTCCTTCCTTCCTTCCTTTCTTTCTTTCTTTCTTTCTTTCTTTCTTTCTTTCTTTCTTTCTTTCTTTCTTACTTTCCGGGTAATTACAATGTGCAGCCAGGGTTGAAAACTATTAGATTTAGAAAGAAGCCTCTCTCACAGAGAATTTTAAAAGGATGAGGGTCCTGTGTGGATGGGGCCTTCAGTTAAATCGGAGGGTTGGCAAACGAAAGCCTGTGGGCCAAATACGCCCCGCGCTTGCCGCTAGTCTTATCTGAGCGTGCGCTAAGAATAGTTTCTACATTTTTAAAGGATTGGAAAGAGATTCAAAAGAAGAATAATATTTCATGATACGTGAAAGTTATACGAAATTCAAATTTCAGCGTCCATAAATAAAGTTTTATTGGCACACTGCCATGTTCATTTATCTGCATATTGTGTGTGGCTGCTTTGGTTCTATAACGGCAGAAGTGGATACTTGCAACACAGACCATATGGCCTCGGGTCATATTTGCTCTCTGGTCCTTACAGAAAAAGGCCGTGGACCCTTATGTTAAATCATAGGACAAAAGAGCCATGGCGAGAAGCTTCTTTTCACGCTAAGATGTGAAATGAGAACTGCTTAAAACCAACAGGCTCAAAGAAGCAAAGATTTTTAAAGAAAAGGTGAACATTGAACACTGCATCAAAAACTAATGATGTACTCTATGTTGGATAATTGAACATGGTAATAAAACATAAAAAATAAAAAAATTAAATAAAAGCAAGTCCCAAAACAAGGCTAAAAAAAAGAAAAGAAAGAAAAAAGAAAAGGTGAAATTCAACCTTGCCATGAGTGTAGGGAAGAAAGCTTTCATACACAGCCCAGAGGAGTGCTGGTACATTCTTTCCAGAAGGCCTTTTGTTGGCACATGTCAAGGACCTTATCAATGTTCCTATGCTTTGGCCAGTCCATTCTATTTCTAGAAATGGATCCTATGGAAACTCTCGATTATATGTGCAGTTTATCCTCCAGGATTTCATTGTGAAGTTATAATACAAACAACCCCCACCTCCACCCCCCTAAATGTAAGGGTGCAACGGTAGGAGGTGTTTTCATAAGTCATGCTATAAAATGAGGTGCTTGAAGAAAAGGTAATGACGCAGGAAAATGTCTGCGGTCCGTAAAGTGAAAAACAAACCATCAAGCAAAACTTATTATGAACAGAAAAATTTCAATTTATCACATATTATATTAGAATATATTGGAAAGATGCATTCATATTGATGGTAGTGTCTAATTTTGGATGGTTACACTATGGGTCATTTAAATTTTTTTCTTTATGCTTTTCTCTATTTTTCAATTTTTCCCCCCATTGAACGTGAATTAATACAGTAGCATTCTTTAGAGGGAGCCCCCTAGGGACAGTGCAGTACAGGGCGGCCTTAGCTTCCAGAAGGCCCTCCTCATGCCCCCTGCTGAATGAGCTTGAGGACGCCAGACAAAAGCTCTGATACTCTCTTGCCCGAGTTGCACAGCCCGTTGTAGAGAGCAACGCCTTCCAAGCCATAGAATCTGTGTTAGATTCTCGTCCCTGTCACCTACGTGCTCAGTAATTTGAACCATTTTGAGGGTTATTCTGAACCTCTGAAAGCCAGCTCCTCCTGTGCCTGCATAGATTCTTCTTGGCCCCTGCTCCCACGCACGGCGCGGCCAGTGGCTATCAATTCCTGACGATGCTCTCCAGGGCACGGTGTGCTCTGTCCTTCCACAGGTCTTGTATGGGGGTCCTGGAGTGATAGGCGCTAAGTGTTCCTTGGCTTCATATGAGTCATGATAAACCCCCCAGAAATGACAGTCAGAACTGGGCCCTTGTCTTATTGCATGGCCCACTCTGGGCACACATGGTGGGGGGCACCTGGCAGCGCCTCCCTACCCCCAGAAGCCTATTTGCTTACACCTTATGAATTACACAACATAAGCACCTTCTATGGACCATTGCTGTTGGAGGCAGAATAAGGACCCTTATTAAAGTCCATGTCCTAATCCCCTGAACCTGTGGATTTATTACCTTATGTCACAAAGGGGGAATTGAGGTTGCTAGTCAGCGGGTCTTAAAATAGGGAGAGTATGCTGAGTTATCCGGTGGGCTCAGAGGAATCACGAGGGTCCTTAAGTGTGGGCGGGGAGGTCGAACAATAGAGTCAGAGGGAATAGGACAAGGGAATAACGGTCAGGTGGATGCATGCAACATTGCTGCCTTTGAAGATGGAGGGACCGTATGTGGGGCAATGTGGTACCTTCTAGAAGCTGGAAAAGGCAAGCAAACAGATTCTCCTTTAGAGCCTCCACAAGGCGAACAAGCCTGCCACCATCTTGATGGTGTTCAAGCAACACCTGGACCACAGAACGTGGTCCGAACGTGTCCGAATGTCTAACGTACAGAACATCTAAGAATGTGGGATAATAAATGTGAGTTGTTTTAAGCCACTGAGTTTATGGTGGTAGTGAGAAATGAAAGTTCTCACAACCCTGTCAAGTAGGTAGTGTTATCCCCATTTTACAAAACCAGAAAGAGATTCAGAGAGGGTCAGTATCATGCCCACAGGCACACAGCTAATAAGTGGCAGAGCTAGGGCCCATGTCCATGGCTCTCTTCTTCTAAAACCCATGTTCTCTGCTCTACAGAAGAACTAGACCTTAGTGTAAACATTTCTGGATCAGCACCTGTGACGTGTGCAATCCAGACCTTCGGGCCTGGTCAGGGACTCAGATGGCTACTCAGGCTCTGACTGGTGCTTGGACTCTCGAATAATGTCTCATAGCAGGTGGATATCCAGCCTCTGATTGAATGTCTCCTATGATGGGGAACTCACTACCAGCCACGGAACTCACCCACGTCTCGGACAGCTCCACCTATTGAAGAGATCTTTCTGATTCAGCACATTGAGCATAATCTCCTGCCTCATCACCTCTCCTTTTTTTGCCCTACTCTTTCTTTGGAGCCCCTCGGAATGTTTGCCCTTATTTGGTAAGTCACTGGATTTTACCTTTCCTTTCTTCTGTGGTGTGAATGTGTCTGCAGGCGGCATGAGAAGCTCACTTGAGACACTGGTTGAGATCGGCACGTTTGTAAGTGGCGCATGGATCATGTATTCTTGGATGCAGACCCCTTCTGGAAATCTACTCATTGACACTTTAGTGGTTGCATGGAACTTACTCTAATGATAATTGTAGCTATTATTTCTGGGTGTTTCCCAGATGACAGACATTGTGCCAAATAAGGGTTTCACAAGCATTTGTCTTTTCCTTCTTAACAATTGAGTAAATGAAAAATCAGAGAGGTTAGGACACTTGCTCAAGGTCACACAGCCACTTAGTGGCAGTACCTGCAGCTCCTGATTCCTATCAGCAGAAGCTCCTTCAGGATGTGTAGAGGGGTGGAGATTTGGAGTCAAATAGACCTGGGCGTATGTCCTCTGTCACCACCCATTCTCACTGTCTTCTTGGACAGCTCACTTCACCCCTCTGAGCCTCAGTTTGCTGTCTGTACAACAATAATGATTTGTGTTATTTCATGGAATCGCAGTGGTCGATAAATTATTGTTCTTCCATAACATTTATAAAATATAATTTGTATTTCCTATCTTTTTGGTTGGTTTTGTCTGTTTTCCCCTTTAAAATGGGAAGTCCCCAACACAGAGCCTATGTCATTCTGTTAATTGCTGAACTGGCAGAATCCAGCCCAAATCCAGCACAGAGTTGACCCGTGATCAGTATTTGCTAAGTGGCTGAATAAATGATACCACGATTGCAAACAAAACTTGGCACCTGCCGAGCGTTCTCTCCCCTTCCTCTTCTGGACCTGGATCCCAAGGGCCGCGTGGGACTGTAGGAGTCTTGCAAAATGGGATAAAGGGGAGGAACGCAATGAGCAATGCAGTATGTGCCCTGTTTTCAGGGTGCTCATTAGTTCTCAAAATCAGTACCTAGAGAGAGGAAGACAGAGTTAATGTTCACTAGGTATTGGGTTTTGCATTCCTGCCCACAAACCCCCAAAATATATGGCACGGTTTCTCCATGTGACACTTGCACACTAACTTTTAGATCTCATCCGATTGGAGGAAGTTTACTGATGGGACTGGAAAATCCACTGAGTAATAGTAACATGACTATAGCAAGAGCTTCCATTTATCGAGTGGGTTAGAATACATACTTTGTAGGATTTATTTAATTATTAGAAAATGCTAAGAGGAAAGTATAATTGTCCATCTCTTCCATAAGTAAACTGAGACTCCCCTTCCCCAAAACATAGGACTCATAAATGTGGGGGGTCCCTCTGGTCTGCACCCAGGGTTCCCTGCTTTTCTTCCGTAGCACTGCCCCATGCTTCTTCCCTGTGGGGCAGGCTTCTGCCCTCCCAGGTCTGCAAACCACTCTCACCAACCCAAGGTAAAAAAGTCTTTACAGAGCTGAAAAAGCAACCGTAAAGGTGGGCTGTGAAGCTCGTGCACTTTTCCTCACTGCTGACGTTTTTCTGGTTTTCACTTAGAGCCTTCGGTTTTAAGCCCGTGAATTGTGTCTCCCCACCCCACCCAACCCCCGCCCGAAGATTTGTTCAAGTCCTAACCTCCCGTTCTTCAGAATGGGACCTATTTGGGATTATGGTCTTTGCAGAAGTAATGAGCTATTCTAAGATGAGGTCATACTGAATTAGAGGGGGACCCCTCATCCAACGAGTGGTGTCCCCCTAAGAAGAGGAGAGGACACAGACATAGGGAAAAAAGCCACCCAATTGGGGGGGGGGGACACAGATTGTAGTGATGTGGCTATAAGCTAAGGAGCACCCAGGACTGCCCAGAGCCACTGAAGCTAGGAAGAGGCAAAGGAGGTTTATTTTCTAGAGACTTCTTCACAGGCAGCATAGCCTTGCCAGCACCTGACCTCCTTGAACTGTAGGAGAATACATCTCTATTGTTCCAAGCCACCAAGATTTTGGTAACTTGCTACGGCAGCCCCAGGAGAACACACCCCAGTTCTAGAAATCCGGCCTCTCTGGTGTCCCAGCCCATATTAGCGAGAGCAGCAGTAGTACGGGGAGGGGCTTCATTGCTGCTGGAGGCAGGCGGCCGAGCCTCAAGGACGCGGGCCAGCAGCCGCTTCAACGGCAAGGCTGTTTAGAGACACCTGCATAAGCCACGGGCCTGGGAAGGGGAAGCACAACTGCCTGGAGGCTCTCCATAAACCCGAGAGCTCCCGGGGGCGAGAGATGCGGGACCACAACAGTAACTTGCCGTCCTGGGCTTTCAAGTTGACACGTTGCTTTGCAGATCCGAAGACCCGTCTAATCCATGGATATTGGTATTATTTTTATTCCCCAAGAAACTGAAGATTAAAAAGCTTAGGAGATTTATCCAGGCAGGTAAATCAGAGGAACGAGCATATGAGCCCCGAACGGTGATGCCCCGACACCGATTCGTGAAGTCCCACCTGCAGGCGTTGAGAGCCGTCTGCGAACCAGGCTACCAAGGCATGGAAGACACAGCCAGGCCCTTCCCTCCAGGGGACTATGATTTCGTGTTACAGACAAAGATAGATCGGCTCCGTGCAGGGTCGGCGCTGGGTGGAGGGAAGGTGTGGGTTGGTGTCAGTGGGCACCTGCCTCAGCCGGCGGTTCCTCCAGGGGAGGTGCGTGATGGCCTTGAGAGAGGATCAACATTTAGCAAGGGAGAGAGGGAGCCATGCCCGTGTGGTCTAGGCCAGTGATTCTAACTTTTTGGTCCCAGGACCCCTTTATACAGGTATAAATTATTCTAGACCCCAAAGAGCTTTTGTCATGTGGGTTATAGCTACCAATATTGACTCTCCAAGAACGTGAAACAGAAACTATAAAAATATTTGCTAATTTGGGGGTGCCTGGCTGGCAGTCGGTTAAGCGTCCAGCTCTTGGTTTCGGCTTGGGTCATGATCTCAGGGTCCTGGGATCGAGTCCCGCATTGGGCTCAGCCCTCGGCGGGGAGTCTGCTTGAGATTCTCTCCCTTTGCTGCTCCCCCTGCTCTCTCTCACTTTCTCAAATAAAATAAGTAAATAAAATCTTAAAAAAATATTTCCTAATTGTGGAGAGTAACAGTAATAAACCCAGTACATGTGAGCACAAAAAACACACAATTTTTTAATGAAAAATTATTCCAAAAAAGAAAAATGCGGACCACAGAAAAGTGGCCTTGTTTCACATTTCTGGGAATGTCTTTAACGCCTCGCTTGGTAGGAGATAGCCGGACCTTCCCATCTGGCTCTACATTCAGTCTGTTGAGATATGTTGCTTTGGCTGATGTCTGCGAGAGAGAATCTGACCTCACACTCATAGGAAGCAGGAAAAGGGAGGACCTCAGGGACCCCCGAAAGGCTCTTGTGGATCCCTAACGATCCTCAGCCCACATACTGAGACCTGCCCCCAGAGGCAGAGGGAGGCAGGCCACAGCACAGAATGTTGGAGGAATGAATTACACACAGCTCAGCAGCACCAGAGCATGCTGGGAAAGACTGAGAATGGCAGGAAGGGCCCCTGCAGTGATGGGGGGAGGATCCTGATACCTGGTGGTCCATTTTTCAACCAGCAGGTGCTAGTCAGTCATGGCGGGGCAGGGGCAGCGGGGGCTGAGGGCAGCGGGGGCTGGGAAGGAGCACTCCAGCTGCTGGGGGAAAGTGCTTGGGGGGAGGATGGGCTGGAGGGATCCAGACCAGAGCTGCTGCACTGGTCCAGGCCGTGGATGACCTGCCTCTGGAAGATTCTGGAATGCTCTCTCACTGGGTTATATCGCAGTACAAAGCCACAGTTCCTACTGATGGCCCTGAGCCAGCGAGACAAGGTTAATCACATTGAATAGGCTGTTTTAAGAAAAGAGGAAATGTTTCCATTAAAATAATTAAAATCTTAAAACGTTTTGGGGCTCAAAGGTATATGTTTCAGTTACCTGGAAAATCCACTTGCTGAAACAGTTCATTTTCTCATGATCTCAGAGAAGTAAGATTTTACCGTATTTTCTCTATACAGTGGGACTTGAGGGGAAGAGGACCGCGTAGACAAACAGATGGGGTTCCGATCGTCTAGAGCCTCTCACACTCAGTAGCTCTGCGACCTCGACCTTGGGTGCAGGAGTGGGGGATCCCTGTGCCTCAGTTTCTCCCTCGCTAATAAGAGAACAATTCCTACTGCACAGCACCCTGGGAAAGTGGTGGTTCTAGCAGGGGTCTGACTGATGGCATTCAGAGCTACATTCCCAGGCCAGTTACGAAATCTTTTGTTCTGCATGCCTGGTCTTTCGCTTTAGAATATCCTTTTCTACGATAAATCTCACAGGGCATACTGCTAGGGATTTCAAGTTTTGGAAACCTTTGTATCAAAAGGGAGTGGACATCAACTGGACTTATATGTATTTGGGATCCCCTCCCCTCTCATGGCTTTCCTGCCCGAGGGTCAAGAGCCCAGGGGAGAGCCGGCACAGACCTGCATGGAAGCCCCACTCCGTGGTTTCCAGCGGTGGCGACCACTGGTCCCCTACACCAGGATGTCATGGAAGTGGCTCAGGGGCCACCCGGGGCATGGAGGATGGTGGGGGGCTCTGTGGAGTGCTGGGGGGCAGGCTCCAGAGTCCAGGCTTCCCCATCCCACTTTCGCCAGAGTAATTGTGCCTAATGTGCTTCTCTAATGGGATTCCACAGGGGAGTCTGATTGACAGCATGGCTCCTGCACACGCAGACACACACACACACACACACACACACACACACACACACACACACAGACATTTGCAAGGCTGAATTTCTGGGCCAGTTATATCCCACCAGCGTCCCCCTCTAGGATACCTGCCATGAGCGGGAGGGGGTGGTTTCCCATCTGGGAGCTCAGAAGTCCTCTGGCCCCTTCTTTGTCACGTGCTCTGCTCCCAGCTCCCCCTTGGCGGGGAAACGCTCCCAGCTCCAGGGGCTCGTCCTAACCAACGCCCCTGGAGTGCCTCCTGGACCAACCCCAGTCTCGGCGGGAGAAGCAGCTGTAGGCAAGAGAGTGGGAGACGGGTTCACATCCCCGCTGTGTCGCTGTTGGTTGTGGGAGTCGGGGTGGCCCCTCCAGTTCCCCAGGCTCCTATTTCTGTATCAGGAGAACAGCACTCAGATGTTGGGGGCATAAGATTGTTGGGATCGCACATGAGGCCCAGGAAGCAGGAGCACCTAGCCGGGTTTAGGTGTTAAATAAAAGTCAGTGCAATGCTTTTGAGACCCCTAAGGTGCAGAGAATAAAATGTGTGTGTGTGTGTGTGTGTGTGTGTGTGTGCACGTGTGTGTGTGCGTGTGTTGGGGTGCTACAGATTGAGGTGTCGGGGAGCGGAATACATACTCTCTCTCCCTTCAGGGGATGGGATTCTCTCTGGGGGCCTGAACAGGATGGACAGAAAGCTTCGGACAGACGGCCCAGCTCAGCCCTATGAGCCTCCCCTTTTTGTCCCTTCTGAACTGGAGTGTAAGTGGTTATTAAAATGAAAAATCCTCTTGTCCTCACTCCCCAGCAGCTGTTTCATTAAGTTTTGCATTTCTCGCCGTCGAAATGTTAGCTCTTGTCCCCGGCAGTAACTTTCATAATTCCTTCGGTGCGCACGTCTGTACTGACATCCTGATTGATAGCGGCTTCCGCGGAGGAGGGGAGCGGCCTTCCAGGGCCAGGCTGACCTACTGGGAAAAGAGCGGGGATTAAATAACCAATTATAAATGGATATTTACCTGATAGATTAGGATGACGACTTCAGAGCAGTCTTGCTCTATTAGGTAAATGATCTATGCTCCACAAAGGTTTATAAATATGTATTTCACTAAAAGACTCAAGTCCTGGCAATAATTAACATGCACCTCATAGCATTCCATTAAAAACTAAGCCCTCCTCTCGATTTTTCAAAAGAAAATGAGCTTAAAATAATGTTGTGGTAGATCGGTAACTGGTCTTCGGAGTGAGGCTGGAAAGCGCCACTGTCAGATCAACCCGTCCCAACCTACCCTGCCTCGCTTTGCCTCTGCTCCGGGGCCCCTTCTTATCCCACCTCGCTGCGGCATCCTCCTGGGGACAAAGTTAGAACCACACGTCATCTCTGGCCCCTCCTTCCTTATGTGGACCTGGTCCCAAGTCTTTCCCTTCCCCCTTATCCTCACTCCACATTTTCTTGCTTCCATCCTAAAAATCTCCATGTATTACTGCTCTACTCAAGACCACCCCACATGAATCACTACATCAGACAACACCTGCAACTACTATAATGTTATATGTCAATTATACCTTGGGAAAAAAACAACAAAAACAAGCCCTCTACAGGTCACGCTGCTTTATAATGTAAGTTCTTTGGAAAACCATTTCTGTGAGATAACTCTCTTAAAATTGAAAAGAGATGTTATGATTAAAATAGGTGGGACACAGTGTATCACTTGTATTCCCTCTTGGAAGTGCCGATGTGTATGCAAACACTAAAGGCTCTGAGAAGTCCTGTAGTGTCTACCATGAGGTTCTACAAACTTAGCTTTGTAATACCTGTTGGCCCCTTGGAACAGTTGGAAACTGTTGTTTCATGGAGCGTACTTTGGTAGATCCTGGCTCGTGCATGGGAGAAAGTCCAAATCCTTTAGCTTGGCCAATGCAACCTTTGCAACTTACCTGCAGACCACTCTTCCAGACCCATTTCCAGCGGCTTCTTTGTCACATCCCCATGCAGACCACTCTTCGTTCTCCGTATGCAACATCCACTCTCTTCGTGGAAAGTCCTCCCTCACTTCCCCTTCTTCTTCGTTTTGTAAACTCTTCTTTAAGCTTCAAAAACCAACTCAAATATCAACTCTGCCGGCCTGCCAATTCCATATTCCCCCATCTTCATCACCTCTTTTAATGAACCTCTTCTATCATATCTTTTTCTATATTAAAACTACTTGTTTATCTCTTGTTTCCCCAGAAAGACGGCGGGGGAGAAGCTGTATCTTCATTCTCTCTCTACCTCCGCAGGGCTGGACCGCTCCCAGCACACCATTTACACACCTTCAGTATTTGCTGAAGGAGCATCGAGGCGAAATTACCAAAAGTAAGTCCTTATTTTTCCTTTTTTGTGTGTTTTGAGCTTTCTTTGCATGACCATATGAATTATTTAAGCAACAGGACCTGAGAGAAAGTGGGGCTTCCTGGTTTTGTCCACCCTCACCACTGCAAACAGCACGTTGCAGAAGGAACGATGCAGCCTTCTCTCGCTCCCCTCCCTCCCTGACCATTGATGAATGAAGCTAGTTGACTCATGGCTCCAGGAGCACCCATTTGATATACTTGTTTGAAAGAGCCATTGGATATTATTTTAACGGCGATATTAACATTATGCTCTCATTGTAGATTTCCTGAATCCTTATGTCTGAGAGAGTGCTTTTAGCCTTGGCTCAATGGTAGTGATATTGGGATGAATGCATTTCCAACAGTACCTGGACCCCCATGAATATAAGATGCTTTATCTCTGGAGACCATCTGGGCAAGCCATGCTTTAAATAAATAAAATGAATGCTCTCGTCATACAGGATGCCTACGAGCCAAGCCTTTTTGGTGTTGTAATGTGGAGATGAAGCATGATTATGGATAGAGGGGAGAGGGAGGGTAATATAATAGAAGCAGGAGGCCACAGCTCTGCCTCAAAGTAACAGAGCTTTTTAATGGGAACCTGGGCAGGGTGATGACTTGACTCTATAATCCCATCACTTTTATTGTCCAAACGCCATTTGTACATTTATGGAGGATCCTATTTAACTGGATGGAAAAACTGGATGGAAATACTAATTGTAACGTTCGGAATATCTGCTAGGCTGGCATTGCGCCCGATTCTCTTTTGTGTAAGTGCATGAGTGCGTGTACGTGTGTGAGCGTGTGTGTGTGTGTAAGCGTGTATGAGTGTGTGTGAATGTGAGTGTGAGTGTGTGTACAGTCAGGAAGCCCTGGTCCCCAACCGATGGAAGTGATTGATTGCCGCTCGGAGGGGTGGATGTCACCGACCTCTTATTATTCTCAACTAGGAGCAGGGGCATCTTCAGTGTGTCCCCTTTGGTTAAAATACGTCCGTTTTCATCAGCTTCGTCTACCGCCTGGGAGAGTTCCCAGAGGGCTCGACGTGGCCCCAGACAAGGATCTGCTGGAGATGGGCCGTTGTCCCCTGATAGGCAACCCTAGCATCGGCCCCGGGCCTTCTAGCACTCAGAGTGTCCAGCCCAGTCTTATTTTGGCCTTGTCCTAGTCTTACTGTGCATCAGGGGTCAGCCGACCAGAGCCGATGGGCCGCCTCCTTCTTCTGGGATTGGGGCATTTTACCGGAACATAGCCAGACCCACTGCCCTACACGTGTCGCGGCCGCTCCCCCCCCCCCCGCACAATGATAACGTCAAGAAGCTGTGACAAAGACAGTGTAACCTGCCAGCCCAGGAGATTTGCTTCTTGTTCAGTACAGAGAACATTGCGGGTCGAGATGGGGAACCCCAGCTGGGACGGGCCTTGGGAGTGCCTTGCTGGCTCCCGGGCTGGTGCTGGGGCCCTTACCGGGGGCTCTTCTGCAGCTGAGCAGGCAGCGCCCGTGATGGGTGGCCATGTGGACGGTCACCCAGGGCACAAAGGAACTCTCTGTGCTTTCCTTCAGACCTCTGTCTTCTCCTGTCTTTCAAGCCACCCCCCTCCCCAGGCTCAGAAGATTCCTTAGAGCTGGTGTGGCCCTGGCTTCTCCTTTCCTTGAGATGCCCGCTGGTGAGGTGGAAAGGGCATAGCGGCAGAGCCCGGAGATCTAGGTTGAAAGGGTCACTCCGTCACCCAACAGTGATTCACTGAGCACCTGCCCGATCCGGGGACTTTCTCAGCCACATGAATTTTCCAAACAGTATCTGCCCTGTTCCAAAACCTATGGAGGAGATAGATAAGTAAGGGGCAGGGAGAACTCTAATATAACAGTGCGGAAGGTGCCTGTGGTTGAGGATTCTGACCCAGTCAAGTGGGGCCCGGAGAGGCTTCCTGGAGGAGGTGCCTGAGATCCGAAGAAGTGGCAGTGGGGGATGAGGGGTGGAAAGAGAGGCTGTGGGGGGCATTCGGGGCAAAAAAGTGCCCGCAGGCTGAGGTTCCTTCCAACCCTGACCTTCCCACTGCTCTTTTCTGCCCAAGGGTCCTACTAAGTAGCAGTTAGTGTGGCCTTTTTACAGGAAGACTGTCATGAACATATAATAAAAGCTCTGGCTATTTTGAGAAATATTTGGTGAGACAGGGATCAGTGTGGAGCTGGGCCAGAAAGAGCCGTGGACCACGCTGAGTTAGAAAACATGCTTACGGCGCTTGGAGAGAGGCAGAGGATGTCTTTGGACACGGTGCTCCAAAGCCCACCGGATGTGCCCTGTCCGAGGGGTGAAGGGGACGTCAGAAGTGACGGTCCCCTGGCAGAGGGGAGGGCAGACTGAGGAATTCTCAGAGAAAGGACACACAAAGGAAAATAAATAACATTGCTCTGCCAGGTGCAAGCAGGCCACGGGCGGGGGGCGGGGGGGAGGGCATGGTAAGAGTCACCTGGCGCGGCCCAAGGGCACTGTTTGCCATCAGGTTTGGGGGGAGCCTCTCCTACGATTCGATGCACTGTTTTTAACGTTTCACTTCGTTCTTTTGCAAAGCGAAAATTAAACTCTGTCAGTGTCCCTGCAGTAAACCCTGCATGTGCTGGTTTCCCAAGTATCACTAGCTGGGTGGCTTACAATCCATTTTGCACAATTCTGGACCCTGGAAGTCTGAAGAGAAGGAGTCGGCAGGGCTGCACTCCCTCCCGGGGCTCTAGGAGAGGATCCTTCCTGGCCTCGGCCAGCTTCTGGTGCCCCTGGCCACACCACTTCTGTCTCTGCCTCCTTCTTCCGTGCTGATTTACCACGTGTCCTCACAGGACACCCTCCCCTCCCTGCGGGTCTGTCTCCAACCTCCCTCTGCCTGGGACACCTGCCATGTTGGAGCAGGGCCCTCCTGGATGACCTCCTTGAACTCCATTCCACCTACAGAGGCCCTGTTTCCGACAGTTCAACCCACAGCACCACACGTTACGACTTCCCATTTGCCTGCTCTAGGCAAAGTTTTCTGTAGGTGTTCTGCTTAAAATAGCCCAAGAACTTTCTGCAGACCCTTAAGTTACTTTTCATGTACCTTCAAGATTTAAAATAGGGATTTTCCTAAGTAGGCTATGTTTAAAAAGCTGGGGGGGAAATACTGTGTTTTTTTGCCAGCAAAAACTTTGGTCATACTGAACTTTCTAAATAACGAGGGCAAGAATTCTTCTCATATTCCAGCATAGATCCATTGATGAGAATATTTTCTATTAGCAATTACTACTGATGTGTCCAAAGTATCATGTGTGAATTTAATAATACATCCATATTGTTATATATTGTTAAGTGTGAGAATGTACTTCATGTATTAAAAATGTATTTCTTGTGTACTGACTTTGGACAAAATACAAGAAAATGCCCTTTCAAGAAAGCTTATGTTTTTGAAGTCACTGACTTTCTTCTTCCATTATAATTCTAAAATTCGGTAATTATTTTCGTCTCATAATTCCACATAATTCAAAATTCTCTAATTATGTTTGTCTTGCAAGCACAGAAGTAACATATATGCCTATAATTAAACTATTATAAATAATTCAACTTGGTCCTCGTCGTGGGGAAAATGATATTGAGTTTTAGATACAAAAAAACTGGCGGAGACAAGAAAATTGACTTCTCGAAAAATGATCCATTTGCACCAGTATTACTCTTCATTCTGATTTTTGCTTCATGTTGTTAAAATAGAAATTATCCATAATCAAATTGTGAAATGCCAAATTAAAGAATGATATGATCTTTGGAGAAAAGGCTTTCCATATTGTATTTAAAAAGTAATGCCTTTCTCTGTCTGTGTTTGGAAAGAGCCTAAGACCCGGGTCAGGGTTTTTCAGAGAATTTACTATATGGGGCTCACCTGGTGTATGTGTGTGTCTGCGGCGGAGGGGGGTTGTTTAAAAATGCAGATTACTGGGTGTAACTGAGGCTATTGAATTAGTGATTATGAGGAATGGGGTCCCGGTCTGGATTCTTAGCAAGGCTTCCTAGGGATGGTTATGTACACACAAGCTTGATAACCTTCCACCTGGGCCCTTTGCGAGCAATGTTACTCACCTGATGGCGGATGCCTGAGAACCAAAGGGGAGTACCAGGGCTTGGCCTCTTAGAGCTACCTTCAGTCCCAACCAGTACCCATCATTTGACTTCAAACAGGGAACCCCAAGGACCATCTGCTCTTCTTCTGCGTCTAGACATTGAGGTGTTCTCTGGAGGGTTCTGCCTTAGGACTGCAGACTATAGTCTTGGAAATAGATCCTGTGCTCATCCCACCTGCTCATATTAATAGACCCCTCCTGCCTGAGACCCTGGCCAGCCCGAGTCTTCTGGGACCCAGCTATGGGGACCCTGGGAACAAATCCAGGCAAGATAAGATGAGGCTGGCATACAGCTTGTCTCCTGCCTGAGGCTGTCAAATGAAATACAGAACACCCGGTGAAATTCGAGTTTCTCTTAGCGTAAGTATGTCCCATACGATATTCTAATTTCACTAGGCATCTTGTATTTTTATTTGCTGAATCTGATAACCCTGCATCCTGACACTTCTCGGGGTGTAGTGGACGCTGCAAAAGTCCCTGATTTATGTCTCTTCTGTCGCAACTCTGGAGAAACAAAGACATTCCAGACTTTGGCTGCAAAGTAATTAGCCAAGGCCAAGGTCATGTATACTTGGAAGCTGAGTCCCATTTTCATGGTTTGCACACATCTGGTTTCTAATTCTAGAAATAACGTATGAGATGATAGTCACCCCTAGTCTACGGCTTGTAGGGCTTTTGAACGATTTTGACAGAAACCGTTTCATAGCCTTTCCCTGACTTCTTCCGATGACATTCTCACCCCTTACAAACGTGAGGCTGATTTGTGACTGCCGTGTTACCCCTTGGGGGTGATGTGGCATCTCGAGGGCTGGCGTGGGTCAGCAACGTTTTGAGGCTTAGCGAACTCTGCAAGTAGAGGGTGGAGGGAGTGAGCTGGTACCCAGGCGCGCATGTTTCCTCTCTCTCTCTCAAATCATATCATTACCATTTGGTTATTTATCTCCTTTCTCAAGAACAGGACATTTGGCATTGCTTAAAAGAGCCTGCGTGCACTTCTCTATAATATCGCTCTGTCCAGATCCATCTCGGTCTGCACCCTGTCCAGGCTACTCCGAGAAGCCCCTTGCGGTTCTCTGTCCCTCGCAGGGCTCAGAGGACACGCGAGCAATGAGGACACGATGAGCTGGGCAGTAACCGTCAGCGTCTCCGCCACACGACAGACCGGGGAGGCCGCTAACGTGTTATCACCCAAACAATGCTTATGGGTAGTTTTCCGCTCAGAACCCAAAGACAAAAAACTTTATTACTATTTAAAGTTCGCTATTGCACCGATTAAATTTCAGCTTCGGAATCAGGGCTGCTGGTCTATGTCCCATTAAAAAATGCAGCCTTTCTTCTGTTCCCTAAGGAATGATAGGAATAACGTTTCATTCTTCCTAATCGCTTTCATTTTTAGCAATTAAGGAGGCAGAGGGGATATTAACTACAGATGCCAACTCATGTGTTCTTGATGTGATGACGAACACATCTTAAACAACACTATTTTCTTACAGAAATTAGGAACGACAGCGAACTCGGAGGCGTTATTATTATTTTTTTTTCTGGTCGCATTTAACTTTTCTATCTCAGAGCCCAGATAGCTTTTTTTAATCAAAGCAGGTAATGGAAGAACAGTCTGTACCCTCAAATGCAATCATATTTAATATCCTTATTTCTCAGCTGATCAAACTTTAAAATTTTGAATGCTTTGGTTTGATTTAGAACTCTGCAGACGTCAAACTAATAAGGGAGCACATTCCTTTGTTGTTGCTCCGAGAGAGAAGTGGGCTGTCGAGAGCCTCGGGCTGGGGGGCTGGGCTCCCGGGAGCAGCCGGGGCTCTGCCAGTGATGGTTATGTACACATCTGTGTACATCTGTGCCTCAGTTTCCTCATCTGTCGAAGGGGTGGGCTAGGGTAGGTGCTCACTTAGGCTTCGTCATCCTCTGCATCAAGGAACACCAGCGTGTTGCTGTCGATGCCAGAGGGCAGGGTACACACTAGATACGCCTTTGGATTCTCTGTGCCCTCCACGGTGCTTGAATACAGCAGGCACTCCGCACGCAGCCGTTGAGCACGATTTTTCCTGTTGAGAAGCCGACGGTGATTGATAGCATGTTGAGCAGAAAACTGGCTGCAGAAATATCTGTGATGCCATCATTCCAGGGAGTTTAAATACTTCTCTTCTTGACAGTAAGGTGTGCCTGGGTCTGTGCTTGGTGGACGAGGTGCTCAGTGAATGCACGTGGCCCCCGCCCTCTAGCAGCCCCCCCCAAGAAGGCAGGGTGGCAGCAGTGTGCGCCAGAAACTGGGGGAGCCCCTGGAGGGCCCCGAAAGTGGTGGATGAGGGCAGGACAGGCCGCTGTGGGGAAGACCTTCTGTGTGGTCTACGAAGAACAGAGTTTCATCAAGCAGGAAAGGAAAATTGGGCAGGTGGAGGGACCGGGATGTGGAGAAGCATAAAGGAGGCAGGGAGGGATGAAGATGGCTTTTGTGAGGGGGAGAGAAGAGGGGTGAGAGGGGAATTTCTAATTTTTTAATACGTTTTAAGATAGACTTGCGACTAGAAATGTCTGTCCAAAAAAACGACGTTTCCTATGAAAAGGCAGTGGGCTAGGGAGAGAGTGGGAAGTTCTGTCCTGGTAGCTGGGGAAAATTTCATGGGAAATTGAAGTCCCTGGGTGTATCCCCACCGTCCCCCTCGGCTGGCCCCCTTTCCTGGCTGCCCCGCTCCTGCCCCTCCCAGCGCCGAGATTCTCATGTCTTCTCCTGAAGTTTCCGTCTCTTCTCCTGCCACCTGCCACCTCTCAGAAGCCCCCACGAGAGGGGCTGTAGGAGAGAGATTCCTCCTTGCCGCCTTCGGGGCCTCGAAAGCCCATTCTAACTGCACGACATGAACTCCGACACCATCACGGCTTTCTAGAATGCAAGGTGCCTGGGTTCTAGTGGTGGTGTTACGGGGCGAAGTACACGTTGGATACGGCACTGGGCCATTTGCTGTGCGATGGAGGGGGCGTTTTCCCTAAAGCTGTTTATAGACGTCACATCAGAGCAGCGGACGTCCTAGGAGCAGCGTTGAGTCCTGTGAGCCCACACTGCCACCGTGAAGGAGTGCGCCACGGGCCTTTAGCATGGACACACGATTGACCTCAAGGGACCTGGGTCCCGGACCCCCTCCAGGATGGGGCCGCCGGAGCTCCAACAGCAAGTCAGAGACAAGGACCCTGTGCTGCTCTTGGGGGCATGGAAACAGAGTCCCGGGAAACCAGATATTTAAAAAAATGAGATTTTCTTTAATTAAAATAGCAATACATGTGCATGATAGAAAACGTTGAGATTACAGATTCATATGGGTGTGGGTGTACAAATGCACACACGTAAATACACGCACAGCCAAGAAGGTGTGTGTAAAAAGTTGTGCATCGTGCTTTGTTCCCCTGCCCTTTTACGGCGTGGCCATTTTCTGAGGCTATTCAGTTATTTCTGAAACTATGATTTAAAAAAAAAAAAAACAACAGCTGTCGAGGATTCCGTTTTGCGGACGTGCGTTGATTCATCGACCCTTTCCCCGCAGTCGGACATTCGGCCGGCGCTCTGGGATCGCTGAGGCAGCGACAGTGAACGGCAGGTGCCTCTGTAAGACCCCCGACTCCCACCACGTGTCAGCCCCAGGCTGTCTTGAACCCGAGAGCGGAGCTTCCTTCTCGGCTTCTCTGGTTGAACTCTCCTGGCTGTGACTCATGACGGTCCAGATGGGACCGAGATCGGAGTTGGGGCGAGGGCTGCCTCTGGTCCCGTCAGCACCACTGTGTGAATGAGGAAAAGATGCTCCTTCCCCCAAAACCCTTGACTTCATCTGTTAGAAGATTGTCTTAGGAGACATTGTCTGGAATGGGAACAGTGCCCCCTAAGCGCCATCCCCCACCTTGTGCAGTGCACACCCTGAGCAATCCTGGGTCCGGGATTGGTCCCTACCATCTAGGTGCCGGCTGTGTTTCTGCCCTGCCCGTCACTGTGCTTCTCCTGCCCGTTGCTATCTGTTCCCCAGCACAGCCAGCAGTGACCTGTCCCTTTCCTGATCAATTATAGCCATTTGTTTTCCTGCCTGTAGCTTTACACACACCCCCTTACTGTTATTATTATTTATTTGCTTTCTCTTTAAAATTGTTTTACTCTTCACTCGTGAGGAAGCCCAGTAGAATGGGTTTTGGACGCAGACAGTCCTTGATTCAAACAGAAGCCCCAATACTTACTAGTTTTACGACCTTGGACAGCTGACTTTGCCTGTCTAATCCTTTTTTCTCATGTGCGAAATAGAATGAGATTACCCAACATAGGAAGCACTTGTGAGGATTAAATAATAATAATAATAAAAAAGCAGGCTCACTATCCATTAGCCTCTTTCCTTCTGCCTATCTTCCTTGAAGTCAGAGAGTTTGTAGCCCCCATTATCCTCAGGGCCAGTACAATGCTGGGGTGGGTCAGGGTTTCGTCAAGTTTGGTTGAATAAGTAAATGGAAGCCAAGAAGTAGAAAGAGGGGACTCGTGTCTACATTGAGCCCTTCCGTAATCGTATTTACTGAGCACTGCTGTATGCTAGTGACCAGGGGTGTCAGGGAGACACACACAGCTCCTCTCTACAAAGGACTTACTACCATGTGTGTTCATCACACACTTCAGAGGAAGGGGAGGAAATCAAAAGCTTGACAACAAGGGCTATGCAACACCATAACTTCCTCTGTGCTGAAGCCCAGGAAGCCAGAATTAGTCTGTCCTGGTCGTTCCTTTCAAGGCTTCCCGGAGCATGTGTCTCCAAAGTCTTGAAGGATGCATAGGAGATCACCACTCGATTAATCAGCAAAAACCTTTGAGCGCACCTGCTATTTGCCGAGTCCTACTTGCTGGGTCATGACATCCAAAGGCATGAGCTCTGGCTCCTGTCCTCAGGGAACTTCCTGGGGGAGATGACAAAGGAACTGCTTGTACCAGACAACGTCAGCAAGAGGCTAGAAGGCACGGGCTGCATGGATGGTGCTGGCTGGAAATGACGGGGAGGGTTTTTCAGAGGAGGTGATGGGAGCAAAGGGGCCTAGGACAAGTGTGTCTTCTGGCTCGCTTGGGTGGAGTGGGGACCAGGGGCACTCAGGGTATGTCACCATCCATACTTGCCTGACGTGTGTCCTCTCAGTAGCTGCAGAGGGCGACTGCACATCATGCTGTCCCATCCACCTGGGAGAACCTAAGGCTAGTTTGCAGGTGTGGTCTCAGCTGGCATTCCTAGGACGATGTTAGGGATGTCAGAAGTGGGTGATGAGTAAACGTGAACCTGGAGTTAGAGCTGAGATCCCAGCCATGCAACAACATGCCCTTGGGCACGTCATCAAACTCTCCGGGCCTCAGTTTCCCCATCCGTACAATGGGAGCAATGTAACAGAGCTGTAGTTTGTTGCGATATATTACTGTCACACCAATGTAGGAATGAGTGAGTATGCAAATAATCCCGGTGGGAGCTAAAATGAACCCTCTGCCTCCTTGAAGCCAGAATCTGAAAAATACCCACTTCTTCTTTAATTCTCAGAAGTCTCGTCTGAGGTGTGGGCTATTGTTGTCCCCTTTGCCTTCCTCATGTCAGGCGCCCCAGGAAAGATGAGAGTGGCTGTTGTCTTACCCGCTTCCCAGGCTGCTCCCCCCTCCCCAGAACGGAAGCACCTGCGAGGCTGACTGTTCTCTTTCTTGGTGGCTTCTGGGGCTGGTGCACACCAGGTGCTCTGTGCACATGTCCACTGAGCAAATTAGATGCCTGATATGGGGGCCGGCTCTCAGGAGCAGGGAGGAGCGGCTTGGCTGAGAGGAATGGAGGTGTGCTATTCTCCTGCCGTGGAGAGGAAAGGGCCAGAAGGCATTGCTCCTGGAGTCTTCTGAGCTGGGCAGCATCATTTTGTCAGAGGTGATCCTTGGAGTGTGTGTCCGCAGAGCCATCGTGCTGAGTTCTGATCATGCCACTCACCAGCCCCGTCCCTTTGGCAAGTCACGAATCTTACTGACCTTGGGTTTCCTTCCAGGTGGACTGTGGACAAGGGCTTGGGTGGTCAGGAGCACAAGGAAGGCAGTGAGGAGGCCACACAGGGAAGGAAAGGTGGGTGGTGGCCACCGGCTCCCCCATACGCTGGAGCCTTGGGATGATCCCAACTCTGGGACAGCGGAGCTGGGGCACGGTCCCAGTCGCTGGTCCAGGCTCTCTGACCTGGATGGCACATCCTCGAGGATCAGTGGTCCCCATGCAGAGAGTGGCCAGGCTGGCGTGGGAAGGCTGCCCTGAATCCCACCCTAAAGCCGAAGGGCTGAGGGATGAGCACCTGCTAAGGGCCTGCTTCTGCTCATCATGTGACCCGTCTAGTCTCGCTTTCCTCTTCTTCCAGATGGGCTGTGGGCCTTGTCTGGCCGCCTTCACCATGTGCAAGCTTGCTCTGAGCGCCCACTGAGGCCCCGACGGACTCGGTGCTGCAGAAGCACGGCCAACCTCAGGGAGACCTAGTAGGGATCACACGCACAGACTGGATGGAGCAGCAGCAGGGAGAGGGGATGCAGGAGGACTAGGTGCAGGGCATTTTGGAGAAGGGACCCACACCTGTGTTTTTCCTCGAAGGTGGGGGTTGATGGACCCTTTGGATTGACCGGGGGACCTGAGACAAGAGGGTGCTGATGCCCCCTCTCCAGCCGGCGGCCTGAGAGGTGGCCCTGGCCGGGGCTTGTGCTCAGAGCCCTGCAGCGAAGGTGGGCTTTCATCCCGCATCTCTTCCGCTGCACACACGGCTCTCCTGGAGAGTGGTGTTTTTGTGAATTGCCCCCTGATGGCAGAAAAGCCTTCCTTAAGCCCATTCTCTGGGTTTTCTGAGGCCCAGACAGAACAGGAGGGAGGTGCTCCCACCCCAGGGAGGGACATGGCATCTCCCAGCATCCTTGCAGCTAGGTAGGGTCATGTGGCCAGGTGTATTGCCTTCCTGTGGCCGCTGGAACAAGCTCTACAGACTTAGCAGCTTAAAACCACAGTTTCATTTTTTATACCGTCCTGGAGGTCAGAATTCTGATACAGGTTTCACGGGGCTGAGATCAAGGTGGCAGCTGGTTATGTTTTTTCTGGAAGCCCCAGGGGAGAATCTGGTCTCTTGTCCCTTCCAGCTTCCAAAGGCAGCTCACATTCCCTTCCTCCACCTCAAAGTCAGCGTCTCTGACCCTTTCTCTGCAGTGACGTTTCTCTGACAGCCACGAAAACTTCTCTACTTTTAAGGATTCACACGATTACTATACGCCCTCCTGGATAATCTCCAATACTCCTCTGCTCAGTGCCCTTAACCCAACTCACATCCACAGTGTCCCTTTTGCTGTGAGAGGTAGCATAGCATAGGTTTTGGGGTGAAGACACGGACTTCCACGGAGGATCATTCTCTCGCCCTGCGCCCGAGGACAGCGGGTCGGAGGTCAAGTGCGGTACACTTCTGCTTCTCGTCCTTCAAATGCAGCCACGTGCCCTCTACGTTGCTGTCACTCTCCAAAATCTGCAACGTCGGAACCCAGGCTGAGACTGGGGGGGCACCCGACCTTGATCCAGAGATGGAAACCACACTTTGAGGGTGACCGTGACACCCCACCAGCGTGGGCTTCCCACGGGGAGACCCAGAGTGACCACACCTACTCTGGATGATCGTGTGAGTGAGAAATAAATGTCCCTTTTATTTAAGACAGTATTTGGGGAATCCGTCCGAGCGTTGAGCTTATGCTTACCTATACTGATATAGACCCAGATTAGAGATTCAGGTGAATTCTGGAAATACGAAGAAGTGGGCTATGTCTTGCTCCCTTGAATACATGCAGAGGAACAGTGCCTGCTCTATAGACCGTGAGTAGCCAGGGAGTAGGTGCTCTGACAGGGAGACCCAGCCCGGCTTGGCCATGACAGCGGAGGACAGAGGCTTCCCAGGGGACGATGTTGCCTGGAAAAGTTAGCCAGCCAGATGGGGATGAAGAGCGGGGAGAGCCCAGATCGTCTGCACTGGAGTTGGCCCATGCCTCAAGCCAGAGCTACAAAGACTCCAGCTCTCTTTCTCCCGAGTGCCTTTTACTTTGCCTTCAGGCCTATTTTCCTTGTGCCACAGGCAGAGCTGATCTGGCACAGAGACTGGACTCGCCTCAGGCCAGCAGGCGCAGGTTAATTTCCAGGACTGCAGTAAAGTGAATATCCACGGGAGAACGTTGGAAGGGGTCCCAGGCTAGGCACCGAGCCTCCTCGGATGCTCTGGCTTCTGGCTCTGGGGTCTCGAGGTGGGGTAAGCCCTCTAATGCATGGAGCTGCGGGACCCCTTTCCTGGGACTCCCTAGCATCATATATTTGATTAGTGACCCTCTGGTATTTGCTTGCACACCGCCAGTGATGGGGAGCTTTCTCTTCCACTCACGGATCTATCTCATGCAGCTCTAATGTCCTAACAAAGGGGAGCAGGTGGGTGCCGAGAAGCCTACCACATCTGTCCCAGACATAACTTTCCCTTGTACTGGGGCTTGCGCAGAATAAAAAAGCAATAAACACACAGCTCTTCTGTGTGTATTTGCACAATGCTTTAAAGAAATTCTTTCATGGGCCTCATTCATTCATTCATACTCATTCATTGACTCTCTCATATCATTTCCACTGTAAAACTGTCAAGCAGATTCCCACTGCCCTAGGAGTACAATGCAAGCCCTCCCCAAGGCCCGAGGCACTCAACATCGCCTGCACCTGTCTCTGATCTTCCTCCCCTTCCCTCTGTGTCCCAGTGCTCCACTGCCCTAGCTTTCTGCCTCGCTCACCTGCTCAGCCCGCCTGGACCACGGGCACCTGTTCTTCCCTCTACCTAGAGTGCTGGTCCCCCCGTCCTGTGCCTGGTGGATTCCTCTCTTCCTTCCGGTTTATGTTCAGCGGGGCTGACCCTGCTCAACCAGCCCTCTCTGTTGGGTTTTCCGATTTGGTTTTCTTCGTGGGTTTCATGCTCTCTGACCATGTCTGGCTCCATTGTCCACTGGCTGCCTGATGGCCTGGGTCGTCCCAGTAACCTGACCTCTACTCCCTGGAGCCCCTTGAGCTCATGAGCTGGCTGACTTTGTGACACCAGTCTCAGCAGAGCCCGGCGCTCCTCATCTGGCGTGTTGGCCTAAGTTTATACCAGAGGAAAGGGAAGTTCAGAGAGGTCAAGCTACATATCCAAGACCACACAGACGATAAGCAGTGGAACTGGGAGGGAGCTACAATGTCTCCACAGCCTGCCCCTGAGTATATGTGACGCAGCACCCTCCCGCCCCAGGACCCTGCACCCACGGACAAGCTTTACATCAGAAAAAGTGACTTACGTTAGGAAAACTGAAGTTTTAAGAGTCTAATGTTTTCCCATTCTCCCCCCCCCCCCCAAGACATTAATTCGGGAAAATCTGCCTGGACCTCGTGTGACCTGATGGAGACGGGTAATGTGACAGCAGAGGTTCCCTTGTCAAAGGAAGAGGCGAAGGGGTTGCATCTGCTTTGCAGTTATGGGCGTCCTGAGTGGGCTGGAAGATCTGTCTCAGCCCAGGAAGGGTGGGTGCTGGTGGAGTCACGAGCCAGCTGCACCTTTTAAAATGAAATATTTAAACACAGAGAACCTCGTGTGGGAGATGTATTAAGCTCTCCTGGGACGTAAATCACACGGTTTCCGAGCGTCCTTTAACAAAGTCAATGACGTTACATGAACTTCGCAGAGCCCAGGGTCCCTTCTTGGAATTACCCGTTTCTCCCGCATACTTTTGCTAAGACAAAGACCTCTCTACAGAAGCAGGTTATTCAAAACCCCTCGACGTGGTTCTATAAATTGGATGAAATAAAAAAGAACCGCAAACGAAAACGCACGCCTTATTGATGTTATTGGTGGGGTAGCACTCTGGCGAGTACGTGGCAGGAAGCATCCTCTGTATTCCTGAAATCACCTCTATTAGATTATGTAGATATGATCTATGAAAATACCTTCAAACTTAATCTGTCGAGACTTCCGAGAGTGTATAGCAAATGCTTAGATTTGCATTAGATTCTTGACTTTGAAATCCATTACCGTAAGTTACTTGCTGACTTTGAGGGGCAACCTTTACGACTGGGGGAGGCGGGAGGGGCCACGCTCGTGTTTGGAGGCTGGCGGCCCCGCTGGATGGTGTCCGCAGCCCATTTAAATCTCTCCTGAAGGTCAATCCCACCTCTCTCATTAGAGAATTAGTTCCGGCCCAGTGAGGTGAGCCTGCGTCCTAACTGGCTTTAGCCCAATGGCTGTCTGGGATCATTTCGGCAGTTTTTAGAATTTTTAAAATAATTATTATGTTTTTGTTTTGCTTTGTTTGCTAAAAAAAAATTGACATTTGTTAGCATTTGTTTTTTTTTTTTTTTTAACTGTTCCCTCCCTCTGAACTGTTCTACCTACAATCTCTGGCCCATGTATATTTTTCAAAAGTCAAGCATTGAGTAAATAATCAAGAAAAAGGATGTTTGATGGATTTCTAATGACACAAGACACTCTTTTTTCTTTCTTCTTTCTTTCTATGATCTGTCTATTCATTGGGAGGTGTTGCACAACCTTTTTCTGTTTATATTTTACTTTGCTTTATTCAATTATTATACACTTTAAGCCAGAGGAATTTTCTATATGAGGGGTCAGCACACTCTTTGTGTAAAAGGCCAGATACTAAATATTTTAGGCTCTGCGGGCCATTTGGTCTTTGTCACAACTATTTAACTCTGCTGTGTAATGTGCAAGCGGCGGTAGACAGGATGTGAATGAAGGGGAGGGACTGTGTTCCAATCAGCCTTTATTTATAATACAGAAATGTGAATTTCATATCATTTTCAGTGTCATGAGGTTGTCTTTTTTCCTTGTTTTTTCCCACCACTTAAAGATGTAAATGTCATCCTTAGCTCTCGGCCATCCAGAGACAGGCTGAGGGGTCGCGGGGCTGGGTCTGACCCTTGGACCGTGGTGCCGATCAGTGCTCTGCGTTGTAGCTGAAGATAGTGCCTTTCTTTAAAAACGTGAGGTTCATAGGGAGCTGTCCAGTATTCTGTTTTAAGATGAAAATAGAGGAGAATTGTTGCAAGTGAAGACTGGAAGTTAGTAAACTGTTCTGACTCAGCTATGAAGTGATCGAGTCATCTCATACTTCTGAGCACCTGCTCCGTGGCTGGTGCTGTGCTCGGGGAGGACCCTGGTGCCACGGAATCACCTGGGACCCTCATAAGTGTCAAAGGCGGGGAGTGGGGCCTGCGGAATGATTTTTGTCATTCTGAGGCCCTTTTGTAACCGATGTTACAGTGATATAAAAGGGTTTTGTTTTTGTTTTTGTTTTTGGTGGGTTATTGTTTGTTCGTTTTTTGGTTAATTTAACCATCTGTCACTTTCCATAGCCTGGCCACTAGAAGAGAAGTGGAAACTGCTCTTGAGAAGTTGAAAGATCCATACGTTTTAGACCAAGGCATAGACTTGGCCATTCTCCATTCACCCTGGCCAATGGTTACCTTGAAGGTCTTCGAACTCGCTCCTGACAATGACCTGGCTGACACGGCAATGTAAGTTCATTTAGGTGGACGTCAGTCAGTGACCCACTATAAAGAAACTCCTAGCCATACCAGTAATCGCCATTACTCAAAAGAGGCTATGCCTGGAACTGAACTCTAGACTAAAACCCCACAGAGATCCCGTGACATCAAATTTCAAAGACTTCAAGTCCTGAAAAGTCACCCATTTGGGCTGCTTACCTGTGACTTTCAGGCAATTCAGCACGCACGTCCTGAAAAGTCCGTCAGACGTTCCCATCTTTTGTGATTAGACCCCCAGGTATGTTTTCCACCTAGAGAACTATAGTCAAAACTTATATATAACTATATTTAATGCAATAGTACTTCTCACATGAAATTTGTGCAAGCTACATAAATTTTTAATAATTGCCAAATATGGCAAATTATGATAGAATCATATTTTGTGGCCCATTAACATTTTTTTTAAATAGAAAGACTTTTTCAAAATCATACTTATTATAAAATCAGGACTGCAAAAAACCTTATTGGGTTGTTCCAACAATAGAGATGTGTAAAAGACAGAAGGAAATCCTCGGCAACATTAGCAGTGACTTCCTCTGACAGGTGAGACCAGAGACTACGTATTGAGTTGCGGCCCTTTGGAGAAACGAAATGGCAGAACAAAGCCTTCCACTGTGTCTGTGCTTTCCTCCGGTGAAGTGGTTCCTGGTGAGCCAAACACGGCGCCTGGCTGGAACACAGAAGACACTCAGCGTAAGCCCGTGAATAAGCGAATGAATCCTTGAATCAAGTCTAGTTCAATGGGCCTTGGAGAACGCCATCTTGGCAGCATAGTGGCTGGACCGTCTAACCCTGCAGTTGACTTCTCGTTACCTGGTGTCTTAGGAAATTGAAGGGACTCCTTTAAGTTTTAATGTTGAAGCACACTCATAAATGAGGGTCGTTTTTAATTCATAAATGGGCTACTACCTCTTTCCCAGGTGTGTGAGGACGAAAGGGGCTGATGCAGCTGATGACACTGGGCCCACGTCCCCCCTTTGTGAGCTCCCAATAAATGTTGCCTTTAATCAATATATTATTAGGAGAGACTTCTGCCCACTTAAAAATTAGAAAATGCAGCTAAGCAAAGCAGCTTCTTCGTGATCGTGCTGTTTAATTGTTCATATTCTGCACTTTAGTGTTTCAACGGTTATGGGTTCTTTGGTGTCTCCATTTAAATGATGATTTTTATTTTACTTACGTTTTTGCTTTTCTTTACATTTTTATTTAAATTCAAGTTAGGTAACATATAGTGTAATATTGGTTGCAGAAGTAGAATTTTTTTTTAATTATGATTTTTAAAATTAATAGTGTCTCCATGGCTTCTGCTTACATTTAAAAATTCTATGATATAAATTGGTCTTTATTTGGTCTCTTTCTGAGCTTTAAATGATGTGTGTGTGAGAGAGAGAGAGAAAGAGAGAGAGAGAGAGACATTTTCTTTAAGGTCTAAGACTTTCTTTTACGTCTAACCGGGGTCTGTTTGTGCGGCAGGAAAATGGTATTTAAAATCCTATTAGTGGAAGAGTTGGATGCTTTCAGATACGCCAGCACCGTATGTAGCAATTGCTGCATCTGTTACATATTTTATCATTAATTTCTGGCGACTCATCAACACCGAGGCCTCCTCAGACACCTTCCAGCGGAGCGCCTGGAGTGGATGCTGTGGACGCCACCAGATGCTGGCCGTCCCCATCGACCAGCCCCAGCCAGTTCAGTAACAGGTGGGCTTAAGTCATTTGGGGCCAATGCCACCAGAAGACCATGCCAAGGTTTTTTGGGAAATAAACTTCCTTATTTTTAAGAGAGAGCAAGGGAGAACTAGTTCCTCTTTTCCCACTGACCGTGAATGAGCAAACATGGCGTCCCCATGGCGGCCGGCTGCTATCTGTGCTGAGACACAAGGAGGAAGACAGAGCCCATGGGACAGATGAGAAGAAGTGCTGGGAGCTAGTGACCAACAACATTCCTTCCTGGTTAAGCAGTTACAGACCTGTTTCTGTTCCCTGCAGCCCAAAGAACCCTCACCGATTCACTCAGCCTTGGCAAACCACCTGGAAAAATGGGCCCACTGTACCCACATTGCAGGCTCCAGGGTGCAAGGCCTGGTGTGGGCAGGAGAGCTTGGGTCCCTCCTCCCACCCAACATTCTCCTTGGCCCCTTCACACTTGAGGGAAAACCGTGCTTGGTTTTCAATAGATGGAGTAATTCCTTATAAAATGGTCTGCAGAAGGGTATCTGGGCTCGCGGTAAACATTCCTACATCCAGGATGGCTTGTTGCTATTTTTATTCATGCAGATGAAACATGATTGGTTGTCTCGTTATACAATTATGGTTATAGTTTTATTCTGATTCCCTTGATTGCCACTGAACTAGACTTAAATTCAATGGAAACCCTACAAAATATTCAAATCTGATTAAATTGTTTTAAAATATGTTTAAATGTCATAGGTATTTATTCCTGGTCCTGAGGATGTGTATATTTGAAAAATCTTTTTTTTTTTTTTCATGGAGAGAGAGAGACAGAGACAAAGAGACAGAAGGAGGAGTCAAGAAGGGGGGAGAGAGAGGACCAGTAGCCAAGGGTATCCCACGAAAAGCAAGTCTTCCTCCAGCCTCTGGCTGTAAGTCTCTCAGATTCAGATCTATTTGAACATCTCAATGATCTCCCATGTAATGAGTTAGGAAGTTCTCTACAGAGGAGTAACCTTTGAAAGCATCAGAAGGTCACTTACCTTGAATCCTCAAGTCTGACTTCTAAAGATTTCTGATGTCCTGTAGGTTGGAAGCAGACTTTCATCAGACGGTTTCTGTTTTGAGAGAGTCAGGACGAGAGACCGAACTGCAGCAGAATGTGGCGTGTCTGACATTCAACTTTGAATGTTTCCTGAGCCTGTCCTTTGTAGGTAGGGTCCTTGTGGGAATGTGCATCTCAAAGCCCTTGTCTTGGTGCTCAAGGCCCTACCGTCCTGAACGTGACTTGTCTTTCCAGTTTTATCCCACCTCCACTCTCTGGGAACCCTGCCCCCATCCGGATGGTCATGCCTCATCCCTGTCTTGTCTCCCCAGCCCAGGTCAAGCTTAGTTCTCCTGACTGCCCAAACCTCACCTGTCAAAAAGGTGCTCACCGACTGACAAGGTGCCACAGGGGACATATAGCCCTCTGTATGAAAGGGTCTCTTGTGGGTCTCTCTTTAGTCCACTGGGATGTTGTCCTTTTACTCCCCTTGGTATTGGTACAAAACATGGTGGTCAGAGAGGGCAGGTAGCTTGTCCAAGGCCAACAAACAGAGGTCTCAGAAGGAACAGACTTGAGGATGGATTCTAGCGTGGCCACATCTGTCTGGTGTGACCCTGGGTGGGTCACTGTCCTACACTTCTGCTAGTATGTCCTTAATGAAACCATCCTCCCTCTTCTGGGGCATGGTCCCCGACTCCAACAATGGGGTTACCCATCTCTGTCCTGTGGGCGGCCCTAAGGCAAGAGCTACCTCCCACCCCTGCCCGCAGACAGAACCTATTTGATTCTGAATCCACATGAAAAGAATCACAATCGAAGATGTTAGCAATCTGAGCAACTGAAGTAATGAAAATGACTCTAATCTTGAGCTTGCGTCGCTTGGAAAACATGGAAAATGTTCCAATTCCATCCTCCCAATGGCTCTCATGGTCCATGTTCTCTCTATCCCAGGTCCACCGGCCCCATGCTTCTGCAGAGCCTGTGTTTTGTCAAGCCAGCTCTTCGAGAGAGGACACAGACATTCCGCTCCCAGCCTAGGAGGCTGACTTTGGCCGTTCCTGCCCTCTCTCCCTCCTCTCCCTTCATTCATCCTTTCCTCGATGGGTTCTTCCTTGTAAAGCACTCTCCTGAGGTCATCCCCTGGGTTTCTCCGTGTCTCTGGGCCTTTCTCCCTCCCTGATTCTTCATTACCCAAACCAGAGCCCATCCTCCAGAAGCAGACCCTGCCTTGCACTCCCTGCACTCTTGCGAATTGCGCTGTGGCCATCAGTCTCGCCTCACACATGGTAAACGTGGCAGGCAAAGTCCTGAGCTACTGTGGGCTGTGGATGTTCAGGGGCCATTCGGGTCTGTGATGTGAAGAGGCCCCAGCAGGTATGAAGGGCGGAGCTGGTTGAACCAGCCTTCATGCCTGAAGGATGGTGAAGAAGGAGGGACCACCATCTTTGTGGGCGGAGCCCTGAGCCCACGTGCAGACTCCTTTTACCTGTGCGCGCTCCCACACCACGATTCATCTTTACTGTTTCATGTGTTAAAAGTGGTAAGGGAGGAAACCGATGGTTTCTGAAACATCACTTACTGAGCACCAACCTCACAGCCTTTCACACGTCTGCCCAGCACCTGGTTCAGAGAACACACTTCCAAAATATCCCTTGAATACCCGGGTGGATGCTTAATTCATCTCCAGAAAGATATACATCACCTTCACGGCCGTAATCGTAAGACAGGATTCCCACATCAGATGAACCAAAGGGGAAAGCCAGTTTACCTGCCAGCCTTCCCTCCGTCTGGCAGTAACCAAGCTGGTCCACTTTCCCCTCCTTCAGATGTGACAGCAGTAATCCATTCCCTGTCGGACCAGATCACTAAGAAACGCCATTCATAATCGTCCCCTCTATTGATTCTGGTCAGTGGGTATTGGCAGCTTAAAAAGATTATGTTTTAATTGGAGACCAGATAGATGGCGTTTTAAGGTTTTGAGTTTCACTCCGTGCCGTGCGATGGATTATTTGAGAGGTCGCTCAACACCAGGAGGACAAAGATTAATGTGTTGTCCTTTTCTTTGGGTGACCCTGGGTGCAAATGTAACTCAGGCTAAAGTGACTGAAAATCTTTTGCTATCACAGGGCTGAAAAGGTTGCCTGTGAATTCATTAGTAGTATCTTTGTTTAGGGTATAAAATCCACACATTAAATGATTTAAGTGGAGCACACAATTTTTTTCCCCAGGCTATGCCAAGCCTCAAGCACTTTGAGAAAAATTGGGGATCTCCAGCCTGCGTTGGGGTGCCCCCCTTTTTAGGTGGCATCAGCCTGGCCTGTCCATGTTTTGCAACGGGAGGAAAATGGTGATAGAAGCAAGCTGGGGACAAGATGGCTGGGAGGGTTAGGGCGTGTCTCTGCCCAGGGTTTCCTAAAGCAGGAGCTCGAAAATGCAAACGTCACAGCTACTGGCTGTGGAGTGCTGACGAGGGGCCCAGCCCTGGCCTGGACACTTGTGTGCATTATTTCGCATAATTGGTGTAGCAAGCGGCAACCCTCTGAGCTGTTATGTCGGCTCGGTGCTAGAATCGAGAGAATTGAACCCGGAGAGACTAAGCCACTTGTTCAAGGTGACGCAGACGGTGGTGGCATTGCCACCAAGGCTGATCTTTCCCTGAAGCCTTGGGTCTGTCCTTATCTGCTCTGAAGCTCTGGGCGTGCCACCATCATGGTCTACACTGGTGTTGGCGGTGGTGTAGGCATTGTCATCAGCACCGTTGACTTAGTTTCCAGGACTGCAGTGGCCGAGTGCCCCAAATTGGGTGTCTCAGCCAGCAGACACTTACAGTTGTAGAGATTAGAAATCTGAGATCAAAGGGAGCAGCGCTGGTTCCCTCCAAGGGCCGTGTGGGAGAATGCGGGCCACGTCTCGCCCGGCTTCCAGTGGCGCACTGGCCATCATGACGGTGCCCGGCCTGTAGCTGCACCATTCTGATCTCTGCCTTCATCTTCACGTGGCATTCTCTCGGGGTGTGCGTATCTTTGTTCCATTTTTCCCTTTTTGTGAGGACGCCAGCCACACTGGATTAGGGCCCACCCTAATGATCGCATGTTAACTTGATGATTTGCAAAGACCCTATTTCCAAAGAAGGCCACTCTCTGAGATACTGGGTGTTGGGACTTCAACATGACTTTTTGTGAGGGACTCATTTCAACCCATAATAATCATTATCATCACTGTTTAGTTGATAAAAAGTAAATCTGGTAAATCGTTGGTCTGTCTCAGTCTGCTCGGTCTGCTAGAACAGAACACCACAGACTTGGGGGCTCAAACAACAGACATTTAATTTTCACAGTTCTGGAGGCTGGAAGTCCGAGATCTAGGCTCTGGTGGATTCAGTTCATGACAAGGACCCCCTTCCTGGCTTGTAGATGTCTGCTCTCTTGCTGTACCCTTAAATGTAGAGCTCACTCTTCCTCTTCTTATAAGGACACTAATCCTATCATGAGGGTCTCACCCTCAGGACCTCATCTAAACATAATTACCTCCCAAAGGTCCCACTTTCAAATATCACATTAGGAGCTAAGGCTTCAACACATAAATTTTGGGGGGATACAAACATTTAGTCCATAGTAATCTCTTCCAAAGATTTACCTTTACCTTCCTAGAGAACCAGTCATGTCAATGGGATAAGATCAATTATTTGGCATGGAGTGTCCAAAAAACCAGCTGACTTTTCACCTAAGTTGATTAGTTTTTAACCAATAAGCCTGACACAGAGCCACAGTGAAGGACTGTCCCCTCTTTGGCTGGCACTTTGTCTCACCCAACCCCTGTGGACATCTTTGACAAATGGAGCCACCACTTTCCCACAATGTCATATGATGCTGAATAAAAGGGTAAGAGCTCTAGGACCCTCTCTAAGGTCCAACATCCAGTGTGCACACTGAGAATTTGTGGGTGACCTCAGCTCGCAAAGCATTCTCCTGACTCACAACCACTGCCATTCTGTTTATTTCCCCAAAGAGTCTTGCAAGACCTAGAGATGTACCTGCCTGGTTCAGCTTCCTTGGTTACCTGGGCTTTCTTGGCATCTTCTGAATCCTGCAAGATCGGGGAGGGTTTTCCCTGAATTCTCTCTTCAGCCAGCACAGGTGCCTATGTCCTCCCACAGCCTCTGACTGCTCCAACTTCCTGCTTACCATGGAACCTCACTGAGCTCAAGGCTATCCTTGAGGCACGCAAGGTCACCAGGACCTCTCGATGGCACTCAAGGAAGCCCATCTTAATTATTTCTTGCAAATGGTCGCCATCTTGTTTTGCTCTCCTGCCTCTGTCCACTGTACCCTCAGGGTCCTCTAAGACCCCTCTCTATTCACCCCTTGGGACAATCTGGGTACAGTGGCATGCCACTCACATACACCCATGGGAAATGAGAAGACCTGGTACCTTTGCATCTTCTGAAATACTCCATTGCAATGAGTGCTGCTGCGCCGCTGTTAGGTGTCTGTGGTGGATAAGACCCACATAAAAATCAACAGAGAAGAAGGGGTGACAGAAGTCATTTTCCATAATGCAAACCTTGTGCTTCACAACACAGCTAAGCATAACAAGTTATTTATTCATGATTATCTGTAGTCATGGTTTGTTTCTACCCTCTCAGAGTTTATATGACATTTATATAATGTGCATAATATAATTATATATTTACATGAATTTCTCTTGTTTGTATTCATATATTTATGGTGAGCATTGCAATATGCATCCGATTAATTTAAAAATAACATTCATGGAAATCCTTTTGCAACAGGAGACTTTATTAGACATTCAATGTTGGATGATTCTTACCCTTTTTCATGACTTCTAAGGGGCTGATAAGCTCCATCCACTTGGAGACTTGGAGCCAAAAGGTTGCTTAGAGGCTCCTCAGTGAAGACTTTCATGCTACAGACAGAGAAAGAACAAAAGTGGGTCGTTGGCTCATGGTCTGTCTGGAATCAGGTTTCATGGCCCACGTTCAGCCTTGGTACACACGTGTGCACGTCCATGCCCAGCACTCGTGGCCAAGTGCATGAACTAACAGCAATCCCGATCTTTCCTGTGGAGATCTTTCCCATCTAATCCATTGCTGGACAGTCCAACTAGATCATCCTCATCAAAAGAAATTCATTAAGGCACTAGTGGCATTAACTGAGTTCTGAATTCTTCAATATCAGGAAGCTTCGCACCCCTGGCTAGAGCTCTTCTGTCAATCTCATTCAGATCTATTGGTGTTTTTGGAAGTTTCAACTGCTAGATATTCCTCTAGCATCTTTTTTTATTGTTGTTGTTCATCAAGAATTTGGAAGAAGTGACGTGAAACTATTAAATACATTTACAAGTGGCGACATGGGTATAATCCTGCTACCCGCCGTCCGGTGGCTTTCCCTTTGGCTTGTGCCTTTCCAGATGCATGTGTGTGTTCAATGCCTACGCCATCTTGAATTCTGTTATTTGCACCTAACCTTCTGCGTTTTTCCATTTCTACATGTTTGTGTTTAATTACGGTAAAAAACGCACTACGTGCAATTTATCATCTTTACCATGTTAAGTGTGTGGTTGGTGGCATTGAGTTCATCCATCTAGGTTGTGCAGCCACCAGCGCCGTCCACCTCCAGAGCTCTTTCCAGCTTGTAAAAGCAAAACTCTGTACCCATTAAATGGCAGCTCCCCCTTCCCCCGACTCCCCACACTCCTCGACAACCACCATGCTTCTTTCCACGTCTGTGACTTTGACGACGCTCAGTGCGTCATATACATGAAATCGTACAGGTGTCTCTTTGTGTCTGTTTGATTTCACTTAGCATCAGGTCCTCAGGGCTCCTCGTGGTGGAGCAGGTGTCAGAGTTTTCTTCCTGTCTGAGGCCGGATCATATTGCATCGTAAGGATGGATCACATTTTATCTGCTCATCTGTCGATGGGTCCATCATTATTTCTAGAGAGTACGTGATTTTGCATCATGCTGTTGAAGCATAACATGCTAAGGCTGTGCCGTTTATGTTTTCCCACTTAAAGCTAAGTTATTCGCCTCATTTTCATTCCTCCAAACTTGGAATCAAGCTCAGTTTGGCCCTTCACTCATTCTTTGAGCATCTACTATGTGCCAGGACCTACCAGGACTGGGAGAATAGAACCAAATGAGATGTGGTTCTCACCCTTGAGTGGCCCACAGCCTAGAGGGGAAATGGATAAATTCACCAGCCAGTATAATTCAGTTCCTGGAACACAGCAGGAAGTGCCCCCCTCCCTCCTATTGTCATTTGTTTTAAAGATTTTATTTATTCATTTGAGAGACACACAGAGAGAGAGAGAACACAAGCAAGGGGAGAGGCAGAGGGAGGAGAAGCAGATTCCCCACTGAGCTGGCAGCCTGATGCGGGACTCGATCCCAGGACCTGGAGATCATGACCTGAGCTGAAGGTAGACACTTAACGCCACCCAGGCGCCCCATTGTCATTTTTAAACTTTCTTTTAGACTTCCATCAAAGGTACAAACATAAAGCTTGCCCGTAGCCAAGGGCATCAGCCAGCCTCACCTGATACTGCAGACCCAGAGCTGGCAGGATGTCAGGAGGCTGGTGTGGACAGTGCAAAGCTGTGACGCCCGGCACATTTTTACAAGACAGCATGACCAAATTTAGACCCAAACTGAACTTGTTCTTCACACAGGATCGTTTCCTGTTGTTGTTATGGTCTGGGGCAGTGCGGTGACATGTGCCAGCACAGTGAGCCCCACGTGATGGCACTAATGCACCCCTTTCTACAGGCAAAACAAACCCACCCCATGCCCCAGGCACTGAACCAAGCATCACTTTCCATGGGGAATAGTCTTACGCTAGTCGGGACCTGCAGACTCTTGCAGGGGCTTGTTGCATGATGGGCTTTCCTTGGAAGGAAGAGAGAATGGCATTCTGCTCAGATGCGGGGGTCATGCTCTCGCACCCTTGAGATGAGCTGCAGGTGTTTCGGGGGACTCTGTGTCAGTTCCAAGTACGAGGACTCTATCTAGCAAATGTCTGCAGGAGGCTGGGTCAGATTATGCTCTTTCTTTCTTCTAGAGGGAGTTCGAGGTTTGTTCCTTCACTCTGATGTCAAGGGCAGGACAAAGACCTTGAAAATGGCCCACAAGGCCACTCAAGAGGCAGTGGAACTTTCAATGGCAGCAAAGCAAAGAGCACAGGTAGTGTCCACCTTTGGGTCAATGTGCATTTTTCTCTCGTGATCTTCCCTCCCGTGTGGCTGGAGAATGACAGTCTTGTCGGGGAAATGCCCTGTTCCTCAGCAGGTCAAACAGGGCAAGGCTGTGTGGCAAAGAAGCAGACAGTTGATTTGGTTCCTTCTCTTTCTTCTCTCCCAGTGGAGGCTGCACGGTCTAAAAGGCCTGCCAGGGAACTCCTACAGGATTTTCGGGCCTCTTTCTAGCTTTTTATGTTCAGTGGCTGAGAAAGTTCCTTTAGGAGTGCATGGGGATCAGGACGTTCTCTGCGTGAGCATTTGAAGCTTGGAGCTGTTGCTGGCAACAAAGAGTGTCCTGTATCTTGTGCATCTCTGTACAAGGGATTCAAATTGCCACTGTGTAATGGAAACAAGCCTGATTAAGGTAGGGCCGTCTGCAGCCTTTAGCACCCCCGGACCTGCTCCATAAGACTCATGTCCTCCTGCTTGATCTTAAGCCTCCTATAGACCGGGCAGTAGAATGAGTGAAGAACAGCAGAGCTGGAAGGATCCTAACAGGCCAGGAAGGTCACTTTATTCAGGAGTGGAGTGGATTGCTGGAAGGAAGAAAGGTAGAGCCAGGAAGTCTGGGGAAGGCAGGAGAACGATCATATGCTGTGAGGTCTTAAATAGAAATGGGAGGAGGAGAAAGCCATGTAGGGCAGCCGTGGGATTGGCTGAAGCCTGAGAGCAGGGTGAGAAGGAAATGATACTTTTAAGGTGATTTGCCACAGAGCATGACCTGAATTTCCTTCGGTGTTCTTTAAGAGATTTTGGAAAAGAAACCTCCATACTCTTTTCCAGAGTGACTGCACCATTTTGCATTCCCACCAACCGTGTAAGACGGTTCCTATTTCCAGCCAACACCTGTTGTTTCCTGAATTGTTAATTTTAGCCATTCTGACCAGTGTGAGGTGGTTTCTCATTGTGGCTGTGATTTGTATTTCCCTGATGCCGAGCGATGTTGAGAGCTACCCTATGGCCCAGCAATGGCACTTCTAGGTATTTGCCCCAAAGGAGACAAACATGGTGATCTGAAGGGGCACCTGCACCCCGATGTTTCTAGCAGCCATGTCCACAATAGCCAAACTATGGGAAAAGCCCAGATGTCCATCGACAGATGAATGGATAAAGACGATGTGGTCTATATATACAATGGAGTATTACTCAGCCATCAGAAAAATGAAATCTTGCCATTTGCCAAGGTGTGGATGGAACTAGAGGGTACTATGCTAAGCCAAATAAGTCAGTCAGAGAAAGACAAATAACAATATGACTTCACTCATAGATGGAATTTAAGAAACAAAACAGATGAACGTAAGGGAAGGGAGGGAAAAATAAAATAAGATGAAAACAGAGAGGGAAGCAAACCATAAGAGACTCTTAACTGTAGGGAACAAACTGAGGGTTGCTGGAGGGGAGGTGGGTGGGGGGATGGTGTAACTGGGTGACTGGCATTAAGGGGGGCACGTGATATAATGAGCTCTGGGTGTTCTGTGCTATTGATGAATCACTAAATTCTAACTCTGAAGCTAGTAATACAGGAAATGTTAATTAAATTGAATTTAAATAAAAAATTTTTAGAAAGAGAGATTTTGGAAGAGTTAAGTTTGTTTTATCTATTTTTGGCAGTCAATCGTTGTTTATTCAAAGGCTGTTCTGTGCAGAGCCTGGACCTCTGGTCCCATTGTATTTGGGTTTCAAGTTCTTCAAGAGGCCACTGTAGCCTGAAGTACAATGATATCAACAGCTTTCCTTTCCTGGTAGTGGACCAGGAGCTGATTTGTACATCAGTTTCCAAACAGCCCCTTTGAGATGGGTATTATTTATACCCAATTTATGGATGGAAAAAACAGTCTCAGAGAGGTTAAGTGACTAACCCAAGGTCACACAGCTTGGTCTTTGGTGTGAGAGCTGAACTCTTACGGAGCAGCACTGCATTTGGTAGTTGGACGGGGTGGGGTCTGCCAGGAAGAGGTTTGAGGTCCTTCTCTAGGAACCAGAGCCCAGAAGAATGTGGTTGAGAAAGTGCATGAGTGGCATGAAAACCAGGGCTTAAGGATCTCAGGTCTCTTGGTTTGATTGATCAGCACACATGGGTTAGGCTCCACCATCATGGACTGACCAGTCCATCACAACGCCTCCAGCCCGGCTCCACTGTTCCACGCTGCAGGCCTTCGAGGGAGTGCAGAGGAGGAGTGAGCGGGATGGAGGCAGAGGCTGGCTCTCTGAAGCTCACCAGCTGGAATTTATAAATTAATTTTTTAGCCTGTGAAGTCTTTGAGACGTGGATGTCCCTGGGAAGGTTTCCACATGCGTATTCGTGACCGCTAGTCTAATGGCCCCTCTCAGGAGCCTTCTGCTGCAATCCTGAGGCTCTGATTCATGAAGCCTTATTCACGAAAAATAGCAACCACAACAGTTAAAGGCCTTCCAAGTGCTGGTCTAACCCTATCCATTCAAGGGCAGGGGACACCTTGGGGGCAGGAATCCAGGGGACCTCGTCCTACCTGTTAAAGCCTCCCTTTGCATCCTAGCAAAGGGCCTGGCAAACTGTTCACCCCTGAGGTCAGCTTACAGATTGAATTGCAGTTAAGAAGCCTGAGGTTCAGAGAGGTGACATGTGTGACCAAGGCCACACTGCATGTTATGGTGGAGGGGACAGCAGCATCTGGACCGCAAGGTGCCCACATAGACCGGGCCAGGGCAGTGCCGTGTCTCTAGGACATAAACCACATCCACTTTTCCTTCTCTTTTTTGCATTTCAAACTTAACTCTTATTTGGCTACTGAAAAATTGAATGGGTGTTTTCTGGTGTCAAAACTAGGTCATCCACTCTCGGGGGCGGAGCCATGATTTCCACCTCATGTTCCAGCACAGGGAGGTCAAGAACGTTCATAGTAGGAACTCTATACCCACTTGCAGATTACCTTGGCTCAGATCCTGGTTCCACTGGACATGGGTCCCATGAACAAGCTTACCCTCTTTAAATAAACCTCCACTTGGTCATCTGGAGAACAGCCTCTCCTTTGTAGAGTTTTGTAGGGAATTTGTGACGCATCCAAGACATCGTCACCTAGTAAATGTGCAATAAAAATTAGCTACTATTATTTTTGCTGGTAATCTTAATCTTACGATCTTCCCAGATGATTTCCCACTTTAAAATGGGAAAATGTCTGAGAATTGTATTCCGTGTGCTGTTCTTTCTTTTATTTAAAGAGGATTTGTTGTCCATATCCTTCACCTAACTAAACTTGCAATTTGGATGCGGTCAATTATCAAAGATCTGTTATCAACGTCTTCTTCGTCTGCCTTTAGCTTAGGCGTACCCCAGATGAATTTGTTCAGGTCCCTTCTTTAGTGGCTTCCAATTCGTTCACAGGTAAGGTCCCACTGTGTGCCAGGCGCTGGGCTGGGCCTCGGCTCTCAGAGATGGAGGAGAGCTGATCTGTCCACACCCGCCCCGACGATGGCAGCGGTGAGGCGCCCCGAGCTTGCATCTCTAGGGTGGGGAGCCTCTTCTCTCTTAGTCCAAAGTCCTTTTTGTTTTTTATGATTACATAGTCCCGTTTTACTCAAGCCCCAAGCAACAGACGTAATGCTATAGAAACTGTTGCAGAACATGGATAAAGGTGGCGAATTTGCCACACCTCTCCTCCCCACCCCAGAAAGAATCGACGGTCATCACTATGTATGTTTAAGGCGTACTACGTGACGGTTCGATTTGCGTGTATTGTGAAATTGTTACCACATATTCCTTTTTATGAGGCCAAGGTCTGATGTGTTTAAAGACATGAGCTGCCATTGTGAAGCACTTTCTCTCTTACCTATGCTCTTTCTACACTGTTTCTAGCCCCAGAGGGAAAGGAGCGAGTCAAGATACACATAACAGAAAGGGAGGTGGAGGCCGTGGTGTGCGCGGGGTTCTTCCTTCTCGAACCGGGACCACCGTCTCCTCCCACAGGCCCTGGACGGGCAGGCAACCGCAGAGAGCCTGGGAGCACACCGGGAAAAGAAAGCCTCCCTAGGGCTCTGCAAAACTTTCTCGCTCTGCTCTAAGAGCTGGAGGAAGAGGGGGGAGATGATGTATGCTGATATTTTTCATAATATGTGGAACAAATTCAGAATGAGCAGCATTGTTCAGCTCCCACTTGGAGCCACTGTATTCTGAGCCCTTTACACTTTATCCCAGTTATTTCTTACCACAGTCCTCTACACTTGGTCCTGTCATCGCGCCCATCTCACAGATGAGGGAATGAGGCTCCGAGAGCTTAAGTGATTTAAGCTTGGGAGCTGTAGACCCAGGATTTGCACCCTAGCACTCTGGCTCCGGAGCCGGCAGGCTGCACCTGTCCCAGGACCCCCAGCTGGGTTTTTCTGGCTGGGGTCCAGGCTCAGTGGGCCAGCCCACCGTTGGGACACGTGTCACAGAGCAGTCTGCATAAGATGGGAGTGGCTCTCCAAGCCCATTTACTGAGAAAGAAGAAAGTCGGTATGGCTCGTCATTCGCCTTATGTGTGGACTACAAAGAATTCTGATTTCATCTTCTTTCGAGTGTTCCCTTTGCTGAGGGAAGGAGTGAGAGCCCTGCCCACTATCCATGGTGGGAGAAGGGGTGTAGCAGGGAGAGTCTAGATCACTGGTTTGGAGATCTCCCTGCTTTCCCCAGGGAGACTGGGAAGGCTTCACAGGGATGGCGTTGGAATTCCCAACCCTTTTCCACAACCACAGTGAACTGTAGAAGGCTCAGTCCCTGCCTTTGTGGCAGCAGGTGACAGATTTTTAGGTGGGAATTTTCACATATGGCAGATCGAATACAGACCGCGGTTATAAACATAGGTCAGAGGACAGAGGTTACAGACCAAGAGCTAAGTGACTACATCAGACGGGAAGCACTCAGTTGTTTCTAGAGATGAAAAAGGGCCGTGTGGTCAGGTAATATCCCGCAGAAGCAGGGGTTAGGATTCGAAGGGATGAATAGGAGTTTGCGGAGCAGAGAATGGCACAGGAAGGATGCCCTCTGGGTTGGCAGGATGGCCCGAGCTGATGCTGCAGTGTGCTCTCGAATGCACGAAGATTCTCCATCATTATATTCGTCTTTCCTTTCTTTTTAATCAAAACTTTTATAAAACATCGTATGCAAGTTAAGACGAGTTCACTGAAATTCAAAATATTTCTTTCCTTGAGTTCCCTGTGTGGTCCTTGAAACAGAGTCTCTTTTTAGAAACACCAAGAAGCCAATTCTAATCGAGTTAGAAATTTTCAGCTGCAGATGGGGAATGGAGACTGCAAAGCAGAAATTGAAATTTAAACAAATCGGGCGTCTTCAGCACCTCCTCTTCCCCAGATTGAAGCCACATCCCATGTGACTCTTCAAACCTTCATATGAAGCACGTTGGGTGCCAAAGGCAGAGGCGTGTGGCTGCTGGGTGGGTGAGGTGACCCGAAGCCCTGTGGCTTTGGCGAGAGTTTCAGAGGATTTAGATTCTTGGTCCTGCCTTATTGGATTCCCCGGGGTGTGTTGGGAAGGGAGGGTTGTGAAGGACAATGGCCTGTAAGCTTAGTAACAGGTTTGCCCACAGCACTTTCCAGAACATTCCCTAGGCCTGAGGGGGAAGAAGCCCCACTTTCACCATTGGCATCTGTGAGTGGCATTTCCCGTCACTACTACTCAGCCTACAGAACATTCTGAATCCAGTTTCTGGGCTAGATTGTACCAGCCAGGCCTGGCCTGGCCTGCACCTATGCCCTCTGTGTCTGTCCTTCCCCAGCACTGAGCGGAAGGCACCAGAAGGCCTGTGGAGAGAGTTTTATAGATGCCTGCCCAGGTGACGAGGGAAGGGGCTACCGGTAGGAAGGAGGAGCCCCCCACGTGGATTTCCACTTTTGACTGGAACACGGCATCTTCTGGAAAACTTGGAAACCTGAGGTTGAGGCTCTGGTTGCCCCTGGTTACTTGGCAGGTGTCCAGGCCGGCCTGAAAGTTCGTTCACGCCAAATGATCTTGGCATCTCTCAGTGTTTGCACTGGGACTGCCAAATCCCTTTGGTGCTTGATTATCACGTCAACCCCTGGGCATCCGATGGCCTCGGTCTCTCTCGGAGCCGGAGAATGAGCGCGAGAGGCCCGGCGCGGCGCGGTCCCGCTCGTTGGAATGGCCACCACGCTGTCATCCTCGGGCACTAACGAAAGGGCCTTTATCTGACCTCCCAAAGCACAGCCAGATGAGCGTGGGTCCAGGCAGGCTTGGGAGCTCTGTGTGATGGCTCAGAATGGGGCTGCAGAAATCTCATTACTGCAGTTGTGTCCCTCATGCGTGACCTTCTATCAGTTCAGCCACAGGTTGGATCCACATCTGTGTCCTCAGCCGGGGGAGGTCTGCTGGAGCCCCGCCTGGGCTGGGGCTGAGCCCGGGGAATTACAGCCCGTCCACGACAAATAACGGCCCAAGCTCAAAGCTCTGGTCCCAGACGCGGCAGGGTGGTGGCTTTGGTACAGAAGGAGGTGGATGCTGAGAACGCCCAAGGTGCCTCCGGAGCGCCACTGGCCCCTGGTGCCCGGAAAGAGGGACGTGAGTACCTCCAGCGCCGCTCACCATGGGCTCCTCCCGGCTCTCTCCCACAGCCACCTGCTCACACGGCCTTCGTGGGCTCGCCCCCTTCCCCATCCTCTCCCCCACCTCCATCATGCAACTGTGCATGCTTTCAGCAGCAGGGTCCTAGACTTCAGATGAGGCTCCCAGCTGAGGGGTCAGTGCCTGTCATAACTCTGCTGTGATTCTTTCTCTCATCGGTAAGCGGGTATCATAACAATGCCTGCACACTCTGTGTCATTGTGGTCCGGTTTAATGCAGTGGATATACATCGGGCGCCCAGAAGGTGGACTTCTGGTTAAAGATAGCAATTAAGCACACACAGTTAGCTTCTCTCTCTCCTCAAAGCCACTCAAGAAACGGCAAGGGGACCCACAAACAGACACAACCCACAAGGACACAGTAGCGAGTGTGGAGCTGGGGAGCAGATGGGGACACTTTTGTCAACCCAAGGGAAGGTAATGCTCCGAGATTGGGGGCAGAGCCAAGAGCCGCCCTGGGGGTCCCCAGGTGCCCCGGGGACCTTGGGAAGGTGGGACACCACCTCCGGACGGGACAGGGACAAGGGACAGAGAACGTAAAGCCTGTTGGAGGAGGAAAGGTTCATTTCTGAGTCTCTGAGAAAGACTGGAGCGGGGTGTCCAGAGATTAGGGGACCAAGGGGACCAAGATGTGGAAAAAGAGGGAGAGATTTTAGGTAGGAAACACCAGAGTCCCCAGCCTTCTCCTTGGCAGCCCCAGGGCTCTGACCCTCCCTCCAGGGCGAGTTTGAACGGCTTTTCTAAGGAATCTGAGAAGCCCAGAGAGACCTGAAGGTATTGATGCTGGGGATCCCATGGACAGAAGATTCTGCGTCTTCTCCCCCGTCCCCCTGGAGCTCAGCTTCCAGTAGTTCTCCAGCCCGGATTTCAGGGTGACCACACAGCTATGCAGCTCCGGACCCTGGAGGAGGAAGGAACTGACTGAGGGCCACCTGCTGAGAAAGTGTCTCATGTGGAAGGTAGACATTGTTACCCTGGGAGTTAATGTCCTCTGTCCCCGTCACCTCCGTGTCTACATGCTGGTGTGCCTGGTTCCCAAGGCCAGAATACTTCCACCAGGGATGCAGGAAGGACTCCGCTGACTTGCAGCCATGATGACCTCATCCAGGAGACCTGCCTGGGATGCTTTGCAAACATCTACCACAACGAAAGTGCCCGGCTTTCTCTTAATTACAGAAAATGTATACAGACAGTAAAAACCTCTCATCCCAACACTGTTGATTTTGGTGTGTTTCCTGTCCATCTTCTCCCTGTGCCTATATATACTTTTTTCTTAACCCAGGTATAATTCATAATATGCTTAGCACCATAGGAATGCTCTCCATTAGTAATAAGTCACCAATATTTTCCAGCATCATCAAATATTCTTCTACAATTTGGTTTTTTTCCCCATGGTAGCATGCTATCTCATGATACGAATGTGCTCTAATCCACTTTCATTGTACTTTTCCAAGGTTGCATTAGGTCATGCAGGCTTTCTGCTGGACTTTTAGAAAACAGAGACAATCACGAAAAGAAAAATAGAATTATCCAGGAGTCACAGCTAATATTTTGATATAAATAGATATGTGAAAGACACATGTAATTTTTCAAAGATTGTATGTTATTATATATACTGTTTCATAGCCTTTAAATGAACTATCACAGACATTTTCCCATGAAAATAAATTATCATTCACAAAATGGTTTTAACGGCTGCATGGTGTTCCACACTGTAGATGGGTGTAACTTACCAGCCATCGTACATCATATGCAACCCCAAAATTTCACTATTAGAAATTACACCACGGTAGGGGCGCCTGGGTGGCTCAGTCCTTAAGCATCTGCCTTCAGCTCAGGGTGTGATCCTGGCGTTCTGGGATCGAGCCCCACATCAGGCTCTTCCGCTATGAGCCTGCTTCTTCCTCTCCCACTCCCCCTCCTTGTGTTCCCTCTCTCGCTGGCTGTCTCTTTCTGTCAAATAAATAAATAAATAAATCTTAAAAAAAAAAAAAAGAAATTACACCACTGTAGACATCATCGAATATACATCTTTGGTTACGTTGCTGAATATTTCTAATATGATAAATTCCTTGAAGATAAATTTTTTTTTTGGGGGGGAAGGGTATGATTGTATTAATTTTCTATGGCTCCTGTAACAAATTAGCATATGTTTAGTGCCTTCAAATAACACAAATTTATTGTTATAGTTTGTAGGTCATATGTCCCAAATGGGTCTCGTTGGGCTAAAATCAAGGTGTGGCAGGGCTGTGTTCCTTCCCGAGGTTCTGGGACTGAATTCCTACCGCCTTTTCCAGTGTCTAGAGGCTGCCTGCATTCTTGGCTCACAGCCCCTCCTCTACCTTGGAAAGCGGCAGGGGCGGGTCCAGTCCTCACACCACAGCACTGACGTTGACCACTGCCTGCTGCTTCCTGATCGCATCGGGCCCACCAGATACGCCGATCCAGGATAATCTCTTTATTTTTTAAAAAAATATCTTTTTTTATTTATTTTAGAGAGAGGGAAGGAGGGAAGGGCAGAGGGAGAGAGAATGTCAAGCAGACTTTGCATTGCGCAGGGAGGCTGACGCAGGGCTTGATTCCAGGACCCTGAGATCATGACCTAAGCCGTAATCAAGAATTGGACACTTAACCGACGGAGCCACCCAGGCGTCCCAGGATAATTTCTTTATTTTAAAGTCAGCTGGTCAGCAGGGTGCCTCGGTGGCCCTGTCGTTTAAGTGTCTGCCTTTGGCTCAGATCGTGATCCCAGGGTCCTGGGATCGAGGCCTGCATTGGGCTCCCTGCTCAGTGGGGGGGTCTGCTTCTCCCTCTCCCTCTGCCCCACCCCCCACTTGTGCTTTCTCTCGCTCTGCTCTCTCTCTCTTTCAAATAAATAAATAATCTTGAAGTCAGCCGGTCAGCAACCTTAATTCTATCTGCTGCCTTCCTGCCCTTGGGCCGTACAACATATTCCCAGGTTCTGTCCGGGGTTTGGGTGTAAGCATCTTTGGATGTAATCATTCTGTTTCCCACAAGTGTGAATGCAAAAATTAAGCTTTTAGTAAAAACTGGCCTCCCAAAGTGGTGTGACTATTTACGCTCTGTTTACTATTTATATTTCAGCACTACACCAACTTGAGAGCTACCATAAAAAGCAAATTGTTGAGAATTTGAATAGCTGAAACGTGGTATCTCATTGTGTTATACTTATTCCTTCGATTGCATGATATGTCGATTTTCTTCCCCCAAGATTACTTGTTGTTTCGATTTTTCCTTTCATAAATTGCCTGTTCATGTCATTTGCTCATTTTCCTATGGGTGGTGGGGGTGGGGGGTGAGACATCATCTTTATATGTATTTATAAAAGCTCTTTTTACATTGAGGCTCTCAACTCCTTGTATCTCTGTCAAGATTTCGTTCTGGCTAGAGACTGACTCTTTCATCTTATTCTTTTTTTTTTTTTTTTAAGATTTTATTTATTTATTTATTCGACAGAGATAGAAACAGCCAGCGAGAGAGGGAACACAAGCAGGTTGAGTGGGAGAGGAAGAAGCAGGCTCCCAGCGGAAGAGCCTGATGTGGGGCTCGATCCCAGAACAGCGGGATCACGCCCTGAGCCGAAGGCAGACGCTTAACGACTGCACTACCCAGGCGTCCCTCATCTTATTCTTGTATCTGATGTCCAGAATCTCAAAAATTTTCTGTGTAGATTATCTCTTTTTTTTTCTCATGGCTTCTTCCTTAGTTTTATAGATATTAATGGTAAATAAGACTTCCCTTGACCCCGGTTACATAAATATTTACCAACATCTTTTTTTTTTTTTTTTAGTTTTCATGTGTACGTTTAACTTTGTAACCCACTCTAGAATTTATTTTAGCTGCAGTGCAAAGGTAAGCACCATCCCACTTGCCCTTTTTCCAGTTACTCTGGCTGTGAGGCTCTTCACATGCTACCCTCTGTAGCACGTGATTTGGGTAAATAGCCTTGTAATTTTTTTTAATCACAAAAATGAGGTTTCTCCTGCCAAGATCTCATTGCCATCTTAGCACAGGTGTTGACTCCCTCCTGACTTCTGGGGCCAAGAAGGGTAACCCACACAATGGAAATCCAGCAAGGCCTCCCAGACACCAGTGCCCGGAAGAGGAGAACGAGTACCCCCTCTCCAGCACCGTGGGGCCGCAGGCTGCTGTGGGACCAGGGGGCTCTTTCTGGAAGCTGCCCGTTGTTTGGCTCCAGTTTCCACCCTCGTTGGGACAGTCAGGGCAGCGAGCCTCTCTTTGTGAGCATGTCCCTGGGTGATCTCGGAGGAGCCTTTCCACCTGGCAGGAACAATGCAGGCACAATAGGGGGATGTCGTTTCCCACGCTCATTGCTGCTGGTATTTGCGGCGGCCACACTGCTTTCGTTCTGGGTTACGTGGAACAAAGGGAGGAGGAGAGGGATCACGCCAGGCCCAGCTGCAGCCCAGGGCCCCTGACCCTGCACAGACCGAGGGGTCCCCGCCTCACCCTGGGGCTACCACCCCTGGCGCTCCCACCCACCGCCGGATAAGATGATTTGTCAAAGCCTCGGGCTTCTCTCCTTCACTCTTTCACTCATCGCTTCTGTGCATTTTTCAGAGGGATATCATGGAGACAAAGATGGAAAAGATCTCTGGCTTCATGCAACGTACAAGAATTTAGAGGTGGACATAGACCCTAAAAAACAAAACAGAAACAAGCTGGGAAACAAGCGTGCCTTGTAAGAAATGCGTGGGAGGATTCAAGTGGGAATTTGTGATGGAGAAGCCGGGGCTCGGAGAGACCCTTCTCCAGGTGGTGGGTCCAGGGAGGGAGGCCTCTTCCCTCATTTATCCGCTGTGGCCCTGCTGGCGTCCAGTGGCGAGTAAAGGGCACTGCGTTCCTCGAACACAGTCAGGTCTCTCCCTTCTGGCCTCTGCCTGGCACAGTCTACCCAGGCTCCGGGCGAAGTGGGGTCTGACAGTGCGTTCTGCAGGGGACCCTCGTGTCTCCCTGCACCCGCGCGCACCCACTCCCCGGCTCAGCACCTGCTTATTTCCGAAGATCTTACCTTACCAAGCTCCCTGTCCTGGTTGTTTCTCTACGGGGTTGCGATCTGTTTACCCACGAGGCATAGAAGCTCCGTGTGGGCAGGGGCTGTGCCCGTCTTTTTACCACCAGAACCCTGGCAACTAGCACAATGCCTGGCCCGTTGTAGACACTCAGGAAATGTTTGTTGAACGGAGAGACAGACAGAACAGAGAGAGAGGGAGGTGTGTCTGCCTGACCTCACTCTTGTCCGTGAGGAGAGCACGGACTCTTTTGAATCCTGGCTCTGCCCTTCCAGCCGCGTGACTTGGGAAAGCTCCTCCCCCTGGCTGAGAGTCAGTGTTCTCATCTGTGAAAGGGGGATAAGTGTTCTCCATGAGCATTCCCAGGAGGACCCACAGTAGCTCCCAGCCCTGGTCCTGCCTCGGCTTTGGCAGGTGCTGGGGACGTGGCCGGCGGGCTTTGCATCCTGCGGAAGCTGTTCCCGAGAGCCCAGAACTCTGCTCCGAGACCGTTTGCACACAGCCAGGAAGGGGAGATCATTCACAGAACACGGAGGAGGGTCAGCCTCCTCCTACCAGGCCTGCTGGCCCCTCGTCAGGCCCGTGTGCAGCTCCGTGAGCCTGGCCATTAGGCACTTTGCCAAGCCCACTCCCGGGGTGGGTTCCAGTCTCCGAACGACTCACTGGGAGTCCGCTAGTAAGTGCCCAGACACTCAGACGCCTGCTGCGGGAGGCTCTGGGGGAACCAGGTCACTGTCTAGCTGCAGGGCTACCGCGGGTAGGTCCATCTGCCCCTTGGAGACCACCTTACTCTGGAAAATTCTGCACAGCCGTTCAATGTCCTTTCTCTGTCCAGTGAGGGATACAGCCTCATCCAGTCTCCTCGTGGTGGATTATTTACCCTTTTAAAAAATTGGGAGAGGGAGGAGGGGGTGCAGTGTAGGGGAGGGAAGAGAGGGAGACAGGGAGTGTGGGGGGGCATTAGGTAGGAAGGCTGGGGCTGGAACAACTTCGATACACCCTTAAATATTTTCAGGAATTTTGGGTCATTTTGTCTGGCTCAGGGCAGAGTATTCACTGAATCGTGCTGGCCCAGGTTGAGTCTAATTGGATCGAACAGCCCGGTCTCTAGGGTTGTATACTTTGTCCACTGGAAGTGCTTGGCAGGTAACACTTGGCTTCCTACATAGACTCAGACAATTACCGAATCTCAGGGTTTCAAGTGACCTCGCAAGCCATCAAATGCAACATTTCCTCCACGGCACCTGGTACTTAAAGATGAGTCACAAGCACACCCCAACTGCTTTTGATCTCCTCTGGGGATGGGGCACTCACTACACAAAACAGCTCATTTGACAAAGACTGCTTGTCAGTCTGCTTGGAAGATTCTTCTTTACTTGGAATCAGAATCTCTCCCTGAAACATCACCCATTTGGGTCCTTTGTCCCCAAAGCTCCAAATTCCTTGCTCCTGTAGCTGTTTTGTCAAGGTGCCAGGATCCCTACCTGGTTCCTCTTCCATGGCACCCCGGGTGGCTGCCGCGTCAGTCAGGATGGGCTTGTCCGGGCTGCAGCTAACCCAAAAGCCTCAGTGTTGTACGGGAACCAGGGCTGACATCTCGCTCAAGCGGGGGGAGTCGCTTTCGCCCTGGGGCTCAGGCTGACCTGCGCTTCGCCAGTCCTTACGATGAAGGGAAAGAGGACACAGTGGAGCGGTGTGATGCCTCTTGGATCTTCTGTTCAGAAGCGGCCGGTGCCAATTCTGCCTGCATTTTATTGATCCAAACAAGTCACCCTGCCATGCCTGATATCAGCAGGGTGGGGAATGTGTGATCTTCTGTCATCTTCTTTAACAGTAAGAGACCCAGAGCTGAGAGCCTCCTTCCAGGTAAGATCCTTACAGCACGGAGTGGAGTTGAACTGTTGCCTTCCTCTTTCCGATTCCGGTGCCCCTGTGAGCCTCTGGGGAGCCTCATCACTGTGTCCCCACAGATGCAACCAAAAGTCCCAAGATGTCACGTCCTTTGCTGGAACTCGCTTCCTCACCCTCCCCCCTGTCATTACTGATCTTCCATCTCAGGCCTTACCTTGAATGTTGCTTACTCTGAGAAGCCCGCCTGGCTTTACTCTGAGAAGCCCTCCTGGCTTCCCTGACTGAGTCCTGCTGTCATTTAGCGACGAGCCCCCTGCAAGTCTTCCAGGACTTATCACACATCTAACTTGGCCACTGCCCCTCATTCCGGCCGGAGTGAACAGTCCCGATGAGCGGCCACAGTATCCATCTGCTCGGTGCTGTACCCCAAGATCTAGTATGAACCCCAATGCTGTGAAAGCATCCAGTACATCTTGCTGGAGTGACTGGATGGCAAAAACAGAATTCGTCTTTACGGGTACGCTTTTCCTATATATATATTTTTTAAACCAAAGCAGGTAATTCAAATTTCTGTCCCTAAACCCTGATATACTCTTAGGTTTCGTTTTCCTTCTGTGTATTTCAACCCCCTAAACTAGAAATCACACTGGCTTTGCAAGATGGGAAGTCCGGCGTGCGTGTGCGGGCTCACTCACTCACTCACACACACTCACACACGCACCCATACTGCGAAATCTCTTCCCGGATTTTTCTTTTACTGTATGCAAAACTCCCCTGTGCATTTCTTTTATGAATTGGGCCCTTCTGTTTTATAGGCAGCACTATTCGCACTTACTGCAAAGCCATATTATGGCCACGGATTCTCTTTTTTATAGTCTTGGAACATGAGTCCCCGGAGGAAGTCGCTTCACAGAGGAACGGCCAGTAAACTGGGCTCAGGCGCTAGCGAAACACTCCTCTCAAAAGTGCATCAACCCCTGTTCTTACCTACTATCATCCTTCACCTTAACAAGCACACCCCAAAAAAAGTCCTCTGGTTTCTACGGCTTGTTAGGTCTATCATCTTTTTAATTAATAGTGTTTTTATGAAGCCGTCTGAACTGTGTCATTTCCATTATCAGAAACGCATTGCCATTAATGAATAATTTTCATTTCTGATCCCTGGTATCATGCTAGTTGATCTCCTGTTTCCGTGCCTTCGAATGATAGCATCGTTTTCTGCCCACGATCAAATTTAATTTGGACTCTGATTATATTATGCTGTTGCGACTCAAGTGTCAATTTCTGTCAGGCAATTAGGAGCTATAACCTGTGAAGTTAAGTTTGATAGGCATTGTAATTGGATTGTTACAGTAATAGCCTGGAACGTTCCTTTTCCTCCTGCTTCTTTGATTCTTGATGCGTACTCCCATCGCGAGAACAAAGACATTTGGTTATTATACAACCTTGGGATGCTTGAGACAACAAGGTTGCAAGTGGAAGTTTTTGCACCGGAGTGTGCTTCTGTCTGACTCAAAGTGTGGGACGTGGAAAGTTGCCGGATAGAAAAATCAGAACAAAGAGAAAGTGTTACAGAGCGCCCCTTGGAAGGAAAAGCTACAGGTCTTGGAAGTTAGCTTCAGGATTCCTGGCAAGTTGCAAAGAAGAAGCCCAAATAGCTTAGCATGGCCTGTCTCTCCCTCCTTCCTATCCCCTCCCTCCCCTCTCCCTCCTTCCCCTTCTTTCTTCTCTCCCTCCTTCCCCTCTTCCCTCTCCTTCCTTCCCCTCTCCCCCTTCCCCTCTCTTCCCCTTCCCTTCTCTCTCTCTCACAGTCCTTCTTTCTCTCCCTTCCCCTTCCCTGCTCTCCCTCCCTTCTCTCCCTTTCCTTTCTCCCTTCTTCCTTCCCCTCCCCCTCCCACTTTCCTTCCTTTCCTTGTTCTTCCCTCCCTGTCTCCCCTCCTCTTCCTTCTCTCTTCCTTCCTTCCTTCCCCCTTCTTCTCTCACTTCCTCTCTCTGCTCCCCTCCTTCCCGCCTCCCTCTCCCTTTCTCTTCTGTCCCTCATTCCTACAATCTTTTCTCCCCACCGAGCTATGGCTAAATACCTCATATGTCCTGGTGAAGAAGACAAGCCCTCCGTGCTCCTGGAGTTCATGGCTAATCGTGGAGAAATGAAGACAGATAAGGACAGAATGATGTGAGCATGTCCTTAATAAGAACACTGAGCACATCAGAAAAGCCTGGGTCTTGCCGGAGAAGGGAGCTTGGCTGCAAGGGAGGAGAAGGGCAGTCCAGCCAGTGGGAACGGCACCCACAGGTGCTGGGGGTGTGGGAGGATTTGCAGGGCAGAGTTCAGTGCACGATGCCCCACCAGGCCTGGCAGAGCTGAAGCTGGAAGAGGGTGGGCCAGATGACAAGGGAGAGGGGTCTGGGTTTCATCTGGAGCCCATGGGGGTGTAAAAGGTGCTGCAGTGATCATACCTACTTTGGAGGAGGGTGGCCGGGGTGGCTTCAATGGCATCTCTAGTGATCCTGTACCATGGTCCCCTAAAACTCGTTTGCCTCACAGCAACCCGGCTGCTCTTTACAAATGTGAATCTGGGCCGTGAGCGCGCTCACGGCTTGGGCTTGCAGACCTTCTGCCCCCCTTACTCTCAGATGAAGACCTAGCTCCGGGGCCACGGGAGGATTTGCAGGGAGGAGTTTGCTCTTCAACGCACTCTGCAGAAGGCCGACCACACTGGTTACCGTCCGAACCAGGGCCCTTTGGCACAGGAGGGCTTATTACTAATTCCACCTCAGGTGGCATTGAGGACTGTCCCAGGTAAAGCAGGAGGTAGCGTCACATGCCCATAAGGCCCACTTGGCATGGGTTGACTCTGGCGTCCTTCTCCAGGCCCTTCTCAAGTTCTGGCCCTTCCTGAGCTCGGCATGTTGACTCCACTGACCTTTTTAATTCCTCCCACTCCTCCAAGCTCATTCTTGCCACAGGGCCTTTACACATGCTGCTTTCTCTGTCTGAACCATGGCCCTCTTGCCTCCACTCATGCCCAAGCTCTCTTGCCAGCTAACTTCCAAAGGGGCCATGCAGTGGAAGGCACCAGAAGAAGATAGGTGGGTGGGGGGTGAGGTTAGACATTTCTTCCCCTCCTTCCATTTCTGCATCTCTGGCAGGAGCTCTCCTGCACTGTTTGGCTTTCAGCTGGTGTCTCCTCCTGCACAGGTTACCTTCCATTCTTCTGGGCTTGTCCCTTCCATCCTAGGGGTGCTAACAGGCCCCTGCAGTTGCTTGTCTCTGAATGCTCTGTGCCATTCCTCATTTGCTCTCTTAACTCCCTTGCCTCTGCTAGAAGTCTTTTCATTTGCATCATCAGTGGTGAACTCTGTGTCCTGCTGGGACCCTGACTGCTGCAGTAGCTTATTTGCTCTTCCTTCCTTCCTTCCTTCCTTCCTTCCTTCCTTCCTTCCTTCCTTCCTTCCTTCCCTCCCTCCTTCCTTCCTTCCTTCCTTCCTTCTTTTCTTCCCTCCCTCCCTTCTTCTTTTCCCTCTCTCCCTCCTTCCTTCCTTCTTTCCTTCTTTCCTTCCTTCCTTCCCTCCTTCTTATCTCTCTCATTCACTCACTTCCTCCCTCCCTCCTTCCTTACTATCTCTCTCCCTTACTCAGTTTCTCCTTCTTTCCTTCTTTTCTTCCCTCTCTCCCACCTTCCTCTTTTCCCTCTCTCACTTCTTTCTTCCCTCTTTCTTTCTTTTTTCTTTCCTCCCTTCCCTCCCTCCTTTCTTCCTTCCTACCTCTCTCCCTTACTTACTTTCTCCCTCCTTCCTTCTTTCCTTCCTTCTTTTCTTTGCTCCCTCCCTCCCTCACCTCTTTTACTTCCTCTTTTCCTTCCTTCCTTCCTTCCTTCCTTCCTTCCTTCCTTCTCTCTCCCTCCATCCTTCCCACCCTTCCCTCCCTCCCTCCTTCCTTCCTTCCCTCCTTTCTTTTCTCAGTACATATTCATAAATCTCCCACCCTGTGCCAGGCATTGTTCTAGTCACTGCATCAAGATCAGTGAAGAGGTAGAGAAATTCCCTGCCTCGTGGACATTCCGTTGCAATGGAAGAACACAGGGAACTAGCAAATCGTTGTACTTATAATATGACAAGGGTCCCGAGACAGCGGGGGAAATCAAGTAGGGTAAAGAGAATCATGAGCGTGGAGTATGTTTTCGGAGGTGGTATTTTATCAGGGGCTACTCTGATGCGGTGACATGGGTGGCTAGAGCTCAGAGGACGTGAGGCAGCACGCCACGCAGATCTGTGGGGGACGGACATTCAACAGACGTGCAGAGGGAACGCCAAGTGCAAAGAGCAAGGTAGATGTTGGCTCAATGTGTTCAAGAAGTCAAGAAGCCTGAGTGTCTGGGCCGGAGAGAGAAAGGGCAGAGCAGAGGGGTGGATGTGGGTGCCGCTGAGGGACCAGATCGTGGCCGTCTTGAGACATCTGTAATGATTTGGCATTGACTCTGAGATGGGACGGTAGGTAGGAAGGAATGACATTAGTCCGCTGGGCGAGAGTGGAGGGGGGCCATGAGGCAGGGCTTGGCGGCAGGGCCCCAGGGGACCAAGAATGATGGCAGGAAGCGAAGTCGTAGTGGAGGAGAAGGTGGGAGGGGTCAGATTCTGCATCTATCTTGAAAGCAGAGCCTAAATCTTCACTGAGCAATTGGACATGGAGCGTGGGGGAGAGGATGAGACACTTGGAAATGACACCAAGGCTTTTGCCTTTTGAGTTGCCACCTGCTAAGATGAAAAGACTGGGCGTGTCCTTATTTTGTTGTATTTGTTGGGGGGGCGGGGTTCAGAAGATCAGGACACAGCATCCTAAGCTGAGCACTGGACCAGGTCACTGGGGGAAAGAGTGTGCAATAGGGAAGAAGAGGGTCCCAAAACCATTTAATGTAGCTTGAGTGCACTTGGGTTGGGAACAGCGCACAGTGGTATTTTTGCCCTCAAGGCTCCAATTTTTCTGCTGGTCTTCACCATTGGCTTGTGGCCCTTATCCAAGACTGCGTCATTTGTTACCTATTTCCCGGTATCATCCTTCGTACCCGGGGCCTAGCATAGAGTCCTGCGTGGAGAAGAAGCTCAATTACTAAGTGTGCGAATGAATGAATGAATGAATGAATGAATGAACCAATAATTGAATGAATGAATCAATGAGGTACATCTTGACTTTCCAGGGTCATTATAGGCACTTTAAGGGCCACGGAGAAATCGCGTTCTAGGAGCTTGCCCCCCAGGGACACATGCCATAGTGAGAGGAGAGACCAAATACAAAATCCCATCTCTGCTACTTCCAGGCTGTGTCACCTTGAGTAGGACACGTCATCTCTCTGGGCTTCCGTCTTTCTGTAAAACAAGGACTATGGTGAAGGGTCAAGTGAGACAGTGGGTCACCAAGCTGAGCAGCCATGTTTTCATCCTTCCTTCTGCCCCCCTGCCCCTGCCCTCAGTGTCAGATGGGGCTGGGCATCGATGGATCAGCTCATTAATAATTATTAATGATACCATAATAACAAGGTCTCAGATTTTAACTAATAATTTCTATTCCCTGAAGCTCTTTTGTACATGTCGGTGGCTCTTGATGACCCGGTGATGGGGTCACTTGGACAGACGATAGTTACTGATTTTCCAGATGAGGAAACAGGGCTCGAGGGGCAGGTGACTTGGTCAAAGCCGCACAGCAACAGGCGTGATGGAGGGAGTGTCACAATCTGTTCTGGCTCACGCTCTTGCAAGGGGCCCCTTCCTTAGAGCCCTCAGCCCAGTCAAATGCATCTTACGTAAAGCACAAAGACTAGGAAGAGTGAAAGAAAGGCCTCGGCTGAGCTCTGGAGACCCAGGTGTGAGGCCCCTGCCCCCCACGTCATGCACATGTTGAAGCCCTGCTGGGAGAGGTCAGCAGGAAGGAAGGCGCGTGGAGCACCTCTTGGTGGGGTCAGTTTGCAGATCTGTAAAATGGGTTCTTTCCAGCCTCCTTCGCTGTGGTTATTCCCTTGGCATGCAATGTCCTCCCCCCTCCCCCAAATCTCCAAGTCGGTTCTCCCCATCCTTCAAGGCTTAGTTTAGGCGCCACCCCCTCCAGGAAGCCTGCTTTCATACCCTCTTACTCTCTTCTGATTTAAAGAGACCTACCCCTCTGACCCTCCACGGCAGTATATACCTCCCTGTGTGTCGCTGGTCACTTTCTCCCCCAATTAGACCTATGTGGGGACACACGTATCCCCTCGAGGGCAGAGGCAGTGCCGGGTCCACTCTTGCAACCCGCCCCAGCCGGGCCTGTGAGGGAGCCCCCCCCCCCCATGCAGCAGGTGATTAACTCCCAGGAGGGGACAAGAGAGCCTGGGGCCAAGTCTGGAATCGTGCAGGGCGCAGGCCAACAGGTGACTCAGGGGAGGGTGATGGAGGAGATGAAACAAGACGATCAAGACAGTTCTGGGTCTGAACGCCAGCTCGAGAGCCAGGGAGCTGCCTTTAGCAGCTTTCCCAGAGGAGGACGCCAGGTCTGCGAGCGACAAGGTGGCCTGCCCCACATCACAGAAGAGGCAAAGCCGGGACAGGCGTTTCTGTCGCTTGATCCTGCTTGTCCTGCTCCGTGAAAATTGCTTTGAACGACAGAGATGAGAGTACAGCTCCTGAAGCTGGGGCTCCCACCCTGCAGCCCAAGGTGGCCCAGTGCAGCCCACCCACCTTCACCCCAGGGGCATGCGGCTCAGCCTGGCTGGGACCCAGCTGGTTAAGTTCACCAGCCGTTAACTAGCCTCATTGCTGGAAGACTTTCCGAGAGCACCCAGGGCTTTGGCCTCCAGTGGGCGTGAATTCACTAACCCAGGTCAGCTCTCCGGCAGATGGCCTGCCATAGGGTTGGGGCCCAATAAAGGTGAGGCCTCCGTCTGTTCCTAGGTTGCTCTTCCAGTCTGGCTTCTACTACTGTAGATTGGGGCGGACCCGTCTCTCCGGGCATCAGTGTCCCCATCTGGTTGCTGAGGCCGCCTCCAGGACCACCGGTCAGCGCTTGCTCCACTGTGTTACCTGGGCCCCTGGCACCGGCCCAACCCGCAGCATCAGGACCAACTTCAGTCCCTGACGCGAGCCTCTGGCAGGCGGGCTTCAAGCTCTTAACGGTGGGGGATTAAAGGGCAGGGGCAGTGGGGCGGTAATCTCTGAGATGCTGACCAGGCTGTAGGACTGGGACCAGACTCCAGGGAGGAGCTGCCGGCGAACCAGGAGTGGTCACAATGGTTGAATGGATGAGCCCGGTTAGGGGGAGGCGGCCAGAGGCTTGAATTCTGTCTCCGCTGCCCCCTAGCCCTGCGGCCTTGCACAATCTGACCTCGATTTTTCTCATCTGTAAAATGGGGAGATAAGAGTACTTCCCCCATTTGTGTGTCAGAACTAGATGAGGTGATATGCCCAAGTGGGTGCCTGGCAGTGAACCCTGTAGCTCTTGTTATTGTTATTGTTCACTACTGCTGGGAGGGCGAGATTCCCGCCCTGGCTCGGTGCAGACTTACCTCCTTCGTCCCTGCCTTCCTTCCCCAGGGATAAGCGCTTAACTGCGCAGTGCTGGGGACACACCCACTGAAGAAGCTGAATAAGAAAACCCAGGCCTGCCCGCAAAGAGCTCCCTGCTGGTCCACCACTGGGGGCTGTGTTAAGAGCAGGGGCCATGTTCATTCATTCTATCTCCTACTGTGTGCCATGCAGGATCAGGGAAGGCTTCCCAGGGGAGGTGCCCAAGGAGTAGGGTCTTGGTGCTGAAAGAAGGCAACCTTCTGATCCAGGAATGCAAGGCAACAGAGAGCACAGATTGGCAAGAGAGAGGGGCTGGCTGCCTGAGTTGCCCTGCTTGGCTCCAGGCAGGATTGGCAAACCACAGCTTGGGGTCGAATCCAGCCCGTGGCTCGGTGGCTCGCAAGCTAAGACTGGTTTTTACGATGAACATTTGCAATTGATTTGAGGATAAGAGAAACCAATTCGAATGCCAGTGAAATAAGATGTTATCTCAAAAAAATTAGATTCTTCTCAGGTGGAGAACTGTATTACCAAAAAAATAGACTCAATTATTATCCTTTTCATTTCATCAATAAAAATTTGAGGAAAATTTTTCCTTCTCTTGTTCGATAAGTGCTTACATGATATCTTTGACTTTGCCTCTTGGCCTGCAAAGCCTCACCTTTTTACTCTGGCCTTTCGCAAAAGACATGTGCTGATTCCCGACTTAAATCCTGGGCAGAGGAAGAACGTCTTTGTTCACTGAGCACCTACTCTGTGCTAGGGAATGTGCCAGCACTTTCGCATACTGTTATCTTTCTAATCTTGACCTTTGCGGGAACAGGTCCTGTAGAATGCACCCCCCTTCCCTCCACCAAGAACGTGGCTGAGGGGGTGGAGGGTCAAAGGCACAACCTGTATAAACCAAGTCCCCCCACCCCCACCCCCCACCGTCACTCCCCACGTGGTCTTGGCTTCGCCTGGCATCTGGGGCATCGGCTCCGACCCAGCTGCTCCCGGCTGGCCGTGGGGAGGACGATCCCCAGCCCTGCTCAGACGGGGAGCTTGGGGCCGCACTAGGGAGACTGGTCATGCAGCTCGTACGGTACATGGCCAAGCAGGTATACATTTTCGCAAACTTAATGGAAAAGGCGAAAACGTGCACATTAAGAAAACAAATCCGAGTCCTCGGCGTGCCTCCGGACGCAGGCCTCGGCGTTGATAGCCATCTTTATTAACTTTCCGTCGTGCTCGATCTGCAGTGACAATTATCATAGCCAGGCGATCGATTCCTCATTAATGGCAAGCTCTTGAGCAGAACTTGCAAACCTGCCTCTTTCTGAAACGCGTGCTTCTTTTCCTAGGTTTCTGTGCTTGTGCAAAGAGAAATACCGTGCACTCGCTTCGAACAAACAAACAAACAAAACTCTCCAGCGTCGGGGAATCTCATTCCGGGGGGGCGGCCGCTGACTTCTTGCACACCAAACACCCTCATCCTCTCCACCGCACGGCCTGATGAAGGGACACGCTTAGAAGAATCCCATTTTTCTCTGATGTCAGAGATGTTTTAACCAGCTGGGGGCAGAATTACATTCTGGAAATTATAGGGGATGAGGGAAAAAAAAGTGAGTATTACAAATACAGTAGTCTTCCAGTCTGATCTTCACTATTAATGCATTATAAAACAACTTAAAAAATCCTATCAGGAGAAGTGATGTTTGAAGCCACGTTATATTTTAAAAAGTGTCAGGACATAGGCGAGTTTATATTTGACAAGCAATTTAAATATTTCAATATATTTTATATCTTTAAAAAAATTGCCATGATCAAAAACCTAGATGAAACTCTTTCATTTGGTACCTGGATAGGAAAACATTGAGTTACAAATCTTTTTGACAATGCGGATTCTGGGTGTTACATAACCATTTTTAATCTTCTGAAATATTTCATTGCCTGGGAAAGCAAATCAGGGACGGGGGATTGTGTGCTTTTAAATTCATTTGTCTTAACACCCTTTCACTTTCTTGTTCTGCTTTGATGGTCTGATTACTTCTCTACATAAATATAAGCCGGAATTCATTCTGAGTATAAGCCTTATCTCTTTCCTCAGTGGTGATATGGGATGCGGAGGGCCTTTTTTTCCCCCTGTGCTTCAAAGTGAATTTAGTAGTGAATGGCGTCTGCCGTTGCAGAAAAGCCCATTTATTTATCCCTATAATCGGGACGCCACAGACAACGGAGCCCGGGGCCTCCTTATTTCAGGTTAGATGGAGCAATGATTTACTGAGCACCTACTATGAGTCAGGGACCCGGCTAGGCGTGGCCCTCCAGGAGGAACAGCTTGCCCGCCTTGGCTTCCTGAACCTTGTAGTTTCCTCCCCCCCCCCCCACACCCCCAATAACCTTGCTCCTCTGCACTCAGGGAGGGAGTGGAAAGTGGATTCCTGGGACTGTCTGAATCCAGTTCCTCCCGGTGGGGACCAGGAGGGCAGCAAGAGCAGGTGCGCGGGGGGGGGGGGGGGAGGTGTACTCTTGTCAGGGGTGGGAGCTGGGGAGGGCAGGAGGCAGGGAGGGGGGTTAGTGATGATACTTCCTGTGCCTTGCATTATTTCTCGGGCTCATCTCCAGGTTGCAGCCCTTGCTGCCTTGGTTTCTGGGTCATTCTGGATGCCGTGGAAAACCTTTTCCTCCTGACATTATAACTCTGCCCAGATTCCTTTTGTCAATCCCTTCCCTGTCTTTTTTCTTGGCCCTGTCGATGAAACAGTCCCCGAAGCGAGGGGGTCCTCTGGTCCCGCGCTCCAGTGCAGCGAAGGGGCAAGAAAGCCCCCAGAAGGACCCAAGCTCCATGGAAGGGTTACCTTGCGAATGGCTCCTCTGGGGGCACCTTAGCCAGAAAAGGTCCCAAGTTGGTTATTGTCGAGAGCTGGAGATGGAAAGATGCCCCGTGGGTAGGAAGCCAAGCCTTCTAGTCACAAGGTGGCATAATGGGAAGCAGCAATGTTCCATCTGGAGACAGCTCGGAAGGTAAGGTGGCCAGATTTGGCAAATGAAAATATAGGCCGCCAGTTAAATTTGAATTTGAGATACACACAGATAAGGCGGTGTTTGGGACAGGCGTTAAAAAGAAAATTATCTGTTGTGCCTCTGAACTTCAAATTTAACTGCCTCTTGCATTTTTCCCATTACCTTCTCAGAAAGGTAGGCTCTGTGTCACTGTTTTCCCTCCTAGCTGGGCTCTATTCAGGTGCGAAGGAGCTAGACCACCTTGCGTATTGATTTATTTTTTTAATTTTAATTGGAAGGCAGGGCTTGGAGGCTTCCATGCCCTTCCTGTGAGAGCTCTATCAGCACCTCGTCTCCTAGAATGATTCAGCCTCAAAGTCCCTTAGGCCCCTTGTCCACACAGATGGCCACCCAAGTCCCCCCCCCCCCCCCCGTAGGAATTTGGGAGCTTCTCTGACTTTAATCAAATATGCTTTCAGGGAATCTCCCTTGGACCAGTGAATCCCCATTTGTGTTAAGTAGCTGGCAAGGCCACGGGATGGCCTCCCTACCTGTAGTGGAATTATCTTTGTAAAAGGCCACGTCAATCATGTCGTCCTTGCGCTTAGCAACCCTTGCCAGGAGGTTACATTTCATCATTAGAAATGACTCACCTGGCGAGCTCTTGCTTATCCTTCAGGGATGCCCTTTCCTCTAGCAAAGCCCTTCTCTTCCCCATCCACCCCACTGCATCCCTGTCCCACCAGCCCAGAGCTTGCAGGCCCTCTGTGTGCCTTCAGGGCTCTCTGGAAACGTCCCCTCACAGCCGCTGTCACCCTGTGATATAAGTTCACAGTTGGCACATCTGCTTCTTTCACTAGGTTCTCAGCTCCTTGAGGGCATGAGATCTGAGATCTGATCTGTCCATTGCTGTGTCCTGGCACCTGGCAGAGGCTGGTCCGGAGCAGGTGTTCAGGACGGGTTTACCAGATGACTGGCAACTGGTTGAGTGAATGAGCAAACCAATGAGTGCCTCAACGCATGAATGAGTTACAGAGGGTTTTCCATGACTCTGTAAGCAGTTATGATATAATATCAGGTACAAAATTCAGGAGAATGGCTTTTATGCAAAAAATATATACATTAAACATTCTTGAGTAAAAGGAAGAAGCTCATACGCAGAAGCAAGGACAAGCCACACGAGTCCACACATGTGAGGCCAAAGACATCAAGATGAGAAAGTACGCAGCAGGTGCAGCCCTTTACCAGGTGTCTGAACCAGTCAGGTTCACCTGCTGAAGCCTGCAGGGCTAACCGATGGTGCTGGGCCTGTGTGCTCTCAATGCTGCCCATGACCCTTTTCCTGTAGGAGGGGCTTCAGATAGGATGGATGCCAAGTGCACAAAATCCGAGTAGCCAAAGGAGTGTTGGAGGGGCTTAGTACAAGAATCTTTTTAATTTTCTGACTGTTGCATCTCCCTCCCTCTGTACTTACACTTCCCTTCCTTTGGGGGAAATTCTGGATTCTGTGCTGACTCAGTTGTGGGTGCCCCCTTCCCTCTGCCACCTCCCCTCCCAAGCTCAAAGCAAGGTGTCCAGATCCTTCTCTCAACCAGCTTGGTGGTGTAGCCAGAGGGTAGGCTCATGACCTTGGCTTAGCCTTTCAGGCCAGTCCCTAGGGGCGGCTTTTGTGTGTGGTGTCTCCTCAGGGGCTGTGCATGGTTGTGGATGCTGTGTCTGCTCCTGGGGTCCCCCCAAGCCTGGTCCTCCACCTCCCATCAGATCTGTCTACCCCCAACATTCTGCCAGTAAGTTCTCCCTGCCTTTGGACAGAAACCAGCCAGAGTAAGTTTCTATTAATTTAAGCCAAGAACCCAGGGGAAGACACAGGTTAATTGGTTAAGCAGCCAGTCAATGTTCAATCCATCTGGGAAGCTTCTACGCACCCAGTTATGTGTTAGGAGGCCCTGCAGGTTCTGGGTAACCCCATCCTTTCTCTTCCAGCAGCCCAAGGCACTGCCCACCACCCAGTGCTGACCCCATGTTGTGGACTGATCGTGTCTCTCCAAATTCAGATGTCGAGGTCCTAATCCCCAGTGTGATGGCATTAGGAGGTGGGGTCTTTGGGAGGTGGTTAGGAATCGATGAGGCCTTGAGGGTGGGGCCCTGTGATGGGATTAGCGCCCTCATGAGAAGAGGAAGAGACACCGGAGCTTCCCCTCTCTGCCCAGGAGGATGCAGAGAGAAGACAGCCATCTACAAACCAGAAGGAGGGCTCTCACAGAGAACTGAATCTGCAGGTTTTAAATCCTGGAAGCATGAGAAGGGGAGATCTGAAGACACACACCTGAGTGGGTGCATAACCATCCGGCAGTGGTAAGAACAGCACGTCATTTACTGAGCGCCCGCAATGTGGCAGGAGCATGCTACGTGACACCCACAGAATTCCTTCTTGGCTCTGTCCCATCCAACCTAGCGATACTTCGTCTTTGTGTCCATGTCACCAAAACCATGGGGCCCCTGCCCGGAAAATGCACTGATGCCTTCACGACGCTATAAAGTCAAAGCGAAATTTCCACGGGCTGACAGAGTCCTTACTGAGCCAGGAACTCAGGGAGCCCGGCTGTGTTCGTCTGATTGCACTGCAGGTCACTTAGCCCCTGTATGGACAGCCGGCAAACTCCTAATTGGTAACTGATGAAATTATCTCGTTAGGAAGATAAATGGCTATACTAGTGGCGGGAAAACAACCCCAGCGTCGAACAATGTAATTATATGTGGGTTAGATTCAATATTAAGTCACCCTGTGAGCATGTAAAGTGTATACTTTGGCTCCTGGACTATTTATCTCCACGGACTTGGTTGTTGGATACGAACATCTGATACGGGAAGGCAAACACCCCACTGTGGTGGTTACGTGACTTGAGGAGGAGGGCAGACTGAGCTCAGCACCTTGGGTCCTTTTTAAACACGGAGGGTTCATTTGTTGATTGCTGGCACAGGGAGTCCAGCCTTGTGGCTTGAGGATACATACACAGAATCCAAATGTTCTTGCAGGAAGAGACAGAGATGGATATTCTAGGGCCAGTCCTGTCTTTCTGTAGAGGAGTAAATTTGGCACAGAGAAGGATGGGAGGCTCATGCCAAAGGTCCCACAATGAGGTGGGATCGGAGCAGGGACTGCGGTCAGTCTTCTGGACACGTCCAGCAAGCACCTCCCTGTCCACGGTCACAGCTGGGCATTGGGACGGGCCCACGTTGCCCCTTGAGAGTGCACAGCCCTTGCACACTTCAGTGTCTTTGTGCTCACTTCTGTTCACCAGCAGCTATTCACTTCTCAAACATTGACAGGGCCACGCAATGCCCCTCTGAAGTTTCTTCTTCCTCCTGTGGGCTCTTCCCCCACCTTCCCCGGGCCTGGAAGAAAACCCAGCATTTAATAGCCCTTACTAACTGTTAGTGGAGGGATGGACAAATGCAGGATAGAAATTGGTCATCCAGAAAATTCCCATATGCTGACCACTCTCCCTTCCTCCTGCACCTTGTTTTCAGTGTCATGTCTCTTAACTTTCGTGCAGGGTTACGAAGTGCCATAGGATGCTCTTTCTGCATGTCCTGGGAAACGTCTAATTTGTGATGTTTCATTCAGGGTTAAGAACCAGAAAAGAGTCTATCCCCTCGGGTAGCTGGTATCATTCATTGCTTTCGGACAATCCAAGTTATAACATTGAGTTTCCATCTTTGCTTTGGCCACTAGGAAACTCAGAACCTGGTTCTAAATCAGTCCCAGCAACTTTGCTGACCCGTGCTTGTTAAAACCACATTTTCTTATTTCTATTCCTGTTTTATTAATCTTATTTCATGTTGGCTGTGTAAGATGCCTCAAAGCCTTTTTTTTTTTTTAAATGAAAGATGCAGGGTATAACTACATCTGATGAGTATGTTTTAAAAATAACTTTGCAGAAGAATAACCCTCTGTGTTATTTCAGGATTCATAATCTAGGTTACAGATTATCTGAGCTTCTGGGGTTTCCTGATTATCAACAATGGGGAGACTAAGTCTTTATATCTGAGATGATTTTGCCCCATCCCTGCCTGCACTGTGCGGCGGGGCTCTGTCCTTGCAGGCCTCCCCTTCTAGACAGTGGGTTCTTTGATGCAGTCCCATGCCTTCTGCCTCCTCACCCCCAAGGTCCACAGCCAGGGTTATCTGAAGGGACCTGCCACATCCCTGCAGCTTTCCAGAATTCTTTCTTTAATGCTTACAAGGGGTGGGTAGGAAAAGAATGGAAATAAGGTAAAAACCCAAACACCGATTATTATCGTTTCTTGTTAATTTTGGTAGAATAACTGGTTTCTTATCATTTTATACAAGGTTCTTCTCAGTTTGACCACAGATTAACTCTCTAGCCTCTTTTTTTGCTCCTTCCACTTCCCACACATCAGTCACATCAAACTTTTCTCTAGTCTTCAAACATGGGATGCCCTTTCCTTCATGGCTTGCCCAGGCCAACTCCTATTCACCCTTCAAAACCCCAGCACAATGACTTGTCTTTATGAGACATTTTTCTAACCCTAACCCCCACACCTACATATTTGATCTTTTCTTTTTAAGGGCTCCTGCATGTTTACATATAGCTTTCTAGAGCATATGTACGTATATACATCCATGTTTACATATAGCTTTCTAGAGCAATTAGACCATCATATTGTGATGGATGACGGTTTTACCTGAAAGAGTAGTTAAGAGCCTGCATTGTTGGGTTTGAATCCCAGATCTGCCACTTAGTAGCCATGACTTTGGGCAAGGTACTTGGTGGCCCTGTACTTTAGTTTCCTCTTCTGAGAAATGGGATAAAAGAAGTATCCCCATGGGGCGCCTGGGTGGCACAGCGGTTAAGCTTCTGCCTTCGGCTCAGGGCGTGATCCTGGCTTTCTGGGATCGAGCTCCACATCAGGCTCCTCCGCTATGAGCCTGCTTCTTCCTCTCCCACTCCCCCTGCTTGTGTTCCCTCTCTTGCTGGCTGTTTCTATCTCTGTCGAATAAATAAAAATAAAATCTTAAAAAAAATTTTTTTTTAAATTCTTAAAAGAAGTATCCCCCTCATAGGAAAAGTAGATAAAGTTGTGCTACGACAGTACCTGGGATATAACAAGCTCTGAGTCAAGATCGGCTCTGTGTTTAACCTCTTGTCTTTCCCTTGACTCTTTAGGATAGGGTGTCCATTATATTTATGCCAGATTCTCTTGTCTTTTCCCAAGGGTGTGTGGTAAAGTTCTAGTAAATGACCATTAGGTAAACGACGGAACGGGAGAGTTAGTTTATGAGAAGTATTATTTCTTCACTCAGAGAAGCTTGTTTATTTTAGGAAAAGGTCCTCATCCTCTCCTTCCAATGACAAAACATAGCCTCCATCTCATATCTGGCTTGGGAGAAGCTTCCTTGGAGAGAAAGGAGTTGTGCAGACCTTTGGAGGGTATCTTCATCCCTCCTGTGTCCTCCCTCCCCACCTTGGATTCAGCAGATCAGCTCGTCCCACGGGAATTGCCCTTCAAACTAGCAAATCAGAAACCTCCAGTGGAGTTGCGCCCCCATCAGGGCAGCTGACTCCCTCGAGGCCTATGGGGAGAATGAAGGGGACATAGAAATGACTTGGGGTTTAGCAGCAAGGGATCCGGGTGGGCTCCAACACCCTCCCCTCCCCAGCCAGCTTGCCTGGAGTTCCACTGGACCTGGGACCCTCAGGAAAAAGAGTTCTGAGGAGAAATGTCACCCATCCAGCACTTACCGAGCTGGATGTCAGGTCACCTGTGAGGCTCTGGTCCAACGATGGGAAGAAATATGGGTAGTTCAGTGGGTAGCTACAACCCACTCTGAAAAATACACACTCTAGAATATTCCCAGTGAGAATGCTAGGGTTGGGAAGAATGCTAGGAACCCAGAACAGACAGGTGTGTCCCAGTGGTAGAGTGCATGGTAGGCTTCCTGAAAGAGGTGATGTCTATACTCCCAAAGGAGTGAATGGGAGCTGGCATGATCAGATCAGAAAGTTTTTAGGAGGTGAATAAAGTAAGGTTTAAAAATATCTTCCAAATGTTGGAGCTTCCAACAGTATGATTCCACGGGGGCAGGCATCTGACCTTGGGAGTGGGTCAAAACCCTCTGAGTGTTGGGAAAGCTTTTATCACTTGACAACCTGGTGCAGGTCCATCTGCGGCTGTTATTTTGCAATCTACATTATGTTAATGATAACATTAGGCTCACTCAGTGATGTGTAGCCCCTGAGGTTGCCCCCATCCACAACCACAATCAAAACAGCATTAATTCCTCTTAAATATTTTGCAAAACACTAGGGAGAAAAAGCATTTCTTCGAAACGGCATTTATTTACCGCTGCTTGCAATCACATTGTAAACATAGAACTTCCTTGGGCTGAAGAGCTTTTTTCTGTATAATTCCCGATTATAAATTGTGATTTAAAACTATTGTGATAAGAAAACCCCATAACCACCACTAAAATGAGGGCGTTTAGAAATGTCCTAACCATGTATATTTCACAGCTGGAACAGATCTCTTTGGGGAGGGTCTCACCTCACTGGTGTTGGCAACGTACAATTGAATTAGTCAAAGTATAATAAAGAGTGGGGGAAATGCGGAGATATAAGGACCGAAAATAAAATAAAGATAATTTAATCATTAAAACTGGCACTGGTTTTAAGGACATTCATTGCTATGGAGATGTTAAAGCAGATTCCAGCTTGCATTTTAATGGTGAACTTAAATAAATCTGAGTCCTGGAGAGAAGCTGCTAAGTGTATGGAATCTGAGCTAATCAGAGAAATCTCTCCGACTTGGAGTAAAAGCCTGGGAGTCGTTTGCAGGGAAGTTGAATAATCCAAACCCTGTCTGGTTGTCTTGAATTTATTTTCAAGTTCCTTGATTTTCAGAGTCAAGTCCAAACTCTGTAACCAGACACCTGGGGCCCTGCACACTCAGGAGCCCACTTCTTTACCAAATTCCCATGGCCCAGACCACGCTGGCCCTCAAGTTCAAGTGGCCTGGCCCACCTCTCCCTCAGGGTTCATCACAAAGACATCCCATTTCTTGGTAACCCCCCGTGCTGTCCTTGATCTCCTTTCGGGGAGTGATGCCATGCAGTGCCTCGGAGCTCCGGTTCTGTACTCGCACTGCTGGGGTTCAAATCCTGGTTCTGACAATTACCGAGACTCCGTTTCTTTATCTGTAAAATGGGGATAACCACAAAACCTTCCCCAGGGTAAGTGCTGATGTAAGTGCCAGTGACTTCTCTGTGCCGAGAAGCTACCGAGTGGTTGCTCTGAATTACTGTCATCATTGGAGTCCTCGTGCGTCCAATCTCACATGGCCATGGATGGACACGGATGCTCTCCCCACTGGAATTCATGGGCCTCGCGGAAGGAAAAGATGACTTACTCGTCTTTGCAAGTAGTAGATGTTCAATAAATGTGCTTAATTAATTAGATTCTGCTAGCAGCAGCATATTTCTATTTGAGAAAAGTGGATGGTTTCTGTCTGTATAACAATAAATGACTAATTATTCTCTTTCTGGTGACTCGCTGGTAATAGAGAGGACATTTGGTGTCCCCATGTGCCTGGCATGCAGCTAAGTGCTTTCCGCAGAAGTCTCTGACATCAGGATTACCATCCTCACAAGCCAGTTCATTAGTTAGAATAATATCTTTTTTTTTTTTTAAGATTTTATTTATTTATTCGACAGAGATAGAGACAGCCAGCGAGAGAGGGAACACAAGCAGAGGGAGTGAGAGAGGAAGAAGCAGGCTCATAGCGGAGGAGCCTGATGTGGGGCTCGATCCCAGATCGCCGGGATCACGCCCTGAGCCGAAGGCAGACGCTTAACCGCTGTGCCACCCAGGCGCCCCTCATTAGTTAGAATAATATCTGAACGTGAGCATGGGGGACACAGCCCCACCTCCTAACAGTTTGCAGGGAAGCGACACTGACTGGGGAGCAGCAGCCACAGAACGACAGCCAGGTGCAGTGCAGGAGGCTGGCTGGGAGCTTGCTGTGGGGTGGCTGCCTTGCTGGGCCATCACGAACTGTGCGCATCCCTTCCCGACTCCAGGTTCGGTGAGTGACGTCATGGTGGGGGCTGGAAATTGGCCAGAGTGGGAGTATTTACACCATGGTGTTCGGCAAACGCTTTGATTTGTTTCTGGTGAGGTGGTTTACCAATGCAATGACAATGACAGTGACACAGTGACAATGGTATCCCATGGAAGGGGCGCGTGAACCTTGGAGGGCAGCTGGCCATCTCTGCTGGGTATAATAATAACCCGGTTGCAGGGGTGAGGAAACGGGGGTGCAGGCATGCTAGCTCACGTCCTACCCCCTCCCCCAGACTGCAGAGCCAGTGAGCAGTGAGCCAAGAAGGGCTTCTGACTCTCGCTCTCACCGCCCTGCCATCTGGCCTCCCAAACCCAGAACACTTACTTGCAGGATTATTAGCAATTCTATTTTTAATGTACACACGTGTTTGCCCTCCCCTGAAACTATTTCAGAGCGATAGGGGAAAAGAGAATGCTTTCTTTTTCTGCAACTAGGTTTAATTAGAATCGAAGCCACTTTATTTCCTCTTTTATCATTATTAAAAATAAATTTTTCTTTCTTTGTCCGAGGATTGTCAAAGGAAACGTTATTGAATAGGATCCCGCAGCTATGAGCGTTGTTCTATAACTATTAAGGCCCAAACAGCATTTTTTTTTTCTCTTTCAGAAAATGTGGTGGCTGACTATTTTTTACTGAGTATTTTCCTAGTAAATCTCCCTGCTAAATTGGCCACTTTATTCATGATGATTTCTTCAAATATATCATTCTTGTGGCACAATATGAATAATGAAGAGGAATATTTTCAAACACATACAGGGCTCTGAATAAAACGGATGGGTGCGGCATTAAGCAAAGTCAATAGGGGCATGACTAGCCCTTGCTGGCCTCATGCAGGCCCTGGACCAGGGACCCTCTGCCCCTGCAGGATGCTCCCCGTCTTTGGCCTAAGTCCCAGCACCCAGGGCTGGCAGGAGCATGCATGTGAAGTTTGTAGGCTCCCTCAGCTTTGCCTCGTGCAGCCCCGCTCGCCCGTGCGCAGCCTCTCTCGGACAGGTAGGAGGGCACCCCACTGAGACACCTGCCATGGGTGCCTCCCACCAGCTGCGAGGTCTTGAGAAACCTAGCTCACTCCTCTGAGCCTCTATTTCCCCATCTTGAAAATGGGGATCATTAGATCGGAGAAGCACACATCTAACTACTTGTAAAGTACTCAGCACCCTGCAGGCGGGGGCTTGTGCTCTGTGCCACGCTCGGCATCATTATTACCACTGTGGTCAACCACATGTTGGTACCTTTGTGGCAAGCTCGGGAGTGCATCGCCTCAGATTGGGCAAACTGTCGTCCTGGTTGATGATGTTCTAAATTACAAACATCAAAAACTTCCAGGGAATTTTCAAAGTAAAATTACTGATTTCTCTTGGGGAAAAAAATTCATTTCCCCCATTCTCACCCCCGTAATGCCCTCTACACCTGACGTGCTTCACTGCGCCTGCACGTGTAGGCTCAAAAGTATGAGGTTCCCCCTTGGACAATGGAGAAAATGAACTTGGTCTGTGCTGGGGGTTAGGAATCCCCCCGGGACAGAGTGGAGGATGAGAGGCAGAGGCAGGAAGAAGAGTCTGGGAGCCATTGCTACAATGCCGGGCGTGGTTATTTCTGGTGACTTCTTCCTTGTTGATGCCAACCACAAGTTAACCGCCACTGGGGCAGGGTTCTCAGGAGACCAACAATGTTGCCTCAGCCTCCACTTCTCAGGACAAGGTCCTCTTGGGTGCCTCCCCCGCCCTGTCCCCAGCCCGCCCAGAGTGGCACTTGGGGACAGTGGATGTTTCCAAATGAGGGAATCGTTTTGGTGCCCTTATAGCCAGACAGACGTTCAGCAAACATTTTTCAGGCACCTCCTATGTGCTGGGGACCATGCTCATTTCTCTAACATTGTCTCATTTAATTGAAAACATCCTTCGTAATCTTTACCTGATGTTATTTTACGTGACACATTGATTTCTTTGTGAAGGTAGCTTCAAGCCTCCTGTCTCTCAGGGCAGACTCAGTCTGTTCACCACCGCATTCCCGGTGCCCAGAATGGGGTCTGGGACCAAACTGATACCCAATAAAAGTTCTTGAATGAACGAATGAGTGAATGAGTGTGTTCTCCACGCTGTCTGACATGGGCGTTAGCGTCCACGTGACTGGGTGAGGAAGACAGTTTCAAAGAGGATGAGTATAACCTGTTAACAGAGGTTAACAGCCAGGACTTGGGAGTCTGGCAGACTTGGGGTGTTTTATTTTGTTGGACTTATTTTCTCTCTCTGAGCCTCAGTTCCCATATTAAAAAAATAGGGACCATAACAGACCTGGCCCCCATGGTGGTTGTGAGGCTTACGTTAAGTCAGACAAAGGGCGTAGCTCAGTGTCTGGCATACAGAAAGCATTCAATGAACTACAGCCAAAGTCATGACCAAGAGGTAGGACTGAGGTGGGAGTCGTCTCTGTTGTTGGCTCCTTTTCCTGCCACGCGCCAGGCTGGAGAGGCTGGGGTGTGTCCTGCAGATGCGGGGCATGTGCCATCAGCTGGAGCGTGCAGGAGAAAGAGCGGTAGGGGAGACCGGGTACCAGGAGCTATGCTCTTGCTCCTTCCTGGTTCAGGACCAGCCGTCTCCCCTTGGAGGGCTCCGTGTGATCTCAGGTGTGTGAAGTGAAGACCTACTGCGTGTCAAGCACAGTGCTAGGTCACAGGGATGGATGAGGCACAGCTCTTGCTGTCAAGTATTCTCTCAGTCTCAAGCTGCAGAGTGATGGGAAAGAGAAGTGGACGGTATGAGAGTCTGCTGGCTGCTGTCACAAATGGGCACAGCCCGAGTGGCTTTTACAACAACAAGAATTCATTATTTCACTGTACTGGAGTCCCAAGTCCAACATGGGTGGGCGGGGCTGTGTTCCTTTCTGGAGACTTCCAGGAACGAGCTGACTCCTCGCCTTTTCCTGTTTCTGGAGGCACCTGCATTCCTTGGCTTGTGGGCCACCATCACTGCAACCTCTGCTTCCATCGTCACATCCTCTGTCCCACCCTTCTGCCCCACTCTTGGAGGACCATCAGGCCCACTTGGATAGTCCAGGGTCACCTCTCTGTCTCAAGATCTTAACTTGCTCACATCTGCAAAGTCCCTTTGCCATGTAAGGTGACATGCCACGGGTTTTGAGGATTGGGATGCGAACATCTTTGGGGGACGTTATTCTGTTGATCACAATGACACAAGATTGGTGTACTGACAAGGGTTAAGGAGGGAACCCAGAGGTGGGGCATTTCATGGAGCTTGAAGGTCAGACTTTCACCAACTGGAAAGGAAGGGGTTGAACTAGCTGGTCCCCAGGTCCCGAACTTGACCATCCTAGAATCTGCAAAGGCCACCGCAGTGTCCAGTCCAGGATTCTGATTACACTGAAGCTGACTACTTGTCAAGTCAACATCTTTGCAAATTATAAACAGCAGGAACAAAGGGTCAACACCTAAGAAGTTCAGGCTCCCTTCATGAACATGTCCTCCTGTCTTCTCCCTACAGTTTTCCCAACATGCCCTGCCACCAACGCCCACGGCCATGTGAACCAAGAGCATTTCCTCCAACAACTCAGAGGAACTTTGACGCTGACTAAGGGGTTTTGGAAAAGGAATAGTAGCAATGGGGCTGAAGAGCCACCATCCACCCCCTGGCCCCTGCCACACAGATAATCTCCTTTTAAACCATGTTTTTCTGAAGGCCCAGCTTCCTGTGGTTGACTGTGTGATTCATCACAAGGAGAAATTAGTCACCCGGGATTACATACAGCATCAGCTAAAACAGGAAGAAAGCTCCCTGAGTCATCCCCAGAGCGGGTGGCAAAAACCCTTGCTCTGAGCTAGGTGTGGACCCCGGAATGAGGGGGACCCTCGGACTCCTTCATTGGGTGGACTAGAGCTTCCAAAGGAGAACCTGCCTGTTTTTCTCCAGCCTTCCAAAGGAAGCCCAAGGAAGACTCGAATGTGGAAAAGCACGTTCTACGCTTGCCTCAGGGCCTTGATGGGTGATTGGCATTGGGGGGCACCCTGTTTGCTCTGGCAGGTTCTGGTGGATTACAGAACAAAATCACTGGGAACATCGGCCCCGTGCTTCTGCCCATTGCATATTCACTTTGTATTTTTAGTTCCCAAACCTTGACATCTAAACTCCCTGTGCTGTGGCTCGGGCGGCAGCCTGCCAAGCTTCCTGTGAAGTCCCCGCTGCCGAGCGTCCTCACTCTTCCTGCAGAACGACTCAATCCAGAGCCGGATCATCCTGGAGGAAGACAGTGTGGGCGCTGAGGGGTGTGGGTGGTGACGGAGGTGGAAGCAGCCACCTGGAAACCTAACTCAGCTACCCAGACACGCTGTGCAAGTCGGTGGTTTCCTCTCCTTTGGGAAGTCATAGCTTCTCCAGCTCTCCCCGTTGCAACACACGCATGTGCACACATGTGCACACACACACACATATACACACACGTACCCTTGACAGAGCTTCTGCGTCTGTGCAAGAGATAGACTAGATGCTTCTCTATGGTGGTTTAGGGCATCCAGCACAATTTCCTTTCTTGTTTTCCAATCTTTAAAAATGGTTAAAACTCTCCATAGCCTAAGGAAAACAAGGGCTCTAGAAAAGGAGCAAAAAGTCTGAAGGAAAAACCAAAGCAGGCTGACCCGATGGCAGAGACACAAAAACAGGTAAAACAAATAAATGACTTAAGGGATAGACATGGGGTAGGATAATGAAGTCTACACTGATTTTAGGGTAGAAAACGGAAAACTGACAATAAAGAAATTTGAATTAGTGATGTGGAAGACAAAGCTGAGACTCCTTCTAGAAAGAAGCAGCAAAGAAAAAAGGTAAATCGATGTGAGAGTTCAAGGTAAGTACCGATAATAGAAAAGATAAATTATTGCACATTCTAAGGAAGAAACCAGAACAGTAGAAATGGAAGCTCTAATACAGATGTTTGGAGTAAATTTTCTTAACCTGAAAAAATGAGCTAAAAATTCAGGTCTCAGGGAGATAAAGTGACCTGCTTTTAAAGACTTTGACATCAAGGGTTAAGGCCAAGAGAGGACAAGAGACTTTATCAGATTTCAAGATAGATCAAGTGGTATCCTCTTGCGTTTTCTTATCTGCCCACAAGCCTGTGAACACACACACACACACACACACACACACACACACACACACGCATGTGGGTGCATAAAGAGAAGGAAACGTTAGAAACAGTCAAAGAAGGGAAAAATTGGAGAAATTATTTTCAAGAGTGGCAGCATGGGTAAGAATTAGGCTCTAGGCCTGGCTTGGTTCCCCCAGGCTCTACCACCGACCAGCCAGATGATCTTGAGTGGGTCACCTCACATCTCTGAGACCTAAATGAAGAGTACCAGGAGCTTTGTCCTTATGTTCTTGTGGGCGTTCCCGAGATTAGGCACGCCCAGCTCCCAGCAGACAGGCAAACACGGAGGAAGCTCTCCTCCGGGGTTAGCTGCTTTACTAATATTTTAAAACAGAGAGCGAGTGAGGTGTGGAGGCAAATGTGAATGGTCCTGGCTGTCTTAGGGAAGAAGACAAAGGCAAGCAAGACAGCAAGATCTTTAGGAAAGTCATACGTAGGGTCTTTTTTGCAGGAAGGAGAAGTCTATGGGACAAGAGGATTAATTGAGTGTTTCCAGGAGTGGGCACAAATTCAGTGTCTGGGCATCATGAGCCCCCAGTCAGGGCCCATCATCTCTTTAGCCTGATGTGGGCATCCAGAAGGCGAAAGGCCCACTGGGGCAGGTGGGTCTGTTCCTGCCCTGCGTGTCCCTTAGCAATTTCAGGTGGGGCTGAGCTGCAGCGGGAGGGGGGGACACCAGCATGAGAAAGACGAAATAATCTAACCAGTAGACCAATGTCTTGAGTCATACCTCTTGAAATATACAGTGAAAAGTCACTTTATAGACTCACAAGTGTTTTGAACTGGAAAAAACATTTGTCATCGGGTATTCCAGCCCTGCCCCCATAGCCCAGAGGAGGGAAAAGGGAAGCAGACAGTGGAAATGACTTTTATAAGTTCACACGTCTCCTTAATAGCTGGAGGCTTGGACCCAGACAGTAGTTTCATGCACCTGGGAGTCCGTGTTAGAAAGCAAAGGGCTGTGGCTCCATGAATTCCTTCAGTCCTTCTGACAACCATCTGGCTCAGACAAGCAGAGATTACACATTCCTGTTTAAAGAAGGGAGGGGCATAAGGACTAGTTCTCATAGCTAGTGAGTGGCAGCGTTGGGACCTGAATCCAGCTCTCAGGACACCCAGACCAATGTGTTTTCTACTTAGAATATCACCCTTTTTTGGAATTTCAGGGAGAACATTCAGTACGCTTTTCATTATGTGTCTATAACATGACACCCCTGTGATGAATCTTTAAAGAGGATAACCAAGAATGAATGAGTTGATTGATAAATGAGCCAATGGATGCACGAATGAATGAATGGATGAATTCTCAGAGAGATAAAATAAGTATTTCTCATTAAAATTTCAATTCAGCTATTAAGCGCAGGATCCCTTGGGTCCTCTCCTTCTAGCTGACCTAAAAGCAAGAAGGAAATGTTACTGCAGAGATCCCGAATTCTTCCCATATGCCTGCCATTTATTCCATTCTCTGTAAGAGGGAGAATATCAAGGATGGGCCACCCAGGAACCTCCGCTCACCCCCCATAATTATTATAGAAGAATTTGGGGAATTATAGAATTTCTTTTTGTGAGGAATCAAAAAGAGGTTTCCTGCTGAAAAGGGAGCAAGGGAGGCAGCTGGCAGAATCGCAGGAGCTGGGATTGGGAGTTTCCAGTTGTGTGAGGCTCTGCAGAGATGGAGGATAGAAGGAAAGAATAGGTATTTTATAGAGGCCTCATACAAAGAATGTATTCCGTAGACATTGACTCCTGGATTTGTATCCCTCTGGAGCCCTTAGTCTCACAACTTTGGTCTTTATTTTGCAAAAGGGGCTTGAAGTCCATTGCTTGTACTCCTGTTCTTCCTCTAATGATCTTTTGAACACCTCCTCTTCCACGAAGCTTTCTCTGATACCTTCCTACCACGTCCAGGCCACTGATGCTCTGCGCTCACTTTAAATTCTGTACCGTCTTCAACAATCACAATATTTTCCAGAGAGATCCATAAGAGGAACTTCATGGCAAACAGCTGAAAGTGACTCTCGATGATTTTTGTGGAAAGAGTCGATTTTAAGGGCATGGCGCAGCCCAAAGTCAGAAAGCAAAGGCTGAACCGCTGGGGTTTGAAAGGACAGGGCCTGGGAGGACCCCAAGGGCACAGGAGCAGGAACCAGCCCTATTGGGGTGCATCAGTATTGAGCACTGTCTCTCTTGCCCTCACTCTCCTCCATAGATTATCCGAGCTTGCTTGGGTCACCTGCCCTTTCCTTGGCCAGAAGATGGCAGAGCTCCTCAAAGGACTTTCCCATCCAGATCTTCCAAAGGAAATGGATTTCCTGTTCCCGGAACACGGGACAGGCTACCTGGGGGACGTCACCACAGCCCTCCATTGTGTCATTATTGACGTTCATATCTTCCCCTCGGTCCCTCTGCCCCGTGCAAGACTACCAACATCTTGGAAGGAGGAGGTCTTATTCAGACCCTCCATAAATGTAATTCAATGTCTGGATGGAGGCACGGCAATGTAGAAGGTATGGCCAAGGGGACAGATGGGGTCCCTGCTCAACCAGAAGCAAACGCCCTTTCCAGTCATCTCTGAGAGATGCTTCCTTAACACAGATCTGACACCCCCAAAAAGAATCGAAGAGAACAGCAACCAGCCAATATATCTTGTGTCCCTTCAAGTCTTTTAGGCGGAGATGTTGCATTGCGATAACCTAATGGAACACCTTTTTGTTTCCTGAACACTGACGAGCCATGAGTACATGTTCGGTTTTCCAGAACTACCTGGGTGTTTGTTTGTTTGTTTGTTTCCTGCTGCTGAAAATTTATTTCTGGTCGTCATTAAAATTCTGCTCCTACCACTTGTAACAAATGAAAGAGAGCATTGGTTACAGTATGTGGAGTATATGTTTGTAAAAACGAGGGACAGAGACCTTCCAACGCTTTGGGATTTTATGAATGATTTACATCTGGTGCTAAAGTTCACAAATGAAACGTGGTGGAAGCAGATGCTGCATTTCTTGACTGTGTCGTGCCTGCCCGTACTGATGGGGAATTGAAAACAGCCCGATCTCATAAATCAACAAACTCTATTTTCGGGCATCTTGATCTCCATTCTGAACACTCCCATAACACCCAAACAAATGTGGTGAGATTAGTTCCTCAAGAAGCCCTTTATGTTTAGTAACAGTGTGGACATGTTCATAAAAAGAAGAGAGAAATAAAAGTGGACTGATGTGGGGGGGGTGCGGCAGCGTGGGGGCGTGAGTGAGAGGAACCAGACCTCAGAGCACGAATCGGCAATTTATGGGGAGCGGGGAAGGAAGTGTGGGACTGGGCAGGACAGACGGAGGAAGACCTGGGCTGGCAATGATTTGGAGAGAGGGTCTATTCCAGTAAAGGGAGGGACGCTGCACTGCAGCTTAAAAAGAATTGGCATCTGGAAATGGACTGGAGTTAGTAATTGGAAAATCATGGAAGGACACTTGTAAAGAAGGCAAGAGTCTGACAGTCTGATGCTTTTGTATTTCCCTCCCTTCTTTTCCCCTTCCTCCCTCCCCCCTCCCTCCCTTCCTTCCTTTCTGCCTTCCTTCCTCCCTCCTCCTCTTCCTCCTTTCCTCCCCCCTTCCCTCCCTCCCTCCTTGCCTTCCTTCCAAGTGAAATACGGTTTTATGTAAAACATGGTGACCGTCTGAATGTCATATGAGAAAGTGCAGCCTTCTTCAGAAATAAAGGCTGGGCCAGGCCCTCTGGAGTAATATTCTCATCTTGGAATGCTGCCCCCCATACCCCCCTGCCCCGAGTCCAATCCCTTGAGCTTCTCCTCTGATGATTATTAAAAAGTCTAGTCTGTCACCCCAAATTTGCACTTTATCACCTTACATCTAATTATTTTATGACTTATTTAATCAATAGAGTTTCAACTCTCTCAAAGGCAGAGGTAAGGTAGTCATTGTTTTGGGTGGCGTTGCAAAACCCAGCCCGCGCCTAGCAGGGGCCCATGGTGTTGGCATCATTCAGGGGCATGCTACCAGCATATTTTTTAAGCAGCGGCGTGAGAGAGGAAACAGGACGAGGTGTTAGGATTGAAATCTATTCAGACAAGGTCCATCCCTGGAAAGGACTCCCCACTAAGTGGAAGGGCAGGGTTGCCTGTAATGATCCACAGCTAGCCTGTCTTGAGATTCGAAGCACAGTGCGAGCCAAAATAGAGAGTGAACACTTGTTTCAAGGAAGCCCAGGGGGCTTCACGGAGGAGGTCATGGCGCTGGTCCCGTAGGAAGATTTATTTGGGAGAGCATAGTAACTGGAAAGGCAGGAACAGACACTGGCCGAGAACAAATGCCTATTGCTCTCACATTTTTTTTCCTTCCAGCCTGAAGAACTGCATTCATTATAACGAAGCAATGATTTTCTAAATTAATTGCCTTGGGAACGGTCAGAGTGGAAGTACGCCCTACACCGTTTCTAACTTCTATCCTTCGAGGGGCTTATGCATTCACAGTTTCTAGCTGGTTGACTTTTATAAATGAAGCAATAAACACAACAATATTAAATATGCATCTATAATATTTCTTCACATTTATTTCTATTGCCATCTCTCTCAAGTACCCACTGAATCCTTTGTTGAGTTCCTTCCCTTTTGTATTTGAGCTTCTATGTGCAAGAGACTTTTTGATTTACAGATTCCTCTACACTTGGTTTTGTAAAAAAAAAAAAAAAAGAAAGAAAGAAAGAAATGGGGAGAGGTGGAAAAAATAAACAAAACCCGTTTTCAGCTCTGTAGTGAAGCCCTTGCTACGTTTCTTTGAATGCAAGTGATTGGTTCATTTTGCAACCTCTATGTTGGAGAGATCACAGTCTTTTAAAAAGAGCCAGAGTGGGACACAATTTGTGCAATTTGCTACACATAATATTAACTATTGGATTAAAAAAAATAAATGTAGCTACTACATTAACAGATGAAATTCGATATTGCAATTTAACACCCAATTTTCCAACAATTCTCTAATATGTAGACCACGTCCAATTTTTCTAAAAGAAAACCTCAGTTTAAAATATATATATATATATATATATATCATTTGCATTTTACTATAATTAGGTGACTCTTTTGTGGGGGTGTATTTCTTGATACACCGACTACCCCAAACCCCTCTTCACTGAGGAAGTTACTAAAAGCCGAAAAAAGAGGTTCTGTAGTCTCCCTTAGTTACCATTCTGTTCAATATGTCCCCACCTAATATAACTTGCTATGTGTCATAAAATACAAAGGAAAGTACTTTTCATGCCAAATATCAGAGAAGTGCTCTCTTTTCTATACGGCCCAAGTAGCAGAAATGATGTGTTCATTTTAAATTCCATTCATGTAGGTTCTAATAAAAGCTATTATAAAATACAATTGTGTAGAGACAAAAAGAGAGATAATATCACTATAGCTCAATATAAAATTTAAGTAATTAAGACATGAAAACTATTACACAATTTACTACAAATGCAGCAAGAATAATAAAATGTTTAACCCTTTCCCGCCCGATTCCTCTCTGTTGTCTCTCTCTTTAACACCTAACTGAGACACACAGGCAACCCGGGAGGATGCACAGAAACATTACAACGCTGAGCGTTTGGGGAAGGGACAGGGATGATAATGAAAGGAAAATGGCTCCGTGGTTTGTTTGGGGTTTTTTCTTTCTTCTCTTTCTTTTTCTTTCTTTCTTTCTTTCTTTCTTTCTTTCTTTCTTTCTTTCTTTCTTCTCCTTCCTTCCTTCCTTTCCTTCCTTCCTCCCTCCTTCCCTCCCTTTCTTTCTTTTTCTTTTTCTTTCTTTTTCTTTCTTTTTCTTTCTTTCTTTCTTTCTTTCTTTCTTTCTTTCTTTCTTTCTTTCTTCCTTTCTTCCTTTCTTCCTTTCTTCCTTTCTTCCTTTCTTTCTTTTTCTTTTCAGGCAAGAGGGGTTCCATGTTTCCAGGGAGATGTAATGTCTACTCAGTGTGGCAAGTCTATTTCATCTGGAGAAAACATAAAAGCGTCTATCTGGTTGATGAGCCTAACAATGACATCGCTACCCCAATAAGAGGCCATGATGATAAACCAAAGGCCCCGTGGGTTCTGGACAGGGTCGGACCTGGGGGCAGGCAGATCCGAATTCAAATCCTGACCCAAACGCCCGGCGGCTGACTGCCATCAGGCAACCGTGTTCAGACTCACGTGTCTCACCCATGGCAGGGACCCGATCGTATGTGCTCCACCTTTTAGGGTCATGCCCTGATCAGGCAATGGGGGTGCTAAGGCTCTGTATTTAATAAACGGAGGTGAATGCTTCGTGATTAAAAGTCAAACAATAAAAAGGACTCTGATCCCCCATTTTGGTTTTCCCTGAAGCGCGTCAGTCAGAGACCAGCTGAAAGCCATACATTAGGGAGGCGCCACACTATGTCTTTGTCAACCACTCCCCACCTTTCTGAATTTATGAAAGAGAAAAGCCCTGGAGGTGCCACTTGGCACCGGTACTTCTCCAGCACTTGCTAAACCCCAGCTTCTAACAAAGACAGGGAGCTTTGGGCTCTAACACTGACAACCAAGCCCTCCTGCCCCAGAAGTGACCCGCTTCACTTCTGCTCACGACTCACTGGCCAGAACTAGTCACGTGGTATGGTTCCTTCCGGCCCCAGGACCCCCGCCCCCTCCCCCCGGAACCGGAAATGCCTGGTGAACAGCACCCATACATACCTGTTTGTTATTTCTAGTGCTGGTGGGGGGTGGAGATCCTGTTCTCGTTCCAGGGATTCTAGGACCGGGGTCCTGTCCTGATTCCATGGTACATTATTTGTGAACTCCGGAGAGCACAAAAGAAGTAAAAGTCACTTCTAATCCCACCATTCATTAGCCACTCCGTCAGGTCTTTAGGGGTTTATCTATTTTTTTTCTGTGCTTCCATAAAAAATAAGGATATTTTAAAAAATATTTGGGCCATGTTGTACGTCCTGCTTTGCAACCCACTGTTTCTCCTTCATGTAGCATAAACAGTTTTCTGGTGTATTAAAAGTTTTTTTTAAAGATTTTATTTTAGAGAGAGAGCATGGGGGTGGGGTGGGAGGGAGGGACAGACGGGGAGGAAGACAGAGAATCTCAGGCAGACTCCCTGCTGAGCAGGGACCCAGATGGGCTCAATCCCAGGACCCTCAGATCACAACCTGAGCTGAAATCAAAAGTCAATGCTCAACTGACTGAGTTAATACTTCAGGCACCCCTGAAATATTGAATCTTCTTGTATACCAGTATTTTATCTTATGTCTGTACCATAATTATTTTAACCAATTCCTAATTCTTTTATATTGAAGTGCTTAAATTTTTTTCTCTGTATTTTGTGATTATTTATACATGTGTATATATGTACATACACACACGTATAAATTTCGTGTTTGTCCATGCCCTTATAAACACTCTCTCCATGAAATTTATAATGGATAATCTAATAGTGCATTGTGCAAAGTTATCATAGTATACTTAAACTTTTTCCATTTTGATTGTTCCCAGTTTTCAACCACCATAAATAATACTTCAGTGGACTTTATTTCAGGTATTTCTGTACTTAGAAATGTTCAGTGGGCTAGAGTCCAAAGAGTGATATTACCAAACCAAATGCTATAAACATTTTTAGACACTTGATTAACATCTTTAAAGGAAAACATGTTTGTTTTGAAGAATGAATAAATGAATGAATTAAATTACAAATAACTTGTCAGATCTTGAGAATTGGCAATAAAAACCTCTAAATGTCTCCTTCAATAACAAGTCCCTTTAGTTGGAATTCATAGCTCATCCTCAGAAGCATCCAGTGAGAGAGGTCCAAAAAATGGAACTTCCAAATGCTGGCTCCATATCAGGTGTGGTGTTAGCAACTTTCTATTTTCTAATTTAATGACGGAAACAATCCATAGGTTAACTTCAAAAATCTCCATTTTATGGACTGAACATTGTGAAAGCTCTCGGTCGCAAAGTTGGAAGACAGAGATGGAATTCCAAAATGGCAGACTCAAGTTAATTTACTTCCTTTTTGGAATGGCAATAGACCCAGTATTAATTTGTACGAGAAGAGATGGCCCACAGTTAAGAAATACTGTGTGTATCGTCGTGCAGTTACACTTCAGGGGATGGGAGCATTATGTTCCGGGATGATCAGTCAGGGATGGGCTGAGTTGGGCCAGCTCTGGCTGGGCGGAAAGGAGAAGGCTTTATCCCCATAGCTTTATTGCCAATGTAGGAACATTTGGAGTCTCTTCCATTTTCTTTGAGTTGCCCACAGGACGTTTTAGTCAAAACAACAAGCCAGCAACCCTGAACTCAAACCTTGCTTCCCTTCCATTTCTTCCTCCCAGATGACCTTATACATGCATGCCATTCTGTCCCTTGTCCCATGCCAGAGCTTGTGCCACTGTCTGGGAACATCTGTCCTAATTTGATGTTGACATGTGTCAGGTCATGGTCTGGGGAAATCCTCTGTACTGGAAGCAGTGAGTTAGGAGACCTAGGATTATATCCCCACTGGCTCCCTTACTAGCTGGGAGACCTGGAGCAAATCACTGAGGGTCTCTGACAGCCACTTGTGAGTCAACTGCAAGATGGAAGCAATATTGTTCTCCTGCCTCAGTGAGATCTTCTAAAACATTTTGTAAATGTAGCGTGCCATGAGCAAACTACAAGTTCGCAGGTGAATATTTCTTCCTGTAAAAGTTTGAATTAAATGATCAGCTTGGAGTTACTGATATAAATAGTGTTGTGAGTTTCTGCTCTTGGTTTTTCACTCCAGACAGGTTGATTGCCTCCTTTTGATAAGCCCGCATGTTCCCAGTGCTCTTTCTCCAACCTTCACTTCCCCTTGCTCTTCCATCAGCCAGCTTCTTGGCTATGTCTGGACAATTACCCTCTACCTTCCCTTGTGCCTTCCAACTTCAACCCCATGCCACAATGTCAACAACAAGATGTGGGGCCCAGCCATTGGTTCCTCACCCAAGGTCAAGCTCTGATGCCCCCCATAACCTACAGCCATAACTGTACAGCAGCCAGCATCCGAGACCCCCTTGTCATGAGCTCTTCTGTAGTCCCCTCTGTGGTTCCTTGAAACACTGAAAGAGGAAAAGGCTACAGTTGATGACCATGTGAAGGTCATGGCTCTGTAACATAACAAGCCATTCACAACCGTTGAGCTAAAAGTGCCCCAAATGGACATATTTCTTCTTTTTCTTTATTGGTTTGGGGAGAAATAGAGGTGAAACTGCATGATGAGAGAGTCACTGCCCTGAAGATGAGAAACTGGTCTCGACACCCATCCTCCCACCACCAAGCTCTCTAGCAGTGGGTCCTGGGGCAGGTCCCTCCTCTTCTGTGCATTTAACCTGCTTCATTTATGCAATGGGGATGCAAGTAAGTGGAGGAGGTTTTCTCTTGAGGTTTCTTGAGGCTTTTTAACTACAGACTTTATGCATATATAAGCATTGAGTAACAACAATAATTATATCTCAAATTTGTGGAGTATGTAGCCCAGGTACCAAAAAGAAAAAAAAAGCACATTATTTTTACATTATCTCAACAAATCTATAAGGTATTATACCAGATAGAAACTGTGCTCAGCTGTTAATAACCCAAAATAACAGTGTCTTAAAGCTTTTAGATGTCATTTTTCTTTCATATTACATGATCTCCACACAGCTGCTATGGTGACTTTACAGTGAATCTTTCCAATTTCCAGCAATGGTGACCAGAATCTTTCCAACTTTCTGCTGTGCCATCCTTAGTTCTTACCTCCATCTTCAATGTTGTCTCATGGTTGCAAGATGGCTGCTGTATCCCCAGCTATCATGCCTGCATTCCAGGCAGCAGAAGGGAAACTAGGACAAAGGCAAGAGGGTGAACCTCATAGACTAGTTGGCTCTCTTTAAAAATTTTCCCCAGGAGCCCCATCTGATGATGTCCACCTAAATCTCCTTAGCCATCCCTGTGTGCAAGAGAGGTGGGGCACATTGCTGCCTTTGGTAATCCCAGGGTTGATTTAGTAAGGATGAAGAGTAGAGTGGGTACTCGATAGGTAACCAGTAGTCTCTGCCACAGGAAGGCACTTCTGTTATACTAATTTTACAGATGAATAAAGAAGGTAAGCAATTTGCCAAGGTCATACAGTGACAAAGTTTAGGAGTTGGAATCCAAAACCAGTTCCTACATGTATGAACATTTAATAAGCCTGAGATGGTGAGTGATCAAACAATTTACTGTCAGGTCCTCATCCTGCCATCTGTAGGAGGGGATCAGAGCACCGCACTCCAGGGCAATGGCAAGGTTAAATGAGATCATGGATAGCGAGTACCTGAGACCTTGCACCTCCTGTTAGTATAGCAGATACTCAAGAAACGAGAGATGGTAACTTTGACACCCTGGTCTCCTGTGCTGCTTTCCAAGTGTTCCACGTGCTAACACACCTCCCGAGAGATGCGTCGACTGCTGAACTCAGGAAACACTCTGCCCAGTAGGTCCTCTGAGTCTGGACTCCCTTGCTAGATTTGAATTTCCTGAACGTGGGGGGCTTACATGGCACATGGCAGAACCTGGGTCACGGCTGGCTCATAGACAGGCAAACACTTTGCTTCCTTTTGGACGTTAACATTATGTGACCCTCCCCTGCACCAAGATGGGAGCAAATAAAGGCTTTGTGACCAGACCCACCTGTGGGAATACTTAGGTGTGTGAATGGGGGCCTGGGTGTGTGCCTGCGTGATGTCTGTGCATGTGTGTGTGTACGTATGGGAGCATGGTGCTGGGGGGAGGCAGTCCAACAGGAAGGAGAGTTTCCAAACGAATTTCATTTCACCCTGAAATTCTCAAAATACATCATTCAAGCTAAATCATATTCAAATACTAACGACATGAACAAGGGAGAAAACGTGAATACCACTTATGGTATAGGTGCTGATTAGAAAGACACACACTTATTTTATTTTGAGGGGAAAAGCAAACTTCCATAAAGCATTGCTAAAAGCAAAAAGAAAAAGAAAATCACATAATTTTGCAGTGAGAGCTACTTCTGGGATACCCTCCACCGGGCTTCCGTGCGCAGAAATGTGTTGGTCTAAAATCCATCGCCAGTGATTCCGGGTTTATGACATCATTTACAATTACAGTTGCTGGAGTCAATGCAGAAGAAAAGCAGGATTCTTACTCTGACCAGATTTCTTCCCTTCGTGGAGACTGCGTAACCAGCACGCCAGGCAAGGGGCGCAAATCCTTGACTTGCCACTCGGCAGCAATGACCAGGGAGCCAGAGCATCGTGCAGGGGTAGGCTGTTTGCTTCTGGAAGTCAGACGCTCTTCTCACCTTCTTTGAGTTTTCGCACAGAACTAGGTGGAGCAGCCCTGCTGTTTCCGGCTGGAGTCTTTGCACTGGCTGTTCCCTGCCTGGAACCCCCCCCCAAGGAATTCACAGCTTTGCTCCCCGGCTTTGTCACATGTCTCTCAAATGTTCCCCTTGCTGGCCTCCACCTCTCCGTTCCTACCCTATTTGACAAGTAATATCAATACTCGATACCATCTATACACTTGTTCATTTACTTTCCACCTCTCTCCCTAGAACATAAACTCCACGGGGTAGCGATTTTGTTGTGGCTGCTACCATATCACTAGTATGAGAACAGTGGTTGCCATGTGAGAATTGCTCCGTAGGTATTTGCTGATGAATGAATGAATGCTTTAATAAGCACAATTCTCGGGAAGAATTAAACTGATGATGGCCAGCTAATTATGACAACGCTTTCAGGACTGAAAATCCATATCCTCCCAGGGTGCGTGGGTGCCTCAATCGGTTGATTGTCTGACTCTAGGTTTCTGCTCTGGCCAGGATCTCAGGGTCATGAGATCGAGCCCCAGGTCGGGCTCTGTGCTGGGTGTGGAGTCTGCTTGCGATTCTCTCTCTCCTTCTCCCTCTGCCCCTCCCTGCTACTCTTTCTCTAAAATAAATGGGTAAATCTTTTAAAGAAAATCCATATCCTCCCAATCTTCCAAGTCTAGTTTGGAGCTTATTTCTTTCTCAGTCAGGAAATCCCCATCCTTCTAGGGGACTCCCTATAACTGGGCTAGACGCGAACCAGCCCCCCATCTCTTTCCTTGGACAGGCTCATAGTTAGCCTCTCGGAGGGCTGGTGTCCTCACAATTATTGGCTGCTTTCAAACGGTGTCCTCCTTGAGGACATGGAATTGTATGTGGCTCCCATTGATTTGGCTGGTGCCATGGGACAGGTGCCATACAAAGGACACCGCGTGCATCAACTTTGTGACTTTCTTGTTCTTTTTTTTTAAATCGCAAACTACAGAAACAAATACATCTCACATTTCAACCCCGTAAATGATGTGTGTGTGCAGGTAGCCATAGCGGTATCTATGTCTACACCACGGCTGAAATCAAAATTTCAGAAAAACCACACTCATTCTTTTCTATGTGCAATACACACTGATGTTTCTATTCTACTTAATTTTTTTTTTTTTTTAATGCTAGTTGTAATCCACAGAGCCAGGGGTTGGCAAACTGTGGCCCTTGGGCCAAATCCAACCTGCCACCTGCTTTTGTTAATAAGATTCTATTGGAACCCAGCCACCCTCATTTATTTACCTACTACCTATGGCAGCTTCTGCACTCCAAAGGTAGAGTTGTGACAGAGACCATTAGCCCTGCAAAGCCTAAGCGAAATACCCCCTGGCCCTTCCCAGGGAAAACCTTGCTGAGCCTTGCCCTAAACTGATTTCAGATTCACAAGTGGGTCATGACCTCTGAAAAACACCCTCGGCTCCCACCATTCTGACAATCGCCCCTTTAAGGGAATCGTGTGGTTATCCTCGTTTACAAACAAGCGAATGGAGAAAGAGAGTAAAACACTTGCCTACAGACAGGTGACCAGTGGGCGTGCAGAGCTGGCTCACCCTGGGCCGGGACCGATGGCACTTAACTGACTCGGAATTCTGCTCTGCTTTGGGAGCAGTTTAATAAATATTTGCTGGTCAAAGAAATGATACATGGATTATATGTGTAACTTGTAAAGATTTTCTTACTGGTGGACTTCAGACGAAATGTCGACCTTATTCTTCAGTATATCCCTAAATAAATGAAGAAGAAAACGATACCGGTGAGCTTTTAGGAGGGGGTACAGCTGTTCTTTAGACTGAGTAGTTGGTCATTTCATTTCAATTTCTTGTCTTGAATCGAGGCTTGGCTGTGTTGTTGAAGTCGTGCCTTAAACGCGACCTATAGCACTCCTATTGCACACACGTACAGTAGACCAGCAGCTTCCGGCTGGACTCCCAGGGACTCCTGTTCTTGTGTGCTTCCCAGCCTGGAGTGTGGGCTGGACTCACTTCTTACCAGTAAGGACAGCAAAGGGGATGGGATGAGATTAGGGTGCAGATAACTGGACTTCCATCTTGCATGCTCTGTCCCTTGGTCTCCACTCATTTGCTCCGATGAAGCCAGCTGTCATATTGTGAGCAGCCTTATGGAAAGGCCCACAGAGCAAGGAACTGAGAGCGACCCCGAGAGTTATAATCTGCGAGGACTCAGGAGCTTGGAAGCAGACCCTGCCCAGGTTGAGCACGGAGATGACTGCAAACCTGGCAGATACCGTGACCGCTTTTGTTTTTTGTTTTTATTTTATTTTATTTTATTTTATTTTATTTTATTTATTAGAGAGAGAGAGAGAGAGAGCACAAGCAGGGGGAGGAGCAGAGGGAGAAGCAGACTCTCTGAGCAGGGAGCCCAAAGCAAGGCTCGATCCCAGGACCATGGAACCATGACCTGAGCTGAAGGCAGACACTTGGCTGACTGAGCCACCCAGGCACCCCACCTTGACTGCTTTTGTAGAGCCTGTGCGTGGAGGACCCAGCTAAGCCGTGTCTGGATTCCTGGTCCCACAGGAACTCTGGGATAGTAAATGTGGCTGTTGCAGTCGCAAAGCTTTGGAGGGATTTGCTATGCAGCAACGGATAACTAATACACCACACTACTTTATTGTAATTTGGAGTTCTGGAATCCCCCTCAATCAACAAATACATCTTCAACACCTATTAGGTGCTCAGTCCTTGGAAAGGTGGAGCAGCGGATGGGTTGAGAGCATAAGACTCCTGCCCTCAGGGAGCTCGTGATCTGGTGAGGACAGAATGTAGGAGCTACATTCTATGTTCTCAACCGCACTGGGAATTGTCAGTCATCTGCCCTCATCCAAGATGGTGCCCGGTGGGACCCTGCTTACTTATACCCTGCAGGTGAACGCTGCTGGCTCGGGTCCGCCCCAGAGTTTCATGACACGGCTCTCAGCGGTCCAGCTTGGAAGCCCTTTAGGAGAGCCTGTCCCTCTCAAAATGGCCTTGGGCTTCCTTGGTCCAACACCCCGAAGCCATGAGTCGGTTCAAAAGGAGCAATGAGCAAGGCCCAATATTACTGCAAATAATTTGGTTTCTGAACGTTGAAAATGAACCAGATGGCTTTTAAGGAAAACAGGACACACATCAGATTCCAATTATATTAAAATGATGACCCAATTTAGGAAAACACAAAGTGTAATAAAAAAATGTTTAAATAAACAAAATCTGCATATTTATGAAACTATAATATTCGCCGGGCTCCTCACTTTGGATAATGAATTTCTAAACTAGGCTGATTGCATTCCAGACTTGCCACTGAATCCGGGCTTGGAGAAGCCCGCGGTACTGTTTGGAATTGCAGACTATCTGAAGAGGGGGAAAAAAAATTAGCATGTGTGTCGGCAGCCAATTTAGGAAAAGGAAAGGTCAGCCCTATACAAATGTGATAGATCCTATTCTAATGCAACCAGGAATAGTCGGCGCTCGCCCTGCCTCGTTCGTTGGCTGCGCCCGCCGACACCTCTTGCTGGCTGCAGTCGCTGTCACCCGCAAACCTTCACCGCCACTGGCAGAGCCGGTGCTGGGCCGGGTTGGCAGGAAGCGCCTCGGATTTATCTATTTATTTTTCCAGATAAATTAAAAACTCAGGGGGCACTTAAAATAAATTAGCAACTGCTCCTGACGGTGTCTTTCTTGCGGTGTCACACATTCGAGAATTTGGCAAGGACGGAGCTGCCTGCCTAGCCATCTTTTCCCACCAAGTGCAAACTGCTAACGGAACAATGTGCTCGTGTGAACAGGCACGTCCCCGGAGCGGTTATTAATCCAGCGAAGGGCGAGCCAGGGACTGTCCAGGTTCACCGAAACACTTTCAGGCTTGCGCTGTCCCCCGGGGCATCCGCGCAAAGCTTCAGGAGGGCCGGGGAAGGAGGCCAGGTGGTTCTTACTTGCCCCGAATGCTGAAGTGGCTTTCCAAGGGATCAGTCTTTGACCCAGCTCAGGGCCGTGCATTGCTTTTCATTGGATGCGCAGCATTTGGGGAGGATGATTTTTCCAGGTAGGATGATATATACGCGGTCTCTCCTCCGCGTCTCTATTTACTTCCTGAGCGTCCTGTGTGTCCAGCAATGTAGAGAGAGAGTGATGAGGAAGGCGAATACAGTCTCTGCCTTCATGGGGTCACATTCCATGTGAACATTCCACGCCAGCATCCACAGAGCGCCAGGTAATACGGACGGTAAGGGAGTCAGCACCTAGGAGCCAAAGTGGCGAAGGCAAAGAGCCGGTTCGAACGCCGGACAATGGAGTCGACAAAGGGGTTTGTCCAGTTGACCAGCCTGAGAGCCCGAATGCTACCTCCCTCCAAAGGGAACTCTCTTGCCAGCCTCCAGCCCAGCGCCCCTGCCCGTTTGTTCCTCCGGATGCAACGATGTGTCCCCAGGAGCCACAAAAGACCCTTTTCCTGTCTCTCAAGCAAACAGCTGCTCTGAGCCCCTGGGTTCTCTTGCCTCTTAAGTAAAAGTAAATTTTTCTTTCTCTTTTACTTTTGGTCTACGAAAAACAAATAGGTTACTAAATCTGGATAATAGTAAATGAGAAAAGGTTTTCACTCTCCCTTCGCGATGTGATAATCAAGTACTTCGGGTCTCCTCCTCCCAGGACATTTTTCACACCGATCATCCATGTGAACAAAGAGTGAGAAAGATATAAATGTAACCACCTCACTCATATTTTAACTGTATTATACTCTAGAACACTCATTCTATTGTATTCCAGAATCATTCCTTTTATTGAAAAAAGCCTGTTTTTTTTAATTAATAAATTTACTGTCAGAAAAGTCCTTCATTACGGGAACCTGTCTCATCTCCGACCTGAGCGTCCGCACACAGCACAAATCGGGACGTCCTTAGTTTTAGGTAATTTCGTGCGAAGCATCTAATTTTATCAAAACATAGCATCTTCCAGAAGATTATTTTGAAAGTGCTTATCTCTCATAGGTTTTTTTTTTTCCTCTTAACTTTTAAATTCTGGGGCTTTTTTTTTTCTTTCTTTCTTTCTTTTTTTTTTTTTTTTTTTGAGTCTTGGCAGGGTTGGGGGAAGTACTAATTGTCTCTTTGCCAGAGTTTAAGTGCAACATTTTTCATTAGAATTTAACAAATGTTCATCTTAAAATAGACTGACAATGGGTCAAACTGCTTCAGCTTCTCCCCTGTGAACCTAAATGCATTAGAGTTGAGGCTTTTTATTCTCAGATCAATGTTACTTCTTATCCTTGGACTTAATTTAGTGTAAGACTAATACGACTGTCTCTTCATTTGGTTCTCTCTCTTTTCAGCTTTAATAAAATTAGAATTAATTGAATATAATGCAGTCTCTAGATTTTTTTTGTCAAGTGTAGAAATGCCAAATACAACAATATGCTTTGAAATTTTTTTTTTTTTTGCCAGTGGTAAACTATTGTGCAAAATAATTATATAAATACACAAGAACATCTGGTCTTTTGAACTGTAGTCACTGCTGAATTTAAACATTGTACGCGTTTGACAAAATTAAAGGATTTTATTCTTTGTTTTTCCTGGGCTTTAAATAGTAAGCCACAAATAGTACTTAGAGTTATCGTTTCTAGTTCATTTCGAATATTATACAGAGAAACTTACTCTGCATTCTCCAGAACTGTTGTATACCTGGGGTCTATGACATTTGGGCTCAAGGAAAAATGTGTCACGGTACTTTATTAAAACAATGACCCAAGTCTAATTAATGGGGGAAAACTCTACTAAATGCTTTTCTCCCATTTTACCCACAATAATTCCTAAATGCCACCAGACAATTAGGGCAATTTTGATATCTTTTGTAGAGTAAAGTAATTAAAATTATTACTGCCACTTTTGTAATAAACTCGTGTGACTTTAAAAGTCTGTCCCTGCTCTCTTTCATGATGGAGACATCACACGATCTGTAATTGTGCTATTAAGGCAAAGAGAGCTAATCTTTTTGCATTTGAAGTAAGCCTTCATCATCAGCCCAACAAAGCCAGACAGATCAAAAAAGAAGCAGAGAGAGCATTTAAGGAAATTAGTACAAGTGTCAGTTAAAAGGTAAAAATTAATGTACTTATTATTGAAATATGGTTGAAACCTACGTTCTTTTCATTTCTTTGATATTGCGAAGGCATAAAACATTCAATTAACTTTCCATTGTGTTTGGGGGAGAAAAGGCAGAGGATTGTCAGCGAAGTGTTCGGGGTGTAGGTGGTGCTCAGAGAAAAACAGAATAGGATGAGCCAGACCACACGACCAGGCCACCGGGACTGAGCTGCTCTGGCCCTCGGAGCCCACCTGCGTTAGGATTGCAAATGGGCTTAAATTCTGCTGCCCGGGGTGGTCTGGAGATTTACTTTTTTTTTTTTTAACTTAAAAATATCAACTTTTCATTAAAAATTGTAGACAATGCACGCTTAGAGTTGTCTTGAGGCTTTGTGAGTGGGCTCATTCCTCATTCTGCAAAGCAGCGTGGTGAAGATGATAATAATACACAGAAAAAAGACTGGAAAGAGATGTTAGTATTTGTGGACTTTTGGACTACAGGTGACATTTTCCTTTTGACTAGTCTTTCCCCAATATTTAAAGATGCTTGTACCTTTCTTGTGTCACCAGAAAAATAAAATAAAATAAAGCTGATTTCCGATCAGAAGTGCCGTGGGTGAGGAAGGGAGGATAAATACGGGCTTTGGGGTCAGACTGATTAGCATATGATGGCTAACTTAGCCGCTTGATGCTGTGTGACCTCAAACAAGTAGCTTGACACCTCTGAGTTAATACTTCCTTCCTCTGTATCCTTACATAGGGATGGGATTATCTGCTTGATACGTAGCTCATACATATGAAAGCGCCTCACCCACTTTCTGGCACAGAGAAGACATTCAACAAATGTTCATCTTTTCTCCCTGACATTCTTTCTTCACAACCCCTTCACGCCGAAAAGACAAATCAATTTGTATTATTTGGTCCTAATGGCTAGTGGGATCGGGATCTGATGTAGCTCTTTCAGGCTGAGTTTATACTAACTCTCTATGATAAACATCGCGTTTCAGGGCCAAATGTTTTATTTGGCTTTGAAATTTTTGCAAGCGTATGCAGTCGGCTGGATTTTTAAGGCTACCCTCAGAACATCAAAACCCCTTAGCAGAACAATCGCTATTTGACAATTGCAATTCCGGAATTTTAAAAATTGTATAATGAATCAATCTTCCTAAATTGTATGCATGTCAAATTGTGATCAGCTTGCTGTAAGAATGTTCAGCAAGAGAAGGCCTGATGTTTAAAGTGAAAATTGCCGGGATCACACACACTAATTTGTCTCCATCATTAATGAAACATTGTTTTACTGCCCTGAAAAAAGACTCTTGCACATATTATAAAACAAACGTTAATAGAGAAATACTCCGGAGATTGATTTCATACCATGACATATCAGATGCAGCAGCTCTGAGTCCCTAAATCCTAGCCCAGCATTGGGTGCCTTGTAGGCACCTTATAAATATCTTAAATAAAAGGAAATAGGTATACTTGCTAAAACATGACTCTTAATCAGGGTGTGACTGATTACTTTTGGAGAAGGATTGGTTCCAACTTCAGCAGATCATTCTTGGCTTCATAGAGGCTACCAGAAAAGGGAGATGTGGTACTGTTTTATTAGCAGGGGGTGATTTTGAGTTTAGAAAAGGCAAGTTCTGTGAGGCGCACTCCCACTTGACTCCAAAACAATGTTTGTAAAGTTCTGAAATGCATTTCCAAGGAACGATCCTTTGCAATATTTGTGCTGCTTTCTAGCCAACTCTGCCCTGGCACTTAAGGAAAATAACTCAGTTATAAAATCCCAAATCACTGATGTTGTGATTATTATTCTTATTAATATGCATATGATAGAAGTTAGTGCCAAAATGACAGATTTACGCTTTTGCAAAGGTAATGAATCAAAGCAAGAAGGTAAAAGCCACTATTACCCTAAAACCTAAAAGTGATAGACTACTTGGGTTGGGTTTTTTTTTTTCTTTCCCCTGTGCAGATGGCTGATAATGCCGTTTTTCACCGCAACACGGTGGGAGTGTCATCAGGAATACACAACAAGCCACAGAAAGAAAGCCTGTGCTTCTCTTTCTGAACTTTGCAATTCCAGATCCGCTCTGAAAAACTCAGGGTCCTGGGAGAGCGGGGAGCGGGGACAGCAAGCAGGGACGGTGCCTGCAGAGCTTGGTTCTAAGAACCACGCTCATCAACAGAGAGGATGAAGGGCACTGAAATCCGCCCACCGTCCAGATAAACACCTGCCTTTTCAGCATATGGCCCCTAAAGGAGACTCGTGGAGAACCAACCAGGAGAGAACGCTGGGGTGTGGAGGAAAGCTCAAGCATAGGCTTAGAATAAACACTGAACACAGGAATCTCTTGTTTCCAGAGCTGTCTGCTCCTCTCCCTTCATCCTGAATCCAATCCAGTCAGGTTGGTGTGATGGGCAGTTTTAGATCCCCAGCTTAGAGGTGAAGGGCCTGGGGCTAAGGGGAGAGGCACCATGACCTTCCCCAAGGTCACCATGGGTGCCGTGAGGTGCCGTGATGTTTCAGAAGTTGGCATTTGGGCTTCCCTCAGACCTTCGTCCTGCCTTCCTCTCCGGGGCAGACCCATCAATAGCAGCATTGTATTTTGAAAAACTTAGAATTTCAGAGGTGGAAGGGATCGGGGAGATTTCTAGTGCACAAGGCCCAGCTTGATAACTTGAGACAAAACTACCATCAGCTCTCCAGACCCCACTAAAACCCTGTAAATTAACACAAAACAAAAAAAGTTTAACGTGTTTTATAACTTCTAGTGTTTGGATGCATTATTTCCCCCCAACCTTGCAAAAGCATTTTTAGATGCGCTTTCAAACTCGACCCATAAACGCTCAGGGTGAAACTGACCTAGAATCAAATCCAAAGCTTTGCCTTTTACCAGCTCTGTGATTTGGAGAAGTAACTTGACCTCTCTGTGCCTCAGTTGCCACTTCTGTGAGCTGGAGATAAGGACATAGTTCTACCTCACAGGGTAACGGTGAGAATTGGATGTAAATGTATAAAGATAGAGCTAGCACAAAATAAGCACGCGGTAGAGGTTAGCCATCGCCTTTCTCTTCGTCATCCCTGCTGCTGTATATCCAAGCGGGGCAGATTTTTATATCCCTACTGCATAGATGAAGAAAGTAAAGATACGCTTGCCTTGGAGGCAGGGCTAGACCTCCATTTCTTAACTTCTAGTCCAAAGTTCATTCCACCTGTTTCTTTGAAATTTGCATCGGCCTTCAAAGTGTCAGTGGGTAGGTCCCGATGGCCTTGGGGATGGAAAGCATGTCACAGACAAACCAGTAAGGACGACAATGAGAAGGTACTTGGGCGTTTTGTCTTTCTTCATCCTCTTCCTGTTTATGGAGAATTCGGAATTTTTTTTTTTTTTTAAGATTTTATTTATTTATTTGACAGAGATAAAGACAGCCAGCGAGAGAGGGAACACAAGCAGGGGAGTGGGAGAGGAAGAAGCAGGTTCATAGCGGAGGAGCCTGATGTGGGGCTCGATCCCAGAACGCCAGGATCACGCCCTGAGCCGAAGGCAGACGCTTAACGACTGTGCCACCCAGGCGCCCCCGGAATATTTCTTATTCACAAGGTCACGCACATCTTTGTAGCCAGTGTGGGCGACCAAGAAAGGACTGCTTGGAGTTGGTCCGTCATCATTTGTGCGGCACGGCAGCACCATGAACACAGGAGAACTGCAGAAAACGTACAATTACCAGGGGACAGAAAGAACTGGAACCACCAAGCCCAGGCGGCCAGCAGGGCCAGCCCCGCACTGTTAGCAGAGTGGGCAACCTTCTGTGGGTGCTGCTGGGTGTCCCAGGACAGAGAGGTGCCTCCTTCAACTCGCTCGCAAGGAAATCCGAGCACGGGTGCCTGTTTCCATTCCCGAGAGAGGGCACCCGTGAAATCGGAGGCCAAGAAGCCCTGGGCCCCAGGATTTCTTCCTGCTCGGCGGCGATTCACGATTCTAATCCAAGCAAAAGCGCCCCTCCTCCACCCTTCCCGCTTTCGCTTGTGCTCAGAAAAAATGTGCCAGCCTTGACTTCTGACCCGAGGCCGCGGCTCACGGGTCCACGTCCGGGCTTCTCCATCTGCCTGCTGTGTGACCCTGGCGACTCAGTGTTTCTGCGTCTCAATTTCTTCTTCTGTCAAATGATGCGGCCACCCTGCCTGGCACGATGAATGAGTCTGCCGTGCACAGAGGCTTCAAGGTGAGTTGGGGTGCACACAGCCATTTCCCCCTTGACTGTGCTCATGGGCGTTCCGAATAAGAATAACACAACCGCTACAACATCCCTGTCCTGAGGACCTTCCCCTGTTACCTCTGCCGGTGAGATAATCCTTTGCGAGAGTAGGAATTGTTAGCTGGGGTATTTATCCCCGTCTGGAGACATTTGCCCGCAGACAAATCAAGGCATCAGATCTCCGTGCGCTCTTATTTTTTCTTAAAAGTCATGGAGGACAAAGGCTGCTGAGGATAGAGCCTGTATCCATACACTCCCCCCCGACTAGCTGTGGGTCTCCACCTGCTCTCTGGGCCTCCGTTTCCTTATTAGCCAAGCGGGACAAATACCATCTAGCCTTCTGATGTTGAGATGACAAGCAGTCCGTGGCTGCTTGTGACCTACAGCGTCTGGAGGAGGGAAGGTGCTTAAAGAAATTATACTTAAAAGCAAGTTGAGAAAAACAAACTCCCTTCCCTACCTACAAAGCACTCAGTACACGGTTGTGGAGTGAATAAATGCATGGAAGAGTGAATACGGGGGTGAACTCTAATTAGGATACTTTCTCCCCAAACCCTCTTACTTACGTAGCTTTCGAATCGCTAAATTCATTGAAAAAGCACTAGATGCCATGCAAGTGGAGGTGCCGTTTTTACTCCTCACGCTTTAAATTTGCAAAGAACGATAGTGTGCATGCTATCATCTGGTGACCACGGAGCCTTCGAGGCAGGCAAGGTAAACGCCACCATTATCAATACCACGTCATCCACGTACAGCTCTACTTCCATGTTTCTCTCTCTTTTGTACCTGTATTTGTCTTTTTTCTGTATCCACATCTATGTCCGTATTTCCACACCCCTGATTTTCCATTCTCTGTATTCACGCCCACACCTATATCTCAATCTATACTTTTATCTCTCTATACCTCTAACACGTCCACGTCCACGTCCACATCCACATTGATAGGAGGAAACCAAGTCTTCAGTGACATTTGGCATCTGACCACCGTCACCCAGCTAGGAACCAGGAGCTTGTGTAAGGCTTCGAAACGCTTGGCTCCAAACACCAATCTTTTCAACTTCCATCACACCATGTCTCAAATAAATGGGAATTTTTAAAAAGAAAAAAAGAGGAAGAAATTTAAGAAGGGAGGAAGCCAGAAAAAGAAAGAGCAAGAATTGTAATTTCATTATTTGCCCTTCACAAAGCCTCACATCGGCTTGGCCTATCTGCATCTCTATTATGTTCCCGGTGTTGGTGGGGGGTGGACGGGACAAGGGTCTGCAAAGGGCCAAGTCCCTGCGCGTTAAGCCTCTTCCTCTATGGTTCTTCATTATATGTATCATATTGCTTAGAATTCTTAGAAAGGTTTTGAAATGCCAGGTTTTTAAAATTAGGGAACACAATAGGATTATTTTTTGTGGGGCAGAATTAGGTAATTTATATTGTTAACAACCATTTATATGAGGATATTCTAGGAAATATACTGTATTAATGCAGATTTAAACCAGATACATTTTAAGAGACACTCCTTCTTCAACTTTTTTTTAGTCTTTCTTTTCTTCTCTATTTTTAGATGCACTCACAGCTTTTATAACAGGACACGGAGAAGTAGTATGCTTGGACTGCCAGGATGGATTAAAATGTATATCATTTTTGCATTTGTTTTGAGAAGGCAGACGTCAAATCCTTAATTTTAAAACAAATTATCAAATATTTCAAGAAGTTGGATTGAAGATTGCTCTTTAATCTCTTAAAATTTTAAGAATCGAATTGCTGTGAAAGATTTGGCAGGATTTTTTTTTTTTTTAAATGAGTTTATCTGATTTAAACACAAGCTTTCCTTCTTCTGTTCGTAAAAGCTTATATATCTGCTCCATTTTACAACAATAATCTTCAGGGCGAGGTTTCAAGACCTCCTAAACCCTTTTTTTTTCCCGCAAAAATGAAATTTACAGAAGGAAGAAAGCATACATATTTCATTTTAAAAACTGAGTAATAACGCTCTAAAGAGTGTATTTTAAGAGTGCCTTCCAGGCTACAAGTTTGCAAAACATCAGCTGCTTATCCCTGTGTGGGGTTTTGTTTATGCCTTTCTTTTAAACCTATTTTTGGCCTCCTGAATTTAGTACAGGTTGCTTAAAAAATCAAATGCAAATATAAAATTTACCTGGAATCTGGTTTAGAACTTGTGTGAAACCGTACTATAATTTTGTTTTCTGTTGTTGCTTTTAACTGTATGAGTGATTTATACCATCTTGTGTTTTTAGTTTCCTATATGGCGAAGGAATGCCTTTCTCGTGCATTACACTTATTTTCTCTTTTCTTCTTCACTATCTTGTCTGTGCAGAATTACCCAATCCAGACTGCCATGCCAGGGGAAAGCGCGAACCCTTTGGTATTTCGTTTAATTTTTCAGAAGTAACGTGTGCTTTTTCAAAAGTCCATTTTCTCCCTTAGGAGAAATAGCAGAGTGCATGTACTTGCTAAGAAGACACTCTTCCTTAATTTTTGTCCCATTTATTGAAAACTCCAACTTCTTTGCTGTGGGTTCTAATTTATTTTGCAATTCACACACTGCACTGTAAACATAATGTAAAGTTTCAGAGCTTAATTAACAGCTACAGAATAATGGCAGGCCAAGTTTTTAGAGGCATTTAAGCTTGGCTCCAAGAAAATGAAGAGACTTTCGTGCAGGAAGCTGTGAACTTCTACCTTTTAAAATAATAAAGCCCAGCAGATCTAGGAATTGCGGCTTTGCGCTCGACGCCCGGACCCATACACCTGCCTGCAACCTGCGTCTCGCAGGAGCCCTGCTCTGGATCTGTTTTTCGCTTATGGAATGAGGGAGCCACGAGAAGAAAAAAAATTCTATGGCATTTCATCCAAGTTTGAGAAACTTTGAAATTCCGCAGCGGTGGAGGTCTGGGCAGAGTCACAGCGAAGTTGAACCCACCCTGGTCCGCTGATGGGAAGACCAGAGGGAATTTCTTTGACCTGAAGCTGGGGCAGAGGAGACGCAGCCTCACCTGTAGTGTAGGAGTGCTTGATGCGATCGCTTACCCTCCTTGTTCCTCAGTTTCCTCATCGGTAGAATGGGATTGAGACTAGAACTACCCACAGGTGGGGCACTGTGCTCTCCATGCTGCCCCCGTGAGTGTAACCAGAGAACAGTGAAGTCTGTCTTACGCCCCACTTCCACTGCCCTGGGCGAGACTGATCTTAGACCTCTCTGGGCCTCAGTTTACCCATTTTGTAAATGAAGGAGTTGAACTTTGGCCTCTGACATTTTCCTCAGGGCTGGTGGAGGAGACCTGGGGCTTCAGGAGGGCCTCATATTTACTGAAGGTCTCAAAGTAGACTTGAGCTTCTCACCCAGCAGGGACCCACGGTCACTGTGGAGATGAGAAGGCTCTGCTCCTCACATGGTACACTGCGGCTCAATAGGCAGTCATTTGCCTGAAATACACCACGATATTTACCTGTTATTGATGCACAATTCATGCCATTGCACTATTTGTGTAGAAGGTTACTTTATTATTTGAGGTACCTGTTCCGTATTCTTAAGTTCTAAAAAAGAAATTCTAGGACCCTCAAAAAAGCCTCAAGCTCTTCCAGTTTTACAGTCTATTTGCAAAGCAGACTGGTTTTCTGTTTTGTTTTGTTTTAAACACGCTGCACAGGACGTGGGGCTTGAACTCAGGACCCTGAGATCCAGAGTGGCATGCTCCACCGATAGGGCCGGCCAGGCGCCCCATCAAGGTCGTGTTTTTAGGTCCTGGCAGCAACCCGGCTCATGCCCCTTCTGAACAAAATGCTCAGGGAAGCTGGGAAGCCGCTGCGCGGGTCTGCAGTCGCTGGCACCGCACAGGACGCCAGGCACACCCAGCAGGGCGCAGCGACAGCCAAGGAGGACGGGTGGTGTGGCACGGGCAAAGGGACAGGGTGGCGACCCGCTTTCAGAGCCCATGCCTCCAGCTACCTGTTGCTGTGGCTGCTGCGGAAAGTCTCTGCCTTTGCAACCCTGAAGCTGAGGGGTGAAAGGAAGACCGGGCGACAGCGGAGGCAAGGAGGCTGCCACAGTTTCCTGGGCTCCTGGGGAGCGGGCCGAGGGCTGGTGTGGTGCAGGGCCCAGGTGGGCAACCCCCCTGGATCGGAACGTTCATCTCATTCGTGGCTGTGCAGAACTTAACCACAAGAACAATACATTAAGGAAAAAAAAAAACCGCACAAAAACAAAGGAGGCCGGGCGGGGCGGGACCTGGGGAGGAGCGCGCTCACCCGGGTCAACCCTGCAGCGTGGGGACCGCCGGGCTGGGCGGGGGTGGCGCGCCCTCCCCGGAGCTTAAGAACGCAGAATTCCCAAGGCGCAGCCCGGAGGCTGTCTTGGCTTCCTGGCCTCTCCTACAGGGGCTGTGACCCTGTGGGTAACGCGAGCAGCCACCCCCAGAGGGGCCTGGTCCCCTGGACAGGGGGCACCCCTTCTCCTCCCCCTCCGGGGTTTGCAAACGCGAACAAGCGCTAGGGCGCCTTGCAGGTTGGGGGTGACATCCGAGGGGCTGCGCGGGGACCTGCGCTGACAGCCCGGACTGATGGAACCCACCCGCTTTAGGGCCCCAAGAAGCGCCCCTGTGCACGTTCGGAAATCCTCCCAGATTGGAGAACTTCCCCACTACGAATGTTTCTCTCTCTCTAAAGAGCAGCCCATTTTGACCAGAGCTTTCCTCCAGACCCGCAGTTGCCAGAGGAGGTGGGGGTGGGGCGGGCGCAGGTTCGCCCTGGGGACCCTGCCACCGGGGGACGCCAAGGCTGTCCAGGAACCACAGGCCTGTGAGCCGGGCTGGGGCGCAGCCGTGGCCAGAGGCTCGGGAGTTCTTTTTTTGTGTTGTTTTGTTTTGTTTTGTTTCTGAGTGAGGTGTGTTTTTACTCTCCCGCGTGTTGAGCTGAATTCAATACCAGTTTTCACCCTTCTTGCGTTTCCTTTCCGCATCCGCCCTTCCGCCTTGCGTGCCCCTAATCTGCCCCCATCTCCGGCGCCGGCCGGACGCAAGTGAGCGCTCGCGGTTGCGGATGCGGCTGGCGATCTGAACGCTGCAGGGACGCAGGCGAGAAGGCAAGGGCGAAGCTTCTCCAGATCAAGATCTGCCAGCGCCCCTGCCTCTGCTTTATCTCGGGGCAGTCGCGGCTTCCTGCCTTTCCACCCACTCTCTGCAACCGGGGTGGGTTTCATTTCAGGGTAAAGTGAATTAACTTCTCCCTCGTTTGTCTAAATCTGGGAGGTGTGCGTGAGGAGGGGAGGGAGCTGTTGGCCAGGACTTACTTGACCCTGACAAACACCACTTGGAGAGCAAGGTCAGTGTCCTGGGTCCTCACTACGTCCTGTCCTTCCGCGATGCCTAGACCTTTGTTTCTGTTGTCTTTCGTATATATGTGTATTTCTAGCCTGATGATCCCGGGCCCCACAGAGCTCTCCTCCGAGCCCGCCTCTCTGTCCTGCACCACCTCCCACTTACCCATAAGTCAGGCTTCATAGCCAAACAGACAACGCACCCCCGGGATCCTCAGAGAATGTAGGATAGAAAGAGCTTTAAGGCTGCCCGCTCCAGCTGGACCTTCGCTAGCACCGCCGATTCCTCCATAGGATCTCCCCCACATCCCCTACCAGGCTCCCAAGCAGAATTTAGAGGCTCACCCTTCCCCAGGTCAAAAATCCTGGACTAATACTCTCCCACTGCAGCGTGACTTTTTAGGCAAATTCCTTACCTTTTCTTGTGCCTGTTCCCTTTTCTGTGAAATTGAAAAAATGCACACAACAATACTACACATTTACCTTGGCTTTGGGGTTGTTGTGAGGGCAGCAAACGCTCGTGCCTTTGAAAGCACTTTGAAACACTGGAAATCACCCAGTTTTAAGCGATACAGACAGGGACAAGTATCACGAATCTAGGTGCGCGATACATGTGGAAGAATGAAGGGATCTCACCGAAGAGCCAAAATTATGTTAAAAATGAAAAGCCAAAACCCGACCGTGCGTGGCAGAGGGGATGTTGGAAGTTACCTCTATTCTTGGAAGAGTTTTAATAGCGTTCTGTTCTTTTCAGAAGCTAATCTACAAGGAAGTCCGAGGCCTTGAAGCTTTATTGAGGCTCATGGTGGGACGGTGCCCATATCTCAGTTTCCCAAGAACTTCCAAAGCCTTGCGCTGGAAGGCATGTTGCGCCATATCTCAGTTTCCCAAGAACTTCCAAAGCCTCGTGCTGGAAGGCACGGTGCGCCATGGGGGGAGCAGACCCACCTGTGGTGGCTTCGTGCACGTTACTGTGCCTTTTCTCGTCTCTACTGCAGGGCCGAGGGCCCCCGTACCGTGTGTTGGAAGCACCAGACAAGAATCACCAGGACTCTGAACGGTGCTGAGCCCTCTGTCGCTCTGACAAGCACGGGGCCAAAGGTGTGGCTGCGTGGATGGTCTCATTTGACGTTCATCCTGTGAAGGGCAGTTGAGATGGGAGAAACTGAGCCAGGGTGTGCTGGCATAGCTTGGCCCCCTGCGTGAAGCGCTGGAGCTGGGATTCCCACCCAGGCTATCTGAGCCCAGAGCCCGCGCTTGGAAGCTCTTGGGCACTGTGCCTGGCATCTGGCCAGCGCCCGATGGAAGGAGGCACTTCTCGATGTTCGAAGGAAGACCGGTCTTGTCCCAGCCCTACCACCTGGTAGCCTCCTTTATGAGTTGACTTTAATTCCAACGTTCGTGGGGGAAGCCTGTGGCGTCCGTCACTGGAAGCACTTTTATTGGAACTGAAATCCTCCAAGCTTGCATTTGCTACTTTAAAACTCTTCGGACGGTAATGAATATGGATGGGGGGTAGTTGTCTATGAATATGGAGGAGCGGGTGCGTGGCGGATGGATTACTACTTAACATTAACCACTGGTAACCTTTCCTCGGGTCTGACTTCCCCGCAATATTATCCCGAGAAGGGTCAGCCCCCGATGCTTTTTTGCAAAATATGATTAGTCACTTCTTCCCACATGTGCCTGCCCCTGGACCTTATTTGCCATCCTATATAATTATTAGAAGAATCTTCTAATTTTATTTGAAATTCTAAGCTGACACTTATGTCAAAGTGCCACGACACAGTATTGCGTGTAATTTCTCTTTTGTTAGCCTCATTTGGGCTCCTGAAGAATTAACACTCAGAGGAAAGAACCACCCCCATTCACTTCCTTATTGCCACAGTTCCCTGCTGGACCTCCTAACGGTCGCCTGGAGGAACGGTCCCAAAAAGGTCCCGCATGCCTGTCCCCTCCCAGGTACAAGTGACGGCCTATTGAGGGTGGCTTTGCCAGAGTGTGAAACCACAGACCACGGGTTTTCTAGCATTCTCTCTTTGTACTTGCTGTTCCCTTTGTCTGGAATGCTTTTCCTTCCTCTTCATCTGCTTGGCGAACTTCTATTGATTCTTTAATACTCAGCTCAAGCCTTCTGTTTTGCAGCCCTCCGTGATCCCCCCGAGTTGGCTGTACCCCCCCCCCGCATGCACTCTTGCCCTCAGCTGCATCCGGATTTTTTTTAAAGATTTTATTTATTGGGGCACCTGGGCGGCATAGTCATTAAGCGTCTGCCTTCGGCTCAGGGTGTGATCCTGGAGTTCTGGGATCGAGCCCCGCATCGGGCTCCTCTGCTGGGAGCCTGCTTCTTCCTCTCCCACTCCCCTGCTGTGTTCCCTCTCTCGCTGGCTCTCTATCTCTGTCAAATAAATAAAATCTTAAAAAAAAATATTTTATTTATTTACTTGACAGAGAGAGAGAGCACAAGCATGGGGAGAAGCAGGGAGAGGGAAAGGGAGAAGCAGGCTCCCCGCTGAGCAGGGAGCTGGCTGTGGGGCTTGATCATGACCTGAGCCAAAGGCGTATGCTTAACCGACTGAGCCACCCAGGCGCCCCTGAATTCGGATTTCTATGTTGCCATTAAATACTGGGTGTCTGGAGTGTGTGTGTGTGTGTGTGTGTGTGGTTACAAATCGGGGCTCTGCAGTTAGACTTCATGTTTTGACCCTCCCCTCACACCCTAGCCCTGTGACCTCATTTTGTCAGGGGCGGGGGGTGTATGTAATGATACTGCCTGACTCCTGGATCGAGAGGATTAAATGAGATATGTTGCTGGAATGCTTTGCCTGCAGCAGGCGTTCGGGGGATACGCAGTGTGACTACCCCGTTGCCTGTCTTTCTCGTGGGCTCTGAGCTTTCAGGGGCAGTGAGAAAGACCTTTGTATTTACTCCCAATCCCTTGACCGTAGCTCATGTGCTGTATTCCCAGCACTTGGCAGAGAAGATGTGCTCAGTTCCTGTCTCCAGAAAGAACGAGAGAGGCAGTTTGCAGCGGGAGAGATCAGATGTCCCCTGTCATGCTTCCTCCCTGGCCCAGCATTAGGAGAGCCCCTCCCTCGTGCAGGCCCTGCACTGAGCTCAGCAGTGGCTGGAAAGGGCAGAAACCTTTCCACCTAATTCACAACGTGTGACAGCAAGCGTGTGGGCCACAGGACATGCTGGGACGAGAGAGAAAGAAGTCTGTGCTCACTCAGGCACAGGGTCCCCTTTCTAGTGCGTCCTCCCCCTGCATCCAGCTCTTCTCACTGCAGAGCAGGAGGGGCCATTCCCAGAGGCCCAAACTTTTGGCTGGGGCAGGGGGGAGGGGGCGTTCACCAGCACAGGCTCCTCCCCCATCTTCCCAGGGTCCTATGCTTTTAAATTCACCTTCTTGGGAGCGCTGGGGTGGCTCAGTGGGTTAACTGTCTGATTCTTGCTTTGGCCTCAAGTCCTGATCTCAGGGTGGTGAGATTGAGCCCTGCACCAGGCTCCATACACCCTGGGCAAGGAGCCTGCTTAATAAGATTCTCTCTCTACCTCCACCTCTGCCCCTCGTCCCTCCCCCTGCTTACATGATCTTTCTCTCTCTCTCAAAATAAATAAATAAATGAATAAATAAATAAATAAATAAATAAATAAAATAATTCATTTTCCTAAAGACCTCCACCCTCACTGTTTTAAGCTTCAGGCCTCACCCTGGCTGGGTCTGCCTCAGTTGTGCACAGTGGGACTTAAATATATTTCATGACTCCCACGTGTCTTGAACACCGAGCACCTACTACGAAACACACGTTGTATAACTTTGTGCCAAGTACCAGCCAGACTTTTAGCGTGGGATGTACCCCCCTCCATAACCTGAGCCGGTCCCACCTTTGGCCTCACTGCTCCTGGGAGCCCAGCTGGGCTCTTACTCTTCCCCGAATGCACTGGGCACTGGTTTGTCTCCGCGTCGTTAACTGGGCTTTCCCCTCCATCTGCACGGGCTTCTCCCACCACCTCTGCCTGCCACCACCTTCAAAGCCTCCTTCTGTCCGAGTTCCCCTGCAAAAGGATGACGCCCCACGCCCTGTGCCCTGGCACTCTGCTCAGCCTGCTTTGGCCGTCCCCAAGTGGAATGAGACTTTGCCCTTGATGCTCTGTCTTCCTGACGCAACAGTGAGCACTTTGCTGGGAGGGCTCAGTCTTATTCCCATTCATATTGCTGAATGTCAAGCCTGATGTGTGCTTATGCAGTTGGTCTCCTCTTCCTTCTCTGGGGACAGGAGGGACAACGGAGGGAGATGTAAGGAGGAGGCGAGGAGGGAGGGAGAGGGGGGCAGAGGAAGAGAGGAGTTCTTGTATTTTGACCAATGAGTGCTAGAAATAAGAGATGGGAGAAAGAGAATATTTGGGCCGGATTGAGAAGGGTCCTCAGCTTGACTCTGAAGCCTAACGAGGCAGCTCGAGGTAAAAGTGACCAATAGAATTGGAGGGGCCACTGTTTTGTGCTTATGAAAAGGTGTCTGTGTTTTTCAGTTTTGTGCCCATCCTGGTTTATGTGGGGAGTGTTAAAAAAAAAATAAAATGGAAATGATTACAGTTCACAAGCCATATCCAAGTATTTACGTTTTAAGCAACCACTCCTAGAAACAATGGTTCTTTGTGTTAGAAAATCAAGTATTGCTAATATCAACCACGTTGAAAGGAGCCTCCACTAAAAGCATTGCTGTAGGTTAGAAGCTGGAAAATAATTCTTTTATGTTCTTTAGGAACCATATTCTGCCGTAACCATTTGAGCAGATAACATATAAGTTAAATTTTCTTTGATACTGGCATGTGACATTGCAAAAATCAAATGCATTGTTTTTTGACAAGGCTTGAGGACTAGAATTTAGAAAAGCACTTGGTATGGGAAATGACTGAATTAATACCATTGAAATCGTGGTTATAAAGATTGATAAGGAAGGTTCATTCACTAAAAAATATAATGGCAGATTTAATAATGATGGCATTCATCATCCGTCAAAGGCACTTATTAAGCACCCACAGGTACTTGGCAGTCTGTGGCGTGCTGCACCAAGTTAGACAGACGCTGTCCCTATTCATCGGAGAGCTTGCCATTGTACGCCTCCTTTGTTGAGAGCACAACTTCCCCACTTGTCATTGGTGCATGAAAGACGCTCCTTGTCATTATTTATGCTGTCTGGGTTTCTGATTTTCTTGAGGGGGGGGCAAGGACTTTTTGGTTGTTTCTTTTAATTATACTACACGAGGCGGCATTCCAGCCTCCAGCCTCCGGAGAGATCACCTGTCAGTGCGTGAGCTTGCAGGTGGGAATGACCCTTATATTCATTCGCAGCATCGGCAGGGAAATGGGTGGTCCTTGCAGGACACCGTGTTACCCCTAGGAGCACCCACAGGGCTTTGCCTGCACCTCTGTTGAGCCAGGGTTACTGTACGTTCCGTCCATCTCGGTCTAGAGGGAGAGCGAGCTGAGGGCACAGAGGTCCCCCTGCCCTTAGCATGAGGCACCCTGGCTGCCTGTGCCACCTCGCCAGAGATCAGCAGTGTGGTTGACTACCGAATGAGACCACAAAGGAGCCCACAAAGCAATAGAAGGTCAGTGGTAGATCTTATCCAATGTGTGTTATACTCAATGCCTGACGTATTTTGTCCTGGATGCACGGACACACCGGGATGTATAGGGAAGCCTATTTGCACCCGGTGAAGTTTGGCTCACTCTAGTAACTGAAAGTGGGCCCCCAGGCACACTGAACATGAAGGGTGGGAAGAGTTCTTCTTAAGCCTCCTCCCGGGAAGGGCATTGTCAACTGGCCTTCAGTGGGGTGATGACCTGTGCCCGTGAGCTCCAAGTCATAGACAGCGGCAAGGAAAATGCATCCAGTTCAAGATTTCCAAAAATACCATGATCGGGGGGATCACGGCTGATGCTGAGCCATCATTTCATGCGATACCCTTGCGTTGTAGAGATTTTGACATAAAAAAAATCATATTTCTGAACATTTTTGTAGTTTTTGAAACTGTCGGTGAAGTTGCTTGCCATCCTGCCCAAATACGTCTCATGCAAAGAGCTGAGTTATGTGTGGCCCGATGTTTTCAAGACAACATTTGTTCTTCTGGATTCATTTGTAGGCTGATTGGTGGGGCAGTGGAATTAGTAACACAGTGGGTTTCCTTTATCACCTTGGCCAGTGGGAAGCTTAGAGATACATGCTGCCCTTGAAGGAGGGAGCTTCCTGGCACATTCCTTTTTCCTAAAAGCAGAACCTTTCAGCTCTCTTTTAATTTGTTTTGTCCCATTCCATGTGTATATTTTTATTACGAACAGCTTCAAATCCTTTTGAAAGTGAAATGTGTATTTTTGTATTTATATATGTATAAATGTTAACTATATTATGTGTGTTTTTATACATATGCATTAAATACACATGCATACATGAATATATGCACACACAGATCTATGTATCATTCCCGCATCCGCTCAGCAGCATTGACGGGGCATCTACTGGTTGCTGGGCACTTCTTGGTGCGTGGAGGAGCCTGGCCACACACAGGGTAGCTTCCTTCCTTTATGCGAATCCGTCCCCCACTGCTGTCCTGGCTCCGTCCTTTCCCCCGGTCATGGCCACCCTTGTCACTTACATCTCCGACTGCTTCTCCGTCTGGCAGCTCTTCATCAATTCTTCCTTATACCTGTCTGGTTATTTTCCCTAAAACGTAGTTGTTATCTCTTAAGCCTCCTACCATGGACCCCCCGCCGTGATGGTCCGATGGTCGGAGAAATAGCCGGTCATAGGTGGTGCTCGCTCTGAGCTTCTGACTTTGTGTGTGTTACCTCCTTTAACCCTTGGGGGTAACCACAGTGAACATTCCCGTGTGACAGGGAGGGAACCGATGCTCATGGGCTGAAACCACCTGCCTAGCCCCACTGCTGCATCAGAGCCCTTGGACTCCAAGCTTGTGGCCGCAGCTCTCCTGATATTTGGGGTCCTGCTGCTCATGGTTCAGCTTGTGGCTTTTGGCCTCTGGTCCTCAGCCCTGGCTCTGAGTTTATTCCTGTGCCTCTGCTGCATTTTCCTCACAGGAAAGGGTCTCACCTGTCTGCTCTGTTCAGTGAATCCTTTCGATGTCCTGGGCAGATCGTCTTGGCGCTGGTGAAAGGTGCCTGCGGCTGCCAATAGGGCTGCATGAATGACGTATCACCTGTAGCCCTAGAGCGGTGGTGGCCAGACTCTGCCGGCAGTTCTGCATTTCCGTTCTGGGCACCGGAAGACTCAGGGGCAGAGCTCAGAGGAGTAGGTCACGTGAGCTGATCTAGTGCTGGGTGGTGAAGTGGAGGCAAGGAGCCGGGCATTCAGTGGGAGGCTGGTGCTCTCCCAGGCTGCTGCCCGACCTGAGAGTGCATGGTTCCTCCATGAAGACTTGGCTCCAACCCACCCTCACGTTCACCCTCTCCACAGATTCCCTCATAGTCCTGGAGAACCAGCAACGATCGTGGGGTCTTACTGCTCAGATGCCTTTTGGTTGCAAGCAACAGAAACCAACTCAAGCTGGTCTAAGCATCTCCTAGTCACTTTGCCTCCCAGATACTTGCCTTTGCTCACCTGGCTTGTCATTTCCTTACACGCGGCAGCAGGCACGTGTGCTGTGTCCTTCCTACCGCGGTGAGTATCACAGCGAGCCCAGAGAAGATGCTCAGTAAATTCCTTAGCCCCTTTCTGGGAGCTTGGGATCCACCAGTGACTGAAACAAGTCCTGCCTTCCTAGAACTTGCATTCTTCAGAGGAAGAGACAATAAATGACGTGCATGATAAATCTGATTGTGCAGTGTGTTAGGAAAAAGAAAAGTCAGAACGGGGTAAGGAGGGGAGAATGCTGGCAGGGGGAGGAGTAGGGGAGGGGGTAGATCGCAGTATCAAAGAGTAGAGTAAGGGCGGGCCTCTTAGAGAAGGGAAGGGAGATGTAAGGGGCTACGTGTGGGAGCCGCATGGTTATCTGGGGAGGAACATTCTAGAAGGACCAGCCCAGGCACGAACCGTGAGTCTAGAGTGTGCTGGGAATGTCTGAGGACCAGCAAGGAGGCCAGTGTGGCTGGGGCCCGACATTTAATTTTTCCTCGAGTGTGGAAGGAAGATTCCTTTTTGGGTGTGCACTTCTGCTGAAGGTTGGCTTGTCTCGCACTTTCGAGAGGTCAGGTCGAGAGTGAACGCTTCATCTTTCACTTGAACTGTTCTGTCTTTGGAAGAAGGATGCCCATCAGGGCTCTGGTCGTGTGTGTTCCGAGGAATGCTTTTTTTTTTTTTTTTTTTTGGTTTTTGAAAAAGCCCGGCTCGGGGAGCTGCTTCTGTTTGTAGATAAATTTCAAAAACATCGTCTTCCAGCTGCTGTGTCTCCACAGCACATTTTGGATGCCTGACATTTAAAATCCTGGAAACTAAGCCTCCAGTGTCTCATATCTCTTTGGAAATGATGAATTTCAAATGAACGCAAGTTAATGTAGTGCTTGTGAAGGGCGCCAGACAAACCGTGTTCAAAACTGTAGACTCTCGACAAAACAGGTCCAGCAGGGCCGCTCTCGGCAGATGGCTCTGCCCTCCCAGACTTGCACACGCCCAGACGTCGCCTCTCAGTGTGAGAAGGTACTTCCTGTTTACTTCCCCTTCGCTATCTCGCCTGTGGGTGACCACGCGATTCCCAGCAACTTGTCTAGCCTCACGCAAGTTAGTACGTTTTGATTTTAATTGGGATTTTTGGTGTCAGGCAGATGCAGTCAGGGACAGTTGAAGGTTCTGAGCTGAGCTCATAGCTCCCGTGGAACTACTTCTTTGTCTGGCCATATGGTCCAGGCCGCTTGAACAAGTAAGCGTTAGCTGTAGACTACTGTCTCTCAGCAGTGATACTGATCAATAGTGATCTCAACTCTTGGCCTTTGGGGATGGACAGTTCTTTGCTTGGGGGGCGGTCTTGCCGATGGTAAGATGTTAAGCCACATCCCTGGCTTTCCCCCTGCTACATGCCAGTAACATCTCTCCCTGTTCTGACAGCCAAAACGTCTCCAGACACTGCCGATGTCCTCTGAGTGACAGCATCCCTGTTGACCATCAGATTCTAATGCCTGGGTGACACTTATCAGCCCCTATATTTAAAAAATGGCTTCACAAATGTAATGCTCTTGCTATAACAACCCATGAGTGGGACGAGGATTGTAGCTCACGACAGGGAAGATGGGAACATACACTTTTTCTTTTCTTATAGGAGTAATTCGTGTTCATTGCAAAGCTTGGGAGCAGAGCATACTACACAATTCAACTACAATTCATCTGTGTTCTCACCAGCTGTCCACAAACTGCCATGTAAGAGATCTAGCTTTTTTCATGCATGTGTCTAGGTGAGTATCAATGGATATACTTTTGAGACAAAAATAAGACCATGTTTTTATGCTGTGTCCCAATCTATGCTCTCCTGCGTGTGCTTCCTAAACATGATTCCTGCTACTAAATATTCTTACCTGTGATTCTAATCCTGCATGGTGTTGCATCATGGAGATGGGCTGTCGTTTACTCACCAGGCCCCTGTTATGGCAATTAGGTCATTTCCAGTTTTTCTCTGCAGACCCTAGCTTTGGTTATTCCCTTTTCAGATTTAGAAACACTGGGACAGACTGGGAAATCGAATACTAGACTTTGGTTGAGAGGGAGGGGATGAGTGTAAGGGTGAATTGAGAATGATATCCAGTCTTCAAGTTTTGGTCACCTGGGAAGACGATGGTGGCTCAGGATGGAGGAAAGATGATGAGTTTTGCGGCGAGTCTGACACCGAGTTGTTAGACAATAGAGGTGCCTGACGGCCAAGTAGAAACAAGGGTCTGGGCTTGAGATAGCCATCAGGAGTGAACTTCCTCGAGGTGGGATTGAAGCCTTTAGCACAGGGCTGTCCAAGAGAAGCCTAACGCAAACCATGAGTGTCATCTTTATATTTCTCTCGGCCAGAGTAAAAACATAAGTTAAAAGAAACGGGTGAGAATATTTTAATAATGTATTTTATTTAACCCAGTATATCCAGACTATGGTTGCCCTGTGTGGCACTAGCTATATTTCAAGTGCTCAATAGCCTTACGTGGTTAGTGATTATCATAGTGGACTGGGCAGCCTTGGGGCGTCATATCATAGCAGCATTCCCTTTGTCCCCAGGCCATATTTGATAATACCTGGAGACATTTTGGTTGTCACCACTGGAGAAGATGCTATGGTACCTAGTGAATAAAGGCCAGGGATGTAGCAAAACATCCCCCATTTGCATAGGAAAGTCCTCCAAGCAAAGAATCATCCAGCCCAGATTGTCTTTGGGGCTAAGGTTGAGAAACGGTGTGGTGGACAGCTAATATTTGTTCAAGGGGTCATGGAGTTCATTATGTGTCAGACACGTGTGAGGAGCCTCATGGCATCCTCAGGGCAACCCTATGAAATAGGCGTTATTGACATCCCCATATTACTGACGAATTAACTGAGGTCTAGAGAAGTTAGGTGCATCTGTCCAAGGTCCTGGAGCTGGGCTTCGAACTCAGACTGTCTGAGTCAAGAGTAGAGAGTGGCTACATGGAAGAAAGCTTCGGCATTACCTTCAGTTCGAGACCTCATCTGCAGTTCCTAATGAATAAACATGGCACTACTGTATTCCTCTTTTATCTGTAAATTTTTTTTATTAAGCGTGTTCACTTCATCATATCGTGTGGTCAAGCGGAAGACTGTCTAGTCTCACGTGGCTACTGATGGGCTCTGTAGTCTTGGGCAGGTCAGTTGAACACTCTGAATTCGAGGCAGTTTCATCTGTAAAATGGGCACAGGTAACACCTCACAGGATTCACGTGGGGCCTGAATGCATTAACGTATTTGGAAGCCTTGAACACCTATCCACCGGCTGCTTGAGAACTCTGAGGCAGGACCGTATCGCCACATCCTTGGTCTCAACAATCTGTCGCCAGTAAAGGAAAGGATCCGATGCCGGATTTTTGGAGAACCAGGAGAATGTGCCCGTCTCGTCCTCTTGAAGCTCACCATCGCGCGAACGAGATGCTGGTCAACAGAACGATGTTTCTTGAGCATTTCAGAGAACAGTCCTTGCCAGAACTCTTCCCTGTGCCTGGTGCCTTGAAACATTTTAGGAGCCGTCTGATTTCTGAGGCAGAATAAAGCTGAAGAGAGGTAGCATCCAAAATAGCACATTAAAAAAAAAAAAAAAAGTCTGAGCAAGGGCATTTGCAGTATGGAAGCAGAATGTTAATTGAAATCTGACTTTGCCAACAGGAGCTTTGGAAAGAGCCCAATCAGGATTAGACTAATTAAGACATCTTCAAAATTGAACAGGTTGGACTGTCTTAAAGAAGAATTGAACCAAATGAAAACTATATGCTAAGGAATGGGACTCTAGAGGCTTGAAAAAGGAAAACAAACAAACCTGAGAATACTTATGGGAAAGTCAAAGGAAGGCAGGAGAGATTCTGGCTCTGTGGACGTGAGCTTGTCAAACATGCCAGGCTGGAAACCACATTTCCTAACGCGTCTCTGACGTTGGCCGGTTGATTTCGTTGTTAGGCCGATGCGCCGTTCACACCACCTAGCAGAGAAGCTGGTTTTCTTCTGTTGGCGCTCGTGGATGTTTTTTAGGGACCATTTTCCTCCTCCTTGCACCACTCCGTGAAAACCCAAAATATCCAAACAGAGCTCATGTTTATTGCACAGCATTGTGTAATTTTTAAGATGTGTTCACGCGGCTTATCTCTCGGCTTCCCCTCCTTTGTTTCCTACCGAGCCAATCAAGAAGTCTTTATTTTAATGCATTGCTAAATAAAGTAGTCGTTCTACCAAAAGCACAGATAAGACGCCTAATTTTTAAGGTTGTGCTAAGTACTGAGCTAGCCTGACAGCCTATATTTAGGATAATGATTTATTTGCTCTTCGGGAAAGCTAACAATTTGCCGTAAAATTTTGGATACAAAAGGTGAGGTTATACCAACGACACAATATAATCAATAGTGTTCCTCGGCACATCGGAAGATTCCAGTCCTACCGAAAAATATTTTGACAAGACTTCAAACAGTTAAAACTTCATCGTATTTGCTCATTATTGGAAACAGTAGTGTGTGTGTGTGCTGACTGCATCACAATAAATATTTCTGTGATCAGGAAACTTGTTACAGTCCAACAGCAAGTTTGCTCAAGCCTTAAATTATTTTTCATAATCTGTAAATAATGTTGACATTACTTTGGCATTATAATAAATATTAAGGCTATTTGGAAGTGAGTATGCCAGTTAGATGCCTGCCTAACAACACACACTTATTTATATTATTGGCACATAGGATAAGAAACATCGCAGGCTTCCGCATTTGGCAAACCAGGCTGACATATTTCGTATTATCATTACATTTGTTTGGGGGTTCAAAAGTCATATAATTAATGCACTAATAAACTATTTTGTAGAGCTGTTTTTCAGAAGCACATTACCAAATGCTTTTTGAATAACATAATAACCGAAGTCTTGTTCACAATAAATAGCAATTGATAATAAAACAGTTAACTGAATGGTTTAACCATTTTTATTAACAGCGAGTAATGCGACTTTAGAACATGGGGAGGAATAAACAAGGGAGAAAATTGAAGTTTTCAGAGTAATTTTTGCAGGCAAATGAATTGTGATTTGTGGGAAAGATACAGAAAATGAAATCTAGATCCTGGAGGTTGCAGACAGGGATTTTTTACTGGCTGTGGTGCTGTTTTTCTGTACGAAATCAGAAGAGGAAGGAAAGAGGTCCTAGCGGAAGGAATAAAAACGTTCCTGTAGAAATGTGGGTTTAATATCGGAAGAACTGCTCCTGTTCCCGTTGTACCACTTTTCCTCAAACTGATCACATCAGCCACGCTTCTTTGGGCAAAACCACGGGGTTAGGGCAGTCACGTGCCCCGCGTGTTAGAGGTGGAGGGTGGGCTCTGGCTGGGCTACCAGCGTGGCCCCTGAATTCTGGGTTTTCATGGCTCTTCTAGAAAATGTGGGCAGGCTTCCTAGGCTCTGCAGGTGTCAACGGGGCCTCCATTGTCTCACATTTTTCTCCTCTAATAAACCGAGTGTAGGTCTGTATGCATATTTGAAGTCAAATTAAGTTAGAGGAATTAGCCATGCGGTGACTTTTTTTTTTTTTTTTTTTTTGAACAGTAGAAGAAAACAGGAGAAGCAAGTACTTATTTTGGGGTCAAACCGTGGAGAGGGTTGAATGCCCCACCAGCGAACTGCCACCTGCAGGAAGTTCCTGGGACAGCTTTCCACCCCGGGGCAGGTAGGAGAGGGGGTACCTGTAAGGCTGCGGTGGAAAAGGAATGGCGAGGGAGGAGCAAGTGTCTGGAAAACTGTGGGGTGACGACAGATGTGGGCGGAATCGCCGCTATCATCACCATCATCGTCGTTGTGGCTGAGCCCCACTGTGTCACCTCATGGGTCAGACACCTGGGGGCTCCAGGAGCACTGCTGGTCATTTAGTGAAACTCCACCGAACATTCGATGTCTACAAGACCCTTGGCATGGTGCTGTTTCGCACTTTCATTTCTGTTCTGATCGTGTCCACACCAGATATCTTGATTCCTCTCTTTCTCATACACTTAGTCCCGTTCATCAGGAGATCTGTCTGTCTTACCTGGAGAGTATCTGTGCTTCCCACTTGACTGAGGTCTTTGTCAGCGTCGCCTTCCCAGAAAGGTCTTCCCTGACGCCCTCCGGGGGCGCCCGCCCACCCTGGTCTCTCCATCTCTCCCCTGCTTTGCTTGACTTCCTGGCACCCACCACCTCCTGCGGTCGCAGGCCACGCCCATGTGCTTCTGTATTTGCCGTCACTCTCCTGCTGCTAAGATGGCAGCTCCACGGGGCAGGGACCTCGTCTCTTCTGTCCACTGCTATATGCCTTGCACCGGGTACACAGCACGTGCTCAATACATGTTTCCTGAGTACACCATAGGGCAGACCGGGGAGATACTACTCCTGTGTTATGTATGAGGAAACCGAGGTCCAGAGACACCTGTGGTGAGGACATCACAGCCAAGCCATGGAGCCTGTCCTTGTCCCCAGCTCCAGCCTCCAGCCTCTCAGTCTGGCTTCTGGTTACCCGGAGCACGGCGGGGCACCCATCAGCTCACCTCGGTGGTCTCTCTCCCCTCTGTGGTTCTCATTTACAGGTATATATATTTGTGACATGGGTCAATCTGAAGTCCTGTGGCCAATGAGGTCATTTTTAATTTCTTCATCTGCACAGTTAGAAGTGATCTTGCAGGGGCACCTGGGTGGCTCAGTCGGTTAAGCATCCGACTCTTGGTTTTGACTCAGGTTGTGATCTCACCGTCTTGGGATCAAGCCCCACATCGGGCTCTGTGCTCAGCATGGAATCTGCTTGAGATTCTCTCTCTCTCTCTCTCTCTCTGCCCTTCCCTTTCCCCTGCTCTCACTCTCTATCTTTCAAATAAAGAAAGACATCTTTTTTTTTTTTTTTAAAGAAGTGACCTTGCAGTCAGACCTAATAATGTAGATGTTGTCTATAGTTGGCACATACATTGAATCATTAATGATCGGCAGAGGGACGCCCCCGCCACCATGCTCTCTCTGCAGCAGGTTTTGCAGACCACTGGACTCTGGGCTGTCAGGCAGGGTGGGGTTAGGTGCAAGGAATGAGGGGTGGACAGAAGGGGAAAGACTGAAATCCGGGAAAACAGTGCTGGGGGAGGGAGGGAGGACAGGGTTGGGTGGCAGAAGATGGACCAGAAAGGAAACTGCTTCCAGTTGGGCTTGAGTGGGAAGAGTCCATGAACCCTTGTGATTCCAGAAAAAGAGTGGATTTGGGGGAAGTTTCGAGACTCTGGCTCAGCTCTCTGCTTTTGACTACAAGATGACTCTCTTAATGCTTATATTTCTAAACAATACCTATTTTTGATATTGGAAACCAGAAAACACTTACTGTAGAATAAAAAAAAACATACAGGAAGGTCTAAGACAAAAATTAAAATTGTTTGTAAACTCACCACCTAGAGAAAATTATTAACATTCTGATGTGTTCCTTCTAAGTAGTTTTCTGTGTTTATATATAATTTTTACAAATGTATGTTTGGTTTTTTGCATTTAATATTAAGTTGTGAGCATTTCCCCCTCTCAGTAGATATTCATTAGAATATAATTTTAATGACAGTTTGAAGTCCCTGGGTTGGGCATGGCATCATTTAATAAACCATCTCTCAATATTTCGATGGCTTCCCATTTTTCATGATTATAAAAATGCTGAGGGAAACGTGCTCGTTTGATACGTGAATGGGACACCACATCTGTGACTGTCTTTTGGGTGTAGATTCCCGGGAGTGGAGCTCCCGCTTCAAAAGCCATGAGTTTAAAACCCTTGGTGCTGCTGTCAAAGGGTTGTGAGCCTCAGTTTCCCTCTTGCCCCTCCGACAAGGCTGTCTTGAGAATGGAAGGAAATGCTGTCCGTGTGAATTCTCCGCTGCTCTCACGCCACTGCGATAGGCAGCTTTCTCATTATTCCCGTGGACCTCCAAGAAGACCCTCCAGCTACTGAAAATCTGGACAAGTTTTCTCCCCCTTTCTTAAGAACACCTATGCTACACAGGAAACCGTGGCACAAGACACAATTTAGAAAGGATTTTCATCTGCTTTGGGAAATTAAATCTAAACACGTATTTTAGAAACTGCTGTAAATTTCGCTAAGCTACAATGTTTTCCTTCGAAGTCTAGGACATATGGTTAGTCTTCCAGTGTTACTAGTAACAAAGTCCTGAAAATATTAACTATTTCATTCTTCCGAGGATAGTGTAAAATTATCCTTTATTTTCTTTTTTGCCTCCCACACTTTGGTTTTAACAAAAAACGAGACATTCCTATTATAAGTAATTACAGCCCTTCTGTTACAGTCTTTCAGAGCCATAAAATTAGCTATTGTACTAAATAATTAGCACATGCCATTCAGAATATCCTAAAAATTATACGCAACATCAAGCAGGAACTATACACTGACACTTGGCCACGTTCTCTACAAAACTGCTCAGTGAAAATTAAGTATTGGCAACAGGTGCCTTGAAAACAATTTATTAATCGTAAAAAAAAAATGAAGCCTTTGAATGACGGCATGTGAAAACGTTTTCAAGTTTGGGATTGTCTGAACTCTGACTTCTTAACCACAGTCTTGTTGGCTCACACAGTAATCGTATCCTTGAGGATAATTCCACCAGTGACGTTCCCAGCAGCTGATTTTAGGCTTACCCACAGCCAGCAGAGTCTCCCCCAGGTCTGAGGAGGTCGTCCGCAAAGGAGGGGACCCCTGGAAGGTTGCTAGCCCTGATGCATGGAGGCTGCCCCCGGAAGACGGTTGATCTTCTGCTTTGCTCCGCGATCCCTGAGGATTATATTTACATTATTATTTTTTTCAATACTTACTCAACTGTGGCTGTTTGGAAGGGCTTAGTGGATTTGCAGTTGAATAAGGACCTTGATGATTGTTACAAATTGGAGATGGACAAACCTGTATCATTTTGTACAGTCACGATCATTTCCAGGCCCCCTACCTGGAGGTGCATGGCTTATGGAGACCATGTGTTTTGGAAGTCTCCTGCTGAATATCACATCATGATTTTGGCTTTTTGGAATAATTTAGCTCAAATTAGGGAAGAGAATGACCTCTACAATGTTTGAGGGTTTTTTTTAAAGACTTTATTTATTTATTTATTTATTTATTTATTTATTTATGGAGCATGAGTGGGGGAGGGGCAGAGGGAGAGAGAATCTCAAGTAGTCTCTGTGCTGAGTGCAGAGCTCAACTTAGGGGCTCTGTCTCATGACCCTGAGATCATGACCTGAGCCGAAATCAAGAATCAATGCTTAACGGACTAAGCCACCCAGATTTGCTTTATTGTAGCGTACAGATAGAAATGGGTACGGAACTGACGTTCAGGCTTGGTACAGTTTGATAAAGGTGAGAGAGTTATATGCTTAAAATAGAGATAGAGGCAAGAGACATTAAAAATAAAACAATATCACCCCAATGAGGTGATGTACTATATTAATATTAGACAAAATAGATCTACTGGAGTTAAGAGAATCATTTCATACAAAGAAAAGCTTCAAGAACAATAACATGGCTTTAGATACAATATTTTTAGAAACAAAATACGATGCGTGTCCGCGATTTAAAATATAGAGAAAAACTTTATACTACGATTTCTTCTAATTGACCAATCCACAGGATGCTCCTGCCTCCCTCCCCCTTAATGATTGATTGGGGAGGAAAATGGAAGACATGAATCATTGGCAAGTTGGATCTAAGGGACACATTAAGAGCTGGGTACCAATTTCTACCCAAATTAAAGAATATACATGGTCTCAAAGCTTGAAAATTTACTACATGTATACCAATGATTCTCAAAGCTGGCTGGCTGCCCGCTGAAGACACCCAGGGGTTTCGAAAGCAAGTGATCTCAGGCATTCTGCTGTAACCAGAAAGGAGTACGTCCTAGGCACCAGGACCCTGCAGACCCACCGAGATGGTTCCAATGTGCAGTCCAGGTGGAGAGCCTCAGCTGATTTCAGAGGACCGCCCCCAACAGGCCACCATCTCTGACCAGATGGCAATGACAGGAGACATCAATAACAAAAATATAATCAGAAAATGTCATATATTTGAAATTTCAAAATTATACTTCCAGGACACCTGGGTGGCTCAGTCGGTGAAGCGTCTGCCTTCAGCTCAGGTCATGATCCCAGGGTCCTGAAATCGAGCCCCACGTCAGGCTCCCTGCTTGGTGGGGAGCTTGCTTCTCCCTCTCCCTCTGCTGCTTCCACTGCTTGTGCTCTCCTCTCTCTCTCTGTTAAATAAATAAATAAACTCTTTAAAAATTAAAATAAAATAAAATTATGCTTCCAAACCATTCATGGGACAATAAATACATAAACACTTAGAACTGTTGGTCAGTGAATGTATATGTATCGTGATGTATGAATGAAGCTAAGACAGTGAAAAGAGGGAAATCTACTTAAATTAGGAAGGAAAAAGACTAAAAATTAATGAGAAATTCATTTAATAACAAGAGAAAGAACAGCTGATTAAACCCAAGGAAACTATCAGGAAGAAAACAAGTAAAAGTAGAAATTAATGGAACAGAAAATAAACATACAATGAGAGAAGACAAACAAAGCCAATAGTTGATTCTCTGCGATGATTGATAAAATAGACAAAACTCTTTCAAAGTTAATTAAGAAAAAGAGAAGAAGGCACAAATAAATTACCTGAGGAAGAAAAGAAGAGGATGCAGAGATTAAATTGATGAGGGTATTATGAATAATACATGTATGCCAATAAATTTGAAGTCCTCAATTAAATGAATAAAATACTAGGAAAAAACATAACTTATCATAACGGATTCGAGAGGAAGTAGTTCTGTAACCATTAAGGAAATTGAATCAGTGGTTAAAAATCTTTTCACAGGGGCGCCTGGGTGGCACAGCGGTTAAGCGTCTGCCTTCGGCTCAGGGCGTGATCCCGGTGTTCTGGGATCGAGCCCCACATCAGGCTCCTCCGCTATGAGCCTGCTTCTTCCTCTCCCACTCCCCCTGCTGTGTTCCCTCTCTCGCTGGCTGCCTCTATCTCTGTCAAATAAATAAATAAAATCTTTAAAAAAAAAAATCTTTTCACAAAGAAAACAGTGGGACCAGATGATTGGAAAGGGGAGCTCTAGCAAAAATGCAAGGAACCAATAACTTCATCTTATACAAACTCTTACAGAGAATGAAAAGGAAGGCCCAATCCCCAGCTCATTTTATGAAACTGTCTTCACCATGATGTCAAAACCAGATTAGGAACAACAAAGAAAAGAATTACAGCTCAGTCTCACTCGTGAGCATAGATGCAAAGACACTGAACAAAATTTATTAGGAAAATAAACTCAACATCATATGAAACATACAATACATCACGAAGAAGGTGGGTTTGCTCTGGGAACGCAAGGTTGGTCTTTCCATGGAGAAATCAACCAATGGAATCCTCCGCATTAACCAAATAAAAGAGAAAACCCCTATGATCATCTCAGTACATGGCAGATAACATGGTGAATAAAATTCAACATCTCTTCATAAAAAATAAAAAATACTCTAACGGGGGTGCCTGGGTGGCTCAGTCGTTAAACATCTGCCTTTGGCTCAGGGTGTGATCCCGGCGTTCTGGGATCGAGCCCCACATCGGGCTCCTCCGCTATGAGCCTGCTTCTTCCTCTCCCACTCCCCCTGCCTGTGTTCCCTCTCTCACTGCTGTCTCTCTCTGTCAAATAAATAAATACAATCTTTAAAAAAAAATTCTCTAACCAAATGCAGACCACAGAGAGAACTTTCTTACTCTGATAAAGGATATCTGAAAACTCCTACAGCAAATAGCATATTTACGATTGAACGTTTTTTGAAAGAAATTTTATTTAAATTCTAGTTAATTAACATACAGTGCACTATTGGTTTCAGGAGCAGAATTTAGTGGTTCGTCACTCACATACAATACCCAGTGCTCATCACAGCCAAGTCACTATTGCATGTGGAAAACATTCTCTTTACATCTACAACAAGGCAGTGAGGAGGGTGACCAACACTGTCAACCCAGCCCTAAGGTGTTTTCAAACGCAGGCAAAGAAATGAAGTATAAACATCAGAAACAAAGAAATAAAATCATCGGTATTTGAAGGTGGCATGATGGCCTACATGAGCCCCTTTCTCCCCAGATCCACAAATAAATCATGAGAATCACTTAGAAGTTCATAAGATCAACAGAATCAAACCCAGTGTACAAAAGTCAGTTGCATTTCCTGAAATCAACCAAAGCTCTTAGGAATAGTAGGCCAAAATCTATTGATAGCAAAACAGTTCTAAAATTTCAAGGAATCAATTTGATAACGTATCGATAAGCCCTTTATGGAGAAAATTATGAAACTCTACTGAAAGAAATTGAAATTACCCAAATATATATTCTTGGAGAGGAAAAGTCAGTATAGGAAAGACGCTACTCTCCAAGCCAGGATACAGGCTCAGTGAATTTCCGGTCTAAATGCCAAGGGGATTTTTTTTCTTTTAAGGCAACAACCTGATTCTGAAACATATATGGAAGAGGAAAGGGCCAAGAAGAGTCGGCACATTTCAGAAGAAGAAAATAAAATGGGGAAGCCTGGGTCATACAGACGGGAAAACTTAGCTGAAGTTGTAAAACACCAAACAAGGTACTGGTATGCGGACAGACAAACGGACCCGTGGGACAGAATGGAGAGCGCAGGAAGTTATTCACACTCATACAGACACTTGATATACGATAAGGCAGGCATTGAGAAACAGCGTAGAAATTATGAAATTGGGTCATTTGGGACAACCGGGTACCCATAGGGAAAAACAGGGGTCTCTACACCGCACACAAAATTCAGTTCCAAGAGGGTCTAGGAAATATGCACCCAAACGAACTCATAGAGAAGATCTTCTTGACCTTGGGGGAGGTTTTCTTAAACAAGGTATAAAACATAAGGCAAAAGAGAAAAACACAAGACGGAAACTTGGAAAAATACTATTAAAATCACAAATATCCATCAAGAAGCGACAGGTACTTCAGTTCCGTTGGCTGGAGTGTGAATGGGTTTGAACAGCCTGGAATTCCTAGTGAGACTGGATAGTCTCTTGTCTCATGGTCTCGCACTTCAATTCCTACTTGCGAGCTCTAGACTCGTGCCGTCGGGTGGGACGTTCGGGGATAGGAATGCTAGCTGCCTCTCCCATATGGTAGCCGCTAGCCGCAAGGGGCTAACAGGCACTTAAAATGTGGTTCCCGTAAACAAGGGAGTGAATTTGAAATTTTATTCCATTTTAATGAATTTATTTTAACTTAAATAACGACGCTAGTGGATGGCGTCCCTATAAAGTGGTGCTTCTTGAGATCCTTCATGTCATTTCACTCCAGAAAATGGTAACGTTGGGGAAGAGAATCTCTTTCAAAAGTGCCCCGGGAGATAGGAACAAGAATGGCCATCCAATATAGACTAGAGAAGCAATCGTGAACTATCCAGACTGCACAATACGACAAGGCAATTTGGAGGAGTGAACCCCACCCAGCACAAAGCGATTAAAACGAACAAGGGAGGGGCGCCTGGGGGGGCTCAGTCGGCTAAGCGTCAGGCTCTTGATCTCCGCTCAGGTCTTGATCTCAGGGTCAGGAGTTCAAGCCCCCGCACTGGGCTCCACACCCAGCTTGGACCTATTACATAACAACACACAAACAAAAAACAGCAAATAAAGGTAAAAAAAAGAAAAAGAGAGAGAGAGAGACAAACCAAAAACCAGACTCTTAACTACAGAGAACAGAGAGAAGCTGGGTGGGGTGGGTGAACGAGGCGCTGGGGATCGAGCGCACACTTACCATGATGAGCACAGGAAGCAGTGAATCGCTCTGTCGTACTCCTGAAGCAAGTATAACCCTGGGCATTCACCACCCTGCAATTAAAATGAGAAAAGAGGAACGGGTTCCATTTAAATAAAGGCAAAATAAACAGTCTGTTGTTTGGGGTCACAAATCCACCTGGCAAAACCATAAAGAAAAACAAGTATAGGGTTAAAACAGAATTTAGGATAGCGGGTATCTCTCTGGGGACAAAGGAGGTTGAAGCTGGTGGGGGTGGGGAATCTCAAGGGGGCCTGCTATATTTTTATTTGGGGAGGTGGCACATAGCTATTTCATGAGTGGTGGCCTTTAATTAAACTGTATACGCATTAGACATTCTTTAATACGTAGATTTCCTATCTCTAAAAGAATAGATAGAATCACAGTTCAAAAGTGTTCATGAAAGTAAGAAGTTACCTCAGATAGCTTCTCACACGGCTAAAGCATCTTCTGCTTGCATGTCATATGGACATTAAGTAATTATGTTAATAGGACCTAAAGGCACGAATCAGCCCATTGAAATCATTCACTCATGAGCTAATCCAATAAATATTCACTGAGCACCTACTCTGGGCAGCGCTCCTCCAAATGGCTAAGGCGTGAGCAAAGGCCCTGCGGCTGAGGGGCATACTTCCTTGTGGTCAGGACTACGTCGTAAATGAATGACCGGGTGCAATGTTAGTGGCAGTGAGCGCTATGGCGAGACAGACAGAAACCAAGGAAGGAGGCAGGGGGGTAACAGTTTTAGGACAGGCTGGCCAGGAGTTGTTTCTCTGCAAGGCTGGGAGTTGAGGAAGGCCCTCAGTGGCAGAAGAAAGGGAGGCCAAAGGGACACGGGGGTGCCCCGCGTCGCTGGCAGAGGGAGCCTCCCACGCCAGGACCTGAGGCAGGAGTGTGCCGGGGGTGCCCCAGCGCCCACAGGTCCCCTCCCCTGTCTGCACACACTGTAATCTTAGCCTTTAATCTGCACGGACACTGAGCCCCTTCTCTGGGAAATGCTGGTAAAATCTACCTTGCTTCATTATAGAACTAAAATATGAGAGTCACACTAGCACCTAAAAAGAGATCAGACACTTTATTGCTCTGTTTAGAAGAGGTTTTACTCTTGGTTCGTAAGCCCGCCTACCAGCTCTCAGTCAAATCTTTGCACATTTTCTCATTGGATCCTCCCAGTGATGGGAAACTCACTCCCTGTCTCTGAGGTAGACGGATTCCTTTGGGAGAAAGAGCTTCCTGACATCGAACCCAAATGTGCCTCTTCGTAGGCTGAACCTTGTGCTCCCAGCTGGGCCCCTGGGATTATGTACCCCTCATCCCTGCTCAGTTTGGAATCACAAACATGGCTTGGCTTCCCAATTTGGACCCAGCAGATAAGGTTTTAAGCATTGAATTCTTTTATATATATATAAATATATAAATATAAATATATATATTTAATTGTAGATTTCACAGAATCATCTGGATTTCTGGGCTTGCAAAGAGCCCGGAGCCAGATAGCACGGGCCCTGTTTGGATGAGACGTGCCTCCTCCAGGGACAGTTTTCCCTCCGCTTATCCATATGTTCATGTACTATATTCATTCTTATCCAGCCCAGGGAAGATTTTGAGTTTGAGACCCCTTACTGCATGTTTATGGCAGATCTGGACTCATTGAAAGAATGTTGTTCTACACCCTAATGTTTCTTTTTCCCAGTGTAGACATCCTCCTGTCCTCATCCCCTGCTCTTTCTTCCTTGATTCAGTGGTAACGATCCCACCAACCCCTTTCCTTCTCATGGGTTTTGTAGTCATCTCGAGAAGTCATGGGGACGTAGCAGAGTCCGCGTGAGTGCAGACTTTGATTTTCAGGGTTTGATCTTCGGATACTGAATTCCAAGTGACCACAGAGAGATCACTTGGAGTTCTGGGGTGACACTCCCTCCCTGCCCCCCCCATACCGAGCAGGGCGGCTTCACGAGGGAGCACTGGCACTTGGACGGCAGCCTCGGTGCTGGAAGCAAGTGCCAGAAAGAAGTGGCAGAGAAATCCGCACGGGTCAGAGACACGGCCCAGAGAGAGCATTGGCTGCTCGGGGCATCATCGCTTATCTGTCCGTTTCCTGACTTTTGTGTTTGTTGAAAGTGTGTTCATTCTTCCACCAGGACCCGAGAGCCTGGATCTGAGAGGTGGCCTGGGTCTGGAGACAGAGTCCCCACCCGCGGGGCTCCAAGGAGCAAGGTCTAGGTTCAAGCAAAGCCACCACCTGGGCTTAAGGGACGGAGACCCCTCAGGGCATCACTGATAGAGTATGGTCCACCTCTGTGGATGGTCCTGGGCAGGAAGCCTGCTGAGGTCACCCCAACGTTTGGCTAGTTCCCCCAAAACACAAGCAGAATCACTTCCAAAGGTATACATTGTGCTGATTGAGGGTGTCTAGCTAGAGTGCGCGAGGGCGGGGGCAGAGGGGGTGCGGGGCGGCATGCAGCCATCAAGGGCATTCCTTGACCTTGGAATTATGTGGGTTTCCTTGAGGTCAGGGAATTCCGACAGCACTTGCAGGCTGCAGCTGAACCTCACAGGCGTGCAGCGTTTGGCTCTGGAGGGAATGGGTGTCAATCAAGATCGGGTCGTTCCTGACTGTGTTGTGTGAACCCGTCCAGCCCAGAAAATGCCTGAGGTGGTGTCGGTGGACATAGGAGGGCACGCGAGAAGGCACGGTTTCCTCGGATCGCCTTTCCACGAGTTTTCGGGAACAGAAATGCAAATGATGGTGAAAAGTTCATTTTTAGGAATTCATTTTTTTTTCTTTCTGACTCTTGCTAAAGACTGAACACCAGTGTAACTTGGTCGCAGCCCCTTAGTCGCGATGTTAGACCTTGGTGGGCTTCAGGGGGCTCTCTTGCTACTCTCAGAAGTTCTTGACTTGAGACATGGAGCAGCCAGGGTCTGTTTTCCTGTCACATTCTAGGGTCAGAGGCTGTGTGTGTAAGACCCTTATTCAGCTGATGGAAGCTTGACAGGCCAGCGGGCCCCCAGTGGGAAGTTCTGGGGAACAGTGTCCGCAAAGCCCCTTTGCACACCTTCCAGAATTTTAGAAATAAATCAGTTCAAGGTGGCCCCTCCCGTGGTCATGCAGTAACAGCTGCGGACCGAGCTGTGTGGCGTTCAGAACATAGGAGTTGTCAGAAGTAAAAACATCTTCCAGTTCCACTGAAGTTAATAAGTCAAGTTAAATCATCCACATATGTGGAAACAGAAGATTTTCAAAGCAGCGCCTTCATTATAAAAAACGTGTTAAAATTAGTAACTATTTTATATCTTGCCTATTTTCCCCATCCAACCTAGTTTTTTTTTTTTTAACATCCAAATATAGTTTTGCAGTATTAAGGTAGAGATAGAGATGCATAGAGTCATAAAACCGAGAGATGAAATCCGGGTGTATGTTCCTATCCTTTGGGTAGCGAGTGCCCTGGGTGACTCTGACAGCCGTGTTGTAGGGAGCCTGGCTCCACTGGGACTCCTGTCTCTGCTGTCCCAGCCTCAGAAAGGGTTTTCTTCCTCGTTTCTCGTCCCGGGGGCTCATCCTGATTTTCGTTACTTCCACACAGAGTCTTTGGGGAAATTGTTTCTGGTACCTTCTCTGGACTTGGATTTTTGCACTAGGAGAGAAGTAGGTTGCATGAACACATTTGTAGAAGGAACTCCTGAAAACAGTTCTTCACCTTGGGATGGGGTAAGCTCGTGCAGCTTTTTGTCTAGTGCGATGTCATTTCACACATACAGACAGCCTTTGAGACATGGGCTCAAAAGTCGCGCTTGGGACCTGCGCCTCCAAGGCGTTTCTTAGGCACACTGTGGCAGTTCTGTTATGGTGGTCTTAATGGACCGTCGCTCACCCCTGCCCCCGTGTGTGAATACGTGACCCAAGCGGAGCCAGATTCTCTTTCCCTTTCGGAATCTTGACCTCGGTGAGCCCACACAGGAACAGAAGGGGCTGGAGTGGATTCATGGTCGTGGAGCTCCTGCCCCCTGGGGGCTCAGACTCACCACGGCTCCTGTCTTCTCTGAGTCTGCCCCTTCCTCTGAGACAGCCATACCAGGTCTCTGGTGGGGAACAGAGCCAGCTGTAACTCATTATTTTGTATTGTATTGTATTATATTTGTATAACTTATTATTTTGTTTTTAACAGTATTGAAATCCCATCAGCTGTGGTTGAAACATTTCATTTTGCTCTGACTGCCAGCGCAGGCAAGAGGACGGACAGCTGGTCACCCCGGGTAGACCCTCTCCTGATGGAAAGCTAGTCACATCTGTCCTCATCTCCTTCCCTTTCTTCTTGGAGAGGTTCCCTTATCCCCATAGCTCTCATCCATGTTGTTGCACCCACTGGCCTGGCCCTAGGCTCAGCACCAACACCCGGACCCTCACATGTCCCCCTGCCCTCGCTGCCACTGGTCTGCCCTCACTCAGGCTGTACATTCTCTTGGGAATCTTTCACCTGCTTCTCTGCCCAGCATCGATGCTCCCGACCTGGAAAAACGCAGTCTGTGGTCATGATTCTAACAATGCTTTCCCTATTCTTTTTCTAACATTTCATAACACTGTTTTAACCTACGCATTTAGTAGTGTGCAGTGTGTCCCTGAGTGGACAGTAGGGCAGGGAGAGTGGTAAACCTGAATGGTAGTCAAAGGGCAGCAGGAACATCTATGGAGACTTTATGCAAATTAGGAAAAGGTGCTCCTTCAAGCAGATTTGGCCACAGGCTGGGGTGCATTGTTTACAGACGGAGCACCTGCTGGGCTCTAGCCCCACTGGCTGCTTAGGTTTTTTGCAGTGCACAACCTGACCATCTGTACATGGTGATTCTGAATAAAATAAGTAGTTTAAAATCTAAGAGTCCCAAATATAAGTCCCAAACTACATTTTTTTCCTTTGTAAACACTGGTTTTTATGTTTGTAGAATTTTATCGTGTATCAAGCACTTTTAAATCAATTGTTGTTTTTCATTATTAAAGTAATATATACTCTTTATGGTAAATTTGTAGAATACAGGAAACAATAAAAAAGAAAGTAATGATGATCCATTACCTTATCTCTAAGGCTTAACTCCTGCTATTTCAGATTTTCACCCTTTTCTAATATGTTTATGACCTACCAATATTAATAGTTATTATTTCATTTGATTATCACAAAAAAGCCTGTCAGGTAATCTAATCAGGAATGATTATGCCCCTTTTGGAGAGTATTAAATAAAAATCTGGGAAGTAGAAGGCTGAGTGGGAGAACAGTGGTGATGTGCTGGCATCAGAGAAGACGATGCCAAGAGGACAAATTTCTTCCAGTGAAAAGGTCTGCACCCTCCCCAGGCGCCAGGTTCTAGCCAGAGTGTTTTGTGATAGAAAGACTGTGTGATCGAGCCACTGCCTTCCTCCCTGTGACGGGAAGACCTGGAGCTTGAAGTGAAGCTTCCAGTCACTCTGCCCACATTCACTGAATGGGATTAAGCGACAGAATCCTTACAAAACCGTAGAGCAGGGGGCAGACGTGGCGTTGGACCAACGGGAGCTGGTGTCACTAAATTTGTTGTTTCTGACTGCTTACTTACTATGTCCCCGGTACTCGCTGACAGCTTGGAATTCATTCACTCCTTCGATCTTCCAGGCCATCCAGTGAGGGGGCAATGTTACCATCTGTCCCCGTGTTGCAGACAGAGATGAAGGTTACAGGGTGGGATGGAGCTCCAGGAAACAGCTCTTGGGGAGCAAAGACCAGGCTAGTAGCGGGTGCTCCTTCTGCCGCTATAGCTGCTCTCAGATCAGGGTCTAACACACTGTGAAGAGTCCTGGATCCTTCCGGGGCTTTTGCCAGCAGAGAGCAGTGGGCATGCCAAACTCTCCCACTGTCCGTTTCCCCGAGTTTCGTGCTATGGATATAAGGGGCCCATCAAGCTGGAAGTTATCACGGGGTAGCTCTGGGATGCTGTAGCTTGGTGTCGCAGACTCATTATGGTCAGCTCTATTGTCTGGACGTGATGTAATGAAATAAAAAAGTCTGTTTATAATGAAAATGAGCCTGCCATTTGCTCTTTCCATTTCAGCCGAAATAGATCTAAAGGGTTCTGGGTGGGTTTTTTTTTTTTTTTTTTTGAAACTTACACTGATATGTAGTATGTTCTTAAGAACTGTTTTCTAAAGAAATACAAGGAAGTCATTTGCAGGTTAAGTATGGCCAGACCCAACATATTTCTAAATCTCTAACTTAAACGTTTTTTATGTAAGCGCTCCACTGGATCTGAGATGGCCCCCGTGGCAGGAAGCGCAGAACAGAATATACTGCACGACCACATGGTTAGCAGGGCCGGGTAGCCGGGGATCCATCGCCGAGCTGCAGGACCCTGTTTCAAAGCTGGTATCCCCTGCCAGCTTTCCCACCTAAATGTTAACCCCCAAATCACTCCAACTCCACATCCATGTGGAGATCATCTCCACCGAGCACTCAGAGCTGGTCCATGGTGTGGCACCTGTTACCATCCCGGGTGCTGCCAGTTCCTGCAGTGGGACGTCCGGCCGACCTCCTGGAGAGAAAAAACCAGAGGAGTGATGCTACAGGGGAAGGGACCGCAAAGGGAGGTGGCCACCCTGCTGGCCCTGCCACTCAGTAGAAGATGGGCTTGGGCAGGTTTCCTCTAGGCTCTGGCTTCTTCAACAGCCACTTGATCATACATGAGTCTGGGGCCTGGCACACAGTTGACACTCCGTAATTGCTTAACTATTTCTATTCGCTTAACAAAGCAGAGTCCAACACAGCGGCTGGCAGTAAGCAGCTGGTTAACAGAGGTCCTCGACGACCTTGTCCCGATTTCATTCCCTTCCGCTCACGGGACTTGGTAGACATGGGAGGCCCCGCCACACTGACCTACTCCACTCCAGTGCATAGAGCGCAGGCTTGCAATGCAGGATGCCAGCTTATTACCTTTCAGTGATGCTTCTAATTATCCAGTGAAATGTATTTGTGCATTTGCTGTGTAAGGTGTCCCATCTCTGCCAGACACCAAACTACTGTCTACGGTGGGGGGACAGACTTGGCCGGGAAACTCAACATCTTCTGCGCTCTTTAGGGCGCCCTCAGTTCCAGGTGCTCACCTCAACTCAGGAATCCAAATTATACAGCAGATGTGAGCGTCCAAGGGACAGTCTCAGCTCACGGTCGGTTGAGCCTCCAAAGGTTCAATGGCTCCTTTCCAGCTCTTTCTCCCTTGGAAATGTCAGGAGTCACAATGCTGATGTTTTCTCTCAAGCCGTTCCTTCAAGATAACTTTATCCTGAAACAGTTCCACGCAATTTACCAGGCGTTTTTACATATGCGCATCACAGGCAGAACTGAAACGTGTATTTATCATTTATTTGCTCAGTAGAAAAGGCATTGAAAGCCGACTACATTCCAGGACTTGCCCAAAGCCTCTAAGCAGTCTGGTGATGCACTGCAGGTACCCAGCCAATCATTCCTTTTGCCCGTCAGTCTACAACTTGGGCAGAGCTTCCTGGAGGGAGGAGATGCCTCCATAAACCATGGTGCTGGGGCCTTAGCCGGGAAGTGTCAAGCAGCAGGGAGGCAGAATCATCTAGAGGCTTTTAACTTACATGTCTGGTTCCTGGGCCAGGATCCTTGGCCCAGGCAACCTTCGCCTGGCCTCTTGGTGTAGCTTGGGCTCCTGGCAGGATGGTGGTCTCAAAACAGACTTCTTCCAGAGCAGCCCAGGGTGGAAACGTGAGGGTTCCAGTGACCGGAATGGCAGCAGCTGCATGGTCTTTTTATGACCCAGCCTCTGCAACCACTCAGCATGGCTTCCACCGCTCCTGTGTTGGGTGAAGCGGCCACCAGCCCACCGGGTCTCCAGTGCGCACACGCAGACCTCACCTCCTAGGGGAGCAGGGTCAGGGAATCCATGGCATGTTCTAGAAGGAGGACAAGGAGCATCAGGATAAGACCCGGTCTACTGAGTTGTCCCAAACCAAATGCACTACCATTAGGTTAGCAGGGGCTGAGGGGGGGATGCTGGAGGATTTGGGGATGGGCAGAGCTGGTGTCCAACTCAGCGTCTTCTACTTAATAGGTGTCTCGTATTAGGCAAACTGTTCTACCTCTTTGAGTCTGGGTCTCATCATCTATAAAACAAAGAAACCACAGCTCCACCCTGCCGGCCCTGATGAAGTGAAATGAGGCTTGCAGAAAGCTAACAGTGTTTGGCACAGAGTAGGAGCTCAAGAAATAGGAAGAGATGTTAACTGTTCCTGTTCTCAGTAAGGCTTCTGGTCAACCGTTGGCTGTTCATGGTTAAGTGTTTTGGGGGAGTCAAACGTTGCACGAGGAGTTCTGACTATCCCACGCTGCTCAAGGGGCAACTGTATTAATAACAAAGTTAAAAATACCTGTTTAATAAGAATGAGTAGGACTCATTTTGCTGTTATCATCAGTCTTGTTACCAATCACCCAATAGTAGTAAACTGAAGAAGTCTGCACTCTGTCCTTATGTTCTCCTTGGTCCTAGCTCCCAGCGGGGCCCATGCTTCTAGGAGGAACTACCCACCTCACCCATGTCTCTGTGATCCTAGGGAATAGAGGACACTTTTTTGATAACCGTTGGTTACCTCATTCCCTCTGCTTAGTTTCTTGGCTTCTTCTATCATCTGCAAAAGCAATTCGCTGCGGTGCGTCCCTCTCCTTGGATTATCTGGAATGGCGTATTTCCAAGTGGGTCCCGACTACTACAAACACACAGCGGACACGGGCTCGCACAGCAAGGATGCAGACAGGTGGGACAGTGGGTAAGATCAAGGCGTTTCTCTCCTTTTCTTCCTTTGCTCCCACCTTCTTTTCCTTCCGTTCCTGTTTTCCTTTTTACGACGATGGGACCACCCCATACACGATCCTCTGCAACTGGCCATTTCCATCATAAGCCTTTGGGTCAGAACACGTAACTCTAATTCACACGGTTCTACTTCATTTTAAAAATGGCTGTTGAACAGCCCACACCGTGGCGCGCCCTAGAACCTCTTTCCATTTCTTTGCTAATGGATATTCTATAGTGCACAGCATTTTGGGGGTTTTACCACAACCGCCAGCTCCGCTTTAACCCGACATTGATACACGCATTTCCTTGTAGATGCCTCCATTCATTGCTGCGGGACGTAATTCCAAAGGCGGCATTTCTGGATCAAAGAGCATGTGTATTTTAAAATTTCATAAATATCACCAGATTACCTTCCCCAAAGGCTACAGCAGTTACCCCCTCTTTAACAACGTGTTTCTACTAGTTATTCATTACCCAAAGACCTCTCTGCTTCTATTTGGATAACTGCTCCCAGGCTTGGCACTTGAGACGGCTCTCTGGTGAAGCAAGGATTTGGAGAGTGAAGGAAAAGATATTAAAAGCGACGTCCTGGGGCTCCTGGGTGGCTCAGTCGGTTGAGCGGCTGGCGCTTGACTTTGGCTTAGGTCATGATCTCAGGATCCTGAGATCAAGTCCCGTATCTGGCTCCAGGCTCAGCAGGGGTCTGCTTGAGATTCTCTCACTCCTTCCCCCCAACCCCCCCCCGTCTCTCTCTTTCTCTCTCAGATAAATAAATAAGTAAATCTTTTTTTTTTTTTTAAAGATTTTATTTATTTATTAGACAGAGACAGCCAGCGAGAGAGGGAACACAAGCAGGGGGAGTGGGAGAGGAAGAAGCAGGCTCCCAGCGGAGGAGCCTGATGTGGGGCTGGATCCCAGAACGCCGGGATCATGCCCTGAGCCAAAGGCAGACGCTTAACCGCTGTACCACCCAGGCGCCCCAATAAATAAGTAAATCTTAAAAAAAAAAAGTGATGTCTGAATTTGATTGAAATGAGCCTTATTATTTATGGGTTTGTTCTTTTTTATCCCCTGCATTCTATAAAAAAATCAAAAACCTAAAAAAAAAAAAGGGCCTTCTCGCTACAGAAGTTCCATCCTTGAATCCATTGGTCCATGTGGGTGTCCTTGATATAGTTTATAATAAGGTACTTGAGAGGCTAATTGCATTGTATTTATAGCCTATAGAGGCGACTTCCACTTTAGAAGAGGAGTTTCCTTGGTAATGTACTAATAACCACAGGTTCCAAGAGGCTCACCTGAGACTAATGCAGAAAAATTCAAAGCTAGGCTTGCAGGGGACCCCATAAAGGCACTGAACGGAACAGACAGACCACCAGGGAGATGAGAGGAGCTCACGGCGAGGCCGCCTGTTTCATCTGATTATTGTGCCTTCTTGGGTTTGTACAAACCTTGGCTTTCAAGTCTGCACTGAAGCTAAGCTTTGTGTTGACCATCCCGAGCTCCTACTGCTCAAATATCCCAGTGTGCCTTGCGGGTCTGACAGCCTGCCCCGCGTGTCTGGTCCACTGACATCCAACGCCCCACGGAAGAGCGCGCCTCACTTCTGGCCACGGCGTGCCCTTACGATTTCACCTCTCCTCTCCGACGAATGAAATAGCCGCCCACCCCTTTACTTTCCTTCTCTTTCTCTTCGTATCCCCATTAAATTCTCCAGGAAACGCTGGCCAGTTCCCAGTCACCGCGAATTGCTCTGCTCACACATCATTTCAGCACATACATGGTTGGTTTGAAACGATAATATGAGTAAATACTGACAAAAGACATTTTGGACATGGGCGTTCTAAGCCCTGAGCTAGGCATGTACACGAGATAATTCTGTCAGTAGAAATAACACTCTTGGATCACCTCAGAGAGGTTTAGTGACGTGCCCCAAACACACAGGTAGTAAGGGGCGCAGGTGGGCTTGAAATGCAGCCTTCGTCGGCTCTGACACCTGCACTGCCCATCGGACCGCCCCACCTCGCACCACACGGCGCTGGCTGGCTTAGCTTCCATTTCAAGGCCACGTATCATCTCCGCCTTCCCTCAGCTCTTCTTCATCCTTATTCTTTTTTTTTTTTTTTAAGATTTTATTTATTTATTTGACAGAGAGAGAGACAGCCAGCGAGAGAGGGAACACACACAGGGGGAGTGGGAGAGGAAGAAGCAGGCTTCCAGTGGAAGAGCCTGATGTGGGGCTTGATCCCAGAACTCCGGGATCACGCCCTGAGCCAAAGGCAGACGCTTAACGACTGCACCACCCAGGCGCCCCTCTTCATCCTTATTCTTATCATCTGATATGGTGAACACCTACAGGGTGCCAGGCGCTGGGCCAGTTGCCTTCACAGACCTGGTTGCCAGCCATCTTGTGTAGTTCCTGGAAGGCAAGGACTCACTTTGTGCATCGGGGTCCCTGTGGTTCCCGGCCCAGGGCTGAGGGTGTGGTGCAAACTCACTCCCGTTCTTTCTTCCCTTCTCCACACATATTTTGAGGATACGAGACTGCTCATTGCTTTCTTATCTTTTCCTTTGGATTGTTTATGTTGCTTTCCTTCTATTTTCTCATATTTCCCTTCCACCTGTGCCTAGGACAGAGCTGTGCCTCTCTTATTAGTTCATTAGCTGATTTGGGACCTGTTAGCACTTACCAATTCATGTGGCATGTTCACACACACGTGAGCCTATCATTCCTTGTCATTGCCATTTCGCAGGCAAGGAAACTGAGGCTCGGAGTGACCTGCCGCTGCACAGAGGTCACACCTGGAGAAAGGGGGTCCCAGCCAGGGATGGTGTGGTCCCCCTGAGGGACAGCGGGTAGTATCTGGAGACATTGGGTTGTCACCACTGGGGAACTGCTACCGGCCTGTGGTGGGTGGAAGCCAGAGAATGCTACTTGACACCCTACTGTGCACAGCACAGCCCCCACGACAGAAGATTCTTAGGACCAAATGTCGACAGTGCTGAGGCTGAGGAGCTCTGACACAGGAGAAAGAAGGGAGACATTTTATGTGATCACATTTTCTACTTTTGGATACTTTAAGAGAGACAGTTTTTATTAATATATATAATACAGAAACGTTGAATGCTATCTTTTCCTCCTGAGATGTAAACCCAGAAAACTACAAACTATTGATTATATACAGTGTACAAGGGACAACACATGTTGTCATTCTTAAAGTGAAGGAAGCGAGCCTTCATTTTCACATGAATTTTTGGCATCAAAATTTTTTGGTGAATTTTTAGGTATATCTTTTTAAAAATAATGTATATTTGGAGAGATAGTTCCCATTTGGAAAGACCAAAGGCAACATTTGGTTTTCTAGGACAGCAGTACTGAGACACGGGTCTTGTGGCTCAAATTAAGCAAGAAAGTTTACTTCAGATCATGTGGCTTCCATACTCTAATCTGGGCAAAGGTTGGATCTGGATCTCTTTCTATTAAGAGCTCCTGGTCTTTTACTTCTAACCAAATAAAGAGCCTAAATGAAAAACATCAGTTCTACCTGTCAAAGCCGTGTCCCATTGACGAGCAATGTTATATTATGTCTGGGGCTTGTTTTAAAATACTCCATCAAACATAAAATAGGAACTGATACCTAAAACAAGACCAGCAAAGTGCTGGTAAAAATGTTCAAGCTGGATGGTGATGACACAGGGAGATCTGTTTTACTTTTCTTTCTACTTGCGTGTAAGTTTGAAAACTTTGAGAAAAGCATCTAAATAATGTGTACTGTGACCAATTACAGGGTGACAAGTCATGTACTTGAAAGGACATTAGACAAAACTCGTTTCTTGCTCCACCTCTGTGGATTCACGAGGAATTTCTTGAGCAAAATTCCACACACATGTCTAGACGATTGTTGAACCCAGCAGACTGTTTACCATCTCAGCATTTTCAGGGAACTGTGAAAATTTAAAGTGACCACAATATGGCCAAAGTGTTTGAACAGACACTTCACAAAGGTGTATGAATAGCCAATAAGTACGTGGAAAAAGGCTGAACATTGTTAGCTGGCAGGTAAATGAGATTAAAACCACAATGAGATGCCCTGTGCGCTGATTAGAATTTTCAGGCAAGAAGACTGAAAATTACCACGTATTAGCAAGGATGAGGACCAAGGAAAATCTCATATTTTTGGTGGGATTATAAAATGGCACTACCATTTTGAGGGGAAAAAAAAGTCTAATAGTCCTTTCAAGTTAAATACTCATCATCCTTATGACTCAACCATTCAATGCTTCGATATTTACTCAGGAAGAATGGGAACGTTAACTGCAGAAATATCTGTACAAGAAAACTCACTCATCATTGTAGCTTTATTCGTCATCACTCCCAAATGGCAGCATCCCATGTGTCCACCAACAGCAAAATGGATAAGCAAACTGTGATAGAGTCATCCAGTTATAAAATGGAATAAGAAAGAAGGAGCTCCTGAAACAAAAACATGGCTACATCTCAGAAAGAGTAGGCTGCGTGAACTAAGTGAGAGTACATACTGTCTAGTTAGTTTATGTGAAGTTCTAGAATAGGCAAAACTACTTTATGATGGGAAAATTCAGAATGGTGAGTTTCCTAGGGGATGGAGGAAGAGTTCCACCGGGAAGGGCATATGGGAACTTTTGGGGGAGATGTGGTCATTAATGGTCTATAGCTTGATAGAAGTTTGGGTTTCACAGGTGAAGACATTTGCAAAAAGTTTTACAAATGATACACTAAAGACTGGTCTATTCTGAACATTCACTTCCAGCCAAGAGGGAATGACAACGACCAGATTTTCCCTCCCACTTGAAACTGGCACTACATGGACAAAATATGTAAAAACAAGAGGTTGCCAGACAGTGGACATCAGTCAACGAAGGACAGGGAAAGACGAAAGACAAGGAAGGGATCCTATGATTGCCCTGGTTTGCAGGCTTACGAGTTTCTGACATCCAGCAGGGAGGGAGATCCAGGCCTTGCTTGCACATCCCTGAGGGTAAGAAGACAAAGATGAAGGCACTGGGAGACCCAGGGGGCTGGAATTTTCAGAACAGAGTATTGGAGAGGAGAGAGAAACACAGAAGGAAAACTATACAATAAGCAAGGGGTTCCTCTCGAGTATGTAAGTGAATGACCAGCACATATGCACAGTGAAATTCCCTGGGGCCAGGAAAAGAACCCCCTGACTGGAGGAGAGGTAATAGTGTTTGGTCTTCATAGACGGTTGGGCATAATGCCTGCTTCCATGAGCCACACTGAGAAATGTCATAGTTTACAGGGCCCCGGATGGAGTACACAGAAGGGCCCTGTCTCGGCAGTGGAGGAGGGCTCCGAGCATTGCTCTGGTCTCACATTACAAAGCTGAAAAGGAGCGCTCTAAAGGATCAGACTCTGCTGAAGTAACTTCATCTCAAGAAAGAGCTCAAGAACATTTATAGGAGTACAGAAATACCCAGTGTCAAAAAAAAAAAAAAAAAGGTAAAATCTATAATGTCTGGCATCTGATCAAAGATTACCAGGCATGCAAAGAAGCCGGGAAATACCACCTGTTAGGGGGAGAAAAGTCAAAATGGAAACGGATGTAATTGACACAAACAGTAGAACTAGCAGAAAGGGTATTAAAAGAATGGTTATAACCACACTCCATATGCCCACAGAGTTCAGCAGAGACACGGGAGATATAAAAAGACCCAACCTGACCTTCTAGAGATGAAAGATAAAATTACAGTATGTGAAATAAAAAAAAAAAAAAACACTGGATGGGATTAATGGACAGGATTCAGTGTCTACATTGAAGAAAAAAATCGGTAAACGTGAAAACACAGCAATAGAAACTGTTCAAAATGAGACCCAGAGAGGAGGAGATTGAAAAATGGTATTAGCAAACTGTCTGTCAGTGAGCTGTGGGAGAACCTCATGCAGCCTATTGTACGGGTGACTGGGGTCCCCAAAGGTGGGTGGACCGAGGTGGGAACAGAACATGTCTGAAAAAATAATCTCACATTTTCCAAGCTTGTTGAAAACTATAAACCTACACATAAAAAGTAGTCATTGGACTCCAGGCATGAGAAACATGAAGACAAATTGTCAAGGCCCATTATAATAGCATGGCTCAAAACCAGTGATTAAGCAAAAATACTAAGAACATCCAGAGAAGCACACTGTGAACTAAGGAGCAAACGTAAAGACGGCAATACATTTCTCAGAAATAATTCAAGTGAGAAAAATGTGGAGCGACATCTTTAAAAGTACCAAATGGGGGAAAAAAAAAAGATCAATCTAGAATTCTGTACCCAGTGAAAACGTCTTTCAGAAACAAAGGGGAAATACAGACTTTTTCGGTCATGCAAAAGCAGAAACGAGTGATCATCAGTAGCTCTGCTCTACAAAAAAATGTGAAGGAAAATTCCAGATCCCCTGGTGGGGATCTGGAACCACGCAAAGGTCGGAAAAGGGGGGGTGTTTATATATTTGGACAGGTGACTGTGTAGGTTTTTATTTAAACATCTTTTAAAAATTGAGTGATTGAAAATATTATCAGTGTAGCATAGTGTTTATAACACATATCAAATAAAAGGTATGACAATACACACATTTATGACATACGCCGATGTATGTCTGTCCTACCTGAAATGTGCAAAAAAACACACTGTGTGTCAAGTATGTACCCAATGCATGACGTGGAAATATACTCTTGCAAGGTTCTTACGCTATCTGGTATATTATAGGTTGAAGGTAGACAATGGTAGGCGAACCCTAAAGCAATCATTGACATAGAAAATCAAAGAGGTGTAGCTAATAGACCAATGAGCAGACTAAATGGAATTATTAGAAAATTCAATGATATTCAAAAGAAGAAAGAAAAAGAGGAAAAAGGGAACATGGAAGGACAAATGAAAAATAACTGGCAGTCTTACCAACTGAAACCTACCTGAACCATATCAGTAGTTACATTGTGGGTCTAAATGTAAATGGTCTAAATATCCTGTTGGAAGATTCGCTCTTCTTACGATTCACTCATTCCCAACCTGATCTACAAATTCAACAAGGCCAAAATCCTAACAAGGCCTCTTTGTAGACATTGATAGGTGATTCTAAAATTCAGATGGAAAGGGAAATGACCTGGAATAGCCAACGGAACTTTGGAGAAGAGCCACAAAGTTGGCTGGTTACCACCACCTCCCTTCAAGAGTCACTATGAAACTACAGGAATGAAGACAAACCAGCAAGTCAATGGCACAGAATACAGAGTCCAGAGAGTTTGGTCCATCCCACAGATGGTGTTGGAACAACTGGATAGCCACACACACACACACACACACGTGAACTCACATTGGACTACATATCATAACATTGCATTTAGTAAAATCTGAAACTTTATAAAACTTAGAGAAGAAAAACTGTGACCTGGGATTAAAGCAAAGGTTTCTTAGAAACAGTCACAAAACCATGATTCATTATAGAACAAACTGGTAAAGTTATGCAAATCCAAACCTTCTCCTTAAAAAAAATATGAGGAAAATGAGAAGACACCCACTATCCAGGAGAAACTATTTTCAAATCATCTGGAGGACGATCTAAAGGATTTGTACTCCGAGGGGGCGCCCGGGTGGTTCAGTTGGTGAAGCGTCTGCCTTTGGCTCAGGTCATGATCTCAGGGTCCTGGGATCCAGCCCTGCATCGGGCTCCCTGCTCAGTGGAGAGTCTGCTTCTCCCTCTGCCTCTGCCCCTCCCCCTGCTTGTATTCTCTTTCTCTTTCTGTCAAATAAATAAATAAAATCTTAAAAAAAAATTACAGGATTTGTACTCAGAATATATAAAGAACTCTCAACATTCAACAATGAGAAAGCAGACAGCCCAGTAAAACAAACAATCCCAAAGAACAGATGTGCATAGACACTTCACCAAAGAAGATACACGGATAGCAAATAAACACAGGAAAAGAATCGGACATTAGTCATTCGGGGAATGCAAATTAAAACCACAATGAGATACCACAACAGCTCCTTCAGAAGAGCTGAATTGATAAAACTAATTGCTATGAAAGGTGTGGATCCACCAGAAGCCTCAGATGTTTCCGGTAGGTACAACCACTTAGAAAAATAGTTTGGTAATTTCTTAAAAAATGAATCATATGACCCAAACACTGCACTCCTAGGCATTTTCCCAACAGGAAGGGGAGCACGTGCGCATCTAAAAAGACTCGTAGAGAATGCCACTGCAGCCTTATTTGCAATCACCTCAAACTGGAAATAACCCCGATGTCCGTCAACAGGTGAAATACTGTGCTGTATTTCCGCAATGGAATCCGGCAATAAAATGAGTAAAGTATTTGGATGAATTTCAAAATAATTATGCTGAGTAAAAAAAAAAAAAAAGCCAAGTAAAACAAGAGTACATACCATATGATTTCATTTATGTAAGATTCTAGAAAACTAGTGGCAGAAAGCAGATCTGTGATGGCTGGGGTGGGCAGGGAGGAAGAGCTTATAAGGGAGCACAGGAATCTTTTTGGGGTGATGGATGCATTCATTGTCTTGATTGTGGAAGATAGTCTCCTAAGCGTGTATGTACCTCAAACCTTACCAACATGTGTATTTAAATACGTTCAGCTTATCGTGTGTCGGTAAAACTTCCGAAACGCTCCTTATTTATTTTTTTTAAGGTTTGTTCATTTTGTTGCGTGCAAAAACAAAGACTGGTCTTAATGATAAACAAGCTGTAGTATTTTGGGGCGAAGCGTACTGGTGTCTGCAGCTGACTTTGGAATGTGACCACAAGTAGAAAAGGGACTGAGGGGTCGAGAGAGGGATGGATCCATGGATATATGTGTGAGAGCACAAACATACACTTTTTCCCTTCCCCATTACAGATTTTCATAGCGATTTATTGATTTATTTGTTCAGCCCCGTGAACCTGTCCCTATAAAATGTGCGGGTAAGGTTGTCTGCCTTCACTCCGATTTCCCCTCAAGATTTGGGGCCACCCCAGGCCTTCCTTGTGGTTTCTTTTCATGAGTATTGTTGCTCCAGCAACACTCAAGAAGTTTCTCTCTCATTCACGGACAAGGAAACCTTTACGCCTGTTCCCCTGGCCACTAAAGGAATCCCGTGGAAAGCCATCACCTCGAAGGGCTGACGTGGAGACGTGCTCATCACTGCTGTTCATCTAACACTTGCCTCTCACGCTCACGACATTGTTCAGATGCCGTGTTCATTTTTGGGGGCCGTTATAACAAATTCCCAGAGACTGGGGCAGCTTAAAAACAGATTCGTGTTTCCTCACAGTCCCCGGAGGCTAGAAGTCCGCGATCAGGTGTCAGCAGGGCTGGTTTCTCCTGAGGCCTCTCTCCTTGGCTTCAGATGGTCCCTCTCTCTTGCCTTTTCACAGGGTTGTCCCTCCGTCTGCCAAAGCCCCTCGTGTCTGTCTTATAAGGACACCAGTCACATTGAATTGGAGCCCCCTAATGGCCTCAAATGTAACTCAACGATCTCTCTAAAGGACCTGTGTCCAAAAACCACCCATCACATTCTGGGGTGCTGCAGGAAAGGGCTTCAGTATATTAATTTGGGGGGACACAATTCAGCACATAACAGGGGATTAAGATGGGGTTTGCATACTGTACCGGCACTGGCTCTGTGACCCTTGCCTATGGCCTCATGAGTGGCAGATCTGACCCACACCCATGTGGTCTTTTCCAGAGGAGTGGATGCTTCCCAACTCCCCCATCTCTCTGCAGCTCTAGGCTGCCATCATGTGTCATCTGGAATGTCCCAGTGGCCTCCAGCTCAACGTCTCAATGAACCCTCTGATTCGTTCTGCACACAGCAGGCAGAGCTAACTTTGAAACACGTAGGTGTGGTCACATCCACGTGCCCACAGTCCACTCCTCGGCAACCCTTACTGGCAGCTGGGATCAAGTCCAGACTTCAGTTTGGCTTTACTGTGTCCCTGCTCATGTTTCCAGCCTCAGCTGGTAGCGTGGCCCCCCTTGCTATCTGTACCCCAGCCACACCGACTGCCTGTCTGCTTCAGGCTGTCCCAAGCCTCGTCTTCCGCTGAGACCTTCATGCATGTTGTATCTCTTGCCTGGACCCCCTCTCCTCCGATCTTCCACCTATTCCAGCCACCATGAGGCTCACTTCCCACGAGATGATATTCCCCGACCACCTCCGTCCCACAGCAGACTAGGTCAGAACCTCCAGGTATATTCCTTCATTGTATATGGTGTTTTTTCTTATGCTGCTTCTCAGGGCTGCTATTAATTCCATAGCTATGTGTTTTGGAGCCTGCCTCCTCTCCCATACCACACGTGCCATAAAAAGCAGGGAAAATGTTCATGTGTTCATTGTCGCAGCCCCGACGCCAGCCAATGCATCATACATACTAGGTTCTCAATAAATGTTTGTTGAATGAATGAACGAAGGCACAGAAACCTTTAAATCAACTGACCCTTAGCCGTTTGCTACAGTTTACAGATTATTCATTCTGCTCACCCTTTGATCATTTTATTCCCAACTGGAAGTTTCATCAGTCGTGTGACAGGTGATGAGGATAGAGACCAATGAGTCATTTTCTGAGCAGCTGGAGGTAAGTTCGCGAAGGAGGGCGCGGGAGGGAGAGAGTGGGCAGAGAACAAGATTAACCATTGAGCCGCTGTGCATTGATTACTTTTGATTGATATTCCTCATAGTTGCACTGCCCCATTCATTAGCATGGGTAGGTGAAGGTTGGATGTAATTTTAAACAACACTTTGAGGCATTTCTATTCTGGTCCTGAAACAGCTTAAATATTTTATGAGTTTTTAAGATTGGGAGAAATTAAAGCAAGTATGTAATCTTGCTCTGTGTGTGTATAAATATATACACATATGAAATTTAAATATACTCACACAAAATCTTATTGTAGAGAATCTCATAAATCTAAAAAAGATAGGGAGTCTAAAAAAAACCTACCCATATGTAAACATAATATGAAAATATATTCAGTGTTAATTTCAGAATTTATTGCAATCTGCAATACATCGTTAACAATTGCACATACACTCTCCCAAGAGCGAGAGTGAATTTTTTAAAAATGAAATATTTTGCATAAAATATTTTGATATTTAAAAAAACCAATATAACTTTTAAAAACCATAAAAGAAATGTCTAGCAGGAGTTGTGAGCGAACAGTTTTGGGGAAGAAAAAGTCATTTTGCTATAGGTTTTATCCTCTGAAAGTGGGACCAATGTACTAGATAATTATGTACTTTGGGATCATTAAGGGGCTTTTAGCAAATAATTTGTCTAGTGTTCAAATGGGAATGTAAATAAATGAGTAATTTTTCCTTGTTAATTATAATTCTTGTGAATTACAATGTCTAGGCACCTCTCCAGGACCACAAATCCACCCATGAGTCAGAAAATGCCACCAACAATGTTGATTTTGCATTTGATAAAAGTTTTTTTTTTTCCTATGAGTAATCATTATCTTCAATTTTAGACTATTTCAGAAATAAAAACTGACAATAAAGGTAACTTCTGTTTAATTCCATTTCTTGTATACATTTTCTGGGTTATAATATGTTTCTATATCTCAATGAAGCAATTTATGGCAAAGGTGTTACTTTTTATTAAGTATGTATTATGCATATTTTATTACAAGTTGCTACGATCGAACATCTTTTTTAAAGATTAACTCGCAAGTCCTATTTCTGCCAAAATGAAAGACAAAGAGAATACATTTCAATGTGATTTAGGCTAAGATATTTTATAAACTATGAATTTTAGAACAATTGTGATTTAGATCTTATTTAAAATTTCAAAGTGTTTTGCCACTGATTTGGTTTGATTACCATATTATCCAGTTATGTGCATTAGCGAATGTCTCTGTGATGTGGCTTCGGTAAATGATCCTGTGACTTATGCACCCCTCTTCTTTTAAAAACCAAATGCAATTCACAAAAGAGGCTTATGGATTTGCAATTAAAATAGGAGTGTTGCCTGAAACTAGAGAGGGTGAGGGGGGGTTTGACCTTCCATTTGTATGTAGTAGCAGGTCCTAATAGTATATGTTAACGTGTGCATTTTGTTTCAAATTCAAAGGAAAACAATTTGCAAGTGCAAACAGGGTAAGTGGCAAGCCTCAGGTTTTTGAGGATGGGGGGGTTGTAAATGCTAATTTTGAAAAAGGTACTCAGAGAATTCTTAGTGCAGGGGAGTAAGACAGCTGAGACATCTCTTTCAACCCCCTTAATGACAGTTAAGATATCAGAAACCCCAAGGGTTAACATGGTAGCTTCAGCTCCTGCTTTTGAAGCGCCTACTATGTGCTCAGCACCTAGTCTGTGTCATCTCACTCAATCCCCAGCAGCTCAGCAAAATGGGTGACATCTCCATTTTAACCAAGGGGAAGGGTGGCTCGCAGAAGGGTAGACATACAAACCCAAGTCAAGTGAATCCCCGGGGGTTCCCTTCCTGCTCCCTGTCTCTACACCAGCAGTTTGCTGGTGGAATTAAAGAAGCCCGCAGCCGAACTGTCCCCAGCGCGCCCTGGTGAATTACAGGACACGTTCTCTCAACTGCACGAGTTTGTGCATCAACTGCAGCTTCCGACCTCGCGTAAGCACCCAGTGGCCGCACAGGGCTGCTGAGCACCTCTGGCCGGGCTGCTCTTTGCTCCACCTGCCCTCAGCTGTCCTTTTGCATCACCTGCTCGCCTACCAACAATCACTCAGTCTGTTCCCAGGCCTCCCTGCCTCAAGTGTTCCTGTGATTATAAGGAGCTCATTTAACAAAATCCTGCATATTTCACGTAAGCCTATGAAACAGCGTGAGAAGAGAGCTGTTCCTATGAAACTTATGATAAAAGCTTTCAAAAAATGCTCTAAAGGGAAGTCTCTGCAGAAACCGCTGTTGAATTAGGTGTGGATCTAATTACTATGCTAAAGGCGTGGCGGGGAAAAGACAACAACCTTTCAGAAGGATTCTGAGAGCTAGTTACTTGCCCACACTGGAAATCAGAGACATAGCAACTGTGGACGTGGAAACTAGACCCTGGGGGCACTCCATACTCAAAAAGAAGGCACGAGTCCTGAAGCAAAAGTTTGATAAATTCAAGTGTATTACACGTTTTAAATTAAAATGAACACTTTTTTAAAAGATTTATTTATTTGGGGGGAGAGGGGAGAACAGAGGGAAAGGGAAAATCTTAAGCAGACTCTGCACTGAGCGTGGAGCCTGATGCGGGGCTTGATCCCATGACCCTGAGATCATGACCTGAGCCGAAATCAAGAGTCAGACACTTAACTGACTGAGCTGCTCAGGCTCCCCTCACATGAAGAACTTAAGATATATATGGTGTTCTTCTTTAATGGACTTTTCTCATTAACTGACCAGCTAATGGCCCCCACGTAGTCAGATCACAGAGCTTTGACTTTAAAGGTTCAAATGATTAGCTTCTACTGAGGGGTTCCCCTTGTGGAGCACAGTGCAGGGGGGAATCCAGGCTGACAAAGAGTGATGCTCACATGAGTAACACTTATTGACCAGTTCCTTTTGTCCCCATCGCGCAGAGGACCTCCTTTTTACGGATGGATCAGCCATGATGTGTACAGCAAACAGGGTCTTCCAGAAGCTAGGCCAGCCCTGGTGACTACACTGGAGAGAATGGGAGGCATTCAGAGTCAGAAGACGTGGGTTCACATCCCAGGTCCACCACTGATACACCTCAGAGAAGTCGGCATACCTCTTAGAACCCATGTCACTGCTTTGGTAAAATAAGAATAATACGTCCCTCGCAGGGTTTTTCTTAGGATCACAGGAGAGTGCCCAGGTGACTACTAAATGCTATTTCTTTTCCTCTCCTTTAAGTGAGAGAGGTAATTCACACATGTAGAAAGATATACGGTAAGACAGAAACAAATAAGGTGCTATGATGGGAAAGGAGGGAGGGATTCCTTTGGACTGACTGAACTAGGGAAGGTTTCCAAACAGAAGTCATATGAGCCGGGCTTGGCACCTAGTTTGGCTTACAGACTTAAGAGCACTAAGAGCCAAGGAATAGAGATGAGAAATCGCAGGCTGTGCAGTGGTGGGAAATCATGGGGGAACAGAACCAAGTGAAGGTGGGAAGGACAAGTTTGAGCAGATAATAAAGGCCTCACGGGCTCCACCAGAAGGGTTGTACTTGACCCAGAAGGCATTCAGGTGATTCACGTAAAGCTGTAAGAGGCCAAGTAGTAAGGGTGGGAGGTGGGCTGCGTGTCAAGGCTGCATTGCACCTATCCATCACTCGATTGATTGATCGATCCATCCATCTATCCATCCATTCACCTACCCACCTATCCACTCTCCCTTCCTTCCTTCCGCCCACCCATTTGCCCATCCATCCATCCATCCATCCCTCCACCTACCCACCAACCCACTCTCCCTCCCTTCCCTCCACCCACCCATCTATCCATCCACCTATCCATCCAGCTACTCATTGACCCATCCATTTTTCTCTTCACAAAGAAAACAGGAAACCATAAAATTTTGAAGATAGTGTCTTCTCCTTCCCTTTATGGTGGTAACACTGCTGTGGTCACTATTATTGCTGCTAATACAGCATTTAGTAACGGGTCCTTCTCTTGTTAGAGTCTTCTGCTGTTGGCCACTCATTTTTAAACACTGTTTTATCTGAGCCTCACAATGGTCACTCTGGGGAGTCGGGACAGGGATACTGGCCTGCCCTTATAGATAAGGACGACACACGGTCTACCACGCCCATCACGACCCGGCTGGCATAACAAGAACTTGAACTGAGGTCTTCGGAGTCAAGATCTTTTCTGCCTTAGCTCACGCCTTCCTTACCACCCAAGAGTACAGACCTTTCAGGCTCAAGAAGAGGGGCTCCTGCCAAGTCTGAGGCCGCTCGAGGCGGCCGTGGAAGGGCCATCCTAAGTTACGAGCCTCTACTCATGAATGAGAAGATGGCGGCTTCTCATGCAAATGTACACAGCGTCTGAATGCTGTGTGCACGGAAATGTCCCCATTCATAGAGTAGGAGACAGCTGGAAGTAATCTCAAATGCATTATGCATTGTGATTGCATTGGCAGAGGGGTAAGAAATGTTAAAGTTTTGTTACAATAATAATAACCATTGTGACAATACGATTTGTTTTACTGACGCCCATTTTTGGCAACTCTGTCGTTATAAACACAGCATGTGACTGTACTTTAATGAGACTGTATAAACTGAAGCGTGTTTACGAGGACATATTTATCAAGCCGCCCCAGGTCGCCAGTTTCTGTGGGCACTTCTTTCCCCAGAGCTGCAGCCGTTTGACCTCGAGCTTCAGGCCCAGGGCGGTCCTGGTGTGAAGGGCCAAGCCCCCCCCCCCCCCGCCCCCCGATTTGAGGAGCTCTGGCCCAAGGGTTCCGAATCCTGGCTACACAGGGGAACCACTGCATGTACTTTTAAAAAGCACCCACTCCTGGGCACGACTCCAGATGAGTGAAGTGTGATACCCTAGGGATTGGGGCCAGGCACTGGACGCTTGTGTAAGCTCCCCAGCTAATTCTAAAGTGCAGTCACGTGGGAGAACTGCTCTAACTTTGTGCTTCGCTGTCTGTAGTCTGTGTACAAATCACCTAGGGATCTCTTAAAAAGACAGCTTCTGAATCAGCAGGTGTGGGGCAGAAGGTGGGGTGGGAAACGAGAAGGTGGACGGGCTGGGGAAATCTGCATTTCTAACTAGGTCCCGGGCATGCACAGGAGGCTGGTTCTTGGACGACACTTTGGGTTGCAAGACTGGCCAGCCATGATGGACCTCCGTCCAATGGAAGCTCCTTCAAACCCAGTCCTGACTTAATACAGATTCAAATGCTCTGGTCTAGATATTTTACTTCTCAGGATCTGACTAAGGGACATTACAGCTGGGACTGCCACTGACAACATGGGAAACGCCATGGAGGACGTGCCGTAGAAGATTGGGGGGGGGGGTGGGCACACGTTCTGACTTTCAGAAAGAAGAGGTCAGACAAGTAGACTTGACTGGAGCGTCTGGCAAAATTCAGGAAGGAATTAGCTTTTTTTTTTTTTTTTTTTTTTTTTAAGATTTTATTTTAAGTAATCTCTACACCCAACGTGGGGCTCGAATTTCCACTCCCGAGATCAAGAGTCGCACACTCTACTGACTGAGCCAGCCAGGCGCCCCCCAGGAAGGAATTATCTAACAGATGGTTGGTGACATGTGGTAAGGAAAGAGTTGGGTCACCAAGAATTAGTTCAGGGATACCAGTAAGAAGTTATGGGCTGTCCTGATAATGTTCCTGGATGCGGAAGGTATTACAAGACTGTTGTCATTTTATCTGTCTCAGGGAAATATCCCTGGGGGTGCCTGGGTGGCTCAGTCATTAAGCATCTGCCTTCAGCTCAGGTCATGATCCCAGGGTTCTGGGATCAAGTCTCAGCATAGGGCTCCTTGCTCAGCGGGGAGCCTGCTTCTCCCTCTCCCGCTCCCCCTGCTTGTGCTCTCTATGTCAAATAAATAAAATCTTAAAAAAAAAAAAAAAAAAAAAAGGAAAACCTTAAAAAAAAAAATCCCTGGAGGAATTGAATTTGCTGTGATTCGCTGCACGGAGACACAGAATCGCATGTTAATTACTAACTTTCGGACTGACTGCTTGCACGTGTCATGTTGTTGAATTGTCACGACACCCATCCCTTAGGTAGCAGGAAGTCAGTTTCAAGAAAGGGGAAACTGAGGCTGAGGGACACACAGACATTCTCCCCCAACTGCACAGCTGGGAAAGCAGGAATTCAAACTCAGATCTGTCTGAATCCAGTGTCCACTTGTTTCCCACTCTGCTCCGTTGTCGAAGGGAGGAGGCATTTTGAACCCTAGAAAGAGCTGCTGCCCTTGAGGGGAGCCCCCACCCCTGCTCTTGAACGTGGCTCAGCAGGGCCTGGAAGCCACCCAGTGAGGGGTGCCACAGAAATGACTGCTGTGGCGGGGGCAGCAAGACCTTTCTGCCAAGGAACAAGTGAGAAAGTGCAGAGCACCTAGCAGCGGTCCGGGCACACAGGAGGCTCTCCCCACGTAAGCACTCCTATTTTTATAAATACGTTTGATTAACATGAACGGCACGATTCTGTCCAAGTCGAGGAGTCTAGTACCCTTTGCCAGTTTGGACAGAGTGCAACACAGCTCTTCTCTGGTTTGCCCTCGCCACCCTGTAGCCTTTGTTGGCTCCACCTGCACACCCCCTCCCGCCCCTACTCTCTCAATCATGGGCCTCATCCACGGGCCAGATAAAGCCTTTCGTCCTTTGTCAAGTCACTCAGGTCGGCGCCACCTAATTGATGTCTCCGATCACGGCATTTCTGGAGTTTGTCCCTGTCGTGCCCGAGCCTCCGGTCAGTCACGCTCTTCGGAGGCTAGGTTTCTGCTGCCGTTCCTCACGGGCTCGCCTGCTCCCTGGGAACGGATCCCAAGCTCCTCCAGGGCAGGTGGCTCAGGCCACAGGGGCGCATGACTTCTGTGGATGGATCCCTCCTTCAGGGGCAAGGTCGAAAGAAGGGTTAGTGCCCCCGCCTAATGACTTTCCGAAGATCCATGTCTCAACACCAAGCCTTTACTGGACACCACGACTGGATGGAAGCTTTCAAACAGAATGGAGGAAATGGGGAACTCTGAAATTCTAGGGCATGTTAGCTCTCAGATCTGGTGATTTTGAGAACATCGCATTTGCTCCTGTAATCCCCCGGAAGAGGGCGACTGAACCCCTGAGTGCCAGCCTGCTCCTGACTAAGGAAGGCTTGGGGGCGCGGGGGGCTGTGGGGACCTCTGCAATCCAGAGATCCCTCTTTTGCAGCTTCGAGACACACCACGGCACACACCAGACAGCAACACACAGTGCCACCACAACCCGCAAGGTGATGTTCCTTCCTCCAGGTCTGCTGTCTGCACATTCCGTCGGAAAGGGCTCTCGCACTTTCCTGATAGAATGATCAGGAAGGAAATGACAGGCAGGCACCGGCAGCTCTCTTGTGCGTTGAAAAGCCCAGCACTCAAAGCCCTCCTTCCAGGGCCCGGTTCCAGGTAAATGAACAGCTGGGCAAGCTAGCCACGGTCACCTGTCTTTAGGGTTCACATATATATATCCGCGCCTCTGGTGCCTTTGTTTCCCCACAACCGCTACAAATCCACTTACCTCGGCTGACTGTCAGATGCAATTTTGGTGGCTTTAAAAAGCATTTTATAGCAAGTGTGGCCATCATCAGTGTCACAAGAGGGCTCATCACACAGTTGATATAAAAATGCTTTCTAATTTAAACACTATACCGGGGCTTCTCTGCACACATCATGAAATACTGGGATAGCAAAGCGAAACTGACAAAATATATCACGTTGTGCTAAATCACATTTCATCTGCTAAGTGATTCGAGCATTGCCAAGCAGCAGTGGACACCAAAGGTGGAAGTAAAAATCATGGGAAAAGATTGACAGTCATAGGGGAAGACTGTACGTTGAGAATGCTCCCCTCCCTTCTTCTTCTGCAAAGTGAGAGAAGAACATGGCTATTTGACCTTCTCTGGTGGACATAAATTGTTATAAGTGCTTTGTAGGGTCCAGACCTGCCTACTCTGTTGCTAACCAAGGCTGCTACAGGTGCTGAGGATTAAGATGTGGTTTTGGCCTCGTACACCGGCTAGGACACTCCAGAAGTGTGGTATGGCTTGCCGTTGGTGATTGCGAATTGATAATCACCGAAGCAAATAGTCTGTGGCAGTCAGAAAGCTGAGGCTCTGCTGTGTGACAAGTAGCCCCCAGATCTCAGCACCTCAATGAAGGCTCCTTTCTCACTGGCACTGAGGATTGCCAGACTCCAATCAACTTACAGGATACCCAGTTAAATTAGAATTTCAGAAAAGATTACAATATTTTTAGTGTAAGTATGCCCCATGCAATATTGAAATGGCAGGATTATAGGAAATTTAAATTTAACTGGGCACCTTGTCTTTTACGGAGCTGGGTGATTCCCACTGCAAAAAAGAGAGTTCTGGAATGTCTTGCACCTCAACTCAATGCTCCGGACAGGAAGTGATGCCCATTATTTTGCTTACAACTCATTGGCAAGAACTCGTCACATGACTTCACCCAAGGACAAGGGGTCTTCTGACGTGCTGGCAAGTAGAGGAGCACATTCACGGCAAGGCAATGTCTGCCTGCAAGTGGAAGGGGGAGAACCTTTTAGGAGCATACATGGTGTCCGTCCATTCAGGCTCCCATCACAAGATACCACAGACCGGGTGACTTACAAACAACAGAAATTTATTTCTCACCCTTCTGGAGGCTGGTTGAGTTCTGGTGAGGACCTCCTTCCAGGTTCTATCTTCTGGTTGTATCCTCACAGGGAGGAGAGCAGAGAAGAGAAGCAAGCTCTCTGTTGACTCCCACCTCATCTAATCTTGTCACCTCCCAAAGGCCCCACCTCCTGACACCATCACAGTGGGGGAGGGGGAGGTTCCAACACAGGAATTCTATGGGGACACAAACATTTAGTCCATAAAGAATGGTATCGCTTTTTGGACTTTGTGCGCTGTGGCTGGCAGAAGCATGCCCCCACGATGTCTCTGCCCTAATTCCCAAAAGCTCTGACTAGGTTACCTCACATGACAAAAAGGAGTTAGATGATATTAAAGGTAAAGGCCCAGAAATGGGGATATGGTCCTGGATTATCTGGTAGGCCCAGTGTCATCATAGGGTCCTTAGAAGAGGAAGGCAGGAGGGTGAGAGTCAGGGACAGAGGTGGGATACTCCAAGCAGACACTTTAAGGGTAGAGCCAAGCATGCAGGCGGCCTCTAGCGGCTGGAAAAGGCTGGGAACCAACTTCGCCTGAGAGCCTCCAGAAGGAACGCAATGCGGCCAATGCCTTGATGGAAGCCCTGTAAGACTCATTCTGGACTTCTGACCTCCAGAGCGGTAAGACAACTTGTGTTGTTCAAAGCTACTAAGTGCTTGGTCATTTGTAAGTGCAGCTACAGGGAACTCATACATCGGTGAAGAGAAATAGCGGACCAGCTCCTGGATGGCGGATTTCTTGTATGGCAGCCCCCACAACGAAACCAGGCACAGAGCCAGGAAGCAAGAAGTCAGGCAGGGTGACCATGAATTGGTGCCAGAACACGGTTCCTCCTCTGACAGAGTGAAGAACGGGCAGAGTATGGAGCTCCGAGGGTGGTGGGGTCACAGGGCTGGCCTCTGCCTGCTGGGCTAAATTTATGCTTCTTGGATTATGTATATTTATTTTCCAGCTGCTATCCTTTAGTGATTAGCAAAATGTGTGGAAAATCCTAACTTGTTTTAATTCTGATAGAACCTTCTGGAAGCGCTGCATTCATGTTTCGTCCAAAGCGCTAAAGAGCAGACAGTGTGCTTAGGGGCCCCTGGGATGGTGGGGAAGAAATCCACTGAAGGGAAAAAGGAGGCTCAGGGGCCTCTTGACCCACCACCATTTCCTAGGTTTTGAAATCTGTGTTCCTAAGGAGGAATAGCTCACGTTTCCAATACTCTTTCAAGAGAAAAGCCAGTCCTAAAGCATGGAAGTAACATTTGACATCCTGAATCATCAGCGGTGACGGCTACATGAGCCACCTTCTCCTGTACCCCCCGCCCACATCCAGAGCGACACAAAGATGAACAAGAACATCCCAGGGAGTTACGGTGCTTGGAACAAATGTTTGGCATGGTATAAATATTTCGTGAGCAAGTGAATGCATGAAAAGCTTTTGAATGATTTTCATAAACTTTTACATCTCAGTTGAGCTTTTATGTATCTAAATTTATCTGTAAATGGGAGATGGAGGAACATTGGTATATTTTCTTTTCCATCATTGTTCAGGATAAGCCACCCCGACTCCATTATGTCATAGACTCAATTGCCAAACCATGGTGTTCTGGAAGGGCCGGTTTTATCCTTCAGGCTTCTGATCGGGGCCAATTTTAGAATTTTAATGCTATGCCTTGATCTCTGGTAGCTTCTATCAAATTCTTGGTTTGGGATTCGTTCCGGCTTGCTTTGTTTTGTGTTTTTCTTTGCCACCCCAGAACGCCATTAAACTGCTCTCTGTCACTCCGAGCGGATACACAGCCAGGACAGGGCGGGGGTCTGGGGAGCAGTGACAGGGAATGAGGTAGAGGGAGTGGACATCATCACATGTCTCAGAGGCTTCATCTCAGGAGTGCTCCGGGGAATGTTCTCCAGGAGCCACTGCTGAGCAAGGGGTGGTGGGCCCACAGAGGAAGGGCAGAAGGGGCCAACTCAGGGGAAGATGAGTCAGTGGGGTGTCTGAGCCAGAAGAGGCTTTCTGGGTGCAGACTCATGGATGTCTCTGCACGAACATCAGCGGGATTCCTTTCCAGAAGGAAATAAAGCATGTGAGAACCTGGTCAGGGAGCTCAGTAGAAACTGAACTTTCCCGAGAAACGCATTCTCTCCTCTGCCCAGCAAGGAACATTCACCCGAGGTGTGATCACCTCCGCCCTTCCCCATCCTGCCTCAGTTCTCTGTAATGGCATTGATGCAGACGTCTGTGCCCTGACCCAGCTTCCTAACCCAGCACAGGGGGCCGAGAAGTCAGGGGCAGCTCATCCATTCATTCCAGGGCTATCGAGAGCCTGCTAGAGCAGGAGTCAAAAATCTGCTATCCGGCATAGAGGCTCCCCACTTACCTGCAATGGCCCCTCATGTATCAAGGTTTCCCCCTCTGAGCTCAGTTGACTTATTTTCCCCAATTATTCCTTACCTTCACCTTTCAGGAACTCGACAGTCTGAGCAAATTAGACCCTATAACAGCACCAGGAGTGAGAACAATGATGTCAGGAGAAATTACATTTACTGAAGCCCAGTCTTGTGCCAAAGCATGGTTTTAAGCATTTTTAATTCACTCACCAAACTTAATGATTTCACAAATGGAGAAGCCATGGCATAGGGGGGTCAGGTCATTTCTCAGTGGACCTGGCCCCATTCTTCTGTGATGGGGGGCACTTCCTCAAACCCTTTCTTAAAGGAATAGCTGAATCCTACATTTCCACTGGGACTCAGGTCGGATGAAGGTCGCGTTCTGTGGAAAGCCTTCCTGGCTGCCCCTGGGTAAGTGTAAGCTTCCCTCCCCGGAACTTTACGCAGCTCTGTCTCCCCCACCCCCCACGATTCTTACGGCTGTCAGCATGCTCGGAGTGATGTTAGTAAGCGTTCTGGCTTCGTAAGCACTTGGCCTTTGGTGCACCCAAACGCGTGGTCATGTCATCACCGTCATGGGTGCCGCGGGCTTGTTTTACATCAGAGTGAAGAGAAGACAGTGCAGGGGTGGGGAGCACCTGCCCGGGATTTGCAGATGTCACAAGGCAGGGGCTCAAGCAGGTGGAGGGGCTGGGACGGCCCAGCTGACGTGTGAATGAGGATATTCACTGGTGGGTGCATTGGGAGTGCTCAAAAAAAAAAATAGTTGTTTCTCAAGTGTCTGAAGAAAAAGAAAATAAAGGAGAAACTCCATTCTATGGAGCAGACTGGACAGATTCCTCCTTCGTTCCTTAAACGAACACCAATAATAATAATAATAATGATAACAATACTTATAAAAAAAATTCACGCTCTCATTCATTTGAGGAATCAGACCAGAAGGGTGAAGGGAAGCCCAGCTCCTCTTGAGTTGCAAGTGGGCAGGTAAGACCAGTGTCCAGCTAACATTAGGTTGTTACGGCAACATCTCCCAGACACTGTTGATGGACATTAATAGGTGCTGAGCAAAAAGGGAACCCGTGCTCGGGAAAGCGTGAGGAATGCTGCCTGGAACAGGATTCCACGGGCTTCCTCCCTGCAGGACTTCTCAGAGCCTTAAACATACCTCGTGAGGGTTCAAGAGGGGGTGTCAGATGTATCAACACCAAAACTCGTTCGATCATGCAGTTCTTTTAACAAGGAGCTCTCAAATCACTAGGGTTCCCAGTATTTGGGAACAGTGCTTCTACTCCTATCCTTTATTGAATAATGCATACTTTTCATAGGCTTCAGGGAGTCTTGTGTCCACAGAAATGTATCATGTGGGTGTTTTACTGGAATAAGGGTAGAGGTGGAGAAATATTTAGCAAATGCAGAATCTAGGCATTTTGCTGAGCACTTTTGATGCTAAAGTAAGATAATTGAAATCACACTAAAGTTCAAAAGCCTCATTTGTGTACATGAGTCTAGTGCCAATTTATCTATTACTACACTTGAATAATACAGAATTTTATTCAGTACTAATAGTGTGGGTATAATTATATGTTTTTCACACATGTGGAATTAATGGCACTAAATATAAAATAAGTAATCTGGAAAATTAGTCTTTAGGAGTTTCATCTCATATTCAACACAAAAACATTAATGCATTTGAACATTTTTCTCCCGTGGAAACACTTAAATGAAGACAAATGTCCCCACCAGAACTTTTTATACACGGAATTGCTTGAAGGTGCTAGATCGTAATTACAGCAAATAAAAGCTTGGGCATTTTAGTCCAGTGAATACAGCCAAGTAATACAACAGTAATCTTTTTTTTTCCCATTTCATTGACTACATCCAACCGCATTAAGTGAGCACTTACTAGCTGCAAGTCTTTGTCTGGAATGACTAGGGAAAGTGCAAGAGTCATGTGAATACAGAGCCTGCTTCTGGAAGCTAAACTCACGGTTGGGGGCGGGGGGGGAAGCATCTTAATTGGGCAATTTCTGTTTCAAATGACATCAAGTTCTTTGTGCTTACGTAACTGAGAAGTTCAGGGGCAGGTCTGGCATCAGGCATGGCTGAATTCAGACACTGACACTTGTAGGCAAGGCCTGGATTTTTGCTCAGTTGCTGGGCACTGTGGCTTTGCTGCTGGTTCTTCTTTTGCCCTGGTGGTGGCAAAACACTGCTAGCACTGCTTCCACTTCCAGTTTCAAGTAAAGACCCCCTAAGCTTCTGTCCCGGTACCTTGTGCAATAATTCTCAGACTCCTTCTGATTGGACCAGCCCAGGTCACATGCCCATCCCTGAACCAATCACTGAGACCAGGGAACTGAATGCTGATAGGCTTAGGGTTGGGGGATCCACACCCAGGACACTTAAGTGGAAGCCAAGAGCTTTTACTGGGTGAAGGGGGTTCCTGCTGGGCAGGCCAGTGACACGTTCCACTGCATAGAAGGCTGACCTGGAAACAAGAACTTAACGGTGGAAACAGAGTGAAAGGTACAGTGCTACACAGAAGTCACGTGGGGGCACTTGGGGGACTGAAAACGCATCTGATGTCGTGTGGAGTGTGGATATTGAAGGGTTAAATGTCGGTGGCCTGAGAGTGCGGGGTTGGACCCTCCGGCACAAGGGACAGTACCTGCGGAATCACAGAGGCATGTCATTGGAGAGTGGGTGGAAGGATCTGAGCGTTTCCGTGTGGCTGGAGCGCAGAAAGCCCAGAGAGATGGAGGAGAGGCAGGGAGGAAAAGAGAGTCTGGGGTTCGATCAGGGAAGGCCTTAAATGGCTCAAAAGGAGGCTCTTTTGCAGGCATCTGTAAGGTCGCCAAGAAACACACATAAAAGTGCTGAGTGTAACTTCCCAAACTGCCTTCAGTCCCACTGCCCTCATTAGCATTGGGTTTTCGTGATTAAGCATGTTCCTTTGAATCCGACTTTAAAAAAAAAACCCTAAACTTCTTCCTATTAAAGAATAATGTTAATTGGTGAGTGTATATAAAAGAGGGTTATATGGCCCATTGAGTTTATATAGATGGAAATGCTAAGCAGTCCTGAGCAGAAGCCTCGGTGGGGAAGAGAGGGTTAGCACTCATCAGCTTTATGTCCTCTTTCCTATTTACAGCCTACCCCTTCCAGTGCTCGGGAGCAAGATAAACAGAGCTCTCCTTACAGCTTCCTAAAGAAAGAAAAAAGAAACAGCCCCCAACTCCACAACCCATTTCATTGCTGAGGAATCTGTTCTGTTTGGCAAACTTGATGTCCTTCTTGAAACGTGGGACCAGGAAGAAACGGATAGCATCCCTTTCCCTCCAGGCTTCCTGTTGAACCACTGATGACAGAACTTTCAGATCCCGGCTCCCACCACACCATTCATTCATTCATTGATTCGTTCATTCATTCATCAAACATTTATGAACGCCAGGCACCGTCACAGACCCCTGGAATATATTAATGAGCAAAGAGGCAAAGTCCTTGCTCTCCTGGGCCTGATACTCCAGGAAGGGCACCAGACGATCTCAGATAAACAAATACATGGGTTATGTGATGCTGGAGTGTGTCACGTATGAAGGGAAAGAGCAGACCTTTGGTGGCGAGTAGGAGGAACTGCTATTTCAGATGAGCTTAGCAGGGAAGACTGAACAGAGACCTAAATGGAGTGAGGGGGTGTACCAGTCAGTGTTCTCCAGAGAAACAGGACCAATAAAGATGAGTAAACATATATATATAATTTTTTAAAAGATTTTTATTTATTTATTTGAGAGAGAGCAAGAGAGGGTGGGTGGGGAGGGCCAGAGGCAGAGGGAGAAGTAGACTCCCCGCTGAGCAGGGAGCCTGAGATGCGGGACTCGATCCCAGGACCTGGGATCATGACCTGAGCTGAAGGCAGATGCTTCACCGACTGAGCCACCCAGGCGCCCAATATATATAGAGTTTATTATAAGGAATTGGCTCACATAATTACGGACATTGACAAGTCCCAACATCTGCCGTCTGCAAGCAGGAGATCCAGGAGAACATGGTATCGTCTCCATCACTGTCTGAAGGCCTGAGAACCAGGGGTAAGTGCCAGGCAGACGGGCTCACAACACAGTAAGAGTTGATGTTTCAGTTTCAAGTCTGAAGACAGGAAAAAAAAATCCAGTGTTATGCTCCAAGGCAGTCAGGTAGGAGAGCCCATCTCACTCAGCCTTTTGTTCTCTCAAGGCCTTCAACTGATTGGATGAGGCCCACCCACATTAGGAAAGGCAGTCTGCTTTGCTCAGTCTACTGACTCAAATGTTAATCTCATCTAGAAACACACTCAAAGGCACACTCAGGATCATGTTTGACCAAATATCTGGGCACCCTGTGGCCCAGGCAAGTTGACACACAAAGTTAACCATCACGGCAGGCGAGTCGTGTAGGCATGAAGGAAGGAGCATTGCAGGCAGAGAGAACGGCAATGCAAAGGCCCTAAGGTACCCTTGTTTGGTGTGCTTGAGGACCACAAGGACGCCAGTGGGGTGGGCGGACATCATGCAGAACGTTTAGGATGGTGGGAGATGAGGTCCCAGAGGTAGTAGGGGAGATGCTGGTCAGGAGGGGGCTCTTGTGTGTCAAGGGAAGGATTTTAGATTTTAGGGGGATTTTTTTTTTTAAAGATTTTATTTATTTATTTGACAGAGAGAGAGACAGCCAGCGAGAGAGGGAACACACACAGGGGGAGTGGGAGAGGAAGAAGCAGGCTCACAGCAGAGGAGCCTGGTGTGGGGCTCGATCCCAGAACGCCGGGATCACACCCTGAGCGGAAGGCAGACGCTTAATGACTGCGCCACCCAGGTGCCCCTAGATTTTAGGGGGATTTGACTCCTGCCCCCTTTATGCCCTGCCTGCCCTATTGAGACCTCCTCCTTGGCACTTCCAGTGCAGGAAGCCATGTATTTACTAAGATGTCTCCCTTCCCCACCAAATCATGACCCGACCCGTAGGCTGAGGGCTCCTTTATCTCTGCGTCCCCAGCACCCACAGGACACCTAGTAGGGTTTCATATGCATTTGTTGAAACACAATAAGCCTGTCTTTTGACAAGGGATATCAAATCTGTATGAAAAAAAGTGTGGATTTCCCATTTTTCACGAGTTTTGCAATTGAATCCAATCTCTAGTCAACTAAATTCAACAAACATTTGTTGCTTACCTTCATTATGCAAGGCATTGTGTTGGGTGCTGGGGAGTCAGGAACGAAAAGTAAAAAAGTAAAAATAGACACACGATAAACAAACTGATATGCTAGTCGCCATACCGCGGGTTTCGAGCCGCTCACGCTCTCTTGATTCCTGCAGCAACACTCAGAGGCACAGTCTACTGAACTGGGATCCTTGTTGTTCAAGGAGGTGGAAGCTCAGGCAGATGGAGAAGGGAACTGGCCCCAAGTCACCCCGAAATGAGAAGCATGGATTGACACTCTGTTGTTCAGACTCTAAAACATTCCCCTAGACTCCACATGGTCAGGGTCAGACCTTCCCCTATAATCCCCCAAGGTCAGGGTAAAACGTTCCCCTGTAGTCCGCAGGGTCAGGGTCAGACCTTCCTCTACACTCCACCTTGCTCAGGGAACTTGCTGTGAAGTAGGGGTGAGGTGTGGGTCGCGTAATGTTTGCATAACAACTGTAATACAAGCCAGACCACCCTTAGTGCCCACCCGGGGTCTGTTGGGGTCACTCAGAGGGATGACACCCACCACCTCTAGAAATAACGCCTTAGGAACAGGACGCGTGGGTCGGGTGTGGAAGTGATGGGAAGGTGTGGATGCAAGAGCAGCACACGGGGCCGGCCCCCCTGGTGCTTAGGCAGCGGTGACTTCCCTCTGCTTCCCTGGCACCAGGTGACCCCAGCTCCTGATTGCCACCTCCTTGTCACGTGAGCCAAACGCGTGCATGGCCTCTGCTCGATTTCACAGCTGCTTCTCTTGCAGAGTACCCCGTTTCCTTCCAGTGCCGCTGCGGAAATGGACACGAGTCCACATCCTAAGGAAGCGTCCCAGCCGGCAGCTTATCAGGGTCACTGCACCCCTCGTGGTCCCATTCGTGTTTAGCCCTCGCCGTGGTTCCAGCGGCCCCGGGGAATCTGGCTCAGACGTCTGAGTGCATGCGTCCTCTCCTAGCCCAGTGAACCCGCTGTGCAGGTGGAAACACAGATAGTTCTCCCCACACAGGTACCTTGGGGAAGGAGTTTCTCGGAGGCAATTTCCTTCTGCATCTCTCACAAACCATCTAGTCGAATTATGTGTGTTAAACACAGCTCCCAGCGTAAGAATGGATCTGTTTTGCAAGACAGTATTACAGGTGGTAAAATTATTTTTCTAATTACACTGTACCTCCAATGTATAAGGTGTGATTCATATATAATCACCGTTTTAATGTTTCATTCCTTCCCCGGGAAAAAAAGTGATGGGAATAAAATATCAATATTCTTCTTAAAATAGACAGTTCATCTGACATGTAATTTATGCGAAGGACGAGATATCAATTAAAAGAGGATGATAAGACATTTTACTTTTTTTCCCCTCATTTTATGTTGAGAAGGAGTATCAGAAATGTTTGAACCTTTTCTTCCTTTATTAAGTTACAGGAAACCGGCTTAATACCAGCGTATGTCAAAGTGAGTGTAAGGGCAAGAGAGACACGCTCTTTAAAATACTTTTATTTATTTGATGATATCTTATCTAAAGCATTGTATTACCTCACGTTAAGAATTCATACCTCGGTGAGTCTTGTCAGTCTGTTTTGGTTTTGAATGACAGTAATTTCTAAAAAATGACATTTTAGTGGGTTGGTCATTATATAAAGGGCCCTGCAGGCTTTAACAATAGGTACCCAAGAGCTACAAAGCAGATGAGAGGGAGTGAGCTTGGGGCTTGGAAATACGCAGTAGTTTGGAGGTCATTCCATCAAAGCAGTCGCTGGACCAACGCTTCCCCGACTTGATTTAGCTGCAGTGTCTACAAATCATGTTAGTCTTAATTTGCTGGATCAAGTGATGCAAGATGAGAGTTGTAACATATATATCAGAGGCAGACAGGAACTTTTTATTTCTGGAATTCGTTTTGTTTAAATGTGAATTTTGGTGATTCGTTTTCCCTGGTGTCGAGATCGATTTCTGCTACAGTGCGGCGTCGCGAATCAATGAAGGAGCGGATGAGCAATGAGATCAATGAGTGAAAAAATGAGTGTCTGGATGGGTCGCTAGATGGCTGGATAAATGAGTAAGTGGGTTGATTCCTTAATGGATGGATGGACAGCTGGCTCGGTGGGAGAGGAGAGGGAAGGCTCTCAAGCCCAAGGAGAGAATGAATAATTTTGCAGGAGGGCTCTTCTGGCTCATGAGTGACGGAGTTGGGAAGTATCTGGGTTTGACCATGGAAGGAGTATGTAGAAATAATTGTGGACTCGGAATCTTTCCTGATCTACTCCTCCAGCTCAGGGTCCTCCTTAGGACTCCATGTCTGTGTTTCAGTGACCACCCCCCACCCCTGGAGACCTGACCTCTGTCATTGCTTCTCTTTGGTTGAATTGTATCTCTCTGTCGATGTGACTTTTTCTGCCCCAAGTTCTGAGCTCCTGGATTGCAAGACTTTTGATTTCTCTGACCCCCTAGAGCTTCATCTGTTCAAAACATTTTGTTCCCAGCATCCAGGGAGCTCAATAAATATTAGCTAATTATTTAAATAAATGTCATGTGTACTTATGGCAGTGGACCATGGTCTGGGGACACAAGTCCCTAAAGTCATGTCTAAACTTTGCATTTTGGGAAGCAGCCTTGTGATTCCTTCTGGGCTCCCCGTCATTCAGCAGACATTTGGTACAACCACATGTAGAGACCAAACGAGCCCACGGCAGTGAAACAAACAAGAGGAGCGATGCTTTCTCATATCACCACTGCCCCACAGAACCCAAATTCATCACCTTTGCTCTGACCACTTGGCAGCTTCCTTTCTTGCTCAAGAGGAAGAAAAGTGCCAGTCGTGGCGCTTTTGAGAACAGTGGAGGCAGATGACCTGGGTCCAAATCCCAGCGTCGCCACTTACTGACTCCAGAGCCCTAAACCTCGCTTTCCCATCTGTACAATGGGGTTAGTAGAACTCTCTACTTGATATATTTGTTTCCAGGATTAAATGAGCCAGTGCTTCCCTGCCTCCTGCTAAGTGCCCGATAAATGTCAAAGGCAATGATGATGGTGATGGTGATGGTGATGATGATGATAATGAGACCTAACATTTATTGAGCACTTTGGGACTCACCTGAGAATGGGCTAGGAGGAGATAAAACATCATTGCAGGTGAGAACAGACTAAGGCCCTAATTTGGATTAGCATCCGGGTTTGTCTCCTCTCCTAGAAGCACTCAGAGCAGCTAGCTCTACAGATAAATCTTTTGAAGAGTGCTTGGCTCATAGGAGGTGCCCGATAAATGTCAGTTATCAACGACAAAATATACGACTAGCAACACATGCAGGTGAATAATGAATAGTAGAGGGTCCCTGCCATCGAGGAGCTCACTCCTCCAGGGGGCTGAAGCCATGCCTACGTAAGGATAATGCATGATTGAAAGCAGGGAACCTTTTAAGAGAGGACTCCAGAAGAGGATTATCTGGGGGGGGGGGGTGGCTGACTTCAGGTCAAGGTATCAGGGATGCTTCCTGCACAAGATGACATCAGACTCTGGCCTTGAAGGGCGGTGAGATTACACCGGATGAATCTATAGGAAAAGGGCATTGCGGGTACAAAGAGAGAGCAGCTTGATCAAATACAGTGACCAGGAAGTCGACACCTGGGGCTGAGGTAGGCTTTTATTGGAGAGTAGAATTGGAGCAAAATAGAGATTTCACAGCTCCCATGCAAGGATGAAATGCCCCCTTGGGATGTATCACATTCTTGTAAATCACACATTAAAGGGATAAATGACTGTTGCAACAAATGTGACAAAATATCAGTATACTTGCTATATAAAGAGCTTGGAAAAATCAAGAAGAAAAAAGGAACACTTACATTAAAAAGGTCAGAAACATGAGAATACAATCTGCCGTCAGCTCCAGCTTCGTGGCTGTGAGGCCTGGGTAGTCAGAAAGGGCTCGTTTCTAGAAGGGTCCTGTACGTGTTTAATGACTTGCTGTCACCATCTTGAAATTCTTAATGGTTTTTGCACAAGGGACAACCCCACTTTCATTTTGCACCAAGCCCTGCAAATTACGTAGCTGGTTCTGTCTGCTGTGAAGAAATACAAAGAGACAACATGTATGTATCAAGAAAACTCAACGTCGTTGTTAATCAAGGGGATAAAAATGGAATTATAAACACATGCCAATTTATATTTATCAAATTGGCCCAATGACAACAATGCAGTCAAAGGAATGGTGAGATGAACATATTGGAAACTCTTGGTGGGCTCAGCATCCTTATCCACTAGCTCCCCACCTGTGGGCTTGGTTGAAAGCAAACACTCAATGCTCCCCATGCCTCTAGGCCCCACCTTCCAGAACCACATCCTCCTGTCCTCTGACCATCGGGGAAACCCTCGTGTGTTCTACCCACATCCTCATGTTTGTGGCCTCACTTTTCTTCCTGAGGACTCCGCTCTCATGCCACGAGGCAGCTCTGCACCCCCCCCCTCCGCCTCACCACGTGGGACCCAATCCGGGGCAAGCCTCTGCCACCCCGACATACTAAGGGGGGGAGTGGTGGTGTGCGGAGCCCGTAGAGCCTGCCTGGAAAGCAGGTCCACCATCTACAATAAGAGAATATCTCTTCCCACTTCGAGAGGTGAGATTTTCCCCAAATGTATTATGTCAGGATTCCTTTAGGTTGCAAGTGACAGAAAATAAACTCAGACAGTTTAAGGAGAAAGAATTAGAAAACTTATTGGCAATAGGTAACCCTTCCAAGATGATAAGCAGACCTCAGACAGACACACACACACACACACACACACACACACACACATGCATACACACATGTATGCAGATATGCACACACACAAATACATGCACACGTACACATGCAGACACGTGTATGCACACGTGAACAGTAATTGCTGAGTTGTTTATGGTAGCATAAAATTCAGAACAGGCTAAATGTTTAACCACAAGGGATATTTCAAACTAATTGCTGAATATCTATATAATCGAGTATTATACAGTTATTAAGCATCACGTTTTCTGAGGATCATAAAAGCTAATAATAATGACGAGAGCTAGCATTCTAACATTTATTGCACACCTGCTATGTCCCAGGCACTGTTCTAAAATAACTCGTTCAATTTAGGATTTTTAAGGATATTTAGGGAGGTGAGAAAATGCTCACACTCTGTTGCTCAAGGGGAAAAAAAATAGAATACATAATTGTTTTTCCATAGTGATCTCAGGTTTGTCGTACGTGTTTATCACATCTATTTTATATTATACATACTGCAGAAAAAGAACCCGGGACACCTGGGTGGCTCAGCAGGTTAAGTGTCTGCCTTCGACTCAGGTTATGATCTCAGGGTCCTAGGATTGAGCCCCGCGTCGGGCTCTCTGCTCAGCAGAGAGCCTGCTTCTCCCTCTCCCTCTGCTGTGCTCTCTTGCTCTCTCTCTGTCAAATAAATAAATAAAATATTAAAAAGAAAAAGAACCCAACATAATTATTATATCTGAGGGATTATATCCAGGTATTGAGACTGCAGGATATTTTTATTTTTTCTTTATTCTTCTGTATTTTATCAATTGTCTATCATGAACATACAATATCACATGTCAGTGATTACTAGAGAGCTAATCATCATTCAGATGGATGCAGGGGAAAGAGTTATTTGGTTTGATTTGGGAGATAACATCAAAGGAAAAAAGAAATTGCTTGAATACACGGTTTGAGCTAAAACATGGAAGGCCTTGAAAGTCGGGCTGAGAAGATGGTGTTTTATTGGAAAGGAGTGGGGAGCCATGGAATGTTTCTGAGAGAGGTAGTGACAAATTCAGAGCAGGAAATGAGTGAAGGCGTTTAGTAAGAGCAGTAAGAGTAGAGGGTCCAGCAGCTGCAAGCACATTGGAGAGGTAGACTGCCAGATCTGGCAGCCAGAGCTCCTTAGACAAGGGAATTAAGAGAGAAGGAGCCCAGGATGTCTTCAGAGATTCCTAGGGATGCAGGATGGAAGGGGGTGCAGATGGAGAAGCCCCAGGACAGGAGATAACCTGTCACCTGATGGGGTCTTCTTGCCTCTCTGGCTTTTACCACCTCCCTCCTCCTTTTTCTGTCAGAAAGAGATAAACCACAGAGATAAAGCATATTTTGACCCTCTAGATTTTAAGTCCCAGTTCAGTTTACTGTGGATGTCCACTGTAGTTCTCCAAACACGTCTCCACTAATGTCAGACTTCAAAATCTGTGGGGAAGCTCTCAGCGGACGCGGGCGGTTCAAGACGACTTCCAGCCTCGGAGCATTTAACCATGGCCGTGTTTGCCCCCAGCTGAAGATGGGTGTGTGACTTAGGTCATTGGGATTTGGGGCTTGCACATTTGGAAGAGATTTGGAGACATGTTTTCTTTTCAGACAAATGGCTTTGCAAATAATAAAGTAAATTTCACTCAATTATATCAATGGGGCACATGCTACATCTTTGAGGGTAGAGGTTCGATCGGACTTTAAGAGGAAAGCCATCATTGCTCTGTCTGTAATGCATGGCCTTGGGTGGCAGCGTGGCCATTCTGGGACTCATCTTGGGACCCGTGGAATGGGACAACAGCGGTGTCTCACCTCGTAATTGTAATGCGGATGAAATGAGTGGGCACTTGTAAAAGACTCAAGGCGACCCCCCGCAACACCTCGCTGACAGATGCCAGTTCTCGCCGTGTCTGTGGCCACGACCGTTGTCATTATTCTCAGACTAACACAGTTTCTCCTTCATCTACATAGCCTTCTCTGAATCCTCTAATTCACAGGCACTTTTCCTCCTGGTGAGCTGATACCGCACTTCATAAACGCCACTTACCTGGACACGTTGTCCGGTCTTAATCAATTTTTAATTAATGTGCTCGGCATCCCCGTCCAGATGAGAGGAGAAAGAGCATAGCCTTGGCAAACCCAAGTGGGGACTCTGGCTCTCACCCTGACTCTCCGACTTCGGGACCCATCAGTGACCTGCTCCAAATGCCAGTTACCTCAAAGTGTGCCCACGCGTGTCTCCCTCAAATAGCGGCGTCGAGAGGATTAAATAAAGTAAGGCTTTTTCAGCACCTGGCATGCTGCCTGACACAAAGAAAGTGTTCGCTAAATGTTTATTGAATTTTAAAATAATTATGATGGATGGCCACTCGCATCTTCATTTTGCATATTGTCTCGGAAAAGCCCTAAACCTACATACTCCTTGGCATCGTAGATTCAGATAATTTATCCTTTCTGTGAAAACTCCCGGCTGGGGGCAGACACAATGACATTGCCCCTCAGCCTTTCTGGCCAGGGGTTTAGGGTCCCCATGTTCTTCCCTACTGGCTCTAAATCAGTCTCTGGCAAAGCCTCTTCATGGCAGCAAGGAGAGTGCTGGAGTTGGGGTCCTAGGTGCTGCACTGACGCCCCCGCTTTGTGCTTTTCTATCCCTGTGACCTTGAGCAAATCACATCCTCTCTCTGGGATGGGATATTTACCCTCATCTAAAAAAAAAAAAAAAGGTATCATGACCAATTTCAAAGGGATGTCATGAAAATTACAAAGAGATAAGTACAGGAAATTGCTTTATAAAGTCTAAAGCATTGTGCCAACAGAAGCTTGTTTTTTATTCATATACAGACAGAAGTATTTTTCTTTATCACTGTAGATGTGAGATGAGGGGCCGTAAATATATTTACACCTTTTCCATATGATTGTTTTTGTAAGTGCACATTTTTGTTGGAACATATTAGAGAAAGGATTTATTAGCAAATTCGACCTTATTTAATGGATTCATTCATATATTCGGTAAACATTTAGAGAGCGTTTCCGCATTCCAGGCACTGTGCTCAGTGCTGTGGGACAGATATAAATAAGACAAGTTCCCCCACTCTGAAGAATAACACCGTTGGGTTTGAAAAGCTAAAAAAATTTTTTTGTTTTTAAATGTCTTTTGCTTGGTTCCAGTTTCTGCACGTTAGATTGCACTCCTTTCTCTTTTTCTTAAGGGGAGGTGGCCGCCTCGGCTACCTTCTTACCTTGTCTGTGCGTAACAAAGTCTGTGATGCATCTATGCCATATCCCTCTTGTTCAGAAACATCCCATAAGGACATGGCTTTGCTCCACACTTTAACGTGATGTCGTATTTGCAAACAGAACCTCCCCCAATAGTTATTCATGTAATTCTATTAATATGATCTCAATCACCATATGGCAGTGTGATACCAATTACATTGTTGCAACCAGCCGACTTTAGGAGAAAGGCGACCATCTTCCCAGCCGAGGACGGCACCCTCATTAGAAAGATCCCCCAAATCATGGTTTTTCAGCTCCCTTCTCCGTGAGATGTATTGCCCCTGTTATTCAATCAGGATATTCTTGGCGATCCTCAAAAGACTAAGTGTTCAAAAAAAGGTTGGAATATTTATTTTCTTTTTTTTCTATGTGAAATGTACAATGTATGCGGCGTTGGCCCATGTCTTGATAAATGCAAGGCTTACACGGCATTTTTTGTCGTCGTTAATTAGGGTAGAGCACGCACAGCTCAGTCGCTGCAGAAACAAAACACAAAACTTCACTTAAACCAGTGCAAAGCACATATATTTATTTTTGAGCTCTAAACGCAAGTAGTTTGTCTCAGTTACAAAACTCCTGACAATGGTGTAAAAACGTGCATATCACGGCATACTGCATCCCTCTCTAGGACCCTGTGTGTGAAAGAGCTTCTTTTTTTCCCCCAAAGAATTACATTCGGCACCACATGTCAAAACACAATTGTAATTGTGTAGCACAATATTTCATAAATCTGAAAATGTTTTAAAAACCCATTGTATTTTCGAAGCTTCCAAAGTCATTTCCTGGGTTAGCATTTTTTTTTTCTGCACTAAGCCTGCCTTTTTTTTTTTCCTTTCTGATTTCCATATTCCCCAATAATTATTAAGCATTCTTATCTCCCAGGCAGGCATCTCTGATGTAGACGCTGGTATAGCAGTGGCTGTAATTCTTGTGAATGACTACATTTTAAAATCTTGTGTTAAAGCATGTTACCCAGCTTCCTGAAGTTAGCAGATGGCCTCAAGAAAGGCTCGTTTTAATTTTTCAAGTGCATAAGTATAATAATCCGCACTAATGTATGCACATAACAATAAAGTGTGCTCGTTGGGCAATTATATTCACAGTTTCATACGTGGACCTGTGAGGACGGGTTTACCAACGTGCAAATGTATAAGCGTGGACATAATATTCATAGGACCAAAATAGGCGATCAAAATGGCTAAGCCAGAAAAGAAAATAATTAAAAGCGGCAGTAGGGAAAAAGCCAAGGTGGGGAAGAACGTCTCTGTCACCAGAATGGAAAAGTTTGTGAAAGCCATTTAATAGAACTGAATATCAAAACATTTTAACTTTTTCAAAGTTTTCAACATTAAACAATTAGGATGAAACGCAATTAGGCAGCACATTGTAGAGGATGGTCACTTTCTGCATGTCATGTGGCTTTAAAAACAAGTCAGATAAATGATGATGCCATTAAAACTGAACTAATTAAAGAAAGCTTCTTTTAAGAACTCATTAACTGCAACCTCATTTGCATAATGATGCATATTAATTAAGTTTTAATGAATCTGAATTTGCACCAAGCCTATTCATGTTGGCTTTGAAACAAATTGAACAAATTAGTTAAAAGCTTTTTGGAATCTACTTTTCACACCAAACAGGATATGAATGCAATCATCTCTACAAAAAAGAAATATTTTTCCTTTAATTTAATTCAAAGGTATGCAGGCCCATCTATTAATTATTTTTAAATGCAATGATCTTCACCTTTTCTTTGGAAAATCAACAATATCATTTATTCTTGAATGGGAAATATTATCAGGGTGGGTTGTGGGGGGAAAAATCATTACGGCCAATTTATTGGCAATAAGTTGGAGATATTTGACTTTAGGGTGTATTTCGTTTGTTTAATCGCCGGACTAAAAATTGAGGAGGTGATTTCTGGGCATTCTGAACATCTCCAGCACAGCAACTAAAAAGAGATGTCGGAAAGGTGGCACGTCTCATCTGGGGGGACGCAGGCAGGGACATTACATTGTTGGTGTCACATTCATTTCTGGATCTGATTCTCCGCCACCATAAATCTCCTAAGCACGGGAAGAAAAATTAAACATTTACAGAACATGTGTTCTTTTCCCCCGGATTTGTGCAAATCCTAATTTTTTTATACGCAAGGAGCAGAATTCAATTTTAACAAGTTTGCGTTCGGCTCATCATAAAAACAAGAATTACCGCGACAGCAGTATCGATTCGCTCATACTCCATTGTGTCTTCATCAAGAATGAAGAGATTTATGTAATTACTGCTCCATCTTTTGTTGTTTGAAAGCACTTTTTTTGTACGTCAGCATATACAAAGGATGGAAACGCTTTTATTGTTGAGATTACAAGATCATTTCTCCCCCTCGTTGAAACGTTTTCTCGGGTAGGGGCTTTGGAGGGGTCGACAATGAAGGCAATGTTGTAATCTGGAAATGCACATTTGCAAAATGTATTTACAGGTACCCCGCAGTATTTTTTAACTCACTTATTCCTTCACCTTTTTCCCTTTTGTATTTCTCCTCGGCTGTTTCAGTTCCCAGGGAAGCGTTCGTCAGCACCAGGGCGATGCCAGGGCGAATTCCCTGCAGCAAAGTATCATGAATGCTTTTAGGTGTGACAGGGCAAAACAGCAACACTCTAGATTAGTCTCTCCTAATTACATTGCTCTCGTTGGAATTTACTTGTGCCCGGGTCAGTGATCACTTTTGCCTCCTTTAGAGAAAAATAAAATTAAAATCAGCTGCTAGCTGCCTACTTTGCCCGTGTACTGGTCGAGCTCGTCTCCCATTTAAGCTTCCTGGCTCTGCATACAGGCTTCCCTTGAGCAAATGCTTTTCCATTTTGGAAGCAAGTCCCACTGCATTATAAATACCTCGAGCCCACCGACCACTTTCCCAAGCAAGGTGTTTGTGGAACCATCCCAAACTCTTTCTTTCCTGGAAGGAAGAGGTTTTGCCACGCATCAAAACAGGAAGCAGAAGCAAGAATCTAATGAGCAAAAGCATCCGAAGAATACATTGATTCACAGATCATGACGGGGGGATGATTTTAAAATTAACTCCTTCCCTATTCTCCGTTTTTATTAGAACAATCCTGCCTCTCTTTCCCTTCGATACAGTTAGCGTTACCACGTTGGGCTATAATATGCCTTCTGATGGGAGTCTTAACGTCAGAGCGAAGTCACGAAACGCAATCTGGTGACAGTCAGCCCCCGGCTGGGGACCATTTGCCGCGTGATCCATTATGCTTTGAACGAAATATTGTTTCTATATTTCCTCCTCACATTTCTATTATACTTTTTGAGCATGTTGCAATCCGAAAGCCAGGGAAGCCGTGAACTATTTTAAATGCTGTCTGATGTTCCCAGGCAATCATCCCATTTCCAGATCACTCCTGGAGGAAGGGGAGTCTCTTTTCCCGGGTTTTTGGATCCGGGGTGTGCCGGGGAGCACGCGCACCAGCACTGGGAGCCCATCATTAAAATTATACTCGGGGCAGTCAGATTGTGCCCTGATGGTCTGTGTTCAGGTAGGCAGATGTCAGAATAGGAAGGGAGCTGGAGTTGGGGGTTCTATGGCTCCCTAGCTGGAGGACAGGGATGGGGTTCCAGGAGGAGGGGATCGGGGGACATGCAGATGTACCTTCCTCGCCCTCAAAATGACTTTTGCTTTTTAATCCTTAAAGACTCAGACCCAAACAAAATAACGCAGGGAAAGGGTTCCCCCCCTCCCCGTTGCTGTGACTCTTCCTCCCCGCCTCCCTGCTTCTCCAAGGGACACCTCATCAAACCCATTTGCTTTTTTCAGAAGAAGCCTTTTAGTAAGGTAGCATTTAAAAAAAAAAAGAAGTGCAAATTTTGCGCAGAGAATGGGCTTCTTTGGGGGAACATTTTGACAGAAAGCGCCTTCCTTGGGGGAGGTCAGGAGTCATCGGTATTAAACCACACAAGCTGGTAGCAGAGTGCTAATGGCCACAGCAAGCAGATGTTCCGTAATTAGGGGAGATGTGAGTGACAAGACGGGAGAGGTACGTACACAGGCGGGCTGGCACCGAGCAGCTGCTGGGACCGCTCCCCTGTCACGGGCGTGCACAAGTCAGACCTGCCCCGCGAGGCCGCCGCGCGGTGACAATTAGAAAAAAACTGTATTTGATCAAACTAGGTAATATATCATACAGTGCGGCCTTCTCCCCCCGGGAGCCGGGAAGAGTGGCCTAGGTCTGCCCAGGCGAGCAGGAGCCAGAGGTCAGCCGAATTACAGAAATGGAGGGGCCGTGCGGAAATGAGGCTTCGAGTCATCTTCATTGTCTTTTTATAAATTTCTTTAGTGGAGACTGAGAGCGAGGCCTTGCTAAGAGAAGAGAGGGACACCCTTCTTTTCCCTGGAGTCTTTGCACCCAGGGCGTCTGCAAGGCCTGTCTCTTTAATCCGCTGTCTCGCCCGTCTCCCTTTCCGCGCCATCCACACTGCTATTGTCTTCACCATCATTTGTTCTAGAATATTCCACAACCGCCTCCTGTTCTGCCTGCATCTGGTCTGGCACCACCCCTCCCTAACATCTCCAGAGCCCTGTCTTGCTTCTACCCCATCAGGCCACTTCTTAACTGTCGGTGTCCCTTCGGATCTCACTCCCTGGGCCTTCACACCTAGCACGAGGCCAGGCACAGAGGAGGCTCGCGGTGAGGCACTCAGGTGGGTCAATGACAGAAGCAGCGTGAGATTCATCACAAATGCGTTCACGCACGGTCTCTGCGCCCGGTACCTTGATGATGGAGAGCCCATGCCCTTTTACACTAAAGCCAAATTGCAAAATCAAAACATTTTCTGTGCTTAGATGAAGCACATTCTGGTGGCAGGTAAAGAATGAGCACGACCATTTTTCTAAAGGATTGTTTCATAACTGTGATGTTTGTGTCATTTCATGGGGGCATCACAGAAATGGGGTGAGTCACGCTGACCCTTCAGTTGGAGGCGACCTGGCCTGGTGCAAAGCAGTCTGCGCTTCACCTCCTGGCCCCCCCGGGTGAGTCCTGGTGCTACCTCTCTAGGGAGACCTTAACTTCTCTGACCCTCGGTCTCTTTTTCTGTAAAATGGCATGAATAACACTGAACTTTCAAGGTTGTCAAGAGACTGGAAGGAGATCAGAAGTGCTTTCTTATACTGTTGTCATGGCTGGGTTAGCTTCATTTCATCAAATGAGATCATGGGCTTTGCAAGCCATGAAGCATTATGCAGGATTATTCAATTCCTCTGTGTCCTGGAAATCCAGGAGGACCTGCTTACCTTGCACTCATAATGTGGAGGAAGGCTCGGAGGAGGGAGAACGTAACTGACTTTGAGGGTCTCTTCTGCCTTTGGCCCTTTACCAGTATTGTCTCACTTCTGCTGCTCTATGGCATAGGTCCCCTAATTCCATTTCACAGAAGAGGCAGATGACTCTCAGAGAGGTTAAGCGAGTCTCTCAGGGCCAACCAGCTGGATGTGAGTCCTGGGCTGCTTGCCTCCAAAGCCCGTCTGACTGTCAGGTGTCAGGCTGAGGATATCACTCGGAGACAGAATGAAAGCACCCACTGGAAACATTTCAAAATGACAAAGCACGAACGGGAAGCTGGGCCTCGGTTCTCAGCTTCCTTTGTCTTCCTGTGCCTCGGTTGGTGTCTCCAGGTCTCCTGCCTCCGTCCCAAGCCCTCTCCCCCCAGAGCTCCTTCTCGTCCCTCGTTCCCTCTTTATCTGTCTCTCCATCTCCCTCCCTTGATTTCTAATTTCCAAGCCTGCGAGCTATTACAGAAAGCATAATGACGGTTATACTTGTCTAAAACAGTATTACTGTCTAGCTTATTGCTTTGTAAAGTACTTTGGGGGCCTTGAAAATGAAAGGTGTTATGTAAAATGAAAATCGATTCTGATTCTAAATAAACATCATCGCTTCAAGTTTCCCTTGGATGGCATTGTTTCATGCTCAAGAAAGACAATGGATCAGAATCGCCTCCAAATGTTTAGGAGATAGATTTGGGCGTCCTGGTGTCTTGGGGCTTGTCGCGACAGGGCGAGATCCGATCACATCTCAGTTGTAGCCTTACCATTGTGTTTAATGGCACCTGATAAAATGTGTCTTTGTTCATTATTTATGAAAGGAAACTATTTTCGTCCGTAGAAAAGATTGATACCACTTTTAGCTTATGTTCAGGTGATTAGTGATTAAGTGCAATTTATTTCTCTGATACATGTCTCCATCAGCAGCACCACTCAGAAATGGGGAAAGAAACTTTTCCCCGCAGAAAAATCCAGCCCCACTTTCGGGAGCACTTCCCTCCTCCTTTGCTGGCAGAGTAATTTATAAGGACACGCACACCACAAAAATGGGAGTTTGAATCATTTCTGTGGAGAAGGCTCATCATCCCAAATCAGAAATGTCATAAAAGTTAAAATGCCATAAGAGTGTGTTCCCCAAGAAAGAAATAATTTTCTTTTCATTGAGAACACTGGAGGACATAATATACTTCCTGAAATTCAAATTTTCATAGCAAATGCAATTTATCCCTCCCTTGGATCGTTCATCTTCCTTTAAGAAAAGGTAACTGGATATCGTATCTATTTTATATTTTTCGGCAAAATTATCTTCCAAGTGCTTGTTTCCTTAAAAACACACATGCCGTGCAGGAAGAATGAACAGTTTCATCCCCGGGAAAGGGGACCGGGAACTTCCAGCCTTGAGACGTAACCGTGAGTTGGTTCTCATTCGCTGTGATCACTCAATCAGAAGGCCATTTGCATCCACGGGAAGACCCAGGGTGCCCGTGGGACTTGTGGCCTCTGTTTTTTTTTTCCCTCTTCAATTTTATGTCTGGTTAAGTAATCCGAAGTGTCTGCTGCTAGTTTGGGCCCTGCAAAGACTGCGAATCTGAAAACCTGAATAAAGGCATCAGCGCTTGAATCCGTGGGTATTACTAATACCTGTGACCCTCTGTGATACGGGTCTTCCCCACATACAAATCCAAAGTGTTCTTTCTGGGGCGCCTGGGTGGCACAGTGGTTGGGCGTCTGCCTTCGGCTCAGGGCGTGATCCCGGCATTATGGGATCGAGCCCCACATCAGGCTCCTCCACTGGGAGCCTGCTTCTTCCTCTCCCACTCTCCCTGCTTGTGTTCCCTCTCTCGCTGGCTGTCTCTCTCTCTGTCAAATAAATAAAATCTTAAAAAAAAAAAAAAAGTGTTCTTTCTCTTCCCCCTTTCCAGAGCTCCCGTGGTCCTATCCGTCACAATTGCTGGGTGACGGGATTGCTGGAGATGAACAGGCCATCGGCAAGGGAGTAGAGGGACATAGTTTGATACACAGTTCGAAATAGGAGGCAGAGAAGAAACCCTGGGGGACAGGTGCTCTTAGCACACAAGGCAGGCAGGCAATTACCCCGCAGAGCCCCTGCCTGGACTCAGTTTACCTCTCCTCATCTTCAACATGGGACGGGTGACCCATCCTGGGAGGGCTGTGTGGAAGCAGAGAAAATACGTAGGAAGAGCCTGGTCATATGCAGAGTCAATGTTAATGACACGGGGAGCCCAGGAGCCCAGCAGCATTTCCTTTAACTAACCAACAGACCCTAAGGGCACATGCACGACATCTAATTTTCTTCCCTATGTTTGCCTCCTCCTGCATCAGGTTTTTGCCCACATTGTATCCCCGGAATTGGCTCGTTGCTTCTCCTTCTTTCTTAATAACAGCATCTCAAATTTTAGCTAGGCACTACTAGAAGACAAGACCACGTTTTCTAGCCTTTCTTGCAACATATCTGGCCAATGATGGGTGAGGAGACACAGAGAAAAGCTTTTGAGAAGATGCTGACTGGACGCAGAGGGAATGAGCTCCCCTGGTTTTCTTCTCTGCTGACCTGGAATGCTGCTATGATGGCTGGAGTTCCAGCAACTACAGGGGACCATGAGGCAACATTATGTGAAAGAGGGCAGGATAGAGACACAGAAGCTTGCAGGTCTGATGGTTTAGTGGTTTGCTTACAGCTGGATTTCTCTTATGTGAAAGGACATAACTTTACGTGTGTAAGTCACTATAGTCAGGAATTTGGTTTTAGTAGCTGAATATGAGCCTATTTAGCATTTACTACATACTTAATTTCTACACACTCTTCAGGGCTTATTTCAAGTCCCTCCTCCTCTGTGAAGTCCTCCTATGTGACTCCAGGCCCCCCACCTGTCCATGTCTTGCATCACTGAATTCTTACTATGCCCAGATACAGTCTATTACTTTCCTCTTTTTTCCACCATGTGGGTTTCCTTTTCTTGGGCCCTCGGTAAAACTTCAAGCTCTTGGAAGACAGAGATCCTCTCTTAAAATTCATTTGAATGCCACATGGTACCTAAGAATGTTGAGAACCAAGTAATTGTCTATGGTGAGAGAACACTGATTGGGCCCCTAATATATGCTCGTATATTTCATGCTGTCTGCCACTTGTTCCCTGCCCCAACATCTAGTTGAGGAAACCAAAACTTGGAGAGGTTTGTGATCTGGCCAAAGCCCCACGTGTCCTAAGTGTCAGAGCAGCGTCTCGCCCCAGGTTTGTCTAAGCCCAAATACTCATGCAGCGAATGGTTATGTACAGACTTACTTTTTTTTTTTAAGTCACACTTTTTTTTTTTACCGATTATAATTGTCACATGCTCATTTCATAAACTTTGGAAAAATCTGCAATAGTATCAACAGAACAAGTTAAAATTATCTATGATATCCCCACCATCTAAAGTTGATTGCTGTTAACATATTACCTTTTCTCTTCCAGTATATATAATCTGTGAATCATGTAGTAAATATTCCTTCAAAAGCAGTTATTACTGCAATCATATTCTATGTAATAATAGCCAGCATCAATCATTTATTATCTGCCAGGTGCTAGTCTGCGAGCTTTGTGACTGTTCACATAATGCTCACCATAACCTCTTGAGATAGATTCCGTTCTTGCTCTCATTTTCCAGTGAGGTGCAGACCCAGAGAGGGCAAGGAATTGATTGAGTTCTCAATGGCATATAAACAAGAGGGCTGGGAATCGAACGCAGGACCCCGACCTCAGGATCCGCACTGTTGAGCGCCAGATGATATCACTCCCCAAAGGTGCATGTCGCATTTCTTTTTTTAAACATGGAGCTTCAGACCAGCCTAATAGTTTACCATAAGTATGCACCATAATGTCCCGGACATTCCTTATTGTCAGACATCTGAGTTATGTCCATTTTGTCACTATTATTAACAATGCTGGGAAGACCACCTTTGTATATATGAATCATTGTCCACGTGATGGATTATTTCCTTGGGAAAGATTCCAAGGGATAAAATTATGAATCGAGTAGTATGCATATTTTTATCACGACCCCAAAGCTTAAAGATCTGGAATCATGGAGTCTTAGAACCTGGGATCCGGTCCCACCTGCTTACCAACAGTTGTGGAAACCGAGACCCAGAGCAAGAACGTGACTTGCCCAAGGTCCCATTTGAATTCTATTACCCGGCTGCTTTGTTTCCATGTTGTTCTTTCCAAGACAATACATTTTTGGTTGACATCAGAACTTCTTTTTTTGTTCTTGTTCCTTAAACCTTAATTTGGTACCTTTCCAAGGCAGTAAAGCAATGCATGTTCATTCGCTAACAGGACCACTCCCCCTTTATGGAGTCCTTGCTGGGGGGCCGAGAACTGCGGAACCCTAGAAGTAGAGAGAATAAGACAAAGCTGCTTTTATCAAGGAGCTCCAAAGAAGGAGGCAGACAGAAGTAAAGATATTTGCAATACGATGTTGCAAATTATGTTGGAGGACTCCATAGGATGCTACGGGAGTAGAGAGAGGAGACATAGTCCCATATGGGGAGAGGGAGTCAGGAAGCCTTCCTTCATTTGTTCTATTTATTTACCAATCTATCTGCTCACCCATGCAATGATAATTTCTTGAACACCTACTAGATACCAGGCATTATCCTAGGAATGCAAACAAAAAGCTGGGTTTCGAAGTCATGTTTTCAGATTCAAATTCCCACGATTTTTTTTTTTTTTGTATGTTGCTGTTATGATCCTTTAAAACAAACAAGAAAACGGAACGGTTTTGGGTATTGCATCCATCCAGGTGGAGAAAAGGTGGTTACTCAGCATGATGGGAGCACATGCCGGGCTCATTAATCAAATACTCTGGTTAATAGAGAGTTCTCATATATGCCATGCATGAATTACCAGTTTTCAAAGAATTATAATACAACAAAATATACTGGAACTATACAGCTCATAATTTAATCTGCTTTAGATGTGACAGAAGTCACCTGAAGGGCTGTGTTTAAGAGCCATCAACTCTGGAGCGTCACACCTGCGGAAGGCAAGTCAGCGCGAAATTAGCGGCTCTCGGCTCTTACTGAGCTGCTGTTTTTGAAAATAGAAAACTCAAACCCTCTGAAAACCACGGTGAGGTGTCCCTTAACCAGATTTGCTATATAAAGAGGTAAAAATTGCACTTCATAATCGCAAGTATGATACGCTTGAGATTTTTTTTAACGATTTTATTTAGTTACTTATGAGAGAGGGATAGAGAGGGTGGGGGGAGGAGCAGAGGGAGAGGGACAAGCAGACTCCATGATGAGCACAGAGCCTGAGATGGGGCTCCATCTCAGGACCCCGAGATCATGACCTGAGCAGAAACCAAGGTCGGATGCTTAACCCACTGAGCCATCCAGACGCCCACATACGCTGAAGATCTTAATGCTATTCTCAAATAGCTAACCACATTCTGTGTGTATGTTGAGGGCTCGTTTATAAATGAGGCTATGTTTTAGGAGGGGGTGTGTGGCCACTGAAGCCCATTGTGCAATCCAGGGGCTTTTTTTTTTTTTTTTAAGAGAGAAAAGCATCTTTTACATTTATTGCAAATGGCCTTTGGATATAATGTTTTCTGTGTTGTTTTTGACAGAGAATGACAGCCAAACCTAATGCAAGGGCTGGGTTAGGGGTTCTGGTTGTCAGGACTTGGAGCCTTCACATCTGGAAGCCCTCCGGTGGTGCTGAGGTGTGGGAGAAGCACGCGAGCTGGCATGGACATTACAGATTGGCCGTTCCCAGCAAGCGTCCCTGGGGCACTAGTCCTGGGAGCTGCTCCACGAGCAATAGGCTTCCCAGGCCATCTGAGTTTGGAAACTTTGCCATAGAAGCTTCCTTTGGGGGCTCCAGTGCATATTAGCCTTGTAAAGCCCCTGATAAGTCCTGCAGCAAAGAAAGTCCCTTCGCATCTACCCTCCCTCAGCTCAGTGTCTCTCAAGGAACCTGTTTCATCACCTGGCAGAGCAAGGATTCTGACAAATACATCTTGGGCTGCAGGCCCAATCCTTCCATTGTAAGGATATCAGACTCTCTATCTTCCAACTGGGTGGCTCATAAACTCTCAATATTTTTTCTTTCCTGTATTCCATATGCATCCCCTGGGCACTGGTCTGGATCCTGGAGAGCTCAGATCCCAGCCTGGATGACACAGGGCAGCCCGGAAGCAGGGTTGGCACAGACACGGCATGGGTTTAGAGGTATCAGATAGAGCTACTTTTGTAAGTTATAAGTAATGTTTAATCACTCTGTATTTGGAACAACAGCAAATGAAATCCTGGCTTTTAATGTGGGTTGCATGCTTTATTGTGTGAAATAAACCTAGCCTCTTCTTTCTTCTGGCAGATGACTCATCTAGTCATACAAAGTAGCTTGAAATTATTCTGAACCAAAAATATAGCCGCGGCTGTTCTCTGAGGCTTTGAGAAACTGACCGGAGCTCAGTATCGATGGCTTATTTTGTAAAATGAATGAGTTCTGAACGTTTCTTCATTGTAAGTCGCTGAGTTTCTTTCATGCTTGTTTGGAAGACTACTCCCTCCCCTCTGCCAGAAAAGATAAAAGCTTATTTTTTCCATCACATGAGTCACTTGAGGCAGGAGAGTTGAGGCATTTATGAGACAGGTGTCAGAGCGCTTGGAAGACAGGCTGATGCCACGTGCGAACCCACTAGAGAGAAAGGGCCGGGGAGCGGGGCCCTGTCCACCTCCTTCCGGGAGGCAGGGTCAGTACTCGGGACGGGGCTGGGTGTAGTAGATATTCAGGGAGTATCTTTTGAATTAGTGAGTGAATGAATGAGCAAAGGAACAGATAAAAGAAGATTCTTCAGAAAACTCTGGTTGTGGGACAGTAATAGAGGAAAGGATGGTAATTTCTGTATTAGCCGTCGCCACGATAATGCTGTGTAACAAACCACCCCATGACTCGGGGGCTGACGACCGCCAGCGTTTGGTTTGTCCGCTCACTGGTCCGTGCATTTCCACGGTGCGGGAAGGAGGCTCTCTTCAGCAGGTGCAGGCTGGCTGGCATGGCTCTAGGCTTCCTACGAGTTCAGGTTTGGCACCCTCCCTGGACCGGCGGCCCGGAGCGTGTTCTGGCAAGTGGCCTGAACTCCAATACCAACTCCCACGAGCACATCAGAGGCCCCTGCTCGAGATGGGCCTGCCAACATCCCAGGGGCCAAAGAGGATCACGTGGCCAAGCCTCAAATCCACAGAGTGGGGAAGTATCTCCATCCGTCGCAGGGGATGGGAGAAGACGCTATTTGCAGGACGATAACGATGTCACAAATGCATGGCTTTTCAAACACCTATTTCCGTAAAGTTGGTATAAATTTGGTAGAGGAAGGTCAAGGTTTCTAGTCATCAAGGAAAGGAGGGAATGCGTCCAGATGTTGGATCCCCAGTGACCTTGAGGCACCAATAAAGGAGCTGTGACTGCTTGTGTATTTGGAACGTTCTAGAGAAGTGAGTTCTCCACTCGTTCTGTTTCATCACTGGCAGCACCTTGTGGCACGGCGCCAGGCACTCGTGGGTCCGTCCCCACCCTCCCTGCCCCCACGCCCTCTCCTGCGGCCACGTAAACGGTGAGATGCTCTGTCCAGGGCTGTGTAACTGATCTGTACGAAGCACCCATGAGTCTGGGCCCCTGCAGAGATGTCAGGCTCAGAACCAAGCTGGAAATCCATCTTCTCACCGAGTCCGGTCCCCAGAAGTGGCTCCCAGCCAGCCCGCAGAGGCTGCCAAGGGCAGGCAGATGCCCGGTTCCCCGAGGGCGCTATCTTGCGGAGTTACTGGGGAAATGGGAGAGGGGCCCTAGAGAAAGTACCACGTGCACGCTCAGTGGCAGAAGTCGGAACTTAGAAGGACGGAGTGGGGGTGGGGCGGGGTCAAAAGATCAAGAATTACCTGAAATTGTGGTTAAACGCTGCTGTGCAAAATAGCGTGGGGGGGTCTTGCCCCCCGTGGGAGCCTGTGTGTAATGCGGGGGGGCTCCTTACCTGGCGCAGGGGTAAAGCCTCAAGAAAAGGTTCTTCGAAGCCAAAACGATCAAGAGGGAGAGGCCCCCAGGTGCGGCAGGGAAAGAATCTCATGAATGTCTCCGGAGAAGGCCCATGAGTGAAGGCTGGAACTGACGGGAGCTGGGGAGCTGGGCGTTCTGGCCGAGACATCAGCACGCCCAGTGTCCTTCCTCCTGAGGACACTTGTGGTTGTCACGGATTTCTTCGGCCACGTTCAGGAAGGCCTGGTCAAGACCACCCTTTAAGGATCAGGTGGGGGTTAGTGGACCCCTCCTTTCGTGGGGCCAAGATGCAGGTACCTCGATCGGGCAGGGATCCAGCCCAGGCTTGGCCACAGTGAGCTGTCCTTGGCTGTCGACCTCTCTGAGCCATTCCCTAGGCCCTTCATAACCTTCCTTTCTAGCTTGTATGAATTAAGTCTTAATGTGTCTGTCTCCTCGCCAACACAACGTCTGTGTGGCATATGTTTTTAGACCACCACGCCAGGCATGGTCCCCGATGCTGAACAGGCATTCGTGAGTTTTTATTGACCAATGTTATGTGAGTGACCGAAGAACCACGTCTTCTGTCCCTCCAGCAGGTTTGTCTTTCTCTAATGTATCCTCCACACTCTGGCCAGACTGAGCAGGAAGTGAGGTCAAATGTAGAGAGTCTGCAGATCAGCTGTGTGACCTTGGACAAGTCCCATAACTTCCCAGGCCTTAGTTACTCCATCAGGAAAATATGGAGGTCATGATGACATCACCGTGATCAGTAAAAGTCATGAGGCACGCAGGGTGCCTGGCACATGGCAAGGGCTCAATAAATGTTAGCTCTCATCATTCTTTTAAAACTTCTTCCTTGGTCATGCTTCTACCTTGCTTGAAATCCTTTCTCTTAATCTGCTGGGCAAAGGCCTTTTCTCCAAAAGCATCCATTCTCAGAAAACTTCCCTGATGCCAACTCCTCCAGATTTCAACTTCGTAAACACTCTCCCTTATGCTTCTATAGGCCAGTGGCAGCCATTGCTGGTTATCTACTCAATATTGATTTTCTGTTCATATTTATTAAAAACTCACTTCCTCAGACTCTCTTATAGCCAAGAGTGACCATGTGACACAGTTCTTGCCAGTGGAGGAAGAGTCCCTGGCAAGGTGTCCTTTCTTTGACCATCACCATTCTCCTTTCTTCTTGCCTGGGATGCAGTTGGGATATCCAGAGATAAAGCAGCCCTCTTGCAACCAAGAGGCAACATGTGTGAGAACAGAAATCCACACACTAAGAATGGCCTGGTAGATTGAAGGATGACCACTAGATTATTTATGGTGATACTGAGTCCTATCTTCGCCCTAAACAGACTATTGACAGACTGTTCATGCTTCGTATAAACTTCAGCTGATTGCACTCCTGACTGATACGAATGTTCATCCATATCTTTATTATCACTGTTAATCCTAGATTGCCAGGACCTCAGTCACCCCACTAATTGTGAGGGCTGGACTCATCTCGGTCTTTGGTACAGTGAAGATGTTAAGCAAATGCTGTTTGTCCAGAGAATTGGATTCCTCTGCCTCCTCTTCCTTCTTTTCCTTACTGGAGGCAAAGAGGCTATTTTCTGATATATCACACATTCTCAATTAATGGTCATGAACCAGGGCAGTGAAGGGGGCCTCCCATCCCCACTTGTAACCCTCCGTGCTTCTGGTCCTTCTTGGGAGGACCTTGGTCCATTCTTTTGCAGAAGTTCTGTGTCTCTACATGGTGGATTCTTTTTTCCCCCTCTTTCTTCTTTCACTTTCTCTCCCCCTTCTCTTCTGTGTCTCTCTACCTCTTTCTTCTTAGAAATTAATTCTTTTTCTATTTAGATAAAATGTTCTGGAAAGGATCCTGGCAGGGAATTATAATTATATATATATATATGTATGTCTTGGTATGATTAAGGCCAGTAAATGAGGGGCATTTCTAGTGTGTTGGTTGCATAACAAGCTTTTATAAATGGTTTTGGATTTTCTCGAGCTACCTCCACTGCCACCCTGATTTGGCCTTTATTGGAGTAAACTATTCTCTCTATGCTTGTGGTTTCACTGTGGCTCTTTCTATCCAGTGGGAACCAGAAATAAAAACCAATGCATTTAAAATGTGAGATGTGGAAAGGAAATAGGAAGAACAGTTTCAGAGCTGGCTTCCATTGCCTTATAAATATAGCATAGTTACTTGAATTCCATAAGAATTAAACTCTGATCTTTTAAAATGCATGCAAATTCTTGCAGAATATATATGAAAAAGTCACTATAACTGTTGAGGCACTTCAACTCCCTTGATAAATGGGACTTCCAGACCACACTTTATTGAGTCTCTGATTTTTAATAATTTGAATCCTGCAAGATTTAATTCTGCATAATTCTGGCTGAAATCAGCTTTTGATTGAGTTGTAATGGCTCTGTTATTGTAAATATCTCTGCATGCTAATGTCGTGCTGGAATTCAATAATATTTAGATGAAATTTTTCGCCTCGAGCATTATGGAAGCAAGATTTAGAAAGTCGGGAAGTTTATGTCAAAGTGACATCTATTTTGGGTAACCTGCAACATTTTTAAATGCAATAACTGGTCATCTCAAGACATGATTTAAATAATTATGAATCCCAAATGTAAATGTGTGGGTCAATTATAATGTGTATAATATTATAATATGAATAAAATATATGAAAATTCTTAAAACATGTCTTTATTTAACCTTGCAATATTTCTAGATATAGTCATCAGTGACTCAGCTAAGGAGGCAGGGATGAGCCCCAAGACCCCAAAGATTGAGAGGCAGTGTGGGGTTATAGAGGTGGTTTGCGCTTGGCACTCCCATTGACCCAGTTGGTGAATACACTTGAAGGTTTTGAGAAATTCACTTAAATTTTGTGAGACTCACCTTCACCTGCTGTAAAGTCAAATAATCAAGCAAATAAGAGTTACTTCTTAATCATCAATCTCCCCCTTAGACCAAGAGAAGATTCTGGAAGGATGAGCTATTTCTTAGTCAGTACGTGGCCCCTATGGGTGCTCCATAAGTGTTTATCGAGCTAAAACGAAGGTTCAAATGTGAAAATGCTATTCATTCGGTCCTCACAACAGCCTGTGAGGTAAGAACTATTATGATCCCCATTTTACAGAAGAGGAAGTTGAAGAACAAAGAAGTTGTTGAAAAATAGACTACCTGGTAAGTGGAGAAATTGGGATTTGAACCCAGGCAGTCAGGCCCCTGAGTCTGTGCTCCTAACTCCACTGACGATGTGTTCAAGACAGGAACACATCCTTTGATGCTCCGTTCTTTAAGAAATGAGCTTTACTTCTGCTCTTCCAGCGGGGGTGGGAAGGACCTTGAGGAGACTGTGGGTGATGGTTTGGTAGATGGTGAACAAAGTGCTATTGGAGGCTAGAGACGAGGCACCCGAGTCAGGTGCCGGCAGTCAGGTGCGTGAAACCATGGTTGGCAGAAACATGGAAAATAGGAAGGACGCCTAAGGATCCTATGCATCTGGCTAGAGACGTTCCCAGGCAGAATGTCGAAAGGGCCAACTGGCATTGTCTAGAGGGCTATGATGAAACACGAGAAAAGAGAGATGGACAAAAAAAAAAAAAAAAAAAGGTTGTGCAGTTTTTGAGTAGAATTTAGAGGAAATATATGAAGTCTAGGATTTCTAGTCAGCACAAAATTCTCAAAGTGAGAAATGGTCGTGGGGCATAGAGCAAATCCAGGGCTCTCTCAATAAAGCCTGGTCTCAGAGTCAAGGTCTTAAGGGTGAGCTCTAAGACCTTTTTATTGAATGATTGATTGATTGATCGATCGACTGAGAAATAGGATTTAAGAACATGCTTGGTAAGATTCCAGAGGATGTGCCTCATAGAGCCTTTCAACTAGATAAGAAAGCATCTAGGAATCTGAAGGGCATTGTCTTGGAATAGCCTGATCCAAGGTAGGGTCTTGGAAAGAAACATGAGTATGGGTTTAATCCAATGATGCAAACCCCAATAAGATTCATAGACAACCCACAAGGTTGTTAGGAAATTGTATTGGTGGAAACACTGCCAGTTTGGACAAACGGGGACAGTGACGCTATAAAATGACAACAAGGCTTTGCATACACCACCTTCTACCTGCCTCCTGTGGGTAGCAGCTGACTCGAGAAGGTTACTTGGAGGCAAATAGGTGCCATTTCCTGTGGAAAATGAAGAATGGTCTAGAGGGGAAAGCCAAGAGCCTCTGAGAATCATTTCCAGGCAGCATCATGGTCCCTACTCAGGGAACTGGTCACATGCACCATGCTGGATATTGGAAGTGCTGGAAACAGGAGCTTCTAGGTGCTTTGCGGTCCCCCCTTTTTGCAGTCACCTTTTTTTTTTTAATCTCACCAGAGTAGATTGGATGTGTGGATGGCCGACAGTTTTCCCCTTTAGTTCATAGACAGCAGCCTAAAAAGAGCTATATTTGGAGAACTGCACCCAGGAAGCCTCATCTGTACCTGAACTTGATCTAGATGATGAAGGAAAGCATGGCAGATGTGATGTTGTGCCAGTTCTGAGCCTACCCTTAGTAGGACTGGAAGCGTCTATCTGGGGTGCTTGAAGCCCTGAACTTCCACGTAGGAAGTCTGTCCTGCTGAAGAAACCATATGAAGAGGTCCTAAAACCATGTAAAGAAGACAAGTCAACCGAGCTCAGGTTTCCAGCTGTCCCCATGGAAGTGCCATGTTTGGGGCGCCTGGGTGGCTCAGTCGGTTAAGCATCCAACTCTTGGTTTCGGTTCAGGTCATGATCTCAGGGTAGCGCGATGGAGCCCCGCACCGGGCTCAGCGTTCATCTGGGATTTTGCTTGAGGATTCTCTCTCTCTCCCTCTGCCCCTCCTCTCTCTCTCTCTCTCTAAAATAAATAAATAAATCTTTAAAAACAAAAACAGGGGCGCCTGGGTGGCACAGCGGTTAAGCGTCTGCCTTCGGCTCAGGGCGTGATCCCGGTGTTACGGGATCGAGCCCCACATCAGGCTCCTCCGCTGTGAGCCTGCTTCTTCCTCTCCCACTCCCCCTGCTTGTGTTCCCTCTCTCGCTGGCTGTCTCTCTCTCTGTTGAATAAATAAATAAAATCTTTAAAAATAAAATAAAATAAAATAAAATAAAATAAAATAAAATAAAATAAAATAAAATAAAATAAAATAAAAACAAAAACAGAGTGCCACATTGGCACGTCCTGCTATATTGGATTCCCAGACCAGACGAGTCTCTCGCTAAATTCCACCAAGTGACCCTGGTCAACAATCCCGTGGAGCAGAAGAATCATCAGCCACCCTCTGAATTTCTGACCACAGAGCAGTGAGCTATCAGACAATGGTTTTTGTGTTAAAGCACTAAGTCCTGTTGTTCAGCAGCCGAGGAGCGGAATGACCACTACTCTGTGTGAGTGTCGGGTATGGTGGTGACGATAATGCTAACACTACTAGGAACAGTATCTCCCGACCCCACGGCACCCTCCCAATGGACAGATTTGGTGTCCACGCCAAATGCAGTCACGATTCACTCTCTAGACAATGAAGTGGGAGACGGCAACAGCATGTAGTCTTGATTATGGGTCAGTATGGAACTAGAGGGAAAGTATGACTTTTGCCTGAACTCCGTGGCCCAAAACTCAGGTCTTGTTTCCAAGCTGGGAGAAGCCCCCTGTGGTTTGCCAGCCTTTGCCCTGGAGTTCTGCACGTGCCACTGCAGTTGGTGACTTCTCTGCTTCCTCCATTAGACAGGGAATCCCTGGAGGCAGCTGTGTCCTTGAGTCCCCCCACCCCGCCCAACGCTAACCCCAAAAGAGCACATGGTAGGTCCTTGCTGCATGTTGGCGGAATGCGTGATGAGCTGTGGGTATTTGGGGGACCTTTCCATTCTTCTACATGTCAGGTCTCCATACAGTTTCAATGGTGTGGCCGAGCAGGAGAGCACACTTGAGAAGATATTTTCATGGGTCCCAGGTTGATCAGTTTCTTAGAGAACAGATCTGGCATTTTCTAGTGATGAGAACAGAGAGACATGATGGATAATAGTAGCTTTAAATCTGAAAGCAAATTGCTCTATCACTCAGGGTGAGGTGGTCTGTGGCAGGAAGTACCTCTCTCTCTGGGTGAGGACACGAGGTCCCCGGGGGCTGAAATTCTTCAGCTTTTTGGGTTTGGTCTCTTTTCTGAGCCACATTTGTCTTATTTATAAATTGTAGGTAGTATGTCGGGGGTCTTCAAGGGTCAAAGTAGATCCTGGAAGCATTTCGTCCAGCTACTTCCCATTTGAGAAGTGAGAGGAGTCCACGTTTCCCCGAAACCTTGATCTTGCCAATATCTTCATCCTAAGAACATCTAAGATTGAGGAAACTGCCTAAATTTCGCTCCATTTGGGTCTTTCTTCCCTCCTTGCTCTATCTGCCGGTGGAATTACCAATGTAGATTATCTGACGTGAGCCCTAAACCAGAGAGAGAATGGGAGATACACAGCGAAGGGTAGTGTTCGTGAATAAAGACAGAAGGTTAACTTCGATGGTGCCTTGGATAAAACTCCAGACATAATGCAAATGGAGAAACTGAGGCCTGGGGAGCTGAGGGGTCCTGTCTGAGGTCACACATGGGGTCAGAGGCCGGGCCACACCAGGAGCCCAGTCCATAGCCTCACCACATACGGGGGCTGGTGAACTTCTTCTGTAAGGGGCCAGATAGCAAACATTTGAGGCCTTGAGCCCCTCGGGGTCTCCGTTGTCATCACTCAGCTCTGCGCTGTAGCGTGAAGGCAGCCACACACACGTGCACGAATGGGTGTGGCTCTGTGCCAGTAACGTTTTCTTTGTGGACCCTGGCAAATGGCACCTCCTGCCAGGTCCTGCTCCTCGACCGACCGTGTCTACACTGACTGCAGCCAGCACCTCCTTTCCACGTGCCTCCTTTTTTCAGATAGTCCTCGCTATTTGTTCTCCGTGGTCAGAAGTCTTTTGACCTATGTCTTTAATCTGGCTTGCTCACTCGCTGTCTCACCCTCTCTCTTTGCAAATCACAACTAATTTTTTCCACCCTTATGAAGAAATAATTGACATACATTCTTATCTTTTGTCTCATGGGCTTTGGGGGAGTCTCTTTACTTTCTGGGTCTCAGTTTACTCATCTGCAAGTCAAGGGGACTGAACGAGTCTTTCGGAGGTTCCCGGGGTGCTCGGCCCCGTGCACCTGTCTTGTGAACCTGTGAGTCAAGCAGCTGAGGTCCATCCTAGGTCTCTACTCACCCGCTGCGTGACTTGGGCCTGGGACTTCACCCAGATCCAGTCTCCCCATCTGTAAGTGGGGACAACAGCAACATGGGCTCATGAGATTGTTGCAAAGATGGAATGACATGACATGGTGTGAGTGTAAATGCCCTTTGTAAAACAAACCCTAGGGAAAAGTGAGGTTTTGTAAAGCATATCCACTAACGCTCCCCTTTTGAGATTTCCTGGGGTTTTCCAAAATGATCTGCTGACACTGACAACAGAGGAAATAGTCCGAGTTTGGTTCGGGGTGGTCATGGTCCGCGTGTGATGCAAGACGGGAGCACAGCAAGCCAGCCCTCTGAGAACATGTCACATCACCCAACAGCTAAAGAGCATAATTTGTTCCCTGGGCATTTTGTTTTGTACTTTTCTTCTTAATTTATGATTTGTTATTAAACAGTTACACGTGGAGATTGTTCAGCAGAGTGTTTGCACTTCTAATCGAACATCCTAATAATGATGTTTTTATTTTACTTGGTTTTTAAAGGTTATAATAATTTCTGTAAAGTTTCATAAAATGTTGCAGCCAGAAATGCTTTCATGGAAAAAAACAGGAACCGCATTTGCTCAGACACTGATAAAGGCTTTCTTGCAATGCTGTTAGCAATGGTATTTTGCAAAATTACAGTGCAATTTACGTCTTTGGAGCTGAAGGGAACTTAGGACTTGGGTTTTATTTTTTTTCCCCAATTGGCGAGTCAGGTTAGGGAGTGGACGTGACCTGAGGATTCTGAGGCTGTGTGAGGGCTCAGTGGGGAGGAGCTTTGTGACGGATTTGCATGTCTGTCCGGAGCGCACTCCGGAGGAATGTGTGCGTATGTGCACATGTGTGTGCACAGATGTGCGTGTGTGTGTGTGCATGTGAGTGCATCAGGGCAGAATTACCATGATGTAGACCACGTGTTTGTCCTCCCTGATCTGGACAAACTCCCCTTCCTCCCCCTCCTTTGGACACCAAGGAAGCACAATGATGGGAGGAGAAAGTGACCTGCCCAGGGTCATGCTGGGAGCAAACGACAGTCAGAACTCGAACCCAGGGCACCTTTCGTGAGATCAAGTGCTCATTACAGTCACTGTCATAGCCCTTTGACGATGGAAGAAGAACCTCTTTTCATGGTACCCTTTTACCTGGTCTCCTGTGCTCCTTTGAGGGCAAGAAACTGATTCACCTCTTTACCGTCTCACTAACCCCCCGTCCCTGGTGATGGGCTTGGTAAAGCACGCCCTTGCCAGCAACTTCGAACAAGACCCCCCGTGATGAGGCGGTGACAGCTGGGGTAGCCTATGACGTAATAATGCCTGGGGAAAGCAACGACTGAAAATGCTCCGGAGTGTTCTTTATTCTGTTTTTCTCTTTATTTTCCAAATTCCCTATTGGTATGGTTTTTACTATCAAACAATTAGCTTAAATTTTTTTTTAATGTACCGCAAAGCCCAATAGAAATCGTGTGGTCTAGTTAATAAATATAATATTTTGTTTCCAAATGGGATCGTCCACGGGGAGGGTTAGAAAGAAAAGGCCTATTTTGGACACGCCACTTCTGAGTGGAGCACCCCCATCAGCCCAAATTCCCTGAGATCGACGGCATGTCACACTCAGTTCCATGCATTCTGGGGGACACAGTGACAGCAAAGAGGTGTCCCTGACCTTAGGGAATATCATTGTATCAGAGAGAAGCAGTAATGTATGAATCCTGAAAAGCTGAAAAATTAAGGACGAAAGAGATGTTCACAGACCTACTTTTAATAAAACCGAACCAAACCCCAAAGGACATGACGCCGAGTGCAGGAGTGCACCCGAGGGCTCACGAATGTCAGCTCTAATTTGAGTCTCTGACTTGAGCACGCAAGGGGGTACGGGGCTGCTCTCTGTAATAGGTTATCACAGGATAGAGTTTAAAATACCACTTGAGTCATAACCTCATCCACTTAGAGATCCAGAAAGGGTTCCCAGGGCTGATCAGAGACCTGATTTGCAAATTACTATAAATTAACGTAGTTATAGCTGGGACATGAATATATGCTTGGAAATGCTCATATAGTGAATAATATATGCCATGTCTTAAGATGATAATAGTCGTAATTTCTAAGATGACTTTTCCTCTAGCTGGCACCTCTCACCCCGTGATCTCGAAGTCCTTTACAAACACTAATTAATTACATTAATTTTATCATAAAGCTTGCTCATTACTGTACTTTTATTATAAGCTCTTGCCAGCTTAGATTTAATGCAACACCCTTATTGAAATTCTGCTCTTTGATATTGCTAAGGATCCGCTCGGATAGGATATGTGTCTTTATAGGTTTTCAGTCCTACAGATAATAGTTAGAATAAAGGTGGTCTCTGTTCCATGTGGGGTTTCATAAAGGCACATTTAAATGGCGCCCAGATCAAGTGCCCCGACCATTCGGAGGGTCACCGGGTCAGGGATAGATTGCAGCTTGAATACCGAACTGATAGGCTGAAAGTGGCTGTCTGGCACTTTGGGTTAAGATGGATTCTGAGGCACATCCATGACTGGCATGAACAACGGCTCTGACCAGCTTACCACCAGCACATGTGTGGAAACTGGGTCTGTGGACTCAGGAAGGATTTCTTCCTGCGGTCCAAGGCCTTGCAGTCAACTTCCAACTAAGAGACAGGAGATAGGAGTCCAGTTTCATTTTTCCTTTTTTTTTTAAATAATAATTTTTTATTATGTTATGTTAGACACCATACAGCATCCCTAGTTTTTGTTGTAAAGTTCCATGATTCATTACTTGCGTTATAACACCCAGTACCCCATGCAATACGTGCCCTCCTTACTACCCACCACCGGCCTATCCCAATCCCCCACCCTAAACAGAAGGGGGAATGAACCATGAGAGACTATGGACTCTGGGAAACAAACTGAGGTCTTCATTTTTCCTTTTTACTCAGTGTGTGGTTTTATCCATTTCTTTCTCCCTAAAATGGGTCCACCCATGCTTGCCTGAGGCCCCTCCAGGACTCTGAGGCGACAATCCGGGGGAAGAAGTACATACGGACTTTTTCCTCTAGCTGAAGGGTATTTTGGGAAGCTGGTCACAGGGTGGAAAGCAGGCCGGCCTTGGAGTCAGGACACTTGGGCTACAACATCAGACCTCTTGTCTCATTCGGGGACCACGTGACGTGGACACGCTCCTCGTTCTCAAGGTGCCTCCACCTTTTCTCATGTAAAACAGAAGTAATATCCTTGCATCTGACTTGCCAATCCGTTCAGAGATTCAAGTGAAATAGACGCGTAATCATAAATGATTTTATTAACCATCACGTAGTAAGTGCTCAAAAATGAGTTAAAAGCTAAAAGCAAAACCACACGCAGATAGGGCGGTCGAAGGGCTGCCGAGGGAGACGTAGGCAGGTGACGTCAGCGGGTTTCCCCTCCGAGCAGGACTCTACTAGTTGTGCTGCTTTCTTTACTTCTTCTCAGACATTTTCCCTAATGAACATGTATGGATTTCCTAATGGAATAAAAACAAAAGCACTTTTTTGGTGGCTGCCCAAATCGACATATGTGATAGAATCGCATAGAAACACACGTGCACACACACCCAACAATTGAGCACATACAAAAACTAGAGAAATAAGACCTGAGTAAGGCGTGTAGATGGTACCATCATCAATGCCTGGTTTTCATATGTGTGATAATTCTGTGAGCTGTCGCCACAGGGTGGGGGTGGTGAGGGGCGCAGAAGCAGGAGGGACAGTACCCAAGACTTCTCTGTGCTATTTTTGCAACCTCCTGGGAGGGTAGGCTTATTTTAAAGTTTAAGTTATCAAACTGCCCTGAAAGAAATGAAATAGTAGTTGCGCAAATATTAATTCAATAAATGGAGAGATGGATGGATGGATGGATGGATGGATGGATGGATGGACAGACGGACGGTCGGATGCATTTCACTTCTGTATTTGAAAGTAAACTCTGTTAGCCTGTAGACATCGTTTATAGTACTATCTCTAATCATTACCTTTTGGCTTGAGAACGAGACTCCACTTGTCCAGGAGAATCATGAACACAAGCTCGTAAATGCTGACTGCATCACCTCCGAGAGCAGACATTTTGGTGACTTGAGACGAGAACCACGAACGGTATCACAGGAGGGGTCTTGTGGGCTTAAAAAGTCCTCCCCTTGCTCAGGTTCTGAGTGTAGGGCCGGAAGGGAGTGGAATGCCATCTGCTTGTGCATTGGATCTCCGTACAGAACGGAAGCAGAAAACCAGCCCAGCCATTGCTTCGGACATGACAGGCCCTGCATGTAACAAAAGTTGGGTTCATATGTTTCATTAGATAAACAAAACTGACTTGGATAGGTTGCTTGAAACCCCTAGTGAACTGAAACCAAGTTGCCTGCCCTTAGTACAAAAAAGCAAATGTCATAGTGGCAGCCAAGTTCAAAGGCTCCAGGAGCTCTGCATACATTATGTCATCTAATGTGATCTCAACCCTACGGGACACTGCGATTCTATGGGACACATACTGGAAGCTGACTACGACTCTGTGGCATTCTCAGCTCCGCTTTCCAGAGAAAGGAAACATGACTCAGAGTCACAAGCACAAGCACATGAGTATTAGCCAAGCAATGCTTGCTGCTGTAACGAAAAACTTCAGCGTATCAGTGGCTTAACACACACACACACACACACACACAAAGTTTCTTTTTGCTCACACAACAGTCTAAGGTGAATGTCAGGGAGTGGGTGCACATTTTCCATTCGGGGCTTTCCAGACAGGCAAAGAAGAGGAGAAGCAGCATGGAGAAGACACACCTGCTTCCCAGCCAACTTGGCCCAGACACGACACCCGTCCCTTCTGCTTTATGGCCATGAGCTAGTCACACTGTCCTTCCCAGAAGATAGCTCCCCAGAAATATCTCCACACGAAGTTACAGGGCATGGAATGGGAATCAGAATTGAGCTCAGCCGTGCTCTCTCTGGAACCACGCTATGGAGTGGTGGGTCAGATGGGCTCTGCACTCAGCCCACCTCAACTTGACTCTGGCTCAAACACTCTGTTGATTTTTGACCTTGAGAGATAGTTGCTTAACATCCTGAGGCTTGACCTCCTCCTCTGTAGAATATGAGAATACTAAAAATAGCCACCCCATAGAGCTGTTGCATATATTAAAAAAAAAGAATATATGCAAAGCATTTAGAGCAAGGCCTGGCATTTAGTAAACACACACAAATATTTATTATTATAATCTCTGTTATAATGATGATGACTTCCACCCCTGCTGCCCCTTATCTTCTCTTCCCATTCTCTCCTATGTTGTTTCGCACTTTTGTCTTTTCCCTCTTTGATGTCTTAAGTTTCCCAACCTCTCCAGCTCCCTCACAAACCCTCTGCAGTAACCACAGTCTAGGAAAGTCTAAGTCCCTCCCCTCTGCTGGGCTGTTTCATAACGGAACGTCTTGCCCAGGAGCGTCAGCGTTGCCACGGGACACTTCCAGTCTCCCAAAGCAAACACATTTGACACTGTTGATTCGGTGTATAAATGTCTGCAGTGTTATTAAATATGCATTAAAGTGCTCCCCTCGTAAATTGTATGCACTCGGCCCACTCAGAGTATAATGCACACAACTAAATAATTTTTCTAACCACACAGATGGAGTAATCAGGCCAGCTTCAAGGTTGGCAGGAATAGAGTGAGCCCTGCCCCTCCTCCCCTCCTCCCCCCAGCAGCTATTTTGTGAGGCCTCCTGGTCTGGCAGTTTGGCAGATTTTAGTGGTATGCTCTGCTCTCTCAGTAGCCTGCATTTCTGGGTCTGTTCAACAGGAGTTCACACTCTGCCCTTTGTGAATCCATTCACTGGTCCCTAAGAGCATTGGGAAGGGGCTAGATTTGGGTTCATCAGTGTGAGTTTCATCAGGACATGCTGGTGCCATCAGGCTTCCTGCCTTGTCACATCAGGTACTTATGCAATTTGTCATGATTTGTCTTTTCATCTGTCTTCTATCCATCCATCCATCCATCCATCCATCCACCAATCCATCTATCCATCCATCCATCCATCCATCCATCCATCCATCCATCCATCCATCCACCAATCCATCCATCCATCCATCCATCCATCCATCCATCCACCCACCCACCCACCAATCCATCCATCCATCCATCCATCCATCCATCCATCCATCCATCCATCCACCCACCCACCAATCCATCTATCCATCCATCCATCCATCCATCCATCCATCCATCCATCCATCCATCCACCTAATTATCCTTAGCCACCCCTTCCCAGGCCGGGTGGTGTGCAAGTCACAGAGACTACAAAAATGGAGCTTGGCTTCACAGAGCTCATGTTCTGGTGGGACAGATGACAAGAAAATAAAGCACAAGCACATAAAATAATTGCAAACTGATAAGTGCTGCGGAATGAGGATGAAGCTGACTGTATGCATGTGCGTGGTGGAGGGGGGAGCGGTTACTCGCATACAAGGGTCAGAACAGGTCTCCTTGAGGAACAATGTTGAAGCTGAGGCCAGAAGGAAGAGAAAGAGGCAGTCCTACAAGGGCCAGAGGAAACAGACTTTCAAGTAAAGGGAATGACATTTGCCCAGGCCCTGGCCAGCAGAGAGCCAGTGGACATATCGTCCCCACTCTCATATACGATAGGGCATTTGTATGGCTGATTAGATTCTGTCTGATTTTGCTTTGGCATTTACTTGAGACAATGGGAGACATCTTCTAGTCCTCCTGTTTTCTGAAACTTATTGATCTTACTTATTTTTATTTTTTTTAAGATTTTATTTGAGAGAGAGCGAGCATGAGCAGGAAGGGAGGGGCAGAGAGAGAGGAAGAAGCAGGCTCCAGGGAGCCCGATGTGGGGCTCGATCCCAGGACCCTGAGATCATGACCTGAGCTGAAGGCAGATGCTTAACTGACAGGGCCACCCAGGCTCCCCGATCTTACTTATTTTTAAAGTGATGAATGAAGGACCAGCAACGTAGACTCGCAGTCCTGATGCCCAAGGCCAGGATCTGTGGGCCACCTTGGGAACGAGGGTTGTGCAAGATTCACCCCATAGCCTAGCATCTGGCTGGTTGTTGGAAACAGCAAAGGTCTGTTGCATGAAAGTATCCACAATGAATGGCACAAAATTCCGGCCAAGAATCCAGCTTGGTTTTCCTGACTCTGAGCATTTGCCATTTTGGAAACACCTGGTTGGTGATCCATTATTGGGGATTTTTATCTGCATCAGTGATACAATCAGGGGGATGGTGGGTACCTCCCCTCAGGTCACCTGGCTCAGCCCATTAGAACTCAGGTTGATCACCAACACTGAGGAAAGGGGTATGGGGCTGATGAGTAGCCCCCAAAACATACATCTATGTTCTAATCCCTGGAAGCTGTGAACATAACCTCATTTGGAAAAAAAAGTTTCTTTGTAGATGTAATTAATTTAAAGATCTTGAGATTAGGAGATCATCCTAGACTATCTGCATGGACCCTAAAATCCAGTGACAACAGGCTTTATACGAAACACACAGAGGAGGGACACCTGGGTGGCTCAGTTGGTTAAGCATCTGCCTTTGGCTCAGGTCCTGATCCCAGGGTCTTGGGATCGAGTCCCATATTGGGCTCCCTGCTAGCACGGAGCCTGCTTCTCCCTCTGCCTGCTGCTCCCCCTGCTCGTGCTCTCTCTTTCTCTCCCTCTCTGACAAATAAATAAATAAAATCTTACAAAACCCACACACAGACAGAGGTGAGCACAGACGGCAGAAGAGCAAGAGGAATGGGAAGGTGGGGGCAGAGAGCCGTGATGTAACCACAGCCCAGGAGTGTTGGCAGCCAGCAGGAGCTGGAAGAGGCGAGGCACAGATCATCCCCCAGAGCCCCCATGGGGACCTTAGACATGCGATGTATTAGAAGCATGTTCTGTCCTCAGCACCTGTGCGCCCCGCCTCCTGTATCTCCCCAACCTGCTTAGACATCACCCCTTTCCCACCTCAGCCCCTTTAAAACCTTCCCCCGGCCTTTGTTCTGAGAATCAGCCTGAAGGACATGTTCCCTTTCTGCTGTCTTCCAAGGGCTTGAGCATAAGCCCTGATAACAGTCTTGCCTGGAACTTGAAAAAAAATTGTGAATTTTGCATTTCGAATCTCCAGAGTCGTGAGGTCAAACTTTTCGTTGTTTTAGCCACCAAGTTTGTGTTAATCTGTTACAGCAGCCCTGGACAGATAATACAGGGGACACGGGACTGCAGTTTCCTCTAGCACAGCACTGCCCACCAGAACGACAACGTGAAATACATCATTTTAAACTTCCTTGTAGTCATGTTGAAAAGAGTGAGAAGAAAGAAGTGATACTAATTTTTATAGTACATTTTATTTAACCCAATATATCTGAATGTTATGTCAACATGTAATCAATATAAAACGTCATTAATGGGGCGCCTGGGTGGCTCAGTCTGTTAAGCGTCTGCCTTCAGCTCAGGTCATGATCTCAGGGTCCTGGGATCGAGCCCCATGCAGGCTTCCTGCTCAGCGGTGAGTCTGCTTCTCCCTCTGCCGCCCCCCCCACTTGTGCACGAGCTCTCATTCTCTCTCTCTCTCTCAAATAATAAACTCTTTAAAAAAAAATGGGGCGCCTGGGTGGCACAGCGGTTAAGCGTCTGCCTTCGGCTCAGGGCGTGATCCCGGCGTTATGGGATCGAGCCCCACATCAGGCCCCTCCGCTATGAGCCTGCTTCTTCCTCTCCCACTCCCCCTGCTTGTGTTCCCTCTCTCGCTGTCTTTATCACTGTCAAATAAATAAATAAAATCTTTTTTTAAAAAGTCATTAATGAGATATTTTACCTCCTGTCTTTTAGATTAACGCTTCAAGATTTGGTATGGAGTTTATGCTGAGAGCACATACCCATCCGAACTAGCCACATTTAAGTGCTCAATAATGTTTGTGGCCAGTGGTGACCGATTAGACAACCCCGCTGTAGCATTTCCCCTGGGTCTCTTACTTTGGGTTAGGAGCGAAGGTGGCCAAGCAAGAGAGACAAGAGAAACCCCCAGGCCACAGAGGCTGGAGGGTCTGCCCTGCTGCAGATTCTGGGGTCTGGGGAGTGAGCTCAAGTTGACTCAGTGGAACTTCAAAACTGGATGGAAGGCAGATCTCCGGGAGTTTTGCAGTCAGCTGGGTGTATTCATCCCAGCACAAGGCACTAGGACAAGAACCCAGAATCGTGCTTAGATGGGGAAGGGCAGAAGAAATGAACACTGATATGGGTCATCGAATACCAGCTATAGTCCAAAACCTTCCCTTTTCATATAATCCTCACCACAAACCCAAATGGGAGGCATGATGATTGTCTCATTTTGTTGATGAGGAAAAGGAAGGTCAACAATGTAAGGAACTTGACCAAGGTCACCCAGCTCCTAAGTGAGTGGCTGGATTGGAACCCAGTTCCCTCTGACTACAAAGACACCAGGTTGCATTGCAGGCCCTGACATCTAGTTGGACACACCTTTTTAGATACTCCTGTCCTGTGAGGACGGACTCAGGGCTAGGTAAGGGCTGAAAATCCCCAGGGGACAGCAAGCTTTAGGGACTCAGGATACGGGCTTGGGGGAGTCTGGAGCTGACTGGAGAAGGGGCAAGCGCTTGGAATGCTCCAGACCACCCCAAATGCCTACTGAGTGTCCAGAGAGGAGCTTTCACTTTTGCATTCAGGATTCTCATGCTCTTTTGCTGCCTATTCTGGTTGACCAGTTGGCTCTGGGATATGCCATTTGCTATGTCTTATGTTGGAAAAATTGACCTCCCAGAAGCTAGAATTGCCCAAATGGCTAAGAAAGCAAGTTTGTCTTTTAAAAGCAAGACATCAGGACATTCATTTTCTAACAAGAATCTGTAATTTGTGTTTATTTTATTTCTCGTTGATTGATTGCCATACGTCTTTTGGCACCCCTCCAAATTTCTCTTGCAACAAAGTAGGCCAAATTAATTTTCTACAGGAAGAGATATTCCGAAGCACTCTAAAATCTGTCTCCATCATTTTGCAAATGATCTCCTGTGCATGTAATGACAGTGGCTTTACTTTTCCTGTTAGGGCAGAGTAAAGAAGAAAAGTTTCAACGTCATACTCGTCTGAGGGAACAAAGATGGGTGTGTGCCAACCTCTTTGCCTTTTGGTGAGGAGCACTTTACGTGGTGGCCCTCGTCGAACCTGGGGACCCTAGACTTCCACTTCTTTTGTTGGCTGGAGACAATTTAGAGGTTGAGAGGCAGGGATACCTGCCAAAATGGAGTCTGTTTGGTGTAATGTTCATTGAATCGAATTGAAGGAGCACTGGGTTGAGAGTGAGGAGACCAGTGTTCTTGGACTTGGCTTTACTAACTAACCTGCCCATGCCCTTGTGAGAGTCACGTCTCTCTGCATCATCTTCCTCATTCCCAAAGAGAGGGGGCTAGCCTAGGCCAGTGGGTTACAACTTGTTCTCAGCCTCAGAATGCTGTCTTCAAATGGCATTCTCCTTGCAAGCTGAAAACAGAGCAGATAGGCTTTACTGCTCATAAAAACATTCCTGCCTAATGAAGTTTTGAAATATATATTTTTTATCTCAGAGTTGCAGCAATTGTTCAGCAGCCTAGGGATATGATTAAGGACCCAGCTCCTTCTATTTGTCCACTCTGCTCTTTTGAGCTTTCCCTCTTTGTGTCGTTTTCTGTCATGGTTGCAAAAGGGCTGCTGAAGTTCTGAAAACAGGTCTGTATTCAGACTAAGGAGAGCAGTGGGCCATTCTTTGCGTCTATCCCTATGATTAGAAAGCACAATGGTTTTCTCAGAACCCCCTCCCCTCAGACTTCTGTTTGAATGTCATTGGCCCAAACTGTGTCACATGACCATCCCTTGCTGCAAGGTATGCTGGGGAAGTGAGCATCTGGTAGGAAGGCAGGTGGCTTCTGGGACTGTCTTGAGCCAATCCTCAGTCTTCACCTGAAGACAGTCACATGGCCACCCCAAATAAAAACGAGGTTCTACTTAAAATGAAGCAATGGGGACATAGGTGCTGCGTAGTCTACAAACTGTGCCTGCCAAAGGATAGAAACAGGATAATGATCTGAGGGTGTAAAACTATCACATGGCATTATTTTTCTTCAATGGGTGCTTGGCTGGTCTCAGTGACCTACAACACCAAAGGCATTTATACCCTTCTGAGACGAAGATGTGAGAAGTCCACAACCAGCTCTGACCTTTCAGTGCGGGGGCAGGGGAAGGGGCGGGAGGATGGGCTTTAGCCTTGCCTGTCAAGTCCACAGTAGTATGAAAATAAAATGAACACACGTGATAATCTTTAGTTTCGTCATTTTCCCTAGTAACTCACCCTGCTTCACAGATATAAGCACAGCTGTTGCCAGCGAAGGGGCTGGGAGGTGTGTGACCCAGCGTGGGAAGTATGTGTATGTATCACCGCACACATTTCTCTTCTTACCCAAGATGGCTTCCTCTACCTGGCCTCTGTTACACCCCTGCGGAACCCCTAGGTCTCCAAGGAACCCAGTTTGGAAAACACTGGACTCCAAAGCTCCCACTCTCTCAGCCCCTCAACTCTATGATTTATGGTTCTTTCTTGTCCATTCCTAACCATGGGTCCTCCTTTGCCATAGCGTCTGAATGAGGTCATGTATCCTTTTCAATGCCTCCTTTATTCTGAAGGAGTAATTTAGCTTTGGGTTTGTCCAGCTCTGTACACACTAGCCAAATGTGACTAGTTAAATTTAAATTAACATTAACTAAATTAGAAATTAGAAACTCTTTTCCTCAGTCATGCTTGCTGTATCTAAAGAGCTCCGTAACGGCCTGAGCCTAGTGGCTCCATATTGGACAGTGTAGACCTATGACACCACTGAAGAAAATTCTCCTGAGCAGCTCCAGCTTGCCTTTTGAAATGGTCCTACTGGCGTTGGGGTGCTGGGCGGTGGTCCCAGTACACCCCTGTGTTCCCTTGATGGCTAAGAGTTGACGAGGAATACCAGTTAGTTTGCATGGAGTTTCTGCTTCATGGGATTTTCCATTACACGGGGCAGCTGTGGGTTAGTGAAATGAGAACCGGCCCGAGAGTCTAAAAGCTTGGCTTTTCCAAATTGAGGAATATTCCACAAAATACCTAGCTGGTACTTCTCCAAACTGCCAAGGTCATAAGAGAACAAGGGAAGCCTGAGGAGATGTCACAGACCAGAGACCAAGGAGGTATGAGGAGTTCATGGGGTGTGCTACCCCAAACTGGATCCTGGAATGGAAAGAGGACTTCTGCGGGGAAACTGGAAAAATCTGCACAAGGCGTGGAGTTTAGGTAACAGCAGTGCAGCTTCTAAGTTTTGACAAATGTGCCGCGTAATGTGAGATGTTAACGGAGGGGGAACTGGGTGAGGAAATTCTTGGTACTATCTTTGCAACTTTCTTATAGATCTGCAATTATTCCAAAATAATAGCTTATTTTAAAAAAGACTTGGGTTTTCATTCCTGACTCTACCAGTTCCCGGTGGTAGTGATCCCCACCCCTGTGTTTCCTTCTTGTGCTTGCTGACACTGTCAGAGCTGAGAAAGGCATTTGGACAACAGAGAGGCGACAGAGACATTGAGGGATTGCTAATGCTAGAGCTGAGGTCATGATATTACCTTGATGCTAAGACGTATCGGGCTCTGCAAGGGCATATGGCATGACCCCTGCCCTTAGGCAACTTTCCGTATCTTTAGTAGAGAGTTTGAAGCTACAGGAGGCAAGAGAGGGAAACATGTGACGTCCCCTGAGTTCCTACTTTGCGTCTGACACTGTACTAGACCCTCTTCCCCGTGGACCACATTAGAACCTCATAAGAACCTTCTAGACTCTCCATGTGGTAGGTGCTGTTTCCAATTGCAGAGGAGGCTTCAAAGTTCCAAGAGGAGAGTGGCTTCACTCCCTGTCCTTGTTGACACTAAGCTCCTTGACACCCCTCCCCGCTCCCTTCATGACCATCCTCTATGGTCAGCTTCTCATGATGCCTTATTCCTTCCTCTCCTGGAGGGTGGGTGAGGGACATCTCCTGGGGGAGAAGCCCTGAGGTTGGAACCAGCATCTGTGTCCAGGAGTGACATTGAATGACCTTGGAGAGTCCCGATGGCTTGGACTTGGAGGTCACTTGGAGAGGAACCTCCATGCCTAACTTGTCACTAAGCCTGTCTCTTTCCTCCCCCTCTCAAGCTTGTCACCAGGATCCTTTTGCTCAGAGAACTGCTGCTGCTTTCTGCAGGGAAACACCCTTAGGCACAGTGAGTCCTCACGGTGGAAGCTACTGGGGTCGGGAGGACCCTTCCTGCTGACCTGAAAATCCCGTTGCCTGTGAAGCTACTTCAGATGTGGCAGCCTCTCCTGCTGATGCAGACTTGTCTTGTGCTGGAAAAGGAATTCCTGCAAGTTTGAGCCTGTGATATACACGTAAAGAACCCCAAATCCCTTTATGTAGTTTCCGGTGTGTCTCTGGCCCACCAGCGTCACCGGGAGAGTCTACCCCAGAGACTGGGGCAGGTGTGGCGGTGGTGCCTGTGTGTGCACGCACGTGTGTGCATGCATGTGTGTGTGTGTGCCCTCACGGAGGCAGTGAAGAGTAATAGTGATGTGGGTACGAAGGGCTGCTACTGCCCTTCACCCTTGACTTCTGCAGGATTTGAATCACGAACCTCACTTTCTCACATTGCAGAAACTAATCACACATGGAACTGTCTCCAAGTAGGTCACGCTCATGGGGACAGAGATCATGAAGACATTTTTTAGGGCGTAAAGTAATCATGCTATGACATGGCCCCACAAGGGCCCAGAAAAAGGAACGACTGGGTCATCCTTACGCTTCAATGAGAAGCAGTTTGTAAAATGAGGAAGAGATTAAGAGAGGGTATGAATATTCCAGACCAAGTGGGCACCAGGAGTCAGAATAATATTTCCTTAGAAGCTGAATTGCGACAGGTGTTGTCTTACGGACTTTTCCCATCTAAGCCCTATGACATAGACACTACTGATTTTGTTTTACGGTTGAGGCACAGACGATTGAGTGATTTGCTCAAGAATATAGAGTCACAAAGTGGCAGGGGCAGGATCAGAACTCAGCTCTGTTCTCAGGCCGTATCAGGGTTCCTCACTATTCGGCAACACTGCCACCCAGAAAATCAGGGAAAATTCGGCTGAGAAAATGTGAGAGGACTTACCGCAAAGTTTTCCAGGTCACCTTCAGAGCGTTGGACCCCATTCTGGGGTTAATGAGAAGGCCTCAGGTGTTCTACGCCCCAGAAGTGATCTTAATAAAACTGTGTTTGAGAAAGTTTAACTCTGGCTTCAGTGTGGAAGGTAGATTGGTGGTTGTCCAAATATAACCTTATAATAAACTCTTGGATTTGTTTAATAACTGCAATTGTGCCTGAAGTCACCTCCCTACAAGATGGCAGATGTGAAAATGCTTTGTGAAGTTAAGCAGAATATACAGATGCAAGGTTATTATTAATATGGTATTAGGTTATTGCTTTATTTGGGGACAATTTCCTTTGTTCTCGGAAGACTTTGAATAGAGAAAGGGTTTCTCTATTGTTCAGCATTCGCTATTAGGGACAGAATTGAACTGGTTTAAATTCAAGTTTTTGTTCCAATTTTAATGTCTTCTGTAACACCGGGAATTTTTGTTTACAATTTATTCCTGTTTCTGCAGGTGCTCCATGGGGTAGGAACCTGCACCTGGGAATGCTAGCATTAACTTTGACAAAAAGGGTTTAAAAATATAAATGTCAGCATCTCCAGCGTCGTGAAGGTGGCAGTGGATGACAGAAGGGCATTCTAGGATGGCACTCCAAAATAGAATTCCAGATGCCTCCTGCGTGTTCCCGGAGACTACAGGCAGTGGTGCTGGCCTGATTTGCTCAGCCAAAGTATTCCGTTATTTAGAAACTTTCTCTGAGGCTGGATGGTGTAGCAGGGAGTTGGGCAGACTGATGTCTGGTTTTGCTGCCTTCTAGTTGGGTGGCCCTGGGCAAAACTCCTAAACACCCCTAGCCTCTGTTTCCCCTGCTGTAAAATGGGAAGATGGGAATAAGTTCAATGAGTTGATATTTTGTAGAAGGACGGACTCCATGAGGGCAAGGACCCTATCAGTTTTGTCCTGCTTTCATCCCGAAGCCCCTTCTGTGAGGGGGTGCTGGTCAAGGGGATCACCTGCGTGCCACACCTCTGCTGGCCTCCAGGGAGAACTCCACCCCAGGCCACGGAGTACACACGCTGCCTCTTCTTGGTTGGCTACACTCAAGTCCAGGTGAACAGAGACTGTAATCCCTACACCAGGACAAGTCCTCAGCCTCTGGGAGCCAAGCTCTGGCCATTAGCCCGCCACCCCCACCCCTCCCCCGGCAGCCCTCCCCAGATCCGTGTGCCTACACTGACCATCTCCCTCATTCTGATGCTCACCAGATAGCGCCCCAGATCAAAGCCCCCCATTCCTTACCACCTCACATATCCAAGCTGCTTGGCTTTCTTCTCCTTGACCATGAGTAACTCTCTACCCCATCTCTGCTCCTGGGGCTGTCTCAGCTTTCCTTCCGCCACGACCATTCCCATGCACCCTCCCCTCTCCTCCAGGTCTTTGTCCTTCGCCTTCTAGAATGGGCGGACATGGCTCCCCAGCTCATGACTTCCTGCTAACCCTCTGTGACTCTTCACGCTGCCACTGCGCTCTGTTCATCATCTCAGACCTGAAGTCTCCCAGGGCGGAGAGGCGTCCTTCTGCTTCCAGGCTCCAACCACCTCATCCTCCTCTGTAAAAAACAAAAAACAAAACAAAAAACTTGGGCCGCTCCTTCGATGTACCCTCCACATCCAACTTGCTGTTGTTTCCGAGCGAAGTAGCCTTCATGCACTGAAGTCTTGGGTTGCCGTCTTTTCCGTTTGGGTCTCTACTTACGCTCTGTGCTCATCTTGAGCCATTTCTACATGTACTTGAAATTTATCCTCTTGCTACCTAAATCACACAGGTGACATTCACCCACGTGTGCAAGCCAGACACTCTGGAGCCGCCCTCAGACACCCCCCTTCCTTCTTCGCCCACATCCATTCTGTCAGCACCCCCTGCCAAGCTTACCCTTAAATACCCATGGACAGCTCCGCTGGGCTCCATCTCCCATCCTGCACCGGGGCAAGAGCCTCCTGGCTTGCATGCCTCGGCCCCTGGCAGTTTTGAGCATAAATAAGTATGCGTGTGTATTTCTCTCTATTTTTAGTATTTCGTTCAGGAATATAGATGAGGCATATGTAAAGCCTGATGAATAATGATAAACCCAGCACCAAGGGATTCGGGGTGTAAGGTTAAGTGCTGGAACATGACCAATCCCGTTGAAACCTTGTGTGTGCCCCTCCCTGATCTCAACCCCGCTCTTCTTTCCCGGAGGTATTAATTCTATTGTATCCCTCTTTGTCATTCCTCCGTCTTCTCAGTGAGTGTTCCCCAAATCATGTAAGTTTGAGAATGATCGTCTATACAGTGTTCTGGAAGTTGCATTTTTTCCTCATACTTCTATCTGGAGATACACACACACACACACACACACACACACACACGGGAATATTATACAGCAATGAAAGTTAATGAAAATGCAGCTACCCTTCTCACCGTGGATGCATATCCAAATACAGATCGCCAAAAAGGCAGCTTTCAGAAGAATATTTGCAATAGAGTAGCCGAATATACGTCTCTATATGAACACATACACACATACACATAGACACACACCCACATGTCACAATGTGTTTCTCGTGATGTACGTCCATTCCTCTTGTTGAAGGGCTGTTTTCAGGTTTGCTTTGACAAACTCTTGCTGTCTGAGGACTCTTAGACGTTCCTGATACACATGTGTCCTTCTAGAATCCACAGGAGTGGAAATTCTTGGTGCACACATCTTCAACTTGAATGTATAAGGGTCCCCGTTCTCTGGATTGTCACTCACATTTCTGTATTCTTGAGTGTGGGACAGGCTGTGGTAACATGTGGCCCCCAATTGTGTAATGATTCAAACACAGTCCTCTATTTCTTCCCTCTAATAGCTAAGGAGGTGTTCCTGGTAGGGGGCAACTTTGCTCCCCCTTGTCATTCAGGGACACAGGCCAATCAACAGCTCTGTCATTTTATTTTATTTTTTTTTTAAGATTTTATTTATTTATTTGACAGAGAGAGACAGCCAGCGAGAGAGGGAACACAAGCAGGGGGATTGGGAGAGGAAGAAGCAGGCTCATAGCAGAGGAGCCTGATGTGGGGCTCGATCCCAGAACGCCGGGATCAAGCCCTGAGCCAAAGGAAGACGCTTAACGACTGAGCCACCCAGGCGCCCCAGCTCTGTCATTTTAATACCTGGCTTTCGAGGTCACCCTGGGAGTCATCATCCTGCCCCGCATGTACAAGATAAGGCTGAAAATGATGTCCGTGACTCCGCTCGTGCACTCTGGCTGGAACTCACACTCGAGGCTGTCCCTGCCTACACCAGCAACTGACAATGCCATTTCGGTCTGCCCCCCGAAAGAAGAGGAAATGGTGAACGGCTTGGTCACAGATTGGGCTCATCCTCCTTTGAACTTTGCCCTCCCGTGGGTATGAAACAGTCTCATTGAAAAACCAACACACAGTTCCCTGATTACTAATGAGCTTGAGAATTTGGACGCCCTTCGCCATTCCGGTCCCCTCCTGTGACTCACCTGCTTGGGACACTTGTCCGTGTTTTAAGAATTGGCGTATTTGTTTTCTATCTGAATCTGTAGGCTTGAGTTTCATTTTGTTTTTGGCATCGTGGATACTGATCCCGTTTTGGGTCTGTGTTTGCAAGGATCTTCTGAATGGAGATTTGCCTTTTATGCTTCACCAGGGTGATTTTCCTTGAAGATTCCTGGTTTTATTGTAAATTATGATTTATGCTTCTTAATGTTTCATCTTAAAATATCTGCTCATGCTCTGAAGCAATACATTTTCTTGTGATTTCCCCTGAAACCCTTGCCGTCTCTCATCTGCCTTAGTCTTCATTCTGTCTGTAGTTGATGCTCGTGTTTGGTGTGAGGTAAAGAATCAAGCTTCGTTTTCCCTCCTATGAATAATCAGTGCCTCCAGTGAGAGATTTCGCACTCTTTTCCTCCCTTATCTACAATGACATCTCTTAAATAGCAGGTTTCCACATTCGTGCGGATTTATTTCTCGTCTGTTCTAGTACTATGGTTGTTTTTGTGCCCACCAAGCCTCACAAGTGGTTTCTTTACAAAGCACCTAGAACAATGTCTTGTAAGTGAAACTCAGCCATGGCCACATCCTGCCTCAGCACCTTGACAACACGGACAAGGTACAGGCTTATCATAGTATTAGTCCCTATCAGCCAGCACAGTTCCTGGTGTCTCATCATTGTCATTGTCCCAATGAGTATCTGGAATGAATAGATCCCCAGCTGCTGGCACGGTACCAGGGCACTCAGAATTTTTTAAATGAGTGGAAGTATGGCAGTGAAAACATCCCACAGGACTCAGAATATGGGAAGGGCACAATATATGTTTGTCCCCCCAACATGCCTTAATTAATGTGACCTCTCCTGCCTCCCAGCGACCTTAGCATATATTGCAACAGTCAATGACACTTCTTCTGTGCTGTCTCAGGTAGCAAACCGTCGTAGTCAGGATAATGCATGCTAGATGCTGTAACAACCAAACTCTAAGTCCCTAAATTGTGCCTTCACAAAATAGAAGTGGCTAACACACACACACACACACACACACACACACACACACACACACACATGTTAATTTCCCATTGATTTCACAGTCCCATGTGGGTCACCTGGCTTTCCTGGGCTGTCCTCTCTGACCAGTAACTCGGGGATCTGAGTGATCTTTGTGACATGGTTCTGCCATAGAGAAGGGAGAGAGAGCCACCTAATGCTCTAGAGGGAGATTCTAAAGTCCAGATGTTGAAGTGCACACATCCTTCACCCACATTTCATTAGCCAGAACTACTCACATGACCACAGTGGAGCAAGGGAAGCTGGGAGATGTAGTTTTTTTATACCCAGGAAGAGAAGAATCTAACTAGGCTTTGCCACACAAATATTAGCTCTTAGAGACAGGACCTTTTCCTCTCTACCTCTCCCATTGCCCCCTGGGGTAGTATAGCCTCGTGAAGAAATTACAGTCTTTGGGATCAGAAGGGAGTTTGGATTTCATCTATGCACTAATGATGGTGTGAACTCCTTAACTCTTTGAACCTTTATAATTAGACTCAGATTGGGGCCGTGCAGGACCCAGGTTTGAGTCTGGTTTATTCCAGTCCACTCCCTGTTCCGGGGCTCAGCAAGGCCCGCTGTACCAGGCTCCCTGCAGGTGCTGGCTGGCACACCATTGCTCCCATTGTCCCATTTTAAACTGGCTGTGTTGAGAGGGGCTCATCTGACAACATGCATGAATTACCCTTGCTTCTTCACTGCTCCCATAAAATGCCTGGAAACCAGACCTTCCCCAAATTCCAGCTTCATGACGGGCTCCATTCATTTTCTGTTTGTTGACATTGTACGGCTTGTTTTCTACCAGTGCAGCCATTGTGCCTGGCTCCCCTGGGGTCCGATGCTTTATTTTCCTCTGGCAAATCTCCCTCCATTCTTTTCCCCACTGTAAGAGCCTGGCAGAAAAACAGGCTTCCGTGAAATGGCTATCAGATCACTGTGTGCTTTGGCCCTGCTTGGCTATTCGTCTCTGGGGCACCAGTCCATTCAATTAAACAAGGTCAGAGCTGTGTTGGCTAAATTTATTGTCACTGCTTTTCTAAATTTCCACCTTATTGGAAGAAGCTAGGCAGCAATAGGAAGGATGTTGATAATAATGTTCTCAGGTACAAAAATGTAGAAACATGTACCGCACCCCCCCACGCATACACACACACACGCACGCACACAAAGAAAAAAAGACTGGAAGGAAACATGCCAACATGTTTACAGTTGTTATCTCTGAGTAGCGGGGCTTTTGTTTATTTTATTTACTCACACACTTTTCTGTACTTGTCAGATTTTTTGAAGTGGGCCACTACCGTTAGGTTCTCGAGGGAAATGGCTGTCATACTCAAAGGTAATTGAAGAGCATTCAGCAAAGCGACTGTTTGCAGAAGTTCAGGGGTATGGTCACTCTAGAAGTCCTGATCCATGAGGTGACCCTGCAGTGACACACCTCAGCTTATTCCTTCCTGATGCTACGTGTTTAGAACAGTCCCTGCGCTCTGCCTCACCATCCTCCCTTCGCCTTTACTCTGGGGTCGGGGCTCAGGGAACGATCTCACCCCGAAACGTGGCTGGTAGCCTGACAAACAACAAAGAAAGCTCTGGCAATTCTTCATTGCCAGACAAGGTGTCAGGAATATCCACGTGGTCCTGCCCAATGGGCAAGCCAGGAAGCGCGCTCCACACTGGAGCCAGAAAGAGCCCCAGTGCTTGGCAAACAGCCCGAAGCGCAGGAGACAGTGGCACCTCAGGTGACATAGCAGCAACGGGAAGCTGTTAGCACCTGGACGCCTGCACTTTGGGAGAAGCCGAGGCTGTCAGGGAGGAGGGGAATAATCCTACTTCTTCTGTCCACCATCTGATCTTCCAGGGGTGCAACTCCTTAACAGGACACAGTCAGAATCCAGGGGTCACAGACGTCTAGGCAGCATCATGGCCACGGGCAGTCTCCTTGGACACAAGACACAGCAGAAAAAACAAAGTACATCTGGAGGTGCAGCCAGTATTAATGGTGCAATTGGAAAATAGCGTGTTATTGACCTAAAAACACAGCTCAGCTGACAAGAGATGGAGAAGCATTCAACACACTTGTTACATAGTCATGACCACCGGCTGACCCTGGGCTCAGCTCTAGCCATGCAGCTGTTAATCAGCCACCCCCAGTGCTCTTGAGGAGTCCCCCGGCTACATGGGGGAAAGAGACATGTAACCAACAACTCAAACACAGACTGGATACAAAGGGACATTATTCAGGAACAATAAACAAGTGGCAAAGTCTGTCATTTGCAGCACTGTGGATGAGCCTGGACAATTAATAAGCCAGACAGAGAAAGACAAATACTGGAATCCTAAAAAAAAAAAAGGAAGAAAAGAAAAAGTTGAACTCAGAGTCTAGAAGAGTGATCACCAGGGGCTAGGAGCTGGAGAAAATAGGGAGAGGTTGGTAAAAGCCTACAGACTCAGGTATGAGTAAGGTCTGAGGATCTAATACATAATATGGTAACTACTGTTGCTAATGTTTCATTGTATAGTTGAAATTTACTAAGAAAGTAGAACTTAAATGTTCTCACCATAAAAGGGGGGGTGGGAAGGTGAATTTTCGAGGGGATGGATGTAGTAATTAACAACATGGGGTTGCAGAAACCTCTCACCATGTATCCAATTACCCCCTTGTATACTTACAAAGTTATGTTGTAAATATCTTACAATTTTTTTTATTTGTCAGTTACACCTCACTAAAGCTGAAAAAAACAAGCACAGGTGGGGGAGTGGTGTGTGAGAAATGTAGGCTACGTGATGAGAGCCGGCTGAGGGCTGACCCCTAGCTAGGCTGGTGGAATGGTCTGAGTAAACCCATTTCCCTCTGTTGTTCAGGCTTCCCATCTGCAGAGTGAGGCTTATCAGTTCACAGCTGGAGACCCGAAGGTGCCCAGTGACAAATGACCCTGCGCTAGGAAGGCAGGGGCTCATGCTCAGCTCTTGACTCGAACATTCACTGAAGTTAGTGCAAGGTTGCACATTTGCCTCATTCTGATTTATTTCAGTCCATGCTGACTTGGGGGTCAAAGCCTGTGCTAATTTGCATCGTCTGTCCACATCTGCACGTGTTTGCACACGCAAACCTGCACACACTCCTTCCTCTCTTTGCGGCTCCTCCTTCCCCGCCAGCAAACCTGAAACGCACCTTTCTCTCTCCCAGTGTAGAAAAGCCTGGGTGGCACTAGGTTTACTCCATTAACTGAAGATGTGCTTGTGATGAATTATGAATGACCTCACATGTCTTAAATCATAAAGAAATCCAATTTAAGTTTCTACACACAGTTCAAAGTCTGCTTTTAATCTATACTTTGCTCACATCTATTGTGCATCTTCGTAGGTTTGGCATGGAGAAATGAGAAGCAAAATGTTGCAATTTTGCATCGAGCAGATATTGACTAATACTCTTTGTTGCTTTTGGTAGGGAAAGGGCTCTTTTGGTTTTTCATTTTCCTCTTTCCCTGTGTGTGTGTGTGTGTGTGTGTGTGTTTATGCTTAATATCCAGAAGCAATAAGTAGCACATCAGCCCAAGAAAAGAGACCAATTGCTATTTTTTATTCATTTGCACTGTTGGGATGGATCCAGAGGACTTGCAAGAATGAACAAAGAATTCAGCGCCTTTCTAATGGCATGTGACTCACTTCAGTGGACAGCCACCCTTATGTTTTAACTGTATCTATTAAAGACTCTGTTTTAGGGGGTGGTAGCCATCAGAATTGGGTCGGAAAAACAGCAATCATTCATGAGTTCCAGCTATGAACGGGTTCTTTTTATAAGTAAACTTTTAAGATAATTACAGATCGACCTATAATACAGAGAGACCCCATGGACACTTAGCCCCCTTCCCCCCAACGGTAACATCTTGTGAAACTACAGTGCCGTATCACAGCTAGCTTTTTTGCTTTGATGCAGCCCAGAGGTCTTGTCTGGATTTCCCATTTCATTAGTACGCATTCGTGTGTATGTATGAGTGTGTATTTAATTCTGTGCAGTTTTATAACGTGTGTATCAAGGACCACAGTCAAGATAAGGAATGTTTCTGTCACCACGAGGATCCCACTTCCCTCCCATCTGTTCCCCACCCCATCCCTCTATTAACTGGTAACTACTCATGTGTTCTTGATTTCTATCATTCTTTCATTTCAAGAACATTCTACACATGGAATCATGCAGTATATAACCTGTTGGGATTGACTTTTTTTCCCCACTCAGCATAATTCTTAGAGATTCATTCCTCCAAGCTGTTGCAAGTAACAGTGGTTTGACCCATTTTATCACTAAATAGTATTCCATAGTGTGGCGGTGTCGCGGCTTATTCAACTATCCATCCACTGAAGGACCTTGGTTCTTTCTGGATATTAGGAAGAAAACTGTGATAAATATATATATATATATATATATCTCCAGGTTTTTGTATGAACATTAGTTTTCGCTTCTCTGGGATCGCCAGCCACGAGGACAATTGTTGGGTCATGTGGTCACTGCATGTTCAGCTTTCAAAGAATCTGCCAAACGATTTTCCAGGTTGACTGCACCATGTTACTTCCCCACTGGTAAGTAAAGGTGCTCCAGTATCTCCACGTCCTGGCCAGCATGGGGCAGGGTGCCTATCTGGTATTTTAGTGGGTCTGATGGGTGTCGTGAGATCCCACTGTGGTTTGACTTTGCATTTCCTTAATGGCTAATGCTACTGAGCATCTTTTCATGGGCTCATTTGCCATCTGAGTATCTTCTGTGGTGAAATGCCTGTTCATGTCTTTCGCCCATTTTCTTAATGGATTATTTGGTTTTTTCACTGTTGATTTTTGAGAGTTCTTTATATATTCTAGATGTATCTAGTTTGGTTTTTTTGCTTTTTTGTTTTTTGCCGGATATGTGATATGTGATTTGCAGAGATTCTCTCCCAGCCTACAGCTTGTCTTTTCAGCCTCTTAACGGGGCCTTTCACAGAGCAGAAGTTTATGGTGTCAATGAGCTATGATTGATCGACTTTTCCTTTTATAGATCACATTGTGTGTGTCAAGTCTGAGAACTTGTTGCTTGGCTCTAGTTCCTGAAGATTTGCTTTTCTCTTCTTTTTCCCTAAAAGCTTTCTAGTTGTCCATTTTACATTCGAGTTAACTTTTGTATAAGACGTGAGGTTTAGATGGCGGCTCATTTTCCTTTGCTTGTGGATGTGCAGTTTCAGCAGAACCACTTTCTGGAAAGATCCCTCCTTCTTCCTTCAAGTTGCATCTGCAGCTTTGCCAAAAATCACGTGGGCGTATTGGTGTGGGTCTGTCTCTGGGTCTCTACTCTATCCTACTGATCTACGTACCCATCCCTCACACAATACCACACTTTCATGATTATTCTAGGGTATAGATGATAAGGGTTACTATTGAGTAGAGTGATTCATCCCATGTTTTTCTTCATTTTCAAGATTGTTTTAGCTATTCTGGGGCCTCCGTCTTTCTAGATAAATTCAGAGTTAGTTTGCTATGTCTTTTTTTTTTTTTTTTTTTTTTTGAGACAGCTCAGGTGCGTGCCCAGGGGGGAGGAGGAGGAGCAGAGGGAGAAGGAGAGAGAGAACATACCCTGGGTGTGGAGCTGAATGTGGGCTCCATCTCACGACCCTGAGATCATGAAAATCAAGAGCCAGATGCTCAACTGACTGAGCCATCCAGGCACCCCTAGTTTGCTGCATCTTAAAAAACCTGTTTGAGGTGTTTTCAATGAGGAATTAGAAGCATCTATAACCATTTGGAGGGCTGAGGGCATGAAAGGCAGCAAAGCCACCTCTGACCTCCTCAGCGGCAGTGTTCAAGCAGGGGCTCCGAAGGGCTCCCCCGAGACTGTTACAAATCTCAAGAACCTCGGGAAAGCTGCTACCAGCTCTCCCAGTGGACCGCACTAGACAGGTGACTCTTGATGTCAACCTGGAGTGGCCTTGAGGGTCAGGTCTGTGAATGTGTTTTCAGGTTTCTGTGCAGTTGGTGAAGAAAAGCTGGTAAAGACAGATAGCTCCTCACAGAGCCCAGTTTTCAGGGGACAGAGCTCTCTGGAAGTGGATCCCTAAAACCCAGGGAGCTGGCCCTCCACACCTTTACTCATTCAATGACACAGTGGAAGGTTGTGCTGAGCAGTCTAATGATACCACAGGGAAGCCCTGGAGGCCTCGGGTGGTCAGGCGAGCAGGCCACTTTGGTGGGGAAGGAAACGCAGGGGGGTAGGGAGGCTGGACAGGGCGTGGAGTGTGGGTGGGAGAGGGAGAGAATGGAAGGACACACCTAATGCATTCATCGTGCTTTGGAAAGGATGCTCCAGGGAAAGCAGTGTTTGTGCTGAGGCATGTGGGCACTGCAGCCTTCCGGTGGGGGGAAGGGAGAAGGTGCCAGATCCTTCTGGAACCACGGAGGAGGACAAAGGTGTGGATATGCTAAGAGGCTGGCCTGCAGACACCAGGGCTGTGGTCTCAGCTCTCACTTGGTTCTGGGGAGCAGTGTGACAGTTCCAGTCTTCCAAGGGAAAGCTGAAGAGGGGGGTTGGTAAGCCCAGACATGGGTTCTGTGTTGCCTTCCTGCAGCCCCATCTATGAAGCCAGTACTTTGTGCTTTAAAAACAGCCAAGAGGTTCTGTACTCCAGCCCCTCTTTCTCCCTACCCCTGGAACCCACCAACACCCTTTAGATCTTGAGTGGACACTGAGGTATCTTCTCTGAAGAAAAATACCAGTATTGTGGATCACACTTGTTTTACCCAAATGAAGTCTTTCTTTACCCCATATGGCTCTCACCTGAATGACACTTCGGTTCCAATTTGTGGCAGGGAGCTAAGTTAATCCGGCTCCAGCCCTCACAAGGCCACTCAGAGTGCATCCCAGAGAATAACACAATTGTTTAAGGGTCACTGCGGCAGGGCTACGAGCTAGACTGTCTGTGTTTTGTGCCCCTGTGTGCAAGAATGCCCATTGTCCATGTCGTACAAACTATGCTGGGCAGTGGGGCGGCATTGTGGGGTGGTGACAACTCTTCCCTGGGGGCAGACACAGCCTTCGGTTTCATGGACCCTGACTGTTCCTCGGTGGTCCAGCCAAGATCAGTGGTTAAGCCAAGGTCACCTGGTTGGGGACAACAGAGGAGTTGGTAACTTACTGGAAACTCCTGGTCAGGTGGGCAGAGCAGGAAACAGTGGAAACACCCAGGAGGGCAGCTTGAGTCGGGAGAGCCAGGACCATGGGAGGGTCAATATCCCCACAGGCAGGTGGCAGTTACTTCCAGGATGGAGCTGCTTGATGTAAGAGTTGGTGAATCTTTGGGTAGATTGTATGCTTCCTGCCCCAAGACGATGATAGTCTGTATCCATTTCCTTGGGCTGACCTATCAAACTCAGAAAGAGGAGCTGTCAAACAGCAGAAAATAGTTTTCTGATGGTTCTGGGGCTAGACATCTCAGATCAAGGTGTCAACAGGAAGGATTCCTCCTGGAGGCTGTGAAGGAGCCTCTATTCTATGCCCCTCTCCTGGTTCCTAGTGGTTGGTGGCAAAACTTAACTTTTTTTTTTTTTTTAAAGTGTCTCATCACTTGTAATTTTCTTTTATTTTCTTTTTTTTTAAAGGTTTTATTTATTTATTTGACACAGAGAGAGACAGCCAGCGAGAGAGGGAACACAAGCAGGGGGAGTGGGAGAGGAAGAAGCAGGCTCCCAGCAGAGGAGCCTGATGTGGGGCTCGATCCCAGAACCTTGGGATCACGCCCTGAGCTGAAGGCAGATGCTGAACGACTGAGCCACCCAGGCGCCCCAGCTTTTCTTTTTTTTTTTAATAGAGAGAGAGCACATGCGAATGGGGGGGGGGGAAAGGAAGGGAAAGAGAGAGAGAATCCTAAGCATGGTCCATGCCCAATGTGGAGCCCCACGCAGGGCTCGATCTCACGACCCTGAGATCATGACCTGAGCCAAAATCAAAGAGCTGGGTGCTTAACTGACTGAGCCACCCAGGCTTAACATTCTTAACCTCATAGTAGTGCTACCATAATTCTGTCTCTGTTTTCACCCCTGCACGTCTGACCTGCAGAGCTGGGAGCTGTAATATATGGGTGTTTTGTTAAGCCCCTACATTGGTGGCGATTTGATACACACAGAGAAAAAATTAATTTGCTTAAATAAGCCACAGAACCCAAATATCCCCATTTTATAAAAGGGCAACCGAGGCCCAGCAAGATGGGTCATCTTGCCCAAGATGGGCCTGTCTGTGGCAGGGAAGGGCCTTGAACCTAACTGCTGGGCTCCCAGTCCGTTGCCCCGCGGCACCACGCAGCCACATGTATTTAAATGAAAGGCCCCAGTGGCACATATTTCGTATTCAAATGACTCAACCATTTGATCCACTTAGTTATTTAAAGGTGCAGAAATTGCTCAAGATACTAGCAGGAGGAGCATGCAGTATGACTGCCTTTATTGGCCGTTAATGGACAGCTTGAGATCAGGCTGGTGTGTCCAGTTAATTACGGGACGGCGAGTCTGAGCCCCCGCAGCCCGCAGGCCTGGGGTCTCTGGTCTTTGCAGTCACAAAGGTGACAGGCTAGGGCTTGTTGGTCCCATGCGACCGGGTTTGGCCTCACTTGCATTATGGTAACAGAGCCTAGTAAATTGTAAAGAAATGGCAAAAGCTAAGTGGTGATCACACGTAAGCTATTAATGTAATAGTGTTCCTAAAGCCGCCTTCCTTCCTTAAATTACTCCAGTGGTGATTTCCGATTGAATTGGAGTCACAGCCCGGGAATAATTCATGCCCCCCCCCGCCCCGTCTCAACCCACGTTGGAGTCAACAGCGCACGGCCCACGTTGCGCTGGCTGCTTTATTGTTGAAATTCCCTAATCTATGAGGCACTCTCAGTCATTCAGTAGCTCATTATTAAAATATAATATTACGTTTGCGTGTGATGATTATTTTAATACAGTTCTCCGTTGACTTACACAAGGAGGCCCAAACTCTTCTAGGCTCCACTCTCCATGCTCCTACAGTAAAGTTAATTTATACCAAGATGATAAAAAATTTGATTTATTTTACAACAGATCAGTAATTGTGCTCTACAAATAAGTTCGTAATGATAATCAACAGCATTTTCAACATAATTTAATTTGTCTTCTCCCGAGAGGTAGTTAAATGCAGTAATAATAACACCCGTGTTATGGACTCAGCAACAGTTAATCATGGTCTGAATATGCAGACAGCCCCAATATTGTATTGACAGAAATTAAATTAACCATCAGCTTGGGCAATCAGTGGCTATACAGCTATTAAAAGCAATAAAGGCAACAAACCCCAACCGTTGCCAATTACATTTTGACATGTACAAGGGAAAGGACAGATGCTTTGATTTGAGATTTTCCTTTCCATGAAAAGAAGACAAGAGAGTAGCACCTTGAACTTGTGGAGGGCCTGTTCCCCCAGGGTTTGCTGAACGTGGGATGTGTTCTCCAGTGTGGCCTCTACTGACTGTTTTCTTTTCGTTAAAAGATAAAAATCGAGCGGCCAGGATTCATAGTTTGTTAAATTTTAAGACATCTCTCTAACCCATCTTGTCTTTTGGTGCCCCTACCATGGTCCCCTATGGCTTTTTGTTTTTGTTTTTTGTTTTTTGTCCTAACATTGTAGTGTCTGACACGGGCGCATTACAAGGACTCAATTTTAAGGTGGTGGGGAGGGCCGGGGAAAAAGGAAAGGAAAAGAAAACGAAATCCCATGTTTCTGAGCTTAGAAAGATTCTCATTTAGTAAGCTCGATGGTGCTGTAATAAGACAGTGTTTTACCATTGTCTGGAGGAGATTTTGAGCTGGTTTAATTCAGTGCTCAACCAAATATAAGCATCAGGTCGGGGGAGAGTTTCTTTCTTTCTTCCTCTTTCTTTCTTCTTTCTTTCTTTCTTTCTTTCTTTCTTTCTTTCTTTCTTTCTTTCTTTCTTTTCTCTTCCTTCCTTCCTCTTTTTTTTCCTTCTTCTTTCCATTCCTTCCCTCTTCACTCCCTCCCTCTCTCCCTCCCCCCACTTCCTTCCTTCCCTTCCCAGCATACTACCCTCCTTCTTACGGGAGATTTCAATCATCCTCAGCCTTCATGCTCAGAGACTGTCCATATTGGGTTGGTTGTATTGGAGATCTGGCCGAGCCACAGGCTATAGATTGGTTTACGCCACCAAATGGTCCATGGGCACCATGTTAGCCATGGTTGATGGGAAGATGTTCTTGCTGGATATCAGTGGCAGGAGTGGCCACTGAGGCTCCTGGACACCGACATTGGGCTGAGTACTCCTCATTGGAGACTTGACCACCTATGGACCTGGAGGTGACTTCCATGGATCTCTCTGGTATTGGGTACAGATGAGATTTCAAGTTAAGGCTGGATGGGATCTGGAAGCCAACTCAATCTGTCTGCGTTATTTCCCTGAGTCCTCTTAGTTTAGACCCCATGGATCTTGCCTTCTCTTGTGACCTGCTGCCTCTCCCCCTTCTCCAACCTGGAGAATACTTAAGGTTGGCAAAGTTGCTTGGCACTTATGGTAGACAAGCTAGCCTGATGACCTTGAAGATAGAGAAGGGGTCATGAGCCAAGGAATGCAGGTGGTCTCTAGAAGCTGGAAAAGGCCAGGAAATGGAGTCTCTTCCAGATCCTCCAGAGGGAGCATGGCCCTGCTGAAACTTCAACTCCACCCCAGTGCCACCTGCGTCTGACTTCGGACTTCTCACCTGTAGGCGATACCGTGTGTTGATTACAGTTTGTGGTGATTTGTTATGGGAGCAATAAGGAACGATTGCTGCTCTTCATCTTTTTGTAAAAACGTATTGTTTATGAAAAGTATTACGAGAGCCAAGTCCTTCATGCTTTCGACTTTTTAAACCCCAAAGCCCAGGTGCTTGCAAATTCAAAGTGTTGGCTTTGGAAACAGACCAGTGCTTTTTCTGGGTTTCTGCCATACCATCCTTCTCTTGAGCTGCGGGAAGGCACTGATGGGATGGCAGCAAGGGCAAAGAGAGCAAGGGAAAGGAAATGCCATCAACTTTTCAAGCTGTCATTCTAGCATGATGTCACACTGTAGCGCTGGTAAAAGAGTTTGATTTTGTCTGGTATGGCCTCAGCTCTGAAGGTGGTGAGTCCCAGCCCACCCTGCTGACCACGCAGCCAGCTTTCCCCGGCCCCAGAGTGCAGGGGTTGCTTTGCCCACAGGCAGGGTATCCGGCTCAACTGGCTGTCACAGCCAGTGGAACCTGCCATCGCCTGGCCTTGTGGTCTTCAAACTATGCTCCAAAGAACCTTAGAAAGTCTGCGGACCCCACCTGGGGACTCAGGAAAAAGGGGGGTCTGGGGCAGCTTCAGGCTCCTCTCTTTTGCTTCAGGCAGAGTGACCTGCTATAGTGGGCTACAATCCGAGCAATGTTTTTTTGGCCAAAACCAAAGGCAACAACAAGTGTGAAGGACACTGCTATCACATGTGACCATTACACAGGTGAGAAGATTGAGGCTTGGGGAGAGGCAGTGAGTCTGGCAGTGCGAGGGCTAGAACCCCAGTGTCCCTACCTCACATCCACGCTGTGTCCTTGTGCACGTCGATGAGATCTCTGTACCTGCTGAAGCCTCAGTCTCTGGGATGCTTCGACCAGCAATTCCGCTCTCAGGCCAGGCTCCCTGAACACACAGGAAACGAGGACCAAGGTGCCAGCCCAGGAGCCTGCAGGAAGTGGAATGGTTACTGCTATCTCGATCAATTAGGTGACAAAACCCCAATTCTTTCCTCCCAGATAATACTCTTTAGAAATGCCAGAGAGAAATGACTGGTGTTGGGGCATGCCAAACCCACTTCATTCATACCTTTGCCACCAGTTAAGGTCACGGAAGCTGGGGCAGGCAGAAAAGGGAGGAAAGAAGGTCCTTTGGGAATATTTCCTTTGACTATTTTTCCACAGCGCACTCTGCAATGCGGTGAATGCTCAGCACGGTGGCGAGAGGGACAACTTCCTGCCTTCCCCGAGGTTATAATCTAAAAAGGAAGGACGTGTCCGTTAACAGCCATAGGTAACGGGATATTTATATTCTAGATGGCGGAGCTCAAAGGTGATTTCCGGGTCCAGAGGAGGGGCATCGACCTGGTTTGGCGGCTTGCGGGGAGGGCATGGAAAGATTCCCAAAGGAAGCCGCGATGAAAGACTTAGAAAATAAGCCAGGAAAGAGTGTTATCGTTCTCTTGGATTCCCACAACAAGACGGGGAGGGGGGCACTATACAATAAAAGAGTGCCCCCCTTTAATAGATAAACTGACTTGAGCCCAGAGAATTTAAAAAGTCTTGCTTCAAATCTCAGGACTTTCTAGTGGTGGATTCTGATCAGAACACAGATCTTTCCATTCCAAATCCCACGTTCTTTCTACTTCGAGAGAGGCGGGCCTGGGCTCTGCCTCTCCAAGAGGGCACTGGATAAGCAGAAAGGAACATGGCGGACAGCTCTTGAATGGCCACAACGTTAGGCCTCAAACCACCTTTCCCTGCTCTGAGGATGTGCCCAGGGCCCTTCTAAGGGAATTCGTACACATACTTCCTGGCCCAACTCAAGAGGATTTGGAGGATCCTGTCACCAGAAGAGAAGGCATCGCTGACCCTGTCTGGATTTTGCTACAGGGAGGAGATCAGAACGAGCCCAATGCTTAGTCTCTTGAAACAAATCCCCCTTTTATTTTGCTTATTATGCACATTTATGTGACTGTAAAAACGGAGCACACATTATGATTTGGCTCATGTTTCTTTAGCGTTCTTGGCTCCAGTTCTAGCCATGGCTCGTCGACGGAGGTTGAAGACCCGTTTGAAAACATGACCTTAACGTGGAAGTTTTATTTAGAAAAGGGAATTCGAGTGATTTATAACCTCTGGATTTATGAGCTTTAAAAAGGCGCACCCAGCAGAAACAGTTCGGAGTTGGTATCGGACTGGAAATTCAGCCTGTGACTCAGCTTGGAGTTCTGAGTATGATCTTCTATCTTCCTTTTGCAAAGCCATGTGGGCTTGACATGAAATCATTTCAGCTTCTTATGATTAATGAAAGAACAATCAACTAAAACCTTAAAGAAAATAAAAATGTTAGCGACGTTTATATAATTATCGGTCAAACTCAGTTTGATCTTCAATTCAAGGGACTCCTTGGAGTCATAGATCATAAAAACATGACAATAGTGCAAGTATTTGTCAGTAATAAAATGCATTTGAAGACAATATATTGGACACTTCAGAACATCAATAGGGCATAACGTGAAGGGCCAGTGTTGGGGAGCTGTTTTTATATGGTCCCTTTGCTTACCCTGCTGCTGGGGTCAAAGTGTTAAGGTAATGCCACGAATTGATCCAGGAAGATATTTTCTAGATTATGGAGACCTTAAGGAACAAAGGGCATAACTCTTTCAGCAGATAAAGCACAGGAAGCTCAAGGTGGGTAGATGACGTGTTGGCTGCACAGATGGTTCTGGAAAGTGATGTCACAGCTGGTTTTGTTGGACAGCTCATCGTGGTTCCACATTTAAGAAGATCTTCTAGACCATAATCAAATTATCTCAATTTATTTTTTCAGCCAATACCGAGCACCTACCACGTGCCTCCATGTGCTAGGCCCCGAGGTTGCAGAGATAAATCAACACAGCAACACCTGATGTCACAGAGGCCGCGATATGATTGGCTTATATGCGCAGGTTGGCGTGTGGTTGAATAGAACGAGAGGGAGTTCATATATTTGGAGATGATGCGGTGTGGTGAGTACGAAGCCCCTGTGTGTAGGCTGGTTTTAAGATGAGCCTGAAGGCCAGTGAAGGTCGTGAGGGGAGACCAGGAGCGGGCAAGCATTAGCCCTTTTGTGGTCAGGCAACCTGTTAGAGCCACACAAGCTGACCCGGGCTTACATAACAAAAGGGCAGCATGCTGGACGCACATGGAAGAGTTCACGGGGATGAAGGAAAGGCTGAATGACCATTTTCCTGGGAAGGCCACAAATGGGATCACGCTGGGGGTCTGGGCAGCAGGACACACAGATTACCTCTGTGTATGAAACGTCACCGGGTGATGATGACGCCAGCCGGCAGGTGAGAACCTTCTTGCAGGTTTCATTGGGGCAGCCCCTTGGCTAGGAGACATGCCACCCTGAGTCCTGTTAAGGGGTTCAATTCTACCCTGTGTCCAACACTGTTATAAAATGCCTACTGTGTGCCCAGGGCTATGCTGGGCACTGGGATACAAACACAAATAAAAAACAAATGCTCTCCTCAAGGCAAATTTCTCCTTGAAATTTGAGGGGGGGGATGGGGCAAATATTCGGGCAACTTCAGTTCAACGTGGTTGGAAAACAGAGATGTACATGATATGGTGCCCGCCCACCCAGAGCCCGGTATTGTGTGACCTACGGTTCTCCAAGAGCTGTATTTCCACCCAAGCTTCTAACATAAAATCCTATAAACTTGGATGAAAACTTATATTTCTGCATCTTCTGTAAAGCTCTTATTAAAGACAGTATTTATTGGATGGCTTATTGCATAAAACGTCCCATGATCAAGTCCCCTTGAACATTAGTGCTAGGAATATTTTTTTTCTCTGCTGTTGAATGCTATGTTGAAACTTTCGTCAGGCCATGAGATTTTTGTGACTTACCCTGTTTCCCTTTTCGCTTTGATTGCTGGGAAACTCCCACTGAATTAAATTTGATGCATCACCACCATAGCCATACCTGTCCTGGATTTTGAATACGATTCTCTGTCCTTTATTCCTGGCTTCTTTTCTGACTCTTTTACAGCTGTGTCTTTTAAAACAAACTAGTTTAAATTCTTTCCAGAAACAGTCAAGTTATGTATAATAAGTACAAGAATTAAGTTGAGAATGTAGCATCATTTTATGAGAGTAGATTCTAGATCTGACTTGATTCTCATATTGTTTTGAGTTGAATTTTCTTCCCTGGTGAACAGTTTTAACACCTATAAGATTACACGAAGTACACAGCGGCTCATGCCAAAATCCGTGCCGCCTCGTCCCTGTCTCTGTGTCTGCAATTAATCGAGTTGTTCTCTAGTCCGCTAGCTTTGAACTGCCTCTGAACAGCTCTGTCCTCCCACCTGCGTCCCTCTGGAACGTGAACTTCACCTCTGACTCTGTGTGCCTAAGCTGTGTGGACCCTGCTTTTCCGACTATCGGGAGTCCCTCCGAGACACTGTGCTGGTGTTGCCCTCTCTTGCCTCTCTGACCGCTTCCCATCCAGGCCTCACCCAGAGTAAGTGAGCTGCCACTCTTCCCACTGTTTTCCCATCAACGTTCAAGCAGGAATATTCTAAGAAACATTTTGAATATTCCAGAATTCATGTTTGATGGATGAAGCTGAACTGGCTGAACATCTGGCAACGACCTCATCTTCAGGGTCAGCAGGGAACTGCTCCCACTAGATAAATGGCATTTCAAGAAGCCATGAGAAATCTCCCCGAGGGCCGAGGATGGCGGACTGGTAGTTTGCAGGCCTTCTAAGGGGCCTGGAGGGCATGCTGTCTGAAGCCGTCCAAATGAAAGGGGACGTGGAGACGTGTGAGCGAGCATTTTCCTCCTTCCTCCTCGGCCACATGCTAATCTTCCTCCTTCAAGGTCACGGTCTCATCTTTCCTTTGCAAGGGATTTCCCAGTGAAGGATGAAGAGGACCTGATGCATGACATGGAAAATTACTTTTCTGGGAACTGGACTGGCTGTAGATTTTCTTTCCTGCCATACTGGTGCCCACCTCCTGCCTGTGGTGTGATTTGTTGGTTGTGGGCCTCTTCTGGGTGAAGGGGAAGGAGGTGGAACCCATCGTCAGAAATCACAGGTCACTGCGGCTTCTCTGGTTACCTCACTCGGCAATGAAAAACCGCATCGTTATCTCGACATGGCAGGTCCCCCCGGGCTCTAAAATATTAAACATATATGCACACGCGTACACAGACATAAATAAAATGCATCCGTGGCTCGCCCAAGCCAGAGACACTGCCAATGTATAATCAACCGGGAGATTTTTTTTCGGGTGATATTTCCTTCCTTACAAACATCCCCCCGTATATTACCGTCCTGACAGCAGAACTCACACTGCGAGCACTTCTATTTTCCATAACAGTTAGCCAAAGAAGTTTCTGCCTAGCTGAATGGCGGGTTTGCAGGCCCGGACGTAAGGCCACGGCTGATTCTCTGTTATGACATCCTTCTTCCCTGATGAGGAAAGACAGGGTGTTTCTCTGGTTTCTCTGTCACCGGTAAGTTTTCCTCACTTCTGCCTCCATGAAGGTATATGTCATAACAGAGACGAACAGCCGGGTGATTTCTCCTTCTCTGTGCAGAACGTGTAAACATCGCCAGTTGCTGGCAAGAAGTGGGTACGAAGAGGGCACAAGATTCCCCTCGCCACCTGCCTGTTGGAAACGTGGAGCGCGGAGAAGCCCCCCATCCGCTCCAGCCCCAGCAGCCCTGCTCCCTTGCTCCCCTAGAGAGCCTCTCTTGTCCTGCACTCCCCAGCCTCCCGCGTCCTCTCAATCTCCTCCCCTCCAACCGTGCTTTTGGCTCGGGTCGTCACCCCTCCAACGGACCCCTTGATTGCCTTGGGTCTCATTCTACAGCGCTCCCTGCCTCCCCCTCCCCCTCCGAGAAGGGGGTCCATTTGCTCCTCCCCATGCCCGCTCTTAATCCTTCATTCTTCTTGAACCATGTATTTCATTTGCTTCAGCCCATTCTCTCCAGCATACGTATCCTCTCCCAGGTGGTCTTCCAAGGGCTTGGCTGGCAGCCCCCGGGAGGCCACGGATTACTAAGGCATCAGCCTCCCGCCTCCACAGTCAGCCCGTGCTTGCTCACCTTTCTTATTCCTCTTAATTGGTCCCCACTCCTAATTCGTGTGACATCCTCCTCCATGTTCCCTCTCTCCTTGGCTTCTGGGATGCCACCTTCTCCTGTTTCTTGAGGGCATGTGCTTTGCTAATTTTGCTGCCTCTTCTTTCGCCGTTTGCCCTTAGGTCTGGGCTGTGTGTCGGCTGAGACACGCTCTCTCTTAAGTAGAAGAATATCCAGGGAACAGCGACATTATTGAAGGTTAGATGTGTCTGAAGGTGACGAGAAGCTGACATCGCTTTGTGATCAGTGATGTCATCTTAGGCCCTCAGTGGCCTGGCTTTCACCGTTGTGCTTGAAGGACGGCTGCCACCCCTGGCACGTGTCCTCACACTAGCATCCAAAGCGGGGAAGCGGTACAGGGGCCAAAACCACATTGCTCCTGTCTCTCCCAGCAGCTCCAGCAGAATGCCCCTGATGTCGCTTGGCCACTCGGCTCACCGCCACGTGTCAGAGAACCTGGACAGAGAGTGTGTGTGTAGCAAATGCGAATGGGACTGTCATTACTGTCCTGATGATCCAACCAAGACTGATCCCCCAGGGGCTGGCAGAAGGGTGTGTCTTCCTGGAGATCAAGGAGGCAGCATGGGTAGTGGGTTAAATTGTGCCCCTCGGAAAGGTATGTCCAAGTCCTAACGTCCCGTACCTGTGAATGTGACCTTACCTGGAATAGGGTCCTAGCAGATACAAATAAGTTAAGGCTCTCAAGGTGAGACCATCTTGGGTTGAGGGTGGATTCTCAATCCAGTCACTGGGGTCCTTGTAAGAGAAAGGAGACTGGGGTTTGAGACCCGGAGAGACATGGGGGAGACACGTGCGGGAGAGATATAGGAAAGAGACATGGGGGAGAAACACGGGGGAGAGATGCAGGGAAAAGACATGGGGGAGAGACATGGGGGCGAAGGCCATGTGGGACAGGTACAGAGGCTGAAGTGATGCAGAGATAAACCAAGGACCACCAGAAGCTCCCAGAAGCTGGAAGAGGTGAGGAAGGGTCCTCCTCTAGAGCCTTTGGAGAGAGCATAGCCCCGCCGACACCTCGATTTTGGACTTCGGGTCTCCAGAATGGAGAGACTAAATGCCTGTTGTTTTAAGGCACAAAATCTGTGGCAATGTTACAGCAGCCCTAGGATCGAATGTGGCACTCTACTCACTGAACCCCAGACTGGAGTTCCTTGAACAGGCAAGACAGAGCGGATGCGGAGTGGCTGGTGGGCAAACAGGGAACAGTGTCTCTCTTTGACTATTTTGTTTCACAGTGAACTTTCCCAGATTGACCTCACCCACTCCCAGGACCTCCGCTTTTCCCTTAAAGCCAGAGACCCTCAAATCTCTCTCTCCACCAACCGCTTCTCACCTGCTCTCCAGATTCGCCTTTCCTTTATGACCGACTCCCAGAAATGCCACTCGACTGTCGTGTGGGACATCCAGGCAGGTCTTGAACGTCAGACACAGACTCAGCATGTTTTGAACCAAAGCAACCTTCCCTCCTGGAACCAGAGTTTCCGTTTCATCCACCTCATTGCCTGAGTGCATGCCAGTGTTTCAGCCTCCCGCTTCTCCTGTGGAAGCACCAAGACCGTCCATAGGGTTAGCCTTCCAAACTTGTCTTGAAACTGCATTTGGGGGCGACTGGGTAGTGCAGTCGTTAAGCATCTGCCTTCGGCTCAGGGCGTGATCCCGGCATTCTGGGATCGAGTCCCACATCGGGCTCCTCCGCTAGGAGCCTGCTTCTTCCTCTCCCACTCCCCCTGCTTGTGTTCCCTCTCTCGCTGGCTGATAAATAAATAAAATCTTTAAAAAAAAAGAGAGAGAAACTGCATTTGTGTAGTGAGGACATTTTGGGAGGGAATGTGCGCATCACGAAACTTTAAACACCTCTTGTTGGTGCCTTGAAATCTCCTTCACGCCTGATATCCAGCCCGTCACCCAATGCCCCCCAATTCCTTCCTGAATCTCTCTTGGATTGCCCCCTCCTCCATATCCACACGGATTACAGTGAGGTGTATGCACCACGTGGATCCGATCTGCTGTGGAACAGGGAGACCCCACACGGCAGTACTTTACATACGGTGTTTCAGCAACTATGAAATCTCAGATGTTAAATATTGTTATGATTCAAATTAGAAACAAAATTTCTCACGTTTCCTCTTACAAGCTTCAGAGTCCATTTAGTTAAAAAGTATCCTAAGTGGGCAGACGATATGAACAGACACTTGTCCAATGAAGACATACAAATGGCTAACAGACACATGAAAAAATGTTCAAAATCATTAGCCATCAGGGAAATTCAAATCAAAACCACACTAAGATACCACCTTATGCCAGTTAGAACAGCAAAAATCAACAAGGCAGGAAACAGCAATTGCTGGAGAGGATGTGGAGAAAGGGGATCCCTCCTACACTGTTGGTGGGAATGCAAGTTGGTACAGCCACTCTGTAAAACAGTGTGGAGGTCCCTTAAAAAGTTAAAAATAGAGCTACCCTATGATCCAGCAATTGCACTACTGGGCATTTACCCCAAAGATACAGACATAGTGAAGAGAAGGGCCATATGCACCCCAATGTTCACAGCAGCATTGTCCACAATAGCTAAATCGTGGAAGGAGTCGAGATGCCCTTCAACAGATGACTGGATTAAGAAGCTGTGGTCCATATATACAATGGAATATTACTCAGCTATCAGAAAGAACGATTACCCAACATTTGCTGCAACATGGACGGCACTGGAGGAGATAATGCTAAGTGAAATAAGTCAAGCAGAGAAAGACAATTATCATATGGTTTCTCTCATTTATGGAACGTAAGAAGTAGGAAGATTGGTAGGAGAAGGAAGGGAAGGATGAAGGGGGGAATAAAGGGGTAATGAAACATGAGAGACTGTGGACTCTGGGAAACAAACTGAGGGCTTCAGAGGGGAGGGGGGTGGGGGAATGGGATAGGCTGGTGATGGGTAGTAAGGAGGGCACGTATTGCATGGAGCACTGGGTGTTATACGCAAGTAATGAATCATCGAACTTTACATCAAAAACTAGGGATGTACTGTATGGTGACTAACATAACATAATAAAAAAATATTATTAAAAAAAAAGTATCCTAAGTGCACAAGGCGGGTTGCTGAAACAGCGAACAAATACCATTTGCGACTATTTATGTGACTATTTAAACTGTGGTTTGGGATTTTTCTCTACCACGCAGAGCTGGGGCAGGTGTAAAATGGATTCATAATCCCTATGTTCAAGTTGGTTGTCTGTCAAAATAACTTCCTTGTTTGTATTTGTTGGCTTCCCGCTATATTGCCCAAAATATAAATAATAACTCAGGACAATCCCACTTCATCACTTAGGTAGTTGGGGTCAGGTCTAAGATTTCATGGGAAGAATGCCAGTTGGCTGTTTAAAAAGGAAAACACCATTGACTTGTATGGAGAAGTCCATCAAAGCTCTGATGTCTCGTCTCTCTGCACTTTCTCCTACCCTCCGAGCTGGGTTCATATGGACAGTAATGCCTCTTCCTTTACAATGTGTGTTTTCCGTGCCCCAGGTCTTGCCCTTGCTTTTCCCTGGGCCTGGAATGCCCAGCCCTCCTCAGCCCTCCTGGGACCTCAGGGCTCAACGTCTGTGTCCATTTCTAACGTAGCTTCATCCCTCTGTTATTACTTGAGCAGGTGTTGGCTTCTACCTGTTCAGCTCACCCACTAAAGGTAAAGGCCATGTTGATTTACTCACACGAATCTCTTATTTATCCATTCGTCATTCACAAATACAGACGAAGCCCTTACTTCGACAAGTCATGATGATAAGCTGGAGGAGCTCAGAGGTTTGTGTCAGATACAAGTGTATTTAAGCAATACGATCCTGTGCTCAACCCCGTGATTGATGTTAGCAGAGAGTATGAGTAACGGGGTCTTGGGGGGATGGTAAAGAGAGTGGGGAGGGACATGGAGACCTCACTTCCCCCGGGACGGAGAGGAGATTCTGGAAGGATTGATCTAGAGGAGATTTGGAGGATAAGAATGACCCAGTAAGGGGCGCCTGGGGGGCTCAGTCGTTAAGCATCTGCCTTCGGCTCAGGGCGTGACCTCGGATCGAGCCCCGCATCAGGCTCCTCCGCTGGGAGCCTGCTTCTTCCTCTCCCACTCCCCCTGCTTGTGTTCCCTCTCTCGCTGGCTGTCTCTCTCTCCATCAAATAAATAAATAAAATATTAAAAAAAAAAGAATTACCCAGTAAGAAGCCAGGTATGATTCCCCGTACATCCCCTAGCATCATCACATGGTGAGTGTATACTAGGGAACCAGTAAGTGCTTATTCAATAGATGGATGGATGGATGAATGGATGGATGGATGGATGGATGGATGGATGGATGGATGAATGGATGGATGAATGGATGGATGGATGGATGAATGGATGGATGGATGGATGAATGGATGGATGGATGGATGGATGGATGGATGGATGGATGGATGAATGGATGGATGAATGGATGGATGGATGGATGAAGTAAATGAATGTATAGGCAGATGGATGGGTAAATGAATGAACGGATAAAAGGAAGGATGGGTACGTATACAAACAATGGGTAGATGACTAGCCTTGACAATTTCCAGTGGACGATACTGCCATTTGGTACATATTTTCCAGCTGTTATGGTATACAAGTCCTCATTACTCCAGGCATTGAATGTTGCCCATATTAATTTGGACAATGTTTCAATAAAGAAAAGAAAAAGAAAAGTTCCATGAATCCCATAAACCTATTTTGAGCCCTGAGCTCTGGGCTGGGTGCAGGATCCTCAGAGAGCCCACCTGTTAGCAGAATTATGAGCAGAGTGATAGATGCCATGGGTACACGTAGTCAAGGAAGGGGAAAAGCAGGGGGTCCCCAACTCCCCCGGGCAGATCTACTCTGTGAATATAGCCTCTCTTGACACAGTCAGCGTGGTGCTTTACTACCATGTGTCCCCTCGTGGATATCAGTCTCCAGGAGCGCAGGGACCACGTGTGGCTTTGTTCACCCTTTTCATCCCAACACTAATCTGTGACTGATGGGTGGTAGGTTTTCAACAAATATGCGATGATTGACTGAATGAATAAAATAAGCAGGAAGCTTCCCAGAGAAGGTGAGCTGTATTCTTGCAAATGAAGAGAAATTGTTCAGGTCGGCAAGGTCAGAAAGGACTTTGCCGGTAGGCGAGACAGACAGGTGCAGAGGCTCAGAGGGGCAGCGGGTGATGAGTGCAGAGAAGCCCATTCAGCTCCTTCGGCCAGAAACATAAAGGGACTCCGGAGAAGGGGCGACTGGGGGTGGACAGGCAAGCAGGGACCACCCTGGGAGGCCGGACAGTGTCCCTTTGGGGACATGGTCTTATCGAAGACTTTTATTTATTTATTTATTTATTTATTTATTTATTTATTTATTTATTTTAAGATTTTACTTATTTATTTGACAGAGATAGAGACAGCCAGCGAGAGAGGGAACACAAGCAGGGGGAGTGGGAGAGGAAGAAGAAGGCTCACAGCCGAGGAGCCTGATGTGGGGCTCGATCCCATAACGCCAGGATCATGCCCTGAGCCGAAGGCAGACGCTTAACTGCTGTGCCACCCAGGCGCCCCTATCGAAGACTTTTAAACAGGAAAGCGAGAGCCTCAGACTAGCCCTTTCCCTAGGTCCTTCTGGGAGCAGAGTGGAGGGCAGACAGGGCAGGTTTTACCATCGCCGTGAGAGGGGTGGTCCCTTCCCCTGAGACCTTGGGCGGAGTCCGAAACCAGTCGGGATCTCAGCTGACCCATCTGCAGATTGAGAGGTTGGGCTAGACACCCCTGAGGTCCCTGCAGCTTCGAACACGCTAGGACCTCGGTATGAAAGCCCGCGCTGGGTTTGGCGAAGCCGCTAACATTCCCCCGCAAGCACCGCCCTTGTGCGTAATGGTTCTTTTAAAGCCACTCAGTGCTGTATTGACAGAAATTAAATTAGCCATCAGCGCAGGCAATCAGCGGCTACGGGACTGTTAAAGGTAATAAAGACAATGCTCTCAAACCAGAGTCAATTACGCTGTGACACTGGCGAGCAGAAGGGACAGCTGCTTCTGATGGGAAAGGTGGCCAGGGACGCCAGCCTCCCACCCCTGAGACGCCGGCCTCCCACCCCGGAGATGCAGGTTCAAGCCTCACCTCGAGGTGTTGCTCCTAATTGGGACAGTCAGTGCGAAGCCGATGTGCCCCTGGGGACACTGCCCTTGGGGGGGAATGTAAAGGCCAAGTGACTTCAGAGGGGAGTGGAGTCAGGGGTCCTGTGGATACAGAGGGGGCCAGACAAACTCACAGACCCCTCCCAAACAGGAATTCCACCAGCGTGGAGTCAGGAGCCGGTGCTGAATCTCCGACTCCGCTCCAGGCTCCTGGGCCCCTCAGGGCAAGGACGGTCATCTCTCTGACCCTCAGGCTCCTCTTCTCCCCAGAAACCATAATGGGAAGTGGGTTACCAGGATGTTTTGATAATTTTGAGATTCCTTCTGCCAGGCTCCTGGCTCAGGGGGGAGAACTGTGACTCTGAGGACGGGCCCAGCACCACGTCTATCCCCACAGTCCTAGGATTACTCACCTTTTCTGTGTATGGGGAGGCGGGGGGAGAGCAGTAGGAAGAAGAAATGCAACAGCCAGGGAACTAGAGGCTTCCATCTCTCTCTTGAGCCTGTTCTTATGTGTGCGGCTGGGCGGACTGTTTTCTCCTCTATACAAGGGGTTGAGTCAAAGAAGACGCAACAGGCAATCGTGCTTTAACACTCGTTTTGAAAACACCAAAGGCTCCAACACGACCTAATAGTTAGGGACAGCTACCTTACGCCAGTTAGAATGGCAAAAATAGACAAAGCAAGAAACAACAATTGCTGGAGAGGATGCGGAGAAAGGGGATCCCTCCTACATTGTTGGTGGGAATGCAAGTTGGTACAGCCATTCTGGAAAACAGTGTGGAGGTCCCTTAAAAAGTTAAAAATTGAGCTACCCTATGACCCAGCCATTGCACTACTGGGTGTTTACCCCAAAGATACAGACATAGTGAAGAGAAGGGCCATATGCACCCCAATGTTCATAGCAGCATTGTCCACAATAGCTAAATCGTGGAAGGAGCCGAGATGTCCTTCAACAGATGACTGGATTAAGAAGATGTGGTCCATATATACAATGGAATATTACTCAGCTGTCAGAAAGAATGAGTTCTCAACATTTGCTGCAACATGGACGGCACTGGAGGAGATAATGCTTAGTGAAATAAGTCAAGCAGAGAAAGACAAATATCATATGATTTCTCTCATCTATGGAACATAAGAAATAGGATGATCAGTAGGGGAAGAAAGGGATAAAGAAAGGGGGGGTAATCAGAAGGGGGAATGAAACATGAGAGACTGTGGACTCTGAGAAAAAAACTGAGGGCTTCAGAGGGGAGGGGGGTGGGGGAATGGGATACCGGTGATGGGTAGTAAGGAGGGCACGTATTGCATGGTGCACTGGGTGTTATACACAACTAATGAATCATCGAGCCTTACATCGGAAACCGGGGATGTACTGTATGGTGACTAACATAATATAATAAAAAATCATTAAAAAAAAAAAAAAGTTAGGGACAGCTGAGCCCCGCTTGGATTTCATGTTTGCATATGTGTGATTTCATCCCTGAGAAACACTTGGGGAGCACTAAGGGAAGCAGAACACATTCAGGACCCAGCCGGCTGGAGTTGCATGGAAGCACAGAGCCCATGCACGCCCTTCACACATCTTCCTGCTCCCTCAGCTCCCGAGTGCACCCAGTCACACTCGGCGGCGTGTGACTTCCCCACCGATGCCAGATAACCCCTCACAGCACTCACGGTAACTCCTCACCACACCCCTTCCGATGCCCACTGTCACCCCCCTCGCAAACTGCCGGCTTTTCACAAGTGAAGTGCCGTATTGATGGCCACGTTCATACCTTCCTCAAGGATTTAACAGAAAGCAGCGCGATGATTTTTAAAAATCCTTATCTACTTAAAAAAAATTAGGTGAAATTCGCATAATATTAACACCGTTAACTTTTCTAAAATTCACATAACTGTTATGAAATTCACATAATGTAATACCGTTAACTGTTTCAAAATGGAAAATTCTGTGGCATTTCTTATATTCACAGTGTTGGATGACCATTGGTTATATGAAGTTGCAAACATTTTCATCCCCCCAAAGGGGGCTTCTCTTCTCATAAAGCGTTGCTGATGACATTTTTGAATGTATGGCCCCCTTTTGAATGTGTGGTCCCCTTTTCACCACAACCCCTGTGGTTTTCACTGGGGTATTTTGCGAAGTGGATGGTTCTATAGCAAGACCAGCTGTACGTCAATCTACATATTTGGTGATGCCGACTGTGTTCGTCTGGGTTCTCCAGAGCAACAGTGCCAATAGGAGATACAGAAATATTAAATATGTATAGATAGATAATTACATAGATTATATTAGATTGTGTTAAATATACTTATATCTATGTCTATATATATGTTTACTGTAAGGCATTGATTGGCTCACTTAATGATGGAGGCTGAGAAGTCCGAGATCGGCAGTCAGCAAGCTGGAGACCAGGAGAGCCGATGGGGTAATTCCAGCATGAGTCCAGTCTGAGGGCAGGGAACAGCTTGAAGACAGTCAGGTGGAGAAAACAAATTCCTTCTTCATCAGCCTTTGTTCTACTCACACCTTCAACTGATTGGATGAGGCCCACCTACACAGGGGCAAGCCATCTGCTTTCTCAGTCTGCGGATTCAAATGTTACTCTCATCCAGAAACACCCTCACAGACACACTCAGAATCCTGTCTGACCAGATGTGTGAGCTTCTCATGGCCCAGTCAAGGTGACACAAAAAATTAACCATCACATTGAATAATGACACTTCGGTGCCAAGAAAAACACAGCTTAGACACCACTGGGAGAGCCCACAACCCTCAGGCATGAAAGGGGGAGCCCCCAGAGCAGGCCAGGAGAGAGAGGGGCCTGCCTAGAAAGTCACACAAATTTCTAGGTGTGCTGTTCGTGCTGATTGTCTAGTTGGGGGTGATGTGGTGGCTTGGGGAGGAGGGAGCTCAGAGATGCAAGGTGACAGCGGGAGATGTGAGAAGCAGCTCAGAGATGTTGCCCACACTGAGAGCGGCTGAAAGACTTATTCGTGGAGGTCAAATATTTACTTTTAGGTCACATGCTTTGCTACGTTGGTCTATGATATGATCAGTTTCTTATATTGATTCTGTACCTGCAACTTTACTGAACTCATTTATTACTTCGAATAGTTTTCTGGTGGAGTCTTTAGGGCTTTCTATATATAATACCATGTCATCCGCAAATAGTGACAGTTTTACTTTTCCCTTTCTGATTTGGATGCATTTTATGTTTTTTTCTTGCCAATTGCTCCTGCTAGGACTTCCAGTACTGTGCTGAACAGAAGCGGTGAGAGCAAGAGTCCTTGTTCCATTCCGATCTTAGAGGATTGACCATTTTCTATTACTCCCGACCTTATGAAATTCTGCTAAACGCAGCCCCTGTGTTGCTTGGAAAGCAGCCCATGGGGATCTTCGTCCACAGTCTGCAGAGTTCTCCACACTGTGGAGGAAAAATCTCTTTATTTCCACATTTGTTGGTGGACACTCAGACAGTGCCTTAGTCCAGGCTCCAGGTCATGAGCTCAGAACATCCAAAGAGGATGTGTGAACCCCTGCTAGTGAGCAGCCTGAATGCAATGCTGCCTTCAGGACTGGTTTGAACAAGAGGCCCATGAGTTCCCACAGGCTGACTTCATTTCTCCGTGTCCTCTCGTGCCACCATCCTCTAGACGCTGGCCTTGGCCCAGGCACTATCTCCAGTCATCCCCTCCACATCGCTTCAACCCACCCCAATATGGTGTCTGTTCCCACCACTCCATTGGTGTCCAGGGACTCCCATCGTGCGCCCAATAAACGAGCACTTCTCTATCTTTCTCTTGCTTGACAAGCTCTCTCCTTGGAACCCCATATGTCCCTCACACTTTACCTATCCAAAACTGAGCTCATTTCTTCTTCATCAAAACTATTATGGGTTTCCAATCTCAAAAATGGCTCCATAGCAGTCATGGTTATAGTGGTACCGTGATGGAAGGAGTTATCAAGCATTTAGATGTGCTCTGGAAATTCTGTGTTTCTATTTTCCCACTAATAACAATAATAGGGTTTCCATAAATGTGTAAGGAATAAGATGCCGCCATGGTGACCTATCTTGGGGTTACTTTGTATGTATGGTTCTTCATCTTTTTTAAGTATTCCAGTGACCGACCTTGCAGCCACCATGTTAAAAAGAAAGAAAGAAAGAAAGAAAGAAAGAAAGAAAGAAAGAAAGAAAGAAAGGAAGGAAGGAAGGAAGGAAGGAAGAAGGAAGGAAGGAAGGAAGGAAGGAAGAGAGAGAGAGAGAGAGAGAGAGAAAGAAAGAAAGAAAGAAAGAAAGAAAGAAAGGGAAAAAATGAATTCCTGCTCTTACCACCTGAAATAGTTTATCCTGTCCAAAGCCAAAATACTCATTTCAAGTGATCCAGCCCCAAGGGGAGTCTGGCCATGGTATTTCCAAAAGAACTAAATGAGAAGGCAAGTTCTCATGATGAAGTTAATTCATTCTCTAATTTGGGCAGAATATTATTAATGCTTCTCTTCCATCACTTGAAAGAAAGAGCCCAGATAATAATAATTAATAATGATCACAATATGAACATGAATAATGATTCCTATGGACCAGGCACTATTCTAAGTTCTTCCTCTACACGAACTTATTTTATTCTTGTAACGGGGAGATAGTGTTACCAGGCACACTTTGCAGGAAAGGAAACTTGTCTAAAATCACACAAGTAGTGAGCGGTCAAGCCAGGCTTTGAGCCTGGTGGAGTCCCTGTCCTGAACCGTCATGCACTCCTGTTCCCTTGATGACCTTACATCACTCAATCACACGCGTGCATGTGCACACATGTGCACGCACACATACGTTGCATACTTGTCTCCGGGATGCCTTCTCTGATGCCTGACATGTGGCTCTTGTCGCCCATCCTGGCTGCTTCCACCGCCTTCTGAGGCACGAGGCAGGATGGCAGCCCTTCCATAGTCAAGGTCTCCGGGGTAGGGTCTTGACTCCGCCACGGTTCCTGCACGTGACCTTGGGCACATTATAGATCCCCTCTGAGGCTTAGTTTCCCCGTGTGTAAAAAGAGGGAACTAGCAGCTGGGAGGACGACAGCGTGGGGTCTAGCACCCAGTCAACCCTCTATGGATGGCGGTCATTACGGCCCGGCTACCATGATTGTTGTCATTTTCACGCAGTACGTTGTCACGACCTCGTCATCACGGCCTCGTTCCAATATTTGCCCTCAGGACCTGGTTTAGAACTTAGCCGTCAGCAGGCACCTAATTACACGTTTGTTGGATGGAATTTAGTATCTTCGGGTGGACTCAACGCATCTTTCCATGCCTCGTTCAAGGCAGATGACCATTCTTTTAAAAGACATGCTTAGGTTGGTAGTTTCCTTTATAAATGAATGTTAACAACAGTTGAAAATATGTGTTCAATATATTTTTTTGTGCTGCCAGTTCTTAGTCATCTTTTAATTAAAAGTACTTTTTATTGAATGTTAAACTGTCAAGATTGTCTTTGTGTGAAGAGTGGGGAAGGTTGCCATGGAGAGGTGCATGTTGCTATGTGACTCTTGAGTCAGAGCCGGAATCAAAATGGTAATGGTCATGTCAATTTTGATATAAAAAAAAAAAAAAAGGATCCTCAACAGCTTCATTAAAAGGGGGAACTTTTATTTCTTCCTTTCTTGTCATTGTGCCAAGAATAACAGAAGGGGAAATATTGGATTTTGTAAAGAGGCAGACAATGGGGCCAGCTGCCTGCACTGTCAATGGTGAGAAAGTTCATATCAATTTGCTGGAGGAGTCATGGATGGCCCCCTTTCTCCGGATTGGCTACTCCGTGGGAGGGCTCTTTCTTTCCTTTTTTTTTTTTTCTTTTCCCTTAATTTCTTCCTATTGGAATCTGTGGTTGTTCTGGCTTGGACCCAACATCTCAGATGGGTTCAGGGACAGTGCCCTCCAGACCTCCCTGTTGGACTCATCCTGCCAAGCGAGGTCCAGGTCTTGTTCAGGTCCTGCAGATTATAAGGAAGTGGGGACTCACCTTGGGGGCCGCAGGCTGGCTCTGCCCTGTTCAGGGCAAGAACATCGCGCCCAGGGCTTGAACCTTTTTTTTTGCACGTGCGGATGCACGAACAAAGCCTCATTGTGTTCCAGAGGGTTTCGCATTAGCTGAGAGTCTGGGCATCCCTATTCCTTTGCAGCAAGTGCACCTTTGCTTAAGCTCTTCCCTTCTCTCGGCATGCTTTTCCTCTCCTTGCCACCTAGCCTCTTCTTCCTGCTTTAAGACCCCAAGCTAGTCTTTCATTATTCCTTGCAGCCTAGCATAGCGGTCAAGCGCACAGGCTCTGGAGACAGAACGCTTGCACTGCCACGTTCAAGCTGAGTGACTTGGGTAAGTTTCACAGCCTCTCTCTGCCCAGATGTTTGAAGTCCTCACGGGGGAAGGGAAGGTTACCCTCTCCTTTCCCTGCTGCTTGGTCCAGCCGGCTTTTGCTAACACACTGTAGGTCTCCTTATTCGTTTGTCCAGCGGCTGGAGTTTCAGTGGCAAGGGACAGGAGACTACGTCTACGGGTCAGTTGGTGTTACCTGTGGGGAGATGTTACTTACCTAAATACTGCCTTTAATGGGACCCTGTCTGAGAGGCCTTTCTCTCTTCTGAAGATTTTGCTCTGAGTTAACTTCCCAGAACGCCGGCGTCTCCTACTCCATCGGGCCGGATATAATGATTTCTTTTTTCAAGTGGTTTGTAACGGTGCTTCAGTACTGGCTGGCTGAATGGGTAGCTTGTGAAAGAAACCTTTGCTAAGCTCCTGCTGCATGTCCAGCGCAGATCTGGATCCTGTGAGCTATACAACGAGCATAAAAATGGAGGCTAGGTAGTTTGAAGCATGGGCCAAGGGGGGAAGATCTTGTGAGTTAAATCATGTTCACTCAAAAGAGGTCCACGTCCTAACTCCTGGCACCTGTCGGTGTGATCTTATTTGGACATAGAGCCTTTGCAGGTGATCGAGTTCTTATGAGGTCCTTAGGGTGGGCTCTAATACAACAAAATAAAAATTTGGACACAGAGACAGACACACATCTAGGGAGAACGTTCCACCAAGAGAAAGGTGGGGATGGGTGACGTGTCTGTAACCCAAGGCACGCCCAAGACTGCCAGAAAAGCACCAGAAGTTAGGAGAGACGCCTGGAGGAGATTCTCCCTCACAGCCCTCAGAAGGAACCACTCTGTTGATACCTGGATCTCACGCTTCTAGACTCCACAACTGAGACAGATTTCTTTTGTTTGTGGTTCTTGTTATGGCAAACCTAGGAAATGAATACAGGACATTAGCCAGGCCTGGCAAACTCCAGAGTAAGGTGGCAGGTGTGAAATACAATGTGGGATTAAGTGTTCCATGAGCGGACAGGAGGGCAGATGGCATCCAGGGAGGCTTCCTGGAAGAGGTGGCCCTGTGCTGAGCTTCAAAAGGTGGGTACGATTGAGATCTGTGAGATGAAGTGTGGAGTTGAGCAGGCAGGGGAAAGAACTTGAGAGAGAGGTCAGGGCTGAGGGTGTTTGTGCCAGGCCCTGTAGCCTTTTTTCCCCCACCCTGGAATGGAATTACCTTCTTCCCAATTTGTTGAATAAGGCAACAGTGTCTCATCAAAAAAGAAACCACCCCTTTCTCCCTTGGAATTCCCTGGTACAAGCTAACTCAATCTTTCCGTGGGAAGTTGTGATTTGGAAAAGCATGTTGTTCAAGCAACAGGTGAGACTGTGCTTGCTTATTTCAGGCCAGAATCCATGGAGGCGTCTGGAAATCCTGCCTCAGTTGGAATAGTTGGAGATCGGAGCTGGCCAGGGACCACGTTCCTCTGCTAAGTGTCTTATTGTCACCCATCTCCAGGGACAGTGACATCCTGTGCAGGGCTTCTGAAGAGATCTCTGAATGCCTGAATGTTTGCAATTATGAAGTGTTAAATCATCGCATCTGAAACAGGGAAGTGTGGGGGCTAAGCGTTCCCCTCAAACTCTAAAAACCAGAGTCAGTGGTGCTTTATTCATGGTGATGACCAGACCAGACGGAGGTGGGAAGTCGGTGGCTGGAGGAGCTGGGCGAGGGGCACCTGGGGCACCCGACTTCTAAGTCTAACTCCCTTCTCAAATAAAAGGCCCATACGAGAAGCCGAAGGGCACGCAGATTTATCTCCCCTCCCCCACAGTTCATCGGCACCCGCCTTGGACCCACGCCCCACGCCCTTTGGGCCTCAGGTCGGTGATTTCTGCTTTCATCCAGCAATGCTTGCGTCCTCGAGGGCCGTGCTGGGGGCATGGGCTCCGCGAGTGCCCGCCGGTCCAGGCTGTGCGTGTGCACACACACGTTGGCGGGAGAGGGGTGGCGGTGCCGGCGGTGTCCTGGGAGCTGCCCCTCTGTTGGGCGCTGGGGGTGCGAGCTCGGTCTTGTGTGTGCTTGTGCCCAAGGTGCGGGGTGTTCCCCGTGTCCTGGGCAGGGCGGAGGGCTGGCGCAGCACGTGGTCACCGAGTGTCGGCTTGGATGCGTCTGCGGGGGGTGGGGGTTCATGAGCGTGGCTGTGTTGGTGGGCGAAGATGTGGGTCGCTCTTCACCTTGGACCACGGCCTTTGGGGCATCACACTCCCCTTTTCCAGACTGTCCCCACTGGTGCCCAAACCAGAAAATGCAGCTTCATCTTTTTCCTTCTTGCTTACCTTGCTGGCTGCTATGTACCCGCCCCCCTTTTTATCCCTTATTTTCCTGTCCATGACATCATCCAAACCCTCAATGAGGGAAAGAGGAGATTTAAAAAAATAAAAAAAATCCTTCCCTGGCAACCAAAATACCTTTAATGTAGCATAATTACCACCGCTCTGCCCCTTCTCCCTCCCCCGCTGGGACAATTCCACAAGCCCTACAACATACACTTAAATCTTCAACTTCTCAGAGACACTACACGCAGACGGGAAAGATTTGATTAAAATTACAGTGCTTTAAGTTCAACTTCACCTATGAAGGAAAAAAAAAAAACAACAGATCGGGTGCTGGACTTTTTTTTTCCTTTCCCAGAGAAATAACTAGGCCACGGTAATTACCCAGGACCCCGCTGCGCGCCCTCAAAGGCTCCCCCGGTGGTATTTTCCTGCTACCTGTCTTTGTAGAGATGTTGACATCAACATGAGTGATAACAGTGCCAGTGTGGAGGGGTTCTCTCTGTCTCCCTCTCTCTTTCCCTCCCTTCCTTCCTTCCTCCCTCCTTCCTTCCTTCCTTCCTTCCTTCCTTCCTTCCTTCCTTCCTTTCTTCCTTCCTTCCTTCCTTCACTGCTTCTTCATTTCAATCCTCCTCCAAAACAGGGGAGGAGGGAAGAAAAGCAAATGCATTCTCTGTCCATGTTGGGGGAACACTCTCCAGTCTCTATCCTGTGCATCTGGGGCTGCTCCCTGAAGGGTGAGACTGATGGGGAGCCTCCCACAACCGCAGGCCTGCGTGCCTGCCTCCTCCAGGAAGCCTTCCTGGGAGCCCCGCACTCCTGGGCACCCTCTCGGAGCTCTCCCTTTCCCTGTGTGACAATAGGAGAGCGCTCTCTGCCACTGTGGTTATTTTAGGGCATGTTCCTCTCCTGGGGCTTGAGAGCTCCCCAAGTACAGCCTTGGTTCTCTTTAGTGCCGCCTGAAACTCTGCAGCCAGTTGGGGACACTCAGCAGGGACACCTCTCCAGTTGGGCACAATCAGGACAGTGCCCAGGGCACTTTTAGGGACCCGCAAAAATATTTTAATTTCTTTTAAAATCAAAGAGAAAAAATCATTAAAATAATATAATTAATAATGTAACATAACACCAATACAGGCATAAACCATTTTTATGGGGCCATGGAGGGTGGCTGTTCGCATTCCCTCTTTCGGATCGTGGCTTCCAGAGCAAGCCTTCCTCAGTCAGGAGCCTCTCCCGGGCCTCAGAGGCTTCCTCGCTGCACACCTGCCGCACTGAAAGTGACAGAGCCGGTTAAGCCTGGTTCACCTCTCTGGGCTTCTCGGGATCCACTGTCTCATCCTTTCAGGGTTCGTGTGCTCACTCGGATCACCTTTGGTTGTGCACCGCACTTGAAAGTTAGTATGGGCAGGATGGTCCCCAGGTCTGGAGTCAGAAGAGGCGGCTTCCAGGCTTGGGGCTGTGACTTGCTTGCTGCTGAGCCAGAGGATGGCGTTTGGCCTCTGTGAGTCCATTTGCTCATCTGTCAAATGGGCAGCGTTAGCCCGCCAGCGTTTCATGAGGACTCCTCTGTGGATCCGGGAGATAAGCCTGGGAAGCCCCGGCTCACAAGAGAAATGGGAGAAATGTCCAGAAAATGGAAGTTCAGGAAGTGTGGTCACCCTCTCTGGGTCACTGTCTAGCCTGGCTCGGGTACCACTCTGGCTGAAGCCAATGGGACAGCCTGGTAGCCGTCTCGGTGGCCACAGCCCTTATGCTTATGCACGATACAGGCTGTGCTTCCACCTGCAAAGGGGAAGGTCATCAGAGGATGCGAGGAACGCCACCTGGGCTCTTCACCTGTGTGGCCTCTCAGCTGTGTATTTTTGGGCAAGTTGCTTCCCCCCCTGGGTCTCAGCCTCCTTATTCATTTACTTATCACTGGGGAGGCCGCACTACACGAGTTCTTTATCCGGCAGAGCCTGGTAGGTGGCTGGGGTCATTTTCAGCCCTGAATCTGATGGTTCCGTGACGTGTGTCTCTCCCAGGAAGCTCTGATTTTTCCCAGATGGGCCAAGGTTGGGTTTCCTTGTTGCCTGGCACTCTCCCCCTGCTTTCTCAGCATGGATTCTAAATGTCAAGCTCCCGAAACTGCGTTATGTACACCACTTGGGTTAGAAAAGGGCCCAGTTAGCGCTGCGGTGTTCAGCAGGGAGGAGGGAGGGAAGCTGATGTGCTGACGATTGGCAGCTCCAGGCTGGGGAAGCGCCCTGGACCCAAGGGGAGTCAACGCACCCCACCTCCTCTGGGCAGGATGGGGCAGAGTGGCCGGGACTCAGCCTGCAAGGTCAGGGCAGCCTAGCCCCACAGCAACGACCGGAGAAGCACATTTGAAAAATCGTGACCTGCTTCCCCCAGTTTCCATCCATCTGTGGTCCTTTCTTGCTTGCCAGTGAGATTTGGCTAATGCCACATCTTCTCCCATCCAGAAAGCAAAGAGGTACAAACCTAGGCTAAGCGAAGGCAAATAGTGTTCACTGAGCTCAGCACTTCTGCTCCCAGACGTTTTCGGGGATAGGTGGCTGTTACGGTCCTCATTTTATAGCGGAAGAAGTTGAGGTTGACAGAAGTTAATAACTCACGCGTGGTCACACAGCTGCTAAATGGCCGAGCAAAAGTCAAACCTCTGTAGTCAACCCAAAGGCTATATAAGAGTGTGTGTGTGTGTGTGCACGTGTGTGCATGTGTGTGTGTGTTTCATTGCCATTATGGTTATCAATCATGCAATTATTAATGGAGCCCTTAGTGTTTAAATTTTATCAAGATCAGGACAGGTAAGTAGTACCTTCCAGATGGTATAGATAGGATCCATTTCTGCTAATCCTAGGAGACAGACAACATCGTTCCCTTTGCACAGGAGGAGAAATTGAGGTGCAGAAAGATGAGGCCAACTGTCCGAAGTTGCCGGCTAGTAAGTCGTAAAGTCGAGGTCGCATTCAGATGCATGCATTATAACCAGTTCAATTACGTGCTGTCTGCGCTGGTCTTGACCTGGTGCTGGGCATAAGTCACACGCACACGCGTGCACACGTGCAGGCACAAAGCCTTCCTCCCTCCAGATCCTCAGTGGGGTTGGGGTGCCCGGACTACCCTGTGAATGGCTGGTAGCTGGCCGTGAGGCTCCCTGGCAACTCAGAATGGCCTGTTCTTCCCCTGCATTCCAGGCAGCCGTGATGACATGTGAGAACCTCCTTTTTTTCTTTAAATACCGTAACAGCACCGATGACGATTTTACAAGCGATGCCATTTGTAACATCCCGTCCAGCCTCTTCAAAAGGAGAAACTATTTTCATTGTCACATGATTCTTCTGCTATTTCACATAATTGTAAGCTGGTTGTGTATTTTCTTTTGCATTTGGCTTTTTTTTTTTAATTTGCGTTTTTATCATAAACTTTTCATCATGTTTTTGCATATGCCTCATGCTGATCACTTTTAGGGACTAGAATGTTCTACGTGGAGATTCTCATAGTTTATTAATCCATTTCTTCAGTGTTGAACTTGAAGCTTATTTTATTTTTTAATTTTTATTTATTTCTTTTTTGAAGCTTATTTTAATTTAAATGTCTCTATTACAATGGAGAGGCATATTCCCACCGCTTATTTACTTTTTGTGTTTACTCTCATTTGCAATCTGCTATTCCCTTTGACCCAGTTATTTATCGATACGTGTTATGTACAAATCTGAATGCAAGCATATAAAATACATCTTTTGTCATATTTTATATTTTCTCCTAATTCTGTTGTCCTGTTGTCTCTATTTGTTTTTATCCTATGCTGTTTAATTTTTATATGTAGTAAGACACTGGTCCTTTCTTTGAGATTTCTTCTATTATGTTGTAATCCTTCGCAATTCCAATAAATACTTGATTATTTTTACTAATATTTACATTTTTTTTCTCATTTCAATCTATTCATCAGAATCTATTCTAGTTCATAGAACACAATTTGAATCTAAATTGATTTCCTCCCAAATCGCTAAGTAATTATTCTAAACTCTTATTAAATAAGCATTTTTCTTTCTTATTTGTCATTTCTGACTCACTCAATAAATATTTATGAGTCGTTGCTATGTGGCAAGCACCTGCTCGGTCCTGGGAATAGACTGAGCAGGACACAGTCAGGATGGCCTCACACACTGTCTGGGCTTCCTACTTAATTTCACTGATTGGCTTGTCTGGTCTATGTTCTTACCACACCATTTCAGTTCTTGTGGTTCTATAATATATTTCAATATATGGGAAGTCATGTTTGCTTCTCTTTTTCACATACGACTTAGGAAAACTGTATCTATTTTTTTTCCAGAAGAATCTCACCATCATTTTATCTGATCTTTAATAAAACTGGTACATGACCATTTTCCACTCTGTCTGCCAATCCAGGCTTGTTCGGAGAGCCATTATCTGGAACCGGGGTGGAGAATCATGGATTCTCTGAGTTGAAAGAGACATCTAGGAGCACTTGCCATGGGCTGTTGGAGGAGTCATGGGTTACATTTGTACCTTTCCTGCAGGTGCATCTCCAACTAAAAGAAAATCTGCCCGCAGTACAGAAACTCGTGCTTGGGAATTACTGATCTAGTGGAACATTCCATCTGATTTTGGATCTTTCCAATGACCCCACGAAGCGGTTGTCGATACTGTGCTGGAAGGCTCTTAATAATGAGGAACTCACTTCTTGGTTTTGTTGTCTTCCCAGTTAGAGCTCCGAAAAGATGGGAAGCTTGCTTTGTGTCTCTGGATAGAAAAAGGGGGTGGCTAAACTTGGCTCGATCGCTCTGAGCTTTGAGTCCCTCAAACAGAGCACCTGAGAACCCTCAGGCAAATAGCAAATACCAGTGTCCATTCAAGTCACTACTGATTCTTTTCTGCCCTGGGGAAGGCAGAGCTATTGTTCAACTGTCAAGGAGCAATATTTATCAGCAATGTGTGAACCTCAATCCATTTGGCTGAGCTCCCTAGACTTGACCCTGAACTGTAACCTCCATCTGGGGGAGCCAAGAACCGCTGTTCTATGGGAATTCCTCCAAACCATGATGCGTCTTCTTTCTTGATTTTTCTTTCTTTCTTTTAAAAATCCCAGTGGGTATTTTTATTTCTCCTCTCCATTTCAGTTTTCTCTAAGTTTTTGACTTCTCCTTTGGATGGAACAAATGACTGCAGAGAACAAAATTGGAATGGACTTTTTTTTTAAGTCCTCAAAAAATAATAATTAAGAGAGAGAGAAAGAAATGGGGAAAAAAAAAAAAAAGAAAGTCCGTCTGGATTTGGTTCCAGTTTCGGTAGTTTCAGGCCTATGCTTATTTTAGCCAAGCCATTTGTCCCATCCCTATTTATACAACAGGATGCAGAACGAGTTGTTCCTGCCGGGTCCTGCTGCCTGTCAAAAAGAAATCTGTCTTGGAGGAGAAGCCAATTAGCTCATCGCCTTTCGTTTGGATGTGTTTTGCTCTTGCCCCAGTCATGCTCAGCGCTGAGCTAGAGTCCGGTGAGGGTGCAGGGCGGCGCCCACCAGGTCAGCCTCGCGGCGAGGGAAGAGCGCTGGAGGCACAGGACCTGGAATGCAGACTGTCTCTTCTTGACCCCACAATCTTAGCTGAGTTTTCTTCCTCAGCATGCTCCTCTGAAAAATGGAAATAGCAGCAGTCATAGCACCCGCCTCTCAATATTGCAAGTTTAGCACAATTATATCATAATAGCAATACTAATGACGACAGCAATTATAAAAGTCACCGCTTTGTATGTGGCAGGCGCTGGGCTACGGGCTCTGGGTGGAAGGACTCATGCAATCCTCATGGTAACCTGAGTGTAAGCTTTGATACTAGCCCCCGTTTGCAAATGGAAGGTCGAGCTGCTCTCGAAAGGACACCTCGCAGGTCCCAGAGTGACAGCGTGGAGGCTTCGCCATCACCCAGCGAGGACACTCTGAAATGACAAGCCAGAGACCTGAGGCCCGGGAGGTGAGCGATGTCCCTCAAGTACCAGCACCGAAGTGCAAACACGAGCGTCCCCAACTGACTTTTGTATTTTTTAGGGTGATGCTAACAATTTCGACAGCCCCCAGCCTTCCAGCAGCTAGCACAATACAAGTTCATGTCCATTAGAAACAAGAGACCTCAAAACACACTGCATTTAGGGCTCGCATAACAGACTGGCGTGGGTGTCTGTATTTGGTGGGTGGCCCTCCTCCACTCGGTGACTCAGGGACCTGGATCTTTCCCAGTAGCTCTTTCTGCTTTCTCCGTCCATCTAATGGCTGAGAAGAGATGATGGAGAACACACCTGGGCTCTTTAACCACCACTTACATTTCACTGGTAGCAACTGGTCACATGGACCCACCTAGACGCAAAGGAGCCTGAGAAATGTAGTCCTGAGTTGGACAGCGGTTTCCCAGTAAGAACTCAGAGGCGCTCCCATTTTGGTAGACAGCATACTGCTTCCGTTACTACCGCTCACCCGCTTTCATCTGCCAGAATCGCAAATACTTGAGGCAGAGAGGTTCATCATCTGGCCTTTCCCTAAAATACAGCTAAAACATTGGCGATCATGCCTCAAGTTATCTGGAGACTTGGAACCAGCCTCTCCTGGACTTTGCTACAGGAATCGTAGAAGATTCCAGAGCACTCCCTTAGAAGCAAGCTGAACTCCTCTCTCACAAATCATCTTCAGCACGGGTCCTGCAAGCTCCACCTTGTGTCTCTCTTCTGTGCAATGTTTTATGTAACCTGGTTTTCCTTTTTAGAATTTCTCACGAAGATAAAAAAGAAGTGCACGTTCCCACCTGGGCTCCACCTCTGCGTTTCTTGGACCCAAATATTTCCATGCAGGATTATTATTTTTAATAGGAGAGCTGTAACTTGGAACGAGCCCTGTAAGTACAAAACTCATACTTAGTTGCAGAGAGAGGGAAAAGGGAAAACAAATATCAACCTTAGAAACAAAGACACGTGAGCACAGGCACGCCCCACTGAAGTGAGCTGCGGTGAGAGCATCATTTCGTCAAAAAATATGATTTCTTTTTCACCATCAATATGTGGGGTTCACAGCTACTCATTGGATAAAAGCAAAAAATAGTCCAGAAAAATCTAAAATCTGTATCAGAGAGAGAGCACACACACATTTAAGTTACTTATAGATATCTTAGCATTCCCCAGTTTTAGAGCTGGTTGCAAATTTAGAGCTCATCCCAACCATTGTTCTCATTCTATTCTTGAGGACACGAGGAGTCAGGGCTGTGACTCTCTTTCCAAAACTCTGTCCTCCTGCGCTCCTCTCTGGTTGGCTGCCAGATCTATCATCCTAAAGTAAATATATATATATGTAAGTAAATGACGAAATCGCATCATTGCTTGAAACCCTTCAAATGGCCATCACCCAACAGATGACTTCCTTCCATCAACCCAACCCCATCCCTATGGCTCCTTCTCCTCCCACTCCCTGCCTCCCTACTCTCGCTTCCCTGGCTTCATCCACCTTGCGGGTCATGCCAACAGGGGGGTCCCTGGGCCTGAATTTCCTTGATTCTGCGTCCTCCTTTGCTCAGAGGTCAACTCTGGCAAACAGACAGAACTTCCTTTCCTGCTGTCCTGCAATGCTCCTCGGCTGACCCGAGCCCGACGCTTGCCACATGTTACACAACGGTAGCAGCTTGTATATGTGATGGTTTACTTGTCTTTTTAAGACTTGAAGGCTGCCCAGTGTGGTCTTGAAACGAGGAGTCCCTGTCTAAGACTGTGAGCTCCCAGCAGAAGCGGGGACTGCGTTGTACTGTTTTATTGCTTTTTTCCATTCTCAGGGTCTGGTTAATGTATGAGCTTAAGCCTGTACAGAACACTTGGGGGACTGCTGTCCGTGATCGGGCTAAGGTGCCTCCTTGCTACACCTAGAGTCCCTGTTGTGTTCTCTTTGCTTGCATATCTGCAGGGCAGGCTCCCTCCTTCCCTTGTGTTTGAAAGATCATTCGTCAGAGTGGCTTTTCCTGACCTCCTAATCTAAAAAAATGCCCATCGCTCCCTGTATGTGTCAGGGTTCTCCAGAGAAACAGAACCACTAGGATATGTACATATATACAGAATTAGTTCGTGTGATTATGGAGACTGAGAAGTCCTGCAATGTGCAGCCTACAAGTTGCAGAGCCAAGAAGGCTGGAGGTGTGTGTCCTGCCTGGTGCCAAAGACCCGAGCCCCAGAGGAGCTGATAGTGTAAGTCTTCGTCCAAGTGCAGGAGAAAACTTCCGACCCAGTTTGAAAACATTCAGGCAGAGAGGAAGAACTCTCCCTTCCTCCACCTTTTTGCTTTATTCAGACCCTCCATGGATTGACTGAAGCCCATCTGCACTGGGGAGGGCAATCTGCTTTACTCAGTCTATCCATTCAAATACCAATCTCATCTAGAAACATCCTCACAGACACACTCAGAGATCATCTTTAACCAAATATCTGGGTACCGTGAGCCCATCAAGTGGACACATAAAATTAGCATCACATTTTCTATTCCTTTACTCCGTGTTGTTTTCTTTGTAGTGTTAATTGCCATCTAACAGAGCAAATCTTCATTTCTTTGCTTATTTATCACCAGGACCTACACCCCGGCAGAGCGAGCCCCCAGTCCGGTGCTCACTGTGAAATCCCTCATGCCTGGAACTTGGCTGGCACGTAGTAGGTGGTCAAGCATATTTATGAAATGGACGGATTTGTCAATCCTGCAAATAACAGGCGTTCTAACCCAGGACCCTCTCCCAGACCCGATCTCTTGTTATTTTCCCTTTGAAAAAAGAAAAAGAAAAAAAATGATCAAAACTCCAATGTCTTGGAAATTCAAAAACAAGCAACAAACAAAAATAAACAATCGAACCCAAACCTCCCCAAGCCCCCAGTGCTTCCTCAAAGTACGGCCGACATGGGTCCTTTGAAATCTTACTCGAGAGACACATGCTGGGAAAAGAAACAAGGGAGAAATGGCAGATTTCTCTGTTTTATTTTTATATACCAACTTGCTAGTTAACAGTGGGAACAATCAATAAACTTTAATAGAAGGCTATTACTTTGGGGTTGTAGTAAACTGAAGAATAAAGAATAATAGCTTTTCAACCTTTTATCAGTCTGGGGAGCTAATTTAATATGCACGGAAAATACATTACAATAATTTTTATAACTATGCAGTCCAGACCTCGCTAAAGATTTTCCAGGAAATAAGTAACGTGCAAAGAATCCAGCCCAAATCTACAGTACAAAAGCTGGGCTGCGCTGAGTGCGGGCGGCCCAGCTCATTCTATCAAGAATTCGATGTTTATATTAAAAACCGCCACTGAGTTCTAAACCAGCGCGAGATGCTCATGGCTGATTTTTTTAAAACCAGCCTTAGCTTAACGAAGTAGACCGATCATTCCCGTTTGGACTCGTTCAGACTATAGACAAATTCGCTAAAGCTTTAAGTATATAATTTTTAACCTCTTAGAAAGGTTGAATGATGTGTTCGAGAACTATTACTGTGCACAGCTCAGATTCAACGCGCCACAAAGGAGCTCCATTAATCCTAATTTAACATGCATCTGGTCACAATTTGGAAGAGGAAATAGGCCAAGAACTGAAGGAACAGCCTGTGTTCGCGCACAAAAAAGAAGGCTCCGAATTCACATCAGGGGACTTTTCTGACTCCCCGACTCTCTCCACGCTGAGCTCGCAGGACTGTTCCGGGGACGAGTGCGCATTTTTACCCAGTTTGTCCTTCGCCCCCCCCCCCCCCATTCTGACCTTCCCCGGCCCAGTTCTCCGCTCTGTTGAGAGAGCAGGCATTCTACAAGGCAGAGCCTCTTGACTTTTCCCCTGGGACTGCCTACGGCCCACAGGAGAAAGGTCACGTTCCACGCCCCAGAGTGAGGAGACTGGGACTAGGGTGAGGCATTCTCCCCGCGTGCAAAATTCAAGAGGGTGACGAAAAACTCACTCATCAAGATAAATACCATTTAATGCACATTTTTTTTGAAAAATCAGAACTAATGCCCCCCCCCAAATCCGCGAGGAACGAAAGAGAAAAATTTTAAATAAATATGGCATGCGACTTGCTGAGCCATTTCCAAGCCTGAGGCAAAAGGAAAAACCGGGAAGACTGATCTTGTAGGTAGGATGAAGTAAGAGTTTGATCTTTTGTTCATTAATTTTTTTGCATTAATTTTAAATTAAAAAATTTTGCATTAAAATTGTATTTATCTTAATGACAGAGGTTTTTGATGCCATGGTAAAAATTCTGCATCACAGCCGGTGCCTGACTTGTCTCGCCCTGGCCAGCAGCAGGCCGGGCAGCCTCTGTTCCCATTGTCCTGCATTCACTGGGTCCCATGTGTGTCCTCCCTTACACCAGGACGACAGGGCTGTGACCCCTGTGGGGTTTGCACGCCCCCGCCTCCCCAGGGCTTCACCCATCGTCCGTCCCCCCGAGATGTGGGCAGGCGCTGAGTGCGAATCCCAGTTGAACTAGGACGTGCAGACTGCAGAGGGTGGCCCTGAAGTCCCACTGTGGCCAGCCCAGTCATGTGGCAGCTATTTCTCCCTCCCAACCCCCCTCTGAACCTCACTGGATTTTGCTGTTTTCTGAGGTCACCTTGCAACTCGAGATTTTTGCTTGCACTGTTTTCCAGCTCTGCGATTCCCTCCCCTTTCTCCCCTGCCCCAGTGCCAGGAGGAGGCGCTGGTGACCGGCAGCTGGAGTGTGCACCCCGATTCTGGCCAAGTAGTACACCTACGGCCTGGGGCGGGTTGCTCAGCCTCTTTGTGACTCAGTTTCCTCATCTATAAAATGAGACGAGGAGCACCTCCCTGGTAGGGTTTTTGAGGGCTAAACAAATTAATGTCTACAAAGCCTTTAGAACAAAGCTGGTGTGTAATCAGCTGAAGGAATCAACCAGGTATAGGGCAGTAGCTGGGGCTAGAAGTAGTGGCTTCTCCCCTGCCTTGTTTTCAGGGCGAGGAGAGGCCGTGCTTGCCCAGACCCAGACACAGCACTGCAAGGGAAGGGCTATGGTTTCCGAGCCAATCTGAGGCACCCCAGGGACTAAATACACTGACCTCCTCCTTCTCTACCTCCTCCCTCCTCCATGGGACCAAGGGGCCCACTGAGGCAGTCCATAGCGGTTAGCCTGGGGGGGTCAGAGGTTAGAGGGCTGGCCAGTGGATTTGGGGGCCAAGGGGAAGAGAGCCAATCACCCGGCCAGGAAGTCATCAAGCCATATTCCAGGTGGGGCCACACCTTACTCTCCTGTGTGGGGACACCAAAGGAATCCAAGTTCTTCTGAACCCAGAACCCTCTCTCCATAGCCTTGGACATGGGGTGAGCGACTTCATTATCTGAGGAGACTAGGGAGGATGTCTGCACTCCCCTGCCTGGCCCGGGGGTCTCCACGGCCCTGCTCGGGTTTCTGTGTTTTTCTTGAGGAAAAAACTCCCTCACTGGGGCAGGTTTCCCTAAAGCTCTCACGGTTCCGATGATAATAGGTTTGTGTATGCTGCTGAATTAGTCTGTGCCCGTCCAACCATCTTTAGCTCACATTAATCACACCCTTTTACTCAAAACAGTACAACTCTGATCTAAACCAATTAAGCCTGTGCTGTTTAGACAAAGAGATTAATATAGCTCCGAAAAGCATAACCTTTGGCCATAGAGGTGTCTTAAGATAATGAGCTTGATTCAGTGGGTTGGCTCTGTGGAGAGGTATGTTTTGGAAGAAGATATCTATTTGCAGATTCTAAATCAGCAGGAGAAGAAGGGCAGCCAGGCAAACAAGTTCTGGGTGTACACGGGCAGGTATAAAGGAGGGTAGGGGAGTCCGATTCAGAGCCCGTGATTTGGAAATGCAGATACTCTTTCTCTTGGAAAATCCAGCTGACTCGGACAAAGGAACACAATATAGAATAAAAGCCAGCACAAAGTAATTACAGCTGTAACACAGATCTAAAATATATAGCTTAGAAAAAGCATAGCCCAGCGTATAATCCTTTCTGCTCTTACAGAAATTGAGGGAAGACTTCCCAGTGCGGATGTAGAGAAAGGAACACTGGACTCAGAGTCCGACGTGCTAACCTGGGATTAGGGTTCAATACTCAAGTCGTGCTACGTGCTGCCCACTGTGCTCGATGCTGGGGATTGTTGGAGGAGTGGAACACGGTCCCTGACTTCAAGCCATTGGCCACCCCGTGGACGACAGGGACCTTCAAACAAAAAGGTCAGGGAGGCTTTGGCGTAGGAGAGCACGGGGGAGCCTAGAACCCACGGTCAAGAGCTGAGTCTACCGTGGGGCTTCAGCCAAAGCTGCTGAGAGCAAGGAAGCTCTGAGTTGAATCTCTGGAAGATCAATCTCCATGGATCTCCCCAGAAGACCTCCTGGCAGGAAAGTGCTGGAAGGAATCTAAGCAGGTAGAAATAAGTATAAGCAAAGGTCTACAATGGCAAAGCTATGGCAGAAGAGGACTAGCCATTGCTCCGAGTATCTGGGGCATCTAGTGTGAGACTGGAGATGACTGGAGATGGTGCCGGGGAGGCCAGAGCTGGGGGGACCCCATTTGGGGGGCCCCCAAATTAAGGTGCTTGGAGAGTATTTTCTAAACAGCAGGACTATGCTAAGGAGATTCAGCGTAAGACCCGGTCAGCTTTCTTTCTGGTTGGCAGTGAAGCCCTAGTCAAGTTCTTTCCCTGGTCTGACCTCAGGTGTCTCACCTGTGCAATGGGTGTAATTGATACCCTGGCCTCTCAGGTCCTGCCCAGCATGTATGAACGGCATCTTCGTGTTCTTCATTTTTGCTGATTTGATATCCTGGCCACTTGCTGACCGCGCAGGGGCCACCCCTCCCAGGGCTAGCTGATTTTTAGAGATGGCAAACAACTGCCCGCAGAGCTTGCCTTCTATATGCAAACTGACCAAGCCCAGACCGCAGATCACCTCCCCTGTCAGGCTCTCAGGCGCCAGGCCACTATCCACCTGCCCTGACGATCCCAGGCCAGGTGCCAGACACCTAAGGACAGCCCCAAAGCCCCAGCGCCTGCTGAAATTCTTCCAGTTAGCCAATCCCAAACCTGCTTCTCTGGCCGCACCTTTCCTTCCAGGGAAAGCAGCGCCAATGCTCTCGTTCACGTCCTCCTCCCCCAGCCTCCTGACAGACCCTGGAGCTTCCCCTGCGGCCCCATGGCCTGGCGTGCCCCTCCTCTTACCTCTGTGATAAAACAATCTCTTTCAATGACATTGTCTCCTCCTCTGTGGGCCTCGACAACACCTGAATAAGAATGAAAACTGTATTTTAAAATACAGAGATATTTGTAGATGGAGAGTCCAAGCAAACCCTTGGCCAAGCAATTGGGACTGACACCCGGCTTTTGGTCAAACCATGTCCCAGGAGACGGGGGACGCGTGGTTCCGGAGAAGGGCCCTGGGGGCTGGCGCGAGCCCTGCCTCCTGTCGATTCACCTCTGTCAACCTCAGCGTTCTCATTTACAAAATGTGGGAGTCAGGCTAAAGGCTATGTTGTCCAGATTCAGGATTTTCTAAGAGTAGAGAAATTTGGGGGCACCTGTGTGGCTCAGTCGTTAAGCGTCTGCCTTCAGCTCAGGGCGTGATCCAGGGTCCTGGGATCGAGCCCCACATCAGGCTCTTCCGCTGGGAGCCTGCTTCTTCCTCTCCCACTCCCCCTGCCTGTGTTCCCTGTCTCACTGGCCGTCTCTCTCTCTGTCAAATGAATAAATAAAATCTTTTTTTAAAAAAAAAAAGAGTAGAGAAATTTGTAGTGGACCCTTAGAGAAATCTGTCCCCAAGTTGCCCGAGTCTGTCCCTCTCGGTCCTGCTGACACAGAGTGGGAGATGCTATCTGTTGGTGCTTTGTAAACTGTGAAGTGCCGTGCAGTTGGAGGCCTGCTGTTAGCATTATTGTGGACTATGAACTTGTCCCCGTCTGTAGGTGGGTAAGACTTTCAGGGCAACGGTATATGATTTAGCAAATTATCTCTTCAGTGCGCTAAAGAGTCCGCCAGGGGTTTGCTCACTGCAGGATGAAGGAACAATAAGGCCTCCCTATATTCAATAACAGTGGTTTAATTATCATGATTATCTCGCATTTGTATAAAGTCTTTGCTTTCAGGATCTCAAAGTACTTTATAAACATTAAGTCTCCTAGTCCCCCAGGGGAGACATTAAATTGATGCATGAGCTTGCAGGTTGCTCCTCTTCCTGGCTCGAAAGTGGTTTCCTCCCATCCAGGTGAGGATAAAAGCGGATGTTAGCATCCGTTGTTGTATAGTGTTCAATGTCAGAGATGAAGGTATGTGCGTTAGGGACCAAGGTGAAACACTTTGTGAATTTGGGATTAACTATCTTTATGGAGAGCCTGCCCTATGCCACCCCAGACCCTGGACCTGCATTAGGTCACGTCCCAGCAGCAATTACACCCTACTTTACAGATAAGGAGACGGCAGCTCAGAGAGGTTCATGGGCAGACCCAACGTCACACAGCCAGGGAGAGGTAGACATGAGTAGGTGCCATCTGGACACAGAGCTGCAGGTCTCTGTGAGGCGAAAAATCACCACTCTTGGCACTGAACTCTGTTAGCCTCCAGATCACTGCTGATTCAAGTCCGTGTCCCTTTTGTCCTTGTGGAGTCGGACGGCCTTCCTCCAGCCTTGGCCTTGAGATTCAGCTGAATCGAGTGGGAGACAGTGACTTCTCCAAGAGGCAGTGGGAAGGAGGTCTGTGCTGAGCCAAGCAGGGAAGTGCCCTGAATTACACCTGCAAAGACCCTTATTCCTACCATGCTGACATCCTGGGGGGACGCGGACGCCTGTATCCCAATGGGCTAGGAGGGGACGCCAAAGGATTTTAGGACACGTTTTTAAGCAGCTACCAGCCTGTTTGCAATCTCTCCTCGTCATAGAGACGACTGTGCCAGCGTTGGGGGCCTAGGGCCGGTATCCTTAGAAGGGTCCAACCCAGCTTCAAGGCCCAGCCCAGGCACTTCCAGGCTCTTCCCAGCTGTGTGACATAGGCCGGTCACTTTCAGAGCCTCAGTTTTCTTATCTGTAAAATGGGGGGAAACGTATGGGTCTTTTAAGAAGAGTCAATGCAATGACATGCACAGAGCATCTGACACGCGGTAGTGGCCAGGGTGCCTTGGTCATTGTTGTCATCACTTTCACCTGTGGAGTCATTCATGTCCTTGTGAGGTCTACCAGGACACTCCCCTGGTCCCCACAGCCTGCAGCCTCATTGTTCGTGAGGCTGTTGACAGCTGGCACGTGCACACTGTAGATGTTGAAGCCCTCATCCCGGTGTGATGTTATTTGGAGGTGGGGTCTTACAGAGGGTCCTGGGTTTCCATGAGGTCATGGAAGTGGGCCTCACCATGGATTCAGTGTCCCTACAAGAAGAGACTCTAACACACGTACTGATCCCCCCTCTGTCCACCGTGTGAGGACACAGCAAGAAAGCAGCCTTCCGCAAAGCAGAAAGAGCGCTCTCCTGGAACCCAGCCCTACTGGCGCCCTGATCTCGGGCTTTCGGCCTCCGGAGCTGTGAGAAGATCAATGTCTGTTGCTTAGACGATGCATTTTAGGGCACTTGGTTCTAGCAGCCCAAGCGGACCAAGCCAGAGGCCATGCAAAGCCCTGTCAAGAGCATTCACTCAAAGGCGATCGAGACCCTGTTACATGGAAAGGCATTCTTCATACTTTCTTCTGTGATGTTCCTTCTCTTCATTCATCCATAGTCTCTTGCACTAGATTATGCGTCCTGGAGGCCAGGCGATGTGCCCAATATATGCTTGAATTTGCAGAACCCCACTGTGGATCTAGCCCCTAGATGGTGGCCGGTAAGATGGGAATGCAGGCACACACGCGTGGACGAACGGACAGACTCATGGGTTGGGATGGTCTCCTCTCTCCATGCACAGGCAAGCTGCTGGTCATTGAAGCTCCTTTCTACTCATAGGGTTCCCCCCCCCCCCGTTTTGTCCTTTGTGTTGGAGGCAATGAACCTTATTTGTGATTTATATTTTGATAACCTTGCATGGATTATCTGAATTGCTGGAGAGCTGGAGGGGTTGACAAACTCACAGGTGTCTTTTGGCACTAAGGCTATGTAATTATGGTTTTATTTGATCCTGTGATCTACTTCTGAGGCTAATGGGTTGCTTTTCAGATTACCGTATTTATCGATCTGCTCTAAAGATGTGATCGTTGTTATGCGCCATCCGTCTGGAGGAGACGTGAATTCAGAGCTCAGGCCTTTGGCAAATGTGTCCATGCAGCCGGTGGGCCCGGTGGTGTAACGTGTGTATGTGCATATATTGGGTTTTTTCATCAACATCCATTTTCTGCCATCATGGTTTAAGTTAAGGGAGAATTCCATCCAGCAAAGTGATTAGCTGCAGGGGGCAAAAATCATCGCAGTGAATACTGTTTTTCCCTTTGATACAACTCCAAATTGATGTTTCCATCTCATTGTTTTTGTATTTGTTTTTTAACTTTATCTAAAGATTTTTTTAAAATGAGAATTATTTAACAAAAGGAAAACTCGAACCACTTTCTTATGTAAAGCTAATGTGACAATGCAAATGTCAACAAGGGGGCAAGATCCGTCTCAGGGAAATCTTGAAACCTCTAAGTGAAATTTGCATAAAATAGTTCTGGTATTATTATTCACTATTCTTCCCGTGACAGATATGTCAAGGCCTTGAAACCTAAAAGAACAATTATGCTATTGTATCTCTCGGAGGATTCAAGGGGTGTGTCTTTGGTGGAAAAAGTGCTATTAGAGCTTTGAAAGCAGTTAAAAGGCAGCCCAAGGGACTCTTTAGCTAGTCATTTTATAAAGAATGCCTCAGCTTTAAGTGTCTTAAAGTACGTTTATTCAACTCGTACTTTTGGCTTAAAAAAACCTACTAATAATTAATGGCTGTACTTTTTTTTTTAACGTTTGCATTAGCTATAAATAAAAACTCTTGATGAAGTCATCATTGATTGAGTTAAACTATGATTCTTATGTGATGGGACGCAGATCTTAGTCAAGCATCTTGCAACGAATTACCTGTAAGCTTTTTTTTTTTTTAATTTAGCTAACATTGCAAAAGTCATTGCCATTGCCAATTATGGACCAAATCAGGAACTAATCAGTAAATCCTTTCCTTGCACAAGCTGGCTTAACTTAACATGTCTGAACATTAAAAACTGAAGCATTGATAAGGCATGTCTCATTGCAGCTGGATGGGGTGCGGGAGGCAGTGATCCGACTTTAATTTCCTCTGAAACCTGCTGATTATGTTATTCTCGGGTTCGGCTGGGCTTCACTGGAAAAAGGCAATGCCAACTTTTGATGGGAATAGTTTTGAAATTCAGGAAAGACACGGAGAGGCACAAAAACGCCTCTGTCACGTAGGGTGATAAGATGGTAGGGAAAATGAATGAGCCAGGAAACTTTCAGTCAAAATGCTGCAAAGATTGCGGGGTCAGAGAAATTTTGATTCAAATGTGCAGGAACTAATAGGCACAGGCATGGATGGGCGGTCTGCGTTTTTAGCAAGCTGTAACGTAGTGTTCATTTCGTCTACTTCATAAAATCAAAAGACGATATTCGTTTATTTTCATCCATGCATTCTTCACTTCATATTTATTGAAAGGTAGGAGCATCCCTTGAAACCATCTAGCTTGACCTGTAATTTTATGGATGAGCTAAGGAAGGTTCAGAATGGGGAGTAAAAAAAAAAAAAAAAAAGCAAAAAACAGTCCAGTCATTCCATGATGAGGGATGGAAGAAAACCGTGGCAGGCTGCAATTGCCCCCAATACCCGGGCCCATCTTCCATTGTTGCAGAATTCTGGCTAGCATAAGGGCAACTTAAATCAAAAGCACATTTCCCATAATCCCATGCAACTATGGGCGGCCATGTGATAACGTTCTGGCCAATGAGATGCAGCAAAAGCGGCTTGTGACACTCCTGGGAAACACCCCGTTCCTTTGTTCCTACTAGAACAGGGGCAGCCATCTTGGAAATGGCAGTCAGTATGTTGCCAGTAGCAAGAAGAGAAGAAAGCTGCGTTTCTGACTCCAGGAGATACCACACCAGCCTTTGACCACTGGCCACTTCCCCGTATACAGGAGAGAATAAAGGTCTGTCTCCTGGGTCACCGTAATTTTTGGTCTTATCCCTGGTATCCATGATCAATCTTAAACTAAGGTAGGAACTACTAGGAATATTCTCTAGGCTCCAGGCCAGGTGTTAAATGGGTTGTTGAGGCCATTCCATTCCATGCATGATGGCATCACAGCCGGAATCCAGTTTTCTTGAGTACTCTGTTAGTATCTGTATCCCCGATGGACAGCTGTGTCATTCACTTAAAAATCTCAAGCACCAGGCACAGAATCTGACGCCCAGAGGGTGCTCAGTAAAGTTTTATAAAAAATAGGTGGACAGAGGGCACCACGAAGAGAACAGGAGAAGCTGATATACCACAAAGCTCCCTGGACGTCCTCAGTGCAGATGTACAAGGCTAAGCTTTCAATTTTGGCCTGATCCCACATTACCGTGTATTGTTTGATGACGAAATGATCCATTAAAATCCCATGGATTTGTCTTTCTCTCTCTCTCTTTTTTCCCTTTCTGGTATTATATCTCAATGTGATATAAACAGAGCATAAATCTTGGCTCTTGCCAACTGCTGTTTAGTTGAAATTGCCTGTATTGTCTTGACATATGTTGGAGTCTTTAAATTAACACAGGAAAGAACTGGTTTTAAAAATGGCATTTGCATTAAAGGTTATAAATGGGCAATTTGGGAAGCATGAAGATATATATGGGAAGTTATGCACAAATATTACAGCTAGCATAGCAGTGGGGTTTTGACTCCATGAAATATACAGTCTTGTATACCCTCTGGGGACATACTTTATGTTGCAGAAAGTATGTATGTGGCATAATTTGCATATCCAAGGTGCCAGGTAAGCCATAAGGTCACCACCAATCTGGATAAGGAATCTTGGATTCTTGGTGGATTTTAGGCACATTTTTGTTTGACATCTTGAGTTACCAAATACCTTTGTCAGAGCTTGGTGCAGAATTTATTTTTATGTGTCATTAGCGTCTGGCTCCTTTAAGGATCCCGGCTTAAACAAATACACACATTGTGCCCACAGAGAGGAAAATCGCTGCTAGGTTCCCAGAATTATTAGATCAAAACCTAGACTACCTATCTTCAACTCCTTGGCCCCTACATGCTCTCAACCCCCTTAGCTGTTGAGCTCTTGTCTTAACCTCTACGTGTCTGCTGAAACCCACTGACAGCTTGATTCACCTTGTTTTGGCTCGAGAGTTCCACTGATTCTCAGCAACCAATTTTGTCATTCGATTATGCATCTGACCATTGCCCGCCCATCTGTCTCATATGTATTGTGCCAGCCAGGGGTCAGAGAGATGAGGAAGACCCCATCCCTGCAAGAGGAAGAGCTCGAAGTTTAGTGAAGGACACAGACAAGGAAAGAGGTTATTGCAATATGGTGGAGTGTGCTGGTCAAGGAAGGTAAAGAAATCCTTGAAGGCCTGGCAGGACTAAGCCAGGGAAAGAGGGGCAGCAGGAATGAAGGCAGGGGAACTTGAGAAAAAGTTTCAAGAAAGTATCAGAACAGGATGAAAAAGTCAGGAACGGGACTTTCGAGGGAATACAGATACTGATTTATAGACACAGGTCTCCAAATATCTCGCAAGCTGTGTGTGCTTTTAGGTATTACTATTGGCATCCTTATTTTTCTTTCTTTCTTTTTTTTTTTTTTTTGAAGATTTTATTTATTTATGTGACAGAGAGACAGCCAGCGAGAGAGGGAACACAGCAGGGGAGTGGGAGAGGAAGAAGCAGGCTCCCAGCGGAGGAGCCCGATGTGGGACTCGATTCTGGAACGCCGGGATCATGCCCTGAGCCAAAGGCAGACGCTTAACGACTGCGCTACCCAGGCCCCAACATCCTTATTTTTCTTGATGGGTGTCCAGTACAAGAAATTCACATTTTCTGAGAAGAGCCCCAGGAAGTGTTCCTGGTTCCCAGAATGTTCCTCTCTGGCCATGTGTGGGTGGACGTGGATCTGGCTGGGAGGGTGGGGGGGCAAAATTTAGTGATTTATGCCCACAGGTTAACTGGTTTATTCCCTCCTTTTCGAACATGCAACTCTAGAAACATGTTCTCATTTCAAAGAAATCATTAAATTAGAATACAAACTACATGCCCAAGTAGAAGCTTCAGTCCCTCGATTCTTGCTACCCACCTCCCAAGTAGAAGGGATTCCAATACAGTTTTACCATAGTAAGTACACACATTGAGAGGAACAAGGACCATAAGCACTGACATGGCTTTTATGACTTGCTAAGTACCATACCAGGGCTCTTATTACTCAATTCATCTTCTGTACGCTCTGGAAGATTGCTATCATTGTTAGCCCCATCTTGCAGATGAGAAATGAGGTAGAAAGGGTAAGGCCACTTGCCCAGATTCACATAGTGAGTGAGGGAACCCGGATTTGAACACCTGCCCTCTGGGTTCAGAGGCAGGCTCCACTCTCCTCTGTGCTACTTGAGAAAGGCTCGATTGTGTGTCTCATCTCCATTTGATGGACTTCGAAACTAAGCTCAACGACTTCAGGTAATAGGCAGCCGCTGGCCATGCACTTGGAGGCCATGCGTGCCTCCAGGTGGACCCGGGGTGACCTCCTTTCTCTTCTCTAGTTCCAGCGCCTTGCAGTGCAAAATGCACATTATCACATCCATATTCATACTGCACATTACCTGGGCAGCTTTTATTTTAGGGAATGGGGAGATGGGCTCTTAAATTAGGTTGACATTTTCCACCTGAGAAGCTAGGGATTTGTCACGGTGTGGGCGTAGTCTGCCCCCCGCCATCCCCTCTCCTTCTCTGACTCATCTCTGTCTCTCTTTCTCTTCCGAGCCCCTTTATTCTCCCGGCCCCTCTCAACCACACGACTGGGAATACAGCAGCCATCCGCCATTGCTTCCTTTCTCATTCCCCCACGTGCCCTGGACCGTGGGATGCTCCCCCCAGCTCGGCTTCTGCTCATCTTCATTTTCGAAAGCCTTATCCCCTCCAATAGAAGCAGCAGCAGAAGCCCGCAGAATCCCACGCAGAATCCCGCCCAGGCTGTCTACATTAACCATTGAGCAACTCTTGGGGTGCCTGGTGGTTCAGTGGGTTAAGCATCCGACTCAGGTCATGATTTCAGCTCAAGTCCTGATCTTTGGGTCATGATGTTGAGCCCCGCATCAGGCTCCACGCTCAATGGGGACTCTGCTCGAGTTTCTCTCTCCCTCTCTCTCTACCCCTCCCCGCACACACGCGCACATATGCGTGCACCATCTCTCTCTGTGTCACTCTCTAAAATAAATGAATACATCTTTAAAAAAACAAAGAAAAAACAAAAACAAAAAACAAAAAACTGAGCAACTGCAGCCAGATAGTGAGGAGTTCTGGTGTGATGGGAGATGGAAGTGATTACCCGAAAGGAGCTAAATGTGAAATTGCTGGGTGAACAGAAAGTGGCAAAGTGGGTGGGACACGGGCAATCCACGGAGTCTAAGCATTCCAAAACAAGGTGGCAAAGATTTTTGATAAGGTTTTAGGGAAAGAGATTTGGCAATCTGGAGATCCGGGATGAAAAAAAGCAAGCGTTCTCAGACTGGAAGCAGCCGCACCATGCTCGGGTAGAGGAAGGGCTCACTGAGTCAGGAGACCTGGTGTCCAGGACACCTCCTGCTCCCACCTGGTTGTAGGGAATCCACGTGGTTGCTATGTGGCTCAGGCCGAGAGAATCCCTTCCCCTCCATGTGTCTCTCTTCTTACTTATAAAATTATAGGATGAGATGAGGACACCTTTGCAGACATTCCTAAATTCTATTATTTTCAGTTTCATGGGCCTTAAGAAAGCCCCTTCCCTTTATAAGAATAGTTTTATACAAAGATTAATTTTTTTTCATTTCTCAACTTTATACTCAAAGTTAGAAGTTTACAATAAGTTGGTAAGTGGAAAGAAGGAGGAAGAAAAACTCTGCAAAAACCCACCATGGATTGGCGCATGTTAATCCAATCCTCTCTCTGCAGAGCTCAGTTGTTTGGGCCGCTGCTTTAGGCACAAAAACCACACGGTGTGTGTCTTGCATCCTGCGTTCTTCAGGTTAACGTTCTATCGCGGACATCGGGTAAGGTTCTGCAAACTCTTCGTATGCAGTTGTAAGATTTTAGAGCAGTCTGTCAGAAGCTGGGGCGTTAACCACTGGCTCATTGTCACAGAAATGCAGGTTTTATGCAATTTCTTTCCTCCCTCGTCTCCATTTTTACTTACCGTAGTGCTTCTGCACGGCCCCCTCGCCCAGTGATGGAATGGGGCCTGCTGGAAATAATGGCACGTCCAGCCATTGGGAGAAGTCAATGAAGGGAGGAGCTACTGGGGGATGTGCAGAGTTCAGAACATCAGGATGACTTGGGGTGCATCCGGGGTCTAGTCACTGGGGAGCTGCTGCAGTCCCAGGACTGAAGGGGCAAGGAGGGAACAGTGCCCAGGGTTCAGAGGAAGTGAAAACCACAGGAGAGGAGAGGGCACCTGCGGGAGTGTTGCAGGGTGTGCCCCTGGGATCCTTCATGGGGGTAACTCTTGCTTCTGTCCTTCCCCTTCTGTCCATGGTGGCTCAAAACCAGCCCAACGACCTATTCAACAAATAGATTAAAACAAAGTAAAACGAAAAGCCAACTCAAAGATGAGGGCAGAGAACAGGTGTGATTGCGATCCTTCCATTCCTCCGGCCGTCCCTCCTCCTTCCTTCACACAAGCCACTGCCTCTCTCTCCTCCTGTATAGCACGGGGCAAGGGTTAAATGTAAACACCTCTCCTGCAGACAGGGCTCCCCCGCAAGGCAACCTGGCATTGCTTAGAGCGGATTCTTAATGGAAAGCGAGGCAGGAGCAGCCATTCTCAACGTGCAGCCCCGCATCACCAGCTCTGGCTGGGGAATCGTGGGCCGGACCCCACCCTGCAACCACTTCTCCCACGGCTAGAGCTTTGCCAGTGCAGCCAGTCTGCAAGCCACTGACTCGAGGCCCGAAGGAGAGAAGGAGATCCTCCAAGATGTGCATGGTGACCTCGAATGACTCACTCCAGCAGGGTGAGCAACAATCTGAGTTTGCCCAAGATGGAGGCCCCCGATTTGGCACGTTCAGCACTGAAACTGGGAAAGTTCCGGGCGAGCCAGAAAAAGATGGTCACCCTGACTCGAGGTCTGCTCAGAGTAACAAAGCTACAATGTCATAAAGTCAGGTTCTCTCTTTCTCACATCTTTGGAGCACCTAGAAGCATCTGGGGACTTAACTTCCTGTGACCTTCACGAGACCCACGTGGAGTAAAGCATCATCCCCTGCATTTTCCAGCTCAGGACATCGACACCTAAATTGCTGTAGGGACTCCCCTGAGGGAGGGTCAGAACCAGGGCTTGTCCTTCTCTAGGGGGGCTTAAGCCCGAACCCAGTAATGCTGGCTAGTTCTTGAGAGATGGTAGTCCACTGAATGACGTCTGTCTACACTGAACTGGACCCACACATCAGAATTTCCAGACTGCCTGTAAATAGGAGGGGCTCAATAAATATTTGTTAACTCAACAGATGAGGGAATAATAACTCGAAAAAGCCCCATTTAATATACAAATGGGTGGTTATTTTTTCATATCTGTCTCCCGGCTCAACTATAAGCTCCATGAGGGCAAGCATCATGCCTGCCTGTCTTCATGGTGCCTGTACTTGTAAGAATACAGGGGGCAGTGTGGTCACTTGATGCGTATTTGATGGATTTGCTGACTTGAGGGCGAGGTGTGGTCATTTGGGGGAAGGGGATGATTTTTGGCCACTAGAGTGGACACATAACAGCAAATGCATGAGGCACCCTAACTTTAAGACCGGTACTGGAGAGACGGGTCCCTAAAACATCTGGCTTGGAAGACAATAGGCCCTACACCCACAAGAGCCACAGTGCTGTGGCCAATGGAAGAACACCTCTTAAAGAACCCTACACAGAGACTCATCCATCCCAGGGCCCTATGCAGAAGCAGCCCTTTGAGAAGCATCCAGACTTCATGTGAATTAGACTTGTTTTCTAATTTTGAAACATTGATCTGAAGGTAGGAGCCTGCTGGGTCAGAGGCTAGGGTCACCATCTTCCTGTTCTCCCGCTTGCCAAATCCAGCAGGTGCCATCTTTTTTTTTTCCCCTCCCCAATGTGCCATCTTTATGTTCCAGCTGTCGGGCGCCATCTTGCATGCTCTTCCTCTATTTTACTAAAAGGCACAGAGCACCATGGGTTTTTTCTTTATATTTCCCTTTTCCCTTTTCTTTTTTTCCTTTTCTTCTCTTATTTTTCTTTTCCTTTCCTTCTTGCTTCCCTTTCTTCAGCAGGGGCCATCTGTACGCTCCATCAGCAACATCCCAGAGTGCCAGTATCTTCCCAAACAGAGCCTTTACACACGTCTGGGACCCTGGTTTTTACACGTGGTTCTCTGGTTTTTGCCGCTGCCACCCACGGACCATCCCTTGATTGCCTGGTTCTAGAGGCCAGGGGGTGCTTACATTCCTGGGCCCCACAGGACCGTAACAACTGGAAAGTGTTCTCAGCAGACAAGTGTTTGCAGGACACTGCACAAGCAGACTGAGCCCCCCTGCCTCTCCAGTCTTTCTGAGAAAGACGGCTATGTGGTTGTCCAAGAGCCCTGGCCAGAGGGGCAGGCTTCCGGTTTGGCACTGGTGTAGGAGCCCGCCAAGGTGCTCTCAGGGAACGGAGGCCGGTGCTGTCCTCTGCCTTGCTCCAGCTTGCTAGTTGGTATCTTCCAGATAGGAGTTTATACCCTGGTCTGGTGCCTTGGTTTTTACAGCTGCCTACAGGGGACATCTCTACGTCCCCCGACTCCGGTGACCCAACAGGGCTTATCTCGTGGGTCTCTCCAGGGGACTGTAACCAACAGAGAAAGAGTTCTTGAATGGCCACCCCCCCCACCCCGCCCCGGGGCACAGCAAGAGGCCGCAGACTCCAGAGCTCAGTCTTTCTGTGAAAAAGGCCTATTAACTTATCATCAGAGCTGCAGCCTGAGGGGCAGGCTTCTAATTAAACACACATGTAAGGGCGGACTGTAACCCTTTCCTGAGGACTCAGAGGGCGGGCCCTGTCTTTGCACTCTCCCTCCACTGTGCTCCAGGGCACCAGCATCTCTCAGGGGGGAGCACTTACACCTGTCTCGTACCCAGGTTTTATGTCTAGCGCCCTGGGTTTTATGGCTGCTCTCCAGGGGATACTCCTTGATCCCCTGGCTCTGCTCTTGTTCCTGGGTCCCATGGGGCTGTCACAATTGGAGAGACAGGTCTTGGCAGGCTACCACTCCCAGGGCACTGCAAAGAGAGCACACTGAAACACCCCAGCTTTTCTGTGCAAGAAGCCTACTTGCTGATCTTGGGGCAAGCTTCAGTGCTGGCACACATCTAGAGGCTACAGAGAGGCTTTTAGGGAACATGAACTGGGGACACCGTCTTTGGGCTCTCCCTCTACCTCACTACAGCTCACCAGTACTTTCCCAAAAAAGAGCTTGTGTTCTCATCAGGAGCCCCAGTTTTGTGGATTGCTGCACAGGGACACGTCCAGATCCACTGGCCCTGGAGGACAGCAGGTCTTCTCTTTGCAATTCCATAGGACTGTATATATCTGCACTCTTTCAAAGTTGCTGCCTTTAAAGGGTCAGAATTTCGAGCAGCCTGAAATCTAGGTTCTGACTGATATGTTCCCCCTTTGGACACTGACTAGTCTTGGCATACCCTTGAATAAAACAGACAAATAAAATAAACAAAAGTTTGAGAGTTTACCAAGTTCTAGGGCACAGTTGGGTGTTAAGTTTCACCTACTATCTAAGGCCAGCGCTTCGAGAGTGGGAGAGGTGGTTGTTGCAGCCAAGGCATAGAAATCAACGCAAGCAAAATGAAGAGCAGAGGGATGTGTTCCAAATGAAAGAGCGAGATAAGACCTCAGACAAACAAAAACCTGAAAGAAATGGTGATAAGTAATTTACCCGATAGGGAGTTCAAAGTGATGGTCATAAAGAGGCCCACTGAACTCAGGAGAAGAATGGATGAACACAGTGAGTGTTTCGACAAAGATGTAAAATATAAGAAAGTTCCAAACAGAAGTCACAGGACTGAAGAATACAATAACAGCCCTGAAAAATACACTAGCGGGCTCAACAGCAAGCTAGATGAAGCAGAAGAAGGAATCAGTGAACTCGAGGACAGCAGAGTGCAACTGACCCAAACAGAGCAGCAAAAAGAAAGAAGAATGACAATAAGTGAAGATAGCTTAAGGAAATTATGGGACAACGTCAAGCTGAATAACATTTGGGGTTCCTAGTGGCTCAGTCAGTTAAGCATCTGACTCTTGATTTCAGCTCAGGTCATGATCTCAGGGTTGTGAGATTGAGCCCCATGTCAGGCTCCATACTCAGCAGGGAGTCTGCTTGAGATTCTCCCTCTGCCCCTGTCCCCCACCCCCAAATAATAAGTAAATTAAAAAAAAAAAAAGAATAACATTTACATTATAGGGCTCACAGAAGAAGAAGGGAGAAAGAAAGGGGCAGAAAACTTATTTGAAAAATAATGGCTACAAACTTCCCTAATATGGAGAAAGAAACAGACATCCAGGTCCAGGAAGCCCAGAGAATTCCAAATAAGGTCAATTCAAAATGACCTACATGAAAACACATTATAATTGAATGGTCAAAAGTTAAAGGAGAGAATCTTAAAAGCAGCAAGAGAAAAACAACTTGTTACATGGAAGGGAACCCCCATAAGACTCAGCAGATTTTTCAGCAGAAACATTGTAGGTCATAGCGGAATGGTATGATATATTCAAAGTTCTGAAAGATAAAGTATTTCTGGTTGGAAATATTTTTTCTTTCAGAACTTTGAAGAATTTCCAACCAGAAATACTTTACCTGACAAAGTTATCATTCCAAATTCTAGAAGACATAAGAGTTTTCCAGTCAAGCAAAAGCCAAAAGAGTTCATCGTCTCTAAACCAGCCTTACAAGAACTGTTTCAAGGAACTTCTTTAAGCTAAAAGAAAGGACACTAATCAGTAATAAGAAAGCATGAAAAGTATAAATCTCACTGGTAAAGGTCAATATGTGGCAAAGGTAGTCGATTAATCACTCATAAAGCTAGTATGAAGTTTCAAAAGACAGAAGTATTAGAACTGTAATTAGAACTGAACTACAATAATTAGTTAAGGAATACATAAGATAAAAAGGTATAAAATGTGAAATCAAAAACAAAATCTGTTGGGGGAAGAGTAAAAATTCAGGGTTTTAGAATGCGTTCAATTTTTATTAATTTGAAATACCCTGATAAAAAGTAAGCTGTTATATGTAAGCCTTATAGTAACCACCAAGCGAAAACTTATACACAAAAGATAATGATAAAGGAACCTAAGCATACTCCTAAAGAAAGTCATCACCACAAGGCAGAGAGCAAGAGAAGATAAAATAAACACTATGAAGAACTACAAATCCACCAGAAAACAATTTACAAAATGTCAAGAAATACATGCCTGTCAGTAATTATTTTTTTCCTTCTTTTATCCTTCTTTTTTAAATTTAAATTCTAGGTAGTTGACATATAGTTCAATATTGGTTTCAGGAGAACCCAGGCAGCAGCCTCTTTGTCCCGGAGCATTGCAATTTCTTACTAGACATGTTGCTGGGGACGAGAGAAACAAAAGCAAAGACGAACTATTGGGACCTCATCAAGATAAAACGCTTCTGCACAGCAAAGGAAACAATCAATAAAACTGAAAGGCAGCCTATGGAATGGGAGAAGATATTTGCAAATGACATATCTGATAAAGGGTTAGTAATTACTCTAAATGTAAATAGACTAAATTTTCCAGTTAAAAACAAAGAGTGGATGAATGGATTTAAAAAATAAAAAAAGATCCATCTATATGCTTGCCGTAAGAGACTCACTTCAGACCCAAAGACACATGCAGAGTGAAAGGGAAGGGATGGAAAAAGAGATATCATGCAAACGGAAGTAGAAAAAAAAGTCAGATTATCAGACAAAATAGACTTTAAAACAAGGACTGTAATAAAAGGCAAAGAAGGGGACTACATAATGCTACAGGGGTCAATCCAACAAGAGGATATAACAATTGCAAATATTTATGCAGCCAACATAGGAACACCTAAATATATAAAGCAGATATTAAGAGACCCCAAGGGAAAATTGACAGCAATACAATAATAGGGGACTTTAACATTGCACTTCCACCAATGGAAAGATCACTCAGACAGAAAATGGATGAGAAACATTGGTTTTAAAGGACATATTAGACCAGACAGACTTACCAGATATATATACAGACCTTTCCATTGAAAAGCAACAAAATACACATTCTTCTCAAGTGCAAATGGACCATTTTCCAGGATAGATCACATGTTAGGCCACAAAACAAGTCTTAATACATTTAAGAACACTGAAATCATATCAGGCATACTTTCTGACAACAATGGTATAAAACTATAAGTCAATTACAAGAAAAGAACTGGAAAATTCACAAATACATGGATTATAAATAACATGCTACTGAATAAATAACGGGTCAGTGATGAAATCAAAAGTGAAATGAAAAAAATACCTTGAGGTAAGTGAAGATATAACATACCAAAACGTATGGAACACAGCGAAAGCAGTTTTAAGAAGAAATTTATAGCGATGCAGGCCTACCTCAGTAAACAAGAAAAATCTCAAATAAACAACCTAACTTTACACCTCAAAGAACTAGATAAAGAACAAAGGAAGCACAAAGTTAGTAGAGGAAAAGAAATAACAAAGATCAGAGCCGAAATAAATGAAATAGAGACTAAAAAGACAATAGAAAAGATCAATGATGCCAAGAACTGGTTCCTTAAAAAGGTAAACAAAATTGACAAACTTTTAGCTAGAACTCACCAAGAAAAAAACAAAAGAGAATGAGCTGAAATAAAGAAGACCAGGAATGCGAGAGGAGACATTACCACAGAAATACAAAGGATCATAAAGACTACTGGAAACCTACAATCTTCCAAGACTGAATCATGAAGAAATAGAAAATCTGACTAGACTGTTCACTAATACGGAGATTGAATCAATAATCAAAAACCTCTCAACAAATAAAAGTCCAGGACCAGATGGGTTTACTGGTGAATTTTACCACATATTTCAAGAATTAATACCAATCGTTCTCAACCTCTTCCAAAAAACTGAAGAGGAGGGGAACTTCCAAATTCATTTTATGAGGCCAACACTACGCGGACACCAAAACCAGACAAGGACACTACAAGAAAGGAAAATTATAGGTCAGTGTCCCTGATAAACACAGATGCAGAAATCCTCAACAAAATATTAACAAACCGAATTCCACAATACATTAAAAGGATGATACACCATGACCAAGTGGGATTTATTCTAGCAATGCAGGGATGGTTCAACAACCACAAATCCATCAACGTAATGCACCACATTAACAAAATGAAGGATAAAAGTTATACGATCGTCTCAAAAGATGCAGAAAAAGGATTTGACAAAATTCAACATCTATGTATGATAAAAATCTCAACAAATTGGGTATAGAAGGGCTGTACCTCAACATACTAAAGGCCATATTATGACAAGCCCACAGCTGACATTATATTGAATCTTGAAAGCTGAAAGCTTTTCCTCTAAACTCAGGAACAAGACAAGGATGCCTATTCTTACCACTTTTATTCCTTAGTCACAGAAACTGGGGAAAAAAATTAAAAGGCATCCAAATCGGGAAGGAAGAAGTAAAACTGTTTCTACTCATAGCTATATCTATGTTTGTATATATATCTGTAATTATCTGTATTTATATCTAAAATCCTAAAGACTCCACCAAAAAACTCTTAGAAGTAATAAATGAATACAATAAAGTTGCAGGATACAAAATCAATATACAGAAATCTGTTGCATTTCTATACACTAAGAACCATCAGAAAGAGAAATTAAGAAAATAATCCCATTTGCAACTATATCAAAAAGAAGAGAAATACATAGAAATGAATTCGACCAAGAGGAAAGACCTGTACACTGAAAACCATAAGACATGATGGAATAAGTTGGAGAAGACACAAAGGAAAGATATTCCATGCATATGGATTGAGAGAATTTATGTTGTTTCAATGTCCATACCACCCAAAGCAATCTAGCAATTGAATACCATCCTTTTCAAAATTCCAATGGTATTTTTCACAGAACTAGAACAAACAATTCTAAAATTAGTATGAGATCACAAATGACCCTGAACAGCCAAAGCAACTTTGAGAAAGGACAAAGATGGATGCATTCCAGCCCCTGATTCCTGACTATACTACAGAGCTCTCGTACTCAAGAGTATGGCATTGGCATAAAAACACCTAGACATAGATGAATAGAACAGAGTGGACAGCACATAGATAAACACAGACATACATGTCAATTAAGTTATGACAAAGGAGCCAAGAATATAAAAAGGGGAAAGAACAGTGTCTCCAGTAAGCAGTGTTAATGCTGGGAAAACTGGACAGCAATATGCAAAAGAATGAAACTGGATCCCAATCTTAGAGCATACACAATAATTAACTCAAAATGGATTAAAGACCTGAAGGCCTGGATTGCAAGACCTGACACCATAAAAGTCCTAGGTGAAAACGTAGGTGGTAATCTCCTTGATATCAGTCTTAGCAATGGTATTTTGGTTTTCATCAGAAGCAAAGGCAAGAAAAGCGAAAATAAACAAAAGACCACATCAAACTAAAAAGCTTCTGTGCAACAAAGGAAATCACCCACAAAATGAGAAGACAACCTACTGAATGGGAGAAGATATTTGCAAATTATATATCTGAGAAGGGGTTAACATCCAAAATATATGAAGAACTCATTTACCCAATAGCAAAAAAAAAAAAAAAAAAAAAGGAAAGCAATCAGATTAAAAATGGGCATAGAATCTGAACAGACATTTTTCCAAAGAAGACATCCAGATGGCCAAGAGGTACATGAAAAGATGCTCACCATCACTCATCATCAGGAAAATGCAAATCAAAACCACAATGAGATGTCACACCTGTCGGGACAGCTGGCATCAAAAAGACAAGAAATAACAAGTGTCGGTGAGGATGTGGAGGGAAAGGAACCCTTGGGCACCGTTGGTGGGAATGCAAACTGGTGCAGCCACTGCAGAAAATAGGATGGAGTCTCCTCGAAAAATTAAAAATGGAACTACCCTATGAGCTAGCAATTCCACTTCTGGGCATTATCTGGAGAAGTACAGAAACATGCAAGAAGATATATGTACCCCTATGTTCATTGCAGCATTATTTATAATAACCAAGACATACAAAATACCCGAGTGTCCATCGACAGATGCCTGGCTAAAGAGAATGGACGGTGAGGGATGTCAATTACATCTATTGTGGGGATTTGAATTTCACTATACACACAAATATAGAATCATTATGTTATGCACCTGAAACTAATACAGGATCGTACATCAATGATACCTCAATAAAATGAATTAAAAATTTTAAAAAATAAAAATAAATGGCACACAATAGCTCAATGTGTTTCTATCTTTTCTGGGTCAAGAGCCCCTTTGAAATGTCAATGCAAGATCTGTCTAAAGATCTGAATTCCTGTTCTTTCCACACACGTCTCTGCTGAAACTTCTAGATGTATACTTTGCCAGTCTCTGAGCATCATCAATCAGTATTTCACTTGTGGATTAGATCCACATTATATGGGTTTGAATAATATGGATCATGCAAAAAAGCATCACACCCCCTATGTCATGAGCACCCATTACGAGTCAGGCATTCCTCTAGGGAATTCTATGCACATCAACTCTGGGAGTCATCGTGATCGCCCTATGGAGGAACTGTTAATGGACTGATTACAGAGTTCAAGGATCACCCCACTGTGGCTCTTGGGCTGAATCCTGCTTGCCACCTGCTTTTGTAAATCGGATGTTATTAGCACACAGCCAATGCCCATTTCTTTACCTTGTCTATGGCTGTTTTCAAGCAACAACACAGTTGAATAGTTGGGACAGAGACCATATAGCTATAAAGACAAAAATACTGTTGTTTTTTTTTTTTTTTAAAGAAGTGGTTTGCTAACCTCTGGTCTACATGGCGTATCTGAGACTCAGAGACGTTACCACCTGCCATCGGACCAGCTCTGTGCCTGGGGGTCACTGTGCTTTGTCCTGGGTGTCATACCTACCCTTTACTTCATTCTGCCCTCCTCTCAGATGGATGGAGGGTTCTCACTCTGTTCTTGTGGTCTCAGTTTCCCCACCCGTGAAATGAAGGGGTTGGACTTGATGGTCCCTCCAGCACTGAGTAGATTCCGTCACTGGGGATCTCTGAGTCTGTGTGTGGGAGGGGCTGGGGATGCTTTAGGGGAATAAAAGAGCCATGGCAGGCTCGTGGAATTGGGGCTCAGCAATGCCAGCTGAAGAAGCCCCCCGAAAAGGCAGCACTGCCCAGTATCCCTTGCATTTCTGTTCTTGCTGCCTCTTTTCACGAAGTCTCTGGAATCACAACAGAAAACGTTTAGAGAGCCACAGGCTTAACAAATGCCGGGCACTCGGCCTCTCGCCATCTCCATTGGCACTTCTAGATGTTTGCCTCCTAGCAACACTGAGGGCTAATTCTCATCCATAAAGCCGGCCGGGATCTGAGCTCTCCCAGAGTGAGGCGTGGGCCCACCTGCGCGGAGCCAGGCAGCCACCCCCCGGGGCTGGGCCTTGAAGCTGCCCCCACGGACCAGCTCCTGGTTTCGCACCCGCTCCCGTCCCTTTACTCCGGGTCTAGCTGCAGTCAGAGCTGCTGTGTTCAGAACCAAATGGGTCACTCCACCTTTTATCTTGTTCTCCCTTCGAGGTGGAAGTCATTTTTACATGGGTATTCGCTCCTTTGAGAAGCATCTCATTAAAAAAAAAAAAAAAAAGAGTGGGACACACACATACACATAAATGAGTGTAACTGGGGAAAATCTGAGTGTAACTTGCATGATCCCATAGTTGTGCAAGACATTGACATTGGGGAAAAACCAGGAAGAGGGTACATGGGATTTCTCTGCATTACTTCTTGCAACTGCATGCAGATCTACAATTATGTCAAAATAAAAAGTTTAATGGAAGAAATAAGTTGGTACTGACGAGCTGTTCCCAGGAATTGTGGCTTTTAGTAAGTCAGGATTTGCCAGCGGAGTGAGTCGAATTTCCAAAGCAGGATCAACATCGTGTACTTACTGAAGGTTTGATTTTTTTTAATTTGGGGAGAATCAGAAATCTCTTTGAGAACCTGGTAAATTCCATGAACCCTTCCTTTCCCCCTCCCGTGTGCGTGTGCACGCGTGTCCGTGCACGTGCGTGTGAGTGCGTGCGAGCGGGCACAGTCACACACACACTCTTAGACATGGGTCATAGATGGAGGTCACTCGAGGAGGACCCTCCCCCACCCCCCAGAAGACAGAAACCCAGAGCAAGGGATACTTTGGAGTCCCAGACCACCTCACCGCTCCCAGTCCCCAGTGGAGTAGCTCTGCTTTCCTGATTTATTTTTTGGAAATTTAAGATTTCATTTGGAAAAGGATCTGCACTGCTTCCAAAGTAATTTAAACCCACGGGTGTGTTTGAAAGAAAGAGCAGAGGGTGAGCTTTGCGGGCCCGAGGACCTGTCTTTGAGACCCAGGTCTATGTGAGTCTCACCCCTGAGCTTCTGTTTCTTCGTGTCCAAATCGGTTTCGGGAGGTGGGTGGTAAGGGTTCCCGCGTCACAGATGCCCGTGCGGATCCGTTGCCCGTCCTGCTTCCCACACAGGGCCGGGCGGGTGGATTCCCTGGTGCTGGACACGGCTTCCCCGATCGCCGGAGGGTGTCCAGGGGATGGGTCGATGGGCATCGCAGCCTGCTGACGGATCCTTCCCATTCCACGCTAGAAATGGGGCAGTCCCTGACCCCACTCGGCTCCCCTCTCTCTCTCTCTGCCACCTGAGAAAGAAATGCTGACAAGCACAGAGGGGAAAAAAATAACACTTGTGAAACTTTCCCTAGTCTTGGGGCATTTACTCTGAAATTTGCTCTGGATGGAGTAATTAGTAAACTTGCTCTTAATAGTGTTGCGAAGATGTAATTTTTTTACACCTTCCCTGACTTTGACACTGCGGCTTTTGAAACTTCATTTTGCACTGTGCTCATTGTTCTTTAATCTGCTGCGCTCTGCATTGAGTATCACGGAAATTTCGCACTTACTATGTCAATAACATCTGGCAAAATTGCCACCTATTAAGAGTAAGTGTTCTTTTTTCTCCGGTGAGAAATGTGATGGTGTATTATATTGGTTTCCCTTGAGAGGCTAAGGAGACAATTTTAAAGCAGACAAATGCATTAAAGAAATAACCTGAACTCTAAGAAAAGGTTACAGAAAGTCAGAAACTTTTTTTTTTCCTTTTTCTTGTTCCGGTTTTATTTATTTATTTGTGGGGGAGAGGGGGTGGAAGCAGCTGCTGCTCTGGGGGAGGGTGGGTTTTTGCTATAGTCGCGGCCCCTCTGCTGTCCTCAGAGCTGTATCGTCCCAGCCAGGTCCTCTGCTGTATCAGAGCCCTCCCACATTTCAACCTTTGCAGGACGGGCTCGTTGAGGGGGGCGCCAGGAACCTGGTCCTCTGGACCACCATGAAAGAGCCGTGCAGAGCTGGCCTCACCACCCCTTTGCCTGGTGGCCCTGGGCAACTTGAGGAACATTAGGAACCTCTGTCTCTTCTTCTGGGCAATGGAAACCATCATGGCTGCCTTCAGTGTCAGCCTGAAGATCAGGGGTGCTCGGGCGGGCAAGGGAGTGGTAGTTGGTACTTTCATGATGACTTAGCACCATTTGAAATGCTGTAGGCATTTCCTTCTTTAAAGTCCAAGCCCTCGGGATTCACAGACACCTGTGACCCGTGAATTCAAATGCCCGAATCATGCATGACAGGGTCTCAGTGTGATGGAGTGGGAAGGAACTGATCCCTTGTCTCTGCAGACCTCCAGCTTGTGGTCCCAGCAAGACGCTCATCAAAGGCAGAGCAGTCTCCTCTCCTGTCCTCTGTTCACGAAGAGCACAGAGAAGAGGCCCCTGCACTGATATTCTTGGTATCTGGAGTGCTGTCACCTGCCTGGGTACTTCGGGTCCCGGGAGCAGCTGGTCTGGCCTGGGCTTGCTCTTGGCAGAGGAAGGTTAGTGTCGACCCGACAGCAATGCTTGGTGGTGATGGCCCGGCAGTTCTGAGCACTCAGGCCCCGCCCTCGGTGTATGAACTCACGGGGTCCTCATGACAGCCCTAAGAAATAGGTGCCCCCGTTGTCCTCTTTCTGCAGTTGGAGAAACAAAGTCACAGAATAGATGAGAAGCTTGCCCGAGTTCTTGTGCATTAATTTCAGGTTAAAGCTTCCTGTCCCTGGTCTGGCCTTCAAGGCTCATGGCCTGACCCCTGCCTCTTCCTGATCTCAGATCCCACCATGCTCCCATCTAGCACCAGCAGTCTGAGGGGTTTCCTGAACATTCCAAGCTGCCTTGTTTTCATGTGTGCCATATCTTCTGCTTAGAATCCCTTCCTTGGCTCTGCTGTCCAGCTCATTCATTCATTCATTCGATCATTTTCTTAGCAGGGGCAGACGGAACGATGTTGCAGAATAAGGACCTGTTTAGTAACCTCCGTGCACTCCGATACCCCCATCTCCACAGTGAACTTTGTGGAAGATCAAATTCATTAATGTAGACAAAACTTCTGCTAAGCTTCCTGGGACTATGAATACATCAGAAGTCACAACCTGGAAATCCCAGAGCCACAAATGGGCCACGGACATGGATTGCTGAGCCCCCTTGGGTGTTTAAAATATTTGAATTCGTTGCTGACATACACAGATTGAGCGATCTCATAAGATGAATCTAGATTTCTAATTTCTGTGGAGTAAATTGAGAGCGTTGGCCACCTTGAGCCCACATTTGTGCATGGCCACCGCTGGCCCTGCTCACACGGTCACCATCATCTCCACTCTGCCCTGGCGCCCCGCAGCTGGTCTGTATGCCAGGCATACAGAAGCAAAGGAGCTCAGGCATTCAAGACTTGTTGCCGATTCGACCTCTTCCAGGAAGCCTTCCCTGATATATCCGAGTGGATTGGAGACCCCAGGCTGGGGTCTGTCCAGAGCCCTGGGCTGCTTTGTCTTTGGTCACCACACAGATGAAAATGGTCAGTTCACTCATCTATTTCTCACAATATATCATATAATCCTCCTTCACAGCAACCGTGTCTTATTTATCTAAGTTCCAGGGTCCTCGCCTGGGTCTGGCAGGGAGGCCACCTCTGGACTCGTTGATCTCAGGAACGGAGGGTCGAAGGAAGGAACACAAACAAAACTGAACGCCCGGGACCCTGCCCTGCTCGTCTCCGAAACAGGGAGGCTGAGCGCGTTCTGCCTTAAGCTGCTTCCCCACTCTAACATCCCAATTCCAACTCTCAGTTGAAAAACATCAATATTTAGATGACTGTATTTTCTTTCCAAATGCCCACAATATTTTATGTCCTGATAATATTTACGGGTTGTCCCCAGAGATAACTAATTGGATTTGCCACCCAGCTCCCAGGGAAAACGGATGGGGGCTGGTCCCTCATTACTCATCCCGGGAAGTGAGAGCTCAACTCAGCACCCAAACTTATATCGTCGTGACTCAGAGAACACCGAAATGGTGCGGGAAGGAATAATGTCCCTGCTGCCATCCTGGTCTTTCTTTCCCATTTACCACTTGGACAGAGCCATTTGCATCTGAATTGAACCTGCATTAAAATTTCAAGTTTATGTACTGCCTGGGGATAAACAAAGAGGTTCCAGAAACAGCAGTGGGGCCACAGAGGCTGATCCCACATTTTCTGTGGGGTGCCTTCCTCTCTGGCCTCACAGACCCGAGGTGACCCCTTTCTTGTGCTCCCGAGGCCCAAGACACCATCTTGCCACCAGTATTTCCCTTAAAATGAGAACAAGGGACAGGACCATCACTTCGCAGGAATTAATGACCTCCCCTCACACCTGTTCCCCTTTGTACCACCTCCCCTTCCACACACACGTTTCATCCTTGTTCATTTACTTTCCTTGTGCTAAGTTCTAAGCTTCCACATTCTTTTACTCATTATCTTTGGGGAGAAGGGGGAAATTAAATTTAAAATGCTGCACCAGAGCTCTTCTTGTATTCTGTCTCCCCTGCTGGGCTCCATCCCTGGCAGGATTGGGGAAGGGGAGCACACAACTGACCTTCACTTTTTCACTTTCCTGGTGTGTCTCCCATAGTCTGAAGCTGAGATCAACAGAAGAAAGAGGGAGTACTGTATGGTGACTAACATAATATAATAAAAAATCATTAAAAAAAAAAAAACAGAAGAAAGAGAGAAAGAATGAATGATAGAAATCGGACTCTGGCCACTGATGGGTGTCTATGCCCGCCGAGCCTACTGGCTCATCTCACTCTATTACTTTATTTAATTCTCACAACCGTGTGTAGCAAGAATTCTTCCTGTTATTACTATTGTCATTTTATAGATAAGGAAAACAGAAGTGCAGAGAAGGTAAGTGACTTTCCCAAGGTCAGCAAGAGGTGGACCAAGGACTCAAACCCAGGAAAAGCGATCAGTGCTCATTACAGAAGTTCTAACAAGCCATTGTGTGTGTGTGTGTGTGTGTGTGTGTGTGTGTGTGTGTCTGTGTGTGTGTGTCTAGTGAAACTGGTCTTAACTTAAATATTGTAAAGCCAGGATTCGAACTTTCGTCTCTCTGACTCCAGAGCCTCTAAAGAAAGTAAGACGTAACTGCTCACTTTCTGTATGGCCAGTTGAGGGGACACACCACGGGGTCAGACTGAGCTTTTCTTCAGCCTACAAATTCATGCTGTTGAATTTGTCAACTTCTCATGGAAAGGGATGGAGGAGAAAACCAAAATCTAATAATAAAAAAAAAAACACAAAACTATTTACATTTGGAGATGGAAGTCTCCTTGGACCACCAACATAAAATTCTCCCAAAGCAACTCTTGGAGAGGCAAGGACGGGGTTCTGCGTCACTAGACATGATGAGGACACTGGTAGGCGGGATTCTAAGACATCTGTGGCGTACTCACCAGACAGAAACGTCTTCCTCTGGAATGGGACAGACCTGTGTGGGCGATCGTTGTCACTCCCGCGATGAGGTCGCATGGCAAAGGGGAAGGGACTTTGCTGATGTTATTAAGGTTTGCAGTCAGTTGGCTTTGAGTTAGTCGACAGGGGGGTTATCCTGCCTTGGCCTGACCTGATCAGGTCATCTTTGAAAAGCAGAGCCGTTCTCCTGTTTGCCTAGTGCCGTGCCGGGAATGGGACTACAGGGCAGGTCTATGACGAGGATCTGGTAGAAGCCCTATAGACACAATGAACTGAATTTTGCCAAGACCCAGTGAGTTTGGAAGGGGCTAGCTCTGGCCAACACCTCAACTGCAACCTGCTGAGACTTGAGAAAAGCATCCAGCTAACCCACCCCCAGGGAATCTGTGAGTCATTAATTCGTAATGTTTTAAGCCTCTATGTTTATGGTCATTTGTTACACAACAATAAAAAAGGAGAAGGAAAGGGAAAATGAAGGGTGGGAAACAGAGAGGAGAATGAACCAAGAGAGACTATGGACTCTGGGAAACAAACTGAGGGCTTCAGAGTGGAGGGGGATCGGGGGATGGCTTAGCCCGGTGATGGGTATTAAGGAGGGCACGTATTGCATGGTGCACTGGGTGTTATACGCAAACAACGAATCATGGAACACCACATCAACAATTAATGATGTACTGTATGGTGACTAACATAACATAACAACAAAAAAAAAGTGAACCGGGGATGTAGCAATTAGTTATTGACATAAAACTGCTGAGTAACAAGTAACCATATAACCGTATGGCTTGCAACAATTAGCATTCGCCGCTCATGCATCTGTTGGCTGGATCGGCCCTGCTCCTTTCCCCCGGGACATGCATGGCCTTCTTGGGGTCAGGGCGGAAGAGTCAAAGGACAAGCAGAAACATGCCAGGTCTCTGAGACTCGGGCCCAGAACTCACATGCTGTCACCTCTGCCTCTATAATCTTGGCCAAAGCCAATTTGATGGCCAAAACCAAAGTCAAAGGGTAAAGTCCACTCCACCCCGATGAGGCCATAGAAGCAGGGCGGGTGAAGGGTTGTGGCCAGCCACGCAATCTAGCACAGTGAAGAGTTGGCAGGCACGACGGGCGTATTTACTGGTGGTGGTAAACAGGACCAATGGGCCCTCGACTTGCCCACTCAAATGCTAAACATGATAAGAAACCATATTTTGCTGAAACAGGGTTCAGTTAACACCCATGCAATTCACCTGGAGGAACTTCGCTCTACTTCCTCGATAATCAAATTCTAATCGGCGCTGGAATGTGGGCGTTCGACTTTTCAAGAGCGTGAGTGCCATGCCGTTCCTGTGAGTTGCATGTAGGTTCCATCACGCTTGCAGTCGGGGAGCGTGCCTCCTTCAGGGACAGGGCTTGGGCTGCTCTCCAAATTCTGGGAGGCCACAGACCAAAGACCTCATCTCAGCCTCTATTCTGATGTCCGAGGGTGAGGACAGGCAGGTTCAGGGTGGCTTATCCAAATGGCATCTTTGTTGAAGCAGGATTGCACTCATTCATTCACGCATGCATGGAAATTTTTACTGAGCACATAGTATGTGTCAGGCCGTGTGTTGGATACCGAGGTTGGAGATGCAAACGAGGCGTTGTAAGGGTCCTTGAGGGATCGCAAGAGTTTCAGAGATGCCCTCAGAGCTTTCGTTCTCTCTCTATTCTTCTCAGGAGAGCCTCGCCTGCCCTGGGAGCCCTAGCCTGGGCAGACCACAGCACCCAACGGGGGACAGCATCCTGCCATCTCTCAACTGGCTGGGGTTGCCTGCACGGGCCTGGATGTTGCCTCAGGTGCCAGGTCTTCCAGGGGCCTCCGGGGGAGGGGGGGCAGGGTTCGCCCCAGAGTCTCTGGGCCCAGGTGTCAGCCAGCGAGATGTGAGGGCGGTCGGCTCGCCCGGCACTGGTGCAGGGGAGTGTGCTGCCCTGTCAGTCGAGGTGTCTTCATTTGTACCCTGCGATTACTTTGGTCTTAATTTGTCTCAGTGTCTCTCTCCCTCTCTGACTGCTGTTAGCTCGGTTCCTGCCAGGCAGGAGACGAGAGCCCGAAATGAACCCAGAACTTCTGTGATGTAAGGCAGGGATTTAATGTAACAAGTGCCTGGAGAGTCCTGACAGCTGGTCTGGGACTGGCCAGCCTTCGTCAAAGTGGGAAAGCAAACTTCCTGGATTACATCGCTGTTGTCTCAGGGTCCCCGCTACCAAACGGCCGAAGCGTGGCCCTGGGACTCTTCTGCTCTCCAGAGCACAGAACAGATCAAGCTCATCATAAAAACAGCAGCAGCAAAGGATTGAGAAAGGCCGGGCAGGTGAGAGAGAGAAACATGAGTTAATTCTGAGAAACGGCATCCCAGCTCCTTCCTGCCGCAAGGCCTGTTGCTTGCTTCTTCCAGCCCGGAACTCAGAGCCTTGGTCCCCAACCACCGGATCTAAGCTCCAAATTCATCCCAACCACCCAAAGACCCTACCAGCTCGCCAGCTGCACTCCCTGCTTAGCACTTCCTGCAAACTCAACCGTCTCGCTCTTTCCTTTGCCTGCTTCTTTATTTTCTCTCTTCTCCCCAGCAGAACATAAGCCGACCTTGCAGCACCCGTGCCTGGAGGAGACGCTCCGTAATTACGTACCGGGAGAAATGGTGAGCATGCGGGTTTGCTTCTGGGGGCTCGGAGGCCCCAGACCAGCCTTGGGGATTTTCTCATTTAATGTCTCAGCACCTACCTCTCCACCTCTTCACTCAGCCCTCTCTGCTACACCCCTACACATACGAGCTTGCACGTGCGCACGTGCACACACACGGCAAATCCACCCTCGTGCACACACACACCCAATATGCACACAGACACCTACGCATACACTCACACAAGTACATCAAGCACACACGCATTCAGAGGGGGAACCTTCCCCACTTCAATCAGGAACTCCATCAAGGAATAATTTCGCCACGAGATGCCGAGTCCGGGGAGATGGTGGCTGGAGGGTGGGGAAGGTGTCTTTCTTGCAATCCTAACCAGACAAGTACAATTAGAGACAAAACCGGAGTCCGCGTCTGCAGCTTCCCTGCCGCTAATGACAACGTAAAGAAGGTAGAAATAAGACCCACCTCAAGCGCCAAGAGGCAGGACCGAAGCATGATGAACAGGAGTGTTTCAAATTAATGTCCGAGGTTTATAGGGGCCGTAACGATCTGTTTATCTGTCTTTACCAGCCTCGTAACAGACAGCTAGAGGGTCAAGATTGGAGCCTTTAACATGCCATTATGTGTCCCGGAAAGACTTCTGCCTGGTCATTATTGCTTAATTATACCTTCTTCGTCTCCGAGTCACTTTATGGGAGCCATAGAGGAGCCTAAGGCACTCGCCGGCGCTGCAGGGGCCTGCCTCCGTGACCGGCTGGACCACTCCTGCAGTGGCAGTCGCTGCGAGGGGCAGCAGGGAAGAGCCAGTGGGGTCTAAATCTTCTTTGCAATTTGGCAGAAAGGTTGGCATTTGTCATTGTTGTGTCGGTTTTCAGAATGGCCTTTCTGGGTGTTTCTTTTCAGGATTCCCAGCTCTTGTTCTATCTCAGTCTTCGCTGCGTGTACATGGCTTTCCTGGGTGGCAGGATGGTAACCGGAAGGAGGTCTGCATGGGCATGCAGGCCCTGCACCTGTCTCTGCCTCAGTTTCCCCAGCTAGGAAAGCAGAGTGGTGACCCCTAACCTGTCTTCCTTGTGGGCCCTTTGGATGACTGAATGAGATCATTGGTGTGCAAATGCTTTGCAAATCGTGAAATAGGACACTGTGGGTTAAAGTCCGACGAAGGTGAAAACCCCAGCGTTCTTGGCAGTCAGTACGCGCCTTGGTGTTTATACTTATCCCCCAGTAGAGCACACTCTCTGCCTGATGCAACTTTGCTGGTGCTCTCCCACAAAGATTGCACACCTAGCTCTCTCTGATGGATTATACTCGATTGATTACTTGATCATATCTTGCGTATTCGTCCCCCTGGGCTCCCCAAAGGCAAGGGTTGAAACTCACTCACCCTATATCCTCAGGGCCCAGCTGAGGGCCTGAAACTCACCATGTACATGGTGATGGGCAGAATCATGTGTCCCCAAATTCTTGCTCTGAATCTCAGAACATGAATGCATTTGGAAATACGGTTTTCACAGAGGTATGTAAGATGAAATGAGGTCTTTGGGGTGGCCCCTAAAACCATATGACCTTTGCTAGGAGTTGCACTCTTTCTCTCCTTCTAAGTGATGTCTTTCATTTTACAGAGGAGGACACTGTGACGGGGAATGATTCAGTCACTTCCCCATGTGACTGTGAGTACCCGCGTCATTCTTTTCCGAGCATCACCTCCTACAGACGGCCGCCTTCTTGACGTGGATTCCCGTGGATTTCTCAAGGGTGCCTCGGGATTAGCACGTCCCAGAGTGAAGTGTTTGTCCCTGGCGCCTGTCACCTCCTGTGTTTCCTGCGACCTTAAATGGGACCTCCATCCACCCAGTGTTCTTTCCTTGCAGCTTTCTCCCCCCTGGCCCCCACTACAGATGCCCCAACTTCACCCATGTTCCCCCCTCAAACAGCCCAAGCTCCTCCGGTCCGCCAGCACCGCTCACCTGGGCTCCGGGTCTCCTTGCTCCCTCCCTGGCCCCCACCAATCCCTTACTCATTCCGCTGTGGTGTGTTCAGAGCATAACTCTGGTTTCGTTCCTTCCTTGATCCGATGGAGTCATTCAGAGGTTTTCAATTTCTCCCACAGATCTTTCTTCTTGCACTTCATTCATCTGGCCTGCCGCACATCACTCTCCCACCTACGAATGCTACCAGCCGCTCCAGGGCTCTGTGCCTTCTGTGCACGTGGGCCGTTTTCTCTACCAGATGCGCACTTCTCCTCACTCTTCGGTGTAATTTCTCAGAATTACGAGAGCCTTTTTAAACATGATGCAAGGTCCAGAGCCATAAGGTAAAGATGGATACATTTTACTTTCTATAAATTCCAAACTCCTGTTTTGTAATACATGTAATATATCTTAGACTAATCTCCTTAATATATAAAGAGCTCCTATAAATCATTAATATAGGAAAACAATCCAATGGAAAAAAGAGAGAAAAATGTTAGGCAGTTCACCAAAAAAAACCAACCAACCAAACAAAAAAACCCAAACAAACACAAATGACTATTAAAAATAGTTTCTCCACTTGTTCATAATAAGGAAAATGCAAAATGCAAATAAGAATGGGAAAAAGGACATTGTATACACCATGCGCGTAAGTGGTAAATCAGTACCTCCTCCTTCAGGAGAAGCTGGCCCATAGGTATTGAACTTCACATGATTCATCCTCTTTAACCTGGTTCCATTTGAGCCACTTAGCTTCTTTTGTACTGACACAGAGTCATCAAAATGCTCTCTTCATGGTTTTGTTGGGATCGTGATCGGTTAGAAACAGCTTCACTTAGATTCGTAGATTCAATAAAACATGAAACATCCTTACGATGGGATCCCATTCAGCTATTAAAAAGAAAGAAGCAGGTTTACATATGCACTGATATGGAATGATCTTGAAGGAGCTCTATTTTAAGTGAAAAAAGAAAGGTACAAAACAGTTCGTCCAGTATGTTATCATGAATCAATGAGAATTATTGCTTTTTGGAAGAAAAATGGTAGAGATGGGAGAAGGCTTTGCCTTTACACTGCTGTTTTTTGTTTTTGTTTTTAGTGAGCTCTATGCCCCATGTGGGGCTTGAACTCATGCCCCGAGATCAAGAGTCACATGCTATACTGACAGACCAGTCTGACACCCCCATACTGGTGATTTGTTAACAATAATGTGATCTACCTACTTTTAAAAAAATTAAAATTGGTACTAATTTTATAATAATATATTTAATAATGCAAATCTGCAGTTTATATATATACGTAAGTGTATACGTATATTCTAAAACCTTATGAAATAATGTATAACTCTATTATATATTGCATCTACAATATGGCCATATGATAGGATACAGCTATAAGACCTAACTATGGCAAATGTCACATAACGTAGCCACGGTGATGTCATATTATATACACGCATACGCTAGGAATGATATAAATACATACAAATGCTTGTGTAAGTATATTTATTTTTTATTTATTTATTTATTTATTTATTTATTTATTTTAAAGATTTTATTTATTTATTTGACAGAGATAGAGACAGCCAGCGAGAGAGGGAACACAGGGGGAGTGGGAGAGGAAGAAGCAGGCTCATAGCGGAGGAGCCTGATGTGGGGCTCGATCCCATAACGGCGGGATCACGCTTAACCATTGTGCCACCCAGGCGCCCCAGTATATTTATTTTTTAAACATAGAAACTAGAAGGAAATATGATATAAAGTATAGCGAAATTTTGTTTTTTTCTGGGTGGTAAATCTAAAGTAATTTTTATTATTTTTAAGCTTTTTGTATGTATTTTTTTTAAATTTACATTGTACAATAGACATATATTTATAATCAGCATAGATTGCCCAGGTGATGTGTTTAGTTTGCTCACTCTTTAGTTTTCTTATTTCCACCTGTTTTAAAAAACCAAATAGTATAATTATATATTATTATATAAATATAATTGCATTTATACCTAGCAAAACCCTTCCACATTCATTATTTCCCCCTTTGTGCCCCACCGGTCTGGAGGTAGCTGGAATCTGCCTTAGAGCTCCCATTTTACAGATAAGATAACTGGGTTCAATCTAGTTTAATGAGGGGCTGAGGGGCCGAGGCGGGGACTCTTGACCAATCTGCATCTGGCTCCTCTCTTGGGAATCTCCTGATCCAGGAGCCTGACCACCTGGCCGTCCACAGTGGGACCCTGGCAGGACCCCTGCCATTTAGGGGAGTCCAGGGGGAGATCTTCAAAGTGAAGCTCACACAGGACACAGGATGGATCCTTTCTGCTGCTTCTTCCCTTCTCCGCTCACCAGCTCATGTTGAGAAAACATGATTGAGCTAAAAAAATGTATGAACGTACGTACATCAGAGCAATGGAAAATTGGGGGACCCACTAGTTTTTCTCCCTCCCCCTTTGTTGCATATTTATTTACCTTCTTTTTGTAAAGTGGAAGTCTTGAATTTCGGACTCTGAGGCTCTCCATTCAACTCGCGCTGGTCACGTTCACATGAAAGGTTTCCATTGGAGGTTGAGCATGCGCACCTCTGAGCAAAGCTCTCCGCCTGCAGTGCGGCATCGAATCTTTCAAACACCCCGAGAATAGGGCTTTCTCATTACCCACAGATCGTGGCGCTCCATGCTCAGAGCTCCGCCCTGGCTTTCGTCCTCACTGTCCTCAGAGGTCCTGCATGGGTCCTCCCCCTTCCCCCGGCCTCTCTTATTTGGTCTTTCTGCTCCAAATGCAGGCCCGGGTTCTCCTCTCCGGTTCTTCCTGAAGGTGCCAAGCAGGCTCTGCCCCCAGGCCTTTGAACATGCTCTTCCCTCTACTTGCATTTCTTTTCCTCTAGAGGGACACGTGGCTTCTCTCTCTGCTTCTTCTTGTCCTTACTAAAATGTCATCGCTCCCACGAGAGCTTTCTGAATCACTGCACACAGAAACTTACACGCCACCGTGGAACTCCTTAGGATTCCAGATCCCCTTTATGATTTCTTTTTCTCCGTGGCAGGTACCCCTGAGTGTCACAGTGGACATATAATCTTCCCACCACACACACCAGAACGAAGCCCCACCAAGACAGGGACTTTCTCTTCTGTGTCTCTCGCCATCACACAGGATTGTGCAGAAGGTCAGGCGTGATCCTGGATTCAAAACCCTTTATAAGTTGGTGCCGTGTGCTAGGAAGGTGTGGCTATTTCCCCGATCCCGGCTTCCTCTGACCTCTGAACTCCTGCTGGAATCATCTGGACCGTTCGGTTCGGCCTTGTAATTAGACACTATCTCACGTTACAACTTAAAGTGACCTAGTGCCATTTATTTACTTTCTCGATAAACATTCATTCAGCTCCAGCTACGTACTGAGCTCCTCGAAAATCCAAAATTGTTCCTTAAAAGCAGAGGAGGCACATCGCCTGGATATCTCCCACCTCGTACCTGGGACGGTGCTGGTGGGGCGTCAGCCCTCAGGGACACAGAAGAACGACAAAAACCAAGTCACTGAGTTAGGCACATTCAGTAAGTTCAACTGGTACCAAATGCTTGTAGGTTAATGAATTAGGAACATCAGTTTCTTGGTGCAAATATGCTCCCAGCTTAGTTAAGAAGCTCTTCAGTTTGAATTTGTTTGGATGAAAACAAGATGATTCCAAATTTCTGTGTAAATCTGAAACCAGACAAGTTTCACACAGTTGCACATTTCAAAAAAAAAAAAAAGTTCTGCTCCCGTTTGGTAAGTATTCTGTGTATTTGAAAGGAGAAAAAAAAAATCCCCTCATAGTTTCCAATCGCAAAATGATTCTTTATTTCCTCTCCAAAACCCTTTATGTGCAGTGAGTTTGCGAGTGTAGACTAGCTTCCTGATATGTGTGCGCAACTCTGGGACGCCGAGAGTCACTTTTGTGACATGTCAGCTCCGAGAGACACTGTGGAACCTGTCAGAACATTCCGCCCCACATAAATACAAAATGCTCCTTCTTACCCATGTCACTAGGAACCTTTATTCGGGGCTTAAAACCCAGCCAGGCCTCTATGAACCCGTATGTTCTGCGGTTTTTCTCTACACACACACACACACACATCTTTATCTTTCTGTCATTTTCTGCGTGAACCACATTCTTAAAACCTGGAGGTATGCCAATTTTTTTTTTTGAAAAAGGAAAAAAATCAAAAGTTTTTTGGTAATTGAAATTCATGACAAATTACAGACAGTTTTTTTCCCTCTTTTTTTTTTTTTAGAACAACGTGTTCTTAGAAAAGTACTTACTGAAATGGGAAAACGTGGAAGTCAAGCGTACTCGTGAATGTGAGGTACGCAATGTGTCACGACCCTGGGGTCTCCCTGGGCCAAAAAGGTCCAGTGTCTGGCCTCTAAGTCGTGGGAAGACAAGGGTCAGGTGTGTAGGTGTGGTGTGGCTATTACAGAAAGCAGGTGGCCTTTTTGTTTGGCACCTGCGTGCTCTTCTGCTGATAGCAGGTGGACCCAGGTAGAGCTGGCGGGAGAGAGCGGGGTTGAGGGGTCCTGGGAATCAGCTGATGACTTATTCCAGCAATAACATGTGTGTTCCCGGCCAGATGTGCTGGCCTCTTCCATTTGTCCCCGAGGCAAATTGCAAGAAAATCCTGCATTCTGATCTAATCGATGATTTAATACCCAAGAAAAGGTTTTGTGTTTTTATTTTGGTTGAGCGTTTGCTTTAGGACTGATACTACTATTGCTTTTAATAAACGCTTTTGATACATCTTGTCCTCAGAAGAGATGTCTGTTTCTTTTCAAGGCCACAGCAAGAAATGTAACTTTGGTTTATAGTGGAGACCCTGGTATCTTCTAGAGACTGCTTAATTCATTACTACACAGCAGGATTTTAAAAGGTGCCTACAGCCTGGCTTTTGGGGATTAATATCTTTGTGTGTGTGTGTGTGTGTGTATCCTTGGAAGCATGTCTTTATCTCAACAAGATATTGAAGAGTCCTCCTAGATATTACTTATACCTCATTGTTGTGCCCATTTATTTTTTTAAATTTTAATTCCAGTATAGCTAACATATGGTGTTATATTAGTTTCAGGTATTGTCATGCCCGTTTAAATTTGTAGGTAAATATGTATAAGTTTTTGGAAAAAATACACTTTTTTCAGTTTTTTTATTTTTTATTTTTCCTCCAGACTTCGCTAAGAATATAGCAGAGTTTCAGTTATGCCACCTGGCAGGGCTGGGGCCAGGGTAAGGCAAGAACCTCAGGTGAAAGATTTAAGTAGGAGCCAAAAATTCAGTCTTCAGGAGAAATACGCGTTTAATGCAGTGTTTAAAAAAATCAAAATTAAAGCACAAAAATCCATGATGAACAAAATACCTACATTTTACATAGAGGCAGAACCGGTCCTATTCCCTGATACTAGGAAGACGAGATCCATACACAGCCTTCTGATATCTCAAAGACCGGGTGTAGAAACAACTTGTAGGGAGACTATTATCACAGCATTCTATTTTAGGATAAAATGTGACAAGCACAGGAGTTAGTTCCGAAAGCCAGGTTCCCTCCTCCTTGCTCTTGAGGTTACCAGATCAGAAGCGTGAGCCTTCCCGGCTGAATCAGTTTTCCAGTCTCCCACAAATACTTTTTATTTCTTAAAGCATCTTGCAGGGGGAGCTAGGGAGTAACAGACTGCTGGAAGACACGCTCTTCATAAAGGGACTTTTTGTTGTTGTTGCTGGATGTTGATAGCAACTTTTGAGCAGGGCACAGAATGGGTGGATGGTTGGTAAAGGTCATTGTCAAGGACGGGGGATCAATTAGTATGCAGATCAGAGCCAGGGAGTTCAAAGGTATTGTTCCAATTCAATCACATTAGCCAGGGCAGAAATGAACAAACAGCATGACCTTAATCACCAAGACTTACCCATTCATTCTGTGTGTGTTGTGCATGCGTGTGCTTGTGTGTGTGTGTGTGTGTGTATGTGTGACGTGTAAGGGTCTGGCTGACTGTGTGAAGATATGAGAAAGCCGCCCCCCCTTATTATTTGTGAAATATAATATATACATTTCCTTCCGTGTATATTTGAGGGATGATTTAATTGAAAGTGAGCAAACTGGATCCGTTTTTCAATGCATGCCTTCACGCATACCCAGACACATTAAAACGCCTTGGAAAAAAAAAAATCTCACTCGTATAATGCCAAGGTAAGTTTTTTTCCCCGTACTTGCAGACAATCCTATTCAAAATGTGCACAACCCTTTCAAGTCCTCCAAGTGAGAGGACTTGAAATTCCACATTCTAAAATACAATCTCTGCAGCCTAAATATAGCTTTCAACTGTGTGGTTAGAGCTATCATGGAGATAAATGAGGAAATTTTGAATTTTTAAAACATCACAGGAAGAAGAATTTTTTTCCCTCTCTCTCTTCTCAAAGGAAAACCCAATTATTTTCCTGATTTGCCGGTGTTACATGTTGGAATGTGGGCAAACCGGTGGATGCCACGCATTCCCCGTGTCCTTAAAAACAGACAGCATGGGAGGATAGGAACACAGACGCATAATGTAAATAAGGTGCACATTCCATCTATAATTATATCTCCAGCACACAGGAGATACTTTTATAGTTTGGGTGGAAATGAGGAACGACATGGGGATTAGCCTCTGACAAAATGTGACATTTAAACAGGTTCACCTGGTTCTGAAGCACTTTGCCTTCCCTGTCGCTGTTTATCTGCGTTCACGTGTAAGTTTGCCGCATCAATTTGGATAAACATTTGCTAAACTCAACAATGACTTCCATTGGAGCAGATTGCCCCTGGAAGCTGGAGGCTGCACTTGGGGGAGGGGGGGCTTGCCGGCACCATATCTTCATTTCCATCTCAAATCAAACATGATCGGTAACTAAGGTTTCCCGAATCCAGTCTCTGCCCCCACTCTGGCCCTGGGAAGACAGTTAATCATAGCTCAGGAAGATGAAAGATTCGCGGGGAAACGCAACTCTTGCCGGCAAAGCTGCACCCCAGGGGGTCATGAATGCTGGGGGAGGAACCATGATTCCCCGATGCAGTAACATATTGAGACAATTTCGGCTTTACACTCACTATCAAGTAAACACAGGACATCTCACCCATGAAGGGTGATTATCGCTCCTGAAAGAAGGAAACGACTTTTATTAAAGTCTTGTTCTGGAGCAAAAGAAAGATCCGAATCATTATTGACAGACACAAACAATCTGGGGTCTTCCCTATAGAAATGTATTTCCTCTGAAAACTGTTTTGGCAGTTGGGTTATTATTATTATTGTTATTATTATCATTAATTTTGGTCTGCAATGGATTGTTTCCGAAGCAGCCCTAGTGAGCGAAGATTTCACAAGACACTTGTCCCACGGCATCTCTCATCATATATTTTTAGTACTGTTTTTATCTGCAACGCAGTTAAAGACATTTTAAAATGTAAATCTGCCGCCCAGTCCCATAAAAAATATTCATTCGCTGTTTGGTATTTTATTTGAAAATATTAAGCCACTAAAAAAAAAGATCCTTAAAACTAAACGTTTACATAATTATTCACAGAGGTACCGTTTCTTCTTTGATCCTACTGTTGTGATGTTTTCTCTGAAATCTTGGTCTAAGAAGGCATTTTCCGCTTTTTCTTTTCTCTAAACAAGGTCATAGATTTTTTCCCCCCCAAATGAGGACCCGGAGTCCCCCGTACAAGATTAAGTAAGTCCTTACAGTGTTATAAAAGTGAGTGCTTCTTTCCTATAATAAAAGGTGTTTAAAAGGTTCGCTACAGCTTTAAACAGAATTACAATTTACTTCTTTCAAGTGTCCAGGCCATAAATTCTTCTCAATTCCCTCTCTCTCTCCTTGTCGGAATTAATGAGATCAGATCTGATCAGGGCGCTGATGTGTTCAGCGCCAAATCACACAACAGCGCGCGCACCGTAATGGAATTTGCATCTAATGCATACATAAATCAAACATCTTTCTGGACATTTTCATATGCATAATGTCATTTCATCCAGTTCTCTCTGTGCAGAGGGGGAGATTTTTCTCTCTGAGAGAATGACTTTCTTTAATGCTTTCATTTTATTTTCGCTGACTGCAGTCCCGGAGAATGCGCTCGGTCGGAGAATCTTTCGGGGCGCGGTTGACAGTTCCTTTTCCAAGAGGGGTCCTTCACATTTATCATGCCTCTTCCTCGGGGGCTTTGTTATGCAAATGTGGCTGAAATTGATAATTCCAAAGTGCTTCATTTCGGCTCCTCGGCGGTTGGAGATGGTAGATAAAAAGAAACTGACAAGACACACTGATTGCCCTCAATGCATGTAACTCTCTTGCTAACAAGGCTGGATATTGTTAAAAATTCCTATTGTTATGAGGGTGGCGCTCCCATTATGCAGGCCTTGCAAATTTCTGATTTGAATATTAACCCTTTAATCACCCTACCCCCGAAAGCCCCCTCCAAAAAAAAAAAAAAATCAATTGCCATCAAATGGCTTAAGGACCCCAAACATCAAATTATTCTTCTATTCTGGTGAACAGCTGGGGTACATTGAAAACACTTCATTAATCATTTGTTCCCAAGGTAAACTTTACATTTATTTTCAAATGCAAAGAAAAGGGGTTATCTTAAGCAAAGGGGGAGCTCGCCCCCAATTTAAGTAAAGATATTGAGACTGCATCTCCTTGAGCGTGCACAAAAGGCTGGGAATTAATAATTGAGAACAACAGTTTGTAACAGGAACCTGGTCTCCCCTCCCCATCTCCGGCAAACGGGGATATCAGTATTTTAACTTGCACAAGCTCCTGGTTTTCTGTTCAGACCAAAGAAGGCCTCGGGGAGGGGACGTGTGTCTTCTGTCATAAGAGCTAAGTTTATTTTACCTGTCTGACCAGGCGCAGGAAAAAAAAAATCTCCTGGTGTTCTCCTCCCACTACGGGACGTGAAAATCTGAATACCATTTCCAGGGAGCAATTGCAAATCGAGGCAGCTCTGGGCATTAGCATACCAATAAGATGCTGGGAGCACACTGGGTTTGTAAGGACTCTTGTGGGCTGGGGGCTGTGGCAACAACAGGGGCCGAAATGCTGGGCCTTTGGGGAATGTGACCATGGGGCATTTCTGCTCAAAATCATGGCGGGCCCTCCCAAGTACCAAGACCAGAAGCTGAACTCTAAGGCCTCCTGTTTCCAACACACACACACACACACACACACACACACACACACACACACACACACAATTACAATTTCCCCAGAAAGCGATCAGATCCATTCATAGCTTCCCTTGATTGAAAAACAGAAACTTAACAGGAATTCGCCTGTCAGCTAATTAAATTTTGGCTACTAGAATTTCTTAGCAGCTTTCCCATGGTGGCTCTGTCTCCAGAAACGTCCACCAGGTAATTGGCCTTGCCGTTAAACCTTGGAGCCATTTAGAATTCTGTTTTCTTTGGGAAATGTTGCTAGTTTAGAGAAAGAGAACCTGCAGATTGGTGAGTTACACTTAAAAAAAATTCTTCCTCTCCAATGAAGCCCCTGAGCCTGGAAAAGAAAGCATCTCAGGGCGTGGAGGCTAGAATTACCCTGAGAGCGCACGGTACCGGTGCCCTTCAGAGGCTGCCTCAAAGTGCTTCAGCTCAGCTCCAGTAGTGTTGCAGAGCCCAGCATGGCAAATTACTGCACATGACAGGGATGCCGGCCACTACGGGCCCTTCTCGCCCCTGGACTAAGGAGGCCACACAGGACAGGCAAGAGGTTTGTAGCAGAGCCGCCCTCCTGCATGCACGGGCGAGACGAGGTGCAGACACGCGTGGATACCCTTGCGGAGGTAGACACAGCAGCATGCACGTTCCCCAGGATCACGCAGCCACGCAGGGACCCACAACACACAGGTGCGCAGGCCCTGAGCAGCCCCGGGCCCTCTCCCTGGCAGCCCTCCCCTGCGTGTTATCCAGGTGGGAAGACAAATGAAACCAGGGTCACAACGTCCCTGCAAGCAGTCTCTTTCCTGCCAGTGCATTCTTCCCCCATCTCTTGAAAACACTAAACTAAATGTTAATGCCTTGTCATTTTGAGTAAAGCACCCCAGTCCCACCTGTAAGAGATTCAAAAAACAAAAAACAAAAAAACCCCAACATATTGTTTACTGCAGAAGCAGATTTTGGAGTCCCACCTGTAAGAGATTCAAAAAACAAAAAACAAAAAAACCCCAACATATTGTTTACTGCAGAAGCAGATTTTGGTAAAGCGGTGAAATCAGAAGATCAAACTTGCATTTACAGTGTCCGTAGGGCCCACCGACTTGAGCGTCTCTTCTGCCTTAATTACATGTTTCTGTCAAGTCCTGATATTTATGCTGGCTGTTATAAATATCAGGAGCGCGGCCACATTTGTGTAATTAAGATTGCAGCCCGCATTCCCTAAACTTAGTGTGAGTCATTAAATCAGCAGGTTATAGTCAAAGTTGCAGTCAAAACAATGCTTATTCATTAATATCTGCTATGGTAATCAGCACCGATAATCGTGGAGGTAGCTGAACCCGCACCGTCCAATCCCTGCCCCCCGAAGGATCAACTGGATTTTAAAAGCTTACACTTTCCTAGGAAAAGAGAAGCCTTATCTTTAGTTTCACAAGAAGCTTTTAGGATGCACGATTTAAAGATGCGCCCGTATGCGTTTAATGTCTACTTTATTTTCAATTACACTTTGCAGCGAATCTGAATACCTCACGTTATCTACAGATTGCATGATATCGTGGGGCCCTTGAAAGCGAGTTTTTCTGAGTCTATTTGATTTGAGAGTATTCTTTTCATCTATTGGCAGAGTGGTTCTCTCCACCTTCCTCCTCCCGCCCCCCCACCCCAGTTTCTTTTTTAATAAGAAAACTTGGTCGTTGATTTCCATCCGTGCACTGACGAATGCCCAGCAGGCACTGGGGTGTAATGACCCAGTGGGGGGGGGGGGGCGGCGTGGGCACCGACCCGGACCCCTCCGCAGGCTCCCCGTGGGCCTGCAAATGCCTCTGCCAGGATGAGGGGCAGGGATGCTGCTTTGTGTGCACCGAGGAAAGGTGTAGGAATGTCCTTGCTCGCTGGCATTTAATTTACCAGTTGCCTCTGAGCTGGGGCTTTGGCACATTCCGCTGGAATCTGAAAGACAGCCTGTCATACCGAGGGCCTGCTGCCGACTGCTGAAATTGAGAAACTTGGCAGATATGCAAACAGTAACTGGGTTTGAGTTGTTTTGATTACAAGTTAAACAGAGAGTCATTGGCAGGGCCAACGTATATCTGCTGAGGTTCTCACTCCTCCCTCGTTCTCTTTCTTTTTTCTTCCTCTTGGCAAAACGCGTGGACGCGGCTGGTAATTTCTGCAGAATCCGATAACACCTTGGCTTTGCAGAGCTGGGGTTTTGTGGGAAGAGGAGAAAGGGTCAGTTTCTCCCATTGGACTCACTTTCCGTTGTGTTTCGAATGGGGTTAATAATGTGAAATCCCGTCCTGGATTCAAAGCCTATGTAGCCGCACATTGAGAATTTCCCCTCCTGGTGGTCTTTGGTGACAGAGCCCCAGATTTCTGAACCTCGTGTTATTTAGAGACACATGGAGGTTTTTTTTTTTGTTTTGTTTTGTTTTGTTTTTTTAGATTTAAGGGATATTTAAGAGGCCTTTTACTAATAAGCCATGCTTTGCATGTTCTCCCAGAGAGAAACGGAGAAGGGGAGCAGGCTGTTTCCCTCGTTTCCTGCATAGGGTCAAGGTTGGGACCTTCAGCCCTTCTCCGCCCCAAGATCCCCAGTGAGTCCAGGCCAGGGAACGTGTATTCTCACGGGCTGTCTTGCCTCCCTGGTAATAGTACGTGGGGGGCAAAAAACGGAAGAAAAGTAAGAATCTCAAATGACATTATGGAGGTGAAGAAAAGGCATTTTCATTGTATGTCCCGTTCTCAAAGGCCCCTGTCCCTTTCAGCCAGGGGTTTGCATACACTCTATCCTGGACAGAGCTGGCAATTTTAGGGCCGTTTGAGGGTGAAACCGTGTTCATTCTGAAGGGAGGACAAGGATGACATCTAATTGCTGCTGCATTGTCTCGGGCTGGCTGGCTGGAGGCAGATTTCACGTGGCAACAAACACATTTCATTTACAGAAATGAGACTCTTTCTTTTCCCCCACAAGTGGAAAGCTGAAAGTCTGAACACTGTTGACAGAGTTCTTGGAAAGAGCCCAAATATATCGAATCGGACTTTTTTTTTTTAAATCCACCAATTTGACCATAAAAAAAAAACTTTATTGAAAAACATAAAACAAAGCACAAAACACCAAAACAACAACCCAACAACGCCGGGCTCAATAATGTGTCTCCAAAGAAACTGCTTTCTGAAAGGGCCTCATTTGGACAAAGTTAATTACTGCACAATAATTGCATTTTAAATTCAGTTTCTTTCTAGATGCAGTAAATTGTAAAGCTCATGATTAGGGAAAAAAGTAAGTTCCCGGGTGCACAACTTGTTAATTGCCTTTGTCAGAAGCTGACGGCCCACAACTTCCTCTCCTCTTCAAGAAGGCGAACTTCCTGAGTAGGTAGGAACACAGGCCCTGCAGACAGGGAGGAGCTCGAAGCTTCTGGCCCTGGAGAGCTGAGAGCAGCACGCATACCCGCGAGGCCAGGTAGGTTCCCAGTGTCACAGAGCGGCTCTGGTCATGCGCCACCAAGGGGAAGGACAGGCACACCGAGTGCTGTCACCTCTTCACCACTTTCCCATAAATGCTGTACTTTAATTTCTCTGACTCTGTGCGTTAGCTGTAAGTGATGGTTCTGTTACTTGTTCTAAAATATTTAATTTGCCGTCTTAACCATTTGTAAGTGTATCATTCAGGGTCGTCCCTCGCATTCACGAGCTTGCACCGCTACCATTCCCATCTACTTCTAGAATTGTCATCATCCCAAACAACTTCTGTACCCCATTAAGCAATAAGTCCCCATTCCCATTTCCCTCCACCTCTAGCAACCTCTGGTCTACTTTCTGTCTCTGAATTGGCCTCGTCTAGATATTTCCTAGGAGTGGAACCACACAGGATGTGTCCTTTTGTGTCTGGTATATTCTACTAAGCAATCACGTTTTCAAGCCTCATCCATGTTGTTGCCTCTACCAGAACTTCATCCATTTTTATGGTTGAATAATATTCCGTTGTATAGGTAGACCCCATTTTGTTTATCTCTTCCTCCATGGATGGGCACCTGGGTCATTTCCACCTTTTGGCTCTTGCAAATAATGCTGCTGGGAACATGGGTGCACAACGATCAGTTTGTGTCCCTGTTCTGTTGCTTGGGGGTATATCCACAGGAATGGAGTTTCTGAATCATAGAGTAATTCTAGGCTTAACTTTGAACAACCTGGTGGTCCTGTTTTACATGAAGCAAAACTGGGGGCGGGGATGCTTGGAGAGGTTAAGTGACTTGTTTATTACATGTAAGTATCCAGGTGAAGAGCTGGAATTTCAACTGGGGTCTGTCTGACCTGGAAGCTAAGATTCTTTCTCTCTTTCATTATTTTCTCCTATCAATTTCAGGGTGGAAAGTTTGCCTCTGAGGCAGCTGTCCTGTGATAATCACATCACTGGGCAATAAATCTTTTTCCCCTGGGCATATCTAGCCCCATTCAGGCAAGCCACCAGACCTCCCGAAGCCTCCAGTCATCCTTTAAAGGGGGTATGAACACCCTGTACCAATAGGGTGGTATTGGTATACACAGACTGGTACAGCATGTGCCAAGTTTAAATAAGTGGTACAGGGGGACCAGAGTGATATCATTTATTTTATTTTATTTTATTTTATTTTATTTTATTTTGTTTTTAAAGATTTTATTTATTTATTTGAGAGAGCCAGTAAGAGAGAGTGAGAGAGAAGGAGCAGGGGGAGGGGTAGAGGGAGAGGGAGGAGCAGACTCCCCGCCAAGCAGGGAGCCAGACATGGGGCTTGAACCTGGGACTCCGGGATCATGACCTGAGCTGAAGGCAGACGCTTAACTGACTGAGCCACCCAGGCGCCCCTATATGATTTATTTTTGATAGTGGAAGGAATATACGAGTTCTGGTGATCTAAAATGATTTGGGGGATTTCCAACTTTCCCCCCTTCTTCTGGATTTCTGATGCTATTCTTTCTAATGAGCACAATCGCAGGTGTTTCTGACAGACATCCCTTGTTCGGTTCTTGTCTGTGTTTTCTGTGTTGGGCTAGAGAGATTCAAGTTCTCAGCATCATGGATCTGTGTATGTGAACAACTGGAGACCATGCATTTTGCAACTAATGTCCTAAGTGCTTAAAAGTTATTTCTGTGCTGATTTAACAGGGAAAGCGTCCAGGTAGATTAATTTTATGGGCTCTTTTTATGGGGGTAACATTTCAAAAGTCTGCTTCTGGATCGGTTTCATCAGATTTCATTGGCACCTTTGTCTTAATCATTCACTGATTTAAGGCAGGAATTTGGTCTAATTTTTAAAAATTTTACTGTAATCTCTTGTGAAATTGATCTGACAATTTTTTTCCCCCAGTTACGATTTTGTACCATTGTCATTTTCAGCATTTTAAGATCTGTGTTAGCCAGGGTAAAATTAAAAAAATTTTGACTCCTCACCCAAAACATTCAAAAATGCTATTAAAATATCTCGGACCCACTGAATCCATTCTTTTCAGAAGCTTTCTCAATGAAAATGAAACGACCCCTTTTCACATGAAGTGGTACTAGAAGTTGTGAATTATTTGAAGTTGCTATTCTGCTTTGAGGCTGAGGACCTTTCCATTTTTTAAGACCAAAAGCCTCTGTTAAAGGTAAATTTCCTTCGCTTCTGGTAAACTTTCTTGTTAGACAACACATTCAAATCATTCTTTTTTCAGGTTTGTTGTTTTTTTTCTAGACCGTTATTATGTTTTCCAGTTTCTTCTCTCGGTGGCCCTTGTACCAACCAAAATGAATTCCCAACAGCTTTTTAGGCTTATCGACTTGTACCATTTTGCCCAGGGCCTTTCCCAGCTTGGGTACTGGAGGTGCCATGTCTGAGAACCCCCTAGATCCCGGGCAAACAGGGACAGTTGGCTTCTCTGTCCCTCCTTCTTCCCAACACTTAAACACATGAATTATTACTCCAGGATTCATTAGTAAGCAGGGTTACTGATATGTCAGTGGATTGGTTCAGCTGTCTATGAATGTAACACGTTATTTCTACTGTAGTCACAGCTCATGCATTATGGCTCATTGTGGACTTTGTGTTCTTGACTTGTTTACCTGTGTGTGTGTATTAGTGCGTAATAGAGCCTACACATTGCAATGTGCTTGTACAATTGTGTGCGTTTGTGTGTGAGCTGCGGTTGTTGCATTATGGAAACACATTATCGAGTACGTGAGCAGGGTGCCGCATGGAAACGGAACAGTGTACATTTGTCGATCCCACTCTTCAAGTCTCCACACCTTGGCTGTTGAACCCTTTTCCCTTTTTCTTTAATATGCCAAAGAGACTCATTTGTATTATGGACTAATGGCCTGCAAAATTGCTTTTTTTGCAAAATGAAGGCCCTTTAAATCTTCATAAAATCATATAAAACGGTATTTGAAATATATAGATATTTACATGTCTATCAACTTACTTGTTATAACTCTGTACAGAGTATTTACCAAGAGTTTGACATTTCTCCCCTTGAAAAATGTGAAAACATTTTGATTTGAAAAGGTGAGTTCCCAATAATGATATTTAAAAACAAAACATAACAACATAACACAACACAACACAACAACCACCCTTAACTATCCAGGCTCCTGCAATCAAGAAGTGACTTGGAGAAAAAGACAGAGAGATAAAGTGTAAAAGAATGATGATTTCCTTAGTGGCAATAAAACTGCATGAATTAGGGGTACGTACGTTCTGAGTGATTTATAACACTTGAAATTTATTTTAAAAATGGTTTCATGTAAGGAAATAACAAAAGCTGGTTGTTATTCATAGAATGGATAAAAGAACATGAATCTAAATATGGATCCGAACAGCTGTCTCTTAAAAGGATCTTATTATACCATTTATTTAAATTATTTCCTCAAATTTTTCTTTTAGACAGTGCACTTAATCCTGCAAAGTGGCATTATATATTTGTTTATATTTTAACTTCATCACTATTCTCCTTCTTCACAGTTTCTCTGTTGGTATAACTCTTGGTCTCAACTTATCAATAAAGCATTTAAAAACGGCACTTACTTTTTGACTGCCTCATATTATTAACTCTTTGTAATAAGTACAAAGCCCATCGATTTAAAAGGGATTTATTATTCTGAGGCTAAAAATACCTTGTTAAATTGCATAAACTTAGCAATTATATATTTTTCCCCAAATGAAAAAAAAATCAGAATTTATTAGAAAGCCAGCCTAAATGGATGTCACCTTTGGTTTTAAAAGCATTAAAATGGGCTTTAATGCCTCTCCAACTCATTTAACATTTATGTACACATGTAGGCTGAACCGTTAGAAAGCAATAGAACACCTTGTTATAAAATACACTTTCGTTATTATGATAAGAAATAAAAGCAAGCACCCTATTTGGAATATTAACTCATGTAGAACAGAGAAAGTGGTATATTTTTCATGAATTAAAAACAGAATCAAGTAAATTCAGTTCATTTCCAGCTACCTTCTAGATTTGAAAGCCAGATGTCATTGATACCTACAGAAAGAACTCCTCTTGTGGGTGAACGTGGTTCCAAACTGACGGCTCACCAGCGTCCTCCGTGTGTCTTTGGCTCGAGTGTTGGCAGACCCAAAGCTAATCTGATTTTATTTCCAATGCAGGCAATAGTGCCCCCAGGGGTTTGGCCCTGGGTTTATATCCCCAACTCTCTTTAATTTCCTCTTAAAAAGATTCATCTCATTTAAGCCTTTCTTCATCTGTAAAATGGGGCTACGCAGGCAGTGGGTCAATGACAAGTATGCCCATTGCAATTATGCAAATTTAGACAGTTTCACTTAAAACACGGATAATGTTCACTACATCTTAATTGGAGATCATGTGAATCAGGGGAAAAAATGTACATTTTGAAACGTAAAGAAGTAGAGGGTTTTACATTTGTCCTGTCAAGAGACTTGTACACCTTACAGACTCCACGGTTACATCACGCCCCCTTCTTAATCTGGCAAAATGACATGCCTGTCATCTTTTGTCAGCATTACCCATACGATGTGAGTTTTGAATTAGGTAAGTTCATCAGGAATGGGGACCTTCAGAAATGCCGTGGGGAGAGTGGGCACTTCCCGTATTGGCGAGAATGTCGATGACATGGTTTCTAGGATGGCTGGCACGTTGTAGGACCACAGGTGGCCAGCATTTCCCGTGGGCTAGCTGAGCAGCCCCCTTAGGAATCCGTGTACCGGCTCCTGCGGAGGTGGGGGGAGGCTGGGTTTTCTCTCCTCCTCAGGCAGGCACGTAAATTCTGTTTCATTTCAAAGGACAGGAATCCTGCTGTTTATTTAGGCGATGGGTCTAGAAGCAAAGTGTAAAGAACTTGATGCTTTCTGTAGTGAGCCAGAATGCATGCTTATTCTCCGTCTCATTCTATTATTTCTATGGCGACCTGACCTTAGTGACAAATTAGAAAACAATTTTTTTTTTGAATTTAAAAATGGTTGTTTTCCAAAGTCTGCCTTTGAACTTCTTTTCGCAGTGAATAAATGGTTTGTTGTGCCTTTCCCAGAAACGGCACAAATAAAAGCAGATTTCTTCTAATTGGGAAGGATAAGAATTTCAGTTACACTAAAGATCACTAACTGATACTATAAGATTAGACCCAATCGGTTGGAATTTGGGGGAAAGTCTTAGAGATGTAAGACGAATTTCCAGAATGAAATTTCATAATATGACTTTCTTCATCCTGTACTCGTACCTGAAAAACAGGACTGAGATTTCTGGTGTGAGATTTGGGATAGATCTATGTGCCGATTCTATCTCTAGATTTTTAGGCAAGAACATACTGAAGCTGAAAATTTCAGGGTTAAGTATGTCAGAAGCCTGAGGCTGGGTTGGAGGGAATGAGGGCTTTTGCAACAAAAAATAGGTGAAAAAAAATCGTAGACGCACATTCGAGGGGATATGTGTTTGTCTGTGTGATGTATGTTTTGAGAAAGAGAGAGAGACGGAGACAGAGAGAGACAGAGACAACACTACAGGCCTCGAGAATCAAATTGTTTTCAAATTTGCGCACAGCAAATATTCCTTATTGTAAAAAATGTTTCCAGGCTCTGCCCGATGTTGATGTGAATTTCTTCTTGTTATTATAACCCTTGTCTTCATCTATGATGTGTTAGATTATGCTGGAATGTGAATGCTTGGTATACCACAGGAAAAATACTCGGAAAGTATTTATAAAGTAAATAAGCTTTAATTAAATATCATTGTCAAGCATTAATCATTATAGCGCTGCTCCCTATGGAAATAAGGGTGGATATTCGATTTGTTTTGATTATGTATGAATTTTAACAAAAGCCCTGTTTGTCTATTGCTGTGCTCCTCACAATGAGTCTTCGTGCGTCTCAGTCCGGGAACCGGCAAGATCCACAGTGGTTCAGTCCGTTTTTATTGTGTAGGGTGTAGTGATAAATATTTTGGGAAAGAGAAGGTGCCCCGGACAGAGCCCCGCCGTCAAGTGTGGAAGGAGGGTCTGCCTGTCAGTCCACACTTCCCCAAGTACACGTGCTAATATTTTTATTCCAAGAAGTGAGCTTGGGAAATTTGCATCAGAATATGAAAGAGGCACAAATAGGCTGCCAGTTGGCACCGACAGCCAGAAGCTTTTTTGGGCACTCCCAGCTACCTGAACTTCCTGCGAAATTGTTGGTTTTAAATGACCAGCAGGTGTAGACAAGTCCGGATTTCCCTGGTGAACAGCGGGTCACGTCCTCCCTCACATGTCCACTGTTTTTGCTGTTCCCCTCCCACCCAAGAATGTTTTCTAATAAGCATTCCGTGCGGAAAAGCCCCTTCACATCTATTGCTAGTGGAAGCGAGGGTAGAGTGTGAAGGGGCCATGGGGAAGAGGGAAGGGAGTTAGAGTTTTTAAAGCTCCTACTATGTGCCGGGTGCTTCATTTGCACATTCCCACCTGATGCTCATGGCAGAATGGCAAGAAATTCACATGCTTTCCGTCTTCCGGGTCCTGGACAGAAGAAGGAAGTGTTAGGGACACATTCAAGGTTGCATAGCTGCTAAGTGGGGCTCCTGGAGGAGGGCTCCAACTGTCTGGGCTCCAAACCAATGCTCTTTGCACTAAAGCATCTGCTTTCCTTCTTAAAACAATTGTGGCTGATTCAGAATTTAGCTGAAAGAAGGCAATGATGAAAAACAGCTTAAAATTGATTAAAGAGCAGAAACCTACTGGACATAAAGGGGATAATCCACTTAGTAAGGTTATTGTCACCTCAAGAGGGCTGTAGTTTGCCTTGACCACTGACTCCATTCACCAAACGCCCAAAGGTCAGGGAAGCACCTGTCACAGGAGGAGCCCTATACTAGTTCCCCAAAGGGGCAGGGGAACCTGGATGAACAGGGAAGGAAAGTCAGCAACCTCTCATTAGAGCAAGCTGGCACGTCCATTCACCAATCCATCATTCATCAAGGACTTACTGCACACCCAGCCCTGTTGCTACATGGTGAGGGCACAGTGGGACATGGGACGCCCTGGGCCCTTTCCCCAGAGCCATGTCAGAATCTGCAGTGGCCCCATGTGTTTGTGCTTGGACCTCCTGGGTTGGCTGTGAATCCTACCCCAAGTTGCTCCCCTGGGAATTTGTTTTTTCTACACTTATTTCTCACTTCAACAATAAAGACAAATCAGGGCAAGATCTATGGACGTATTTGTTTTCTGTTTGCATGCAGACCCAACCCTGTATTAATTAGTTGCAGGGCTGAGTTGTTTACCAAGGTTTGTGGACACTTTTGTAAATGCTGGTTGATACTCCTGACCCATTTTTTTAAGGCTCAACCCTGAACGTCCTGACACTTGGTTTCTCTGTTCTTTCTAAGGCGACCTTGACTGTTCCCTCCTGTGGGTTCCTGAGCACCTGAAACCTTCTGTAGCATCCCTTGTCTTGTTTTCTGGTAAGTGGCGATATTTCCTCTTTCTCTGCTTGAGGACAGGGACTTTTTTATTGATCCCGAGTCCGTGTAGAGCAGGAAGACTTTGAAAAGTGTTTGTGTAATTGAGTAGAATGGAATCCAACCAAAGAGGAGTCACATTTTCCTGCTTGCCCCGTAGAATTCCACCTGGCTCTTTTCTTTCATCATTAGTCATTGACCCATGTCTGCTGTGCATGCTCGGGGCCCTGTGCTGGGCAGAGCGGAAACAAAATCGAACGTGGCAGCTCCTGCCTTCCATATGCTTCAGTCGAGAGGCCAGTGAGCATGCTAACACACCGGTTTTTGTTCTTTTTGTGTTTATCCTTTTGGTTATGGTGTTCCTTTTCTTTAATGCTCGCCTCTTCCGGAGAGGGTATTCTGGACGTATCCTAGTTCCAAAATGTCACAAAAGGGGAACTTAGGAAATACACAATGGAGCAGCTGCTGAAGAGCTTCTCCAGCCTCGTTATGTGCCCCGGGCTGTTCCGGCCACGCCATGTACGTCTTAGTCAGCTCCTGCTGTGTAACAAAACACCATGGCCTAGCTGGCTTAACACTGCGCACTTACCTTCTCATAGTCCTGGAGCCTACAAGTCTGTGATCAAGGTGCTGGAAAATTCCTGGCTTGGGGACTGCACCCTCTCACTGTGTCATTGCGTGGCCTTGCCTTTCTGTGCGTGGAGAGAGTGTGAGTGGGAGTGAACGGTCTCCAGTGTCTCCTCCTCTTGAGAAGGACATCAGTCCTATTGGATGAGCCCACCCTTTTGACCTGACTTAGCATTTATCAGCTCCTCATAGACCCCTTCTCCAAGCACAGTCATAGCGAGGACCGCAACGTAGGAATCTGGGTGGGACGGCACAACTCATCCCATAGCAATGTGATATTTTCATTCCCTCCTCATGACAGTTCTTGGAAGTGGGCACTCTTCCCTCTTTTTACTTTATTTTTAGATTTTATTTATTTAATTTAGAGAGAGAGAGAGCAGGGGCAGGGGGAGAAGCAGAGGGAGAAGGAGAGAGAGAATCTCAAGTAGACCTTATACTGAGCATGGAACCCGATGCGGGGCTTGACCTCATGACCCTGAGATCATGACCTGAGCCAAAATCAACAGTCGGACACTCAATCGCCTGAGCCACCCACGTGCCCCACTCTTCCCTCTTCTTAAGTGAGAGGGGGTATCTGAGCTCTGGGTCCCAGGGCCGTGGGGAGGCAAAGCAGAGCTCACAGTGTCGCTGTCTGGCTTCACAGCCCACCCTGGTAATTCCTCCTCCCTGCCGAACGCTGCAGGCCCCCTAGTCAATGGGCCATGGCCAAAAGTTTGCAACATCTTTTGTCTATTACTATGTATTTTGTTTAATCAAATGTAATGAGGTTTGTGGAAGCAGTAAACTGAAGTTATTTTCAAGTAGGAACTGTATTTAGTACCGTTAATTGAATCAGTCTAGTTAGTTAGAATAGAACAGTGGCTGTTTGCCCTGTAATAAGGAAATTGAGTTTCTCATAAAACAGCTAATTCATGTCCTCTTACACCGTACAACGCACCGCAGGCTGAACATCCTGAGTCGTCCTACAGTCCGTCTAGGCCCTGCCTGGACTGCCAGGTGGCTTGGGGTGTGGTCGTATTCTGGGTGGGTCCCAACTGGCATGAGGGGACAGCGAGGGAAGCTATCCATTGAGTGGGGCTGGGTGTAGAGGATCACACTGACTCCTTTCTGTGTTGTTAGAGGTGGGCTACAGGGGGGACCCCAAGTCTCAGAGCAGTTAAAAAACAAGGCCGAACGACACTGTGGGTGGAGAAGCATGTGGAAAACTCTCTATATGCTATTTTTGACTCTCCAGGATCCATTTTATTTTCTAGTAACTGCACCGCAATGTTACCTTTGGGCACCGTATAGAACAAAACTGGCTGCGAAGGCCTGGCTCTTTCTCCCACTGAGAGATGGAGCCTAGTTTCCCTACCCTTGAACCTGGCTGGCCTTAGGGACTTGCTCTACCGCCAGAACCGGGTGGAAGCAGTGTTCTGGGACAGGTGAGGCTAGATCATAAGGAATCTTGCTGCTTCTGCGCTGGTCTCTTGACACTCCTGCTCTTGGCTCCCAGGCACCATGCCATGAAGAACCCAAAGAGGATCCACGAGCGCCTCATTTGTAGAGGAACAGAGGCCCCTTGTGGGGATCCTAGCTCAGCTATGCACCTGCTAACCACATGGGGAGTGGCTCTTCAAGTCCAGTCCCAGGGGAGCCACCCCGATGAAGCCTCATGGAGCAGAGATCAGCAGTCCTTACCCAGCCAGGCCCGAACTTCAGATCTGTGAGCAAAATAAACGATTGTTGATTTTTTTTAAGCCAGTAAGTTGGTGGTGGTTTGCTACGTAGCAGTTGGTGACCAAATCAGGGGCCCACTCACTGCTCCTTACCTCCCCATTTGCAAGGTTGGGTAGAGTGGACTTCTTGTCTCCCTAGAGATGCTATGAGGGTTACGTCAATCGTGCAGTGCCTGGACAGAGGCCACCATTTAGTAGGCTGGCAGTAGCAAATTCCCTACGGCAGTACTTTGGAACTACGAAGTTGATCGCTATAGGTTGTTCCAGAATAAAAATTCCTGGTTCCTCACACCATTCCTCATCTCATAGGTTTAAAAAGTTCCTTCTGTCAATGTTTCCAACTGTCCTGCAAGGGAATATCCCTTTGAAATGCACCTGAGGGCTACTGCTTTCTTTAAAATTGAGCCATGGAGAGAGTGAAGGGTGGGGTTGCTGAGGAGATGTCCAGGGAGCCCCTACTTAGGACTTCTGTGCAGGGACTCAAGGCCAGCTGGCCTCACCAAGGTGGGCAGGCTTCCTGACAGCCCAGACTCTGCAGGACCCTGCGAGGAAGGTTGGAGGACCCCACCTCTACTCACCAGCTTCTGACACGTGCGAATCCCAAACACTTGGGCTGGAAAGCGGAGGTAGAGACCAGACTTCTGGCAGCCCAGCATGCTGGAATTCATTGGTATTTAAAAACACTTCCTTGCCCTTTTTCATTATACAGTCTAACATTTAGAGACTCCAAAATCACTACTTATTAGTACAATACAACTCTGAGAGCTTGGAAGTGGTGTTGGAAAAAACACTGCATTAGGAAGTAACAGTCTGACGGGATGCATATGGTAAATTGGGAATTCTTCAGAAACCCCTCGAACCTGTTGGCTGGGCAGGTTCACCGAAGAATCACGGGTTGCCGGTGAGAAATGCTGCCCTACGCTGCCTGAACAAGACAGCTCGGCTCTCACAAGGTCGACTTGAACATTTGATTATTTATTGTCTTGGCTCTTCCTGTAATTGACTGCTTTATGTAATTGCTGTCCCCCCAGCTCTATCACAAGGGGACAGGTCCTGTCCTAGCCTGCAGCCTCGCAAGCTGCCTGGTCTTGGTCTACAGATGTAGTAGGCTCTAGAAAAGTGCCGAACGGATTGTTTTAGAAAACTGAGGGGCTTTGTTTAACTTTCTTTAACGTCCTAGTTGATTCCAAAGAAAACTTCTGGGGAACCCACAGAGCAAAAGAGAAAATGAATTGCAAATACATTTGTTTTATTACAGGCATATGACCATCGCTGTTAATGTTTTATACCACAGAAGTCAGGAAAGAAAGGCCACTCATAATGCCCCAACTGTGAGAGGCTGGTGGTGGCTCTTTGGTTGTTCTCTTGTTTCCCTTCAGCCCCTGCGTCTGCTGTTAGATGCTGTTGCAATTTTCTGCGCCTTGGTGTCTGAGGGTTATGCTTAATGTCACCGTCTTGTGGTTTAGATTTGGGAAGTGATGTCTGTGACCCAGACAGTGTGACTTCACGGTGTGACCTTAGGATCGTGAGTGGTTTGAGCAGCAGCTTTGGGCGCTGGAGCCACGGGGCCCTGAGGCAGTCCCCACCCTGTCTGAGCTCCAATCTGGGCATCTGTAAGACAGAGCGGTGAACCATCCTTGCCTTCCTGAGCTCTGAGCAGATGCACGACCCCAGTGGGAGAGGTGTGATGGGTGATACCTCCATAAAGACCACTGTGCTGCTTTCAGAGAACTTTAAAGTGACCATTGAGGGTCACAAGAGAAACGGGAACTTCAGGGAGTAGGAAGAGAAACATTCCAAAGCAAGAGGTGCATCACTGGGCCCCCAAACTCTTCTTTTCACTCTTGCTCTGCTCTTCCTTCTTTTTCATCTCTCATTTTATTAAAAGCCTCTGTACCAAATGTTTTCCCTCCTAACATTTGAGAGGAACGAATGTAGAGATTTATTTAGCCAGAAGAAAAATATGTGAAGTTCTTATTTTTACAGCTTTGCTCTGTGGTTTTAAAAAAAAACTGTTTCCACCACTAAATAATAGGAGGGCCATCGGCACTTCAATGATGAAACTGGAGAAACATGTAATTTTATTTATTTATTTGAGAGATAGAGAGCACGAGCAGGGGGTGAGGGTGGCGAGGGGTAGAGGGAGAGGGAAAACAGACTCTCTGCTGACTGGAGAGTCCGATGTGGGACTCGATCCTAGAACCCTGAGATCATGACCTGAGCCGAAGGCAGATGCTTAGCTGACTGAGCCAACCAGGTGCCCCCAAAATATAATTTTTAAAGACATTTTTACATGGGATCTGTTGAAGAAGGGCAATGGTATCAGATCCTTTCAGGCATCAGTTAGTCAGTCAGCCAATTTCAGCTTCAATGGTGACGTATGGTGGTGGGCTGGTAGAGAAGGATTTTCAAATTGGATTTCAAGTACAGTGGCACATTCTGAGCCTTAGTAGTTTTCATATATACATATGCACGATGCAGAGGTCAGGCGTGCCCCTTCTCTGCTCTGTCGAAATTTTGTGTATAACTTTTGACTACCTCCCAACTTAACCACTAATAGCCTATGGTTGACCAGAAGCCTTACCAGTAACATAAACAGTCGATTAACACATATTTTGCATGTTATATGCATTATATATTGTTTTCTTATAATAAAAGAAAGCATTATTAAGCTAGAGAAAAGAAGACGTCATTAAGGAAATCATAAAGAAAAGAAATAGTGCAGAGGGTCATAGGGGAAGGGAGGGAAAACTGAATGGGAAGAAATCAGAGAGGGAGACAAACCATGAGAGACTCTTGACTCTGGGAAACAAACTGAGGGTTGTGGAAAGGGAGGTGGGTGGGGGGACGGGATAACTGGGTGATGGGCATAAAGGAGGGCATGTGATGTGATGAGCGCTGGGTGTTATAAGCAACTGATGAATCATTGAACACTAAACCAAAAACTGTTGATGTACTATTCATTGGCCAGTTGAATTTAAATAAACAAATACGAAAATAATAAGGGACAGAAAATACATTTAGAGTACTGCCCTTGTAAAAAATGGGACAGGTCCACATATAAGTGGACCCATGCAGTTCGAACCCCTGTTGCTCAGGGGTCAACTGTACGTGATTTTGCACACAGAACCTCTTTGCATTAGAATCGGACGGCAGGGTTATGGAGTGAACCAAACATATGAGCCAAATCAAGGCCAACAGTATGAAGCCGAGAACATTCCTGTTAGCAATCACTGATGACTCCGTGTTAAGCTCATTATATTTGTTCCTGCATCTTAGCCTCACAGCCCCGACGTAGCCTACTCTTGTCTTTATTGTGTAGATGAGGAAACCAAGGGAGGTGAAGTAATTTTTCAATGCTTCTCAGCCACAGAAAGTGGTACTCGGGCTGCAGGCCCCAGAGCCCAGCCAGTTACCCCCAGTGACAAGCCACCCCCGAGGTATCCAGAATTCTGGACATCCCCTCTCATCCTGTCATTTCCTGTTCCACCCACAAAGACTGGCTTTGTTCAGAGAGCTTGGCTCATTCTCAGATCACCTGGCTGGTGGGCAGCAAAGCCGGGCCCCACACGTGGACCGAATGCTCTTCGAAGCCCATGCCCCTTTCACAGACGCCCCAGGCTAACTACCTGCTGAGGCTCTGTCTCCCCCTCCCTTAGAATGTTGATGACGGCGGTAGGCGTCTCACCCTGGAAAGTTAGGGACGTTAAGCTCTCCCCCATTTAGGAATTGTGTTACTGTTTAAACTTTGACATCTCTTTTCTTCTTGGAAGAACATGTTAGGTGGTTAGCCCATAGAAGTCTGCTCCATCTTAAGGTATTAAAAAGAGCAGGAGGGGTCATCAAGGCCATCTGTGATCTGGTTTCTCCGTGCAATCTTGTCAGTTTTCAGATGGGACTGTGTCGTTGGTGTTTGTTTCGGAGTCAGGAGAGAAATGTTTGCTCTGCTTCTCCAACCATGTCACCCCCTGGGACACTCCTGGCCCATCCATCTGGTAGTACGGAAGTTTGGTAGAGGAGCCCTTGGTGTCGTCAGGGGCAGCGATAAGGCTTGGGAAATGGAATGATGTGGGTTCTGATTCTGATTCTGCCCATCGTCCACTAGCTGACCTTGGACATGCTGCCTTGATCTCCCTATGCCTTATTATTATTATTGTTATTATTATTATTGTTATTTGTTTCTCCAGAACCAAGGACACTAGTGCCTCAGTCCTTGAAGGTCTATACCAGGGAGCGCCCGGCACGACACAAGCACCAGGACGGGGTAAGCCAATCAGCATCTCACATTGAGTGGGGCAGGGCTTGGCTACTAAGTCCAGAAAGTGTGTCTGGCTGGCAGTCTCTTCCGTCCATATTTATTTGGACTAGTTATTCCACTTTACATTTGACAGTACCTGACCCAGGATTGGAATTCAATCAATATTAGCTTCTATTATTTTATTATTATTATTACTGTTGTTGTCTTTATTCAGAGAGCATTTTGAACCTGCCATAAAGCAAAGGAACCAAATGGCGATGTAAGAGGGGGTTGCAGAATTCTTTTTCTTTATGAAGTGTCATTAAAGATGCCATTGACAGTATTGGCAGCTTCATTAAGAAGTCTGTTGATGATGGTAATAAGGCTGGCACATTTGGGATTCAGAATGGCACTTCTCAAGACAGAGGCGGAACTCGGGCTGGCGCTGCGGAGCCAGGATATGGCTCAGGGTCTGGAGGGCTGGGTGCCCGAGGCAGCGCGGTCTGCATAGATGGGAGCCTGGGGCCCCGGTGCCTGCTTGGCTTATTTTTTTCCTGGCTGATGATTCTGTGTGCAGCACTGCCCTGCTCTGCAGACTCAGTTTCCCAAGCTGGAGTTGAGAGAGCCCATTTCAGCTGTGAATTCGCTCCTAGAAAACTGAGTCTGGGGGCTTGCTATCCCCTTAGGAACAGGAGCGAACACAGAAGAAGCAGGGAACAGGACTCCTCGCAGGAGGTGTTCTCCTGCGTTCTTTCTTTCCATGGTGTCTTTCGAACAATGTTTGTTCACAGCTCCTTTGCGTCAGGCTGGAGTTTGGGAAGGCCCAGCACATGGACCGACAGCATCCCTGGTGAAGGATCCCTGTGGATCCCTGGCTGGGAACCGTTGGCCAATATTTCGCATCCCCCGTTCCAGGTCAGCTTGTGCAAGTATAAAGTCGAAATGGCCTTCCCAGGCAGGAAGTAGAATTCGGTCATAACAACATTTGATTTTTAAATGGGGAACAATCACTAATAGTGGTTTTAGAGATTGATCTCAGTTCATCCTCCTGCCACTGTGACATCTGTCAATCAGGCCAAGGCTGCCTCTTGGTCTTTTATCTGATTCCAACATGAACGTGTTTAGGGAATAGGCTTGTACTCAAAATGTAAATAGGTGTTTTACTCTCCCTCTTAAAGCTATTACTGTGTCGATGGATGTCTTGTTATAGTTAAGGGTCTGTCAGCATTTACATTAAGGAGCCTGATTTTCGAAGGCTTAAAATGCCATTAAAATCTATTCGACGTGGTTCTTCAAATGGTCAAATTATCCAAATTTCTTTTCAAAAATCTTTTTGACTCTTTATTCATTGGTGAAAATATGCACACCGTGCTGCCCCTCGTGGAGTCTTGGTTTCAGAAGCTTTGCAGTGTTTTGTTCCCAAGACATTTTCCCCTCCTGGGCTGAAGGGCTTTGGTTATTTTGCGTTTTCTTTGTAAACTTCCCTCATGTTTATAAGGATGTTTGGGTAGGAATTAAGGTCGTAGTAGGGTATGTCAGCATACATGGTGCTTTTGGACTTTTGCGGGGAGAGAAAAAGAGGGAAGTTGGGCTGAGGTTGACCATGTGCCCGGAGCACTGTGTCCATTGAAATATTATCTCATTTAAACTGCAGAGGAGACTTTGGAGGGGGCAACTGCGTCTCCTTTTATAATTGAGGAGACAGCTTTGGAACCTAAATGGTAGACTTGTGCTTGAAGACCCACATCCAAGCCATGACCTTTGCACTCTACTGCAGATACTCATGCTCGTTTCAAAGGTTGACTAAGACACAAATCAAGGTCAAACATTATTTTAAGGTTTATTTATTTATTTTAGAGAGAGAGAGAGTGGTGAGGAGAGGCAGAAGTGGAGAGAGAGAGAGAATCCTTAAGCAGACTCCCTTCTGAGCAGAGAGCCTGACCTGGGGCTCGATCCCAGCACCCTGAGATCATGACCTGAGCCAAAATCAGGAGCCAGCCGCTTAACCAAATGAGCCACCCATGTGTCCCTCAAAGCCAAACATTTTAAGAGACTTCACTAACTTCGGTGGTTCTGATGGAATATTATTTTCCAAAGGTGGGTCTTACTCGTAGCAAGCCAACCTCCCTCTCCTTCTGTCTTTGACAAATATTTTTTTAGCAGGTACTATAATAAGCCCTGTTACCATCACACTTAAATAATTGTATTAAGTTCTGCAACAATTTGCAATTAATCATTTCTGCTTCAAAGCTGTCACACACATCATTCTTTCTGTATGAGACCGTGTCTCACCCCTGCCAGTTCTCTAAAGCTAAGAGATCAGTGTCCTGGTTTGCCTGGGATCGTCACAGTTTACACAGCACTCCTGTTGTCCAAGCTGAATTATCAGTGCTTCCATCCTTTGTGCTCAAGATTCTGGGTGATAGTATCATGGTCACCCTATGCAGGGTCAATCTAGCCTTGGCTACTCAGCGAGACTTTCACTGAGAATCCACCCCATTGACATTTGGGGAGATTTCTCTAATCTCCTGTTACTTTTCTCATTCACTCCCTACAAGTGGTCAATTAAGTATCCTCTAAATGTTGCACTTACATTTCTTGATTTTGATAGTACCTCTTGTTCTGTGAGCCTCGTGACCTCCGTGATGGCGATGGAGGCTGGTCAGTACATGCTTGTTGAATCGATGGGCAAGTGAATTAATTGGAAAGAAAATTCTCTTCCTCTTCCCTCGCTTTGGCTGGTTCTAATGCTTCTCCTCTCAAGGGCCCTGCTTAAGGCTGTGTCTGCAGGAGACCGTCCATAATTCTCTATTCCCCAACTTACCAGTTACACCCAAAGTAGGGCTTAAAAAATGGCCGGTGTTGTCTCCCAGAGCCAGGTGCATCACGGCTCTCAAGTATAAGATGCATAAGTGAATGGATATCTTCTTGAAAAAACCTTCACTATGGTTCTTCTAATGACCTGGGCCCCTAAGGGAACTTGCAGACTGAAGCAGCATTTAATTTCCTATAACACTCATTTTAAAAGACAATAATGTCATTAAGACTTTGAAGGTACAGCCCTGGCAGGTAGTAAACTCTACTACTTTTTCATTCACAGGAGTCGGCTCAAGATATACGTGCTATTGTTTTTTCCTCACCGAAAACTCAGAGGCACATTTGGTGTCGCTTTATCCTTTAGGTCAGGGGTGGGGCTTTAGTGGCAGTGATAACAGGGAAGGCTCTCTGAAATAGTGGCTTAAGGGGGCTGGAAGCATGCACTTTGGATTCAGATGTATGTATTAGCTATCTATTGCTGCGTAACAAATTATCCCCAACTTTGCAGCTTACAACAACACACATTTATTACCTGACTGTTCTTAAGGGTTGAGAATCTGAGTGTGGCTTCACTGGGGACCTCAGATGTCAGGGCTCTCACAAGGCTGAAATCAAGGTGCTGGCTAACATTGCAGTCACTTCAAGGTCATATGGGGGAGACTCTTCTTTCAAGCTCACTCCCATGGCTATTGGCAAGATTCAGCTTCTCACAGGCTCGTGGATTGAGAGCGTCAGGTTGTCACTGGCAGTTGGTCAGATATGTAAAAGTTCCTTGCCATTTGGGCGTTTCCGGAGGGCTACTCACAAGATGGCAGCCTGCTTCTTTTGGTATGAGGGCTGAGGGAGAGAGAGAGAGAGCCAGAGAGAGAGGGAGGGCATGAGCCCAAGATGGAAGCCACATCTTCGTAACCCAGTACCAAAAGAGCTATCCCATTGCTGCTGTATTCTTTTCATGAGCAGTGAGTCAGTAAGTGCAATTCATGCTCAAGGGTCGGGATTATGCAGAGTGTGAACACTGGGAGGTGGGAGTTACTGGGGCCATCTTAGGGGCTATCAACCATGACATGTTTGGGTCTACATCCTGGTTCTTTCTTTCAGTTTCTGTTTATCTTTAAAGACGTTACTCCAGTCTTCTGAGGATCAGATTTCTCATAAATCAAATAATGTCCATTTTTGAAGGTGGTTAATAGGAAGAAATAATTTTTGTGAAACACACATAATAGGTGTTTGATAATGGGTAGCCGGGACTATTATTACTGTAATTAATCTTGGCGGGTGCGGAGGGCTTTTGATTTCAATTCTGTGTCCTAAGGAACACAAGCTCCCCGTGGACCCTGTGCCTTTGACTGAGAACAATATCACAGTTTCAAACTCAGATGATTTTGAGTTGCTTTCTGGGCATGAGTGAGTTCTTCTGTGCCCTCCTCTCCTCTCTGGGAGGTAATTTATGGCACTGACTCTGTCATTTATGCCATTATTTTGAGGTAATGGAGTCAGCCCCACACTGAGAGGATTTGTATATTCCCGGTAATGTTTCCTGCATTTTCCCCTTGCCATTGACTGTCTACACGCTCCCTCCTTTCCCTGTTAGAATTCACAGCGTTTGCTAACGCGGCTTGTGCAGACAGTCTTCTCTCTCTAAGGCTAAGAGCTAAGAGACAGTGTCCCCAGGATCTGACAAATACATATTTGTGAAAAGACCACCGTCACTTCTGATGAACGACCACTAAGTGGCCTCCCCGTGGCCCTCCACTTCTCTGTACACGCTGCCTCATGCTCCATGCCTGGCCAGAGGCCTTTTGGCACTAGCTGAGTCAGACTGGAGACGGCCTCCATGACTTGACTTGTTGAGATCATTCATCCAACAAGCACTGACTGGAGAGTTACCGTGATGAGCGAAAACAGATGCGGTCCCTGCCCTCATGGGGAGACAGACTGTAATTGAATAGTTGCCCGTATGCAGCTGCCCATCTCGGGGAATGCAGCGAAGGAAGAGTGAACCGTGTTTGGAGGCTACTGGTAGAGCAGGATCTGACCTGCTCCAGGATCAGGAAAATCTTGACTCTGTAGGTGAGCAGGAGAGGGAGGGAACAGAGGAAAGAGGCTTCAAGGCAGAGGGGACAGAGGACAGCATGCTTAAGGTCCTGAGAGGGGCAGTGGTGACAGTTACAGTCTGCATTGCTGCTCAGGAAATGCATACACCATGGTCCTTCCATGGAGGACGGTCAACTTTCCATCCCCTTGACTTTGGGCTTGGCTACGTGACTTGCTCTGCCCTGTGGGATCTTAGTGGATGTGACATGAGCAAAGGCTTGAAATGTGCTTGCTCAGAGGAACTTCCTTTCTTATGCTTCTGGTATCACCATGAGAAGAATATGTTCTGGAAAGCCTGCTGGCCCCAGAACGATGAGAGACACGTGGCGCAGAGCAACCCCAGACCTGTACCTTGCGGAGCTGTCCCATGGCCCACACGCCCAGGAGAGTGTTACATGCTTTCGGGGTGTGTCACTGAGCTTAGGAATGGGTGGGTGGAATGACTTCAGTGACAGAAGGAGGGTCAAGGAGGCTGGGGCTGAAATAGCAATTTGGACAGTGGTGCAGGATTTTGGTTTTTTCCTCTAAATGTGCTGGAAAGCTAGGGAAGGTTTTGGCAGGGGAATGCCATGGTCAGACTCTGGAGAATACGCTAGAGATGGGTAGGATTTTCTCTTTCAGAAATCTGCATTTTTGCTTGGGATATGAACTCTAACCCCTGACTGGTAAGCGGCCGCCGCCGCGTGCCTGTCTCCCCAATTTCTGTAACCATGCTTTTCATGGTGACCTCAAGTGCTTCTCTTCTATGAAGCCTCCCAACACGGTGTTTATTATTCCCTTCCTGAGTTCCAATGCCACTTTTTTTTCCCTCTCTCCCAGGACCTGTTGCCCAACACAACATTGCCTCAGGTCCATCTCTGACTTAGACCGGGGAGTCCTTGAGGGCAGGGCGTGTGACGTAGTCATCTCTACATGCCTGTTTATGTTTCTGTGTGTCCACCACCGCCTATACCCCTGTGCATAGGGTCTGTCTGGTAAGCAGTAGGTGCTCACTAAATACTTCTTTAAAGAATGAATGAACTATCTTACTGCCCTTTGTGGTTACTTATCATATAGCAGATTATTAAACCTGTCTGTCTTCACCTTTCCCATCTGCAAAGTAGGGAGGATAATGGTGCCCCTCACTGGGTTGTTATGAGGATCGAGCGGGTGAGTACTGATTGAGTGGTGCTTATCAATTAGTAAGCATTAAAAAATGTTAGCTGATTGAAGTCCTATAATGGTTTTGCAAAGAGTGAATGGGTGAATAAATGAAGGGCATATATATACCCACTGGGGCCTTTGTGAAGGGACACCCAGCGACCGGCACAGGCAGTGGCAGGACGTGCAATGACGTGGGGTGAACAACCCCTAGACAGTCTTGGCCAAAAGACTCTATACCAGATCCTCTTGTTAGGATTGGGCACATTTAACTGAAGGCCCCTGGTCGACGGATCATTTCTGTAAGTCTGAAACTGAAGGTCTTCTGGCATCTGACTTCTACAGCTCCAAAAAGTTGCAGGCAGCTCCAGGCGCATTTGGGATTTAAGTGTAGCAGAATACGATCCTCCCGCTTAAGTTTGTCAAAAGGCGTACCTGGAGGAAGGAGACGGCTACCTAAATCCAGATACTCATTCCCCAGCTCCTCCAGGGCAAAATGCACTCCATTTTGTGTCGCCTTATTCCTGAAAACATCCAGAACATATTAAACAAAGTACCTGCTTGCTGAGTACCTGAATGAATAAAGGGGTAAGAGTCTGTGATAGTCCCCTATGGAAAGAAATTTACCATATTGTCCAGGAGATTAAAAATAATCCCCAAATTATAAAATGCATTAGGTGTTAAGCCAGTGGCAGGGGGAGGACATGCACCTGCTGGGGGGTGGTGATGCCATTAGAGGATGCTGTGGGGGGGTGGGATGTGACCCTGGGGCAGGGAGTAGGAGAGGTGGAGACCCTAACCCTGGCCGTCTCAGACTGGAGCGCCTCCTGCCCTCCCATCTGAGCACCTTCCTTTCCCATCACGAACCTATCACCCGCCTCCATTGGGGAATTGCAAAATTTGAAAATATCTTATTCACACCTTGGCATGTCACTTCTCGACTCGAAGTGTAACATGCTTTCTAATTTACATATAATTCGTTTGACTCATGTAAACTGCATTAACAAAAAGAGGAGCTATGCGATAAATTACTAGTGACAGAGGCCAGGCTGGATCGCAATTATTTTTATAAGCCCCTGGTAAGCAATGATGTTGTGTTTTTACAGCGCATGATGTCCAGGCGATACTGAAATGCCTGCAGCCACATGAAGCGCGTCTATGCCAACCTGCGGCGCAGGTGGCAGCTCCGCGCTGGACTATGGTGGCCGGAGAGGCCTAATCTGCGCCAGGGTTCCGAATCCCCGGGATGGCATCGTCCGCTCCTGGCGTTCTCCAGGGCCCGCGCGTGGGCGTGCAAAGTGTGCATGTAGACTGTGCATCCAGGAGGTCGCGGCTTCCTGCCTCCTTCCTGTTGTCTTATTAGTTCTAGAAACCGAGCTGGCCTCTCCCCTGTCATCCCCGTTCTTTGCTTGTAAAGCAGGCATGGTAACGTGGTCAGTGGGAGGACTGGGCAGGGTTCCTGAGATGTCTAAACCAATGATACAAGCTAATACTCGTGGAGCAGTTACTTACATGCCAGACACAAAAGCGGGTCCTTGACACGCATTGTCTGGTTTAACCCCGAAGATACTCTTCTGGATCAGCTATTACTGTTACTGTTAATTACGATTATGATCCGTGCTATTTCACAAGCAAGGGGAATGAGAGCTACCGAGTTGGAGTGCTTTGCCCAAGACCCTTGTAGCTGAACCTTGTAGTACGTCTTTCTGAAGTCAGAGATGACATTTTTGGCCACTAAGCTGTCCTGTCTCATCACAGGTCACCAGTCTTTAAAAACCCTCCCTTGGGGCACCTGAGAGGCACAGTGGATGAAGCTACACCTTGGGGTTTCGGCTCAGGCGGTGATCTCATGGTGGTGGGATCGAGCCCTGCACTCTGCACGGAGGCTGCTTGAGATTCTCTAGTCCTCTCCCTCTGTCCCTCCCACTTGTGCACTCTCACTCCCTCTCATTCTCAAAAATAAATAAATACATCTTTATTATTACTTTTTATTAAAAGTTTTTTTTTTTTTTAAGATTGTATTCATTTATTTGACAGAGAGAGCACGAGCAGGGGGAACAGCAGGCAGAAGGAGAGGGAGTAGCAGGCTCCCTGTTGAAAAAGGAGCCTGATGTGGGGCTTGATCCCAGGACCCCAGGATCATGACCTGAGCCAAAGGCAGACACTTAACAGACTGAGCCACTCAAGCGCCCCTAAATAAACCTTGAAAGAAAAAAAAAGAAAACCCTTGCTTATCTGAGGGGAGATGGGGCATTTCAGGATTGCCTTGGTAAAGGCTGAGCTGGGGTCTGGGTCATGGAAAGGTCCAGGTTCAGGGGCTTTGGGTTGAAGGATATTGGCTCCAGGTCCCCTTCACAATAGATGGTTTGTCTCCACACCTGCTAATCTCCTCCCCTGGCCCCAGAATGTGTGCAGGGTGTGATTGTGGGTTTTTTTCTTTTTTCTTGTTCTTATTTATTTATTTTTTTCTGTGAATCTGAATCTTGCAAACCTGAAATTGTGATATATAATGTATTAATAGTCTTAGTTTATGCACAGATTTAGAAATAATGCAAACCCTACTTTACATTTCCTCCTCCAGAGAATTAATCTTGAATTGTGCTGGTTTTGAATTATGTGAGGCCTTCGGGAATAGGCCTACATCCCTTGCAAGAAAATTAATCACCCTGTAAATGACTTAACCCGCCTCTCAGGGCTTCGCGGTGGAGACTGAAAGGAAGAATGCAAATGATTCGAAAGGGCCTGTGTGGTACCTGGGCCCCCGGCCCCAGCTCTCCTGTCCTGAGTGACTAACCTTCCCAAAAGAGCCTCCTTACTCTTGTTCTCCCTGTCTGTTAATGGCAGATTTCCTAACTCTCTGGGGCTTTTTGTCGAATGCCACTTCAGGGATCCCCAAAGTTTAATTCACCCCACAACGCAGGGCAGCGGGCCCCTGGTTCTGCCTCCACTTTCTCACCAACTGAGTGCAGAAGGTATGACAGGAATGTGTTCTCCCCACCAGAGGAACCCCAGAGAGCAGTGCCTTGTGGTATTGGGGTCCATGTGGCTGGGTCTTTGATTTCTGGTCGTTGTTTTTCAAAGCGAGAATCGAGTGGGTTTATGAAAACTTGCAGATGTGTGAGATACTGTCTTGGCCATCCCCATGACAACTTCGGGACATCAGTTTACAATTGCCAGTTTAATTTTAATCTCTACCCCCTACCCCCCGACTCCAGAATCTAGACCGGGGGTCCTCAGCCCACAGAGAAGACATTTTTCTTCTTAGTCTGTTGTCTCCTTCCTCGTGCACCTGCACTACAGGAGGAAGGACCAAGAAGAAGAATTGCCTTTGACTTCACAGTCACTGTGGGGAGTAAGGAGTGATCTTGGCCAACATCTTTATTTTCCAGCGAGAGGCTGAGACCCAGAGGGCCAAACCTGACTTTGCAGCGGGAATTAGCAGCACCTCGAGGAGGAGGTGAGCTGGCAACCCATGTCTTTCCTCTCCTTGCTCTCCCAGGATTGCTGCATTATGTGACATGAGACAGAGATTCTTGACCTGGGGGGGCCCAGCAGAACCATCTGCAGCATCTTTAGAAAAGTCTGTATTCGCTGCTTGGGCTGCCGCAGCACAGCACTGCAGACTGGCCTGTTCAAACCACAGAAATTTTTTTCCGCACCGCTCTGGAGGCTGGAAGTCCGAGATCAAGGTATTGGCAAGGTTGTTTTCTCGGGAGGCCTCTGTTTCGGGGTGGTAGATAACCGTCTTCTCCTTTTGTCTTCCCACAGTCTTCCCTCCGTGCCTGTCTCTGTCCTAACCTCCACTTCCTCTTAGGACACTTGTCATGTTGGATCACAGCCCACTCTAGTGACATCCTTTTACCTTAATTATGTCGTTAAAGACCCCATTTCCAAATACAGCCACATTCTGAGGTCCCTGGGGATGGGGACTTGAACATACGAATTTTGAGGGGACACCGTTCAGCCCATAACACTTTTCCCTCTGCCCCAGCCCTTACTTCATGTCCTGCCCACGTGCAAAATAATACTTTCACCTATCCTCAAAGCCCCCGAGTCTTAATCCATTCCAGCATCAACTGGAAGTCTAAAATCTTGTCTAAATTTCATGTGAAGATAGAGTTGACATTCAAGTTAGGATTCCTCCTGGGGTAAAATTCCTCTCTAGCTGTAAGCCTGTGAAACCAGACACGTTATTTGTTTCCAAAACACAGCAGCGAGACAGGCAAAGGATAGACCTCTTATTCCGAAAGGGGGAAATCAAAAAGAAGAAAGGGCTTATGGGTTCTAAGCGTGTCAAAAGCCTAGCAGAGAAAAATTCCCTTTGATTTTCAGGCTGGAGAAAAATCCCCTTTGGCTCCATGTTCCGGGCTCTGGGCCCACCAGTTATCTCCTGGTTCCCAACTCGGAGCCTCTGTGACAGTGGCTGGTGATGTCCCACCATTATCCTGGTGAACACCTACTGGTCGCCTAAGAACGTGCTCTGTGCTACCAACACGTCACAGGTGTATGGCCGCTATTAAATCCTCCCCACAGCCCTGGGAGGGAAGCTTGTAAGTCACAGAAGGGCCACCTTTCCTGGCCAGGGCCATATGACTTTTCAGTGAAGGTGTTGTTAGCATTTGCACCCAGACAATCTGACCTCAGAGCCCTTGCTCACCTGGACCTTAGCATCCCAGGAAGTTTCCTGCTCAGCTCTCACCTGCCGTGCCAGCGTCAAGGGTTTATTTGGTTGCTTTTGTAGCCCCCCATCCTCGGAAGGCATTCTATGGCAGAAAAGTCTTAATCTTTTGTGTGTTCCCGTCTCTGGGACGGTGTCTGTCACACGGTACGGTCAATACATATTTGTTGGTGATGAGTGATTGTAGGGAAGCTGCGATCCTTCCCTGAAAAGACAAACCAATTAAATCTCAAAATCACCTCCAAGAGGCACCAAATGGCAGGATCCCAACGATCGCGGCCCCTCCGTGGAGCCCCTGGAAACTTCTTTCCATTCTGAATAGACCTCCTTTGCTTTGCCTCGCAGAAAGGGCTCCATTCAGCCAGTAATTAGTGTTCGTAAGTGGAAGCTACTTAAGAAGGAACACAAAGCCTCAGAAAGTTGTATTATGCCATTTATAAGTGTCCGGTGATCCGCTGCATGCTGTGATTCACGGAGCTGAAATAAACGATTTGCCTAAAAAAAAAAATTAACGTTCATTCCGCCGGTAGAACCTCTTAATTCCCGTTACACATGTCAGCATATTATGACTGGAAGCTGTCAGGTTCTAATGACTAAAATTTCATTTTTCAGGCTTTTCATGCTGTGTTTGAGAACTATAGGTTGGAAATAATTTTGCAGCTAAGTTACTTCCTCGTCTGGTAAATTTAGCAATTTCTTTCCTTGCCATATCTTTTTTTTTTTTTTTAAATGTCCATGTTTACATTAATACCTTGAATAAACTAACCTCGTGCTTCGCTCAGTAAACAGGGAGAGTCAAACAACATGGTGTTTTTCCTCCTGAAGCTGCTGTCCATTTTACGGGACGTAATGTGATTCGACAGCTGACAGATTCAATGCAAAATTATTTTTACTTGGCACGGTGGATCAAAACATGGGTGATTTTAACTAAAGAACGTTAGCGCTATGTTTAAAAAAGTGAAATTTATCACGTAGCCTTCGTATAGATAAACAACCTTGACGCTGCGTGTATCTCGTTTTATTGTGCTTGAAATGGGAATTTGTTGACATGATATTCAATAAATAGAAATATTCAGTCATGTTCGCTCACCTCAGATACTCTACCGAATAGGAATTATCGATCCCCCAGTTATTACACTTGTTTCTGAAATGCTACGTGGAAAGCAGGGAAACCAAGTTCCAATTTAAGTTGTTAATAGATTGGTCGAGAAATTTATGTTATCCCCGTCCAACAAATCACGAATAAAAGCTCAGGAAAGGCTAGATGGCCTGCATTGCATTACTCATTCTTTCCCCCGTAAAAAGCCTTTAGCTAGAGACTGACCAAAGAATTGTAAATCTCTCATCATCTATAAGTCGTTGCTCAAAGTGTCCCTAAATGGGATTAAACAATCGTCACTCATATTTCCTGAAATGACTGCCCCTTCTACCGCCTCTTTGACTTAAATTAAGGCTAATGATCTGTTTTTAGGAGAAAGGAAAGAAGTAGATTTTCCTTCAATGACTTGTCAAGACTCGAGCATCGTCTCGGTTATGGGAAAGCTTCTAGGCAGTGATGACTTATTTCATGTCTTCGTCAGAGGCTTTGGCTCAGGGATGAGCAAGTCCCAGTGGACTCAACAGCCACGTTGGCGACCCCGTGAAGTGTGGAGACTCTGGTTCGAGAGGACTCCAGACGCAAAGGGCCCTGCACCCCACGGGCGCTACTGTGCCCCCTTGTCTGAATGCAAGGGCAAGGGCAAGGCTGTGTCCTCTGGCTGCTTGCTTCAGACTTTCTGGCCTGGTGAAAACAAACGCTCATCCACTCAATCTCCCTTCCTCACTTACTTTCTTCTTTCCTTTTTTTTGGCTCTCTTTTTCAGTCCATAAGCATTGAATGGAGTGTCTACCATGTCCCAAGCTCAGTGCTGGCATTAGGACACCCAGGTAGATCGGGCTTCATGGTGCTCAAAAGATGCTGGTGTCCTGGGACCCCCAAAATGGCCCATGTACCCAGGCAACCATAGGACATGACAATGTGATTGGTGGTCAACGAGCTCAGTGAGACACACGTGGGGCTGAGAATGAGGTCAGCCTGGCTGTGATTCCTGTCTCGATTCTTGACTTTTTGGGGCCTGATGGGCGTTGACTTATGAATGAGTGACTGTCACACAGTAGGCCCTGAATCGTACACAGTTATTATGAGAATGTCTCAGAGGTCTATACCAAGGGGGCAAGTGACTCCTTTACACGAGGGAGCCAGGGAAGAATGAGGTTGACCAGATGCAAGTGACAGTTGGGCTGTAGACGACCATGGGTGGAGTGCATTTCGTGGGGAGATAATGAAATGAAATCAAAATAAAATGAAAATCATTTGAGTAGGTGTGAAGTTGTCACCATAGGGTACAGGCCAGCACTGCACATGAGGACCACAGACAGGCCACTGGGGCAAGTAGTGACATTTCAAGCGTTAGAGGGTTCCTACCCATGGTTGTCAGACCTGAGTTCTTCAAAAGAAGCCAGAAATGTGGCCTATGATGCAACATCTCCAAATGCTTAAGGGGAGAAATCTACCTTAAAAACTGTAAAGACACTGTGCAAGGTAAACCAACGGTATCTCTTAGCCATATGAGGCTTGTGGCTGGGCTAAGGTCTGTCTTTTGTCTCGACACACTGATTTCATGCTTTCGTTCAAAAATGACTTGCCAGGAACATATCATAGCAGTTAATTCAGTAGAAGTTACCCTGGTCGGTGCCGATCAAGGTGGGGTTTGAATTCCAGCTCCGGACCTAATTAGCTGGCTGACTTGGGGTCAGTTCCTTAGCCTCAACTCTAAAGTAATGACTTCACTACTTGCTGATGTGTTGTTGTGAATATCCAATGAGGTGACGTAGGCCAAGCTCCTGATACAGGGTCTGGAGCCCTTAAACTTGGCCCCTTACCAGACAGGGTAGGAGAGCGGTAGGTGGAGCAGAGGTGAGGCCAGACATGTGAGAGGCAGCAGCAGGTGGGCACAGGGGACAGGTGGAGAAAGGATGACTCTGGGCCTGATCAGGAGAGGCTCCCGGGTCTCCCCCTTCTCAGCGAGGGTCTGAAACAGGGTACGGCTAGTCTGCAGAGAACAGCTACAGCGACCCTGCGGGGTGGGGAGTGAGTGATCTGTAGACACCTGTTTGGGATGGCGGGGAGCTCCTTTCTTCCTATCTACCAGCCTCTGCGACGGGGTTTAGACCTCGATGGGACAGAAAGGCAAGTCTCTTGGGAGATGCCTTCAGGACCAGCACGGGGCAGTCTGCCATTGGCATCACGATCCAGGATGCCCTCCCTCTTATTTGGGGTGCCCCTGCTAGAGCTGATGGACTTTTGGCACCTGCGAGGTTAGATTTTTTTAAAGTTCCATGTTTGTCCTCTTTGCAAAATAAATCGTGCCCATTGCAGAAAATCTGGAAAGCATAGACCTATGTAGAGAAGAACATGAAACATAGACAACTGTGGGGAGCACACTCTGGCTTTGCCCTCGGCATGTCCGTATCGACCCTGCCAATCCTTTTTGCTTTGCGTTTCTAGGTCATTTCTATTTAGTTGGGCCATTATGGGGCGTGGCTCAGCATGATGTCGTTTTCGGAAGGAACACCTGTCTGAGATCCAAAAAAAGTATGATGAAGGCTTTTAAATGCTTGGCCTCTGTCTGTTCCAATGTCCTGCTGCCCATGTTCTTCACCAGGCGTCTGCTGCCCTCTGTCCCCTAACCTCCCTCTTCTGACTTCCCCAATCTGGATCGGAGACCCAGGTCCTTCAGGTTCTCCTCATTTTTACTCATTCGCTTCTCCCCCTCCTTTAAACAGTCATTACTTGTCTGGGTTACCAGATAAAATACAGGATGCCCAGTTTTAAATTTGAATCTCAGTTACACAATGAATACGTTTTTAGTGTAAGTATATCTCATTGAACATTTAAGATAGACTTATACTAAAAATTACTCATTATGTATCAAAGTTAACCGGCCATCCTGTATTTTTATTTGCAAAGTGTGGCCACCGTACATGCAAATCGAACAAGCCGACTGACTTCTTTTGACTCATATGGCTACAGAGAGGTCCAGGAATAAAGACATTGAGCAGTAAAAGTCAGAGGGCCCCTTAGAGGACCTGGCTGGCCTGAGCCAGAAGGGGAGCAAATCAACAGGTTTATTTTGTGTGTGTGCGTGTGTGTGTGTGTGTGTGTGTGTGTGTGTGTGTACACATATGTTTATTTTATGAAAGTTGGTTCTTACTGGGTCTCTATGTGCACACATCACCCTTTCTTTCCAGCTCATCATTTCTCTTCTGCATTAACTATTTGGGGGGCAATATTATATAAATTTATTTAAAAAATCACTTAAAATGGAATGAAATGAAGGTAAATTTCCTCTAATTATTAGAGATTTTCATGATTTCCATTTGTTTACATTAGAGCTAATGCTGCAGTAAACATCCCTGTAAACATATCTTCACGTGGGCATTTGATTAATTCCTGGAGATGCCTTCGTCGGAGCGAAACGAAAAATACGGATCAATATTTTAAGCTCCTTGAACATATTAGCTCTGGAAGTTTAATTATACTTTTTCGTGTAGCAAATGTTGCTCCTGCCTGCTGCAGCGTGCGGGGACTGCGGGCTGGCAGCCAGCGGCCTCGCCCTCGTGCAGAATAGACTCTGGTGAGCGTCCCGATGTGGTGAACGAAGGTCCCTGTCCTGCCACACTTCTCCAAAGTTACCAAGGACAAAATGCCAACTCCTTATTGCTTTTATTTTCTGTTTTAAATGACTAATCACAATGAATGGCTTTTTATTTGGCCACATCTATATACTTTTTACTTTGAGTTGTTTACTGGTGCATTTTACCCATTTTTCCCTTTGGAGATGTGTGTGTGTGTGTGTGTGTGTGCGTGTGTGTGTTTAATTAGTAGGATTATCTTTGCTTCTAAAGCCTATTAATACTGTTTCTGATATGTTTGTAACAAACATTGTTTGCATTGCATTTTAATTTTGTTTATGCCGATAGTCGATAGAGAAAGTTTTGAAGTTTTCTATGGTCAGGTGTACTGAGAATTTTCGTTGAGGGTTTTTCCATGATTAGAGAGTCTTTGTTTTTAATCCATCCAGAATTTTAGCCCCTCTTTATGTTTTCCAGAAGACCTGTTTATTTGTTTCTTAACTTTAAATATAACCAACCTGAGATGAAATTGGACTTTTCTTTTTTAAAATGTGTCACCTTCTTGGGGCGCCTCAGTGGCTCAGTCAGATGAGGGGCCGACTCTTGATTTGGGCTCAGGTCACGTTCTCAGGGTGGTGAGATCAAGCCGGGTGTTGGGCTCCGCGCTCAGCAGGAAGTCTGCTTGAGATTCTCTCTCTCCCTCTGCTCCTCTCCCCACTCGTGTGTGCTCTCTCTCTCTGAACAAACAAACAAATGAATAAATAAGATCTTTAAAAAATAGTGTCACTTTTCTAACTTCATCTCTTGGGTCATCAATCTCTTTAAATTGGATTTTGATTACTCTTTTCTTGTATATTAAGTTTATACACACATGCACTCACATAAACACGTCTGCTTTAGAATTAGCTATTCTAATCTATTATGGGCAAGATCACATTATTTCAATTGCTATTATTATGGTTTTATAATAGAGTCAATTTGAAGTAGGGCATCTTCCCTTCACATTACTTTTTCCAAATTTTCTTATGTATTTGGAAGATTTAGGTAACTAAATCTTCCAAATGAAATTTAGAACCATCCATCCGCCCCCACTCCCTGCTTCCCGTCCTCCCCCCTGCCCCCAAAAGGAGATTTGGCTGGAATTGTGTTCAACATAAATATTAATTGGAAAAGAATGGGCTGATTTATCTTTTCTATCTTAAAGCAGTATGGGCCAGAATTTTTTTTGGGGGGGGGAGGGAGGAAATTTTAAGTGAACTTTGAGGTAGTGTTGAGGAATTTCAACAAGGGATTGGAGGCAGAGCCGTGTGGGATAAATAAATGGGAAACTGGTATAAGAGATGCTTAAAGAGAATTCTAATGAAATTCTTCTTTGTGTAATGTAATATAAAACAACCTTGACTTTTTTTTTAAGGCACAATAGTCAAGATAGATTTATTTTCAAATTCTTTTTGGATGCTGTATTTGTGTTTCCTCTGAATGTCGTTTCTGCTGGGAGGGCTCAGGCTTGCTCCCAACTTTGTCTGGGTTGCTTATCTTGTATCTGGTTAGTTTATTGAACTGGCTTAAAGCTATGACTAGATTCTTTCAGTTAATTATGTAAGATATTCCATATATATTATCTAATGATTTATGAAGTTAACGATTATGAATGATTAATGAGTATTCTTCTTCTTCATGATTTGCATAACTGTGTCTATTTTTCCCATTTCATAGCATTACCTGGAACATAAAGAACGATGCCAAGTATGGCCAGTTGGAGCTGGTGTCTTTGTACCAGCCTTGACTTGAATGGGGCCGTATGTAGGACGAGAGCGTTGCACATTGTACTGACTACTGTTTAAGAAACATAGTCTTAACATATTAAGGAAGTGTTCTTCTGGTCTTTGAATGTTTCAAAAGATTTTTCTTAAAGGAATGGGTGTTGAATTAATGAAATTTATTTTGCCGTCTATAAAGATCATGTTATGCCTATAATTTCTTCCGACTCTGGCATCTTAATGTGATGTGATAAATTAAATTAATAGATTGTTACTATTAAGCCTTCCTTATATTCCTAGTAAAATATCTGGAATTCTTTTACTGTGTATTTGAATTAATTTAACTAGTATTTGATTTGAAATACTGACTTTTCTCACGAGTAATTCAGATATCTAGTTTTCTTTTTTGTACCATTCATTGTCAGCTTTTGACCTGGGTGTAAAGTATCATTATAGCATGAATGAAAAGATTTTTCCATTATTATGTATGCTCTGGATCAAATTGTATGTAATAATAATTATCTATTCCTTGAAGTTATAAAGGACTAGCAAAATTACTTGGCCTACAGGTCTTTGGGGGAGTTAATTATGTTGCAAGTTCTTTTCCCATATTTTCCCCATGGCTATAGGTTTTCTAAAGTTTTCTAATTCTTCTTGGATTAATTTTTGTTATTTTCACTCTCCCATAGAATCATCTATCTCATTATATTTTCAAATGTCTTTATACAGGACTGTATATCTTTGATTTTTATCATTTTAAAGGCTCACCTGAGACTGTATATAATTTCTCGTATCCAATTTTGTATATTTGCTTGTTTCTTAATTTGGATTGAATCGTGACTGAATTTTTTTCTAAAAACCAGCTCTTACAATTATATATTAATGCTATTATATCAGTGTCTACTTAATTAATATTTAACTTGGTTGCATTTATCCCTTAACTTCGTTCGTCCTGAGATTTGTTTTGCTCTTCTTGAGATGGTTTATTATTTTTAAATTACATCCTTTATTCAACATGACCTCTTCATTTTTGAATGCTAGTTTTTCCTACTCTACTTCCGGAAAAGATTTGTAATTAACTCTGTGTTTAGTGTTTCGTGGCTGTGATCTACACTCAAAACACTATTTATTCTGAATCATAGTTTTTCTGTCTTTGAATTACATCTTTGGACTAATTACTCTGTCGTTTCCCGCATCTCTTCAGGTGGTGTTTTCCAGGACGAGTGTAGTGGTGGTATACTTTCTTGCATAGCTGAATGTCTGTCTTTTCCCTTTATGCATGATCCCTGGGCTGGGTATAAAATTCTTGAATCATGCCATTTTCTTTTTAAAACTCAATAGACTCATTTAAAACTCCACTTGCCTCTTGATAGGGGCAATTTTGAAGTCTGAGATAAGCCACATTTTAATTTTCTTTTTTAGGTAACCTGCTAACTCTATGATCAGCTCCTCAAGTCTGCAGGAAAAATTTCCCCCAGAGATTCAAAATTCCTCTAAGATATGTTTCTTTAGAGAGTGGTTGTCTGGGATAATGTGGGCTTTTGAGGGGAAAAAACACGAAGCTATCTCCAGCTCTAAATTCTTCTGTACATATTTGATTCTCCTTTTAGCTCCACTGGCCCTGGTCACGTCCTAGGAAATCCTGGCTTTTTGCACAGTGGTCTTTGTTCTATATCTTCCACAACTTTGCCTTACCTCATATAATTTGTGTCTCTGTCATCTTTCCCTAAACAAGAGATCAACAAACGTTTTCTGTGAAAGGCTGAATAAGGCAAAAGGGCCAAATATTTTCAGCTCCGTGGGCCATACACTCTCAGGGGCAGCTACTCAGTTCTGCTTTTAAGGCACCAAGAAGTAGAAATGCAACAACTGACTATTACGGTGTTCCAATAAAACTTTATTTACCAAAACAGGTGGTGCATCAGATTTGGCCAACGGGCTGTAGTTTGCTGACCTCTGCTTTAAATGCCTGGGAGAATTCTTTGGTTTGCTTTCTATTTATGGGTTTAATTCTCTGCTGTGCAGCTTCTATTCTTTGGCTCCTCCAGTGAAGGATGGTTTGATGACAGACTGTGCGGGCTTAGGCAGGATGAGTTTAAATCTCAGTTCTTCCACTTACTAGTTACTTGAGTTGGGCAAGAGGTTTAACTGTTGTGTGTGCCTCTGTCTTCTTGTCTGTCAGGAGGACGAGGCAAAAGAGCTACTTGGGGAGGTGTTACAAGAACTGACTGAGCTAACAGGTGTAAAGAGCATAGAGCTATGTCTGGGACATTGTAAACCCTTGGTAAATATTAGCTATTATTGATTCTTCCAGAATTTCTTCCAGATCTTTTTAGTTCTCAGGCTTCATCTGAACCTGCTGTGTTATTTTTTTACTATTCTTTGTATTTTCTATATGGCCCCGTACACCAAAAGAGAACATAAAGCAGAGGTACTCTATAACCTCTCAGTTTCCTGTAATAAATTCTTTTCTCAGAAAAAGATAAAAATTCTTTTATCTGCATTTCTATAATGCTATTCCTCATTTTTTTTTTAAATTCTTTACTTGGGCATGGTTTGGTTTGTTCTGTTTAGTGTTATTTGAGTAAGGATTGAGCTTCCCCTCACTATTATTCCTGCTATTTCCAAAATAATCCTCTTGGATCTCAACATGAAGCCCACACTGACATCAAAGCCTGTTGCCAAATTTCAGATAAAAAGCAGACAGATGATCCATCCAGCCTGTGCTTGGCCTCATTAGGATTTTTCCTTGTTCCCTGTTCTAGTCTTTATGGATAAATTTTTACTCTGGGATTATTTGAGAAATCTATGACTCATCTTATTATGTATACAGAATTATACTTTTTGTAAAAGGATTTATTTATTTGAGAGAGAGAGCACACGTGAGTAGGGGTAGGGGCTGAGGGAGAAGGAGAGAATCTTAAGCGGACTCCCTGCTGAGCAAGGAGCCCGATGCGGGGCTCAATCTCATGACTGTGAGATCATGACCTGAGCCAAAACCAAGAGTCAGATGCTCAACTGACTGAGCCCACCAGGTGCCCCGAATTATACTCTTGAAAGTCCTTCCCTGCCGACACTTGTCCTGGCTTTCCTGGAGCTTCTGCTTACCTGATACCACAGCAAGCACTGTGTTCTTACTTTTGATTTTTCTTCCTGTGCAGTCGCTGGTGCTGGGGAATTTTAGTCTTCTAAGAGGCTACAGAAGAGGAAAGTACAAATGGACAGAATTGAAGTGAACAGGGTGATTTTTGAGTATATCAGGAAGTGCTCAAAATTGTAGGGATTATCACCAGGTCTCGTATCTCATGAAGCAGCCTCCAAGATGCTGAAGAAGGAAACTATGGATTATTGAGTTGGGTATTTTTTCCTGCCTCCTTCTTCTTGGCCCTGTTGTTTTTTTTCAGAGTGAAGACATGAGTCACTGACTAGTCTTTTCTTATTCACCTTTAAATCAGCGAGTAGACAATTTGTCTTTGGAGTAAGTTTGTTTTTAGTGCTGTTGTGGCTTTGAATGTTTTGAGTTTTTATTTGTGAATATGTCAAAGCAGGCAAGGCCAGGCTTAATTGGGAAGAATGCCCTGACCATCAGGAAATTTCTAGAATGTGATTCTGGATAAAACACAAAGCCTAAAGGAAAGAGCAAGAGGGGGTGCCTGGGTGGCTCAGTCATTAAGCATCAGGCTCAGGGCGTGATCCTGGAGTTCTGGGATCGAGCCCCACATCGGGCTCCATGCTCCACTGGGAGCCTGCTTCTTCCTCTTCCACTCCCCCTGCTTGTGTTCTCTCTCTCGCTGGCTGTCTCTCTCTCGGTCAAATAAATAAATAAATAAAATCTTTAAAAAAAATAAAATAAAGGAAAGATCAAGAGCTATGGAATCAAATAGATACAGGTTAAGATGCTGATCCTGTCATCTTGCTGTGTGGCTTTGGGCAAATCATTTTACCTCTCTGAGTTTGAGTCTTCTCAAGTATAAAAGCTGGGATGACATTATCTACCCAAGAGTTATTGTAAAGACTGAATTAAATATTGTGTGTGAAAGGCCCAAGCAGAGATGCTCGTGAAATCCTGTCTCGGTGGCTACTTCTTTTGTCATATGCCAGCATCTAAGCCAGAGGGATATTTAGCTTCTTTCTTTGAAGTCTGTAGAAGCTGTGGTGTCTATAAGGATCATTTATAATATGAAAGGCTCATTTGCTCATTTGTAAGGATCATTTGTTTAGATGAGAACATTCATAAAGTCATATTAGATTAAGCCATACGGAACTGCCACTATTTGATATTTTGACCGCTAACAACGGTAATGTCGTTCAGCTCAGACTAACATAAGTAAGTCATGTTTATTTGTCTGTCTGTAACATTGTTTTAGTAAATGAACAAAATGACACGATTCACTTGAAAGCCCAGAGCCCCGGGCTATCCGGAACCCTGTCTTACTAGCAACAGGTTCAAGGATTTGCTTCTGGAGTTGACAGTGGGGTAATTTTTTGGGTAGCTACAAGTAACAGAGTATCCGATGGAACAGAAACAATCCTCTGGGCTGATGTGAGGTCTGGAGCCCCTGCATAGTGGCAGCCAGGATACAGAGTGGCCTGGAGACCTTCCTGTCAGCAGACACTGGTCTGGCAAACAGCTGGCAGTGATGGAAAAAGAGGATGTTTCTGGGGCCTGGATTTCAGCATTTGGCGTGCAGAGTCAACAAGAGCAGATAAATGTTGACCCATGCGGGGACTTCAGAGCTTTGTAACCCCATTTCTAGCCGATGGACCCAGAAATGACTGCCCTCTGGGACACATGGTTGGAAAAGCATAGCTCTGGAGGAGGGGAAGAGGACAATAGAAATATGCCTCTGAGACATTAATTCTCTCAAGTCAGGCTGATCCCCTGTCTCCCTCCCAAGTGTTCTGGTTTGTCAGTTCCCCTGTCCTCTGAATAACAGACTGGCCAGGTGCCGTCTGCCCCCCATGGACACACGCCTCAATCTGGAACTCTTCCTTTTACCATTTTCATTGTATATCCCGTGCGAAACGTGCTTCTCAACGGGGAAGCAGCATGGGGGGCAGTGTGGCAGGGAGATGGCACGGGCTTGGGCTCTGACCAGCCTGGGATCTGGTCCTGGTTCTTGTGGTTACATACCGGGCAGTCCTAGGGAATCTGCTCAATCTTTAGAGACCCCAGTCCTCCGCTGGCAAAAGGGGATGACAGCACACACTTCCTAGGTCGTTTGGAAAATTAAACGAGGTGAAGTGTTCAGCATGAGATCCTGGGAGCTGGTAATTGTTCAGTTATTGATAGCAACGCGGTTGCTGCATTGTCCCTATTATTTTTGATTGTCTGTATGCAGGGCCAGGGGCAGGTGCACACGGGGTCACTCGGGTCCTCCTCTGCCTGACAAACGCTGCTCTCCCAGCCTCCCACCTCGGAGCTCTCCAGCCCAGGAACGGCTCACGGGGGGTGTCAGGCAGGAGCACCCACAGGGAGGCCTCGCCGTGTGACAGAGCCAGAGGCAGTGCCCGGGCTGACACCAGTGCCTGGGGACGTTCCGGCCGGGAGCCAGGTGGGGCCAGCCGTCCTCCCGGTGGGCGCTCTATGCCCCAGGCGCAGCCCGGCGGCAGCGGAGGGGGCTGGCACAATGTCACCGCCTGTCGCGCGGGCCTGGTCTGCCGTGTCTGCACATCCACCCGAGAACTAATCAGGGCACCTCCAAATTGCAGCTTCCCTGGACTCTTCTGAAGGCATATGACACCTCCAAGGAGGGTATGAAGCAGAGGAAGAAGAGAAAAACAACACAAAGGGAAAGGTGTGCTGGTTATTGTCCTCGGGAACTGCTCATGCTCTTCGTTAAGACGTAAATGGCCGTGGTGGATTCTTCTCTTGGCTTTTCCAGGACACCGTGTGTCCCCCTGGCCTGCGCTCCCCCATGCCGGAGTGGGGTGAAGGGATGCGTGCTTCTGCAGCCAAAGTATTGACCGTGCCTGACCTGAAGCGCTCACAAGGCGGGGATGTTTGGGCAAAGGGCAGGTGGTGCCCGAGCGTCACCGTCGGGGGTACAGAAATCAGAGACCCTGCGTCCGTCTTTGAAAGAGAGGAACACGCCTCCTGTCTCTGCAGCCACATTTCTGAAAATCTGGATGGTGTTGATGGTGCCACTGCGAGAAATTCCTGTCCACCCCAGTTGCAATGATTATTACGGTAGCAACTCCCAGTCGGGGAAGTGAGGCTCCGGCCCTGGAGGATAGTCGGCGATCGCCTCTAGCATATTGTTCCACTCCACCGGCATCCTAACTAGACAGCTTTAGTTTTAGCATAAAATCCATATTCCAGACCTTTATGGAGCACGGAAGCTAACTCCAGTGCCTCGGCTGCAAGCATCAAACAGCATTAGAATGAATTAAGGAGATTAAAGACTCTCCAAGCTGTTGGGGTCCTTCGCCATCCAGTTTCCTCCAAGGAGTGGTTTTAATGGCGTGGGACAAATTGGGAAAGGGAGGGGTACGACCAGCCATGCCCACCTCACTCCAGAACCCAGCGCTGGTGCCCTACTAGGTGTCGGTTTCAGCTGGGAGTGGGGGTGGGGGGAGGTCTGTTATAGGCGCGGGGGGCGGGGGCCCCCAGACCCCCGTGCAGCTCCTCCACCTGGTTCCTTCCCAGGTGGGAGTCCTCCTTGAGAGCCATCGCTGCCCCTTGGTGGGTGAAAAGTCCTTCTCCAGTCCGGCCGGGTGACAAAACCCGAGGAGGGCGTCAGATGTGTGTGCTCTGGTGTTTGGAATTTAAGTAAAATCTGTAATTTTCCCCCTGCATTTCCTCAGAGAAATTAGCTATTCTATTCACTGCATAAATTTTCAGGTTTTGCTAGCACGACACTCAGGGTGTTGAATTTTTTATGACAAAAATGCTGTAATAATTGTTGAACAGATGTAAGTGTTGGAGACCGGGCTCTGGCAGACCTCACGAAACCTTGATTAGCAATTTAACCCTGTCATCGCTTCTGTCCGCCCGCCGGGGACGACGAGGTGCAACTTCCAATTGTTTCACTGGGATGTGTGCTCAGGCAAAGAAAGAGTTTTCTGGAGAGAAGAGGAGGTACTTTTAATGAGCCTTGCTGCCCAGCCAGGGAGGGAAGCCCTCGGCGCATCGTGACCCCGAAATTGCCACGCTTACCAAGTTGGCTGGCTGGGTGATTAAGAAACTAATTGACATGGAGGGACACTTGTCATGGGCCATGCGGCCGGGACGCAGGGGAGAGGACCGGCAGCGCAGCCTCTCTGGGGGAGCAGGGAATGACAGTCTACACCCCTGCTGCGGGGCTCTACCTGGCAGGGGCCAGCCGGGCCCCCATTTGCACCTCAAAGCCGAGTCACAGAGGGATCTCCCTCTTGCCGGCTGCCTCCACGCGAGGCAGCCACGGGGGACGCGCGAGGACTCTGTCCACGGACGGATGAAAGCATGCAAATGCCTCTGAATCAAAAGGTAAATCAAAAGAAAACGGCAGCCTGCAAGATGAGGCGGCGGTGACAGCCCGTCAGCCGCCGCGCCACCCGACAGGCCTGGTGGCAGCATGGAGGCTGCCAAGAGAACCGCCCGAGGAGGCTGCCACCGAGACAGATGTCACGGCGGGGAGAGCGCCTCCGTCGCGTTCAGAGCAGGAAGGGGGACTCCATGTGCCCTGGACCTGGAACCTGGCTCCTAATAATGCAGGATGTCGTCGGGGTGGGGGACAGGTGTCAGAGAGAGTGAGGAGCAAGAATGAGAAGGCTGGTCAGGGTGTTCGGGAAAGGAGGAGCCGATTACAGGCCGTCGTGAGATGAGCGTGCCTGAGTGTGTGTGTGCATGTGTGCGTGTGCGCATGCACACTCATCCATGCACCTTTAGGACAAGTACTTGGTGCTCCTTACTGCATCCGGGGGCACGCTATGGGGAGGGAACGGGTGCTGGCGGCTGCCTGCTTTTCCAGGACGGGAGTGGTGGCCACCAGGCCGGAGAGGTCACTGGCTTTGGTGTTCAGGAGGCCTTTTGGTGGTTTCTTGCCAAGATCGGTTCCCCCCGGGGTACAGAGTGCTCCCTGGCTTAGGGCGTGGGTAGAGCAGAAGGGATGGAGGCGGGCCCAGGGTACTCTCACATCGACTTGGCTGTCTCTGCTCCCGTGACATCCGGGGCCGTGGTCAGCTTCAGCGCCGGGGTCCCAGAAGCTCCCAGGCTGTTCAGACCACAAGCACCGAAAATCTTCCCAGCTCCTTTTCGTGTGTATTTCAAACTAAAATTAACATGTAATCAGAAAGGCCGGAGCCTCCGACATAAAAGACCTGATGTGTTCTTTAAATACCGAATTCTTCCAAAAATTGCTTCTGCCTTTGGGGAGAGGAGGTCCCTGTGTGCCTGGGCCCTAAGCAGGTGTTCAGTCTGCACATTGGAAACCCAATCCCAGAATGTGTGTGAAAAATAAATTTTGTTTGTCGAAGTCTAGAACGATTAACTTTCATTTAGGAAGTGATGACAGGTAGGCTGTTAGCCGTAAATGTAAAATACAACATACTGGTTCGACCATAAGAAATCCATTATTTTTAAAACCTCAAAAAAAAAAAAAAAAAAACCAAAAAACAAAAAACCACCCAAAAAACCCAAAAAACAAAAAACCCCAAAAAAACCCAAACCCCGGAACATTTGAGAGTAAGGCAGTCAGTGTAACAGAGTCTCAGTACCTAGCAACCAGGTGCTTGCTGGTGAGAGAACCTTGTACTTTATCTTGTTTCCCACCACCTCTACCCCAACTCCATTTACAGGCAGGGGATCTGCTGATTTCATATCATGGGGACAGTTTTGACGTCTCTGCCATTGCCTCATTTCTGCAGACACTTCCTGAGGAACTGTCGCTCCATCCTGGAGTTGTTGAAACTCTCAGAAGCGTAACTCGGTGATAAGTCCTTCAGGGCAGAGAGAACCCGGGAATGGCCCAGCCTGGTGGGGCATGGACGGATGCCCTTGGATGACAGTCCGTCCTGCGTCCAAGTAAAGCCTGCGTCAGTAGACATGTGACCCTTAGCATCTCCAAGGCTTAATGTTGCTCTCTTTAAAATGCCACGATTACCCTCCCTACAGCAGTAGGGCCAGGATGAAAACACACAGAAATCTCTCATGTAATGGGCCTCGTGGTAAATGCTTCCTGAGTAAGGGCTGTACGGAGCATCGCAAAACAGTTAGCTGCTAGTAATTGAATCCACAGTATGGGTTCTATTTCGAATTTATTGTACGCTTAATGTAAGCCTAATTATATACCTCCAATCGTAAATGATACACAGTGAGATTTTGACATTCACTTCTAATACCATCTCACGAAGGGTTAGTATCTAAGGGAGTTATCTGTTCCAGGCCCACTCAGGTGTTTCTCCCTTTTGCAGCCACATTCACTGGGGTACTTTGGTTTTTGTTTGTCTGTTTGTTTTTTATACTGTGCATTGGTCTATGCTCAGATGACCATTCTGTCTTGCAGCAAGGTCTTTGCTACTAGGAGCAGAATATTCCCAGTCTACAGTCATTGAGTTCAGAGTTTAAATACTTTCCTCCTCAAATATCTATGAAAGAGATTGCTTTCTTCCAGTGTTCCCTGTTCTGATTTGTGCCTTTATTTTTAAGTTGTCATTATTTTATTTAATGCATTCTTATACTGAACCAGCTCATATTCTTTGTTGGTCAAGTTGAGGCCCAATCTGCTAGTACTGGTACCATCTTGCTATCTCTTGGGTTCATGCCACAGGCCAGGCCTCAGTTAGGCTTTATATACATATTTGGCTCCTGGTATGTCTTTGAGGTAGATACATTTATTGCCTCTCCATTATCTTGTGACCCCTGCTCTCTTCTTGCCAATAGAAGCCTATTTTGCAATGACATCAAAGTACCCAGCTGAGCACTTCTTTCTCAGGCTTGCTTCTGATGCTGGAATGGCCCATGGAGCAAAGTTCTAGCCAATGAGAGGCAAGAGTCTGCCAGGAGTTTCTGAGAAAAGCTTTTGCTTTCCTGACAAGGAAGGAACAACCTGGCAGCTCTGTCCCTACCTTTTGCCTTGAACGTGGCCATGATTCTGGAAGATCCTAACCACCTTGCAGTCATTAAACAATAAGCCAATGCACCCAGGGTAGTCCCGCGGAAGGAGAGAAGACAGCTGACTCTGTGTGGCATGGTTAAGCTCCTGCATCAGCTGGGGGCTTCCTATTTCAAGTATGGTCATCTTCTTCTTCTTCCTCTTCTTTTTAAAGATTTTAGTTATTTATTTGATACAGAGAGAGATATTGAGTGAATGAGTGGGAGGAGGGGCAGAGGGAGAAGCAAACTCCCTGCAGAAGAGGGAGCCCGACACCTGGGATCATGGCCTAGCTGAAGGTAGGCACTTAGCCAACTGAGCCACCCAGGCGCCCTACTATAAGTTTTCTTATACAAGAAAAATAAAAACCTCTTCATTAAACTAGACGTAAGTCGGTTTTTCCCATTACTTAAAGTTGTAAATGCTTCAACCTAATTTTATGTTAATATTTTCCTTTTTCCAGTGGGAAAAACAAAAGCTCAGAGAGCACATCTGAGTCAGCAGATCAGAAGAAGCTTAGGAATGCCTCAGTTTCTCTGTCTTCTGCCTGACTTCGGGGCCCAGGTGGTTGGCTTCACTGTGGTGGATGAAAGATGGCCCCAACTTCTTAGACATTCCTCTTGCCCAAAGTCCCCTTTTCTTGAACTCTCCTTGGGTTCTGTGACTACTCTGATGATAAGAACATGGTGGAAGTAATGCTCAGGACTGAAGTCTGGCACCATCCACTTCCTGGCTTTTGAAACACTGTCCTGAAGGCCTAAGCCATGTGATAAGTCCGGCTCTTCTGTGACTCCCACCCTAGAGAGGCCACCTGCTGGCATTCTGGTCAACAGATCAGCAACCCCAACTAGGTAGTGTGTCAGACTTGTGAGGGAAGCCATCTTTGACCCTTGAGACCAGCCCCATCCATCAGCTGAATGCCATTGACTGGGCTCTGTCAACACCACTGGAGCAGAAGAATCACCCAGCTGAGCCCTATCCAAATTCCTGACCACAAAATCATGAGTTATGATTGCTGTTTTAAGCCACAAAGTTTTGGGATAGTTTTTAAAGCAGAAATAGATATTGATCAATTGCCATGAATAATTCATTATAATTACAAAATGCCAGGGCCAACAGGGTATTATCTCATCTATGCTTTGCTTTGTCTGAGTCATTTTTGAATATCTCTGCAAAATCCTGGCCACAGCTCTTTACATTTATTGATCTAAACATAGACTCCTCATTCATATCCTTTGTTTTGTTGCCTGAGTGGGTTGGAAAAATTCCTTGTCTCTGGCTCTTCAGTTACAAGAGTGACTTTCAGACATCTTGTTCTAACAACATGGCAGACTGGGCCAATGAGCATTGCCTCCCTGGTACAAATACATGGAAATACTGGAGACGCATGATAATACTTGAAAGTATATACAAGAGCTCAAAAGAAAGGGAATACCTAGGTGCTTGGAAAGAGGGTTCAATTTGATGATCCTGTATATGCCACAGGGGTATTAGTTTTCGGTTATGGGGCTGGTGATTTTTTGCCCCCATTGGGACAGGAGAGTTAGCTTGGGTCTATATGTGGTGAAGCCAGAACTGGGCTCCCAGCATAAAACATACGTATTCAAAAGATCTGATAGTCCAGGAGAAATGGCAAGAAAGCTTGCCTTCCACCTTGGCCTCTGAGTAAGGGGGAAAATGTCCTTCATGACAAATCAAAAGCACAAACTTGTATGATGTGTGGCAGTAGGGTCCAACTTTACATTGCAGTTGTAATGTGGAAATCCCAAGTCTAGACATGTAGGTATAGGTTGAAGGTTCCCATAGAAGGAAATGCAAAACAGTTCTCTAGAAATGCATTCCCACATTAGGCCACATGCATCTCCTGTAGATTTAGACACAACAAAACCAAGCCAAACCTATACTGAAGACACACTCCATGGAAAATTGCAAACGTCTACTAGGAAAGAAGACATTGGGAAAGAAAGGAAGCAGACACAGAGAGCTAAAGAACGGGCACCTCAAGAAGTAGAAGTAATAGAAGAGAATAATAGTAGAACGTTCTGAAAGGGACGATAGTGTAAGTATACGGATGTACGTAAAGGGATTGAAACAGAGGAGGGACAAAGAAGAGGACACGTACAACACATTTGTTTTAAAAGATTAACTTTCAGATTGATTTCAAGATAAAAATAGATCCCTGCATAAAAAGATCTGTAAGTACCATTAGTCTTTTAGAATACGCTTTGTTAAAACCCTCTTCCGTACCCCCACAATTGATTGTTTTGCCTTGTCTATGGTTAGCTCTCTGGGAGAAATGAAGGAAACCAAAGGCAACACCCATTTTAAAGGAATTTGTTGCATCTGAGAAAAGAAAATTGTATTTAAAGAGAAGGAAAACTAAGGCAGTTTATATACCTGTTTCATACTGAAAGCTATTTTCTGAATAAGTGAAGAAGTCCAGAGAAGAGAAGAATGTAGCAGGCCAGGATTAGTGGGGAGAGGAGTGGAAAGACGAAGGAAGAGAACAATGATTCTAGCACCTTCTAAAGTACCATTTTTGCTGCCAGCAGCTTCACCTTTATTCAACAAGTTATTGATGGCATGATCCTTGGGAAATTGACCTGAACTCCTTGAACCTCAGTTTTCTCCTTTATAAAGTAGTTTCGCAGACACCGACTTCATAAGGTGGTGGAGAATTAGAGAAAATTGTTCTAAAATACCCGGCTCGCAGAAGTTCCCAAACTCAGCTGCCCACATAGCTAGTCAGGTAATGTCGGAGAGCAGGTGTTGGGCTGGGGCCCTTCCTGCTGCAGCAAATTGTCACCATGTGAGGAATCAGCTCAGGGAACTTCATCTTCCGCTATTCTGAGAGAAAACGGAATGCTTTTGGGGGGCATCTTCTAGTTGTTAGACACCCATAAGTAGTTTAAAAATATCTTTAACACAGCACCTCAGCAGGTCAAACATAATGCCCCTGCTGGCCAAGTTGGACAGACATTTCTCGCTCTACCTGTGATGCGGACCGGTGATAAAAATATCCTCGGCTTTTTGCTGTGGCCTGATACAAATTGTGGTACTGCTTTCCAGTTTGTGGATGGGCTAGTTGAAAAACAGAGAAACAGCCAATGGCCAATGAGGAACATTGATGAAATGAGGTCCAAAGATGTCTCAGGATGTGTGTGTGTGTGTCCGCAAACTTAGATGTTCTCAACAATCTCAAAACCCAAACTCTGGCAGTATGTAAATAAGCACTTACTCCTGGAGATCTAGGGACCTGTCAGGAGGGGGGCAAAGAAAGGGCTGGAAATGGGCCCTCCGACTGATGAGGAGACACCGAGTAGAGTCCTGTGATAGCCTGGTGAGAACTCCGAAGAAGCACAGCCACTGTGTCATGGGGCGGACTGACCTGGGGTCAGCAGCCCCCTACCAGCTGTTGGCATTGGTTGTGTGGGAAGACAGCCAAGCCCGTGACTTGAAGAGTTATTGCCTTGTCTGTGGCTGCTTTCAAGCCACAGAGGCAGAGTCCAGTCATTGCACCAGAGACCCTACGAGATGCAGAGCTTAAGTTATTTACTCTCTGGCCCTTTGCACGAGACGCTTCTGGGAGCCCCACCTCGATTAGACAGCAGGCCCCCAAGTAGAAGGAATGGCACATTCATTGCCAGCTCCCTGCCTCTCCCACTTACTGCTCCCTGCCCGCCAGCCTCTGCTCCTCCCATCTGTCTTCTCCCCACTTCCTGGCTTCCGCTCAGCCATGGTCACTGCCTCCTCGGAACTTGTGCTTCCAGAGGGTATGTTGTGGGCACTCTCTCCAAGCTCCACATCCATGTGGACTTTCAGGCTGGCTCCCACCCCTGCCAGAATCATCTTAATCTCCCAGTTCAGACTCAGAGATGAGGATGTGCCTTGCCCAGCTCCTCTGCTCTTGTCCTATCACAAAAGATGTCTCCGTTCAGCATCTGGATTGGCTTTTCGTAGGTCAAGGGGCTACTCTAACCCAGCAGACTGTTGCGTCTAGTATGGCCTTAATACCAAGCCTGGGTGATGGGAATCCATTTTCTTTCCTAAGTCCTGTACATGGCTTTATTCCGATTATCTGGCAGCCCCAAGATTTTGAAGTAGAAATTATGACTCCTATTTTATAGGTGAAGAAACCAAGACCTTTGGAGGTGAAATATCTAACCCTGGATGACGCACTTGCCTAGGGATGGTAAAGCCAGGCTTCTGGGTGGCCCTAAATCCTGATTCTGTGCTCTTTCCTCTTGTCCCCATTGAATTGGCAGAGTCCTTTGGGCTCAACCTGGTTGGATGAGGAAGAACTGGCTGGCCATGCAAAGAAGACAGAGGATGGGAGAACAAATCAGGTGAGAAAGTCCCCGTGGATGGGGGAGAAGGAGGTGTGGGGTGGGACTGGCCGTACTGCGGAGAGAGAGGAAGCATGGCAGACCCGGCTGGCCCGTAACCTCAAGGATGGTTTCAGATTCCCAGGGACTGCATGTGGGCAGCATTTCCTGGACCCCTCAGTCCATACCCACTACCCATGTGCCTTTAGTAGACCCAGGCAGAAAGAAAAAAAAAAAGAATCAGCAGGCTCTGCGGGTACGAGAGAGTGTACTGTTGGTCACCAATGAGCACTCGGCTTACAGCTCGCGGTGACGGGGGAGCACACAGCCTTTAAACTCTTATTCCATCTGGGGGAGACAGTTCGCAAAAGAAGGTTTCTGCAGGGGCGTCTGATACTCAGAAGAGATTTGCTGATGTAACAATTATTTGCACTATTTATATTCAAATGTTCTTTTAAAAAATGCAGCATCCAAATTTACCGACAGTAACTGTGTGCAAATCAGGAAACTTATCTCCTTTTTATAGGCTAAAATCAAATTACACTTTACATTTTTCTCACTTGCAGAGTATTAGATTGTGGTGTCTAAACGACTTGTGTTTAGGAAAAAGGTGAATTTTAAGAACAAATTTTAAAACTGCATAAGCAATTTAATGGGTGTTTTCAGAAACGAGCTGCCGTCACATATTTGCGTGAAACTGGTACTCACATCATCGCTCCTGTTAGAGCTGAGCCCTGAAAATCATCATGCTCGGGGGTTTTGTTTATTACCCTGTGGACGACAGGACTGTTGAATAAAGTTCTAAAAAAAGTCGGTTGATGTCCCTGTTTGTTCTCCAAAGGAGCCAATCAACTTGTCTTCTGACCTGTAATCCGAGATCTGATTGAGTTCTCAATATAGTGCAATTCACAGATTCTATCCCCATTTACGCACACGTTTGTAGTTGTCACATGGTTTTCAGTGTTCTTAATGAGCTGTTAACAAGCTGTCAATTACCTATGCAAATTAGGGAGCCGCCATTGAGAGGTGGCTGTATCTGGAGTTAAAGAGTGCTACCTTGGAATGTTAGGGAATCAATCATTCTAGCTTTAATAGCTGTCTTCACCCATGTGTCTCTTGTCATGTCTGGGTCTTTTTTCATTATAATACCTACCACATAAGAAAAGCCCTTTGGGAATTTCGAAGGTGCTTAGAAAAGAGCTTACCTAAATCTTTTATAACTTTCAACTTGGCTTACATATTGCCCTGGATGCACTCTTACTTTTCCATCTCTGCCTTTCTAGGCATCCTCCACTGCTATTCCTGAGCTGATGGGAAGCCCCTCCCCCCCCGACTGTTGCTCAGCTCTAGGGAGCTATTCAGAGTCCACTGCCCTTGTTTCTTCCGTAGGAGAGATCTTTACCCTCTCCACCCCTTGGTGAGCTCCTGGGCGCAGACGAACTGATAATAAATAAATCAGGCCAAGTGCCAGGAATGAAAGCTTATTTGCTCAGCAAACTTTGCTGAGCCCCATCTTCCAGGCACTCTGGTTGCAAATGGCAATAAAACCAAGCTCACTGCCATCATGGAACTGCCATTCTGGAGGGGAAGACAGACAATTAACAATAACTGTTTGAAATAAGGAAATGACATTGGGGTATGGGAAGGTGACGCATGACAAGGCAAAAAAGAGAAAGAGCAGAATATGAAGGATGTGGAATGGCTGGGGGGCGGGGCCGTTGCCATCTAAAGAGAATCCCAAGGGAGGCCTCACCGAGGAGGCTACATCTGAGCAAAGAATCATTAGAAGGGAGGTTGTTGGCCACCAGGATAACTGAGGACGAGCACATGGCAGAGCCAGCTTCAACTACAAAGAGCCTAAGAAGGGAGCAGGTTCCAGAACAGTGAGGTTGCAGGGCAGGGGGGGTGGGGGGAGCAGGGTGGCATCTGAAGGAGTTTTGTAGCAGAGGACGGTGGGATGAGCGGGATGGGGGCGGATCATGTGGACTCCTTGGATAAGCTCTTTGAATTTCCCCCTGAGTGGGCTGGGAAGCCATTGGTGGGTGTTGCTGTTCATGTGTGGTTTAAGCTTCATAATTTCGGATTTACAGAGAGTTGCAGAGAGCACAAGCATCCCCTATACCCTTCACTCAGCTTCCTCTAATGTTCTTACCTTACGTAAGCATGGAACATTGATTAACACAAAGAAATCAACTTTGGTGCAATACTATTAACTAAACTTCAGACTTTATTTGAATTTTCCCACTTCTTTTTTTTTTTTTTTTTTTCCTATTTCAGGATTCAGGTTAGTCCGTCCAGTGTCTCCTCTGCCTCCTCTACTTGGTGACCATTTCTTGTTTTTTTTTCTTGACCTTGACATTTTTGAAAAGCGGTCAGGAAGTTGGGTCTGTCCCATCTTTTCTCATGGAGAGCCTGAGGGTGTGGGTCTGGGCAAAGAGCCCACAGAGGTTATGTGTCCTTGTCCCGTCGTGTTGGGTACACATGACTTATCCCTCTGATGTTAACCTTGGTCACTTGGTTAAGGTGGTATTTGCCAGGTTTCTTTGCTATAAAGTTACTATATTTAGTTTTTCATAGTCTAGTCTATTCATTAGAGTCAAGTCGCTAAGTCCAGTCCACATTCAGGAGAGGCTCATTAAGCTCTGCTTCCTGGAGGGAAGTTGATAGCAAAGAATTCGCAGTTATATGTTAAAACCACTAGTAAGTAAGAAATTGATGTGACTATGAAAATTCCCTATTTCTCCTTAAAGCTGTGTCCCCTAATGTTAGCATTCACCAGTAGATCTGATGTGCAGTGTTCATGAAAATCATGTTCTATTGGGGATTTTCTAGTTCCTTCATTCCTTCATTGCCGAGTTTTGAGCAGAAGCAACATCCTTGGTTTTCGTTTGAAGAGCGTTTCAAGGGTCCTGGATGGAAACAGGAAGCCAGTTGGGGAGGGGGGCACTGCAGTGATTCAGGTAAGGGATGATGGTGCGTAACGAGGCAGAAGCAGTGCTCATAGGGTGAATGGTTGAACTCTGGACATAAGTGGGAAAGAGAGGAAAGGCATTTCACCACCAGATGAATTGTAGAGCTGCTGGACTCATGGAGAGGCCATTGGTAGAGAGGAGCAGCTGAGGGGGTAGCAGTTTTCTGGGCTGATGGGGCTGGTGTAAGCCAGACATTCAGTTTCATTCGACATCCCAGTCGAGAGCTTGGATAAGCAGCCAGATAACAGAGTCAAAAGTTTGAGAGAGAGGTCCTTTAACGATGTTCAAAACTTCTTCAAGCCGAATTTGCAGTTACTCCATAGTGTATCCTCAGTAAGTGTTCTTCTTTTAAAGGTTGTAAGATGCACCATAGGCTCAGAGAAGACACAATGACCAAATAATTGGTGCAGAGAATTCATTAAAAAACCCCACAAATTATGAATTCATAAGGACAGTAACAAACTATAAAAGTTGGCAAGAGATAGGAGGGCAATTCACAAAAAAGTAACCCTGAGCATTCAATAAACATTTGAAAATATGCTCACTGAAAGCTGGAAAAAAACAAATTAATGCAATGGTAGGACGCTGTTTTATACCCACCAAATTGCAAAAATTAAAAGGTCTGATGATAGCAAGTGCTGGGGAGAATGTTTCACACGTGGCTGGTGAGAGTGTAAATTGGTAAGCAGTGCAAATTGGTAAGCAGTGCCCAGAAATCTAGGAAAGAAAACTGGAGCCTGGTGCAGAACATGGACTCTGTAGCAACCCTGTGAGGAATCACTCTTGATTCTACCTCCTTTTAGCTGGAAGAGCTTGCGCAAGCTACTGAATCTCTCTGCTCTTGACTCTTCTCATCTGTGAAATGGGGATAATACTATGGTCTAGTTGTGTTGTTCTAAAAATAACAGGAATTAATATATGTAAAGCTATTAGGTCCTGATGGATCATAAATGCTCAATAAGAGTTAGCTATTAGTATTAGTAGAGGTAAAGGCTCTCTTACTGTACCGACCAGCAATCCTACCTATAGAAGTAAAATCAAAGAAAATATGCCTAATAAGACAGATACACAGGATTTTTAAGCCAACATTGTTTGTTTCAATAAAATATTGGAAACGCCCTAAACAGTCATTCTCAGGATAAGAAAAATGAACATTGATATGTTTATTACGTATTATATTAGGAATATCATATTCATATATACTGTGTGGAATATTATAGTGCGGTGACAATGCATAAGCTAGAGTTGCACGTTTTGAAATGAATAAAAATATTCAGTCAGATAAGTAAATTTCAGACTATGTACAATCCTCATTCAGGTTGGCTTGAAGTATATGAAAAAAATCCCTAAACTCCACATGTACATTTTGGAAAGGGAGAAGTCATTTAGTAGACCTTTCAGATGAGTTTGGATATCCTTCTTTGATACTATGCCAAAACTCAGTAAGTGGTAGTTTCTTAAAGGTTAGTTGTAATGTGAAATCTGAAACATATCAAATGAGTTTTTCATACTTGGTGCTATTAAAATCCATTATCCGTCTTGAACTTTGAACGGAATTGATGGCAAATCCATGTGTGATTTTGTAACATTATATATTGCTCTTTTGGAAAATACTGGTTCAGTGAGTTATGTAAATCTTCTAATTTTTGATACCTTTAATTATAAGATATTTTTAAAAATCACATTAATAATATTACCAGTGATCTCATCAGAAAAGGTTGTAAGTATTGAAGAGCTGTCAGGCTTATGGTAACAGATGGGAGTTTTCTAAAATTCAAATATTTTAATTTGAATCCTGATACTGTCAGTTCTTTCCTTTGAAATGACAGGCTCATTTTTTTCATTTTTGAGGAAGATGCCTGCGAAACACTCAGGTCTGAATAACCATAATTTTTCTGTCAGTTGTTCTTTTAAGTAAAAATGTTGCTTCATGAAGATGTGGCTAGTACAGCTGGCAACTCAAGCACTCATACGTGTTTTCCTCAAGACAAGCGTCATACGTTGGGGTACAATTGAAGTGTTCTATGTGTACAAGCTATTTTTTTTTTACGCAGAATATCTAAAAGAAGTGCCTATGAGAGTCAAGATATAATAAAGTTAATCATTTTTACTGCTCCATGAAGGATATTCTTCAGGGAAACTTGCTTTTAAAAACATTGTTTTGTTTTCTTTCATGTGTGTGGTGGTTAAGAATCCAATGACTGCTGAAAGGGTTTGGTGCCACTGCCTTGGTTCATGTTGATACACAAACAGTTCTACCTTACATAGTTGTCGTACCATCAGTACGCATGCCTACAGAGTAAAAAGAGGCAAACGGTGTCTTAGAATTACTATAGAAATAATTTTGACCCTGTAGACACCATGACAGCATCTTGACTACAGATCAGTCTTTGTGAGCTGGTGTTCTAACATAAGGCCAGACATTTTGGTTGACTGGTTGGTTGGTTTGCTTACATTGCTCTTCTCAGAGAATTGTTCCAGCTCTTGGTTTCTGAAGTGGGGGTAGCAGGCCACATAATCTCTTTCTTCCGTCCAATCCTCCCAAACTTGTTCAAGAAAGGGTAAGAAGTTCGCTGGAAAGCATCTGATCCATTGGCAAGGCAGTCAGTGGTCCATTGGGTTCTCTTTCTAGAGAGTTTGAATAAGTTACAGAGATGTATCTAGTCAGGAAGCAGTGGCATTGGAAATGAAGGGGCCATACCTAGTCAGGAAGAAGTAGGCATTGGAAATGGGAAGCCATACCTAGTTAGGCAGAAGTCGGCATGGGAAATGGGGCGCCATATTGAATGGAAGCCATTTTTATCCACCTAAATGCTGACAAGAAGGTAAAGGAAGCTGGTGTGTCATCTGTAGAGAGAAGCTTGAGAACGATGCAGTGTAGTGAGAAGTAGGAACGAGAGCCTGTGAAGTATCATGGAGATGAAATAGATAGATAAATGGAGAGAGAGAGAGACAGAGACAGAGAGACACAGAGACATAGAGACACACAGAGAGAGACAGAGACAGAGAGAAAAAGATAGTAATCAAGAGAGAGATTTAAAAAAGACAAAGAGATAAAGAGACAGAGGGAGAGTAAATAGAGATAGGAATCAAGAGACACACAGAGATGAGAGGGAGAATGATACACAGAGAGGGGTTAAGAAAATGAGAAAGAGAGAAACTGACTTCCAATAGTTCCCTTTACTTGTGTTAATTTGATTACGTTTCCTAACAACATAGAACATGACGAAGGCTCTAGGGGAGATTCAAAGTGAAGAGGGAATTAAAGCCTTGAAGTCTTTAATTATGAGAATGCACCAAGAATCTTAAAAACCTCCATAGAAATCCGCTTGAGATACAAACTTTGGCACTTTGGATGGTACAAGGTCTAGATCTGTCTTGGCTTTCATCCATCTCAAGAGGACATTTATGTTAAAGAATAGGTTTCAATGTCAGAGTCACAATTTCAGCTCCTCACCATGGGCCACCAATAATCCTGATTGCTCTGAAACGTACAGTGGATCTGAGACCAGGATTAGACGCAGTCTTTCTGCCATATGCCCTCTTTAGGATTCTTTCTGAAACAATCCTCACCAGATTGCCTGCTAATCGTCCTGTGGCATCTCCGTGGTCAGAATGCCATTTCCGGCTTTATTTTCTGCTTTCTGTTTGTGCATAAGATAATCTCTCTCTCTCTCTTTTTTTTTTTTCCATCTGCAAACTCTAGGGGGTAAATCTTGAGCGTGAAGCACGGAGGTTTAGCCATGGGACTCTCATTACTGTTAATGGGAATGACAGCACTCAGTTTCAGAGCCCAAGAACATTTACCCCTTGGATGACGGTGTTCTGTGCTTGGTTTTTAATTGTATTTACAAATAAAGCCGGCATACAAACAGCAGTGGTTCCTGGGAAGGTGGCATTTTAGAAAACCGGTGGGAGACGGACTGCCCTTGGATCCCCAGCCTAATGCAAGACATATTTGGAGAGAGGGGTGCTGGGGTTTGGGGCATCTTTTAAAAAAAATTGCAGTGACATGCCCATAACATAAAATTTACCATTTTTAAGTGTATAGTTCCAGAGCATTAAATGCATTCATCCATCACCATCATCCAAATCCAGAACTTTCTCATCTTCACAAATCAGAAACTCTGTACCTGTTAAACACGAACGTTCAACACTAACTCTCCCTTTCCCCAGCCCTAGCCCCCGGCAACCTCTATTGTACTTTCTGTCTATGAATTTGACTGCTCTAGGGACCTAATGTATGTAGAATCATGTGATATTTGGCCTCCCGTGACTGGCTCATTTCACTTAGTACAATGTCCTCAAGATTCATCCATGTTGTAGCCTGTGACAGAATGTCCTTCCTTTTTAAGGCTGAGTAATATTCCATTGTTTAGAGAGAGCAAATTTGTTTCTCCATTCTTTCAGCAATGGACCCTTGGCTTGCTTCCACCCTTTGGCTCTCATGAGTAATGCCGTTATGAACATGAGTGTACCGATACGAGTTCCCGCCGTACTGGTTTATATTTCCACCAGCAATGCGTTAGAGTTCCAATTTTTCCACATCTTTCCCAACCTTCGTTATCTGCTTTCCTTTCCTCCCTCCATTTCCCCCTCCCTTTCCTCCTCTCTTCCTCCCTCCCTCCCTCCCTCCCTCCCTCCCTCCCTTTTCACGTCCTTCCCTCCTTCCCTCCCTCTCTCCCTTTCCTCTCCTCTCCTCTCCTCTCCTCTCCTCTCCTCTCCTCTCCTCTCCTCTCCTCTCCTCTCCTCTCCTCCCCTCCCCTCCCCTCCCCTCCCCTCCCCTCCCCCCCCCTCCCCTCCTCTCCTCTCCTCTCCTCTCCTGCCTTCCTTGATAACAGTCGTCCAATTGGGCATGAAGTTTCTCTGCAGCTTGACGAAACACCAGATAGATCATGTATACTTTCATTCTTTTTTTTTTTTTTCCTAGCTCCACTTTCCTTGAGATTTCAAATTCAGAAAATACTCCCCAAGTTCCAGAATTGATCAGGTATCCCCACTGGAAGCACTGAAAATGCCCCCTATTGCTACAGATGTTACCTCATTTCTAATTCGTGACTCCTAAATTGATGTCCCTCCCTAGTGTCTGTGCTCTGTTAAGATGGCATCTGTCCCTTATCCCTACACGGGATCTGGCACCTAGTAGGCACTCGATAAATATGCCTCGAATGAATGAATTTAAACCAACTCTTCTGTGCGACACGTGTTTCTTTAAATACGAAGAACAAAAAAGGTTTATTACCAGGATGACTGTATCAGAATTCAGCGTGTGCAGTAACAAAATAACACGACTGTAAACACGGAGATGGGAAAAGTAAATTGACTAAATTATTAGTGTCATTTTGATTTCAGAAAGTGCTGCTTCTTTACACATAAGCAGTTACAAATGCAGCCGATAAAAGTTAATATTCATAACATGATTATCTTTCAATGAAAGTATTAGGGAAACACGAAATAATAATAATGGTAATGTACAGGGGGCGGGCTTCCATGGTAACCTTGGCACATCAATTTAAGCATGTAACCAAGGGCCTGTGGCTCTTTAAGACAGGAGGCTCTGACGCCCAGTTTCAGAGTGACCCTCAAAAGCCCACTGGAGGTCATGATTACTTGGCACTTCTTGATTACTGATTATTTAGAAAGCACTTTGGAAATTGCAGATAGCTGGCTCGCCCAGGGGAATTACAATCCACATACGATAAACAAGGTAGAAGCCTTGTGTAAGGAAGATTAGACAAAAAATATTAGAAGGCCCCAAGTTTTAATTTTACTCTTTCCAGATCAAGTCACCGATAGTTTTCTTCTTTCCTTCTTTCCTTGCTTTTAGTTTATTCTCTGGTCGTGTGCCAATTTCCGAGGAAGGAAGAGACAAGCGTGTCTGCATGCAGGTGTGTGGGAGGGGGTCCAGTACCCGCTGGGCTGGGGGCTGTATAAGGTGAACATGGAAGGAGGAGGAATGGTGATGTTTATGGGCTTTGGTATTGGGAAAGAGGTGGTGGGGATCATGTGGCTTCTTCTCTTCATTTGATAAGCAGTGAGGTTCCAATACGCAAGGAGTCTCACCAGGGCCAAGAATCATACTCCTGGATAGCAGCGGAGTTGGGGATAGAACGCAGGCATGCAGGGGGTTGTAGAACGGAGGTTGGAAGACTTTGACCACCCTGGGTATGAAATGAAGATGCTTGCCCTGATGAGGGAGACATGACCCTGCAGAGAGATTAGAGCAGGAAGTGATGACATCGGTTGCTGGCTCCCACCAACCCAATCCTCAAGACCGGTCACAGGGAAGCCCCTGAAGGGGCTGATGTCCTTGTTCAGCCAAATGGGCACCATGCAGGGGGTACATGGTACGCTTAGGGACCCACAGAAATGTTTTACTTTTAATTTCCTTGATGATCAGAAGACAAATATAAGTATAATAATAACGAATGTATAGTAATGAATCCAGTCTGGATTACATTCCTCTTTATACCGACCCAGTTATAAGATACGATTTTTAAAATACTTTCAGAGGAAGGAGCACCCAAAGGCAAAAATGCTTCAGACCCACAGGAGTCACGAAGCAGCTTTGCCTCCCAAATCTCTCATCTTAGCTCGAATTTCTCATTGATCACTTCCATACCCATTCAGTTCATTTGTGAGCAAGCTGGACTCAAGATCCAACATGAAAAAAGTGACTGCATTTCTATACTATTTACAACTTTCAGCAGCAAGGAACAGAAAATCCATTTAAATTGGCTTAAGCAAAAGAGAGTTTAGTGGTTCTTAAACCTGAAAAGTCTAAGGTTCTCCAGCTTCAGGTGTGGTTGGAACCAGGTGCTCCAACGAAGACCATTGGAATGTGTTTTCTCCTCGCCGAGCACTGCTTTCTCCTGCATTGGAGCTGTTCTTTGCTAGGCTCGTGTTGGAGACGTGCTACCCAGCAGCTCGGGCTTACATCCTGCTAGGTGAGCTTCACCAGGGCTCCCAACACACATCCCAACACGTGTAACTGGCACTTGCTATAGTACGCCAGGCACCGCACTAGATCTTTACTTGCATTGTCTCATTAAATCCTCGACTTCAGCCTAGGGGATAAGATGTAGTCTTTCTCCTCTTTTTTAGGCAAGGACACTGAGGCTTGAGGACATGAGCAGAGAGGTGGCCCTGAATTTCTGTGACTTGCATGAATCCAGCTCTCCAAGCTCTTTAGGTGGCATTGGGAGCCCTCTACGATGTGACCCCTACAGTCCCATTTAGCCTTGTGGTCACTCTTCCTACTTCACTGGCCCCTTTCAAGTTGCAGGCTTTCCTAACTCTAGACATCTGTGGGAGCTGTCCCTGTTCCCAGGCTGCTTTCCCTCTTTACACCTTCAAATCCTTCTCTGCCATAGAGGCCCACATCCGATGCCTCAGTGCTTCCATGATACCATAGTGGAGAGTATCTCTAGAAGACTTCTGCCACATCTTACCACCTTCCTCTCGTGGCCACTGGCACTTTCTCCATGTATACTAATCATTATATAGATGCCATCTCTCCTGCTCAGGGGGAAACTTTCGGATCAAATAATCCCATCCCATTCCCTCGAAAGGCCCCCTGGAACCTGCTATCCCAAAGATTCTCATTAAACATTAGTGCATGAACTAATAGCTTGACTCACTGGACCCCCAAAATATTCACTTCTATTCATGAAGGCTCTGCTTTATGCCAGGTGCCTTCATGCATTATCCCTAATCTTCACAATGACCTCCCTGGACAGCTAAGGATATTAAAGGCCTAAGAGATAAAGTGTCCAATGTTACAATGCCACTCATAAGGGAAGATGTCAGCATTTGAATCTAGGTTTGTCCAAATGAAAAATTCATGTTTCCTTTTCTTTTTTTCCTTTTTCCCCATACCGTACTGTTGATGTATAGTTGGGACTAAAAGTAGCACCTCTTAACTCTGAGTGCAGTGCCTTTCAAAGGACTTGACTCTAAAGTCACTTTCTATGGCCTCTCTGCCGATCCACGTGGGCCACTTGGGGCCTCATCAATTCTTTTTATTGTCAAAGGTTATCTTTGGTAATACGAAAGAAGAATCTTTATCGTACAGAAATAAATGATCATTATAAAACAATTTGGATATAGAATAGGAGAAAAAAGAGAATGTCATCAATTCAAATGTGTTCTTGTTGAAACAGAAGGCAGCATGGAGTCTCAAACCAAGAGTAGCTGCTAGGAGGACCCGTAATTCCTTTCTTCTTAACCTGATCTGTTTGTCCCAGCCTCCCAGCCACCAGTGTGCTTTCTCATTTATCTCGTGTTTTTTTTTTTTGTTTTTTTTTGTTTTTGTTTTTTTAACTGGTACTAACATGTCTTTGTTGTCCCTCAGTACAAAGCAGTTGGGTCACAGGGCAGAGGTGCTAGGAGGAGGGATTGGGTAAGCATGGAATTGCTGAGGTCAGCAGAATTTCTGCTTCCCTACGGCCCAGCCTAAAATAGTGCCACACACTTCTCTGGCCCACTGTGCTCTTTTATTATTTTATGGCGGTTAACCACCCTGTGGATTATCTCTGTCACTCATGTGCTTACTTTTTGTTGTCTGTCTCCCCGTCTAGAATGTATGGAAACCCATACTTGGTGCTCCTGTTTCCAGGTGCATCCTCAGCTCTTAGAGCGTCACCTGCATATAGCAGGCGGGGAAGGAAAGGATGGACTGTCATTGGGTGAATAAGGAATCAAAGCCATTCAGTAGAACTCGTGGTCAAGCTTGCCTAGACAACACCTTGGTCTTTTCTGGCTCCTGTTTTCAAACAGACCCAATTTCGCTGTGTCTTCTAGACCCTGGGCCTGAGGGATTAGTAGTATTTCAGGGGACAAAGTAGAATAACATCCCAGGAATGTCCCACGAGAGGAGGAAACACCAACCTTGCATCTTATTATCACCATGGTTTTGAAAGTCTCCTTGAAAAGTTTGGAACATGTCATCAAGTGATTAGGTGGAACTTCTTAGAGTGGCAACTGAGCATTGATTTTTAGATGATTGAAAATGGATACCTGCTCATTGGTGGCATGCCAATCAGGGCCCAGCCCCTCTTTAAGTCAGGAGAAATTGCCATTGCAATCAATGGTTTGTACTGAGTGTAAATCCTCCAGTCACATCACTAGGAAGTGATCAATAGAACTACTTTTTTGATGTCAATAAGAAAATGGTGTGTCAGGTAAGTCAATGGGGAAAGTTTCCAACTTTTCTCAGTAAACTTTTGATTCTTTGGCAATTTACAAATTGGAGCGACGTGCCCAGAATCCCCAGGTTTACAGCTTCCTCTTCAGAAATCCTCACAGGTCTCTCACCAATCTGAGGCTTCTTGGTTTCCAATGGCAGCCTCTTAGCCTTTAACGCATAGAAAGGAGAGAATAATATGATATGTCTGACATACAGCAAGTAGTTTTTCTTTCATTTACTTGCAATCACGTAAATAGAGGAAAGAGAAAAGAGCACCCCCAACAACCTCCCATCTCTTGCCATTCCATCAGTTACCTCATATAATCAATGAAGTTCCTGAAGGGAAATTGAGCTGTAATGGTGGCCTCTTAGAGCCCACAATCAGAGCGAGAGCTGCTTGATGAGCTTGATATTCAACTTATCCAGGTGACTCTCCTTGGGCTAATTAGGATTGGGGAGCTTGGGGAAAATGAAGAGGTTGGTTGGGATGTAATGAAACCCTCCTTCCTGAGCTGCCTCGGAGTGACAAAGCCCAGTGCCCTGGCATGGGAAGTCGGGAGCCCATGGGCAGTTGGCCCCCTTGGTTCCATGTGGTGGCAAGGAGGCCAGAGAATGTAGGTTTCACTCTGCCTGTGAGTATCCTCACTTGCCTAGTAACCGTGGCCACAACCGACAGTCCTCACCTTGGTCTCCCAGGGCCCACCAGGAAACAGGGCGTCAACATCTTATCATTTACCAGCTGAATGACTTTAGGAAATGATGGTGACAATCATCACAATAACAATAAGCACAGTGTCCTCAGCTGACATGTATTGGGCACTTACTACATGAGCGACATTGTCTAAGTGTCTCCCATGCATTTTCTTATTAAACTCTCATTGCATCCTGCTCATTTTTTGTATAAGGAAGCTGTGGAATTGAAAGGTCAATTAACTAGCCCAATGTCACACAGTCAATATAAGATTTGAACCAGGGGTTCTGGCTCTAGAGACCAGAGAGCTGGTGGCTCTTGTCACCAGCAAGCCAATCCTCCTCTTGGACCCTGTTTTCTCATTTCTTCGGGGCTGTTGTCACGAGGCCTGGGTGAGTGTAGATCTGGGTGCTTTCTCTGTAAATGATACCAACAGAAATTCCTACAGTCATTCCTTTGATAACTAGAGTGTCAGACTGAGAGCATATAATCCCTACCCACCCCCTGCCCTAATAGCACGGGGCCTAGAACACAGTAGAATCATCTTTCTCTCAGGTTTTAATCCCCCCTTTTTAAAGATTTATGTGTTTATCTTAAAAAGAGAGACAGAGTGTGTGTGTGAGTAGGGGGTGGGACAGAGAGAGGGAGAGAGAGAATCTCAAGCAGACTCCTCGCTGAGTATGGAGCCCACCAAGGGGCTTGATCCCAGGATCCTGAGATCATGGCCTGAGGTGAAATCAAGAGTCAGATACTCAACCAACTGAGCCACCCAGGTGCCCCTGAATTTTCCTTATTTAATGTCAATATTTATGCCTCTGGCAGTTTATTAGACTCATGATCTAAATTCTGAAGTTCTGATTAGTTATGTTACTGTGTTCTCATCTGCCAGGTAGGTACCCTTCATTGCAGCTTTGCACATGGCCTTATGTCCATGACATGACGACTGGGATTTTGTGGCCTGTGGTAGTCAGGATGAGCCAGGTAATGCTGTTGTAACAAGCACACTCTAAATCTGGCTGATTTATAAAACCAGAGGCTTATTTCATGTTGTGTCTATGTGAGGTGGTACCATATCTCCTCACTGTGGAATCTGGGTTTCTCAAATTGCTGGTTTCATGGGAAAGAACTCTGGAGGTCTCAGCATCAGCAATCAAAAGGGAAACATGTAACTTCTATTTGTGTTACGGGCCAGAATTCATCACTCAGCTCCCCTCAAAGTCAAGGAGGGTAGGAAGTGCAATCTTGCAATGCTGGGGGAGGAGACAGCTGGATAGATCTGGTACACAGCTGTAATGGGTATCACATGATCCTCAAAAGTCAATCTAGTCTCAACGACAAGAAAGGAATCCATTAAATGAGAATATAAGAGAAAAAGCGATGAGTGCTTTAAATGTCAAAAGTGATGCGAGGAGAATGGGAAAAAGAATATACTGTTTTGCACACCTGTTAGGTTCAAAGATCCTTGCATATGGGTTTCTACTGACCTCCCAACAGTCTTATAAGACAGATACCATTAACTCCACTTTTCACTTAGTAGGAAAGATTAGAGGGATTAGGAATTGTTCCAGGCCAGTTGAGGCAGAGTCACTCTTTCCCCTGTATCTTTCTGATATGAGCAATTAGAGGGGCTGGTTCTTATCTTATCCCAGTGACCCCAAGGACAGTGTGTGGCATGAGAGAGATTCTTAGTAGATGATGATTGAAGGAAGGAGCCATTTGAAGAATTGCTTCCTTATTCAAGAACCAGGTTGAATCCGCCATATGTATCTAAGTATGGCCAATAAGTGGTAGCAGGTGAACAAGAGCTCCACCACCAACTGTGGCCAAAGCTCTCCAGAATGGTGTTGTCTCTCTCTCTCTCTTCTCCTCCTCAGGGACAAGTTCTCATACATGGCTTGGGGAAGTGTTACTTTTTGTGCTCTCACCAACTACCCAAAACAGTACAAGCCAAGGTCCCTTAACAATTTTTTTTCCTTTTCCTTATTTTTTTATTCTTTCTTTATTTAGTATTTATTTTTTATTTCCATTATTTTTGTCCTTTGGAATTTTGAGAGAGTGACTATATGGCCCACTTTGTACGTGGATCTGAAATGCAAAAACCAAAATTGTGCCAGTAAAGAATTTTCTGTCGCACATCTGAGATGTTGAGTTCTTTTCACTTCTTGAATAGAAGTATTTTGCACGTTACCAAGTAGCATAACTACAAATTCCACAATAAACATACGAACATTTGGGGTGATGATTGAAGAAATAATAAGAGCAACTGCAAAATACATTTATTGGTTAGCAGGGCACCCCCTTTTTGAGACGGATGTACAAATTTAATTATTCAAAGAAACAGTTACTTCAAGTGGAGGCTCTGCTTGCATCCACTTATCATTCTGGAAATATTTTTGAGCAACTAGTCGTCATAACTACTTTATAATAGTATCTCTTCATTGAGACCTTATTGCTCTCAGCATTGCTGTAAAGCATTAAATACTATCTCATTTAATCCTCACACAACTGCGTGGAACGTAGGAAACAGACACTCTTGTATGTCCATTGTCCAGAGGAGGTAACAAGTCTTCGGGATGGGAAACGCCTTGTCCAAAGTCATAGGGCCAGTAGCTCCGTTCTGCCCAGCTTTTGAAGTCAGCCTGATGACCGTTGCACCTCAGTTCCCCATTCCTAGGAAGTATGGATGATATGGCCACACAGTCACTCACTTTGCAAGTCTGATGGGCTCCTGAGCAACTGTGAGATCTCCTCCCTAATATATAAGGGGAACCTGAGGTCCAGAGAGGGGGTGGCACCCGAGTTATCCTTTCACTTGGAAGCAGGACTGGGGCTCAGGTCTAAAAGCTCTGGATCTTAGAAAGTGGAGTTCCTTGGGCTCTCTCTGGAATCAGACAGACTGAATTAAAACTCATCCCTGCCATGGCAGAACAGAGTGATCTCGGAGGCACGCGAGGCTCAGCTTCCGCATCTGTAAAACAGATAATGCTACACGTGTGTGTGTGTGTGCGTGTGGATATCACACCCAAATGAGGGTTAAATGGGTTAATGTATGGAGAGCCTGCCTCATCAGAGATGTAATCATTTATTTGGCATGGATTATTATGAATCCACTGCACCCTGCTGTGATGATTTTCTGATATTTCAGTGAGCTTCTTTGGTGATATTTTTGTTGGAGGCTAGTTAGAGTCAAGAGGTGAGAGGCTGGCCGTGGCCAGCATGGGAAGGAGAAGGAGGCTGCGGGCAATGCAATTTGCATCTGTGATCTCCGTGTCTAGGTCAAGAGCGCTCTAGAGTTAAGGAGGACGTCGCCCTCTGACCACCATGTAGGTAGTGAAAGTGAGCTTGTCATTAACACGTAAGACCGTGAGTAGGAAGCCCTGTCCAATTGGTCTTGCCAAAGTGGTTAAAAGTCAGTCTATCAGAGTGCCTACCCCAGCTACAGTGGGGAAAAAATACAGTCTCCAATGCTTTTCTCACCCTGTCGCTTTTCCTGGTCCCTAAAAATGCTCACCAGTGCCCCCCAAGTCCCAGGACCCAAAGGAGACAGCGCCGTATGTAAGCAGTGCGTGCGGCATGATAGCGTCCGCCGTCTCTGCCCCACGCTCGCCTGGACTTCGGGCGAGTCACACCCTCTCTCCTGGCTTCTGAATCTAATGAGGCACAGAGAGGAAGGAAGTGCCATTTGCTGGGGCTTTGTCACATGACTTTTGTGGGGCTAAATCTCCTCGTGTAGGAGACGATCATCCCTAGCTCAGAGGAGGATACTGACAAGGTCAAGTGCCATAGCACAGGTCGAGCTCTGGAACAAACCTAAGATTTGGTGCTCAGGTAACGGGAGCCACGATCGTCACAATGAACGTATTTTATTTTTCTTCACGTGACAACGAGATCCTCAAGCGCAGGGCCTCTATCTTCTCATTATTTATCTACTTTGATGCTCAAGACAGTGTCTAATAAAGAAGAAAAGGAGCAACAATAACACCGACGTTTATTAAGCGCCAACACTGCTAAATACTGTTCTACAACATTCAGATACATTAACTTCTTGAATTCCTACAACTCCCCGATGATGTGGTGTCATCCTCCCATGTCACAGATGGGGAAACCGGGACACAGAGAACTCATGCAGCTTGCCCGGCTTCACGCAGGGCTGCTGAGGTTATAGTGGGTACTCACTAAGCATTGAGTGGATGGGTGAGTGGCTTCCCTGACCCCAGCCGTTGACCCCGACTCTGGCCCTCCTGCATGTTCCTACCTTTTTTGGGTGCTGTGCAGTTTAGCTGGCTGGATTTGGAATCGGTGCTGGGGACGGTGATGACGGACGGTATGGGTGCTTCTGCGTGACCTGCCTGGCACACCTGCAAGCCATGGTGTAAACGATGGGAGATGAATAAGAAAAACTGGGATAGCGAGTAGAGCATTCACGTAGCTTTCCACACGCGAAAGCCTCCCATGTAGCTAGGTGCAATTAGCTCTCCAAGCCGTGGTGCACAGGCAGGAAATGAGATAGGCTTGCGGTGATTTTATTTTTATACCTGGGTCCGCCCTTGGTTCATCGGCCTAGTTAGCACTTTGGAACCTCCAGCTGACTCTGCACTGCCTGCTCGCTTTAATACACTTCTCCGCCAGCTTGCTACACAGCCCCAATGTCGAACACACGAGGCAGACAGCTGCCCGGAGGCATTCTCCGTAGAAACTCTCATATCACAACAGAAGTTACCTTTCCACTATCACGCCATGCCTCTTCCATCCATCAGTGAGCAACATAGCAGGCTGCAGACGCCAGGCACTGTCACAGAAATGTCCTAATAGATACATCGGGGGAGAGTGGGGCGGCCCCCGTTGCACACTGGAAACCGTTCCATCATGCCTCTTCTCCCAGATAAGCAGATTAAACCTCATTAATTGCTCTGAGAAGATCTGTTTGCATCCCATACCATGCGAACCTAAACTGATAACCTGAAGGAAATTGCCATCGTCTTCTTCACAGCCGCCCTAAACTCCAAGGCATTTGCACGAGGACATATTTTGATTTTTCTCCTTCCAGAAGATGAACTGTATCTGTTTCCCTGAATGCAATAATTATTTTATTGCCCTGGCTTCTATCTGGGCACACATTCCATTTTCAAATGTAAATAATCATTTCCACCTTTAATAAATTAGATGGAACCTGTCTTGCTCGGAGAATGAACATTTCAATATCTTCAGACACACAATGACATCGTATCAATATTTAAAATCATTTTATGCATGTATTCCAGGCTGTCCAACTTCATTAAGGCCATTCATCAAGCCTCTAGCTAGAGTGTATTCCCACTGGACTTGTAGGCCTGGGGGCCTACCAAACAGAAATTTAAACTAACTTGCCTTTTTAATTCACATTATTCTCAAATATTCTCTTTTTTAACTCCCTGCCATGACGAAGGCATTTAGACTGGGCCATGATTCGGTACATGTCAACACTTAACTGACACAATCCCCATTAGTATGTCTGAATATGTGTGTCCCGGTAAAATACAGTATCCATTCCCCCCTCTTCGTTGATAAATTACCTCTACTTCCTCCCTGCACTTGGCAATAATTTGAGTTTATTGCTCGATGTTTCTGTTAAATATTTACAAACATTTTAAACTATGTATAAACGGAATCTTCAATGTTTTGTAAGTCTCCATTCTCTCCCCCGACTCCAAAATAATAAATCTCTTGATCTATTTTTTACATTTCTGAGGATGCCCCGCTTGAACATGGGATGCTGGGAATAAGAACATTCTTGCAAATCCGATCAGCCCCTCTGCTGGCCATCTCTGTACATCAGGCCAGATTTGTCCCCAAGATGTGCATTGTCTAGCTGACACTGAAATCCCATTCTGCAATGCCAATAAACAATTAAGTCATGCTGAGAAAATTGCAATAAAACCTTCCCAAACAGGGCACCGACCCGGAGAAGGCTGGAGAGGAGGCTTCCTCCGTGATGCCACCTCGCCAGGCAAAGTCAATGAAATGCACAGGCATATTTCAGGGGCAACCAGGCGTCCGTGAGTGAAGTGGCTCTGTGGGAAAAGAGGGGGGCATTGCATTCATTTCTGAGGGCTGCCATCGTAAAACATCACAGACTGGGTGGCTTGACCAATTGACATTTTTTTCTTCCTTACAGTTCTGGAGGCTGAAAGTCCAAGATGGAGGCATTGGCAGGGTTGGTTTTCTGAGGCCCATCTCCTTGGCTTACAGAGGGCGGCCCGGTTGCCGCGTCCCCTTCATGGTCTTCCCTCTGTGCATGTCCTGGCCTGGCCTCTGCTCATGTGTCCAGATCACCTCGTTTTCTAAGGACGCCAGTCATATTGGATTAAGGCCCACCCGCGTGACCTCATTTTAACTTCATCACCTCTTTGAAAGGTCTATCTCCAGACACAGTCATGCTCTCGGTTGGTTAAAGCCCTTCCATGGTGGGCAGAGCCTATTCTTCTCTGGTTCATCTAGCACAAGCCCTTTCTCCCTCTCTTGAATGTGTATGAAAGTAGCTCATGTGTTCTCTGAAGTTCTTGGAAGTTCTGTGGCCAGCTTAGCTTCTCTGAGTTCCTGTTCCCTCTGGGGTCCAGTGGGGGATAAAGACCATTTACATTACACAGTTGTTATAAGGATTAAAGGACCTAACAAATGAGCCATTGGCTGCCTGACAGTAGACATTCAATGCATGTCAGCAAATCTGAACAGAATGGCATCAGGGAGGCAGCGTTTAAACTTGGGGTGAAAAATGCACAGTGTTGGGAGAGATGGAGCAGAAAAGTGAAGATATTCCAGGTGTACGGAGGAATCGGCTGTTGCCTTTTCTTCATATTTCTTCCCAGTTTGGGGGCTTTTGGGGGATTTATTTTTTAATGTTGGGTGATTGCATTTTCAAGTCAGTCATGTGTTCAATGTAGTAATAGAACATTATTTGAGTTACTTCCAAAATGAAGTGCTTATATAAAAAAAATAGTTGAAGAGCTCCCATAATATTAAATTGTTCTGCACTGTGTGTGCCCAAATCCTCGATCTTTTCCAAATTCAGTACTTCACAGTTTTAAGAGCCCTTCATTTTAGAATTGAATGGGGTGTTCTGGGCACATGCACTGTGGGCCACTTTAGACTCTGACGATTGTGCCGATAATGTTAAGAGCGCTCCAGCGACGTGGAGCGCAGCCCTGGCGTGCATCTGCCTGCTCTCATGAGCCCCTTCTAGGCTGGAGGCAGACTGGCCTCTGGAACATCTGCACCCACGTGGATAACTCTGGGCTGGATCCAGGCCTTGAGGCCTCTGGCACAGCATTCTCGCTCTGGTTTTGAACAGAGGTCTGGATCCCGAGGAGAATTGCATGATTAGGTAAGGGACGGTGGGGTTTATTTCCACAAGGCCAACCACGATGAAATCCCTGCAGAGTTGATTTGTCCAGTGTTGGAAGGACAGAGACAACTAGTCGTTACCATGCTACCCTGTGTCAGTTGCTGGTACGTAGATTTACGTGGTCTGTTCATGCACAACAACGTGGCATAATAGCCACACAGTATGAAGACCGAAACTCAGAGAGATTAAGAAACATTCTTACAGATGTTAAGGACCAGCCCTGAGTCTGGAAAGCCACTCTGCCTTATTCCAGTAGCCACACCTTCTTCACAGCTAGCAGGCAATGTGGTGAAAATGGGGTCTTGGGAAAAAAAATATGGAGCCAGACCTTGATCCAAGTCTTCTGACACTCAGTCTAGTGTTCCTTACAAATTGGTGCCATTGGCTGAAAAAAGAACATTTTTTTGGATTGCTCCAATATCAGTGTCAATGTCATTTTCATTCACAAAGAACAAGCAGCATATAAATATAGACCATTAGCTACTGAAGAAAGTTCTGTCAACAGAGGCGCAAGTAGAGGGGTAGGGCTTGAGGCAAGGGAAGAGCATGTGGCTGTCCAAGGTGCTGAGGTGAGACAGCTGCCTAACAAGACTCCCTTCTCCTTTTTTTTTTTTTTTTTAAAGATTTTATTTATTTATTCGACAGAGAGAGACAGCCAGCAAGAGAGGGAACACAAGCAGGGGGAGCGGGAGAGGAAGAAGCAGGCTCATAGCGAAAGAGCCTGATGTGGGACTCGATCCCGGAACGCCGGGATCACGCCCTGAGCTGAAGGCAGACGCTTAACCGCTGTGCCACCCAGGCGCCCAAGACTCCCTTCTCCTTATCTTGGCTTCTCTGACCCCAAATTCTAAATCAGACTCCTGACCTCTCTCAAAATGCACTGTTTTTTTTTTTTTTTTTAAGATTTTATTTATTTATTCGACAGGATAGAGACAGCCAGTGAGAGAGGGAACACAAGCAGGGGGAGCGGGAGAGAAAGAAGCAGGCTCATAGCAGAGGAGCCTGATGTGGGGCTTGATCCCATAACGCCAGGATCACGCCCTGAGCCGAAGGCAGACGCTTAACCGCTGTGCCACCCAGGCGCCCCTAAAATGCACTGGTTTTTATTCTTCATTTTGACTTACAAATTTTGTGCTATGGAAAGGGCATGTCCATTTCAGGCACTTTGTTTCATAGCTGTTACCCCCACCTGTTTTTCCTGAGAGGGTAGGGTCTGTGTCTGTGTCTTAAGAGTAAACCTAGGACTTAAGAAAGAACCTGGGTTATAGTAGAAACTTAACACATGCGATTTGAAGGCATGAATGGGAACTAATCTTTTTCTTCCACTTCTCAGGTGTGGTGTAGGAGGAACCTAATTTTGGACCTACCATCTTAGGACTTGAATTAGTATTGTCTTTGCCCTTCATTTCTGGGCGAACCTGAGCCAGTCTCTTGATTCTTTGGGCCTCAGTTTTCTCATGCATAGAAAGTGGATAATAACACCTTTCTCCAGAGTTCTGTGAAGATGAATGAGACGTAATCTATAGAAGGTCCCAGAACTCAGTATGTAGCTACTAGTTGGTATGTTTGCTGACACCATCAAGGGCTCTCTTCTCCAAGTGTCACTGTCCCCTAGAGTCTTAGCTGTTGGGAGGAAAGGGACCAAGACAAAGAAAAGATTTGTTGCGGGAGTTGGTGAGGTGGTGCCGGGTACACAAGTGCCTTTGCTGAAATGAACACAATGCCTGGGTTTACTCAGGTGATGTTGTCACCGAATCTACCCTCCCTCCCTCAAGGTGGCAGCCACTCAGAGACCAACCATCTGTGGACACGGATAGAGACCTAACCCCAGGGACAGGAGACTCAAAATAAAGATTCCATAAAAATGAGTCAAAACAGGCCAAGTTCAGCATCGATCTCCATCATGTGAGTGCTAGATAGGGCAGTTCCACTTTCTAATATAATAGTTCAATGGGTGAGATTATGGAGAAGTTATTTATCACTATATCACTATGACAATAACCCAAGGTATTGTTTATCAAAAACTGACTCTACTTTAAAAAATTGCTCATTCACCTCATTCTTAGTTCCAGGACATGTGTTCTGCCATACATCTTTTGTCCCTAAGCTTTAATTTGTGAGCAGATCCTATTGCTCTCCAGATTTATTTAAACAAACAGACAAATGAACAATAAAACCAGGAAACGTCCTCTGCTATATTCCATTCCTCACATGGTTTGTGCCCAGTGGTTTTGTTCATGTTCTTCTATTTGTATGGCTAGTTCTTCTTAGCACATGCCGCCTTTGAAAAATCTTATGCTTTTGTCTTGTTCCTGTTGGTCTGGTAGTATGGTTAGCATGGGATGTTGGCCCCTTCCCATGAACCCAACACTAGAGAGGCCATAAAATTAAGAACAATGTGAATGGATCTGAACAAGTAATATACGTTTTGCAAGAGATCTCTGGGGAGACCAAGGCCAATTATGATGATCAGAGGTGACCGAGTGTCATTTTTAGCAGGATGGGTATAAAAAGGAAAGCAAGCATATTTTACCTTTTTTTCACATTAACCTTGGCATATCTCTGTTAACTCCATGACCTCTTTGAGGCATAAAAATAGCAAAATCAAACCAGTAGTGTAGACGGCCAGTGAGGAAATATCACCCCTGAGGAAAAGCTTAGGATGCAGGTATCAGCAATCCAGGTTGAGAGCCTGGCTTCTGAGTGTTTCCATCTTTACTTCCTTCCATATCCTTAGGGGGTGGATGGAGGGAGGAAACTTCTTTGAGAAGAGCCATACCTGGGGACACAGACAGAAAGCTACTCTACAGCTTTGGGGTTGTGAAGCAAATGGCATGACTAAGCCCCGACTTTGATACCAGTGCTCTTAATCCCAGGAGTGTACCAGGAGTACAACCACAATAAAAGAAACTCTAACCCTAATACTCAAGGATACTGGGATCATGAAGCAGAAACCAGCAGTTACAAAGTAGAATCAAATGGAAATACTGGGCATAGAATATACAATATTGGACATAAAGAATTTAGAAGGTGGGTAAAAAGCGCAATGAATGTGGTTTAAGAACAAAAGAGTGAGCTAGACCAGATTGAAGAATTTTCTGAGAAAGAGGCAAGCAGGTGTAAAGAGCTAAAACGTATAAAGGAAAAGCTAAAATAAATGGAGACCAGGAGCACACAAGTCAAGGCAGACATTGTAGGCAATCATAGAAAGAGAGACAAAATAAAGAGAGGGAAGGAGGTGTTTGAAAAACAATAATGACAGAATAAAAGAAAGAAAACGATTTATATTAAAAACTCATATGGACTGTCAAACAGAATATTAAGAGACAAGTCATACTTAAATAATATAATTATATTTAAGAATGTCAAAGAAAAGTAAAAAAAAAAAGGTAGCTCCAAGAAAGATCACTTATTCAGAAATTACATTCAGATTTAAGTCTTATTTCTCAATAACAACATTGAATCAAGAAGGCAGTAGGGGATAATTTTGAAATGTGGAATGAAAATAACTTTAAATCTATAATTTTGTATCCAGCTGAACTGTCTCTTAGTATCTGCACAAATAAAGAAGGCTTACCACCCAAACACACTCCCTTTGAAAACATATTTGGAAGAAGGACCTCGGTAGGAGGATGCTTTGATTAAATGTGGGTACTAAGGGTGAGTACATAACTTAGTACACTTGATCTTGTGTGTGTGCATGTGGGTACATGTGTGTGCAGGGATATGTGTACGTGTGAGTGTCTTTATTTAAAGGAATATCCAAAAAGAATCGGGTAAAAAGATAACCCACCACGTAATAAACACAGTTAACATTCTACATAATGTTGCAAAATACTAACACGTCTGCTGGGCTGGAATGAGGACATGAGTTAAGAAAAGTGTCTGGTGAACGAGAGAAAGGCGAAAACAACCCCAATACTTTTTGTTCAGAGGAAAGATAGTGATCTTGGTTCTCTTTGATTTGCCGGCCATGCTGAAGCCCAGTTTCTAATTTGGGCTTCTCTACTTTATGGCTGTGTAACACACAGGAAATTTCTCAATCTCTCCCTGTTCCTTGATTTCTCATCTTCAAATCCAGGAGGCTATTCGCGAAGCTTGGATGTACAATGTGGCTTTGACGACACAGTTGCCTTGGACACTGCACAGATGTTGCCCCTTAGGGCACACAGGTTGGACACCATCATTTTTGTTGGTGCAAATGTAACTTACGCTTATGTGTTTTTCCTTCCTGACCATGGCAGAAGGCAGGCAACAGAAGACATTCTTTCTGTCTGCAGGGGCTGAGGTGGCTCAGGGGTGGAAAGAGGCAAGTCAGATCCGAAAATCAAGTGTCTTCCACCTCATTTTATAAACTTAAATCTCCAAGACTTGGCAAACTGTTGCCTTTTTGACCCAATACGCAGTTATGGCTCAAGAGATCAGGGCTCCTGCTGGGCCATTAACTGCCTGGGAGTAACGCACAGCACTAACACATGTTCATTAGGACATCTTAATTGGAAACAAAAATCACCATGGATACCGCAAACATGATTTAAGAAGAGTAAAGCAGGCTGGTCAGTTTTCATTTGGATTTTGTTTTATTTCATTTTATTTTCAATTCTCCCAAAGGCCAGGCACAGCAGCTTCACGATAAAAAATAATGACCTGAGAAATGTCCTTCTGTGACAAGCCCACGGCTGTGTGAGTTTGCATAACTCAAATGTGTCTGGAGGGACCCATCTTTTTCTCTGATCCTGCTGAGAGTGGGTTGGGGTACCTGCACGTGGGTGACTTGGATCCCCCAAACTGCTACCCTGGGATGCCCCAGAAGACGATCTTCAGGGAACAATGTGTTCCTTTTCTAGGCTCCTTTATTATTGAACTTGTTCAAGTGATAACATTCCAAAGTTACCATCCCCTCATCCAGCTGTTCGGCTGGGGGCCCTCGAATGGTCTTTATTTTTACAGAGGGAGTACAGCAACCTGTCGTGCGTCTTTCGATGGCTGCCTGGTCGTTTTGCTTTGGATCCTGGAATGACAAAATGTTCGAGATACGATAAAGGACGCCACTTGGGTGGGACACGAAGAGGTGTGCGACGAGTCCTCCTCTTTCCTGGCACTTTTTTCTTTATTCTTTGATTAAAGTCTTTTCTCTTACTTACATCCCCCATTAAGATGTCTCGGTGTCATTGAGGGTGTTAATTGAGAGGAGGTTTAAGCTCATCAAAGCGATTATAAGTGATAGTTAAAAATTTCTATATATGGCCTGTGCTGGAACCCGCACGGTGGGGTGCCATTTTTTCTTTTATCCAACTGACATTGGTAATAATAGATGAAATTATTACTAAATCGCAGCTGCACAGATGATATCATGATTTTTTTTGTGTGTAATCTTTGATGAAAAATTAATTTTTGAGAGGGATAATTTAAAATGATTTAAATAGTATTATAACTGAAGTCCTCGCTGGTAATTAACACCGATCTTGTCAGAAGTGAAAGCACTTTTGCAGCTGTTTCTAAAGATACCTACAGTATTTGTAACTTTTCTGTGAGTAAAATTATAGTGTTTGGACTTTATTTTTACTGCACGAGGACCATTAGAAGAAAAAGCCGTCTGATAGGAACCTTTGTTCTTTGAAGCCTAAATCCTGTTTTGTGTTCAAACCCCCCCCCCCCATGCTAGTTTGATTATCTCCAGACCATGGACCGGGCAGGGTGGGGCTCTGTGTTTATTTTTTAAACCTAGAAAGTGCTAACGGTAGATACCGTGGACACACATCTCTTTAGTCCCTAAATATTAGTTACGTAAGAACAGATAACCTGACGCATGGAGGACTTAATTGACAGACCCCCTGGCGGGTCATCACCGTTTGTTCATCTTCATCGGCGCCCTGACTTTCTTCGAAATCGCCTTCTTTGATCACAGCGGCGAAAAAGCACTCTTCACGAGAACTGGCTGAAAATAGACTTTTTTCGCTGCTTTCTTCATACTTTAAATGACAGAAGTGAGGAAGTGAGGTGTGTGCGTGCCTGTTTGTCCTATATATATATATAAAGACCTGCAGGAGAGGTTAAAAAAAGAAATATAGTGAGATTTAGATGGGAAAAAAAAATGAACGAGTCTATGGGGGGAGCTGCGCATTCTTCCAAAACTCAAGCTTTGCTTTCTTCTTTTTTAACGTGCCTGCTGATTTTTTGACAAGATATATAGCGCTAGATATTCATAGCAATTGCAGAACCTGCCACTTTGTAATTCTTACCCCCCCCCCTTCAACTTTTGTGCTGAGATGGGAAGGAAGGAAGGGAGCAGGGGGGGATGGGGGTGGGGAAAGGAATGAGTAAGGGGAAAAGGGAGAGAGCAGGGAAGGGCGGGACGAGAGGTGAGAGACAACACGAGAGCTGCGGAAATTGTTACAGCAGGTTTCTGTTCGTTAAAATTGGAGCTACAGTCTCAGCTTCTGCTGTGGGCGCAGTTTTATTCCCTCAGAAGGCACGTGGCGTTCCTCCCTGCTTCCCTTAGGAAAGGAAAGACAAGGGAAGGTCGCCCAGAAAGGTCCTTTTGCAAGCAGCAAGGCCAGCTGATCGGTGGGGGTGTGGTGGGTGTGACACTGGGGTTTGCAACGTGGAGGTGCCATCAGATAAGATCGTCTCATGCTGTCACACTTGCTGGTTTCTCTTCCGGCCTCCGGTGGCGGGCAATCGGCAGGCCCATCTGCAAGCTTATCAACCAAGCACAGTGCCTTAGGTGACTCTGTTTATACCTCAGCGGCCAAGAGGAGGAGGCCTCTGGGAGGGAACAGGCTTGCCTGTGCAGGACGTTTGAAGTGGGGCAGGCACAGGAACCGGGAGCCACTTTGCAGGCATGAAGCTTAAAAATACGTATCTTACTTTAAGTTGACTCCTTCTGTCTACTCGCAGGTGCTAAGTGTACTATAGGCATTAGTTAATTGAGTCCTTGTATAAAACCCAGGAGGCGGGGCCATCATCCTTCTCCCGGTGGAGAAAGAGAGGCGTGGGGAAGTGAGGACCTGCCCCAAGCCACCCGGCTTCACAGTGACAGGGCTGGGGTGCCCCAGGGTGCCCCTGTGCACACCCCCACCCCGTTGCATCCCTAGTGCCTGGCACAGGGCTGGCATCCTGGAAGGTGCACAGTAAAAGCTGATGGAAGATTAAATTCACTTCCCCTCTCACAGCTCCCAGAACGCTCAGGCGCCTCTTGGCTTTGATTGCTTTGATTTCTGGTTCGGGAATCCACGGAGTTTAGAATTAGAAACTTGGGCTCTTAATACCCCTGAAGACCATGTTTGATGTCATTGGTTTCCTTCAGCTGGAGGCCCCTCTGTCAGGAGCTCGGGCCTCCAGAAAGTTTGTTTCCTTCTGTCGTGACCCTTGCCAGATTTTATTTTAATGATTTGCTTCCAGACAGGTCTCTGCCACCAGACTGTAGGTCCCCTGATGGCGGAGACCAAGAACTTACTCACTTAGGTACGGCCTGCATGCATTCATTCACGCAACAAGCCTTTCCTAAGGGACAAATCAGGTATCAGGCACTGTGTTTGGCGCTGGGGGGTCCCAAGTTAGTTCTTGTTCTCAAGCCCTCAGAGTCTGGTGGGAAAAGACCAGTCACAGTTCATTGGATGAATAAATTCATGAATAAAAGGAAAAAGAATGAACTCTGATCTGCTTGAGGGGGGACATTGGCCCACTTTCTCTGTAAAGGGCCGGAGAGTAAATGTTTAGGGCTTTGCAGGTCGTAACACCCCTTGGCAACAACTCTTCTTTGCCGCCGTAGCTCGAAAGCAGCCCTGGGTAATATGGAAGCAAATGTGAGTGACTGTTTCAATAAAACTCAATTTATAGAAATAGGCAGTGGGTTGGGCCCACTGACTATAGGTGGGCCGCTTTAAAGACAAAGCCAGAATATGTGGAGATGAGTATCATTTCGGAGTCTGAGTGTGTGAACTGTTTATAGGGTCAGATGGGGCTCGGCTGGAAGGTTTCCTTAAGATGTTTATGTTAGTAAGGGCGGGCAGACCTACCAGTCCGCGAATATTCCAGAAGGATGGATGGTGTGGATTCGCCTGGTCACAGGCCTCAGTTCTTTGTTCTCGCTGGGCCTTCACGGCCCTGGGAAAACTTGCAGGGAGGCTCATCCGTTTGGCAAGGCTGGCGGGTGAGGCAGGCGTGGGTGGAGAGCGGAGCGCCGAGCCCGGCCAGCCAGCAACCCCCGGTCCTGCACAACAAGCAGCAGCCCAGCGTGAGTGCCATGAGGCTGTGACAAGCCCAGGGAGGCACCATGCCCTTGTCTGCTCCTAAGGCACACTTACTGTCACTGGCCTGCTTCCAGCAGCAGGTCCTGCGTCCTGGGAACCTGGAGACTGGTCTGTCCTGACTGGCCGGGCAGAGCCCTCAGAGAAGGGCCCCCAGCTCACCTCTCTGTCACCTTCCTCAGGGTAGACAGTCAGTGTCCCCACCTCTGTGTCTGCGGTTTTGGGACTGCAGGTTGTGAAAAGGACATGGCTGCTGTCCTGGAAAAGGAAGATTCGAGAGATGAACCCGGGGTTGCCGATGCGGACATGGGCGGCTGGACTGCTCTAGGGGTCGTAGGGGTTTTTGTCTCCATTTCACAGATGCGGCTGCTGGGGGCAGGGAGGTGGGAAAGCACACGACTAGCCTGACCGTCCAGGTCTCATGTCGCTACTACAGGCCCAGCATTAGGGGCCATCCATGTCCTTCCAGGTGTGAATGACTTAATCCCCCTTCAACACTGTTCACAGGCCCCCTCCTCCTTGAAGCCTCTCTGATTGCCTGGCAAGTGCCTGATACTTTATGGGATTTCAGGCTTGTCTTGGTGGCTCACGGACCTCAGACTGTCAGCTCCATGAGAGCCAGAGAGATGTCTATTTTGTTCAGCCCCATATTCTAGGACCTGGCAGGGTCCAACTGTGAAAAAGGGCTCCATAAAGACTTGCCCTGAATCAAGCAATGGTGAGCTGGAGGTTTGTGCCTCCTGCAATGGCTCCCATGCGGGGGGAGGCTCAGTGACCCAGGGGGACTGTTTGGCCTGTTGCTGTCCAGCCCTGCACCCCGAGGCCCAGGGTCACGCAGGCGGCCCTGGGAGAGAGGTGGGCTGAGCCTGTGTACCTCTCACCGTCCGCCTGGGGCCTCCTCAGACTGTGGGAACGTGGCTGAGCACCTGGGGAAAGGGAGCCTGGAATGACTGCTGTCTCAGGCTGGCTCCCCGCGGGCGAGAGCGCTGCCAGCTCTCAGGTCAGACTTGCCCACACAGGCTGGCACCGTTCAGAGCTTCAGCGGGGGGACCCCACCTCCCCGGGGCTCCCCCGGGGCCCGGGATCTGCACCTACCAAGGAACCTCGCTCGGAGCCCCTTCTCCGGCACGCCTGCCCCCCACCCCGTGAGCACGGCGGGGCCGAGCTGATCAGGGCTCCCTGTGCTCGGGGTGGGGCCCAGATGGGAGCTGAGCCCGCAGAGATTAGGCCCCACGAGGGCGGATTAATTTCCAGCCATCTCCGCACAAGGGCAGCGTGACTCAGGCTGAGCGAACCGTGTTGCCGGCGGCAAACCGGTGAGTGTTCGTCGCTCCAGAACCGGATCGCTCTACTCTCACGCCAGGGTGTGTGTGCTCCCTGCTCTTGCCCTCTGTTTACTGCCTTTCTGGCTGGGACGGTACCGGACACGTAGCAGGCGCTCCGTGAATATTTGCAGAATGATTTGGCAACCGTGTTTTGGGTTTGATTTTAAGATCACACACACCTGTGGCAAACGGTCCGAGGCGTGACTCTAACTACCTGTTTTCAATATGACTTGCATTCCCAAAGAGCCAGCCACCTGAGAACGATCCAGATGGGTTCATGAGGGTGGGGGTTGTCCTCCTTGGCTCCATGGACATGCAGGCCCCAGTCTTTCTTTGTTGCAGGCAGGGGTGGAGGAGGTGGGGGGGTGGAGGGATGGGGGGGTTGGGGGGGTGTTCGCTGTTACATTGTAAGAGGGAGCAGCACGCCTGGTCTCTACCCGCTAGATGCCAGCAGTCTCACCTGCCCAGTTGTGACAATTAAAAAATGTCTCCAGACATTTTTGTGTCCCTGGCACCAAAATGGCAAGGAGCACTGCTCTGGAGGAATTTTTCTGAGCCCCTCGGGCTGGATGCAATCATTTCGCAGCCTGGATCGCTTGATGTGCCCTCGCAGGTCTCAACCCCGCCGTTAGGGCTGGGATAGGAGAATCAGTGGCACCTGTCGCTAAAATGAGACAGACACCACACTCCCCCCGCACCCCCACTCCTCCAGCTGCGCTCCCTCCCTGCATGTTCCCCGTGCTGAGCTTCCTGCTTGCTGCCCTCTGTCCATGCCTGTGGAAGACCTACTGATTCACTGAGCTCCAGTCCCATCCCACCTCTCGCATCAGATAGTTACTGATCCTGGTGAAATGCCACCTCTTCTCTCCTCTCTAGTTGTCTTGAAACTCCATTTTAGCATTGATTCCCGCCTCCCTTATAGCACTTCCTATGGAACGTGGGACAAGATTTTCTGTGTTGAGATTCAGCATATCGTATGCATCGAGGTTATGAGCCGTGGAAGCGAGCTGCTCTGAGTGTAAATCTTTTCTCTTCAGCACTGATCACGTGGGTGACCCTGAGGACATGCTTAAAAGTCTCTAAGCCTCAGTTTACTCCCATGTAAAATGGAAGGTAATAACAGTGGATGCCAACTTCATATGTTTTTGTCCAGCAGGGATGGCATGTGGAGATTGTTTAGTTGAGATTAACGATCATACTTTTGTAGCTGTATGCAACAGTGGATTATGGGACCCCAGGAGGTCAAGGGTTCTATCCTGGTCTAGCATGGTGGTTGGCCTGAAGTAGAGACCCAAAAATATGTATAAGATTGAACCGAATTATGAGTCTTTCTGAGGTTTGAACATATATAGTAAACTGGGGTACAAAGGCTCACTTCATAGAATCACTCTGAGAATTAATGAAATGGGACATATTGTGGCAGGCAGAGATCGAAGATGGCCCCCAAGATTCCCACATGCACCCCAGTGTATACTCACAGTACAGCTTCTCCTGTTGAGTGCACAAGACAGGTGAATATGACGGGATGTCACCCCTTTGATTACACTGCATTCTACGGCAAAGGGATTTCGTAGATGTGATGGAGGTCCCTCATCACTTCTCTTTGAGTTAATCAAAAGGGTGATCATCCTAGGTGGGCCACACCTGATCAGGTGAAGACATAAGGGCGAAGACACACCGCTGATGATCTTCTGTTGGCCTTGAAGAAAGCAAACGGTCACATTGTGGACTGCCTAAGAGGGATTCCATGGCAAGGATCTGAAAGTAGACTCTGAGCTAAGTGTGGTCCCCAACTGACAGCAAGCAAGGGAAGAAGGACCACAGCCATACAGATGCCAGGAACTCAATTCTGCCAATAATCACATGATTTGGAAGAGAATGTCAAGCCTCAGAGGAGACCTCAGTCAAGATGACACCCTCGTCTCAGCCTGAGACCCTAAGCAGGGAACATAGTTACACCACGCATAGATTCCCGGTCTATAGAAACCATGAGCTATGAATGGGAGTTATGAGTCACTATGATTGTGATAATTTGTTCCATAGCAATGGGACATCAGTACAAAAGTGAAGGGCTTCCACATGGTCCTGATAACTGTTCTTATTACTCTTTTCTTGCTCCTCCATCTTTTTTTTTTTTTTTTTTTAGAAAGCACAAAGCTCCATCCTCAAACCCAATGGGCATGCAACACAGCTATATTCTTCCCTCCTATATTAGTCTGGGGAGGCCACCATAGTAAGGTCCCACAGATGGGGTGGCTTGAACAACAGCCATTTATTTTTTCACAATTTGGGAGGCTGGAAGTCTGAGATCAAGGTGTCAGCAGGGTTAGTTTCTTCCAATGGCTCTCTCCTCGTTTTTGAAGATGGATTTCTTCTCTCTGTGCCCTCACGTCTCCTCTCTGTGCCTGTGTGTGTCCCAATTTCCTCTTCTTATGAAGACACCATTCATACTAAATTAAGGCCCACTCATATGACCTCACTGAAACTTAATTACCTCTTCAAAGACTCGATCTCCAAATACAGTCACGTTCTAAAGTGCTGGGAGCTAGGACTTCCACATATGGAATCTGGGAAGACAGAGTCCATACCGCCTCCTAAGGCTTGAGTTAATTTCTATTTGTTGGGGCAACAGAGTTAATCTCAGCTGATGCGCAGAGTTCTTCCTCTGTCAGCCTTTTCCCTGTCTCGGGTCTTGGATACGCTCCTTGGGTTTTACTTGGTTCCATTGGGTTCGTTTTCTGCTCCACTCAGCTTCATGGGGACCCTTCCGTGGTCAAGCTGGGTGCGGGAGTTGTGAGGCTGACCAGTGCCTCGAGTGAGGGCCTAGGTAGTCCACGAGGCCATTTGCTGTCTGCAGTCCTAACGTTTCCCTGGGGCTCCACGTAGAAAAGAGGCCCGGAGTGCCTCTATTCTCAGCTTCCACAAACCTATGTGCAGGTGGGTGGCGTGGTCCCCACTCTTGGGATTAATGGTGTCCACACCTTCATTTCTTCCTTGCATCCCCTTCTCTCTTAGGCTGGGGTCAGAAGACCAAGAAGGGGAAAGCTGTAACTTCTCCACCCGCCTTTGTCTCCATGTCTCATTGTATCCCTGAGGATCTTTGTTGCTGTTGCTGTTGGACAAAAGCCAGGCAAACACAGCAGTGCATTTTATTTCTGCCTTGATGTTCTCTACCTCCGGAGCAGTGAAAATAAGAAAAGTCTGGCTTCTCCAAGTGGGTGGGGGTGGGGGAGGGAGAATTTTCAGGTGGGAGGGAAATAGTAGCTCACATTTCAGAAATACTACCCTGCCACAAATTGCTTAAAGTTCAGTGTAGAGTTCCACCACCGCTGTCATCTCAAATAGTCTATCCCAGTGTCTCCAAGAGAGGTCCTTCATTTGTTCCACACCGTAATCAAAGTTCAAGGGCTTCGCACACTTGCAAAATTTAAGACTCCTGGCAAACCTGCGGCTAGAGCTGATGCCTTCATGGAACTCCGGCTTCCCAGGCCACCTGCTTTGGAAGGCTTGAAGAGAAGTCATTGTGTTTAAGTGAATAGAATGTGTTGATTCAGAATTAGGACAAAAACGCATCGAGAGAAAACACACGCTGAGGTTCAACACAAAATGGTTTTAAAACATTTCCATTTCCAATTTGGGAGCCAGTCTGCTAAACACCACGGTGAATCTTCACTGGACCCTGTAAGTTCCTTCGGTTTTCCTCCAGGTCTCCTAAGGCTTCCATCTTCTTCAGGGATGCTCCAACTTGAGCTGCAGTGATTGGCTAAGTGGTGGGCACGTGTCTCAAGTTGGGCCAATCATAGATCCGCACATGCTTGGCCATCAGATTTGTTGTAGGTGGACATGTGACTCAGCCTGGGCCAATCTGAACCTCGTTTACAAATCCCTTAAGATGGGGCTCTGTGTGGGTGTGTGTGGGGCAAGTAAGTGGGAAGTGGGGAGGGAAAGAAGCGTCTCTGGTCTACCAACTGGGAGCTCTTGAGCCCAGGACTTGCTGGTAGCCAAGGAAACGGAGAGCTTGGCAGCATGAAGCCAAGTTGCTGAGAGAGTCAGAGGGAGAAAGAGAAGATTCTGATGGCATCCTCTTTCCCGACTCTGCTTGTACCCCCTGAGCACTCCACATTTGGGGTATCTGAGCTACAGATGCCCTATGGCGCTAAGCTAGTCTTGGCTGTTCTGCCGTTGATTGTAAACAAAGTCAGCCTTGACTAAGGAAGAATTCGTTCTCGGCATCATGGTAGAGCACGGCAGGAGAAGAGAACGAACTGTAGGAGCCCCGCCTCAGACAGACTTGGGTGCACACCTCATGCCCTGACGCTCCATTTATCATCTGGGATCTCAGGCAAGATCATCGACCTCTTCAGGCCTTCGTGTCCTCATTTCCAGCGTAAGGAAATTAGGGTAATAAAACCCCTTCTGAAGCTGAAGGATGCAGATTGGCATTTTTTACGCACTTCACATCATCGTTATTCAGAAATTGTGCCTTAAAGCCAATTTATTAAGCCTATGTCATATATTTATTTTTGCATAATATTTGAAATTCTTCATTGCATGTATATATATTGCAGATATCCTATTATGGTGCCTCCTTCCTTTGACTAAGGCATGTGTCACATGGGTGAGCATGTGATGGAAGACTGATAAATCAGTATTCTTCCAAGGAGTTTTCATCCTGGAAGAGAAAAGGGTCTTTTAGGTCATGGAGCAGTTATCTTCCCTGACATATGGAGAAAGTCTGCATTTAATAGGAGGGAAGGGTGCTGAACAGCAGCACAGAATAAAGAAGCACAATAGAGAAAGAGTGTGATAGCATGGAATGTTTATGTGACCGAATCCAGCTTCATTCTGGATCTATCCATCACTAACAACATACTAAGTATATACATTTCTCCCCCCAAACTACTTTATATTGGGTTTTTGTTACTTGTACCTAAGAAAGTTCTAAGAGTAGGCAACCAGGTGTTCTGATTTGTCTGGGATAGTCTTGTTTTTATGCCTATTATCATGCTGTGGTTATTAATATCGTCTAACTTAACTCTCAGAAGTATCCTTGTTGGAAGATAAATTCCGTGTTACTCAGCCTGGTGCGTATGTGCCAATAGAAGAATTTATAAAGGGTAGGAGAGTCATATATTCTGAGAAAAGTTAAGGTAAAAGAAAACCAGAGGAACAAAAGGATTTCTTGTAGGGAGGTGAGCTTCTGTTTGCCCAACTCTTGGAAGGAAGCACAGGATGGAATGGCCCAATGGAAGGAGGTGGGATGCCAGGGAATCTTGACGGAGGAATGATACTGAAGAGAGTTGATCCAAAGCATTCCTCTTGGCTCCCTGCTTTTAGGGGATTTCCCGGAAGGGAGGATCTGTTCTACCCTGCCAATCTCCCCGATGTTGGGTCTATGTCCAGTTCCTTCTGGAAAACCCCAAAGATGCTGCCCCTTAGGAATAACTAGAGGGCTCATCACACCCAGTCCTCATCCTATAGTCACAGACGCCCAGTGCTCGATGCATCTCTGAAGGAGTGCAGCAAAGGGACATTGGTGAGCACCCTCTTATGTTGCGACATCTTCTATTCATTACCTACTTTACGGGGAACGTCATGGGCGGAACATTTGCAAGAACACTATTCCCACTCTGGGTTTTGCTCTGTGCCTTCCAGTTCTTCTGGCTTCTCTCTTGGCATGGGTCAAAGTGACATTTCTATTCCCCCCAGTGATGAAACTAACTTCAAACAAGAATGATAAACACCAGAATCAAGTTGGAAGTAAAAAGATCCAGAAGATGTTACCTCCTAGCATAATGGAACGTGAATGGCGCCTGAAGAGTTCTTTGCAAAGTTCTGAAGAAAGCAAAGATGTTTCAGGGACATATGCAGCCTACAGTACTCTACAGGGGCTGGAGCCCAGTATCCTGAGAGAATGCCAATTTGAAGAATTTGGAATAAAGAATGACTCAGAAATAGAAATCGTTTTGGCAGAGTCGAAATGTTATATCAGTACAGAATGACTTCAAATTAATGGGCAGAATTCAATTTTGTTCATATGCATGCTCCCGTTTGGGAAGGGAGTCAAGTGCAAGGTCTACATGGAGCTTTGAAAGACCCTGGATTTTCTGACAACTCTTCCTTCCCACAAGTTAGAATTTAGAGACGAGCTTGACTGAAGCCCCATGTATATTACGTGAAGATGTGTGAGTTCAGACAATGGCAGTGACCAGTAGGGAAAATTTGGAACATATTTAGGTCTACGAAACATCGCTTGAGGCAGTGTGTAGACAAAATTATTTCCTGGCCCGTTGGACCATGTCATGGGACTTGGAATCTGCTGAGGCTGCTTACCTTGCCAGGGAAGTGGGCTGCGCTCTTGTGAATGTGAAGTAGCAATAAGCATCCTGTGTCTGAATTCTGTGTCTCTATCTGTCTTTATCTCTACCCATCTCTGTATCATCTGGTGACGTCTACACACCCAGATACACACAGAGCCCCAGACCTGGTTCAAAGAGCACTTGCCGAGGCCCCACTCTGTGCAGAATTTTGGGCTAGGCTCTGGTGCTTCAGTAAGAAAGATGTCCTGGTTCGTATGATCTCTTTAGTGTTAAGCTGGGGAGCAAAACATACTAACTTTCACATTTAAAGAGCCCATTGGCATTTACAAGATGTTCTCACATCAACAAAATCCTGAGAAGATAAGAATTGTTTTTCCCATTCTGCAGATGGGAAACTCAACTCAGAAAGGCCAGATGCAAGTTCAAGGTCACCCAGCCATGCAGAACCCACGTCTCCACTTCCTGCCTCTTCTTAAGTCACTTTCAACCAGCTCACCTTTCTGTTTGCATTTTATTTAATTTTTTTAAGATTTTATTTTTAAGTAATCTCTACGTAGACCCAGCATGGCTCTCGAACTTACAACTCTTAGATCAAGAGTTGCAGGCTCTACCGACTGAACCAGCCAGATGCTCCTGTTTGACATTTTAAATTCCAGTAGATGGACAATCCTAAGAGCGGATATGGTGATGGAGAATTAAAAAAAAAAAAAAAAAAAAGAAACCCTTTCAGTGCTTTTTACCATGAAAACACATAGGGACATGAGGACATATGAGCCTCTTCGCCTTGTGATTTAATATTATGACTTCAGAACTTGGAGGATATCTTAATTTGAATTTTTTCCTCCTTTAAGCTTTCTGAGACCATTTTAGGGGGTCAATAGCCTAGTTTAGTCTGCCCTTCTTTCTCTCCCTCCATGCTTCCTTCCTTAGCCATCAATCCTTGAAAGCATCCCCACCAGTAAAAACAGAACTGCCTCATTTTAACAGCTACAGAATATTCCATGGGATGGTTATGCCAAAGCTTATTTAGCCAGAACCTCTTCTTGGATATTAGTTACTTCCTGTCTTGTGGAGATGATGATTATGATAAGCTCTTAAGGTAATTCTGTTGTCCACTCAGATCCAAGAACCACTTGCATACTGTGTAATGCCAACATCTTCACTTGCCTCTCACAGTTTTCCATAATCCCTTCACTCCGTGACTCCACCCCCAACGGCTAACTCCTATAGTCATTGAGCCTCATCATCTTTAGAATAGGGGTAATGGAATGCCCACCACTATTGGTCATTGAGAGGACTAAATGTGTTAATGTCAGCAGAAATCCTAGAACAGGGCATTCCCATAGTAAGAACTCGGGAAATGCCAGCCATTCCCCCATTGCTACTCTTATTACCAGGAAAAGATCCATGTCCAGGATGCTGAAGACCTGGACACTGCTACTCCCCACTCCCTGAAGGGCCTGAGATAATTACGATTCTCTTGGAAAACCATCAGTTGACCTGCATGAACCGGGGAGGCAGTGGGTAAACTGATATCTCTTACTTTTTGCTATGAAAGGCATTTATGGGCAGGGACCTCAGGACTTGGAAGCAGAATTTTGTATTGACACAACCATCGAAACGACTCCTCCAAGATTCAGGTGGGGTGGAATTCAGGAAGCAAAACTGCTATGGCAGTTTCCTCCTTCCATAGCCCAGATGACAGAAGCCACAGCTTCCTTCTTCCCAAAGGGGAGGAATCTTGGGGATGCCAAGTCTGCAGACTCCTGAGTTTCCGGAGAGGGAGCTGTGAAATTCTGGGATCCTATTCAGAGCTCTTGCGATGTGCTCAGAGATGATATTAAATGTTTTATATCATTTTGGCCACGATACAGCCACACTTACCTCTGACGCTAAAGCAGCTCAGAATTGCATTAGGCCTGTCCTCACTTCCTGACGCACCCTCCTCTCCAACTCTCTTCTCTGCAAATGAGGACAGAAGCTGCATGCAGCTCCTTAAACTGTAGGTGCGTACACCCTCCGTCGCTCTTTCTTACCAATGGGTGCCTCGGATATATACGTTTTCTCTAGGAAATCAGGTATTACGCATTTGATGTTAAGGAAATAGATTCTCCTAAAACACATGGTGACGCTTTGGCCACTTTGCAAACTGTGCGGTATAAACACTAAGCCCAGGTATCCAGATGTTATAAGATACGCATTTGATGTAGCTTTTATTTGCCATCAAAGGCTGCTATCTCACAACACAGAGCAAAATCCCGTGGCAAACTTTGCTTTGCTTCAGTCGGATAAGCATGATTCCTGTAGAACTTCATTTATCTAACCTACCCCCCACCTCCAATTCCGGGGAGAAGGTTTATTGCCCTGAAACTCTCTGCCTTCTGGGGAGACCCAGATAGCTCACAGGGAAGAGAGAACAGGTCTCTTTCTATGTCCCCAACTTCCACACCCTCTCCCACACCGCAGGGTGTGTGTGTGTGTGTGTGTGCGTGTGTGTGTGTGTGTGCTGGGGAAAGGGAGGCACTCAGCCAGGCAGGCAGCTACTAACCAGTGGCTATTCTGCACAAGGGCTGGCCCGTTCTGCTGCTGGGTGATAGGGACATTAAGATGAGTGGGACCCAGGTCCCACTCAGGAACTTACAAGCACGTGGCAGACACGGACAGGTGCATAGACTGAGGTACAAATGGGCTACCTTGTGGGGGCAGGTCCGAATGTCAGGGAGATGTAAGAGAGCTTCCTAGAAGTCTGGTGCCAGAACTGAGGTGTGATGGATAAGTAGGTGTTCCCTGGGCAGACAAGAGGGGGAAGGTAGAAGGCAAGGCACGTTCTCAGGCACGGAGGCATGGGAGGCAACAGTGGGTCCAGTGACAAGTCCAGTGTATCTGCACCATAGTGTGCTCAGGAGTGGGGTGGGGGGTGGGGATGGCAGCCTGGCTCCTTCATCAGCTGCTTCCTTCTCTCAGGAGAGCATCACCACCCAGCTGGCCAGGCCAGCAGTGCCACTGGCTGCTCACATCTGCATAGACTCCCAGAGCTGTTGATGATGTTTTCTCACTCGGACCTTGTTGGCTTGGCCCTCGTCTGGCCCCTCAGCTCCTGCGCTAGGAAATAGGCAGCCGCCTCTACGTTCTCTGCCTTTTACCCCCCTCGCTCCCTCCATCTGTCTTCTCAACCTCACTGAAATAATTTCTCTAAAACAGGACCCTCAGTGGATCCTAAGGGCTCGCAGTGGATCCTGAAGTGTGGTTTTGTACCAGAATCACCTGGGGTAAGGGAAAGTCTCATAAAATGCAGTTTACTTACCCCTCTCCAGACCTAGAAGAACAGAATTTGGAGATGGGCCTTAGTGCCTGCATTAAAGACACGTGCGCGCACACACACACACACACACACACACACACACACACACACAGTCATACATAGTGTGTTGATTGATTGAGCAGTGATTGATTGACAGGGTAATATGCATACCTGGTACAAAAATTTAAAAAGCACAAAAATGGTACGAACAGCAAAAAATAATTCTCTCTTATCCCTGTCTCCCAGTCATTCATTTTATTGACTCCAAGAAACATCATGTTTATTATATATACAATCATATGGTTATGAGGGTTTTTAACACAATGGCAACACAGAATTCACTATTCCCCCTCTTGTCGTGGTTACCTAGCCAACTGTCTTTGAGACTATCTTCATCAGTATATTAAATTTGCCCCATTTTTAAAGGCTGCAGTATATTTCTCTGTATGTGTATCAAAACATATTTAACCAATATCCTTTTGGTGGGTTTTGGTTTGTTTCCAATCCTCTGAAGACAGCATTTGTAACAACTTGTAATTCGAAGCTCACTCCACGCTGCATGAAGTCTAAATCCTTCACTTGGTCCACCTTTATCTCTGTGGATTCATTTCTTACCATATTTTCTTAGCCTAACCTTGGGACCAGAGTTCTCTTCTAGCGTAGTCTATGCTATGCGGTGTTACAACTTCTTGCTCTTGTTGGTAATATTCCTTGTATGTCAGGAACCTTCCATGTCCCTCCGCAACCCCAATTCATGGCTTTCCGGTTTCATGTGCCGACTGCTGTCTTCCACCTTCTGCCTTAATCTCATCTGTCATTCATATTGGAGTGAAGATGAAACATTTATTATGTTTCAGAAACAGAGGAAAACAAAGTCTTTTCAAATTCACAATTAAAAGTTCGCATCCAAGATGGCGGTGGAAGGCATAAGAATTGATCTGTGGTAATTCCACTCTCAGAAGCAGTCAGTTCGGTGTAAATTAGCAGTATATACCTGGACAAAGAGAGGTTCAATGTTTGTCCTTCTTGATGTGACTTTTCGGCAAGTTTCATTTCTTTTGCTAAAAAAGATGTGTCTGGCATGAATCCTCCTTCCTCCACGATAGTTGTTTTAAGTGTTGACCTTCGGTAATATGTGGGGTGGGAACCATGGAAAATCATGTCTGTCTCTCTACCTGTTCTCCCACACATACATGTCTTATACGTCCAGCCCTCCCTTCCCCTCTGGCTCTGAGTTTGTTATAAAAATGCTTAGAAAAGTCATCGATTCCTGCTTGGTTGCCCACCTCCCTATTTTAGGTTTTTCTTCATAAATAATATCCCCTGCCAACTTATAATACTCTAGCTTAGACCAGGTGGTCTGGGGATATTGACTTTGGCTTCTCCATCACCATGACTCCAAAGATGGCCTTGTGACCCAGTGATAGCCAATCAGAGTGCTTCATTACCCTCCACCAACCTGATTGGTGCAGAGGTGGGCACATGATCCAACTCGTATTCTGGGAAGAGATGATCTGAGTTTTATATTTAAAAATCAGGCGGTCAGGGCTGGGCCAATGAACTGAGGTCAGGAGGTTCTGGTCGCTTGGTAAAAACAAAAATGCTGGGAGGGTCTTCCTTGTGGATGTTGGAGATAGGGACGCTGTCCATAAAAAGGGGTTTGTTCGGAGCTGGGTTAACTTTTCCTAAAATTTGTGTTTATGAACTCAGCTCAACATTTTAACTTTGGAAGGGAAGAGGCTTTTGCATAGTCATGGGCCTTTATGCCGATTTGTCAGAATTGAAATGCCCTCAGAAATTTTCAGTCTAGTCCCCTCATTTAGCAGTGAAGACACTGAGGCCCGTAGCAAGGCAGGAAGCTGTGCAATGCCTGCCAGTGAGTTAGCTGCAATGTGACCCTGGGAGCCAGGTCTCCCGACTCCAGCCTCATGCTCCATCCATTACTCCATGCTCCCTCTCTCTGCCTTGCTTTTGTGGTTTCCTGAAAGGGAGGCAGATGAGGGAGCATGAACCTGAAACACAGGAGAATGCCTCTGCCTTTACATCCATTACCGAGGGAGGTAGCTCGGCCGGACCCAGCTGAATGATAATGTGCTCTTCTTGGACCTGGCCTTGGCTGATTGGCTGGTGCTCCATCATCCAGGGCCCTGTTCTCAGACATTTTCATTACCGACTCTGCCCACTGTGACACACTGGCGCCATGCCATTCCTTGTGTGCGAGCCAAAACGCTTTTATGAAACCATTAAAAGAAACCTTTCCTAAGGAGAGTGGTGTAGGAAATGAATTCCTGAAGGTTAACATGCCTAGCATATAGGTTTGACCACAAGTGGGAAGCCCAGAGAACACCTGCAAATGGGAGATCACCAAACGCAGATCCAGTCTTCTCTGCCTTGCCCTGTGTGGCCTGTCCTTCACACACCACCGCCACCACCACCCCAACTGCACGGCACTCACCGTAATCACTACAACTGCAGCAACAAAAGCCTGGGGGACATGGTCATGTAGAAAGCGTGGGATCCATCAGACCCTGCCTGGGTGTGTGCACGACGGGGGTCGCCCCATCTCGAGGGGTGTCTCTTGTGCTCAACGAATGCTCAGAGAACTTGGAAGGGGTAGTCAATGGCCTTATCGCCTCTGGAGTCATTAGTGGTACAGGCTGGCAGTGTCAAAGGCCTGTAGGAACAGAGAAGACGTTGCTGTCCCAGTAATGTGAAAAAGAAATTAAATGCCTAGGATGAGAAATATAATTGGTTTGAACGTAGCAAAAAGTTCCAGCAATACATCTTGGCTATGCTCATGATAAATCTGCAATACATGATCATAAATAATGCTTTTTCTTTATTAAGAATCATGATTATTGTTTTAATCTGTAATATTTATTTTATTATTGCTTTCCTGAACATCTTCATAATACATCCCCTTCTGCTAAGGCAACCTGAGGGTCTCTATTCCTTGAATTACTCACGCTAACACGCTTCTTCCAGGAACCCTCCACTGAATGGTCACTTTCTCAATGGTATGCTAGTTAATGTTTAATAATTGGCTTTCAAAAAAAAAAAATCCCCTCTGATTTGTAGTGTTTGCTGATTTCCCTGGTGTAAATACTACTATCAGGGCCGGCTTCAAGTGACCAATGTGATGTCACTGAAGAGGCAGTTGGGAGGAGATGGGTGGTGGCACCCCATTAGACATGATAGGTATAAATAACCTCGAGGCCATAGATAATAGTAAAACATAGAATAGTTAGGAAGTATCAAGTTCAGAGTATTTATTACTTTTGTCTTTAGTACAATTTATTTAAATCATTGTATAATTTATATAATTATACATTGTATAATTTGTTTTGAAAGACATTATTTGCTTATTTATTTTAGAGAGAGAGAGAGAGTGAGCAGGGTGAGGGGCAGAGGGAAAGGGAGAGGGAGAGAATCTCAAGCAGACTCCGTGCTGAGTGTGGAGCCCGATGTGGGGCTCGATCTCATGAATCTGAGGTGAAATCGAGAGTCAGGTGCCCAACTGGCTGAACCAGCCAGGCACAACTGTATAATTTAATTTTTAATAATATTTGTGTTTAACAACTGAATCATAAATTCTCTGAGGGTTTCACATCTGGCTCTTATGAGCCAAATCCCAACACACCCTAGTTCTCTCATCTGTAAGATGAAGGTAGGGTGGGTGGCTGTCATATGGAGTAATTGGGGGATGAGATAAGGTGTGTAGGATACTTAGAAGACAATCTGGCCATAGACAGTGCTCAGTAAATCATAGCTTTGTTGTCAGTTCTCTGGACTGAGGCCAGGGCTCTTTCCACTGCAGCGTTTCTGGGGTGCTCTTAAGCTTTGCCTTGTGGGGTCTTTGCTGATGCAGACATAGAAAGAAGAAAACAGGCATTCAGTTCAGGCACTGTTGCATTTGAAACCTGGTCTCCTACAATTTTCTTTAGCTTCCAAGACTTTGATTTTCTCATTTGTAAAATGGGTTTTGGTAAAAATCGAGGAGAAACAAATGAATAATGTGATAGATCACCTTGCACATAGTAAGTGCTCAGTAAATCTTAAAAGAGTATTCCCTCTGCCATCCAAACTAGCTGTTCATCTTTAGCAACTCAGATGTCCTCCTTTGAAGCTAGGTAGACTATGTCCATGGAAACACCAGTTCAGGGAGGCAAGTCTACCCTACTGTGTCTACAGCACTCTATACAGCACGGTGACTCAGATAACCACTCCGAGCTGAGCATGGAAACCCCACGCTACTAACATCTTGAGACGACCTTCTCCATGACTGTCCTCTTTATATGTATACATGTCCACCCTCCACTTGATTATCTGAATCATTCTCCTTGCAGATCAATTCTTGGACAGACATAGTGTTTTCAACTAATAGCACCTTGGTCTCATAGCAGCTTCCATCTGAAACATTTGGCACCATTCCTTCCATTTCATTTATATTAATGAGGGGAGTAGCTTGTGCACTGTAATCAGTTAAAAGTCAGGACTTGCCTTATTAATAAATCCCAGATTGGTATATGACACTGTATTGCCTGGGTCCTCATTAGGCATCCCAGGCTGTACCAAGAGGGAGATGCCGTACATTCCTCTTGTAAAGTCTCACTGCTCCTTGCTCTTGTTGTTTTTCCTGCTCTTTGCAACTCAGAGGAGCAAACATATCTTGAGAGTCTGATATTCTCTAATCTAATCCCATTTATTTAATTTTATTTTAATTTAAAAAAAGATTTTATTTATTTATTTAACAGAGAGAGGGAGAGAGCACAAGTAGGGGAAACAGCAGGCAGAGGGAGAAGCAGTCTCCCCACTGAGCAGGAGCCCAAGATGTGGGGCTCAATCCTAGGACCCAGGGATCATGACCTGAGCTGGAGGCAGATGCTTAACCAACTGAGCCACCTAGGCGCCCCTCCTATGATTTTTTAGATTTACACTGTTGCCTTCCATCATATCACTTTGTCACATACAATGGGATTTTTTTTTAATCTTTTTTTTTTTTTTTTTTTAATCTAGCTTTCCTACAGGCTGGGGCTCTTTAAGATCATTATCTGCATCTTTGATATCTGTATTTTCCTGAGTTACCTGGTAGGCATTCAGTAATGGTTCATTCCATGGATAATTGTTGTCAGCTCTCAACCTATCTTTGGTCTTCAGGTATATTAAGAATTCAGAGGAGTTCTCCGGAAAGACAGTACCAATAGGATATACATATATATATGTATGTGGAGAGGGAGAGAGAGGGAGATTTTAAGAAATTGGTTCATGTGACCGTGGAGGCTTGGTAAATCTGATATCTACAAAACAGCAGACTGGAGACCCAGAGGAGAGTTGTATTTCCAGTTTGAAGGCCATTTAGGGGTAGAATTCTTTCTTGCTCTGAGAACGTCAGCTTCAGGCCTTCAACTGATTGGATGAGGCCCACCCATGTCAGGAAGAGCAATATGCCTTACTCAGAGACCACCAATTTAAATGTTAATCTCACCAAAATACCCTCACAAGAACATCCAAAATAATGTTTGGCCAAATGTCTGGGACACTGCAGTCCAAGCTGACAAATACCATTAACCGTTACACCAGAGAAGATGTTATCTTTACTGCATCTTTGTAAATGCCTGGCTCATGTGGTCAGCTTCAGTACTGGTATGAACTAAGGTCCCCCATCATGCAGCTGCTCAGAGATTCGACGAGGGTTTGCCCAAAGCACAAGGCATAACCACTGGTGGTTGTGGGAGGTGCCATTTGTAAATAGCTTTGCCTGCTGTTTCCTTTTTCTGTGAGTAAGCCGGAGGGTTTAGTCTCTGGGTACCCATCTGGCAACCTTTCCAAGGACTAAATGTGCTTGCAATGTCAGATAAAGCCCGTGAGATCTTTCGGCTTCACTTTCTCTGTCTCTCCCTCTCTCCTACGTGCCCTGCTCGATAATGGACTCGTGGAATGAATGATAGGCTCTGATGGTGGAGGCTGATTGGCAGGTGTGTGTGGGCAGCTGGAATGGTGAGACAATTCACTAGGCAGATCTCCCTCTGGTTTCAGCATCCTTGTTTTGGTACTTCTCCTCCTTCCCTCACTCCTTTTCCTCTTTCCACTTTGTCCCCTGCCCTTGGGGTTTGTGGGGGTTGCACAGAATCCACCAGAGATCCCATCGAGCGGTTTGCTCTTCCTAAGGTCCACGGTCACGGACGATGAAAAGGAACAGGTCATGCAGATGAGCTTGGGATGCAAATGCCTTTTCTGGAGATACATTTATGCAAGTTGATTAAACACCATCCACAAAAAGACCCCAACGCAACACTTGCTAAACAAAATTCCTGCAGAGTGTTCCAAGCCCAGTTCGGAGCAGGTAAACTCAGGCTCTTGCCTTGCCAATCTTGATCAAGATCTCAGTGCGAGAAATGATAATGTGAAGACCGCAAAGCACCTTGGTTACGTGTATTTCTTTGCAGTTTATAATTTTGTCCGATCAGATGGACACAGGGAAGGTGTGGCAGGAGCGCCCACTGCCTGCTCAAAACCTTCTCGCCTTCTCCCTTCGTGCCAAAGCATGATTTCATCTGGGGTAGGAATGGTCCAAGCTTAAAACGCTACCACAAGAACAGTAATCAGCCTTGTCCTACCTGGTTTCACTTCTGGCTGCGAGAAGTCATGGGGCGCAGCTCTGACCAAGGGGGCGGAGTAGATGGGACTGTGTGGGGCTTTTTTTGAATATTTCTTAATGTGGGTTGACTCAACGAGCATGTGCCCTTCTGCCCTGTACTTCCTCCTTCCCCCGGGAAAGTGATGTGTTGCCCGAAACAGTGAACTGTCTCTTGAAAGTCTACATACACACATTCCTAATACGTGTGCATTTGCCTGTGTAAGCACACTTACGTGCAGCCCACAAACATGTCCTCACTTACGTACATGCACGTGCCCGTGCGAACCGACACATACGTACGTGTGTGTGCACACACACTGAGGACCTACCAGCACATGCAATGCACATACATTATACACACTGCTTGCCTAAATGCACACACACACACACACACACACACACACACACACATCGACATTCCTCTTGATCTGCCCTTACTCAAATGCATATCCATTATGTGTTAACCCATATACATGGAGCCACGCACACATTTATACCCTCCTTGTACACATGCAGACGGAGTGAAGGGAGAAGTGGATGGTGTCTACAGGTAACCTAATGTCACATCTGAAGAAGGATTTGGGCTTTATCCTTGGGGGAATTATCGGTCACCTACTCCATGCGCAAAACTCTGCTGGGTACTCTGAGTGGCACTGGATGCAGGGTTTGGATGGCAAGGAATTTGCAATTTTTAAGGGGAGAGAAAAAAGAGATATCTACATATCACCTAGAAAACACTAAACCAATACAAGCAATGTCACAAACCGCAGACAAACATACACCATGGACAAAGGTAGATTGAGGTTTCTTGGCCAGTATCTTATCAGAGGTCAGGAATGAGAATCATGTTTACTGACCAAGGCTGCCACATACAGTTATACAGGATGTCTACTGTGCAAGGGCCCTAGACCAACATCAAGCCCACTCCCTGTTCTTTAAGCCATTGACTTGTCATGGGACTGTGCATTCAAGAGGAGGGTGTTTTTATAAATTGCACAAAGGTGCCCTCTGGGCTGGGGACAGTGTAGTCACTGACCATGTCTGTGAGGCTCTACCCAGGATCCTGTGCACAAGCAGGTAATTAGATCTCAGAAGAAAGTCATTAAGCTCTGAGTAGCTTTCCTGTGTGATTCCTTGGCTGGTGGTCAGCTTTGCCCCTGCACTTTGCGCTCACAAGCCATGAGGTTTACTACGGTGCACCGAGTTAAATGAAAGGGATGGAGCAGACAAAGCCCACCAAACTACCTTTAACCAGCACAGAGCAGCGCGGAGAAATTGATTAAAATATGCATTCCCCTAATAGAGCGGCTGGTCCCAGTCTGGAAATTAATTAATGCTAATAGTACACAATCAAAACTGCTTTTGGAAATCTTCTTAGAACATTAACTAAAATGTTCATCTTTTTAATGCATTTGCCCGAACCACCGAGACTAAAAGCTTCGCTTGTTCCATGCAAATGTGGAGGCGTGGAATGGGGAAAAAAAAAAAAAAAGCGAGCAAGAAAGCGAGCCTATTCAGGCTGTCTCCAGCTTGCTAACGCTGACTTTCCAGCTAAGCTGAGCCTACTTGGAGGGCCTGGTGAGATGGCCCTAGGAGCCCAGAGATGGCCGGTGGCCTGGGCACTGGGCGGGGGGGGGGGGGGGGGCATCTGTTGCACGTGGACTGCAGAGACGTAAACCAGGTGGAGAAAAAGCGATGAATTGAAGGCAGGTTGACAGTCTCTGGGGTGTTGTCCTGGAGTGGGGTATGGGGGAAGGAAAGAGGGTTCCAGGTAGCATGAAGGGTCCCTCCGCTCAACAGAGTGGTCTGGGCCAGCAGCTTCCAAACAGAAGGGTTTTGAGGCACCACGCCTCTCGGGGACCAAGTGTCCGCTATGTAACGGAACTCTGACTTGGGTCACCCTACCCACGGGCTCCGTGTCACAGCTTGGGGGTGCGGGGGCTCCAGCTCTTGGAGGAGAAGTCCTGGTGTTCCTTACCATGGTCTTGTCATTCTGTCTGTGATTTACCCGGTAGCTACTTACCTGGTTCCGGCTAACGGGCAGCTAAGTAGAGCTGTTCCCACAGCTCTCCGAGTTTGGCGTGGGAGACAGACCCACGGGTGGGGAAAGGACAGCGTGTAAATATTCTGAGATTTGTCCCACCGAGGAGGGACCCAAACCCAGCTGGTGTGGGGGTGGCGAAGGGCCTGCCCGAGAGTCTTGGTGGAGAAGGGATTGGCTGAGTGGTGAGGGAGGCAGCGGGGTTTTGCTCTGGTTTTACTCTGTGTGTGTGTGTGTGTGTGTGTGTGTGTGTGTGTGTGATGCAGGGGGAACTGAGGCAGGCATGGGTGCCTGGGAACAGAGGCAGGCATGGAGAAGTGATTTTGGGTGAGTGAGCGGCATTGGTCAGAGGACGCTGATGGAGGCCAACTGCCACACAAGAGAAGGCCAGGCGAGTCACTGCCACGGAAATGTGTTGACCCAATTTAGGACATCTTGTACTGCTTGCAAGATCGCAGACAGGCATACACAAAACCAAGAGGGAACACCTGCACTGGGGAAGAGCGTAAAGCTCCCCGACTTACTCAAATCCTATTTTGGGGAGTATGTACTCAAATATTCTCATTCCTGAGATTGTGACAGGGTTTCACAACTCAGCACAACTGAGACTCAGGGCCAGGTAATTTGTTGTTGGAAGGCTGTCCTGTGATTTGCCAGAGGCTTAGCAGCCTCCCTGGCCTGAGAGACTGGATGCCAGTCTGATGGTCAAATCTTCAGACATTGTCAGATGTCCCCTGAAAGGAGGGCAAGGGCCTCCGGAGAGAAGCTAGTAGATTAAGTCACCATATCGCAGGGGCTACACCTGTCAACCAGCGCCAACCTTTGGCTCCTAAACCCTACAACTTCAGCAGCAATACTTTGACTAGGGCCTTTGACAGTTTTACCCTTTGACTTAAATTTTGGATTTGCGTATGTTTTTATCTGCAAACCCAGAAGAGAATATGAAAGTACATTGTGGTCTTTTTTGAAATATAATTTTAACCACTTCATTCGTGCTTGCTGGTGACACAAGTGTGTGTACAAGGTTTTCATTACAATGGGACCATCTGTCTTATTATATTATTTTCTCAGTTGAGGTGAGCTTGTTTAAAATTTTTAATTTCTTTGAACTCATTTTAAAATAAACTGATAAGACCAACACTAATATTTTAATAATAATAAAAATCCATTTCTTTCATGGTTTATCAGTTTCTGGCATCGAGGGAAAGGGGGGGGCTGAGTGGCCACAAGCCTGAATTCAGACCCAGGATCTTCCACGTTTGAGCCGTGAGACCTCGGGCTGGTCTGTGCTCTTTGATTGCCTCTTCTATATAACGGGAATTTTATCTGCTCTCTTGGAATGTTGGAGAACCCAGGTGGAATCAGGGCTATTGGAAAACCTTGAGAACTGAAAACACACCATGTAAAAGATTATTGTGGTAGTAATTATTAAAATTCCACAGAAAGATACAATGAACTAAACCAGATATCAGGGAAGACACATCTTAAATCTCAGTGCTTACTGACTGTTTCGTTTTCAGTGTGTTACTTGGTTTGTCTGAAATTCTGTTTCTCTGTCTGTAAAACTCAACCACAGAACGCTCGGCATGGGATTTTGAAAATTACAGACAAAGGGGTGCGCAAAATGCTGAGCACAGTGTGAAGCAAAGAGTATGAACTCAGAGAAAGAGTAACTATATGCTTTTTATTACCATCACGGCTATTATATCACTCTTGTTAATTTTTCAAACACGCGTAGCCTAAATTTATATTTAAAAAATAGATGGCTGGATTTTCAACCAAAAGCTAAATCTTTTGGCATTTTATGCATGGAAGGGGCATAATATATGTGTCAGCCTCCCTTTATTTGCACAGTTGCACCGTGGGATCTTCTGGGCAATGCTTTTAAAAGATGCTGTTATGAAATCATCGAGCACGTGACCTCATAGTTTAACCCCTGTGAGATCAATACACCACATGAGACTGTAATCCTATGAGTGCCATTTTACAGACGAGGAAACGGAGAGCACAAAAGAAGGAAGGGGGTGAGACTTTCTCTTGCTCTCTGCCTAAGCTTCAGCCCTGCAGCAGCGCGGGCTTGCAGCCGGCACCCAGTAAATACCGGGACCGACGCTGTGGGTGGTTGAAGGAATGGAGACGTTCCGTTCGTCCCCCAAGATGGGCCGGCGTGGAGAAGCAGAGATTCCCAACCAGGTGACCTGGCTCTAGTCGTCCCTGCAGGTCTATGGGACACGGATATGGTCCCCGCCAGGGACAGTTGCGTGGAAATCCGTTCCTGCAGCACTTCGTCTGTCCTGTTCTTAAAGCACATGGTGTCTTGTCTCGGCCCAGCTCATATGCTCACCTGTCTCTCTTATCACACTGCCCGTGGCTTGCAGGCAGGGCCACCTGTGTCTGAGCCACCCCTGGACCTCCATTCCATGTGTCTGATGGAGATTCATAAAAGATATGATAGTTTTAAGAGATATTGCTTCAAAGCACCCCCCCGTGTTACCTACGATGACACTAACGGCTCCCGTCCTCTTAGCACCAAACACACGGCGCGTGTGTGTTCTTGCTTTATCCGCACCACAATCCCATGAAGTAAGCAAAGTATTATTATTATTCATTTTACTATTATCCCCGTTTTTTAGTGGAAAAATCGGAAGAACAGAGAGGTGACATGACTGGCAGGTGTCAGAGTTTTCAAAGAGACTGCACCAGGCAGTGACTGCACGCACTGTCCTCTCCCTTCTCCATTCTCCTCTTGGGCACCAGTGTCCAGCCTGTTGTGGTTTCCTCTTCCAACTCCTGGATGCAGGGGAGACCAAGGAGAGGTGGGTCCCACTCCGGGCTGGTGCTGTGGCCACGGTGGCTGTGGGAGGTGCCTCAGGGCAGCTCTGGCCTTTCCATGGAGGGAACAGATGTGTCAGTTTGGCTCTTGTGCCATTTTTGAATCATGAGAAAGTTATTAGCTCAAATAGATCTCAAGTGTTTGTCAAATACCACCGAGAGGAGACCCTGGCTTTCTATCACTGTCCACTTATGTTTCCTACTCACTGGCCTTAGATCATGTTGGTGGCCTTGTCCCTCAGCCCACCCCAAGGCTGGAATCCAGCAGGTCCTGACTCCCCTGGGGATGCGTTAGTCCTATCCAGCCTCCTCCTGCCTTTCTTCTACAGCCTGCAGAGTGCCCCGAGGCAGCTCAGAAGAGGCAGCTGTCTCCTCTCATCTCTCAGGCTCTCCTTCCTCCAGTCAGGGGCTTGGCAATAGAGAGACCCCGGCTGGAAACTTAGCTCCACCCGCTGGCCCCACTTGTCCACCACTGGACTGAGGGGCTCATGTTTCTGACCACTTCTTTCCTTCATTGGGAAACTGGGAGAGTAGCGTCTGCCTGGTGGGGAGTGAACCGAGGCACCAACCAAGATCCATGAACCCAAAGGGAAACTGAGTCACAATGGGCTGTAGGGACTGACCCTCGCAGTGCCAGTGTTGTAGGGCTGGGTCCCGTATCTTACTTCCCATACTCACTTGTTCCTTGGGATGTCACAAGTCCTGCCTCCTTCTCCCCAACCAGCTCCTCTCCACAGGGACATCTCCAAAGCACATCCCGTGCTCACGACATCCCATTATCCCTTGGAAACATGTCTGGATGGGCTCCCATGACCTCTCTAAATTGGCCATCTTCCCCTCCAGCCTCACCTCATCCAACCACTCATGCCCTTTTCTCAACTGCAGCCACTGGAACTCCTCTCAGATGCTGAATGCCCCTGCCCCACCTGTTTCCAGACCCAAGCCTGCAGGAAAGCCGCCAAGCCTCCGAGCTTGTCACTGTCACACAAAGGCCCCCGCAGGGCCTTCTGGCACAGTGCTGCTGTGTCCCCTGACCTCATGCTTTCCTTTTCTCCCTCCCTACCCTGGGACCCTCCGGAGGCTGGGGCCTCTCATCACCTCTGTTTACCTAGTGCCTGTCCAGACTAGATTTTGACCCAGGGTAGACACTCAACAGAGCTTTTTGTACACATGAAAGATTTATCACAGTGCCTCCAGAAAGAAGGATGGGACTTGCATAAACTGACAGGATTATTATTGGAATTCATTTATTTAAAAAAACTTCATATATTTTATTATCCCAAACACTGGGATTCCAAGACACTGCATTCCAAGACATTTTTTATGCCAAACCTGACAAATGGATAGCTTTCCCCAGATTTTTTTTTCCCTTTTAATTATTTGCATTCATTTTCTGTTTCAAAGACATTTTAACATTGTGCTACCAGCTGATGGCTTAAACAGACATTATTAATGGGAATATTACAAAAATTAAAATCAGGACTTTTAATGCAAATTGAATGAAATGCTCAACCACCCAGCCAAATTGAATGGCTGATTATTCATTCTGAAAGCACAGGAGAAGGGCTGGCCTGGGCCACATGGGGGAGCAGACAGGAAGTGAGAAGGGAAGCAGGAAACCAAGTCCCCAGAGCTGACCCTCAGGGGCTGTGTGACCTTGGGCCAGTTTCCTGACCTCTCTGGGACTGAGTCTCTTCATCTAGACATTGAAGGGGGTTGAACAAAATAAGGAGCTCTTAATCCGGATCCATGAGCTTTCTAGTCCTTCAGAAATAGCTGTGAAACCCTCAAATTATGTGTAAAAGTGTCCTGTATGTATTTTTCTAAATAGAATGTCTGCAGCTTTCATCAGATATTCAGAGATCTGTGACTCAAACATATTTAGTCATCAGTAAACTAGTAATTTCTAAGCTTCATTCATTCACTCATTCATTCAAGTCATAAATATCTGTGAGCACCCAGGAAGTATTCTGCAGGCCCCGGAGATACAGCCGTGAACAAGAAAGTCTCCACCTTCGAATTCCTTCCCAGTCGGACCATTTTATTCATGCAATACTGAGAATCCCATCTTGAGTATTAACAGGGCTGACCTTGGAAGGCAGATACCGCTTCTCTACTTTGTGGCTTCAATCAGTGTGTGAGACCCAGGCAGAGCCAGGCTTCCAGGAGAGGCCCCTGTGGAAGGGGGAAGAGCCTTTCAGAGAAACAGCTTGCTCAGAAGAGGGAGGTCAGCTGACAAGGCTGGCCAGGTCTCAGCGGCATCCACCCATCAGCAGCACCCCCTGTGGGAGGCCCAGTCCCGTGGCAGCTTCCAGGGAGGGAAGGGGAAGAGACAGGATGGTAGAAGCCAGGCTCAAGAGCTGCAGAGACAAGGGGTGCACTTCGATGTGGACCAGGTGACTCCAATCCTAGCAACAGGCAGACAGCGATGTGCTGGTGGGTTTTGGAATGCTGTGTGACCTCGTTTCGGGGCCATTTCTGCACAAACTGGGAAACTCGGGTTACACACGTACACTTGTTTGGCTCAGTAGCCAACATTGGGGTGGGAGGGTCCATTGGAAGGTGTCCTGCCTGCTGCTTCGGGGGGCAGATGGGTCTGAGTGGCGGTGGGCCAACAGGGGCCATTTTTCTAAGGGTGGTGGGAGCTGGTTGTGGCTCAGAAGGGGCCTGCCTTCCAGTCCCTGAGGTGAGCCCAGCTGGGGATGGAAGGCTCCACCATACAGCTGGAACCCAGCGATCCCCTACCCGCCGGGCAAGACATAGGACCGGCAGGTACATGTCAAGTTCAGATCCAATATTGCACGGGACATACTTATCCTAAAAAATGTATTGAGTGTTTATTTGAAATTCAAATTTAACTGGACATCTGTATTTTTACTTCCTGAATCTGGCAACCCATCCAGAGGAAGCCCAGGGGAGAAAGTAAAGGGGGAGGACAAGGAATGAAGGACAGATGCCTGTGGCTTGTTGCTGTGGGCTCCTGTTTTGGGGGGTGTTTGAGTAGATGGGACCTGATGTAAAAGCAAACACATACATTTGGTAACTGATTATTACCCAAATAATAAAATTTAGAAAAAAAATAGCGATAGATAAGATTTTTGAGCTCTACGTCAAGTATGCTCCGAAGTGTTTGAAACCTATTGATTCATGTATCCCTTGTGCAGCTCTGTGGGGGAGGGTGTCATGCTGTCTTGCCGATGCGGAGACAGAGGCCGGAGGAGAGGAGGTATCCACCCCCATTGCACGGGCGGCAAGGTGCAGAGCCTTCACGCCCTCCGACCATTCTGAGAGTGGGTCCCGGCTCACGTCTCTCCCCAGGACATTCCTCTTGCTATGGTGACTTTCTCCTTAGATCCTTAGGCTTCTCCTTAGGTCAGCAGGCATTTTCTGCACAGGTCCAAGCAGCAAAGACTGCGGGCCATCCTGGGTCTGTCATTTCTCTCCATGCAGCGTGAAAGGAAGGCACGTGGCTCTATTTCTATAAAACTTGATTTTCGGGCTCCTGGGTGGCTCAGTTGGTTAAGTGACTGCCTTCGGCTTGGGTCATGATCCTGGAGTCCTGGGATTGGGTCCCGCATCGGGCTCCCTGCTCAGCAGGGAATCTGCTTCTCCCTCTGACCCTCCCCCCTCTCATGCTCTCTCTTTCTCTCAAATACATAAATAAAATCTTTAAAAAAAACCAAAAAACCTTGATTTTCAAAAACTGGCAGGAGACTCGATTTGGTCTGCTGACCTCTGATCCGGGGTCATCCGATGCAACCCAGAGTTGCATAGACGAGACATGGCCAGCGAGTAAAGGGCAGGCAGCAGGGAGGCTCAGCTCCCGGCACACTGTAGGTTCCCAGTACTGGGGCTTGGTCCAGGCTTTCAGAATAAGGAGGGCAGGGATTGCAGGGACAGTGTGCACCTTGTGTGATAAAAGGGTAGGCTCAGTGGCCCCACCTTCAGAATCCCGTCTGGTTCCGGTACCTCTTAGTCAGGCGTCAGGCTTCTTCCAGAAATTATTCAGTCTTTCTAAGCCTCAGATTCCCCATTTGCAAATCAAACTAGAAATACTTATTCCTTGAGGCTACGTGGGGATTGATGAGCTCATGTTACCTATAAGAGTAGCACTGGGTCCTCACTTTACGTTGCAGACCCTCCCAGAGACCTTCTCCATCCCTCCCCTCCTTTCCCAGGTGAGCCCCTTCCCCCAGAACTCAGGCTCTGCCTCCTTTAACTGGCTCACAATTTAAAGGAGCAGAATTCCTCTGTTCCTGCTGCCAGATCACATTTGCTAAACAATCATTTTGCTAACTGGATTCAGACAATGTAGGAAGAAACACTTGAAAACAGTCGTAATTGGTGTTGAAAATAAGAAGCGGGATGGGCGGAGTCAGAGCATTATTAAATTTTGCTGCCATAATGACCATTGTAGAATTGGCTGGTTATTCCCCCATTAGGACGTAATGACATCCATTGTTGGCGGCTCTGCGTTTGATTATAAGATAATGACAATAATTCATTGTTTGCTGCTCTTTACCTTGAGACAAGGTAACCACAAGTTTAAAGGAAGATGTACAAGAGGTAAATTATATGTTGCTAAATATGAAACAGCACCTCACTTGTCCTGGTTTATAACAATAAAAACAACAATTTTAGATAGAACATATATTTAGTAGGTTTTCCCCCTAGGAGAGACTGAGACACTGATCATTGCATAATTACTACAAAGAAAAATCCCGCTAAATTGTTAGGTTTAGATACTGTACGAAGCCGTCTTCTTGAACTGCAGGAAGAAAACGGGGCCTTTTTAGACCTTTTGCTTACTGTTTGAACCAGGTCTTTGTTGATCACTGAACTGGAAACCACCCCAAAGGGTCCCCAGGGCTGGGGGTTTAAATGCAGCACCTGTTTTCAAACACAGTCATTCACGGATTGGCTGTGTGCGAAACAGAGCTCATCCTCGAAGCCCACCGATCTCTCTGAGTCTCCTGTTGCCTCCATGCTCAGAGGCCACCACCTCCTGCCCAGACTGGTTGCGTCTGCTTTGCTGTGGTCACCTGGCCCTCAGGCTTGCCTACCGGGGTCTTTTCTCCACCAACAAATACAGATCAGATCCAATCGCTCTTCTGGGAGAGAGTCTGGCGGGTTCTTATAAAACTGGATGTCCTCGTACCATCCGACCTGGCAATCGCACTTCTAAGTACTTGCCCCAGTGAAAAAACTAATGTCCACATAAAAAAAAAAAAAAATCTACACACGAATCTTTACAGCCATGTATTCATCATTATCAACAACTGGAAGCAACCAAGACGTTCTTAGTGAATGGGTTCATTTAGTTGTTCAGGTAAATGGGTTAACACACTGTGGTCCACCCAGACAACGGGGTATCATCGAGCAGACAAAAGAAATGAGCTGCTAAGCCACGGAAAGACATGAAGACGCTTAGGCTGCTGCAAGAATTTACATTGCGACATGAAAGAAGTCAACGCGAAGAGGCTACGTACTGCCTGTTTCCAACTACATGACGTTCCGGAAAAAGCAAAATTGGAGACAGTCCAAAGGTCAGTGGTTGCCAGCGGTTTGAGGGGAGGTGAAGGGTGGAATAGATGAGGCACAGGACGTCTTAGGACAACGAATCTACTCCACATGTTCTTGTAAAGGGAGAAACATGACAACATGCTCTTGCCAAGACTTTTCACAAAGCAGGGTGTGAACCCTAATATAGACCACGGACTTTAGTTGATAATAAGTTATCAACATTAATTGTAACAAATGTATCAAATACAGCAGACACTAAATGCAAGATAGGAATAATCCCAGAAACTGTGCTGGGTAGAGAGTGTGGAAACCCTCTTGTGCTATCTCGTCAATTTTCTGTACACCTAAAATTGCTCCAGAAAATAAAGTGTATGAATTAAGGAAAAAACAAAACCCTGACACCCTGTAACTGAACATCTCCCATGTCGAAAACCCAAGTCCTTAGCAGAGTTTCGGACGCTCCGTGTTCTGCCTCTGCCACCCCTTGCATGCTTAGCTTACTTATGGCGCTGCAGTCTCACCGGCCTCCCTGGCCCACCCGCACACTTGGTGCTCGAGTGGCCCCGGCCAGCAGGAGCGCGCATGTCCCAGACGTGCACCTGGATCTCTGTTCCATGCCTCACGGACCATCCCCGGGCAGACGGTGCCCCTCCTCTCCTGGGCTCTCTTCTCACCCCATTTTCCTTTTCTTCTTAGATGTTCTGTATTTATCTGGTTATTTTCTGTCGCCTGCTAGGAGCTCACGGCTGTCTCCCCCGCGCAGGGTCTCGTGCAGGGCGAGCATAGAGTTAGTACCTGCTGAATGATATCTCCTGGAGCTCTGGTTTTTAAACCACAGGTCCGGCCCCCAAATCCCTCTACCTTACACGATGACGTAGGACAGGGTGTGGGCGCTGCAGGACATCCGTTGGGGCATTGCACTTGGCACTCTTGAACTCGGGACATTGTGGGGAGACTCCTTTGCTACTCCAGGGCTTTGCAAATGTGCTTAATACACGCTTGGACAAAGAGGTTTCCCAGGCCTAAATACACACACACGTACGCACACAAGCACACGGGCAGAAATGCTAAGTTTGCAGAGGATGTGGCAAAGTTCAAAGTCTCAGTGCATCCACCTGTGGTCAGAAGAGGCAGACCTGCAGACAAGTCATAGCTATGCACGCAGAGGGGCGCCGAGGTCCTCCTGGCCCAGGCTCAACCCCCTTGGTGTCTCCGGCTCTGAGTGTGCCGAGTGCCCGGGTAGAAAATTCAGCCCACGTTTGGATGATACTATCTTCCCAGGCTGCCTCTTGTGGACCTTCGCTCTGCTCTCTTCCCTCCTTGAGCAGAACACAGCATGCAGGGGTGTGGTCTCGGGAGCTGGGGTATCTGAGTGTGAATCCCAGCTCCAGCTCATTAGGTGCGTGGCCTTGGGCACAGTAACTTCTCATGCCTCAGTTTCCTTTCCTGTAAAATGGTGGGACAAGAACGGTACTGATTAAACACTTTCCTATTTGTCAAGTACTCATCACAGGGACTGGTGAATTATGGGTACAAATGATCGCTGGCCATTATGGTCATCATCTGGAGCAGTGACGTTTTAAATTCACCATCCCCGTGCAGCCTGAGCCCACGTCTCTCCTCTCCATGACTGCATGTACACGTCTTGGCCATTTCTGTCCTGGGTGAATGCCCAGTGACTCTCCCTTCAATGTTCTGCATTATATTTAGACTAGTTTGAAACGTAATGTAGCTGGGTCAAGGTGAGCAGGCCAGTACCGTGAAAGGGGTAAATAGCCACTGAGATCTTTAGGAGGTCCTGGCCTCTGCTTCCTCCCTGAAAGCATCTTAGGGACCCGCAAGTGAGCACACAGCCCAGCTCAGCAGGCTCTGCTCTTCTGGGGGTTGCAGATCTCTGCAAGACTCAAGGTGGGACGGCCATGAAAACCTACCTCTCAGAGCTCCAGAGCATGACTGGCCAAGAGCCCCAGCTGCTATACCCTGAAATCTATCAATCAGCATGTCAGTGCCCGGGCTGTATGTCCCACAGGCTGTTCCCTGCTGGTCACTGAGCACAGCAGGCCTGTTCCTGGCAAACCCACGACTCCTCCACTGCACAACCTCTCTTGAGGACTCGCTGCGGGCCCCATCGATCTTCCTTAGTTGGCATGGCAGATCCTGATGTTCCTTCCAGATCTGTCTTCCTTCCCTTTCTCATTCACTAGGGTCAGACCCGCAGTACAGCCTGATGGCTCTCCCAGTCCCCGCTCCCTTTCCATCCTCAGGCGTTTCCCCTAATAAACCTTTGGCACCCCTAATCCTGTCTGCATTTGCCTCTCAGGATATACCTACAGCCCTTGTGCCTGTTCGGTGCACCTGCCCACGGGCAGCCGGAATCCAGGAGCTCTCAAATATCTGGAGTGAATCCTCCACAAACACTCCTTTAAGAGCACCTGTCTTCACTGACGCATCCAGCAGAAGCAATAGTCCGTGCAGACAGAAAGCATTTGCTTATTCACTCAACAAACATATATTGGATGTCTATGCTGCCCAGTTTAGCACCAGGACCAAAAGTGCACAAATTCTGCTCTTGGGAAGCTCTTGCAGCATTGGGAAACAGATAGACACAGAGATTAAGAAATTCAAACCATTTTTGTTGAAGCACAGCTGGCCACGGAGCACAGAGAGGGACGCCCTTGAGTTGGGCTTGAAGCAAGACTAATTTGACAAGAAGAGAGAGGAGAACATGCCTCCTGGGATGGAGAAGAGCATCTTCTGAGTCGAGGGCTAGGAGAGAGTATGGCTTGAGAGCCCACCAGGCTGGCGCAGCTTGGCCCTGGAAGCTAGTTGAGTGCACAGGCTCTGGTGCAGGCTGCCTGGGTTCTGAATCCTGTTTCTGCCACTTCCTAGCTCGCTGTATGGACATGCCCAGGTATTGCCCAGATCAAGTGGGGACTAGTAATGCTTGGTAGGGCTGCCAAGCAGACTGAAATAGCTAATGAGTACACAGCTGCTTGGAAGAGCATATGGTACATACTCTTAAATGTTGTCCGTCATTTTGGCTAAGGTATAAAAAGCGTTTGGCAATGAGATTTAAAGGGTGATTGCATTACACAGAAATCTGCAGGTGTTTCTCCATGGACAGTGACCCTGCATTTCCTAACTTCACGTACTTGCCAAGAGCTGGGCAGGTACGGTCTCAAAGCACAGGAGGCACCAAAATGCTTCAGGTGTGTCTTAGGAAGGGGCATAAACATAGACACGCAGCCTCCCAGAAGAATCTCAAAATTGTCTGGTTTTCCCTCCCACCCAAAGCAGGAAACCCCCTTCGCAGCGTCCCAGAAAGACGGCGCTGTGGCTTCTATTAACACACTTCCAGAGACGAGCACCTCACTCCCTGCTGAGGCAGCTCGGCAGGCACATCCCAACTGTTAGGAAGTTTGTCCCTGTGTTGAGCTGAAGTCTGTCTCTTACAACTTCTACCACTACTCTGAGTTTTCCATCTGGAATTCCAGAGAACAAGTCAGCTTCCTCACCCCCGCAAAAAGAAAAAAAAATGTTCGAAGCACGTTGGCTGCTTTGGAAACTTTTCTCTGGGGTAATTGTGCCCAGATCGCCTCCCTGCTTGCCCAAGGACTTGTTCTCCAAGCCCACACTATGCCATCTAGAGAGCTGGAGCCTGTCTTGAAGCTGGGGGCTGGGACTTGCCCCCTCTCTGTGTTTGGGGGAAAGCTGTCCCCCAATTTTAACCTGCCATTGGAGTGGGGTGGGTAGCTCTCTGCCTCCCCTGGAATTTCCTCCCAGGTGGAGGGGATTCCTCGTCAATCCCTGGCTCTTCACCGGCTCTCCCCTGTGGCGTTTCCTTACTCTCTGTGGGCGCGTTTGGAAGGAACGTCCTGGAATGCTTGACTCAGATCTCTCTTTTTCCACTGGAAGTTAGCGGCCCAGAGAATGTGAGTTCTGCTTATTCGTAGGTGCTGCTGGCTTTGTAGGGTGCTTGTGGTGATGCCATTCTGGGCATAAGTGTCGGGAAGCCTGTCCACCTGCAGCGATAAGCCTCGTTTCCCATGGTCTGCTTGATCAGTAACCAGATGTCATGTGACTTCTTCCCGCGGACTCTGGTGGGCTTCTCAATAGGTTTCAAAATTACTGGGGGTGGGGGGGAATGGGTGCTCTTTACTGTGTCCGCCCTTAGGCTCCCACACCTGTATAGGACCGTTCAATGGGAACCTTGATATTCTCGAATTCCTTGCTTATTGTTATACATACCTTCTCAGACTGGATATACAAATGCTGATAGATACATAGTATTTTTAGATTGCATGAGACATTCTGAAAGAGCAAAGTAATTCTCCTCGTCTTAACAGTTTCCTTTTCTGACTTACCGGCAGTGGCTTCATGAATGCCTAATTTAGACAAGCCTTGAGGAATTGGCCTGAGCAAAATCGCCTCATAATCCAATTCAGCGAGGGTTAGATGGCCACCACTTTACTCTTATCTCATCGAGACCCGTGACCTTTAACATAATCATATTCTCTTCTCTGTGCATCTTTAAGTCCTTCTATAATAGAGGGAGACATCCCCCCCCCCCAGGACTGTGGTGTTCCTTCCTTAAAGAAGATCCAGTCTCTCACCATCTCTGTCAGCCGCGTGGCTCGAGCGATGCTTTTCCCAGGTGGTGCTTTGTCAGAAAAAAAGCAGAAGTTGAAAAATGTGGCAGAGAATTTGCATGCATACCCAAGCTGAATATTCCTGCTTTTATTTTTCATTTTGAACGTATGAATTCTGAGAAGTACTTGTCCTCACTGCATTGACTGAAAAGTCCTTGTCTTCCACACCCATTGTTCAGATCTCCTCAAAGTCCCAAACAAAATGTGTATTTTTTAAATATTCACTTCAGAAATAAGTAGATATGGAATATCTTCATAACCTAAAAATAGATTTTTCTTGCCTTATAACTTCCCAGGTAAAAAATCGAAATGTCTGGCCTTCTAACGTTCCTGATTGAAATGTTTCACCTTCTCGTGCCAGTTGGGAAAATACGTATTATTATAATTATTCCTCTACCCGAGGGAAAAACTGATTTGAGTCTATGTAAATGCTATATAAGTGAAGACGAACATTTTGACTCAGGAAATACTTGCTGTAGTTCAGAGGAACAGAGGGCTCTGTTTGGCTCCTTCTGTTTGGACATCTAGAAGGTTCTCTCCTTTGCCTCATCATCCTCCCTACCATCTGTGCAGAAGGTTGGTCATTGCTTTTTTCTGGAAATGTCTTGCCAATGCAGAACTAGCTCCCATTTCTAATGGAAACTCAGCAACCTTCTGGTACCTTCCCCTTCCCAGTGCTGCCTTCCTTTTGCCTCTTCCCCTCAGTGAAAGCCGAAGTAAATCACCTGGGAAGCAAGGGAGAGTGGGACAACAATTTCAGTGCACGCACTTACGGGACACTGTAAATTCTCCACCCACATATGGAAGCTTCCCTACGTTATCTGTGACCTGGCCCCATCCACACTGACAATGCCACCTGTTGGCTCCTGGTGACACGCGTCAGGTTCCAGCCACTCCCAACCACCTTCTTCTTCTTGTCCATTTGGGGTTTTTTTGTTCACTTCCTACCTGTTCTCCCGATCAATTCTGTCTTGTTTCTTGAGGCTTGTGGTAGCTGCCACCTTTACCTGAGATCCTTTTCTAACTTCCATGGATGGACCAGGTGCTCTCCTTTCCTGCCCCACACTGAACGTGGCTTTCCAGTTGGTATTTTATAGAAGGGGAAGTTGAGTCAGAGTGAGAATAAAACGAATCTCCAGAGGGTGGGAAACGTCACATTTGAAATTCAAAACCAGGTGTTTTGACTTGAGGTCCAGATTTAAAAAAAAAAAATTTTATATATGTTGTCCACATCATCCTAACATAGGTTGGGAGAAAAGAGTAAATGAGGGGTGCAGAAAGCCCACTTTCGCAGCAGTCAATTGCTATAAATATGAGGCAAGCTCTTATTAATGTTTGCAAGGCTGGGAGCTAAGAGTCCCCACTTCTCAGCTCTGGGCCAGGGGGTTAACTCCTCTTCTGAGCTCCAGTCACCTTATCTCTAGTAATCAAGATGGTATGTACCTATAGGGTTGCTATTTGTATAAGATGTGTGTCAGCATCCCTGGCATATCATAGGTGCTCATTCAAAGCCAATTTCTTCGTTTATAAGAACTCGTCTTTTTAATGGCTGAATAATACTCCATTGTATATATGTACACACACCACATTTTCTTTATTCATCCACTGATAGACACTCAGGTTGTTCCTATGTCTTGGCTCTTGTGAATAGCGGTGTAGTGAAAAGGGGGTGCAGGTATCTCTTCAAGATAGTGATTTCATTTCCCACTGATTTGTACCCACAAGTGGGATTGCTATTTTTAATTTTTTGAGGAATGTTGACGCTGTTCCCACAGTGGCTGCACCAACTTGTATTCCCCCCAACCGTGCACAAGGCTTCCCTTTTCTCCACATTGTTGCCAACACTTGTCTCTTGTCTTTTTGATGACGGCCTTTCTAACAGGTGTGGGGTGATATCTCCTTGTGGTTTTGACTAGCATGCTGAGTGACGTTGGGCATCTTTTCATGAGTCTGTTGGCCATCTGGATGTCTGCTTTGGAAAAATGTCTATTCAGGTTGTTTGCTTATCTTTTAATTGGGTTATTATTATTTTTTGCTATTGAATTATATGCCTTTCTTATGTATTTTGGATATTAACCCCCATTGGATCTATGATTTCCAAATATTTTTTTTCCATTCCGTCAGCCATCTTTAAATTTTAAAATTTGATTCTTTTTTTGTTGTTGTTTTGTTTTTTGTTTTTGTTTTGTTTTTGTTTTGTTTTGCTACGCAGAACCTTGTCAGTTTGATAGAGTCTCATTTGCTTATTTTGCCAGGGCCTAGGGGGAGGGAGAAAGGAGGAGAGGTTGGTCAAAGGGTACCTACTTTCAGTTACAAGGTGAGTAAGTTCTGGGAACCTAACGTATACCATGGCGACTATAGTTAATAAACTGTATTGTGTATTTGAAATTTGCTAAGAGTAGATCTTAAACATTCTCACCACCAACAAAAAAAAGTAACTACGTGAGGGAATGAATATGTTAATTAACTTGATGGCGGGAACCATTTCACAATGTATACACTTATCAAAATACCGCATCATCACTTTGTACTGTACTGTAATTTGATTGTCAACTATACCTCAATAAAGCTGGTAAAACTGTGTTAAGAGGCTAGCTATGTAAAGTGTTTTGGTACACACACACACACACACACGCCTATAGACACATACACACACAACCAAAGGGCACAAGGAAGCTTTTGGAGGTAATGGATATGTTTATTACCTCTGTCGTGATGGTAGCACAAGTGTGCAGATGTCCACACTCACACAACTGTGTGCATTAGTTCTGTGCAATTTCTGTACACAAGTTACACTTCAACAAAGCTGAAAAGTAGGGCATATACATACATGGGATATTATTCCACCTTAAAAAAAGTAATCCTATCAGTTGCAACAACACAGATGGACCTAGGGGGCGTTACGTTACATGAAAGAAGATGGTAATAGAAGGACACAGACTGCATGATTCCGTAATAGTTCAACCCCTAAAAGCAGAGACTAGGATGGTGGCTGCCCGAGACTGGGGGCAGGGCTATGGGGGCTGTTACTCAATGGGTATAGTTTGACTTGTGCGTGAGTGAGTAAGTTGGAGCCATGTGCCGTACAACCAAGAGTCTGCAGGGAGCGATACGCTGTTGTGTGCTTCAAAATATGTTCAGATATGATCGATGTTTCGGATAGATCTCATGTTAAGTGGTCTCATGTTAACACACACACACACACACACGAAAACAAGGACGTTTTTGGGGGGGATGGATATGTTTAGTAATTTCTGGTGGTGATGGTGTCATGATTGGATGCTTATGTGCAAACTTATCAAAATGTATACATTAAATGTGTGCACTTTTTATGTCAGTTATTCCTCAGTAAAGTTTTTAAACAAAGAAACGAAGACATAACAACACACGACTGTTTGTACAATGCTCTAAAATTGCCTGATTAAAGTAAGTTAGATCGGATTGGTATTTTCATGCAAGTGCTTTATAACTGGAAATTCGCTAAAAATGCAACGCTTTGTATGAATAGATAGCCACCATCCGTTCATTCCATAGAACCGTTTCTGGTGGTCGCTCGATGACGGTCACGGCTTGGAACTGGAATGTAGAACGGCGCTAGACACAGGTTCCGTCATCAGGTGGGAGGGACCGCAGGGACATGAATCATTATGGGTTGTGGTAAGTGTGATAAATTAACATGATCGATCAGTCACTTAGTAGTGAACGAATATTAATATCTGTGTGGGAACGGCAGAGGAAGAAGGCGGTAACTGACAATGGGCAGTAAGAGAAAAAAAATCAGTCTCTCGAGACGACTCTTAAGGGATAAACTGAAAATTTTCAGGATTAGTCAGATTATTCCAGGCGGAAGGAGGAGCGTAGAAAATTGAAAACGGCCTGAATTGAAGCGATCACAGAAGTTCCAACATGATGGTTAGCGTGCAAGTGCGGGATTGGCTTGGCGGGTGAGCTGGGAAAGTCTGCTGGCCGAGTGTTAATTTTCAGAGAAGACAGGAGTCCTCACCCCCTTCCCGACTCAGACCTCCTTCTCTCTGACCCCTGCCCTGCCCGTACCCGCACGGCGCGCTGGGTATCCCGGGATGTGACGCATCGCCAGCATCAGCACCAAGAGCAGCATCGGACCCGGTGGAGAGGGGGGCGCTTCCAGCCAATGGGAGGTGACAGGCTGCAGCGGGAGGAGGCGAGGGCGAGGGCCAGCCTCTCCGAACCTGTTTAAGACAACATGAAAAACCACTCACGTACTTTCAAATAGGTGAAATTTCGCTTTCAGCTTTATTTACCTGAGAATGAATTTCAGTTTGAAGAGGCCTTTATGTCGTTTGAGACGAAGTACCCAAGATATAAGCAATTTTCAACAAGAGTACTACACATTTGTCTTTATAACAATTTGTGTGTAACAGCTTTTATGCAAATGACACTAGAGTGGCACCTTTTTTTCTAAATTGGACATTTTTATGGTTATAATTTTCTTCTGTAATAACAGCAAAAAAAATGGCTGTCCCAGTGGAGTTGAACATTTCATCTTCGAGCACCGTCTTGTGAAGTTGGAATGACAAGTTTCTTTCATTTGCGCAAAGAATGACAAAAAAGTATTCTTTGTCTCCCTTGTCATAGTTTTCAGAGGCGGTTAAACTTCGGGCGCCTCCCTCCCCCATCAGCAACCCTTAGCAATCAGAATGGTCTCCTAAAATCACCACCCAGCTTCCAGGCACCAAAAATATTGCTTGCTCTTTCTCCTTTCAAGCTGAGTGGCATAAATTACTTGGTTAGATTTCACTTCCAACACGTTGTTGGGTCTTTTGCATTCATACCCACTTTTTCCCAAGTCAGACAGGTGACTTTTATAGACAATGGCGTTTAATTGACTACAATACAATGGAATTTATATACAGTATTCCAGGCGAGCATCCCGAGATACCCATAGAAGAATCCACGTTATTGTTGCTTAATCGACCGAAAATTTTTGCAGAGACAACAGAAGAAGGCGTGCGTTTCAAACAATGACTTAAATTTATCCAAGGACTCAGCTAAACAATATATATAATTTGTGGCAGTAGAGGCCTTTGGGATGGGCAAACCTGGAAGGTCGTAGCAAGTGGTGCTTGGCAGGGACAGAGAGAGGTGATGGAAAGAATTGGGAAGATCAAAGGCTTGTACCCTGAGTGACATTGGAGGAGTCACACCTCTGTCTGTGCTTCAGATTCCTCAATGGCAAAAAACCTTCTTTCCTGACCTCTTATTTTTCCTCCTCATTTTAAGTCAGCAGCTCCAAGGGGCTGTTTTAATGTGTTCAGAGAAACTTACATTGAAGTTGCTCTGGATGTTTGGAATTTGGAGAGAGTGAGAGAAGGAGAAATTGAGAGGTGAGCAGGAAACCGTCAATACTGTGACAACTCGGTGGGCACCACGGAGAAAACTCTAGGAGTCGGCTTTACTACGTCTAGTCCTTGAAACCAAGTCTCTAGAACTTTCTAAGCATTTGGCCTTTAAGAAATAACTTGCCCATTCTGAACTTTCGTCTACCCATTTGAAACATGGGGCCAATAGTCCCTTTCTCACCATCCTCATGAAGACCAAATGGGGTCATCGGTACAACACATGGTAACATGTATCAGCTGGTGCTTGCGGTGTTATCAATATCATTAAGACTTCTTTTTACCATTGAACTGAGATTAGAAGGTCGTCCAGAAGCTACCTGCTCTGTTGCTAATACCATCCAACCCGAAGGAGTCATCGTAATTTCTGGCTTCAAAAATTCACACTTCTGATGGATCAACCAATACAAATAAATACGTGGTTTGGGCTTCTTCCCGGCATCATACAGGCTTTTGTTCATCTGGAAGCACTTATGGTGGTGTATGCTTGGTCCTAAGCAGGCCCTGGAAATTCAGAGATGGGAAAGACAGCACCTGTCCCCCGTCAGGCTTTAATGAGCATAGGAATTTGATTGGAAGAGAAGGATAGATCCAGAAGTCATGTATGTATCTTTCTCCTTCTCCCCTTGGAAGTTGTGTCCAGAGCACTTGCTGGTGGGATATTGGGTGGCTTTTACTTTATTCCTTAACCGTTTGTGAAATATGTGAACATATTTTTATGATATTATTATTATTATATGACTATATTATTTCTAAAATCAAAATGCTGCTCCCATTGTGAAATGGAAAAAGAGAAAAAACAACAAAAATGGTTTGAAAGGGAAGTTGGCCACTCTTGGTACACAGATTTTGAATGCAAAGGGTTTTTTTTTTTTTTTTTTAAAGATTTTATTTATTTATTTGACAGAGAGAGAGACAGCCAGTGAGAGAGGGAACACAAGCAAGGGGAGTGGGAGAGGAAGAAGCAGGCTCATAGCGGAAGAGCCTGATGTGGGGCTCGATCCCAGAACGCCGGGATCACGCCCTGAGCCGAAGGCAAACACTTAACCGCTGTGCCACCCAGGCGCCCCAGAATGCAAAGGGTTTTGAATACTAAACATCCGTGTAAGGTAATATTACTGCAAATATATATATATATACATATATATATATATATATATATATACATATATATATATATATATATATATATATATATATATGAGCTTTGTCTTTATACACTTACACGTACGTATTAATACTTATCAATATATAGAGGCATTTCTTAAAAGAGCACTTCTTTAGCTCAGGCTAAGTGGGATTCCTGTGCTATGATTCAGCTCTCCTGGCATCCCCCCTGTCGCCGGGTCTTGGCATTTTCATTCAGGTCCTGCTTTACCCAGTCACCCCCACTAGCCCACATTGCAGTGCTCAGGGTGGTCTTACAGTCTGGCTTGCAGCCCCAGCCTTTGGCCCACTTGGCCTACGCCTCCTGTCCAGATATCCTTGGCCTGCTCTTCCAGGCAAAATGGAGGAGGGAGTACGGTCCCTGGGGTTTCTCTCCCCACGCTGCCACTTGCTGAATTCAGTCTTCTTATCGAGAAATACAGAGAGTAACGGTGATCTCAGAGACTTGGTGGGAGGATGAAAGCATGTAATATACGATGGTCACTGCATAAACATCCTTTCCTTCTGATTTGATCCCCAGGAAGAAGGATGGTGACATTTGAGGCACTCGTCAACTGATTAACAGGAATTAAGAATTTTTCCAGGGGGGGAGTAATTTTGGAGACTTCTCGTTTTCCCATTGGACAGATGAGCAACGTGAGTATGACAGTGGGAGGCGCCTTGGTGCCGGGGACACAGGCCCGCCTGTGGTCTTGCCAGCAGATGTCCACTGGGGAAATCCAGCCCCAGGGTTTTATCCCACAGACCACACCGTGCATCTGCAGAACTGTTTCACCTTGCACTTCTGCAAGCAGAAATGCTCAGGGGCCTGTGTGCACATATCAGCATATCTATATATCCTTACAGAAACTAAATATTGAAGCATGTCATCATCCTAGGATTGCTGCACGAGACAAAGCAATTTGCATGGATCCTTTGTGAGCTTTCTTTTCCACTGGTAGAAACTCATTAAAATCTCATGAAATCCTTCTACATAAAATGTGAGGCAATACGGAGCTGCCTCCCTATAAGTTAATATGTGTGTGTTGAAGGGGAGGCGGGGGTGGGGGCACGTATGGGAAGCAGCTCATCATTGGGTCCAGCTGCCATAGTACAGGGGAATTCCTAGCATATTTTAATTACTGTCTGGCTGCCCCTGTAAATAAATGAGCCAGTGGCTGGAGCTTGGATCAGGCTGGGGACTGAAGTAGAGGCGTGGAGTCCCAGTGCCCCTCCACCTGCAGCAGGGCTGAACTTGGGCATGATTGTTGCGGTGAGAAGAAAGCCTGCTGGTCTACCTGGGATTAATGAGTACCCAGGGAATGTGGGATGGCTCTAGGCTGGAGCTGGGGTCATTAAATTCCGCTGGTCATTAATCCCCTGGAAATGCCCAGGGCTGAGGTCATTATTCTTGGGAGATAAAAAATTCAGGACCAAACAGCACAAGAGCATGAATGTCGTGCATTTCTCAGATTGGTGGTGTTTTTCAATTTGTTGGCAGAGTGCAATTTCAGGAAAACAAATTCCTTTTCATATATCCACCGTGCATACGTTGATCATCTCAACTCTACCTGTGAACTCAACCAGCATTTGTGGTGTGCCCCTACTGTGTGTCAGGAGCTGTTATTCGTTCGATTTCCTTTAGCCCACTGGGTGGGAAAGCTAACTCTGCAAGTTCAACAGTGAGGAGATCGAAGGGCAGACGGTGTAAATGGCTGGGGCACAGTCACGCCCCTGGACGGCAGATCCGCCAGAACCCACAGCTAGCGTCTTCAGGCTCTCAGCTCAGTGCCTTCTCCATGAAGCTCAGCTGACTGCCTTGGGGTACAGTTGTTTACATGGTGTATCAGAACCTGGAAATCTTCTGGGTTTCTGTTTTAATTTTTTTAAAGATTTTATTGATTTGTTTGACAGAGAGAGAGAGAGAGGGAGAGAGCACAAGCAGCGGGAGCAGCAGGTAGAGGGAGAGGAAGACGCAGATTCCCCACTGAGCAGGGAGCCTGATGCGGGGCTCGATCTGAGGACCCAAGGATCATGACCTGAGCCAAAGGCAGACGCTTAACCGACTGAGCCGCCAGAGGCCCCTCTTCTTGTGTTTAGATCTCTTCAGTGACTCATCCTCTTTGGAGCTCCCCCAGCCCCCGGCCCACTCGCTCCTCTGACTCAGAAAAGAAGCTCGCTCCTACTTTACCGTTGCTGCAGTGCCTGACGCTGCAGGCAGGGAGAGCCTCCTGGCATGCGTCATCTCTTTGCATCATCAATGGGACTCCTAAAAACTGGCCCAGGTTCTTAGAGCAAACTAGTGAATCAGGCTGTGTGATTACAGCGCCTAAAACCATCTGAACAAATTGCAAGTGGGACCTGATAGACGATTTTACTTCTCCGTGCCTCAGTTTTTTCATCTGTAAAATGGGGCTCATAACTCTGCCGCCTACAGGATTGCGAGGAGGATGGAGGGGCTGGTATTTGTCAAGTACTTAGAACAGCGTCCAACTCGGAGTACGCGGCACAGATGTGCTTGTGAAAGGAAATAAGGTAAAACCAAGTAAGTGAAAGTAAAATAAGAAAGTCAATCAGATAAAGTAAAATCAAATAAAACACTAAAGTAAAATAAAGGAATAAGGCCGGAAAACAAGGCACTACTCTTGCTCTTCTGAGTACCAGAAATTGTTTGAATACATAAACTATTTCGGGATATTTATTGGTCTTTAATATAATTTGAAATGTCTTCCAGCTTCCCCAGTTGTACTGATAGCTGATTGCTTCTGCAGCTGCATGAACAGAACGCCAGCACGGCCGTTCTCGTTCGTCGTTAGTCTTCTGTATACTGTGTACCAGCCTTCTGAGTTCTTCTGGCTGCAAAAGACAAGCAGGTGGAAAAGAGCAACTACATGCTTGGAACTTTTCATAAAACAACTCCACAAGTGAGGGCTTCTTACCCTTATTCTACAAGGCTTCAGTCCTCTGAGGGTTCAAATCCTCCAGCAGGAAGGGAAAGACTGGCACTTGAACCCAGGCAGGTAACTCGTAGGCTGTGTTTGTCCCACACCAACAGAAGGAAGTTTGCGTGATTGCTCAATGCATCCATTGTATCACTGCTATTAGTTCAAATAACACACTTATTATATTTACTCATTGGGAAGCATTTTATAAAAACAGTGGCAGGCATAAAACCCAGCCTTCAGCATTCAGCTACAGTCCCTTTTCTGCCACAAAGGCTCAGTCGTCCTTAGCTAAGTTCCTTTCCACGTTCTTTCTATCCATACTTCTACTCGACCATGGTCAAAGCAGAGATCCAAGTTTAGTTGAGCTCTTTCTGCTCAATATTAATCCAAGGTGGGTAATTTGAAGGACTTCATTCATTTTGAACTCTGTGTTCTGATGTGTGTGTTGAAAAAAATTAGTCACACTATTTTCAGGACCATAATTGGATACCATTCAGCTTCAAATGATTACTGGTGAGAACAGTGTGTATTATTTTTTAAGTTGCATCAGAAGAAGGGATGGGTTTTGCTGAGCAATGGCAAGCCTGGCCACTGAAGTAGGATGCTGCAGGTGTCTGCCAGATTTTCAGATGCCTCAGAGATGCTGTGGCTTCGTTTCTCAACATACTTGGTGATCAGGCACAGGTGTGTGTACCTCATTTGGGAAATCTCTTTTATTAATTAAACGAATTAAATTTCTGCAGTCCCGGAAGACCTGCCATAAAGTTTACCGACACGGAACGTTCAATGCCTACGTCTTTGAGATGCTGTGCGAGATCATTCATTCTTTCATTTATTTATTATATTTCCATTGAACTGCTCTGCTTTCAAGGCCCCATGGTAGGACACTGCTTTCCAAACTATCAAGTGCATTTGAGTCTCCAGGGGTAATACTAAAATGCAGATTTGGTAGAGTCGGGGCTCAGGTACTCAACATTCTTTGCAAGCTCCCAGGCCAGGCTAATACTGCTGACCAGTGGATGGCACCATGCCACGCTAGTGGAAGTGACAAGGAAGACAGATAAAATGGCTCCTGTTCTCTGCGACCCAGCATTCTCATCCAGGAGACAGAGCATAAGCAAGCAAACCAAGGCTGAATAAGATCATTTCAAGAGGGACACTATGAGAAAGAGAGAGAACCTGGACTTGGGGCTGCTGGTACCATAAGATATTCAGGAATGGCCTCTCTCTGAAGAAGTGACAATTGATTAAAGACCTGAAAAATGAGAAGGATGTAAACATTGGGGAATCAGAGAGAAGAACCAGACAGAGGCATTAGCAGGTGCAAAGGCCCTGAGGTAGAAACAAATGAGTCATGTTTAAGAAAATGAGTTCGGATGAAATCTAACCATTTATAATGACATGGATGGAACTGGAGGGTATTGTGCTGAGTGAAATAAGTCAATCAGAGAAAGACAATGATTATATGGTTTCACTCTTATGTGGAATTTAAAGAACAAAATGGAGGATCATAGGGGAAGGGAGGGAAAAATAAAATTAGATGAAATCAGAGAGGGAGACAAACCATAAGAGACTCAACTCTAGGAAACAGAGGGTTGCTGGAGGGGAGGAGGATGAGGGGCTGGGGTAACTGTGTGCTGGACATTAAGGAGGGCACGTGATATAATGAGCACTGGGTGTTATATGCAACTGATGAATCACCGACCTCTACCTCTGAAACTAATAATACATTATATGTTAATTAATTGAATTCAAATAAAATATGTAAAAAAGAAAAGAAAAGAAAAAAGAAACAAAGAAGAAAATAAATTCAGGACACCTGGGTGGCTCAGTCCTGTTAAGCATCTGACTCTTGGTTTCGGCTCTGGTTATGATCTCATGGTGTGAGATGGAGCCCCGCATCTGGCTCCACGCTCTGTGGGGAGTCTGCTTAAAGATTGTCTCCCTCTGCTCCTCCTCCCATTCACGCTCTTTTTCTCTCTCTCTGAAATAAATAAATAAATAAATAAATAAATAAATAAATCTTAAGAAAAAAAAGAAAAGAAGTCCAGGGTGCACAGAGTGAGGAAGACGACAGTGTGAAATGAGATCAGCGACATCGTTGGGGACTGAGGTGGGGCTGGCCCTGTGGGCTCAGTAAGCCCCTCAGTAACAGGAAACCATGGGATGGTTTAAGTAGAACAGTGGTATACTCGGGATGACTTTTTAGGTGCTCTTTAAAAGAAAAAGAAGCCGTGACATCAAATCGGTGCTGGGGCCTGGGTCTAGGAGAGAAAGGACATTGGTTTGATCAGGGGTGGGAACAGCAGATGGATTGGTGGTATATTCTGGAAACAGGACCTACAGGCTCTTTATTCTTGTAATTACCAAGGGACTTGAAGGCTGCGGAGGCCTCATCCATGTTGTAGGGGCTAGTTGCTGATATCGACCTGGATCTAGCGGGACCCTCTGCCCCTGGGAGGGAGCCAGGCGAGTGACCCACCATAATAACATAGGGGCCAATCCCTTCTTGAGCAAGGCGCTCTGGGGGCCAAACGAGGGGCAGGGCCAGCTGCCCATGTAAACCTTGGCAATCGCATCCCTTCTCTGGGCAAGTCTGAATTCGCACGTGCAAAACAAAGGGATGAACTAAATAGCTTAGATCCCATTCAGATCAAAATGTCTGTGTCCTTGACGTTCTTCTCTTTATTTTTGCCTCTTTGTGTTGCCCGTTTTGTGAGTACTGGGGTGAATGAATCATGTGATCGGTTTCTCCAAACACCGTGAATCCAGGTGACCGGGATGGGCTCTCTGGGGATTTAAGAGGCAGTAGTGCGCACAGCGGGGAGGCCCACAGACTCCTGGGCTCCTGGGCTTCGTGTTCCGCTAGGTGGGTGGCTTTGGGCAAGTTACCAAACCTCTGTGTTTCCTCTTCCATGAGCACTGCCCGGTGTTGTTGCTGGGAGTAAATGACTTAATGTCAATTAGACATTCACTCACAGAAGCGTCTGATTCAGGGAAGCGCTATGTGTGTTTAGCTATTACTATGGATGCTGCGGTGGCTATTTTACTATGATTATGACCCGGGTAGTGACCCCATGGGAATTTCGCTAGATCATGGGCAAGATCCTTTGTTATCTAAGTGGGTGGAGTTATGGTCCATGGTCCATCTGCAGAAGCTACCAGGGGAAAGAGAAGGGATGTTGGGGCCCCACAGGCCCATATGGAACCTCAGTTTAATCATTCACTAGCTCTGGGATTTGGGAAAGGAATTTGGGTTTTCCTGAGCTGAGCCTCAGTTTCCTCCACCATGAATTGGGAAGAACAATATGGATCTTAAAGTTCAAGATGATGATTAGACATGATCTCTGCCAAGTGACCAGCACAGTGCGTGGACTGAGGTAGATCATTCATTAATGGCACACTCATGCGTCCAAAAGACATTTGTCAACAATCAGTTAGATGCCAGACTCTGTGCTAGGCATCCGAAAAGTAATATGGGCAAAGCAAAGAAGGAAAGCATAGGCAATTGTGTAGGGCGCCTACTAGGGTAACTTGTCCAATCAGGGAAGGATCCTTTGAGCAGATGACATTTGTGTTATTATTAGCATTTGGGTTGTCAATCATGGAAGCATTCCTTATTTGACCACAAATCATCTTGTATCTAGCTGTGTGTTTGGTCAGTTCAATGTAGACATCCTAGATTAACTACCAGATGCTCTTGATCCGTGGTGTCAAAGAGAGCTTTCCCCACGTGGCAGGCAAATATCTGCCCCCACATACACGAAGATGTCCATGTCCTAATCCCCAGCACCTGTGAATGTCTCCTTACATGGCAAAATCACTTTGCAGATGTGAATCAGTTAAGGATCTTGAGACGGGAATATTCTGGGTTATCTGGGTGCATCCAGGCTAGTCATCTGAATCCTTAAAAGTGGGGAGTTCTTACCAACTGAGGTCAGAGGAATATGTGATTACAGAGTAAGGATCAGCGAAATGCCATGTTTCTAGCTCTGAAGATGAAACGAGCCACGAGCCAAGGAGCGTGGACAGTCTCTAGAAGCTGGAAAAGACAACGAAACAGATTGTACTCCAGAGCCTCTGGAAGAAACACACACAGCCCTGCTGACACCTTGATTCTGGCCCAGGGAGACATATGTTGGGGGCCAGCAGCAACAGAAAGTTAATACACCCATGTAAGCAGGGTGTGAGGCCTTCCACGCTTCCCTTTTGAAGTAGCTGATATTATCCCATTTTACAGATGAGTAAAATTGAGGAGTCAAAGCGGGTAAGCCATCTGCCAAGACTAGCAAAAGAGTGGCCTGCGGCTAGCATTCCCCCTCTGAGCCTGTCTCCCTGGAAAGCCTGTCTTGATTCTACGCCACCACGAAGCTTGGCTGGATAGCCTCGTTTTCTACAGAGATCCACACAGAGCCTCACGCCAGTGACCACTGAACGTGGCAGAGGCGAGGGAGCCCTAAAAGCTCCTGGGCCACTGTCCACCTGTTACGCAGCACGTGTGCTAAACCTCGCCTTCAAACTCGGTTTGGTGGAGCCTGTCACGCCAGACAAAAGTCGAATGACCGAGCTTGTAGTAGCTTTTGCCGTGAAGGTATCTTTTCCTGACTGCCTGTTATAGATCTCTTCACTCAAGCAGCTGTCTCCCGTGTTAAATAGTCTTTCATCTTGTCAAACACTTTCATTCGCCTTTCTACAGCTTTCTCAGCCAACATGTACACACCTAATCAATCTCGTGCCACTGTCTCCAGACTTTCAAAACCAGAAGCACTGCTCCGACCACTTTCTTAAAGAGACAATCATCTCTTTTTCATTGTACTCCAAGAATGGCTTCTTCTAGGGGATCTTTTCTGAGCAGCCTAAAGGAAGGCTGAGATTTTAACTTGCCTACAGTTTCTGCTACTTCCGTTAGGACAGGAAAGATGCATGTGTTAGTGTCCTCGCCCTTTCCCTAGCCTATACACCTGTTGGTAAAGCAGATTTTATCGATGTATTCTCAGGGATTCATCGCCAACACGTGAAGCCCAAGTTCTGCAAATAGACATGTCATGTCTCCCATCTTTGAGAATCAGAACTCAAATCACCTCTCAGTCTCATTTAGCACCTTCCACCTACCCTTTGCTTTAGCCCATACGCTCCTGCAATGCTGGTTGGCATTATTTCATGCCTCCGTGCGTTGATCTAAGACCTCCATGTGGTTTTACCCTGGTCTCTAATACCTGTCTCCCTGATCCATTTTATGAGCTCTTAATTATCCCTCCAGTTCACCTTAGCCATCATCCTTCATGGAAAGCCCCTCCCGCATCTCTCGGTGTGCGTTTCTCTATTCTTGATATGCCAGGGTATACACCTGTTTCTCTATGATATATATTTATATCATGGTGATATTTATCTTTTCAGTTCCTGTGAAGCAAAATGCAAAACAGCCCTATGCTTCACCCTTGCTGGTGCCCAAGCCCTTTGTGATCTTCTTCCTTTCTAACATGGACTCAGTCCTACAGCCTCTGGCCAATGAGATGTTAGCAAATTGACGTAAGCAGAGGCTGGCAAAGCACTGATGTCGTTGGGCTTGCTTGCCCGTTGTGTGTCTGCCACTGCCCCGAGGCTCGCCCGACGGAGGCTGAGAGACACATAGAGCAGAGCCCAGTGACCTCAACTGCCCAGCTAACCAAGCTTCAGCAATGTGAGTGGGCTCAGCGGAGACTGGCGAGCTCTCAAGACACACGAGCAATAAATGTTTCTTATTGTATGCTACTGTGATTTTGTTTGTTAAGCTTTATAATAAGGCAATAGGTGACTGATCCACTCCCTTAGTAAGCTCCACTCTCCTTAAGGGCAGGCATTGAAGCTATGTCTTATTTATATCCTCAGGGCTCAACATTTAGTAGTAACTCAATAAATAATGGTGGAATTGAAAGGAAAATGATTTTCAAATCCCGTATACATAATAGCAGCTCTGAATTACTAATACTTAATCTGGGCTTTTGTGATGCAGAGGGAGCCTAACATCATTTTTCTCTTGTGACTCCACCTTAGAGAATTCCCATTAGTGGATTGATCCTTCATTGGCGTGAAGGCGGAGGGGAAGCTGACTTCGGAGAAGTCTTGCCACCCCATGTGCAGAGCATCCCTCTCTAGAAACCATGTCTGTGTACCCAACATTAATTGAAGCCTCTTTTTTTTTTATTGTAAATACATGACTTGTCTTACTTAAGGGGATTGTGCGCAGGGAACCGCGTGGGGGACGGAGTCACTCGTGAGTTAATAGTTACCCCTCAGCCAGTTCATCGGAGTGGGCTGTGAAGAAGGAGATGGACAAAATAATGGCCCTTGAAAAAGCTCAAAACAAAACAAAACAAAAAACTCTTTTGCGAGGCCTGTGGTGCAGGGATAGACTGTGGTTTCCTCAATGGCACTTCTGTGTCTCAGTATGGTTTTTTCTTTTAAATTTCAGATTTGCTGCCAACGGATCCACACAAAGAAGGTGCTGAACACATAGGCAGACGTGTGCTCTGTTTTCGTCATTCTTCGGACAGAAAAAGAATACAGGCAGGCACACACGTGCACACAAACACATACGTATTTGAATTCACTGGGATGGATGGAGGTGAGTCACTCCGACCTTTAACATTCACAAGGTACTAGAAGTCAGCTGGGGTCTCAGCTCTGACGGATTTGCATCTCTTTGAATATGACGCTTGAAAAACCCCAGCGCTAGATTAAATTTTGCCAAGGAGAAAATGAGAGAGAGGCTGCCATCTCTCAGGTCTGCTGGGAGGATCTTTATGGTTGATTTACTTTTTTTAAATAAATGTTTCTTTATGTGTTTCCCTCAGTTCCTGCCCAGGCTGTCTCTATCATACACGCTGTAACTTCTGTCCGTCCTATCAGCGGGCGAACAGTAAGTCAGCCTGGTTCTGAGTACAAGGTGAAGGGATATTTCAGCCAAAGCTGCGTACGCCTTCTGTGTTTTCTGATTAAAATGTGCAGGCAAACCTTGGAATAAACTCTACCTGACATGACTTCTAAAATAATTTACGCTCTTTGCAAACCCGGAATGTAGGAATTGATTCGGGTACCTGTCACTATATTTCAGATGATCAAAAATGGATCAGAGCTTTTAAATGAACTTAATGACCATAGAGGATCCTGTAAAAAAAAAAAAAAAATCAGTGAGGTCAGAAAACAGAACTCCTTGTCTAAAGCCACAGGAGAATGTTATTTTTTTCTCATAAAAATGACACGTATTCATCATCTAACATTTGAAATATGCAGAGATCAAGAGAAAAAAAATTATTCCTAATTAAACAAGCCACAGACCCATCGCTAGCACCTGGGCATGTTTTCTTCCAGGGTTATTTATGTTTCTGGGTTGCTTTGTACGGGCTAACACCTAGAACAAGTTCAATGTTGTTTCCTGATTTTTATTACTTGTAATAATGAGGAGGAGGAGGATGACATTTGAGCCAAAGTGACGTGGAACTTTCTAAACACTAGGCATATATTGCCTTGTACACTCCTCAAAACAACCCTAGTGGGTCGGTTCTATCATTTCCCTATTTATGGATGCTAACTAATTTGCCCAAGGTCACATGAGCATGCAGTTCTAAAGCTGTGACTCCAACTAAAGCAATCTGATTCTTGAGCCCTGCGCCCTTAATCACTATGCTATGATATAAGCTTTTTCGGTGTTATAAAGTAATTACATATATGTGTATATAAAAATGTAATTATATATATCTCTATGTGGGCATATCATTTTTCGTGGTTGCATAATATACCAGGAAGCATTATTTGCTAATTATTCACAATGCGTTCTATGCCAATGTGCCATCCCAGAGACGTGTCGGGTAGCAACCCTGTACCGTAACATGGTATAAATGTCTTATTATATTTAAGCCATTTCTCTATTTCTGGACATCAAGTGGTATCCTGTTTTGTTCTTTGAGCCACACTTGATGGTGGAGTTGAAAGAGCCCCAAATGTCTCATCAGATAGACCTGTGTTTGATTCTTAGCTCTGCAACTTACTACCAGGGTTTTCTTGGACAAATTGCTTTTCCTCTGTGCATCTAAGGCCAAGTGGGGGTGTCAGAGAAGTTAAATGAGATGCCATTGGTGTAGACAGGGTTTAGCACAGTTGCTGACACATCAGATGTGGTCAATATGTAATAATATAGTAATCGTTTTCATTATTAATAATAATTTATATTAACTATCATGTTTTGAGCAATAATTATGTAAGTAATAATGAATGGTTGGATTCAATCTGCACCACAACCCAATGAAAAAAAAATTCTTTATTCTCTTTGATACATGAGGACAGTGATGCCAGAGAGGACCAGTGGCTTTCCTAGGTGAGGAGTACCTGGACAGCAGAGGGTCTGATTTCAGAGAGGGCACCCTGGCGCTCTTTGCTGTACTGAGATCCAGCCTTGATGTGTCTTGAATATTCCTGCCCAGTAGTTGAGGATAAGGGGGGCCCTGCAGGACTTTCGGTAGGGGATGGATGAGCTCCATCTGCGGTAGCACGTGGCATGAGCATGCCCAGGAATGGACAGGGCTGGGGTAAGAAAAACCAGATGAGAGGCTGTTATTGAAATTCCGGCAAGAGATGATGAAAGGAATAAGGATGAAAGACAGTGGAGACGGGAAGGAGCAGGTTTCGAGGACCATGGCAGAGGCGGAACTTGGAGAGTTTGGTGCCTTGTGGGAGGCAGGAAAAAAGGAGAATGACGTGTCCAGATTTTTGTCTATATAGTAGGTAAAACTCATAGTTTAAAATACCAAGAGAGAATGGTCCAGGGAGATGGTCTGTTTAGTTTTGGACAAGTTGACTTAGTTTCCTAGTAGATACCCTGGTAGTTGGATGTTGGTATATTGAAGTTCAAAAGCAGAACCCGAACTAGATTTGTGTGCTTTCTGCGCACCGATGGGGCGGAGGGTGGGGGAGGCCATAGGAGTGTCTAGGAAGACTGTGACGATAAGGAAACTGAGAGTGGAAGATGAGGAAAGACATCGGTTAGGGGGTGGGCAGAGGCCGTACCGTGTGTTAGGAGGTGCCTGGACATGCTAGGATAACAAATGCAGTCTGCTCTCTGAGTGGCTTGGCACAGCGGAAGTGTATTTCTTCCTTGTGCAAAATGTGATGAGGGTTGGCGGGGGCTCTCTCCATCTAGTGACTCAGGGAGCAAGCAAGCATCCTTCCATCTTGGGGACCCCAACCTCTCAACAATTGGCTTCCAAGGGCCCTGCAGAAGGAGAATAGCATTTATCCAGGATCTTAACAGCCTTATTTGGAAGAGATACCTATCATTATCCACAATTAATTGCAGGCCACCAGCCTAACTACTAAGGAGCCTGGAAGGGTTAATGAGCCCAGAAAGAAGAAATGATGTGGTGGGTGAACACGTACGAAGGAGTCTGCCGTCAACTCTCAGGTAGATTTCCAAATCGATTATGAATTTTAAGAATCTTTCAGGCATTATTCACCATAATTAAGTGTTGATGTCATAACTTGGGTGGGTAGGGGCTTGAGGTAGGATGGGTACAGGGCAGCTCTGCTCCATGGAGAGAGACAGGAAGACAGCAAAAGAGAGAAAAGGAGCTGGTAGGACTGTCCCAACTCTAGAGGCTGTGCAATTGGAATCCAACAGAGTCTACAAGAGGTATGGGAAATTTGGTCTAAGGAAGACCCATCTGCCTGGGAGGGCCCGGCAGTCTAAGTTGAAATTAAACTCAAAGCACATGATGATATCCAATCAACTCTGTTACAGCAGGACTCTACAGCCTTGGCGGGGGAATGTCTAGGAAATCAGAGAGCTGGGCATGGAGACAAAGCCAGAAGCCCATCATGTGTCCTGGGGGCAGACATTGACTTCAGCAAGTGCCCGTGGGTCATGCCAAAAATGTCAGATACTAGGCTTGTGCTGTAGAGCAAATTCTGAATCTCACCCCCAGGTGGGCCATGGGGTGATAGATGTTCTGTGTTGGATAAGACTGGATCACATTCTGAGCAGGGCAGAGCCCTAGGAGTAAAGGAGAGTCCATCTGGGATGTCCTAGGGAAGGTTTCCAGTCGCATCCTCCAGGCAAGTGGTTGGTCTGGCATTTAGGTCTGGGTTCTGTCTGCTCGCTGCTCCTGATGACCTAGGTCATGCTGGTTCAGCCTTTTATTCCTCACCCTCTCTGGGTGTTGGTTTCCTTATTCCTGAGTGGGGAGGGAGCAGTGAAGTAGATAACCCATGAGATCTCTTCCCCTTCTAAACCTACCGATCTGTAATTAATTGAGATACTGTAAAACGCAGTGCACGTTAATGTATACCGTTACGCACGCTGTTATTTGTATTAAGCATAGACAGCTCTTCCCCACGTTCCGAGTTAATGGGTGCCAACTGCAGATTTAGAAATTCATTTAGCGGGGCATTCAGAACGGGGACGCTGTATCAAAACCACATAAAACTTCTCATGAAGTTTAATTGCGATGCACTTCCCGAGAGAGGCAGAGCTGTTATCAAGTAAGAGCAATTCTCTAACGCACGCCGAGTTTGAAAATAAAACATAACGCTGCTCATAACCACACTGGCGATATTAGGAAAACCCAAGAGCTCGAAGCATTTGGAGGTTAAACATGCCTCCCTGTTCTATCAGAGGAGCACCTCATCTGAGCTTAACAGGTTCTGTGTTTCTCCCACGCATGGAAGCGTGGGTCTGGTGGAGCTCGTTCAGTGTCGGGGGCGTCAGGAAGACTTGGTGGCAGAAGCCCCTCTTTGCCCTTCTGAATAGGTCTATTTGAGTAACAGGATTTGTGATGAATCCAACACCCCTCATTCTCCTTTCCCCACAACTTCCCCATTACTTCCACCCACCAGTCCCAGGCCGTGCTGAGCTCCAGAAGACGACGTGCGCTCTGCACCACGTTCTCTTGAATTTTGGATCAGCCACTCGTGTATCAGCAAACTCTCCTGGAGGAAGCTGCGGGTCAGATTCCAGTGCAGGCTGTGTTCAAGAGCAAAATTCTTGGAAGAGTGGAAAGAAGGAAAGGAAACGAGGGCAACCAATGCCCTAAGGAAGAACCTGGTGGGAGATGGGAGTGTGCATAGCACTTCTCATCTTGTCTGTCCCCCCTCACCCCTACCACTTCCGGCCAGCATCACTCCCAGCCAGCACCAGAGGCCTGGCCTGAGTTAGGAGGATCTGAGGCACCTAGAAATCCAGGGACTTGCTGTGGTCATGCATTTAACAAGTAGAGGGTCTGAGTCGAGATTGGCTCCTAGTTGCTTATGCGGCGCATTGTCCCCCACGCTTGTCCCCGTGATTACCTGCCTGCTCCCACCCTCTGTGCCTCTGGGCCTGCTTCCTCAGCTCCTGCTTCTGCTAATGTGTGACTGTTCTTATAATGCCTCTGCTTCCCCTTTCCCTGTTGCTCCTCTTACCGATGTCACTCTCCATTTGCTTAATTTGCTAGGAACTCTAATGGGTATAGTCACCCTGCTTGGTCATCAGAAGACCTCCATGAAGATCTTGCTGAAGTCTGGAAGGATCATCCACCTGATTTGAATCCCACAGCTAGGAAGTGACCAAATGGGAATTTGGTCTGAATTTGAAGACCATTCGCTTGCCTGTAAGCCATATCCTTGCATGAAGCCAAAGGGAAGGGACTTTGCAATGGGACTTCATAAGACAAAGATCCTTCCCCAGGTACCATTTGTCTAGAGATGTAGGACTGAGATCAGATTGGGGAGGGGGAGACCAACAAAGTCCTGGGGTGAAAAAACACCTAAGAAGTACAGATTGTGTCATGCAGCGCTTGGCCGTGTGAAGGGCAGGGCTGGAGATGAGAAGAAATCCAGACTCAGGAGGCGAGGGGCTTCTGGAGAGCCAACAGAGAAGTGAATGTGGAGATTCACAGCATCGCAGAACCTGGTGGGCCCCTAAAGGCTGTTCAGTGAAGAGTTGTAGCCTAGAGGAAAGGAAGGGAGGGAAGGGAGGGTGGAGGGAGGAAGGAGAGGAGGAGAAGAGGGAACGAGGAGCAAAGACAGCATCCTTGCATCTCTGCTTTCACACTCGGGTGAGAGTAGACCTTTTCAGAGACATGAAGCTTATCGTCTACTATACTTCTGGTTTCCCAGAAAAGCTATATGACAATTTTGGGGTTTTTGAGACAAGTGACACAGAATCCCGTCATAGAAAGGGTAGTATGTGCTAGTGGTCCTCAAAACGATTTCTTCCCTTTCCTGCTGACCCCTCCCGGGGGTCACTGGAGAGGGAGAAGGTGGAAGCAGGGACAGCGTCACAAAGTACATTGAAAGAAAAGAGTCAGAGACCCTCTCTCTTCTCTGATGCCTACCTCCCATGCGTCCCTGAGCAAGACCCAGCCCTGGGGCCTCCCTGGGGCTCAGGCACATCATCTGTGGAGGAGGGACAGCAGTGCCTTTGGAGGCTGAGGTCACTTGAGACCCAGGAGAACAGGTATCACATCTCTCCGCCGTTTCCTGAACTTTCCCACGCACGTTCCTATGCTCCTCCACAGAACAGAGCTTGGACCTTGGCAGGTGAGGGATTATCGTATCCATGGTGGCGATGTGATCAACCATGTCATCCCTGAGGCTCAAAATGTGAAGTGGCTTTCCCAAGATCACACTCAGGAGAGCGGAGTCAGGGCTGGGACTCATATTTGCTTTCTTCAAACATCACTCCCCCAAAGGCAATCCCAACCCCTCCCTACCCTGCGGTTTTACCTCATGTATCTACATGTCAATGGGCCATTTTGATCATTCTTTTTGGAATGTTCCTTTCCTTCTAAATGATCCCTTCAGGTTCCCCAGTTGTGCAAATTCTCAGGAAAAATTTCATTTGCCTGATACATTTAGAATTTCGAATGAACATTTTGCCTCAAAACTTGGTTGGAAATGAACGCTTCTCTTGCAGATAATGCAAAACAAAGCCTGGGTTTAAAAATAAACAGAGCGCTAAGATGACAATTATATTGACAAGAATACCATAAACAAGCCCGGCTCCCGATCAGATGCCTTTCCAATGGCGTGCGTACCTTCAGCGTGTTGGTGTTGTCCTTTGTCTCCCTACTTAATTAAAATTGAGTACCTAACAAGGGCCATATTGTAAAGAGAATTTGTTTCTGAACTTGGCTTTACATGCAGCGGTCGAAACAGCCGTGTTTCTAGTCGCACTTCCTGCCGGCTTTGCTATATTGTGTATTTCTGTTTACTGTTTTTTTTTTTCTTTCTTTCTTTCTGTTTTATTTGGGAACAAATACTCAACTTTGGCCCACCTCTCGAAACATCCTTCTCACCATAAATTCACTGTGTAGGTAGATTTTTGCATGATACCTGTTTCAGGTGCTCCACTGCTTCTAACCTGATGGCTCTTAGATTTATCAAATGTCACCCCAACCTGCCAGGCAGGTTCCCGCTTGCCTGTTAAATTCATCCCATGCCTCTCATTCTGGCTTTCGAGGCCTTTCTTGACAAGTCTCCAGCCTGCATATTCCAGAAGCATGTCACACACAGATTATTCAACGTTTATCCATTTACTTACCAAGTAGTTACTATATGCTAGACTTTGTGCTGTGTGCTCTTACCACGTGCAAAGTGCTGAGAGAGACACAGTCCTTCTTTTCAAGATGTTCACAGTGTCTCTGGTTAATAAAGACACAGGCCAGAAAATTATGTAGCTAGCAGACCTCAACAGTGGTTACGTGGAGGTACAAAATGCTAGGTTGGTATAAAGAAAGGATGGGTCTCGCTGAAACTATCTTCTGGAAAGGGTGGCATGTGGATGGGACTTGATGGAAGAGCCTTTCAGAGACAGAGGTAAGGGAGTGTCACCCCAAGAAGGGCACAGAAGGAGTCCAGAACTTTGTCCTGGAAATGACCAGTGGTCCAGTGCCTTTGGAACACCAAGGGAAGTTGGGGAGATAAATTGATGAATCAGGCAGAAGAGGAATCCTGGGGCTAGTGTGTTAAAGGCTGTGAATGCCACATCAGGGATACAGAATATGATTCTATCAGAACATTTCAGAGTGTCCAACACACCAATCAATTTAGACACTTCATTATTTTCTCCAACATGCCTGGCCTTGCTCACTCCAGGACTTCACCCATGCTTCTCTCTTCCACCTGGAACATTCTTATATTTCTGCTCCTGAATTTCCACCCGTCCCTGTGTCTTCTGACTCTAGCCTGCAGTTCATCTGAAGTGCTGCTGTGGCCACAGAGACATTCGTGTGCTTATGTGCACGCACGTGTGTGTGTGTGTGTCTACAGTGTTTTACTCCCTGTATCTGCTTTCAAGCTTTTAGAGATTCCTCAGCATTTCTAATGAGCTAATGGTACTCTTGCTTGTTTTTGTGAATTCATTCCATTTTCTTGCCGTGTTTGAAATACATTCTCTGGCATTTGTGAGATATTTTTGTGAGCAGTAAAATAGTAATTCAGCCTGCCATCTTGAACCCATCACACAAGTTCTTGAAAGAGCCCAGAATCACCATTTCACTTTTCTTCCTCACGTCACAAACTTAAAAAACAGAACAAAAGTCTTCTCCCATGCAAGTACCAGAATACTGGTGTTTTCTTCCTTTAATGCCATAAGGTGACATTACACAAAATTATGTAGAGAAGAGGTATACTGTCCATTGACCCATCCTGTTCCTCCACTCCCACTAGGAAACCACAATAATACACAAAACACAAAGGTCCTCTTCCTTCATGCCATGCCAGCCCACCTGCTCTGGTCTGTTGCTCTTGGTACACAGACCTGAGTACATGGGAGAGGCCCAATGTATCCTTATTGAATGAATGATGACACCCATGGATCACTGAGTCCCTTGTGTAAGTTGGTTTGGGTGACAGGGAGATTCTTTTGCTTATCTTTGTACCCTGCAGTGATTGGACATTCATTCGATTCTTAGCATTTACCCTCCAGTAGATTGAATGATGCTGGTGATATTACTGCAAATAGCACAGAGCCACCCAGTGCACAGTGTTACCACCATGACACTGCCCCAGTTAACGGACCCCCTGGGAGGCTAGGCCATTTCTCATGATGTCAGCCATGTTAAATACAAAAATAACACACTCTGAATCAAGCATTACAGTATTGTGGTGGGAGACTCTCAAGACGAGAGGCTATTTTTGTTGCTTTTATTTTTTCTAATATAATATTAATAATAACCATTTATTTACTACTTACTATATGCCACACACTAGGATATATGCTTTGCAGGGTTATCGTAGTTAATATTCACAAAAAAGGTTATGAAGTAGACACTACTATTATTCCCATTTTATTGACAGGGAAACTGAGGTGTGGAGAGTTGAAATGGCTACCCAAGTTCACCCAGCAAGTATAGACAGAATAGGGTTTCAACCTCAGGTACTCTAACATTGTCGTTTGAGCTCTTAACCTCCTCACCATTTGCTCAAAATGTCATCCAGGGCCCAGGGCCAAAATTACTTAGCTTACAGATGTCAGGGACTCGTTCCAGATTGTTGGAGCTGAGGCCTAAGCATCTACTTTTTTTAATATTAGAGGACCAGGTGTTTCTTACACACACCAAAGATTTGAAGTCATGACCCTGCTTCTGTAGAGCCAGGGAGAGGGAGCCCATGGCTGTGTGCACACCTGAGGGTAGGAAGCAGCTGCTCTCTGGAGAACCACACGTCTCTTAATGGCAGGATGGGCTGGGCTGGGCTCTGGATTGGAGCTTCTCTGCCAAGAGTAAGGACTTCCTTAATTCCTTTCTTGGGAATCTGGTGATGCCTCTGTTCTGGGGTGGGAGAGGATGATGACCACGATCTCCTGCATTGTCCTCTCTTTAAACCATACGTACCTTGGAAGTCATTTCCTAAATAAGAGCCAATGCTGCAGACTTGGCCTGAAGACCCCCAGGCTCCTTGTCTTCTAAAGTGGCTCTTCCATACCTCTCATACCCAGCACAACTGGCACGTTCTCACTCTCCAGAAGGACATCCTTGGGGACCACCTTGATCCCTGGCAGAGAGATGCAGATGCTGAGGTCCTTCTAGTCGTGGCCCAGCTCATTGCAGGATTTTGAGTGGCTGCCTGAGACATGATGTGCTCACTCCACTCAGGACAGCAGCTGAGGGTCACTGTCTCTGTAAATAGACGGTGAGCAAAGAAGGCAAATGCCCTCTAGTGTTCTCCATTGCTGGATTTCTCCATTGGGAAAGTTATTGTTCCCTATCAATCAAAACTCTTTAGAAGATTGTTACCTCCTTATACTGGGTCTTTTTCTGACCTCCACCTGGCAGGATTCATCAAGATCTTAAGGGCACTTAGAAATGTCTTTTTTCCCCCAAAAACTTGAAGCCACAAGATTAGCATCAAGATCTGTTGTCTTTGGAAAATCCATTCAATACAGAAAATGTTTAGAGAACACTGTACAGACTCTGAATAAGGCACAGATCTTGTCACAGTGGCAATCGTGCTCTAGCTGGGAATAGGCAATAACTCTAAAACCAAGAGCCAGCCTAGAAGAATATGCTAAGTCTTTTGTGAAAACAGATGGGATATTTATTTTATTGAAGGGGGATTCTTAGTGAATTATACATCCTAATGATTTCAACTGCATAGGGCATCATTTCGGTTCAAATTTAACGTTATCTTTGTGCTGTATCACCACACCCCCTCTGCACACATTTTCCAAAAATATAGGATGCTTCCTTTAAGTTAGCAAAATGAAGAAAATGCACCAGATGAAGAGCTACGTGAAGGTCGTGATTGTGCTTATTCCTTGTCCTGTGGTCTGCCTGAAGTTGGGGTTTTCTGAATATTGGACAAATGAATGAATAAGGGAACCAGGATGCACTGTTTCCTGTGATTATGAACGGCCTTTAATATTTGCAATGTGTTTCCCCAGTTTCAAAATCTTATCACATACTTCAGCTTTTCTGACTGTAGTGAATGCTCTGTGAATAAGCAAGTGAGGTATTATTTTTTGTCATTCAAGTTCAGTGGACAAGGGGCTTGAAATTCACTAAGAATTAGCTAGCTGCAGCACATACATGCGGACATGGACAGGTTGCACCTTGATCGTTAGTCTGCCTAGATTTTGATCTCGGACAGATTCCCCTGCAGCACCCCAGGGCATTGGAGATGAATATCATTATTACTATAACTGAGGGTTTTTTTGTGGATTATTAATCTCTTCCTGAGTTGTCATTCAGGGATTATTAGTCTTTTTACCATTCGTGATAATCAGCATATTAAACCAAAAGAATGTTCAATCAAAAGGAGTTCACTGGATTCTAGTGGTTGATGAAAGAATTTGCATTTGGTGGATGCTGCTTTGCCTTCTTCTCTGAGTCAGCAGAAACGTTTGATCACTAATACTCTCCTCTCTTGACTTCCTGATTGTCATTCACTTCTGTCCCCCTCCTTTGTCACCCTGGCTTCTTTCCTTCTGTCTTCTTCTGAGTCCTTATCTTTTATCTGCTATTTAAAAGGCGCTGTTGCTCAGGTCTCTATCCTAAGCTTTTTCTACTTGTACACTCTCTCCCTATTTGATTTCTTCTACCCCTCATGGCTTATTTATATCAAAATGCTCATGGATTCCCAACTTTTATCTCTGACTTGTATCTCTAACCTAAACATTCAACTCACATACCCAAATGCCTACTTGGAATCTCATAGACCTTTTTTTCCATTCAACAAACACTTACTCATCATTTATTGTGTGTTAGGTAGTCTTCTAGGCATTGAAAATACAGTAAGGAAAAGACTTCAGGTAACTTATCCATCCATAAGCCATCAAAGTGGAACTTCATCTCTAAAACCTGTTCTCTAATTTGTCTTAACATAGCAAATGTACTGCCAACCATCCAGCTGTCTTAGCTGAAGACCTATGAGTTGTTGCAATTCTTCCATTTCTCCCATTTTTCAAATTCAGTCCATCAACAAGCTCTGTCAACCCTGTTTCTAAAATGTCTCTCAATTTCATCCACTTCTCTCCATTTTCTTTGAAACCACAACTAGTCCAGAAAGACCACCATCATCTCCTGGCCAGATGACCACCGTAGACTCCAGACTTCCTCTCTTAGACTCTTCAGTCCATTTTCCTCACCATGGCAAGAATGACCTTGAAATCTCATCAGACCTCATCCATCCCTGATAATCACCACTGGTGCTTTTCCATTGCACTTGGGCTAAGGTTCTTTACATGACCTGCCCATAAGTCTCCTGTGCAAGGTGGCCCATGGACACTTCTGCAAACTCACCTCATGTCATTCCTTCCTCATCTACTACTGCCTTGCAGCCCCATTAATCTGTGTGCTGGTCCCTGAATTTGCTTCAGCTCTTTCACACTTGGAGGTCTTCCCATGTGCCATTCCCTCTTCTTGGAATGTTCTTCCTTCTATTTATTGCCTGGCCCCTTGTTAACCTTTGAGCTAAGCTTAATTATCTGTTCAGAGAGGCTTTCCTTGTACTCTTTCTTTTTAAAAAAAACTCTGCCGCAGTACTCCATTCTTTAAAGAACTTATCACAACTTGGGATCATTTTATTGATTTTTCTGTTCATATTTTTTTCACTTCCTTCCCCTACAAGGCTACAAGCATCCTGAAGGTAGACACCAAGTTATCTTGTTCACCAGTTTTATTCCCTGTGATGAATCCAATGTTTGGTATGAAGCAGGCCCACAATAAATATTCGTTGATTTACTGAATGATAATTTTGCCATCTACAAAAGAGACAAAAGATACTTTTGCTCAAATTTAATCAAATATTTTCAGCATGTTATTAATTTTTTCTGTATAAAAACATGAACAATAGCCGAATTAGTGCTGATGTTAACACTAACAAGACTATTCAAGTTAAACATAGAATAGTCTTCATCTAAGTACACAGTCAATAAAATATTAATGTTGTCTTTCTTCTAGACCACAGGGTCACTACAAAGAGATGGTTAGGGAGATGCAGTATATGGTGGGGTTTGCATCTAACGGCATTCATCATCTGCTCATGCTAGTTTGAATAAACCTTAACCACGGATTGTTTTTGAGTCCCTCCTCTGTGCCAGACTCCACTGGGAGAAGTGAGACACCTGAGTCTTGGAGAAGCATCAGCCTGTGGAGAGAGGCAATTACAGATGCGACTCAAGGAAGACAATGAGACTGTAGAAGCATTTGGTGAAGATATAGAAAAACATATATTCTTGGGGCGCCTGGGTGGTGCAGTCGTTAAGCGTCTGCCTTCAGCTCAGGGTGTGATCCCGGCGTTACGGGATCGAGCCCCACATCAGGCTCCTCCGCTATGAGCCTGCTTCTTCCTCTCCCACTCCCCCTGCTTGTGTTCCCTCTCTCGCTGGCTGTCTCTCTCTGTGAAATAAATAAAATCTTAAAAAAAAAAAAAAAGAAAAACATATATTCTTGAATTGAATAGGAGAAAGAAATCAAATTTTTCCTCTAATATAAGAAAAGGCTTCATGGTGGTGGTGACATTTGGTTGAGCTGTTAGGGTGACAATAGTCATAGAATGGCAAAAAGGAAAAGAGTCAGTAGAAAGAAGCACGTGACTTTGGCATTCTACTTCACGGGCTGCGAAACACATTCCCGGTCTTATTTGACTCAACAATCCTCAAGATGATGGGGCAGGCATTATTACTCTTTTGTTATTGCTGTTGTAGTTGTCTGCTCGCTTGTTTTAACAGGGGATTAAGAAAGAGAGAATCAGCATGTTTTTCCCAAGGACACCTGTCTAATGGCAGCAAGAGGTCTTGAACCACAGCTTGTGAATCTGGACTTTTGACCTCAGCTCTGTGCTAGGCTGTTCCATGTATGTTGAATTAAATGAGTGGCCCCAGATTCCTCCTCTTCATCCTTCTACCAGCTTCCATCCCACCAGGTTGAGAAGGACCCTGCAATGACTCATTTCTTGGTAGAGGGCTAGTCCTGATTCATCAAAGCTGTCACCTGTCAAAAAGCCCCCCAAACCTTAAGGGGAACATGTTTTCCCTTTTTAAACAGTCTCAAGAGCCGGGAAGATGTCCAAGACCCCTGCCTCCTGGGCCCACGGGCACTGTAGAATGGCAGTGGACCCACTGTGGCAACTGACTATTTCACAAACCATGAACTTCAGCCCACTTTCTCTTCTAGAGCTCTACATATCCCGTGAGAGCCCTTTCTCTGGAATGGAGTCATTTAAGGTGGTCAAGACTTCTCTGTCTTAATTAGATAATAAACAAGCCTTAGCAAGACGGCTGCAGTCTAAAGCAGCACCCTGGGGATCTCAGGAAGGAAATGTGAGCACAGGGATGCCCCCAGACTGCTCATCACTGCAGTCACTCAGGACTGAAGGAGGCCATTGCTTGGAGCTTGAACCAGTGCTTCTTGGGCAACTTAAGTGCTGGCTCCAGGAGGAGGAGACAACAGGGAAGACAACATGGCAGAAAGAGGAGTGCTGAATGCTCTGGACGGGGGCATCCGGCTAGCTCAGTTGGTAGAGCATGGGAATTTTGATCTCAGGATCATGAGTTCAAGCCCCACATTGGGTGTGGAACCTACTTAAAAACCCAGACAAAACAAAAACCCAAATGCTTCTGTGGAGGTGAGAAGACATGCATTTCATAGCGTGCTGTCCTACTAGAAGGACTTCGAGAACCTTTCTTTCAATATACAAACTCTGTCCCACGTATTACCCGATCCTTACTCTAACCAACCAACCACCTCATATATGCATACGTGCACCTGCTTCTTATGACATTTCCGGGTGCTGAGAGCCAGGACAAGGGAAGGGAAGGCATATAGGCTGTGCTGATAAAGATACAACTAACTCATTATCTAAGTGACCATTTCCAGAAGGATGATACGGTGCAGGCCTGATGGGGGAGTTTGAGAGGCTAAGAAGACAATTGGAATTGTTATGCCTAATGAAAAGTCAGGCACTTCGAGACCTCCCCTGTCTATTGAAGGAGATAGGCACCGGGGCCCCGGGTTCTCAGAGAACCTGCCAAGATTCAGAGGCGTTAGGTAGAGTCTGAGAAGACCACCACTCAAGTGATGGCTAAGATTTGACTTCATTGCCTCTTCCCTTAGCACGACTGCCTCCTCCTTACACTGTCATTAACCCTCTGTTAACCTTGACCTTTGGTTCAAGTGGGCTGCACACTATAGCTTTGTGCTCGTGGTGCTAGGAGGAATGAAAGCCACATGTTGCTGCTGAGTGAGAGACCAAGGGAGGCGGTCAGGACACGGAGGCAAGCCAGCATGGTTGATCAGTGATGAAGAGGAAGAGAGGCCGTGGAGACGTGGGCATCCAGGGCTCTTGACTCAGAACGCCTTAGCGGTGTTGGAGATAGGAATGCTCCACTGAGCCTGCAGCGGGGCCCAAGCTAAGGATGCCGGCTGAAGGCAGGGGCCAAGCAGATAGCACAGTCCGACTCCACACACTGGCCAAAAGGACTCTGTGAATCACACCAGGCCCAGGCCAGCTCAGCGTGGCTTCCGGTTCCATAAAAGACATGGGGCTGAGTGGTGAGCGCGTGCTTACAGAACATCCCCAAGGATCCCAGGCCCCTCCCACCCCCCTCCAGCCCACCAGCACCACAGTCTTCCTTTCTCTACTGCTTGGCCTCTGGCTTCACCCACCTGACCCTTCCCCGAGCTGGACCCAGGCGAGCAACAGAGCAGCAGAAGAAAACATGCGGATGCCTTCCAGTTACTGGTACACTGGGAGGACATATCAAGAAAGAGGTGTGGATGGTTTCCACGAACTTAGGAAAATAAGCAAACCTAACAGAAGGCTGAGCTCCACAACTGCGCGATGCCTACATTCCTTCATTCGTTCATCGCAAGTCATTGCCGCGCTCGGCCCCCACCCACCCTCTCTGCAGACCTCGGCTCCTGTGCATTTCAGTGCAACCTGACATCTCAATGGAGCTGTTTCTCTGGGGCTCTTTCCTCCTTCACCCCAAACCTCCATCTGTCCCTTCCCTCTTCTCTTTTCCTTCCCAGTGGCAGTTTTTTATTTCAGAAGAAAACTTATGAAAATTTTTGAAACACGCACTACAAAGCGAAACCTTATTTTTTTTTTTTTTAACATTCGGCAGAGAACTCCCCCACCCCAAAAAAGGCAGCCATGTCAAAGACACTGCCTCCCCCCTTTGACATTCATGCAGTGCTCAGAGTCAGCTGGGGTCTCGGCTCTGACAAATTTGCATCTCTTTGAATGTGACGCTTGAAAAAAGCCGGAGCCGCTAGATTAAATTTTTTTTTTTTCCGTCCAGAAAATGAGAAAAGCCTCTATCTCTCTGCAGAGTCTACTGGGAAGATCTTTATTCTGATTCTTGTTAGAATTGTTTATCACCCTGACAGGCCAGACTCGGACGAGATAAAGGCTCCGTTCCATCACGGGGCCTGACAGTGGTAGGACATGCAGAAAAATGAAAGGAGCAGGAGAAAATATTATTAATAGATGCCGACTTGCTTTGCCTGCATGGCACGTCAGGGAAGGGAGAGGGGAGCCATAGCTTGATTGCAGGCCTATGAAGTTCTGTCCAAAAAAGAAGCTATTTTTCATTAAGTGATAGAAGGGCCTTTTTCATGTTCTTTCCTGAGGAGCTGATAACTTATGCAGTTTATTCTAACCCTGCTGATTTCTGTCAGGGGAAGAAAACCCCTGAAAGATGGCTCTGACTTGTCCTTTTCAGGAAAGGAGGCTAGTTTGACAGACACAGGCAAAGTCGGGAGGCCCGGCCCGGACGGGCTTGTGGTCCCAGCTTCTGGCTGGGTGCGTGCTGGAAGCTGTGAGTCTTAGGAGGGATGGGGAAGGGGAAGGAAACACTGAGTTCAGAGCCTCTTTAGCTTTGAAGGGGGCTCGGTGCATGGAAATGCAGAACTTCCACGTGGGGGTCCGTGTGGACGACTCCCTAGCAATGAGTCCTCGGGGCTCCCATTCCTGGATGCCCTCCCAGCCACATTGCTGTTTGGTCTCGCGACCCCGTAATAAAATACCACGGGCTGGGTGGCCTGAGCAACAGACCTGTACGTTCTTGGGCTCGGAGGCTAGGAGTCCAAGATGAAGGTGCTGGCGTGTTGGTTTCTGCTGAGGCCTCTCTCCTCGGCATGCGGGTTTCTTCTCTGTGTCCATATGCCTTGGTGCCCGTTTCTCTTTTTATAAGGACGCTGGTGCTTTTGAATAAGGCCCACCCTCATGATCTCATTTTACCTTAATAATCTCCTTAAAGACCCTGTCTCCCAAGACAGTCACATTTTGAGATACTGGGGGTGAGGTCTTAGACGTACAGATCTGAGGGGGACACAATGGAGTCTACAGGTTGAGTCTATACAGCGATTGCTTCCATTTGAGCTTTTTTGGGTTCATGTGGCAGAAGCTAAATGGGATGTGATGCCCACACGGTCCTGCTTTCACTTGGGAACGGGGGTTGTACAGCTCTCTCTGGTGGACAGACCCTTGGCACCAAGGGGAAGGCCCTTATGAGGGTCTTATGAGGGCAGCTGGCCTCTGACAGCCCTTCCTTCCTGATAGAACAACCATGGGGGAGGAGGGAGGAGCCACGGGCAGGGCTTTGCTGGAGTGAGTGCCCAGTGCCTGCACTGAGGAACTGAGTGTCCCAGGGCAAGCCATGTAACTCTCTATGCCTCAGTTTCCTCTCCTGTAGAAGTGATGGCATTTTAGTGGCTGCTCGAACTGAATGAGGATTGAAAGGGATCGGGAGAGGCAGCAGGTCCTCACTTACGCCGGAAGGTCATTCGGATATTTGAGCTGATCCTTGGTGCTAAGGGGTGATCTGTGGCGACGTGTCCCAGCCTGGTGCCCGTGCTCCCAAGGGCATCCTGTGAGCCTGGATGCCTGACCTTCATCCAGACATGTACTGACCCAGAGTCTGGAAAGGGTCTGCCCCAGCAGTTTGTGGGAGAAGATGAATTCCTTTTGTAAGCTGAGCTGTGACCCTGAACCTCTTCTCTCCTCCCCCTGACAGTCAGAAGCCTGGCTGAGGGTTCTGTGAAGACTCCACTGGGACATTCCACCACACCAGGAAAATGCTGGAATTCATCAATTTCATAGTTTGTTGTAGTAGGGGCTGGGGAAACAATCTTGGGTAAACTACAAGTAAGGGATGTGCTAAGGGCACCTCTGTCTCTGCGGGGTCTGGAACATTTGGAGAAGACAATGGCCTTGGGCTTCAGGGAGTAGAGTTTGGCATGGAATAACACTTGTGCTTTGTCTGTGTCGTTTGCCACCTTAGACCATTACTTACCCCTTTCGAGCTTCGGTGTCCTTGTGCCTTAGTGGAAACGATAATTCTAGATAGAGTTGTATTTAATAAAGTATCTTCATTGTTTGGCATAACCACCGCAGTACATACGTACTCAGTTTACAATAGTCATAATGCTGCTTTTGCTATTAACGATGATGACGATGATGACGGTGATGATGGAGATGGTTATTTGCCTGAAAATCAGTAAGCACGCAACACTGAACATGTGCTGGGACACTTAACATGTGTCCTTGGTCTATTCTTGCTTACATTGATCTAATTCCTACAAAAACCCTAAGGACTAGGCGTCACAATTACCCCCATTTTAAAGATGAGGACCTTGATGCTGAGGAAAAGACAGTAACTTGTCCAGGGTCATACAACTAGTAAGACTGTATGCCTGGTTGGGATGATAGGGTGTTGGTTGGAGAGTTGGGCAGGGTCTTTTACTCTACTGCGTGAGTTGTAGAAAGGGGACTGAGGAGGGGGAGGACCCAAGAAGTATGTGCTTACTCTAACATCTAGATATGAAATATAACTTGGGTTGGTTGGAACTCTTGATTTATTGGGGACAGACCACAAGCTGAATCATGGAGTCTGATAGAAATCATTTCCGCTCTCACAGATCGAATAGCTAATAAATGAGCAATACTATCAAAAAAGAACTGGAGGATCCCATGTGTAAAGGATCCCATGTGTAAAGGATCCCAGCAATGGCATGAATAGACCACATGATTACTTCAGGGGTTAATCATGGACTTGCTTATCCTTCAAAGAACAGGTTAAAAGTCACCCCCTCAATAAAGGCTCCCGTACTCTCCCAGCATAGGAGACTGCCTATCTTCCACAGAAACTCAGCATTTGCAATGCATCTGCAGGTGTCACCACACAATATGATCATATATTGATTTGTGTGTCTTTTCTCCTTGACTTTCCCACTGGACTGATGAGACTCTGCAGCACCCAGGGCTCTTTCTGACACCAAGATGGTGTTCAGTGAATGTTTGTGAATAGAACCATGGAAAATAAATAGTCTCTGAATCCTAAATACATTGAATATGAATCCTAAATCTAGAGGGAAAAAAGAAGCATGATACTAGAAGAGAGTGGATGTTTAATTCTGAGAAATGGATCTTAGAAATGATGATTTTTAAATTAATATCTTAGAGTTACATTGCATTTCATTCAACATATTCACAGCCCACGCCAGGCACCAGGGTGGTGGGGGGAGGGGTGGGGTGCAAGGATCTATGGCACAGGAGCTTAGTCGGCTTTGTCGTCTCTGAGTAACCCAAGGGAGAGGGTGAGGCTTACAGATAGAAGGATGGGAGACTCAGAACTGAGCCTTTGGGTCCCAGGAGTGGAGGTTTCAAGGGTGAATGGGGTTGATCTAGGCCATCAAGGGGACAAGAACATTCCAAGAAGAAACAATGTGTGAGTTGAGCGATGATGAGCTGAGAGACAACTATCGTGGTGTCAGAGTGAGCTTTGGGCGTGGTGTTAGAAGACGTGTGTCCTAATCATGGCTTTACCCCTTCTTCAGTGTAGCTCAGCTGACCTATCCAGGTTCGAATTCTCATCTCTAAAATGAGAGTGGCCAAGTAGATAAATGAAGGACTTTTTCTCAGCCAAGTGAGTTGGGTGATCCATGGGGTTCCTCTCTTTGATGGATTGAACATGAGGTCCACTCAGAACGGACTAATTTCCTTCAGACACAGTGAGGTGTGGTGAAAAAGCTTCGGAGCTGGGGGAGGGCTGTTTTCTAGTTTTGACTTCTTTGCTTTGGACCAGTTTTGTTTAGTTCAACCAGCATGACTACGGTGCTCACTAGGAGCCAGGCGTTGGGTAATGTGGACACACTTGAGTCGAAAGGGGCTGCTCCTGCTAAGTATGTTAAAAGAACAGATTTAATTAAAGAAGGACTGTCGTGGGCATGCAGAAATGTCGGTGGCTCTAGTTGCATACCATATTCAACACTTAAAAATAAAGCTGAGGAAGCAGATTCCATTTCTCTCCCAAAACACTTACAATCTAGTTGGAGAGACAGCCATATTTATTTCTTCTTCTTTTTATTCATTTCTTAAATACGTATTTATCCTCTCTGAGCCTCAGTTTCTGCATCTCTAAATTGGGACTAATGCTGGTTTCACCTTTACACGATTGCTCTGGATGCTAATGGATACTCTAAAGGATAAATATATAAAATTTTTGCACAGAAGCTGGTACTGAATGAGCATGATATATATATATATATATATATATATATATATATATATATGATGTCTATATATATATATAGACACATCTATATATATATAGACACATAGGATACACATATATATATTCACTGCCCAGAACAGTTTCTGACATGAGGAAGATGGTCAATAAATAATTGTTGAGTGAATAAATAAATAAAAGTTTATGGCTGCTATTGCAATAATTGTCTATTGTGGGCCAAGCACTCTCCTGGGTCCTCAGGCAAATTCTACATTGTAGTTTAATAAGTATTATGATATAGATAAGCACAAGGTACCCTATGGACTAGAAAAAGAACACCTAAAGTTGCCTGAAGAGGAAGCCCAAGGATGGTTTCTGAAGAAGGAGTGCCTGAGCTAGGGCTTAAATAACAGCAATAGCCAAGAGATTGGGGTGGGGAAGACTGAGAGGGAAGCGAGTGTGTTCCAGGCAGAGGGACCAACATGGACAAAGGCACAGTAATGTGACACAGCAGAATATAAAACTAAGTGCTACCGGGTTTTAAATGTGGGAACACAGGAATCAGCTGCAGGTGCCACTAGAGAGGGTGTTGGGCACAATTTACTGCAGGCTTGTTCTAATTCTGAACAGATGTGGAACCGAAGCAAGGTTTGAAGAATGATAACATGACTAGACTTACATCTTAGATCACCATTGAGGCTTCCTTGTGCCCTTGTTTTCTTCTATTCACATCCTTGTTTGTATGTGCATACAATATCATTCTTCTGTTAAATGGGGGCCTGTGGGTACATCCCTGAGGGTACCTGAACCTGATGTGGACTGTAATTGGAGCTAAACCAGTCAGGCATGGGGTTCATGGATTTTGCATCTGAAGTGGATTAATGCCATCAGGAATAAAGTAGCCGGTGTGGGTCCATCTTGGTGGAGGTACTTGGATAGTCTATCAGTTCCTACCACCCCGATCCAGAAGAGGGCCCATGACTTCCTCCTGTAGCTACAGCATCTCAGGATCTTCCAGTCTCACTGACGATGTGGCTGCGATCTGCTGTCACCTTCAGGCTCCCACCTGCCTTTTAGTCTTAGGCAAATCCCTCCCATTGGCAGAACATAGCTTGATCACATCGGGTGATCACAGAGACTGGGGAATGGAGTTGCCAGGTTTCTAGCCCCTGCCATTGAGGAGAATACAGAGGAGCAAGGGTGTGGTTGACACAACACAGACACATAGGATACTGTCCTCCCCATGGAAGCATTACAGTGTTAATACAAACAGTCTGGGTGAAAGCCAATGAGGAGAAGAACCAGCTGTTCCAAACTGGTCAGGCACTTAACACTGGCATGTAGATTCTCCTAGCAGAAAGCTTTCCATCTTACTCATCTTTCTAACCTGAATCCAGGCTCCCAAAATAAGTACTCCACAAATATTTGTTGACTACTTGATGGGTCCCTTTTGTTCCAGTGGTGGCTAGAACTGGAAGTTAAAACCGTTTCCATTGTTAATTCCCATATGGGTCCAAAGACCTTCTTCATGTACAAATATTCATCCATGGGTGGCTACACTGTTTTCCGGGAAGGCCCAAACCTCACAGACATGTGCCTGTGTGAATTGCATGAACTTTAGTTAGAACAGGCAAACTATGGAAACAAACTGACCCCAAACTCTAGTAGCTCAGATATAATAACCTCCAAGGCAAGTACATCTGGTAGCAGGCAGCTTTCCTCCATGTTGTGGCTCAGGGGCCCAAGCTCTTCCAATCTGTGGCTTTGCCAGTACCAGTGTCTTGCCGTCATCTGCCAGGAGGGGACAAGAGTGTTAGGTAGACTCACTGCTTCTTAGAAAACTCTGCAGAATAAGTGACACCCACCACTTTGGCTGAGTCCACTGGCAAGAACTAGTGTCATGGTGACACCTCACTGCAAAGACACTTGGAAACGTGGAAGAGCTACACGTACAGAGAAAGAAAAGGAAACTGGCTTCCAGTGACCAGCTGTCTCTCCCACAGTGTGTGTGTGTGTGTGTGTGTGTGTGCGTGCGCACGCATTGAGTTAAAATGGCAGAAATGACAAACGCAGTTGAAAATCATCTTAACAATTATTTAATTGGCTAGAGTTTTACAAGATATTCTTGTTGCTGTTGCTTGCGGTGTTTTTTTTCCTAATAAGGGAGAGAAAATGATCTTTTTGAAAACTTATTGTGAATTTTGCTTGGTAACTCATGCACCATCATTTCATGACTCCTTGCAGGAATAGTGAGCTACGTTCTATCCTTTGTCCTTTGCAGATAAAAGTCTCCAGAGACACAGAAGTTCTTTAACATTTCCAAGGTCTCAGAGCTGTGGAATTGTACAGAAGATTTGAACCTGAGTTTGCCTGATGCCCAAGGTTAGCCCTATTCATTGAGCTCCTCCCTCCCAATGGGAGCTGGGAGAGTCTTCGCCATCAAGAGGCCATGAAATGCCCTGAGGAACAAGGGCACTGGGGGCATGTCCATTCATGGATCACATGGGAGGTTTGCATAGTCATTATACAGGAAGGTCTTCATTTTCACAACGAAATGTGCTCATTTCCAGTTTTCTAAAAAAAAAAAAATGTGTTTTTTCTAGATTATCTTTAAAAAATACTTTTGATAAGGACATGAAGAAGAGAAATGTTTTTCTACTACTGGAGTAAATAATAACCACTGCTCTGCAATGACAGCCAGAGCCTAGGCTGAACTTCACTGAGGGGGAGATGTCAGGGCAGGCTGGCTGTGCCAAGAGGGGAGCGAGGATCCTGCAATGGCTCAGCACTCCACACCTTCAGCCGCTGTGGCTCTGAGTGGAAGTGAGGCCCATTGTTGCCACAGCTTTCAGCTTTTCAAGAGCATCTTCCAATCTAAATGTAAAATTCCAACTTTAAATATTGGATCACATGGAAAAAAAAAAAGAAGATAACACAAGTCACATCTGTGGGCTGAATTCAGCACCTGGGACAGCAGCATTGTGACCTCTGCTTTTGGGGACACTCTTGGCCATAGGTCCACACTGCAGGATTGCACTCAACACCGCAGCCTCTGCTCTTTGTGCTTCAGACAAAGCCACTGCACTGCCAAGGACACGCATTTCTCCAGCGCCTGTTTGGCACATCGCAGGCAAGTAAGGGGCACGTCTAACTGCCCATGCTCAGCCAAACCAAAGGACAAAGGCAGAGAGGCTCTCTCTGGACCTTGGGGGAAAATACAGCTCTCTCAGGCAGAAGACGCAAATGTTCTCGTCTCAGTGTAATTAGGAACAGCAAAGAAACTCAGACATGTGCCCCTTCTGTGTTGGCAACGGATATGACAGAACTACATGAGGCGCAAAATACAGGCTGTGTGTGTGTGTGCATGCGTGTGCGCCCGTGTGCGTGCACACTGTGCTGTATGCTGCTTGCTGCCCAAGTTTCAGGGTGATTTCTAACTTGAAGCTGAAGAGATGGGATATTATGTCTTTTTAAAAAATGTAACCAACCACAAACTTTGTTTGGTGTAATTTTAGCAGGGATGTGAGTTTGCCAAGGTGCAGTATGTCATTGTGGAGCTACTGTTTTGACAAAATAGTATATATATGTGTGGTTGCGTCTGTGAGTGTGAAGAAGACAAGCAAAAAAAATGGTATATATATATTTAAGGACGCAATAAAGGAGGGACAATAAATGTAAATCAGAGAGAAGTCGGCGAGGTTCACTGTTGTCTCAGGTCTTCATGGAAGCTGTTTGTAAAGACACACCTAAATTTTCAGTTGATGATTGAAACACTCTTCATCAAATATCTCTGGAGTCTGCTCTGTGCAAGACATTGTGGGAATCCTGACCGTGCCTATAGACGTAGGACGTGTCCCTGTGCTCCAGGACCCACCGTCCACAGGAGACAGCCATGCAGATCTACAGGGAACTGCCCTGCAAGTCCATAAGCAACCAAAGTGGCCAACGTTGTTATTATTCTAATTCATGCAAAGCTCTTGGAGCAGGGCCTGGCATGTAGCAGCATGCTCAATAAATTAATAGGCACGGGGCAAGGTGTTTTGCATGAGCATTTCTTATTCTTATACCAACCTCGGATTGGATCATATAACAAAGGAGGCAAAGCTTAGCAAGAGGCAATATTGCAGCGTGATTAAAAGATGAAGGCAAGGCTCGGCAACTTACTACTTTGGTCACTTAATCGTATTGTTCTTCAGGGTGCTTGTCTGTGATTTACAGATTATAACAACGCTATTGTATTAGTTAGTTGTGGTGCAAAACCAACGACCACAGACTTCAAAGGCTAAACCAGAACCATTTATTATTGCTTATGCATCTGTGGTTCAGCTGATGTATGGCTGGTGTAGGCTGGGCTCAGCTGAGTGGTTCTAATTTCAACTGCAGTAGCTCTGTCTCCTTGCTGAAGCTCCGTGGCTGGGTGGGGTGGCTCTGCTCCACGTGTCTCTCATCTTGCTTGGGCAAGTGGCCTTGCGAAGGCAGGTTCTTCTTGTGGCAATGGCAGAGATATAAAAGAGCAAGCTTCATCTTATAAGTATTTTTGAAGCTATTGGTCACATCTGAATGGTTGATGAAACATTGGTCAAACTGAGTCACATATCCAAGCAGAGTTAGTCAGTGGAGAAGTGGATTCTTCCCCTTGGACATGGAGCAGGAAAAATAATACATATTTCTGAGCAATCAACCAAGCTATCTACCTCATGGACTTGTTTTGAGAATTATATGTAAAAAGCTATCTAACACAAAAAGTTTAGCACACAATGAAGGATCAACAAAACCAGATAATTTACCATTAATACCATTCTTTATTTGACAGATGACCCCCTGAGATTCAGAAAATTTAGGTAACTTATCCGGGATCACATGGTAATAAGTAAAGAGCCATAATTCAAACCCTTATTGTCCAAGTTCCTTTTTTTTTTTTTTTTTTGATGGAAGTCCATGAACCTGTCTGGCGCTATAAAATAGATTTTATTTTATTTTATTTTATTTATTTATTTTTAAAGATTTTATTTATTTATTTGACAGAGAGAGAGACAGCCAGCGAGAGAGGGAACACAAGCAGGGGGAGTGGGAGAGGAAGAAGCAGGCTCATAGCAAAGGAGCCTGATGTGGGGCTCGATCCCAGAACGCCGGGATCATGCCCTGAGCCGAAGGCAGACGCTTAACTGCTGTGCCACCCAGGCGCCCCATAAAATAGATTTTAAAGCCCCCAACAAGGCAGTTTATTCATGAATATTTGAGTTGACCCTATTTAGGAAAGAAGATCTCAGACTTTGAGAATTGAGAGACTAAAACAAGATGAACAAACACCAACTCCCAGGGGCAAGAGCACAATGATAAATCACAGCTGCTACTACTGTGCGTTGAAGCCCCTGTTCCAGGTAGCAGATCAGGAGACCATGGGCCTGGGCTTTTAGGTCAAAGCAGATCTTCCCTCTGCTCTGTCTGCTCAGACTCAGCTGCTTGACCCTTTGGGTGGGAGCTGAGAAATATGAGCTGGCTACTACAGCTTCCTTTCTATATTCAATCAGACCGCGGGAAGGAAGAGATTTCCTCCAGATTCCTTCATTTGCTAAGATTTATTTCCCCCCTGTGATCTCTCTTTTCCTCCCCTGAGGATCTTGAATTTATAAGTATTGAATTTTTTAGAACTCTCTGAAAGTACTACATTAAATGCAGAAAAGCGTGATAAGCTCCCCGGGCACTTTGTAGTACTCTCTGTCATGGCCTTTATATATTGACTTAAAGGATCTGCTTGTTGCATGTTGGAGTCCACCTCCTGCCCTCTCCTCACTCTGTCTCCTCAGTCCTTAGATGGAGAACTCCTTGTATCACTGGATCCAACACAATGCCCTTATCAGGCCAGATATTCAGAAACTATGGTTGAATGAGTGAGTGAATGTTAAATGAATAAAAATATAATGAATGAATGAATGAATGAATCAATCAATCAATTATACATCAATGGAAAGATGGGTGAATGAAGGAGTGAATGGGTGAGTTTGTTACATGGGTGTGTGGATGGGGGGCATGAAAAAGTGATTGATGAAGTGACATGTTAAATTCTTTTTTTTTTTTCAAAGATTTTATTTATTTATTTGACAGAGAGAGAGACAGCCAGCGAGAGAGGGAACACAAGCAGGGGGAGTGGGAGAGGAAGAAGCAGGCTCCCAGCGGAGGAGCCTGATGTGGGGCTCGATACCATAACGCCGGGATCACGCCCTGAGCCGAAGGCAGGCGCTTAACCGCTGTGCCACCCAGGCGCCCCGTGACATGTTAAATTCTTCGGTCTCTCCTAAGCCTCCCTTAAAATCAGTCTTTGTCAACCACCACATCTTGGTCAAACAGATCTGGTTAATTACATTCATTCTGTCCACTTTAGCCTGTAGGAAGGAGGGGCCCTGTATGTGTCATAGTAAGGAGAGTCAGTAGTACAGCTTTGAGGGAAATCATGAACTTTGAGACAATGGACTCCTGGCCTTTGTCTAACTGTTGATTATGTTGCTATTGTAGCAGGGCAGAAAATTCAGGTATGATCTCTGACCTCATCCAACTATGATTGCTTGTTTACCTGTCAGGTAAGCAAATAAAACCTGTGGTCTGTATGTGTGGGGGGATTCTTGAGGGAAATGTTACTGAGGGAGCATATCATAAATTGCCACATAATTCTAATAAGACATTTCAGACTGTGTCTCTGGGTCAATGCTGTCAGCTAAGCAAGGCAGGACATGGTAACACCACACGGTGACCCCAGGAAGATATATCCCCAGAGGAGTTCCCAACATGGCCTTGCCCATTCTCTGGGAGTGGGCACTGCCTAAATGATCTCTCTCCCCTTCAAGTTCTAGTGGAACTCTTGCTTGTGGCTCTCTTGCTTCTACAAACAGGCTACCTTGGACTCCCACGGACCTTTGTGTGAGCTACAGCCAGCTGGAGAGTAAATTCCACTTCGACTCCCCTCTAATTGACCAAAGGGCACAACTTTGGCTGACTATGAGGGTAATGGTAACAATAAGTCCTTTCCAACTGTATTGACTTTGTTCAGGGCTCCAGAAACACCTTCATAGAAAAAGTGATGGGATATCATAGAAAAGAGAAACCACCCAAGTAGACTCTAGGGGGCCCAGGAGACATATCTTGGAGGAAGTGGCACCAGAAGTAGGCTGTGATGAGTGAGAAGAACTTCCAAATGCAGAGTTTGGGAGAGAGGGATGCATTTCAGAAGGCAGGAACCCCTGAGCAAAGTGTACAAACAAGAACAAGACGGTTTAAAATGTGAGATCTTGAGGAGTCTGATATGATTACAGCAGTTCACTCCCTGTACATGAGAAAAGAGTCCGAAACCACATAGGAAAGCATCAACTGACACTTTGGTCCTATGTGACCTCTGGGATACCCAGGGGGTCTTGGTAGGTTTGGTGAACCCAACTGAGCTCCATCTAACAGCAAAGGACTCAAACTACACACATCATACGCTATTAGAATCTCTTTCGCAATCCTTATCATGGCCACTGGCATCCCCTTACCCCACAACATCTCTGCCAACTTCCTGTCCCTGGGTGTTCCATCCTGATATAAGAATATCTTCATCATACTCTGTCTGTTCCATCTATTTCTATGGATGGATGGGGTCTTCTCTTCCTGAGGGATGAAGAACTAACTTCGTACTTCTGCTTTCTCCAGGGCTTTTCAAAATGTCAACTGGCTTAATGTATCCTTTTAATGTCTCTAATGGCCAGGATAGGGAATAGGAACGTTAGCCATAAGAAATGCTAGGGACACATTGACATCTGCATAGAGTTTGTCTAATATGCAGAGGTTAAAGAAATTTCCTCCTTCTAAGTCCCCAACCCCCTCTGTGTACACTGAGTGTTGACAGAGGAAAACCATAGGAGATATGACTAGAAAGTTAAGTAAGGAACAGATTGCTGATGATTGAAATGTAAACATGGCGGAGATCTGGACCCAGTAAATTGCATATAAAATGACATTCTGGAACATGGTCTTAAAATGATAGAGTCCAAGCATTTCTACATGGCTTCATGGGAAAGCCTGAGCCAGTGTTGACTTTGAACTTCATGGCCCATCTATTCCTTCTGTTTTATTCTCACTTGAGCCACATAGAGATGGTCATCATTCTTTGAACATGCTGCGAAATTCCATAACACTAAGCTTTTGTGTTTTTTTTTCCCACTGGCCTTCCCACCATTCCCATCTCTTGAATCCATTAGACCAAATTTCAAAAAACCATCCTAATAAAATATTGGCCACCATTAAAAAGCTCACTCTCTACTTGACATACTTTTTTTATACTTTGGTCACAGCCATGATCCCAGAGTGCTTTAATTTGTGTAATACAGCCCTCCTTTACCTACCAGTTCATGAGCAACTTGTGAGCCTAGAATCCATTGCCACTTTTGCCACATTGCCCGCCCTCAGTAATGTTTACTGTTGGAACAGAAGAATGAGCTCATGTACCAATGAATGTGTAAGTAAGACAGTCAATTGATGAATGGAAAGAGCCAATGGAGGAGTAAATAAATAGTGAATAAATGAGTGCGTCAACACATGAGAAGATGAGTATGGCAATTGAATGAACAAATGAATGAGTGAATCCGTTAGTGAGAGGACAAATACATCCAGGAGGGTTCAAGGAGGCTCCTGGACACTGACAGGTGTTGAGACAGTCCCTCTACACTGAATGAAATATGGAACGGAATTAGATAATCCTTGTACAGTTATCCTGACTTGTTGCTTCCTCCCACATTGGATGACTGAGCCAAATAGAAAAAAGCAGAATGCTTTGGTGATCAAGGTAACTGACATGGAGTAACAATTATTGGTCACCAGTAAAATGTGCTTCAGTGTCACTATTTTATATTTAAATAAGTAGTGAAATTTGTTTCTATTGGCTGGAGATATGGATTATATTAATATTTCATTTCCCTTTTTATTTCCCACAGGAGTTCACCAAAAGCCGCCACCCCAGAATAAACACTTTTTTTTCTTAAGGACACAGAAAGATCTGGAAAATGGCTCCCAGCTTGGGAACTGGAAAATCTAAGAAGTACCTTACAGATTATTGTGATGGTGTCCCAAGGTGTGTACTCTTGGTTCTGTGAAAGGCTTTAGACAGTGGCTTCAAAAGGGAGGGATTCTAAGTAGTTTGAATTATCCTCACCCTTGCCCAAAGAAATCAACACCAATTTCAAGTACACAAGATGCTTACTGGATGCTTAGCTTTTAGGAAAGTGGTATATGAAGACGTATTAAGAATTATCATAAATATCAAGACATAACTCCATAGATATCCGAAATTCTTTGGAAAACTACCTCTAAATATATGCATATTTAACAGAGAACTAAGTTAAAAAAAACCAAACTTCAAAAAAGTCTTCGTGATGGGAGGGTTAGATTTGCTGTCGCCCGCTTCCCTCACTGTGCAATGTGGGCTCAGAACCAACATGAAGAAAATACCTGAAACCTTAGAGAAGCCTTTTTCTTTTTCTTCCCCCTCCCCCATCTGCATTAAAGGTCTACCTCTGCATCACTTCTAGGGTGCATACGCAGATTTTTCTCACTCAGGTGTCCCTCAGACCAGCAAAGCTCTAGGGTAAACGATGGGATGACTATAAAGCATTTTCTCAAACTGTAAAATGGAGTCTGAATGTGGAGAAGACACCCCCTCCACACGCACGCGCACACGGAAGAGCACACGGCAACCTGATCTGGCACAGGTTTAGCGCATTCTGGAGAGGCTGGTATTGGCGTTCACTGTGTCTTACCCCAACTGGAGAGGCTAGGAAAGATCAGAGGTGAAACTCACCATCTCACCACCAGATGGTACCTACAGAGAGCTCGTGGCCTGGGGCTAGCATCCATCCCTTAGATGTCCACGTGCTTTCACATATTAGTAGGATGGGACTACAGAGCATATGAGTTTTAGTACAATCCTCTCATCCTATTAATTCTCTCAATTTTATTAATTACCTAATTTAGACTCAGAGATACATAGTGATGAATCCCAGGGCACATAGCTTGTTCAATAAATGGCACAATTATTATTTGTTAAGATCATGTTGGTGTAACATCCACATGGCTAAACTAAGAAAGCACAGTTTAAAAGGTTTGCCATCAGCTTCTGTGTATTTTTAAGAATAATATAATAAAAACTAAAATATATGTAAAGGTCACTTGAATTCTTTCATGCATTTTTTAATCCATTCATTTGAATATTTAATGAGTGCCTCTTGTATGCTGGACCCTGTTGGAGGTGCTGAAGACCTAAACAATAGAGAGTAAGATGGATACAGTCTCTGCCCTCAAGGAGTTGGTTCTTCTGCCAGTGACTTCTGTTAGGATGGTGCCAGAAAGTTGAATTCAGTCGCCAAAGATTTTGTCCCTACTCTAAATGTCAAGAGGGAAGGGGTAGATCACTGGATGCTAAGAAGAGTGGAGGGACCTTTCTTGATACCAAGGCACTGGTGTTTCATTTGGTTTCCTTTTGCTTGGAGATGGAGATGAGGAGCCTCTAGGGTGGTCTGTGCCAGTACCAGATGGCACCAAGTTGTTTTATAATCTCAACAGGCATTCAAGGAAAGATAATGAATTGTTTAGTATTTGGAATTTTCTCTGTAGCCACCCTTTCCTTTAAGGTTACCTATGTTCACGCTTCGCATTTTCTCAACAGACTGAAGTGAGGATCTAAATTGCTTTGAATTATTTGGAATTGCTAAGGGTTGATGACTTTAATTTCCACACTGTGCCGGGAAGTGGACATGAAGTGAGAATGACTCCGTAGATGACCAGAAGGATGGCTCTGACAAGAGAATGGGAAGGTGGGAGGCCAGAGAGCGGGATCAGGAAGGATCACAGCAGATGAGGAAGGTCTGGGTGGGGCACTGCAGGTGGATGCCTGGCGCTTACTTTGGCGGGTGGTGGTGACTTCACAAGACTTGCCGACCCACTGATCTGGGAAGCAGGGAAAGGAATGGAAGAGGCTCACAGATGATACTGACACCATGAACCAATCCTCCTTCCCAGGCTTGTGTAGGAAGAAGAGTAACATCAGCATAGACAGGATGGGCAAGCTCTCTTCCAAGTGCCACTAATTAAACTTATGAGTGTCTCATTTTTGGACTGTCCCAAGTGAGCCTGCTCTTCTCTTAGGCTCCTCACAGAAGAGCCAGGTGTTTCCTAATCTAGCTATCTCTAATTATCCCATGTTCACTTAGAACCTCTTTATCTGGAATGGAGTATAATATAGAAACATATGAAATGATTGCTGAAAGGGGAGAACTCTTGTTTGTGAAAAATGCAGACTCTATTTCAACCTTAGTGTACATAACTGGTGGAGAAATGCCCTAAACTAATGTCCCCAGTCATTTTGATGAGTGTCATCTTGTACAACATAAAATAAGGTTATGAATTCCCACATAACAGTACTTACACGTACGTTAAGTAGTACTTCTCAAACAATGTAATTAAGTTAGTCAACGGTTACTGGAAATCCGAAGTGCTTCAGAATTGGAGAGAGCTAGCTTTAGGCTTCAGATTTTCCTCTTTATGAGAGGGTCAGCCTCCACCAGGTTCTTAGGTTCCCAGAAGTTTACTTTGCTGGCCTATAGCATGGTACTAACGAGAGCAGCTGCCTCCCTGGACTGTGACGCACACCAAATGACGTAACAAATAGAAATACTTAGTCCGGGACCTAAGCCATGGGGATGATGAATCAACACTTAGTTCTAGAAGTGACGAGAAAGTGTTTTCCACACACAATTTTATTGGAACTAAATAAAAATAAAAACGATAACACTCTTTGTGCATATGGATTTGAGGACCACTTCTAAAAATTTTTCTTTCCTCTTCTTTAAGCATTTGACCAGCCACCAATTGAGAATCCTGGCCTTTATATATCTTGGTAACAGTAACTATAAGCTATCAATTAAAAAAAATCCAGACATTTCTACCTACACTTTGAAGATGATGAGTATACGAAGACTGAATTGTCGAAGCACCTCTAGGGTCAACCTTGCCTCTAATGTAAAACTCAATTTTTATTCAGATTTTAAAATGTCTCCAATTATCCAGTCAATATTACATGCATATTCAAAGATCGGTTTTTATCTCATCTGGAGGTACACCTTCCAGGCCCGCTCTTTATCTATGTATTTGTACAAATACAAACGAAATTGGGTCCATAAATTCCCCATATCAGAATGAAATCACACTCCTGTGTGTTTCTATCACCCGGACAGCTTTGTTTGGGCTTCAGAGATAGGAACGACCCTCGGTACTCCATTCTTCAGCATTTCCACCTTGAACTTCGTTATGAAAAACAGAGTTTTCATTTAGAAATAGCCCAAACTTCCCACTTGTATGTCAGCCTGGGGGAACTCAACTTAAAAAGGGTATTTAATAATACACAGAGTTGAAGGGGAAAATCCAGTTGAAGGACTTCATGCTGAAGCCCGCGGCATTTCTTAACATTTAGATTCTCAGATTTCACTGCACTCTTCTCCCCAAGTCACACGGCTGTGGGTAATCACCATTAATCTTCCATGCTCGTAGCTTCTTTCCTTCCCTGAAATAGTACTTCACAGGGATAAACATGATACCCATTTTGCTTTCCATTCATTTTTATTCACTTATTAACAAAAAGAAAACGGCTACCATGGAGCAAGGTCTATGGGCCAGGCACTGTGTAAGCCATTTATATGAATCACTGATTAATTCTGTCATCTGACAATATCTCTGGGATGTAGGGACTATTACTCCCTATTTGAAGGGAGGAAACCGAAGTTCAAAGAAGTGAAGACGTATCTAGAGACGCCCAGGTTAGAAGCAGAAGTACATATCTCCAGGTGGCCATGTGTGGGTCATCGGAGCCATTTTAACATCCAGAAAAAAACTGAGTTTCTCATTAGAGGCAAGACTGGCCAGTGATGAAATCCCTATGGGTACAAACAAACAGTGACAGCAAATGACCTCAGAAGACCAACAGCTGACAAAGGGCCATGTAAGAGGGTGGGATAAATATTAAAAGGGGACCTGTGGGGAAAGATTCTAAGGTAACCCACCTTCTGAGTGTGAGCAGGACCTATGATTTGCTTCTGGTCCAAAGAAAACAACAGAAGTTGTGGGATGCATTTTTCCGTGATTACATTTTAAAGCTATATATCTGTTTGGCTGAGAGACGCACCCTCCTTGCTGGCTTTGAAGAAGCAGGGCGCTGTGTTATAAGCAGCCTTTCAGAGGAGGCGGATGGCAAGGGACTGAGGGTGGCCTCAAGCAGACATTTAGTGAGAAACTGAGGGCTACAGTCCAACAACTGGCAAGGAGCTGAATGCGCCAACAATCACATAAAGCTTGGAGGTAGACCTTCTCCAGTCTCGATGAGGCCACAGCCCCAAGATGACAGCTCAATAGGGCCTTATAAGACCCTAAAGCAGAAGACCCAGATGAATTGTGCCCAGACTTCTGACCCTCCGAAGCTGCGGGTTATAGATATGTGTTGTTTTAGATAACTAAATTGGTTGTAATTTGATATGAGCAGTAGATAACACGAGATCTCTTAGAACCATGTCGCTGAATGTGTAACTCCTTGGAATTCATTACGGTCTTTTGGGAAGAGCAGAAGACTCTGGGTGACATTGTTTTCACGGAAGTCACGAAAGCTCAGTGGTCACATTCTAGTATCCAACTTAGATGGCCACCGCAGGGCATTGATGTTGTCGAGCGCCCCCTGTTGAAATAGCTCCTCCCTTCTCTTCTGTGGCAGTCCTCTCCGGTTTACTTTCTACTTCTCAGCTTTGTCTGTGATTCAGTTCCTCTGCCCAACTCTCACCCATGCATAGTCCCCATAACCCTGTTTCTCTTCCCACACTGTGTGCTCCTGGCATTCAGAGCCACATATGTGCTGACTTTTCCCAAATCCTATGACCCCTGCCCTGATCTCCAGATCTCCAGAACTCCTGATTGGTTTTCTCATTTTTGAATGTTTTGTGGACACCTCACACTCAACTTCTCAATGACTTATTTCAGTGAGTGAGGTCCATCAGCCACCACTCACTACCCATCCAACTGGCCACTCAAGATAGAATATAGTAGTTGCTGTCAATTTTGCTTCTTGAAACAACCATCCACTCGATGCTGTTAATTTCACCTGTGAAATAATTCTCAACCCATTCTGGTCCATGATGACTACTGCAATGCTACATCAATTCAGAGGGACTACTGAAATATTTTTCTACACAATCTCATGGTCTTGTCCCCCTTAATTCACACCATACATTTCTGCCAATAATATAATAAGATAAAGGAAGATAGAAAAACTTTCCAGGGCAGAGCCCTTTGATTCTGCCTGTCTTGTATTTTGTTACAAGGGCCCATTGACTGTGAAGATGATGATGCATAATTTTACAGCTTCTTCCAACACACTTTTTACTTTTTTCAAATAAATATTTATTTATTTATGGGTCCAGCTCTACATTCATGATTATACACCTTTTTTTTTCTTAAAAAAATCCCACTGCTTACAATCTTCCTTTGGTTCTGGAGCACCTTGGAGATAAAGATGCAGCTCCTGAATGTGACCTCATTAGTCAATCTCATCTGGTGCTCCCTGTCTCATATTTTATCTTCAATAAAATGGAACAAATTTCACTTTTCACTAAATATCATGCTATTTCATGCCTCTGTGCCTTTACATATGCTGTTTCTTTGGTCTACAACACCTTTCCATCTCTCATGGACCTCAGCCAACACATATCCAACCACAACTTCTATTGGACAATTCCTCTTCTTCCTACAAGACTCAGCTCAGACATTAACTGCCCAGGGAGACTTCTTGGCCCCTTTCACTATCCCGGTGGATCTCTGTGTTTCTATAATACCTCGATATTTCCCTTATCACATGCTGGCTGATTCTCCTTGGTGTCTGACGCAGATGAACAGCAGAAGTTTGTTGAGCTGTCGCTAAATTACCATTGTGCAACTTGGACAAATTACATGATGACCACAAATCTCCGTCTCTATGCTTATAAACAAGGTTGTTAAACAACCTTAAAGACTGTGGCAAGGTGTCAGTTAGGTTTTGCACAATAAAAATGCTTGGTAAACATCAGGAATCGTAGTTGACACAAACACAACTGCCTGGTATTAAGATATTCTTTGAATCACAGACGTGGTCAACATAAAGAAGGCCATGCATTTAAATGAAAAGCAGAGTCTAGAAATCCGATTAGGGAGTACCATAAACATTATATAGTGGTTAAAAGCTTGGGCTTTGGGGCTGGTTGCCCCGAGAATGAATCCTGGATCTGCCATGCATTGCATTTTATGACTTTAATTAAATAACTATCCTCTCTGTGCCTCAGTTTCTTTACCTAGCAGTGGAGACAACAATAAGGTTGCTGTATTAATTAAGTGTGTTAGCCCACTTTTAACTCTTAGCATAGTGCCTGGGCCTTAAGTAATCCTCAATAAATGTGAACTATCATTACTGTTAATTATGATTAATAGAATTTGAAGAAAGGCTTTTTTGATGTCACAGTGAAATTAAGCCAGCCTGATGGCTAGTTTAGCGCAGATATTCAAGCTGCACAATCCCATTACTCACAGAAATTATGACCATGTTTGTACTTTTAGAGAATAATGATAAGGCATAATGGTAGATCATAGAAGGCACTGAGACATCGCTAGCAGATTTGTTCCAAGGGATGGAGAGGTATGGCTCAAGACAGAAAATTGATGTCCCTCTTTTTAACTATTGGAGCACTTCATACATACAAATCTGGTAGCAAGATTAAGAAGTAGAACAAACAAGCAAAGACCTGGATGAAGTTGTAGCACATGGATTTGTAATCAGAAAGTAAAAACTAAATTATGAAGCAGAGTTGTTTTTTTTTTTTTTTTAAACACTTATGAAATCAGTTTCTCCCCATGGTAAAGCTCTCTGGATTCTATAACTTTAGAAAATTCATTTCTAGAAAAGTACTAGTGAGCAGTGTATGTAAGAGCCACCCTGTAATCTGCTTTAGGAGTTGAGGGAAGGCGGATGGAGAAAAAAACAAAACAAACAGTGATGGAGGAGACAGTGCCAAGTTCCTTTTCTAGTTGTATGGAGAGCTAGGTGCCCTAATGTAAACATAAGATGCTGATATATCACACAACAAGCTGATCAGCACCTAAAGAATGTGTTTTGAGATATTATATATATATATATATATATATACACTTCTAATATGTACAGTTTATTGTATAGAATTTATATCTCTCTAAACATGTTAAAAATACATATTTTCAATATGTTGCAAAGTAAAAGAAGACATTGAAAGTGTAAGATAAGCTCAAGAACTGAAAAAAAAGTGATAAATTTTATCAGAAAAAGAACCAAATAGAAAAACAAGAAATCAAAAAAAAAAAAATCAGAAAGAAAAACTCAACAGCTGTGTTTAACAACAGATGAGATGTAGCTAATTGAAAGATTAATGAACTGGAAAATAGGTCTGCAGAAATAGTCTGGAACGCAGCTTAGCAGGACAGATAGAATGAAAGGGAGGTGAAGAAATATGGAGGATGTGGAAGGAAGGTCTAACATACATTTCATTGGAGTTTCAAAAGGAGAGTGTGAGAGAACATGGCAGATATTTAAGAGCTAATATCTGAAAATTTTCCTTAACTGACAAAGTTCACCAACCTGCAAATTCAGTAAGCCCCCAAATCCCCAAACAGCTTAAATAAAATAGATCTGTATAAACTTAGACACATTATAATCAAAGACAGAAAACCAAAGACAAAAAGGAAATCTTAAAAACAACTGAAAGGGAAAAAGTTATCCTTTGAAATACGAAGGTAAGTTGTCTTATTTAAGAGCAATAATGGAAGCCAAAAGACGGCAGTAATAGCTTCCATGTACTGAAAGAAAATAACTGTCAACTAAGAATTATGTGTTTCGGAGAGAACATATTTCAAGAAGGAGGGCAAAATGAAGGCATTTTTGAAAACAGAAATGGAGAAAGTTTAACCTTAAACAGACTCTCTCTAAAGAAAATTCTAAAGGATGTTCTTCCAGCAGAAGTCAAGTAAATCCAGATGGGTCCTGAAATTCAATGTAGGAAACACGATCAAATGAAGTATTATCTATGTGGGGATACCTAGTCAAACATTGGCCATATAAAAAAAATACTAAAGATGTGTCAACTTTAAGGGCCACCTGGGTGGCTCAATGGGTTGTGTCTGACTCTTAGTTTTGGCTCAAGTCTGATCTCAGTGTCATGAGATTGAGCCCCACGTAGGGTTCCATGCTCAGCATGGACTCTGCTCGAGTTTCTCTCCCCTGCTCCTTCTGCCCCACCCCTCTGCACTCTCTCTCTCTCACTGAAATAAATAAGTCTTTAAAAAAAATATATCAAGAAAGATCAATAACAACACACAAAAGTAGGAGGGAAGTAATTTGAATTACAGTAAGAAATTAGCATCAGTATAAAAATATATCTGGAAAACCAGTATATCTTTGGCCATTTAGAAATATAGTTTTAAATAATTCATACATTTCATTTAGCATTATGAGAAACAAACTGAGGGCTTCAGAGGGGAGGGGGGTGGGGGAATGGGATAGGCTGGTGATGGGTAGTAAGGAGGGCACGTATTGCATAGTGCACTGGGTGTTATACGCAACTAATGAATCATCGAACTTTACATCAAAAAAATAAATAAAAATAAAAAATTAAAAAAAGGCATAAATAATTCATACATTAAAGAATAAGTATAATGGAAATTATAAATATGTAGAGCTGAAAATAAGAAAAAATAAACCTTGCAGAAGGTGTGTGATACAGCCAAAAAGCAACCTGTAGAGGAAAACTTATATCCTTTAAGGATTATTCTGTAAAAGAAAGAAGACTGGAAACTAATGAGCTTATTCTCCAGTTAAGAAGAATCAACACACACACACACACACACACACACACACACACAACAAACAAGGAAAGGATTTTTAAAAGGGTAAAAAAGAAGAATTAAAAATAACATGAAATAGAGAGGAATCAATAGAATATAAACTAGATGTTTTGAAAAAAATAAAACAAACTGACATAGAAAAAAGAATAAGCAGAAATAAAAATAGAAGAGAAAAGGTTATATTACCACTTAACTGAAGATACTAAAATGATCATAACAGGATATTATAAACAACTTTTACCAATAAATTTTAAAATTGAGATGCAATGGACACCTTCTTTGGAAAAAAATATGATTTACTAAAACTTGCTCAGCAAGAACTAAACAAAATATGAATAGCCCTGTAACAAATAAGGAAATTTGGTCAAACTTTAAAAAAACTTCCCCTCAAACACTCCAGGACTAGATGGCTGCATCATCAAGTTCCATCAGGGAGTCAAGTAGCAGATAATCCAATTTTACACGAATTATTAAAGATTACAGAATAGGAGAGAACATACCTCAACAAATTTGGGGACCAGAGTAACCTTACTACCAAAAATCCCACAAAGACTTTAAATTATATATCAATATCCCTGTAAACAGACATGAAAAAAGTCCTACAGAAAATATTAGCAAACACAATACAGCCTTATATAACAAAGATCATTTATCATGCCCAAGTAGGGCTGCGTACAGGAATGAAAATTAGCAGGAGAGTTTAGTAAGCTTTCTGGACTTAAAATCAATCTACAAAAATCAACCACATTTTTATATACAGACAACAAACAGATAATATAATTTAATAGATATAGTATTGCCAATAACATAAAAATATTTTAAAAATATAGGAATATATCTAACAAAAATGGTAGAGGTTTTTATGAAGAAAATTAGAAAAATGATTATTATGAGACATTACAGATCTATAGAAATTGAAATAACATTGATAAATGAATTGGAAGACTCAGTAGCCTACATATGATGATGCTTTCTAAATTGATCTACAGAGTCATTGTAATTCAAACACTATCCCAGTAGATTTTATGGGTATGTGTGTGAAAACTGACAGGCTAATTCTAAAATCTATATGGAATTTCAATTTCCTGGAAAAGGGAGATTTTTCTGAATGAGAAGAACAAGGTGGGTTGGCTGGCTTTTGCAGATATCAGTAATTACTTAAATGGTTGTAATTAAGGTAGTGTGATATCATGCCTGGGTTAGACAAACCAACCAATGAAACAGATTAAGAGTCAGAAATGGTGTGTGTGTGTGGGGGGGTGTTTATTTTATGAGCAGAAGTGGCATTACAGATCAGTGGCAGAAGAAGGGATTTTTAAAAACATGGGGCAAGTCAATCTGTTATCCACAAGAAAAAATAGAGCTCTACATCACAATATTGCACAAAAATGAATTTCAGGTTAAAAAAAATACAGGTGCAAAGCAAAATGATAAAAGTAATTAAAATATAGGGGGCGCCTGGGTGGCACAGCGGTTAAGCGTCTGCCTTCGGCTCAGGGCGTGATCCTAGCGTTATGGGATCGAGCCCCACATCAGGCTCTTCTGCTATGAGCCTGCTTCTTCCTCTCCAACTCCCCCTGCTTGTGTTCCCTCTCTCACTGGCTGTCTCTATCTCTGTTGAATAAATAAATAAAATCTTTAAAAAAAAAAGTAATTAAAATATATGTATAGGATAATATATTAAATGAATTCATGTGAAGAAGTATTTCTTAAACAGGCATAGAAAGCAAAATCCATACAGGGAAAGATTAATAAATTCAAAAGATAGCAAAAGAAAAGAAAATATAAACTTTGAAAATGGAAAAGGTATTTATGACATACACAATTAAAAATGACTAGTATACAGAGTAAATAAAGAACTCCTACAAACCAGTAAGAAGTAACAAGAGACCTAAAAAATAAGTGGGCGAAATACTTGAACAGGCACTTCACAAAACAAGAACCTCAATGGGCCAATGAGAGGGGATGAGATGGGCAATCTCATTGGTAAATGGGGATGGAAATTAGAACCACAATGAGATACTGTTTCATACTCACCTAATGTGCAAAAATTATAATACCTTACAATATGTGAAAATAAGATAAGTTTTGAAAATGATAGGGAGCAAGGGAGACTCTCTTCCATTTCCCCAGAGGATACAAATTGCTAAGACTGCTTTGGAGAACAATTAGTCATTATCTAGCAGCATTGAAAATACGCATACCCTCTGTCTCAGCACTTCCTCTTTCAGGTATAGGTGCTGGGGAATCTCTAACACAGGTACCTCTGGGGACGTGAAGAACATCAGTCCGCAGAAGCTTGTCCTAGCAAAACACTGGAAATAGCTCTCACGTGGTTGTAGACTGCAAGTACGTGCTGGTATAGACACACTGTACAATATTGCTCTGCAGTGAAAGTAAACGGAGTGCAAGGGACACACAACAGCACGGATAATTCCCAGCGACAATATTGAGCCAAAAATGCAAAACAAATAAACAACAACAATTACAAAATAGCATGTTGTCAAGAGAACCCTTTCAATAGAACGCATGAAGTTCAGAACTGCGTGTCATTGAACAATGAGTTTGAGGCATGCGAACAAGAGGTAAAGCTCTACGGAAAGTAAGAGAGCGTGAACCAGACAAGAGCTGTTCCAGCTGGTGAGGGTCCAGAGTGGTTGGGTCACACAGGTGTTTTGTCATATTTTTATTTTTCATACCTCATATATATTTTGAAAAAGTTGTGTATTTATTCAAGAATTTATAAAAATATTTTTATGTGTATTCATCTTATAGTACCAAAAATGTGGACACATGTATGGCTGGTGATGGGAGTGATTGCAATATTGAGGACTAAGTTGCAGGTGCATGAAGGAGATGAAATTACTTGCACCTTTCAGTTCTGGAAGGCTTCCTGGAGGAATAGACACTTTGTTGTGTCCATGGTGAGGAAGAACATCCCAGCTAGTGCCAAAAAGGGGAAGAATTACAGTTTTAAGTAGGGAAGGACCCAGAATAGATTAGCACTTTGAAGTATGCATTTCAGAGTTGCTGGAATTTGAGCCCACCTATAGATGAAGCGCTGGGTCCTGTAAGAGGCAGTGCTATGTTGCGGTTGATAATGGACTTGGGTTTGAATCTTCTGTCTGCCAGCTTTCCAGCTGTGTGACCTTGGAGGAGAAATTGCATCACCCTGAGGCTCAGCGGGCTTCCACATGATGGAGTTAAGGAGCCCGCATCGCTCCCGGTGTGGTTTCGAGGGTTACATAAAGGAATGCACGCTGTGTGCTTGCAGTGGACTCATCAACGCGAGTGTTGACCACTCTTCTATTGTTGTGGTTGCGGCTGCTGTAGGGTTGATGGATAGCAAGGCTAACAAATGCCAGGATGCACAGGTGTGGGGATGCAGGTGCAGGTGGGAAGGAGGGAACCTCAGAGCATGGGGCGGCTGGATTGCAGGGGCCAGAGGCACCAGGATGCCATGAGGCTGCAGCAGTGAGTCGGGAACACATCATAAAAGGCCTTACTTGCCAAGCTTAGAAGTTCCAACATGACTTAAAACAGTGGGGAGTCACTGAAGGGTGTCATGCAGGCTAGGAGCACTCTTGTGGGGGGGGGGGGTATGGAGGGTCTTAAATCGAAGCTGTGTGCCTTTGGGGCTACATCAGCCCAGAGAGACTGTTCTATTGTCAGAAAGGTGCCAGCAGCAGCTGAAGTGCGGAGGGTGGCTTGGCAGGGGGCCGGAGGAGGGACCAAGGGGACAGGCGTTCGGGGAGGCTGTGTAGGGACCGCTCAGGTTAGGAGAAGGCCCTAAACCAGGGTGGGGCTAGACAGGAAGGGACTGATAGGAGCCACAGGAAAGCGGTGTCTTTGACAGGATCTCTCCGTGGCTGTGTCTCAGAGCTTATTTTAAATGCAAAAGGGAAATGGGGGCAGCATGGCGAGCGGGTGGTGGGGAGGAGGCAGGGCTCAGATCTTATCTGGACTCTTGGCTGTCATCGGAGCCGCTCAGAGCAAGTGCTTCAAAGCCTTCAGCATTACCCTGCTTTCGGGCCCGCGCCGGGTACACACACAAAGTGGGCATGCATTATTCAGGGACATCACATGCTCTGCGCCGCTCGTCAGAGCGTTGGCAACGTCGGTCCCTCCTTCCCCAAAAGGCCATTGTTAAGAATTATAAACAAACAGGATGGACGCCTTTACAGTCACTTCACTGCTGGTGAGATCTGCAGTCATAACAGGAAATCATGCACTTGCTGCAGAAAGATTCTGTTCTAAGAGGCAGCATGAATGTCATTGACCTAAATTCCCGCGTCCCAGCCTCTACCTGCAGAACTTTTCAGCAAAGAAATGCTGGTGAGAGGCAGATTAAAAGGATCTGTAACTATTTCTTTCCTTCTGTTTTATGAAAATTCATTGCCATGAATATCTAGTGACCCTGAAACCCACTTCCAACTTTGGAAATCGGCTAACCCCAGGCTGACTTCAAGGGGCAGGAGAAAATCATAACGCGAGGGGCTTGCAAAGAGCCAGAGATGCTGGCTTCCCTTAGTGGAGGCTGATGTCATCCACGTCGTGACCGAGCGAGGTGACAGTGGGGTCCAACTCTGCCCCAAAGGGACCTGCCTGTCTGCCGTGCTGGAGGGGCAGTGCCGGCACCTCGCTCTCTCCCATTCGGATCTGAGCCTCACACTGCTGAAGAACAATGCCTCGCTAGTGCTGGCTGTGTCAATGATGAGCCCATCAGCTCCCGGGAATTATTACTTTTCTCGTGGCAGTTTTGTTGCCTTTCAATTTTCTTAGTGCTCTGCAATGATCAGTTGTTCTAAAGGGCCGTGGCAACACACGTTAGGTCACTGTCAGTTTGTACTTTGCCCACAAGCTCCCTTAGGTCCAGTGGCCCAACGACTTGCCCAAGCATCATCTCTTCAGAGCTCGGACAGTTTGCTCAGCTCTCCTCTTTTCCTTCCACTCCGATAATGCATTTCTCAGGCCGTTTTATGTATTCTTTCACTCATTTGGCAAGGAACTATGGATAGAGCACCTAGTACGTTCGGGCATTGTGCTAGATGTAAAGATACAGAACTTAATAAAATGGAATTCCTGGCTGTCAAATGCCCACAGTCCAAGAAAAGAGCAGGTAATTTATTTGCTAGCTATGACACACTGTGATAAATGAAGTTTCTAGGGGATTCCAGAAAGGAGTCTTTGAGCTCAGACTAAATATGCAAGGAAGACTGCCTGGAAGAGGTGACATGGCCATTGAGAACAATGTGGATTTAGGAATTTGAAAGAGGACAAAGGATGTTCTGGTCAGAGGCTGTTTGGACTTGAGACAGGATAGCTCCTTTCAGATGGTCATTTAATTTGGTGGGGCCAGGATACAACATTGGCCAGTGCTAATAACCATGATGGGAGGCATGCTTCACAGGTGCCAGAAAACTGTTTAGGTGTTTTTAACACTTGATTTAAATCATTGAAGCCAGAGAACAATTCTGTAGTCCCTAGGACTCTCTTTTAAAGTTTAGGAAACCGAGGCTTATCAGGGCGAGTGACTTGCCCAGTCATGGAGGCAGCCGAGCAGGGAACAGAAGATTTGGACATGTGAACCCCACCCTCTGGTCCAGAGTCCAGACAATTAACGGCTACTCCGTCCTGCTTCCCCTTCAAGGGAATGGATCATGCCTCCCTTAGTGCAGGAGTTCTGACTCCCATTCCTTTCAGTGATCATCCAGAGAGGAACCAACGAGGAATATGTCTAACTTTCTGCCTAACCATGGGGATCGCTGCACTCACCTCCTCCTTTTGCTCCTAGGAGAGAGATGACATGGGGCAAACTGGTGCATCAGATGTTAATTTTGTGCCGAGAGTATGAATTTCCAGCAGGCAGGCTCCTCTGTGACTCGGAGCTCCTGTACCCATTTCCCCACTGTATCTGCAGGGTGGTTACTTGACTTGACGTCTCAGACCCTGCTACTGTCTGGTGATGAGTGAGGGGACGGGGGTTCCCTCTTTTGTTTTAAAGACACATCCCACATATATGTAGAAGGACAGAGCCAGCCAAGAGGAGACCAAGGGGCACCTCTGCTTTTCATTCCCAGACTGTGAATCTTTGGGGAAACCCCATTTTGCTCCAACAGTAACTTGGGATCTCATTATGGCTTTGCTGAGAAGAACAGGCAGTAGGGCAGCTGCTCTTCCCGCATCCCCTGTGTTCAGATGTGAAAACGGTGCCCCTTCTCAGCAGCACACAGGCCAATATCCGGGTCAGGGGGCTCGTGTGGCCAGTGCCACGTGAGGGGACACGGTGCCCAGGGTGGGCTGCAGACCTCCTGAGTGCTGGATCTCACTCCTGTGCCACAAGGACCAGCAGTGTGATCCAGAACCTGCTGTTAGCCTTTTACTCTCCCAGGGTCCTTATCTGTGAGTGGACTTGTTCCTGTGGTCACAAGGAGAAATCACGCACAAATCTCAAGGTCTGGATGATGGACTTGAAGCACTTGAGGGGCTTGCATCACATGGCAAGGGCTCGGCGCTGCTGCTCCTGCCCTTGCTGGTGCCTGGTGAAACTAACCGAGCCCTCTTCTCCAACTCGAGTCACAGACAGTGAGTGCGTCTTCCTGCTGGATACGCTGCGAGCCAGGCTTCCTATGACAGTGACTTTGGGGCTAGCACTCCCCACACAGGCAACACGTGATTGCTCAGGGAGGGCAGGTGGCTTGTTGGGGTCACACGGGTCCCCCAGAGGTACTGCCAGGATTCACTCTGTAAATCTCGGACAAATTACTTTATTTCTCTGTGTCTCAGTTTCCATACCTGTAAAATGAAAAGAAATAAGAGATCTACCTGCCTCGGAGGGTGGTAAGAACCACCTGAGTTGATAAATGGAAGCCTCCTGAAGGTCTCACAGACTTTGAACAGTCTGTGGTCTGTGCCTAGAATGTTCTTTCCCCACACTCATTTCCACTCTTTCCCTACACCTACCAAATTCTTTTCTATTCTTTCCTAATTGCATTTTTCCCCCTATCCATTCTTGAGGCTGGGTTCAAGCATCATTTTGGAAGAGTGCTGTCTTTTACCTCTAACTGTTCATGTTCAGAACACACTCCGTTCCTGTCTTGGGGCACCTGGGTGGCACAGCGGTTAAGCGTCTGCCTTCGGCTCAGGGCGTGATCCCGGCGTTCTGGGATCGAGCCCCGCATCAGACTCCTCCGCTGGGAGGCTGCTTCTTCCTCTCCCACTCCCCCTGCTTGTGTTCCCTCTCTCACTGGCTGTTTCTATCTCTGTCAATAAATAAAATCTTAAAAAAAAAAAAAAAGAACACACTCCGTTCCTGTCTTAAGTGCAATTTGTGATGATCTGTGCACCTGTGTGCCTATTTGATTTATACCCATCCCCAACCCACCTGACTTTGTGCCCATAAAGGCAGGCACTCTTGCTGGCTTATGCTCGCCATTATTACATCTCTCAGCCAAACACAAACAAAGCCCTCAACAGAGAGCAGGAGACACTGCAAATTGCACAAGGCTCCCCAGCCTTCAGAGGGGCAGCAAGAACAGAGCTGCTGCTGACCTGTTGCATGAATGCTTGCTTACTTCCCTCTGTAACAGCCAGGTCCACAACCAGGGTTCGCCAAGTCCCTGGCGGTTTCACCACACCTACTTTACAGTGTTGTTCCACGTGCCTGTTAAAGTAAAATATTGTTCTCCAAAAAAATGATTGTGTTTTGCACAATGCACCAGTAATGAACTTCACGGAGTTACTTTTAGCATCACTCGTGGATGTTCATGGCTAGGTGTGTGCGGGGGTCCTCTGGCTTCTGTTCCTATCTGCATAACTGTGTGAGCCAGTTATGCTCTGTTAATTCTCTTCGTATATTTTGACATTATTAATTGATTCCATCTGATTACATTAATCATGAGTAATTGAGATGTAAAGTAGTTTTCAGCTGAAGTTCATAGCAATTCCTACAGTAAGGAGAGGGTCTCGCTGCCTAAGGGGCAAATCGTGTTAGAAACATAGTTGGCCTCCCATTCAAGGTTAAGTTCAATGTACATGTTTCATGGAACTTTCACTGATTTACTGAAAATGTATTTTTATTGTAATGCTTAGATTAATTAATGATTCTTTTAAAATTATGTAATACCTTGATGGAAGAGGAGAGGGATTTTGTATTAGTTAACTTAGTCGCTAAAGTTGTTTTGTAACAACTTTGTTCCGTTTTACAAGTTAACTTTGCTGGACTTCTGGGTCAAGCAAACCTGTAGACTTAGCTCTCTGAGAGTTAATTTATAAAAATTTGAATGAGTCAATTTTAAATTACACAACACTGAGAAAGTCTGGTTGTTTAAAAAAAAGAAGTGATAAATAATCATCACCGTAAATAATACCTAAGAGCGGGAAGGGCAAACAACTTCAAATTCAAACACGTTTAAAGCGGCAACAAGCCACCTTGTACATATGCCATGTAATGCATAGGATAGATTCCTAAAAGTGGAATTTGCAGGTATTACTTCTGCCTGTGTAATTCTCATTTCCATTAATTTTGTTACACAAATATGTAGGCAGTTTGTCACAATTTTTCACGCTCCTTGGCATGGGTGCTCATGGCTCAGGGCTCCTGAACACTCCACAGCAATGCTGTGAAGAATTCTGATGCGAGCCCTCCTATGTAATGTGCAATTCACTTGCAAAGTTCACCTGTTTTCACCCGCATGCCTAAGAAAACACAAACCTTCCTTTTGAACTCTAGTTCTGTCCGCTGGCAGCATACTCCTCCTTCAAAGCAGGATAATTGCCAATTTCCGTTTCACTTTGTTCTGGGTTAAATTGGGAAGAAAAATGATCCTTGTTCATCCGGGGCATTTCCCTTCTTTTCAAAAGAATTGTAGGATTGAACAGAAGTTGATCTTTCCCGCCACGTCTTCATGGGACGATTGCCCTCTGAGCCGTCGAGTGCAGGGACTCTGAGCAGGGTTGGGGGTCAAATGCACTGGATTGTAAGTCAGTATTCTGATGCCACAGATTCTTCAATCCCAAAACTGCTGCTTATGAGAACGAGATGCGGTCAGGAGAGCATTCACGTCCCGTGCTCAGAACAGTGGACATAGCAAGGGTTAATGTGTTGGTATCTGGCTGGTAAAAAAGAGAGTGGGAAAACTTGACTTTAGATTCAGACAAACCTGGAGTCAAAATCCTGCTCGGTCACCTCCAAGATAGACAATCTTAGGCAAGTTCATATTTCTCAGATTCCTGATCCATGAATAGAAAATATAACTGCATGCATCTTGCAGGGTTGTTATAAAGGCTGATAAAAAGGTGATGTATTGAGTGTTTGGCATTGTGCCCGGCAGGTAGAAAACATTCAGTGAATATTAGCTGTCCTTATTCCTGTTGTCAAAATACTGGGACCAAAAAATCTTATCGTCACACCTGAGATAGGAGATAGAGCCGAAGCACTCTACAGATAAAGCTACCTCTGTCTCTACACCCCACAAATGACCGTCTGGGCTGGGTGCTGAAAGCTCATTATTTTATAGGGGATTTTTGTGCAAAAATAAGCAAGATACATTTTCCTTGGAAGAACGGAGAATGTCCCATTCCTTCTGACTGACGGTAAAATTCCTTGAGAAAATAACAAAGCAATACACATGGAAGGTGACCCACTCACCTCACTAGTGACTTGGATTGGCTTTGCCACCTCCAGTACAAAGACCACAGCTTTGCTGAATTAAAAATAAAGATGTGAGCCGGTAAACCCAAAGTGAATGGAACAGATTGTTTAACGTGACTTTCCCTTATCTGTACAACACATGCATAAGATAATGCCGTTGACATTTTGTCAAGGAAATGAGATGTGGACCCTTAGCATCGCTTTAGATGGAAGTCAGGGGGAGGAGGCATGGCGGCTGGTGTGCCGGAACCCAAGCATTCGATGATAAGGCAGACGCAGTGGAGGCCTTGCATGTTCTCAGCACCAAGTAAGTAATTGCATTCCCGGCCTTCCTGGCTAACCACTTGGAAGAGACAGAATGATCCACTGAGCCCTGGAAAGAAATGGGAGCCACCAGGTAAGTCCCAGAATGTTAGCAGTGCGACAGAGCTCGAAGATGATCTTGCTTGCCTTTTCTTCCGCACATGGCAAACACAAAGGGGATTAACCCAAGGTCGAAGGAAAAGGTAGTAACCAGGCCGAACTCTTGAGCTGAGCGTTCCCACTAAGGAGGGGGCATCCTGTTAAAATAGCAGCACATGGTTTACCAAAGAATGTCCCCTTCTCCTGCAGGTTGGCAATATATCTTACTTCTGCTTCTCAGCCCTCCCTGTAGCGACTATTACAGCTGCTGTTCCCAGTTACTTTTGGTTGGAGCCCCACGTGTGCTTTATTTAAGGCAAGTTCAAGGAGAGTTGAACTCTCAGGGTTAATTCAGCAGAGCATCAAACTGAAGTTGTTGCTGAGAGAAGAAGATGGTGTTCTAGTGGCCCCCAGTTCTGAGCCACGGCACACCGAGGCTGAGCAGGAAAATCAAAAAGTAAAAATAAATGCCCACCTCGGTATATATGGTGACCCTGGAGAATGGCAAAGACAATTTGCAAAGCAATCTCTAAGAAAAGTCAGATTACCTGAAAAGGATGAACAATTAGGCTGACAACAGATTTCTTGTTTCCAACACCAAAGGCCGGAACACAGCAGAGCAATGCTGTCAACAGAAGTCTGTCGGAACGGAAATCTCCACTTGTTGGGTACACAGCTAAATGCTGATCTGAGAGTAAAGTAAGACATTTCAGGCAGACAAAGCCTGAGCGAGGTTATTGCTCAGGGACTCCTGCTAAAAGGATTGTCGGAGGACAAACGCGTGGAAGAAGGACACTCAAATCCAGGGCTGGCAGGGACGTAACAAACGCTAGGTAGAGAAATGGATTGATTGTTTATACATGATTGATTACATATGGATTTAGAGAAATGGATTGATTATTTATACATGATCGATTACATATGGATTTAGAGCAAACAAAGTATTGTCGGAAGGATGGATTTGAAAAAGGTTAGAAATAGAAAAAATACTAAAATATTAGGCAACAAAACCACGAAAGATAGGAGAGGAAATCAAATGTTCAATAGACCTTGCAATTTTCAAGAGAATAATTATGATGACTAGACTTTGTTAAGCCAAACGTGTATTTTACTAGTGAACAAAACCACCAAAGAAGAGAGGATAAAAAATAATAAGAAAAACCCAATGAATGCAACGGAAGGCAAATTAGAAGAAAAAAGATAAAGAAAAAATATAAATTGAAAAAATATACTAAATTAAAAAATAATTATTGGATTGAATTTAAATTTATCATTAGTCACAATAAATATAAGTGAACGAAAGAAACTGCGAGTTAGAAGAGATATGTATATTGGAGTAAAAATAATCTCCAGCTCTATTCTGTTTTCATGAGTTATACATAAAGATAATAGTGTAGAGATTGGGAGAGTAGAGAGATTAGAAAGAAAAAAAAAAGACAGTAAAATAAGCAGTTTATCTAGAGAATCCGAAGGAATCTACAAAATATTTCCAGGCATAGTGAGTTCAGTAAGGTCACAGGATAGAAGACAGAAAAAAAAAATTCTCTGTCTATGTACTAGCAACGAACAGATGCACTTTTTTCTCTTCTAAATAGGTATTTAGATTGTTGTCATGGTTTAGCAATTGTGAATAATGTTGCCATGAACATGGGGGTGCAGACATCTCTTTGAGATACTGGTTTCATTTTCTCTGGATGTAGCCTTAGAAGTGAAATTGCTGGCTCATAGGGTAGCTCTATTTTTAATTTTGGGGGGCAACCTCCGTATCACAATAGTTGACATAAAATATTACAGTAGTTTCGAGTGTACAACATAGTGATTGGACAAGTTTATACATTTATTTCTTCTCCTTTTGATACTAGCTGTTCTAACAAGTGTGAGGGACATCTCAATGTGGTTCTTTCTTTTACCGTTTTTTTTAATTTTAATTTCAGCGTAGTTAACATACAGTGTTATATTAGTTTCAGGCCTGCAATATAGTGATTCAGCACTTCCATACATTACTCAGTGCTCACCGTGATAGGTGAATTCTTGTGGTTTTGATTTGCATTTCCTGGTGCTGAGTGATGTTCAGCACCTTTACACATACCTGTTGGTCATTTGTGTGTCTTCTTTGGAGAAATGTCTATTCAAGTCCTCTGTCCATTTTTTAATCGGGTTATTAATTTTTTTTTCTGTTGAGTTGTATGAGTTCCGTACACATGTTGGATATAAACTACTCATCAGATACAGGTTTGGCAACTCTTCTCATTCCATAGGTCAGAGCACAGCATTTTTATCTGCAGATAAAAGTTTGAAAAGGCTTCATCACACCACCTCTTGCTTCGTCATTACTTTCTCTGGGAGCAGCTGATCCTGTTCACGGCACTCAGCTGCCCTGATGGCTTATCTCAGAGGCTCCCGAACGCTTACCTGTCTCGGAGGTGGTTGGAGAGGTGGCTCGCACCGTCTGCAGCAAAGTGTGAGCAATGAGAGTTGTGCAGTGTGGTGTGCATGACGGCAAATTTCTTGGTTTCAAGGGAATGCCCTCTTTGTCGCTGTACCTTTAAAAGTTCCCTTCTACAAACTGATGCCGCCAATGTTATTTATGTTCATTGTTTTTGTTGTTCTCATTTCTTTAATGCACAAAGTTCAACGTTGGCAATACTTAAAGCTGCAAATGGATTCTGACTCTTTGATTCTCCTTGATTCTCCTCCATGCACAGATCAGAGACTGACATTGGCGAACTTTTGTCATGTTTGCCGTGGCTCCTCATTCCAGGTGCTTTTATAAACATGATCTCTTTTGCGGGGTGCCTGGTGGCTCAGCTGGTTAAGCGTCTGCCTTCAGCTCAGATCAGGATCCCGGGGTCCTGGGAAGGAGCCCCGTGCTGGGGTCCCTGCTCGGCAGGGAGTCTGCGTCTTCCTCTCCCTCTGCCCTTCCCCCTGCTCGTGCTCTCTCTCTTTCTCTCAAATAAATAAATAAAATCTTTTAAAAAGAAGTTTAACATGGTCTTTTTTTTCTTTTTTGAATACATATTTTTAATTTTTAGCAAGTATCTAGGAGTAGAATTGCCACTTCGTAGGATAGGTGCACACCAGACTTTATAAGAAGCTGCCAAACAGCTTTCTATAATGGTTCTACCATTTTATAATTCCGCCAGCCATGTATGAAAGTTGCAGTTGTCAAAATAAGGTTGTTTTTTTTTTTTAATTTAAATTTTAGTTCGTGAACATACAGTACAATATTGGTTTCAAGAGTAGAATTCAATGATTTATCACTTACATTCGACACCCAGTGCTCAAACAGGGTCTTTTTTTATACAACGCTGAGGCTGGTGATTTTATACCCATTTAATAGAAGAGTAAATGGAGTCTCAAAGAAGTTTGTTAACTCTTATTGCCATGGATTTCACCATTTGACTCTGAGTTCAGATCACAGGTTGGGGCAAACTTACCCTCTCCTTCTACGACCTAGGAAATGTGTGAGTTGGGTTTTTCTACGAACTGATACTCTTCAAATCTTTGGGTCTGGGTTCCCACGAAAGTACGCATCGGTTTGAGACAGTAACGACCACGATTTCTTTGGGGGGAAATAATAAGTTCTGAGCTCTCTGCATTAAGATCCTGTCAATATGCCCTCTCAAATTATATGCTTCTTAAGAGAAGAAAGCTGCTCTAATAAAAATAGATCCTACACGACATGTTATTCTTTATAATTGGACCAAAGATCACAGAGAGCATACACTTACAAGATAATCTGAAAATGAACAGACAAATAATATAGTAATCACCAAATCCTTATTACTTGAAGCCTATACGCGCCAGGAGGCCCTCTCTCCCTTGATGATCAAGCCTGACCCCTATTAATTTTAATAGGAGTTAAGTAGTCACATCAAGGGAAGTATCAGTGAGTACTCGAAGCAAACCAACCCCGGAGATTAAGACCTCCACTTTTGGCTTTCTGCTGAAAATGTGACACATCGCCTGATGCTTATCTGCTTTTAATTGTGTGTTGTGTGTGTATGTTTTTCTCCCTTCTTTTTGCAGAGGAGGCAATTTGCAAATCGTTGCTATCTGCCTCCCTACAAGGAAGAGATAAATTATATGAGAGGCTGTGGTGTTTGGCCTGTTTGATATCCTTTGCTGATAAATTGGAGTGCACCTTCATAATTAATACGCAATCTTTGCGGATCGACTCTGTTGCACTGAAGCTGGAGGATATCTGACTGTAATGAAAAATGATTGTTGTGATGCACCCTGCTTCTCTCCCCCCACCTTTTTATCACTATCGTCAAAAATATGCACAGAACAAATCTACCAGAGGTTTTGTTGGACAGCGTCAGAAAGATCTCTCGGTTTTATTAAACAGCGTCTTCAAAGATTCAGCAGAGACAGACTTGCTTCTGTGAGCTTTTTAACATGTAAGTGACATTTCCCCGCGTTTAAATATGGCTTTGTTAGGCTGTGCTTGCAATCAGAATGCAAAAAAAGAAAAAAAAAAGAAAAGAAAGAAAAAGAAAAAAAAAAACCAAACCCGTTGTTAGAACCTGAAACCAAAGAGAAATAGATCCTCCTTTAGTTTCGCTCTTGACATAGGAAGTCGAGGGAAAGTCAGAATCAGAGAAATCAAATTAAATTTAAAATTCCTGTGAGCTCTCAGAATGCAAGATCAGGATAAACATTTTGTCCCGACCAACTAAACCAAACAAAGCAAGACACAGTTTAGTGAGATTCTGTGGCGGATAAGTGAGGCTGTGTATTCCTACAGGACTTCATGACTTGAGAGGTATGTAGGCAAGCCAGCTCCCCAGTTCCCTGCACTTCCCATTTGGATGGGGCAAGAACGATTACAGCCACCTTGCAGATGGGGAAGTAGGCTCAGGAAGCTGGCATGAGCCAAGGCAGACCCAGGTCAAAATAAAGGTCTTCAATATCTGTTGCAACTCAGTAGCAGGCTTGCCAATGTTTTATGGTGACTTACAGGCCATTAAGTATATATGGGGGTGTAGACAAAACAGAAGAGAGGGCGCCTATGTCATCCCATCAGTGAGCCATTCCCAGTTGTCTTCCATCTTCCCCTTCTGAAGAACCAGCTGGACCACTGGCATTTTGAGGGCCAACCCTCCCACTTTCTGCTCAATACTCCTTTTGCTATGTCCGCACTACTTATTTGGCTTTGGGCTCCTCTTTGTACTTACCAGTCCTGGCTATCACCAACAGATTAATATTCTCCTGCCCCTTAAGAGACATCAGAACAAATCCTAAGGGAATTTTGGAGGGGCCTTGGCATTTGGAGAGCCACAGTTGTTGGTGCTAAGATGCTTTGGCTTTTGCAAGGTGGCTGACCTTCTGGAGGGGCCACGGAGACAGTCAACAAGACACATGGCTGGAAAGCCAAAGCTACTCTTCCTGGACGTAGATAATTATTTTTAAGTACCTGCTTTGCAAGAATGTTTTGGGGAAACCAAACTAAATCAAAGAGGGACTTCCTATTTTTTTTAATAATATTTTTTATTATATTATGTTAGTCACCATACAGTACATCCCTGGTTTTTGATGTAAAGTTCGATGATTCATTAGTTGCGTATAACACCCAGTGCACCATGCAATACGTGCCCTCCTTACTACCCATCACCGGTCTATCCCATTCCCCCACCCCCCTCCCCTCTGAAGCCCGCAGTTTGTTTCTCAGAGTCCATAGTCTCTCATGCTTCATTCCCCCTTCTGATTACCCCCCCTTTCTTTATCCCTTTCTTCTCCTACCGAGACTTCCTATTTTTAAGTGCTTTTCATGAGTCAAATAAGATCATGTGATTCTTGCAATTTCACCACATGACACCCTCTATCCCACCACCCAACCCTGCAACCCTCACTGGCCAAACACTGAGTATCGACTTCATGTAAAAATCTTTCCTAGTGTGGAGTTTACTTATGGATAGAGCCAAGAAGTAACAAACGAGTATAAAATACATTTTCAGGTGTCAAAAGGGTCTACAGAGGAGTGTAAAGCAGGGTAAGGGGAGAGACAGTGAGGAGAGAACCTATTTCAGAAAGTTGTGATCAGGGAAGGTGTTTCTGAGGAGATGGCATTTAAGCATTGACCTGACCAAAGAGAATAAACTACATAAAGGGAAAAGAACATTCTAGGAGAAGGGGACAATGAGATGGAGAATATTTTAGGTGTACATGACCATCTCCCATTAGAAACAACAAGACGACAGATGAGAGAGCCATCTGGGACCTCTGAGCCTGAGGAAAAGCAAGCAGGAATGGATGTCCCCAACTGCCTCTGATCAGCCTCATGATTCGGTGCAACTTACTTCTCCCTGAAATTGTTTCGCCATCTTGGAAGTAAAGGGATAATAAGAAATTTTGGGCCACTTTGACTAAAAATCCTGCTTCCATATAAGATTTGTCCCAAATACATAATAATCTTTCTTCCCTTTCATTTCCCCCAACCCTTTTTGCCCATCAGATGAGAAAGCAATGGTGAGTCCTCTTTGGATTCCAACCATGGGCTCCAGTGGAAGTTTCAGAGAATCCCAGTGTCAGGAGTGGTGAGCCACCTCTGCATTCTTGATGAAGTATCCTTAGCTCGGATGAAAAATCCCTCTTCAGAATAAAAGCCAAAACATGGCACAACAATGGGGAAAAGTCATAAAAAGGATCTTAATGTAGTAAGTGGATAGTAATTATTCTGAAGAAGAACATTCTCATGGTGAAATAGTTTTACTGGCAACCTCTTGGCCATTTCCACTGAGATCTCGTCTTGGAAAGAAGATTGATATTAACTCTTCAAGCCAGAACGTTGAGGAGCGAAGGCTTGTGTTCCTGCCATACAAATACACAGAAGTCGTGGGTATGAAATGTTGGGAATTCAAGAATTATTCCAGAAAAAAGGGAGTTTCTGTATCTTCCTTTAAAAAGGGAGACAAAATAAATTTGTGAGTTACATAGAAATATACTACTACATCTATTAAATCAATTAAATAAAACATTGCTTTATTTTCCTTCAGTGTTTTGGGGTTTTGCCCTAAACTTGTCCGTTGCAAGAGAGCTTAAAATTTGGACCATTTGTGGTCAGGTGAGTGCAAGGTGATAAAAACACTCTTATTGAAGGAAGACCATGGATCAGGTCATAGATCTCCATTAACCAGCTGTGGGACTTTAGACAATTTACTAGGCTTGTCTGAACTTTGATTTCATAGTCTACAAATTAGGGGTATCACACCCGTCTCACTTTCTTCAGAGTGAGAAACAAATAAAAATGGCAGATAAGAATACCTTTCTCTGTAAATAGCAAAGCACTGGCGAATAGGAAGCAGGAAAGGAAGAGAAAGGGGAGAAAGAATTAGAAGGGGAGGTGGGAAAGAACTTGACTCTCACTCAGTAGTTAGTTACAGTAGGGCTCTGGCTGGAGGATTTGAGCAGCGGTGGGTAGTATCCCGCTCCAGAATTGTCTCTTTAGCTTGCCCACGACAATTTCCAGAGCTTCACATGTCTCTTGAGTTTATTTATGGTCCTTTGTATCACCATTTAAGGGACAGATAATCCTTAGAAGGTACCATAATGTATTGATATTACTTATCCTTCAAACCTTATACAGGGTCCCCATTGCCTACAGAATAGACGCCAGACTTCTCCAGAATTTTAGGGCTGCCATGGTTTGTCATTAATCTCCTTGACTAACATGATTTTGCTTTTTCTGATCCTTCTTAAAGGCATGGGATTCAGTCCAATTCTTCTAAATGCCAGAGAGATGGTAAGAGTGGACTGGTGACAGGTCTGGACTCTGAACTGTTCCCACAGGCAGGGAGGAAGGGCTGGCCCCAGTCTGCCCTTGAAATGGGGTGCAAGCTGGGAAGTGAGCGACGCAAGACAGGGAAAGGTATGCAAGGTAGAGTGCCGTTGTGTTATGGAAGCTCCTTCTTGAGATTCTCTCAAACACTCCAGGAGAGAGGCACTGCATTTTCTAGCTTAGCGTTAAAGAACAGGAGTTCAGAGCATTGACATGGCTTTATTAACGAGCTCCTAGCATCAAGCTCCTGGTTCCCAGTTCAGACACTGCACGATGTGCTCTGTTGGCCACGCGGAGCTAGTGGTCAGATGGCGGCGTCTTGGAGTCAGGCTGAGGACAGCATGCCCCCCCGCCCCCCGCAGGGTTTGGGGTACAATGCAGACTGGTATGCAGTGGAGGCTTGACCCCGCAGCAGTACAATGTTTCTGGAAGGTCAGCCTGGAAGTAGCCAGGAGCTGATTCATAATAACAGCAATGGGACAGCCGAGAAGAGGCAGATGCAAGAAATGTATGGAGGACGGACCACACAATGAAATTGTCAATGGTGAAAGAGATGCCATGGAGGTGTGAATGCTCTAGAAATTCTAGAAATTCCAAGAAGGAAGAGCCAGACCCAATGAATGGGACGTAATGGAGAACAGTACAGGCACAAGGGTGTGTGCTTGTGGGGTGTGTGTCGCGAACGAGGTTCAGGTTACACAGAAATTTAGTTTCTTCTAGAGATCACAGTGTTCCCTAATCCTGGGATCAAGATTTGCCTCTGAGAATTAAAGTTAACATATCTACATACAATGGGTGGAGTAGCTGTCTGTGGGCACAAACCCAGCCAACCATACATGTGCATTGGAGCTTGGGTATGGCTCAAACCCAAATCAAGGATTCAGTGATAATGCCTGAGAATTTGGGCTGGAATGAAGTCAGCATTTAGGAAGTGGGTTCCTGGTGGCCTTTTAATGTTTATCAGGAAAAACCTTTCATGACTCGCAGACAGGTGAGCAGTCCAAGACACAGAACTGGTAAGTCAGCCAACTAGACCTGGTGGTGCCCAGAAGAACTATCCCGGTAAAAGCAGTCATTGGCCAAGAGCTTTCTTGGTGGTGATACAGGTGTGAGGCTGTCCTGGCCAGATGTCAGAACCCCCCACTCACTGCCTACACCCCACGGCATGCTCACCTAGCAGACTTTGCTTGGTCTAGCTGCCTATGGAGGGTAAATATTTTGGTCAACATGAGGATTTTGTCACTGTCAGGTCAATTCCTCATTCAATTAACATTTTGGTAGCTATACATCTAGCTCTTTGAGCTTGGTTAGTAGGAGTCCAGATAGAAGGGATGAGTTTGTCTCCTCTAGCCTGATAAGAGTTCCTAAGTATGCCAAGGTGAATAGCAATTTCTGGTCTTGGGCCAGGATGTATTCAGCGGCTTCTAGAAGTATTCTTCTGTAGCCACATGCTTTTCTCTCAGATAATAGCACTCTACCATCTCTCGCCTGCTAGGCCTGGTTCACCTCGGGTGAGTTCCTTATGGCCAGATCCAGGTCATGTATGTTTCAACTCTGCCGTTGAGACAGGAAGCACTTTGCAAAGGCGGGAATGAATGAATCAACACTTGCTCACTTTTTCGTCTATGGAGGTTCTAATTTTGGTGACTTATTTTTCTGTGAAGTATGTTTTCTAAAGCTTTGCTTCCACCAAAAGAAGCCTTCACACAAGCAAGAGTTTTTATAAATGTTTCGCTGCGTTCAAGCCACGCTTTTATTAACGACACTTCCAAGCTCCGTTATTGTGTTCAAATTGGCAAAGGGGAGTTCTGTGCTAGCAGAATGTAATTCAAGAACCAATAAAAGTTGATTACATACATATGAAACGTATGGACTCTGGGTCGGAGTCTTGGATAGATTACAAAGTGGGTGTCATGTTTCATCTTCTGCATGGGTTTTATGGGAGGCCCACATGAAGCCACAAACATCCACGTCGTCCCTTTCACTAAACATCATGTAAACAGAATCATGTTCTTATTCAAAAATACATCTGCAAGATCACAGTTCAGAAAGAGGTCCGGTTTTTATATCAACTTGAGCTCTCAACTAGAGAATCTTACAAGAAACTCAGTAATTAATTAGGAGGCGCAATAGGTCATCTTTAACTATGAACAATTAAAATAAAATAGACTGTTTGTTCCCTGACTGGAGATGTGGCAGCTGGAAGTGCATGGTCTTATGTAATGAGGAGCTTTTTTTTACTTGAAAATACGTGTAAAAATAAAGCCATGTTTCCCTTTCCCCGCCACCCCTGAATTATAACATCTACTGATAAGTAGTATTGAGAAGTTTTGTTTTGTTTGTTTTACAGCAAGAGAAAATGCCCGAATACTCCCCTGGTTTCCTCTGGTGCCTTGGCCACAGAAACATCCAAGCCTTGTTCCTACCCGTGTTGAAACACAGCCACCTCCGGGGAGCGACATGGCAGCTGCTTGCCAGCCCCACAGCACAGCTGGTTTTGAGCAGAAAATGAGGGAGACCTTCTCCAGGGAAAAGTGCAGGGAGTTTTTGGTGAGCAGAATGCAATTACCCTGGCTGGAAGTATGCCAGGTTAGGATGGTACACTCCTGACCATTGCAAAGGCATCGTGGGGGCTCTCTCCCACGTAGACTGTGCTTTAAACGGAAGACAGACTGAAAATATAATTATGGTCATCTTAATCACTATAAGGTAATTATGATGATGTTAATAACTGTAATAGTTTTCCATAAAGATTCTGCAACTTTCTGAGGTTGGGAGGGAAGGCCAGTGGCCACAACAGTTGAAAACGATAAATTCATAACGAAGGATGGCTCAGTAGTGGCAGCATTATCTAAATAAACTCCTTCAAAATTAGCGACCGTTCTGCCGGTCAACGTGTGGCCTGCTCTTGCCAATGTGGGAAGCAGATTGGACCCAGGGCACCATGACTTCCTTCTTGAGCTTGCATTCGCTTTGTAGTTTCACAAAGCCTTTTCACAAAGCTCCTTCCTTTGTGCCCTTGTGGCAAATTTGACAAGGAATTTGAAAAGATTTGTGTTTTGTTATGCCCAGTTTATGGGTGGGAAAACTGAGGCTCGAGGACATAAATGGACTTTGCAAGCCTACGCCGGTGCGGTGTCAGAGCGATTATAACACATTAGCCCCTACACTTCACCGTCTTCCAGAGAACCCTTGAATAATGCACATCATTCTTCCCTCTAGAAATGCTAATTTATGTTTCTCAACATATTTTTAGTGCCGGATTTCAGAATTATGTAAGATGTAGTTTTGAAGTTGGAGCCATCAAAAAGTTCAATCATGACTAGTTGACTAGAAAATATATTTGATAATAAAAATTCAGTTCAAAAAAATGGATTACATAATCCATTTTGCTAAACATAGCCTGCAAGAATCTAATGAGAGTCAACTCTGAAATCAATCACTCGAGAAGCTAAATTGTTAAAGTTCTTGTGAAGGAGTTTCTTGATAAATGGCATTCTTTGACGGAGTGGCTGGGTAAATACGGTACACTCATGATTGATCCTCAAGAATCTTGAGTTATTTTTAAAATGATATTTCATTTTTATATTGATATGCGGTCGCAAAGAATGACATACATGGATTCAAATTCTAGTTCCCTCAGTATCTGAATGACCTTGGATGTGGCCCTTCATTCTGGAGTAGACGTCAGGAGGTGGAATAGGGCTGACATTGCATGCATAGCTAAGGGACGATGAAATGGTATATAGGAAAATGCCCAGGATGACATCTGCCACACAGTATGGGCTCCAGAGCTTAATAAAGTTATTTCCAGTAGTTATTTATAGTTATCTATTTTCAAACCAAATAAAATACTACAATAATTTGCAGGACATCTTTCCCAATAAATATATTAACTTTCATGATAGTCCTTGGAGATTTAATTTGGATATTTAAATTGAAAGGTGGAATGAACTAAACTATACTTAGGATGTGCAGATGCAAAAATAATTTGAGAAGATAAAAAAGAACATAGCAGAGGACTGTTTCAAATGATCAGGGTCTGAATCCTTCCTATAAAAATCAGTCTTTTTGTGTTTGATTGATTTTTTGCTTCATCCGTTTATTTAGCTAATATTTGTTAGATGCCTACGAATGCCAGGCAGTGTGCAAGGTGATGACAATATAGTTTAAAAAAAAAAAAAATTAAAGAAGGGGCGCCTGGGTGGCACAGCGGTTAAGCGTCTGCCTTCGGCTCAGGGCGTGATCCCAGCGTTCTGGGATCGAGCCCCACATCAGGCTCCTCCGCTATGAGCCTGCTTCTTCCTCTCCCACTCCCCCTGCTTGTGTTCCCTCTCTCGCTGGCTGTCTCTATCTCTGTCAAATAAATAAATAAAATCTTTGAAAAAAAAAAGATAACATTTTAAAGATTTAAAGATTTTAAAATTTTAAAGAAAAAGTATACTCTTCGATCTCAAGAGACTCACAGAATAACTGAGACAAAGTATTTCAGACAGTAATTATATTTCTTTGTAAGTGACGATAGCTTATGATCAAATTCTCTTGGAGATTCTCTTAAGATTTCTAGACAATTTCCAATACCTTGAATCATCACTAATCCTTGGATACCAAACACTGGTTAAGACAGGCAACCATAGAGCCCAATGGTAGACCAGATGTCCTAGGTCTTCCTTCTGGGCTTGATCTTGGGTCCCTCTAGCTCAGCTGGTAGAATTTCTGCACAAACCCAGGAATCTTGTGTGTATATGAGGAGAAGCTGTTTTCTGATATAAACACTGGGAATACCTCAACTTGCTTGATATGATATCTGCAAGAAATCGATGGGACATTTTGATTCAAGTGTCCATTACCATGTAAGATCCAAAGTCATTGATGCAAACATGCCTGTCCCTCTTCTCTGTAGGGTCCAACTATCTTAGGAATTTAACTAGAAATATAGGTGAAGTTCATGAATCCATTATTATACTTCACAATATAGTCGGTGCTCCATATGAAGACTAGAAGGGGGAAAATATCTTCAGGGCACTGACAATTCAGAGTTGTCACCTCCAGCACCTTGTCTCTTTCTCATGACAGCAGATAAAAGAAAATGAGAGGGAACAATAGCAAAGGAAGGGAGGGAGAAACAAGGGGATGAAAATTGCAAATCTGGAAGGTTCCCGAACACCAACTGAAACCTTGGTGCACAATTAGACGTCACTATTTTCAGCATTCGGATTCCAGATCTTGCCAATTAAACCGGCTGCATACGTCAACGGGTTTCTACAGAATCATGTTTCTGCTTCTTGACTAAGCCGTAGGGACCTACCTATAAATATAGTATCTAAATTTCTTCCTTTTCATTGTACAACTTGTGACCTTTAGGAAAATTTGCAAAGTTGATTATCCATTTCATCTAAAACCAGAGTCATAGCTAATTCTTGAAGCATTTTTGGAAGCTGAAAAAATAGAGTCTGGCTCAATTTGCAAAATGATTTTGTTGAATCCCCAAATAATAACTTGTTTTGAGAAGATTATGGAACAGGGCTTAGTAAGAGGTTAGGGTATATTCTAGCAGACTGACTGTGTGGTCTTGAGAAGTCACTGGTGTTTTTAGCTTTCCAATGAAAGGGCTGGACCATAGGCTCTTTTGGCACTATGACTCATCGGTCACAGGCAATGTCTTTGGTCCTGAGACTCACAAAGTCATTATTGGCCCAAAACAACTTTTGTATCATATCTGCATTTCGTGAGAGAGTTTCACGCTACAAAAATGATTGGCATTCTTTTCCTAACCTATCCTGAATCGGAATGCTGAATATAGTGATGTCTAATTGTGCACCAAGGTTTCAATTGGTGTTTGGGAACCTTCAAGATTTGCAAATATCGGAGAGTGTGTTTCCTCTCATTTCCTTGAAGGAAAGGACATTTATCTATGACTTCATGGCATTTTCACAGATGGGATTGGTCTCCTCCTCACAGTAACTGAGGCAATATTCACAGTAACAGGAGTGCACACACACGTGCACACACACACACACACGCAGACACAGCACTGGAGTTAGTGGTGTGGTAGGGGCATTTCCTCATCTTTATATTTTTGAGCACATTAGGGATCAAGACTTGGCACGTGACGGTGATATTTCTATTAGGATGTGGGGAATTGGGGACGTTCTATAGGACTTGGACCCAGGACTTATATAACACACATAATTTACATAACGTCTTTTGTGCCAGTTAAAGAGATCCTGTATCAGATTCTGGGCCCTTGAAAAAGCCATCCAGCTACTTTGCATTTCACTACTCCCTTCTAATCCTTCCAGAGCCCCCAAGAATGGAAAGTTGGAGGCTGTCTTTCACATCAGGAGGCAAGCCACACCCCTGCACCCTTACCATGAGAGTGCACCATATTTTTCATTTCTTCAACTTGCATTGGCAATCTGTTTTAGCATAATTTACACATTTACACATTTTAGAGAGCAAGGCACAGTCATGCAACTTAATTCCAAAAAACATAAGCACTGAAGGCTGCCTCTGCACATTAGCTTTGCAAAGCATATGAACGTCTTTGCCGAAACCCGGTCCAAGGCACACGCTTGTTTGGGATCTGCGTCAAGGGGTACCTGCTGTTTGTCATTTCCCAACCAAAGTGTCTCTGGAGTGGTCACCTGTAATCCTATTTGGTTGACCTTTAAAGGTTGCTTTGGGATCAGCAAGCCTTCCTCCTGGGATCGGCCTGCCTCCCGGCTCCGCTGGTTCATTGGCGTCCTGCAGACACCAGGAATTCTGCTGAAGAATGTACTTCCAAGTGTCAGGGAAGCAGGTTTTGCCCAACTCTTCTATTAAGAGTAATTTGACTGATTCATCCTCCCACACTGACTATTTCTTTTAAATGGGCTTATCAAGCTCAAGGGGAAACAGAGCTGGTGTCTCTGAGCTAGAGCGAAACCTTTGGAATTGTACAGAATTGGGTGCAAGTCTCTTCTCTTGCTGGCCTGGTGACCTTGAAGTGGACTGTACTCCTCTGGGACCCCACTTTCATTTCTATAAAGAGAGGGGAAAGCAGGTCTTGAAGGATCTTGTGGTCAGGGATTCCGAAAGATACACGCAGATCGCATTGGCACAGTGAGCCCTCCATTGGCACCAGTTGTCTTCCCTCTGTTCCCCAGTAGGAGGCAGTGCTCCTGCTGGAAAAAGAAGAAAGACAGTGTGAACAGTGTGTCTCGCCTCTCCTTAGAGGATGGCTCCTCTGACAGGCACTGTGTGTGACCGCCTCTGACAGTTGTCTTGATACCACAGAGTAACTGAGTTTCCCTCCCATTCAACTGGGCTGCTTCCTTAAAAGTAGTGATTAAATAGATTTGCTGGAGGGCAGGATGACATTTATACGGACCGGAGGCATTTTCCTGTTCATTTTGTTTGGGGAGTAACCTTTCAGAAAGGGTAGATTTAATTTAGGGGACACTTCATTAGGCGGGTCTCCAGATCACTCTAGTGAGAGGGAATATTCTTACAATGAAACATGCCATCATCCCAGAGGGCGTGCTTAGTGTGAACAAACCCGGCGGTTAAGGGAATTGAGGATTTAAGGAGTTAGAACATACTTCTTTGGCTCGGTGGTCCTTGCCCTTCTTTCTTATGTTCTTTTTCTTTTTCCCCCTCCTTTTTGGTTTTGCACAGTCAGTGGTGCAAGACTAGCTTTTCACGATTGCCACCAATTGCTGAGGGAAGTATAAATGATGAGGGTCCTATAAACGGAGATGCTCTGGGTGCTAATGTGTGCGTTACAGTTGTTCAAAGAGCGATTGCTTGTTCCCCTTCCCACAAAATTCCACCGTCAGTTCTTAGAGCTATTTAGAGATCTTTTAGGTTTGGTTGTTCGCAGACTCTTTCAGGGAACGTAAGTAAGTAAGCTTCTGGCAGAAAAACGTCAAGGAATAAGACGGACTTCATTAACTTGGAAAACACAGCAGCCTGGGGGAATAACACACATTTACACAAAAGCAGCATTTGTTGACCAAATCTTTCTTTTCTGACCCTTCCAGCGGCAGAGCACAAAGGTTCTTTCCAATGACCTCAGGGTGGTCTTTGGCAGATTCTCTGGTGGGAGAAGATTTTCCCTTTGTTTTCTGGACTTGTCACTATTTTCTTTTTTTAAAAATTTTTTTATTATATTATGTTAGTCACCATACAGTACATCCCTGGTTTTTTATGTAAAGTTCGATGATTCATTAGTTGCATATAACACCCAGTGCACCATGCAATACGTGCCCTCCTTACTACCCATCACCAGTCTATCCCATTCCCCCACCCCCCCTCCCCTCTGAGGCCCTCAGTTTGTCTTTGTTTTCTTTGCCTCTCTCAATAGTCCGGCTGCTTTCTCTGGGTTGTGTGGTGGAGTGTTCTTTTATGGCTAAATCTCAAAAAAAAAAAAAAAAAAAAAAAAAACCCAAAAACCTGTTTTAAACCAAGTTCTCAAACATCTCTTGTTTTCATCCTTTAACACAGAGTGTCTGTCCAAATCCCAAGGGCACCATCCAACTTCCCCCTCTGGTAAAGCACCGAGCCTGGTCCTATGAAGTCATCAAAACTCCATGCGTAAAGATGCCCTAATTCAATTGTGCTTGGATCTAGTGTGACCTGCCTTCAATTGCATGCCGGAAAAAAAAAAAAAAAAGTGTGTCATCCCTGTTTCCATGAAATATTTCCTGGACTCAGTACACTTTTCCAGAAGCATGCAAGATGCACCCAGTCTTCTAACAATGCCGTCTACCATGTACAATGAAGCGTCACAGTTTTGTAGCATTGATTGGTTAGGAAACATTCTGGATACAAGCTTTTAAATTTCATGATGGATTGAGGTATTTTTAAAAATGAATCTGTTACTCGGTGTATGTTTTAAAAATTATTCCAGGCAAGAGTTACCATTTTATTTTTCATTTTTCAATTTGCAGAGACTTAAAAAAATGTCTTGGAATAGAGGTGATGCTGTGAACAGGCCCTCTTATATGCTAGTTGCAGGAGGGTAAATTGGTATAATTTTTATGAAAGGCAATTTGCCAATATGCGTCAGGAACATTAAATATGTTGGTACCCTTTGGCCTAGTTATTCTATTTCCAGAAATCCATTCTAAGAAAATAATCCAACATAGAAAGGCATTTTCCATGAATTGGTTTATTTAAGCATTACTGTAATCATGAAAATGAAAAAAAGAGGAAACTACAAAATGCCCCCAAACCGGTGAATAATTAGGTAAAATATTATATATACATATTATTAGGTTATGTGACTAAGTAAGTTTTAATGATATATGAAAATGTTTATTGATGAGGTTAAGGGCAAAATGCCGCGAACCCCAGTCTATAAAACGTCTATGTGTACAAGGTGATGAAAAGAAATCACGCCGAAATGTTTATTATCAAGTGTTGTCTTGTCTCGGGTTTACAGGCCACTTTTTCCTCTTTCCTTATACATTTTTGTATCATAAGCCTGTAAAAGAATTAAAAACATTCTCAGCAGTAATCATAGTTTGGCCAAAATTGTGTGTGTGTGTGTGTGTGTGTGTGTGTACAGATGAAGAAATGTTTTTTGTAGAAAAATAAAATATGTCTAGCAAGAAAGAGGAAACAAAGAAATAGTTGGGCTGAGTTCACATTTTTCAAACCAACTTGTGCTTCTAAAATAAAATTCTGCCTCTCCACACACTGGGTTCCTGGAAGCTGACCAAAAGCTGCACAGTAATATTAACTCCACTTAAAAAAGGGAAGAGAACATATTGAACTGCATTCACTTATGGTCTGGATGCTTGGAAGGAATCAGCTGGTGAGTACCAAAGTGATGACATGCATGTTTCTATTTGCATTTTGAAAATTGACAGATAATTGAAAAGAATCAGCATATGAAATTTCTCAGAGGAAGCAAGCTGAAAAGCCAGAAGAACCTTGCCCATGGAGCATCCTGTGCCCGAAGTCTGGTCGCAGAATGTTCTAGAACTGTATACCTCTACTTATCATCAGAAGCGTTCTCTGTTTGCTGGGGGCTAGGAAAACCTTCCTCTGCTGTCCAGCCAAGGCAATGACAGATCTCTCTATTCAACACTTCCTCTTCATTCCTTTCTCCAGTTATGATTGCTGTAAAATTACAGAGCCCCTACCTAGGAAATCAGCAAACAGGACGCCATCTTGGTGCCTCTTAGAGTATCCACGGAGATACTGCAGAGAACAGTCTTAGTAGACATTAATGTTTTATTTATTAATTAGTTTTTTTTAAACTAGAGATGGTAAGACAGGCTTTACATTAAGCAAATATTCAATACACATATTATTAAATCCTTACGGAGACCTAACAGCATCTTAAAGGGTGCAGACATGCACAAAGTATACGTTGATAGACTTGTAAATGGAATCCCTATATTACTGCAGACACAATACTGAGTTTGTCCCTAATTAAAAAGAACACCAGTGAATAAAGATGTTTTTAAAGGGGGGGGGGGGGAGAGGAAGGGAGGGCGGGAGGAGAGAAATGGGGATGGAAGCAGAGGGCCAGAGAGTGGAAAGAAAGTTTACCAAGGACAACACGCCCTTGTGGTTGTAGCCCTGTGAATTCAGACCTGAGCTACCTCTGTGAACACAGAAATCCGAATTTACCGTCTCATGCTGCTGCCCCCAGGGCCAGGCTAGGGGTGCCGAGCAGAGAACAGAGTTTATCGAGAACAGAGCGGCATGTCTGTACTTTCGAGTTCCAGTCTCCCACAAAATGTATTTATTTAACAAATGTCACCCAAAACAGCTTGGTAGCAGATGAGGTTTATTTAATGGCAGTAAAACAGGTGAAACATTCCCTACATTTCTTGTCTCTGTTTATGTTTCTATCAAAAAAAAAAAAAAATCGAGCTAGTTACAGCTCTTTACACACTCAAACAGAGCCGTGGTATATATTTGGGAAGTAATGCAAATTTCACTTAGTAACGGGCTTGGAAAATACACATCTCTCTATTTTCTCAAAGCAATTTATGATTTTTCTGCCCAGAGGACAGGAGCATCAAATCCCAATTCGACTTCGTTTTATTATTATTTTATTTTATTTTTTTGAATACTTTCCCCTCCACGATTTGCCGGCTCGATTTGGCACGAGCTTTAGGCTCTTTGCAGTCTTTCTCTCCCTTCCTATTTTCACTTTACTGTGCTTCGGGAGTGCCCTCTCCGCGAGGAGAAAAACCCACCCCAGCCCCTCCCCAGCCCTTTCAGCTGTAACCTTTCTACAAGTAAATGCTAATTGAAAAAGAAAGAACACCACTAATCTTGGAATTTAAATGCATTTAACAAAACCAATCTCACTCTAAATTGTTGTTTCTCCATTCCCTTTTCCCTAACAGATGTCGAGAAACTGCAATTCCTATTAAGAACACTTGACTGTTTACTCAGCACGAGAACCTCAGCCCCGCTCTGCATCAATCTAAATGCGTTTCGAGACGTCAGGCCCCCGAAAAGTGCAGACGGTTAGTTGGTTATTTTTAAATGTAATCTTCACATAAACGAACCACAAAGAACCCTTTCCCTTTGTCATCCCCCTCTCCCTTTTAACGATGGCATCAAGCCTCGGCATAGGAGGGAATTTTTATGACCCGTTCCATTTTAAGTCGCTTTCGGCTCGAGCTGGTGGATCTGTCACGCGGCGAACGGAATTATTAGTTAAGTTTATGAAGTTGATGGGGGGGGGGAGGGTGTGGAGAAAGTGCTGTCCGAGGTCCTCTTGCCCCCGTGTCGACCATCGGGAAGCTTTCCGGCTGCGTGTCCCTGGTGGCGAGCTGCGCGCACGTGCGTCTCAGGGTGCCAGGACACACAGAGAGGGGCTGCAAGCAGAGGGGCTGCGGTGTGCGGCTGCCTGGCTGGGCGGGGCCTGGCGGGTGGGAAAAGATGAGCACATGTCCACATCTGAATCCAGGAAACCCTCACGTTCACTTGGCCTTATCCTCCGAGTAGCTTATCGTATTTGTCATTTGTTTAAAAGCACTCGTTAAGCACTTGGCACGTAACATCCATATATTGCACACCCAAGCTGCATGGCTTTGCATCACTGTGTTTGCACTGGCTTGTAGGGGCCCTTGTCATCTTGCCAGCACCAAGCTGCACAATTTGGAAAGATGTATTTTCAGAATTCTTCGCATTTTGACATGTTTTCCCTTTCCAGCTCACTGTCCCTTTTATTAAACTTGTGAAGAATAGGAGAAAAAAAACGCAGATAAAAAAATAGCATCAACTCAAAACTGGAAAAAGAAAAAAAAAAGCACATTCCCTGTTTGGAATGGAACTGGGACACGTACGTTTACTGGGCACCTGATGATAAATCAGCTCTGGCAGCTGGGTACAGGGATGCGTTATGTGGACTCCTCATGGCAACTGGGTGGCACGGCTCTTATTTGCTCCATTGTATACATGAGCAAACTGAGGATTTGAAAGTGGATTTGCTCCCAAAAGCTGTCCTAAAGGAGAGATCAAACTAGAACTAAAGCGTGTGTGGTTAGCCCGACAGGGCAGGTTGCTGGAACTTTTCCTTTTTCACGTCTTTTTTGGGATGTATTTAAGTCTTGCACTGCGTGGTAAGCTCCTGGAGGTCAGAGACAGGCTTATGATTTAATATTGTCTAGATCCCAGAGCTTGTACCCCACAGCTATTTGCATATTTGGGGTCAAACGATGAATGAAGGAATTAACAATGTTAACCTTAAAAATAAAACTGCCTGTTATTTTACTGGCAAACGATGAGGACAGGCGGGCTAAGACAAAACCAGAGGTAAGTTGAGGAACAAAAGAAAGAAATATTATTTTATGGAAAAGAAAGAGGAAGTTGGGAGAGGTCAATCTGAGTGAAAGGCGACTGAAGAGAAGCAAGGGTTCTGGGTGCTGAGGTTTCTCATTGGCTGAGCTGGGCGGGTGGTCTATTTCTTGTGGGAGATGCAATGTACATCTTTTCCTGTAACTGATGGCTCCATTCTGTTGGCCATTCTTCTGCTGGATCTGTAACTGATCTTGAGTGGCATGCCTCCCCCTTCTAGCCTCCTGACTCCACTTTAGTGAGGTTTCCCTTTGTTAATTTTCACAATAAATACATTGTCAGAAGGTGTGTGATTTTCCAGAAAATGTTGATTTTTTTTTTTTTTTTTGGTTTGTCATAAAAATATATGTGTCTGTTTCTAGGGCATTTGGGGTCTAGTCCTCAAGTCAATTGTCGTGTCTTCTTCGCGTTGAGAACCGTCTTCCTGCCCAAGTTCTGAGTGATTTCCATGCTTGGAGTTCAGCTTGTGTGTCTGAGATTCTTTGGATGAGAACCGGGTTGAATTTGGGGACAGACAGCCCAGGCTGGTGGACAGCCCTGCATTCCGGCATCAGACGGGCCTGGTTCTGGACTGAACTTTTAAGTAGCTTCGGGGAAATGATCTTGTCCAAGATCCAGTGTCCTCTTCGTGATGGCTGAAAGTAACAGTCCTTCCCACAGAGAGAGTGCAGGGATGACATAAAGGAAGTATGGTGATAGGGTGACTTGTCCTCTAAATAGACAGTAAGTTCCAGTGTAATTTGGTTGACGTTATAAATTCAGGTTTTCAAAACATCCGAGCACAGGGTTCAAACTGTGTGTTGTATGAAGCATTGCTCGGTGTCCTGATTTTCTCTTTCCCTTTGTTTCTCTCGTGCTTTCCAGCTTCCCTTCTCTTTCTGCTTGCTTGCTCGTCTTCCCCTGGTGCCTGCTCTCTCTCTGTCTTTTGTATTCCTTTCTTGTCAGTCTTTCCAATTTTCCTGGATCTCCTTCTTCCCTCCCTTATTTGCAAATCCCGTTTTCTGGCTTTGCTCCCTCCTTTTCCTTGCTAAGGGGTAGCAGGGAACCCGGCACCCCAGGGAGGGGCAGTTGGAAGCATGAATCATGGCTCACTCTGGGTGTCTCCATGAGGCCAGTCTGGGTTGGAGATTGTCTCCAGAGCAGAGTGCTAGCCAAGTTTTATGTGCTGGAGACACTTAGGCTTTTAGAATCCTTGGGCGGCGGCTGAGAGCCTTGGCCCTAAATCTACCTGGAGAACCCCATGGAGAAATCCAGATTCCATGTCCTCTGTGCTCCCATGTTTGCAAATCTGGGTGTGCTAGGGCCTCGCCTTCTGCTTGTGTCCCTTGAGCTTCCTGAGAGCACAGGGCAACAGGAGGACGTGAATATGGAGAGGGAAAGGAGAGGTGAGACGACGTGATTTAAAAGTTCTAAAATCATTTCCCGCAATCCCTGTCATTTACGTGGGAAGACATGGAATTTCAGAGAGTTCAAGAGACTTTTCCAGACTCACACGAAAGAGAATGAAGAGGACAATTCAAACCCAGGTCCCTTCATTGCCCATTTTCTCTCTGTTCTTTCCCCACTATTTCACAGTAAGGGGACAGGGCGAGGTGGCTGAGGAGATGGGAAGGAGGAAAGCACAGCCGAAGGTCTAGTGGGGTCTGCAGAGCAACGCACAGTCTGAGCCACAAGCGCTGGACGCGAGATCAAACACCGGTAATGAGCTGTGTGGACTTGACTGCCCCAGCCTGTTTCCCGCGTCTCCCAGCAGCAGTGTGCAGGGATCCTTCCCTCCTCCCTGTAGAAGATCAGGGTTAAATTCAGCTGTCACTTGTGCCTGCAACAGCATCCCCTGCCATCGTCAAGCTCTGGATAATTCAGCTCTCTCAATCGGCTTTTGAGTTATCTTCCACCGTCCTAACTAATAGATGCTGGAACCTGCAGCTTCCTGCAGGTGTACCCGACTCTCTTCATTCAGCGGAAGCAAACATGCCCTTGTGTCTGAATCTTTCTTTCTTTTCTTTTCCTTCCTTCCCTCCCTCTTTCCTTCTCTTCCCTTCTCTCCCTTCCTCCCTCCCTTCCTTCTTTCTTTTTTTCTAAACCGTGTTCTCTACTTCTTTGCTCTGTGTAATGACTCTGAACTTCAACTTTCTTATCTGTCCCTGCAGAGAAGGTAGTGACCTTGAGAATAATGGGGGCTGAAGTGGGAACGTGGCCATGCAGGCTTCCAGCCCCCATTGCTGGAGGATTTGGCTCTGCAGGAGGCGAAAGCCCAAGAAAGACACACGTTGGCACCTGCTGCCTTCAGTATGGGGGTTGGTTCTGAAGGTGGGTGAGCAGAGTGGAAAAAGCAAGATTCAAGAATCTTCCTACATATGTAATTTCGTTTCCTTCATTCAGGAGAATCAAACCGAGCCCCCACTAGGATTGAGTCATGCTTCTCGGTTTTGAAACTGTCAGAAAGCTTGAGAAAACAACAACACGGAGACTATTACTGGTGGGCGCAGAAACAAGGAAGTTCTTAATGAGGCAAAAACAGTGGCTGGGGGAGCAAGTTCTGGTTCCACAGAGCGCTGACGTTCCCCACGCACCCCACTCTTCCTGAGCGGTGGGCCCCACTGGGCCCCGAGTGTGGGAGCCAGAAGGAAAGGAACAGGCGGGGCTGTGCACAGTGAAATGCTAGTCTACCCACCTCTGGGCAGCCTTGGAAGGAAAGATGAGAAGCATAGATCGGAGGTGAGTTAATCGTACTCGTTTAGACGCTATGCTCTTGGACGTCACTGCACGTTGTCCACGTACAGACGATGATAAATCCATCAGGTGCCATTGTGTAGAGCGGTTGTGGAATTTGGTGCGTGTGTAATCCAGCTTCCACCTGCACACTCGCCCATCACTCACATGGCCGGGAATCCTTGTGCACAAACTCGCCAGACTTTGCACAGGCACTACAAGCACTCCCTTGGCATTCGGCTGTATTGAACAGCAAAAAAGATGGAAAAATAAGGTCAGGTTTGCTCCTAGAGTCTTCTTGCCTTTCTTCCCCTGCGGGAAGGAGCTCTCAGCTCAGCCACCCTGCTGTTACAGGCACGCACCTCTCATGTTCCCGCCCTGTGCTTTTCTCCCACCGTTCACCCCACCTGGCCCGCCCTTCGTAGCCCTGGCCAAACTCACCTTTCATTAGGTGCCCCTTGACCCCTCAGCCCCGGGTCTGGCATCGGCAGGGTCTCCTTTCTTGTACTGACTTCTTTCCCCAAATGACAGCTCTTTGTCCCCAGATCAGTCCCTCCCAACTGAGCTTAGCTTCCTGAGGACGCATGGGCTGCTTTTTTCCACTCTCAGTTCTGTCTGGTGCAAGCGGAGTGTTGTGCCCATCAATCCATGCACACGTTAGTGTCTGTACACAAGCCCTGCCTTCGAGTGTCCGACCGAGGCCCTTCACTGTAGCTCTGACCCTTGGGGGAGCCCGTGCAGTGCTCTCTGATCTGCACTTTGGAACCGTGGGCCTGGGGTTGGAATTTCGGCTGGACCAATTCCTTGATGGGACGTTGCACCAATGAAGCAAATTCTCTGTGCCTCAGTTTCCTCATCCATGAAATGGGATGACTCATGCTGCCTATCTCCCGGGGGGCTTTGAGGGTTCAATGAATGAATGCATGGAAAGCACCCAGCCAGTCCTGGGCACTGTCAGTGTTCCCTATAAACTAGCTCTTAAACGTACAGGATCTGAGCCGGGAGGCTCGGAGGGAGTCCTGGGTTCAATCCCATCATTGTGGATTGAGGAACACACGTTCAGAGAGGCTGGGAGCCCAACCCAAATTCACAACCGTGTGGCCAGCCAAGACCTCCGACTCTTTGTGACGTTGAACTTTATCAGGAGTGCGTGTGCGAGAGAGAGAGAGAGAGAGAGAGGTGGGGGAGAGAGCCGCGGGGAGGATGGAGGGACGGGGAGAGAAGGCAACACCAGCCTGTTTCCAAATCTGAGCAGATTTCTAATTAGGATAACATTCAGCTATTCTTATGAGAAAATATAAGAAAGGGGGAACTCATCTCTGGGCCCTACTTAGAAGTACACGGTGGCTGAAGGTAATCCAGCTTCCTCGAACCTTTGCCACTGCCTGGCTCAGAATCGGGCAGGAGCTATCTTTGTTTCCGTATCTTCTCCCGAAGCCTTGAGCAATCGCTAACAATCCTATTTACTCCGTGTACCAGACAAACACAGTTACTGCCGTCACCTCACTATTTTTATCTAATATTGAAATTTCTCTCCCTAAGAGCAGCCCCGAATATATTATGATATCTACTGAATAAATGCTGTGCGTAATACACTGTGCAGGGATGGTATTTATGAAGCCAGGCTCTAACTGAAATGAAGGAATCATTCAGTTTTTATTTGAAAGGAAATTCAATTGGATACATTTGCAAGAAAGCAAATTCATGTTTTAAAAAAAAAAATCCTTGCAAACTTTTGGATTCAAGGCCAATTTCTTCATATCCCTCAGTGGGATCGACAGCCCCGCGGTCCCCATTATATTTTTCCTGCAGAGACTCAGATTTTCTTGCCGGTCCTACAGGACGCATTTTCCATCCGTACCATCATCACCATTATTTTTAAATATAATAGTGTGTCAGACACACGCAGTAGTGTTCGAGACATCCCACGTCATTCTCTCAACAGGTGCCTGAGAAGGGGGTGTCAAAGATCCCCATTTTGCAGAGAAGGAGGCTCGTCCACATCACGGGCGATGCTCTAAAGCAATTGCTGATCCCTCAGTGGCCTCGCCAGATGTATATTAAGTGTTTGATATTTACAAAGCAATTTTGTTTTGTTTTTTATGCTTTGTGCCGAGTGACTGCCGCCACGGTGGTAGTAATGGCACTAATGATAGTGTCCTTTGCCTATGACAGCACTTCCGAAAGTAGCATTAATCCTTACATTCCCGAGCAATACATTGGAAAACTGAGGGCGGGGGGGGGGGGGAGAAGAATGGTGGATATTTTGCCAGTTGCCGTGAATAATAAATGCAGAGCTGGGGTTCAGACCAGGACGTCTGCCTCTGAGCGCAAATTCAGCGAGCCCTCAAGAGCACATGCCTGCTGCCACCCCTGCCTTCCTCCTGGGGCCTTGATCCGCGGGGATCTCAATCCAGAAACAAAACTCAGCCGACTTGGTCTTCTTGGAAAGGGAAGTCAAGAAGTCAAGGGGCGCCTGGGGGGCTCAGTCAGTTGAGCGTCCAATACTTGATCTCAGCTCAAGTCTTGATTTCAGGGTCGTGAGTGCAAGCCTCGTGTTGTGCTCCACGCCGGGTGTGGAACCTACTTTAAAAAAAAAAAAAAAAAGTGAAGAAGTCAAGTCCATGGTGAGAGAAGTGTTGGTCTTTCCTTCTGCGAGTCTCATCACCCAGTGAGTTTGCCTTCACATCTTACCTCCCCTTTAAGAAAAAAGGAATCATACAGTTGGAACGATCACAACAAAACAACAAAACTCTCTGGGATTTCCTTGGAGAGCCTCTTCCTTTTGCAGCTAAGGGAAGGGATTTTTGCAGATGGAGCTCAGGAAGGTGCAAGAGGGCCCCAGAACCACAGAGCTAATTAATGGCAAAGCAAGGGCCAGGCTTGGGCCTCTTAAATCGATTCTTCTAGTAGGTCATCAGGCTGCTTCCTGGCTAGTCTTCAGCCCATGAAGACAAAGCATCCCAACCAACCCATCATGAGCCGTACTTGCTGGATCTATTTCCCTCTCCAGACCCCAGTCCTGTCCGTCACAAGCTGGCTCGAAGAGGGTTAGAGGGAGGGGTAAAAACGTCCTCTTTCAGCATCCCAGAGCCTGCCGACGAACACACACTTCAGGGAAGCGCCTCTCAAAGGCAGGAGGACGCCCAGAGGACGGTCACATAAGTTTGGGGAATTTTGGTTTCCACGGTTTCTTTGTAGTAGGATTTCTTGGCTCATTTAAGGAGGTTATGTATATAATAAATGTCCAAGAGAGACGAGGTGTGAAGTGTTTCCCAACTTATTTGTCTAGAGTGTCTTTTTTTCCCCCCTGCAAAGAACAGCTTGTATGGCTGAAGGTTCATGGATCATACTTTGGGTAATGATGCTTTAGACCGGGGGTCAGCAAACTACAGTCTTCAGGCCAAAGCCGGCCAGTCACCTGGTTCGTAAGTCATTTTATTGGCACACAGACATGCCTGTTTGCTGACATTGTCTATGGCTGCTTTTGTACCACAAGAGCAGACTCAGGTGGTTACAAGAGAGACTACAAGGCCTGCAAAGTCCAACCTGTTTGCTCCCTGGTCCTTTACAGAAAAACTGTATAATCCTTTAGAGAAGACTCCAACGGGCTTCTTCTTTTTTCTTTTCTTTTCTTTTCTTTTCTTTTCTTTTCTTTTCTTTTCTTTTCTTTTTTTTCTTTTCTTTTCCTTTCTTTTCTTTTCCTTTTCTTTTTTCTTTTCTTTCTTTTTTCCTTCCTTCCTTCCTTCCTTCCTCCCTCCCTCCCTCCCTCCCTCCCTCCTTCCCTCCCTCCTCTCTCCCTCCCTTCCTTCCTTTACTTCTTTCTCTTTTCCTTCCTTCCTTCCTTCCTTCCTTCCTTCCTTCCTTCCTTCCTTCCTCCCTCCCTCCTTCCCTCCCTCCTCTCTCCCTCCCTTCCTTCCTTCCTCCCTCCCTCCCTTCCTTCCGTCCTTCTTTCTTTTTTTTTTCTTTCTCAAACTTAGAGCCCCAAATTTATCACCGCAAGCATTAGAGCCAGAACATTTTCCCCCTTCTTAAGGATATAGTAGGACCTATCCTTAGGTCATATGGACACTTTTTTTCCATGCAGAGAACAGTTCCCAAGGCCTGCACGCTATAAAGCACGCACAGCTGACATCCCGAGATCGTCGAGGTGGCCAGTTACAGAGCTGGGCCAGTTACACCTGTTGGATGATGATCTCTTCTTCCACGTGCTCCGGGGGGAGGGGAGAACTTAGGACAGAGAGGCTGTGTGTTTATTGGAAAGTATATCCTGCTTAGAGGCCCGTCGGAAGTTTTCCGGCAAAAGGAATCACTGTGAAGCTTCTGTTTGCTGTGTCCAATAGTTTCAGGGCATTCCAACTTCATGTTTTGCTATAGATTTAAATTTAGCTTTAAATTCTTTAATTTTTTTTGTTGTTGCAGATTGGCTTCCAGTGAACTGAATATTAAAAAGATATTACAGAGAGAAACAACCCGCCTGGCTGATTGTTTCTTCCCCAAATGGATGCGATGATGAGGGAATGCTTTCATTTACATAAACAATCAGTTGAAAGGGCCTCACCGAATGTGAGCATTCATATTTGATGACACCCTGATTGTAACCATAAATAACAATATTTTCATTGTTGGGTAATAAACATCATTACCCAGTGTGTTTTAGGTGAGTGGGCACTTAACCGGGTAAAGAGGAGATGATCGGTGAGATTAAGGTGAGTGCTCAGCAATATTTGAAGAGATAACCTTGCAAATTTAAGGTTTGTAATAAATGTCTTTGCCGAGTGCCCATTGGTAAATATGATGAGGTTTTTGACTCATACCAGGCTCAGTTGTGCAAATGAAATGTATCCAGGCAGAAAACGATGTCACTCAGTGTACCGGCTTGTATGGAGGGGCAGACCTGCCAGGCTCTGTCCTTGATGAGCTCAGGTCTGGCTGCATGACCGGAGCACCCACACCCAAGCACTGACCATGTCACGTGATAGAAGTGTCAGCGCAAAGTTTCCAGGAGCTTCTTTTGGTGTGGACAGTCTAAAATCCTGTGGTTTTGATTTTTTTGTTCTGCTCTTTTGCTTTTTTTTTTCGTTGTTAATTTTTAAATTTCTGGGGTTTTTTGGTTTTAAATTCTTGTATTCAAGTTTGACATCTCTCTAGAAAGCACAGTAACCTTCGGACCATAGGCTGATGAAGTCTTATGTATGTGCACACTTATCTGATACCACCCAGGTCTGGAGGTAAGGTATGTGTAAATGTCAGTCATTGTATAAACATGTTTTTTTTTAAAAAGATTTTATTTATTTATTTCAGAGAGAGAGAGAGAGAGAGCATGAGCGGGCCGAGGGGCAGAGGGAGAGAGTATCTCAAGCAGACTCCGTGCTGAGTGTGGAGCCCAAGGTGGGGCTTGATCCCACGACCCAGAGATCATGACCTGAGCCAAAATCAAGAGTCAGGCATGTAACCGACTGAGCCACCCAGGAGCCCTAACCATGTATTCTAAACCCAAGAGCAGGGCACCTTCTCAATAAACACAGAAAAAAGATATCATAGAGATAAGAAGATATCATAGAGATAAAAAGGAAACATGAAAATGATTGTGGAAGAAAGAGGCAAGTTAGCCCAGTGGCCACAAGCACAGACTTCCATGCAGACAGGCATGCATTTGAAGCCTGGCCCTGCCATCTATAAGCCGTGTGTTCCTAAAACACTTGTCTCACCTTTCTTGACACTTCGTTTCTTCATCTGCAAAATGCAGTTATGGGGATAAGGACTGTGAGGCTGTAGGGGTGTTTGTGCGGGTAACTAACGGGCATGAGCAGGCGGAGGGGCAGAAGGAGAGGGAGAGAGTGTGGGACAGGACACCCGGGACCCTGCCTTGGGGAGAACTCGGTGTATGTTGGTTTCTTTTGCGATGGAAGCAAGAACTCCAAGGTCACATTTGCAGCAAGTCAACAGTTTGTATGACCTTCAAAGTAATAGACTTACTTGTCAAAAACAAGAAACTTTATAAAGGAGGTGGGACCTGTTGGTGATGGGTAGTCTTGCATTGTGGAGTTTATGGTGACTGTAATTCGAATAAAACAATGTGACATTGAGACGATTTAAGAAATGTGGGGTTCATAGAGGGTAGACACCTGTCTTATATTTTTGGTTCCATAACTTCTTCTGGGTTCTTCATCACCTGGGTCTTTGTCATTTCCTGGCAAGAGTAGACCTCAACCTTGGCAATTGGATGTGAGAACGTGAGATTTCAACTGGTTTTTGGACAAGGATGTGTGCTTCTAGACTCTGGGGATTTTCTTCTTGTCAGTCTGGATCTCATCATGGATTACCCCCACGTGATGATTTCATGTGTCAACTTGGCAGGGATATGGTGCCCAGATATTTGGTTAAACATTATTCCGGATGTTTCTGTGAAGGTGTTTTGTGGATGTGATTAACATTTAAATCAGTGGACTTTGAACGTAGCCGATCTCCATCCCTAATGTGGGTGGGCCTCATCCAATCAGGTGAAAGCTCAAAAGAACAAAGGCTTAGCTTTCCGGAAGCAAGAAAGGACTGTGCCAGCCGTGGCCTTTGGACTTGACCTGCCGCTCTTGCCAAGTCCCCAGCCTGCTGGCCTGTGCTGCAGACTCTAGACTTAGCAAATCTCAACAGGCTCGTGAGCCAAGTCCTTAAAAATAAATCTTGCTCTTGCTTGTATATATACACATTCTGTTGATTCGGTTTCTCTGGAGAACCCTGGACAGAACACCCACAAAAGGGAGGCCCACCCAACTTTAGAGGGGTTCCTGATGCTAAGCACAGGACAATCTCTTTAAGAAAACGTGCTTTGAAGGCCTGCGTTGGAATTCTGGTAGGGATACTTCTTAATGCTTTGACGGCCACGCGTGTCTTGCCTCTCTGAGCCTTGCTTTCCTCGTTGTGACAGAGAGGGAATGGAACCTATGCTCTAGCCTACTTTAACGATGTGTTAAAGTCTGTCCTTCTCCCTGGTAAACATGGACCAAATGTTGAGACCTCCTCCTCCTTCGTTCTGAAAGCTGACCTCAGGGAGGAAAGCGCTACAGTTTCTCCTGCCTTGGCCAACTCCAGAACATTCTCTCTGACAAGGCAGGCCCACAGAGCGAGAGTCAGTGGGAAGGGTGAACCAAGCCCCAATTCTTTCTTCTCCCTTCAATTCCAGTTCTATCCGTATGAATAGCCATCATCAGAAATTGGCCAGACATTTGATGGCTCAAAAAAGAGTGATAGCTTGGAGGGAAAATAAATAAATAAATAAATAAACAAACAAACAAATAAATAAAATTACAAATAAATCCTCTGGTTTTGGGAATTTTTGTTTGTTTTCCATATTAAGGCCTGGATGTATCTGGTACCAGCATTTGGCTACAATTATTTTGTCAAAGTTTGTAGGGTTGATTTTTTTTTTATCTTTGGGGGAAAAAAAGTTAGTTCACAGTTTATTAACTTGGATTAGTAGAAATTTCTCCCATGGGCTTTCAGCTGCAACAAGACCTTGGAAAAGTGAGTCCTTAAGACCAATCTGTAAGACTTAAAAACATTAATAGCTGTCGTTGAAACAGCAGGAGGAAAAATAGACCGTCTATTTTTCTCCCTCAGCATTCAGGATCAACTTCTTGTATTTTCCCCATAAACAACCTGAATATGATTTTGCTGTTCTTTTCTCCTGCAAAACAAATGGCTATTTTCTGTAATGATGATAATTATATAGCACCTAAGGGCTTAAAAACGCATTCACTCGCACGCTATTAACGTACTCTGAGCTCACTTCAGAAAAGAAAGATTATTCGCTGATGATCTGTTTTCAGTTGAAAGAACTGAAACTCAAGGAAGATGGCTGCCTTAACCAGAGGTCACAAGTGGCTGAAGAGGGTCTAGAAACTGAGATGTGAACTTTTTAGTGATAACAAGCTCTACGCCCCATTTAGACATATTTAACAATGAAACTGAGAACCGGCTCCCTCTCAATGTCTGGGTTGCCCTCCGTTTTCTTGTTCCTCCTCTTCTAGGAAGACACATCCGGGTGTGTCTTGGCCATTGAAGACTCATTCCCCCCGAAGCCAAAATGACCAGCCGAGTGCCTCCAGGGAGCCACCGTGAAAGAAGGCGGAATGGGTATCTCTTGTGTGGAGCTGAAGTCCTCTTTCTAGTATTTAAATAACTGTGCGGTCTTGTCTTCCTTCGTCATCTCTCTGACCTCGATTTCCCCATGTGCAGTTGGGAAGAACAATATCCACCTGGCAGCGTGATTATAATTATTACATAGGATAATATGCGCACAGGGACGAGGATTAGAGTCGACATATAGTAAGTGCTTTGTAAGTGTTGACTTTATTTCTCCCCTCCCTGGAATGAGTTAACTCCGCCTCAACACATTGACGTTGATGGACCAATATGGACAACGTGAGGTTGGCAGAAGATCACCAAGTCTGCACCTGCCGTCCTGGGCACCCAGCTAGCCCACCGTAGCCAGCCTCTACCACGTGAGGCATTGCTGAATCTTCTCACACTGTCCTCCATGCTCTTTTCCCCTCTGGCTTAGTGAAGAAAAATATGGCAAATACGAAAGCCAGTCTCTCCTTCAGGAAGACACATTTTAGAATGAACTCAAGAAAGAAATAAGCTTCTAATTTGTTAAATCACTGATATCCGAGGGTTTATCTGTGTTAGTGGCCAGAGTCACCTTATCCATGACTTATCCACACAGTATAGGCAGTTCACTTAAAAATAGATCACACCTCTAGACACATACCCAGACACATGTACACACGTACCAGCACAGACACAGAGAAATCTGGCATTTTATGGTTATAATGAACATTTTGTTGACTTAATATTTGACTTTTCACCTGATTATTCTTGGCCTCTCCATGTACAAACACAAAGCATAATATAAGAATTTTAAGACACATTCGGTGAGACCTCCAGAGGCCCATTGGAGAGCCCTTCTTCCACTGCTGTCTTATAGATGGCGTCCTCTCCTTGAAGCTCTCTGTGACATGGTACCCACTGCCTGCTTCCCATGGACACTGGTGACCAGACAGCTCTATATGTTACATACTAAGATTAGAGCTGTCTTCTCTCATAGCTATAGCATCCCATGGCTCTACCATCTGAGACACCAGGAACCAGCCCGCTCCTTTTTCTGTAGGAGACCCTCTCAAATAACTGAAAATTCATCCAGTTCTGCTCTAACTCTCATTTTGAAAATGCCTATGTGTTTCAATGTGATTAATATAGTACGGCACAATTTAAAAGTTACACAGATTTCACATTTGGTCACGTGCCATTTCTTCCGCAAGAAACACAGAGTGAAAGCAGAAAACTGTGTCCAGCTGGATGGAGCCACGTGGCGGTACAGAGACTGCATAGTTGCGCGCCCCTCGAACACCGCTCCACTGCCCCGGCTCGCTGTGTGTTCTGTGACTCACAGCCATCCACTTCCTATGTTACAACTTTCCTTCCGATTCCAGAACGCCTTCCTTCTACCACTTCACAATAGCTACAACCCACTTTCACATGCAAACTGGGAGCCTTTTTCTAGGGAAGGGTTCATGTTTTTTTCTTATTATGTGTTACCTTCTCTATTAGGCTTTCTCTCGGTTTTTCTCCATGTGCCATTGATGAAGTGTTTGACTGTTGTGCCCTTGCCTAATTTCTCCCAGAATCCTGTGTTTTTTATTGCACACGTTGGCTTAGTGATTTTTAGGAACACCTATGCCACAATATAGCAGAGCTGACTGTAGAGGTGGAATCTGGCTTCAGTCTCTTCATGGAATGGGGGGTATTTGCCATGAAGGTACGCCCTCACGCTCTCTGAATGAAGAGTGTCGTGTGCCTGGCCTGGCCTGGCCTGATGCTTACCACCCAGCAAAAAACAAACACATGTGCCTGCTTTCTTAGTGCTTGTAGGTTAGAGACCTACTAACCTCCCAGCTCTCCTTGGAGGGAGAATAAACTGGCAAAAAAAGAGGGTGGCTCAGCTAACACAGCCACTAAAAATAGGAAAATAGAGCGAATTCCAGCTTGGCGGGTCACCTTACCAGAGTCGATGCCAAGTGTTTTTGTGAGCATTAGGTCAATTCAGCTGCACTTCAGCCCCTCAGATAAACATTACATCTGCCGTTCTGGAAGCAAGGGAGTCGAGACTTTTAGTGTCTTCCCAAGAGCTAGGACTCGAATCCAATGGAGCTCGGAAACGAATTCGTGCGCCCTTTCCAATAGGCCATGTTTCCCTCCAGTGTGCTTTCTGGTCTACCCCAATGTCTGCTCTACCGAACTCAGGACAGAACACATGCTTGGTCCTGGGAATTCCTTACACGGCGTCCACACAGTAGCCACAGAGGTGAAAGTTGGAACTGCCGAATCCAAGTAAGTGGAATTCATCTGACCAGCAGGGATGAAAGAGAAAAGCAAATTCCAGATTATTAACAAATATTACTTGCCTTCGAACCCAATTTAAAACTAATAAAGTTGCATAATTCATGAAATCATAAAGTCGAACATTTTGTAAAATTGCATCACATATGGAAGAGATGAACTATCGTCTAGTATCTATGAAATGCAAGGGCGATTTCAAAGCTGCATTTCAAGTGGTGCTTGAGGGATTATTACGGGCCGGAAATGGTCGATACTGTGGGGTTGTAGCCATTTGGTGCCGGCATGGAAACTAAAAGCTGGAACTGCGGCCAGAAATGCAGTAAAAACAGACTATTCATCCTGTTTCTATGACTCGTATTCATCACCGCAGACAACCAGGTAATTCAATTATCTTTGGCCTTGGAAGTCTGTGTCGTGAGGTTTATGTGCCTTTCTGCTGTTCAGTCAGACCTGGGGATGGTGGTGCTGGGCTGGCTGGAGGGGGGAGAGCCTGGCGTGCACGTGGACAGGAGGCTGAGAAGAAGAACCTGGGTTATTTATTCGAAAGTGATGACAATGATCTCATGGTACAGAATGCATTGTCCCTTGGAGCCCCCAGTAAGAATAACATGATTCACTTTTATAGCAGCACATTTTATACAAACTCTTTTGTTGGTGGAGAAAAATGTCTCATCTGACACGATTGCAGGGGAAATCTCCTTGTGTCCTTTTCTTTCTCTTGCCCTTAATATTCGCATGCCCACTTATAAGCGCACGTAAAATGTGTGGCAAGCAAGATGGTAATGAGGTGGCAGACTTTTTCTAACACCAGAATTTCAATAAGGATGGAATTTGCCTCCGAAAGAGGACAGTGATCTTTTCACAAACACTGTCCTTTGTCCTGAGGCACACAAAATCCCCAAATCCCTAAAATATTTCATCTGAAGATAAAATAATTTTGCTTTAGCCTAAGCTGAAAAAGAAAAGGGGGGGGGGACCATCTATCAGATACAGTCAGGAAAGTCCTGTTGCTTAGGGAGAAGGTAAATTAAAGGCCCCTATCTTATCTGTATTTCAATTAAAATCTTATTTTTGGTCCCCAGCAGTGCAACCCGTTGAAGTCTTTCCAAGTTAAAAAAAAAAAAAAAAAGCACCATTTCAGTAGGTGGACGTTTGAGACATCTTTAATGGGCATTCTCTACGTGTGATGTGGGCTACTTTTCATGTGTGGGAGAAATGACACAACAATATTTTGAAAGAGATGTGGAGCTTACAGAGGTGGAAAGGCAATGGTGCCTTACCCTGGTGAACTCTCTTTTACAGGATTTTTTTAAGCTTTTAGTGAGCTCCCATTTGAATATTTGCAAAGCCACCCCCAGCACTTAAGAAATCATAGCTAAGGGAGCTGGAGGAGAGACACACAGGAAAAGGCATTTGGAACTTTCTGAATATCTTGTCAAAACCTTTCTGAGATGCTGAGTGCAGGATCAGGGTTATCTCTTCAGAGCTGGTGAAAAAAAAAAGAGAAGGCAGGATCCAGTTTGAGAAAATGTTAGCCACGTAAGTTTATGGAATCAGCCTGGTGGGAGTCCTGAGATCCGTGGCCCTATGCTAAATCATAGACTAAATCAGGCATCAAACAATAGCTCAATCAATCAATCCGTCCGTCAAACTAAACGTGCAGCGATATAAAACCAAATTCCAAAGTAAAAATAAGGCAAGTGTAAAATTTGGGTTTTAAGTCAGCCGGTGAGGACAAAGGAACGAGGACTTGTTACGTCCACAGGGTGGGGCTGTGTCATCTGGGTGGGACAAGAGGGCAGATGGACAGGATGGAGTGTGTTCTGGAGGGAAGAGAGGAGGTGTGTGTTCTAGAACATTCCTCGCTGGCGTTGTCACAGATGACCAAGACAAAGGTCAGTAAACTTTCTGTGTACAGGACTAAAGAGTACAGATTCCAGGCTTGGCGGGTCACACGGTCTTGGTCAGAACTAGTCAACTCTGCTGCAGTTTTCTGTGGAAAAGCAGCAGCCACAGTGTGCAAATGAGTGGCACAGCTGTTCTCCTGTAAACTTTACTTATGGACACTGAGATTTGAATCTCTTATGATTTTCATGTCCTAAACGATTACCCTTCTTTTGACTCCTCCCCGCCCCCCCAAACATCAAAACATGTAAAAATCACTCTTGACTCCTAGACCACACAATGGCCGGAAATGGCCTGGTAATGGTAGTTTGTCGACTGCTGATCAAAAAGATACCTTAATACCATCATCAGGTCATCAGTTTCATTGCTCAAGAAGTGGTTTAGAGGGGCGCCTGGGTGGCACAGCGGTTAAGCGTCTGCCTTCGGCTCAGGGCGTGATCCCGGCGTTATGGGATCGAGCCCCACATCGGGCTCCTCCGCTGGGAGCCTGCTTCTTCCTCTCCCACTCCCCCTGCTTGTGTTCCCTCTCTCGCTGGCTGTCTCTATCTCTGTCGAATAAATAAATAAAATCTTTAAAAAACACAAAGAAGTGGTTTAGAGAATTGCAGGGTCTGAACTGTGAAAGGGCTTTCTGCTTCGAGATCTGAGGGCAACATCGAGTCCTGCTCGGACAGGTGGGTCTCATGGGCGAAGACAGAGGCATCCCGTGTTAACCGTTAGCCGTTCCGTGAAGTAGAAGGAGTGACAGGCTCCTGGTCATACACGTAGTCGATTATCTTGCTAACATTTGCTGAGCACTCCCTGCAAGTTGAGCACCGTTCTGCACACGTTTCCAACCCCTTAACCCTTATGTCAAGGGAGCCAGGTGGGTATTGTTTCCGCTACCACCGCTTTGCAAACGAGGGTACTGAGGCTCCAGGAAGTTAACTAGCTCTCCAGAGGGTACAGAGCTGACGAAGGCTCTAGCACTTGCGGGCTTCAGGAACAGGCTTCCAAGCCTCTCGGAGCTTCAGTCTCCTCATCGTGGAATAAACCATAATTGTATCTATTTCATAAGTTCAGTCTGATGAATAAATGAAGTTCTGATCCCTAACTAGTGCCCAATAATGTTAGCTAATGTACCATTAAGTATGCATTGTCCTAAGTTATATTCTACCTTTTGCTTTGAAATGTTGCTGTTCCAACTTTGAGAGATGCTTCTAGAGTCATTCTTTGCATGAGGGTTTGGCAAAGGAGGCCAGGCTCACTCCATCCATAAACATAAAGCTTAGGATATTTTAAACAGCCTTGAAAAGTCCTGAGGATTTTTCAGACAGCCCCTGGATCCCTCCCAGGAGTCTTCATGCAGTCCCAGGCTCGGTTGGGTCTGGAAGCACAGGGGATATCCAGCACTGCTTATGGAATACAGAATCACTGGGCTCGAAGGGACCTGGAGAGGGAATCTCATCTGACCCCCTTCTGCCTGCAAGGGGGCAGCATGCAAATCCCGCCCACCGGCACTCTGGGCGTGCAGCCAGCCCCACAGGTCCCTCGCACCTCGGGAAAGATCTATAGTATCAGCTCAGCTAAACTCCATCTGGTCTGATGTAAAAGCCCTTCATTATTTTAGGCAATGCAATTCCTAAGTTTTGAGGATTTTTCTTTTCTTTTCAGTAGTGCTTGGTTTTAAAATCAAGATCAGAACCTACCAGCACAGGTCCCCAGCGTTCCTCTTCCAAAAGCCTCAGTGACTGCCTGTGATTTGTAGGATAAAGTTCAAATTGCTTTTCTGATATTCAGGGTCTTTCAAAGTCGCATTCCTTTATTTGCAACAGAGTTGCAAATTTCCTTTATTTATGCAACAGAGCTTTGTTAGTTTCTATTACTACCTTTCAAGGATTTCCAGAAGCACACTTTAACGTCTCTGAAATTGGGATGCACCTTCCAACCAATGGCGTGCTCCCGTGGCACGTTCCCATCCTCCTCTACCAAGGGCGGTCATAGGTCATGGCACGCGTGCGCACATCAGCTTGCAGAGTTGCAGATGAGAGCCAGGAGATGATGACACAGAACCTTTTTAAACCTCTAGGACCCAAACAGCTGTGGGAAGGTGGTAAACCAGCCAGGCTTAGCAACAGTTCCCAAAGAAGAGTGAAAAACAGGCTAGTGCTACGTAATTGCAAAGCTGACTTCATAGCCCCGCGCCAACGACCTTAAATTTATATGCATTCTTTTAAGAAGTGCTGCATCGCCAACACTCTTGATGGTAGACAAACGGACACTGTATGGAAAAAACACAGACCCTAACTGAAGGAGTGATTTGGGAAAGTTGCCATCTGTGAAAAAGTCCGAAGACTACCATAGCCGTGTTTTTCTTTCTATCACAAGAATGATAAATGTTAAAAATCTGTCTACTTACATCTAAAGGATTTCTTCCTATAAGTATAAAATAAAATTTCTAAGTATCAAGACAGCATCGCACCATGGTTCCATTGCCAATGCTTTCTTTTCCTCTGCTTTTTTTTCTGGGTGGTACATACAATGTTGTTTCATCTCACAACTAAGGGTATCTTAGATTCAATAAAAGATGGCTGTGTGCTAATCACGGACCATCTGGAAGCAGGGGCACAGATGAGCACAGATGGTTCTCACTCTGTAGGACTCATAGTCTAGAACAAAAGGGTGCCTGTCCTCTGTGTCCCCTCTCCCTGACTGCCCCTTTCTCCTTGGAGCCAAACTACACTATCCTTGAAGTCCCAGATTAAATAACAGTTCCTCAGACATAGTTTCCCAGATCCTGTGTCCTCTCCCGACTGTCTGAAGAAATAAGGGCTTCCTCTGTGCCTCTATCATGCTATCCTTATCCTCATGGGTTCTAGAGCCAAACACCTTTGTTTAAATCCTGGTACCTCTGATTGGGTAAGACAGTTAAGCCTTCTCGGCCTCAGTCTCTTTATCTGTATAGTGGGTATGGATGTCGTGCTCATCTTGTGTGGCTGATCTGAAGACTGAACACATTCATAGGGGTAGGGCGTTTAGAGGAGTGCCCAGCGTGGGGTATGTAGGGCTGACTGCTGTCACACCACTATGTCAGCATTGATCCCATTGTAATTTGGTTCGCTGTCATGTGAGTCTATGGGTAAAGCTCACTGAGAACTGGAATCATGTCTGATGTCAGTCTTATTTCTCAACTCGTATGTATTACAAAATGTGGGTCAGAGTCAGGAGTCATTCATTAAGCCCCTCAATAAACATTTATTAAATGTAATACCTAGGGTGCATTAGCCACCGTTCTAAGCTCTGATCATAGAAAAGTACTTGTTAAATGAATGAACTAATGATTATTCACTTTAGAAAAAGGGGGGGGGGTGACACCCAGAAGACAACCAAGCACCCCCTGGTTGGCTAAAAGGAAAAACTCTGGGGGTCACCGCTGATGACAGTTCAAGAACTCTGGATGCAATTTGTTATGTGTTGTTTGTTTATTCATTTGAACCAACAAATTCTCTCTGAAAATTACAACCAGCGCACCTGCTAGCGTGGCCTTCTACACTGCTCTTTGGCTCAAACTAACTCCTTTAAGGTGCCATCCCTGACTCGGCGAGGGTCATGGGCTGCTCGATAGTATAAAAGCTCTCCGCCTGCAGGAGTCTGGGGACAAGAATCACAGCGTTCCGATTTCCAGTCACCCACATATCCCTCCTTCTGTTCTCCTGGATGTCTCAGCCATCCATCGCTTCTAGCTCTAATCTTCCTCGTGGCTCAACATTTCCAAGTTGACTTAGACTCAACTCTTCTTTTGGTTCTTTGTTGGTTCTATTTTGGTTTCCCTGTTTCGGTCCTTCCGAAGGATGACTTTTGAGGTAGCACTTGTGTTTTCTGCCATTCCCAGTCTGGGGCTTTGCTTTCCCTCTGACACACCCATAGGCAGCCTCCCTAGCTTCTCCTTAGCTGATAGCATTCACAGGGAGGGGTGGGCGGCCATTAGTGTACCTCACCAAATATTTTTGTGCCTCTGCCTTCTGGGAAGAGGGTAAATTTTTTTCTGGAACTACGTTATAGTTTTGCCAATGAGTCTTGAGCTAAAGAAATATGGGTTACTTCCAGCTAAACTATTTCTATGTGAAAGACCCTCCAGATCTCTGTGTCCTGCCACTTCAGTGACCAGGATGGTCAAGATGGCAGCTGACCCATCAAGGTGAGTCTTGGGAGTCAGGAGGGAAGACATAGAGCCCTGTGCGATCCAAGACAGACATGGCACATGAGGAAGGGATAAAGCTTGGTTACTGTAAGCTACAAATGCCTGGGAGTTTCTTGTCACCACAGTATCCAGACTACAGCGTATGTAATCCAGGGTGTGGGAAGGGTGCACAACACTTTCCACAACCCTAACCTCGATTTCCTTTTGGATTATTATCATGACCCATCAACTGCCCCTTAAATCCATGTGACATTTTTGGTAAGGCATCAGGCAAACATTTCAAGATCCGTATATCCGTATCACATGGAAGATGGTCTGTGTTGCCAAGCTGTGTGTCGACGAGCCAGTTCTGGCATTCATTACAACTGAAAAGTAGCAGAAAGCTGTCTAATAGAAACTTCTACTGTTTAGGGAACAGAGCTAGAATTAGGTAATGGTGGCAGGCAACATTACAAGCAATTGCGCTTGATGCAGGGCTCGCTTAGATTCATTCATAGCATGGAGTCATTTCCAAATGCCAGTTGCCACTCTGCGTGCGGCCCCAGCGTCTAATATTTCTAAACATATTTCGGCTCAGTGACACCTTAATGGTATACAATAGCAGTCGGCCTCCCTCTTAGAAAAATGGATACTCTCATTTCTCTAAACATTGGGTCTTTACCTTTATCCATTTCCATTTAAATGCAAATTTCAATCATGTCCACCTTTCTGTGTTCCAACATGAGCGTATGGAAATGGTAGCAGCTTGAATCCAAATTTCAAGAGGCTGGGAGCTGTTCCCTATAGGGGTCCTAGACGAGTTCCAATTGTTCTTTTTTCTCTTGCCCCTGTGTTGCTGAGATCGGCCTCCAAGGGAATATTTTGCCTCCATTGGCTACGTCAGAAGAGGGAAGGGCGGCATCCAGAACCGGAGACACGTGGGTGTAGATGTCTTTGAAAGGTCTGTGAGGTGAACTAGTGGCATTTAAATGAGCTGGCTTATACCCTTAGTCCTGGACCCTCACAGACAGAACTCAGGGCCCACGAGCTCCTAGAAGGCTCCAGTGTACAATGGCTGCATAGAGTTTCTGTTTCCCAGCTCACACCATCTCCCTCAAGTCCTAATTAGAACCTTGCCTCCCTGGCCTGGAAGGTCCTTCCTTGTCTGTGATTGTGGTCATGTGTCTGGACCTCCTTGGAGGAGGACAGATGGTTGCCATGCCTTCCGCTGGAATGGAGCTCGTGTGAGAAAATACACACAAAGCCCTGGCAATCGGCGATCTTGTTTCTCAGTGAGACAGGACACCACGGATGCTTTCTAGAGTAGACCTTCTTGGAGCATTTGCCTGGGACTTGGGGAGACAGGTGAGCTTCAGGGAAGATCACCTGGCCGGGAGAGAGATAGACTCCTGCATGTCGTTACAGGGCTGTAGGTAGCTGGGGTCCTCGCCAAGCCCATGTTCCATTTTACCGTCTCAGCTTATGTGTATCTCAGTTTTCTTGCCTGTAAGGTGGGGTTAGCAATACCTGCCCCCGGATCCTGAGAATTAAAAGAAAAAAAGGAATGAGAAAGAGCCTAACAGAGACCAGGCCATAGTGAGTTTGGGGGGCGTGCTGTTTCCTGGAACTCTGTTTAGCCCACGCCCCTGGAGACCTGTGGCATTCACTTGACTCTGAATCTCCTTCATCCATTGATTCCTATGAGAACTAAAGCTCAGAGAGGGTAAGTGATTTGCTCAAAGGCACACAGCCAAAAAGTGGCTGCTCTAAGCTAAATCTGTGGTCCTGGAGGCCAGTTCACTTGAATTTTGTATTTTCTCTCTTCCACCAACACCAACCTCCGTAAAAGAGCTCCTGCGATGGAGAACTCACTGGTCCCAAAGGCATCAGCCCTCTGGACATTTAGATAGATGGCGGTGCCCGAGATTGTCCTGCTGGAACTCCCAGGCTGGTGCTCGCTGTTTAATGTCAGGCAATGGGAGCACCAGAGAGAATCAGGGAGGCTGCTGGTTTTCTGCCAGGAGCAGGGTGGTGATGATGAAGGGGACAGCACGCACACTGAGCATCAGGAATCCTGGATTCTAGAGAGCTCTAGCTATTACAGTATTTCCCCAAAATGGTTCTATCAAACTCTTACTTTAAGCAAAAGTAACTTGCAATAAGTGGGAACAGCCACGGTCCTGCTTCTCTGAGACATTCCCACACCTAATAACGGTTCTGAGAAGTTCCCAAGAAAGTGGCCTATGTACTTGTGCTTCCTCTGAATGATCCTTAAACTACTGGAATATGGACCTTTCTTCTTGGCCTGACACCTCTCAAGTCATGGGACTCACTGTGGCAAGTACCACTTGATAAAAAATTTGGTCCATGTCACTCAGCCTCTGTTGAATTTCTGCTTGATGCCAGGCATGGAGCTGTGTTCCTAGGAGTTGAAGACCCATACATAGTATGTTCTGGTACAACTTCAGTGGCTAATGGAAGAAATCGACATACAAGCCTACCTTTAACACATTTGCAGGTTGGTAAGTACTACAGACCTTGGGGTCACCCTGAGGAGCATGTCTGACCCATGCTGGGGAGGGCTTCCCAGAGGAGATGATGGATGAGCTGAGTCCTAAGGATGAGTAGGAGTTAGCCAGCTGATGGAAAAAGATTTGGGAAGACTTCTTCAAAGTTGATTTCTTTGTTTTCTTCTTGGTTCAGAGTTTGATGATTTGGTTCATGAGTTCCTTTAGTTGTGACACATGGGACAAAATCACATTATTTTGGAATCTTCATGTATCACTTATGCTTTTGGTCTGGATTTGATTTGAGATTCTAAAATAGCCCGCAGGCCTTTCCTTCTTCAGTCCAACATCAGCAGGGATGTCCACGGGGGGTTGGGGAGAGCCCAGGCCTGGAACATCCACCCATTCTCCCTGTAATCTCCCACCCACCACCACATGAGGATGGGCCATTGGGCTTGTCTCCTGCATGAGGAAGGTGGCATCTTGGAGCTGCAAGCACGGTGGTCCAAGAGCCTGGATCCTCGCTTGGAGTCTTGACTACCATGCTGAGACACTGGGTGATTAATACATGTCCATAAAATGGGCTTGCAAAGAAAATCCTTGGAAGAAATCCTGTGGCCCATTGCCACACCCGAGAAGGACTGGGGTGTCTCAAGGGTTTGAGCTCTCCGCCATTCCCCACTCCAGTCCCAACCTCCTCTATGTCCCATCTGCTCTATGAAATGGGGACGAGGGGCTCTAACTCCAAGGAAGCAGCAGGGGACTGGGTGAGATGTGATTCCCTCCTTCCTGCAAACGAGGAAGAACATACTGACCTCATGAGCAAGCTTCGATAAGTGGTTCTAAGCCTTCGAAAAACAGAAAAAGCAACATCTGATAAAGGGGCTGACACCAGTTAAGGGACAGATATGAGGAGGTGACCACCGAAATCCTTCCAAGAACAAAACTCACCCTCTAAACCTGCTCCTGGTTGATCGGAACGCTTGAGTGCGGGTGAAGAAGCAGAGAAAGCTGAGCTCCATGTAGTAGATAAAACGGGCTGAACGGGGATCTTTGGGTGAATTATGACCCAGAAAGCCAGGGGAGGTGGGAGATTTCTTCAGAGCTGTGGGCAGAAGTATTTCGGTCAGGGGACCCAGAGGGCGTGGGTGTTGGGCTGGGGAAGGTTTCAAGTTTTGCCCCTGAGAGTGTTACTGCAGTGCCGTTGATGGGGCACAGAAGACAGCAGCCGCTGGGCGCGAAGGAATTGTAGGGAAGGCTGGCAAACAGCCGGTGACCATGGAAGAGCAAAACAGCAAATCAGAGGCACCTTGCCTGGATGGGGTTCCTCTGTGAGATTCTCAAGGTCTTAAGAGCAAGAACTAGGTCTGATTCAGAGATCCCAGCCCACGGGGGAGCATGCTTGATGTGTGCTTGCTCAAGGAACAAAGGGCAAAGGGGTTTGGGGAGGAGGGGATTTGTGTCAGTGCTCACGAGCATGCTTCTCCCTTCCCTCTCTCCTTCCTCCCTTCCATGTCTCCATCCTGCTTGTCCTGCCAGCTCTTCCCTCTCTGGGCACCCTCCTGGACATCTGTTATTGGCTGGCCCCATCTTGTCGTCTGGCTTCTACCTAGGGGTCCGCCAGGTGCCCCCTAGTGGCCAACACCTGAGCCTGTGACCCCATCGGTCATCACCCTCCACCACACTACTCTGGTTCATGGTGTTCCTCAGCACTGGCCATCCTCAGGAATTAGCCTAAATAGTGTTTGCTGGATGTTGGCTGTTCCTACCCCTCACTGGACTGGCAGATTCACCAAAGCATGGGGTGTGGTGATCCTGTCCACTTCTGGTTGCCCGGAAACTAAGACAGTGCCTGACACATTGTATATACTCAATAACTCGGGAGAAATTATTAGGAACTCTTTTTTTTTTCTTAATTTTATTTATTTATTTGAGAGAGAGAGTGAGAGAGAGGGGACAAGCTGGGGGGAGAGGCAGAGGGAGAGGGAGAAACAGACTCCCCGCTGACCAGGGAGCCCGATGCAGGGCTTGATCCCAAGACTCTGGAATCGTGACCTGAGCCTAAGGCAGATGCTTAACCAACTGAGCCACCGAGGCGCTCCTTAGGGCCTCTGTAGGAACCTTACCATGGCTATTATTTGTGGAGCACAGAGATCGTCCTAGGCCACGCTTCCTTATATATATTACTGCAAATCCTCGTGCAGGGGTCAAACAGACACCGTCAACCCCACGTCATAGACCAGCAATCTCAGCTCAAACACGCACACTCGCACGTGCGCACACCGTTGATCCCTTCTGGGGAGAAGGCTCCCGGAGATCTCAGAAGTCCGCACGAGGACAATGACAAAAGTCTGAACTTTGTGGGCTGGGCCCAGCTGGCCAGGAGCATGAGGCTCAGGAGACAAGCAGGACACACTTCAGAAAAGCCCCCTCCTAGGGCCAGCCCGGTCTCCCAGGCCCAGGAATGCACACCGCAGGATGGGGCTCGCTCGCATCAGATGGGGGCCTCCCTGCCAGGCAGGGGCGTGCTAACCGGACTCAGATGTTGCAACTGCAGGAGACAGACCAGTCCCCGTACGTTTGGGAGAACTTGAAAGAATTCTGGAAGAGCCATAAATCTTGGACTGGAGCCTTTTATCAACCTCTAATTTATCATGGTCTCTTAATTACTTTGACTGGAGAAGTCGTAATCCATATGTATTGGAAATTTGGTCGGCACAGGCCTGTTTTTCATGACAAGGGCAGTTCCCAACACATGCGATTAACATAGAGAGATTCCACTTGGTGGCGACTTGCTCCTATGCCTCTCAACCAGGGGTGCTCCTTCCCCCAGTGGATAACCTCCAGCTCTCTCCACCTTGCCATGTCCTGCACTTGCCTATAGCACACAAGGGGGAGAAAGAGTCTCACTCTTAACAGACCTGATATTGACTGGAAAAAAAATAGACATCTAGATAATTCTACTTGAGCATAATAAGGGACATAGAGGCCAAGCATGGGATATGGTGTGGCTACCAAGAAAAGGCACATGACTAAGCCTAGGGCATCAGGGAAGGCTGCCTGAAGGAGGCGGCACCCACCCTGAGACTCACAGACCTTCAGAAAGCAAGAACTGTGCAAAGGTCTGGAGTAAGATGATCACATGGAATGCCGGCCAACTAGCATGAACCAGGTGTGGCTAAAATTGCAGCTTGTGGCTTTGTAAGTGTGTGGGTAGAGCCCGGCACATAGTAGGACCTCATGTCAGGAGCTCCAGATGAATCCAGTGTGTCTGCTTGACATCTCTATTTGGTTGGCTGAAGGTCCAAAATGCTTGTCTTCCCACGGCTTCCTCTCTGCCCCCAAGCTTGTCCCATTTCAATTCTTCCCCGTCTCAGTCTCTGGTGCCACCGTATACCCATCTGACAGGCCACAGACCTGACAATCAAGCTTGCTTCTCCTCTTTCCTTAAACTCCCTCATCCAGTCTGTGCAGGCGTCCTGCTGGTTTACGTTCAGGGCGAGTCCCGAGTGCATTCAGCGTCATCCCCGTGGCTCCCAGCCTACTCTGAGCCTCCGCCTGTTCTGGCCGGCTTCCCACAAGCGTCTCCCATGCAGAGCTCTGGGTTCCTTCCAGCGGGGTCTGGGCCCCAGTTGTCCCAGTGTCCCCTGCGCTGAGCTCTGCTGCATGGATGCACATGTGGGACCCTATCTGGAAATGCTGAAGAACGTGCAATTTGCCTTCGCTCCTCTGCAACACATGTTGGTCAAAGCAGAGTAGAGTGTAAATGACAAACGCCCGCAAATTGGGGAGAGGTCGCCCGATCATCCCTGTCTCGCGGAGCGGTCACTGTGCGTCACGCCCTGTGCCCTGGGCTCAAAGTCTAGAAGTTCCGGGGACGGCAGACATGGTCTTTTGCTTTTTGTAACAGTGTAATCATGAGTAACCCCCCACTTCCGCCCTGTTCATTATCCAAGCTGTCCCAGCATAGACAATGCATTTTATGGCCATCCTATCCCCAGGGCAATGTCACCACTCTCAAGGCCCCCAGCAGAATGACAAGAGGGGCTTTGCCCTAACACACAGCAACAGGCAGAGGCAGGGACTCTCAGTTCGAGAAAGCTCCCCACATAATTCTCTGCCACCTCCACCTCGTTGTGCGTGAACTCCCACAGCCCAGGGGGCCACTCACGCACACCTGCTCCAGCAAAATACCATCAGGCCAAATTGCACGGGGTTAAGGGAGCTCCTCGCTCCAGCAAGTTTGAATTTTCATGCCGTTTTTCCCAAGGTCACGTTCTCAGCCCATGCTAGAGCCAGAATTTTCTGGGTTCCAGAATGTGTTCTCCTTCGTCACACTTTGCCCATCCTCACTTCCGCCCTTTCCGAGAGCGCCTGCGGTCAGAACCGAGCGTGTTTGTCAATATCACACCGGTTTATGTATTTAACCTTCTTTGTTGTTTTGGATTTCGTTGTGTTGATTCTCTTCCTCCTTTAAATGTGCTGCTGGAGAGGTTTCAAGTCCGTGCACATCAGCCCAGTCTGGGTTCCCGGCTACAACCTGACTCATGGTATGACCTACATAGACCTTTCCTGTTTCAGAATAGCAGTTAGGAGAGCTGTTTACTCATTTCAGTTCCGAGCAGAAGAAACTCAGGTTTTGCTCTGCCTCACTGACTCCCCATTCAAGCTGGAGGAAAAGCTGGCCCTAAGGCGAGTTGTTCAAGAACTATAACCCCCCTTTGGTGAAGCTGCCTTCCCCCCAGCGCTATGCTTTCAGCCTCCATCATCCACCACTGACCGTTCTGTTATCCAGCTGGCCACCGGGAAGCACATACCTATGGACACATACATGCAAACACCTCATGCTTCAGTGAGTGTCCACAAAGTGCCGGGGGCTTCCTAAATCACCTTACAAGTCAGGCCACATTAGCCCCATTTTACGGATGACACTGAGGCTCAGAGAGTGCAGTGACTTGTTCCAGGAGGCCACAGCAAGCAAGATGTGAAATTAAGACATACACCAAGATGAGTGCCCGGGCGGCTCAGCGGTGAAGCGTCTGCCTTTGGCTTGGGTCATGATCCCGGCGTCCTGGGATGGAGCCCCATGTCCGCTCCCTGCTCGGTGGGGAGTCGGTTTCTCCCTCTGCCCCTGGCTCTCCTTGTGCTCACTCCCCATCTCGCAAATAAATAAACAAAATCTTAATAAAAAGACATGCACCAAGATTGGTATGATTTTAATCCTGTGTTTTTTGCTTCACACTAAGTGAGTTCCATCTTCATCGAAAGGAAGGGTACTGGATAGTAAGTACAGAATAAACTTTAGGCTCAAGGTTTCTACAGTCAAAAGGGGGTGGCAAAATGGCGCTCCTGGGCGCAGAGTGGACAAAGGCCTGGTGGGGGTACACCCTGAGCTACTTTGGAGATAGCATACAACCTACTTCCCTAGAATGCTGTGTGTGTGTGTGTGTGTGCACGCACATGCGTGTATCTATGTGCATATGCATGTGTGTGCGTGGGGGGGCAAGTTTTAGAAAATTAAGTTGAAACCTGATCCCGTAAAGTTAAGAACCATGACAAGAAGCCAGTGCTGTTCTGCATTTTCAGCAGGGAGCCAATGACGGTGTTTGAGCTGGAAATGTGAGAGGACATAAAACTACCAGTAAGAGGACTGTTTTTCCCAACTGACTGTCCTTTTAAGCCTTCACTGGGGTCTTAGATGATTTGTCTTTGTATAGGCAATGCTAGGCAGTCAGTACCATCCATTGCACCAAACATTTTTTCATTCAACCAACACTTAGTGACTACAGACTACGTGCCGGGTACCGGTTCATTTTGATATTAACAATTCCCGTGTAATAGGGAAGATAGGTATGTGAACCGAGCATTGGAAAACTGTGATGGGATTGATAGAGATAAACGGGGAATACTATGGGCGTGTGAGAGTTTTCAAGCAAACCTAAAAATTCATGGAAGTCTTCTCTGACGTGTTGTTGCCTGGTCTAGATCATACTGGATGACCAGAAGTTGGTCAGGGAATGTGAAGATCTGCCAGAGAAGGAACGGCAAGAGAGAAGATGCAGAGACAAAGCATCTTCAGGTGACAGGAGAGGCATTTACTCATCACTGAATAGTCAGGCGTTCCTCTGCATCGCCCCTTTACATGGCGGCAGGGCCATGTGACCACTTCTGGCCTGTGGGTTGTGAACAGAAGTGTGGCATGTTACTTCCAGGCTCAAGCATTGAAGAGCTACTGTGGGCGTCTCAGCTCTTTTTTCCATTACTCCAGCCACAGGGGCCACCTGCTGAGGTCAAAGTAGCCTGGATCACTAAGTCACCGCAAGGAGGACAGCTTCCCTGGAGGGTCTCCCCGCATGCATGAGTTTGGGTTAAGCCACTGAGATGCTGAAGCTAGTGAGTTATTGCAGCTTGGCATAGTCTATCCCGACATCTGTAAGGAGCGTTGGGACTCTGAGACGTTTGGCATTGCCAAAGAACGAAGAGCAGAGCAGAGGAAGTAGCATGCTAACTCCTTGTCTAAACTGGGAGCTATTTTTTTTTTATTCTTTTTTTTTTTTATTATGTTATGTAAGTCACCATACAGTACATCCTTAGTTTTTGATGTCGTGTTCCATGATTCATTGTTTGCATATAACACCCAGTGTTCCACGCAATACGTGCCCTCCTTACTACCCATCACCGGCCTATCCAATCCCTCATCCCCCTCCCCTCTGAAGCCCTCAGTTTGTTTCCCAGAGTCCATAGTCTCTCATGCTTCATTCCCCCTTCTGATTACCCCCCCTTCATTCTTCCCTTCCTTCTCCTACTGATCTTCCTATTTCTTATGTTCCATAAATGAGTGAAACCATATGATAATTGTCTTTCTCTGCTTGACATATTTCACTCCACATAATCTCCTCCAGTCCCGTCCATGTTGCTGCAAATGTTGGGTAATCATACTTTCTGATGGCTGAGTAATATTCCATTGTATATATGGACCACATCTTCTTTATCCATTTGTCTGTTGAAGGCATCTCGGCTCCTTCCACAGTTTAGCTATTGTGGACATTGCTGCTAGGAACATAGGGGTGCATATGGCCCTTCTCTTCACCACGTCTGTACCTTTGGGGTGAGCACCCTAAACTGGGAGCTTCTTGAACCCACTACCTCCCAACCGATGCTAAATTTCTTTCTTCACTGTTCCCATGATGAAGGAATGGTGTCTGGAAAATCTGATAGAGCAATTTCAGCATGACTGAGAAAGTGCACACCTTCCTTCCCCTTTCTCTTTCTCCCTCATCTTGACATCTATTGGTCAGACAAATAGTTGGGTCTTAGCCAGCCCAACGGTCCTTCATGGGTGCAGGGAATTTATTTTGTTCACTGCTAGAGCATAGGACCCTAGAACTATGCCTGGTATATTGAAAATGCTCAATAAATATTTACTGGCTAAGCATCCTAAGGAGAAGGCTAACATGATAGCATCTCCCCGAAGGCAGAGAGGATGCCCACACTACAAAGTCTGAGACACATGCTTATGTCCCCAACTCTGCTACTCGCCAGCCATATAACAGTCTCCTCGAACCTCGGTGTCACCTTCCAGCAAATGAAGATTACATGCTCACCCCCCATGGAGCTGAAAGCTTCCTAAATCTCTCAAAAGATGTAGAGGCTGCATGACTTTTATCGATATTTTTTTCTTAGATTCTAGTGATTTGGTTGAAAGGTAAGGTCTATTACCAGAGACAACTGGAAACGTCATTTGCAGGATTACTTCAGTAGTTGGTAAGATACTTGGGACTTTAGAACCATCAAGTCACTCATCCCCTTTTATCTAAAAATTCCCTAGACACCAAAGGCACTCAGGTTCCAAGAAGCAACCATAAGACCGCAGAGTCTATCCCCAGTCAATGAACCTCAGTGAACCCCTGCACGGAGACCACGTTCCTAGGTGCTCCAGGGTTTCTGAAAACTAATAAATATGGAGATGATCTTTTGGAGAAATCCAAAAAGGGTCTCTGAGATAGGATTGTATCCCATGTCTTCGCAGCAATGATAAATTCATCATGACATCTCCAAACATAATAATATCTAGTGTGTGTGCGGCACTTTGCCTTTGTTTTCCAATTATTCAGGCAATACATGTTCCTGGCAGAAATAATCAGATGATAAAGGGACATATAATTATGCAGCTACTATTTATGAGGAGCTTCAATGTGCCAGACTCTGGTCAAAACAAGTTCCACCTCTTAGTTTTATCCCCACAACCATCCTAAGAGGTAGACGTTAGTATTATACCCATTTTGCAGACTGGGAAACGGAGGCACTGAACAACTTCCTCATAGCACCTCAGCTGATAAGTGGCAAAGCTGGGGCTCAAACCCAGGCAGTCTGGTTCCAGCATGTATGTTCTTAACCATAAAAATAAGTAAAAATTGGGGTGCCTGGTTGGCTCAGTCAGTTAAGCATCTAATTTCAGCTCAGGTCATGATCTCAGCGTCCTGGGATCAAGCCCCACATCCGGCTCCCTGCTCAGCAGGGAGTCTGCTTGTCCCATATGCTCTTCCCCCTGCTTTTCTGTGCTCCTCTCTCTCTCTCTCTCTCTCAGATAAAAGAAATTTTAAAAAATCTTAAAAAAAAAGAATAAGCAGAAATAATTTAAATCTTATTCTCTGTTATGAGTTGAATTGTGTACTTCCAAAGTTCATATGTTGAAGCCCTAACCCCTAATACCTATATATGACTGTATTTGTAAAGCCCAGGGAGCAGTAACCGAAGATAAGTGAGATCATATGGATGGGCCTTAATCCAATATGACTCGTGTCTTTCTAAGAAGAGATTAGGATACACTCAGAGACGCCAGGAATGAGGCCCACAGAGGGATGGCCATGTGAACAGGCAGCCAGAAGGCAGCCATCTGCAAGCCAAGGAGAGGGAAACCAAACCTGCTGACACCTGGATCTTGGACTCCCAGCTTCCAGGACTGGGAGAAAACAAATTGCTAATTGCGTAAGGCCCGTTCCCAGTCTGCGGCATTCTGGTATGGCAACCCCAGCAAACTAGTACAACCGTCAACACAAACTAACAACCTGTGTAGTCATCCCGTCATTCAACAAACATATATGGAGCACCTGCAAATATGCCTGGGACCCTGCTAGGCTGTGGGTAGACAAGACTCATTCTACAAGATCTTTATCCCGAGGGAATGCATTGTCCATATCTGTCTATGCATGGCCCTGTCCTGGCGAAACAGACTTAAGATGATAGGAGATGGTGTACTATGAGAAATTCATTCATTCATTCATTCTTCATTCATTCATTCAGCATGTATTTATTCTTGACTCTTAAGGACTAGGCAGCAGAGATACAGAGATAAATGACTCTGACCACCAGGCTGCAGGTAAACCCTGCATGGGAGATAATCAGAGCCTAGATCCCAGAGTAGGGCTTTGTAGGTCAAGTCCCAGCTCAGCCACCTGTTGGTCATGACCCTGGGCAGGGCTCTTAAACACTCTGCTTCTGGTTTCTAACTGTCAAAAGGGTATCAAAGGGTCTCTACCGTGGAAGTTTGCCGTAAGGGCGTGGAACCATGGCTATGGCATGGTCAAGCCGTGGATGTCCATTGTGTCTGCACGGTGACGATGGGCTATAGCTAAGTGCACAGAGGTAGCACCACCAGTGACATTAGAATTCACTTTGAACGTTCCCACAAAATGCATTTGCAGCCACGAGACCCACCTGGTCATGGGACAAGGAAAATGGCCCCACGTCCTCGGAATTCTAGTATTCAACGTGCTTAAAGTTTTCCCATCTGAAGTATGGGCATTGGAGCATCTTCCCCACACTGCGATGTGTTGGGAGAGTTTGGGCTCACAGTGTCATTGACCTTGCACTCTGCACATGAGGCAGGAGGGTCCCAGTAGGTAGGCCAAGTTCACAAAGCTGCCATCAGAACATGCCTGCTTTGACTCCAGAATCTACGAGCTTGGCTGCAAACAGGCCAGCTCTTTAAGTGGTAGTGGGAAAGCCTTTGGGAAGGGGCTCTCAGGGCCCTTAGTGAAAGGATGGGGAATGCCACTGTGTGACTTGAAGACTGTGCTAATGGATATGCAGGGGATAAGCTCCAAAGACAACCCAGTGACCGAGTCCATCATTTCCATTTCTGGGGACACCAGGTCCCACCCTCCTCCACTTCTCCCACCAAGGTGGTTTTGCTGCAGACGCCCAGAAACCAGCTGTCTCCATGAGCCAAATGGAAATACAGTATTTCTCCCTTACATGCGTTTTCACTTTCTGCGGGCTCAGTCACCCGTGGTCAACCATGGTCCAGAAGCAGATGATCCTTCTTCTGATGTGTGGTCAGGAGGTCATAGTGGTCTCACGCTACGTCACAAAGCCTACGTCACTCCCCTCACTTCCTCTCATCATGTGGGCATGATGTCATCTCACGTCGTCACAAGAAGAAGGGTGGGGACAGTACGATAAGGCATTTTAAGACCAAGAGACTATAGTCACCTAACTTTTATTACAGTATACTCTTATAATCGTTCTGTTTTATTACTAGCATTATTGTTAGTCTCTTGCTGTGCCTAATTTATAAACTCAACTTCATCATAGGTATGTATGAATAGGAAAAAAACATAGTATATACAGGGTTCTGTACTAGCCATGGTTTCATGTGTCCACTGGGGGTCTTGGAATGCATGCCCCTCGGTTAAGGGGGGACTCCTTGCCAGAGAAGGCTCTAAAATCCCCATCAACATAGTGCCAGGAAAGCTTAGTGTAATGCTTGCTATTCTCAAATGTTTTTGTTAGTCCCAGAATAGTGCCTTAGAACAATCTATATTCACTTCCTAATTAACAATTTTTTTTTTTTTTTTTTTCCCACTGTCCAAGAAGTAAAGGAAACTTGCTGCCGTGCCCCGCAGGGTGGGCTTCTGGGCTAGGGCATGGAGCCACAGCCCCTTGGGGGAAGCATGCTTCAGGGTAACACCTTCTCACCTCTGTTCAGTTCTGCTGTGTGCTGGTTAGTTTTTGGTGAAGGAACAAGGGCATGGAGACATTGATGAGTGTGTAGTTTTATATTCCCATTAAAGTAGCCCCTGACTGCAAGCTCATTGAAGCCATCGTGCTGGCAAAGATCTGCTTAGGAATTGCGACGTTGATTCGGATTCTGTTGCATAGGGAGATAAATTAGTGTGGACTGTGTCACTTAGTGGGGAATTTGCAGTCTTGCATTCAGACTTGTCCCATCTGTCTGGCCTGGCCTATGCGTCTGCCCTGGGCCTGAGACGACCCTCTCTCAACTGCTTTATCTGCCATGGGATTTGATGCTGTGCCCTGGCTTCAATGTTTCTTTAGAAACTAACAGTTTCCTTATGATTTTGCTCACAGTTGGCCTTCCCCTTCTGTCCTGGTTTCAACTGTGTCCCCCAACTATGCATGTCCACCCCAAACCTCAGAATGGGATCTTGCTTGGAAACAATGTCTTTGAGGTGTGATCGCAATTACTTAAGGTCACACTGGAGCAGGGTGGGCCCCAATCCACTGACTGGTGTCCTTACTACAAGATGGAGGGAACCAGAGAGCACCCTACGAGGACGGAGGCAGAAACTGGTGTGATGTGTCTCCACGGCAAGGACACAAGGATGGCCAGCGACCCGCCAGACGCTGGCACAGAGGTATGGAACAGACTGTCCCTCAGCCTCCAGAAAGAAATCACTCTGCCGACATCTTGATTTCAGACTCCCAGCCTCCAGAACTGTGACAGAGTCGATTCCTGCTGTTGAAGTTCTGGTCATTGGAGAAAACCAGTAGACCTTCTCACTGACAGTGGTCCCTTGTGTCTCTGTCATTCTCCCAGCTCTCATGATGATGGGCCTCCAGCTCCTGAAGAAACTGAGGCACACCCCCACACACCCTTGGTCTCGACAACTTGTCCTGCTGCCCCTCTCTGCTCATGCCCCCTCTGTGTGTGTGCCCTCCCTCTCGGACTTCTGAACATGTGACCCAGTGTCCCCTTACTTACAACTGATTTTGGTGAACACTCGAGATCCCACCATCGTGTGCCAAGCTCGGAGCTCGGTGAGGAGGAGGTAAAGCCAGCCCCTGAGGTCTGGCAGCATGTCCCTGGTTTCCTATGACAATGCTATCTCACGGTGGCCCCTACAGTCTATGGGTTGTCAGAGCTTCTGGATGGGGTGTAATGATGGGAGTGGGGTCTGGACAGGGCACGCCCACCCCCTTCAGGTGTGTCATGGCCCTTACAGCACTCCAGGCCACACAGAGAACCCCAAGCTGTCTGAGTGTCCTCACATCCTGTCAGGAGAGGAGTCTGGGGAACTGCCAGGCAGGCCAGACGCAGAGGGTGTAGCCCCCATGTTCAGAGACACAGCTTGGGGGCCGTCAGGAGGGTCTTCCACCAGGCAGGCAGGGGTGTGTCTGGAAGGAGAGGTGGCTGGTGGCACAGAGGTGGCTGGTGGCACAGGTGGCCAGTGAAAGGGGAAGGTTGTGATGGCGGGTACGCTCTTGGGTAGGGCTTGGTTGACAATGGGATCTCAGTGGAGGAGGTCTGTGGGGGGGCATGGACGGAGCTCTAGGCTAGCAGGGGTGGCATGGGAGCATGGCCTCCAGGCATGTGGTAGGAGGTGGGGCAGGAAACATCACTGGTAAGAGATGGAGAAGCTTCAGGAGGAGACACTCTGCCTCCGGGGGGAGCTAGCAGGGTAGGACTGAGTCAAATGGGCAGAGTTTGGGGCAGAACAGGGGTGTGGGTACTCATCCAGTCAGGCCAGCCCAGCTTCTGAGACACCTTCCTGAGAAGCCATCTCGGCCCACCGCTGTCCTCCTCTCCCGGGGTACGGAGGGGAAGGAGCAAGTGCTGCCTCTTCCCCGGTCTCAGTGACTTCCGATGGAGACGGTGAGCACTCATGATTGCCCAATTTTAAAAGACAACCATATGGTGTCTTGAACCATATGGTGTAATGGAAGAGCAGGACCAAAAATAAACAGCAGTAAGTAGTGGAGGAAATAAGTCACATTAACTCCTTTGTCATTTTCAAGGTGATAAGACTATTAAAAATATATATATATATCTATATACCTCCCAGAGTTAAGATCGACTCTGAAGGGGAGACTGTGGCAGGATATTAAAAGTTTAACGAGGTGCAGTTTCAGAGGTGTTAACATTTGACAACCAGAAACAGCAGTAGCCAAAAGCTTATAATACGAAACAGACCATAAATGATGGGCATAAATGGTGCTTGCTCAGAGCACAGTTCTGGGCAGCAGGGTGTCCTATGAGGGGAGAGATCGGACCTGGATTCTAGGCTTGCATATGAGCCAGGGAAGCACTTAGGCTGTGCTTCTTCCCCTAAACCAAGATGGCCATGCATGCATTGTAGTTTTGTGGCCAGATGGAGATAATGCGTGGAAATTCCCTGCAACACACCGAGACCACAACGGGTACGGACGGCAGGTGCTTACGGTGGGCATCGTCAAGGCTTTACCAGCGTTGAGAAGTCTTTCACGATGGAAAGGTGCGGAGGGGCTGTGATCTGCATTGTACCAAGTGGTTCTTGCTATCACACTCATAAAACTTTCTGTAATAATTTGATTTTGCCAAACTTCAACATCTGGTCAAATAGGTCAGAGGAAAGCAAAACTGACTCAGACCTTCCTAATGAAATAACCCATTTATTAAGGGGGTTTCAGTAGCATTTCTGGAATGTGTCCAGGTGGCTGATTTCTAAAGGAGAAGGGGGAAGGAAAGTGGGTTTGGATGTGTCAGAAATTTAAATGAGGTCCCAAGAGAAGTAGAAGCCCACTTTCCCGGCCAGATTTCTGAGTTCTTCCATGTCACACATTGCCTCTTCTACCCAAGTGGGTATCACCTCTGGCTGTCCTTGGTTTGTTTAATGTGCACATTGCTCCCAAGTAAGATTTTGAGGTCCTACCAGGCGGGGTGCAGCTCCAGCATAATGCATAATTTTCATGCATGCACTCATTCATTCGCTCATGCTTTCATTCATTTATTTTTAGTGGTGAGAGTCACAGACTGTTGTGCTGTCTAAAGCCTGGCTGGGGTTTAAATACCACTCTATTTCTTACTGTGCCACTTAGGAATCTCACGGCACTTCTCTGTACCTGTGTTCTCATCCATAAAATAAAACAAATGGCAGTTTCTAATTTGAATGGTTTTTGTGAGAAATAAGGTACACGAGCTAGGATAGTTCCTTAAGTAAAGTGATCATTGATACATACTAACTGTCTCATTATAATTAGAACTCTGGTAATGAAGGACAACTCAATGTGTCAAATACTGTACCCCATGCTAGAAGATAAAACACAAATAAGGTGGTCTTGTCCCTCAAGGAGCACAAATTCCAGTGAAGGAAACTGGTTTACAAAGGAATAACGATTCTTTTCGTATCATGTGTTATTACAGCACGGTGGTAAAAATCACTAACATGCGTCGGCCATTGTTTTCTATTGTCAGATTTTTTTCTATATGTTTCACGTGTATTCACTCATTTAATCCTCACCAAAACTCAGGGGGGCAGTACTTTTTGAAAAATCTCCATTTGACAGGTAAGTCAATGAATCTACAAAGCTTGCTTATCTGTTGGTCTGTTTGAATCCATAATAATGGCTGATGTTTGCAAAGCTTTTGGCACTTGCCAACTTCTTCCCATTCTTACCCACCTAATCCTCACAAGAACCCTGCCCCATGGGGATGGTTGGTATTTTTAGAGGGACTTACAGATGAAGACATTGAACCATGAGGAGTCAAGAAATGTGCCCAAGATCCCTGAGGTTGGCACAGGTCTGCTTCTTAGTTTGGAGAGCTTTCTATAGCCCGTGTTTCTCTGAGAGTCATCCAGCTAAAAAGGCAGAGAACAATGCCTTCCTGAGCTCATGATGTTTTTACTTCACTTTGGTAGGGCACACACATTATTTCGTTCTCTTTCAGTCCATGCAACCCATCCCATTCTTCTGGGTGTTTTCTATGACCCTCTTTCCATCTCCGCTGGGACACTTGCTTTTCTTCTGGGACCCTCCACTGCATTCTCTGATTGCTTCCGATTATTATTTTTTCTCCAGATAGGTTTGTTTGCATTTTTTCCAAGCTGCATCTCATTTTTTTTTTAAGATTTTATTTATTCATTCGACAGAGATAGAGACAGCCAGCGAGAGAGGGAACACAAGCAGGGGGAGTGGAAGAGGAAGAAGCAGGCTCATAGCGGAAAAGCCTGATGTGGGGCTCCATCCCAGAACGCCCGGATCACGCCCTGAGCCGAAGGCAGACGCTTAACCGCTGTGCCACCCAGGCGCCCCTGCATCTCATTTTTAACTCATAATTCCAGCTTCGATGAGTTCCTTGCCTGATGGGTCGCACTTTGATCAGGCTCCCAGGCCATTATGATTTAGGATATCTTTGGCAAACTTCATTAACCTGCTCTCAATTTATTGATGGTGCTGCAAAATCAGACCAGACCCTTCCCAACCTGTACCCCATGGACTAAACCCCTGGAAAATTAGGCATCATTAATTTTATTACATTTACGCTGTTTCTCAACCCATATTATTGTCAGGCAAGAGTGCTCATCTGCATTACTTTGGTGAGTGCCAATTTCAAGAGATGGAAGTTCACGTGTTTTCCTGGCACCAAACACAGATACTTACCCTGTTTCCTTCATCTGGTTTTATAAACCTATCAAAAAGGAAAGATTTCTCCCCCATAGCACATGTTATTATTTATAGGTCCAGACACACTATTATTTTATGTTATGGTTCTGAATCTTTCAAGTGTTTCCTGTATTCTTTGTTCTGTTGTTTCTCTTATTAGAAACTGTCCTTTGATTTACTGCCTGGGATAGTTCTTTCTTTTCTTGAACATTTACTAGCTGTCAGGCATCTGGTGCAAAGCCTTGAGCCTTTAAGGGCAGAGATGAGGGCAAGACCCATAAGAAAGCAATCCCACCACATAAATGTGGGCCAAGCAACTTTGCCCCTTTTGACCACGCAAACTTACTAAGCACTTACCAGTATCAGGCTGTGGTTGAATGTCAGTGTACAGTTTTACACTTTCTCTGAATAACAGTCCAGCAGGTAACATCCAACAATACTCTTATTTATCCAAGAACAAAGAAACTATATAATCAATAAGTGGGATCATACCAAACTAAAAAGCTTTTGCACAGCAGAAGAAACAATCAGCAGAATGAAAGGCAACCTATGAAATGGGAGAAAATATTTACAAAGCATATATCGGATAAGGGGTTAATATCTGAAATACATAAAGAGCTCATACAACTCCAAAAAACTCCCAACAGACAAAAGCCCAGGACCAGATGGCTTCACAGGTGAATTCTATGAAACCTTTAAAGAAGAGTTTATACTTGCTCTTCCCGAACTATTCAAAAAATTAGAAGAGGAAGGAAAGTTTCCAAATTCATTCTATGAGATCAGAATTACCTGATACTGAAATCAGATAAAGACATTACAGAAAAACAGAACTACAGGCCAATATCCCTGATGAACATAGATGCAAAATACTCAACAAAATATTAACTGAATCCAACATCACATTAAAAAAAATCATTTACCATGATCAAGTGGGATTTATTCCTGGGATACAAGGGTGGTTCAGTATTCACAAATCAATCTATGTGATACATCACATCAGTAAGAAAAAGGATAAAAAAATGTTATTATTTCAATAGATGCATCTATTTAATGAAGTACAACATCTATTCATGATAAAAACCCTCAGCAGAGTAGATTTAGAGGGAACATAACTCAATATAATAAAGGCCCTATATGAAAAAGCCAAAGCTAACATCACACACAATAGTGAAAAACTGAGAGGCTCTCTCCTAAGATCAGGAACAAGATAAGGATATCCATTCTCACCACTTTTATTCAGCATAGTATGGAAGTCCTAACCATAGCAATTAGACAAGAAAAAGAAATAAAAGTAATTCAAATTGGTAGGGAAAAAGTAAAACTTTTACTCTTTACAGATAATATGATATTATATATAGAAAACCCTAAGGATCCCACCAAAAAACTACTAAAACTGATAAATGAATTTGGTAAAGTTACAGGATACAATGTCAATATACAGAAGTCTGTTTCATTTCTGCACACTAATAATGAGGTAGCAAAAAGAAAAATTAGGAAATAATCCCATTTACAATTGCACAAAAATAATAAAGTACCTAAGAATAAACTCAACCAATGAGGTGTACTCTGAAAACTATAAAACATTGAGGAAAGAAATTGAAGATGACCCAAACAAATGGAAAGATATTCCATGCTCATGGATTGGAAGAACATATACTGTTAAAATGTCCATACTACCCAAAGCAATCTACAGATTCAATGCAATCCCTACCAAAACACTGACAGCATTTTTTACAGAACTAGAACAAATAACCCTAAAATTTGTATGGAACCACAGAAGACCCTGAGTAGTCAAAGTAATCTTGGAAAAGAAGAACAAAACTGGAGGTATCACAATCCCAGATTTCAAGATATACTACAAAGCTGTATTAATCAACACAGTATGACACTGGCACAAAAATAAACACATAGATCAATAGAACAGAACAGAGAACTCAGAAATAAAACCACACTCATTTATGGAACATAAGAAGTAGGAAGATTGGTAGGAGAAGAAAGAGAAGAAGAAAGAGGGGCTAAACAGAAGGGGGAATGAACCATGAGAGACTATGGACTCTGGGAAACAAACTGAGGGCTTCAGGGGCGGAGGGGGTGAAATGGGATAGGCTGGTGATGGGTATTAAGGAGGGCACGTATTGCATGGAGCACTGGGTGTTATACGCAAGTAATGAACCATGGAACTTTACATCAAAAACTAGGGATGTACTGTATGGTGACTAACATAATATAACAAAAAATTATTATTAAAAAAAAAACAAAAACAAAACCCACAACTACATGGTCAATTAATAACAACAAAGAAGCCAAGAATATGCAATGGGAAAAAGACAGTCTCTTCAACAAAAAGTATTAACAAAACTGGACAGATACATGCAAAAGAACGAAATGGGACCACTTTCTCACACCACACACACACACACACACACACACACACACCCTCAAAATGGATTAAAGACCTAAAATTGAGAGCTGAAGCCATAAAAATCCTAAAAGAGAGCACAGACAGTAATTTCTCTGACATCAGCCGTAGCAACGTTTTTCTAGATGTGTCTCCTGAGGCAAGGGAAACAAAAGCAAAAACAAACTATTAGGACTACATCAAAATTAAAGGTTTCTGCACAGTGAAGGAAACAATCAATAAAACTAAAAGACAACCTACTGAATGGGAGAAGGTATTTGCCAATAACATATCTGATAAAGGGTTAGTATCCAAAATATATAAAGAATCAGTGGAATGCAAATCAAAAATGCAAATCAAAGCTACAATGAGAGGGGTGCCTGGGTGTCTCCCTTCACTGGGTGGCTCAATTGTTGAAGTGCCCAACTCTTGATTTTAGCTCAGGTCATGATCTCAGGGTTGTGAAACTGAGCCCCATATTGAACTCTGTGCTGGGCATGGAGCCTGCTTAAGATTCCCTCTGTCCGTCTCGCTCTAGCCCCCACCCCCATGCCCTGCTCACATGCGTGTTCTCTTTCGCTTTCAAAAACAAAAACAAAAACCACAACAAGTTATCACCTCACGCCTGCCAGAATGACTAAAATAAAAACAAAAGAAACAGCAAGCATTGGTGAGGAATTGGAGAAAAAGGAACCCCTGTACACTGTTGGTGGGAATGCAAATTGGTGTAGCCACTGTGGAAAACAGTACGGAGTTTCCTCAAAAAATTGAAAATAGAATTACCGGTATATTATGATCCAGTAATCCACTACTTGGTATTTACCCAAAGAACATGAAAACATTAATACTTTTTTTTATTATGGTATGTTAGTCACCATACAGCACATCATTAGTTTTTGATGTAGTGTTCCATGATTCATTGTTTGGGCATTAAGAAGGGTATGTATTGCATGGGGCACTGGGTGTTATATGCAAACAATGAAAACACTAATTCAAAAATATATATGCACCCCAATGTTTATTGCAGCCTTATTTACAATAGCCAAATTCTGGAAGCAAACCACATGTCTATTGATAGATGAGTGAATAAAGAAGATACACACATACCCAATGGAATATTACTCAGCCATAAAAAACAGAAATCTTGCCACTTGCAACAACATGGATGGATCTAGAGGGTATAATGCTAAATGAAATATTAGAGAAAAACAAATACCATATGATTTCACTCATATGTAGAATTTAAGAAACAAAGCAAATTAACAAAGAAAAAAAGAGACAAACCAAGAAACAGACTGTTAACTACAGAGAGCAAACGGATGGTTACCAGAGGGGAAGTGGTGGAGGGACGGGTGACATAGGTGACGGGGATTAAGAGCACACTTCCCTTGATGAGCACTGAGTCATGTATAGAATTGTTGGACCTCTATATGTACAACTGAAACTAATATAACACTGTACATTAATTACGTTGGAATTAAAATCTGCAGAACTCATACAATCACTATTTTAAAAATGAGCAAAATATCTGAATATTTTTTCAAGTAGGACATATGAATGGCCAACAGTCACTTGAAAAGATACTCAACATCATTAAACACCAGGGAAATGCAAATCAAAACCATAATGAGCTACCACGTCACACCTAATAGAATGACTATTATCAAGAAGACAAGGCATAACAAGTGTTGGCCAAAATGTGAAGGACAGAGAACCCTGGTGCCCTGTTGGAGAGAATGCAAATTGGTGCAGCCCCTATGGAAAACAGTATGGAGGTCCTCAAAAAAATTAAGAGTAGAACTACCATATAATTCAGTTATCTCACTTCTGGGTATTTATCTGAAGAAAACAAAACACCCATTCAAAGAGATATGCATCCCATGGTCATTGCAGCGTTATTTACAAAAGCCAGGATACGGACGGAAACCATGGATGAGTGAGTAAAGAAGTTGATCTATATCTGTTCCTGCCTATATCTGTGTTATTAATATCTATCTATATATAAACAATGAAACATCATTCAGCTATGGAAAGAAGAAAATCCTGCCATTTGTGACAACAAGGAGGGCCATGGAAGGTATTATGTTGAATGAAATAAGTCGGAGAGAATAAAAAATACCATTTAATATCACTTATATGTGAAATCTATAAAAGCCAAACTCCTAGAACCAGGGAGGGGGAATGGTGGTGACCCGGGCTGAGGGTGGGGACATGGAGAGATGTTGGTCAAAGGTACAAGCTCCCAGTTATAAGACAAATAAGTTCCGAGGATCTAACATACCGTATGATGATTATAGTTAATAATGCTTGAAAGTTGCTAAGAGACTTCTCTCTTCAATGTTCTCACCAGAAAAAAAGAAATAATTATGTGATGTGACAGAGGTGTCAGCTGACGCTGTCGTGGTGATCGTGTATCAAATCGACATGTTATAGACCTTAAACTTACACAGTGTTATATGTCAATTTTATCTCAATAAATCTGGAAAAGTTAAAAAAAAAAAAAAAAGGAGTCAAGGAGCTGGCTTGATTGGTCAACCCCAAGAAGTGCTGAAGATAGGCTTTGGACCCTAACTCTGTCTAGCTCCAGGACACCTGCCCTTTGCTTTATGGCTCTGGTCCCCCTTCCACCTTATTCAGATGCAGAGAAACCTTGCGTTGTCTCCGTCCTTGCTCCAAGGCATCCCTGATCACCCTTCCCTCTACAAATACAGTTCTGACAACACATCTCTGTAGGCCCCAGCATCTCCCCTAGGCTGTGCCCAGGCTGGACATCCCCATGCACTTTGTAGTCAGGGACTCCACCAGCACACCTCACTGGCATTTGCACAGCCCAGCGTATCATGGAGTCAGTGGCCAAAGCACTGGGATGGAAACGTGGAGTGAAGTTGGGTTTGAGGCCATCCGGTCCTGGGTTGAGACCGAGATGCCTGCTTAGAGCTACATGACCCTAGAGAAGCTTTCTGAGATGGGCTGCAGAAGAATATAAACCCAGCTCCCTGTGCTGCATGCAGTGGAGGTGGCGTGTGGGTTACACGGTATAAAGGCTGCACAGTGTGCTGTGAACTTCAGAGTGTGGAGGGTTGATTTTCACATGGTGCGTTCCAGCGCCATATTCAGCAGTATTGAGATGCAGTCAACGGTCCCATGGCTTCTTTATGACTTGCAAAAATTTTCTCCTAGTGTGTTTCAGCACATACAATCCAACCATATATTTAAAGCCCTAGAGCGGGACAGTTCCACCCCACTGCCCCCAGGTGGTTTGAACTCAACAGATCGAAACTGAACCTCCATCTTCTCCTCTCTGTCCCATTGTCTTTAGTACAGGCCATCTCGCTGATTAGCGCTACCATCTGCCCAGACTCTCAAGTTCAAAACCTTTCTTTTACTGTGCATGCTGGTCACCAATTGTGCCTGGGGAACACCTTTGAGATTCCTTCCATTCTCTTCGCGCAGTGTTCATCCCCTTGGAGCACACCTTTGCCATTTTTCACCTGGTTTCTTGGTTACTATGTTTGCTCCCCTCCTTTTGTATGTGACTTATGCAATGGAGTGGTCTTCCTAACCCTGCAAACAATTACTGTCATTCTGTTCTCAAAATCCACCCTGAGTGCTCAGTTGTCTTTCAGAGAGACTCCAGGTTCAACACAGGGGCACATTTTTGGGGGGTCTAGTCCAGATCTAATCTCTAGGCTTCTCTCAGGCAAGTCCATGACCATATTTTCTTTGCTGAGAGCTGATATGCTCTGCGAGGCCCCGGGCGTTGTGTATGGGATACTTCTCCCATCTCAAATGCGTCCCCTACTTCTCTCACTTAGGGAATTAGTCATCCTTCAGGACCCACTTTTGTGTCACCTCTTAGACAAAGTCTTCTGTGAGCCCTTCAGGTAGTCTTTTCTCTATTGCTTTTCCTCCATCACTTATGTATGTATGTATGTATGCGTGTATATATTCTTTCATTCATGCATTAATGAATATTCACCGAGCCAGACCCGTGCAAAGTACTGAATATGGAGATGAACTAGAGAAATACCTTCCCTCAAAGGGCTCAGGGTGTCATTGGAGAGATGGACGAGGTCACGGAGCATGAATGACACAATGTGAGAGGTGCACATCTCACCTGCTCAGGTTCTAGGTCTCTCCAGGTACAGCTCAGTAATCCGATAGTCCTCTGAGCTGAGTGCTATGTGATATTTATAATCTATGTAAGCAACTCCGGAGACCATGACTTAGTAGAAATAGGAAAGACAGATTCTAAAGCTGGCTGGTGGGTGGGAGGGTTGAGCGCAGTAGGGAGTTTGGAGTCTCTTAAGCTGGACCTTTCTTGAGAAATTCAGAGCGCCCTAACCACAAAGGCAACAGGATGCAGAGGGTATGAGGTCATATGGGCATCGGAGGCTTGGTGCTGTTTCCCGGGGCTGCCATCAGCCTGTGGTGACTCCCTGACCTGGGTGTATTATGAAATTTTGTCATAGGCATTGCCCAGTGTGTGTGTTTGTTTGTCTCTATGCAAACTATTGTGTGTGTTTGTATAACTATTCTGTAACCCTTTCAAAACCCAATGCCTGTATAACCAAAGAGCCACATTTGCAAACCCATGATCTTGTTTGAACAGAACCTTTTCTCTCTAATTCTTTCAGGCAATACTTTTAAATAATAATGCATTGCAAGGAAAACACTGTCCATATCTCTCTGTTTTTTTTTTTTTTTCCATCATTGATTTGGAAAATATCTTCCTTTTAGGTCCTTTTTATCCTTTCTATTCTGGTTTTATTCCAAGGCAGTAAGATTCTCAGCCATGAGGGTGGGTAGGCGGTCCACTGATTTTCTAGTCCTGACTGTCTGCAGGGTTGCCTGTTCATACTCGGGGAGGGAGGTAGCCTTGTGATCAGTAGTAGCGGCAATGACTTCATCCACTGATGGACTTCTAGGAAATAAGAACTGCATCCTTTTCTTCCAAGACATATCCCCAGTGCCTAGGATGGCGGCTGGCACCCAATAAAAACTCAATAAATATTTGATGAGCGAAAGGGTGAATTACTGAATCTCTAATGAAGTTCTCAGCCATTGCCATCTACAATGTATATTAAGTATTTACCTCTTTTAAAAATTGTTTCCATTAACTCAACATGAGACTGCTTATGTCCTTTCATTGTCTGCGCTAAGCACTTAACAGACAATAGTCCATTTATTTTTCTTAACCACAAATCTAGGGGTTACTATTATTTCCATGTTAGAGTTGACGATATTGATACTTCAGACAAGTTACATATTTTACCTAAAGAGCTTAAGCAAGGAATCTACCCCATAACCACTTCCTCCCCAAATGCCCACTCTTTGCTACTTGCAATGTGGGTTCTGCTCCCATTGCTTCTATAAAACGGTAGGCTGGAGGGTCACAACGGCCTTCTGTATTAGTTAAGGATTAGGTTTGCTTGCTGGGAACAGAGAGCATTAGTTTGCTTGCTCTGATGTAACAAAGTATAACAGCTGGGTGGCTTTAAACAAGAGACTTTCATTTTCTCATAGTTTTAGAGGTTGGATGGAAGTCAAGGTGTTGGCAGGGCCCTACTCTCTCCCCACGGGTGTCCTTGATGTTCCTTGGCTTGCAGCTGTCCAAGTCCAGCTTCTGCCTCTGTGCCTACATAGCTTCTCCTCTTTCTGTGTCCAGATTTCCCACTTCCTGTAAAGACACCCATCACATTGGATGAGGGCCCACCTTCACGACCTCATGCTAACTCACTTACATTGGCAAAGACCTTGTTTCCAAATAAAGTCACATTAACAGGTATTGGGGTTTAGGATTTCAACATATCTTCTTAGGCGGCACAATTATCCCCCTAACAAGGATCAATACCCATACGGGTTTCTTCTCATGCATAAAAGAGGTCCGGGGTCCAGGGCCCCGTGATGTCAGAAGGAGCCTGCGTCCCCCACCTTCCTACTCTGCTACCCTCTTCACGTGACTCCCATCCTGGAGGTCCCCCACCATTTAGGACCTGCTGAGCCAGGTCCCTTTAAGCAGCAGTATCAGCTTGCTAGGGCTGTCTAACAAAGCACCACAGGTGGCTTAAACAACAGAAATGTATCCTGTCGTTGTTCCAGAGGCCAGAAGAACAAAATCAAGGTGTCGGCAGGGGGGGTTCCTTCTGTGAGCCGTGAGGCAGCATACGTTTTAGGCTTCTCTCCTTGGCTTGTAGATGACTGTCTTCTCTGTACCTCTTGGTATCATACGGTGTCCAAATCCCCACCCCTTTTAAGGATACCCATCATATTAGATTAGGGCCCGTTCGAATGACCTCATTTTTACTCCATTAACATTGTAAAGACCTTATCTCCAAAGGTCACATTCTAGGGTCCTGGGGGTTAGGACTCTAACATAGGAATTAGGGAGCACACAGTCCAACCCATAATATCGTCCAGCTAAGAAGTCCCACTCAACGCTTTCCCTCATACTGCGCTGACCAGACTTAGTTCAGTGACCATGCTACATATGGGCAAGGCTAAGAAAAAGTCTTTTTTTTTCTGGGTTGCCATCTTTGATCCCACCAGGCAGGAGGGGAGAATGGATATTGTATACGACACTCCCAAGTGAGCCACATTCTGGCTCCTTCTCATTTTTGCCCCCTCTGCGACATTTTCTGCAACATTGGCTTTGATGGCCATCACCTCTTAAAACTCCTACTGTGCCAGTCCCCTCTCATATCTCCGGGGACTGTCAGTCAGCCCCAGCACTTCTGTCCAGGGAGATGCTGCATTCTGGCATCAGCTAAACCAGCCTGGGAGGTAAGGGAGCTCTTTGAGGAGGGAGTGGGCCAGAGTAATCCTGTCCTTAGTGATCACCGGGCCAAGTGTGAGCAGGCCTGATGGTGAGGTGAGCATCTCCCGGGGCAGATGGCATGCCTGACCTTCTCCCTGTGGCCTGGATGTGCCCTTACTGTAGCTCCTGGCATATCGGGAATCTTCTTCAGCAAGTCACTACCCAGGGACTAGCAGCCCATCTGCAGGCAGTTGTGACAACACAAGCCCCTCCTGCACGAACACACACACTAGCTCAGCATCTGGATACTGGGACTGCCACCTGAGAGCACAGCCATCACGCCTAGGAGATGCAGTGACTGAGAGTGACATCAGAACCTGTTCCCCTCCACAGAGTGACAACACAGTGTTCTTTGCTTCATTCCCAAAGCCCCTCCTCATCTCCAGCTGTCACAGAAAAAATGCCCTCCAGCCAGGGTCCTGTGGCTTCAGCTGTTATTCTCTCGGGAACAGCTCTCCGCATGACACCTTCTCCATCCTTCTGCTTCTCTCCATCAGGGATCACATCCATCAACAAGGTTTCCATGGAGTGGGCTCCACAGCTAACTCCTCTCTTCCCCAGGGTCTCTCCCACCTTCCTGTCTTCCTTTCCAGTCTCCTGATGAATGTCCCGCCACAGATACTCCATCAGGGCCTGACATCAGGGAGCCCGATCCTGACTCTGCACCCCCACCAGACCCACCTCTCTGACTCTGCTAGCTCCCCAGGCAGCAGGGCACTGTGGTGAGGGGTGTGGCCCCGAGAGTTAGGCTGCCTGAGATCAAATCTTGATGCTGGCCCAGATCAGCCATCTGAGTTTCGGTGAGGTGTTTGGCCTTTCTGGGAACACATTTTCATCTGTAATTGCTCCCTGAGCAATAGTCACGATTGTTGCCCAGTGTCTCGGAAGCATCAGCCTTCTCCTAGTAAGACCACACTCCTTGTGTTAAGTAAGATTGCACTCCTTTTACCTCTACCGACACTGGTGTCCTGGTGTCCTGGTCCCTTGCCTATTCCAATCTAATCAAATCATCACACTCAGCCCTGAGTCTTCCTCACAGTAGCTCTAGACTCTCCCTCCTGCTCACATACCTTCAGTAGCCCCCCATTATCTCCTGATCGAAGCCCAATGTCCTTATCTGGGTATTCACAGCCCTCTCTAGGTCTCTCACTGCAGCTCTCTAGTCCTTGATGGGGGCTCCCCACACTCTGGTGGTTCTCTGGCGACATTCCCTCTTCTCACCTCATTTGCACGTGTTTACATCTCTGACCTTCAGTATTTCAGACCACCAGCTTCCAGAGACCTCACCATTCCTCCTCCACAGCAACTGACTTTCCTTCTTCTGAACCAGCTCCTTCTAACTCTACGGCACCTGCTACCTCTCTCCTATCTTGGGTCCTACACCTTTGTGTGATTGTCTTGTCCCCTTGCCCAGCCGGTAGGCATTGATCTCCGTGTGGTGAGGCCTGTGTGGTGAGTCACTAATAACAAGGAAGGCTTGTAATTAATTTCTCTGTTCTTTAGAAATCTGAGCAATTCAGGATCAGCTCTGTAATGCATTTGCGTGCCATTTGCGTCTCGTGGAAGGCTAGAGTTCCAGAAGCCCCGTGGGAATTGTGCAGAGCCTGACCAGAGGCGTGGGTCTCGTGTGAAAGTCATCCAGCTTGAGTCTCAGCAGAAAATAATCAGACATGTACAAGGGGCTACCACAGAACCGGGTGCATGATGGGAAGCCAGGTGGGTCCCCGGGGCCTCGTTCCTCTGGTGCCTTCACCTGGCACTGTGGCCACTTGTAGTGCAAAGCCTGGCCCCAGACACATCACTCATCACCACCTTCTGCGTGCCTTATGCCCCAGAAAAACCAAACCACCTGCCCTTAGTTCTGCTGGAGAATTTTAATAGCACAGTTGCCTTATGAAAAATGTCTCCATAAAATCAGGTACAAAATATTTTACATATAATGGTGATTATAAGAACAAAATCAAAAGGAGTTGCCATTTCCCGACGAGCAACTGATTGTCAGGCACTGTGCATGTCAATGCATGTTTCCCTTTATTTTGACAGCCCAGGACGGTCCTGAGGATAGTGCTAGGATCCCGTTTCCAGGTGAGGACATTGTCAGCAAACAGATCACATTTGTAGGCACGGTTAGGTGTGTGAACAGTTCTCAGGTTTGCCGTATACCACACTCCCTCATTGTACCTAGGTCTGTGTAACTTGTAGCATTAAGTTGGAACAGCGCGGATGCTGTTACAATGTCTCAAAAAGCAAATCGCCCTGAGAACAGACTTCTGAGTCTCCAAAGATGGTTTCTTTCTTTTCACTTTTATTGCAGGATGGTTGGTATACATAATATACTTAGTGTGATGCGTTTGGACAGATTCATGTACCCGTCTATCATCACCACAATTAAGGTAATAAACATATGTAAATATAACACATGACATATATGTAGAAACACCTCCAGAAATTTCCTCACGTCCCTTTCGTTATTCTTGTTGTTCTTGTTTTTGCTGCTTCTGCAGGCGGCGGGGGAGCAAGAACAAGATATGGGGGCTGTGGAATGGGTATAAAGTTACAGTGACACGGATGGGCAAGTTACAGAGATATGCTGTACAACAGTGTCTGTAGCTAGCCGTAAGTATCGTGTACCTAACAATTTGTTCAGAGGCTAGATCTCTCATTGTGTTTTCACCTGCAAGGATTGTTTTGATCTGTATAAAACACTTAATTTATCTCTCCTGACATTAGTCACGATGAGGTTGGTATTTTGTCATTCCTCAGTGCGGATGGCTCTGCCACCGTGGGACCCCCCCCTGCCGGGTAGCCTGACTGCCACCTGCCCGCAGTCCTGCCAGCCCACGTGAGTCGCCCTTCTTCGGTCCCTCCGGAGACCAAACCCGAAACCTCCTGATACTCTATACCCGACATCTGGCTGGTCAATCATTTCCAGCATTACGGGAAAGATCCTGATGGCTCAAGGTTGAAATTTGATTTCAATAAAAATAATGCTACAGAGACATTCGTGAGCAGTGCATTCTTTAATTTATGGATGTTGAATCATACTTGTGGCTGCTAAGTATTTGGAGACTGGCAGCTGGAGACTTGATCACTGCCCAGTCTCACAGCATGACTGATACCATTTCATTTTCCCCAACCCCCTTAGGACCATGCCACTGATCTCACCAGAAGGGGAAAAGATGCAGAGAATGACCGGGCACCAGGGGCCTAAAGAGTGCCAGCCATGTGTAAGGACCACTGTTGCTTTCGCCTCATGAAATCCTCAGGGATCCCTGCCAACCGAGCAGTAGCCCCATTTTGCATAGGAGACAATTGAGGCTTAAAGACGTGGTCATGGGTCAAAGTTCATACTGTTACTCAGTGGCAGAGAAAGGATTCAAATCCAGGTCCCAGACGAAACTCTTTTATTTTTTTCCTACTAAACCACATGTCTCGCTTTACATGCTCGCCTGTGCTTTTGATTACTTTGGGATATATTCTAGAAATTCTGGGCAGAACCACGAGGGAGGGGCTTAGGGTCAAGGACCAGCTCACCAGCCACAAGCATCATTTTTCCCTGGGCTAGGACTAGGTTTTGTAAGTAAATACTCAAGTGAAAGGGAACACTTTTCTTGGAAAATGCTGGTAATTTGATGCATGTAAACAAACTCTTAGAAGAGTCCCTGTCACACTGGGGCCTGCGGGCAAATTACATCAAGCGAAGAGCAGTTGTAATTGAGAAAGACCCAAAGGGACGTAGACTCAGTAATGAGAGCCAGAATTTACTGACCACTTCCTGGTGCCAGGCATGGTGCTGGGTCCTTTCCATGTGTGGTTCACTCTTCCCTAGAACCCTTTAGATGCTAGCATCTTCCCCATTGAATAGATTGGGTAACTGAGGCACTGGTCAAATGGCTACAAAGAGGCAAAGCAAGGAGTAAACAGTCTGATGGCAGAGGCTCAGCTCTTAACCATTAAGCCCTCCTTCCCCTTAGCCCTTTGGGAAGGTAGCTCATGCATCCTGCTGAGGTCTTGTAGGCAATTCCAATGGAGTGGAAGCCTTCATCACCGACAGTTTAGCACGCAATATGCACCTGCATTAGTTTCCTGGGGCTCCTGTATAAAAATACCATAACTTGGGTACCTTAAATGGTAGAAATGCATTGTCTCACAATTGTGGAGGCCAGAAGTTCAAAATCAAGATGTCAATGGAGCCATGCTGCCTTTGAACTTGATAGAAACGATCCATTCCATCATCATCTCCTATGGCTGGTAGCCTTGAACATTCCTTGGATTGCATATGTGTCACTATACACCTACATCTTCCCGGCTTTCTCCCTGGTGTCTCCACACTGTCTCCCCTTCCACGTGTCTGTCTCTGTGTCCAAATCTCCCACCTTTAATAAGGACGTGAGTCATATTGGATTTGGCCCACCCTAATGACGTCATTTGAACTTGATCATCGCTGGAAAAGCCCCATTTCTAAATATGGTCATATTCTGGGGTATTGGGGGTTAGGATCTCAACATATTTCTTTTGGGAGGACACAATTCAACCTGTGGCAATGCCAATTAAGTTGGAAGCTTACAAAGACTATTGTAATAGGACCAAGACGATTTTCCAATTCTGTTTCCTGCCACCTTGCCTCCTACCCCCAAGCGTGAGCGTAGCACCCCAGCCACAGAGCCTGGTTGCTTTCTGAGCACACTGTAGTCTTTCAATCTTTCATGCCTGCTTGGTCTGTTCATGCTTCTCCCTGTCCAGAATGCCCTTCCTCACCCTGTCCACCTGGAAAGTCTCTGTTCTTTCATCAAGGCCAGGGATCATGTCACTGGCATCTGGATGTCACTACAGACCCTACTGTTGCCCAGCTTGCCTTCTGTTGTGCCTTCCTTCCTGTGGTTCTCAATGGAATCCTCTACTTGCTTATTGGTGTCCCCTTTCCCACCAACTGCTTGTGAGCAACCCTAGGCCAGGATCTGGGCCTCCATGCAGTGGTCTCAAAGATGCTTTCTTCATGAATAAAGGCGGTAATCTTACTTCTTCTGAAATTTACGGTGGCCAGTTCCCTAATTGTCAAAGTTCAAATAGGAAATCTCCACACATCCTTATGGCATGATTATTATGTGGTCCTGTGGTATCTTCTGAATCTTTTAGAGGATACCTAGTATATATAATGTTGGTTATTGACCTTCCCATCTATAACTTATCTTTTCATTTTTGTGGTTTTTAAATAGAGTTTATTTTCTTTAATGGTTTGTGCTGTTTGTGTTGGGTTTATGAAATCCTTTATTAAAGGCATGGAGACAATCACTAAATTTTTCTTCTAATGCTTTAAAGATTTTTGTTTTCATATTTAGGTCTTTAACCCATTAGAATTCATTTTGATGTAGGTGGTATGAGGTAAAGATCTAATCTTTCCACTATATTGAGAACCAATTATTCTAACACAATTTGTTGAAAAAGAACCAGGGAATTCTTGCATTTTCTGATTTAAGGGTACCTTGAGAGTTAATATTTGATTGACTTATATCTTATATGCTTCTCCATTCTATTCTAGGCATTTCATGAATCTTATAAACTTTGAGATAATCTTCCCTAGAATCATCCAGATTCAAAAAACCTAATTAAAGGTTCAAGGAAGTAGAACCCCAAATCTTTATTTCATATGGTAACCATAGCTACATGAAGATTCATATAAATTCTAGAATGATAAGAAGTTTATGCTCCTATGTTTAGTTAAATTGAAATTTAAAAATTATCAGAAATAGATGACTGCTTTAATTAAAGAGATGACATAAATCCCAGAACAGTTGGCCAGTTGGAGCCAGAATGGAAGGGGAAATGCTGGGATCACGTTAGAGAAACATTCAGGAACTCGATTCAGCTGATGCGTCTCTGTCTGGAATTTCTTAGCCTTTTCTGGACCCTGTGATAAATGGTTAAGAAAATGCCCAAAGTGAGAGGGCCTTCGGGTTTATTTCTGGGGAGATCAAGAGAAGAGAAGAGAAGGAATAAGCAAGGAATGCTAATTCCTACTTTTCCATCACCACTGGGGATAAAGGAGACCCAACAAACCTGGAATAGCTTCGTGGGGAGAAGGGAAGCAAGCAGGTTAGAGCCTCAGGCTGGTGGGGACAAAGGAAGAGGCATACAGGGAAGGGACCCTGGACACCAAGCAAGGAAGACAATAATAAGAGCCCCAACTGGATATAATGTTAATGAGTTCATAGAAAGGTACTCAGACTTAGAGTTCTGAGGAATATCTAATATCATGTGTGTCAGACACCTAGCACAAATCCAGGCACATGGCATGTCCTCCATTAACACTCATTGAATTTTGCTGCAGGAAGACAATAATCAACTATTAGACAACATCTAGAATGTTTCTGAGGCCCTGAAAAAAAATTCCTTATGGACCTGGGACCCTTTAGTACTGCTGACTCAAACCTACTCTTGTTGCTTTCTACATACTTCTCATGACCGTGTCGAATTGATTGTCAGCATGGTTGAGTGGACAGGGTCCAGGCTCCCATGCCAGACACACCTGGCTAGAATCCCAGGTTTGCCACCTTTTAGCCGTGTGGGATGTTGGCAAGTTCCTTAGCCTCGCTGACCCTTGGTCCTTCATCTGTAACACCGAAGCTGTGAGGCCTCCCTCAGGGGGTTGCCATGAAGACTAATGATACGGTCGGTCCATGTGAAGTGCCTGGTGGCCAGCAGGCATTCTAGGACAGATGGCAGTTATCCCTATTAGTGGTGTGGCCTTCTCACTTGCTGGTGTCACTTCCTGGTGCCTGGGAGCCGATGGGAGGACACGCTTTCTCACGTAGATCAAATGACCACTTTGGTTGATTATAGGGTTTGTTGTGTGTGTGTTAAACAGCCTCTCAACACTTGCCCTCTTGGCTGCAACAGAAGAGAGTAAGAGGGAGTGAACGGATGGCAGAAAGGAAGCAGCAAGGCGACACCCCCAGGGACCAAGAAGCACCTGGACATGTCTCCCCACCCAGGTTCCCAGGTGGGGGTGACCAGCTGGGCACAAGGCAGCCAGCTGGGGGTGTTCTTCCCCCCTGGATCCTGTGCCTGCATTAAGGGAATGAGATGCTGGCTGCAAGACTGTTTTCTAACTGAGATTCCTGGAACCAGAGGAGATGCACTTTGAAATGCTTTGTCAACACTTCAAAGTCTGGGCACTGGCTTTCTTTGGGGACAAATAAGAAAGCAGAAGTGATGGCCAAGGTCAACAGTGAGTCACTGAAGGCAGTACCTGCCAGATCCCAAATGCCTTCTCCTTCCTTGAGGGCCACCCTTCCCATTGGAGCATTGTCCAAATTCCCCTCTACGAAGAAGGTAACCTCATGGGTCATTGTTGGGCACCCATGTTAGCAAGGAGCTGGATCCCAAATTCACAAAATACCGGTATCGCTTCAACTAGCATTAACTCGGGCTAGCAATAAGGTCATATCTACTGACTACCTACTACGTGCTTACTATGTGCTGGACTGGGCTAAGAACTGGTGTGTGTGTATGTGTGCATATAATTTCCACTTAATACTCACAACAAGCCTTTCAGTTAAAGACCGTTACTAGAGTCTCCATCCTTTTTAAAAAAGATTTTGTTTATTTATTTATTTGACACAAAATGACAGAGAGCAAGTGAGCACAAGCAGGGGAAGAGGCAGAGGGAGAAGGAGAAGCACACTCCCCACTGAGCAGGGAGCCCAGTGCACCGCTGGATCCCAGGACCCCGGGATCATGCCCTGAGCTGAAGGTAGACACTTAACTGACTGAGCCACCCAGACATCCCTAGAGTCTCCATTTTATTTATTTATTTATTTATTTATTTATTTATTTATTTATTTATTTAAAGATTTCATCCATTTATTTGACAGAGAGAGAGACAGCCAGCAAGAGAGGGAACACAAGCAGGGGGAGTGGGAGAGGAAGAAGCAGGCTCCCAGCAGAGGAGTGGGATGCGGGGCTCGATCCCAGGGATCCAGGATCACACCCTGAGCCGAAGGCAGACGCCAACGACTGAGCCACCCAGGCGCCCCATAGAGTCTCCATTTTAAGGGTAAGAAAATTGAGGCTCAGTTTCTTGAAAACGTAAAGTCAAAAAGCAAGGAAGCCAGTATCTGAACACAGGCCTCCCCAGCAACGCTTAACCCTGTGACCATCACAGCCAGCACTGGGGAAGAGTGGTCTCATTTTCACCGTGAAGTAGAAGGAATGAAAACTCAGGGAGGTAAAAAAAAAAAGGGGGGGGTGGACAAGGTCAAACAAAACCACCAAGATGGAGGGCTTTTAGGTTGGGGAAATCTGGACTCCAGTCCAGGAATGAGTGCCTCCTTGCCGACACTGTGACGGTGGCCATGTTCCTTGACCTCTCTGCAAAATGCGGGGAGAAGAGTGTCATCGAGGTTTGAGTGACATCACGTGCAGTGTCCTGCAGGCCTGAATTCACAGCCAGAGAGCGGTGGCCTGGGTGAAAGTAGGAGGCCTGCTGACGGTAATGGCTGTGCCCTTTCCACAATGTTGCTTTGACTCGACTGATTCATAAATGCCCATGATGTGGGCTAAATGAGCTTCTTGTTGGGGCACTACCTGGTTTTGCACCCTCCCCCCCGCCAAGTCTGTGCATACTGGGTATTGGAAAGGAAGTTGAAAGGGGAGGTAGAGCTTTTTTGCCTCCACAGCGTACCTAATAGCACGTACAGATCTTTTGCATGGTTACAGAAAGATGGCTCCTTCTTCTGGGCAGGCCCAACCACATGCCAAGGCACACAGCTTTGCACAAGGGTTGGATTTCACCCATTACTTGCTCCTTGGCAAGGAGTCCTTGTAAACAGCTGAACCTTTACTCTCCCCAAGCCCAATTTAAAGAATGGGAAACTGAGGCCCAGATAGTAACCTACCTGGGCCATCCAGTGAGTAGCAGAGAGAAGAGAGCATGACAAATCCTAAGGTTTAGCCTCTATGTTACCACCCTGCCCTGCTCATTGGGTGACGAGGGACCATCATGCCCAGGCATGGCATGAGTGCCCACCGCTGCCCACTGCTGTGTCTGAGACTCTGGGGCATCAGATAAAGAGTCAGAAGACCTACTCTACTGCTAATGGGCACCAGGGCCTTGTTGAAGTTACTCCACACCTGTAAAATGGGGTTAATATTTCCCTTGAAGTCTCATCCTGAAGCGTATGTGAGCAAACACATATGAAGGCCCTGGTCCTAGATCGGTACGATATGTGTGAGTTGCACTGAGTCCCCAGAAGGGAAACGTCCAAGCCTTGTAAGTCAATGATCAAATAAGATAGGGTCTAAGACATGAATAAGACCTGGGCATACAGGCTGTTGAGCTTCATGAACCCAGAGTTTCTGGAACTCCAGGACCTGGCTCACTGAAGGACTGCAAGGAATGTGATAAATAAAGAATGAGTGAATGGGGAGCCTGGGCAGCTCAGTCTGTTAAGTGTCTGACTCTTGATTTTGGCTCGGGACATGATCTCAGGGTCATGAGATCAAGCCCCACGTTGGGCTCCACACTGGGCATAAAGCCTACTTTAGATTCTCTCTCGCCCTCTTTCTCTGCCCCTCCCCTTCCTTCATGCTTTTGCTCCATCTCTCTCTCCCTCTTAAAAAAAAAAAAAGAATGAGTGAACGGACACGCTCTATCACATACCAACATGCATGGGAGTCAAATTCAGATTTGTAGCCTGAAAATAGTGAAGTGGTACTGTTTGCCCTGCCTCCTCTGGGCAGAAGAGTGGATAACAACGTTTGGGAGAAACCCCACAGCCTGATCTTAGGGCAGGGTGGGCTAGGTGGGGTCCATTTCTGGGTTTTCACTTATGTGTTTTATTTTTTGTGTTCTGGCTAACTTCTCCCATAGCTGGGAAGAAACCCACAGGGACTTCCCTTTTCTTTATAGCGAGTAAGTCTCACTACTTTCCCTCCCCTTCCCAGAATTATTCTGCTATTGGTTTGGGCTGGCCCAAGTGTTGTCTTCTGAGTAAGGGGAATGACGTGTTGAATCATCACCTTTCCTGTTGATTTTCCCAGAATTAGAGAATGTTCCTGAAGTTCTGAGCCCCACACCAAGAAGACCACCCATCTCTTCTTCCAAAAAGCAAATCATATTTTCTTAACAAACCAGAATGACTGTCTCTTTGCTCACACAACTAGCATTTCCTGAGAGTTCATGAATTCCAAAGTCGTTTGAGCGATTTTGCCTTTGAAGCTCAGCTTCCACCTTGGACTATCGGAATTATTTCTTGGAAAAGTGATTAGTACTGAAACGCTCTATGAAAATTGGCATCCAAGGATGGTCGTCTCATTATGCGAAGTGCCCATAGATTCACCTCCAAACACCTTGTGATTTCTCAAGTGCTATTATCTCCCAGCTACATCTCTGCTTTGGAGCTTATTACTTAAATAAAAAATGTTAATTGTTTCTGAGAAGTGTGCAGTGAGGAATGGGGGCTGCCATCTCTGTGGAGCCAGGTCTCCGAATTCCCAGGCTGCTGCTAACTTTCTTGCCTAATGCTGGAAGCTCTCCGTCGGCCAGCCATCCGTTTGCACGGACTAAGTTGCAATTGACATCAAGCACCGTTTGCACACAGGGTGTTATTTATTGAGCCCGCTACCCGGCGAGGAGGGCGCGGGATCTTGAGTAATTAGAGTCCTGTCCTCGCTGGGGAGCGAACAATGACTTCCTGCTATTTCCGCCTTCTAATGGGTTTGCGATGGCGCTATCTCTGCTTCCATAAATAACCTACTCCATGTAAATAAGGAGTCATTAAAAATGGGGCAGCACCCACACATCATTTCATAAACATGAGGGAGGGACGTAGGAAGAAGCCCATCAATAAACAGGTTGTGCTGTGTTACAAAATGGAAGCTGCTCTCCAGCGAGTGTGCACACCGCCTTTTGGAAGCTAAATCCTTCCATTAATACTCACTCCCCCTTGGCTGCTGTAGGGATAGGGCAGGATGGTGATGAGCATGGCGTCTGGAGGCAGGTGGGCCTGGCTGCCGAGCTCCAGTTCTGATTTCCCAGCATCTGTGAAATCTTGGGCAAACCGCTTGGCTGTTCAAGTCCCGCTTTTCTCCCCCAGACCCTGGAGAGAACAGATTCTACCCGATTCATAACAGCACGGTTGGTGGATGAGTTGGGTTAGATTGGGTGCAGGCAGGAAGCAACTTCACTCTTTCACATCATTCCCCTGCCTTCACGTTCCATCCCTGTCCTTGAATTGTTAACATGGCTAGTTAGTCCCATGACATTTCTCATCCCATCGAAAGCTTTATCTCAACCCTAGCTTGGGCCAAATGGAGTTAAATGCCAGTGTGAAGAGAGAGTGTGAGTTTTTCTCCCTCTAACACCTTCCTCTCCTCTTCTTCCTCCTTGTCCCTGAGATGCGTCCAGCTCTTCCAGGAGTGGAGCCACGTTAGAGTGGAACACACAGGGGACATGAGTACCAATAATGCCTTCTGTGCCTGGTACAGTTGCAGTCGGATGCTGGCGTCTGTGTCCAAAAGGGATTCTTTCTTCTGAGATGCTTTTGTGGATTCCTCAAAGATCTTCCCACTGGGGAGTTTCTTGGCAGTTCCCTGGTGAGGGCGATGCCCCTTCTTTTATGAGTCTTCTCAGCCGTTAGCATGTGAGGGGTCTGTTGAGATTGAGACCCTGTCGCCCTTTTAGGACATTCTCTTGGGCAGCCCAAATCCGAATCTCTCTATTGGCTGCTGTGGTTGATACAGAGAGCTGTTAGAAAGGAAGTTCACTCTGATGGCTGCCACCTGGCTTGGCTCCACCACCCTAAGATAGTTCGCTCTTCCACCTTTAGACTTCGATAGGTAAGCAATAATGATCCCTATGACGTCCAAATCGAGGGAGCACATATCAAATCCCCCTAATTGTTCTCTTGACACTTTCTTCAGTTGCTAGAGGTGATGGGGAAGCAGTATGCCAGCAACTGTTTGCAAAAAGACTTCCACTCTCAAATCTCGTTTCTAGTGAATTCTTGGCCTGCTAGAGGTAGCTGATGGGCTGATAATGGCACAACCAGGTTATGGGGATTGTAGAATGGGAAGGCATGTGCCCCTGTTTTTCTTGGCTTAGAGCTCAACTGGAAAACAGACAACGGGAAATGCCCTGTATTCCATTGATTGTGATGAGGATTGAATGAGAGTATGTTTTAAGTGTCTGGCAATGACCCGCACAGAGATGTCAGTTTCGCTCTCAGTATCATACCTTCTCTGGTACCAGAGGATAAGCACAAACGCATTGTACGTATTATGCGGAAAGATTCTTCTAAATGCTTTACGCGCTCCAATAACTCTGTGAGAAAGGTTTTATCATTATCCCCATTATACAAATGAAGACTGAGGTCAGGATAGGCCTCGGAGCCAGTGAGTGGACCCAAGAATGCAGCTCCAGAGAACAAGCTCTTACCTCCGTATATACCTCAAGATGCAAGGGAGGGGATCCCTCCTCTTCCAAAAAGATATTTACACGCCCCCCAAAAATATTCCTAGGAATTCATCAGGAATCCATCTGAATCCAAGCTCCTTCTTCTTCTTTGTTCCCTGTTTCTGTTGGTGGTAGGCTGCAGCCCCTCTAAAGGGTGCTACAGACTCCTCACCAACTGTCCTCCTGTAGTCAATATCAAGTCACGTTAAAGCAGTCTGACTTCCCCAGGTTAATTCCAAATAGATCCTCACTTGAACCCGCACATCCTGGCATTATTGCTGAGGTCATCTGGGCTTTCCCAGCTGACTTGTCCGGTTTATCCAGCCTCATCCCACCTCGGAGCTGCTATTCCTTCCTGGTTTCTCTCCTTGTTTCGGCTTCGATCACCTCTACTCACAGCGTCGCATTGACAAAGCGTCAGGGTCATCTCTTGTCCCGGTGTTGAGGTCTGGGACTTCTCTGCATCCTTCTTGACCTTCCCCAGCTTTGGCCTATGCTGTCTTTCCCATTCTACACACAACATGTGTCCTCCCCTAGTCACTATCGCATTGCCCTGGTCTCACTTGCCTCGTAACTCTCGCCTCTCCCTGAGTTATGCTGTCATTTGTCTCCTCGTCTGCCGCTTTTCCCCACCTAGAGCACTGATGTGTGTGGTACAGCGATATGAAGCGAGCCAGAGAGACAGGTCCTACCCTCAGCTACCTTACAGTCTAATGGAGGAAAGTAAAGGTCAAGGGCGGCAAGTTGGCATCTGCTCACCATGTAAACTGTCCCAAGGCACAGCCCCTTTCTGAGCCTCCCGTTTTCTACCTCTCCCATGGGCGGCAGGACCACATGATTAAAGGGGCTATTCCCGCTTTAAAGATCTATGACTCCGGAATTGCGGCTTTCCCTTAATGTTCTTGGAAGAGCAGACAAGTCCAATTTGAGATATTTGAATCTGATTAATGCGGGAACAGTTAACATGGGGATGAAGGCATACCCCATCCCCTTCTTCTCTTTCCCCTCCAGGCAGCTTTTATGTTTCTGGGCTTTTATCCCATTATCCCAGCCTGACTTTATTAGTACCACCTGGAGAGGGGCCCGCTCCCCACCAGACATTGGAGGAAATGCAGGAGTCAGCTCGCCACTTTCTGTTAACGTTAGCTCTCTGTTTACACACTTCTGGACCGTGACTCTCCCCTCTCCCCTGTTTATCTGGGAAGGAAATCTCTGCCACTGGCCTGAGTCTGAGCGAAGGAAGAGCTGGCTGAGGCTGCTTGAAAACTCAATCTAGTTTCTGGATTTTTCTAGTTCAGTTGAACCAGTCTGGGGTTTTCATTCTGTTCAGAGAATAAGCACAAAGAAAACAGATAGGATTGAGTGGCAGGCAAGGTCAGGCTGACCTAGTCTAGGTGGCCAATGGCAGCTGGCTGGTCCCACCTGAAGATTGCTGTCTTCACCTGTTGTTCTCTGCCCTGTCCGACAAGAACCCGGATTCCTCCCAGTCTTTGAACACGATGTCTCCTTTCTCTGTCTCCTGAGCGACTTCATATGCATCCTCTTACCTGGGAAACACCCGGCTTCCCATTTACTTCAAGCAGAGAGGTCATATCCTCCAGGCCATTTCTCCTGACCCTTCAGACTTCAGTGAGGCGTCCTGTTTGACATTCCTACCACGTCCCATAGCCATGCTAGATACTGGACCTGCAGCATTTAAATTCAGCTATGCATCCCCTGCCCTCTTGGCAAGTTCTACTGTTTTTGCACAAGAGAGGACAAGTCAACAGGCATGTAAAATCCAGGGTGACAAATGCAATGCTCGAGAAGGGTTGATGATCTAGGGAACTCTGGACAGTGGTGCCTTACCCAGGTACAGGGCACAGGGAAAGCCTCCCCAGAGGAAAGGCTTGGAGGATGACTGGAAAGAGAGAGGAATGGAAAGACACATTCTACAAAAAAAGAACAGCATGTACAAACGTTTTATGGTGTTAAAAAGTACAGCGTTAAGATTGAGAGGAGAGGGATTATATCAGTTAGCTTTTGCTGAGTAACACACCACCCAAACACTTAATGGTCTAAAACAAAAGCCGTTTCTTTGTCTCACAGTTGTATAGGTCAGCAATTTGGGAAGGGCTCAGATGGACCTTTCTCCTGATTTGAGTGACATTCATCTGATCTTGGCCAACATGCCAAGATGTCTGAAGGCAGCTGTTGGGTCATTTGGAGGCTGGCTGCTGTCCGCTGGGGTGCCTCTTATCTCCTCCCAATGGTATCCAATCATCGAGCAGGTTATCCCAGGATTTTCTGCTTGGCTTTTCAGGGTTACAAAAGAGAGATCAGAAGGCCATAAAACTCCTTGAGGCCTGGCCAAGGAACCAGCTTGGCACTAAGTTCTGCCATATTTTATTGGCTAAAGTGAGTAGCCTGGATTCCAGGTGGGAAATAGAGACTCTATGTCTTGAAGGGAAAAGCTGAAGAGAACTGTGGCCTCTTTCATAATCTGTCTTGGGGTTTAAGCCTGGAGAAGTAATCCAGGACCATCTTATGAAAGGACTTATATTCAAGGGTAGATTTTCCCAAAGGCAAGGAGGAATAGTTAATATAATAAATATTTAATATAATATTTTAAAGAAGGGTGAGAGATATCAGCATGTGCATAATTTAGAGGTGATTGTATGGGTACTCTTGTTGGTATGAGGGGCACACTACTCACCTAACGAGGATCCATAGAACCTCTCTGCCTCCAGATCCCCAGGGCTACAGTTTGTTGTGGTCTAAAACAGTGGATAGACATAGAAACCCACAGAATAGACTTGAGAGCCCGGAAATAAACCCTTACATTTGTGGTCCCTTGATTTTTGACAAGGGCACCAAGACCATCCAATGGGGATAGAATAATCTTTTCAACAGATGGTGTTGAGTGCTCACAAACCAGCAACTGGGTATCTACGTACAAGAGAGTGAAACTGGACTCCTACCTCCTGCTATACACAAAAATGGACCCAAAATAAATAATAAACCTAATTATGAGTGCTAAAACTGTACAACTCTCAGAAGAAAACAGGTGTAAATTTCTTACCATGTATTAGACAATAGTTCCTTAGATAAGACACCAAAAGCACAAGGGACCAAAAAAAAAAAAATCAAAAACTGGACATTGTTAAAATTATTTTAAAAAGTCCTCTTTCCTCAAAGTAAAAGTAAACACAGTGAAAAGACAACTCACAGATGAAAGAAAATATTTGCCAATCACGTATCTAATATGGGTTTATATTCAGAATCTCTAAAGAACTATTACAATCCAATAATGAAGAGCAGTTCAATTAAAAAGGGGCGAATATTTGCATAGACATTTCTCTGAAGAAGATACAGAAAAAGCCAAGAAGCATATGAAAAGACGTTCAACGTCAGTCATCTTTAGAGGAGTACAGACCGAAACCATGAGTACCACTCTACACCCGCTAGGATGGTTAAAATCAAAAGACAAATGGCTGCATAAGGAGCATTGCAAAGGTGCGGAAACATGGCTGGCGGTGGGGGGAGGGAACAGGGCAGCCACTCTGAGCAACAGTTTGGCAGTTCCTCAAAAAGTTAAACTTAGAGTTATCGTGATTCTACAATTATAATCCTTGATATTACCAAGAGAAATAAGGACTATACGGCCACAAAAATACTTGTACTCATGTGAATGTTCAGAGAAGCATTATTTGGGAAGGGAAACAGGGAAAAATAGCTAACACCCAAATATCCATCAGCTGGTGGCTGGATACATAAAATGAACATGACTGCAATGGGTATTGTTTGATAGTCAGAAGGAATGAAATACTCATCCTTGCCAATGCATCGATGAATTTTTAAGGCATTATGCTAAGTGAAAGGAGCTAGTCACACACACACACAGACACACACACGATAGAAATTATTATATGATTCCACTGATGTCCACTGAAATGTCCAGAATAGGCAAATTTATAGAGACAGAAAGTAGATCGGTGGTTGCCTAAGGCTGGGGGTGGGGACAGGGGCAAGTGGGAAATGGGGATTGAGTACGGGGCGCCTTCTTCCAGCGAAGAGACAAAAATGTCTTAAAATCTAGTTGTGCTGATAGTTGCCTTACCCTATGTGTATATACTGAAAACATGGAATTATAGACTTTAGATGCATGAATTGTATGATATACATATTATATCCATAAAGCTAGTTTTTAAAAAAAGGAATTTATTAAATATGAAATTAGACATAGCTGAGAAATAGAGAAGCAATGAGATTTAGAGCTTTATTAAGTATGAGAGAGGGGTCAAAAAAAAAAGGAAGATCAAGTACTTGTGGAAGTGTAGAGTCATCTGCAGTCTCCTTTGTTATGTAAGGAGACACACGCTCAGGTGCTGGGCATTAGGAAGTGGACATCTTTGGGGGTCATTACTCAGCCTACTTGAGTGAGGAAGGAGGTTCAAAGACTTTTCACCATAAGAATTCATGCTAAAAGCCACGGCCAAGGAAGATGGTGGGGGTAAATGACATGCGTTTGCTATGACAGCCTCTGCCACATCTAAGAGAGGGTAGGAGCCAGAGGACGCTTCAGAAGCATCCTCTGTGCTCAGAAGTTGCCTCACAGCATCTCTGCCTAACTCGTGGAGTGATGACAAGCTTCCGGCTTCCTGAGGCCAGCTTCAGCTGTGAGAAAATCCTCTCCAGATAAGAAATAGAGCTCTCTGGAATGTTCACCGGGCCTCTTCCTTCTGTCCCTGCAAACATGAAAAATGAAAACATGGTGCCTTTCACCTTCCGAGGTTTTTGCTCTTGCAGACAATGAGTTAGCATGAACACCCCTTCCTGTTCACACTCTGAAGAAGAGTTTCCATCTCCACAATACGTATTCCGGCTTTCGTAACTATTAATTGTATAAACTAGTTCTGAGCTGCCTTTTTACCTTGGTTACTTGTCTATGAATATGCTCTTTCTTTTCCTAAGACATTTTTGACAATTAAAAAAGAGTCTGATTGGGAAGTTAATTCACATTTTTGTGGAAACTTGGGGAAAATAAAAAAGAAAATCAGTTATGCGTAAGCACGGCACCTAACGAGAACCAATAAACATGAGCATGTTTTTCCGTTGCTGGATGGATCTGGACACTAATCCGTCTCTCCACGCTAAGTCACTATGATCTTGGACAGTTCCCTTCTCTTCTCTGGACCTCACTTCATTCATTTCTGAGAGGCTCACTTTGAACTCACAGTCCTCTGCTGTCCTTTCCATCTATAAACTCGAGAGTCACTTGCTTCAAACATTCACAGCGGACACTGGCTAGAGGAGCCTCACTGCCAATGGCCCAACTTTGAGGACCATTTATAATCCATCCATGGAAATGCCAGCTTGTGTCCTGTTGATTCAGCTCCTATTACAGCCCTCCAGTCCTGGGTCTCAGTGTCACCCCACTTGGCAGATCTTGTCCCAGCCCACGACACTGGTGTCCCCAGTGGTTTGGAGGTTTATTTCAGGCCTTGCATTCACTGCCACCTGATTTCATTTTCCCAAAGCCACGCTGAGTTTATTGGACAGTTACAAGGAACACAGGAACAGTTGGGGTACAAAGCTGGAACGAGTGACATCCGATACCAACTTTTTATTGGTAGTAAACTGCCTGTTCTTGAGAAATTAGACTTTACAGATCTTTTGTTACATATTCCATTTGGATCTCACAAAAACCCTTTGTTATGTATTACAAGGTTGTAAAAGTTGTTGTGTATTACGTCGTAACCTTATTTCTTAGACAAGGGAACTAAACTTGCAAAGAGGCTCAGAAATGTGAATTTTGGACCTCAATCCATAATAAGAAATGCATTTTACTGTAACCCAGTGCAAAAAAATGTATGGAGAAAGAGAGAGATAGACAGATAGACTAGATAGAAACGTAGATAAACAGACACAAGTGAAACAAAAGTGTTGCAAAATAAGTTTTACCAAGAGATAGATGAGAGAGATGATAGATAGATAGATGGATGATAGATAGATAGATAGATAGATAGATGGATGATAGATAGATAGATAGATAGATAGATAGAATCATGATAGACAATAGATGATAGGTAGGTAGGTAGGTAGGTAGGTAGATGAAAGGTAGACGATAGATGATAGATAGACAGGTAGATAGGTAGACAGATGTGAAACAAAAGCGGTACAGCACCGTGCCCAGCAGCTTCTTGGAGGCAAGTAGGTAAATGGAATAGTTAGTATCCCGTCTGCGGCGGGGACTGTGATGGTGACCTATCCCGGCTCCCTCGCCCCCTTCCTGATGACATTTTGGATGCAGGCATATGACTGCCGTGGAGCACTCCCATGCTGGGCCCCCTTCCTTCTGAGTTATTGGGGCCCCCCATGTGGAGGCAGGAAATTGTCCCGGGTGGGACGGCCCTGGAGAGCCGGTTAGTCGTGCGTGCTCAAGGTCAATACCCATTACACGTGTGTGGGGGCCAGAGAGGACGGGACTTTGGGGAATCCCGAGTCCGTGGAGCGATCCGAGTGTTTAAGCTCCCGAGCAGAGTACGTACGGTCTGTGGGGGGAAGAGAACGTGTACCCTCCCGGGCCTCTGAGGACCTCTGGGGTCTGGAGGAGCCCTGGCACTGGGGAGGGGGATGACCCTGTCCCCAGTCCCCTGCAGGCTGAGAAAGCAGGAGAGGGAATGAGGGTTTCCCTGTGGGGAGAAGCGCCGGCTAGAAGGAACAGTGGTGTGGAGCCTCTGAGCTTGAGGCCCTTCTTCTCTGGGAAGTAGGTTCAGTCCATTTCAAGTCCTCTCTCCATGCGAGACATCTGTCTCAGGCATCTGAGGGGAAGGGCTTGAGTGTGTGTGTGTGTGTGTGTGTGTGTGGTGTGAGGTATAGGTTGTGTGTGATATTAGTGTTGTATGTGTGGTGTGAGGTGTAGGGGGTGTGTGTGGTGTTGTACGTGTGGTGTGAGGTGTAGGGGGTGTGTGTGGTATTGTATGTGTGGTGTGAGGTGTAGGGTGTGTGTGTGGTGTTGTATGTGTGGTGTGAGGTGTAGGGTGTGTGTGTGGTACGTTGTGTGCATGTATGTGTGGGGTGTTTTGTGTGTGTGTGTGGTGTGTTGTATGTGTGGTGTGAGGTGTAGGGTGTGTGTGTGGTACATTGTGTGCATGTATGTGTGGGGTGTTTTGTGTGTGTGTGTGTGTGTGTGGTGTGTTGTATGTGTGGTGTGAGGTGTAGGGGGTGTGTGTGGTGTTGTATGTGTGGTGTGAGGTGTAGGGGGTGTGTGTGGTGTTGTATGTGTGGTGTGAGGTGTAGGGTGTGTGTGTGGTACGTTGTGTGCATGTATGTGTGGGGTGTTTTGTGTGTGCGTGTGTGTGGTGTGTTGTATGTGTGGTGTGAGGTGTAGGGAGTGTGTGTGGTGTTGTACGTGTGGTGTGAGGTGTAGGGTGTGTGTGTGGTACGTTGTGTGCATGTATGTGTGGGGTGTTTTTTGTGTGTGTGTGTGGTGTGTTGTATGTGTGGTGTGAGGTGTAGGGTGTGTGTGTGGTGTTGTATGTGTGGTGTGAGGTGTAGGGTGTGTGTGTGGTGTTGTACGTGTGGTGTGAGGTGTAGGGTGTGTGTGTGGTGTTGTACGTGTGGCGTGAGGTGTAGGGTGTGTGTGTGGTACATTGTGCGTTGTATGTGTGGGGTGTTTTGTGTGTGTGTGTGTGTGGTGTGTTGTATGTGTGGTGTGAGGTGTAGGGGGTGTGTGTGGTCTTGTACGTGTAGTGTGTTGTATGTGTGGTGTGAGGTGTAGGGTGTGTGTGTGGTGTTGTATGTGTGGTGTGAGGTATAGGGTGTGTGTGTGGTGGTGTATGTGTGGTGTGAGGTGTAAGGTGTGTGTGTGGTGGTGTATGTGTGGTGTGAGGTGTAGGGTGTGTGTGTGGTGTTGTACGTGTGGTGTGAGGTGTAGGGTGTGTGTGTGTGGTACGTTGTGCGTTGTATGTGTGGGGTGTTTTGTGTGTGTGTGTATGTGGTGTGTTGTATGTGTGGTATGAGGTGTAGGGGGTGTGTGTGGTGTTATACGTGTGGTGTGTTGTATGTGTGGTGTGAGGTGTAGGGTGTGTGTGGTGTTGTACGTGTGGTGTGAGGTGTAGGGGGTGTGTGTGGTGTTATACGTGTGGTGTGAGGTATAGGGTGTGTGTGTGGTGGTGTATGTGTGGTGTGAGGTGTAAGGTGTGTGTGTGGTGGTGTATGTGTGGTGTGAGGTGTAGGGTGTGTGTGTGGTGTTGTACATGTGGTGTGAGGTGTAGGCGGTGTGTGTGTGTGGTGTGTTGTGCACGTGTGTGTGTGAGGGGTTGAAGTGGACTGGAGAGGCCATGGCAGTGCGAGGCAGCGGGAGCCTCAGAGCCAGAGGAGAAGGTGAGGGAGGTCAGCACGAGGCCGAGGAAGAGGGAGCTAACGGCCGGGGTACCTGGCAGGAGGAGCCTGGGCGGCCTGGCCGGATTTCCAGGGAGCCGGCAGCACGGGCGTTTGGGTTCGGAACACCGAATATTACAGTCTGGTCGTCCAGGGACAGCGGGGGGAGCGAGTCCATGGCTCCGTCGCTCTGAGACTCGGGCTTCCCTGGGCTCCAGGCCCTCGTTATCATTTATTTACGTCCCCGGGTGAGCCGGCTGGCGGGTACTAGGATCATGCTCATCTTCTGGTGAACAGAGAGACAGAGAAGTTCTTGAATGGAGGAGGCAGCGATGGCCCAGCCAGTGTGACTCAGGGGCCTGCACTTGTCACCGCTGTGCCCTGGGCGTTTGCCCTGCCCCGTGTTCCTCCCGATGCACCCCACGAGCAAATTACAAATGACCACGGCTGTTAGAACACAGACACTCCTTTTAAAACTAACCACATCCTCTGCTCTTGATCGAGGCTCACGGCAGGACCGCAAGCTGAGCGAGGGCAGCAGTGGAAGCCCCGCCAAAGTCTTAATGGAAGCTTAGGTCCTGTCCCTTAGCATCCTTCTCCGGTTCTGCCGCCGTGAGGCTGAACCAAAACCGAGGGCAAAAACAGGCGGCGTGACCCCCCGCCCCCCCAGGCAGGATCACACGCTGCGGAGAAGGAGGTGAGCCACGGCTCCTCGTTAGAGCAAATACCGCTAAGCATTATGTTCAAGATAACAGAGTGCTTTGACCCCGGTAAGCATTTGGACCACAGTGAAAATTCATTTTCCTTCTCTGAGGGTGGAGGTAGCAGAAGATTTGTTTCCAGGACAGAAGCCACTGTTAGGAGTATGTATTCCTCAGTAATACAAGCCGTGTGGGTAAATACGGGTGCCCATACCTGCAACTACTAGTTCAAGATAGTTTGGCAGACCTACTATGTTTTGGTCTGTGTGTGTGTGTGTGTGTGTGTGTGTGAGTGTGTGTGTGAGTGTGTGTGAGCGTGTGTGTGTGCGTCCACATGTGCAAGTGCAGAAGGCATCGCTGTGCCTTGATCTTCACCACCAAAGCCTGGAAAGTGCCCACACTGGCTCCCAAATCCTTGTTGCTATTGTAGGCTCCGCCTTAGCGGTAGGCTGCCGCTCTGACCCCAGCTACTTCATTGTTTCCGCATTGGTCGTCGGACCTAAAATAAGCCAATCGAAGTCTCATCCTAAGGATTTGGGGAGAAGAATTGAGAGCTAGGGCACAGTTCTGTTGAGGAAGTGTGAACAGCATCTGAGTCTGTAAAGATTTTGACTGAAGTGGCAGCTTCCACATATTCTCATCAAGTGGGTACGGAAGACAGAGTGAAGGGGAGAGAGAGAGAGGTGGGGCGGGGAGGAGGAGAAAAGAGCAAACAAATACGGACAAGAGCCAACAAGGAGGATGAAGGCATCCCACGTGAGGGTCCTTTCCTCCAGCCATTCCTGAAATCTACTAGGGCTCCTTTTTTTAACCTCATGAGATTTCCCACTACCTTTATGATAAGTTCCCCACTTTGCTTCATGTAACCGAGTTGGGTTATCAATGCTGCCTCACTGATCAGAGCCTCCAGATAGCAGTCCAACAGCCCCTCGAGTATCACCAGTGTGCCGGACCCTACGCTGGGTGCTGAGGATGCCCCAAACTCACACCTCGCTCCTGAAGCTTCCCAGGCTGGAAGAGTTGGTGCTCCGTTTGGGGTAATAGTTTAGTGTTTGAGGAAAGGGTACTCTACAAAATGACGTCTAAGAAGGAGAGAATCAAGTCTTCAGCGGGGTGAGGGTCTGGGGCCTCTTTTCAGAGAAAGTCATGTTCCCGCTGGGACTTGGAGGATGAGCACTGTTGGAAGCTGGACGGTTGTGTGCAGACAGCAAGGCATGAGCTGGTGACTGTGGCTTGGTTTGGATGTATGGGGAGAATAATGGATTTGGAATGGTTTCGGACAGGGAGCAGAGAATGGCAGGGAGATACGAATGGATTGGGAAGGACCTTCCAGTCCAATTCAAAGACTCTGGACTCCACCTTGGTAAAGGGTGTTAAGCAAGACCTATTATAGATGCTGTTCCCATTGAATTTCATAGTAGACGTCCCTGGAGAAAAAGTAAGCCCACACACAGAATAATAGGTTTTGTAATATTTTCTATTCCCCAACTTGTGATTATTTTCTGATTTGTAGATTTTCTGGAAGATTCTCCTCAAAATACCTAATATAAGTTGCCCTTCCATTTCCTGCATTTGAATGCATTTTTTGATAAATCAGCAATCTTCCAATTGAATGATTCCTTTTATTTTTCAAATAAGTGTAAACAGGAGAAAAAAGTAACTGGGTACAAGAATCCATAGAAGTTGATGTAATCATAAACAAGTCATAAATAGTAATCATAGCCTCACAAGCATGGCTGACAGTGCTGAGTGCCCTCTGCGTGCCTGGGGCAATGCCGAGAGCCCTCCTGGAGAGGCAGACGCGTGGCCAGAGCTGACTGGGGGAGGTTGCATGGGGAGAAGTGGATAGGCATTGCCTGGATGCAAATCTTGGCTCTGCCACTTGCTGTCTATGTGGCCTTGCCTAAGTCATATGACATGGGGACAGCTCGAATAATTCCCTGGTCGGGCTGTCAGGAGGATTCACTGCAGTCATCCCAGTTAAGTGCAGGAACATTGTAAAAAGGATAAGTTATTTATTCTTTGAAATTAAGAAAAAGGTAGATGATACCTATAGATGGACAGATAGATCGACAGTATTGATGCATTTTGGAATACGTTTCTCAGCCATATTCCAGTGCAACTCCAATACTATCCAATTCTTTCACTTCAAAATCTGCTGTGTTTGCATGGCATAAATATCAATTGTAGAGCACCTGACGGTGACTCTTTCTGACCGGCTTTGCTTTGGAAAAAGCTATGATTTACTGAATTTACTCAGTGGATATGGAAGGCTCTGATAATATGATTTGTATTTTAATGCAATACCTCAATAAAGGATATGATGTAGACCATTTGAAAAAATAAAATGAATTTTAAAAGCCTACTGCCCACGTGACGATTTCAGCTCTTTTCCTCTTCATTTCTTCTCATTCATGCAGAGTCACTTCGCAAAATGTTGGGGATACCTAGACACATGCACACACAATTTCGTACCTTGCAGCTCCGTTTCCACTACTCGATAATGATTTTAAAAGTTCATTTGACCTTTTGTAAACAGTATTTTAAATATCTGCTTGTTATTCCTTCAGATGAATGATAAGTGGCTTAGCTATTTCCCTGGATTGGATATTTCTGTTGCTTCCAAATAGAAATGGATTTGAACAGACACAAGTTAATGTCATGAAAGGCACAAGGAAATTGTTGAGACGCTGCCCCATCAACAAAAACCAACAAACACACAAACGAACTCAGCCGTGGCATCACCAGTACCAAACTTGTATGATAGGATGACAGCATAGCGAGAGCTATAAGCACCACAGCGAGCCTGATTCTTGTCTTCCTCAACGAAGAAAGCACGCAGGCTTTTCCACCAGACAAGTGGTTCAGAATCTACCACTGTCTGGCCGGTGGTGTTGAGCAGCTGCTTGACTTCACTAGTGTTTATTTTCTCATCTATAAAATGTGAGTAACGTGGCCTCCCTCACGGGGCGGTTGTACGGATTAAATAACATTTGTCTGATACCTGTGTCCCAAATCCCATATGCCTGATATCCCTATCCCGCACACAAGGTGCTTGTGGGTCCGAATTCCTGTCTTCGGGAGATAGAAAAGCCCATGTAGGCAGAATGATGTCCCCTTTTCATTTTACATTTCATGTCCAAATGATGGGCTCCACATAGCAAGCACTCTGTGAAGAGTTGTTAAGCAAATGTGTGAATATCCTTCGGTAAGAAAACTTGGGAACATTTAGTAATCAGTTAGTCTTCTAAGGGAACTATGGGACCTCCATTCTCTGTGCCCAATACTACAACTCTGCCTATGACCAAACAGTGATTGCAGTGTATTTTCCACTGGAATGTAATTGTATTTATGGAAATTGTAATGTATCTTCAGCAAAACAAACCTTGATTCCATTGTCCTATGTGGAATAACTCTAGAGAACAATGGACTTTCTTAGTGGAATCCCCCCCCATCCCATACTTTGCTACTAAATCACAAAGCGGGGGTGGGGGGAGTAATTTCCCCCAACAAAACATCTCTACATGTGGGTGGTCAATGATGTTTACTGAAAATGGATTTGTGGCTGAAGAGAAAATTCTAATTTCCCGAAAGGTGAATCTCACTGATGCTGATTACAGAAATCAGTTGTACTGCTTGATGTAAGAAAAAAAAAAAAAAAGTAACTTTCTAATTGATCCCTGCCACATGCAAACAAGGGCCAGGGAAGATGACATGTTTTCCCTGACTCTGAGTTCTGCAGAGGCAAGAGGCTGTGTCAATATTGAAACTGCAAATACTGGAACATTAGATTTGCTTTCTGCCCATGAAGAGCAGATTTGGTTGCTTTTCTTTTTTTTCTGCCAACAGTGTGCATAAGCGGGGGCTCAAAATGTGACTCTCTGGGGATGCCGTGGTCCCCACCTCCTCTCCCCTTCCCGGCTCCTGGGGGAGGCCTGCCAGCCAGGGTGAGAGCTGGCAGCATGGGGCCCATCCTTGTGAATAGTTTGCCACAAAGTTTTGAGTTTTGAGGCAAAATCAGCAAAATCACTTTTTCCCCCTGCCTGAAAAACCATAAGATTCCCAAAGCTGCTTATAATGAGGAATGCTTTAGGTAAGGAGTAAGGCAGTAATTCTTATCACATCCAACAATTGGCTTTGACACCTCCTGAGGTTATGTGTCCCAACCTGGGCTCCCACCAGCTTCTGTGGGAGTTTTGCTGAGATTCCAAAAATGGGCTCTGGGGAGAGCGGAAGTGGAGCACAGAAAGAGAGCTTGAGAGGAGGACTGGGTTCTGTCACCTCCTGCCAGCTGGTCCTGAGCACATTTCCTTGTGCCTCAGTTTCCCCATCTGCAAACCTCAACCACATTACCTCCCTGTCTGCCCTTTAGGAGGACTCCGTGTGATCCGACTACACTGAGAGGACAGATTTTCAATTGCAAACCCTAAATTGACTATTTCCAGCCCTAGGACCTGGCCTATACCATTGGTAAAGCTGAAATCACACAACACTCTCGAAGTGTGAGTTCACCTTCTCATTAGGGATCCATTTAGTGATTCACAAAGGACCAAGGGAAAATCCGTTTTGCAATTGAGAATCAACTGTTAGCCTGTTTCTAAACATGTCTTCATAGTCCAAACAGAGGGCTTTCCGTCACGTTCTAGAACATTTCTTATTTAAGCTTCATCCACCCTCAAGCTTTTCATTTCTTCACCTTTTAAAAAGGAAAGAGTGGCCATGGTAATGTGAATGGTGTAATCCATGTGAAATTGCCAAGCACAGCGCTGGGGCATAGTAAGTGCTTAAGAAATAGTGAGGCAAACTGGCTCTGAATGCCGACCCATCTTGTATGTCCCTTCACACAGAGGGCAGAGGCAGTCCTGGCATGGCTTAGCAGGACAGGGGGATGATCATGGTCTCCCATGGTACTACCTTTAATGAGGGCTGAGCACTTTCCCCCCATTAACTTAATTAATCCTCTGGACCACCCATCAAGGCAGGCTTTTATACCTCCACTAATGAGGAAACAAAATAAGACAAGTTAAAAACTTGACCAAGGCCACCGAGCTACAGGAAGGAGAACAGCTGGGTATACAAACTCAAGTTCGTCTCACTTCAAAGTCTCGCGTCTTCCATCTAAGAAGATGAATAAAGCAAACACACGATGGAATCTTCACCCCTCATCGCCTGGTTGGTGCTTAGTGGCAAAGAGATTAAGAGTGAGTCAGACCCCCAGGCTGCAATCTTAGCTTCCCCACTTACTCTCTCTCTCTCTGACTCAGTTCTTATTTATAAAATTGGGATAATAGTGCCATTATGTTTCCCCCTAGTATGTGTCGGGCTCTGCTCTAAGGGCTTACCTGTGTTGACTCATCGAATCCTCACCGAAACTCTAGGAGGTGAATACTGTTATTATTTCCTTGCATGGATAGGGAAGCTGAGTCAGAGAGGTTCAAAGTAAGTTGTCTATAAGCTCGGAGGTGGCTGAGGTCGGATCAATCTCCAGGCATTGTGTCGTGGAATCTCTACTCAACCACCTCGCTAGCTTCCCCCACAGACCGCTATCAGGCTCAGATGATATGCTATTTGAAACTCCTTAGAGCAATGCCTGGCGCATGAAGTCATTCAACAAACACGAGTGATTATTTAGTATTATGAGTACTACCATGGCTATATTACCTACACAACGGCTCACCCTCATGAAGCTCAGAGTAACTCAAAAAGAACAAATTCAGGAAACATGGCCCTGCTGACTTTCGGCAGAAGAGAGAGGGTAGACCGACAGCAATGGCGGGGGGGGCGGGGAGTTGTTTCCAGGGATGAGGGTGAGAGTTTTTTCTGCAGCCCTAATTCATCTAGTTCAAACAATTCTGGAATGACATGTATGTAATTCCATTCTCAGCCCTTAAGCAGAAGGGAGTGAGGGAGGCGGTGGTGGTTCTAAAAAAAAAAAAAGAAAAAAGAAAAAAAAAGAAAGAAAAGAAATCTGACTCCTTAATCACAGATAATCCTGAAAAAAATAAAATGGATCAGCGTTTAAAGGAACAAGGAAGCTGCTTCGGCAGCTCTCCGACAAGGTCAGATATTTACAATAGTTTTTCCCTTTAAAAATGTTTTAAATCAAATTATACTTTACATCTGCTTAAAAAGTCGAAAAATACAAGAATTTATGGTAAAAAGCAACAGTCCGCAGGCCCCATCCACACTCCCAGCTTAATCCCCCAGGGAAATCACTTTTACTTTTTCTCTATTATTAAATCTTTGAAACAATATGGTCTTATACTCATTTCTCATTTTTCCGACATCGGACAGTATTTGCTGACTTTCTACTGTGAAAAAACACAGTATCAGTCACCTACCTCACTTTCTACCACATTTTGCATTAATTCAGTTAATTTCCTTGTTACCTTTGGTTTGCTGTTTTAGCACATCTACTCAGTACCCGTGTGATTTCAATGAGCTCTCGGTCCTCTGTGTCTTACTGCGTAAGTTTGGTTGTATGAGAATATTTCCTTCCTGCCGCCCCTCCCCCTTTCTGTCACTTCTACCATCAGTCTTATGCTGTCCAGTGGGTCATGCTGGTCTTCCGTTCTGTCACTCACTTATCGCTTTCATGTCTTCTCTTTGGGTGAATTTATAAGTAGAAAACCAATAAACTGCTCTTCCTTTATAATGAAACATCTTAAATACATCATTCTTGAGGCCCTCTGAGTCCCCCATGTAGTCAGCCAGATGTGCCACAGAAAGTTCTCCCGCTGGTTTTTCTTTCTCTTCAATGGGCCTTTGGATGGATCTGTTTATTCCAACATCATCCTCTTGGTTTATGTCCCACTCGTTTCAGGCTTGTTTCCCACTTGTTTCAGAAGCTTCAGGCTTCTTCGAGAAACTTTTTCACATGGGGGATTTGGGGGGGGGGGGGGAGTAAAATTTTGAGTCCTTGAAAAATAAAAACAAAACTGAAACAAAGCCAAATATTCTTATTAGACTTTCACACTTGCTCGGTGGCTTGGCTGAGTGTAAAATTCTGGGTATACGATCATTTCCTCCGAAATGTTCCAAGGTGTCATTTCACTGTCCCCATAACACCTGTTTATGATCATCAAAGACTGGGGGTATTTAAATCTTATTTTTTTGGTAGGTAATCTATTTTATGTTTATTTTTTTCCTTTGTAGTATTTTAGAGTCTTCTTATCATTGGAGATGTGAATTTGCAAATACAGGTAGGTGGCCTTTGGGCTGGTTGAATTTCCATACCCAAAGAATAAGATTGGAAGAACAATATCAGCCAAGGAACAGGACTGTCCTGCATGCTACATCACCCCCTACATTGGAAGACTTGATTAAAGGCAGGAAAATACGAAAACTAAATTTTAGAGAGCCTAAAGAAAGAATCTGAATGATAGCATCAAGGTTCAAGTGTCTAGATGGATTCAAAGACACGGAGTGACCTCCATCCAGATAGATCACCCATGAGATTGGCAAACCAATTGCACAAGTGATTTCAAATTTTTCAAGATCCCACATCCTTCCTCATCTCCAAATTCAAAATCCCGCTGTCCAACTTCTATGAAATCTTCAAGTATGGGGAGGGGATGGCCTCTCCCTCTTCAGACCCCTGCAGTGCTTTCTGTCTTCTCTTCTCGCATTTGTCTTTCTCTCTCTTTTATTATTAATAGACTTGTTTCCCTGGGTAATGGTCCGGAGCTCTTGTTTGCCACGTCTCTTTCTTCCACATTTGTGCCTGGACATTGCACACTGTGAATGTAGAGTGAGCAGCACCCGTGCCTTCCCAGAGCTCGACTTTAACAAGGAGCATAAGCATGAGAAATACACGATGCTATGGGGATACAAACAGGGTCACTGTTTATATATACTTGGTGGGGATGTGAGCCAGTCCAGAAAGGCTTCCTGAAGTCAGTTATCCTGAATGAACACTGGACCGACATGTTGAATTAACTTACCTTCTCAGACCTTCTCCCCAAAACATGCCTTCCTGTTGGATTTTGGAACTTAAAAGCTAGCATTTAACCATGAAAAATATGGACTCTCAGTAGAGAAGGTTTATCCTATTAGCTTCAGAAAACTCAGTAACTATCCCAGGGGCTGTCGCACAGTAGGTGCTTGGAAAATTGTGGTCAATTCTTTTTTTTTTTTTAAGATTTTATTTATTAATTTATTTGAGAGAGAAAGAAAGCGAGAGACAGAGAACGAGCAGAGGGGGAGGGGCAGAGGGGGAGGGGCAGAGGGAGAGGGAGAAGCAGACTCTCTGATATGATGGATCGAAGGACCGTGGGGTCATGCCCTGAACTGAAGTCAGGTACTTAACCCCCTGAGCCACCCAGGCGCCCTGTGGTCAATTCTTAAACAAAGATGGCTTAAGGTAATTAACATTCATTCCTTAGGAAGCATCTGGTCCAATACCCACCTCCCCAAATACCCATTTTACAGGAGGGATAACCAAAGCTTAGAGAAGTTAAGTGACTTATGTAAGATCACATAATATCGTTTTGCTGTCAGTTCCTTTATTCCTATTGTTACTTCATTTATGTTTTGATAGTAATTTAGCCCGTCCCACTACATGCTTATTCCTATGCTGGGGTTATTGGACTAATGGAGTTAAGCCAGATTTAGTACCTGCCATCCTCGCATTTCTAGCCGATTTTGTAGATAAAACAGAGCCCGATACTATGAATGTTAACACTAATAAAAACACCTGCTTAATAGGAGTTTGTGATGATTATGAGATGATGCACTGTATATGGTAACCATTCCAATGATGATGGGTACTTACTGGTAGTGGTGGTGGTAGCAATTTTGGTATTTTTCTCAAATAAGAGAGGTTCCAATTGATGCTGGGAATCATGGAAGGGAAAACTTCAATTGAGCTAAAAAGATCAGCTTTGTTGTGAATTAAATCAACAAATCTTCTCTCTACGTGACAAAAATTGATTGTTCTAGTGGAAAGAGTCCAGCTTGGAAGGACAGGGAGATAGGATCGTTGGGAAGGCCTAACAGTATCTGGCATTTAGTAAAAGTGCATGACTTACGAATCCATCACTGTATTGTTTATTAATATAAAAACTGGAAAAACCTACATAGCACAATAAGAAAGTGGTTACACAAATGATGGTATAGTCCCCCAATAGAACAGTATGCAGCCTATAAAGATGGTGTTAATAAAGGGTATATAATAAGATAAATTACCAATCATGTGATTTAAATAAAAGCGGTATAGTAAAAATTGTGTATGAAACCTGATCCTTTATACACAAACAATGAATCATGGAACATTACATCAAAAGCTAATGATGTAGTGTATGGTGACTAACATATCATCATCATAATAATAATAAAAAAAAGAAACCTGATCCTAACAATGAAAAATTAAAACCTAGATAAAGGCAAAAATCCAGGAAATAAAGACACCAAAATATGGCCTCCTTTGAAAGTGACAACAGAAGACAGTTTTATTTTTTTCTATTTTTACGTGTTTTCTAATTTCATTTAATGAGCACATATGTTCTATAATGAGAAAAATAAGACAATACCATTTTAAATAGTACTGAAAACTTGAGGCCTCATTAAACTAAGCATATTGTTAGAGAAGGGACTTCCCTCCTGAGCGGGATGTTTGTTTCAAGTGACATGACTTGAACATAACTTTTGGGGGAACACTATTCAACCCACTACATTGGGAGTGGGGGTTGAGGGGGTAGAGCTTGGTCTAATATGGAGAAGTCAAGGGAACTTCTTGGGGGGGGGGGGAGTTGATCCTTTGTTTTCCGAGGAGTGAGTTGAGATCAAGCAGGACTTGCAGATCAAGGCAGTAGGACCCGTTGGGGTGAAGGCCCTTGAAGGACATGCTGAAAGCCAGTCAGTGTGACTGGAGTAAGAAAGCCAAGACTCTGCACAAGTTGAGGCTGGTTGAGGCGGGGGCCCACTGAGGGAAGCCACCATAAGAATTGAGGGAAACCACTGAGAGCTTCAGGAAGGAACGAGGTGGAGAGGGTAACCGTCGGGTGCAGGGGAAACGCTTTGGGAAAGCTTGCGTGAATGCAGGCACCACGGCCTCCTGGCCTAGGATGTCAGCTCAAGAATCATAGAGAAATAGAGGACTGGGGTTATGTTTAGGGTATAGAAACCATAGAAGGAGTGTGGCATCAAGGGCTTCACTCAGGTTTTGGATGTTAGCTCCAGATGGATTTTGGTGCCATCCACTGGGGTAGAGAACCCAGAAGTAGAACCAGACTTGGGGAAAAGACAATACATTCAGCAATTAGGTTGGGGTGGGGGCATTAAGAGCAATGGAGAGAAATCCTGACTGGGGATATTAACAGAAAGCTCCACTGAGAAGGTAGGTTTGGACCAGGTCTCAAATACTTTCCAGAAATCAAAGTCAAGCATATTTGCAAGAGCTCAAGGGAAGGGACATTCCCAACAGAGGGAGCAGCAGCCAGAGGCAAGTTCTGGAGGCTCTTAGCATTTTCATCCATTTTCCTGTTAGTCACGTTTGCAGTGAAGTTTACCGTACTTGCAATAGAGTGCACAATTCACAACAGAGGTCTACAAAGTTTAACAACACAGATTATCTGTGATCTTAAGGCAGAGGCCCATTTTTAATTTTTTTTTTTCAGTTTAACTGTTTCTAGGTCTCTGATCCAAAGCTCTAGTGAATTCTTCTTGGAGGCAGATTGGGAAGAAAAACTCATTACAGGAGTAAACATGCTTGGTAAGAGAAAGCAGGGTTGTAATTATGATAGAAACAGTGTGACTAGCGAAGAATGGTACTCACAGTTGGAAAACCACCATAATTTGTACTGAATTAGAAGGCTGCAATGAGAGAGGAGGACTAGAACATGTCACCGATTCCCAGTCTGGGTGTATTGTTGGCGATTTATATATAGAAGTGATCCTTGACTGTGCAGGGGTGAGTTCCGTTTTAGACATTTCGAGCTCAAGGTGCTTACCCAAAATCCATGTGGAAATGTCTCGAAGGACAGAAGACAGAAGAGAGGAATCCATGGGTGCAGAAAGCACAAGGGAGATCCTGACTGGAGAGAGATTGGTGAGCCTGCCTCACGTAGGGTAGTTGACGTACTTGGCTTAGAAGGGGTTACTTGGGAGGAAAGGTCCAGAATCTGTGTTTTAGTTGTTGTCGTTGTTGTTGTTTTTCCTTCACAAAGGAATGGAGTGCCTGCTATCCCGTTGAAAATCTGGTTCTGGAGCAAGAAAGGTTGATCAAAGCTGGAGGTATGGCTTTGGGTCTTGACAACGTGTGGAGAGTCGTTGAAGCTCCGGGATGGGACAAGATGGTCTGGGGATGTGAGGCCAGAGCAATGAGTCCGTGTAGCCTGAGGAGGTGGAGCTGAGGGCAGGGGACCCCCGCTCTGCCTCCGTGGCCCCAGGCTGATTAGGTCAGGGAGGGATGGGGAGAACCTAGGGGGTTCTACGGACAGGGTTAAAGCCAGAGTGCTTTCCAGATGTCCCCAGCCAATTGCAGGGAATTAGGAGGCCGTCTTTCTTTCTCTCTCTCAGGACCCCTAACCCAAACTGTCTGAACCACAACAGTTGAGTCTGAGCATATCAAATAAGGAAGGCAAAGAGGGACCCCATGAAATATCTGTGGTTCGTGGCTTGTGGGGCTGCGGGTGGTGTGTGGTGGGGAGAGCTGCTCAAGAGAAAGAGACTTGCTTCTAATCAATGTGCTAATCCAGGACATAAGGTCCCCCTTCCCTCTCCCTCATTTAATTTCCCCGGGTTCAGTCCTTGCCTCCCCACCCCCACCCTCGCCCCCCTTCATACTGGTTGAATGGAAATTTGGTCCTTTTTTTTTTTTTTTTAATATAGATACATTAAAAAACAGACACTGATCTTCAAAGAAGCCTGCAATTTTGCTGGCGACGGAATGTTTACAGCCACAATTTGTTTGGTTCTGATAAAATGCACATGCCCCCTTATTCCACTTTGTTTCGCTTCCCAAGCCAGGCTTGCCTCATGCACGGGCCTGCACCCTTCCCAGTCAGCAAAGCAGAGGGAGGGAGAGAGGAAGGGAGGGAGGGAGGGAGAGACAGAGAGACAGAGAGACAGAGAGAGAGACAAAAGTCCTTTCCCAGGGCTGTGGCTCCATCTGTCTGGGGGTGTTCTGGATTGTCTGGGCCCAGGAGCTATCTGATGTGGCAGAAAAGGGCACAGCTCAGGGGGCAGGACAACTGGCCAGAGGGACATTTCAAACCCTCTCTTACACTGTATCAAAGAGAAACACCAACCTTTGCAGGTCTAGTTGGAGCTCAGATGGGCTCTCCCCAACATTCAGGGAGGTCGTGTGACCAAGGTAAGGGAGTCTGGAAACCAGGAAGTTGTGGGTTTAAATGTCAGTTTAGTTGCTTTCTTGCTGTATGACCTCGAAGGAAACTTTCTCTCAATTGGTTTGCCCCGTCCGATGCCCAGGGCCATCCCTCCTGCAGGATGGTTAGGGGGTTGAGTGGAGGAGTGCAGCAATGTGGTGGAGGGTGTCAGGGAGGGAGCAGGAAGTGGGGCATTTGCGGGAGAGGGGGCTGGGAAGGCAGGTGAGGCATCCCGGCACACAGGCATGAGAGAAAGCAGCATTGCTAGGGGGAGAGGAAGTTTGGGGTGACTGGGGTGTGCAGTACAAGGAGAGAGCTAGAAGTAAGGAGGGCGGTGGAACAAGAGGTCAAGTTGGGGTCCACGCTCAGGGGTTTGAGCTTTATTCTGCAGGCAGTGGGGGAGCTCTGGAGACTCGAAGTTAAGGACCATCATGTTTAGACTATGGGTCCTAGAAATCTGACCATTAGCAGCATGGTAGGCCCACCGGAGTGGGGAGAGAGAGAGGGAGAAAGCTCAGAGCTGGAGTGGGGTGATGTCCCCCAGTGTGCTGTGGGCTGTGAAACCCAGAACAAGTTCCTTACACTCTTTGTGCCTCAATGGCCCTGTCTCTACAATGGGGTAGAAACAACGCATATTCTTCATACAGGGAGTGTGAGGCTGAAATTAGTTTTAAATGCACAAAACACTGAAAGACACTTGGAAGAGTGAGCATGGCATATATATGCTAAATATTATTACTAGATAAAATTTCAGGGTACTATGTGTTCTAACTAAGCACTATGTGTATAAATAGAATATTATTATATATTCTAATATATGTATATTAGAACATATATATATATAATATAATTATAATATTATAATTATATTCATATATATTTTATATAATATAATTATAATATATAATATGATATTAATATATTATATATACCAGAATCTATATAATAATATTCTATTTAATCTTTACATTTACCCCACAAGACAATGATTACTTCTCTTTTCTTTTTCTTTATAAATATTATGATATTAAATATAAATTTTAAAGCTCAGAAAAATTGAGTAACTACCTCCATGATCAGCTGCTATTTGGAAGAGCTGGGATATAAACCCAGGATTGCTTAAGAAACCAATGCTCTTCAAGTTTCCCTAGAGAAAGAGGGAGATCAGGGATGAAAATCTCAGTTTCTCCAGACGTGTGGTGTGTGTAGCCAAGGGAGATACTCTAATGGAAAAGCCTGGCTTTAATGCTTTCTGAAGAGTTCCCTAGCCTCTTCCTGCACCACAGTGACTCTGTGTGTGTGTGTGTGTGTGTGTGTGTGTGTGTGTGTGTGTGTGTGTTGCAGGGGAGGTAATTTGCTGGCTGGTTCAGCCAAGAGCTAAAGCGTTCATGGTTTTGAGGAACTTCAAATGAAGTTTTGCTTTTGGACAGATCCATCAACCAAAGAGCAGATTTCTATACTTTTACTCTTGGCTGAGGTCTCCCTCTTCTCTTCCTCCCTTCCTCTCAACTATATTTGGTGGAAGTTTTAATCTGATAAAGATGAGCTCTATTTAAAACCCGTTGGGCTCTATTTCAGAAAATTTGTGTGATTTTATCTGAAAAGTAAATTTGTAATTATAATTTGAAGTTTCTCTATAAGTATGACTCTGGCACCAATTTTCCATACCCGATGAGAGAAAGTAGTAGAATAATGGAGTCCTGGATGTGGGAGAGCCTCCAGCCCCACCACCCGCCAGGCCTGAGTCCGCCATGTTCCCTGAGCTACCACATGGCCGCTTCCAAGAGGCTGCTGTCTGCTCACACCGATTCTTTCCTCTTCCTACCTGGGACACTGGCTGTTGGAAGGTTGTTCCTTTTAGATGAAATGTCATTCTCTAGAGTCCCCCTGCTGAGCCTAATTGGTTCCCAGAGCACTGCTCTGTCCTTTCCTCCCCAGGAGAGCTCTTCTGGAATCTGCAGACATCACTTTGCCTTCCTCTTGAGTCTTTTCTTTCTTGGGCTGACATTCTGAGTTTGTTTAGTCATTCCCTAAAAGGGCGTAATTTCCATATCCCTTTGGGTAAAGTTGTGTTCTGGAGCTAAGCTAAGTCCACACTGAATGAGAAACCAGATTTTGTTACGGGATGGTCTCCAAAGTAATTGCTTCTCAACCCTGAACTCATGAGGACGTTGTGGGGGAGTTGTTGCATCATTGACCTAACTGGGATCCCCAGTAGTTGTTCATCGCACCCGGAGGAAGATCCACACCCTCTCTTCCCTGAGGGAGCCCCTGCCCTCTGCCCCCCCCCCCAGTCTGGTAATACTCTGCCCTTGCCCTCTCTACCCCAGCCGCACTGGCCTTTGTTTTGTCCCGTAAACCTGCCAAGCTTATCCCATAGGGAGTTTCCCAGTGCTGTTCCCTCAGCTGTTGCGCTCCTTCCAGCACCTGCGCACGGCTGGCTCCTACCTGTCTTCGGGTCTCCTTTTCTCTCTGTGTCTTCGGTTCCTTCCTCGCTCAGCATCTTACTTCCTTTCTTCCCAGCCCTTATCGCGATTAAAGTCACCTTTATCTCCTCTCTTGTTTACTTATTTCCTCCGCTCTTCCCAACTAGGCTACCAGCTCCTTGAGTGTCTTGTTTCTTTCTGTGTCCCTGTCGCAGGGAACTGTGGCTCCAGGGGCATCTGTGGCCCTGTGAATGAATGAATCGGTTGAGGGTGGGGAGGGAAGTATAGAGAGTCATGGCATCTTAGAGGTGGTGAAATACTTGAGGGATTGATTCTAATCCACGATGCTTCTCCCCCAGATGATGAATCTGCGTCGGAGGGCAGTGGGCGTGCCCAGTATCACACTGTGAGCTGGGCAAGAACCCACACGGGATCCAGCTTCCCAGGACGGGCACTTTTTATTTTTTACCCTGGAAAGCAAAAGGCATCTACTAAAAACTGAAAGCAGTAAATGTGTTTGGTGCCTTGGTAGAGAAGGTGGAGGACTCTTAGGGTGGGTTTCCCCTGGCGGTCACCTTGGTACAGGGAAGGTTTGGATTGAATTCAGATTTGTTGTAGGGAGAGTGGAGCACTGGGGCTGTTGGGGGACAGAGGGGGTCTGGGGGAGGGGAGGGGAGGGGAGGGGAGGGGAGGGGAGGGGAGGCCGTTAGGTGGAGGGTGGGCCTTGGTTGTCCAGATAAAGGCCTTGTATCTCAGCCCCGGTCCTGAGTGGTCCTTGAATGGGAGAGGGGTTGGGAGGACTCAGGTGATGGGGTGGATAGAGAAAATGGGCCGAGAACAGGGGCAAATGGACAAAGGCCTGGACAGGAGTCCCTGAGCGGTCCAGCCTGTCTGTGATAGTGGCCACACGGAGTAGCCAAAGAAACACAAGGCAGCTGAGAAGTCAGGAGTTTGTGCAGAGGAGGGAGGCAAGTGGCTGAGTACGTTTGCAGGAAAGCCCCCACAGCTTCCTGCTGCATGTATGGCTCAGGGTTCAAGGCTGCACTAACTGCATTCTCAGTAAGATTCCTAGTGAGCGGACAAGACCTGGGTCTCTCCCCAGCGGTGCCTTCCTTACCCCCTTGCAGGTGTCCAGTGGCCACCAAAGACAGGGACCATGGAGTCAGACAAGCAGAGTTTCCAGAAAGCAGCTGTGTGATAGTGAATGCTTTTGCACTTTGGGGCATCACCGTTCTCTCACCTGTAGGAAGGGAACAAAAAACGCCTACCACCTAGGACCATTGTAGAGATAACAGGACAATGTGTGCCTGAAATTCACCATTTATGGCAACAGCAAGCACTCAGGATGTATTTGCTCCTCTCTATTCTTCCTTTTGTCTGTAACCTGGACCTCCCCCTAGACCTGCAGTTTCGTGATTCTTTAATAGCTGATTAATTTCAGAAGAATGTTCCCCGTGAAGAAGCTTGAAAGTCATAGTTTCAGACACTGCTATAATTGAACAGGAATTTAAGTTCAGTTAGTCCAGAAATTAAAACGTGTGGCCTGAAGATCTGTTTTTTTTAGAGGAAGTTTGTGAAATTGTTAAAAATTTTTGAATCAATTGCCATTTTAAAATCAGGAGCTTTCACACGTCGAGAGGTTTCTGGCACATCTTGAAAAGGCTGAAGGTCCAAGGCTCGGGGCTTGTTGCACGGCGGCTGTTCCTGGGGCTGAGTGGCTACCACCCACCCCGTCCAGCTGTAGCAGTTTCCAAGGGCTGCTGCGACAGACCGGGTGGCTTAAACGGAAACCTAGCGTCTCGCAGTTCTGGAGGTCAGACATCTGAGGTCGAGGTGTTGGCATGCCTGTTTCCTTCTGAGACTGGGAGGGAGATTTGTTCCAGGCCTGTCCCCAAGCTTCTGGGTGTTTGCTGAGGAAGCACTGCTCTGATCTCTACCTTCACAGTCCTTGTGTGCTTGCCTCTGTGTTCAGATTCCTCTTTTTTATAAGAACACCTGTCATATCGGATTAAGGACCACCCTCGTGTCCTCATCTTAACTAATGATGTCTACAATGAGCTTTTCCAAAGAAGGTTAGGTGCTGGGAGTTAGGGCTTCAACGTGACTTTTTTTTTTTTTTTTTTTTAAGAGAGAGAGAGAGAGAATGAGCAGGAGGAGGGGCAAAGGGAGAGGCAGAGGGAGAGAATCTCAAGCAGACTCCCTGCTGAGCACAGAGCCGGAAGCAGGGCTGGATCTCATGACCCTGAGACCAGGACCTGAGCCGAAATCATGAGTCGGAAGCCCATCTGACTGAGCCACCCAGGCGCCCCCAACATGAATTTTTAGACGTCACACTTCAACCCATCACAGTAGCTTACAGCATCCTTACCAGTGTGCTCCTTGCAAACCTCTGCCAAGCCCACCTGACCCCTGTCACATGCCACCAAGCAGTTGCTGACTTTTGGCCAAAGTCCTGCTTTCTGTCACCAAGGACCCGAGGCCCACGTCTTTAAAGTGATGATCAGCTGCAGGGTCTGAAGTGGCTGGTGGCTCCAAGTCCACATTAAGTGGTCCTTCTGGGTTGGGAGGTGGCACAGAGGGCATCTGGCAGACACGGAATGTGCCCTTTCATACTTCCGGTCCATCCGCCTCTCGCTCCCACTCGGAGAGGAAGCAGGGAGCCGTGTTGCTGTTTCCTGTGGTACCCAGGAGACAGGTGAGGAGTGGAGAAGTCTAGAGGGAGCATTGATTTGGTGGGGCAGGTGACAAGTGGGGCTGTGACAGGTGGAACCCGAGGTGCCATCCTAGAGAAATGTCCAGGAGGCAGTGGGGAAGGGAGACTGGTGTGCTTGCGGACGCCCTCCGAACCAGTCAAATCAGGATCTCCTCACATTTAGCTGGGACCTCATCAGGATGCTATTTTCTTAGAACTTCATGTACCTTTGTAATTTTCCTCTAATGGAAGGTGATAATTAGGAAGCATTCCACATATTCACGGAGTAAAGATTTTGTGGTAAAACACAGCTTCCCAGTGTTTTATTTTAGAAGAAAAATGTTCCTTTGTGTGTTACTCTTATGAACAGCAAGAGTGGGTTTTTTTCTCTACCAAAATGCCAGTTAAATTATATTTTGATAATTTTCTCAATGTGTCAGCTGCCAACAGCACTTTAAATAATAAGAATTAGATCCCTCCTAAATAAGGCAGTAATTCTATTAAAAAATGCTGGAGGCCCTGGAGCTCAGGGTCTATGGAACTGAACCACAGGCTTGCTGCAAGGTTCACAAAATCCTGAGAACCCGAACACAAATTTCCTGGCTTTGCTAGGGATCCGCCATACACTCTCATCCTCATGAGAGATGCGTGCACAGCCCTTCGGAAGTTCCGAGGGACATTCACATGGTTCCTATTTGGGAATCTCTGAACTCCATGTTATCAGGTGGGAAACCGAAGCTTAAGGAGAAGACAGGACTCATCCAAGATGGTGCAGAGTCAGTGGCCCAGTTAGAAGTAGCCAAGGCAGCTACACTGGGAGTCCCACACTCCTGGGCCCCAGTCTAGAGGCAGGGAGTAACCGCAGCCAGGGGCCATGACACTATGGCTCCAGTGGATCGCATGTTTTTGTATGTCGGGAATGGCTACCCATTTGCATTTGTAAATGGGTTGGTTTTGTAGAGTTCAGGTATTGAGGATCAGAAAAGAAATAGGTTCAAGTACTAATTATTCATGCCAGGCCATACGCTCAGTTCTTGAGCTAATTTCATGACACACGTTAATATCACAAAACCCTATTGTCATCATCATCATCCATTTTACAGTTGAGGAAACTGAGGCCCAAACTACATATAAAATATAACGCATGATACATTATATATATATATATTTATATTATATATATATTTACATTATATATATATTTACATTATATATTTACATTATATATATTTACATTATATATATATTTACATTATATATATGTTATATATATAACGTATAAGTATATATGTGTGTGTATCTCTGTGTGTGTGTGTGTGTGTGTGTGTGTGTGTATAAATTCTACTCACACATAGCAAATTATTTCCCGGGCTGATTGCATATACACTCTACATTCTTTTCAGTACAACACTGTGTGTCTGTCTGTGTGGAGACACACAGCTATGTCCCCATAGAGATGCCAAATGCCCTCTGTTCTCTTTTGACTATACAACTAATTAAAAATAAAGGTTTGGGAAAGACAAGGAATCCAAGTTACCTGGAAGGAAGGATAAATGTAAGAAGAACTTGTACTCATAGAAAACTTTTGGGGAAAATTTCCCTGACTCGTCAAAAAATAATTTTAGTTAGAAAAAAGTCAAACAAACTGATACGTTTATATATATAATATATATAAATGTATTATAAGAAAATATTTTTACCTAATACCTAGAATCCACAAATATAAATATTTGGCTATTTTCACTTTGACTTAAAAAAATTATTTACCTACTGTGGAGAGAATGCAGGCTGACTTCCTTACTCTCTGACCCTATTCCTCTTCCTCCACCTCCAGAAGCCTCTAGGATTTTGAAATTCGTCTGCATTCTTCTATCCACACTGTATGCTTTTATTACACAGTATTTTTCTGTATCGATTTGTAGAATATTTGTAGAATTGTGGCTGAACTCGCATACTGCATTTTAAAAAGCTTTCTAAAAAAAATGTATTCACAAAATATGCCAAACATATACAAAGTACAGATCGCGATATAATAGACACAGTTATTTATATAATACAGACTTGACACGTGAATATTCTGGGGTTTTTTTCAAATATTTTTTCTCGAAAGATATAAAACATAGCAGATTTGACTAATGGACCTGCCCTCATCCACACAGCACCCTCTCCCCCTACAATCACATGCCTTCTCTTTCTTTCCCTGAGAAAATCTTTTCCAGATCTCTGTGTTACTCTTTTCGGCTTTCTGCTTTTATTGTATGAAGGCAGCTCTAAATTTACAGACTATTGTGTTGTGTGATTTTTTAAAAAGATTTATATACCCGGTATCCTCATATCTCTCCCTCTCTCTCTCTCCCTCTCTCTCTCTCTCTCCCTCTATCTCGCTTTATCATTTGAATTAATTTTTGAGGATTGTCAATGTTTTAACATGATACTTTATTCATCTTAACTGCTGTTTAACACACTGTTTATTTATCCATTCTTCTTTGAATGGTCACGTAAGTCGTTTCCTTATTTCGTTCTGTGACAACCAGTACCACAGGGAGCATCCTTATGCTTGTCTCCTTCTGTATTTCTGTCAATATTTATCTTGAATGTGTCCGAAAGTGGAATTGCAATCACCGAGTACATATATCTCCAAGTTACTAGATTTGCCAAATTGCTCTCCAATGTGATTGTGGGAATTTACACTTCTACAAACAGTTCCTGAGACGACTGTTTCTCCATTTTCACACTGACACTTAATATTGTCAGATTATTTTAAAATTGCAGATTCTTCATGTTTGATGATACATGGTTTTAAGGCTAAAAGGTGCATTTTTTTTTATTACTAGTGGGTGGGAACATGTTTCTCTGCTTTGTTGGTCATTGAGATTTCTTCTATGAATTACCTTTTTTTAAAAAATATTTTATTTATTTATTTGAGAGAGAGAGAAAGAGAGAGAGAAAGAGCCCGGGCAGCAGGAGAGGCAGAGGGAGAGGCAAAGGGACAAGTAGACTCCCTGCTGAGCAAGGAGCCTGACATGGGGCTCGACCCCAGCACCCAGAGATCATGAACTGAGCTGAAGTCAGACGCTTAACTGACTGAGCCACGCAGAATAATTCTATGAATTATCTTTTATTTATTTATTTTTATGAATTATCTTTTAAATAAGATATCTTTTAAAGATATCTTTTAAAAATTGACAGTTTTCTATGATGTTATTTTTCTATCTCAGTGATTTGATAGAATGTGTATATATTTGCCTATATGGATTCTTTATATAATTTATATGTACCTGTTATATATATATATACACACATATATATATATATATATATATATATATATACACATTGTTTGTTTTATTTTTAGTTTTTTTTTATTTATATGCTCCGCAAATACCTTACCCTAATCTGTGGCCCATGTTTTAACATTGCTTATAATGTATTTAAATCACAGAAGTCTTTATTCTCGGTATAATTATATTTAATTAATCTTTTCTCAGTTCTTTCGAGAGTGGTCTATGAATAGAAATGTCTTTTAGTCTGTTTAAATTATCATTATTAATCTATCAATATTGAATAATAGTTTGGCTGAATATAGAATTCTAGATTATACAGTTTTCTTCCCTCAAAACTTGGAAACACTTTGCTTTTTCTCCTCCTCCTCTTCCACCCTTTCTCCTGCTTCTCTTCTTCTTCTTCTTTTTTTTTTTTTTAAGATTTGTTTATTTATTTTAGAGAGAGAGTGCAAGAGTGGGGGGAGGGGCAGAGGGAGAGAGAGAATCTCAAGCAGACTCCCCGCTGAGCACAGAGGCTGGGGCAGGGCTGGATCCCATCACTCTGAGTTCATGACCTGAGCCGAGATCAAGAGTCAATGCTTAACTAACCTCGCCACCCATGTGCCCTCTGCTTCTCTTCTTTTTCTTCTTCTTCCTTTCTTGGTCTGATATAATTAGCATTTCTTATCCAATGTCCACATTTCCTTTTCTTGCAAAGCTGTACGGGTTTATTGCCCATCTTGTTCAAGATTCAATGTTCTCCTTCAAACCAGGGAATCGTATCTTTCACTAGGCTTAAGTCATTGGCATCTGTTCTCTTTTTGATAATTCTGTGTATTCTCTCCCTCTGGAAATTCTGTTAAATACTTGTTGGGCCTTCTAATTGTACCGTCTGTGAGGCTGAATCTTTGGTTCATAATTCTTATCTCCTTTTCACACTGAGGCTTTCAGGTCAGTCTCCCAGTTGACCCATTCTTCAGCTGTCTGATCTGCCTTTTGGGTTTATATTATACATTTGGAGGTTTGTTTTTTAATAAGTGTGTGTATGTATATGTGTAACGTGTGTTATATATATATTATAACTATGTATACACGTATGACCTATGTAGGTATCTCTATTTCTTTTGTCTTCATCTCAATTTTAAAAATCACAGGGTTAATGGGGTGCCTGAGTGGCTCAGTTAGTTAAGCGTCCGACTCCTGATTTCAGCTCAGGTCATGAGCTCGGGGTCATGAGATCGAATCCCTTCTCCAGCTCTGAGCTCGGCACAGTGCTGCTTGAGATTCTCTCTCTCCTTCTCCCTCTCCAACCCGCTTGTGCTCTCTCTGTCTAATAAATGAATAAATCAATTATCACAGACTTGATACTGTAATTCCAAGCAAATGCAACATAGGTTAGAATCCATTTTCCTTCTTTCCCTATTTGTAACTCCTTTTCCATCAGTGGGAAATCTGTATCCTATTATCCTCACTGTGTTTACTCATTTGCTCTAGTCTAGAATACACAGAAAGCAATTTCAGAATTGCCTAGCCATACCACTGTTAAAAGCAAACTACTAACTAAAGTTCAAAATGTATTTACAGTTTTTTTTTTTTTTTACATACAGTTTACATATTTTGAAAAGAACAAATCTGAAGTGCCCAGATCGAGGTGTTTGGACAAATGAATGCACCCCGTAAACCACACCACTATCCAGGCAAAGAACATTTCCAACTCCTCAGAAAGTTCCCTGTATTCCTTCCTAGTAAATTCTCTCTTCTTGGCTCCCAACTGGAGGCAGTCACTCTTCTGATTATTCACCAGAGATTGGTTTTGCCCGTCCTAGAATTTCATACAAAAGAAATCATACAGTCTGTTGTTTTGTGGGCAGCATTTTTCACTCAGCATAATGTCTGTGAGAGTCATTTATGTTCTAGAATTTATCGATATTTTTATTTAAGAATTTGTCGTAATTTATTTAATTTACTTGAATTAATTATAATTTATTTATAATATTTATGATTTGTGTTCTTGGATGAATCACTTATGTTCTTGAATCTATTCATTTATATTCTTGAAGTCACGCAGTTTTATTGCTGAGTGATACCCTTGTATTCTTATTTTCTGATCCACCTACTTATTGTTCATTTGGGTTGTTTCCACTTTTTAGCTGTTATGAATGCAGCTGTTATGGACACTTTTGTACAACATTTTTTGGATGCGTAGATCTTTATTTCTACTGGCCAAATAGCTAAGACTAGAATTATGGGGTCAAAAGGCAGGTCTACAATGAAACCGATGTATACTACCAAACTTTTCTAAAGGGGTTATGCCATTTCATACTTGCACTAACAATATAAGAGATTTATGCTCCACATAATCACAATATTTGACTTCAATGGTCATTATTATTTTAGCTTTTCTGGAGGATGTGGGGTGGCATCTCGCTGTGGTTTTCACTGCATTTTGTGATGACAAATGATGTAGAGAAATTTTCAGGTGCTTACTGGCAATTTTCCTGTCTTCCTTTGTGAAGTGTTCCTATCTTTTGCTCATTTTAAAACCCAGCTTGTTTTTCTTTTTATTGTTGAGTTGTAGGAACTCTTTATTCTTTTATTCTGAAGAACAGTCCTCTGTTAGACAGGTGTTTTGCAAACTTCCGCATTTATTTTTCTAAATGTGTCTCTTGATAAGCAGAATTTTTTTATTTTAATGAAGTGTATTTTTTTCTTTTATGGTTAAGGCATTGTCCTAAGAAAACATTGCCTACCCTCAGATCGTAAAGATGTTCTTCTATGTTTTCCTGTCTAAAAGCTTTATAGTTTTAGCTTTTATGTTAAATTAAAGTTATTACTTTTTTTGTATAGTATCAGGTAAGAGGTGAGGTTCATTTTTGTTCCCATGTGAATATCCAGTTTGTTGAAAATACTGCATTCCCTATTTAATCCCTTTGACATTTTTGTTGAAAAACTAATAGCCATATAAATATGGGTCTCTTTCTCAATCTCTTACTCTGTTTCACTGATGTATTTGCCCATTCTTATGTCAACACCACAGTCTTGTTAAACGTAGCTGAATAGTAAGACTTGAAGTCTAGTACGGCAAGTCCTTCAACTTTGCTCTATTTCTCAAGTCGGCTTCAGTCATTTTAGCTTCTTTACAGTCCCACATAACTTGCTTGTCAGTTTCTTCTAGTATTTTTTCTTTATCCATTCATCTGTCAGTGGATATATCGGCTCTTTCCACAGTTTGGTTATTCTGGATATTGCTGCTGTGAACATTGGGTTGCAAGTGCCCCTTCAGATCACTACATTTGCCTCTTTGGGGTAGATACCCAGTAGTGCAATTGCTGGGTCGAGCTCTATTTTTAACCTCTTTTTTTTTTTTTAAGATTTTATTTATTTATATGACAGAGAGGGAGAGAGCACAAGAAGGGGGAGCAGCAGGCAGAGGGAGAGGGAGAAGCAGGCTCCCTACTGAGCAGAGAGCCCAATGTGGGGCTCAATCCCAGGACCCTGGAGTCATGACCTGAGTCGAAGGCAGATGCTTAACTGACTGAGCCACCCAGGCGCCCCTATCTTTAACGTCTTGAGGACCCTCCATACTGTTTTCCAGAGTGGCTGTACCAGTTTGCATTCCCACCAACAGTGTAAGAGAGTTCCTCCTTCTCTGCATCCTCGCCAACATTTGTTGTTTCCTGTGTTGTTAATTTTAGCCATTCTGACAGGTGTGAGGTGGTATCTCATTGTGGTTTTGATTTGTATTTCCCTGATGCCAAGGGATGTGGAGCATTTTTTCATGTGTCTGTTGGCCATTTGTATGTCTTCTTTGGAGAAATGTCTATTCATGTCTTCTGCCCATTTCTTGACTGAATTATTTGTTTTTGGGGGTGTTGAGTTTGATAAAGGGACATCTTTACCTTGTTGCTCATGCTAAGGGAAAATAATTCAGTGTTTCTCCATTTAGTCTGATGTTAGTCACAGGTTTTTCAACCAATCCTTTATCCGGTCAAGGAAGTTCTCTACTATTCTTACCTTGTGGAGAGATTTTATAATGAAGGGGTGCTCAATTTTATCAGGTGCATTTTCTACCTATGGTTGGTTTTTAAATGTTAAACTTTTCACTTCTGGGATTTAGTCAGGATGCTTATAATTTCTTTTTTTTTTTTTTAAGATTTTTTAAATTTTATTTGACAGAGAGAGACAGCCAGCGAGAGAGGGAACACAAGCAGGGGGAGTGGGAGAGGAAGAAGCAGGCCCATAGCAGAGGAGCCTGATGTGGGGCTCGATCCCATAACGCTGGGATCACGCCCTGAGCCAAAGGCAGACGCTTAACCGCTGTGCCACCCAGGCGCCCCAGGATGCTTATAATTTCTTATATATGATTTTATTAAATCTACTGATATTTTGTTAATGTTTTAAAAATTTATGCTACATGTAAATACTGGTTTATGATGTACTTTAAATATTGTTGCCGAGTTTTAGTATCTGGGTTTTGTCAGTCTTATAAAAACAAGCTGGAAGCGGTCTTTGCTCTTATATTTTCTGAAAGTGTTAATAAGAGCTTGACATCACTTCATCATCAAATGTTTTATAGAATTCAAGAGTGAAACGATCTTGTCCTGCAGTTTTCTTTTGGGGAAGAACATTTTTTTTTGTTTTCGTTTTTCTTTTTCCTTTTTTTTTGCTTGACAGATATATTCATATTTTCAATTTTGCCAAAATCTATCTAAATTACCCATCATATTCTCTTAATAGCCTTTAAAAGTCTATAGGATCCCTAGTAATATCCTTTCACCCATCCTTAATGTTGCTAATTGGTCTTTTCCTCTCTTTCATTTTTTGGATCAGTTTTGCTAGGAGTTTATTGACTCCATTAATGATTTTAAGAAACAGTTTTGTCTTGGGGCGCCTAGGTAGCACAGTCGTTAAAGCGTCTGCCTTCGGCTCAGGGCGTGATCCTGGCGTTCTGGGATCGAGTCCCACATTGGGCTCCTCCGCTGGGAGCCTGCTTCTTCCTCTCTCACTCGCCTGCTGTGTTCCCTCTCTCGCTGGCTGTCTCTCTGTCACATAAATAAATAAAATCTTAAAAAAAAAAAAGAAACAGTTTTGTCTTTGTTAGTTTTGTTTGATGTCCATTTTCTAATTCATTAACTTTTGCTTTTATCTGTATTTTAGTTTTTACTTATTTTGCATTAATTTTTTTTCTTCAACTCCTTCTGATGTAAACCTAGACCATATATTGTAGACTTTTCTTCTATGATTTAGTATAAGTAAGACAAGCCACACATTTAAATTATATATAAATATTTAAATTATGTATAATAATGTAACACAAACATTTGAAGCTATACATTTCTATCTATACACTGCTTTAGTTGCATCCCATAAATCTTGCTAAATTGTGTTTTTATCATTCAGTTATGAATATTTTCTAATTTTCCTTGTTATTTCTTCTTTGACCCATAGATATTTAGAAATGTATTACTTAATTTCCAGCTATTTGGAGCATTGCTGAATGCCTTATAATATTGACATCTAATTTTATTGTGATCAGAGAATATATTCCATATGAATTATTTTTTTTGGAATTAATTTAGACTTTTTTTTTGGCCCAGTATATGACCTATCTTGGTGAATAGTCCATGTATACTGTAAGAGAATATAATCTCTGCTGTTTTAGGTGTAATATTTTATTTTATTTTATTTTATTTTATTTTATTTTATTTTATTTTATTTATTTTTAATGATTTTTTATTATATTATGTTAGTCACCATACAGTACATCCCCGGTTTCTGATGTAAAGCTCGATGATTCATTAGTTGCGTATAACACCCAGTGCACCATGCAATATGGTGTAATATTTTAAAAAAATGTCGATTGGGTCACTGTGATTGATATTTTTATTAAGGTCATCTTTATTCTTACAGATATTTTATCTAGTTATTCTGTAATTCCTGTATTTTGAATTTATATTATTAGGCGCTTACCAACTTTTTGTCTTCCTAATGAATTGATTCTTGTTTTCAAATGCCTATCTTTTTTTTTAATAATTTTTTTTTATTATATTGTGTTAGTCACCATACTGGACATCCCTAGTTTTTGATGTAAAGTTCCACGATTCATTACTCGCGTATAACACCCAGTGCACCATACAATACGTGCCCTCCTTAATACCCATCTTTTTTTTTTTCAGATGAAACTACTGGCTTTGAAGTCTATTTTGTCTGATATTAACATAGCTATTGTACCTTTCTTACACTTGTTGCTTTCATGGTATTTGCTTTTCAGTTCTTTTACTTTCACGCTATATGTGTCTTTGAATTTAAAGTTCATTGTCTTATAGCCAATATATAATGGGTCATGCTTTTATGTCCAATCTAGATATCTCTGTCTTTTATTTAAAGAGCTTTGTGTATTTCTATTTAATGGAATTATTGATACTAAAGTGTGATAATGACAGCAATAATTTATCCCTTATTATAATCCTTTGAGTCTAGTCTATCATTTTCACTTTCATATTATTTGAGAATTTTTCACATCATCAGTAATAATTAGTAAGCAATGATGAAGTAATCTTTAGGATGATGAAAGAGCAAAGTATTTCAGGGAGAAGAAAAATAAGATCACTAAGATCTTACCACGTGTCTTCAATTTATATGAATCCGGGGGATCCATGTGCTAATTACAAGATAGAATGGGTTTTATTCTATTATTCTTTAAGAGGCTTTGTTCTTTGGAAGATTGCAAAAAAAGAATAAAAACCACAAAGTATTAATTCTTCCGAACAGATACAACTGTTCTGAAAAGAAACTCAAAACTACGATGTGGCCTGTAAGACCTTAATAACATGCCAATGTTTACAATGTGGGTTAGAGACAGTTTATATGGACTGTTTTGGGGTCTGTGTGTGTTTCTTGACTATGGTCACGTTTTCCTGTTACCTAACTAGTCATCTTAGATCATATCTCAAACAATTTAAGTGACGCATTGTACAGATACTAGATTTAGTTACATTCCTTTTAGGAGTATTGCTTTCGTTTCCTGCAAGCAGTCATTTGGCTGGAATAAAACTCCAAATTCTGTTTCCTCTGTGATATGCTGGTCCTCAGGTGTCCCCTCAGTTCCTTTGGATTTCAGGTGCTGTTTTTGCCAGATCCTGTGGCATCTCGCAGCCGCGAATAGCTCAGCAGTTAGCCATGGATTTAGGCAGGTTCCCTGAGGACTCATGCCCTCTACTTCTCACTGCTTTTCAGTATCTACCCCCTCCCCCTTATTATTTGGCCATGCTAGCTGTCCCCCCTCACACACATGAAGCCAGAAAGAAGATGGCTTTCTCCTGGCCACGCTGCCCCGTTGGAGAGCACTCTTGGGTAGAAAGCCACACGCACACACAAATTTCACCCAGCTCCAGACAGGACTTGCCCTTCAGGTTTTGCCTGCTTCTGGTTACTCTCCAAAGCCTTCGAATGTGTGTTTATTTGTTTGCTTTGCTTTCAGATTTCATCATTGTGATTGTGAGCTGTTCTACCATTACGTAAAGCCAAAAGGTAACTATTTGGTGTTTAGTTTTAACAACTGATTTTTATTTCTAGAAATCCTGTGTGGTTTTTTTTTTTTTTTTTTTTTGGATCCTATCATTCTTTCATCACTAGGCCTCTTTCTTATGGTTGTAGTCTCCTATTGTAGTTTCAATTAGTTCAAACACACTTATCGTAAGGGATCTTTTGAGGTTTCCTGGAAGGCTTGTGGCCCAGTCTCTTGCTCCAATGTGGACATGACATTTCTAGCCGCTAAAATCTATACATAGGACCAATCCCTGAAGGCCACCAAAATTTCAGCTCTAGCTTATATCTGGCTTTCAGTCCTCTTTTTGTTTCTAAAACCTGGGGATTTCTCTTCCCACGAACTAACTTATGCATATTTGTCTTTTATTTATTATGTTTGATATTCTCATTTTCCTTGTTCTTTCTTCTTTGACCTATAGATATATAGAAAGGTATTACTTAATTTCCAGCTATTCTTGTTTTCTTGGTAGGAGGACAGAGATGACTTCTCACCGCAGTATGGAATAAGGCTTCAAGTGTATTGCTGAGCACAAAGCAGAAATCGAATATAATGACCCATTGCCATATATTTACAAAAATCAGAATTCGGAAAATTCAGACTCTGTACATTATGCAGGCTGCCTCTGAAAAGGCAGACAGGCTTCTTGCCCTAAGGAGTGTCCACTCTGTGTATCACACCCAGCTCTAAGTCTGCTATATTATAAGCTTGCACGGATTTTCCTAATTACATTTCTATCCGCACTGGAAAGGGAGTTACGTTCCCCTGTCTCCACGGACTGGAATTCCTAGGACACAAGGGTGACCAGACTTTGCTGTTACATAAGCAACTTGACCAACATTCTGTGGCAGCCACGATGGGCATGCCTGTAGCTGTAAGGCGGCTCACGGAGCTGAGGGGAATCCTCACCAATGCTCTGCTGATATTCCAGTATGCAACAATTCCGTGTTTTCAATTTCTCTAATTCCTTTGGAAGACTGGGCCAGTGGAATGTTGAAACTTCCAGTAACTCAAAACCTCCATGCTCAGTCACACTTCAAACCCAGAGCTGTGCATCCAACCGAGAATTCAAAACACTGTTTTCACACTTCACTTCTGACCAAAGGAAATGTGGTATGTTGGCCTTAGCATTGAATTTCAATCAATTTAATTCAAAATATATGAAATCAAAGTATATTTCCAGAACATCTGAGAAAGTCACCAAGTGCCCGGCTTCTTCTACCCTGTCCTGGCGAGGCTGTTCTTATTTTGCATGTTTTAAGTCCCTGTTTGAAGTTCATCCATGGGGCTCAAGTTCTGGCTTGGCTCTCGTTCCATGCCACATTGTGCACTCACTTTTCATTTCACATGAAAACCCGGGGCAGGAGAACAAATGAAGACTGTGGTAAAAAGGGGTTAGAATCATGTCTCCAATGAAAGAAGCCAAATCAGAATTTTCTCTGCATGTTTGAAATCAGACTCTAAGGGACAGCGTGTATATATTTTGGCAGGAATATAATTTATTGAGCATCTACTGTATGCATCATGTTAGGGCTTCATGTTAGAGGAAAAATAAATTGCAGGTTTTGTGCCTAAGCAAGAGCCAGAAAAGTAACTAGTAGTTAGGATAAAATGTGCTGAACTGAGAATTCTAGAAGCACATAAATACAGAGGAGCATTGAGAAGGACTTAAGAAAAGACCAGGAGGTTCCATTGGATTTTGAATCATGAACAAAGGTTTTTGCTTTTTTTTTTTTTTTTCCTTCTGGTGATATAGGGGAGGAAAGCAGTAGGAAACCAAATCCAGAGGTCCTTAAGGTGATGAAGAGGGTTTGGATGTGACCCAGGGAGCCAGGCTCAGAGCTGGGTGTGCTTGGCCAAGACCAAGGTAAAGCGATTCTTCACTAAGCAACGTGAGGTACTGAAAACCAAAGTAGAGGCCAAAGCAAAGCCTGCGATCCTGTGGATAGTAATACCAATGCAACTCACATTTCACTGAATGCTCACCACGTATCAGGCGGTGTTCTCCTCACTTCCGTCTATCAGCTCATTTCACGTCCCTGTCCCTCCAGGAAGATACGTGCTATCGCTCTCATTCCTGTTTTATAGGAGGAAACAGAGTCAGAGAGAGAATAAGTACATCCCCTGAGACCACACAGGTCACAAGTGGCAAGGCAAGGATGAAGTCAAACTCAGTCCCTCTGATGCCGTAGTCGGTGTGTCGTATTGCCACCTTACGCTGTCCCCCTGGGGAAACACTCGGGGTTAGAATATCCTGGGCATGGGCATTTTTTAGCATCTGCACAGGTGAGTCTGATGGACAACAAAGTTTGACTCTGTCTCACAGAGAAATGTGATTCGCATAACTGCCCATGTGCCCATACCCCATAAAATCCAGAGGAATCGGGAGGCATGAATATTGGCCGCGTCAGAGACACAAGAAGTCGGAACTCCTCAAAGATAGGATTGGAATTCTGGGAACTAGGGATGTTCATGCGAGGGGTCCGTGATTAAGGCAGATGGGTGTGTGGGAGAACCTTGCTGGCTCAAGGGCTGAGGCTGGATGGACCGGAAGGCAGGGAGAGACAAGAAGCAGAAGGATGGTAGGCTGTCTTCAGGGCATAGGGTTTTACCAGTAAAGATTCTGAATGTGAAGGGCTCCTGTGGGTGACGAAGACTAAGCTACAGAGGGATCAAGGTCTTAGTGAAGATGGAGTGCATCTCTTAGGTCATTAAGCTGGTGGGTAGGGGACAGATCTGGGTGGTCAGAGTTACTAGATGACATTGGAGGCTGGTTCCAAGTAATTCATTCATAGTAGAGACTGTTCTTTTGGAGGGAACATGAAGAGCTAAGCAGGAACTCGGTCAATCAATCTGTGGGTAAGAGATGGAATAGCTCTGGCATAGAAACAGGGTGTTGGACAGGGAACACGAGAAGCAGTCTCCTAGCCTCAAAGAATATGGCAGGAAGAGGGAAAGGGATTTGGTGGGCAGGCCAGCACTCAGGAGTCCACTCAGATATGCCAACTCCCAGGGCCAGCATGTACAGCTATGTGAATGTATAATTCCAGGGGTAAGAATGTTCATGATGCATTTGAGTTGTGCAGTACATAACCTGCACAACTGTACTTGGTGATGATACTTGTAGTTCATGGTACCATAGTTCTAGTTCCTACTTACAAGCAGAATGAGTTTTCATAATTCCAGCAATAAGCATATTCCTACCCTTTCCTCTCCAGGGCTGATCTCTACACGTCTGGGACCATGCTGGAAAATTGACCTGACTTCCTGAAGGAGAATTTGGGTGCTGAGAAGTAAAGAACTCTTCCTTTGCTTTCTTACCTCTGAGGGTGCATAGATCCGGAGGCAAGACCAACTCTGTAATTTGCAGGTCCCAGTACAAAATAAAACTGTAGGTCCCCTTACTCAAAAAAGCAGGAAAATGTGTCATCGAGGTCGCTAACATATAAGGCCTTTTCTTTGCTTCAGGAGAATCTTTCCTGATTTGGCAGAGTGGTTTTTATTTTTGTTGTCATTTTAAGTATAAAAGTCAAACCTTTGAATTATTAGCATAGATTTTACTATTCATCTTTCTATTGTGCAGTGCCCATTTTAAATGTATCGCATAACTCTTACGTAGAATCACCAAAAATCACACAATGTGTATTCTGTCGCCCTCTGTGCGTATGTATTTTTTTCTTCCCAGAACAGTGGAAACACTGCACGAAACAAACCCACCTGTGTTTACCCTGCACCTTGATACCTACACACCCTACCATCTTCTCTACCTTCATTGTCCTGGTGGGTAAGGAAAGACAGAAAGGAGAAGGCGTTCTCCTCTGCCTCTGTGTCCTGTTTGCAGCACAAGGAAGTACCACGACTAAGAAAGGCCATAGTAGGGCTCCTTGGCCACTGGTGTTTCTAAGAACACCACTGCCTTCTTTCTGTGTTTGAGGCAAGTTCTGGTTGGAATGGAAAACACAGCCCCTTGGGGTTGCGAGTGCCCTCAGCCTTCTCTTTAGTCATGATGGGACACACTTACCTTGTGCGACTTTGAGTCTCTCTGAACTCCCATGGGGGTGGGTGGAGGGGTCTGCCCGAGTCATGAACATTCTATGGCAATGGAATGGCAAGGAAGGGTAGACTCCCATACTGCGTGCCTCTCCTCTGCATGGCCCCATGCTCCAGTGCCCCATTGGACCTTCCTCGCAAAACACAAGGTCAAAGGTAAGTTGTTCAGAATCTCCCGAGAGCCAAGTAGAGCGTTAAACCAAATCTGGGGCCGTCTCCATGCAGAGAGCCCTGAGTGACTGTCTCGGTGACATTCTGTGACACCAGTCTGTCCAGAGGCACTGAGTGCCCGTCACCTGCCTGGTCCAGGATCCTCAGGATCAGAGACTCGCATGAGTCAGCCGTACCCTGATGCTTGGACTTCTTTTTGAAAGTAGTAAGATAGATGGGGCTCCCGGGTGACTCAGCCGGTTGAGCGTCCGACTTCAGCTCAAGTCATGACCTGGGGGCCCTGGAATAGAGCCCTGCATCAGACCCCTCGATCAATGGGGTGTCTCCTTGTCCCTCTCCCTTTGCCCTTCCCCCCACTCATGCCTTCTGTCTCTCTCTCAAATAAATAAATAAAATCTTAAAAAAAAAAGGAAAGTAGTAAGATGGATATCCATGCTTCCGGAGGCTGACTCATGTGCTTTCAAAGTCAAATGTCACCTGGTTGTAATCTGAGCCAACAGTTTCCAGAGTGTTTTGGCTTGTGCGTTTGCTTTAATCTTTAAAAAGAAGAAGTTTTCCTTCAAACCAATCCTTACCCTTCTTAGTCTGCCCAGGCTGCCATAACAAAAATACCATAGACTGGTGACTTCTAAGCCACAGAAATGTGTTTCTCACAGTGCTGGAGGGTGAGATCGGGCGCCAGCATGGTCGGGTGGGGGCCCTGTTCTGGTCCCAGACTTCTGGTAATCTTACTTAGGGGTGGGAGCTCTAAGGGGTCTCTCTTGCAAGGCACTAATCCCACATGACCTAATCACCCCCAAAGGTCTCTGGTCCTAATACCGGCCACTGGGCATTAGAATTTCAACATCTCTGTTTTGGGGGGACAGAAACATTCAGATTATAGCCTACATCAGTCCAATAGATCCAACGGAGAGAAGCAGTTCTTCTCCAGTTCAGTAGGATGGGGAAGCCGGTTGCCCTCCCTGTCTCCCTGAGCCCAGAACCACTTCTGACACCTAGGTATGACTTCGTGGATACAATTTAAAACAAAACAACAGATCTGAGAGATGCGAATTTCTTGTGCTTAATATATAAAGAACTTTTCAATGAGAGAGGAAGAAGTAGTTTGGCAGACATCCTACAGCCATTTACAGACATACTGCCTTTTTCAGCCTGGTCTCCTGCCTCAGTGGTTCTCAGAGTAAGGTCCCAGGAGCAGCAGTGCCATCATCACCTTGTTAGCAATGCCAATTCTTGGGCCCCTTCCGGGCTTATCAGAAGGGAAGCTCTGGGGGCGGGGCCGGTTAGCTGAGGTTCAATAAACCCTCCAGGCAGCACCGATGCCGATTCCGGCTCAGGTTTGAGAACCCCTGGCTTCCATCCTCCGCTTCACTTGCCTATTATCTCCAGGGAAGGAAAACCGTCTGGAGCTGGTCTGGTCCACGGAGGCGCAGTTCTAACATTGTTTCCTTTCTTATCCCCAAAATCAAGACGCGCTACCTGTGGGAATGTGAGGTCAGGTGAGAAGAGGCACAGGGGACCATAGCTATGCCCCCACTGGGTGCTGGACTCCTAGAGATCCAGGATCTCAGGGACCCCCAGACCAACCTCTAAGCGAGTGCCATAAGCATCATTTTCCAGGACAGCCTAACTGTAAATTGCCAGTGGAGCTGGTGTCCCGCCTCCCAAGAATCGACTTTTACTCAGAAGTGCAGCTCCTTCCATGCTTGCAGTGCGTCGTCCTTCCCCTCCTGCAGCCGCAGCGGGCACTGCTGTCTTCCCCTTCTCTGTCACCACCGCCCGCAGGGGCTGGGTCCTCAGGCACGCTTCCTGCACGCAGCTCTCACTGTTGCTCACCACTGACTCATTAGTAGACCCATTTTACAGAGGAACAGACCGAGGTGAGGAAAGGGAGCAGGGTCAATCCAGGCACGGAGCAGGCACACTAATCTGAGTACTGGAAACCGACAGCTGGCTTCAGTTTGTGTTTGCTTGATATCCTTTTTCTCCCCCCACCCCGATGTTTTGGGTGATACTGTTTGAAAATAGCAATGCACCACACTGTAAAATGTGGATTCCAATTAGCCCATGTGCACTGTAAAAATGATATCTTCCTCCCACGGCTGACCCCTGTGCCTCAGAAGTCCTCCCCAGGGAAACCACTAGAACCAGTTTTCACACAGCTTTCAAGAGGGAGCCTTTGCAAATAGAATCGAGTATGAGTAGCACCTCTGTCTTCGTTTTGCACAGGGGCTGGTGCTCTGTATGCACCTGGCAATGTCGCATGGAGTGTGGTACTGTATGTCTCTGCAGGTATGCTGTCACCGTGTATCTGTGTGTGTGCGGCTGTGCACCCCCCTCAGTCCCCGAGACAGCAGCACTAACGCAGACACACCAACCGCCTTCATGGACCCCGTCCCCAGTGTTGGGCGTGGGGTTCCTTCTGATCCTTTGCAACCGCAGCCAGGGCTGTGGTGGTTATTCCCATGTGGACCTCTGAGCACGTCTAAGTGTGCCTACTGGATATTTCCCCAGAATGGCCCCTTAGAGATCAAGTCTAACCCCGTGGGATTCCTTCCACATTCCTTTGAGCGTTCCTGGGGGATTAGCTTCTCCTCATGTTTAAATATTGACTCTTCCGCTGAAAGTCTCAGCCCCTTAAACACAAGGGTTTTATCTTCACCCACCGTGGGCACCTTCCTTTGCCTGTCTCTGGCCAGCTCCACTTACCCGTGCAGGAAAGTTCGGGAAAAGGACCCGTACATCTGAGCTGGAGCCCCAGGAATCCGCCCAGATTTTTCATGGTAGCCACAGTTTGCCACAACTCTTCCCAACTTTTGCCCCATGGTGCTCGGGCCAAGCACAGCGGCTGAGTCACGAGCCTTGAATGTGGCCATTGTTCTGAGTGAACCCCAAGAAACACAGCCCGGACAGGCATGAAAAACAACTGAGCACATCTCCCATATATGCAGGGTGGAGCAAAGCCGACCCCAGCCACCTCCTGGGCAGAAACTAGGGGACTGCGCACGTGCCCTACTTTTGTCATGGGGCAGATGAGTGGGAAGGTCCTCGGTACACACCCTGCGTTTGAATCGATCATTATCGACGCCTCTGACAAAGTCCTGGTAGATACAATTCTTGTCAAATCGGATGATGAGGTGGAGTTTTTCCTACGCTACTTGTTTTGAGCATTGCCTTTGGAGACAGGTGAGGGCTTGTATCCCAGTGTCACGAAACCTGTGACTTACAGACAGTCTCTTCCCTCTGCTGTGCATCCGTGGCCCCACTTGCAAAGAGGCAGGATGGAATCCACATGGCTCTTTGGAATAGCTTCAGTATGCCCCTTCACCGAGGCCACTTTGTAGATGCAGGGGGATGGTGAGTAGCACATTTCTCCACTGCGGACGTATTCGTGTCCTCACCTGGGGCAGAGGGGTGGGTGGACGGGCTGGTGGGTGTGGGTGCGAGCATACAGCCACTCCGGCTACTGCAAGGTCAACCAGGCACCCTCGTTTCAACACGAATGTTTTCACAAGATGCTCACAGAATCTGCGCCACATCCCTTTGTGTCTCTTTTGCTGCTTCTCTCCAAGGACTCCCCAGACTGGAGGACCGATGTCTCCATGTGATGTGATTTCTTCACTAACAACTTCAGCCATACATCAATCCCTCACTCTGTGAGCAGTGGGGTAAGTCACTCCTGCAGCTACAGTGGCCCAATCACAAGCTCTCAGTTTCAGTTCTTCAATTTCTGTGTGTGTGTGTGTGTGTGTGTGTGTGTCATGGGGGAGAGATGGTGATGGGAGGGAGGAAGGAAGAGAGGGAAGGGGAGAATGGATCCTCTCTCCTCACCCCCCCAGACTGTGAGAAGAGCATCCCATCTGTTCCCATTCCCACTGGCAAGAGCTCAGGAACGTGGCCACGATCTGGTTGCGAGGAGGCTGGGAAGCCTAGTCTTCCTGCATGACCAGGAGAGAAATTGGTGTGGCGTATGCAGCTTAACTCTGCCATGCTTTCCTCTGTCGAGCGGCCACGTGAGAATTCCCAGGCTCACAGAGAACCCTTCAAAGGTGCCTTTCTTGTCAGACTGTTTTAGGCAATGCCAACTTTTGCGTGAACTTGACTTGTGAACCATTGATTGTTGTGGATGAAGGAGGAGTGTCATTTCAGACAGTCAGCGCTATGAAGCCAGAGCAACTATTTTGATTAATGTGGCCAGTTAAGCTAAACAAAGAGATTGGCCATTGCTGGGTAAAATCAGTCACCCCAGAAACCCCAGAGGGACCAGTTTCTGGAATCAAAGCAAATTAAATCCACAGCTGTGGATGGAGGGGCTCTGCAGAGAAAGGAGTCTTTCACCCACGGCTATGGGAATAGAAATATGTAGTACATTGGTGGGGGTGGGGGATTGGCAATATAAGTCACTATTATTTTCCTCATACTGTCTAATATAAAGATCCCACGTCTATCCCATGATTCCATCTCTAGAAACTCTGTAAATATCAAAGAGAAGAGGATGCATGAACAGGTCTCTCACACCTTTATTTCAGGTAGAGAAAGATCAGAAACCACTAATCGCACACAGGGGCGGCTGAATATATTATAGGAAAGGGAGTTCATGGAAGACTATGCAGAACTTAGAATTATTTTTAAGAACACTTATTGCAAAGATTTCTTAGTGACATTGAGAAATGCTCTTGTTATAATATTAAAGGGAAAAGTATGCATACAATCTATTTCTAGAATATAATCGCAGTTGCACCATCTTTAACATTATAGACCTAGGGATAAACACAGTACTCATTGAATGTGTGTCTTCCGTGAACTAATCTCATTGAGTTCTCACCTAAATCCGGGAAGGAGGTAGTCGTATCCCCATTTTGTAGGTGAAGAAATAGAGGCTCAGACAGGAGAGCTCATTGCTCCTGGTCACATAGCTGTTGAACTGAGACTCACATGCAGGTCTGCGTCCCAAACCCCTGCTCTCAGTAAGCTAGTCACTTACGCAAATTCATTTGTAGTCACTATACAAGTAGGAAGGATGAGTTTCAGGACCCTCATACGCAGTGGCTGACTCGGTGTGACAGAAATGGCAGGCGTTTGGGAGTTTCCTTCATTATATTTTCCTTTACTTTCACCAATTTCTACATCAAGCAGTCTCTATATAGTCTCTTCTATTCTATTCTATGAACTATATTATACTATATTATATTATACTGTACTATATTATATTAAACTATACCATATTATACTATATCAACTATATTATACTATACTATATTATATAGTATGATACAATCCTGTATTATATTTTATTATACTATATTGTATTATACTATATTACATTATATTATGCTATACTATATGTATTGTACGATATATTATATAAGATTATATATTAGATTATATTATTAGATTAGATTATCAGATATATAGATATTATATATTAGATATATATAAGATTATATAATATATATATAATATATATTATATAAGATATATTAATAAGATACATTATATTATGCTATACTATATGTATTGTATGATAATACATTACATTACATTATACCATATTATGTTATATTATGCTATATTATATTATATTATATTATGCTATAGTATATTGTATCTTCCCTTACTATATTACATTATATTATGCTATACTCTATGATACTATACTGTACTGTATTATACTTTACTATATTATATTATATATTTGTTTTTCAATGGAACATTACAGCTTACACAGATAAGCTCATTCATGAATACTAAACACAATGCATGAAGAAAAGGCTGGGCAAATGTACCCACAGACTAAAAGGAACTGGGTCATGAGACCTGGTTATGCTCTCTCTACTTCTTGCTTATGTTCCATATTTTATGGCTCACAACTTTTGAATAGGAAGAGAAAAAAAAAAGCATGAGTAACTGTCTTTACAGACCTGTTTTATTTTTATTTCTCCTTGATTACAGCAAGACACACACGTCTGCAATGAAGAGACCAAAGCCAAATGGGGCCATGCCACAGAACAAAAGAATTTTTTGACTCACCAGGAAGGAGACAGCAGGACATGACCGCTTTCATAGTGGAACCAAAATGACCAAAGTGGAATGTTTATGTTCTGGGCTCAGTGCTCAGTAGCATAACCATGTCCCACTGCTGCCGGGGCAACATCAGAGCCAGCGTTGGGTCACCATGAAGATAGAATGGGACCAGTGCTGAAACTCTGCCCAGGCTGAGTGTGTGTGATTCCTGAAAATCATGCCTCGCAGAGCCTTGGACTCCTGAAACCAGGTCTGCAAAATAGGGAGTTTCAAGAAAGAGAGCGTGAGCGAGGGAGAGAAAGGCAGGGAGACGGAGGGACATGACAAGATTCTAACTAATTTGCCAGATTGGGCCTGCTGCCTCCTCTTTTCTTCTGGAAAACATCCACTTGGGCTCATTAGGATGGAATTTCAGGGCAGCTAGAGCTCAGAATCCAAGGGGTCTGCATGGGGGCTCATGGTCTCCTGCAGTGGAGGAAGCGGGACATTTGTCTCTGTTGCTGTTCCTGCTGGGTCCTGAGTGTGACTGGGGCAAAGCCTGGTTCCTCTCTCTACTTGTAATTTATGTTTCATATTTTATTTGTTGGACACATCTTTTAGAATAAATAAAAAAGGAGAAATAACCATTTTCATAGACACACAAAAAGCTCTGATGATGGAGAGGCAGAGGCTGAAATCCACCTCACTGGCCCAGGCTGATCTTGCCAATTATCTTTGTTAAGTACATCCAGAAGTTTCCCTTTTCCTAAACCCCTCCCTCTCCCAGATGTAACCAAGAGTGTAGAGAAGCTGAAACATTTCAAGAGGTGTCCTCAGGGAAGCTAGGGCCTGGATCCAGGTGACAGAGTGCCTGGGGCACAGGGGGTGACCAATCCTTCCTGGTGAGGCCTGGCTGGGGTGCAGGAGACCAAGGCCCAGACACTTTGTTTCATCCCCCTTCCAGATGCCAGCGGTGTGACCAGGAGGTGGCTACTTTCCGACAGCTGAAGAAGGGATAAGCTGCAGTCAGAGGCAAGTGGCTTCACCCCAGCAGTGGCTCAGCCTTTCCTGGCCATGAGTTTGGTTCAGATGTGTTACCTCCCAAGACCAGAGCCACCCCACAGGTAAAGTGGGGACTGATAGACGATTCAACGTCTATCAAGGGTCCTGCTGCCGAGTGGCTTTCTTGACATGTTAGCTCTCCCTCCTTCCCTTCCTCTCACCCACACTTCTCAGCGCCTGGGCTCCCCTTGAGCTAACATCGTCTCTGCCATCCCTCGAGTCTCCCTCTTAGCTCAGGTGGCACTAAAGTGACATGTAGTTGGTCAAATCCCCTGAAACCTTATTCTCATCCCTTGTAAAACCAGATGGTAAAATGTTCTGGTAAATGCTCTCACAGCCGAAGGGGAAGGTGCCTGGACAGAGGTTTCTTGCCCTCGTGCCTTCTGAGAAGTCAGTTGCCCCTTCTGGGCCTCAGTTTCCATGTCTATAAACTGAGGTCTAAGGGAGAGGAATCCTCGTTCAACCTCCATCCGAGGGTGGTGGGAAAGACAAATGAAGCCGTGCCTACTGACTTCATTTTGCAAACTGTAGAGCATTTTCCCTCACCTCCTGCATGTGTGGGAGGTCCTTTTAGTATAGTTTTTGGTGTGTTTTAGTAATTTTGAAAAAAAAAACCCTAAAATAGCCATTTTCCTGATTTTCTGAAATTTGACTGAAAATACTTAAGTGCTTCTCCAGCATGTCTTCCTCCCTGTGGCATTGGAGGGAGTTGCTGACCCCTCTAAGGCTCCCTTTCTCCATCCATAAAACAAGGGGCCAAATACTGTGCACTTCACAGAAGTTTCTAGAGGCTCAAGATGACTCGTGTGGAAGCTCTCAACAGTGCGCAGGTAATGAGTATGGAAAATTCTGCCTAGATTGGACACAGATTTAATAGTGGGGAATTAACCTCAGCATCAATGGGGGGTCTCGCCATGACAGTGAATATTTAAGGCAGGGCAACAATCAACATTTAAAAAATGTTACAGATTTAGAATATGAATGATCTCATCAGCCTAATTTTGTTAGTCTTTCTAAATGGTCAAGCTGTCTACCAACTTTACCTCTTCGCCAAGTCTGCTTTAATCTCATTCCAATGCAGCAAATCAGTCCCAATATTTCATATACGTCACGGGAGCTGGACCAATATCAACGAGTATTTTTGTTTTGCTATTCCCACGTATGTTTTATAAAACAGAGATACTAACTCCTGACCAGCCACACAATAGGGTTCCCTCACGCAGGTACCACGGGTCTGGCTCTTTGAGTTCGGGGATACTGAGACGGGTACCCTTCACAGTCTCAGTGCTGAAAAAAATCATCTTTTCAGGAACATCATTATCAACACCAAATGTCTTGCTTTATCTCTACTCTTCATTCCCTAAAGAATTCCCAGAAATATCCAGAACTTGTTTTGGTCAAAATACGTACATATAAATATGTGATTTGCTGTTTCATGACTATTTTAGAAAGATCTCAAAATGGAAACCGACCTGCAGAGCAAACGCACGTGTGGACACGCACTCACACGGGAGATACATAGTTTGAGATATCATATACCGTGTGATACAGAGTGTGTCTAGGAAGCCTACTCTATCCCTCCGGGCTCACTCCTGTACTAGCTACGGGACCAGCAACCAGGATTGTGTTTTCGCAGTCCTGTGCTTGGACTCTGGTCCTGCCAGTGACTTGCTGTGTGATTTAGACAATTTACCGTGGCTTACTGATCCTAAGGCAGTATTTTAAGAAATATTTTAACATCTGAAATGGAATGTTTCTTATGGCATCTTACAATTAGAATTGCCAGGATATGTTTCCTTCTCCCTGCTGCATAAAGTAATGATGCATCTTATAATGGATTGGACCTTAAATTCCATGAAATCCAATAGGAACCCTCTCTGAATCTCCCTTTCAATCTCAACAAAACTGCTAAGCTGGGGTCGTAACGAGGATGGAAATCATTCATGAATTCAGTAGATATCCTAGTAAGGGCACTCAGGAAAAGACAAGTTGCTATCATCACCACACTAATTTATTAATAATAGATATAATTTATTATTATTATTTAGGGTGAGGGAGAAAGAGAATCTAAGGGAGGCTCCAACCCCAGGGCAAAGCTCAACGTGGGGCTTGATCTCACGACCTTGAGATCATGACCTGAGCCGAAATCAAGAGTTGGGTGCTTACCCGACAGAGCCATCCAGATGCCCGAAAATAGCTATAAACTAAAGAGCAGCCATTCTGGTGGCCAAACTCCCATTGCATAGATGAGTATATCAAGGCCTCAAAGAGGGATTATTTACCCGAGGCTGAGACTCAGTTCAAGTGCAGCAACCGTCTGACACCAGAGTTTCCAGCCCTCCCGCCCCACTCATGCTGCCTCGTTAGATATAAATACATTTTGCATTTCATATATTATCCACACACAGAGTGTAACCCATTGTTCACAAGCCACAAATCTGTTCTGCTTCTCTGGCAAAGAAGGAGCGAGATGTAGCCTCCAATACCCAAAGAATGCCTCCATTACATCCTACGGACTCTGCTTGGGCTCCACAATGAGGATATTTATTTCCAGGTACCTCCAAATGCTGTGGTTATTTAATCACCTCAGACCCCTCCGGTAATCACTCTGGATTGCATTATGCAAGTCAGCAAATTCTGTTCACTTTAATATACATGAGCGAGAGGGAGGGATATTTCTCACTGAAGGTTTTACGGAAAATTCTGCATTTATGGATTTTCCCCCCTTAAATCTTATTCTTTAAATACTCCCCCCACCCGTACATACACACACACACAAATGCACACACATATATATGATGAAAATGATTGCTATGGTCATGTTTGTTCAACCTAACAAAAATATAGCATATTGACAACATTATCTGTCATTCCCACATTTCACCTGGAGTAGAAAACTGTTTGATCTCGAAGCCTGCGGACTACATCAGTTCACAAGGATATCTTTTATTCATGCACATTAAAATAAAGACAACCATATGCAAGGGTTTCTATAACTTAGGAAAGGGAAAAAAAATGAAACTTGCTTCTGCTAGCAACGCTTTGCTTGTTGGTTACACTGGCAGTGGTCATGCCATTGGCTTTTTGCATTTCTCTTGATGGCTTATTTTTTCAATGATCAGCACCTGTTGGAAGTCTTCCAGAACCAGCCCTCAGAGGTCATCACCTTCCAAGGGAAAAAAAAAAACAAAACACGAAGGGCCAATCATCTAGGGAATTTTATGGGGTTACGTGTTGCATTCTATATATGACAAGACCAGAACACAGTGTACCTGCCTTGCGGCTCTCAGCTTGAATCCAGGTTCCGAAAGAGATGGATGGGACAACCTTGGGGACCATACTTCATCTCTCTTGATTCTGTTTTGTGTTCTAAAAAATGAGGATACAAGGATGGGTCTTGCAGGGTTATCGCAAGGACTACCTAAGATAACCTACGTACAGGAGCTGCCCCAGTGCTAGGCACGATTCCGTACTCCTGTTTGTTTCACTTCAGTTTCTCTGCTTTTTGTTTCCATGCTGCAGACATGGTAGCATGAAGTCACACGTTTGTGATAGATTTATGCGTAAACCATAAAAATACCTGGGGTGTCTCCTCCCGCTCTCTTCTAGTCAACAAGAATTATCGATCGCCCTTGATAATACTTCATCTTCAGCAACCTTGGGAACCAAAGACAACTCCTACCTCACTCTGTCGGGATGCAATGTGTCAAATCTGGCAATTCGATGTCTGGGGGACTCTCAGAAGGCAGCTACTCCAGTCAAGGCAGCTACTCCAGTCGAGGCAGCTACTCCAGTCTAGGCAGCTACTCCAATCGCAATCCTGAGACTTCTGCATCAGAGTAAATGTTTCTGCTTCAGAGTCCTTGGCCCTGTGGGGTCCAGAAGGCAGGTGTCACTCAGCCAGCCTGGGAAACACACTTTGGTATTTTCCTTTCGGTCTTCTCCTTTCAGGGGGACACACACACCACTGGCAATTGTTCTCCGAATGGAGATGACGATGCTTAATTCTGATGCCCTTTGCTCCTTGACTGTCCACGGGGCCACACGCAGCATCAACAGAGGCTGAAGGCTTATTTTTCTATCATCTGCTAGGTCTTTTCAGGCAGTTTGGTGGTTCCAAATTGAACTTGAATGTCTGTGGGCCTGGCTCTCTGGTCTTTTGAGCCAAAAAATAAGTAAAATGCTGTCATTCATTGAGCTTGAGAGATCAGCACATTTAGTCCTCGCGAAAACAGTGTGTCATGGAGGCAATAAAATGTCCCATTTATGGATGAGACAGAAGTTCAGAGAAGTCTCATTCCTTGATTAGGTCACACAGCTAGTAAGGAGCAAAGAGGGAATCAGAACCCAGGTACAATGGATGCCCAAACTGACCCTTTATTATACCATGCTGCTCCCCCCTACACCTCCAATTTTTCACTACTGGAAGGAAAATACACCCACTTTTTTTTTTTATTGTAATTTGATTTTGTTTTATTATTTATTTATTTGTTTGTTTATTTATTTATTTTAATTTCCTGTCTTCATGTCGTGGGTGGTGATTGTGTGGTCTTACAATTTAATTTTTATTTTTTACACTCACTTCTTCAAGGGGAAAAAAGACCAATGCAAAGGTCACGGAAAAGGGTTGTGACAGTGAGCATGACACCAAGGAGAGGACTCAGCCCAGAGTAGAAGCTAGGGAAATGCTTATTGAGGAGATGGCTTATTTTTATTTATTTTTTAATTTAATTTTATTTAAACTCAATTTACGTGTAGTGTATTATTAGTTTCAGAGGTGGAGCTCAGTGATTCATCCGTTGCGTAGAACCCCCAGTGCTCATTCCATCACGTGCCCTCCTTCATGCCCGGCACCCGGTTACCCCATCCCCCCACCAATCTCCCCTCCAGGGAGACAAACCATAAGAGACTCTTAACTACAGGCAAGAATCTGAGGGGCCGGTTTATTGACTGGCTGGAAGCTCCCGGGAAACCCTTCTCCACTCTGCTCCTTGGTGGAGGCACTGGACTAGGGGCTGGGTTCCCGGGCTCCTCATGCTGGCTTCCTGTTGAGCTCTGCTTCTGGGGGAGCAGTAGTGAGCCACTCCCCTCTCTACCTTCTTTTCCCGCTTCCAGAATTGGCCTCTTCGTGGCTCCTTAGACATATGCCCTGTGGCTGGGTCGTTCCCCCTTGGCAGGGTCTGAGGACTCTCTCCTGGCCTCTTGATGCCGACCTCTGGTGCTCCCACTACTCCCCTTTCCTTCCGAGAGTCCCAATCATAATCAACTGTTGTGGCTCTTATCTGGTTATTATTTCTGGGTAGCGTCATTTGTCTATTGCAAGCTTTGAGTTTTCTGGTCCCTCACATTAAGCTGTTCTGTTGGAAATACCTACCGCGGTGTTTCTTTTCTTTGCGGGACCTGAATGAGGCATTTGTGGGAGGAAAGGAAGCCAGATGAACATACAATGCTGACCAGGATTTCTTTGTTTCCTGGGAGGAGCCTGCAGCGCATGGGAGGGAGGGAAGGACCTAAATTCGAATGCAGTGTAGAAGGATGTGAGCGCTAAACAGAGGTGTGAACCAGGGCGGCGGGACAAGCCGGGGAAAGGTGATTTCTTGAGACTGGAACCACTCAAGCATAGGGTTTGATTATTAAAAGCTGATGAGGATTTTGCTGAGAGAGAATCACTAAGACGAATTCTTACAAGGTCTCAGAAACAACTTACTATGGGTAACAATTACTTAAGAATCTCCTTAAACCAATTTTTAAGAACAAGGGGCACCTGGATGGCTCAATCGGTTAAGGGTCTGCCTTTGGCTCAGGTCACGATCCCGGGGTCCTGGGATCGAGCCCGGTGTGGGGCTCCCTGCTCAGTGCACTGGGGAGCCTGCTTCTCCCTCTCCCTATCCCTCTCCTCCTCACTCGTGCTCTCTCTTTCTCTCAAATAAATAAATAAAATTTAAAAAAATCTTAACAAAATGAGCAGGATGGAGTATATATCAATTCTAAATGAATACCTTGCAGGTAAAAGCTAACATCTATCGGATACTCATATGAGCCAGGTAGCATGTTTGTGGGTGACGTGGGCTGACCATCTCACACTCACTCCACCCTCCTCTGCTTTAAAGGGCACTCGGCTGAGGCTCAGACGTCCAGCGTGGCTTGTCCACGAGGTGCACAGGGTTTCTAACCCAGGGATCGTGCGTCCAGATCCAGTACCATGTCATCTGCAAAGAGACGGAGTGGATTGTTATCAGAGGACATTGACGTTCCTTCTCCTCCTTAGAAGAACAGGAATGCCAGTGCGGGGAGATTCGACATTCAAAGGGATGCCCACCATGGCCTCTCTGGGATTATTAAAGAGCAGGACTAGTTTCATAGCACCTGCACGTTGCACCTGCCTTCCCTCGCACCCTGAGCAGAGAGGAGGCATGGGTGGTACGGCGGCTCGGCATCCTCCTGTGAGTGTCTGAGCCGAAATGTGGCTGTGTGGGTGCTGCCGGGGCTCTGACCAGCCCACCTATAGTCCCTGGACGGCTGGCAAAGATCAGTCGCACTCATTCCTGCCCCAGGTCCCTCAGCCTGTGAAGATGGTGACAGTGGGCCTCCCAACCAGACAAACGACGTTGAGCGAGGACCATGGTCCTGAACACTCAAGAAGACACATCATCAAGTGTGCATTCTGGAAATCTGTAGCGAGAAAGTCGCCTTCTTTAATTTTCTATAATTGAGTGTAGCAATTGTCTCTGGCCGTTGGAACACACTACCACAGACTCTGCGGCTTAAAAGAACACAAATGTACTCTCCTCACAATTCTGACCTAGAGGCCAGACTGACGCAATGAGTCTTTAGGGGCTGACATCAAGGTGCCATTAGGACAGATTCTCTCTGGAAGGCCCAGGAACCAATCCATCCCTCGTTTCTTCCAGCTTGGAGAGGACCTGACATTCTCTAGTGGCCACACCACTCGACACTCCTGTGGTCACACCACATTTTATGCCTTTGGCCTTTTTCTTTCTTTTTTTTTTTTTTTTTTTTAATTTTATTTATGTATTTGCCAGAGAGTAAGAGAGTATGAGCAGGATAGAGGGAGAGTGAGAGCGAGAAACAGGCTCCCCTCTGAGCAGGGGTCCCAGGACCCCAGAATCATGACCTGAACTGAAGGCAGATGCTTAACTGACTGAGCTACCCAGGCGCCCCTGCCTTTGGTCTTCCTGTGTTCCTCTTATAAGGACACTTACGATTACCTCAGGCCTGCTTGGATAATCCACGACCCTCTCCAGAGCTTTGACCAGGTCTGCAGTCCCTTTTGCCACGGAAAGTAGCATATTCGCAGGTTCTGGGGATGAGGACGTGGGCATTTGTCAGGGGGAGGACTTTATATTCAAATATTCAGTCCACCATACACAATATCGCTATTGGAGCTATTTGGAGCACTTTTCCCCTAGAGATAAAACCCAAAACCTGGCTTCCTCAGAGTAAATCCAGTAGGCTTTGGGTCTTTCCCACAGTTCCTGAGGTTGTGGCTCGGTTCCCCTAGGAGTGGCCCTGAGGCATGGGGCTGGAGGCGTCTGGCCTGCTGTCCTCACCTACCTGCTCTGGCATCACTGAGAAATCTGTGCTCCCACCTTCTTCATGTTCTTGTCCCTGCATCCTCCCACCCTACCCGAGGCCTCTCCAGATCCACCTGCTAGCACCCTGAATCTCAGCCCTGCCACTCTGGCCACACAGACAAGGCAGTCCACTGGCCACACCCCGAGCGGAGTGAGGTGCCTGGATCCCGCACTTGTGGCCATGTTCCCCTCACCCATGTTGGGGGGGTGCTCACCTCCACCAGGAGCAGAGGGGAACTGGGACTTCATATGCCTTATACCCATCTGGGAATTCTACTCCCTGACCCATAACCCTACATTCACAGGGGGAAGGAGGGCACAAGGCCCCTCCCCTGGGGTGTACAAGGCACTTCCTTTTACTGCTTTCCTCTGTTTGCTCTTCTTTCCCCCCTGTATCAGTTTGTAAGGGCTACCATAACAGAGCACACGGACTGAGGGGGTCTATTTCTCACCATTCTGGAGGCCAGAAGGCCAAGATCAAGGTATCAGCAGGGTTGGCGTCTCCTGGGGCCACTCTTATTGGCTGTACATGGCCGCCTTCATGCTGTTCCCCTCTCCTGTTCTTCCCTCTGTATGTGTCTGTGTCCTACTCTCTTCTGATAACGACACCAGTCATATTAAACCAGGGCCCACCCCAGGGACCTCGCTGTACCTTAGTCACCTCTTTAAAGACATAAAGACCCTGTCTCCAAATACAGTCACATTCTGAGGTCCTAGGACTCGAACACATGAATGTGGACATGGGACAGAATTCAGCCCATAACACCCACCTGGGGGGCTTTTCAGAAATCTTGGGTGGTAGCAAGAACTGGTTCCGCCTGATTATACACTTCCCAGATCTTTCTTCTGGCTTATATCCAGACCATAGCTTCTGAAATGCCAAACTTTGGTGTCTAACTTTTCCGGGTCTGCTGTGACTGGTCATCTCCAAAGCAATGGGTTCCTTCCATCTGGTTGCTTGGATTGGAGCAAAAGGCCTCAGAATACAGAAACATGTGTGATGTGTGATTGTGAGTGTGTGTGTGTGTGTGTGTGTGTGTGAGTGTGTGTGTGTGTGTGTGTGTGTGTGTGTGTATGGAGGTCAGGGGATACATCAAATAATTTTTGAAAATATCCTGCAAAACGAGGAACTGTCCATTGATTCCTCAGTATGTGCAAGACATGGTGATAGTTTCCACATGGATTTTTTTTTTTTTTTTTTTTGCATTGAACCCTCACAATGGACTTAAATACTTGTAATATAATCCCCAATTTACAGACGAAAGAACTGAGGCCCATAGAGGCACTGGTCCATGGTCTTATATCTATTAAGATAGAGATAAAATTCAAACACAGGCCTAGTTGACCATCCAACATTCTTTGATATTTCTATTCCCTCAACCATGGTGTGCAGTGATGATGGTACCAGTGCTGGATTCTTTGAGCTTTGCTGTCAAGGGTCCCGAGGTCCCAGACTTAGCTCTTGCTTTTTCAACATCATTGTCAGAAAAGTATGAAACAGGAGCAAGGAAGGGACCGTGCCATGACGGAAGCAAGGATTTTATGTCCTGCGAGCATGCGTGATACCCCTTCACTCTGGTGGCACTTTCTCATTGGTTGGGTCCTGCTGACTCTTGGAACAAACCCATGCAGCAGTCTGTATGATTCCTACCTCGTGGATGAGCAAGGCCAGGATCAATCACATACCCAGTGCCCTCAGCTAACCAGTGGAGAGACTGGTACCCACCAGCCTGAATTTAGGGTAGAAGAGAGAGGCTCGTGCACTGCTCAGACCAGAATGCATTTTTTCCTGGAGGAGACAGGAGCCTCAGAAGGCTTGGGAGAAGCCAGAGTACTTCAGAGTGCGGTGAGCAGCTTTGGCTGGCTTCTGACCACGCAGTGGGCACCCTGCAGACCTGCCCCTCCAGGGGGGTCAATAATCAAGATGTTTCTTTGGGGCCAAATTGTCATGTCAGCCATCCGTCCCTGATGAAGGCTTCATGTTACCCCATTTTAGAATACACACACACACACACAATCTACCCTTAAACAAGGGAATGATTTTGATACATCTTTTAACTAACCAAAAGTAACATTTTGACAATTTTAATCGACTAATTATACACTCATGGTCATCTTGAAAAATGCCCATTTTGGGTCTTTATGTCTTGACAACTGTAAGAGTCCTCAGCTGGAAAATTGGGATACAGACAGAGAATTTCAATTACTATGACCTTGGGAAGTTGAGCCCTGCAATTTCCTTCCCACCGGGGCCCAAGAGAAGCAGAGAGGAGGTTTGGAAGGCTGGTGGTGGCCGCCTCCAGAGCTAGACTTCATCTCTACCGTGCTTCTGCCAGGAAATAATTAGGAAGAGCCCAGTGATCTGCATCAGAAAGCAAAGAATAATGCAGAGGCCACGAAGCTAAGCATCTTAGAGACTTACAGTAGGCTGGTTTCCTGCTTTATTCCATTTGCTTATGTCCTTTACAGTTGGAGGCCCTCATGCATCTTTTCCTTCCTTGTTTTCCCTCTCCTCCTTCACCTCCCCCTTCTTTCCCTCCTCTCCTTTTTTTTTCTTCTTAAGATATATGAATATACATTCCGTCTTTAAACCCACATGGGGTGTTGGTCTGTTGACACAGACTAAGGATTTCTTTAGTGATTGATAGTATACCATTATCATTTCAGTAAATTCTTAGATGAACTCAAAAGATCTCTTCCCCATTTTATAGATGAAAAGCCTGAGTCTCAGGGAAATAAAATAATTTGTCCACAGTCACCCATCTAGTAAATTCCAGCTCCCTGAAAACCAGCTCAGTCCGACTTTAGAGCCCTCCCTGTGAGGGCTTTTCTCATGATTTTCCTGGTTCCCTGCCACTCATGTCAGAGCAAGCAGAGCCTCGGCCAAAGATGGGGCAGCTACTCGCTTACTCTGATGTGACTGTGGGAAGTGCAGTCTGGACAAAGCTGTGGAGAATGTTCAGGGCAGCTCAGGCCTCCCTCTGGGACAAATTTCAAAGCCAAAGCTTACAGGTGGCTGAGCTTGGATCTGGGCTCCAACCAATGTCCTTCTCCACATGGAGGTCTAGGGGTCTTGTGCAGAGGGCCTGCTGGGAGGGCCGGCAACACAGAGAAAGTGGTGCTCCTATTTCTTGGAAGCAGGAGGGGGCAGCATGAACCAAGAGGGTCTCACAGGTGGGAAGTCTCATGTGTCCTCCATCATTGTGATGCAAAAGCCTTTGCCAACTTATCAGCCTACGGATTCTTTCCAAGAGCTGAGATTTCTCTTCTCAAAAGTGCAGGACCCCCACAGAAATGAGTCAGACAACAATTAGCTCTCCTAGAAAAACATCTCTCTAGGATTAAATAGTTGGATATATAAATCAGGTATAGTACTGGTTACCTCAGAAGGTTGTTTGGAAAATTAAATTGAAAACCTATGCTAAGCTCCTAGCCCAGGATCTGACTCTTAATAAATGTGTGATGATGCTGTCTTTCCTTCCTTCCTTCCTCCCTCCCTCCCTCCCTCCCTTCTTCCTTCCTTCCTCCCTTCCTTCCTTCCTTCCTTCCTTCCTTCCTTCCTTCCTTCCTTCCTCCCACGCTGGTCATCACACCAAGCTTTGGGCTACTGTAGCGTTGCCAGATAAGATACAGGTGTCAGGTTAAATTTGAATTTCAGATACTCAATAATTTTTTTTTCTTTTAAAGATTTTATTTATTTATTTATTTGACAGAGAGAGAGAGAGACAGCCAGCGAGAGAGGGAACACAAGCAGAGGGAGTGGGAGAGGAAGAAGGAGGCTCCCAGCGGAACAGGGAGCCCGATGCGGGGCTTGATCCCAGGACCCTGGAATCACACCCTGAGCCAACGGCAGATACTTAATGACTGAGCACCCAGGTGCCCCTCAGTAAATTATTTTTTAGCATAAGTATGTCCCAACTATTGCATGGGACATACTTGTACTAAAAAGAAATCATTGTTTATCTGATTTTCCAATTTAACAAGATGCCCTGTATGTAAATTTACTCAATCTATTGACCTTATCTAGGTGCCAGGGAGGCAAGAGTAGTAAATGCAAGTGATATTCTCCTTCCTGTGTGTGGATGACAAGCAGCCTGTTTTCCTTCTGTTCGCTCCCTCTCCTTTCCTCCTGAATCCATTTTCTTTTCCACTTAATTCCTGAATAAGCAGATAGCTTCCACTGCCACTGGCTTTTGTGAAGGGCTTCTCCATCAATGGTGTTCTGCCCTGTGCCTTGCTTGGTCAGCCCTGATCTTGGGACACCAACTGATGCCTCCCTGAGAAACGGCCAGCTGCCTGCTCCTGCCAGCTCAACTCTAAGGCCAGTCCTGCTGCCAGCCTTTGAGGATGGTGACTCTGAGGGACAGGCCGTCTTGGCTCCTCGGGACCAGAACCTAATTCTAAAAGGGCGAACTGAAGGATGGCATGGAGGCCTCCAGAGAACGCTGGGTGAGATCAGCTCAGGAATGGTTCCCAAAGGTGCCCATCCTATTCCCTGGAAACACTTGAGTGCCTCTCAACACGGCAAAGGGCTTTGTAGATGGGATTAAGCGAAGGATCCTGAGGCAAGGTGATGATCTTGGCGAGGATTAGATGACATCATAGGGGTCCTTGTAAGGGGGAGATAAGAAGGTCGACAGAGGAAGGGGATGTCGTGATGGAATTGGAGATTGAAATAATGCTTTGAAGACAGAGGAAGGGCCATGGACCAAGGAGTACAGATTGCCACTAGAAGCTAGAAAAGACCAAACAATGGATTCTCCCCTAAAGACCCCAGAAAGAACACCAGCCTGTTGCCACCTTGATTTTAGACCTCTGAGCTCCAGAACTAGAAATGGAATAAATATGGGTAATTTTAAGCCACTCGGGTGGTGGTAATCTGTTACAGCAGACACAGGGCACTAACAGGCGAGGAGGCTTCTAGAGGTTGGACGTCCGGTGGAGGTCCTGCCCAGGCTGGGCTCTGTGGATGCAAGAGCTGTTTTGCTCTTACATAAGCTGTCTGCTCTGCTCAGGGCCCGGGCAAGCCTTGAACTTGGACTGCCAGGGTGTGAGAGTGGAGGGGGCCTCCCTCAGGGACGGAGCCAGCCTCAAGCCACTGGGATGGGGATGAGATCTGTGCAGGGCTTATTCCTGATGCTGTTCTCATCTATAGTGGCATCTCTGGTGACCCACTAGCCTTTGAGGCTCACAGCACAGCGTTCCCATCTATGAAGCTCAGCGAGGTAAAGATAGGAGCCTGGAGTCACACCGCAGTCTGCGGGTCTGGGGGAATCTAGTCCCAGACCCTAAGCCCTTGTCACCACTGCGCTTGGGAGGGATGCCTCTTCTCCCATGCTGTCTTAGCTGTGGCTTCCCTGACTGGTCTGTCCAGTCCCTAGGTCACTGTCGCTCCCCGCGGCCTGTTTCTGAGGAAGGCTGCCACGTTTACATTTCGAGCTGCAGCTTAAGACCCCAAATCTTGTTCCAGGATCCCGGGAACAAATGCCCTTGCGGTTTTCCATGACTCGGGAACATCACACAGAACAAGAGCTGTGGGGCCCGGGCCTTGGAGAAAGAATGCTGTTTGATGTGGCCTTGACCCCATGCCCATGAGCCAGGCGACTCGTTTAGCCCTCAGACTCGACTTTTCCTCCTTGAATAAAAGGGTCATTGTTCCCTAGCTGCCCAACCAGAAACGCCTTTGACGTGCACTGAACTTCAGCTAATAATCACAACCAGGCTCGCAGGGCAGGAGGTGGAATGACATGGTCGTTTTGACTTAAAAGAAACATTTTAACTTCACATTTGCCAAGTTAAATTTTCCCCAAGCACTGCCCTCACCCACCTCTATCTTTAATTTTCACTTGTAATAGATATGCAACCTAACCCAGGGCTGTCGGGCTCGGTGTCATTTGGCTTCAGGCTCAAACCACTGCACAGATTGGCCCACACTGGACAGATGGACAGATGCTGGCTTCGGAAGGTGGCCTGACACTCTCCAGATCCCCATTGATTGGCAACCGTTGAGTTTGTCAAAGGATGCCCAAACTGCGCTTGGCTCCGACCTGGGTGAATCATTTCCTTCTTTTCAAGAGCCCCGTGGCTTCCATATGGGTCCGGAGAGAAAATGGAAGAAAGCAGGAACAATGCAACAGTAAAGTTCTTTGCAGTTCATTGTGTGTCCCTTGATCCCTCCACCTTCCAAGCCAGCATGCTGTTCTATGCTTTCTTCCCTCTCCACCTGGTAGCCCCTTTTCAACCTGTCTGTCTCAGTGTAGATATCACTATTGATTGATTGGAGCAATGGACGCAATTTTTCGAAGACTTCTTGGGTCCAGGTTCTTTGGAAACCACCACAATGACTCAGGGCTGGGCCTTATGGTTTGCTTTGGGATGAAATAATCGTGTATATATAATGCAAAGAAAAGCCTAAGTATAAGACCTAAAAAGTGCTTGGCATTCAGGCTTGCCCCCTCTGAACTCTGTGACTGGCATGCAAGCAGGCCCGGACTAATCTAACAAAAGAAATAAAACACGGAGAGAGGCCCCAGTCACCCCAAACAAGGTTATCTTCAACCAACTACGTCCTGCCGCTACACTCATGACCTCACCGTAGGCCAGCACTGCCCAGACCCGATGAAATGCTCAGCTATGCCAACCCACTGCCAGCCTATGGACTTGTGGGCTCCACGGCTGTTGCGTTAGGGCAACAAGTTCTGGGTTTGTTCATTACACAGCAAATCTAACAGTTGCCCGTAATCTAGGGCACTTACCATGACTTGCCAGGCTGGGTCATTTGTCTCTCCTTTATACTGTACCCTACTTGGACAATTATTTGCACGCTTCTTTGACTCTCCAATTAAATTGCAACCTCCATCAGAACAGGCACTCTACATTACTGATCACAGCTGCAACGTTATGGTCTCCGACAGGGCACGGCACCTGAGAGATAGTCAATAAATACTTGTTAATCAGTCAATCACTGAATAAGGAAATCAGATCTGGTTTGGAGCCCCAACTCTTACAGTATTGCTTTGTTACTCTGATTCGTCTTACTTAACTGCCCTGGGCCTCAGTTTCCCCATCTAGAAAACAGGGCTAACATAGCCACCACGTTACTAGGAGGGACCGAGTGAGATGATGGGCGCATGGCGTACCTAGGACGGTGCCAGGCCAGTTCTCAACAACGAGAGTGAACGTGTCCAAACAAAGGCAGTCTGAATGTTTTCTACAGGCTCACGGATGTAAAACAATTCCCTCTACAGACACCTTCAGCCGCAGTTTCTTAGCAGCAATTGTGTATTCAAAGTGGAAAGTTTGACATTGAGACTAATTCCCGCCTGCGTTGGCATTTTGGTTCCTTTTGCTTTTCTTTTGACTTTGGGGACATTTGCAACCTCAGAAGCCCACGTGCAAACACATGGAACTGTTTCCGCGCCACCCGCATTAGATGTTCCTTTTATAGAGAAGGTATCAAATTAATAAGAAAGAATAATGAAAAGGAACGTCAAACCCATTTCGCCCCTTCATCCCAGAAAGAGGGACTGGGGTGTGCAAAGACCTTAGAACAAAAGGGATCCTAACTTATTAAAGAAACTGAAATAGAGTATGACTGGAACTGAGGTTGAGTCAGAAGGTTCTGGAGGCTGAAGCCAGAGAGTCAGGCAGGGGACAGCCCACATGGGTGGTGTAGGTCATTTTAAATGCTTTTTACTTTCTCCTTGGAGCCGTGGAAAGCTAATAAAAGATTATAAAAAGCTCGGTTTTAGCCCGAGTTTAAATCTGGCTCACGTGGTCAAGTCAGTGGCCAGAACTTCTAAGAAAAATTGGCCTTAAATCTCATGTTCCTTAGGTGTTCCTGATTTTGCTGCAGACGGTGTTAGCCATCCGAGCCATCCTGTGTTTGCAAAGTGCACGTTCGTGAACGATGGATTAGAGCCTCAAACCCTTTGTAAGGCGGGAATGACAATGACAACATCGGCACTACAAGGACAAAGGACTGTGGTTTTTGGACCGGCCCTATGGTATTGCTGTTCTAAGGCCCTTGCGAGCATCACCCAGCATGTCTGCCTCTCTGACCCTCAGAGAGCCTGTGCATGTGTTGGGCGCTGGTTTGACACACGTGTCTATGTTCAACTCTCCAAACAACCCTAGGACTTCTTCACGATTGTGATCGTCCTTGCACAGACCGGGAAACTATGCCCCAGAGAGGGTCAGCACTTTGCCAAGGTCATGGTCTACAGCACTGAGGTTTGGACCTAAGCAGTCTGACTCAGGAGGCTATGATCTTGGCCCCCAGGGGCAGCGCCTGAGCAGGAGAAAATCTACTCGCTCCCACTTTGCATAGAAGGTTTGTGACATAAGAACACAGGTTATATGGCTGCTACATGGTGGAGCTGAGATTCGAACCCAAAGAGGTTGAAGGCAGACCATCGGTCTGTTAATCACCACTGTATGCACTACTTTCATCATTGATCTTGGCATGAATGCAGACAGGGATGGAAGGATCATGCCTGTGCATACATGCGGCACGTGTTAGACTCTTTACTTCTCCGTGTGTTTATTTGGGAACATATGGAAGAACTCAGTAGTGGGAGCTATGGCCACCGATTGCCTGTAATGAGCCAGGACCAGTGCCAGGCCCGGAGCAGAAGATGTCACTTTCCGGTGCTTCCTGAAAACCGCAAGCCCAGCAAGCTACAGTTCTATGAGCACTTGCACTACTCTCTCCTGCTTCTCATGTGGAAAAACAACAAAACAAAGCAAAAAGCCAGCAAAAAAGGAAAAGAAAAGATTGCCTATCTCCATATCCGGGCAGCTCTGTTATTTTGCAAATTGGATTTTTAACATTTATAATACATAGTCTCCTATGATCTCTATCTTCAGATGAGGGCAGCATGAAGACGAGGCGGGCTGGGTAATCAGTCCAGCCGCCAACATCCCACTGGGATCTTTAGGTCTGAGGAGGAACAGCTGTGTGGCGGGGCGGCTCCCCCTGTTTTCAGGGCAGGGTGACCTTTCATGAGTGTGGTCCTTTGCGTCTAAAGTCCCCTTTTGGTTGCAGTGACTCAGCATCCAGGCCCCTGAAAGTTTGCCCATGTTGACAGACACGGGGGGGGGGGGGGAGCTCCTTTCTTGGGCACCCTGGGGGTGGCCCTGCTGCTGCCTGGCTCCCTGCCCTCTGAGACCAGTGGAGTTGCTTCTTCCTGCCCCACGGGTTTTTGGGTCTTTCCCCTAACGAGACCCAGAGCAGTTTGGCCTACTCTGGAGTGAACAACCCGACGGAGACGAGATGGGAGGAAGTGATAAGTAGAGCTGCCTTCTCAGTCCAGGACTTCCTCCTCTGCAGAAACCCAGGTTCTCACGGTCCCTGTGGGGCCCTGGCAGCTGGGCTGGAGCTCTGCCCTTTACAGTTAGTCCCTGGTGCAGAGAGACCTTCCCTCTCTGCAACGGAGCCCAAGATGACAGTGGCAGATAAAACAGAAAGGCAGGATGGGACGTCCAGGTGGGTTCTGAGGGGGGCTTTATTGCCACTGTGGGCGGGAACGAACTGGCTTCATGAACCGGCTTGCTGCCCACATCAAGGGGCGCCGTCCTTCCCCACCAAAGGCCAAGTGTCCTGAGCAGGGGCAGAAAATGGACTCAAGACCATTGCATTTCTCACTTCTTTGCAAAGTGCTGGGGTCTGGTCTGAACACACTTGGACAATATCTTAAATACTCTTCGCGACTTGGGGCTAAAGCAGAGCTTCTTAACCTCAGCTCTGTTGACACTGGGGGCTGGGTAATCCTTCGTTGGGGACGCTGCTCTGAGCATTGCAGGACGGTTCTCCTGCCCTCTGCCCACTGGAGGTTGGGGGCACCTCTATTTCCGATTGTGACAACCAACGTCTCCTGACATTGCCCATGTCCCCATTTGGGAACCCCTGGAATCTAAGCAGGGAACATCAGAGTTTCCTGAGCACGGTGAAGAAAACAGTTGTCTGAGACCCCACCGTGAGACAGGAGGCAATTCCAGGACATTCTGCTACTTTTGTCTGCCTCTCACACCACACGCTGTGTGAGTTCAGGAAACCCTAATCTTTCTGAGTTGAGGCCTTCGATTGCAGATGACATCACAGGTATCTGCCTCGAGACCAAGTACAGCAATAGGTCCTCAACACACGAAGGTAGACATGCGGTTGGGTTTAGTGTTAAGCCCCTTCTGTTGCAGCAGGAATCGTCTCTGTATTGTAGCACATCTCAGCCTTGTCTGCACGCTGGAGCCCCTGGCAGCTTCGATGGCCACAGGGGCCTGGGCCCCAAGCAATTGCTTCTGGCTTCATGGGTCTGGGTGGAACTTGGCATGAGCTGCTCTTAAGAACTCCCCAGGTCATTCTGGTGCTCAGCCAGAGTTGAGGGTCCTTCAGAAACCCTCCTGAAAATGGACCCGGTTCCAACATCAAGTCTACCAGCTTCACATTCTCGGCAGGAAGAAATAAGTCCAGTGGTGAGGGAGCAAGGGAAGTCTGTTCGCTAGAGTCACCTTCAGTGGGGACGTTTGACAGAGGTGATGCCACATAGTGCCCTCTTCAGAAATTTCAAGTAGTAACCCGGCCCGTACACGCCATATATATAACTGAGTCAGCTACAGCTTGAAGGTGAGGGAAAGAAGATGAAACATGAGCCTTAGGGCGGGTACTGGGCATAAGGAAGTTCTTTATATGTGGTTTTTTGCTTTTGGTTTTGGTTTTTTGAGTTTCAGGTTTTGGGCATGTTTTCCATTTTATTTTATTTGTTTATTTTTTATTATTATTAACATACAATGTATTATTTGTTTCAGGGGTACAGGTCTGTGATTTATCAGTCTTGCACAATACATAGCACTCACCATGACACATACCCTCCCCAATGTACATCACACAGCCACCCCATCCCTGCCACCACCTTCCACTCCACCAACCCTGTTTGTTTCCTGAGATCGAGTCTCTTATGGTTGGTCTCCCTCTCTGGTTTTTTCTTGTTTCATTTTTTTCTGTCTTCCCCTATGATCCTCTGCCTCGTTTCTCAAATTCCACATATCAGTGAGATCATATGAGAATTGTCTTTCTCTGTTTGACTTTTTCACTTAGCATAGTACCCTATAGTTCTATCCACGCCATTGCAAATGGAAAGATTTCATCTTTTGACGGCTGCATAATATTCCTGTGTGTGTGTGTGTGTGTGTGTGTGTGTGTATACATATATATACCACATCTTCTTTATCCATTCATCTGTCAATGGACATCTGGGCTCTTTCCATAGTTTGGCCATTGTGGACATTACTGCTATAAACACTGGGGTGCAGATGTCCCTTGAGATCACTACATTTGTATCTTTGGGGTAAATACCCAGTAGTGCAATTGCTGGGCAGTAGAGTAGCTCTGTTTTCAACTTTTTGGGGAACCTCCATACTGTTTTCCAGAGTGGCTGCAACAGCTTGCCTTCCCCCAACAGTGTGGGAGGGTTCCCCTTTCTTCGCATCCTCGTCAACACCGGTTGTTTCCTGCATTAATTTTAGCCATTCTGACTGGTGTGAAGCGGTATCTCACTGTGGTTTTGATGTGTATTTCTCTGATGCCGAGTGATGTTGAGCACGTTTTCATGTCTGTTGGCCATTTGGATGTCATCTTTGGAGAAATGTGTGTTCATGTCTTCTGCCCATTTCTTGATTGGATTATTTGTTCCTTGGGTGTTGAGTTTGATAAGTTCTTGACAGAGTTTGGATACTAGCCCTTTATCTGATATATCATTTGCAAATATCTTCTCCCATTCTGTCAGTTGTCTTTTGGTTTTGTTGACTGTTTCCTTTGCTGTGCAAAAGCTTTTCATCTTTATGAAGTCCCAATAGTTCATTTTTGCCCTTGCGTTCCTTGCCTTTGGTGATGTGTCCAGGAAGAAGTTTCTGTGGCCGAGGTCAAAGAGTTGCTGCCTGTGTTCTCCTCAAGGATTTTGATGGATTCCTGTCTCAAATTTAGGTCTTTCATCCATTTTGAGTTTATTTTTGTGTGTGGTGTAAGGAAATGGTCCAGTTTCGTTCTTCTGCATGTGGCTGTCCAGTTTTCCCAATATAATTTGTTGAAGAGATTGTCTTTTTTCCATTTTTTCCATTTTTTTTTCCATTTTTTCCCCATTTCCATTCTTTTTTCCATTCCACAAAGCAGGTATTCTTTCCTGCTTTGTCAAGATGAGTTGACCATGAGAGTCCCTATCTGAATTCTCTATTCTGTTCCATTGATTTTTGTGTCTGTTTTAGTGCCAGTACCATACTGTCTTGATGATTACAGCTCTGTAATAGAGCTTGAAGTCCAGAATTGGGATGCCACCAGCTTTGGTTTTCTTTTGAAACATTCCTCTGGCTATTCAGGGTCTTTTATATGTGTTCTTAAAAGAAAGGCATGAGGAATTTAAGAAAGGCATGAGGAATTTACTTCAGTGAAGACTAGGTAGAAAAAGTGGAATTTCTCTTTCTTCTTCTTCCTCCCTTCGCTCCCTCTTTCTCCTCCTTCCTTCCCCTTCCCCTTCCTCCTCCTCCTCTTCCATCCCTCCTCCTCTCTCACTTCTCATCCTTTCCTCCTCCTTCCCCTTCCTCCTCCTCCTCTTCCATCCCTCCTCCTCTCTCACTTCTCATCCTTTCCTCCTCCTTCTCCTTCCCTCCTCCCTCCTCTTTCTCCTTCTCCCATCTCCCACCTCCCATCTCTTCCTTCTTTCTCTCCTATTTTCTTCTCCTCCTCTCCCTCTTCCCCCTCCTCTTCTTCTTCACTTTCTTCCCTCTACTTATTTTTCTCTCCCCCCTCCCTTTTTTGGTTTGCTCTTTTAACATCCATTTGCTCCTTTTGGATTATTGCCCTTTTAGTAAATTAAAAAATAAAGCTGCTCTCAATATTAGTAACTAGTATTGCCCACTGCAGACTCCCTTTGGTATTTTATTTATTTTTATTTTTATTTTCTTTTAGAGAGCAGGAGGGGCAGAAGGAGAGGGAGAGACAAAATCTCAAGCCAGCTCCATGCCCAGCACAGAGCCTGATGTGGGGCTTGATCTCGTGACTCTGAGCTCATGACCTGAGCCAAAATCAACAATCAGATGCTTAACCGACAGAGCTACCCATGTGTCCCTCCCTCTGGTACTTTAATCCATAGGGACTGATACTTTACTCATCTAGAAATCGTAGACATTATGGTATCAGGCTATACTCCCTTGCAATAACATCATGCTTCCGTATCCTCAATAATTCTTATAAGCATTATTTTGATGTCCGTGTAATCTTCTGTCCTGTCTATGTCCATTGATCACAATTTATGTCCCCATTTCCCATTTATTGGTCATCTACATTGCTCCCATATTTCCAAATAACTAACTAAATAAAGCAAGCTGAAGTGAGCGTCCTTGCAAGAACTTTAAGCACCCTTCCATTTGCTCAGGAAACATTCCTAGAGGTAAAATTATTAGGACAAATTGGGTATTGATGATGTCATGTGTCATGATGGTTAGGAATTGCTTTCTATAAAAGGGACAAACAATTTTAGATGCTACCCCCCTCAGCGTGAGGAGCTGAGTCATCCGTCCTTGGCAACTCTGGTGATTAATGTCGTTCAAAAGTTGACAACTTAACAGCTAAAAAAAAAATAGTACCTTACTCTCTATTCAATTTGTCTTTGTTGGATCGTTAGTGGGGATAAATAGTTTTGCGATGTTTATGATTACTGTAACATCTTTTGGGTTCTAGAGCTTTTGTGTATGAGAGTATATTGTATCTTCTCTTTGCCCGGCTATATATTGGAATGACTTCTTAATTTTCTCCCTAGATTAAAGATATTAATATCTTGTCTTTATGTTACAAACATTATTGTTTATGCCTTTCACATTTTTGTGTGCTTTAGACAATATTTACGATCTCTTTCTCTCTGACATTTATGAGAAAGATATATTCATGGGGAAAATTTATAAAAAACAAAACCAGACATGTAAACTACAAAACAAACTATGTTTTGAGTTCCACCAGAAATAATCACGATTACATTTTTGTGTAGTTCTAGCTACTGTAACTAAAATGTTACAACCTTTTTTATTTTAAATTTGGAATTATAGAGTATACGTTATGTCATAATCTGCTCTGGTGGGCATTTTCTTAGTTCCTTCAGTAGTCCTATAAAATGTGATATTTCATAGCTATAAACTCTCCCATTTTGAAGTTGCAATCCATCATTCTATACAGTTAACAGTTATTAGGAATTTTAGATACTTCAAAATATTACCCGGAATAAATACTTCTACTGTGAATGCTCCTCCAAGTATGGAAAACATCAGATTATTTCCTTTGGATATAGTCCTAGGAATGGAATTGTTAAGTCCATGATCTGCCCATTTTAAAGATTATGCTCTGGATTTATAAGTCTGATTCTGCTTTTTGTTTGTGTATTCATGTGTTTTGTTTTGTTTTTAGATGCCTCATGTGAGTAACATCATGTGGTGTTGATCTTTCTCCATTTGACTTATTTCATTTAGCCAAATACACTCTAAGTCCACACATGTTGGTCACAAATGGCAAAATCTCATCCGTAAGGCTGTGCGATATTCCATTGTATATGCAGAGACACCACGTCTTTATCCATTCATTTATCGATGGACACTTGGCACGGGAATAAAAGGCACATCATAGGGAATACAGTCTACGGTATTGTAAAGCACCGGATGGTGACAGATGGCACCTACACTTGTGGTGAGCACAGGGTCACGTAGAGAGGAGTTGAATCACTGTGTCGTACACCTGAAACTAAGTAAGGTAACATTGTGCGTCAACCATACTCAAATATTTATTTTAAAGAGTGTGATTAAAAATGACTTAATTGTCCTTTAAGAAGGTTGGCCAAATGACCCTTCCAGCCAAAGTCTATGAGGGCGGGAAAGCCGAAAAGCCAAAAGTGACACAGATGAGAGCCTTTTACACGTGATGTGCTTCCTAAGGATGTTTTCTCTTCCGTTTCTTCCCTTCAAGTAGATATTCTGAACTATTGTGAGGTTTCAAATCAAGGCTTTGGGGGTTACAAAGCTGTTGATTTTAATTGTTTATTCTGTGGAGTATATGCCTATCTGGGGTATTTCTAGTTTAAAACAACATGCAGGCTGACCTCTCTGTCCCCAAACCACTGTGTCTGTCCCCCCGGTTCTCTCCCTTAAACACATTCTCATAATTTCCTTACGGCCATCACACAGAGTGAGAAGCGCCCTGCTGTGTCCATCAGGGCTGGTTAGGGCTGCCGACAGCTGATATTTTCCAAAGTGACAGTGCAATGTGGTGCCGGGACCAAGGCATTCTAGGAGGACAACCATGCCGGGTGAGCTTGGGTATGTGGCTGGATGGCAGGAGGGATGTATGGGTTACCGCGATGCTCTGGTCAGCAGACACGAGCGTGCTGAGTGTCCCTACACAGAGGGTGCAGTTAGCAACCAAGGTCATCTTTTATTCAAAAGAAGGTGCGTGGAATTGGAGGCAGGAGTCTGACCAAGTGCGGTTTAAGTTACTCCAAATATCAGCAATGATGCCTTTCATAGTGCTTGCTATGGTCTATAAACTTGGTTGGGGCTCAGCAAACTAAGGGTTACAGGCTAAATCTGGCCCCTGTCTGTTGATCTAAATACGGTTTTATCGGAACACAATCACAATCAGTTGTTGGCACATGGTCTGCAGCTGATTTCACACTAGAAAGGCAGAGTTGTGTAGTTGTGACCGAGACTGAAGGACCCACAAAGTCTTGTCCAACTTCTGGCCACTCAACTCTTCTTGACCAACACTTCCTGAGAGCAAGGGCATGTCTTGCCCAGTCTCATATAGTCGGCGCCATGGGGCACAGGGAAGGTGTCCAAACAAAGCGTCAAAGTAAAAGGCACCACAGACACTGGGACACTTCCAAGGGAGGGTGCCCAACAAGCATGGACCAGGGGATAGACTGTCAGACTTGAAATTCTGATCCTTTCCATGACTTGTGGTGTGGCTTTGGGTAAGTCACCTCACCTCTCAAACTGCTCGCTGGTGAGATGGGAAATAGAAATTTCGCTGCAGGGTCATCTTCATGCTTGAATAAGAGAACAAAATACACAGACTTCCTCTGCTCATTGTGTTTGGAATCAAACGGGGCAAAACACATATAAAAAATTTTTTAGCTTATTTCTTGTTATTCTCAACATTTGAAGAGAGGCTTATTTTATCAGTACAATAGGAGGAGGACGAGTGGACCTGCAGTCCTGCCTGAGGGAGGACTGAACATAGAGAAGGGGAGATGGCTGGGTTGCCCAACACCGAGATCCAAAGGAGACGAGGAAGTGACCAATGTCATTTGAGCCCTGCAGGCTCCCTGGCCATTTAGGTTGTGCGGATGGAGCATGAAGATTTGGCCCAGATGTCAGGGCGCCTGGGTGGCACAGCGGTTGAGCGTCTGCCTTCGGCTCAGGGCGTGATCCCGGCGTTATGGGATCGAGCCCCACATCAGGCTCCTCCGCTATGAGCCTGCTTCTTCCTCTCCCACTCCCCCTGCTTGTGTTCCCTCTCTCGCTGGCTGTCTCTATCTCTGTCGAATAAATAAATAAAATCTAAAAAAAAAAAAAAAAGATTTGGCCCAGGTGTCATCACCATCTCTCTTAAGACAGGTAAGTGGGATTGCGACAGCTCAGGTAACGTCACCAGGGCCAAAGGGTTACGAATGCAGCGTCTGGGGTTCGAATACAGAAGAGCTGCCACTCTCCTGCCCATGAGCTGCTCACAGAGGCACAAAGACAGATAAAATGGGCACAAAGACTGTGCATTTGGAGGTGAATGGAGGAGACTGGAGAGAGACAGAGAGAGAGAGGGAGAGTTACCCCCATCTAGAGAGGTGACACCCATATTTTCCCAGTCTTGTGTGGCTTCACAGGGGGTTTGGCAAGTCAGAAACCCCTCCACCACGGTGGGCATGAAGGTCACCGACCCCTTTCCTTGTTCTAGTCAAAATCGGAACGTGAACCATGCACACAGAATCCATTCTTTGAAGTGAACATTTTCAACACTCTCCAGGGCTCCCGTTTGACTTGAGGGTTGGGGTCAGGGCTTGTGCTGTCCAACCCGATTTATCCATTGTGCCAAATTCCAGCTGACGAGAATGGGAGGGAAATATCCCTCCATGTGCTTCAGAAAGGCTGTCCTTTACGAGTGTGCACTGATCGCTTCCAGGGGCTCTTCGGCTTCTCCCATTTCTCTCAGCTCAGAGATTTCGGGGACAAGCTCTGCAATGCTCCCTCCCCACTTTTTCTTTCTTTCTCTTTTTGTCAGGGAAGGATTCTACAGTGTGGTCAGGAAGCGTGACCCCTAGGAATGCCTTGATGCCCTCCTCTGGATCTTCATTTTCCCTGCCAGCTTTCCTGTCTAGGACATAGCCAGTGTTTGGGGGAAGACTTAGCCAAGACTACACACAGACCACAGCATTGCAGAGGACCCACTGGCTTGACTGCACCCCGTCTTCATAAGCTCTCCCACCGTGATGCCCACGTATACCCATGATGATCTCCTCCTGCAAACACTGCAGCCCAGAAATAACAGAGGGGCCAGTGGGTGTGGCAGATGGGGAGTAGACGGCAAGTCCTCCAAACAGTTCTCCCTAGGAAACAACAGCAAGACGCTGGACACAGAGGATGGGAGGCAGGGACTTGAGGGGCAAACGCTGCCCGCGCCAGTTGCCATGAACGTCCTTATGAAATTAAAGGCTAGTGAAATAAGTGTTTTTTGAAAAAATGAACCCAAGTTGGAAAAAAGGAAAAAATAGCAAAAAGATAAAGGAAAAGAAAGAAAAGGAAGCACTTATTCCATTTTTAAATACGCTTTTATTTTCAAACAACTCTGAACGTACAGCTATGTTGCAAAGACAGGAGAGTTCTCCTAGAGGCCATGCTCAGTCTCCCCCATTATGAGCATCTGACGCTAGTGTCATACACTGGTCACAGCTAATGCACCAATACTGATGCATTACTGGTAACTAAACTCCCCACTTTTTCAGGTTTCCTCAATTTTCCCCTTGTGTCATTTGTGTGTTCCTGGAGCTCACCCAGAACACTCCTGTCACAGTTGGTCGGCGGGTCTCCTTCGGCTCCTTAGACGGGGACGCTTCCTCAGACTTGCCTTGCTTCTGATGACCTTGATGTCTGCCCAGTCCTGCTCAGGGATTTTGTAGCATGGCCCTTGATTTGGTTCAGCGGAGGTTCTCCCTCACGATTAGACTGGGGTTCCAGGGTTTGGGGAGGAAGATCCAGAGGCAAAGTGGCCTTCTCATCACATCATATGAGGGGACACCCTGGTGCTGTGGAGGCTGACCCGGGTCCCCGGGTGAGTGCTTTCCACATTTCTCCACAATAAAGCCAGCGTCGCTGCCCACCACCACCTTCCCCACTGTCCTCATTGGAAGGACGTTGCTACTGGCAGCCCACCTTTAAGGAGTCGGTCCTTAAACTCCACCTCCTTGAAGGCAGAGGGGCTAAATAGATGATTTGGACTTCTTCTGCGTGGGGATTGGTCTCCTCTCTCCTACTCATGTGTTTGTTCATTTATCTGCATGAGTACGGTATCATGGATGTTTGCCGTATATTTTGGGTTAAAATCCAACACTACATTGTTAATTGTTTCTCAGACGGCTCCAGCTTTGACCCCTGGGAGCTCTCAGTTGTCTCCTGTGTCTTTTTATCATATCATACTTTTTGTCAAAATCATGCGATTTTGGGTTTTGGGCACTTTCTTACTTCCTGGCACTGCCAAGATCTTCTAGACTCATTATTCTTCTCTTCCTTGCCCCCAGTCCTGGAGTCAGTAATTTTTCTAAGGATCCCTGTTTCCTTTCCTTGGAGGCCAGTATGAGAAACCCATCACGATGTACTAGGTCTGCTTGTGCTGCTAGGGTACTCTTTCTTCTAGAAAGCCTATTAGCTTCTACGGCACAAAATGATTAACAGTAAGAGCACCCATGTAGTCAGCTACTTGGAAAACAGAGTGACTCATTTTTCACTGCAATGGGAATAGGACCAACCATCTCAGTTTGAGTAAAAAAAAAAAAAAAAAAAAAAAAAAAAAGATTTTGCTTAGAATTTAATGCTGGCAAATAATCACATGCTATATAATCCTTAGCAATTTACTTACCTATCTGATTTCTCTTTTGTAAATGGGAAAAAGGGATGTCTAACTAATATAGCTATTTTTGGAATGGACAATCATATGTATAAAATACCTGGAACAGTGCCTCTCTGTGGTAAGTATTCAGAAAGTATTAGTAACCCCCTCATCCTAAAATCCTAGTCCTTAGTGCAGTGTTGCATAAGCATAATTATTATTATTATTACATGTTAAGTGAGTGCTTACTATGAGTGAGGTTATACGCATTCTACATACCTTAACACACTCAGTCCTCATAACAACCTAAGAAGTTGTCCATTTTAGGGACAAGGACGCTGAGATATAGAGAGGTTAAGTCACTTGCCCATGTGACATAGCCATGGGGCCAGGAGCAAGCTGTGCCAGGGGCCAGGAGCTTGGGTAAACCAGATACCTCAGCAATAGAATGGTGCTTACAAAACCCATAGGCTGCTGAGTAGTTCCAATGCATCTATTCATTCAATCAAAAAATATTTAGAGAGTGCCTTCCATGTGCCAGAGAACATATAAATCACTCCGAACTTGGTGGCATGAGACAAATATGGGGACCTTTGAGCAGGCACAGCCCCACAGGAGAGTAATTTGGCAAGCTGGATTTCAGTCCCTTTTTGTTTTCTTGGCTAGCATCTTTGGGTGGTGTACAACCTGCCCAACTGTACATGATCAGCCTGGCAGAGGCTGCGATAGGACTGGGCCCCAACAAATACATTCCTGACCCTTGTGGGGCTAGACTCATTTTTGAGTCTGATGTGTGTTAAACATGCATTAAAATATTTTTTGCAGGCTCTAAAGCATGTTATATAAGGTACACTCAAGATCGTTATTAATCATGGCGGTCATTTTTATCACTGATCAATCTCATTTGTAGCATGACGGCACTCACAGAGCCACACAGCTGCCAGGCAGTGCTGCTGAATGTTTCACAACCAGCTTTCCAGGGGAAGCAAAACCCCGATTTGTATCTTTTTTCCAATTTCCCTGGTGTAAATACCCACCCTGTGGCCCATTTCAAGGGCTGCTTGATCCCACGGAGCCCAGAGTTGAACGGGTGGGCACGGCCAGCTCTGATGAGCAAGAACGAGGAATTGAGCCTACTATGGAGTTTGGCTGTGGACACAGGGACCATTACCACCTGCTTGGGGGGGGAGGGTGGGAAGAAATGGGTAGACTGAGGCTCAGAGGAGGATGACACAGTTGTTACACAGTTTGCATCTGAGCTCAGTTCTGTTGGACTAAAAAGTCCTGTGTGTGTGTGTGTGTGTGTGTGTGTGTGTGTGTGTGTGTGTGTTTTCTGCCCACCAGGACTCCGAAAAACTTCCTTGTAGCTCCTGTGTCTCTCTCAGAGGGTTTGGGGCTTTTTGTCTGTGGGTGCGGCTGCCAGCTCCGGAATCAGGGATTCAGTTCATGAAGTGTTTCTCGTGCATTATGGATGCACACAGCCCTGTGCGGGGCCCTGTGGGGGACATCCAGGGAGGAAGATTTAGAATGTCACAGCCGGCAAGGGACTGAGCGTCCAGTGAGAGAGGCAGACCCGCCTGCGTTCCGCAGAGCCACCCAGTGTAATAGGCATGGGTTCGATGGAGCCCCTGTGCCCACAGCCCAGGGTATATGGTTACACTGGGAGGGATAATGCAACAATGCACTCTGAACTAGGATGTCGGGGAAGACTTCCTGGAGGAGGCCTTTGGAGGGGTTGGGCTTGGAGGAGGAGAAAGACCAAACATTCTCCTTGGGGGCTGTGGAAACTGCACCTGTCTTTCCTGGACAGAGTTAAGAGCAGACTCATACTCTCGGCAGTGCCAGCAGCGCTGTCCTCAGTCCGAGCTGCGGACCCTTCATCGGGTCCTCTACACCCTGGAAGTCTCTAGCCACATGCTCCTTCCTCTTCACAAAGCCCCCGGGGTTCTCTTCCTCTGTCCGTGCCCTTGGCTTTCTTTTGCACATTCTTATCCCTACACCGACATCAGACTCTCCTCACTTCATCGTGCACGAATCTGTTCATCCTTCGAAACACAATTAAGTCAGCTCTTTGGAAACAACTCCTGACCTTCAGTCTGGACTGCAGAACCCTCTTCTCCCTTCTTATAAGAAACTGCGGGTTCCTCTGCTTTAGCATTTAATTTGCATATTCATTTAAGGAGTATGTATGGGACACTCCGTATAGCCCTGGTGACAGCAAACAGTGGCTGAGCATTTTCTGTGTTCCAACCACTGACATTTAATCTTTGCAATAATCCTAGGAGGCGCATTATTATCTTGGTTTCCTGGATGAAGGAATTAAGGCATAAAGAAGTTAAACAGCTGGCTCAAGGTCATGTCACTAGCTGTTTGGTGAGATGCAACTGGGGTTGGAATCTAGGTATCTCGATGCAGGGTGGGGAGTCTAAGTGACACAGCTTTCGGCTGCCCAGAGTGCAGTGGGCCAGGGATCCATGGAGCACACAGAGCCGGGATGACCAAAGCCTTCCGGAATATCAGCCTAGGTGGGGATACAGGTAGAGAACACAAAATACAGAATACAATGTAACTATATATGATGCAAGTTAGGGAAATGAACCTCTTGGTGTCTCGCTTATCTGGAAATGGGGAATATTAGTACCGTGTTCGTAGTTCGGTATAAGGAGAAAGCAAGATAATCTGTGTAACCTGGACTGTGTAACCTGCAACTAGCAAGCCCCCCATCAGTACATGTGGGTGGTGCTTATTACATTTTATCTCTACCACCCTCTTAGAGAGCAGGCCTGCAGAAAACGTTTGCAGAATAAATGCGTGGATGGGATAGAAGCTGGAAGAACACAGGGAATTTATCCCAAGTGACCTTGGCATATTATGTTCGAGAACGGGTTTTAATATTCCTGCCTTGTGAAGCCCCCAGAAGGTGAAATGTTTTCTGGGGAGCAGGCCCCCGAGCCTTCCCGTGCTCTCTCAGCCCCGGGGACAGCTAACGTGGCAGGTTGGCAAGGCCCTTCCCCATCCTGCCAGTACTTGTCAGGCAGTCACTTGTGGCTGGAAATGTGCAAGTACAATAATGCACGTGACCCAATAGAGTGGTGTAAATCTCTATCTAAAACAGCTGTGTGGGTACCAGCTGCTTGGTAACAAATACATCTTTAATGAAATCAAACAATCCAGCAGGATTTATTGATTGAGAACAATTGCTTTTAAATACAGTCTAGTAGCCAGGACTGTTAACATTCTTTTTCGTTCAATTAGTTCAGTTGGTTTGAATTAGAGACACTTGGCTATTAGCTAAGAAAAGTAACTGCTATTCCCTTTCAGCATGAAAACCCCCACCTCCTCCCCCCTACACTAATGCAGGGCAGGGCTACCCAGCAAGAGAGATTTTTGAGGGAATTCCAACTGTTTGTGGGGAAAGAGTCTTACAGGAGGCCAAGGTCCAACAAACTCCAAAACGGGAACCCATCTTGACCCACAGTCTCGAATAAAGGGCAGGGGTGGGGGGCTTACCCAAGTTCTCGGAATCTGTCAGGCTACGCCAGGTTCAGGCAGCCCTCACGCTGAACAATGCTTCTAAAACTAGATTTCATAGCACGGCCATAGGCTTTGGTAGGAAGATGTTCTATTTACTATATAATATGTCTTTTTTTTCCCCTTCTGTTTCTCTTATTGACTTCTAAAACATTTTATTGTATAGAAGTTTGCTGAAGTATAATTATATTAGTTTCAGGTGAACAATAGGAAGCTTCAACAGTTCCGTATGTTGTCACGGTGCAAGGAACCACTGTCCATTCGTCATTCAAACGAGGACCCTGGGAATCACCTGCGGTCTTCCCTCCCACCCCTCGTATGAGATGGGTCCCCACACTCTGTGAATTCCACGTCCTGCATTTCTTCTGAATCCACCACTACCTCCCATTTCTACGTTCTTAGGGAGGATCACAGCCTCAGTCGTTACCTGGATTAATGCATTCATGTCCTACCTACATGGGCCTCCCCACGTTCGTTAATCCCCCTCCTACCCACCTGTCCTGGAAGCTGGGAGGTATGAGCTTGCTAGGGCTGCCATAGCACACACGGCAGGCTGGGGGGGGGCGGTGGGTGGTAAACACCAGAAAATTATCATCGCACAGTCCTGGGGGCCGGAAGTCCAAGAGCAGGGTGTCTGCGGGGACACTTTCTTTGGAGGGTCCTCTCTGGCTTGTGGATGATCTGCTTCTCACTGTGTCCCCACACGGGCATCGCCCCCTCTGATGTTGTATGTATCCTGATCTCCTTTTCTTGAAAGGACACCAGTCATATTGGATCACTGCCCACCTGTGTGACCTCGTTTTACTTTCATCACTTCTGTAAAGAGCCTATCTCCAAAAATAATCCCATTCTGAGGTTAGGACTTCAACATATGGATTTGGAGGGGGACACAATTCAGCTCATAACGGGGAGATTCCTTAATCACACATACAAGGAGGCCATTTCTCTACACAAGCTGTCCAGTAGATCCCTACGGCCTTGGGGATAAAGTCAAGCTCCTTAGCTTTGCCCATGAGACCTCCCAGAATTTGGGGCCCTGACTAGCCTTCATCCCATCTCTTCTCCCTAGTCTAAGATTGGGTCCCTTCTACTTCTGTCCCAGGCGGCATTCTAGATGCTTACAAATATGAACCCATTTCTTCCTGATAACAAGTAGGAAGCAAAAGGACAATGCCCCACACTCCATGGGAAACAACTCTGGACAAGCCCCATGTGCTACTTGTCTTGCAATCCTCAATACCGAGCACAGGGTCCAGCATCAAATAGGGCCTCAATTTCAGATCACAAAATGAAATATTTTCAAACCAGGGTTTGGCTTTTTATGCAGACATGCATACTCAGAAGCCAGCCTCCTGGAAAGCAATGGATTTTGGGGATGAACCTAAGTTCGGAGGCTTATCTGAAACATTGAGGCACTCTCCCTGCTCAGGACATAAGCCAGGGCTCTCTGGGGATGATGCTGCAGGGGAATGGGCTGTACTTCTGCTGGGAGCACCCACTACTTGAGGCCACCTTTAGAGACTGCCTAACTGATAGCAGGATTTGGTCAGCCTCCCTGTGCCAAAGATGAAATTTAAGACTTCTTCCCCACTCTTGATGTTTCCTTCTGGGTGGATGGGGCTTTCCAAGTCCTGTTACTCATGCCACTTCTCTGGGGAGGGAGGGTAGCTGATTGGTAATCTCTGGAAAAAAAGGCTGAACATGTTTGGCTCAACCCCTGCTTTTCCCATTGGAAGCAAGCCTTCCAAGGGCAAATTCCTGGCTTCATTCTCCTTTGCCTCCTTCCTCCATGTGGCCATTAGAGGGAGGCCAGGCCCTCCAGTTCTGCTCCCGGCTGGGTGCCACCTGGGCCCTGGTGTGGGCCTTGCCTAACGCCCCCAGTTCTTTCGCCTATATACTCCATCATCCTCCCCCCAGTGGACATCAGTAGGGAAGGCAGACTGTGGTCTCCATTCACTCCTCTCATTTCCTGTTTCTCCGCGTATTCGGATCTCAGGCAGAGAAGAAAGATGATATTAAAGGCTCTATAGTCGGGTGTGGCTGCCTGGATTACTGAGATAATTGAGGACACAGGATAGTTTCGGAGTGATTGCACCCAAGATGGGGCCAGGTGGGTGGGTGGGGCCTGTGCTTTATGGGTGGGGCGTTTTGACCTTGGCAGAAACTCAGATGGGCCAGGGGGGCCTTACCAGATGTGCTGCTGACGTTTAACTGCCAGAGCCCAGGAGGGGGGCTGTAGGTCTTGGGGTACGTGGTGATTTGACTTTGGTGGGTGATCACAGCTTATGATGACTTTTTGCACAGCGGAGCTACTTTCTTTAGAAGCAAGCTGCATATTTTTGGCTGCAAAAAGGCCCAAGGGCCGTGTGAATGGCTTTAAGCAAAAGGAAATCAGGCGTGGGAACGCCTCTGGAAGGGCACGTGGCTGTTGTAGGTGACCTCAGCAGATGTCGCCCTCATGGGGCCTGTCGAGCTTATATATGCCAGCTGTGCGGGCTGCAGTAAAGGTGTGGGCATTGGGCAGCCACTGGCAGCCCCGGGGGTACACCTTGGCCTTGAAACGTGCATGTGCAGGAGACAAAGGCCTCAGGGAGGGGAAAGGCCTTCCGCGGGTGTGTCCGCTCCAGATCTGGGAGTGACCTTACCAAAACAGGCTGGATAGGAGCAGAGACTGGGCTGCAGGAGGCAAGGCTTTCCATGAATTCGCGGGAGGAACATGCATGGCCTTTGGTCTGTGGGGGGGGGGGGGCTGTACGGCAGCCCCAGGGGGCAGGGGGGCAGCCCAGGTCAGGTGTGCGAGGCAGCACCAGACCAGCCACACTAGAGGGGTTTCTGGGAGAGGAACAAAGGAAAGACAGAGACTTATCTCACTTTTGGAGAGAAGGTGATGGCAAGAAGAGAAGCTTCTCGTGGCCGGGGCACTGCAGAGCTGAAAAGTGGCAGTAGAGGCCAGAGGTCTAGGCTTCTCTGGGCTCAGAGGGCTATGGGGTAAGGATCCAGCAGGGCCGCGGTCTGCTGAACATTATTCCCCAGCCAAAGCCAGTGCGGGGACCTGTGAACACAGCAGATATCCCACAGCAAGAGTGCAAGTGACCATTGTGTCCCAGCTCTGAAAATGTCTGTTTGCCCGAGAAGGTAGACATGGTCCCAGGGGACGGAGACCACACTCAGACCCCCACCCGTGGGGCAGGAACACCAGGCTGGGAGGGGAGGTGGGAATCAGGAGGTTGTGCCCCTGATGGGAAGGAGAGACAGCCATGGAGGGGCTAGATGTCCAGGCAGCTCTTCGAAGCGTGAATACACAGCACACACTTTAAGTTACCGATGGAAGATTATCCCACTTGGGTTTAATTTCCCACATTTCGGGCTACAGGTAACTGGCACGGTTGGGCTGGCAACCGGACCCACTTCCAGCCAGGAGGGTTTTCCCCACCTCCCTCCTTCACTGAGCTGCTGTAAGAACTTGGGTGGCCCTGACCGCTAGCCACGGGAGACATCATTTTTCCTGGGACAACATCCTTTAGGACCGGGGGATGCGGTTCAGCATTTGGTGGCTTGGGGAACAGGGCTAATCTTGTCAGTTCTATCTGCCCTATTAATTCTTTCAACTCTTTAAGGAGCGAGAGGCTCATCAGAGAATTGGCACTGGAGTAAGACACTGAAGAAATTACACTCATTTCAGCAGGAGATGACCTGGTTAAGGAACCCCAACTCCCCCCCCGGAATCCAAGATTCCTCCGACCAGGGCTGAGCAGCATAAGAAATCAGGGAGGAGTATTCCGACACTAAAACCTAAGAACTTCACACTTCGGACTTCTAACTCAAAAGGACCCCAAATTGCCTGGTTTTTGTCAGTCTTTAATTTCTTTGCAATTTCAAGTTGCGAGGGGACTGAACCTTCAGACCATAGTTTTTCAATAGGACCTTGATAACGGGCGAGGTTTGTATCCAAGTGGGGGCATCTTGGAAGCTGGTGTTTGGTAAGTGGAGAGTCCGTGTGCCTTTTATTACCAGCCTGTCTTCCTGGTTCATGTCCTCTCACTGCAGAGCGTCTGACGGATATACAGGGTGGCTGGAGATCATTCAGGACGGGAAGAGGGAAAGGAGTCAAGTTCAGACTCAGTGGACGAAGTCTTGCTGTTGACCCACTTTAGAGCTTTCTGGTGGCAACATCTAAACTGTCCCTAAGTGGCCCCGGGAGCCACACGGAGGAGGGGCTGGTGTCAGGCCATGAATGTGGGAGGACCGAACAGACAGACAGCCGCTCTGTGGATCTGCTTCCAGAGGGCGATGGCATCACACACTTGATTTGCAAGCCCGCTGTGTTAGTTAGGAGCATGCAGACGTGCCTTCTGTCTACTCCTGTATTTTCTTCAAGGTGGACGAAGCTTGTTGGCATCTCTGCTCTGGCTTCCCCTCTACCTCCTTCCTGACGGGTAAATGGGGGAACGAGCAGCATGCAAGAAACACACGTTCTCCCTGCTCCCTGGAAGCAGGCCCTCCTCAGCCACCATCATGGACAGGTGAACCCCAGCCCAGCGAAGCCTATGGCTGCTGGGCCAAGTAGGCCCCGTGCCAAGGTCACTCAGCGGGCCCTTCTCCCGTTCTGAGCTCTGTCCTCGGACTGAGATCCATCGTAATAAGAGATATGTTGGCCTTGATCTGTTTTATTCCTTGTTTTATTTCTCTACTTGTGCTGAATCTCAGTAGAGTAGGACAAGTGGTTGCTTTTTACTAAGCGGAGACCTGAGACGCCTCTACCCCAATATCCATTTCCACAGGAAATGTTCCCAGACTCCCGGCATACTGGTGGAAGGGAGGTTGAGAGAGCCACCTGGCAGAGGAAGGAGGGCGCAGCAGGGCTCTGCATGCCCAGAGGAGGGTTCTTTGTCCAGCACCACGCCCTCTGTCATCTGTGACATCGCTCCAATCCAGGAACGTAGCTGCCATCAGCTGCAGGATCTGGGCACTGTGCAGAGCATGCATGTTGTCTCATTTAACCTTCGAATAAGGCTGCTCATGTCCCTCAGGAGATGCGGCCTCATAGAGGATCCCTCAGGGGATGTGGCTTCCAATATGGCGGAGCTGACACTCAGTGCAGGTTGGGTTTCAAAGCTTGTGGTTTGCTCCAGCAGAAAGGCCGTGCCTCTCCTTCCTGGGAGCAGCGTCGGCAGACCCAGGCTCCATCTCTGACTTTGTCACACAAGCGGTGGAGCCTGGGGATGTCTCTGACCCTCCAAGGCTCAGGCCAGACCACCGGAGCCAAAACCAGAGTCATCCGTAGGAGCAAATGGGGCTGTGAATATCACGAGACATTTGAATCACAAAAGTGCCAAGGGGACTGAGCGACACCTTCCACTGTCCTGGCAGCCAAGGACACAGCAGGAGAAAACCCCTTCCCTGCTCTTCAACTTTCCATTTCAATGCTCCTGAAAGCTTTGGTGTCACAAACACCTCCTCCAAGTCTTTAGAAGTTCAACTTGCATTAGGATTTGACAAGGAAGTCCTTTGCTCCTGTTTTCTTCTCTTTCAAGATTAAAAGAAAAGTCTAAATGCAGGCAGCCTTCTGCTTCCCCATAGTGCATTTTCAATACCAGCAGAGTGAAAGCTCTGTTAGCCTGATGCAGCCCCCCAACCCCTGCCCCCGCCCTGTTGTTCTCAGCCCCTGCCCCTCGACACACACCTGCACGTCCACTGCAGGGCGAGGAGGGGCCCCAACACGGCCTTGGGGGGTTTTGTCTTCTAGGCAGCTGTTTGATCTTCCTTTAGCTTCAAACCTGCTTTTCTTTGTTCTCTGTCTTTCCTGTGTCTCGAACTTGGCAGTCTTTCATTCTGGGCCCCACTTGCTCCCTCCAACCTGCCCCACAAGCTTCTGGGGTCCGCAGGCAGCACTTCTGTGGGGACCCGGGGTGGGGGGCATGGGAGGCCAGCTGTATGCTTCTCCTCCACCCCAGCTCCTGCTGAGAGAACCCAAGCTGTTCCAGGCGCCGGCGCCATGCTGCCTCTTGCGTCCAGACCTGTGTCCCCCACCCCACCCCTCTCCCTGCCTAGAATGCGGACATCCACCCTCAGGCACCCCACTGCTTGTCAAAACCTCACCGTCAAAAGCTTAACAGACCCCCAAAGCTGGATCTTCCCAGAAGGCCTGCAGGGCTCCCCAGGATAGAAGGAATCTTTTCTCCTCCATACGCCCTGGCATTGGAGTCACGATTCTACAAACCACATGCCTCTTAGCTACCTCTCACCCATACTTGGGTGTTAGCCCGTCTCCCAGAGGAATGAGAGTTCCCCAAAGGTAGGGACCCCTTTTTATTGGCATTCGGGCCTCCAGACCCATCCTTTAGGCCCCAGCATGGAGTCTGGTACATGGCAGGACCCAGTGAACAGCACTTGAAATGATGGAAATTAAATTCCTTTCTAGGGACAACCCGTGTCAGGAAAGTACCAGCTGGTGGCGCTTTGGGCTCTGCCACGGGGTTGCTGGGTGACCTTGGAAAATGTGAAGTTAACACTTAAGCTCTCAAAGTTGATTTCTTCACCTGTGAGGAAAGCTAATGATGTAAATTCCAGGGAATCTTGCGGAAGAACATACAGTACCGTAGCCCATAAATTGGAAGGGGAGGAGGCATCTCAGGCCACGCCCCCCTTAATACCCCTTTCCCTGGAGCTTCCCTGGACTCCCTTAGAAGGCCATCGTCGAGCTGTTTTAGCTTCTAAATTTCTGAAAACACTTTTTTTTTTTTTTGGCCCTCTCTTTTTATCGGCCTTTCCTGTTCTATGTCATCCATCCAAGGACTTGAACATTTTTATTTGGTGGGGGGGAGGGGGGAATGTATTAGGAGGAAAAAATGTCCGATGATCTGAAATGCCTTCTAAAAATTGTTTTTAATAGCGGTAAAATGTATATAACAAAATTTACCATCTCAACTATTTCTAAGGGGCATAAAGTACATTCACATTATTGTGCAGACATCAATGTCGTCCATCTCTAGGACTTCTTTCACCTTGAAAAAAACGACATTATAAACTTTAACTCCATTAAACACTAATTCCGAATGCCCACCTCCAGCCCCACCCCCAGACCCTGGCAGCCACCATTCTACTTTCCATCTCTATGAATTTGTCTGTGCCTGGTTCCTCAGATGAAACGGACTCATGCAGTATTTATCTTCTTGTGACCAGCTTACTTCATTGAGCATAACATCCTCAAGGTTCATCCCGGTTGTAGCAGGGGTCAGAATCGCATTTGTTTTTACGGTTAATAATATTCTATTGTATGTATGGACCACATTACTTCGTCACTTGTCTATGATGAACACCTTGCTTCCACTGAAATGACTACTGTTTTGATCCATACAAATTGGTGGAAATATTTTTCCAGAATCTTCTCCCTACCTCCCCAGGTATCAGATTGAGGAATCTGATTGACCTTGATTCATGTGTCAGCCCAATTTTTATAGATCTGTGGCTTTGGTTCATAATATCTAATCTCTCTGAAGCTCAGTCCTTTACTATTTACCTGGATAACAATACCTACCTGACCAGGTGAGTACAAGAGACTGAGACCATTTATCATGTTCAGCTGTGGGTCCTGGCATGCCAGCTAAGCGGTGTGTGCTACTCTCAGCTTTATGGGCACTTGTGACACCAGATTCTGAGCACTTCCCTTTCCTGGTAACACCGCACTCGAGAAAGACTTTCTAGAGGGTATTGCTCTTCACCCTCATCACGGGGCTCTGCAAACACTCTGGGTAATGCGCTCAGGGACACACGTGGGTTATGGGATTCCTTTTTTTGGCTCCAAGTTTATTATTGTTTCCTGTGCTTCAAAATGAAAACTGAAAGTGTTTTGACACCCGCCCTACAAGGCTGTCTAATTACCCCATTCTTTCTTTCTCCCTTTCTTTCTTTCTTTCTTTCTTTCTTTCTTTCTTTCTTTCTTTCTTTCTCTCTTCTTTCTTTCTTTCTTTCTCTCTCTCTCTCTCTCTCTTTCTTTCTTTCTTTCTTTCGATTTTATTTATTTATTTGACAGGAAGAGAGACAGCCAGCGAGAGAGGGAACACAAGCAGGGGGAGTGGGAGAGGAAGAAACAGGCTTCCAGCAAAGGAGCCTGATGTGGGGCTCGATCTCATAATGCTGGGATCACGTCCTGAGCCGAAGGCAGACGCTAAATGACTGCGCCACCCAGGCGCCCCCTGTTCTTACTTTCTGAACTGTCTCCTTGTCGTTCCATGCCACTGAATTTAACAAACGCTCCCTGAGCACGATCACTCTTCAGCAGGCACCCTGGCCATGGTATGGTGTCAGGTGATGAGCTGGGCCAGGGCCTGCCCTCCACAAACTCACCATCTAATAGGGGGCACACGCACCTGCAGTATTCTCTCTCGAATACTCAACAGAACGAGGCACAAAGCAATCCTTTGTTTGTCATATGTGTTGCATTCAACTGCAGGACCTGAAATGAGACATGGCTTACCTATAGCTGCATGACCCTCAGAACGGGGCTCAGCCTCTTCAGGTGTCAAGTGGGGACATGCCTCCCTTAAAAGGCCGTTGTTCCAGGAATACAAAGGATCATATTCCTGATGCCTGCAATAACATGGAAAATCCCATGTGTGTTGTGCTAAGTGAAAGAAGTCAGACTCCAAAGTCTACACACTACACGGTTCCATTTAGATGATGTTTCGGATGGAGCAAGGCTTTAGGGAATGAAATCAGATCAGTGGATGCCAAGGGTTGGGGCTGGGGGCATGAGGAAACACCAGGCAATGGAAATATTCTCTATCCAGATCGTGGCGAAGGGTGATGGCCGAGTATTTTGCCAAATCCTTACAACAGTGTATCTTAAAAGGGTGAATTCTACTGAATGTGAATTGTACTTTAATAAATAAAAAAGTAAACGAAAAAGATTGCAGTGGACTAAACGACATCCTCTCTATGACAGAACCTACCACCATGCCCAGCACCCAGTGGGTGCACCATAGGGATTTTTTTCATCTATTCAAACCAAAGATAAGAGGATCTTTTCTGAAGTGTAGAGACCCAGGTTTGATTCCAGCTCTCTTCCATTTATTAGCTTTGCAACCTTGGACAATCCGCTTAAATTTTCTGAAGTTCCTCACTCAGAAAATGGAAATAAAATGGTGATTTTGTAAGGTAGGAGTTTGTGAGACCTAAGTCAGGATGTGTCGCATAGAAAGCTTTATTTTATTATATTATATTTTATTTATTTAAACACACTGACACTATGCCTATTGTACATACTGTGACACTATGCTGAAGATACTAATTGATCTAATCCCTACTATGGCTCCATTTTGCAGATAAGGAAACTGACCACAGGAAGACCAAGTATAGGGCCAGGTCCACGTCTGGTGTGAGCAGGGCCAGGTGCAAAGCCAGGCGGGTGGGTTCCAGAGTCCTTACTTTCATCCCCACTCAGCTCTGCTTGTCCCGTTGACTGATCATTTACAACGAGCCCCCTTGATGCAGGAAATCACTTCTCTGCAGTCGTATATGTTAAAGAGCCTACCAGGAGAACCAAGTCTTTTATTCTTTTCCAGTGAAGCCCCTCGCTGGAACTTTCAGTCATTTCTGGATGACGGAACTGGTTCTCAGGATGCCGGGCAGGCATGGGGGCAGCTGAGGTATGACTTGATCCCAGACCTTCTGTCCCCAGATCTTGGCCTTTCCTACTTAGTATCAGAGTCTTCCTAAACCCTTCCTTCCTTGTCCACACTGCAGCTAGAAATAACCTCCCAGGCAAAGGTTTCTAAGTGAGAACCTAAATAAACCCTCTCAAAACCTGCTGGCAGGGCTGAATTGCTAAGATTTTTCCGGAGGACAATTTGGTGATATATGTCAAATGCCTTAGCAATGAACCTTGCTTTGACTTAACAATTTTAATTCTAGGGATTTTTCCTAAAGAAATCATCGTATATAGGCAAAGATCTATAGACAAGCCACTCCATTACGTTATTTATGCTGCTGAAATTCTGGAAACATATTAAACACCCACCAGTAATAGAGTAGTTAACTAATTTATGGAGCGGCCATAAAATGGAATACTAAGCAGCCATTAAAAATCATATTTTAGAAAGCTACTTAATGACATGGAACATGTTCATCGTGTATTGGAAGAGAAAAGGCAGGATTAAAATAAAATTATGCAATATGGCTATAGAAAATAAGACTAGAATAAAATACACGAATAAAATAAAATACATGAGGAAGTTTATAGACCAATCAAGGAGAGAGGAGTATGGGTGGTTTTATTTCTGGCTTGTTGCTTTCCTTTATTTCTAAATTATATAGGTATATTTATGATTGGCAGAACACCACCCACCATTACAACTGCCAAAAGCATGAAAGGTTCTCTACTCCCTTAAGGATGAAAATATAAGTAGGTCATGTTGGGCTCTTTGTGGTAGGTCTACACAAATAATGACTTCGTTTCCCCAAACACAGTATCAAGCATCCCCTCAGATACTTGACTTTTCCCTATGCAGACTACATGCAAAGGCCATGTTGGTTAGAGACTGGGTGCTCTGTAAGCCCTCAAGAACACAAAAGCATTGGAGTGGAGGGTGGTTGGAAGGGAGGTCTGGGCATTGTCTCCCTGGTCTCACTGGTCCCCAGTGCAGGAATCTTAGTCCACAACCCTGACGAGAGGCCACCTAGGCTTCTCCAGGGCCAGGGCCTCACAGCTGGGGACTCTCGACTGCTGGGCTACTCAGGTTGACTGGAGCTTCTTCAGAGCCAGACTCTGTGGTTTCTGTCTCCTGGAGCCACACAGCATGAGTCAGTCCCTTGTAGAAGTGATAGCCCTTCCAATGTCGGAAGACAGTCCTACGTTCCCTGGGCTATTTCTTTCCCAGACACATGTACGGGAAAGACTGGGGGGCTTAAGTCAGTGTCAGTCAGCAGCGTGGGCTGGCCGACACAGCTCAACTGTGAAGGGGTTTCCTCCTTTTCGGGAAGCCCTTCCCACCCTCACCCCCCCCCCCCCAGCAGACTCAGGGGTCCTCCATCTGCCTTTTACCTCAACTCCTACCATGCTGTGACGATGTGGTCCCTTTCTTCAGCACATGTGACCCAAGTCAAGGAGCCTTCCTCAAGTCTTCTCTGCATACCCAGGGCCTAAAACAGAGATGGGCATCCTTTCATTCACTGAGTCACGCAGCACACACTGACTTAGTATTAACACTGAGCCAGGCACTGGAGATAGGTGCCGAGTAACTCTGAGTATACAACTATAAACTAAACAGATAGGAGTCTTCCTTGGATGGAGCTCATAGTCTGTGGAAGAAGTCAGAATATAAGTAGATGATAGATAGATAGATAGATAGATAGATAGATAGATAGATAGATAGATGATGGATGATAGATAGATAGATAGATAGATAGATAGATAGATAGATAGATAGGAAGGATGGGTGGATGGGCAAATGGAGTACATGGATGGATGGGTGGATGGATGGATGGATAGATAAGTAAATGGCAGGTACCAGCTATTTTACATTATAATATGAAGAGAAGGAAGAGAGAGTATAAAGGAGATACGGTAAGCATGAAAATAGTGTAGCAGTTAGAAGCAAGGATTCTGAAAGTACAAATCCTGGCTCTACTTCTCCCTGGCTGTGTGAATGCCAGCAAGGTTTGTTTGTTTGTTTGTTTGTTTGTTTGTTTGTTTATCAAGACCAGGGAAGACCTTTCTGAAGGAAATGGGGAAATGGCTCCTGAGACTTTAAGAATGGGTCAGAAATGACCAGGAAGCATGGGGAAAGAGAGGGGGCAAGAGCATGAACGAAGACTCCAGGCTGACAAAGACCTTGGTGCATTCCAGGGACCAAAGGCCAGGGAGCATGGGGTGTGAGGGCAGAGGAGAGAGGGCCGAGAAGCCCTGGGGGAGCCAGGGGCTCTGCTCCTGCAGGCCCTCCCACCACTTCCCATTTGGTTTGAGAGTGTAAGGAAACCCTGGAGGATTGAAGTACGGAAAGGCCACATCTCCCTTTTCAGTCTCTCTGGGTGCTCAGTGGGAAGGAGGGAGGCAAGGAGGCTTGGGAAGAGGCTGGGCAGGGGTCAGGCAGTGGTGAGGCATGCTGTGGAGTCAGAGCTGATGTTTGGGCATGTGGAACTTTGTGAAAATGAGGAAAATAGAGCACACACACATACAAACACACACAACTTCTTGTACACGGGCAGACAGGGCCTGGGTGTCAGGGAATAACGCAGGGGCAGTGGACATAAACTGGGTTTAGTCTGTGCTAACTCCTCTTTTCAGGAGCCCTTATTAAAGAAAGTTTTGTTTATGACACTTACTAAAGATAGCAAAGCAGACTTTATTCAGGATGATCCTGTTCAGTGTGAGGACCACTGTGATAGAACTCTGCAGTGGGGGAGAGAGGGTGGGCTCAGGTCCAAATACAGGTGGGAATTTACAACCAAAGAGCAGGGAGGGCATCAGTGGATAGAAAATTCCCTAGAGGAAATATCAGACATAAGAGAGGACTCTGGCTAAACTGGCCTAACAGGAATCTTGCTGAAGACTGGCCAAGGTGATCGCACATCCCCTGGTGGGCGGGAACTTGGCCAGATATTGAGAAATTCCACTCGGTGTATACTCAAGGTGACTGACAACGAATGTCCACATACAAACTGTACATAGATGTTTATAGCAGAACCATTCATCATAGCCACAAAGGGGAAACAACTCAAATGTCCATCAACAAATAGATGAGTCAATAAACAAATGTGGTATCTCCGTGAAACGGAGTATTATGTGACCATAAGAAGGAATGGAGTTCTGACTCGTGCCATGTGGTTGACCCTAGAAAACGTGATAGAGAGTGAAAGAAGCCAAACACGAAAGTTGTCATATCGTATATGGAATGTCCAGAGTAGGCAAATCCATAGATAGAAAGTAGATAACGGTTGCCAGGGACCGGGGAGTGGGAAAAGGACAGTGACTACTAATGAGTACAGGATTTCTTTTTGGAGCCATGTGAATGTTCTGGAATTAGATCTGGTGATGTGTTGCCCAACTTTGTGAACATACTAGACATGAATGAATGGCACCCTTTGAATGTATGGCACCCTTTAAAAGGGTAAGTTTTATGGTATGTGAATTCTATAGCCATAAAACCATTACTGAAAAAAGAATACAAAAGTTATGGGGAAAAAGTACCCTATACTTAGAAAAGACAGCCAAAAGCACGTTAAACTTATTACCTAAGCTGTACCTAAGCTATGGAAGGTTAACAGATATATTTTATATGTACTTTTTATAATAGTCGAACCAACCTTTATAATAATGTTATCCCCTCATTTTTAAGTTTAATTTATTGTGACTATTTTTCTATGTCAGAAATAGCAGGACACGATATGATATCATATAGCAGGGAGTGTTCCAGGCAGAAATCTACAGTGAGCCACTCATTGAACCATGGCTATTATTCTATATTCGATATTATTCAATATTCGATATTATTCGATACCTACACTTTATAAATAATGATATGCGAACATCCCATGCACATATCTTTGCATGCTTCCCTAGCAATTTTCTCAACCTCTATTCCTAAATCGGAATTTTTCAGACGAAGGTTTTTGGTGACTGTGATGCATTGGCAGATGGTTCTTCGACGAGGCTGTGCCGTTTTTGTTGCCCCCACCGGTAGGACATGGGATGGATTCCCACTTGAGTTTACATACCCTTGGCATGGGTTTAGCTCGGCTCAACGGGTCCTTGTAAGACTTGGGGACAGGATAACTGGCACAAAGACTCTGTTGGTCAAGTAATGGTTCCTACTTCTTGCTGGCCTAGGTCTGACTTCCAAGATGAATTTCTCCCTGTACTGTGACCGTTAAAGCCTCAGCTGAAGAATGAGGAAGAAAAAGGACAATTAAGTTAAGTCAGGGCTAATTGATGCTGAACCTTTATAGCTTTGGAGGTGCTGAGATGTCAGCCCTGAGTCATCATGGGCCCGGCGTCGGGTAAACGACATGATCAAATGACACTTAATCTTTCTGTAATTAATTGAGGATCTATAAAAATAGCGTAATTGGCAAACTGTCCTACAATTAGCATATTAATACGGTGACCCTTGCCAGGTGAGCAGCCTGGATTTATATGTGGGTGTTGTGCTGGGACCCATGGCTAGAAGGCAGATCAGGTGCAGGGAGGGATCTGAGCTCCATTATCTCATCGACGGGTTGCTTTGTTCCGAGACAAGGATTAGCGCTAATAATTTCTCCCCAGGGAAGCACTATCTAAATCCAGGTTTTCTGCAGTCTGTAAATACAGCCAGAGTCCTATTGGGGAGCAGAGAGGAAAAGCACACGTAAGTAGGTCAATCCGAGTGCTTTTGTGCACCAACAATGACGGAAAGCATCAAAGCTTCCACATTGCTTAGGCAATCGTTCCGTTTGTATTGACCAAGTAAGCTAGAAAATCCAGGAGGGAGATGATTTACAGTATTCAAAGCCATTGAGTCTCCCGAAGCCTAAATAAATAAATAAATAAATAAATAAATAAATAAATAAATTTATAAACAAACAAACAAGCAGTAAAATAAAATAACCAGACCCATTCACATGGAGTTGGGCGTGTCTGAGTGATGGATGGATCCTTTTGCTCCTTTCTTCCCCTTGCCTTGCTGTAACTGGATCCGAGGGAGCCGTCCACGCTTTGTGGCATTACGTTTGAGAAATGGTTGTGCTTTCAATGTGTCCTCTGGTCCATTTCACTATAAGAACGTGTTATTTAGGACCCCACTTAGGTGAAACTGGATGGTAGAAAAGAAACATTGTAGGCGGTGGACCAGGGAGCTTGGGTTCTAGGCCCATCCTGGCAAGTGACTTTGTATGCGACTAGAGGCCAGGACCTCCTCCCTCCTTTTTTGTATGTCTATGTTTACACCTAGCAAGTGGGCTGAGTGGCTTCTAGGACCCCTCCTCCACTACAAATACTACTAAGATTAACGCAAAAGTCACAGAGGAATAACGTGCGGAGGGATGATAAAAAAGCAATCTGTACGTTTACTGACGCTAGCGGCGCACTGATGAAAAGGAATAGACATTTATTCTGTGTCGACTATGTGCCAGGCTTTCTGACATGGGTTTCTCACGGAATCCTCAAAGCCACCCATGATTTTGGCTGTAAACTCTTTTTTTGCAGCTGAGTCAGCTGGGGGTCACAGAGTTTGCCATTTATGCAGCTAGCAAGTAGCAAATGTGGGTCCTTCTTTATATAAAAAAATAATAATGGTAGTAGAAAACATGTGCCAAGCCCTCTTATAATTGCTTATTATTATTATTACTATTATTATTATTAACTCATTTAATCTTCTCAATAACACTGTGAGGTAGGAAGTTTGGTTTTCACCGGTGAGAAAAGGGATACTCAGAGTAGGTCAATAGCTTTCTCAAGGTCAGCAGCTTAATGAAAATTGATAAAGAGATATTGCTTTTTGATTGAATGAATGAATGGATGGATAGATGAATGGATGGAGGGATAGATGGATGAAAGAATGAGGAAGTTAATTGGACAAGTCTCTGAAGAGTCTCAGACAGATAAACCACCACCAACTCATGGTGGCCAACAACCATTGAGGTATGATCGAGCCCTGTGCTGCTTCTGTTGGAAAGTCTTAAATAGTTCCCCATTGTCTGGAAAAAAGGAAGTTTCCCCCAAGTAGTACGTACTAGTCACACTACCATCTATTGTTCGTCTACATATGCTATGAAGAATTAAGAGTGCTCTGCGTAATTGGTCTCATTTAATTTTCACAGCGACACTGTAGAGTATGACTGTATGTTGCTGATTTCACAATAAAGAAGCCAAAGGTCATAGAAGCTAACTAATTTGGACATGCACCTGGGAACGGATCACCGTATCATATAGTATCCTACCTGGGATAGTTTTGATAGTGAAAGGACAGTGCTTTGCTAATTTTGTTGGGGCAAAAGGCATGACTAGGACTTTTGCATACCTATGAAAATATTGTCATTGTAACCTGGAAGTAGAAAATGTGGGATGTAAGGGCCTTCTCATCCCAGAGCCCATGCTTGTAACCTCTATCCTCCAAACCTTGCCAACATCTTCTTTCCACCTTGTGATCCAAGCCAGGCATCTCTCACCAGTTCCCATGGTACTGCTTTTACGCCACCATACTCGATGTGAGTCTTTGCATTTTCTCCTGACTTGACTTGTGAGACTGTCCTCCTTTGCACTTTCCTCTGCCTGGTGTACCCTCCTCCTCTTCTTTACCAGACTCCCTTTCATTTAAACTTCCATCTGACCGCATTTCTCTGGGAAGCCTCCCGTAATATTTACCTTCCTCTCTCATAATCTTCTGTTGTTACTGTTCATGTCACTTTACCTTTCCTTCCCACTCAGCTATGAGGTCTCGAGAGCAGCCATTCATCACTGTAACCCTAGGGCTCATCACTGAATGGGACTCTATACTTTTTAAGACAGGAAGGACGACCGGAGGAAAGGAATAATTTCTACAGCCTAGATCAAGTGTCACATCCTCAAGAGAAACTCCCCAGCCTTCCTCTCAGCCCTCTTCTTGTAAGACCATTTTGAAGGAGGCAGGACAAGGATTATTGTACCAAATCTGCAGATTCAAAGACAGAAAACGAAAACAGTAGAGATATTTCCTGGGTGATATAGGCTGCGCAAAGGGAAGTGGGATGTGACCTTCTGTTACCACGATTCTCCTACGAGCTCTGATTAATTGGAGCAGATTCTACCTGGAAAGGATCACTTACAATATCATTTACAAATGTCTTTTATAATACTAAAATATAATATTAAAATATAATAATTGAAAGTTAATATTAAAATAAACACATTCGTTTTCTGTGACTGCCATGACAAATAACCACAAACTTGCTGGGTAAAAACAACAGAAAGTTATTCTGTCAGTTTTGGAAGTCGGAAATCAGTGTCGCTGGGTGGAAATCGAGGTGTCATCAGGGCCTTGGGCTTCCTCTGGAAGTTCTCTTCTTTGCCTCTTCCAGCTTCTCATGGCTTCTAGCATTACTTGGCCACATCACCCCAACCTTCAAGACCAGCATCTTCAAATCTCTCTCTTCTCTGTCTTCACATTGTCTTCTCCTCTAGGTGTGGTGAAATCTCTTTATAAGGACACTTTTCATTGCATTTGGGCTCCTTCCAGATAATCCAAGGTAATCTCCCCATCTCAGGATCCTGAACTGAATCACATTGGCAAAGACTGTCCCCCTGGTTTGGGGTCATGTTGGGTAACATATTCATCTGGTTCTAGGGATTAGGACATGGATATCTTTTGAGAGACTCTTTCTTAGTTCACCCCAACATCTAACTCCTAATTATACTACACTAAGACTTAGTAGGTGCTAAGGCTATTGACCCATATTTTATCAAATGTTCATACTTCCTCTGAGATACTGCTTACAGATGGCTATAGGTTCTGAAATAGGAGCCTTCAATCTAGGCTTCTTAACCTCTGGTCCCAGACTTTTCCTACCACTTTCCATTGGAGCCGTCTTACTAAAACAGATTTTTTTTTTTTTTTCCTGGACCAAAGTCTCGCATTAGTGAAGTTACCCAGTTTGCAAAATAAGTAACTTTCCCTCTGGCTACATGTTCCTGGGATGGAAAGCTGTATTTTCCATTTTGCCCAAATTTGAGTTCTTTAATAGCAAACTCTGTGTTCTGTTTGTGCAAATTATTCTTGCTGACAGTGATGGGGTGACACTCTAATCCCAGGACAGTTCATAGAGCCCAGTGTCAGGGAAGCTGTCTCTTTGCCTCTGTCCCCCAGAACAGTAGGACTTGTTTTCTATTAGCCTAGCCGAGTGCTGGCAAAGGAGAGATCCTTCTCAGCTCCCCTCACCTGGAATTTTCTGGTTCCTGGAACCTATGTATGTCTGGTCCTCAGTGACCTTATATAAAGCTCAGCTGAAGGGTGTTGGGAACCAAGGTTCTCCATTCCAGGGCATGATTCCAACCTGCCTCAGGCTAATTCCAATGCAATCCTCAAACCAACCAATATATCTTTTCAAAAGTGAGGTCAAAGTCAGGTTATTCTATTTTGTGAATATTGAATGCTAAATAATATTAACAGTTGAACAATGTTCATGTTCCCCAAAACATGTCCAGTTTCTTTCTCTTTCTCTTTTTGCCGTCATTCTCATCTTACTGATAGTGTGTGAAAGGCGAAGTCTTTTCCCTTCCAGCTCAAACTTAATACAGTGCAGGCGAGCTGTTTGCTCCAGCCCCCCAGAGACATCTGAAATTGATTTCAGAGGCTGAGCACTCAAATTAGACATTTGAAGCAACGAAGATAAATTTGAGGATGAATTTACCCTGCCGAGGCTCAGAGGACAACTGATGAAACATTTTTATTATTACTATTATTATTCTTAGCCCATAAAGTAGATCTTCATCCAGCTTGTCTTGTTCTGGAATTTTAATATGCAAATAAAAATGTAGAATCAAGTACCTACCTATAAGGATTGTGTATCATCAAGTGTCTAGCTATGCTTCCCTTGAAACCAAGTATGGGTTTGGTGAGCTGAGCTTGGAACACTGAGGCTTAATGGATGCACCTTGGTTCTAGAATTCCAGCTTCACCCTGTTTGGACTCAATGTAATTTCTTATGGGCCATTCTGTTTGACTTGCTTATAAGGTCAAACTTGATTTTGCATAAGTTTGGACTCCTACAGGGGATAATATAGCAAAAAAAAAGAAAGAAAGAAAGAAGAAAGAAAGAAAGAAAGAAAGAAAGAAAGAAAGAAGAAGAAAAAAAGAAAGAAAACCTTAAAACTAATGTTTTAGTTTAAAAAACTACATTTTCAGATTTGTTCATTAGAGGCAAAATATTTTCAAAATAAATGTTCACAGGAATACATTATGGCCCAGAGGGAGGGTCTGCATATGAAATATCACAGAGTAAAGGAAAATAAAAGGTGGAATCTCTTCAAGTATCCCCATAATTTCCTGTGACTTTATTTCATTTTACTCTAGTTTATATATTAAACCTGTGCATGGCCATAGCTTCTTTCTGGAGCATTCCACTGTCCTAGATATTTCACTCTTTTGGATGTGAAAATAATTGTAAATTGCAATATCGGTCTGAGAGGGTGGAAAGAAATAGTTGAGTTTTCCAGTGGAATGCAGCAATCCTTAAAGACACAGCACTAACTTTCTGCTGAGAACAAAACCTTCATTTTCAAGGAAGAGACCTGGGATTATGGGGAGGCAGAAGAATGGGAATTCTGTCTTGACTTTTCTACTCCTGACTGAGACCTCTGTGGAATGAATTTAACCTTCTGAGATGTATGATTTGTTTGCCAATTCTTACAACCTACCAGCTTAAATTCTGCAATTAATTATGGCTGTACATTTAGGTGGATGATAAGGGCATGAGTCTACCCTACATCAGATTTAGGTTAACTCAACTATGAATATCTACTATAGGATATGGGTATGGAATTACATTGTAAATTGTGCCACCCAAAGGTAATTCTTGCAGTTTTGAGAGTGGAACTGGAGAGAATTCTGGAGACAAACGGTCCCTGGTTTGATGGTAGGTTCTTCTGCATCCCAGTTGGGTGGCTTTAGGTGAACCAATTAATGTCTATGTATTAGTAAAGATAAGCTGGGTTATGCTTCGGTAACAAATAAGTCCAAAATCCTAGTGGCTTAATACCAGATAGGTTTATTGCTTGCCATATGACATGTCTAATGGGGATATGCACCACACCATCACTCAGGAAACAGGCTCACAGGGGTTCCCTCATCTTGGAGCTGTACCATCAGAAGGCATGGCTTCTTTGGTTGCCACAAAAGAGGAGATAGTTGAAGAATTGTGCGCCATTTCTTTACTGTTTGGGCCTAGATATGACACAAGCCACTCTTGCTTATAGTCCACTGGCTCTAATTATGAAGGGGCTGGGAGATGTAGCAGAGCTGGTGGAATGCTTGGTGCCTGCCATGTCTTTATGTCTGCTCTCCAATGCTGAAAAATGAGTCTAGCAATATCTACCACAAAAGGTTGCTCTGAAGATTAGCGATAAAAAGTCTAAGGCATCCCCTAGATCCTGAGTAAAACTGAGGTATTACTATGGCAACAGTAAGATCACTCTAGTGTGGTCAGCTTGTCAAAGTGCATCAATAAATAGGGAGTCTTACAGATACATTGAATAAGGACAAGTCTTATTTCATCAAATTCATTATGAGTTATCAAGAACCTTCTAGGCACTGTGCTTACAGCTGCAGACAATACAAAGGGAATTAAGATTCAGCTGCAAGCATCAGGAGCTAGTGTTAGTCCAGGAAGGCCCACAAATGTCCAAAATCCCAGTGGCTTAATACAAGATAGGTTTATAGCTTATCATGCAACGTGTCTATTGGGATATGCACCACGCTATCATTCAGGATGCCCACAAAATCAAACTGTGAAAACAATTAATGAAAATAGATGGAAAGATGCTTAACATTATTAGCCATTAGGGAAATATTGGTTAAAACCATGACATATCACTTCACACCCACTAGAATGGCTATAATAAATAAATAAATAAATATATATATATATATATATATATATATATATATATATATATATATATATATATATGGTAACAAGTGTTGGCAGAGATCTGGAAAAATTGGATCTTATGCATAGCACTGGGGAGAATTTGACATAGAGGGATCAGGTGACCACCTACTCCATTCTAAGGCATATACCCAAGAGAATTGAAGACATACATCCACTCAAAAACTTGTTTGTGGATGTTCATAGCAGCACTAGTTAGAGTGACCAACAAATGGAAACAACCCAAATGTTGATGAGCTGATGAGCTGATGACTGGATAAGCACAATTTCTGTGCCATGGAACACTAGTTGGCTGGTAAAAGAATGAAGTTTTGATATATGAAATAGCATGGACAGACCTTGAAGACGTCATGCTAAGAGAAATTAAGAAAAAAAAAGTAAATTTGTGGTTTCCAGGGTCTGAGGGGGTAGGAGTGGCTGTCAGGGGGTGCGGGCTTCCTATTTGGGGTGATGAAAATGTTCTGGAATTAGATAGTGGTGATGAATGCCCAACTCTTGTGAACATACTATTGACTTATGTACTTTAAAAGGGTGAGTTTTATGGTATGTGAATTATATCTCAATTAGCCAAAAAAGTCCTAGGAGGAAAAAAAAAAAAGAGAGAATTCAAAGAGGGTGGGGGGGGGCGGTATCTTGTTTGGAGAATCTGGAAAGCCTTAGTTCAAAGTCAGCCTGAAAGGGTAGAAGTGATTTTGCGGAGGAATGCGGATGAGGTGCAGGGGAGGGTGAAGTGCACGCACACAGTCTGAGAAGACACCCTGTAGGAGTTAGTTGTCCTTTGGGTCTTTTTGTTGATCTTCCCCCAGATGCATAGACCCAGGACCCTCGGCACCATATCTGAATTTCATGATTTCTCAGCCATGTTCATAGCTGACTGGACCAAGGTTGTCCCATGACTAAAGTTGGCCAGTTACATCCTGTCTGCAAAGTTTCTGTCACATGCCTGAGATTTCCAGATACGGAGAGGTAGACCTAGGTCCATGATGGCAGAAAGCTAGGTGGGAGGCGATCTTCAAGCACATACTAAGGTTGGCTGCCCTGATTCTTACCCGTTATGAGTCCTGGTTGCTCAGGATTTCTACGAATTCCATTGTACTCTCTTCAATAAGTCTTTTTGTTTCCCTTGGACACGTATAAATTTGTTTCTGTTCCTTGCAACCAGAAGAATCAGAGCAGATGGTAAGAAACCAGTCTGAGCACAGCATACAAGATGATGAGTATGGAAACATATTGGGATCATCTTCTGAAGACCGTTAAAACCGGGCTAAGAATATGTCTTTTATAAGGGGGGCCCTTGGCGTCTTTATGTCAATGAAATGTCTAAAGCCACCATGTAAGGAGACTGATCTAACAGCAATGAGTAAGAATAAATGGCTTCTCTTTAGTATTGGTTCCCCCTTCAGTGGAAATGTGTAGACATAGCCAATTTGATTGTACTTGTTGAATTATAATTCAGAAAACGGCTATCGAATTCCATATTAGCACACTTCTAGTTTAATGTATCGTGAAATCTTAAGTCCAACTTCATGCTTAGTATTCCTTCCTAGGTTTGAAGCTCAGTGTTAAAATACGACAATGATTTGATTGGATCTATGCCCCCAGGGCAGTTTCGGGTGGGAATTTACACACATCCTAGATCATCACCAATATTATGGGATGCTCGTTATGGAAGTGTCCCCATGGTAGAAAACGTAAGACTGTGCAGTGTGTAGTAATCATGCTTGTGACCTAAATTCACTGCTTTCTTACCCTAACAGGATGGTTGGCCTATGGGAAGAGGAGGGGGCCTCATCATTGGAGCCTCAGCCTTCAGGATCACCCACCATTTTTGTTGAAGACCTAAAGGTCCAAGCACCCAATGATCTGATATTCTTATGGAAATTAAGACAGGAACTAAATTTGTCAAAAGCTTAGTTATAGAAAAAAACTTACCATTTCATCTAAATATTCATTCAAAGTAAATATGTGCAGCCTCCATGATTTAAATTCAGGCTTTTTCTTATTCCTTTCCTTCTTTCTTCCTTCTTCTTTTCTGCTTTCCTTCTAAATATAGTTAAGACGAGTTACTCCTGCTCTTATGGGTGTGAACAGAGTTGAGACACTCTTGGCCTTTAAGTCATCACAGATCCTTTTCATCAGAAATATCTCTCCGGCTAATGTGTTTCCTCACTCAGTATGGAGTAAATTCAAAATGAAACACTGTGTTAATACCATGAATTCTTTTGGGAAATGCAGAATGGTGCAGCTAAATGTACCTTTCATTTCCTTATACAAAATAAACGGCATATAAAACTCCACCCTAAATCTCTCCACGTTTACTCGTTAAGAAGTTTTCCAGGTAAACTCTTGGGAAGTTCTTATGTGTAATGGTTCGGAGACCACACAGAACAGGGAGCACGTTGGGAGGGGCAGTGGCGCGCTCCAGTGACAGCCACCACAAGCCTTTCCTGTTCTGTCCAGTTCAGGAAGCACGGTGGTTTGCTGTCTGCCTTTGGTTCCTATCAAAGTAGTCTTTCAGATACGGATTGGGCACAAGCATTTATTGGGGAAGTGGCCCAGGAGCCACTGTGTGGGTGTGGAGGCAAGAGAGGAGAAAGGGAAGAAATCCAATAAAGACTATGTTAATGAGAGGATTATCACTGTGGGTAATCAGAGCTCCAATGGCCTGAGGAGCCTCTTAGGGGCACGTTGCAGGTGCTCTGAAATGTTTTCTGGATATTATCTGGAGTTTCTTTGGCATATTTAATGATTATGAACATGATAGAACTGGTAGAAAATCGAATATTTCCGGTAGTATAAAAAAAGGAACAAAATCATGTGTCTTTTGGATTTAGTCAATGACTCCCACCCCTTGAGTACTTTGTTACCCATTCACTCATCACCGAAGACCGTGCTTGTCAACGGGAAATTTAGTTTTTCAAAGATCATACAAGGGACAGCTTATTTCAAGATACTGGGAATCAACAGTTCACTGAAATATTCAAAGAAAGGGTCAGGGAAAAGCATATGACGGAGCACATCTCACATGGAGAGAATAAAACAGCTAATGTGAGTATTCAGTTGTTTGTTGCTTCTGCTTTCCATCACTCCCCTAGAGAATGATCTTTTCAAACACGTGTCTGATCTTGCCATTTCTCACTTAATACTCTTTGGCAAGTCTACAGCACCCACGGAAGAGAACTCAGACACCTGGCCCAGGCCATCAGGGCTTGGGCCCAAGCTCATAATTCTGGGATTCTCTTCTCTACACACCCACGCTCCACCCACACCACTCCTAATTACCAAAGCACATCCTAGTGTTATAGCTTGGATTCACCCTTTCTGTTCCCTCTCCCAGAAACATCTCTTCCACGTACCACCAGAATGGGTCACTCCCTTTGTTTATTCTCGCTATGCACTTTGTTTACACATCGGCTATATTATTATTTCAAATTGCAAAAAAACTTGTTTATGTGGATAGTTGCATCTACTTGGTTGTAGGAATAATATCTTATTCATCTTTATCTCTGGATCCTATCACTGTGTCTAGTTAGTAGAGAGGTGTTCTGGGAGCATCTACAGGAAGAAAAAAATTAATTGATGGATGGATGGATGAGTTGAAGATAAGAATAAGATAATGTTATCCTGAAGATCTATAATTATAGATCAAAAGTTCAGGAAGAAATATAAAATCCTTTAACAACATCTTTGTGAGTTTTTATTCAGGGAATTGTGTTTGTATTTAGTCCCTAAATCCCAGGATGAAGACATTTTACTATTACAGTTGCCCCAACGTAGAGAGAATTTGAAATATGTATATTTCAACTTGTTCTTACTGGTGTCTTCCAGACTTGTGGTTACCAATATGGCAGCCACTATTCATATATGGCTATTGTAAATTTGAAATGCAGCTACTGAGATTGAGGAAAAAAATAATTTTATTTGATTGTAATTAATTTTAATTATAATTACAAAACCCATACTTGCTTTAGTTAATGGGAAACTTTAAGTATTTTTGAAATAATTTCGGTATGTGAGCCAACTTTTTCAACTGTAAATTGTATGAAATCCAAACACAGACAAATTATTTCTGATGACAATTTAGCCCCTGAATCACAATGCGCTGAAGGTATAATATACACACTGGATTTCGAAGACATAGAGATTAAATAAGTTAAAATAAATAAATATTTTATTATTATTATTATTATTTAAAGATTTTATTTATTTATTCGACAGGATAGAGACAGCCAGAGAGAGAGGGAACACAAGCAGGGGGAGTGGGAGAGGAAGAAGCAGGCTCCTAGCGGAGGAGCCCGATGTGGGACTCGATCCCATAACGCTGGGATCACGCCCTGAGCCGAAGGCAGACGCTCAACCGCTGTGCCACCCAGGCGCCCCTAAATATTTTATTAATAATTTTTATCTCATTTACATATTGAAAACCTAATGTCGTGGATATATTGAATTGAGTAAAATATATTGTTTAAATTAATTTCACATTTCATTTTATTTTAATATGGCTACTAGGAAATTTTGAATCGCATATGTGGCTGGCATTCTATCTTTATTGCACAAGCCTACACTAGACCAGCACACGGTAGGGCTGAATTGTGTCTATTTCTCTCTGAAAGATAGTAGTCATCAGCCCCAGTTTGAATTTCCCCCATGGAAATTATGCCTTTTTAGTGCACCGAGGTAAACAGAAAAAAAGCACTTAGAGTTAGATATCACTAACTGAAATAATTTAGAAACATAGTTCATTGGTTAATTATTTATTGACTTTCCACTCAAAACCACGGGCTGTGCTTGGTTCTGTGATGCTGAGGCTGGGACTTGACAAATCCCATTTCCCAAATGTTCTTGTCATTAGGCTTCCTGTAGGTTTTGACCCATAGGAGGCACTAGAGGGTGGCTGGAAGGTGGGAGGAAGGAAGATGGTACTTTCTGTCTTACTGTTCCTGACAGTCTCACCCCAACAACATCCGTTTCTTCTAGCCTCAGTATATTCAGCACCCTACAACCAATCCCCAGCACCACCAGCAGAAGAACACCATCCACTCCACGGAAATCAGCACCACTTCTTTCTTTTTTCATTCCAGTCCTGCAAGTGGCAGCTACTTCTATAGCTGTTATTTCAGAGTTATGGCATTGTTTGCTTTTTGATATTTCATTTTGCAATACTGTGTCATTCCTTAAATACCCTTTTGAAATTTATAATGCAGTTCCATTTTCCGGATGAGAAACGGAATGGTCCATATACATTTGTAAATGTAACTACACTTAAAAATTTAACATTATAGGATAAATCATAGTAAAAACCTGGAAAATATAAAGATGAGATTATAATGAACACACTATAATCAAAGTTATGATACGCAGCTAAAGCAAGATTTAAAGGGAAATTTATAGCCTTAATTGCCTTTATTAGAAAAAAGAGACAAAATCAGTGACCTAGGATACAAATGAAGAAGTCTTAAAAAGAGCAAATCTTAAAAAAGAAAGATGGAAGCGAAGAAATAGGAGCAGAGATAAAGTAATAAAATTAAAGAAATGTAGGAAGAAATGAACAAAATCAAAACCTAACTCTTTGCAAAGACTACTATAGTTCTATCTGGTTATCAAGATTAAGGTAAGAAATAGAAGCTAAAAATAAAAAGAATTAGGCATAAAAGAACATAACTGCAAGTAGAGAAGAGAGTGAAGTTACAGGAGGAAGCTATGAACAATTTTCTATCATCAATTTGAAAAATACAAATAGAAAAATTCCTAGAAATATCAAATTTGTAAAACATGATTCACAATTAGGAAAGCCAAATAGAATTAAAGAAATTGAATCACTAGTTAATGATTACTATTTAAAAAAAAAAAAAAAGCAATGCATTTTACATGCTAATTCAACCAAATAGTCAGGGAAGATTTAATATTTGCTTTCTCCTATCTGATCAAGAGAAGAGAGAAAAATGCGAGAATATTCTACCCTTCATTTTATGAGTCTGGAATAACCTTGATACCAAAATTAGAGAAAGACACTGTGAAAAAATATGAATAAAATTAATTTATGAATATAAATGACATTATATGAAATAAAAGGCTACAAAATGAATTAAGCAATGTGCAGAATAATCAATTTGAGATTAACCTAGAAACATAAGGGTAATTTTAAATTAAAAGACAAATTGATATATTTTACCATTTTAACAGAATAAAGGAGTAAGTCTATATAAACAATTGATACAGAGCCATTGTTGAAGTTCAAAACCTATTTATAACTTGAAAAATCTCTTAGCAAACTAGAAATAGAAATTGGCTCTGTGAACTTTCAGAACCCAATGGCACACTCAGTACTAACCTTTGTATTCTAGTAACAGTTAAATAAAGACAAGTGGCTCCCATGTCACTGCTCAGTCCAGCAGTGTGTTAGACTAGCTAGGAAAAGAAGCAAGACAAATCAATATAATTATTACAATATCAATAAGATTATAAGAAAATAAGCCAAACTGGAATTATTAATAAAATTAATAAGTGGATTTCGGCAAGTTGGCCGGATACGTGTCTGACTTATTCAATTGATCATATCTCTATAAAGAGTTATGATTAGAACATGTTGCTTTAAAAACAGCATTTACAATAGCAACAAAAATACAATGCACCCTGGAATAAATTAAAAATTTCGTGATTTTATAGGAACTATTAATTTTATAAACTTTAACTACGGCTGTATGCATGTACGTATAATTATATGTATGTAAAAATAAGGATATGTACATAAAATAAGAATAACATGCATATTTATTTACATCTATACCTATATATCTCTTTATTTTGTATATATGGGCTATGTGTTGGAATAATGCAATGATGTTGAGATGACAATTCTACCCAATTCAATCTATAAATTCAGTGCTATTTCAAAAAAAAAAATCTATAATTTCATGGAGTTTGACAACTCATTCTAAAATTTATGATAGAGCAATGGGCCAAGACAATTATAAAGATCAATGTGGTGAGACTTGACCTCTCAGATGTGAATGTTTGCTATAAAATTATACTAACAATGGAGACAGGGAACAAAATAAAGAGCATTGAGATAGAACAGAAAATCTAGAGCCTGAACCATACACCCATGGAAACCTCATCTATGAGATAGGTGACACCACAGATCAGAAAAAGCCAGCTGCAGAACCAGATAAGCACAATATTTTGACCTGATAGAAATTCATTTATAACTCACAGGAAGTGCCGATTGCTAGGTGCTTCTCCTGAAAGCTATAATTCAAGGACCTATGTTTTCAATCTTGTGATTCTAGCATCTTCCACACATGGTGACCCTGTCCACCTCAATCAACGAACTCAAGTTAGTGGGGAGAGAAGCATGGGGTGCCATGGGCAGGACTGTTTCTGTGGGCCAGGCTTGGAAGTGCGCACATCATAAACACTCATGTGCCATCGGCTAGAGCTCAGTGGTATTGTACCAACAAACTTCAAGGCTGACTGTCTAGCTTGCTGGGAGGAGGAAGAGAAATTAACTTTGATGAATAGTTTATTAGTTCCTGCCACAATTTGGAAATGGTGGACTATTGGATGGATGGTGCAGGATAATTGGTTTTGCTTTGAGAATAAGAAGAGAATTAGACTTTCTACGTCACTTCATTCATGAAGTGCATTCCAAGTGGGTTAAAGACCCGTGTAAAAGCAAACCTCAGAAGAAAATGAAGACAGTATCTTTATGGTCTTAAGGTAGGCAAGAGTTCTTTTTTTTTTTTTTTTTTAATGCAGGACTCTGAATCTCTAATCAAAATGGAAAGACATACATGTTACTGAAATTACTAATGACACCATAAAAAATTGAAAATATAAAGCAATGAGTATAACCAAGAAGACATCAGTAATCAGAATATATAAAGAATACCTATAAAACGATAAGAAAAAAATATAAGCAACCATAGAGAAAAAACTTGGTATAGGATATGAATAACCAGCTCAGCAGAAAGGAAATCTGGAACACCAAAGATGTCGAAAGATATGCAAAATCACTATAAATCAAGGAGACAAAATACCATGAGAATGACAATTTTTAAAAGTAAATCGATAATACAAAGAATTGACAAGGATATGTATAAGTGGGATGTTTTAGACATAGCTGTGGGAGTATAAATTGGTACAAATACTTTGGAAAATGAATGACAATATCTAGATAAAGCCATTCATGTTCTGTGACCCCAGAATTTCATTTCTAACTACTTACCCTAGAGAAACTACAGAGGGGAGCCATGTGTGAGAATTTTCACTGCGGCTTTGTAACAGCAGAAGACAGAAACAACCTAATATCCATCAACAGAAGAATGTATTAACATTCTGCTATATTCATACACAAAATAGAGATACAACAACAACATGACAAAACTCCCCAAATTGCCATGTTTAGGAAGAATGGAGGGGGGGTGGCAATTTGCTGAACGTTATATATCATATAGTACAAACATTATAAAGTTTAATACTGAAGTAGTCTATATTATATCAGGGATACAAGAAAAACTGTATAATTTTATGGGAGGGAGAAGTCATCACTTTAATACGGTAATTGGTTGACTCTAAGGAGAGAAGAGGAAGATGTTTGGGAAAGAGGTGAATAGAGGTCTTAACTATTTGCAATGATGAATTTATTTTATAGAGAGAAAGAGGGAGAGGGAGAGAAAGAATACCATTTTTCAGTAGACACATATATGGATAGTCGGGGACAGTGGTGTTCATCATATTATCTGCCTGCCTTTGGGTATGCAGAAAATATTGCATAATTAAAAATGTTTAGAAATAACAGTCTCTGATCTTACCTTTCTCCGGGTATCTCTCCCCAACACACCCCATAAAAAGGCTGTGAAACATTCTGTGATTCTGTTTCCTCTGCCCTGAATGACGACTCTTAAGCATGCTTTTTTGGGCATCCCATAACATTTACTGTTGCACTGAGCCCACCTGGGAGAAGCAGGGTCAGCTTTTGAGAGCAAGTTCTTCAAGGACTAAAACTTTATTTATTTATGTATTTATGTATGTATGTATGTATGTATGTATGTATGTATGTATGTATGTATTTGAGAGAGCGGGGGAGTAGGGGAAGGGTAGAGGGAGAGAGAGAGGTAGACTCCTTGCTGAACACAGAGTCCTAACGGGACTTGGGGCTGGATCTCACAACCCTGAGATCATGACCTGAGCCAAAATCAAGAGTCAGATGCTTAACCAACTGAGCCACTGAGAACCCCAAGGACTAAAACGTCAGTTTGCTCTCTGCTGTTACCAGACCCAGCCAAATGGAAGAGCTGCCTAAATTCCGGTGCCATTTAAGAAGCTCTGAAAATGAACACACAGATATGTGCACATACTCATAGCTTAACCTGTGGGGTGATGGACATAGCCACCCAAAACCTAACCCATCTGTCAATGGTGCTACAGACCACTGAAGAAGAGACTATGATTGTCCATCTATAATCTGTGTAACTGTGAAGAACCCTCATGCAGGATCCTGGGTCGGCAGCTTAACAGAAGAGAGGGAAATGCAAAAGATTAGTGTGACTGTGACATTTTTCATGCCACCTGTGCCTGTGAGCTGCTTTCAGAAACCATTCCTTTGATGAACTGGGGATGATAAAAATAAGTAGAATTGTAAAGTCAGGATAAGCAAGTAATATAAAGGTAGAAAATTATTATTCAAAATTTATTAAGTTGATTGCTATTATACTTGTTTATTTTAAATGCCCTAACCATAATAATGTATATCCATGTAACCTTTTGTGATTTTAAGTAGAGTGACCATACACTTTGGTGTGCCCAGGACAGTCCTGGTTTATCCTTGGTCATCACTAGCACTTCCTTGGACTCTCAAATTGCCCTGGTGTGGATACCCCATTTTTTAAAAGATTTAATTAATTAATTAATTAATTTATTTATTTATTTAGAGCGTGAGTGGGGGGAAGGGCGGAGAGAAAGGGAAAGAGAGAATCTCAAGCAGACTCTGTGCTGAATGCAGAACCCAATACAGGGCTCCATTTCAGAACCCTGAGATCATGACCTGAGCTGAAATCAGGAGTTGGACACTTAACCCACTGAGCCACCCAGGCACCCCCGTGGATACCTTTTTTTAAGGCAATTTTGCGACAACAAAATCTCTGTCTGATACTCGTCTTTGGCAGGAATTTGAGAGGGATTTAGTGTTTCGCTTTGTCTCTCTGAACGGGTTCCCTTGCTGGTACCAGTAAAGAGGAGAGCCCATCTTTTCATCCCTCATTTTTTAATCCATCTCCCGCAAGTCACCTTAGTTCTCATTTTAATTAACTCTCTTCTCTGTAATCTCAACCCCTGGAAGAAGTCGTCCTGATTTCTCATCATGATGGACTATGGATTTTGTCTAGCCCACTGCAAAGTGAACACAGGTGGCCCCTTGTTCAAATGTTAAGAATTTCAAGATGGCGACAACGGATTATTAAACCATGGGGACATGTACATGCAAGGACTTATGTGTCTGGACTGGCCTCGTGCTCAGAAATCCAGCCTTGACTCTCATCTGAGCCAGTGGCCGTTTCCCCCTTTCTAGTCTGCCCACACTCACCAGGCTCTTCCTCCAAGCCATATCTCATCAGGGTATCTCTGCTTCCAACTCTGCTGATGCAACGGCTTGCCACCGCTCTTGGTCCTGCATGATCGTCTTGTTCTCCCACAGATTCACCAACCTCAGAGTCCACCAAGCACCCCTCACTTGCTTTCCTCATTCAGCTACACTGGCCACCCCTTAACTAGGCTTTCTCAACCTGGACATGGTTTTGCCAGATAATTCTTTGTGGTGGGAGCTGTCCTGTGCACTGTCAGAGAGTTAGCTCCATCCCTGGCCTCTACCCACTAGATATCAGTAGCACCGCCCCTTCCAAGTTGTAACAACTAGGAATGTCTCCAGACATGTCACTTGACTGTAGAATTACCCACAGCTGAGAGCCACTGATGTAGACCCTTCACTTAGTATTCTCCATACCACACAAAGCTTCCATGCCTGTTGCTCCCTCAGCCTGGAGAGCTCTTCCTATCTGTTCTGGATTCCTCTTGATTTTTCCTACAGATCCTGGCCTACGATGGAAGCTCCCACTCAGAGGCCAACCTTACCCTCTAGGTGACCACATGGATTTTTCTTCCCCCTTGTATTCCTAACACATAGCAGCTAAAACAGTGCCTGGCACATAGTAGGCTAACGGTAAATATTTGCAGAAGTCACTAATCAAGGTACTAGATAGGATCAGATGAGAGAAAGACATTAAAGTATTCTAGAAAATGATATGACAATAAGCATTACACTGGATTTGGATTCAAATCTTTGATCTAACTTTCAGATAATATGAGATTTAAATGCATTAGTGTATATAAAGACACACTATACACTAATAAAGCCCACACAATGTTAGTAGTTATTACTTTTTATATTCTCCAAGTTAATTTAGAATATTTTCCATAAATACTAACTGCATACTCAGCCGTTTGGCAGGCTCTGGGAGGGACAAAGGGCAAGGACACAGACTGTGCCCTAAATGAGCTCACAGTCTAAGACTGTCTTCAGCCCCTCCTTATGTAGCAGGAGAAATCGGTGTGATTATCTCCATTTCCAGACATAGATATGGACTTGTGGGAAAGGTTAAGTGACTTGTCTTAGGTAGGAAGAGCAGAGCCAGGATTCCAGTGGATTCTTCCACATCCACACTGCTCTTTCCCTATTGTCACCTTCTTCTTACCTCCAACCATCAATGGCCACACAGGGTGAGGGTTGGCTGCTCCTCTTATCCAAGGCCATCCCTCAATAGCTGAAGAAGGTCCTCATGGCCGACCCACCTCAGGATCCCCTTCCTGGGCCTAGGATCCTGCTTTCTCATCTGTGGTGTGGGCAAGGTAGCCATGTTCTGTAGGTCTCCATTTCCTTGGCAATGGAGGGACAGATCAATGCCCACCAATCAGGATAGTGTCAGGGCTAAATGACAGAGGCTGTGTGAAGGCGCTGAGGAGTTGACTGGCCTGCCCTCTCCGTGATGACTAGCCCTGGCCTCCTTGCTTCTCCCCACTAACCTTTGGATGTGCACAATGTGCTGGGTTCATGGCTGGATTCCAGGATACCATGGTGCACACAGCAGATGTCACTCCTGCCCCCTTGGGATTACAGAGAGGGAGACAGACAATAGACAACTGAGTCACCTCACAGATTTCTGTATTTATCACCGTTGTAGGGAGGAGAAAATTACAGTGTCTACAGTGGGGTAACTGACCTAGCTTTCCTGGACCCCTGACAATCAAGCTAAGATCTGAAGAATAAGAAGGGGCTGACCAGGAAGACTGTGTGTAGGGGGGTATTCCTGGCAGAGAGCCTAGTGTGGGCAGAGGCCCTGAGGCCACATGATGCTTCAGGAAAGAAAGATAAGCAATGATACTGAACACCGGTGGGAGGGGGAATACAGCATTTGCTGAGGGCAGAGGAGGGCAGAGCTTGTGGTGTTATTTTAAGGGTTGGGAAGGCCATTGGAGACTAAAACAGGGGGTGCCATTGGCATATCATGGACACATGTGGAAGACTGGTTGACATGACCAGAAGTCCCTGGCATGTTAGGAGGCCATCACAGTCTGCAAATTGCTATCTAAGTAACCAAAGACTAAAAAGTCAAAATATCTGTTTTCCATGGCTTGGTTTGGGTCCATCTTCCAGGATGCTGCAGAGAAAAAACATCCTTGGAAGCCAGCTTGGGCCAGTTGCCACATGTGCCTCAGGCAGGAGCCATAAGTCTCTCTTTGAAGTCCCCTTGCCATGTCAGGGACAAAGGGCCAAGTGACAGAACCCAGAAGGAACATGGCTTCTTGTCCCCAGACCAAGCTGCCGTGAAGACAGAAGGGTTCTCCACACACAGGTGGGGGAGCTCTACCATTTCCCTCCCTGCCAAGTGGACTCTCCTCAGTAGAAGGAGCTGGTCTTCAAGAGACCAACAGAGAGTGGGGTGAGGGCCAACCAATTTAAGAACGTCTGCATTGATGAGTCTTCTAACCCTGTGGTCCTCTCTGCTGCACTGGGAATGACAAGCAGAAGACAACAGAGCATCTCGACAATGCAGGTTCTGGAGGACTTTCTCCATCCTCCCAGTTCATAAGGATATCAAGCCTTCCTAGAAGGCATCTGATAATTTAGCTTAAGCTGTGGAATGCAAACCCTCTCTCTTTTTCCTCATAGTGCACAGAAAATCTCATTATATGAATCAGACACAGGGAGCCTGATCTTGTAGATAGGAGAGCAGGGGGTCTAATTCATCCCTACCTTGTACTCCACCCCAGCTGGGACAAGTACAGCAGCAAAACTCTAGGTGAAGCAGCCGGAACCCTGGATCTTGTGACTGGTCTTCATCATTATGGCCCCAAACTAAGAAAAAAATGCACATGGCCTCAGGGCAAGGAGAAAAGACCTCAGCCCTGGTCTTGTCCTCTCATTTCCATGGGCAGCATGGTGTGCTATGTGGAAATGACCTCCATCCAGACTTGGGGTACCAGGTCCATGCTTCTTGCCCTCTTGGGCAAGTCTCTCAAGGGAACTAAGCCATCTCCTCCATTATCAGAAGGATGGGGACAGAGAGCCTGGCCCAGAGCAGGATTGAGCTGCATGCTGACCACTCACTCACTCAACAAGAGCCTTGTGGAGAGCCTCTTGGGAACCATGCCAGTAGGTGCTGTGGGTTGTATTAGTTTCCCAGCATTGTCATGGCAAATCACCACAAATTTGGTGGCTTCTAGCAGCTGAAATTTATTTTGTTACCATTCGGGAGCCCAGAGATCCAAAATCAAGGTGTTGACAGGAGTAGCTCCTTCTGGAGGCTCTGAGGGACAATGCCTCCATGCCCCTCTTCTAGCTTCTGGTGGCTGCTGGCCATCCATGGTGTTTCATGGCTTGTAGAGCCACCACTTGCTTCCGTCCATCTCCACATGGTTTCCCCTCGGTGTGTTTTTGCATCTATTTTGTAAGGACTTGTCATTGACCCTAGGGCCCACCCAAATTCAGGACAGACTCATCTGGAGATCTTGACTTTAATCCTATCTGCCTAGAGCTTCCAAGTAAAGTCATGTTCTGAGATTCCATGTAGACGTATCTTTTAGATGTCACAATTCAACCCATGATGGGGATGAAAATAAGTTTAAAAACACAATCCCTGCCCTAGGAAATTGCATGGCCTAGAGAGGCGCCCCTTCACACACAGGCAACGGCTGCCTCACCCACCTTTCCGAGCCTCGGTTGCCTTGTTGGCCCATGGGGAGCCACCTGTGCAAAGCCATGGAGAGGAAAAGAGGCAGCTCATGGAGCTCTGGCCTCAGTCACTGGCACTTGCTATAATGATTGTTCATGTTTTTCTGGGTGTGGACAGAGCTCTGCCAGAGACTCCCAAGGAAATTTGGTCTGATCTCTTGAGAGAGGGTGACCCCTAGCTCAGAATCTCCATCTCGACGCCTGAAAAGCATGGAGAAAAGCCAATGCCCAGATCCCAACCTGGGCCAACTGAATTGAATCCTTCAGAAGTAGAGCCTGGGCACCAGGGTTCCACATGAGCCTGATTCACAGTGGGGGTTGAGAGCCTTGGCTGTACTTAAGGATGAGTAAGAGTGGACCTCTCCAAGAGGAGGGGCATTCTAGGCAGAGGTGACAGCTTTGTCGGCTACTGGAAACTGGCTGGTGTGCTGTGTCCAACCTGATGCGACAGTTGTCAGGGGAGAAGAACAGCAGCGGGGGTGGGGAGCTCTGCACGAGGCGCCAAGGAGGGGAGGGGCTTTCTCCCCAGGGCAGGGGTCCTGGTGGTGCCTAGCTAGCAGGGTGCCTGATGGACAGTTAGTGCCTAATTAAGAGACAGTGCATGTGACCTGGCTAAGCAGCAGATGGGTCAGAGTCAGAGACCTAAATCATGTTTACAGGCAAGGCAAGGAGCAGCTCGGGCAGCCCCATTTGGTCTGCTTTTGATCCTTAATCCCAGCCTCAGGTGGGTGCCCCTGGAGCCAGACAGCACTAATCAGGGTGACAGAAGTAATACAATGAACCCAAGTGCAGCAGGGTCGGGAAGACAGAGCAAGAGAGAAGGGGAAAAAAAAGAGTCTTCATGGGATAAAATTACCACTCAAGACAGGGCTAAGAGGCAGTGGGGCGGGCTCCCCCGCCCAGGAGTCTGTCCCGGCTACCCCAGCCTCCGCCAACGGGAGAGCAGATGCTCCCAGTCTGCGATGGGAGCCTGGGGAGTGGCTGACCCAAGCTCCACAAGGAGAGGGAGGCTAGGATATCATAGACAGGGGCCTTCTGAATGTGATGGAAGAATCTGGAATAAATGGATGGGCCACCGGAAGCAGACTACTGAAAATCCTGTCCTTTCTCTCCTGTGATGTGCCGAACCAAACCAAACCAAAACAAAACAAAAAACACAGCCGACGTTGACGTCTATGTTTCAAGTTTAATGAGCACTTTAAAAAAATCCCAAGATACTTAAATGAATAAATTCTTTCTTTCAAAAACGAACGGAGAGAGAAAGGAAAGACAAGATGATGGCTCTGAGATCTGTCTGCCACTCATGCTTGGATACCGATCACTTATCTGGATAATTAAGCAGTATCAGCGAGCAACCAGATCCCCGAAACTTGATATTAATCCGTCCCTCTTAATAGTAACCCGGAGCTGGCGCGGCAGAACTCAGCCGAGACTCCTAATCCCCCTTTGCCAGTGTTCCAGCAGCAGCACACGGCCACGCTTTCCCAGAATGGTTCGAGACGTGCTATCAGCGGCTTAAACCTCATTTCGGCTTTGAATCAAAGTATATTAGGGAAGTCTAAGAGAGTCAAGATGACTGCAGATTTCACAGGGAGGGAATAATTCATAACTGCTCTGCCAGTGGGCCAGGGATGAGGTGACTAGTTTTCACGCTTGTTTCTCTCAGAGGTTTGTGTTCAGACCAGAGGCAGCCAACAGCAAGCTCTCTCCAAATTCAGGGCCTCGGGGACTTGGTGTCGGTGTCCACCTGGCCCTGTGTCTCCAGGCCAGGCCAGGTCTCTACACCAACATGCTACATGCCCCCAGTGGGGAGGAGAATTTCCCCAGCATCCCTGTCAAGTTTCCAAGTCTGTCTGTCCACTTGGGGCCTTGTTTCTGTCTCTTGGCTCTATCTTGCCCAGCATCTCTCTCCTTTCTCATGGATAAGACCATATCTTACTGTTCCTTGGCTCCTAAGTGGGCTCAGCCTGCAGGATTACAGCTTGGCTTTTTGGAGTTTCAGAAAACAGACACACTCAGGTTGATTCAGTCAACAAAGGTCTCTTTTCCAGCACATGTGGTTTCGAGTAAAAGAGAAAGCAGGAGAAACCCACGCACAGGCCGATTTGCAAGCCTATGGTGCATTTGGGGAAGTTCCCACTCCATTCCTGATTGTCTTCCTGGCTTTCTTCACTTGGGGCTCCACCATCTTGCTGCCTTGGTCCCCCTCTGTTGCCAACTTTGTGGCCCCTGCCTCCTTCCACCAACTGCCTTTCTCTGGAAATCTATATCAAATCCTCTTCCAAAAGGGCTCTGGTTGCTTCAAACTCTAGCAGAGGTGGGAGACACTCAGTCTATGGTGATCTCATGGAGTCACCTCACAACCTGGCAACATCTAGGACAGATTCACTGCCATGTGCCAATCTACTTGGCCAAGATTGGAGCCACAGGGACAGGGCACGGAAGCCCAAACTGATAGAACGTCTCAAAGGCCACGGTACTCAGAGCATCTGGGACTCTTCTCCAGTGCTTCTGGAATTAGCCACCAATTCTCCTTGTTTCAGATTCTTGCAGAAACTATGCCAGGAATAGAGACAGTTTCCTGGGATGAGTCCTTGCGTGCAGGTTGGTGCCCCAGGCCAACCTTATAAGAGAGGACAGTGCCACATCAGAACGGAATGAGCTAATTATAAAGTCCAGAGTGTGGATGGGTACGGCCAGCGCGAACTGATGTGAAATCTGGTCCATGTGGAAGTTCCCCCTTGGAAGAGCCTCAAGCTGGAGGTTCCCAAGAGAGGCTGGAGGTGGGTCACAAGCAATTATACCCAAAGAGAGATGGGAAGCCATGGTTGGGACCTGAACAATGATGCTAGAGCTGGAATTGCAGGACTGCTCCAACAGCAGAGGCCGAGGTGGGCAACGGAGTTTGGTTTTGGTACAGGCTGTGAACGCTGCTAGCTTTCCCTTGCACTGGTGCTGGCCATGGGTCCCCAAAGGGGTCAGCTGGTCTAAAGGCTCACTTAATCTGGCTCAATAGGAGGGTGATAAATAAGGAGGTCCTGTTGGGCAGAAGCATCAGGGCAACGGGATCAAGGCCAAACCAGAAAGACATTCAGTGGCTGTGAGCTGAGTAGATGCATTGGCAGGACAGGAACAAGTAGGCATGGGAGGCGCTCCCTGACAGGCAGGTGTCCCCTAGGTGGGGGAAGCCCAGGTTCGGATGTCTGTGACTCTCACCCCTTCTCCACAGAAGACCCTTTCTCTCTTCTTTCTCTATGTTCCTCATGCCGTTTTTCTTTTTCTTTTCTCCCCCCCCACCCCCCAACTATCTCTACTCAGAAAATACAGCTTGTGAAATTGAGATGACATTCACATAACATAAACTTAACTATTTCAAAGTGAATGATTTAGTGGCATAATGGTTGCACAATATAGTGAATGTCTCATGACTCCTGACCTACTGCACACCCCCGGGAATCTGGAGCTTCCCCTTATCCCTCCTTCTCAGCTTTGTGTCACCTTCCCCAAGGGAGCTTCCTTGATACTATTGCCTGTCCCCTGCAGGGGCAAGCCCTGCCACTTATTTGGCCGGGAGGGGGGGGGGGGGTTGGAGTATTTCTCCTAGGTTTTTAGTAAGCTCCAAGGAGGTGGCTGGAGAGTCAAAGACAGTATGTTTTCTGTGTAAGGTGCAGAGCTGAACAACTCCCTTGTCGGGAGGGGTGGCACTCCCTGGAGCGTCCTGTGCGGCACAATTGCGAGTGAGTTTGTCAGCTCCCTCCAGCGAGGGAGGTCTGCTGTCCAAGTAACAGATGATACACAGCAGACCAACCAGAGCGTGCCGGACCCCTGGCTCTTTGCAGTGCCAATGAGTGGGTGTCCCAGAGTTGGGAGGAAAGAGACAGCTTTGGGGTACCCCTGAAGGAAGGGTGATACCAGAAGAGCCAAGGTAAGGGGCCGGAATGATCACGCACACACCCTTTGTTCATGCGCGGTTCCGCCGGGTTCTTCCCACCCCCTTCTCATAATTGCGTTCCTGGTAACCAGCACTAGAAAGGCTGACAAAGGAAATGAGGTTGAATCCCTCAACCAGGTGATGCTGGGAACTTGGGGTCACCCAGGGATTAGGAGGTACACAAAGAGACAGGGAGCACACAGATGCCTTAGGGCCATAGGCATCCAGACTAGCACGGTCTTCAGGGAAAGGCTTTTAACCTGAGCTCCAAAGACCAACGGGGGTTTCTGGAAGTTTGACAGAGCTGCTGAAACTGTGCTCAGTGTCACCTCTGTTTAGAAATCCCTCTTTATGCTTACCTTCCCAAACTCCTAGCTAGGGTTTGAAATCCCACATAATAAAAGAAAGGTCCTATGCCTGACTATCTTTTTTACCATTATCTTGGCAAAGATAGGTAAGGGGAAGGAAGGGCAGGAAGTAGTAGGGGAGGAAGAGGAAGGAACAGAAGAGGGAAAATGTGTCCTCGTGGCTGGGCTTCTGCGCTAGGGAAGATAAAACAAGGTGGTCACTTAAAGTCTGTGTGGAGTGGACCTTGAATTTCCAGACTGCACGCAAATTTCAGCTTTGACCTGAGACTCCCCTGTGTCCTCTGAGCAAAAATGCAGAGCACAGAATCTGTTAAAATTCAAATGTATGTAGATACACACCCAGAAACGTAAATATATTGTGAGACTGGTGGTTTAAAAGGATGCCTATTGTGTAGAACCAGGAAGACAGGATTTCGAGTGCCTGTCGGAGTGATCTTTGGGAGTGGACATCTGACAATGTCACACCTACCTAGAGCTCCCCAGTGACTTGTCATTGCTCTTTGGGAAAGACCCGTAACTTTGAGGGACCCACAAAGCCCCGTGTGCTGTTGGGGCTCTGTGTCCTCATACAGATTCCAGCCCTCCTCTTTCCCGGGTGGCCCCAGATTTCAGCGGGAAGTTGGATGGTGCGTGTTCTTCCCCAATTTAACCCCTTGTACGTCTCTGCCTGGACCCCCTTCACAGCACCCAGGCCCGCCGGCTTGGTCTGAGTGGGTGCCCTCGCTCCTCACCTCCCAGTGTAACCTTGTCTCTCCAGGACGCCTTCAATGACCCCGCTTCACCAGGACGGGGTCACAGTGTCCATTCTGGGACCTCACTGGATTGTTCCTTCGGGACACCTGTGAGTGATGTGGGCATAAGGACACTGACCCTGAGGGTTTTTATGGTTAGAGATAAAGGGCATGAAGAGGCCTGGGGTGTTTGCAGATGCAAACACACTGGGTCAGCCCCCCAACCCCCCGGGGGCCAGCAGGCTTATTCTCCAGATGCCCCAATAGGACTCCTTGCTCTTTTGTCCTCATGGCTTGTCCCAGCCCTGGACGGAGTGACTGCCACACCTGCGAGGAGCAGGCAGCTTGTGGAGGTCAGTCTGCTGGGTGGGACCAGCCCCTGCCAAGCTGGAGCCAGGGCAGGGCTCCATCCCTTGTTTATAAAATAACAGTGATCCCCACTTCTCAGCGACAAAGAGGAGGGTGGCGGGGGGAGGGGGCGCCCATGTATCAACAACCAGGAGTGGCTCGACCTTTACCTTTTCATTTTTATTTGCACAAAAACGGTAAAATGTTTTTACAGGCTAAGCCAACGGTGCTCGGAAGCTGAATTAGAGCGTCCTTAATTAATATGTCAGAATATAAGAAATGATGAAAATATGTATAATTAAATTCTTGCACTAAAACAGGATTTGAAAATGCGACGGAAATAGCACCGCTTTTCTCTCTCTCTCTCTCTTTTTTTTCCTCCCTTTTTCCCCCTCTCCCTCCCCGACCTCCTCCCTCTCCTTTCTCCAGAAAAATAATAATAATAAAAAAAGGAAGCGTCGAGGCTGTGGCAGCTGCTGCCTGTGTCGACCTCAAAGGAGGGCTGGGTTGCTAGAGCTGACAGCCTGGTCACCCCCAAAATTAGACACAAATTGTCGAGATTAAAAATTCTCCCCCAATCAGGTGCCGACTGCCTTATTTTCATACGAAGACGCCGCAGGCTCTGTGCTATGACAGCTGGGCACGTTGGTTCCCATACAGGCTCACACGGTGATAAGGCTGTTCGAGACAGGTGCTCAGCAGAGCCGACATCGCGAATAAATCTACCGTTATGTGGCGCGGGGGCAAGAGTGAGGGTTATTCATTTATTTACTTACTTACTTACTTAGGCTCCTGGCATGATGCAAAGGTGTTCCTGGGCATGACCCTGCAGGTTGATGAGACAATTTACTTGGCATTAGCAAAAACTCACGGGGGCCGGTTCCCCAATCCAAGCAGGGCTGGGTCTCTCGGGGCCCCATCCCCCTGTCTCCAGAAAGTCCAGGGGACAGAGCTGCCTGGTGTTACCCGAGAGGGGGAAATTTGGGGCTTTCTGAGACCAACAGGGGACTCATTCAGACACAGGGACACAGGTATCTGCTTCTTTGGGACACAAAAGGAAAAAAATCCCTCTCTGGTCCCTGGAGGTAGAGGGTAATGAGGCAGAGTTTTTTTGGTTTGTCTGAGGAGGGGCTGGACTACTGGGGAGATGTTTTTGGGGGTTGCTCTGTCTGCCTTACCCCCATGAATGGTGATTCCCTCCCCCCCAAATGGCCTGCAGGGAGGCAAAGGGGAGGCCTTTCTCAAATGGGTGGCACTTTCTACTGTAATAAGATGCCCATTTGTGGGGAAAGTGGGGTAGGTGGTTCACAAGGACATGAGGAATGAGACCAGCATCTTTGTGAGACAAGATTCATTCAGTAAATCTGGAACGGAGACATTCTGGGGCACCTGGTCAGGTGTTAGGCCTTGGAGATGGACCGAGAATCAAACCCTGGGTTTATCACCATCCCCGTGAGACCATAGGCCAGGATTCAAATCTGTCATCTATAAAATGGGGACAATATTACCCACCCCCAAGGGTTGCAGTGAAAATTAAATAAAATAATAATTAAATAAAATAATGTATGTGATTATCTGAGTAGATCTGGAGAGGAGTTCTCCAGAGAGCCCTGCTGGGAAGGGACTAGAAAACAGTCCCACCTCTCAGACCCACATGTGTACCTTTCCAGAGCCAGTCCACATCTGGTGACGGAGATCGGTGGAGGTGCGTGGGCCTGGCCACCTGCCGCCCTGGTCCCTGCCCCTGAGCAGCGGTTCTCCTCCCAGGGCAGGGCTGGCTGCCGTCTTGCTGGATCCCGTCACGTGCGGCTCGTGTGTCTGCTTACCTGCCTCCTCTCCCTTCCTTTCCCAGGTATGGGTCCAACATAAGCATCTCGTTCCATGTCAGCTTCTGCTTCCTACAGGCTCAAGCTGGACCGGATCCTTGCTCCCTTCCAGCTTGGAGTGAGTGGTCCCAATGGCGACCTACCATCTGCCATGACAGCCTCCTAGAGAAGTCACATAGGAGGGAGTGAAATCTACGGACACGGATGCCCAACCAGCTGTCCTGAGCTATCCCTTTCCTGAAGAAATGCCACATCCCCAGAGAGGGGCTTGACTTGCTGGGAGCCTATTGGGAAAAAGAAAGAATGGAAGAAAAAGAGAAAGAGAGTCATAGAGAAAATGTTTCCTCGGCCTATCCTGGGTTTAGGAAATGAGAGAATTCTGGTCCCTGGAGAAGTATTCTCAGCGAGGTGGAGACTTTCAGCAGAGCCCACTGTCAGTCCCCTGGAGGCCAAGTCACTGAGTAATATTCTGATCACCAATCTGGATGCCTGAGTCTTTTTCTTTCTTAAGATTTTCTATTTATTTACTTATTTGAGAGAAAGTGAGAGAGAGAGAACGAGCAGGGGGAGGAGCAGAGGGACAAGCAGACTCTGCGCTGAGCACAGAGCCAGACACAGGGCTCGATCCCGCAACCAAGAGATCACGACCAGAGCTGAAATCAAGACTTGGGACGCTCCACCGACTGAGCCACCCAGGCGCCCCCTGAGTCTTTTAATTTTAGGGAGAAAGACCACAGAAATCCATCTTACACGGGGCGCCAGCAGTGACTCTGGATAAAGACATGGGCTGGCTTGGATCCAATGTCAACTCTGCCATTTGTAAACAGAGTCCTCTGAGCCTCGGCTTCCGGGCCTGTCTCATGGAGCAGATGAGCGGACATATGGAATACGCCTCACACTGTTCCAGGCACTGAGTGGAAGGACATGATGGAGCCATTCCTTGGCCTCCTGCAAGCACCCTGGCTTGACTTGGGAGGCTTGCAACTCACTTGCCAGGTTTTGTCTGCCTGCTGTGCATCTCTGGACCACTCAGTCAGCTTCTCTGAATATGAGGCATCTTATCTCTAAAGTTGATGTCAGACAGTCTAGGAGTCTAAGTTTCTCCTCCCACCTCCAGCCAGTGTCCCTCACTGGGGACTTGGCACTGCCGTTTCCCTGCCTCTCCCATGACATCCGCACACAGCGGCCATTCCAAAAAGCATTGAGCATATTCCGCAGTGTGTGGGGCACACATTCCCAGCACTGGGAATAAGAACCTCATTTTTTTGGGTACCTGTGGCCATGTTTGAATGAGAAGGACAAATGAATGGGTGTGTCTGTTTACAGGTAAAGTGTCACGTCCTATTTCTTTTAATTCAACACAAATCGACTCCGGTTGCACTGCACGCTGTGTTCTAGGAATTGTCTGTGTGTGTTTTAACCTCACGTGCGGCATTCCCAGGATCCCCGACCTGGCGATATCAAAAACGCTTTCTGCAGATAGCCAGCGCTTCCCTGACCCCAGACCCTTCTGCATCGACGGTCCCTATCGCTGGTCCAGGACACCGGAACTCATTCCTGCACTAGGTCAGCCCATCCAAGGGCCGTGTCTCTGCACAGAGCTGCTTGGAACCTTCACGAAGTGGTTTTGATAGTCACTCCTCTACGGGTACTGGCTCCAAGTGCCCCACGCACACCCAGCCCCAGCCCTGTCCGGGGGGGGGGGGCGCAAGAAGCTGCTACCTGTACACCAGACTGTGGTTGCTACAGATAGATTTGTGGGGACTTTGAAGAACTTTCTGTGTCCTCTTTTCAGAAAGGGCAGGGCTTCTCTGAGGAAATGTTTGTTTTATTTAATGGATGCTGGGAGTCATGTAACTAACTAATCCTATTTCCATCGGGAAAAAGCAGGGCCCTATAGGACTTCTGGGAAGGATCCAGTGCCTTGTTTTGGGCCCTAACTTTACCCCGGTGTAATACTATTTCTCCTGCAGTATTTTCTCAATTTTCCTAAATTCTTAACACATTTCTATTTTGTTGTTCTGGGTACATTTCTGAAAGGTTTGGCAAGTCCTTTGGGGGGTGACATGGAATGTATATAAATAATGAAATAAAATGACAAATAATTGTTGATGGCTTTTGAGGTTTTACAAATGAGACTTGATGTTTCAGCTGGTTTGGGATGGAAGGCTCTGTGTTCATGCTTCTTGTCCAAAGCTGAAGAGCAAGTATTTTGCTGTTAGCAGGAAGAAAGTTTGGTGAATTTGCAATCAGACAAAGGCAAATCTTGTTAGGTTTCCCTCCAAGTGGCCAGGGAGCTCCCCTAAGTGTTCAAAGTAGCCAAAGGGCTGCCCCAGAGAGCTGATTGATCAAATGCTGTAATAGGCTTGAGAGGCACTGGCCCTCGGGCTGTCCTCAGGCAGGGAAGTGGCCTGTCTGGGCTCAGAGGTGGGAATCTGGCCCAGCTGCTGGTGGACAGGTGTTCATGCCTCAGCCCTGCACCCTGGTCCCAGGGGAGCTCCTGAGAGACAAGGGATCAGGTGTTCTCATGGGTGCCCCCTTGGACCCATGAAACCCAAGCTCTGTGGCTGGGGAGAAGGGCTCAGGACTCATCAGGGTGCTACTCTTACAGCTGGGGCCTGTGTAATGCCCACGATGGGGGTGGGGGAGAGCTTACAGGCAAAAGTGAAATGCACAGCAGCCGCGGCGTTCTGTTACATTGTATCTGTGTGCTGTCCGTCCCTTTGATTAGACTGCACACCATAGATTTGATTTTTTTTTAAAGATTTTATTTATTCATTTGACAGAGAGAGAGACAGCCAGCGAGAGAGGGAACACAAGCAGGGGGAGTGGGAGAGGAAGAAGCAGGCTCCCAGCGGAGGAGCCTGATGTGGGGCTCGATCCCATAACGCCGGGATCACGCCCCGAGCCGAAGGCAGACGCTCAACCGCTGTGCCACCCAGGCGCCCCAGACCATAGATATTATATGCTCTGTGAGAGGACCACACTTGTCTGTCTGGTTCACCAGCATATCCCTGGTCCCTAGACCAGGACTTGGCTTATAATAACTGCTCAAAAGATATTTGTGAAAGGAAGAAAGATGAGGGAGAGAGGGAAGGAAGGAAGAAAATAAGGGGGGAGGGAGGGAAGGAGGGAGGAGGGAAGGAAAGGGACGTTTTTGGCTAGAATACACTGGATGTAGAAATGTGCACACATATCAAAAGTATATATTAGGATATCAAAGGTGTCTCACAGAGGTGCAAGCTATATTCCAGGGGAGCCAAAAGAGAGAGAAGTGGGATTAATTTCAAACAGAACCAGAGATGACTTCTCAGATGAGGTGACTTTATTTTTTTTAATTGGATTTTGAGAGTGGAAGATGCTCATTTACCTCTTTCTAAAAATATATATCTTTAATTATAAGCATTATGCTTTCTCATTAGGGAAAACCTGGAATATGTAGACAAGTATAAACACAAAAATTAGATCTCTTATAAACGCAGCACCCAGTCAAACCACTCTTAGCGCTGTAGTATGTGTTTTATTCTATCTTGTTTTTCTCCGTATTTTTCCCATAACTGAAGCCAACATCTATCCATTGTTTACCCTTTAACCCATCCTATATAATATGCATGTTTCAATATTTTAAACTCTTGGAAACCATTGTTGGTAGCTGCATCTGGTCCATCACATGGATATTTCCTAACTGACCTGGCCATTTTAAAATTATTTGCGGTCTATATTGGCAACATTTCCATTATTGTGAATAATGAGTTGGGAAACATCTTTTTATAGAATCATTCACCTTTGGGGGCGCCTGGGTGACTCAGTCAGTTAATCATCCAACTCTTGATTTCAGTTCAGGTCATGATCTCAGGGTCCTGGGATCGAGCCCCGTGTCGGGCTCCAGAGTCAGCAGGGAGTCTGCTTGAGATTCTCTCTCTCCCTTTCCTTCTGCCCCTCCTCTCACTCTCTCTCTGTAAAATAAATAAATAAAACTTTCAAAAAACAAGAATTATTCACCTTTAGATTCTTCCCTTGGAATGACAAATCAAATTGGAATTACTCGGTCACATGGCTATGCACTTTAAAGCTTGGATATAAATGGAGAGGAAGTGGAGAGGCAGGAAAAATCTCATGGACTTGGGAAAGACTCGCAGAGTCCCGTTTGTCTCTACATCTTGAGTGGAGAGAGGCGATGCGGGGCCGGCCGTGGTGTGATGGTTACGGAAAGGATGGTGATGGTTTAGAGATGATCGTGGTTGTCATGGTGACGCTGGGTGATGGTGGTGGGTATGGTGGTGGCAATGCTGGTGGGGCTGTACCTTGTCTCACTGGGACTGTGACAGCAAATATGACTGAGAGAGAACTTTCTTTCTTTAGCTTTTTTCCTGTCTATCAAATTTCAGTGTAGTTAAGGACATTCTGTCAATGATAGTCGCTGTTGGAATAGAAGAAGTCCTTTATTTGGATGGGATTACAATAATAATTTAGAAAAACAAGGTTCTTGGACAACATTCACAGAAGGCAGTCTGTGTGCAAACCCTCACTCTGTCCTAGTAAACGGGGTTGGCCTCACTTCTGCTTGTGAGTATGGGCTTGCAAAATCACAGATTCTAAGGAGAAAATATTTGTATGAAATTGCAATTCTGGTGAGCTCGGAATGATACGTTAGTCATTTTTGGTATCTCGTCTGCAGAAGGACACACTCTCCGACGGCGCAGACCTCTCTCCTTCTTATTCCACCTGCTTCTCTATTTCAGGGATCAGCAAATGGTGGCCCAGGAGCCAAATCCAGCCTGCTGCCTCCTTCTACGGGGCCCATCAGCTAAAAATGGTTTTTATATCCTTGAAGGGTCAATAAAAAGAAAAATTGAAAGAATAATAATATTTCGTGACACGTGAAAAGTAAATTCAAATTTAAGTGTCCGTAAATAAAGTTTAATTGGAGCCCAGTCACACTCATTCCCTGATATATTGTCTGTGGCTGTGACTGTGTTTCAGTGGCAGAGTTGCATATTGTGACAGAGAGGACACGGCCCACAAAACCTGAAATTTTTATTATCTGGTCCTTTACAGAGACGGTTTGCCGACCTTTGCATTAGGCCATGTCCAGGTAAACAAGATACCTTTGGAGATCCAGGCATGGATTTGGGTTGTAAACCGGCATGAACAGGGGCTCTAGATTTAGCTCTGACACTTCTCACTTAAGCTGCTTTAATCTCTGACTGGGGAAATAATATTTGCATCATAAATGGGACCAACCATGCTTAAAAATTATTGTTGCCATGGAAATGCATGGCATAAGGTCCTACCTAATCAAGTTGAACTTAATCTTTTGCATCGAGCTTCCTAGTAGCCAGGTCAAAAAGGGCAAGATGTTCATGATTCTCATGATCCCAAAGAAGTAAAGTTCTTCAGGCCAAACAGACCATGGTCTGGCCTAATACTCTGAAAGAATGATTCTCCCACAGGATTTCATAAAAGGATGTGTACAGGACCCTCAATGATACCTCATAGTCTTGCAACAGGGCTTGTTGACCTTCTTCTCAGGGAAAGCTAAGATCACAAAGTCAAAACCACCTGGTAAAACCAATTGAGAGCTGGGCAAAATGGTATGGAACAGGCACCAACTGCCAGTCATTCCATTTGCTTGAGGGATAAACCCAAAAAGACAGATTGCCCACAAGTCCTTTGAAAATGCCTTTGTAACTATCATCTCTTTTGTATGCTTTAAAAAAAAAAAACAAATTGTTCTAGCCCCTCCTTTACATCATGGCGCCCAAGAGGCCTTGGTGATGGACTGCGAGTCTGAGGGGCGGGCTGCAAAGAGGAGGAACCCCACATTCCCATCGTCCCTGTCCGTGAGCATTTAACCCAACACACAGGCTCGCCTTGCAAACGCAAATAAATCATAATGTATTTTCAATTAGTTTGCACTCTTACTAGCTGCTGTCCTGAGTAATTAGGAAAACAATTCACATTCTGCCAGGAGCCGATCTGAAGTGTTATCCCTGGAATAATTATCTGTCTGCAGCTCCGTTTCTCTGCTCCTCTCAGGTCAGCTGGCTGCGGGAGGACACCCAGAGAGCATTAATGAGCTCTCATTGAAGATGTTAAAAAGCTTGTATTGATCTGTTTGTCCAAGAAGGAGATATTTAAGCCTTTCTGCTGAGGGCAGGAGAGACAGCGAACCCTATCACAGGGGCTTTTAGCGGGCTGGGCTGCTCCCGCCTTCCACATCCTCCACACGGGAAGTTGCCGTCCAGGGTCAGACTTCCGAACTCACCACCGGCTTTATTCTCTGCCCTCAGTACCACCTGCCCTGGAGTAGTCAGAATATTTAGGTTCTGTGTGTGCGTGTGTGTGTGTGTGTGTGTAAGAGAGAGAGAAAGAGGAAGAAAGAAGAGGAAAAAAGAAGGAAAGCATGAGTATGAATCCCTTGCCCCCTACCAATTTAAAGGAGTGGATGAGTGAGTGAGTGAATAAGACAGAAAAGCAAGCTGTTTCTTACCATAGAACACCAGCGAAGAGATGGAGAAGGAATTGGACTGTCACCATTTGGCAACTGTCGTAGCAAGAACTGATCCAGGCAAGAAATAGCAAGCACCCCAGGATGATGAGAAACTGGGTATTTGCACAGCCTCACGGCGTCTTACAACCACTTACAACAACTTGTTACCTAAAAGGGAAAAAGAGAGTAACTTCACAGTGAAGAATCCTGGTGGACCAAGTACTTAAATGTGACATCAACAGTAAGGGGACAGATTGCCATCCCTTGCCTCCCAGTACCAGGCATCAAGGGGGACATAACGTGGCTTCTGCAGTGTTCTGCCAAAATGAGTGCCCCAGATCGAGTGACCAGGAAATTGCAGACAAACTCAGATTGAAGACCATTCTGCAAAGTAACTGGCTGGTACTTCCTAAATGTCAACTCATGCAAGGCTAAGACAGACTGTAGAATGACACCAGATGACGGAGACTTCAGAGACTGGACAACGGAATGAAATGTGGGGTCCTAGAGTTGGTCCTGGGCCAGAAAAGTTTATTCCATTTTGCTCTGTAGCACAAACCGGATTGGGACAGTTGGTGAAACTTGAGTAAGGTGTGTGGTTGGGTTGAATGCCATCTTAGTGCTCGTTTCCCCGATTTTGGTCATTGTGATATGTGATAAAAGAGAATGTCCGTTTTGGGGAAACATACCTTGAAGTATTTATGGGTAAAGCAGCTCATGTCTGTAATTCATTCTCAAATGACTCAGGAAAACAAATAATAGTGGGTGTCTATAGCTTTATCTATCTGACACTATCTACCTATTCATTCATCCATCAGTCTATAGAGATTATGGTCAATGTTAACTTAGAGAATCTGGGTAAAGGACATATAGGAATTCTTTGCATTATTCTTGCAACTTTTCTGTAAGTTCAAAATTTTTTTTTAATATTTTTTTTTAAGGAGGGGAAGGAGGAAGGGAGGTAGAGAGGGAGGGAGGAAGAAAAAAGGCTGTAACATCTCGACTCCTTCACTAGCTGTTCCCCATGAAGGGCACTGGGCTCTGTGGGAAGAACTTCAGCGTGCAACTGAGCAGCGAGGACCATGTGGCCTGAGCCCTGACTCACAGGGGTTCAGCTCCACAGACTGTGCGGAGAAGAGCCTTGAGCTGGAGGTAAGGGCAATGGGAGTCTGGCCCAACTCTGCTCTCAAGGACCTCGGTGGCCCAAAAGGAGTCCGTAACCTTCCCAGGGTTCTGAGTCACGTATCTACAGTGAGGGTTGGAGTACTGAAATCTCTGTGGAGTTACAGGCTTCCTTCTGAGTCAGAATAACTGGATGGGCCGGGGCAGATGTTTTAGGTACCGGGTTCCCATGCTAGCTGAGATAGAAAGGGGAAGGCAGCAGGGGGATGAAGCAAGAGCGTTAGACACAAAGCCGAAACACCTGGATTTGCATTCCAACTCTAGCAGGTATCAGTTATACAATTTTGGAAAATCAGGTCACCTCTCTGAGCCTCGGTGCCTGCATCTCTAGAAAGAAGGTACGGATGCTGGCCGGCGTGCACACACGCACCATCACACGAAAGGCACCTGAGCTGGGAGACTGTGTGCCTGGGAGGTAGAGGAGGGGACTCTAGGGATCTGGGACAAATGAAAACGGGTCACAGCTGGTACGGGCTTTGGAGTCAGACAGGTGTGGGTTTGGTTCTCTGGATCTGTTGGTTGGTAACTAGTTAACTCCCTGAGCCTTGGTTTGCTTCTCTGAAAAATGGGGGCCGTGGGGTCCCTCTCACTGTGTAGTTGGAGGGTTCAGGGTAGTGACAAGAGCAGATGCTCTGGGGAGAACAAGCACTGTGGCAAGGTTAGCTCCCTCACGTCACACCCCCACCCCACCCTCCTCTTACCCCCCTTCCCCCAAACAAGAGGCCACCATTAGTGTACTGGCTGGTCCACGTTGGAACAATTACATCTTTGTCCCCTGGCCTTACCTAAACGTCGGCGCAGATTCTATTGAAGTGACAACCCGCCCCCTCCCATCTGCCAGCTGAGAATATTGTACGCTGAAGGGCTGATTTTTCTTTCTCAGAATAAAGGCGAGCCCCCAAACTGGATTCTCAGGGTGGACTCTGAGAGGCGCCCAGCTAATGGTCTGAAGGGCATATGAGCAGGTGAGCCCATGGGCTCTGAGAACACACCTTTTGTCTCCTGAGAGGTCAGCCAGCCTTGCGGCCCTAATTAAGAGCTTATATCAGGGATCCATCTGCCCAACTTCACTATGGCTCTTCACTGGAAAATGTATTCCTTTGTCTCCCCCCGCCTAAGTATGCAGTTTTGTCAAAAGGTCACTGTTATGGAGCGTGGGACAGGGGCTGGGGTGGGGAGGGTGGGAGGGAGGGCTGTGGTCAGCCCTGGTGGGAACGGACAGCTTCACCGGTAGGAGCAGGGGCTAGCAGATTCACAGTCCTAATAAAGAATAAATAAAAGCTTCCACCAAGAGCTTGCACATTGGGACCAAACAATAGTTGCCACCTTTTGAGAGGGGCAGTTCCTATCAAATAATGACGTGTTATTGATATGGTAATTTTTATATTAACAAATGTATGCTGGAAATGCTGTGATTTATTTTTTTTCTGGGAGGGAAAAAAAAAAGTAGCTTGCATGTAGCATCAATAATGATATGCTAATGACCTGTTTCCAAATTTAGATTTAAAAAAAAATTTAATTGGCAAATCTCAGAGCTGAGAAGATAGCATTCTTGGTTGTGACCCAGTTTTAAGGTCCAAATGTAAGGTTTGATGAATTTAAATTCCAGGCCCCAGTATAGGATATAACTGGGATTCGGGCTTGTTGAAGGGGTCGTAGATTAACTATACGATGGGATCTGGGCGTATCTCAGATTTAGATCATCATAGTATGACAAGAAACATCCAGAACATGTTAACTGGGACCTCTGCTTCCCCGTCTTGCAGCAGAGAGCACACGTACACACACACACACACACGCACACACACACACACACACACACGAGCATATACCCACACATACACAGCGAAGCATAAAGCGAGCTAAGGAAACTGTCAAAAAAATGTTTTTGAAGTAAAGGGGCAGCTTTCCTGATGGAAACCGGTGAACAGACTTTGTTACAATTTTTTAAAATAACTTCTGAACCTGTACACGTTTTCTCTAAAACCTGAAATAAAAGATACTTTCTCATAAGAGAGAATGAATGCTCTTGGTCCATTCAATTTCCAGCAAGGAGGAAATATCACAAGATATTTAAAGGAAAGAAAAGGAAATCTTTCAGGTAATCATGAATGGTCCCACGGTGGGTCTCCCTCCCAGTCATTAATGTCCTCTCACTTCCTTTTATCCTTTTCCCTGCATTTTTTCTGTTTCTATTGTCTGCATTCCCTCCAGGTCACAGACTGTCTTCTCCGCCTGGATTCTCTTTCTCCCTTCCTCCCCCCTTTCCCTCCCCCTCCCTTCATTTCTATACACTCTCCACCAAGGTAGGAGGGAAGTGCCTTCCCGATTAGCCAGAGGGGCAGCAGCCAGGCTGGGCTGGGTATCGCACTTCTGATGAGTCTGTACAAACCACCCATCAAAGAGAAACTCTCCTTTGGCTTAGACAATCTTTTGACCCTGCCAGGGTCACAGTTTCTGTACGGGCAACCACAGTCCAATGAAGAAGCCTGGAAATTCTGATGTGTCTCAGGGTTTGGGGGTCGGGTTTTTTTTTTTTTTTAAGATTTTATTTATTTATTTGACACGGAGAGAGACAGCCAGCGAGAGAGGGAACACAAGCAGGGGGAGTGGGAGAGGAAGAAGCAGGCTCCCAGCGGAAGAGGCTGACTTGGGGCTCGATCCCAGAACTCCGGGATCACGCCCTGAGCCGAAGGCAGATGCTTAACGAACCACTGAGCCACCCAGGCGCCCTGGGGGTCGGGTTTTTATCCTAGGGTGCTGTCCATGTGTCAAGTGTGGAGCAGGTCCAAAGGAAGCTTCGGGACCCTCCTCTGGCAGAGGCATTTTCAATAGGAACATTAGCCCATACTTGGAGCTTTCTGGTGATTTGCCTCTTTCCCCTAAAAGTTTGCAGTTGGAAAAATAAGTCCGTTCTTAAAAGTTTCGGTTCTTAGAATTATACTGTATGTAGACGTGTAGACGATACCAGTATTTCTAACGCGCTGTATAATACACACTTGCTAATGTTTAAGTGCTGTAATGCACTTAATGCAAATGTCCAAAATGCTGCCCCTGCTCTGTGTTTCCAGGGCATCCGGCCCCTTGTGTCTCTCACCACAGGAATTTTTACCTAATTGTCATCTTCGTTTGTAGTACGAGCAATCTGAAATCTAGAATCTTGTTCTTTTGATAACACTGGATCAACACCATCCAGACACTATTGTTCTAGGCGTGGGGGAACCAACTGGACACACTGTCTGCTTCTGGGGCGTTTACGTGCTTGGGGCAGGCGGTGGGAAGCAGATTGAGATTTCACATTATTGTGTCCCCAAGGCATAGCACAGTGCCTGGCACGTTGCAGGTGTTCAATAGATGCTTTCTGAATGGATGAATGCGTAACAAAATAACAGATGAGTAAAATGATTCGCTTCGATAAAGCAATGCATTATCTCTGTGTATAAACTACACGGGGACTGTTAGCCCTATTTACTGATGAGGAAACTCAGACAGGGGGTGCGTTTGTGCAGAGAGGAGCAGGTGTGGGAGCCAGGCTACCTACCCCTAACCTCTCTTCCAAGCAGCGTCTCTAGCTTGGCTTCTGGAGCTTTGTCAGTGACAAAGGGGTCTTATTATTTACACTACAAGCTTGTGTCCTTGCTAAGTGCTTTCCTGTTATTTACTGGAGGGTTGATGAAGCAAACAAGGAAAATGACAGGGTACTTTTTTTCTTAATTCATTTTAATGTCTGGGTCTTGGTTTCCTGGTGGCAGCTCCAAGGATCCATTTGTCTGTCATTGTGCACTAAACGTTAGAGAAATGATGCACGCCTTAGCAAAGGGGCTGAGGACAGAGAGGAGGGTGGAACACTGGGTACTCAGAACCAGTGGCTCCTGGAGCACAGGAACCAGGGAAAAGAAGGCAGGAGGAGGTGATGGTAGCAGATGGCTAAGCGGCCACAATAGGAGAGCATCAGCCCCCCTGCCACTGTGAAAGACAGGAAGTCATGGCAGAAAGAGGAAAAACATCCTGGACTGAGAGTCACATAGGGCGCAAGCTTCCCTTCTCCACAGCTTAATATTCAGGGAGGCAGCAGGTGTATACCGAAGAACATGACCTCGGCATCCCAGACTCAAGCTCACACGTAACTACTTCCTAACTGTGCCATTGTGGTCAAGACATTGAATCCGCTTGTGTCTAGGATCCCCCATGTTTACAAATGGGATTTAAAAAGACCTACTTCTCAAGGTCATTATGATACTAATTAAGTGACTAGCTCCGTGTCGATGTCCAGTGCTCCACCTTACTGATAAATGAGAAAATGTGGCCTTCCTTTCTCTCCACTCCCTGTCCTTTACTCCCTTTGGCCCTAGTATCACCACCACCTTTGAGGACTGTGATGGTCAATTAATAGTCAATGGCCATGTTTGCTATCAAGCACTTCAGTGTGGCTGGTCTGATTTGAGATGTGCTGGACGTGTGAAATACACACCAGCATATGGAGATTTAGTGCGAGGAAAAGAACACAAATGTCTCATCAATAATGTTTATATTGATTACATGCTGAAATGATGACATTGTAAATATATTAAGTTAAAGAAAAGATGCCATTCCTAAGAATTTGAACCCCCCCCCCCCCGCCCGCTGCCTGCTTCCACTTAAAACCCAGCAGCCTATGGTGTTAGCTTCGTTTATGAGTTAGATCTTCGTTCCATGTGGATGTTCATCTTGCTTCTGATTATCGCCATGTCTTCTTGACTTTTCTGTTTTTAAAAATCTATCTATCCCATGCTCTGTTTTGGGGTTAGATGGGCAAGCTGAGCTTCAAAGTGTGAACCAGCCCTAGCATCTTGCCCTGAAGTCACATGCCCTTCACCGTTGCACCAAAGCTCTTGGACCCAGACAGAAGCTGTACCTTTTGGTAAATGGTATATGGAGACAATCTGAATGAATATTAACTGTGAAAGGTGTGCATTATTCATTACTGGTTCAAGGTGACAAGGTTAAGCCTGATAGCATCCTTTTAGTAGTATTAGGTTGTGATAAGGCACCCGACACTGTTGTCCTGTTATCTGATGTCCCTGGAGTTCAGGGTAAATACTCAGGGTCCAAACAGAGTCTCTACAGGGACATGAGTACTTAAACAAAACATAGTTGAAAACTTACAATCAGAGACAGCCTGGGAAATTTCCATTCTGACTGCCTTGCTCACACTTCCTTTGTTTTTCTAGTGTTGAAGGATAATAATGGAGTTTAATGAATATCCGCATTACGAATGAATATTTGAACAAATGAAGGAAGAAATAAAAAGTGGTGGGATGAATAGATGAATGGATGAATGAGTGAGTTAATGACCCAATCAATTTCTGGATAAGTGGATGAATGGATAAATCAATGGTTAGGTACATAAAACGTTGAATGCATACATTTCTGGATAATCGGATGGGTAACTGGTAAGACAGAAGGATGATGAATGAACAGACATATGAATGAATAAATGAGTGAAAAAATGGATGACAGAGAGATGGAGGGATAGATGGATGAATTCGACAGTATTTTAGGTGAGGCTTTTTCTGGTATCTTTATCTTCCCACTCTTGACCAATGTCCCTCTTTCGGCTCTATTTTTCCCTCTTAGTACTTACTATCAAATACTTGATAAAATTTATTTATTTTGTTACTTGTCTTCTACACTAGAACGTGAACTTCGGAATGACTGAGAACATTCTCTATTTTACGTAAGCTATACCTAAGAGCCTTCGGCAGTGAAGGCATGCAGTAAGCCTTCAATAAATGCTGGCTTTATGGGGGCGCCTGGGTAGCGCAGTCATTAAGCATCTGCCTTCGGCTCAGGGCGTGATTCCGGCGTTCTGGGATCGAGTCCCACATCGGGCTTCTCGGCTGGGAGCCTGCTTCTTCCTCTCCCACTCCCCCTGCTTGTGTTCCCTCTCTCGCTGGCTGTCTGTCAAATAAATAAATAAAATCTTTAAAAAAAATAAAAATAAATGCTGGTTGAAGGGATGAATGATGACTGGATGGATAGATAGATAGATACAGATAGACAGATGACAGGTAGAAACATGTACAGAAAAACAATGGGATTCTGACAAATGTTCAGAAAGACCATGAGATTGGGGGACTGAAGCCACACAAGGTTGTGCCAGCTCCATTTTTGCTCCCTGTGTTATTTTGGGTTGCTGTAAACTGGGGGGGGGGAGGTAGAATCTCTCTGTGTCTTATGTACTTTCATCTGTGAAGTGGGGGTGATGGAATCAGAACCCATCGTGTCTGTTGTGAGGAGTTGATGGGAAAGAGCATGTGAAAATGTTGGGTACATGTCGAATCTCTACACCTAAGCTGGCCCCTGCTGGGGACCTTGGGGATGCCCAGCTCCGCAGTGGGGGGCCTCTGGCACCAATGCCTGCTTTCGTGCCCTCAACCTTCCTGAGAGGGGATGAGCTTGGCAGGGGTGATAGTGAAGTGCAGTGAGAAAATTTTAGAACTGGATTACAAGTCAAGAGTGGTGGGCTGCAAACCCAGCTCAGGCATTCACCAGCTTTGGTGAGTGCCACTTCTATTCTGGACCCAATTCTTCACATCTCTAAATTAAAAAGACTGGTTCACCTATCTTGGAAATTCATTCCAAGCACATTTCAAAGGAAATGACTTAAAAGCTATAACCTTAAAACATAAATGCTGCCATTTTCTACACTCAAAAATAATTTACCATTTGTTGTGGGAACATTACCTGAGAAGATGAGACTGATGGTGACCATGCATGGTCAAGTTGAGGATGAAGAAAATGGAAAGAACAGTTATTGATGGTGGGGGAAGTGCTGCTTGGTCTATTATCCTAAGTTAGCTCGTTCTTCTTTTCTTTTCTTTTCTTTTCTTTTCTTTTCTTTTCTTTTCTTTTCTTTTCTTTCTTTTCTTTTCTTTTCTCTTCTCTTCTCTTTTCTTTTCTTCTTCTTCTTCTTCTTCTTCTTCTTCTTCTTCTTCTTTTTTGGTTTTTCTTTTCTTTTTCCCTTTTTTTTTGTCCCCTCCCTCCCTCCCTCCATTCTCCCTCTATCCTTGCCTTATTTTCTAGTCTTCTTAAGCAAATCCTTTACGGGGTCTCCTGTGTCCGGGTACTGTTCTTGGTGTTTCACACATTTATTTAATCCCTGTACTAACCGTCAAGGTTAGCATAAGTATTCTCATTTTACAGATGAAGAAACAGATGTTTAGAGAGTCCAAAGACTTGCCAAAGTTGGTAGATGGTGGAGCTGGAATTCAAACCTAGGTCTATCTAATTTCAATCCATTTTCTTCTTCCTAATTTGCCTTGTTAAAAGTGAATGAATGAGAGAACGAATGAACGAATGAATGAATGAATAACAAACGGTGTTCCCATTATCCTAATAAACAGGTACAGTGAGGACAAAAGTAACCACAGCCAGAAAAGGATGGAAAGATCCTCGTTCACATTTTATTCATCCCTGGGACTCAGAAGGCTTCATATTGGGTTTTGCTGTGCACTTCTATATATGTGACCCTATTAGCAATTTCACTAGTCGGCCAAGAAGGGTAGAAAACAGGAACCAGAGACCTATGGGCCTGAGGGCAGCACTCAGATGGCCCTAAATACAGGAATCTGGGCTGTGGAATGGGGAAAAAAAAAAAAAAAAACAGTGGAAAACAGAGTTTTCCCTGAAATTGCATCCCTGAGACACTTGGGAGGCCCCTGTTGCCTTGCTGAGTCCAAAGATCTGTACCACTCTGACTCTGTTCTCGACCACAGGTTGTGGTTCCATGTTGCCAACCTGGACATCCCAAGCGGGCACAGAACCCGGCTCTTCTAGGCAATGGTGCTTCATGCTTGTACAAGTGAATGCTGCACAGAGTGGCATCCTCAGGCTTCCAGAGCAGTTCTCAGACTTCTGCTCTGCGTCTCCCTTCGCCTCCTGCACTTCCGGAGTGTAGTAGTGTAAGCACCTATTTTGGAAATAAAGGGGAGAGAGGCAGTGGCAAGAGCATCGGCGTGAAACTCTGGATGCCTGAGTAGCCAGCCTACCCCAGCTGATGGACAGATTGAAAGAATTGACCAGGAGCTGAAAGAAGACAGGAAGCATCCTCCCCCTGGAGGTTTTGGAGAGACTAGGGCCCTGCCGACAGCTTTATTTTGGACCTTTGACCTCCAGAACTACGAGACCATAAATTTCTGTTATTCTCAGCCATCTAGTTTCTCGTACTTTGTTACAGCAACCATACTAGACCAGTACTGACTGCCACATGGAAATTTGGATCCATGACAAAATGTGGAAGTTGGCTAGGGACTTGTGAGAACGGTTTTGGACTCTGACCAAAAGGACAGACGTGGCTGCCTCCAATCCTTTCCCCTTCCTTCCACCTTGAAGGCAGACGTGATGTTGGATTCTAAGAGCGCTCTTACAGCAATGGAATAGCAGAAAGATACAAAGACCCTGAGTTTTAAATGGTATGGTCGAGGGGTGGCCGGGTGGCTCAGTCAGTGAAGCATCTGCTTTGGCTTGGGTCATGATCTCAGGGTCCTGGGACTGAGCCCCGCATCGGGCTCCACGCTCAGCAGCGAGTCTGCTTCTCCCTCTCCCTCTGCTCCTCCCCCTGCTTGCGCTCTCTCACCCACTCTGTCTCTCTGTCAAATAAATACATAAAATCTTTTAAAAAAAAAGGTATGGTCAAGTGGCTACTATTCCAACCCTGCCCTGCCTACCTCTAAAATTTTAATGTGAAACTAACAACTTCCTAATTGTTTGATTGATCAATTATTTGACTTTCTGTTATTTACAACACAAGGAATGCTTATCTGGTAGAGTAGAATTTAGCTTGCTGTCTCCTTTTGGTATAAGCCAGAGGACAGAGAAATATAATAATCCCCATAAACAAGACAATGGAATGTTATTCAGAACCATAAAAATTACAATTATAAAATGATTAGATGTATCTTAGACATAGGGGACATTAATATCCCCTACCTAGTTTACTAGCACCTAACGTTTAAAAAATCGATTAGATGGAAAAAGTGTTCACTGATTTAGTCATTCAACGAATATTTACTGAGTACCCACTATGTGCCAGTCACGGCATATCAGTTAATAAAACTGGCCAAGAGGCCTATCTCCGTAGGGTATGGGTTCTACCTACTCTTTCTCCTCTATGTTTTTCGTTTGTCCTTCATTGGAGTGTATCCATTCTGTGAGTATTCTCCTTCCGATGTTTCTCAAGAAAAAGAGAGTTGTGATTAACTGCTCGGTTTTCCTTTTCACAGCGCCCGCACCAAGAACACCCCCGATCTCCTCCAACCGAGCCCGTACCAGGGAAGACCATGGGGGCCTTCGTTTACTGCAATTTGCAAACCAGACAAGGAAAGAGGAAACGCAGAAGCTTTGTGTTTTCAGTTGCTGAGGGAGCTATCCTGATGGTAGCCAAAAAAACAGAAGAGATGTGACATCACGTGGCTGGGGTTCCCTTCTCATCCCCTTCTGCTTTGGGCAGAGGAAGCAGCGACTGTTCCCGCACAGGAAGCCTTGGAAAACATCATCATGGTTCTTCTTCACTGCCGTACGTGACTACGGATTTTTCGGACCATTAAAAATGACTTTGGGAATCTTTCTAAATCTTGCCTCCCTGCTTTCCTTGGGTGACAATGTCTCTGAATCTCACTGTATTTTTTTTTTCCTTTTTCTTTTTCTCACAGCCTGCTGTGGATCTTAAAAAATATTTTTAGGATCACTGGGAGTTGTTCAAAGTTTGGATGTGTGTTAGGCAGACAGTCATACTTATTGGTGCCTTTTCTGATTGAAAAAAAAAAAAGTTTACATCTAAATTTAGTGAGGAGAAAATATCCCAAGTTGGGTCCGTTTCCGAGAGAGAGGGAAAAAAAAATCTAGTTTTTTTAATATTATAAATATGCCTTCTCAGATGAAAATTGTTCATGTAATTTAGAAGATTCAAGTTGCAGTAAAAGACAAACTTTCAAAATAAGAAAAAAAAAGTAGAATCTATAAATGGTTTCATTCAAAGGGCTGTTTCTAATGTTGCTGTGGTGATAAATTAAGAAGGAGAAACTTGAACCAGACCTTTGACCTGTCGTGGGGTCAGGGGTTGCTTCTGTCTGTGTTCGGACTCCTTTGACAACTTCCTGTATAATTTGACTATTATTTGCGTGTCTGGGCACTGTCTGACCTCAGAGTCTGGAAAAATCATGCATTTCGATGCCATATGGACTGCAGCGAGGGAGGGCACGTTTAATCAAATTTGGGTGGGAAACACTGTTTGATCCCAGGTTTGTGGAAGACGCTTGCATGGGATTTCCAACAGACTGGGGGAGGAAGGGTCAGATGACAGGCATGGCCATGATTTAGGGTGCGCGTCCCCCGCCAGACGCTGGTGGGGCTGGAACTAAATTTTGAATTTGGAAGCAGATCAATTATGAAAGACAGAAAAGAGGTGCTGGTGGCATTTTGAATTGCAAGTGGACTTCTGCCATGAGCGTCCAGAAAGACCGGATTTCCAAAATCCAAATAAATGTACTTCTAGTGCAGACTCAAATCACAAGAAAATGGATTCTTTGGGCAGAGATAAAGGATCTTTTTCAACCCTAGGTCTCGTGGAAGACGGTGTTGATATAGAATAATACTACCTCTCTGGTTTCATGGTTTTCCACAGGGTTTACATTGCAGATGATTACACACACACACACACACACATGCATACACACATGCATGCACACGCGCACACACGCGCACACATGCACACACATACACACATACACACATGACATACACGCGCATGCACACACATACGCATGCACACGCACACACATACACGCATACACATACACACATGCACATACACACGCATGCACACACATACGCATGCACACACACATACACACGCACACACATGCACATGCACACATATACACATACACGCATGCACACACACATACGCACACACATATACACACACATACACACATGCACACATACGCACACATACACACACATACACACACACATAGAGAGAGAACTTTAATTACTAAAAAATAAGAAACACTTTTCTCCATTTGGGGGAGTTACTCTAACAACATAGACAATATTTAAGCAGAGTTTCTGAACAGCATGAGATCATTTCATGGCCACACGAAGTTGTCATAAAGCCAGCAGAGGTTCAGGAAACCCTGGGTTGTCTAATCTGGAAGGTCTTCGCATGGCAAATGGGCATCCTCACAGATCCGAGGGCATGGGTTTTAGTGAGGCAAGGACTGGGGACCAATGGCTTCATTTCTTACAAAGTATCAAGTGCCATCATCTTCTCTGACCCTCCTCACAGGCTCTGAGAGGGACGGTAATGGGAGAGGAGGAGAAGGATGACGATCAGAAGACTGGTCCATTATCAGATCCATGGCCGGGGCCATGAGGAGTCTGAGCAGACGTAAAAGGTCATGGCTGGGGAAAGAGGCCAAGTTCAGGAGACAGAGTGTCGGTCAAGGTCTGACTCAGAGTCTGCAAGAGGATTATGAGGGGCAAGAGAAATATTGCGTTCAGAACTAGATCGGACAACTCAAATATCATCCCATCAACTCTTTCCCTTTCATAGACAAGGTAACTGAGTGAGAATCAAGTTGGTGAGTTGGACCCCAGTTACCTAGGTAGATAGTGGCAGACCTGGATTCAGTCCCCGTGATGCGGTTCCCCGAGTGCCAGGCCCCAAGTTCACCCCAAAAGCAAGAAACCCAAGTCCTGTGCATTTTAGGTCTCAACTGAGGCTTTCCGGTTTCAAATTCAGAAAGAAAAATAATCTAATTTCTAATATGTTCCAGGATCCTTAGGTTTTAGATAAATAAGCTAGTTCTAGGTTCCAGTGAGTTACACAGAACAATGAAATGCCGTAAAGTTCCTGAAACTGCAAACTTCCTTAGTAGGGACGTTTCGGCCTCGAGCTTCCTCTGATCTTGGCAAAATGACTTCTTTTCCACTTCTAGGAACGATATCACAAAACACTTTGGTGAATACATTTGGAATTTATTTTATGTGAAAGACGTCCCTGGCTACTGATTTTTTTTCCCCTTTGGCAGAGTGGTGGGGACATTTATGAAGAAATCTATCTCATACAGATAGACACCATATATAGGGCCTCCACTACGCATAAGTGTTCAATTGTCCATAAATGCGTTGAATGTCACGACCAACACCGGAGATGCATGTGAATAACCCTGTTCTCGGTGAGAAGAAGCTGCAGCTCCAAGAATGACCGTGGTGGGCCAGGTGCCCACGGACGCAGTGCCCCAGCCAGCCCTGCCTCCTCTGTGTTCTCTCTGCTGTAGGGTGCTGGCCCCGCATGGCATCCACTCCCGGAACAGCATTGGAGAGAGCAGTCTTACTTCCTACAGGGGGGCTACCTGCACTGGTATTTCTTACTTTTGCTGGATATTCTGAAGTTTGCTCTTCTGTCCTCATAAATGAGATTAAAAGGAGGTGGCCCTGGGGCACCTGGGTGGCTCGGTCGTTAAGTGTCTGCCTTCGGCTCAGGTCATGATCCCAGGGTCCTGGGATCGAGCCCTGCATCCGGCTCCTCCGCTGGGAGCCTGCTTCTTCCTCTCCCACTCCCCCTGCTTGTGTTCCCTCTCTCTCTGGCTGTCTCTCTGTCTGCCAAATAAATAAATAAAATCTTAAAAAATAATAATAATAAAATAAAAACACAAAAGGAGGGGGTAGCCCATACAGGGAGAGCTAGAGTCATGGGTCCATGCCGAAGACCACGCCATGACGCTGTCTGGACCAGAACCTCTAGACCTTGGCTACGTCATTCAAAAATGAAGTGAAGCGTATTGGGGACTAGATTATCTCCAAGGGTCTTTCTAACATAGAGGTGCCTGACTTCCCTTTTCTTTCTTATTGGAATTTGCAAGGACATTCAACAGTTGGGGGGTGGGGTGGCAGTGCTCACTTTCCAAAGACCCAAGCCACTTTCTCCTTCCTACTGCCGAGAGACACTGGACCTCGAGGGCCATGCCCTGCATTGTTTTGTCCATGTTGGAAGGACTGGTGTCCGGCTTGGTTTTAAGGACCACCTTGCCCGTTGGCCCTGTGTCCCATTTCAAGGCATGCCGTGGGGGATGTCAGGCCCTTATTAAATATCAGGGGCCCTCCATCTGCCTCTGTCTTTCCTCTGAGATGACTGCCAGACACTGAGGTCAAGGCCACATGTGCCCTGCCGATCCCAGAGCAGAACGGGGGGAGGGAGGGCACGGAGCTGCCTGTCTACACCAAGCAAAACACAAAAGGGTTGCTATTCAGAGGATTTCTCTTCGGGCTGCTGCAAGAGTCAAGGCTTCTATATCTACCACATGCTTTCCCAGAGCCATGTTTTTATGTGTTTTTTGTTTTTTTTTTTCTGTGAACTTCAGCATACGGCCAGATGCAACCCAGAAGAGAAGACTCGCTTTGGAGTTAGGAGATGCAGATGAACGGACAGCTTTTCCCTTGCCAACGTCTGCATCTGATAGAGACCAGAGACAGTCAGCTGAGCTCTGAGTCTTGCCTTGGGATTTGAGATGGGGTGTTCAAATTATTGGAGCCGAATACTGATTGATTCAAACCCTGGGCTGTGTGTATGACTTCAGAGAAACTCATTTCTCCAGAGGAGGGTGATAATGAACCCTCAGCAGATGGAAAGGTCTCCCACGCCCCTGGCTTTCCACCTCCTACCTGGTGGCCCTGGACAGGTCATGCCGCCCCTTTCGGCCTCCGTGGGTAATAATGACACCTACGGCTTTGGGTTTGGGTGAGGACTGGACAGGCTGACACATGAGGACAGGAAGGCCTGGCCGTGGGGAGTGCACAACAAACGCTGAGCCCCATCCTCCTCCATCCTCCTCACCTTCATCATTACCATCATCTTATTTGGGGATGACATTATTGTCCTGAGCCTTGCTGTCCCAAACTGCAAAATCTGAGTAGAAGGAAGTTCCCACCTGCCTTGCAGCTCAAGGCCAGGAGCAAGAGGAATAAAACAGGCTCCCACTTTTTGGTTCGCAAAGACGTCTGCACCCACACAGGGGGCTGTTTGGGGGAGGTCTGAGGGCTCCCATGGCCGGGATTCTCGGTCTGGCTCATTTCCTAGGTACTATCTCATAATCAGGGGGGAGGGAAAAAGAAGAAATGAGAAATTAGAAGGCAACAAATAAGAAGGCACAACTTGCTTTTTGTCACTTGAAAGTCCTCATTTCGAGACTGTTCCCTGGGCTCCCAGAGTTCTTGTGTCATTATCTTCTGTTAAAAGATTCAAATGACATTATTTGCATGGAAACTCGCATACCAATAATGCCATCTAGGCCACAAAGTTGCATTACAATGAAGGGAATGATGACTGTGTCACATGGACGTGACATTCTTTATGCCATTAAATTGAAAGTCAATGCTGGCAGTTCTTAACTGCTCATGTCCCCTGGAAATACATCACTTCTGTTACGGAATGAATATTTTAGGGTGCCAACTCTAGGGGCATCAAATGGCGCTAAGCTGTAGTGTCACTTTGGGCTGGACAAAGATTTCTAAACCAGAGTGGACTTGGGGAGGCCTCTCTGAGTCAGCAAGGCAAGATAGTTTAATAACCTACAATCTTCCTCAACAACATCACTATGACTGGATGACAGTGTCTCCAAAGATGCCCTTTTTTTTTCTTTTAAGTAGGCTCCATGCCCAGCATGGAGTCAGTGTGGGACTTGAACTCACGACCTTGAGGTCAAGACCTGAACTGTGATCCAAGAGATGGGTGCTTAACCCACTGAGCCACCCAGGTGTCCCCAAAGAGGCTTTTTGAAAGTGTTTGCCCTTGGTAGTGTTTGCACAGCATTTTAGGAATGCGTCTGTTGGTTATAAGAGGATGGCACAGTTGGGAAGGGACTGTGGACCCAAACAGCCTCCCGTTGGATGGAAACAGCTCCAGGGGTTGGTCCGACAGGCTGTTTCTTGCTGGGTAGACCAAAGTCAACAAGGTAGTCCAGAGAAAAAAACATTTGAAGAGCATGCAATGGGACAGAAGAAGGGACGGGGGAGGTGCGACTGCATGTCCCAGACAGAGGGTAAAGGAGAAAATATGCAGAGAGCCAGAAATACAGTCCTGATGAGAGATCCCAAGGACAAGAAGAGGAAGCAACGAGGGGGTGTCTCATCATTGTGAGACAAGACCAGAGAGCTGGGGCCATGGGCAAGTGCTGGGGGTTGAGTCCCTCGAACTTACGGTGTCCACCAGGCTGACTCAGCATGTGATGGATACTCCTTTCCTCCACTTCAAAATTTACTTTCTGGCCTTTTCGTTCTGGCCTGAGCTGCTGCCCTCAGGCTTTACCTCTGGGGCCCCCACCTCTGTCTTCTGGACCCTGTGACCTGAACGCCCTGTTGTGCCTGGGAGTGGTGGCCATCCCTCCACCTGGGTCAGCCTCTGCCTGCTTGAGCTGACCCCAAGGAGACTCCAGGAGAACAGCCCAGAGAACCCCTCTTTTGTCTTTGGCTGATGTGACAAGTGTATCCACACTTTGTCCATCCTCGTTAGGGAATTGGAGACATCTGCTCCCATAGTGTCCAGCGTGTACCCCTGAGATAGCAGCTGTCACCCACTGTTAGGGGTTAGGGCATGTCTGGCCACTACAGAGCACCTTCAGTGACTGAGGTTCACCTCAGCCCCCCGTGCCTCACACTGGGACCCCCACATCATCAGCATGACAGAGCAGCCACTTATGGGGTGCTTTACTTTGTGCATGGTGCTGAAATTGGTGCTCTTTTGATTCCCATTTTGTAGAAAGGGAAACTGAGGCATCAAAACAGAGCCAGTCAAGTGCCACAGGTCATCTGTGAAAAGAAGGCACGGCCAGGACTGGAAGGTCTGTCCCAGGGGCATGGGCTAACCACCACCGGTTCCTGCAGTGTTACGAGGCAATTGCTAAATGGTGTTTTAATTGAATGAGGTATGAAAGATCCTGTCTTCTGGAGGAGTGATGAAGAAGCCACAAAAGCCATCATCCCGTTGGGAAGAACATATTTACCTGGTTCTGAATGAGTTTAAGAATCCTCATTTTCTTGCAGACCAACTCCCTAACCTTCTGCAAATGACACGTTCAGTGACACAATGTCATACAGGAGTGTAAAAACCAAATATTATAATTTAAATTTTCTCTGGGGGTGTTTACTGCCAAAGAAGGACAAGTCCCCATGATGAGGAGGAGACAAAGCGTAAAAGTAAGGCGTTGTTGAAAGCTCCCTTAGCTCGTTTTATTATTATTATTATTGATACAACTAAAATATAATTGAAATATCCTTCAAAGAAAGCTACACCAGCCACCCCTTCAGCTTTGATATGGCTTTTTAATCAGGAGATATTGTTGCTTCACAATGGATATGGAAAGCATTTAAACTATTTTGTAGAAGAAGTGCATTGCTTCTGACCTCAGTCGAGAGACCACATTAAAAGCAACTAAAAGGAATCCACTTTGAATCCTCTGGGCGCCAGAGCACCGAGGACATGTGGAACACGCTAAGGGCTGGATTCATCTGGAGGAAAGGATTAAGCACCGAGTCGTTTGAAAATGAGAGGTCAGCTTTGCCTCGGGAGGTAGAGTGGTTTCTCTGAGCACCAGGCATGCTAGGAAGACCCCAGGTGTTGCCTGTGAGTTCAACATAACTGCTCCTTTCACACACATCTTATCTGAGCTCACAGTTTCCCAAGATGTGGTCAGTGGATTGCGGGTCCTGATAATTCTTCAAAAAATGCCCTTCTGTCACCTACGTTTGGGAGCTGTTCCACACTGTGTCTCCCTGTTGGTGACTCACAAGGCACACGAATGTTTCAAAGGCTTTAGAGTCACTCTGAAAAGAAATCTCTATGAAATTCACATTTAAAAAAAAAATTTCTACAGGACCTTGGCAGCCTACAGGACATCGTTTGGAATGAGCTGCCTGACTCATAAAGGGAAAGAATATAAGGGGTCAGGAGAGATCTAGAGTGACACACCTGGGTAGCCCTTGAACCTGTCTGCCCCACCGAGTGCCACCTGTCCCAAATCCCATTTCCTCCAAGCTCATCCAATTACGCAAGTGACCAGGAATAAATCAAATGTAATTAGTTGAGCTTTTTTGTTTTTAATAAGAAGACATAGATGATCTGATCTTATTAAAACGGAAGTTGGGAGGGTTTAAGACATAGGAATAAATAACTCTAATACAAAGGAGAGTAAAGTCAATACGATTGTGCCTTGAGAATAAACAGGAGGGGTACAGCCCCTCTAACTTGAGGGACTTGGGGAGGGGGCAAGGAGGACACCCGTCAAGGAACATTTTCTGGAGGGAGGGGTGGAGCATAAAGTACTCCTTGAAGCATGGATAGACTGCTTGTGTGTTTCTTATTAATAGTAAGAGTTAATAATACTCTTCTTAAAAAAAAAAAAAAACAGTATCTTGTAGAAAGAATTAGAAATTGTCGGGTAGAAAGGAGAAAAATACTACCCATTATTCTAGCACCAAAAGATAATTGTGAAAACATTTTTTTCATATTTCTACCCATTCTTTATATAAAACACAACTGTCTTGTAAGACAGCTAATGTATTGTGCCTATGACTTCGTGACTTGATTTTCTTTTCCTTGTCTCCTTTTAGGGTCGACGCGGCCCAAGAAGTACATATATCCTCTCTACTCCTTCTCTATGTTTTCCAGTTGATGGATTATGGTTTAACCAACAAATACTCTCTTACTGGATAATTTTTTTTCTAGTTTTACATTTTTTGACATTATGCATAACTCTGTTAAGAACATCTCTATGCACAAAAGATTTTCTACATGTCAAGGTATACTCTCAAGGTATGGGGAGAGCCTTCATTAGCTCGTTAAGGTATAGAGATTCCTATCAAGTATGGCACTGATTCTCCATATTGATATGGAAACGGTTTATCATCTCCATGGCCAAGCTCATTGAATTTCCACCGTCATAGCATAAAGACCTTCATCGAAATCCAGACAGACAGATAGGAGTCACCCACACTTTGGGGGGAAACACAGGTCAGATTGAACTAAAATTTTGACTGCTAGGTTAAAAATCCCACTTCAGATGTGAGCTCAGAACATTTGGAAAAGGAATGTAGGTCCAGAAAAAAAAGCCCTGGTCCAGATGGGGAAGACCATAGAAACCCTACTTTGGGTCTGGGGGGGGATCTAGGAATTAAGGGGAGCTGTACATCAATCATCCTATCTGAAATTCCCATAAACAGCAGTCTTGTTTCATTGATAGCCCAGCACATCAAAAAGTGAGAACATTGGGGTCAAGATGGAAAAGGCAACATCCCCCCGCCCACGAGATCTGAGTTGGTCTAGTGATTGAATGTGGACAGGGCAGAGTGAAATATGTGGGTGGGGAGGCCAGAGCTGAGGACCTCTCTGTGCAGGCATTGGGGAGAGACATGCATGGGGTGACAAAACCTGCCAGCCACGGAGGATGTAGAATCAATAAGATCAAGACGCAGGCACCCCATCTCATAGCTGTGCCGACCGTATCATAGCCCTTGAGAGTTTTAAACCTCCACCAAAGAGTCGAAGCTCTCAAAAATAAAAATAAGTGCATGTGAGCTATAGTCACGCAAAGTTCGTTCTTATAAGGACCTCAGATCTGTCGGAATCTTCTCATTTCGTATATGAGGAACCTGAGGCTCAATGACTTGCCAACAAGTAAGAGGAAGGACTGGAAGTCAGATCGTTGAGAAATCCCTGTCCCTCTCTGTGGAGAAATCCCCAGCAACTGGCGGACCACAGTGGAGCGCAATTCTAGGAGTGTCTTTAGTGATCATGGGCCGGAGAACAAGGAGGGAGAGCGAGAGAAGTGATGACAGCACCTGTGTCCATGTGCACAAAATGTGGTCCACGGCAGGGGCTGAGACTCTTAACTCATCCTAGACAATCATACAGGCTGCAGTGAAGGGACCAGCCATACAGGACCACTCTGAGACCCCCAGGAGAGCTTGGGGCTCCGCAGGCAGAACTCCCAGCTTCACGGGGCTCGTTTCTACTTCATGTAAGCACATTGCATTCACTTCTCTTGCTCAGAGCTTTTAATCTTCAAATTTCAGGGTGGTGTAGAGACCCATTAAGAATGTTGCCATATATCCTGTCAATCCTACTTTCTAGTGACGTGAATCACTCCAGGCACTTAACTGCAGTGAGTCGGTTTCCTTATCTGTAAAAGAACAGATCACGGTGCTCACTTCAGATGGGGCAGTGTATGTAAAAGAGAACACAGCAGGAGGTCAATGCACGATCAGAAGCCCACATCGTCACATGTCACATGTACCATCTCGTGCACTGCTTACGAACTGCTCACAAGCTGTCCTGGGAATGTCGGCATCTATTTTTATGGACCGGAGAGCGAATACTAACGTGAACAATTTGCAATAGGCTACGGAATTAGTGTCCTATATTCATTTCCCCTTCCTGGGTCATCTAAGATGAACGATCCCCAGCCCTTGGGCCACTGTGATTGGTTCAAAATGTGGTCACGCCATCCAAGTCTGGCCCATCGTGGCCCTTCCCATTTAGAGCTGAAAGATAGCTCCTCACTTTCTGACCACCAACCTGACATTGTCTATGTCTGTGTCTGGGCCACACAGAGTGGCTGCTCTGAGAACAGGAAGGTGACACACACAGTGGAGACAAGACACAGTAAGAGGGGAGGTCTCTAGATAGCGTGGTCATTTGTTGCTGAGGTCAGCTCCAGCCCTATTCCTTTTGTGGTTTGATTCATGACCGCATGGGTCTCTGTCTCCTACAACCACCAGAGTTCTGGGGAGTATAGAATTTGGACCCAGGTCCATGTAAATCCAAAGCCTACCTATGTTCTTTCCACTCCACGGAAGGATGAAAGGGAGAAGGGAGCCAAGCAGGGAAGAAATACTTTCTCCTTAATCTATCAATCATCAGATCAGAGCTTCCTTGGGTCTCCAACGAGATGGCCTAGGTAAGCTTGAAATGTATGCTTGCATTTTCTAAAGAGTGCCCTTTCTAAATCACCTTATTTTGCTGTAACTGCAAAAGGCAGCACTATTTTGGGTTCTTGCTATGATAAAACTGAAGCCGCAGCTAGGGACTTGCATGAGAGATCGCACCGAAATGTCAACAGATGGCTTGCTAATCATGTTAAAAAAATACTCCTTTCTTTTCAAAAATGGCATTTCCCCCCAGTAAGTAGATCAGAAAGTAATGTTTATGATATGAAACATATTAGTCACAATGTCGTTTAATTATCCTACTTAATCATCAAGGTCATAATGATAATTGTTTCTAAAAATTAACACCCCTTTCCTCAGCGAGGATGATTACCCACAATGCATGATCGGAAACAGAATGGCCGCCCTCAGAGGATGTGGCATTAAAGGGGTACCAGAGGAACAGGCACAGAGACCGCAGGTAATGACCCACCACGCATTTTGCAATCATGATTTCCAAACTATCTGTTGGTTCCTTTTCTCCCCAAATCCCCAAATCCAAGGCCCCGTTTTTCTCCAGCAGAGAGGGAGGACTGTAGTCTTAAGAACATTTAACCATGACGCATCATTGGATCCACCATATTTTCTTGTAAAAACACAGTTGTCTTCATGAACCTACTGGACCCACTCAAATACTGAAGACCATACCACAAGAAGAGGTTCCCGACTTGTGCAGTACTCCCCCATTATCTGCAGGTCGGCTTGCCATGGCTTCAGTGACTTGTGATCAACTGGGGTGAGGAAGCAGATGAGCCACCTTCCGAGGTATCATCAGAAGGTTGATAGCGGCCTAACGCCATGTCACCATGCCTACGTCATTCACTTCACTTCATCATTACTAGAAGGGCAGGTATATCAAAATAAGGTATTTTGAGAAACAGAGAGAGAGACCACATTCATATAACTTTTACTATATTATTATAATTCTTTTATTTTCTTATTAATTTTCATTAATGTCTTACTGTGCCTAATTTATCAGTTTAACTTAATCATAGGTACGTATGTGTAGGGAAAAAACAGTATATATAGGGTTTGGTACTACCCCTGATTTCGGGTATTCACTGGGGGTCTCAGAACACATCCCCCATGGATAAGAGCGACCACTGCACTGACTTGTCTCCACGTGAAATCAGAGTCTCCTCTTTGGTTTTATCGTTGACCCTTTACTAGCTGTGTGACGAGACCTCCATTACCCCCTCTGTCCTTTAATGTCACGCTCTGGACTGTCTCGCTATTTCTTTCCAAGAGTAGAATCTCCCCTCCATGTCCCATCCCCAGGACTCAAATCTGGGAAGCAGCCTTCCCCGCCAGCATCCTTTCTCAGACCCCTCCCCGCCTGCAGCCCTCTTTGAAGGATGCTTCAAATAACTGTGTTATCCCCACTCAAACTACTGAAGCTTCACCAAATAAGCTAGTTCATAGAGCATATAACTGAAGCGTATCTTTTCAAGCATCCCAAGTAACTTTCACATTTTTAGCCACGAAGTCTTTCTAAAATGTGTTAGGTAGACAGGAAAGAGAATACGCTTCGTGTTAATTCTTCGTGATGATTCCAGGTCAGTATTTGGGACTTTGGTGATGGTACCATCGGAATGACTCCATCAGAGCCACCAAGAGGAAACTGGGCCATTTGACCCCACACAAAAGGGCTCTGGGTTTTCTGTGCTTTTAGTTTTTGTGACATGCCTTTAATTGTGCCTCTGAGTCTCTCTGCCCTTTGATCCTCAGGCTGCCATCTGTCACTTGTGACCACAGATCATCCCTTCCAGTATCTGACTTCTCATCTATAATAGCGTAAGTCATGAGGTGCTCACCTTCGTTGACTTGACGTCTGAAAGGGACCCACAGGGTTTTGGTGTAGAGCTGTGGCCTCTACGAAACCTTCTGCTTTCTCCGTCTTCCATCTGCCTGGCAGAATGGATGGGAACACTCACAACACCTGGGTTCAATGCCTGCCTTGTCGCTTACCAGCAGGGTGATTTGGGGTAACTTAATTTGTGCTTTATACCTCCGTTTCTTCTTCTGTAAATAGAAATGGTAATAGCGTGTGACTCATTGAGGTGTCCTAGAGATTAAACATATTAATATTTGTAGAACACAGAAAGGACTTTCTGGCATTACTCTATATTTATTAAATAACAAGGATCAATTATTTCCCTTTTTATTTTTTTTTAATTTTTATTATTTTTTTAAGATTTTATTTATTTATGTGACAGAGAGACAGCCAGTGAGAGAGGGAACACAGCAGGGGGAGTGGGAGAGGAAGAAGCAGGCTCCCAGCGGAGGAGCCTGATGTGGGACTCGATCCTGGAACGCCAGGATCACGCCCTGAGCCGAAGGCAGACGCTTTAACGACTGCGCTACCCAGGCGCCCCCAATTATTTCCCTTTTTAGACCATCATTGTCCATATACAGACATGAAAAATAATAGTAATTTGTTCTTATGTTTATTTCAATAAATACTGAGGTCCTCGTAGAAGGGGGACCAGGCATGATTTATGTCTTTGAACGTCTGCGTTTTGGGGTGAATGGTTGCTCATTTTGTCTTCTCTGATTTTTGATCATTCTCACAGCCAAATAGGGGCGGCCAAGTCCTGGGGACAGTTGTGGCCCTTCCTACCCCTGACCACTCTGTCACTGATTATGAAACCAATAGGGACCATTGGAGTTAAAGCTAGCCCAGGTCCAGCTGTCCCGGCGACCAGAGGCTAATCTGGGTTCATTTGGTCTGAGCATGTGCAATTTGGGGATCTTCACAAAAAAACATCTGAAGTTATGTATTACATAAGACAAATTAAGGATTTTAACACGTGGACAAATACACAAAAGAAAAACATAATTTGTGTATATTTTCTGAAACACCTCAAAAATTCTTCACCCCTGCCTTTTTGGATGCATGTATGTGTAACTAATTTTTGAAATGTCATTGTTTTCCTAGAGAGAATAGAAAGATAATTGATGGGTGATTTGTTGGGTTTATTACTTGTAGTTTGGAAAAGTTTATTTCAACTTCACAACTCATGATGGGTTACGTCGTGTAGATTTTTAAGAAGTGGCTGCACATAGAAACCACGGTGAAATTTCTTATACAGTTGAGCTGTTAACTAAGGGCTTTTGCCCTATAAACCCAATTCCATTAAAATAAAAAAAAAAGTGTTATGTGTTTATACCTGAATATGGTGTATTATCTAGTATATTCCCGACAGGACAGGACCTCCCTTTTTACCGAGCATTACTGGAAACCAATGCTCTCTTACAATATTGCACATCCAATAAGGGGAGAAATTTCCACAAATAGCTTCTGTCTCTGTACATTTGAAAGCTTATGTCTCCTCCTTTACTCCTCTACTTCCAGGACTAGGCACTGAGGACGCATTCATATCCTAACACGACCCCCAGCCAGACACCTTGCTGTCATGCTGGCAGGTGAGTTAATACCATCAGCAGCAGGTGTGTTTCCAGAAGCCAAAGCATTGCTATATCAGGAGAACAGGTGGCATTTAGCTGTATTTGGAAGTGACTGCGAACACACAGACCCAAACTAAATGTATCTCTAACTCAATGTCCCCTTCTCTGGGTCCTCCAAGTGCCCTAGCCGCCCCCAGATCTCCTGGGACTAGGGCCAATGTGAAGGAGAGATGGCCTTTTCTGAGGCCCGTTTGGGGGCTTTTCCTGAATCCTCAATCAGTCTATACCTTCACGCACACCCACAGCTCCCGCCGGTTTGCACGAGTTCTCCATCCCTTCTACGGAAGATGTGCTGAGGCACTTCTCTGTCCCCTGCCTCAGCGCGGTATCTGCCGCCCGAGCTGATTTTGCTTGGAAAAAAGCAAATGGCTAGCAAGGGCCCCGCTGCTAATTCTGGGTTGTTGAACTGCTACCTGAGAACTTCTTCTTATGTGAAGCAAGAGCAGATGATGGGATATTATCTGGGGGGAGACGGAAAGTTAACTCATGTGCACCCCAAGTTTGTGGGGCCCCCAAAAGTTTGTCCTCAGAAACCACAAACATAGGGAAACGTCTCAGAAAGGAAGGAGAGCTCTTCTGTCCTGATCTCATTTCCTTACTGAGTTCTTCTTGTTTCTCTCTGTTAATGGGTATTAGCTTCAGCTTAGAATGTATCAGAAACTGTTCTTGTCACTTCGGAAGGTACAGAAATGATGATGACAATGAGTCTTGTTTCAAGTCATTGACAGCCTAGTAATTAGCTTCTGTCCTTTCAAAGCCATCACTCGAAAGGCCCTCCATCATACTGATACCCACAAAGACGCTTGAAAAAACGAACCACACCTAACCCAACAAAGCCTTCCTTCTTTGGGAAAGTATCATCTTCTCATTTCGTTCTTTCGAATGAAGACTCTTGAGAGCTAAACTTATGTGTAGAGCCCTGCAAGAACTTTCTCATGAAAAAATATCTTTATCAAAAATATGTATTCCTCCCGGGACCATATACATTTCAACTTGGCTTCAGGAAATCTGGTCACTTACTTGACAACCAATTAGATACTGCCTCTTACTGCTAGTTTCCGTTCTTTGTATCTTCACTCTGATCCTCCAGCTTAAAGCATTACATTTAACAAAATCCCAGTGTTCCATCCCCCTGGTTCTTTCCGCATGTCCCATAAATGGCTGTGAATTCATTTCGTAGTGTTTGGCTTTGGGGGACCCTTTTCTTTATGGGATCGCGACCTTCTTAATGACTTCGCTAGGAATTTTTGCTTTTCCAGTCTGATTCATGACCTGTGTTTGACGACTGCAAAATCTGGAAAACAGGGGAAAAAATGTATTATTACCATGATAGGGGAGGAAACTGAGACACAGAGAAATCACAGAATTGACTAGCCACACACAAGGACTACCCAGTGGGGAATTCTCCTGCTGCCACCAGCTTTCTCCTCTTTCAGCCAGATCATCGTGTCTGTTAGAAACCTGCTGCCTTCAGGGCGTGATTCCAGAGTCCTGGGATCGAGCTCCACGTCGGGCTCCTCTGCTATGAGCCTGCTTCTTCCTCTCCTACTCCCCCTGCCTGTGTTCCCTCTCTCTCTGGCTGTCTCTCTCTCTCTGTCAAATAAATAAATAAATAAAATCTAAAAAAAAAAAAAAAAGAGAGAAACCCGCTGCCCTGGCAGCTGATGGCCAACAGGGCGTAGAGGAGGAGGCAGGGAACAGCACGGATAACTGAGAGAGAACTACAGATGAGTAATATCAGGAGCACTGCGTCAGATCTCCCCTCTGCCCCAGACCCTTGCAGATACTGACAAGTGTGTCTGTGAATGTCGAACTATTCTCTAAAACCTACGCTTACCTCTACCTTTTTGTTAGATTTGTCCATAAAGATGGAGTGGTAAAATTTCCGATGTCTACAAAGGAGAGGAAAAATACCATGTTAGTTATGCAAATGTGGAGTCCACACGTATCATTCAGCCTTCCATCCCCTTGTTTTATTAATTCCTCAATGTGTTTATTTATTTGGCTTGGTGGAGCGATTTCTTAGTGACATAAAATCCGTCTGATCCCCTGGCACCTCCAGGGTAAAGCCCGTCCACACTCATTCCCACAGAATTCAAGGCCCCTGGGGCTGCCCTTCCTACCTGGCCTCTCCTCAGCTGCTGGACAGCACGGGTGGTTCCGTGGTGTGACACAAAGCCCAGGTTCAAGGCCGGCCTGACCCTGATGGGATGGCCTGGAGGCTGGTGTTGGTGACATGGGCTGGTTGAAGATGACCCCTTTGGCCAATACCTGGCAGAGTGAGCTCCCCAGAGTGTGGTCACAGCCTGCAGGGAAAGGGGATGACTAGCTCTTTGGCCGTCCAGAGGGTAACCAGAGGTTGGACACTGTCATTGTTGATTTTTTTTTTTTTTTTTGCATTAATGTTCTGGTACTATGCAGGTCCATCTACTAGATCTTCTGTTTTCTCTTTTTTGTTTTTTTTTCTGGAATGTTCTGAGAACTGCCAGAATCTCCAAGACTATCAGCTACCACTAGGTTGCCCAAACAGTTTTGTTGTCCACGTGTGGCCACCACGTCGCCAAACTAACTTGGGCTTGGTGCGGTTGTAGGTGGGTTTTGGAGTTTTCCTCATGCCTCAGAAGTGTAATGGCCAAGTAACAATAAAGACAATGCATTGATGTCTCCCCCTCCCCCGATACTGCTTTGATTTTAAATTAATGAAATAAATACACTTTAAAAAAATAATACACACTAAGCATTGCACGCGAGAGCCTCAGAGACTGTCAGCTTAAACCAATCTGAAAGCTATGCCTTTTAACGCAGACATTGGACATGAAAAAGACCTCGTGGGTCATAAAGCTCACCCCCTGCCAATATCAGAGCAGCACTGGGCTGGTGTGGGGGGTGTGATTCTCTCAAATTCCCTTCCATTCAAATCAAGGGAGAATTGGGCTGAGTCCTGCCTCTAGTTAGTCACGCCCTGTGGGGTGAGACTCAGCCCTTGCTGGAGCTCCCAGCCGCCCTCCCCACCCCCCCCCCACACAGCCTTGATTTGCAGCCTGCTCTGATCAAAGGAAATGAGACCATTACCCCCATCCCTACCTGACCCTGGACTCTGGCCAAGACCCTGGGCATAGACTTTGAATCTTATGGATATGCCATGGGATGCGTAAACATCTCCCAGCAATCCCAAGCCAGATCCCCCACTTAGCTGCAGGAGAGACAGGATTGCCCCGTCCCTGCTGTTAATCGCATTTGCCACCACCACCTCTCCACCTACAGGGTCTGGCTGGGGCAAAGCCATCCCAGCCCCAGCCCTTCCTCCTACCCTGCCACCTCGCCATGTCTAGTGTGAGACAAGCCCACCATGTCCCTTCAAGACCACGACCACTTTTCTTTCTATGCTTGTGTTCATATATTTTTCTTTTTAGTAGAGAAAAGCGTGGAGAATACATCCCGACTTCAGAGCAGCCTCTTCTCCCCGTAAGCTCGTTGTCTCTGTCCAGTGAGTTGCTGAAGTTTGACACCCTTGGAGGAATATTTTTGTCATAACCCACTGCTCACTGCACTGTCGATCCAAGTTTTGGAACAAGCAATCTGTCATTCTATTGTTCCTTTCCAATAGTTTGACTTTGGTGGCAGTTTTAAAGAAGCAACTACTTTCAATTAAAAAAAAAAAAAAAAAACGAGGTGAGGGGAGCAGTCCAAAACAGCATCTAAGATATCGATTGTTAGGGTTCCTGGGGACCAGGGTCCCACAGATCTGCACATGTAAAAGGACAAAGAATAAGTCTTCCGGATAATGAATGATCTGGAATAAGTTAACTCAGTCATGTGTTTTGGCCACGTTAGAAATAACACTTTTCAAACGCTCTGCCAATGCATATATCCCCTTGCCACCAAACCCACCAGCTTCCTGGAGCTGTTTACACGAGATGATCTGGTTAGCTTTATTAATTAAAAAGGTTTCTGCTCTCTCTAGCCTTGCTTGAAATCGGCAGCTGCAACATTGCAGACATCACGAGTCATGAAATGCATTATGGATATAGACACATACGATTTCAGAACCACGCAAGGGATTCCTGGTCCAGGGAAGGGATCTTTTCCTTCTCATCTGTAATTGTATTTATTTTTTTAAAAAAGTCATAAAAGTATAAGAATTAAATATAATTGGATGACAAAATTATCTTTACAATCGCGAAGGGGGATGTCCAAGATACATGAAAAAAGCAGTTATTTGAAATTAGGGCGAATCCATGAAAACTCAACACATCGACTTGTCAGAATTTGGAGTCCATGGCAAAGGTGAACCCGGGAGCATTTTCCAACACGGGCCTTGTGTTTGTTGGCTGGGGCTGCCACAGCGAGGTTCCACAGCCTGGGGGGCTTCAACAGCGACGTGCTTGAGTTCCTTAGAGCTCCAGAGGCTGGAAGCCCAAGATCAAGGTGTCAGTAGGGTCGGCTTCCTCTGAGCGATCTGTCTGGCTCGCAGATGTCATGTACTCCTTGTGTCTTCTCACGGTCTGCCCTCCGTGTAGGTTTGTGTCCTCATCACCCCTTCCACGAGCGCGCCAGTCAGACTGGGTGAGAGCCCACCCTAAGGACCTCATTTTAACTCCATTACCTATTTAAAAACCCCATCTCCAAGTTACATTTTGAGGTTAGGACTTCGACGTATGAATCTGGGGAGGGACACAAGTTCGCATCTAGCAAACCCTGGAAGCTAGAGCAGCGACCTTCATGTTCTTGAGGGTTGGCTTCCAGGTGACACTGTTCCATGGAAGGTTCCACAGACGTCATCCTGAAACCTTTCCTAATCCATAAATGATATCCCTACCTGCTTACACAGGTCCCTTCAAGTCTCCCTGGTTTTGCCTCCTTACCTGGGACCTCTCCTCACCCTACAAACCTGATAATCATTTGCCTTCCAGTTTTCTGCTTTTGCTGGCACATGGAGGCAACCTTCCTCCTTGTTCCTCCCCAACCCACAGGTAATTCCTTGTTCTAGGACCCTGTAGCCCTTGATCTTGGGGCTCCCTCTGGGCCGAGGGATCAGAGCACATGTTAGGGGGCACGTTGTACGCTGAATCCAATACAATTTCATTGCTCTGCAAAATAATCCAGTTTGCAGGTTTATTTTAATTTTGTATACATAAATTAAATTCCAAGTGTTAACATTTATACTGGCCTGGTAGATTTTGAATTTACGAAGTGGATACAAATTTGAATTTATAGCCTTTGGAAGCTATACACAGCAAAGCAATTACTCCGATGTAAAACTAAACAACCAACACATTTTGAAACTTTAGAGAAATATTTCACTGTGATTTTTTATTATGAGGCAAATGAGATCCAAAGTCATGCAGAAAAATCATTAAGTATCTAGGAAAGGCCAGAGGTTCCCTGGCTCCAACACCCTCCACAATTCAGATCTTTCGGATTCACGTCCGTTGGAATGTGTGCAAAGGATTCAACTTATTTGGGGTAAGGCAAAGCCCAATAGACACAGCATCCTCAAAAGCTGTCAGCAGGAGGAACAGTGCATACAGGATCACCATCACTGAGAAGGAATGATCCTTGCGATCAATGCCACGGAGTGTGAACACCCATCGTGGGCTGCAGTGGTCAAGAAATCTGCAGAGAAAGGAATATCCCCGCCAGGGAGAACAAAGTAAACCAACGCCAGGGGCAAGAAATTGACGCACGTCCAAATATTTGTTGTGCTGCCAAGAAAGGCAACATCTGAGCTTCACTTCAACTTGGGTTCATATTTCATTTCTCAACCTGCTTTGGAAGAATCACTCACTTCTTTGGGTCTCAATCATCTTGTTTGTGAAAGGAGAGTGACCATCTCCTAAGAATTAGCTGGACGACACACAGCCGGGAGAATGCCTGCAACGTGCCCAGCCCAGCCCTGTTTCCAGCACAGCCCTGTTTCCAGCACAGTGGCTACTGAAAAAGGGTCTTGTTCGAGTTTTACTCCAGGGGAAATTTGACAGAACGTGTAGGAGGAGAGATGATTGAGAGAATCTGCAAAAATGCAGAGGCAGAAACTCAAAAGAAAAAGATACCCTAGTAACAGACGATTATCTAGAACTCGGCATGTAAATTATGCACATCTATAACTTATATATGACGAGCATGAGAACATCCGGGGGCAAAACTCCAGGATTCTGCAACCAGAGCAATATGTGGCTATGGCAGAGTCAACGGAGTTTTTGCACGAGAGGGAATTTTCCTGTTCCACTTCATCTATGACTGTTACTTTGTATCCTCGCAAGACGAATAACATGACAATACACTATGGCACAGGGGGAGAGGCAGGCCCTTTGCAGAGCGTTCTCTGGAAAAGCCAACTGTCCTCAATTTCAGCATGCTGCAAAAGACTCTTGCATCCGAAGGATTAGAAGCGAGAAATCTGACTGTGGCAGATGCAATGTGTATTTAAAGTCTTAACTATGAAATGCTGTCAAAGATAGTGAAGAAGGACTGTGGTCACTCCAGGGACCTGATTCAAAGAGGGAGAAACCCCAGTGAGGAATGGCACTGGATGTAGGCCAAGGTGGGATGAGGAAGAAAATGAGAGAATGCACAGAATCAGATCTCAGAGAGAGGCTTCTGCCCGGGACGCAGGGGAGAACTTCAGAGTCTGCAGCGAGAAAAGATCCGTGCTACCTTCCGGCCATTATTTAGTGTGGTTTGCTTACATAGACTGCTTAAATTAATTGCTTTTTTAAAAAAGCTTCTTCTACTGTGTGGATTTAGACTGTTGCAACAAAGCCTTTCTCTCGCCATTATGCACCCAGCATTCGAGATCCTGGAGAGTTTTCACCAACGAGATGGAAAGAGCCGTCAGGGAGAGTGCTGGCTCGTGCATGCACGATTCCTTCATAGGTTCACAAGGATCCTGGATTTGTTATTACGCCCATTTCATGGAAACATCAGGAGAGAGAGTAGTCAGTCCTAGTGCCAAACGGAAGGCAGCAGTCTCTGTTAGGTGCAGCCGTGCGCTTGCATGGCCCCGAGAGCAAGTGTGTCCTTCAACGTGGTGAGCCCGTGCCTCACCTGCCTCACCCCAGCCCTGACTTTGGGAGGAGGGTGCCGGGAGGTAAAGAGCTGGCCACCATCATTGCGTTGGTTCCACTTGGGCCTTGGATTTCTTCCAGGTGAAACCAGCTGCTATTTGTCAAGATCCTGGTGTTGCAAGGTGCGCTCTCCTGGTGAGAGCGTTCCACGAGCAATGGGATCCTTAGGACCAAGCTGCATTCCTGGTCCAATGATCACATGTTACACAGACTCAAAGAGGAGCTGTGGCGGGCTCGAGGCTAGCTCGTGCAACCTCGGAGGAACGGGGTCTGGTATCCAGGGCTACCTGGACACACAGCCAAGTGGAGGGACATGATTTGGGGCTGTGTGAGTGACTTGCCCCAATCAGGAGGGCACATGGGAAAACAGGAAGAGGTCCCTGCTGATCCGTGCAGTGGAATCTGGTGGGGCCACGGAGCAAGTCCGGCAAGCAGGCCTGGGATGATGGAGATGGCAGAGGGTGGAAGCAACTGTTATACTGTCCTTCCCCCTGGAGCAAAGCTGTACTTACACCCTGGCGTGTGGAGCACACGGTGTGCGGGGTCGGGTCTCTTCCCAGCCTGTTCCGTCCGCGAGCCCAGCCACCTCCTCCCGGGAGGAGAGGCATGTGCTGTGATGATTGTCTGGGAGGGACATCTGCGATCTCTGCGCTCCAGGCACAGGCTCTGGCAGGGCACCGAAGCCGCCCAGACACGCGGCTCGTCCCTCCGTCTGCTTGGGGTGGCCGGCAGCCTGTGAGTCCAGCCACCGCCACCTGTGAGGCCGCATGTTGGGGGGTAGGGGAGCATTCCTAGAATAAGATGTCAATTGTCTATTTATGTTGTAGCCAGATGACAGAAGGTAGAGATACAAAAGCTAGGCGTGTTTCCAAACGCAGGTCTCCTTAGTGTGCGCATAGCCTGGTAGTGCCTCTTCACGGAGCAGAGGAATCACAAGCTCAGGTGAAGTGCCTGACTTCTGCAAATGCTGGAACGGGAGCTCAGACCTCCTTGCTCAGTTTAGAACGTTCCAATTCCATTCAGGGAATGCAGACTTCTGGCTAGGACTCACAGCAGGCTCAGACCCGGAAGGACCACCACCTGTGTTCTGAAGATCCGCGTCCTTCTAAACTCTGAGTTAAATTTCAAACTGTTTTCATTCACGTAGCAGCCCTCGATCAAGGGCAATGCATATAGAGGAAACGCAAAGAGCAAGGGGGCTTGCCGCAGCATCAGTTCGCTGTTTGCTAGCTTAGCTGGTTTTGCTTCACTTGCCCACTTAGGTCTCTAGAGCACTGACCCCAGCAGAGCGGTCAGCTGGGTCCGTCTCTGCCATGTATGTATTTATACCATAGCTAAACGATCCCTTCACATTCTCTACCGTGAAAATGCCATTTTTTGCTATATGCTTAAACAGAGTATAAATAACCAAAAATCAAGGCACTCATAACAAACCCTCTACCCCTTAGCAAAATGCCATGAAAAGAACTCTCTGTATCTTGGGCAAATTCAAACCCCATTTTCCTGCAATTTTTAAAAATTTAATTATCGAATATTTGGTGGCCCTTTCTATGTTTTGGACACATTCTGATTCCCTCGTATTGGGACACCCTGACTTCCTTTCGTATATAACACTTACCACTTTGAAAACGATCCAGGAACAGACCTGCTTCTATGAATTGTGTCTTTTAGGGTGCGTTGTGTGAAATTCTTTATCGTCTGCAGCTACAACTGCAGCTTTAACGTGAACTGTCCCACCTAGTATAATTTAATTGAGATTGCTTGCAGTTCAAAGCATTCCGTGGAATGCTCACTGCAGTCAACCAGCTCTCTGTTTCCTGCAGTCAACCAGCTCTCTGTTTCCTGTTTCCTCTGTTTCTCATCTAACCTGAGTTGTAAATGCAGAGGTGAGGTTGGTCAGAGAGGGCAGTTGCCATATCAAGTCTGACCTGAAAACAGGAATACCTACTGTACAAAAGTGACCCATGGATTATGTGATTCTTACTGAGCTGTATCAGAAAAACATCTCTTCTCCAGGGTGCAGGGGGAGCTGCCAAGCCCTCCCAATGCAATCTTGTCTCATAGCTTGGGCCAGCTACACAAGCTTCTGCAGTGAGATCAGAAGCCCACCTCAGCCCACTGCTATGAGAAATCTGCTAGGCAGGGTGGATTTAACGGCCTCCAAGAGCTTTTTTTTTTTTTTTTTAGATTGTGTTTATTTATTTATTTGAGAGAGAGTACGAGTGAGAGCAGAGAAGCAGGGGGGAGCCGCAGAGGGAGAGGGAGAATCAGATTCCCTGCTAAGCAGGGAGCCTGATATGGGACTCAATCCCAGGACCCCAGGATCATGACCCAAGCTGAAGGCAGATGCTTAACCAACTGAGCCACCCAGGTGCCCCCAAGAGCTTCATGAAGAGAAAATTATACATTTGCCCTAGAGCTCAATGCAAAGGGAAACTTACTGTTTCCCAGTTTCTGTTGATAAGGAAACTGAGTTTCTTAGAGTGAATTGATTGATGAACTGTTATATTTAAAATACCTTCAAGTAATCTGATGCTGTCAATAACGAATGGATCTTGGTTCCCTCGTTTAAAAGACAATTTATTTTTTTAGGTTTTCAATAAGAAATACTAAGATAAAATGCTAAGGGTTTATAATCATAATATATTATAATTTTATGATATATTTAAATTTTTTATAATATATTATAATTTTATAATAGATTTAAACATACACATTATGTCAACAAATATTTATTGATTGGGCATTCTTCTGGATGGTAAGTATAAAGTGGGGAGCAGAATAGATTGTCTTCTTCTCAAAAATCTAATAAGAAAGACAATCCTGATGAAATTAAACAACATCACAATTGCGAGAGCCAATAGACAAATACTTACATAGGGGATGTGATAGTGCATGAGTAGGGGCTTCGAGTTAACCGTTCACGTAAGACCTCTCTGCAGATGGGACGTTTGAGCCAAATCGATATGATGACAGGGTGGCTATAGAGAGATGGGTAGGGGGAGAATTCCAGGCTGAAGACACATCTAGCCAAGGCTCTGCAGTAGGAATTAGCTGGAATATTTACTAAAAAGAAAGGTCAGTGTGTGTGCAGCATAATGGGCAAGAGGGCAGGAAGGGAACATCAGGGCTGGTATGAGTACGAGCCAGAGGGTCTGGGAGCCAGGGCAGGGAGTTTGGATTTTATTGTCTGTGTGATGGAAATTCAATGACATCGATGTCATATTATTTGCTCTCAGTAACCTCACTCTGGCTACTAGGTATGGGGTAAGTGGAGGTGGGGACCGTGGGTCCAAGCGGGTAGAGCAGGCGGGAAGCAATCCGGGGTGCTCAGAGAAGAGAGGATGCTGTCTCACACTAAGACATCAGTAGGGAGATGGAACAAATCAGATGGTTGGGCATATATTTAAGAGACAGATTTTATAGCATTTGTGGATGGACTGAGTTTGTGGGAGCCGCTGGGATGTTTGTAAATGTTGGCAAAGTTTTCAAATTGTGAGGTTTGGAGAATACAGAGCAGTCAAGCGGAAGCAAGTTGTCAAAACGACTTCTTGGGCTCAGCAAAGCTCCCTCCTGCCTTAGCTTCTGAGCTTCCTGCCGTGATGTCTTCAGTCTTTGGTTTTCATGGCACTGACTGATCTCTCGGTGCCACGTGAAGTGTTTTATGGGCTTCTCTTATCTTCCACACCAACTTCCCAAAGACTGAAACGAAACTTCTGGATACCTACATATTAAGTTCTGCATTCAGGAGGGACTTAATGGACCTGGGACTGAGAAAAGAATGTAAATTGTCATCTCAGCAAGTCAAACCGATGGGTCCCACTCAGCAGTGTCCTGTGACGGTGGCCCAGGAGGGAGAGGGACAAGCACAGTGCCTTGACTCAGAATCCATATGCTGAGTTTTCAAATAACCCCATTTCCAAGAGGTCAAGGGAAGGAAAGGAAAGGCATTGCTAGAGGCGGTGTTATGGACTGAATATTTGTGTCTTCCTGACACTCATGTGAAATACTAATGTCCAAGGGCATGGTACGAGGAAGTGGGGTCTTCGAGAGGTGATCGGATATTGAGGGTGGAGCCCTCATGCATGGGATTCATTTTTTTTAAAAAGGGACCCTGGAAGAGCTCTCTGGCCCTCTCTCTGCCATGTGAGGATGCAAGAGAAGCTGGCCATCTGCAGGCAGAGAGAGAGCCAACACCAGAAGTGTGCAGCCTGGCACCCCGCTCCTGGACTTTCAGCCTCCAGGACGGTGAGAAAGGTTTCTGTTGTTTATAACTACCCGGTCTGTGCTACTTTGTTCCGGCAGCTGGGTCAGAACAAGGAAGGAACCGACAGAGGCCGAGAGGCAGGAGGGTGTGCCGGGCCCCTGAGTCAGGGGTGCTCGCGGGGAGGGAAGGTGGGCAGCAAACGTGGAGTTTGCAGAATTGGAGGCAGGGGAGTGATATAACTGGCCCTCCTTTCTAGAAGAGTCCTCTGGTTGAGATGAACAGAAGCAATCGGAAGGTTCAAGAGAGGATGTGGTTAGGAATTAGTACTTTATTCCAGGAGCGATTAGAAAATCACTTCAGCGGGGTGCCTGGTGGGCTCAGTCGGTGGAGTATTCAACTCTTGATCTCGGGGTTGTGAGTTTGAAGCCCACACTGGGTGTAGAGATTACTTAAAAATAAAATCTAAAAAGAAGAAAGAAAAGAAAAGAAAAGAAAAGAAAAGGAAAGAAAAGAAAAGAAAAGAAAAGAAAAAAGAAAAGAAAAGAAAAGAAAAGAAAGGAAGGAAGAAAAAGAAAAAGAAAACCACTTTGGTTAATGTAATGGTGCTAATTTTTCGAGAAGAGGTCACAGTTTCCCAACTTGGGTGCCATTCACAAATTCATAGATCTAGAACAGTGCTGCCTGATAGATGTAGAAGTCCAGCCACATATAATTGCAAATGTTCTAGCAGCCACATTAAAAAATGAAAATACAAAACAGACAAATCAAATTTAATAATGTATTTTCTTTAACTCGGCATGTCCAAATATTGTCATTTGAACACATAAATCAGCATAAAGTATCCATGAGACATTTCACACATTTTTTCATGCCAGGTCTTCAAAATCTGGCATGACACTCCCAGTACACCTCTATGGCCTATCTGTATTCAAGGGCTTAATAGTGAAGTCTACTAGAGGCTACCCGAGTGGACAGCTTTGATCTAGAAGGTTCTAGAGGCCCGCTTGAAAACTTGGCCAGTGACCCCCTGTACAAATTCATCATCCGTGTCCCATCATAAATACTGACTGGAGCCAGGAGACCCCAGTTCTAGCCGCAGCCCTTCCACAAAGTTGCTGTAGGATCCTGAGGCAGCATCATTCATGGCTTGGACATCAGTCGTGCCTTCTCTAGCTGAGAGCGCTGGAAGTAATGAGCCCGTTCGGCTCTGAGGTCTAGTGACTGACTACTTTCTAGGCCGTGGCAGTGGGTGGGATTCCGGGTGCCTGGAAGGGGTTCACTGTGTGGACGTCTGCTTACTTTCATGCTACCGTTCCAGCCCACGCCTTTCTGATCGGATACTGGGACAGGGGCAGGCTCAGTGACTTACTGGACTGGAAGCCTGCGGGTGCGTCTCCCGGGCCGTGGGAAGTGGGCAGGGTGGCTCCGCTGCGGGATGAGTCCCATGAGTCAGGGCTAAGCCCAACGGCGCTAGGGGCACGATCAGAGATAAGAGGCGGCTTGGACCAAATCTCCGGATTCATCACCCGCTGCCCCAAGTTACTTCTTGCAAAAGATGAGGTGCTAACCTGTCTGGCCTGGCTGCATTTCAGCATGGGGAATTAGCCCGTACCTGAATTCCCCTAAGAGCTTCAGCTGGCCACAGTTTTCTCCACTTTAGCTCCTCCCCTGGCAGTGGAGTCAGCCTGGGGAGTGCCAAGTGATATGGGTGTGTAAGAACCTTTCCTGCGGAGCAGACCCGGAGCTCCCAGAGGCATCCCCTCACTCTGTGTTAAGAAAAGAGATGGAGTACTTACACACCGAAACAGATGGATAGAAAACGAAGAGACAGACAGACAGGCAGACAGAAAGGATCTCCATGAATATAAATATACAGCCATACCTTCATCTTCAAAACTAGCCGTTGCTCTAAAGTCTTAAATTTCTAGGAGAGTACACAGACCAGAAAGGGGGGCAAAAGTTGATATGGAGAAGCGAAAAGAAATTTCAGCAGATCCGTTCTTTAAAACTCCTGTAATTTTCTCACTGAAAAAAAATAACCCCAGATCCTAATCAGAGCTTAGGTTCCTTTGCATGCAGTTCTAACAGACCTGATTAACAGGCTAATTATGACGGGACTGAGCGCTGACTTGTATCAGCAATCTTCTGATTCCTGCCCCTCACCCCGGGTTGACTGAGTCTGGGGAGAGCTTCGCTATCCTGAACCAGCCGACTAGCTCGGGTTCTTAGCCTGAGCCCCACTGCCTTACAACATACTCTCCATCATGGCCTCTGCCCCCGTATTATTCACCTTCTCAACTGAAAATTACGTATGGCAGTGTTTCTCTAAGTGGGAACCAGGACCCTCTTTAACTGGGATGCCAGTTAAAAAGGATATATCTGGGTCCCCCCCTAGGACTTGTGAATTAGATTGGTCTTTGTAACAAGTATCCAGGTCGTTCTAATGTTCCTTTACTGTTGAAAATGTTTCAGAAAGTCAGTGGTTTTCTCTTCCTTTCTTGTACATCGGAATCATCCAGGAAGTTTTAAAAATACTACCTGGGTTTTGCCTTCAGATATTCTGACTCAGTCAGTATGTGGTGTGGCCTGGGCATCAGCATTTTTAAGAACTGATTGACTCTAGTATGTGACCAAGCTTCAGAACCACTCTTTGAGTTCAGGTTATATCCTCTGTGCTGGCCTGGTGATCTTTTATTTTTATTTATTTTTTATTTAATTTTAAAGATTTTATTTATTTATCTGACAGAGAGAGAGCACAAGCAGGGGGAGCAGCAGAGGGAGAGGGAGAAGCAGGCTGTCCGCTGAGCAGGGAGCCCAATGTGGGGTTCGATCCCAGGACCCTAGGATCTTGACATGAGCTGAAGGCAGACGCTTAACCGGCTGAGCCACCCAGGCGCCCCTGTCCTGGTGATCTCTTAAAAGATACTGAGTGCCTCCAAGACACACAGAGAGACAGATGGAAAATATGCATGTGCACACACACACACACACACACACACAGGGGCTCACACTCATCCCACCTGCACTGTGTACTTGTCTCAACCTTGCCATGTTTTCAACCCTTCCCGGCAGCCCCAGGAATAATCTTGAAAGTCAGTCACACCCCAGGCTATGACACCTTGAAGTTGAAACTTAATATTATGAACCAGGCAGGAGAATATTTTTTGCATTATCTAGTTTATTCACTTTGCTGTAACCTTCGCTCATTAGCGAAAATCCCAACACTCAATTCTCAGTGCAAAGAGTAAACACACAAACATATCCAGACCACCCTTCTCAAGGCCCACTCAACTTGCAGGCCTGGCATACTGATACCCCCTTGGTCCCTGTCCCATATCCCAGCCGTTATTTATATGATTATCATTTTGAATGTTTGGGCCCAGAGTGGAGGTGATCTGACTCTTGCAAAAGTCACTTAATGTTTGTAGTCCAGAAACGCAATGCATTTTTTTTTCCTGTTTAGTAAATATCTTCTCCATTGATAGTCTAATTTATTTTCAGTTCCAAAGCCTGAGGCTGCAGTTTCCCACAGGGGCTAGAAAATGAGTTTGAGGATGACCAAGGCCAAGTGGAGGGTATGCCTTCAGAACAGCACATGCGCTGGTTTCCAGACCTGGTTCGCCTGGATCCCAGGCCCCTTGTCATTGTTGCAGAACTGGAATCAAGGCAGGACGCGCACTCTTTTCGCCTGCAACATTCCCCACTGCATTGCCTCATAGCAGGTGTAGTTTCCTAGGGCATTTTGCAAGGAATCTGCATTTAGATGGTATATCTTAGGACATTGAAGACCTGACATTTTCTGTGCGTCTTTTCTTCCACCTTTTTTGGATAGGTGAAGAGTGATTTTGTTATCACCTTCGATAAGGAGGGTTACAGCACGAATTCTAGCCTATTGTAAATATTGAAAAATATATTAAGCCTATATTCTGTGCACCCCCGAAACTATTTGACAGACCCCCTGGGATCTATTAGGTAGACAGGTGACAAGCCCTCAATTGTACTTATTCTCCCTTTAACTTAAATACAACTAACCTCTTTTTTCTTCTGTTGAAAAGTAGATGTGGGGTTGGTGAGTTAATAATGTAGACTTTTTTCTTCCTAAAAAAATGTACTTTTTCTGTTTGTGACTGGGTGCTATTCTTCTTTCTTCACTTACAAATTATGAGTTCTCTTACTTTTAATATATGAAAATAAAATATATATATATATATATATATATATGAACTTCAAGTAGAATTGTGACTCAAGACTTAATGAATTAACGAATTATTTGAGGCTTAAATTGCCATTTTTTGTGTCTAAAATTACTATTTCCTGGGGGCTGTCTGGTTGGCTTAGTTGGTAGAACACTCAACTCTTGATCTTGGGGTTGTAAGTTCGAGCCCCATGTTGGGTGGAGAGTTTACTTAAAAAAATAAAGAAATAAACTTTTGGTTTGACCGAAAGTCAAGCCTTATGATACACACAAAAGAGTATTGCAATGATTTGATCTTTTTAAAGAATTTTTTCTACTCTCCCTGGACATTTTAATTCGTTTGCAAAGGAATGGTGCTCAAATAAAAATGTTTCCCACCCATGTCACCCCATCTCCCCATTTTGATGTGCAAGACTGAGGCCAGATGAATCTCAGTTGGAAGTTTTGGTAGGTGGCCTCCAAAGTGGCTCCTAGTGAACCACTTCTCCTGGTAATCACTGTCTTGTATGGCCCTTTCGAGGCTGGACTGGACAGTGAGTTGAATATGGCAGTTGGCTTTTTAGGCTAGATTATAAAAGGCTCTGTAACAGTCTTCCTCGGTCTCTTAGTTTATTTTGGAGGAAGCCAGCTGCGTGTCATAAGCAGAATGGCCAGATATATCAAATAAATACATGGGACTCCCAGCTAAATTTGGATTTTAGATAAGTGATGCTTTTCTTTAGTTTAGGTATCTCCTGTGTAATATTGAGACATACACGTGTACTAAGAATTTTTCACTGTTAATCAGGAATTTAAATTTAAGAAGGTGTTCTGTATTTTATCTGGCAATCCTAATAATGATACTTAATTAGCCTCATGAAAGAGCTACATACACGGAGGAGAACTGAAGTCCCCAACCAACAGCCAACACCAACTTGACGGCCATGTGAGTGAATTATCTTGAAAGCAGACCTCTGAGCCCCAGGTAAGCTATCTCATGAGATCCTCTAGCCAGAATTAGCCCGCCAAAGTACTCTCAAATTCCTGACCCACAGACACTGAGCTAATAAATAATAATAATAATAGCTACTATTATTAATAATAAATAATATTAATCATTAATATTTTATGATTAATTATGATTAATTCATATTGTTAATTATTAATAAATAATATTAATTATTGGTAAATAATAACCATAACAGCTATCATTGTTATTTATTTTTTAAAAGTTTTATTCATTTATTTCATTTATTTAATTATTTAGAGCAAGCATGAGCAGAGTGGGTGGGTGGGTGGGGGAGGACAGAGGGAGAGAAAGATTCCCAAGCAGACTCTGAGCTGAGCATGGAGCCCGACTCTGGTTCAGTCTCAAGACCCTCAGATCGTGCCTTGAGCTGAAATCAAGAGTTAGATGCTCAACTGTGTGAGCCACCCAGGTTCCCCATTATAATTATTATTTTAAAATAAATTAAAAAGCTGTTATGTAGTCATAGCTAATAGATAGTTAATGGGGAGCTTTTGATTTGGGGAGGTTTTTCATAGCCTGTTTTTATTTCTATTTTATAAAAACAGATATGTATCCCTGATACCTAACAAAGGGAGTTGCACGTCTTGATTAAGATACTTCCAAGGAGGATGATGTTTGTCAGCTAAAGGGGCTTATATTAGGATTAGGAAGGCTCCGAAACAGACAGAAGAATTAAGCATGATCTACTTCCTTTGAGTTGCCTTAAGAGTTGAACTGGAAAAAATAAGGCCAGTTGACAAACCTGGAAGTCAGGAGTTATCCTGAAAACAAGAGCCAAACTCAGATTAGGAGCTGGGGAGAAGTTGAATGGAATTAATACCAGGAGTTATGAGTGAGGAGGGTCTTGGCCAATTTCCTGGGAGCAACCTGGAGTCTCTTGGCTTGCCATCATTGACTCTGGCTTTCCTACCTTCTTAATACTCTTTATTATGCAGCACAGGTACCTGACTCATTTGTACTGGGGCTTTGAAGCTTCCTGGCAAGAGAGTAATCAAAACTCCATCCCTTTCTTTTATAGGCCCAATATTGTTGTAGTGTTGGGTGGGAGTTGGACGGAGTGGCCCTCTCTAAAGTCGGTCATTAGGAACAAACTTCAAATGGAAACTCATCTTTAGGGATGCTGGATGAGGTCATGGTCTCATCAGCAGGGCCCTTGCCTTACAGGAAAAGCTGGTTTCAGCAGCACTGAGACTAGAAGCCCCTCTAGATCCTGGCCCCCACCTCCCTAGTCTTATGGTCATCAGGTGGCTGTTGTGGCTGGGTCTCAAGTGTAGTCTTGGCCTACAAAGCCCAGAGCAGCAAGATAATCATGACAGAAGGGGATAAGCATCCACTGGACTGTGGAGGAACCCATGTCCAGTTGTGTTGTCATGTGTCATTGTCGTTGATGCCTAAAGTCATATATGAAAGAGGACTATATTTGCATCTCAAGTGAAGTTATTCTTGTCAGTCTCATGTTTCATAAGGTAAGCCTGGAAGGTTGTCTGGGTCTGGATTATGAGTTTTAAAAGCCAGACTGGGAAGTTTGAGCTTAATATCATAAGCCATTGATTCTTGGACTTTAATGGGTATTGGAATGACTTTGAGAGCTTGTGGATACAGTTGCTGAAAGCCATACCCAGGTGTTTCTGATTCCGTAGTTCTGGGGTGGGACCCAAGAGTTTGCTTTTCTAAGGTTTTTTTACTTATTTTGAGAGAGAGAGAGAGAGAGAGAGAGAGAGTCTGTGCAGGGAAGGGATAGAAGGAGAGGGAGAAAGAGAATCTCAAGCCGACTCCATGCTGAATGTGGAGCCCAACACAGGGCTCGATCTCACAACCCTCAGATCATAACCGGAGTCAAAATCAAGAGTCGGATGCCCAACCAACTGAGCCATCTAAGCGCCCCAAGAGTTTGCATTCCTAGCACCCTCCTGGGGGAGGCCCGTGCTGCTGGTCCTGGGACCACACTTTGGGAACAGTGCTGTAAGCAGCAAAGCGTCCGGGCTGACTGAGCAGAGAAATATCACAAATCAGTGGAAGGTTCCAGTTTACAATTACAGGTCTGCAACAGGATACGCAAGTCACCAGAAGGGGCAGAAATTCAAAACCAAGTCCAGCTGAGGAAATCCTACAGAACAACTAGAACCTTCCTGTAATGCTTGGAACTTGGTGTTTGTGCCAGCTTTTTACTCTGACGAATACTGGCCTTCTACGTGTGCTCTTAGTTAAGAAACCATGGAGATACTTAAGGTTGCTGTAAAAGCTCGAGGCTTTTCCCTGCAAATGTGCCTAATGCCTCACTTTGTTGGGACTGGTGATGCCCTTCTTTTTAGCGTACGAGGAGCTGAGGTCAGAGGCCAAGGAGGTCAGAGGCTCCGACTTGAGAAAATTCCACACAGTTTACTTCCAAACTGACCTCTGAAATCCTTCCCTCTGCCGCTGGGAAAAGTTCTCCTTGAGGAAAGAAAAACGTATTTTGCGTGTGCGGCACTGTGTGGTTGGCGGGAAGGAAGCTGAGATTTTTCTACCTTCCCCACCAGACTTCCAGTTCTGAGCTTGCCGAACTCAGTCAGCAGCTGGCACCAAACACAGAAAGTAATGTTCAGTGGCTTTCTTCCTTTTTTTCCCCCTTGGTTTTCTCAAAAGATTTCGACAGACGAAATAATACTCCTTCTGCTCCCTGCCCCTGCCATAATGCAGTCCATTTGTCTAAATTACAGACTTCAGCAATTCTTTGTGCTTTTATCTCCTCTCTGAGTGAAGGTGGCAGAGACACCAGTAGGATCATACCTCATATTCTTCCGTAGGGAGGAGGAAGAACATACCATGTACCTACCGTGGGCTACACATCTTGCATACGTTATCTCTTTGGAGCTTCGCTCCAGCCCGATGAGTCAGATATTGTCATTGCTCCCATTGTTTTTATTTTAAAATTTTATTTTGAATAATTTTAGCCATACGGAAGAGGTGCAAGGATAATACAGTTTCCATATACCCTTCACCACGCATCCCATAATGTTAGCATCTCACATACCCGCAGTATATTTTTTAAAATTAAGAAGTTGACGTTGATCCATGGCTATTAGCTCAATGACAAGCTTTATCCAGATTTCACCAGTTTTCCCACTAATACCCTTTTCCTGTTCCAGGAGCCCATCCAAGATCCTACATTGTTTTTGGTAGTCATATCTCCCTAGTCTCCTCCGATTTGTGACACTTTCCCAAAACAGTGACAGTTTCCTTGTTTTTCATGACTTGGACACTTTTTACAAGGTATTTTGTGACAGGTCTCTCAAGGTTGATGGTTCTAATGTTTTCTCATAATTAGACAGAGGTTAGGGATTTGGGGAAAGAAACATACCGATGTGATGTGACCCAACTCACTTTGCAGATGAGAAAACTGAAGTTCAAGGTGATTAAAAAAAATTGGCCAAGGTCATCCAACCTAGAGTCATTGTCATCACAGATTTCTGAGCCAATGTGCTACCAACACTCTTCTGGAGGGAGCATGAGGTCAAAGGTTATTCCGAGAGCCAATGGGAAGAGATTGCATTACAGGGAAAAGCCCATTTGAGGGGGAATGATCCCCCTCGGAATGATTTTTATTCCTGGGTGTCAACCAGGTCCAGGGAAGGGATCATCTTGAGATGCTTTAAAGTTTACAACATGGTCTGAGGGGGACATTACTTCAGCCATGTTTAGATTTTACCACTTAGTTTGGGCCATTTCTTTTCAATGCAAATGACACCCCCTCCAGCTGTCCATCATCTGCTTCACAGTGTGTTTGCGTCTCTTTCCCATTTATTACTAGCTTAAGGGGGAAACAGTAAAATTTCTTAAATGATTTGTGTGTTTTTACCACATTTTTGCTAACGTGAGTCTCATTTAGCCCTAAAACAAGTCATCAGTTTTTCAAGCGAGTTCAATTCCCTCACTTAGAAACTGGGGAGACTGAGTCTCAGGGTGGAGAAGAGGAGTCCGTCAGTATTAAGTCACTCATCTAACAAACGTATTACCCTTACTTTTTGGATAAATACTGTGAAACAAGCATTAAGATCTCCATTTGAAACATGAGGCAGTCATGAGAATTATCGCCCAGGTGGATGGTTTTGATGGTGGAGAAGATGCTAGAAAGTAGCCAGAGAGTCCCAGCCTCAGCTTAGAGCTTTCTACCTTCCTGTTGGATCAAGCAAAACAGAATTTGCCAAACCATGTGATGACCTCATAGTCTGAAATTAGTGCTAAATCAGTACTTGATGTATTGCCTCATACTAACTTGGCACCTAAGTGTTACCAAGCCTTGGGCGTGTTTGCCAACACTCTTCGTCATTCCAAGATGAGCGAGGCTGTGCACAGGAGCTAAAACAGGACCCTGAATCGGTTGCATTTGTTTTTCCCCAGCTGGTTAGACATATACTCTCAAAGAAGCTTCTTTCTCCCACCACACTCTCCCATTGATTAAGTGATACTTTTATTCATTTAACCCACATTAAGAATTATCTCGGTATAAACATTGCCTTAGGTGCTTTGAGAAATACGATTGGTGAATCAGGTGAGTCCAATACTTAAAGATTTTATTCTTTGCACTGGGCAATGTGGTGTGTGTGTGTTTGTATATGTGTGTTTGTGTGTGTGTGTGTGTGTGTGTGCAGTTCTGTAATTTCTAATAGATAATAATTGTCACAATATCATCCAGGAGGGCCTGGCTGGCTTAGTTGGTTAAGTGTCTGTCTTCGGCTCAGGTCATGATCTAGGGTCTTGGGATCGAGTCCCGCATTGGGTTCCCCGCTTGTGTTCTTTCTTGCGATCTCTGTATCTCTCTCTCAAATAAATAAATAAAATCTTTAAAAAGTATATTATCATTTCCATTTTGCGAGTTAAGATGTTTGCATCTCAAAGAGCTTGTTTCCATGCTTGTGGCTCTCACGTTTAGTGGTGAAAAAAATCCACACCCAAATCTGTAGAAGTCTTTTAATGCCTCTCTCGTGTGGTTCTGGTAAGGAAGAGATGACGTGCTCCCGAGATATGCCAAGGCTCACTGTATAATGTGATCACCAAAAATTAAAAGGTGGTTAGTGACAATTCCAAACTGGGTTGTTGGTGTGTGTATAAAGGAAGATTTTTTTCTGTGCATCCAGGAAATTCATGAAAAACTGCATGGAGGAGGTAACGCTAGGTGGCCCCTGTGAACATCTTTTTTTGTGCTGTACCAACACCCCATCCCCTTTCTCCTCTATGCCAAGTCCGCGTGCTTCTTAACAGAACTGATCCAGCTCCATCTCTAGGGATGGGACAGTGACACAAACCCGGACCTTCATGGTTAAGGATAGTCATGTGACCTCCTCACACACTAAGGAGAAGTGGCCCTGGGATTCTGCTGGCAAGGGGCTCTTTTTCTCTGTCATTGTCTCCGCCATGATGATGGGAAACCAGCAAAGGGGAAATCAGCCAAAGAAGGAGAAGGGTAGTTTCTTACAAATACCATTTGTGTGACTGGATCCAGCTATGCCTGAAGTCAGCTAGCCCTGGATTTCTCAATGACTTGAGGCGGTAATTAAACTTCTATCACTTGCCATCAAAAGATTTCAGGTTAATTCATTCTTGTAAGAGGGAAAGAACTTTGTCAGTTAATAGTATAGTTAGGGAGAGAGAAGAGGAGGGTTGAGGGAAATGACAAATGGCTTCCACCGACTGAGAGGCCTGGCCTTTGAACCATTGTTTGGGGAGTCATTGCGAGTTTAAAAAGGTGTCTCCCTAAAAGCCGGCCCTCAAACGCTTCTGAGCAAACGAGAGCTCGGCATCAGAATCTTATTAAAACCTCAACAGTTTGAATGGGTTTTCAACTTAGCAGAATCAATTTTGTTCTTCCTAATTCAATTTTAGATGAGTGTTAGAACTAACAGAAAAAAAAAATTAATAGTCACGTCAACCCCTTTAAAGCAGTAACTGCCCTCCTGTCTTCACCATATCGTTTACGCAGCTCCCATCTTTCCCCTGAAGGGAGAAGAGGCAGGGGAGAAAAAAATGTATATATATAAAAGTGCATTTTCCTTTATCATCAAAATGTATCACAGCTCCCGGACTATGTGTGTTTTGGCTGCTGGGTATAAATGTGCATGATTTCATAATAGACGGATGGAACTCCACAGTACAAATCCGCACGAGGGATTTTTTTTTGAATTTCCAGTTTCGAGTTAGAGGTCAGCTGCAGAACCTTTCCTGGGGGTGGCCAAATTAAAGCTCGCTGCCGGGTGAATACGCCTTCATGTCTGACAACAGTAATCACAGCTTCTGTCTCTGAGTACCGATTCTGGGCCAGGCCCAATGATCAGGCATCGATTTAGTGACGATTTATTCAACACCTCCCATGTGCCTTCGGGGACCCCATTTAATCCTCACAGCAATCAGACGAGGTGGTTGCGAGGGTTAATTAAGGCTGTGTGAGTACCACACCTGGAAAGGGATGGGGCCAAAATAAAACAGGGAGCAGGAAAATACAGGAGGCCCCAGACAAGACCACCTGATATCTGGGGAGACCTGAGCCTCCCGGCGGAATGTTTTTGGAGCTGCCGCGTGTAACCGGGGCGAGCTGCCCCCATCTCCCATGTGGTTTTCTCTCTCTTGGAAAGGAGGTGCTTAGGTATTAGGGAGCCTGGTATTCTCCAGTGAAAGCCTGGCGGATAAAATATGTTAGAATAGATGGGGCTTGCTCTTGGAGACTTTCAAAGCCAAGGGGTGGCCATAAATCCTGGAGCAAATTGGAATGGAGTGATATTTGGGGGAAGCCCTAATGACAGGGGATCCCATTTGACTGACATTACGCCCGTGGAGTCTGTAATAATTCGGCGCGGCCCCAGGAACTGGCAGAGACGCCGGCCCCTCTTTGGTTCTTTCTGCCCATCCTCTTTGCCTCTCTCCCACTTGCTGAATACATTTTCCAAAAAAGCTACACGCTCCCTTTTTTTAGGACTGTGAGTTCTTGAAATGTTCTCCTTGGTTTTGCCTTTTACAAATTAATTACAGTTGAAACTTGCTGCTAAATCCAGAGAATGTGGTCCTGTTTGCGGCAAGGTTTTTCTTACATTGGTCCCTAATCCTAGACAACTTCAATTCTTTCTTCCATGTGATTTCAGTACAAAGCAGATTTTGGATGGCAAGTCATCAAAAGTCTACAAAACTAAATGTATTTTATCTTTGTTTTTGTCGTGAGTTGTTTTTTGCTTTTTTTTCCCCTCCCCACCCCCACCCCTCCTCTGGATAGATAATGCCAGGGCAAAAAATGTCTGGGGAAGGGCTCGGCTTAGGTCTGTCAAGCCTAAAAACCCTTAATCCTTCCCTTCTCTGTAATGAGTTTGAGACGCCGACGATTTGGTTTCCCCCAAGCCTTTCTGGGTACGATCCAATCAATGTTTAATTTCCCCAACTGGCTCTGTGAGAAGATTTATTTCCTTGTGTTTGTCTTGCAAACAATATTTGTTCTAAAGTTTGCACAAAACAAGGAGGGAATGCTGATTTTTCCATTTATTTATTTATTTTTTTTATGAAAGAGATTTTTGCAAGAGAGGAAAATGTGCCGCGGAGAGAGAGCCGTACGGGCATGCTGGTAGGCTAAGATGGGAACCAGCTCTACCAGGCACTCTCTCTCCCACCAGCCACCTCCATGCTGTGACAACTTCCGTCCAGCAGAAAGTTCCTGTTGAACTGTTTCTACCAATCCTGTCCTGTATTATATTAAACTGTTCTTTTCTTTTCATATTTGCCCCTCTGTACCCATCCCTTGAATGTCCACGGAACACATCTTTGGGATCTTCTTGTTCTCCAGTCTTAAGTTCTATGGTTCAAGGCCTATGGCCTCCATGAAAATGTTGCCTACCCAGACTCAAGGGCCACCACTCCATCTACGGTCTGCTATATCACGCGTCTTCATTTCACCCACACTTCCTTTCTCCTTAGTTTCCCAGAAAAGGTGGGTCTTTTGCTCAGGGCCGACCAGAGGGTCTGGTTTGATGTAAGTGCTTAATACCCAATAACCAGTTATTCAACTACTAAAATTACCCATTCTTGGATTTTTTGAAATCATTTCATCACTTTATTAAAATAAACACATTCACATAATATGAAAATTTGAGCAACACAAACAGAACTGTACAGGAAAAGTTACAAAATGCTGTCATCTAAAAAAATGTCAACTATTATTTAACAGTTGGTCAACATCATTTCACACTCCCCTCTTGTGCATACACCTGGATAAAATTCTAGAGACTTAGACGGGTATACAGATGGAAGAGGCTTGGGAAAAGATGTCCCACTTGTTATACATCCGACTTTTTAGGATTTTAAAAATAATTTTATTTACAAATAAAAGACAAAAAACCTGATGTGGAATTACAGTAATTGCTGAGCTACAGTTAAATGTCTTTTTACAAATCAGGTTAGTCCTTGATCCTGGGCTCATTTACCAAAAAATAAAGAGTGATCAAGAATTAGAACTTGGGAATTATTAGCATTATCTGACTCTTTTTAAAAATTGCCAAAAATATAACTTTTAGGCAATATCTATTAATTCTTTGAAAGGTATAGACTTTCACATAAATACATTTCCTTCTACTTTCTGTGCTACCCTTTGGGATTTCTCAGTTATATTATTGTTTTTATATTGCCAAGGTTTATGACAGTATGGGGCTTGCTCTTTGAAACTTTCAAAGCCAAGGTGTATATATATATATATATATATGTAAAATGTTTTATTCTGTAACCATAAATCTCATGACTGCCAATTCCTAGCTCAGTATTCTAAAGGATTCAGTTCTCAGTGTCAACCTTTCTAATTCATTTTTTCTACTTCTAATATTTTTATTTTGATCTCTTATCCACACCCCACCCCCTCAGGAAGTGCTTATGTTTCAAGTTCTTGAGTTTTTGAAAATTTTTGTGCATGACTTTTGTACACGAAAGATGTTGAGTAATTACGCTAAGGAGGAAAATATATTTTACTGGTGGAGAGAAATAAGCTTAGAAATTAGAAACAGAACGTGTTAAGTCAATATGCTCAGGGAGAAACACTGAGGGAAGCAGAGGAGAGGAGGACGGAATGTCCCCAGAGCCTGATGTTCTAATGACCCCACTGACGAGGGCAGTGCATCCAAAGCCTAGTTGGGATCCGTTGAGTGGAGACATAGACCTGCCTGGCTAAGGCTGCATTTTGCAGACACGATGCCTATTTCCCGGTTAGGTGCCCTTTCAACCCTCATTTAAATTTCTTACAAAGAAATTTAAGGAAATCGGGTCCATTGCATTAAAGGCCAGACTGACAGCATTTTTTTCCTTTTGTTTACCTGGTGAAAGTGTAAAGATTAAGAATGATTCCATATAATCTGATTGGTTGAGCTAGCTCCATTGTGGAGGATGGCATAGGGAAGAGTTTTGGAAGGGACAAAGATTGAGAGGTCCCAGGGGTGGAACAGGAGCGTATCAGCCTGTGAACTAAGAACTTCCAATATGCAACTGGGATCACTGCTAAGCCAAGGAGATTCCAGGACCGAGGTGAGAGAGCCCTTACCAGTCTGTTCGGCTCCCTGTAGGTGTGGTGGTCCCTGACCTGATGTGACTCCCCACGCTTGCTGCCAATAGCAGGACTCCATACATCCATGGGGGTCAGGTGGGCAGGGATTCTTGAGACATGCCTCACGACTTGGGAAACACTGCTTTTGTTGTGGAGAAACTGCAGCGGACTTGAGTATTTTCTTCTTTGTAGGTACTGAGTGCCTCGTGGCATGCAGGAATCACTCTCCATCCCTATTACGAAAGCTCGATGTATCTTGATGGTGTTGACCTCTGTCAAATTCTTTCCTGGGACCTACTGGGTGTTTTAATCTCCAAATTCAAGCCTTCATATAAAAGTGAATTTTTCTTATAGCATTGGATGCTTTCCTGCGGTCACTGATGGTGACACCTGAACCAGCTGTGCTCGTTATTTGCACGTGGGGTCCCCTTCCCTGTGAGGAGCTTTTCTGCGGTCGCTTCTCATGTCTTCCCTTTGGAGGGACTGTAATATTCCCTAGAACATTTTCTATGTCTTTGTTTCTGTTTTGGTTTGGTTTTGCCTCTATTTTTCTGATTGTTTCTAATGTAACTTTTATCTCTGTAATTATTTTATTTTTCTCTTGTATCCATTTTCTTGAGCTCTGCAACTCAATTCCTTTCTATTACCTTACCATGGAATCTTTCATCTATTTTATCTCATTCTTGAACTGTTTGCCAAAAGCACTGATTGTGTTAATTTCCCCAAACTCTTCAAGTGTTTCTAGGACTCATTCCTCTTAGGTCTATGTTTCTTTCCATATTTACCCTCCTCTCCCTCCCCTTTTCCCTATTCTCAACAACTTTTGAAGACCCTGATATTTTCTTCCTGCTATCTACTCATTTTCAAATAGGAGCAGTACTTTCTGGGCTACTAAAGACTAGTGGAGAGAGAGGTTGAGGCTGTTTGTTTGTGTTGGGGTAAATACCTATTTCAATTTCTGGCATATTCAGGTGGCTCTAAAACATTCTATGAAACCCCATAATGCACGGCTGCTTGGGCTGCAATACGTGGACTGTGGCTTCCTTCCCTTTCAACACCTTCCCTGGTCTCCATCAGTATTTCTTGGCCAGGAGACAGGATCACAGGAAGCTGACATGGCACGTCTGTGCTCCTTTTCCAGGCCTACCAGCCATGCTGTTACGTGGCACACGCCTGGGTCTGGGGAGGCATTCCTGTTCTGGTGTCTACGTTTCATTTCCTCTGTCTTCCTCTGTATCCACTCCACATTTCCAGACCTAAGGATCACTGGGTGGCACTTTCAGGACTCTGAGAGCAACTTTTATAGGGCTTTTAGAGAAAACTGCATTCTGCCCAAGGTCTGAGGAGATCTGTGTTGGCTCTTTCCATCCTTCCACATTTGGGTTTAAATTTCATTGTATTTGGCAGAAAGCTCCTTAGTTTGTGGTTTGGGGTTGTGGCCATTTCCTTGTTGCATTGAAAATGGTACTCTTCCCTTTACTTTTATTTTTTTTTTTTTTTTTTTTTTTTTTTTTCTTCCCTTTACTTTTAAGTCTTGTGTGTGCATGTGTTTCTCAGAGGAGAGAAAGGCATTCTAGATAGAATTAACTCCTCTGACCACGTTTATTGCTTTGTTACAAAATGTATATGTGATTTTGGGAGGAAGGGGATGCAAACAAGAACAGAAAATTGATAATGGTGATGTTGAATCATCGTATTATGTGAAGAGAAAACTCGAATGGGGCAGAAATGCGATAGTGATAACTTGTCTATTGAGAATGAGTGAAATGCCCAATGGTCAAGGAAGTTCTGAGAAGCTGTTTTTCTTTGTTTGTTTGTTTGTTTTTTAAGTAGGCACCACGCCCAGTGGGGATCCTCATGCAGGCACGACCTCAGAACCCTGAGATCACAACCTGAGCTGAAATCGAGAGTCAGACGTTCAACCGACTGAGCCACCCAGGCGTCCCCTGAAAACGCTGCTATTAAAGGAACTCTGGCTATTGGATCCCTAGGTTGCTCAGCCCAATACCATTCTGCATTTTGTCTCTGGTCTTCAAAGCTCATGCAGGGAGTAGAAGTTAGGAGCCGAAGCTGTGATAGCTCAGATTTCTGAACCTGACTCTGTCCTACTAGGTGTATGGTTTTGTCACATTAGGTAACTTTTTTAAAGGCTCCGTTTGGTCACCTGTAAAATGGGGATTTATACTGATCAACTGAGGAAACCTGTTAAGAAAGAGCGTTTTAAATTTCAAGGCCATGTGCTTGGGAAAGGATTGTAACAGTGGCAGGACAGCGGAGATGTCCGAGGCGCGCTGCCTCAAATAAGACCGTCTTTTTTTCTCCTTGGCTGCAAGACACTCCTTCTCTCTGACCCTCCATTTCTTCCTCAATAAAAGAGATAATAACTGTATGCGAGATTAGTGGAAAGATTTAATGAGATGATCACATAAGTGGAGTGGTTGGAGACAGTGACAGGGAAATTGTTGAAACTCGGTTAATAACTGACCCCTCTTTACTTTTTTGCTAATATATTTTATCACGGGTTCACGGGACCTATAGGTATCAGAAATTCCGATCAGACATCAGAGGCCCTTGCAGGGCCTCTCCTCTGCCCCCGGCGCAACCAGGGTCAATAATCATAAGTTTGCTGAATACTTTTTATCTACAAGTACCAACAAAACCACCAAAGCTAGGAGTTAAAATAAGTACTATGGGAGCAAGGCAGACTCTACAGGGTCGTCTACAGGGCTGGCCTGGTCCTGCTCTTGGGGAGCCCCTGGGCCCTTCTCCTCACCTGGGTGGTCTTTTCTGGGACTGACCCCACTTCTGTGGAACTGTGTGACCCCCATGCTCATACAATTTCTCCATGAGTCTACCTTGCTCTGTCTCTTGTGTCCTCTGGCAGCAGAATCTAGGCCCGTTCTTGCCCTGGCTAACCTTCGCCAGCTCGGTCTCCACTCATCCACTCCGTGCCTGCAGACAAAGCATTGTCAACTCTGCACCTCCATTTTTATCCTTGTAAAATGTGAGGATTGAGGTCGATCAACCCAGGAGTGTTCTAGAACCCAAGAGGACAAATGGGAAAGATTCTCTATTATTCCCTGGGCCGGTGAGGGACCACTGTAACTGGAACCAGCATTCTTTCCCAGCTAGCCTGGATGAGTCTCCGACTGTCTTTCCAAACCACGGTCTGACTTGTCACCATCAACCGCAGGTGAGCTGCGGGCTTTCTTCTGTGTAGCCCGTGAGATGCTGGAGGGCAGGGATGTCTTCTCCCCCTGCTTTGAAACCTCAGCACAAGACACCCTGTCCAGAGCAGGTGGGCATCGGATAGGTACAGACCGAATTTGCCACAGCCATCAGAGTCCTTGCTCCTATAACTCTGAAGCCAGCTGGAAAGTGACACCATGTCTATAACAAGGAGCTCTGAGCACTCCTTCATTCCGTGGAGAGAGAAGCAGCTGTTTCACCAGGTCTTGGGGATGATGTAAGTTGGGTAGAGGACAGACCATTCTCCAAAGGGAAGAGGCATCCTTAAGAACAGTAAAGGCTCCTGCCTAGTTGGCTTATTCTCAGAAAGCAAAGAGCAGTTACTGTAAGGACGCCGGCTGTCTGGGCCAGCAGCTTTATCAATGAATAATTTCCTTAAAGGAAGAGAATCTACGGAGACCGTACACTATATTTGATCTTGGTGCATATGCACCGGGCGCGCAGGACTATCTTTGATTCAAAGGAAGCAAGATAATTGTTTCCCAAACAGACTGTCACTGGAGAGCATGCCCCCTCCCATTCCGGTGACCCGGCCCCAGCAGCCTCAGCTCTGCCCCAGACAATTATCCTGTTTTGCTAGGGAACAAATTGCTCTTTTGGGGTAATTCTGAGCAAGTTTGCCAAGTTCACGGCGATCCCGGGGGAGCCTCTGGGGGAAAAGCACTCTCCAAATCCTCTCTCTGGCCCTTTGAAAGGAAAGCAGGTCATTTTTTAAAGAATTCCAAAGAAAACAGCTAATTCTGAATAATCCGTCCCACCTTGGGAGAGGCCTCGGGGGCAATGCGCTTGGTTCCTGGTGCTGGTCGGATGCTAGGGAACCAATTTCCCATGCAAGTAATTACGCATGCAATTAAGTAATTGTAGATGGAAAAGAAAAAAAGGAAAAGAGGACAATGCCAAAAAAAGAAGTTGTGCGCATCTAACTTTCAAAGGCAGCGTGGAGGATATGAAGTTGAATCCTGCTTGGGTTTTAGTGTCACTGTCCCAAATAGGTATCATGTAATAGCTGCGAATGCTTGGGTGCAGAGCCTGGGTCTGTCATTTGTTAGCTGTGTGACTTTGGGCCGATGACTTAAGCTTTCTGTGCCTCCTGTCTCTATCAATCAGATTAATCGTACCTACGTCATACAGCTGTCAAGGTTTAAACGAATGAATGTATTTGTATATATGGGTTCGTGTGTGTGTGTGTGTGTGTGTGTGTGTGTGTGTGTGTGCCAGTTATGAGCAATCACTTCATGAGGGAGCTAAGATATTTCCCATTGCTGATGACTTCTTTCTTCTGACCTTGCCTCTTTATTACCAGAAAATCAACCCAACAGGAAAGAGTAAAGAAATATGAAGTGCTTAGTTTCGGAGATGACAAAGAATAAGTGGCTTCTGAGTCTGGCAGTGAAAGGGTCAAAACTACGGCACCCTAGGACTCCCCAGAGAAGCAGTGTTGTTTACGGTATATGTTTAAAATAATATTCCTGCTTAGTTGGGCCTCCCCTTGGGACAGTGCAACTTCAACAGTAACAGAGGATTAATTAGCGCCGGTCCCGCTGGCGAGACGGGTGATACCGGGAGGAGGAGAGGGGTGCACCCCGCAGCGCCCCCACTCCACGTGGGTGAGGGCCCAGGCCTGCTGGAAGTAATTAGTGTTGCCCCATTTGTGTGATTTTGATGAATACTTAAATTCACCAACTCCGAATGCAGGAGAGGTGAGACCTGAGTAAGGAAGGGAGGGCCTCCCAAAGCCAAAATCAATAAGGGGGGAATCTCTATACGCACGCGACCTTGGGCAGGGCCACCAATTGTTCATAGCTGGTGGGGGCCTCTGGATTGATGCCCCTGCTGTCAGGGGTGGGTGGCCAGGCAGTTTCATTTGTAAGAATAGACTCAAAGACAGCCCTGGGGACAGGCGGTGAGCCTGAGGCCGCTTGGAGACCCAGTGGCTGCAGGAAGGCGAGGAGGCAGGCTCCCTCATGCTACAGGCACCATCCACGAACGCCTCCATCCGCTGGTCAAGCACGTCGCATGAGGCTGCTCAAGGGCTCAAGCGGCCTGGGCTCCTGACCTTGCGTCGTTCCAGCCATCCTCCCCTGGCTCAAGGAATGGCCTTCTCAATCCAATATGTGACTACTGCACTATTCTGGTTCCAGTCCTTCAAGAATGGACTTCATGGGGCGCCTGAGTAGCGCAGTGGTTAAGTGCCTGCCTTTGGCTCAGAGCGTGATCCCAGCGTTCTGGGATCGAGCCCCACATCAGGCTCCTCCACTAAGAGGCTGCTTCTTCCTCTCCCACTTCCCCTGCCTGTGTTCCCTCTCTCGCTGGCTGTCTCTCTCTGTCAAATAAATAAATAAAATCTTAAAAAAAAAAAAAAAAAAAAAAGAATGGACTTCATGAGGTCTGCGAGCCTGTCTGGAAATTGTATGCAAAAGCGTGGGAGAGAATTCATAGCTCCCTGGCCCTCAAGAGGGTGAGAACCACAGTCCGGGGCGAGGGGGGGTTATTCTTTTTAGGAAAAAGCCCAGCCTCCTCAGTGCAACATACAAGATGTTCCATGACCACACCTCTTCTGGCAGTTGCTCCTTCCTACCCTCATAGGAGCCTACCCTGTGCACAGGGGATTTTCAAGGACTGTGCCATGATCTACTCCTGGAATCCTTTGCTGGAACCCAACCCTACCCGTCTCAGCTTGGAAACTGCCTGCTCAGACCCAGGGCAGGTTTCCCTAATAGCCCAGTCCTGCTGAGCCTTCCCACCCTTGTGTCCTGTGCCTCGTCAGCCCCTGCAGTGTGGAGGTGAGCCTCTCCAAGGCAGGGAACTTGCGTGCCCAAGTCTGTATTTCTAGGTGGGACTAGAGTCTGCAAGGTATTGCACTGAACTAAATCATTAGCATTGGGACCTTGGGTAAGGTAAGTAGTTCGTGGTTCTGGGCTTCGAATGTGGAAATGGGAATAGTTGAAGTATGTTAAAAAGGAGAAGATTCTCCAGAACTGTGATTTCGGTACAGTAACCCACCAGCCACCTGTGGCCATTTCAATTTAAATTAATTAAAAATAAATATTCAGTTCCTCACTCGCAACGGTTACTGGTCCAGAGGGCAGGAGCCCCACGTGGCTAGGGGCTTCTGTACCATACTGTAGGGCATTGCATGGAACATTCCCATCCTTGCTGAAATTCCTGATGGGCAGCAGTGCTCTGGGAAGTCTCCAAATTGTATCATTGCAGATGCTCGGGATTTTGGAAATTTGTAAATCCCATAGCTGTTTGCTCTCTGTCCTGCTGATCCCAGGCCTTCCTTTCAAAAGTACTGGGGTTGTAGGAAACCCAGCTCCCTATTCAGCCAGCGTGCATTTCCCAGGCGCGAATTTGCTAGGTCACCTTTGGTTCAGGAGGGGGGAAATGGAGGAGCTCTCACCCTGTTCCCTTGGGAAATCCAAAGCCTTCCTGGTGCTGTGGGGACAGTGGGGGCTCCTGGGGTCCCTGTGGGGTAGGCACATCTCAGGGTGTGGCCAGAGGTGGGTGGTGAGACCCTTGAAGTAAAAGTGCCTTCCAGACAAGCCTTCCAGCTTATCCAAAGCTGGGGCTTTGGAGACCAATGGCTCAGGGACAGAAAATTTCAGGGGGGAAGAGGGGTACCAAAAACCTCCTAAAAGAAAGGTTGGTGAATTTTTGAAATAAGACTAAAGTAGAGTTTTGATAACTGGTATTTCCCAAGCCTTGAGGCAGGGGCAAGTTCTGCCTCTCTTTCTGGGCTGAAACTGTCCCCATCTGTTTGCTAGAGGTAGAGGCAAGATTTCTCAGGATCCCTCATTCCAAAGCAGGAAGCCCAAGGTTGGCAGACTGTTCCCTTTCCGAAGCTCTCAGGAAGGTGCCATCGGGGAATTCACTGAAGATCTTCCAGTCCAGGGGATGCGGTCTGCTCTTCTGAAGGCTTCTCATGAAGCCAAGACTGGACATGAGACCCACGTTCGCCTCTCCAGCCCCTCTGAGGTGACCCAGGGAATGCAAGTCTCTGCAGCCCTGAACTGGTGGAGAACACGAAACACCCGGATGTTTGGAAAGCTCTCGAAATCCTTCTGTGTATTGCTGATCTATTTTCCACGTCTCTACAGCACTTGGGTGATGCAGGCTCCAGCGAATGAGAAATGGATGAATAATGGCCCGTAGTATCATGGTTTCATAGGCTTCACGCTGACACATCCCTTCCCGGACCTCTTCTCCGCTGATATCAGAAGCTCCAGGAAGGCAAGGTGGAATCGTTGGTGCGGCCACATGACAGAGGCAGGAGCGAGAACCTTGCCAGCATCGCCCAGCACAAGTAGCCAAGCTGGGTCTCAACTCAGCTCCTGGAGCCCATGCTGGTCCTGCTGGCCAGCACTGCTTTGGAGGGGCTGCCTCTTGCCGGTGGGGGGCTGAGAACCCTCCGAAGCTACACGTAGTTCCAGCCAGGGCCTGGGCTGCAGTGTTCGCTGACCATGGGAAACATTTAGTCACGGGCAACATGAGGTGTAGAGAGAAGCTGAAGGTGAAACCAGCGTCCTTCCTTTTTTACGTGAAGCGAGAACTTGGTCAGGTTCATTTCTCCTAGACTCACATTCCTCCTTGCAGCCGGAGCAGAATGATTCTGTGCCCACAGGCTTATTTTCAGAAAAAGGCATTGCTCCGGAGCGCTGGGCACACAGTAGGTACTCAAATGATGTCATTTGTCCTCCCTTCCTTTCCTTCAGCAGGCTTGCGGGGACAGTTGGAAGGACTATCCAGCCTGACCCTGGAGACAGGCTCAAGGCCCGTAAATGGATGCTTTCAAGAGGTGTGAGACTGGTTCTCCCCAGACTGTTTTGGTTGGCAGATGACCCGCGGGGCGGAGGGCGGCATCTTGGCTGGCACCGTGAGAACCCGTACGAGGGCCCTGGAGCCTGAGCCCCGCATCTTTCTCAGTATGCTCCATTTCTGTTTCTTGGAAGGTCATCCCATCCACCCTGCCCTCTCCAAGCCCTCTGTGCCTCCATAGCATCCTGCCCACCCCATCGGCCAAGCCAGGGATGGGGGTGGCTCCTGGAAACTGGAGGAAGGAGGCCAGGGGCCTGGTTCCCCTTTATTGCAGATAGGTGACTCAGGGCTTTTGCATAATTTAGCAAGAACCATGTGAACTCACTCTTCTTCCCAGCTGGCTGTCCCACTCACCTCTCTACGTGGGTTTCCGAAGGGCGGTGATTAATCTCAGAGCTGGGATGAGGACGAAGCCGCCAAACGCCCCGGGATAGGGCAAGGCCCACAGCGAGCTCAGCCTGGCCTCTCTCGATCAGGGGTAAACAAGCCCAGCTGCCAAGGGACTCTGCCCTCAAATGAACAACTGACCTCTTGTTACCGAGCTCTTCCATCTTCTGCCAAGGGGAGAGGTAGGCAAGGAGCCCATTGGGACCTGGGGGGCATGGGTCTGGCCCCAGCTCCTGTCTAACTCTGTGTGACCCTGGATTGGAGTCAACTGGGAGTAGGAGCAATCCTTTTTCCTAACTTTTCACACGTCGGAGTGCAAGACATCGGTGACGCGGCAGACCTGAAGCAGGCTTGGCACGTGTTCCTGCAACGAAATCGGCCACCATTTCCCAAGGACTTCGGCAGGAGCAACTCCACACGGCGCTGTGTGAGCGAAGTCTGTGGCACCTCTGTTGAAATAGGAGCAGCTTCATTAGGGTTCCTTCATTGAGTTCCTACAATGAGCCAAGCCCTTACCTGCCATCTTGCTTGACCCTCAGCAGATCTCAGAGGCCACTGTCATGTTTGTGACTATTTGCAAAGGAGGTGACCATGGCTCAGAGGGTGAAGAGGCCTCCCTGGTCCACACTCTCAGTCCTTTCAGAGCCAGTTCTGGGAGACCTGGGAGCCCATGGACAGCCACAGTGCCCTTGGGGATCTCTCTTCTCCCCAGAGTATCCACGTCTGGGTCCAACTTAGGCCCATACGGCCCTTGCTCTGTGCAGCAGGGCTCACAGGGCAGGACCTCCCCTGTCATGGTCACACAGTGCCAGACCCCCTCTCTGCGCTGATCCCACATGCCTGCTGGACTCCGGACTCTCACCCTGCAGGACACCGTGGTGACTCCTCCTGGAGCCTGAGGTCGCGTACCCCTCCCCCCACAGGGGCTGCTCCCAGGAGCTGCTTCAGCTGGGGGCCTGGGGAGTCTTCCCCTGAGACCTGGAAGGCACAGGGAGGCACAGAAAGTGAGTGGAGAGGAGGGCAGATGGGAGGAAAGGAAAACGTTTTACCTTGTGTCCAAATGCAAGCAGGAGCACACACATTTTAGGGGCAGACTGAAAAGCATCAGGGAAAGAAGAGGTGACTCACCTCACTCATGCAGTCAGCCATTCAACAAACACTCAGCCAGCCCCTGCCATGGTCTGTTCACTGCTCAGCATTGTGGGTACTGCACCTGCCATGCTCCATGCGCCGCTCAGCATTGTGGGTACTGCACCTGCCATGCTCCATGTGCCGCTCAGCATTGTGGGTACTGCACCTGCCATGCTCCATGTGCCGCTCAGCATTGTGGGTACTGCCCCTGCCATGTTTCGTGCCCCGCTCAGCATTGTGGGTACTGCACCTGCCATGCTCCATGTGCCGCTCAGCATTGTGGGTACTGCCCCTGCCATGTTTCGTGCCCCGCTCAGCATTGTGGGTACTGCACCTGCCATGCTCCATGTGCCGCTCAGCATTGTGGGTACTGCCCCTGCCATGTTTCGTGCCCCGCTCAGCATTGTGGGTACTGCACCTGCCATGCTCCATGCGCCGCTCAGCATTGTGGGTACTGCACCTGCCATGCTCCATGCGCCGCTCAGCATTGTGGGTACTGCACCTGCCATGCTCCATGTGCCGCTCAGCATTGGGTAAGCAGTCACTGGGCAAGACAGTCTCAGCCTTCAGGGAGTGCATGGAAGGGGGTGGCATTAAATAACACACACCCGGTGTATTCACTGCAATCCAAAATCAGTGAGGCTGCTTCTGGGAGGGGAACAATGAGTGAAAGAAGGTGAATTTACATGGAAAGTTAAGAAAATGTGCTTTAGCCATATTCTAGTAATGGGCTTGGGATCAGAGTCTCTGGAACCATACCGAGTCTGGAGTTTCCTATACTTTGGCATCGGCACTTTCCTAGAGGGAAGCTTTTGGTGTCACATGGACTCAGTCCCTTGTGGAGGAAGGCTGGGAGGTCAGGGGAGGGATTCTGCCTCTCAGCCCACCAGGGGTCTTCCTCATCAATGCTGACTCGGACTATTCTGGGTAAGGAAATGTTGAGTCAAAAATTGTAGCAGATTCTCTGAGTCTTCCTTCACCCTGGCTTCTGGGAGCTTGAACTGCCAGGACGTCAGTCAAGGGAAAATGTTGGGCACCCAAAATGACATGCAGACTTGCTAAAGCTTGTCTCACACCCATTTCTACATCTATCGCTTTATCCAGATTTTCTGAAATTAAATTAGCAAGGCTGTGCTAAGAGATTGGAGTTGGGATTGAGTGGCCAGTCGGTTAAGGGCTCTAGGTCCGTCCTCAACTCCTGGTGGCCACTTGGGAAAAGCCCCTTAACATCCTCAAGACTCAGTTTCCTCATCTGTAAAATGAATGTGGGAACGCTGACTTCCTAGGATGATCTAGAGGGTAAATATGATGAAGTTATAAAAGCTCCTATGTCATTAAGGTCTTGAAAACATCCTGGCAACTCACGTGCATTTATAAGTGGACCTAAACTTTACTTTTGATAGGTCAACTTCCGGTAGCTTAATCAGTCTGTGAAATGTATCTCCCTTTCTCATCTGAACTTCGAAGATTGAGATACCATCATTCATTCCCCACTCTGCGGATGGAGAAGCAAGTCAGAGGGTAGCCACACGCCTCAGCACGTGAAGAACCGTGTTTAAAGTGAAGGTGAACTTTCCTGGCTTCGAGACATGCTCCTGGGATGCCCCAAAAGACGGCCTCTTGCTGACGTGGAAAACTCAAAAGCAAAGCTCTGAGTTGGACAGGATTTATCCTCAAGGTGCACTTGAGTTCAACACACATAAAATAAGGCACCTTTCGTTATCCTCAGAAACCCACCTCATTCTAGGCGACTCCTCCAAGCTGGAAATCAGCAGGATGCCTTGGAAATAAAGCAATGTTAGATGTTAACCAGACTGTACCTTTACGTTCTCTACCGAGCTCTCAAGACCTGCAGGACCCCACGCGCAAGAGATCACTTGACTGCTCCTTAGTCTCCTCATCTCTGAAATGGGACAAAAAAAGTCTTCCTTTAAGGGTCAAGGGGGATGAAATGTATGGAGTGCTTAAGAAATGCCCCTGCCATACCTATTTCCTGAGATGGTACTCTTGCTCCAGGATGCTGTCAGATTTGAATTCAGAGAATACTTCGTTCTAGAGCAGAAAAACTTCTCACGCTTTCATGTGCAGAGGAAGCTCCTGGAGAGGCTTGTGGAAATGCAGATTCACACTCACTAGGTCTTGGGTAGGGCTGCAGATGGACCTTCTGTGTTTCTAGCAAGCTCTCGGGATTCCCCTGGTCCGTGATCCACAGTTGGAGTAGTAAGCTCAGTGGACTGAAAGAATGAGGGAAGAACAAGTGAGCAACAGCTCTGGGTGGGTTTGTCCTCATGGTCCATCGGCTGTATTCTGTGCACGCACCCTGAGCAGACACACTTCTGCGGACACACACGTGCACAGCCACACAAGCGTGCACACATGCCTTCTCAGCCATGCACAGGCTCCCACTTACCCACTCGGCCCCCCAGTTGGGGGGCACCCCATCACAGAGTGTTCACAAACAGGTTCTGCAAGGGAACTACAGGTTTTACCCTGGATGGGTCTTGGTCTGAGTCCATCCGAACACCCACATCTCTCTGCCTTTCCTTCCTCCAGTCCCATTGTCACATCAGGGACGATGCTCGATCTCTGACCCGCTGGCAGCGCCTTTGCTCTGAGAATTGTACAGCCAGGGAAGAGACCTGCTACTGGCTGTGAAGCCTCCCTCGTTTGCACACCTCACCTCTGGCTGAGAAAGGGGAAGGGCACCTACGCAGCCCCTGCAGCCCGACATCCTGACTCGCTGTCCCGCAAGGCAGCTGCGTGCTGGGGCATGCATGCCGTCCCTGTGCCTTAAATTCTACTTCTGCAATAATGAACAGTATTATAAGAGAATGTTGCTGCACGTTTCTCGCAGGCAGCATGCTCAATTTATATTTATTGATTCATTCGATCCTGACACCATCACTGTGGACGACTACACCCATCTTACAGATGAGAGGGGTGAGGCACAGACGTTAACTCCTCCCAGGGACTATGGCCTTTTACTGGCTTCGATCTGCCTTTAATACCATAATAGTCCTGGCACAAAATGGGAGCTCAATCAACATTCCCGAATCAATGAATGAATGAGGAAAAAAAGGCTAAGGAGATTAAGAGGCTATGTTAATAGCCTTCGGAAGAGGCAACGAGAGTCAGAGAGGGGTAAAATGGTGATTGAATCTACTGGATTGGGTACTATGTTTCAGTTCCAACGGCAAGGAAGGATTTCATGATAGCCTCGGGATCGATGGCCGAACCACGACCGAGTGGACAGAGCCACCAGGACAGAGAGGAACACAAGAGGACAAGTTTGTGTGGATGAGGAAAAAAGGCTTTTCTTCCTAAGATAATCTTGCATGTCCCCAGATGATTCCTGAGGCAACGTTGGAGTAAAGCTAATAAACAGAAAAGCGTGTGGTCTACTCTGGGCACTCACTCGATTAGGGGCAGGAGGAAAAGTGAGAATTAAGAAAAGAGATTAAAAAAAACAAACACACACACAGGAGTTCACTGTCATGAGAGACCGGGGAACCCACGGAAGAAAGAAAAGCACTTTGGTTTGAGAATGGCAGCGCCATATTTGATGACGTGGCAAGTTAGAGGTTCCCATGATCGGTGTTCTTCCTGTGACGAGGGCCTGCGCGCTACTCCAGGGCAGCGGACAGCACGCCGGCTTCTAGAATGATATCCACACTTTATGTTTGCAACCCCAGGCCCAGCCAGCAGCCAGAGCAGGAGATAGAGAAGGGAAGGGGGCCAGCTCTTTGCCCTGACAATGGTCACATTTTGAGACCTGAAGCTGGGCCCATGTGCAGTTCCAGCTGAAGCCTTGAGTCTCATAGCCTGACAGCCTCCTGGCACACTTGGCACCCATGTGATCTTGCATCTGCTCTACTTAAATTCTGTGAGTTAATTCATCAAAACTCTTGAACCAGTGCCTGGTACACAGTCAGCTCTAAGAAAATAATACCACTCTTGCTGTTACTATTATTTCCTGCCGCTGAAGCCTACACCTATGTTTGAGGGTTTTTCCTAAGTCCCCCGGAGCGCTCAGCTAGCAAGTCCTGTGCTCATCGCAGGCTGGGGCCCTCATGGCTTGTAGGGCTTCTTCTTGGTGCCAATGTAAGGTGCTGATAAGTCCTGAGACACAGAAAAATGTTGTGGCCCGTGTGGTCCACACTTGTTTGATTTTTTTTTTTTTTTCATATAATGACTGGTGGCCCCTTACAGAAACAGGGTTTTACATGTCTGGAGATTTTTACTTCTTCCAGTCCAGTGAGCTTTCCCCTGAACTCTGCATGGATCTGGCGTCTTTTACCTGTGCTTTCATGCAGGAGGAGGGGAGCTGGGCGGCACCTTTCATTAGCGATGGTGACAATGACACGTGCCCTCTGCACAGCTTTCTAGATCCTGTAAACACTTCCACATACATGTGGGGTTATGTCGCCAAGTTTATATCTCTGCTCGACATCACCGTTATGGGAATTGTGGCTCAGAGAGGCTGTGTGACTTTCCCAAAGCCACGAAGCCAGCAAGTGGCTGAATGGGGCACGCATCTTACTAGTCTCAATTCCACAACTTAGGCTCTTTCCAAAATTTCAAGGTGCCCCTCAGATGAAGAATTCCAGGCAACTCATCAGTCGTGAGTCGGGCTATGTATATGTTTAGACATGAACACAAATCCCCACGAACATTCTATCTACGTCATTGGAATAGCCCAAGCTAGGGCTGGCGGAGGGGGCCTTGCGCGGGCGGTGGCCTGAGGGGGAGGGCGGTGTTCACCGCTCCTGACGTGAGCGGTGGCCTGGGCATGGGGGCTAGAAGGTTCTCCACTGGAGAGAGAAGATGATGCCCAGGGCTTCACAGATGGGCCGTTTGCCTCTCCCTGAAAAGAACAGTGCTGTCTCGCAGTCAGCTGAGTTATAAAACCCAGCGAGAGACAGGAGTGATGGCACAACCCATAGGAGAAAAATTAAGTGAACAAAAACCTTTCTTTGAGAAGCAGTTTCCGCATAAAGATTGCCACTTGGTTGTTGGCACCTCTCCCTCCTCTCCATGATGGCAGGTTTTCCCCCTTGAAAGCACCAGAGCCTGTCCCACCCTTGCCTCTGTGCCAGCCCTGCTGGGGACCTCCGAGGGGCACAAAGCACACATCGCTGTGCTCTCGACCCACAGCCCCCTCTTACTCTCTGAGTCTTGGGGAAGAAAATCCCTTGGTTTGCATGAGGCATTTTGGGCTGTGTTGTTCCTGGTGGTTGTGCTGTTTTTTCCTTCCTGAAAAGAGAAAGTTAACATTTGTTCCCCCAAACCAGTCTCTTCTCCATCTGGAACCAATGGGGGGCCCTCTGCAGCTCACCCCTGAGGACTGGCTGATGTTTATAAGATCTTAATCCTGGGGGGACAGGCTGGCTTAGGAGGCTGGTAATGGGATAAGAAGCCTCTCCTCTCCAGGGTACCAGCTGGAACCCAGCCCAGGCTCCTAATGACGGGAAGTTTCCAGCTTTCGGGAGGCTCACTCTGTGAGATGAGTTGACGGGCTGAGTCCAAGGTGGCTTCTGCTCCGTCGCCCACCCTTCTCCCAATTCAGGTTCAATGTCAAGGATTTCCATGTCAATGTCAAGGAGGCACTGGGACTCCAGGATAAGCTAACCGTAAGCTGGGCTTGGGTGAGAGGCAGGAGAAAGAGGAACATGTCTCCTCGCCACTAGAAGAGAAGCACTGCGTGCCACACACTGTGTGAAGACAGAGAGCATGTGACTTCATTTACCCCTCAGAGTGGTCTTCTGAGGACGGTCTTGGTACCCCTGTTGGTGCAGATGAGGAAATAAGGATCAGAGAGGTTAAGTAATTTTCCCAAGGTTGCACAGACAATGTACCTTTATGACATCAGACCCTGTAGTCATTTTACTGCTTACCAGTGATACTGAGTCTCCTAAAAATGTTGAGTGGTCTAGCTTCCCACAGACAGACAGACAGACACACACACACACACACATGCAGGCACACACACTGCTATCATCAACAGCTGTATTCGACCTATGCTATAAAAAATACTCACAAAATGAGTTTTGGGTCATAGCTTACAGCAGAGATTAGCGATTTTTTTTTTTTTTTTTTCCTGAAAAGGGCCAGAAACTGGTAAGCGGTTTCTGCTTTGCTGGCCATATGGTCTGTCACAACTGCTTAACTTTTCAATAGCAGCACGAAAGCAGCTATAAACAGAAGAAGGGGCCTTCCTGTGTACTGATCAATTTTATTTACAAACACTGTTTCTTATAAAAACAGAGAATGAGGTAGACTTGGCTTATGGGCCATGGTTTGTCAATCCTTCTCCCATTAGGATAATCAGGAAAGCCTTCCTGGAGGAGATGCCATTTAAAGTAGGTCTCAATGATCAGGTGGAATTTGGAATATGGAATATGTGTATTACAGAAAAGAGACTGAGGGGAAAGAAGGTACAGGGCAGGAGATTATGGAGTGAGTCTAGGAGGGAGAAGATCCATGTGGGGAGAGAGCCCTGTGGGCACAATAGAAAGCCGTGGAGACATGACCCAGAGGCGGGGCAAGACGAGATCAGGGAGGAACTGAGCGCTGGTCACACATAGCACTTTCTACCAGCTTTACCAGTATTCCAAATCCTTCGTCTGAAAAAGAACGGGCCTCTTCTAGCCAATCGAATCTCCTACGGTTTGTCCTTGAGTTGGGACAGGATCAAATTCACATTATGGAGTCACAGGGGACCATGTGCTTCTGGAATCTGGCGGGCCTGGTGAGCCTGGTTGTAGAGATGGCAGGTGAAGATCCGTGGTGACAGAGGTGGAGGGCAGGAGGCTAAAAGTATTTATGCAACATCGAGGATCGGGCTGACCTCGGTGAAAAATACGCCTCTAGCTGTGTGACCTCAGGCCGGTTCTTCCACCTCTCTGTGTTGGATCTTCATCTTGTCCTGTAACACCAGGGGAATGAACGTACCATTCAAGGATGTGGACAAGATAACAGGAGATGGCACAGGTGACCCACGACAGAGGCGTATCGGGACCTTACCGAAGCCCGAGAGCGAGGAGTGTGCTCCGTTCAGGGCAGGTGCTGCACAATTGCTCTCCCGATGGCAAGGTCTGAGCCTTCTACCCTCGACCGGGGTATTTGGGGGGTGGGAATTGGCAGGCGGGCATTTCAGATTTACTTGGGAACCAGAAGCGGCTGCATAACTACACGTCAGCAACGAGTTCTCAGCTCTTTCTTAAACCCCCCCAGGCCCTGCTGTTCCTCTCAGCCCCTGCTCCGCCTCTCCCCACTGCCCAGGAAGGCCTTTTCTTTTCTTCTTCCCCTGGCCAGTCCTCCAAGGCCAAGGCCAAAGGCTGTCCTCATGATGGCAACTCTCCTGGACTTCACCTCTGTCAATAACAGTGGTCGCACGCCAATGTCACCGTTGGTGCGTGGCCCTGCCGCCACCAATAAAAGCCTGAGCGTCTCAAGAGCAGGCTTCTCTCCGTGACGACACCTTTGAGACCTCCACGCTTCGCACCAGTTACGTGATGATGGTGGCAAAAATGGGAGAATGAACAAAATTCAAGGTGAAATAACCACTCTTTCTTGGTTGGCTTGCAAGTCCCTGGCATTATGGTAGCAGTTCTATGTTATTTACTGGGTATCTAGAATACCCGATTGGTAGGTATCGCTCTCTGCATTGATCAAAGAGGGAGCAGAGGCTCCAGCTGACGGAAGATCTCGACCCCTGTGCTCAGACTCGCCTCCCTTTACACCGCGGGTCTTCAAGCAGCCTTTCCCAGGCCTCAGAAGTAACAGCACACGTGTGCTCCTCGGCATTGTTCCCTCGTACAGGCCTGTGCCCAGACGGCGGGACTGTTCTGAGCGGTGTCCTTGGAGTTCATTGGGCTGGTCCTGCCACCTCAGTCGCCCTCGAATGCACACGCCGGGAGAACGGACTTGGCAGAGCCGAGTTTCTCCTGCACTTGAGGACGGATGTTCCCGGGCGAGGATAAATATGAGAACGTAGACATCTTCTAAATGCGCATGTCTGAATGGGGTGGGAACAACAACGTCATCCTTGAACCAAGGGGCAGGCTGAGCGATTTCTCCAACATCTGAGCCCTGACAAAGCAGCTTTTGTACGAAGGGGCAAGAGGCAGCCCACGCCGCCGCTGTCCCTTCTGCAGGGAACAAGAGGTCGGGGGGCCGGGGGGCACTGCCCAGGGAGCAACAGATGTCTGGGGAGAGCCACCGAGTTCACGTTATGACCAACTGTGATTGGCAGAATCATGGTTGCCTAGAATGTCCCTGTCTTAGGCTCCAGAATCTGTATGTTACCTTTCACAGGAAAGGGGATTAAACCAGAGTCATTAAATTGAAGACCTTGAGATGGAGAGATTATCTGGGATTATCCGGTTGGGCCTAAAGTGTAATCACAAGGGTCCTTAAAAGCAGCTAACCTGTCCCGGCTGAGTGCGGTCAGAGGGAGAGGTGACAAGGAAGAAGGAACAGGAGTGCAGTGTGGCTGGCTTTGAGCAAAGAGGAGGGGGTACATGGGGAGAGGACGTGGGAGACCTCTAAAAACGAAACAAAACAAAAGACAAGGAAACATACTTTCACCTAGAGCCTTCAAAAAGCAACGCAACCCCACTGACTCGTTGATTTAGCTGACAGAGCCCCGTGTGGGGCGTCTGCCCACGGAACTGGCAGGTCACACATTTGTGTTGCTTTAAGTTGTTCAGTTGATGGATACTGGTTAGAAAATGCGAGTTGACTAATACCAACACCCAGTCTTTTGCATCCCCCACAAACAAGCCGACAGCCCCGTGAAAGAGCAGGGGCCTGCCTCCGCCGTGGCCTCCGAGCGCCATACTGCCTGCATCCCACGGCACCTTTGACGTGGACAGAACGTTTCCAGAAGGGAACAGTGAAGAGAGGCCATCCGGAGACCGAGACAGGAGCTCACCCCACGTGCTGTAGCCTGGAGAACATTTACCCTCTTTGTGGCTTGCAGTTTAAATGACCAGCGCTGGATTCCAAAAGGCAGCGTGGGGTAAGAAACGTGCATGAGACTTTCAGCCCACAAACCGGGGCTCAGAATCTGCTTTACCCGTTCGCTAACTGCATAACCTTCCAGACCTTGCTGAGCTTACTTTGAGGATAACAGCATATAACTTTTGGTGGTTCTGCCCTGTTGCTCCTGAAATCTAGTAGGTGTTCAATTATTTATTATTATTATTATTACTATTTTGCTATTTCCTATTACATGATGGTTCCTTTTTTCCCCCAAATATTGGGAGAAAGCCATTCAGGTACCTCCTATGAGTGTTATGTGAAAACTAGCAATGCTATTACATCATAATATTTCCTTTTCTAATTTCTAAAAGTTTTACCAAAATCATAGATGAATATTGTTTTAATAGTAAATGATAATTACTAGTAGTAATAGTAAATAGTAAATGATAATTATAGAGAATAGATAATTACAGAGAATAACGCTTTGCATTCCTAGCTGCTCTTTTTAATGATATTTACTTTAAATTTTATCAATAATACCCTCACAATACTGTCACACCTTGATTTTCTCTTTTAAATATATTACAGAAGAGGATTTAGCGTTCTTTTTTTTTTTAAAAGATTTTATTTATTTATTCGACAGAGATAGAGACACCAGCGAGAGAGAGAACACAAGCAGGGGAGTGGGAGAGGAAGAAGCAGGCTCATAGCGGAGGAGCCTGATGTGGGGCTCGATCCCACAACGCCGGGATCACGCCCTGAGCCGAAGGCAGACGCTTAACCGCTGTGCCACCCAGGCGCCCCGGGATTTAGCGTTCTTAAGTTGTGAATAAAGTGAGCGGCTGTTACAAAGGAAAAAGGCAACGAACACTTTTCATAAGGATTAAGGGTCACTTCCCGAAGGACGTAATTTCTGGGCTGGGCTTTAAAGAGTGAGTAGGAGTTTTCCAGGTGAGTAAAGGGAGGAATTTATTTAGGAGCAATGACCAGCTTGGGAATAAAATAAAAATGTAGCAGAGGGCCTAGGTAAGTATCTGTAAGTCGGAGGACATGATGTAAAACAGGAAGGGTTAGGAGGAGATCTGGATCCACGGAGTGGGACAGGGTATGGAGGGCCTGGGGTGCATGCTGAAAGGCTGACCTTATTCTGGAGGACAGAGGGAGCTATTCAAAGTCTTAGAGTAGGAGCGTAATAGTCATACTACGTTGTAGAAAGTTCATTTGGATTGGTGGACACGATAGAATGGATATTAATATCATTGGGTAAGTCGTCTTGTGGGGGATGAGAGGTTATGGTGGGCAGGCCAATATTCTAGGAAAAATCAAGAAGATATCTGTGTCAATATTGGGCTACCATGCAAATCATCGCTGAAGTTCTTTTTCTTTATTTTCCAGTTATCGAGAGATAATTGACATACAACACTGGGTAAGCTTCAGGTGTACAACGTGATGATTTGATATACTTAATATCACAAAATGATTAGGACCTCCATCACCTCAAACAGTTACTGTTGTCAGTTGTTGCTGTTGTTTTGTGTGTATGTATGCGGTGCAAACTTTTAAGATCTATTCTTTTAGCAACTTTGAACGGTACGATACAATATCGTTAAGTATAGTCACCGTGCTCTACCTTAGATCCCAGAACTTTCTCGTGAGGCTATTTTTCAAAGAACTCTGGTTGAGAGGTCTCTGAGGCTCACTGAATTCATGCTGAGAGACATAATCCAGTGATTTTTATTATTTTTTTTTTATTTTTCTATGAGAAGCCTCCCTTCTCTACACCTGAATTCAATATACCTGTATTATATTCAACGGGTACGGCACTGAACCTTCTCCAGAGTCCAAAAGGAGAAGTGATATTTCCTTGGTACCAATCTTCTATGTCAACGGGGAGAAGACTGAGGTATTAAGGCCCTACTATGTGCCAGTATTCATACCAGGCAATATGCCTGAATTTTGTCTCGTTTGGTTCTTTCATCCTCTTGTGGGGATGGCCATCACCTCAATCAGACAGAGGACATAGCCAAGAGCGGGCAACCATACGGTGAGGTCACCTGCCTGGGGCCGCATGACTAATCAATGGCCCAACCAGGTTCCAGAAGAAGGTCTGGCTGATTTCCTCTGCTCATGGCCTTCCCACTATTCCACATACTATCCTTGTTATCATAACAGATTTACTGAGGATGCATTGCTTGCTCGACTACATCAACACCTGAGGCTAGGAGCCATACTATCCTCACCATTGTGTAGCTGAGCAAACCTTTACTCACGTGGAAATGTAAGAATCATAAATTTGATTAGATCATACCTCTCATCAATGATACAATTGTAATGCAAACTCAGATGATCGGTTCCAGAGTGTACATGTTTTACTGTGCTCCATGCCATCTTCTCTTTCCTTAGAAGTCCGATATACTCTCTGCTTGAAGAATGAAGTTCAAATTCCTTAGCAAGGCTTGCAGACCTCTTCGTCTCTGGTCCCTTCACATCTTGTGTCCCCCCTTCCCTACCTCTTGCAAGCCTAGCTAATCCCTTGCAGATCCAGCATCCTTCCTTTTTATTTTTATTTTATTTTAAATTATTTATTTATTTATTATTATTATTATTATTTTTTTTTTTTACAGATTTTGCTTATGTTGGAGCCCTTAGCACACCCAGCTTACCTCACCTCTCAGGCTGCCTTGGTATCATCAGCTGATCTTTGAAGACAGTATGAGAGTCAGCTCTGCCAGGAAAAATGCTGTGGTCCTTCCTTGCTCCGGCTTCAGAGTGCAGCCAGAATGAATCGGCTCTTAGTTGAGCTCCTGCGGAATTCAACCTCTGCCTCTTCCTGTATGCCCATGTCTTTTCTTAATTGTCTTGTATTAATGACTTATCACCCCCTGTTATGAGGTCACTACGCTAAACACTTGGCTGGTGGAAAGCACTTCCAAATATTTTTAGAAATAAGAAAGAAGAGAGACACGGCAAGAGAAAAAGCAAGAAGGAAAAAAATAAAACAGAAATGTGAGCTGCAGTTGCCTGGCTGGTCTGGCTTCTTTTTATATTCATGTTAACAGGCATATAAATACTGGGAATTCCCCTTGCTAAATGCAAGTTTGCAAAGCTTTGGTTTTTCATAAGATTACGTCATTTGAGAGGAAATAACTACATTTTTTAAAGAGAAGCCAGACCAAATACTGAGAAGTGTATAATGGGAGAGAAAATAATAAGATCCAGAAAGTAAGTGCCACAGATGTAACGTTCACCTCCCTGATACACACACACACGCACACACACACACGCACACACACACGCACACACACGCACACGCACACACACGCATGCACACGCACACATCAAAAAAGGCTCTGCTTTTGCTGACTCCGCAGTAGCTAAAGTCATTAATTAAAACCATTTCCAAATCTACATTGACCAGAGTGATGATGTCAAGATCAACCACGCTCAGGGGCCTGTTATAAGCATTCGAAAGACAAAATTAGAATCACAATATCCATCATCGTAATATATCAAGTGGAAAAAGAAAATACAGGTGGATATGTCCTCTAACCACTAAGAAAATTTTAGACTGAAAAAACTAAAAAAAAAAAAAAAAAAGAAGAAGAAGAAGAAGAAGAGGAAAGAAAATTTCCAAAGTGGTTGAAGCAATCCATTGTGGTCTTTTAAGGAAAACGCTTCTTTGGTGTCAAATAGGAAGGCTTTTTTTTTTTTTTTTTTTTTTTTTTTTTTTTTATGGTATGGTCAGGGCATTCTCTCCAAAGTTTGCTATGTAAAACATTTTCAGGTTTTATTTCACATCGGCCCATTCTTCTCTTTCCAAGGTTGGCCGTTTGCTTCAGGCACAAAGCCATTCCTGAGCCAGGATGGTCTTAGGCAGATTTCATCTTCCTGACCTCGTAGGATGAGCAGTGTAAAGGACTCCCTTCCACAACCTAATAACAGAATAAATAATCTACAGGTGATTGTCCTGCTGCCCCTGGCGCCCTTACCACAGGTCCCAGCTGAGCTCTGGGACAAATCTTACTCGGTGGTGACAAGTCTTAGGCCTTTGAACTTTCTTGATGTCTTGTAATCTTCATCTTTGGGCACTTCCTGTGTTTAACTTGCTCACAAACCGTGATGTGCTATGGATCCTCTCCTGGCCCCTTTACAAACTCTTTCCTTGAGGGGAAATGGAAAACCCAGGCAGGGTTTCAGGTTTGTGTAAAATCCTGCTGAGAAAACCTTCCATTCGATGCTTCTGGTTCCATAAAAGTGTTTGAAGTAGATTCCAGGTACTACACATTTTAAAAAAGAAAAAAAAAAGGTCTGATTTTCCTTTGCACTGAGGAGGGAGAAGGGGGAGATTGTAGGAGGCTTTGTGTCCGCATGTCTAATATTATAAGAAATCTTGAAGTTTTGATAGACTTAATCCCTACCGCAGGAGTGTATAAAATAGCAGAGTTAAACTGCCAACAAAAACCAGGACCACACCAGGAAAGCCGTTGGCTTTCAAGTGGCTACCTGCCAGATCCTGCCTGGCAAAGCCCCAGCTAATGAATGAATGCACAATATCCCAATGTATCAGGCTGGCCTTGGCTTTGCCCGGGTCTAGGCAAGGTCTGAGGTGACCATCTCTGTTCGGCACACTGCTGTTCACATCCAAGGATCTCTACGCCCTTCAGAAGGTATGCGTATGAAGAGGAGATTTTCCAGCAGTCCCTCTGTGCATGTGTAAATGCCCTTGGAAGCTTTATTGGTTCTTCTCTCCATGTACATGTGGGCCAGTGTGTGTGTGTGTGTCAGTGTATTTTTCCTACTAAAGTTTCTTTACGGATTATGACAACTCACAGATCTTTCTTTGTCTTTTCCTGGTTGCTGCTGTTCAGACTGATTTTCATCTTGCATATGATTTTAATACAGGCGCTTGTAATATGATTACATTAACTGTTGAGCAATATCGCCTCAGCGGAACCAAACCACAGAATTCTTTTTTTAACTGCGCTGGGAATGCCTCGGCTCTATCCACAGTGTTAATTCTCCATCAAAGCGCACGGGGCACATAGGTTGCGTTTTACGTCGTGTCTGAGTATGCATTTGTGACTGGATGCAATGGTGCAGGAGAAGGACATGGCGGGAGGGACGTGGTGCACATTTTTCTGGGAGGCAAAGTAGGTTCTTCCTCACTTCAAGGATTCTAGAGACTTCCTGGAAATGTGTCCTCTTTTAAGTTTGGCCTTTGGTAGAATGGGTAGGAGTGACTTCTTTCTACTGGTTTTCCAGAAGGGGATGCTAAGAGATGGGTGAGCTGTGGCTAGTGGACCGAAGAAAGAAAAGTCTTCTACTGGGGCTCCTATGAAGAAAGGCCTCTTGATAAGATTCCGAAGGTAAAATGATAGTGATGGTGGTGAGGATGATGATGGTGATAAGAAAGCAGGGGAGGAAGATGGTTTGGCTGGATTCCATTCAGTTATGAGGTGTATGTGATTGTTGAACTCTACAGTCTGTAGACAGGCCCCGTGCCCCAAGTGTTTGGTTTGGTTATTTATTTCCAGAACAGTTTAGTGTCAGCATTTCTGTCCCATTGTCTTAAGAAAAAGGAAAGAAGTTTCTGCAATTCCATTAATTACAGGATAAAAACCATCCCCTACGCTGTCTCTTGACATGGAAGTATTCTAAGACTTGTTTTGTCAGACCGTGTACCTAGAATTTGTTGTTGTTGTTGTTCAGAAATCTCAATCCTGTCATTTGGAGAAAATACGTGCGTGTGGAGGGTGTTTTATACTGGAGGAGACAGACAAAACCTCATTTATCTTCTGGTACCTGTTTGGGACTCTTGGGAAAGGAATAACGCAAGCCATCCAAAGCTTCTGGTCCATCCCCTGACCCTCCAACCTAAATGGATGGGACTTCCTGGTTTGTTTGTTTTTGTTGTTGTTTCTTCCAATATATTACGAGCATATACTATGTGACTATATTTTTTCTGTATGTTTTGTTCCAGGTTCACATCTGATGCTCTTTGCTGGACCTAGACACTGTAGATCTGATAAGGGTGACAAAAGGTGACCCCATTCACGTAACTCTAGAGCAGCTGTTAATGATTCTGATGATAGAAAAAGAAAAAAAGGAGCTCGTGGATCTTCCATGAACACTGGTTGCTTTTTTTCCCATTCCCCCACCTTCTTTGATACCAAGGAAGAGAGCTGTTCTGCTCTGAGCTGACATACCTGCAAAATGTCGTCTGAAAATAACCTTCTTTCTTCCGTGATCTAGATGCTGTGGCCTGATTCCAGCCAGGGACACATTTCTGAACACTCTCACGAAGGACTTCTCCTGGCAGTGACTCTGGTGAGCCCAGCCCAGAGGGGCTCTGATTCCTATAATTTTAAGAACAGTCGGTGCCAATGATGTTGCTGTCCAGGGGCCTGCAGTCAGGACTTGTGGAAGAGGCCCACCCTTTTGAAACGCCCTTGGGACACAAGTTATCTCAAAATCTCCTGAAACCTCCTTACTGCCTGTTCAGACTTCCCAAAAGGGTTGAAAGTAACTCCCTTTTAAAAAAGCCACCCTGTGGGGTGTCTGGGTGGCTCAGTTGATTAAGTATCTGACTCTTGATCTCGGCTCAGGTCTTGATCTCAGATCTTGAGTTCAAGCCCCGTGTTGGACTCCATGCTGCGCGTGGAGCTTACTTAAAAAAAAAAAGCCATTTTGTAATGAGGACACTCTATGCTGTTTTATTTTGATCCCGCATGAAAACTAGAAGCAGAAAGGCAGAGACGTGCCTCTAAAGTTTAATTTCTGGCTCTCTGGGGGGAAAAGAGCCTCTTTCTATGGTGTTAATACTCCCGCCATGGCAAGTTCCCAGCTGCCAACATGACCCCCTTGGATGTGAAACTGGGGGGAGGTATCTTGTCTGCTCTCAGCTCTCCCCAGCCAGAATTGGCTTGGAGACCAAAGACCTGGCTTGCGTTGTAGATATATTCTCTCCTAGCTTAGGTAAGTTACTGTTGGATCCTGTTAAGGCCTCTGAAATTTAAATTGGAGAATGAGCGCCTTTCTAGCTGCGTGTGAATCCAGTGACAAAGCACAGGGGGACGTCTTCTCTGGCATGAACAACGTTGTCTCCATCATCAATGAACCTGACAGGTGCATGGACGGTGCCACAGGGTTCACACACTGACTCTCATTTCATCCTACCGATGTGGGTGCTGCCATTATTCCTATTTAACAAAATAAAATTTGAGTCTTGGAGCGGTGAAGAAACTTCTTCATAGAAGATATCAGTTCATGCCTGCATATCTACTCCAACCATTCATTTCACCCCTGTGAGATGCTTAATAAATTTAGTTTTTAGGCTGGAAAAATATTCATTAAAGACAGATGAATATCCCCTTGGAATCCCAAAATTGGGGCAGATCTCCTCAAGAGAGAAAGATGGCTAAGACCTCCAACATTCCAGCAATTCAAATATCATCCCTTTACTGTCTCCCGTTGATTAAAGAGTGGTAGGCTGTATACAGAAGTCATGCAATCCCCACCCACGTTCTCTGCACGTGGTGTTCAACGCTTTCAGGGAGCTGTGGAGACCAGAGGGCCCTATCATCAATTTATTTAGATTTTCTTTCTTAGGGAAGCGATGCAAAGTTGGCAAAGTTAGGGTTACCAAACTCTGGCTTCTTCCCCCATCTCTTCGATTTACTAGTTGAGTGACCTTGGCCAAGTCGCTCCTCTTCTCAAGGTATCAGAAGAACATAGTGTATAAACCAAGGATATTCATAAATTCCTCCCTGGCCATGTGTGTGTGTGTGTGTGTGTGTGTGTGAGAGAGAGAGAGAGAGAGAGAGAGAGAAACAGAGAGAGAGTGAGTGGGAGGGAGAAAGAAAGGGAGAGAGAGAGGGAGGGAGGGGAAGGGAGGGAGAAAGAGGGTGAGAGGGAGAGGGAGAGAGAGGGAGAGAGAGGGAGGGCTCAGATAATGAGTGGGAGCTCCTTGAGGGCAGGGCCTGTGCCTACTAGGCCTGTGCCCTCACTGTTCCCTCTGAATTAGTTTTGTCCCTATTTGATGAAGGGCTGAGTCAACTGTCTGGAGCAAAATCATCACCCAAAAGACACTTAATAGGTGGCCGCGATATTTACTCCAGTCCCAAAGAGCCTGTGACCACGACCCCCACTCCCGCCTTAGACCTTCGACGTTTGGAAAATGACAGCTCTGTGGTTTTTTAATTTCCAAATGAAGATGAGATACATATTTCTTTAATGTGCGCTTACTTTCAATGCACAGCAGCCTCGGTAAAGCAACAACAAACAGCTTAATAAATTGGGAATAAATAATGTACGACACGGCAAATTGCATCCCCAATAATCTATCACACATACGTCCGCTATGGATAATGCAAGATAACAATAACCCTTTGATTTAATTGGGCTCGTGGGCGGTGGCATATGCATTATAATGGTCCCATTGACATTGTTTTGCACCCAAGGAATCAAATCAATGCCTACTTGCATATTAAGCATGATGTGGTCCTTTCTCCCCTGGAAATGCACATGTGTTGCATGTAATGGAGTCAGGCCCGCGCTTGGAGGGGTAGAGAAGAGACCCTTGAGGTGCGGTGGGGAAGCCGGGCGATACCCCCATTGCTTTCAGTGGGGCTGTGTGTTCTTTGAAAAGTCCTGCGAGGGTTTCAGGGAATTTCTTTCCAGGTCTGGCTGCAATGTTGATAGAAGTGTCTAGTAATAACAGCTTCATTGTATGTGTGAGCGTGCGATATTGACAAATACGGCATATCTTCCCCATCTCTGCCTCCGAACCACAGTGATGCACTCTACTAGGAACAATGTGGGAGTCACCGTATCAGATGACCTCGGCCACACGTGAGCGGGGCTCATAAATACCAATCTGGCAAATTCCATCTCGTTTGGCACCAAAAGGGCAGTTTAATTCTAGCTGCTCCAATCCTGGTTCTCAGAGCGCAGAGTATTGCTGATACAACTATCAGATCTCACACATTTTGCACCATCCCTCCCCGGGAGAGACTGGGGCGCCCATCTCTCCATCTGAGGGCCAAGCAGGGAACAGAATCACCACATGGCTCTGGGGGCCTCGGGAAGAGGAAGCACAGAGAGTGTGGCTCTTCCTACTTCTCCAGAGGCCAGCTTGTCTGTGTCCAGCGGACCCATCCTGCTGATGGCCACGCCTGCCCCTCTGCTTGCATTATGCAAATCAACTTCTGGAACAAGCTTCTATTCATTGTCAGGCTGGAAACCCAGCCTTCCCCAGCCCTGAAGCCTGGAAGCTGAGCAGCGCTAGGCAATTATCTATTTTGAAGGAATACACTGATTTGACATTCTTAAGAAGTCACAGACGTCTGATTTCATAATATAATTTGTAGAAGTAAAAAAGGCAAGTTAAACATTTGCTTACACATATCATGTTTACATGTGTTCAAAGAACTTTCCAAAACTTTGCAGGCTCATCCAACTGCATCTTTTTTAAGCTCGCTTCGCTCTTGTAGGTTTGCAAACAAATTCCACAGCACATTCAACCGCAAATTGATTTACTTTTGGGGAAACTCCTTGAGTTTCACGACTTTCTTCTCGCTGTTTAACGTACACACAGATGCAAAAAAGAAAAAACAATCTCCTAACACAGGAACACAAATCTGGCATCCGGAGGAGTCAAGTTTTTTTTTTTTTTTTTTTTTTTCATTTATTCTCAAAGTGAAGGGAAAGCAGCAATGGATGTGATCCAGATCACAGGAGTGTGCAAATGACTTCTTGGGACCCGCTGGCAGTGTGACTGACAGCCACAGCTCGGGGCAGGGTGGGTGAGGGGAGAGCAGCGTCCCCGTGCGAAGAGAGACCGCATTTCACATAGCACGTGCCCCGGCTGCCTGGCCGTCCACCACTCGGTGAAGGCGCCACCACCGACTCAGGCATTCGAGACGAGGAGGCATCTTGGAAAGCCTGGTCTCCTGCATCTCTGCTGGATAACCAGTCCCTGCGTCCATGTGTCACTGACGGTCCCTCTTCTATGTCTCCTGAATGCCCTCCGTCACTCAGCACTGGAGCTCTGGCAGTGGCCTCCCAAATGCTCTTGCTGGGGGAGAATGAGGAACCGCACATCTGATCCCAGTCACATCTTTGTTCAACTTATCAAGATTCTCCTTCCTTCAGCACAACGGGCCAACCCCTTAGCATAAGTTAGAAGGTCACTCACAACCAAGCACCTGCTTTCTTCCACAAGCTTGTCTCCGTGAGCATGTCTCCGGCTCCAGCCAAGTGCTACGTGTAGGCCATTTTGTCTTCCCCACAGGGCCTTTGCACATGCTATTTCTTTGACCAGGAATATCCTCTTGTCATTTTTCACCCGGAAAACTCCTGCCCATCCTTCAAAATCAGTTCAGACACCATTCTGGAAATCATCCCTGAACTTCCAACACAGTACCTTACACTTCTCCACGACGACACCTGCCACTCTGTGGGATCACGTGCCTCTTTAGTAGTGTTTTCTCACTAAAATTTAATCTTTGAGAGCTGGGCTGTGTCTGTCATGAGCTGGCAAAATATATCTTGTTTGGGACCATGATTTGGTGACCTCTGTACAGACAGCATCAAACACACACAGTTCCTAAAATGTAATAGATACCTTATAAAGGTTTTCCCATAAATGAACAGGTGAATAAATGAATGAATTAGACAATGAAAGTGGACTGGTGTATAATCACTCAAAAGGCTGGGCTGAGACACTCATACCCGCCAAGGGACCCTCACAAGGCGATCCAAACAAAACAGGTCACTGAATGCTGCAAATCCCATGCTTGGCGAGTAGGGTAACCGTGAACTTGGGTGGCTGGACCACGTGGCAAAGACACGTCACTGCGCCAGCTCCTCATCTTCAGCCTTTACCCCTCCTTCTCTCTCGCTGGTGTGGCCCGTGCAGGTGGCGGAGGGGCCCTCAGACGAGGTGAGCTTACGAGGATATGCTAAGTCCTGCAGGAGAAGCTGGAGAGCTTGAGGGAAGGATGGCATGTGTCTCTTCCATCTGAGCTGGCCCGGGGCTCTTCTGGCCAAGGACGTCAAATGTGCCTGGCCAGCTTCTCCTTGGCCAGAGTGTCAGGACATTCCCTGGCCTACATCCTGCGAGAGGAGACTGTGACCTCCCTGGCTCCCAGCCCACACAAGGTGTGCTTCTCATGACTTTTAGGGTAAGTCCTGAAACTTGCTCAGGATGCCAAAGGCAAGGCCTTTGACTAAAAGGCTCCACTGAATGCAGCATTAACAGCACAAAACTAAGGAGGCCAGAGTTTACCAACACATGCGACTTTCAATCTGCCTGACTTCTGTCCCTGAATAAAGGAGCATATGTCCAGCCTTGAGCCGTCCAAGGTTTTTGGTTTTGCTTTTGTTTGTTTCTTTTCGAGAAGTTTGTGAATAACCTGGTGTCCAGGCCAGAAAGGGTGACTCTGGAAGCTCTCATTAGTTTGCAGCCTGGTTGGCGGCCCCCCTCCGTAGCCAGAGCTCTGCCATTAAGGCCTGGAAACCCACAGCGTTAATAGGAACCAGGCGGGGAAAGTGAAGTTCCAACCAGGATTGTGCGGTGGAGGCTTCCAGGGCTGCTGGGGGCGCGAGGCCTGGTGGAGTCGCGCACTGCCTCGGCTCCTACCATAGCGCTCCAGGCGAACTTGCGGTCCGTTCGGGCTGGGGCTCACACTCTAGTGCTTTCTGGGTGTTTCCGTCCAAGCCGACAACCGCCAGAGACCTTCCCCTGGTTCCTGGGAGCCAACCTGGTCTTGGAACCCTGGACCCCTGTGCCACGCAGCCAGAATGTAAGCAGCGAACTGGAGGTTTCTGGTGTCTTCTTCAGACCAGTCCTCACGGGCTTCTGGAGGCTGTGGGAGGGAGAAGGCTGCAGGCATTGGAGGGGCTCCTCTTGCAAGCCTGCAGACCCAGAGGCATGACTCAGGGACCAGAAGGAAGCAGGCGTGGACACCCCTCCAGGCTGGTCACCTAAGGGAAGCACTGACAGAACATGAATTGGACGCTGTCTCAGTCTGCTGTGGTGGTAACTTCCAGAGCCCATGCAGCTGCACTTGGGAGAGAAGATGAACAGAGGACGGCTCTCCGCAAGGCCTGATGCTCCCTGGTCTGTTCCCACACTTGCTAAGAGGCGTGAGCCACTATCCTGGCTCCGCTCTGCAGCCCACAAGCATGGCCCCTCGGAGCGTCCACATCCCCAAGGAGCTCAGGGTCGCTGCCATTTGGAAACACAGCCTCCGGCCTCCCTGCAATTCGGAAGCTCTTGCCACTGATTGGGGTGCCCGTCATGGAAGCCCCCTGCTTCCAAGACCAACACACAGCTGTGGTCAATGTGGTCCAGGTGGACCGGGGGAGCCTAGGGCAGGAGGGAAGCCCAGTGCTGGGCTGTGGGGATCGTGGACAGCCGTCAGGACGTGAGCCTGAGGGGAGTGGAGACTGAGGAGGAGAAGGGGGGAGGCCAGGGCCCCAAAACGGTCAGGACACTCAGTATGTGTTACAGGAATGGCTGACCTACACTAGCTTGACATCCTACTTCACTCTTGGTGTCTTTGACTTTGGATTTTTCCATGGAGACACAGGCCCGATTCATAAAGCAGGATTTTCAAGCGAGCTCTTGGTAATATGCACAGTGAGGTGACATTGTATTATCTGTCCGCGTGTGTGTGTGTGTGAGAAGAATGAATATATATCCATATTTAGATATACCATATATCACTATTATATATTAATAATGTATATTAATGATATATGCTATGCATTTATACGTTATATTACTAATATATGATATATTAATATAAGTTATATTTAATATATATACATAAGTCATAATTAATATAACTTATGGTAATATATATATTGCTTAAAATCACCAGAGAATTCATTGCCATTGCAGAAAATTTGGAAAATACTGAATAAAGAAGAAAATGTAAATCATCCATGATTGCATCTCCCAGGGGATAAAAACTATTAACATCCTGATGTACTTCATTCTATCAGCAAATATTATGTTATATATTTGAGATCGCACTGGATAAACAATTTTGTATCTGGCTTTTTTTTTTTTTCAATTAATGTTGCATCATAAGTAGGTTTTTCACTTTCCACCTTTCTCAGGGACGTACTTCTGTTTTAGGTTAATTTTCATTTTGTTTAATGAAGATACATTTTCATTGTAGTTGAGAGAGAGAAAGAGAGGGCAGGATTTCTGTGTTAACTGCAGACACTCCAGCTGTTGATTCTTACCGTCTCTGGATTTCTACAGCCTATTGGTGGTTTGAACCCGAAAAAATCAAACTGCTTGCTATCAACGCCCAAAATATAGGTCAATGCCATGAAAGACCTTAGCCACACTGAGCTCGAAGGTAGTCTGCTCCTCCTTACAGAAGAGCCACGTGAGACCCAGAGAGGCAAAAGGAGGAACCAGATGCCCCCAACCGAATGGGGGGCTGACGCAGAACCGGGTGGGGACCTTCCCTCTCCTGAAGGTTCTGGCAGGAGGCTGCCTGGCTATTTACCTTCTGATTAGCTGTTTTATTGTCATGTTTATTTATTTATTCCCACAGAATGGGAATCCATGGGTGAGAGATAACCTGGCATTCCAACTGTGAATAATCATTGTGTTTCTCTTTTTTCTTTTTTTTTAAAATTGAGTATAATTAACATAGTCTTACATTAATTTCAGATGTACATACAATGACTCAACAACTCAATCCCTGGTTTAGGCTCATCAGGATAAATCATCCCCTCTATCTATTCTACCCCTCCCCACCCAGCTCCTCTCCCGCAGCCCCAGGGATAGATCCAGGCGGTACCCTGCTAAGTGAAATACGTCAGTCACGGAAAGACAAATCCAGGTGTTTCTTAACCAAATTGGAAACATCCAGATCAGCCCTAGGTAGAAGTTTGGTGAGATAGTTTTAATTGGTCTCGCCAAAATTAGATCGGTAGATTTTCTTTTCCTCCTCGTATAGCTGTGAGTTTTGGAAGAAGAGTATTTCAGGGGGGTGTGGAGCAAGAGGGAGACTTAATCCCACTATGACATCAGACCCTTCCTTCCTTTGGCCAGAAAGGATTTAAAAAACACACCCCAGCTTGGTTGGGAACGCAGTCTGCTGGTATATACATCTGCCCATCGATGCACAGACACGCAGCAGTTCGTTTTATCCAGGAACATTAGGAAAATGTCAAGGGACATTCTCCCATGAGCTTCTCTGTGCCGCACGCCCTGCCAGACCAGGCCAGTTCCGAGACCTGCATCCAGGATCTCCGTAGCCCTGTGTCAGTGAAGGCCTGCGGTCAAAAGCTACGGTATTCATACGTGTCAGAAAGTGGAAAGTACCATCCATAGTAGGCAGCTAAGGCAGAAAAACAAGGTTAATTATTTCTAGTTGGGGCTTCAGGATGATTTCTCCTATATCCTAAAAGATGAGTATTAGGCCAAGAGATATTAGTGGGACAGTTGCAGAGTTTGGAGTCACCTCTGAGCTGGGTGACCTGGGACAAAGCCCGTCCTCTCAACACCTCGGTGTCGATGTCTTTCAAATGAGGCCAGTGCTAGTTGCAGCCTGAGAAGACGCTGTGGGAAGTAAATGTCATTGTACCGTGTACGCCAGGCCCTCAGGCCTGCATGCCCCCGTCTTGGAGAGAACGACTATCACTACCATCAGAATCAAGGGAGGACTCCACGGGACAGCAGTGCCGGGACTCTACTTCGCAATTGTTCTGGCTGATGAGGGAACAGAAGGCAGCTGAGGACAAAGCAGAAACTGACACCCCGCCTGGGACGTATGTGAAGTCCCTCAGGCACTCCTGGCTGCCCTAAAGGACAAAGAAATAGTTAACTATAGAGACCACAATCCTGTAAGACTCCAGTCTCCCTCAGTTTACGAATGTCTTAGCAGTCTACAAGAACAAAGCATTTCTATCAGTAAGCCAGCTTCCAGAAGGAAATGTAGATACAATTAAATGTCCTTACAATCTGCAGCCTCCAGGAAGTTCCCAACCATCTTCATGTTAATGCCTTGCTAGAGGGGAAAACAACCTTAACAATGGCCAGGCCTCCAGCACCCTGTGAGTCTTCTTTAACATATGAAAGTATTTCCTCAACCTCCCTTTTTCCTCACCTCCCCCAACCCCATAGTATATAATCAGCCACCCATCACAACCCCAGTGCCAACTGTTTCTGCCCCCGTGCTTTAATAAACCACCATTTTGCACCAAAGATGCCTCAAGAATTCTTTCTTGCTCGTTGGCTCCGGATTCCACCCCACTGAACCTCACCGATATTCCACAACCCCATCACGGTGACTTCTCCCATAAGTGGCCGCCACAGTCCGGGCAGGGTGCCCGAAAGGCAGGAAATCACCACAGGGCTTGCTTACCCAGCCCCTGCTATGTGCCACTGGGAATACGTTTCCTCAAGCCCGACACCCCGTTATCCCCCTGAACAAGCGAGGCGGCCGAGGTTTGAGAGGAAGACCTGTCGCTCTTGCACACATAGTGGGGAGTTGAGTCTGAATGGAAGCCGAGGGAGCCCTCTGGGCAGCACGCCATGCAGACCCCCATCCTGTCTCTCCCTGGAACCAGACTGTGAGAGGGTCCAATGGCATTAAGCAAGGCAGCCAGCAGAAGACCAGCTCTGGCTTGTATCTGTGCAAGTGTTCTTCCGTTTAATGGTTACTGAGCACCTAGTACGGACCACGATCCACGGGAGGCACTGAAGGTCAGAATACAATAAGTCCCCATCATCCTTTAAGGGATTCTTCAAACCAGAGCAGTGAAGGTTGTGTAGACAGTAAAGGAGGGACAATACAGTAAGGATCCCACCACTTCCTCTTTGCTTCTGGTCTACACTGCTCTCCTGTCTCTCGTATCTCTTGTGAGAACTTTGTTCGGAGCAAAACCTTGAATATTCATGTCCTCTTGGGCCCTTTTCTCACAGCCTCCTCTGCTTAGTTATGTCCACAGGACTTGCTTAAGTCCTTCTGATGGAAGACTTTCTCCTTCCTGAAATTCTAAGGAGAAACTGTAGTGCCCACCCTGGAATAGACGCATGCCCCTTTTATCCCACAGCTGTCCAGTTGTTTCAGATCTTAGTCTTAGATTACATTTATGGGTCCATCTATGATTTAAGAGGGTAAAAATCAACAGCTTCCACGTCTCTGAGCACAGACGGAGCACACAGTAGGCAGCCAGCAGGTGAATTTCAACTTGAATTGGGAGGGGGGTGGTAACTACCTCCTTGGAGAGTTGGACACTGTATGCAGAGCTCTGCCCATGAGCAGACATGGATTGGAATAGTTTATGTGCCCAACGGAGCCACTGAGATGTGACTGATAAATGAGTCAGATCCAAGAAAGTCTTTAGGACTATGGCCGAATCTTCTTCAGTCTGGAGTAAGACGTGGGACGCAAGGGCAAGCTTGCAGGGTGTTGGAAACAGAATGTGCTCCTTAATGCAACCTTTTCAGATCAGCAGATCCGCCCCAGTATTGGGATAGAACACCACCCATGCCAAACCAGGCAGAAAGTGTCAAGCCCCTCCGTCTAGGTAGTCAAAACAATTAGATTTTATTTGCTGATATAAATCAGATTTAAAGGAGATCCACTTCCCCCTTCCTTGGTGGATGTGTGAGTTTTGCTGCTTCATTCACTGCCTGAGGTTTCTCGGGCCATCAAGTTGGCTTCTTGGTGAATCTTTGAGTGCTAATCTCAAGCAAGGGGGCAAACGGCATCCCCTGCCAGTGAAACGGCCCCTTAATTCGAACAGCAAAAGGGTTGCTACCGTCAGCTATGACTCTGTTCTTTTTAAATTCAGACTCAATATTTTCACCCTTGGGCACTGAATCGCCTGAAAAGGTGAGGTTTGTAGACTTTGGCATCATCCCAGGCCCTAGGAAGCACAGAGTGGCTCTACCAGCTCAGAGTCATGGTGGGTTCTCCAGCCAAAAGAAAGGCACAGATTAATGTGGGGTCCTGGAGATCATGGCGACCCCTTTGGAGTGAGAACTGTGAATATGTGCACAGACCAGGGCTGGAGGGGGGGCATATATATTTCCCTGGAAAGGTTTCTCTTGGCAAAAAGGAAGCCATAGGAGGGAGTGATCATGCCCATTCTCTTAGCCAGTTCTGTTTGCATGTGTACCCTGTGTCAGGGGCCACATGGAGGGCTAATGACGAATATGTTTATAGGATGGAGCCTCTGTCCTTAACATACTCAGGCTGCCCACCAAGCTTAGGATGACTTTACTAGAGGCATGTGCAGTCAAGGAGGGTTCTACGGGGTTCTGTGAGGTATGGAGTGGCTTAGGTCAGACAGAAGCTGGGTCCCAAGCCCAGTTCTGCTCTATTTGAGCTATATATCCCTGGGCTTAATTTTGGTCCTAAGATCTTTCTGAGTTTGAGTGTTTGTTTGGGGTTCTTTCCTGCTGTAAATGTGACATGAGGTAAAGTGTGCAAAATCCTTAGCACCCAGCCCATCACATAACACCTGCTAGACTCTTATGTGTTCTCTCATTACCACCATTATTATTGCTGATATTAGTATGACCATCAACACTGTCATCATCACCATCACACCAGTACTAACGGGGTGAGAGAAGATTTCACAGTAAAAGAGATAATTGAAGTTTTAAAAGACATACAGGGATTTCTAAGGTGCCCCCCCCCCCCCCCGGCAGAAACGCGTCCTAGAGAGAAGAAAGACTTTATGCAAAGGCTCAGAGGTATGGGAGACCTATAAGCTACTTTCAGGGACCTGCAATAGTTGAAATGACTGGCATGAAAGATGGATTTCTGGATGAACTGGGGTAAAGGTTATTGGTCTATGAGTCTTTTGAAGAGCTGAGGTGCAGCCTGGTAGCTGGTGACCCAACCATGCGAGGTCATGGACCGCACTCTGCAGAACATAAATACTGCCCCGGAATTAAGTAGAAGTTACTGACAACATTGAACCGAAGCATGGCAGTCAGGATGGAACCTGGGTTGGAGGAGACTTGGAAATACACACAGTTAGTGAGATCAGGAGGGAAAAGGCACCTAAGAACAGAATTAGCACTAAAACAGCCCACGGATAGAAATGCAGGACAGGGGGCTGAGGTTTCCCCCCAAGGGTCACAGGATGGACTTCTTCCCCCCTGCACTCAGGCAAGTCCTTTCCCTTCTCTAGTTCATGAAATCTTTTTTAAAGATTTTATTTGTTTATTTTAGAGAGGGAGAGAGAGCATGGGCAGGGGGAGGAATAGAGGGAGAGAGAGAATCTCAAGCCAACTCTGAACTGAGTGCAGAGCCTGACCCGGGGCTCGATCTCATGACCCTGAGATCATGACCTGAGCTGAAACCGAGAGTCGGATGCTCAACCGACTGAGCCGCCCAGGTGCCCATCTAGTTCATGAAACAACTGAAAAGCTAGTTTAGAGTTTTATTTGTAAAGTATTCTATGACTGCAAGACCTACTCTCAACATTCCTGACAGATTTAAAATGTGGATTTTCTCTTCTGATGCCTCTGTTTGATGCCCCAGGTGAGCTGAATCCCACATAACGGGAGGATCTACTTCCAAGACGTAATTCTTTCTGGCAAATGACATCTGCAAGTTCAGATCTTTTAAAAGGTCTGAAAGAATTAATTGGGTGGAAGAAAAGGAAAGGAAAGGAAAAATAAGAGAAGCAGGATCTCTTTTTTGAGTACTTGTTTCTCTGGTCTTATTTAAAAGAGATTTTAAAAGAGATTTTAATTTAAAAATGTCTCCCCCAAACTTTTCAGACAGATTTCTGCTGCGTAATGTCACAGACCCCTGAAAACTTGCTTCTAGTTTGTTCAGAACATGTACTGGGAACGTAGAGATGAAACAAATGTTGTCCTTGCTCTTAGAGAGCCCACATCCAAGGTAGAGCACAGGCAGGAAAGTGCTAGAATGGAGGCAGGGCAGCAAGGAGAGCGGGGGCCCAAAGAGGCAGCCTCGTCTGCCTGGGGAAGAAGGCAGAGCTTTTGCAAGAGGATGAGTGGAGCCTTCTTTGCCACAGCGGTGGATGCATTTGCCATATGGTGACCATATTTTTGGAATCAAAAATCGGGATAGATGATCTGACACAAGGTCTGTCGATGGGACAGAATATTTGAAATCAAGGCTGTCCAAGGAAACCCAGGCCATATGGCCACCATAACCAATCATTACCGTGCATACGGGGGGCATGGTTTGATCCGCAGGATAACCAAAGCCAGGATTCAAGCCGACAATTTACATTAATGCTGAGCTGCAGATGTATAAGAATTGCATCTCCTGACCTTATTTATCGGACAAGGCCAAGGCTAGGGTGCTAAGTAATTCACAACAATCTTTAAAAAAGTCAGGCATGCCTGAGTGTTAGAATGACAGAGCTGGAAAGACCCTTAGTGACCACCTGGATTAAACTTCATCTCATTGTACCGAGAAACTGAGGTAATCTGTCAAAAGCATGTAGCCATGATGGAATGGAGCTGGGGCTAGGTGTTGTCTGAAGTCCAGCTGGGTGTTATTCCTTGCACTTTGTCAGGGCTGGATTTGGGGGTACACAAGAAAAGCTCATACATTATGGGAAACCCAAACATTCTGGCCTTGGCCCCACTAAGCTGACATTCTAGAGATTACACCCTTCCCAAACAACCAGAATGCCATAATTCATGACCTTGAGCTCAGATCTCACCAAGATATTGATGAGGTCCCAACTGAACGAATGCCAGGTCATTTAAGATGTAGAAAATTGTCGTGACAAAAGTTGGCAACGCTAGGCTCCCTAGTCCTTAGATAGTTTGCTAATAATTCTCCACTGATAATAGGTTGTGACAAAAAGAAAAGGCTCATTGCAAACAGTAGGGCATTTCCTCATGAGCATTCAGGAGTCAGAGTTTAGTGTCATCTGTGCAAGTGGAAAATCACAAGTCCACATGTCTTTCTCCAAGATGGTATCAGGGAGAGATGGGAACCCACTTGATAATGAAGCCTATTGGTCTCTAATCCTCAGTCTTTCCAATTTGGAAAGAGGCTGATCTCAGAGGTGCTGCTGCCAAGAAACACATAGCACTTTTGCAGCCAGTCTTTCCAAAATGAGGCCCCTGCCCAGCATGAGAGAAAGGCAGAAAGAGAAATGGCTTTTTATCTGGGTTTCACAAACATCAACTCAGAACTCTGAGATTAAGTGCATGACAGACATTCTCCTCCTAGTGTGGATCTGGGCTGGACCAATGATAATTAGGAAGGACCAATGGCATGGCCTGTGCTTGGCTTATGCATCTCTTCCTTGGAATTCCAGAACATTCCTGCCTCAGGAATCTAGAGCTATTTGTGAGCATGTGGTCCAGGCTGGGGACTACCAATGCACTTCCTTTCCTTTCCTTTCCTTTCCTTTCCTTTCCTTTCCTTTCCTTTCCTTTCCTTTCCTTTCCTTTCCTTTCCTTTCCTTTCCTTTCCCTTCCCTTCCCTTCCCTTCCCTTCCCTTCCCTTCCCTTCCCTTCCCTTCCCTTCCCTTCCCTTCCCTTCCCTTCCCTTCCCTTCCCTTCTCTTCTCTTCTCTTTTCTTTTCTTTTCTTTTCTTTTCTTTTTTCTCTTCTCTTCTCTTCTCTTCTCTTCTCTTCTCTTCTCTTCTCTCCTCTTCTCTTCTCTTCTTCTTTTCTTTGCTTTCTTTTGCTTCACTTTTCTTTGCTTTTTATTTCTCCCTTTCTGGGCTAACATACAAGAGTGACTTGAACTAAGTATGAATTATTCTTTGCCTAGATGCTGTTAAGATCCAAGATAGTCCTTCAACATACTAAGCATTCTTAACCATCCATCCCTATGTCCACCCATCCACCCATCTACCCATCCATCTCTCTTACCATGCACCCAGCCAGGCATTTCTCCTTTCTTCTCTTCGGTACAGATCAGCGGTCATTTCTTGATTCACATCTAAGTGCTAAGGATGTACACGAAACACACCGGCAACAAAGATAATTATGACCTTGACCTTGACTTAGAGAGATCACTCATAATCCTTAAGGCAGATGTGCAGTTATATCTTGATAAGTGCTTGATAAGGACACTGCCTGGGATTCATTCTGTGCAGTCTTGAAGTGAGCAGGAGTTGGCCATTTGAAGGGAGAGGGCAGGTAGGATACACTGTATTGAAGGCCGGTAAGCCAAACCGGGAGATATGAAGAGCTACAAACAGCTGGATATTTCTAGATTGAAAAGTGTGAGGTGGAGGCTGACAGTGCTGGGACAGGAGAGCTAAAGGTGTTCCAAATCAGAGTGGAAAATACAAGCCACCAGCCATTCCAGCAAGTGCATTTTTCTAAGCCCAATCCTGTCACACATCTAGGGTACCTGGGAGTCTGTCTGGGAGTGGGAATACCCAGGGTACAGGACTTCCGGTTCTAAAACCAGTGCAATATCTGGCAAACCAGGATGCACTGGTCACCCTCTACGTGCACTGATTTGTGTGCTGGGCAGAATGCGGATCCCAATTCCGACCTGTGACACCACACGTGGCAAAAGGTCATTTTGCAGATGTGATTAAGTTAAGGATCTTGAGATGGGGCCACGGTCCTGGACTCCCAAGGTGGGCTGCGTGTCATCACAGGGTCCTCAGAAGAGAAAGAGTGAGCAGTGTCAGGGAACGAGACTTGCTGATCACAGTAGCGATCTGAGTGATTACTGGGTGGGGCCTCACATCAAGGAATGTCTCCTTTCCTAGAGACCGGAAAGACGGGCACAGGTTCTCCTCTAGAGCCTCCAGAAGGGGCACAGCCCCTCTGACACCTCAATTTTAACGTGGTAAGACCCTGTTTTGGAGTCCTGACCTCCAAAACTGCCAGAGGATAGATCTGTATTGTTGAAGCCACTAATGTTAACTTGTCACAGTAGCAGTAGGAAACGAATACTTTGTTTCTCAAAATATATATCTAAGAGGTGGGTCAAATGATGTTTTGCAGCCTTTCGGCTGCCACTGCGACAGACTCTGGTTTTCTCCAAAATATTATGACTTTATGAAGTACAGAGAGGCAATGTGGGAAGGATACAGGGAGCATTGAAATGCCGTCCACTTATTGATTGCCTGGCATGGCGGGGTGCTTGGATGGGAGTTAAGGTGCTTTAATATGTGTCTGGCTCTGCCCTTCCTGCCTCTGTGAGTTTGGACAACTTCCCGTGATCCACTGGTTTTTATTAATCTCAAAAGCAAGCTAAGTGATATAGATCTATAATTTCAAATTTATTAACTTTTTAAGTGTTCTTAAGTGATCATGCATTTATAATGCGTTTCTGACTGCACGTGTATTTTCAAGGGGTGGGGAGGGGGTGACATCATCCCCAAATGGGCTAAGATTGGTTCTTGGGGGAATGGGAAAATCTCACTCTTTCTATGTTGAAAGCACAACTATCCAGATGATACATAAATAGGTAGACAGTACATTTGTGGTATTAATATTTCATGGGGAGTTATTGGGAAAAATGTCAAAAAAATTTTCTGAGTACAAGTTTCCCCTTACTATCCAAAAGTAGGAAAGCTTTCGTAAGCTGAAATGGTATAAAGCAAAGAAGCAATTACTGTTAATTTTTATGGAAAAAAAAATTGAGCTTTCCCAGACCCCCCAAAAATCATCTCTCTTAAGCTTTCCTGAGACCTTAGCACACATCTTGCTGATAGATTCACAAAATAAATCGAGAGAAAGCACAGATCCTTACAGACACAGTTCAGAGCTCTGGTGGCTTGACATTGAGATGTGAAGTGTGGGCCTCAGGGAAGGAGCTGGGCGGCGCCCCCCTCCCTGCTCGGGGAGCAAGCTGTCTCTGTGATGGCTGGCTGCTAAGCCAATGATGAATGCTATTTCACTTGTTGCTTTTTTTTGTAACAGTGAAAATCTTCTTTGGATTTCTCTTGGTTAGTGAAAACAGATCGTAAGGTAGGTTGTTCATTAAAGCAAAGTCGAGTAACACAAACTTTCACAAAGCAGGGATACCTGTGTTCTAATGAAAAAGTAAAATGGAGAACCACTTGTCTAGTGAATGCATAGCACAGACTGCTGTCCATGGAAATATTTTAAAATGGTGGAGGCAAGATGACGGAGCAGAGAAAGCTAAGGAACTTTATGGAGTGAGTCTGATGCAAGTTTATTTTGATTCTTTCACTTAGTGTGTGGTCCTCCCCACTCTGAACTTGCCTCCTATCTGTGAGAGAAAGAATCCACCTCATACTGTTGTTAGTATTGGAGTAGATCAGATAGATAGATAGATGGATGGATGGATAGATAGATAGATAGATAGATAGATAGATAGATAGCGATTTATAGATACAGATATGGATGATGGAGAGATAAGGATAGACAAAATAGACTTCAGCATAAAACTGGCACAGAGTACAACTCACAGTGATAACTTTCTCTCTCTTTTTAATCTTTTTGCTCCTTACAAAACGTACTCTTGGGACCCCTGTCTTGCTGTCCCTCACCCCATTCCTGCTGCCACATGACTTTGCCCATAAAGTGAACCAATCTATGGAAGCTTCCATCTTCATCTCAGTCCCTGATCAGTTGAGCCCCAGACATGTGTGTTTGATTATTCCAGAGCCCAGGAAGCAGACAATGCTGGGATTGGTTGACCCCCTTGACCAAGGGTGGAAGGTCTACAAGGAGGCTTGCCCAAGCTCCTCCTGCTGGCCAGCCCCAGTGCTGCAATAGAGTCAAAGCATTCTAGCACCTTCCAATACGATGAGGAGCTGAGGGTTCAATGGAGCCAGGCTGTTTTGCCTGAAATACTTGCATTATTACCACTTTGTCCCTATAGACACAGCCTATGTTTCCAAAGACAGACTTTGTGCAGTGCCATCTCATCTACCTATGCTTAGGGATAATAGGACAAACACCAGATGGTTTGTTGCCATTAGAATAAGGGCACTATGTATCCCATTCCCCACCCCCCTCCCCTCTGGGATAGGCTGGTGATGGGTAGTAAGGAGGGCACCTATTGCATGGTGCACTGGGTGTTATACGCAACTAATGAATCATGGAACTTTACATCAAAAACCAGGGATGTACTGTATGGTGACTAACATAATACAATAAAAAATATTATTAAAAAAAAAAGAATAAGGGCACTGTGTCATGACATAGATCCCTTTACGAAGACCTACTGGGTGAGGGCATTCTTTCCTCCTTTAATCTGATGATCATTATGGGTTATAATTCATCACGTTTCTCTCTTTGCTTAGGCTATCAGGAAACTCTGAGGCAAAATTGTGTTATATGCCAACATCTGTACAGTGTTTTCCTGCCTTTTGTTTTATTTCATATTTTCATTTTTCTTTTCTGCAGCTCCTCTTACCTTCCCAGAACCCTGATGGACTAACTTGCCCTCAAGACAACTAACAACAGTGGATACTCCTAGTAGAAGACTAGAACTCCTTCACCCTTCCCCTCACTTGTGAACTCATCAAGGGCTGTAGTCCTGCCTTTCCTCACCAAGGATCAATACCACCCTCGGATGTGACCCAAAAGACACAATCCAGCAGAGACCTCTCAGACCAACTACGTCCAAGGATTGACTCTTCAGAGACACTAGACAGAAAGTCCCGGGCTGAGCTCTGGGAATTAAAGCTCTGGCCAAAGTTTGGGTCAGTACATCTATTTTGACCTGTTAATCTAGGCGTTGTTGAAAATGAACTGAATGGCCTCTCCAGTTCAGAGCTCACTGTCTAACTGGGGTTCCCAGCAGGAAAACAGTGCAGTGCACTCCTACGAGTGCTGTGGGGAGAGAGGTCCTATGGCACTCTGGGAACACTGTGGAAGGGCACGTTCCCAGCCTGCACAAACCAGGCAAGGCTTCCTGGAACTTCCTCCAGGCATCTGAGCTGAATTTTAAAAGGCAAACCATTGAGAACTTGTGTCCACGTAAAAACCTGCACACAAATATTTATCTCAGCATTTTATTCGTAACTGTTAAAACATAGAATCGATTGAGATGTCCTCCCGTAGGTAGATGGTTAAAAGAACTGTGGCACATCTCTGCAATGGCATATTATTTAGTGATAAAAAGAAATGAGCTATCGAGCCATGCAAAGACATGGGGGAAAACTTAAATGCGTACTGCTATGTGAAAGAAGCCAGTCTGAAAAGGTGACATAATGCATGATTCCAGCTTTGGACATTCTGGAACGTGGCGGTAAAACTACGGACACAGTCAAAAGGTCACGGACTGCCAAGGGTTTGGAAGCAGGGAATGAAGGATGAAAAAAAAATTGTTAAAAAAAAGACAGAAAGAGACAGAAAAGATAGGCTGGAATAAAAAGTTAGTGAGGAAAATTCTACTTGTTGGCACTCATAGGAACCAAGGCACCGTATGTGAAAAGGCAGAGCCTACTTCTGTCAGGACAGGTAATGCCGTGCTGCGGAAACTAAAATATAAGGGGGGAGTGATGGGGGATGGGGCCAGAGAGAAAGTGGTCCAGACCTCAGGAGCCTGGGCTTTGTCCTTAAGACATTGAGGGATGTCTGAAGAATTTAAGGATGAATATGAAATGGACACATTTCTTGTCAATTGCCCAAGACAAGCTGTGGATTCAATGTGAACCTTCGACTTTGACTTCCTGCTCTGTTCCTCTTCCCAGAACAGCCAGTAAAGAGGAACGTGATTGAGTATTTTTTCATATCTATTCTGTGAATATATTTCACTACACGTGCCAGTGATTGGTGGGGCAGCCTAGAGTCAAGCAGAATGAGTCAGTGCAGGCCCTGAAAGTATGGCTTATTGGGATCAGAAGCATTTATTGTGAACCTATGGGGTGCCGGACAACTGGGCATGCTCTCTGTCTATCTATCTGTCTCTCTCACCTGACCCATGTCTCATTCTGTCTCCATTTCTACTTGAACTGCTTTCAAACTTCATATTCCACCCCTATCCATCAGATTTAAACTCTGCCAGCTTTTGGCAATGAAGTTCGTCCTTGGCACACTTCATACCATCGGAGGGAGGGATAATTAACCAACAGCACACTGATCATTAGGTCATTACATTTATATAGACTTCTGTATCCATAAGCTTACAAAGTATAGACCGTTATTAACAATTCAGATTAGTTTCCTAGGGCTGCCATAGAAAAGCACCACCAACCGAGTGCCTTCAAACAAGAGAGACTTATTTTCTCATAGTCCAGGAGGCCAGGAGTCTTGAAATTAGGGTGTCAGCAGGGTTGCTTTCTCCTGGAGGTTCTGAGGGAGAATTCCTTCCATGCCTCTCTCCTGGATGTGGGTGGCAGCTGACCATCCTTGGTGTTCTTGGCTTGTGGTTTTCTCCAGTCTCTGCATCCATCTTCTCATGCCTTCTCTGCTTTAAGTCTCTTCTGCACCTGTGTGTCTCATGTAGCCTTTCTCTTACAAGCACACCAGTCATGGGTATAAGGGTCCACTGTAAATCCAGGATGAACTCTCTTATCTGCAGATCCTCATCTTAATTATATCTGCAAAGGCTCTATTTCCAAATAAAGTTATATTCACCAGTACCAGGGGTTAGGAGCTGGTCATATCTCTTTGGGAAAAACAGTTTGAGGCCCTGTACCATTGTATAGGTGTGCAAGATGAGGTTCAGAATAGTTAAGTGGATGGCCCCAAGCACGTAGCTAGTAAGTAAAACAACTGGAGGCCTGCTTCTGAGATTATAGAACCAGGTCTCAGAAGTGATTATCTTTGACTTGTGACAATTCATCTGAAGATATACGTAGAGCTCTCAGAACCAGAGAGAATCAAGGATGCATTATTTGAAACTTCTGGGCAAGAGAAGCATCCATTCTCCTCTGTTAAGTATACTGGCTATCTATTGCTACGTCACTATTACTCTCAAACTTATTGGCTAAAACAACAAACATTTCTTATCTCACAGGTCTGTGGGTGCGGGATTGAATGTGGGATGCTTGCAGCTTCACAGGGCTCACATCCAGGCTGTCATCAAGGTGTTGGCTGGGCCTGCCACCATGCCCAGTCTTGGTTGCGGAAAGGTCTGCTCCCAAGGTCACTCATGGGTTAATTGGAAGACTCAGATCATCATAGGCTGGTGCCTGAGGGCCTCAGTTCGTCACTGGTTGTTGGTTAGAGACCACCTTCCATTCTTTGTTATATGGACCTTTTTGTAAGGCAGCTCACCTCATGGCATCTTGATTATCCAGGGCAAGCAAGTGAGAAGAGCAATAGAGGGTATGTAAAGACAATAGGAAAGTCACCATCTATTGTAATTTCATCTTGGACATGACCTTTCAATCATCGAATTACTAATTCCAGCCCCTATTCAGGGATGGGACATTTATAAAAGTGTAAATACCAAGAGATAGGATCATTGTGGCCCGTCTTGGAGACTGGTTCCCAGAGGGAGCCACTGAAATAGACATTTACTCATCTGTGGCTAGAGAGCTGAAAAGTTGTGAAGAGCAGAACTGGGAAGGCATTTTACTCTGACGAAGGGAGAACTGGGGTTCCCAGAAACCATGGCATAGGGCCTGAGGATGGCACCAACATTAACAGACAGAAAGAAGGACCCAGGTCCTTAGTGACATGATTGAACTTCTTGATCAAGCCTCACCTGAAGCTGGAGAGCTCTGAACTATTCAGATAACACCGAGTGGATAAATTTAATCTACAGAATGTCCTAATGGGTGCATGACCCTACATATGAACACAGTCAGGGTGGAAGAAATAACTCCTTGAGTTTGTTTGCCTCTTTAGATAGATTACCCTGTTTCATCATTCAGTTTTGTTTGCTGGCTAGTGACCCACGTCAGTTTTGTGAACTGAATTGGGGTGGCCATCAGCAGCCTTATGGTTGGGTTTCTAGCTGCATTCATATTCACTTTATGTGGAAGAACTCCTTGTGTTTTATCAGGAGCCCCAAAGTTAAGCAGCCGATTACATTAAGAACTGTCTACACCTGAGCACATAGCCAACAACCACCCCCCCCCCCCCACCAAATCCCAAGGACTATTTCTTTTGCTGTGTTCACAGGTGAGTTTCAAACAAAATTAGTAATGAGATCTTGCCTCTAAATCCCTTTTCCCTGGTGAATTCACTGGGGGAATCAGCTGGTCTGAGGCGAGCTCATGTGGCCTGTGTTTTTCTGCTGCTGTTGAAATTCTACCATCGCCCTGCTTTGCCCTTCCACCTGCAACCACCCACACAGAGACAACTAGCCATTAACCTGTCTTTTCCTGTTTCACTGAGGAATTTGTTAACAATGAGCGGCCTCAGCCCCCATTCCCTGAGGCCCCCATTCCCTCTCCCCCTTCCTCAGGCTTCAAGCAACACTAACATATAGAAAGTCACACCGCACTTATGGAGATGCATGTGAGCTGAGTTCCTTTCTCCTTTTTAAGAATCATATACTGTTCTTTAATCTTGATGTGAGTCCCTCCCTTCCTGTTACCCAGTAAACAGTGTCTAATCTATAGGCTTCAAGTTAGTTTTCTGATGAAAATTACAGGTGATGGAACCACACCTTCTGCTTCAGGGACTGTGACCCTCTCCCAGGTGGACACTTGGTCCCCCCACAACCTGCTCCACCTTGATCATAGAGGTAAGAAATAACTATTCTCTAGAGAGGTCGTGTGTCTGACTCATAAGAAGAGAAAAGGAGGTAGATAATAGGAAGGGTGCGGATTTCGTAATGCCTTTTTTTCCCCACATTTTATTTGTAGAATTGTAATGACTAGATAGTAACATACCCTTTTATTTATCTACTTTCAAATTTTAATGAATACTTCTGGCTATAATTACCTCATTTCTACATTTAAAATGACTACACATGTACAGTTTGGAGCAAATTGTATCTCAATGTGATGGTATCATAAAGTATCAAATACCGTGTAGGCATGGATTAATCAATAAGCAAATTCAGTTCTTACGAGCAGCAGTTAGTTCTTTAAATTGAAGGGGAATTGATAAAAGGAAGAATAGGGTTTATTGCTCCTCTCCTAGGATAAAAATCTACCATGAATTGGTTCATTTTGCCTGTTGTTTCTTTATCATTCAAAGAAATGGCTTAATACTGTTAAAAGTGGCCATTGTAAGAAGGTTTGCTCATCCTTTTTAAATGGATTTCCTCTTCTGTACACAGCGTGCACTTAACATGAAAAAGGAGGGTCAGTGTCTCCTCAAGTCATTAGATTCTGGAAAGATCACGGAAGACTGACACCACTTCTAACAGTTGTGGAAAATAAGATCCTCCCCTTTCAAGGCCATGGGGTCCTCCTAAGATTGGGAATCTGAACTCTGAAATTCCTTGCAGTATTTAGTAAAATCACAGTGGTGGCAGTAAGTTCCATTTTTGTTGCTTTGGCAGGTGTTTCTCCCACGCCGGTTCTGGTCCTGACAGCATTGTTGCAAGATAGGGGTTAGTGTCCCCACGCCTCACGTGAGGAAATTCATGTTCCAGCAGATCGGATCATATCAAACAGCCAAGTGGCTCACCGAGACCTTAAGCTACAGAGGTCTGATACTTGAGCTTTAGTTCGCCTCCCCACGCTATTACACTACTTTATTGTTTATTCATTTCTTTCCTTTTGAAGTAGTCACACCTAGTTCCCCCTCATGTTCTGCTCAAGGCAAGACTCACCGCATGAAGGAAGGCAGTTGCCAAACCTCTCCCCCTGTGGCTGGAGCTTAGAGGGAGGCAAGCATGGACCTCTTGAGACCAGGAGGCCCAGGCACAGGTGATAAGAGTCCAGGTGAGACCAGAAAGGGCAGGAGGTGAGCTGGCTAATGGACTCCCACCATCCGCCCACGGGGAACCCAAGGGGCCCAGAGGCTCAGAATTGTTAGCCAGGCTAAAAGAGCATTTTCACTTATCCCAAGGGAGAGCTATTTAGCCAGGACAATTAGGCCATTTGAACTGACCATATTTTGTGTTAAAACCAAGGGAATTCCTGGTTCAGCCTACCTTGTGTTCTTAACCTCACTGAGTAAAGATGGTGATGAGGGAACACTGGAGTCTCCAGTTGGCCTGGTGACCAGAGAAGGTACCAGCAAGGGGTTCCCTAAGAGACCATGGACAGCCTATATTCACAGGAGGAGGCAGTGTGTAGGAAGAGGTGCACAGAGAAGGTGAAAGCCACTGAACATGAAATTATGAGGCTATAATAAAGTTGAAAATGGAAAGAGGAGGATCACAGCATAGGACAAAGCTGTGAACTACAGGATGGGGTAAAGCTTGCGTTGATGAGGCATGTTCAGGCCACTCTGGGTCACCCACCGGGCTGAGGGGGAAAGGGGTTGGGGTAAGGTTGGAAGAGAAGATGGCTCCTTCCTGAGCCTGGAGGGGTGCCAAGAAGTAAGCAGGGCAAAAACGCAAAGGAGAGTCTTCTGGGAAGAAGGGGCATATGTCCTATCACTGTGATCTATTTACATTTACATTTAATTCGAAATAAATTTAAATTTAAGGAAGGATGGCTTTATTCATTTTCGAGGTGACCTTTTTAGGTATTCCCGCCCTCTAATCTTCCCTGCACCCCCATTTATAAAACGTATCAAATTCAAGTTGCTGCAGTATTTGACTTTTAAAGTCCAACCAATTTTATTACCTGTTAATGTGTTAACCAATCTCTCTGGAAATACTCCTCCCTGTTCTCCCAATTCCCTCTGGGGGTCTCACACAGAAATGCCCCCTGCTCTTCTCTCTGCCTGCTCTATGGACCCTCACAACCCCAATGGAACCACACCCCTCCAAGACGTTTTCCGTGCTGTTCCACCGTCTTCTCCTCTGCATCTCTCAGCATTCTCTGGACACCAACAAAGCTGTACTCTCTTTTCTATCTCAACCCTCTTCTTTAATGTGGATATGATAGCCCCAGTTCCAGGATGGGTTCTGGAGGGATACTATTTTTATTATAGAATTCCTGATTCCCCAACAGATCTGAACGCAATGGGTCTGCTCACACAGTCATCAGCTAGAGATACGGTTCTTCATGTCTAACTCCAACAATATTAGATTTTCCGCCATAAGAAAAACAACCTCTGCCACGTTTGAGATCTCCTTTTCTCTTAACCAAATTTCCTCTCCATTTGTGTCTAAACAACTGAAACTGATTAGTAATTGCTTCTATATCTGTATGTGAAAGATTCCAGGCTTTAGGTTCTAGACATTCCTTTTTAGAGATCTGAAGGCTATCTGAGGTGTTTACAGAACACTTCAGAGTTTACAGAACACTTCTGAAGTCATCTTTAATATTTCCTTTGTAACAGACTGGAGGTGTGTCATCTATCCACTTGACAGATGAGGGTCCTAAGGCATAAAAAGTGGCCCAGGGTGAGCCCAATAAACCACAGGAAAGGAAGTAGACCCAAGCTACCTACCATCAAATTTCATGCTCATTTTGCTATAATACACTGGCCCTTACTTGGTCAAATTTTAAAAGTATACGCAACAACATTTATGTAAAAACACTAACTGAAATGTGGGAGGACAGTGCAGTGTGGAAGGACAGACACCCACTAGGGCTGAGTGAGGGACAGAAAAGGAAAAGACGTGTTGCCTTGTTGGAGTGAAGCACAGAGACAGTTTTCATCCTTTCTTCTCATTTAAGTAGTCAAATTGTGTAGCGAGATACTGTGTTTCCCTCAAGTCCTGTTCAGACATTGCAAAAAGCTATCCACACAGGAGCAAGAAGAATAAGGCCTCTGGTAGTTTTTAAATCAAGATGTGTTGACGGTAAAACATTCAAACCCAAAAGCCAAAATAACTAAAGACTATGGTCCTTTCAAGTAAAGAGGAAATCCGGGAAGAAAACTCACGAGGAGAGTGACCAATAGTTGGCACTCAAGTTTCAGTGTAATGTACCAGCTCAAAAGGACGGGGGGTTCGTTGAACAAGCTGAGTTGGAGGCACCAGCACTGTCGGGGTCATTGTGCTTTCTGGTGGAGAGAGAAGGGCTGTGAGTTTTGGCTTTGTAGTTCTGTGGCGACTGCACCTGGGCAAAGCTGTGCAGATGTGGGCTGTGTGGTATGAAAAGGATGCATGCAGATTGGAGGGCATTTAGCCAAGGGATCCAAAAATAATTAAAAGAAGAGTGAGATTACCTTTCATGGACAGATACAAAGACCGACTGTATGTACTTACCCTAAATGACAACAGAAGGAGACCAGAAAGATAATTGAATGATTGTGAAGATCAAAGGGCTAGAAGATTTGCTCTCTCTGGCACAAGGGTCTAGAATTGCAAAACTCAGACCAAATGTAGCTGAAACACTGTTAAAAAAAAAAATACACACACAAAAATGACAGGGAAATTATTTTCCTATGAAGAGCTCAGAATTAGGGAGCCAATCAGAATCCACTGTTAGAAACCGTCAAAAATGCTTTTGGAAGGGAGGAACCATGTGTGGTCAGCAAAAGAAGAGCTTGGAGGGTCTTCTGGGATATGTAGTTCCTCATTGCTTACTCTGACAATGTGGCATAAAACAGAAAAGCTTGATTGTGTTAATCAATCATGTGTGCATTCTACAGAGCCATGGGAATAAAAATAGGACCCCCGAGTTTCTTACTGCCATGATAGGTTATAGAGTATCTCTTTGGAGGAAGTCCCTCTGGGAGCTTCAAAGAGAACACATGTACATTTCTGAAAGTGTGAACTCACTTTCAGATATCCAAGGAGAAAGAACAAGAAATCAGATTGGTGGGGAAGAAGACCACTTTAAGTGGAGCCAACTTAATCCTGTAGTTGATCTCAAGAAAAAAAAAAAAAGGATATTATGTCCCAAAATACATATTTCCATTTATTTCATGCATTCACTCATGGTACTGAGAGTTGAGTGGTAGACAAAGTAGAAGGAACTCTCTAACAAGTAAACCACGTACTGATGTCTGAAGGATGACAGGGAGTTAGGGAAGGTTGGGGAGAAGGCAGCATATGAGAAGGCTGAGACACAGAAAGAACAGAGTCCAATGCACAATTGAGTGGTCCAACATGGCTACAAGGTTCAGAGAAGAAGATACAGAAGTCCAGGTCTTTGTGAACCATGAAAAAGCTTTGAAACCCCCAAACCAACAGGAAAACCATTGGAAAATCTCAAATAGAAAAAGTGACAAATGATGTTGGTATTTTAGCCACCGTCCTGGCTATTAGGTGGAGAATGGGTGGGAAGAGTAGAATAACTAGAGGCAGGGAGGTGAGTTAGGAGCTTGTTGCAGAAGTACGGAGAAGAGACGATGGCGGCCTCAACTGAAGGAATGATGGAGAACGGTCTTGGACTGGAGAGACTGAACATATTTGAAAACTATTATACAGGAAGCATCCATAACCCTTGTGTTTTTCTTTTCTTTTTTTTTTTTAAGATTTATTTATTTATTTGAGAGAGAGAGAAAGAGAGAGTGGGTGAGCACCAGGGAAGGGGCAGAGGGAGAAGGAAAAAAATCTCAAGGAGACGCCCTACTGAGTGTGGAGGCTAACACAGGGCTAATCTCATGACCCCGAGATCATGACTTGAGCCAAAACCAGGAGTCAGACACTTCACGGACTGAGCCATGCAGGTGCCCCAAAACCTTGGGAAGGTGTTCAGGAGGGAATCATCTGGACATTGAGCATGTGATGATGCCTCTAACAAGAGAGCATTGAATGAATAAAAATTAAGGGGTTTGTAAGGAGATGAAAGTAAAACCAGTTTGAGGCTTTGAGTTTGAGAGCTCTGTGAAATAGCCAAGTGTCCAGACAGCCATCACATCTATGAATGGGAAGGTCCAGGGTATAGGGAGAGGCAGGGCTGGAGCTGCGGCTCTGGAAGGCGTCAGCATCTGAGTGGATAGTGCAGCCCAGGGAGCAGACGGATTCCCAAGACACAACGGAAAGCGTTATTATTCCGATATTTTAAAATGCCGTATGGCCAGCTCTAAGGAGCATCAACAGCTAATGACTGGTAGAGAAAGACAGTCCTGGAAAGGAGAGTGAGGAGAGCATTTGGAGACACAAGAAGGAAACCAAAACCCAGTGGTGTAGGTACTGAGATGCTATTACGGGTCATATTTTGTTGACACGGAGATGAATAAAACAAGCTTAGATTATGGACCTGCCCAGAGAAGACAGGAAGACTTCTGAGAAGTGATGTTTAGGTTGTGTCTTGAAGACTGAACAGGAATTCGCTGGGAAAAGAGAAGTCACACCAGTCAAGAGGGACAAAGTGTGCAAAGTCACAGAACTATGGCCCAGCATGGCATGCGTGAAGAATGAGAAGCAATCGTGTGTCGCACATCCAAAAATTCTGTCTGTGAAGGGGTACCTGAGAAGATATGGGACAGACGGGGATTTGAAGCAGGAGCCTGTGCTAAGAGGCTTGAGGTTTTCCTTGCTAAAGATGGAGAATCTTAGAGATTTATAAGAAGGTAAGGAACATGGGTTATCTTGGTTTGAAATCACGTGTTTAATAACTAGTCTGAAAACTACAGACCTGTGTGGAAAGGAGACTTTTTAGGAAAGAGAATCAATAGGCTTCAGATGGTAATGCAGGAGAGGCAGGGGTGGGGGGCGGCCTGGAGCTGGCTCACCCGCCATATCTTGGTGCATGTCTTGGGCATCTGGGTGGAGGCCTCTGCATTTCTGGGAAGACAAGAGGGGCACAGTTATAGAGGTGGGCAAGGAGTAGTTCACTTAGGGTGAACTTAATTCTGACGATTCCCATTGAGTAGGTATTTCCTTTAAAAACAAACAAAACCCTGGGCAGTAGTATGGCAGGAATTGAGAGGAGATAAAGGGATAATCCAGTCTTAGTGGAATTTCTGTGTGACCCAACAGTTGGATCAGAGACCCCAGGCCACAGCCCATCCTCTGTCGGCATGATCAGTCTTCCAGGGTCTTTGGAAAGGAGGGCAAATGCCTCCCACCGAACAGCCCCTGTGTTCTAGGAGCTTCACCCATGTGGTCAATCAGTGTTAATGCCAACATGATGAAGTTCCCCTCGGAAAGGTTAATTACTTGCTCATGGTCAGAATTTAAAAATGGCTGAGCTGAATTTCTAGCCCAACTCATGTGGTTCCCAGGAGGCTTTTCCTTTCTTTATATCAGCACTCTTTCCATCATTGATCACTCTTAGAATTGAGCATTATGCTGGCAAAACAGTAGGCTGACCCCACCACTTCCTGACTTTTCAGCTTGCTGAATTGCTACGGACCAAAAGAGAGGCTAAAAGGGGGTTGAGTGAGGCAGAGGGAATCAGCATTTGTGTTACTGGTCTGACGGTTCCTGCTGGCCTTGAAGAAAACCCCACCGAGGGGGCTGGCTGGTGACACTGCGCTCTGATTACCTTTAGTTTTTATCAGTGAATAAACACCTCTCCTTCTCGAAACCCCCATAAAAAGCTGAGGGAGAGGTAACGGTTGGGATGGGCCATCAGCACTCCTCAGCTGCCTTCCCCTGTATTTACTGAGTAGCTCCTGGGTGACAGAGAGCAGGTGGCATCCTTCTCTTCATACTCAAGTTGACAAGGCAGTTATGTCCCTATGTTACAGATAAGAAAAATGAGGCTGAACTATGACATTTTCCAAGGTCACATCTCAATCTGGGTCTCCACTAGTGGGTGTGTACTTCTGAATAATCATTCACACTTTTGTCTCCTCCATTATGCCCCGAATGATCGACAGGAGAGAGCTAAGGGTTCCACCGCCAGATCCCCAGGGCTTCCTGGTGTTGGCGCAGCAGTGCGGACCACACGCTCCCAGCTGCACGCACAGCAGCGACAGGCAACTCCTGTCAGGCACGTCACTGCGCCCTGGGCTTTCAGTCATGACGTTAATCACTTTTGTGTAGTTTTGTGCCCCCCGATTTTGTGTTGCGTCCGCTGTTTAATTTTAACTGCGTCTTCCTTGTGAAGAGGTGGTTTTATCATCCTAGCTTTTGCAAATGTAGAAAGCAGGACTCTAAGAGTTAGCAGACGTGCCTCGGTTCACAGCGTTTGCGAAGAGGTAGACGGGGAATTGAACCCACAACTTCTGATCCTTGATTGTAAGAGATGTACACACTTAGGATGCAGCTACCAAGATGAGTAGGACCCCATCTGTACCTTCACGGGGCTCTGGGCTCCTCTCAGAAGACGAGCTGAGGGATATGTGCACCCCTTCCTGTTGCTTGTGGTGTATCTGTGAGTTCCAGGCAAAGAGTCTGCACTTTTACAGAAGACTTAACTCCTTGCTTGGGGGAAGAAAGTCAAACAGGTCTGAGAAATGGTTAAGTCATCGAGAGGCGGACTGTTTCTTGGATGGTCAATGGTTTCGAGCCTGTTTATGTTTTTTTCACCACAGCAGTGAAAAAGAAGCCAACAACCCCAACCAGAGATGGTCCTGAAGACCCTTCCAGGGTGGGATGTCCTGGCCAGGGACACAGCGTGATGTCGCCAGCAGGGAGTAGGTAGGAATTAAGCGGTAAAAATGCCAGTGCGGATTATTGCCATAATTACTTTCTGGAAAACAACAAATTTAATTCCCAGTAAAATACCGTAAGAATTTGCCAGGTCCTCTGATGGGGAAAATAAAATGCCCTTCCTAGAAATTTCTCATGCTCTGTGGTTTCTAGAGAGATTCTAAAGACTACAGAGAAAGATAATGTGGTGATAGGGTTTTGGAACCTATGTGAATTTCCTGGCTTTGTCAAATGTCCATGAACGCTTCTTAAATAAACCATAAACGGCTCAGCTCATGCCGGATTTCTCCTTTAATTTCCGTGAGACTAATGCCCGTAGGGTCACTCATCCTGGGCTAAGGTCTGCCACTTACCTAAAACCGCCCTGATTTTGTGGTCTCTAAAATGGGGCTAATCCCAGAATTTCCCCCATAGGTTTGTCAGGAGATTTCTATCCGTTGCTCCAGGTTAAGCACTCAGCCTCGTGTCTGGCACGCGAAAGGTTAGCAGTGATCCTGATTACAAACGTGTAAGATTTCTCTTCTTTAAGTGGCTGTGTTGCAACTGAGCTGTTTTCCTTAAACGACTCTCCTTTCTTCGTGCCATCACTTCCTCACTGAATTGATTTATTTGCTGTGAGTCGAGAATACCTTCCAAAGGCTGTTTTGTGTACCTGCAAAGCCCAACGATGGCTCGGGAGTAATTTCGAGCACCGGGTAAATGTCCGTGGCCCTGAACTTTGTGGGGACAGGACGGGTGAGCTGAGCTAGGGGGTGTTGAAGGGTACAGCAGGAAGACTCAACTCCTTTCTTGTGATAATTGAAATCATTTCAATTCATTTCCTTCTTGGTCGGACAGAAACATGTTTTCAATAGTGAACCAATCTTGAGGGAATCCATTGACCTGAGCAGTCATATAATGCGTGAAGTTAATGGACAAAAATGATATTTATCTTCAGTTTATAATAGCATTTTCTTCCGTGGCACCTAAACTTAGGGGCGGCCGGGGGTGCTGTCGGAGGAACAACGGTGCCACGGGCAGATGTGTGACCTTTGTTGTATCTAACAATTATTGGATCTATGGCGAAATAAAATAAAAACCAACACAAGTTTTGACACTAAGATAATAAATTATAAATTATGGAAGTCTACGCCACCGAGGATCTTGTAAACAACAGGCTGGTCTCTTAGCAACAGACCAAGGAGAGCAGGTTGTTGATGGGAATGGAGCAGACAAGAATGTTTTGCACTGATTGCTATGGAGGACCAGGAACAACATTTTAACACCTGCCCGAGGCCTCTTCTCTGCCCAGCCCTTCTTTCTCCAGTGGCCAGCCCGGGCCGTGGGCCAAGAGGTGTCCCAGGAGGTAGGGGCCCATCACCGGCAACCCAGGTGTCAGGCCCCACAGAGAGGACAAAGGAGATGCAGGCAGTGGGAGTCAGGGGGTGGGGAGAGGATGCCCTCCAGGCACACAGCAGAATTAGAGGAGGGGAGAGGGAACCTGTAAATGCATTCTCATTTGACATTGTCTGAAATTATAACTCTAAACGGGGACTCCTTTTCCCCCCACCCCCACCTCCCCTTGGCTTTCAAAATCTCACTTAGAGTGGTTGTCATGAAGGAATTTAGACAAGACTTTGACAATGTGCCAAAATGGTTTATTTTTAAAATGTTGTTCCCGAAAGCACCAGAATATTAAGTTGGAGCAAATGTTGCTTGGAAGAGTGGAGGGGTTGTGGTCGCACAGACATTGGAAGGGAGGGCGGTGGTTTAAGGTTTGCAGACCTTAATTAATGCAGGCAGTTGGGCTACAGAACCCCATGGCCTGGAAGCATTTTGAAAAGTGTGTGTGTTTCTCAATTGTAGGACATTTACAGGGCCGGGGTGGAAACAGAGGTTTTCTTTAATTAATTAGACGTTTACCTTGAGTGTCTTCCCTCCATGGTTTAGACAGTCACCTGCTCACATGTTAGGAATGAGTCTCTTGGAGAGGAATCTTCCTAGAAAAATCCTAGGATTCTCAGGAGCAAAGGGCCTCTCACTCTGTGAGAGAAACAGTGAGTTCTGTGTAATCCAGACCCCGAGGTGAGGGACGTGCCATGCCGGCTTAGGATGGTAAGAAAACATCACCCCCCTAGTTGTACGTGGGCCAAAGGACCTGCATCTCCCTCCGTACCACTGACTTCATGCATTGTGTTGTTTCATAATAAAAGTGGCTGGCGAAATTATGACGACTTTGGATTTATTTGGCATGTCATTTTAAACTTTTCATATGTCTAAATTTGCCAGTTGCAAAGGAAGAAAATTCTCTGTCGTTCCCCAGGGTCTCATTTTTTTTCAGGCTCCTCTGATATCATGAAAGGTGGCTCAGTGACTTCCGAAGTGATTAGCTCCCATCCAGAGAATTTAAAATGTATTTGTGCTTAGAGCTGTCTGCCGGGATGAAATTTGATCAGGGGGTCGTGGCTCTGGCCCCATGGGGGATGGGCTCTGGCTTTGGAGGACGCCAGTCGAGGCCACCTGGGTATGAGCACCCCACATATTTGTCTCTGGTGCCCACAGCCGCTCCTGCAGTGAAGGCCCCGGTCCCCCATTCTGCAGGTGGAACAGCATCAGCTAACTTTCCTAAGCTCGGTGCTGGAGCCCAGATTATCTTCCAGGATGGACTGAGTTCAAAGTTCATGTTCTGTGGACACAGTGGTCTACCCCAGGGAGACCCCAGGTCATTGGAGCCTCCCTATACGAGACAGTCTTGCTTTTCCTTCCTCTTCTTTTTATTACAAAAGAAATACATCAGCCTATGTGATCATAAAAAATCAGTATCACACACAATATAAAATGAAACGGCAAAACCTTCCTTCATCCTCAACTTGGCCCCCCCGAACGTATTACCCTCACCCCCACCCCCCCAAGTATCTTAGCAGCTCTTTTTACACCTGGCTTTTCGCTCTCTGCAGGGGAACGTTTCTGTACAGAAAGAGTAAGTCCCTTTTCCTCTTTAATTTTTCCATAGCTGGTACATTTTGAGGAAATACCATGTAATCGGCGTCTTCGACGTGCCTTTGTGTTCCTTAGCTTTCCACATATTGAGAACACTGAGCTCTCTGAACCACCCCAGCATTCTCTCTGACTCTGAATCACCAAGCTCAGCAACCTCAAGAGCAGGAGTGTTGGAGTCTGAATTCGTCACTGAGCCCAGAAGCGCTTCTAGCAAGTTCTGATCTTGGCAGAATGAATGCTCCCCTTTCCCCGTTGGATCAGAAACCTGCATCGTCACAAGCTCCCCCAAGTGATGCGAGTGCACAATGGGGTTTGGGAAACCCCGCGCTGCACTCCGCTTGTGCGGAGAGAAGCCACGGAACACTTGTCGAGGCATCAAGGAAGCTCAGCCTTACAGTGGAGACTCCTGGAACTCGACAGAAACGCACCAGGAGACAGCTGCCCACACCGACCCCCGCTGCCGAAAGGAAGCGGAGCCCCGTTTCTCCTCCGAAGAGGCCCGATTTCCAGGACGGTACAGCGATGGCTGTTGGGACAGTTTCCCACCTAGCGCTCTGCAGCCCTGACCCACCTCCGAGGTGGCCTCGCCGTCCTGCCTGGCAGCGGGGCAGGCCCGGGGCTCCCGCTGGGCTGCAAGACACCCATCAGCTCCCCGGCCCGCTGGGGAGTGGGGCGCGGCGGGGTCCCCAGTGCTGCCTGGTGCCCTGCCCCGTGCGAGCTCACGTTCCTGCAGCAGCTCCCGGCTCCAGCCCCACAATGCAGCGCTCGCTGGCACGGGTTCAGCTGAACACTAAACACTTGGCTCCATTTCAACGTGGCTGCCAAGATTTGGCAAGCAGAGAGTTGCAGGGAAGCAGCAGGCTGCTAAACCCTTTCACATTTTTAATTAGATCCACACACCCATGTCTTTGAGCTATCATAAATATACAGATGACATCGAGAGTATTATTCGGGGTTAAAAATAAGAGGGGGGAGCAAACTCTGTACAATGGTAGAGCTTCCCTTCTTAGAATGATTTACCTCTTGTTAGTTTGGGGGCTGAAGGCAAAGAGAGGGGAGTGATATTTGCTTCGGCAGCTCGGTGTCTGATAGCAGATCTCCCCAGGATCTGGAAAGCTCGGGTCTCAGGCCGCCTCGCTGCCGGCCGGGGCTGCCTGAACATTCACCAGAAGAGGGCATTCTTGGCGGCTGCTGGGTCTCCAGCAGCCGGAACTCACAGGGTGGAGTGTTTGAGGAGTGGCTGCTAAAGCCACCCCCACCCTGTCTCTGGGTGACAGCCTCACCATCCCACAGAGCCATGAGGTTGGCTCCTCTGCCCGAAAAAGTAGTCACTTTTGCATTCAACGCCGCTTTAATACTTTGTCACTGGATGTCCCCTGGTTTGTCTCCTGGCATCCTTCACTGTAAAATAATTACTGCTGCTCCTTCTTTTTTTCTAAACCTCCTGCCACAACAAACACACTCGGCTCCTTGTGCTCAGAACCGCCCTCCCCTCCACGCTCAGCTCCTGGGTGAGTGTGCAGTGGGGGAGGGATGGGGAAGGCCCATCTCGAGTCCAACGGTCCTGTCTCCAGCTCTGGCTCTGCCGTGGGGCCTCAGACACACGATTCCAGATTCCAGACGCTTTCCCTTGGGTTCCTTCCTCAGAATGATCTACAGCCAGCGCTGACCTCACCGATGGCACGTGGGCATTGAATGACGTCACACGGGAGCGAGGCCCGTGGCCCAGCCCGTGGCACCGGGTCTATCGTTACAGGGACCGTGACACGGGAACACGTGCCTGTCCGAGGGCCAGGGGACGGCAACAGCGGCGATGCTGGTTCTTCGTGGGTTTCCTGGCCCGGATCCTGCGGCTGCTGTCCTGTGGAACAAAGACCCCTCTGATTCTAGACCACCAGCTCCCGTGAGAGTTGCTTGCTGGGGGCCGCAGGCGAACACAGTTTGACCCCGGCCTCAGCCTCGGTGTGCATGTCCTTAATTGTAAAGACATGGAAAGAAGGAAATGAAACACTTGACGTGCCAGGAAAGAAGTCTCTCTCGTTGTCCCATCTGAGAACACAAAGCTTATAAATAGAAGCATCCCAAGCATCAAACACGGACATGAAACACACAGGCGCGCTGGCCTCGCCTGCTTATCCCAGACTTTGCACACCATCCAGTCCCTTCTGGAGAAGACCGGAGCCTGCCGTGGGCCTCCAGCAGCCTTAAGCCCTCTCCCTGTCCTTCTTTGATTTTCTCTTCTCCTGATGGCTTGAAAATAGACCATACTTGATTGCAGCAATGCTCTCTTTGTGCTTTTTCTACAAACAGGACAGCCACACCGATGGGGATGCTCGGGGCCAATGAAATGGGCTGCAGACAATTCTAGGCTCAAAGTGTGCCTTTCAGCAGATGCGAACGCTGAGACAGACAGTGGCTGGCAGGCCTCGGTGTTCTCGTGTTCCCCACCATCCCTCGCCCTCCCTGTGCCCCCAGACCACCAGTGACAGGGACTTCCTTTTAATTAGGAAACGAGGAAGGATACCAGTGGTATACACACACACACAACGAAAACGGAACCATCACGCCTGGAAATGAAGAGGACGGTGATCATCTCCACAGGAGGCAGAGAGGCATCGAAACAAAGTTGAGACCTAGGGATGTCCAAGGTCCCAGTCAGGCTCCAATGGGGTGGAGGGGGCACCGGTGTTCATCAGTAGTTATGAACACAGAAGAAGCAGTTAATCTCCACAAGAATAAAACAATACATAATCTGAATAACTCTCTTCCTGGAGCAAAAGGTGTCAGGCTGAAGTCAGTCCTGGTTCCTGAGATGTTGCTGGCTGCCCCCCGTGTGTCATTACCACCCATGAGTTCAGGGCACTGGGACCCACTGACCCACCTGTGCCTTTTGTGGTGTGGGGATGGTCAGGTGCACAAATGAATACATGCATTTAATGTTGATTTTATTTTATTTTATTTTATTTTATTTTATTTTATTTTATTTTATTTTATTTCATTTTATAAACTCTACGTCCAACATGAGGATCCAACTCATGACACTGAGATCGAGGGTCGTGTGCTCTCCCGACTGAGTGAGCCAAGTGCTCCCTATAGTCGTCGTTCGGAAGGCAGCGTTCATCTGCTCGGGCTGCTATTACAAGTACCACAGCCTGGGTGGCTTAAGCAATGGAAAGTTATTTTCTAACTGTTGTGGAGTCTAGAAGGTCAAGAGAAGGTTCTGACTGATTCTGTTTCTGTTGCAAGTTCTCCTCCTGATTTGTGGACCACCAGCTTCTCATGGAGCCCTCCCGTGGCCTTCGTTGGGCACAAGTACGAGGAGGGAGGGAGAGAGACACCGAGAGGGAGGGAAGGAAGCTCTCTGGAGGATCTGAGTCTGTAGGACCATGCCTCCACCCTTCAGGCCTTATATAACCTTCATTACTTCCTTAGAGGCCCCATCTCCAATCAGAGCTGCACTGGGCCTAGGGTTTCGACATGGGAATTTTGTGAGGACATGTACCTTTAGGCCACAATCAAAGTGTTTCGTGTGCTGTGGTCACATCAGGATTGTGCTCTCACTCCAGCACCTACGAGCTCTGTGGTCTTATGCAAGCCAACTAAGCCTGAGCCTTGACCACTACCCTTGAGTATGAGTATTCAAAATGTGAACTTCTAGGACCTGTGATGACCAGCACCCCTGAGTCTCCACTCTGAGCCCTCGTCATTCTAAAGGCAGAGGCTCGCCCTTCCAGAACTGTGAAGTAGACACAGGTTTCAGAGCTGAGGAGATGGGGATGAGCATCGCGGCTCCGACACTTCTAAACGTGTGACCTTGGCCAAGCAACGTGACCTCTGTGAAGCTCAGCTCCTTAGTGAGGATGTTCGTAGGCTTCTGTGAAATGTGAACTGTTGGATGCATCCATGTCAGTTAACACAGGGCCTAATTTAGAGCGTTCACTCACTGAATGATTTCCCTTTGCCTTTCGTTTGACTATTAGAATGAACTTTATGGAATTGTCAAGAATAACCAAGTGTTGGCAATTTCATGTAACCCGATGTAATAGGTTATAAGACACTTATGGGCAAATGTGATGTTTCCTTTAACTCTATCCCCCCCCATCCTGAGTATTGACTGAATGTTGAGTGTTGGAGCAAAATATACACTCACAGTCTTATTTTTTTCCAGTGATGAGGATGGAACAGGGGGATGGTAGGGAGGTGCAGATGGAAGAAGGATGGACAAATGGATCAACTACTTACCCACCTGCCTTCACCAAGTTGGAAAGTGCTGACTACTGGTGATGGTGTAAGGAGGGGATAGGGAGGGGCACAGGGCTGGAAGCGGCAGGAGAAAATCTGTGCCCGTTTCGGGGTGTGGGAAAAAGAATCTAAAATCAAGAATGAAGTCACTAATTTCTCAGAGCTTGTCAGCTGTAGAGACAGGAATACCGCAGACATCATGGAGGTAAGAACACCAACAAGGAGCCCACTTTCTGGGTAGAACTCAGCTGTCTCAGTGACCCATCATCATCCCAGGTTTGCTCCAGGCCAATCCTGAGGTTGGGACTGAGAGGAGGGAATGCTAAATGGAGGCAAAGCAACAGAATTCCAGGGTGTCTCGACCCTCCCAGTACAGACCTGAAAACCACACCAGAGGGATTTGCCAGGAAGCTAGCTGGCATTCCCAGAGCAAGCCGATGTAATTCCCCACACTGGTGCTATAGCAGCCAAAAAGTTAGCTGTAGTCCTGCCCCCTGGGCACCACTTAAATAACACAAGCAAGATGTAAGCATGGGCGGTGTCTGGGAAGATCTGGGGTGAAAGTCAGATATACAATGATGACTATTATACATGAAAATTACTTTGTGTTATCCCTTCTAATCAAAGAATGAGAGTGCCCCAGCAAACTTCAGGATCAAAAATAGGTCCTCCCTAACATAGGCAGAAGATGGCACGATTATCATTATCTTCACCCTACACAGAACAAAGCACCCAAGGAGTATTTTTTGAGCACCTACTCTGTGCTAAACAATAAGCCAGGCACAAGGGTCAACAAAAATTAAACATGTAAGATCCTTGTCCCCAGGAGCTTTATTCATGGTCTGTATCTGATCAGAAAGAAAGAAAAGACTGGTTTTATTGGGGTATTGTCTTCACCTGTGGAATGAGGGCAAAGGGGGTGTAAGTGTGGTAGAGCGGGAATCCCGATGCCCAACGAAAGGGTGGCCAAGACACGATGCCAATCAGATGTCTGTGAAATGTTCAACAATTAATAACATTCATTAAGCTTTTACTCTGAGCTCATCAATGTTCTAGAAATTTCAGGCAGGAGGAACAAAATATGAAGTCTTTCCCCTCCTCTCCAGAATTTAGCGTCTAGATCAAAAGATTGGATTAATGCACGCATAAAACCACACAGAAGACATTATTGTGTCTGTTTTAATATTCAACTGAGCTCCGCTGTTTGGACATCCACCAGGGGACGAATCTGAAGGAATATCATGCCTCAACAATGAATGGCTAGGAGTGGAAGTTTGATATCACGAAAAGTAGGAGGGGACACAGCATCAGCCACCACCAGAACTTTTATAATCCCTCCTCCTTGGGGCCAACTTGACCCTGAGTTCATGGCAGCCAAGGCAAAGGGACAATATGGCTGATTGTGAACTTGTGATTTTATTTTTGTCTTGTTTTTAAGGAAAAAAAAGGGCACACACCAAATCCTCTGGGGAGAGTCAGTCAGCATCATGGACAAAGTCCAAAACACTCGCTTTCAGAATAAATGCATGCCAAATTGCATATGACCACTTTCCATAACAACTCTCAATAAAATGCAGAGATGCAGCAAAACACAACTCAACAGAGGTGATTTGGCAAAGCACTAGACAAAGTGGTCCAAATCGAGAGTTTTCCATGGATCTGACTTCATAAAAAAACGAAACCTAGCAACTTCTATGAGTGGATAAAGAACACGTGCTCACACACTCTTTGCCTACCGTTTCTCCAAGGGGGGGTTTTGGTCAAAGTTGCACTGCAGACAAGGGGAGATCATGTTCTCTTAGGAGGACCTGGAGACACGGCAAGCTGTGTTGCTAACGGATGGAAAATCTACACAGTTTAGAAAGCAGAGCAGCAGGACCTATGTGTAAAAGTAGGTCATAAACCAATTGATGAGACAATCAGTTAATTCATTACCCCAACAGCTATTATGAAGCACCATCCTAGTCACCCCAATATCTGGGGCATGGACCTTGGGTTTTGGTAGGTACTGACCAGTGCCTTTTCAAAATAAATTCCTGTAAAATATGAGCAGCTTAGAAGCAACCCCGCAAAGAGCTTTGCCTACCTTTGGAGACTTCTGCTGGCTACCAGGATCCCTGTTTCCCCATCCTCAGGGCTGCCCCCTTCAATTCTACCTAGACCTCAGCACCCAGTTAAGTCCTCATCTGGGAACAAAGATTTGGCGGACAAAAGAAACTAATGAGAGAGATGGAAGTTTCTCAGCAAAGGGGCCTAGTGTTGGAAATGGGTTAAATCCTAGAAGTTCCTGGGCCGCTTAGAGTTCTAACGGTGGGAAACAGAAGACAGATCAGGGTGTTCCTTTTCTTGTGCCATCCTGAGGGTGTCTTCATATGCTTACACCCTCTGTGCAGGTGACCCCCTCCTCTACTCTTCCCACCTGCAGTATCTCTGGCACTTTTGACCTCTGTGGGCCAGAGCAGGTGATGGCCAGACAATTTCCCAAAGCTAGCTGGACACCATAGCCTCCTGCTTAAGCACCGTCCACATCCTATCAAGAAACCACAAAACCATGCCCTTGGGGTAATTCTTTCTTTTGGGGGGGGGGGCATCCAAGCCTTCAAGTGCTGCTTTTCGGTCCTGTGCACTTCACTCACACTCTGTTGAACTAACACAAACTCTTTGCTAGGTGGAGGAACCCCTTCACTTTCTCCTCCACGCCCTGGGGTCTCCTACTTACCCTGCCCTGGACCACAGCTCAGCACGGGCGTCCTGGGCCCTGGGACAGCACATACTCGGTGGCCTCCATCCTCCACCCTCCTCACAGATGCCCCACCATGCTTTCATCATTACAAACTGACCCATCAACAGCATCCAAACCGTTCCAGTTGACACCCTCGGTAATCTGCCCCAGTGACCACCCACTCCTGACCTCCCCTGCACGCCCCACAACTGTTATTTGTTTTGAATTGTTATTATGAATTTTTAATGATGACATAATTTCACCTCCCTAGACAGACTTCTGCTGACCTCATATCTAAAACAATAATTCCACCCCCATCATTCATTTTATTTTTCTCTATAACTGTTATCTTTACTTGAAATCACATTATCTGCCTGTCAATTTTCTCTCTTCTTTACTAAGATGAAATCCTGGGGGTGGAGGATTTAGCTTTGTCCTGCGCAGTGTCCCCAGAGCCTCAAGCCAGGCCCGGCACACCATGAGTGCCCAGGGACATGAATGAGCAGATGAACATTTCCCTACACATGCTATGCTATATTTTGTCTCTTTACTTTTGTCATTTGTTGTCGCTGTCTCCCTGATTTTGTTCCAGTCATCACCTTCTGCAAGAAAATTCTTCCACCACATCCCATCTCTTTTTAAACTTTTTGTTGGATGTCGGGCACAGCCTTTTTCAGAAAAGCTCTCCTAACCATCAGGTGTTCCTTCTCTGGGCGTCCTCAGTCCCCTGTGCTTATCCCCATTGGTGCACTTGATCCACGGGGCTATAATTACCCATGTGCGTCTCTATTTCCCTTATGGGACGCTCAGTCCCTGAAGGCTCACCCCTGTTGTCCTTGTGTCAAGCACAGCACCCACTGTGTTGGCTTATCAAGCTCTCCATAGATTATGTAGTCTACACTTCTCAACCCAACTCTTGACAACACATTAGACATCATTTGTTCACACAGCCATCATCATCGCCTGAAGCCCAGAGAGGAGAAATGGCTTGTTTGTCATCACAGTGCTGAGGGTCGGTGGCTCACGCACTGAATCCAGACCATTCACCTCCCGGGCAAATACTCTTTGTGGCAACATATGACCTTTTGGTTGCCGCCTTACTGTTTGGAATTTAAATCCTATCATCCCATCTGGACAGTAAGCTCCTTGAGGACAGAGGTTGTCTTCTACATTTCTCGTATGCATATAGGGAATAGAGCAGTGTTTTATGCATTTAAATACTCAATAAGTATATGTTGGCTGAATTATTAATTTAATAACAGACTGCGAGAGAGTTTTCTGCTCAAATGCATGAGCATAAATGTACACTTGAGAATCTCTTTAGCCATTTTCTTGCCACTTTAATTTAAAAACCATTACATGTATATTCCTACCAGCTGTATCGGCCTCTTCTTAGGAGGAGAAAGGGTACAGATCCATTCCTCTATCAATTAAATCAATTAAGTGATATTAATTACTATTCTTTGTAGTGAAAACTCTTTAAAGAAAAGTTTCCCCCTGTGCTACAAAATGGCTCTTCCCCTCTGTTATACAAATAAGAAAGGAAGACCCCTAAAATATTGCCAGAAAGCATGGTCAACTGGGGAAGTGGAGGGTTAATGGGTCACCCATTCTGGCCCAACAAGTGGTTATGTTATCATCTTTTTAAAGCTGAAACCAGATTAAGGATGATCTTCGTCAGAGGTCAGCAAATTTTTCTTGTAATGAGGCAGATGGTAAGTATTGTAGGCTTTGTAGGACACAGTCTTCATTGCAACCCCTCAGTCCTATTGTGGGAGAGCATAAGCTTCTATAGATAACACGAACGACCAGGCCTCTGTTCCAATAAAACTTTATTTATGGATTGGAATTTTAATTTCATACACTTTTCACCACGTGTCCTGATATGTTATTCTTCCTTTGACTTTTTTAAACATTTATGTAAAAAATATTCTTAGCCCACTGGCATACAAAAAAACAGGCAACAAGCTAGATTTGACACGCAGGCTGTAGTTGGCTGACGCCTGACCCAAGAATATCCTTGTGTCACCTCTAAACAGCTAGGGAAAGGGGGAAAGGAATCATACAGTGAAACCATGGCAATGCTCTATCAACAACCACATCTTCTGTTTCCACGTGCAGGTTTCTGTCCAGTGCACAGAGCTTCTGTCAGTTCTCTACCTTCCCACTGCACACAGATGTACATCTAAAGTAGAAAATACATTTTTCTGGATTAACTGATGACAAAAATACTTTTGCAAGTCACAGCAGATTGTCAGATTTTTCTTTGAGACAAGCAAAATCCCCAAAGAGTTCTGGGCATACATCTTCCACATCTTTCAAGAAACCACATGGGAAATCCTCCATTCTACACCAAGGTACAACCCTTATGGGACAGGACTATGAAACTCGGGCCATGGCCCCAGGGACTGGATTGTCAGAAATCTCTGAAACATGTAGTTCTTTTAATGTGATGCAGCAAACTTTGAGCTCCAGGAGAAAGAGGATATGAAGCTTTGATTACCTTGCAACTTGCTTCCCTGAGTAGGGTAACCTTAGAAGGCATGCCCAGCAATGTGAGGACTAGGGCATGTAGGGTGACATAAGGGTTTGACAAAAAACTCAGTAACCAAAGTAGGTGATATTTTAATGCAACACTTAAGACATCAAAACTAATGCCAAAATGCCACAATGAACAAAATATCAAAGTTTTAAGTGAAGTCAGGATCTAATGCTATCCATGCATGAGTCACCTTTCTTACCTCACCCCAATGTGTCATGAAGATCCTGCTTCTATTCAATAATTTAGACATTTTGTTCATCACGGGTTTATTTTTTTTGCATTAATTCTGAGCTTTGAAAATACTAAATTGCCCAGGAAACATTGTACAGAACTTAAAGCTGGCAAAAAGAAGTTTCCACTTGTCTCTCATCTTTTTAAGACACAGAAAGTATTCTTGACACATCAGTATAGAATGCAGTTATGACCCATGAGCACAGATATCTGTTTTGCTGTCATTCCATTAGAATTGTTCAGCATCTTGTAGGGAAAACACACTAAATGTATCTACTCAAATTTAATGCCAGGCTATTTATTTCTGAAAATTATTAAATGTTTGATTGTCAAGATCTCTTTCAAGAAGAGTTGGTGCTTACATCTGTCCATCGCCTTGATATAATTCATGCTGAGGGAAAGCCAATACTATACTTAGTGTAGTTGATTACAGACCTTGTCATAAACCCCAACGCCTTGTCTATTAGGAGGCTGAGTACTCCTGGAAACACCCACAGAGGCTAAAATGCAGGAGTTGATGTATCATTACCAGCCATGCTTCTTACCTCTTCTGCAAAAATAGAGCTTTTAAAATATCATAAACCTATTTTTTTCTTAGAATCTTCAAATAAAAACTCAAAAATGACACTGATACTCCATTCCTTCCATGACAACAGAGAGCTCATTTACTTATCAGAGTATCTCACACAAGGGGCTGGTAGTAAGCTGAGAAATTGCTAAAGAACATTAATTATGATCTTGCTTCTAAAGAGTCATCTAGCAAAAATCCTGAAGGTGCATACGTCCATCCTGGGCGCTGCCTTTAGCTTGCCACTGTTCAGGGGTCTCTACCCTTACCATCCCCTTAGCCTGAACCAGAAAAGATGTCTGAAATAGCATCCCCGTCTTCTTCCCAAATCGTTTGTTGACAGCCAGAAACCTCTCTTTGATGTCCCTAGATGAAGAAGAAGAAAGAAGGCATAATTAGTTGGTGTTTGAATGTGTGTGATATTTCCACTTTCTCTAATTCTTTTTGAGCTAACGTTCGAACTATTGAGTCAAATAACCCTTTGACAGGAGTGGTTATATGTTTCAGAGGTCAGACGCCTGACCTTTTGCTGAGAAAGTGCCTGAAGGTGAAATTGAGCCAAGTTCAAAGGGAAATCCAATTGATTGCTCTTGGTCTAACTTCCATGAGAACTGCTACCCTTGAAATATCAAGCTGCTGCTTTAGGGTGTCCAGGGTGGTCCTCAGAGATGGTCTTTAGAATGCTGCAAGACGGTACCAGTCTTTTCGGTCAAGGTGGCTTCTAGGGTCCTCCTTGAGCCCAGCTCATGTATCCATCCAACAACAAACATTTATTTGGCACTGACTTTCTGTGTACCAGACACTGCTCTTCCATGGAAGTTGTGTTTAAATTCTTTACTTATGGGATTGAAGCAGCCTAACACTAAATGAAGCTGTTTATTCTCTCCACCGTGTTAATGCCATCTACAGAATTTGTCTTTGCAGGAACAATGGCTGATCATTCATATAAATCATTATGGGGACCCCACCAACCAACAGGATCCTCCCTTTCTTTTATTCCCATTGAGATTTACTCCCACTCTACAATTGCTATAACTTTCATCTTTTCCTTTCTCCTCTCTCCTTGCTTATGTTTTTGTGTTGAACATTCTGTCCTGTTTGTTCCCTTTTGAGGGTTGGTCTCTGCCCAGAGCATCACAGAACAGATCTCAGAAGAAGGTATGGAATGTTCACTTCTTCCTTGGAAAAATTCCTAAAAGGTGAACAAGGAATGCCACCAAGTACTAAGACCCATGTTTCTCATTTTAATTTCAACATTTTTTTTTCCCATCATGTAGATGATCAGAGATGTGGACGAAACAAATCTTACTAGGCTTTGCCTACTTGACTAATAAATACGAGGGAGTTATAACTGCAAGATGGAAAGGCTCTTGTGTGTCAACAGGATCCAATTTTCTGTCTCAGATACACATATATGCAAACTCCCCTAAGTAGGGAGTGGAGATGGCTCATGACACTGATGTTTTCACTTGTTCTTTCAAACTCGTTCTTTCACACTTGTTCTTTCAAACAATTGCAAGAAATGACGCTCCATAAGGCCTATGGAGCCTATGGGTAGACATTGGCAAGGCCTACTGGAGTCAACTCCCCCATGCAACAACTACATGGACTATTTGGCTACCAGTGTATGGAATTGTCACCACTGGACTCTACATGTTCTTTGCTCCTGGTCACCACATCTAGGCTGTCCTTTTGATGGCTGATAAAATCATCTTCTTGAACCACAGGCCAGATCAGTGTTACCCAACTCCCAACTTCAGAAGACTTCAACAGCTTTCCACGGCATGCCGGTGAAGTTCACAGTAATTAACATAACATGTAAAACCATCCAGTCTGTGTCTGGACCTGTGGACCTTGTGGCACAAAGAGACATGGGCTTCAGGGCCATAAGCCTGGGGCTCAAATCTCAATTCTGCCATTTTCTGACCTTTCCATTTTGAGACTGAGCCTTGCTTCCCTCAATTTCTTTGGGTAAAACCTCCATCTCCCAGTGCTGCTACGAGGGCTGAAGGAGACGAGCGTAAAATACTGAGGACAATGTCTAACGCAAAGCAGGCACTCAAGAAACATGGAAATCTAAAGGCAAAACTATGCTGAGTCTTGTTCTCTTCTCTCTGAGCTGCTTTCTGCTTTCCAAACTCATGTCCTACCTCAGTCTTCCTCTCGATCAGTGCTCCATTTGAGAGAGTTTTCTCTCCACTTCCAGAAACAGTCCTCAAAATCCGGCCTCGCACATGGGCTCCTACTGTGTCTCTTCCCTGCTCTTCTCCTTCTTTGCTCTGACCTCATCCAGTCCCCAGTAGCTGCTCCTGGAAGAAGTGATTTATCTATTTAGGATACTTTTCTTGCATGTTAACTTGATTCCCCTGATAGTTCTTGTGAATCAAAAGTGATACTTACAGCCTCCAGCCTCTTTTTAATCATCTACTTTAAACTTTACTAGATTGCAAGTTCTCAGAGGGCGGGAATTCTATCTTTTGTATCTCTGTATTCTCCCAAGGCACTGATAATGCAGTATCAGTCAGCTCTTACTAGTCCAGGCTGAAAGGGCAGTGCCTTTCTGACACTTGATCTTCTCACGACAGAGGGAGAAAAGTGACAGCAGAATTGTGTAACCACTCTCAGGACCTTCACTGGAAAGTGGCACAAATCATTCTCACAGTTATTTTATTGGCCAGTGCAGATCATGTGGCACATCAGAGGGATTGGGCCGCCCGTGTGCTCATGGGACGGAGGGGGCACTGCACACTGTATGGCAACAGGCAGAGACAGGAAAAGACAGTCAATATTTAATACATTATTACAGTTTACTACGCTTGTACACCAAAGGTGCTCGGGGAATGCTATTTAAATGGAGGACTTATATCATTTGAAATAATCCTCTTAAACCTGCAATGCGATAGTGGTCAGGATATTACTAAAGACATTGTTCACTTAATTACAAGATGAACCTTTTATGAAGAACTACCAGTGTGATTTCTCCTGGTGATAATTCCAGAGGTAACTATTCTTCCACCCCACCCTCTCCCTTAGGGACATTGTCCCTTGTTTCCTTGGCTGCTAGGAAGCTCAAGACTAGGTGATGACCCTCCTTGGTGAATTATTCAGAAATTTATGGCAACATTTTTCAGAATTTGCCCCAGGCCTAGCATCATTTCATTTTACTTTCATCCTTAGTTACTCAGTTGAAATCTTATCATGATGTATTCTCCAAAAGCTACTTTAAAAATATGGATTATAAACGAACGAGCTTATCTTAGCTATAGCCTTTGAGACTGTTTGAAGCTTGTCTGTCCACTGGACTTCATTGTATTCTTGCTCAATGTTTTAGCTCTGCCTTGAAGGAATAAATGAAAACACATGTGCAAGACAAATCACTCCTTGTCCTTCCAAATATGCCATGAACAGCCTGATCAAAGGGAAATGAGAAAAGCCACTTTTCAGACAGGGCCCCAGGGGTCCTTGAACCAAACCGGTCTCTCTGGGGCTAGAAAGGACAGATCCCCCAAGTCTGCTCTGGTTCCCCAAGGCGCCTGCTGGACCCAGCACCTTTGCCCTCATCATCAAGAAGGGGAAACATAGATATAATCATTTATGCCTGGTAGAACTGTGGGAAATAATATCACAGACAAACCCTGAACCCCCAGGAGGCACCTCTTCTCTCTCCTTCAGCAAGGAAGCAGATAAACTCAAATACCTGGCAGGTGAGTCTCTAAGACAAACCAGTTTGAATCTGTGGACACGTGGCTAGTCTACTTTTTGTACTTAGGACCAGAGCAATTGGATTTCTCATCTTTGGCTCCCAAAGCAATCAGCCCATAATGCAAGGGTGACCATTCCATGCACCTTTATGAGCCCCGTGTGTGGTTCTTTACTGTTTAGGATTAAAGATGAATTGCTAAGCTTGGTTTATGAGTCTCCATGAGCTGGGTCATGCCTGCGCCTCACTCTCTTTTTCTGCTATCCCCCCACATGGCCGTTTTCAACCGCCATCATCAAAGTATTTTTGGTTCCTACATTTCGTATGCACTTGTTCAAGCTCACATCTTTTCAGTTACTGTTTCCTTAGCCAGGGGTGCCTTTCTTCTACCTTTAAAATGATGGTGATGATGATGACGGTGATGATGACGATAAGCCTTAAATGACCTGAAATGACGCCTCTACCTATTATAATACTGTGTTCGTGAGTCCGTTTTCTTCATTAGGCTATGGTTCCTTGAGGCCAAGTGTGCTAGCAAGCTTACCTTTTCATCCTCAGCCATTAGTTCAGTAGCTGGTATTTAGAAGATGCAGAATAAGTATTTGCCAAATGAAAATAGACAAGGCAAGAAACAACAATTGTTGGAGAGGATGTGGAGAAAGGGGATCCCTCCTACATTGTTGGTGGGAATGCAAGTTGGTACAGCCACTCTGGAAAACAATGTGGAGGTCCCTTAAAAAGTTAAAAATTGAGCTACCCTATGACCCAGCCATTGCACTACTGGGTATTTACCCCAAAGATACAGACGTAGTGGAGAGAAGGGCCATATGCACCCCAATGTTCATAGCAGCAATGTCCACAATAGCTAAATTGTGGAAGGAGCCGAGATGCCCTTCAACAGATGACTGGATTAAGAAGTTGTGGTCCAAATATACGATGGAATATTACTCAGCTATCAGAAAGAACGAGTTCTCAACATTTGCTGCAACATGGACGGCACTGGAGGAGATAATGCTAAGTGAAATAAGTCAAGCAGAGAAAGACAACTATCATATGATTTCTCTCATCTATGGAACATAAGGACTAGGATGATCGGTAGGGGAAGAAAGGGATAAAGAAAGGGGGGGTAATCAGAAGGGGGAATGAAACATGAGAGACTATGGACTATGAGAAACAAACTGAGGACTTCAGAGGGGAGGGGGGTGGGGGAATGGGATAGACCGGTGATGGGTAGTAAGGAGGGCACGTATTGCATGGTGCACTGGGTGTTATACGCAACTAATGAATCATCGAGCCTTACATCGGAAACCGGGGATGTACTGTATGGTGACTAACATAATATAATAAAAAATCATTAAAAAAAAAAAAAAAAGAATAAGTATTTGCCAAATGAATGAGTGGGTAAGTTAATCAGGCCCCCAGCCAGGTTTAATGGTTCAGTGATTCACAAAGAACGAAACGGCATGGACACATCAGAGGGAGCTAGGAGAGGAAACTACTCTTTTAACTGATAGTGTTTATACCACCTCAGGTCCAAGGTGATGGACACTTCTTTCACTTAGCACAATGTCTTCCAGGTTCTTCCATGTTGCTGCGAACGGCAGAATTTCCTTCTTTATGAGGCTGAATGATATGCTGTTATATGTGTTCACCACATTTTCCTTATCTATTCATCTGTCGGCGGATGCTTAGGTTGCTTGCTCTTCTTGACTCTCGTGAGTAATGCTACAATGAACATAGGAGTGCAGGTATTCTTTTGAGAGCCTAACTTTAATTGATTTGGATATAGAACCGGAAGTCGGATTGCGATATCATTTGGCAGTTTCATTTTTAGTGTTTTGAGGAAATTCCATACTGTTTTCCATAAAAACAAATACTACTTATATGATAAATCTAAAATCGTCGAACTCATAGAAGCAGAGAGTGGAATGGTGGCTGCCAGAGGCTGGGGGAGGAGGAAACAGGAAGGTGTTAGTCAAAGGGCACAGAGTTTCAGTTATGCAAGATGAGTAAGTCCTACAGATCTATCGTACTGTGTAGGATCTATAGTTAGTAGTATTTAATTGTATGCTTAGAAATCTGCTAAGAGGGTAGATCTTTTGTTAAGTGTTCTTGGCATAAATGATAGTAATAAGAGTAATAAATAAGGGGGCAAGAGGAAACCTTTGGAGGTGATGGATAGGTTTATGGAACAGACTGTGGTAAGGTTTCACAGGTGCATACTTATCTCCACCGTCATCAAGTTGTATGCAATAATTATGTACAGCCTTTTGTATGTTTAAGAAAAAATGGTGAAGGAGAGAGGCAGGGTATTTCCTTCTTCAGAAGGGTTGGAGGGAGTAGAATGGGTTTGACTTTAGAGTGTGACCTTTCACGCACTGAATTTGGCCTCGGGATGGCCACTCACCCAGAAGTAACATCCTCTCTGCCCCCACGGTGGATGGGCTGTGGAGATGGCCTGACAGCATGAGCAGAGATAAGTTGGAGTAAGACGCTGCAGGGGTGTGTTTTGTAAGGGAGGGAGCCACAGAGAATGTAGAGTTTTGCCAGTGGTCTCTATCATTAGGTAAACTATTGGTACTATCACAATGGGACACTGGATGGGAGTAATTGAGGCAGTGAGGACAGTGGCAGAAGCAAGAGAAGGGATGGAGTATTTTTCCTGATAATAGAGCAAAGAGAGAGAGAAGTAAAGATGAGCCCCTGCATGCTGTCTGATAAAAAGATACTGAGAGACCCATACATAATTTAAAATTTTCTGATACCCACATATTAAACGAACGTAAAATGAAGCAAGTTGATCGTCTAATGGTGTATTTTATTTAACCCAGTTTTTGCAAAATATTATTTCAATCCACAAACCATATGGAATTATTTATTTTTATTCATTTTTTTAGGGAGGGGGTAGGGAAGGGGCAGAGGGAGAGGGAGAGAGAGAATCTTAAGCAGGCTCCACGCTGGGATCGATTGTCGTGGGGTTCGATCTCACAACCCTGAGATCGCGACCTGAGCTGAAATCAAGAGTGGGGTGCTCAACCAGAGCCACCCAGATGCCCTCCATTCATATGGAACAATGAAATATTTTCCTTTCTTGTATCTATGCTCAGTGTCCAAACTTCCGTGTGCATTTTATGCTAACAACACATTTCTATTCAGACTGGACACATTGCCATTGTCCCGTACCTGTGGCTGGTGACTGCAGGGCTGGGCAGTATAGGATTCAGAGACACGGGTTTGTGTGTGTGTGTTGGGGTGGGGGGTCCGTGTCTGGTGTAGAATTGACTTTGAGGAAATGTGGACAAGTGCCGTTGATGACAAGACACAGACCTTGGGAGGGCTGGTCACAGTTGGGGGGAGGGGCTGCTGTTCTGGTGGCCCTGGGGCCAGCATGGAGTGCTGTGAGATCTCAGGGGTGCCCCCCTGCCCTTGGTGCGCGGCTTCAGTCAGCACCTGCAAAATGGAAGGTTTGGACTGAGTGACGGTCTCCTAAATGCGCATCCATGTGTCGTCTCCAGTAACCCGGACAACCACTCGAGAGTCGAACCCGAGAGTCCTCATGTGTAGATGGAGAGACTCAGTCTCAGGGATCTCACAGATGGTATCAAGAGCCATGCTTGCAAGAGGCCCCAGAGCCAAGGGACGAGGCCAGGCCTGTGACCAAACCCACGGGTTCGTGACCGATGGTGAAGGGCCCTTCGCTTGTTCCTCCACAGAAAGATCGTGGAACACTAAAGTGGGTCTACGCAGAACAGATCTTATCTGCTACGTTGATACAAATGACTGTGTTACCAAGTAGGTAGCTTCTGTTCTTTGCTACTTCCTGGCTTCTTGAAGAAAACCCTTACAGGCTGTCTTTCATCCTATTAGATCAGAACAAAAATACATTTCAGACATGGCCTCTTCCCTCCACCTCTGGCTTTCATGTGTGCTGCCCTGGGCTGTCGGGCATTCACACACGGAGAAGGCTCCCTGTCATTTTCTCTATACTTTCTGAAAAGAGGAAAGGGGGAAACTCTGGAAATCCCAGTAGTTTGTTATTGTAGCATCAGAAACCTCGACAGGAGCTTCATTAAATCCTGGCTTTACCGGGAAACAGGAGCACACCTCTAATGCATCCAGAAGCTTCCCAGACCCTTGGCAGGTCCTCCTCATCTCTGCTCCACCCGCAGACAGCCCACAACCACTTCCCCTGCCATCCTGGGGCTACAGCCATTGGGACAGCCATTGCAGCGGGGCCCTGGGCCAAAGAAGGAACTGGAAGAACAGCGTAACAGAATGGGTTCTCCTCTCACTGGGTTCAAGTCCCAGTATCCCACTTAGCATGTGACTTCGGGAATATCTTTTATTCTGTCTCATCCCCTTTTTCTCACATAAGAGGTATATTAATCAGAATACTTCTTCCTGGGGCTGTTGTGGGTACTAAGTGAAACTATGCGAGGGATGTGCCTAGCTGGGACTGCGCGTGAGGAACGCTAACAAAAGCCAAGCTCTTATGGCCACTGTGGTAAGACTAATACAGATGTGGTAGGCATCCCAAGGTAGACCTTGAAGTCATATGAAAAAGCTCATCACATCCTCCTCGGAAAAGCCAGTTTATCCTAAATTCAAAAGAAATGGCTATTTTACTGAAAATTTCATGGGGAGATTTTTATAGACAAGCTTTTCATTAAATGCCATGTGTCAAAATGCCATAAACCCCTGCCTTGAAGCTTCTGTCCTCAGCCCAGATCCCCTTCCCCATGCCAGCTTCTCTTTGCTGCTCTCTTCTCTTTAATGGCCTGTGTGGGTACCATGTCTGCTCTGGATATCGGCTCAGTCTTCATTCGGGGTGACAGAATGCCAGCCAGTGTTGCTTTTCCTGAAAAGCTGCTGGCCATCAGCCAGGGCTGCTCAAACATAGCACACCTAACTGCTTATTATAATTATTAATACGTGGCTCTTTACCTCAAGGAGTTGAGAGTCTAAAGGGGAAGACAAATATGTAAAGAGTTCAGTGCCCAGGAGTGAGGAAAGGATTTTATGAAGCATGCAGAAGGAGCCCAAAGAAGGCATGGATTTTGGAGCCTGAAGATGTCAAAGAGAGCTTGATGAAGAAGGTGGACATCTGAGCCACCAAATGATAGATGTGAAGTGCTCTCCCCAACCAAAAAGAAAGAGAATTCTAAACAAACAGAATATGCCAAGGCCTAGGCTTGTGGAAAAGTGTGAAATATTTGGGAAAATGCAAATCTCTTCACACTGTTTATGAGCACCCTGTCCTTGCTGGGAGGGGAGGAGGAGAGATGGTGGGATGAGAGGTGGAGCTTAACAGAAGACTTGGTTGGGCACATAAGATGAACTGGAACTTGATCTTGAAGGTAATGGGAGGATGCTGAAGGATTTTAGGCCGAGAGTTGGTGTCGTGATCTCTATATACACGAGATGGGTCCAGCTGCTCTGCTGGGGATCAGAGGATGAGACACAAGTCATGAGCTATTTGGGGCTTACAGGGCAAGACACTGGTGAAATTCCATTCATCTCGGAAGCCCAGCAAGTATGGTAAGTGAGTCTGAGCAGCGGGAAAGCAATGCATACACTTCATTCCTAAGCAGAGAGACAAAGCTTAGCCAAAGAGGCTTCCCGCCCAGTACCATACCCAGGAGACACCACGTGCGTTAGTGTGCAAGATGTCACTCAACAGACGAAGGTTTCTGTGATGGCTTGGATGTGGTCATCCATGGGAGATGACCAAGAGACATCCTCGGGTTCCTTTTAGACATGAAAGTCATCATTGTCCCCCAGGTAACCCTGAGTCCCAGTTAAGACTCGGAATTCCCCGCACAGCCTCGTAATGTTGCCAGTCATCCTTTCTCTGGTTGTTACTCCCTTTCTCCTGTTCCCTCTCATCTCTCCAGGAAGGGGGGAGAGATGCTTAACCTGACTTCTTTCGTGATTAGCAGCACCGGGTTCAAATTTATTAGTCCCAGGAGCAGAAGGCTAATGAGTTAAATGCCCTAATTTAATTAAGCCACCTAATGGTTTCGGCTTACATAAATTCTCACCTGATCAGGCCAGCATCTCTTCGACGCGCCATCCCTGGCACTCTGTAGGAAGACCATGAGCTAGATTCCCGAAGCCGAAGCAGATCCTGGTCCCCAAGCACTCAGCTCCGAGATAGAGAGGAGAAAAAAATCTAGCCTGTCTCAATACTGGAAGCTTTGATCGTCTCAGATGTGACAGTCTGCCAAAGATAATCAATGTCCCAAGGAGCTAACTGCCTTCTGGGGTTGGTGGAGTTATACCTCAATGATCCATTACTCTGCTTTCTGCAAACCTGTCTTATTCCTGGAGAGAAAGTCCAGTGCAGTGAACTGATTCATGGCTTGGGTGTCAGAAACATGGGATTGAGTCGCTTGCTAGCTGTGTGATCTCAACAAGCCACTTAACCTTCTGAGCTCTGGTGCTCTTATCTGCAAACCTCACTGCATTGCTGTGGGGGTTAAAGAAGGGAGCAGACGTAAAATGCGCGACTTCAGTACTCACCCCTAATTTGTTATTATCCAAGGTACGGAAAGCAGAAGATGAACCTGGCCTCCGAGACAGATGCTGCAAGACACAGAGGGGAGGCAGGACCCCGTGTAGTCCAACAGCGGTGGCATTTCGGTCACTGGGCTGGAGCATTGTAAGCGGTGTGGCTGATCTCTCCAACAATGCTAAACGGTGGGTTTGATTAATTTCCCCCAATAAAATAAGGCCAGAGGGTGGAGGTGATTTTCCCAGTCACGTAACTAGTAGGTCTCCAAATTAAGAATTCCAGCTGTAGTCCATTGATATGTTTTTGATGATACATGCAACTCTTCGTTTTTAGGTTTTCTCACTTCCAAACTCAGAAGGAAAACTAAAACAAAGCCAAAAACACGTAGAAAAGGTACCATGGGTAGACAGGCAGGTGGGAACGCTGATGGTCATAAGGCATGCCAGGAAGTGGAAACGGCAGAAAATGATGAAAAGCAGCTTTAAAAAGGAAGCAGTGTGGTGCTTGCTGTTCAGCAAATGGGAGAACCCGAGGTCCCAAGAGACTTTACTGCATTCCTAGGGATATTCCTGAATCATGGATAAAGTTGGGATGGTATTCAGGGAGCTCACTTTCAAAAGACAGAAGACAGAGAGAGATGTAGTTCATTCTAGAAAGCTGTTGATTTTCTCAACAGTGATGATTTAAAATACTTGTGGTTTCAGGGGAGAAAGCTCTGTGGCTCAGTGCAAGGCATGAGGCAGGCACACAAAAGAGACTGTTGATTGATTCAGCGCAGAATGGAAAATGAGCAGTATAATTGCCAAAACCCAAGAATTCTAGAGAAAGGGGTTCTGAGTAATGTGGACTCTGGTAGCCCTTTATTTGTCACCGCCATGTGGGTGACTATCAGACCAGGCTCCCTTAAACTGGTACTGAGTTTGACCTACTTGGTTTTCTCAAAGCCACAAGATCCAAAAGCATGCTTTCTGTGTGTGATGGGGTAGGAGAGAAGGCGCTGCTGCAGAGGAATTCACTTCCTCACCCACTAGCTCAGAACATCTTCTCAAGATGACGCTGTGTCTGGAAACATTTTAACTGCCTTTTACAGATCTCCTGGGAAAAATGCGACGACTCTCCCAGGAATGTCTCAATAAGGAATAGAGACCCTCAGCCCAAGTAGACACTCTTTGGCAGATCAAATGCCAGTAAATGGGGTCTTTCTGGAAGTCCATGGATGGAATTCAAAGGCAGAGAGTTCCATTCGAGTTGTATTCAATAAGTATACACTAAGCATTTAATATGTGCTAGGCACGGAGCTTGCAATTGGGGATCTAGGGGCAGGGTCACTCCCGTCAAGATGCTCCAAGGGCTTTTGAGAGCCAGGCAAACAAGCTGGCAATGGGCTGGGTGGTGGGGGGCAGGCTTGGGCCTCCTTGACACTTTAATACGCAAATACCCTGCAAGTGTAGGTCATTATCCCAATTTTACAGAGGAGGGAACTGAGGCTAGGACAGCTTACATCAACTTCTCCCATCTTCAGATGGCTAGCAAGGGGTCAACAATGATAGAAGTAATAATAATGAAAAAAACCTATCTATATCTATATCTGTGTCTATCTATAATCAATACCATTTCCAAAAGACTTTGATTCTTTATCTCCCTGAAAGAAAGGCCAAGAACACTATGAGATAATTAAATGCATTCAACACAAAATGCAATAATCAGCACTCCAAGTGTTTTGAGATACAGAAATCGCTGCTTAAAAGAGCACTTATATTCAGTTAGAATTTTCTTATCTCTGTTATTGAGTCCTATATACTATAACTCTTTTCTGAACATGGGGTTGTTTTATTTAAATAATCTGCTGAAGACAAATATATATATACATATATGTGTGTGTGTGTGTGTGTGTGTGTCTTAGCATTTGAGCCCATTCCCCAAGCCAGATCATTTTCGAAGGCTGAGAAACCCCTCCCCCCGTTTCCTATAAGGTCAGAACATGTTCCCCTGTCCACGTTCCCAGACACCCCACGGGCAAATTCCCTATCAAACTCTGACGCTTAAAACCCTGATAGATTTTTTTCCTCCGGATACCATCTGTTCGTTAAAGTCAACATTACATCTTTCTGTCCCAGAGAGCCCCAGGCAATCCTACAATTTTCCTGGACTGGAGAAAAAGCGGCCATAAATTTAAAGACCAAAGAGTGTTCATCTCCTAGAAAGGAAGAAAGGGAGATGGGGTGTAAGAAGGGGAAGGAAGGAATAAGGAAGGGGTGAGGGAAAGAAGGAAGGAAGAGATGGAGAGAGGGAGGGAAGGGAGGAAGGACAAAAAAGTCAAAGCAGGAGTTCTCTCAACTTCCCATTACTATGACTTCACATTCGGGCTTGAGGTTCCAGAAACTCTGCCCTGTGCTGGCTATCTTGTGTGTGTCCCTATTAGGGGTAGGTTACTAATTTCTGTTCCTGATAGGGCAATCTCCATTACAAGGCTGTAGGAGAGGTTGTAATGATGTCTGGTAGCATTCTTGTCTTGTCTTCTCCTTCTTTCTCTCAATTTTTGGTGTTAACATTCAGAAATAGAACATTGGCTTCTTTCAGCATCTCAACATATATTTTTCCTACAGTAGCTTTATTTAGTTGGAAAAGTGAGTAATGCGTTTTTATCCTTTGTAGAGGGAAGCTAGGCTAGGGGAATCACAGATAAACACACATATTTAGTTACTGCTAAAATCTGTGGGCTTCATAACGTCTTCCCTTCTCCCTCCCTCCCCGCGCTGAAATATACAAGCTACCAACCTGCGAGGGAAACAGAACTGATCCTCTCGTTGATTTCAGGGGCTGTGCTGCTGGGGGGACTGACATGCCTAAGGGATCCAAGGTGGGGGAACATGGCTCTATGGAGAATGGGGAGTGAGCACGCTTGGGGTATTAATCATTATTGAGTCAAGTTGTCATCCGAGTGACACGATTATTGTTTTTCACGTTCACCACATGCTTTCCTAGAAGGAGATAAGAGCAAAACTTAAATAGCAAGGTAAGAAAATGGCAAGAGCAGATTTTTTTTTTTAATCTAGGTGACATTTCAATAATGACAGAGTGTACACACTCAGGATATTAAAGTCTTATTTCCCAGGCAAATCAGAGCAGTGTGACTCATCTACAGAAATCCAAGCTAAGACACTAATAAAGATTTTGTTTTTGCTGTTGTCTGTCCTATCTATCTATCTATCTATCATCTATCTATCTATCTATCTATCTATCTATCTATCTATCTATCTATCATCTATCTATCATCTATCTCTCTATCATCTATCTATCTATCTATCTATCTATCTATGTTTGGGTTTGAGGAATTAGATCTAGAACTCTTCATGATAAGAGGTAGAAATCCAGTGGCCCACAGGCTAGACAGGTAACACCAATGAAGCCTTGTGTCAGGTGGGACTTGGGGCAAATCTATGAATCCATTCCAGCTCAAAAGGAGGCAGCCATTAGCTATGCAGCTCCTATCAACGTGATGTTAGGAATCTATGGGATTCCAGGCTGCATGGCTCTTCCAATTTTTCAAGAAATTTTAAATGTAGGCTCCTATAAAAGCCAAAACCACATTTTGAAGGTCAACCAAAACGTTTCGTGTGAACCCACACAGAACTGTACTCCTGGCCCCCATTCGGGGATCTCCATTCAGATCGTGATAATTATCATTATCAATGAATATATAGAGCTAAGCACTTTTTGATGAGTTATTGTGTCTCTTACTCATCTCTGGAAGCAGCACGATGGTGTGTGGTTGTGGAGACGAGAGTAAGGCAGGGACTGTGAGTTTAAGGCCTTTATGACGCGGGCAGTGACTTTTACTGAGCTTCTCTGTACCTCTCTGCTAGGGAGCATTGAGGACACCACCTGTCTCCTAAGGTTGTGTCGGAGCCTCCAGGTTGGGATGTGTGCAGAGCGGTAGGCAGATGATGACAGGCAGAATGCGCGGTGGCTGGGTTAGCCATCATCCTGCGAGCGTTATTATTGTGGTTCTGGCTACTTAGCTACGAAGGAGGGGTGACCCAATTTACTTTGTAGGAAACTTTGACTTAGCTGTAAGCTTCATGGACTACTCCTATAATTAAAGACAATGCTATGATCTAATTTACCTGTTAGTCATGATTGCATAGCACTCAAACACACACACACACACACACACACACACACACACAGTACTGTCACACTTTTTGGAAATTGTTTCTAATTCATTCAGAACTCAACCGTGTGTGGTTTCTGTACTGCCATGAGATTATTTCCTCTGTTAAATAATTACTCCAAGTAATTCAAGATCATAATATTTTGGAATTTAAAAATTCTCCCATGGTTACCACCTTGTTAGCTTGCTACTAAGTGGTCATAGATTCCAACCTTTTTTTTTTTTAATGGAAAGGATTTTTATATTGTTTTGCCCAATCTCTTATTCTTATAAACAGGAACACTGAGATTAAGAAAGGCCACAGTCCCTAAAGCAAATAGTCAAATCAAATTCCTTCCAATATTAATGGATATGTTGACTCTGCTTTCTCTATTCCTAAATATCATCTGAAGACTTTTTAATCATCTATAATAATGGCATTATTGAGATTGCTGGATCTTGTCGAAATAGCCTAGCCTACTTTCTGTGTGTCCAAGAAGAGATCCATTCATCTCTCTGTTTCTCGTCCAGAAATTAAGAGTTGTGGTTAAAGTCTCCCCCAGCTCTAAAACACCTTAAGTTTCACCATCGTCATCTGTATTTTTGTAGTAATCTGCAGGCTACAACTCCTTTGTCCACCGGGACCCAGATGACTTCTCAGAGTGGTTTGCCCCTCAAACCATTGTCAGAATTCATTGCCCAGATAAAGAACATAGAGGTATTTTCACTTTGTAAAGATATCTGCTTTTCCTTCCAACCTTGCTCATCTTTGTAGCTATTTTTCCTAAATTATTTCCTATCTTTCAAAGAAGATGAAGGGCATCTAGAACGTTTGGAAAAGCTCCAGGAAGACATTGTGTAGTGTGATAAAAAGTTGTCTATGGAAGGACCCAAATATGGGTCCAGTTTGGGTAATGAAGGACTCGGTCGCACATGTATTCCCGTAGTCCATGCTTGCATAGGCAGACACACGCATGGATAGACACGCACCCATCCCGTTCTGCCGTCTCTCAAAGCCCAGCTCAGATACAGATGCCCTCTCCTCCGTGCTACCTTTCCTGCTGATCCAACCAGAAGCTGTTTCTCCTGCCCCTGTCCTATGACCCCCAGACTTCCCCAGATATTTACCTTAGCCTTCCCCATTGATCGATTTCTAACTTGGTCAGTAATTCATTAAAAAGTAGCATGGTATAATGAAAAGACTGTGGACATTGCATCACACCTGTTTAAATCATGGCTTTGTCACTTTATGTGACATTGGGTACTTAGTGAACCTAAATAAACTCGGTATTCTCATCAGAAAAATGGTCAGGATAATATCTGTCTTTTAGAGGTCTCCTGAAGATTAAATGTTCGAAGTGCCAGACACATCATAGGCTTCAAATACATTTTTTTTACATTCATATTCTCCTTTTATATATGTTTCATCATTCCCACCAAAGTACAGGCTCCTGGATGAAGTCGATGTCAAATCCATGTCTAATTTCTACAATACTGTGTTGTGGAGAGCAAGAGCAATATTCCATTCCATAAATGTTTGTTGAATGAATGTATAACTATATTGCTATTCATTTCTAATTTCATGTTCGCTACCTTTAAAATCAAATTGATTTTTCAAGGCTCTACCCACTACTATCTGTGATGTGGATAGTAAAATAAATTGAATGTACAAATATGGGAAAATTAGGCAAGAGTCCTTATGTTACTTGGGAATGAAATGAATCATATCAAATTTTCAAGACTCTATCCACGAATTATCTGTGATGCGGGCAGTAAAATAAATTGAATGTTAAATTATGGGAAAATTAGGAAAAGGATCGGATCTGGCTTCATAATGAAAATGGGTCTTTTTTTTTTTAACATGAACATAGAAACGATGGTTGTGCCTGAATAACGTGTGTTGTTTGCTGTTTGAGTCGTGCTATTCTTTACCTTTCTCCCAGCATTTTATCGGATTCTTGAAAGTCATTCTTTGTGCATTTACACTATTTCAAAACATCTGCTGCTTTGGGGTTCAAGCTGTGCATTAGGGTTCCAATAATTTGCAGAGAAATTTCAAAGCAGATCTCCCGTCTGAATGACTCCATAGGAAATGCAGTAGAAGCCTGCTCTTTTATGAGAGTGCTTATAGCTGTCTTGAAGTGTTTGAAACTCAATTCCTTTACAATTGCCTTGTCTTGCTATTTCCTACCAAACTGTACTCTTGCCATTCACATCTCTTTAAGGAATACTATGGTCCAGCTAAGCCAAGGGACCTAAATGTAACCAATTCAGGTCTCTGAATTTTAAGCTCAGATGCTTTTTTCTACCTGTGGACCACCTACCAGGGTAGCTGACGTTGTGTGCTTGTCAATGAAACCGCCATCTCCATCCCCAGCCCATACCCCACTACACTTGGAGACACGGATGGATGCTCCCTCACCACTCGTGACCCTGAGCCCCTTCCTTATCCCAGTCAAATCCACACATCTTCTTTGTGATGTGTGCCCATTTGACTTCAATTTTTGTGCCCTTCTTGCTTCCAAGTATCCGGATAAACCTCAAGGCACTTGAGCCTCCCTCCTTGTCTTCAGCACAAATCCACTGTCAATTTATAGCTGCCTCCTTCTGACCCAGAAAGCCTCACTCTCTGCTCCCTGGGCAAAATTCCAGCTCCATCCAGAGCCTCTCGACCTTGTCCTCTTAACTTATCCCGAGTCCTGACAGCGTGACCAGAGAGAAACTAAGAGCTTCCTTTAAACAATAGTACTAATGGTGAATATAATATAACATAGCTTGAATTAAAACGAATCTCGGGGTTGATTTGGAATATTTTATATGGCATTAGTAAGTGCTAAAACTTTAGGAAATTTCCTTCCGTCCATAAAAAGGTCATATTACTTAGGCAAACATAGACAGCGGTTCAAGGCAAAGTGACTTTCTGAGAAAAGCACAAACAAAAAAATCACATGGACCAAGAGAGGGCACAGTCTTTAATTCTAGCGCCAGCCTTGTCACTGAGCAATTTGAACTCTGGGCAATACGTAGTAAGACTGAGAAGTTCCCAGCCATGGCAGATGGGTAGTCCATTGTTATCTGTCTTCTCAACTAAATCCCCACTAAGGCAAGGGGGATTTTTAATTGTGACCCTCCTTAATAATATTTGCACATAAAAGCAAAAATCTGAGACCGAGGACCCTTCAAAGGCTCCAAAGAGAGCATTGCTCTTGCTGGAAACAGCTCCTGCTAGGTTTGGGAGGGAGGCAGCAATCAGAGGAAATGCAGCCGCTCTTTGCGACTGGGGGTCCGTGGGCACTTCCTACAGTAAGAATCCGTCTATGCCTCCGTGGCAAATCTAGCTTCTATCTAGTTCCACAAATGCCAGTTGTTCAGTGAAGTTGGTGAGTTATTATTAATCATGACCAATGTACATTCTCTTCACTTCTACCTAAACTCAGCCGAGCAGATAACGGGCAAAAGATGGAAGGGGACACACAGAGTGTCCAGGTACGTGGCCAGAGGCCAGTCTTTACTCCTCGGACCACAGACAGGAACCTCAGGCCCAACGTGTCCCACGTTCACTCCCAGGTGTGAAAGACTCCCATCTGCAATCCTGCAATGCTGGGTGGAATGGATTCCCCAACCCAAACCGGGATTAACATCTGTTAGCCAGCAGAGAGCTATGCAAATGCAATAAACATGGAGGGTTTCTTTTCTCGTCTTTCTTTTTTTTTTTACCTTTCCAAGAAGTAGAGAAACTTTTAGAAGTCTTCTGCCTGCACCTCTCGCAGGAGCTGCCTATTCCACAGTGTTCCTCAAAACCAGGAGGGAAAGTCTCTCTATTGAAATGCTAATGGAGGAGCAAACTCTATAATAAGATTGCAGCCCCTTTGGGTCTACATATAATTTACACATAAAATAAAATTGCACATGGCCTTGTTTCATAGCATATTTGTTTAATTATCCACTTTTTAGAATGCTTTTTTCTTCAATTAATTTTCAATATTTAAAAGAGGAATAAAAATGTCAGTTTATCTGCACACCTGATAATTAAATATAGTGTGGGGAATAATTACATTATCTAATAGTGGAAATTTGTCCGGCTCTAATAACTAACATTTAGCAAGGATTCTGCTCGTTTCCTACTCTTCTAAGGATGGTCTTTGAATGTCTCTCTCCCCTTTACTCTCTCAGTAAAGTGGATTAGGTTTAGAGCATGTCAAATACCACCCCCATTTTTTGTTCCACACTTAGGGACCCAGTTTTACCGTGAGAGAGTGCCACAGACGCCTCGGCTGGGGAAATAGCTCAGTTTCCAATTTCTGCTTGGAGTCACAATTTTATCCCCACACTGAGTGGTTGGCTAACGCAACAAGCAAAGAAAAACCCTGGAAGTCATTGAGTTGTTACCTTCAATTTCTAGAAGCTGATCACTTGTTCTGGGTGGGCTGCCCAACCATAATTCACGTCTATGGAGCCTTTGGTCCTTAAGAATAGCAATCGTACAATAAACAAAACAGTCCTTTTCCCCACAAGACACTGAAACTCTGTCTTCCGGGTTTGGTCTTTTATTTATTTATTTATTTATTTATTTATTTATTTATTTATTTATTTATTTATTCATGATTTCAAGGCCTTGAGCGCATAACCACTCTCTCGCACTGGAAACATGGCTCATCTCCTCCTGCTGGCTCACACTGGAGGCCTCGGTGAAGCCCGTGTGTTTTTGCGCTGGTGGCGGGTAGAAAAGGAAAACAAAATTATCCTTTTGAACAAAAGTAACCGAAGAGGCGATTTGGAACTAGAAGGATAAAAGAGAAACATTTGCCAAATGTATTTCCCGTTATTTAGATACTAGAGTGTTTTTTTTTATTAAAGATTTTTATTTATTTTATTCGACAGAGATAGAGACAGCCAGCGAGAGAGGGGACACAAGCAGGGGGAGTGGGAGAGGAAGAAGCAGGTTCATAGTGGAGGAGCCTGATGTGGGGCTCGATCCCAGAACGCCGGGATCACGCCCTGAGCCGAAGGCAGACGCTTAACCGCTGTGGCACCCAGGCGCCCCGATACTAGAGTGTTTTAAACTTACATACACACAAACACACACACACATGTTTTTTTGCTCTCATTTTTCTGGACATGAATCAGCTAAATCCACAGCTTTATCAGTCATTCTGTGTTATTGTTACATTTAGAAATATTAATCACTCCTTGTATTTAAACAGTGTTTTTACAGTTCCCTTATTTCAATTATACAGAAGTCACAAGAGATAGACTTTGGGGCAGATATAATATACCTTAAAAGATTTTTCTAGGAAGCAGGTAGGTTTCTGAAAAGTCTCCTTAGATTTGGCCCTTTTTGAGAGATGAGGAAACGGAGCCATGTTTACACAGGGGATAAAAGGCTCCCATCTTTTTTTTTTTAATTCTTTTTTTTTTTTTTTTTTTTTGGTCATAGTAATGGTGATGAACCTTAACATTGATAGTTTTGGTTTAAAAAGAAATTTTTCCCCATGTACTTAATTGAGTTCTCAGAGAAATTCTATGCTGCAGGTATCATTTTTCTTATTTTAAAAATAATGAAATTGCAGTATTTGGAATTTAAGCTGATTTTATTTCATTTTATTTTTTAAGGTTTTATTTATTTATTTGTTTGTTTATTTATTTATTTATATGGGGGGAAAGGAGGGAAAGAAGGAGAGGGAGAGAGACCGTCTCAAGCAGACTCCCCACAGAGCACGGAGCCCGATGTGGGGCTTGATCTCATGACCCCGGGATCATGACCTGACCTGAAACTAAGAGTCAGATGCTCAACCAACTACGGCACCCAGGGGTCCCAAGCTAATTTTAAATACAACCAAATAGGTCTTTTCTTTCACATTTCAAAGATGGTGAGAGCAAGGCTTCAAGAACCCTCCAATGCCCTCGCTCAGTCTCAGCCTCACCCTGCTTCTATCACTTCAAATTCCCTCCATGACAGGGTTGTCCGAGGTGGTCCATCTTGATTTCCCTGTTTTGTTTAGGGATCAGTAAAACCAGAGAGGACTTTTTCCCCCTAAGAAGACATCTAAGAAATCCCAAGAGCTGAACTGAAATGTCAGCTGAATCAGTTCTCTTGGAAGGGGGAAACATTCAGAGGACATTTTCAAGTGTCAAAGGAAAAAAGCAACGATGTCCATTTCTGGACTTGTGTTGACCAGCATGGGCTGAACAAGCCGGTGGCCAGAACGCTGTAGTTTCCCTGGCAGGTACCATGAGACCCTGCCCATCAACAGCAACATGGCCGTCCTTCCCCACCTTCTTCCGCAGCCCAGGAAGACAGAGGCACACTGGCCTGTCCACACTGCCGTTTGGGCTCTGCAGGCTACTGACTCCTGTAGTACCATGTCAGTGGCAGGGGAAGAAAGAGGATCAAGGAGAAATTAGTATAAAAGAGGGAGAGAACCCAAACTAATTGAAGCTTACTCAATGGGTGTTTATTCTTCTCTTAGAACAATATTTTCTCATCCAACAAGAAATCTGCATGTAGGCAATTCCAGAGCTGATCTGGCTGTCCATCAAGGCCTCAAGAGCCCTAGCTATTCTCATCTTCCTGCTTCACCATACACAACATATAAACAGATGTCCCCTCATGTTCTCAAGGTGGCTGCAGCAGCTCTGAGTATCACATTCTCTTACAAGGTACAAAAGTAGCAAGGAGTAAGTTCCCTCTCTCTCTCTTTCTCTCTCTCTCAGCCTGTCTCTCTTCCCCTCCCTTCTTCCCTCCCTCCACCTGCCCTCATGCCTCTCCTTTTATGTGGGAAAAAAAATCTTCTCTAGGAGATTTTACTAGACTTTCCTTATTCTCCTTGCCCAGAAAAGAGTCACAAGAATGTCCCCAACTGCAAGAAGATCTGGGAAAATAAGAGTCTAGCATTTGCACTCTATTTCATGAGACATAGTCTTTGTCAGAAGGTCACAATCAGAAGGGGGGGTGCATTTGAAACAGGCATCTATCTATCTGTTTCTGCTATGATGGTCTGATCAGACTTTCTCATCTCTGGGCCCAGTGGAGAACACTTGACCTCAGCCACACAAATTGGGGGCCCTGTCCCAGGTTTTTCTAAATAAAAAAATGGAAGTAAGGAAAGAAATAAGAGCATCAATGGTGCTGATGAAGCCGTAAAGCTGTGAGCCAAAGCTACTGACATCCCGAGTTCCAGCCTCTGGGAGAAAACCAGTCTGATAGGACGGAAGCTGAAATGCACAGAAAAGTAGGTGTGAGTGATGGAGCAGACCCAGCTGCCTCTGAGATCCAGGTTCTGTGGCTCTTGTTCTTTCCTCTGTTGAGTTACATGAGCCAATGGATTACCCGTTAGCTGAGGCTTAATTTGACTTGGATTTCCATCATTTATAACACAAGATAGGTATTATCATAGCTGTGTTTCAGTGGCAGAGGAGAGGCTATGTGATTTGCCTAGGGTTGCACCATTGGCCAGTAGCAGGCATGTCAGTCAAATAGGAACTTTCTACATGGAAACCCCATGCTTTTCTTGTGGGTTGTTGAGGGCTAGAGAGAAAGGAGAATGGTAAGTGGAAGGGAAGATTATAACAGTGGGTAGGAGACGCAAATTCTAGACCGCACCCCAGCACTCACTGGCTATACAGTCCACGCAGATCAATCCTAATCTTCAGTGTTTCCTTTCTTAAATGCCGATTGGAAATGTACGTGCTTGGGACTAGAGAAGGAGAGAGAATAGTCAGGCATGGAGTGGAGACTAGAGTGGAAGCATTGTGAAGGCTGCTTCTGCTTCCATAATAGTTGATCTCATGCATCCACTCGACACAGTCATTGTAATCACTCATTTTTTCTCTTCCAACTGTGTTAAGCATCCACAGTCTGTTTCTCATTGGGGCACCAAAACTTTGCTATTCGTTCATTCATTCATTCATTCATTCACTTATAAAGCCCCCCCCCCCCTTTTTTCCTACTACCTGGTCAATTCCTATAAATCTCAACTTAAGCTGTAGCCCTTTTTTCATACCAATTACGCTGTCTGTGAATATTTGGAACAATTAAACTACACATTTATCATTTTGGTACTTGGTTATGCCATGTCTGTTAACTTTTTACTTTATTAATTAATAAAAATATACCTTGTGGGGCACCTGGGTGGCTCAGTTGGTTAAGCATCTGCTTTTGGCTTGGGTCATGATCCCAGGGTCCTGGGATTGAGCCCCACATCAGGGGTCTCTGCTCAGCGAGGAGTCTGCTTCTCCCTCTCACCCTCTGTGCTCTCTCTCTCAAATAAATAAATAAAATATTTTAAATAAATACATAATAAATAAATAAGTAAATAAAAGCTTACTTTGTTTAAAAAAATCTCATCTTTACTGAAGGAGACTTAGAAATTCTATTAAGATCTCAGGTGGGTAGGGGAACAGATTTTTCTTAGACGGTATTTCAAATCAATACCAAATCAATACTATAGAATCATATAGCATTTTACTGAGTTTATAGAATTTTATAGCATTCATATATTCCTTATAACTTCCCATAGATAGGTATCTTTTCCATTTTTGACAATGTGGCTCAGAAACTCAGAAAGTAAAGTGACCAACCCCAAGTCCCATAGTTGATAAGTGAGATGCATTGGGGAATTAAGTTGGTGGCAGAGTCCTGAGAGTTAAAGATGTTAAAAATTAGAAAGAAGTGGGGCGCCTGGGTGGCGCAGTCGTTAAGCGTCTGCCTTCGGCTCAGGGCGTGATCCCAGCATTCTGAGATTGAGCCCCACATCAGGCTTCTCCGCTAGGAGCCTGCTTCTTCCTCTCCCAGTCCCCCTGCCTGTGTTCCCTCTCTCGCTGGCTGTCTCTCTCTCTGTCAAATAAATAAATAAAATCTTAAAAAATTAGAAAGAAGTACAGAAAACTTTCTTTCCCTCCCTCCCTCCCTCCCTCCCTCCCTCCCTCCCTCCCTCCCTCCCTCTTTCCTTCCTTCCTTCCTTCCTTCCTTCCTTCCTTCCTTCCTTCCTTCTGTCCTTCCATTTTAAATATGTTATAGGCATTAATTTAGGGACATTGTCCATAGCATTTCATCTCTTCTTCTCATAACCTGCCAACCAAAGTTTTGCTCTCCGCACTTTGCAGATGAAAATCTGAAGATCTGAATCTCAGATGCACAGGAGAGCTTGGTTTTAAACCCTGTAGCTGTCTGTCATGTAGCTTGTTCTCTTCCATTATGTCTTTTATCTTTAGAAAAGATAAATGAATTTATCCACCCATCTACCTATCCATCTATCGTCGCAAGAACCCACTTCTACTAAGCTCTGAGTTAGACCACAAGGATCAGAAATGACTCAGCCGGTTTCCTCTTGCTTCCCTGAGCCTCACATTCATCTGGAGAAGAAGCACATGGAAAGAGATCACCAATTTCAGTGTGATATGTGCTACATTATGCGTACGTCCACTGAGCAGTGGGATGCCAGAAGGGACAGTGCTGGCTCTCTGAGATCCAAGATGTCAGTAAGATGGTTACCCCTTCTAGAGCAAGGTAATTTGTTGCTCTAGCATCAAGCAGCACTACCCTTTGTTCAAATCCAATCTTAAGCCTGGTTTTGAGCAAGCTTTGGGTTTCCTTGTAGGTGTCCAAAGCTAATATTCAAGTCATTATGCCAACCTGTCATCGTAAACTAAAGAGAGGAGCTTGTGGTCAACCCACCTTACTTTCAGAGAGAGGCAATTGTTCCTAGAGTCATAAAGTTTCTCTCCTATGACACACTTTAAAGGGAAAGGTGATGCTTTGAGCCTGAGGACCGAAGTGTCCTCTTCTTACCTTTGGGGAAAAGAGGGCAGAGAATACCATCAACAGCCCATAGATATTGGTGATGTAGAAACAAAGAGAAGCACCAGGACTCCCTATTTGAAGTTGGGTGGAGACTGAGTTTTCAGAGAGAGGCATTTGGAGAAAGTCTTCAGAAAAAAACAGATTCGTGGCTATTCCATTGTGTGAGTAACAGGGTCTGCCAATTTCATTCTCCAGAGTGTAAGTATCTCCACTAGACTGCCACCTACAAACTAAAGTTAAGGAGTGAATTTTTAAATGCCTACTTCCCGTCGATTCAGTCTTAGCAACATGTCAGTGAACATTGTATTTTAATTTTGACTTTTCTTAAGAATAAATAATCAAGAATGTTTTTACCTCTTCAGACTTCCCCATTAAAAGTCCATCTAAATGCAATTAGTCTTATTAGCCAACATGAACATTAAATTTCTTCCAAAGGTGCGTTATCATTGTATAACTTCACAGTCTAGCATTTGCTTTAGATTCAAGATGCCTGAAAGGTTTAGTTTTGTAATATTTTCTCAACAGTTCTAAGGCTGGTTCTGAGCTCTCTTTCTTTTCTCATCCAGTATCTTCTAGCATAGAATGCCATTCATTGTTATGTCAGTTCCTTAATTCATTTACTGATTTATTTTTGGCATTCATTTATTATGCTGGTGTCAACTTGATCTGTACCTTGTGATCCAGCCATACTAGGGCATACATTTGAATAAAATGTGCCCCGCCCACGTGTAGCTTACAGGCTGTTTGCAGACTGGCCATTATCATGAGTGGGGCAAGTGATATGGACTGAAGAAGGGAATTCTTCCTGGGAACGTGAGCTATATTTTGAATAAACAGAACAGAGGAGTTGGTGACCAGGGCATTCTGGACATATAGGCAACATATGAAAAAAGAGGAATTTTAGCTTACTCTTCAAAATGTGCCGCTAACCTCTAGAATTTCATAATCTAAAGGAATCATATATGTCCATCAAAATCCAAAGTGTAAGGAACAGTAGAGAAGGACACAATGTCGAGTGAAATTACCTGGGATTGATGGAGGGAGCCACTATTCTATGACTTCAGGTGATTCATAGGAGGCCTCTTTCAAGACCAACTATTCTTGTCCTGAAACATTAAGACTGGCTCAGATCGGGCAATCTCTAAAGTCTTTTCCTCACCCAAGCATCTATGTCTGTAGATGCAGTCTTGACAACATCTGTCTGTGCTTTGGGGGCCAAGCACAAATGGGAACTCATCTGAGCTGGGGCCCCACTGTTCCACCCAATCTGAATTTATCGTTTCATATCTCCAGCTCATTTTTGCTTTATGTGCTTGCTGATTTCAGCCTCTCTCTCTCCCAACCCAACTATACTGTAGGTCAGCAAATGGTTTAAATTCTCTACTCCTGACCCCAGGAGAGATGAAAACCATGCTGGAGAAGAGGTCCAGTCCATGAATGTCAGAGAGCAGAAGGAGTGGATGTATTCTTCAAGCTTCTAAAGCATCCTGTGCTTCCCATTGGCTTAGCCCTCCCAGTACCCAGCGTTCTCTGTTAGTGTGAACAGTGCAAAAATGAAGATCGTGTTCTGGGCTGTCTGTGAGCCTACTGTTCAACTCATGCAGGTGATTCACATATTTCATATGTATATGAATTGAATCTTTTACTTTAAAAATTGGCACAATTACAATAAGACTTCAGTCAAGAGTTCTTTTTAGATTTCCCAAGCCCATGAACGGGATGTGCCTATTTTTTCTTTCTTTCTTTCTTTCTTTTTTTTTTAAGTGGAAGAGTAATCAGAAGAGGTAAAGGGGGAGAAGAAGGGACAAAAGCACTCACTGGAGAATGAAGAAAGGGGAAAGAGGGTGAGAAGGAGACACGGCTTGGGGGTAGGAAGAAGAGGGAGGAGCTACAGAAAAACAATACGTGGGGAGGGGAACCTCTAGCGATTTACATCATTTACATTGATTGTGGTCACTGGGATTGGGGGCGTGCACTGCAGACCTCAGAGGGGAGAAGTGAGTACACTGAAAGTAGCAAGACATCCGAGAGAATAACATTTAAGGTGTATGAGTCAAGGCATTTGCTAACACATCCATTCATGTGCTTTTCAATAAAGAAGAGAAATGGTACTAAAATAATAAGCAGTTGTGTTCTAATTTAAAGGCAGTCATTGCATTTTAGAGGAAAGATTGAGATGGGACAGTCCTTAAAAAAGGTTTCTCCACTGACAATATTTCTGGTTTAAGTATTAGCTGTGGTTACCACTGAATGAACAATTATTGTGTGCAGGGTAAAAAGAAAAGTCCTTATTTTTTTAAGATTGTATTTCTAAAATTTTTAAAAGATTTATTTATCTGAGAGAGGAAGAGAGAGAGAGAGCAAGAAGAGGGGCAGAGGAGAGAGTCTTAAGCAGACTCTGTGAGGAGCACAGAGCCCGACGTGGAGCTCGATCTCACCACCCTGAGATCACGACTTGAGCTGAAACCAAGAGTCAGATGCTTAACTGACTGTGCCACCTAGGCTCCCCTTAAGATTGTATTTTCAAGTAATCTCTACACCCAATGTGGGGCTCGAACTCACAACCCTGAGATCAAGAGTATCATGCTCCACTGACTGAGCCCGCCAGGAGCCCCAAAAGAAAAGCCCTTAAAATTGATTTTGTCCTTACGGAAAGTTCTCTACCAAAATTTCACATTTTTCTTTAGATTGGGGAAAACTTGATCCTAGACTGACATTTCTTCTCAGATCTGGGTTTCGAAACCACTGAACTGAGGGAAAATACCTCATAGTTCTGTAGAACTCTGTAAAACTCTTCAGTGAAATTGCATTGTTTACTCTTCACAATAATCCTCTTCTATTTCATTCCTTGTCTCTATATAAAATAAATAAGGCTTCAGTAATCATCACTAATTCTCATCATCATGGAAATGCAGATCAAATATAAGCTCGCACATGTCAGGACGGCTGAGATCAAAAAGACAAGAAATAACAAGTGTTGGCGACGATGTGGAAAACAGGGACCTTTGTGCACTCTTGGTGGGAAGACAAATTGGTGCAGCCACTGTGGAAAACAGTATGGGAGTTCCTCAAAAAATTAAAAATAGAAATATGATATGATCCAGCAATTCCCCTTCTGGGTATATATCTTAAGAACAAAACCCCAAATTTAAAGAGAGAGATGAACCTCTATGTTTACTGAGGCATTATTTACAACACCCAAGATCCAGAAGCAACCCAAGTGTCCATTGATTAGATGAATGTGTAATGAAGATGTGACACACACACACACACACACACACACACACACACACACTGGAATATTAGTCACACAAAAGAATAAAATCTTGTCACTCAAGACAACATGGATGGACCTAGAGAGTATTAAGTCTAAATGAAATAAACCATACAGAAATAGATAAATACCATATGACTTCACTCATATGTGGAATCCAGAAAAACAAAAGAAACAAAACAGAAACAGACACACAGATACAGGAAACAAACTGTGGGTTCCCAGAGAAGGGAGGGGGTGGGGGGATGGGCAAAATAGCGAAGGGGATGAAGAAGTTCAAACTTCCAGATGTAATATAAATAAGTCGTGTAAGGTACAGCATAAGGAATATGGTCCATAGTATTGTAATAACTTAGCATGGTGACAGATGGTAACTGGACTTCTCATGGGGGCTACTCAGGAATGTATAAAAATAGCCAATCACCGTGAGGTACAAGACTAGTAGGATAGTGTGTGTCAATTATATTTCGGTTGAAGTAAACAAGCAAACAAACAAACAAACAAACAGAAAAGCTTAGATTGGTGCAATCATTGAAAGTCTCCTTCAATTTCTAAGTAGTGGCGCCATTTCTGGAACTCGGGATTCAGGCCGTATCCCCAACTCCTTCCATTTTTATCACAGCGCTATTGCCTCCCGCCATGGCTCACATGGGAATCACCTGGGAAACTGTAAAAATACGTGTGTTGGTCACACTCTCAGATTTTGTTTTAATCGATCCAGACTAAGGCTGGGGAGATGCATATTTAGAAAACTCCCCTGTGGTGGGTATGCAATTTAAATTGTGAAAACTCATCTGCCATGTGTGGGGCCACCTGCCTCATAGAAACCGGTGCTTGCAGAGCTGTGACACTCCACTGTGCCACCCAGATGGTCCCTGTAGAATTGAAGGATTTACTCCCCCAGTATCTGCAAAGGTGGTCAGCCAACAGCCCTCCGCGGTCAGCTGTCTTGGAGAACAGCCTCCATCTGAGGGCAGCTCCAAGCAGTAACTCATTGACATGTGGCAAATAAATGGCCACTCCCATGCTCCAACTCAGGTCCTTTGCATCGGTCACCCCAGCTTCAGAATTCTCCACAAGTCACTTGAGTCCCCGTTGTACGCATCCCTACCTGATCTCTCCCTCTGCCCAGTTCTGCGCCCTGCCCTGCCCCCCACCAGGGTTGATCCTGGAAGAGTCCTGATGAACTCCCAGTGCACCCCTGCCTCAGAGACAGCTCACTGGGACTTCCATCTCCGGCATTCGTTCCCTTTTTCAAGCTCCCCTCCATCAGTCACCTCAAGCGTCACAGGGAGAAGTCATTTCTTCAAGCAGGGTCTTCCCGAAGCCCCTGTGAGATTGCACAACTGCAGTGTGGCTGATGGAAGGCAAGGCACCCGTGAGGTTGTTGGTATACCTCTGGACACATCTGCAGAAGAATGCCTTACTCATGGAGGGCCCGGTTCTACTGCTGTTGTTTCTGAGCCCCGGAGGTGTTCTAAAGACCAGTAGATGGATTCACAACCAACTCAGACTTGAAGGCATCTTACAGCATCTCAGACCATGCTTTCCTCCTAAAGTTGATGTACAGACACTCGTGGTGGGACAGGAAGTGACTTACCTGAGGTCAGAACCAAGGCCAAGGCCAGAATCAGGGCTTCAAACTCCCATCCCTCTGTCCTCCTTCCCACCTGCCCAAACTCGCCCAGGCTCCCACCAGCTGGCATCTTTCCTCGTACAGTTTGTTAGTCTCTGTTTTCTTCCTTGCTTCCACTTTTTGGCTCATCCAGCTTTGAGGTGTCTACAACCAGTTTCATCTAGTTTCACACGGATTTGGTAAGGAATGCCCGTATAATCTTTTCTGGTCCTGGAATTCCAACAAGCAGTTGTGTTACACCAAAGAGAGGGAAGCCTGCCAGACTCAGTGGCCTGAGATTCTTTTCCGGTGGGATTCCTGTGGACGTGGGAAAGCAGTGCGCACACAGCTGGTCCCAGCCTGGCTGCATGCAGCTCAGCCTGCTGTAAGATACAAACAAACAAACAGACAAACAGAACCTGAAAGTCACGTGGCAGCAGGATCCGGCTGTAGATCACCCAGACCCACCCTTTACCCGGGAAGCACCCTCTACCAGGGACTGCAAATTTCTAGGTTGATGGGCAGCCTTGGCCTTTGACCACATCTTGCTGATGCTACGTGTCCTGGGAATAGCTGGTGCTCTAACTCTGAGAGCAGCACGTCTCCCCTGGATGCTCCCTTCCCGCTCCCCAGGTCCAAGAGGAGACTGGGAGAGTACCCGGGCTGTGATCTCCTCATTTTCAATGGCAGGAGTCCTGTCTAGGGCTCAGCATCAGGGCATTTCTCCAAAGCCTTATGTACTTACAAGTCTTTCTTTCCCTCTTAATTTGCCTGGAGCCAGGCTTTCATCTCGACTTTTAGCCAAGAGGCACCTGCTGAAATATTCATCAGCAGAAATTGTGCCATGGGTGCTTTTTCCTATTTGTCCAGTTGTATGTCATTAGAACAAGGGTGAGGCGAGTGGAAATGGAGGCTGACACCAGAGAGTGGAATTAACTCAGAACTCCAGGTAATAGGCAATTAACCCTTTTCAGCACAGAAAGCTAAGTACTAGGACCAGATCCTTGCAAACATCATTTACTCAACCGTGGATCAGTTCTTCCTGACATCGGCTCATTGTTTTCATCCACTTTACTGAGTGTCTGCTGTCCATGAACCCTGATGCCGAACCCCACGCCTGGGTGTCTACGATCTTGACCCTGCTCACCACGTCTCACGATTGGAGGGAGACAGCAGACAAGGACACAAATAACTGTGATATGGAGCATGCACAGTTGGGAAGTTAGGCACAAAGATGCTTAGAACATAGCTCAGATTTATGAAGAGAAAGGATTGAGGAACACATTGCCTGGAGGCTGATCCTTGAAGGCTACGAAGAGGCTTTCATTTGAAGAGAAAGTGAGTGGCACAGTGGCAGCTGGGGGATGTCAAGAGGTGGAAAGGGCTCTCCAAATAGAATCAAGAGCAGAAGCAAAGCCGAGATGTCGTAGGAGCTGGCATTGTGGGCGTACCTGGGACGGGTCCCAGGAGGATGGAGAGCAACATGTTAATAGAGGGGGAGTGAGCTGGCAGGAGAAGTTGCCAGGGTCAGGCCAGGGCCCATCTGCGTGTTCAGGACTTTGAAAGCTGTGCTTTATGGGGAGGCTGGGGGAAAGGTTGAGGAGTTGTGAAAAGAGAGGTAAGACGGTTAGATTTATGCTTTGGAGACACTATTCAAGCTTCCACAGGAACATACATTGCTCAGAAGATCCGTCAGGAGGTCGTTAAAATAAGCAGGAGATGACAAGGTTCTGAATGACGGTGGAGGTGGTGGGGATCGAGTGGAGGACAGAAATGCAGTAACTCTTGGAACGCTTCCATTTCAGTGCACCAGCCATTCACGGGGCGCCTGCTGTTACCCAGATACTCTGGGGAGAACGGGGGGCACCAGACCACCGTCAGAGCCCATTTTCGCTTCCACAATTTAACTCACCGGGTTCAAAAACATTTCAGAGGAACAATATCTATCATTCACCAAAGGCGAGGGGTTTAGGGAGCAGAGGATGGATTCTTTGAAGCCACAGAGTGGGGCCTCACGTTACTGAGGAAGGATTCATGTGCACCCAGCCCTCATATGGCATCTCTGGTTTGGGTTGGGCTGGTCAGGATGGCACAGGATGCCCCCGTATCCAGGGATGAAGGCATGACTGAATCAACTCAGACCATAGCAAAGCCTCCTTGGGTCCAAGGCGAGCTGCTTGTCTGCTATTCATGGTCCCAGTGAAGAGCGCCAGCTCTCGCCCGGGCAGCATTTGAACAAAGCAAATTCCTGGTTGCTCTCAGCTCCACAATATCGGTATTTATAGAGGAGTAATGATTTTTTTTCTTAACGTTTTGTCTCTGAAGTAGAATGATATAGGGCCTGATTGCCAGTGTGCCCCCATAGGCAGCCTCAGTTTTTGTGCCTGTGCCCACGTAGATATAAAAGCACATCTGAGTTTTACTTGGAGTTAAATCACGGTGAATGTTCCCGGCTGGATGCAGGAGGCTAGAAATATTGTACTGGGAAAAGCTGGCATGGTAAGCTAGATTTTGGAAGTTACTTCTGCAAAATCGAACTATGCATGCATGTTATGTGTACGCGTGCATATGTCCACAGGTATACGATCCCTGAATACACACACTGATAACCGAGGAGGAGAGTCCGTCCCTGGCATTTTGATGCAAGTTTTAATTCACATCGTTCACATCTCTATGACCCAGTTTCCTCATCTGTAAAATGAGGATAATTACGTTTATGAATAAAACACTAGGCGCTCTTTGTATGAAAGGGAATGCATGGTTGGGAGGAAGCAATTTGATGACAAACCACAAAAACCGTGCAATCGCGAGACACCCAGGCACATGCTCTTCCTGGAGCCAGACTATTGCATGGGGAGCTGATGGGTGAAAAATACCGATGCGCGCTCCAAAGTCCTACTGCAATCCAAGGTGCGTGTTGCTGTTTGTGTAAACACTAGGTTTCACATATATGCTGACCTGGCTGTTAGCTTTGGAAGTTCTAACCAGCCCCATCTGTCCGAAGTCCCAAGATAGAACATGGGTGGTTGAAAAATTGTTCCTGAACTGCACCACTTGTGTAGAAACCCTACAGTGTCTGAGGTCTGGTGGTGATTGGTAGGTGTGGGAAGTAAGATGCTGTCCTACCCACCACTTCTTCTTCCAAGATGGAGGCTGCAGATTTTCTATAAAAAGCTTTTGTGACGGGGGCGCTGGGACCCAAAAATCTCTGTGGTGTGCAGAATCCATCCCCCTTGCCGTGTAAGTTATTTATGGCTGTGTAACAAATGGTCACAAACGTAATGGCCTAATGCAACACAAATGCGTAATCTCACGGTTTCTGTGGGTGAAGAGTCTGGACACAGCTTGGCTGGGCCCTCTGCTCAGATGCTCAGTAAGTGGAAATCAGGACGTTAATCTCTGTCTTCAGTCTTATCAATAGAACCTCAAGGGAATCAAGGGAATGACTGTCCCAGCGTCTTCGAAGGAAGGGGATTAGGAGGTTTGTAACCAGGAAGAAGGGAAGTCGGTGGCCATATTAGAACCCTTCCATCACACCCGTCACCCTCGGTGTCTCCTACGTGCATGTCAGGAGAAGATAGTCCTTATCTGCCAGGTTAGGGGTCTGGACACATTTTAGAATGAAGGTTCTTTAACCTGGGTTTTGAAGGATGAGTAGGAGTTAGGGCTGTAGAAGAAAAGGAGAGCCTCCTGGGCACAGGGAAGTGTTAAGATACAATCCAGGTCACATAGCAATAGCTCCTGCTGTTCTATTATTGGGTCCATTTCTTCTGCTGGGGGCATGTAAGCCATTATGATACTCTTCAGTTGTTATAGACCACGCACGTGGACGAATTAGAAAACCTGAGTCTTACTGTGTAGATAGGAAGAGACAATGGAAGGAAAAATAAAATAAAATTACCTTAGAGCCAGGAATCTGAATTTTAACAAACCTCAGGGGTCTTTCTGGTGCAGATGGTCCAAGGACAAAGGTTTGAGAAACATTAGTTTGGTTTTACCAAACCTTTCCACAGATACTTTAACTTTGCCCTTCCGCGGTCTGCTCAAAGCACCATAATGTCCATTTTACAGATGGGTCAGCTGAGTCTTAGAGTGTCATTTGACCAAATCGCTAAACCAATACATGACATGAACTGAGGACAAATTCAGATGTTCTCTCTCAAAACTCAAATTCTTTTTTTTTTTTTTTTTTTTGCTTCACTGTCTCTTAAGACATAATTTATAGGGGCGCCTGGGTGACACAGCGGTTAAGCGTCTGCCTTCGGCTCAGGGCATGATCCCGGCGTTATGGGATGGAGCCCCACATCGAGCTCCTCCGCTATGAGCCTGCTTCTTCCTCTCCCACTCCCCCTGCTTATGTTCCCTCTCTCGCTGGCTGTCTCTATCTCTGTCGAATAAATAAATAAAATCTTAAAAAAAAAAGACATAATTTATAGACGTGGGTATTGATTTATTCGATCTACTTCCTACGGGTGTTTGGGCCTCTTTTTTTGTTACTCTGTCTCCTTAATATTTATGCACCCTGGACCAAAAGGTCTGCCTTTGCTTCGATTCCTATAAAAAGCCCTGCGGAATTCACATTAGCACTTCCATAAAAGTCATAAAGGCTCGGCAAACTACTCAGAGTTTAAATATGGAAGTCGAAACCCTAATCACAATTTAATATAACTAAATATGTACATACTTTATGGTCAATCATCCAGACCATTTACAGGGTCTCTTGGCTTTGAAATGACTAAATCTCAAATGGTACTGTAGATGAGCCTTGCTTGACATGACATATATTGAAACAGACTGTAGAGCGATCACTTAGGGATGAAAACCTCGCTTCAGTCTTAGTGAACCAAAGCTAAGAGGCAAATTATTCAATTACAGTAAATTTACAGTAGCTTAATATTTGATAAAAGTGGTTCTTCCATCATCAGAGCATCTTATTGAAAACCCTTGAGCAGCAAAATAGCGCCGGAAACTCTTAAGATGTTTTAACCACTTATTAAGAAAATTCATCTAGCTTGATCTTTTATGAGCAGTCTGGTTTGGTAATTGTCAGGTACTTTGTGTGTGCACTGGTGGCCTGGAAATTAACCTGCTAATTGTTCTACCGCAAGCCGGGGCGGGGGTGGGTGGGGCACACAGCCCCATCTACATTCAGAGAGCAAAGGCTGCTTGGGTCTCTTGACCGCCTTGCCTAGTGAGAGGAATATTGAGCTGAAGTGGACTGCTGAGTGCTGGCCCTACTGAGATGGGAGATGGGGCACGCACCTACCAAGGGGTCAGACCCGTCTAGGAAACCGGTAGGTTGCTTGTCGCGTGACATGTTCCAGGGGAAGCCCTTTGTTTGCACAAGGAAGCTGTAAAGCAGGACTTTTCAAATTTTAATGGAGACAGATCACCTAGGGATTTGGTTAAAATGCCATTTCAGCCCGAGGTTCTGCATCTCTAAGAAGCTCCTGAGTGCTGGATGCCCCTACCCCTGGCCTGCAGACCGGCCTCTGAGTCACAAGGAGAGGGAGCACACGACTGACCCCCTTGAATCAGGCACATTGATCATAGTGAGTCTCCAATGGGACAGCTGAATTGCAGGACAACAGATTATAGTGGACACAGCCCTGGTGGGGGTTGAACCTGGACTCTACCCATTTCTAGCTGTGTCGTGTGCGATAAACTTCTTCACCCGTTTGAGAAAATTCCTCGGCAGTGGATGTGAGGTGGGCACAGGGAGAGTCCTCCCTCGGGCATGCTGGCTTGGGGACTTCGGGGAAGTTCGCTTGCCCTCTAGGTCCTCAGGTGGGTGCATTTAAATACAAATGTCTCTGCTACAGGAGGCCTTGAAGTCATCACCATATAAATAAATATTCCCCAGGCCCAAACCTCTTCTTTGTCAAGCAACACCCGCTGGGAATGTTGATTTTTCTAACTTCCAGAACCCGAGCAAGACTTCTTAATCTGGGTTTAGTTAAACTTCCCCTACTGCTCAGGCACTGTCGTCAAATATAAAAGAGGCAAGAGAGGGGATGGAAATGCTAATTAGGCCCTGTCACAATTCCAGCTACTGTTGTGGGAATTCACAGTATGCAAATCAGATTAACTCTACCCTAAACTGTTCAGGGCTGCAAGGGCAGGGGCGGGGTTTGGATTGACAATCTCAGGGTGAAAAGGTGGGAAACCATCATCAGCTTCCTTCCTGGCCCCCCATTTGCTCCTCTGCTCTGCAGCATCTCGGAAACACCCAAGCTGAGAGATACCCATGGGGGAAAGTACAATCAGATGAGATGTGTGTGTGGTGTGTGTTTAAATAAAACACTTTCTGCTCCCCAATGTTGCAGCTGCATTCAGAGTAAAAGTGAGCTAAATGGCTTTAAACACACGTGCGCACACACACACACACACACACAGCTACCATTCAGCTCAGTATAAATGTCACAGCGTCAAATACCAAATACAGAGAATTATTAACGTAAGTGGCCTCCTATAATAAAGCTCATTATTAATAGGCCTATTAGCTCAGCATTCATTTGAACTGACAGCAACTTCTTTCTACGGCAGCTGTTTGCTCCCTTTTTACATCCAAGACCCCTTCTGACATCTCAATGTACATTAAGAGGCAGAGAAGGGGGTGGGGGCTGCCAGGGAGGCAGTGACGGAAGTCATGCAGATTATTTTAAAAGGGGAGGAGAGACTGGGAGTTATTATTTATGGAGCACACATTAAAAATAATGGCGAACAGTACTGAGTGTATCACATGCAAGTGTGTTACATGTATTATTTTATCTACTTTGCAAAAAATGCAGGATGCCAGTTATATGTGAATTTCAGATAAACAACATATTTCTTTAGTATGAATATGTTCTGAATATTACATGGGACATGCTTTTATTGAAAATTATTTGCTGGTTATATGGAACTCCGATTTAACTGGGAGTCTCTATCTTTGTAAAGGTCGAGCAAGTTATGATACTATTCACATTTTACAAGTAAGGGTACGGAGTCTTAAAGGGGTAAAGTCCAAGGTAAGACCCCAAAAGGGGTTAGAATCTCTGACTTTGAATGTGGATTACTCCAGAACTCATTAGCTCACCACCATCCACAGGAGACACTCTCTACCCGCGTATGGGTCATGATGCACACAGCTCTTACACGTGGCTTCCCGTTCATCTCTCCCGAATCTCCTGTAGTTGCTTTGATTGTACCCATTTTGCAGATGAAATCGAAGATCCAAGCATTTAAGCAACAACAGAGAATCATTTCAGTCATTTATTGAGTATTGACTCCAGGCTGGGATTAGAACATTCAGACACAAGCACAGCCTTCAAACTCTGTGGATATAATCAATGGAATAAGGTTAAGTACACAAATCAGATAAGTGAAATGCACCATGGGACAAGCGATGTTATTACTCCCCAGTTCAATGAGGACATCAGGGTCCCTTTTGGGAGAGGTTTCAGCTGGTGAAGACCCTGTAGAAGATAGATATCACAGCCTGATTATTAAAGACAATCGTAAAGGAAACCCTGGATTGCCATCTGAGGAAACAATGTCATATATTCAGCTTGAAAATATTGTAAAAGTCCTGGGAGAATTAATCGTAAGTGAAAAATATGAGAAATTTAATAAATGGGAATTTGCAGAGACCAGTTTAATATCACACAGAAAATGACACAAAAATACGATCGTCCTTTCATTCATCAGTCTCAGCTCAGGATCAAATAATGGAGATCAGATTATTTGACATTTGTTTAATCAATATTTATTAAGCACCTAGTATGTGGCAGGCACTACGAAAGGAAAGCAAGATATTTGCTCTCAGGGATCCTCCGTATACTCTTTCAGACTCTCCTTCTTCTCATCTGTGAAATGGGAATAATAATATATTTGCATCACAGAACTGTGAGCGTAAAATGGGTCAATACACTCAAGCTGCTAAAATAGACTAGCACAGACTGGGTAGACAGCGAGCATTAGCTCTGAGGACTGGTTGCTGAGGGCTGAATCACATGGGGCCGTAATGACACTGCCGTGTGACACAGAAGCATTTGGGGCAGGTGCATGGTACCAGGACACAAATGAAGCCAGACCTCCAACAAGGCCCTAGAGACTTCAATAAGCCTTCATGTTCACTAAGATGAGCCTTTCCCCAAAAGAGAGGAGGAAAGGGTATTCCAGGCTTGAGATGCGCTAACATTTACTGAGGTACATGCTACCTTCACACACAGATGAAGAAGTGGACGTCATATGACATATATGACATAGGATAGGGACCAGGCAGTGTGGCCTTTTCTCCTGATCACTCCATCCTGACTAGAATGGCAGGTGGTCTGGGGTGGCAGGTGACCCAAGAGAGTGGGAGGGAGGTAGAGGTTGGATGGGGGGAAGGGCCAGACCAGGAATTGTCTCAAAACTCATGGCAGCCGTCGGGGCTCCTGGGTAGCTCAGTCAGTTAACCATCTAACTCTCGGTTTCAGGTCAGGCCATGATCTCAGGGACGTGAGATTGAGCCCCCAAGTCAGGCTCTATGCTCAGCACGGAGTCTGCTTGACATTTTCACTCTCCCCTCAAAAAATGAATAAATCCTAAAATAAATAAATAAATAAATAAATAAATAAATAAACCAAACAAACAAACAAAAAACCCCAAAAAACAAAAAAACACCCTCTTGGCACTGCTGACTTTGTCCTTTGGGTGTTGGAGGATCCCCGAGGAGTAAATAGCACAAGAACAGGGACTGTCTTGATCAGAGTTGAGTTATAAACAAATGACCATGGTGGAAATTACAGAAATGATGTGGAGAGAGTCAGGTAGAGAGAGATGTTGGAGAAGACAGAGAGGGGAGGGACACAGAGACAGTGGAGATGTAGTTTTCAACTTGAGTCTTTGCCGTGCAGCTTTGAACTCCAACATTGTGCCCGAGATCTCTAAATTCTGTTACAAAATATCTGTGGGGTTATGGTTCAAATGGAGACAGATTTCCAACCATTTCTCTGTCTTCCAAAAGTGGTTGAAGTTCTGCAAACCTCTCTTCTACATTCAATTGCTGAAGTTCTCTACTTCCTGCTGCTAAATTAAATATATAATAGCATTTTGCCCCACCAATGAGATCCTCTGCGGAGATTCTGGAGTAATAAGTTGAAAATCCTATGCTCACTCATTCATTAATCATTTATCTTATCATCCATCCATTAAACCAGCATCCCATCCATTGATCTTTCTGTCTGTTCAATCGTTCACTTTCCTGCTTACCCGTGTTTTCACCCACCCATCCACCCACCACCCACTCATTCCTCCATCCATCTACCCACCCTCTCATCCATCCATCCATCCATCCATCCATCCATACATCCATTTCATTTACTAAATGCTCACCGAGCATCAGTTATATGCAGGCCCATATTAGAGTTGATTAAGCACAGCCCATTTCCTACAGGAGTTCCATAGCTCACTAGCAGACACAAGCAAGTAGGCAGCCATGTTACAATATCTTATCTTACAAGGATTCAGCCAAAAAGACACTTCCAAAGTCCAGAGACAGAACAAGGTAAAGAGGATCAACTCTGGGCCACAAAGGAGATTTTTGCTTTTTTAAAGAAGTGACTCAGCTGTCTGACAAGTTCTAGAACTACATCAGTACATAAAAAATGGCTGAGGGCATGTGTGTTTACTTGGCATCCGTCCCTACTTTTCAAATTTCAGATATTTCCAGAGGGCAAAGTCTTTACTCCACAAAACTCCTATGAGGAGTTATCAATTACAGCAGGTTCTTAGGAAAAATAGTCGTTTCCCCCATGCTCTACCATTTTTTTAAGAAAATAATATATTTTCCTTGGGTTCTCTACCTCCCATCCCCCTGTGCATTCAGTAGCGAGGTCCTGAAGACAAGGTTGCCTGGAAATTCTCCCACAGACTTGGAGGAGGAGAAGGTCGAGGACGGGAGCTGGCGACCTGGGCTCTGCCTACCTGACTCCTGAATAGATTACTTATTATCTGGTCAGCACGTACAAGATGGAATTAAGGGGTATTTTATTCAGTTCGTTGGTGATGAAAGATGCAGACAACGGCTGCAAACTTGGGACTTGGAGCTGTGGCCAAAATGGCTAGAAATTACTACAGGAGAGAACAAGAAAAGCTTGTCAGTATCTAAAGCAAACCCTCCCTTTCATTCAAACCCTCCTTTTCATTCAGCTACTTTTCCTTTAATGTGTTAATGAATTAACACACCTTGGCAAATGGCAGGACCCAGGGAGCTTGGCTTTTGGAGGCAGCAAATGCCCCTGAATCCTGGCTTTTTAACAATGACCCTGAGACTCCCTGTCTAGGCGTTTTCTTCTACAGACTGGGGAGAATCTTGGGTTGCCTGGACCAGGGGAGAAGCGTGTGTGCCATGAGGGCACCCCCATTATGTCTTTGTGTCGTGATTTGTACATTGTATTTGCTTCCAGGGATGAAAAAGCTAGTTTTCTAAGGAGACGGTGGGCATGGTGCACTTGCTTATGAATGCGGATGCTGTGAATTTATTTGGGAACCTGTTGGAGTTGAGTCTCCCAGTGCGGGTATATGAAGAAGAGCTCAAATCGAGTGTGGAGATAAAGACGGGGGTGGGGGGGGTGGGGAAGAAGTAAAGAGGATGGGGAAAGGAGCAGGCAGTGAAACAGTAGAAGCTTCTCACACCTTCCCTAAGTGGCCCTCCTACTGCTATGATGCCCAGACTCCTGCCAGGCCATACTCCTGCCCTGCCCCCAATGCGTATTTCTCCAGTCCTTGTCCATACCCTTGACCGTGATCTCCTTAAGGATAACGATAGTACTTTACCCATGTTTGAATTCCCAGCACCTAACAGCACCTGGCATGGAGTAAGCATTTCACAAATGTTTATTGTTCAATCAAAAAATGAATGGGAGGATTCCAAGTGACTGATAATGTTACCAAGGTCGAAGTTACGAACAGCAAAGAGGAGCAAATTGAAGGACAGTCTGTGTGATTTGGTAAACTTTGAGAGATGTCATAAAAGGAAGTACCAATGCTATATATCTCCTACTCAGAGTGTGGTCCCTGGACTAGCATCACCAGCGTCTTGATCCTGAGAACTTTTTGGAAATGTGAATTCTCAGTGTCCATCCTGTGGCTGCTGGTTCAGAATCTATGGGCTCAGAAGTCTTTGTTCTAATAACCTCTCTATGAGGGTCTTATGTACTCTCAAGCTAGAAAAGCACCAGATTAAATATATTACCTTTATCAGTGAAATAGTCTGTTAAGTGACTTAATCTAGTATGTAAACACCAAAACATAGGAAAAATGCCTTTTCTACCAGTCTTGTAGAATTGGTGATGTCCACCGTTTTCCTCATAGGCATTTGGCAGATTTCAGAAAGAAAACAAGGAAGGAGAAAAGACTAGAAGGACGGGTCTTATTATGTGAATCAACTACTGTCTCTGATATCTGTTGTGATGGTCACTTCTCATATGTCAGAGTTGAAACTGACATGGAAACTTCTCCAGCTCCGAATGCCACAGACAGGGACTTTATGAACCAAAGGATCTGGAGGATTTTGCCTTAGATCGTGGCATAGATCTAGGGTATTCACCAGGATAATTAATGCTAGTTGCCACAGCAGACAAGTGCCCATGGCTCAGTGACTTGCCACAGCAAAAGTTTTTATTCTCACTCACACTACAAGTTCAACACCAGTTGTGGGAGATCAGAGATGGAGGGGATTATTCCACACAGCCATTCAGGTATCCAGGCTGATCAATATATCATGGCACTGGAATCCATCTGAAACACGTGGTCACAATGGTTATGGGAGAGAAGACATGGCAGAATCAGGCCCTAGCCTGTCAGTGTCTATGTCACGTTCCCTCATGGTGAATTGGTTCTCTCACAGTGAATTGGGCAGAACTTGGCACACAGTTTTCCATATTGGTGCCTTGGCAGTCATCAATGTTCTCAATAATCCTTGGCCGTGGAAACCTCTGCTTTGCCATGGAAGCAGATCTCTGAGAGCAGCTTGCACTGATGACAGAGGGGGAAGTGGTGGGTAAATACCCCAGCTTCCTCAGCCCTCTGTCAGGGTAATTCTGAGGCTCCTTCTACACTGATTTCTAGAGTTCTTCAGTAACATGAAGCTCCAGTTGACTACGCTGGGAGCTGGCTGGGTACCACACCTTATATTGACTTCGTTTCTTTCCCCTTATCTCCTCAAGATACTACTAACCTAGTCATCCTTGTCTTGGGGTCTGCTTCTGGGGAAACCACATCCAGCTACGAAGGAGGTGGGAAAGAGAGAGGAATGCACTGTCTCTCCCACAACACACCTGTCCAGCAAAGGGTTCCCACTCGAAATCCTAAACGCAGGGAGGGATGTCTGCTTGTTGGCAATCCACTTCTAAGCTCCCAATGTTGAAAAGTCTGTGGTTTCGAAGAACTGGTCCTTAGCATTTCATATCTGAATCATCCACGTAATGAGGCTTTGCAATCCCACCCACCCTCTTCACACTAATGCTAAACTTTGGTTAATGAAGCGATACCCATTGTATGGATAGGAAAAGCGATTCAGGGCTAGTCACTTCCACTCAATTGAACACTGTTAGTGTGATACTTGATATAACATCCCAACAATTACCTATTCAGAGTCCAGTCTTTTTTTTTTTTTTTTCCTTGTCTCTTCATATTACAACTAAGTCCAAAGTTATCCATCTGGGTATTAGACCCTTAATTCCTGTCTACGCATAAAAGTACAGGAAGAGCCACACTGCTCAAGGATTTAAGCTGTTACTTAACCTTGAGTCTTCTTGGCTCTTGATTTAAAGCCTTTCAAACCCTTTTTAAGAGAGAAGACGTTTCTCATTCTAAGATTAATATCCTCACTCTCCATTCCCACCTGAAGGAAGTAATGTGAGGCTTAGAGCATATGTAAGGGCCAGAATCACCAAAAAAGAACTCGGCTTCATCCGTCTATCCGTTTATTTATTTATCATACATTCACTGAGCATCTGCGGCGTGCTAGACACTGTGGTACTACTGCTGACTCCCTTATCCGCGGGGATTATGCCTCCTCGTAGAGATGCTGTCAAAGGTACCCACGCGGCTAATGCTGAATAAAGAGTACGCTACTGAAAAAGAGAACAGTTATAACAGTTCAGAGGAAGGAAAGATCCCAGCTCACTGGGGATGCAAGTGTGTACGGAACCCAATAGCTGTTTATTTAATAATCCATTCATTCATTCATGTAAAGCAAGGTCGGTCATTTCACCACATGCTAGGGAAGGGATGGAATGGGTAGGTCAAACCAACCCGGTCCCCAGTCCCCTGTGAGATCTATAGTTAGTAAAATGGAAGGTGGGTCATATTTAGGTATGTTGACATAGATCTGATGGTTGGGGTTTGGACAGATGAGTGTTTTCCATGCAGAGATGACAAGACATAGAGCAGTGAGAAGAAGACAATCAATTTGGTGGGAGAGAAAGCTCTGGGATCAGGCATGAGAGGATGTCAGGCTAGAATCAGGCCTTTTGGTCTGACCTTGGGCAGACCCGACTGCCAGTCCTGGTGATTGGGTGATGGACAAATAGGGGCCTCTGAAGCTCTTTCAGCAAAAGGGCAAGAGAATACAGGGCGGACTTGGCAGGAGAAAGACGCAGCCTGGAGATACAGATGGAGAGAGGGTGTAGCTCCAACAGCAGCTGGGAAAGGCACCCGGACCTGAACTGGGGCAGCTGCCCAGGGGTGACTGATAGGGGAAGGTTGTGAGAGGCAGCACGTGGGTAGAAACTGCGGGAATCACGATGGCCGGGAGGTGGCTGTGGGAGTCAAGAAAGAAAGGAGGGACTCACAGATGCTGGCTCTCCTTCCTGGACACAAAGGTAGACTCCATCGCTAGCCTCCCTGAGAGATCAGTGTGGCCACATGACTGCGTTCTGGTCAACGGGACGTGAGCAAGAATCTTGTACATGATTTTCATGGCTAACCCATAAAAACAAAGCAAAAGAAAACAAAACAAAAACATCTTCCCACAGGCCAGCTAGATTCTGTCATCATTTGCCAGCATAATGCGGCGATGTCAAGAACAAAGGGGTGAGGGGAATCACGAGACAGAAGGAGACGGGGTCCCTGCACGCCTGCCTGGGGCAGGGTCCGCCGACATTCAGACACCACTCCAGTGAACGGACGTGGCTGTATTCCAAGAAAACTTTATTTATGGAAACAGGCGACAGGGTAGCTGTGTCCCTGGGTTGTGGTTTGCCAAATCCTGGCCCCGAGCAAAGTGCCCCCTCCCACTGACCTCACTGGACTATGACAAAGGGGGACAAGATGCTCATTTGTATTTGTTGAACTTCTGAGACCTGGGGGTCGTTTGTTACAGAGGTTAGCTTTGGCTTGTGCAGGAAGAGAGAAAAAAGGCTGTAAAACCTTCCTATACTCCTCTGAAAATGTGAGAACTTACGGAAGATAAGAGAGGAAATGCCACCCCGGGTTTTTCAGCAATGCCTTAAAAATGAGTGTGACTGCAAACGCGTAGGGGAAGGACCCCCAAATCCCTAGGACATTCTGGGGAGGTTCAAGCTATGAGTAGTGCAAGGATCCTGGATTTCTTGGCTTGGAGGTGGAGAAACCTGGTGGCTCAGGCCCCTTCTTGTGACACAGCGTGATAATTGGGGTTTAGACACATTCGTTTACGGATGGAAAATTCTGCTGTCTGCATTCCAGAATTCAAAAGTAAGAAGGGAGAAAAGAAGACTTGGAATTACGCCAGGTGGAGGAGAACTGAAGAAGTCTGTCAGCAAGCCCTCAGGTAACAATATCATAATTTAAAATGTCTCCTAACAATGGGGGAGTAATTAATGATACAGCTTCTGCCTTTCTTGTTTCCATCTCGGGCTAGCTGAGTGCGGTGTATGTGTGGTGTGCTGTGCACATAGGGGGGTGTGTGTGTATCCATGTGCCAGGTGTGTGTGTACGGTGTGTGTGTGCGATGGGTGTGTGTGGCAGGCATGCCTCTCTGTGTGTGGGTGGGTAGGGCTGTGCATGAGTGTGGGAGGTTGTAGTGTCTGTGTGTGTGTGTGCATGCCACCGGTGTTTGTGTATGTGCGTGCGTGCGGACTCCCAAGTCCGCAGAGACGGGAACAGGAGGCGTTCGTCTCCTCACGTTTGACAAAGTAGATTTATCTACTTGAGAGCCCCATCAAACAGGGTCCACATTTCTGCCTCCGTAGCAACTTGCCGGTTCCTCAAGGTGTTTTAATCAGCCTGGGGGCTGTGAGACAAGTTGATAGACCCCCCAAACCACTCAGTGTGACATTCTTGAAGGGCAAATTGGAAGCCCTTCTTGATTTAGTTGGATTCGCAAGCAGAGAAAACAAAAGTGTTACTCTTGTTGGCTACCCCCTTACCTTCCCTTAGAGAGACTTCCCCTCATGCTGAAGTGACAAAGGGATTTCAAGTCTCCCCAAATGCCCAGTGGTGAACATTCTAGGACAAGGTTGCCTGAAATGACTTACTCTGTCTTTGAGGCACCCTGAGTTTCTATTAGAGACACTTGAAGATCTGTAAATTCATGCCCTCAGTAATTTATACCGTGGACCTAAAATTATTTTCAAATTGATCTGGAAAATATGCATGAGGGAGGTAAGAGCTAGGGGCCAATTTCCAGGTTATTTGGGCCAATGTCCAGATCCATAGCTAAAATTAATGTCACGTCTGACGAGTGACATCTCTTCTCTGGGCCGGGGTTTCCTCCTGCAGGTGTAGATGTTGAGACTTGAGTCAGATCCATGTTTTCCAAACTGTGTTCTAAAGGACAGTAATAGTAAGTCATGCAGTGAGGGGTTTCAGTGATGAGCTTAATCTGAATTTGTTTCAGTACTAATAACTGAGATCAGAAACAACAGTAGCTTCAACAAGATGGAAGTTTATCTTTCTTTTAAGCAAAAGTCATCCAGAGGTGAGCAGCAGTGGGCTGATAGGACAGGGAGCCCAGATCCTTCTATCTTTCTTCCCACCATCCTTTGCGATGACTTCCGTTTTCAAAATCATTCAGTAGTTTAAGATGGTTGCTACAGCTCCACCCATTGCATCTGCATTCCAAGTAACAGGAATGAGGAAGTAGGAAACAGGGTGGATAGGCATGGTGCTTCTTCTAGACAAATCCCTTCTTTGAAATAGTCTTTCCTGAAATCCCTTATGACACTTCTGATTTTATCTCATGGGCCACCATGTAGTCACACAACTACATCCAGCTGCAAGAGATGCTGGGAAGTGTAGTATTTTAGTCAAGGGTATTGCCAATGTGGATAACATCAGAGTTCTTTTCCAAGGCAGTTGGAGAAATGTGTGTTCAATGACAGGTTAATCATTCCTGCCATAATGACTGAGGAAGCATGCAGTGTACTAGATTATAGTTGAGATTTCTCATCTGTACATTTCAGAGATTTCATATGCAGATGCACATTGTGACACTTCCTACATGAGATGTGTCCCATAATTATTTGATCATAGACTCCTTTCGTTCCCAAACATCATGTGCAATTACTAGTGCAAGAAATAACTTGGAGGACAACTGTAGGCAATGGTCTCAAGTGGCCTTGGTTACTGACGAAGTGTTAGATGATCTAGACCAGAGGTCCCCCTCTTCCTCACCAGGTGCAGGTGTCTTGAGGCAACCCTGATTCCAACTCACCATTCCCTCCTGCCAACTGCCTGGGCACCCCTGACAATCACAGGCATAATTCTCGAACATCCCATGGGCACTGCCCTCCTTGCACTGAAGGGGACACGTGAGGATCTCGCCTCCTTCATTGTCATACTTAGTCACGATTTGGTGGGTTTTTACTGAGATGAGATCATGGGGTGTTAGGCAGCAAAGTCTTGATTTGATTCACATCAAGTGAGGATGTAATTGGAAGCAATCAGAATGAAGTGTCCCATTTTAGGAAAAGCCCTTTATGCAGCAAAACTTAGAGATGGCACAGTGATGACTTAAAGGGCCAGTCACAGATTACGAAACACACAGAACGAAAGCAACGAAAATAAGAAAATGACTCTGGCACGTGTCCCCCTCATGCGAGGCTCTGCATGTGTTCCCTCAACGGCACGGTGATGCATGATGATGTCAACAGACAGTTCTAAGTTTCAAAGTTTCCGAGCCCATCACTATCCCATTCATAAAATGTTGCTTGCGTCCTTACTATAGTTGAAGCCCTTCGGAAGCTCACAGTCAAGCCAAAGAGAAGAATGTTAAACAATGAAAGTCAGAAAAGAGTGCTGGAGGTCTTCACAGGGTGGCAGATGGCCCACAGAGACAGATGTCTGGTGGTGAGAGATGGAGCTTGAGAATAAGACGTGCACGTCCCTGAGCCTTTGCTGGACCAGTTTTTGGACCTGGTAAAGGCTGCTCAACTTCTCTGGGCCTCCATTTCCTAATCTGCAAGATGGAATAAAGAGTTTCCCTCCCTAGGATAGTTTTCACTATGAAATGAAAAAATGCACCTCCCGCTTTCCCTGCTCCACATGTGAGCATCCAGCAATGGTTTCCTGTTGTTATTGCTGTGCCTCGGATTGATGTTATTTACTCTTCTTTTGATATTTTTGGCAAGGGAGCAATGGGAATGCACGAAGGAGGAAAGGACAGTTCTATCTTGGGAAGAGGGGCTTTCTGTTATAGCAACTCTGGACCGACTTGCAAAAGAAAGAATGTTCAAGGAGATGAAGATCCATCAGAGGTCATCTAGACCGACCTGTGAACAAAACATTAAGCTTCATTCCGTGAAGCCGGTTCCGGCCAGTTTCAACACATCTTGCTTTAGCCAAAGCAGACTACATATTTGAATTTGAATGATTCCTCCCCAATCCCTAGAGGATTTTTACCTGGCATGCTTATGCGTTTAATACCTGGCTCTCTTCTAGGGAAAGAAAGACAGTGACCAAACTTCCTCATGGGAGGAATGAGGACTGAACCAAAAGACTCACAAGGAGGTCAGGAGCCAGGAAGGTGGAGAACAGGCTAGGACACGGGACAGGTGAGTGGACTGGGGCAAGGTGTGTGGCACTAGGGTCTGGCTGCAGTGTGCTGGCTCCCCAGATCAAAACTGACCACAGCTCTCCTGAACCACCGGTGACCTTGGGCAAATGACATCCCCTCTACCCCCCCACCCCCCCGCCCGCCCAGCAGCCTTCAATTTCCACCTTTTAAAACTGGTGTGGGCTAATGGCGTCACTATCATCACATCCAGAGTTCTGATTGCAATTACACAGTTCTCTAGAGACAGCAGAGAAGGACTTTGTTAGAAGAAAGAGTATTTCTTTACCCATAGAACCACATATGCTATCCAGAAGCTTTTGGGGTTCTTGAATTTTCTTCTGAGAAGTCCCACTATCCAAAGAATAACTCCCAACACCACAGTTTCTTTTAATAAACAGTTACATCATCTTTCTAGACACTACCGCCCACAGCCTCAACACAGATGGGTTATCTGTGAAACTGGAGGCTTTGGACGTCAAGGTCACTCAGAGTGATAAGGCATATTCACATTAGGAATGCCTCCTTGTGGGGGCCTCCTCATGGAGCCGAGCACCAGGGTAAGACGTGCTTTCAGTTTGGCAAGGAGATGCCTCCGGACTCCTCAGCGCCATACCCGTGTTCCCCGAAATGGGCCCAGCAATGTTGCACGACACTTCTGCTCACAAAACGTGGAAGAGCAAAAGTTAAAGTAGCGCTTTTGTGACGAACATAAAAACCTGTTTCCTTTGTTTCATTTTTAAGGCTTCATGAGGATTTTCAACGGTTTTCCCCAAAGTCCTGTGCTTTGGCTTCTCCGTGTAGAAATGGAGGTTGCGATCAGTAACGTTTTTTTTATCCTGGGTAGTAATCAGTAACTTGAAAGAGGAGGCATCCAGAATGTTCATAAGCACCAAAGTTGCCACTTAAAGGAGATACAGAGCAGGGCGGTGAAAAGCATTCTTTTCGAGGCAGCCTGCTCAAAGGTCTTGTAAGCTCGTGTCACCTGTGTCACGTCTTTACAATGGGAGCCACCACGGCAGCTGGGAAGGGTCTTCCGGCATTGGTAGCCTCCTAGCACCTCAGTCAGTAGCCATACAACTGACTGAGTCTGGATTAAAGTCCAAATCTGTAATTTGAGGATTATCATGTTTTTTTATGGGATTGCTATGGGGATTAAATAAAAACAGCAGTTTTCCATCACATAGTAAGAATTAAAAAAAAAAAAAACTGTTGATGTCTTTAGTCCTTCTCTCCTATTCACAGAACGGTTTCATTCATTCAGGGTTTTTTTCCCAGAATGTAGTTAGTTTATTTGCTTGGGACCTGGAAAACCTAATGCGAGTAGATGAACTGAGTTTTTTAATTAACAAATCTATATCAAACATCTATTAAGTTTATGAAACTGTGCTATGTATCATGGGAAATATGGAGTTGGTCCCTTATTCTAAAGGAGCTTAATTGGAATGGCAAAGCAGAAACACATGCATAATCGACTGTTAATGCCTGAAATGGGATATTAGGAAGGGTACTTTATGGTCGTTTGGGATTCTTGGATCAATAGAATGATTGGCATGGCCGTGAGCCCCTCAGGGCAGTTACTTTCACATCTTCACCTCTGCATTCTCATGTCTACGTCTATGACACACAAGGGGGTATCATTGAATGTGTCTTAGGTAGATGGATGAGTGGATGGATGGATGGATGGATGGATGGATGGATGGATGGATGGATGGATAGATGGATGAGTTCATGGATGGATGGATGGATGGATGGATGGATGGATGGATGAGTTCATGGATGGATGGATGAATGGATGAAGAATATATTATTTTTTTAATTGCTGTGATCACTATTAGGCTCACATATTCTGTGGGTAAGCCATACGAACAAGGGGATGTGGAAATAGTTGTGTCCACTCTGAAATGTCTGAGGCTTCAGCTGGAATACTTGAGTGAAGAGTGGTTCAATGGCTGGAACCATCTGAAGGGTCATTTATTCACACCTGTGGTGCTTGATATTGACTATAGGCTGTTAATAATGAGGACACCTACATGCTGCCTTTTCATGTGGCCCAGGCTTTCTCCCAACATGGAGGTTCTAAGGGTGATAGCTTAAGAAAGAGAGTCAGGCAAGGACTATGTTTCCTTTGTTCACCTAGTGCAGATTCATGCAGTATCACCTTCACTTCCTATTAGTCAAGGCAGCCATCACAAATGCTACCTACATTCCAGGAGAGGGGCCAAAGACCACCTTGTGGCGGAGAGGAACAAGGTTTTAGAAAAGAGTATGGGATTACAAATAGCATGGCCATTTGGGAAAGTTGTCCACAAATAGAACAAACATGATGGATGGATGAATGAATGCTTCTGAGTTCAGACTCCCTCAAGTTTGTGCAGAAGTGAGCTGATTGAACAGATGTGTCAGCAGAGTTGGGGAAGGGAGGCCTGAGTAATATAATCTGATCAAGATGTTGAAGACTTAGTAGAACTTTGAAAATCAAGGGTAAAGGACCTCTCGGGAACTTATGATCTAAAGAAATGATTCAGGAGAGCACAAGGTCAAACAAGTTAAATTAGAGAACTGGAGTCATGTGAGAAAAATATGGAGGGAGACAAGGCTGGAGGAAGCCCCATGGCTAGGGGCCGTGGCCTTGGAAGCACCATCCAAAGCTCGCCTCGGTACTTCCCATCTTCGTGTCTTGGAGACAATGGATGGGCACATGGGCCATATTTCATTGAATCAGCAAAATGCACTTGAACAAGGAAGGGAGAAAAGGAACAGTCACGGGGGTTGATTCTTATGACTCTGGGGGATGAGGGAGAACCTACAAAAAAGACAATGACTCCACTGTTTTCATTTAAAACGAACTTAAACCTTTTCTTTCCTGAATGAAACAGAAAAGGACAAGAACTAATATATCCATTTTCTTTTACATTGGAGGCCAATACAGAGATGGAAAGTGCTCTCTGGGGGGAGTGATGTAAGGTCACTGCATTTACCCAGCTCTGTCCCCGGAGCTCGGGAAGCAGGCTGACATGTGAGGGACTTTTATTTTTCCCTCCGATGCTAATTGAATGTGCAGATAGAGAAGTTCCAAAGTGACTACACTAAAATGAAATATGTCCCCCGAGTACCTGCTTCCATCCGTGCTCCTGCCCACTGCCCTCCACCCCGGCAGAATGAGAACTTTTTCTGGCCAACAAAGCCCATCTTCCGTTATTATTTCTCTTTGTCTCTTTTCATATCTCCTAATGGAAACATTCCAGTAGCTGCTGGCTAGAAAATTAGCCATCTGAACTCTGATTCTCCCTCTCTCTCATTTTCTTTCTTTCGTGTCTCTCTCTTCTCATCAGATTAGTGAGAAAATTCAGCATTGAATCTCTTTCAAGCTCTTCGCTCTGCACAGCCTGGCTAACACATGGAGGGGCTAAGATTAAACCTTAATTTAACTCTGTCTCTCACCCAAACGTCACCAGACTCCTGGCCCAGTTTAACTTTCAATCATTCTCTGAAAAGTCTGGAGGAGTGTGGCTCCACACTGCCCGAGTCTCCAATGTGACCTTCTTTGCCTGGTCAAACGCCTTGTGGTGAAATCCAAGATGGCATTAGGACGGAGGAGAGTGAGAAGAAATGAATATTTATTGAGTTCCTGGCATATGCCAGGCACTTTAAATGCATTATTCCTTTTGATAGAACAGCCCCACGAAATAAATACATGTTTCTCTATCTTTTTCAGGGAGAAACTGAGGCTTATTAAGGGTCACTATCTTGTCTAAGCCTACCCCGATAGTGAGCAATAGCGTCATGATTTTCTAGCAATGTTTGCTAATGTACCAGTTGTCCTGGAGGCTGGATTTGCCCCCAGAGTGACCAGCCACCAGCACAAGCACAGTAATGAGAAAAATCCCATATGGACTCTTCTGGTCAGTGCTGACACACAGACCAGTTTCACGCAGGGAACTGAAGGTCACAGAGGCTCAAGACCTCATCATCCTTCACACATTTAGGAAGGGGAAGAATTGAGACTGGAACTCAGCTCTGTTGTGGATCAAAGTTCACGCCTGTTGGAACTAGAATTGTAATTGTGCGTATCTGCACTAGGGCCAACCCATCGAGAACCAAATCGTGTTCTCTCCGTTCCGCTTCAGGCCTCGTGGAGTATCTGATATTTCCATGCAAAATTGAAATAAAGAAAACAGGAGGACCAACATGTCTTCAAAAGGCTTCCTGGTAAAACAGAAAGAGTCAATTGTGGGTTTTTGTTTGTTTGTTCCTGCTTTTAAAAAATAGGGAATAGTAATGTTAACTCTGATAGTGTCCAGCAAGCAGAGATGGAACAGGAACCCAGAGCAGACCTGCCTCTGGAGTGAGAAAGCCAGCCCTTGGGAGGAGGAACATGGTGCCAAAAGAGATGAGGAGCCAGGTCATAGGCCAAGCAAGATGCAGCTACCCAGCATTGATCAATTTCAGAAAAAATCTGCAGGGTGAAATCCAGGGGTGGAGCATATGATATTCAGAACCCCCAGGGGAGAGACAAGAATTCAACATTAGACGAGCCCATTAGCAAGCTCTAGTTATATGTGTCAAGTGTTCACCACGGTGCTGTTAATTCAGGTTAGTCATATGCATATATATGGAGAATATAAAGAATATGAAGAATGTATGTATGTAAAGATTCTTCTGTACAAGGATCATTGAATACATATGTATACCACTCCCACAAGGGACTATTATGCAGCCATTGTAAGTTGTTGAAATAAAATGTAGGACAAAGGAAAAGGCTCTTTAGCTCATTATCCTCCTCCCCGATAAATGAGAGGATGCAAAACCGTTCTCTCTCTGAATAAATTCATCTGTGTAAAAATATGTAGAATGAACCTGGAGGAAATTGTGCTAAAACATTCATAGCACATGACTTTAGACATAAAATTTGAGGGTCATATTTTTCCTTTTATTTACACTTCTTTTTTTTCATCTTGTCCATAATAAATATCGATTTTTTTACACACAAAAAAGAATATATTCCAAGATGAGAGACCTGGGCAGGAGCCTGGAACAGAGCGGGCTACCCATGGAGGTTGGGGGTTTGGCCACATACACTTGGTGGATTTGGGCACAGGGAGGCTGGCCAGGCAGGAAGGACAGTCAAGAGACAGGAAGAAGAGGGACCAACGGGTATTAATGTGTCCTCTGTTCAAGACCTACAACACATATCATCTCACTCTGTCTTCTTGGTGGCCTTGGTAAGTATGTATGATTATCTCCATTTTACGGACGTGGACTTGCAAGTTCATAAAGATTAAATAACATGTCCAGAGACACAGTCAGCTCAAACAGTACAATAGGTAATATTTATTTAACACCCTTGTGTCACAATAGACACTGAGAACTTTCCACTCATGTACCAGTTTAGTCCTTGCCGCAAACCTATGTGACAGGTACCATAAGTTCCTTGGTCCTGCAAGTGGAGAGTGTGAAGTACACTTGACCCTGAGTCCCACAGGTAATGGAGGTTGAGTTGGTGTTGGGCCAGTGAGTCCAGAGAATGCGTTAAACGACTGCAGGATACAACCCACAAGGAATACAGCTGACAAGAGCAGAGTAGGGAGCTGGTGGTCTGGCTCAAAAGACCATGCTCTTTCCAATATAGTCAGCATCTCCAACTAAACACATGCAGAAAATGAAACGAGCAGCAAGCCAACAATCAAGGCATGTCAGTTCAGCTCCATTGCTAATGTATCATGTAACCCATTAGTCCTGTCTGGGATTCTACTTAATTTCCCACACAGTACAGGTGAGTGTGGTTGAAAACCTTGAAGTCCCTTCCAAGTCCCACCTCTTAGGCAACCCATTTCTGCACTGGAGTCTGTGGCTCCCCATTACCCTCATGTCTTAGCATCCTTTTTTCACAATTTACATAATTTTTCAATATTTAAAATATTTTTACTTTGAAATGATCTTAGAATCCCAAGAAATTGCAAAAAATAGTGTAGAGAGCTCCTGTGTACCCATCACTCCGCTTGCCCCCAATGATCACCCAAAAATTGACATGGGCACTATTAACTAAGCTGCTCTGATTTCACCCATTTGCATGAGCTCACCCACTGAGCATCCTTTGAAGTTATGAAAGGTCCCTCGTGATGTGGAGCCCACTCAGCTGTCCATCTTTCCTTCCATCCACATAGCCTTCACAGTTTACTCTTGTGTTTTTCTTCTTCACATCTTACTCTTTAGCATACTTGATCTCCTTATGGGTCCGCAACACACCACATTATTTGCCCTGGATCCCAGATAGTCTTCCTCGACATTACTGTCCACCAATGTCTCGAATCAGAAGCTGCCTCCACGGTGTATCCTTCTGCCATTTCTCATCGCCTCTCTGGAATTGCTTGCTCCTGGGCCAGCTCCCTTGGGAATCCATCCTACATGGGCAGGGAGTCATCTTGACTTCCCGGGAATTTCTGTGCCTACCATGGTGCTTGGGACCTATTAGAAGTGTAACACATAGTTGTGGGCAGAACGAACAAATACAACCAGGGATATTAATGTCTCTTATTTTTACGACTTGAGGTAGCTCTTAGAAAAGAACCCCCTCAACCTTAAAAAGCTTTCCACTGAAGAATAATTAATTTGTAAATAAAAAGTACATAAAGGATGCAGTGCAAAAAAAAAAAAAAGAAAAGAAGAAGGAAGGAAGGGCACATATACTCAAACAATCGCCACATTCAAGGCTTTATAGGACCATTCTGCTACTTAAGAGAAAAGGCAAAACTACTGTGCACATAATTGAATTTAAATGATGAAAAAAACACATTCATTCTCACTATGCATTAGAGACACTATTTTAAAATTATTTCTAATATAAACACGCTCTCCAGCCTTCATTTTTCCCCTTTTTGCTCCTGCTCTCAGCACAAATTACTCTTAAGTTGGGTTGAACAATAAATGAAACAGTCAGCGTCGTTAATGACAAAGTGTAATATTGAGATGATGAGACTTCTTGTTTGCAAAGCTTTTTTCTTGGCTTCCTCCCCCCCCAAACATTCCTCCGCAAGGATCACTGGCAAAGTGATTTATATTCAACTGAGTATCTAATTGAAAGACTATAAACCCGTGGAAATGTAGACTAGCAGGTCTGATATCCGAAGGAAAAAAATAAATAAATAAGTAAAACCACCTTCTCTTCGGATAATCGCACTTACTGGTGTATGGCAGTCTCTTATTTGGAAAAAGAGCTTCCATTTTATAGCTTATTCAAGTCTCACAAAGATAAGCTCTCAGCTTATTAGTATCCGGCGCTGCATTTGGGAAGGGTTTACTTGAGCAGAGGTTAATTTTGCCCTATTACGGTTGCTGAAGTGCAGCGTGCCCTAACATCCATTTCCTGTCAGACACATGTTCGGGGAGATGTGAGGGTCATACATATGAACATCGGCTTGGAAAGGACCATCCGTTTTTCCAGGTCAAGACGATCTTGAAGCAGGTAGTAGGGTGGGATGAATCTAGAGTCTGGCGATTGGGGTTTCCCTGGGGTCTGGAGAGCTCCAGAAGTCCTGTGCTTGATTCCCACCTATTTCCTAGCTTTACTCCACTTCCTGGCAAGGCAGACATCATTACCTCCCTCCGTGTTGAACTTTTATGGCTCATAGAATTAAAACTCATAATGGCTATCTAACCTTTAAATTAGTTGGAGAACAGTGTACTCAGAAGATACGTGTAGATAAAACTAATGCTTGCGTATCCATTCCAGAGTTGGGGCAACTTCTACCACGAGTTTGTAAGACCAAAGACCATAGGAAGGACTTTTAAGTACCTGCCATCACACCAATAGTCAAAATCGGAATGAACTAGCCAACATTCGTCGTCTCCATCCCACACCGCGCTAAGCACTTGAGATGCACTGACTTCGTTAAAAACATCACAACCACCCGATAAAGAAGATATGTCTCTTCCCGATTTTGGGATGAGGGAATGGAGGCTCAGAGATAGTAAGTATCCTGCCCTTGTTCAGAGTGATAGTAGGAACTGGCAGATCAGGGACTTGAACTCGGGCCAGTCTGACTCACATCCACACTATTGCAGTGCAGCCGTCCCTTTTCCCTTGTAGGAGTCACAACATGATCAAATATCTCCAAGAAACATTTCTCTCACCTACGAACGCGTGTTCCCCCATGACGTGACAACGCAGCAGTTGTTGTTGGCATAACAAATAAATTCAGTTCAACATCTTTCTCTTTTTACCTTTGCTGCTGAAAATCTCCAAGCTAAATCCACTGCTCGACCATGATAATTTCATCTGCCCTCAAGATAAATGTGCCCTCCTATCCTTCTAAGTGGATTTTAAATTTCTGGTTCTGTTTCCATGGTCTTCAGCTATCTCTCATCGTTAGCCCTTCTGGATCACTTTTGAGGAGGTCTGTACAATTAGAAATCACTTTCCAATCAATGGACCTCCTCTTGCTGTAAGGGAAGACTGCTTTAGGGGTCAGGACACAAAGGAAAGTTGAGGGACTTGCCCAAAATAAAGGAGCGGGCAAATTCTGAAACTGACGCTTTTTAACAATCCCTATTCTATGTTTAGTGATTATTCCATTTTTTCATGCTGCCTTGTGCATGTGGGGAATATGTATTACTTAAAAATTTAAATTTCCGGAAAGATGGTCACAACAAAAAAGCAGACATTTATCAAGTGTGCTCTCGGCTGTGCTCTGCACTAAGTTTTATTTATATGACTTTAATGTCGTCCTTTCAACATCAATGAGTTTGTACTAGTTTTCTATTGCTGTGCGGGGCGGTGCTTAGTTTACGTGTCAGCCTGGCAAGCCTCCAGCACCCAGTTATTTAATCAAACATGAATCTAGGTGTTGCTGTGAAGGCCTTTGTAGATGCAGTGAACATCTATAATCAGCTAACTTTAAGTAAAGGAGATTACCCTTGATTATGGGGGTGGGCCTCATCCAAGCAGTTGAAAGGCCTTAATCACTAAAACTAAGGTTTCCTGGAGAAGAAGCAGCTTAGCTTCAAGATTGCAGCATTAACTCCTCCTGAGTTGCCATTCTGGCCTGTTCTGTGGATTTGGACTAGCCAGCCCACACTGTCCCATGAGCCAATTTCTTAAAATAAATCTGCATAGAGTTCCTCTAATATATACATATATATACACACACACACAATTTACATATACAAATATTAATATGATAAAATATATATATACTGGGGCACTTGAGTGGCTCAGTCGGTTGAGCATCTGACTTTTGGTTTCGGGCTCAGGTCACGATCTCAGGGTCCTGGGATGGAGCCTCATGTTGGGCTCCACGCTCAGCACAGACTCTGCCTGTCTTTCTCCCTCTGCTCCTCACCCAACTTGTGCTCTCACTCGCCCTCTTTCTCTAAAAAATAAATAAAATCTTATATACATATATATTTTAATTATTTAGTCAACCGGTTATAATTGTTAAAAATAAATAATAAAATCTTATATATATATATATTTTTAATTAATTAGTCAACGAGAGAACCATAGTCATGCACTGACTAGCTTACACAACGCACATTTATTACCTCACATCCGTGGGCCAGGAGTCTGGCACATTTTGGCTGGCTCAGGGTCTCATGGGGCTGAAATTAAGGTGTTAGCTGGTGCGTGCCCCACTGGTGGCTCAACTCGGGAAGGCTCTGTTCCCACATCCCCTCGGGTTGTTGTTGACAGAACTTGTATCCTTGTGACTATGGGACTGAGTCCTCATCGTCTTGCTAACACCTGGCCGGCTCTCAGCTCCTGGACACTGCCCTCAGGTCCTCACCACATGGCCTCCTCCGTAGGCCCTCTCACACATTAAACCTCTTCTTTCAAGAAAGCCTCAGTGTCTTTGACAAGCTCACCTAATTGGGTCAGGCCCACCCAGGACTATCTGCTTTTCTCTTCACTCAAAGTTAAGTGATTAGGGACTTAATTACACCCACATAATTCCTGTTGCCATATAATCATCACGGGGGTGATAACTCATCATACATCCTTTTCAAACTGAAGGGGAGGGGACTGTGAAGTGTGTACACCAAGGGGAAGTGAATGTGTGGGCCCCCTTAAAATTCTGTATACATCAATATTGCTTGGGAATTTTTTTAATCAATCAGTTCCACAAACATGTGATGAGCTCCTTCTAGCCCAGGGATAGTTCTGGACATTAAAGATTCAGAAAACACTTTCTCTGACCCTATCAAGAAAGATAGTCTCACACAAACTTTACATAACACTCATAGTTAAAATATAATTTGTTTCGCTTAGCATAATACACTCTAGTTCCAGCCACATCATTGCAAATGGCAAGAGTTCTTTCTTTTTGGTGGCTGAGTAATATTCCAGAGAAAGACAAATACCATGTTTTCACTCATATGTGGAATTTAAGAAACAAATCAGATGGACATAGGAGAAGGGAAGGAAAAATAAAATAAGTTGAAAACAGAGAAGGAGACAAACCATAAGAAACTCTTAACTCTAGGGAACAAACTGAGGGTTGCTGGAGGGAAGGTGGGTGGAGGGATGGGGTAACTGGGTGACGGGCATTAAGGAGGGCACGTGATGTAATGAGCACGGGGTGTTTTTTGCCAGTGATAAATCACTAAATTCTACCCCCAGAACTAATAATACAATATATATTAACTAACTTGAAATTAAATATAATCTAAAAAAATAAAAATAAAATATAATTTGTAAAGTAATTCAGTAGCAGTCAGAAGGCAAAACTTCGAACTCATAGAGGACAAAAGGAATAATTCCACCATCTGGAATCTAGGAGGGCTTTATAAAGACAGAATGTTGGAACTAGACTTTTAATGCTAAGAAGGAGTTTTCCAGAAGAAGAAGCTAAGGAAAGGCACTTGAGAGACAGACGCTGCCAGACCCAAACCTGATGGAACAGTGTTAAAAGATCCTTCCCACGGGCGTCTGGATGGCTCAGTCAGTTAAGTGTCTGACTCTTGATTTTGGCTCAGGTCATGATCCCAGGGTTGTGAGATCAAGCCCTGCATCAGGCTTCCCGCTGGGCATGAAGCCTGCTTAAGATTTTCTCCCTCTCAAAAAAAAAAAAAAAAAAAAAATCCTTCCACTAGGAAAAGAGGGAGTATTTCTTGATACTATTCCAAGAACTTGCAGCCTATGGGAGGCTGGTAATAAAGGAGAGTTCCAGGAATTTAGGAAATGTTCTAACACTGTACTCCCTGTTTCAAAGGTGACACCGTGCGAGAGTATATAAAGACCCTTAATCAGTTCAGAAGGATTTGAAAAAATGAGATTCTAATCACTTTAACACATTATTCTTTCTCACTTTAAAGAAGTAAATCTTTCAGAAAATAAAATAAATGTCTATTTTCCTTTTGGAGAATTCAGGACACACTAAAAATATGAACACAAAAACAGTAAGAGCCACATCTGGCTGAATCCTCACAGATACACCATAAAGTTTTGCTATATAAACTTTCGTATATTAAGAAAAATAATCATATAGAGAAAATTCAACAGTAAGGTTCATGGTATTTTTCTAAATCCAATAGAAACATGTTCCTGCATCACTGAATATTCTTTCACGGCATCATTTCTAATGGTTGCTTAGTCTTTCATCGTATCAGTGTACCACAGTTTATTTTAGCCAGTGTCTTATTATTAGCCATGAAATCTGTCCTTTATTCAATATTATTAATACAATTGGCATAGCCATGCTTCAAAAGTTTGTGAATCCAAAAATGGCATCATAGGTCATCAATATTCAAACTGATATCTCTTAGCCCCAACCTGTGGGTAGAGGATAACTCCCTCCACAGTGAGGGACCCCTGAGACCAGGGTCATCTACAGCCATGCTGGCTTGGTGATCCCCCCACCTCCAAACCTGCTCTGTGTATTCCTCCTCACTGTGCCAGAGCCCAGACCCTTCCAGGTACATTTCTCCTTTGCCAGCCAGCTCCCCACCAGATTCTGCTGAGAACGGATGCTGAAGGAGCCTCAAGGGAAGATGGGGGACAGAAAAACTGCTCCTTCTCATTGTCTTTGCTGTTGCTGTCACACACCACCTTGGCAAGGGCTCTGCACCCCAGCAGCAGAAGAGGGTTCCTACACCCAGACTCATTTTCCTCACAGCACTTGCAAATCCGTAGCTTCAGCCCTCCACAGTGATACCAGCACCAGCCAGCCAGTGCCCTGGCCCAGAGTCGGGGTCCCTGGGTACTCCTCTGAGCCCAGAAGTGCCAGGACCAGCCTGCCACTCCTTACTTTCAGATGTCTGGATCCCAGTTCTGCAGGGCCCTTCTCCCAGCCCTGAGACTCTAAAATTCAATTTCTTCCTTTCGTTTTTTTTCTTGGATCTGGGAATAGTAGCTGCTTCCTGTAGTTACGATCCTTGTGTTACCTTAGTATTCCCTCTATTCTCAGTTCTTCAGTTCCTGTTTAATTAATTACTTATAATACACTCTGTTAAAATCAAGGGCATGAACTGATATACCTAAATATTCAAGTTCAAGTATGCAATAGCTCCCATTCCTAATTGTATATACATAGTGGGAAAATGCTTCCACCTCTGCAAAACGTTATAGAAATTTAATGAATGAAAGAAAAGACATAAAAAAGAAAGTATTAAAACAGAGAGAGTGTTAAGACTATCTCTATCTCAGGACAAACCATGAGCTCCTGTACCCTCCTTCTCTCCAGCTACTCTCCCCACATTGACCTCACTTCTTTTTTTTTTTTTTTTTAAAGATTTTTTATTTATTTATTCAACAGAGAGAGACAGCCAGCGAGAGAGGGAACACAAGCAGGGGTAGTGGGAGAGGAAGAAGCAGGCCCATAGTGGAAGAGCCTGATGTGGGGCTTGATCTCGTAATGCCGGGATCATGCCCTGAGCTGAAGGCAGACGCTTAACCGCTGTGCCACCCAGGCGCCCCTGACCTCACTTCTTATCCTAAAATCAGTCTCTTTTTAGGATGATTGCCAGTGGAAAAGTTTCATATTTCTGGACAAAATCCATTTCCACCTCAAAATATGTGTGTGTGTGTGTGTGTGTGTGTGTGTGTGTGTGTGTGTGTGTATTAATGTGTCTTGAAGACTTACATTCAAATCACAACCCAGTACAGGTCATTACAAAAGTTAACTGGTTCCAGACTAGCCCATCCTGCCACAGAAACTGTAAAACCGGACAAACTGATTCGATTTCAGACATTGAACAACAGACAGCATAGGACTGTGATTTCGAGATAAAAGGAAATATGTGAAATGAGATCCATTACTGCTCCAAATTTCTCCGTGAAGTTATCTTTGGACAACAGGGGAAAACATCCTGAAATAAAGCAGGGCACAGTGGTTTTGTGAGCTAAGGAAACTGATATCAAAATTCAGTGCTAGAATATAAGGTGCAAAATAACTGAGGAGAAGCAGCTTAACAGAGAATAAGAGAATTATTATTAATTATAATTAATAAATATGCAGGGTGTCCTCTGGAGTCTGGGGACAAACTAGGCTGCACACACCCAGGAGGAGATGCTGTGTAGCTATAAGAAGAACAGGAACGGGTATTCCAGACTTTGCACAGAACTGAGAGATGAGGAGGCCTGGTATGCCAGAGTGGAAAATGCTCACCCAACACCTGATTATCCAGCTGGGATTCCAGAAAGATCATGCCTTAGAAGTAGAGATGTTCCAGCCCTGGATAATCCTCCTTTACGTTGGTGGTTCTTGGAGGGCATTTGACCATCTCTGAACACGACTTTTTAAAGATTTATTTATTAATTTTAGAGAGACAGAGAATGAGCACGAGCAGAGGAGAACAGAGAGAGAGAAACTCAAGCAGACTCCCTGCTGAGCATGGAGCCCCAGGTGGGGCTCGATCTTACAACCCTGAGATCATGACCTGAGTCAAAATCAAGAGTTGGCTGCTTAACCAACTGAGCCACCCAGAAGCCCCTGAAGACGTTTTGACAATCATGACCAGGTGTTAACGCTCTAGTGGGTAGAAGCCAAGGATGGTCATAAACATGCCACACTGTATAAACTGTCCCCTGCGATGAAGAATCGGAGCACTTTTTTTTTTTTTTTTTGGAAAAATTATGGCTGAATTTTTTTTTTCAAATTTGAAAAATGTATATAAATTCATAGGTCCATCCAAGAATCTTAACAAAACCCAAGTAGAATAATACCAAGGAAATCTACACCTAGGCCCACCATAATAAAAGTACAAAACCCAAAAGCTGCAAAAGCATCTGGAGAAAAAGGAATATTGTATATAAGGAACAGTTCTAAAAATGACTGCTGACTTTTGATCCAAAACAATGCAGTCAGAAGACAATTGTATCATACCTGCCAAGTAGTGAAAAAATATTTTAATCCATATCAGTCTAGAATTGAACAACCTACTAAAAGATGCCTCAGATATGAAATGAAAATATGAAATAAAAATATTTTAATCCATATCAGTCTAGAATTGAACAACCTACTAAAAGATGCCTCAGATATGAAATAAAAATATGAAATAAAAATATTTCAGGCAAAGTCAGTAAGACTATAGAATTTGAATGATATTATAAACGACAGTGACCAAACACAATCTTTACCACCAGAAACTATATTCTGGGTTACACATCAAGCCTCAGAAATTTTGAAAACAGAAATTAGAAAGCAATAACAAAAAATATACCTGAGAATTTCCAAGTTAACCCACATATTTCCTATAGACTATATATCAAGGAAAAAAATCAGAAAAGATATTAAAAGATATTTTGAATAGAGGAAGATATGAAATGATACTAATAACACATTTCAAGATGCAGTTAAAGCATCAAGCAGAGAGAAATTTGGCACTATGTGTGATTAAAGTTAAAGAGGAGAAATATTTAAGATCGTTGGTCTACCTCCACATTTTATGAAACTAGAAAAAAAGAAGAAATTAAACCTAAAGTCGGGAGAAAAAAAATAAGTAAAGATAAAAGCAAAAACCAATGATATGGAGGCCGAAAAATAGAGAAAAGCTGTCAAACCAAAAATTGATTCCTCGAAAGGATAAATAAAATTAAAAGCTCTCATTAAATTGACCAGCAAAGGAAGATAGAAAACATAACTTGCTCGTGTCAGGAATAGAAAGGGGGACACACTACAAAGGAACTCACAGATGAAAGAGGCATCTCGTGAGAAGATTGAAAAGTTCATGAAAGAATGTAACAAATACGTTGTTATGTTAATGAACCTGAAAACTTAATTGGATACAAATGAACAAAGCTGGCACATACCACAGATAGGAATTATGACTAGATCTGTATTTGTTAAGAAAAAATAGTTTTTATTTAACAACTTTCAAAGAAAGCTCTAGGTCCAGATGGCATTACTACTGAATTCTATCAGATGTTTGAAAAAATAATAATAACCATCTTATGAAAACTCTTTCAGAAAATACAGGAGGGGACGCCTGAGTGGCTCATTTGGTTAAGCACCTGACTCTTGATTCTGACTCAGGTCACGATCTCAGGGTTGTGAGATCATTGGGCTTCGTGCTCAGAAGGGAGCCTGCTTGAGATTCTCTCTCACCCTCTGCCCCTCCCCACCCTGCTCCTCCAACAAATAAATTAACTCTTAAAAAACAGAGAAAGAAAGAAAGAAAATATAGGAGAAAGCAACGTTCCTTAATTCATTTTGGGAGATTGGCATTATTATGAAACCAAAAAAAAAAAAAACACACAAGAAAAGCAAAATTGCAGGCCAGTATCCCTCGTCATCATATATGAAAATGTTATTAACAGAAATTTTGCAAATCAAAGCCAGCAGCTCATGAGAATGTTAACATATCATAACCAAGTATGTGTATCCCAGAAATGCTAGGATACAGCAGTAACACCTAGTTAGCTTGACATTTAAAAAAAAATCAATATATTTCACCATCTTAACAGAGAAAAAAGAAAAATCATCCAATTCAATAGATGAAGAAAATGTACTTACCAAGATTTAATACTTAATCATTATAAATTTCTCAGCAAGGCGAGAACAGAAGATAACTTAATCAATCACAGAAGGGCTCCATGAAAAGCCACTGCTAATATTACGTTTTAGGCTGAAAGAGCAGCTTGCCTTGAGGTTTGGATCAGGCAAGGATGTTTACTTGTAACACTATTTAACATCATTCCAGAGGCTCCAGCTAGAGCAATATGACACAGAAAATACTGTAAAAAGGAACAAAGATTGGAAAGGAAGAATTGGAAAGGAAGAGACAACTGCCCATTGTCTCATTTGCAGATGACAAAGTTACGTAGATAAAAAGTTTCCCTTACCTGGAGGATTTTCTGCTTTACTGAAGATCTACTGATTCGAATGTAATCTCATCTAAAAAAATATCTTCACAGAAACATCTAGAATAATGTTTGATCAAACATCTAGGTACTGTGGCATAGCCAGGTTGACATAAAATTAATCATCACACCTGATTATACCCACTTTCCACTTCCTTTATGTCTGTTCCCAAGATGCTGATTGTGGCTGGAGAATATTACAAACCAGGGCTGAGTGGATGCATTTCAATGAGTGACCACACATCTGAAACAGGCATTAATCCAACGAGATAACCCTTCCATGTTTTCCAAGCAAATTTACCTTTCCAGCTCTAGAGATGATGGCTTAACAGCTTCCCTTTCCTCAAGACGACCCCACCCCAACCATATTCTCTACTGATGACCTCACCTTACATTGCAAAAAAGATCGATGGTATCAGACATAAACTCTCCATCTTAACTGCCCAGTGATGCTGGCCTTCCTGTGTCTGCATCCACAGTCCCTGACTCCCTCATTTGATAGAATGAACAACCAACTCATCCCTAAAACAAACTCCTCTTCTTTTGCCCCCTGCCCCATGTGCTCCTGCCTTCCCAAGGACTGTTTCTTCCAGTTGCCCTCATTCTATTCCGCACCATCTTCCCCTCTACTAGATCATTCTCATAAGCCCGGAAATTTGCCATCAGATATCCACCCCAAACTAAATCCCCCAGCCCATGCCTCCACTTACCCCCAGCTACCTGCCCTTTCTCTATGGGTGTTCACAGCAACACCCCTCTAAGAGTTTCCACAGTGTAACTACAATTGTCCCTCTCCCTCATTCACCTGTCACCACCTCTGCGGGGCCTCGGAGATCATCCTAGCTAAGGACCTTATCCCAGTACTTTCTATTGTTTCCTGTATGTTTCCTCTTTAGAGAACTTACTACGTATACATGTATCTATTTACTCACTCCTGGGTGTGAGCGTTTGTTATCTATCTCAGCCACTAGAACGTAAATGAACTGAGGGCAGGTCTTCAGGCCACATCCGTAGCCTCTGCCTGCCTATCACCATCTGAACATCGCACAGCTTAATGGCCACTCTTTCCAAGCAAACTGCAGCGGGGCTCCCATCCCTACCTGGAAGCGAAATGGGGCTAAATATAAAGGAGCCTCGGATGGAGCCTGCAAATGCGGTTCTGGCTAAAAACAGCACTTAACAATTTACATAACAAAGCAGGGCACTTCACTTCTGAGTCGAAAGCACCTGCATTCTCAGAGTTGCCTGGGAGGACTGGGGAGGACATTGGCTTAATATTCTTCACCAGGTAGGGGACTGCTTCTAAGCCCTGGAACCGCCTCCCCCAAAGGCCACCTCTGGCTCCAGCTCTCCGGGAGGGAAAGCTGCCCCTAGCTTTGAAAAGAGAGAACTTTTTTGCTCTTTGTATTCCTGCTGTCGGTTTGCTTTTTGTTTTGGCTACCCCTACTCACCAAGGTTTAAAAAAACAAAAAACAGAGCGGGGGGGGGAATATCCGTCTTCCTGGTTCTAGGCATGGTACCCTATAGCTAAATGTTCCACACATTTATGTAGTTTCCTTGGGATAATATTCCAGATGTAGGTGTGCAGAGTCCAAGGGTATGCACAATTTTAAAGGTTTTGAATAGGAATGCCAAATTGCCCTCCAGAAAAGCAGAAAACACTTTATCCTCTCTCAAGCCAGGACTGAGAGCCCTAGCACCCCATGGCCTCGCCTGCACGGCACATTATTCTTCTCCAGCTTTCCAATTTGAACACCGGGGTACTCTCCCCTCCGCAGGGGAGGGGCAGAGTTGGCTGGTGCTGGCTCCCCCATTTCCACAGGTGCTAAAACCCTTCCTCACACCCCGATCACGCCACTGGCATGCGTTTGGAGGAAGGCAACCCCACTCGCCTCTCCCCCTGCCTTGCCAAGGCTCTGGGTACTTTGTGAAACCCACCCGAGCTCCCTCCTTGGAAGAGAAGAGGTTAGGAAGCACACTCTGCCCCCCGGGGTCCCTGACCCGCCACCCTCTCCCCTTGTAACACCACATCCCCCCAGCTGCCCCCACAATAATGGACACATTTTCAGCTTTCTCAGGTCGGGCAACTTATCAAAGAGAACTCGAGGGTCTCATGCAGAGCTGCAAGTGAATCTTAGCGGCTTACTGCAAAGTACGTCATGCAGGGACTTGTGTTCCATTTTCATGGATTATGGCCTCTGCCAGACCCTGGGAAATGAAGTTAGTAACCAACGCACGCAGGGCTCTGCTGAGCCGTGGAAACTTTCAGTGGCAAACAGATTGTCTTCTTTTATTTCCCTCACAATCTTGCTAGTATTTTGAAGAAGGTGATGGAATACACAGGCATTGTGGCCAGAATCTACAGGGCTAAGTAGATCAGCAACGTGGCCGTTAGCCGTCGGGTGAAGAAGCAGGGCATCTAACAGGTGTGACCTTGCCTGTACCAGCCCTGTGCGCAGGCGCCCGCCTATGGAGCCCAGCGCACACCACACACGGCTCGGGCTTCTGCAAGCATCCTGGGTAGAATGCTCACAGCCTCATTAAGCATCAGCACCCACGCAGTGCAGATGAGGAAACTAAGACCCAGAGAAGAAAACCTCCAGATCGAAGTCCGCACTGTTCAGAGTGAAGTTCAAGGGTCACCAGCTGGGGCGTCTGTGGGAAATGCTGGGCCCCAGATGAGAATCAGAAGCTGAATTTCCACAGGATCCCTGGGAGATTCCTGAGCACGGTAGAGTTTGCAGAATAATATTTCGTCACGCAGCTGGGCAGGAGAGCACCTGGAATTTGAACGCTGGTCTCCAAAGTGCCCGAAGCCTGTCTGTCTTTCTATTATACAGGGCTGTTTTTCCTAGAGTTGAAAAATAGGGAAAGAAATTCTCTAGCTTCTAGCAGGGAGCTTTTATTGTACGACGGTATGACCGTTAGCTTGCTGGTGTGTGTGCATGTGTGAGAATCGTTTATTCCCTGTCTATCAGCCCAGGAACTCAGCGACTGATGTAGCAATATCTCTGCTGTAATAGGTACGAAAATAGAGGTGTTTTCACAAATAGAGAATGCCCGTCACATGCTCATCTGTAACGCTAAAGGAGTATTTACCTATCATTAAGATATGAATGGTTTATCTGGTACTATGTTGCGCGTAGCAGAAATCGTATTAAACGTGCAGCCTATTACGCTGTTCGACCATTGAGTTGTGTTCCAATCTTATGTAATATAATACAAATGATGAAAAATAAATCCAAGGCAATTTGTCAAGCAACCTCCCAACCTCACTTCCCTGTGCTGACTCAGTTTGGGTGGAAGGAACCAAATCCAGAAAGCCGTGTGCCACTCGGATCTTCTTCAGTGCCTGTCCCTAGCCCGTGTGGATTTTGTAGCACAGAGTTAGAGTGAATCTTGGGAAAACCTTTATTGTTTATTAAAAAAAAATAATTTTCTCTGTGATGGTACGCTCCCATGAACGCCCTGCGAGGCTTCCTGGACACTGAGTCATTTCCCATCTCCCAGTGTAATTGCTTCCCAAGCCTCCAAACACCTCCCCATCCCCCTCTTTCTTCTGCATGGCCACGATCCAGTTTTGCAAGGTTTAGTAGTGATATTTCCACTATGAATTCTGCCCTGTCTTTTTGTCTGCCTGTTTTATTTATTTTCGACTTTTAATGCATTAGTGTTCACTTACAGAAACACCAGAAAGCAATCTCTCTTCTTTAATAATGAATACACTCCGCAAGGAAATGTGGGTGCCTTACTCTCCATGTACTCTAATAACTAAAAAAGAAGGCAGGAGATAAGTTCTCTTTTGTTGAACACTTACTAGGTACTCTAGTGGTATACGCACATCTCACACACACACATGCACATAGCCACACACACACACACACACGTATACACACACGATAGCCATGCAGACACATATAGACACACATCTCACACATATGCACACGTGCATACACACGTACAGAACGTCACTGAGCCCACAAACAACACTTTGATGTTGGAATTAAGAGACTCACTTTGCAGTTAAGAAAACTGATGCTCACATTCTACTAATAAAACGTAAGTTAAAATCCTCTAGCATGATTTTTTTATTTTTTTATTTTTTATTTTTTTTAAGATTTTATTTATTCGACAGAGATAGAGACAGCCAGCGAGAGAGGGAACACAAGCAGGGGGAGTGGGAGAGGAAGAAGCAGGCTCATAGCGGAGGAGCCCGATGTGGGACTCGATCCCATAATGCCGGGATTACACCCTGAGCCGAAGGCAGACGCTCAACCGCTGTGCCACCCAGGCGCCCCTAGCATGATTTTTTTAAATGTTTGTATCAATAGCCCTTTCCCCATCAAGGGAGAATGTTCTTCATTGAAACGAATCTTTGCGTGCCTTTATTTATTTATTTATTTATTTATTTATTTATTTATTCATTTGGGCCAGTCGCACACCAAGATAGAACTAAGTGATGGATTTGTGAGCATTTCTATCCCCGATGAATACAAATGGCCTCTTCAAGACTTTTCAGATGCTCACATTAAAAAAAGAGGGGGGGGAGTGGAATTCTACCTAGAGCATATCATTTTGAATTTGACTTACCGTAATTGTCTTCTTGCCGGCACAATTTCGTATTGATTATAAAATTATAGAGTGCTGTGGGGGCTACTAGAGAATTTTAAGCATGCAGGGATGACGAGACGCACTCGAACACACAAATTCCACCAGTGAGCAGGTGAGACAAGTGTTTACATGATGAACTCTCGGGATATGAAGCAACAGGGTTTTCATCCTACATCAGGGGGAAAATCGATGGGCGATTAACAACAGGAGGAAGGGCCGTAGCTGCTGTGTGCTGCTTGCTACCTGCTTGCAGGAGGGAGATGTCGCTTGTGGACCAGAATTTCCAAGAGTCCTAGCTGGTGCAACGCTGGGGACGGTAGTGTGCTAGGCAACAGGGAGCGGCTCGGGCTCTTGGGGAAAAAAATGGTCTTGATTTGTAGAATGTGTTGATTTCTGTAGTGTAAACACTTCCACTGTGGACAATTTTAAGCCATCAGTGGGATGCCACGGACGCAGATTTGGTAGGACATGCGCCCAAGTGGCCCCCGTGAGCTGCCAGGTGGTGCGCACGGTCTCCCGCACAACACCGGTTCAGGGTGTCTCTATAGCACTTCACCGGGTGGCACCTTGTGGAAGTTTGGACATCCTCCAGGAAGCAGACATCAAAACTGCGTCTGAAGTGTAAGAGATTTATCAGGGGACGTGGCTGTGAGGGACAAAGGAGGGAGCAGCAGCACTGGGAGAGGGGGACCTTCAGACTGAGCTGTGGGCCGGGCACCTGTGAGTGGGGACAGGGAAGGAAGGAGGGTGGGTCTGAAAAAGCCTCTGACTGCAGACCTTTCATTGTAAGCACAGAGCAATTACTGGCTTGATAGTCAGATCTTGCCTTCTAAACCTGGAAGGACAAGTTGACTTTACTTCCCTAAGTGCTGTTTCTTCCTCTACAATGTGGATGTAATAATCAAGTGATGATTGGGATTTGGGATTTTATCCTAAGCTTTTTTTTTTTTTTTTCCTTCTGACAAAAACAAGATCACGGGGGTCCTCGTTGGCTAGTCAGTCAGTGCTTGTGACAACAGAACTGTAACGTAATCTTCTGTTCTCTGGATGCATCCAGTTCAGCCGGATTAAGCAACAGATTCCTAAACCCACATGTTTTTCCTGGAGGTTGTTGGCCCGAGAAACTCAGAATTGCACCAAGAATAAAACAAATACAACATTTAGAAGGATTGTCTAGAAGTGAATACAGATAGAGTGGAAGGGCCATGTTCCTTGGAACCAAACTGAGCCACTTACTTACACTTCCTCAGGCTGTGCCCCTCTGTGAAGCTGTCACACCCCCTCTGAACTGGTTCGTTGGAAACATAAGAGCACAGCATGGTGAGTGAAGAAAGGGGTGCCTGTTACCTGTGGTCATCGCACTGTTCAGATTCTATGCTGAGGAGACAAAGCAAAATGCTGGCGTGCTTTATACCAAGATGTACTTTGCAGGATGATGCATTATGGATGAAAATAAAATTTAAAAACAACTTGGGGGACACTTCAGTTGTTTAATAATGAAAGACGCGTAATGAACTTATCAATGGTGTCTCAATACTGGTTGCATATCAGAGCCACATAGGAACTTAAGAAAAAATCCTGAGGACTGTGTTCTATCCCAGAGACCCTGAATGAGTTGGTCAGGGGTGTGGTACCCAGTCACCTGAGTTTTGCAACCCCCCCCCCATTTCAAGGTACAAGTTCCCAAATATGATAGGATGTTTTAAAATCATAAACATAAGATTATTGAGCATTTAAAATAACACATGCAGCACTTATGTGTAGCTAAGACGGCAAGGAACACCAATAATGTGAAGTGATATGCGTAAGTAGAGGATAGGAGGGGGAAGTAATTCAAGGTAATATATTGTTTCTGAGCAGTGACGTTCCTTTTTCTTTTCTTTCCTTCACAAGAGAAAGTTTATTTTTATCTAATTTTTTTTTATTTGGCTATGGTTGACACATTCTTTTTGTTTTATTTTGTTTTTAAGTAAACTCTACTTGCAACGTGGGGCTCGACCTCACGACCCCAGATCAAGAGTCACACGTTACCCTGACTGAGCTAGCCAGGTGCTCCTAGTTGACACATTCTTAATGTGGTCTTTCTCTACTTATTTTTTCTGAACTTTGAAAACTTTCTCCCATGAGCATGCATGGCCATAATGTTCATAAGGAAAAAATGTGCCCAGAGTTTACGATTAGCCATAGGCGGAGAACCCCGCTCCGAACGAAAAGGACCAGATCAGGGGTCTGTCCTCTCTATCTGTCCGCCAGCCCGGTTACCAGCCCCTCGCCCGCATCTGACAGCTCCTCCAGAGTAGGGACCGTGCCTCTTTTGGTCATTCTCTCTCCTGCTCCTAGTACAGGGCTTCGTGCTTAGGTGGCACTTGATAACTGTTTGTTACATGCATAAAGAAATGCTTCCCTGGCATTTAAATGGTATTTAAGTTGATGTGCCATCATTTCATAACCGAGAGATAGCAAACACTCCAGACCTTATTTTGCAGGGCTGTGTGCTCAGCGCTGCAGGATTCTGATACACGGAGCCTGCTTATTCATTCTATCGGTTCGAGCGTGATTTTTAATGTGTCTATAAAGAGAGGGTTTCGAGTTCAATTGCAGCGTCATCTCCTGCACGCACACCCTTATTTCTGACCGTGCTTTCCTCCTGGTGGCTCAGCCTGGGTTTTACGACCCTTCCACACATAATAAAGCATCCAAACAACTTTTTCACGTCATCTTCAATGAATTCAGAGAATGCAACAGTTTGCACCCTCCTCTGTGCACGGTTTATGGCTTCTGCTTTCCCTCTACAAGACTGCAGCGAGTCCGGCGATAAATATCTGTCCTGCGGTGCTGAGTGTGATAAAGTGGCTTCTTCCAAGACCCATGGGCCTCTCGTAACTTACTCAGCCGGAGAAAGAACACGCCGACGCGCCTTGGTTTTATTTTTCTCCTTAATGCTACCAAATTCCCCAACGCTGAGATTTCCGCCTGTCACCCCACCGAGTCAACGCCTGTGAGATTAAACTTACAGCGAGAACACACACACCTTTTGTCATAGAATGATTGTCACAAGTGGCCTCATACCCTGATTCCCATTTGTTGGAAGGAGCGAGTGGATTAAAACAGGTGGAACGGAATACAGAATTCAGGCAAATGGAAAGGCGTGCGTAAAGAAATGGGATCTGGTTTCTAAAGCCAATGGAGCCACTCAGAGTGTGGTGGAGCTCAGTCTCAGAGCACCCGTGATTCGTGGTTCCCATCGTATCTCCTGCACACGGAGGAAAGTGTAGAGATGTTTTCACTTTCAGCTTTAAGTCACCCTTAGAACCATGAACGCCACATGGCAACCCACTTCTTTTGCTCACCTGTTTCACCAGAGTTTCTTGGGTCCATCTGGGGCAGTAGACACCAGAATAGCATCACCCCTAGACCCAGACCCCGGGGGCTCAGCGTCGGGCCCCGCCCTTCAGAGGGTCCTCCTGAGCCCTCCTGCAGCATCAACCATCCCCTCAAGATGAGGGCTTCCTGGGGCCTAAGGGACCCGTCCATGCGGGGCCCACTTGCCCTACCCAAGATCCTGGGGCCCCTTGCCTACAGCCCCAGGCCTATTTCTGGCCTATGCTGGCCTCTTCCATGAGTGCATCCTACTGGGGGGATGGTGCCGCCAGTGGGCAAGGATCAGCCGCCCCCTCTGCTCTGTCCCCCACGTGCCCACATGCAAGGTCAAGTCAGGGCCATGCTTGGTCTCCGTCCGAACTCTTGCTTCTGTCCCACGTGTATCAGTATGGCTCTGACCGAGGCGGTCAGACTCCCCACCCTAATGAGCACGCGTTCCCACAGGAAAGGGAAGGAGCTCTGATCTATATAGATTAAAATACACACACGATGCTGGCTAGTGACAAGTGTAAAAGACTTGATTTAGGTAAAATAAACTCATTGGAATGAACAGACCATCACTAAATTTTCCTTTACACACACACACACACACACACACACACACACTCTTCCTTTATTAAGGCATTTGTTCGTGGGTAAAAGAGAAGCATGTCCCTTAGGGAGAATACCAAAGACCCCTAAAGACAAAAATTAAAGTAAGATATAATCCCATCATTCAGAGGCATCCACTCTTGGTGTAGTTGCTGAGGCTGCCTTCTTGATTTTACCATTTCCGAAGTCTTAGTGCACACGACCGCACTGGACGCAATGTGTATCCCCCCCCCCACACCGGCAGGGCAATTAGACCCATTCTGAGGACGAGCTGGTTGAGGCCCACAGAGGGCACCTAGAGGCCTGCGCTCGCTCAGCTGCTCTGTGGCAGAGCTGGGACTTAAACTCACATCTTCTGAATGTGGCTCATGGTTTTATCTGCCAGACTGATTTTCAGGATTGACCTACCATCTACATTAAATAGATAACTATGGGTATGCATACAGTTACAGATACGGATGTGCCTATGACACAGACAAAACTGTGTTCTGAAGATACCAACCAAGTAGGGGAAACTATGACTAAGCAGATTCCACAATGTTTCTCCAAATCCAGATTTAGCCAGACGACGTGGTGACTACAGCTGTATCCAGATAGATGTACGTACAGATGAATCCCTAGCCTGCTGGCATTGACGGGGAGATATGGCTTCCTACCCCGGTCCTTTTCTCGTGAGTCTGTGATTCACCCTCCAGAGTCTCAGGACAGCATGGGGTAGAGACGTGCTGGTTAGACAGGGACCTCATCGTTATGATGGCACCTCGAGCTCGTGAGGCCGGACGGGACACCGGACCTTCCGTGGGCTCCCTCTTGGGGCAGCGGCCACTGCAGACATCACCCAGTGGGGGACGGCATCGCCATCCTTTGCTGACCTTTGTCAAAAGAATTCTGTTTCTCACTCTTTGTATGAAACGCTTGGAAGAGGTTTACCATTAGCAGAATCTCTCGAATGTCTTATTCTTTGCAAGGGAAGGAGGAGACAGTTTACTAAAACTTGCAAACAAGAGGAATGTACAGTGTAAAAACCACAGGACGGCAAAGCAAGGGAAGGTGGAGTTCTGTGCGGCGGGCCGTGCTGTGGTTGCGACCGATACGGATCAGAATGTTTCCGTTGTGCCAGAGAAGTGAGAAAGCAGTTTCCAAGTGTGAATGTGAACATCATGGAGATCTTTCTACCAGGGTCTTGACTTCCCAGCTCTGGCAACCTGGTTGCAAGGAACCGGCAGTGTTATCGTGCTGTATTATTGACATGTGACATCGGCCCTCGTACGCACTCCAGCATGCATCCCACAGATGACCTCCCTGAAAGAGAACGGCACCTTGCCACGTGCCTCCGATATTCACGGAATAAAATTAAAGCCACTGAGCGCTAGTTGCCAACCAGCATTTACGATTCCGAACGCTCTCAGTAGCCCCTGCACCTGGAAGGTGGCTCAAAGGGGGAAAGACAATTGAATAAAACATTGATCGACGTGTATTTATATCTCTACTTATATGACACTTTCATAGATCAGAAATCAACTGGAGTTTTTCAAAAAGCACTCAGATTAAGGTCTGATTTTGCATAGAGTGTTAAAGACAGGGAGAAACAGCTCTCAGCAGCCCTCCTTTCCTTTTGGGGGTGGGCTCCCTGCAGACAGGGAGGGGTCCTTAATTCATACCCTAGAGTTCAAGAAGAAGGCAGGCACTGCTTTTGTTCTATTTTTTATTTTTTTTAAAGATTTTATTTATTTATTTGACAGAGAGACAGCCAGAGAGAGAGGGATACAGGCAAGGGGAGTGGGAGAGGAAGAAGCAGGCTCCCAGCGGAGGAGCCTGATGTGGGGCTCGATCCCAGAACGCCGGGATCACGTGCTGAGCCGAAGCCAGATGCTTAATGACCGAGCCACCCAGGCACCCCATATGGAAGAGGGAAATGGTATCCTGTTTCCAGAAGCTGTGTTTCTCCTCTGGTTGGTGTGGATCTCTTCGCGCACGCGCCGAGATCACCCCTGAGGTCGGAAGCTCTCTGTCCTACCCGAGATTGCTGCCCACACGGGCATGATTTATTCTCCCCTCACCTTGGTTAACATGACTTCACTCTGCCAGAGAGTCCTCTTCGGGCCAGTGGCTTGATTCTTTGATTGTTCACTGCAGAGACTTCCTGAAAAAAACCGTCCGTTCTTCTGCAATGTCCAACGGCCACGGCGTATCCTCACATTCTTTTAGTCTCTTGGTTCAGAGACTCTCACGTTGCTTTTTCCATCCCTTCTGGACTGCTGTCTTGTGACCCATACCCAACCCCAACCACATCCCCTCCACATTGGAAGGCCGTGTTTAACCCGAACTGCCAATCCTGAATAAACTGCAGCCCGGCCTCCCATCTCGGAGACACGGCCTACACCCTTCCCAGGTTCCCTAGTACTCCAGGAAGCCATGAACTTAGCGTCTTCCTATAACAGGTTGTGTTGGTGGTATACAGGGAGCCAGCATTCAACAGGATAAACGTCCCAAATAATAGAGTTGCCATAGGATTGCATGTGACAGTGGGTGTGCAAAGAACTTTCAAACCTTAAACACAGAGAAATAAGGTCATTGTGCTCTGGAATGTGGTCTCAAAGGAGGGAATGGTATAGAGAGGAGGGCCTTTACCTGTGGCTTCTTTATTTAAATACTGATCTAAAATATATGCATTTCTTGTCCAAAATTAATATGGATCTAAGATACAAATAAGTTACAGTAATGGTTCACATTTTTCCTCTTTTAGTTCAATTACTTTGTTGCAAAATCAAAATGGATGTGCCTCCATTCCCAAGGGACATTTCAATTTAGAAATTTGTTTCTTTTAGCCCTAGGTCCTTGAACCATTGTATGTAATAAACTCTTAATTTTAGAATTTGGTTTTACAAATTACATAAGCTACAGAGATTTATGTTTTACAGTTTAATGTGAATTTTTGAAAAATGAAAAAAGAAGTCATGAAGTAAACCATAGGAGAGTTAAGCTCTTTAGTGGCAATGATCATTTATACATGGAAAAATCATAGAATCATAGCCTTAAAAAGTGATTTTTTTTTTTACTTACGTTCATTCAAATAATTTTTTCTAAATATCTGCTGTATGTCAAGTACGTTTCTCAGACTCTGCTCCCCAAAAGTGGGTAAAAAACACGAAAAAAAAAAAGTACACAAAAGCAGCCAAGGACAAGACAAGAGGTGAGAAGCTTCCTGAGAGTTTTGTGGTTTAAAAGCCAAGGACACTGAAAACGAAAGGAGGCCATTCCTAACTCCCTTTTGAAGGAAGAAGGTGAGGAAACAAGAGGGAGGCGTTCTATTCAACAAGATTTCCTGGAGAATGTGGCATTTCTCTTGGTCCTTGACGTCTGGGTCAAATGTCATCATGTAGACTTGGATGGAGAAGGATATCCTGGGGTCTTGGACCCCAATGAACAAAAGCAAGGAAGAGGGAAGCAAGACCTGGCAAGATCCATGTGGACAGAGCAGGAGGGATCAAGAGAGCATCAGCAAAAGACAGATGAGGCTGGAAAGATGGTTGGTGCTGGCTGTCCTTGTGGCGAACTATGGTGAGCTAGAGGATTCCTCCCACCCAAAGACATGTCACCCCCTACGTAGACTTCGAAGTCAGGTCAATGGGATATGGAGGCACATCTTTTCACTCATTCATTTTACCAATTTATCCTTGGTACCCCTTGTGTGCTAGTCCCTTTCTAAGTGTGCGGGTTCAAGTGGGCATAAGAGATCGACATAATCCTTCATCTTGGGGAGTTCCCAGTCTAATTGGGGGAAGTGTCCATTAAACAAATTAATGTACAAATAATTGTTAGGGTTTTAAAGGGAATAGACATAGTGAGAGGGAATAACAGAGGCTCAAGGGGGACAGAGTATTCTGAGCAGCATTGTCCGATGGAACATTCTACAAAGAGAGAAATCTTCTGTCTGCAACGTGGGACATAATAACCACCAGCCACATATGGCTACTGAGCACTTGAAATGTAGCCACTGAGACTGAGCATCTGTATTTTTAATTTCATTTCATTTTACCTAATTTGAATTTAAGTAGCCACACGTAGCTTCTGGCTATTGTATTTTCCTCACAGTCCACATGCACAGAATAAACGTCAAGCCCATTGACAGCAAAAATTCTTTTCAGTCTGGCAATGCTTCTTCAGCCAGGCCTCCACTAGCAGCATGTGGAAGTGAATGCTTTAAACAAACAGCCTTATAAGCTTGGATGTGACAAGTCCCATGTGCAGGGCTCAAAGCAAACTGCTCTTCTGTTTGGGGACCGAGACATGGCCAGTGGGGAGACAATGAGTTCACAGGAAATGTTTATGGAAGGACTGGATGGGAGAGGAGACCACCGGGGGTTCCCACCTTGCCCGAAGGACAGGGTCACCCTGGGTGGGGTTAGCAGGGTGGGTGTTCAAGTGCGGGAGCCGTGGGGGTGGGGATGGACGGGCTGCTGAAGATACTGAGGGAGGGGAGTTGGTGACAGTGTGCAGAGAGCGGTCCTCAGGCTTCCCCACTGCACTGCTTGTCCTTTCTGGAGGAAAGGACCCCCAGCCTTTCCAGGTCTGCACAGGTAAGGTTGGGCAACCCGGAAAATGGAGAGGGGGGTGGGGTCTTCGTGCTTGAGACTCAAAGCAAAGCTGAGTTGTCGTTTCTCTGCCACCCCTAGCGTACCTTGTCCCCATTCTAGAAGGAGGGCAGGGCCACTCGTAAACAAACGGCCATTTGCAGGTGATGGATTGAGAGTCGAGCGCTTTGTAACTGTCACAATAGGCCTCTGGACGGCACTGTGAAGCAAATATCCTCTCTGAACAGATTAGAAACATCTCCAAAAGTGAATGAGACTTGCCTAAGGGTCCCCACCTGGTGAATTGGAAGCTGACACTCAAATTCAACCACGTTTGCCCCCAGACCCTCACCCATGCCCATAAGACAGACTCCCATCTGTCTGCTACCTGGTATGTCCCCCGTGCACACCGGGTACATGACACCAGCTACGGCTTCTAGACCAGGAAACTGAGGCTTGCAGAAGGGCAAAGCAACAAAGCTGAGATTCCAATTTGGTTTTGCCTGACTCCAGAGCCTACAGCATCTTTGCCCTTGGGCTCTGCTTCCCACAGCAGCACGGACCTTGGAGACATGTCTTCTTCAAAGTCCTTTATTTTATAAAAGCCAGTATTGCTTGAGATTGGTGCTTACATATTCTGGACTTGGAGAAACATGGGTAGGAATTCCAGCTCTAGGACAAATCCAGTACCTGGCATTCATAGTAATAACAATATCATATGATGATACCATACAACACGTATCACATTCCTCATTACATATTATATTATTTTTATTCTAATTACGTAATACTAGACAATACTACATTATTACATACCTATCATGCACAATATCTGTGTTCACATTTATTGACATATATGATATAATATAGCATAACGCAAATAACAAAGTATTTAAATCATATTAATCCAGATTAGCGTAGGATGGTATAGTTCTATTATATTAAACTACTATTATATTAACATATACTATACATGTAATGACATATATGCTATATTGTGTTAGTGCCGTGTCATAGTTTTATATTAATGCATGATATAATATAATATAGTAATTGTCAGCATTGCTACATGAGCTCCTGGAAGCCCAGGGACATTGTGTAGCAGCACATATTTCAGGAGGGTCAGGGTCTGTATCCGAACCCCTCTTGACCCTCAGTCCCAGCACCCCAAGCTGGCCCTGGTGCTGTGAGCCCTGCCCCTTCCCAGCCACGGGGCTCCCATGCAATTGCACGAGGACTTCTGTCCAGCTCACATGGCCACCTGTGCCCCGCACTTTGTTGGCGCTCACCAGTGTTCCCCGTGGCCGTCACCCCTGCGTGTTGAGGCTTGGGAGGCCCCTCAGGCTCACGCTCTGTATGAACACAAGGGTCTTTTCCCTGCCAGGAGACCTCCCGTCCCCTCCCAGGGCTGGGCAGGCCTGGAAGTCACCGTTGAAACGGATGGGATTTCAAAAAACGAAAATAGACTAAATCACAATAAAGCGACCTGAGGGTTTGGATCAAGTTTCTGCACAAATGGTGATTAACTACATACCTTCAATGGAATGTGGGTTTGGCAAGAGGTGAAAGGCACATGAATGAATTTGTCTGCATACTTGGGAAGTGCTTTTAACTCTCATTTTCACTTGAAAAAAAAAATTTTTTTTTCTAGCCAATTCCACGTCCTTGCTCCCCCTCTCTCTATTCTATCCCTGGTTGACAGGGAGATAAGGTGAGAGGGACAGGGTCAGCCTGTCACTTAGCGCTCTGTGTGCTTAGGCAAGCCACTTTAACTACCTGAAGCTTGGTTTCTGATTCAATAGGTCTGGGTGGGGCCCAAGAACTTTCCCGTCCCACAAATTCCAGGGTGAGGCCCAAGCTCTTGCTCTGCGACCACACTGTGACCACAGCTGGACTGGGAGAGAGAAATGATTCACTTTTGAGTTCCACAGCAAGTTAAGACCGGGGCCGAGATAAAACCCAGGGGAGGTAGATAAAATTATTATTTGCAATTCTTCATGACCTTCCTGTATTTGAATTACACACTGATGGCTTTGTGTGTGTGACTTTTCACAACCACCTACCAAGTGGTATTTCCCTGCACCACTGGTATCTAGTTTGGCCACGTGACTTGCTGGGGCCGATGGAATAGGGTGGAAGGAGAGTGAAACAGTTCCAAGCCAGGACCTCAAGAGACATTGCTTCATTTGTTGACATTCTTGGATTCCTGCCATTAACAATGAGCAGAGCACGCCCCTGGTATCTCCAGTCCAAAGAGGAGGAAGAAGCACATGGCACAGCTGGTCCCTGGCTCTCAGTTAGGATGCAAGTCCAGTTGACCAATGTCCAGAATTAAAGCCACTCAGTCAAGGCCAGCCTGGTTCAGATGACCTGTGGACCCGTAAGTGAGATGTTTATTGTAAGCCACTGAATTTTGGGGTATTTTGTTATACAGCATTAATGCAGCAATTGCTGACTGATACACAGGTGTGCACTAGCATTATGCTGGGATCATCTTTCACCCAGAAAGGCAGAGAAATGTATCATGTAGTAAGCATCTACCACAGACCAGGACTGTGCTTGTAACCTTGTATCTAGAAATGGCTTGCTTCCATTATTTTAATAGGTGTCTCTCTGAACTCAGCACCCTTTAAAAAGTAGTTCCAGTAATTGGAGTTTTGTTTGTATATGCACCACTCTTTACCGATTTCTGTCGATCTTCCCCTTGATGTGTCTTGGATAGCTCCCTCCGGTCTGTCTGCCATGTGTCTCTGCTGTTTATGTTTAATTATCCTGGCTTAGAGGTCACTAAAGTTTCTGCTTACAGTCTTTCTAACTACTTGGTATCCACGGTGGCACTGCTTCAGCCAAACACGTACTTGGAAAAAAAAAAGAAAAAAGGAAAGAAAACCTAAAATCTGAACTTCGGGATGGAGGAGATAGGCGACTTGTTTTGTTGCTTCTCATTTTAGCGGGGAGGCAAGGGGGTGTCTTTTCTTCTTATGAATAGGCAGGACTGACATAAAAAAGTACTTCGAGAGCTGAACTCTTCCACTGAACACAAATGCAGAGAAATTCTGTATATCTTTAAATGTTTTATATGTCCCCGTCATATATAATTTATTATGTTGTGAAGCTGAGTCCTTCTTTGAATGAAAATTTTACTGTCAGAGCCTGGGGTACTTTAGTTTGATGATTTAAAACTCCCAATGCACTCATAGCAAATAGCACATTTTTATGACAGTGTGTTTGTCCAAGAGGTCAGCTTTCAGCACAGTGGGAAATTTCCCCCGGTAAAATTATTTCAAAGAGAAATATGTCTCCCAGCCTAGTTCTTCTTGCAGAAAATGCAGGTGCAATTCCAGATAGCACTGGGTGTCCATCTTTCAAGAAGGCACTGGGCAGCGGGGCGGCCCGTTCATCTTGTGATTTGGGACTGAGGCTGCAAAGATGCTGTTTGACTCTTGTCTTTGCCCTCAGTTGGCTGAACCTCATGGTTTGCAGCCCTAATAGGAGCTTAATGATATCAACTTTCAGGGAATTATTTGTGAGGATTAAATGAGATGGTAGTTTGTCAAAATGCCCAGTCACAATTATTGTTATACTACATTGTTCCACAGACCCCACTTTAAAATGAAATCAGCCCAGCAATGAGATGTGACAACATACAATATAAAAATGGGTCTAGCCAGCTATTAGACAAAGATTTCTAAAAGTCCAGTCAGTACTGTAAGGATTCAGCAGCCAGTGACATGAGCAGCAAGGGAACAAGTAAGGAAATTTTAGTTATGAAAGTTTGATGAGGAGAGTGGTTTGCATCGAGGAAGTACACTCTGGTGCCCCAGCCTCAACCATTCCCCTGTCTTCTGCACTGCTGAAAGCTCCAGACTAGGAAAGGTAACAGACTTTCATTGATTCATTCATCCAGCCAGCCAATCATCTATACAACTATCCATCATCCATCCATCCATCCATCCATCCATCCATCCATCCATCCAACCATACATCCATCCATTCATCTATTCATCCATCCATCCATCCATCCATCCATCCATCCATCCACCCATCCATCCATTCATCCACTCATCCACCCATCCATCCAACCATCCATTCATCCATCCATCCATTCATCCACTCATCCACCCATCCATCCATCCAACCATCCATTCATGCACTCATCCATCCATCCATCCAACCATCCATTCATCCATCCATCCATCCATCCACTCATCCATCCATCCATCCATCCACTCATCCATCCATCCATCCATTCATCCACTCATCCACTCATCCACCCATCCATCCATCCAACCATCCATCCATCCATCCATCCATCCATCCATCCATCCATCCACTCATCCATCCATCCATCCATCCATCCATCCATCCATCCATCCATCCATTTACTCATCTATCCATCCAGCCAGCCAGCCAGCCAGCCAACCATGCATCTGTCCATCCATCATCCATCCATCTATCCAACCATACATACATGCATATATCCATCCATACATCCACCCACTCACCCATCCATCCATCCATCCACCCATCCATCCATCTATCCATCTGTCCATCCAGGTATTTACTTATCAATTTAATCTTTCCATTAGTCAATTTACAAGCAGTGAAAGAAATTTGAGACAGATACTAAACTAGGTTCTGTGTACACCAAAACGTAAGTCTGACTATGTGGCCTCCAGGTATTTAGAGATTAGTTGAGGGGCAAGGAAGGTAAAGCCATGTTTTCTAGGCAGTGGGCTCCACGTTAGAGAAGAGGCATGAGATGCTAAATAAGCCGTGAGCAGGGACACTCCCTCCAAGCTAGGCAAGTCCAGGAGGACTTCCAGGTACCTGAGCTTATTTGCAAGAGAGAGAGAGCTAGAGCGAGCACAAGCAGGGGGAGTGGCAGGCAGAGGGAGAAGCAGACTCCCCGCTGAGCAGGGAGCCTGATGCAGGACTCCATCCCAGGACCCCGGAATCATGACCTGAGCTGAAGGCAGACGCTTCACCGACTGAGCCACCCAGGCAGCCTGAGGAAGGCATTTCTAAGAGAGGGCACAGCAGACACAAGGCTGAAAACGTAAGGCTCTTCCTGAGACTAGTGTATGAGTCAGCTTGGCCTGCTGTGATAAAATACCCCAGGCTGGGTGGCTTAAGCAAAAGAGATTTATTTCCTCACAGTCCCGAAGGCTGGAAGTCCAAGATACAAGGTGCCAGCAGCATTGGCTTCCGGTGGCAAGTCTCTTCGTGGACCAGAGATAGCCACATGTGTCTGCGTGTGGTGCTTCCTCTGTGCTCATGCAGAGAAACGGTTCTGGTGTCTCTCTGCCTAGAAGGACGCCAGTCCTACCCGTTCAGGGCTCCGCCCTATGACCTCATTTACCTTAATCACCTTCTTCAAGCTTTAGCTCCGGAAACAGTCATAATGAAGTTTAGGGCTTCAACCTATAGATTTTGGGGGGATACAATTCAGCTCATAACAAATGGTGACTTGGGGAGGTGTGTGGGAAGAAGAAGGAGAGGGAAGGCTGGGAAGGTAAGCAAGGATGAGCTCCATTCCAGTGGGCGCTGGGTCCCACGTGCACACAGGGCAGGTAGGTGCCTACCTCTGGCCAGAAGAAATCACAGTGAAGACACTGGAACCCTGTTGGCATTTGCATCCCATTCGGGAACCCCCCCCCATCCCAGAGAAAGCACAATAGTGGGTCACAAAGTCATGCTTATGAAGCTTTGCCTCCCACGGCTTTCTCCCTGAGCTGGAGTCTTCCAACTTCAGAAGACTGTAGATTTGATTGGGGACCGGCTCTCTCAAACTCCAGATGTACACTGATGGGTTTTGATTTAGGATTTCATTCCCTTCAAGATGATCCTAAGTAAAAGCTGTCTCCAGAGGATGCTAAATTCGTTTGGAAGTTCTGTGGAAGCAGATTAAAGCCATGTGCCTGATTCCTGCGAAATTTGCGAGAAGGGGTGCGGAGGCCCCCAGTTAAATGGCTGTGTGATCAGAGTCTCCTGCCCCCCCGCCCAGGGAGCAGGGTGGGTGCCCTTTTGGCACCGGAGCCGCCCTCCATCCCCCCCAACTCTGACTCTCTGCTGAACTTATTAAGTTGGTATCAAGTCAACGTGTCCCTTCTTGATAGTACACAAAATCTCGGAGGGCTGCAGAATCCCGCGTCTGTCCTCCTACCTGTCACTTCAGCCGCCTTTTAGTGATGTTAAAAGAAATCTTTACTGTCACTCATATCACCCATTCACTTTGTTCCCTAGCGGTGACACTCTGTTGTTTCTCCTGCCGCCACAACCGACTCCTGTGAATTAGCATTCGCCAAATTTATACATGCTCATTAGTCTGAATAAATTTAAAAGCTGCGGCTCCTGAGTTTTAAAAATGTAACCAGGCTTTTCCTTGGATATAATTGAGGCATCTTTAGAAAAGTAAATTACAGTCTGACTCCCAAGTAGACATTTTATGAGTTTAGAGTCAAACGGTCTCTTTGGGGCATCATTGGAGCTATAAATATCTTGGGGGGCTGGGAGGGATCAAATAATAAATCCCCCCCCCATTCTGCCTTCCCTGTTTACTCTGTTTTTCCACACACAGAACACCACAACCCCTTACCTGCTACCTGAGTCCTCGTCCTCGAATGGGGACCCTGGTTAATCTCTCTTCAGCTCTTTCAATAGACAAGCAGCAGGGTTTCTCCAACCCGCATCCATGGGCCAAATGCATCAGAACCACTGGGAGATGCTTGTTGGAAAACTTGCTTTCCTAGGCCTCCTCTCAGACCTCCAGAATCAGAAGCGCCACAGCCTGCAGGGCCTGGGAAACTCCGTGCATGACACACATCCCATCAGATTCTGGTGTTGGATCAAGTGGAATCTTTCTTCTGCAACCTTCGCAAAGACTTGAGAGCCATTTTAACTTAAGAGAGAAGCCAGACTCCGCTGACTGCACATGAGGACGCTCGGCAAGTTGTCTGTTCCCTCTGAAGGGGCCAATACTTACGCAGGGTGGTTTTAATGCAATGAAAAGAGATATTCATGGGATGCCTGGATGGCTCAGTCGGTTAAGGGTCTGCCTTCAGGTCATGATTCTGGGATCGAGCCCCGTGTCAGACTCCCTGCTCAGTGGGGAGCCTGTTTCTCCCTCTGCCTGCTGCTCCCCTGCTTATGCTCTCTCTCTCTCTGACAAATAAATAAATAAAATATTTAAAAAGAGAGTGAGGTATTCAAGTATATGCGGTTTCAGGCTTTGCCACGCTCTGAAGCATGGCTGCTACACAACAGAGTCCCGTCAGCGTTCTGCTCCCCAGAGTCAACCAGGCTATTAGTCATTGGAATCACCTGCATGTTTGGTCTCCTTGGTAAGAATACTTGCCAGTGAGGGGGTCTTCCTTCAAGGACTCTGATGTTAGTGTTCCCAGGTGAGAGCCACAGTTTTGGTGCTGGGAATGTGGCGCTGGATGCCCTCTGATAGGTACATCAGGTCATAAACTAAGTCGGATAGCAAAGATAAACAATGAAGGTACAATACTTTGCATTTTGGATGGTGATGGTTCCTTGGAGATAAAGCAAGGTAAGGGGTAGAGTGCCAGGTGGGGGACAGGGTTTTCTCAGGGGAACTTCATTGAAAGAAGACACTGTGCAAAGACCAGAAGGAGGGGGGGAACCAGACAGAGCTATCCAGAAGGAACGCAGAGCCCTCCCGAGGCAGGAAGGGCTGGAAGGCTCTAGTAGTGGGTCAAAATCTGCTTCTCCAGCAGGAAGACACAGGTGGGCAGAGTCCTGGAAACGTGTGCCCATCTGCCTGAGTCCCGCATGCCCCCAAATAAGCTCAGTGGGCACCAAGAAGGCAGGATCTGTTTCTAGAATCACAGGACAAAGTGGGAGGTACCAGTCTTCTTAGAAGTGGTCCATTTATCAGGATTAGGTTGGGTGGGCAGCAAAGAACCTTTACTATTGAAAGTCCTAAGAATGTTTGAAGGCTCCAAGAAGAAAATCCACTGGAGAGAGAGAGAAGGGGGCAATGACAGCCCCATTGAAGAGACATTTGCGTAGTAATAATAGTAAGCATTATTTATCAAACACCTACTGTGCTGTGGGGGGACATTCCAGGCATTCCACAACCACTAACCCTTCTGAAGCAGGTACTTTACAAAGGAGAAAGCCAGGTCAGAATGCAGAGAAGAGCCTGAGTCTGCGCGCTAAGAAGGGTAGCGGAGCTTCCAGTCTCCATCTGCTGACTCCAGAAGCCATTCCCGGCAGCCCTTAGCATGCCACCCCATGCCCCTGATTCCAGACAGTATTTACAAAATGAATGTTACTAAACACCAGAGGACACCATAATATTAAAAAGAAAAAGCTAACAAACACCCAGAGTGACCTTTCCTTCTGGGGCAGAGACAAGCCCAGTTTAACTCAGACGCATCCGTCTGCATAGCCACGCAGCCGCAAAGGCGTCATTGAACGTTGAACAGGGGTGAAGAGGTCTGGAGCTTCAGACTTGATGTCCGGAACTGAATCTGGCTGGGCCACTGTGAGACCTGGAGCAAGGTGGTCATCTCTCTATGCCTTAGTTTTCTCATCTGTGAAATGGGGATAATAAGAGCCACAACTTTAAGAATGCCCCAAGGGTTAAAGGAGATTCTCTATGCATCAGGCTCAGCACCCGACCTGGCACTTGGCACGCGCGCGCACACACACACACACACACACACACACACACATCTCATTCCGGCTGGCTACCCACAGGGACAGGCGGGGCATTTTCCTCTTCCATCCCATGTCCCACCTTGTGTTTCTATGGCAAGGGCAACTCTTACCCACTATCTGGTGCAGAGGGCATATGGCGTCTCCTCCAGAGTGGATTCCTTCAACATCCAGGCTCTGTTAAGTGTCCCTTCACACTTTGCACTACCTCCTGTCCCTTTATCAGGTCACCCTGCAGCACTTCCTAAACTCTGGCATAGCCCTATGTGACTCCTGAATCTTCACTCCTAGACTCTTGGAATTCCTTGAGATGATATTTTATTAAAATTTGCTCTGCAAAACTTAGGACAACACCACAAATGCTCCTTGGATGAAATCATTGATGTGAACATTGGACACAGTTCAGGAGAAGCTTGTCTCAAATGAACCCAAGACCTCCTAGAATCCTGTCATCACAAAGAGTAGGATTTTATTGTTTTTATTTTTTAAAAAGATTTATTTATGTATTTGAGAGAGAGAGCAGGGGGTGGGGCAGAAAGAGAGAATCTCAAGCAGACTCCCTGTGGAGTGTGGAGCCTGATGTGGGGCTCGATCTCATGACCCCGAGATCATGACCTGAGCTGAAATCAAGAGTCAGACGCTCAATGGACTGAGCCACCCAGGTGCCCCAGAGTAGGATTTTAGGACTGCAAAGTCCCTGGAGTGATAGTCATTGCAGATTGCATCACGACCACCCTTCATCATCTTTACGACGCCGTCTTCATCACCTTCATCATAGTCATATCATCATCATCTCTACGTCACCTCTATGTCACTGATGCCCTCCTTCTTCAAGTTTCTAGGGGCTTTGAGCACTTTGCAAATGTCTGAGGATCACGTCAAAGTTTCTTTTTGACCAGTTCTTCCAAAGTGGTTTAGGTTTTATTTATTCAGAGGAACCATTATTGTTATTATTATTTCAAAGATTTTATTTATTTATTTGAGAGCAAGAGTGAGAGGGAGGAGGAGCAGAAGGAAAGGGACAAGCAGACTCCATGCTGAACGCAGAGCCCAACACGGGGCTCGATCTCAAGACCTTGAGATCATGACCTGAGCTGAAATCAAGAGTCGGACGCTGAACTGACTGAGCAGCCCAGGTGCCCCAGAGGAATCATTATGCGTATCCAGTCCACTGGGATGCAGGCTCTCTGTTCTATGGGTGAACTGAGTAATGAAGCTGGAGGTTGGCTTGGAGTTTTCTGTGTTTAGGCATTTCCCCTGTGCAGGACTTCAGAGAGCTCTTGTTCTCATGTCTGCACCTGCCTGATGTCCTCCCAGATTCTGCCACCTATCCTGTGACCTTTTCCATATTAAGTTTGATGGTGGGTGAAATTCTGGGCAGATTGAGCAGACCCAGTGCTCCCCACCTGAAGCTTAAGTCCTTACATGTGTTTCAGTTTTGGGTGATGAGTACCTGGAGCTTTCGCTTTGGGCCTTTGGGGATTGTTTCTCCATAAAAGGACCCTCAAAGACCCCAGGGAATAATGTGATACTCTCAATAATTAGCACAATCCCTCCTCACTAAAAAAGCAAGTCTGGAACCAAACAAATTGAGATATAACCTGTCTGAAGGAGGGGAAAGTCAGCTTTGGGGATGACTTTTACAGAAATCACTTAATCTGCTAACATGTCAGAAAGGTCTGGCTACTGGCAATCCACATTAATAAAAAGCATAGATCTTGTAAATACATAGTTATATATGCATTTTCTATAAATTTTTTGAATGTGTGACAGTATGTTTTTAATGTTTAGTAAACATTTGCACATGGCTTTGTAAAAATAATCATTTTTAATTGAGAAAGCCAAGATATATTCTAAATTATCAGTTTAGCTAAAACCAAAGGATCTGGGGCGTATCAGTATCCTGTGACTGCCGTAACAAATAGCTACCAGTTGGGGGCTTAAATCAACAGAAAATACTCTCTCACGGTTCTAGAGGAGCCAGAAATCTGAAGTCAAGTTGTCAGCAGGGCCGTGCTCCCTTCAAGGGCTCCAGGAAAGGACCCATTCCTGGCCTCTACCAGCTTCTGTGGTTCCAGGCATTCCTTGGCTTATGGCCACATCCCTCCCACTCTGCTTCCTCTGCTCCCCTGCCCCCTGGTCCCCCCGCCCCCCCCATCAAGAGATCTTCTCCTCTTCTGTCCCAAACCCCCCTCTGCCTCTCTTGAATAAGATATAGGTGATGGCATTTAGGGCCCACCTGGGTAATCCAGGAAAACCTCCTTCCCTCAAATCCTAACTTTGCCGTATAAAGTAATACTCAAGGGTTCTGGTTACTAGGTCATAGACACATATTTATGGGGGTCTCCATTCAGCCCACGACATAGGGTAAATAGGTACTTGGTGCCAGAATATAAGAGGATTCAAATAAGTCACCTCACACCTGTCAGAATGGCTAAAATCAATAACACAAGAGACAACAAGTGTTGGCAAGGATGTGGAGGAAAAGTAACTCTCATGCACTGTTGGTGGGAACGCAAACTGGTGCAGCCACTCTGGGGAATAGTATGAAGGTTCCTCAAAAAATTAAAAATAGAATCACCATATGCTCCAGTAATCACTCGCCTGGGTACCTACCTGAAGAATCCAAAAACACTAATTTGAAGGGATACATGCACCCCTGTGTTTATGGCAGCATTATTCGCAATAGCCAAATTATGGAAGCAACTCAAGTGTCCATCAACTGATGAATGGGCAAAGAAGAGGTATAATCATACAATGGAATAGTATTCAGCCATGAAAAAGAATGAGTGTTGCCATTTGCAACAACAGGGATGGATCTAGAGAGTATAATATTAAGTGAAATATTCAGTTAGAGAAAGAAAAATACCATACGATTTCACTCATACGTGGGATTTTAAGAAACAAACAAAGGATTGGAGTGGGGTAAAAAGGAGAGACAGACCAAAAGGAAAAAAACAAAACAGGGGCGCCTGAGTGGCACAGCGGTTAAGCGTCTGCCTTCGGCTCAGGGCGTGATCCCGGCGATCTGGGATCGAGCCCCACATCAGGCTCTTCTGCTATGAGCCTGCTTCTTCCTCTCCCACTCCCCCTGCTTGTGTTCCCTCTCTCGCTGGCTGTCTCTATCTCTGTCGAATAAATAAATAAAATCTTAAAAAAAAAAAAAAGAAAAAAACAAAACAAATGGGCATTAAGGCATTAGGGAGGGTATGTGATGTGATGAGCCCTGGGTGTTATATATAATTGATGAATTATTGAACTCTACATCTGAACTTAATGATGTACTGTATGTTGGGTAATTGAATCTAAAACAAAACAAAACAAAACAAAAAAACACAGACTCTTAACTCTAGAGGACAAACAGATGGCTGCCAGAGAGGAGGTGGGCGAGGGGATGGATGAACTAGGTGATGGGGATTAAGGGTACACTTATCGTGATGAGCACTGATTAGGGCATGGAAGTGCTGAATCACTGTATCATACACCTGAAACTAATGTAACACTATATGTCAACCACACTGGCCTTAAAATGCAATTAAGAAAAATAAAAAAAGAACAGTACTTACTAGTTGTATGGTCATAGGCATGTTACTCTGGTTTCCTGAGACTTGGTTTTATTTTCTGTTAAGTGGGGTTAGTCACTGACATTGCATAAGTTTTTCCAGGGTGATTCAGTAAGATGAGTTTAAAAGCTACTTTAAAGTATAAATTTAGAGCTCAGCGTAAGGAGAGATTTTTAATATGTGTTAGAGTTGATAGCAAATTCACGTCCAGAGCATTTTTCCTTCTTTTTTTCTTACGTGTCAATTTCACATTCTTTTCCAGCTGCTTCAGCACACGCACTGCGACCTCCTCCAACACTCATCCACACACACTTCCCTTACTTATCTGCTCCTCGGTGGTCAGGGGCAATGAGTGGGTTAGCTCTGGGCTTCAGGGGCCCATCCACACAGATAAACCAATTTCCCAGGAGCCGCTCTGTGCTGCTAAGTTGGATTACACCGAAGTTGAAAGCCTGTGAAGAAAGCAGAGCAGACAGGAGAGTGAAAGTCTCAAGAACACTCCCTTTCAGAAGGTAACTGCACACATTCATTGCCTGGGGGAATGCTGGCTCTGAATCCAGGATTTGCCCAGCACTATTCAGGAGATGAAGTTCTTCATAGCTCTGGAATAGAAAGTCTGAGTTCTAATCCCAACTATGCACTTGCTTATGACCTTTGGTCACATTGCATCATCTCTCGAAGTCTCCATTCCTCATCTGTAATGGGGCTTACCTGCAGAGACATGAGGAGTGCGCAAGATAAGGTACACGAAATGCTTAGCATTCTGTTTAACATACAGTGTCCAGCCAGCCAGCCAGCTACCCATCTATCCAGCCAGCCAGCCAGCTACGCATCCATCCATCCATCCATCCATCCATCCGTCCGGCATGTGTTCATCGAACCAGGCAATGTTTGAAAAAAACGCAGGCATTTTAGAAAGCAAACAAATAAAAACTGGATCATTTCAGAAAATGACAAGTGCTAAGATAAAACACAAATAAACACAGTCACAGGATAATGTGCAATTGAGCCTTGAGGCCCTGAAAAAAAAGAGATCAGGAGAAATTTATGCAGGAGCCATAGGTGACATTTGCTGATGAATAAGGAGCAGGGACATTTGCTACTTTATCATGTTCGTGTTAAATATGAAGAAAGTCACCCCAACCTCATTCTCTGTACCCTTTGCCTTGCTGGTCTCGGGCTCTCAGCTGTAGAATGGAAGAGCTGGTGGGGATTGCCTACACCCTATGCTCAATGTCACCACCCCACCCCCACCCGGTCACCTCCTTCTGCAGCAGGTTCCAGCCCAACCCTGTCTGGAGATCTGGTTCGTCATGTATCTCTGGCATCATTTGGTCCTTACACAATGTGGTCAGTAGAAAAAAGACCCTCACCCGCAATGTCTGGGTGTTAATTCCTGGGACCTGTGGATACGCGTGGAGCCAAGGAGGGGGAGGGAATCAAGAGTCGGACACTGAACTGACTGAGCCACCCATGTGTCCCTGACCTCTACAATTTTAATACATTTGTGTTGTTTTATGACAGTAAGTCTGTAGTAATTTGGCACAGAAACCGTAGGAAATGAATGTAGAGAAAGTTTTGGAAGAATTAGTACATATTCACCGAATCGGACCCACTGCCCTCAAGGTCCATTCATGTTGCTGCAAATGGCAGGATTTCCTTCTTTCTCGTGGCCAAATGATATTCCACTGAACATATACACCACGTCTTCTTTATCCATTCAACCATGGATGGACAGCTAGTTTGCTTCTGTACCTTGGCTGTTGTAAATAATCCTCCAATGAACATGGAAATGCAACTGTCTTTTCAATATACTGATTTCATTAACTTTGGAAATATGCCCAGAGTTGGGATTGCTGGTCATATGGCAGTGGTATTTTTAATTTTTTTGAGGAACCTCCATGCTGTTTTCCACGGTGGCGGCATCAATTTGCAGTCCCACCAACAGTGCATCAGGGTTCCTTTTTCTCCACGTTCTCACCAACCCTTGTCTCTTATCTTTATGATGATGGCTATTCCAACAGGTGTGAGGGCATATCCACTACGGTTTTGATTTAAATTTCCTTGATGACGAGTGTGATGTGGGGCAACTTTTCGTGTACCCATCGGCCATTGCATGTCTTCTTTGCAAAAATATCTATTTAGTTTTCTGCTCATTTCTAATCAGATTTTTTTTTTTTGCTACTGAGTTGTATGAGTTCCTTATATATTTTGAATATTAGCCCCTTATCAGATACACGATTTGTAAATATTTTCTCCCATTCCCTAAGTTGCCTTTTAATTTTGCTAATCATTTCTTTCGCCGTGCAAAAGATTTTTAATTATTCTAAGTGAAATAAATCAGATAAAGATACATACTATACGCTATCACTTATATGTGAAATCAAAAAATGTCAAATTCATAGACACAGAGCAAAAGGGTGGTTACCAGGGGGTGGGGAAATGGAGACATGTTGGTCAAAGGGTACAAATTTCCAGTTATAAAGCATCAGTTCTGAAGCTCTAACATGCAACGTGGTGATTATAGTTAATAATACTGTATTATACACTCGAAAATTTCTAAGAGAATAGATCTTAAATGTTCCTGGCACAAAAAATGATAAAGTAATTATGTGATGTGATGGAGGTGTTCTCTCATGCTTTGGTGGTAATCATCATGCAATAAACAGGTCTATCAAGTCAACGTGCTGTGCACCTTGAGTTTACATAGTATTTTATGTCCCTTATGTCTCAGTAAAGCTGGACAAAAATAAAATAATAAAAATCACCTACTGCATGACAAACACCGTGCTGGGCAGTTTTGCATATTATGTTTTTTTTAATTCATTTAAAATGCTTTCTTGAGATAACTATAGTTCTCCTCATTTTAGAGATGAAACATCTGATGCTCAGAGAGGTCAAGTGTTTTGCAAAGGTCACACAGCAAGAGCATGGAAGAGAGATATTGGGATTCTGGAGTAATGCACTCTTAACCCACAGCTCTCTTACCACACCACACGGCCTGTCTGTCCAGTTCGGTGTCATGACCACTGGGCAATCAGCCCTCATCTGTCCTCGTCACTCCCTCTCCTTCCCAGGACTTGAGTGCCCATATCCCTGCTCTATTCACCACTATATCAAGCCTTGTAACAGCTCAGGTAACAGAATTGTGAGCCTGACTGTCAGTCAGCCTTACTACCCACCTTCCAGGTTCTCCATCCCCAGCAACATTCTGCGGATTCTCTAACCCCCAGTGGTGCTTGTTACCAAGTCTTGGGTGCCTCAGCATCAACGGCCTCCTAGCAGGGCCTCACTCCTCTCTTCCTGGACTTCCTCCCAGCAGAGGTGGCCTTTACTGGTCTGCTCCATCCAGGGACCTGTTGAGTTCTAGCACGACAGGTCCTCAGTGCCCCAGGGTGGTCCCCAATGTGGCTCGTAGCTCTTGAGACACAGAACCAATATGGCGAGAAGCTGGGACTTCCAAGATGGAGAAACCAAGATGCAATGCTTCCTTCTACCTCTCACAGTCTGGTAATTCTGAGCAGAATATGTCATCTTTCTAAATGTCAGTTTTTCCATTTGTAAAATAGTAGCTGTACCTACCTCCCCAAATACTAATGAGGATTAATGAGATAATGCACTGAAAAGCACACAGCCTAGTTCCTAGCAGATAAGTAAGACTCCATTAGTTTTGAAATACAACTTTCTTTTCTGTCAGAAAGTTTCTAAATGTCTTAAAATGCTATGATCTTTGGACGTGGAAGTCATGTTTCGAGTGTCTGGGTCTATCATTAAAAGAGTCAACAGAGATTAGAATTATAAAGACATTATCACTGCCCTTCTAGGATTTGCAATCCACTCTCTATGTGAATTTGCTAATTGGGGTATTGAAGCACAAAACAACGAGCTCTTGAATACTCCTGTCAAAATGACCTGTGTGTTCTTGAGCAAGGGACTTGATACCTGTTTCTCGGTGCCCTTGAATGCAAAAGCAACGTGTTGAACAATCCAATCACGTAGGTATCCTTCAGCTCAGGATTCTAACTTCCAAGGAAGAGCGGACCTTTCTAAGCCTGAATTAGCCCATGTTCCATCTGAATTTGGAGAGTTGCAACGTTTATTTTTTTATTATTTTTTAATAATAATTTTTTATTATGTTATGTTAGTCACCATACAGTACATCCCTAGTTTTTGATGTAAAGTTCCATGATTCATTACTTGAGTATAACACCCAGTGCAACATGCAATACGTGCCCTCCTTAATACCCATCACCGGCCTATCCCAATCTGCCACCCTCCTCCCCTCTGAAGCCCTCAGTTTGTTTCCCAGAGTCCACAGTCTCTCATGGTTCATTCCCCCTTCTGTTTACCCCCCTTCCTTCTTCCCTTTCTTCTCCTACCGATCTTCCTACTTCTTATGTTCCATAGATGAGAGAGACCATATGATAATTGTCTTTCTCTGCTTGACTTATTTCACTTAGCATTATCTCCTCCAGTCCCGCCTGTGTTGCAGCAAATGTTGTGAAATCGTTCTTTTTGATAGCTGAGTAATATTCCATTGTATATATGGACCACAACTTCTTAATCTAGTCATCTGTTGAAGGGCATCTTGGCTCCTTCCACAATTTAGCTCTTGTGGACAATGCCCCTATGAACATTGGGGTGCATATGGCCCTTCTCTTCACTACATCTGTCTCTTTGGGATAAATACCCAGTAGTGCAATTGCTGGATCATTTATATCCAAGAAAGGCAAGAACTCCTAAAAGGCAAATCACTTTTAATAAGGTGGTATTTTTGCAGGATTCACTTGACATGTCAGAATGAAAATATTATGCTTTTCATGAGAGACTATGGACTCTGAGAAACAAACTGAGGGCTTCAGAGGGGAGGGGGGTGGGGGAATGGGATAGGCTGGTGATGGGTAGTAAGGAGGTCACGTACTGCATGGTGCACTGGGTGTTATACGCAACTAATGAATCGTGGAACTTTACATTAAAACCAGGGATGTACTGTATGGTGACTAACATAATAAAAAAAAATGTTATTATAATAAAAAAAAAGAAAATATTATGCTTTGGATAGTATCTTGCAGTGAAGAGATGTTAATTCTTTGGCTGGAACACATCTTTAGCAAAACAGAGGGCTCTTTCAAGGGCAGGGGCCCATTTTCATGGAGCATAAGCAGATTGCTGGGGACACAAATTAAAAGACATTTGTCATTGGACATGAGGGAAACCGTGGTGGATTCTGGGGCCACTCAGGTCAGTATCTCGATATCAGTGGCCCTTGGAGCCCCAGGAACAAACAGAATGACTCTTAGGAAATACTGAATTTTAGAGAATGGTAATAGATAATTTCTTCTAAGTGAAATGAAAGTGTGGAGAAGCAATATGACAGAGAAAAGTAGATGAAAGAGCTTTCTCTTACTTTTTCTTTACTATTAATTTTTCCTCTGGGGAGTTGGGGAAGAGGAACTGACCAGTATTTATTTTAATATAAGAAGCACAAGAGGGAAAGAGATGTTCTGGACCAATGAGGTGTCCTTCCTGCCTCTCCCACTTGCTGGCTATGGTGGTTAATTTTATGTGCCAACTGGACTGGAACATGGGGTGCCCAGATTAAACATTATTTCTGGGTGTGCCTGTGATTGTGTTTCCAGAAGAGATTAGCATTTGAATCGGTGGGCTGAGTAAAGCAGATTATTCTCCCCAAGGCGGATGGGCCTCATCCAATATGCTGAGGGCCTGGGACAACAAAGGGCAGAGGAATGGGGATTTGCTGTCTGCCTGACAGCTTCAGCAGGGACATTAGTCTTCTTCTGCCCTCACCTGGGACTTATATCACTGGCCTGCTGGTTTTCAGAACAAAACCTTTGGCTTTTCAGGGTCTCCAGCTTGCAGGGACTTCTCAGTTTCCATAATCACATGAGACCCAATTCCATATAATAAACTGTGTGTGTGTGTGTGTGTGTGTGTGTGTGTGTGTGTGTGTGTGATGTATATATGTCATATTGGTGCTGTTAGTCTGGAGAACCCTGACTATTACCGGTCCTGTGACATTAGCAAGCCACAGAGCCTCAGTGCCTCAGTCTTCTCAACTCTACAATGTATGAAACCAAAGGGACCCAAGGGGATTGTTTTAAGTGAAGAAAAAATTGAGAGAAATCCTTTTGCAGGGTTTCTAATGTTAATCCAATTGCATATGCTGTCTTTAATTTTTTGTTGTTGCCTGGTACACGAGAAAAGCTAAAATATTACATGATGTGGGCATTTGAGCTGCTAGAATCCTTTATGTGTTCTGAAAACATGAGCTGAGTGACTTAAGCTTTTTCCATAAGGCAATCCTATATTTGTGTGCTCGGTTTCATCTCTTTAACTATTTGTTCATTTTTGAAATGGTTGCAATAAGAAATCATACAATGAATACAAAATAAAATAGACCGACTAACCAGAATGTAATGATTGGAGAGGGGAATGCAGATGAGGATGTCTACCTAAATTGATGAAGTTGAACTTCAGACTCGTTCCAGAGCTTTTCCAGGGTCCTGGGCAAAGTGGAGGTATGATCAGTCCTGCAATGCTCATTGTTGGAAAGAGGGGTCTTGAGGTAAATTAATATACGTTCTGGCTGTGAATTCGAAAAGGAGTTTTCCATGAAAATTATATAATTTTATACTTTTCAGATTGAGATATATATATGCGTAGTGTTAAATGTGCAGAATATTATGCCAGCTCTTTCAACCCCAGCTCCACTATCAGCTAGTGTTTTTGTTTTGTTTTGTTTTTTAGATTTAATTTGTTTATTTGTCAGAGAGAGCACAAGCAGGGCAAGCAACAGGCAGAGGGAGAAGCAGGCTCCTCACTGAGCAAGGAGCCCAATGTGGGACTCGATCCCAGGACCCTGGGACCACAACCCAAGCCAAATGCAGATGCTTAACCAACTGAGCCACCCAGATGTCCCTCAACTAGGTTTTTGATAAGTAAACACCATTCAGTTTTATTCTCAGAAACACAGCTTTTTCACCATGTTAAGAAGACATTATTTATACATGGTTAGCATGGTCTCTTGTGCCATGAAAATTTTCAGTATACACTTTTTGTTATTATTACTATTTTTTATTATCATTATTTGGAAGTCCAGGGACACTGAAAGACAATTTCCCTCCAAAATAATTCCAGAAATGTATTTCTGGTTGTATAGCAGGCAAGGTCATCAGAAGAATATCTTGCCTGAAATACAATCAGATTTGGGTTAATGAGAAATTAACAACACAAATATAAATGAAAATAATTTTCATGTGTTTTTTAATGGCTTGATAGAATATAAAGGAAATCTCTAAGAACTAAAAATAAGTAGACAAAAAAAAAATGACTGAGCTAAAACTAGAACATGAAGGGTGAGCAATAAACAAGTCTGTGTTAAAAAAAAAAAAAGAACAAAAACAAAAACAAAACAAAACAAAAAAACTAAGCTTAGACCCTGGTACAGTGGAAGAGCTCAACCTGAGACCTAGACTTTAGAACAGGAACCTTACAAGGATCCAGAAATAGTGCCATATCTGTAGGTGCTTTGCCCCTCAAAAAAAGCAAATGAAACTCCTCTCTGAAGATTATATGCCGAATGTAGGTCCCTGCCCCCGCACACACACAGACACACACACACACTGTTATACATATGATGCAAAGTAAGTATATTTGAAATACTTAAGGAAATAAAACAAAATTAGAAAGGAACAGAAACAATTGTGTTCATACAAATTTGAAAGAAAAAAAACCCCAGGTAGTCCTTTTTGAAATAAAATTATTAAATTTCAAAATCCAATGACCTGATTAAACCTTAAATAAGATTAAAAATTGGGGATCATGAAGAAATACCTAATTAGAAGAAATACCCAGACTGTTTGAAAGAGAAACAAGGAAAGTGGTTATAGAATACAAAAATATAGAACATAGAAAATAAAGTACAGTGTATAGCAAGCCAAATTAAACAAAACAAGGAATTTCACACTTAGACACATTGTTGTAAAACTACAGAACTTCAATAAGAATCCAAAAGTAGCCAGAGAGAGAAAGATCAACAAGCTAACAGATTTTCAGTTGAAATAGCAGAAGCTAGAAGACAGAGTAACATCTTCCACATTTTGAGAGATTGTAACTTTCAACTAAGAATCGCATACCCTGTGAAACTATCATTAAAAGTAAGACAAAGATCTTTTCTGATAGCTCAAAACTGAGAAAAGTGTGACCAATACACTGCTTTAAAGGAATTTTTAAAAAGACATTCTTCAGACAGATAAAAAATGTTTTAGAAGGAAAAAAATATCTGAAGCACCGGTCTGGCTCAGTCAGAAGAACATGTGACTCTTGATCTTGGGGTCTTGAGTTTGAGGTCCATGTTGGGTGTAGAGATTACTTAAATAAATACGTTAGAAGGAAAAAAAAAATCTGAGATTCTTATATTTCTTTTGGGGAAAAAAGGTTTAAAAATTATTAGCTTTAAACCTTGTTAAATCTGCAAGACAAAAATTTCAACTGTGACCACTGAAAATAAAGAAGCAATATATATACATTCCAAACCAGTAGAGAAAAAAACACAAGGTAACAACAAAATTCCACAATCAATTCCCCTACCTGCTCCATTTTACTCCAAAAATAAAATTCTAGAAAAGTGAATTAAGAGTCAAAGAAATAGCATTATTATTAAAGGTGTTAAGTAAGAGACACAACATCAGATGCTAGAAAGAGGCTCAATGGTATGAATAATCACAATAAATATAAATGGACTAAATGTCATTAGTTAAAAGTTATTAAATGTATAACCAGGTTACAAAAATCAGGTATATGGTATTTAAAAAATTATACTTAGCTCATGACAGCACTCAAAGGTAGCAAACGAAAGGTAGGAAAACCTACAGCAAATTCTAACCATATTGAATTAGACTAGTCGAATTTAAGACAAAAAGATTATTATGTACAGAGATTGTCCATATAATGACAATAATTGTCAATTCATCAAGAAGCTACAACTATTCTCAACATGATGTCAACATTTAGTATATTTTCAAAATATTACAGCAAAAAATGATAGAAATACAAGGAAGAACTGACAAGTTCATCTTTGCACCAAGATATTTCAAAATTATTTTGGCAAATTCAGTTACATACACGATCACTTGGCAAATATTTATCAAACACCCACATCCTAAATGCTTCTGATCATTTCTGTTAACATTAAACCAAAGATGATGACATGAAATTAAAACTTTGTCAAAGGTAGGAAGCTCTGGGAAGGACTAGGGCGTGTGGGTCAGCATGTAGCCTTCCAAGCCTAGCCGGGCTATAAGGAGTGTGTCCAAGGTTGCAGTTATGGACACACTACACATTCCTTCAAAGAGCTTTCATAAATCTTGGACAGGCTCTTGACGGGAACGGAGAAGCAAGACAGTCTGATGGTGCCTTCACTGAATTCCCAGGAAGTGTCCAGATTCTGAACTAAAGAAAGAGCATTCAGTTTTGAAAACCCATTGAGCAGCAGAGAGGCTGCTTTTTGTTGAGAAACGTGAGGGTCCTAAGCAGAACACTGTTGTGGATGGTAGGTCCTTAGAGCCTTCATGGAGGGGGCGTGTCCTCAGCATTCTAGCACCCCATCTTTAAGTTTATAGACCGTGACTAGTCAGCCACAGAGCCATAATTTTCAGACTAGGAATAAAGTGTTCATGCACAGAAGGCATGGCTTCTAAAAGAGATTTTGATTTTGAGACTGAGGGCTTGAGTTCAAGTCCTGACTTTACTCTTTAGAAACTTTGCGAAATGTCTTGCCTTAAGCAAGTAGATAAACCATAGGTTATGTTCCTTATCTATGTCCCAAACATCAAATGGGATAATACCTGTGCACACTCACATCAGAAATTCCAAAAGCAGGATAGGAGTGGAAAAATTTGTCATCCTCAAGAGTACGGAAGATAGGCACACAGATGATCCTGACTCATTTGTGAAATATATTTCAAGGAAAGAGTGGATAATAAGGTTGACAGATATAAATCTCCACAGAGGAAAGACTCCTTTGAATATCATCAGCACAGTTCAGGTTTGATTTGTGAGGAAGTATGAAGCCTTTCTGGAGGTTTTTGGGCAGAGGGTGGGATGCTGAAATCTCCATGGCACCAATAATGAATTAAAGTAAATATTTAATAATTTGTCAACTCAGAATAGACTGTCCTTCTCAGATATGCTCCTTCAAGCTGTGGCGTTCTATTGAAGTTCCCCAAATAGTGTACTGAAATACAGAGTGGTCACGTGATAGATGCCAAGCCCATCAGAATTCTTCCCTGGAATTTTATTCTAACCTGATAAAAGGACCAACATCCCTCTCTCGCCTTTGTGCTGTGTCTTTTATGATACTCTGACCCTAAGCCCTAACTCAAACTCTCCACCGTGCATTTTCCCAGCTGTTTCCCCCACCTCATTCCCTTCATTCTTTACAACCCATGCGTGATGTAGACACTATTGTTGTAACTTAAAGGTGAGGAATTGGTGAATAGACCAAGGTGATCTGGGTAACAAGTAGCAATGTCCTTTTTCCAACCCAGTCCACTGTGTGCTGCTTGCGTCTCTATTTGCTCGTGTCTTACGCCCAGAGTAGATTGTAGCTGTGGTCAGCGCCCTGTTTTGGAAAGGATTCTAACTCTAGTGATTTCCCATTCATGTTGGAAACTGGGAGCGCGTGTGTCACAGCACCTTAAACACCATTAATGGGGGGAAAAGATCACACGCAAAGCTTGGAAGGTTCTGAAGCCATTCTCCCATTCTGACAATGACAGGTACTTTGAAATCCTATGTTCTACTTTGGCAGTTAGGTATTGAGGAAAAAGGCTTTCCATGTTCCATTGGAATTCATGCTGATCAAAAAATGGATTTAATTTGCAAGACAAGGCGCTGTAAAGCAGATAGGCAAAAACAAACAAAGGACTAATAGGCAAATGGAATAATGCAAGTGCCTTTTAAAGCCTGTTTCTCAATGTGGCTTTCGGGCCAGCCATGGTCCTCCTGCCACTGAAATAAAACACATCTCTGCCCCGATCTTCATTTTGCACTTTGGCACTTGAAGACCAATTGCAATCAGATGTGGACCTTTCTCTATAGCTGCATTTTAAGGGCCAGAATTTTCAGTTTGATTAACACATTGATAAGACATATATTTTACTTAAAACAAGGATGCCTGTGGGATTTTGGGGGGAAAATTCCAAAAATGAGGCCACACTGGAAATATTAAATACAGATACAGTAGTAAAACACTCAGCTAAAATAGCAATAAAATGGACCTTCGATGGGCCTCTTGAGGAATTAAAAAGAGCAGCTTCATTCCGCGGGTGGGTTCAGACAGAAATAAATCAACTCCACAGTGCTGAGTAGAAATAGGACCGTGGTGTCTTTATTTAAGATATGTAGGATGCCAAGTCAGGGAGTGTGGAGGAGAAATACATATTGTTTTTGAAACTGAAACATGGATATGGTTGTAATTTTAATGTTTCTTGCTGGAAAAAGGTCATCTTTGGCGAGGTCGGGGTTTTCTTAAGGACATTTCACATAGAGATATCTGCCTTCCTCTGACATTTCATCTAGCAGAGACCCAGCTCCTCTGACACACGAAATGGGTTCTTAGCACACCCCATGGCTATTTCTATCAACATCGGTGACTCTTACGCAGAGCGGAATAGGCACTGATTGGAGACAAAGATCCACAGTCTCTGTAAGGCTGGAGGTCGAGTTGAAAGAATGGAGTAAAAGTTTTTATTCTTATTTAAAGGGGTAGTAGTCATATTTCTAAAATAAAAGTCCAGCTCCAAGTCCCCGGGGGGAAAATAGGATCCGATATGCATATAGGAAGTCTCCTTGGCTGCTGTCTTCCACCCCAACAGCTGTACTTTGAAAGAAGATGCACTTAGTTCATTTTGGGATACTCACATTCTACCCCTTCTTTCAGGAAAGGCAGCCCAGGCTTAGAAAGTCAGAACAAATGTTTTTTTGTTTGTTTGTTTTGTTTTTAGGTAAATCGACTGAAGCTATTTGCTAATAAAAGAGATGATGAGCATAGGACCATAGAGCCTATTTCCACCCCAGGGCCTGGAAACGTTCCGCTGTGGACACACACTGGTAACATCCCGTCCTGCGCTGGGCATCTGAACACTTTGAGAAATAGTCTGAACCTCAAGAAATTGTTACCATTACCTTTCGAAATGATGACCATGATGTGGATTTTAAGAACTGCAAATGCTGTAGCTGGCTTTCCTGAGTCAGTTGGCCCATATGGAGCTTAAGCTAAAGAAAAAAAAAATGCAAGGGAAGAAAATTACTTTAAAAAGTGAATACAAAACACAACTGGGTTGCTAGGGCCTTGATTTTATGTGTGCATACATTTACCTATAGGAAGGCATATACTATACACACACATGTTATCTGTATATAAGTGCACATATGTGCATTTGGGTACATATATATATATGTACCCCAAATAAAGTTGGGTCCTTTTCCTAACTTCCTTCAATATTGTGCTTTTGGACTTGGTAAGTGATTGAATCAGAGTAGAAAAAATGTCCCTGTTTCCTGGGGTCTCTCAGTTGAGTATACTATGTTGTCTGACCATTTCACGACACAAATCACCCAGTCCCTCCTACTGGGACTTGGAAGTTTGGGTCACTCCTGTGTAATGAACAACAGCCTCAGAGAGGAAAATCATCTCAGGAAGAAGTGGGAACAATTGCTGTACACGGGTTCGGGAAGGTGGCACACCTCATGAGAAGCCAGCCCCATCTGCCCTCACTGGCCCCCGCCTTGGATGTGGGGTCTGTGTGTTCCCACTGCTGACTGCTCTGCCCAGCATTTCAGCAGGAAGCGAAGGTGCGTGGCAGCCATCCAGCCTGTGGGGGACCCAGGTGTTCCCCTTCTGGAAGGTATCCAGGTGCCCCCAGGGCTCAAAGGAGCTAAATATCCAGGTGTAGCTGCAATTTCTGTTTCTTGTTGCTCCCAGCCTGTGCCCTCCTGCCTACACCTGAACAGTCCCGGGCAAGCACTGCAATCATACATTCATGTTCTACCATGTGCAGAGGCCACAGGTTGCCAGGGGAGGCTGTAAAGTGTTTTGTTCAGGGCAAGAGAGTTCTTCTCATGTATTTCTCCCTCCGGGAAGATCTCCCATCACAGTTCTCTAAAGACAGGACTTTCCTGCCTCATCTGCCAGAATGTTCTTCCTTTCACAATGAGGGAACAAAATGAGGTCAAAGAGCTCTGTATGTGTAGTTGGAGAGACCATGCTCTAGTTCTCTCTCCTTTCCATTTCATTTCTTCACTCACTCTCAGGCCTTTGCCTTTGGGGAGTTCCTTATGTAATGGGGGTAGTCATCAATCAACTTGAAGTTGGAATGACAATGGTATTGAGTGTGACAAAGAAGTGGATGGGGGGGAAGCAGGTACGGACAGGGGATCAGGTCAAGCTTTTGCAGTCTTAGGGAGATGCAGAAAAGGAGCTAGCATCTGCAGGGTGTGTGAAACTAATCAGGTTGTGGGGAAGGAAAGGGCAGAGGGCCATATAAGCCCTGACTGGGAGTCAGTGGTGTTTTTGAGAAATGGCAAAAAGAGTGCAGCGCTTTTCAAACATGGTCCTCAAATTATTTGACACTCCTTTTATCAAGCAGTGGGGTCTATGTCCTGTGAAATGGGTAGATGTTTGTGACCGCCTGGATGAACAGAATGTGCTAGAAGGGATGCCCTGTGATTTCTGAGGCCAGGCTGTGCAAGGTCATGGCTTTTGGCAGGTTGTCTGGGAATGTTAGTTTTGGAAGACTCTGCTTGCTCCCTTCTGGTTACCAGCCATGGATCCCAAGCACTTGTCATGGGCTGGTGCTGGGGTTGACAGCCCCAGCCGAGCCTGTTCTCAGCCACCCTGGCTCAGGCCATAGGCTGGCAAGGAGGGTGTCATCTTGAGAAGTGGAGCTTGCAGTCCCAGCGTTTCTTGGCCCTAATCCCTAGTCTCAGATATCCCCACTGAGCTCTTTCTGAATCCCCCACACATGAAATTCCTGATCTATGAAAATGGTTGCTATTGACTCTTCTAAGTGTGGACTTCTTTGTTTCACAGCAATAGACAACAAGAACAAGTAGTTTGTGCAGAGCTGGTGGGACCAGGCATGCCATGAAATGAGGTGGTCAACACCTGCTCCAGAACATGCCTGACCCTGGGAGCATATTACAGACTGTGATCACTATCCCTAGATAGTGGGGGATTTATTAGGAGGTTTTAATCTGGGAGAAACAAAACCAGGTTTGTGTATTGAAAGTCACGAGGGCTTCAGTGCTGGTTTGAAAGGGGCCCAGACTGGGTTTGGAATCAGAGGTCACATCTACGGCCATACCACTCTGAACGCACCCGATCTCGTCTGGAATCAGAAGTCACTGTACTGTCTGGGTAAGAGATGATGGCCTCTTGAACGAAAGTGGTGGTGATGGGCATTGATAGAAGTGAACAGAGCAGAAAGACCTTTAGAGGATAAAACTATCTTGTGTTGGCCATGGCTTGATTATGAGGGTGAAGTTCTGGTAGGACTCCCATTGACTTCAAAGGGGCCATGTCATTCTATTGATGGTGATGCCATTTATTAAGACAGGGTAGATCAGGAAATGAGTAGAAGACATGAACAGACACTTTTCCAAAGAAGACATACAAATGGCCAACAGATACATGAAAAAATGCTTTATATCACTAGTCATCAGGGAAATACAAATCAAACTACAATGAGATACCACCTCACACCAGTCAGAATGGTTGAAATTAACAAGACAGGAAACAACAAATGTTGGCGAGGATGCGAAGAAAGGGGAATCCTCTTACACTGTCGGTGGGAATGCAAGCTGGTACAGCCACTCTGGAAAACAGTGTGGAGGATCCTCAGGAAGTTAAAAATAGAGTTACCCTACAACCCAGCAATTGCACTACTGGGTATTTACCCCAAAGATACAGATGTAGTGAAAAAAAGGGGCATCTGTACCCCAATGTTCATAGCAGCAATGTCCACAATAGCCAAACTATGGAAGGAGCTGAGATGTCCTTCAACAGATGAATGGATAAAGAAGATGTGGCTCATACATATGATGGAATATTACTCAGCCATCAGAAATGATGACTACTTAAACATTTACATCGGCATGTATGGAACTGGAAGGTATTATGCTAAGTGAAATGAGTCAGTCAGAAAAAGACAATCATCATATGGTTTCACTCATATGTGGAATATAAGAAATAGCACAGACGATCATAAGGGAAGGGAGGGAAAACTGAATGGGAAGAAATCAGAGAAGGAGCCAAATCATGAGAAGACTGTGGACTCTGGGAACCAAACTGTGGGTTCCAGAAGGGAGGGGGGAAGGGGGTGGGGTAAGTGGGTGACAGGCATTAAGGAGGGCACATGATGTGATGAGCACGCAACAACTGAATCATCAAACACTACACCGAAAACTAATAGTGTACTATATGTTGGCCAATTGAATTTAAATAAATAAAAAAAAGACATGGAAGGTCAAGAATTCAGTCTTGGACATTTTGAGTTTAATCTAATTTTCAGCATTCAAAGTGGAAGCGATGAATAGGTGCAACTCAGAGCAAGAAGCTATGTCCTATTCATCCGTCTGGGAGTCCTCAGCCTAGAAATGACTACTGAAGCCACAGATTTAGATCTGGTCTTGGGAAGACCTACAGAATAAAAATATGGCGCCTAGGATGAATGAACTCCAACATTCCAACGTAGTAATGGCTGAGAAGAAGGAACCCAGAGATGGAGGGAAAAAACTGGAAGTCCTTTGTCCTGGAAGTGTAGGAAAGACTCTGTAGAGGACTGAACACTCTATGACCTAAGAAAGAACCCATCCAGAGACCAGATGTGGGCAGAGGATAGACAGATGTAAGGGTAGAAGTGAGTGTCCAGAAGTGCAGGAGGAAAGAGGCTCTTTTCGCAAGGTGTCTACAAAAAGGAGGAGTTAGATAGGGTGTTAATTAGAGGAAGATTGAAAGCAATGAAGTGTTTTTTTCTCTAAAAATGGGAAGATCGTGATTAAATGAACAAGTATCGATGTGAAGGATCTTGTGAAATGTACAGAACAGAGACAAGGATTGATTAAGATTTTAAGATGCCTGAGAACAGAGAAGTCTGTCTCAGAATGAGGGGATAGAAATGACCTCAAATGAAATGGGGGGTTTCCTCAAAATTACCGGAAGATTGAAGGTTCAGTATTTAGAGAAAGTCCTACTCTTTCCATTTTATCTGAGAACTTGGAGTTTTGTCCTCTTCTCTGTGTTGTGGGGGTGTTTATAGAGATGTGAGAGAAGTAGTAAAGGTTTGAAATACTTGTTGTGAAAACAGGATCTTGATGGGCCAAGAAAACACAGGAGAACTTCGAGGCGGTGGTGATCCTGCCTTTAAAGGTGGACATCGGTGCAGTCTGCCTTGCTGGCTGATCCCTGGCAGCACTTGCTTCCCGAGTGAAGACAAGTGAATCCCTGAGTTCATCTGGATTGGGGCTTTACTCAGATATATGTGAAAAGCAGAGGTTAGGGGATTTCGGGGTGTCGACAAAAATATTCCTGAAATAATTTAGGCTGAGCAAAGAAGAAAGTGAAGGCGTGAGAAGGTTGATGCATTGGGAGAAATCCCAGGAGATTAATTGACTGGAGATTTCTAGCACTTTTTTTGATCCTGGGGATGTTGCTCAAAGATACTAGCATTTGCCGAGAATCTAAAATCTATGCAGCCCTATACACGTTTCAGAGGTGTGAGACAGTATTACGTAAGGGTTATGGTTTTAGGCTGGGGCATCACAATGTTGAGGGCTGGATCTCAGCTCCTCCGCCTAATACACTTGTGAACTCTGGCACATCAGTCTGTCTCGCTGGGAGGCTACCTGCCCACATGCAAGATGGACAATGCAGTCATTATATAACCTATCTCTCAAGCTTGCTGTGCCTCAGTCCATACGCACAAAGCACTTCGACAAGGCATGTGTATTAGAGAGCATTGCTCCAAATGCTCAACAAATAGGTCGAAGCAACTATTATCACCTCCAATTCATACTTGAGGAAAGAAGCTAAGTAGTTTGCCTAAGACATTAGATAACTAAGATCTAAGACCAGTGTAACCATAATAATACTTCAGGCTATTTATTGTTCAGGTTGTTCAATAGGCATTGCCTTATCTAGTGACTAGAGCGGGTGGAATATAAACAAAGACCTGGGGTGCCTGAGGGGGCTCAGTCGGTGAGGCGCCTGCCTTCGGCTCAGGTCATGATCCTAGGGTCCTGGGATTGAGCCCCACATTAGGTTCCCTGCCCAGTGGAGAGTCTGCTTCTCCCTCCCCATGCTCCTGTGTGTGCGCTCTCTCTCTCTTTCTCTCTCTCTTTCTCTCTGCCACTCTCTCTCCCTCTCAAATAAATAAATGAAATCTTTAAAAAATAAATGAAAAAACAAAGACCTGGTTTGACTTCTAGGTCAGCACACCTGTCATTATTCCAAGAAGTCTTCTGGAAAGTTCCTTAGACTGTTTCTTAACCTGGACTGGGTAAATTATTATGCTTGCTATATCTACTTCATAGGTGTATTATAAATATGAAATGGAATTTGAGAAAAGGATGTGTCAACTGTACAGTAGTTTCTCTTCTCTGACTTCCTCCTCGCCCTCCTATTGCTTCTCATTTCTCTCCATCTCCAAGGGTGCACTTGACCAGAGGGTGTTTATCAGCCCATGGATTTGTCTGTTTTACTCCAGGAGGGAACAAAACTGTGGGATTCCAGCAAAACAGACTCCACCTGTTGACAATGCCCCTGGTCCCTTAAAACAAGTCCTCCAACACAGAGAGTGGATCTTCTACCTCATTGTCATCAAGACAAAGGCAACTAAGGAGATGGAAACACAAAATAACAGGTGGATCTCTTTGCCGTGACCATCTGTATCGGACCCAGTCTTTGCCTTAAAGCCATAGCAGCGTTCTTTCTCTTATGGACTCAGAAACCAGTGTCATTTGGTTTACAAATAAGGCAGAAAAAAGGAACAAGAAGGGTGAGCATAGAAAAGCCAAACTTCCTTCAAAGATGGATTTACAATTTCTTCCTTCTTCAACCCAATGCCATACTTATTGTCAAGTGGTGGAACTACTTATCTGTCATATCAGGTCTTCTCTCCATGATGCCTTCTCACCATCAGTCAGCAGATCTGAGGCCTTGCTAGTTGGGGGGGAGGGGTGCTTGCCCAGTGTCTTGTCTCCCCTTGTGACCCCATGCCTGGCATGGAGCTGACTTGTCTGGGAAAAGCATCACTGGGTTCATGATTCAACCTGCTTCCAGGGAGTCCCAAGTGCTCACATAAAAGTACCCAACCCTTTAGCATGACATTTTCCATGGAAGGAAGGCAATAAATAATACCTAAAAAGGGAAAAGCAAGAAAGTGCAGCACCGGCATGTCATTTAAAAATATAATGAAGAACTAAATATGTAAATGTGATGTAAATGGTGGGTCTGAGGAGGGGGATTTGGAAATTGACACGACTAGGGCTGGGGACTATACACCATTTGACTCATTAAACTATGTCCATAGATTGCTCTGATAAGCATTAAAAATAAAAAAATAACATTTTCTGACTCTTAATTCTATCTGCAGGGGTGGGAAGGAAGACAGTCATGGCTTTTGTTAACTGTTATTCTTTAAGAAAAGCTGAAAAGCAATTTTTTCATTCATACTTCAGTGTAGTCTGTGTTAATCAGTTATTGCTTATCTTTTTTTATTTCACCAGAAATACATTATAATTAAAAAGATAATAAGTAGGAGAGAGATGGTAATCTAACATATATAGTAAAAGGATATTTACAAAACCATTAGGCAGCTAAGGTCCCAGATCAGTCTAACCATAATACCCATTAAGAGTTTGCATGTTATTTAAAGTAACATTTATTATTCTCAGTGTGCAGGGGATCAGAAGTTATTGTCTTCACTCGAGCTATAAGGATGCTGAGGCTGCACAAATCAGCATGTCTCTATGAGTTCATGTCACAAAGAGATGGAGTCCAATCCAGAAAATGGTCCTTTCTCTTTTCCTCACTCCTTTTATAACCCTCTGTCCAAGGTGCTAGGTCGGGTTATGCCGCAGTAACAAACAGTCCCTGCCATTCAATGAATTGAGTCAGCAAAGATGCCACCCTGTGTGCCTGGGGCTCCTGCATGTTGGAGCGGTTCTCCCTACCAATCTAGACAAGCTGAGTGGCCACCACATGGAGTGCTCGCAGCCCCACCACAGAAGGAAAGGAGAGCTGTGAAGCATCTCTCCGGACAATCGTACATGCCAGCCTAGAAGTAGTACCTGAAATTTCTGCCCAAACTCACTGGTCGAGAGAAATTATGGAACTCCCATTATATTGTGTGTCCATTCGAATATGTTAAAATTACGGTTATTTTTAATGACCAGCAGGGAAGGAATGTGCTATTTGGAGAAAAGTTCTGATGACGATACTGCCTCCACTTCACAGGCGACCCAAATGACTCCTCCTTCATAGTGAGGCTATTTTCATCATGGTTAGCTGTGACAAACTCTTATTCTCATGTTCTTCTCACAGCCTGTGCTTCCTCCATCCTCAAATAGTGACAAACCCCGGGACAGCAGTGGGACAGGAGCTGGGGAAGATGAGGAGAAATAAGGCAGGTACAGAGCGTCCGACAACACTATCAGCCCAGGTGTATTTTCAATCACTTAGCTTGCTGCACCAAGGTGTGAAAAAAGAGTCTTCTTCCAGGGATCAGACTCAAAGCTGCAACCTCCAGAGCAACGATCCTCACAGTAAATAATGATAATAATATAACAAACTGAAAGTGGGTTTAGTTGTTTTCCTTCAAACAGAATAGCTGGGGAGATGGAGAAACTTCTTTCATGTGAACAAAAAATGAGGGAAGACGAGGTGTGGATGGTCATCACGGGAAGGCAGGAGTGTGAAGACAGACACTCAAGACACAGTCATCTCTCCTCTGATGGAAGACGAGGCTCCTGGGGAGGACGGGGGCGGTTACACTGCTTCCTCATGGCGGGAATGAAAGAAAGAGATAAAAATGTAGATCCATTACTAGGAGCAGCAACCGGAATGCTGTAATGAAGAAAAGGTGATTGCCTGAGAAGAATAATGCTCTCCTTATGTATTTATTTATTTTCTACTAAAATAGTGTGGGTTTTGATGGTCTAGGAAAGCACAGAGTAGGCAGAACCATATGTAAAATCAGCCTGCTCTTGGGGACTTGATGAATGGATCCGTAAGTCTTAGGAAACAAAACCATAAAATCTTGCCTTGTTGAGAAGAGGGGTTTCAAGTCAGGGCACATCGTGGTGCCTCAGTATCCCCTTCCTTCACATCTCTGATTAGTGAGTGATTTTGAAGCATAAAGGAGGCAGTTCAGGAAAGACACCTTACACATTTTCTGGCTACCCAAAATCAAAACACAAGACCCCTTCTTTGGTCCCCTTAAGTAGCTAGGTATGAATCCCACATTCAAGGAAAAATCCTACCCTATGCCGGCTTTGTTCAAGACAAGCCCTTATCAGTAAATTGAAACTCAAATGTGATGGAGAATATACCCCCTAAATTCCTAGAGGAACAGATTCTCTCTTCTGCATACCCATACTAGTTTCCTGGAGCTGACCTAACAAATGACAGGAAACTGGGCAGCTTAAAGCAAGAGAAATTCCTTTTCTAACAGTTTTGGAGACTGCAAGTCTGAAATCAAGGTTTAAGAGGGCCACACTCACTCTGAAGGCTCTAGGGCAGAAGGCCTCCTGTGTCTTCCACATGCTGGTGTCTCAGGCAGTCCTTGGCGGGGGGCAACAGCACTCCAGCCTTTGGTCTCTCTGTGTCTATCTCAAATCTCCCTCTGCCTTTCTGTCTTTCTCTTATAAGGACACCTGATGTTTGATTTAGAACCCATCTTATGTCCAGGATGATCACATATGTGGAATTTAAGAAACACAACAGACAAGGGAAAAAAAGAGAGAAAAATACAAAACCAATCTCTTAACTACAGAGAACAGACAGGGTTGCCAGGGGTGAGGTGGGAGAGGGATGGGTGAAATAGGTGAAGGGGACTGTACTTGTTGTGGTGAGCACTTAGTAATGCATTGAATTGTTGAATCATTATATTGTATACCTGAATCTTAAAAAAAAAAATCTTAATTACATTTCCAAAGAACCTACTTCAGAATAAGGTCCCATTCACAGGTTCCAGATGGATATGTCTTTGGGGGGGGCACTATTCAACCCACTATAATATCCCTATAATACACAATTAGAAACTGTGAAACAGCGCGAATGGCTCATCCGGGAGGCAGGTAGGACACTTAGCAAAGGGGGACTCCTGTGAGGTCTTTCTCACGTACCCACTTAGGGTGACTCTTATGAGGTGAAATCTTCTCAATCCATTTCTGGACCTTGGGAGAAAATCATTCCTCATCAACAGTTAGACCCTCAACTCCCTTTTGTTTTATTTATTCATTAAAAACGCCTTTCCCGGGGCGCCTGGGTGGCGCAGTCGTTAAGCGTCTGCCTTCGGCTCAGGGCGTGATCCCAGCATTCTGGGATCGAGCCCCACATCAGGCTCTTCCGCTCGGAGCCTGCTTCTTCCTCTCCCGCTCCCCCTGCTTGTGTTTCCTCTCTCGCTGGCTGTCTCTCTTTCAAATAAATAAATAAAATCTTTAGAAAACAAAAAACAAAATAACGCCTTTCCTGAGCAACTACGAGGTGCCAGGCCCTGCGCTCAGCTCTGGGTTGGCTAGGAGGTGCATGGTGGCTCTCTTAGAGACATGCACGGGATTGGGTGTGGGTCTCTTTCTCCCTGACTATAGCCCTCCTTTGGAGAGATTCCTCTTGCAGCTTTCTAGGGAAGACTGAGTCTAAGCAGTACAGGCTTTATCTCCCAGGTCCCAGCTGCTTGGTCAGGAATGGACACCTGGCCCAAGAAGAGCTGGACAATCAGATGCTCTCTTCTGGAGACACAGAGGCTGAGCCACAAAGATTTGGGGGAAGGAAGCCACTGTTTGTTTGTTTAACAGTCTTATTAGTCATGTGCCCAGAGAAAACTTGCAGACAGAACAAAGTAGCTGCATAAAGGGATGAGATGTTGGGGACCTCCAAGGACAGACGTGTCTTTTAACTCCTAGGACGCTACACCGTATTTCTGGTAACAGGATTCCCTGAGATTCCTCATAGTTCTGTCCTCAACAGCCAGCTGAACTTCTGGCTATGGCAGCAGCGAGGGGAGGGGAGACAGACCTTGACACGACTACCCCTCACGATGCTGTACGTGGTTCAGTGAAGGTATGAACAAGGTGCCGTGGGGGTCAGGAGGACTGTGGCTGGCTGCCTCTGTAAGCAAAGAAAGTGTCATCAGGGGAAATCCGTGTGGAAAGAGAAGAGTTCTTCTGGTTGAATGTTATTAATTAATGTGTGAATGAAGTAGGCCCCAGCCCTGGGTGGGCATGAGAATCTCCTGGGCAATGACCGGACCTACTTCAGCTCCTCCATTTGTAAGTTCTGCATGTGTCTGTTTTAAAAAACATCCCTCCAGGTGATTCTAATGCACCAAGAAGACCGTAATCACTGACTTGATGAGCTCCGTGATAAAACAGCATCTTTCTAGAGGAGTACATCTTCAATTCTCTGTGGACGAAGCCACAGTGTTATCACCCTGAAGCCGGCCCTGTGCCACCCAAGCATTCACAGTCACCCAAGTGCCCCACTTTGCATGAGACATGCAGCAAGTGCTAAGGAAATGCATTTAGCTTCTATGAATCACAGAGTGACACAGACTCCTGATATCCATGGGACACATCACTCCTTTTTGTTAACATCTTCACTGATGACATCACAGACTTCTAAAAAAATCATCCTTTGATTTATGTTTGCATCCTCATTTCTTCTGCTACCACCCTGATGTAAGCCTCTCACATGACATTTTTCCTATAGGTCTCCCCACATCCAGCGGGTCATTTCGTCATCCTCATCACTCATCATATATCCATAACCACAGATATGCATGCAGTCCACCGCCTTATCCCCCATCTACCCATCCACCCATTATTAGTCCATGCATCCAACCGTCCATGTAAGTATCCATCCATCCATCCACCCATCTATTAGTCCGTCCATCCATCCATCCATCCATCCATCCACCCATCCATGTAAGTAGTGATCCATCCATGCTTACATACATACACTCATCTATTAGTCCATCCATCCATCCACCCATCTATTAGTCCATCCATCCATCCATCCATCCATCCATCCATCCATCCATCCATCTATTAGTCCGTCCATCCATCCATCCATCCATCCATCCATCCATCCATCCACCCACCCATGTAAGTAGTGATCCATCCATGCTTACATACATACACTCATCTATTAGTCCATCCATCCACCCGAGTATCTATGCACCCATACGTATATACACCCACTCATTTATCAGTACATACATCCACCGTGCACCCATCCACCTGTCACATTGTAGGGTGATGGTTAGGTTTAGGGTTAGGAGTGAGTAGGGTGAGGTAAGATTAATGAGGTTGGAAAGGTGAGGTGAGACCTAAGGTTGGGCGGTGGGGGTTTAGACTGGGTTTAGGTTGATGGGTAGCATGGATGAGGTTAAGTTTAGGGTTAAGATGGGAAGTAAGGCTAGGTTTAGGGCTAGGGATGAGTAGAGGGATGGTCCAGGTTAGGGTTCGGATGGGGAAGGCTAGGTTTAGGAACGACTCAGGAGTCCTCTCTGAGAGTTGATATACGAGCTGACTCAGGACTGGCCAGTGCAAGCGTGTCCACCTGCGAGAGGATTCAGAACTACTCCCAGCACCGGAAATAAGCTGGAGGAGGTGAAGCAGAGTGAACTTCCCAGGGAGGCCCTGCAGAGCAAAGGTGTTAGGAAGAGAGGATATACAGAATGCTGAGGGTCAGGAAGGAAGCCCTTGGAACCTGCCAGAAAATGTCCAATTCACCCCAGAGATTATGGAGAGTGCAGGAAGATTTTAGGCGGGTGTAACGTCAAGCACAGACTTCCCAACCAGTAAGAGTTCACTTTCTTTCAGGGGCGCCTGGGAGGCGCAGTCACTTAAGCATCTTCCTTCGGCTTAGGTCATGATCCCAGGGTCCTGGGATGGAGCCCCATGTTGGGCTGGGCTCCCTGCTCAGCAGGGTGTCTGCTTCTACCTCTCTCTCTCCCCACTGCAAGTGCTCTCTCTCTCTTGCTCTCTCTCTGTCAAATAAATAAATAAAATCTTAAAAAAAAAAAAAAAGGAATTCACTTTCTTTCTGTTTTCTGTGGGTTGGTCCGCAGCTGCCTCTGACTAGATCTGCCTGCACAGCTTTAGGGAATGTCAGAAGCTGCTCTCCCAGGACAGAAAGACTCTGAAATCGTAAGTAATCATTGCAGAAAAGCTCAGTCCACAATCATCCCTCCTGTTGAACCTCTGGCTCCCTGTGGTTTCCCACCACAATTCAGAAGGATTTTAGCAAGACTTCCTGCTACACAGTAAACACCTGGGTGTTCTTCCTTCACTCCTTTTTCCTTCCTTTTCTCTCATCTTTCAGGTGAGGTCCCCATTTTGTTGTTGTTGTTGTTGTTGTTGTCGCTCATTAGACAAGGACACTGAGAAATCCAGCAGCCTATCATCCTTCAAGAGGAGAAGGTAGGATGTGCAAAGGGCCAGAGGCATGAGAGAGCCTGGCCCTTTGAGATTTAAAATGAAACTTCTAGACAGCTGGTTGCAGACCAAGCAGGAAGAAATGAGGTGGGCGAGGCCATGAGAGGCCTAACAACAAACTGGAGTTTCCCCTTTATTCTGGAGAGAAAGAAGATAGAAGGCAGGGACAATAAATTATTTTAAACTTAAAAGTGAGATCTTAAATTTTCATGTTCAGGTCTGTGGTCATAGCTGCAGAAATTACTGGAGATAGGAAAGGCACAGGTGCATATGTGCATATATCTGTGTATAAAAGACAGATGACCAGGGCGCCTGGGTGGCTCAGCTGGTTAAGCATCTGACTCTTGGTCTTGACTCAGATCATGGTTTCATGGTTTGTGGGATTGAGCCCCATGTCGGTCGGGCTCTGTGCTCAGCAGGGAGTCTGCTTGAGATTCTTTCTTCCTCTCCCTCTACCCCTCCCCCTACTCACATGTGCTCACTCTCTCTCTCTAAAATGAATAAATTAATCTTTTAAAAAACAAGGTAGATGATAGATGATAGATAGATAGATAGATAGATAGATAGATAAAATCTTAGGGTAGATCACATCTTCCAAAGAAAATATGAGAACTAGAAGCCAGGAAAAAAAAAAAAAGGAGATCAGTATATTTGAATATATAAAAATATAAGTCTTTTATTTGTCAAAAGATGCTATATAGAAAGTTAAGAGACAATAATGAAACATCAATTATTTTATTTTATTATTTTTATTAGTTTCAGAGGTAGAATTTGGTGATTCATCAGTCTTATATAATACCCAGTGCTCATCACATCACTTGCCCTCCTTAATGCCTGTCACCCAGTTACCCCATCCCCCCACCCACCCAAGACTCCAGCGTCTCTTATGGTCTGCCTCCCTCCCAATTTTCACCTTATTTTTTTTTTTTTATAGCAGCCATGTCCACGATAGACAAACTATGGGAAGAGCCCCGATGTCCATCCACAAATGAATGGGTAAAGAAGATGTGAGATATATATATATATATATATATACACACACACACACACACACACACACACACACACACACAATGGAATATTACTCAGCCATCAAAAATGAAATCTTACCATTGGCAATGAAGTGGATGGAACTAGAGGGTATTATGCCAAGTGAAATAAGTCAATCACAGAAAGACAATTATCATATGATTTTACTCATATGTGGAATTTAAGAAACAAAACAGGGGGTCATAGAGGAAGGAAGGCAGGGAAAAATAAAATAAGACAAAATCAGAGAGGAAGACAAACCATAAGAGACTCTTAACTCTAGGAAACAAACTGAGGGTTGCGGGAGGGTGGGGGGGATGGGATAACTGGGTGGGACCTTAAGGAGGGCATGTGATGTGATGAGCACTGGGTGTTAGATAAGACTGATGAATCACTGACCTCTCCCTCTGAAACTAATAATACACTGTATGTTAATTAATTGAATTTAAAAATAAAATTTAAAAAAATTGACAGTAACCCCAAACTGAAGACAGTCTGCATTCCCACTGACAGTTCCTAAGACCATTTTAAAAACTGGTTCAGTTTTTGGGGGGAATAATCTGGCAGTTAACTTTCAAACCATTTTAAAGGTGTGCACTGCCCAATGATATGTATGCCCCAGGATGTGTTTATTGCATCACTACGTGTAAGAGTCATAGCAAAACTCACCCTGAAGTCCATCGATACACGAGAAAAAGAATTCTAAACTCCTGAACTCTGGAATACCAAAGAGCCATCGAAAATAAATTACGGCAGCTATATGAACTGATCTGGAATTATCTCACGGCTAGGTAAAGATAATAAGCCACAGAAATGGATGAATCCTCTTATTCACGTAAACACACAAATTAAAAAAAAATGATGTGCTTATTGCTGTCTCTCAATGCGTAGAAGACGGTCCAGAACATCGGCAGGGAGCAGAGCTGTTTCAGGGTGCTCTATTTGTTTTGGGATGAAGGGGAGATCTTACAAATTGCTAGGTATTATTTATTCTTAGACGATTTTACGATGAGAATTTATCTATTATTTACTCATGTGATTCTAAAGAAAAAATAGGTCCAAGAATAGAACATTTTTGACATCAGTGCCCAAGATGGAGTGGAGGGACACAGGAGAGAAGACAGGTAGCCAGGTGAGAACCCAGCAGGAACCTATCAGGTGGATGGGTGTGCGGGGAACTGAATGCAGGTAGCTGAGCTTGGAGAACGCCAGCTAAGGCCACGAGGTGCTGTGAAGACAGATTCCAGATAACTGAGTCATCACACAAGGCGGGGGTTTGTCTACAAAGATGCTCAGAGTTTATCTGGTAAGTGGCAGGGTGGTGACGGTGCTATTATAATGATACGTCATAGAGAATGTGGGAACGCGGTTGAATTCAGAAGCCATGTGTTCGGCGTTATTTTGGGCAGGGGTGCACAACTGAGGTCAAGGCACTAGGAGATGTGTGAGCAGGTGGGCTAGTTTTGTTTGGATCCCAACTTCGGCGCAAAGCAGCGGACTTCAACTGTCATGCGTCAGAGCTGAAATGGGAGAACAGAAATGGGCTTGACCTCAGACCTACGGACCTTGAACTTCTCTCTCCAGCTGCTCAAAGATACCAGGGCAGCTCTTGACAGATTGCCAGTGTTCCCAAAAGCTGAAAGGAAACCTCATATTTATCTCGGATGAGGCTGCCCTCACTCACTAAAGAGTCCTATGCTTTGCTTTCGCCTGAAATTATCCCACTTGTATTGCTTACCTCATACAGCTTAAACTGAGGACCAACAAACAGCCAAACATTTGTGGAAAACAACAGTCTGCAAAGAGCATACTTTACCCTGGACTCCTGCAGGGCTGGATAATAGCAGGGACCTCAGTGCTAGACTTAAAGCTTGTCTCCGTCCCAGGCTGGCCGAGCAAACTTTTGGTGCCTCAGTTTCCTCCTTTGCAAACTGGGTTCTTTTAAGGTCACGTGTGTTTCCATGTTACAATGTATGATCAGCCTCAATCTCGCCCTCTCCCCAAGCCCACCCCCTTCGGCAGATCATTTCCCCGTCCTTGGAAGGAAGGATAGTTGATTGATGGCAGAAAAGAGGATATGGAGGGGGATAAACGGAAGTTGTGCAAGGAGGGGGGAGAGGGCGGGATTGCCTCATTAACAGAATAATTGAGCTGCTGGGTAATTTTACTTGTTATCCACAGAAAAGGGCAAAAATCTTCTAAGCAATGACTCCTCTTCTTCCAAATGATTAAAAGAACAACAAAAAGGTTTGTATCTTGGATGCATCTAGCAATTATGTGCCTGACACTTTTTTTTCCCTTTTTAAATATCATACGAGGCAGATGTATTTTTAAAATCCTGACAATTTACACAACACTACGAAAGTGTCAGTTCTTCCTAATCAGAAATTTTCTGCACTTCCCCCAACCTTATTAGCAGTAATTCCCGCTAATTGATAATTATTACCTTTTTCTTAGTCAAATCTCGTTGTTGGTGTGACAACACTTCCTGCTTTGCTAAGATCAATATATTTAACTATCACTGTAAATAATGCATAAAATTAATAATAAAACTATGCTTGCTGAATAGAATGCAGACTTCATCTATTTTTATATCAGCTCCGTAATTTACAATTTATTATTATTATTATTATTTTGCCACAGACTGGTAATAATAAGTAGTTCTTAAGCCCAAATAATGAAATTCTTCATATGTAAATGTCATTAGGACTGACTAAAGCCCATTGACAGGACTTGGCTATCCCTGGGCTCTGAAAGTCCCCAGTAGAGAGTAAATCTTATCCCTTCTTCAAGTCAACTGCAATAAATCTCAGTTGATTTGTGTAAGAGAATTGTTCTTTACCTACCTGAACTGGACGGGACTCAGCCCTGCATTATCACTTGTGGGCCTGTGCAGACTCATTTCCTGGAAGTGGCTGATGCCTTTATGGCAGCAAAGGGCAAGGCCAGCAGGCATCTGGGTCCGAGCCCAAAATGACTCCTAATAAAGGAGCACTGGCAAATGGCCTTGGAAAAGCTTCAGAGAAGGTAACGTAACCATCACATTATTCTGGCATGGGTCCCCCACCCCTAACCTACCTCCTCCTCCTCCACATTCTTAATTAAATCAGAAACACTTGTCTGAAAGACAAAGACTGTGACTTTGGACAGATGGGATCCAGGAATCTAAAAATACAGAGGGAGACTGTCTACGGAAGAGCAGCTCTTACAGGGTCAGGACTTTCTCCTAGTCTTGCAGCCGGGGAGAACCGCTTCCCATGGAGGTGGAAAAGGAGCTCCAGCGGGCTGTCCTCTCCCTGTTAGAAGTGACATTCGCTGGTGTCACCATGGAGCAGCTGGGGGGCGAAACTCTGTGCATTAGCCTCACCTGAGACTGAGCAAACCTGCTTTCGTGGGCCTCAGTCTTCTCATCTGTAAAAGGGAGAAATTCACAACATAGGAATTCTCTCACCTGTTTCTACTCTTTTGTTCCACATGACGTTGATACCCTTTGACCCCAATTTTTAAAAATATTTTATTTATTTATTTTTGCGCGCGAGAGAGGGAGCGCTAGAGAGTGAGCACGAGCGGGGGTGGGGGGACAGAGGGAGAAGCAGACTCCCCACTGAGCGGGGAGTCCCACGCAGGACTCGATCCCAGGACCTTGGGATCATGACCTCAGCTGAAGGCAGAAGCTTAACAGACTGAGCCACCCAGACACTCACCCCAGTTTGGTTTTTGATAGCAGAAAAAAGTACAGCCAATAGCCTGATTTTGTACAATGCAAGAGAGAATGGAAGGCATAAAAAGGGATCCATGGAGCACCGTGGCAAACTTCCATGTGACATCTGTCAACCAAGGCTGGCTTTCTCATTTTTCAAGTGGGAATAAAATGTCAAGACAAAGAAAAGGCCGTCCTCTGAAAGAGAAGGACACACATACCAGAGGAACGAGAGGAGTGCCGGGCTCTTCTCCCAGGACAGGAGGAAGGAAGATACACAAGGAAACAAAAGGAAAGCCACAGGTGGGAAGGGCACCGGGCAGAGAGGGGTCACGGAGAAGAAACTGGAAGCATGAGGACAGAGACCAGACTTACAGCAAAGTCATAAAAGGGCTGTGGAAAGGCAGAGCTGACAGTAGGGAAAAGTGACTCAGTGCTGAGGAACAGAAACTCTGGGCGCCCGCTCAGAATGCAAGAGTAAAGGAAAGGGCATGAGAAGTTATCGTCTCAAGGGAATGACGCATCATCATCTATTACCCACTCGGTGCATGTTAATTATTCAATGATTATATCCTGAGGATTGTTCCAGTGTCATATGACCAATGCCGATAAAAATCCATGCCTTCTTAGACCTTACGGTCTGAGCAACGGGTCTTGATTGCAAGCTTTATCGAGCAGAAGTAATCAAAGAACACCGATATTTTTAGCTATCAAGTTTCTCTTCTTTATATGAAAAACGTCCATCCTGTGAGACCATTTTCACATATGCACAAGGAGCCCCGTGCCCAGTAAAGCACACGGGCTCTCCCTAAGTGACCCAGACCGAAAACAGAAGAAGTCAAGCCTGACTCGTCACCGTTCAGCCCCTCCACTGTTTCCGAGTTTACGGTCTTGTTTTTGCCTGGACTTTAAGCTCCACAGGGACAATACCTTGTCTGGAGACATCACCACTATGCAGGAAATGTCCCTGAACAACGTAGTGGGGCCAATAACTATTTGCGGTCTTTAATGAATGCAATCTGAGCCCGTCCCACCACACAGTTCACAACTGAAGAAAAAGTCCTTAAGTATATAGAAGACCGGAATGTTCGATGTCAGATTAAGGTCAGTCCCTGATTCGGGAAACCCAAGAAGGATAAATCCAAGCCTGCAGATGTCCTGACAGAACCATCAAAAGGACGAAAACAAAGTCAATATATATCTGGTAAATAAAAAAGTTGCCTGCAGGGGCGCCTGGGTGGCACAGCGGTTAAGCGTCTGCCTTCGGCTCAGGGCGTGATCCCGGTGTTCTGGGATCGAGCCCCACATCAGGCTCCTCTGCTATGAGCCTGCTTCTTCCTCTCCCACTCCCCCTGCTTGTGTTCCCTCTCTCGCTGGCTGTCTCTATCTCTGTCGAATAAATAAATAAATTAAATAAAAATTCTTTAAAGAAAAAAAAAAGTTGCCTGCAAATACATAGAAATCTGCCACCCCGGACTTTTTCTCACCAAAGCCAAGTGCATGTGGAGAATTATCTACAGGCTTTGGGAAGAAAATCATCGTGGTCTGTACCTGTGTAATTGTTACTGTTGGACTCCCTGTAGGGAGGAAAGAGAAAGGCATCGTCACCTATTTAAACACACACACGCACACACACACACACAAGGGATGCTCATTACCCTTCCTGGAAAAAAGAAATGATGAAGAGGAACTTCCAGCTTGATGTCCTCAACAACAAAAACACAGTGGCTATTAAAAAAAATAAAAGTAAGATAACTTTGCCAGCAGCCGCTGATCAGATTTTGTTTTAAAGAAAAAATACTTTAGGGTCTTTCATGACTCAGTTTAAACCCCCAATCAGTGCTCCAGTTGGCTCATATGTTGGGCATTAGACATTGTACCCGGAGGGGGCCCCACCAAGTTTGATGAGCTCTCGGAGTAGTCAGTTTTGCTGCGGTAACAAACCACCCCCAGACCTCCGTGGGATCCAAGAGCAACAAAATCTTATTTTGTCCCATTAAATGTTACCTCTATAGGGGGCTGCAGGTTGGCTCCCTCCTGCTCTGCCCATCTTCCTGGGGGCTCGAGACTAAGGAGCTGCCCCCCTTGAGACACGTTGTTCTCCTGGCAGAGAGAAAAAATCAGGAGACTGAGGAAAGCCCATCAATGGTTGTCATAGCTTCTCCCCAGCTACAGTGCATGTCACATCCGCTCTTACGCTGCTGGCCCAGGGGAAAGCCAAGGCTGAGCTCTGTGCAGAGGGAGCAGAAGAATGTGGGTCTTGTGCAGAAAGGGCCTGAATGTCATGTGGTGATGGCTGGGGATGCATGATTCCTTTAGAGGGAGAAGAGGTGAGTATCTGAGGACAGTGATTCCCTTCAGCACGTAAGTTAAAGGAGAACTGGTGGGGGCATGATCTGGCTCGGCAAATGCCCAACTGCTCAGGTTCCCTTCAGAAGTTTCGCAGTCTGACCTTAAACCACCCAGACACGACTCCTTCCGGGCCAGACTTGCTATGTCACCAATATACCCTGTTCGAGCTTCTCTCTCTCTTTCTCTTCAAAAACCAAGGCGCACTGAGCAAAATAATGGTTACATTTTATTGCCAGAGAATTGGCTGAATAACTTTCTGCTTCTTTAAATTTTACACTGAATCCCTGAATGACTTGAGATAATTTGAATGACTAATCAACTATCCAGTGACAGATATGACTGCTTTAATAAAATCTAATTCGTTATCAATCATAAGAAGTATCATTGTTTTATGTACCACTAAGAAAAAAAAGATGCCAGTTAAACTATGATATGCCATTAATTATAAGATGCATCCCATTCAGAGATGTTAAAATGTGAAAAATATGTGTCTTAGAATCAGTGAAATATGGTATCTATTATTATATTTCTTCGTATCCAATCATGTTTCAGATAAGACCTATGAATCTTCTACTAATCCTAATTTAAAATCAGCTTATATACAGTTTGACATCAACCATGTAGAAATTGAAAGATAATTCAGCATTAAAATACTCTAGAATATTCACAGCGATTTTTGTACATGGAAATGGACTAATTGACTTTTTGTTTCTTTGTTATACTCTTCTTTAATTTTTCTAGTTTTCTGATTTTAACAAACCAGTGTTGATTTCATGATCATAAATATTGTTTGTATTTGAAAATACACTGTAGTATGATGCTGTATGTGTCATGTGATAATTAAAAAAAGATAAACTAAAAAAAGTGACAGGAAAGACCGCAGACAATAATGGTGTTTCTTTCAGGGTATAGATTACGGTTGTTATTTTACTTCCTTCTTTCTCCTTGTTTTCTTTTGGTGAAAGCTTTAGAAATAAGAAACTTTTTTTTTTTCATTCCAGAAAAGCAGGTTATGTCCTTCAACAAGGACTTGCCTACACTAGTTGTAAGTCAAAAAGTCAATGAATAGTTGCCTACCAAAGACCCATTCTCTCCTTTCTCAAGACAATCCGGTATTTATTCTAGGTGCCAAAGGGCTATGCTGAAGATGATTTTCCTGTCAATCTCAATCTCCCTCTCCCAAGTGTGACCATGAGAACAAGTTCCCACAAATGAGATATAAGTGCAAATGTTTAATGGGACTTCCGGTAAAGCTTCTTAAAAGCAACACAGATTTTTTTTCTTGTTTTTTGCCTTGCTTTTCTCCTTCTTGGAATACTGCCATAATGGCTGGTGCTTCAACAGCCATCTTGGGCCTTGGGATTGCTTGATGATGAGGGCCAATGCGAAGAATGCTGGAACAATAAAAGAATATGCTGAGTATTTGGTGATGTTGGAGCTCCCGGACTGCTTACCTTTGAACCTCTTATACACAGAAAAGAAATAAACTTCCAAAATATTTAAGTCTCTCTTATTCACAGCTGGTGGAAATTCCTAATTCATGCAAAGAGAATAAATAAAGGCAAAGTTCCAAAGCCCTCCTCTGCCTTTGCATTCTGTATGTGATCATGAACGTGGACAAGACAGAAGGCACAATATATTCCCTGATGATCTGAAATAAACAGTTCTGAGTTGTCAGAGGCTAGCTTCAACTCGGCCATGTTCCACATCTGTGTCGAGGACGGGGAAATTCCGAGATGTCCCTGCAATCAAAGGGACCTAGCTACATGGATGGCATGATTTCCATTACAAATAAGCTTTTTTTCCCTCCCTTCTATTCATTTCTAGTATTCCCTACATGAGTCAGGGTCTCTGACCTCTTGTTTATTTCTTCCCAAGTTGCCCTTTCCCTGGGGCACTTGGCTAATTTTGTGCTCCCGTGACCAAGATGGGCATTTGTCACTTTCTTCAGAAAGGAATGAGAGCAGGTGAATTTGACATTTCTAGCCACACTTAACTGAATTTTGGCTGAGTAACAGCCCACTGAGTGCTTTGCGTGAGTATGTATATATTCTCGAACTCGGAGATTTTCCACAAAATGCATGTGTGCCTTTCTTTCCATAGTTTAATGGCAATAATCTTTAAGAATCCAGTGAGTCAGAACAAAAGAAAAGAAAAAGATGCTCTTAAAGCACTTTAAGAATTCTTCCAAGAAAGAATCCCTATCTGAGAGCTTCGGCTTATTCAGAGAGTCTACAGACGAATTTTTGTAAGGTAAGATAAATAATTCATTTAATCAATATGCCTATATAATGAATTGGCATGGACAGATTTCTAATACAAACAAACAGATCAACCTACATTTTCCTTGTTGAATTGTGTAAAACAAAATTCTCTAACCTCTCATTCACTTTGCAAATCAGGTGGGCTTCATGACTAGTTGAAGCATGCGATGTAGTTATCCAAAGACCACAGCTATGGTCTCTGCAAAGCATGGGACTCTATCAATGTCCCTAGCTGGAGTTCATGCCCAGGGACAGCTCCCTGTTCTCTTCAGGATGCTAGGTGAGGCCATCCATCAGGGTTAGGGTCATCCCCACCTGCCCCCTCTGTCTGACCCCTAAAGTTCATACTTACTAAACTGGTATTAAACTACAGGAGTGCCCCTTGCCTCAGGTATCATATTCTGGTAGTCTTGATATCTTTGCATATATTCCTCTTTGTCTGGAATGCTTTCCCTACCTGTTCTGTTCTTAGGGAACACCCGACCAGTCTTCAAGATCCAGCCTCATTATCCCACTTTATAAGGAAGCAAATGGAGGGTCAGAGAAGCAGAATCACTTGCCTAATACCATGTACGTTGTGCTAGGGCCAGAACTTGACTGTATGGGTCCAAATTGTGTGTTTGGGTCCTTGTATGGACGGAAAAAGAGTGACTGCATACATCGATTGGATTGAGATATTTTCCATTGATGGTATGTGGTTATTTTAATTTGGGCTTAATTTCACTTTTCCAGTTTCTCAAGGTGGAAGTTGAATTCACTGATTTGAGACCTTTCTTCTTTTTTAATATAGACATTTTAGTGCCATAAATTTTCCTCTAAGTACTGCTTTAGCTGCATAGTACAAATTTTGATACATTGCATTCTAATTTTCATTCAATTCTAATACCTTCTAATTTCTAATTCTGTTCTTGATTCCTTCTAATTTCTGGTTTTGTTTCCTTTTTCTTGGAGGTTATTTGAGATTCTTGGGTCTATAGAATTATAGCATACATGTTTAAATTTTTAGTTGTTAGTTTTCTGGCTATTTTTCTGCTCTCTTCTTCCAAGGCTCCAATTACATATATTTCAGGTCATTTGAAGTTATCCCATAGGTTGCTGCTACTCTATTTGACTTTTTTCAGTCTGTTTTCTTTCTGTGTCTTATTTTGGAAAGTTCCTATTATTATATCTTCACTCTCACTAATCTTTTCTTCTGTAATATCTGATCTGCTGTTAATCTCATGCAGCATAAATTTCATCCCAGGCAGTACAGTTTTCATCCCTAGAAGTTTTACTTTGGTCCTTTTCTTTTTCATATGGCCCGTATCTCAACATGCTCATTCATTGCTCTAGACCATTAAACATATGGAATCAGTGAAAAACAGTTATAATAATTGCTTTAATATCCTGTCTACTAATTCTATCAGTTATGTCATTTCGAAGTCTGTTTCAAACAATTGATTTTTCTCTTCATTAAGACTCACATTTTCCTTCTCCTTAGATGCCAGAGACCACGAATTTTACCTTGTTGAGTGATGGATATTTTATATTCTCATAAGTATTAAGTGTTATTCTGAGATGTAGTTAAATTACTTGGAAACAAGTCTGATTCTTTTGGACCTTGCTGTTAAGCTTTATTGAGGCAAGACCAGAGTAACACCTAGACAGGGTCTAATTTTGGCCCTATTGCTAAGGGAAAAACCTGATGACTCTACCCGATGTCTCATGAATTATGAGGTTCTCCACTCCAGCCAATGGGAACAGACCCTCTTCTCAGCCCCATGTGAGTTCAAGGGATTATTTCCTCTGATCCTTCCTGGTTGTTCTTTCCCTGTCTCATGAAGATTCTTCACAGGTGTGTGATGAACAGTCTTCAGCTGAATATGTGAAGACACCCACCATGGATCTCTGAACTCTTTGTGCAGCTCTCTGCTCTCTGATACTCTGCCCCATGTAGTCTCTCCACCTTGGCCTTCCACCAACATTCCTTCAAGTCAGGGAGACTGCCAAGCTCTGGCAGGTTCCTTCTCCCTCTGTTGTGGCCTGGAAACTCTCGAAGCAATAAACTGGGATTAACTTAGGCTACATCTCACTTGCTCTGCGTATCTCAGAGTTCCCTGTCCATCATGAGCTCATGTCCAATACTTGAAAACTGTTGATTTGTATATTTTATTTTATTTTTATTCATTTTATTTGTAATGGTACATTGGGTATCTCTTACTTCCCCTGGTCATGAATCAAAGTTGGGTTTCATTTTCTATTGTAAAAATGACTCATGTCAGGATCTTTGAGAAGAGCCTGGAAAGGTATGTTGTGCTTATAAATAACCTAGATATTCTTATAAAACTGTGGTCAATTATTTCCTTAGCTTAGGGAGCATGTATCCTCGAGCCAAGTCCCCACCTTCCCTTCCTCACAGTCCAATAGACTAATTTCACACCTCAGACTACCTCTTGTAAATTACCTGATCTCAGACAAATTACCTGAACTTCCTTACCTCAATATTTTAAAATATCTATGAGAATATTATTCTCCGCCTAAGAGACTTGTAATTATTAAATTAAATAGCATATAAAATGTATTTCTAACAGGAAATATCTTGTCTAATTAAAGGCAAATGAAAGTTGTATATTTTAAAATGTCAGCATCCATCCATCAGTCTAAAAGTCAAATATTGTTATATATTTTTATCTATGTATCTATCATCTATTTTAATTTGCATCAAGAAATATCTGTGAAATGCTCTCTTTTGCCAAGAGAACTCAAGTAAACTTATTTCTCTAATAAAAACTATGCCTTAAAATATATAGAAAAGAAATACTTAATTGAAATTTGGTGTTTGTAGCATTATGTTTCACACATAAATGGGATTGGAGTTCCTCTTACAGGAAAGAAAACAAAAAGTGCTCGATTAATTCAGCAAGTGTGAGGACATTTTCACTTGGGAACCTGCTGAGAATTGGTGGAAGGCTCATCACTGGTCAAGCCAGCGGTTCCCATGTCTCTGTCATGGTCCCCCTGGGCTATGGTTACAGAGCGGCCCATGCACCTCAGTCAGAAGACCCTTGTCATCTATTTCACTGGAGAGAGAGCCTTAAAGATGAGTCTGGGTGCAATGTTCTCACATTCTGCCACAGTATATTTTGTGTGAAGGACACTTTCCCTGTGCTGGCCTCGTTGTTTAAGCTTCCAGAATCTTCCAGTGCCTTCCAGATGATGCATTCTGTATGCTCACCCATGTAGCCCATTTCCCTCCACAATCCTAGTTTGTCTATTTTGTAATGGCTTACAATAGAAACCAGTTTTGTTTCTTCACGTCTTTGGAATTCTAAACAAAGGGGGAAGGAGGGAAAATTCCATTTTTTTCCCCATCTATTTTATTTAGAATAAAAATGAACTCCTGAAACTCCCACTGTAGTAGACATACTTTGCGATGTCTGTTCAATTCACAGTGTCTCCTTCCTGGCCCCCCTTATGTGAAGAACAGGTACCTCAGCGTCCATATTTATAAATGAGCCCAGTGGAGGGGGCCAGGTGTGGACAGCTGACCCAAGCTGGGACAATGAAATTTGGAATTGAAATTCATCAGTATATTTCCCACAAGATCCATTCCTAACAACAACAAAAATATCATTAAGAGTCCAGAGCTGTGATTTGGATATCTTCCACCAGATGGAAGTAGGAAAGTATTTCTCCAGGTATAAAGAAAGTTGGATTTAATAAAGAGATGAGGAGATATGACACAGAAGGACCATTCCCTGAACTTTACAGATGCTGTTCTGTGCCTTACTCAAGGACTGGATCTCCAAGGCTGTATTCCTACCCTGAGATTCAGGGAGACATGAATATATCCTCAAACCAAATACCCTAATTTCATTTTCAGCTTGTGTTGGTTTCTCTGCTTGGTAACAAAGTGTCCTAACTAATAGAGCATGATGGAGTGACACCAATTTAAGAAGAGTTGATCTACACCTAACGAGACAGGAGGGACACCTAGAAATGATGTAGCACTCAATGTGGGCCAACAACTTTGCTGTAGACATGCTCATCGAATCCTAAAGACAACCTGGAGGGGGTAGATTTTGTGGGTCCATTTTATAAAGGAATAAGCAGAGGCTCAGCAAATCAAGTGACTTGGCCAAGAATGTAAAGTTAGTAGATATTGCAATCGAAGTCAGGTCAGCTGACTAGAAAAGTCCTGGCTAGTGCAGGGGCATGCTGTATGGCTCCTTCAAGAATGACGAAGGTTATCGATATGTGATATGTGGCTTTTGAAGTCCTTGACCACAAGCTGGATTTGGCTTATAGACAGATCATAGAAGCTTACTTGTAAATTAAACTGGACCTCAAGGGTCACCCAAAAGGAGCCACATAAGGATAGAGATCAGCACAGAAAACCTATTTCCTCCGTATGTAATAAACAATTAGGTGAATTTCTTGTTAATTCAATCAGAGAAGCAGAGATATACTGCAACTCTTTGGATTAAGGTCTGAAATCAAATATTTTTTTTTACAAGGTTGACCTTTGTCAGTTTCATGTACGAGGAACTGATGATGAGCCACTGAACTAGCAAATTAGCTTTGCAGAGCTGTTGACAGGGTCAGTAAGAAATGAAACCCATTTTAACAAAGATAAGCTGGTTTCTAAGGTGTATGACTCAGTTTGGGAGGCTTCCGCCATAAAGATGTTTGGAGGCACTTTTGAAACAGACTCTAAAAAAGTGCAAATGTTTTACCTTGAGACATTTAACTCTTCACTTATCCTTCTAGAACTAGTGAAAATGACTGTGACATTTGCTTGCCAAACCTTCAGGAAGGCAGAGCTCTTTATCAACTTCTGAAAACCAAACAGACATGTTGGGCACCTTGTGTGTACTGGGCACTGTCACGGCCATCATGCATCGCCTCCCCCCATTAGGGGCAGAAGTGTTGTTTGCAACTTACAAGACAAGAAGCTAAGGTACAGAAAAGCTTTGTACCTGCTGCAATCTCTGACTCCCGTAACTATGTTAGAATTTGAGATCACTGTGGAACATGTGGGAATAAGAAAGACTAGCTAGGAGACCAGTAATCCTATTCCTTCCACCTTCTTTCCACCTACAAACTTAATTATAATTCCCAGACTCCCTTGAGGCAGGTGAGATCAGGTGACGGTGTTCTAGCCAATAGGCTGTATGTAGTAATTCCTTCCTGGTGCAGGTGCATAAAATAAACCCTCAACAGCTTGCCTTGCTCTTCCTCCTTGTGATGGCTTGATAGGGTCAAGCACAGGATTTTGGAAGTTGTATGTTAAAGGTGGGAAACCTTCGGATGGTAGGTGTCTGGGTCCCTGAATCACCACTTGGAGGAGAGCCACACAGCAATTGGGAACATTTATTTTGGACTTCATGTGGTGAAAAATAAATTGTAGCATACTCGAATCATCATGACATGTGGGAGTTTATCACCACAACTAGTTTGTTAACTAATATGAAGAGCTAAGGAGCCTGAAGGTGATGTGAGCTTTGGTGGAAGGACTTTCACGCTGAGGGGTAGTCCCGAACTGTTATGGTTAATTTTATGTGTCAACTTGGCTAGACTGTGGTATCCAGTCATTTGGTCAAACACTAGTTAATCTAGGTGTTGCTATAAAACCTTTCTTTAGATATAATTAACGTTTACAATTGGTTGATTTTAAGTAAAGCAGATTACTCTCCATAATATGATGGGTCTCATTCAATCAGTTGAAAACTTTAACAGCAAACACCAAGGTTTCCCCAAGAAGAAGGAATTCTGCCTCCAGACGACAACGTAGAGACTCTACCTAATTTTCCAGTTTTTGGACTAAAGATTGGAACATCGATTTATTCCATCTCCAGCCTGCTGGCTTGCCTACTTATTTCAGATTTGTCAACCACCACAATCATATGAGCTAATTCCTCCAAATAAATTCTCTCTCCCTCTCCATGTATTCATCCATCTATCAACGACATAGATATTACCTATTATTATACCTATGACACACACATATAAAATATATATGTGACATATTACATTTATATATTTCAAACCTATTGGTTCTATTTCTCTGGAGAAACCTGACTAATACAGATTTAAACAACAGGAACAGCTGGAGGGGGTGATGCTTCCAGTGGCTGAAGGAGTGAGATGCTGCTTTTAACTGACATCCTCTTATTCTGGACAATTGCAGGAAGGAGCAGAAGGGGGAATCGGGGAGCTACAAGGGTCCAGAGGGCTTCTAGCTGAAGTCCTGGGATACTGGAACCCGAGTGGGAGGCCTGTTCAGTATTCTACAGCAGACAGTGATGCAGGACTCACACAGGTGGTCACTGTCCCTCTCAAGGGACATCATGTCCAGGCAAAAGTTGCAAGAATCAACACGGGATTTTCTCTCTTTTTGCTCTGCTACATGACTGGTGATAGATAAAAGCTACGTCATCAACCTGGGTCCCAGGAACAAGGCACCTGGAGCAGAGTCACAGCCAACCCTCTGTGGACATGTAGCACAAACATAAATGTTTCTGTATTAAGTCACTGTTCTGTAGTAACCGCCACTCAAAACTGTGAGTGATTAATTATTGCAGGATGTGTTTATCTAGCCTGACATCTATAGTTGTATGTTTATAAACATAGACTGCTTCAACCAGTTCAGACTTGAACCAGTTTAAATCCTGGTCCCCACCATGTCCTGATTACATATTTTTGAGAAAGCCATGTAACCTCTCTGTTGCTCAATTATCTCCACTTAAAATGGGGGAAATAGAGTATTTATCAAAAAAAGTTGAGATTTTAGTTGGTTAACACATTTCAAGCTCTTATTTGTCACAAGTATGTATAAGGGAACTAAGGAATACTACTTACGATGATAGCATGTCTTAAAAACCGTTCTCCTCACAGTGACCAGGGAGCCTTACAGTCAGGGTGGGCAATGCCGGACTCGTAAACAGTTCATAATCACTACTCGAAATATCATCCAATCCAAGCTGGGGTATGGGAGATTTGTATTAGGGCTAGGTAACACATATTGTAGGTTTTGCAGGACTTATTTGGCCTCCGTCTCCTATTCTTCTCTCTGTGTCTCTCTCTCTCTGTCTCTGTCTCCCCTTCTTTATCTCTACAGACCTTTAAAAATATCAAAGCAATTCTTTTTTTTTTTTTTTAAAGATTTTATTTATTTATTTGACAGACACAGCCAGCGAGAGAGGGAACACAAGCAGGGGGAGTGCGAGAGGAAGAAGCAGGCTCCTAGCGGAGGAACCTGATGTGGGGCTCGATCCCAGAACGCTGGGATCACGCCCTGAGCCAAAGGCAGATGCTTAACGACTGCGCCACCCAGGTGCCCCTATGAAAACAATTCTTAACTTGAGGGACCCACAAAGACAGGCCACGGGCCAGATTTGGCTGCTGGGCATGGTGAGTCAACTGCTGATGTCATCAGTCCTATGGCATCTATGTCTTTAGATTTTCCTTGTATGAGATCGTGGTCTAATCTCTGTTCTGGAAGGATCTTGAGACCACCCATTACATGGGTAAGCATTCACTCCATGCACACTTTACGTTTGCATTCATGGTATTCAGGACAGTTTCCTGACTGCTGACCATGGGTCATTGGCTCCTGTCTTAGCTGGTTTCACTTCAATAACATGGAAAATGGTGCATCTACTCGGCTCATCCTTCAGTGGTGAGGTGGGTTTATTCGTTACCAGACACTGTACGTCAGCTAATGGATCTGATTCTTGAAGGGAGAGCAAATTCTTGTTTATATGAACAAATACCGATGAGCCACATTGCCAAATCACAAAGGGCTTCTGGTGTGGGTGTTTAGTTTGGCTTGTTTGACAAGAATAGCACGCTGTTGTCATGGGCGCTGGGATGGTCATCAGTGGTGCTCAGGGGTCAGGAACGCACCTGATCGGGGTTGCGTGAGTATTTGGGTAAAACAGATGTTTACGATCCCTTGTGGAAAATCCCACTGCAGGTTAATCCTCACGACTGGTCCCTCTTTCCAACGCTGAAGGCAGGAATCCCTGCCCCCTGAGTTCTATTACAAAATAATAAATAAGAAGCAGGGACATACATTTTTATAAGAAAGTTCTTCTGCCTCCCTCACCGAGTCTCTTCTCTATAGGCATGGCCCTACAACGGTGCATGCTGGCTGAATCTGACTATATTCTAATAATGTTGTCCAACTCAGCTTCTGCCTCTTCTAGTCCTTGGCATTTGCTTTGTAATTCTGTTTGTCCATCTGTTATTTGTCCTTCTGGCATTGTTGCCTGCCCATTTTTATATTTGTCTGTTTTTTGTTTTTCACTTTTCTTCCAGCGGTTTTGTAATACCAGTCTACTGTTTGATTTTCTATCTTGGTCCCCTTCTGAAGACATGAGACATTCTAGAACCAGAAGGAAATACTGGGTCTTACCTCTCCCAGAGCTTGTGTGTCAAACTGAAGACACACAGGGCATACAGTTCTAGGCTTATGAAGGCACAAGGTAAATGTTGCATGTTTTCCCAGAGTAAGCCGACATCATACGGAGTTGAAACTATTCTATTTTAATAAATATGGATCTATTGTAGGAAAGGTCAACATTTTTGTTATTTTTAAGAAAATATAAGAACAACATTGCAGAATGCCTCTTTGGGTTTTGTCTCAAATTCTGTCTTCCCTGCTGCTAGCGGACTTCGGTAGAAAAATCTGAGAAACACAGAATCAACAATAGAGTGTCAGGGGAGGGGAGAGCATGCCCCCTTCAGTAGCCCCACCTAGCAGGCACTGCGCTTGACCCCCTGGCACATCATCTCACTGAATCTTCACAGTACATGAGGCCACCGGGATACTTACCTCTTTAAAAAATAAAGCTCAAAAGAGCCAAACTAAGGTTAATAGTGATAATTTTATCACTACTCTCCTAAGTAATTTTGAGAAGGCCACACCTTGGTGAAGGACACCATACAAGTTGAGTGCTGTGGTCTCACTTGGAAGGAGATATTTTTGGGCCCTGATCCAATATGACTGCTGTCCTTATACGGAGGAAACACACACACAGGAAGACTGTATAAAGAAACAGAAGGAAGAGGGGCACCTGGGTGGCTCAGTCGGTGAAGCATCTGCCTTCAGTCTCGTCATGATCCCAGAGTCCTGGAGTCCAGCTGTGCGTTGGGCTCCCTACTCAGCAGGGAGTCTGTTTCTCCCTCTCCCTCTGCCCCTTCCCCCTACTTTTGTGCATGCGTGCTCTCCCTCTCTGTCTCAAATAAACAAATAAATAAAATCCTTTCTTTCCTTCTACTTACCTACCTGTGTATCAATTTATCATCTCTCTCTATTCATTTATAGTAGATCAGACAAACATCTAATCCAAAAAGCCTAAAGAAGACATTTTTAGTTGTCCCTATTTCCACTATCCTCAACACGTCTATTTTAATGATAACCCAAAGTCTTTCCATCTTTGCCCATCTATACTTGCAATGTTTTCACACATACATATGCAGGAATGTTCTAATATTTCCCCTGATCTTCAGCACTTAAATATTTATAAAAACATCACAAAATATAATTAATCCTGCCCAATTAAATTCTATTCCATTGTAGTTCTATATTGAAATGCTATATGTTGAATTTTAATTTTTATTGATTTTTTTATTATGTTCAGTTAGCCACTTTAGAGTACGTCATTAGTTTTTGATGTAGTATTCAATGATTCATTAGTTACATATATCACCCAGTGCTCATCACAACACATGCCCTCCTTAATACCCATCACCGTGTTACCCCTCCCCCCACCCACCTCCCCTCTGAAACCCTCAGTTTGTTTCCCGGGGTCCATAGCCTTTCACGGTTCATCTCCCTCTCTGATTTCTCCCCCTTCAGATCTCCCTCCCTTCCCCTGTGGTCCTCTGTGCTATTGCTTATAATTGTTATTTTTATATAGTCATGGCATTCATACAGAATCGATTTGGAAATTGTACACACATTAGAAATATAACCTGCCAAAGGAATTTTAAAGTCACTCATAATTTCATCATCCAGGGATATTTGAGGAGGACGTTTTGCTTTGGTGTTTTCCTTCCATATTTGCATGAATATACATACACACAGACGCATAGACACTTACAAATATTTAATATACCTTTCTGTGTTCTTTACCTAGGAAACATACCAAATTTTTATCTGTTATCTCTGAGGCAAATATTTCCACGGATTTGGGTTGCTATTTTCTCCTGAAGAAGTTTTACTTTTTGCACATTCCAATCTATCGAATTGCAATTTTTTTCCTGTCATTTTTGTGCTCCAAAATTATGCTTCTGTCCTCAGATCATTGAAGTATTTACTTAGATTATACATAGTTTCACTTTTCCCCCATCCAATTATTTAGTCTATGTGGAATTTATTTTGCTACCAAGTATTTTATGGAAATCCATACTTATATTCCCCACCTAGCTAATAAACTCTCTTGATAATATTGCTCAATTGTCTCTCCTTCCCCACTGCATTAGCTTTTGATTTTTTTTTTTTAAGATTTTTATTTATTTATTCGACAGAGATAGAGACAGCCAGCGAGAGAGGGAACACAAGCAGGGGGAGTGGGAGAGGAAGAAGCAGGCTCCCAGCGGAGCAGGGAGCCCGATGTGGGGCTGGATCCCAGAACGCCAGGATCACGCTCTGAGCCGAAGGCAGATGCTTAACCGCTGTGCCACCCAGGCGCCCCAGCTTTTGATTTTTGTGTTATAAATTCCACAAACACGGTGACTTAAGACAGCACCCAGTCATTAACTTGCGGTTCTGTAGGTCAGAAGTCCAAGCACAGTGTATCTCGGTCCCCTGCTGCGGGACCAAGGCTGCAATCAAGGTGGCAATGGCTGTGCCCTCGTCCAGAGGCTTGCAGGGCAACACTAGCTTCCAGCTCCCTCAGACTGTGGGCAGAGCCCAGTTCCCTAATGTAGGACTGACATCTCTGTCTCCTTGCTCACTCCTGGCTAGCTGGGGACTCTCGGCTCCTACGGCCTGCCCTCCTGTCCCTGCTATGTGGTCCCCTCTTTAGTCCCCCTCACACTTTGAACCTTTAGGAGAGACTGAGTCATTTTTAAGGTCTCGTCTGATTAGGTCAGGCCCATCCAGAATAACCTCCCTCCTAATTAACTCAGTCGATTAGAGATTTTTCATTGTATTTGTAAAATTCCTTCCTCTTTGTCATATAAGGTAACCTAACCAGGGGGGCGATTCATCCTATTCACCAGTGTTACCCACACTCAAGGGGAGGGGATTATGCAAGGCGTGTACACCAGGCTCGTGAGTCTTGGGGGCATCCCAGAATTCTGCTACACGCACACTAAGTGCTGATACCATCTTTGTCATATGCTACCACTCTCCATTTTCTTCCACAATTTATGAGCTGCTGCTGAGCTCCACTGATTCGGTGTTTCGCTATCCTTGGGCCCACGTTATGCTGCTCTCCCCAGCACAGCATTACGAAAAGTTCTGTAATAACTTTTACAAAGTTATTACACAGGCCCAGCCCCCTTTAGCTTCTCTTGAAAATGGGTGTTTGCACTCCCTTATATTATTTTTTTGTTCTGCCAACTGACATCTAGCATCATTAACGGAGTCTCCAGTCCCCAGTCTAGAGATGACTTGCTCGAGATTTGAGTTTGAGCCATGAAAACTACCCATTGCATTGGGAGAGAATTTACCCCCTTACAAATTTGTTCTTTCTAAATAAGCCATACTATGTATTTCTTTTTATTTATTTATTTATTTTTAAAGATTTTATTTATTTATTTGACAGAGAGAGAGAGAGACAGCCAGCAAGAGAGGGAACACAAGCAGGGGGAGTGGGAGAGGAAGAAGCAGGCTCCCAGCAGAGCAGGGAGCCTGATGCGGGGCTCGATCCTAGGACCCCGGGATCATGCCTTGAGCCAAAGGCAGACGCTTAATGACTGAGCCACCCAGGCGCCCCCATACAATGTATTTCAAATTTAATTAAATACATATATGTGGAGTGTCTACCCTGCATCAGACATGGAGGTGAATGAAAAGAATCCTGTTCCATGGAGCTCTCAGTTAACTGTGGGAGACAGACAACAAATAAGTGAGCAGATGGTGAGATAATGAGACGTGATGTTAAGTGCCATGAAGAACAGGGCAAAGGAAAATGACTGGCGGTGATAGTGGGCAGCTCCGAATCAGGAAGTAAAGGAACCCTCTTTGAGATGATAGGTAATCTAAGATACAAAGAAATTCTTGACCACAGAAAATATCAGAGGGAAAAGTATTTTTGGCAAGAGAACAGTACATGCAAATGCCCTGGAAGAGGACAGATGCAATCCAACAGGTGGGTAGGAATCAGATATCTTAATCAAGATTTTTTGTTTTCTTTTTAAATATTTATTTATTTATTTTAGAGGAGGGGTGGGGCAGAAGGTGGGAATTTCAAGCAGACTCCCCAGTGCGCATAGAGTCTGACTGCGACATGGGGCTTGATCCCACGACCCTGAGATCATGACCTGAGCTGAAGCAAGAGTTGGCCACTTAACCAACTGAGCCACCCGGGCACACTCCCCCGCCTTTTTTTTTTTTTTTTAATAAATTTTTACAGTGTTCTCCATATAGGCAGTGTACATACTAAGGACAGATTATATATACTTCTTGGTTTTGAGTTCGTTTTTCCGTAAGATTTTCTCAATGAATGCTGCTAATACATATTAAAGCTATTGAAGTTTAGAGTGTTTCTTTTGAAATGGTCACATTAACTTAATTGTGATTAACTCTGCAAGTTCTCCAGTTCATGTAAAACTGGATTTTCTCTTCTCTTGCATTTTTGGGGTAGACATTCATAACAAATACAGTAATAATAACTTTGCAATAATTATATTTTGCATCTTCCTTTTAAAAGGTCATTACTCCTTTGATTTCTGTTCCGTAGCTCAACACTGGTTTTATTTTCATAGATCTACATGAGAGGCAATCTTTCATTCTAAAATAAATTGCATTTCAGTTTAAAACGGAGGATGTGATTCTTTTTGGATGTTTTTGTGTTGGATACAGGACTCTTCCCAATTTGGATCTGTTATAAACAAAACCCCACTCAAGTATTTCTTTTAGAATTTATTTTTTCCTCTAAATTATTTTCTTTAACTATATGAAGAGGTATAGGATTCATTATAAGTTAAAAGGAATCGTTGGGGGGTTGGTTGGTTGGTTGGTTGGGGTCCCTGGGCTCTGGGCAATGTTCACCAGCTAGTGAACTGGTGATTTGCAATGACCGGTCTGGGAGTTGCTTTATAAATAATCATTGGATTGCCTTGGAGGAAAAGTGACATTCTGTTACAAAGGTGGGGAGAGAGGGAGGAAATGGAGAGGCTGACTGACCCAAGCACCATCTTGAGAACATGGCTAGGATTCTGTCCCGCTGCCATTTTTGTTGGATGACCATGAGGAATTGGCTTTCCCTGTGCAGGTGGAAGCTATAATTCATAGTGACCAGGCTCTGCTGTTGACTCACTGGGCAATTCCAGGCAACTCTAGGCAAGGCAACTAACTCCTCTGAACTTGTTTCTCTTCATGGAGGCTCTACCCTGTAGCTTGCAGGGGCGGGATGAGGGTTAAATAAGATCGCATACTTCAAGTGACAAGCATCATACTAGGCACAGAACAAGCCCTAAAAAAAAAAAAAAAAAAAGAGTCATTTCCTTTCTTTTGCTTCCAAGCCAATGGAAACTTCTAGTAGGGATATGATCTACAGACATTTCTGTTTCATGTCCCATGTGGAAAAGCAACCCCCCAGTAACTGGGAAGCATTATAACTGTGGCTGTTTTGTTGCTGCTCTTTCTGTTGTCATAAAAACGCCCTCGTCATCCTGTCTGTGGGGAGGAATCTCAGTGATCCGGGTCACCTGGAGAGCAGGCCTCGTTCATCTCCGGGACACTACAGACACTGAATCCCTTGCACACCAGGGGCGAGTGTATTCATGAGTGAACAAGCCACACTTCCCGTATCTTCTTCCTGTGCATACTCTTCTCTGCTCCCTGCTTCGCACCCCTTCTGCCCCCCAGGCTGTTCCCACTGAACAGGCACTTGTCATCGTAAGCGTCCCTTATTGGTCCTGAGACGGGACTGCTAGTCTCGCTCTCCTGCCCACAAACAACACACCGAATTTCTCCTGTAAATTGTGGGCCTTGGGCTCCAAATTCTGCCGTAGTTTCTAACCATCTATTTGGGTGCCATTTGTCCAGAATTTGTTATTTCTTCTTGCACATCATCTCACCAAGAATGGGCTCTCTACTAAGCGGAATGTAAAATCGGAGGAATTATCAGGGAAATTTAAAGCACAAATGCTATTAAAATTCATGTTCCTGTACCTGGATAGTTTTGTTGAAAGGAGGTGGGCAGCTCATACCTTCCTCAGTACAGCAGTCACTGGGCTGTCTTTTAGGACTTCGTTAATGCCCGCCTGGGTGTGACCCAGGTGCCACCAAGCACCATTCATGAGGGGCCGTTTTTGCCCACTTACATATGAAGCGTCTGCATCACAGCAACAGAACAGAACAAAACAAACAGAACACTGCTGCTGAAGTACTGATCTTTGACATGGCGTCAAATAGCTGTAGCGCATTTCGGATCAGATAGAACGTGCTTTATAGCGAATCCCCTCTACGTAAATAACTCTCCCTAAACCCTGTTTTCCACCCAGGAAATTGGAATAAGAACATATATCACATAGATGTTTTTTTTGAGGGTTTCATTGAAATAATGTATATTTTATACAGACTGGCGCTTTATACGTTTTGGAAACAGGTTTGATTATTATTTCTCAGGTCTCCAAAACAGCATCATTGTTACCAGCTGGATGTTTACGGCTTCTGCTTTGAGCTGTGGCTTCAAGGACACAGCCCTCATCACCACATGCAATGCTCATTTCCTTCTTCAAGACTTAAAAACAATGATCCCTCCGGTGACCTTTTCTAGGTGAACCAAAATTGACTTCCTCTTGTTAAACCTCTGCTGGGCCCATCCCATCCACCCGCCTCTGCTGCTAAGGGGCCACCTGCCTTTCCCTTTGAGCCCAAAACGACAGAGATTCAAGAAGCACGGCTGGGAAAAACCAGAAGCCTCTTCCGGATTGTTCAGTAGGGCCGAGAAACTGTTCATTTGTCCCTGACCGTTGTCTGGGGTGCTTTAGAGATAGACTTCTGTCTTCGCAACGAAGTAAACCCTGGACAGAAGCCTTCATCCCTAAGTCTTCCTGCGGTCACCCTGCCTCACAGTGCATCTTAGGGCGGAAGTCTCGAGGAACAGAGCCTGAGATGGAGTCACATGTGCAAAAGATTTATCAAGAGAGAAATGTGGAGAAGAGAGAGGGAAACAGGAGAGGGTATCTGAAGGAGGTGAGCAAGGGCGTAACCGCAGGGGAGTCTAACTTATGCTCGTTCCCATGGGGAGCTCTGGAGTGTGCACTGCACAAAGTCGTTCTCCCTGTGGCATGGACACCAGCCTTTTGTTGCCACTCATCAGTCACCTATTAGCTGCAGGCCCCCTGTGTTTTGTGTGTGGGTGAAGAATGCAACTTATACTCTAGAAGCAGGTGTTTTGTGGGAGGAAGCATGGGATATGGACAAGCAGCTTACGAATGCAATAATGGAACGAGCACCGTGGAGGGCAGTCCGCACGTGTATGGAGCTCAAGCCTGAGGAGCACAGAGAAATCCGCCAAGTGAGAAACTTATGTGGCATCTTGGTACAAAGTTCCGTACCCAGAACCCTGTGCCTGGGCTGCAGATGCCCTGCATCTGGCTCCTGCCTCCCTACCTCTAACCCGCTCAGCAGCGTCTCCCTCGGCCAAGAACCTGAGCTTTAGAGTGAGACCACACTGTTTGAATCTCTCTTCTTCTACTTATTAAGGGTAGGACTTTGGACAAATATCTATTTCACGGTGTTTTGTGAGGATCAAGAAGATAGTAGTTTTAAAGCACCGAGTACAGTGCCTGATATGGTGGAGACAAGGCATGGCAGCCATGTTCAGGGTCTTATCCACCATCACTACCAACTCCATCATCACTGTCCTCATCATCATCCCCATATCCCCTTCTCCCTCCTCCTCTTCCCCTCCCCCTCTCCTTCTTCTTCCTCCTCTCCATCTTCTTTGTCCTCCTCTTCTTCTTCCTCCTCCCTCTCCTCCTCCTCCTCCTTCTTCCTCCTCTTCTTCTTCCTCTTCTTCTTCTTTCTTCTTCTTCCTCTTCCTCTTCCTCCTCCTCCACCCCTCCTTCTCCTTTTGCTTCTTCACAAAATCCAGATTATGCCACAGATTTCTTCATTTCAGAACCTTATGCTTCAAATGAAAGAAATCCCCCATCAGACTGGTTTAAGCAATAATAGGAATTTATTGGCTCATAAAATTCTAAAGCTCATAACCGTCTAGCTTGAGGTGAGGATTGCTCCAACAGCTCAAACAACATCACGTGGATCCCTTGCCTCTCTGCCTCTCTGCACTGCTCTTCACCATGTGAGTGTTACCCTCTGATGTGCGGCAGTAGCTCTGGCAGTGCCGGGCCCTCCCAGCAGTTGTAGACCTCAAAACCTCACACCACACTATCCGAAAAAGGAGAGAGTTCTGAGGGGTTCTATGGAAGTGAGAGGAGGCATTGCTTTCCTAGAATCCCCAGCAAGCACCTCACATTTCACTGGCTTTGACTGGATTACGTGCTCACCCCTGGACTGATCGCAGTGACCAAAGGGGTGGGAACAATGATTGGTGAAACAGGTGAGAGCCCATCCCTGAAAGTGGGGCAGGGGTCAACCACACGGAAATCACAGGACTGAGAATGGGGGTGCCCCCAAACAGTGCCAAGTGCTATTTCCAGAGGATGGTTGGATGAAGGAAAGAGGAAGAACAATCACCCAAACATCCACTGTACTGACCTTTGATGTGCTATTCCTTGTGCCTTGGCAATTCTCCCTTCCTCATTTCCCTACTCTGACTGGTCCTTTTGTACCCAATTTAGTGCCTCTCCTGACCTCTCCCTTTCTGTACTACCCTCAGTGCCCCTGTTGTGGGCGCCCCTCACACTCCCCTAACAAATGTCCGTCTCCCCTGGCACTGGTATCATTATCTCTGAGTCACGTGTTTATTGTCACCCAACCCACTGGACTCTACGTTTTGGGGAGTGGGAAAGCATGGTTGTTTTCAGCGATAACACCAAGAGGAAACTGAGTCAGGCTGTGGTAATTCTGCTAAAAAAAAATTTGAAGAGTGAATGCAGGAATGGGTGAATGAGTGGGCAGACAACGCAGTGAGTGAGTGAAATGACCCGGGCTTTCATCTCACCCACTAAGGAAATAAATGTCTCATTTCCTACAGTCTAGACAAACCAGGGAATATCATGTTTTCCTAGCTACCAGTCAAAATTGATAGAGGCTCCTGTTTTGAAAAAAGAAACACTGAAGCTGGGGAAGAAACCAATTTAACACTGTGAGAAAGGATCAGGGTACAAAAATAGCAAACGGACGCAGTTAACTGTGACTTAAATACTGATCACAAAGGACTTTTTCAGGGGCGCCTGGGTGGCACAGCGGTTGAGCGTCTGCCTTCGGCTCAGGGCGTGATCCCGGTGTTCTGGGATCGAGCCCCACATCAGGCTCCTCCGCTATGAGCCTGCTTCTTCCTCTCCCACTCCCCCTGCTTGTGTTCCCTCTCTCGCTGGCTGTCTCTATCTCTGTCGAATAAATAAATAAAATCTTTAAAAAATAAAAATAAAAATAAAAAAAAATTAAAAAAAAAAAGGACTTTTTCAGCCTGAATTAATGTAGTGAATTCCAAATCAAAGACCCTGTATAATCAGATAAGGATTGACCATTGGCCATGGCGCTATGCCAGATGACTAAATCAGGTCTCCTCCTTCTTCTCTGGAATACCCCTCCCTTGGAGTCGAGATAGGCTCCAAGGTCAAGTCAGCATAGACTTAACTAGAAATAGAGCTCAGGACCGTCTTTGGAAGGGATCTCCCCCGAACCATGAAACTCATCATTAACACCTACTGTGGGGCTTACATCACGGCAATCATCCAGGGGTCTGAGTAAAGAGGAAACGTCATCTGACACTAAAAAAAGAAGTCCATGTCAACATCACAAAAATGTGGGGAGCAATAGCCCTGGCCGTAGGGCAATGGAAGTTAATCAGGACGTGTGGCCTTCGTGGGCTCTCACGTGGCCTTGGCATTTGTGATGTCATTCCCAAAACCTCCCGACCGACCGGGAGGAAGGCGTTGCTTCACCCACCTTACAGAAGACAAAACTGAGGCTCAGAAAGCTGATGGGATTGGTGCAAAGCTGCTAATAGTTGTCCACCTCATGATTTGAACTCGTGTCTTTTCTTATACACTCAATACAATTTCTCACTCTCCTCTTACGGGAAATGTGAGAGTTAAAAGAAAACAATAACTTTTGATAAAGAATGGTTTTGCACAGAATGCAAAACATGACATTCACGGTGTTGCTCTGTGTGTATATATGTGTGTAGGAGCACATGTGTATGTGTGTGCATACGTGTGCATATACAGCACACATGTGCACCTTCGTGCATCGCGTGTGTATACACACGCACACGAGTGTGTCCATGTGTGCACACGTGTGTTTAAATGCGTGTGTGCGTTGTATGTGTGTATATAGGTCATGTGTGTGCGTGTGTACATACCTATTTATGTAAGTGCATGTATGCCAAACAAATAAAAATAACAAACAAAAAAACAAACCAAAAAAACCATCCCCTGGAAGTCAAAAAAGAGAATGATTTTCCAGCAGGTTCCTGCAGAGCCCTTCTCTTTATTCCTGAGAGGTTCAATTAACGGATGCAAGTCATAAAACAGCGCATTTTCTCCCCGCTATGATGCATTGTTTTTAATCTCACTGCCTTGTATTATATCACATTCCTATAATTCTTCCAACAGGAAAAGGCTTGTTTCATAAAAATATAGTCCCCAGCATTTGAAATATAAGTTCACATGCAGGCAACCTATATATATCACCAAGCCGGCAAACTAACTCACTTACTTAATCCAGTAAACTTCAGGGGCACCCTATATTATGTGAAATGGCTTGAAACAGGCAGGAGCTGCCAGGACCCATCACTGCTTCTTTGCTCAAGAGAGACAGGGAGCACGGAGGAGGCGGGAGTGGAAATTCCCTGTGTGGACGCCACAATAACATGTCTTTCATTATCACCGGGTGTCAGGACACTGGGTAATGTTCATTGTGCATGCACTATAAATTACTATTTACCTGGCAGTGCCTTTGATAAGCCCGTCTCCTCTCCCTCTTTCTGTCCACGCGGCACGGAGCGGCAAAACCCCTTTGCCTATAATTCTTATTAAGGTGATACCTTTTCTGAATAAGAAAGTACACACTTCCAAAGCCCACACTCTCTGGGGTTTTTGAGGGACATTGTTTTTATTGGTTCCCTTTTATTCCTCCCACCCGCTGTGTTTTAATGCTATAGTGACTTCTGTGTATACAACTCTCATATTGAAATGTCGGCGGCTGCAGATATATGCAATATTAAAGAGCGCTTATGAATTTTTGACATCTAATTAGTCCCTACCCAGTTAACATGTCAGGACTCAGAGGGATTAGGGAGGCAGCCCTTTCTGAATAAGTTACAGCGAGGCCCCTGTCCTTTTCATGTATTATTCTTTAATGTAGGTGGTGATTATTTGGCTGTGATTAATTGATGAAGCTCACTGGTCTGGCAAGTGGTACCGAATTCACCATTCCTCACTTTTATTTCTCTCAGTAGGGCTCTGCCACTCACTTCATCGGAAGCACTAGCTTCTCTCCAGACAGTCTGGCCTCTCCCTACGCCGCGTTCCAGGGCGGCAGGGCCGCTCCGCGCCTGGCCTTGACCTCCGCAGCTCCTTCGCCCCGCAGGGCAGCAGTGACCTTTGCATCCCGCCTGCCCCTGGAAGCCCTGCACCCCGCGGCCCCGGCCCGGGCACAGCCCACCCGGGCGATTCCCCTAAGGAACACTTCCGCTTGCTCCCCGTTCTCCTATCGGAGTTTTCAAGCCTTGCTCAGGGCGCCTTTAACACCTGTAGCGCCCCAATGGTTCGGTTTACTCCTGGCTTCAGCCGCCTGCCAAGACGCCAGGTGACACTCGGGCCTCTCCAAGGCCACTCCTGCCATTGTCTCCGGCTGTGGGGCCCCCAAGACACCACAAGGGCGATGATGTGCAGCCTGATGGCACTGGCTCCGCCCCTGGGGCTAAGTGACACCAGGCTCTCAAAGAGGCAGCCACAGCAGCGGATATGGGAGCAGAGGACGCGCTGGCTTCCTCCAAGGGCGCTGGCCCCCTGCGCCCAGCCCAGCCGTCCCGCGGGCTCCCCGCTCAAAGCAGGACAGGAAAGCCTTCCTCGATTCTGCACCTTCGCCCTTCACGGACACTGTAAGCCGCCAGCCCGTGCTCCCCGCAGCCCTGGTCCTGGCTCCCTGGGCTCCCACAGGCCGGACGGGCCTCTCTGGTCATTTGGGCCCTCTCTGCCATTGTTGGATCGCACCGTCTTGGATCTGAAGATGGGATAGGCCGGTGACGGGTAGTAAGGAGCGCACGTATTGCATGGTGCACGGGGTGTTATACGCAAGTAATGAATCATGGAACTTTACATCAAAAACTAGGGATGTACTGTATGGTGACTAACATAATATAATAAAAAATATTATTAATAAAAAAATGAAGATGGCCACGGATCTGTCATTTTTAAAATAAAGCAAGCAGGGTTTGTGATCTACAGCCTGGTGTTTATACAGGGGGTTGCCGAGAAGGTTCGTTTTGCTTCAATTTATGACTCCCCTCAACACACCTGTGTACACAAGCGGGCACATAAAATGTACACACGCAAGTGCACACACGTATACACATGCACACCCAGGTGCAAACACACACAGGCACACGTCCCATGCACACATGCAGGTGTGCGTGCACACACATACACAGACGCACACAGACACCCACTTGCTCCCCTACGGCTTTCCAGACAAAGGTCCTGCCACCAGACTTTTCAACCCAGGTCCCCTGGTTTTATGGGCAAATAATTCCTTTTGGCCCAGGAGATTCACCCCCATCACAAACCCCCACCGTTCAAACCTATAATTGGGGCAGTAGGAGCTGAGACCGATTTGTCTTTTTAAATGCACCAAGTCTGGACAAACCCTCCTAAAAATGTGTCATTATAAATAAACCTTCACCTACCTCAGCTGGCGGGGTGTTTAATTACCGCACTTGATGTCAGTCAAGGCCAGCGCGGGGCGGGCGCGTGAGGGGCAATTTCAGAAATTTCGTGGACAGAAGCCTTTCTCCTTATTCCATTATCTATATTTAAAAGGGGAGGGAGGAGGTGAAGCAGCAGCCAGGAGGGGAGCAGGGGAGAGGGGCTCAGGGAAAGAAGCTGGTGAGGAAGGCATTTTAGCCAAAGGGCAGTGCCCCCCCCAGGGGGAGAGCAGCCGGTGCCCTGCCCCTCTTTGTCTCCCCAGCCCTCCCCGCGTGGTTGAGGGGTGAGCCCCGAGTGGGTGTCTGTTCCCTGCTGGAAGGGGTGTGGGTCGCTGGTGCTCCTGTGGGGGCAAGGCAGAGAAGGGGGGGCACGGGGAGAGCAAGGATTGAGGGGTGTGAAGAGGGAAAATCATCAATGGATAAATATTCACTTTCTCCTCCGCGGCGGATTCTATCCGAAGGAAACACTGAACTTTGTAGTGTGAACAGCAGCTGAAATTTAGAATTATTGTTTCCTTCTAACAGAAGACTCATTTTCCACGGCCACATTTGCAGCATAATAAGCTTTTTGTTATTTTTTCAATTAGAGTCAATTGACCTAACAAAATGCTTGGCAATTAAGTGATTTTTGTAATGGTCCGGGGGTAATTTAGCCGAGCTTGTCAGCTGTGTTTCATGAAGCCGAGATGTCTTTTTTTTTCCGCGGCTTCTCTCTCTCTCCCTCTCTCTCCTCTCTCTCTCTCTCTTGAGCATAATGGCTCATAATTTCGAAATCTTTTCCTTCTGTTTCCCTCACAATAATTCGCAATTACAGGAAGTTGTTGGAGGTGATTTTTTTTTTCTACCTTGCCTTTTGAGTCAGTAATTTTAAATAAAATGTACATACTTATAAAAAGGCAGCTATTACTGAAATCACTTTTTGTGTAAACTCAATTATTTTATGAATAGTGACACCAGCTTATACTGGGTCCCGCTCCCGAAGGCTGAGGCATTATTATCTTCAGGGTAAAAGGTTTGGAACGTTCAGAGCACTCTTTCCAAATCACACCAGCATTCAATAAGGTAAACACAACTTCGGGCAAGCCGGAGGCATCTGGGTTACCTGGTTGTGAAAAAAAAAAAAAAAAACGGCAGCGGGATTCATCTGCAGCTTCCTGGCCCCCCCCCCTCCCCTTGGCAAGTCCTGGACTTGAGCTTCTCATCCTCTGATTTATGAGGGAATTCCTCATTTGCCTAATTGATTCATTTTCTTAAGACGACATCTGGAGTTACATTTCCCTTTTAAAAGGCTGCAGTTAGATCTGATGACTGGATCAGATGTTCCTTCATTGTATTACTATCTGTGTACCTATATTGAAAAAAAACCATATTCGGTTTGTCTGCATGATGCATACTTCTAGAAACGGCCAGGAAACCGCGTGCCCTTGTTCTCTGAGACAGTTCTGGCAAAAGGAGGTAACGCGAGTCCTTGTGGGGAGGTGTGTTATCGAGACTCCTCTGTAACCTTTAGAAGGCTCGTGCATGCTTCTGCGTTATTGTACGTGTTTCAAAATCTCTGGTTTCACACCCGAGTTAGAATCCCCTGCGGACTTCAGTTGTCCCTATTGTGAAAAACAACTTTAAAAGCAACCCTCTTCACTCCTTGGCAGCAAACTTCCCAGTAGGGGGCAGTAGAAGAGCAAGCCAGCCAAACCCTATTTTGGCTAGCCCTTCCACGGGGCAAGACCAGCAGCCCTGGGAAAGCCACCTCCTCCCCGCGCAGGTGTGGACACAGAGCTAGAGAGATCCATGAACACCTAGCACTGTGTTCGAATTGGCTTCCCAATCCTGCCTGCATCACATCTCCTCGAATGCTCCTTCTCCTCCCTTTAGGGTTTCTGTCTTTCCAAAGGGACTCATGGAAGGCTGTGGCTTTTGTCACGTGGGGGCCAGGAGCCCAGGCACGTCCCCTACTGAGCTTGCTTCGGCAGCAGGGGGAAAAGGGGACTTCTCCGATGCTGGAGGCTCTTGCAAGGCCTAAGGAGACAGATGTCCAGTGCCATTTGACTCATGCTGATTTACTTGACACCCAAATTGGGCCATTATTTCCTTTTCCTGCATCTCAATTTCCCCAGTTCTAAATTGGGGAGGTCGAGCTAGATACCACCTGCAAAGCAATCGTACAATCACTTACTCTTAACCGCCTGCGTTCTATCCTTCGTTACGACCCGCGCGCATTCATTCGGTCTTTACCCAATGCAGGTTTATAGGCAGAAAGCATATCGTGTGCGTTACCAGGGTCATTGTTCTTGGATTTGATGGGACCATCTTTTAAAATATGGGATCTTAGGGCAACTCCAAGTGGTTTCTTTATATTATTATTATTTATTATTATCGGATCTATAATTTGTCCTCATCCAGGACATAAAGAGATTTGGAGGGATGTAAACTTATTTCACGGCTTTTAATGAGGTGTGTGCTTTCCACAGTGACATTCTACTCCCCATTTCTCCAGGGGTCATGGACAGCACTGGGTGTGGTGGAGCTCAGATGATAAGTTACCAAGGTATGGCCTGAGCTGGGGCTGGGCCAGGCCTCGGGAGGCTCTGATGAATCCACCTCTCATTTTCCCGACTATCCAAGGAGAAGCTCCAGTTCAGAATAAGCATCTTGCCGAAGAAAGAAGCCAAAGCAGAAAGTATTAAACTTTCATCCAACACCATAGGAGAGATGTAGTTATTAAATTTCAGCTGCTTATCAAACTGATATGAAAGTCATTTTGCATGATTGCTTTGCGTCCTCCAATCTTCTGCTTTTATTTGCAATGCCTCTCCGTGCTTTCTTATTAGGAAAATACTCAAAGGATAAAAAAGCTGATAATATTATTCAGTTTTGACAATTAGGTAGAAAAAAAACATTCAAAGAAGTGCTTTTTTATTGCAGCTGGTAATAATATCGGGGGTCCTCTTGATAGCAGTCTATACTGATGCTACCCAAGGTGACACTGGCTTTATCTTCTAATTGCCACGTACTGGTTATACTGGATCCCGGCAAGGGAGTCTATTGCCAGTCTTTTCATTGGTACATATAACTCTGGTTTATGTGACATATAGAAATATGCTGAGCCTCTTGCATTTGCTCATTCTTGCCTTTGTGGCCGGTCCAACTATGCTTATTGGACCCCGGAAAGGGACTTGGGCCATTCATTTAGGGTGTCCTTGTTGAACCATTACTGTGTGCTGGGAAATGTGTGAAGGCCTAGGGATGGAGCGGTAGGCAGCTTCCCACCTACAACGAATTGCATTGCTTCTTTAATAAATTGTCATAGTTTACTTTTCATTATATACACACGCAGCTTTATAAATTACGTCTACATTTCCACACATGTAGACATATGACTTTTTCCCATCACTTCGCTATCTTTCCGTGGTCTGTAGAAATACTGAAATGATTTATGTGTATTCATTAGCCAGTTTTATATGCCTTATTTTTAATTTTAGCCCTCTGAAGAGCTGTATGAGATACTTATTTTCTCATTGGATAGCAATGGGAACTGAAGCCCAGAGAGGTGAAGTGACTTGTCCAGGGTCACACAGATGACGCATGGCAGCTTATGATTCCAGCCTGGTCTGTGCCACTAAAGAGATTTCTGTTATTTTGGACTCAGCCTATTGCCAGCAGCTCCTTCCACATCCTTCTCCCCAGAGTGTCCACTACCTTTTATTTCCAAGTGTTCAGAGACGGTAGCACGACAGTCATTGCCCGCTAAGGAAGGTAAGCATCGGGCGTTCAGGAGCACAGATGGGGCAGTGGGAGGCTTCATTACCCCATCTATATAGACTGATACTGACAAAAAGGGGTACAGCTACCAAAATCCAATCCTGGGGAGTTACATGAGCCCTCAGCGCAAGGGGGAGGTAGTGGCCCCACCCAGTGGAAATCGTTCTTATTGAAAGTCAGGAGAGATCGCCATTAGTTAGACAAGATTTACTGAGCACCCAGTATGAGCCAGACCAGGTTCCCCGTGCTTGGAACAGTGAAAGGAACAAACCGAGGCCCAGCTGCTTGCTAGGGAGGAACGTGAGTTCGGCTGGGAGTCAGGCTCCCAGCAGCGCACACAATAGCGTGTAAGGAGGCTGTTGAGCGTTAGGGACAAAGTATCAGTGATCGAGGTAAAGCAGAAATGGGAAATGTTACAATGTTGAATAGCGTGATCAGAACCCCCCTCAGATCTGTCTCGGGGAAGTCTTTTCCCTGCTTCGTCTACATGTCATGATTCTAAAAGGGGAAGTTGAATTAAATCAAAGGTTTCCAAACTTGGCTGATCTTAGGAATCACTCGGAAGAGTTTTTTTGGGTTTTTTGTTTTTGCTTTTGTTTTTAACTGTGTAGAATCCCCACACACCTGATAGATTCAGGCTCTCAGACTATTATGGATCTGGGGACTCGGAATCTTCATTTTTTCACAAGGCACCCAGAGAGATGCAGGTGTGCGACCAAATTTAAAACCCTGGACTAGATGGGTGTACGTGCTCTAAGGACGTCATCACCCTCATAATCTCTGTGAACTTGAAATTATTCCTGAACACAGGAGTATTCTTTATTCCTGGGCTTGTTAACGAGGGTTAACGGATCCAAAGTTTGGTAAAGCACCTGGCCCGGGTCTTGGCGCATCACTAGTCCCCTTTATTACCTTCCGATTCCACCTTGCAGTCCTAAGATCAAATTATCCTTCTCTGGGATAATGAACACAAGACAAAAGCATTTGAAGAGGAGCAGCTAAGTCTATAAGGGCTGAGAAAGGAAGAGAATAAAGAATTAGTTAAGTGGTTACCCTGCCGAGAAAGAAAACGGACTCTAAGCCATAATTTAGGCAGGCCAATTTTATCAACGTGGTTCACAAAACACGCATGCAATTAGCTGAGATGGTGAAGGAAGGCCGGACTTCGGCATTTCCATAATGAGGCCGTCCTATCCTGGAGGAGGTCTGATTTCCTCCAGGTCGGGGGTGAGGGAAGGTGGTGATCCCGGAGTCTCGTGGGCTCCAGGCAAGGGAGCACACGGAGGCTTCCGCCCCTTTGCACAAAGCTCTGACTAGTTTTACGTCTGCCATCAAATCGTCTGTGTACGAAGCAGACATCTTTGTCTCATTCCTCACCTGAGCTCTTGAAAAACTGGAATTGTATTTAAAGAAATAAAAATGAGGCAGCAGCAGAAATGGCAGAGATCACACGCCACACACATATTCATTGATGAAGGAGTGGAATGATCCCTTCCCCCTTGGTCTCCCATGAGGGCTCCTTCCTGTCCCCCCCCCCCCCCATGGCTCCTTCCTCTCATCTCTATTCTGTTTTTATTGGACGTATTCCCATCTGACACATCATTTCTTTCACTGTTGGTTGTTTTCTGTACACTGTCTCTTCCCCTGACCGGAATGGAAATTCACAGGAGCCGGGGCTTTGGGCTGGAGCTGTTGCTCCGTGTTCTCACCCACCACATAATAAGTGTTCAATAAATTTTTTTTGAATAAGTGAATTTCAACTCACTCCTGGTTTCTTGCTGATTGGACATCACCAATTTTTCCCTGTCATTCTTTCCCTTGCGTTTCCCTCGCCCGCTAGGCTGACATCATCACGTTCTATCTCGCTGGTAGAAAAAGGTAATTCAAAAACAAAATTAAAAAAAGGAGAAAGAAAGACTAGTAGAAAATTGAGCATAAAGCTGTTAAATTTATTACTATCTTTATACAACTATACAGTTGATGCCTGGACGCCCCATAGATCTTACAGTTTGCATTTCAATTTGGGGCACACTCTTTTAGCTTCCACACGGTAAGGACAGAACAGGATTTTGACGGCCGAGGGCAATTTGCAGATTAGCTTGCAAAATTGCCAATTCCTAATATATTACAGAGAAACAGAAAAGACTGAAACATATTTGCAATGAGTCAAATATAGATTTTATTTTTAAAAACATACTTTGATTAATTTCAGGTACCTAATTATCTCCTCAATTTAACAACTATGTCTGTTTCAATGACAGCTTTTTTAAATATTTGACTCTAATAAATCTCCCCTAAAAACTTGTTATGCTATTAATTTGATAATTTTTTTTAATAGAATGTTCATTTGGTAAAGAAAGAAAGCCCAGTACATATCGTAAAAAGCCGATCCCTTCAAAAATGCCATCCAAATTAATACTTTACTATCTCATTACCAAAATGGCTGTGTTGAGTATCCACCCCCCCATCTACTCTGATGGCCTTGGGTGCTGTCTCTCTGAGGCTGGGGATCAGATAGCTACCCAAGACTAACACCCATAGAAAGCCCCCCACCCCATGTGGACTCCAGCTACACGACCCATCCTCGGTGCATTCAATCTCATACACAAATACAACTGAGAAACTCAGGATTCTGCCATTGCCCTCATGTTTGCGATAGTGATGACAAAGATGTCTGTAATATGTTGATACGCCTTCCTTTCATTAAATGATCGTTTACTCATCAGCAACAGGAGACGATTAAAGAGGAACCGTGACTAAGAACAAAGGATTTCCCCATTCCGGAGGTGCAGATTCTCAGCCTAATCTTCCAATGACACTTCTTGCTCAAGGCCCCATATCTATATTGATATACTGAGAATTGGGGTCCACTATTAATACTCGATCAATTTACCAAGGTCAAGAGCATAGCCGTGGACCAAATTTTGGACTTGTTGGAAATTCAAGCCGGCAAGCATTTTTCCAGTGAGTGGTGTGTGCTAGGCCAGCAGTACCGTATTTCCAACACGATATCGTAAAGGAGAAAAGAAATGTAGATGTTCTGGACTCAGATCCCAATGTCACCCTTTGTCCTCTGTGATTGCAGGCGAGTCTCTTGGTCTCCTTGACCGTCAGCATCTGCATCCGAAGAATGGTAGTTCAGACCTGTGCATCATGGGGTAGTTACAGAGCCTAGGATGGTCTATTTTCATAGACCACCAAATGGGCCCAGGCACACCCTAGGTGCTCGGGGAAGGTCGGCTGTGATGGCCATGACGACACTGATGACGATGGGGACAGAAGGGTCCAGTTGTAAGCATTCCATAAATAGGTTTCACAGGACAATAGGAAATTTCAGCTCAGAAGCTGTAAGTCAGGGGCCTGAAGGCTATGAGTCACCACTTCGCTTCGTGCCTGTCAGTTCATTTTTGAGAATCCACAGAAATAGAAATGTTCTATCAGACCAACTTGGATTGCCATCTGGCCCACACATTTTCCTGGCACGGCCCGAAGGCCAGCACTGCTATTCTCCCCTCCAAGCAAAACCCCAAGTTTAGCAGAACAAAATCTGGTGCTGAAATACATCAAGCACAGCATCAGTTAATTATCACAATTAGCATATTAGTAGTAGCTCTGGGGCAATTAATATGAGTAATAATTGAATCTGGGCTATAGTAGTTAATAAAACTACTAGTTAGGTGAATACCAACTGCTAGTAACTATTTCACAGACCAGCAACACCAACAGGGAGCATTTTACACTTTTTACACAGGCTTCTCCATTCGTTAGCTTGTTGAGTCTTCTTCGGATTATATTATTATCCTTAGTGTCTCTTTAGGGAAACTGAGGTTTCAAGCAATTGAGAGTTATCCCAGGTGAGGAGCCGATACGCAGAGAATCTGGAATTGGAAAGTCTGTCTTCCAGCTAGTTGTGTGGCAGGGCCTGGAGATTGAGAGAGGAAAGACAAATTCATGGACTAAAGCATTGCTCGGCTCCACCACCCGGTGCCCCAGGATGCCAGGGCAGGAGAGAGCTCAGCATTCACCAAATGCGACTCTCTCATACAAATGAGGAAAATGACTTACTCCGAAGAATAACCTATGACACAGATTCCAAATTGATTTTTTTTTTTTTTTAAATTTCAGAGTTCCTTTATGAGGTCCCATCTTGAGCTCGTAAAGCGGTCTTTTAAACATTTCTGTGAGCTGAAAATCAAATAATCAAGTTTGTTAAAGCTGCGTATTAACTTATCAGTTTAGCTCTAAACCACGGTCTCGTGCTGCATTTCTAAAAATGTGTCCCACTTAACTAACTCAGTAGCATAGTATTAGCTATTACAGAAAAAGAGGATTTCTTGGTCAATTACATTGACATATTCTGGGTTAAAACATGAATTAAACAGATTTTTTTTTTATTGCTGACCTTTTTGTTTCTTACTTTAAATATGCAAATCGTGTGCTGTGTTCCTAGCCATCTTTGACAGCGGTGAAATCCTTTGCATTCAGAAAATCCCTTGAGACTCATAATCAAAAGATCAGTTTGGGACCCTTGTGCGCAGCGGCATTTCCAACCGGGTTCGGGTTGCCTCTGCTTCATAGCAGATATTCCTAATAGACGAGGGTCTGCTGGGTTTACTTCTCAGTCTCTGGCCACCTTAGAGAGGGTTGAAGTCCCTAAAAATATAAATCGCAGATAGAAGGGAAGTCATCTCAATCTTGTTTCATTTTAACTGCAACTTTCTGGGTAACTAAATCCACTCTATGTGTGTGGATTCCGAACCTCATTCTCAGCCCTCAACCTGCCCGCGGGTGACACTCCTTTTCCACCGCTGTGGACCCCGTGCCTACAACGAGCCAGTTTTCACACACTTGCTGGCTATTTTAGGCTCCTACTTCTGGATCAGGGCTTCCTGTGGTGAGGCACCTGAGAAGAAAACATGCACGGAAGGGTATTTATAGGTTTGGGGCTCTGAAACGAGACAGTTGTACCCGAACAGATAATCACTAACAAGAGTCATAATCCTTGAATGTGATCACATCAAGAGAGGGGTGACCTCAGCCATTCCTTCCAGGTGGCCTAGATAATACACGACCAGAAAAGGGAAAAGTCAAACCGATAATGAAGGCCTTTGATGTGAACAGAACTTTTTATAATATAGAATATTAAGAATAACTGGGGAGAAATGAGAGAAGTCCAGATTAGGCCCAAAGCTTGGTAACGTTTGCTGTTCTCGGAGGCACATTTGTTTCACTCTTAACCCTTCAAATAATTAAGGCTTTAAAATTGAGGCCTTCCTACTGATTTAAAATTTGGCTTCAACTGTGTCTGTCCTGGAAACCTGATGGTTTGTCTGTTTGCTTTTTTCATAATTTTTTAGGAAAAAAAAATGTTGACTTTGAAAATTGTTTAAGAATAAGCAGTTACAGGATGCCTTGGGATGTGGTCATTCTGACTTAACATCCTAAACATTTCAATTTTCTTTAAATATCCAATCCAGCATCAAAGCTCCTTGTTTGCTCCATTTTGAAAACAAAAACAAAACAAACAAACAAAAAAAAACCAGCCAAAGAACTGAGTTTGAAAAAGTATCCAACGAAACTGTTCACTTTCTTCCTCAAAGACCTACACATATGGGTTTTTTACTTTGCACTTAAGACCACATTTTTAAAGGCTGTTCCTCCCCAGCCTCCTCTTTGAATATGTAAAACTCGGCATGCATCTAATAGGTCCTTCAATTGTCCACTTGCACCTTCAAATTATGGGACAAGTGGCCAATTGGGCCTGCAATTGGCTAATTGCACTGACAATTAGCCAATTGTGGGTGTAATTAGCTGCATGTAGAATTAATCATATGCACCGAGTGGGCGGCCACTCTTTGACAACATAGAACTAAATGTGTTCTAGATGCACGTGTGTACCCAGGCACAAAGGAGACTCAGGCGAGGACCCTTGATGAGTCACTCTTAAGAGAATCATTAAAACAAATCTGGTGCTTGGTTACAAAGACCCCGTGATTAAACCCTGAGCATCCGGTCTGCTTGCTTTGTCTACCAGGAGGTTGGTGTGGACATGGCAAAGAAGGTCCCGGCATTGGAAACTAATTCTTCACACGGAGGGCCCCTGCAACAAGCTATCCTGTCTGCTGATACCCCCACTTTAAGCTTTTATACTAAATCTTTGGATTTAGGATTTGGCTGGTGAGTTGCCTCAGACAGACTCTGTAACTGGAGTCCTCGGTAAGGAACCTGACTCTTTTTGGTTCACAGGGTACAATGTTATCATCTCCTTCATCCCTAACACCCACGCTCCTCAAGCATATTTGGGGGGAACCGGGACAACATCTCAAGATGAAGCATCAATTTTATTGGATGAGAAGCAATACATAATAATTTTAAATTTTAAACTAAACAACAGAAGATTTTGAAAGTGGTTAAAGTTGTGATGGTCAACATGCTATAAGGACAAACTAATGCGGATCAACGATAGCTACCTCGCAGGTGTTCTGTTTTGTTTTATTTTGTTTCAGAACTAAATCAGGTCATTGAGAATTATATAATGAAAGACAGAGCATGAGAGAGAGATAGAAGGAGAGAGAGAGAGACCGAGATCTTGGAATCCAAGTCTCAATAAATCAAGATACTGACATGTGAAAACCTCTGAGATTTCCTGCTATAAAGAATTTTTTCTTTATCTCAGCATTTTGCCAAATGAAAGTGGCCAAAGACCAGTCTTTTCAGGTAATACCTGTTACTTGATGATGGGAAATGCCGCTGTAGAACGCATGGTCCGTTGATTATAGAAGAAAATCCAGGGATTTTGGCTGCTTCTGTCCTTCCTCATGGCCCTCAAACTTCACTTCAACTCTCATCTTCCACTTAGAGCAGAACCTTCCAGAAATCCACCAATACTCCAGGGAGGCCCGTCCACTGAACTTTCCCACGCTGCTGTTCATCCACTATGTTTCAAGTGACTACTACCAATTGAAACGAAGGCCATGCGAAATGGATGGAGGCATATCCAACGTTAGAGGTGTGGAAGGAGCGAGAACCATAAATGATGGAACAGTTCCTGAATGTACAGACATGCTTGCTGCTGATGGGGGGACAATCGTTTTCCTCCTAGGTTCTAAGTGTTGCTGGATTTTATATATACAGCCTTATTGAACTACAGAAATTGCATACACATCGCATCTATTTCTAGGAAAGAAGAAAGACAAGAAGGGAGGATAGGAAGCACTTACTCTTACATCAGATACTTTTACAGGTGTTACCCCATTTACTATACAAAATAATAACATCAAATATGAATAATAACTGCCCCATTTTGGGGGTGAGTTTACTGAGCCTCGGGGGAAGTTAAAGTGATTTTCTTAAGGTTGTGCAGTAGCAGGCAATAGAGAGCCAGATTTTGAATCCCCATAGATAGTTCGAATCCCCATACACACTTTGAATCCCCAAAGAATCTCCAAATCTTCTTTGGAACAAATTCTTTACATATAAGCCATGTAGCCATAGACATATGAGAAAATATTATGATCATTGTATTTCATGGTCAAATGCATGTGAAAAAGTCGTTCAAGTATATGTGTCTGAACACAAGCATCCGTGTTTGTGATCTTCTACATAAATGTTCATTTGTATTAGGAAATTCTACAAATGGTAACGCTGATGCTGAGAGAAGTAAGCTTTGTCTTGTCTTCTAATTGAATTGAGCCTAATTCTGGATTTGCAGATCAAGGTTTGCATTCCTAAAAGACTTCAATGCAAGTCGAGGCCAGAATCTCTCTACCACTGCAGATTTCCAACAGCAGGGCACGGGAAGGGACTCATTCATTGAACGTGCCTCTCTGGTTAGCCCTTTGTCCAGGCTGACTTGGGTGCTGTTTATTGGCAATGTACTTGACGTTTCACCAAATATGTTGTCAGCATTTAAACAAACTTACCTTCTTTAACATAAGATTGACTCCCACTTCAAAAGTTACCTCTCTATGAAATCTCCCTTGGGATAGATCTAAATACGTTTCATTACCCTCACAGTGCCTGTTGTGTTGTGTCAAATGTATCAGTTGTGTTCTTATCTGTACCTGTCAGCTAAAGCTGTAACAATGCTGCTTAACAAATAACTCCAAGTTATTTGTCATCCCCTGCTATGTGTCAGCTTGAGTAGGCTGCAGCTCTGTAGTCCTGGGCTCTGAACCTCTGTTCCAAGCTGCTGGCGGACTGGGGACTTGCTCCCTGGGTCTTCTCATTCCAGGACAGTTAAAGTAGCAGCCCCCACCTACTGCATCCCGTTGCTCATGGCAGAGATCAGGAAAGAGAGAGCTGTGGAAACACTCTGACTCCAACAGCCGTTGCTTAAACAGGGTAAACATCACACCCTTTTACATTCCACTGGGCAAAGCAAATAATACAGCCAACCTCGACATCAAAGAGATGGGGAAATAAACTCCACCTTCAGGGTGACAGAAAGTGGTGGAACAGTGAATTCTTATGAACAAATAACTGTATCTACTGTGTTATCTCTCTACATATTGTTTTCCTCCCACTGATCAGTAAGGTAAAAATAACATTAAATACATATTTGTCTTCTTATCTCTTTTTACCAACACAGAGTGGGTATCCAGAGAAAGCTCATTTGATACTTGAATACATCATTGGTTTCATTCAGGAGTAAAAGAGTGAAAGCATGAGATGGTACTTTCTGAAAGAGCCAATTGTATCAATATTTAATTTTTCTAATTTATTTCTCTCTTATACACACACACACACACACACACACAGACCCTTTCCTTTAATAGTGTCATTTTGGAGATGAGGAAATCAAGACTTAAAGAAGTTGAGAGATTTGTCCATGGTTGCCCAGCTAAGAAGCAGCAAAATGATGAATCAGACACAGAATGGTTTGGCTGTGAACTGTGTAATTTTAGTCAATCCATAATGCTGGACTTCATCTTCCTGTCCTTGGGAGCTCCTGGGGAAGGAAAGGAACACTGGGTTAAGCAGAGAAGGGGTCTTTTTTTTTTTTTTTTAACCGTGTATTTATTTTAGGGAGAGAAACCAAGAGACAGGGCAGAAGCAGAGGCAGGGGAAGAGGGAGAGAATCTCAGGCAGACTCCCCACTGGGCATGGAGCCCTACACGGGGCTCAATTCCAGGACCCTGAGACCTCAACCAGAGCTGAAACCAAGAGCTGGACACTCCACTGGCTGAGCCACCCAGGCATCCCAAGCAGAGAAAGCGTTTTAAGTGATGTGCTGAGATGTTATGTTAGAATCAAAAGTAGTGCTGCTCAGCTATGTTTCTCCTTCTAGAAAATGTGAGTGTGGTGATACAGCATGGGACAGTGTCCTCACAGAAATTAGCAGCAGGCACCCTTTGATGTGAAGAAAATGTTGTCTAGAGGTGTTTGCATCCCATTTTTACATCGTGACACACACAGGAAATGATTTTATTTGTATAACATGGTGTGAAAAAGAACAGAACACATCACAGTAATCTGGAAAGGGGTGACTGGCCAGAAGTCTCCAGCTGCCACAGAACCCATCGGGCCACCCGCATGTACTGAGATACTCTGCTAAGGACAAGCCTCCTGGCGATGGCCCTATACTCTGGAAGCACACATGCTCACTCTAGTCAGAATCGGAGGTGATCAGGACTGAACGACTCCTCTCACCCACAAGTGATATGATCTAATACTTCCCATACTATATTTCTTAGTGGTTTATAGAGCACTCTTGTAGATATTGATAAATTCATTATCCAAATCCAGCTGAGATATCGATGTTGTCACAAATTACAATACAGTAACGAGGTCCAGTGAGTCATCCATTATTGGAATCCAAAGCACCTTGAATGTTAGTGTCCTGGTTCCCCACGGCAAACAGGGCTTGACCTTCCTCATCTGTAGGTCACTTATCTGAGTCCATAGCTCACCACAGCACAGCCAGGAAACTGAAGGGTTTCTCAGGAGCCAAGACCTTGAATCGTGTGCGAGGTGCTAGTCCTGCCCTCTGGTCTCCATTCAGTACCAATAAATACGATAAGAATCACTTGGGTTTAAGTTTACTTAAAAGGATAGATGATGGACTGTCTCATCGAAGTATTATTACTCAGAGAATTGGCTGTGAACAGGCCAACCAGAAAGAGAAAGATGAAAAAAACATGTTTAAAGAAATTAAGAAACATAAGAAAGATAAATCGTGGCATTCTGGGGCATTGGTGTAAGGACAAATGGGCCTACGGATTTCCAGGTCGTGATTGTTTACGTAAGTGGTAAGTGCTATATACAAAATGTAGGTTGGGGAGTAATTAGATAGTTCTAAACTTTCACTAGAAAATTGTCCTACCATGTTTAAAATAAAGCAAAGAAACAAAAAAAAAATTAAGACAATGGAAACAAATATGCCTTCAGAGGGAGAAAAGGAAGGAAGGGACCTTTTTTTGGAAGGCTGAGATGTCCCACTGGTTATTTCCTCTAATCACCACTAAAAATCTTTCAGGTCTGTTTTATCTTGCTTTTATCAATGGAGTGATGAGATTTAAGGACAACTCGCCTGCTTAAAGTCACATTGTGAGTTTCAAACTCAGGGAGGTTGTATTCCAAAGCCCACTCTGTGAGCTGACTGGACCGTCTTTGAATGAGACTTCATTTCCTGCACAAGTAAGGTAAGTTGATGTCCTAGTAGTAAAGACACTGGCTCTGAGGGTAGGAATATGTTAATGTTGTGCACACAGTCACCTGCAAAACCAACTGCATGTCCAGGGCCCTCCCTTTACTGCCCACGGGCCTGCAAGTCCCTTCCCCCAAGTGCATAAAGAGAAGGCATAGACTGCAGTTTACACTCTGACTGCCTATCTGAGTCTGTAGCAGGCAGACCCACAGCATTAACTAAACGTTGCTTTTTTGTATTTATAAAGAATAACAGCCACATGCCACTAATGCAGTGCCATTTCATTTAATGACATCCAGCACTGAGTGATTTAATTATTCTTTTAGTCACTGAAACATTCATCATAGTTTTCCAGCGGCTCCAAGAGAGCCCGCTTGCCTCTTGAATCCATTAACGTAGAGACGGCGAGCTGTCCTCCCCTTGGAAATCCGTTCAGCTGTGGATCTGGGGAAAGAGGGCTGATACCTTTCAAAGGGTCATTTCTGTGTTGGTCATGGATTTTAAAAGCCTCGTTGTGTTGCTACGGTGAGTACCTACTATGTGCCGAGTTCTGCACTGGGCTCTTTTACTTAAATGTTCTCATTAATTCATCGTGAAAACCCAGAAGGTGGGTATCTTTATTCCCATTTTACAGGTGAGAAAACTAAGTGCCAGAGACTTCAAGTGGCTTCACCAAGGCTGCACATCCAGCTGGGATCTGAACACAGGTTTGTCTAAAACTGCTATCGGGGACATCAAGGGTGTGGGTTATTGTAAGAAGCCTGATAACAGTTACTAATGGAACAGTGTACACGAGGCATTTTACATTCATTATTTATATGAACGCTTCAAACAACCTAGCCAGCTAGACTTCCCCCTTGTCAGATAAAGAAACAGACCCAAGGAAGTTGAGTGATGTGCTAAGGATCATAAAGAAAAAAAGTGCAGAACCAGGGCTCATTCTGGGGTCTAACCTCAAAGTAATTGTGAATTCACCACGCAGTGTATCAGTGTTAATAGAATCGGGATCAAATTCTTCACCGGTCATTACAGATATCAGTCAATGTGCAAAGATTACCCCCCCCCATTTGGCAAAATGGCTTAAACCTTAGTTTATTGGGTTTTCGTGACGTTGAAAACAAGATTGTTTATAACAGTGCCTAGCACCTAGAGTGATGACACATAACTAGATTTTAATGGGTAAGTGGTGGCATCTGAACACTAGGGCTGCCATGGGTCAGCCTGGCAAAGAGTCAGATGTACTTTTCAGGCGGAAGTGAGCTCCTGCCGTGACTCTTTTCACCTGGACTCCTTTCTACTCCTACTAAAGGCAATATTTCTCAAAGCTTAAAATAATCACACGCCACAGCCCTGAAATTACATTTTAGGAATTTATTCTAAGCAAAGAATCAGAGGTATGCCACACACTACATGAGGGGGGTCAGTGCTAGGAAAGAACAAAACGGAACAAAACAAAACCTGGAAACATCCTATAGACTGGGATTGCTAATTGCAACTTTATTTATTTATTTATTTATTTATTTATTTGTATTTCAACTGCATCTCATGAAGTCCTTAAGAATGATACATACGTGTACAGACACCTGCAAATGCACCGGTATACACGTATGGACAAAGGACGAAAGAATACCCTCGAGCAATTGAACAGTGGTTTCCGGTTGGTTTAGGAGGAAGATCGTGTATGTGTTTTGCCATTTTGTGTGTGTGTGTGTGTGTGTGTGTGTGTGTGTGTGTGTGTGTGTTTATTAAGGCACTTCCTGTTCGCCAAGTGTGCCTTATTGAGTGTGACATCTTCAGTAACTCTCAGATAAGGAATCATGCCTGAATACCCTGTGGCATAGTGCAGCCCTCTCTTCCCCAGAAGCGTTGCTACAATTCAAGCAAACATTCTGGAGCCCCTGTCCATCGTCACGGTCCTGGCAGACTGTGGAGTGTCCTTGGTAGGCTCTCGGGTAAATGTGGCTGGCTCTGAGGAAAACCATGATGGGAGCCTCCATAATAAAGTCCAAGTGTTCTTGTCTTAAATCCCCACAAGCAGATGGAGGAAAAACCCTTACCATTTCTACTTGAGCTGTTAAGATGGCACAACAGTGGTTTATGCAATAAAACAGGCTTTATCCAAGGGCACTCGGTGTAGATAACTTGCCTTTGTTTATTCAAACTCCTGGTCTTCGGTTTTCTGCCAGGTTTTTTTTCCAGAACAGGGTTAATTAACTTTGTCTATACGGAGGGGAGGCAACTTCAACCATTTTAAGAATTAGGGCTTCTTTCTTTTTTAAGTTTTTCTGTTTTGTCAAGATTATTTGAGAGAGAAAGAGAGGGAATGTGTGCACACAAGCAGGGGGAGTGGGAGAGGGAGAAGCAGACTCCCCACTGAGCGGGGAGCCCAAACGCTGGACTCGATTCCAGGACCCTGGGATCATGACCTGAGCCGAAGGCAGGCGCTCAACCGACTGAGCCCCCCATGCACCCCAGAATTAGGGCTTCTTTATAACATTAACGACGAAGCAAAAGTTTGCAACGTCCGATAACAGTGTTCCTTATATTAAGACATACTTATGAATGAAAGATTTTGGTGTGTCACTTCAGTAACCTTTTAAAATGATTTATTATATTTTAATTCCAGTCGAATCTGGGTATGTGCATGTGCATATATGCACACACGCACACACACACGTGTAATGCACTCCCAGGCGGGATCTAACCGTTATTCGTGTGAATAAAAAAACCAACTAGTGAGCACTTACTCGATGCACCTGTAAGTTCTGCTCAGTAAATTCTGCAACCACCCCTTCCATGGACGGGACACTGGTTTGAGAGGTTAGTAACTCGCCATGGCCATGCTGAGAACTTAACCTTGACTTAGTATGTATCTCACATGCTGGAGGGTAGATGGTTCTAGTTTCTCAAAGTCCGTTGAACTAGGCACTGAACTCTCTTAGGTGGGAAATTCCTATAAATAGGGTCAATCCAAATATCTCTAGGGGAAAACTCGGGTACAGACTATGAGAGTGGCCACTTGAAGGAGACGGAGCCTTAAAGCCAGACCTCTCGTGGCTCTATGAGCTCCGCAGCTATCTGTATGACGCGGGAATGTCCAAACCATCCCTTCGTTTCACAACATCACCGTCCAGCCGGTGAGACCCGCTCGCCCTTGAAGGAGCAGCGTGGGCTGCTGGACTTCCACGGCCCCCGAGCCCATGGCCGGCTTCCCCTTCCACTCCCTGGGTCTGTGACTGTGGGCCAGGATCTCCCTTTCTGTCTCTCCCTCTGCGTCTCTCCGACTTCAGCTTCCTCAGCAGCAAATGAGTCAAGCAAGAGGTCTGGACGGCGCACGCTGAGCTCTTGGACCCAAGGATCCTGAGACCTAAAGGCCATGAGGTTTTATTCCCCCAGGCGTCACACACAGGCGCAGGCTCTCCAATGCCTCCGAGATAAGACTATTGGCAAAAAGCTTCAACAGCCTTACCTTCTCATAGGCTGTTTTTTTTAGTTTGGGGTGTTTTTTTTGTTTTTTTCTTTTTTTGGGGGGGTGGAGTGTTCTGTTTTGCTTTTTCCAGATTCAATGAATGCTGGAAGAATTAGAGCTCCATGCTTTTCATGGCCTCGGTTGGCAGGAGGCCTCTCCCTGGGCTGCTCCACTCTGTGTCTCACCGGCGAGTCGACTCTTTGTGTCCGGACCTCCCGGGAGACGGGAGGGAGAAAGGGCCCCAGGTATGGGTGAGCCAAGCTACGGGGGCCCGGTTGCCCGGTCCTGGGGGGCCACCCCTTGCTGCAGGTTCTCAGGGGCGAATCTGTGCCGATCGGGGCCTTCATTTAAGCTCTGTCCCCGCCTCTTCCTCAGTTAACACCCCAGCACACACAATACCAACGGAGGTGATTATCTCTGCTAGCATAATTCCTCCCTAACATCTGCTTTCGCCCATAACACTCCACTAATTTTTCCCTCATTTCATTACACATAATTTTCTTTCAACACAATCTACATGTATTAAGTGGTAATGACTTTCCAGTTAAGAGCAAATCGACACCAAGGGACCCCGGTCCCCCCCACGGTTGCCTGCAGAGCCTGACTCTGGCTATTAGAGATAAATTCCGTACCTCAGGAAGCTGCAGTAAGGTAATCAATCAATTAAGCGGTTAGGACATACATTATCAAACTTCCACAGTGCGGGGGGCAGGGGGCCATGCTGATGTACTTGCCGTGAATTTTTAGGAATTCAAAAAAAAAAAAAGTGAATAAATAAGATTGAGAGCTATTATACAACCAGGCTATAATTTGCCACTCAAAGTCAGGGGCTGGTTTTGTCAGACTTAATGCTACGGAGCGAATGGGGGAGAGCCTTAGGCCTTGGACGCATACTCTCTGGGCAGGAATCCGGCCTCTGCTGCTGTTTATTAGTGTGTCCTGGGGCACTCGGGTCGGGGGCTGGGAGTCTGAGATGTGTGTCCTTTGAAAAGGAAGAAAAGACACCTGGAATTATAACTCTGACTGCCTAGGCTTGCGGTGGGGATTAACGAAGATTGTACATTTGGAAGCACCTGACCCATAACAGACACTCAGGAAAACCTTCATTATCTTCCTTGTCCTCCTGGGCTGTGGATGGAGGACATGTCAGGTGAGCAGAGATCACCGAAATGCTACCATCAAACCCCAGAGTGCCATTCCCCCCTCTCTCCTCCCCACCACCACCATCATCACCATCGGGTTTCTCAGGTTTCTTGAGAAAACACCAAAATGTACAGAAGCCTGAAATGACATTGAGAATATCTCCAGTGCTCACTCATGGGCTTCACATGTTGTCCCCCCTGCTCAAACCTCACTTACCTCGTCAGTAAAAATGGGCATGTTAATGTTTCATCTGCCACCGGAAGGGTCCCCGTGAGACTCAGAAGAAATGTATATTAAACTGCTTTGAAAACTGTAAATCACCAACAAGGTAGGATTTTTAAAAAATAATACAATTTAGCCCACCAGTATTTTTTTAAAAAAACTCAATCCATCCTATAAATATCACATGTGTCTGGAAAGTATATTAAATGTTGCCCACACAGTTCAAAAGACAAATTAGCTGCAAAAGCAGAGGGAAAAAAAAAAGAAAAAAAGAAAGAAAGAAAACATTAGGTAGACGTGGAACTATAAAAATAAAATATTTGTGAAATAAATAAAATAAATGGACAAAATATTTTTATCCTATGTGTCAACCAATAATATACAAATATGCTTATATGACACATAATATTAAATTCTCACAAATCGGTAAAAAGGAGAAAGGAAAAATAAGATAAAACAGTAGTTACAACAATAAGGTGTAAAATGCTCACTACCTTGGACAACTTGTCCTAAAAGCATTATGTATTTTGATTTATTTCATAGGACAATAAAACACCCAAGTAAAAATAAACAAATGAAGAAGCAAACATTAAAATAACATATAAAAATATTACATCTCCTGACGTCAAAGAAATGTAAGGTAACGTCAGGGAGATACGACTTTTCATGTATCAAATTAATAAGGTTTAAAAAATCTATTTCTCTGGTGCTGATACATCAGGAAAAGGGATGTTTCCTATAATGCTGGTGGAATGCAGATTGGCACAAACGAACACCACTTTTCAAGGAGGCAAATCTCACTATGTTTCAAAAGCTTAACATAACCCCACCCAATGACCCACCAATTATATTGCCCTGGGATTTATTCCTAAAAAATGAGGGATATGAGTAAATATGTAACGACAAAGATGTTCATCGCATTGTTGTTTATAATAGTAAAATATCAGAAGCAACGAGTCCCGTGCTGGGGAATGTGGTCATTCACTGAATAGCATTTATTTAACAATTACTTAGTGCCAGGGCTTAGTTCAAGTTTTGAGGCCGTAGCCGTGAATACGGTGCACCCGGTCCCATTCCCATGGAGGGGTCTCCAATTATAATGCAAGAAGATCTAAAGTGAACAAGTTATGTTTTAGGCACAAGATGGACTACGTGAATTCATTTACTCAAGTTGTTTTTCTGGTGTCCGCTGTGTTCCAGGCAGTCTTCTGTACAAGGTGACAGACCCCTGTGCCCACAGAGCTTGCATTCTAACTGGGAAAATCAGAAATATATAACTTAACGTTATGTTGTAGAAGTGTATTTAATGATGTGGGGGGAAAATGTTATAAGAAGTGAACATGGTTATATGACAGGGCACACAGGGTCAAGCTATTTGCATAAATAAGCAAAAATATTCACACGTTTGCATTTCTAAAATATTAGAAGGATATACACCAATTTCTAGGCAGTAACATCTCCGGATATTTTTCTTTTTTCTGAATGTTGTCACTTTTAAAATGAAAAAAGAAAAAAATTTAAAGCCCAGACTACGGATACCCATGGCAGGTTCATGTTCAGCTACTGATTCCATTAAAAATAAAAAAAATAAAAATAAAAAACAGTCACTTTCTGCGTTGTGGCAGGCTCAAGATTTGATTTCTTAACGACCAGGAACCATAAGATAAAATGGGTGCTGGGTCGTTCTCCACATTTTGTTTCTCATAACAAAGACGAGTTCAGTCCTAGGCTCTGGAAGGAGAGGACCTCAGAAATTATCTCCAGCAGCAGTCGAGGAAAATGAAGTCCCCACGGGCTGGGAGACTTGCTCAAAGGTGGAGCAGGACCTGAGCCCTGTTTGACTCATCCTGACTTCACTTTACAGTGTCGACATCGCAAGATGACAGAGAACAGCGAGAAGAGAAACACTACAGCTAAAAATTATTAGCCATTCCACGGGAGAGTCTACTTTTAAACAAAAGCAGAACAAAGGTGAATAAACTCTTGCTACATCCCCTTAGCATAGATGGAGCTCCTGGGTCCTGCACACTGACAGAGGGAGCCTCAGAGCCTGCGGGCCGGGGCCGCCGTGTCCGTGATTGACATAGTTGAGTTCTAGACCAAAATTCTTCAAGCCCAATATGGACCAAGATGGTGTTGTACGAATGAGTCGGTTGAGTCACCTGGAAAGCAGCAAGTTAGAAAGTATCCCCCTCATTGTCAATGACATTAGGGTAATTATTCAGGATAATTACTAATTATTAGGATATAACTCAGGGCATTTTGTGGTTTACAGAGCCCATCCACGTGCATCTGTCCTGTGATCTTCCCGTGGGTCGTGCCCTAGCAAAGCTGTGGCCAGTTTCTGGGCAAGCACATCAAGGCTCTGATGACCCAAACAGCTAACCTACAGTCACATTTCAGAGACGGAGCGGAGCCCGAACAAACCACGGACACTGAGCCACGGCTCTTTCTTGTGGGAAAGAATGGGGAAAGGCTTCTTAGCCTAGGTGTTAAACTCAAAAATCTTGTCAGAAATTTGGAGATGTGATACAAAATCAAATCAAGAAGTTATGGCGTTGCCTTTTTCTTTCTTTCTTTCTTTCTTTCTTTCTTTCTTTCTTTCTTTCTTCCTTTCTTTCTTTCTTCATTTTTTTTGTTTTTGCTTTTTGCTTTTTAATGAACCCTAAGAAACCCATTGTATCTATTCGAAAAATTCAGCTGTCTGTTTTGTCTGTCTTCTAAACCTTTCACCTTGATTAATTTTTGGACCAAAGTAGTCCTTACTCAGCCACATTCTCATGCCAAACAGGATTGTCATTTTTTCAAGAAGTACATTTGAACAAGACTCTATGGGAGCTCCACAGAACCGTAGTCTATGAGAAACAAATCATTTGTTTATTTGGCCATTTGTTTTAAGACAAAAGTGAAAAAACACCGGGCTGAACAGATCAGTAGAGGCTTCAGGCTATTTCCAAGGACACCATAAGTCCGGGCAGGATGAAACGTGAATAGAAAACACGCCAGATGCACACGGCGCAGTTACAACTTTCCGTGGCACGCTGATTCGGTTATTTCTACTTTTTTCTCGGACCCTAACCCCCCCCAACCCAACCAACACTCTATGGAGCTGGAAAATAGAGTCATATGCAAAGTGTAATCACCTTTTGCACCACGCCAGTCCTGACGCTTCTACCCCACGGGGCTCACCGTGCCTGGCTTCTCATCCTGGACGGTCTTCTGGGCTGAGATCTGTATCGCAAACGTGTCAGAGAAGAATGCTGTCTGGGTGGCTCGGACTGTGATCGTATTTTCTCCCATTCTGTCCTTCCATTTAACCACTAGCGTTCTTGCCCAACCCCCTCCCCTCCCCATTGCAAGATGTCTGGCACCCAACGTCTGGCATGAAATCTTACGGATCTGCATTTTCCGCAGGGCTGTGACAACAGGTTTCAACTTGACTCGCCATCCCTGGGAACACAAAGTTTCAATTTGTTTGTTTCCGAGGACAAGGAGAGTTGTAGCTCTTGGTGCGGGAAGGAGGCGCCTTCACATTTGATTAGATTTTTCTAAAGAGGAGATGAATTCATCTGTCATGGATTATTTAAGGAAAGTATTTTTATTGTATTGTATGTTATAAACGCACATTCCACATATGCACGTCATTCCATCGCTTTGTTGTTTGCAAGTTATTGTTAGCCTTGAGAATATCCGCTGGCAGAAACCTGCACTTAGAGCCCTAAAACGTCAGCAACAAAAGGATGTGGGGGATCACGTCATCTGTAAATTGTGGTGTCTTCATTCGATATACCGTACCTGATTTCACATGCTGGGGAAACTGACGCCAGGAAAAAAAAAAAAAAAAGCGTGGTTTGTTCAAGGTGAGATCTGGTTCATGACAACATCGGAATCCCTAAACCTGGGCCAGGATTTCTGATCATTGCATCCCTGATGTGGTCCTCAGGATGCCTTCCTAATTAATTGTATTTTTTGCCTTAGTCATTTTTTTTTTTAATATCACAAAAAAGGTGGTCCTAACATGTAATACTATCTTTCTGGGCTCAAACATATTATTAATATGTGTTATTTTGCAAAGTCTTATGAAATGGTTTCCCCACTCTTCCTATTTTAAGTGGTATCATCTGCTTTTTTGATTTGTAAATTGGAGGATGATGCCATTTGTAACTACTTTAAATGAATTACGAGTCGTATACTGGAAACTCGTTGTAAAAGGAGGGGAAAAGGGATGGATGGATAGATGGACGGACGGATAGTGTGGGTGAATGAAGAGATGGGGAGGTAAACACACTTATTTGTACACTCACACTTGATGTTTTAATAATGGATAATTTCTCTTTTCACAGAGATCAATTAATCAGTGCTACGCATGTGTGTCTCTTCGAACTCCTTTAGAACAGAGCTGTCTTCCCCTCCCTTCCCGTCTACAGCGCCTGATCCAGGACCTGGCACCCAGTAGTTGCTGACCATGTTCATAGAACCCGAATCAGCACCCGCACCACCGGAAGGACTCGGACTTCCAGGAAAACGGAGCCTCAAGATTCCTTGAACTTCATGAGTTTCCACAGCCCTGGCCTTGAATCCAGGGCTTCCAGCTTCCAGATGCAGCCCTCCCCTGCCTCGGCTTGGGGGGGCCTTAGGCTCAGCTGCAATTTGATGGCACGCCAATCCCTTTCTGCAAGGCATATCTGGGGTCTAGCTCGATGCCTTGCTCCCCCTCTTCATCCGTGTTTATTTATTTATTGTCTTCTCTCTTCTCCCTGTCCCTCTCTCTGGTGTGTTTACTTGCAACAGCCAGAAAGACCACCTTATACCCGCTCTCTCCTCGGTTCAGTGTACCTCTCTACTCCAATAAACCGTTTGCATTCCATCTGGCGAGCGTTTGCTCTGAAGACATTTCCCTGTCAATCTCTCCCGCCACATTAAAAATCTGTCATTACGATTGCATCGCCGCCTGGCTCCTGAGATTTCTGACTGCTTTATTGCTCTCCTCATTTTTTTCTCTTCCCTGCTACAGCCGAGAAGCAGAAATAAAGGTTTGTTGTTGAAACATGGCCGGGAGGAAAGTAGGAGGCACACATCTGTCAAGGCTTTACCTTTCTTCAACCAGGGATTAAGGTGTTTTACGGCACTCGCTACTAAGCATCACACTGAATAAATTTTCTCAGTAGAACATAAGAATGAACTCATACATTTTGAACCAAGTTTCCTTCTTTGGAGCCAACCCAGATCATTATGAGGTGGTACCAGCGTGCAGGGGGTACGGAGAGTCCGGAAGTTCCTACCCCCCATCCCGCCTCCCACCAAAGCTGCATTATGTAAATGCCAGTTGAGGCAAGGGAAGCATCTGGATTAGGGGAGATACTGGCTGTGAACGCGTAGCCTTCTTCGCTTTATAGGAGAGGATGGAAAGATCCAGAAAGATCCAGAAGGGACTTGGCCCCAGGATCCCCTCGTTCAGGCTTGATAAAAGCCTAGCTCTTTCTTCAAGAGTCAGATCAAATCACTTTCCTTGGGGAGTGCCCCTCGATTCCTCCCTCCTCCTCCCCAGGCTCTGTAGGAATACATATGACAAGTGTCGGGCCCACATCTGATTCGCCCACTGGTCTGTGAGCTTCTCTTCTCTGGGGCAGGGGCACGTTCTCCATCGTGGCACCATGTCCTTGGGGGACTTCTCAGTGTCTGCCAGGAGGATAGCAACTCGCCTTTTGTGTTGTATGGTCTGTCCCTGGATTAGCCCATTTAAGGTTCCCAGCAATGCCATTTCAGTGCACTATCCATATTGTCGCTTTATAGATGAGCCAACAGGGGACAGAGAGAGGGCTTAGTATCTTGCCAAAAGTCAGACAGCGACAATGACAGGTCTGGGTTTGAGTCCAGCAACGGTCTGTGCTCTTAGGTAGGGTTCTATACTGTGGAGGGCGGGGAGAACAGGAAGGGACAGGGATAGGGAGGGCTTTGAAAGAATTTTCTGGAACAGCAGAACCTTGGGAGGAGCCATGGTGCCCGGGAGCACTCTAGTGTCCTGATTCCCTCTGTCCCTGTGAACTGTCACAGCCCTACCCGAAACTGCAGTGGCCTTTGGCCCTGGTTTGCTGCCCCAGGCTTGGGTTTCCTCTCCCCTCCCACCATGTCCTGCCAGACACACATGCGTTCTTTGTCCTTCCTAAAAACTTACCCCTCCGCCTGTGATGTCACCTCACCTGGAATTCTATCTCTCATTCTCTGCCTCTCTTTCTCACAAGGCAAACTCCCATTCATCCTTCAAAACCTGTGCCCTTCTGGGCAATCTCCATTGACTCCTCAAGAAACATTAGAAAACTCCTAGAACTTTCTTCAGTGCTGTGTAATGACACTCATTGAATTTTATTACACACCACTTGTTTGCAAGCCAGCCACTCCAGGAATGATCAGAGACACCAGTCCCTGAGCACTTTCTATACACACTGAGCCCTCAGCAACCTTGCAACCCCCCAAAAGACAGTCTGACCCTAAAATACAGGTCTACCCTCATTCCCAAAATGGAAGGCAGACCTGCCTTTTGCCATGACAACTGCCTTCTCGTTGACTGTCAAAGAGCCTTTGGTTCTCTGGAGGACAGAGTTGTGTTTCCATACAGAAGGAGGAGGCCTGCAGGTGGGCTCGGCGTGAGGGTAAAATCAGGGCTCAAGGGTCTGGGGGTTGCCCGGAATTCAGGGCGCGTGGGAGGGACTTTGGAAGTTGGCGCTGGTCTCCGTGGCTTCCCAGAGTGACCCTGGAACCACTCGCCCAACAGCCTCCCGTTCTCTGTGAGCTCTGGGCGAAGCCCAGGGGCGCGTCCCCTGAATCTTCCAGACCTACTTCCAAGGTCAGACTCAGTTTTCCTGGACCGGCCTTGTTGCTCGCTGAGAGGCGAACTCTGAGTCCCCCAGCCCTGCGGTCTCCAGGCCCTACTTCTCCTCATTGCAAGGGCCCACCTCCCCTGATGTCTGCAGACATTTGAGTCACCCCAGGCTGCTCAGGGCTAATCCCAGGGCCCATCAGGCTCTAGGCCACCCCCTCGGTATTTTTGTCAAGACCTCACCTCAAGTGATTCCTACAACTGACGGATTCTGTTTCCGGTAAACCAGCCAACAAATAAAGACCCTCCAAAGGGCAGGCAGTCAAGCACTCTCCAGAAGAAAGCCTCAGCAGCTCGGCGGGCAGGGAGGGTGGGAGGAGGGTGGTGGATCTGAGCACCATGAGTCTGCTGCAGATCTCAGCCCCCTCCCCAGGGATCTTCTCACTGCTGATCCTGTTGGGACCAGAAAGGAGGGATCCTGCTTTCTTCTGAAGAGCGGTATTAACCCTAGAGCCTTCCTTCATTTCTCTTGGCTCTCTTGAACCCAGAGCATCACAATTTGGGGGTGAGGCACTGCTTTCAAAAAATAAAATCAATTATTTAAAGCTTATAAAAAATAAAATGAAAAGAGAAATACAAGATAAAATACGGGAGAGTGTGCTTTCTTATCTTGTCATGGGAAAGGCCTTGTTTCCAAGGGAGACATCCAATGTCTACAAAGGAAATGTTCGATAAACCTGAAAATGCAAGATTTTGATATTTCTGTGCCGACAACCACAGAACGGGAGGATATTGGTAAAGTACAAGGGATACGGGCAGGCAACTGACATAAAGGGAAACGCAAACTGCTTGTGGGCATAAAATCCTAACGCTCACCAACGAGTAATGCAATTTAAATTAAAATAGCGATGAAAGCGACAATTCACCTATCAGAGTGGAGAATGCCATAAAGTGTCAAAAGTATTGGCAAGAGTACGCAGAATAGATCCTGCTGCATGAGAGCTTAAACGCGCCCAAACTTTCGAAAGGGCGTTGCAGCAATATATATTCAAAATTAAAAGTGTGCCAAGCTTGGGTCTTTATTCTATAGATATTTTCACACCTTTTTGCAAAATACCTAAAAGCATGTTGACCGAAGCAACAGTTATATTGGGAAAAATCTGCAGGAACCTGAATTTTCAGCTGAACGGGAGTCACTACTATGATAACCCATCCACTCCAAAAAGAACTTCACAGTCGTGACAAAAACGGAGTCATTGTATGTGCACTGATGCAGAAAGGTCAACACACGGTCGCTAAATGCGTAAAGAAGTAAGGGGCTTGACAGTGTATCACACAAAGGGAGAAACACACACTCTTGGGAATGTATAGTTTATTTCTGGAAGGATGAATGCAATTAACAGTGATCACCCCTGATGTGAAAGAGAATTTTCCTTGTATACCCATGTTATATTTTTTGACTTTTTTTTTTGGCAATGCATATGCATTATTTGTAATAAATTATGAGTTAATTTTATTTTGAGTGCTTTACTAAGTCCCAGAGGCCCTCCCAAGGGAATGGCAACATGGCTTGGCAAGGGCGTCAGCAGAGTGGATGTACCTTTCCATGGCTAAACCATGGGCTTGGGATAAGTTGGGTGTCCCAGCTTGGTTCATAGAGGCTGCGAAAACAATTCAGGGCTCACTCTCCTGAGCCAGCTCTGGGCTAAGGGACACATTGCTTCCAGCAGCTCAAGCCCTGAGCCAATAAACCCAGTCCCTTTCCACTGCCCTCTCAGGGTAATTTCTGATCATAAATGAGGGTGAGTGGGCAGGACCATTGTAACTGACCTTGGCTGACCCTGGATGAATGACCTTCCAGATAGTTTAAGAAGTGTTGGCAAGTGAACATTTGCCAATTGTCCTAGGCTGCCACAATGTAACAGTCCAAACTTCACTCAGGAATTAACCCTCCTGTGCATTCGGTCCCTTCCTGACTCTGCTTGAAGCTAACATTCATACATAAAATACCACCCAGATTGCTGACAGCAGACTCAGGTCGGATCTAATTCAGCTCACTTTCTATAGGAGAGGGGGGAAAAAAAGGGGGGGGGAGGAAGAGCTAGCAAACCTTGAGAGACAACTTGGCACTCATGTTATCCCAATGATGCCTCTACATAGTAAGTATCATCATCCCCATTTTACAGATGCTGACACTGAGGCCCCGTTGGAAGGTTGGTGAAGACAGGATGTTGGTTTCTCGGGTCCTGTGGAACAGACCCCTTCCATTACATCTGTTTGTTCAATCCAGACAGTGAGGAGGTGTGCCGGGGCTCTGGGGTCAACCTGCCCCCAAATGAGTGCCACCCCCATCCCCTGCAAAGTCTGGCAACCTGGGGTAATTACGCCAGTTCTCTGTGCTCTGGCTGTCTCACCAATGTGGAACTTAGCCCACTGTGCTATTGGGAGAATTAACTGAGTTACTTCTTAAAAGTATCCAGCATTGCACCCGGATATAGTAAATGCTCAAAAAACCCTAGCTGTTATTACAATACATCTTGCCAAAATGTTCTCCTTTGGGCTTCATTCCCCAGCTGGAATCCACACACACAGAGACAGGGACCCTCAATTAAGTTCCCCTTTCTTCCTGCCCCTCCCAATTTTTAAAATTTGTTTTGTTTGTGCATTTTTTTTCCTTGTGACCATTTCATAAAACTGGATTTGGAGTCCAAAATGCTGTCAACTTGAGAGAACATAACCTGAAATCCCCATAAGGATGTGCAACGTGATTTATAGATGCATTTTCTTTAGCTTAACAGTGTCACGTTCACATTTCGGCCTTGGCAGCCTTCATCGCCCTGCCAAACTGTGGAGTTTTACAGTTGCATCAAATAAACTATGGTTATAAATCACCCCCGGATGTCAGCCTAATTATTTCAAATGAGTGGGAACCTGTTGGATGGGGTACTTTGGACACATGCTCGCTGGGTGTTCCTGAAGGCCAGCTCCCTCCCACCCTGGCCTGAGAGCCCCAGCGGCTGGCTCACGGTGGGACTGGCTCTCTGCACCCACCCTGGGGACTTCTGGTCTCTCCTGTTCTCTTCCTCCAACAGAGGCCCCACCAGTGCTGGTTTCCAGGAAGTACGGTTTCCAAATAGGTCCTTGACTCCCTCCTGCAGAAAAGCAACTTGCTTCCCCATAAGTTTCCACAGCAAGCATTAATAAACAAACGTGGCAGGTATCAAGGGTAGTTGCTGACCCATAAGAGAAGGCAGAACATTCTCCCCAGTCCACAGAGAACAAGGAGTGAAGGGGTGCAAGGGTGGTGGGGAGGCAGACTCAGCATTTACAAACCAGACCCCTATGGCTACCCTCTGGTCACCACTCAGCAAGCCTGTGGGGGAGGACAGACATGAGCCTTGACTTTTGCATCCTCAACGGAGACAAAATTTTCTAGAAATCCCAACCAGAGAAGGAGCACTTACTGTCCGTGACTCCCAGCACACCACCACAGAAAGCCTTGGCTGATAGCATTTCCCTCCGTTCCTCCTTGCAGAGTACCTGCCCTGCGTCAGGGTCCCCTTGGATTTTCCTGCCTGCCTCTTTTGTCTTGATCCTCTTATTGGTTGTGCTGGAGAAGGGCTTTTCCCTGGGAACACAGGAAACCCAGCATCAGGCAGCTGGTGCCCCGGGCAACATAGGTCAAGGCCATTGTGCTCCACTGCTTCTCCCCGGGGAGGATCTGCAAGTGGGTTTCCTCTACAAAACCCCTGAGCAACCTAATATTTTAAAGTATTTGCTTCTGCATCCAGGCATCTCTCAAAGAGTTACCTTAAGGATGATTGATGTTTGAAAATGCAAGTTTAGCATGACGGCACTGTAGCTGTGTTCCCCTTGTCCCACTGGCTCCACTATCATAGGAGGAATCTTAGCCACATGGCAGTGGCAGCTGGCACCAGGCCTCTGTCCTCCTTCTGTTCCCAAACCCAAACGGACTTCTTGCTCAAACTCAGCCTCGCTGACCTCCTGCCCCCAACCAGGAGCAGATGTGCAGGTGGCTGCCCAGGAGATGCCTCCCCGGACACTTGGGGGTTGACACTATGTCGAGCCTGTTGACACCATGGCTTGTGGTTTGCTCTGCCAAACTTCCAAATGGAGCATTCTAGAGTGAGTCTACAGACCTGACCAGACCACGAGACAGGAGTTCTATCAGCAAAGGCTATGACTAACTTGAAGTGTTCCTTTGAGGGATGTAAAACAGTTGAGGTGTCCAAGGTGGAGGGAGGGGGCGAGAGATCGTGTTGGTGACAGATTTTTCTACAGTCTGCAGGCAAGAGGTATTTTTTATTTCCCATCACTTCTACCAGATTAAAAACAAAAAATCAAAATCAGAAAAAGATAAACAAATGCACATGAGTAAGTGGAAGAGGCAAAGTCCTTTGAGAAGCCGAATGTTATAAAAGGAGAGAAGGAAATGACCCAGGGTCTCGAAGGCTGTTTGCTGGCTTGTCAGCTAGGGAAATTGCTTCTGACTGACCTGCTGCTTCATGGGGAAGCTCAGATGTGGGAACAAGGTGTGAGCGTTACTAAACTGTGGGGTGGTGGGAAGGTGTGAGGGGTTCCTATGAAGGTGTTATCAAAACATACAGAACGTGAAAGGGAGACCTTGAGAAGAAAGGAGAGGAGAGAGGCCCTACCTGGGTTTCCAGCAAATGCCCTGGGGCACACACTGTGCTCAGCCCCAGGAGGAAAGAGGACACTAAGATGCCAAGTTCAGTCAGAGACCCTCAGAGTTCAGTCAGAGACCCCAGAGTTCAACCAGAGACTTCGAGAGTTCGGTCAGAGACTCCCAGAGCTCAGTCAGAGACCCCGGAGTTCAACCCCAGAGTTCAACCAGAGACCCCCAGAGTTCAACCAGAGACTTCGAGAGTTCGGTCAGAGACTCCCAGAGCTCAGTCAGAGACCCCTGGAGTTCAACAAGAGACCCCCAGAATTCAGTCAGAGACGCCCCCCCCCATAGTTCAGTCAGGATGCCCAGAGTTCAGTCAGAGACTCCCAGAGCTCAGTCAGAGAACCCTGGAGTTCAACCAGAGACCCCTCGAGTTCAGTCAAGACCCCCAGAGTTCAGTCAGAGACCCCCAGAGATCAACCAGAGACTCCCAGAGTTCAGTCAGAGACTCCCAGAGTTCAACCAGAGACTCCCAGAGTTTGGTCAGAGACTCCCAGAGTTCAACCAGAGACTCCCAGAGTTCAGTCAGAGACCCCCAGAGTTCAGTCAGAGACCCCCAGTGTTCAACCAGAGACTCCCAGAGTTCGGTCAGAGACTCCCAGAGTTCAACCAGAGACTCCCAGAGTTCAACCAGAGACTCCCAGAGTTCGGTCAGAGACTCCCAGAGTTCAACTAGAGACTCCAGAGTTCAGTCAGAGACCCCCAGAGTTCAACCAGAGACCCCCAGAGTTCAGTCAGAGACTCCCAGAGTTCAACCAGAGACCCCCAGAGTTCAGTCAGAGTTCCCTGGAGTTCAGTCAGAGACTCCCAGAGTTCAGTCAGAGACCCCCAGAGTTCAGAGACCCCCAGAGTTCAGTCAGAGTCCCCTGGAGTTCAACCAGAGACTCCCAGAGTTCACCAGAGACCCCCAGCGTTCAACCAGAGACCTCCAGAATTCAGTCGGAAACTCTCAGAGTTCAGAGACCCTCAGAGTTCAACCAGAGACCCCCAGAGTTTAGTCAGAGACTCTCAGAGTTCAACCAGACACTCCTAGCGTTCAATCAGAGACCTCCAGAGTTCAGTCAAAGCTCTCAGAGTTTAGTCAAAGACACCCAGAGTTCAGCCAGAGACACACAGAGTTTAGTCAGAGACCCCCGCAGTTCAACCAGAGACTCTCAGAATTCAGTCTCTACCCTTTGTAGCATAAGGATGAATCTATTTTTTTGAGGAGCCACAAGAAATATCTAAGGACTTGGTTTTCCAGCTTCAAATGACAAGCCATGTCTGCCACTCCCATTCTGAGAAAAGTTCCAGAAGTATCCTTCCATAATCCAAACTTCAAATTGAGGTTAAAGTTCAAAATGTTCCATTAGCGCAGTTGAACAATGAGTGAGCAGATCACCTTCGGGCTCCTCATTTATTTTGGATACCTCATGAGTGTATCTTTGGAGGAAAGAGCATTAGTTTTGAGGTCAGACTGTTCTGGGTCAAAACTGAGCTCTGTAACTTGCAGGTTCCGTGAACCTGGGCAAATCAGAAAATCTGAGCAAAAGTGAGGAAAGTAATACTCCTCTCAGAGCACTATTATGAGGATAACATTTGATAACACATAAAGTTCCTGGAAGAAACCCTTGTGTAAACCCTCAACAAATATGAAGCCCTTCTTCCCTTGATATCATACAAAGTTCTGACATTGAATGGACGGAGGGAGGGAGGGAGGAAGGAAGGAAGGAAGGAGAAAAACTTAGTAAATACACGTGGTTAATATCTAAATTTTCCACATTTTTTTTTTCAAATTTTCCAGAATATCTTTCTGAAATAATATCAGGTTTCGGTAAATCCAAATATTTTAAAGTTGATGCTGTAGCAAGCTACTTCTGTACAAAATCTTCCCTAAATAAGTACAAACGATTTTTCCCCTTATTTCAAAAGTCTGACTAATCGGGGATCAGCTGGCTAACTAACTCTCTTACTGACCAAATAAAAACATCAGGGCTTCAGTTTCCGTTTGGAAACCAGAAGGAGTGACAACCCAGAGATGATTATGTTCGGAGACAGCCCCAGTCTTAAAATCGCAAGAGAAGTCCCCCAGGGAGAGATTCCCTCTGACGTGAGGATTACGTGAGAAGATAAGCTGGTAATTAGGACACTTGGAAAAGGCCTAACACAATGTTTCTGGAACTCTCTGCTCCAGTCAACAAGGTCTGATGTGCGGTCGGGGCCAGCGAGGTTGATCCCAAGCAGCAGCCCCCAGGAGGGAGAAGCCGTGCCTGGAATTTGGCTCGGATCTCTCCTCCTGCGCTTGGAGCCCACTGAAACTCTGCACTGGGACAGAGAAGCCCTGCGACGTTCGTCCTGGCCACCTCTGCCGTTGGTGCTGCAAGACCCTCAGCCAGCAGGAGTCATGCTTGCAGACGTGTGGAAGCAGGAAGCGGCTGCTGTGCTCTGCAGATCCCGAGCCGGCCGTGGTCCCGGCACTGTGCTCTGTGCCTCCCAGGCACCAGGCCCGGACCCCTCCCAGCAGCACCCCAAGGTGGGTCCTTTATTTTCCCCATCTCGCTGATTTAAGATCATGGAGGTCAGTGGAATAAGTGACTCACCCCAAATGACAGATCAGTGACACCCTGCCCCCCCCCCCCCAGGTGCAGGGACCTGTGAGGGGCCTCAGGGGATGGGCCAGATGATGACAGTCCCCATGGAAGACTCTGGACTTTGTGTGGCAGACGGAATGCAGAGCATAGGAGGACACACTCTGAGGTCCACGTACTTGAGGTCCAGGCACTGAAGGGAGGCGTCCAAGCATCCACCCGGTAATTCACACAGTAGCAAAATGACACAAGAAACTGGATGATGGCGGTCCCTGGGCTGCTCTGACAGGCCATCCAGCCTCTTATCCTCGGGAGATGGCTGCAGAGATGGCTGGATGGGGGCAACCCAGGCAGGGCCGCCTGGCTCCCTCCTGGGCCACGGCCTGTCGGGGGCTCAGGCCAGCCCTCGGCGACGGGGGAGCTGACACACATGACATAAGGCTGGGTCCAGGCCTGGTTCCTCGGCGTCCTGGCCCTGGCCTGGCCCTGAGCAGAGCGGTGCGTTATGAAAATACACAGAACTGACTTCCGTGCAAACAGAAAGGCTGGTGGCTGAGGGGCAGGTTTGGATGAGTTTTCACACACGGTCAGAGATCCCTGGTTCCGTCGCTTCTTAGCTGGAGAACTTGGGCCAATCCCCTAGCCCCTCTCCTTCTCTTTTAGAGAAAAATAAGAATTGCGTTCCCAGGTGAGTTTTCTGAGGTCATTTTGGCTAAGCCTTTCAACGAGAGTTTGGACAGTTCTGGGCCTCAGTGTGTCCAGTCGATCCCCTGAGATGAGAATGGGATCTTTGAGGGCGACACTCAGGAGCACATGGTCCATGAAGCCAGCTTGTGGCAGGAGCTGGGGTTGAAGAATGAGAAGCCAGCATCCCCGCCCTCCAGAAGACACCCCGCAGCGGCCCGTCTGAATTCTTCTTTCCCGGCACAGACCACAGGACAGGCTTGTCCACACGTCCACACCACATGTATTTCTTGAGCACCCAGTGACCCCAGCCATGGATCTGGACACGCGACTCTGTGGGCCCAGGGGGATGGAGTGGGCAGGCTGCTGAGTGTGGCTGCCTCCCCAGTGCCACGAGGTCCTTGCTTATGCCAAGAAGTGCACCAGCAGCTTCGGGAAACAGAGACCCTCTCACAGTGTTGGCACGCTATTGATTTAAAGATGCAAACCGTTCCTAAGTCCCAAGTCAACCATGGTCATAACCACGCGTGGAATTAAGCACATGAGCGGTTGGTTTGTCTGCGTGGAGACGGAGTGGGGTAGGAGAAACCTGGGGGGGGGTGCCCGGAGCAGAGGGCCGATCGCTGGGCTAGGTGTGCACGCTGGTTGGCTCGAAGAAGCGCCGGGACTCTAGGATGAATGGGTGTCAGCTGGTGAAGCAAACCAGGGTGGACATTCATGGGGAGGGGCGAGGTTAAGCAGGAGGCAAGCTCTCATAGGACAGGGGCAGGTGTGGAGCGGGTGAGCCGTCAGGGGTTTCTCTCGATGAAGAATAAATCTGAGGCAGGAGTGGCCCGGGAGGTCACTGGGGGCACAAGTAGCCTTCCGTGGCCCAGGGTTCAGGGGCTGGTCTGTTACCTCCAGGCCAGGGTTCCTGCCTTGGGCGCTGGTGACCGTCGGGATCGGTCATCGTCTGCTGGAGGGCTGTCCTGGGCACTGTAGGGTTTTGGCAGCAGCCCCCCCTACTAGATGCCAGTAGCATCACTCCCCCAGTTGTGGCAACTGGAGAGGCTCTAGGCATTGTCAAATGTCCCCTAGGGGCAAAATCATCCCAGACTGAGAACGCTGCTATAGGGGAACGGCTGCGAGCCCGGAGGGACCGTTGGTGGCGGCCCGAGGCACCTGGGCAGGCAAGGCGTCTGGAGCAGCCATGGGGGACCCATCGCAGTACCTCCAGGCTTGGGTCCGGTGCCTGGCACATAGTAGGCCCTCAGTGACCTCAGGTGCTTCAGAAAGCAGGGCTGCTCCAAGATACTCAAAGCTCTCAGTGTCAAATGGCTCAGCACTGAGCAGGGCCAGGACCTTGTCAGGCCACCCTTGGGCTGGAGGCCAGGGTGGGAACTGCCTCAGAGGCCGGGTCATGCTGGGTGGCTGTTTATCTCCGGGCCTAGGGCTGCCCGCTGGGCGTATTAGAGGCCATGAAATAATGATGAGGCTTAGGAGGGGTAATTAAAAGCCACGGTGACATTGATCTGCTGAGATTTCCGAGAGAGCCCAGGGCACACGGGGCGACTCTCCATCTTACCTCATGCAGGCCCAGCCTGATTGGCCCCCTGGGCATTGCTGGGGCCACGGAACCTCACCTGTGGCCGAGAGACTCCCAGGGCACCAGCCAGCCCGGCTTCAGAGGCTGTGCAAAACAGGCCACCTGGGCCTGGGGGGGCGGCCGCTGTGCGCAGCCCTGCAAAGGCAGGAGCCAGCCACTCTGTTAAAGACGCAGGTGCCCATTCTGCAAGGTCTCAGAGGTCAACCTTCTCCCATCCAGGCCCCGGGGCCACACCAGGTGGAGAATCGGAGATGCTCTGGGGCCGCACTGCCTGTCTTGGTTGAGGGCATGTCCGTTTTCGCACTCCAGGCCTCTAGTGCCTACCAGAAAGGTTCCAATCGGGATGCACGTAAGCCGACAGTTATACCTCGATAGTCTATCTTGGGCTGGAAACTGTGCCGACGTTAAACAAATATGAACATCTAATATTTACCTATCCCGTCTTTGCCAAGCTGGACATTACGATCTGTGCAATAATTATTTTCTTGCTGCTCTTGCTATGGATCAGTGATTGACTTATTTATAGTTGCTTTAGTTTTAAAACTTGCCTGGTGAAGTGTGAGTGTAGAGTCGGAGAGCCCCGAGGCTTGGCCTTAGTTTTCCCGCTTACTACCCCTACGATCTTGGGCAAACCAGTTCTTCAAGACTCCGTGTCTCAGTCTCCCTGTTGGTAGAAGGAGGTAAAAAAATCAACGCACAGTGGGAAAGGGTTTAATGAGATAATGTCCGTAACATCGTGAGCACTCAGGAACTGTCCGTCCGTTAGTCCCATTGTTATATGTTAGATTCTTTCCATGCCTGACTTCCTGACATCCTGCAGGCTCTGTGATGTGGCCACAAGTAGCCCACTTTACAGATGAGCAAACTGAGGCAGCAAATCCTTTCTGAGCTGGGATTCTACAGGGAGACTCCACTCTCACCCCATCTCAGGAAGGGCTACTGGGTGCTCGCTCTGCAGGAAGTCTGGCTTCCCGAAGCTGGATTCAGACAGGCGGAAGGCAGAGCCCTGCATCCAAGCCCTGAGATGGCCTTTCTACCCACCCGCCCATGAGCAGGAACTGGCATGCAGCACGCCTGGTTACGTAATCACAGCCTTGGTATTCCTCTGTGAAAACCCAGCCTATTTCTTTGCTCTTTGCCTTGGCCACGTGGCTGGGGGGATGGGAGCCACACCTCGGCTCTTCACACTGTAAAGGAAGTAGCAACCCTATCAGATAGGATGAAGTTTTCTTGGGGCTTTGACAAAATAGCCTGTCTCCCACGCGAGTGCAGACCTGCGGTAAGATCGCTGGTCTAAATATGGAGAGACGCTTACTCCTTTCTTGTCAGCTGCCTTGCGTCGGGTGACAGATTCTTCCGGAATGTGGAGAGGATGCTCTGAATTAAAGACTTAGAAGAAGCACCATGTCCTTATGATCTCTGCCTCGCTCCACCCTCCATGTTTGTAACAAGGGTGATACATAAGCCTTGATGACAGCCAGCCGCCAGGGACTGGGGCACATCAGAAACTGCTCCAGATTAAATGCACCATGTTGCCAGGACCCTGATTGCAGAAAGGCTTGGAGAAATGGATGACCACTCCCTGAATGCCCAGAGTACGGGCATCTGCTCATTCACTAGAGGTTTGGTTTGAACACCCCTAGGCCCTTCGGGTTATGACAGTCAGAGGCACCATGTGCGGGACATTTACTGAGTATCACACCCTGTGCCTGGCCCCTATTTACTCGCTCTCCGGGTCAGGGCTGAGCTCCTCTGTGAGCCCAGCATCCCCGGGCGCTCCCCAGGGTCCAAGCTGTGTCTCCGGGAGGAGGTCAAGGTGAGTCCCCATGCACACTGAGGTTGGGTGACATGCCCACGAGAGCGTCATCTGAACCTGGCCAGGCTGACGGCCGCCTGCCCTCCGCTGCTCTCTTACAGAACCTTCTCCGCTCTGCACGTGTGCTCTACTTCCAAATGACATCTAGTTTATAAACTGAAACTGTGTACGGCCTTCAGGTCGCCATGCACACCGTCTGTCATGTGGAAAATGAAGAAATACTTTCTCCTGCCTCCTAGCCTGTCCATAATGTTATAGTCACAATTCCAAAAAAGCCTTATAAACCAAAAGTCATTTTCATTATTTATCGGGTGGCAAAACCTGACCTGAACTGACAGAACGGATTTAAGGTTGTTTATAGTCTTTCTTTTCCCACATAGTGTGACCATTCATACATTTTGCTGCAGAAATATTAACGCATTCTATCACGAGGTGAGCCCCACAGTCCTAAGGGGGAAGTTACATGGTGTATATATATATATACCATGTAACATATGTTAATATGTTAATATATATAGTTAATATGAATATATATGAGACATATTAACTCCCTAAAATGTACCGAATTCTGATTTCTGAAATACATCTGGCCTCGTGAGTTTCAGTAAAGGGAGCATGGGTCTGTAGACCAGACTCAGCACCCCACTTTAGACAGCTGCCCTGCGGACAGTGTTGGGTAGTGGCAGGTGCGGGCATTTGAGATCAGATCAACCACAACCCCAATTCTGGTTTTCGCAGCTGCCTGTGGCACCCTCCGAATGTGTTGCTCATGGGAGCCTCGGTTTCCCCAGTTTCAAGACTTCGCAAAAGCACCTCCCTTGCAGGATGGCTGTGAGGCTGATGTGGGCTTCTGCGTGTAGGGATTCCATGCCCAAGGGCTATATGGGCACCGGAGGGAAGTCCCTATTCTTGCCTGCTCTTTGTCAGGACTTCCAGACCTGATGCAAAGATAAGGTGAACCTTTCACTTCGGTGTTCACTGACCTCCGCTTAGAGGAGGACGTGGCCCCTGGGAGCTGGGGCTGGGGAGAGGCGACAGCACACTGAGGCGTTCAGAGGCCGTGGCAATTAGCAGGAGCCACTAAGACCTTTCCAGTATTCATTAGCTGTCCCCAACCTGGTACTGCCAGGACTCCCAGCCTCTGGGGGAGTGCTCAGGGATGCTGGGCTCACAGAGGAGCTCAGCCCTGACCAGGAGAGCGAGTAAATAGGACAGAGTTTGGCTCCCCAAGCGCCAAGGGTGATGATGCAAAGCTCTCCCCATGCTCAGGTGCAAGCGAGGCTCTCGATGGATGGACTAGGGACGGTGAAAGGGGGAGCCCTCCCAGCTCAGTCTCCCGCGGCTGCTCCCACGGGTGATTTCCCCGCCCCTCCTCCGCTCCCTCTTCACCTCTGCTCTGTCTCTCTGGTTTTTCTCTTGCTTGGGGTTTCCCTAGCTCTTTCTCCCTCTGTGTGACTCTCTCTGCCCCATGATTCCGTCCCTCTTGCTCTCTCTCTGGGCGTCTCTTCCTTGTCTCTCCGGGTGCTGTCTCTTCACATGTGCAACACCCCACGGCACTTAGCTGCCCTCCGAGCACAGGCTCAGTGGACTTGATGGTGAAGGGCCCATTCTCTTCTGCTTCTCTCCAAAAAGAAGATTCATAAAATGCAGGATGACTTGCATTTCTGGGTGAATTTTCTACTTTATTTCAGACATAGGTGTTCATTCACCAGATAGTTACTGAGCACCCACTACTAGTCAGGCACTTTTTTGCTCACATCCTTGGATATAATAGTGAAGAAGGAAAAAGTCCTTGCTCTCATGGTGGGCTGGGGGAAGGGAATCGAGAAATAAGGAAGTAAAACCTGGTATTTCAAAGACGAAGTGCTATGAAGAAAAATAAAAGTGGATACTGGGATAGAAAATGCTGGCAGCAGGAGAGAACAATCAGAGACTCTCTCAAAAAGGATGGAGGTCATCTGAGCCAAGTGACAGAGAAAAGCGTGTGGCTAACAGGGAAGGGCATCCAAGACAAAGGGAATAGAAAGTACAATGGCCCTGAGGCAGAAGCCTGCCCACCTCATTTTGCACGTGAGGAAATCTTGGATCAGAAAATTTTAAAGATTTGCCCAATATCACAGAAACTAAGTTACAAAGCTGGATTCTAACTCAAGCCTGGGAAGCACAAATCACTCTCCATGGTGCCTTCCCAGATCTGGAGATTTTAGAATAAAATTCCAAGCCCCAGACACCCAGGAGCACCTTATCTATTAAGAGCTTGTAGGGACTCAGCAACTGTCCCAAGGAGCAATGGATGATCATGAAAATTCAGTCCCCTTCTACTAGAAGGAAGCAGAGAGCCTGCGGGTAGGCTGAATCTAACACCAAAAATAATCGGTCACTCACAACGAGGGAAACTGAGGCTCAGAGAGCCCACGCACTTTGTCTGAGGCCCCTTCCTTTCCATTAGCTGTGTTGTCTGGTGTACAGTTAAAATAAGAAGTGAAAGCCGGAGCGACGAGAAGAAAATGTAGTATTGTTATCCTCGTCTTTGAAACATACCTGTTCTTGGATTGATTGGATTTCTGAGAAATCAACAACAGCGTTTAACTGATAAAGACCATTTTCCACCAAGGAAAAAAAAAGTTATTTTAACCTCCCACCTGATTCTTTTTTTTTTAAGAGTAAAACGTGATTTTGAAAGAGTAATTACATATATTTATATCACGAGAGTGGGAGGCAAGACCCATCAGTGAATCAACTGCTTCCTACAACTCCGAAATCAATCTAGACACACGTGTGAGGCGCACCGAGGATTGAGGTCCACGCCGTGCGACCGTTGCCTTGACTGGATAGTCACTTAGGGTGGGTGGGGCTGGAGACAGAGGCCAGCATCCTGCCTGCCTCTTCATCCTGATCCACAATGAACCTCTTCTAGAAACACAGCAGTGGAAACATTCATTCACTAACTTATTCATTCTTTCTCTCCCTCCCTGTCTTCCTCATTGCACAAACATTTACTGGATACCTACTGGGTTTTGAGCCCCATGCTAGTCTGAGAATCCTAAAACCAAAAAGACACAGCCCCTGATTTTTTTTTTTTTAATAAGCTTATTTTAAACGTGGAGACACGTTCCAGCTACACACCTACAGCTGATGACACCCGAGTTCAGCCCGTGGCAAGGGTCCAGCCAAAGGTAGGGTGGAAGGAGCCAGGGCTCTCTATATTGTGAAGGTTCACATGGAAAAGAGGGCCTGCTTGTCCTGGAGTTCCAGGGGCTGTCCTGGGGTGGAGGGTTACAGCCTCGGGCTGAGGGTTCAGACAGGTCACAGCAGGACAGAGTGGCCGGAGGACATCCCTGGGACCGGCAGTGTTTGTCAGAGTGGATGCACGAGAGGATACACATGGTATCTTTATATGGAAATATTGATTATTTGAGACTCTGAAACCCAGACTGAGTCATATCCTCTGGTAGGAAACCCCCCACCCCAGTCCTTTTCTGGGGTGCAGCCAAATCACTGGAAACCGATGGGGGGCCCCACCACGGTAATAGCACTGCCAGGATTGATGCTCGGACCAGGCGTGCCCCAAATGGGCCTTGACAATTGTATTCTGACTCTTGGGGCTTTCTGAGGCCTTGAAAACCAAATTTTCCCAGAGACGAGCCTGCCACCGAGGGTGTGGACAGCAGCTGTGGGCAGACAGGGAGAGTGGGCGGATTCTAGTCCCCAGTGTCCAATTAGATACGAGGCTTCGGGAAAATCTACCACCTCTAGGAGCCCGTCTCATCATCCATGAATCAAGGACTATTACCCACTTCATCTGAGTATTATGAAAAATGAGTCCGTGTAACGCAAACACTCTGTATTCTGTCCTATGTATTATAAATATGAAAAATTAGGATTGTCTTAAGAAGGTATTGATATAATCATACCTAATATATGTGCGTGAGTATAAATAATAAATGGGTCTATCTATGCAATATTCTATGTGCCAATATCTGCAATTTGATTTAAAGTGGCTCTTGAAGTATTATTTTAACTCCGATGGCCCCAGAATCAAATTAGTCAGTCGATGGCTATGATTGCCATGGGGAAAGATAATTTCGGGAATGATAAGAATTGCAATATCAGTTAGCACCAGCTTGTTAATGAAACTTCAAAGTTGAAACCAAAGTAGGAGTCTGTAGATGGCTCCAGAGAAAAAGTCCCGTGTTTCCACAAATCTTCTTTCTGTCTTTAATGAATGCTTAACCTCCCTGAAGTTGGACCTGGGCATCATGGCCAGTAGTCAATTTTCACTTTAGTTCATGTATTTTTTTTCCCTTTTAATCCTGAAAATCTGTAGCCATGTCATCAGCTCCTTCTTAATTATACCATATTCTTTACATCTGTCCTGCTAAATAACTCTAATTGAAATAGCACCGGCGTGAATTTTTGTAATGTTCCCCCCAAGACATCCCGAAAGTGACTCACGAGAAAACAGACTGAAGTCACAGCTGGAAGCACGTCAAGGATCATTTCCATTTTTACATGATTAATTTGAATTTAATATCTTAAATCAAAACCTGATTAATTTAAATAAAATTTTGATGGTGCCCTGCTTCTAATATACATTGCAGTAATTAGATTCGGCTTAATGTGATTTTTTTTTTACATAATTAAAAAAAAGGGGGAAGTCAAGTGTAACAATGCAATGTTGATACAAATCTGTCTAACTATATATAGGGAACTGAGGTTTTGGACATTACTCAGGTGACGCGAGGAGGCTTAATGAAAGGGACATTAGGGTGGCAAGCAGAGATACGAATATTCCTTGTTCATCTACAGCAAAACCGCTAATTCTAACATTAAAAGTGGAGGAAGTTGTTATTCTTTTTTTTTTTTTTTTAAAGATTTTATTTATTTGACAGAGAGACAGCCAGCGAGAGAGGGAACACAAGCAGGGGGAGTGGGAGAGGAAGAAGCAGGCTCATAGCAGAAGAGCCTGATGTGGGGCTCGATCCCAGATCGCCGGGATCACGCCCTGAGCCGAAGGCAGATGCTTAACCGCTGTGCCACCCAGGCGCCCCAGAAGTTGTTATTCTTAATACACTAAAATCACAGTGGGCCGCAGCACCCAGAAGTCAATCATGGACCATATAAATCTCACAAATGTCAAGATTCATTTCTTCACTTTTAGACACTGAGGGAACAGCTCCTATACCCCACTGCCAGGGCAGGCTCCAATACTACGGACTATGGGGCGATGTGCTAACGGCCCCAGGCAAGCAGGTGCCGCGGGGGCTGCTTCCAGCCCCTGTCTTTGGAAACCTGGCCTCTAGGCTATCCTCTGAGGACCTTGCTTTGCATGACCTTTCCCTCTTAGGAAAAGGGAAAGAGTCTGGAGGTTGTTACAAGCTTTTCGTGAGATCCAGACCCCCGTTCACCCCAATTCCAATTGGCCTAGATTCCGATACCATGAAGGCCCCTAGAAATAAAGAAACGTCCATATCCAGACATTATGACAGAATGATCACGTTCTGGAGAGATCTAGTTCATAACCAGAAGGAAGCAATCTGATAAAAAATCCTAGGTAAGGCTTCTGAAAAATGTGTTTTCTACACTCAATTGGGTAAGTGATCCTAGACTGGTCACTTGTCTTCTTGGACCACAGTATCCCCAGCTATGGAAACAATGTGGAAAATGTCTGGGCATGACCGGGGGCCTCCAGCTGGTTCCTCAGGACTGCGTACTTTGAGAAGACAGGCTTCTGAGACCCTCTGTGAGCCAGAGGACTGAGACAGCTGCTCTGTGTCGTGCACTAGGGTTCCTGGTGGGCTCATTTGATGTCAGTCACCACCGTTCTAGTGAATTCTGGTCCCCTTCTCCCTGTAGATGTTTATGGACCGTGGGATGCTCAGATCCGGGGGTGGTGGAGGAGGCACGGGCTTGAGGGCAGAGAAGGCTGGCTAGGGGTCCGTGGGTTAGTTCTACCGGTTCTTTACGAAATTTTAATTAGGGAATCTTGGAAAATGCCTGATGAAAAGCATAGATAACGCTGCATATGTGTTAGAATAAAAGCTGCTCGTAGAGATAAAAATGACTATTGTTACCCAAACTTAAATTTAAAATACGCTAATCAGTGACACTTACTAGGGTCCGTTATGTGCACCGCACTACTGTGTGCGGAGTCGTGAAAGCCCTGTTCTCCGTGATTTAGAAACTGCAAAACAAAGCTCTATGCCTATAAAATGCCTCATACTACAAAGATTTATTGCACCGCCTCCCTTCCCACTTTTCTCCTCCTTCCCTCCTTCCTTTCTCCCTCCCATTCATTGCTACTTCTTGTAGCGATGCAGTTCTGCAAGCGATCCCCCCTAAAGTTTTGTCCAGACACCATATTCTCCACAGGGCTTCAGAGAAGAGAGAGATTACCGTGGGGTGTGGTGTGTCCGAGACAGGGAGGGAACGCTGCATGCAGAGACTCATGAAAAAGCTTCTGCCCAATTTTCAGTGGCCAAGGTTAACCTGCAGTTTAATTGCAAGCATTTAATCGTTCCTCGAAGGTCTCGATTTCACTCTTTCTTTGTGACTTTGAGCTGCAATGATGACGTGTGAGATTATTTAGAACGCAGCTGTGTCTCATGTCATGGAAAAGAACAAAGCCTGGAGCTCAGATGGCATCTTCATGGCCTCGCGTAGGTAAAGAGAAGTCCGTCCAGGCATTGGCTTCGATCCAAACCGGACGGAACATGCTCGAAAGTCACCGTCAGGCTTCTGAATCTTCCCTGAGGATTGGGTAATATCGAGTTACTGTACCTCTCTACACTACCACCAGTGACGATTCTAATCATGATAGCTGCTCCCACGTCCTGGACACCCGCGGACGCAACACGGTGTGCTCACCATTGTTGGACGGTATCCCTAATCCTCCTGCATCTCTGTGGAACATCTTATTCTAACCATTTTATAGACTTGAAACGGAGGCTCGTAGAAACAAACTAACAAGCAAGCAAAACCTTATTCCGACCCCAGCAATCAGGGTTCACACCAGCCTTGTTGTCCCGTGCTACTCTGCACGTGGCCCTGGTATGCAGATAACTGACCGGTCCCCTCCCAGGTCCCAGGCCGTACAGACCACACCCCCTGCAAATCAGCAGCTGTACCTCTGAAAAGGCTTTGTGTGGATTAAGCCCGCTAGTGCCTGACTACCCAGCGTATCTTCTGATGGTTCTAGTTGGCAGAAAGGAAAGAACTCAAATAAGAATTTCAAGGAAATCGCTGATTTATTATTCATCACAAAGGGTCTAACATGATGACTTTTTAATCTGACAGCCAGGACTTTCGATGACAATCAACAATTTAATTTCTTTCTAAATTTAGATTTTTTTTTTTCCTTTTCTGCGTCAAACACCAAAGCCAGCTAAAAATAGCTAAGCGTTGAATGTTAGAGGGGAGAATTGTACCGATTACAGCTTTTTTTTTTTTTTATAATGTCAAACTTAAAGTCAAAACAAAATTAATCAGGTGGGGTTATCTATAATGAATCACTATTCAGCTCAGAAGGAAGGAGTAGGGGAGATATCCCTGCCAGCAGCTGAAGGAACATTCTTTCAAAGAACTACATTATGGGCTACTATGGGCTCCAAGAGAAAGATTGTGGATCTTCCATATTCAGCAGCATGAATCAAAACTCTTCGGCTCTGGTCTAACTTTCTTTATTAATACAAGGCAGCAGGGGTTGGGGTTTGTACTGGCTGTGATTTAAATAGTTAATTGAAAGGAAGACATGGTGAGCTGTTTCTGGCTACAATTTACTGGGACAATCTTATTTGAGTTTACAGAGTTATTTCCAATTTGTAAATGCTGTATGCATTTCTACTAGATAAAACACTCAAAACCTCAGACCTGAGTAAAGCGACCTTGCTGTTCTAGAGCCTTCCACACCTGCCCCCTTCTGCCTCCTCCCCTCCCTCCGGTCTCTGCTCTCTTTAGTGCCCTCCCCTCCTCCTGTTTCCTGTCTCTGCTAGGAAGTCATGCCACTACCCAAAGCCTCAACCTTAGGCAAATAAATTTAGTCATACGGTCGTGGAATGAAGCGAAGACTTGCTCCTAAGCCCTAATGGACAGAGGAGAAAACAGAGGGTCAGAGAGGACCAGTGATTCATCAAGGTCTTGCAGTGATAGTTACATTGTTGGGACCAGAATCCAGCCTTTGTCCCTCCTAAGTTCAGTGTGCTTTTGGTGGCGTGAAGGCCACCAGAGGGGTAGACTCCTTATGGGATCCAATATGAAGTGGTGACAGGAGATTACCTGTGTCACAGCTGAAATCATCCACCCTATACAGTCTGCTGATGACCTTAATGTGACTACTTTTCTAGAAGATCCCTGCCCAGAGAGAAAGAAGTCGTAACCATATTCATTATGTATTCCAGGAACTTTCTGGAAAACCCATATAAAAGAACATCAAATGATTCTACCCTTTAAAGAAAGCATCACGCCATGGTTTACTCCATAAGACTCCAAGATCCTCATTATGCTGTATCCACCAATTCTAAACTCTATCTGACCCCTTCCTTCTCCAGTCCTAATCAAGGCAACACATTGTAACATCTGCCTGACCCCAGACTGCAAAACCCAATAAATACCTTGACATCCTCTGCTCTCCCTCCACCCACCCTAGTCACCACTAAGAATATGTCAAGGAACTGTTCTCAGTAAGAATGAAGTCAGCATCATCAGATCCACAGGCTGTGCTTGGAGAGCCAGCACCCGGCGCTGGTAGGACACAGCGTGGTGCGTGTGCTGCCGATACAGCAAGGGCGCTGGGTCATGGGCTAAGGCAGTAACACTCTGACAGCAGAGCACAGAGGGGGAGTAGCACTCATGCCAGAGTCTCGACCAAGGGCAGGCTTGGAACCTCTGATAGAAAGAGGTGATCTTTGCTTTCTAGGGACTCCCAGCTCGGTTGGTGGTGAGATTGGTCAACACTGTGCCACATGCCTTGAGGGGGTCTGGTGGGGGTGAAATGGCAGACCCAGAGGTGGGAGCGGCAGATTCTCCCTGTTGGCTGGAAAGACTCTGAGACAAGGTGGCCCGATCTTGACACGGAGCATCCAGCCTGAGAAACTGGAAAAGGTCTTTCAGGGATGTGGGAATGCACATGGCACAGGGGCCCCAGAGAGCGTGCTTCTGGGCTAAAGTGGACTGTGTGACTTGGGGCAAATGCCCTAACCTCACGCATGTCTATTTCTTCCATTCGTGAAATGTGAAAAATAATAATAGGACCCACACAGAGGGTAGAGTGACTTGCTCATGGTAAGCACATGGTAAGCGAAAAGGCTAGATATATTAGCCTCTCTGACCCTCTGTCTTCTCTGTCCAATAGGGCTTAGGGACGAGTCTCCATTTCGTAACAAAACTATTATTTTAGGAGTTGCGACGTGCTCCTGCCAAGCTTCTGATTAAAAGAAACCAAATCCAGTGGCCACCATCTTGTTAGAAACTCAAGTATGGATTTAGGAAAGACCACATTCTTTCTGTTCCTATCCTGCTGGGTAGAAATGGCCCCGTCTCTCTCTCCTTTCTAAACTGGTCTCCTGGTCCATCAGGTGAGTGGGCGGGATGGTTTCCACAGGAGCAGGTGGGCTCCGGGCCACCGCCCTGCCCTCACCTCTGCAGCCCATCACCCTCTCATCTTCTGGGAACTTCACCTTTGCAAATTCATCTCTTGCCTGAGATGCGAAGGAAGAGTATCTCCAGCTTTGTTTCTCTATTATAATAGATGTAAATTAATGTTTTGCCTTTGTTTCCCGCCGTAATCATAGAGGCAAGTACATATTCCTAACAGCTATCTTATTTTCAATTTGCAAAGCGTACTGTGCTTGATCCCATGAGGCAGCCCGTGGCTCCAGATATGAATTTTAAAAGATAATTAGCCCAGTACAGGAGGTGCTCTCCGCGACATGGAGCACACACCGAAGCCTGGTCAGAGGGCGCCTCTCGGGGACCCAGTCAGGTCGCAGTTCCCCACCACCCCCCGTGGTTTATTACTTTTGTTCATCGCCACTGCCTTTGTGCGAACCAGCTGATTTGTTCATGAAAATTTAAATCATGTCCATACTAGAACGGGAATTTCTTTTTGGGGTTGTTATTTGAGGATTCCCACCCCCTGCACCCACCAGTATTTCTTTTGATGATATTCATGGCAGGTGACAATTTATATATATTTTTTCTTTTTTCTTTTTCTTTTTACTCTAACTGAAAGAAAGCACCAGGCCCGGGCTGGTTATTTGTAATGTCTGATGCCCATGGCAGATTAAGTGACCATTTATTAGCAAGAGCCTCAGAAGGTCCCAGGTCAAAAAGACGAATGTCGCACCCAGCTCCGGTCATAGATTGTTCCTGTGCGAACTTTACCCCCAGCAGGAAATCAGTTATGAAAACAAGGGCACAGTTGGACAGGTGAGGAATCATGCTGCTTCGCCTGCTTGGGATTTTAGTCTTCAATGCATCACACCCAGGCAGGGCTTTGCCTTTACTTACCCACTTGCTTGACACTCGGAAGTGGAACCTCTGCGTAGCTGGCCCAGTGAGGGGCAGAAGACGGCAGAGCAGATTCCTTCTCTCTAGGACAGTCTGGGGTGCCTGCCTGGAGGAGGTGCCATTTGAGCAGGTGACATATTTTAATCAATTAGGTAACTTACCTTTTGCTATGATTCTCCCAGGCAAATGAAAACCAGGATGGTACCAGCACACGTACATGGAATGTCAACCGTATACCAGGCACTTTCTTCACTGTAATTCCTATGCATCACCTCACGTAATCCCCACGACCTGGGAGTGGTTCTTATTTACAGATGAGAACACGGAGACACAGAGACGTACCCAAGGATTCTCAAGGAGGGGGGCAAGATCAGGATTTGGACCCGGCAGTTTTGCTGCAGAGGCCTTGCTCTGCTAGGTAACCAGGGGCTTCCTGCCCCATGTTAGCTCCCCAACTCTGGCAGGTGGTGGATGGAGAAATGCGGTCCAAACTTCCCCTAACCTCAGGGGCCAGTTTCATCCCCGGCGGCCTCCACTTAGAATGTGCATCATTCACAACCGTTCACGGTCAACCTTGGTTTGCCTCATTCAGTCAAAGAGCTGAGTACAAGTTTAAGTATTTACTTAAATTTAAAACAGGTTAGTAAAAAAAAAAAATTAGAAAACAAGAAAGAAAGAAAAGAAAAGAAAGAAAATGCTTAATGGAGTTTAAGGGCATTTTTTTCCCTTTATCACATAAGCTAGGGGACTTCCCTTCTAATGAGGGAAATGCCATTCCATTTTTAATTCTTAAAGTTCATGGAACCCTGTGCTGCTGGAAAAGTGTGCAATTGTGTGTGTGTGTTTATGTATGTGAATGTGTGTGTGTGTATACACACTCTTCCAGCAGCACGAGCCGTGTGTGTGTGTGCACGCGCGTGTGTGTGTGACAGAGAGAAAGAGAAAGAGAGAACCAAACTCTGAGGTTTCAGAACGACTTCAGAAGGATTGAGCAGGTTTTGAAATTTGTTCTGACTTGTCCCTGGCATTTGCCATATGGTCACGTGCTTGGAGACTTCCTCCTGGGCATTTCTGATTTTCTATCTAATGTGGTTGCACAGGGTGCTTTGTATTCAAATGGCTACACGAAAATATTTAATACGAACTACTTCCTGAAGCTCTCTGGAAGGGAGAGGAAAGAGAGTCGTAGAGCGCTCCAGAGCCTGCTGGGCTCCAGCTTGATCCAGAAAGCTGCTCACCTTGGTGGACACGTGTCCTCAGAGCCAGAATGATGGCTTCGAGTGAGGACCGTTTCATAACCAAACCTTGAACTATTTCTCAGACGTCTCATTCAGAATCGTGCGCTCTTGTATGTAAACGTACTTTATGATTTCAGGGAAAAACAGCATGGAGATCTTATGAGAGGGTAACACAGAACCCCACAGAAAAACCAGCTCACAAAATAGTGAGCCAGTCTCCAACTGGTGAAATCCCTCTTGGTGTGACAGAACACCACATGCCTCCACTTACTGGAGTTTTAGGGTGAGTGACAAAGTAACCCAGTGAGATAGGCTGGAGTTTTCCTCAGTCACAGCCCCTACCACAGAGCTTGGTTATCGAGCTCACTTCTTCTTCTAGGGTTGCTTTTTCAGACAATGTTGGCTCCTTGTCTACCCTGGTGCTTAAACAGAGCAGAGAACAGTTGATGTAGACACGAGCTCTTCTGAGAGGAGCTCTGTGTGGGGGACACATGGGGCCAAAGGGTGGAGCAGTGACCGTGAAATAATGTTCAACAGCCTCTCCTCACAAAAGGACTGAACCACGAGCTCCGAAGCGTGCTGATGGTTAATAAACTCTCACAACGCCTCCTGCCTCCCCACCCGGCCTGGGAAGCATGGCCAAGAAAAAGTTCTTTCGAATACTTCCTTTGCTCATTTGTTTTGTTTCTTGAATTCCACATAGGAGTGAGATCATACGGGATTTGTCTTTCTCTGACTGGCTTATCTCACTGAGCGTGAGGCCCTCTAGTTCCATCCCTGTTGCAAATGGCAAGATTTCATTCTTTTTTATGGCTGAGTAATATTCCATTGTATATATACCACATCTTCTTGTCCATTCCTCTATCAGTGGGCGCTTGTGCCGCTTCCATAATTTGGCTGTCGTGGCTAATGCGGATTTACGCCTGTGGGTGCGTGGACCGCGGTGTTTTTGTATTTGGGGGTAAGTACGCAGTAGTGCACATACTGAATTACAGGGTAATTCTATCTTAACTCTTTGAGGTTACCAGAGGGGAGGTGGATGTGGGGACGGGTGAACAGGAGGTGGAATGAAGGAGGGCCCTTGTCATGTTGAACACTGGGTGTTGTATGGAAGTGTTTGGTCACTATATTGTGCCCATGAAACTAATACAACACTGTATGTTAACCATTCTGGAATTAAAAGAAAAAAATACTTCCACAAGGTCTGCCCTTACCATAAGACACTGTGGTCTGGGACAAAGAACAGGGCTCCCACCCGTCTTCAGGAAAGGATGCCGTCTAGCTCCTGGAAAGATTTCTTTTAGGACAGTCTCCTACAAACTCACAAGCCATTAGAGCATGTTGTGCAAGTCTGTGACTTTCCACACCCATCTCATAGGAAGGGGAGTGAAGCTTAAAGCCATGTGTGGTCACAAAACCAGACCTGCTTCCTGCCACCCGTTTCTCCCCTCCTCCACCTTGGATGGACTTGCACCCAACTTTGATGAAAGTAACCAGGAAGACCTAAAGCTCTCACTGGAATACCTTCCTTAGAAGGTCCAAAATTTCCTGTACAGCTAAGGACCCCAGAATTCTTGGGGGGCACACCTGCCCACGAGTGACTGCAGAGGAAACGCTGTGGGAGTCCTTGTGCGTCGTGAGGATTAAATGCGCTAAGACACTGAGGTGCTCTCGGAAGAGGTCGGATCACAGCAAAAATGTGCACCGCGTGTCATCGTCATTATTATTCGAAAGGATTCGAAGATCAATTCTTTGTCACTCTGCGTTAGAATGCACCTTTCTTTTATACCTCCCTTACCACAAAAAGTGTTCTCTTCCTTCGGAAAAAAAAAAAAAAATTATATATATATTTTAATGTGTCTTGAAGTCAAATCACAGCAAACCAAAGCACTTGTTACTCACAGCTACACAAACACTAGAAAACAGATTAAATCCCCCAACCCCTTTTCTTCTAGAAGGAGACTGGCTACTGACTTCTAGACCCCGATTTTTTTTTTTTTTTAACCTATACATGTCCAGTGAGCAAGGGGAGAATAAAAGAGTCTATGGGAACCAAACTTGTGTCTTCTTGGATTTTCAGCATTTTGCTCTGGTTTCTCAACCAATAAAACAAAATAACTTATTGAATATTTTAAAGGGTTTCTTTCTTTCCTTTTTTTAATTAATTAATTTATTGATTGATTGATTGATTGATTAGAATGGAAACAGTGTCATGCCAGCAAAAAAGTCTGCTTTTGTCCATTATGATGTTGGGAAGTCCAACACAGCAGTCTGGAAGTTCCTTGTACCAGTCCTCAAGCTCCGTGACGGCGGGGAATTCATCCTTTCCGTCAGCGGACACCAACACCTGGCAGTGGGAAGTTTCAGCTGCTGATACAAGTAGTCTCACAGCAACAAATGCTTAAAAGGAAAAATGATTTCAAGAGCAAGACCTCGTCCCCAGATTAATTTTAATTTTTAGCAGTGTTTCCCAAGGGCCAGGCCGCCGTTGGCCCTTCTTGGAAATTGTCACCAATCTTGAAAGTGCAACGTTGTGGACTTTCTCAGAAGACTGAATTTGCTAATTGCAAAGACTGGCCTTCTTTCTGACATTATTTCCTTCGCACTTAGTATTGGTGGATTCCTATAGCCTTGGTCATTCACCGTCAGAGAACTCATGCCCCTTTTTGTTGTTCATTTATGTTGATTCTTACCCCTGTAGTCATAATGACAGGCAACCATGTTCTTCCCATCCATATTGTAGGTCTGGTGCTTCGTCAAGGGCTTATATTTATTGACGGAAGGAGGAAGGGAGGAAGGACGGACAAAATACGGATGGAAGGAAGGAAACAGGGATCTTCAATTTGGTCAGGAGTGAACTTCTGAGCAACTTCTCCGATGATGAGTTCAACAGCTCTGCCTGGTAATGCAGATCGAGGAGCACTGGTTAGTGTGTGAAGTCATGGGTCTGAGTCTACAATTCTGAAAATTCCCAACAAATTTTTATTTCGGGGCTTAACCTCAACCATTGTGCCAAGTGCTGGAGAAAAGGCATGCATTACTACCCTTTGACCTTAGGGCCCACATGCTGGGGTGCAGCTTGCCTATGCCTTCCCCATGGTCCATCCCACCAAGGAGCAGCCTGGATGAGTGAGGGAGCATTGGTGTTTATGTAGGGAGGATGGAGCTACCAGCTAACTGAACTCGAGCAAGGCCCAGAAGCTCTAAGACCGTTTATGAAGATGTGAGGGCACCAGCTGAAGAGCTCCATCTGATACAATTAAGAGGAATTTTCACTTAAAGTATGTTATGAGCACATTTATGAACATTATACGTCTTACAGGGTCTTAAATCTACATTCTCACCGGAGCGAGAGATCCTCTCTTGAAATGCAAGAGAAAATACTCCCTAGGCTTGCTCGAACATCTGTGGACAGCTTGCCACCTTTGGGGGCAGTCTTAGGGAGGGGTGGACAGTTCTAGAGGGAAATCCTTTCTTGCATTATGCTGGCAATGGCCCCCTTGTCATTCTCTTCCTGCTCCATCTGGCATAGGGGTCACACATTCTAGGTTTTTTCATCTTTTACAGGAGGCTGGAGAGTCTGGTCTCCCCTATGGACCAGTTACGGCTCACCTTTCCCATTGATCTTGACCGAGGAGCTGGGGCCTTCGCGAACTCAGGATTAACAAGGTAAGGGTGCTCTGGGTGAGGGGAAGCCGGGGGTGGACACCCTTTCTGACTTCAGTTTTATGGGCACTGTAGATTATGAGTCCGTAAGGGCTGGGGGCCTGGATAGAGCTTGGAATTGATGGCTGCTTCTGGAATGTAGCTCCATAACACTGTTCAGCCGATGAAGGGGGTCAGGAAAGGGGCCAGGAAAATCTCCAGTTACATCTTGCTTCTGCCAGTTAGGATCTGCGCTCCTCGTCAGTGTGACAGCACCTCCGAAAGAAAGAGAGCAATGACCTCTTTTCATGATGTAGGAAGATCCTTAAAGCAACACACAATAAATGCGGAAAGGTATGCGGAAACTCAGCGGATGAAGCTGACATTGAAGACTTAGCTATTCACGAGGGTCAGCTCGCTCCTCAGCCTTTCCCAATCCCAGAGCGCATGTATCCCAAGCCTGTGCGTCTGGCAGCATAGACGGTGAGTGGGGGCAGCCCTTTGAATTGGCAAGACACGGGTCCTTCGGGGGAGCAGCACTTCCCTGCTCACAGAGCAGCTGCATACAAATGACGGCATCACACCGCAGCCTTGGAGCTGCTCCAGGAGTGGGGAGTGGGCACGGAAAAGAGGAAAGGGAGTCTCAGGTGACTTTTCCCAGGCTACACCGCGGGGAAGTGGTACCTAGATCTCCAGCATCCTCATTTTTCATTGGAAAAATATCTTTTCTGCAGCTGGATCAGCCAGGCACACACTCCTTCTCGGCTGTGGGTGGAGTATCACTGTCTCCTGCCCCTACCAGGGGCGGATGAGTAATCTCTGATTCTTTGTCCACCCTCCTGGCCCCCCAACTTGGACATCCAACTTCACTCTGGCCACGCTCTGGAGTTTAAGCTCAGCCTCCTTGTCTGAAGGCTCAGTAGAGTTGTGGTGGGTTCCCAGCCAAGCTCCCAGGATCCTTCCCTTATTCCACTCTAGGGTCACTCTTTAGAACAAGTTGTCCTATTCCTTGCATCTCCTTCTTGGCCTGTATCCCAGAGATTCAGTACTGTTGCCACCACCTGTATGGAAAGACTCTCCGTACACCGTCTTTCCTCTCTTTACAGCTTACTTGAACACCAGTCAGTAGGCTCTCATTTAAATGGTCGGCTACCAAGGATAGCATTGACCAAGGCATTGTGTCGACATACACAGAAGGCAGGGACAAAGCTCTGTCCATGCTTCTTGGCTCCGATCTCTCTTAACTGATTCCTCGATGACCTCTAGCAATCGTGCCTGTCTGTCTGATTTCTGAGCCACTAACTCACAAATTAGTCTCTTGTTCTTTCAAGTAAGACTGTGCTTTCAAACGGTGCAGAACTCCAGAGTCCTCCTGGCCTTGAGAGGTCATTTGCTTTGCTAAGGACCCCTCGTCTTGGAAGCTCAGTCACAAGGATCTGTGTCCATAAGTGTCTTCACAGGAAGACCCCCCTCTAGGCCACACCCTGGCACCCTTGATCTGTTGAACCATTTCCGGTGACCTCTCACTCACTGTACTTCCGGCCCTGCTCCTGGTTTTAAAATCTCAACCCGTAATTACTGTAAGCTGACAATTTGGGGATAGGAGAGGAATAAGGCACAGCACCTGCCAAAGAGGGATGTGAGGGAACATCTACGGGGCAGCTTAAAACGTCTTTTGGTAAATAGCCACAGGAATATCCGCACTTCTCCTGTGAGACATGCATCTTGCACTTAAGAAGACCCAGGCTTTGGAGTAATTTGAGGGAAAAAATAGTGACAAGTATATATATTTTCTTTTAAGGGTGTCATAACAAAAATACAGTCACGCATAAAAGGAAGAAGACAAAAATGAAAACAAGCAGTGAAAGACAACATCCGCTCTCATTTCAGTTTCCTGGAAGCGGAATGTGGTTGGGCAGATGGTGCTCTTTTGTTTCACTAGAAGAAACGATAAGATGTAAATATGCACGGCCATATTCAGCAGTGCCGGATGGAGAAGGGGCACATCGTGCATGTGCTTGCTTATTTCTAGGCTTGTTTGAAGGGTTTCTTCTTTGAGTTGAGTTGGCCATCCCTCAGAGCCCCCAGACACTGCCTTAGATGGACGGCTCTCCACAGGGGCTCTAGTGTTCTTTCACTGGGCCACCGGGCGGTCTGAGAACTCCCTTACATCTTTGGAAAACTATCCTAGGTTTTGTGCATTTCCTAGAGTGTCCTCTATATCTCTGAAGAGATCGGACAAAAGATTCAATACCCATTGCCTCCTTGTCTCCTCACTCCATGCCACCAGTTTCGCGTCAGTCTCCAGGTGGCTACACAGAGTTGTTTAATACCATTGCCCCACATCTGTGTTGCATTGGAGACGTTTCAAAGCTCTTTCACATTAAAAAAAAAAATCTTGTTTGACTCAGTGACAGGAGCAATTACCAATAGCCCCATTTCACAGCTGAGAAAATGAAACTCAGAGTCGCGACTTGGCTGGTTTGTGGACACGTGTCTTGGGCAGAGTAGAGCAAGCACTCTTCATTGCTCTTGTGTGCCCCAGTCCAGGATTCTTCTACCTACTGCTCTTGTCCTCGTTTTGGGGGCTTGGACAAAAAACAAAATCACCATTGACATTTGATATCATTGAGGACCAAGGGCATTAGAGTCTAAGACCTGTATGGAATGAAAAGGGGAACATAAGACTTGATGTCACTGTGCTTCTCGTTCTAGTTAATTATATGCATGCTTGATGGCCCCACGAGTTTGTTGTGAATCAAAAATAGTTTATCTATCTCTGCATATTCTGTGCCTGAACAGTACCTTCTGGTATACATAGTAGATATTTAAATATTTGAGTTACGCATGAGGGATTGAACGTGAGAATGAAGTACTAAGCATACAAGGACTAAGTGGCCTGGTTTTCCAGAGACCTTCCATAGTTCCGCCACGCATCCCTGGATCCTTGGATGGGCCTTTGCTGAAGTCCTTGTGACGATCCTAGGTAATCACATGTGGAGGTCAAAGCCTGCTAGAAGACGTTTGGTCAATGCAATATAAAGCTCGGTCATAGAGAGGTTTCCATCTCCTGTGGCCCTCTGTCAGTGGTTTCCACACCATCCCATCCCGACACCACTCCTCAACTAGCTGTCTAGGTTGTTAAGCCTAGTGAACTGTGCTTTTCATCAAATAAGCTGTTCTTAAGACAGCCATGCTATTCAGGCTCAAGAGAGAGAAGAATCTCTCGGCTCAAATAGAAACTAAAAGCCAGCTACCTAATTCCAACAACGAAAGGATGGAGGAGATGGGGCTGGGCAGGCATGTCCCAGAGAACCCTGGAGAGGAAGGCGTGGGCAAGAGGAGAATGCTGCATGGAGTGTGGTGAGTCTGGATTCCAACGGAAACACGAGTCAGGTAAATGGCACACGAGAGTTCCCAGGAGTGGCACACTAACCCCAGTCTGACCCTTGGATCCAGCAGGAACCCCCCAGTTGAGCTCCCACGTTTCCCTCAGAGATGGAAAGTTCAGCTTTATACAATTAAGATGTATCGGTGAAAAACAAATCTTTTTTTTATGATTTTTATCGTATTATATGATATGAAATAAATTTCTAAAAATAAGACCCCGATGGAAAAATCTACATTTTGAACATTAAAAATGGTTTCTTCTACCATTGATCAGAGTAGATCTTTCATACCGGCACTGACTACTTATCAGGATGGGGTCACCTCTGTTAACTTGGGGCCAAGAAACTGTGGCATGGGGACATACTGTTTTAAATCTCTACATATGGGAAGTTGGCTAGAAGGCACGCATGGTGAGGTAAAAGTGAATTTTGTGAAGGAGACTTTACATTAAAACAAGGAAACTTTCAGGGTCGTAGGTCTCCCCTCCATCACCTCAGTGCAGCCTCTGAAGGGAGCCAGTCAGTGGGTCTACATAGTTATTTGATACCAATAGGCCCTGACGTTAGCAAAACATACATGCCGCAACACTCTTCTCCTTCTGAGGGACAACTGTTTTCCCTGACAAACCGATAGCCAGGATAATTCCAAAGATAAATCATTTGTTTCCCTCAGTTTATTTCCCAGAGTCCATAGTCTCTCATGGTTCATTCCCCCTTCTGTTTACCCTCTCTTTCTTCTTCCCTTTCTTCTCCTACTGATCTTCCTACTACAAACTGAGGGCTTCAGAGGGGAGGGGGGTGGGGGAATGGGATAGGCCGGTGATGGGTAGTAAGGAGGGCACGTATTGCATGGTGCACTGGGTGTTATATGCAACTAATGAATCATGGAACTTTACATCAGAAACCAGGGATGTACTATATGGTGACTAACATAATGTAATAAAAAAATATTTAAAAAAACAACCAAAGATAAATCATACCTTTCCCACAGTCTAGTCCAAAAACTTATAAAGACAGAGCCTGGGACCCTATCAAGATGAGTCTTTTGAAAGATAATTTTCAGAGACCTAGCACTCTGGAAAGTAGAAGACATCATGGCCAGGGGGGCGTAGACTGGAGCTTTTGAACTGTTTCTCCCAGGGAAATAATGTTGGAAAAGCAGAAGTCTTAGAAAGCATCTTACCTAAAACATTTGAGCTGAGCTCTTAGCCAATCTCCAGGGAATTACCAGAGCTACAGGGAAGGGGCACCGAAAAGGAGGGTGTAAACCTCCACCGCTGAGACACAGAGACCGGCTCTCAATGGAGATGTCATGGAGATAACTCCCCATCACCTGACGCAGAGACAGTCTCCCCACATCTTATAACCTTGACACTGTACTTGTTCCTGGAGCTGCACAATGAGCTAGCACATCACATTTCCCTCAAAAACATGCAGAAAGGAAATTGAGGGACGGCCATCCCTTCTTGTTGATGACCTATATTCTCCAAACCATCTTAGTAAACAATGGCTTATTTTGCTGAAATGATTGTTTAAAATGATCCTTAATGACCACCCAGTTTTCATTCCATGGACAATGACTTCCAAACAGTTCTCTTCCCCAAGATTGCATATATGTTTTCTGGAAAATATTGATAATTGTAAAGCATAGCTTCTAGAGAGCTGGCTTGATCTCAGTCACCAGCCCAGAACCTGTTTCCTCACCTGCACACTGGGGTAATAAGGTCCGTTTGGCCTAACCTAAAAGGTCTTTGTGGTCATCAAACAAAATACTGAATCCTGTTTTAACTCTACAAATTAAACACCTACTCTGTGCTGGGAACTGCACTAGGCTCTGGAAGGACAAGAGTGAACAAGACTCCTTCCTACTCCTAACAAAGCTTACGGGCTAGTAGTGGTGGACACAGACATTAAACACATACCCACATGCTTCGAGAATGCAATAGAAGGGTAAGTATGGAATGGTATGGGGTCACAATAGGAAGTGGAAAGGGCACAAACAGCACTGGGAAGAAGAAGCTGGGAAACTTTCCAGGAGGAAACAGAAGACAGTGAAGTCGGCGCTGAAACATTCAAGTACAGGAACAGAGAGTTATATTCTTAGTCTGTGCTACTATTAGCCCTAGAATCAGTATTGGCGTTCCGTTAGCATAAAGATCAGTATAATCTCAGTAGCCTGTCCTGGCAATGCTCTGAGCATCTTCCAATATGGGCAAGGGAGCAAGCGGCATATTGTCTGATCTTCCCAACCCCACATCACCGTAGATGTTTGAGATTTCAAGAACTCAGGGTGGCCGGTTGGCTGGCTGTGGTTGGAACCACCCACTCCTCATTGGCATTTTCCCGACTGCACTTCTGGAAGGGAGGAAGAAAAGAAAATGTTGCAGGCACCCACACTTCCAAAAGGAAAAAACATGTCAGTTGTACCCACTCATGTCATCTCTGCTTAGTGACAGGCAGAAGAACTCCCACTCCTGGTGGCCCAAACTCCACAAGGAAAGGCTTGCTGGAGCTGCCCACACTACTCTCAAGGGTGGCATGGGAGATCAGTCAGGACACTCCTCCCGATGTCTCAAAGAACTGAAGAAAAAGAGAGGGTTTAAGTCAGTCATAATGAGACAGTCTCTTCTGTTGGACTAGGAGCTTCGTGAGCTTAGGGATCACCAGGACTAGTCACTTCTGTAATGCCAGGATGCGACATCAGGGTTGGCCCAGAGCAGAGCTCTAATACGGGTATAAGAACAACAACAGGGGCGCCTGGGTGGCACAGCGGTTGGGTGTTTGCCTTCGGCCCAGGGCGTGATCCCAGCATTGTGGGATCGAGCCCCACATCGGGCTCCTCCGCTGTGAGCTTGCTTCTTCCTTTCCCACTCCCCCTGCTTGTGTTCCCTCTCTCGCTGGCTGTCTCTATCTCTGTCGAATAAATAAATAAAATCTTTAAAAAAAAAAAAAGAACAACAACAAAATGGTGTGTTTATTGTTGAATTGAATTTGCCACATGGCGAATAAAGAGATGGACCAGAAACAGATCCAGAAGGGATATTTTATTTTAGAAGAGTAACTTTTTCAATAAAAATGATTCAAATACATTATCAAAGTTCTAGTCAATGTCAAAAGTTCCTGAACAAGGCAACCAACCAAACAAAAGAAACCCAAAATTCGAATACATGCAAGCTCACACCCCTTAGAGATATTCACAGTTAATATTATGCAAGCAGGGACTGAGGACATGGGGGCAGGCTGCAGACAGTGGAGCAGGAAGGCAGACATGGCTCCCAAGGCCATCCTGGCAATGCCAATGTGTCTATTCAAGGCTGTCAAAATCTTCTGAAGTTCCAAATAGGCTAAAGGTCTATGTCTGTCCTGTGGCCCCTGAGGACATGCTGAGGGTTAGGGTGTCTTCCTAATTAGAACTAGACCAAAAGCAAAAGCAACACGAGATGTTAAGAAACCTTTGCAGGGGGATATGTTTTAAGAATCATCGGGAATAATTAGGAAAGCCCTCCGTGCTAGAAGGGCTTCCTGTTGTATAAATTCCCTCGGACTGGGAAGCTGGCAGAAATGCCAGAAGACCCAACGGTCAAGAGGAAAAGGGAAGTCCCTTTCCACGATTAAATCCAACATTGAAGCCTCTTGCTGACCTGAAGAATCACAGAAAATCTGAGATTTTCTTCACCAAAGGCCATTTTTTAACTGAAAGAGTGCAACCCTTCCACGTCTTCAGTGAAAGATCAAATTGCTCGGAAATCCTTTACCTGTGAGGCAGAATCCAATGACAGGGCCTTAGAAGTCTACTTGTAGACCTACCACACCTGCCTGACCCACGCACGAGTGAATACACACATCAAGGAATCCACTCACCTCAGGATGCCCCAGGCCTCCGTGCCATGTTTGTGAGCACCTGGATATTTCCTGAGCTAGTAACTAAAGGCTAAGGATGTCTACAGAGCCATTGCAAATCCTGACACACACACAGTTGGCTGAGAAAATCGACAGAGAGGAGAAGTGGCGTTTACAGTGCCATAGAGCTAAGAGAAGTAAATTATTTATTTTCTCTTTTTATTTGTAAATGTTGTGAGTTTTTTAAGAGAACAACCAAAGGAGATAACATATTATCTACAGATACAGGTAAGTATGCATAGATAAATAGTTACTTATATGGAATCCTTTCAAATTGGGTTTCTTGTTATCATGGACTAAGGAAAATACTTGAAAAGGAACATCCTAACATGAGGGCGATTATGTGAAAACATCCGAGGTCAGGAGCCCATGAAAACAGGGAACTGAATTTACAACCCAAGCATTCTAGAGCTACATGTTGTGTTGTAGTGTATCCTATTGAGCTCCATTCCTTCAAAATCACATTATTCCAATATACCAGATTATACAATAGGTAGTCATAATTTCATTAATAAAGTGGAGCCCAACTTGCCATATTAAGCAAAGTGGAACCAAAGGAATGGATTCACTGAAGAGACATTTCAAACTGCTGCAAAAGCAGTAAAAGCAAGAGCGTGGGACTTGACCATGCGCAGGCTTCCGTCCATCTCGTGTGCCGTAAGTGAGTCTGCTTTGGAAAGTGACATTTGAGCTGGGTCTTAAAATCCAGGCAGGATTTTGCTTAAAAATGCAGAAGAATGCCATTGAAAGTGAAGAAACAGAAGTCACAGGAGAAGTTGGTGTGGGAAAACGGGGGCCTATCCAATGACATCACATGACTTGGTTGACCTGTGGAGGCATGACTTGCATGGACCCCCTCAGGGGTCAATGGGAAGCATTTGAACTTTAACAGAGAGCAGAGACCCTAGAGTATTTTCAGCAGAGAAATGCCATGTTTGGAGATATTGTTTAGGAATAGAAATCTAACAGTGGTGTCAAGAATGTTGGAAGGAACCAATCTGGAGACAAAACAGTCAAGAGCTCTCACACTGGGAAGGGGAACGGTAAGGACGAGCCTACATGGACCTTGGACATAAAAAGTCCAGTTGAATTGGACCCGGGATTCCTGATTTCTTGACCCTCAGGGGGAGAAAACGCTACCTCTACATGTTACTCCTGTTCTGTTTTTCCTTCTATTAACATTGCCCTCTTTTCTTTTTTTTTTCCTTCAGTGTCTCAGTGTTTAGTTTATTTTTTAATTTTTTTTTTATTATATTATGTTAGTCACCGTGCAGTACATCCCTGGTTTTTGATGTAAAGTTCCATGATTCATTAGTTGCGTATAACACGCAGTGCACCATGCAATACGTGCCCTCCTTAATACCCATCACCGGTCTATCCCATTCCCCCACCTCCCCTCCCCTCTGAAGCCCACAGTTTGTTTCTCAGAGTCCATAGTCTCTCATGCTTCATTCCCCCTTGTGATTACCCCCCCTTTCTTTATCCCTTTCTTCCCCCACTGATCTTCCTACTTCTTATGTTCCATACACGAGAGAAACCATATGATAATTGTCTTTCTCTGCTTGACTTATTTTACTTAGCATTATCTCCTCCGGTGCCGTCCATGTTGCAGCAAATGTTGAGAAATCATTCTTTTTGATGGCCGAGTAATATTCCATTGTATATATGGACCACATCTTCTTAATCCAGTCATCTGTTGAAGGCATCTTGGCTCCTTCCACGATTTAGCTATTGTGGACAATGCTGCTATGAACATTGGGGTGCATATGGCCCTTCTCTTCACTACGTCTGTCTCTTTGGGGTAAATACCCAGTAGTGCAATGGCTGGATCATAGGGTAGCTCAATTTTTAACTTTTTAAGGGACCTCCACACTGTGTTCCAGAGTGGCTGTACCAACTTGCATTCCCACCAACAATGTAGGAGGGATCCCCTTTCTCCACATCCTCTCCAACATTTGTTGTTTCTTGCCTTGTCAATTTTTGCCATTCTAATTGGCGTAAGGTGGTATCTCAGTGTGGTTTTGATTTGAATTTCCCTGATGGCTAATGATGTTGAACATTTTTTCATGTGTCTGTTAGCCATTTGTATGTCTTCATTGGAAAAGTGTCTGTTCATATCTTCTGCCCATTTTATGATTTGTTTATTTGTTTCTCGTGTATTGAGTTTGAGAAGTTCTTTGTAGATCTCGGATATCAGTCTTTTATCTGTAGCGTCATTTGCAAATATCTTCTCCCATTCCGTGGGCTGCCTCTTAGTTTTTTTAAACAAAAACAAAACAAAACAAAACAAAAAACAAATAAACATTACCCTCTTTTCTTGAATGAAAGGAGGAAGCTGCTTTCTGGGTCCCCGTGAACCATTTTGTTTCTCAAACCATGTCTGCATCTCCAAGTCGGTAGTCATAGGAGTTTGGTCTGATGGCTTGATTCAGAAGGCAAGCTCTGGAATTCAGGAGGAAGACTCGACCTCACTGTGCTAGTTATTACCCCCGTGATCCCCTCTAAGCCTCAGTTTCCCTGTTAGTATGGCAGGTAATAACAATGCCCATCTTGGGCATGCTCAACATGGAGCCTGGAGCGTGAGAGATACCCAGTCAACGCTATTTGTTATCACATGCCCACAATTGCTTATCTACAATTCTAAAGACCCAAACACTCTGCAAAACCTAAATTTTGTAACTTATTTGGCTGCAACAGCTGACCTGTTCTGAACTCATTTGGCAGCAAAAGTTGACCTGAGCTGACACGAGGCTATTTATAGTCTTTATTTATCCCACTTCGTGCTCATACCCGTATATTTTCCTGCAGAAATATTAATGTGCTTGATTGCGGGGTGCTGCCCCAGGCCCCAATGGGCACATTAAATGAGACCAAGCATGCAACATCTCACCACTCTAAATTCGAAACATTCTCCATGCCAAAGTTCATGTGGCCCCAAAGTTTCAAATACGGGCTGTGAATTCATATCACAAAGCTCACTCCTTTTCAAGGAGTGGTTGGTGGCCTCTGCGTTTAGATGAAAAGAAGAAACTGTCAACGTTGATTTTTTTTTTTTTTTAATTCTTCAGATGCTTACAAGGGAAATCGAAGTGGGCTCCTCATGTGCTTATGGGAGGTGCTGGAAGCTGTGAGTGTGAAGCCCACCTCCCACCTGAGGAGTTTCAGTTTCAAAAACCTGTCTTCTGTGCTCACTCCTTCTATCTCCTGGGCTTGCTCTAGAGAGGGCATGAATGGAGAGAAGTCGAACACGGGAGAATGTCATGAGAAGGAAGTCAGAGAATGATTCAGGGGTGGCGTCCCTCAGGGCAGGGAGTGGCCCAGGACAGTCCTCATTGCTCTGGGGTCTTACACCCGAATGGAGAGTCATGGGGCCAGGACTCCTGTCAGCTAGGCTCTGGTCCTCAGGCTCTCTTTCTGGATGCCCTGGGTCAGGCACAGCACATAGTAGGTGCTCAATAAACATACATGGGATTGGAGTGACCCGTTTGTTTCTGCTATTTCCCCTGTCTCTCCTCGTCCCTCTCTCCCCGCTTCCTTGGGCAGCAAGGGCAGGGCTGCTGAGCCCCACAGAGCAGCCCAGCGCTCTTTCATCTCTTGGAAGCATCCGGCCCAAGTCTGACGGTGGGGTGTGTCTTGTGCAATTGCACTTCAGAACCGCTCGCCTTTGCCGGCCAGCCATCCCGCTTCACTTCTGCCTCCTGAACAGTTGGCCAAGATGCGGGTCTCCGAGCCATCCTCCCTGGAAGGTGGGACTTCCACATGACTCTTGGGGCTAGCCTTCACCTTGTAGGTTGGCAGTCACAAAACAAAAACTCTTAAGTGAAAAGTGTCTTCCAGTGAAGACGAGCGATGCTTCCTGGGTGGGTGTCGACACAGGGGACTTGACAAGGGTCTGGGCCTGTTTCCTTCAGCCTGAGTGTGAGCACGGGCCCAAGAACTGGGGCAGGGGGTTGGAACTGGTGTGGGTTCTGTAGTTCCTGGAATCTTCTTTTGTCTACCTACATAAGCTATGTTCGAGAATAAACATGCCGCTGTTATTCCAGGAACACCTCGGGTCCTGCTTCTGCTGTAAAGCCCAGTCCCTTTTGATTTTCATCATCTGTACTTGCCCATTTCCCCGTGCTCCTCTGAACTACTGTCCGAGTCTCCGGCATCCCTGGTTTGTGCCACGGGAGCTCCTACAGTCCAGTCCTCTGCCAGAGCTGCTTGGCGTCTCCTACTTTTCCTGGAATGTCACCGTATAGATGCCTGGCTGTCAACGCACATGCCTGAGTTTCTACAGGCTTAAACAGAACGCCTTGTCTCCCCAACACCTTCTCTCTCCCGCCCTCATGCACCAGGACTGGGCACTGTTCTAGGAGTACGGGTCCCATACCTTGGAGGCACAACCGGACCCTTTGTCTTTCTACTTCTACATTCTGGTTCTGAGTTGATTTTGGACTCAGAAATCCCACCAAGATTCTATGACACTCATCTTGAAATGCACACAGGTAATAATATCTTTCTTTTCTTTTCTTTTCTTTAATTTTTTTTTAACCACTTCCAGGGGCCACTAATCGTCTGATCTTCACCCATGGACTCCCCAGTGCGGGGGTTCTCAGTGTGGCTCTTGGACTGGTGCCAACATACCCCCTGTGTTGGTCGGTGGGTTTTAACACAGATTCCCAGACCCCACCTCCAGACCTACTGAAACAGCGTGGACAGTCAGGGAGGTCAGATGGGCTGTCGGAACCACATGGCCAGCATGTGGTGACACTGGGATTCCAGCCCAGGTTCTGGCTCCCAAGGCCTTGTTCTGATTCAGTAAGCAAGGTGAACTCCCTGGTTTGTCAAAAAGAAATGAACAGGATGGTTGAGGATGCAAGTGTGTGTGTGTGTGTGTGTGTGTGTGTGTGTGCATGTGTGTGTCAGAGTGAGGTGACCTAAGATTTAGGGAGGAAACAGGTGGTGTCAGTATGTTCCAGGGCTCTGTCCCAAAATGTCCAAGCCCTACGGTGGTCAAGACATTGCTAGGACGCCTCATTAGGGGCGGCACTCCCTGGCACATGGCTCCTCTCAGCTCCCCTCGGCCCTGTGAAGGCCGCCCGAGAAAGACCAGTGATGGCTGCCGTTGTCTGTAAAGCCCATACCCTTTAAACCCAAAGTCACTGAGGCTCCTTAAAACATTAAGAATTCAAGGCTGCAGCCCCCGAGGGAACAGACCAGGCCCAGGCAGAGAGGGGCAGAGAGCCAGAGTCCTCAGCCAGGTGGGACCTTTCAGGCAGGATTCTGTGAGAAGCTGATAACCAGGCCAGCTGCCCCCGGGCCGACACCCGCCAGAGGCCCGGAGCCCCAAAGTGCTGCATCATCCCTGTCTCCCGCCATGCAAGTGGTGTTGCTCGGCTCGGCTCCGCAGGAACCGGTGGTTAGTTCTGTGGTCGCCCAGCAGTTTTATGAAGGCCCTTGAGGTGCTTCAAGTACCAGGTGGCCCCACCGTGGTTTAACTGTCTGGGGGCCTGAGCGCTCTCCGTGGCCACCTAAGTAACGTAGACAGCCTTGATGTGAGAACTGTTCGGTTGGCCGTGACGATTGCATAATGCACCAGAGAAGCAAAGCTCACCTTTGCTGTAAAGGAAGACGATAGAAAGGCGTGCATTGTAAGTGAATAAACGAGCAGCCTCCGGAACACTTGGCAGCCCCTGAAGTACTCAGGGGTCATTCTCTCACTGCGGGTTACAACAACCCCGCTTTTGGTGCTTCACTGATCCCATTCTGCACATGTGGAAACTGAGGGTCATCGAGGTTGAGGGCCCATCCCGGGACCAGATGACTGACTAAGAGCATTTCCCAGAGTATGCCAGATAGTTCTTCAGTGACCTCACCAGGCTGAGAGCACCCCTATTCTGCAGACAGTGGCACTTGCCAGCCTCCAGCCAACCCTCCTTCCCAGTCAGCACCTCTTCCTCCCTGGAAAGTTTCTGGAGAGCTGTGGCTTACAGCTCACAGCAGGTAGGAACAAGATGGCTATATTTTCTCTTGGTCTTGTTCCCAGATGATCTGTCAGAGAGCACTTCTTAGAACAAATGCAGAATGCAAAATAACTCAGACCGCCTTTGTCAAGCCCTCAGGAAGCTATGGGGTGACATTTCCACTGCCTCATCTCTTGATCTCGGCCCTTGTTTTTCTTGAAGCATCCATCGTAGGCTGGGTACCAAGGGTACAACCAGGTGTGGACCAGGAGCCCCGGGCATGCAGAAGATTAAAGATGCAAACACGCATACACACTTGTGCACTTGCTGTCCAGCCCTGGAGACCGTGGTCTCCTGGGGAAACCAAACCCACCTGGTCATTGAACGTTTACGCACACGCCCGACGCGGTGTAAGGCACCTCACTCTTTTGCACACATGACTTCATTTAGCCTCACTGCGGCAACTCCTCTTACCGTCGTCTTTCTGAAACGGACCGCCCTGGTGTGTGTGGATTTGCGTACACTTCCATCGTCCTCACCAGGCTGTGCACAAGCTTTCGACTTATTAACCGTGACGTTCTTGCTTATTGGTTCACCCAACAACTGGTCATCAAGCATCTAGGATCCCCCAGGTTGATGCCAGGCCCAGGAGAAGAGCAGCCTTCATAACGCACTTCTGTGCAAATACATGCATGAACAAGCGAATGGCTTGCTCCGTGCTGGGCAGACTAGGGCACGAGGCCAGGGGTGGAGATGCCAGGTAGTGGCCCTTAGCGTGGCCGAGAGAGGAGGTGACGAGCCCGTGCTTGGCAGAGCCACTGAGACGGGTAGTAGAGGTGGTTGAATGTGTACGGGGCTGGGAGCAGAGCCCAGCTCTCCATGAAGAGCCACGGAAACATCGAAGACTCGGTCACCCCTCTTGCCACCAACATGCACAACTGTGGACCGATGGCTGTAAGAGTGCATGCCCCATGGAAGTCATTTGAACATGAAACAAGCTCATGCGTGGAAAACACAGCCTGTCGCCTAGAAGGTCCCCACTCAAATCTAGCAATTATTAAGACTGTGAGTAGAGCCACAGCGAGGAGTCTGCTTGCCAGCCTAAGCAAGCATTTGGAAATATGTGCATATACACAAACAATTTGATAGTTAAACTAAAATGCAAAAAAAAAACAAAAAAAAAAAAACAGGATAGAATGATAGGACCAAATCTATCCTTTCATGATCACCACTCTTTCCCATCTTCTGGAAAAAGTCTTTGAAAATTCTGCAAGAGGCCCCAAGCCTACTCTGAGAAGCCCTCCATGGTGGCTGAGGACTCTGGCCTGCCAGGCTTCCTGAGTCACGGGGGTGTCCCCTGTGCTCCCCACTTCTGCCTGCAGCATCTCCCGTGGGGGCAGGTCTCCTCTCCTGCAGGGCTCATGGCCAGAGTCACACAGACCCAGGTCCCCTGAGCTGAAGGGTAATCCAGCCTGCCAATTATTGGAAATTAAAGCCAGGTAATTTGAACCCATCTGCTGGGTGCCTGACCACAAACCACCTCTTAGTTAACCCCGAGCTGGATCCTGTTACTCCCCCAGTGTCTGCCCAGCTTCATTACCACGGCCATGGGAAGGGAGGAAACCAAGAGGTTACCGGGTCTTCAGTTAGCACTTTGTCATTAGCGTGGTTATTACCCAGGTCCTCCCTCCCGGGAGACTTCAAGAGACAGGAGCCGGGAGGGTGATTTGGTAACAGGACCAGAGGTTCCCAGATCTCACCAGATGGAGTGGGGACTTCATCAGACAGACTAGCAAGGGGTGGGGGGCTGCCTGGCAGGCGGGTGTGGGCGGATTCCAGGAGGCCAGCCTAGAGCTTCTTGTGGCAACTCAATGCCACTAGCTCAGACGCTCCACAGATGGCTCTCGGGGGCCATGACAGTGACCAGGCAAAGTGTGGACTTTGGTGTCAGGCAAGCTTGGGTTGAAAAATAAATCTGTTCCTTACTGTATTTTAGGAACTTTCTTAAACACAGAAGTCTCAAGTTTCCTGACATTACAATGAAGATAAGACCTCCATTCCAGTGAGAATTCATGATTAATAGATTAGACTCTCTTTCTAGAACAAAGCAGAGTTGGAAGTCTTCATCAATGTTCCGTGGACCCGACAGCATCATAGAAGCCAAAAGAGAGGGTTTCAGCCATCTAGGGTTTGAGGGGCCTCTGGGGTCACCAAGCCCATCCATGGTCTTTCTGTACTCCTACATCCTCTCTTTGAGGGTGACAAGCACCCTTGTCCCTGTTCCACAGATTGGAAATTGAGGCTCACAGACGTTGTGCCCTGTTCAAGGAAGCGCACGTGCTGGGTGGAAACCCCACGCTGACATGCAGGTGTATCCAGACTATCGGTAACAAGGGAGTAAATACACAGAAGAGTCTGGAATGCAGGTAAGGATGATCCGGTCCATATCTGCTCACATTCCATCCCACAGGGTCAGCGGAATACATGGGTCCTTGACCCTGTAAACCCCTCTGGGTGACAGACTTGTTTCCCGGGGAAATCTTCCATATCAAGTAACTCTGTCAGCTCCTCTCCCAAATGTGACGACGCTTTCAACCACCTTCCGCATTTTTGTTTCTCTAGAAAACTGAGCATCTTGTGCCAAAAAGATGACAAAAGTCCATTTGACTTCACCATGGCAGAACTACCAGAGGTTCTGAACCGAGATTACATCGTTCATGGTAATCGGACAGCGGGAGAGTAGCCGAGCAGCAGCTCTGACTTCCAGCGTCTTGCCAGCGTTCCAGTCTAGCGGAGAGGGCTTTTCGATGTGTCAAAGGGGATGGTACGTATTTATACTTACATCTTATGAGCTTAAAATAGTTTTTAAAGATTATTTATTTATGTATGTATTTGATAGAGAGAGAAAGAGAAAGCACGAGCAGGGGGAGCGGCAGGCAGAGGCAGAACCAGACTCCCTCCTGAGCAGGGAACCGGATGCGGGGCTCGATCCCAGGACTCTGGGATCATGACCTGAGCCAAAGGCAGATGCTTAACTGACTGAGCCACCCAGGGGCCCCTATGAGCTTAAAATATTGTCAGGTCTAACAAAAGATCTAGCTTTCTTTTCTTTTCTTTTCTTTCTTTCTTTCTTTCTTTCTTTCTTTCTTTCTTTCTTTCTTTCTTTCCTTCCTTCCTTCCTTCCTTCCTTCCTTCCCTCTTTCTTTCTTTCTTTCTTTCTTTCTTTCTTTCTTTCTTTCTTTCTTCTTTCTTTCTTTCTTTCTTTCTTTCTTTCTTTCTTTCTTTCTTTCTTTCTTTCCTTCTTTCAATGATTTCAGGGGTCCGTGGGAGGAGGCACCATGGGTGCTGTTAGTGTCCAGCTTTAAATGAGCCATGGCACTGGCTCCACCGATGCCCACGCCGACACCGTGTCCCTGGCCTCTCCTTGGCTGGCATCGGCTCTGCCCCCCCCTCTTGGTGGCTGTGCCTCAATGTTGACAAAGTGTGTCCCATCACATCTGTTAGGAGGTGAAACCTCAGAGTCTCCAAGCCCAGGAAAGTGCACATAGGGACCAGGCTTTCAGCCATTCTTCTCCAATTCCTTCCTCAGTCTCCCGCATCTAATATCGACCTGCCTTTTGGACATGCCTCACCAGTGGCTGTTCTCTCTTTTCATCCCCCAACTGATGGGAAGCTCAGTACATCACCATCACCGGTCCACTAGAGCCACTGTCCCGAGAGGTTCAGGAGCTGCATGAGTCAGCGTTTGCCTGTCTTTCTAAGCTCCCCTCAGATCCCCTCATCTTACCTCTGTAAGCACTTTGATCTCCAGCCACACTGACACTGTCCTTAACAAGCCTAGGGTTTGTCCAGCCACAGTGCGGGTGACTGCGGGCCTCCTGGCCTAGGGGAAGCCCGTGGCCTGACTGCTTCACCCTGCCTTTGGTCTCAGTGCAGGTGACGCTCTTCAGGGACACCTTCCCTGACCACCCAGCTCCAGTGGATCCTCATGGCACGCCCTGTCCTGGGACCGCATCTTATTCATTCCTTTCACGGCCTTGACCATGGTGTGAAATGATCTGATGGAAGGACATGTGTGTTTTATCGGTGTGTGACTATGTACGTGTTTACCTAGGTGGGGTCGTGTACTCCTTCCATGCATGTTTGCGTGGCTGCCGTCATGGGCTCTATGTATGTGTGTATCTGCGTGTATCACGTGCTGTGGATGCCCATGTTCACCTGTGTGATTATGCACCATTACCGCGTGCGTTTAACCTGCATATTATCGTACACTGTTTATGTACTTACTTACCTACATGTGATCATGAGCCGCTTATGTTCGCACTTACCTGTATGTGATTTTATACTGTTTATGCCCACATTTACCTGTGCACTATTTTTTTAAAGATTTTATGTATTTATTTGTCAGAAAGAGAGAGAGAGAGAGAGAGAGCACAAGCAGGGGGAGCAGCAGGCTCCCTGCCGAGCAAGGAGCCTGATGTGGGGCTCCATCCCAGGACCCCGGGATCATGACCTGAGCCCAAGGCAGATGCTTAACCACCTGAGGCCCCCAGGCGCCCCTTCCCTGTGTGCTATTATGTGCTATTTACTCACACACTTACCCGCACGAAATCATGTACCGTCCATGCGTGTGTTGACCTGGGTACCATTACGTACTATTCATGGACACGTGACCTGTGTGGTGATGTACACTTTAGGTATGCATTTACCTGTGTCCCATTACGTAACTCTTCTTCTAGAATGTACGCTTGGCGGAGAAAAGGTCTGCCCACCTTGGTCCCTGCTGCTTCCCCAGGACCTAGCAGAGCAGCTCCTGCAGGGACACTTGCCAAATGAACGGATGGCAGGTTTTGCCTCCTGGATAGTGACCGTTACTGGGACCAAACATCTGTCTCAAAGCAACACCCACCACTGCTCGTGGCCATGACCTTGAGATCTGGTATCTTCTGTGCTTGACAGCCCTGTTATAAGCTTGGGATCTGTGACATTTGAAAGCAGAAATCTAGTGTCCCCACTGTCTGCCCTGCTACAGCTGAAACATCTTCATTTTCCTCGTAGGAAAATCTTCTTTCAGATTCAGCTCAGCTATCGTTTCCTCTAGGAGGAAAGTCAACTCAAATTTAGCTCTTCATTCCAGTTTCTTGGCATCTTTTTGAGGACTGTATCACGAGATCTACCATCTTATTCTCCCTCTGGGCTGTGCACACATTGGATGGGGCTGTCTCCGCGTTCATCCAGGCCGTCAATAAAACTTTGAGTGAAGGATTAATTCATAAAGATCCCACCAGGGTGATTTTAAAAGTCAGTGTTTGGGTCTTGAACTCTTCTGAGATCACTTGAAGAACAAATATCCTTAATATTCAAAAAGAGGTAATGGGGGCACCTGGGTGGCCTCCGACTCTCGGTTTCGGTTCAACTCGTGATCTCAGGGTCCTGCGATCGAGCCCCACACAGGGCTCGTCGCTCAGCGTGGAGTCTGCTCGAGATTCTCTCTCCCTCCCCTTCTGCCTCTCCCACTCGTGCTCTTACTCTCTAAAATAAATAAATACATCCTTAAAAAATAAAAAAATAAAAATAAAAGGGGGTAATAGAAGCAGGAGAGGCCCTTACAAGCATCTGGTTCAGCCTCCTCATTTTCCAAATGAGAAAACTAGGGCCCAGAGAGAAGCCGGTCGCGTGCGGAGGGCAGGGCGAGGGGCAGGTGACTGGTGGGCGGGGGAGTCACATTGGAAGCCTGGGGTCATGCTCTGCAGTAGGGAGAGGGAGATCCTGCCTTTCTGGGCCCAAAAAGACCAGGGTGGAGGTGGGAGAACTTTCCCCTCCTGCTGAAGGCCCGGAAAAACACACCCAGCCAGAGCACCCACAATTGCCTGGGGGGGGGGGGAGGCTGTTAGGAGCCGAGATGCAGAGCCAAAGATCAGAGGTCAGAGGGCCTGGGTCGATGAAGCGCTGGCACTTCAGGCTGAACCACAGAGACAGAGGCTGTGGCTCGCAGAGGCCAGTGCCAGCAGAGGCCCAATGGCTGAATGTCCACCACCTAGGAGACGCTGGCGGGCCTTTGGCAGAGCCCTGGAGAGAGTGTAGAAAAGAGAGTCAGGAACCGGAATTCGTGAAAGCCCTAGTCTCCTCTTGGAGCTGGGGAGCGGGAAATGTGGGTGTGGAACGGCTGGTGAACTCAGGAAAGGGGCAGTTCTGGGGGATGCCTGAAGGGGAAGAGGTGGAGGCCAGCAACGGAGGACAAGAGAGCCCGTCAAGACAGAGGAACAGCAAAAGCAAAGACGCAGCAGTGAGCGGGATGAGGAGGCCTGAGGGAGGCCGTGGAGTATGGCCGGGATGCTACAGTCTTTGTCCTTTACGTCACCTGCTGCTCGGAAACAGAAAGTCACCTCACAAACTCTACCCTTTCCTGCAGGGATCACAGCTTGAAACTTCAGCCAAGAATTGAAGAAAGAATTTGAAAGAGGAAGACATTCATTCCTAAAGACGCTGAGGGAAAGGTAATTGGATTTTGTTTTTTCATCTTTGGAAAGCAACCTGTACAAAGAGAGGCTCGCTGGTCAGCCCCCGCTCCGGCCCCACTCCTGATTATCCCAGCACAGCCTGTTCCTAGACAGGCATGTTCTCAACGTCCGTGGCCCTGACTGTGAATCCACGGAACCCCAGCTGGACCTCTCCAACAAGTCGGGACGTCTGTGAGCCGTGGTGCGGCCGGGGACCCATTGTGACCCATTGCGGCCACTGAAGCCTGCCGAGCCTCAGTTTCTAGATCTGCAAAGTGGGTGTGATAGTTTCCCCCTGAGATTATATTTGTTAAAGGGCTCCCTGAACCGGGAAGTGCTCCACGAGTTTGAGGCCCAGTTCCCCCCCTTCTCTCCCTGCCTGCCTCTCCATCCCCATTGTTGGAACACCAGCTCTGGGAAGAAGAAGAGAGAATAAACATTGTTCTAAAGCGATGGTGCTAGACCTTGGGAGGAAGTAGTAGCTCATTTCGTTCTCACCATTATCCTGAGAGGCAGGTGTTACTCTCTCTGGAGGTGAGAAAAGCCAAGGTCTAGAATATTCTGAACCTAGTCCTATTTCTGCCCTTCCGCTTGCAGAGCCACGTCTGTCTGTCCGTGTCCACCCCGTCTCCAGTCTCTTCCACCCCGGAGGGTGTTTGACTGAGCATCTCCTTGTGTGTTCATGAACATAGTCTGCGTTCAGGAGGGGGAGCCCCCTTCTCCTGTTAGAGTCGGGACCCTTGTAGGCACCATCCTGACAATGTGTCCCAGAGCTCCACAGTGAGCTGTTGATGTCCATGGGCAGAGGAGAAAGCCCAGGAGCTGGAAGGTCCACTGGCTTCTGCTATGTCACTTAGCCAGAACTCAGAAGAGCCAAGCATTGGTCCAAAGCCATGCTCTGTCTTGTCTCCCGGCACTGCCTGCCCGACTTGGAACTTGGAGACCGCTGGGGGGAGCGGGCGTGTCTGAGTCCAGCCAGTGATGAGACCCCACCTGCATCCAGGGAGGGACAAAGGCTGCTGCTCTTGGGACGATTTTCAGAGAAGACGGGACGGAACTGACTCAGGAAGGACAAGTCATCCTTAGAAGGGAGGCCAGGACCTACAGAGTAACTTGGTGGTATTTACTTAATAAGTGAAATATGGACACATCTAAAAATAATATGTTTTAAGAGTCAACGTACAAATTTGTGTGAACACAGGACTCGAGATAGATCAGTGTTATGGCCGCACACCTCGCCCCAAGCCCTAGCAGACTTTGATGAATGAGCTGGGACTAAAGTTGACCAGAGAAGGCACAGTGCGCTGTCATCGGGATTACCAGTGGTGTTAACAGGGGCACCACTAATTGCTAATAGAATTAATATTAACATGTTAGTGTTGGTCATCATAGTCTTAATAAAAGAGTCTTGGAGTAGATCCCTAGAGATGAATCGTTTGGATAGATTTCTTTTCCTCTGAGCCTTACAACAAGCAACTTCCTTGATTGTGGTGAGGACTCCGTTTCCAGTATCCAAGCCTACTGCTTTGTGTGTCTTTCTGTGAGTCAGTGAACCCTGCAGAAAGTCTTCACCTGTGAAATGGGTACGATGATACCTGGGGCACAGGATTCTCTGGAGGATAAAATGAGGCAGGAGAGCATTTAGCACAGAGCCCCGTGATAAGAAGCACTACTGTGATTTTGTCATTGTCACCGTTATCACTGGGGTCACTTCTCCCTCCATGTGATAAGGAGCTGGGGGTTCCCAGGCTGTCTTCAGTGGGCACGTGCAGTCAAGACTCCCACCTGCAATTCCCTCTGTCTTCCTCCTGGTGCTTCCAGGTGCTGAGGGCTGAACCGCACCCAGATCCCACCAGTCCACCTGCTGGGGCCTGGGTGACACCCTCAGAGAGGACCACTGCCATGGGGCAGCCCAGTCAGACACCATAGTTGACAGTAAGGGCAGCTGGCGATGTGCAGTGTTTCCCCTCAGACACAGTTCTATTTGCCCTCCAAATGAACTTGGTGGACAAGGTTCCCCAAATTCTCCTTTAAGAAGTGAAGACTAGACTTCAAGGTCTTGGGAAGGTTGCTTTTACTGACAACTAGTCAGTGGGAAATGCAGGATCCGGGATGTCAACCCCGGTCATAGGTCTTCCCATTCTATGCTCCTCTTACTGACCCAGTGATGCGTGGACAGAGTGTGCAAGGCCTCACGTGGGACCATTGTAAATGCCTGTAATTAGCAGGTCTGTCTCAACTCCCTCCCTCCCCTGAAACCCCGTTCAGCTGCCCGGCTTCCCCAGACAAGCCTGCAGACAAGTCTCTCCTCATCAAAAAAGTCCAATTGTTCAGCTACACCACTGGGAGCCTCATACTGGCCGTGCTCCCTCTCGAACCTGCAGCCTCCCGTCGTGCGCAGGCGTGCCCCATCGCCTGACACAGTCATCAAGTGCGGGATGGGGCCCGCGTGTCAAGCGGTGGGGGTGAGAACAAACAGAAGCGTTGGCATTCCTGGAACTGAGATTGATTTGGACGGGATGCATTACAAATCCGGGTGTGCATGGGAGAGGGACTCAATGCAAACCCAGCGAGAGAAAGAGAAGAAAAGAGAGAGGGAGGGAAGGAAGAGGGGGAAAGACATGGAGGAGAGAAAGAAAGGAGAGAGACAGGGAAGGATGAAGAAAGGAATGCAGAAGAGGGAAGGGAAGGAAGGGGTAAGGACATGAGGGAGGAAGAAGAGAAGAAGGAGAAGGGCAGGGGGAGCAGGGGGAGGGGAGGACAGGTCTCCGGTCCCCACTCTAGCTTGTGGCCTCCAGTCCATTTAGAGAGTGGAAGAAAAGAGCCCAAGATCAGAGAGGAACAAGGCAGTGGGTCACTTCCTCCACGGGTCACATTGGAGTACGTGGTGGGTGTTCACGTGTGTGTCCGTCTGGGTGTGCCTGTGATGTGTGTATGAGAAATGATGGACTGGCCATCTCCAGACCCCCCGCTTCCCTGGCCCTGCACATCTGGGCTCAGCGGTAGCCTGAGGATGAACTCAATCACTCCACCTGCTGCCGGGGACCCATGGCCGGACCTCCTTGCCCTTTCTATAGGACTGCAGGAACAAAAGTACCTCCAAAAGTTCATTTCCTCTGCCGTCCAGTCGGTCTGTGGTGCTTCTCTTCCCTCTTCTGTTGAGGTTCAGGGACAGGGCATGAAGGCCATTTCAAATCAGACCTTCTGAAGACTGAAAAGTCCCAGCTAAAGTTTCCTTTGGTGGCTATAAACGAAGCAGAACAAGGTGCAGCCCGCTCCCTCTGAGCCCCGTCCCCCGCTGCAGAGCTTTTCTCAAATGCTCTGAGTTCAATAAAACCCCGTTCCCCGATTTTAAAAGTCATGTGTGTTTTAATGGAAATTTTATCCACATGTTCCTGATTTATTTACAATTAAATTATCAAAATATTATTTTAAGGGTAGTTTGATATCTAGGAAACCTTTTGAGGTCTTTTTAATATGATTTTAAAAGCCTCTTTTCTTAAAAGCCGGAAACTTTGCTGGGTTGCATGTAAATAAACCCACTGGAGATGACTGACTTTAGTCTAGAAATGTCAAGGCATCTGACAGGGGTTTAGAAACAGCCGAAGTTCTCACCGCATTCCATAAGAACTGCAATCAGACCCACAGAATTTTCCTTTGTAATGTTCCCAGTAGCCCTTAGTCAGGCATTCAAAGGCTACCATTCATCCTCCATGTGTCATCAAAATCAATGATTGTTTTCCATGGGGAGGGACAGGACTGACGTTCGGTGGGTGCCTTGGGCACTGTTTGGCACTTCAAACACAGGACCTCCTATCATCGCTTCTGACAGCCCGATGACACGAGCATCATGAGTCTATTTCACTGAGAGGGAGGCAGGAGCTCCAGGAGGTTAAGTAACCCTTCCATGGTCATCTGATTCTATGGGATTAAAACTCAGAGCTTTTAGACACCAAAGGTCTCCCCTGCCCTGGTCACTGTGGCCCCTCTCTAGGGGCAGCCAAAGCATGGTGATGAGCATGGGACATCCATAGTCCCACGAGACTTGCATTTGTTGGGAGCTTTGCAAGTGTGCAATGTCTTCAATAGTCATCGTGGGGCTTCCAGGAGAGAAACGTGTTCATAGAACCCAGAGCCACAGAGTCCTGACAAAGCGCTGACCCATATTTGAAGGCTGATAACTGTTATTATCAATTATTTCATTGATTATCGTTGTGACTGTCAATTCCTGCACCGGATTCCCCCAACACCTTGTGATTACTAACCACACTTTGAAGACAGGGAAACCAATGACTTAAGAGCAAGCAAGCCAAGGACTCCTCCTAGCATTCGTGGGGTCCGAAAGGAGCGGGTTTACCAGCCCACAGGGGGGCACTTTGCACGGGAGCCCCCGGCAGCAGGTTCTGAAACTGTGCCGTCTAATTTGGTAGCTATGAGCCATGTGTGGTTATTTAAATTTCCTCTTTAATTAATTAAAATAAAGTTAGAAATTCCATTTCTCAGTCGCACTGGCCGCATTTCAAGGGCTCAGTATCCACCTGTGGCTGGCGGTTCCTGCAGGGGCGGCCCGGACGGGGAACGTTCCCGCCCTCACAGAAAGCTCTAGTGGACGGCACCAGGCTGAAGCCCCCCCCCCCCCCCATGGCCATCTGTGCGGCCACTCTGGGGTGGGGGCATCAGCTCTCTTTAGCCTAAGTCAGTTGCTCTCCTGACTCCCATTGGGGTCCCGGGGCCTCCCCCACCCCTCCTCACTGGCAGCCCAGTGGGAGGCAGGCTCTGAAGGCCTGTGGGGAGGCCAGGGAGGGCAGCCTCTGGAGCAGCTTCGGTGCTCCGGTGCTCCCTCCGGGTGAAGCCCCGCAGCCCCTGGCTCTGCCCTGCTGTGTTTCAGCTAATCTTCTGCAAAATGGAGGAGGGGCCCTGGGGGAGGAAGAAGAAGACTTCTGGAAGGTGAGGCCCAGCAGGGAGGTGAAGCGGCTGCCACGGAGGCAGACATCTGTGCCCAGACAGATAGAGTTCCACAGATATGATCTTTGCTACTATCCCTGTGAGAGATAAACAACCTGCCAGAGCAGCGAGCAGGAGGAAGTGCCCCGCTGAGAAAGTGGTGCTCAGAGGCCAGACGCTCAGCCCCTGCGGTCAGAGACCCAGCCGAGGAAGGCGGGGGAGGGGAAGGAGGCAGCCCGGCACAGCACAGGTGACAGGAGTCACAGGGCCCAACACCACAGATGTCAATAGAGAGAAATGTGTGAGCGTTGGCACATGAGGGGGCAGAGGATCTGCGAGAGAGAGAGAGAGAGAGAGAGAGAGAGAGAGAAACCTCAGAAGGAGAGAAGGTGGTGGTGTGCATGTTTCACTCTGTCTCTTGTTATGTATCAAAATGAGGTGTATCTTGAGGATAAGGATTTATGTCCCCGACCTGCTGCTTATCAGCTCGGCAGTGCTGAGTAACTCCTCTAAGACTCGGTTTTATCATCCATACAATGGGATATCTGTATTAAAGAAAGTTGTAAGGGTGTGGCAACATTCCTTCTTGAAGCAGAATCAATAACTTCTTTCATGAAGTGGATGTAGATGGAGGATGGATGGAAGGAGGGAGGGAGGGAGGGAGGGAGGGAGGGAGGGAGGGAGGGAGGGACAGGTGATGGATGGATGATGGAAGGAAGGAAGGAAGGAAGGAAGGAAGGAAGGAAGGAAGGAAGATAGATAAATGGATGGATGGATGGATGGATAAAAATTCTATTGAAGTATTCCTTCTTGACCAATGGTATCTGCATGCATTTCTCTTCCAGGAGGCTGGGAGCTTTTCCAGGAAAAGGGCTGGGTCTGATTCAGTTTTATACCTCACGAGCAGCACGCAGATCCAGGCACATCTGCTCAAACTGGAAGGAAGGAAAATAAGGGGAGAGACAGAAAAGGAGCAAGGGGATGCAATGGGAACATATATTTTAAACCTAAGTTATTTATACGTGACATTTTCATTAAGATTGTGTCCATGTGAAACAACTTCAGAAGATAAGGATATCTTGAGATTTGAGTTTAGGTTTAGGGTAGGGTTGCAAATTAAAATACAGGACACCCAGTTAAATTAGAATCTCAGAAAGCCCAGGAATTTTTTTTCTTAGTATAAGTATGTTTCATACATTATTTGAGACCACATACACTTAAAAATATATTGCTCATCTGAAATTCAAATGCAACTGGATAACTTGTATTTTATATAGCAGCCCTAACTTAGGAAAGAGGGAAAAAAATAGGATTTGGGCTTGTTATTAATCCATGCATATCTGAGCACATTTTACCAAAAAACTACGCAATGGGACTTGGGGCAAAAGCTTGGTTAATAATAAAGGCACACCCATTTCCCGTGTGCTCATCTTAAAGACATCCTCCCCAAGGACAGCCCAATCACTTAGTCCAATGCATTTAAACCATCCTAAACGCAGTCTGTGATTCCTCACGCTGGTTAGGAACTTCTGGCGGGACTTGGAACTTTTATTCCAAATGGGATTGGCAGAGCGAATCCACATTTGCAGAGTGAAGGAAAGCGTTCGGCATGCGGTGGGATGGACGGAACGAATCCGGAAACTGAGCACTCCGTGGCTGACCTCCTGGTCCTCACCTTCGTAGCGCCCCCGCCTAGAGGCAAAGTGGCCCAACGGATTTCTCTGAAACTGTCCGGAGTTCCCAGACCATCTGCTTTGATTTCCCTCCAGCTGCCTTCACCCATCAGTCCTTTGTCACACATCACACTTGCTAGCATTATTCTCTGACGTTTTCACCTAGACTCTGCAATTCTCTACCACATCCCCCCCACCCCCGATACAAACAGTTATTTCTGAGTTGTTGGGTTTTTTTTTCCTCCTCTGGTATTACCCACTAAATACCTCCCTGTCGGCACTGAGTCCCATTGTTCACGATAATCCGGCCAATCTAAGAACTCCACTTATTTCTCCCTTTTATTCTAGGCTGTTTTCCCCAAGTCGTCATTCATCAAGAGGTGTTCATCAGAGAATTCCTCCAATATGAGGAACAATTAAAGGTACATTTTCCTTTAGAAGAATTAAGAACAGTAAAGGCATGCTTTTTTTTTTTTTTTAACCATATAATGTATTTGTGTGGATGTATCTGTCTCCTCCACCAACTCCCTTATGTTATATTGCTTTTTCTGGCAATATTTGATCCCATAAAGCCCTTTATTCAAGACACCTCTCCTTCCCATTCTGAAATGATCTCTCTCGAGAGTGGCAGTGATGATACAATAGGTTTGGAGTTGCTATTATTAAAAATTACTACTTTTTTTGACTATGTTGCTTCTGTTACCCAGTGGGATTTTGATTCCAGACATTCCTCTTGCCTGACATCCGCTGAGGAAGTGATGAAACCATTCATTATTTAAAAGTTTGGAAGCCACAAGAACTACAGTATCTAACCAGATTGGATTGACTTTTTAGCTCTTTTGATTAATAATTCATAAACCTGAGGATATGTGAATTGGGTGAGCACTAACCCGCTAACAAAAGGAGAGTAGGAGATGAATGTTAACACGGCTTCTGTGTTATTTTACTTAACGCTTCAGACCAACAAAACAAACCCATGTGTCATGGAGCCTGTTTCATAGTTTCAATCCACAATCAATATTTCATGATTAATGGGCCCATATGTTCACACCGGGCCCCTGCAGGACAAAATTTGCACACGCATCCCCCATGTGATGAGGTACAAAATGCCTCCTCTGAAAAGAAAGGATTTCGCTCTCTCTAATGAGAACGCATGTTCAACTCGCTTTCTGGATTATTTGGTTTTTAATTTTTTTCCTTTCCAGATTTTATAAAAGGTAGAAGTCTTGATGGTACCAAATAAGCCTTTGGACCTCAAAGTGGCAATTCACTCTCCCAAACCATTGGAGTTTCTGCAAATGGTGGAACGTAGAGGGTTACGTCATTTGCAAGTGACACATACATATTTTTAAAAATCTGGTTAGTATCAGGCGCTATAAAAATTATTTCGCTTGGCATCTGAGGACCCGGTTTTGTGCCTCTGCCTCTGTCATTTACTGGGTGTGTGACCTGGGTCGAGCGACTGCTTTCTCTGTCCGAGCTTCATTTTCTCAATCTATTTCATGACGAATAAGACCGACCTTTTGGTAGTGCCGTGAATAATGGAACGAGATTCCATAAAGCACCTACACAATATCTGGTTTATGGCAGTGCTGTCCTCACTCATTACTTTAATATGTGTGAGATGTTAAATAGCATTAATATGATTAAATATTAAATATTATTAGTGTTATTTAAAACATTTTATTAGTCAATAAAACAAGATTAAACCACCCTGTTGGTATGATGTACAGTGTATTAAAAGCACTTTGTAAACTATAATGTTTTAAAGCAACTCTAAGGAATCGTGGCTAGTTATTACTCAGCATTTACAGCGAGAGCGACGGCACCACTTTCATGCGGAAAGGATATAAACGTCTTCCTTCTGGGAAAGTTCATCATAAGAAGAGAATTAGCTTAGTAATTTATCAATGAGGCATATTCTAAAAAAATAAGGCAGACGAAAGCAAATTCATCGTGGCAGTTTTCTCAGAAAACTCCCAACTTCGGATTGTTTGGGGTTGATCTGAGCTCATACCACGAAGATTTCATATCCAAGTCCCTACTTGGGAGAATCTGATAAAAGGACCCAAAGTTTTCACAGATTCAAAGTTCATGCAGATTTAAATTCCACAGATTGCAAACAGAACAAGGACAACCTTTGGAACATCCTGACGCCGGAAGACTCACACCGATAGGCCCCTTAGAAGCCTCTGGCTTGCGAGCCCAGGCAAGGGGTCGAGCATGACCCCTCCGAGGCCACGCGAGGCAGAGGGTTGGGTTTGGCCTATCTAGCTGATCAGAACTAAAAAAAAGATGGGCTTGTCCTCAGAGGAAAAGGGATACAATACAGGAAGACAACTCAATCTGGAATTTAGTGTAATTATTTACAAGTGTGTAAACTCAAGTCTGACTTGTCCTCCTCTATCAATCCTAAAAAGGAATAGCCTTCTTTTATATTCTGGCCCCTGTAGCTAGTGAGCTAGGAGGGGAAGTGGGATTTCTAAGTCAACCTCCCTTGGTTTTCTAGGATATTCTATTCCTAAAACTTCTGCCCTTCGAGCTTGGAGGTGAGGGGTGACCCCACAATGGTCTTTTGCCTGGGTGATTATCTGAGCGTCTCTGAGGCCACAGGTTTTGTGTTTTGAAGGGAAGATGGGATCTTCCCAGACACATAACTTTCTCTTCCCAATCCTTATACTCAATCTTTTCTCCTTTCCCCCGCATTAGAGGCACAGAAGCAAGGGCCGTCCTCCACTCTCACCAATCTGACCCTAGGAGCACAGAATAAGGATCGAAAGAACCGTGGATGGAGAGCTGTGAATCCAGTTCCCAAAGAAGAGAAGGGGCCGGGTTTCCCTCTGTTCTGTGCAATGGTGTGGACGGTATCCGTTGCCGACAGCAGGGTAGTTGGCACCTTCTTCCCTCAATTGTCAGGTGCAGAGACAGAAGCCTGGAGGCGGACAGCATGGGATCTGCCCAAAGTCACCCTGTATCTGGAAGCCTGCTGACGTCTGACCCTGGCTTTCCTCCTGCATCCCCAGGCTGCCCATCTCCAGGAAGGAGAGGAAAGGAAAAAGGAAAGAACTGTGTCTGGGGCCAGGTGATGCAGCAGGGACATCCGGCGTTGTCTGATTTGACATTTTCTGCAGAAGACACTCTCTCAACTTTTGCTAGGCTAAGGTCCTGCCTCCTCTTCCGGACCTATTTTGGGAATTACCCCCCACCCCTTATGCCCCAGCGCTGGGAGCTGCCTGCAGGGGCAGAGGCCACCTTTGACCCTCAACCAGGGTTCTGCCTCTGCAAATTCCAAGCAGCATTTAACAGAAATTACCGACATTTGTCTTGGTGGGAGTATTTTTTTTTTCCATCAGGGATTAGGAAGAGCAATCATCTCCTGCCTTTCATCAATTACTTTCTTCCCTATCTTTTGCATTTTCCCGCAGAACCATGTTGCAGGTACAACAGAGCGATCTTTAGAGATAATCTGGTGATTATTACAAATTCAGCCTCTCACGCTACAGGCATTAAGAGATGAAAATTGCCTGAAGTCCACTGTTGTACACCCTATCTGTACCTCTGGACTCCTGTCCCGAGGTGAAAATGCAAACAGAGGAGATATTTAGAATGGTTTTGACAGTTTATAAAATTAAGCAGGGATTAGGGATTCGCTTTTTTAAATAATGCCAGAGGGTTTACGCTATGGTAATCATATCATCCTGCAACAGGTCCAGTCAAAGTTGAACGGACTATCGAGGAAGAGAGAGAGAAAAAATGTCAGGTTATTAAATCTGCCGTGTATCAGCTGTTGAAAATCCATTTTTTAAACCTGAAATTAAAGTGCCTGCCTACTGGAGACACCGGCCCCAGCCCCCAATACCAAGCGTCCTTCTCCTGCGTCTCTTCTATTCAGACAATACATGCTGTAGCTTCAGCGTCCATGTGCGTGACGGCATCTCGTCAGACAGCACGATTGTATAAATATGCACGTCGTACAAATAGTTTAATTTTAATTGGGACAGAGTAGCTGATGTTGAAACCATTTGCGTAATTTTGAATATTGAATGTGATATCAAGCATATGACTGGCCCTATTAGATTTAAAAACAGAAGAAGAAGAAAGAAAAGTTGTCATTTTAATTGCAGCGTGGGACGGGAGCCTGAGGACTGGATCGTAGACCCGTCTTATCCTGAGCGCTGTATCATTTTGACCAATAGCTTCCCTTCCCACAGTATTATTTTCTCTTAATGGGAAGATTTTAAACCAAATGAACTCTAAAGGACTGTTTTGAAAGAGAAGTGATCAGATTGTGCTTCACGGGGCCAGAGAAGAACTCTCGATTCTCAGTATCAGTCAGGGAAGTCTGGGAGAAGCTGCTCAGTAACAAAGACTCCCCAGTCTCGATGGTGTCACCTCATGACAGCTTATGTCTTCCTCCAGCTGTATGGCCACAAATCTTAGCATGGGATTTCATTCAGGGATCTGGACTTATAGAGACCCCATTTTGCAGCTGCTTTATCTGGACCTAAAATCTTTTCATTTGCCACGGTAGGACAAGAGATTGCTCTAGCAAGCTGAACATAGAATCCTCCACATTGTTTTCCAGAAGCGTCAAATACTAATTCTGCACAAGTCCATGTCCAGACATAGCTGGATGGCCCTGCCTACATGCAAGGGGGCTGTGATGTGTGGTGGAGAAAGTGGAAAGTTTGTCCCTTGCCATCGTATCTGCCATTATAAAAATCTTAAAATTTGTCTGTCTTTGATGAAAGAAGAGGAAATTAACAATTTTTAACTTTAACAGGTAGACCTGCACTGGAGAGAAACATGGAAGCTCACAGCGGGTCAAGTCTGGCCCAGAGTCTTGGATGAGTGGTCTTGAATTTTCTTCCCTTCTCAAATTGGGTTCACATTCTCAACACACAGTGTCTCTATCAGCACCCATTCTGAGTGTCTGGTGGGATCTCAGAAGTCATGTCAATGCCCAAAGAAAGAGCTGGAATCATTTAAAAAAATCAGTTTAATATAGGAGAGAAAGGCATCAGTGTTTGAGTGTGACCTCTAACCTTGCAACTAAGCTTGAACTTGCTGTTTGAAATATACTTCTTGGAGCTTTTTTTTTTTTTTTTTAGTTCAAGTTAGTTAGCATATAGTGTATTATTAGTTTCATGGGTAGAATTTAGTGATTCATCAGTTGCATATAACACCCAGTGCTCATTACATCACATGCCCTCCTTAATGCCCATCATCCAATTTCAATATACTTCTAAGTGCATGCACACACACACACACACACACACACACACACACACCCTAAACTCATCAAAACTGAGATTTTACAGTATTCTTGGTCAAAATGTTACAAAAATTAAACTTTCTTCCACACTTCTGACACCACCTCAGAATTCATGCCTTGCCCACCAAGAGCTGTGGACAATGATAGTCTGAGGGTTTCTCCTAAGGAGAGAACCTGGGCCCCATTAAGAACATTCCCTACCTCTGGGTAGAGACTCCTCATTGTATTTGCCCAGCGTAATTCCAAAATTGGTAAGGACTCATGTCATGGGTGCTTCTTACTCTTCTCTTCTTCAGCAGGAGTGAGATTGACCTCCAACTGCTCAATTCCCTCCAACATACTTGCATCATCATGGAGGCAGGGTCACAACCAACTCAGATTTTTATTGAGGAAGAGCCATCTTGAGACTTGATGTATTGACTCCTACGAGCTCCTAAATTTTGCATCTGACTGGGGGACTTTTGAGAAAAAGTTGAGTACATTCTGCAGGAGTCAAGGAGGAAGGTCAATACTTGGGACTGATGTGGCAGATGGTGATAGACTCTATTGTTGTGACAACATTTCCGGTCCCTTCTAACAAAACACTTCTTGTGAAAAATATAGTCCTTCCCACGAGAGCTGTGCCAGCCATGGTCACGCGGCTTGCTTCGGCCAAGAAAGTGTGTATGGGAGTGATGTGTGCTGGTTCTGAGCAGAAGTTTCTGGAATCCATGTATGTCTCTCCTCTCTTCTGTAAGAGTATGTGACCCAAATGAGGAGGGCATGCTGCCCAGCCACAGAATCCCTAGGAATCCTGCACGGAACCTAAGTATGAACTACAGATACCTCTTAGTTGCCACGAACCACTGTGGTTGGGGATTGTTTGTTACTCTTAGCATAGCCTACACTGACTGATACAGATGGCTTCTTTTTATGGGAACCACCTCAAATTTCCCTGGAATCAAACCCTTCCCTTCCATCCAAACCATTACTATGGTTCAGGCCCCCATTATATTTCTTCTTGAGTTTTCCAAAAGTATATTATCTGACCTTTCTTCCTCTGTTCTTGTTCTCCTCTGCTCTATTATCCACGTGGACTCAGTCATCTCTGCAAAATACAAACCTCAGCTTCTCCCTTTCCTCCTGAAAACCCTTCAGTCCCTCCCTGTTGGCTTCAGAATAGAACCCAAACTGCTCCCTGTTTTTTTCAAAGCCCTTCCTTATGCAACCCCTGCCCCTGGGTCCCTGTCACTCTTTCCCTTTCACGCGGTCTGTTCCAGCCCTCACCCACAAGCCACAGTCCTGCTCACCCTTCAGTCTCCACACCTGCTTCTCTGTCTTCCTCACTGTCTCTATTAGCTTAATTCTTTCTCATCCACCAAGTGCCGGCTCATACGTTGCCTCCTCTGTATGTCCTTCTTTGTCCACCCTTCCCTCGTGGGCAGTCTTTGGCCTCTTTCTGTGGATCAGTGGCACCCTGCGCCTGTTGATATCCTGCCCTGTTTTTGTTTTGTTTTGTTTCCATCTCTTCTAAGCCTATTGCAGAGCCCAGAGTATAGGAGACCCTCTGCAAGGTAGATGAATGAATGAATGAAGTATAGAAATGAATAAACCAGCCATCATCTTTTCTGGTGCACACAAAGATTTTAGCATGCGGGCCGTGCTGATGCCAGAGGGATACGAAAGGAACAGCAAGGATGCTAACCAGAGGGGTGAGGAGGAAATCCCAGGTCTCTACTGCGCTGCCCTGTCTTTCGACTCACTTTCTGGCAACAATCTTAACTAAGGATGTAGGGAGTACCCTGGAAGAATCCATTCCCCTCCCCCTTTCCTCCCCTTCCCCTCCTCCCCTGCCACAGCCCACTGCCTTTTTTCTAGTGCATGTCCTTCTAAGGAAGGAGAAGGGTCAAGGAGTGACAGACAGGATAAAAGGGTTGGAAAGGGGACCTCTGGGAATTCAGTGCACTGGGGCCATGTGGTCCAAGGAGGACAACTCGGGTGGGTGACTTAATGTGTTTTTAATTATATATAAGGTCACGTGAACGCTAATCAGCAAGCAGCTGTCCCCTCTCCGCAGAAGGTCAGAGCCTGAGAGCAAGGCCTACCGTGCATCACACACGAGACAGACTGATCAAACCTTATTCCTCGAGCTTCTGCCAGGTATCTGAGAGAGCTGAGCCCCAGACAGGCTGAGGTGTCCTCTCGCCAGTGCCCCAGAGCAGAGGGGAGCCGGGCAGAGGACCTGAAAGACACAGACCACAGGCACCCTGGGTCATCATCCTCGTTGATGATTAACCTCCACGTATCAGCCGTATGCACCTCCAGCTCGGGTCCCACCATGTCCGTCCTTTGGGGACATTGTGGCACTTCTCTGTGTCTCGGTCTCCATACCTGCAACACGAAACGGCTCACAACAAGCTGACACATTTAATGAGCGCGCAACGTGTGCCATGATCCTTCTCGGTTTATCTTCCCTGCATTCTGGGAGGAAGGTCCTACTGTTATTTTCAATCCATAGACAAGAAAACCCAGAGAGGTTATTACAAGAGCCAAGACTGGGAAATCGGGAACTGTCCGGTCCTACCCCAAGCCCTAAACCACTGACAACCATCCGACTGTTCCCGTGACTCCTCCTTGGCTAAACCCATTCACACCCACCCACACCATGCCTGTAACCCCCCGGGGCCAGCGCCACCGCCCCTATCTCACCACACCTGAACTGTATAATGTCCCATGTTGCTGCGCTCCTGTTTCTCTTTCTCTTCTCTAGAATGTGAGCTGCCCAAGCGCCGGGACCCGGACTGTTTCATTCACTAATGTGCTCCCAACACCGGAGGAGAGCCTGAGACTAAGTGGGCGCTCCGTGACTGTTGAGTGAATGGAGGACGTTGATGGCAAATTAGAAGTAGGACCCGGTGTGAGGGACTCCATAGAGTCGCCCAGAACCCCGGGAGAGCCCTGGAATGTCACCCACTCCGCAGCGCCTGACACCAGAGCTCCCACCAGATGGCACCGCTGACTTCTGCCCTTGAGGGTTTGTGCCCTTCAGCCCTTGGCTCCAAGAGGCGTGGTGTGACAGCACTTGAGGACAAACAGCCCACAAAAATGATTGTTCTTCTTCTTATTTTCCTTGGGGCTGCTTGGGGGAGGGGAGTTAGTATGGTGTCTAGCCTCCAGACCTGAGCGTCCCTGAGACTGCAGGTGAGTCTGAGCTCACTGACTCTGCTCTACGTTGTCAGAGGGAGAGACATCTCCCACACTGAGAAAAGCAGACCCTCGGAGACCTTCCTTGGCCCACATGTGAAACCCAACACCACCAGCGACACAGGCACCCTCCTCTTGCTTGAGAACAAACGGCAGAATGTTCCACCGTGTTTGATGGGACCAGAGGGAGGAGGAGAGTGTAAATTTCAGTATGAATTGATAACACTTAGTCAGCCCGCTTCTAAAGCAAGGGGTTTGCAAAATTTCCCTGAGGACAAGCCTAGGAAATGTGTCGACCTGGTTTCACATCGGGCAGATCTGGGGGGAGAGGGTGGGGTCCTCAAGCTGCCCTGAAGAGGGCACGGCCTGTGACTCTTGTCGTCCCCAGGATGCTGACGATGGACGCCAACTCCACATTCGTAACGGCAGGCTGCCGGGGTGGTGGTCGGGGTCAGTAGAAGGTCTAACTGGACTTTTGGAGAAGTGATCTTGAGGGACATACAGTCTGTTTTATACATTAGAGGTCACAAACCTCAATGCCTATCACACTCAGGTAATATTAAAAAAAAAAAAAAGGAGCGAACTGGAGCGATCTGCAGATACACGTCCTGTCTAAATGGGGCAGCGGCTTCTCTGCTCCAGCCAGTCTTTGTTAGGAGAGTAGGGAGAACTCTAGATTTTGTCTTGTTTTTAATTATTATTACTTTTTATGAGACACCTCCCAATCTTACCGGCTGTCAACTAGCAAGATCTCAAGTCAAAGGAAGGACAAGTCAGGAGACAGCCGGTGATGTTTTATTGGGCACTTGCTAAGCCGTATTGGCACTTCACATAGGTGAGCTCATGCATCCCGTGAACCTTTCTCAGAGCAATCTATCCCTCTCCCCTTTCACAGCCGAAGAAGCTGGGGCTCCAGTGGGAAAAAATTACTTGCCAAAGATTACCTGGCGAGTTAAGTGTGCCTAACGATGGACTGATGGGCCTTCTTAAGTAATGAGCTCCCTGTTACTCTGAGCAGTCAAGCAAGGTCTAGATAAACTTTTCCCCAAAAATGTTAGAGAAGGCATGTCTCACTTTGATAGTGCAGTGAGACCAGATTACACGGAGGATCCCTTTTCGTGCTCTGACTCAATATTTTTCAAAGCCCTGTAGCCTTTGGCAGAGTAATCCTTGTCCCATAGAGTTACTTTGAGTGGAATGTACTATGAAAAGTCTACCTTGAATGCAGAATTTTTATATTCAAGGACATGACAAAAGTTTGGGTGCAAAAGTAGTGTATTAACTCCTAATGATTTGTTTCTTTAAATGGAGACTTCCTTGCTGTTCTCAATCCTTTGAAGTATGAGTCTGTGAATGCATAGAGAGTTCATCTTACTGTTCCCAGTCTTGTAAATTGATGCCAGTGGTACCAATTACACTTGCAAGTAGTTGACAGCCTCTTAGAAGGAAACCAACAATACATGTATACTGTAGTTTATATTGAAATCACTATAATTATTATTTCTAGAAAATAATGTGTCTGAATAAGGTTGACTAGAAAATGAATCATAAAACAAGATAATAATATTAAAGAGACCACATTAAATTATTTCTGGAACAAGATGAGAGATAGATAACTAGCTTGCTACTCAGACAGATAAAAATAGTACGATAAAAAGTAAATATATACAGCAATTTTCAATATGCATTGCTCCCCTCCCCCACATTTGCTAGTTAATTTAATCAATGCAACAAATCTAGGCTTTGCTTTGGCCTAATTTATAGAGAGCTGGGCATTGTGTTAAGGACATCGATGCCAGAACCTTATTTATTCCTCAGGACAATTATGTGAGAGAGGCGTTATTACTATTTCTGTTACTATTCATATTATTCCATTTTGAGGGTGACGGTCCAGAGCTCAGAAAGGTCCAGAGCCTTAATCAAAGGCACTTGGCTGGCTGGTGGTTGAACTAGGGCTGGGAACATCTTTTAACAAGACTTACTTCTTTTTTGAGAACGTCACACTGTACCAGAAAAGAAGAAACACTCTTTTATTGAATTGCTAGTGGTTATGCATGGATTTGAAGGCCAAACGACTATACAGAATAACCAGGTTTAAGGGGAGACCGAGGCCGTGATGAAAGCTGGCCTCACTGATTCTCCTGAGCAGTGACTCCCGCCAGGTACGGAATCAAATGTCTCAGATGCTGAAAAATGCTCAAGCGTCTCTTAAAATTGCCAATTGATCATTTTAATTGACTCAAAGATGCACAGTTTTTGAGCTATTAGGCATTCAAGAAATAGTTGTTGCATGAAGTAAACAGTGGAGGAAGATCACGCTTCCCCAGTGAGTGTTTAGGGAAATCTGCGTGATGGTAGGACAAACCCAGTCCTGGTCCTCCTGTGCGCCTCCTGTGTGCCAGCCAGATGAGGGCCCCGGGACAGGTGCTTCTGTCCCTGTGCAGGTGGGCTGGGTCACGGCGCAGGTGCACAGATGTGTTCACCCACCTGGAAGCTCGCGGATACTCCTGCAATGGGGATTTCACTGAGGCCTCCTCACGTGGACGTAATCAATTACTAACTCTTTTTGCAGCCCCTCTCCCCACTCTGGGGCTGAAAACTCCAAGCTTTTCTTCATGGCTTGGTCCTTCCAGTGCCCAGCTCCCACCCAGGAACCATCCAGGAACCCCCTCCCCCTGCCCACCGGCAGAGTCCCCTCATTAGAACAAAAGACATTCCGATCACCCAGGAAATGATAAGAGTTTCAGGAGCTCTGTGTCAGGGACCAGGGCCAGAGACCAATATGTACATTTTTCTATTATCTCTCATGTAGGAATTGCTATTGTATAGAGTATGTCATCTACCGAAGAGCTGTGGTTTAGTTTGACCACCTTGGAAGTCCCGTGTTGCAGGGAAATCCAGAGTTGCCATGCATGTCAGGGGGACAAGAACTCCCCTGGGGAAGTGTGCAGCGTCCAAGCAGCATGGACGGTGCTGTAGGCCAACCACAGACCAAAGCTCAACCCCACCATGAGCTGTGCGCAGCTCGTGTGTCCTCAGTGTGTTGTTTCCCTAGTCCAGAAAGTGGAGAAAGGATGTTTTTGTTATTGTTTTTGTTTTAAAGTGGGCCCCAACACAGGACTCAAACTCACGACCCTGAGATCAAGACCTGGGCTGAGATAAAGAGTGGGATGCTTAACCGACTGAGCCACCCAGTTGCCCCGAGAGATGGCAACTTATTTAAAGTATTCTTCTAAGCATCACTTAAGATCTTACATTTTTTTTACTTATTTTAAAAAAATTTCCCGGCTTCTTTCCATTAAAAGTACATATAATGTAAAATGAGGAATAAATTCTGAAAACAAATGGGATTTGTTTTGTTTTGTTTTGTTTTTTCAAGATGATACATCTTGATTCACACAGTACCTGGTACAATAAACATTCTCCCTCCCTTAATTTGTCAGGCCTGTCAGTAAAACATTTAATCACGATATTAGAAATACATCTAGAAATAAACATGGATGAAGTCAATCATCTCTCTCTCCTACTCGCCACCCACCTGAAAACATAAGAGAAAGGAGAAAGGAAAATGCAACCATAGGATTCTTTCCTTTCTCCATGGTCCCCAATTGCCTGGTTGTCAGAAAGGAAGAGGTGATACCTTAGCTTTAATTATTTGTGAATCTTTCCAAATTGCTGTCATTTGTGCCAGGCTCTGGAAACCATCCACATCCTTGTGCCTCACCCTGTACATTTTTAATTAGGCCTTCACAACTTTCATACTCAGCTGACATATCACTAAATATCTTTGGAACCCCCGTGTCATGTGGGTAACAGATTGCTGCCCAGTCTTTTTGTGAGTATCAAACAAGGCTAAAAGAAACCCATGTCCTCAGTGCTTGTGTGTCTCTCTCTTCTATATTCATTTCTAGTGATAAAGTAAGGGCTCTGAGAAGGGACTCTTAAAAGGAGACTAAAGATTTTATGTTTGAGGGCTTTAATCTTTCCAAATTATGTGGTAATTCCTGATCACACCTTTTGGATATCACGGCTTCCTCTACCCATCTGCTACATAAAGTTATCAGACATGAAGAAAAATGTTATCTGGAAACATTAGTCTTCAAATCAGCTTCATCTAAACCCAACTGATGAGTCACCATTTGAACTTTGGCTAAAATGTGGGAGATTGGGGTCTCAATCATATATTAACTTCTGTGGAAAAGTTGTGGGAGGGTTAGGGACAGAAAGGAGCTTGAGAACACAGAGGGGCAGGAAGAGGCTCTCTGTCTCTTACAGAACACTGCAGAGGATAAAAGAAAATGGCGGCCACCCACCAGAGGGAAGTCTCATCCCTTCCTGAGGCCATAGAGCTGGGGGTGTGTAGGACACACAGGCTCCCACTCTCACCAAGCTTAGGTCTGTCTGGAAGTTCAGATACTTAAACAGGGAAACTGGAAAAGTGAGAAGAGAGATGATGTTTTTGTAGGAAGAGGTGAGATGGCTTTCGTACTTCCTGGACGAGGCAGACCTCCAAGAGGACTATACTGGTTTCCTTGGTCTCTGGTGAGATCTGACCCTCCCATTCCCGTGCCAGGATAGCTTGGGAGAGCTGCAAGTCTCCAGGGTTGGAGTTTTAGTGCCTGATCCATAAAATGCTGTACCTTCTTTTCATAACATTTGTAGCCATAATTACTTCTTTAAGATCTACTTCCCCTTCTGGAAGATGTTCCGCGTACTCTATGATGTTTTTGCATTTAGCCAGGGCTTATTTGATAGGTATTTCAACAACATGTATTGCCTATGTAATACATGACTTCCCGCTCATACGGATTGAGCACATCATTGATTGGATAGGTACGAGTTCTGCCATTTCACCAGAAGAAAAGAAAGAATAGGATATTAAAATATACGAAAAGGAACTTTAGAGATTGTCGCAACACACACTTTCATTGGGAAAATGTGCCAACTTGTGGCAACACCCTTGCTCAAGCTTCGTCCAAAACCCGCTGGTTGCCAGGCTTATCTGGTTAACATGCAAAGTCCTTAAATTGAAAGGGTATATGTTTATCTAAGAATCTAGTAAGACCAATTTTATTTCTTATATAAAAATATAAAAGAACAGATGGGTGCTTGCCAGGCTGAAAGTGGGTGGGGAGGGCAGATGAAATGGGTGAAGGGTATCAAGAGGTACAGATTTCCAGAAATAAAATAAACAAGGGATGGAAATGTAATGTACAGCATGGTGACTATAGTTCATAATATTGCATATTTGAAAGTTGCCAAGAGGGTATATTTAAGTGTTCTCATCACAAGGAAAAAAAAACCAGTTTTGTGTGGTGATGAATGGTAACCAGACTTCTGTGATGATTTCGCAATAGAGCAAATATCAAATCATTACGTCGTACACCTAAAACTAATATAATGTTATACGTCAATTATGCTTCAATAAAAACATATATGTTTGATTTTATTCATTAATTTTATCTCTACTAAAGATATTACTAGGTAAAGAAATATAACTAATGTCGCATGACATAGAATAATATAAAATTAATAAAATTGATAAAAATCTATGAAGAAAGGATAGCGGTGCTCAAACACATTTTACTTCATAAATATTATGAAAAAGACTCAAATTAATTTTTTAAAAGGTATAGAAAACACTGGGGTTGGGTAATATCCCATTGTAGTTTAATAGTCATAAATAAAAGGAAATACAATTAACTGCCAAAAAAATAGTAATTATAACAATCACATTGAATAGTCTAGGGAATAACTCCATGATGTCATGAAGAATGACGTTTTTGGAAACGGCCTTCAGAGCTTACACAGGTAAATGGCCCATCCACACCTCAAAATCAACCTTCTTGGCCGGAGCATTTTGGTTCCATTTATGCGACAAAAGAAATGGAGGCTTGATGAAGCTCAGCGATTTTCCAGGAGACTCTCCGCTAAAAGTAGTAATGCTATATATAAAAACTGAGCCCATAGACACAGAGAACAGATGGGTGGTGGCCAGAGGCTGGGGGCGAGGGGTTGGCAACACTGGTAAAGGGCATCAAAAGGTACGAAATTCCACTTATGGAATAAATGCCATGGGGCTGCGGGGTACAGCGTGGTCACTGCGGGTAATACAAATGTGTCGCATAATTGAAAGCGGCTAAGAGATTAAATCTTAAACGTCGTCGTCACAAGAGAAAAGAAAGAAAAAATTTGTCATGACGTATGGTGAGGGATGATAACTAGATTTATTCAGTGATCACTTTGTAATATATAGAAATATCAAACAGCTATGTTGTACACTTGAAACTAATATCGTGTTATGTGTAATTATATCTGAATTTAAGAAAAGTACCTCTCAGCCATGTTTTTGGCTTCAGGTCTAGAATTTGGTGGGGTTCGCTCCTGTTATTTCTTTTTAAACTGCATAGTGGCATTAAGGAGGGCATGTATTGCATGGTGCACTGGGTGTTATACGCAAGTAATGAATCATGGAACATTGCATCAAAAACTAGGGATGTACTGTATGGTGACTAACATAATATAATAAAAAAGAAAAAAGAAAAAAAATAAATAAACTGCATAGTGGTTGATTAGTACTTGGGAAGTAGGGGAAATTTGGGTCGGGTGGGAGCTCTATGCATGCTTCAGAACGAGGTCAGAAAGCCAGGGTTTTCCCAGAAATCCCATTGGCCAGGACTGTGCCACATGACCCTACCGCTGCAAAGAAGGCTGGCCAAGCATATCTGGCAAAGCAAAATCCATCGACCCAACTGCCCTCTTGCTGATCAAGATTCACCCCCTGAGACTGGGTGCGTTGCCGTGGCAAACAAAATCGTAGTCTGTTAACACAAAAGAGGTGGCCGGGCGGCGTTAGCGTAGTCGCTCCCGGTGACTTCCACAACAGCCTTCCAGGCACAGGGCTTCCTGTGCGGCACATTCTCAGTATGTGGGAATGGACTGCAGTTAAGCCGTAGGAAAAATGAAGTCCAGGGGACCGCCATGTCCAAGGTCACCTGCCTCCTGATCGATAATGTGGCAATATTTGCTGCAAACAGTTTTGGAGGACTATGGTGGGTGTTTCACGTGAGGCTTATCATTTCTGCAAATCCACTCACTGCATTTGGTTTGGTCAAGGCTGTCCCTTCTTAACTAGTTGACACCTACCCTCACATAGACTCAGCTCACCCATCCACAACTGAGCCTTCCTGGCCATCACCCACGTCTCCCAGGGTCTGCTCCGATGTTCCTCCTCTGTTCCCCAGGGGCTTAAGTTTCTCTCCCCTCCCCCTACTCCCACCTCATTCATTTATAAATATCAAAGATCCTTTTTTTTTTTTTTTTTTAAGGTCTGCCCACCTCCCCTTCCTGTCTAGCTAGATATGGCTCTGCTAGAAGAAATGAGCCCAGTCGCCTCTGGTTCTGTCTCTTAGCAGGAAGCCCCCAGCATGGCACACAGTAGGGGCTCCTGTCTGCCGTGTGGGACAGAGAAACTTGCCTCCCATCATTAGGAAGTCTGGATCAGAACCACGTGCTGGGTCGGTCTGTCCCAATCAGACACAGCCGCATCTCTGCCCCAGGCCAGAAGGAGTTGAAAAAGCAACACAGGGTGTCCGGGCACGAAGAAGGCCTGCGGAGCCTCTGCAGGAAGGACTCCGAGCACGTCACCCTGGCTTAACCCCAACGCCATCGCCATCACGATCGTCCCCACACCCCTGCATGTGGATATCCATCTCTCTCCCCCTGCTTCCCGCCACCAGGCCCCTCTTCACAGATGCCATGTCATCTCCCTAGCCGCAGTGGTGTGTTCTCCCCCTGTTCCCGATTTCCCATGCTCCACTGGCCTGGGATTGAGTGGCAGCTCGGCTCCAGAAAGCAGGTGTTGTGGAAGTGAAGCGAGCCTCGCAGACAGCGCATTAGGTAGCCTCCGTCCCGGGGGAGCCCCAAGGCTCCAGGCTTTCGCAGTCCCAACTGTTCCTCTGAGGGCTGGGAGGGCCAGGCCTGCCCAGCCCTGACCAGATGTTTGGGAAAGTTGCCAGGCTACAGCAAAGAAAATTGCTGTTAACTTATCTAAGGTGTAATAAGTATTAATGAAGCCCTTTTCTCATGCTTTTGTTTACAAGAAAGGCTCAAATCAAAGGTGACATGGGGCAGCAGCGTGTACCTGGGGGACGGACTCAGACGCAGGGATGGAGCACTGCCCCAGGAGCCAGCAGGAGTAGATCCTGGGCCCCGTTCTGCCGCCCACTTCCTTGATCATCTGCAACAGCCCCTTAGCATCTCGGAGTTTTGTTTCCTCCGTTGTAAAACGAGAAAGGGAAACTAGAAAATCTCGAAAGTCTGCTTTCAGATGTGCAAAATGATGGAAAATGTGAGACCTCGCAGATGCAGCCTTCAAACAGGCCTGGCGATTCAGCAGAGCTCAGATGACCTTCGAGCTCTTAGTCTAAGCCCTCCCTTGACTGAGGGACGGGCTGAGGCTTGGAGGGGTGTCTGCGCTTGGGTGGCCCTCGGAGGTCATCATCTGGGGGCGGAGGGTCTAACTCAGACCCCAAGCTGCTGGCCCACAGACCCAAGTCCGGTGTACTCTGGACCTTCCAGCCGGCAGCTCCCCAGCCAGGACCGCTGACTTCTCAGGCTGCTTCTCACAGGCAAGATCAGCTCGCAGGGGAGAGGGAGATAATGTTCTCTGCGACTGCTCAAGAGCGAAACTTGAAAGGAGGTGAGCTGAAACTTGAAACGAAACGAGCTGACTGTGTTCTGGCCCAGAGGAAGCTGTGGGCTGGCCAGCCTGAGACCCGGGTCTGGGAGCCCCGGCCAGCGCCTTTGATGGGGCCCCGCAACGGCACCCCACTCAGCAGTTTCTGACAGTTTCACCCCCCGACCAAGAAAAGTCAGGCCAGATTTCATGCGAAGTACAGAGCTCACTTGAACACCCAGCTCAAAGTGAAACACAGGGCAGTGAGAATTCACACAGCCTGAAACCAACAAGGGGGGGATAAAAGGCATTACATGTGTTCCCTCCAGCTTCACCAAAACTGCCTCCTGCCCCTACAACTCACTTCCACCTTTCAGTCTGTCTCGACTTGGCAGGTCACAGTGATCTCAAAGGCAGGCTTGTGCCCAGGAAAAAGCCTCGGGGTCCCAAAGACCAGAGCTAGAATCCTGGACCCATCATTTGGTCCTGTGCATCCTTGGGGTAGTGACTTGGCTTCTCTAAACCGCAGCGTATGGCTAAGTGAAGGGTAAGACGACTGCTTTACAGGCTGTTCATCATAGGAGAAGAGCAGACACTGTCCATGCGTGTGGGGGCCAATCTGCTACGCGATTGTTACGTAGTATCTCTTCTATGCCTTCCTAGAGTGTGATCATATCCACATCATTGGCATCTGCATTATTTTTACAACTTTATTGAGTTATAATTCACATGCCGTAAAATTCGCCTGTTCCTAGTTCTTTATTTTGCAGACAAGAAAAACTGATGTTCAAAGAAGTCGAGCTCACCACACGCCCCGTGGTGTAGACGCTTTCCTGTATGCTTTTTCGGCAAAGGGCCCGATGACAAGTATCTTTGGCTTTTTGTCAAAGCTTCTCAACTCTGCTCTCGAGGCCACATGGTAGCGTAGACAATGGGCAAGTAAACGGGTGTGTCTGTGTGCCAATAAAACTTTATTTACAAAAACGGGTGGTAGGTGGGATTTGCTGGTCCCCGGTGCATGGTGTCCCCCTGCTTAAAACACTAGAATTGTTGCCCAGATTGTACAAAGCCCCCCACAGCCCAGCCCTGACCTCCCCCGGCCCCCTGACGTCCTTGCTGTGGCTCAGTCCTTCTATGTACTCACCCCTCCCCGCCCAGGTGAGAGTGAGCTCTTTTGTTCCTGCAAAGTTCTCCCTCTTCTCAGATGGCTGGCCTCCTTTTTCCTTTTTGGTCTCAGATGAAATGCTGCTTCTTCAGAGAGCCCTTCCTGACTACTCCACAGAAGAAGTTCGCCTGGCTGGCCTTGCTTGTCCCCTTCAAAGCGCCTAACTCGTCCCGCAATCCTTTGATTAACGTGTGCCTTTACTCCTTCGGGGATGGGAAGGGGTCCGTGAAGACAGGGATCAGGCGAATCTTGTTCCCTCGCCTCCAGGGACTGATCCGGACGGGAGCCCCATGCATGTTTGCGAAGTGAACAAAAAGCGAAGCCCAGGCTCTTCTGGATCTCACAGTCCACGCTCTGAGCCATTTTCCTGCCTCCCGTCCACAGTATCCCATGATCGGCCCTGGCAGAGCACCTGGGGCAGGGCAGGTGCCAAGAACGCCTCTTCACTCCAGGCTCTTTTCTCCCCGGGCAGCTGGTGGAAATATTGCTGGGCCAGTGAAGACACTTATCTTCAAATGGGGTCAATAGCTTAGAGGATGTGGGCAAAACGATTTTAAAAGCACTCCATTTTCATCCCTCATCCTTCCCCTCCAAGTTTTCTAGGGAGATGGGGAGATGGTCTGAAATGTGGGATTGGAGCTCTGACGAGAGAAGGAGCTTCCCGAAGCCACAGGCAGACGCAGACCTTGCTCCTCTCACACCTGGGGACCTGCAGAGGTAGTCCTGGTCCCCAGCACATAATCTGGGTCCTTCCCTCCTCTGCAGGAGAAGAACGAGGGTACCATACCTGGCGTTTTATTCAGGGCTTTCCAGTTGTCAGAACTACCATTTTGCCCTGGAAACATTTAGAAATTGTGCCCGTGCTCATTGTTTTCAATGCTTTCTTTCCTTTCTTCCCTCATGAAACCTGCTTGAGAAACCAAAGGCAGGATGCCAATTTCTCTAACCCTGAACAAAAAAACACACAAAAAAAACCCACAAAAAAACAACAAAAAACAAAAAAAACCCCAAAAACAAAAACAAAAAAACTAAATTAAACTAAACAAAAAACAAACCCCAGACAAATGTGTTTAAAATGCAGTCATCCGCTTCCACTTGGTCTCTGAGTACCAGTCCGCAGAGATTTGACCAAGCTCTGGTTCGGCAATTATGAGAGTCTCTGAGCTCGACATGAAGAGACAAATGCAGATCCTTCTCCGAGGATGGAGGTGGGGCTCTGGTCAGTCCCCTCTCCGTGCTGTGCCTACGCGGGTAGAGGAAGAGGAGTAAATGTGAGTAATGAGTGAATGACCCTGTCTCATCTGTTTCACAATTTGGAAACGGGGTGAAGGGTAGCAAGCGTTGGAATCCTGTCTAGAATCACAGCTCCTCAGGTTTGAATCCTGGGGACATCGCTTACTCCCCGGGCACAAGAGAGCCAAGTTTTTAAATCCCTTGGATCTTTAGCTCTTCTTTAAGCTAAGTGGGAATCACAATACCGTCTTGCCGGCTGACTTCGGAGAAGAGAGGCATCGTACCTTTATGGAGTCAGTACATGCCAGCTCATATACGGGCTTCAATAAAGGGAAGCAAGTGTTATTATTACAGCATTTTCTCTAGCATGTGGCCTTGGCTGCGTAGAGTTTGCCTGCACATCGTGCATACAAAATACCCCATATGTTTGATGTGAGCTCCGGGGTCTGCGACCAACCGTGATTTAAAAAGCAGATGTTATTAATCTTCTAAGTACTGCACACCAGCCATGATGTCATTTAGGACTGACAATGGATGGGCTGCCTCATTCCCTTTTGGAGATAATTATTTTGAAGCACTAGGAGAGGTTGTTTGTTTTTTAAGAGAGTTGGGGCCAATTTGCCTTCTAAGAATCCAGTGGCAGCCTGTAATGAAAACATGAAAATAAGCACAGACCCCAAAGCTCAGCGCTGAACAGACATTCAAGGTGGGAATGCTGCAAATCAGAGCAAAGCTCGCCGTGGACCCAGGAGTACCTGCCTGTAACCCACGGGGCAGTGTGGGGAGAGGACGATGGAGAAACCAGGTCCCGGGACAGTCTCGCAGTTGGAGGGCATGCTTACTAGTGGCAGAGATCAAGCCCCGCAGAATTCAGACTTTGCAATAACGAAGGGGCTGTTTCCAGGTTCAACTCACCTAGAAAAGAGTTCCTATTGTCAGCAACCAGGGCAGGACGTGTCCTGCCTCTCAAAGCATCAAAGAAACTTAACTCCACTCAACAAATGTTATGTACGCACCTGCCATGGGCCACATACTGGGGAGATCGAGATGACCACACGTCCGTGTGTCATACACGCAAGCTGCTCGGAAACAAGTGTCAATTGATGCCAATATTACTTGTGTAAGGGACGTGATGGGGGTCCGTGATGCAAGCTTCTCCCCATCACAGCACTGAGCAGAGAATTAAAAATATGTACGTCCACAAAGACAAGGATGGGTGGGTGGGTGGATGGGTGGGTGGATGGAGGGGTGGATGGGTGGGTGAGTGGATGGAGGGGTAGATGGGTGGGTGGATGGATGGGTGGGTGGATGGCGGGGTGGATGGGTGGGTGAGTGGCAGGGACAACAGACATCTCATAGAAGAATAGAGACAAGGGGCCAATAAGCTCATGAAAAAATGTTTATCATCATTAGTTATCAGGGAAATACAAAGGAAAATTAGGAAAAGATACCACAATAAACTCATAAAAATGAAAAAGAAATGCAATAAAAAGGCTGATGAGGCCAAACATTGGCCAGACTGTATGAAGAGAGCTCGTGTATACCATTAACATTAGTGAAAAATAGCACAACCGTATGGAAAAACGTTGAGGCAGTGTCTGAAAAACTAAGCACATGTCTACCTTCCCACCCAGAACCGCCAGTCTTAGTACCCAGGACTGATGAAAAAACAAACAAAAAAGGTTCATGAAAGTAACTGTACAGAAATATTCATAATATCTTTACTCATCATAGTCCCAAACCAGTGCAGGGGTCTGGGAGGAGAGCAAGGCTCACGAGACAGAGCTGTGTTTGTACAGAGGAACACATTACTGACCATGCAGTAAGATGGGCAAATCTCCGAAATATGGAGATAACAAAGACGAATATATTCGATTATTTCTTGGATGCACAGTTCCAGAACAGGCTGAATGGGTGTGTGGTGGGAAAAACCAGAACAACGGTTGCCGTAGGGGCAAAGGTAGGGAGTGACCTGGAAGGGGCATGAGGGGACGATCCTGGGCGCGGAGGATGGTTTATATCTTGAGAGTGCTTTTGGTTACACGGGAGTACGCATGGATGAAAACTCGTGAGATGAGGCTCCGTAGCTCAGGGGTTAGAGCGCTGAGCTGGTGAAACTCATTAAATGGGACACTTAATATTTGTACATTTCACTGAATGTAGATTTTACCTCAGGAGGAAAAAATTGGAGCCATAAACAAATACAACACAAAATTATTATTATTGTTTTTTTTTTTACAAAGCAAGGATTTATTATACCATTGAAGCTTGCACTTAAGAAAGAGACGGGGAATATGTTAACAGTTTAGATTAATCTTAAAGGTGTGTGATACGTGTGTCGATCATATTGTGAACAGCATGAAAATTTTTGAAAAAAATTAAGAAATATTTCTCAGTATTGACAGCGATGATTCCATAAGGCATAGAAGTCACTCTCGTTCTCCAGGAATGAAAAATCCTCAAGAACTAACTGAAATGCCCCCTCTGAGGGTCTTGTACAGTGAATGTAACAGCTCCAGCCAGAACTGTTACTTTCGTAACAATGGAGATGATGGGAAGGTTCCGAAAGCATCCGAAGAGCCAGAACAAGCAGGTGGCAGTCACGTCATGGTGTCGTCGTGTGGCACGGGCTTCTCAGCAGCTGCCCTGGGAGCTGGAAGCTGGTAGCCCTGCATCTTCAGAATTCCAGGGGAGGGTAGTCTAACCTAGAATTCAATGCCCGGCGGCCAAACCACAAGACGAGTGGCAAGGTTGGAGGAGAACATTTTGAGAAATGTCCCCTGTGCCCTTTTTCTTGGAATGACTAGAGAGAGTGCAGAACCCAAAACAAGGCTGATAAAACCACGCATCAGGGAGACCCAGCATGCAAAGGAAGGGGACCCCCACGCTGGAGAGCAATGCAGGGAACTCCCAGGGTCAGGGCATAAGGGTGACCTCGTGCAGTTTACGGAAGAAAAGGTCCAGACCAACGCTGGAGCACAGAGAGTCACAGAAACAATGTTTCCGAGAACAAAATAGAACGGAGCAATGCCCGGCTTGTCTGACTGCGTCGGGGGGAGCATGTGTAGGGGAGACTTGGGGCTGAACCAGGGCTCAGTAGACAAAACCAAAGACACAATCTTCACTAGATGAGGCCACACTTTGCTCAGTGGGGCAGCAGGAGGAGGGAGACATGATCACCGCACACCCGGGGACTGTGAGGACATCCCTGACATGGTCACCGTGACACGATGTTAAATACTGATTCAAACCAGACCTGAGCAGCACTTCGGGAATGGAGACACGTGACATGTGTGCATTTGCGAGCATGTGTGGTGCCGGTACAAAGGCACAGAATTCGTTTAACATGGGGATGGGGGTCATGGGTAAAACCTGAAATGCATATAATATAGGTAGCTGTCTTAGCAGCTTATCATACACATAGGGAGGTAAGTAACAGACAAAACAGCTACGCATTTTAAAGTGTTTGCTTTGGGTGTGGAGGGGGATGGGGCAGACAGAGGATTGCTTTCTCCATCAAAACGTTTCTAGTCCTATCCAAGTGGTAAATCATGTATGTACGCACATATGTGGATGGATGGGTGGGTGGATGGAGGGGTGGGTGGATGGAGGGGTAGATGGGTGGGTGGATGGATGGGTGGGTCAATGGAGGGGTGGATGGGTGCATGGAGGGGTGGATGGGTGGGTGAGTGGATGGAGGGGTAGATGGGTGGGTGGATGGATGGGTGGGTGGATGGAGGGGTAGATGGGTGGATGGAGGGGTATATGGGTGGATGAGTGGATGAAGGCATAGATGGGTGGGTAGATGGATGGGTGGGTGGATGGAGGGGTAGATGGGTGGATGGATGGTTGGGTGGGTGGATGGGGGGTGGATGGGTGCATGGAGGGGTGGATGGGTGGAAGGAGGGGTGGATGGGTGGGTGAGTGGATGGAGGGGTAGATGGGTGGGTGGATGGAGGGGTAGATGGGTGGGTAGATGGATGGGTGGGTGAGTGGATGGATGGGTGGGTGGATGGAGGGATGGATGGGTGGGTGAGTGGATGGAGGGGTAGATGGGTGGGTAGATGGATGGGTGGGTGGATGGATGGGTGGATGGGTGGAAGGAGGGGTGGATGGGTGGGTGGACAGAGAGATAGATGATAGATAATAGATAGATGATGATAGATAGATAGATAGATAGATAGATAGATAGATAATTGATTTTGCTTAAAGCTCTAATTTAGGTAAAATGCGAAGTAACATGGAGCCATCACCAAGCCCTCAAACCCCAAGCCCTGAACTTAGAGAAGATCTGAGAAGGGCCCTCGGCTGAGCCAGACCTGAAGGGTGACTGAAATGTGTTGGGTGGGACATGTCAGGGTGGGAGGACGCGAAGAGAATGTCAGGATGAGGGCAGAGAAGATGCTGAACAGAGGGAGCCTATTCTTTGGCCAAAGTGCTGTTGCTCCATGGAGAAACTATGCCAGAAGAAGGATGACTGTAGAAATTCATTTCATAGAGACCATCCTCTCTGAGTGAGATGGACAACTCCAAAGAAGGAGAATTCTCAGTACTGACATCCGAGGCCCCGGGACAAAGAAACTACGGTCCAAGGAGGGACCCAGCAGAGCATCAGCAAACCTCACCGAGCGTGGACACAAAAGGAATACCCAGACAGAACCAGAGCAGAGACATCTTCCCGAGTGACACCTGCCAGGCGGTTTCCCAGATGCTCGTGAAAAGAGATCAGAGCTCAGTGCAAAACCGCAATGTGCCGTCATGTTGTGCAATTTCGCCACGTGACGATGCGTCTGCGCTAGAGAAGCGTCAGTCCGTGGGCGCACCGTCATTTCCAATCACCCCTTGGTGGCTAACGGGCCTTGAAACAGGCCTCCGTGCGACTTGCTAGAACCCGCAGGAGGTAAGCATTGAGGTCTTAGCAACCAGCCCAGTGGCTCCTGAGAGGGAGCCAAGCAGAGTGTTAAGCCTTACAATGAGACCGTGGGGGGTGGAAATTTAACCCAGTTACTGCGATTCCAGATCAAGTATTCCCCACCCTACCCCCCCACCCCAGCACTGGGGAGGTTCAGGGGGCTGATACTGAGTGCCTTTCAATGGCAGACAACATGCTAGAGAGGTTACACATGCTGTGTTTTACATGCATAACAGTGCGTCCAGGTGGTGATAATCGTGCCCATTTTATAGATGTGAAAACCGAGATTCGTAACCCTGGGTGACTTCCAAAGGCCTCAAGCCTTTGGCTCTTTGTCAAGCTCTACATCTGAGATGGCTCTTCTAGGCCCCTGTCCCTCTGCTAATGTCCTTGATGTCCCCAGAAAGCACATCTCCCATATCTGCACAGGGCTGAACTGATCCCCCGACAAGGGCTTCCTTCCACCACTTTCCATTTATTGCCTCCATTAGTCATGGATGCTGAGGCTCTTAAGCCAGCTGGGGGTCAGCCATGTGAGAGGGCTGGGCTGCAAGGTGGTCAGGTGAGGCGTAGGAGAGGGTGATGGGATGGAGAGCAGAGAGAGAGTGCAGCATCTCCCACGCATTCGCGATAAGCAGGTCTTCCTCCACAAATGGAGTCCACCGTGGAGCAGGTGAACACCTTTGCAGAGACACAACAGCCCCGTCTCCAGATGAGAACACCCCTGCAGCTGTGAAAAGCCACTAGCGTGGCCCCCCTACCCAAAAACAGCAGTGGCTCCAGGGCACCGTAACAGCACACCAAACCAAAGTCCCTCTCTTTTCTTGAGACACATCCCTCAGCTGTGTAGTCCGGTATTCAGGGATGCTAATCATAGAAGAGGCAACTTAACCCCTTTTAGCAAACCCCTTGCCTAACCGTGTCCCCAGTATAGAGCCAGTCATTTCCTAAACCGTGCTCCTGAAAACAAATTCCCTTTCCTGTTGCCGGGGACTCTTTATGGAAGGTGGCTAGCGATCGGATCCCCACCAAGTGGGAGCATCCACACTCGCAACCACAGCCAGACTTGCCGAAGTTCAAGGGCGCCACTTGGCACGTGGGTTGTCATCTACGGCTGGCATTTGGTTATTATCAGGCATAATGGGCACTAATAAGTAGCAGGTGTGCACAAAAAGTCATCCGATAACACCTATGTCATGCATCCAAGAGTCTAGACTCAAAGAGGCAATTTCCACACAATCTCTGGCAGCTGGAGAATCGGTGGTAGACACGCACACATCGTGACGTAGCGACAGCGAGAGTAAGACTCCTGGTGCACGTGGTGTGGGGCCCTCAGATGGACTAACAAGTGGGTCCACCCCTGTTACCGCATTTCCACCTTACAACAATTCCATTGGGTAGTTTTCTTATGTTTCGAGAGAAGAAACCGAACGTCAAAGAAGTTAAGTCAAGGCCCTTCACTAGCTGAGCTACGATATGAATCTGACCCTATGGATTATGTCTTTTCCATGTTCCAAAAGTTTCAGACCTTTTCCTTGCTCTTCCCCCAATACACGTTTAGGTTAAACTGCAATCTCTGAAATAGATTTCAGTGGAATCCGAAACATACAAGCATTTACTACGTCCTACGTACGAGGCACGATGTTAACTCACCCAGTCCTCGCCCGGAGCCAGGGCATCGATACCGTTATTACTCCTACTTCTCATTTAGAGAACGGAGGCGCGCGGAGGCTGGGTCTCTTGTCCACGGTCACGCAGCTAGTTAGCAACACGGCTGGGATTTGCACCCAGGCAGCTGGCTCCCAAGAACTCCACAGGGCTGCTCAGCAAACCGGAATCCTACACAGCACCTTCTCCATCCATCCCGTTTCTAGAAAGAAGTCTTTTTAGGATCATAAACTCTGCGGTACCTCGCACATCCCATTTCCTGAGCGAAGGCACAGAGAGCATGATCAAGGCATCTGTATCGGCTTGCCATTGCTGCTGTAACACATCGCCATGACCTTGGCGGCTTAAACAATAAAAATGTGTTATCTTACCGTTCTGGAGGTTAGAAGCCCAACAGTTCACTGGGCTGAGATCAAGAAGTGAGGCTGCATTTCTGGGAGGGGGCTGTGGGTGGAATTTGTTTCCCTGCATTTTCCAGCTTCCAGAGGACATCTGCACTCCTGGCTCAGGTCCCTTGCGTTCCTCTTCAAAGCCAGCAGCAAAACATTGCTCTCATCCTTCTTCCGTGTTCACATCTTCTCTCTGTTAACACCGGGAAAGGCTCTCCACTTTTTGGGATTCATATGATGACGTCGGGTCCACCGGGCTAATCGAGGATCGTCTTTCATCTGGAGGTCCATATCCTTCGTCACGCTTGCAAAATCCCTTTTGCCATTGAAGGTAATAACATAGTACTGGCTTCAGGGCTTAGGCGGGGACATCTTTAGAGCCCACTGTGTTTCCATTCATTCATTTTAACTTCAGATTGAGGCAACTCTCCCAGGATCTAGATGTGAGAATCAAACCATCAATATGAAAGCTTTTATGTTCATTAACTGCACAAACATTTGAATACCTAGCCCGTAAGGCTTATTATTATCACTACTATTAATTTAACATGATCATCAGCATTAATATTATTCCTATACTCACTAGCACCTGTACATCAACACAAAAGCTTCTCACGTTCATTTTTCGGTTGCGTAAAATGAGGCCAAATTTGGAAAAGGACTTTAAAAGCCCTGCGTTTCTGTGCAAATATGAATCACGGTGATGGGCTTACTGACAGAGTACAGGAGAAAGTGCTCGGCGCCAGGAGAGGCCCATAACTACGTGTGAAACTGAACAGAAAGCATCGCTTTTGCTATTACTTAAACCGAACAGAAGAATCTGAACTTAATTTAAGCTTAAGAAAAGTTGATGATTTTATTGCTTTCCAGATTTATAAAGCTACTGGAGATTCTTGAAGGATGAGTTACTAAGGATGAAACCCTAGCCCAAGCACAGTGGAACAGATGAACGTACACAGTTGGGGTAGGGAAGACTTCCTCCCTGCAGGGCGGATGACGTGATTTTGAGCAGGCTTGAACTGTATATGAATGCTTTCTCCTGTGCACAGCCCTGAGTACACAAGGGCAAGGGCTGGGCGGAAATTTTTCTACGGTAAGAAAGAACAGAGGCTTAACTTCACGGTGAGATAGGAAGAAGCCCTCTCTCCCAGGACATGTAATTGACTACGACACTTTACGAACTTCCCTGTCCTTCCCTGGGCCTCAGTATTTCCATCTGTAAAGCGAACCAAGCAGACACGAGGGGATTCAAGGGACCTTGTCTCCTAAATCCACATCACTTTCTCTCGGTTAGCAAGGACATACAGAGAAGCTGGGTTTCTGCTCTCCATTCCACGGGCTGTTCTTGTTTATTCCACCGACCAATAAGTGATTTTACTGTCATAAAGTTAAGTGCTTCTCTCATTTTAATGCTATATGAATCTCTGAGGATCTTGTGAAAATGAAGATTCTATAGTAGGTCTGGGGCTCTGCATTTCTAGTAAGTTCCCAGGTGATGCTGATACTGGTGGCTTGTGAGCCACACTTTGAGTAGTTAGGATTTCCCAGCTGCTGGGTTCTACAGTTCTGTCCATGCACCTGACCCCCTGCTCTGCTACCCCTTACCTCTCATGTCCCCGGGTCAGCCAGGTGCAGGATGATGGACACATATTACTTAAAACAATTTTAGTTGTTAGTGATGGGAAAGTAATGAGAATTAGCCTAAGCAAAGAGGGGGGCACGCACTGGCTCCCATGACGTGGAAAAGCAAGAGAGTAGCTGGGAAGGCTGGAGTCAGGGATCTCATGCAAAGCACTGGCCCTCCCACCTTTCCCCCCTCTGTTTTCCTTTGCTGGCTCACTGGCTTCTCCTGCAACAGCAGACTGGTCAGCAGGACCACCCCAGGCTCACAGTCCTCCAGCCCCAGGTGGGGAATCTTGAGTGAGGTTCCTAACTGGCCGAAGTTAGATCACAGGCCTGGAGCAGTCCTTTGGGAGTTAGGTGTGCATGGATGGGGGACAGGGACATTTAGATCAATCCCTGTGACAAGTAGGCAAATCCCTTTCTGTTCATAGGGTTGAGGCGCAGGGAGGACAGGGCTCCCCCAAAGAAAGGGTGTAGCCGAAATATAGCCACAGGGAATTTCTGTGCACGTGCCAACCCCTACTCCCTATTAATTTCTATTATAAACTCTGAGAACCAGCACCCAGGAACTGTTTTCATGTGGGGTGATGCTGGTGATTCTGGGCAAAGTATCTTCCAGGCCCATTCATTTCCCTAGGATGAAGGTCTATCCCTCTGCTAAGTGGAGTGATGAGGCCCCGTGTTCCCAGCAGCAGGTCTGGCACATAAATAGGTCTGCAGTTTGCCTGGGGCAGCTCTGACTTGCCGCTTTTATCCTGATGGGATCATTCCCAGCACCCGCCTTTCACCACTGCCCCCCCACCACCCAAGGTTTCCACTTTGGTCAGACGGAAGCTCACTGTCTCATGGCTGGTAGGCATCAAGTTCTCAGGAAGCAACTCCTCTGAGAAGCCTGGAAGAAGCCTGGGTTTGGGAATCCCTCCTGGTCCCTGTAAGACCCTGGCCAAGCCACCCACCTCCCCACGTCTCAGCCCCCCCCCCCCCCCCCGCCCCTGTAACCTGCACTGTGGGCAGGATTAATTGCGAACTGAAGTTCCACAGTTAGCCTAAGATCAGTACAGGGTAACACCTCTTTGCTATTGGGGGGGGGGTTGATTTGGATCCCTACCTCCAGCCCCCAAACTCGAACCTCCCCAGGGAGGCTCGTTCTGGAGTATTATCCCAGCTTCCTCCCCGTCAGTTCTGCGGCTGAAAGACCTCAGTCCTCGGGGCTACATCAGGTCGATGTCTTTTAAACACTCCCATTTAAAATTGGAAAATTTTGACCGTCTTTGCTGTTGCTATTATAAATCCTATTGGATTCACATCAAATGGGACAAATTGCAAATTTCACTCATGAGACCTTTATCGGGTTGCATCCCATTCAGAGACCCACAGTGGAAAATGGATTTCAAAATTGTGTGCACTGCATTTTGAGGCTGAATATTTTAAAAACCTGAATGCATAACCAAACATCGGCTCAGGGCGAATAAACCATACTGACCCATATCAATGAACGATATCAACTCCTCTTCTACCCAGAGTGAGTGGGATTGCTTATCAAACAGATCACTTCCCGTATTCTCATAAATTACAACAACAGAGAGAAGAGATTGGACTCCTCCCTGCTCTTTCTTCCTGTATCTTCTCTCCAGTGCTGTCTCGCACCATAGCCTACAAAATAAGATGAGTGAAATTTGTAAATCTTTAGGAACTTACAAATTGTACATCTGTGACTTAGAAATGGGTAAATTAGAGAAAAAGGCGTCCTTTTATATTTACTGGTTTTGAAATGGACACCATTGGGTGAGGTTTAAAATAGGTAATAAAACACACTTTCTGTCTCAAGCCTACAGATACTCTTTTCACAGTTGAAATGGTTCATATAACGTTGGAAACATCACCAAGTACCACACTGTGGCACACTGGCTCACCGGCATACCTTTAATGCAGGACTGCTAAATCTCGTTTTTGTTAAAAGTTATCATGTTGTCAATTTTCTAATCCAATTCCTAATCTTAAAAATGTGCCTCTGATTTCTATTTCACTGAAGCCCATAATAAGATATTGTTTTCCTGTTTTATCATCGATTTTCCATGGTTATCATGATGTCGTCATTTATTACTGTTTATGGTCCCTAATATACATCTCGACATCCGGGACATATATTGTAAAACTCAGGGAAAAACACGCTGAAAATTTATAAGGGCTGGAGGGTGGTGGAGCTGTCATCATGCATCATTTCTGCATGAACCATTGATGGCGTGTGATAATGCAACAAGTCCGTTCATTCAGGTGCTTCTTATTAGACAGCTCTGGGCCAGTCTGTGTTTGGGGTTCCAAGAGTGCAGCGACGGAAGGGCCCCACTCCTGACCCTGCAGAGCTGAAAGTCTCATGGGGGCAGCCAGTATAAGAACAGACAGTGCAGTACTGAGAGATGAAGGCTAAGCCTTAGAATTGTGTACAACTTTGGGGAAGACGAAAGACTTTCACGTTCACGATGTCATTGGATTTTTACAGTAGCCCTGGGAGATAAGAAAGGCACTTGTTATTAACTCTGTTTACCAGGCAGGGAAGCTGTTAGGAATTGAGGTGGTGCTTTGTAGTATTTGAGGATGCTCAGACCAGTGGCGAGTTAATGATAGACTCCTAGCCGATGGGTTACGGGTCCCTCTGGCACATGCAGATGGAGAATGAGGGGCTGGCAGGGTCCCCTGTTAGGTGGGTGGCGATGGTCCCAGCAGAGCTCTGGATGGGACTGGGCTGACTGGTAGCCAAGGCTCAGGACCTGGACCAGGCATCCAATAGTCCAGGGCATCTATCACCCCAGCCAGGCCACATGGATAAAGAATGCCCAGGAGAGAGAGAATCGACCCAGCCATTCAAGAAGCTCCCACTATGAGCGAAGGGGAAAAAAAAAAAAAAAAAAAAGGAAAGGAAAGGAAGGAAAGGAAAGGAAGAGAAGAGAATAGAAGAGAAGAGAAAAGAAAAGGAGAGAAAAGAAAAGGAGAGAAAAGGAGAGAAAAGAAAAGATAGCATACATACACACACAGAGGATTTTATTTAATCCTTTCAGAAATTATGCTTAATTATTTCTGTTTTCCAGATTATTATTCTGAGTTTCGGGAAGAATAAGTAATTTCTGGAGCCTAGATTGACAAATTTTATTGTGATAAAGCACAATATTAAAAAGTTTGGCAATGGTTTGTTCTCTTCGAGATAGATATGGATATACAGATAGAGATTATATCTGTGTGTGTCTCCGTAACTCATTTCATATATGTCTATATATGTGTACATGCGACTATCCATACAGACATTAATACAGATATGGGGATAAAGACAGAGGTAAAGATGGTTATGTTTTTTACTTTTTGTGGAGGTGAACAGCACACATACCGAGAAACACACCTAAGGGGAAAGCTTACTGCATCTTCAAAAATCAAATGCACTCCTGTAGCTCTTACCCAGCTCAGGAACCTGGCATCACCAAGCCCCTCGCCCCGGAACCCTCCCCAGGCTCCCCTTCGTCCCTGCCCACCCGCCCACAAAGGTTAGCCGCCATCGGACCTCTCGCAGCCCACATTTGCTGTGCCTGTCCTTGTCCTTCACGCAGCACGTGCCCTGCTGTGTCTGGCCTCTCTCGCTCAAGAGCCAGTTGGTGAGCTCCAACCCCGTTATGTATTTTTCCTGGAGGACTCCATTGAGTTAAACCCACAAGTGAGCTTTTCCCTGAAGAGAGGCCAGCGTACTTGGCTCCTCGGTCTGTGTTCGTGTCCTGACATGTCATGGGACTGAAACCACACACACACATCAGAACATCCGAAGGCACAGCGTCCAAGGTGATGGAAGGCTCTGTATCCACACAGATCAATAACTTGCTGTGTGGTTTCAGACAAATCCCTTAACCTCTCTGTGCCTGGAATCTAAGTGTCTCCCCGCGATCCCTTTGATTCGGAAATTGTGGGTTTGATGTCCTCCAGGAAGGAATCGGGGCACATTCCCAGAGCCACCAGTGTTTCTTTTATGCACTTATCGCTTTAGATTTGGGAGGTTTGCTCAAACGTGTTAGTAACTTGTTAACATTGCTGTCCGACACCCTCCTGTCAAATTAAGAACTCATTCTGGCAAGTTCCTTCCCCGGACTAGTGTGACAACACCCTCATTGGTTGCTTGGCAGCTGGCATCTTTCCTTCCAAGCCCTTCTCCAGAGAATGGGCGATGATCTTTCTAAAACCAAACCTACCCGTGACATTCCCCTGCAGAATGTTCTCCACCAGCTCCTGCTGTTTAGAGGCTAGACCTGTCATTATTCTGCAGGGCACTCAAAACCCTTTAAAATGTGTCCTCACCTTCCTGAGGGCTTCATATCCTGCCATTCTCCAATCCAGCGCCCCCTTCAGGCACCTGACCACAGCCTCTGCCTCATTCTAGTGGCTGCTTTTCTCTCTGCTGGAGACACCTTCCCTGATAATCAAGGGGAGACCACCTCTCAGCCATAGTACGGTTGGCGAACGAGAGCCCCCAGGGCCAAATCCAGCTTACTGTGTGGGTGTGCAGCCCATGAGCTAAGAATGGTTTACGGTGGAAAAAAGGTTTTTTATTTTGTTTTTAAAGAATAAGATCTGGTGACATGTGAAAATTATGTGAAATTCAAATTTCAGTGTCTATAAATGAAGCTGTCCTGGGACACAGCCATGACCATTTATTCATGCATTGTCCACGGATGCTTTCATGATACAACAGCAGAGTTGCCCAGTTTTAGCAGACTGGGTGGTTAGCAAAGCAGAAAATACCTACTAGTTGGCTCTGATCTATATTCACAGTACTTTGTATACAACTCTACTTTCCGAGTTGATATATAATGTATGTGCATGGGTTTATATATATATTTATGAAGGTGTTTATGTGTGTGTCTGTATACAATGTATTTATTTTCATCCTGGATAGCATGCTCTATTCAACTCTGTATCCCAGCCTCTAATTCAGAGCTTGACACACAGAAGTATGTAAATAAGCGTTTGTTAAATCGCTTTGGCAGGTTTGGGCCACAGTTTAAGTCAGTGCCTCTTGTTATTGCACCTGCCCAGACATTGTATGTAGATCTCAGTTTTATAGATGCAGAATGTGTGCTGGGAAATGCGAGGGGGTGAACCCAGTTCAGCTGGGCAGGTATTTAAGTTACGGAGTATAACCAGCCCTGCGTTGGGAATACCAAGTTCATGACCCGAAGAGACCAAAAACCCTGAGCGCTCCCTTCAAGAAATTTACTTTCCTAGGGGCAAAGAGAGGAGTGAATGGGTTCCAACACTCTTTCAGCTGAGTTTGTGTTTGTTGAGGGAAAGAATAAAAGAGAATGCGTTCTTTTCAGTGGGCAGAGGGAGACACGGCAAAGAATTTCAGAAGCAGAAGAGTGTTTTGAGACCCAGAGATGGCAGTCCCCGGCTTGGCCATTCTCAGGCAAAGTCTTTCACTTCACTGACCTGGATTTTCACATGTGGAAAGTGGGCTGGAGAGTAAAATAGATCAAGCATGGTGGTCCGAGCGGAAAGTTTACCCTTTCCAGATCTAATTCTATCGATTTATTATTTGTTTTAATTTGACTATTTTATTTAACTTTTGGATCGTCATCTTTGCAACCAATGGCATCCAAGCATTTAGCCTGTTTAATATGTATGCGTATATCTATTCTAAAGGCATTGTTCAGAGGCTCTTCCTCATGAAACCCAAGATCTTAAAAAGTACTAGAACGCCTAAACAAAAGACTCTCCGTATCGACGAGAAGATGAGGCTGTACGCCGAAGTTCATTCTTTTAATTACCAAATCACTTCAAACAGTTTCTAAACGTAATAGGAACAATATGGTGTGACTCTTGATGTTGGCTTCTACAATTAGTGTGTTATTAATTAAACTCTTGAGTAATATAATAACTTGACGGTTAAAGCTCCTCTTTGCATTTAAAGCGCATGCAAACTGTGGCTCCAATTATAAATAAACTCGACTGCTATGGGCTTAAAACAGCAAATTTAATTATTCAGAGCAAATTGTTCAATCGATGCTCTGTTCTGGAGAAACGCTTCCTGAATATTCTAGTGGGTCAATACGCATATATGTCTAAAGTAGAGTTCCGTACAAAGGCCTCCTTGTGCATCTCTCTGCCCCCATCCTCCCCGGCCTCTCTCTGCTTCTGCTCCAGATTGGAAATGTAAATGGGTTCTCCCAGCCTCCCAACTCACCCCTTCTCACCCCATGGCTGCTGGAATACTTTCCATGATTTGAGCATGCCATTCCATCACTGAAACATCGTCAGGCATTTCTGGTAAGTTTTGGACTGAGGATTAAATACCCATAGCTTCATTTACCAGTCCCTGCCAGGGTACATTCCACCCCCATCCCATGTCCAGCTCCTTAGCTTCTTGTCCCACATTCACTTTTTGCACTATGACATTGAACCCATCACCACACCTTCCATGAGCAAAACTGTCTCATGCTTCCAATCCTTTGCACACACCGTTCCTTTTTCCCAGAATGTCATTCCCTCTGTGCTGAATTATGGTTTGGCTCATGATACTCAACCCTGCTCATGTTCACCAGTAGCACTGGAGTGGGGATGTTTCCTGGACGTCGGTCTGTATCAGAGTGCTGAATGGTCCTTAGCAGGAAGTCATGAGGATTTCCGGCACCATCACAGTAAAGGACGCAAGAAACCTAGGTGAAGCCAGTGACTGATATCATGATTTCACCTAGTGTGTCCAGGAACTGAGTCACTTCCCCAAGGTAATTGGCTTTTTTTTCTTTTCTAAAGATTTTATTTATTTATTTATTTGACAGAGAGAGCGAGAGACAGCCAGTGAGAGAGGGAACACAAGCAGGGGGAGTGGGAGAGAAAGAAGCAGGCTCCCAGCGGAGGAGCCCTATGTGGGGCTCAATCCCAGGACTCCAGGATCACGCCCTGAGCCGAAGGCAGACGCTTAACGACTGAACCACCCAGGTGCTCCCAAAGTAATTGGCTTTTATGACTTCTTTTTGCTTCCCCACAAAGACAGACTTCAGTACAGAGCAACCCTGTGATAAGCATCTGAGATCCCAGTTGTCCATCTATTGAAAGACCTTAGAAGCCAGGGTGCCTGGGTGGCTCAGTCGTTAAGCATCTGCCTTCGGCTCAGGGTGTAATCCCGGTGTTCTGGGATCAAGCCCCGCATTGGGCTCCTCCGCTGGGAGCCTGCTTCTTCCTCTCCCACTCCCCCTGCTTGTGTTCCCTCTCTCGCTGGCTGTCTCTCTCTCTATCAAATGAATAAATAAAATCTTTAAAAAAAAAAAAGACCTTAGAAGGCAATCTCTCTACACTTGCAGTAATGGCACTGACTCACTTCAATGCACACGGGGAAAAAAGTAAGTCTTCGGGGTACGGGACTTCCTTCAAGAAGATTGGCAAAGAAAATTAAGAAGGACACACAGGGATAACTTGAAAACAGGCAAAGTGGTCCAGTTGCCCTAAAAATTGTGAAAAAAAAAAAAAAAAGAAAAAGAAAAAGAAAAAGTGGTGCTGGAGACCTAATAAAGATAACGGCCAGCCCTGGTTGGGGAAAATGTCAAAGCCTTCCTGGAGGAAGCAGCAGGTCCTTGTGCTAAGGACATGGAGACCAGTTAGACTGATCAGGTTATCATGTACTAATTCTCATGCATCGGGGAGGAGTCACAGCCCTGTCCGTGACTCTCTACCTTTTATTCCTATCAAAGACTTTGGGGTCTTTTATGGTTTGTTTGAGGGGATATCTGGATACAAAGCAGTGATTTCCAAACTTCCATTCCCGAGCTAGATGACTTCCATGACTTTTGCTGTATCTAATCTATCATTTATGCTATTGTCTCATTACAATATTATCTGTTCCCTTTAATAGAATGATTTTTTTACTCAGGTAATTTTTTTTGCACACACACTATGTTACATTTTTTAAGGGGGCAGCAGAATCCCATGTCATGAGTTAGAGATAAAGGTAAAATAAAGACAAGGAGAATAAAACATTGCTATGAAATTCTAGCGAGATGCTGTTGCCTGGCAAGGCTTGGGTCTGTGGCCCGCCATCTCTCGATCAAGGAGGGGCACTAGAGGTCTGTGTCGAAGATGTCAATGATATGCATGTATGTGGGCCCCAACCTGAAGCTTTCTCCTTGAAGCAACTGAAATGAAGTTGAAAGCAACAGACACTTTTCATATCAAGATTTGATGCTATCTGATGCCATTGCCCTGCACTGCCTAAAACCATCTCGGGTCCCAGTTGTGCAGGGCTCTCCACTTAGAGAAGCGTTGATAGGAGGGGAAGAGCCCTGGGTCCACATTCAGGGACCTGGTTCTACTGCCAGGCCAGCCATACACATCCTTCGGCAAGTAATTGAAACACTGAGGAGCAGTGTCTGTGTCTACAATGAGGATAACAACGCACATTTTATTTGTTTCCATGCAGTCACTCATCCACATTGCGAATCCCCGCTGTGCACCTACTATGTGATGGGCCTTTCCTGGGCTCCGGGCTGTTTTGAAGAACAGGTGACCTATTGGATGTGGAAACATGCTGGGAATGGATGAGCAGTCGTTTTCCTTACTATGATGATAAGCTTTGAAAATACGTCCTTCCTTTCCTGCTAGTATTCCCAGCTGCCTCACATCATGCCTGGGGAGGCACTGTCTTGGCCCAGAAGTCTGGGAAAGCTGGGGATGGACCGTCTACAGATTCCCTGAAGCCTGGCCCTGAGGTTCACCATGTGGCATTTTCTTTGGTATACTGGTCTATACATTAGGGCAGGTACTGTCGCTTTAAATCTGTGCCCACTGCAATTAAAATGCCAGCGAGATAAGATCAGAAGCTGGAGAGAACAGCTGAAGGGCAGTCAAAATATTTTAATAATGTAACCACGCTTCAAATTTTAATTTGGTTTTACTTTGTGTGCTTTATTATCTGAATGGGACAAATGGAAATGCAATAAACTTCAGAGGTCTGATTGGCTTGAGCCTTAAAACCCTTAATGATATTGAGGATAAGGCTCCCTGGTGCTCTGGGCTCTTTGGAACAGGGGGAGTGTTAGAAAGTTCTGGATTTAGGGATCAAGGGCTTAGGTCTGCCCTTACCTCTGACTGATGCAAGTGCCCTGGGTAAGTCAGCCCCTGCTCTCCCTGCTCTCAGCCTGTTCCCTCTTCCACCAGATGCGGACTGTCCTCCCCGCCTACTCTGTCTCACGGGCCTCAGGAGGCTCCAGTGAGTATATCTCAGACCTGGACAGTGTTGAGAGAAGACAAGCAAGCCCAGCATCCCAAGTGTTCTGGAATTTTGCCCCAACCCGTCTTCCTAATAGAATATCTTTCTCCTTGGTTTGGCTTTTTCCGAAAGGAAAGACTTCACTGGTGCCCACACATCCACGTGCTTACTGCTCTATGTCCCAATTTGACTTGTCTTACAAGGTTTCACAATCCATCTCTGCCATATGACCTTTCCAAATTCTATTGGCTGGAAAGGATCTCTCCTGTCTTCCACCCACTGCTAAGTCCCCTGGCACATTCACAGGGCATACAGCACGATCTCCCTGTGAGAGAGTGATGAGCTGCTCATCGTTTCCTCCCTGCCTGTGCACGCAGCCAGACTACATTTCCCTGACCCCCTGCAGACACCTGTGGCCGTGACTGAGTTCTAGGGGATAGGATGCAAACAGAAATGATGGGCACCTCTTCTAGACCTGGTCCAAAAACACCTTCCACACACTGTTCCTCTTGCTTTTACCTTTTTCTGACTTAATACAGGTGTGTACGGAGATCTAGGAGACCATGTTTTCAAGATGATGAAGTCGTGAGATACGAGTCAAGAGCGTGAATCATCCCCTGGAGTAGAGCTGCTCGCCAGTGGGAATATCTGCCTTGGACTTGACGTGGTGAGAGTTCCAGGTTCATCACGTTGGAGCCGTTGTATATTTCAGGGCATGTTTGTTACAGCGGCGACCATGCGTTGTGCATCCTTGCTGAAGTGAGCTCCTCCGGGGCAGGGTTCCTGCTCAGAGCGTGTCCTCCACTGATCCTGCGTACCGGTTTCCTGCTGAAATACAGATTTGGGGAAAAGTTTGAAAAACCAAAGGGTGTAAAGTCTACATTTTATTGTCATGTTGTGACAAATGCGTATCTTCTACAATATCTATCAAAACCTAGATCTGAAGTCACACACTCTGAGCTGCATTTCATGATGCTGAACATAAGATGTAGTCCTAATCCCAAGATCCATGTGATAATGCAATTTCAGAGTGAAGGGGGCCTCTTTACTCTCATGCACACATAATAAGCATATACATACCCTAATTTTATAGATTATTCAAATGGATTTTCTCACCTTCCTGCCTTTCTTTGTTTAATTTCTTCATTAATTCAGAAAATATATTTTTTAAGCATCTACTATGTGCTAGGCATGATTCTGGCCTGTGGAGATACAGCAGTTAAGCAGATTTTTTGCTCACATAAGGCGTGCAGTCCATTGCACACAATAAACAACAAAGTAAATATGTGTGATGCCAAATGGTGATAAGTTCTCTGAAGAAAATGAAAGGAGGCAGAAGTTTCACCAATAAGACGACATCGAGGCAGAAACCTAGAAGGAATGCAGAGGCGAGCCATGTGAACTCCTAGGGAAGGCCTATTCTAGGCTGGGTAACTAGCAGGTGCAAAGGCCCTGTGGCACAAGCATGTTTAGGTAAAATAGGGAGGTCAACATGATATGGCAGACTAGCCAGCAGGAGAGGGATACCAGGGCAGGAGGTGAGGTTGAGCTAATGAGTGAGAGCATGTCACCGAATAAACTGTCTTTTACTCCAAGTAAGATGAAAAACCCCTGGAGACTTTCAAGGAGGGGACTAACATGATGCCAATATGTCATAACCACTTCGCTCTGGCTCCTGTGGTGAGAATAGACTTGAAAACAACAGAACTTTCTGCAATAATGAGCATGCTCTATAAGAGTGCTGTCCAACCAGCCCTGCCCGGCTCGCTGGGTGGCTGCCGACACCTGAGACGCAGCCGGTACAACGGAGAAACCGGATGTCTAGCTGTACTTGAACGAAGGTGAATGTGGGTGCATTGACTCACGTGGACCTAGCGGCTATCACCCTGCATGGTGCAGCTCTAGATAGACGGTGGCCCAGCCCGTTGGGCTGTCACAGTGTAAAAGGTGGGTGATGAGGATATCCTGTCCTCAGACCTGGTGGAAGCTGGGGATGGGGAGAGAAGTCATCATAGTCCAGATGATTTTGGAAGCACAGCTCAAGAAATGTTCCAACAGAAAGAAGGAAAAGCAACAAGGCTTCCTGGAGGACGGCTAGCCCAGAAGTGGGAAGAGCTATAAGTTCCTGAGATGAAGAAGACTAGGGGAGGTGAAAACAAATCAGGAGTTTAGGTCGGAAGCAGATGAGGGAGGGCCTCCTGGGAGCATTGCATGGAGCTGTTGAGAAGGAAGCTGCATATGCCTGTTGGCTGTTGAGGGGAGAGCCCTGTGCTGCGGGGATGTATTTGACTAGATGATATCACCTTGGGAATGAGAACATGGAGGAAAGAGAAGTGTTGGAAACAGAGTTTTAGGGCACCCCCACGTCTAAAGATCTGGGTGCACAGCGGGATCAATACATGGGGCGGATGGGGGGAAGACCCAGCAGAGAGAAGGCATGGAGGAGGTGGGAGGCGTCCACGGGTCGTGTCAGAGGAGACAGGGGCTGCTCTGGGCTGTACACAGCACCTTCAGTTGCCTTGCGCTCCTCAAAAAATCTGTGTGAGCAGAAAGGTGGGCACGGAAGCTCTACTGGAGTGTGTTCCAAGGGTGACTGGAGACACAGGACTAGGATTTCCTAGACTGTGGCTGTGAATGGAACAGAGAAATACAGGACGGTTTGCTTGTTGGTAAGGGTGTACTGAGTTCTGCTGTGTTTCATGGGGCGGTGCCGAGAGGGCCAATTCTAGTTAGTCAAACAGACCTTTGCTTCCTTCTTTTCCTCACTCCCTCCCTTCCTGCCTCTTGAGTGCCTGCTGAACAAAGTGGTTTCCTCAGAGAAATTCTCTGGGTCACACAGGCAGATCTGAAGCTCCTCCTCCTGATTATCCAACTGCCCCCTTGCCCTTGGATGCCCTTGCACTTCACCTTTCACTGTCCCTGCACTAGACCGTGAACTTCTTATGAGCAGAGCCCACCATCCTCCCCTTGGCCTGGCAGAGCATGGGGCACATAGTAGGTGCTCATCAAATGTTTGTCCAGGGAATGGTTGTAAGAATGAATAAGACACAATTCCTTGCCCTTGAGTTGCCCGGGGTCATGTGGGGGAAGAAGGGACGCTCTGAACTTCTAATTACAGCCCCACGTGGGAGGAACTCTGACAGAGGAGGGAAGAGAATGCCCTGGGGGCAGGTTACTGGTAACTGAGGCAGGGGAGGCGGGAAGGGCTGGGCAAGATGAGGCCTTAGCTGCATCCTAGAGAAGTGTTCCTGGAACTCTCTGAGGAGCAGAACTTGCCCTTCCCCCCCGGGCCCCCAGCAGGATGTGGTCCTGCTGTGCAGGCCACACGCAGGGCTTAGCCCCTGAGCTCCCACTCCTGACTTCAACAGCCAGCGCAGCCCCCACGCCCCACACTCAGAGAGGCCCAACGCTGAATTTTCTCTCTGTGGTCGCCATCTTGAAATTATTCCTTTTGAACAACCCTCCCCTGCCAGCCCCCCAGTATTTCTCTTGTGCTAACGTCACACGCTGTACACCAGGGCCTGTCAGCATTTACCCTGTTGGGTAAGAGGAGGCCGCTGAATCACGCTGCATATCTAAGCAGGGTCCAGTTGCCAGAAATGTTTCCAAATGCTTGCTCTCAGTTTCTGCACGTATCTCTTCCGGGGTAGGAGCAGCTGTGTATGAGTGCAGGACCGAAGGCCACGGGTGGAGAAGCACCCCAAAAAGATGGAGAAGTTAGAGAAGCCAGATGTTCCAGGCAGAGGCGACAGGGCACCGCATTTCACGACAATTCAATGTACCAGCTCTACCTACGGAGAGGGAGGCGGAGGAGGAGACAGGGAGAGTGGGGGACAGAACCCCCGTGCCCCTGCTCTGGGAGTGACACTGCTGTGTGAGCAGTGGAGGCTGCGTCCCTGTCTGGCTCCTGGGAGAACGAGACACGTCTTCCTCGGGATGCTCAGGAATCCAGAGCCGTTTATAACCACAAATGCATCCCGGGTCCGTTCACGGACTTCTCCCTATGCCTTACACAGCTCCTCGTAATCCTCCCCTCGGTGTGCGCGTGAGACACGGACAGCCCTTTGTCCCATTTCCAGCTAAGAAACTGAGTCCCAGAAAGGTTACTGAGCAGTCCGTCAGTCCTGTCAAGTCAAACCCTCTGCCCCCGATGGCTGCATGGGACCCAGTTTCTGTTTGCTGAGTGAACACACTGGAAAGCGGCCTTCCATTTCCAAACGTGGAAGACGGTTTTTGGTTTTTTGGGTTTTGGTTTCTTTTCCCCCCTTTTCTTTCCATGAGTAAGCAAGCTGTCATTTTAGCAGGAGCCAGAAAGGTGAATAGTTTTGTGAAACTGTTTCTATAAAGAATTTACGAAGATGAAGCCTCGAGGACCCAGCCTGTCTGTGCTGGAGTCAGGAGGGGCTCGGGAAGGCGCAGCCAGCCCTCTTCTCGCCAGCTCACTGTCTGTTTACATCGGATTTGACCCCCAGCTAGAAGCCTCACGCTTGGGGAGAGAGTAAAGAGACTTTCTCCTTCTCTGCCTTTCATGTCCTGCTCCCTTTCAACAAGCACATCCGCGCAGGGTTGTCTGAGGCCCAGGGCCGGCTTTGGGGGTCTGGGCTCCAACAGGGAGTTCTTTTCTGCTCGGAGGCTCCCCTTGAACCCGGGCCTTAATAGGGCAAAATGTACTCCCAGACTCGTTGCTTTAAATAAACGCGTTCAGCCAATACGTGTCGCCCCTGCCACTGATGTTTCGCACAGGAACCAGAGTGCCAAAGGGGACTTTAATTAAAAGCTAACGATTCCCACGTCCACAGTCGGCAGGTGGAGCCGGGCTGAGGCTAGAGGTGAGATCCCTGCTGTCGGCCTTGTGCATGAAGCTTGCGAGGTGGAAGCCGGGGCAGGAAGGCGTCCTTTGAACAGGCGCCCAGAGCGCAGATGCTGCCGTGCTGTTGGGAAAGGAGCACAGGAGGAAGGAGCCTCGTGCTTTGAAGAGTTGCTCCCTGTATCAGTGAAAGGCTCTTGTTCCTTTCAGAGCAAACTTTACCGAGCGCTACTCTACCAGTCAGGCACCGGCTGAGTCTGCCACGCGGGGACCAGGAAGCCCGGGCTCCTGGCATCATTCCTTCACTATTTCGGTCAACGCTTCATCGGCCATGCACCGCGCCCAGAGTGTCTTACCCGGGGTGACTTCACATTGTACTTTTACTGTGTCCCCCAAAGAGATTGAAGTCCTGACCCCCCATACCTGTGAATGTGACTGTCTTTGCAGATTATCAGGTGACGATGATGTCATTAGGCTGGGTGGAAATCTGCTATGATGGGTGTCTTTATAAAAAGCGTTAATTTGGACACAGACATCCCGCTCCGGGATGCTGTCACATGGCGGTGAAGGCAGAATCAGGGTGACACTTCTACAAGGAACACTGAAGATAGCCAGCAACGCCAGCAGCTAGGGAGAGGCGTGAGCAGATTCTCCCTCCCAGCCTCAGAGGGAGCCAACCCTGCCCACACCTGGGTCTCAGACTTCCAGCCTCCAGATCTGCAAGAATGAATGTCTGTTGTTCTAAGCCACCCAGTATGTGCTACTTGGCCGCAACATTCCTAGCAAACTGATAGGACAATCTCGTGAAGGTTGGGAGGTAGTTTTTATAAATTGCACAATAGACATGTACATGGAAAGCCTCAGGGATATGAGGCGGGAGAACTTGTTCTGTATGAGGACACTGGGAGGGTCTCACAGGGACAGTGACCTCGTCCACTCTCCCTTAACACCTGAGAAGATACCAGCAGGTACACCAGGACCACAGGTGAGGACCAGGAGGAGAAGAGTACGAGAAGAGGGGGTACATGAGGCACAGTGTTCACCTTTAACCTGTGTCCCCAGCAGTGGGAGTGCCAGGGGACAGAAAGGTCAACAAAAATAGCCCTGTTCTCAAGAGACAGGAACGGAGGCGTCTTGTAAGATGTGCAATCTCAGAATCTTTTTAACCTGACCCAGCCTCCCCCAGTATTTCTTTTTTTCTTTGGTAGGCCTTTGCAAAGTCATGTTACATTTCATTAAAGTCACTGATTTCAAGCTCCCTTAAGCCCAATATGTGCTTCCGTTTTTAAAAGGCAACATCCACAATCCTAATGATACCTGTGAACAAACCTCGGTCAAAGGGCAGGACCAGGAGCGAGCCGGGCACTGATTTATCCTTTCTTGTAGGTTTCATGTGACCAGAAGACAAACAGTGAATTTGACTTGTTTTTGTTGCTGTCAAACCTGGTAAATGAAGTGGAAACATACTAGTCCACTGTTTCTGGAGCTCACAGATGTGTCAGGGGTCAAGCAGCAATTCCAGGTCTGAGGCGGGCGTGGGGTCTGTGTCCTTTGCCTGCTGGGCTCTCTTATTACCCCGAAAATGCCTGTCCAGCTAAACCAAGTACTCGAGGTTACACTCAGCATTATGCACGTTCTCTACACACAGTTACACACAGCTGTGGGTTTGTCTTGTTGCTAAAGTTGAAAAGTTAGGGTTGCTGTCAGCTGCAGGGACAGCAGTGGCTGGCATTCACTGTAAAACCAAGGGTCAGTGGGTATAGATTTTCTCTGAGTCTCTAGGACCCAGCTGGGACCCCGTGAGGCTTCATCTACCCACCCTCTCCACACGGGATCTTGCAAGGCTGCTTGTTTCTACTTCACTACTCATCATAATCAGGTGTTTACCATATTTGTTATAAAAATAACTAAAAATTATCAAATGTGTATTATGTGCTGGAAATTCTATTTTATACATAATTATTTGTAAAAATTACCATTCACGGATCACATGTCCGCACACAGAGCTGGTGTGGGTCAAGAGCCCTGGTCTATATGGACATTACATTTCTCACATAATTCTACCAATCCCACGACTTGCATCACCCCTGTTTATGGATGAGGAAATTGATCTTCCAAGGGGCTCACTGAACTGCCCAGCCTCACAGCTGAGACTCAAAGTCATTGCAATCCGCCCCACATGCATCCTACATTTCCCTTTGCATTTCTTTTTCCTCCCTTGCTCTATAATTGTGCAATGCGGTAAAGGCCACGCTATGCCCACAGCTGGTTAACTAGCTGAATTTCCAAAATCAGGCCCCGACAGGAGAAGGTGCCTGGGCCATAGCCGTGTTTACTAGGGGGTTGCAAAAGAAGGCTACAATATTTTTGAGGATAGGAATTAGGAAACAGTGAAATGGGGTTTGCACACACCAGTCACCTCGCCGACCCTCTGCTCACAGTGAACCAAGAGTTACAGGGAAGAAAAGTCTCACCCACCACGACGGCTAACGTACAGCACTGGGGTTGATTCCAAAAAACAGCTGCTTGAACAAACTCAGTGGACACATTGCAGGAGCCTTCTGTGTGTGTATCTAATTTCCATACCCTGGTGGATTTCTAGCCAGTTCAAGTTGGCAGCCCAGAAATCCAAGTTTTGCTGTGTGCTTGCTATTTAATACCTAGCCTTGTCCCCAGCTGTGTTCTGCAGACCTGTAAACATGGAGCAAAATTCCAATAATGTAGGCGAGGGAAAAGCATCCAGCCCTGCCGTGTCGCTGACATGCCTATTGGCATCCTAAGCGGAGTTAAAAGTCGGAGGGCTGGGTTGGACCCCCAGTTCTGCCACATACCAGCTCTGTGACCTTGGAGAATGGCTTTATCTTCCCCGAGCCTCAACTTCTTAACTTATCAAAGGGACAGATACCACCCAGGACTCCCGTAAGGGTTAAGTAAGGCAGTGTGTGTGAAATCCAGGCTGCCAAGCTTCTCTGACATTTCTCCAGCACATACAGCTAACCACTCCTCTTGGCTTCCTCTTTGTCTCACACATGTTTCTCAGGACTCTGTGCAGATAGCACAGCACTTGATAATGACCTGTTTCCCGAGATCCTCGGTTCCTGCTGCTGGCACGTGGAAAAGCACTGGAGAGATAAATAGGCATGCATCCCCCAAAGGAGCTCCAGTCTAACATGAGAAATTGATGTCAGTGCAGATATTATCAGTGCAAGCATCAATGCTGAGAGTTGTTGTCGATGAAGGAACAGTGACCAGGAAAAGCCAAGAACAGAGGATGATTCCCTCTGTCTGAGAATGTCCAAGACATTGTCTGACAATTTCTTACACTTCTAAAGGAAGTGATACATGAATTGAGCCCTGAGGGTTGAGTTGAATGTGCTAGTCTGAGAAATATCACAAAGGGTTCTGCCCAAGCCACTGAAGGACAGAAAGAGCACAGAGGAAGGAGGAGCCATCTTGAATTTGTCACAGGGAGGAGCGTCTAAGTCAAGCCTTGGCTTTGCGCTGGGAAGTGAAACACTGTGTTTCTCACTGAAGAGTGAAAATCAGTGGTCATTAGAGTCCTTGATGGTCCACATCACAGGGATGTGAAGGGCACTGAGAAGCTTGGACTTCTTTCTGGAGAATGTGTTCTTGTTCAAGGGGAAGAAAGGAAAATAATTTGTGCTTTCATAGATAATCTGGACTCATGGGGGGGGGGCAGACAAAAGATGATGGCACTTGACCCTATGGCACATTGAGTAATTGAGTAAGAAATCACCTTTTTCATGTTCGCGGCATGAATGGATAAAGAAGGTGTGTGTGTGTGTGTGTGTGTGTGTGTGTGTGTGCATTTGCTGGAATGTAACCCAGCCATGAAAAAGGAGATCCTGCCATTTGTGACAACATGGAAAAAACTGGAGGGCATATACTAAGTGAGATAATCCAGGCAGAAGAAGACAAATATTGTATGATGTCACTTATATGTGGAATTAAGAAAAAAAGAAAGAAAAAGAAAATCATTGAACTCAGAGAAACACAGAGCAGACTGGGGGTTGCCAGGGGCCAGGGGTGGGGGAAAATGTGCAGATGTTGGTCATCCTGTAAGTTTTTATTTGCAAGATGAATACTTTCTGGGGATCTAATATACAGCATGGTGATTATAGTTAATTATGCTGTATCATGTATTTGAAATATTCTAAGAGAGCAGATCTCAAGCCTTCTCTCACACACACATAGAGTAACTACATGGAGTGATGGATACTTAGGTAAGTATTGTGGTCGTCATTTTACAATGTACATGTGTATCAAATCGTCACATTGTTCACTTGAAATGCATACAATCTTATTTCTCAATTATACCTCAGTAAAGCTGGGGAGAAAAGTCAATTGTAATCAATCACAGAAATGTGTTCTTCTGGCTGATGATTAGTGAGGCGGGGGCATGGATGGCACCCAATGTTGGCCAATAAACTGTTAGAACAGAACTTGTTATTTCTGAGAAAGATTTCCCCTCTTCTTAAAAGAGACACAGAGAGAAGCTATCCCTTGCTATGGGTTGAATTGTGTCCTCCAAAAAAATATGTTGAAGTCCTAACTCCCAGGACCTCAGAATGTTACCTTATTTGGAAATAGTGTCATTTTGCAGATGTAATTAATTAAGTTCAGATGAGGTCATTCTGGAGTAGGTTGGACGTCTAATCCAATATTTCTGCTGTTCTCATAAGAGAGGAGAAGAGACACAGAGAGGAGAGCGCCATGTGAAGAGACAGAGACACACGGGAACAAGATAACCATGTGGTGCTGGGGAGCAGGCTGAAGCAATGCCCTGTAAGCCAAGGATGCCCAGGCTTGCTGATAAAGCCCAGAGAGGAGAAGAGGCAAGGAGGGATTCTTTGTTACAGGTTTCAGAGGGGCCGTAACTCCCAGCCTCCAGAACTATGAGACAATGGACCCGTAGTCGGTCCTTTGTTATAGCAGATCTAGGACTCTAGCCCCCGTTGTTGGACCTCATTGTTGGGTCTGTGTGTGACGCAGGCTCTGAAGCAGCCATATTGAACTTGGAGGAGGGCCGGCCTGGCACATTCTAGAAATGATAGGGAAGATAGGCAGAAAACAGAAGGAACGTATATCCGTGGTGCCCTGACTGAGCTGATTCACCTGGGGCCTCTCTGCCATTCTGCTCCTTGCAGTGTGATGTAATGTATCACCCAGTCCATCATCTGACTTGGGGTTCTTATCATTTTCAGGTGAAAATCTCCTGTTATAGTCGGGTTGAAGCTGCCTGGCCCGGTGAGCCGTACCTCACACCATCTGGAGGGGCTTTCTAACCTGGCACTCTGCAAAGACAACAGAAGAAGGTTTTGAGGATTACATGCTGTCATTCTTTATGAGAATTTTGTGTGATTTCTGAATGTGCTGATACGTAACGAGTTCAATGTCACTTTCCATTTTCTCTCCTAAACTAACGTAGGCTGCTGGGGATTTGTGTCTGTGCCGGACCACACTGGCTTCTCCATTGTCTTCTGGCCTGTCCTATCCCCTTACCTCGGAGCTGTACTAAAAAGGGCACTTTTGTTTCAGTGCCTTCATCTGTATGAAGCCACATATTCTCCTCAACACTCGGCTAACAAGCAGTCATTAATAAAGTGTGTTTCTGCGGACAGCCTTGCTGTCCTCCCTTACCCTCTGCAAGCGGCCAGCTCTCTGCTTGACGTGTTGTGAACAAAGGTGATGGGACGAGCGCAGCACCCACGTGGCTGTTATGGCACCATTCTCCCTACCCCGGGACAGTGTCTTGAGGTGACAGGGTGATGGAAAGGGCAGAATAAGCCCCTCTGGAAGGGAAGGAGCATCTCTTGCTTGGAGCTATAGTGGAAAAATGGATCCTCCATTCAGCAGATCCGTAGCCCTGCCTGGGTCATGCCAGTGTCCCCCTGTGGGCCATCACCAACTCCTGTAACACAGACCCAACTCAGACATGTGGCTGTTTCACCATTTTGTGTCCCATATCGTGTGGGGACACACAACACCGTACAGAGAGGGTATCACTATCTGGTGAATGTGGACAGGGCACGTGCCTCTTGCCATGGAGTTTACACAAGTAACAGAGAAGAAAATAGAAAAATAGAAACAATAGAAAAAAAATACAGCAGACACCGTCATTATTCACAATTTACAGATGTCAAGTCCGAGGCACCAAGGGGTGGAATATCTTGCCCAAGATTGCACAGCCGGCACGTGGTTGAACCCTGTGTTGGTATTTCTTGGCTACGTATTTTAGGCAAGGTGGACCAGAGCAAGCAGAACTGATGGAAGGCCAGAGAAGGAGGGAAGACATTGCAGGCCAGGAGATCAGCTCCGAGCATGAGGAGGAGAAAAAGCTGGGATTTCTGTTTCTCTCCTGAGATGAAGATGCACTTTATTCATAAATTAAAAGACTGCAGAAAACGCAAGGCCTGGGAATCCCAGAGACCTGAGTCTCACAAACCTGATCATTGTGAACAGAAAGAAGAGCTACCTTTGAAAAAGGCCCCCTATGTCAGACCCCGCGCTGGGGGCCTGTGAATGACCTCATTTCTCCCCGTGCACCTGTCTCAGGCAGAGAGGCGGGAGCACGAGAGGGCCAAGAGAGTTGCTCCAAGTGTTATAGGCAGGAAGGTCAATGAAAGGGCTAGAACCCAGGCTGGCCTGATGCCTGGGGGTGGCGTGTCCCTGCTCACTTAGCTACCCACCAGGGGAGTGTTTCCCATGGCCCAGATGCTGCATACAGCTGCCTGGCCATGGCTTATCCAGGGGCCTTGCCTGCCAAAAGATTTCGGCTCCCCGTGGGGAGCTCCTGAACCCCAAGTCCTCCCAGGGGGTCTGTTTCCTCTGGAGCTTGACTGTAATGTGCCCGCCTTCCTGGGTCCCAGGGGCCAGGTGTGGGGGGTAGGACCCAGGCAAGCTCAGCATCTGGAAAAGTGGTGACACTCCATGGTGTGGGCAAAAGCGCGTTCACCCAGTGTCGCTACCGAGGGGCTGGGTTCTGTGTGTCCGAGAAGAGAATGCACAGGCAGATGCCTGGAGATCTGCCTGGATCTTTCTCTCTCGTTTGATTTCCCCATCTTACTGTCTTGACCTCCCTTGCTCTGTCTCTCAGCATTCAGGAGAGTCTCGATAAAAATGTGATTTCTCTCTTTGCATTGTTTCTTGAATTGTTCTTTGTGTTTGTAAAATATGCCGAGGCCGCTGGAGGAGAAAACCACAGTCCGGCTTCGTGCTGGTCTGCCAGGAAGGCAGGTAGATGGACAGACACAGGAGTGCATACGTCTCTCTCTCTCTGTCTCTGTCTCTCTTCCCCTCTGTCTACCATCTGGTATCCTCCAGGTAACTACTTTGGAATAAAAAGGGAAGTCTGGAGCTTAGAGCTGCCTCCCTTGTCCCAGGACCCTTCTATCAAGCCACATCCCAGAATGTCTCCGTCCTTGGAAGACTCTTCAGGGAGCAAACCTCCCGGGGCCCAGTGAAAGTGTACCCACCAGGTCTTTTACTGTTACTTTTATTTTTGTAAGGCCGAGTTCAACACTGTTGGTGGCACGGAAAGAAACCACTGCCACCAGTTGAAAAGTTAATTATGGATTGCCCCTTGAAATAAAACATCAGTTTTATTGGAAGTGGAGGGATAAATAAAAACAGCTGCCCAGGGAATGGCATGAAGCCACTGTGACGAACCCCATGATGTTCTACTTAGAGGAAACATTCCTTTTATTTCATTTTTTTAAAGCCCGAGTCGGCTGTGTAAAAGTCATCATCCTTTCATGTGGGACAAAAGAGGATTTGGAAAGGGACTTTTCTTAAATCTGTGCATTGAAAATGCAGCTTATGGGAGGCTAAGAAAATACATTTTGCCTTTTCTTATGGTGGGTTCCTCTTAATTGTGACTTTTATAAACCCCTTCTGTAGCCATCGTAACCATTCAATTAACTAACTTCATTTCTGTATGATGAAAAGAGCCTCTCTCCCTGAACATACGGCAATTATTAGAATGTCTCTAAAGTCTTTTTTGGTAGTGATATGAGAGTCTTCTAGATAAAATAAGGTTTGATTTATAAAATCCTAAAATATACGTGAATGTGAGATCTATAAATAAATTCTCTATAGTAGATGCAAAATCTCATTATAAATAACAATTTTATTAGCATAGCCATTGAGTAAAAGCCCTTATGATGTTAATGTTAACAAAATTAAACTCTGGCTATTTTATTCAATGAATGATTCCCGAGCTCTAAGGACCAGGCACCACGCTAGGTAATGAGGCTGTATACACAACGTGTGTGTTTGTGGGTGGGTGTGCTTTTTCTTCAAGGGTTCACATCATCGTGGCAAACTACCTACTTTCAGCTAAATTAACACAACAGTGAAACTAAGAGTGATGAAGGACGTTCAGTACGCAGCCTCTATTCTCAGCATTTTATATGTATTACCTCGTTACATCTATTTACACCTATTATTCTCACCTCCAGTCTAAGAGGTGAGCACTAGTGTCTTCACTTTGCAGGTAAGCTCTGAGGGCGGACAGGGAAAGCAGATGGTCCGTGTTCACCCAGAGAGAACTGGGTTAGCTGGGTAGACAGTGCAACACAAGTAAAGAAACACACACACGCACACGCACATTTACATACACACACATACATATGAACTAAGGGACATTTACGTAGGTATGAGAGCCATAATGTAAAAAGCCATTGGTTATATTTTGAAGGACTGAAAAACACTTCACCGAAGAGGAAACTCTCAAACAGATCGTGGCAAAGATAAGGTTGGGTGGAGAAAAATATTCCAAGGAGAAGAAATGGAGACCAGAGGTTGCAAAAAGATAAGCATTGGAGGGTTTTTTTAATAAAATCACCAGGAAAGGGGCGCCTGGGTGGCTCAGTCAGTTAAGCATCTGCCTTCGGCTCAGTCATGATCCCACAGTCCTGGGACTGAGCCCCGTATCGGGACCTGGGACCAAGTCCCTGCTCAAAGGGGTGCCTCCTTCTCCCTCTCCTCCTGCTGCTCCCCCTGCTTGTTCTCTCTCTCTTAAAGAAATAAATAAAACCTCTACAAAATTTTTTAAAAGAAAATAAAATCACCAGCAACAACAAATAAGAGCCCAAAGCACAAAAATGCCTGAATGGCAAATTCTTATTTTTTTAATAATAATTTTTTATTATATTATGTTAGTCACCATACAGTACATCCTTGGTTTTTGATGCAGTGTTCCATGATTCGTTATTTGCGTATAACACCCAGTGCTCCATGCAATACGTGCCGTCCTTAATACCCATCACCGGCCTGTCCCATCTCCCACCCCTCCCCTCTGAAGCCCTCGGTTTGTTACCACGAGAGACTATGGACTCTGGGAAACAAACTGAATGGCAAATTCTTGTATCATCGCAATGGACAGTGGGTCATAAAAAGTTGGGTTTTAGAATAATTTGAACACTTGCAAAAATGTCTACAACACAAAGTTGAGTGAAAACAGCAAATATAAAAGTTTATATTCAGTGCAATCTCTATAATGTAAATAAACACAATCACACATAAAGAATTCTATGGGACAAGTAGAATTTTTTTTTCATAATTGTGAGTTTCTGGGTGATTTGTATTTTACCTCTTTATTTTTCTGGAGTCCAAGTTTTGTTGTTTTTTTTTTTTTTCATAATGGTCAAATAGTTCTTGGTAATCCAAAAAATCATGAAAATACAAAGTCAGTTAGTAAATAATTAAGAGACCTTGTATATTTTGTCATCCTTTTCCTGGCTTTGATATGCGAGAAACTTACATCATTCAGAAAATAAATATTATGTAGCCAGAAAACAACTTTAGGCACAAACGATCAGCCTAACTTATAAAATGTGATTCCCTTAGTCCTGGGCAGATTATGGTCCTGTTGTCTGTAGAATGTAAGTTAGAAATATCCTATGACCCAGTAATTCCACTATTGGGTTATTCAAAAAAATTATATGCATTATAACTTGAAAAGATATATACACCCCTATGTTTATTGCAGAATTACTTACAATAGCCAAGATATGGAAGCAACCCAAGTACCCATTAATAAATGAATGGATTAAAAAGAAGTGGAATATAAACAATGGAATATTACTCAGCCATAAAAAAGGATGAGGTCACCCCCCACCCCCAGTTTGGACAGTGTGGATGGACCTGGAGGGTATTATACTAAGTGAAATAAACCAGACAAAGACAAAGACCATACAATGTCACTTATATGTGGAATCTAAAAAACAAAGAATAAAAAAGAATAAACAAACAAAAAGCAGAATCAGACCTCTAAACACAGAGAACACAGAGATGGTTGCCAGAGGGGAGGCGGATGGGGGATGGACAAAGTGGGTGGTGGGTATAAGGGTGAGGGAGACACAAGCTCCAGGTTATGGAATGAATAAGTCACAGGAATAGAAGACACAGTGTAGGGAACACAGTCAACGGTATTGCAATCATGTTGAATGGTGACAGAAGGACGTTACCCTTGTGGCGGGTGTAGCATAATGTACAAAGTTCTTGAATCCCCATGTTGTGCACCTGGAACTAATGTAACTCTTGTGTCAACTGTGCTCAAATTAAAAAAAAAAAAAAAGAATGTAAATCAAAGCTGTCTTCTGCCTATGGTGTTTCAGTAGGTGGAGATTACAAGGGGGGGGGATATTGAATGTGACTGTGACTGTAACCACACATCAGTAGTCGGTAGAACAGAGCTCTGGAAGAGGGTGGGGAAAATGGGCGGTTCCATAATTTACCATGGCTGGTAGGATAGTAGGATGTGATTATGGAGTTTGCAATAGGATCTGGAAGCAGAGACAGGACTTTGAGCCAGGTGGATTACCTGAATTACTCAGGCTCTCACTCCCCACCCACCTTCCCTCCTCCCTCTCCCTCCCTTCCCCTCCACCACCTTCCTCTCTCTGCCTCTCCCTCTCCCTCTTCCCCTCCCCACTTCCCTTCAATCCCTTCTGTCTCCCTTCCTCACCCCTCCCTTCCCCTCTCCTCCCTATCATCCCTCCCCTAGCTTCCCTTCTCCCCCCTTCCCCTCCCTCCCTTTCTGCCCCTCTCTCTTCCACCCCCTCTCCCTCCCTAACCCCCATCCAATTGAAGATGACTTTCTGAGATTTGTCCCAAATCACACAGCCAGTTAGTGGCCTCTGTTCCTTCTCCTGTTTGCATTTTCTATAATCCACAAGTGATTCTGGCAACCCCTTTCTTCCTTTGTAGCATTTCTTTTTATTCTTTCCTTGTTTTTAATGCATTCATGTCCTAGAGTGCACGTGTGCATTCGGAGCTCCGTTTCTGCGCCATTTTTCAAATTGCGTGCAACACCTCTTTCCCACTAATACAAGGCATTCCTGAGTAATGAGGGAGAAAAACTTTCCTGACTCTATTTTTCCAATTAAATAGAAGTTAGGCCGTGCAAACAACATGGACTTATCTGAGACTGATTCTTGCCCGTTTGGGGAAGACTCCATAGAGACTCGTTCCCAATGCCTGGAAAGACCAATGGAGCCAAAGCTGGTGTTAAGACAAGTGTGCAGGGCACTTGGTAATTTAAAATTCAGTCTCATCTTCAAAATTTGCAAAGGATTTTTTTTTCACCGTTTTGCAAGTGTACAGTTTAAACCAGCGTTACAACATCGGCACGACATAGAAGGTGAACGGTAACACGGCAGAGAAGACAAGCCGCCAACCAGAACTTCTGTGAGCACAGATACAGAACAACCACAAAAAAGAATCTTTTTAATTTATATGAATTCCACATTATATTAGTCATCATAGTAGCGGTTTATTTTTGGTGACCGTATTCAATTTCTTGTGCATTTTCAACTAGCAATCAAATGGTCAAGGTAACACACACACACACACACACACAACTCTATCGTGTGCTTATATTAAACATTACAGTCCTCAAAGCACTTCAGTTTTTGTCAATTAATTTTCCTCACATTAAAACATGAGAAGGTATGAAATTCATATTAAATTCATATTTACCCAAAGGGAATGTGAGTTATAAAAAAAAACAGGAAAAATAGTGAGCTTAGATAATTTGGATAATTAGCTAATTTCTAAGGCTTGCCTTTTCATAGTATCCATCCATCCACCCACCCATCCACCCAGCCACCTTTCCATGCATCCATTTATCTACTTTTTAAAATTTCTGTGCCTACGTATCTGTATATCTTTTCTTCCTCTAAATAAAAGCAACTGTACATGTGTGTATGATTTGAATACGCATACATAAAATTATCAGTGCATCATACAAACAGGTGCCCCCTTGCCCTTGAGGACCATGATCTAATGATCTGATGGCCGGGATAATGCTAGACGAACTTGAAATTGGCTATCGGCATGCTCTTCTCCTAGTGATACTGTCTTCTTGTAATACTTCAGACCCAGGGGGAATATCTCCCACCTGATAGCTATGACCCTGGGAGGGCCTCACGGGGAATTACATGCAGGGGACAAGGTCAGCCACTGTGGATGCCTGGGTGAGGAAGAGCATTGAGCTGGTGTGTTCCGAAGGAAAAAGCACACACACGGATAAAACATCAGCAGAGACGATATCGGTGTCTCGTATTTTCCTGCATGATACAGTCTTCAAAGCACTCTCCAGCCATCACTCATTCCATCAGTGATTTGTTGAAGGGAGCTACTGGGCACAATGGTTGGGGTCTACGTCGTCTCTGTTTTGCAGAACTGAGCTCAAAGGAGAGCAAAGGGAGCTTGTTCACCTCTGACGTTCATGCAGGGAGAGGAGGAAAACCTCAGGACCACGGGCATTGAGACTGGGGCCCCAAAGTCAGAGGTGGAGGGGGGACCAAAAACAACCTTGGCCCTCTCGCTGGGTCCTTGGGCTGCCTGGGACCCGGCGCTGAAGCACTCTGATGTCAGTGGAGACAGAGCAGGAATAGAACACCCCTTTCACGTGCACAACACGTATTCGTCTAGCCCTTGGATGAGTTGGAAAGCAGGGTTAGAAAGCAGAGTAGGCAGAACTGTGTGACTCCTACCATTCCCACCATTATAGATTCCTTGGACCAGGAGTTGGCAAACTATGGCCAGTGGGCCAACATGGCCCATGCGCTGTCTGTGTAAGTAATGCTTTATTGGAACCCGTTCATTTATATCTTATCTATGGCTGATCTCCTGTGCTCCAGTGGGTCTGTGGCCTGCAGAGCCAAACATATTTACGATCTGGCCCTTTATGGAAAAAGTGTGCCAATCCGTGAAGAAGGACAATTACCCAGGTAGGCAGGTGTCTTGGCTAGGTAGACACCTTCATGTGTCAAGTTCTGAAGGGACACTAAACCTGGCTAGTCTGCCAGATAAATAAAATATTACAGACCTTCCCAGTCAAAGGCACAGAGTACAAGAAAGAAAGAAAAATAATAATAAAAGGTAATCTCCTGGGATTGATCGTTTCAGCCCTGAAGCAAACTGCCTGCATCAGAAGAGCCCTTTCTCAGATGAGCAGTGAGACAGGTGGGGACGGGAACCCACCAGAGCTGACAGGAAAGCCGACTGGGACGGGAGCAGCTGGCGACTCAGGAGGGGGACACTGGAACACCTCGGCTCAGTGTCCCCAGGTCAATGCTGGGAGGGAGGCCCCGGCTCTCTGAATTCAGCCAGCCTTCACTTGCCAGTGTTCTGGCTTTCTGGCTCCCCGATCCCCACTTAAATCTGACTTGGGGCGGCTCCCTGTTCCAGAAGGCTTTGCAACTGAACTGTGATCAATGCATTATTAATGCCAGGAGCCGTTCTGGGGCAACGCTATTCACTCTTGTGCCATCGGAAGGTTCTCACAAGAGAAAGGGAAAAGGAAAAGAGAGGACAGAGAAATGGTAGAAAGGAGGCAGGAAGGAAGAAGGAGAGAGGCCAACCTAAAGAAAAAGTGGGAAAGAAAAGAGAGGCTGGATTTTTTTCTTTCTTTCTTTTTTCTTTTCTTTTCTTTTCTTTTCTTTTTTTTTTTTTTTTTGATGTGTTTGCCTTCACGACTTCGAAGTTCTTGCTAATTCCATCTGTCCACAACAGAGCCATCCACGGCGAGAAAAAGCATTTCCATATGTGCAAATTAGCATCAGCCTCCCTTAATCTGTGCCGTGGTCCTCTGAAGTAGACGGCGAGCTCGCCTGCCAAACCCACTAATGGCATCCGAATAGAGGCATTATTGGCTTGAGCCGCCGTGGGGCTGTTCTCCCCTCCAACTCCGAACCGGTCCTTCTCGCTCTAATTTCCACTCTGTTCTAATGGTGTCACTTTGCTCAACTTCCAGTAAACACCAGGTCCCAGCAGCACCGCTCCCTTAATGAAGGCCCACTTCCCTCCAGACCTGCCTGTGTCCCTGCTGATGACAAGAGGCTCCCGCAGAATCGCGCGGCTGTCACCAGCCCAGCCTGGCTGTCAGGGGTTCCTCAGGGTGTCAGCGGGCCGACCACGCAGAGCCTGTCCTGGATCAGAGGGAGCTGGGACCCTGGCCCCCACTGCGGCCACAGCCCTTCCCTGCTCTCTTCTGGCTGCCCGTCCCAGTCTGAGCCTCGTCCCTCTCCCTCTGCCCACTCCTGCTTCTTGGCACTTTATCCCAGCCCTCATTTATTCTACATACATTTACTGAATTCTTGCGAGGTGTGAGGAAACAGCAGGAAATGGACCTGGGTCCTTTTCTCATGAAACATTTACTCTTGTGGATTTAGCAGACGGAGAAAAGCTATCAGAAGCTTGCGGGGCATTACAAAGTGGCTGCGTAGACACTCCTCCCTCAAGGTGAGATTGTGCCTCCCTTGCCTTGACGGAGCCCCTTCCTTTACCCACCCTATCATGTCCCCTTGGGTGAGCGGTGTGTCCTGTCCCAGCTCTGAGCCCCAGGAGCCCATCCCTGGCATTGTCCTCCTTGGGGGTCCCAGTGAATACTCTCATGCCTGGATGCTATCATTTCCTATGTAAACTCCTTTGGACATGTCCACGTGTCCATCTACTATGGAGTGCATGGGACAGGTGGAACACTTGGAAGGGACGGGCCCTTCAGATCGCTGATTTGGCAACATCTTCCCCCACCCACCACCAACAGATTTTTCTCTCCAGCAGGTGGGAGCTCCCCACTGCTGTTGGATTTCTGTCATTGTTTTTATTGCAAAAGTGAAGCGCCAAGCATACATCGTGACGGAAAGTAAAACATCCCGCCTGTCTTTTTCCTTTTGTCTTTGCCCTTTATTTCGGTCTGGATATCAGGCATGAGAACCGTGAAAAAGTAAAGGTTGGTCATCTCAAAGGCCTCTTGGAGAGGAAGGGGGTCTCATGTGATCAGGGAGACACAGGTGAGTGCTGGATGCTTCCAGATCTCCTCGTTCAGAGATGCCGGGCTGCCCTCTAGCCGTCTTCCTGGCCGTTCCTGCCTTTCCTGATGCCACCTTCAGCCCCACCCAGATCTTCGGCCAATAGAGGAAGTATGATGCCATGATTTTTCTCCTTGAGGATTACAAAGGACCATGGCATCTTCTTCTATGGGTACTCCTGGGTGTGTGCTCCTGCGTGATAGCCCTCCCTCGCCCTTCGTCTGCATGGCCCCAGATTCCCTTCCAAGAAGCTCCATCAACACTGGGGAGAACTTCAGAGAACAATTCAGAGAATTCTGGAATGTGTAGGCTGGAAATGGGAGAGGGGCTCAGAGATCTCCTTTTCTTTCTCTCTGACCTCTTATTTTATGGAAAAGGAATCCGCAAGGAGAGGCATGAGATGAGACAGCGCTTCACCTCAGTGAGGCCTTGGGAAAAAAAAAAAAAATCACATCTTTCTCAGTGTAACAGATTCTGCTCTCCAAGGCCCAGCAGCAGGCTGGAGAGAAAGGACAGAATAGGCAGCTGCCAGCGAGTAGCCCTTGGGCCCACGGATGATTCTGTGTAGGGGGAGGCCTGGCAAGAGTGGATGGGGAATCAAAGGGACAACAGGCTTGGGGTAAAGACAAAGAACTGCTCCCGGACCCTCAGGTCTGTCCAGATCTGAAACCAAGCACCCCTGTGCGAGCGTCACATCATTAGCCTTGTTATGACAATGGAGCTGATGGGCTACCTGCCATCCGCGTGGCGCTCTGTGCACCTGCGCCCATTTCCCACACTGTGCTGTGAGACGGATCCTAACACCGTCCCCATGCGACAGCTGTACGCTCTCACCCACCCCTGACAAATGAGGAAACCAAGTCTCTTTGCGGGGTTTAGCCAACGGAATAAGCGTTCAGGACTGACAGTGAGTAAAGCCACAGCCAGCCTGGACCTACTGCCTTTGAGCTCCAAATCTGTCATTGTCATAACCCTCTACCACCAATGGTGCCCAAGGTGACAGTGGACAGTGATGGGGATGACTGTCTATAGGACTCCACCTTCCACTGGGGGCTCAGGTTGGAGCAAGTGAACAGCCCTCCAGAAAGTTCAGAGCCTGGGCTCACAGGTGAACGGATGGCCCTCTGATCACACAGCTGGTTCATACACAAGCTGGAGTGAAAGCTTCTCGTGATTTCCAACCTGTGACCTTTCCAAGGTTATTCCAAGTGATTCCGCACTTCCTCTGCCGGAAGCGCTCTTCTCCTCTTCTATGTCCTATGATTCTTCATAGACGCTAATTTAATTACCAAATATATTTAGGAGAAGGTTGTAAACTCAAAACAACTATCAGCTTCTCAATCCCTCATTCCCAGGGATCCTCCCCACACCTTGCAATTCTCAAGCTGATCTGTAATTTGTATTACCTCTCCTGTATTCTCGACTAGATCATGAACATTTCGAGGGCAGGACCTAGGACTTCAGTGTCTTAAACAGCTCTGTTCCTGGTGCAATGTGGATGCTAAGGGAAGGGAAGGGAAGGGAAGGGAAGGGAAGGGAAGGGAAGGGAGGGAGGGAGGGAGGGAGGGAGGGAGGAAGGAAGGAAGGAAAGAAGGGAGGGAGGGAGGAAGGAAGGAAGGAAAGGGAAGGGAAGGCATGGGACGGGAAGGAAAAGAAGGGAAGGGAAGGGAAGGGAAGGGAAGGGAAGGGAAGGGAAGGGAAGGGAAGGGAAGGGAAGGGAAGGGAAGGGGAGGAAGAAAGGAAGGGAGGGAAGGAAAGGGAAGGGAAGGCATGGGACGGGAAGGGAAGGGAAGGGAAAGGAAGGGAAGGGAAAGAAAAATATACCAACTTATTAGAAACCTATTGCCTTAGGATATCTAAATGTTCTCTCCCATTGCCCACAAGACTTCGCCCCTGGTCTAAGGAGGTAACCACACCTGGTGACCTCGTCAGCTCAGATGTGAGGAGGTCCCCGGGGTTGCTGATCGTGACTCGCCTGGTGGTGCCCCCAACAAAACCACAGCCTCTTGAACATAGCAGACTCCATATGCTAGCCCCTAGTCTGCTAAATCACCAGCCAGCCTAAATTTGAAACATTTCTAAAGTGTTATACAATGTTGCAATAATGTTTTTACAAAACAAAGGCTGAGTTACTGGAAGCCATTTTCGACCAATCAGCATCTTATTGAAAGAGGAGCCCTGATGGTACCATTGGTGACACAGTGTAAAAAATATACATCTATGTATCACAGTCAAGGCTCAGCCGGGAAACATCTGCTTTGTAAGGAGGGAAGGCGTAGTGAGGGGCTGTGACTGAAGGGGAGCTAGAGAGGGGACATGGAATGTGGGTGGAAAATGGTTTAAGACGAGGGAGTTGAAAGCATATCTGAGTCAAGTAAGGCTCCAATCTTGGATCCTAGGGACCCACTGTACTGAGAAAAGATGATAGATAAGTTTAGGTGCTGGTTAGGAAAATTATTTGGTGTCTTAGGTCACAGTCAGACTTGATTCACATGGGAATCAGATGACTCACAATGCTTTGTGTTCTTGGGCAAAGTTAGCAGTGGTAGCGTCTCCAGAAATGGAGGGGACAGCTGTACTCTAGTCTGTGCCAGGCTTGGCACACTTTGTACTTAATTCTGAGCACCGAGCTTCATGGAGGACATGCAGGAGAGAATCCTCAGGAGGAGGGGCTGAGATGCAGAAAGCATGAAAAATCAGGGCATGTAAAGGAAGAAGAAGAAGAAGAAGAAGAAGAAGAAGAAGAAGAAGAAGAAGAAGAAGAAGAAGAAGAAGAAGAAGAAGAAGAAGGAGAAAGAAGGAGAAGGAGAAGGAGAAGGAGAAGAGGGAGAGGGAGAGGGAGAGGGAGAGGGAGAGGGAGAGGGAGAGGAAGGGGAAGAGGAAGAGAAAAGAAAAGAAAAGAAAAGAAAAGAAAAGAAAAGAAAAGAAAAAAAAAAAAGACTATAAAAGTCAACCCGGAAAGAAAATACTGACTTTCGGGGATATGGATTATCTTCAAATAGATAAAGTAGTATCATTGTATTTCCTCAAAATTTCTTTTTGTGGGGGCGCCTGGGTGGCACAGCGGTTAAGCGTCTGCCTTCGGCTCAGGGCGTGATCCCGGCGTTATGGGATCAAGCCCCACATCAGGCTCCTCCGCTATGAGCCTGCTTTTTCCTCTCCCACTCCCCCTGCTTGTGTTCCCTCTCTCGCTGGCTGTCTCTATCTCTGTCGAATAAATAAATAAAATCTTTAAAAAAAATTCTTTTTGTGGGGATTTCAATTCAAGCTTCCACGGTATTTTAAAATACTTATGTTTAAATAGGTAATTGCGGGGTGCCTGGGTGGCTCAGTCGTTAAGCGTCTGCCTTCGGCTCAGGGCATGATCCCGGTGTTATGGGATCGAGCCCCACATCAGGATCCTCTGCTATGAGCCTGCTTCTTCCTCTCCCACTCCCCCTGCTTGTGTTCCCTCTCTCGCTGGCTGTCTCTCTCTCTCTCTGTCAAATAAATAAATAAAATCTTAATAAACAAATAAATAGGAATTGCAGTTGATAGTTAATACTGCAAAGGTGCGTGCCTCTCTCTCCTTTATGAAGCTTTGCTCTTGAGCTCTGCAGCTCTCTGCAGCTCAGTGGGGACCAGGCAGGAGGGGGTGCACACACGCTCATGCTCGTGTATGATTTTTGAATTATTTTTACACAGGTGGGAATACACCATGCACATGTACCTCTGAACGAATTTTTAATCCATTTTTCAACAGGTAGAACATTCCGTCCTCAGTGTGCTGTGTGTGTTTGTGCGAATATGTTTGTGTGCATATATTTGTGTATATATTTACATATGAAGGGATGAAGCATATGTATAAATGATACGTTTGCATATATACGCGGAGACAATATATGAAGAATGAAATTCTCATCTCTTCATTCTTTTAAACAATTGTCTACTGTTCTACTCTGTGTGCATACGTGTGTCACAAAATTCCATAATGAATATTTAGGTCGTTGACTAGTTTGATCCACACTGAGCATCGCGATAGCTATCTTTACACACTCATCTTTACACACTCTCCCATCAAATCACTATGTCAGAGCGCTGTGAGTGTCACCTCTGGTCGGGTGGCTGTCCCTTGTGCTCCCAGCAGTGCCGATGTCCTGAGCTCAGCTCCCGGTCTGCCCCCACAGTGTTTCACGAGACCCCTTGATCTCTGCCAACCTGACAGATAAAAATAGCTCACTATACTTGCCATTTGGATTCCTCTTATCATGCATAATGTTTGCATTTTTTCCCACACTTAAAAGACATTTGTATTTCCTTCATAAACTCCCTGCTCTCATCTTTTCTTCACTGTCTCCTAAACTCCTTGTAATTCCTTGAATGACTAAGTACTGAAGAAACTGACCAAGCTTCTTTGTCCCATCGTCTAGACCATGAAATACTGTGGAAAGTGTACAAATGTGAGCGAACGCATACCTCTTCTCTTTTCTGTGGACACGGAGCGGCTCACAGGAGGGGATCATGTGCTTCTCCTCTCGTCTCCACCCTGGATTGGGGCTGGGACTTAATCAAGCCACGGCCACTCTGGGCCTTCACTCCCCCCAGGTGGCCACAGCCAGCAAGAGGTTCATGATGGGGCGAGATGCTAATGAGAGGGTGAGAGTGCAGAAGAATATTTGCATACTGCGTCTCTGTGTGTGCTTCTGGGCTGATGCTTGGCCAGTTGTAGGGAGGAGCAGAATGGACCCGGCTTCACTTATGCCCGTTTCTTCTGGGCTCATCAGTGGCCTCCTAGATGTTCAACGACAAAGGCCACGGATTAGGCAAAGGGCGTGACTTAGGAACACCGGCCGGACAGCTTCTCACACCAAGCCCCTTGATGCAGCAATGTGTATCTCTCAGACCTGGTGGCTCAGGGGTCCAGTGGTGAGTAGATCCATTCAGTATCTCTCACCCAACCCCCTCCCCAGCCTCATCCCTGAGTCTGACCTCTCAAAACCAGAGTCTCCTGGGAGCATTGTCTAAAACCCACCCCCTCGAAGCCAGGGGAGCACTCCCGGTACTTGATTACTCCAGTCTTCACTGGGCTGAGGTGGGTTCCAAGCAGAGCAGCCGACTGTGGCCTCAGTCTGAATCTCTGTTCCAGCTTTCCCTGTTTCAGGACTTATGAATTATTAACGAGCCCTCTGTTTGTAATGCCGGGCTCTCCGCTTCCTCCAAATTAAATTACTGAGGGATATATTTGATTATAAACATACTTAGTAAATGTTTTCATTGTTGCTTTCTGTAGCTTCCTTTGTACTAAAGTGTTATAATGTCAAAAAGTCAACCGCAAACATCTACAGCCTGCCGTGGAAAACCATTTAAAGCAAACTCTGGGCAAATTAAGTAATCAGAAATGAAAACCACTTTAGGACAATAGTGAATATAATTTGTCATCTCTCAAAAAAGGGGGGCACTTCTTCCAGCAGCTGAACATTTCTGGAAAGAGGACTGAAATTGACATACGAAATTGGAGTCAAGGTCCACAGCCTTTCCTCTGTCTACTTTTGTGACCTTGAACGAGGCAAGGTCCCTCCGTGCCTCTCTTTATTCATCTGCGAAGTGGGACTAATAAGTCAGTGCTGCCTACTCCATAAAGTCTTTAAGAAAAGCTGACTGACTGTAAGTGATCCCCAGGCCTGAATGCTAAAGCAAACTAAGCAAAGGTGGAGAGATGCACTTGACCAAGCAGTGAACAATGACTGTGTGCTAACAGGGCCGTCCATTAAGGGCTTCATGGGTCCTGTGGATGAATATCACACAGCCCCTGTCTCCTGGGGGCCACTGCGTCGTAGAAGGGCATGCGCACAGAATAATCATCGGGGCTCAACTGGGAAAGTCTAGCTGTGCACATACAAGCCGACCATTCTAAGCAAAGAAGACGGCGGTACGTTAGTTATGCTGGGGAGGAGAAGGGCCTCTGGAACAAAAGTCCACCCCTGGGGGCCCCTGGGTGGCACAGCGGTTAAGCGTCTGCCTTCGGCTCAGGGCGTGATCCAGGCGTTCTGGGATCGAGCCCCACATCAGGCTCCTCCGCTATGAGCCTGCTTCTTCCTCTCCCATTCCCCCTGCTTGTGTTCCCTCTCTTGCTGGCTGTCTCTATCTCTGTTGAATAAATAAATAAAATCTTAAAAAAAAAAAAAAAAGAAGTCTACCCCTGATTTGATCTCGAAGAGAAAGATGATAAAGATTCTCTTGGGTGGAGAAGAAAGGCCCCAGAGTTGCAGGAAGGGAGAGCAGTGTGTGCACCAGCCAAAGGGTCCGGGAGAGCCCTGAGTGGCAGACCCAGCCGCACAGCAGTAGCGTGTGGGGTGGTGTGGAGAGAGCAGAGCCGAGCGAGATCAGCCGGGACCGACTCTGGGGGCCTTGAATGACGCCTTGAAGTTCGGATTCTCTTCCATAGCTGATGGGAACCACTGGGACCTTTAAGTAACAGATGGTCATCACAACTGTCGTTTAGAAAGATAACTTGGTGAAAACTGGCAGCAGTGAAGCGGGGAGAGAACGGGTTGGAGAGCCAGCGAGACCTGAGTTTGACTTCTTCGCAGCTGTGTGACTCACCCGCTCCGTGGCCCATGTTGTTCATCCGCACTGTGGAGAAGATAAGGCTTGAGTTGTTGCAGGGATAAAGGAGACCACATGGGTAAAATTTCAAGCCCTGTGCCTCACACAGAAATAGAGGACTATTCGTTTTTGTTTCCCTTTCCCTATGGAAATTCTGATCTTTTGTTCCCCATTAAGCAGAGGAGGAAAACCCTAAGAACAGACAGGGATACAGTGACACCATGTGACCACGTGTAAGTCACGTTTACTTTCCCAGCCTCAGTTTCCCTGAATAACATGAGAGCTTTGGACCAGATGCGTTTGGAGGATCCATCTAGCCCTAACTGCGTGTCGTGATAGCAAATGGGCACGTGGGAGCCAGAGCTCGTTTAACCGGACGGGAGTCCAGGGGCCCTTCTAAGACCCTAGCATGACAAATGGCATTTAATACAGGCTACAAAGGCACCAGATGCAGACTCTAATGAAAAGAAAATGGTGTCTCCATATCTTTACAAATTAACTCCATCTATCTGCCCAGCCTGTGGAGCTGAAGTTACAGTCTGAAATTCAGTGACGCTTATGGTTCACACATGCTCTTTTATTCATTTTTTTCCTTCAACAAACATTTACTGAGCACCTACTAATGCCAAGAACCGTCCTGACCCCTGCAAATACCAGGATGAAAGAGGGTGTCTTTGAATGGAAGTTAACTACTTCCCCAACCTCACCAGAACCCCTGCAAGGCCTCGGTGATGTGTCATCAGCTTCTGCTGACACGGGGCCAGCACGCTGCCTGTCGGACAGTAAGGCAGCCAAGGCATGGCTGCTGGTCATGGGGGTGGACATGGGGCTGGACATGGGGTGGTCATGGAGGTGGACATGGGAGTGGTGGCCATAGGACTGCTCATGGTCTTGGCACGTGTGTTGTCCTTGCTGGTGGCGCTGGTGGTAAAGGCGATCGGGGTTCTGCACGGCCAGCAGTGCTCATGGTGGTGTGGCTGGTCATGTTGGCGATGACTTCATGCTGGGCCATGAGAATTACTTTGTCGTTCTTGTTATTGTCGATGCCAAAGCTTTCTAAATAATCCTATTTTTTTCACAAATGAATACACGTTTGTTGTAACGTAATATAAAAGTACCCAAGAGAAGAAGGTGAAAACCACCCACAGTCGCACTACCGAGATATTAGTAGCGTGATCACACGTAACGCCATTATTAAGCTTTGATACACACGCTGTTGATGGTGCACGTGCATTTTATAGACAACATACTGCTTTATAACCTGTTTTTTCATTCCATCAGGACATCATGCCCTTTCCAAGACTACAAGGACATAGATCACAGACATCATTCCTTTTTAATCAATAATTTCTATGCTCAATCTTGACGACGTCCCACTATTCCACTGTTAGAAACTAATACTTTACTTCAACAGTGGTTGAGCATCTATTTCCTAAGTCACAGTGGTGGGTGAAAACTCTAGAAGGGAAGGATGGAGTTTCCAGTCAAAGCCCATTGAGACATGGGTGACATTGGAGCGGTTCCTTTATCTCTCATGGAGACTCAAGTTCTTCTGCAAAATGGGGGTAAAATGGCTACTTCCTAGGGCATTTCAAGACTTAAATATAATGTTGTATATAAAACTCTGAGCCCTCTGACACAGACACGGTGGAGACTGAAAGAGGTTTTCTGACTTATGCCCCACCCCCACACCTCACTGTGTCACTTTAGCTCTTAGCTCACTCATTTGGAAAACGGGCTGAATCATTAGTAGAAAGACATTCATCTTCCAACTCAGGAGTAGAAATGCCAAATGGACCTGGAAGACCCAATCTTTCCATGGTTACTACTTTCTCGCTTTCTCTCTCTCTCTGTCTCTGCCCCCCTCCACCCTGCTGCTGTGCCCTGCCTGGCTGTGGGGACCCGAGTGTCATTTCTCTCTGCCACTGGTGATGTGAAGGCCATGAGCGGGGGTGCCTCTCCTTTACTGGGGCCAGAGGAAATGGGGAGACGTGCTTCTGTCTCACCTGGTGTGATGAGCTGGGACTCCGAACGCATTTGTCTTTTTCCCCAGGGAAACCGTATTGTAAGTGATAGCTGGATTCCCAGGATAGCCCTCTATAGCCTCTTTCATCCACAAAGTCCCTGAGGTACAATGTAAACAAGACTGTTTTGCTTAATCTAACAAGTGCTGACGCCAAGTTGATTAAAAAAAAAAAAGGGACTTTTTACTCTTACAGGTAATTACAATGTGGTGTAACACACATCACAACAGAAAAAATATTCATGGTCAGAGAAACCTGAATGTAGGGGTGACTTTTCAGTGTGGAAACTTCCAAGGTGCAGGTGTTATCTGAGAAGAGTTTTAAGGACAGGTGTGGGGAGGGACACTTTTCATGCTTGTACGAAAGCAATGAGCGTATCCTGGGGATGAGAGCGAGGCCGAGTGGGGAAGGCAACATGGGTCTATAAGGCATCTGGGAGGGAATCAGGGTAAAGGGTACTGCGAGATCAAGGGAGCCTTTGGATTCCATGCAAGATGTGTGAGTATTTTATTCCGGAAACATGTTTCATGAAGACGGTCTACAGGTCATTTGCGTCTACAAAAGCTCTCTCAACATGCAGATCCATGGCCTCCCCCAACCTTCCAAATCAGTCTTGTGTGAGGGCGGGAGGAAATCATGTTTCTGAGCCAGCACAATTCTCACAGGCACTACATTGGGCAGACCCGCCTTCTGAGCAACGGTGAGCCCTCACAGGCCATTGGGCAGGGGGATCGCAAATGTGGTGGTAATTTACTATAATTCAGTTAAAACTCATTTACACTGCAGAATAATCTTTGAAGAGTCTTGTGGACTATACCTGGAGAATGGGCTTGGGGTTAAGATTTGAGTGGAAAAATATTTTAATTTCCATAGCAAGCTACTGATGGAAGAATTCTAATTTCCGTTTTACAAATGCAGAACACTGGGTCAAGTGTACAGGGTTTGACCAAGGCTAAGCCTCCTAAGGAGAAGAAAGTCCATGAGCCTGTGGTCTGCGTGTCTACTGACATCACTCCTCTTGGCTGGACTGGTCTGGATGTCCAATCAAAGCCATATATGTATTTTTTTTCAGTTGAGGAAATTGAGATGAGTTGACTGGCAAAGGTCACGGAGGCCATCATCGGCAGACACAGAACAGAATCCCACATCCCTTTGCCCACTACCCTCTGTTCCTCTACTCTCCATGGCTGCCTCTCTTGGGTTTCCACTTGGACCCTCTTTGAGTAAGACAGAGACTCCCCTCCTTCTACCACTGCCAACTGAGGGTAATATGCCTGGTGACAAACAGACACTAATCGTGGTCGGTTCCCCCTCATCATCTCAACAGGGGGAAAAAATCCAAACCAAAAAACAAACAAACAAACAAAAAACATGGATTATACAGTCACTTCATTCCTCTCTTTGACTTGGTGTCTTGGGTTTCAGGATGAGAGAATATTCTTTGACCAGATTTCTATAAATGAACATGGTTAACTATAAACCCATGTTCGCTCGTAAAATGTGTCACTTAAAGATGTTTTGGTTGGCACTTGGAGCTCTGAACACAAATCCAAAAAAACAATTTAATTTAATTACAAGAAGAGAAAGTTAAAAAAGAAACAGGATAAAAAAGGACTCAAATAAAGTGGCTTCTACCAGCATCCAAAGGAAGAAAAGAAGTGTAATGATCCTGTGGCTTCATCAAAACCACGAGGGATTCTTCTCCCCCATGTAACTCAAGTCTTGCTTCTGATGTGTGAGAACCCACCTTCCAAACTATTAGGTAAATAACGCATGTTTTCAATTTGGATAAATAGGCCCCTCCAGTCCCTACAACTGATCAGACCATCAGGGAAACATGATGCATTTTAATAAAACCAATATTTAGCCAAATACAGCAAAATCCCATAATAACATTTTTCCAGAGAGTGGGAAATGAAAATACATTAAGCGGGAAATATCATGTGTGTGACCACCCAACCATGTCTTGAAAAGATAAATGTTACATATGGGAAAAGATTAGAAGTGTAATAATTAAATGTGGACACCCACATGAGAGACCCTTGGAGGAGGGGAACAGAGGGCACAAATCCATAGCCCTCGATATGCCTGTGACTGTCCTAATGATTTTATTAGTGCAGAGACATGGAAGGCAGTTAGAAGGGAGTGGTAGGATGAGACAGAGGTGCCCAGTGTCCAGCCTACCATTTATCAAGCATCGTTACAAGGGACACATCATCTGAGATCCCCGAGCCTCCTTTGCCACATATGTAAAGGGGTTTAAAAGATCCCAGTTTCTGGAAACAGGCGGCACTGGCACTTTTCATTCCCCCTGACCTCCAAAATCAGATGGTCTGTCATTTACCGAAAATACCTAGCTGTAAACAGTGATGCATTTGTGGGTAAGCTCGCTTCAGTCTTCCCTCCAGGAGCACTTGGGAAGCAAGAATTATTACCTAAATGTGCTTTGCCGTGTTTACTAGGCAGCAAAAGGAAGTCACAGATCAGTTTTCATTGCTGAAAGGGAGGGTATTCAAGAAATGTGGCTGCTAGAAAGACTGTCTGGACATCAGTGCACAGGAGCAAATGAGGTCTGTGACCTTTGCTGCAGGCTCACGCAGGTTCCCCGTGACGGCGGACTTCTAATAACTCAACAGGCTTTGGGTCCTGGAACTTGCCAATCGTCAGCCTAGAGTCTGCCGATGTTGCCAGGACATCCCGTGCCTCTTGCCTCTCTCGAGCCCCATCACTGATCTCTCTGAAACCAGTTGGCAAATCCTTCTTGCCTTCATACTCAGAAACGTTTGGTGGGTTCAGACTGAGACTGACTGTCACTCTGACATAGTTCCTGGTAACCAGCCTATGCGGGAGGAGAAGCCTTCCCCACGTCCCTGGAATCCTCAGAGGCTGCTGATCATTGCACAAGGAAACCAGGAACAATGGAGCGGCCAACAAAGTCCAGTGCCAGTCACGCGTCCATGCCCTTCAGCCTGGGCTACCAGCTCCCTTCTCTGAAACTGCTCTCTGGTCCCCTGTCCCTGTCTCAGTGAAGATCGAATGAAGCTCCTGGGCTTGGCCTTCAGGATTTGGGTCCCACGAGCAACATCTCTTATTCCCCCCATCTTATAGGATGCCTGTTGATATGCAGGGAGACTCATTTTTGAAGTCCATTTTTGAAATCACTAGCCACTGCGTATCGGGACACCAAATCCTAACAGAGCTGCAGGCTAAGCAATTATGTTCCTAGCGCGGTTCAACTCTGGGGGACCTGGGGGCGTCCTGGGCCTTGGTGTGACTCAGCAGTTCTTGGCCGGGGAAGGCTTTGCTCCCTCGGGTACCTTCGGCAAGTTCTAGAGACAGTTTTTGTTTTTGTTGCCGCAGCTTGGTGTGTGCATGAGGGGGAGATGGTGTTGGCATTTGGTGGGCAGAGGCCAGGGATGCAGAATATTCTACAGGGTCCAGAATAGACCCCGTGGTCAAAAATAAAATAAAATAAAATAAAATAAAATTATCCAACCCTGAATGTTCATCTTGCCAAGGTTGAAAAAAGAGGTCTAAATGGATAATTAACTTTTTTTCTCCAAAAGCTTAAAAATTATTTTATCCAACAAAAACTTAGAATTCATACAAAAATGAACCGATGTGATCTTTTTCTTACTGTATATGTGCTATATTCTCTATAATAGAATACATGTACTATGATTAGATGCATTTCATGTTATAAATATGTATTTTATGTTATAGATATGCATTTTATGTTGCAAATATATGCTTTATATAAATAAGAATATAATTCTTAATATTATCATATATTATAATACAATTATAAATGATAATAAAATGATAGCATGATACAGAATGATTCTATATACAGCAAAACGGAGTAAGGAAGGCATGGGATGCGTGGGGATAATAGAATGGTCTACGGAAAACTGCAGGGTGACAGTACGGGTTATACTCATAGACAAGAGTGAGCAGTCCCTCCTGTTGGCCATGGTTGTCTGACCACCTGTAGGAAAAACACCTGGGCTCTGTGCCAATTCCTGGATGTCACCCAGACCCGCTAAATTGAATCACTGGGGCTGGAGCCCAAGACTCTGCAGAAATTCTTCAGGAAATTGCTATGTATCCCAAAGTCCAAGAACCATGGTACCAGCCCTTCAAGAAATAAAACATCTTCGTGTCTAGAGTCCCAACTGATGCCAGACTCGGCTCTGAGGGGTGGGCAGGGAAGGTTCACTGATTAACAGAGGACCTTAGGGTTTATCTCACTCAGTGGGGCCAAGCGGCACATTCTAAGTGTTCCAGAAGGACTGGTGCTCATGCCATTATGCTCCTTTGCCACAGAGTCTCCCGTCTGAAGGGTCATGAGGCGTTGTTCTACGTCTCACCCAAATGGGCCGCCATCTTCTGAAAAGAAGACACACGGTTGACTCCCCATTAGTATTTACATTTCGAAAGATGGTCATATTGGGTCTTAGAGTGTGGATGAATCAGGCAGTCTTAACTCTTCCCCACTTCTGACTAGAGTGCAAAAATCAAATCAATTACTCATAAACACTTGTGATAAGATTAATTTAATTTTTTTTCTTAAACAAAGAGGGTAAATTAAAAGAATCAGCTTGCTTCTTCCCACACTGTAGTGACAAGATTAAAAATTAAATTTATACATATTTCATTTCTACATAATAAAGCCTTTTTGCAAAAAGAAAAAAAAATACCACAGTTCATCTAATTAAATCAAAGAAAATTGCCTGCAGCGATGTTACAGTATTACAATTAAGCCACTGCCAAAACCAGCCCTCGGAATTCTTAAACACTACTCTGGGTTTAAATTCTAAATCAGCTTTGGGTGTGTGCATGTGTGTGAAGTTTGGGGGTGACTTCGGGGAAATGTGGAGTCTTCTCCTGTGTCAGTACGTAAGGGCGGGAAAAGGATTTTTCAAACATCCTGGAATCACGGATACATCAAAGACAACAAGGTCTAGTTTGGATGAAAAACAACAACAACAACAACTCAGCCTAAAGTTTGGGAAAAGTAACGAATCAAGATGTTCACCCTTTTTTTTTTTTTTTCATCTCCCAAATAGTAAAACCATTACAACGTTGAAAGTTAGATGCTTCAAATAAAACCCTTGATGGTAGTATGATTTCTCGAAGTCGGCAAAGATTGCTTGCATGGCTGCTAGAGACACGGTCCGTGTGTGGTCCCAGCCTTTTCAAGAGCTACAAAGTCCAGGTACCACTAGGAATGACTCACAAACCCACATCAGCTCAGCCCAGGGTTCGGGGAGAGCTGGCCAGACCTCCTCACAGGGACTTCATTATTAGGAAGCTGGACAGGTTGGTGGAGGTGACCGTGGCCCCTCCAGGGGCAAACAAGCCCGGCATGTGGCCCCCACCTTCCTGCACACAATATGGTCTTCAGGAAGTTCCCAATTTGGTTTCTGATGACATTCTGGCAGGATTGAATTTTGTTCTTGGAAATCAGGCCCTGGAATGGGGAGAGGCTCACACAAGTGCTGGCCTGAGTCCTGGTTTTGGTGAATCATTCGTGCCTTCTTTTAGGTCAAAACGACGTTCTGTGACAGGTGCTGAGCAAATGTTTACTGAATAGACGTTTCTTGCAGCAGCAGCTTAGCAAGCAGAGTGACAGGCTCGGAGTAGCCCATGTGGGTCACCACATTCTTGGTTCCTTCTGCCTGGCGGAGGCCAAGTGGCTGAGCCTGAGGACCACGCGTTTACTTGGAGGCTGAGGGTTCACGGTCACTCACAGCAGGAAACAGCTACCAGAGGACTTTTTAAAGTCTGTCCCGCAAACACCTTGTCCTGTGATCCCGGCAACGTCCCTGGGGATGTGTAAGAAGTCCACGACTGTTTATCTGAAATCCCCCAAACCAGAAAACTCGAAAAGCCAGATGTTTGTTCATAAATCAGGCATAAACTACTGTGGCAGCAAAAACTGCACTGAACCAACGTGGTCTTATTTATGACCTTCACATAGCCCGCGGAATGGAAGCAAGCGTAGGTCTGGCTGTAGAAATATTGATGAGGTTAATTATGGGGTGCCCTCCCAGGCCCTGCTGCTGGGGACACGTGGTCTATGCAGTGGGTGCGTGTTAGCTGCATGGTACGGATTGCTCCATAACCAAGTAGCCCCAAACTTAGCAGTTAAAATGGCCTGCCCTTACTATCCCAGTCTGTGTGGGTCAAGAGGCTGCATGGCATAGCTGAGTGGGTCTTCTGGTCAGGGGTCAGGAGGCCGCAGTCACCGTGTCTGCCCACGGTCTCTCACCCAGCCGCAAGGAAGTTGCCAGTGGGGGCCACTGTCGTCTTTGACTGGCACTAGATCCTCTTCCAAGGCGACCCACGTGGCGTTGGCAGGACTCAGTTCTCAGGACGCTGGACTGAGGGTCTCAGTGACTTGCCGGCCATCGGCCAGTTCCTTCCCAGGCAGCCTGCTCCATCAGAACACGCAGATAAGACAGACCAGAGAGAGAAGTACCAGGGAGATGGGAGTTACAGTCTTTTGTGACCTAATCTCAGAAGGGACATCTCCTCTCCTCTCCGTATCCTTTCATTGGATGGGACTCCCAGGTCTAGCCCCACCCGAGGGGAGGTGACTTCACAAGGACACCAGCACCAAGGTCGGGGTCTTTGGGAGTCATGTCACAAACTGAGGGGCCCGCATTATCACCCCCACTTTACAAGGGGGATTGAGTTCTGAGCAGGGTATGTTCTAGGTCTCAAGACTGATGAGGGGTGAGCAAACGCTTGAACTCGAGTCCTCCCGTGCTTCCCTTTTGCTCTCCTCACGTGACACGCTCTAACCCCGTCCTCAGAGTGGTTACAAATAGCCTAGCGGAAAAGGACACACTCTGGAGTCCCCATAAGCCTCAGCTTGACTCTGCCTTCCATCACGGGCAAGCTGTGTGACCGTGGATGAGTTGTGCAGACTCTCTGAGCTCCGGTTTCTTCCTCCGTAGGACTAAGATCCGGCTACTCTGCTGGCGATGTTGCCAGGGGAGTACATGAGCCTGTGTGCGGGGGTGCTGCATGCCCCTGTGGACGGCAGGTGCTCAGTGACTGCAAGAGCCGTCACCAGCGAAGCTCCCCTCACCTTTGTTCTCCCTGTTTCCTGCGACAGTCTCGAGACTGGCTGGGAAGCACGATCGCCCCATTTTACAGATGGGCAATTGGAGGCTTAGAGGATGTTAAGTCATAGGCCAAATACCACCTGAAGCCTGCAGCACTCACTCAGCGGCCATGAAGGAAATTTGTACCCTTTCATTCGTTCATTCATTCATTTTTGGTCGCTGGTCCTGGGACAATCTGATACAGGTGAATGTGCCCAAAGCCTTGCAAATTCAGAAACTTTTAAAAAGGCTTTCAAAGACCTTCTGAAGCCTGTTCATGGATTCCTGGGATATGAACCCCAACTGTAGGGAGGCATTTGGGTAGAGATTGTCCCACTTTCATATGAATTAGTCTGCACCTAACCAACATTGTTTCTTTTCTGAAACACAAACCCACAGCAGGGAAATAAGACAGAATTTGAGGTTGCAATTTGCCATGTCTTCCTAGCCACTAGGTTGGTTTTCAGGACTGAGCCCTGTGGTACCACTCCTTCCCTCCCTCCAGCTCCAGCTCTGGGAGAACACAGTCCAGTGTGGACAGCTTCAGTTCCACAAGATCCGAAGACAGTCTCTTGTTCACGAGGGCTCCCTTCCCCACCTGGTGCCCTGCTCTCAGCCCTTGTCACCCTCCTGGGCCTGCTGCCTGCACACAGTTTCCTTCAGGGACCTTTATTTTGTTCCAAAGCCAGGGAGGCCATACCTAGTGGGGATTCCTAGGCAACGTGCCCTATGCCAGGAGGTTCAGGAGTGGGAAGGAAGGGCCCGTACTCTCAGGCCCTTTGGTCTAGGGCACGTGGGGCAGTGCTGCCGGCAGCCACCCAGCTCCCCCACCTACTAACCACAAATGACTCGGGCAAGGCTTCTGGCACCAATTCTTTTTATTATTAAAAATCATAAGAGCTAAATTCTGAATGTTTACCATGTGGTTAAGTGCTTTTCTTCCATGACCACAATATTCCATTTTAATAAGTCATTAAATTTAATATTGTTGGCCTATCCAACTTACAGATAAGAAAATCAGCATAAGGGACTTTCCCAAAACCACAGAGGCAGTGCATATCACAACTAAAATGTTGGCATTATGATTTTAAATCTATGCATGTGTTTAACCACATTGCTAGCCTGAACTTTCTTCTTTAGGGGGTCCATGATCTATTGATAGGAACGTTCCTTGAGCAGAGAGAACTATGTTATAAAACAGAAAGTTTTATAGGAGAAGGTTAATAAGATGCTGTCAGGTTCAGAAGATGGAAGAATAATTTCCGGCGAGGTATCACGGCAGGCTCTCCAGCGGTTGTGCCATCAGCTCTATAAATCTATAAGAAGCATCCCGAACGCCTGGGGTCTACAGCACCCCCAGCTCCACCTTCTTCCTCCTCCATCAATGTGGTCCTTCCTTCTCCTCCTCCTCCCCCTGCCCAATCTCACCCATCTTTTTTGTCAAACCGAGATCTTGTATTTTCTGGGAAACTCCTCTGAGAAAACACAAGAATTTCTACCTGAAGATAAGTCTCTGTGTTTTGAAGTATCGTTAGAAATCACACCTATGCATCTGGAAATATATGGCTATTGTGCATGGAGATATCTCAGAGAACAGTAGGGTGCAGAAGGCCGGTGGGCTGGAGCTTTGGAAGAGCAAGCATGGATAAAGGCCGAAAAGATTGTCTTGGCAGCAAGAAGAAGAAAAGAAAACATCAAAGAGCCAGGCCTGCTGGTATGGACATGCCATCAGTGACAGCTGGTTCCTGCAAGAGTTGGGATGAAGCCTGGGGAAGCTGCCCTCAGCCCCATGGGTGAGGTCATGGACGTCTGCTGGGATTACCACAGTACCCAGAATACCACCTTCCTTGTGAAACTGTATGTGGTACGTTACATTGGAATGTCTTTCATTTATATCTGGGTGACCCAGTACGTTACAATCTTTGAGATTCAGGCCAGGGGTATATATCTTGATTATACTTTGTAGATGATTCTGAGACATTCTATCAGATCAGGAAGTCTGTTCTGGAGTAAGAGAGTCAGTGTCAAGCCTCGGCCATACCCAGGAGCACAGGTGCCTGAGTGCGTGGAGGTGCTGGGGTGCGTAAACCCAGATGCGACACCAGTGGATCTCGGGCTCTAGTGAGTGGACATTAGACCTCATTGCCTGGTGTTTTCCCCCATGAAGCCTTCATCAGGTCATTTGTTCACCTGCTCCTGGAATGGGATGATTAGTCAGTCACTGCCACGAAGAAGAATTTCCCTTCAGAGATCAAAATTGGGAATACTGACCCATTGCTGTCAGCAGTAGAGACAGGATGAGAAAATGCAGTTCCAGAGACACAGAGGCCTTGGCTCAAACCTGAGCCGTTCTCACAGACCAGAGCGGAGAAACATGACTGTCCACCCAAGTCCCACCTGGGCAGTGTCTGCGGCAGCTGGCCCCTGGGGGAGACAAAACTGTCTTCTCAGAACCAAAACTGACGTGTCCATTCACGGTGCAGTTGGAGAAGAAGCAAAGAATCCCAATGGCTATTTGACCCCACTATCTAGCTTAGTGAGGCAGAGCAAGCAAACTCCTTTTCCCCCCTGGGTCGTGACACTGAAATAGAACATTCTGGCCAACCTGATAAAGCAAATCACAACAGTGAGCTTCATATGTTGATGTTCCAGATTGGCTAATTGCCGTGATGGTCATCATTTAACTAATTTAATCTTCTCCTGAATGTAATTATGAGGTAGGTCGTTTTGTCCAACATCACCAAGTTACACATGAGGAAACTGAGGCCTGAGAAAGGAAGAGGCTTGACTGAGATCCCATAGCTGGTCAGACAGTGTCCTCTGCTGTCACGGTGACCTGTGCTATGTGGTTTCCTGAAGAAGACGATGGGTTGCAAGTCCCCTAGGAGAATGCCAGTTGCTGAAATGGCCAGGATGTAGACAGACAAGACTGAAGACCGCCTACAGAAACCATGCATGTCATGGAAGAAACAAGAAAAGGACAGACAAAGGACCTGAGACACAGCTTTCTGGACTTGATTTGCCATGAGAAGACACATTCAATATTAGGAGGTAACATACGAACGATCACTGTGTTTGGTAATTTTGTAAAAACCACTGTCTGTGGAATGAAGCACATCACGAACATCTTCTTCACTTGCTAGACCGTTAGGAGCTCTTGCTCCCACTTTGTGGTTCAGTGATGGGGTTTCTAGGGGTAAAGTGACCTGCTGTGGCCACTGAGAATGTCATTTAGAGGGCTAAGATTCCAAGCCAGGGCTATCTGGGTGCTTTTCGCCCATTCTTTCCATGCCTGCCATATTGCTTCCTTCATGCAGGCTGACATGGGTGTGCTCAAATGTCATAGGAAAGGAAATACACTACTTCGGGAAAATTTGGAGATGAGGACCATTTTGCTTCTTCAGAAAGCAAGAATTTGCTGGAGACAAATGATGACTAAAAAATCCAGACAGTCTGAATATTTCTCATATAACAATAAGCCACCTTGTAGTTTTCCTTGAGAAGTGTTTGTTCGTTACTCAGACATGAGTACGTACTGTATGTTAGCCACATTGCTAGGCCTTAGAGAGGCCAAAGGGGAATTGTTCCAAGATTCTGCTTCCCAGGAACTCAAGACCAAGTAGATAAGACACGGTGATCATGCAATTGTTCTTAAAAATTTCGTCATACATCCCCGTTCATTGCCGTGTGGCTTGCTTCTTCTTCCTGTGGAAACTGGGTAGTCCTTACCTCATTGACTTTGGACTTGGTCAGTAGGATATGGGAGACATAAAATATATCATGGCCAAACCAAAGCTTTAAAATGCATTCCAAGTTTTTCCCATCCTTCTTCTGCCCTCTGCCATGATGACGGAGGTCCCAGGTAAGTGTTCCTCCACCTGCCTGGGATCCAGAACGAGGAAACATTTGGAGCAGAGCTTCACCTCAGAGAGCTGTATCCTGGGGCAGAGTCAACCAGCCTCCTGCGTAGACTCTAAGTGAGAAATGAACATTGCGCTATGTTGCTGAGACATTGGGGTTGTTTGTTGCAAGCAAACAAGCAAAGCTAACAGATGGTGAAGACACGAAAATTATACAAACGAATTCTAATACAAGGTGGAAGCTGATGAGTTCGAAGAGAAATACAAACACTTTTTTGAGTCTATAGAAAGAAATAGATTGCTTCTGTTGATAAAAATCAGGAAGGAAGGCCCTATGGAGATGGTGGTACGTGAGGTAGACCCTGAACACAGCAGGACTCGAACGCGGAAATAAGGTTGAACAGGTTCTGACGTCACATTATTCAGGGCTGGGGCAGGAGGCTGGGGAGGAGGCCGTCGGGTTAGAATATCAGAGAAAACCCTGTTTCTTCTCTGTGATCCTGCGAATCCTTTAGGCCTGCACTCATTTTGGTGAACTATTGTGCATTATGGAATCTCAAGAACCCTGATCCCAATGGACTAAATTCTCCCCCTGGGACGTGCCAGTGGGGGGCACAATGTGATATACGTTTGATGGAGATCGAGGGGCCTCCCCCAGATTCACAAGTGAAGGAAAACAATGAGACAAGATATCAGAATAGCTAAGCTTATTGCTATTGTCGAGATTAAAAGGCTTTGTGATTTTGGATTATGTTCTTCCACTATCTGACCTCCATTCTCCCTCCCGTTTACCTAGACGATGGAGGAAGAATCTCTAAGGACTCTTTCAACTCTGAAAACTCTGAGCTGCGAAGGATTCATTTTCATGGAAGACTCCAATGGTAGGTTTGATTTCAGCTGCCAATTAAGTGTCACATCACACACACGTATAAGGTTGCTATGTTGACCCAGACAATGGGAAACATCAGCTTTGTCTATGATAAAGGTCTCCCAGTTAATTGCCAGTTTCCTCACTCCCCTGGGTCTTATTCTTTTACATTCATGTTAACCTTAAATTTCCCTCCGTCATTTCTTAAAAACTGCTTGGATTCTTTAGAGAGCTTTTCTTTCTCTCATCTTTAAATCTTAACTGCTTATAAACAATGCTGAATCCCATATACAAGTTCTTCGATTTCCATCTCCCTTATTTCTCCAATTCTGACAGAACCTTACGTTTCTCATTCTAGGACTCTTTCTGAGATGTTCAAGCTGAAAGCCTGAGTTATTCCTGTCTTATATCCCTAATCTTTTGGAAAATTCTGTTGGCCCTATATTTAAAATATACCCCGAATCTGAGTTCTTCTCGCCAACTCCAACATGACCACTGCACCCTCTTGTCAGTAGTGACTGTAGTGTAACCAGCATCCCTGCTCGCCCCTGGTCTCTGCTAGAAGTGAATTGATTTGGCAGTCATGACAATGTACTGCTCAGATCTTCTGCTGCAGGGAGCATAATTGATGGATGATCCCAGCCACTGTCCCTCCAGATCCACCACCATATTGGTGCCAAGGCTATGCTTCTCAAGGGCTGCCCCCAGCCAATGACCCAGCATGATGGAGGGACTAATGCAGGACCACTCCCTACAAGAGGTAGGACTCCACCAATTGGTGGGTTGGCTCAAAACAACCACAGACCTTTCTTAGAATAGTCCAAGACTCTTCCTTCCTATCCAATCCACCTTCCTTCTCCTACTCCCCCTTTTTAATGGGAGTTGCATCTGCATTGAGATCTGAAAGTTCTCCTCACACCTACACCAGCTTCTCAGGCATTTTCATCAGCACATTTCTAAATGGATTTCAATGAGACTAATTGAAAAAATCGTCCTCAGACACATCTTAATTGAACGGTTGAAAATGTAAGACAAAGGAAAACTTCTGAAAGCAGCCAGAGACACATGGCACATTACCTCCAGAAGAACAATTGTGTGAATGATGGAAGGTGTCTCATGGAAAACCATGGGGGCCAGCAGGAAGTGGGCAACATTTTTCAAGTGCTGAAAGAGAAGAGCTGGCAACCCAGGAATCCATAGTCAGGGAAAATGTCCTTCAGGAATGCAGGTAAAATAAAGACATTCTCAGAGGAAAGAAAACTAAGTGAATGTGTCAAAAGCTGACAGTCTTTTTAAAAAAATGCCAGAGAAAGTTCTTCAAATGGAAGGAAAATGATTCTAGAGAAAAACTTGGAACATCGAGAATAAAGGAAGAGCAACAAAAATAGTAATGATTTTGGCAAATAGAATTAATATTTCCCTCTTAAATCTTTAAAATATATATGGCAAAAAAATGCAAAAATAATAACATTATGTAATGGGGTTTCTCAATGTTTTCAGATATACTGTAAGTGAAAACAATAACAGGAAGAGTAGACATAAAAGGGTGATATGTTTTCTACATTCCACGTGAAATGGTAAAATATTAATTCTAAGTAGACAGTGAAATGTTAACTATGAATATTGTAATCCCTTGGGCAAGCATTATGAAACCATATAGGTGATATAGTCAAAAACTCAATAGATAGATTAAAATGAGGTAAAATACTATTTAAATTATTTAAAATATTTATCTAGTAAATATTTTATAAATTTAATAAAATATTTAAAATAGGGCAAGACGGGGAAAAAAGGAATAAAAAAGGTAACGCATGATAAATAATAGAATATTGCACTCGACTCTAAAACAGATAAACAAAAACTCCAAATAATCACATTAAATGTAAATGATTTAAACATGATAATTATAAGACAGAGACTATCAAATGTGATTGTAAAGAAGTAAGACCTAACTATATGCTGTTTATAAGCAACTCACTTTCAATATAATAATATAAGTAAGTTAAAAATAAAAGAATGAAAAAAGATATACTTCAAAAATAAATCAAAAGGAGGATGGAATGGCTGTATTAATATCCAACAAAATAGACCGAAAAGCGAGGAAAATTTTCAAGTATAGTGAGGGAATAGATCATGATAAAAGGACCAATTTACAATAAGACAAAACAAGCCTAAATGTGCATGTATCTGATAACAGAACTTCAAAATACAGACAACGAAAGCTGATAGAGAGAATTGAATGGAAGACAGAAGAACAACGTAAATGAAATCACAAACTAGTTCTTTGAAAATCACGATAAACCTCTGGCCAGGCAAATCAGAGAAGAAAGAAAATGTGGATTACTGATATCGGGGGAGGGAAATGGGTATTATTATGGGCTCCAGAGTTTTTTATTGAGATATAGTTGACATACAGCATTGCATTAGTTTTAGGCATACAACATAATGATTTGATATACGTATATATTTTAAAATGAGACACAATAGATATTTTAATAAGAGATTATTAAGACTAATTCTAGGGACACCTGAGTGGCTCAGTCAGTTGTGTCTGCCTTCAGCTCAGATCATGATCCCAGTGTCCTGGGATCCAGTCCCGCATCGCTGAGCAGAGAGCCTGCTTCTCCCTCTGCCTGCTACTCCCCCTGCTTGTACTCTCTCTTGCTCTCTCTCTGTCTTGCAAATAAATAAATAAAATCTTTTTAGAAAAGGACTAATTCTACATACAGGAATTTAGATACTTAGATGAAATGGTCTAATTTCTTCAAAGAAAGTCATAAACTCAACAAACAATAAAAGGCACCCAAAATGAAATTCAGAACTTAAATAGTTTTTCTTCTTCTTCTTTTTTTTTTTTTTAATTTGATTTGTTGGGGCACCTGGGTGGCTCAGTCAGTTAAGCGTCTGCCTTTGGTTTGGGTCATGATCCTGGGATCCTGGGATTGAGCCCCATGTCAGGCTCTCTACTCAGCGGGGAGCCCGCTTCTCCCTCTCCCTCTGCCCCCCACCTCTCAGCTCATGCTCTCTGTCTCTCACTGTCTATTATAAATGAATAAAATCTTTTTAAAAAAGATTTTTTAACTCTATTTATTTGACCGAAAGAGAGCACTCTCCCAAGTGGGGGGAGGGAGAGGGACAAGTAGACTCCGTGCTGAGTGCGGAGGCCCAGGCAGGGCCTGATCTCACCACCAGAGATTCTGACCTGAGCCAAAATCAAGAGTTGGTGGCTTAACCAACTAAGCCACCCAGGCGCCCCAGTTTTTCTTCTATTAAAGTACTTGATTTCATAGTTAGAAACCTTCTGGGGAAAAAAAAATCCAGGCCAAAATGATATCACTGGCAAATTCTGCCTAACATTTAAAGAAGAAATTAAAAATTCTCTACAATCTATTTCAGAACGTAGAAGAGAAGAAACACTTCCCAACTAATTTTATGAGTCCAGTATTACCCTGCTCCCAAAAGTAGGCAAAGAAAACCATAGAACAATGTCGTTCATAAATATAGAAGCAAAAATCCTCAACAAAATTTTAGCAAACCAAATCCAGAAATATGTACAAGTTAGAATACACCCTGATTGCATACCCCATTTTAATATAGCAAAGAAGAAAAACTCCATGAACATATTAATCGATACAGAAAACAGAACTTGACAAAATTCAACATCTATTCATAATTTTTAAAAAATGCTCAGCAAACTAGGAATAGAAGGGATCTTCCTTAATCTGGAAAAGAGAATCTACAAAAAAAGCCTGTAACTAACTTCATACTTAATGGTGAAAGGCTGAATTCCTTCCCCACAGGTGGAGAATAAGACAAGGCAATCTGTCCGCCACTCTGTTTCAACGACCTACCAGAAGCCTAGCCAGTGCAATGAAGCAAGAAGAGGTAATAAAAGACATACAGCTTCGAAAGGAAGAAATTAAAATTTTCTTTGCAGAAAAATCCAATGGGATCTACAAAAAGTTCCTACAGGTATTATCAAGATTGCAAAGGTCACTCAATGGAGAAAGGATAGTCTGTTCAATAAATAATTTTGGAAATACTGGGCATCCATATGCAAAAAACAAAAAACAAAAAACAAAAACCCAACCAATTAGTTTTGACCTAACTCACGCTTTTCACAAAAATTAACTCTAACTGGATCAAAGATCTAAATATAAAACACAAAACTATCAGAAGAAATCATAGGATTAATTCTTATGGGATTAGGTAATAAAATCATCTTCTACAAAAGGAAAACTGATAAATTGGATTTCATCAAAATAAGTGTTAAGAGAATGAAAACACAAACAGTAGACTGGGAGAGATACTTGAAAATGAGATAAATAAAAATAAAAGACTTGTATTTGCAATATGTAAAGATGTCTCAAAACGCAACAGTTAAGAACATAATCCAGTTTAAAAATGGGCACAAAACTTGAGCAGTCACAAAACGGGATATACCAATGACAGATAAACACGAGAATCTATGCTCGACATCAATAATCAATAGAGAAATGGAAATTAAAACCATGTGGGATACTAGTACACACTTTTTACAATTAAAACAAGACCAAGGACTGGGGAGGATACATAGCAACTGGGACTTTCCCGTGTGCTGGTGGGGATACAAAAGTTCACGTTCATTTTGGAAAATGCTTTGGCAATTTCTTATAAAGTTTTACATATACTTGCCATATGACCCAGCAACCTCACTCCAAAGTATTAATCCTACCAAGAAATGAAAATACCTGCACAGAAACCTATATGTGAATGCTTTTGGCAGACCTGCTCATCGTAATTACCCAAACTGGAAACTACCCAAGTGCCCTTCAATGGCTGAATGTGGAAGCAAACTGGTAAAAGCATCCATACAGTGGGTTTCCGCTCAGCAGTAAAAAGGACTGAAATCTTGGTACACACAACAACATAGATTATCTCAAAATATTAACCTCAGTGAAAAAAGTCTTTTGCAAAAGGTTATATGGTACCTCATGAGATGTAAAGCTCAAAGCCTATGTATGATTAAAAAAAAAAAAAAACCTCTTCGCAAACAAGGAATAGAAGGGAATTCCTTTAATGTGATGAAATATAGCTACCCAATATATATGGCAAATATCATTCTTCATGGTGAGTCATTAGAAGTAGTGCCTTTCAAATAATGAACAAGACAAGAATGCTTACTTCCTCTGTTTCTGTTCCACATCACCCTATAAATCCCAGCCAACAGAATAAGGGAAAAAATTTACATATATAAAGAAAAGAAAGGAAAAACATTATTTTATGGCTCATGATTGCCAAAAGAGCAAACTCCAAAGTATCTATGAATTGTTAAAAATAAGAGTTCAGAGAAATGGTTACATATGAAATCAATATATTTTTAAATTGCATTTCTATATTCAAGCAGAAAAAAATAAAGGTACTATTTATTTTCAATAGCAATAAAAGCATATGATACATAAAATAATTCTGTAAAAGATGTGCACCTGTATTAAAATAAAACTTTATTGAAGTCTTTTTAAAGATAAATGGATAGATATATCCTTTTTAGCAATATGAAGGTTCGGTATTTAAAATGTCAAATCTTGGGGCGCCTGGGTGGTACAGCGGTTAAGCGTCTGCCTTCGGCTCAGGGCGTGATCCCGGCGTTCTGGGATCGAGCCCCACATCAGGCTCTTCCGCTATGAGCCTGCTTCTTCCTCTCCCACTCCCCCTGCTTGTGTTCCCTCTCTCGCTGGCTGTCTCTACCTCTGTCGAATAAATAAATAAAATCTTTAAAAAAAAAAATAAAATAAAATAAAATGTCAAATCTTCTCAAGGTAATCTATAGATTCAGTGCGATCCAATCTAATCCCCAATAGGTTGTTCTAGAATTTGGCAAGCTGATGCTAAAATCTGTACGGAAGTTCAAAAGCCTAAAAATACCTAGGACACTCTGAGAAAGCCCCACCTGACTTCTAGTTCTATAACAAAGCGTAGTAACAAAGACCATATAATGTTGCAACAAGGCAGGCAAATTGTTCAGTGTAACAGAGGAAAGAGCCCAGACAGGAATCCCTATTTTAAAACTTGGAATTTAACGGAGAATGCATTTTGGATAACTGGGGGGAGATTACCAAAGCATGAATGGTCTTGATTATTTGGTCATTCGTATGGCAAAACATGAAAACGCATGCCTACTTTCTAATGCATGCCCACCTTAGAAGCACTCCACACGCTCCGCACGTGCTAAAGACCAACATGTAAGGCATAACATTAAAAATGTTAAACTGTTTTTATGATATTCAAGCAGGGAAGGGCTCTCTTACATAAGCCCCCCTCCAGTTTCCACTAAGGAAGATAGAGTGACATAAGGATACCATTACATTAAGATCCAACATTTCTGTTCATCCAAAGGCACCAAAATGTTGTGAGGAGACAAGCCACCAACTGGGAGAGTCAGATCGCATAAAGCAAACAGAAGACCCACATCCAAAATGTTTTACACCTGAATCCAAGTCAATAAGAAAATATGAACATTCAGCAGAAATGTGGATATAAGCCATTTAGCATACAAGCCATTGAAAGAAAGAAAATACTAAATAAAGAAACAAACAAATAAGTAAGTAAATGAAAATACAGAAGACATAGATAAATGATCAGTAGATATATCCATATAATTAGTAATATATGTAAGATATCCATATATGATTAAGTGGATGCTATATGCAATATGTCGATCTAAATATAACTAATAGTATGTCATATTAATATATAATGTATTAATAATTCATATCTATATCTTTAGGTGTTCAGTCTAAATAGTAACCAATGTAATATAAATCAGACCATTTACAACTACTAGAGACATAAAAAATAAGATACTCAGTGATGCCAAGTGGTGGTGATTACATTCCCCTCTTACTATTTGGAGTGGAATGGGCACAACCCCTTTGGATAAGAAATCTGACGTGATCTCCTAAGATTGAACATTACTCTTCCCAAGTCTACTACACTGTATTCTCAGGCATAGTTACTGTTACACCTGTGACCTAGGACATGTGTACGAATGTTTATTCAAGCACTGTTCACAGTAGCAAAAATTCTGGACCCGATTCAAGTGCCCATCAACTGGAAAACAAATAAACACAATTCACCCAATGGCTTATTAAGCGCTAGTGAAAATGAATCACACTACACACATAGATACATCTCGTTTTTATTGAAGTACAGTTAACATACAATATTATTTAGTGTGTTACTTAATACACAAGTATTAATATAATAATACAAATTACTAATTTATGCTACATACAAAATCACAGCATAGTGATTCAACAATTGTACGCATTATGCTATGCTCACCACAGTAAATATAGTCACCATCTGTCACCATACAACGTTCTTACCATATTATTGACTATATTCCCTATGCTGTGCTTTTCATCTCTGTGACTTATTCATTTTAGAACTAGAGGTTGGTTAGAATCTCTTAATCACCTTCACCTATTTCACCATCCCCCATCCCCCTCCCCTCTGGCCACCACGGGTTTGTTCTCTGTATTTATGATTCTGTTTCTATTTGTTGTTGTTGTTTTGTTTGCTTTGTGGTTTAGCCTCCACATGTAAATGAAACCATATATTTGTCATTCTTGGTCTGACTTATTTCACTTAGCATAATATCCTTCAAGTCCTTCCATGTTTTTGCAAATGGCAAGATCTCATCCTTCTTTATGGCTGAGTAATATTCCATTATATATAGCTATATAGATATACACACACCATATATAATACCATTATGGTATATATAACACTGTAACTTATAGATAGATAGATAGATATATCATATTGTATATATTATCTATATACATACCAATACGTGTGTGTGTGTGTGTGTGTGTGTATTATAACACATACATACCACTACTTCTTTATCCATTTATCTATCTGGAATCCTTAGGTTTGCTCACTTGCACAACTGGCCTGGGAGACTCCGACAGCAGGTGCCAGCAACAGCTGAGGCTCTTGGGGCATCCAACCCTCTCTCTACCTCTGTGTGGTCTCTCCAGCAAGAAGGCTTCAGGACAGCCAGTCCTCTTAGATGTTGACCCAGGGCTCCAAATATGTATGTCCCAAGAGACAGCCAGGAGGAAACTGTCCCTCCTCTTCTAACTCAGCCTCCGAACCAATAGTCAGTCCGGCCACTTCAAGGTAACCACAAAAGCCCCACCCACTCTCAAGGGGAGGGAAATACTTTTTTCTACCTTTTCTGGGGAGAAATATGAAGTTTCTGGAAGGACATGGAGAACTGAAAATGTTGGGGAAATTTTGGAAAAACACGAGCTGGCCCAGGGCGCTCTGCAGTCCCCAGCGGACTGGAGGGAAGTGGGGATCTAGGTAAAGGCGAGAAGGAGAATCAAGGTCGGAGGCAGGTGGAGAACCCTTCCTGTACACCTTGGTCTTTAGGTTTGCAATAGGAACTAAGGGGGGGTCATGGAAATTCAGGGGTCAAAAGGCGAGGTGGAGAAAATACCATTTAAAGGGGGATGATTTGTGCAACATGAGAAAGATATCAGGAGGGAGAAGCTGGTGTCAGAAGGACTCAGAGGATGCCTTGCCCAGCCAGGCGGGTGGAATGGGACCTACGGGATTTTGAGAAGAAAAAAAAAAAAAAAAAAAAAACGAAGACAAGGACATGCAACCGGAACATGGGATATCTGTGAGTGACCCGCGGTTGTCAAAAGGCCGCAAGGACTCCGGGTGGCACCTTCATCAGTAAACGCCATCATCACGAGGAAGAATTCCTAAAACGCCAGGCCACCAGTCCTCAAAACTGTCTCACCAGGCAACCCAGCACCACCGCATTGCAGGCAGAATGTGATGTCCTGTCAGAAGGGGAACTGAATAATTTAGAGTGATGTCGGCCATAAATATTTAATGATATGAAAAAAATGTTCATGAGACAATGTTAAGTAAAAAAAAAAAAAAAAGAGAAGAAGAAAAAGGCAGATTGCAAAATAGGATAAATGCATTGGAAGAAAGAAAAGATGCTTGCTAAAATATTAACAGGATTTATCTCTAGCTGGGGGATTATCATTTAATTTTTTTATCCTGACTTTTTTCTATGTCTAAATTTCTACAATAAAAATTTGTTAGCATTTTAATAAAAAAAGATAGTAATTGTTATAATTTTTAAAAATACCGAGCCTTGCGCTAAAGATCCGATAGAGGATGTTCTAATGAGATTTATTCAATCAAACCTTTACTATAGTTTTACCGTCTCTGTTAGGAGTTAAGCTTACATAAAGCTGGCTTTTCTTACCTATTAAATAACACAGTGGCTCTCAGAGTGTGACGCTTCCAGGATTCAAAACTGGCACGATTACGTTCACGATACCAAGATGCTATTTCTCTTTGTCACTGTGTTGATATGTGCAGTGAGGATGCGGAGGAGAGGGAGGGCAAACTGCTGGTCCTCAGCGTGAAGCAAGGTGGGGGACCCACCTGTCCCTTGCTTACCGCAGTCAACGCCACACACACACTCACAGCCAAAAAAAAAAAGAAAAAGCTTGTTTTACTTCCTCTTTGATGAAGCCGTCAAAATGAATTGTATTGAATTTCGACCCTCAAGTATAATCTTGTTAATGTTCTGCGTAACTAAATGGACAGTATGTGTGGGGCCCGTGTGCCACACGCCCTTGCACTCGCACATGCGCAATTGAGTTACGGACCAAACCAGCTGTTTCCAGGGCTCACCGTTTTTACCTGAAAGGATAACTGACGGACTATGGCCATTAAACTGGAGGACTTGGCAGATATTTTTTTGCAAAAATGACCACAGTGAGTCTTTCACGTTAGAGCCCACAATTGATAGTATTTGTTGCCAATGACAAAACTTGAACTTTTAAGAGAAAAACAGAATTTTTTGCAAATGGGTCCCTTCCACCCTGAGCTTGACAGCTTCCCGATAATTGAAGACTTTTTTTTTTTTTTTTGATGAGATGAGCAGTCACTTGTTTTTAAATACTGTATAATGAAATGTGTCGACATCTGGAAGTTCTACGTAACTCAGTAAAGCAGTATTTTCCAAAGAACCAATGCATGATGTTATAAGGTAAAATACCCAGTCAGAGTGCAAGAGAGATCATGAAACGAGATATGAACATTTCATTGGTATGGTTTCAGGATCCATGTTGCGATTTTTAAGAAACCACCAGTTGTGTTTTGGTGTGGCAGAAAAGAAAAATATCTTGAATTATCTGAAAAGACTACTAAAATATTTCTCCCTTTCTCATCTCCATATCTGTGTCGGGCCAGATTTTCATCATATTCTTGAACCAATACAGCAATCCCAAGAGCCTGCAGAAGCTGATATGAGAATGTGGCTGTGTTCTATTGAGACAGATATTAAAGAGATTTGAAAGAAAGAATGAAAGGGAGAGAGAGAGAGAGAGAGAGAGAGAGAAGGAGGGAAGGAAGGAAGGAAGGAAGGAAGGAAGGAAGGAAGGAAGGGAAAGAAAGAAAAAGAAAGAAAGAAAGAAAGAAAGAAAGAAAGAAAGAAAGAAAGAAAGAAAGGGAAAAAAGTAAAAAAGAAAAAAGAAAGAGGAAGGAGGGAAAGAGGGAAGGAGGAAGGAAGGAGGGAAGGAAGGAGGGAAGGAAGGAAGGAAGGAAGGAAGGAAGGAAGGAAGGAAGGAAGGAAGGGAGAAAAAAGAGGGAAGGAGAGACCGAGGAAGGGAGGGAGGGAGGAAGGAAGGGAGAGAGGGAGAAAGAAAGACAGAGGGAAAGAAAGAAAAGCAGAGCCACTTCTCACTATTTAAAAACAATTATAAAACCTCTATTTTTTGGTTTAGAAACTATGGTTGCTTGCCATTAAAATGTTAACTTTCATTAGCATGCAGTGGGTTTGCTTTTGTTATTTTTAAGATAAATAAATGCTTTTAAATTATTAGTTTTATTTCTATTGCATATATATTTACTGCAATAGAAATAAAACTAATAATATATTTGTATTATCTATATCTATATATATCACGTAAACACACATATACATATATAAATCACATAATGTTTTTTGGGGTCCGGAGTCCAAAACACCAGAGAGCTGCTGCATTACCGGAAGACATATGGGACACATAGGAGGAAATCCCCTTCCCCCTGGATGTCTGTGCACAGACGTGATGAGTGCAGGTGTCCTAGTCATCTCGAAGGGCAGATGAGGGCTGCAGCCCAACAGCTGATGATGGCTGAGCAGAACCACTGAAAAAGCTAGGCTTTTGCTGATGTCATTGAGCCCCTGAGTCCATTAATTCCACTCACATAGCTTTAGACTGATTCCATGAGATAACGACTGCATTCAGATGGCTCAAGTCACTCTTAGTTACTCTGTCATTTGAACTAAAGGCACCCTAACTGCTGTATGACTCAAGTCATCTCATAAAAGGGGGGACCAGACATTGTTTCCGCTCTGTCTGCCTCTGTGCCGAATGACCTTCTGTGTATTAGCCCACGTAACCCTCACCCCGGCGAGCGGAGAGAGGTAGCATTGCTCCCATTGAACACATCAGGTATCTGAGGAACGGAATACGTCTGTTAATTATCTGCGGTCACACTGACAAAGCCACAGCCAATACTCAAACCATCATCTTTTTGACTTTGAAGTCGTTCTCTTTCTAGTATAACCGTCACCAGGTTCAATAGCCCAAGTCTGCATTTACTAGATGCCAAATATAAACATCTCAGAGTGCTTTTCCAGTGCTGTGATCATCTTTTTATTTTTTTAAGGTTTTATTTATTTATTTCAGAGAGAGAGCGCACGTATGTGTGAGTGGGAACAGGAGCAGAGGGCACAGGGGGAGAGAGAACCTCAAGCCGACTCCACGCTGAGCGCAGAGCCCCACTGGGGGTTTGATCTTGTGATCCAGAGATCGTGACCGGAGCCGGACTCAAGAGTCACACCCAACCGACTGAGCCACCCAGGCACCCCATCTAATCTTTCAAATTTCATAATCAAAGACATTGAGCTTTCTTCGTTTTTAATTTTTCATTCAACTTCACAATTACGCAGGCAGTTTTTTTCTTGTCGCTCTTGCAGAATTGTTTCCACACGTCACACAACTTTTGCCACTCAGTACTGTAATGATACCTCGTCACGTCTGCATGCCCGGCGGGCTGCAAATTCCTGCACAGGGCTCAACGCACAATAGGGCTTTCACAGCGGTCAGCGTAATGATGATATGCACATCGGGCCTTCACGAAGGACGAGGTACCTGATATGTCGGCCCACCCTGAAGGCAGCCCTTCCATGTGATCGTTATCCCCATTTTATAGGTGAAGAAACTGAGGTTCCCTTGGCTGACCTCTGCAAAGGCACACGGATAGTTAGAGCGTGAACCGAGTTTCAAGCACACTTTCTTCTGGCAACATTAAGGAGCAAAATTTGAAAAGTTATTATCTCTTCTCTCGTTCAATACCTGCAGTGATTAGGGACTCACTCTTTACTGGGGACTGCATTCTTTCCTAGCCCTCGCAATTATAAAGTTCTTTCTTAGGGCTATTTGCATTTGCACACATCATCCTATGATGACAAGAATCCGGGTATCTGGAGTCTCCTACAGTTCACGGAGTGCTAGAGACAGAGCAGCCATGTGCGTGACTGTGGGGCACTGAATGGGGGGGCACAAGTGTGGTCGACAAGATCTGTAACTCCTCTGTTAAGGGATTTCTATTTTGTCTTTTTCTTTCTTCCTTCCTTCCTTCCTTCCTTCCTTCCTTCCTTCCTTCCCTCCCTCCCTCCCTCCCTCCCTCCCTCCCTCCCTCCCTCCCTCCTTCCTTTCTTTCTTTCTTTCTTTCTTTCTTTCTTTCTTTCTTTCTTTCTTTCTTTCTTTCTTTCTTTCTCTTTCTTCTTTCTTTCTTTCTTTCTTTTTTTTTAAGATTTTATTTATTTATTTGACAGAGACAGCCAGCGAGAGAGGGAACACAAGCAGGGGGAGTGGGAGAGGAAGAAGCAGGCTCATAGCAGAGGAGCCTGATGTGGGGCTCGATCCCATAACACCGGGATCACGCCCTGAGCCGAAGGCAGACGCTTAACCGCCGTGCCACCCAGGTGCCCCTCTTTCTTTCTTTTTGTAGTATTTTTCGTCTCATCACACTCCTCCTGCCTCACACACTGACTCTGTCACCATGCTAAGGTCTTTCCCGTGACCCCCTCTAATTCTGATGGCAATTTCATCAGCTGTTTCTCTTTTACAGTTGGAGAAAACGAGTCCCAGAAAAGTTAATCCACTATTCCAAGCTCGCACAACCAGTGAGTGGCAGAGTTCAATGCAAACCCTGTTATCTTCCTTGCCTGTGTTTCCCCAAATTGGACTTTTGTTTCTTTTTCCACATCCCTGACAGTCAAGTGAAGAAAAAGGGACAAATCGTGGAAGACCTTTCTCTCCCAGCATATTCAAACTACAACAAGTGTTGATTAGTTTGTTCAAGTAACCGAGTAATACATTTTAACTCCTCAAAAACAAATGCATTTTAACTCTCAAAAACAAATGAGCAATTTTAATTTTCTCTTTGGTGTTCAGACTATCTTTTATCCTTTTAAATGATCCTGGAAAAAAAGAATTCAACCAAATAAATCTTCAGGAAACAAGTGAACTTTGATACACATTCATAGAAGCTTTGTCTTCCCTCATTTCTTTTTTCCTCCATATTCTCAGCTAAACAGGACTGAGATAAGAACTTAAATCATCACTGTCAACTCCATGGTGCATCTGCTTTAATTTGCATACAATGAGATGCACAGATCTTAAAAGTAGAGTTGGATACATTTAGATGAATACGTACACCTGTACCACCAACACTTAAACCGTGTGGAATGGTCTCCAAAGATCTGCCAACAGTCCCTCCTCTCCTTAAATGTACCTACCACTCCCGGCATCAAGAGATGGAATCTATTTCCTTTCCTCTGGATGTGTTTGTGACTTCATTTGACCCACAGAATGTGGCAGAAATAAGGCTGTGATTGGTTCAGACCTAGCCCTCAAGAAGTCTGCTTCTGCACCTGCCATGCTGGAAGACCACAGTCCAGACATCTGGTAACCCCAATGCGTGTTACAGAGTCCAAGAACCATCCCACTAAGCCCTGCGAAAATGGCAGGATTGCATCTGTGTTTTAGGCTAACCACTCTTTGGTGGTTTGTTCCCCAGCAAAAAAATAATTAATGCACCAAAGAAGATACAGAAAATTTCATCCCCACAGAGCATTTCCTCTTGATCATTGGCAGTTGGCCCCCATGTACTCTCACGGCTAAAAGCTGTTTTAATTTCTGTTCCCAAGTGTAGTTGTGTCCATTCTTAAATTTGAATTTAAACTTCAGGTGAATATTTTTATGAAGGAAATGATGCATTGTTTACTTTTTCATGTCTGGGTTTTTTTTTTCCCACTGAATATAATGTTTCTGATATTTACCCGTGGTAGTGTTTTTTTTTTTTTTAACTAGTCTTTTATTGTTTTTTTAAATCATGTAGTCTATGAGTATACCAGAATCAGTTTATCTGTGCCCCTGATGGTAAACATTGGGATTGTTTCTAGTTTTTGCCTATAATCAATAAAGTTGCTTTGAATATGTTCATACACATCTTTTTGTGGACTTATGTTATCATTTCTCTCTCATAAAACTCTAGGAATAGTGGCTGGTTCATAGACAAGTGAAAGCTTAACAGTCAAAGAAACTGTTCAAATGTCCCCCAAAATGGTTTTAACCTTTTACATCCCTCCCAAAATGTACGTGATTCAGCTGTTACACGTCCTCATTGCTGTCTGGAGTGGTCGGTGATTTTAATTTCACGTATTCCAGTGTGTGTATAGGGGATTTTATTGTGGTTTTAATGTTTCTCAGATGACAAATATTTTGAGCACCTTTTAGTGTCTTCTTGTTCATTTGTTTATCTTCTTTTGTGAAATAAGTATTTGTCCCTTGCCCAGTGTCCCTGGATTGTGATCTTTTTATTTTGATGTGCAGAAATTCTTTATATATTCTGGATATGTCCTTTGTCAGATATATGTATTACTTATTAATTATATATATTATAACCATATATTTATTTATTTTAATTATTATATATAATAATTAATAGAATTACTTATTAATAATGCTTAATTCCCATTCTGTGGTTTGTATTTTTATTTTCTTAATGGTCTCTTTTGGTGGGGTGCCTGGGTGGCACAGCGGTTAAGCGTCTGCCTTCGGCTCAGGGCGTGATCCCAGCATTGTGGGATCGAGCCCCACATCACGCTCCACTGCTGGGAGCCTGCTTCTTCCTCTCCCACTCCCCCTGCTTGTGTTCCCTCTCTCTTGCTGGGTGTCTCTCTCTCTGTCAAATAAATAAATAAAATCTTTTTAAAAAATGGTCCCTTTTGGTGTCTAGAAGTAATTCATTTAGATAAAGTCAAATTTGGTGATTTTTTTCCCCGTATGTTTAGTCCTTTTTATATTCAAAGAAAGAAGATCACAACCTTGTTATTTGTTTTCTTCTAGAATATTTAGAGTTTTGGCTTGCATTTACTTCTATGATTCATTTCAATATAATTTTTGTGTGTGGTGTGAGGTGGGACCCCTTAATCGTTTCATGTAACTATTCGATTGTTCTAACATCATTTCTTGAGAAGACTTTCTTTTTCCCACTGTATTGTATAATAAGTTGGCCAAAAATCAATTGACTATATGTTTGTGGATCTATTTCTGCATTTCCTATTAAGCTCTCGTGATATATTTTTCTATTCTTACACAAATAACACAGTAATTAGAATACTGTAGCTTAGCAAGACTTATAATTAGAGTTTGAGTTCTCTAACTTCATTATTTTCTTTAAAGGTTATTTCAATTGCCATATAAGTTTTATCAGCTTGTCAATTTTTACAATACAGTCATCTAGAATTTTAATCTGGAGCATGTTACATCCGTCAGTCAATCTGAAGAGAATTGACGTATCAGTGGGTCTTCCCATTCTATGAGTGTAGTACATCTCTCCATTTGGTTAAGTCTGTCTCAGTAATGTTCATCAGTTTTCGGAGTAAAGGTCTTGCTTGTTATTGGAAAATATATTATTTTGTATTTTGTGACTTTTAATGCTATTAAAAATAGTGATTTTCAAATTTCATTTTCTGATTGTTTTTTTTTTTAGAGCCAGTAATTTTTTTACTGTTTCTTTCTAATATATAGAAATTCACAAGTTTTATTTTGATCTCGTACCCTGTGACCTTGCTAAATTCACTTATTAATGCAAGTATTTTTGGTTTTGATTTGTTTTTAGATTCTTTAGTATTATTGATGTAAACAATCAAGTTCCCTAGGAATAAAGACAGTTTAACTTCTCTTGTGCCTGTCTTAACGCCCCTTGTTTATTTTTCAGGCCCAGTGCTTGCGAGGACCAATAGTACGAGGTTAAAAAGAAGTGCCGAAAGTGAACTTCCTTATTGTATTTCTGATCTTAGTAACAAAACAATCAATAATTCATTAAGTAAGAATTACCTTAGTTATTTACTTAGCATTGGATTATTTTCATAAATGCCCTTTACAGGTTAAGGAAGTTTCTTTTCTTTCTAATTTGCTGAGAGATTTAAAAAAAAATAATCATGAGTGGCTGTTCAGTTTATTTAAATCCTTTCTCCTGCACATGGTAAATTTCATTAACTGGTTTTCAAATATTAAAACAATCTTGCGTTCTTAAAATAAATCCCTCTTGCCCATGTTGTAGTGTCCTTTCTTATATATCACTCGATTTGATTTGCAAAACAAAACAAAACAAAAGAACAACAATTGTTATGAATGTCCACATCTATGTTTCTGAGTTACTGACTCCTATTTGGTAATATTTTTGTCTGACTTATTTGAGAAATTCTGAGGTAATAAAATTTATTGAAAATGTTTGCTTCTTCTCTTTTTATTTTTAAGATTTTATTTATTTATTTCAGAGAGAGGAGAGCACAAGCATGGGGAACAGTAGAGGGGGAGGGAGAAGCAGGCTCCCCACCGACCAGGGAACCCAAGGGGGTTCGATCCCAGAACCCTGGGATCATGACCTGAGCTGAAGGCATGTGCTTAACCAACTGAGCCACCCAGACACCCCAATTCTCCTCTATTTTCTAAGAGAACATGTATACCGTTGTTAATTGTGAACTTAACATTTGGTAAGATTAATCAGTGCAACAGTCTGAATCTAACATGTCCTTTGTGGGAAATTTTGAAATATTAATTCAATTTATTTATTTATTTTTTCATTTAAATTCAATTAGTACATCATTAATTTTTGATGTAGCGTTCAATGATTCATTAGTTGCATAACACCCAGTGCTCATCAGCTCACATGCCCTCCTTAATTCAGTTTATTTAATACGTGTAGACCTAGTCAAGTTCTTTATTCCTTCTTCTGTAAGCTTTCATACTTCTTATCTTTAAAAACACTGTCCAGCTCTTCCAAATGTCAAATTCATTGTAATAAAGTTGTTGCATTAATTTCCTTATTATTCTCTTGATGTTCATGGAACTGAAGAATCTATAATATATCTTACTTTTTATTCCTGATATCGGTATTTTAGTTTTCGCTACTTCTTACTTTGGCTGAGTTTCTCTTCTTATTCTACTTCCCTAAGATGGAAGCTTAGGTAAGTAATTTTATAACTCTCTTCATTTCTAGTATAAGAATTTGACTATAAATTTTCCTCTGAGCCCTGCTTTAGCTATATCTCACATATTTTAACGTTTCTGTTTCATTTTCATTTATTTCTATTTCTTTTTAATCAAGTAGTGTCTTACATTTGAAGGGTTTCTTGGTAAATATATGGTTGGTTTTTGCTTTTTCATCCATTACAAGAATATTTGCTTGGTATTTGGCATGTTTGATCCATTTGTTTTTAGTGTAATTATCCGCATGGTTACATTTAAATATACTTGTGTTTATTTTCCATTTGTCCCATCTGTTTGGTTTCTCTTCCTCACACCTGCCTTTCTAATTAACTGAATATTGTTATGATTCTATTTTTCTTAATTAGTATCTACTGGTTTTATCTCTATATTTTATTTTCTATTATTTTAATGTTGTTTTATTACTATAATGTTGCAGTAACTTCTCCCAGTCTATTTAAAAATATCACTTTAAATATAAGGTAAGAACCATATAATGCAATACTTTTCACATTTTCTGCTGCTATTATCATATATTTTACTTCTGCCTCTGTTGTAAATGTCACAATAATTATATATTTTTTTGCTTTAAGCATTCCATTATTTATTGAAGTTATTAAAAATTGATTTAAAATTTTCTGTTTTATTTTGCCTCACGTATACCACTTTGGCACTCCTTACTTTGTGTAAATCAGAATTTTAACCCGATATTATTGTCCTCTGCCTGAGGAAATTTGCTTCACCTTTCTTATTCTGTGAGTTTGCTGGTGATGAATTTACTCAGTTTTTTTTTTTTAATATGAAATATCTTAATTATACTTTTACTTTTGAGGGATATTTTTACCGGATATAGAATTCTAAATCAACAGATCTTTTTTCATGGTTTTAAAGATGCAATTTCACTGCCTCCCGACCTCCATCATAACTAATTAAAAGTTAGGCATCATTGTTATATTTATTCCCCTGTAATTAGGATATATTTTTTTGTGGATAATTTATGATTTTCTCTTTATTCATTGTTTGCAGCAGTTTGACTATCTTATTTTCTTGTGATTTCCTGAGCCTCTTGGACCTGTGAATGAATATGTTTTTTTTTTTTCAAACTTGAACATTTCTGGTCATTATTTATTTTTCTACCTCTTTCTTTCTCTTCTCCTCCTGGGACTTTGATTACATCCATAGTAGGTAATTCCATACTGTTCCATATGTTCCTGAAGCTCTGTTTAAGTGGTTTCAATATTTTCTTGTGTCGCTGGAGTCCACATTATACTTATCCATCCATATGTCCTTTCCCTGATGTATTCAGACCGTCTTTAGGTGCATTATGGAACTATTGTTTCATATATTGTATTTTTCTCTTCTAAAATTTCCATTAGGTTATTTCTTATAGCTTTTATGTCTCTCCTCAGAATTCTCAACAGTTTACTGATTCTTTCACTCTTTTCTTTTTTGTAATTTCATTAAGAAAGTTATAATATCTGTATTAAAATGCCTTTCTATGAATCTCATACCCGAGTCATCTGCCAGTCTGCTTCTCTTGTCTATATTTTCTCTTGATTATTAACTATATTTCCTTGCGTCTGGATATGTTCAGGGAATTTTTATTGCATATGTGATATTGTGGATTCATATAGACACTCTGGATTTTGTTATGTTCTGCATAATAACATTGAGGTTTTTGTTGTTTTCTCTCTGGAAGGTAACTAAATTACTAGAAGGTCCTCTTGGATTGGATTTACGCCTTCATAGGGCCAGTTTACTTTGTTTTGTTTTGTTTGCTTGGTCCCTGGATTTAGTCCATGTTCTTTTGGCAGAGTACTGCTGTGTTTTCAGTGAAAAACTCCCAGTTTTTACTAAAATCCTGTAATTTGATGAGACATCACTTCCAAGTTAAGTCTTCCCAGGGCTGAGTAACTGCTTAAACCTGCAAAGCTCTTTAGTTCTCAGCTGCTTGTTTTTGCTGGGCTTCCTGGCGATTTCTGGGTGCCTGTCTCATGAATATGAATCTTAGGAATAGTCAACGATTTAGAAAATAGCTGGTATGTAGAATTTGGGACTTCCCAAATGTGAGTCACTCCATTCCATTCAAATTCCCATCAATTTCCAGTCTTAAGTTCACACCTCTTTCTCTTTTGTCCAGTTTTCTTCCCCAACATCTACACAGAAAAAGCTGGTTACATGTAGAATTCATCTAATTTATCTCTTATTTTAAGGATCATATCTGCCTAGTTTTGCTTGCTTTCCAACATTTCAAAATAATTTAAAATATTTTTCAGAGTTGTAATTATTCATTGCCATTAGTATAAGTCCAATACAAGTTACTCTGATATTACCAGAATTGGACCTTTCTTCAAAATATTGATATCAACAGAAAGTTTTGTGTGTTATAGTTCTTTTACTCTAAGAATGTTCAATTAACTATTTATCAGGGTTACAAACTTAGCCCACACAGGATACAAGAACAGCTTATGGTAGAAAAGAGCTAACATTTATTCTTACTTTGTCTTATAACAATGGCTTGGCAGACAATATCATCTGAGATCACATCTGTAGTTGGGTAATATTTTTTCTTACTGTCATATGAGACAACTGAGTCATAAAGAATTGCTTTGACTTACTTAAAGCTATAGTGTTTAGATGTAGCACAATCAGGATTCAAGTAATTATCAAATCTAACATCTGTGATCTTTCCATTGATCCCAATATTTCTGAAATTTCCCTTTTTATCTAAATATTTATTTATTTATTTGAGAGAGAGAGAGAGAGAGCAAGGGGAAGGGACAGAGGGAGAGGGAGAGAGAGAATCTTAAGCAGGCTCCACTCAGCACAGAGCCCAACACAGGGTTCAATCCCAGGACCCTGAGATCATGACCTAAGTCAAAATCAAGTCAGAAGCTTAAACTACTGAGCCACCCAGGTGCCCCAGTGATTTTTTTTTTAAGGGATCCCAACTTGGGGTTTGACCTCAGGACCCTGAGATCAAGACCTGAGCTGAGATCAAGAGTCAGACAGTTTAACTGACTGAGCCACCCAGGTACCCTAAATATTTTTGAAATTTCTGGGACTTCACCATATCAAAGATGTGAATGTTCCCATCATCCAGGCCCACCTAGGAGGCACTTCAGCATAAACGGGAAATTGGTTTTATACTGATTCGCAACGATTGATTGGAAGGAGTTTGTGTGGAGCTCTGTGTTAATGATGTGGCTTTTTTAGGATTTTGTAGAAAAGATATTTGTGAAATATTAGTAATGTTTACCATAGACACCAGAGTTGATATTGTGAGTATAAGTATCATGTAACTAAAATGAGTTGGACATGGTTCTCTGGTCCTTGGAGAAGATAACTTAGCAATTCAAATAATAGAAAAGGAAAGAAGATGGCAATGGTCCTGGGAGGGGTGATCTCCACAACAAATGGTATTCTATCTTCTATGCCAACTCTCCAATTGGAGTGAGTCCAACTCTCTGGCCAATAAAATGAGGCAATTTAAGCATGAAAGCCTTTCATGGAAATCCCAGGATAAGTTGCATGGACTACCAGGGAAAGGAGCTTCTGCCATTTCTCAGTCCAAAGTTTCTTCTGGGCACTGTTGCTTATGGAATACTCAGTGTGGATTTGCAACTACTAGCATGTAGTTATCACACTAACTTTGACAAGTCCCTGGAGGGAACTCTGGAGAACATAGGCTCAAGTGCCCCTTTTTAGATGTGATTAATCCTTCCTCTTATGATGCCATTTTACCATGCTAAACACTTTCGGAAGCCGTGGAAAACCTGATAGTCTCAGTCAAGGAAAATTGTAGGGACAATTATATGCGTGTGTGTGTGTGTGTGTGTGTGTGTGTGTGTGTAGTTACAGACTGAACGTTTGTGTACTCTTAAAATTCATATGTTGAAGTCCTAACCTTCAGTGTGATGGTATTGGGAGAAAGGGAAATAGTTAGTTCCTGAGGCTGTGGTCTGACAAAAATTAGTGCCCTTATAAAAACAAACAGAAGACAGCTTTCTCTCTCTCTCCTTCCCACCCCCAAACCCCCTCTCTCTGCCATGAGAGGATGCAGCAAGAAGGCAGCCTTCTGTGAGCTAGGAAGAGGCCCTTGACCAGAAACTGAATGAGCTATCAACTTGATCTTGGATTTCCGGCTTTTGGGACTGTAAGAAACAAATTTCTGTTGTTTAAGCTACTCAGTCTATGGTATTTTGCCATGACATAACAAGCAAACTAGTGTGTCAGTTTTGGTGTTATTAAGAATTACATTAATTATTGTTTTTTTTATTTATTAATTGTTATTATTTTCCACGTGTAATGCCATCTTCTAATCCCTTTGCTTACCTCCATTCTTTTTCTCCTGACAACAACCCAACCCCCGGAAATCACACGAGTTGGATATGTGATCACCATTGCGCAGCTAAGGGAACTGAAACACATGATTAAGCTAATAAAGTAAATGCTTAAGACTCCAATTCAGATGAGTTTGGAAGAAAATCTGGCTGCCAACTAGTGAATGTGCGGGTATGACAGGAGTTTGAGCATTAGAGATGAAGTCTTCCCTCTGGGCAGTGCTGTCCTTAATCCTCATCCTGCTGACTCAAGTACAGACCTTCTGATGAGAGCATGCTTTTTCCATGAGATCTTCCCAGAATCTTGTCCTAATTATCAAAAGCTCTGGACACCTACCTAGCTCTTTTCATATTTCTTCTGGGAAACACTGGCTCCACAACACTAGTCCTATGTGGGACTCTTCTAAAAACAACCAAATCACCTGCAGGTCTGACTTTCAGTATTGGGTAAGACATGCTGTTTAGAGTCTTGTGAACTCAGCTCACCTGTCTGAATAGGCCTACATGCTCACACCACTGAACATCACCCTCGGCTCTGGTGCTGTGGCCCACAGGATTTGCCCACTGTCAGTCCCCATTCCACACTCAATACCAACCCAGGACACCCAGATAATGCTGATATTGAAGCGTAAAGAAACAGGCCAGGCTGTCCCATAGGACAGAAGGAAAACTTCCTCCCTCTTAAAATATTACTAGTCTCAGGTACCAAGAGATCCAACTTCAGAATGAAATCAAATCTGGAAGCTTCTTTAAAAGTCATGCATGGAAATCTCTATTACGTTTGACTTTAGTTGAATGACTCTATCTAATTTCTCCCTCTAATATCTGGAGTTCAGCCAACCCCAGGACACTTGCTTTCTGTTCATTTGTAAATTAATATATCTGGAAGTGAAGATTGTCTCTGAATAAAGCAGATTTGCTTTTTTCCAAATGTAATGAAATTATGTTTGGGGAAGTCTCTGTTGATGTCCAAGAATCTTTATGAGTCTTTTAAAGTCATTGTTTTCTTCTCACAAATGAGAACTTGCTGATGCCAAGGAGTAATGAACTGGAAAACCACATGGTGACAGTTGGTTCTTAAGCTGGCCCCGGTGCATAGCTAGGCTTGCTGGGGAAGGAAGCTTGTGACTCCCTTACTTCTTGCTTGTTCTCTGTTTCCTATTTTTTCCTTCTTTTATTCCCCCTCCTCTCTTGCCCCCTCCTCCCTTTATCCCTTATGCAATATGTACAGGCTTTAAAATAGGCTGACCTGGGTACAAATGTTAGTCTGTCACTTAGTTGAACGGTCAATTACTATTGTATGAACACAATACTTATTCTCACTGAGTCTCAGTTTTCTCATGCATGAAAATGTGATGATACACCCTTCCTCACTTCCTTTTTCCAAAAAGAACCTATCTTGATTCAAGTATCCAATTCTACTCTATGCAACTTCTGTGATTTGAAGGGGTGAAGACCCCTACATTCAAGAGTACTTGAACCATTATGGTCAATAGCGGTTATGTTGTTCCTCTCTAGAACAAGGAGTTCAAAAACCCAGAACTTGGAGTAGGTGTAGGTTGGCTGTGACATGGGGGAATAGCCTTCTCTTTCAGCCCCTGAAAGCATGCTGCCCCAGAGATCTACAATCCATTACATGACAACAGGGGAGCCACGCTGAGGATGAAACTGTCACACCAAAGGACGGCAAAAGAGTGGGGGACAACTGAAACTTAGTCCCTGATCATACTCCATACCTACACTAGACCTAGACTCCCTGTACATGAGACAAATTCCCTTATTCTTTAAACCAGTTTGTAGTTTTTTGTTTTTTTATATCCCAAACCATCCTAACTGTGTGTATGTGGAAATCAAATGTGATCATTTACACCCACAATTAATAGTATACGCCAGTCCTCAAGAGGTGTTCATTAACTTCCTCCCCTCTAATTTAGACTTTTTCCCTTTATTCATGGACTCCCCTTTTCTTCTCTCTGTAACCCAAACACATCTTGGCATTACCAGGCTTGAAAACCCACATAAAGTATGAAAATGTTGTTAGCTTTCTTGGTTTCCAAGAAACAAGAGACCCTCTCCATTTATTCAAGGCGTAGAGGGTTTTGTGCAGGGAGACACATGATAAAATGAAAACTGGATTCTCAGCCACTTGTACAAGCTCTGGAGGGGTTCACAAAAGAGCTGGAAAGTACAGGAACTGCAGTAGCTCTGGGCCTCACAACCCAGTGCTTTTCACTGGCTGGAGCTCTGGAGTACTCTTTTTATGCCCTCAGCAGAAGAAACCTGTACACCCACACACTAATGGGACCTAGCAATTGCCTTCCTACAAATATTCTCTGTCCCAGTGGCCTCTGTCTCAGTATCTCCCATTTCAATGGAAAAGACGGAAGATGTGACGGGTACATAGCTCCAGTGAGGCAAGGCCCTCAGTCCACCAGCCACCCCATGAATTGGCTGTAAGAAGCCATTATTCTTTCCTTAGTTCAGTCATCTTTGATCAGAGTTCCTGAGCTACATTGCCTAGGACACAACTATCTATACACATTCAAACAACTATCACTTATCAAACAGTTCGGTAAGTACATTGTGTTAGGTCCTTGTCATGAATAAAATAATCAAAGAACTTTCCAGGTAAAGTTGTCTTAGAAATAGGGAGATGGTGCAAACAGATACAAATCACATTGTAATAAGAAAAAGGAGCCCAGAGTGAGAGGGTAGAAGTACGTTGTGTGAGGGAGGAAAGTATAACTGGTACCTAGTAGGCAGGGAATGCCGCTCTGAGCTACGCTTGAGTCAAGATCTAAATGCAACGTGGGAGTGAACTACTTGAATATTGGAAGAAAGACTATTGGGGAAGGGAACCTGCAGTGCAAATGTCCTGAGTCAAGAATGTGCTTGATTTGTTGAAGGAACAACCCACAGGCCAGGGTAGTTTCAGTGATGTGACAACAGAGAGAGGCGAGGAGATCTGAATAGACTGTGGAGTTGGTGTCCCTCTTTCCTCACCCGTGAACTTAGATGGTGACTGTTCTTCTCAGAGGGGTCCAAGTTCATGTGGACCTCCTGTGGCTTGACCTTTCTGGTAGAGGGAACTGAGATACAGGTCTTGGACTTCCAAGTCCCACAGCGAGGTCACTCACCCTATTTCTTCCCATTAGGTCCATTAATACATTCAGTACTTTCTTTTTCAGTTCCTGACGATTCCCCGTGGCCTGTGCTCCTCTCACCCAACTTGTCCTGCTGGGATGCCTCACCCTGCAGCTGGAAGGAGTCTCCTAAGGCAACCTGAAGATACAGCTCGAGACTTGCATGTCTGCAGCAACCAGACCATAGCTGCTGGAGGACAGGTGCTTTATCTTGCCCCCAGGTGTAATCTCACAGCTTCAGCCAGCACCTGGCATCTGATAGGTCCTCAGGAGCTCTTGATGATGGGCAGTATCTCTGTGTTCAACACAACTATGCTTGATCCTCTGCTAAGCCCCTTGTCGGTTCTTGCAGCCCCAGGGTGCTACAGATTGAAGAAATGTTTCTTCTCTGACCAATGATATACATTACTCTCTGGAATCTTGGCTAGGTTGAATTCACCATAAATTTAAATTTTTATTAGGTTTCTGTGGTATAATAGTTTCTTTTTTAAATTGGTCTTTGCCCTGATCCTGATATAATATTCCTAAAACCTTCCTGAGTGATAAGTTAGCTTCAATATGGGGGCTGGTTGCCAGAAAGGCCAAGCCAGGATCTGAGGATTGGGGCCTTCAGCCCTACATCTTGACCTCTCCCAGAAAGGACAGGAGCTAGAGATCTATACACTGACATCTCTCTCAAAACTTCTAAAGCATGGGGTTTGGGGAGCTTCTGGGTTTGTGAACACAAGGATGTGCTGGGAGGATGGAGCTCCCTAAAAGAGCATGAAGACTCTATACTGCATCCCTCCCCCGATACCTTGTCTGATGCAACTATTTGTCTGTTTTTATATTGTATCCTTTATAATAAACCAGTAATCGTTAATGCTTTCCTGAGTTCCCTGAGTTGCTCTAGCAGATTATGGAACCCAAGTACGGGGTTGCGGGAACCACACTTTTCTAGTTAGCGGGGTCGAAGTGTGGGTGGACTGGAGATTCCACTTGCATCTGGCATCTAAAATGAGGGCAGTCTTGTGGGGCTGAGCCCTTACTCTGTGGGGTCTTCACTAACTTTAGGTAGTTAGTGTCAGAATTGAACCAAATTATTAGACATCTGGTTGGTGTTGGAGAATTGAAATATTGGTTGCTGGTGTTGGGAAAAACCACACACAATTCTCAAAAGGTAGTCTATTAGGTCAGTGTTTTTAACTTCCCCTTGTCAAAGATTTAAGATTAATTCTTGGAAGATTATTAGGATGACAGTCGGGAGATATTATCTAAGGAAATCTCACCTGGAGGGATCAGAGGTAGAGCGGGCTAGTGGCTGGGATTGGGTTCTGAGTTGCTGGGCTCAGTTGGGATGTTGGTACTTGGTTCAAAGCAGCCAGAAGCCAAATAAGCTAGAATGAGATTTGGGATTGAGCCAACGACCACATATAAAGAGCTAAGGACCAAAGCCTGTGAAAACAAGAGCCAACGTGCATGGCCATGGAGCCATACAAGGTTGCTTCATCCATGGGTCAGGATCTAGGCCAGGGCTTGAGTCAGCAGGCACAGCTTGGGACTGGGGGGGGATGGAGCAAAAGCAGCAGGGCTGAAAGGCTCTGCGGAGTCTCCATCCACCTTTTATCTATCAATGAAGGCAACTGATAATCAGCTTCACTTAAGGAAACAAGGTCATCAGACCGGTCAGCTGCTGTCCTGCTCCATAGTAATGGGGAGAATTAGGATTCTAGAGAAGGAGAAGACCAAGTAAGCAGCTAAACAGAAGTTGTAGATTTCCCGTAGGATAAATGCAACCGGTTGTTCTTGTCTGAATGATGGAGACCAAACTGCAGACAATAAGCCTGTGCGTTGCCCACCTCTGAGGATCCTTGTCATGGCTGCCCCAGGGGGAGGGGGTATTTTTCAGAAGAGGATCTGCTGCTTCTCCAGCCTTAAGGTATTCAGTCATGGAAGGAAATCAGTAATGCTACGAGTGTCTAAGGAAACAGAACTGGAGGCAGAAAGGTTCTACCTCGAATTGGAAGGTAAAATAGCATTGTGGCTAAGTAGGCTTAGACTAGAACTGACCAACTAAGGCCAAATGCTGGTCCTGCTACTTCTTATCTGCATGATTCATGTTCTAGATTAATAGGCACATCTGCCTGTTAAGAGGCTGCCTCACTGCTGTTCATTTAGGCTTTGTGGGTCACCTATGAAGAAAGCCAGACGAAGCTCTATGTCTGCTATCACCTTAGGTGCTAATCCTAGCCTTCCTCTCCTGATTCCCAAACATTATCTTTAGCCCCAAATGTCTGCTCAGACAGGAGCTTTGCTCTGGCTCTCTGTAACCTAAGTGTAATGGATCAGCGGGTTCTCCAAAGGACTCAGACACCAAGCCTAGGTAGGGGAAGCTCAGCAGGGATCTGTGTTAATGAACAGGAGTGACAGGGAGCGTGTACCCCTAAGCATGGACATTCCTTCTCTAGGGTTTGGAAACTGAATACGAGGGAAGAGAAGCTGTCCAGGGACACAATGTCGGTCACATAGTTGGCAGACCCTTGGGCAAAAGCCAAGAATCTCAATCCCCTGTTGACTTCACTTTACCAAGCTGCCTTTCTATCATCAGAGGATAAACAGAACATTTTTTTTTTTCAAGGAAAAAGGAAAAAAAAAACACTAAGGCATTTTTGGTATTTTTTTGTTGTTATTCAATACTCTAATTTCAGAACGTAAGTACTTCATAGAGGGGGAAAATGGAAAATCGCATGCCACCCATCACTCACCCTCCCCTAGGTGGTATTTATGTACCCTCATCAGAGGCAAAATGTGGCCTTTTGAGTCAGAGTCAGAATAAAACCCCTGTCATTCTCTCACTCAGTTGTCACGAAGGAACCTTTCTTCAAATGCAGGTTGCATTAGGCAAAAGTGGTTGTGTGTTTGAAATTAAATCACTCAAATCTGATTAAAAACAGGATGCGTAAGCTTCCATTGGGGTTCCTACTTGAATGGGGTGCCATACAAAATCAAGTTGTATTGTATTGTACGGACTGGCTTTGTATTAACGTTCAGAATAACAAGGTCCCGCTGAGAGCCCTTCACGTTTCTGAATGGTGCTTGGAGTTTGTCAAAATTTTTCAGGAAAGGATCTGCACCACCCTGGCTGCATGAACCACAGTGTGGGGGAAAAAAAAAAAGATTGGTGAATTAAAATGACATATTTTTATTACTCTTAAGCTTTTGAGCTGCAATTGCATGAGGACGTAGGGAATCTTACGTCTGTTCATTTACCTTCTTCTCCAGATTTGTGTGCGAGTTTTACTTAGCAGTTCAATGTGGCAGGAGGCATATGGGTTGTGTAGCCATGTGTCAGAGGCCAGCTCTCCTGGTCACCAGTCCTAATAGTGTCTTTATGGATAAGATTAGGCATGCCATTACCAAATTTGACTTATTTCACTTAGCATAATCCCCTCCAGTTCCACCCATGTCGATGCGAATGGTAGGTGTTCATCCTTTCTGATGGCTGAGTGATATTTCATTGTATATATGAACCACATCTTCTTTATCCATTCATCTGTTGAAGGGCATCTCGGCTCCTTCCACAGTTTGGTTATTGTGGACATTGCTGCTATGAACATTGGGATGCATGTGCCCCTTCTTTTCATTACATCTGTATCTTTGGGAAGAAATCAGAGAGGGAGACAAACCATGAGAAACTCTGGACTCCAGGAAAAAGACTGAGGGTTAGAGAAAGGAGGGGGTGGGGGGATTGGGGTCGCTGGGTGATGGGTATTAAGGAGGGCACGTGTCGTGATGAACCATGGGTGTTATGTACAACTAACGAATTGTTGAACACTGCATCAAAAACTAATGATGTACTATATGTTGGCTAATCGAACATTATAAAAAAAAGAAAGAGAACATAGGAAAATACAAAAAATAAAAATAAAATAAAATAAAAACTTCTGTCCATGACCTTATGAAAAAAAAATACCAAATTTGAGATGTTGCTGCAAATAAAGAAGAGACAAATCTTGCGGAAGATCGTGGCACGTAGAAGGCAAGTAGTACAAACACGGAGCAAATGGGGAATGGGCAGGAACAAAGGAGCTAGAAACCCGTCTTCTTGTATCGGCTTGCTAGGGTGGCAGTGAGGGACTAGCACGGACAGGGGGCTGAGAAAACAAGTGTATTGTCTCATAGCTCTGGAGGCTGGAAGTCCGAGGTCAAGATGTCAGTAGATCTGGTTTCTTGAGGCTTCTTTCCTTGCAGAGAGCACCTTGCTCCCGTCTCCACACGATCTTCTGTCAGCATAGACACACCCCTCATGTCTCTCTGGGTCCCAGTTTCTTCTCAAGGGTGCCAGTCAAACTGAATTAGGGACCACTCTCACGACCTCATTTTAATTTAGTCACTTCTTTAAAATCTCTGCCTCCAGATACAGTCAAGTTCTGAGGTACCGGGGGTAAGGGCTTCCACAGACGGATTTGAAGGGGACACAGTTCGAACCATCACAACTCTGTTCTGTCATTTTTCCTTCGGAGCCACAGAAATATTTTATATAGTTAAAAGCAAAATTAGATCAAAACTTCTCAGAGCAATTCCTAAACATATAATATAACTTAATCTTTTTCCCATTTCCAGACTAACATGGAATAAGTCAACTATATTCTGAGAGCAATTAAAATTTTTGAACAGAATACAAATAAAACTACCTGAAGATTCTAGAAACTGAACAATAACAGGAGGTTATAAACTGAAGTAAACCTGTGAATAACTTTTCATGACAGGAATGATACTTGCAGGTTTTTTCCCCCTTCTTTCATCTCCCTGCTTAGATTCAAGGATGGGTCTCATCACCAGATGTGCAGTGGGCATGGAAAAGAAAACTCCTGTGGAAACCTTCTATTTCTAGCCAGAGGACAGAGACAGTAAACTCCCACATGTCAGAAAGTATGGAAGAAATTCCCACTCCCCTTTTCAGAAATATATATATATATATATATTTTAGATTCTTTTTTTTTTTAATTTTTTTCATGGTGTTTTTATTTTTTTTATTTTTTTTTTATTTTTTAATGATTTTTTATTATATTATGTTAGTCACCATATAGTACATCCCCGGTTTCCGATGTAAATTTCGATGATTCATTAGTTGCGTATAACACCCAGTGCACCATGCAATACGTGCCCTCCTTACTACCCATCACCAGTCTATCCCATTCCCCCACCCCCCTCCCCTCTGAGGCCCTCAGTTTGTTTCTCAGAGTCCACAGTCTCTCATGCTTCATTCCCCCTTCTGATTACCCCCCCTTTCTTTATCCCTTTCTTCCCCTACCGATCATCCTGTTTCTTATGTTCCATAGATGAGAGAAACCATATGATAATTGTCTTTCTCTGCTTGACTTATTTCACTTAGCATTATCTCCTCCAGTGCCGTCCATGTTGCAGCAAACGTTGAGAACTCGTTCTTTCTGATAGCTGAGTAATATTCCATTGTATATATGGACCACAGCTTCTTAATCCAGTCATCTGTTGAAGGGCATCTCGGCTCCTTCCACGATTTAGCTATTGTGGACAATGCTGCTATGAACATTGGGGTACATATGGCCCTTCTCTTCACTCTGTCTGTATCTTTGGGGTAAACACCCAGTAGTGCAACGGCTGGGTCATAAGGTAGCTCAATTTTTAACTTTTTCAGAAATATCTTTTTGATTGCCTCCATAGCAGCATCACAGACATCTGAAACCCTAAGACGAGACACCGTTCTCTGCCAAGGAGGCGTTAAGAATGGGGGTCCCTGTAGTTCAGAGAAAATCCTTGGTTTCTTTTCTCACCCCCGTGCACTAAAGGTGGCCCCAGTCACATGGAATTAGCCAACAGCCTGGCAGGGACAAAATCTGGAAGGAATCCTGTCTTTCTGGCCAGAGGGACTGGGGAGAGTGGCCTACTGGAGGGCCACTGTTTCTTGGTGGAGAAAAATCTGAAGAGCAGAGGTCTGAGAAGGGGACACCTGTTTTCTATGTATGAACTTGGGTTAACCCAAGATTCACTCCTGGGAAGCGCTTGGCTGAAGCGGAGCCACAGAAGTATGGCAAAGGCTCTGGGAGCTGGACTGTGAAATAACACATAGACTAAACCCCAGACTAAGCCCTGGATGGTACGTGTGCAGACAGATCCAAACAGCAGAGCAAAGACTGAAAACTTAGCTGACATTAGCAACACCAACCACGGAAGGTGAGAGAAAACTTGCGGGGGCAGGTGAATCAAGTGACGGCCTGTTAAAACAAAAATCAGCCTCGGGCGCCTGGGTGGCTCAGTCAGTGAGGCATCTGCCTTCAGCTCAGGTCATGATCCCAGGGTCCTGGGATCGAGTTCCGCATCGGGCTCCCTGCTTGGTGAGTCTGCTTCTCCCTCTCCCACTGCTCCTGCTCTCTCTCTCTGACAAATAAGTAAATAAAATCTTTATAAAAAAAAAAAATCAGCCTCGTTCAGGGGACTTTAGCAGAATCCAGAGTCTCACAGAATAATATTCAAAGTGTCCAAGAGACCCTCCAAAATTGCCTGATGTACAAAAACACCACAAACAAGCAAACAAACAAAAATCTGATCAACCCCAAAGGGCTAAGACGATCATCAGATGCCAACTCCACGATCAACGGATGCCGAAATTATCAAACAAAATCTTCAAAGCAGCTATTATAATACCATCCCTGAAGCAAAGATGAACACTCTTGAAACAAATGTGAAGATAAATGAACAGAAAAATAGAAACACTAAAAAGGAGAAAAATGGACGTTTTAGAACTAACAAATTCAATACAGAAAATTAAAGAATTCACCGAGTAGTCTCAGTAGCAGAATGGAGATAAAATAGGAAATAATTGGTGTACCTGAAGATGGGTAGAAATTACAGTCTAAAGAACAGAGAGAATTTAAAAATGAGAAGAGGGGCGCCTGGGTGGCTCAATCGGTTAAGCATCCGACTCTTGATTTCAGCTCAGGTCATGATCTCAGGGTCATGAGTTCAAATGCTGCGTTGGGCTCTGTGCTCAGCGGGGAGTCGGCATACGGTTCTCTCCCTCTGCCCTTCCCCCTGCTCGTGTGCTCTCTCTCTCTCTCTCAAATAAATAAAAAAAGTAAATCTTTTTAAAAATGAGCAGAGACAGAGAGACCAATGGAAAAGTTTTAAGGCACTGATTTCCTGCCACTGGAAGCCGAAGAAGAGAAAATAGGTATGGAAATAAATTTTTGAAGTAACACTGGCTATAAAATCACCCTTAATTTTGAGACACACATTTCTAGATTCCGGAAGTCCAGCAAAACTAAAACAAGACAAATGGAAAGAAAACCATGTCTAGAAATATGGTTTACAATGCTGAAAACTGAACATAAATTCAGTACCCCAAAATGAAGAATCCAGTTAAAAAATGGGCAGAAGACATGAATAGACATTTTTCCAAAGACATACAGATGGTCAACAGACACATGAAAAAATGCTCAACATCATTGATCAACAGGGAAATACAAATCAAAAGTACAATGAGATACCAGCTCACACCTGTCAGAATGGCTAAAATCAACAACACAAGAAACAACAGGTGTTGGCAAGGATGTGGAGAAAAACGAAGCTTCTTGCACTGTTGGTGGGAATGCAAGCTGGTGCGGCCACTCTGGAAAACAGTATGAAGATCCTCAAAAAGTTAAAAATAGAGCTACCCTATGATCCAGCAATTGTACTACGAGGTATTTACCCAAAGAATAAAAAATATTAATTCAAAGGGATACATGCACCCCAATGTTTATAGCAGCATTATCTACAATAGCCAAAATATAGAAACTGCCCAAGAGTCCAACAACTGATGGATGGATAAAGAAGATGTGATATATAAATATATATACATATATAATGGAATATTACTCAGCCTTCAAAAAGAATGAAACCTTGCCATTTGCAATGATGGGGATGGAGCTAGAAAGTATTATGCTAAGCAAAATAAGTCAGTCAGAGAAAGACAAACGCCAGATGATCTCATTCATATGTGGAATTTAAGAAACAAAACAAATGAGCAAAGGAAAAAAGAGAGGCAAACCAAAAAACAGACTCTTAACTACCGAGAGCAAACTGATGGTTACCAGGGAAAGAGGAGTTGGAGGATGGGGGAAATAGGGATGGGGATTAAGGAGTGTACCTCTCCGCGTGAGCAATGAATGTTGCATGAAAGTGTTGAATCACTCTATTGTACACCTGAAACTAATATTACACTGTATGCTAACTAACTGGAATTTTTTTTTTTAAAGATTTTATTTATTTATTCGACAGAGACAGACACAGCCAGCGAGAGAGGGAACACAAGCAGGGGGAATGGGAGAGGAAGAAGCAGGCTCATAGCGGAGGAGCCTGATGTGCGGCTCGATCCCATAACGCCGGGATCACGCCCTGAGCCGAAGGCAGACGCTTAACCGCTGTGCCACCCAGGCGCCCCAACTAACTGGAATTTAAATAACAACTTAAAAAGATTAATAGGAGCAAAACAAACAACAACAAAAAAACCAAAACAAAATGTTGAAAACTGAAGATGAATTACCAAAAAGAAAAAAAATCTCCCAAGCAGTTAGAGGGGGGGATAATTACATATAAAAAGACCAAAATGACTGCGAATTTTCCATCAGAAATCAGAGAGCTACCTTTAATCTCTAGTTTCAAAGGTACAGAGTTCTATATATTTCATTATGTCACACTCAGGAATTATGGTGGAACCAGAACACAGTACAACAACATTTTTCAGTTGTTGAAAGAAAAGAACTATCTACCTGAAATTTTATATCTAATAAAAACACCAATGAGGAATAAAGACAAAATAGAGACATTCCCAGGTAAAGGTAAACTAGGAGAATGTGTCACTGGTAAATACCCTTATAAGTGATTGCTAAAGGAAATTGTTGATAGTGACAACAAATGATTGCTGTTAGAGGAAACTTGGAACTGCAGAAATGGCCGATATTGGGGTGTATAATACAGTGCTTTTATCCATGGGAATTATTTAAAATATGAACTGTTGAAGTCAGAAATGGTAATTTCTCATGAATAAATGTTGAACGCAGAAATGGTAATTTCTGAAATGCTTATTTCAAGTATTTAGATGTAATACCTACAGCAGGTCTAAAATAAAATGGAGAAGGTAAAAGATTAAATATGGCTGTAAATAAAATCTTAACCTGCTTACTAATTACGTTGTTGGCAACGGTGTAGGACTTGTGGTTCTGAGAGTATTAGATATGTGTGATGTGAGATCACACCAATGAAGAATGATTTTGGTATTATTGGGAAGTGACACTTTGTGACAGGACTGACAATATACCAAGGAAATGCAGTAAAAAAAAAAAAATCTAATAAAGATCAAAAAACAGTTACCTGAGAAAAATAAAGATTCAAAAAACAAGAACTAGATGCTCAGAAAAAGAACAGAAAATGTAACAAAGAACTAAACATAAATTATAAAAGTAAAAATCAGAATTGTGACATTAAAAGCTCAAGCGATAAGTCCAATGGCAGACTCAAATCAGAGAATTTGTCAGCTGGAGGAAAGATGTTATATGACCTGTGTAACCAGCAATAACAGCAGTCAATTGAGTCAGAGCAGAGAACAGGTAATTATACCTTTAAATTGCTGGATAGAGGAAGAGTCTATCACGAATTCTATAACCAGCCAAACTGTCATACAAGTGTGAAGGTGATATAAACACCTTTTCAGACAAATAAGAATACACTAGAAACAACCTTGCTGAAAGATAACAGGTGCATGTCAGAAAGACACACACACACACATCCAGAAATAACGTGGCATTAAAAGTTTGGACAAGAGTATTTAAAATGAGGGTCTTTCTCTTGATCCAGAAGGAAGAAAGATACTGTGGGTTTGGGTTTTTTTTTTCTTTCTTTCTTTTTTTTTTTTTAGTGTGTTTGATCAAATACAAAAGATTATATAAGCATGGCAATAGAATGGTTAAGTTATAGCTCATAGGGAGTAAAAGGAAATCGAAAATATTTCATCAATGCAATAAAAAGAAAAAATGAAAAAAAATAGCAAATAGAATACATAAAATAAATCATAAATAAAGCCAAATACATCAGTCATCATAGTAAGTGTAAGTGTTTAACTTTCCAGATACAAAGACGAATTGTCAGATTGGATGAGAGAGAGAGAGAAACAAAATCACTTATTAAACTTGGAAGTAAAAGGTTGAGAAAATATATGTTAGGCAAAACTACCCAAAAGAAAGATGGTGTGGCTATTTTAATATCAAGAAAATAAATTGAAGTCTAAAAGTATTACAGGGAACAAGAATGCATGAGGAAGTTACCGTAATTCAGAACTTACATATATCCCATTCTGTATCCTCAGATTATATAACAGAAATGACAGAATTGCAGTAAAAAGCTGAAGAATCTAACACCGCAGCAGGAGAAATGAATAGATCTCTCCCATAACTGATGTCTCAGGAACAAAATAATAAAGATCTAGAATATTTAAACAATGTAATTACTGAGTGTGATATAATGAAACGCCTAGAACCTTGTACCCTCAAAATTCGGGAGTAAGGGTTAATTTTGAGTATGCATGGAGAGTATACAAATGTTGACCACTTCCTAGAACACAGATCCCAAATGTTTGCAAGGATGAGGAGTACAGGAGTCTTCCATGCCCTACCCGCTCATGCTTCTAATGGAACAGCCATTTTGGAGAACAATTGGCAGTAGCTAATAAAACTAGAAAAGCATATGCCCTATGCATTGGCACTTCTACTTTTAGGCCATTTCTATCCGTTGTACAGGGATTCGTGTACACGAATCATATTGCAGTACTGTTCAAAATTGTCAAAAATTGGAAATACCCTAAATGTCCATGAACCGGAGACTGAATGAGTAAACAGAGCTATAGTCTAGTGTCATATTATCACGCTGTTGAAGCTGTTAAAATTAATGCTGTAGAGCTTCATGATTCAACATGGATTGATGTCAAAAACATCCCAGTTATATGCAACTAATGAATCATCAAACTTTGTATCAGAAACCAGGGATGTACTGTATGGTGACTAACATAATATAATAAAAAAATTTAAAAAATAAAATAAAAAAAAAGACAATCTAAAAAAAAAAAAAATCCCAGTCCAAATTCCTTTTCTAAAACTTTTGTGGGCCAGATATGTTCTAACATCTTTTTTTTTTTTTGAATTTCAGAGAGACCTGTATCTTTATTTTAATAACACCCTCAGCAGGATCAGGGCCAGCACTATAAAACAAACATACTAATACTTCTATAGATACAAATATATGAATATTGAGTAGCTACGCATGAATTCCAGTCATGTTTTGCCACCTAATGGGTTCAGGTTAAGACACATTTTTCTGCCAAACATATCATGGAGAAAAATTTTGGTTTTCAGACATTTTGATCTTTCAGTCTTTTGTAGAGACTCTGCCCTTGTGTTTCAATGAAAAATAGTTGCAAAAATAGGCAAGCACTATGCCAACATATATATGAATCTTAAAACATGCTTAACACAATATATTTTATGGAAACATTCATATTTAGACATTTATAAAAACCACTCAGGAGACTGATAATCACGAGGTTGGGGAGAGTGTTTATATCTGGGGAGATAAAGACGTGAGATGGGTGAGGAGGACCAGGAGAATCCACCTGTGTTTGTAGTGTCTTGCTGTTGTTGTTTACATAAAAAGATGGGGAGCAGGTCTTCTTACGAACTAAGTAACTTCAAGGAAAAGCAGCATTTAAGCAGATGGGAAGAGTGGGAAAGGAGACTCCAGCCAGAGAGAAAAGCATATGAAAGCCTCTGAGGAATACGGAACATGACCTTGCCCAGATCACAAGATGGCTCTGTGGCTGGGGAACAGGGTCCTCGTTGGATGGGGAAGGTGTAGGAGATGCAGCTGGAGATGGAAGGGGAGCAGCTGTCATCCTGAAGGTGGAGGGGAGCAGGAAATGGTATGATCAAACGGGTGACTCCCAATGGTCCCCCCTGGAGTCAAATAATGCACAGATCATAGAGAGATGGACCGGACACAGCTACTGACACTTAAGTGACTCTGGGCTGCGGACTCTTGTGACACATGTCCTCCTTTGGGATCGTCCAAAAATTACACTGTAGGAGGCCAGGGCAAGCACTGTTTCTCCATTTTGAAAGGAGAAAAATCAAATCATAAAGGTCACAAGACCTAACAAGTAAATTCAGATCCTCTGATGGGACTACCGCCTTCTGTTTTCGTCCCCAACAGTTGTCACCCCAACGAGAGGGCAGAGAAATAATCAGGGACATTATTGAAATACTTTTTTTTTTCTGATTGCCAAGAAATTTGGTTTATTTTTTTCCCCAAAAAGTGACAGAAGAAATACCATTGTTGAAAGGTTTGGATAGGAGACCTGTGACAGAAACAAGCTCTTTTGAAAGCGCTTTCCCTCGTAGAAAGATGGTGGTAGTAGAGCAGTGAAGGACCCCGGGCAGGTCTACTCTGACCCCCTCATTGATGCAAAGGGCAAAGCCCAGTGCAGAGAGAAGGAGTGATGAGACCAAGTGGAATTTTGAATGTGGGTATCTTGAGTTAGTTTTGAGTTCCTCGCCGGTTTTCCTCCTGTGTCAATAGAAGACAGGTTTAGGGGAAGACCAAGGGTTGAAGAAATATGGACTTAGGCCAGATGAGAAAGCCACAAGGGAGACCTTAGAGGTAAAGGTGCTGTCAAACATGGGAGTGAGGACCCCTGCCTCAGTTCACAGAAGCAAGATCAGGGATTTATATATGTGCCCAAAGACAAACAGCAGCTCTGAGCGGGGCGGAGGACAGATTCAAGTCCAACCCGATCCTGAAATGTATCCTCCCAGGCCTTCCTTCAACCAAAAATAAGTTGGACTGCATCTCTCCATTTATGGGTTGAAAATATCTGAAGGGCAGATTATATATGGTGAGGGATAAAGAACATGGCTTTATCATTGATTAAATCGAATAGTTTCAGATCAATCACGGGCAATTGACAAATTATGAAGCTTTAATCTTAGCGGCCAGTTTTCCCTTTAAAAGCTGAGAAATTGAGCTTCATTAACACCCAGATGGTCAGTTCGGTGCATGATACTGAACATGTCCCAGGTGCCATTTTGCATTCCTCATAAACCCCATTTTGTCAGCGCGCTTAACCACATACCCTCAAAACTGTGCAGGGAACTAAACTTTGTACGGACAAAGGCTGTGTATCAGTAGCCCATATTGATCATCTCTTTTGGGCCAGACACTCTGAAATATAACAGGACAAGGGTCTACCAAGGAATTCCTGTCATTCATTCATTCATTCATTCATTCATTCTTCGGCTCTCTGGAGCCTAATAGGCATCCTCCCTGCGGGAGGGAACAGGAGATGGACAATAGTCCCAGGCCACAAATCACCTGCAGTTCATGAAAGACAGGCCAGTACACAAAGAAAACAGAGAAGCTGGACGAGACGTAGGAAGGACAAATGGAAGACACCAGATCCTTACCAAGCCCCTTCTCACTGCTTGCCAGCTCCCAGCTGCAGGCCAGGACACCTCTGTCCTGTTCTTATTTCCCTGCCCTATCTGTATCCTCTCCCTGTCCAACCTCTGTGCCCCCTGCCTCCCAAGCCTGGCGCAGGGCAGGCAGAGCACCTCAATTCTCTTCCCCTTTGTTGTCTTTGAAGAGAGCCCCATAAACCCTTCTGCTCACTTTAAGACACAGCGAACAAGATGGAGAACAGGAGAATGCCACAGATTGATCCCCAAAGTTCCCTCAACGCAAAAGCGACCATATCATTCTCTTTCCATGAGGCAGCGATAGCTTTAGCTTCAGTGCCACGTTCTAACATCCATGAATGTCAGAAAGGCCAGTAATCTTGTTCGTTTGGGGAAAAAATAATTTAAGTCACACATCCTGAATAATGAAGAGATATTAAGCCTTTCCTCTGGGGAGTCTTATAAATAATATTCTTTGTTTATTCAGTTGTACGAAAACATGTTCAAACTATGAAGTTTTAATATCTGCATCGAGCAAAGGTTATTGCGGAGGCATAATATCGAGTTTATATATGAAACAGACACATTTCTAGGTGTAACCCTATTTCCTAACATTGGAGACCTACTCTCTGCTGTCTCCTGCAAGGCTTAATACCCCTTCTTCTTCTTCTCCCGCTCCTCCTCCTCCCCCTCCTCCCCTTCTTCCTCCTCCTCCTCCTTCTTATTCTTCCTCTTCTTCCACCTCCTCCTCCCCCCTCCTCTTCTTCTTCTTCTCCTTCTTCTTCTTCTTCTTCTTCTTCTTCTTCTTCTTCTTCTTCTTCTTCTTCTTCTTCTTCTTTTACTTCTTCTCCTTTTTCTCTGATTTGACTGTTTCTGAACTGCTAATATATTAATTTGCTCACTTTAAAAACAAGGCATTGCTTAAAAATCCAGGATGACTGAGATTCTTCATGTCATGCATTTTGAATGGCACTGAATATGAATGCCCTGCCTATGTGATGCTCTTTATGCTTTTCATACAATTGCATTTTAAGATTTTGTGAAATCTTCTATGGAAAGCAACTGAGTTTAAGGATCCTGCCTCTGTGGAAATTAAGACAACAGCGAGGGAAGAAAGAATGAGGGAATAGTGGAGTTGGAAGTTTCTTTTCATTACTCTGCTCTTTTATCCTGGTACCAATATCAGGGGGAAGAGCAAATCTCAGGATTCCTGGGTGTGGTTTGGAATCAGTCCCTAGGCACTTTTATTTTTTGGCCTAAAGTCATTCTGAATATTGGGATGTGTCTACTTATTCCCCAGTGCCCATGCTAGCACACACCGGGGAGGGAGAGGAGGGATCAGAGAAGCAGAAGGGAGGCAAAGTGAATGATAGAGCAGTGATGTCTGGGAGAAGCCAAGGCAAGCTATAGTCATGATTGGTGCAGCTGACTGTACCCAAACAGGAATGGGGTAGTGTCCCCAAGTCCTGACATGCCTGTGCCTGGATTTCTGTAGGCAGAGCAAAATCTTAGGAGTCAGGGACAGAGTGTGGGGTTGAAGAACCAACCCCTGAATATATACCAGGATGCCATTTGGCTAAATTAGAGGGATACCGTAGCTTCTCCAGGACCTTACCCAAGTGGAACCTCACATTTCTGGGCTTTGCATGAATTACCATGTTGCCGGCAAGTGGGAATCAGCAAGGCCCCTTCTGGTAGACAGAATAACACCCCCTTCTCAAAGATATTCATGTCCTATCCTGGAAATCTGTAGAGGTGGCACCTTCCATGGTGAAAGGCATGTGATTAAATTAATAATCTTGAAATGGGAAGATAATTCTGGATTATCCAAGTGAGCCTGTTGGGCGGGGAGGGCGCTCAGCAGGGAAGCAGGAGGATGAGAGGAAGCAGGTACTATGACCCCGGGAGCAGGGGGCGGGGTGGAGATGTCACCATGGAAACTGACAGGTCAGAGTAACGTCATTGCTGGAAGGGGCCACAGGGCAGGGAGCGTGCATCACCTCCAGGTGCTGGGAAGGCCAAGGGATGTTCTCCTTCAGAATTCCCAGGAGGAGTGCCCCGCCAACACCTTCATAGCAGGACTTCTGACCTCCAGAACTGTAAGATCATACATGTGTGGGGTCGTGAGGCACTAAGTCTGTGATATTTTGTGACCGTATTCCTGGAAGACTCCTACGTCCCTTCTCAGGATTTTCATTCTGAAGGCTCCTTTCCTTGACATGAGGGCTGAAAAGCTTTAGCGAATGCAAAGGATGGGTGATGTTTTTCTTGACATTGCAGTCTCCCTTTCCCCGAAATTGGTTTGCCTTCAAGCGGCATGTCCCACATGGAGACCACTGTGAGCGGGTCTGCGTTCCACCCCTGTCAGCCCTCAGCGAAGATGGTTCACCAGAGTCCCAAAATAACTCCTAAGAAAGGACCCTAAACAACGTTCATGCTCACATTTTACAATCCTTTTGCCTTTTATAGCCCTGTGACCCTGTTCTCCCAACTCTCAGAGCACATTTGCAGAATCGGGACAGCAGAAGCACTTACCCACCCCCTGCCACAAGCTACAATGGGGGGCAGTGTGTGAGGGAAGCAGGAGAGAAACCATCCATTTCGGCGCCGTGCTTAACTATTGGCATCTTGGCTCAAAGCCAATGCATTCAGCTTATAATAATAACTGGCAGGGATCCAGAGCCTTTTGGAAAATAAGAAAGAAAGGCAGAAAGGAATTAAGAAAAGAGAAGAAGAAAGAAAAAGAAATCCAAGTGAAAGGAAGAAACCCAGCAAAAGAAGGCTGGCAAAATCCTATTGTTGATTTCTCTTAAAAAAAAAAAAAAGAAAGAAAAAACACATACAACGTATTTTCTAAAACCATCTGTTTTAATCATACTCCATGGCTTGTAATTAAATTTAAGTGAACATCTTACCTTTCCTGCCTTCTGAAATCAGAATGTAAACATATTCAGCTTTATGGTGGATAGCATAAAAATGAAACAACAAAGAAAAAAAAACAGAAAACAAAAAACAGAAAACCCACAAAATGATTTGGGCATGAGCATGAACTTTGTTGGTGTGAGTCATAGACCAGGGTCATATGTCCCTTCCTGGTCTTACTGCGCTCAGCAAACATGCCACACTGATAGGAGAATTAAGCATCTCTCTCTGCCTTGGCAGGCACACGACATACACACAGTCAAATAACCCTCACAGCCCACCCTGGAGACAAGAAGGGTCATCTCCATCTTCTGCTTGAGGACAGTGAAGCTTGAAGGGAAGAATGACTTTCCTATCTCATGCCCCACAAGGGGTGCAGCCCATCGGAGGCCAGAATAAAGCCCTGGCCCTTCACCTGCACTGCCCACTGACTCTTGCTGCATCTCTCAGCCTCGCTCTGGTTTTTATACTGTTCGAGAAAAATCTGCCCAGGCAGAAATGGCACCTCAGATGCTCGGCTGTATTGGGAAGAACCGAAGACCTGTAAACTCGAAGTCCCTATATGACTTATAGGGTTGGACATAAAAATAAAATACCCACCTCCCTTCCCCCTGGAAACCCTAAAAACTGCCGACAGCCTAGCAGTTTCCTTAACTGGCTAATGTCATCTGACAGTGTAGGAGTGTGACTAAAAGGAGCAAGTCATTTCATCTGGAGAAATGAAGTTAAACAGGCATATGGGGGAAAAAAAGAAAGGAAAAGAGAGAGAGGGGCAGGGCAAAACGGTGCAAGTGAAAGCTATTTGTAATAACAGCAAAAATTAATAACAAAGACCAATAGAATCTTGCTGGAGGACTGGTAATTTCCATTTATGGAAAGGGTATCGGAGTACAAGGAGTTTTATACGTCCTTGTGAAAGTATCTTTGGACTTTTCACTCCGCAGTTTGGTTTGGCTGGACTAGAGTATATAGCCCAGGATGTAGATTATTTTTTGTAGGGAAAGTATGGAATTTTGTCGGGATCTTTCGAGAAGGTGACAAGAAGAAACCATGGTTCTACGCTAATTCGGAGCTGGACCCATGGGCCATAGCGGGAAGAGTCTCAGCTGGGGAGCCAAGGACTGAAATCCTCGCCTGACGAAGCACGGATGCGTGGGGTGAGTCTGGGAAGGTCACCTGGGCTGTCTGGGCCCCACGCTCCTCAGTTTCGGACGACTCATGGAAGGCTGAATATGAACGCATACGGAGCATGCCCTGCTCTCGGATTTGGAAGGGGCAGGCCGCACATCCTTCTATAAGGCTCTCCCAGAGAAGGACAGGGGCCCACATTAGCAATGAGGTCTGCTGATCTAAAACCTACAGCTCTGAGAGGGAGGGGGTCCGGAAAAGTGTAATTTGATGGGGTGCCAGCCCTGAGCTGGGTTCTCGAGGCACATGACGCAGATTCCCACAATGGCCTCGAGAGATAAATGCAACCATTTTTTTAAATGGAAAGACTGAGGCCCAGAGAGGTCAGATGAGTTGTCCAATTTCAAAAAGATGATATGTATCAGAGCTGAGATTCGAACCCAGAACCGAGTCTAAGATGTCTGTTCCTTGCCTCAAGTTGGAAAATAGGGTTGTCTCCAACCTAAGTGGCAAATAGGGAGATGGGAGCACATCAGGGAGAAGCCAGCTTCGAAGAAGGAAGGAGGATTTGTTGTCTGGTGGACTTAGGTGAAGCTAACAGGCTCTGAGAACAATGAGTCCTGGCCCTGCCAGCAGCCCCCTGAGTGCTGGGCTCTCTGCATGGGTATCTCCTCCGGGGGAGCCTGGTCTCCTGCTCTGTTCAGCAAGGCACTTGACATAGGGATGCTCTATGTCCTTGGTACTCCTGGCGTGGTGCTTGGGACCCTCAGGGTCAGCATCACTTGGGAGGTGTGGAAAACTGCAGAATCCCGGGTCCCAGCCCAGACCGAGTGGAGCAGAATCTGCATTTTAACAGCATCTCAGGGTAACTCATGAGCACATGAGGGTTTGAGAAGCTCAGTGCTACAGGTCCTTGTACTTCTAGGATCCTGAGGCTCGGTTTTATGCCAAGGGTGCCGATAGAGACTACTGTTGGAGGGAGAGAGGGTGGGAAAGGAAGACAAAAGAGAGAAGAGTGAAACGCTGAAGAACGGGGAAGACAGACAGGTGACAGAGTTTGGAAGAGCAGAGAAAGGACACAGAGCAAAAGATGGAATAGGAGAGAAAGGACAGAGAGAGAGGGGCAGACAAATAGATAGGAAAGAGAAAGACAGGGAGAGAGAAGAAGGAGGAGAGGTGCTAAAGGTGGGGGAGACCCTTGCCCAGGGCTCAGCTCCCAAGCAGCTGACATCAGGATGGGCACCTGGGCGCCCCTCATGGCAGGGAGACGTGGACAGAGACGTGCCGGAGGACGTCCCTGCTGGCGTTCAAGCACAGATGGCCTCCCCAGCCTCTGCTCCAGTGTCCGGCTTGGTGACTTTTCTGATACTTGGGAACAGCTCATTTGTGTGGCAGATTAATCACTCAAGCCGGTGCCATTGTTAATGAGAAAAATCACCATTATGCATTCCTTCCACATGCACGCACCCTTTTCTTGGATATGCCCAGTTATAAATTAGCCATTTCCATTATTAATTTTTCCTGAATGACTCATGCTGCAGGAACTCGGCATCAGCCTGAGTCTGGGAGAGTTCGATTTCTGTGGTCATCTGCTCTCGTGCGTTCCGACCAGAGTTAACCCTGCCGCCGTGATGGGAGCTGCTGGGAGGGGGCACCGATGGGTCTACAAATCACCATGGGGGGTGGCTTGTTGTGAAGCCCACCGGAGTCTTGGGTCATCTTCTGAAGGCAGGCTGAAGTGGACACGGAAGCTGAAATGAGAATCGGATCTATTTCTCTTCCTGGTTTTAGAGCCCAGGTACACAGGTGAGGAAATGGCCCCATTAAACCTTCTGGAAGTATGCTGGAGAACGGTTAGTAGACTTTCTCATTCATTCATTGAACCAGGTCACCTTATTTTCCTTCCAGGTTCAGACCCTGGAGGGACACCAGGACGAAAGGAAGGACGGGCCGCAGGTTCGTTCTTCTCTTAGCTGCTCTCCGTCAACAGCGTGGACAGAGTTTTGATCCACATTTTACTCAGGTGTCCAATGGGAAAGTGAGCTCACTGACACCCTTGCGGCAAGGACTAGGAATAACGGAAGTCTTAACTAAATTAAAAAAAAAAAAAAGAAGAAGCAGCAGCTTGCCAAATTGAGTTTTAAAATTGAGTAAACAATTATTGAGGTATTAGGAGTGTCCTAAAGGAGATGTTATGGAAATACTGAAAATAGTTTGCCATATAGAAATTGAGGATTTCTCATGTCCTAATGCAAAATTCTGGGATGTGGGATTTAGAGAAAAATTTCAAAAACCATGGTTACTTTAGGTGGTAAAACAGCAAAGAATTCCAGAAACGCTGAAGATCTGAAGCGTGCTTCCTGCAGTTTTCACTTTTCTGTGGGATCTGATCGTTGGTCATAAGGAGGTTGGAGGCAGACGCTTGAATCGTTCCCATTTAGATTTTGCTCAAGGTGAAGACACTTATCTGCATGTGAGTTTCAAAGACAAAGTGTATTGAAAATGGAGAATACTGGGGATAAGCTGGCCCCCACAGAGGTTCCTTCCCCATGAACCCAGCTTCTGGTACTGAGCTCTCTTACTGCTCCCATATTGTTATGAACTGAAGATTTATTTATATGACAGAGAGAAAGAGAGAGAACAGGGGGAAGAGCAGGGGAGAGAGAGACAGAGAGAGAGAGAGAGAGAATCTCAAGCAGACTCCTGGCTGAGTGCAGAGCCAGACTCGGGGCTTGATCCCACGACCCTAAGATCATGACTGGGGAGAAATCAAGAGTTTGATGCTTACTGGACTGAGCCACACAGGCACCCCTCCCTCCACAATTCTTAGGGTGAAACTACTCCCACTTGAAGGCATTTGGAGGTCCAGCCTTTGGGAGGTGATTAGGTCCTGCAGAGCCTTCCTGAATGGGATTTCTGCCCTTATGGAAGGGCCCCCAGAGCTTTCTTGCCCAAGGGAAAACCCAAGGAAAAACACCAGTCTGCCCCACAGAAGAGGAACGTGCTGGCACCCAACCCCACAGGCACCCTGATCTCGGACTTCCAGCCTCTAGCACCATGATAATTATCTGCTGTCCATAAGCCCCCTAGCCTGTGGTATTCTGTTATGGTGGCCCAAAGGGAATAAGGGTATATGGCAGCTGATCTCCTCGTTCCCTGCCTTCTGACCTTTGCAATTCTGTTTCCCACTGACCTTTGCAATTCTGTTTCCCACCTTGACGTGTTTTTATCTTTTCCTATTCGGCAAACTCCAATCAGTCCATCAAGATCCAGCATAAACGTCGCCTTCTCAGAATGGGGTTGATTCCTTCCATTCACACACATGAATGGGGCTTCCCCGGGGCTAGGGGCTGTGTAAGCTGGTTGGGGAAAGGCCAAGGGCTCTTGGCGGGCTCAGACCGCTGTGCATCTCTCTGTGCACTGAGGAAAACCCGGGCTCGTGAGCTCAGGTCCCTTTGAAGAGAAAACATGTCTCTTTCTATTTCCTTCAGGGCCGGAATAATGCCTGGCACGTGGTCTGTATTTATTAATATGTGCAATTAACCACCTTCAAATCAGTTGTGTATCTTCAAACCAAGTTGCCTTTGCTTTTGTGTATGTGTTTCCTTACCCGGTTTTGTTTGTGACATGAGGGCTGCGCCACATATCAGTTGTAGATACCACTGTAGGAGTGAAAGGACCTCCGTTTAACTTTTTTAATTCAAATACTGTTGTGTGCGTAATAATTTGTAATAAATAGGAACAAATTTGTCCGCTGCCTATGTGCTTTGAGATCACACACATGAGGTGGTTTGGTGGGGTGGGGGGATCCTGCAAAAGAGGGTCACCTCTTGGACCTCCTGTCCGTTCAGTTCCAAAAGCCAAATGCTAGTCACAATTATTTGGCCATCAGTTGAGAGCTCTCCCCTTGAAAGCTGTGATTCCAGCGGTGTTTCGTGCGTGTTGCATCGTGTGAGATCCCAGATAGAGCACATTTTCACACTTACCCATCTGCCACCGCCTGCCTCTCAAAGTGCCCTTCAGTCATACTCTTCCAAGTCCTGGCGGCTGCAAAAATACATTTTGAAAATGCAGTAGGAACAAAAGATGACGGAGCCCCCTCCCCAGACTCCCCAGACTCCAGGGTCAGAGACAGAGGCGAGGCCATGAGCTCTGGTCCCAGGCTGCTCTCACCCTCCTCCCCACCGCACTCCCCGCCTGAGGATAATTTGGGGGAAAAAAAAAAAAAACAAACAATCCTTTGCTGCCCCCCGGTCGCAGTGGAATCTATTCAGATACTCTGAGAAAGAAGCCTGAGTGACTTGGGTGCCTCACATGAATTACCATTTTTTTGTTTCCATTTGGTTTCAGTAATTACGCCTCTGACATTGCAACGCATCATCTTGACACGGTGCCTGCTTTGTTCTCCACAGTAGGCAAGTGGCTCGGAGATGTTCCAGGAGGGGACCCAGGTTCCCAAGGAAGAGAAGGGGGAACGCACAACTCTCCGAAGGCGATGGACAGGGAAAGGCAGGGCATTCGAGCCCTGACTGTAACACCCTGCAACGAATGAGTGGGAGGCAGGAATCGCGTGACTTCTGGGCTCCCGACCTCATGTCCGAGCAGGTGGCAGGCAGCTCTCCTTTGTACCTTGCGCTGAAATTACCTTTTATCCTAAATCAAAATACACAGCCTGGTTTGTTGTTTTTGCTTTTGCTTTAGTTTTTCTTTCCTTTGTTAGTTCATTTAATGCTAAAACAGGTAAGTAGAAAGCTAGCAAATAACCCCTCGCTGGGGCTCCCTCCCTCTCCTGTGCTTCTGTCCGGCGTTTTGGTTGATGCAGAGAGAACACAGGCTTGAGGCTTAGAGGTGGGCTCCAACCCTTACCCAGTCTTCCACAAAGAAGCTGTGTGACCCGGGGCAAGTTGACTGTCCTTCCACGGTTTCTTTTTATTTGTTCATTAGTGAAATGGAGGTAATAAAGCTGCCTTCGTAGGGCTGTTGAGCTGATTAATGAGAGATCAGTAAAGTGTGTTCAGCACGGTGCCTCTCTCGGGGTAACCCTGGAGAGAGTGGCTCCTGTTTTCATCTGCATTCTCTCCACTTAGGTGAAAATAAAAGGCATCCTGGCTCTGGTTTCTACAATCTGTTTAATTGAATATCAAAGGAGGGAAGCGGCAAATATACACATCCTGACTACCCACTGCCATTCCTCTCTTGGGCCAGAAGAGAACTAAAACAGAGGAGAAACCACAGTCTTTCCTCCCAGGTTGGGTGGGTGTGTTTTCCTGACTCAAGTGCCCTCTGGCTTCCCTGCCAATTGGTCTACCGGGAGGAACTGTTGGAAGATCAGAGGGTGAGAAGATGGGAGAAGGGAAAGCATATCTCCTCCACCTGTCTCTGGACATCTCCAGCACCTGTGATGTCTTCTGCTGGCTCTGTTCCAGGTGGGTGGCCTTCTCTGAACAGCCCCTGCTGTGGGCATCCCTCTGTCTAGAAGGCCTTCTCCACTCTCCATCACATGTGTTACTACTTGCCGTATGAAACATCATCCTTCTGAGATGCCTGGCATGGCTTCTGCTTTCTTGACTAGACCTTGAATCTCATTGAAAAGATGCATTTGTACTTGAACTTGAAACTGTCATGAGCCAAGGAAAATCTACAGATGGGCCCCTTCTCCCTCCCAAGCCACATGATGTGGTTTTCAGCTATAGAATCACTCTTGCATTTTCACTTGGGTCTGCACATTTGCTTGGGACTTACCACCAGTTGAGAAAGCTCAGAATTCTAGAGAAATTCAATATGGAGCCAGAGGTATGTGCATGACCCAGTGGGTCTAATGAGAGTCCACCCCGTATCTTTCTCTGGATCCATTGTGGCTGGATTTGCTGAGCTGGTAGGTTGTCTATGCATAGGTTTCGTGTCCCCAGAAGAGCCCTCTGTCCCTCTGCTCTCTCTGTGGAAGTTTCCCTATGTGTGCTGATGTGGTGGCCATCACCCTGAAGAGTGAGGCTTTATATTTAGCCCCAATGCACAGAGTAGGAGATTAAGCATTAGACAGACTGGATCTGGGTCCAACTTGTCCATTGGCCTTGGACAAGTCATTGCCCAGTGTAGAAAGAGCAGATTGTTGGAGCAAGAAGAAAGGATGAAACTTAGGATTGCCCAAGAAGTACCATGGGTTGGTCACTGGCCCTTGTTCTGCTATTGGAGCACAATTTCAGGATTATGTTATGACTCCGATTTGTTGGGGTAACGTTTGACCACCACCTTGTCCCACAGTGGAAATCACAAGCTGTGACCGGGACATTCTTATGGTAACGCATAATTGTGTGGTGTCTGTAATGGTGGAATCTGACCCTCAGAAGGGCAAAGGGATGGACTAACAGAGCTGCTGGGGAAGGAGATGAGTCCAGAGCTGTCTACCTTTAGCCTCAGTATCTCCTTACAGCCATCAAATCTCAGCACATGAGCAAAGACACCTTCCAGTTTCTAGAAAGGATTCAGTGTTTGCAAAATATGGGTAAAACTATTCACTGGGAACAAATCGTGAGACCTCATCTCTCTCTGGCTGAGCAACTGAGCCTGATACTGTTTGCAGGTCCCCTTTTCTACTGAACACTATTTGAGGCAGGTGGTGTTCCCTGGAAAGCCTAGTGGAGCAGTTAAGCATGCCAACTTTCGCTGACATGAGGGCCCGGCAGTGTGGCTTTGGGCAAATCAATTAACCTGCCTAAAAGTATAGTTCCCTACACTGTAATATGGGCCTCGTGGGGCCTGATCAGATTGGCTGGGAACATTTAACATAAAAGAGAGTGTGCTTGCTCTAATGAATACAGTAAATGTTAAATAAATAGTATCTGTTATTTTATAGGCTAGATATTATTAATCGGAGACGAGCCACAGATTACCCCATTACAGCTGCATGCAGAATCCAGTAACTAGCCCCCCAATTTCCTCCTTCCTTCAGGAAAATTCTTTCCAGTTGAAAGTAAAGATAGGTAGCTCTGCATTTGAAGGGCTGACATCTGAGAGAGAAAGGAAGAAGAGCCCCTTGGACAGGAGACAGAAGACAAAGTGCTTCTGTTTGTTTATTGTATGGAACTATGTTTAGAAAGACCAGCCCTCTCTGGACCAGAATAGAAGAGGAGATGGACACAAAGGCCTGATGGTAATCCTTTCTGTGAACTACAACCAGATCCCTTTTAACGGATTGCAAGAAAACGGAGTACGCAATGGAAGTGATTTTCGCTACTCTTGTCTTCTAAACTCCTTGCACACAATAAGCCTCCAGGACTAAACTACCTGTACCTGGTCCCAATAGGGTAGTGGCTAGAACCCATCACTTTCATGGCTAGTAATGACCATTGCACCCCCTTGGTTTTGAGTTGGGGTCTGGGGAACTACTTATCTCAAAGACTAGCAGTTTTTCATTTGTCTTTTGTCCAGAGAACAGACAGATCGATTGATATGGGAAAAAAATCCTTCCATGGCTATAGATGAATAGCAATGATCTCATCCAGCCTTGGAAAGCGAACAAGCCAGTCCACTCCAGCCACCCAACTGCTTTTCTGCACCGAGAAGTCCTCAGCTGGCTGAGCGACTCATGTCTGGTCGGCTTCAGCGACGGGACAGCAAAGTAGAATTTTGAAGAAATGCATTTTAGTAAACAACATCTGGACAAAGCAAAGAGGAAACGGGAACGCAGTCGGGTAACACCCATGCGGTGACAGATTGCATCTTTAATAAGCAGGCACTTAATTAGACAAGTAATTTGTAAGAGACGCTAATGGAATGTGAGTATTCAACTTTGACCGATACACTTGCCTCAAAGTCTAGGCTCTGTCACATCCTGAAGTTCATGTTTCAAACCTGATGACGCCCCCTGTCCGTGAGCAATTAGTGTGTACTCATCACTGTGCCTTTTGCAAGAATCGTACTAGAATATTTGCAGGCACTTCAGAGTTTATATCTGCCCACTTCCCTTGCCCCAGCAGAAGTCTGATCGAGAGATGAAGACAGAGCCTGGGGACTGAGGGAGGGGAGGGGCTCTTACCCGCAGTCATGGTCTGTGCAGTTAGGAGACACATCACAGCCTTACCCCAAGGAATTCCTAAGTGTTGCCACAAAAGGATGTCGAGATCACTTGTCAATCAGGGGACGACATGAATTGCCAACGCCAAGGAAATGGAACGAAGCCCAGGCGGAGCTGAAATGAGAGGCCACAGGTCAGGACAGGAAGCTGGGTGATGGTCAGCATTCGCCGTGGACATAACTGGTGCCCCGTGGTGGAGAACGTCACCCTCACTCTGTCCCGTGGCTAGGCTAGGGCGGGACTGATCCAACCAAGTGCTTGTTCTCAGCCCTGTTTATCACAGCGCAATAGGAGTTTCAAGAACGCTGATGCCAATACCCTACCCCAGACCAATTTGATGAGAAACTCAGTCTTCGAGTCCAGACTTTGTGTGTTTATTTTGTTTGTTCGTTTGTTTGTTTGAAGTTCCCCCAGATGATTCAAATGTGCGCGAAAGGTTGAAAACCATCCAATGAAAGTATCCGAGGGTCTCGTGGTGTGGAGATGGGAAAGTAGCTGCAGAACCAGCCAGACCCAGTTTCACGCCCCCACAGTTACAAGAACAGTTTTTGTTATTTTTGCTTTTTTTTTTTTTTTTTTTTTTAAGATTTTATTTATTTATTCGACAGAGAGAGAGACAGCCAGCGAGAGAGGGAACACAAGCAGGGGGAGTGGGAGAGGAAGAAGCAGGCTCATAGCGGAGGAGCCTGATGTGGGGCTTGATCCCAGAACGCTGGGATCACACCCTGAGCCGAAGGCAGACGCTTAACCGCTGTGCCACCCAGGCGCCCCTGTTATTTTTGCTTCTAACACAAGGTAGAAAACTTGAGGCAAGTCTGTCTGAGCATTATTTTCCCCACATGTAACATGAAATAATATTTTCTGCTGAAGGTTTTTGTGTGGTTAATTAGATATCATATGCACAATTCTGACAGCCGTGATGTCACTCAACCTACGTTCTGACCTGAAGTCACTGTATTAATTCCATAAATACTTACTAAGCACTAACCACGCGCTGGGATATTCCCGGATGAATAAGACACAACTGGTACTCATCCTCTAAGACAGTGGCTGGCGAAGTTAGCATCCATCAGAAGCACCTGGAGGGCTTGTGCAAAGACTGCTGGTCCCCACACCAGAGTATCTCAATCTGTGAGTCAAGGGTGTGACCTGATCACTGACTTTTCTGGGAAGTCTGCTGGTGATTCTGATGCCGCTGGCCAGAGGACCCCACTTTGAAAACCATTGTCCAAGGAAGGGACAGGCTATTACGAAGGACAGACTGTTGTAAAGGTAGTTGTGTAAAATGGGATCGGTGCTAGGAATGTGTGTCTGGTGTCGGGTGTTGGGGGTGGGAGCCTGAGGAGGAAAGAGGAGGAAGTCTTGAAGATATTTCAGGCAGGGGATGTCAGGAAGCGTTCCTGGAAAAAGGTAAGGATGATAAGGGGTTAAGGGAAAGGGAGAGAAAGAGTCTCCAGGTGGAGGGAATTGGCCTCATCAAGAACGAGAGGGAGGAGTGTGTCTGGAGTACAAGGAGACCTGGAGAAGGTCAGTGAGTTTGGAACATGGAGGGTGGGGGGTGAGGGATGCCCAGGGCAGACAGGTAAGGGGCAGAGCTGGAGAGGGAGTTTATATGCTCTTTATGAGAAGGGCAGTCGAAGGCCGTTGAAGAGCGCTAAGGACGAGTGCCGACCACCAGGTCTGTGTTAGGAAAAATGTCCATTTGCCCCTCCTGGGAAATGGGATGGCAGGTGGAGACTGGAGGGTGCACTCTGTCTGCTCTGGGAGGCATATGGGCTGGAGCTTGACTCAGACAATGAACTGCTATTTACAGAGACTGGCCTTGTATGAAAAATGAACACTCTGGTTCGCCAGACAAGAACATTTGGATATCCAAAGAGAAATTCCTTCTGAGTCTCAGGCCCTCACAAACTTCATGGATAAATTTTGAGACATTGGAGAAAAAAGCCAGGGAGGAAATCTGGAGGGAGCACATATTCAAGAGCCAAGCGAGGGTGCATGAGCTTCCTTTGGGTGCTGTGACAAATTCCTACAACCTTACAGCCTAAAACAAGGCAAATTTATTTTTTCACAGTTCTGGAGATCGAAGTCCTAAAATCATGGTGTCACCGGACCACATTTCTTCTGCAGACCGTAAGGCACAATCCATCCCCCTGACCTTCCCAACTTCTAGAGGCTGCCCACATGCCTCGACGCAAGCTCCCCTTCTGGAAAGGGCATCACTTTGACCTCTGACCCTGCTTCCAATGTCTTACCACCTCTCTTATAAGGACTGTTGTCCACTAGATAATGAAAGATAATCTTCCTATCAGAGATTCTTAATTTAGCCACATTTGCACAGTCCCTTTTGCTCTGTAAGGTAGCATGGTTATTTACGAGCTTCAGGAATTAGGAGGTGGACACATCTAGGGACCTTGATTCTCCTTCCACAGCGGCAAGATGGTTCATGAGCAATTGTTTGAGGGCACAATGCGCAATAAAATTAAAGACAATGGGTCAGAATGCTCACAGTTAGGGAGAGAAATTGTAAAACAAAATGAGCTCTCTTCTGTGAGCTAACTTTGTGCCTTTCTCTAAAATAACTCAGTGGGAGACGTAAGTCAAAGTCTGCTCTGCAATGACTGATGGGATGATTTTATTTCTTCTTCATTTATTTAATGTTCTAAAGCCCATAATTCTTTCTTTCTTTCTTTCTTTCTTTCTTTCTTTCTTTCTTTCTTTCTTTCTTTCTTTCTTTCTTTCTTTCTTTCTTTCTTTTTCTTTCTTTCCTTCCTTCCTTCCTTCCTTCCTTCCTTCCTTCCTTCCTTCCTTCCTTCCTTCTTTTTCAGAAATTCTTTCAGTGGGCTCTGATTTCAAGACTTAGAAATAATACACCAATAGCTATGAGACAGGCCCTGAAACTACAGACTCGTTTTACAGGAACATAAATGTGTTAAAGCCCTTGGAATCCTCCTAACTTTTACTTGCATTACAAAAGAAAAGAAAATTATGAATTGTATCTTGTCATTTCTTATCCTTACTGGTCTCTTATTTTTGAAGTTCACTTTCATGTAGTTTTAAAGGATTTATTTTTCCCGTTGGAAATTATCTCCCACACTTACCAAATAATTAGGATTAAAAAATATATTTCACTTGCATTCGTGGGTTTGTGTACCTGTGTCCATGCATTTTGAGCTGGAAAACAATCATCTTAATGCAGTGCTCTGGTGAATCTCCACGGTTGACTTTTGTGATTTTCCATTTCTAAAATAATTTGCTAAAGAAGATAGGACACTAATCTTTTCCTGTAATCCAACATAGGATAGGAGTGTGGCAAGGGAGTACATCCTGTTACTCTACGTCCTGTAAATTTTGAGGCAAGTATATACACACTTGCATACGCACAATGTCCTTCTTTTGTATCAAGACTCCTCTGAGGTTACAGTGTGTTTTGTCCATTTGTGAGCAGTTTAGGGATTTCAGTTCTTTGCAAGGTAAATGGGAAAGGATCTGTAGGTGCTGGGACATGGGATAATTTGAACAAATGTGAGTTTCTCAAGGAGAATGCACACAAGACTGAGTGAACTCCATACTTAGCTGTGTGATCGTGGAAACGAAGGTGGTCTAGAGACATTTATCTTACCTACGAGGTCTTAGAGAACACACCACCCCAAGAATCTCACAGAAAAAATACATAAATAAACAGAAAATCTTAATGAGTATAATCTAGAAGCAAGATATAAGAAGTGAAATAGCAAAGGACAAGATATGGAAAAAGACAAGAAATAACAGAAGACAAAGAAATAGATGATAAATTATAATTTTTGGCAGGAACAAAAGGATAATATAGTGGAAGCTTTTGTATCTACAAATTTAAAACCAGAGGAAAAAGAAAAGGAATAACAATAATCTGTCAATACCACAAGGTTTAACTTTTTTTTTTTAATTTTTTAAAAAATTTTTTATTATGTTATGTTAGTCACCATACAGTACATCATTAGTTTTTGATGTAGTGTTCCATGATTCATTGTTTGCGTATAACAGCCAGTGAATTTATTTCAAAGATTTATTCATTTATTTCGGGGGGGCAGAGAGAGAGAATCTCAAGCACACTCCCCGCTGACCATGGAGCCTGACACGGGGCTCGATCTCATGACCCTGAGACCATGACCTGAGCTGAAATCAAGAGTCCAATGTTCCACCAACTGAGCCACCCAGGCGCCCCACGGTTTTACTTTTATTTAAAATAAATTTATTTTCACTTAAACATTTTACCTAAAAAGGATTCATTCGTCAACTCTTTGGGTTAAGGCCTTTTATTTTGTGTATGTCTCGGCTGAACCTATTTCTGTGTGTTATTTCTCACGCGGATCGCACCTACTTTTCACTGCCAATATTTTTTTTTACTTGAATTTCTTTTCATTAGAAGGAAAGATTAATTTGACAATAAATGTGAATGTAGGCTCTTCCTCATATTTTATAAATGGTTTCATTCATTTATATTTGTCTTATCTGCATTTAATGACCCGGTGGGAACAGGAGAGCAGAGGCCCACCAGGGAGTGGTTTTACTCAACTGCACTGGTCGCCAATCTATATACATTTTACAAAGCACCTGGAAAGCTCTGGTTAATCTGGCTACTCAGTCAAATGTAGGTCGTCTAAGAGAGCTTCTTCTGTTCCAGTGTCGCAGAACGAGGACTAATAATTATTGTGCAATGGCAGCGTTGTGCATTTAATAATAAGCTGAGGCTAAATTTCAGGAAACAATAGAACAGAAACAGAGGAGAGAGTGAAAGTAAAAGCAGACTAGAATCTTCTTCAAGGACAAGGAGAGTGCAATGATAAATTAAGGCTTTTTCAGCAGGAAAAGTTAAATGTGGGTATTGAGATACAAGAACAGCCATAAAAAATGTCTTTCTAATACAAGACTTGAAGAAAAAGTAATAGCAGGATAATAAGAAATAAAATTCTGTGACTTCTCTATGTCCAAATACATATCAAGTACAATAAACAAAAGCAGGTTACACTCACCTAATAAAAGGAGGGACTAAGATTTGATTTTTTTATTTAAATCAACTACGCTTACAGCCACGTGCCACGATGGCCTCTTGCTTCCATGAGAAATGATTCCTGTTTTTAAGAAATATGTACTGAATTACATAGAAGTAAAAGGATGTGTCTAGGGTTGCTTTAAATTATTTCAGTTAAGAAAAACACAGAGGACTCGACAAAGTAAATTTGGTAAAATCTTGATAACTGTTGAATCTGGGTGATGGGCCATCGAAAGTTCATGGCACTATCACCTACTATTGGTGGTTTGCATACTTTTACTAAGAAAAATCTGGAGGGATTCAGCTAAAGTGGTGTTCAGAAGGAAATACATACTGTAAAGCATTTATTAGAAAGCAAAGAAGATTGAAAATTAATGAGCTGAGGGGCGCCTGGCTGGCTCAGTCAGTGGAGCGTGTGACTCTTGATCTTGGGGTTGTAAGTTCAAGCCCTACATTGCATGTAGAGATTGCTTAGAAATAAAATCTTAAGAAAATAAAAATAAAAATAAATGAGCTGAGTGTTCAACTGTTTGGTCAGCTTTATTAAAATTCACCATTTAAGAGTGTAAACTGGTAAGTTTTAAGAAAATGCACAAAACTGAGTAACCACCACCAAAATCATGACATTGAATATAGAAGATTCAATATTACAAAGATGTTAGTTATCTCCCATTTAATCTATAAATGTACGCTTTCATGCAATCCGAGCAAAAGCCTGGTAGCATTTTTTGGGATATTGACTTAAAATTTCATATGGATGAATACATGTGCAAAATGGAAAATATAAATTCAAAAATTAAAATTAAAATACATTTTAAGTATGGATGAATTTTCTCTACCAGATATCAAGGTGTATTGTATGTTATGGAAATTAAAATGACAGAGTATTACCTGATAAATGCTAAACAGATCATTGGGTCATAACAATGAGTGCAGAACCACGCGACTGCCTCTATGGAACTTAGCGAGTGATGGAGAAAGGATGACCAGTTGGTGTATGTGGCAGGATCTCTGTCACATACTCACCAAATCATTTCACTTTTCTCCTGGGCACACAGGAAGTCAACATTCCTCATTACTCCTTGTGTCCAAGAAGGAGTTAATGGAATATAGATAAAAGTGACATATGGCCTTTCCAGGTCTGGTCCCTAAAATGTTCCAAGTGATTATTCACATTTTCTTTATCCTGAAGGATTGGAAGGGAAGGAGTCCCAGATGGTGGAAGTTCAAGATGGAATGAACCAGATCTCTGTGACTTTGCATGGGGAAGAGCTTCCAGGGTGAGCAAGCTAACCTACATTGAATTGTGAGTGGAAACTGGCTTTTGTAAGTCAAAGAGGAACAAGGATTATTACAATAGTTAGCATTTAACCCTTAATTAATACAGCAGGGACAACAACTAGCACTTTAATGTATGGCTTGGGGGAAATGGTTACCCATTATAAAGAAAAAAAATGTGCAATGTAATTAGTACTCTGCTTCCTACTAAAAGGAAAAATAAATTCAAGAAGGAATAAATACCCAATCATTTAAAAATGCACCTGAAAGTCTAATAGGAGAATGTTTTGTGACTTTGTAATTAAGAAGACTTTCTTAAGCAAAATGCACAACAAAGTAAATCAAGAAAGCTAAAGAAAAATTGAAATTTCACCATGTGAAAAATCCTAAAAAGAAATTTCATGCCAAAAAAATTTAATGAATAGAGTATGAGATACAATCGACACTAGGAAACATTTGAAACACAGAAAACAGTATAAAAATTAATGTCGAAAAGTCAAACCAGGGGTGCCTGGGTGGCTCAGTTGGTTAAGCATCTGCCTTCAGCTCAGGTCATGATTTCAGGGTTCTGGGATCAAGTCCCATGTGGGGCTCCCTGCTCAGCATGGAATCTGCTTCTCCCTCTCCCTCTGCCCCTCCACCCTGCTTGTGCTCTCTCTTGCACTCTCTCTGTCAAATAAATAAAATCTTAAAAAAAAAAAAAAGTCAAACCATGGAAAGGAAAATAAAGTTAAGAGCGGAAGAGGAAATTCAAATGGCCTGAACATTTTTGAAAGGATGTTCAACTCCTTTAACAATCAGGAAATGCTAATTAACCAAGAATGAGACACCATTTATCACATGTCAGATTGGCAAAGATTACACAGTTTGATAATGTCAGTGTTGGAGGCATCCTGGAGCATGATTCAGCATTCTCTGTGCACCAACTACTGAGCAATACCAACTTTAGGGCAGGGATGGAGCTAGGGGAATAAAAACCCCAAATGGAGGTGTTTTTTTGTTGATGGTGGTGTTGGTTCCCTCCCCCGAAGACTTGATAGAATTTCCATGTCCACTTCCTTTTTCTCCTTTCCTCCTTCCCCAAACCTCTTTAATATGGATGGTTGGCTATTCCTTGTTCTGATTTGCGATGAAATTTTCATTCTGGAAACTGAAAATATCAATACTTTCCCAGTGCTTCATGCTGATCTGATGTTCTTGCATCGCATTATAATGGAAAGACTAGGAAACAGAAACGTGGGGTCTTCTTATCTTACATCTGCTGCTCATTATAGACACGAGAAATTAAGGAAGTCATGCACGCTTTCTGGAACTTGGTTCTCTCTCATCTCTGAAATAGGGGTTTTAATGCCAATTGCAAAGTGTCCTTGGGAAGATCACGTGGGGTGGTATGATCTCTCTGTTGTCTGAAGTAGGGCTTCTGAGACTTTAAGGTGCATATGAATCATGCAGGGATCTTGTTAAAATCAGCATTCTGATTCATTGTACCTGCCGTAGAACCTGGATTCATCGTACCCGTGGTGCTGGGCCTCCCATAGCAAGATGTTAGACTCCAAGAGGAAAGGGTCACATCCCGAAATAATGTTTAGGAAATTCCAAGGGTAAACAGGTCTCTCTCCTGCAGCACTTCCCAGTAGCGCTGATCAGCTCGCCATGCGTAGGCGAGGTGTGTGGCGTGCACAACAGAAGCTGAGAAAGGCTGGTGAAGAGAAACATCCCTAGCAATGGGACTTAGAGACCTCTGTGATACAAAGCCTTCATACATGGCCAGACTCAGAGAACCCAGAGCAGAGAGTAACAAACTCTCCACGCACTGAGTAGATTTTATTGTTTAATAACCAAGCACTTAATTAAAAGTAAGTAATTCATAAGTGTGATTAATATCGGGTGGCTAAGTAGGTTTGCTCAACACTCTTGGCATTTAAAAAGAGGATGAAAATCAGAATTTCTTCTTTCAAAAAGGTATTTCTGTAAGAAATGAGCCTCATTGGAGCAAATGTATGTTTTACTTAGTTTGAAGACAAATATACTCCCCACACTAGATAGTACAATTATTTTAGGCTACTCATAAACACATCCATAAACAGAATATATTTAAGGGTTTACTTACTCAGTCAACACACACTTATATAGGGCCTACGACACTCCAGCCACTGGGTTGCACACGAGTTACCGTAAGGCAAAGAATAGCATGGCCTATACCTCTACCCTCAAGAAACCAACAGTCTAGTGGGCCAGACAGTCATATTTAAGTAAGGAGGGTATGAGAAGGGAAATAAAACAGGGCATCCAAATGCAGTGACAGGGGAGGGGTGGCTGCTTGACCAAAGAGGTGCCCTTCATGGGGACACCTGCAAGATGAGAGATGGAGCCTTCCAGGTAGAGCCACAGGCTGGGAAAGGTCAACAGGGCCAGAAACAGCTGAGTTGGTTAGTTTTAGGGAATAAAGAGGTGAGTGGTATTGCATGACTTTGGAGAAGAACATATGCAGGGACCAATTTCCCTATCCCCTAGCTCTTGCGTGTCATGGTGAGGACTTCAGATGTTATTCAGGGGGAAGCGATTGGAGTGTTTTCTCTTTCTAATGATTTACAGATTTAAAATTTCTCCTAGCTGTCTGAGGAGGATGGGCCGATCAGAGACTGATCTTGGAAGCAGAAAGACGAGTTGGTCGATCATTGCAGGGAGCACAGCAAGAGGTGATGGTGGTTTGGACCACCAGCCAGTCATGGCTTTACACCTGGAGGGAGGGAGGGTGCTGGACATGCGCGTGTGGTACTGGAGCCACTGGGAGCTACTACAGAATTGGACTGGATAGGTTGTTGAGAGAGAGGAAGCAGTCCAGGGTCTCCTAGTTTCTGGCATTAACATGGGACAGGGGAGATGGAGGGAAGGGAAGGGAAGGCAGTTACCCATCCAGGGAAGACTTGGAAGAATAGGTTTGGAATGAAAGGGGATTCATTTTGAACATTGCATCTTTGAAGTTCCTATCATCTACCCAAGTGGAGAGGTTGGAAGTCTAGAGCTCATTGAGGTCTGGGCTGTTAAGCAATATATATATTTGGGGGCTCCCGGCTTTTACATGCTATTTATAGCCACAGGAAAAAAAAAGAGCAAAACTGGAGAGAGAATACAGAGAGAAAATAGAGAAGGACCCAGAACTAACTGCTGAGGGCTCCCTAAATTTGGAGATCGAGGAGTGTCCCACAGGCAGATGAACACAGAGAGATGGTGACATCAAGAAAATCTGATGAAGAGAGAGATTCATGGAAGAGGGACCCATCAAGGCATCGGATATTCAGCCAAGGGGCTGAAAAATGGTCAAGCAGAAATGTCCCCCAGCCCTGGTCCGTGCTGAATGGTGAGCAAGCTAGGACGATCTCTGCCCCCAAAGGACTAACAGTCTAGAGGGGACATTCCTGTCTATCAGTGATGAGTTTACATTGGCAAAGGGCAGTGGGGAGGCACCTCCCGCCAGCCCTCTTGTGTTTGCTTCCCTCTTTGGTTAGATTTGGGGGCCTGCCCTGTGATACATCTGTTCCACTCCGTTTTACAGTGTTGATTGTTTATTTGCTTGTTGCCTCTCTAACCAGACGGTCAGCTTCCTGGTGCCGTCTGCAGAGCTCCAACAGGACGACCACTCAATGCGTGCTCACTGAGCTATGAATAAAATATGTGAAAACTCTCACAAAACTTTTTTTTAAAAAACAGCATACACATACTGTTATTTTATTATTTTTTAAATTTTTTTATTATATTATGTTAGTCACCATATAGTACATCCCCAGTTTCCGATGTAAAGTTCGATGATTCATTACTTGCATATAACACCCAGTGCACCATGCAATACGTGCCCTCCTTACTACCCATCACTGGTCTATCCCGTTCCCCCACCCCCCTCCCCTCTGAGGCCCTCAGTTTGTTTCTCAGAGTCCACAGTCACATACTGTTATTTTTATTATTGATGCAAGAATTGGTAAATTATCTTCTTAATTGGACCTAGCACTATATCTGAGAAAATAACTCCCCCCCTGAAAAAAATACAGATTTGAGGTGGGAAAGGAATGACACACTGAATCTTCTCCTCATCACAGACCTGTTCTTTTACTTTGGTTAATTCTTCCTTTGGTCTTCCTCCCCACCATTCCAAGGAAGAAGGACCTGGAAGAGACCATCAAAAATGGAACGTGACAGGAGAAGTGTGCTGAAGATTCAGAGGGACATTGTAGGGCACCAAGGACTGAGGAATGAAATTAGAGACCAAGGGGACAGGAACCAGCAAACTTGAACCTCTCTTTCAAATTCTGTTTCCAATCCAGAGCTGCTTTCTGGGCAGCCTTTTGGCCAACACACTCTGATCTCCCTCCTACCGTACTCAGCCCTTCCACGATCCAGGCAGCACCCGGAGTGGCCTCTGGTGATTCAAAGTTTCAAGTTGAAATAAGTTTCGTGGAGGTGGAGTAATATATTTCACTGTACAAGGTAAATCCAGCCACTTCTAAAGTACAAAACCAGATAGCCCTCCCCCAAGAAAATTCATCCTCACTGCTCCAGTACACATAAAATCTCTGAAAGCCGAAGAAACAGAATTCCAAAGATACTGGGAGGGCAGCCAACACTGTTACCAGCAACAAGACGTCAGTAGGAGAGTGGTCAAGATGGTCAGGTGGCTTGCTTATTTCAGACAAAGTGAGCAAAGGAGGGGCAGGTAACCAACAGCAGTAGCAGCAAAACCTCCATCTCGGCTCCACATACCGAAAAACTAAGTAAGAGTGAGGAACACACTTGAGGTTTCCCTGATCTGGTCTGCCCTACCCCAGCCCATCCCAGGCTCCCAGCACATGCTATATGCTGGCTGCAGGGGGGGAGTGAACGAGCATCAGTATCTCTCATGCTGAAGACTATTTCTACAGAAACAACACATGGAAGACACACATCCCAGGAGGAATGGGTGATTCTGAGTGGCTAAACCAGGGAACCTTACCAGAGATTACAGTGGAGGATGCTAAACACCGATCATGTGTGATGGCAAGTTTGCCGTATGCATCACTGCGTTCCGAAGGAAATGGGAGGCAAGACGACACACTGGTGCACAAGCAGGCCAGTGGATTCCAGCAGCTCAGCACCCCTGCTTAAAGACTGCACGCACACTGTTGATAAGAGCCCGCAGTTTGGGTCTACCTACGCACTAACCTTCTAGAAGCTGTCAGAGAGCTTCCAGTGCCCTTCTGGCTTTGGGTCCTCTGCGTCTTCACTCATTCTGTTCCAGTCGCTGGAATTCTGTGCCCTCTAATCCATTCTGCTAGCTCCTTCTCTTCCTGCTTCACCATCCAGCTCCTGTGGCATTCCTCCAAAAAGCTGCCTGGGACCAGAGGAGCTCAGCTATTCTGTCTGAGTAAGTGGGTGCTTATTCCAATGTCCACTGAGTTTTTGGGAGGTTGTAGGTCCCAGCTCGACCCTGCTATTCTTTACCGTTTTTCTTCCTCACTGCTGAGGTCAGAGGCAATACAGCAACACTGTTAAAAATGCAGTTTTTGGTATCCAATATGACTGGATTGAAACCCCTATTGAGAAGTAATTGCTAAGACTTTTAGTTATTTAAATGATCTAAACATTATCTGGAATAGGTTAGTACAAAGGGTCAATGAAGCCATGGATGTCAACCATTTATCACAGAGCCGTAGTAGTAGTAGTTAGTAGTACTACTCGTGGTCATTAACTGAAAGCAGTTATCTAATAACTTACAGTAGTTATAGTACTAGTAGTTAGTAGTACTCATCATAGGTAACTAAACTAACTACTAACGAGTTAGTAGAGAACTAAACTACTTATAGTAGTTATGGTAGTAGTTATAATGATATAGTTATAGTAGTAGTTAGTAGTACCAGTCATAGTAGTTAACCAAAAGTTGTTAACCAATAACTTATAGTAGTTATAGTGGTAGTAGTTACGGTAGCAGTTAGTAGTGCTAATAATAGTAGTTAATCAAAAGTAGCTAACTAATAACTTACAGTAGTTACGGTGTTAGTTATAGTAGAAATAGTAGTGGCAACAGTACCAGTCATCGCAGTGGTGTAACAGTACTAGTTGTAGTGATAATAATGGCATTGAAGGCAACGGTACTGGTAGTAAGAGGTGTAATAATAATTATTCAGTTGATGGTTCAGAAACCTCACGTGTCTTCTAACTTGTTTTATTATCTCCATAGACAAAGTCATAGTGTTGGCAACTCAGGACATTATGCAACAAATCAACTAACAGAAGGAACAGGAAAGTAAATTTTTTAAAGGTGCTTTCATTACTTCATGCCAGCCATTCAAAAAAAAAATCAGATTTAAATCAAGAGAATGTTCATAGGGTTTTTCTACTCAGAAGTTCTAAGAACTATCAAAGCCATGTGGCAGATACGGGAAATCAAATTTTCTGCTGCAGGAAGAGCTGGGGCTGGAGGAGGAAGGCTGGTGGGTTTGCAGCAGCTGCCCATCTTAGGGCTTAGCAAGTACACGAGAAATTGGCTGCCCTGTAGGGCTCTGGTTTATCCTCAGAGCTGGACCCGAGAGAGCTCAGATGTCAGCAGTGTCCGCAGGCTGTGCCTCTCCCTCTGCCTTTCTCGCTTGGATCATGCTCACAGTCTCATTAATCCCTGGTCAAGTGCAAGCATGCAAACGTAGGATGAAAGAGTGAAAGGACGGGTCTTGGACCAACAGGACATTAGGATTTCCAGGACGCCCCTCTTCCAACCTCAACACTCGCCGGCGAGTGCCTGACAGAGCTGCTGAGTGCGGCGTTCGTGGTCTCACTGTCTGGGCCCCTCTCCCACTGACCAGAACTTCAGGTTTGGAAAGAGCCTCTGGCAAACTGATCTGATGTCATTAAGAGACCTCTGCTTTCTAAATGCCGAATGCACTCAAAATTGTTTGTGACAGTGGTGCCTCCACCCCTAATTATTTAATTCTTCTGGTATGCAGAGAATTGGCAGGAGGCACTGGATGGGGTCCGCAGCAAGCCAGCTTTCTTCTCTCTTGCACAGGACATCTTCCCACCTGGAGTTGCAAGAAGGAGCCAAAAGTCCAATGGAGAAGAGCTTGTTCATTCTGGTCGGAGCCGAAATCAGACCTGACTGACGTGCTAAGTGCTGTAATTTCTTCCGTCTACTTGGGAAACAATCAATGGACAGCTACCAAACTAAATGGGTCTGTGATCCCTTTCTCTCTTCCTCTCTCTCCTATTTTTTTTTTAAAGATACTAAAACTGAAAAGCCAAATCCATTAAACAATTCATACTTTGATTTGCAAAAGACAACAAACATATCCTCTGAGCAAGGGAAGCATGTCTTTTCTTGCATCTGGGTTCAGGAACACTGAGTCTTTCCACTCAGGTCCTTCAAGGTACATCAGACTGAAGGGTGATCTAATCGGCTTTCAAGGCAAAAGGAGTGTTCATTGTCCTCGTGGTTCTATTCAATAATTTTCCCTCCATTGAACACACATACACTGATCATTTAACCTTGATTCCTATATCTGCAAAATAAAGAAAAAATCCTATTCACAGGGCAAATACAGGGAAACTGGGTGCTCCCGAACACGAGACTTGACCCTGGGTAGATGCTCAAAAATATCCGTTAAAGGAAAGAGTGAGTTTTGCTAACAGAACAAAACAATGAATCATAGAAGTAAGAGAGGAAAAGGAAGTAATAAGAAATACAGTTTAGGGGGCACCTGGGTGGCTCAGTAAGTTGAGCATCCGACTCTTGATTACAGCTCAGGTCATGATCTTGGGGACGTGGGATGGAGCCCCGCGTTGAGCTCCGTACTCCGTGGAACGCCAGCTTGGGATTCTCTCTGTTCCTATCCCTCTGTTCCTCCCTGCTGCATGTGCTCTCTCTCTCTTTCTCTTTCTCTCTTTCAAATAAGTAAATAAATAAATCGTATAATAAAGAAATACAGTTTCCCATGCCCCCTTTGCCACTGAAGAGTTAGACCCATACAGGCACAGTAACTGACTCAAGGTCATACAACCATGCCGTCGCAGAGTGAGCACTAGAGTGGGTTCTCCAGAACCTTAGGCCTGTGTCTCTTAAACCACAGGGCAAGGGACGAGTAGTTGCTCACTACAAGACTATTGGAAATCCCCCTTTCTCTGTCCCTCTCTCTTTCTTTAAAATTTTAATTAATTAATTTTTATTTTTAGTGGTAGGAGCAATAGTAGTATTAAAAGAGTAGCTCTCTTGACAAGTCCTTAATTTTTTTTTTAACAATTCTTGAGAAATAATGATGTCGATGGGACCAATAAGGATACTGGACCAACATCACTCAGAGTGTAGTCCACGGACCGGCAGCCTCGGCATCTCTGGGTAGCCCACCAAACTCCATGGGGATGGGACCCAGGAATCTGTATTTGAAAACATTCTCTGGGTGCTCCTGATAGATGCTACATTTTGAGGTTCACTGATCTAGGCCAAGGCAATCAGATGCCCAATGCAAGTAAAAGTACCCATAGCCTTGAACGACACAGCTGGGGATCGTGGCAGGCATGGTTAGTTGACTACTTACCCCTTTCTCTGGGTCTGTCCTCCAGGATAGAGATCTAGAAAGTCGGGTGTCCTCTTTCCCTGTCCTGCACTTACAGGTGGCCATGAAACTGAATTCTCACCAATGAGGTGTATGTGGAGATCCCCTGAAAGTTTGGGAAACACATTTCTTTTCTGATCAGAAAAAAGTACAAAAGGACAAACTCCATGTCTGTGTCAACTTCCGTTCCTCACTTCGAAAGCAGTGTGTGAGTATCTGATGCTTGGTGTCCTGCAGCCCAGAGGAGAATATCAAGAGGACCGGAACGCTGCCAGGGGAGCGCAGCAACCCCAGGCAAACACTGAGCCACATCAGCAGAGCCTTCACAAAGAACAGCAATTATATTTCTACTTCCGTATCTAGTATTAAAGCGATCATTTTGCCAAGAAGTTTTGCCTCCACAATAACCATGAGTAACTATTATATAATAAAATGGAGTATAAATTTCTGCATAACTTGCATTAAAATGTAATAAAATCAACCTGTAGATTGAACGCTGGCATGTAGAGAGAGTGATTATATAGCAAAAGGAGGAGAGGAGGAAAGCAGAGAACAAGGCACGGTTTTGTTACAGTCTGTGTTCATTTCCTAGGGCTGCAGTAACAAACTGGCACAAACTGAGTAGTTGGAAACAGCATCAGTGCATTTTCTTGCGCTCTGGAGGGCAGAATTCAGAGATCAAGGTGTCAGCAGGTTGGTCCCTTCTGGAGGCTCTAGGGGTGAATCTGTCCCATGCTTATTGTCATGGGTTGAACTGTGTCCCCCTCAAAAGGTGTTAAAGTCCCGACCCCTAGTACCGCGGGTGAGACCTTATTTGGAAATAATAACTTTAACAGATGAAACAATTAAAATGAAGTCAGTAGGGTAGGACCTCATCCACTATGACTGTGTCCCTATAAAAAGGGCACATTTGGACACAGAGATAGACATGCAGAGAGAAACAACAATGTGAAGACACAGGGATCGTGTCATCTACAAGCCAAGGGACGTTGGGCTCTGCCAGAAGCAAGAAGGGCATGAAGCAGGTTCTCCATCACAACACTCAGAAGGAACGAACTCCTCTGACCCCAACCCTCTTCTAGCTTCCGGTGGCTGCCAGCAACCCTTGGCATCCCTTAGTCTCTGTGTCAACCCCATGGCCTGCCCCTCTGTGTCTCTGTGCCTCCTACCTCCCTCTCTTGTCTCTTGTAAGGACACTCACCATCAGATTTAAGGCCCGCTCTAAATCTAGGATGATTTGATCTTGAAAACCTTATCAGCAAGATCCTATTTATAAAAAAGGTCACTTTCACAAGTACCAGAGGTCAGAAACTGTTTATGTCTTTTTGGGGAGATGCGATTCAACCCACCAGAAGGCATGACTATTGCAGTGAGGGAAATATGACTTAATGATTGATAATGTAATATATATATATCATATTATATACTCAATAACCCAGTGTCAGGAATGGGAAGGAAAGGAAATAGTGGACTCTGGGCTTTTCCTTCAACCTAGGTTGTCCAGAAGGCTTCCAAGAAAAGGTACTAGTTCTAACTTGCTAGATGCATAAAAAGTTTTCACATCTCTGTTTCTCCTTTCCCACCCTCTGGCTTTACTTAACACAATAATTGGCCCCGAGATTAGAAGGAGAAAAATCGGCACAACACGCGAAGTTGCTAATTATTCTTCCTTGCTGTGGACATAGCCAGTTTCAGTTTTTGGTCCCATCCTAAGTATGACATCTCAGTGACAAATTAAATCAATTAAGTTGAGAGCTCCTAGAGGGTGAGTAATAGAGTAGGATGAGGACACCAGGGTTACAGGAAAAGCTCCACTTCTAATTAGCCATAGGGACTCCGGCAAGACCCCGCGCTGACGCGGGCTTTCGCCCCTTCATCTGTAAGAGGAGGGGCTGGCCTGGCTCGTCACTCCGATTCCTTCCACACCACGACTCTTCGCACACACTCCCTTTGGAATTTGGACAGGAGCTGAGTTGTGGTTTGCTTCTTTTATGCATATGATCAGTATGGAGATTTATGGAGACGCTTGCTTTTTATACAGCTACAGAGGGAAACACACACACACACACACACACACACACACAGACATTATACACAATAGCAGCAAGCGAACGTTTGCCAGCCTAGCACACATTTATACAGCAACAGCAGACACAGTGACACCAGTCTGCAAGTAGGAAAAGTGACTCTGTCAATATTTACTGAGACAAAAATGGTAACACAGCCTGTTTTTTCTTCCTCCACTCAACAAACACGTGCGGAGGCCTCGGTCTCAGCCCTGTGTGCCAGGCGCTGGGTCCAGGCACTGGCGAGAGAGCCAGAAAGAAGCCCTGGGCCCTGCCTCCGAGCGCTCGGGGTCCATCTGAGGGATGGACAGGACGGCCCGGGGAGGTGGGCACGTGCAGCTGTGAGTGGGGAGGCTCTCGGGGCCGCGGCTGGTGCAAGAAGTGACGGCCCCGACCCCAGCCTTGGGGGCATTCAGAAAAGCCTCCAAGAGACGCTTCTGAGCGGCATCCTGGAGGATGTGTAGGAGGGTGAGGTGTGGGTGGCCCCCGCCGTTACCTCAAGTGGCAAAGAGATCTGAATTCTGCAGTTTCTCAACCTTTACATGAACCGCAGAGAAGCGGGAAACTTCTGACGCTTTCCTGCTGGCTGGGTTAAACCTCTCTAGAGCTCTCCCAAGGTCCATGATGATCAATCCATCCCACCGCTTATCCTCTGCAGCCACAGTGTGGATCCAGCCCCAGGACTCTTCCAGAACGGTCCGGGATCCATCCCACACTGCAGAATGGCATCCCAGCTGGGCCTTCCTGCCACTCAAGGCCCCTCTGGTCCTCCAGTGACCTTTTCAAGATCATCTCATACCACAGATCACAATAAAACGTGGCCCATATACCACGTGTGGGGGTAGCTTCACCTACTTAAGGACGAGGGGACGCCACGGGTATTCGGAAATTCGTATCGATCAGCCTGACTCGCGTGGTTATGAAAGATTATATGCAGGGAATTTACATGGGGAGATACGCTGACCAATGGAGTCAGCACCCTTCTCTGCTGACCTGGGCCACCCTCCATGTCCCCGTTTGGAAGCTGGAGCTGACAGGCTGCCTCCCAGCCCTGAAAACCAGAGACGCAATGTGGAGTCTTGAAGGTACGACCTTCATGGAGTGTACAGCCTGAGTCTCGACCCTCGGGTCAGGAGACCTGCATTCCAGTCAAGGAAGGGCTCCAGGCTTCTCACCTGTGCCAGCTTTTATTTCCCGTCTAAAAACCTAAACGATCTGGCTTAGATCTAGGTCCTTGACGATCTCTCAGGTTCCCGAGGTTTCCTGGGGAATCCTGTGAGTCTATCCATTTCTTTGCCATTAAGCACTAACACTTCCTCAGCATAAGTGACTTTTGAGAGTGTGCTCATGCTGGAGAAATCATTCATCATCCTGCCACTTGATCTGTGCACGCGGCTGGCCCTGGACTCCCAGCTTTCTCATGGCCTACGCCGGGTGCAGCGCCTGGGGGCTGCAGTAAGGGCCCAGCTGCAAGGACAGCCACTGTGAGGGCCGAGGGTGCTCATGGGAGTCAGCGTGCGGTGATGTAGACATTGCCCTCCACTCACGAGGGCAAACGGGCCGCCCCGGGTAGACACATCACTGTGCTCATCTTAGACGAAACTCGACGTCCAGCTTCGCAGAGGTGTGCCTGCACTCTCTGTTCTCTGAGATCTAGCCCCTTGCAAAGCCAGCTTGTGGTAGCCTCATGGAGGCCGTCCAGCCCGCACGGTGGAAACTGAATTTCTCCCCGAACGTAGGCATCCTCCTGGATCAAACATGTTAAGCAGACTAAACATCTCTGACAATGAGTGCAAAGTTTCATAGCAAAGCAATTTCACTTGGTAATTTGTTCAGGACTAAATGCTTTTAGTTCTTTAGTTCATCCCTCACTAAATTATTTTCCCAGGATCATTCATTTTTAACATAATAAGGCTAGCATGCCTACGCTATAATGGGACCCTTGCAACACGAGTGCATATGTTACAAAGCCTTATTTTCTGTCATGGAGATTTAATCAAATTCACTAAGTTGGAGGACTATAATAGAGATTTTCAATAATATATGTTAAAAGGGTTTTTAGATGAAGTCTTGCAACGTGTGAATAAAATCCGATGGAGTGTGTGTTTGGTATTTCCACCAGATGATGAGTGAACTGACCCAAGGGAACCCGGATAGTTCCTCCTGGAACAGATCTGTAAGCCGCCTTGGTCCGTAAGGCTTATTTGATAAAGTTTCTAAATAGAGGTGCATCTTGTCACAGGGCAGAAATATACATTTTTCACTAGGTTCTCTAAAATCTAAAAAGAATATGAAATGAACATTGATTCCAAATAAGTTCTAACAATCCGCTCCGCCGACCGTTTTCTCCGACGCGTTGGAGCTTCCTTGTTTGTTTGTTCTTATTTTTTTTGGCATGCTGTCATAATAATTTGCTCAGGTTTCAAATACCTGAAATGTATTCCGAAGATACTCACTTATTGATTAAGTGAGTAGCAAATGGCCTGGCTCCTGCCTTTCAAGTCGAAATGGTATTTTGCGCTTGTTTTCCAGAATGGCCTGTTAGCTTTATGCATACCATACCCCGCAACATGCGTATTCACGCTCTCTGCCTGTCATGGCTGTTTCTGTGTGCTGCTCTATCTTAAATATTAAAGTGATGCGAGGTAATGAGGCACTTTTAACTCCCTAAGGAGCAGAGAGGGACGGGAGCTCTGAGCGATCTACTAAAAACACACACTACGTAAAGGGGACACTCTCTTCTTGTGTGTCTCCTCACTGCAGCCACATTAAATCGCCAAGCTGTTTGCAATGGGATGGGGCAGAAATTGCCGGAATACCAAACACACAACACTTTAAAAGTTCAACGACAGATATGCACACAATCCGTTTTATCAAGGCAGCCCGTTTTGACCTCGTGGGACTCGCCTCCATCCAAGTATCGAAAAGCTCCATATTACTTTTTGTCCTTTATTGAAATATTTTAATTACTGGCCTTTAGATTGCCATTCTCCCCTTAGATTATCAGTTAAAGAATCAAAGAATCATGGACAATTTAGCCTTCTGGGGTCTTCCCCTCAGCCATTTATTAAATACTGACTGGATTTATCTCCTGTGCCACGTGCAACACTCAGCTTCCAACACATCGGATTTGAATGATGGCTCGAAGTTCCTTGAGGGCAATGATGTCCTCCCTTTCTGTTGAGCCCTGTGCCCAATGGGGCTAAGACTGTAAGAAGTGAACACTAACAGGAAGACCTACAAACACCGTTCTGGGTCTGCTTCTGGCCAATTCTGCTTCTGACACACCTTGCTTCTTCCAAATAGTGAACCGAACTCAGTGACACTCGGTGTTCTCACCTGTGCATTGGAGTACATACACAGGTACATTGCCAAAACAGAGAAGAAAGTAAATCGGCTGGCACTGAGGACACGTAAAATGTTATGCAAAGCAGTCCTTATCCGCTGGCCCAAAGAAAGGGTGCAGACCCATAAAAGAGCAGTTCATGGAAAGAATAATTAGAATAAGAGATGTCATTGCATTGACAAATAACACATTACTCTTCAGCACTAAGAAGCAGCGTGTTTGGAAGGGAGAGATGCAAACTATGTCATTATGAAGTCAACGATCACAACGTCTGTTCTGATAGTGTGTTGGTGGGAATAGGAAACAGGCCCTGCCCTCAAGGGGTTGGCCATTTAGGAAAAGAGTCAGAGAAAATATTCTTCCCCAACCAGCTATGGGTGCTAACCATGACTCTTGTGTTCATTCATTCAACCCGTATTTATAAAAGATTTAATATGTGCCAGGGACTGTTCTAGGCCTTAAAGAAACAGTAAAAGTAAGTCACAGTCTATACTATCTATATGTCCAGTGACAGAAAATTAACAAACACACCCATAAATAAGCCTACCGCTGTCAGGAAGCTCACAGCTAAGAGGCCATTAAAGCACGTGGACTAGTGATAGAGACCGATGTGCTCATGGACCGTTTAGGTTGAATGGTCAGCAGAGGCTTTATTGAGGAGACGACACCTATGTGATAAGAAGTGGCCAGGCGTCCACAGTGAGGGGTGGACGAGGGTAGAGTGCGTACTGGCCAGAGTGGTGACAAAGGCAGTGCTCTCCTGCAGCAGAGAGATGGGCGTGTTGAAAGAAAGAAAAACAAAACAAAACAAAACCCACAAAACAGTTCAGTTGCAGCTTAGTAAACGAGAAACCACTGGGGATAGATGACACTGAGGTGTTAGAAGGAACGGGATGAGTAGGGCCCCCTTAGTAAGCAGTAGTCATCAAACGTAATTTCAAACATGATTTTGCTAGAATGATCCAAAGCCAGAGGCAGTCTCAGGATGGGCAGATAGTTCCATCGAGGAGACGCGGCTTCAGCCAGATTCCGCTGGATGGAACAACGTTCATATGTGGAGCAGTTCATCCTGCAAACCCACTACTCTGAACGCATCCTGTGTGTTTGACAGCCGTGCGGGACTTTAGACCAGAGCATTCAGCTACTCTAGTCTCCGGTCCACATTGTGTTGACCTGGAAAGATGTTTTTTTATAAACGTAGTAAGTTCCTAAGAACCCCAAACCACTCACCCCTCCAACAAGAGGGAATGCTTCTTGGAAAAACTGGAGCACCTGCAGTATGGACTTCAGGATCGGGCAGTGCTGTGTTCAAATTCCAAGTTCTCCCCCTTGTGATATAAACTTGCAAACTTATTCCAACTCCTGCCAGCCTTGGTGTGTTCCTTTGGGAAATAGTCATAAAACTTTCCTATCGAGGTCAGCCTCACCTCCATCCTACTCCTCTTTTAGACCGGACCCAAAAGAACTCCCCCTACCACTCTGTCTTGCTACCACGCTCCTCTTGCCCCCCAAAACAAGTATCTTTCCCAGCTGGACAGAGTCCTTTCCCCGGGCTCATGCTGATTTGGGGGGTTACTGTTATTATTAGCATAATATTTCATTAGAAGGATATTATCCATATGAATTTTTGGTGGTTGTGAATTATCTTCTTCACCTTGACATTCCCTGGCATAACACAGGCACTAAGCACGTTTGCTCAACCAGACTGAACTCCATTTAGAAAATCTTCACCTGCGCATACTTTCAAAAATGGCAATTTGTACTTAAATCAGGTCTAGTGTAAGCCAAGAATGAGAACATAGTCATTGTGAATAGTATCACGGATATAACCATTTCTTTTGAATATTGTTTTTAAATATAAGCCAGTATTTTAATTATAAGGAATTTAATGTGCATGAATGTCTTCGTGTGCCTCATTCCATTAATAAAAAAAAGTACTTAGGATTAAATTGTATAGCTTGTACTTTTATTTCTCTAGAATAGATTTATAGATAGCAGCTCTGGTTTTTCTATTGTTCAGAATTTTTAATTCATTATGTCTGGGTGTACAAAAAAAAATCTGTAGTAAATATCTTGTTTGATTATATCTCCTTAATTGCATGAGATAATTCCTGCCTGGAACTCTAGGGATTTGTTGGAAAGAAGGCGGATCTTCTGCATCATTAATGGATTTAATGTAGTAAGGGATTTCTCTGCCTATGAAAAAATGTCTTCAGATTAGAGTCCAACAGTCTTAATGTCGGTGTGTGTTCCTCCCATACGTGTGGACCTGTGTGAGGTCTCCAATGCATCCCCACCAAGAGCACAAGCGTTTACCCATGGCTTGCACTGGGGAAAGGGATGAAATGAGTCAATCACTCTGGGTAATGTGGGTCCCTGAAAGTGGAAATGTAGATCTGAACCCTCTTCTCATTGCCTTGCACAGGGCTTATTCACAGTAAAACCTTGCCAAATATTTGTTAAAATAAGCAGAAAGCACCAAAACACTGGACACCGGGGTCATTTAGGACAGAGGCAAATATTCCCCACTGCTAAATGCTACCCTGCACTTTAGTGCCATAATTTGCCTTCATGAGACATGATTTAGAGACACTGTATCAGTTATCTGTTACCATAATAACTATATGTACCAAATAACCACCAACCCCCATGGGCATACAAGAATAGCAGCGAACGGTCCTCAGGAATCTACAGGTCCTGGCGTGGGCGGGGCATTGCTCTGGGCTGGTTCGCTCAGATGCGCTGGAGCGTAAGTCTATGGACATCTGGTGGGTAGGTCATAGGATGGCCTCCGCTAGGACCGTCTCTACTCCATGTGGTTTCTCACACTTGAGTAGGCTAAGCTGAACTTGTTCTCCGGGCAATGGTGAGCGTCAGAGGGAGCCAGACAGCCCGCAAAGCCTCTTCTAGTCTAAGCTCAGAACTGGCAAGTAATCACTTCTGCTGTGCTCTGATGTCAACGCACAGGCTGGTCCAGGTCAAGGGGATGGGAAGTGGATGCCACTTCATAACGAGAAGAGATGCCCCATCTAGTTGCAAAGGGTGCGGCCTGAGGCAGGACGGGAATTGGGCATTTTTGCAATCCGGTGCAGGCAAAGAAAAGTTGAGCTTATCTTCTTCATGACATCTTTCGAGAACAGCAGGCAGGCATTGAAACTCTTTTAGAGAGCTTTTCATACAAATCGGTGAAAGAAAGTTGAGCGTCTGAGCAGGGGCTAGCTAGAAAATTCAAGATGTGCAACAAGAAAGTGTATTTTTAATGTAACCAAAGTAATGCATATTTTCTGTATCAAACTGGAAAATTCCTAAGAGGCACAAAGAAGGGAGTAAAAACCACCAAATACCTGCATCTCAGAGGTCATGATGCGAACATCTTTGTTAATCAGGAAAACGCCCAAGCGTGCACAAAAGCACCCACGTGCCCTTCATCTGGCTTCACATTTACAGACAATTTTCCATCCTTGTTTCATTCCCCTACTCTCGTTTGTTTCTCATGTTGGAATATTCTGAAGCGGATCTCAGATATCATGCCATGTCACCTGCAATATTTCTTACAGGTAAGACAGAGCATATTTTTTTAAAAAAAGGTGTATTTATTTATTGGAGAGAGAGGGAGAGAGCGAGCAAGCACGAGTGAAAGGTGCAGAGGAAGAAGGAGAGAGAATCCCAAGCAGACTCTGAGCTGAACACAGAGCCCAGCTTGGGGCTCCATCTCACGACTCTGAGATCACAATCTAAGCCAAAACCAAGAGTCAAACGCTTCACTGACTGGGTCACCCAGGGACCCGAGTAGGGACAGAGCATATTAACCACGCAGACGCACACTCAGTCATATCACGCATAACAAATGCGTGAGAATTCCTTAATATCCTGGAATGGCTAATGCATGCACAAGTTCACCCACGTTCAGTTGTGTCCCGCATGTCCACCATGGGCATTTTTACAGGTGGTTCCTTTGAATCAGGAGTCAAGAAAAATTCACACACTGAATGTGTCTTATTAGTAGTTGTAGTATTATAATTATTATCTCGGCACAAAGGACAAGCGTTGATTCTCATGGATCTACAGATTGGCCGAAAGCTGGGCTGATATGGCTCAGGTGCCCACGGCTCAGTCGTTGGGCCTCTCCTCCAGTCGAAGTGGGACGCTGGAGATGGCGTTTGAGTTCTGGGTTTTCCTGTCCACCCCAGTCCGCACGCAGTGTGGGAATTTGGCGGAACATGGGGTAGCCTGGGAGGCCGCCTTCCCATCATCTGCTCTCTGGCTGGCAAGTCAGTCTCGGAGCCTCAGTGCCACCACTCCCTTCTACAGGCTGGCCTCCAGGTTTCGAGCCCCGGGGGCTTGGATGCTGTGTCCAAAACGGCTTTCTCCCTCGGAAAGGAGCTCGGGTTTTCGCGGGGCAAAGTCCAAGTTCGAGCTGACACAAGGAATTTGCCCTGAAGGAACAGCTCTGGGGTGGCACCTACACTTCCCCTTTCAGCCCAGATTCTGGGCTCTAGCTGACGAGACGTGCCTGAGAGATGATCTGTGCATGGGCGCAGTTGATGAGTCTAATGAGTAAAATAAGGCAAAGGTGCCTTCTGCCAGTTCCCGGCCTCCTGGCATCCTGAGGGTACAAACACCCGCCCCCCGGCGGGCACGTAGGCAGTGCCTCTCTGTCCACACCTTTGACGGTCCTGACGTTCTTTGTGGGGCTGCCAAAGAATGTTGCTGTGTAATTAGTTCTGTTGGCAGGACCTGTGTCCCAGGCTTCTGTGCCCGCCTACTCTTGGCAGCTGGGAGCTTCCCCAGGTCAAAATGGGGCACCAGGAGACCCGGCTCACAAAAGCTTCTCAGCTGGGGAGGAAAGTGGACCCATGGGTGGTAGATGGTATTGGTCCTTCAGTGACAAAAACTGCTCCATAGTGTTGTAATCTCCTGCTTCTCAGGGATTCGAAAGCTGGATTTCTTGTTCTATCTTATAATCTTCCCTGAATAGGCTCACACGAGACTCAACTAATCTATGTATTTACTACAAATGTACTGAGTACCAGCTTCCCAGACATAGGGCTAAGAGCCTGAGACATCCCCAACTGTGGCGAGAGAGAGAGAAGCCATAGATCTCTCCAGAACACAGTAACAATAGGGTTTTGTAGGGCTTTGCAGCATAGCCTAGGGGAACAGAGAGAAGAGACATAGAGCCTACAAAGGAAGACAGAGGAGGCATCCCAGGGGAGGGAAAGCCTCGCTCGAATTTTAAGAATGAAGATAAGTGTTGGAGACAAAGAAATGGGAGCACAGCAGGACAGTTCAGAGTGAGGGGCGGCAGCTTGCGGAGGCCCCCGAGGGAGGGAAAAGTAGGGCCATCCTCTTGCGAGAACCGAGAGCAGTTCATCAATGGAGCATAATGTGAAGGAGGGTTTCCAGGGCTGACTCTGCAGACGTAGGGTGAGGACCGTCCCTGAAAAACATCTGAACGCACACCAAGTTCGGACTCTTGCTCTGTGGTCAAGTGAGTAAAGAGTCTATCGCACCGAGGAACGAACCAGATTTTCTATTTAAAGTGGGTTCCCTGGTTTAATAGATGAGAAATGAAAGAGCAGGGAGCTGCAACAACTTCCAGTGTCAAGCTGATACCAAGTAGGAAAGTCAGGATTTGAATATGGATTGCCTCAAATGTGGAAGGTTATGTAAGCAGAACCTCACTGACAAGATTAAATGCAACTGGGTAACCACCCAGTGGTGGAGGAAAGATCAGTCATTCATCAGCGACAAGGGGAAAACAGAAACAAGGAGCCCCTACTGAAGCCTGTGATAGGAACACGGAAAACAATAGGGTTCAATGAACCCAACACTTGAGTACACTAGCAATGGCCAACGTGCTAGGTGCCCCCCTCCTGGAAAAGAGCTTGACAAAAGCATTAAGACTCTTAAATACATTTATTCTTTAAGTCTCCAGAAAATCACAGAAGGTGGGGGAGGAGGGAGGGAAAAAACAATCTCTGAGCATAGAAGACTCATTGCAATGAGATTTAGAGCATAAAGTTGGAAAACAAATATTTTTAAATACAGGATAGATTAAGAAAGAGCCACGAGGCGGAACAGTTTCCAGCTGGTTTGGGCCGTGAACATTTTTAATAAAATAATACAGCAATAGGCTTCGGTGTAATAATATAGGCAACAAACGCAGCGGATAGAACAAGGTGTAAAAAAAGTTCACGTTTGTCCAAGGATGAATGGGAACTGGAAGGAAGCCGTCTTTTAAAAAGCTGTCTGAAAAAGAAGAATGAAACGTTTATAGTTAATAATGGAGCAAAATAGATTTGATTGCCAATTTATCTTGAAAGACGGGGTATCATTACGAACATGAACTTATTATGTGCTATATGTATGTATGGTACATACAGTTCACAATTGTAAGCCCGCGTACATCTGTAAGTAAAGAGTGAAACAAAGCTTATTTGTTTTGCAACTTTTTTTATAGAACATTGATTGATAGCGTGAGGCATAAGCTTCACATGGTACTCAACCTTTTCTAAGAAGTTTATAAAGAGGGTTTTTGCAAAAAAAAAAAAGTTTAAGACTTCTATCAGTTGTGCTAAGGGTTTCTCTTAATATTTTTGTATTCAAACCTTGCTCATTGGAAGCATGGGCCCATATTTGTCCGTTCACGACCTATCTGCTGAGTGCCTATTGTGTCTTGGTCATTTTTCTGTGAGCTGGGGTGAAGGGCTGAACAGCAAGGAGCCTCACAGCAAACAGACTGAGCTCTCACCCTGGGTAAAATTCTAGATGGAAAAGGAAGACACGAGTTTATTGAATAAACATTGATGGAACATCTACTCAATTGGGACGCATGCTGCTAGGTGCTGGGACTGCATCAGACGACAAGAAAGACAAAAAGTATCCGTTGTCATGGAATGCACATTTTAGTAGGGCTAACACATAGAGAGAAGTGTAGCGGAATGGACAGGTTTGAGGAAGAGGAGAGTGGGACAGTTACCCCCTCTCCCCTTCTACTCCTGATTGGAGCAATTCTCCTACACTTTCATTACCTTTAGGAAATCCTACATCTTCTGCCAGACTTGCAAATAATGTTCATCTTTTCTGTTTTGAATTGATGGATTGTTCCAGAATTTCTCAGCTAGTGAGTCAGTACGTACGAGTCTGATCAGTCAGGACAGCACCTGGACATTGTCAAGCTCATAAATGGGAGGCATGTTTCAGCGAGGGTTATACTTTGATAAGGAATCATTTTATTAGTGAGACATTCTTGTTTTAGCGATGGTTTTGCTTTCTGGGCCCAGCTAAGCAGGCATAGGAAATAATATTACGAATGCTCCTTTGGGGGTCTTCTATGTATGTTCATGGAGAAAACATGACCCTCTAAATCATAACGATGTGCCTCATGGATAGAAAGACTAAGGAAAATTGTACTCTATTGAGCTTGGAGTTTTCACCATAAATGCGTCCGACGCATTTGAGATACTCAGCGGTGAACGAGGGAAGTCTCACTATGCTTCTAGGGAAACCCTCCAAAGCACGTTGGCTTCCTTCAACGAGTCTTAAATTGGGTAGAGACAGGCTGATTTTCTAATTTCCTAAAAGGGAGTTCCAAAAGGTTAAAAAGGCTCCTGTTTCCAAGGTATGGTGACATGTGAGTTCCATCGTCAAAAGACATTCTGCTCGGTCAGTGCAGGAGGGAAGTAAATCCAATTGCCTCTGTTCTCGGGGCCTCAGTACATCCAAATAGGATGGGTACATCTTCCGTGTCCCTTCCAGGTGGGGATTTAGGCATTCCCAGTAAGCCTCAGGGGATTGTTGTGCAACCTTCTATTATTTTTAAAGGTATGTATTTCTCTTCCCAGGATGGAGAGGGCAAACATTCCAGAATGTCTGAACTGGAGTCTTAATAGGAAGGGAAATTAGAATACCCCCAAATCTGTCATTGTCATGTTTAAAGGAATTATAAAATTAACACTTTATACAACTGTTTTTTTGTGTGTGTTTTGGGGGTTTTATTGTTTTGTTTTGTTTTTTGTATTTTATTTTTTAATTTTAAATTTTTTTCATTTTTTTTACTGTTAGTTAAGATATTTAGACAAGTTTCTAGTGCCCTAAAGTAGGGTCCTTTCAGGACGGGACCCTGTCCTACGCTTGCAGATGGCTCTTTCTCACCAGCACCCCCACTCTGTCTTGGATGTCACATCTGGTCCGTCTGTCTGGAACCCCACTCCTGACAGCCATCTGTGTGCAAGTAAGCCCCTCTCTCCTTTTGATTCTCTTCTCCAGCTCCTCTTTCCTCATGGCCCCGTTCAAATGCCACTTAGATGTCAGTTTCCTATCCTTTGCCATCTAAAAATTCCCACTGGGACTCTCTTCTCTGCGTCTCGGACACTTTGTGTGAATCGCTCAGGGGACCTGTGAATGCCAGGACTCTGGGACTAACCAGCGCATTCAGACTCCAGCTTGCTATGTAGCCTTGGGCCAGTTGACTTAAACTCTCTGAGCCTCAACATCGGCATCTGTAAAAGGCTGGCAATAATCGTGTATATCTCTTGGATTGTTGGTGTGAATATAAAACACGTTGATAGGTGTAAAGTGCTTAATACAATTCCTGGCACAAAGTAAGTCCTATGAAAGTGTTTGCTTTTTAACATAAATAAGGTGCTAACCCGCAGGATTTCAAAGGGCTTTTTTTTTTTTAGCATATACATAAGGAAGGAGACAGTAATCCTCAGCAGGCGTCTCGCTTTTGAACGTGGCTCCCAGAGGTACAGAGCTGCTAACAGCCTCTGTGTGTACAGGTGTCAGGTGCTAACATAGCTACTTGAGAACAGCCAAACAAGGGGGCTGCCTCAAGGTGTTTCCTAGGACCCACTTCTGCACAGTGAGAGATGGAAACTCTTTGTAGCTTGGACCCCAATCAAGAAATGACTCTTCTCATCAATGTGAATAGATCAAAACCAGACCATTGCAGCAACACCTAAGCCCTGGGGCTCCCCTTCAGAGAGAACCCACTTGGTGGGCGGGGCTGATGCCCCGAGAGAAAACATCGGGCTCTCATTTAACAGAAGGAAGCAAAACCTCGCTCTTGTTCCCTTTCAGTGCATACCCAGAGTCCAGCAGGGTACGATTTATACTTCCTAACTTCAGCAGATCAATGCCTCTGATGCTCTGAGATCACATGGAGAAAAAGCTGGATCATTTCCCCTTGCCCACAGTGGCAGCAGACAGAAGCAGGGACGGTACGGGCTAATTGCCTGATGACACAGCATCCGCTTTGGAAAATAAAGAAATGGCTGAGCTGTACGCTGTGACCCTGAAACAACATGGGAGCAATGCCAATGAGACATTAGAGCCAGGGCCACAGGAAAGACTGGCAGAGGACAAGGGAGAAAGAGAAGAGCTTCGGGGAGTGAGAAGCAAGAAATCCTGGAAGGTCCCATCCGGTGTGCTCACGGAATGCAGTCGATGAACAGAAGGCCCTGATGAGGAAGACACTGACTTGGAAGAGAAATAGAAGCCTTTGTGCTCCAGGACCCGCCAGCACAGTACGCATGCTTCCCATCCAACATCAACATGCCCTTTAAACTCAAAAGAAGGCAGTTTCTCTCAATTCGGCCTCTGCGACGATCTCTAGGAAGCCCCAGTGACAGACCTTTCACAGCCTCTGCTCAGGCCTCCTGAAACCGTATTTAATCACAGACTAGAGGTCCTCGTCCCGGGAGGTCAATCATTGCACTAACAATGATTGCACTAACAATTGCACGTGAGGAGAATCAGTGCATCCCTTGTTTTTGCAGTGAAATATATGAAAAAATAAATAAAACACATTAATATTTTATTAACAACTATTAAGATCTACTAGAATAGACGATAGGACGCTAGTCATAAAAGTGATCGTAACGTTATGGCAACAACAGTGAAAGCAATTGCTCTCAGACATTGCTGGATTTCTGCATGCCGGGCCCTGGGGTGGCCCCTGTTAACCAGCAGGGTGTGGGGGTTGGTGCTCCATGCCTTGTAGACACTCTTGATATTCGGGGAGAAATTTCCAGCCTTCTGTGACCCTCTGGCCTCCAGGAGAGCTCAGGCTATTCACCTGCTGGCCTTCACTGCAGCCGGGACCCAGACCTGCCGCGGGTTCCGCCAGAGGTGCCCACGGGATGCGTGATGCCTCATTCTCTCTCTTAATTCGATTGGATGACAGGATACTCAAGTATTTGCTTAGACGTTATTTCTGGGTGTGTTTCCGTATGAAACTAAAATTTGAATCGGTGGACTCAGGAAAGCGTATCGCCCTCCTCAGCATGGGTGGTCATCACCTAATCCGTTGAGGGCCAATGTGGAGGAAGGAAGAGTTCCGTCTTTTCCTGCCTGATTATTTGAGCTGAGATATTGATCTTCTTTGGCCCTTGGTGCTCCTGACTCTCAGGCCTTGGACTCACACTGAATTATACCACCAGCCTTCCTGAGTCTCCAGCTGAGAGATGGAAGATCACGTAATTAGCTACCGTAATTGCATAAGCAAATTTCTTATAATAAATATCCTTTTATACCAGCCAGAGAAAGCTATCGGTTCTGTTTCTCTGGGAAGCTTCACTCACACAGATGCTGAGATGGGAATTGAGAGATGTGCGGCATTTGCCTGCAAGGCTGCTGGCCGAGGCCAGGCTTTCAGAGAAGACAGCTGTTCCAAGGATGGCTGTCTGGGAAAGAAGTGGCCTTGCGGTGGCTGTCCTTTAGGGCGAGGTTCCTGGTCCCCATGCAGCGCACCCTCAGAGCCGGCTGTGACCTTTTCCCCTCAGGCCAGTTCTGGAAACTTAATATGGCGTCTGGCTCTGCAGACTTCTCCACCGTTCTACAAGATACTCACTAGCTTTTCTCTTGTTTTGTTTTGTTAACTGTAGCAAAATACGCATAACATGAAATTTTAATCTACCACCTTAACTGTCTTTAAGCACACAACTCAGTAACACTAAGTGCATCACACTGTTGTACAGCCATCGGCACCGTCCACCCCAGTCCTCTTCGTCCTGCTGTATTCAAACTGTCCGCATTAAACACTAACTTCCCATTCCCCTTCCTCACAGCCCCTGGCAAACCCCAGTCTACTTTCCTTCTCTGTGAATTTGCCTCCTCTAGGTGCCTCATGTAAATGAAATCCTACAGTATTTGTTTTTGTGACTGGCTTACGTCACTTAATATAACATGCTCAAGGCTCATCCGTGTTGTAATGTGTCAGAATTCAAGACTGAGACTGAGTAACGTTCCATTGTATGGATATACCACGTTTTGTTTATCCATCCGTCTATTGACTACATTCAGCTTTATAGTATGTGTGTATAACAATGATCAAGCCGACCGTAGTGGAAAATATTTGTGATGGTTCATTTTATGCGTCGTGGAGCCACAGGGTACCAGATATGTGGTCAAACATTATTCTGGGTGTTCCTGAGGATGAGGATGTTTTTGGATGAAATTAACATCTCAATTGGGAGACTGACTAAAGCAAAAGGCCCTCTCTACTGTGGGTGGGCCTTGTCCAATCAGTTGAAGGCCTGCATCGAACACAAAGGTTGAACCTCTCCCCACGTAAAAGTGAATCCTCCTGCCTTTGAGCTGGGGCATTGGCTTCTTCCTGCCTTTAGACTCAAGCTGAGACATTCGTTCTTTCTGTATCTCAACCCTTCTGGCCTCTGGCCAGAAGCTACAACATTGACTCTTTTGGTTCTTAGGTCTATAGGTTCAGACCAGAACTGGACCATCTGCTTTCCTGGGTCTCTAGCCTGGGTCTCACCCCTCAGATCTTGGGACTTCCCACCTCCATAATCATGTGAGCCGATTCCACATACACACATGTATGTACAAATATATAATATACAATGTAATATTAATTATATAATAGATAATTATAATTATTTTATAATTACATATAATATAGTGTGTGTGTGTGTGTGTGTGTGTGTGTGTGTACTGGCTCTGCCTGTATCGGTTCTGTTTCTCTGGAGAACTCTGACTAATTCAGCCTCCCACTGTGTGGTTCAGACATAACACTTTCGTTAGCCTCAGAAAGTCTTGAGGTAAAGAGCCGGTGAGGGGAAGGGACCAGAGGCAGGTACGTGGAAGTGAACCTTTTTGCAGAGTGGTGCTGCCAAGAGTCTCGTGAGTTTTTCCCCTTAAAACCTCTTGTCTTGGTGTATCCGTCTGCTAGTGGGGCCTCAACAAAGCACCGCAGACGGAACGGCATAAACAGAAATGTGTCATCTTAGAGCTCTGGAGGCCAGGACTCGGAAATCCGGGTGCCCTCCCCAGCTTGATTCCTACGGAGGCTGTGAGGGAGAATCTGCATGTTTCTCTCCTAGGTTCTGGTGGTTTGCTGGTGACCTCAGGTGTTCCTGAATTCATAGAAACATTGCCCAATCTCTTCTGCCCTCTTTCTGCTTCTCGGTGTCCAAATGTCTCCCTCTTATAAGGACACCATTCATATTGAATGAAGACCTGCTCTACTCCAGTATGACTCATCCTAACTTAACTAATTACATCTACCATGACCTTATTTCCAAATAAGGTCACATTCTGAGGCGCTAGGGGTTAGGACGTCCATGTATGGATTCTTAGGCGACAGAATTCAACCCGGAACACCTCGGTGAGTATTGCTTGTCTCTGAGCATGTGACACTTAGCTTTCTGGGCAAACTCCTATCCGTTTGCACTTAAGGAGTCTCCCTTCTACCTGCCGATTGCAGACATGACCTTGGCAAAGCCCGGAAGTAACACAAGCTCCATCTCCCCATTCCTTTTCCTGGCCTGGGGTGGATGTAATCCTGCACATGCATTATTGATAGACCCCAAGCTTGCCAAGCATTCTGGCTGTGTGTGTGTGTGTGTGTGTGTGTGTGTGTGTGTGGCAGAGAGAGAAAGGCAGACAAAAGACGTGGACAAGGATGGCAACTGGCACAGCGGGGGGTCCTGCTTTCATTAAGAACTCGCTCTGCCTGTTTTCCAAGGGCACCCTCAGCAGTGGTTGCAAAGCAGTACAGGGTGGAGGTGGCTTGGAACTCTGAGGCACACATGCGAAATGAGGCGTGTGCTTCCTTGGTAATCTGCTTTCAAAGGCCCAGTTCAGCAGTGCCCTTCCAACCCCTCACTTGGCCCCACATCACCGGCACACGGCTTGGTGGCTCTGCGTCTTCATATCCCTCCCTCACTTCCTCCAATCCACCCCCCCTTTCCCCCCTTAATGCTCACAGGTCCTCCTGGAAGACTCAACCACTTACAGTTGTTGAGTGATTAAATATTTATAATCAGGGCAATGAGTGAGGTGTTGAATAATAAATGCTAAGGTTGAAGCGGCTTTAGATAATTTCTGCAGATTTCTTCATCCATGGCTTCTTTGATTCTAAGGCAAAAAAAAAAAATCCTTTAATTAACTTTTTTTTTGGGTGCAGCTGTGACAGTTGATAGGCCTTTATCGCTGTTTTGTTCATGAACCGCTGCCCTGCCATAGGGCGTTTTCTGTCAAGCCCCAAGCCCCCCAGACATGTGGATACCTCTTGGTGAGGTGGCTCTTCCCTCATTGGTTTCTGAACACTCAAGGGGAATGCATTTTTTAAAACTCAAATCCCTGGACCACAAATTCACTGTAGCCATATCTGTATGTGGAATAGTTTCTGAGGCTCACTAACAACGGGAATGGACCTTCCTTTTCACAGAGCTACACCACGCGGTTCCTCTAACATTTGATGCACTGTTGAATTTAATTTCTACCCCAACTCCATGTGGAAGCTGCGAGCATCATTCTGACTTTTGTCATCGAGGAAGCCAAGGCACAAAGAGTTTAAGTCATTTGCTCAAGGCCCAGAGCTGGCAGACACTGGATCTCACCTTAGGGCGAGCAACAGGGACAGAGAAGCTGAGCACAGAACAGAGCAAGCCACAGTGAGAAAGGAAGACAGGAGAAAAACATCTGAATTCAAGAGCAAGTAGCTAGCTTGTGGATGGGCTGGGCAGGCTTCAAGAGGAAAAGATACGTGTGCCCCAGTGAAAAAAGTGTATAAAGTTTGCCCAAGGATGAGCTGGGGACACACCGACTTTTCCATCTTTTGAGTGGTTCCAACCGCCTATTTGAAATCCCTTCAGAGGGAACATATGGTAAAGGACATTGGGATCAAACCATCCTTTCCTCTCTGGATGCACGGTCTCATACTGTATTTGGAAAAGCACAGAATCAGAAGGCATTTGAAGATAGTTTACGCGTCTTCATTTTGACCAGTAGAAAACTTTTATTACCTGCCATAGACTGAGTATTTTTGTCTTCCCAAAATATCTATGTTGAGTCCTAATCCCTAGTGTAATGGTTTTAGAAGGTGGGGCCTTGGAGAGCTGATTGGGTCATGAGGTCCAGCACCTGCACAAAGAGGATCCACGCCCTCATGAAAGAGCCACCTTGACTTGACCTTTCCAACATGTGAGGACACAGCAGAAGATGGTCGTCCATGAACCAGGAAGCAGACACCAAATCGGCTAGCACCTTGAGCTCACCCTTCCAGCCTCCAGAACTGTGAGAAATAAATTACTATTGTTTATAAGCCACCCAGCACAGGGTCTTTTATCGTAGCAGCCCAGGTGGACTAAGACATTATACAACCCATATAGTGATAATATCAGAAATAATTTAATTTTCCCCCATGATTAGAGGCATTCTCCCTATAGAGAAGAATGCTAGGGGAAAAATCATCTCCTCTGTAATGTAAAGGGAAAATTAAATTCACAACTGGAACTGAAGACTCAGGGATACGTATTTGTGTTTTGCCTTTATGTCTATTCTGATTTAAAGTATGAAACCATAGTGTAGAGCCAGGATTTACCATGTCTGTAAATGGATCCATAATCTACCATCTGCCCTATTCTATCAGGTTTTCATCTCTCTTCCCATCTCCTCTGGGAGACCTTGACCCATCTTTTGGGAAGCTGAGATGTTATCCTGAGTAATGAATTGATAGGGGGACAATCTGCAGGGACACAGCCTTCTATATCCTCAACATTTTCCTTCTTGTTGGGACTAGGAAGTCACTCCTTTAGGCATCACAAAAAAACTTTTCTTCCCGTGCCCTTGATGCAGAACATCGAGAAGTTATATTCTTGAATGTCATTGATGATTTTCTAAGCATAGGACTATCATAAATCCACATGCCAATCTTATTTATCGAGTGCTTCTCTGGGCAAAATCCTTTCTCAGAAGCATCTTATCCATTATGGTTTTCAAAATTGTATAGGTGAGAAATCTGGATCTCAGAAAAAGTTCAGTGACAAGCCCAAGGTCACAACAATGGAAATGATGAAGTCAGGATTTAACCTCAGGCTTCTGAGTCCAAATGTATCCCTGATGCTCAGAGCCTACTTATGCCAATGATGCATTTATGTAAATCTAAAACGTAATAGCATCAATGGGAACTTGAATGTGTTCCTTTTCAAAAGTCTCGGTATGGAAACTCCTAATTCTCTAGAGCAGTATTTCCCTAAAACTAACCTTGTAGAATATTCATTTTGCTATGAATTCATGAAAAAAAAAAAAAAAGAGTTCTCCCAAACGAGTTTTGGAAAAGTCGAATTAAACAAAGTTAAGTCAAAGTCTTTGCGGCTGGCATTCAGAGAGCTTTTCGTGCCCTGATGTCTATCATGGATTTCCAGGTGCATTTTCAGTGTTAAGTTTGTTTAACAATACATTGGACTTTCAGGATAGTGAACAAACAGTAGCTATCGTAGACCCTGTGCCCCATCCCCCAGAAGTTTCTACCAGCACAGAGTAGACCGGAACTAGTAATCACATCATCTCCCTTCTGGTGGCTGTTCTAATTGTCTTTTACTTCTCCCTCAATAAATTTCTGTCCCAGAACACCTATGGGCATTCACGTCATTTTTTTTTTTTTTTTTTTAGTAATTACTAAGATTTTAACCCCTCTCTGAGGCCACGTGACTCCTTCTTTATACCCGTTCAACTCCCGAGGACCTATCACTTACAAGTAGACTATATATTAAATTTATTTGATGGCAACTTCAAACAGCAGTTAAGAGCCCAGGTTTCAATACTGGTGTTATCACTTGCTAGTTCTATCAGGCGCGTTATTTAATTTTTCTGAGTCTCAGTCTCTACTCCCGTACAATGTGGATAAAAATATACATTTAATAGTGATGTTGGGAGTGCCTCGCCTGTGCCTGAGATGTGGTTAGCAAAGGTCTCCTTAATGAGGCTCCCTGGACTTGCCGGCTTGAAATCGCAACCCCCATATACCCCCTCCAGCACTTCCAAACCCCCAACGCTGCTCTATTTTTTATTACAACTCTTATCACCTTCTAACATACTACATGATTTATTTCATTATTATGTCTATTGTTCGTTGCCTGTCCCCCACCCCCCATTAGCACATTAGCAACAAGAAACAGAAGCCTCTGTCTGTTCTGTTTATTAATGTGTCCCAGGGATCAAGACGCGAGCCAGGCACAGAGGTGGTGCTCAAAGATATGTGCTGAATTAACCTATACAAATAGTCGTTGTTCACCAAACGTAAAGTGAGCCATTACCTCGTAGACATCATGCCAGGCAGCCGGGATGAGTAAGCAGAGGCCCGCGTAGGGCAGCCCCGTGAGCAAACGTTCCCCGGGCCCTCAGGAGCCTCCTATAGGAAGAACTGGTAACACGTCGCTTGCTGTGCTGCTGTCAGATAGATACCCTGGGGCCCTCGCACAGGCTCTGGGTACTTGGCTGTTTAAGCGAGCCTGTAGGAGATAATAAACCCAAGACATGGCACATGAAAAATCAATACTCAGGTCAGAGCCCTAGCTTGCTAGGGAAGAGCCATTCTTTTCAAGCACAGTTTGCCAGCCACATGGCGCTATTTCTGAAGCCTTGCTCTTGCCCGTGGGCTCCCAGAGCAGTAGCTCAGCCTCCCAGCTCCCGGCCAGGCAGGGTACGCAGGCGGCAGGGCTCTGTGTTACCAAGGTCTCTGCTTTATCCTCTTCCCGATGAGGGGAAGAGAGTAATTGCGAAGTCACTGAAGGCTGCAGAGATTTATCACCAGTTGCCAGAGCTTGCTGGTAAGTTCATGACATCCTGATCCTAACAGAGGCCACCGCAGAGCATTAAGCGGGAAGCCCAGGAAGGTAGGAAGAGTGCAGGGCGGGAGCTGGCACCAGGTAGAGATGACAAGTGCCTCTCTGGGAGATTCATCCTTCCTGTAGTCCACTGTTAAAGTAATAAAAGGTTTATGATTCATTTCTTCCTTGATAATGGAGGAGACAATTAGTAATTACTGGATTTATGGTATTTGTTGTGTTAACTCAACAAGTAAAGTACCCAGTGAAATCGTGTTCTGAAGCACCTTTGCTGTGGAATAACAGGATGGAAGCTTTGAAAACGCCAGCAGCTGCACCACGTGTCGCATACGGCTCTGGGTCGGGGGCATGACAACAGCCGCCTGAGACCTCACGTTCTAAGTGTTGTCATCCCTTTCCCCAGCTACCTCCGTCTCGTTCTCCCCAGAACTAAGTCAGGGACGTAGGATCCAGCATCCAGTGCTGAAACTCTGCCTGAATCTGCTTCTCAGCAGTGCCTTCCCCCTCTTCCTCAGCACGTGGACCACTCTTCTAGAACCTCAGAACTTGAAGTGAACTGGGATTTGCGCCATTGCTTTATGGCTGCCTGTCCCACCTCAAGCGAGGACTGCCCTGAAGTCAGCGACAGGCCATCCTGCCCTCCCCGTCTCCCAGCCCTGAGCGCGGTGGGAGGCACTTCAATGCCAATCGGAGATGTTTGTGGAGTCAATGATGTCTTAAAAAGACTCCATGGACGAACGTTCTACCATCAGGGTGAGTAAAGGTTCCACATCTTCAGAAATGTTCAGGATGAAAGCTTAACTTCAATGAAGACGACCATGGGTGTTTAGGTACGTGGGTGTATGACTGCGGGTGTATGACCATGCATATAAGAGTATGACCATGGATATATGACCGTGAAGTTTAGGGAAAACTCTCTGAATATCTGACAGTAGAATTGTTTTTAGACCGAGCACAGTGAATGTCGGCCACAGTAAAAATGTAATACACAGACACTGTAGTAATAGAGTCAAATTCCTACAAATTATACTGAATGACTAAGATAGATAAAAAAAATATATCTCTGGAATCTGTACACACATGGATTAGAACCAAACGCCTAGGCCAAGTGCTTGCATTACATGACACTTAATATTTCTGGAATGAATGTAAAAAATACACAGAAATGAAAAGTGGTATTAAGGTGGCAAAATATATGTGTGTATGAGTTTAATTAACATTTATATTGTAAAGTAGGTTAATTAAAATCAAATGTTTAAATGATTGGCACTTCCATATGGTATTTCATTATCTGTCTTCCATTTTTTTTCTTTTTCTTACAACTAGAGCTAAACACAGGGTTCCCTTACTTGAGAAGGTTAACATATAATTTGGTGGAAGGAAATTGAATATGCTTGTCCCTTACTGTGTACCGTGGTTCCTACGACTTCACAGTTTCTGCCACACCACTGTCCCCACGTGGAGAAGGTCATCTCGGCATACTGTCACTCCTTGTTTTGCTCCCAGTGTTGCAGCCCAGTGGGCCTCAAGAGCCCCCTAAGTTTTAGTACGCATAACCCCACATCCCAAATTTCAGGTCCCTCTCTCAAGACCCAAGTGAGAAACATAAACTCAACTTAGAGCTTAGTAACTTTCCCAAGGTCAAGCCATCGTAATGACACCCTTCGGGCATATATGTTTTTGCTTTCATTGGCCCCGGAGATTCCAAATTTTTCAAAGTCAGGCTGAAGTAGCCTTTGAATGATTGAAGCCCTGTTCATTTTCAAGCAAAAATGGTGACCATTATCTTTGAAAACTCATGAGAATGAGACAATGGGAGATAAACAAGGAACTTAAGCTGATTTCTTGGATGTCAAACTCACCCAAAATGATGGTGACATATTCCCCATCCTGATTTACATGGCCAAAGGCTGCTGTTTAAACAATCAACTTCCACGGGCCTTGGTTCAGGTCCTCTGAGGCCCATGGATTGGCTGTTAAAGTCATTACAAACTAGCTGCAGCCTAAGTCATGTTGGGCAACAATAGGAAAACACCGTAACAAACGTGTTTATCACAAAGCTAGAGACTACTCAAAACTAAAGCATCCATAAAATGTTGATTTCTTAGTAGGTCGCTTTCCCAATGTGGGTTCGAGAAAGTGGCATTGGACTTAAGCTCAGAAGACATAGGTTTTATATATGAAGAGGCTATACTTCATAGCCATGTGACTTTGGGGCCCCTTACTTTGAGTTTATAAGTCTCTGTTTACTCCTCGTGCAGTGAATGTAGTAACGGCATCTGCCTTGTCTATGGTGTAAATGGGGACCATAAGGCTTTCACGCTCCAGAAATTCCACTTCTGGGTGTTTATCCAAAGGAAATGAAATCACTATCAGTTACTATCTCAAAAAGGTTTCTCTGCTCCCACCTTCACCCCAACGTTGTTTACAGCAGCCAAGAAATGGAAACAATCTCTATGCCATGGAGGAATCAATGGAAGAAGAAATTGTGAGATACACACACACACACACACACACACACACACACACACACACACACACAGGAATATTACTCAGCCATTAACAAAGAAGGCAACGCTGCCATTTGCTGAAACAAGGATGGACTCGAGTGCATTATGCTAAGTGAAATCAGTCAGACGCAGAAAGACAAAAACTGAATGATCTCACTTTCCTGTGGACTCTAAAACCAGAAACCAAACTTACAGAGGCAAAGAATAGGTTCGTGGTCCCTAGAAGCGGGCAGGCTGTAAGGGGCAGTGGGACAAGTGGGGGAAGGTGGGCAAACGTACAAAAACAAACAAACAAAAACAAAACAAAAACCCTGGAAGGTGCTTTAAATGGTCCCAACACATGGTTTTAACATTTTTATCTAATGTAAGAGATGACTTTAGACACTAAATCTTTACTTTTCTGAATCCTCAGAGGGCTGCTTTGAATGAAATGCTTTTTTTCTTCACACGAGTCACTGTAGTAGGTTGGCACATCCGTACCCTTACTATTGTTCAGTTGAGGAAACACAGCAGAATGTGTTCAGCTGACTGCAGCGTCTCTCTCCAGACAGAAACACAAGGGGGTTTGCACCCAGCTCCGGACACCCTGAGGTCCTGGAGCTGATCTAGGCCGACGTAAGCCCTGAAAGCGCGGGGAGCTCGCTCCGGACTAGCAGTGCTTGTCCCCTGCCCTCCCAGTCCCTCGGCAGTCCTGTTTTATGCTGTCTGACCCCAGGCTCCAATCGCTCTTCTTCGCTGGGGTAAATGTGACTTCCAGCAAATGACGGTAATGGCTACAGAAGTTGCCAAGGGGAAAAGTTAAAAGCCACTTTTTTTTTTTCTCTTTTGAAATTTTAATGTGCTAAAATGTGAAATTTACTGTTAGAAAAGTAACACTTTTATGGGGCCTCCAGCATCAAACGTCCTGAAAACAGTCCAGGGCAGGTAAGTGTGAACGCCCCACCAGCCGGCCTCCGGCAGCTTTGTGCAAACATCTGCACAGGTCCTCTCGTGCTCAGGAGCATTCTCTGCCCCTCGGGATGAGGGAGGAGGGCCACGCTGGTTCTTCCTCGTGCAGAGTTGGGGACCAGCGGACCCCAAAGCGCACAGCACATTGGCAGAGGACCCCCGGAAGCGGGCTGGAGGAAGCCTGTGTCAGGTAGTCTCCTCTGACATCGTCAAAACAACTCTCTCCCCCGAGCAGTTCAAATGATGGATTTTCATGTCGTGTTTTAAACCCAAATGAGAAAAACATCCCAAGCCCGATTTGGGGTGTGTGTGTGCATGTGTGTATAACAAGGAAGGACAGTGGCAATGACACACAAAGATGGAGTAAAAGTTGAGAGCACACGTGACCCTGTCGGCCGTGGTCTCCCCATCAGGCGACGATGTAACAGATGAGGTTTTGCTCCAAAGACACGAGTGGAAAATGGTAAGATCAGGGATAAAATTAAATTACAATTTGCAGACCCAGTTGTATGTGACCCAAAGCTCCGTGCTGTAGTCACTATGTCATTGCTGTGTTTTGTACCACATTTCAGAGCTAGAGAGGGCACATCACAAAAAGTCACCTGGTCCAACTCTACAGAAACACCCTTTCCAGTGTGGCTCTAGGGACATAATCCAGACAAAAAGAGAAGGTCCCTACTTCATGTGTTTTCACAGTCAGTATTTCAAGGGGTACCTAGTGCCCAGAGCACAGGCTGGAGGTGACAGGGGCCTATTCCCATAGCAAAGAGGCCTGTAGGGTGAGGGCCAGCCTCCAAATTAAGGACAATCTCAATTGTTGGAAGGTTCAGTCTAAGCTAGATTTTCTGAAGTGGCACCAACTTAGATGAAACTTGACGGCAGGCCTGCAGAAAGATTGGGGCTGGGCCCCAGGGAAACTATGTGAGGCTACCTTTAGGGGGAGGGAGAGGAGCGAAGGTGGGATCCAGGTCACCCTTAGCAGACCCTTTTCTACTCATGGGGCTATTCTCCCCATTACCTGCTCTCTGTGTCCTCCAGTCTGCGTTGGGAGGTGACATCCTCTCTTGGAGTGCTGTGGAGAGATTGAGGGTATGTGCCTCGAACCTAGATCTTAGCTGTCATGCTAGAGCGCAGGCCCTTAGTATTGGCCCCACTACCCTCCCACTCCCAACAAAGGTCCATAGCCAGACTTTTCCTGAAGTCTGGCTAGTCCGTGGAGACTCTTACTTCCCTCCAGAGGGTCCTCATAGAAGGGGCCAGAAGGCCAAGGCCCCATTCAGCAGATCCTCTCCCAGGGGGCAGAGGGCTTGTCTTCTGCTGATGCCCCTCAGGGGGGAAGAAAGGATTAACCCAAGTAAGCATCAGGCTCAATTAAACAGCGAAGCAGTTAAGAGCAGAAGGGATGTCTGCTGACAGAGGAACAGCCTTTCCACCGTGGAGGAGAGATCAGAGAAGGAAAATGTCTCCTTTGAGCCTGGGGAAGCATAGGAGTGCCAGAATCCACGAATGTAAGCTCTTGGGGGGTGAAATAGGAGGTGACCAGCTGACTCTCCCCACCTGGCGCACAGCGGATCAGATCTGACCTTCCCTGTGCCGTTTCTCCTCCTGCTCCAGTGTCTCCCAGTGGGTGCTTCCCCTACACCCCTCCCCATGTCCACAGGTGCTCAGCCTCTCCTCCTTAGGCTGCATAATCGTCCTGAAGCAGTGTCCCCTTTCCAGACTCTGAAACACTCTCCTCTATTACACACTCACCAGCTGTGTTGCACACTTACCATTGACATCCCACAGTGATCGGCTATATTGCACACTCACCACCTCTATTGCACACTCACCAGCTGTGTCACACACTCACCAGTGCTGTCACACAGTTACCAGCTGTGTCGCACACTCATCAGCTGTGTCGCACACTCACCAGTGCTGTCACACAGTTACCAGCTGTGTCGCACACTCATCAGCTGTGTCGCACACTCACCAGTGCTGTCACACAGTTACCAGCTGTGTCGCACATTCACCAGCTGTGTTGCACACTCACCAGTGCTGTCACACAGTTACCAGCTGTGTCGCACACTTACCAGCTGTGTTGCACACTCACCACCCGTGTTGCGTACCACCAGATGTACAGAATTAACCTTTGGCCGCACCGTCCCCTCATTGCAGTCCTGGCCCATAGCCCTCAGGACCTCCTGAATTAATTATGAATGGCCACTTCAATCAAGAACGTACTTTGTTTTGACATTTACCCTCACTGTAGTTCACGGATGGGGTGCAGGGGTGAGGGTAGGGGTGGGGGTGGGGTTCTCAACATGAGCACAGGTCCAAGGTGAGATTCAAAAAAGGAGACTACATTGTCTTCAGTAGGATAAGGAGTGCAACTGTAGGGACAGATGGCTCAGAGGCCCCTGTCGGGTCAAGTGGAGAGAAGTCCAGCGAGAAGCATGAAGGAGCACGAACCCCCACTGCCAGCTGCGAGGACAGCGTCAGTCCTCGTGCTCCAGGAGGCAGCACCATACAGAAGGAAGGGCACTGTCTTTTCAAACCAAGGCAGTTGAGTTAGATCCCTAATTCCTTCATGTCATAGTTGTGACCTCAACTAATTCATGCCAACTGCTCTCATCGTCACTGTCTGTAAGATGACCACAATTCTTTGTTTCCCAGAGTTTGCTGAAAAGATGAAATAAGCATGTCCATAAAAGCTAGCTCTGTATGGTCCACAGAAAGGGCCTAGAGATAGTGATACCCAGTGGCAATGAGTGCTCCCAGAAACCAGATTTTGGTTTCTAGATACCATTCTCCAGTAAAAGGAATCAGTGTGGAGAAATGGCTGATTCCAGGACGGGTACAAGGGAAGTACAAGATGAGCCCAGATCATAGGAGCCAACTAGAGCTTTGTCCTAATGGCCAAATCTGAGACAATTTAAACAATGAAATATGTAATGATAAAGACGGACTCTAACCACAGGACAAAATCAGAACCCATGAGTTCACACTGATATAAATATTCCAATACATAAATAAACGGAGAAGGGAAAGTGCTTCTTATAGAGGAATTCTAATTTAGAAATGTATAAACAGTAGTGTAAAACTTTTTAAAATCACCTTTTGGCAGACACCACAGTAAAAATTGTTTTGATCAAGAATCCTCAAAGGATGCTAAAATTAGTGGGTGAAAGAACGATGAGAAGCAGCATATTTGCATAGTCTCCAAATGTGGTGCCATGAGACCTTCGTTGATTATAAAGGAAAGAACAGTAGCTTTTTAGACACCTAACAGACACCATTTCATCGCTGTGATCAGGGGAGTATCGCCGGCAATGAGGCCGACGGACCTCCGGGACACTTGATACTGAGAAGAGCACTAAATCACTTCTGTGATGTTTCTGCAGAACACGCATAACTGTAATTTAATCACGAGGGAACATCAGACAAACCAAACTGAGGGGTGCTCTACACAATAACTGCCCGGCGCTCTTCCAGCGTGTCGAGCTTATGCAGAACAGGGGAAGACTGGTGGACAGCTCCAGATTAATGAAGACACAGACATGGCAACCAAACGCAGTCCGTGATCCAGAACTGGGTTTTGGACCAGAGAGACAGGAAGATGGGCAGCCTTGGAAGGAAGTCTGTGCGTCCATTTAGAGTAACATGCGGATGTCGATTTGTGGTCTCTGATCATGGTCCTGTGCATGCTGGGTAAATCGTATATGAAAATGTTGTACTCCTTCTGCAACTCTTTCATAAATCTAAATTCTTTCAAAATGAAAAGTTTAACATTCTTAGTTTAAAAGGAAAACAAGCTAGCTTCTTGGCCTATAAAAAGGCACTCGGCAAATGACATTATCATGACTTTCAGCAGGAAGAATTGATTGCTGGAGGAATTTTTAACCTATTCTCCCTGAAAACGCAAGCCTTGGCCCCACAAGGGCAGAGCGAGGAGGCAAACCTGGTTTTATAACTGTTGCAAACTTCAAGGTCGCTGAGTGACTGTGTGGAGGAGAAAAATGTGCCGGATTCTGGGAAGAATGGTCCCTTTTCTTTTCTGTGAAAGAAACGCAACAAAATTCAGAGACAATGAGTGTTCAGCAGCCTGTTGCTCTCTACCAAGCCATTGTTAAGGCCTGAGCGCTCAGGGCCACAGCCTGAAAAGAGATGCAGTTTCCCCACTTCCTGGGCAATTTGCTTGGAATCGCATTGTCTCTGTGAAAAGAAAAACCCGGAGCCGGGAAAGGGCAGACTGTGGCACACACCTGCACAAGGGTATTCAGAACCGGGGCACTCCACCCTGGCATCGACACGGGGCCCAGAGCCAGCCAGAGCAGGAGAGGCTTCTCACCTCTCCTGACTCCGAGGTGCAGGAGATGACCTTCCCTTTGTTAAAAACGAGGTGGACTCCAAGAAGAGCATTCTAGTGCGATATATTTGATATGGGATTCTATGCCATAAAGCATGGGGGAAGCAGGGAGTCATAATTCAGGGACCACCTTGGATTTTGTCTCCTGCCCTGCTGTGAACAATTGATTATTCCTGTGCCCTGCCTCAAACAATTGATTGTCTCCTGGCAGCTCTCAGAATAATTCAAAAGTACTTAGTGTGACTCACAGGCACTTCTGAGCCAGCTTCACCTCCTATCCTTCCCTCCTTGAATGTTACGCTCCAGGAATAAGGAATTGCTTACGGTTTTATGAGCACGTCTTAAAATCCCATGGCCTCGTGACATTTCAGTTCAGAAACTACCTCTTCCTAGAAGTCTCTCTCAGTCCCTCATTTCAACCACTCACGGGACCGTAAATCATACCCCGCTCTGCAGGCACTTCCCTCTTTCGAGGGATGTCTGTGTTCATCCCAGACTGTGAGGTCCTTGAAGGAAAGGACCTGGACTAAGTCTGCCCTTTGTCCCCAGTATCAAGAATAATCCTGGGGAGGGGCACCTGGGTGGCTCAATTGGTTGGGCATCCAACTCTTTGATTTCAACTCAGGTCATGATCTCAGGCTCAGGGGATCAAGCTCCATGTTGGGCTCCACGCTCAGTGGGGAGTCTGCTTGAGATTCTCTCTCTCCCTCTCCCTCTCCTCCTGCCCTCTCTCTCTCTAAAAAAGGGCGGGGAGAAAAGATGTTTAAGAATAATCCTGGGGACTATAAATGTTCTCTAATTTGGATTGAAAAATGCACGACTATGGAATACATTGGAACTTAAGAAAAGCAAGTTATTTTTTTGTTTTGTTTTGAGTTTCTTTGGTTTTGGTGCACATGTAAGTAGTTAAAAATGTATGTATTAATTAACTATAAATTAATTTTTCCCCATTTCTTAAGTGATGAAATGTTTGATAATGAAATGTTTATAAAATGTAATGAAAATATGACGCATTATAAAGAAATGCCTAATGAAGAGGACATATTTCACATTTAAAGATACCATTTATTACTTTCCATAAACGTGTATCTGCTCAAATTGATTTCTCACTTTCCCTGAACATCTTGCTAGATGCAACAGACTGCAATGTGATGTAATATTCTTACATCATGGAGTGGGCGGGACTGACATTACTGATTTTAAAGTAAGGTTAAGCTCTAATCAAACATGACAGGAGATGTGTGTCAATGGATAGCTATATTTGCATATTTGTTTATTGATTTGAATTCTAGATCTTTTAATTATATTATCTATTAATGTGGTTGAGAAAGCTTAGACTTTACTTAAATACAAATCTCCACGAAATTCTCATGTCAAAAAAAAAAAAAATCGTGCCCGAAGAATTTTATGTAGTCAACTTCATTTCATGTGTGAAGCAAAATAAATATATTTTCAGATACACAAGGTTTCAGAATAAAAATAAACCTCTGCCTAATCCAAACCAAAAGAACTTCAGATGATAATAAGCAAAATCAACGAATTAAAATAAAAATTGCCAGGCAACTGAAACACATGTAAGTCCTCTGAAAAAGGAGAATGTGTGTACCATTTATTACAAAAAAAATACACTAGAAAAAACTAACAATTTATTAATATGATTATGGCATTTAATGTACATGTCAAAATAGTTCTCAAAAGAGTTGTTATACAATTTTAAACAATTTCCCAGCTCATTAAATGGCATTGTCATCTAGTCATTTACAACAAAACTCTGGAAGTCACCCTCACCACCTCTATCCAAATATCCACCAAGTCTTGCTTACGTTACGTTTTACTTATGGTCCTTATCCATTGACTTCCTTCCATCCCTGCTGTCCCCTCACCTGGCCACGACTATGCACCTGGTGGACTCCTACAGCTTCCCCAGCTGTCTCTGCAAGGGGTCTCTCCCACGCTCCCTCCCCGTGGCCAGATTGCTCTTTCCAAAGCAAACCTATGACTCCCTCCTGTAAACCATTCAGTGACATCACCTCAACCTTGGAGACAGGTGCACATTTTTGCATGATCAACCTCTTGCCTCCCAGTCCCGCATTCATTCATCCCCTCATTCGTTAACTCATCCTTTGATGAATTCAACCACTGTGCATGTAATATTATGTGTCAGAAACTATACCAGACCCTGAGGCTTAGATGAGAGAAATAAAATGAACTCCTGCACTTGACCATGACATAGACTCATGAGGGGCCCAGACCTGCAGGGACATAAGTAGCTACTGTTGTGATAAATACTAGAGCGTATGCTTATGCTTTTGGCCAAGTAGTGTGAGGAGACTGTACTCTGGGGGTTTTCTCGCAGACAGACAATGGAAGAGGCTTTGCGGAACTAGGAACCTTGTATACTTGGAAAGGAAGTTTGACACAGGAAGGTGAATTACGGAGGCAGGGTGGCACCAGCTTAAGTAAGACACCAAATACCATGTTAGAAGTGTGAACATTTTCCTGTGAGCAGTGATCCAACAGAAGTTTGGAATCAGGGGACCCTCATAATCAATTTACTTTTGAGCAACCCATAATTTCAAGGTTCTTTTTGTCAGTCGCCTGCGAAAACCTCTTCAGTGAAACTGAAATTTGTCTCTTACTAAAATTACTTTGTATTTAATCCCTGTTGACTTTCGACAGATTTTGAAGGTGCTCACCCCAAAATTAGTAAGGCTTGAACTAGTCCGGGGAGGGTTAAAAGAAACTGGGAAGAGGGCATCCCAAAGTCACCTTGTCGTTAGGTTGTGTACAAGGTGGTCGGGAGGGTCCAGTAGAAATCCAAGCACTAAAGTAGACTTGGAAAAGATTTCAGTGTTTCAAAGGGGAGTTCAGTGCTTCTTTTGACAGGAGCTGTGACTGCACACCTTGGTTGACCTAACATGTCACCGGCTAGTACCGCTTCCACGGCAAAGAAGGGACACTGCTGCAGTGTTTGATAACCGATCTAATAGCGAGTCAGACATTCTCTGTGGCCCTGGGTTCATTATGCTCTGTCACCTTAATAAACGCCCTCGTCCTCTGCTTATTCAGCCGTGGCCTGGCTCTCTGACTTGAATTGTTTGGGACAGCCGGGTCTCTCATGAGTGGCTTGTCGAGTTGTATTATGGTACCTGACCTACTTTGTACAGGTCTCAGACAGCAGTGCAAGCAGCACAAGCCCCATAAATGTCCTATGGACCTCTGGCTAGAGACTCAGTCCCAGAAGAGACCTTTAGGGTCAACTACCTTAACCCCACCCTTCTCCACCTTCTGTACAAGCCAGCTGCCCTACCATTGAAGAGTGGCCAGCTGGCCAACGCTTACACATCCCTAATAACAGGTAACTTCTATTCATCCACTAAAAACCTATTTATTGGTCACTGATTCTGTGGCACACCTTGCTGGGGTACCAGAGCTGTAACAGGACAAGAAAGACACTGTCAAGCAATATTTCATGTTGTATATCACACAACCGTGTAATTGCAACTTTAAGGGGACAATGTGGAATATGATGAGGGTATGGAGGGAGGGACTATAGCTGGCCTGGGGGTTTCTTGGGGAGGGGACTCTAAAGCTAGAAGCTAGGGGATAAGTCAGACTTAAGTAATGGACTGGTGGGTGGGATATACAGCAGAGGCAAAACTATTGAACCCTACATCTGAAACTAATGATGCACTATAAGTTGGCTAATTGAATTTAAATTAAGAAAAAGTGAAAATTCAGAGTGAATGAGGAAAATGTGTAGGGCCAGCATGGTTGGATCAAAAAGTCAAAAAGTTGTGTGGTCTGGGTCCTACAGGGGCCTGAAGGACCACATTAAAAACCTTGGTCTTTGCATTTAGAATAATAAGAAGGGTTTTAAGCAGGAGAATTACATGATCAGAATGGCCTTTGATACATATTTTGTCAACTGAAGAGAAGAAAAAAAAAAAAAAACAAGAACATACCCAAAGAATTTGGATCTGCAAATGCAGGGCTGTCATAAATTCACTAAGAGTCAAAGCAGCGAGATGCCCCAGCTTGGCTTAGACCAGTGTGTATGGGGGGGGGGGAAGCACGGAAGGGGAAGCAGATACCCCTGGGTACATGACAGTTCAGGCCAGGGGAGAAAACTTGCATTATGAAAAAGAGCCGAGAACAAGTCAAGGACAAAGTATGAACATGCCCCAGTTCAAAGTGCAGGGGGCCGTACACTTGATTTTTGTTTAAGTTTTTATTCAAATTCCAGTTAATTAACATATAGGGTAATACTGGTTTCAGGAATAGAATTTAGTGATTCATCACTTACATACCGTATCCAGTGTTATCCCAAAAAGTGCCCCCCTTAATACCCATCCCCCATTTAGCCCATCCCCACCCACCTCCTCTCCAACAACCCTCAGTTTTTTCCCTATAGTTAAGAGTCTCTTATGGTTTGCCTCCCTCTCTCTTTTTTTCCTTCCCCAATGTTCATCTGTTTTGTTTCTTAAATTCCACATATAAGTGAAATCTTATGATATTTGTCTTTCTCTGATCGACTTATTTCATTTAACATAATACTCTCTAGCTCCATCCGTGTTGTTGCAAATGGTAAGATTTCATTCTTTTCGATGGCTGAGTAATGGAATATATATATATATACATATATGTATATATATGTATATATATATTCCAGATATTCCATATATAATATATATATATATATACATATATATGTGTATATATATATATACACACACACACACACATATATACACCACATCTTCTTTATCCATTCATCAGTCAATGGACATTTAGGCTCTTTCCATAATTTGGCTATCGTGGACATTGCTGCTATAATCATCGGGGTGCATGTACCCCTTCAAATCAGTATTTTTGTATCTTTTGGGTAAATACCTAGTAATGCAATTGCTGGGCTGTAGGGTATCTCTATTTTTAACTTCTTGAGGAACCTCCATACTGTTTTCCAGAGTGGCTGCACCAGTCTGCATTCCCACCAACAGTGTAAGAGGTTCCCCTTTCTCTGCATCCTTGCTAACATCTGTTTTTTCCTGTGTTGTTAATTTTAACCATTCTGACAGATGTGAGTTAATATCTCATTGTGATTTTGATTGGTATATCCCTGATAATGAATGATGTTGAGCATCTATCTGTATGTCTTCTTTGGAAAAGGTTTGTTCATGTCTTCTACCCATTTCTTAACTCGATTACTTATTTTTAGGGTGTTGAGTTTGATACGTTCTTGTAGAATTTGGATCCTAGCCCTTTATCAGGTGTGTCATTTGCAAATATCTTCTCCTATTCCATAGGCTGCCTTTTAGTTTTGTTGATTGTTTCCTTTGCTGTGCGGAAGCGTTTTACCTTGATGAAATCCCAGCAGTTCATTTTTGCTCTTATTTCCCTTGCCTCCAGAGACAGGAACCCATCAAAATCCTAGAGGAGAACACAGGCAGCACGGGTCATAGCTTTACACTTGATTGTAACCGCCCCCAGCCACCTTTGTCTCCACCCACCAATCTAGTCCTTCAGATCTCAGCGTAGACTTAGAGGACACTCCGTCCAGGTTGCCCTCCATGACTCCCACATAGAGTTGTGGCCTGAACTCCCTCTTCTCAGGTCTGACTACTCGTTGATGCATTTCCCACGACTGGTTTATGCCTCTGTCTTCCTCAGCAGACATTGCTCATGGAAGGCAGGGACAAAGTGGTTTCTGTGGTCATTGTTCCCTTTACTACTTAGCAAGGTGAGAACCACTATTTGTGGACATAACAGATCAGTGATGAGATTAGGTGAAAGAAGGGTGAATGGCACAGTCAATGCTTTTATGAGGTAGTGCTATCACTTCCTGGTGTAAAAGCTGAAAAGAACTCTCCTTTAACAAGATCATCTTGAATGAGCCTAGAATCAGATTAGGTAACTGGCTCGTTCAACAAATATTTCCTGATCAAGGTTTGTACCTTAGGAATATACTATGGGAATACAAAAGCAGGTCATTGAGGCCAGGCCAGTGGGATGCAGGGGATGTGGAGAACACAGGAAAAGGGGCATTATATGGGAAGTCTTCCCACAGTAACAGACCCTATGGCTGAGACTGTTAAAACCAACAGAAGCCATATATTAAAGGCTTTTTTAAAAGACATCAAAAAACTAATGAAGTACTGTATGGAAACTAACAAAGCATAATAAAAAAATAAAAGGGAAAACCAATAACATTCATATTGCAGTGTGAAGTAGTGAGCTAGCCACATTTGCATAAGTAATCCCCTTGTAAGACAAGTACTCTGCAGGACTCACATCCTGCAATATTTCTGCAAAAGAGAATTTAAGAAAAAAGCATGTGTGCAAATCACTTTAAGTTCTTATATAAAATGCAGGTTCCTGGGCCCCACCCACTGAGCTGTTCACGCAGAGTATCAGAGAATCAGGCTCCGGACCTGCCTCCAGGGGGCCATTGGAACCCACTTCTGGAGACACAGCCATAAAGGCAATGAAGTCAAGCTTCGTCAATGCAGAAGTAAGAACACCGAGGCTCGTGGACTGTCTTTGTCTATTGGGGCAGCTACCACAAAAATGTCATAGATCAGGTGGCTTCTAAACAACAGAGACATATTTCTCCCAGTTCTGGAGGCTGGAAGTCCAAGACACCAGCATGGTCAGATTCTGGTGAAGGCCTGCTTCCTAATGCAGGATGGAAGATGTGTCCTCGTAGCCTCACATGGCAGAGAGCAGAGCAAGCAGGCTCTCCTGTGACTCGTAAAGAGCTAATCCCATTGCGAGGGCTCTACTCTCAAGACCTCATCTAATTCTAGTTGTCCCCCAAAGTCCCCACCCCCATCACCATCACGTGGTGGGTAGGGCTTCAACAGATGAATTTTGAGGGGACACACATATTCTGCCCATAACGGCGGGGGGTGGTATTTGTATAGGGGTGTCATGAATAAATGTAGAGATCAGATGAATCAATGAGTTTCTGGCCAGCAGTAGGTCTTGGGGATATAAACATGTGTTAGCTGAGCTGGAAGAGAAGGACTGGACATTCACTGATGTCTGTTCCCAATGACTAGAAAGATATGGGGCATGAAAGACCCACCAGCTGTGACAAAGTAATTACAAATATCAAGGAAATGACCTTCCCCAAGCATTGAGAACATAGAGAACTTGAAACCTCACTACTTGAAAGATGGAGTTACTGGAAGTAATTGTCAAAGAAAGCAAGATGGCAGAGTAGTTTACAGGCAGGCAAGAGCAAATGGTGCAGGATAGATAGATAGATAGATATTGAGATATATTGCATAGATTAGAGATTTACAAAGAAGGTACAACATCTTTTCCTTCTATTCCCAGAATATAGCAGAATGCAGGCAAACCGCAATCCCTGATTATAGTAATAATACCGCTGTAAGTGTTATTTTTTAAAAGAATGTCACAAAGCATTTCTTTTCCAGTTGGCTAATAACAATCATCATCATCATCATCATCACACCAATAATAATGAAAGCACAGAAAATGACTTGAGTACATACCATGAGCCCAGCATAGTACTGAAGGTCATACATATATAACTTAATTTAATCCTCCCAACCCTACCAAGTAGATATTGACCAAATCTTTTTTTTAATTTTATTTATTCATCTGAGAGGGAAGGAGAGAGGGAGAGAGAGAGAGAGAGAGAGCATGAGCAGGGGAGAGACAGAGGCAGAGGAAGAAGCAGACTCCATGCTGAGCAGGGAGCCCGATGTAGGACTTGATCCTGGGACCCTGACATTGTGACCTGCTCCAAGGGCAGACGCTTCACTGCCCATGTGCGCCTGACCACCCCCTTTCAGGTGTTTCCTGGACAATGTGTTAACTACATTTCCCAAATTCCCCGGCAGTTAGGTTGATTGGGCCATGAGATTAATTTCTAGCCTTTGGCCATTAATATGACTGAAAGTGACATGTACACTCCCAGACTTGAGCTTCAAAACCAGTGTTGTCGGAATCAGCCTGAGACGCAGGATGATGCATCTGGATCTCTACAAATGAACATCTCCAGCGCTGAGTATTGAGGTACCAAGAGGGGAGCTGTAAACCGTGCACGGATATCGGAAGATAAACGGAAGGGGGAGGGAGCCGCCGTGTTTGGGCGCCGGGAAGCGGCAGCCACCTGCACGGGGGAGCGGGAAGACACACAGAGGGTACCCGCGAGAGAGCGGACTGAGACCGGTGAACCGTGAACGCGCGCGCCACCAGGCATCTCCCGGAACACCGGAATCCCGGTGTGCTCACGGGATCCAGACTGAGACCGGGAACTCCCGGAGCGCGCGCGGGGCGGCTGGCGGCTGGCGGCTGGCGGGCCACCTGCACGGGGGAGCGGGCGGACTCGCGGTCGGCACCCGCGAAACAGCAGACTGAGACCCTGAACCGGGTGCGCGCGCCACCAGGCTTCTCACGAAACTCCGGTGTGCTCACCGGGCATAGACTGAGACCGGGAGACCCGGGAACGCGCGGGGCGGCCGGTGGCTGGCGGCATTAGAAACACAAAGGACAGAGACGGGGCGGCCGGTGGCTGGCGGCATTAGAAACACAAAGGACAGAGACGCGCCGGCCCTGGAAGTGAGGGCAGGGTCGCCGAGTTGGTGCGCACATCCCGGGACGCCGCAGGGTTGAGCAGCACCAACAGTAACAGAGTTAAAGTGGCCAGAACATCAGTGGAGAACGGGCTGCAATCCCTCTGTTCTGCGACAATGCAGCCGCTGCTGCTCTGACCCTCAGAAGAGGCATAGCCGGCCGCCAGGGAAAGCCGCCAGAGAACAAAAGCCTGGAAATACCGGCTCAGAGAGTGCCCATCCCCATCCTCCCTCGCAGGGGCACGGAGACTCTACCCAAACAGGGTTGCCTGAGTATCGGCGCGGCAGGCCCCTCCCCCAGAACACAGAAGGCAGGCTGAAAAATCAAGAAGCCCACAACCCAGGCGCCTGGGTGGCGCAGTCATTGAGCGCCTGCCTTCAGCTTAGGGCGTGATCCCAGCGTTCCGGAAAGGAGTCCCTCATCGGGCTCCTCCGCTGGGAGCCTGCTTCTTCCTCTCTCACTCCCCTGCTTCTGTTTCGTTCTTGCTGTCTGTCTCCCTCTCTCAGATAAGTAAATAAATAAAATCTTTAAAGAAGAAGCCCACATCTCTAAGATCCCTATAAAACAAGGGGCACGGCCTGGGACCCAGTCAATAATTTTGGGCTCTGGAAACCCCGCAACCTCTCTTCATCAGAATGACAAGAAGGAGAAGCCCCCCCCAGCAAAGAAAGGACAGTGAGTCAGGGGCCTCTGCCACAGAAGTAGCGGATATGGATGTAACCAAATTATCAGAAATGGAATTCAGAGTAACAATGGTCAAGATAATGAGTAGACTTGAAAAAAGTATTCAGGAAAATATTACTGAGAATATACAATCCCTAAGGGAGGAAATGAGAGCGAATTTGACAGAAATTAAAAATTCTATGAGCCAAATGCAGGCAAAACTAGAGGCTCTGACGGCCAGGGTCACGGAAGCGGAGGAAAGGGTTAGTGAATTGGAGGATGGGTTAATAGAGGAAAAATTAAAAATAGAAGATGGTCTTAAAAAAATCCACGCCCACGAATGTTGGCTACGGGAGATTACTGACTCAACGAAACGATCCAATGTTAGAATCATCGGCATCCCCGAGGGGGTGGAGAAAAACAGAGGTCTAGAAGAGATATTTGAACAAATTGTAGCTGAAAACTTCCCTAATCTAGCAAGGGAAACAAAAATTCGTGTCCAAGAGGCAGAGAGGACCCCTCCCAAGCTCAACCATGACAGACCTACACCACGTCACGTCATAGTGCAACTCGCAAATATGAGATCCAAGGATACAGTATTGAAAGCGGCCAGGGCAAAGAAATTTCTCACGTACCAAGGCAAAGGCATCAGAATTACATCAGACCTGTCTACACAGACCTGGAATGAGAGAAAGGGTTGGGGGAGCATTTTTAAAGCTCTTTCAGAGAAAAACATGCAGCCAAGGATCCTTTATCCAGCAAGGCTGTCATTCAGAATTGATGGAGAAATAAAGACATTTCAGAATCGACAGTCACTAGCCAATTTCGTAACCACGAAACCAGCCCTACAGGAGGTATTACGGGGGGTTCTATAAAAGTAAAAAGGCCCCAAGAGTGATACAAAACAGAAAGTCACAGCCAATACAAACAAAGACTTTACTGACAACATGGCAGAATTAAAAGCATATCTCTCAGTACTCAGCCTGAACATTAATGGTTTAAATTCTGGTTTCAAACGCCACAGGGTTGCAGATTGGATAAAAAGAAATGACCCATCCATTTGCTGTCTACAAGAGACTCATTTCGAACCCAAAGATGCATTCAGACTGAGAGTAAGGGGATGGAGTACCATCTTTCACGCAAATGGACCTCAAAAGAAAGCTGGGGTAGCAATTCTCATATCAGATAAATTGGATTTTAAACTACAGACTATAGTTAGAGATGCAGAAGGGCACTATATTATTCTTAAAGGAAGTATTCAACAAGTGGATATGACAATTATAAATATATATGCCCCCAACAGGGGAGCAGCAAGATACACAAGGCAACTCTTAACCAGAATAAAGAGACATATAGATAAAAATACATTAATAGTAGGGGACCTCAACACTCCACTCTCAGAAATAGACAGAACACCCTGGCAAAAACTAAGCAAAGAATCAAAGGCTTTGAATGCCATACTCGACGAGTTGGACCTCTTAGATATATATAGAACACTACACCCCAGAACCAAAGAATACTCATTCTATTCTAATGCCCATGGAACATTTTCAAGAATAGACCATGTTCTGGGACACAAAACAGGTCTCAGCCGATACCAAAAGATTGAAATTATCCCCTGCATATTCTCAGACCACAACGCTCTGAAATTGGAACTCAACCACAAGGAAAAATTTGGAAGAAACTCAAACACTTGGAGACTAAGAACCATCCTGCTCAGGAATGACTCGATAAACCAGGAAATCAAAAAACAAATTAAACAATTTATGGAGACCAATGAGAATGAAAATACAACAGTCCAAAACCTATGGGATACTGCAAAGGCAGTCCTAAGGGGGAAATACATAGCCATCCAAGCCTCACTCAAAAGAATAGAAAAATCTAAAATGCAGTTTTTATATTCTCACCTCAAGAAGCTGGAACAGCAACAGAGGGACAGGCCTAATCCACGCACAAGGAAGCAGTTGACCAAAATTAAAGCTGAAATCAATCAAGCAGAAACCAGAAGTACAGTAGAGCAGATCAACAGGACTAGAAGCTGGTTCTTGGAGAGAATCAATAAAATTGACAGACCACTGGCAAGACTTATCCAAAAGAAAAGAGAAAGGACCCAGATTATTAAAATTATGAATGAAAAAGGAGAGGTCACGACGAACACCATTGAAATTGGAAGGATTATTAGAAATTTTTATCAACAGCTATATGCCAATAAACTAAGCAATCTGGAAGAGATGGAATCCTTCCTGGAAACCTATAAACTACCAAGATTGAAACCGGAAGAAATTGATTTCTTAAACAGGCCAATTAATTATGAAGAAATTGAGTCAGTGATAAACAACCTTCCAAATAACAAAACTCCAGGCCCGGACGGTTTTCCTGGGGAATTCTACCAAACATTCAAAGAAGAAATAATACCTATTCTCCTAAAGCTTTTTCAAAAAATAGAAACAGAAGGAAAGCTACCAAACTCATTCTATGAGGCCAATATTACATTGATCCCCAAACCAGGCAAAGACCCCCTCAAAAAGGAGAATTACAGACCGATTTCCCTAATGAATATGGACGCCAAAATCCTCAACAAGATACTTGCTAATAGAATCCAACAGTTCATTAAAAGGATTATCCACCACGATCAAGTGGGATTCATACCTGGGATGCAAGCGTGGTTCAATATTCGCAAATCAATCAGCGTGATACATCATATCAACAAGAAAAGACTCAAGAACCATATGATCCTCTCAATCGATGCCGAAAAAGCATTTGACAAAATACAGCATCCTTTCCTGATTAAAACCCTTCAGAGTGTAGGAATAGAAGGTACATTTCTCAATCTCATAAAAGCCATCTATGAAAAGCCTACTGCAAATATTATTCTCAATGGGGAAAAGCTGGAAGCCTTTCCCTTAAGATCAGGAACACGACAAGGATGCCCACTCTCGCCACTATTATTCAACATAGTACTAGAAGTCCTTGCAACAGCAATCAGACAACAAAAAGGGATCAAAGGTATTCAAATCGGCAAAGAAGAAGTCAAAATGTCTCTCTTCGCAGACGACATGATACTCTATATGGAAAACCCAAAAGAAGCCACTCCCAAACTATTAGAAGTTATAGAGCAATTCAGTAACGTGGCGGGATACAAAATCAATGCTCAGAAATCAGTTGCATTTCTGTACACGAATAACGAGAACGAAGAAAGAGAAATCAGGGAATCCATCCCATTTACAATAGCACCAAAAACCATACGTTACCTTGGAATTAACTTAACCAGAGATGTAAAGGACCTTTATTCTAGAAACTATAAATCACTCTTAAAAGACATTGAGGAAGACATAAAAAGATGGAAAGATATTCCATGCTCATGGATCGGAAGAATTAACATAGTTAAAATGTCCATGCTACCCAGAGCAATCTACACTTTCAATGCTATCCCGATCAAAATACCGAGAACGTTTTTCAAAGAACTGGAACAAATAGTCCTTAAATTTGTATGGAACCAGAAAAGACCCCGAATCTCCAAGGAACTGTTGAAAAGGAAAAACAAAGCTGGGGGCATCACAATGCCGGATTTCGAGCTGTACTACAAAGCTGTGATCACAAAGACAGCATGGTACTGGCACAAAAACAGACACATAGACCAATGGAACAGAATAGAGAGCCCAGAAATGGACCCTCAGCTCTTTGGGCAACTAATATTTGATAAAGCAGGAAAAAACATCCGGTGGGAAAAAGACAGTCTCTTCAATAAATGGTGCTGGGAAAATTGGACAGCTACGTGCAAAAGAATGAAACTTGACCACTATCTCACACCATACACAAAAATAAACTCCAAATGGATGAAAGACCTCGATGTGAGACAGGAATCCATCAAAATTCTAGAGGAGAACATAGGCAGCAACCTCTACGACATCAGCCTAAGCAACCTTTTTCATGACACATCCCCAAAGGCAAAAGAAACAAAAGATAAAATGAATTTATGGGACTTCATCAAGATTAAAAGTTTCTGCACATCCAAGGAAACAGTCAGAAAAACTAAGAGGCAGCCCACGGAATGGGAGAATATATTTGCAAATGACACTACAGATAAAGGACTGGTATCCAAGATCTACAAAGAACTTCTCAAACTCAATACACGAGAAACAAATAAACAAATCAAAAAATGGGCAGAAGATATGAACAGACACTTTTCCAATGAAGACATACAAATGGCTAACAGACACATGAAAAAATGTTCAAAATCATTAGCCATCAAGGAAATTCAAATCAAAACCACACTGAGATACCACCTTACGCCAGTTAGAATGGCAAAAATAGACAAGGCAAGAAACAACAATTGTTGGAGAGGATGTGGAGAAAGGGGATCCCTCCTACATTGTTGGTGGGAATGCAAGTTGGTACAGCCACTCTGGAAAACCGTGTGGAGGTCCCTTAAAAAGTTAAAAATTGAGCTACCCTATGATCCAGCCATTGCACTACTGGGTGTTTACCCCAAAGATACAGACGTAGTGAAGAGAAGGGCCATATGCACCCCAATGTTCATAGCAGCAATGTCCACAATAGCTAAATCGTGGAAGGAGCCGAGATGCCCTTCAACAGATGACTGGATTAAGAAGTTGTGGTCCATATATACAATGGAATATTACTCAGCAATCAGAAAGAATGAGTTCTCAACATTTGCTACAACATGGACGGCACTGGAGGAGATAATGCTTAGTGAAATAAGTCAAGCAGAGAAAGACAACTATCATATGATTTCTCTCATCTATGGAACATAAGAACTAGAATGATCAGTAGGGGAAGAAAGGGATAAAGAAAGGGGGGGTAATCAGAAGGGGGAATGAAACATGAGAGACTATGGACTATGAGAAACAAACTGAGGGCTACAGAGGGGAGGGGGGTGGGGGAATGGGATAGACCGGTGATGGGTAGTAAGGAGGGCACATATTGCATGGTGCACTGGGTGTTATACACAACTAATGAATCATCGAGCCTTACATCGAAAACCGGGGATGTACTGTATGGTGACTAACATAATATAATAAAAAATCATTATTAATAAAAAAAAAAAAAAAAAAAAAAAAAAAAAAAAAAAAAAAAAAAAAAAAAAAACAAAACCAGTGTTGTGATCCTCTGTGCCCCCTCACTTTGCACAGCAGCTGGCCAGATGGCGAGGGTCCGGGGAAGGACTCTGAGGCTCTACAGCGTGACAGAGCCACCAGGAGACAACCCAGGTCACTCAACAGCTCCATGGAGCAGAACGTCTCCGCTTCACTTCCTGCTCTGCTCACCGTCATCCCACTGAGATGTGAGCAAGAAATAAAATTGCCGTTATGAAGCCAGTGAGACCTGGGGCTCTGATATGCTAGCTGTAGCAAGTGTCCTTTCCCTGAACAGCAGAGTATCATTAACCTTGTTCCCCAGTAAGGACACTTATTTATTCAAGATCTTGCAGCCAGTATGTCCAGAACCCGGGCCTGATAGGCTCCACAGCCATGCTCACTCCAGCACGTTGAGCTGTAGGGCCTCACACCTATGTCGCCTGTGTGTTGCAGATAAAATGACTGGGATCAAATTCTGGCATCCCATCTAGGGGTCCCCCTGGAATTCTCAATGGCACAAAGGGAAGGAACTGATGTAAGCACTGTTGGGTTCCTCTTTGTCCAAGGATATTATGAGCCAGTCCACGACCAGAATCCTCTTTCCCTGGCTTCCAGGCCAGGTAGTGAGTTGGTGAGTCCCAACCAGATGCCAGCCACAGAACATTCCAGTGGCATTGGACATGGCTCAGGGAAAGTCAGATGCCTGGCAAGGAGATGTCACTGGGAACCACACAGACCAATTTCTTGGAAGCACATGCCGTGTTGTTATTCCAGGGACAGAAAAGGCTATTTGTGTATGTAACATCAGTGTGTGTGTGTGTGTGTGTGTGATTTCTATATATATGCAAGTACTGATATGTGTATATATGTGTGTATATATATACACATACACATCCATAGGTACACACACACACACACACACACAATCAGCCTGGCCCATAAGCATCATCATACATTTATATATGAATGTGTGTGTGTGTGTGTGTATGTGTGTAAATATTTTGTCCATGTCAGTTTGTAAATAAAATGACTGCAATGTGTGTGTGTACACACATATTTATACCATAGCCATGCTGCTTAATATACACATATACAAACACATAAAATCACGTACACCCACATATCTTTCTATACTTGTGTGGCTGCATGCTTCTAAAAACATATACATCCAAGGTACGAAACACTCCTCCAAGCAAATGGAAACATGTCTTATTTCTCTCACGGTTTTGAGAACCACCAAAACTCCACGTGAGAGTAGAGATTGGGGAATTCAAATAAACACAAATGTGCTGTTAATACAGCTGCTGGGGTGAGAATTATTTAAAAACCCGGTGACTCAACAGTGTGTACCCTTAACTGGGGAGAACCGGGCAGGGGGTCCCTGTGGCCACCAGGAACGTCAGGCCGCACCCGGCCAGCATTCCCTGACCACCCAACCCTGCTCTCCGTGCAACTGATAGATATGTTTTGACAAGTTCTATTAAGTACAAAGACGGCCACCAGGGCAACATGTGGAGTTGATAGAGAGGGAGGCAGAAAGGCAGATCGCAGTGTGAGGCCCGCTGATGTTGACAGAATTTGCCGGAACAAAATGAGTCCGTGCTCCCCATCATCTATTACCAAATTTCAGTAAGGTCTTTGGCACCCACAATGCTTCGGAGGGCAAGCCTCTCCCCTCCTCGGTTTCCTATTTCTGTCTCCCTGTTGCCAGCAAATGGAGGACTTCTCAGAACTCTAATTGGGTGTCTTTCTTTATGCCAGTGATGCCAAGGCGAGAGGCACGGAGCGGCTGAGGCTGGTACCAGCAGTGTGTGGAGCTCAGTCCCTTCCCACCTCCTCCAGCCCCTCCCCATACCTGTTTCTAGAAGCTTCCTGGGGAGTCGAGTTGGCAAGCACACCTGGGCTGATTACCCGTGCCTCTCTCACCATCTTGAGTACATCATCGTCATCCTCCGGAGCCCTCCTAAACAAGGTTTGGCAACGGCAAAAACAAACACTATTTTACAACATCCTTGGATGCACTTCCAAAATGCAAAAGCAATTAATCAGGAGTCTCCCTGAGACTCTGCTCAATGTGGCTGGCTTTGACACAGAGCTCGGCTTTGATGGGGGCCCGAGAAGCACGTGAGAGAGCCCAAAACGTGGGAATGGGCTTCAATTATTTATTTGTTTGGAAGACTGGGGAGTAGAACTTGAGCTGTGAGCACATAGAGAATCCATCTAAGGCCTTCCCAGCAGTGAGGGCTTTTACTCCCTGCCTGAGCATTCTGCTTGGGAAGGGATGAGTAGTGTCACCAGGTCTGGCACAGATCCAAAGGTTTCCCGTGTGTGTGCGCATGTGCGGATGCGTGTGTGTGTGTGTGTGTGTGTGTGTGTGTGTGTGTTTACATGTTTCAGCGAGCTCTATTTGGGGTATCTGAACACCAACGAGCCTTGTATAAAGACTGCTGTTTCTAATTACTACACACCCATGCTGCCCTGCTCTTTTTTAATGGGTAAGATTCCTGTGTGCTGGATTTTCATGTCATTTTATGGAAAATCAAGATTGTATGTTCTCTGCGAGATTCTGTCATGTAGCAATGTATTCTCAAGATGTGGTGTAATCATCTTAACAATTGATTGTAGGGAAGGAAGTCACTGGTGGCTTAAGTTATTCTCAGCCTTGAACTTTGTCCTCCACAGTTTATTATACATGTGGAAACATCTTGATGGATCCATCATCCCGGGAAATTTACGACAGCAAGCACCCTGCCCTTTATAATCCACGGGCTGACAATTTGAGCAATGATAGGTGCATTTGCTCTCCCGAAAATACCGATGAGTGAAAGGAAATGTAACTGTCCAGCTCCACATAGGATTTTCCTAAGAAATAAACTTTGTTCAGATAAAAGAGAGTGGGATTTTAGATCCAAGTCTGCGTGAGTCTTTGTATCTACCTCTCTTTCCCCTAAGACCTTTTTCACATGTTTATCTATCTCAAGATTCTGCTCAAAACTCTCTTTCACAAAATCTCATATATATACATTTTTTTTTTCTGGATGTGGTCTCCTCCTTCCAAGAGACCCATCCCCCATACCTGGCTTTTTGGCCATGTTCTCCCAAAGTACTTTTACTTGTTTGCATTGCTTAGCACTTGTTCTGAACTGTAAGTACTTTGACAGAAAGGTCTAGGTTTTGCTGATCTTACTGTGACTTAGTACGAATTGTTGCTTAGCAAATATTTGTTAGATGGATGGATGGATGGATGGATGGATGGATGGATGGATGGATAAATACATAAATAAAAACTTTTATCCTCTGTCATCCTACATATATACCAACATCCCAAAATAGTAACCTAATCTGATCTAGATTTTGGTATCTGCCTGTACTGGGTAGAAAAGTGCCTGCTCAAAACTCTTGCACATCTGGAACCTTACTTGGAAATAGTGTCTTTGCAAATGTAATTAAGATGAGGTCATACTGGAGTAGGGTGGCCCCTGTATGCAACATGACTGGTGTCCTTTAAGAAGAGGAGAGGATACACAAGGAGATAATACGATGTGAACAAGGAAGCAAAGAGTGGAGCCAAGGAAGGCCAAGGATTGCCAGCAACCACTTAGAGGTAAAGCAAGATCTTTTGTTAGAGCATTCAGAGGGAATGTAGCCCTACCCACACCTTCATTTCAGACTTCTAGCCTCCAGAAGTGGGAGAAAATACATTTCCGATGTTTTACGCCACCAAGTTTGTGATACTTTGCTACAAAGCCCTAGGAAATGAACACACCACTCAAGAAACAGAGAAGAGACTGTGTCCTACTGGACATTAACCAAGGAGGCAAAACCAAAGTGGGTTCCCCGGGGCAGGGGAGCCTGCTGTTGCAGTGAAGCCTGAGGACTCATGGAACTTTGCGGTAACCCTGAACAGCTGATCCCCCCCCGCCCCCCCCCCCCCGCCTCCAAGGAGAGGAAGGCAGAAGGGAGGGCAATAAACACAATAGGAAATGTGGAGGAGACATGTTTGGGGCTGAGGTTCAGGTCCCAAGTCACAAGATGGGGACCACAGCGATAGGCTGAGGTCATACTGGCCAGACTCCATGGGCAGGGAATGGACAGGAGGAGTCCCACAAGTGCTTTGGACAGCCACAAGTCTTGACTCTCGCTGCAGTTATTGGCTGGACCTGAGCCACGGGTGGGGTAGCCTTGATTAATGGGCCAAAGAGGAAGTGGAGAGAATCTTAAAACTGCCTAAAAGTCAAATTCCACCTCAGCATTTTCCTTTCTAAGTATTTGGCCATGTCTTGCTTGTTCCCTGTTGTGCTTACTTTCAAATAAAACCTCAGTCAAGGCTACAATATTAGTCCTTCCACATAATCCGTAAGTGATGTACGATTTGGGAAAATGCCATCATGGGATTCACATTTCTTCAGATTCGTAAGTTCTGGGCAATGTGAATAAGACATTAAAGCACAGTGACCACAAAACCTCACTAATTCAGACAAATTATCTGGAGGACCTTCTGACTGAATGGTGAGAGATTGGATCAGAAACCATTTTTTAAAGAAATCTCATTTTATTTCCTTCAAGGACGAGCACTAACCAGAAGGAGTCTAGCATACAGTTAAGTAGCGGCCCTCAGAGGGATGAGGTTTAATGAATAGATAAGAATGGTTTGTAATTAGTCCATCATGTGTTTGTATGGCGAAGGGTTCTTGGGAAGTGCTTGAAGATGCTTGAAAACAGTGTGTGCTCTTAAGTACTTGGAATATTTCCCCAGAAATTTGTTTATACAACTAATTTGTTTAGTGCAGCCATTGCTTGAGCCTTCGGTCTACTTATCCCAATTTCACATGAGAGATGGGCATAGTAATGAGGTCTCACTTGGTTTATAAATCAGCACAAGAAGACACGGGGGGGGGGATGCTTCCCCGGGAAGAGCTCACGCTTCTCTGTCAGAGAGGCTGAGGCATGGGGCACTGGCCTTCCATGGACACAGGGCCTCTCAGTGAAGGGACCAGCAACATCACGTTGGCTTGTGTCGCTCACAGACACACATACTCAATCTTCAACATCCCAACATCAACATCCTCTCCAAAAGTGACTGTACTTTCTGCTTTTGTCCTATGAAAAATTAATATGGAATTAAGTTGGAGGACTCACTCTTGAGTTTTAATCCCACTGTCAGCATCACATCTCTTGGCATATCATTGAATCCCTCTCTTAGTTCCCTTTATTTAAACAGGAATATTTAATGAGATACATATGTCCTCTGGAAAGCATCAATCCCACACAAATGTAAGAGACTATTATGATCAGTTCATTAACAAGCAGACCGCTAGATACTGAGTTTCAACGATTACAGGTTAAAGAATTTTTTTTTTTTTTAAAGTAGGTTCCATGCCCAACACGGGGCTTGAACTCATGACTCTGAGATCAAGACCTGAGATGAGATCAAGAGTCAGATTCTCAACTGACTGAGTCACTCAGATGCCCCAAGTGCTGTGTTTTAAGTTCCAAAGTTCAATGAACAGTGTTTGTTTTGTGGGTCACACAGACCTTGTTTGAGTCCCACTTTTATTTCCTGCTAAGGGAGTTTTGGCCATGATGTTGAACTTCTTGACTTCTTAATTACATAAAGGTCAAATGGAAATGGAAAATATGTGCTTAAAAGAGGTGTACAGCACTTTACTCAGTGCCTGGCACATAGGAAGTGCTTAATAAATGCTAGTCAACATATTACAGCCCAAATATATTATTGAGGCCCATAAAGGGACAGGCACAAAGATGTCCACTGCAGCATTATTTGTGGTGGTAAAGTATTGGAGGCAATCTGGTGTCTATCTCTGGTAAAATGGACAGTCAATGGCGGGGACATAGACCATGGGATACCATGTGGCAGTTAAAGTCAACATGTCAGATGTGCACATGAAAGCACATCTTGAAACTTTGGTGAAAAGAGTAAAAAATAGAATGTGGTTTAAAACACATCATTTATGCAAATTAAAATGCATGCATAAAAAACAATGATATCCATGTTGCAATCACTCTTTGAATTCATAATGTTAATAAGTGGAGCAAAATGAGAATGGAGTATAAGGATGAAAATGAATGAATGAATGAATGAATGAATGAATGAACGAATGAATGTGTGAAGGAATGAGTGAGTGAATGAATGAATGAGTGACAAGGGGCAATGATGTGACATAAACACATTATAGGGATTGATTAACACAGCTTCCACCCTGAAAGCATAATTGAAATGTGAAATACAACAAGGTAAAGACATGCCAGTGCAGTTATTTTTATAATGTTGGCTAAGTCCAGGTTGCCAGAAATACAACAGCATCACCACCAACAAAGCCACTCCCTGTGTCAGTTTCCTGAGGCTGTTGTAGTAACTAACAAATGAGTTGTTAGTTACAACAGAAATGTATTTTCACAGTTCACAAAGCCACTCCCTGTGTCAGTTTCCTGAGGCTGTTGTAGTAACTAACAAATGAGTTGTTAGTTACAACAGAAATGTATTTTCACAGTTCTGAAGGTTGGAAGTCGGAGATCAGATGTTGGTGGGCTCCACTCCGCCTGGAGGTCCTAGCAGAGAATCCGGTCTTCATGTCACCCAGCTTCTGGTGACTGTGGCACTTCTCGACCTGGGGCCGCATCACTCCCATCTCTGCCTCCCCTGTCATATTGCTTCCTTCTCTGTCTCAAATATCCTGGCCCTTTCTCTTCTAAGGACAATTGTTAGGATTCTGGGGCCATCTAGATAATCCAGGATCATCTCCTCATTTCAAAATCCTTCATTTCATCATGTCTGCAAAGACACTTTTTTGAAATAAGGTCACATTCACAGGTTCTTGGAATTAAGACTTGGACATATATTTGGGGGTTGTCATTTAGCTCACTACACTCCCTGATCAGGTCTCGGAAGGTAAGAAATCAAACCCACTCTATACTGGAAGGTGATCCAATCTCTCCATCCCATTTGGGGCAATCCTCTCTGGGATGCTCAAGAAATCTCCAGAAGTGTTCATTCAGCCCTCGGTTAGCCTGGTTCCTCCCCCCCCTTCTCCTGAAGCAGAACAATCCAGGAATCTCTGACTGCCCCCCAGTGTGCTGCTGGTCTGCCTATAGGGAAACCCAGGTCCTCTGGATTCACTGTGGCCCCAGCTAAGGCCACGGCATCTGCTGTCACTTGTAGCACCCAGATGATCTAAGAAGTCCCTAAAATACCCTGATTCCCATGGATGTTGTCCCTGGCACAATTGCTACTCTCTCATGGAGTCTTTTCCTAATGCTTACATCTGGGCCACCTTCCACTGTATGCCCTTCCAGGTCCATGCATTAACCTTGTTTCAAAAAACAAAAGAGGAAGAAGGAAAGAAGAAAGAAAGAAAGAAAGAAAGAAAGAAAGAAAGAAAGAAAGAAAGAAAGAAAGAAAGAAAGAAAGAAAGAAAGAAAGAAAGAAAGAAAGAAGAAAGAAAGAAAGAAAGAAAGAAGAAAGAAAGAAAAAGAAAGAAAGAAAGAAAGAAAGAAAGAAAGGAAGAAAGGAAGAAAGAAAGAAAGAAAGAAAAATATAAATATATGTGCAATTGTTATATATTTTTATATATCATATATGTAATATTCATGGGGCCCCTGGGTGGCTCAGTCCATTAAGCATCCAACTCTTGTTTTCAGTTCAGGTCATGATCTCAGGGTCGAGGGATCAAGGCCCGAATCAGCCTCCACACTCAGCTGGGAGTCTGCTCAGGATTCTCTCCCTCTGCTTTGGCCTCTCCTCCCACTCATATGCACATACATGAGCACACTTACACTCTAAAATCTTTAAAAGTAAATCTTTTATAAAAATTTAAATGACTGAACCAATTACTTAACCTCCATCAGTCTCAGTTTCTTCCTCTGCAAAATGAGGGAATTTGATTAGATCAGAGGTTGTCAATCACTACAATGGCCAATTGTGTGCCCCAGATGCATTGGGCCTCCATTCAAATATATCTCTTCTTATACCTTGTAGGGATCTCATTATTATCTCTGGATGTCTTCTGTTAATGTCACTGGAGGAAGGTGGATATTCCCCAGCTCTGAAGACTGGGACAGTTAATGAGTTGTTTCCCAAGTGCCACCTCCTAGAGGAATGATGTGATTCACTACCACAACAGCTATAGTTCCTTCAGCCAAAACTAGGATCTCCACCCACCAACCAATTCAGTAAGAACATCCGCACGTATAGCCTTTCAAGTTGCAAACAAACTTGGTGGAGAATAGCCTACATGGGATCGGAGTTCAAGGTGGTCAATAGGTTAAGAGCTTCAGAGCTCTCCACCTAGGACCTCAATCACTATCATCTGGAAAATCCCTTTACCTCTGTCCTGCATTGGATCTCACTTCCCAGATGCAACACATTCATCTTTCTTTGTTTATGTCATTATTTTAATGAAGTTCTCAAAAAGTTTCCTCTGAAAGATGCCTAAATCTATTCTACCTTCATTAATTTGATAGTTTAGCTTGGTATAGAGTTCTAAGTTTATAATTATTGTCACTCAGGGTTTTGAAATTATTTCTTCATTCTGTTTTAGACCAAATATTTTCATTGAAAATCTTAATGACATCTGATTTTCAAATTGTTGTATGTAATCCAAATTTTTCTTATCATGAGCCTTCCAGAACATTATTTTTTAAATTTGTGGAATTTTGAAACTTTGTGCTTTGTCTGGGTCTTTTGTTATACATCATGTCTACAGGGACTGTATAAGTAAAAGCTAACGTCCTTTCATTCCAAGAAAAGCTACTAACTTATTTACTTGATTATTTTTACCTCCCTATTACCTCGTTCTCTTTTTTTGAAGATGTTATTGCTTGAATGTTTGACTTCCTGGATTGACTCCAATTTTCTTATCCTTTCTGTCTGATTATCCACAACTTAGTCTGTTTATTCTCCTTTCTGATGAATTTTTTAAAGATAGTCTTATTAAGATATGATGCCCATAATATAAAATATACCTTTTTAACATATATAGTCAGTGGTTTTTAGTATGTTCAGAGTTTGTGCTACCATTACCACCACATTCTCATTTCAGAATATTTTCATCACTTCAAAAAAAAAAAAAAAAGTTTACCTAATGTGTCACTCCCTATTTTCCATCCTCCCAGCCCCTGGCAAGCACTATTTTACTTTCTATTTCTGAAGATTTGCCTATTCTGTATATTTCATATAAATGGATTCATACAATGTGTGTCCCTTTATGACTTGAGTCTTCCTGGTAGTTTGTGTCTTCCAGAAATTTGTCTATTTCATGTAGATTATCTAATTTATTGACATGCAATTATTCACTATATTTCACTATAATTCTTTTTATTTCTGTAGGTTTGTAGTAACGGCCCCACTTTTATTCCTAAACTCAGTAATTTGAGTCTTCTCTCTTTTATTCTTCATCCTGCTACCTGAAGGTTTGTCAATTTTGTTGTTCTTTTCAAAGATTAGGTGTAATTTTTAGTCTCTGTTTCATTGATTTCTGCTCTAATCGTTATTTACCCTCCTTCAGTGTATTTTGCATGTAATTTGCTCTTCTTCAAACAGTCGCTTAAGGTGGAAGTTTGGTTATGGATACAATATCTTTCCTTGTTTTAATACAGCCATTTATCACTATACATTTTCTTCTATTTACTGCTTTAGTTGCATGCCACAAGTTTTTGTATTTTATGTTTTTGTATTTATTCATCTCAAAGTATTTTCTAATTAACCTTGTGATTTCTCCTTTGAACAATTTGGGGGTTAATTTCCATGTGTATATATAGTAATTTCTCAAATTTCCTTTTGTTAATGACTTCTAATTTCATTCCACTTTAGTCAGAGAATATGTTTTGTATCGATTCCATTTATATAAATTTTTTGAGGTTTATTTGATGGCCTATGATAGGGTCTATCATGGAGAATGCTCTATGTGTGCCTGAGAAGAGTATGTACCCTGCTGTTGTTGGGTGTGGGGTTCTGTAGATGACTAGCTCTAGTCAGTTTACGCAGTAGTTCAAACCTTCTGTCTCCTGCTCGGTTTGTTACACTACAGAAAGTGGGGAATGGAAGTCTCCAACTTATTATCACATTGTCTATTTCTCCCTTCACATTGTGGCAGTGTTTTTTCATGTATCGTGAAGCTCTATTGTTAAGTGAATATATGTTTATAGCTGCTATGTATTCCTGACGTTTTGACCTTGTTTTCATTGCAGAATGTCCTCCTTTGACTCTGGTAACTTATGTCTTACGGTTTATTTTATTTGATACCCACAGTTATTACAGATCTCTTCATGACTGTTTGCATTTCTTAACTTTTCCACCCTTTAATTTCAACCTATTTGTGTCTTTGAATCTTAAGTTCACCTGTTATAGACTTTTGGAAGAATCTTGAACTTTATTTTCCAACTCTTCTATTCAATTATTGTTTTCTATATTTTTTTAAATTTTTAAGAACGCCCTATTTCTGAATATCTTTACAGAGACAATAGTTTCTCTTAGGAAATTAATTATTTTATTTATAATGTATATGTTTGCTGTGTTTTCTTCTGCTTGCTGTGTTTGCTCTCTTTTCCTTTAAGTTTTTTTCTCTCTCTTTAACATTATAGAATTTCTTAAAATGTTTAGAGACTCTTGATAGTGCATTTATATTTAAGAATGGGACACTGAAAAGTTCATTGAAAACTTTATGTGTGTAAGGAGGGCTTATCAACTCTGGGTCTTCACTATGGAGATTGGAGGAATTCAAATGCCATTAACTACAACTTTATTCTCTCCAGTTGATGAGTTTTCCAAAGATTGATCCTCAAATTCCTACCTAGGCTAGAGAAGCAAGCTTTCAGTGGTCTGTGAACTGAGAGGGAAATCATCATCAGGTATCATAGTTTTGAGGGCAGTCTTGCACTTACTACCTTCCCACCTTCTTTTCATCATAGCCCTCGATCCCTGTGTCTGGAATTCCATAATTCCAGACTCCTCTGGTTCCACTTTTCTAAAGAATAAACTTGACTTTTCTGAGTACTGGTTAGAGAGAAGGGTCTGGTTATGTAGAGAAGAAGATCTCGGTACCTCACTACTACTCACTCAGTTATAATGCCACTCCAACTGTCAGAGCACTACGCACTCTTGCACTCAGAGCACACTAGTTCTTCACATTTCATTTCTTTCTTTTGCAGAAAGAATGTGCTTGTTTCTTATAGTCGTCTCCTTGCAGAAAGTGAGGTTCTGCCTCTCTGCTTTATCAAAGAGTGGCCAGTTTTTCACTTGTCAGCCATCCTGCATATTTATTTTTGAGAGAGAATGAGCATGCCTGCATAAGTGAGGAAAGGAGGGGCAGAGGGAGAGAATCTCAAGCAGACTCCATGCTGCCTTGATCCCACAATCCTGAGGTCATGACTTGAGCTGAAATCAACAGTCAGATGTTTAACTGACTGAGCCACCCAGGCACCCCTTAACTTTATATTTTTAATGTTATTTTTTTCTCTCTTTTTGTTGTTGTTGTTGTTGTTGTTTGGGGAAAAAGCAAAGAGGAAATGTTTAAACAGGTTTCAGAAACAAAATGTGTACACTCATCATCTCCATTCTTTTGATCATGGAAGGAAGGAAGAAACAGAGTTATTAAATAAGAATCCCAAACAATAAACCACATGGGTCACAAAGAAATTTACCAGGTTTTAAAACAGTAATCATTAAATATTTTTCATTTTATGAAGGCAAAGAAACATGCTTGTTATTCCAGTTTTTAAAAAAAATAAGTGTTTTTTTGTTCTTAACATCGAAGATATAGAAACAGTGTAAATGTCACTGACAGATGAATGGGTAAAGACAATGTGGTATACACATATAATGGAATATTATTCAGTCTTAAAAATAAAGAAATCCTATCATTTGGGACAACATGTACCTGGAGGACATTATACCAGTGAAATAAGCCAGGCACAGAAACACAAGTACTGCGTGATCCTACTTTTATGAGAAATCTAAAATAGACAGACATAGAACCATCGAGTAGAGGAGTGGTTGCCAGAGCTCAGAGAAGGGACAGATGTGGAGGTTTTAGTCAGAAGTAAGATCAATGTGTTCTGAATCTAACATACAGCATACACAAGGTCTACAGTGAACAATGCTGTCTTGTGTACTTAAATATTTGCTGAGAGAGTAAATGTTATATTAAGGGTCCTTACTACATAGTAAAAAATAATAATAACAGTAGAAAGTAAATTATTTTTAAAAAGAAGGGGATGGGAAGAAACTTCTAGAGGTGATGGATGTATTTATAGCTTTTTTTTTTAAGATTTTATTTATTTATTTGACAGAGATAGAGACAGCCAGTGAGAGAGGGAACACAAGCAGGGGGAGTGGGAGAGGAAGAAGCAGGCTCATAGCGGAGGAGCCTGATGTGGGGCTCGATCCCATAACACCGGGATCACGCCCTGAGCCGAAGGCAGACGCTTAACCGCCATGCCACCCAGGTGCCCCTGATGTATTTATAGCTTTGACTGAGGTGGTGTATCGCGGGTATACACTTCTCTCCAAACTCGTCAAGCTGCAGACATTAAATATGTACAGTCTTTTGTACATCAATCATATCTCAAAAAACGGTTAAAAAAATAGGTGTTCTGTTTGATAAATTAAGAGACGCTTCTTTTTTTTTTAATGTTTTTTTATTATATTATGTTAGTCACCGTACAGTACATCCCTGTTTCTGATGTAAAGTTCGATGATTCATTAGTTGCATATAACACCCAGTGCACCATGCAATACGTGCCCTCCTTACTACCCATCATCGGTCTATCCCATTCCCCCACCCCCTCCCCTCTGAAGCCCTCGGTTTGTTTCTCAGAGTCCATAGTCTCTCAGAGAAAGACAATTATCTTATGATTTCTCTCATCTATGGAACATAAGAACTAGGAAGATCGGAAGGGGAAGAGTAGGATAAAGAAAGGGGGGTAATCAGAAGGGGGAACGAAGCATGAAGCTTAAGAGATGCTTCTTACCTCTCAGGTTATCTTGGGTTATTTTGTTACCATGAGTCATCTCAGTTCACCATGTAGAGATAGCTACCAAAGAGGGGTAAACATATATGTACGTCGGTCTATCCATCCATCCATCCATCTCCATCCATCCATCCTTCTACTCATGTCTGTATGTGCAGATATGTGTGTATATGTGTGTATGTGTCTATATACATGTGTGTAAGTATATGTACGTGTACATCAATATGTGTGTTTGTATTTCTATTTCTATTTACACATTTTTCTGCTTAATTTATGGAAAGGAAAGGAGCAGAAACAGTTTTATGAAAGCCATGCTTATGCTCTGCTTCCCCAAAGTGAGTGCTAAGGGGACAGAAGATTTATATGCAAAATGTGATGATTCAGTTACGGTCTGAATCCCCACCTCAGGTGTGCCATGGCAGTTTGCCCCTCACCACTCATATTCTTCTAGAAATGGAACCAGAGGATGTCGAGCCCATTCACAGGCCCTCTTTTTTTTTTTTTTTTTTTTGAAGATTTATTTATTTATTTTAGAGAGGAAGAGAGAGCATGAGCTGGAAGGGCCGAGGGAGAGGGCACAAGAATGTCAGGCAACTCTGCCCTGAGCCTGGAGCCCCACACAGGGCTCCATCTATCTCATGACCCTGAGATCATGACCTGAACCCAAACCAAGAGTCAGCCCTTAACCGACTGGGCCACCCTCTTTTATTGGCATGTAATGAGGAACTGGATTCCCTCACAGCTCTTCAGCCCTTGACCACTGAAGTCACTTGACGACAGAGTCCATTTCCAGGGGCTGACAGTGGAGCAAACGTCTAAGCATCTCTTTTCTGCCACGGCCTCTTTGTTCCCTTGAGCATGCGAGCTTCAGAGTTCCATTTCAAGTCACTGTTTAACAAGTCCATTTTAGTGAACTTCTTACAATTTTCCCATTTCATTCATTCATTCTTGCATGGCAACCCACAGAAGCCCTTCTTAGCTAAGCCGTTTTTCTGATGGGAAACTAGTATTAAAAAAGGAGGGGGGGCTCAATTCAAAGCTTACACTTGATCAGAAAAGAGTTACCCACAGCAGCATTTCAAGTAACTAACCTGGTCATTCTGGTAACTTTTTAGCCAACATTGTCTCGTTCACGTATGCTTTAAACAAAGTGTCCTCTCTCCCTCTCCCTCTTTCTCTCTCTCTCTCATACACACACCCCTATGATACAAAATTTAAGCAGATAGGTAGAGATTTCGAGGAAAAATGAAAGAGACATATAGACATAGGATAACAATTTTAAATACATTCGAAATGGAAAATCCCTCTTTTTATTCGACTGGGGAAAAAAATATCTATCTGCCCTAATTTCATCACCTGATTCTTTTTCTGTATATTACAGGTCTATAGGTGCCCTGATTTCATTAGAAGAAGGTGTTTCCATGATCCTTTAATAAAAAGATTTGGTCTAGCATAATAACTACCCGGCATTTTATTTAAGTTGCTGGGTATGGTGTTTCTCGGTGTGAACAGCAATAATGATCATGTGTTCCTATGAGGGAATTCATTCTGACATCTCTTGTTAGCTGACAGGTATGTAGTACACTTGCCTCCCAGCTTTGGGACTGGTTTCAAATGCAGCCTTTGTAAAAGCAAAGGAAATCCTCGTAACTCCATCCAATGACAAGTAGCAGGAGTTGGGTCAGACTGGGGATGTGTACTGTGATGTGAAAATGGGGCTGTCATAGGGCTGTCGGCAGGAGGCAGAGTGATCCTTGATCGCATCTTGCTTCTGCCCTTGCCCCCCTCTCAAATACCTTCTTTGCACTCCCTGCAGGGCCCACTACCGGGCAAGAGAAGGACCACCTGGTCCCTGGATATGACTCAATCCCCTTCTTATCCCCGAAGAAATGGTGGACAACTCATCCCTCTCCTTCACTCTTGAGGAGAGATACCAGAGTTCTTCACACTGGGGATTTTATCAAAGGATCATCTATGTATGCAAGATGAATTCACAGAGTCTTTTAAAAAAATCAAAAACACTCAGAGTTTGCTTTCTGTCATTCAAAATAAGATGAGCATACAAATATTTATTGGAAGATTTTAGTTAAATACACTATGGTATATCTATTCAGTGGACTAATTGGCTGTCATTGAGAGGACTGATACATTTACACTGACACTGAAGATTTCAATAATTAATTTTGAAGGACAAAGCTGATTATAAAACGGAATTTAAAGATATAGTATGATTGCCTTTGTGTGAACAAAGAGACCAAAAAATATACCTGAAAATATATTCGAAACATTAAGTACATACCTTTGATTTGTGGGCTTTCAGGTGAATTTACTTTCTATTTTTCCATATATTTGATTTTTTACATAAATATGTATTCACTATAATCAGACAAAAGACAAAATAAAAGTTACTTATTGTATGGAAATATTAAAAATGGCATTGATTTGAATGACTCCTAGCATAATTTGAATCTCAGAGGCAAAAATTTCACTAGTTAAGGTCCCACCTGAAAGGTCCCATTCCAAGAACCTTCATTTTGCACAACTACAAGCTGGAACTAACAGTAATGCTTATTTCTCAAGGGTAGGTATACAGTTGGAAAGCATTTGGAAAAGACGAGGTGCAAAATAATGAGGTGGTAAGAAGTACAGGCTCCAAAGCCAGACTTCCTGGAAATGAATCCGGTGCAACTGTCTCCTGGCTGTGTGACCTTAGCCAATTTGCTTAACCTCTCTGAGTGATCAGTCTCTGAGTCTACCAATGAGAAAAGTACATGCCCCCACCTCATGGCTGCGTGAGGAAGACTAATTCAGCTAATGTTTATAAAGCATTTACAATAGTGCCAACTACGTAATAAGCATTATATGCATTTTTGATAAATAAGTAAAATGCCCTGTGGTACACTCAGCTGTAGAATTTAGGTTTCAAACTGCGGAGACAAAACCTTCTTTAAAGTATATCATGCTTAAATTATGTGCTTTACGCAGTCCTCGTTGTTTTTTTTTTTTTTTTAAGATTTTATTTATTTATTTGACAGAGACAGAGACAGCCAGCGAGAGAGGGAACACAAGCAGGGGGAGTGGGAGAGGAAGAAGCAGGCTCCCAGCAGAGCAGCGAGCCCAATGCAGGGCTCGATCCCAGGACCCTGGGATCACACCCTGAGCCGAAGGCAGACGCTTAACGACTGAGCCACCCAGGTGCCCCTACGCAGTCTTTTTTGTTCTGTCTTGTATACATGTATGAGCAATACAGCAAAGGTAACAAAGAGGCCAAGGATGTAAAAATCATCATGGAAAAAAGTGTGAGTGCAAAGTAATAATGGAGACAATTGCTTTGTTCTCTTTCTTTTTCAGACTCTTCTAAGTAGGTCTGCTCAAATCAGTGCTGTAGTTTGAATAATGTTTCTGAACAAGGACAGATTTATATGTGAAGTATCTGGCATGTTAATTGAAAGGTCTTTATCACCGGTTGTCCATTCCTGTTAGGGGCCATCTTGTAAGCTAAGATGGCTGCCAGTTAAATCAAGAATCAATTAGACACATTAATAAAACAACCCTGTCAACTCCCATTAGACCTGAGTCAGACCTTTTTCTTCTCTATTAAGCAAGCAATTGCTAATCACAATTTTTATCAATATCTCAGAAACATGATCTGTAATTTACCTCCAGTAAATGAATAATACCAATTGGTTACTGACTGTAAGTTGAAAGCACTCTCCCGAGGGAGAAGGGAAGTCCATATTCTGTCACTTCCTGTTTGTAACCGGTAAGAGGCATTGGGGATTTGGAAGCAAACGAACGCGAACATGGTTTTCCAAGGCATAGAATATGCCCTAAGAAGTGAAAGAGAAAGTGATGAGAGAATTTTGAGAGGAACATTTGGTAATGTAAGTAAGAGAATGTTAAAAAGACGCAAGAGTTTGTACATGGTCAGCTCAGTTAAGAAGTTGAGTTTGGCGAAACTCAGGACATCCTCCCTGTGGAGGGCTAGGGAATCACCGTGTGTGACAGCAGGCCTCTGAAACCTGGCATTTTATGATCAAGGGTAATAGATATTTAAAACAAGAGTTACGTTAAGCGCGGTCAGGTATTTTAATAGAGAATGCACCTACAGACGGTGGTGGATATGAAGAGAGGAAGCAGTCTGGGGAGAATTAGTAACACAAGGATTCGTTCCTTCATTCTCCTTTTTTGTTTGACTTTGGCAGGGGGAAGCTGGATGGGCAGAAGATATGGTCTTAGATGAACAGGTCACAGTTAGAAACAGTACAGCAGATTATTTGGTCCATCCTTCCACTCTTTTCATGGATCCCTTCTGAATCACAATTTCTTGACGAAAATCCTCCAGTGGCCCAGAGCACCCCACTTCTACAAGTAGTCTGTGCCCACTTGAACAGTTCCGGTACTTGTAGGATTCTTCTCTCTTGTTGATTCAGAAAACATCTCTCATGCTCGTTTCTGTGGTTCTAACATCGGCCTCAAAGGGTCTGGTCAGTTTGCTAATGTGGAAATGAGCTTGGACTGCAAAACGAGGGTGAATCTTAGTTTCACCACCTAAAATGCTATGACTTGCAGTGTTATACTCTCCTCACAGGGAAATTCTTACTGGAGAAATAATAACTGTATCATCTTTCATTGCCTACAGGGAAGTTATAATATCATATTATAGTGAGATAAGGTATATGAAAATAATTTTCAAATTGTCAAGGTTCTTGTTACCATCACTTTCTTTTCCATACAGGTTTCACCTTGTTCTCATTTCTCAAGATCTCAATTTCTCTCACCTGTTCCCAAATGATGGTGAAATGTCTTGGTTTAGACATTTGTCTACACTTTTTGTCTCAAATGAGCAGACCCAAACACAAACACACACCTGGTTTGTGTAGCTGTGGTTTGGATTGGATTCAGTTAGTTGAAGAAGTACAATGCAAGAAACTGGTGTAAATGGTCCACTGCCAGAATCCATGCCCCCAGTGACCCCAAACCATGATTTTGTATTTTAAAAAGGGGGAAAATCTTATCTCCGAGGAAGAGGCAAAATGGTGTGGTGGAAAGAAAATGGTCATGGGTAAGCACAATGAATTAATTCTGAAAAGCAGAGCTAAAACGAGCTTTAGACATCATCTGTCCTAATGGTCTCACCTTGCATAAGGGGAAAGAATTTACAAGTTGTTTCAGACTTAGTGAAAGTGGGTACCAAGCTACCCGTTATTAGTACTGGACTAATGCCCCCAAAATAAGAAGTGGGTTTGGAACAGAAATTTGGAAAATAGAAATAAGTGATTATGGTGGTATTGCCAAATAAAATACAGGACACCCATTTAGATTTGAATCTCATATAAGAAATAAATAATTAGCATAAGTATATCCCATGCAATATTTGGGACACACTTATGCCAAAAACTTATTGATTAGTGAGCCAGAGAACATATGCACTGCTAAACTTGCTAGACATTGCTAATTCCCTCCAAAGGGTTTTTACCTGTTGACCCTTCCTACTAGCTATGCGTGAAAATATATTAGCCTAAATGCAGAGTACTTGCCAATCTGATGGGTAAAAAATGATATCATAGTATTGTGTACATCTTTGTTTCTCTAATTATGAGTGACTTGGGGATTTTTTCATGTGTTTAAGAGCCACTGGATTTCCTTTGCTGAGAATTTTCTGTTCATATTTTCTTGTCACCTCACTTTATTGTTGTTGTTTTAAGTACATTGTTACTCTAACTTACAAATTTTTGGTTTCGGGGAAATTAGTACTTTATCTGTAATATGAATTTTAAATATTTTTTCCAATTTTGTTACTTACCTTCTGATTTTCCTCTGATGTTTTTGGACACGGACAGATATTTTGTTTTATTTTCAGTGTGGTTGAGTTTCTTAATTCTGTGTGTGTGCACTTGGTTTGTGGATTTTAAGTCACAGGTGGGAAGATTTTCCAGACACCAAGATTACAAGGAAATCCACTTCTTTTCCTTTGTCTTTTTATTTTTATACTTTTAAATCTTTGATGCATTTGGATTTTCTTTTGGTATCTTGAGTGAGGTATAGATTCGCTGGTTTTGGTTTTTGTTTTTGTTTTTTTTCCAGATCAATACTCAGAAGTTCCAGAACACTATTAATTTTCATATTTATTTGAGATTCCAACTTCGTTATCTGCTAAATTTCTGAATATATCTGTGCCATTTTTGGCCTTTCAAATCTTTCCTTTAGTCAATATATCCACTGATATACTAATGTCATACATCTTATTTTTCCTTAGATTACAGTTTTATGCCTGGTGGGGCCCATCATCACACACTCTTTCTTTTTTAAAAAAACACTTTTCATGACTTTCTCCTTATGCAGCTTAGAATCCACTTTGTCTAGCTCCAAAAACAAAATAGACAAAATAATTTTAGTATTTTAAGTTGGAATCCTGTTAGATGTATAAATAAAATAAGGGAGAATTCACATCTTTAAATTATTGAGTTCTCCTTTCCAAATCAAGGCTCTATTTTTCTATTTGTTCAGTACCTATCTGTGTGCCTGAGTAGTATTTTAAAGTTTTCTTCATGAGAGTTCCTATGGCTATTATTAAATTTGCTTCTAGGCATTTTATCTTTTTTGGTGCTGTGATGGATGAGAGACTTTTAATTTATTATCCTTTCCAATTATTCATTGTTTGTATATATTGATGTATGTTTATTAAGTTTAATGCCTACTCTATGACTGATTTTTTTTGTAGAATTTATTATTTGTGACCAATTTCTCCATTTAATTTCCTTAGATTTTCTAGTATTTAATTATGTCCTCTGACAGTTGTCAGGAAAGTATTTTCTTCTCTTCCATTTCTTTGTACCCCTGATTCTTACTCCAGAACAGCGTTTCACAATAATAGTGGCTGTGGGCATCTCTTGTCTTATTCCAGATTTTAGTGATGTGGCTTGAGTGCCTCCCCAGTCATCCTCTGATGGCTTTCAGGTGGGTAAATATGTGTGTATACTTATAACTCTATATATCTAAATCTGTATCTACGTAACTATCTATACCCTTACTATGTTTATGTTACCCCTACATCTGTGGCCAAAGGAATATATTCATATCTATCCATAATCATCTATAATACTTCTAGTCTGCGTACTCATATTGAAGAAGGACTTATCTATTATGAAATATTGAGCATTTTAAATTTTTGTACTTTACGGAAGATCAATTGATATATGATAAACTGCACATATTTAAAGTATCTCATTTGATACCTTTTGATATACCCATGTATTATAAACACATTACCCCAATAAGATAATACACGTATCCATCACCCTTAAGCATTTTCTCAAGCATCTTTGTAATCCCTCCTTTCCAATACTTTTCCCTAAGCAATCAGTGCTTTCTGTCACTATAGATTAGTTTGCACTTCATCGAATTTTATAGGAAAAGAATCCTACAGGTTATGCTCTCATGTTGTTGTGTCATGTGTATCTGCTGTTTATTCCTTTTGATTGCTGAGAGTGTGCCATTGTATGGACATACCACAGTTGATTTGTCCGTCCTACTCTTGATGGACAAATGGGAGCCCGGAAATAGACCTATGGAAATCTAGTCACTAGATCTTGGACAAAGGAGCAAAAGCCATACAACAGAGCAAGTATAATCTTTTTGACAAATGTTGCCAGAACAGCTGGATATCCACATGGTACACAGCTGAGTGTAGCCACAGATCTTACGTCCTTCACAAAAACTAACTCAAATGGATCACAGACCTACAGTTAAAACTCAAAACTATTAACCTCTGAGGGGCGCCTGGCTGGCTCAGTCAGTAGAGCACGCAACTTTGATCTCAGGGTTGTGAGTTCAAGATCTACCCTGGATACAAAGCCTACTTAGTAAAAGAAAAAACTATAAAACTCTTAGAAGATAACACAGGAGAAAACCTAAATCACATTAGGTTTTGAAGTTACTTCTAGATACAATACCAAAGGCACAATCCATGAAAGAAATGGTTTTTAATCTGGAATTCATTAAAACATAAAAACTTCTCCTCTGCAAAAGACTGTGTCAAGAGAATGAGAATGAGCTGAGCTATAGACAGAGAATATATTTGCAAAAGACATACCTACTAAAGGACTGTGCCCTAAAAATCATCAATAAAACCACAAATAATCCTGTTAAGAAATAGACCTTAACAGATACTTCATTAAAGAAGATGACAATAAGGACACCTGGGTGGCTCAGTTGGTTAAGCATCTGCATTTGGCTCAGGTCATGATCCCAGGGTCCTGGGATCTAGTCTTACATCAGGAGCCTTGTTCAGCGGGGAGCCTGTTTCTCCCTCTGCTTGCTACCTACACCCCCCACTGCCCCCCACCTGTGCTCTCTCTCTCTGACAAATAAATAAATAAAATCTTTTTTTAAAAAAGAAGACAGCAAATAAATATATGAAATGATGCCCCATGCCATACATCATTAGGGAAATTAAAATTAATACAAGATACCACTACATACCTGTTAGAATGGCCCAAATCGGGACTCTGAGACTCCAGTTGCTGGTGAGAATGTGGAGCAACTGAAACTCTCATTGCTGGTGGGAATACAACATGATATAGTCACTTTGGAAGACAATTTGGCACTTTCTATCAAAACTAAACATGCTTTTCCATATGATCCTGCAATTGCATTTCTTGGAATTTACCCAAAGAAATTGAAAACTTATGTTCACACAAAAACTTGAACAGAGATGCTTATATCAGCTTACTCATAATTGCTAAAACTTGGGGAGAAACCAAGATATCCTGTAGTACACACAGACTAATGGAATATTATTCAGCACTAAAAAGAAATAATCTATCGAACCATGAAAAGACATGGACAGAATTTAAATTTCTATTACTAAGTGAAAAAAGCTTATCTGAAAAGGCAACATATTGTATGGTTCCAAGTATATGACATTCCAGAAAAAGATGGAACTTTGGAGACAGTAAAAAGATCAATGGTTGCCCAAGGTTAGGAGTGGAAAGGAAGGATAAATAGAGAATTTTTAGGGCAGTGAAACTACTCTGTATGATATAATAATGATTGATACATGTCATTATACATTTGTCCAAACCCGTACATCAAGAATGAGCCCTAATGCAAACTATGGACTTTGGGTGGTTACGATGTGTTCATCAGTTGTAACAAATGTGGCACCCCTTGTCAGGATATTGATAATGGGGGAGCCTGTGGTTGTGTGAAGGCAGAGTATATATGGAAAATGTCTATACTTTCCCCTCAGTGTTGCTATGAACTTTGCTAAAATAATAAATTCCTAAAATATAATTTATATTCATATGTTCAACCTTATTCAATAAGGATTTATTAACTACCTACACATGACAAGGGACTATGATAAAATAAGACATGGTCCACTGCAGTTACAGATGGAAACTCAAATGAGAGAGGAAGAATCATCAATCCCTTCCCAACTGGCCATCCAATTATGAGTTTTTCCTGTCTCTAATGACCATTGCAGTTGACAACAGAACTTGATTATTTTTCTAGGATGGGTGGTCCCTTTGACCACACTGGTATTTCAAACCCTCAGATCATTCCCCGTGCTACAAGGAGACTGAGCTGGTGGGTAAAGGTGGCATAATGAAAATTAGCTAGTTTAATCGAATGCTAATTATTTGCCAGGAAAAGTTTCTCAACATTAACATCGATCAACATGTTTAATCTTCACAGCTACCTTATGAGGAAGGAAATATTATTCTCCCATTTTATACATGAAGAAACTGAGGCTCAGAGCTAGTATGGTTGTTAAAAATTATGATGTGTCTGAGATTTTTATGTTACCTACAAGCTAACGACCTGGGTTGTCACAGTTTCATGGGTGCGGGTAGAAGTCATGAGATGTTTGGTTAAAGATAAGAACAGTTTTTAAATGACAATTATAGTAATAGAGTATCAGCATTTCTTACACCTGTTCTCCGAGTCTCAATTCCCACATGGTGACACCCAGGGTGCCAAGTGACACCTGCACATGCAGAGAGCTGTGCACGAGAGAACCCTCAGCCTAGGGAACCTGAATCTCTTATAATGGGCAGTAAGCCTGCCAGGCTTTTCCTCTGGAGGGAGATACCATCTCTGTCTTCCAAGGCTGTTTGTTAGTACAGAACAAAGAGCATCATCAGTGCCCCACCCAGATGATGTGCAGAAAGCCATGAATCTCATAAAGGATTCTCCCAACATAAGGGACTTACCCAACGTCATGAGTGCTAAGACTTGGATTCAAACTGGGGCACTCCAGAGCCCCCATGCCTGTCCACTAGACTCTATTTCCTGCATAGGCTATCAGAGCATCAGAAAGATGGGGTGGCTGAGTTGACGGGGAAGTGCTTTGGAGGTCCAGAGGTCTAATCCAAAACAGGAAAGCTCTCTAAGGCCATGATGTCTTGGGCCACGTATCTAAGCTGAAGCTCATTACCTGAGGGTAAATAAGCAGAGCAGGGGTCCGCTGGCTAGAGAAGGAGTATGGAAGTGATTTGGAATATGAAGAAATAGAAACTGGGATGAAGGAACATGAATGCAAGGTGTTGTGTCAGGGGAGGAAGCGAGGGCATCAGGGCAGAGCTGGACAAAAGCTTTGGCTGGAGCCCCTGACCCTGTGGGTCATCCTGACTTGCACGATTGGTGGGACCCTTGCATTACAAATGTCAAGTCTGGCGTGGCCACTGTGAATGAAGTATGTGGCTGTTTAAAGGTGAAAATGTTCCTGCAGAGTGCCCCGCAGTAAAAGATCAGCAGGCTTGGGAATTCAGGGCACAGCCAGCCCCTCGCTGACCATTTCCTTCCTCAGTGAAACCCCAACCACAGTGACTCTTGGTGGGGGCACATCTCACGGGGTGGTTTCAATGGCAGAAGCTCCGTGTTTGACAAAGTTCTAATCTAGGTTAGGGCTCAATGCCGAGGGCTCTTTGGAGTAAAATCATCTCTTTATTAATGAGATCCAGCCCCATCTCTCTGATAGAAATGATGGGAAAAGCTGTCCCTTTGGTGCTATTCAAATGAACGGGAGAGAACAGTGGGTGTTTTTAAAACTCTCTCCCTATCATAGGAGGATGGAGCTCATTAGCGAGGGGAATGATTTTGCTGGGGAAATGCTGTTATAATAAGAAAACATAACCTACTCAAGATGAACCAGATCCAAGTCAATTAGGCTGGAAAAAAAAAAAAAAGGAGAGAGAGCAAGCGAGCTTCAAAAATACCACCTCTTTCCTTCCATTCATTTGAATAACAGCAAGGGGACATTTTAGTTTTTTAATCATTTTTTTTTACTTGAATCAGTCTGGATCTCATTAATATAGGAATGATCTCACTTAAAAGATTTAGTGTTAAACTCCTGTTCAACTGAGATTAACCAAATCAAACATGATTTGACCAAAAAAGAAAAGTCTAAAGTATTATACCTATTTCTAATACATTGCAATCTGCCTTTAAAAATAAAAAAGGGTACACATGATATTTCTTATTCAGCTTCTTTTGATGTGTCTGGAATACATTTTCCTAGGTAAACTGGTATTGAAATTGCAGTGAAATGTGGTTAGCCACATGAAGTTACTGAGAAAGAGGGGATTCAAATAATTTACATGTGTATGAGGAGGAGTGTGCGCCAGGCAATGTCAACTGTGGAGGAAATGTATCTTCCACGGGGGATATTTTTTCCTGGGATCTTCCAGGGGTCCTCACTGTATTCGTCTCACTGGGCTGCAACGTCTGTTTGTTTTCAGGTGACCACTCTTAATTTGAAGGTTTCTCAATCTCAGTGCTATTGACTTTGGGGACCCAAATGTGTGGGGCCCTTTGTTTTGGGGCTGTCCTATGCATTCCTGGATGTTTAGTGGCATCCTTGGTCTCCACCCCAAGACCAATTGCCCTGTCCCACCTAAGTTTGACAGCTCAAATGTCTCCAGACATTGTCCAATGCCTCATTGAGGGCAAAACCACATTTTCCCCAATGATAACCATTCATTTAAGATAATCCTGGCAAGAAAGCCAAAGGGAGAGTAGTATATTATAATAATACTCACACTTAGTGTGCATTTCTCATCCTGGCTTTGTTCCAGAAGTTTCTCCTGAGTACCTTTATCTCCCTCTTGTCCCAACCTGTGTGCTGCACTTATTTGCTCTCTCCCCTCACTCCATGGTGATTTAACTAAAGGACTCTTTCCACCTTGCCAGTGAGGGGTGGGATACATCCTGAGCTCACACATTCTTTGGAAGAAAACCACGTGTAGCAAATAACAGAGCCCTTGGAAACAGCCATAACAAAATTTAATTCTTGGCTCTGTTATTTCTTAGGTATGAAGTCTTTGGAAAATGCTCAACTTTTTTGATAGTAAATACGAATGCTGGCAGACACATAACCATGGCAGAGAGATGGAGAGAGAAAGGAGGAGAAATAGCCTGGTTTCTCCCCTGCCCCTGACTCCAGTTTTCTTGCTTGGGTCTCCAATGGCCACACCCAGCTGACAATGCAGGAGGTGGAGAGGTGAGCCCTCCAGAAGAGAGAGCCAAGTAGGCCAGACTGAGGAGTGGGTCTGGGGTTAAAGGGAGTTGGGAGGGGCATCCGTAACCTAAGGTACGGGTAAGCTCGTTACATGTTCGTTGCTTCTTTTATGGTGCTTCTACTGGTTTTTCTGAGTTAGAAACCACTGTTGACAGTTGAGTAAAATATATCATCAGGAACCAGCCTTGGCAGTCACTAGCCCAAGCCATCCAGAACCAGAACCGGATTCAAGAGAGCGTCCTCGTATGTCTCTATAGAATGAGCTGTCTGTAACGGGGAAGGAGCCTTCCTGACATGAGGCTCCAGGACGGGGTTAGCGAGCTTCCTCTGTGCAGGCACAGTTAGTAAATATCTTACACTTTGCAGGCTACACTGTGTCTGTTGTGACTAGTTCTCAGTTCTACTATTGCAGTTCAACAGCCGCTGTAGACAATCTGTAACCGAATGACTATAGCTTTGTTCCAATAAAACTTTATCTATAAAAGCAGCGGGCTGGGCTTGGCACACAGGTTATAGTTGGCCAGCCCCTACTTGTAGGGCTAAACAATGTGTCCCCATCTCTCCAAGGACAGTAGCTCTATTGGATTGCCCTGTGCGCATGAATTCATCAGTTTGCAGCCATTATTTTGGGCGGCGGTGGGTAGCGTTTGAAGTAACGAAGCACTTTTTAAAAAAAAGATGTTATTTATTCATTTGAGAGAGAAAGAGAGACAGAGAGAGAGCACTAGTGGGAGGAGGGGCAGAGGGAGAGGGAGAGAGACAAGCAGACTCCTCAGGGAGCGTGGAGCCAGACGCAGGGCTCGATCCCAGGACCCTGAGCAGAAATCAAGAGTCTGAAGCTTAACAGACTGAGCCACCCAGGCGCCCCTGCAGCACTTTTTTTGTCTAATGGTTCATGTTTAATGTAAACATAAGGCTTATATTATTCACACTTTAAAACATACCATTGACCAGGAGATTATTAAAAATCATTTAAAGTGAGAGACAGACCTAATGGCCAAGGAAGACAATAATTTTCCGCAGGGTCTGTGCTTCCTCTCTTGCAGACAAGCACATCAGTTTCCTTGGCAAATTCACAGCTCCACTTTGTCCCGTTCCTAGTATTCACGCCCGCTCCTAATGGGACTTACGATCGCAAATCAGCCGTGCACGGAGCGGGGGATACGTCAGACCGTGTTTACCATGTCTCCGGTGTGCCTGCACACACGTGTGCCCATCGCTGTTTCTTCTCCCAGAACAATTAGCAGGGGGCCGGCCTCCCAGTGTTGGTATTAGTGTTCGGATCTCCGATGTGGAGACGGAAATGGGCTCGCTTCTCACTCTCCGCTCACAGGAGCCCTTGTCTTCGCAGCCAGGAAGCCGCTTTCTCTCGTGGGAATACACGAGGCGCAGTGTTCGTTTCCGTCCGTCTTAGCTCAGGACGGTGAAGGAAATCTGACACACGCTTGCACCGCGCACCAGCTGGTCGGGGAAGCTAAGAGGAGTCCGGGGTCCCCAGACACGCCCGACTGGTGCCCGTCCTGTGTCCTACGCCTAATTCATGCAGCCCCTGCTGCATCCAGGCTCTGGGGACCCTCTCCTTCCTGCTAACCCCCTGGCCTTCTGGGGGGCCCATCTCAGCTTCCCCTCGAGGACACCCGTCTGGGTGGCCACCTGATGCTGCCTTACTCAGGGCAACAGTTTGGAGATCGCCCCTGTGAGCCGGGGCTTCAGACAGATCCCGGGTGGCATGGTGACTCTGCACGGCGTCTCTGTGCTCCTTGAGGCAGTCCCTGAGCCTCAGTGTGTGTTTCCTCATTGGTTAAATGGAAGCAAGGACACCTCGTATGAGCTGACTTGTATCCTCCTCAAACACTTACACGTTAAAGGCCTAACCCCCAGAACCTCAGAATGTAAGGTCCTGGAGGCAGGACCTTTTCAGACATACTTGGGTGAAAATGAGACCACGAGGGCAAGCTCTAACAACATGGCCAGGGTGCCTGGGTGGTTCAGTGGTTAAGGGTCTGCCTTTGGCTCAGGTCATGATCTCAGGGTCCTGGGATCGAGCCCCACATCGGGCTCCCTGCTCAGCGGGAGTCTGCTTCTCCCTCTGCCTCTTCCCCTGCTCGTGCTCTCTCTCTCTCTCAAATAAATAAATAAAATCTGTTAAAAAATGTTAACTCAATATGGTCAGTGTGCTTATAAAAGATGAGGACCCAGGCCCGCACAGAGAGAAGGCAGCCCTCTATAAGCCAAGGAGAGAGGCCTCGGGAGAAACCAACCCGGCCGACACCTTGATTTCAGACCTCCAGCCTCCAGGACTGTGAGGGAATGGATTCCTGTTTTTTAATCTGCCCCATCTGTGGTCTTTACCACGGGCAGCCCTAGTGAGTGAGTACAACACCCAGCGTCCTCAAGACCGTTAGCATGTAAGGCACCCACGGTGTGTGCCTGTTTTTCTTTTGTCTGCTCTTCACGTGAAAGTACTGCCAGAGTTTGAGAACATACCACGTAGTGAGTCTTAGTGGGAAACAGGACCCAGCAGAGTGGTCACCCCCTTTCTGATAAAGGCCTCCTGAGACAGCACCCTCACTTCCAGCAGTGTGGCCTTCCTTCCACTGAGAGCAGATTCCTCCTTTAGGGTTCCTTATTCCCCCGAAGTCCGCTGAAGTCCTGTAGGTCACTTCCACTGCCCCCACCCAGCCTTCAGGAAGTTCCGACGCCAAGTGAGACGAACATAACATAGGTGCGCCTGAGTTTGCTTTCTTGAGGCTGAAGGAGGCCCCACGTTGAACTGATGGTCCTGTGATGGGATGTCAGATGGCTCCTCCTCTCTCTGTCACCACTGAGGGGTGCAGCCTTTTCTGCTAAAGCAGCCCACGGAGCTGGGTCCCTGAGTCTACCCTTCACGCTCACAGACAACTATTTTGGTGGTTTTTTTGCACTTACGTACCAGCCCTCACAAGGTACATCAAGATAGAAAAGATATTCTTTAATTAGGTTACTATTTTATTTATGTTGCTTTCACCCCCGGTCATGTCTAACAGAGGTTCTATTTACAATCTTGCCAAATACCACAGAATCAATCAACAGGACCTAAATTTACTTTTCCAAAAGATGCTGTTTGAACGAGATTTACATTTGAAAGTTTGTGTTCGTATATCCTTGCCGGCTCCCTCCCTGGTTCATTCTCTCCAGAGGACCCTCGCTCAACAAGAATATCAGCTTACCCAAGCTTCCCGAGGCTTGAGGATGTTCCTTTCTCTGCCCTCTCTGCACAGATTAATAGTCTTAAAGGAAAAAAAAACCAAAAAACAAAAAACAAAGCAAAACAAAACGAGGAGCTATGCTCCAGGGAAAACGACTGAACTAGAAGTCAGACAACTCATTCTCGCGAAACTGCAGCCACGTGTCCCAAAGCTGATGATGCTTCAGCATGAAGCAGAACCAGCATTTATGAAGGCCCTACTAAGTGTCAGGCACTGTGAAACCCTTCCCTACCCATTTCCTACTGATCAGCCACAAGGCAACCTCGGGAGGACATATGACAGGTGCTCTGCTATCAAGCATATTCCTACAGTAGGAATGTGCTCCCGTCCTGTAAGTAAGTAGGGAAGAGTGTCTGTGTAATGCAGAAGAGCGCTCTGGTGCATACGAGATTTTTTTCCCTGTGTGTATTAAATTTCACACCACTAAGTGGATCACAGCAAGCTGGCAAAGGAAACAGTCCTGCATCATAGATATGTGCTCTCCCCACTGTTCTTTGTCTTGGCTCAGTTTTTCTACCCGCCCTGTCTTGAAAATTCTTATTCTGGGGTCCCCCCCAGTCCAGATACATTTTGCCGTCAACCTCCTTCTACACCCCCTCTTCCATCCGGAACTTCTATCTTCTATTACAGGTAAAGAGCTATGGTTTTGATGGCATGTGTTTACCTCTTAGAATTTAATACACCTTTTGTAAAGGGCCTCAACATTTTTACTGATATATTTTTAGGGGTCTGGTTGCAAACCGACATACCTTTTGAGTTGTTAGGTCTTCGCGCTATTTCTGCCGTAAGCCCTGTTATTTTTAGTGTGTGATGTTGCAGCATGCAAGGCTTTTCCAGAACACGTGTATCACGTTAGAGCAGGAAACTATTTGAAAGACGAGGAAGCTGATGTGTGCGGAAGTCAGGTAACATTCACAGAGCCTCGTGGCTGGGAAGTTGATGGGCTCGATTCCAGCCAGGTGCCTCTGTCTGCTTTGGAACTCTTAGGGCCAGAGTCACTGGAAGGTGTGGTTGGACTCTCCTGTCCTGTGGCCTCAGGTTAGAAGGCGTGGGACTTGGGAAACTGTACTCAGTGCTTCGATCTTCCTGGGGTCCCAAACCAAACTGTGGAAGAAAACAAAGGATATGACAAATATTTTAATAGAAAAATTAACAAAGTAAAAATCAAATGTTATGCACATAGCACACCTTTCCTCTTCCCAGGTGCTGAATTTACTAGAACCAATAGAAAAAAGTGTGCAATGAACAGAATCTGACACGTAATAGATGCACAATAAAAGGGTAACTAATATTTGGATCGAAGGAACTCTACGGATATTTAATGCTTGGAACGTGAGGAAAATAAACATCATCAGTCGGAGTCCCCCACGTTCTGTCTTGGCTTATCCAATGAAAACGACCTCCCACAATACAAATTTCTTTATTTGAGGCTAAAAATGATCAACATAAACCTCCCCCGGAGGCTGTGACCTTGGTTTGTGGAGGGGGTGAAATAACCTCAGGATACCTGGGACCCCTTAAATCAAGGGCCATTTTTTTTTTTTGTCTTAAAGAAAATTGTTGCGTTAATAGTAGAAGTGGCCTATTTTTACGTCTTATATATAGGTGGAATCACAGTATTTTCTCTTCTATCTTGTTCCTCAGACCTCGTTCATCATGCATGAAGGTGCGTCTCAAGGTAAATGGATGTGTCCCTCAAGACTTTGGTCCAGTGAGAAGTGGGACTTCTGGATATCAGGACTCAGATCAGCTGCCAGGTACCACTCTTGTTTCCTGGGGCCAAATTCTGGCTTCACCTTTGTGCCAGATTTTTCGCTCTGGGCACGTGAGATCCCATCGCTCATCACAGACTGCGTTTCCCTCTCGCCACACAGAGGATCTGGTCTCCACTGTGTGGCATCCTTTGTGGACTCGGTGAGTAATAGGAGGGGACTGTGTTCCTTTGCTTTTAAAGGGCTACTTGAACATGAGCAAAAACAATCATAATGACATAAACAACCCTTTTTTTACAGTGACCTGGCCGCAGCAGAGGGACTGTGCTACAAGGTTTGCAAGTATCACTGTGTCACATCATGCACCTTTCTCCCCGTCGGATGGTACCTGCTGGAAGGGAGTGTCGTCCCGTTTCCGTGTAGTGCTCTTCTTTACGAATGACATGGACATATGTCCACGCAAAAATTAGTGTTCTCATCACAAGAGACTCCTCCAGCAGAAACAAGTGGTTACCTGACAGCATAACAGAGATGGCAGAGGGGTCCCCACGGGGAGTGAGCGCCATCGATGGAGATGCCACCATATCCCGCCACCCCAGTCCACATGAAGAGGGACACGGCAGATCTTTCTTGTTCCAGTGACCCGAGGAGGCAGGGGAAATCCAGCGCTGGCACCAAGACAAATGCCCCAATCGAAGGAAGCAATGAAGACACTCTGCCCCCTTCCCTGAATACACAGCAGTTCTCCTCTGAGGACTGATTCTCATCTGAAAGCCTGGGGTTAATAAATACTTCTAGAGTCACTGTGAGGATTTACTGGAAAATGTGCATGGAACATCCGGAAGCACGCACTGAGTGCCGTGAAGTGGTGGCTGTGGGCAGGGAGACCTGGTCGAGGATACTCATTTCCACCGCCAGACATCTCCCTCCCTTTCCCAACCTCCCTGCTGTCCTTCACTCTGGGCTTCCTCAGCCAGCTCAGAGTGGGCTGGACCTTGGGCTGCTCCTTCCTGCCCTCTCAGACCCCATAACATATCCCATGAGAACTGAACAGTGTGCCAGAACACCTAGTCCTGCTAAACAGGTGACAACTGTACTGTTTATAGGAAGCCCACTAGGAGCCAGGAATTTTAGAGATGACTTAACATTAAATCCTCCTAAGCAACGCCACGAAGAAGACATTATCATCCCCATTCTACAGATAAGAAAACCAAGGCTCAGAGACAAAGCCAATGTTAAGACTCAGGTCAAAAATGCATTCTTTATTCATGCATTTAATGCCCATTAATAGGAACCTACTAGGTACCAGCCACTGTTCTAGGTGTAAGGGGTTCAGCTGCCCACCCTAGTTGTGCTCATAACCCAGTGCCCTGTCTTGATGTCCTTACGGCTCTCCAATGGTCGAGCGGTGCTGGGGTTAATGCTCTGCCTCCCACGTGTCATGTTTGCCTCCAACATTCACTGGCCGGACAGCCAGGAACTTCTCCCAAAGGAGCTGACTCTAACAGAGGAGTACCAGCCTTTGATTTAATCCAGAGGCTTATGAGATATTAGACTTGGAAGGAGACTTAGAAGTAATTTAATCCACTGTTTTGTTTTGGTTCTCTCAAACTGTCCTGCTCTGAACCATCAGGGTTTCTTGGAGGCCCTCAGGGATCCCGAGGCTAAGTATGGTGGCAGGGCAACCAAGTCAGGGTTGGGCCGATGAGCAACAGTGCCCACAGACGTGCCCCTACCTGCCCACCCTGTGCTTCAAGGAGCGGAGTCCTGTCCTTCTGTGGTCCCAGGGTTAGGCTTTCATGATTGCTGTCTTTTAAACCAGGCTACCTACTCTCCACCAAAAAAAAAAAAAAAAAAAAAGACAAAAATTTGACATCCCCTATCTCCCCACCCTTTGTTCTACTGATGCTGCAGCCCAGGCCAGAGCTCCTAAGTGCCCTGCCCCACGCTGCCCAGTGCGTTACCGCTCCAACAGAAACATTTCCACTGCAAAGCATGATTTAAACCAATGTAAGCTTCAGGAGTGATTACCAGCCCTCAAGTCATGCCACAGAGCACACAGTGGCCTTCCCTGGATCCAGAGGGCTGGGGCTTCTTCTGAGCTCTCTTGTTCTTGGCTAGTTGCAATAATTCTTTGGCACAGAGGGAGCTGCAAGGACTCAGTATGATTCCATTTCTTGCCCACTGGCCCTCTGGTCCACACCAGGGTGTTATTCCAGGCACCAAATGAGCCCTTCAAAGTTTTTGTTCTCAGGGATCTCAGTGTCTGCTGGAGACCCAGGCTTGTCAACAGAAGACATTGCCGAAGGTGAGGTTGACTCTTGAAGGGAGGGGAGTGGGGAAGGCTTTATGGAGAGCAAGCGTGTTAGGTGGGCTTTTGTGTTAGAATAAAATGAGGATAGTAAAATGTACAACATACATTTTGTTGTTCTTTGTTAAATTTTATGAAGCTGAGCCATTTTTTGCATTTGCATATTTGATTTAAGAATTGCAAAAACACAGGGATGGAGTAGATCACCCGCCAATCAGCTTACAGGTTTGTTCCACACAGATGACCAAAGGTTCAGTATTCACAATTTTTGGTATCAAGGTCTGAAGTATTTTCATTAGTTGTGAGTCTGGTGCACCCAGGATCCCAGTATCTCAGGAGTAAGTGGAACCCAGAAGAGGGGAGCATCTTTTCCAGCCCAAGCATTCCCTGGAGAAGCTGAGATTCTGTCCCAGGGAGCCGAGTCCCAAGAGGACTGACTTTATGGTCTGTTCCCATAGGAACCCAAGTGCCTCATCATCTCGAGTCAACTTTGTTGTGTTCCCTTTACATTTCATTTTAAATAAACATTCTAGTATGAAAAAGTGTGGATTCGCTGTTCCTGGGGGTTGCCAGAAGATGGGAAGGAGGGGGAAATGGAGCTTGTTGTTGAATACGTATAAAGTCACAGTTGTACCAGACGAGTGAGTTCCAGAGGTCTGCTGTATGGCCCAGTGCCTGTAGTTAGAGACACGGTGCTATGCGCTCAAAGACTTGTTAAGGGCATAGATCTCATGTCAAGTGTTTTTACCACCAAAAGGAAAGAAAGAAAGAGAGAGAGAGGGAGAGAGAGAGAGGAAAGAAGGAAGGAAAGAAAGAAAGAAGGAAAGAAAGAAAGGTAACTAACATAACATAAAAAAAAAAAAGAAAAAAGGAAGGAAGGAAGGACAAGAAATCTTTGGGAGGTGATGGATATGTTTATTACCTTGATTATGGTGATGGCATCATGGGTGTACGCACGTGTCCAAACTCCTCAAAATATGTATATTAAATACGTGCAATTTTTAATATATGCAGTATGTTTCAATAAAACTAAAAAATATTTTTAGTTTTGAAATTTCTAAATTAGCTGTTTGCTCCCTCACAACATTTGACTTTGCCTTCAATACTATTTGAGTGATTTTCAAACACCAGCACTGGTGCCTCATTACTTCTTAAGTCACCACACCTGCTCCGGGAGGCAGAGCGTGTCCATTCCTTTAACAGACATGGAGACTGGGGCTGAGAAAGGCAATGCCTTGACTTAATGAGTCCCAGTATGACAAACCATAGACCCCAAAGCCCAAATCTTTGAATTGAAAGATTTGAAAGTTCATGCTTATGCCACTCTGCCATTAAAACACACACACATACACCACACACACACACACAAACACACACACTGGAAAACCAGGAAGTAGTATATTTGGATGGAGTTTGTAGTTTCCTATAGCAGTTATGCTGAAGGGTGACGGATATGTAGAGGGACAAGGACCGGAATATTCATCAAAAATAAGCATTAGTTGTGTTACTATACAGTCGCAGGGTATGTGGATTTCTTATTGCAAGCAATGATACCATGTTCAGAGAGGGGAGAGAATGGCACAGCTCTCAGATACATTAGGAAAAAAAGAACAAGGAAAATTCTCCACAATTTTTCTTCTCTCTCTAAGGAGAGTTTACTCTTGACCCATAATGTAGAATCTTCCAGGGAGGCTTTGTCTGGCTCCAGCTAAAGCGAGCAGCCATGCTCTTCTCAAGAAGTCCATTAAAGACGGATGTCTTGAGCAATGCCACTGGCCTAACGTGCTGTTGAAAGTTCATGGATGCTCGAGTCCCAGAGAGGGAGACATGTGGCATTCAGATACAGCACAGACAAGTGTCACCTGCTCAAGACCCCCAACTTAGGAAAGATTGCGTGTGTGTGCGTGCCTGTGTGAAGTCGTATTTACCATCTGTCACTGGATCCAAGAAAGACAAAGGGTCCTCTGCCAGGTGACATTGTCTACATCAAAAGGGGCTTCCCATCTCTCATTAAGTCAAGACTCAAATACCACTTCCACTAGAAAGCCTTCACTGGCTCCTCAAGTTATGTTTACATCTCTCTCTTAGATGTTCCTATATCACTCTGTTCTTCCCTCCATCGTGGGACTTGACACAATATAACATAATACCCGGGTATTTGGTCTCCATAATACTGGCCCCACTGCCCGTCAGGAAATTTTAAGCTCAACTGAGGACTAAAATCAAGTGCCGTGTTCAGGATGGCATCCCCAGGACTCACCACAGTGCAGGTAGCAAAGCTTAGCAACTTGTCACTTTCTATTGAATAAATGGATGAACAAATGAATGAACGACTCAGCTCAGGTGGGCATGGTGAGCTGGAATATTTTAGCAGCATTAGGGACGGACTTGGGGAAAAGGCACATAGGGAAGAATACAATGTTTTCATTAACCATGCATTGCCCAGGTGTCCATATTATACCCTTTCTGTAGATGAGAAAGAGTGATATGGATAAGTGATAAGGGTAATATCCTTGTCAGCACTTCCATTTACTTGCTGAAAATCTTTGCTGATTCTTCTAGCAATCAGAGCCCATCTTGCCCATGTGAACATCAAGCTAGAAGGGACGGCATGCAGCCAACACTCACGGGGCCTGGGTGAATCCATACCCCAGCTCCCTCGCCCCATGTGGGATAACCTGGATAGATTATGCTCCAGTGACTGCCTTTGCGGTAAGCTACTTGTTGACACCCTGTTCTGACTCACTTCCCCATTCTCCTGCAGGTGTTTCCTGGGATCACCACCCAACCACAGTGTGTTTGTGCTGTGGACGTGTTTTCCCGTAAGCACAGAAGAAAGGAAAGTGGACAGTACTGGTTGCATGGAGCCCTACTCCAGGACTGAAAGTCTCTACTTGTTCTGAGAGCTGAAAAGCACCTTAAAGGAAGGCACAGTGACAGGGGCCTGTAGAAAGATGGCTCTGGCCCCTGCGTGGAGTGGATGGGGTGAACGTGGGGAGAGGGAGTTGAATTAGGTAGGAAGCTGGGCAAATAAGCCGGGGCACACACAACCTGGGCTTGCACTTCTGAGGGAGCCTTTATTCACTCTCTCATCAATAACATCACACACACACCTGCACATACATGTAGTTAAATCAGGTCTCATTGGGGAAGATGCCAGCTCTTCACCATGAGGCTAAACACACAGGGACACAGACCCTTGTTGAATCTGGAGGCATAGTTCCTGTATTTCAGAAGTGATGTGGTCCCACATTTCATTACCTGGAAAGAGATGATTCCAGTTTCATCTGGGGCAAGCAGGCAGCACGTAAATTCAGCTCCTCTCTGCCTGGCCCTAACTTATAGTCATTCTCAGTCCTTCTCAGAAAAAAAAGTGGGACTTTTGAAAATGAATAATTGGGAAAATAGGCAGAATATTTGTAAATTGCCAAGTGCTTCCCTGGAGGACCAGGACAAGGGCTGATTCTTTCTGCTCCTGCATAAATCACTTCTGTACGGTGATGTCTGTCCTTGCACTGTGGACTCTGAACACCAACTAGTGAAGCCACAGGACAATCCGGAGAAATGTAGAAGCACTATCAATGGAAACCTAATGAACTTCTTCACATGAACTTGCCTGCCTCTCTCATAAGGCATTGGAACTCAAAGGAGAAAAACATGCAGTATCAATTTACTGCTCCTGATACTAATCAGACAGAGGAGACTTCAGCTTCCAAAAATCAAGCCATGACGAGCTCTTCCAAGAACAGCTGAAGATTGGACATGGACATTCCTCCAAGTACACACATGCCCCCCTGGCCACCTGCCCAAATTTGACACCAGATCTTTCCTCGAAGAGAGTTTCCTACCACAGCAACACTGTGTCTTTCTTCCTTAGGCACCTGCTTATAATAAGATGAGGACAAGATGAGAGGACAGACATTTATGTAAAGTCTGCCTTATCCTAGTCAACCACATTGTTGTTTTTAAACTTCAAATAGCCCGACTACTCACAGAATACAAATCTGAGAGTTTGAAAAGTTAACTCGCTGGCTTAGGTTTAAACAACAACTAAGGCACAATGAAGCACTGTCCATTTCCAAACCAATTGCTCTGAGTGGTGTCTGGCACTCTGTGAGGACACAGAGAATGTAACCCGGAGGACTCCACTTTATGCCTTATTGAAATGTTCTTATTTCAACTGTGTTTCTTGAAATGGCCTATGCTAGTCCCCGTTATTGATCAAACCAGCCAACTTATTCTCAGAGTCAATCAGAAAATCTGAATTAGGCCTTTAGTGGGTCTGAACTTGAATGCCATTCTCACCAAATGCAAGGAGGAGAAAACCATCTCCATGAATTTCTACACACACACACACACACACACACACACACACACACGAATACCCACACCCCCCCCCCCCCACACACACAGGATAACGGACAAATGGAATCAAGGACAAAAAGTGTAGTATGGCCATAGAAGAGACTGGAAACAGAAGTGGGGATGTTGTGGAAGTCCAGCAGGCTCCCCTTCCTGACTGGAACAAATGTCCCCTTCCTAAACAAATGTGCTCCATCCATCTCTTTCTCTTCAGCTCAACCTTTAGGCAACTGTGTGACACACAGGACAGCTGTGAAGTCCCCAAGCTACATGTTTCCTTTTATAAAAATATTAATTAATTAACTAATTAATTAATTAATTTTAAGTAAGTTTCACACCCAACATGGAACCCAACATGGGTCTCGAACTCATGACCCTGAGAGCAAAACCTGAGCTGAAATCAAGAGTCAGACACTTAACAGACTGAGTCACCCAGGTGCCCCAACATGTTTCAATCCCAACAACCAGGCCTGAGCAACTAGTGTTTCTCAACCCCTCCTCCCCAAGGTAGCACTCTTTGCCCGTGGACTGTAGGCTCTGATTTCAAAGCCGATGGTTTATAAAGCACATTAGGACCATCCTCCATGCTCCAAATACATGGAACTATTAGATGACACATATACATTATCTGACAAATGTTTTTAGCTGAACTCCAAAGCCAGAAAGAAACAATGCAAGGGACAGAAATGAAGAAGAAACCCAGAATCTTGAGCTTAGGGTCTAAACTGGGGGATCTGGAGCAGCACCCAGCTGTACCAGCTAGCTCACTGGGCACCACAGCCCCTCTAGGTGTGAGAGTCTAAGACACAAGCCCAAGAGTAGCAAGAAGACTGTAAACATAAAGCAAAGAATTGCCCCTTCTGTAAAGTGAGACTAGACTATCACAACCCACTGGCCAGAAGCTTGCTGCCTACTCCAAGCCGTGGTGGAAACAGCAACTAATGAGGGATGAGAACGCCAAAGGCTCATAGCAGTGGGTACAGAATTCAAATAGAACAACCCATGAAATACAGAAACCCAACTCAAGGTCCCCCCAGATTGATTCATAGCCAGTGAACTCCACAGGGTCTGGTCATAGGCAAATCCAAAATTTCCCAAAAAAGACACCTCCACACCCCCAAGCTATGCAGGAAAGAGAATGTCCACTGAAGATAATGCCCTTGGAAATGACCTAGAACATAAGAATTAAAAAATATGCAATACTGCAAATAATAACCTACAAATTAAAAAATGGGAAATCTTGGTCCTATGGAACCATGTAAAGTTGTAAAGTCTGAAAGGTACTTATAATGAAAATATTTAATATATTCAAAGATATCAAGGAACACTATCCATAAAGCAAGAAATAAGAAAGGAAAACATGCAGGGGAAAACAATGAGAAAGTCTAGATATCAAAAATACAATCTCATTGAAAAAAGAACTAGGGATGTACTGTATGGTGACTAAAATAATCTAATAAAACTATTATTAAAAAAAGAAAAATTTATTTTAATAACTGAGTAAAATAGTAGGCTTGACACAGAAGATAAAAGAATTAGTAAATCGGAAGATAGAGGAATGCTAAAAGTATGTCTTAGAATGATTAAGGGAGAGAAAATATAGGGGGCGCCTGGGTAGCGCAGTCGTTAAAGCGTCTGCCTTCGGCTCAGGGCGTGATCCCGGTGTTCCGGGATCGAGTCCCACATTGGGCTCCTCCGCTGGGAGCCTGCTTCTTCCTCTCTCACTCGCCTGCTGTGTTCCCTCTCTCGCTGGCTGTCTCTCTGTCACATAAATAAATAAAATCTTTAAAAAAAAAAAAAAGGGAGAGAAAATATGAAAAATAAGTTTAAAAACGTAGAAGCTCAAAGTCCTCTGTTTGAAGACCTGAGTGGAAAGAAGAGAGAATTGTGGAAAAGCAATTTCTGAATTGTATCGAGAAATGAACACGAGCGGTGATTTGTTTGGAATGGTCTGAGTCAATAGATATGTCATTTTTTCCCCTTATATTTTCCGTTGATTTTGCCTGGACTTTAAGAGAAGCCCAGAGGTCCACCACCATCTTGCGACTCTGAAGCGACCTTCGGGCCATTGAAACAGAAGCGTAGCAGGAGGCCAGGTCCCTGAGTATATGGTGGGAACTATCCCACAGGCCATGGTCTGCCTGATCCTGATTTTATTGTTGAATGAGAAAATTAAGCCCTGATTAGTTCAAGCCACTGTTTTGAGGGACACTCTATTACTCATAGTTCACATTATTTTTATCAGTTTCAGAAAATAGATTTTCAGGTATTTAAAGACTAGGAGAATTCTAGCCATGACCTTCATTGAAAGAGTCACTATAGAAGATACCTTGGGAAGAAAGTGAAGTCACAAGAAATGGGAAGCAAGAAATAATGATTATTAAACACATTGGTAACACCTATTGGAAATGCTGATTCAGAATTGACTTTGTATAATAATAATGATATTAAATATAATTACTATAGCATATGATATATAATAGAGTTATATAATAGATAATACTGATAATATATATAATTATTATTCTTATGATTGTTACTGTTAATCATTTGGGAGTAAAAATGGGTTAGAACTGAAATACTAGATAATAACTGGGATTATGGGGAATGAGTGGGATTCACAGTAAGTTAAAAGATTTAAACTCTTCATCTTGTGTGGGGGAAGAATAGAGGTACGGATTTGCTTTGGACTTTGTTTAAAGATGTGAATTCCAAATGTAAGGGTAATTGCAGTAGAGGTGTCAGTGTTCTCCTTCTGTCCCTTCTCATCCTTGACTGTGACCCTGCACACCTCCAGAGATCCATTCAGGTGTGCACACCTGGATCCTACAGCGCTGGCAGAGAGCGGAACTACGGGTAAAACCATGGTACCAGCGGCCCCCTCCTGACATGGCCATGGGGGCAGGGACGTGCAGAGAAGACAGTGACGGTGCAGGAGCAGTTCTGAAGATGACCTTCACCATCTGTGACTACAGGCAGTGATTTTCTCTGTCGTTGAAACGTTGTGTGGTTCTGGATAAGTCACATCACTTCTCTACGCCATATTCCTCTCCTTTATGCAATGGGGTTAGCTAGCAGCCCATTTCCCATCCATAGGGTTGGCTTGTTAAATTCAGTAGCGAACGTCAACACCCCTTACGAAGAAGCGCTGTGCAAACGTTATGTGGTGTCATTCTTTTATACTCCAGTGCACTTTGGGGGTCTTCTTCATCCCAGAAGCCAGACTTCCTTCCAGAATAAAACCAACTGTTAACCTTTGTACCGAATTTTGCACTTCCCTCTTGAGCGACATGGACGACACTTAAGTCGCCGCTCAATGAACTTTGGTGGAGCCAAAGTCCACACTTGTGACAGTAGAGGGGAATGACTGGCAGGGAATTGTGGGCTTCCTCCAGAGGAGAACGGAAACTCCAGAACTCCTGAGGAAGAGAATCATCTACTTCAGGCGGTGGGAGTGAATCACAGAAAAAACGCAGGCACCCCAGCTCCCGGCCAAGCAAGGGTTGGGTGCGGCTGTGGTTGGCACGTTGTCCTGTGGTCTTGTGTCCTATGAGAAGAGAAACAAGGCAGCTTTCCTCTTCCTCTTTATTTTTCCTGCTGATACATCCCGTATTTAGAGCGACATAAATTTTACTGTTTTTGAGAATGATTGTCTAAAAAAGCCCAGCTTGATTTACTTTTTGTACTTCGAATCCTCCTAATTCACTCTCTCTTGGCTTGGAGCGCCTTCTGGAACAGGAAAGGTGCCAGGCACTGGCTTCTGCTGGCGCTGCCTGGGTCTGCCATGGCGGCCGAATCTCTGAGCTCCCTCAGGGAGCCTTCCCGAAGGGTCCCTTCTTGTCGCCCAGGAACAGCAGCCTCGGTCAGCTGCGTGAACTCCTGGCTTCTGCTTTGGTGACTTCCCACCACAAGAACCTCAGTCTTTCCTCCCTGTGTGAGTTTGCTCCAGGCTCTCTCCTCCCTGTTTCCATTCATTCCCATATAAGACTTTGCCAGGGTTTTGTCACTTCTTCCCTGACTTGGCTGCTCTTTCACAAGTTGGATCAGTGACTCAGTGCTTATCTCTTAGCTCCTCTGACAGAAAATGCTCTTGTTGCCACTCAATCTTTACAACAGCAACTCAAGGAGAAGAGGGTTCACGTAGCTTGGGCAGGAATTCCGTGTCATCTTTCGTGTGTGATGATTATTTCTCAACCTCCGCACCTCTGTCAGCTGTATCATTCACGTTCCAGAAGTGAAAATAAGGAAGCCCTATAAATGACAAGACAGATTTTAAACAAGTCCAGCCCCAAAGTTCCCAACTGATTGGTTTTCTCATGCCTCTCTTTGCATGGATTTTCTCTCTTCACCTGGATGGCCAGAACCTCAACCAAGAGCCAGCTCTAAGCTCGTGGTTGCTCTGTGCCAGGAGGGCTCGTAAACACTCCGTGTGCTAACTCACTTAACCCTTGCTAAAGAATAGAGGATTGGCACTATTCGTCTCTCTACTGTAAAAATAGAGAAACGGAAACCCAGAGAGGTTAGGTTCTGAGCGCCTCAGAGCTCAGAAGGGGAATCCAAGCAGTGTAACTCTCATGTCTGCCTTTTTGCCACAGCTCTGACAGACCCTCAGCCTTTACAGTAAAGAACCGGGACTCAGCTCTCAGTTCCAACATCTGCCTACGTTCCGCTGGGTAAGGGTCAGTTTCTTCCTTGTTTTTATTTAGATGTATTTGTAAAGTTCCGAGAGAGATGAAGGGGAACTCCATACAGAAGGATGGCCCAGGAGATGTCTGAGCTGCTGGGTCCTAGCGTTGGGTATTCACCCCCACCCTATTCCTTCTCCCAGGGTCTAGGAAAACACAGGTTTACTTCTGATTGGCCCCAAAGCACCAGTGATCTCCAACATTTTATAAAATCTTGGAGTTTATTGGTGCAACTGGAGAAAGAGGAGAATCAAGAGGCTCTTGCCTGGCAGAGGGAATGTAGGGGGCTACATCAAGGCCCTAGAGGAGAGGACCAACTCCCAGGGCTCAGGAAGATTAAGACCAGGTGAGCTACACAGGTGTTCTGGGAAGCTCCCTTTTACACACGCATCCCCCTTGTTCTACCCAAATCATACACACGTCCCACATGTCTATGTTGCTTCTCCCCTTGTGTGCAAAGAGAAGCGCCAGTGTGCCTTTGTGGAGTCAGGGACAACTTCCAGAAAACCAGCGTGCACGGGAGTTAAGTGGGGGTGCTGTGGGGTGCCCTGAAGAGGCAGGAAGAAATGCACAGGCAATGGTCTAAAGGAAAAGAGAATGTAACCACATTTGGAAAACTCAAGGCTGTAGATAAGTTAGAGGTCAGAGCACCATATAAGGGAAATGAGGAGAGAAGAGTGTGAGAATAGGAGTACCGAGTGATGGAGGATATTGGACGCCATGATGGGAAGGGGTTTAAAATTGAATCTGAGGGTGATGGGAGCCACTGAAGATCTTCGAGCAAGGCGGTGTTAACATGACCGAGTCCATGGTTTAAATGTAATGGCATGTGCCGGAAGAAAGCTAGTCTGGCCACTGGGAAACTGTGTGGGTACACACTTCAGTAGTCAAGGCTATAGATGAGGAAGCCCTGAACCAGGGCACTGGTGGTGGGGAAGGAGAGGAAGATGGATTCAAGAGGTGTTTTTGAGGGGACTTTGAATGCAGGGATGAAAATAGGTAGGGAATCCAGGATGATAGGTGCAGACAGGTACAGCTCAGATACAGATGGGAAACTGATGAGCGTCTGCCTTACGATAAAAATCTGAGAGTTGATCCTGATGATGGGAGCTAACCTTTACTGAACTCTGTTACGTACAGGGAGCTTTCTGCATATCACTCACGTGTTTGTAATTGTCATACTTACAGTAATGCAAGGGTTAAATAATTTGCCCAAGGCCTCACAGCTAGTAAGTGGCTAGGATTCAAACCCAGGCAGTTGAAGTTTCAAAGAGATGGTCTTAATCACCATGATATCACTGCCTACCAAGCTCAGCTTTGCACATGTCGGGTTTCAAGGGCTTGACAGGCATACAAAGAGTGATTCCCAATAGTCTGTTAGGTTGTGAGTACCATGTTGGGGAAGAAAGAAGAGGCAGCTAGAAGGATCTGCATGCTTTTCAACAATTAACAAATGTAGAAGAGAGACCCAGTGGGATGAGGTCTTAGAGAAAGCCCAAGGATTTGGCAATAAAGAGTCTGCTCACTCATTTGTATACTAAATCACTTACTAATTCAGTTAAACTATTTACTGGATACCTCTTGTGGGACTAGCACTGCAGTTCCAGGCCACATAGCAGGGACTTTATTTAATAGATCAGGAAGTTAATAACGGAAATGTTGACTGTCATTAAGAACATGTAAATTTCTGTACATTACATAGCGTGTAACAAACATGGGTGCCTACCTTCATGCTATACATTTAGTAAATCCCTTTTAAATGAGCCTGCACAAGAAGTAGCGAGAAACAACAAAACATCAGGTCGCCTCTCCGTTACAACCACCACCTACTTCTCCACTGTGCCGTAGGACAGTATGTTTTTCATCATAGCCCCCCTTAAATCTGTAAGTTCACAGAGGATATGTGTATGTAAAAGGTAGGATGTATTCTAATATAAAGATAATTATCGATGTCCTATGGGCTGAATTAATGCCTAATAAATACCTTCTAAAATAACCGGCTAAAGTCTAGCCATGCCTTCCCCAGCAGTGTATAAGCCAAGAGACCGTTTAATTATCTCTTCCAACCATTCTCACATGGACTCTGATGAGGAAAATGATCACATGTTTAATGCACCTAATGGGATGTTACTTCTCACATGAATTTTGTTTCTGCCTCTATTATAATAGTTATCTCTTCGTCCTGCACTGTGTTTGTGTGTGTGTGTGCTTTTCTCGCCTCCCACACCCCTTTTGATTTACAAGCTCCTTGAGGGTTGAGAACCTCTTTGAGGAAGGGAGATAACGTGGAAAAGACATGAGCTACTAGGGTAAATCCCACCTCAGCCACATGATACCAGTGTGATCTCGGGCCAATCACTTATCCTCTCAGGACCTGCATTTCCTAGTATGGAGGGTCGGATCGCCAGCCCCCAACCAGAGGTGGGTGGTGAGGATTAAGGAAATCATGTGGGACATAGAACCCACAAGCATTTTGCTTTTCAATTTTCATTGAAATACGGTGGGATGTGAATTTAAATACTCGAAATCAGTGGCAGGTTGACTGTAATTAGGTTAATCCACTGTAGGGACCCTTGGGTGGGTTTTGGAACATTTACGAACCTTTCAAATTGTGGACAATGTGTTTATCGGTGCGCACACATGCTTTTTTTCTTTTGGGGGAAGGGCTTGCTGCTTTCACCATTCTCAGCAGTGGATATGACCGCCTGGTGAAGGAAAATATGTAGTCTCAGTGCTACCTCTCTTGGGTTCCCCTCAAAGCCCAGACCTACCACCCAGCTGCAGGGGCTGTGGCCTATAAACAGCATCCAGTTGCCAGCTTCTTTCGGACCACCCTACCGAACAGAAGTGTCCTGCCTGAGGTCAAGTCCTTGCCAAGGACACTGCACCTTGTGATGAAGCCAGGTGGGAATAAGGACCTGCCCATTTCTCCTTGCTGTGGGACACTCTGACAGGCAACATTGCCCCCAGAGACACTGAGGTTACCTAAGACATTGATCTAGCTGCATCAAGGTTCACCTTCTCTGCACCCCTCCCCTCACGGATGTTGATCCCTAGTAAACATCTTGCACCCTGGATTCATGCTAGCATCTGCTTTGGGAGAACTCACCCTGTGAGAGAAAAGAAACAATAAGAAAAGTAAAATATTAGATGAGAATAGAAGCTCGTGAGAGAGTTCCAGGAAGGTGGTTCTCAGTTTCAACTATAGCAGAAAGTTCAAGAGAAGGGCAGGAACGGTTCAGAGGGACTGGCAATTAGTCCTTAGGGCCATGGAAGCCACAGTTTTGTGGACTAATATGAAAGCTTTGGGATAGATATTTGATAAGTCATCAGGGTATGACAAACAGGAGACAGCTAGTTAGAAGCCTTCTTTTGAGGCAAGAATGCTGAGGGGAGTTGGGTCACAGGGTCAAGGGGAGACCTGAGCTTGCTGATCATCTGCAGAGATAATTTTTAAAAATACTTTCTTACAAACCATGTCTTCCTCTTCAGACATGTCTAAATAACCGTGGTGAGAATAGCCTTCAAATCTCCCCCAAATTATTAAGTCAAGTAATGGGCTTTCAGAGTATAGTAAGTTCAAAAGGCTGTCAGGTTGGAGCCAGACATCTGAGGAATGTGTATGCCCCCAAGAGGAAGCATGCATCCATTAAGGCGTATCAGGTGGCCCTTATCAGAGAGCCCCATCAGTCAGTCAAAGGACAGGTTTTTATGTGTGCCAGGTCCCTCAGAAAAGACCCCTCCAAAGTTAACTGAGAGCAGTGGGCCCAACCCTCCCCTCCAACCCTTGCTCAAACAAAGCACAGAACTCCGTGGTTTGGTCAGGAAAAAAGTACTGGAAGAAAATTCTACGCTGCGCGAAGGCAAGTGGATCAACAAGTGACAAGAAGTCACACTCCCGGGCCATGGCTTTTCACACCACCTCAAGAGCAGCCGTTCAGGGGAGAACAGAGCCGCATCAGAAGGACTCCTAGCTTGATCAGACACACCCTCGTGCTTCAGTCCCTTTAGTGCAACTGGGATACTGCAGCATTTTCTGAATCAAATCAGGCCGAAGGTCTGGGGCAGAACACGAAGTTACCAATGGTGCATGCCGTAAGTTGTATAAAAATGATGAGGCAGACGGTTGCCCCGTTATCTCCTGAGAAGATTCTATTTCAGCTACAAAAGGCTGATACCACAGATAGAAACCATGGCTACATCCTCTTTGTCACTTTGCTTACCAACCTGCCATCTTGTCTTCCTGGTTGCACAAGCGGTAGTCTATCGGACTTTGATGTTCTGCCCCAGAAGAAACACAGTAACACACTCGCTAAGGCTCAAACTCTTTTTATAAATCCCCATCTCCTCAAGGTCCTCCCATTTAGTCTTCCCCTGGAAACAACCTTTGACATTGGGCAAATCCTCTCTAGGATTCAAAACAGTGAGGGTGATTTCAATGACCTTTTGATCTTTTAAGGCTTGACAAATACTAACAATTCCCTGATTCCTGATGCAAATTGAGGAATCTACATTTTATACAACTGATAATGGCAAGTTCACCACTCTAACACAGATACTTCCTTTGGTTACGATATTTGGCAGAAGACAAACAAGCGACAGGTTGTCATCTGAGAACTTATAAAGATAACTTGCTTTGAGATAATGGTGGCATCTGTCTGGCCTTTCTGAATTCATGAAGTACTTTCACATTTGTTATTATCTCATTTGATCCTCAAAATAGAGCAGACATTTCTTCTATTTCACAGATTAGAAAACTGAGGCTTCCAGAAATTGATATGAGCTCTCCTGCTTGGAACAGCAAGTCCGTCAAGGAACCCACATTGCTCCAATATCTAGTCATGGGCTGCTGTCAGAAAATCCTCTCCTTCAGAACATCTCATGGAAGTTTCATTGTCTAAGCAACCTTTGCAAGGAGGTGAAAGAACTCCCACACGTGTCGCTTTCCATGATATAAGTTTTCATCTGTGCGAGGCTCCTAGTTTAAAATTCTCCCAGAGCTACCAAACGTCCATAGACAGGAATAAGCCGAGAGAAGAAATGAAAAGGCTCAGAAGGTATTTTATAAATAGCTTCATTAGTGAGTGAGGGACTTCAGATCCCAGCAAAATGGATGCTTTGGAATGGGCTTCTCCCAGGAGTGCCCTGTGCCGATCGTGTGGCCTGCACACACCTAACACACCGAAGCCACACAGCCCAGGGCACCCACTCAGGAATGCCACAACGGTTGGGTTTGTAATTTATAACGTGAGGCCAACCAACAAATTCTATTACTCAAATATGAGAAGCAAACCTAAGGAGAGGAGTACTTTAATCTTTTGCTCAGAAGCGACATTTGCAGCTCCTTTCACTTACTTTTCATTATTTCACCACAGGGGAACCGTTTCCAGGAATTATTATGTTAAGCAGTATATTAAAAATGAGTCTTGGTATTTTTTGCAATAAATAACGGTTCACATTTATTCTGAGAACAGAAATGCTCACCAGAACTTACTTACATCGTCTGCTTTCAGAAGCACCAAACTATTAGAAATGTGGAAACTCATTTCCTAGGAATGTTAGCAATAACCCAAGCCCTCAACTCCTTGATGAGCACTTGCTGTATGCCAGTCCCTGGACAGGGCACAGGAGATGCAGAGATGCATAAGGCACGGGCTGGCCTCCTGCAAGTGCTTGGTGGGGGCTTGAAGAGGTGTCACCGCAGAGCGAAGAGATCAGTAGCTTCGGGACCAGAGAGATGTAAATTCAGATGTAAATTCAAATTTTGGCTTTGTCGAGTCGGCTATGAGAACTTGGCCACAGTGCATAACCATCCTTAGCCTCAGTTTCCTCCTAGGCAAAGTGAGAATAGTAATATGTGCTGTTTAGGGTCTTGGGAATGTGGAAATAAATATGACCACCCAACAGAGGACAACAGAGGCTGTTGATTTAGAGCTTGCTATAAAGGAGGCCGTTACCATCACTTATGTTTGGCAGAGCCTCAAGGACAGGCAAGGGAGGGGGAAGTGTGATAAGAGTTCCAAGCAAAGGGTTCAGGTGTGTCCTGATGGGAGGCTGTTGGCCTGGAGGTGCTGGAAGTGGCTGACTTGGGGCAGACATCTTATGTCACTTGCTTGGAAGCCATATTTGGCTTTCTTTGGTTGGTCCTGAGTTGGAAGTAGGAGGCAGAAGTTGGAAAACTGACGGTCATTGGCCAAGTTCTTTTTTTTTTTAATTTTTTTTATTATGTTATGTTAGTCACCATACAGTACATCATTAGTTTTTGATGTAGTGTTCCATGACCAAGTTCTAACCAATTGTTCTGATCAAGTTCGGAGAGGCTGTAGAGGCTGTAGTTTGGCTGCCTGGGCTACAGAGGTTGTGGGCAGAGTTCTCTTGACATATGTAGTTTGACCATTGACTGTTGGTCTCTCAGGGAGACCACACACACACACACACACACACACACAGAATGCTTATTATATGGTGATTATTGTTCTGTGAGTCCATCAGAGAAGAAAGAAGCAAGTGTGAAATTAGAGGTACCAAGTCCTTTGAGAGTCCTAAAAAAGAAGTTACCAACTGCTTAAGGGCTTGAAGGATTTGGGATTTTGTCACGGCTTTGTATTTATAAACAAGACTAAACAGACAAGGAACTAAGGAAAAGACCCCACTAACCAGAGGACAAATCATGGCCAAAGACAAAGAGGAAGGCAAGTAGGAGGAAAGCTACTGGTGGTAGTTGGACCCCAGGTGCTCTAGGACTGACATGGAGGAAGCAAGGGGAAGAGAAGATAGAGTCAGATTGGGGCTAGGGGTGAGGTTTGAATGCAAGCTTGGATTCTGCAGATATCAAGACAGAGTTGACCACAGTAAAATGGTCCTGGCCTAAACCAAGAACGACTGTGTCAAGGAAGGAGTAATAGTAGAGAAGAATTCATCATTTTCTTACAGTCTGGCCAGTTTCAGAGCCCCAGGCCTGTTGCTTAAAGAGGAATAATGTTGGTCTTTCTCTGGTCATGTCCCTCAGCCTTTGATACTCAGCAGACTGGCTCTGAGAGACGATAGCTGCCCCAGCCCTCTGCACCGTGGGAGAACTATGGCATGAAAGACTCTTTCTTCTTTTTTCGAGTGGGTTATAAAAGTTGCAGAATCAGAGCTTTAAATTTAAACGTTTGTTGACTTACTGTCTAAGCAGGATAAAGTTGAGTTGCAAAGAACATTACACGTGCAATTGAGCATCAGTAGAGAGGATGTCATTGTGAAGCCAGGCATTTGTTGAGTTCCAAAGAAACTGTGCACACATACCTAAATCAAGGAGGAGGCCAAATTTGGCTCCATTGGCATTCACATTTCAACCATCCATTGCAGCAGGCTCCACATGAAAGCGGGTCTCCCAACTTTTGCTTCACACGTGATTTTGCCGTGATCCATTTATATCGACCCATTTGCTCTCCACACACTGAACCGCTGGGAATTTCTCCAGCTTTTGACTTGGTAATTCTATTAAAACTGTAGACCCATTACTAACCCTATGCTCTGACTCAAGCTCACCAAATAACTTTCCAAGAGTAAATTAGCTCCCGAGCAGCCTACATGAAGAATGAAAATATTCGGGTTGGAGGATCGTATTATCTAACGTCACTCATTTACAGCAATAGTTCTCATTTAAAGGTAATACAGCTCCATCCAGGCTTACAGGTCACTCCCATGAGCAAGTTTGTTTCTGGAAGAGTGAATTTGCCATACCTATAAATTTGATTTCTGAGGACAACAGATGGAACATTTTACCAAGGCAATGTTATCTCGTAAGGACCCACCTGCCCATCCACAGCCTTCCCCAGTGGTCTGTGATTGTGGACCCCTTCCTTGAAGGCTTCACTTCTGTCGCTCATATTGCAGCATTTTGGATTCTAAGCATCCTCCTTAATTAGCCTACGAATACCTGGAAGGTATTCATTTATTCATTTCACAAATATATATGGAGCTCTTCTAGGTGCTAGGAAAGAGCAATAAGAAGTCAGATGTAGCACCATCCCTATGGATTTTATATGAGAGGGGAGTGATAGGGAGAAAAATGATAAACAAATAAATAAACACAAACAATATCAGAGAGGGATAGGCGCTATTGAAGAAAGCTACGGTATACCTGACAAGCAATGAGCACCTCTCTGAGAAGACAGTGTTCATGACATGAGAGAAAGGAGTCAAGTACCAGAAGACGAGTTTGAGGACCATTCTAGCAGAGAAAACATCTGGAGGTGGGGCCCTGAGGCACCAAATACCTCAAGGATGAGAAGGAAGCTGTGGACTGAAGACTCATGGGCAAGTGGGGGCCTGGTGTGAAAAGAGTTCCGAGAGTTGAGGGTGGAGAAGAACAAAGATAACGAAGACCGTATAGGTGTCCGTTGTTAATCGAAATGCAGTAGAAGCTGCTGGTGGTCATAAAGCAGGGGAATATGATCTAAGTTTGAAAAAACTTATTTGGTCAGCCATAAAAAGAATGAGGCCTTGCCGTTGGCAGTGACATGGGTGGAGCTAGAGTATTATGCTGAGTGACATAACTGAGTCAGAGAAAGACAAACACCGTATGATGTCCCTTACATGTGGAATCTAAAAAAAAAAGAAAAGAAAAAGCAGAAACAGACCCTAAATACAGAGAACTAACTCATGTTTGCCAAAAGAGAGGGAGATAAGGGAATGGGCAAGCTAGGTGAAGGGGAATGGGAGGTAGAGGCTCTCAGTTATTGAATGAGTACGTTCTAGGGATGAAAGGTACAGCATAGGGAGTACGGTCAGTGATATCATAATAGTGTTATATGGAGACAAATGGTAGCTACACGATGGTGAGCATAGCATCATGTATGGAGGTATTGAATCACGGTGCTGTATATTTGAAACTAAAGTAACATTGTGTCAACTATATTTGAAGTAAAGAAAAAAAAGATTATTTAGTTTGTTGGGTAGAATATGGACAGGATCACCTGATGAAGGAAGACCATCCGGAAGACTGTATTCACAGTCCAGGGAATGATGAGGGTCTGCGTAGGAAACAGTAAGGAGGTTGAAAAGAAGTGGACAAGTTCAGGGCACATTTGGAAGACACAGGGGGACAATCAGTCCTATTTATTTCTGTGTACCCAGGACCGTGCATCGTATCAGATATATATTAGGTGATCAATAAGTGAAAATTTATTCGAAATGCATTGGATTGAATTAAATTTAAGAAAGATGCCTTGATTGAGTGAGTCAAAGCTGAGCATGTCTTTGACTTCTTATTTAAATATGAAGCACTTTGGACAAAAGAGAAGCAACTCTTTTTCGCTCTGCAGGAAGTTCAGATCTAAATCATATTCAAACCCCTCCTATAAATATATATATCACAGCACGTATTGATCATAAAAAGGCTCTTTAAACAAAGCAATCCCAAAAGGAAGCTGCCAGTACTTTGTGTAACTTCCATTTCCAGCCTATTTGTTTCAACTCTGGACAGAGACCAAGTCAGGAGAGAAAACGAAAAGCCCCAGGGCTGTATTTGCCTGGTCCTCCTGCCACGCAAGGTTCCAGAAAGGAGGGAACAGCCTACACTTTCTAAATCCCTTTTGTCCCTATTTCAGAGGCAAGGAAGCCCAGAAACAAAGCCATTGATGATGGGCTGGCCCTTGTCTTGACCTTGTTATAAATTGGCCAAATTATATTTGACGTTATATCCAGAATGGATGACATTAGGAAGAATTCAGCTAAGGAACCTAAGAATATTTGATTATAGGTTTCTAGAGTGAGAGAAATATGTACAAAGGATTAGGATAAAAGGGAAGCAAGGGCTACTCGATTGGTGTCCAAGCTTAGACCCACAACTATGTAATACAGAGAACGCGGATCACTTAGGATAGGCCATATATAGCCTGTTTTCTAAACTAAGCCCTGCGCCAGGCACTATTATTTCATATTCGCCTAACCCTGGATTTGTTTCCATTTTACAGATGAAGAGACCAAGGAGAAAAGAATTTAATTGAATGGCATCTTAGAGCAAGTGAATTACCAACCTAGGATTCAAACTCATGTCCAAAGCCTATGCTCTTTCCACTTCATCACCCTACAAAGGCATTGTCGTTGCACCCAAAATAGTACCCAGATGGAGGGAGGGAGGGAAAAAAGGAAGGAAAAGAAAGAAAGAAAAAAGGGAAGGGGAGGGAGCAAGGATGGGAGGATGGAGGAAGGAGGAAAAAGGAAGGAGTTGACGTTGATCTCTTCCAATATCCATTAAAAATCCATTTAATCCATGTTGAGTGAGGTCCTAACTGATTGCAGGGCTTGTGCCTGGTTGCCACCATGAGGAACTGTAGATGAAGCCACCCCAGAAAATCAAATAGGAGGGGCTGGTGTAGTGCGCCATTGTATCTGGAATGTTCTGCCTGAGATTGAGACTTGCAGCATATCCTTGTGCTGCTGATCACTTTTCATAAATCCCCATTGTTTCATTTGCTCAATCCTAAAAACTCATTGTTCTTTGCCCTCCCCATCCAATAAAATAAAACTAATATCACGGTGTCATTTGAAAATATATTTATGTTTGTTTTCCCTATAAAAAGAGATAATAATGTTATGTTCCAATAATATTAAGTTGCAATGTTATTTGCAAGATTGCAGAGCTTTTAATTTTCTGATTATTTCCACAGTGGGAGTTTCAGCTCAATTTCGACGAAGACACTTCTATCTGTTTTGGTTATTTTTTTATTACAGCTAGAAGCAACAATAATTGCCTTTAGTGTAGGAAAACATCACGGAGGAGACAATTGTTGTCCCTAAAGACTAAGATCATCAGGGCGAATTTTGATATAAAAAATTTGTAAATTAATTGCAGAGTCCTATAAATATTATATTTACTAAAATTGTGTTGGTTGCTGTCTTCAAAGAATTCATCTTTTTTTGTAATTCTTTTAAAGAAATAGATTTCTTGAGAGCCACACAAACAAAAGGTAAATGCAGCCATCAAAATATTAATAATTCATAGACACACGCTATCCACAAGGATGGCGTTAATGCTGGTGGAAAGAAAAATCCCAGGCAGCTGGATCTGAGTTTTGGTTCTCAAACTTAGTACCTATTTGATCTTTACCTGGTTATATCAATATTCCCAAATCTATTATCAAAAACTAAAGATTAAACCAAATAGTGTGGATGCAATGACCTATCACACAGTCTGACGTAATGTAGGCACTAAATAATCCGCAGCTGTAATGATGAAGATACTTAAGTGATTTGCTTCTTCCATTCAACACATACTGTGCGCCCACCATATGACTGCTCCAACCGCCATCCCAGGAACTGCAGGTTGGTCATGAAGATGGCGATGAGGAGGAGGAAGGTCTCAGTCATTATTGTTGCTATGTTTACACTGCCATGTACTGGTCAGTCCTACCACAGAAGTCCCAAAGTGGGCTTCTGTTATCATCTACAAAATATAATAATAATATCATGATTACACTTTTCATGTCCACGGTGTGAAAGCATTGTCTCACTCAATACACATTCCATATCTCTTTGGCTGACCTGCCTTTATCAGAGAAGTTGGAAAATGTAAAACTTATATTTTCCACCCTTCTTTGATGCCAGAGTCTACTAGGTGATCAAGTGTTGAAATATAAGAAGATACCTACCGAGGATTTCGGTGGGCCTTTCACTTCCATTTTATAGGGTCTACTTTTCCTGGTTTTCTCAACCTATACGACATTTGTGCACGAGATGGAGAGGGACCAGAAGACAGAAAGCAAGTCTTATTTATCCACGTGTTACTAGGATTAAGCTCTGTACCTGACGCATAGTGGATACTAAGAAAATTGGAAGGAAGGAAGGAAGGAAGGAAGGAAGGAAGGAAGGAAGGAAGGAAGATGAATGGATAAATGGATGGATGGATGGGTGATGGATGGATGACGGAAGGAAGGAAGGAAGGAAGGAAGGAAGGAAGGAAGGAAGGAAGGAAGGAAGAAAGGAAGGAAGGAAGGAAGGAAGGAAGGAAGGAAGGAAGGAAGGCAAGCAGGTCACCAGATATGGGACATAGATATAATCAGTACCTGATCCAACCCAAACAAACAAGCTTCTGCAAACTGCTGTCATCATCACCATCATCACCATTATTTTCATCCTTAGGGTCATCATTTGTTGAGCAATTAGCACAGTTATTTTCAACTGCTCAATATCTCTTCAACAGAGCATATAAAGTTTTGGAGGAGAAATGTTCTCTCCAAGCTCCATGGAAATTTCAAAAGAGTTATATCCATACCAGCACAGGTAAGAACAGCTTTTATGAGGGTATGACTTATGAGAATGAGTCAGACATGATAATGATGCATGAGCAGGAAAAATTATTGGAATAAATAAATAATTCAACTTGGTATAAGGGGATTAGTTTCTTCTTGTGAAGTCCTCTGTAAACAAACTACCTCTGCCCCCAAGTTAATCACTGTTATATTTGGCACATTTCTTTCTAGATGTTTTTCATGCATTTGCTTGCCTGTAATATGGCTTTTATGCAAATGCATCCATTTGTACATGTGAGAGAGGGCACATGTATGACAACTTCACATAGATAGTATCATAGGTGATATGGCGACCTAAAACTCCCTTTTCTCATTTAATAAATATATTAAAGTTCCTTCCCAGTCTCGGCACATGGTGCAATCTCACCAACTTTATCCAATGTATACGATTCGATTACGCGGATATACTTTGGTTAGATAAAATCTGCTCCTTCTTATTGGCAGCGAGGTAGTTCAGCACCCATTCCAGCTTAACACCTTACCAGCAGTTTTTCAAAGGGAGCTGTTTCCCCGTACTGGCATTAAAGTTAGATCCTCTGAACTTTTCTTTTCTAATATGATGGTTGAAAAAGAGTGTGCCATTGTTATCTTAATTTAAATTTGCTTGCTGCCAATTTTATATGGAGTACCTATTTTCACATGTTCATCGACCTTTTGTATTTATTCTACTCTTCTTTGGCAGCTCGTAAGTTTCGTCTCTTTTATTGTGTTATTGCATTATTTATTTGCATGTGTTCTACATATATTTAAATGTAATTTCTTTTATTTTGTTACACCTGTACGCAGCATGTAGGTATTTTCTCCTGGATTATCACTTGCCTTTTAACATTTTTTTTAATGAGCATTTTTAAATGTTGACATATTCAGGTAGATCAATCTTTTAATAGTTTTTGATTTTGTCTCTTGTTAAAAAGACATGTCAACTTGAAGGTCAAGAATACATTCACCTAAATTTCCTTGTAATATAAATGAGAATATGAGAATAATTCTTCTCAAAAGTATTTTTGTAAAGAGCTTGATAGGAACTGATGATCCCTTTCAAAACATTGCTGGTTGACCCAATACCATAGATGAAATAGACTGTCTTTCTCTCGATTATTTAAAATGTTGCCTGTAAGATATGCTAAATTCTTTTATCTATGCTAGTCTGCTTCTCTACTCTTTGTTAGGTCTGTAATATATTTTATCTTCTAGAAATTTTTTTTTTCTAAAATCAGTCAGGAAAAAAACAGTATTCCGCCCCCCCCCCTTTTTTTTTGAAAACTGTTTTGGCAAATTTTACACATTTATCACAGCAAATTTAGAATTATTTGTTAAGGTCCTTGGGGAAAACAATCCTGTTCAGATTTGAATGGATTGCATCAAAAATGATTGATTAATTTTAGACAAAGTTGATATTGATTCTTCCCACTCGTAACTATAGTATTTTCCGAATTTAGTCAGAACCTTTCATGTTCCTTCTTAAAATGGTATAAATTTCTTCAAAAAGTTTTAACATATTTCTTTTCTAAGTTTGGTACTAGACACGTTATAGGTATTAAGGAAACTGGGAAATATTTCAGTTGTCTTTCCTAATTGATAATGATGTTTTTACAGAAAAATGTAATATTTCAATATTAAACTGATTCTGGACACCTTGCTGAACTTTACTCATATCCATAGTTAGCCAATTGATTTTTTAAGACTGTTCCTCACAAATTATAGCAGTATTGTTACTTCTTAAATAAATGTAATGAACATTTCTTTTTGTTATTTAACTTCAAAGTATAGGACTTTGTTAAGTACTGTGTTATTTAATAAATATTCACTATAGGAATGGTAAAAGGACACTGTTTGATGGTTTTATCAGTAAGTACGATACGGTAGAGATTTCTGATAATCGTACCTAAGAAAGTTCTCTCTTCTATCTAGTACATTAGGATTTTTTTCTTTTCATTTAAGACCATATGTTGTTTTATTGAATTATTTTCATTGTCCACTGAGGTAATAAGATGACTTGTATATCTTAACTATTAATATACTAATAATACGAACAGATTTTCAATATTGATTAATTCTTGTACTCTTCCAATAAACCCCATCTGGTTATGATACTTGTTTTCACATATTGCTATAATCTCTTTATTAAATTTTCTTTAGGGCTTTTGCTTTTATAGTCATTAATGATATCAGCCTATAATTTTCTATTTTCATGGACATTACTATCTGTGTCGGTGTTTGATATCAGGTTATAGTGACACTGTAAATGAGGTTTTTTTTAAACATTTTATGTTTAAATAATCTCTATACCCAACATGGAGCTTGAACTCACAGCCCCAAGACCAAGAATCACATGCATTATGACTGAGCCTGGATGGGAGTTTTGACTCCCATCTCTGGAAATATATTAGACTATACCTAATTTAAAACTCCTCCCGACACGTGGGTGGCTTATTTGGTTAAGTGTCTGCTTTCAGCTCAGGTCATAATCTCAGGATCCTGGGGTCAAGCCTCACATTGGGCTCCCTGCTCACCGGGGAGTCTTCGTCTCCCTCTGCTCCCCCTGCTTGTGCTGTCTCTCTCTCTCTCTCTGTCAAATAAACAGATAAAATATTTTTAAAAATAAAAAAATAAAACTCCTCCCATTACAGAAGCATGTAGAAATGAAAGATACAATATAACAGGGATTCCTTAAATGCGCAGATAAACTGCCAATAAAAAAAAATAATGACAACAAAAAACAAAAGGAAACAAAAATCCAAGCAGTAAGAAAAGCTGACTCTATGCTACCAATGAATTTCCCATTTTTATACGTTAGGTATATCCGTTGAATGAGCGTGTAGAGATGGGGGGAAATATTGGGCCTTTAAAATAAGAGTAATTGGCACTCAGGTGCCAGAAAAAGTTAGTTTTCTCAAAGAATAATTAGAAATAAATTCACCTATAGCGACAATGAGTCAACAGTAAAGTTCTGTCTATTTCAAAGGAGGATCAGAGAAGGGGAAATGTCAGTTTTGAAAGTTCGTGAACATGATACCACGTAGTAGATACTCTGAAGGCGGAACCTCTTTGGAAGAATGGCCCTCGTCCTGGGCCAAGCCATGCTTACCGTGAATCCTATGGAAAAGTTCACAGTCCAAAACTCTAAAATACACAAGGTAACACTTTACAACCAGCTGAAGAAAACACACCAAAATAGATAGCTTAACCACCTAGAGATTAGTATAATAAAATACCTAGAATGTGGAGATTACACAAAAAAGGAATAACGTGCTGTATTAGTCAGCTTGAGCTCCCATAGCAAAACACCACAGCAGAGGGTTAAGTAACAAAGTTATTTTCTTGCAGTTCTCGGATGGGTGTTATTCTGCCTCCCACGCCTGCATTAACAAACAAACAAACAGAAAGACACACTTCAAACCAAGATGGTTTCATTGGTGAATTCCAAAAACATTAAGAAAAAGAATCTTACACTTTCAGAGACTATACGAAAGAGAAGACTATTTCCTGTCTTATTTATGAGATCAGAATAACTCTGATACCAAACTCGACTGTGCAGTTTTTGAAATGGAAATTAAAGTCCTGTATTCTCATGAGCATAGATGCAAAACTCTCTGACACAATATTAGCAAATTGAACCTAGGAATATATAAAAAAATAATATGTCATAACTGTGAGATTTAGCCTCGTTCGGGTTAATATTTGCCTATTTAAATTTGAAAAGCAATTAATAGAATTCACCACATAAAAAATAGGAAGAAAAGTAATAAGTTTATTTCAATATATGCAGAAAGAATGTTTGATAAAATTCAACCTTCATTTATGGTAAAAATTCTTAGAAAACTAAGAATAAAAAAAAAAAAAAAACTTCGATTTGATAAAGGACACTAAGGAGAAAGCTACAGCTGCCATGCTGTTTCCACGGCAGAACATTAAACATTTTTCTCCTAAGATCAGAAGCAAGGTGAGGCTATGTCTGCTCTCATCAATAGTACAGCAAGACAAGAAAATACTGGAAAGGTTTCAATATTAGGAAGGAAGGAGTAAAACCATCATTATTTACAGACAACACAGTTATGTACGTGGAAAATCCTATGACGTCTACACAAATATTACTAGAAATACAAGGTTAATATACAAACTCAGTGGTATTTCCATAATGTAGCCAAACTAACTGAAAAATGAAATTGAAATGTATTACCATTTACACTAATATAAAAATATCAAATAGGGAACATATTTAACAAAAGATGTGTAACGTTTCTATGTTGAAAACTGAAAAAAAAAGGCTGAGAAAAATTAAAGAAGATTGGAATAATGGGGATTTATACTCTATGAATTGGGAGATTCCATATTGCTAAGACAGTAATTGTCCCCAGACTGATTTATGGACTCTGTATAATCCTACTGGGAACCTCAGCAGGCTATTTCTTTTTTTAGAAAGTGACAGACTAATATAAATATTTACATAGAAATGTAAAGGATCTAGAGTAGCCAAAATTACCTTTGCCAGTTTCTTAGGAATTTAAATAAATACCTATCCTAGGACCCATAAAATCCACTTCTAATAATGTATCCAAAAACAAAACAAAAAGTATGTTTACATAAACTCCAGTACAAGAATGCTCATAGCAACTCATTCATAATATACAAAATTGTAAACAGTTCAAATACCTATCAACAACTGAATAAATTAACAAGTTGTTATATAATACTACTACACTGAAACTCCACCCAACTAAACAAAAGAACACACTACCGATAAATGCAACAATGGGGGTGAAGCTCTGAAATATCATATTGAGGGGCGCCTGGGTGGCACAGCGGTTAAGCGTCTGCCTTAGGCTCAGGGCATGATCCCGGCATTATGGGATCGAGCCCCACATCAGGCTCCTCTGCTAGGAGCCTGCTTCTTCCTCTCCCACTCCCCATGCTTGTGTTCCCTCTCTCGCTGGCTATCTCTATCTCTGCCGAATAAATAAATAAAATCTTTAAAAAAAATAAAAATAAAAATAAAAATAAATAAAATATCATATTGAGTGAAAGAAATTGAACACAGACCATATATACTACATGATGCCATTTATATGAAGCCCAGGAACAGGCAAAATTAATCTCTGGTGTTAAAAATCAGAAAGCACCTTGGCGCAGGAGGAAACTCTCTGGGGCAAAGGAAATGTCCATTGTGACTGTGTGTGTGTTTGCAGGGGCAGGGTGGTGGGGAGGAGGGTAGTTACAAAAAGATGTATAAACATGTCAAAGGTCATCACACTGAATATTTATGATCTGTTCAGATCATCCTATTCTATGTAAAGTGTGCCTCCAAAATTCACACCCAATTACATCACGGTGAAATTGTAGACACCAAAGACAGGAGAAAGCCTTAAGAGAAAGCAGAGAAAAAAGACAGATTCTCTGCATTGCACGGGCAATCAGACTGTGAGTGGTACATCCGAATGGCAATATGATATCAAGAAAGTAGAAAAATCCCCCTCAGACATGTACCGTAAAAGAAATACAAATCTCAGCCCATGATATCTCCTAGAAACAGATGTGTTAGAGTCATCAGAAAGGGATTCTAAAATTTCATTTATGCTGTCCTAAAACTAATTTAATGAAAGGTTCAATTGGTTTTGAAAAAATATCATTAAGAGATTTTGTAGGGGCACCTGGGTGGCTCAGTCGTTAAGCGTCTGCCTTCAGCTCAGGTCATGATCCCAGAGTCCTGGGATCGAGCCCCGCATCGGGCTCCCTGTTCAGCAGAGACTCTGCTTCTCCCTCTCCCACTCCCCCTGTTTGTGGTCCCTCTCTGTCTCTCTGTCAAATAAATAAATAAAATCTTTAAAAAAAAGAGGGGGCGCCTGGGTGGCACAGCAGTTAAGCGTCTGCCTTCGGCTCAGGGTGTGATCCCGGCGTTCTGGGATCGAGCCCCACATCAGGCTCCTCCACTATGAGCCTGCTTCTTCCTCTCCTACTCTCCCTGCTTGTGTTCCCTCTCTCGCTGGCTGTCTCTATCTCTGCCGAATAAATAAATAAAATCTTAAAAAAAAAATCTTTAAAAAAAGAGAGAGAGATTTCGTAAATAAGATCTCTGATAATTGAAATGAAATACATGACAGAAATGTTCTAAAGCAGACCGGATATGGATAAAGATTAAATAATGAAAGTTGGAAGCTTAATTTGAAAAATTTCCCCAGAACATACTGCAAAGAGGTGGAAATTTGAAAGGAAAACTGTGTTTCATGTGGAATAAATCCAGAAATTTCAACATCCATCCGACTGGGTCTCTAGTAGAATAGACATCATGTATAGACACAATGGCTGAAAATTTTCCTTAAATTAAATTAATTCAGATACCTCAGATGGGAGGAGTCCACCAATTTTCAAGTAGAATTAATTAAAGAACGTAAATAGCCATATTTACAAGTTTCCTATTGAACCTATGCCAATCAAGTGAAAGAATGACTATTTTGGACACCCAGGCACCTCAGAGCTAGCTCCGAGGAATCAATACTTCAGAATTTTGCACAGCATATAATAACTCCACTGTCTTCATCCCTTCACTTTAGGAGAGCTCTTTGCAAGATTATGAAGTTATTCTTGCAATTTCTCTTTTTAGTTTTCTAAATGTATTTCCTTATGTTTTATTTTCAGGAGTTTTTTGAAATTAGTTGGCCTATGATTGGTTATTATTTTAACAGAGATAAATTTCTCTTTGTCCCCGAGGAGTTCACAATGTCTAGGGAATATCAACAAGAGTTAGCCCCAAAGTTAGGGAAAATGGGAAATAAACTCCCTACATCATTTTATAATGTAATCAGATTCTAGGACTGAATCATAGATGATATTTTTCACTGTCCAGGAGATGCATTCAAAATTATGAAAATTCTTTCTGCTCCACATGTTGCCAACCTTGTTTCTAGAATCCTAGATGCTCTCCAAAGAAATGTAAGAGAATTTCTGCAGGGTAGCTGGATGGCTCAGTCAGTTAACAACTGCCTTCAGCTCAGGTTATGATCCCAGGGTCCTGGGATCGAGCCCCACATTGGGCTCCCTGCTCTGTGGGGAGCCTGCTTCTCCTTCTCCCTCTGCCCCTCTCCCCTGCTTGTGCTCTCTCTCTCCCTCTGTCAAATAAATAAATAAAATCTTAAAGAAAAAAGAGAGAGAATTCCTGGATGCATTGCTTCAAAACTTTGGACAAACTGTAAAAAGCCAGTGATACTGAATTCAAAAAGTGGCAAAAACTAAAAACCCTGAAATTTGGGCTTTCTGTAGTCAAAACAACAGGTTGAGTGACTGAGTTTCACAGTCTTCAATCACAGCACTGGACTCTCGTCAACAGCCCAAGAAAACTCATTCACACATTAAGGAACATGAGATAAAGCTCAGTTTCAAGGTCATTACGGATTGCATTTTCTATTTTAAACACTACACGTTGCTGGCAATGCCGTAGAAAATATTAACCTAACTTTTTACCCTCAGTTATCCTCACCTTCAAAATGGAATGATCAAACCTATCTTACATGATTTTTGGGGAGTATTAGCAGAAATAGATAGTCATAATCATTATTCTCAGATAATAATGGGCAATATTTTGTGAATACTTAAAATGTGCCAGACTTCATGTTAGCCATGTTTCCTGCAATTAATCCTCACACAGGTCTGCAAAAGATGTGCCATCACCACCCCAGCTTTGCCCAATGAGGAAACTAGGCACAGAAAGTCTACAGCTCCGCACACTTCCAGGGTGTAGGACTCATGACACACAGCTCTGTACGAAACTGCAGATGCTCACCAGCGTGTGGGAAACCAAACCAAACCACGCACAAAAACAGAAGGCTTATGGAAATTTGGCTTCCAGACCAAGTACTTGTACTTACAAGAAGCTTGAAGCTATTTTTTTTTTTAAGATTTATTTATTTATTTAAAAGAGAGAGCGAGAGCGAGCATTCATGATCGGGGGAGGGGCCGAGGGAGAGGGAGAGAGAATCTCAAGCAGACATCCCACTGAGCCCAATACGGGGCTGGATCCCAGGACCCTGAGATCATGACCTGAGCCCAAAACAAGAGTCAGACGCTTAACTGACTGAGCCACCCAGGAGCTCCTTGAAGCAGTATTATAAAGGGCCACTTCTACTTATAGAGAGAGTCAGTGGATCAGCAACCCTTCTGGGGCATCGGTGAAGTGTTCAGGGTTTCCTCCTCTCAGGTCCCAGGTCCTTCAGCAGGGCCGGCACAAATACAAACCAGCTGTGTTTGCTTGAGATCGGCCATGCTCACTGTTCTTGTCCAGTCTCTAACCTTACCGTGGCTGGCCTGCAAAAGTCAGCATCTTGTCTTGAAATAAATCATGTGAGGGTTTAGTAATGTCAATTTTTAAAGCTCTTTTTTAGATTGCAAAGGTAAGCTGAACATTTCTCTCTCTCTCTCTCCCTTTTTTTTTTAAAAGATGGTTCGAGATGCCAAAACAGGGAAATGTGTTGACTTGATGATGGACATTTTTATTTTTAAGATCTAAAAATGAATTCTTCTGCTTCTCTTTGCCAAGTTTGAGATTCTGTTGCATAGTAGCTCTGATCGTTGAGACTTTTCCAATGCCTGCTGAAAACCGCTACGGGCCTCCTCGGACCTGTGGCCTGCATGATCCGGGGGCAAAATTGCCCTTTGAGATAGATGCTAGCACAGGAGCTCTGAGAGCTTCTGAACCCCATTGAAAGAGAGTTTGATTGGACAATGACCCACCTATTACTAACACAGAAAACAAAATGATTTCTTTATAAGGACTGCTTTTTTTTTATTTTTTTTTGAGAGAGAGAGACAGAGACAGAGAAGAGGGTGAGGGGCAGAGGGAGAGAATCCCAAGCAGATTCTCCACTGAGCACAGAGCCCAATGCTGGCCTCGATCCCATGACCCCGAGATCATGACCTGAGCTGAAATCAAGAGTTGAACGCTTAACCGACTGAGCCGCCCAGGTGCCCCTACAAGGACTGCTTTGAAGACAAAAGGAAAATGGAGTTTGGGCACTTAACCCATGCTGGAAATGCATCACGGTCAAGCTTTTTGATATGGCTGCTTGGCATCCTCTCTCTTCCCCGAGGTCCCGTCGAACACAGCTTCATCTTGGTCACAAGCTTCCATCAGCTCCGTTTTCTTCTGTTTGGTTGTTTGCTCTGCTGTAGTTTTTTTCTCGGTGGTACATTTCCTCGTGAGTTGGTCTCCCCAACCCAACCAGACTGTGAACTCTTTCAAAAAGAGACAGAATTGAATTATTTCTGTTTCTCCAGCAACTATCCTAGGACCTGACACAATCTATTTTAGTAATATACTTGTTAAATTACCCAAGTTCAAAAGATGGCCACATGTTAAGTCACCAATAGGCCCTCTGGGCAGTGTTCAGAGCTTTATTCAGACAGAGAGACAAAGGGAGGAAATCTTTGGAGGATTTTACACATCCTCGGCAAAGCTTCACCTCATTATTTTCCACTGACTCGTTCTTCCACCATACGTGTTGCCTATTCAATGGCATAAAAACAAGTAGCCATGACCAGCAGGAATTAAAGGCCCCGGAACCTTCTAGAACCGGTTCAGCCTTCAGTGAGCCCTAAAGCCCTGGGAATAGCACGTCACCTCCTTGAAGCCTGGATTTCTTCACTTTTACAATGGGAATCGTAGTCAAGGCCATGCCTGCCCCACGGAGATACTGCAATTATCCCATGAGTCAGGGTAAGAAAGCTTGTGGTGATGGGGGTGACGGTAGAGGTCCAGAGAACTCACCACTTCGACAAACAGATTCCATTTTCTGCTTAGACGACAGTGATAGAATATTTCCTTTGTAAATATTTTCATTCATGTAACTTTACCTAATAAAAAACCATCAGTGTTAAAAAAGTGTAAAGTGATAGCATGTCAAGTGCACCCATGTGGCAAGACTGCAAAGGCGGTGGCTGGGTGACTGAAAGCTGGGCAAACTCCCCTCGGAGGGTCTTCATTAACTCCTCAGGAGAACGGGAACTATAGATTTTACAAAGCCCCCTGTTCAATAAGGGGACCCTATTCAGAGAGGCGAGAGACCACGCAAGACTCTCGGGCACTAAGACACGAAGTCAAGGGCGCGAATGATTGGATCTGGGGTTTCTAATGTTAGAACTGGCGTTGATGACCTCACCTCTCCGCAGACAGCATTCATTCCCTTATGCCTTTATTCATTCAAGAGTTCATTTAATATCCCCTCGGTGCACGTGAATTCCCTTTGGTTACACCAAGAATAAATCTATCTGACCCAACATGAATTGTCACCTGCCTTGGCTCCCCTCTGCCCAAGAAATTCTGCTTCAGGGTGACCACCTTTGTCTCTGGAGAAGGCAGGAGGTGCTTTCATTTGAGGAACGGCCTTCCAAGCCTTCAAAGTGGAGGCCTGAAAATTCCCCTCTGTACTGCTGAGAGTTAAGTCTCTATCTAGAGAAACGTCCCTCTCCTTAGTTCAAAGAAAAACATATTCAAAACCAGGGACCGCTCCACACAGGGCAGGCAGCTTCTTGAACATCAGATATCCCAAGAACCGAAATGCTGATCTGTGAGTAAAGAAATCAGAACCATATGGCTTTTCCCCCCTTAATAGACATATGGGCTTTACAAAATAGGGAGAAACATATTTGGCAAAACGCGTCTCAAATTTTACTCAAACCACAGAACTTTAAAAATATCTTAACATGTCTAATGAACCCAGAATGTGTCCTTGCTCACCCAAATTAATCTAACACCATTCTAGTAAACATTTATACCTACTATGTGCCAGGCATATAAACACACACACACACACACACGCAGGCACACTGAGAGGAGGCATGGTTGCAAGTAGAAATATAAAGCAATATAATGCATTGATCTATGTTTGCGGGAAATGTCAAGGGAGTTCAGAGGGGAGCGCAGTGAGCTGTGCCCCCAGGGTAGGGTGCTGGTATCAGAAAGCTGCCAGGAGGAGGTGAGGTTCACACCAGGCCTTTGCAAATCTATCGGAGCCTTCCAGACAAGAAAGGGAAGGAGAGAAGGTTGCCGGCCAAGAGAGCTGCGGGAAGGAAGGTATCAGGTCCTGAACGTGTAGGGCGGCCAAGGATCCAAGCCTTGCCCTAGAGACTGCATCTCAGGGAGCCGGTGCTGGTGCTGGAGCGGGGACTGGTGAGCCAGGCTGGTCAGAACACCCAAAGGAGCTGGGACTCAAGCCACTACATAGTGGGGAGCCTTGGGAAACAGCGACTTTTGCAATCATTATGGAAATCATATGCACTGCTGGAAATTCCTTTAGAACAGGAGAGTGGAAAGTGGGGCGTAACTTGCAAGTGCCCGCGTCAGTCCTCACCTCCCAGGCAAACTTGAGTGGGGGAGAGACAGCAGCTTCCTGTGCCTCTTTCTGGAAAGGTTTGCACGCATCACAGAATGTGTATGTGGGTAGGGAAGTCTGCCTGCACGCACCAAGCTATGCATCTCCTTATATTTAAGCCTGTGTCAGGGCAGGCTTAAGCTCAGGGCCGACCGAATCACAGCTGCACTTCGGAGAAACCTCGAGGACCTCAAAGGGCACTGAGCAAACGCCACACGGCAGCTCGGGGGGAGCAGGCATGGCCGGTTCTGCGCAACTCCATCCCCGGATGCTTCTGAAATCTTTCTGAGACCCAGTGTTTGATGAAATGTGTCTCTTATTCATTTTTTTTTTCCTGCTGTGCTATTTACTTCCATTCATAGAGTAGCTTCAGTTCAATAAATGATGTGTTTGCCACCAGAACAATTTGATTCTCATTCTAATTATAGCAACAAGCTGCTTCCCCTAAGCATATTATGGGTGTTTCATTATTTTAAATTGTTATCTTCCATATTAATTACAGAAACAGTTGATCTTTTCTGATAAGCAGGCAGCTGCAAATTCCCTTTTTATGTCTCATTGTAATAGGTGAAGCATCAGGTAAAAATTAAATCAAACTCTAATACAAGTCATGATACAGGCACATGTAGGTGGCAGCGCGCTGTCTCCACCGGGCTGGGACTTGCTGTTTTCCAGAAGCGGGGAGCTGCCTGGCTCAGCCCGAAGGCAGGGCACACCCTCCAGTTCGCCCGGTGCTGCTGACCAAGGTCTTGTAAAAAGCCTCCTCCCGCAGGAAGATGAAGAATTGACACAGGAGTACATCAGCTCCTGAAATAGGGAAGGTCAGAGAGAGGCGTGACACCCAGCCCTGACCCATCATTAGGGCTGTCACTCACTGGAAGGAGGGGTCAGGGTGGTGGGACACAGGAGTTCTGGGAAAGCCTCGCCCTGCAAGGAGAGAGGCCAAAGGCTCAAGTGACTCACCTTTGATGTTCCCGATTACCATCAGGAGTGGGGACAGGTGGGGCCTTCCCAGCTCAGAGCCCAGAAGTCTGAATATGCCCAGACAGGCCACCGAGCCCTCCCTTTCCTGGTGCGGTTGGGTCACATGTCAGGGCCAACCTCAGGGGCAAAGACAACATGATTCTGAAGGAGTGGCCTCCATTTGGTGTGACCACTGTGAGATAGGCTGAGCCAGCCCAGCCCCAGCCTTCCACTGCTGCTCCCCAGGCTGGCAAGGGGCTGAGCCATTTACCTGCGGTGGTTCATCTCCTCGCCCTCGTAGGTTGGTCAGAGGTGTTGAGGGAGGCATTTAAATGTGGAGATGAGCCCTGGGCGTCATACACAACTAATGAATCGTTAACACTACAATGAAAACTTATGATGGATTATACGCTCGCTAACTGAACCTAATAAAAAATTTTTAAAAAGTAAAATAAACAAAGCAACCACAACAACAAAACTCAAGATATGCCAGAAGGAAGACATGACAAAGAGTGAAATAAAAACACAGTGAGGGGCACCTGGGGGGCTCAGCCGGTGAAGCGTCTGCCTTCAGCTCAGGTCATGATCTCGGGGTCCTGGGATCGAGCCCTGCATCGGGCTCCCTGCTCAGCGGGGAGTCTGCTTCTCCCCCTCCCTCTGTCCTTCCCCCTGCTCGTGTTCTCTCTCTCCCAAATAAATAAACAAAATCTTAAAATAAATAAATAAAATCACAGTAAGAGAAGACTGAGAGATTAGTAAAATAAATACAGGAGGAAATAGTTCATAACAATGCATAACAAATGGTCCTTTACTAAAGCGAGGTTGGAAATTTAGTTCTGAGCTTCCCAGAAGGTAAGGCAAAGAAGGAAACGTGGTTATAAGACCTGTAGTATCCAGAGATGCACAACACAAGACAAGTCCCTCAGGAGAGCTCAAGCCTAAGGTAAATTTCTCCAGGATGCCCTCATGAAGAGAAGGCTCCATGTGGGGTTGACAGTATCCCCATGGATGTCCCAGAGTAAGCCTGTTTTTCAACATCCCTATCCCCAGTGGAGGTCACAACACCAAAGTTTACTTCCATTCAAGGCCCTCCATGAGCGACAAAAGCCATAGTCTGCATTGGTTTGATCTTGAATGTGGGTGAATCCCAGAATTAATTGTAGAGCCCTTGTGATGCACCTGTTGCAGAGAACAGCCAGAATATGCGAGAAATTTATGGCAAAACTGAAATTTAGCATGTTTGGGAAGCAATGGGAGAAAACTTCTGGGACATCAAGGTCAGTGCGTAGGAAGAAAAGCAATGAAAAAAAATCCCTTTCCTGTATAATATTAGCAAGGTATGGTGTTTCACGGTCTTCCTGGAGCGCTGTCCGATGGAACCTTCTGGGATGATGGAAGTGTTCTCTACCTGCCCTGCCCAATCTGGCCACCAGATTGGTGGTTAAGTTAACTAATTCAAGCTTAAGCTTAACGAGTCCCACATGGCTGGTGGCCACCATATTGGAGATGCTGGTGTGTCCATTCACTTTCTCTGTCACACCATGGCTCTTCACCCTCACAGCATCCCTTCCCAAATTGGCAGGATTTATTCTTCTGTCCATTCAAAGTTGAACACACAGAGTATGCGGAAATCACACCAAGGATGTCCCCTTGGGAAGGCACCCTGCAGAGACCAAAGGAGCAGAGCTGAGAGCTTCAAACCTTGGCTTTTAGTGACCTTTCACATGGAACATAACTTCTCTGGGTCTTGGCTTTCTCATTTCCTAATGAGGAAAATAACCTAAGCCCCTTAATCCTTCTTCACTTGAAACAATAGCTATTATCTCTTTACAAAACTCGGAGAACGCTGAAATGCAATATTTTGCAATATGTTCGGTGTTAAATGTGTCAAAGATCCTAAATAGATCTAAACAACCCAGAATGGGGATGAGGGGACCGGCCAGGTGCCTCTCACGGGAACCTTGATTTCAAGCTGACTGCTTTGCCCCCTCCTTTTTGCTGAACACCTGACAGTGTGGATGCTTAAAATCTCTACTCAAGCCAAATTGTGCCATCCTCTATTTTTAAGTCACACAAAGGCCCCCACAGGAGCCCCCACAGGAGCCCCTGTAGGAGAAAAGAAGAACTCTTCAATGTGGCATTCAAGTTCCCTCTCACTTTACCTTCTGCTCAGCAACTTCAGCATTTTTTCCTGCCCCTGCTCCGTCCACCTGCCTCCCTGAGGTTCACCAGGCATGTCCGGCTGCCTTCATCTGTCCCTGCTATCTGTCTTCTCTGGCTTTTCCCCATCAACAGCCCTGCTTCCAGACCACTGTCTCTGTTCAGCCCCGACTCACTTAGGCTGAGCCAGGCCCGCCAGATCCACTCTTCAGTCTCCGCACACGCTCTACTCACTTGCGAGGATCAATGTCCCTGACCACCTTCCCATGAGACGAGGAGCTGTTTGAGGTGGGAATCCAGCCCTTACGCAAAGCTGTTGCTCACATGCACGAAGTCCTCTCTCTGCTTCTAGAACATTTTTGGAATGCCCTCATTCATGCACAGCAATCCTCCCTCCATACAATGCAATCAGGCAGCCGCTGTGACAATCTCCGCTTTTTCTGAAGCGGAACATGCAGTAGAGGCATGTTAAGTGACGTGCCCAGAGTAACACAGTTTCTAAGTGACAGAGCAGTTGTCTGACTTCAGACAGCATAAACTCAGGACCAAGCCCAATGCCCGGCACACAGAGATCAACAAATAATGGTGGCTTGGACTCTGTACGTGCAGGGGTAAGAAGCTGAAGGGCCCTACAGCCAGGTCGCTGGGCTGCTGGGTACCCCCTACACCTCTGTTCCATCCCTGCTTACCGTGGACCCTCAGCCCCAGCAGGATCAGGCTCGAGGTGCAACACGCCGCCACCCCCATCTCCAACGCTGTGCACTGTGCCACCTGCTTCCACCTCGCTCTTGCTCTGCATGGGGCCAGTATGGTCCTGCTTCCTTAGTGATGTCTCCCAACTACCCTGGCCCTCACGATTCCTCTCTTACTCTTTCAGTTCCCATCCTGTGCACGGGCATTGGTCATAGCCATGGGCCGCTCCGACAGGCACTTCTCTGCATGGGATTCACTTAGTCTTTCCCTCAAATCCTAGGAGGGGGCAGTGAATTTGGCGTCCTCATGTTGCAAAAGCAAAGTGAATCTCAGAAAGATTGACGTCATGCAGCTAAAGCATGGCAAGGTAGACATTCCAGTCCATGCTTATGCTTCTCTATCGAGATACATGTGAGAGGCCCAGGGGCTGGGGGCTAGTGTCAATCAAGAAGTTAGACCGAGCTGGACTTTCCCGTCATTTTCCAGTTGTGTTTATCTTTATGCGATTTTCCCTTATATTTGTTGCAGCTCTTGCAGTATTTTATTTCATAATAAACTTGCAACACATACATCTTTGTCAGCATGTATATCATTCATGTAAGAATAGTCTTACCTTTTATACCATATGTTCTCTCCTACTTTTTCTGAAATACTCTGCTAGTGCATGGCATATTCCACTTTTCCCTTAACTCTGCTGTGAGTAGAATGGCAGTGTGCATTTGAGTAGAAGGGTCATCGGAGTGGGCAAGACAGCAGGGAGTGGTGAGGACTGTGGAAAAATATAGGCAGAATGCTCCATCCAAAGGGCATATCTGAGATTAAAAGCCAGTGGAGGGGTGCCTGGGTGGCTCATTCGGTTAAGTGTCTGACTCTTGGTTTTGGCTCAGGTCATGATCCAGGGCCAGGAGATCAACCCCCACATCAGCCTCCGTGTTCAGCTGCTCAGTGCGGAATCTTTGAGATTCTCTCCCTCTGGCCCACCCCCCATGCACTCATGCTCTCTCTCTCTCAAATAAATAAATAAATCTTTAAAACATTTTTAAAGATTTATCTATTTTTTATTTTTTTTAAGATTTTTATTTATTTGAGAGAGAGAAAGAGAGAGCAAGCCTGAGCAGGGAGGAGGGGCAGAGGGAAAGGGAGAAGCAGACTCCCCACTGAGCAGGGAGCCTGATGCAGGACTCAATCCCAGGACCTTGAGATCATGACCTGAGCCGAAGGCAGACGCTGAACTGACGGAGCCACCCAGGTGCCCTATTTTTAAAAAATTAAAAAAGTAAAAGCCAGTGGATTATGATCTCAGGATTACCATATCTTCCCGCTTTTAAAGAGATCAGGCAATATAATAAAAAAATATGATCATAATAAAAAAATAAATAAATAAAAGTCATCCTTTCAAGAATAAATAAATAAATAAATAAATAAATAAATAAATAAATAAATAATTTCCCCATTAAAAAAAAAAAGATCAGGCAATGAAGATTTTAAATGAAATCTAAGTCCAAAACCTTGGTAACAAATTCAAATATTTTTTTGGTTTTTGTTTTCATATGTCATTTTTTTCTTTATTGAACAAAAAAGAAAACTTGCCCAAAGACCTGAAACATCTTAAAAATTACTAGCTTGTAAATTGCATTACAACATACGTGGCGATCTCCAACACCCTGTCTCACCTGAGTAATTACCTGATCTACCTTACAATAGCTCGTATTCTGCTAATTTCCTGACTCCAACTCAACCCTAAGCCCCCTGAGGGCAGGCATGCAGCCTGACATAGCTTTCACAGCCGGGTGGTGCTTCTCACAAAACTGAGCTATGGACGTTTTTCCTGATGCATCTGATTACCTGGCTTCACTCCGTCCACATGAATTATCAGAGCAGAGAAGAACCTATTTCCTAGTTGTCTGCCAGGCACGGACCTTGGTACAGATTATCAGATACACGCATTACCAGATTGGATCTCATAGCTTCATACCAAGGCAGGCATAATGCCCATTTTAAAGATAAGAAAATTGAGGGGCAGAGGCACAGAGTCAATCCCGTGTTACACGTCAGCATGCAACCCGTGTCTACTTAATTCTAAAAAGCACTTTTCTCCCACTACCTCATACCCACACAAAAGCCAACATTTTCCCAAGGATTTTGTTTGAAAAGATGTGTTCCAGTTAAGCGACCTTTGAAAATGCAAACGTAGAAAGAATGAGTCAAGTACCGTCACTGTGATTAGAGTTTGTGAGTGCACAAAGCCAGCAGACTCCTCATAGACAGAGGGGCTAAGCTGATTGCTTTGTACACAAGTGAAAATGTCTCCCTTTAAAATGCTGAAAGGCAAATCAAACCCTTTTGGGATGATTCCCATTCAGAGACTCTTTAAAGCAAATTTCTCTCCGCCAGCCAGGGCATGTCAAAGAGACAAGCGGAGAAGCAGCGACAAGTGCCAACCTGGCTGGTCAATTGAGCTTTGTCCCTCAAGAGTGTGTGAATTGGGGTCACGGCAGGTCAAAAGGGAGCGCTCCAGAGCCTGTGACCTTCCCCTTCAAGTCAACAACTGCCACCCTCCTGAGCCCCACCTTGTAGCCCCCCCAAAAGAAGCTACCTTTAAAGTAGGATTACTCCAGAAAACAAGCCAAGAATCCTAAGTCCTACTCCCAATAGTGCTGTGTGGTGTTGAGCAAATCACTTAACCTCTCTGGACCTCCTTGTTGTTATAATAAAACCTGCACATGGCAGGGTTGGGACGAAGCATGCTGTCTAAAGCCCCTTCCAGCTCTGGTGGCTCCAGATCCCATGGAATTCTTCCCAGACTCAAGTTCTGGTGGTGGTCTTGATGGCCTCCTCTGAATGGAGGTCTTTTTTGGCAGGTTGTTCCTCCTGGATACCCAGACATTGAAACCAGGGTCTCATTCTAAGTGCCTTGCATCTATTAACTCATTTAATCTCTATAACAATTCTATAGAGTAGGTACTGCAGGGAAACTGAGGCATGAAGCAGTCAAGTATCTTGTCCAAGGTTCACACAAGGATTGCCCAAAGATTCTAGTAAGCTAGAGCCTGGGATTTGAACACAGGTCTGTATGGCTTCAGAGACTGACTCTTTACTGCTAGATCAGCGGTGTCTAAGCTTATCTGCATCTGAGCATCACCTAGGGAAGCTTGGAAAATTTCCAAAACTAACGCAGTACCCCAGACCAATTAATTTACCATGTCTGCGGGTGGGATACAGGCATCCGTGTTTGGGAAACGCCCCAGGTAATCCCAAAGTGCAGACAAGTTTGGGGACACTGCACCATCTCCTAGTCTCCCTCCATCCGTGTGTGTGGGAGAGGAGATCGGGCCGCAATGGAGAGGGGTGAGTTTGGTTCCTGGCTGTGTCACTTGCTAGGCATGTGAGCCTTCACAAGGCACCGGATTTTCCCAAGCCTGTCTTCCACCCGGACCCAGCCCCACCACTGTTTGCTCCGTTGTTAGTTCAGCGATTACCTAATATTTCTGAGGCTCACTTTTCTCGTCTTTAAAATGGCTTTCTAATCCCCATCCAACAGGGTTCTTACAAAGGCAAAGGAAACAAAAGTGCTTGAAAGCATAGTAACTGTTCAAAACAAAACAAAGTACAATGTATCTGAATATGAGGTGTCAGATAACACACACACACACACACACACACACACACACACACACACACACACACACATTTCAGACCACACACACACACACCCAGTTCAGCCAGCACAGACGTACACATACACACACACTCAAGCACAGCAATGGCATGAAGGTATGTCTAACTCAATTTCCATCTTAAAAAATCAATCTTCTCTAACAGCTTCTTTTTCTATTTGCATTTTACGAAGATACCATCGGCATCCACCCCACCCCCGATCCTCTTTGTTGCTTGCTAGCTGTTTGTCTTTAAGTTCAGAGAAGAGAAGGTGACATCAGCTGAAGGTGTTTTCCTGGCTGGACTGTCGGGGGTGGTGGTGGTGAGGGCTTTTTCATAAATTTGAAAAATAAAAGTGTTTTCATTTTCTGGTTGCCGTAATAACCTTGCGAGAGCTAGAAATGAGAGTCTATTTTCTAGCTGAAATTGTTTTCCTCAATCGCAGGCTCTCTCTTCACACTTGTTGGCTATTATTGTAGGGTTGCTAATGAATGTTGACCTTCTGCTGGAGCTCCCAATAATGCATTCTTTTAAATACAACAGTGATGTCTTAAGTTACACGGAGGTTTCAAATAAGAGGATAATATATGTTTTACTTGGGTGGCGCCATTCATTAGAATTGTCTTTTTACCAAAAGAGTTAATGGAATAATCCTCATTCAGGTTTCATATTATATCAATGCCGCATGCCAGAATATTGTCATTCACTGTCATAGTGGCTCCTTGCTCCCTCTCTATTGGTCACTTCAAGCTGAAGAGTTATTCTTTTAGAAATCCTTTTAATATATCCCCAACTCCCAACCTCGATCCTGCTAAGTGATCATCTGTATCTCTTAAGCTTCTTTTGTCTTGACTATTTCAGTGACTGTCCAATCCATCCTCCCACCGCCGCCAGAAGCATCCTTTCAAGCACAGATCTGATATCATCCTCCTGATTTAATATCTCTTCTGGCTCTCCATGTACACAAGAAAAAGCACTGCGCATAGATCCCTTAGGGACCCGACTCTCCTTCAAGTCCCCACCAGGCCCCTTGCACTCCAGGCAATGAAACTTTTCAGCATTCTCTAAGAACGCCATGCTCTTTTGCATTCTGATGGCTTTGTTGCTATAGTTTACTTGCTTTCATTGAGAAAGAAGGGGTGTAAACGAATTTTGAGCAGCTATGACGAACATGGTCTTGGTAGGTACTCTACACCTATCAGCCCTCGCCTGCCATCCTTACTCCAATGTGTCCTTCAGAATAAAATGCAAGTAGCCCTGCTAAGTGAAGTTTTCCTAGATGTCTTAAGGGGTAATCCTCTCTCCTCCTGCCCACCATGGATTGAGCTGTATTATAACACTGTGTCATGTTTCTGAACTGCAAAGCCTGATGGGAGATTCTTTTGCAGGTAATCTATCGAAGGAGAGCTCCCAGATAAAATCTATAAAGGAAGGGGGTCAACAAGGTAGTTCCTTGTTAGGAAGATGTGGTTTCAGCTGAAGTCCAGCCTCAGCCTGACTCCATGGGGAGTTCTGGGGCATGAGTTGTCCCACTGTGAAGTTAGGCGCCAGGTTTTTATGCCCTGTATCACCTACTCATTTGTTATAGGCCATGTCCTGATTACCAGGTGAGGGGAGGTCTAACACCCTAGGCATCACGGAGCAAGACAGGTACATTGGCCATGACCATTTCCTGGAGAAGCATGAAGCTGTGAGCCATTAGCAGTCAGTTCTCATGTCAGCTGAGGAAGGCCACACCCATCTGGTAGAAGTCATCTGGTAAAAGTCTGCCCACAGTCTATTAAAAACTATGCTTCAAGGTTTTGGTGTGTTTTTTTTTCTTTTTTTACATGGATCCTTTTCATTAGCCTGTAACAACCCTGAAAGTAGATGGGCTGAATGTGAATGTGTCTTCTTTATATAATCCTGAGAATCTAACCCAATATTTTCTTGAAATGCGGTAGGAACACTGCATTCTTTTGAATGAATGACCTGTCTACGGACTACCTGCACTCATCAGAGAAAGGTTCTCAGTTCTAAGAATTTAATAAGCTTCTAAACATAGTCCTAGATTCCCAGACGCCTGTTGTCCATGTGGGGGGATGGGGCATATGCACGCTGAGGTAGTCATGGCAAGTCTGTCTGAGGCTGTGTTAAAACCATGACATGTACAATATTGAGATTTGCCTATGTGCTAGGCACTGTACCAGATGTTTATTACACTGGGTATACACAAACATTAGTATATCCATTGACCTCGATTATTGATGAATGATTAATGATGATCTTACCCACTCCCCTGACTTCTAAAGGAGAATAGTCCCCGCATGAGAGGTGACATCAAGGGCTCTTCTCTGCTATAAAGAATTAGAATTTGGGAATTAGGCAAGAAGAGAGAATATGGAAAAAGCCACAAATGATCATGTGACAAAGAGCTGAGAGAGTGGATGGAGAAGAGAAACAGGCACGCGATATGGGCGATGTTTGGCGTTGGAAGCAGAAGAGTGGAAATGTTGAGCATTAGCTGCTGGGGATGGACAATGTGATGTTGGTGGGAGAAGTGGAATTTTTAGATATCTGATGTGTATTGGTTATGTATTGTTCCTCTTCCTTTGACATTTCCTTAAGAGGAGAAATAAGACGTGAAGAACTTTCAGCTACCTTTTAGCTGCTGAAATTTGCCTGAATGTGACACTACTGCGACAGCATCCCAGGAGGCCCTGGGGTTTGAATTGTACACACAACATCCCATTTAATGATTATTGAACTCATTTTAATGATAAAGTGACTGAGGCTCGGAGAGGTTAAATAGCATGCCCAAAGTCATCCAGCTGGCAACTACTGATTTCAGGATTTGACTCCAAGTTCATCAGATTCCAAATCCACAGTCTGGGCACTGTGCTACACAGCTTCCCTGATGAGGAACAAAGCACATGCCGGCCCCACGAGCACCTGCTTGGGGGAAGCTCAGATGGACTCTAGGCCCTCACTGTCTTGAGGACTTGCGTCGGGTGGTCCAGAGGAGGGAGCGTTCTCTGTGGCATGAAAGGAAAAGCCTTGTGAGCAGAACTAGAGCTCGCTCTGGGCCTGAGTCTGAACCCAAAATCTCCATCCGGACAGGCTGATGGCAGAGACTGTCTGGGAACATGCCGCAGACAGTCCATCAACGATACATATTAAAAGCAAGAGAAAGACATTGCCCGGCGATTTCAAGTGTAAGTCCCTTGTTTTATAGACTCACAACTAGATTGACTGGCTTATAGGCCAAAAATTAACTCACTTCAAGAATGACTGAGATGTATTCTTTCTTATTTGCCTTGCATGACACCAAATAACTGGTAAGACAAGACGGTTTGACTCTCCTCTCTTTGGTTTTGAAGTTGTATTGATAGAGCCATCAAGCTGTCATTCACAGACTTCGAAAGAAGCAGTGTTTTCCTTCCCTAAACTCTCCTGTTGTTAGAGATTCTGCTCACCTGCTTCAACAGCTCACGATCATGTCAAGAACGACATCCCACTTGGAAAAAAAGAAATTTCTTTCTTCTTCGGTTGTGAGGAAAGTGTAAGGAATGATGGAATGGCACAACCACTGAATTTGGAGCCCGATGCTGATAGCTGCCAGTCGTGTGGCAGTGAGCAGATTATCTCATTTCTCGCAGGCTCAGTTTCCTCCTCTGGAATGTGGGGGATGATTAATCCTTGCCCTTCCCACCTCAGAAGATGGTGAAAATGATGAAATTAAATAATGGGTAAGAGCGGCGCTTCCTATACGATGAACTGTTGTGCACATATAAGTGATGACTATTAATTACAGTTTGGATTAGAGCATAAAGTGGTTTCCCAAAGCTTAAATAATAAGCACCTAAAGAATCAAGAGGAGAAATATTTATAGAAAAGATGTTTGCTTTCCCTTGCATGTATTATCAATTGCTCTCAACTGGTGTTTTAATTAATAAGGTGTGTGATTTTTTAATTTAAATAAGATTAAGCCTCTGGAAGAAATAATAGCAGAGGAACATGAATTATGTAATAAAAAAAATTCCCAACAATGGTCGAGATGAAGTGGTTATCTAGAAACAGAAAGATTCTTGTTCAATTCTTGGAGGGGACTGTGCTGATTAGCTCTATTGTTACAGTGCATTTTTTCTCCATTTTTGATAATATTCACTTATTTTCATATTCCTTTTAGGACTTTATTATGTCTTTTCCACGTTCCAATGAATTTTTCTTCAACATTTTCCTACCATGCGCTATGGCGTTATCAGGAATCAGATCAGGGAGACTAAAGTACTTGGCTTGTCCCAAAAAGGAGTCAGAGGAGTTCCTTAAGAATCCTACATAAGCTGGAGATGACTCACCAGGCCGATCAGGTCAGAAAACCGGGAATCACTCTTTACTCCTCACTCACTGTTTTCCTCCGATCACAGAAGGCATTCTAACTTCCTTATATTCCCACATCTCCCCGCTCCTCCCCATTCTGACTTTCCCAGCCTAATGCAAACCCTTGCATCCTCGTGAAGACATTACAGTGATCTCCAAAAGGATGTGCGGCCTCCAGCCTAACCATCCTAGTCCCTGCTACATGCAGAAGTCAGAGATCTTTCAAAAACATGGAGACACTTCAGTTTCCAACAATGTGTAATAGGGGTCGCCTTTATTCTCTTACCTGAAACAGCTGGAGAAAAAAAGAAGAAAAAACAGATAAAGTACAGGAGACAAGAGTTTTAAGTACATTGACAAAGGGCAAAAAAAAGCAGGCATCCCCGAAATATGGTCAGCAAATGAAGCGAACCCCACAATTTCCCCAGCTTACCACTTAGATTCTCAGAAAATGGGGACACAGTGGCAGAGCCTGGTAGTCTTCCTCAGTTGAAGCAATGAAGCTAGGCGGCCAGGGGGCCATGATGGCCAGAGTTTGCAGGGCACAGAAACAGGAAAGGGGAGAATGGCAGAGAGACAAATTCTGAGAAGGATGTCCCTCTAGCCTTGAGCAGAGTGCTCGTCATTGTACCCAAGGCTGGAGAAAGCCACTGGAAAGGATTGGAGAGAAACTGTCTTTGGAGCTTACCGGAAATAGCTCTTGTTCCCACCAGCCAGAGTGGAAAGCTCATAATTCAGGGTGTCAGATAGAATATTCAGAACAGTTTTACCCCAGTGGGTCAAGTAGCTGTGGACTAAATACTGCTCTGGACCCACCTAATAACATTTAAAGAAGATGCAAAGACCCATATTGTTTTCAAGTCATATAGCCAGATCCTAGAATAAAGTCCAAAAAGAGTTATTCAGTTATAAAAATATTCAACACCTTATAGCGCTAAATTCACAATGTCTGGCACACAATAAAAAATGACCAGGCACGCAAAAAACAAACAAATAAACAAAAACAAAAACACATGAAAGTGTAAATGATAATGAGGAGAAAAATTAATCAAAATTGACCTGGAAATTATATATACATACATTATATGTACAGAATTATATAATATATATATAATTATATATAACAGATTGGTAGACAAGGATATTAAAAACAATTATAACTGTATTTCTTCTGTTCAAAAAGTTAAGTAGAGACATAGAAATATAAAAGACCAAATCCGACTTTTGGAGATGAAAGCCACAGTGTCTTTGAGCCCTTTGACTCGTGGCACACGTTTCTGTTATGCCAGATGAGCAAGTCCTAGATCTCCAGCACAGCACGTGCCTACAGATAATGATACCTACCATATTGCACACGTAGAACTATGCTAGGAGGGTAGATCTTATGTTAAGGGTTCTTATCACAAACGATAATAAATAATAAATAGGACAAGAGGAAGTTCTTGGAGCTGATGGATAGGTTTATGGCACAGATCATGGTGCTAGCTTCACAGGTGCTTACTTATCTCCAAACTCATCAACGTGTCTAGATTACATATGTAGGTACAGCTTTTCATTTGTCAATCATACCTCAATAAAGTGATCTAAGTTTCACAAAGATGATATGGAAACCACACTGTCTAAACTAACAAATACAGTGAATGGGATTAGCAAAAGATTAGATATCGCAGAAGGAAATATTACTAAACTTGAAATCAAAGTAATTGATAGTTTCCAAAATAAAACACAGAGAAACAAGAGTGGGGGTGAGGGGGGCATCAACGAGCTGCAGGGTGGCAGCCTAACATGTGTGCAAGGAGCGGGAGGAAAGGGAGAGGCACCGTATTAGTATTCTATAGTTGTTAAGCAGCAGCTCCAAAACTTCGCTTGAAATAGCGTTTATTATCTCATAGAGTTTCTGAGAGTCAAGAATCCAGGCACACCTTAACTGGAAGCTTCAGGCCCCGGGTCTCTTAGGAGGCTGTGTTTGAGCCCAGGGCATCTGCAGCTTCCCTTGAGGCAGGATTTGCTGAAAGCTCACTCATGCGGTTGTTGGCAGCCTCAGTTCCTCACACACAGGCCTCCCCTTCGGGGTGCTGGAGTGTCCTCACCACGTGGCTGCTCGCTTCTTCCAGCAGAGAAAGAAAAAGCAAAACAGAATTCACAGGGAATTTTATAAATTAATTTTGGAAATGACAAACCATCACGTCTGCCATACTGTAGCTGTCTCTGGCAGAGCACGGAAAGAGACCACGCAAGAACGTAATATCAGGAGATGGTGATTATTGGGGGCCGTCAGGGGCTGCTTACCATAACGGTCCAGAAAAATATTTGAAGAAATAGTGGTCAAATAATTTCAAATCTGATAAAACTATAAATCTATGGATCCAAAAGGCTCAACAAACCCCAAGCACAAGGAATATGACAAAAACCACACCAAGGTCCATCATAAGCACATTGCTTAAAATCAGTTATAAAGAGAAAAAAATATTAAAAACAGCGAGAGAGAATCTTCTACACTCCAAGGTGGCTAAGGTTTATAAGACTGATCATACCAAGTATTGAAGAAAATGCAGAGCAACTGGACCTCCCAGTTGGACTATTCAACAGCTCCCAATGGACTATTCAACAGTGCAGCCATTTTGGAAAATAGTTGGGCAGTTTCCTTAAAGGTGAAATATATACCTATCCTAGGACTCAGACTTACACTTACCCAAGAGAAGAAAAAGCATATGTAGATAGAGAGACTTGAACAGTGTTTTTAGCAGTTCTATTTGTCATGGTTAAAACCTGGAAACAACTCCAATGTCTATCAGTCAGAGAATACACAAACACCATGGTACGTCCACAGAAATGGATTCCTACTCAGAAATGCAAAGAGATGAACTACTGATCCATTCAACACTGTGGATGAATCTTGAAATAAATATGGCGAGTGAAAGAAGACAAGTACAGAAGAGTAAACTGGTCTGGTGATGGAAAGTACATCCGTTCTCACCGGGAAGTGGCGCCCAGGGGGATATGGGAGGGAGAGACCGCTTTGGGGAGTTACAGTGTGGGTATGTTGGTTGTGGTGATGGCTTCCTGAAGGATGCCCAAATTTATCAAGTTTGCATGTCCATTAGACTTTAATAAAATTGTCAAAAATAAAGACCACACCCAATATAGACCTACCCCTCTGAGTCTGTCTGTTCAGTGGCTTCCTATAGCCCTCTGGGGTCTGGGCTTGGGGAAGTGTCTGAGCATCTTCCAGCTCCTGTTCCAACTGCCCCTCTCCTTCTCTCCCCATTTACTGTTTGAAACTCACTGCAAGTCCTGGACCATGACCTGCTTCTCATTCCACCATTCCCCATCTCTCCTCCACCTACATGCTCTTTCTCCTCCATCCCCACCCCTCCGATAACTCATTCTCACCTAAAGACCCCACTCAGCTTTCCTCCAAAAGATCATTTCTTCTTCTACCCCTGCCTCTGACTGTTGACAGCACCGTGCTCTACCTTCTCAAGCTTCCTGCAGCCTCCCCCACTGCCCCTCCTACTGTGGGTCCCTAAGCTTTTGAGTCCTCACTGCAATCATGGCTAGTGGTTGTCATAATGGCAGGATTTCTTTCTCTTCCCACAGTGTGTAACACGTCATCGGATCCACAACAGGAGCAAGGGATAGGTTTGAAATACTATATAGAAAAGATGATTTGGAAAGTTGCCCCAGAATATGTGTGTGATAAACTAAATGTCTGTGCCCCACCCCCAAACTATCATATGCTGACAACCTAATCCCCGGTGTGTTGGCATTTGTTGGTGGGCCCTTTGGGAGGTGATCAGGTCATGAGGGTAGAGCTCTCATGAGGGGGATTAGTGTCCTTATGCAAGAGACTGAGGAGAGCTCCCTGGCCCTCTTTCCACCATGTGAGGATAGAGAAAAGTTACCAGTCTGTAACCGGAAGCGGGCCTCACAGTACCCAGCCATTCTGGTCCCCTGATCCCTAATGTCCCAGCTTCTGGCACCGTGAGAAATCCATTTCTGTTGCTTCTAAGCCACCCAGTCTGTGGTTCTCTGTTGTAGCAGCTCTAATGGACTAAGATAATGTCCTTCCCCAGAGAACCTCGGATTCACTGAGGACAAGACCACATTTGGAATCGGGCAGAAAACCGGACGGGACAGAGTGATTGAGCACTATACTTCTTCCCAATAGGATCGTGGCTCAAGGCGTCCTAGAGGAGGTGAACCTTTGCTTACAGGGCAGGGCAAGGTCTGAGCGGTGCAAACATGTGAAGAAGGGCAGCTGTCTTTCAAGGCAGCTTAAAACAAACAATGCTTTTTAATCTTCCCAGTAGCTGTCAGGTGAGAAAGATGCTGTTTATAGTCAAAATGTCTAGTTTTAGCCCCTAGTGGTGATGCAGACTGTGTTTACGTGATTAATAGCAGAACTTGCATATAATATCCCAAACCCAGCTGCCTGCTTTCATTTCGATGGGGGCAAATGGGCAATTTCCTGGGTCCAGTTACCCGAGGAGGTCCTAGTACTCGTTCCCTTACCTCTTCTCTGTGCCATTGTAAAATATTCAGGGGCCACTGTCTGCCTGTCCCTCACTCCTCCACATATTTGTCTCTTTTTCTCGTTTTAAATAATGAGCAGATGAGAAGAGTGTGAGGCAACATGTCTGTGAGCCTCCTTTGAAATCTTTTCTTGGTTACGTTGTTGTCTGCACTCCAGCACAGCAGACAACTCAGCCATCAAGAGTTAGGAAGGCAGAATCCTGGGCAGCAGGTGCCAAACAGCTGCACCTGGACAAGGGGAGACAAAGGACAAAGGACAGGAAGGCCAAGGCTGGAGATGACTTTCACTTTCAAGAGGTTTATGGCTCATTGAGTCATCTAAGCATCAAGCTTTCCTCCAAGACTTAAACTTCTTCAGAAAAGAAAAAGAAAAAAGGACAGGAAGGGAGGGAGGGAGGGAGGGCAAGAAAGGGTAGAGGGAGGGGGGGAGAGAGGAAAGAGGAAAGAAAGAAAGAAAGAAAGAAAGAAAGAAAGAAAGAAAGAAAGAAAGAAGAAAGAGAGAGAGAGAGAGGGAGGGAGGGAGGGAGGGAGGGAGGGAGGGAGGGAGGGAGGGAGGGAGAAGGAAAGAACACTAATCAGTTGGTTTCAAAATAAATGTCAAGCAAGAGGGAAACAGTACCAAGGCACTGGGATTCAAATCTAGCATGGGATGCATGCTTTTTATTTTCCATAAGGAGGTGGAAAGTAGAATTTTCAAAAAAAAATTTTTTTACAGAAATGTTCAAACATATCTAAAAGTGGAGAAAAAAGGATAAAAAATCTTTATTCATCCATCACTTAGTTTCAACCAGTTCTATTCTTTAATCAGAGAGAATCAGGCGCACATCGTGGGCATCAGGAGATTGGAGGTAGAACAGTGCAGGCAAAGCAACCGAGTGCTTTGAAGTCCTCTTCCCCTTTGCAGGGCGTACGACCAGGAGCCAGTTCCTTAACTTCTGGCCAGACTTCACTCCAGCAAAATATGGATGAGGCTATCCACATGTCAAGATCGTTGACAAATCAGGGGAAGCACAGAACTGATCCTGTAGCCGCCGCTCGGGAAACGGTGTTGTTTTGCTGTGGTTTCCGTATTCAAACGCATCAGGCAGTTATGCCCGGAAGACAGGCAAGAAATTGTAACGCAGGCCAAGTCAGGACAAAGGCCTGACTCTGACACATGTGAGATTTTCCCAATGTTTTCTTGGAAACAAGTAATCAATGGCAAAAAGCCTCAAGTCCATGCATGTTACAGATAAAGCAGATGCATTTTGAACGGCAGGGAATGAGGAAGGCTGCAATGATTTTTTTTTTCTTTGTAATGCTGACTAATTTTATAGTGACCAGTTAACCATTTACTCTCCCTAGAGTGTCTATAGTGTTCCAGCGCTGAAATCCTAAACACACTGGAGGCAATTGTAACCCCCAGGGGATACTTGGCAATGTCAAAAGACATTTCTGGTTGGAGATATTTTTAGTTGTCATGACGGGGCAGGGGAGTTAGTGGCATCTGGTGGGTAAGAGCCAGAGAACATCTTAGAATGCATAAAAAAGCACCACTACTCCCAGCAAAGTACTACACACGTCCATCTACTGTTACTACCAAGGCTGAGAACTTCTGACTTAACTCAAAACAGATCAAGCTTTGGGGTCAGACAGAATTATACTGAATCCCTGTTATGTGGTTTACGAGCTCTACACCTTCCTGTGAGTGTCTCCACTATGATTTGGGGAGGATGACACCCTCATTGCAGGTCTGTCTGCTTAATCGAAGATAATCTGGGGTGGGGGGGAATGTGGACCTCTGAGCCTGACACACAGAGGGACTCAATTAGTGGTCACTGTTGCCATTGTTCATTGACTGCTGCAGTGTGTGACATCGTGAAGAATAATCCTGGATTTCTTTTTTTAAAAAGTCTTGGTGAGCCAAGTGGAGAGCTGGATCCTAGGAGGAAACCAAAGCTGGTCTCTAGTGGACCATGCCATCCTACCCCAGAAGCTGGGTATGAAGGATAGGAGGCTGTCTAGGGAAAGTATGCTCACAAGCACACTGGATGGGGGTTGGTTATAAGTACATGGGACCGTTTGGGTTGGGAAATGGAACGTGTAGATTTTTGTCAACCATGGCACTATTGATATTTGGGGTCACATAATTCTGCCAGACCCTGCAAGGATATGCAGCAGCAGCCCTGGCCCCTGGAGGCCAGTAGCCCCCCCACCACACCCTCAATGCCCTACGCCTCCAGACATTGCTGAATGTTCCCCTGGGAGAGTTGGGAAATGATTTGGGCCCATGACGGTGGCAGTGACCCTCCACGCTCCGCCTTACAGGCCATTCCTAAAGCAGACATCACTCATAGGCATGGTCCTGTGCCGCTGAGTGCAGACCCAGACAGCTTACCCCATGCCCACCAGACAGCCACTATGGATCTGTTCCTTTGAATATTCGTACCCATCCTAACCTGCCCTCCCCTGTCTATGCCTCAATTTGCTACTCGGCAGTGTTTTAAATACCACCTGCCTCCCAGCAAAGTCTCCTGTGTGTTGCTGTTGTTTTTTTCCTGGATTCACAATTATCTGGGACGTCCATGCTTGACATCCCATTGGTTCACTTACGACAATCTTTCCATATGCTAGATATCATTAAGATGCTTTCTCAGAGATCCCTGAATTTCCCTCCTGTTCATTAAAATGCACGTTTCTCCAAGATGGAAGTGCTAGCCATTATTTTTCAATATTAATGTTATTGTTTTTCTGAAGCTTCTGTTGTCCCGTAACTCAAGGACCCCTTGTCGAATCCCATATGTAGCATGTTTATTAGATGTAATATTTTATCTCTCGGACTCAGTGCCTGACACTATCATTTCCTTCTTATTTCAATAAAAATGATCTCCTTCCTTGCGGTTCTGACAGGAGCTAATGGTTTTCTTTATCACAGGAGAAAGTAAGAATGAGGGAGCGCTAAAAGACAAAATGAACTGTATATATTTGTGCCTTAATTCAATTTATAGCATAAACTCCAATCTTAATCAAGTAACTTCATAACTTCAGATATAAGAACAACAACAACAAAAGCCATTGGGAGAGTCCAGGGGCCTCCGATTTTTCTGGATTTGCAGATCGTAGGTTTGAAAAACGATATCCAAACATAACCTTATGGAAACAGAAGGCACCTGCCACAAATACTTCCATGATTTTGGTATTCCTTCCTTCTTTCTGTCTTTTTTTCTTTTTTTGGTGTGTATATTGCAGAGAGGGGGGCATTTCTATCAATGTCATTTAATTAAGTGCTAATAGAATCCAGCATAACTATCACCGACAGAAGCACAGTATTACCTGTTTGATGACAATTCTTTGCTGCATGTAAATTCCAGGCGGATTCTCCCCAGCTTTGTAGCTTTATTAGGAATGAAAAAAAAAAATTCAGTGCACAATTAGATCATGAACATTTCAGCAGGGAGCTGAGAGTTTTATAGCAAATGCCAAATAATTATGAAAATAAAGGCATTTAAAAAGCACCACCCAGATACCATATAGAGATGAAGATATGGGACAAGTGTTGAAACCCTTGCAAATATTGAGAATTGGATTGGTCCTGCTTGTAAAGGCAACTGGATAACAGTAGATCACCCCCCAGGGTAAGTATCTGTCTGCATGTGTGTGGAGGGTCAATGTGTTTCCCTGGTTCAGATCACACACTCTGAAAATAATCCGACAAGGTTCAGGATCCTGAGTCTGCCACTGCCCCGCTGCGTAGCCCTGGCAGACATGCCTTAACCCGGGCAAGTGTCAGATCCTATAAAATGAGGACATGAGAATGTAGTCCCTCAGCACACTGTCAGGATAAAATGACATGTCTGAACAGTGTTTAGCTTGTGCCTGGTACAGAGTAAGAACCAATACATGGCAACGCCATTCTTACTCTATTATCTTGTTGCTATCTTTGGTCAACATTGTTACATTCAGCCCTGGGGGTTCTGACTTGGAGTGGACTGGAAGACTCCATTCAAATGTCAAATTCACCAGCCCTCACAAGGTGCCTGCTGGGGCAGTGCCCCATGGAAGGTGCTATAGGGAAATCAGAGATGAGTTTGACATGATCCCTGACTCCCAGGGGCTCATTAGCGCGGAGGGGAAGTGTTTGCCAACGCCAGCGGTTACATAGTGATGGCATATCTCTATAGTGACACTGGGTACGTTTCTGCAGTCCTGCATGCCGTGGTTTAGGTAGAAGTGCTACTTCATAGAGTGTGAGCCCCTTTAGGGCAAGGCAGAGGCCATTCCTGAATCACTTCTGCAGCCCCAGCGTCCAGCCTGGAAAGCTCACTCATATATTCCTTCAGCAAAATATTAATTGAGGACCTGCCAGGTAGCAGGCGCTGGTGGGAATGCTAAGTGATGCCTGAGGCATAGTTATGATCCCTGATCCTATGGACTCTGCCTTCTACTCAGAGCAACAGACAATAAATAACCAGACCCTCCCATCATAGCCAGCAGGGTATCTCACACAAAACCTCGAAATCTAGTTGGCCCTCACTCATTTACTGAGTGAATAAATGAAAGTAAACGGACACATGTATACAAAGTCATCTCAAGTAGACAATAGCATGCAACATGGAAATGAGATGCTCTGAGAGTTTTATAACAAGAGGACATGAATCGATGTTGGGGAAATGGAAGCTTCTAGAAGAAATGATGAGGCATGGGAATATTCTATTGTGTTGATACACAAGACTTCTGGTGAAAACTTCCCTTCAGCTCATCTGTGGTTCTTCTAGCCTCTCTGGCTTGTAATTTCCCCTTCTTGCATTAACTCCGTGTTTTGTTTGGGATGTCTGTCATCCGGGTGTGCAGACAGAAGATTGAAGCAGGTCAGGGACTGAGAGTATAGATATTACCCTTCTTTGGGGACCCATAGAGTTTGCTCTGGAGGGAGCTTTTGAGAATTCTGCCACTGAGGTCACCCTTGGAAATATTAACACGTTCCGTGCCTCTTCCTCATTTACCCACGGGTGGCACAAGTAACAGTTGTATTTCCCTTATGTGTCAAGCTCTGCGAGATCATGGGCTACACGGTTAGGAAAAACAGGCTCCACCGATTGCTTCCCCTGGCCAGTATCATTCTGCAGCCTGAGTACAGCCTTCTTGAAGGCAGTCTGCTCAGTAGGGCCAATGCCAAGTGGACTGAAACATAGTCTCTGCTTGTAGAGTGGTCCCGTCCAAGGATGGAGACACAGGCATTAGCATCTGAGTTCAATACACCAAGATGCTACAATTTTGGGCACAGTCTCTGGTTTGCCTCTCACTGGAAGTTGCCAAGCTCACTAGAGAGGTACAGAAGTGGGCGGGTCCTTTTCCATCATTTTAAGAAAAAAAAAGGCAACAGGGAGATACAAGGATATTTATACTCATAGATATGTAAGAGCTGAGTGCCAGGTCCACAGAGCTGGTGGGCTGGGCATCACCTAACGGCCCCGCGGGAAACACAGCCCAGCCTGGCCATCAGTAGGACTCTCTGCACTTAGGATGGGATTCACTCTAGCAAATGTCTGCTGAGTTCCAGTAAAGTTATTAAACTCAGTTCCAGGCTGATGATACACAAAGGAAATAAATTCAGCATGACCTCAAGAAGCTTCTGAGCTGGTCCATCCACTGACCGCAGGAAAATTTACTCCCTGGTGCTTTCCATCTCCCTGTTTTGTTTTGTTATCTACACTGTCTCACAGCAAGATCCCAGGGACAAAAATACCTATGATTATCTCAAACAGCCATCATTTGCTGATACCTACAAGGTGCCTTGTCTTTCTATTTTCCTGCTTGCAATCCTTAATCTGCATCTTCCTGGCTGAGTGAACTTGAGCAACTTACTATCTCCCCAGCCTCTTAATTTATCCATCTGTATAATGGAGGAAATAATAGTTCCTACCAGGTAGAATTGTGAAGACATGCGAGATAACATAAGTGAAATTCTTTTTTTTTTTTTTTTTTAAGATTTTATTTATTTATGTGACAGAGAGACAGCCAGCGAGAGAGGGAACACAGCAGGGGGAGTGGGAGAGGAAGAAGCAGGCTCATAGCAGAGGAGCCCGATGTGGGACTTGATCCCGGTACGCCGGGATCACGCCCTGAGCCGAAGGCAGACGCTTTAACGACTGCGCTACCCAGGCGCCCCCATAAGTGAAATTCTTAGCACGATGCCTGGTGCAGGTTGCCACAAATCCCTATGAATGAGGATAAGGCCCTAGTAATGATTTATCTTTTGCATTGAAAAAAATAAAACTATCAGAGACTGCTTTACTAGCACCACATCATCAACAGAGAAGTTTCTAGAAAATTCCAGAAAAGCATGGGGAAAATTGAAATGGAGGAAGGAGGAGAGCATATAGAAAGCTTGCTATTAGAATATATAGGAACTCAGTGACTACTCTGCATTTGAAAACTCCAATTCCATTTGTCTCGGTGGGGGTCTAAGCATCAGTATTTCTTTTTAAAAAGCTTTACAGAGAGGGCTAAAACATCCCTTCTGCCTTTCAAGAAACAATTGTTGAAAGCTTGTACCGTTTATCTCTACTCTCTATTTTAGAATAAAACAAAAGAGGGAAAAACATAAGGGGGAGTGGTGGGGTGAAACAGGCATTAAAAAAGGAAAGAAAAAAAGAATAAAGTTCATGAAAAACCATTAGAGCCAATTCAGTGCAATAATTTTCTTATTGAAAATTCAGATATGTGTAAACTGCCACTTTATAACATTCCATCCCAGCGACCTTGGCATTCTTCAATCTTTGTCGAACAGTTCATAATAACTTTCACTGTCTATTAATAAGACCAAAATATGCATTCTATGCAACAGGTTTTCTGTGTTGTTTTATATAATTTTCCAACTAGTTATTTTTCCCTAAAATGTAGCGCGAGGAGAAAAATCTATCGATCCCTCTGATGATTTTTCCATTTTCTTGTGGCCTAACCGCATCAATAGAACTGACTGAAACATTCTCAAAAAATTATCATCCCAGTGCCTTGATCATATCCGTAGGTGCATGTGACTCGGGTTTATTTATTTATGGACTCTTTGAATTATACTGAAAGATGAATTGAATACTCAGTGTCCAATTTTTCTCTATTTTCAAATTTATGTTCAATGCAAAGTATAAACTGATTTATGTTCAAAACAATGTATAAACTGAAGACCTCATTTCCCCCAGAGTGTTCATGTATAAATTCATTAAAATAACTCCCTTCCCCCACCCCAGTGATACTATTTATTACACACACAAAAAGGAGCTCTCTTCTGCATTTTCCCATCTTCGTTGACTTGGTGCTTCATCATTTACCAAATGTCTGTGAGTTGAACAAGAAGTGATGCGAAACCCGTCTTTTTTTCTCCTTCTTCTTTTTGCCTGGCCCAATCAACATAAGCACCAACAGAGAGAGGAAGAAAGAGAGGCATAAACATGCAAGAGGCATGAGGGAAGAAGAAAAACAAGGGAGATGGGAGAGAGAGAGAGAGAGAGAGACCAAGGGGGAGAGAGAGAGCAAGCAGGCGTGTGCCAGGAAGGAAGACTGACTGCGGTAGTGATGGATAACTGAAGTGAAGGTGTCAGGATGGTATTATGTAAATTACCAAGACAGCCAAGCCATGCACTGATGATTATAGAGCATGTGAGCAATGTTGTGGTCCCCAGACACTCGTGTGCCTTGTTATTTTTCTTCCCTCCAACTACCCTTGGGGTGGATTCTTCCTGACCCTGGTCCTTGGAAAAAGAAAGAAAGAAAGAAAGAAAGAAAGAAAGAAAGAAAGAAAGAAAGAAAGGAAGGAAGGAAGGAAGGAAGGAAGGAAGGAAGGAAGGAAGGAAGGAAGGAAGGAAGGAAGGGAGAGAGAAAGAAAGAAAGAAAGAAAGAAAGAAAGAAAGAAAGAAAGGAAGAAAGATCCTCCAAGAAAGAACTTCTCCTTTATCAACACAGATCTCTCAGCTCCCCCAGTCAATAAAGAAAGAAAAAAAGAAAGAAAGAAACAGTGGAGGGAAGGATGTGAACAGTCTCTCCTAGGCTCCCCCACCCCTTGGATGTCAACCAGATGTCTTCAAATGCCTTTTGTTTAGACCAGTGAAGCATTTGGCTTTATCAAGCATCTTGATTGTGCCTCAGTTTTAAGGACAACACCTAAAGGGGACAATCTGGCAGCAAAGAGAATGGCTCCGAACTCAGAAGATGATGAGAGGTATATATATATATATCTCCCCTTGGGAATGTATATTTTTAATATGCTAACATTAGGCCATCTGCATTCTTACTGGGGGAGGAGAGATGGATTTCATCTATGGGACTTCGTTGATTGCAGGTGAGAGTTTACAAGGTCACAACTAAAAGTGTCTTATACAACTTTGCAATTTATAGCCTCTCCCCAGATTAACAATATATGCAGAATGAAAAGGAATACCCCAACTAATGCTCAATATTACTTGGTTCTTATTCATTCATTTATATTCATGTGTGTAAAATATTTATTCACTACTCATTGCATACCAGGTCCTCCCTCCACAAATTGTTGGGACCGCAGATATTAATACCAGATAGATCTGGCCACTGAGGAATCCTCAGCCTCACGGGGAAGACAAATATGGAAAGAGATCATTACAGAACAGCATAATACAAGCTTTAGCAGAGTCCATAGTTATTGGAAAGAGTGACTGACCTCCATGGGAGGACACATTCGTCTGCCTTGTCTCCTCTCTTGGTCTGTCAGTCCTTGGAGTGAGCCTATCATACCTGTTCTCTTTAGTTCGACCCCAGGGCCTATACGCATGGCAGAGTAATGGCACGTTAGCTTGTTTTATGATTATTTCAAAAAGTGATGCTAAGCCGTAGGATTTAAAAGCAAAAGATTTATTTTAAGTATCAGACTAGTTCAATTATTCTGACTTTTCCTCAACCCACCTTCACTGAACCACTACTGTCGGTCAGACTCTGTGCTGCGGGGTGGAGACAGCACCCAGTCGGCCGTCCCAGCCATTGGGAAGCTCACTGCCCAGTGGAGAAAAGACATACTCATCATATAATCACATGAATTCACAAGTACACACTGTGATGAGAGCTGGAAGGAAAAATAGGGTTTGTTAGGAAAGTCTCCTGAGACCTCATCTAGTCTGACACTCAAGGAAGCTTTGAAGAAATAATGGTCCAGCTGAGATCTCAGCATGAGTAGGAGTTTACTTGGTAAATGGGAGAAGAGCAAGTAGGTCAGGCACCCGGGGCAGAGAGAGCACCGTGGGCCAAGCCCTCAGGTGAACAGCGACACACTCAACTCTACGGATTGAAAGAAAGCTGGTTGACTGGAGCAGAAGGAGACCAAGGAAGAGAGGAGCAGAGCAAGGTGAGACTGGACAGGTGGAAGGTGACCTGGTCCCAGAAGGCCTTGCATCTCACTAAGGGGAAGCTACTGAAAGGTGTTAAGAGGTCATAGGTGTAGGTCACAGATTGTAGGGGTAGGTGCCCAAGGGAGAAAACTCAATGTACAAGACCAGTAACACCACTGTTGATCTCATGACCACGAGGGTGGCTGGTTTTACCACCCCACTGGCAACACAGAGAGAAGTAGATGGAGAAAGAATAGTTTTTGGTGTGCGAAATTGACAGAAGCAAGCAAGTGAGTGAATTGGGAGGGCCAGCTAGGGAGAAAGCAGTTCCAAGAAAGAATGATGTTTTGATTCTGATATGCCCCATTGGATAAAAGAGTCATTGACATAGCACGTCATGGAAGCGAACCCATATATTGACTATGTAAGCCAGCCAATTACATTCCAGCTAGATCTTCAAATGGCCCCTTTGTATCTAGCAAACACTTGCCATATTTAACCATTTCAGGCGCACATTGCTAACTCCCTATGGAGTACCCGGTTTATTTGCAATGTAGGGAGGTGAGATTATGATTTTCATCTCTACTGGCTTCATTCACTCAGGCTTCCAAGACTGTCAATGAGATGAAGAGGTCAACCTGTGCCATTTCTCAAAGCCCAAGTGGAAAAGAGAGTCCCTCACAGGACTCTAATGGACTAAAGAACTGTCAAACTAGCGAACTGACTTGGGATGCGGATTGTGCTTTGTGTTTGGGGCTGGAAGACCTCCCTGATACTGTCAAGGCCCCTGGCCAGCTGCTTGTAGCAAATTAAGAAGCATAGCTACAGAATTTCTTTGAAATTATGTGACTCTTTAACACCAGGACTGCCCCTCCACAAACCCCTTATGCTGGCCCTCCTCTTGGAAGTGAGGAACTTGTTTTCTTGAAGCTGAAGGTTTAGCCAGATGGTCGATTTTCTGGGTGCTCCCCTGCTAACCCTCAGCCCTTTCAGATGGAGGGAAGGAACACATATGACAGCACCACTCCACCTGTCCAGCGACTCTCAATTCATCTTGGGACTGAAAATCTGATTTTAAGTGTTGAGAAGTTCACTTATAGCTTTTAGGTGCTGTGATTTCTTTGAGTCTCTTTCTTATGACTTTCCCTATGACGGGGTCCAAACATAGGATTTTGAAACCCAGAAATGCAATATAAGCCTTTTGCACACTTACTCCAGAAAGTACTGTTGATGTGTAAACTTCTCAAGCTGGTTTCCACTTGCTTCCAAGTGTCCCCCAAAGCTTCATTCATGAGCTCATGTCAGGATCAGGGCTAAAATGTTCTTCAGGAAATGTTTGTTTTTTAAATTGTTTTGTTTTGTTTTGTTTTGTGTGAGACCATTGATTCTAAGTCCTCATCTGTTTCCAAGTTCCCATCTTATCTCAGTGTCATAGCGCCGAGAGGGACACATGCAGTGCCCCTGCCCGGGAACACGCGACTATTATTTTTTCTTTTCCCATCAGCAGTAAAAAAGAGCACATCATCCAAAGTTTCAAAAACAATATAGTTTTTGAAATATAGTTGCCAAAAAGGCAACTATTACTATGACTCCCATACTCCCTATTCTCAAATGTACAAATGTAATATTGCATCTTCTCTGAATAATGAGCCCCTGGAGCAGGAGACACATCCTATCATATTTTTCGTTGGCTCCCCAGCACCCAGTCTCCTAACTGGCGCATAGAACATAACCAAAGAATGAAATGGATGACCACAGTAATACCAGCAAACTACTGATACTTAATAACTGTGTAAGGAAATGTATTTGGAAATGTTAAGTTATTACCATTATTGGGGTGCCTGGGTGGCTCAGTCGTTAAGCGTCTGCCTTCGGCTCAGGGCATGATCCCAGGGTCCTGGGATTGAGCCCCGCATCGGGCTCCCTGCTCTACTGGGAGCCTGCTCCTTCCTCTCCCCCTCCCCCTGCTTGTGTTCCCTCTCTCGCTGGCTGTGTCTCTCTCTGTCAAATAAGTAAATAAAATCTTTAAAAAAAAAAAGAGTTATTACCATTATTAGTAACTGTTTATTATGTGCCTCACGCTAAATGCTGCATGGCCATTGTCTCATCTAGTCACTAGAGCCCCCTTACCAAGCAGGGTCCATGATCAGCCCCATTTTCCAGATGAGGACTTTAAGGCTCAGAAGTATTAGATCACTCCCCCAGATTCACTGAGCCAGTTAAGTGGCACTGCCTGGATTCAAGGTCAAGTGTCCTTGCCTCCCAAGTCCGAGAACTTAGTCATGATGCCATAGCTGATTACCATCCTCTATTATCTCTTCTTAACGTGATGTGTTAATTAGAATCCAGCAACAATTTATATTAGTTACTATTAGCCGTAGCCATATGCATAGCATTAAAAATGCAAAACGTTCTCAAACGTGAAAAACTTCAGGGAAGATAGAATTGGAGTGTGCCTTTGAAAAAGTCAATGATGAAACCCAGTGAGGCAAAAGTGAGTCAAAAGGATATATTCAGGAAAGAGGAAGCTTAAATAAAATTACTGGAAATGAGTACTGAATTCATCTAAATAAAAAACTTGCGCCAGACCTCTGGTAGGGTTGTGATGGCACTGTGCATATCAACGAAGCACAAATATTGGTGTACTTAACGAAAAATTACAGAAGGTGGAGAAGAGCTGAGAAAACTTACGATGGTTAATTGTATCATCTATGGAGATGTATTAATCAATACTGTTGAAAACTGATAGTTAAATAGAAAAAAGTGGCTCCGATGTTTTAATATTTTGAGAGATCTACTCAAAGGAAATAATCTAAAAATAAATAAAATTTAAGTTCACAGAGATTTTCATGGAAGTATTATTTTTAATAAAACACAGGGAATAAGGAAAGTCTATACAAACAACACAGAGCAAAGAATAATTAAATTCTGGTAGAGTGGAACGATAATTGTAAAAACTGGGAAGTGCTTATGTTATTCACATAAAATGAGAAAAGCAGAACGCCTAATTATGTGCCCACCATCTTTGAAAGTACGTACAAAGTTGTACGCATAGAGAGACTACGTTTAAGGGTCACCCCTCACCCCTCCCCCACACACATGCACACGCCGATAGCTAGTGGCGGCCTGCACTTTGCTTTTTAAATTCCTTCTTCTAAATGTCCTGGGCTGAGCTTGATAATACAAGGATCCACAGCACAGAGAAGGTTTTTAGCAAGCATTCTGAAAAAGTGAATAAATGAGTGGTTTGTTTGCTTCCCACTCCCCCCACCCCCTGCCCACCCGCCATCTTTTTAAACTGTCATGTTCTTGTTACATTGCCTGGTAAGCCTAGAACCCAGTAGCTCTGTGATCTCCCTGCCAACATCTTTTGAGCTTGCTCAGTGGTTCAATCAGTGAGTGCTTTGCTTTCCAAGACTGGGGCTCATCTGCTCTGGCTGGAAAACAGGTCCTCGTCCAGGAAGCCCTTTTGCGATCATAAAGGTCTCCATCCGTGTATAAGCCTAGGGGTCAGATAGGACGTCCATGTAGACTCGTATTTTAATCTTGTTTGCTTTAGTGGTATGGACCCTCTGACCCTTGTGGAATCAGAAATAGAGAATCAAGGACATAAAGGACACCCGTTCTGTTCCTTAATCTAGTCCCTTCATTTTCCAGATGAGAAAATAGACTGAAGATGTTCAATGATTCATCTACAGAAACATATTGTGTTGGTGAGTCATTCGAATATCTACTTTTTAGAGGGCTGAAGTCCTCTTGCAATGTTTGTTTGAAAAAAATTTTAAATAAGTTGCACTTCACAGTTAGCAGAGGAGTAAGGTAGGTGCCCAATGGTAAGCAGAGACGATGCCAGGACAGCACCCAGGGGCTGTGGGCTGAGCTCTTGGGTGATGGGGAAGAAAGGGAGGGAGAAGGACCAGCTGATTGCAAAGCCAGGATCCAGGTCAGCAAGAGAGTTCTTAAATCCATATTGATTCCAAGAATCAACCATTTACTTGGTGCCACACGGCCCCTGCTGCACTATCGTTGGGCGAGTAGATGTGAGCCAGCCCAGTCCCCCACAGGAAGGGGCTCATGGTTTAGGGCAACCAAGTCAGGCCAGTCTCGGTTGTGCCAAGGGAAATGGAAGGTAAACCTCGAGTCTCTGATAACCAGCACCAGAGGGTGAGGGGCACGCCAAGCTCTCAGCTGGCCACGACTTGGAGAAAAGCAAGACAAGAAAAAGATAGTCTCAAGTAACTGTGTCAACAGATGAGACCCCAGTGTGTTCACCTCGCTATCCAGGCTGGCGCCTAGAACAAGTTTAAGGCCGTGGTACCTGATTTCTGGGGCTCAGCATCCAGCCAGAATTCTGGACTCCTGAATAAGGCATCCTTTCTCTAAAACCCTTTTCAGGGGCGCCTGGGTAGCGCAGTCGTTAAAGCGTCTGCCTTCGGCTCAGGGCGTGATCCCGGTGTTCCGGGATCGAGTCCCACATCGGGCTCCTCCGCTGGGAGCCTGCTTCTTCCTCTCCCACTCCCCTGCTGTGTTCCCTCTCTCGCTGGCTGTCTCTCTGTCACATAAATAAATTAAATCTTCAAAAAAAAAAAATAAAACCCTTTTCAGTTTTTAAAATGCGTATAGTACATGCAACCTTTGAATCTTGAGATATCCTAGGTGGGTGTTTCTATGCATATGTCAGTGTGTTCACAATAAAATTAAAAAATAACACAAATGAGAAGAAAGATATGAGAAATAAATGTATTTGTTAGGGCCCCAACATCCGCTGTGGCTGTGCAGTATATAAAATATTAACCTTATTGCTGGCTTTTATTTTAATAAGAATCTCTTGGACTAAATAATGGGAAGCAAGTACAGTAATATACTTTCCAACAATGCTATGGGCAGCCCCCTGGGACGATCAGGGGGGACTTGGTAAGTGACACTTGCACAGGTTTAAATTTGAAATTGCATTTAATTTGTATGTCCTATTACTTAGTTGAAAACATGTACCTCTAAGGCAAATGCAGACGGAAATGGGCATTGAGCTAAAAATATTTGAGAGGCAATAATTTGCCTTAATGGCATCCACACCTAGATGGGGAAAGTAATGAAGCATCTCAGGGGAGGTGTTTCTTTGGCTTAATTTGTTTTCACGCTGTTACCAAGTTGTCAAGCTAAGGACTGTACTGAGAGCCTGCGCCCGAACTTTTCTTTTGTTTCCACTCCTCTGGAGCACATTCGGTCCCGTGCACTTTCTTCCATTTGCTTATGCGGCATCCAGCATTTGGGGTGTGCTAGGCATTGTTCTAGAAATGGAGGGACACAGCCGCGAACCAGAGAGGCCCGGTGATTGGTGGTCAAGCTGAGCCAATGGTCTCATTCACGTGGCATTACCTCATGCCCTTTCCCCATGACCCTGGGGGTGGGGGTGGGGAGGCTGGAGTGCAGACCCGGTCCCAGACACTGGGGCTGGTAGTCGTGTTAACCAGAGACAGTTAGAAATGGCGAAAACACATGGGGAGAGGCAAGAATTCGCCCTTAGAAAGTGGCAAGGGTCAGGACAGGGAAGGTAGATTCTCCTGTCAGGTGCAAGGGACAACCCCAAGGGCACCGATGGAAGGACATGGGAGTGAAGACAGGGGCGAGCTCAGTCTACGCACCTCCATGGCTCCTCCAGGGCTGGGGACGCTCAGCCCTGTTTCAGCCCTTGCTGTGCACAGGGGATGAGGGACAGCCACCCAAAATCAAGGCCCACACTGGCTTGGACAATTCCTGCGCATATCAAATATTCAGCTGAGCATCTTAAAAACCAGCCATTAACACCGCACTGAAATGAAAGCCCAGCCTAAACGTTCCCGAGTTTACACATTTTTCTCCACTGGGCCAGCCATGCCGGGACATCAGTACAGACCTGTGGGCCTTCGTTATACCCTATGGAAGAGCTAAACTGGAAAATCCTGTTCCCAGAAGCAACCCTGAATTTCGCCGACTAGTTTACTCATGCTCCTTCCCTTCCTGTGTACCCACCCAAACCCTTTCTCACTAGTCACCCTGGGAGCTGAGGCTTCGGGGATGTGCCTCCCTGCTATGGGGCAGGCACAGGTGGTCCTAGGGCAAGGAAAGTGATAGAAGCACCCAACAGATGGGGTTCCTTCTTGGGAGACCCTGGCCCCTGCATGTCCCATCCTCCAGCCTCCCGTGAAATATGCCTTTCCTTTTATTTAAGCTAGCCAGTTGTTTCTTCTGTCGCTGGTAGCCCAGAACAGTGCAGACCATCGACAAAGTGACATCTTCTTCATACTATGACCACAGTCCACGCCCGATGGAAAACACCTCAACACTCACTTTCTCACTGGCTGGGAAGAGAGATGCCACCCTACATATGCCGGCAGGGTGGACACTGTCCCTGATTCCCCACCTGCTCGGTGGAGGGTCAGAGCCAAGCTGGATGTGAAACGGACACTGTGAGTTTGAAGGAATCAATAAATGCTTGCTGTCAATTCAATTCATATCTCCTCCTGAGGAAAATCACACAATCCCTAGGCTCTACATGGAAGAAAGGACGTAGAAAGGAGGTTCTCTCGTGGAAGGCAGGACAGCATCCCGGAATAACAGAGGATAGACTTGAATGAGAACAACTCAGCTCCTAATCCGACTTCTATCACCTATGAGACCGAAGCCGCTGTGTGACCCAGGAAATTCACTGGGACTGAGCGAGTCTGGCTTTCTTCATTTGTCAAACAAGGTTCGTATTATCATCCACCCTGTAGTGTTTTCATGAAATTTAAATGAGATAATGCATGTTCAGCACTCAGCACAATGTCCAGCTTGGAGTAAGTGGGTAGGAAATAATAGCCCTTATGAAGAGTGACAGTAGTGTATAATATCCAGACATATACTCTAAATGTTATTAAGATAAAAGAGAAGCTAGGCTTCCGAGATGGCCCTGCATTAGGAGCATTGCATGGGAGGTAGCAAGGGCCAGTCCTGGAAGTGGCGCTCCGCACTTCGGTTCCCATCCCCTTGGCCAAAATTCAGTTATATTGCCATCCCTGACCACAAGGAAGACTACGGAATGCAGCAGACTTCTCTGGAAAAAAAAAGAGAAAAGGGGTTTGGTGAACATCGAGAAAGTCTCATCCACCTAGAACCAGCCCACTATTCTACAAAAAGCAGGACTTGAACCCAAATCCAGATTTTACATTCTTGCACAGTCCTGCTCCGCTGCCCTCTCTGTTTGGGCAGAGAAGGGGCTCCACAAGAATGAAGGCGTGGAGGTAGAGGCAGGGGTTTCCACGCTGGTGGGAAGAGCACTTTCCACCACCGATGATGTACTTTGGTTCTCCCAACTGGGAGGGTTTTAGCGACACCATCACAAGTCAGGGAATCGTAGGAGAAACTTTTACTAGAGACAGTTACGGGTCTTGAGATCTTAAGCAAATGACTTAATTTCCAATTTGTATTTTTCTCATCTGTAAAGCAGAATTGCCATCAGAGAAAGGGATTCTAATGTGTCTGGAATTGGCCTGATGGAAAATAAGCGCTTAAGAAATGAAATCATGTTTTTGTGGTTCCAATTCTACACCAGGAGAAGGGAAAGACTTTTTCTCTCCCTCTTTTCCCTGCTGGCAGGGTCAGGGATTCAAGTATATTGGAACTCTGAATTGCTGGGTCAGACCTGTTTCTCACTCTGCCTGTAGCCAGGCACAGAATCTAGCTAGGTCTGGCCCCAACCCTTGCTCCTAGATCTGAGAATTGAAGTTATCTCCTTGTGTTCAGATACACTTCATTGGCTCCAAATCAGAACGCATAGACCATACTCCTGACTCAACAAGCGTATTCGTATCGCTTGCCTGTGGCTGCCTTCCACGTGTCCCTCAGACTTCAGCCGGTCCTGGTTGTGCATGCCGATTTTGAAGCAGGACAAAAATAGCCATTCCTCTTCCCCAGAACGAATCCATTTGCACCAAAGGTATAATGAGAACTGCAGATTTTGCTAAAGCTTTCATACCCAACAATACACTTTAAAAATCCCATCAAACATGTCCACTTGACAAAATCCCCTCTTCTCTGCTACATCATCGAAAGGATTCATTTCCCTACCCTTCCCTCATGACTCAGCTTTGATAGTTCCTGTCTCCTTCTGCTGGTCCCTTCTCCTTGAGAATCCCAACTGGCCCACCTGCCTTTGTGAAGAAAAATCCAGCCTTTTCTCTGCCTCTGTCTTGATACTGCTATATCCCCCCCTTCCTAAGAGTCTGTAGGCACCAAGGGGCTCACCAGTTTCAGGGCACAGAGTGGCTAATAAAATTGTTCCAGGCTGCATGCATCGAGGGGAACCAGGATTCAGCGAGATTTGGTATATGAACCAAGGTCGTAATTCTCCCAAGTGTGAATCTCAAACCAAATGCTTTTCTTTTTTAATCTCTTTATCAACGAAATCATTTGGTCCTTGCTTTGGAAACCAGAACTATAAGGTCTCTCTGTTCCGTCTAGTTCTGTGCTATGGAGTTGGGATCGTCGGATGCCACGTGCCTTCCTGGGTCTCATCACAGGGAGAGTTTGGTTTCCTCAGTCCAAAGAGTTCTACAGCTTTTAACTTTCAACTATCCCCGAATTCATTCACTGACAGCTTTTTTTTTTTTTTTTTGAAAACCAATCAATCAAAAAGAACACGTCTCTTAACGAAAGCACTTTAAAACATTTTAAATGCACACCTTTGGGTTCTGAAAGCCCACAGCGTACATTTTTAGCTCCAAGTGTTCCAGTTTGGATGGTTGGAATTTATTCCCCAGAGAAGTTTGCCCACATGGGAAACTTTCATCCATGTGTTCTACGAAAAAGAAAGCAAGTGAGTGACTTGATTGAAACGGATGGAAGTACGTATCGAAATGGAAGGATGTGTGTATTTATGTTGCCGTTTTACTTAAATTGATAAATGTTGGGATATAATAGGTATAGAGAAACCAAAATTAAATTACTAAAAGTGCTTGTACAGAAGGTTGTTGATGTGTTAAAATCCAAAGTTGCATTGAGAATTCCCCAGCAATATAGTTGCCCTTTTCTGAATATTAGGGAGGAAAAAAATCTCAAAAAGTTGAGATTTAAGACCTCCAAACTTTCATCTCTCCTTAGCTCATTGAGACCCACAAGTGTCTAATTTAATTTGTGGAATGTTTATAAATTGAACATGGCAGCGGGCAGATAAAAATTTGCAGGATGCTTTGAGAAATGATTGTAAACTGAAATCAGTGATTCTAACATGTGGTCTGCAGATCCTTGGGGAGTCCTTGAAACTCTTTCAGTGGGTCTGTGATGTCGGGACTTTTGAAATAATACCAAGATGTTCTTCGCTGCCTTTTTTTTTTTTTCCTATATTGACATTTGCATTGATGATGCAAAACAAGGGTGGGTAGCACTCTTGGCACGGCAGCGCTAGTCAAGGCAGTGACACCAAACAGCACTGGTAATCGTTATTATGCTTCCAGGTTTATTTAAGAATATTCTTCAAGAAACTGTAATAATTATACATTATTCCTGACCTGGAAGGACAGGAATTTATTAGTTTTCTACTGCTGCTATGCAATTTGCCACCGTGGCTTTAAAGCCACACAAAATTATTTATATTATAATTGTGCAGGTCAGAAATCTAACATGGGTACCAACATGTGATTTTAATCAAGGTGTCAGCAGGGATGTTTCCTGGTCTGGCAGGTACAGGGAAGAATCCATTCCCTGGTTTTCCCCGGCTTTAGAGGCTGCCTGCATTCCTTGGCCCATGGCCTCCTTCCTCCATGTTCAAAGTCAGCTGTACCGCATTTCTCTCCATCTCTCTTTTATAGTCATGTCTCCCTCTCTGCCCCCAGGCAGGAGAAGTTCTCCACTTACAGGACTGATGTGTTTAGGCAGGGCCTACCCAAAACATCCAGGATCATCTCCCCATCTCAAGACCCTCAACTTAATCACATCTCCAAAATTCCTTTTGTCACATAAAGCTCATGAAAAGATTCACAGCTTCTGGGAATGAGAATGTGGACACTCTGAGGGGCCATGACTCTCTCTAGCACAAAGCCTTTAATAATATTCTGAATGATGACACTGGAGGTATGCAGAAAGCACTTCTGCTACATGCCAAAACAGGATGGCAGTCTCATGGAAAGGTGCTAGTGTGACTGAGCTGTGAGCTAACCCAGTGTTTTCCTCATGGAATACCATTTTTACTTGAAGCAACAACTTACAAACCATGATTGTTCGGATCTTGGGGCTTGATGGACACACGTTGAAGTTTTTACTTCAACAAATTTGTTGTCAATAATAAAATTAGAGCTTTCGATTTAAAATTAGAACTTGGCGGGGGGCGCCTGGGTGACTTAGCTGGTTAAGGGTCCAACTCTTGATTTCAGCTCAGGTCATGTTCTCAGGGTCTTGAGATGGAGTCCCGTGTTGGGCTCTGTGCTCCAAGCTCAGTGGGGAGTCTTCTCGAGGTTCCCTCCCCTCCCTCTGCTCCTCCCCCCATTCTCTCTCTCTCTTTCTTTCAGTTAAATTAAATTAAATTAAATTAAATTAAATTAAATTAGAACTTTGGAAAATTTGTAAGTGCCATCATGAGCCTGATCCTTTTCCAATATCAAAGAATTTTCTGATAAGTTCAGTGGGAATATTAACCAAGGGGATTTTTTGGTGGTGCGTAAATGAATGTTCGGTATTTGGAAGATGTGCATAACTCAGTGAACCAGTATTTTCCAAATGACAGATACATGATGTTTCAAAGTCAATAATGAAATCTATCATTGATTACATTTAAAGTTCAAGACAGGCCAATAGATTTTAATATAACAGGGCATGAAAAGCTCATTGATATGATTTCGGATTTCACATCACAGCTAACTCTTTAAGAAACCACCACTTGTTGAGTTTTGGAGTAATATCAAAGAAGACTATCCTAAATTATCCGAAAAACTGTTAAAATATCCTTTTCTTTTCCCATGACGCAAATATGTGAAGCTAGATTTTTTTCACATACCTCAACCAAAAAAACCTATCACAAGATATTGAGTGTGGAAGCAGACATGAGAATCCAGCTGTCTTCTATTAAGCTAGACATCTAGAAAATTTACAGAAATATAGAATAATGTCACTCTGCTCGGTGATTTTTTTGGGGGGAGAAACCTCATTATTTTTCATGACAAATATCTTATTTCCATTACCAAATAATGGATTTGTTATTGGTATTTGAAAATGAATTAATAAATAGTTATTCTAAACATTTGTTTTAATTTCTAGTATGGTAAATACTGAGAACTATAAACCACATGAGCAAAGCTATTCCGGTCCTTAATGATTTTTAAGAGTATAAAGCAAGGCTCCAAAGTTTAAAAACTACTCCATTAATGAACCATGAGAGACTATGGACTCTGAGAAACGAACTGAGGGCCTCAGAGGGGAGGGGGCTGGGGGAATGGGATAGGCTGGTGATGGGTAGTAAGGAGGGCACGTATTGCATGGTGCACTGGGTGTTATACGCAACTAATGAATCATCGAACTTTACATCAGAAACCAGGGATGTACTGTATGGTGACTAACAATATAATAAAAAAACATTAAAAAAAATAATAAAAAAATAAAAATAAATAAAAACTACTCCATTAAATAATACCAGGGATAAAATTGTTAAGTAGAAATATCCCATGAGTTACTTCAACCAAGGAGATGAGGAGGCTATGTTTCAGCTTACTGGGGAATCCATTTACATGTAGAACCCAACTAAAGAGATGATACTACATACCCCCCAAAATGGGACTGTGTTTCTTTCAATGGTCAGTGTAGCAGCTGAACTCTGATCTGGCCAGCGATATTCCAGGTTTTTCTTCTCCAGATCACGTGCCACACCACAGCCACATCAAGAGCAAACTCACTGGGATAGGTACATCTTGGTCTCTGCAGTAATGATGCTCCTTCTTGACCTTCCCAGCCCTTTTAAGGCAGAGGTAAGAGCCCTAGAAATGTATTTAGTGTCAGGTTGTTGACTCATATAGAGTAGATGGCACATAAATGTCAAGGGTTTTGTGACATTGGATTATGTTGAGGTAGTGACTGGGGCCAAATACCTAATAAGGTGAATCAGTGGTGGTCAAGTGTCCACGGATAATCCTCAGTGAGTCTGCAGAGTGGTGTGCCTTGTGCGTGTTTTCTGGGAAGCGTTCATAGCAGTTTTCATCAATTTTTCAAGGAGACCCTCCAAAGGAAGTTTAAGAACCACTGGATTCAAGTTTCATTCACCACATCTTTTAGCTCATTTTTGCTGCCACAGCACTTTGCTTGTTGGTCTGTCACCACTGTTAACACACTCTGAAGAATGAACTGTGTTATAATTAGTGAGTAAGCCTGACCCAGTAGCTTGTGAGCTCTGGTGAGGTCAGAGACTGGGTCCTCCTCATCATTAATCTCCTGTATTTACAAATATAATAGGTGCTCAATAAATTCTGTCAAATTAAATTAAATTATCTCATTTACATTTAATCATATGTACATTCAAAATGATAAATTTTTAAATAAGTCCTACACAAATGATATACACTCATACAGATATGTATATGTATATACAAATCACTTTTATGTATGTAAAGCAACTGGTCCACGTGTATTCATTATCTATTAATTGAGCCCATGTGTCAAGCCCTAGAGACAAGTAGCTAAAAAGACATCCCTTCTACCCTTGATGAGCTCACCATAGAACTGAGGCTCTAAGTGTAGGGATTCACAAGAATAATACCTCGTAACCCAGGGACTTTGGAAAGCCAGAAGGACTTTTAAGAAGCCAGGAGTAGAAGGTCACCCAGCCTGCAGATGAGAGAGATCACTGAAAGCTTCTAAAAGGGAAAAACCCTTAAAAAAAAAAAAAAAACCCTCATGAGAGGAGGAGATATATAGAAAGAGGACCAATGGAGAAAGGCTTTCAGGGAACAGAAGACTTGCGTGCATTTGTAAAGAAACAGTGGCATGATGGCATGGGAAATCATACATTTATACACACACACACACACACACACACACACACACAAAATCAAGCCAAAAGCCCCTAGCTACAGAAGCACCATGGATTTGTGTAAAATTCTTGGACAAGTCCTTTCTACTAGTGGTTCCGCAATCTTCCCATCTGGATAATTAGTGGATAAGTCTAGATCCGTGGTTCTCACACCTTGCTGACCATTGGACTCACCTGGAGCACTATTAAATTAGTCTTGCTCAAGCTCCGTGCTCAGGGCTTGTGATTTATTGATCTGGATGGTGTCCGGGCATTGGATTTTTTAAAAGGCTCTACAAGTGATTCTGTAGAGAACCACTGAGCAGATTAGGATGTGATTTCCTTTCTGGCTTCATTCATTCGCTTCTCCACTCAATGTCTCACTTATTCTTCTACCCACTAATCACAAAATCTTATGGAATACCAGACATTCTACACTATTTTTGAGGTAGGAAACAGAACAGGTCCATCCCTGTGTTTGTGGAATTCACAATTCAGCAGGCAGTCAGGTCAATACGTCTCTCACTTCTCTTTGTCCCATTGTCTGATTTTTCCCACACCCTCACTACCACCGCCTCAAGACCAACTTACTCTAAATCCCTAAATACAGCTATCCAGTCACATTCACACCCATAGCTCAAAGTAGAGTTATGACCAGATTATTTTCTTATTAATTTGGTCCCAGAGAAATGTTAATGCCTTATTTCAGTGTAGAGGTCAAACATTCCCTTGGAGGACTTATTTCTTTGGTCTAAACAAAATTATTTTTTGTTTATTTATTTATGTATACAACATTTTTTCTAAACGTTGTTGACTTGAAACAATCAAACAGGGCAGCCTCCTGGCTTTGTGGCCCTCAGGGTAGGTCACTTGGTCTCCCTGAAACACCACTTTCTCAGTAAAATGGGTGTTGGAATCTCGGTACCTCTTCTAACTCCAGCAGGGAGGGCCAAGTGAAATTTGCATGCGGAAGAGCACCGTGCACACCAGTGCGTTGTAAAAGCATCAGTTACCAAGAAATATTAAGAGGTGCTATTGATCAAGCCCCATTAAGGACTGCGTTACACACTTTACACGGTTTACGGAATTAAAATCTTAACAACAAACTCGTGAAGTAGGTACCAAGATCCCCATGCTATTGATGAGGAAACCAGAATCCTTAGAGGGTGATTAACTTGTTCAAGGTCAAGGGACTGGTCAGGAGCAGAGCAAGGATTTTACTGTAGATGGTCTTGTTTGGGTGGCTTCATCAGCACACCATTCTGCTTCCCTAGAAAGTACTATTGTTCAACGAGAGTTGCTAGTTTCTCCAGGACATACCAAAGTCTCATCATACTGCTTGGGACACTGAAGGGCCCTGCATAAAGGTAGAAGGCATTGCTCAAAAGCCTACTCTTTGCACATGGGACCCCAGTTCTGATTGGAAGTAATGGATATCAGGAGTTGGGGACATAGGCACCCTGATCGATGGGCCCACATGAGATTCCAGGCTTCCCGAGTGTCACTCCACTGATAGCATCCTGGCCCTTGACTCCTACTGAGAGCAGAGCTGGCCAGTGTGTGTCCTGCTAAGCTATGGCTGTCCTGCCATTTCATGGAGAGCTAGCTTTGCCGCTGAGAGTGCAAGAGGTCTAGGAAGGGTTGGGCTGTCAGGAGATGGGGTGTAAATGTGAACCAGGGGGTGACCTGCCTGTCGCAGCCCACCCTAAATTAAGCAAATAACGACTACTACCCCAAGGTGGGTTGTTAGTGCTTCCCTGCATGTTCCAGTGAAGAAAAGTTGACATTGTACCTTTCCTTATCATACTCTTCTCCTTCATCCTGTTTGAAGCTCAGTTGTGTAGACTTTTTAAGGTCATGTAAGCAAATATGGTTTAAGGTCCTACTCTGTTTGATACACCGTTCCTAAACTTCTTTGAAATATTCTCTCATTTAAACGTCAGAAAAAGCTCATGAAGTACATAGGGTACTACCCATATGGAAACTGAGCTTTGGGGGGGTAACGTAAAATTTCCAAGGTTTCAACACTAGAAAGTGTCAGATTTGTTTCGGAATTCAGATACGCCTGAAGCAAATACCCATAGGCTCTTTCTATCATACTTATTCCAATAACTTTGCCATCACTCCAAACAAGCTTGAAATGTCTTTGGAATTCCTTTAGAGTCAATTTCCAAGCAAGCCATTACCTTACGAGCATACCTCACCTTTGATTAATAGCTGTATAACTAAGCTCCCATGTTTCAACAATGGCAACCTTATTGAAGTAAGTATATGGCTTCCCTGGGTGAATAGTTTGAAAGGCACAGATCCATTTAGATAAATGCAATCTAAGCCAACTCTGTCCTATAGGATTTTCTCTGATGATGGAAATGTTCAATGTCTGTGCTGTCCAATATAGTAGTCATGAGTCACAGGTGACTAGTAAGCACTTAAAATGTGGCTAGCCTAAGACACTCTTAACTCTAGGAAACAAACGGAGGGTTGCTGGAGGGGAGGTGGGAGAGGGGATGGGGTAATTAGGGGACGGGCATTAAGGAGGCCACTTGAAGTAATGAGCACTGGGTGTTACATGCAGCTGATGAATCACTAAATTGTACCCTGCAACTAATAATACAGTATATGTTAATTAAATTGAATTTAAATAAAAATGTTTCAGTGTGGCTAGCAAAACCAAAGAACTGACTTTTAAATTTTATTTCATTTTAATTTAAAAGTATAAATAGCTGCTTGGGGCTACGGCCTGTTGGCTAGTGCCGTTGTCAGCCACGTGTTAATCACAGCAGCAGCAACATCGAAAGCCACCAGTCCTGCCATCTTGAAGTCACAGCCCGTGTGTGCCATGAGATGAAGGAGTTAACTACTGGGCTTATTGGCCCATGCTCACATATTCTGTGTGGGCCAAGTCTCTAGTTAAAATGTTCCTCTGGGGGTGGGGTGCCTGGGTGGCTCAGCCATTAAGCCTCTGCCTTTGGCTCAGGACATGATCCCAGTGTCCTGGGATCAAGCCCCACATCGGGCTCCCTGCTCAGCGGGAAGCCTGCTTCTCCCTCTCCCACTCCCCTTGCTTGTGTTCCCTTTCTCGCTGCCTCTCCCTCTGTCAAATAAATAAATAAAATCTTAAAAAAAAAAAAAAAAAAAAAACGCTCCTCTGGGGGAAACAGAGACCTTAATACTCCATTTGAATTGTTGGAAAGAACTATAGAGTTATGGCTGGAAAAAGCCGGTTGCAGGTGGGAAGTGATACCAGAAGAGACACAGCTTTGCATTGGGCCATGGAGTGCCTCGGAGCCTCCTGATCTTTGCTTCCCCTGTCTTAACCCACTGCGAGCTGCTGCTCCGGAAGCTGAATCGATAGGCCTATTGTCACTTCAAAAGGGTGACCTGAGATTCAACACTGGACCAGCCAACGTGTGGTCTTTGAGCTGAGCATCCAGGAACCAAAAGGAGACACCATGTGTCCCAGACAGAAAGGTACTGGGGATCCTACAGAAGAGAGTAAGTGAGGGTCAAGCCTGGGACAGCAATAACCTTTCCTCATAACCTGCCTGCACCCTTCCATGTTAACATACTGTGAACGGAACAGAAGTGACAAAACCAATCCATCACCCCAGAGCCAACACAAAGAGGAATAGAGAGGTTAACAGAAATTGATGACATCCCCGCTGGAATTTTACACTGATTCGGCCAGCCCTACGATTGAAATAGACAAAGATTTATAGTCCGAGCGAGGACGCTGGCTCCTCTTGATTGCCTTGATTTTTTTTATGCGCTCCTGCATATTTATTCCCAAGCTCATCACCGGCTTGTAGCATTAGAATGCTGATTTGATTTTACATTCCAAGAGGAGCAGGCATTATGCAGCCATTTGCATGATGTGAGAGAAATCACCAGAACGGTTTCTGATATCAGCGGCCAAAATGATCACTAATGTTCACCTGCAAAAGCAGGATTGTGTAATATTTTTTTTTAAATTCAGATTTCCTCTTGCTTCTCTCAGTATAAAAATAAAAAAGAGGAATTATGCCATATCCTGTGGATGAGAAATTGTATTTTGTCCTGCCTCCAAGGGCTACAGCCGCACTGAGCTTTTATGAATTCGTTTGATATCAGGGCTTTGCGTTTCGAGTTCCAACACAAATCCCCCCCTCCCACGACATTATTACTGAAAGCTTTTATCAGTTCATTGTGACAGAAAATTGATTATTATCCTTGACGTTTGATGGATAGCTTTCATAAAAGGACCTTTTTTTTCCCCCTTTTTTGGATTTCATGTTGGCCTCTAAAGTACCCCCCCCCCCCCCGCAACAACAACAACAAAAAACTTTCTTAAGACACGAGAAGAATTTCTCAGTTCTCTTGTAAATCTTCCTCTAGGCGTCTGCAGTGGGGGACCAAGTGCCTAAGAAAAAAAGTTGAAGGGAAAGTCAGATCTGAACTTGCTGTTCTGTCTACCTTGTATCTGGCAAGGAGAGGCAGGGAGGACCCAAGAGATGGGCCCCTGGGACTCCCAGATAAGATTCTTAGGCTGATCCATTGTGCAGTTTTATATTTTATCACCATGAGAATTCTACCTGTGACCGTAAATAAGAAAGCACGGGGAAGAGCACTGTTTAAACTCTAGTCTGCATTCAAAGAATGTTTAGGTAACGTTATCTTTGGCTGTATCAGGTCCACAAAGAGTGTATTAACCAGAGTGCAATCATCATGACCCATTGCATTTGTGCAGCGTAACTGCTCTCTGTTTATCTGTCTTAACTTTGTGAGAAAGACCATCTTTTCCCTTCTCTCCAGGGAAGCACCTGAGGTCTGGAGAATGGAAGGATCTTGACAGAGGTCACCCAGCTCCTGCATGGAAACAACAGACCTCGGACCCCATCATTCTGACCTGAAATCCAGTTGCTTCCTCTACCTCTTGTCTCCTTCTCAATAGACTATTCTGAGAGAAGCATGGTAGGCATCACATCTGGGAATACATTTTCAGCTCAATCATTCACTCAAACAAAAGCACACAAGCACATACGTGCAAACAAAGGCCACGCCCAAAAAGAACAATCAGGTCGCGGTGAATCTCAAACTCCGTGCTCTTGTTTCCCTCTGTTGTTTTTCTTGACTTGACAATCTTTTTTGTGCTCTACTCCCGCCTCCCTATAGGCACCCAGGAACCTTCATGCTTTGTTCAAATTTGAACGATGTCCTATTAGCTTTTATTGGAGAATAAAGAGGTGCGGAGGTGCCCAAGTCTTAGAAGTCAGGAACCAGCATTTGGGGAGCAAAAGTTCCAATTTATCTGCTAGCAGATGTCACATTTCCCCTGCACACTTTGAGAGAAGAAATCCCAGCACATTTTCGAAGACTGGGGCTTCTAGAATGGTCAGCAACTAGCTCAAAGTTTGACAGTGGCAGGAGCAGCAAAGAGCCAAACCCACCTGTCCCAGGATTCCTTCAGCAGCCTCCAGTTCCATTCCGTACAAACACGCTTGCATTCCACGCCCCTGGGAGAGCCTTTAGGTTTTGTTAGGTATTTAAATCCGCACCACCCCAGCATCTTTGGAAAGAACTGGCATTTCTAATAAAGCAGGAAATCATTATTACGTAAAAGATCAACTTCTTCATCTGGGACGATTATGATGTATACACAGGAACTTACCTACTTAGGAAAAAACACTTAGGTTACCAGGGAACTAGAGAGTCACCAATTTTCCTTATTTTCCCCATGACCTCACTTTATGCCTGTCGGAAAATGTACTTGTTCCTACAGTCCCTCAGGGGTGTTATAATGAGAGCTGATAGTGTATTAGAATTAATAGAAACAGTAGGTGTCTAAGGGAAGAGGAGACTTAAAATAGTTCATTAAGTGTAGGAGGTAGAAAACTTTATTTGATGAATCAAATGGTCTTCATTAAAAGTGAACTTTTCCTGGGAACTAGAGATGCCACTTGAAAATACATTTTTTTTTCTTATTAAGAAAGAGAAATTAATACCTGATCATTATAGAAATTTTGGAACATATAGAAGTACACTCAATTAAAAAAAAACATACTTGTAATTTATGCCCCCCAAAATAACCATAATAAATGCGATTCCTGGCAGGATTTTTTTTCCCTCTTTTCCTAAGTGTTTACGTGTGTCTCTGTGAATTACCAAATAAAGACCATACACCAGGTATTGTTTTTTATACTTTTAAAAGAATTTTACTCAGCATTGCATCCAGAGTCTAGACATTCAATATTCTTTGAAAACTTGACTTTTAATGGCTATACCGTGTCTAATCATTTGGCCATAACATGCAACATATTTCTACTTCATTTAAGTTATCCCCCTATTAATTAACAATTAAGCTACTTCTATTTTTCATGGTGTTAATTAATGCTGTGGCCGTCTTTGATGCCTGAGCTGCATGAATCCCCATGTGAGGTAAGCTTTATTATTCCATTTTTCAGAGCGGGAAATAGAAGTCGAATATGTGATTTTTCCAAAACCACAGCGTAAGTGGTCAAAGGAGGGCCAGAACTCAAACGGTGATTTTCACTTTAGGGCCGCACATTCTAAACCTAAAAGGTCAGTAATGCTACTTGGAAGAATTTCTCAAAACAGTGCAAAATCATGAGCCTTGGAACCAGACATCCCAACCTGAGCCCGAAGAGAAAACCTAGTGCATAATTCCTTGTTTATCTCTCACCAGCTCTGTGTTCTCAAACAAAGGACTTCACTGGAGTCCCCTTTCATCACCTGTAAAACAGGTATTTTCACCCTCGTGGTGGTGTTTTGTGGATTAAATGAAGTATCACACATTTAAAAGTATTGAAAATGTGAAAGTGTGGGGTAGGCTTTCAATAAGTGTTGGTTTTATTATCTTTACTAATTATTGTTTAAGATAATCAGTAGCGAGTGGAGTACTATTTCCTCCTCAATGTCTAATAAGTGAAACTTGAAGTCTATCGAGCAATTTTTTTTTCTCCTTAATCAAATGCTTGGAGATTTGAAGAGACGGTAGCATAACAGTCTCCCCAAACTGAGCTCTCTACACACCTTGGACCCTGAGCCCAGGGCAGCTGAAGACAAAGGACTGATCAGAATCGCAGAGACGGAGAGACTGACATGAGCTCGCTCCAGGCCACTGGCGGACGAAACATCAGGAGGGGGATCCTACTTGAGGAAGTCGTCTACTTCTAAAATGACCCTGTAATATGTGGAACAGAACTGCCTGGATAAAATAAGTAACTAAATGCTCAACAGCCCCAAATCACCCCTTAATGATACGTCTTCAATCACAGGCAAATTTTAGAATTCTGGTTCCTCTGTGCTGACCAAAAAAAAAAAAAAAAAAAAAAAAAAAAGAAGAAGAAGAAGAAGAAAAGAAGAGAAAAGAAAAGAAAGAAAACCCCATATTTGTATCTAGATTTATGTAGATATATAGATGTATGGAAAGAGAGCCTGATACCCAGTGCTGTACTCTCCAATATGGTAGCCACTAGCCACAGCCACCTGCTGGCCACTGAAACATGTTGGGTCCACACTGAGTTGTGCTGTGCCCATAAAACCCACACCAGAATTCTGAGGCTTATTAGGCAAAAGTGAATGTAAAATATTTCACGAATGCTTTTTATTTTGATTGCATGTCAAAATGGTAATTTTTGTGTGTTAAATACATGCTTGAAGTCAGTATCACCTGTTTCTTTGACTTTTCTGAAGTGCCACCAGACAACAGGTAATTGCATATGTATCTCACATTTTATTTCTATCGGGCCTCACTGCTCCGTAGGGAGTATGTCATGTCTAGAGAATCTAGAATGACTTGTTCCTGTATTTCTAGTACACTGGGTTCAGGGGGTCCAGACTATTAGTGGGAGGAGGAGAGACCATGTTCTGAAATGGCCCCCAGGTGAGTCCCTCTCCCGGCAACCCACCCACCTTCTGGGCAGAAAATTCGCTGGTCAGTCCTATAGTCTGAGTAAAAAATGATGCATTTGTTTTCCAAAAGTGACTTTCAGAAAAGGATTGCTCTACATATGGATTTTTAGGTATCTGGAAAAATCTCTCAATTATTTAGTGCAGAGCAAAACAAAACAAAACATAGGTTCAGCCAATGTTTAGGTACTTTGCCCTTGTTTTAACCTCATTTGACTGTGGGTTCTCTCTTTACTTTTTGCTTCATAACAGTGTGGTCAGTTATCTTTCAAAGTCACTGTGAATTTCCTGAAGTGGAAGAGGTGTTTTTAAGTACAATTATTCTAGGATATGAAAGTTTCTCTTTTTGAAAATCATTTTCATAGCATAAGTAGAAATCAGGAATTCTCAAGTTTCTTAAATGATTGCTTTCATTATCCAAAAAGTTGTTGTGTCTTAAAATCAGGGGGAGTAGAGAGGAATTCTTAAGATTTTCAAAATACTCATTTTCTTCAAGAATTCTCAAGGGGATAATTCTTGAGTTGAACTGCTAAAGTAAGTACTACTGATGTGATACCTTTTAAAAAATTCTTGATATAAAGTTCAAAACAAACAAATTAAAACCAAAAAAAAAAAAAAAACCCCATGCAAATTGACAAAGTAATTGGTAAGCTTCAGGTAGTCTATGTTTAATTTATTTATTTTTAAGATTTATTTAATTCACAATATTAATGTAAGTACTGTGTTTTTCAGGTATTTTAGCTAGGCATGTGTAACTCAATTAATGAAATAAATGTAAGTACACATTTGACTGTTTCATCTTCATTCTAAAAAGTTTATATTTTCAAGTTTAGTGAAACCTTTTATTTGGATCTCCTTGCTGGGAAAAAGGAGGCACCAGATGTCTGTGTGTATATACAGATAGACAAATACAGACACATACATATATACGTGTGTGTGTATATAGATGCATATATAAGATATGTATACGTATTACATATGTGTATATATATTTATGCATATATGCATATATACAGAGAGGCACAGATTTTAAGGAATTGGCTCATGAGATTAGGGGCTGGCAAATCCAGATTTTACAGGGCAGTTCAGCAGGTTGGAGACCCAGGCAAGAGCTGATGCTGTAGCCTTGACGCTGAAGACTGGAGATGCCCCCCGTTTCCTCTTTTAGGGGGATTTCAGTGTTTTTTCTCATAAGGCCTGCCCCACTCACATGATGGAAAGCAATCTGTTTTACTCAAAGTCTATCCATGTACATGTTAATCTCACCTAAAAACATTCTCACAGAAACATCCAAAATAATGTTTGACCAACTCTCCAGGCACCATGCCCCAGCCATATGACATATAAAATTAACCATCATAAGATTCCTTTGGGATTTCCTTAAGACCCTATGTAGTGGGGTCTGGGGGTGAGAGAGGGGAACGTGTGACACACAGAAATGTAAGACTGCTCTTCAATGTTCGTCCTAATAGAACTGTGGTAAAAGCAGCAGTATTTTGAGTTATCAAAGCAGCATGGGGTTCATGCCTGTGAATCCCACTGCCCTGTGCGGCCCACCATTGAATCAATGATACATTCACAGAGAAGAAGGAGAGCAGGAAGAACAGAAGACTAATTCTTGAGGTTCCAATTAGACATTTTGCCTCTAAAGAAAAGCAATGGTCTTGAATGTAAGTATTTTTTTTTTTTTAGGTAAAAAGGGATTTCGTAAATCAAAAAAAAAAAAAAAAAAGCTTGTTTCTGTATCAAGGATGATGGTCAAAGGTCTGAGTCTAGATATTTCCTAGGAGCTATTTGGTAGACGGTAGATGGTGGTGTGGAATATGGCTTTGGGTCATCTGCTGTGTGACTAGGTCAGGAAACAAAACCTTGGCAAGGCTGAGAGGAACTGGGGTGAGTTGGATGAAAGGAGACCGCAGTGAGAACATCACTCACAGGAGCTGAGCCTCCCACCCTCAACCCTTTGTCTGTGACAAGGGAAACTCCCATAGAGACTTCGAGAAGGCGTCTGAAACATCCGGGTTATGTGTCACTCCCCTTCTGCCTGGTCCAACACAGTGCGCAGAAAAAAGAATGGTGGAAATTCAACAGTTGTATGAATAGTTTCAGTTAACTTAGTCATTGACCACTATATTATAGTTATAGGTCGTTCATTCTTCTATTCGCTCATTCGTTTTCTTCCGGGGCATATTTACCGTTGACAAAACAGCACCAGTCCCTGAGTAAGGGGTCAGCACACTGGATGTCATAGCCCTTGTCCCTAAAGATTTTGCACTATAAAGGAATCCAAAAATACACACGTGACCCTCACCCACAGCCTGTATGCTCCTCTTAGGCACAGGGCTGGACTTCCTGTGGTGAAGGAGGGCCAACCGGACAGAGCTGGAGAAGTAAAAATGGGTTTCCTCTCAGCTTCACCTGTTTGGACTCATTTCACTAGGTTTTCCTAGAAATACTGAGGACACGGTCTCCCTACACCCCATCCCTGCTTATGAATCTAGTTGTGCTTCACATGCATAAATTTCTGGGTCCTGTGGCCACCAGACCTTGAAATCGGTTACACGATGTATTATCAAATGCTTGTGCAAATTCATCGGAGGCCCGGCTATCTATCCTCTCTCATCCACAGTCCTGTGGGAATGAAAGGGAAACAAAAGATTCATTTCACAAAAATCATCACATTTACATATTTTTATCATGAGCTCAACGAATGATTTTAATTAAACCGTTTTTAAAGAGGGTAGAGAGGAAGAAAGGCAAGATGGTAAATATTTAACACCTAATCAAGGGGAGAGAAGCGTGAAGCTGAAACCCTCATTAAGCTGCGTGGATGGAGGGTGGGCTTTGGAAGCAGCCTGGTTCGAGCCCCCGCCCGCCCTTATCGGGGGTCGACACTGGGCAAGCTGTCTCACTCCCTGCAGCCTTATTCTCCCCATCTGGGAAAATGGGGAGGATGCCAACCTCGTGGAATTATCATCAGGTGAACCTAATGATATTAGCAACAAAAATGGACAACAGTTCTGGAACCGGAAACTACGTCCAGGCACCTCCCTCAGATTGCAGGGCTGAATCCCTTGTGTTGACTCTTAAGGAAGCTCCAGTAAAGTCCTCGGTTCACAGAAGAGTAAGGGAAATTAAGTATCTTGCCCACGGTCCCCCAGCCAGTAACTGGCTAGGCTGGCAGTCGAACCTTGGCAGTTGGAGTCCAGAGTGCACACTCTTAGCTATGATTTTATCTTGCTTAAACTCAAGTGCACACAGCCTCCTGATTTCTGAAGTTCAAGTCAAAGAAAAACATGTGGGAATACTTTTCTAGTTATTTCTACTATGACTTCTAACTGTCTATTTGTAGAGCATTTTACACAGCATGCTTGCAAATATTCCCACCCGAAACATCAAATGATCGGAGTTCAGAGAAGTCAGAGAGTTTGGCCAAAGGCTCCTTCCTTCTACACAAAGGCAGGCTCTGTGATATCAGGTCTCCGTAGTCCAGAGGCCCTGCTTCAAAAATTCATCTGCGAAGACCAAGGAGGCTATGAAGGGCAAAAAGAAAGAACTCCAGACTCCAGCCCTCGGGCATTCCCCAATCGTGGACATTTTCAGGAGGCAAAGCTTCAGTCTGCCTCATTCCAGGAGTCACTGGGTACAGGAAAGGAAGTCACAATGCGGGGGGGGGGGGGGAGGTAAATCAGACGGCACGGCCCTTTCCAGCACTGTTCTAAGCGCTCTGCGGAGATAATTGTATGGCTGCTTCTGCAATCAGTTCTGAGAAAATTGCTCCTCCCAAATTAGCTTCCCCTTATGCAATAATTTTTAGTTGATGGCATTGAATTGCTGCAAAGAAACTATATATATATATATATATATATATATATATATATATATATATAATCTTCAAATAATCAAATACTGGACAAATAGCCTCAGTGTAGTTATCAGAAGACAACACTTTGATACATGTCTCAACTATGTCTGAATAACACTCCCTACAAATAACAAAGTTTCTCCCTCTGTCTCTCCTTTTTTCCCTCCTTCTCCCTCCCTCCCTTCCTTCCTCTTCTTATTCTCTTCATTCTTCTTCCTCCACTTTCTCCCAGTCTCCTCTGGTTACTTAACCACAATACTGTCTCAACTTCTCACTTACTGAATCAGAGGGAGATTTGATCCTCCAGGCAGAGACCTATGAGAACAACCCTCATGCAACCTTTCATTTCATTAACTGCTTGGCATTCACATGGGCGTAACTACCACACAGATCTTTCTTGAGAAAGCTCACCGATGTTCACAAGTGGTAAGGTAGGCCTCCCTGGGCCTCCTTCCCGTGAGGGGTAGGGGACAGAAATGAGCTAAAACCTCAAAATCTTCCAAGAAGTGCCCGTGACCAGGGACACAACAGGTTTCGTGGGAAACATGCAGTTAGTTCCCAAGGGTTGAGAAGGGCTTCCTAGATCGCATCAGAGCCCAAATGAAGAAGTGACTCGCCCATGGTCATACAGCCAAGGGCCTCAGAAACAGGTGTGGCCCGACCTTCAGAATTAGTGTGCTGTGTGCCCCCCATGATGCCACAGGGCTTCAAGCTATAAAACACAGCTTCTCCTTGGAGTCAAACCCCCGGCATCTCTATCAGGGCTCCATCTGCCCGACAAGAGAGCCTGCCTCAGCAGCTTTGTGGGATACGGATGGGTACAAGGGCAGTGTGTTGTTTACAGAATTTCTCGTACTCTTGTATTTCCTTTGGATCTCATTTGAGTACACCACTTATACTTCCTGCTGGAAGGAGGCAGAGGATAAAAGCTAATGTCTCTTACTTAGCAATCTGGGACGTAATTAACAGGTTACCCCAAATGAAAGCACATAAGGTTTTAAACTGTGAAGTATGGGCCATCTTGGATGAGAGCCCCCAGCCAGAGGTGCGGGGCTCTCCAAGGTGTGGAATTACTGAATGAAATAGTTGTATTTGCATTACGTGCAACAATTCTGCCTACACTGATGTATTTCCCGTACGTGAGGTATATTTCTGTAAGTGTCCATAACAGCTTCACACAGGAAATAAAGGGAATATTTTTCTGTAGATATTGAGCAGGCCTATAAAATTCAAAAAATACTATATCATTTTAAATAAGATATATTAGATATAGATAGATAGATAGATAGATAGATAGGTAGATAGATAGATACTTGTCTTAATTTTCATACCTATTTTGCTAGACCTTCAGCCTATAAAACAGTATGTGTTCATGAGTGTCACTTCGACGGTAGACCTTCACAAATATCCTATCGATATCCCAAGGGTGTTCATCGGGAAACTTCTCCTTGACCGGAGGCCTAATTTGTGACCAGATCGCAACATCTGCACCAGATGAAATATGTCATCGTCTGTCGTCCAACCTATTGGCTGTCGCCTAGCAACAGGTCAATTCCACTGAGTATTCGCTGAAGTAGATTAGTAACATTGTTGCCATAACAACTACCTTTGTTAGTTAATTAAATTGATTTGACTCAGAACTGGCATTGGGGAACTATGTATGTTGTATGAGGTAGCGGTTGTTCTGATTCAACTCCGAATATCCACTACTGGGTTGGTATTATCTTCAAAGACGTCTTCTATCATTAGGTACTTCTCATTCAGGCTATGAAGTCACTAACTCAACTCTTTCAGTGATCCAGGAAGTTAGGCATTCTCTCTATTTTAATTCATTATTTTATGAATTTATTTAACAAATATTTATTGAGCTAAAAGGGTATCTTGAAGTGAATTAATAATGGTAATAGAACAAAGTATTTCTTGGGAGTGTTGGAGTGGTTCTCTATCCTGATTGCGAAGGCAGGTACACAGATCTGTAGGGGGGATAAAATCTCATAGAATGAAACACCAAGAATAAATAAATGAGTGCATGCAAAACTTTGTGAAGAAGAAGAAGAAGAAGAAGAAGAAGAAGAAGAAGAAGAAGAAGAAGAAGAAGGGGAGGAGGAGGAGGAGGAGGAGGAGGAGGAGGAGGAGGAGGAGGAGGAGGAGGAGGAAGGAGGAGGAGGAGGAGGAGGAGGAGGAGGAGGAGGAGGAAGGAGGAGGAGGAGGAGGAGGAGGAGGAGGAGGAGGAGGAGGAGGAAGAGAAGGAGGAGGAGGAGGAGGAGGAGGAGGAGAAGAAGAAGAAGAAGAAGAAGAAGAAGAAGAAGAAGAAGAAGAAGAAGAAGAAGAAGAAGAAGGAGAAGAAGAAGAAGAAGAAGAAGAAGAAGAAGAAGAGGAGGAAGAAGGAGAAGGAGGAGAAGGAGAAGAAGAAGGAATAAACTCTGTAGTTTACTTACTGTTGGACCACTGCCAGTGTCTTGGTTCTGATCATTGAAGGAAACTCAGTTAAGTAAGATGTCACCACTGGGGGAAACTGGATGAAGTGTGCGCAGAAAGTTTCCATTGTCTCCTCCTTGGTTGCTTGGTGGAGATGAAGGGGAGAAAGGGGATTGGGGAGGAGGGTATGGATGAAGATCAGTGTTAGGGGAACATAGGATATGGGCTATAGAATTTGGCAGGGCCAGTGTTTCAAGTACTTCAAAGTCGAATGGTCTGAAGGCTTTGTCCCAAAGCCCAGCAGTTTCCCAATTGTCTATGTACAAGACTAGCCAAGGACTTCTAAATGCAGATTCCTGGGCCTGGGGTCAAGAGACCATGATGGAGTAGGACTGTCACCAGTCTGCTAAGTGTCCTTTTTCCTACTGAGACATGATTGGCAGGTAGCATTGTGTACGTTTAAGGTATAGAATGCATTGACTGAAACATCTACACGTTGCAACTGGTCACCACCACAGCTTTAGCTAACACGCTATCTATCATGTGACATAATTATTATTTCTTTGGTATGGTGTGAACACTTAAGACCTATTCTCTTTGTAATTTTCATGTATATCTACACACAGAAAAATGAAATTGGGCCGCTATTTTATGCCACCAACAAAAATTAACTCAAAATGGCTTAAAGGCTTAAACATAGCCCCTGAGGCCGAGCACTTGTGAAGCATGCATGAGAAGACACAGCTACAGGAAACGAAGTTCTGGGGAAGGGCAAGGAGCAAGCAAGCCTCACAATCCCAACTGCATCTTAACAAAGTAGCTAAGCTCACATCTACGTTCTTCCTAATCATTATACATTGCTAGGGTCGATGATTTGTGGGGAAAAAAAAAAGTAAACAGGAGAATTTCATCCAGTGTCCCACCATTGAAAGTCTGACTCTTCACTTGTTTTGTGTGTGTAAAGACTGTACAACCAGACCCAGCCTCTCCTTTCCATGCAGCAGGCACCATGTCCCTCGTACTTTCAGGGGCCTTGGGAATACATACCCGCAGAAGACAAGGTGTGCTAACGCAAGGAGCTCTAGAAAAATCAGCATGGCGATATCTAGAAACTTAGAGCAAAGGATGTTCAGCTTATTATTTTTATTTCAGCCACAACTGTGAAATAACCCAAATGTGGAACAATTAGGAATTGGTTGAATAAAGTATGTGATGACCACACTGTCATCACTTAAAATTATGTTACACAAACACAGGATGGCATTGTGGCTTTTGTGGGCCCTAGGCACCTTTGCCCTCATGGGTCCCTTCCCCCATAAAAATATCATGTATACACACACACACACATATAATATATTTATAGACATATATATAGTATATATTTATAGATCTACATTACATATGTAGTATATGTTAGTGCATATATAATATAGAGACATTGTATTATAAAAATGCATAAAATATCAAGAATATAAACATATACGAAGTATAAATGGGTGAAGGGTATTAGGAGGGCACTTGTTATGATGAGCCCTCGGTGTTGTATGTAAGGGATGAATCACTAAATTCTATTCCTGAAACTAATATTACACTACATGTTAACTAACTAGAATTTAAATAAAAATTTGAAACAAACAAAAAAGAATATAAACATATATGAAGTATTATATGTTTATATATTCTTATATATTAAATATTTAATAGAATAAAATGTATCATATATTTAATATAACAAATATATCATATATTTTATATAGATATATAGCTATATGTAAGATATTAATATATACAATATATAAAAATATAGTATAATAAACTAAAAATAAAATATAATAAATTAAATATAAAAATAAAGTATAATAAACTTTATATAAAACTTTATGTAAAACATATTTTTATATAATATATACAAATAATGTATATTTCAGATATAATATATATAGTGTATTTATGGATCACAAAGTATGTTTTATGTAAAAATATGCAGGGGTGCCTGGGTGGCTCAGTCTGTTGAGCATCTGACTCTTGACTCTTGATTTCCACTCTCTCGTGAGAGATGGAGCCCTATGTGGGGCTTCCAGCTGGGTGTGGAGTCTGCTTAAGATTCTCCTTCTCCAGGGCGCCTGGGTGGCACAGCGGTTGAGCGTCTGCCTTCAGCTCAGGGCGTGATCCCAGCGTTATGGGATCGAGCCCCACGTCAGGCTCTTCTGCTGGAGCCTGCTTCTTCCTCTCCCACTCCCCCTGCTTGTGTTCCCTCTCTCGCTGGCTGTCTCTCTCTGTCAAATAAATAAATAAAATCTTTAAAAAAAAAAAAAAAAGATTCTCGTTCTCCCTCTCCCTCTGTCCCTTCCCCCCACTTCATGCTCTCTCTCTTTCTCAAATAACTAGAATCTTTAAAATATATATATTTTATATATATCTTAAAATATATATTTTTATATATCTTAAAAATATATATTATATATAATACATTATATTTAATTATATAATATTTAAATATAATAATATAATGTATATAAATTTAATATACATATTATATTTATATAAATCGTACATCTATAATATATTTTTAGATAATATGTATTAACTCACTTACAAAGTGTTATTAATATGTATCTTTACTGGGGCACCTGGGTGGCTCAGTCATTAAGCATCTGCCTTTGGCTCAGGGCGTGATCTCAGAGTCCTGGGATCGAGCCCCACATCGGGCTCCCTGCCCTGCTGGGAGCCTGCTTCTTCCTCTCCCACTCCCCCTGCTTGTGTTCCCTCTCTCACTGGCTGTCTCTCTCTCTGTCAAATAAATAAATAAATAAAATCTTTAAAAAATATGTATCTTTATCATTCAAATTTATAATATATGAATTTGTAGTAATTTTAAATAATATATATCCTATAATAAATACTATTTTACCATATGATATATATTAGTATATAATTATATTGGCTATAATTATATGTAATTATAACATATATTACATGTAATTATATATCACATATACACATATATATACTGTTTATGGAGGAAGGGGTTTCCCTCCGGCACAACTACTCAACTCTGTTCCCTTAGCGGGGAAGCAGCTGCAGACAGCCCTAAAGGGATCAGTGCGGCTGTGTTGCAATAAAACTTTGTTTATGGACGCTAAACTTTCCATTTCATATAATTTTCCTATGTGACAAAATATCCTTTTTAAAAATTCTTCTTCACCCCCTGAAAACCGTAGAAGCCTCTCTTAGTGTCTCATTCACACACCACCGGGCAGTGGGTTGGGTTTGGCCCTGGAGCCTCAGGTGGCGAACGCCTGGAGCAGAGAATGAAGTTTTCAAGGGGCCAGGCCAGGAGGTGGCCGCCAGGATCCCGCTCACTTCCCACTAGCTGGAACCTGTGACAGAGTCCCCTGCCTGCACTGAGGCAGGAAATGTGTGCAGGGTAGGTGGTGCTGAGAAAGGAGCGGGAGTGGGTCTCCGGGAACACTCAGCAGTCCGCGTACCCACGCTCAGGCACACATACTGAAATATGCACCCTCTGACCTGCACACGAGAGTGTGCACTTCACCTGAGAAGATGAAGCTTACAGGGCGCTCTTCCATGAGGTTTACCCGGGGCGACCAGGCAGAATCGCAGGCTCCTGGGTTCTCTCGCTGTCCCTTTGACTTGGTCCCACTCCCGCCTCAGCCACTGGGCTCCCTGCACTTGGAAAGCAGCCACGTGCCTTCATTGATCTCACTGTCCGCCAGTCAGGCTTCCACTCAGCCAAATACACTAGCAAGTCTCAAAATAAGATTGCTTTATAACCTGAATTTAATTAAAGGGGGACGAGTAAAGCGCGCCTTTCTGTGGCTGTGTTATCTCTCATTTCCCCTTTGCACCTGTCGGAGATCACACTCACCTGTCTGTGGCTCCGCAGAAGAGTCAGAGAACGGCATCGTGATAAGAAGTTGAAGGTCTTGGCCCAGCCACCCAAGGACCTCTACCCACAGCCAATCTTGTAAATTAGTTGTGACTGTTTCCCCTGATTGTCTAGAAACTTGTTTTCAGAAAGTCCTAATTACATTTTCTTGATAAAATATTAAATGAATTGCTTGGAATAATGTGCAGTTTCTCAGTCTGTGATTGATTTAAAACCCAAATACAGCACACTGCATGAATCTGCCGTATGCGCCGAGCTGGAGCCCTTATAAACAATGCCAGGGGAGACAGTAAACCTGATGACTAACTCAGAATAAAAGAAAACTAGAAACCAGGACCAAACACAATACCGAAATATAAAGAACTCTAAATTACAAGGTACTACGGCATGGGCCACTGAGTACTCTATAATTCAAGATGCTATCTCTAGAATGCTAATTCTGCCCACTCTAATGCTATCTAACCCTCTGTCCAGGAGAAAAAACAGCTACGTTTCTACCAATTTATTAGTGATTTTTTTCTATTTCAAAAAAATTTAACTGATGTTCAGTCTAGTAAAAGTCTCAGGTATGAGTTGCATTTTTAAAATAGCTTGCTAATCTTGGAGCACCTGGGTGGCTCGGTTAAGTGTCTGACTTCAGCTCAGGTCATGATCTCAGGGTCCTGGGATCAAGCCCCATGTTGGGCTAGCCACTCAGCAGGGAATCTGCTTGTCTCACTCCCTCTGTCCTTCCCCCTGTTTGTTCTCTCTCTCTCAAATAAAGAAATAAAATCTTTAAAAATAATAATAAAGAAATAAAAAACATATCTTGCTAATCTTAACTATATATGTGGAAGGTAGTCGATGCTATGTGAACTAGTCAGAGAGCAAATCCTATGTTGAGAGCACGAGCTGGGAATTCCCCAAGTGAAGGAGGTAGAAGTCAAGGTGCAAGGGTCAGTGGTACCTCAAATATCCACCCTGAACCCCTTCCTATTGACTGTCTACCAGCATGGCCCATAGGCTTCCAATGACTCTATCAGATGTCTCCTGGATGCGTTTCTTCTCCTCCACCCTTACTCATCACATGCCAAAGGTGTAGACCTCCCTTTCTACCTCTTCACCATCTGCTGAACAAGGCAACTTTTATTTTTGTTCTCTCCACCCCCGTCTGAATGGCCATCTTCTTGCTGTATTTATTCTTGCTACCGTCCAATCTGACAATGCTTTAGAACCAGAGATCGCTTTAGAATGCAAATCTGATCAGGCCAAGCCATTTCTTGGCTTTAAATGACTCAGTGTCTTCCTATGGCTCTCAGGATAAAGTGGGGTGACCAGATACCCCAGTTTGCCCAGTATAGTTTCAGTTTATGCCTGTTGTCCCACCATAGACACTAACAACACCCACTTTTACTTTTAGTGCCTCAAGTGTCCCTGTTCAAATGAGAAGTTAGGGTCATCCTAGTTTGTGTCTAATATCCTTACCGTAGCTTACCCCTTCAGCCTGCTTGCTCTCTGCCCTACAGACCACTGCCCTGTAATACTCCGGTCTCCTGCAAGTGCTTTGAAAATTGTATGCTCCTCCCTGACACAGGTGTTGCTTCCCCATATGAAATGCAATGTGCCTCCCCACCCACCCTTTCCAGATGTTTGCCTGACTCACAAGCAGCCCTGAGGGTAAAACTTCCTGAACCCCCTGGTTAGCTTCTCCTATTACATGTTTAACTCATTGTACTTATTCTTAGCACTCACCACACTCGACTAGCTACACTAGTTTTTTAGAAGTATGCGGCATCTATCATTTTCTTCTCTGGAGGATAAGTTTGGTGAATGCAGAAAACCACACAGATGCTGCTTATTGACATCATTGGGTCTGGCATATAATAGATGTTCAATAAATATTTACCAAATGGATGAATGAATGAATGCAGATATGAATGAATAGATGATTTTAGTTGGAGGTGAAAAATCTAACTGCATGGCATCTATAAATGGATATAATTTCATGAGGACACAACTTGCCACCTTCAGGAAGAGAATACTTGGGTGTATGTGTACAAAGGGGTTCATCTGAGAAAAAGAAATGTTAAGGAAAAGCTGGGAAGAGGAGGTGAGTGACTGAGGGAGAAGGATGGCAGATCAGAGAGGAAAAGCAAAATCAAAAGTATGTCACACAAAATTTGTTTCCTTGCCTCTGCACGAGGGTGATGCAATTTGACCATGTTTCAAAATAACTTTGGAACCAGGCACACAGCTAAGGAAATGTGAAGTGTTCCAGCCTGAAGTGGACACCAAAACAATGGGAGAGATACTGCTCAGATGGAATCCCCACTTCTTCCACCCTGTCCCCAAATCAGCCCCTTCTAAAGTCCATAATTTTAACTTAAATGAGACTAACGAGGTAATTTGGAAGCCAATAGAAAAGCTTCCACTGCCATGCTAAGCGAACTGAACTTTTGCTTGTAAATGCCAATGGTCACTCTGAATGCTCTTCAGAAGGTTCACGCTGTTTAGAAGCTGGAAACCGATTAGTAAGTAGGGTTTAGGACAGCATTATCCAATAGAACTTTCTGTAGTGATGAAGTGATGAGATGTTCTGTATTTTCACTGTCCAATATGGTAGCCAGGAGCCACACGTGGCCACTGAGCGCTTGAAATGTGGCCAGTGTGACTGAGGAACTGAGTATTGAATTCTATTGCATTTAAATTAATTTAAATGTAAATACGGCTGCCATATTGAACAAGACAGGTTAGGAGGCAATAGCCAGAGGCAAGAGTTGGAAAGGCAAGGTTCTGAAGGAAAGACAAACAATGTGAAGGCCAACTGAAGGAACAAAAGGAGACGTGTACAGGATGTGCTTCAAGACTAATTGGGCAGTGCTCAGGTGGAGGGGGCGGGGATCATGGGAGCGGAGAGAGGGGAGCAGGAAGATAAGGAAGCAGGCCTCTTACTCTATCATTATCCATTTAACTGGATAAATCAGCCCTGACAACTGACATTGGCTCAGTAGTAAAACCTGGGCTCCAGAATTTCCTTTAGTCCGTGGGATGGTTCTTAGGCAGGTCCTCAGGTCAGAGAATGGGTGAGCCCCTGAGGCCACGGGCCGGTGTAAATCAGAGGCCTGGCCTTCGGGCTGAAAGGTTAAGACATTGTGGGGGAGGCCAAGTGTTATTTTACTGGTTTGTAGGAGAATGTGTTAAGCCAGTTGGAAATTGCTTTAGTATATTACATAACCTCACGGGCTAGGGCAGGGATGCTTTCTGAGTTTAGGATGCCGAGTTGAAGTCAATTTCGTGAAAGCTGACAGATTAAGCAGGCTTCTGGTTTTTGTCCTTATTTCTCTTTGAACTTGCAAGCCATCTATCTTAACACCTCTTAACACGTTCTCTGACCTGATGTTAGCATTCTAACATCAATAGAATAGGTATAATAACGGCATTGACCTTGTAGTATTGTTATGGCAATTAACTAGGAATGTTTATTTCATACCGAATGCAGAGTAGCTGCTCACAAAGTCTGTGTGTGTGTTTTATATTTTCCTCTTAATGTCCTCTCGTGAGCTTTGTCTACAAAGACGTTAGCCATCCTCATAAAGTGCAGATGTAAAGACAGTGTTTCAAGATTATCAGCAAGAAGTAGACTTTTCGTTTTGGTCTGAGTGTAGTTGTTACATTATTTCTTCTGCTGTGTGACAGTAGAAGTTGCTAAAACTAACAGAAAGAATATGTAATCAACGGTGGATACTGGAAATAATAACAGCATTACTAATTACTAATAACTATAACAGTAATAATCATGAAATAAAATAATAAATGGCCAGAGTAGATAAGATTCCATCTTCGTATCCCCTGCAGGCTGAGGCAAGAAAGCGCAAAGATTATTTCATGTCTGATGCCTGCTGTGAATCAGGCTCCGTCCCTTACTGGGGTATCTCATGCCATCTTCCCCCAACCTTCTGGGAATTTCTTAGAGCACAGAGGAGAAAGCAGAGGAAGGCAAGGACAGGCCATCCAAGGTGAGTAAGTATTGCTAAGAAGTTAAGACTTTGTGAGAAGACAAGCATTGCACTTCCACTACAAAAGATTAAGTAAGGAAATGGCTTGCTTGAACAGAGAAGGACATGGAGGGAAGATTCTGGAACTCAAGCATCATAGAAGGCTATGTCTTTTGCCTTTAAGAAGTTACAATCTCTTGTGTGTTCATGGATGATCTCAAGTCATCTACATTCCACCACTCAGGCTGGGAAAAGAATGCAGGTGGGGAGAATGGCAGGAAGGCTGCTGGAACAGCCGACCCAAGAACAGCTGAGAGCAGAGGGATTGGATCCGCAGGGGTGATGAGGAAGGCTGGACACATGACGAAGACACTTTGGAGAAAGACATGGCAATGCATCATCATGATTTCTACATTTATTTATTGTGCATTAAAATGAATAAAGAAGAACAAGATTTTCTATTAATACATACTTTTACTCCAAAAGATCACTCTAGGTTTAACAGTACTGACTCTTTCCTTCCCACTTGCCAAATTTTTCTTATAGTTAAAGCCAATCTTCTTTTGAGCTGGCATCACGGGTGACAGCAAGTTAGCCTTCTCTGAATTACGAGGAGTCTACAGATCACTCTTCCCTTGCCTGTGTGAATTATTTGCTATCTCAGTAATTCAAAATCTTTCTTCTCTTTGGCTGGGACTGGGAGCTCCACGAATACCCAGATGATGTGACTCTGGGCTGTCCTTTCTCATTCCCACCCTCAAGGTGGCTTCCTCCCATCCAGTCATCCTTCATGGTAGCCATCCCTAAGCTTTCCAGCTCACTTGAATTTCACTTTCTGTGAGATAATAAGACACACAAGAAAGTTCTCCATAATTTGTTTCTCAATTAGCATATTACTTGGACTCAACCATTCCTTGAAGACCACCTTCGTCTATAATGTTTACGGAAACTAAAAGACTACCCAAAAAGCTATAAACTGTCTTCCTAGAAAGAAATGTATATTGGCACTCATCCACAAAATTATGTAAAAATTTGGGAGATTTCAAGACCCTCAAAACACAACTATGAATCCTTTGCCAAGTCAAGACTCCACATTTTCCAACTTCCGATTGGATGCTCTTTCTTTGGAATAGATTGTATCATATGTGTTGGGGTTACATCCCTAACTGAACTCTAAGTGCCCTGAAAACTATGAAAATGGCTTTTGCTACTTGGCTTCTCTGCCCAACTTTTCCCCGTCTTACTGATAGGATTTAAGGTGGTACTAGACCTGAGCTGGTATCCTAGATCCATCGGATATCAGCTGGGTAATCCTGAGCACATCAATGAGCTATCGTCAGGGTCAATTCCTACACCCGCCAATATGAGCCGTTGTGCCTAACATACAAGGTGGTTTTGTAATCGTTTATTGAAAACATCCAGCCATGCACGTGGCCCATAGTAGAAACCCCTTAAATGTTAGTTTCACTAACCTCAAGAAAATTTTTCAATTAAGTAAGGCCTTGAAAATGCTGCTGATGTCTGTAAGACCAGTCATGGAACAAACACAGAAATAACTAGAAGTAAAATGAATGTAAGTTATTGGTAGCATCATCCCTAGGGTTTGCATCTCACTTAAACCGTTAGCATTAAGTTTTAAAATAAGGTCTATGCCTAATAATAGGAAAGACAATAGAGTTAATGTGCATATCAGACATCAGCGTAACCATCTGCAATAGTCCACAGCTCGAGCTAACTTTCCCCCAAAAGTTTGTATAAATAAAAGAGGACTCGTCTGTTGTAAATGTAAGAACACTTTACCTGAACTGACTGAGCACAAAAGGATTTATTGGCTAATAATCCAGGTAACCTGTTTAATTACAAACCAAATGAGGTTTTATCCCAGGCCTCAATGAATCATGTGACCAATCACCTGACTTCTTGATTCTCTTTCCCTCTTTCTCCCTCCCTTTCTTCTCTCCTCCCTCCCATCCCCTCCATTTGTAGGCTCTCCTTCCCCATTCTACTCTTCTGTAGGTTATGTCTTTAGAGTCCCACTGTGGCTGACAGCAAGTCCCAGGGCTCTGCTTTCTTCCACATTTCCAGTGACAATGAAAGAATCTGCTTCCCACGAAGAACAAATGGAATCAAGTCTCACTGACATTGTTTGGCCCGAGTGGGGTCATGTGACCTGTAGGTGTCCCTGTGGCCACAGGACAGACCATGCTGGTTATCTTGAGCCTGTGTCCCCACCTCTAGAACTGAGGGTGGAGTCTATGCGGGCCAAACCACATGACTGTGACAAACATGGCAATCTTAGACTGGGGGAAGGGGATATAGTAGGTTGAATGGTGGACTCAGAACCTCAGAGTGTGACCTTATTTGAAAGAAGGGCCTTTGTAATTGTAATGAAGGTAAGAACCTTGAGGTGAGAACATTCTGGATTAGGGTGGGCCCTAAATCCCATGACAAGCTGTCCTTATAAGAGATAGAAAAGGAGAAGACAGAGGCACACAGGTGAGAAGGCCAGGTAATGTCAAAACCATAGATCACAGAGATGCCACCACAAGCCAAGGCCACCTGGAGCCACTGGAAATAGGAAAAGGCCAGAAAGGTCTCTCTCCTATGGTCCTTGGAGGGAGTATGACTATGCCAACATCTTGATTTCAGATGCCTATCCCTCAGAATCGTGAGAGAATAAATTTCTTTTTTTTAACATTTTATTTATTTATTTGAGAGAGGGGTGGGGCAAAGGGAGAGAATCTCAAGCAGACTCCACATTGCTCACAGACCCTGAGATCAGGACCTGAGCCAATCAAGAGTCGGACCCTTAACTGACTGACCCACCCAGACACCCCATGAGAGAATAAATTTCTGTTGATGTAGACCACCCAATTTGTAAGAATTTAATGCAGTAACCCTAAGAAGTTAATTTGGGAGGGGACGACAGAGGCTGCAAAGTATTGAGGAAGAATCTACTAACAAGACCCATTAATAGAGGCAAACTCCTGAGAACCAGTGAAGAAACAATTCCCTCACCACAGAGGCAGTGAGTTCCCATATTGTGTCAATCACCATAATAGATACTTGCAAGGAAGTAATGAACAGAACTAGCTTTCTGTCCTCAAAAGGCCTGACATCTAGCAGCAAGGCAAACATTCAAAGACCAGAGAGTCCCCACACAAGGGGTCGGTGCCACAGGAGGGGTAAGCATAGGCCCCCACGCAAGCAGACAGAAGTCTCTCCTGACCCAGCCTCATGAGGGATGGGACAGTGGGACTGAGGGAAGGACAGCAGCGAAAGCTGCAGGAAGGCAAGTCTAGGTCTGTGCCTAATAAGCTGAGAAAGAGTTAAATCAGCAAATAAGGGGGAAAAAAAGAGGAAAGGTTTTGTTTCAGGTCCTACGTTCTCTAGAGACCTTCCAAGTTCCCAAGGCGAAACTCAGCAAAGCTTTTGGACTCTCCAGGGAAGCATTCATCCCCCAGATCTCCACTCTTTCATCACACACATTCGGGGCTCCTCCTGGGGGCACCCTCTGTCCCTGGAGCTTCTCCCGCTTGGAGGTAAACATTCTCCTGGTACACCTTTCTTTTTCCCCATATGTTCTTCACACCACCAAGCTGAGAGTCTCCTTTTCTGACAACCAGATCCGTTAAGGCTGGTTGCCTCCATTTGCCTTGGACACATCTTCTGCATATAGATTGATGAGTTTAATCAACGAATCAGGAGAAAGCCTTGGGCATCAATCACTGTCAGCTTGCCTTCTTTCTAATTTCTGATTTGCTGCTTCCACTTATGAAGGCAATAACACTGTTTCTCTTAAAGGTGAGGCAGAAATGCCCAAAGTTTTGAATTTGCATTTGGTAGGAAAGTTCTAATAACATCTTTTGGTTTAATCAGTCAGAGAAAGACAGAAAGAGAGAGCGAGAAATGGGGGGGGGTGCGCAGGGAGAGAGAGAGGTTGGCCTCCTGTCATGGGTCAAGTTTCTCAGCAACCATCACTCTCCTGACCATGTTACTCAAGATCCATCCAGGCAGAGGGAGAAGATCATGGACTGGACTGGACTTAACAGCTGGACTGTTAAGATAGTCTTCCCTGGGTCTTGCTGATTTCAGACACATGACCTCTAAAATCCCCCTGCCACACGGCCACCCTCACCCCACCTGGGGAACAATCTTATGATGCTACTCCACAAAATGGGAAAATGGGTCTGATTTTGCAACAAGAGTTCAAAACCCTCCTGCTAATATTTCTTCCCTAATTCACTTACTAATCCATGTGGTCCACAAACATATATTAACTATCTACTGTGTAGCAGACCCTGTTGTGGGTTCTGAACCAACAGCAATAAATAAAACTGCTCTGTGCCCATAGAGGTCATATTCCCTCCACAATCCAGACCCAATATAATTTTGAATCAACTTATTGAGGCATATATTACATTAAATATGCAACTGTCTTAAACACAGCTCAGTGAGGTTGGAAAAACCACCACCACAAACATGAGAACATTTTCATTGCCCCCAAATTCTCTCGTGCATCTTTTCAGTCGACCCACACTCAGCCTTAGGCTGCCACTACTTAACTGTCTGCCATTCTAGATAGCTTTTTGCCTTTCTCCAGAATTCCAGATAACAGACACAGAGGATATACCCTCTGTGTCTGGCTTCTTTGGCTTACATAATGTGTTTAGCTTCTCCCTTGTGTCTTTAAGTATCAACACTTTGCTACTCTTCATTACTGAGTAATATTCCATTGTATGGATAACGTTATTTGTTCACACATCCACCGGGTGCAGGCCTGGACTATTTCTGGGTTTCATTTGTTAAGAATAAATCTGTTATGGGTGTGCTGAACATGGACAAATGTTTTCATTTTTCTTAAGTTCCTAAGTTCATAAAATAAGATTTGCTGATATGTGTATATTTCAGCTTTATAAGAAACTTGTATTGTCTGTTTATAAATTTAGGTCACCTCTGTGGATGTATTGTAATAAATATCTCCTTGTAGTCTTAATTTTTATTTTCCTAATAGCTAATGTTGAGCTTCTTGTCATGAGAATACCGGATCTCTGTGTATCTTCACTTGTGAAATCCCTGTACAAAACTTGTACTCATTTTTAAAGTGAGTTGATCGTTTCATCAGAATTCAGTTGTGGGGGTTCTCCATATTGTCTGGATACCAGTCCTTTGTCAGATATATGTATAGTACATACTTTCTCCCAGTGTCTACCTTACCTTTTTATTTTCTCACTGATTTATTTCAAAGAACAGATGTTTTTAAGCCATCATTTTTTTTCTTTTATGCTTTGTCAATGACATATTTGCTTACCTCATTTGCAAATAGTTTTTCTACATTTCTTCTAAAAATTGTATAGTTTCGTAGTTTACATGGATTTCTACCATCTATGGCAATTTAATTTTTGTTTCTGGTGTGAGCTAAGCATCAAGGTTTTATTCCTTCTCAAATTCCCAAACTGTTCTAGTACCACTGGTTGAAAAGGCTGTCTGTTGCCTATTCAGTCCATTGTTGGAAATAATTGCATGAAGTATGTGGGGGTTTACTTCTGGTTTATCTGTTCTCTTCTATTGATCTAGACGCTTAGCCTCACATCTTGATTTCACATCTTCATTTTGAAAGTTCGTTTCTATGGATATAGAACTTTGGGTTGATTTATTTTTCCTTTTGGCATTTAAATATGTCATTCAATTGTCTTCAGGCTTGCATAATTTCTGACAAAAACTCATTATTTTAAAATTTGTCTCTTTGTATGTAAAGTGTTTTTATTCTTATGCAGCTTTTTAAAAATAGAACTCTTAAAAAATGAGAACAGTTTTAAATTTACAAAATTATTGCCACGATAGTACAGAGTTCCTACATACCCACACTTAGTCTTCCCTGTCATTAACATCTTACAACAGTGTGCTAAATTTGCCACAATAAATGAGTGTACCAATATTGATATAGTATTGCTAACTGAAGTCCGTACTTTATTTCTCATGTTTTCCTCATTTCCTTTTTGTTTTTGTGTACCAGGATCCTACCCAGGGTACCATATTACATTTCATTTTCAAGTCTGTTTCAGCCACTCTAGACTGTGACAGTTTCTCAAACTTGCCTTGCTTTGATGACCTTGACAGTTTTGAGGATTACTAGTCGCGTATTTGTAAAACGTCTTGACCTAGGATTTGTCTGATGCTTTCCTCATTATAACCATCAGTTATGGAAGAGCACAGAGATAAAGTGTCATCCTTACCACATTATAATAAGAGAGGGTCCATACTCTCAGCATGACTTGTCCCTGTTGATGTTGACCTTGCTTACTGGTTGAGACAGAGTGTGTCAGAGATCACTCTGGCTTCATCATAGTCCATAAATGTTGAGTCTGTTCCCATAGCTCATGTCTCTCCAGAGCAGTGCTGGGGATGAGTGCATGTTGCTGCAGCTCTCTGTGTCTTTGGAATCCTGTAGACCCGCCCTCCAAGAGGCCCTCATCCTCTCTATGTGCCATAGTCATGGAGAGGAGACTTATTCACTTTCTGCTTGGAGTCCAAATACCATAGCATCTTCTGGATACCAGCTGTTTTTTAAATTTAGGTCACCTTTGTGGATGTGTTGTAATAAATATCTCCTTGTAGTCTTAATTTTTATTTTCCTGATAGCTAATGTTGAGTTTCTTTTCATGAGAATATTGGATCTCTGTGTATCTTCATTTGTGAAATCTCTGTAAGATATTACAGCTGATCTCCTGTAAAACATCAAATCAAGAGACTGCCCTACTTAACATGCCTCAATGTGTTTCCATTTTATTGAGGATAAAGTGCAGAATAATTAACCATAGCCTGCAAGGCCTGGCTTGGAGGCATCCCTGGCTTTCTTACCTCAATTGTCCCCATTCTCTGTAACACTTGCAACTCCTGCAGGCCTGGAGTCACCACTGGGACAGGAAACATGAATGCTTTGCTTAGCTATGAGCCTAGAACACTGCCTGCAACACGATTATGTTGGTTAGTAGGGCCTCTGTCTGCAGGTTTGAAAGAGAGAGATAGAAACAGAGTGAGGGAGGGGCAGAGAAAGAGGGACACAGAGAATCTTAAGCAGACTCTACACTGAGCACAGAGCCCAATGTGGGGCTCAATCTCACAACCCTGAGATCATGACCTGAGCCAAAACCAAGAGTTAGACATTCAACTGACTGAGCCATCCAGGCACCCCTATGTATCAGGAAATTTAAAGTTAAGTTATTCTATGATTGGTAGGTCAACTCAGTGAAATCTCCGGGAACCCACTGTGTTCCATCCCTCATCTCCAGCATGCTTAGCATGATGGTTTTCATGCCTAAGCTTGTTACCACATGGTTCCAAGGTGGCTGCCACAGCTCTAAGTGTCATATCCCCACATAAGCACAGCCAAAGATGGACAGGAAGGGCTGACCAGGGTGAAAAATGGCTAACCTCATGAGCCCCTCTCCTTTCATTGGGTAAGAATCCTCCTTCCCAAAAGCCATTCAATAGATTTCTCTTTTATTATATATAATTGAGTAACTGGCTACTCCTTGACACAGGCAGGCTGGAGGTGAGTGAGGCAAAAGGGCTTGGGGATAAATGCAGGGCAACCAATCACCACGGCCTGACACAGGGTGCTCAGAAAATATGGGTTGAGTGAGTAAGCTATGCATTTGTCTGAAAACACTAGGATTGAGCACAATCTGCTGAGTCACTTCATGTCCAACATTGAGGCCAATTCTTTATCCCTCATTGACATGTGAAGGTTCAAAAGGTCCAAAGTCACAGAATTAGTGAAGCTGATATCTGACCCAGGTCTGCCTGCTGTCAGAATTGAAGCCATTTCTAATTTCATGAATCCAGCCTCCCTGTAAGAGACCTTAACCATCCAAGACTGAGATCTCACCGTCAAGTTGAAACTCATTGTGATGGGACTCTCCCAGAGCTACCCACCTCTGCTGAAGCAAAGCGACACTTGTGAGACAGAAACTTCAAGCTCTGCAACTGCTCAGAGTTTCAGTTCAGAGCTGCTTCTTTCATTATTATTAGTCAGTTATAACATATTTCTGGCACCAGCCAAGGACTTATTAAATGCAACTCACTGGGGTTGCTCGTGCAATTTATGTTTTTAATTTTGTAACTAGTGCCGAGTTGCTATGGTCAAAAGAGGGGTGTGGGTTTGTGCATAAGCAAATATAGCCTTTGGTTACGTCATGCCATAGTTGCAAAATATGGCTTTGTTCATCAAATGATGGTGCTGACAGCTGCATTGCAATGGCCATTGAATTATATCCACTCACATAAAGGGAGAGATAAAAGACATCAGTAATGTGTGGCATATGACACACACACACACATGTACACACACTCAGGAGGCACAAATGTGAGCCCCCTGACAAGCTCAGAGCCACACATTCCAATACAAACACACTCATGACCAGAAGTTTGCCTCTCTTATACTGTCTTGTAGAATTCCCTTTATTTCCTTTGTTTTCCTGCTACTGACAAGATTTTGGCTAGTATAATTTTGATTTGAATGCTGTCTTCCAAGCCAAAGATGTAAGTAGTAAAACACTAAAGAAAGATAAAAATTGTCTATTGTAACTATAATAGGAAACGACAATGCCTTTGATGTTTGAGCCTTTATCACATGGTGGATTTCCGAGAGTGAAATGCTAGGGCTTGGCCCACTGTTGAGAGGGCAAGGGTGAAGGGAATTTGGGCGGGGCGGGGGAAAGGCACTTGTTTCAAGTGACCACAGTAGATTCTTCACAACGATAAGACGCATTTCTCCCCTTCCTCAACAATCTATGGGCTTTGCTATAAAACTTTGTAGCAACCTCGCATTCTTTGGATGAGATCGTCTGCTCGACTCCTGGACTCGGGCTTCAGGACTTGTTTGTGACTCGTTTTACACAAAGGATGTTAGAAAACTAGAAGCAAGCCCAAACTTTTCAAAAAACCTCTTGCCCACTTCTTCTTCCTCTCTTCCTCCTCTGCAATCACCATGAGATCACGGCCGGGTCAGCCCGCTAGGGCCGAGCCAGGCTGCCCCAGTTGTCCCGGCCGAGGCCAACCTAAACCAGCTGACAGCTGGCTGACCTCAACCTGCAGCTGACGGTCGACGCTTGAGTGAGCCCAGCTGAGACCTGGAGCCACCCAGCTGCCCCATAGAATTGAGAACAATAATAAATGTTATTTCAAGCCACTGAGTTTGGGGGTAAATTTGACAATCAGTGACTGAGAAACATAGCTGGTTATAGATCTAGGCTTAATTACGCAAGCTCTTGATTTCAAAGAAGTGATTTCCCCCCAATACTCCAGTTTTACAGACGGAGACACTGAGGAGCAGTGAAATTGAGCCATTTAAAGCTATACAGGCAGGGAAAAGCACCATTACTCATTTTAAAGACTGACTTAATAATTTATCCTCAAAAATATATTCTAAGAATAGCACCTTCTTTGCAGCATGAGATGACAGGTACACGAGCTCTCCCTATGGCATGTAGGACTCAGGAAGAACTTAATAAATCCATCTTTGCGTGGATGGCAGTGTGACTTAGCCATCAGGACATTGCACCACGCGGCTCCCTATCCAAACCAGATCCTCTTCCCAGGCTCACCTTTCCCACCCCCACTGCCTGCTCTCCAAGGCAGTGATGAGAAGCCTCTGACACCCCTCCTTCACCCTTAATATCAAGCCAGCCTTGCTGCCTCTCCCCAATCATTCTCTGCACCCTTCTTCAGCAATGTCTGAATAGAGACCCTTATCCCTTCATTTCTGTTCCAACATGAGCAGGGTACTTGCCAGGCAGAGAGGTGGGAAGATGACACAACTTGTCCCTCATTCTTCTCAAGAATGCAGCCCACCATTCCAGCTGCAATGGCTCAGCCCCGACTCAGGCCTCAAGCCCACCCACCTCCTGTTACTTTCCTTCTATGCCTTGTGCATCAGGAAAGATCATTTTTAACTCCTAGACATAATCCAAATGCTAGACCTTAATACATGGTCTTCTTCAGCCAAGGTCCCCCTACTTAGAGCTGTCCATGCCTAACCCATATTCCAATATCTACCTGAAAAACAGAAATGAATCCAGGATGTCCATATTTGCACAGCAAGCAACACACTTATGCTCCCCAAGTTCCCCCCAAGGTGTCGCGGGGCCCTTGGTGCATACACCACTGTTCAGCGTTTGTATCATTTGTTACTGTGATAATCGCACTTGTATCATACTCAAGGGAACCAACGCTTGGAAGCTCTGTCTCCAGCCAGTATCATGACCTGGCACTAGGTAGGACTAGAAACTGAATTCTGAACTGCTGACATCCTAAGTCAGTGTCCGTAACCCTACAGCAGATCATTTTGCTGTTTGCAAATGACCTGACACCAGGCCACCTCTAGGAGTTTGAATGACAGCAGTCCTTACTGTGACGAAGGAGTACCTTTCCTGTGAGGTATGTGGCTCGACACTAAGCCTCTTGCAGCCACGGCCTGGCCAGGTCTCACCAGCTTTGCTATTTTTTGATCACTGCCAGACCGCCCCTCCCTGACTCTGAGGCCATTTCTATTCTCTGAAACCAAAATCAAAACAGAACACAATGAAAACAGTGAACTTGTGTCTCTTACTCGACACTTGTTCCTCCCCTGCCCTACATAGATCAAGTCACCGGTCCCCAGAAACCCAGAAGAGATTATATTTTGCTTACTCTACATACTAAGCACGTTTTAGCAGAGCCTCGACTGCAGAGACTCACAACTTCTACAAGCAGGGCCACACTGGTGAGTGCATGTGCACACGGCGCTCCAGGCAATGTAGGGAACTATTTGATGACGTAGGTATTTAGAACAACTAGCATGCATATTAACGAGCACATAGATGGCAGTGACTTTTTAAGAGCAGCCCATCCCATTGTTTAAAAATCATTTTTTAGAATTCTGAAGATAAATAACTATGACACATGCTTTCCTTTAATTCCATATGCTGGAAACAAATCCTGCCATATCACGGAATGATGACTGTCCGGATTTCAGATCTGCATCGCGTGAATGTAAACATCAGCCCTCTCACACAATGTCCCCTTTATCTTGCGGCCTGACTTTCCAAGCACCCAGATGCACAGATTTTTATATATTGAATTTAAGTTTAAGCAGATTTTAAGGCCAGGTTAGAAAACAAGGAGTTCTTGAACCCCAAACACAATACTAACCTCTCTCAAATACATTAGATTTATTGCTCTTATTTCATTAAAAAATAACTATGGGGAAGATATTATATTCTCATTTTCTTTATACAGGAACTGGGTCTCAGAAGTTTAAGTGCCCTGTTATAGCCATGTGGCTTGCTGGTAGAGTAGGCAGGATTCAAACACAGGACAATACAATTCTAAAGACCATGTTGTTTCTACCCCAGCGAATTGACTCTAATGAATACCTTTGAAAGAAAGATATGTTAAAGACGGTGAAGACTGCATCTGCCAGAATTCTGCAGGGGAATAGAATCAATAGGATACACACACACAACACACACACAACACACACACACACAACACACACACACACGCACATACAGGTTTCAAGATATAGGTGCCTACAATGATGAGTGCTGGCAAGTCGGAAATTCCAAGGCAGGCTGACAGACTGGAAACTCAGGCATTATTCTCCTCAGAGGAGGCCCACCTACGTTATCAGGGATAATCTCCTTTACTTAAAAATCAACCAATTGCAGGAATTAACCACATCTACAAAACATCTCCATAGCAACACCTAGATCAGCGTTTGTGTAAATAACTGGGTGTTCTAGTCCAACCAAGTTAACACATAAAACTAGCCAGAGCCCCAGTGCCTGAGCCTAAATTCCTGACCCTATTATTAGTTCCTGAGGTTTTATGGTAAACCCAGAAAGACCAAAATTCTATATGGTCTCCCTCTGTGCAAAACATGCAAATACACAAGTCCTAAACAGCATTATTTATATGTCTAACTGTGTTGATAAGGAATTTTTTTGAGTATCTATTTAACCCTAGCACTGGTCTTGATGGAAAAAGGGAGGTCAGGGAATATAGAATCTAAAAATATTCTCTGCCCACAGATAAATCTGTTTAACTAGAGAGATTTAAAGAAAAAAAAAAAAACAACTTGGAGGAAAGTGGCTTCTATATATGGAGAGAGAGAGAGATAGATATAGATAGATATTTTTATTCAGTATTATGGTCATATTCTCAGTGAATGAAATCTGTAATTTGTTTGCTTTTTTAAAAAATTGGAGATCTTTCATTACCTAGTACCTGTTAAAATACTGAGAGGGTTCACTGAGCATTTTTTTAAAAATTATTTTAGGGGCACCTGGGTGGCTCAGTTGGTTAAGCGTCTGCCTTCAGCTCAGGTCATGATCTCAGGGTCCTGGGATCGAGACCCATGTCAGGCTCCCTGCTCAGCAGGCAGTCTGCTTCTCCCTCTCCTTTTGCCCCTCCCCAACCCTCCACGCCCCCTGCTCATGCTCTCTCTCTCTCTCAAACAAATAAATAAAATCTTTAAAACATTTATTTTGATCTGTTGAATACATACATTCATGAGTATCTTGTATGTGTATCTGTGAGTGTATACATACACATACACATACGTTATATATACACAGATATACATTATCTGTAGTATTTGATGCAGCAACTTAAATGTGTTAATTAAATATTGTATTTCCATATTTATTTATCTCTACTTCTATATCTGAAAAATATTAGCATTTCCTGCCGTGATTATATATTTATCAATTTCTCCTTGCATCCCAAACAGTATTGTTCTATATTTTTTTGAACTTATACTATTAGCTGCATGAAAGTTTATGTCCTTATATCTTCTTGGCATAGTGTATCTTGTACTTATAAGAAATATTACACTCTGGGGAGCCCGGGTTGGTCAGGCGGTTAAGCATCTGCCCTTTGGCTCAGGTCATGATTTCAGGGTCCTGGGATCAAACCCTGCATCAGGCTCTCTGCTCAAGTGGGGAGCATGCTTCTCCCTCTCCCTCTGCTGCTCCCCCTGCTTGTACTCTCTCTCTTTCTGTCTCTGTCAAATAAATAAATTAATTAAATATTTTTTAAAAAGAATATCCCACTCTGTCCTTTTAGCAACTTTTCATCTTGAATTTTTTAGCCTATATTAATATTACTATAAAATGCATTGTATTTTTATCTGGAATATATTTTTCACACTTTTCTTTTGAAACACCTTGTGCTTTTCTGTTTTAACTGCATTAAGTACTAACAGTAAGTCAAGCTTTCTTTTTGTATTTCCTTTTTTTATTTTAACTCAGTCCCTGGCTCTTTCTTTCCAGAGGTAAATTTAATTTATTCACATGTCTTGCCATTACTGATAGATTTGGATTTATTGCTCTTTCTATTTTCTTTGCACCACGCTTAGTTCTTTCTTTTTGGTTTCCATTTCTTGTATTTTATGATTTTTCCTACATGTACATTTTTATACTCCTCTACAAAGGATCACTTAGGATTGTATGGTGCACACACACACACACACACACGCATTTGCCTATATTTTGTGCACATACTTACTTTCTAGTGCAACAAATCATTCAGAGAAGAATAAGACATAAACCCTAAAGTTTGCTGGTCCTAATAGGACTGAGTTCCATAAGTGAACTTCAGGACTGGTGAATTCTCTGGAATTTGTGAGATATCATTTACATTAACAGCCCAAATTCTTTATCCTTTCTGTATTCATGCCCCTTGCAATGAACTTTTGAGCTCCTTCCATCAACAGTTGGGGTATCTTTCAGACACGTGACTTATTTTGACTAATGGGATGTCAGCATTTGTGATACAAGCAAGTCTGAAAAAGTGCTTGCACATGTATGCTTCTTTTTTCCTCCTCACTCTTTATTGGGAGAACACATCCAATCAAATGTCCAATCCAGTCTGATGAAGAATGAAACACCTGGAGCATAGTTGTACTGTTTGTCCCAGGTGAAACCGTCCATAAGAAGCCAAGAGCCATTGACCCCTAGACATTGAGAGGGCTTAGCCAAGACTAGAATAACCATCCAAAACTGAGTCTAGGAGAATAACAGGGGGGCAGGGGGAAATTAAAGCATCAGCTAAGTAAATACTTATTTTATCAAACTAAGAGTGTTTGGAGTGGTTTGCCAAGAGAGCATTTCTGTGGTAATTGATAACTGATACAGCATGTATGTGAGAACATGAATTTGTCATGAGCTTGTAAAAAGACCAAGATCTCTAAAGATATCAAAAAGAGTCATTCCAAATACCAAAAAATGAACCTAAGGTAATATTATGGTTTCTTGAAATCAATTATAAAGGTAGATTGAAGCTTCTTTAAGTACAAAGGGATGAGAATATTTTGTAATCCCCACAATGCCCTATATGGTTAAAATTCTTAACCCAATATTTTCATTATGGGTTGTATAAGGCAAATATTGTGCTTTATCCCAAAATAGTATGTATAGTGCTCACTTCAGCGGCACTTATACTAAAATCAAAATAACACATATTCTTGAAATGTTCACTCATAAGATAGTGTGGTTTTGGAAGGAAAATTTCTGATCTCAATTGCAGAAGTTACTTGGAAGTCGTAACTTGGGAGTAAATTCAGGATTTCCGCATCCTATCGATGTCATATTTGATTCAGTAACACTGAAGGAACCTCAGATAATGGATTATATATTTATCAATTCAGTGAACACTGACTGAGAACCTACAAAGGATTGACATTCCACTAAGGCCAGGTTCTACCTTGACGTAAACTGTACCTTCTCCAAGTACCTACTTTGCCAGTTGGGCCCAGAGTTATGTGATTTAGGGAGAGCTGCATCTGGATTTATCCTCTATTCCTGTCCAAGCCTTCTGTCCGGAGTCATCATCTGCCTCCTTTAATTTGTAAGTGTTGTTACTTTGTCCATGAAGACCCGCTCTCCTCCGTCTCAGAACACTGCTGATTGCTTTTCAAAACATCTTCAGTGGAAGCTTCTTGCTAATCACTTTCTCCTCTGGATTTCATCTATTCCTTACACATATTTCTATTGCTCAAATATCTTACCAGCTAAACTTGTTGCTTTGCATGTATTTATCTACCACGAGGCTATTAGCTTCCTAGAAAAGGGTACTATAGAATGTTTGCCTTAAAATAAACAACAAAAAGCAGGTGCTTAATAAGTTTTTGATAAACTGAATATTTACCTTTGTGCGCTGAGCTATGAGATGTAAAATCTCCAAAACTTTCTCCCCTACAACTAAACTTGCCTTCTGTTCCCTTAAAAAATCATAATGGGAAATCTGAAGAGGCAATTTTAGGTCCCTTTCTCTGGATCCCAATCTAACCCCAAACAACCAGAGCCTCATGAACTGAAGAACCTACAGAAACAAACCATTGGGAGAGTATGCTCCTTAATTTCTAAGTAACAACAACAAAAACAAATTTGGAATAGGACAAAAATATACATATTAGGGGCGCCTGGGAGGCTCAATCAGTTAAGCATCTGCCTTCGGCTCAGGTCATGATCCCAGCATCCTGGAATCGAGTCCTGCGTTGGGCTCCTTGCTGGCAGCAAGCCTGCTTCTCCCTCTCCTCCCAGCTCAGTGTTCTCTCTCACTATCTCTCTCCATCTCTCAAATAAATAAATAAAATATTTCTTTAAAAAAAGTATATATAGTCATTGAGGGTAAATAATACCATGATTTTTTAATTTGTTAGAAAAGTGAAGATAATAATAATAGAATAGACTAATAGAATGCTGTTCTGGAAAAAAAATTAAAAATGATAGGAGTCCCCCAGTGACCCACAGTTAGGAGACAGAACCATGGCATTTCAGCACCACGGACAGTGGTACATTTGTTGTAGGAAGCATGTACAGCTCTAAGTTAAATTTGCTGCTGTAGTGGAGGATGGCAGAATGGAGGAACAGCCTTTACACCAGGGCTATTTGACTTGCGTATCAAAGGCAGCGTACCTCTAAAACAGACAACCTGAGTCTACAGCAGACACCAGATTTTGTGTGCTGTTGCAGGCAAATGGCAAGGAAAACCCTATCATTTGCAGAATCAACATACACACACATACACACACGTACACACACACATACACACATACACACACACACACGTTGGGAATATGAGTGCCAGTGCTGAGTGCCAATTCCTGAAGGTATGGCATTTGGGGGAGCCCCTGCCCATGCACATAACACATCCTATAGAATGTGGCACCCCAGCAAGAGATGGAAGCAGAGGTGCTTACCTCTAAGGCACATGACTTACTCTACTTGGTACATCTTTTCCTTCATCTTAATTTGGCCTAAGTCCTTAAATTCTACCCCATGCTCATTTTCACCTTCCTGAATAACCCTCCCAGAACATAGGCTAGATTTACCCACTTGAACCTAATCAGCTTTCCTACCGCTGGTCATCAATTCATTCATGTAGGCACTCAGCAAATGTTTATCCAGCACCTAATATACACCAGAATCTCTTTCATTCCCTTAAAAAACTTCTCAAGCCACTAGATTGTCTTGTTCATTGTTTGTTCATTCTTCCATTAACTCAATAATTGTTTAGTGTGCACTTGGGTTAAGTGCTATCTTGGGCCCGAGGTTACAAAACTGAAGGAGACATAAGTTCTGCCGTCAAGGAGCTAACAGTTGAGTACGTGAGATATGTATGGAGAAACCATCCCACTACAGTGCGATAAGTCACCCAATAACGAAAGAATGCTATGGGAACACCGAAGGAAGAGCAATTACCACCGCTGAGGATTCCTGAAGGTGCTCGAACCTCAAACATATATTTAATATTTCACACATGGTCGAATTATGCTGGGCATGTTCACTCTTTAATCCTCACAGGGAGCTTATGAGGTTGATGAAGAAAAAGGGAAACCGAGACACAAGGTTTTCTTCCTTCCCAAGCTACAGAGACTGCAAGTGGCAAATCTGGGACCCAACTGCACTGCATTTAGAGTCAGTCTTTTTCAACTCAGCCTGGCACCCTTCCAAAAGGCTCCAGAGGGGGCAGCATTGGAGTAGAGCCTTTGGAGAGCAAGTGGGACTTTGTCATGGTGCCACCTGTGAAGTGGCAGAGACGATGAGGAAACCAAGCCAGGTGAGGAGCAGCCCCCGGCTGCCAAGCTCAGGGGACATCTTGCTGTTTCTGTGATGAGGACCCAAGTGCCCCATGGCGGTTTCCGTGGCAGCATGAACCCCCGTGATGCCCTGACCCATCTTTGCCTGTCTCATTCGTCTTCATAATTGGACCGGCTGCCACTCGCTGCTTACCTGATTAGTGGGTTCACTAACCCAGCAGAAATGGGATCTAAGAGGATTAAAATGTGAAAAAAAGATAATACAAATGGAAAACAGCAGTTTCTCCAGCCGAGCTTTGGATTAGAAGTTGAGAAAGTGAATCGGAAAATTAAAAAATGTAAAGGACAAGGTTAAAATGGTGATTGGGAAGAGTCCTTTTGTAGCCACGCATCCTTGCATGCTATTGTTTCTGTTTTGTATAAGTCCTCCAGGGAAAAGTGCAAATGCCTTTGCCTGGCTTTCAGGGGCCTCCTAAGATCTAGGTACAGCCTTGCTTTCTGATCTTATTCCCCACAACCTCCCTTCCTGTGTAGATCTCCTCATTTATTATCTTTGGGTCTTTGTTCCTACAAGCTTCTTTCCCCAAATTCATGTCTCTGCTATCATTACTTCCCCCATTTCTTCTCTTCCCTCTCCTTGAAGTGCAGCCTCCTTTCAAAGTCTTCCACCATCTCTCTGTGGAAGCCAACTTTCCCTCCTGAAATCTGATGCACTTTGTCTATCCTGTCAATTACTTAGCACTTTTCTGCCTCCAAAGAGCATAATTTATGTATTTTCTCCCTTGGTGAACTGTGAACACAGAGGGCTGGAACACACCCTCCTCCGTGAAAATGACCTTACACTGGTATCCACAAAAGTCTCTTTGTATGAACGATGGGGCGAACGAGCAAGTGCATCAGGCACAACAGTGAACCCTCTGAGCATTGCTTGATTATGTCGCTCCCTGGCTTAAAGCCCCTCTGGGCACCCTAACCTCCAAGGATGAGGCTGAGACACAGCACCCCTGAGGGACTAGCCCCACCTCTCTCTCCCCACCTCCTGTGCCCCACCCCCTCCCCAGCCACCCTTCTCTGGGCTCTCCCAGGTCCCATGTGAGCACGCCACAACCAGTCCACATGTTTGATTCAGAGCCTGCCAAACTCTGCCTGGATCACATTCCCAGTCGGTCCTCTCCTCCTTTTTTCATGGAAAATTATACTCATTATTTAAGATTCAGTTTATCACATGTTTCCCTAAAGCCCTCCTGGATACTTCCATGGCTAGCAATCCCTTCTTCTGCCATGCTCTTTGCTCAAACATGTGTGTTAGTAGTTTAAGACAGCATCGGAGTTCCTGCTGTTTTGTTTTATGTGTGTTTCTGTTGTTTGCATTCTACACATCTGTTGCCCACACCAACAATGGGCTCTTCCAGAGCAAAGACTCAGTAATTTTCCACCATGGTGATGGTTAGCATCGATTAAGCTCTTACTGTACTCACACACATGATCTCATACAATCACCATGGCAAGAGGACTAGGGAGGTATCATGCACACGAGCACGAACGCTCATCCAGACCCATCCAGACCCATCCAGACCCACAGCCTGTGCTCGTGAGCACCGCACTGCACTGCCTGCCTTTGTGGCTTTCATCAGCACAGACCTAGGGGATATCCTGGCTGCCCAGCACATATTTTGAGTTGAAAGAACAGGCATAATAAACTAATTCAACTCTTCTCAACACTTTCAATGCACCAAGTACCCCGCTGAGGGGCTTATAAACATTACCACATGTAATCCCCATAACATCTCAGCAAGGAAAATGCTATTAATTCTGTCACTTTAGAGATGAGGAAACCAGGGCTCGGAAGAAGCTAGTTAATTTGTCCAGTGTCATGTGCTGTGAAGGACAAAGTCCAGACCCAAACCCTGGCCTTCCAGACTTGAGAACTAAGCTTTTTACCCCTTCATCAACCCACTGGGTTGCACTTCGTTTTTGACATTTTTTAAAAAAAATTCTGACTAAATATTTAAGAAATATCATAAGGCAATTACAGCTTAACCTCAAACAAGGCCAGAAGCCCTGCCGATGTCTACCCAGGCCATCCACCAGAGGGGAGGGGGCCCTGTGTCAGCCTGAATATCCCATCCCATCGTGAAGAGAACCTTCACCCAACAGAAGAGCATTTGCTCACATGCTTCCAACCCCAAGAGGAAGGTTGAGACTGCCTCTCTGCCTGGGTCTCCTGAGCAAATCCAAAGTACAGATACAGGCCAGGAGATACCAAGCAAGCCTACAGACCTTCCCGTGACATTACACTGAATATAAGCTGTTCTCATCAGCTCAAAGCTTACAGCTGGGGGAAGACCTAGTGATCACTTTGCTTAACTTCACTTTAAGTTCTCCAACCTCAGTTTTCCCATCTGTGTAATGGACCTAAAAAACATACCCTTACAAAGAATTTTCTACGACTCAGACAACGCATGTAGAAGCATTTTCTGAGCCACCAAATGCTCTCCAAACCTTGTTCCTCTTAATTTTTTGGTCAAGGTTATTTTCCACTGGAGAAGAACTAGAGCCCCAAATATCTGTCCTTTTGAGGCCACTGCCTTCCCATAAAGACCTTTTTGGGAAAATTATTTCAGCCAAAAAACCTAACAAGCCTGATGGGTTTGGTATAATACAGATAAATGGTCAATGTGGCTGGACCCTAAGAAATAAAAATTAAAAAAATAAAAAAGAGATAGAGACAGAGAGATTTAGGAGAGAAGGCTGGGACCAGAATACATAAAACCTCTCAGGCCAAGGAAGGAAGTTGGACTGTATTTGATTTGCCCTGGGAAGTCACTGGGGGAAATCTGGGGGTGTTGGGACACAATTTGGATGTTAGAGGACGTCTTAGGGGCCATGAGGAGAAGGGACTGGAGGGTGTCAAGTGTGACGACAGAGGCCTGGTAGGAGGCCAATGCACCATCTGGGTGAAGTAAGATGGTGGCCAGCAGTAAGGATTTAACAGGGACATGGTGGAAAAGTGGTGAGATTCTGGATGCATGTTGGAAGCAGAGCCAACCACATTTCCTTTCTCATCATACCCAGATGAAAGCCTAATTAATTCTCTCTGGAAAACCCAAGATTAAAGGATTAGTGCCTTCTGCAGTGCTGGAAAGTGAGGCTCAGGCCCCCAGTCCCGGAAGAACTCATTTGGGGGCACAAATAACTTCATTATATATTGTTGTATCTCAGAGTCATGGTGTGGAAAGGGCTTTGGAGATCCCATATCCAGTATCTTCATTTACTCCTTAGACATTTAAGGCCACGTCCTGGGGGTAAGCTTCCCCACACGGCAGAGCAAAGACCAGTCTGAGTCAGAAGGAGGCCCCCGGTCTTCTAATTCCTGGCCCAATACTTGGTCTTCAATGCCAACAAAGGGGGATGGACAATAAGACCTATGAGCATCCCCCGTGTTCTAGACTCTGCACTGACCAAGGTATGTATGCTCTTCAATCATTCCAGACACTGAGCGCCTACAACACCTCTACTCAGCTCCATGGTGAGCAAGACTGGCCTGGTTCTTCCCCTCAGTGAGCTTTCAGAGGAATGTCTGCTGCTTGATCAATGGGGTCATGCAGGACGGCTTTTATGATCTTTGTTGCAACGGATGAGAAAGGACCACAGACACTGAGTACTTCAGAAGCGTACCTGTTCTCTATGGTATGTGGTGCCCAATTCCGGGCCCAGAGCCAGGAACTGCTGTTAAGATCAAAGAGAAGTTTGTGCAAAGTACCTGGTCAGCTCCCCAGGGCTCTGTTGATGTAAGCAGAATAACAGGATTTTGAACAATTCTATCCTGCCCCCAGCTTTGTGGTCTGGGACAACTACATCAGGCGTGAGTTCTTCCGTGTTCAAATAGGGAGAAATCAGAAGGACCTCGGATTTGCACTTAAGACCATTTAGGACGTCAAAGCACAGAAAGGCCAAAGGCTGATTTGGGTGGGAGGAGGAGAGAAGCAAAGGAAGAAATGAGGGGGGCAGGACATGAGAGGACAAGAAAAAGAGAGCCGCATCAGTCAGAGAATGTACTCAGAGTGTAAAAGGAAAAAAGGTAATTTGAGAACCCCAGCCTCCATCTGCTCAGACTCTGAGGATAAAGGCAAAGGGGGATTAGTGACCTGAGGGGCCACGGCAGGGCCTCCTCGCCCCCACAAGTGCATGCAGGATAGAAATACCATTTATTAGCCCCATGCACGGTAATTATATTTAATACTGACCCTGATTCCTTTTGTCCACAGGAAATCATGAAAGCTGCTCTGTTTGAATTTGAGGGCCTTAAGTGACCCATTAGCAGCTCCTACGTCTGTCTTAGACTGGCAGTCGAAGTAGGACAAAGGAGAGCCACAGGCATGAGCATCCAGGTTTTGCAAGAGATGTGTCTGAAATCACAGAATCCAGGGTGGAAAGAAGGTGTGGACAGAGCAGAGTCCCGGACAGGGACCCAGACCCTGCTCCAGTCCTTCAACATCTAAGTGACCTTGGGCAAGGTTGTAAACGCCCTGAACTTCGGCTTTCTCTCTGATGTTTCTAATGCGACACCCACCTCATTGGGTACTCGAGAGCTTTAAAGGAGATGTTGCATGGGAAAGCAGCTAGAAAGAAAGATTCCTGGCACTGAAAAACCATCCATGACTCCCCAGATCTCTTACTTGAAACTCCTGAATGTTTAGACTTTAGGACTCTTCAGGTTTTGAAAAGGTAATGTGGTGTAGATATACTCCAACATGGGACAGCCTCTGTCAGGGTTCGAGAGAACCCTTCTTTCCCAGTTATTTTCCCATGCTTTTCTCCTCCTAGTACTTATCACCCACTGACACTTGTTTGCTTATGCATCTGGTGGGATTGTGAGGCCGCAGGGGCTGGGATTTTTGCTTCTCGCCCATCACTCTTTCCCCTGTACCTAGACAGAGACTGGAACACAGAATGTGTTCCAGAAATATAGACCCAAGATCAATAATACATCCCGGCTCTAGCCCATCGTAAATTGAAAATACCATAAATCGAAAATGCATTTAATACGCCTAACCTACCAAACGCCCTAGCTTAGCCGGATGCACCTTAAACTGGCTCGGAATTTTATGTGAGCCTACAGCTGGGCAAAATTATCCAACACAAAGCCTATTTTATAATAAAGTGTTGACTTTCTAGCGTGATCTATTGAATACTGCACGGAAAGTGACAGTGTAGGTTGTTGACCCTCGTTCTCGTGTGGCTGAGCGGGAACTGGGGCTCTCTGCTGCTGTCCGGCATCACCGAGACGTTGTACTGCATGTCGCTAGCCCAGGAAAAGATCAGAATTCAAAACTCAGAGTACGGTTTCTACTCCGTGTATCACTTCCGCACCACCGTAAAGTTGAAAAATCTGAAGTTGAACCATCGTAAGTTGGGGACCTTCCGTATAGCATTCTTAAATGACAAAATCATCAAGAAGAAAAACTTTGAGTGATTACCGGGGGTTAGAGACTGGGCAGATGGAAGCACAGGGCGGGCGGATGTGGGTTATAAAAGTCAACTTGAGGGATCCTTGTGCTGATGACAACTCTGGTAGTGGGTATATGAATCCACACCTGTTATAAAATTGTATAGAATTAAACACACACAAGACTGCCTACCAAACTGGGAAGATTTGAAGAAGATGGTTGGACCGTATCAATGTCCATATTCTGGCGGTGATATTTTATGATAGTTTTGCAAAATATTGTGATGGTGGTGATGAATTTGGGTAAAGTCTACACCAGATCCCTCTGTATTATTTTTCACAACAATTTATGAATCTGAAATTCTCCCGGTGAAAATTTTGATGACCAAGAAATACATTAGAAGGATGAGGGGATATTAAACATTTTCACCCTGGGTGAAATTGATCTGGGTCATTTGTTACAGCTCTGTGACCGTCAGCGGTCCCAAGGCACCCCCTCCAACGCATCTCTGCTGGGAGAAGACCAAGATGGGGTTTTCTGTCTCTGCGCAAATCACTGCAACCCAGGAGCCCAGCAGCATTCAAAGGGTGAGGTCACAGTCTCCCCGTTTCTCTCCACCCCACTCATCCCAAACGCCCACAACCTTGAATTTGAAGTTTTAACTTAAAAAAAAAAAGATGGTAATTTTGCTTCAGTGTTTTCTAATTTTGCTGTAACTGCTACCAGCTGTGGGTTTAATGCAGAACATATTCCACAAGGCATCCTGAGGCCTTTTCATGTTTTCGAGTTGCCCGAGAGTTGACATGGTTAAAGACGGGGTGGGGAGAACAGTGAAAGCCGAGCTGATTTCACGTGCTGGTGTTCAGAGCTGTTTGCTGTTTCTCATTCCAGCGTCTTCAGCCGCTGGAGGTGAGCAGGTTTCTGGCTCTGAGTCCGAAGCACGAGGAAGGACTTGGCAGGACCCTATTTTCTGCTACCTCCGCAGTCAGCTGTAGGCGATATCCAGATTTGAGCTGTGGGAAACTTCCATCAGGAGCTCTTATTAACCTTGGCCAATCTTCCTGCATTAAGTTGGAAATGTGAGAAACATACCAGGCCCACAGAGAGTGAGAAGGAAAGGGAGAGAGACAAGGAATGGACCCTGTTGTCCAAGAATCTCCAAATGGGCATGGTTCTGCCTTGGAACCACTCGCTCCAGCCACACAAGGAAGCCGTGGTGGGCCACGGAACATCTCCAGAGGTTCGGGCCTGCCTCCAGTGGTTTCTCACTGGGCACTCACATTTTAAGAGCACGTACCGCTCCTCTCGTGTGTCTTCTATTAACCTCCAATTAACATCGCAGTCCGGACTAGCCTCATACAAATCAAACAGGTCTCTCCTGCATTTTACCCACAGAGGTGCTCGGTGCCTTGCCTCTCCCGGGCCTCAGGAGGCCACAGATGCCTTCAGCACCCAGGCCTGCCCATGGTGGGCCAAGAGGAGGGCAGGCTGTTTCTCCATATGCACTCCATACCATACCGACCATACCAACCAGGGCCCAGTGCAAGGTGCGAGTCAGGAGCTTGGAAGCAGGGTTAGGACACCATGGCGGGGACAAAGCAGGATGCCACCCCACCCCCTGCGATTTCTCCATCCCATCCTCCCTCCCTTTCCAAGTCCTGCTGGCCACCTTCCATTCACTGCACCTCCACTCAGCTTGTGCTGCCTCTGCCTGTCCCCTCACTTCCCCCTCCTTCTCATTCAGTGCCCCTCTGCCTCTGTGTGGCCTCCCTCTTTTTTCTCTGTCTCCGACCTGTGGTCCGCCTCTATTCACGGTGTCAGCCCAGCCTCTCTCGCTGCTTCTGTCTGCCTCCCCACCCCCCACATGCTCCCCTACGCCGGGCCTTTCATCCACAGGACCCTGACCTCTGCACAGTGTTGGCTTTGTCCTGGGGCTCCTGAGCCAAACAGAGATGGGCACGAGTGTTGCTCTGGGCCCAGCCCTGCCCTCTTTCCCTGGCCCCACATTGCTCTGATGAGTCAGAGTCCAGCCCCCCGCCCCCACTCCCCCAGCAGCCTACCCAAATCCAATCAGCACTCACATCGGAGGGAAAACAAGAACCAACAAACAAAATTGAGAGCGATTGATCCTTCCTTTGTTCTGACTATTATTATTTTAAGGAATATCAAGTCCCTGCTACAGTATTTATGAGTGGAGGATTGGCCTGACAATTCTCTCCAAGAACACGTGTCTTTGGAACATGCGTAAAACGGACCACTAGATAATGTCCTGTCCAATTACACTTTCCCTAATGAGTCGGACTCTGTGCCGAGAAGGGAAATCATTGGCCTTAGCCCCAACTGTACAAGGCTAGTTGTATTTATAACATCAGTTGGAATGAAAGAGAATAAATGCTATACTTGGGCCAGAGATTGTAGTGGAGAAAGTTGAAAACTGCCATTGTCAGAGAGGTATGAGATAGAACTTGATGGGGGGTTTAGGTACTGCTCTCCTTGGTCCATTCTGTTCACAGCTGGAGAAATGGGGTGATCCAGGACATCATGCCCTAATAGAGACACAGGCAAACTGGAACACGTCCACAGGGATGGGGGGCTGGGATTCTTTAATCTCAGCCTTAGGAGAATCATCGATTGAACAAGGGCTATTCAGGCAGCTTAGAGGGGCCTAATGACAAATTATCTGAAGACCTAAGAAAGCGCCATGAGGAAGTGAGACCAGGCTTATTGTGGGTAAGTCAATGAAGTCAGTTCATGAGCCCATTCTACAAATAGTTATTGGAAACTTTCTCCACGTTAAGCATGATGCTCTGCACTGGGGATTCGGTGGAAGATAGAACCCAAAGTCTTCATCCTCATTCAACTTCCGGTCTGCAGAGAAAGAGCCCATGAGGAAATGCTAGCTCCTAGGAGCACAGGGAGCAATGGACCTCATGGCAAAGAGCAGAGATCAGAGCAAGACAGGTTGCACTCAATCCAAGGAGGGGTGCTCTGAGAGTGAGAGGTGACCAAAGATTCAGGGAGCTGCAGGTGAAGCCTTGAGCTTTCCACGCTGGAGGTCTGTGCAGTGGCTGCATCTTCCATGACAGAAGCTACTAAGGGGCTGCGAGCCCTAGGCCCTGAGGTTGGACTTGACACCGTAAAGATCCATTCCAATTCTGGTAATTTCTGAAAATAAGTGAGTGAAATCACTAATGGTCATTGCATATGTTCTAATAAAATATCTGTCTTTAGTGGTGCTTCTCAACTGGGCAGCATGGGTACTATTACCACTGCTACCATACTATTACTATGACAGTACTACTACTATGTCACTATACTCCTGCTGTACTATTACCACTGCTACCATACTATTACTATGACAGTACTACTACTATACTCTGTCACTATACTCCTGCTGTACTATCACCACTGCTACTACACTATTACTATGACAGTACTACTACTATACTCTGTCACTATACTCCTGCTGTACTATCACCACTGCTACAATACTATTACTATGACAGTACTACTACTATGTCACTATACTCCTGCTGTACTATTACCACTGCTACTACACTATTACTATGACAGTACTACTACTATACTCTGTCACTATACTCCTGCTGTACTATCACCACTGCTACTACACTATTACTATGACAGTACTACTACTATACTCTGTCACTATACTCCTGCTGTACTATTACCACTGCTACTACACTATTACTATGACAGTACTACTATACTCTGTCACTATACTCCTGCTGTACTATCACCACTGCTACTACACTATTACTATGACAGTACTACTACTATACTCTGTCACTATACTCCTGCTGTACTATCACCACTGCTACTACACTATTACTATGACAGTACTACTACTATACTCTGTCACTATACTCCTGCTGTACTATCACCACTGCTACAACACTATTACTATGACAGTACTACTACACTCTGTCACTATACTCCTGCTGTACTATTACCACTGCTACTACACTATTACTATGACAGTACTACTACTATACTCTGTCACTATACTCCTGCTGTACTATCACCACTGCTACTACACTATTACTATGACAGTACTACTACTATACTCTGTCACTATACTCCTGCTGTACTATCACCACTGCTACTACACTATTACTATGACAGTACTACTACTATACTCTGTCACTATACTCCTGCTGTACTATCACCACTGCTACAATACTATTACTATGACAGTACTACTACTATGTCACTATACTCCTGCTGTACTATTACCACTGCTACCATACTATTACTATGACAGTACTACTACTATACTCTGTCACTATACTCCTGCTGTACTATCACCACTGCTACTACACTATTACTATGACAGTACTACTACTACACTCTGTCACTATACTCCTGCTGTACTATTACCACTGCTACTACACTATTACTATGACAGTACTACTACTACACTCTGTCACTATACTCCTGCTGTACTATCACCACTGCTACTATACTATTACTATGACAGTACTACTATACTCTGTCACTATACTCCTGCTGTACTATCACCACTGCTACTACACTATTACTATGACAGTACTACTACTACACTCTGTCACTATACTCCTGCTGTACTATCACCACTGCTACAATACTATTACTATGACAGTACTACTACACTCTGTCACTATACTCCTGCTGTACTATCACCACTGCTACTACACTATTACTATGACAGTACTACTACTACACTCTGTCACTATACTCCTGCTGTACTATTACCACTGCTACCATACTATTACTATGACAGTACTACTACTACACTCTGTCACTATACTCCTGCTGTACTATCACCACTGCTACTACACTATTACTATGACAGTACTACTACTACACTCTGTCACTATACTCCTGCTGTACTATCACCACTGCTACTACACTATTACTATGACAGTACTACTACTACACTCTGTCACTATACTCCTGCTGTACTATTACCACTGCTACTACACTATTACTATGACAGTACTACTACTACACTCTGTCACTATACTCCTGCTGTACTATTACCACTGCTACTACACTATTACTATGACAGTACTACTATACTCTGTCACTATACTCCTGCTGTACTATCACCACTGCTACCATACTATTACTATGACAGTACTACTACTATGTCACTATACTCCTGCTGTACTATTACCACTGCTACCATACTATTACTATGACAGTACTACTACTATACTCTGTCACTATACTCCTGCTGTACTATCACCACTGCTACTACACTATTACTATGACAGTACTACTACTACACTCTGTCACTATACTCCTGCTGTACTATTACCACTGCTACTACACTATTACTATGACAGTACTACTACTACACTCTGTCACTATACTCCTGCTGTACTATTACCACTGCTACTACACTATTACTATGACAGTACTACTATACTCTGTCACTATACTCCTGCTGTACTATCACCACTGCTACAATACTATTACTATGACAGTACTACTACTACACTCTGTCACTATACTCCTGCTGTACTATTACCACTGCTACTACACTATTACTATGACAGTACTACTACTATACTCTGTCACTATACTCCTGCTGTACTATCACCACTGCTACAATACTATTACTATGACAGTACTACTACACTCTGTCACTATACTCCTGCTGTACTATTACCACTGCTACTACACTATTACTATGACAGTACTACTACTATACTCTGTCACTATACTCCTGCTGTACTATCACCACTGCTACAATACTATTACTATGACAGTACTACTACTACACTCTGTCACTATACTCCTGCTGTACTATTACCACTGCTACTACACTATTACTATGACAGTACTACTACTATACTCTGTCACTATACTCCTGCTGTACTATCACCACTGCTACTACACTATTACTATGACAGTACTACTACTATACTCTGTCACTATACTCCTGCTGTACTATTACCACTGCTACTACACTATTACTATGACAATACAACTACACTCTGTCACTATACTCCTGCTGTACTATTACCACTGCTATTACACTGCCACCATGACAGTGCTACTACTATACTCTGTCACTATACTCCTGCTGTACTATCACCACTGCTACTACACTATTACTATGACAGTACTACTACTACACTCTGTCACTATACTCCTGCTGTACTATTACCACTGCTACTACACTATTACTATGACAGTACTACTATACTCTGTCACTATACTCCTGCTGTACTATTACCACTGCTACTACACTATTACTATGACAGTACTACTACTACACTCTGTCACTATACTCCTGCTGTACTATCACCACTGCTACTACACTATTACTATGACAGTACTACTACTATACTCTGTCACTATACTCCTGCTGCTCAACTCCTCCTATACTATTATTTCTGTTACTACACTACTACTATGACAATACAACTACTACACTCTGTCACTATACTCCTGCTATACTATTACCACTGCTATTACACTGCCACCATGACAGTACTACTACTACACTCTGTCACTATACTTCTGCTGCTATACTCCTACTATACTATTATTGCTACTACTACTATTACTACTACTACTACTACACTTCTGGATGACAGAATTCACCATAAACAAATTTGAAAAATGGGTGCATCTTTGCAGCGTGTCATAACAATAATATTAACAGCAAATGCCGAGCATATGACAGGTGCTTTACAAAAGTTGACAAAATGTAACCCCAAGAGGGAGGCACTGTCATTGTCCCCGTTGCTCAGATGAGGACATGGAATGGCCGGCCAGAGAAGTAATTTGCCCAAGGTGATACAAGCGGGCAGACGACCCAGAACAACCCAGGCTCTCTGGCTCCAGGCTCCATTCCAATCTCTGCCGTGCTCTGTCGTCTTGCCAGTATCCCCTGTTTGTGAGCCTAACTCGAAACACACGTGGCTCAAGTACTCATCCAGCAAGACCGACGGGAAGCCCAGCGTGACTATCCCCTCCATGCTACTTTCATCGAACACGAACCTGTTCCTGGGAGATGGGGCAGGGCTCTGGGCCTCCATGCAGGACAGACGCTGCAGCCTGGTCCCCGGCTTCCCTGCATGGTCCAGTCCCACACCAGGTGACCTCCGGTTCACGCCCTCCTGCTGTGCCAAGCAAGGGCTCAGGCCTCCCTGGCACCAAGGCTGTCATCGCTCTCCCAGGTCTTCCTGTACCAGAGAGGCTGCTTTCTCTCCAGCTCGTGTTCCCACCGCAGAGGGGCCTATAACCCCGTCCTGGGGGATTTTCCTTTTCCTTCTCAAGTTGAGCTTTTCTCCTCTTCAGTTCTCAAAACATCAAACCTTTGATCCCCTGCCCCATCAGACAAATCCAGCTTAATTGCCTCAGTGGGCCCAGGCATAGAAATCAAAGACCTGTTTAGGGAGGGCCCCCGCCACCTGGCATGGTTTCCTCCCCGGGCCTCCCAGCCATAGGATTAGGGGGAGCCTGGACGCCAAGCGCAAAGCCTGGCATTCTGCCTGGTGGAAGGAGGGGGTGGGGTGGGCACAGGACTTGGGGAAATACCTGTCATTTCCTTACGGAGCACCTATAGGTGAGAAAAATAAAAGAGTTATTGTCTCAATAGATGATTTTTGCCACATTACCGTCTCAGTAAATTGTAGGAACTCTTTGGACACACATGCAGAGTTCATAAGAGACAAGTCAGAGAAAGGGAGAAAATATTCACAACTTCTAAGTTAACCCAAGAAAAATAAACAGAAAAAGCCAGTAAGTCCATAAAAAGATGTACAGGCTTACTATGAACCAGGGGAATGAAAAATTTTAAATCGAGATACAATTGCTCTAATTGATAAACCATTTTTAAGAATGCAATTGGCGGGGCGCCTGGGCGGCTAGGTCAGTTAAGTGTCCGACTCTTGGTTTTGGCTCAGGTCAAGATCTCAGGGTCCTGGGATGGAGCCCCAGGTCGGGCTCTTCACTCAGTGGGGAGTCTGCTTCTCAAATCTCTCCCTCCCTCTGCCCCTCTCCCAGCTCATGCGTGCCCTCTCTTTCCCTCTCTTTCTCTCAAACAAATAAATAAATCTTTAAAAAAATACAATTGGCAAAAGTGGCGAAAAGCAGGCATTTTCAACCAAAATTGACTGGAGTGAAAATGGACACCATTTTAAGAGAGCCACTTGGGTTTTCTATAACAATTAAAAAGATGCATACTTTTGACCCAGCAGGTATATTTTTAGCCTCTATAGATATTCATATATTTGAACAAGTATATATAAAAATAATATGCCACTTGTCACACAAGCATATAACATAAAATATGTTATTTGGATGATAGCATCAGCAATGTTTGTCAAGTAGCAAAACTTAGATAGTTGGAGAATGGTTAATTCAATCTAAAGTAAGGAATTCTTTGCTGCTGTTAAAAAGTGTGCTTCAGGGGCGCCTGGGTGGCACAGCGGTTAAGCGTCTGCCTTCGGCTCAGGGCGTGATCCCGGCGTTGTGGGATCGAGCCCCACATCAGGCTCTTCTGCTATGAGCCTGCTTCTTCCTCTCCCACTCCCCTGCTTGTGTTCCCTCTCTCGCTGGCTGTCTCTATCTCTGTCAAATAAATAAAATCTTAAAAAAAAAAAAAGTGTGCTTCATGTCCACTGACACAGAAAGAAGTCTACGTTATTAAGTGTAAAAATCAATGTAAATGAAAATACATACAAGTGAGGAGCTCCGTTTATACACACACACACCTCTCTCTATATGTATATATTGCTAAAAACACAAATTATACATTATATATTACATTAAAGTGTGGCTATATATCCATTCAATTAAAAGACATATACATATATGTTATGCTTATATGTTTGGACTAAATATAGGCCAGTTTGGATATCGAACTGCTTCCCAGATTAATACCTGCAGAAGGCTATCAAATTAGGGGGGTGGAAGGAGGTATAGTGGGGAAAAGTAGAAAAAGTCATGAAACGCATTTATTCTATGTTTCTCTCTTCTTTCATTTTTGCCATCATTGTATCTTTTTCACTTTAAAAACATTCAGAGAAGTCTATGCAGTTCACCTCGTTGGAGAGATGCCCACGTGCTTTACCCCTCTCCGTGTCAACACATCACACATTCATGCTGACACTCTGGCATCGCTCAGTGGCCCCTTGAAGACCTCCAAGGGCAGAAGTCACATCTCATGAGGCAGCCTTTTGTCTTGCCCGCTGCCCTGCAAGCAAGTTCTTCCCTCTCAGCAGAGACCCTCGGTCTCTGGAAGTGTGGCTCAGGGACGGTGAAGCAGCCCCGACTCGGGACAGCCTGCCCAGGCCAACTTGCTGGAGTGAAGCTACAGCTCTCTCAGGTTGGGAAACTCCCACCAGAAGCTGGCGGTTTCCCTCCTGGAAATCTGCTCGGAAATTCCTAACCTACTCCGCGTCTTGCCTTCGGGCAGGTGCAAATCATCCCATGTGCGAAGCCCCAGAGATCACTGCTCGCCGGATCCATTAGCGCACCGAGCAGTCGGCCCCCCGAGTGACAATTGTGAAGCATGTCGCCGTGAGCAGGGCTACTTAACATTCTGCAAACAGCAGCTCTCCCTGTCCCATGTGGCTGCTGGAAGGATGTTTCCCAAACAGCTCATCCCGATACTCCTGCCCCTGTTTCCCCAGTGCCTTCAGGACAAAACTTCGCCCCCTTAGCTTGGCCTCCCATCATGGCGCCTCTGCTGTTAACCCCACCCTCGCCTTCAGCCCCTGCTGCAAAGGCAGCCCAGTGTCCAGGTAGGCAGGCTCCGGCCCTGGGGTCTTCCTGTGGGCTGTCTTTCTGTCTGCAGCACCCAACTCCCACAGCATCCCCGGTCCACCCCCATCCTGCTTGTTCTTTAACACTCAGTTTAAATTGTATCTCATGGGGAAGCCTTCTCAAGGCCCAGCCTCCCCAGAGTGGGTTGGAGGCCCTCCTCTGTGGCCCCTACACCCTGTCACGTCACCAGACCATGGCAGTCTTAACCACAAGACTGAGGATGAAGCCCCATGGGCTTCTTCCCCCATCCAGCCTGGCAATCGTGCCTGGCGTACTCTCGTGGAATGAATGAATGAGTGAATGAATGAATGAATGAACGAATGAACTAGGTCTTAAGAAAATACCCATGAAAGTCAGAAACGAGCTATTGGAATCCTGGAGCACCTTTATAATACCAGACATCCCAAGCTTGCACACCACAGAGCAGAGGAAGCCATAGATGGAAAGCTGTCACAGGAACAATTAACCAGATTACTCCCTCTCCCATCCCTGTCCCTGTCACCTTCATTCTTAAGTTTAGTTCTTGGGGCCCCACTTTACCCAAGTCTCCGGCACCAACCTTATTCGAGACACTTGGGATCTTCCAGGAGCTTGTCAGTTTCCGTCTTGATGCCATTCTGCCTCTTCAGGTCCTGGATTAGACGGGATGCACTGGAACAGTGTCGACTCTGAAACCAGCCCTATGCCATCCCACCTCACCCTGCGGTCCCGGGGCCACCACACTGCACATTCCTGGGCTTGTTGAATGTATCTCATGTGGTTTCCTCCTGACAAAAGAAAGCAGAACAGAAAACCAGAGACTAAAACAAACCAAGAAATACCGTCATTAGTCACTATCTTCATGAAAGTTACAGTGCGTGATCAGAGTCAAGAAAAGAGAAAGAAGTGGGAAAAAGGGAAGTGTGGACAAGCAGGCGGAGAGAACTCACCCCGACTTGGAAAAGCCACATGAGCTAGATCTTCAGCACAAGGAGAAGGAAAAGAATCACAGGTGGACGGAAGGGTCCACGCAGCCCAGAGGGGACAGAGACAGAGAGACATATAGAAGGGTGTGAAATGTTCAGGGCCTCCAGGAGGCTCCATGTGGTTACAGGATGGGGCGGAAAATGTGGAACGACAAATACGAGTCTGGAGAGGGGCCAGATGGAGATGGGCATTGGGTGGTCATCTCCAATATATGCATTGTAACCTCCTTTTTTGTTTTTTCTCTGTAACCTTTTTTAAAAATAATCTGGAAGGTTAGGGATGTCTGGGTGGCTCAGTTGGTTAAGTGTCTGCCTTAGGCTCAGGTCATAATCTCAGGGTCCTGGGATTGAGCCCCACATTGGGCTTCCTGCCCAGTAGGGAGCCTGCTTCTCCCTCTGCCCTCCCCACTCCCCTACTCATGCTTGCTCGCTCCCTCTGACTCTCAATAGATAAATAAAAATCTTAACATACACAAAATAAAATAAAATAACCTGGAAGGTGAGCCTACTTAAGCATAATTCGGTGTTGGGAAGGTGTTACTGCCAAACAATGGACATGACCCTAAATAGTTCCTGGAATGATAGTAAGGAGCTCAATGTCACGAAGAGTCAGAGACACATGGGAGAATATCCACGCTAAGCACCCAGCTGGCCCACATTCCTTGGCACAAGCTTTCATGACACATTTCAACAAGGGAATCCACCTTTCGAGAGTCTGCTCTTTAGAAGGAATATGGATTGTGACTCCAGGTTAAAGATGTCGCCAAATTCCCTGTGATCATCATTAGCCCGCACATAAATAGAGCGCAAAATAATTCCCACATCGAGATGAATTTTTAAAGTCATGTTTCGGGTAAAATGACATAATCGTCACATCTTCTAGCTCTATGAACTTTACTGCGTTTGACTTTATGATTCCAAATTTCTATTTTTTTTAGTGAATTGCTAAATTGCCTCTGTGAAGAGATTTTAAAACCTAAATTTGCAAACCATCAATTAAATTACATCTCGTAACTCTCTCTTTCATATTTACAAATACGTTTGTTTTTCTTTCCCCTGAATTCAGCCCCTTCTTCGGTGGAGATCCAGCCTGATCGGTCCAGCAGGTACTCAGCACCGGAGTAAGAGATGATGTTAACACGGAGGTGAACATATGTTTTGGAATACCCAGCTGATTACTCTTCTTTGCTGTACAGAGAAGAAATCGTGGCATTCAATATACAATTAAGGAGGGCACATATTGCATGGTGCACTGGGTGTTATATGCAAATAATGAATCATGGAACATCACATCAAAAACTGGGGATGTACTGTATGGTGACTAATATAACAAAATAAAAATTATTAAAAAAAACAGGTTTCATATAAATTATTCCAACATTCTATATTCATTAGAAACAAAAATGCATTTTGTCAAGCACTTTAAATTTCATTCACTGGGGCACCTGGGTGACCCAGTCAGTTAAGCATCCGACTCTTAATCTTAGCTCAGGTCTTGATCTCAAGGTCGTGAGTTCAAGCCTTGTGTTGGACTCCACACTGGGCATAGAGCTTACTTAAATTAAAAAATTAAAATAAAATAAAATAAAATAAAATAAAATTAAGTTAAATTAAATTCACTACCTGGAGTATACAATCTAGAATGTCCAGTCCAACACAGGATTGAATTAATTTATCGAAACAGTGTTTAAGAATTACTTTTTGTCACTTACGAAATACCTCTCCAGAAGACCTGTGTGGCCAACAGCAGAGAGAGTGCACCTAGAAAGGGAAAGCCTTACTGATAACATTATAAACCACAGAAGAGTTTAGATAAGTCTGTATCAACATGTCGCCCCAACAAATTTTCAGTGGGCTGAGACCCTGGGTCTTCACTGGGGTCCAGAAATACCTCTTCTGTGATGGCTTCAGAGGATGCTAATAGTCATGTGAGGGGAGCCTTCTGAACAACATGTCTGGATCACAAAAGCACAGACAAGAACTTCCCCAGCGCCAGACGCCCAAATAGCCCAAACCCCAAAGCGGAAGTGCCCAGAATGGAGGCACAGGTGCCCTGCTTTGGGCGCGTTCTGAGCGGTAATTCCTGGCTCCTGGACTTGCATCCGGGTCTACTCAGCCAAGAGGGCTTCTCCACCGGCAGCACTAACGAGCAGGTCTCTCAACAACCTAGCAACGTACCGGTGTGCTGAGGCTGAAAGTACGAGAACCTGGAGCATCCCTGGAGAATGCCTGCCAGATTCTGTGCCTTTCTGGGAAGGATGGTTCCTGGGGCCAGAACTCTAGCCGTGACCCCGATGTCTCCCCATCTTGAAGCACAGCAGGGTGAAATTTGGGCTCACAGTCTAGATAACTCATTATTTTTCTGAGCCTCGGTTTCCTCGTCTGTAAAACAGAAATAAGAACAACTTCCGGAGAGGGTTCTGATGAGTCACTTAAGAGAAGAAATGTGAGAAACTACACCATAAATTATAAAACACCGCTGAGATGCAAATGTCATGATTATTTATAAGGACCCAAGGGTTGTCCCAAGCCACATTTTCTGCATCTCAATGCTTCCATCTCTTCTTTGGGACCCCTCCTCTCCCCCTAAATGCCTCCCTTTGCTGGGACACAGCCTCCCCTGCTGGCCTCTAAATTAGCCCATCTTCTTACCACTGCCCCTGAGATTTTCAGTTCTTTTAATCCAATGAAATAAGAAGTTCAGGCCATCATCTTCAAAGAATAAGAATAAAATTTGGGGACCAAAATTATACCCATTGGGATTGCTTCTGTAGAAATACTTTGGAATTCCTTTTCATGCCCTATTAAATAATTTAAATGTTTCTTCTCTGCATTCAATGTTAGTTATTTAAACCCTAGTCCTAAGCTCCATTAGCAACCTTATTAGCACAAAACTTTCTTTGCCAGTTGGATTAGTTTTATAGATTTTTGCATAGAAGGAATGCACGCAGACAAATGCGAGTGCGTGGCTATGGTTAACGTCCTACGGTCCTAGGAAATAGGTTACATTTAAACTGACACGATTAATCTCACTCCACCTAGTAGCTTATTAGCGTAGATGCCCTCCATTTGTGTTAGGAGCTGTTAGCACATCAAACTCGTTTGGGGGGGCTCCAGCAGATTCAGGTTGTACCCTAATCTACAATTCCATCCCAGAATGGAATTGAGAATGGATGCTTAATGTTAATGAGTTGGTATTTCATAATTAAGCATAAAAACAGATTTATAAAATATTAAGACTGGAAGAGAATTGGGATCATCATCTAGGTAACCCCAAAAGGCCCACACAGTAAGCCCGAGGACTTCAGCCATTTGCTTCTGCCTCTCTGCCCACTCCCTAACCACTCAGACTTTACAGTTCGCTGTTCTTCCTCTGTGATAAACCTGGAGGGGGGTAGGGGGAAGCTGCCAATGAAAGCCAAAAGTCACGAGAAGTATCAGGAAAGGAGGGAAGACCACATAGAGCTCATGAAGCCCGGTCTCAGGAGACAGGTAGGACAGGGGACACCGGGGTGCAGGTGCCCCATGCCCTGCCATGGGGCAGAATACAGTGCATACCACCAGGACCACTGTCCTGGAGGCTGGGGTGAATAGGGCCCGTGTGGATACAGGCAGGATTGTCTGGGGGCTACTGTGGTGAGATCTGAGGGTCAAGCACACAACAGGCCATAATCAGAGACAAGATAAAGGGCTGACCCTGCTCAGACCAGGCTGGGAAAGTCATGACCAAGCAAAACGAAGGAGAATGGTCAACACGGAGCTTGTACAGCCCACTGCTGTCTTCAAGACAGCTCTGGGTTGCACAGAATTCTCAGCAGCCTGAGCCTGCTCCTTATAGAGGCCCAGGCTTTGATTTTCTACCCGAGAGAAGCTTTGCCAAGGAGACACCCTCCCTGTCCCCTGCTGGGTTTTATTACCACCATCGGTAGTGTCTCGCTCGGGGGAATCATCGTGGAAGTGGGGCCCTAAATGCTCTTCATTTCAAGTTACATTAGTTTCTGTGTCTCTGCTCAGCTCCTGCCCCATTCTTCCCGATTACACACATTTTCCCAGAGAACCTGTGCACGGAAGGAGGTGATCTCCACTGAAGCGAATGGCACCCTGAATAAAGGATGACAAAATCACTGCTGGTGTCTACGTCTTTGCTAGACCTAAAGCAAAGTGTGGACCAATAGGGCAGCTCTACTCACACCGTCCAGCATGTTCTTTAGCTAAACAAGGGTCCTGGGATGACAGGGAGGGGGCACCCGGGGCATGAGCGGGTGGGAAGGCAAGGGAATGCAGAGCCCACGGGGTCCGGGCGGGGGTGCTGGCCAGGCTGCAGGCCCAGTGGAGAGTGGGGTGGCTGCTACTGCATGCTCGGGGGACTCGAGGGCCTCAGGGCAGACATGCACCAGGAGGAGGGAGGAAGACCAGGAGAGTGGCTTGAAGTCATAGGCAGCATCTGTTTGCACTTGAGGACCCCAGAGGCAGAGCACCCCATGAGACTGAGGGGTTCGGAAGAGCTAAGCAGTGTGCAGCTGGAGCCAGGACGGGGGGAGGGGAGCCAAAGGCCAAGCAGGAGAGGGGCCTGGGCATGGCGACAAGGTGTGACAGACAGCAGATGACTCCCCCGCCGCAATCTGTAAGTGACCGTTCTCCTTGTACTGGTTTCCGGGACTGAGCCCTTCAGGAATGGCCTCAGCTGCCAGAGCCATGTCCCCCAAGGCTCCCGCTCTCTTGGGCTGACTCATACCCAACAGCTGGAAAAGGGAGACGACAGGACAACCCCAAGGGCCTTGTTAGGTCCAGAGCCACAGGGTGTGTCCTGGGGTCCATGTGGGGGCTGGCCCCTTCCCTCTGCCCACTCCTGCCTCCTCCCTTCCCCCCACTAACTGTCTTCTTAGAGTCGCTTCCTGAAAGCCCAACCTGCAGCAGATATAACGAAGAAATATGCTGTAATGAGGGTCCCCTGAGCAACGCACACCCTGCTAAGCACTTTCCGTACACTTCCCTGGCCGTCTTTCCAGCAAGCCCTATGGAGGGGCAGCGCTCTGGGCCCTCTTGCTAAGGAGGGAGTGGACACCTGTCAGACCCCTGGTGAGGGACAGAGTGAGCGCAGTGCCTCCAGAGAAACTCCTGGAGGCCCACAAGTGTGAACTGGGGACAGCTAGTCAGGACAAGCCGGTGGCTTTGTACGGTGCCGGTCTCCCTAATCTTGCAGAGAAGCCCAGCGTCCGACACTAGGTGATATCTGGAGCCCTGGATCTGAATTCTAATTCTACCTGTCACTAACTGGGTGACCTTGAGGGGGGTTTAGTTGCTACTAAACCTTAGAGAGTGATTCTTTCTCTGCAGGTAAGTGGGGTTTGGATCTATTTTACAATGTTTTCTAGGGACTAAGCTTTCAAGGAGCATTGAGACATCTTGCATGATGAAGGGTTCGAACAGTGATGAATAAATGACAGTTTCCCATCTCTTCTTGTGTCCAACCCCCCTGCCATGGTCTGCTGCTTGCTTGGGTCCTAGGGTGCTTGCCTGCAGCTGAGCAAGGCTGGGCTGTCCCTGGGAGCCCCACCACCTGCCCTGGGTGTCGTGTCCTATTTTCCTCCTTGAAGAATACCCTGACCCTGCCCACTCCCAGAAGGGAGGGAAAAGGATTTCCAGGCAGACCCACCTGGCTCCCACCAGCCCCTCCCCCCATACACAATGGGCCACCCCAACCTCCCCCCAACTGTCCAGCCTCTCCCACCCAGAGACAAAGGCCCTGTCTCTGCAGCTACCAGGGATGTCCCCTCCGCCTCCTTCCACCTGGGCCTGGCTACAAGCCGCCCCGTGGACCTGTCAAGTCTTATGTACTGAGAGTTAATGCACCTTGAAAGAAAGGTGATTTCCTCCCCGGAGTGCAGCGGGGAGGGGAGGCCAGATGTGGGGAAGCGGCCAGCCTTCTGCCTCCTCTCCCAGGGACCCATGCTATGTTCAGAGCCAGCTCCAAACTCCTGTGGGAGGTGGCCGGGGCTGAGCCACCATCCACCAAGAGCGTATCGGCACCGGGAATGAGGCTGTTTATTGTCTCTCCATCAGAGGAGCCCTGAGACCGTGTCCTCGGCAGGAGATAGTGTGGAAGGCAAACTGAGGATGGAAAGCCTGGAGAGCCTGTGCTCCTTTTCTTAGAACCCTGCAGCCATTTCTCCAGGGCACAGAAGAATGCATGATGCTGGAAAGACCCCACAGCAAGTCCAGAACTGGACAGCTTCCTGAGCCACCCTGGCAAGCCCCGTGCACCCAGGGACAGGCAGGAAATGGTGGCAGGCCACAGAGCCCTGCCATGGGCCTGGTGTCCTACAGGGAGCCGGACACATGGGATCCCACTGCATTCTCTCATAGGCTCCATAAGCAGGTAACAAAGCACCTCTCGTGTTTCCACAACACCTGAGCAGGGAAGCAAGGCTCAGAGAGGACCTAGCTCGTAACCTGTCCAGTGCTATCAGACCCCACATGGCCACCCTGTGTCATATCCCACTAACTCTTCAGAGAGCTCTGCAGTTCCATAGGACTTTATTCAGCCAATGTCCAAATTACCTTGATCACATTCCTGGAGCAACCCCATTTTAGGGAGGAGAAAACTGAGCCCCAGATTGCTCTAGAGACACCCTAACATCATACATGGGCAACCTGGCTCAAAGGCTGTGTGCTAGGGGGCTGCTTCTGTGTGCGGCTCTGAGGGGGCCCCCTGGCTGTTCTCCTGTCTCTGCCAGCCCCCAGCCCCGGGGACCTGGCTTTGCATCACAATGATGGGGCAGAAGGGGCAGGTCCTCCTGAATGTCAGGCAGACAGTTGTCCTCCTCAAGAAGAGGAATGAATGTTCTCTCAGCACTGGACAATGCCCCATGCTCTCATCTGTATTATCTCATTGTTTCCCTGGCCAACCCCTTCAGGTGGACACGGGTCTTCGCCCACCTGACACAGAGGGCTCTGAGACCTAGGGCGCTCTGTCAGCCACCAGGTTCCTCGGCTAGTTGGAGGCAGAGCCTGGATTCTTGTCCAGGTGGTCTGGCTCAGAGCTGGGATCTTCCTCACCAGCCTACAGTTCAGCTCTTCATTCACTCTGCTTTTCCCTCCCCTCCCCTTCATTTCCTCCCTTCCCTCCCCTTTCCTCTCCCTTTCCCTTTCTCCTCCCCTCCATCTCTCCTTACCCCTCTCCTTCCCTTCCCTCCCCACTTCCTACCCTCCCCTCCAATCTCCTTTCCCCTCCCCTTCCCCTCCTCACTTGCCTCTCCTCCTCTCCCCTTTCCTTCCCCTCTTCTTCCCTCCCTACTTGTCTACATCCCCTCCCCTTCCCTCTCTTTCCCATTTCCTTCTCTCCCCCACCATTCTCCTTCCCTTCCCCCCCACACCTCGTTCTTCCCCTCCCCTTCCCCACTTCCCTCCTTCCCCTCTCTCCTCTCCCTACTCCCCTCTACTCCTGTCCACCTTCCCTTCCTTTCCCTCCGTTCCCTCCTTACTTCCCTCCCTCCCCTGCCTACTCCCCTCCTATCCTCCCCTCCCATTTTCCTCCACTCCTTCTCCTCCCCTCCCTACTTCCCTCCCTCCCCTCTTTTCCCCTCTCCTTCCCATCCCTTCCTCTCCCCCACCATTCCCCTTCCCTTCCCCCCACATCTCATCCTTCCCTTCTCTCTCCTCCCCACTTCCCTCCATCCCTCCCCTCTCCTCCTCCTCCCTTCTCCTCTATCTTCCTTCCTTCTCTCCCCCTTCCATTATAAGAAGAACAACGCTCTGCGTGTAAGGGAAATCATGAACCCTGCTGAGAACCGGCTGTATTGCAATTGTTTTCTGTACCACAGGCTGTAACCCAAATGGGTCTCTTTTTAATATCCGTGTGAAAAATTATGGAATGAAGATGTTTACTGCAGGTTTATTGTAAAACAACAATCAGAGATAACCTTTGTGCTCTTGGAGTGTGAGTAAATTATGGTTTGAACATGATGAAATATTACGCAGTGCTTGACAATAATGGCGACGATGTGTCGATGGTGGTTTCCTCAAGGTTGTGAATTCTTGGACATAGGTAGGGTTTTGTTGTTGGTTTGGGGGGATTTTTTTGACCTTTGCATTTTCCAAATTTCCTGCAACAAGCATGCATTAATTTTGTAATCAGAAAAAAAGAAGCAACAAGCTGAAAATGTAATATTTATGAAGCTTAGGTACGAACTCAGGAAAAGAAAGTGTTCTTATAAGAGACTGTTCTTGAAAAATGGGGCAAAACGTCGTCAGATGTGATGAACTTTTGGCCGCCCAGCAGAGCAGCAAGGGAACGGACTGGAGCTGACACAGGGTAGATGGACCAAAACCCAGCAGACATAGAGGCTGGGACAGACCTGCAGGCCTAGTTCCATCTCCCAGCCAAAGGGGCCAATGGAGAAGATGCTGCTTCCAGAACATTCTATCCAAGGCCACCGCACCAAGGGTCTTCCAACACTGCTAGTAATGCTCCTTGGCTGAAGGCGAGAGGCCACTGCCTATGTTCCAGAAAGTGCTAACCAAGAACTCCCTGGTTTTTAGAGTTCATTGACTGCAGATATTACTTGTGTGAGATACTTTTCTTGTACAAATGTTCTCATGTCTGGCTTTCAAGAAGGGTCAGCTTCGCTGAACAGTCACCCATAGCGTCATTATGGAAAGCAGAGATGTCGTGAGTTGTGGCGTCCCCACGGACCTCCGTGTCCAGCTTCTCAGGGCAGGGGAGCCTTCGGGGCCCTGTTCCCACTCACATCCTCCTGGTCCTCGGGCTCAGTCCTATGTAGCTTTCTGTACTCACTCTCCTTGGGGGCCCCTCCCTGCAGGAAGCCTTCTGGCCTCTCCAGCCTCAGGTGTGTCCCATGGGTGCCCACGTCTCCCTATGCTATCCCCTGGCAGAGCCCTGGTCACACAGCACCAGCACGTCACTCGCCACCCTTGCCCACCCCCGACAGCGGGGTTCACAGGCATCTTCTCATTCAAGACAAGGCCTGGCCCAGAGCAGGCACCAAGAAAGTAAATGAGCACTTGAGTGAATAAGTGAACAAATGCACATTTTTTTTCCCTGCAAGATATTTTAAGATTAGAACATTATTACCTAATCCAAGAACAGAAACTTCTTTTGATGTTCAAGAAAGTATGTAGGATGGCACTTGAGTTAAATCTGTTATGTTTTGTTTTGCTCCCGCTTACAAGTCTTTGAGTTCACTGAGGGACGGTCCTAGTCCCGGTCACCCCTGTGTCCTCCCAGCGCATTGAAGGTCTCCGGGTGTTTTTGTAGCATGAATAAACGAACCAATGAATGTGTGAATGTCACTTCTCCCTTTCCTTCCTGTGACAAGCTTGTAGATCTAAGGGCCTTCAAAGGAAAGTTTCACGAGAGAATGTCACCTTTCAGCAAACTGTGAACAACTCTGAAAAAAAAAATAGTGATCAAGATATATGTAAGTACTTCCCAGCCTTACGATGTGCGCCAAAGTTAGTGCCTGCCTGAAATGAGCACTTCTATTACGGATCTCAAAGCCATGAACCAGCCAGGGAGTGAGCCAACATGCTGGGAATGAGAGTGAACTCCTGCAGGGCCCAAGCGAGCCCCTCAAGGTGTCTGGCAGACATGGTTCCATCCACGGGAAACCTGTCTGTAAGGTGGGAGTAGCATTGGCAGAAACCCTTCCTTCACATTCAGCCGAAGTGACGCTCGGATGCCGATGGAGGCTGTGCGACCTCGAATGGGTTACTCAAACCCCCAAGACTCAGTCTGTACATCCAAAGAGTGAGCCTAGCGGGAAGAGCAGCGCCCGCCTGGGCCGCTGCCCTAGGTGTTCAATAAGACAATGAACGTGGAGCCAGCACCGGCCGCGGGAGCAGCGATCAGCCATCGCGCTCAAATACTTAAACTGGTTGGATGTTCTCATGACAATAACAATAATTCTGACATCAATACAGACCTGGCACGAACCAGATGCTTCACTCGTTTTATACTCACTTTTTACAACAGGCCCATAGAGCAAAGATCATTATTCCCATTTTACAGAGGAGGAAACCAAGATGGCACAGCTTGAGGCGATGGAACTGGGGACTTGGAAGAAGCCACTCTTCTATGTTCACACAACAAGTGGCAAAACTGAGATGTGACACAGGGGGCAGCGGGTGCAGAACCTCGGACACCAGGCCCATCATTCCCAACTGGTTCCACTTGGAGGCGGGAGGGGGGAAGAAAGTCATTGTAACCAAATGGTCAGGAATAGTAGCTTGCAATGTACACTTTCAACAAGAGTCAGTGAGCTAGAAGGCAGATATAAACGAGCCTGCAAGAAGCTCCCAGCCTCATATGGAAGGCAAGGCCTGCTAGTACTATCAGGCAGAAATTACAAAGGTGTCCAGAACACAGTGGGGCTGGTGGGGGGACATGAGCTTGAATCTGGGTGCGGGCGTTAGCAGCAGGTATGGGGAACTCAAGCCAAAGCGTGGGTAGGGTTTTAACTGAGGAAAGAGAGGGGAGCCCAGGAGATGGAACCCAAGAGCACAGGGCCTGTGAAGTCTGATGGGTGTTTTGACACCTGAGGGGGAGAGGAGAATGTTGAAGCAACAGAGTGGAGTCAGCGGACCAGGGCCTTTGAAAGGCTGGCGAAGTGGCTTGGACCCCACGCTAAAGGTGACAGCGATCGCCTGTAGACCTAGGAATCATCCAGGGGTGGGTGGACTTGCTGGGGGCAGCAGAGACCAGGGAGCCAGGACAGAGTGTCATGCAGGCCTCGTGAGCTGACCCCTGCTGCTGGGGTGGAGACGCGGGGAAGGAGGAAGGCTTCTTGACGCTCAGTGGCAGTAAGAGGAAAGAATGCTAATTCTAATGAGCCTCAGAAGCAGCCCTCCCACGTCTGGAGCGGGCCCTACCACCAGGGTCTCTCTGTGCAGTGTGCATCTGGGTCTACTTTGGGGAAGCTGGATTTGTAGCTCCACGAGCTGGTAAGCCACGTGCAGCATGGGCAGCCCCAACGGCACACTGTGGCCGGGCCTGGTGGCCTGAGGTTCTGTGGGCTGCACGGGTGTGCATAGCCCAACAGGAAATGTCCCTTCAAGGACTCATTCAGTGATGGTCATTGACTCAACCATGCATCGCACACTTGTTGGCTTCGCCCTGCATCCACGCGTCCAGTACTCCTCCCTCAGTCCGCTGCCGTTCCCTTGTGACGCGCTCACCCCACCTCACGTGAGCGCATGCTCACCTTCTCCTCCAGCTCCCCAGTCTTCCCTCAGTGACTCACTCGCTTCTCCGTAAACTCATGGTTAAGGGCATAGGCCTGGGGCCTGGCGCCCTGGCTTCCAACCCCACCTTGGTCCCTTTATACACGCAATTTAGGTAACAACTTCACCGTGCCTGGGTTCCTCGTCTGTAAAACGGGGACGGTGCTGCTCCTTGACTCGCAGCTGCTCTACGAGCGTGAAATGAGATCAAACATACAAATCATGGGGCAGGCCCTCAGGAAACATTAGCCTCGTTATTCTCAGGTTCCTGCTCACAGCCCATGCTGAACTCCAGTACTGTGGGGAGGAGAGGGATGAAACTCGGGTCCTGCCAAAGGCGACGGTCCAGTCTGGTAGAGAAGGTGGGCCATGGAACTAAATCATCACAGAGTGGCACAGATGAGAGCCCCCCCCCCACCCCAGGAGAGAGGATGGGCAGAGGAGGCAGCGAGGAGACAGAAGGCAGGAAAAGGGAGGCTTCATGAGTGTCAAGGACGGGGTGCAGGCTGAGGCCGGGGAAGGAATGAGGAGAGGATTTGGAGCACCAGCTCTGGCACTGGAGGAGGCCCACCTCAGATCAGATTGCAGGAAAAGATAATGGAGTTCCAGTAAAGCTACGAGGAAGAGATGTTGAGTCCGTTGGCTGTTGCTGGGTAATAAACAGCCCCAAACTCAGGGTGGCCTAAAACAACAACCACTTATTATTACTCATGATGCGCGTCACCTGACAGTTCAGCTTCTCTGAGCCAGACTTGGCTGATGCTCTCTGGGCTGGCTCGTGGTTTAGTGGCCAGCCGACAGTCCAGCTAGGGTTTGCTGATCCAGAACAGTCTCTCCCACATGTCTGCTGGTAGTCTGGCTGTGGGCTTGGGCGATGGGCGTGCATGGGCAACTTGCCTCTCATCGCCCAGCTGGCTAGCTTGAGCTGACTGCAAGAGAACAAGTGTAAGCATGGAAGGCCCCTTGAGTACCAGGCTCAGAACTAACACAGGGTCACTTCTGCCTTAACCTATTGATCAGCGTGACTCTCACACCAGCCCAGATTCCAGGGATGGAGGAACAGGCTCCTCATATTGATGGAAGTAGCTATAAAATCACGTTGCACAAGGGCATGGATGCAGGGAAGGCAGTAGTCAGGACCGTTTCTGCCAGCTGTCTGCTCCACGTGTGTTGGAGCCCTGAGTGGGGCTCAAGGACCATCAGCTAAGTCTCACGAAGAAAGCGAGGGAGCATGCTAGCTCAGGCATGGTGTGCAGTCAGAGTCGGTAGACGTGGGCTACTCAAGGCCAAGGTGTTTAAAGCACCAAAGCCGGCAGCACAGTGCACCAGGGTCAGGACAATACTTCTGCAACACGTCAAGGGCTGTGGACACCATCACCCAGATTCCACAGCATCGGGTCTACAAAACCCAGGTTCTACCCCAAGTGGCTTGGAGGTGCCTGTGCTTGAGCTTGTAAGATCTTTGGATGGGCGGGGCTAATAGTAGCCAGCAGCAGGCCATGGAGCCTCAAGGAGTCCTTTGTCCTGCAAGACCACAGTAGCAGGTAAGCAGTGACAAAGGCTGCCTTGTGACACCTGTAATCATCCGCAACGAAGCCTGGCATCACTGGGGAGGAAAAACTCTGAGCTTCCCGCTATTAAAGCAATGGTCACAGCTTTGAAGAGTTGATACGTACATTCAAAGTTCCCTAAGTTGTACTCACCGGTCAGTGAAGTCTTGTGCACGGAACAGCGCAGATACACGAGCGCTCCATGATGGGTTTTCGAGGGAGCTGGTGTTGGGCAAGTATCTCTCACATTTTGAGAATGTTTTTACAAGAAACACAGTCTTTCCATCTGCCCATACAGAGTCAGGCATCTGCAAGACTCAGGCTCATTTCATTGGCAGGTTTTCTAGTCATCCTAATTCCATTTGTGAAATGGGAATGACATCCCTTAACTCTCAGGGCTGTCATGTGAACCAAGGGGAGGAGTGGTTTGGAAAGTGATGATTTTATCCCTGAAGCTTTTTAGTTATTGTTGCTATTATTAATATTATTATTAATTCATAATCTTTCTCTAGCTGCAATTTTCCTTTGAAAGATGCTTTTGATGGTCCCATAGCAGAGAACAAAATAATATTCCAGGAGGTACAAGGTGCTTTGAGATCCTCTGGCAAAGGCATCCCTTTGGTAATCAGAACTCAAGCAGATGCGCAGGGCTGAGAATAAGAAGGCATGTAAAATTCCACCGTGGTTCTTCTGGGGTCACTGCCATTCCCATGCCTGGTCATAAAGCCTTAGACCTTACAGCCATTAGCAGCAGCAACTCTCCCACAAAACCTGCACTGAAAATCTTCTTGATAAGTAACATTCCATTATGAAGCGAAGTGTTATTTAACCAACAGCAATCAGCTGTCTCCTCTCTTGTCCCCTCCAGGCTAAAGGGCAGTTTGAAGCATAAAGTACCAAGGACTTGCCATGCACCCCTAGACCTCATACATCTAGCTTCAAGCCATTTTCCCACTAATGTGTACCTGGTACTAACATGAAAGGAGTCAGACCCACGGGTTCCATAAACTGCTATAAGGGCCTGGAGAGTGAGAAGGTAGAGAGACAATGGGTGCAGAAGGATGGGAACTTCGAATGATGCTCCCCACACAGGCCCATGATCATGGGGGTGTGGAACCTACATTCCAATGTCTTAGAATTCCTCATCCACTCATTTGAACATGTAACATTGGGCTTTCACCAAGATCCAGGCATTCTTTAGGGGTGAGGGAGATACCGCTTTTGCTCAAGGAGAGCGCAAGGTGAGAAAAGGAAGCAGAGGGCCCTCCTCAAATGCCAAGGAGCTGTCTGGTTGATGGGGACATTTAAATGGGCCCCCTACATGTGAAAACATGAAAACCTCTGGTTCTGGCCACTCAGTCTCAGAGCTGGGAGCTCCCGGAGAGAGGGGCCCTGGGGTGAAGGCCGGCTATTCTGTGGCCAGCAGACCACCCTGTTTCTATCATTTGTGGGAGGGTATAAGTGGGACTGCACATGAGGTCTGGCACAAGCCTTGTCATTGCGGTTTTGTGGTCACACAGTGGCTGGGCATCACCCAGCACTCGCCCTGCTCCCCGCTTTCCCCCAGGAGGCCTGCTCTGGGGACACCAATGGTCCATTTAAAAACCTGCAGGGCCATTACTACCCAGATGTGGTGGGCAGTACACATCCCATGTTTTTAAAGAAACAGAAGATTTTCTTTTCTAAAAACACATCCCATGTTGCCCAGAGACGTCTGAGTTTGAACTTCAAGGATCCCTTCCTGACCCCATGCCATTGAGTTAGTGGTTTCATTCACCTATCTGAATCTCAGCTTCCTAATCTGAAAAGTGATGATAGGACCATCCAGGAGGCAAGACTATTATGGGGATTCAGTGGAATACTGCATGGAGAAGGACTGTAATATAGAAGTGTCTAGAAAATGAATTCCCTTTTGTCATTTTCCCTATTGATGATAACTAGCTTAAATTACATACAGACTCTCCAAATTCTTTTTTTTCCTCCCAAAGTGGAGACTGAATATTGATTCCAATGCTATCAGACCCTGAAAAGATTCTTTTTGTTTCAGTGATATTTACCCCATCCCTGAACTTGACCCTACAGTTTAGCCACACCACTTCCTTATTGTTGAAGAGATTTCAGGGCGCTGTGATCCTTCTGTAGCCCAATGCCTGGAATTTTTCACCTCCAGCCTGATCCAGCCACATGGAACTGTTCAGTGTCTTCCATGTACAACTTACTTGATGCTCAGAGCACTTACTCCCGCACCATCTCACTGTGCCCCACACAGCTCACGCCTACGCTTTTCGTGCTCCACCCTGTCTGGATGATGGGCTTGTAGAGCCTACCCCGGACTTTGATTCACTGAGGAAAACAGACTGCCTTCTCTCTCCCTCGCTCATGGTTGCAGTCTTCTTGAAAACTAGGACTGTGTCTTATTCAATATTGCCCATCTCCCAAAACACATGGTGCATAGCATAGTAAATAAATACTTTCATCTGAATAAAATAATAAAAATCAACATAGATTTCCTTACCAATAAGTGTCTTATTGGAATTCCAGTCACTGTAATGTTTTTTCTGTCCTTCAAATTCCGTGCCTCACCCGCCATGATCTGATAGCGTCTAGCAGATTGTTTTTAATTTCTTTACGTTATGCACCAATAGCTGCTTAAAATCAGACACAGATATTTTCTAATACCCTAGAAGAAAACAGTGGAATAAAGAATGCAAAACCAGTAGAACAAACATGTTTTGGAAAGGAAAAGGAAACCAAAAAAACAGGGTAAATAGAAATTAAGATCATTGATAAACATAACAATACCAATAATTACAATAAATGTGAATGGGTGAAATCCCCCTATGAAAAAAGAGGGGTTTTCTGATTGGATTTTTTTTTTTTTTAAAGAAAATGTAAGAAAAATCCAGCTATGCCATGTTTATGAGACATGCCCCTAAAACAAAATGACACAGGAAGCCTGAAAACAGACAGATGGAGAAAGAGAGACTAGCAAATGCTTAAATAAAAGAGGTGAAGAAAAGTATATATCAGACAACATAATAATCCAAATCAAAAATATTAAATAGGACAAAATGGGATTTCAATATTATTAAATATTACACTCTATCAAGAAGAATATTCACACATTTAGTAACAAAACTCCAACCACATAAAACAAAACCTGTTGCAAATGCAAAGAAAAACTAATAAACCCACCATCATAATAGAAGATTTTAACACATTCCTCTCAGATCAAATGTCACATCAAGTAAACAAAAATAACTAAAAATACAGAAAACTTGAACACGCCATTAACACGCAGTGCCGAGCAGAAAACGCAAGTCTTTTCAAACTCTTCTGACACAGACAACAAAACTGAACATGGAGAACGTGACAGATCAGATACTGATATCTTCAGAGGAGCAGAAATGGGAAGAAAAATATCTGACCATAGCATTTCTTTCAAATAACAATAAGAGAAAACAAACTAAAATGTTATCACATTTAATTTCCCCAAGGAAATTAAAACATATGTGCACAGAAAAACATACCGATATTTATAGCAGCTTTACGCATGATAACCTGAAACTGGCAACAACCCAAACGCCCGTCAACAGGTAAACGGATAAACCAGTTGTGACGTACCCATTCCGTGGGATTATACTCAGCAACGAAAAGAAACAAACTACTGATACTAGCCATAGCATTGAGGAATTTCAAAAATATTACACTAAGTGAAAGAAAGTGGGCATAAATGAATATGTGCTTTATTATTTCATTTACATGACATTCTTTAAAATGTGAAACTACGCTATAAGAAGTGAAAACAGAACAGTGGATGAGAATGGCCAGGTGCTGGGGTTTATCTACAAGGGGGTATGAGAAAAACATTCGGAGGGGAAGTTTTCTTTTAATTTTTATCTCGATCGTATTGGTGTTTATAGAAGTATTTGTGTATTTCAAGACTCTGTGAACAAAACATGTTGTATATAAACTGGACCTGATTAAATTGATTAAAAAAATCACTTTTGCCCAATGATCCTTGAGCAAATAGTTCCTATCTTCTAAAAAGGGATAGTTCCTGTGGTTTAATAATTACGTCAAAACAGAGACAAAGATGGAAGGATCCTAACTCATGCTCAGAAACAAACAGAGAATGTTGCATCAAAGTCAGATATGGAAAGTGACTACGTGGAGGATTATGAAACTGTAGACTAACGTCCCTTGCAAATCTATATGTGAATATTTAATAAAACCATGCCTATAGAAGAGTTACACGTGTGATCAAAATGACATTTCAAATCAATAGTAAAACAACAGAAGAGTCAATAAATGGTTTAGGGATGACCACTCCCCACTGAATAAACAAATACATATAACAAATGTATTAGAAGCCAAATGTGTGGGAATAAACCATAAAGCACTAGTAGGAAATAAATCATATTTTTGCAAGACCAATAAGACTCGTAGGCTAGAAGTCATAATGTAAAAACTGGCACATATAACTACATGAAACTGAAAATTTACTTAAAACAAAAGCATTTTACAAAATTAAAAACCAAATTTTAGAGTAAAAGAAATATTTGTAATAAAAATAGCAAATTATCAATACCCATAATATATAAACAGCTCCTACAAATCAATAAGAAAAGTAAAATATTCATATCCATCCAGAAAGGCTGTAATAATTAACACTCCCACCAGTACTGTAAAATAGTATCTGCTTGACCACGTGCTGATCAACAGTGGATACCATTGGTCTTTTTAACATCACCGATCATATGGGCAAAACAAACACACAACTCATTATAATTTTTATTTTTATTTTCCTAATTACTATTTCACTAATCACATATTTTTATGTGTATGGACACTTGCAGGTCTTCTATCACCAACTGCCTGGGTATGTTTGTATCTTGTGTCCATTTTGTTATGGGTATGTTTACTTTTTTCTATTGAGTAACAACAAGCAGAAGCATAAAAAATGAGGTGACCATCAAGAGAAGGTACAAATGAATGACAGTACCTCCATATAGAGTGTGATGCGGTTGGTAAAAGAGACAGAGGGTACACATTCACATGGAACGATCAGTACAATAATTAAGATAAAAAGATACAGTAAAATAATTAAAGGAGGGCTCAGTTCACATTTAAAAAGTTTCTATTTTCAGTCAAATGTATTTGTGCAAAAGAATTGAAAAAATATGCAAAAGATAAGTTATGAGAACTTATATTTATTAAGGACTTACGTGCCGATTGTGCTTCTAAATACTTTATAATGTATCTAGTTCTGTCCTCAATCCTGTGACGTGGCAAATACTATGATCGCCATTTCCAGCTGAGGCCATCAAGTCCTGGGGTTGTGTCGCCCTACAACAGGTGCGCAGAGGAGCTGACTTCTGGGACAGCAGAAGGATTCATTCATCTTAGTTATTTGAATTTTTGGAACAGGAATATATTTGTGAATTGGACACCTTTTAAAAAATACATCAAAATCAAAACGGGGTGCTTGGTGGGCTGCAGAGGCCCGAGCATTCCAGAGGCTTAAGGAAAGGTGTCATATAACACTCCAGGGGAGCAGAAACAGGTAAGAATTCCAGGTTGCAGGTCGGGAAGAGGAGCTTCGGAGGGATGTTAAAGCCTTCTTAAAATGCATATGAGCTGCATTTGGAGGGGCTGTTTGTAATCCCAGGGGGGAGAGTCAGGCCCACGGGGTGGAAAGTCCAAGGAGAAGATGTCAGCACGACCCAGGGCCAACCAGGTTTAGTTTGGACCTGCCAAAAATGCAGGTGTCTTCCTCTGAAGGTAATGTGAGCTACTGATGACCGGGAACCAGAAAACAGGAAGTCGCTTAGGCCAGAGCTGCCAGGACGTCTGAGTTATCAGAAGACGACTTCCGGAGACATGACTCCCAGCCCGGAAGTCTAGAGGCACCGTGTAGGGAAATATTCTCTCCAACTCCCACTGAAGTCCCATTCGTGAGTAGTGGGTTCAGAAGCAAAATTCAAAATAACGGGGCACCTGGGGGGCTCAGTCAGTTCAGTGTCTGCCTTTGGCTCAGGTCATAATCCCAGGGTGCTGGGATCGAGTCCTGCATTGGGCTCCTTGCTCAGCAGGGAGCCTGCTTCTCCCTCCCCCCGCCTCATTCTCAAATAAATTAATAAAATCTTTTTAAAAAAATTCAAACTGACTCTCCTCAATGGAATGCTGCAGATCAGAAAGAATCATCATACTCGGGAGACCTCAGCAGAATTGCTAGCAAAGCTGTCATGGCTCTGGTCCATCAGCTGGTGAGTGTGGTCAGGCACCTGGAGGCCCTGCCTTCCTGCAGGTTCTCTTCACAGCACCGGGGTTTATGCAGCCACAGGCTGCTGACCTCGTCGGGGCTCTGAACACATCACAGTCGTTAAGATGTAGTCAGATGATGATGGCAAAGCAATGCTTACTCACTGGTCACGGCAGATTGCCCAAATCTGGCTGAAGCCCTGACACACTGCAAAAAAGAAATAGTAGGCATTCTAAAATGACAAAACCTACCACTAATTCATGAGTCATCGCAGTGATGAAATTCTGAGGTTCTAAACAAGAAAGCACCAACAATGGCCATTTACGATCTAGTAAAACCAAACATTACTATTTGCTTCCCAAATGTGGACAGTTAAACAAATAAATATCCAGACTGGGGACAAAATGTCAATAGAGAAAGAATCAAATATCTGATTGTTTGGGGGGAAGTTACTCATGACATCAAACCTTGAGGGAAAACATTTATAGCTGAGAATGTATTAGCAAACACGTAAAGTATTATTGAGACTGAATCAAATTCCTTCCACAAACGCTTACCCATGACTTGTGTGGGATCTATATTTTATCAAGCTCTCCTATCCCCATAGATTTTTCTCTGTGATTTTAATATGGACCCACTCACTCATTCACACATTTTCCCCTTCTCAATTCCTCCAAGATGGCCCTGGATAGCAGGCAAGTGTGTCCTAATTCTTGATCACAGAGGTCCTCGAGGGGACAAGATCTTATTCAACTTTGCAATTACCCAGTTCTTTCCACATAATGGGTACTTAATAAATTTGTTTTAGAAATTTTTAAAAATATAATTAATAGGGGGACAGAAAAAGAAAAACAACAACAGCAACAAAAAATCAGGGGTCCGAGTGTAGCCGATCGAGCGAGAAGTTGTTTTTGTAACAAGACCTAGACTTAATTTATGAGTCCATACACTCTCTCAAATACATAAACTGATTCCATCAGCTCAAGCTGGAAATCCAAACCAGATTAAAAAAAAAAAAGAAGGGAAAACAAACTTCAGCCTAACCAGTTATTTCGCCAGCGCATTTCATCAAAATTGCTGACTCACCAGATTACCATAAACAGTGCCTCCACCTCCAGGTCCCTCGGCAGATCCAGTGAGAAAGAATGTTACTCTTTTTTGACTTGTGAAGTAACAATAAGTTCTGTGCTCTAGAGCTCCAGTGTTCCTTCTCATCCAGACTCTGTCACTTGTTACCTGTGTGCGCTAAGAAAAATCACTGAACTGTTTGGTCCTCAATATTAAAAAGAAAAAGAAAAAAAAAAAGAGTGGCTAAAAATAAATACCCATTACGTCTCAAAATAAAAGTCTTTTTACTAACGGCCCCCAAATAAGTGACTATTTTAAAAAAATAATAAACCTCAATATCTCTCATATGCTCTTTCTCTCGTGCACAAAAATTTATCAGGACTGACAATGGAGGGGCTCCTGGGAGGTTCAGCCAGGTAAGCGTCTGCCTTCGGCTCAAGTCATGATCCCAGGGTCCAGGGATCGAGTCCCACAGCTTCTCCCTCTCCCTTTGCTGCTCCCCCTCTTGTGTGCACTCTCTCTCTGTCAAATACATAAACAATCTTTAATAAAACAAAAAACTAAATTTAGAAAAAAAGAAGACCGACAATGGACTGAAACATACACAAAAGCTAAATTTACAGATAATATAGAAAAAAGCATAGGAAAGTGTCTCTGACTTTAGACTAGGCAATAATTCCTTAACGTACAAAAAGTAATAAATATAAATAAATCAATAAATAAATAAATAAATAAATAGGACTTGAACATAACCAAACATTTCTATTTGTTAAATGACACCATTAAGCAAATGAATAACCAAACCATGGACTGGAACATACCTGGTTATTTATTTATACACACACACACACACACACACACATACATTAATATAATATATACACACATATATTAATATAATATATATACACACATATATATCACATATAATATATATATGCAAACATGTATCTGACAAAGCATCTGTACTCACAAATATAAGGACATTGTATAACTCAACAATAAAAATTGATCAAAAGACTTCAAGATACGCTTCACCGAAGAAGATATACGAGTGACCAGCAAGCACATGAAAACGCGTTCAATGTTATTAGTCATCACAGAAATACAAATAAGAGCTGCAGTGAGGTCCTAGGACACGCCCATTCCAAGGGTAAAATTAAAAAGACTGACAACACCAAAACCTAGTGCGGATGTAAAGGAAGCAGAACGCTATCTACGTTGGTGGAAGTGGAAAATGGCACACAACTTTGGAAAACTGCTTCGCAGTTCCTTATACATCACTCACAAACCGCCTGTCTTCGTCTGCTCAGGCCGCTGCAACAAATCACCTTAGACCGGGGGTCTTAAGCAACGACATTTCTTTCTCACAGGTCTGGAGGCTGGAAAGTCCGAGATCAAAGTGCCAGTTGCTCCAGTGTCCGGTGAGGACTCACTTCCTGGTTTGCAAATTGTTGCTTTCTTGCTGTAGCCTCACATGGCAGAGAGAGCGAGAGATCACCTCTCCTGTGTCTCTTCTTATAAAGGCATTAATCCCCTAACCTAATTACCCCCCAAGGCCCCACCTCCCAATACCATCACAATGGGGATTAGGGTTTTTTTGATTTGAGGGTGACAGGACACAAACATTCCATGTGTGGCACGACCCAATAACCGAGCAACACCACCCCTATGCAATTTAGCCGACAGTCATTTACAGAGTGAATGGTATTCATCTTTATGCATAATAGCCAAAACTGTAAATAGCCAGTTTGGGAAACGTCCATCAACAGAAAAACAGATGAACAAATTATGCAATCCTCATGCAATGAATTATGACTCAGCAATAAGACAAAACAAACTCAACCATTGGCACACAAGATGATGAATCCCAGGATCATTATACTGAGTGAAAGAATACAGACCCAAAAGAGCACATGCTCAAGGATCCCATTTATTTGAAATTCTTCATCAGGCAAATATTACCTATGCTGGAAAAAAACAAAACAGAGCTCGTTACATCATACGGCAGTTGTCTTCTTAATTGTTCTTAGGGAACCCCTATAGTATTTATCATAGAGTTCGTACCAATTTACATTCCCACCCACAGTGTACCAGGGTTCCCTTTTCTCCACATTCTTGCCAATACTTGTGACTTTGTGTCTTTTTTTCTGCTTGTTTGTTTTGGAAATACAGTTGACACACAACGTTACATTAGTTTCAGGTGTACAACCCAGTGATTCAATAGTCTAGACGTTATGCCGTGCTCACCACCGTAGCCATCCTGACAGGTGTGAGGTGGTCCCTCACTGGGGCTTCGATTTTCATCTCCATGGCGATGAGTGATGTTGAACACCTTTTTCTTATTCTTACTGGCCATTTGTTCATCTTCTTTTAAGAAATGTCTATTCAGGTCTTTTGCTTATTTTTATTTTTTTTAGTTAATTTATCTATTTGAGAGAGAGAGCAAGTGGGGAGAAGGCAGAGGGAGCATCTCAAGCAGGATCCCTGCTGCGTGAGGAGCCCAACACGGGACTCAATCCCAGGACCCCAAGATCATGACCTGAGACGAAATCAAGAGTTGGACGCTTAACCAACTGAGCCACCCAGGCGCCCCAAGGTCTTTGGCTTATTTTTGAAATCAGGTTATTTTTTCCAAAGGAAATTCAATCAGTATCTCAAGGAGATATCTGTACACGCATGTTCACTGCAGCGTTATACACTGAGGTCAAGGCGTCGAAACAACCGAAGTGACCATCAACAGATGAAATGGATAAAGAAAATGTGATGTGATGTGTGTGTGTGTATGTGGTTGTATATATATATACAACCACATACACACACAGTGGAATACTAGTCAGCCTCAGAAAAGAAAGAGTTCCTGACATTTGCAACAACATCTAGGATGAACCTAGAGGACATTACGTTAAGTGAATGAACCAGACATGGAAAGGCAAATACTACATGATCTCACTTCCATGTGGAATCTGAAATAGTCAAACTCCTGAAAGCAGAAAGGAGCATGGCGGTTGCCAGGGGCTGAGGGTGGGGGAAATAGAGAGGTATTGGTCAAAGGGTACCAGTTTTAGTTATGCAGGATAAATAAACTCCGGAAATCTGCAGCGTGGCACGGTGACTGTGGGTAACAACATTGTGTGGTATCCTTGAAATCTGCGAAGAGCGTAGATCTCAAGTATTCGCACAACACATATGCGCGCACACGCACAGGTAACTGTAAGAGGTGCTGGGCATGTTAATTAACTTGATTAGGATAATAATTATACGATGTAAATATATACCAGCGTGCACATCTACATGAAACATCACACCGAGAGCCTTAAATATATGCAATAGTATATAGTACCAAGAGTACCTCAATAAAGGTGAAAAATACAAATGGGACTTGCTGGGACGGAGGGGCTTCGCAGAATTACCTGGGAAGGTACCTAAGGGAGTTTTCTGGGGAAACTGGAACACTTAGTGACTTGCTAGCGATGTGGGTTTGCACAAGCATGTCAATTCGTCAAAAAACAGAACTTTACAGTTAAGATTCAGGCACGTTACTGCATGCAATTATATTCCACATTAAAAAAACCCTAAAACTAAAACTCTTTTTAATGACCTACTTCTCAGTGCTGTTGAGAGATTCACAAGCGATTCTTCCTATATACTAGGGAAGGGAAGGCTGTCCGGTGTCGAGCACGCACTTCCTGAATCAGGTCGTTCATACACTAGTGGAGGCTGATTAAGTAAAAACCAAGTACAGTAGGCTATCCACGGGAATGAGCATTTTTAGCAAGGTTTATTCCACGCAAACACCATGATAGAGTCAGAACACAACGGCTTCTAGAATTTCGATTCAGCTACCAGTCCAGGCCTCATAAACTCCGTGCCAGTGTTCTGAGACTCCCAGGTGGGGACCAGGTGAGCAGCCTGTGGGGCTGGCTTAATTCAATTGTCCGAGTTATTAACTTTGTTTCTGAAGGGATTTGTGCAATTCAGTCCTCCTGAAGCTCCGCCGGTAGCTCATTTCAGTTTGTAACTGGTTGAAAGTATGCGTCTGATATTTCTGCATCTTGTAATATCAGAGAACCAGGGAGACTTTAACTAATCCTTTTCTGCCGTCATGTCTAAAAGCTAAAAGACATTTTAATGAGAAGGCAGCAGCAGAAAAAAAAAATCAGTAATAAAATAAATAAAAAAAATAAAATCATGAGGCTCATAAGCAGCCCCACAGATGGAGGCATTCAGCTCAATAAAATAAAAGATGAATTTATTTGACTAATGCAAATAGAAAGAAAATGAGGCACTTGCACAGTGCGCAGACCGACTATGAATGGATGAGTAATGTCAGAGTGTCAGACCTTCGGTCGTAAACTCCCAGACGCCAACAATGGTCATGCCCGATTTAATGAAAAAACAAATGAAATGCTACATATTACTGTTTGCTTCCCCCGTCAAATGAGTTGTCTGAATATTTTATTCAGTAAGGAGTGTTTTATATATGAAAGATAATTAAATATTGTGTAAAAGAAGTGGGTTACGTGACGTTACATCGGGGGGCAGCGGCAGGGCTGGGAAAAAGGTAGGTGAGCTACTGTGCTTTCTACAGTGAAATTACAATTAAGCCATAGAACGACAGCTTCCCACGTGCCCGGCACTGTGCTAATTAACCCATCAAGGGTGGGATTCAACTGCAGGCCTTGTGGTGGGCCCTGAAATACACATAAAAATAGAGCTAGATGCCAGGAGACATCACAGTCTCAATGGGAAATTAAGACACTATAGAGTCTTGTGTGCAGCCCATGCTCAAAAGTGCTTATTGAATGAGTAAGTCACTGAACAGAAATAAGTCGTAAATAAATATGTTAAGCCCTAGAATGAGAGCATCAGACTCTTAAGTGTTATAGGATCATTCTCTGAGCTCAGGACACACACAACCAGATCTCTCTGTTTGGGGCAGGGGGCTCGCTAGAACAAAAAGAGGACAGGCTTTGGGTCAGGGGTTCCCAGTCTCAGCACTAATGACATTTTGGGCTGAATGATTCTTTGTTGTGCTGGGGGGAGGGGTACTGACCTGCACACGGCAAGGTGTTCAGCAGCTTCTCTGGCCTCACTCCCTAGACGCTGGTAGAACGCGCCATCGTTGAGTGGTGACAACCAAAAATGTCTCCAGACATTGCCAGATGATAGTGTTCCCTAAGGGTGAATATTGAGCCTGGCTGAGGACCACAGAGAGAGATCAACCCAGATCTTAATCCAGGTTCTATCGTTTATGACCTTTCTGACATAGACAAGTTACTCCATCTCTTCCAACTTCAATTTCTTCATCCCTGTAATGGGCCAACTCCATTTTTAAAGTGTAGTAGATTGAAAGATTAACTCCAACCTTTCATCTTTCCCTGTATCCACAACTCTTGACTCTGAGCTCAGTGATGTGACTTGTTTTGGCCAAGTCAAGTCAACAAGGCATCTCATCTTCTTTCCACTGACTCTCTCTCGTGCCTCTGCCACCCTCATAACAGGAACAAGCCCAAGACAGCCTGCTGGTCTAAAAAGGAGGAAAATTAAGTGAGGCAGACCCGGTCCTACAGAGCTGGAGCGTGAAGAAGAGTCCCCACGTGTACCTGCAGACGAATGGAAATACTTGTGATTTTATGCTGCTGGAGAGCAGAACTCATTATGCTGCGTTATCATGGCAAGAGCTAATGGATACAGTAAGAAGAACTCTTTACAGAACCAGTCCTTTTCAGAGAATCAATACATGCCTTCCTTCCCCCTCCTTTCAACTGCCTTCCAATATGAATGTGCCTGATTTCCCCCTGGCTGCAAGAATGGCCCAGTATTATGGCGGGAATATTTCCTCCATCGTTTGGAGGATGATTAAAATAACAATGACAATCACAACAACAAACACGTGACAGCAAAAGCTAGAAATTGATTTCCTACCTCCTACGAGGCAACTGTACCCTGGCATGCACTTGTTGCTGGAGACAAGACTTAATTCACAATGCGTCCAATCACTTAGAACAGATGCATGTTACAAGAGCGTGTTCTGTCCATGTCCAGGGTCCCAGTGGGAAATCAAAAGAGCATAAAATGTGAAGAAGTCGTCCAGTCAACAACCGAGCTGTGTGAACAATCGTGTCAACCCTACAGCTGTTACGTGGAAACAGTCCTCTCCCCTGAGATTTCTGAGGGGCTCCATGTCCCTGGTCCTTGTGGCATCTCAACTCAGGAAGAAACGCTGACTCCAACACTTTCATTACAGCATTTTTTTAAGGTGGCCTCCTTGCCATCTCTCCCCAGCTAGCAGTCCAAGATGGTTTTCCAGCAGAAGAGGCTGTAGGATGTAACCGAGACTTCATTCATTCATCAAACATTTATGGGGACCTTGTCTATGACAAGAACTGTTATAGGCTCTCAATCACACATTGTGCCCACCTGCAGGATCTTAGGAATCCGTAGGAAGAAAGCCCAGGAAAATCACAACACGGTATGATGAAATGTTAAAGATGTCCATATTCTAATTCCTGGAGCTTGTGCATATGGTAACATATAGTGCAAAGGGGACTCAACTTGTCAGATGAGACTAAGTGAAAGATATTGAGAGGGGAAATGATCTTGGATCACCTGGGTGGGCCCAGTGTAATCATGAGAGCTGTTAGAAGAGAGAGACAGGAGAGTCAGAGACAAAAGAGAAGACTTGGGCACAGAAGCAGAGGTTGGAGTGATGCAGTCATGAACCAAGGAGTACAGGTGGTCTCTAGAAGCTGGACAAGGCAAAGAACAGATTGTCTTCTAGAGCTTCCAGAAGAAACACAGCCCTTCCTCTTGACGCCTTGATTTTGCACCCTAGAACCCGTTTTGTACTTCTGACCTCCAAAACTGTAAGGATAATAAATGCGTGATATTTTAAGGCACCAAGTTGGTGGTAATTTGTGACCCTTGCAATAGGGAATTAATACAGGGGGAAAATACGTGGCGTGATCCTGGAGGGGTTAAGGAGGGCTTCCTGCTGGAGATAATGAGGACACAGAAGGACATAAAAGAGACAGGAAAAGGGCATTTCACACAGAGGGACTGGTATGGAAGAAAGCCTAGGGGAGGGGAAAATATTTTTTAAAAACCTGATTTGTTATGCCCAGGGTTTGGCACATGGCAACACTCAGGATTTATTGAATTACTTTATTTAGACATGTATATACATATGTAACTCCTAGTTGTATAAGACCGGATGTGTACAGAAGAGAGCAATGCTAAATCCAAATTAAGGGGCCAGCAAAGGCCCCATGGGGGGATCAGTACCCGAGCTGAACCATGGAAAATGAGGAGGGACTCAAGGAGCTGACCTTTTATCCCAGGGGCTGTGGGAAGCCTTGGAAGTTCTTAAAAGGGGTGTGACGCTGTGAAGGGCTGAGTCATGGAGTAGTCACTGCAGTATGAAGACCAGGGAGGTAATGTCCAAAGCGGGTGAGCAGTTAAGTGGTTGTTGCAACAGTGGGTAGAGGAGTCAAGGTTTCTCGTTCTTGCCAAGAATGGGTCTGTCCACATTACTGTTCATTCAATGGTTCAGGGGTGTTCCTTGGGACACAGCGGCCTTTGCTGCATGGCCTCTTTCCATCCCCCACCCTTCCACACCCTCACACCCTACATTCCATGCCTGGGATTGTTGAAGACTTACGTCTCTGTGCCAAAACAACTATTTACACACCAAATCAATCAAATATCTTGCTATATTATAGACCTGTTCCCTTTTCTGTCTACCCAACCACACAATGGGGTCTCTAAGAGAGGAATCGTATTGCTTCTGCCTTGACAACCAAGATTCATTTTTTTAAAGTAATTGACACATAACATTGTATTGGTTAAAGGTCAACAACACAACAATTTGACATATGCATTTTTTAAGATTCTATTTATTTATTTGAGAGAGAGCAAAAGTTAGAGAGATCACCAAGAGAGAGGGAGAGGGAGAAGCAGACTCACTGCTGAGCGGACAGCCCGATGTGGGGCTCGATCCCAGGACCCTGAGATGATGACCTGAGACAAAGGCAGACACTTCACCGACTGAGCCACCCAGAAGCCCTGATAATATGCATTTTTGTGAAATGATTGCTATCATGGGTTTCATTAACACCCTTCACCTCACACAGTTAAAATGCTTTTCTTGTGATGAGAACATTTAAGATTTATTCTACTAGCAACTGTCAAATATACAACACAGTATTGTAAACTCTATTCACCGTGCTATACATTACATCCCCAGACCTTACTTATCTTATAACTGGAAGTTTATAACTTGTCACGCATTTTCCCCACCCCAGACCCACTTGGGCAACCACCAATCTATTCTCTGCATCTACGACTTTGGGTTTTTTTAGATTCCAAGTAAAAGTAAGATCTTACAGTATTTGCCTTTCTCTGTCTGACTAATTTCACTTAGCATAATGCTCTCAAGTGCCATGTATGTGGTCACAAATGGCAGGATTTTCTTCTTCGTTATGGCTAAATATTTCATTCTATATATTAATACATATTTCATATACAACATGTATTCACATATAATATTACTCTATGTAATGGGATAGTATTATAATAATTATTCTTATGTAATATATTTGTTGGATGATTAAATTATTAATTAACATTATGTGTATAATATGCTATTTATCCATTTATCCATCAGCGGACACTTAGGTCGTTTCCATGTCTTGCCTATTGTAAATCATGCTGCAATGAACCTGGGTATACAGACACCTCTTCACAATAGCAGTTTCATTTCCTTCAATCTATACTCAGAAGTGGAATTGCTGGATCATAGGGTAGCTCTACTTTAATTTTTTGAGGAACCTCCATACTGCTGTCCACAGTGGCTGCACCAGCGTGCATTCCCACCGACAGTGCACGGGGGCTCCTTTACACGCTCACCAGCACTTGTTGCCTCTTATCTTTTTGACCATTGTCCTCCAGCCAGGTGCGAGGCGATATCTCATTGTAGTTTTGATTGGATAAGCAGAATCTCAACATCCTGAAATAATAATCTTGTTGTTACCACGTACTGAAAATTTTCTATTTGCCAGGCACAAACCCAGGCAGTAAGTTCTAAGAGGGAGGGGGCTGCTTCTACTGTGTTAAATATTTTATTCCCCATCCCTAGAGTGGGGTTGGCACCAATCAACTACTTATATTCATGGGGATAGGCCAGACTATACTTTGGTTACAGGCAAAATGCCACATCTCATTGGCTTCACATGACAGAGATTAACATGTCACTCAGGTTGTATTCCCAACACAAACCAGTAGGGGTTATGGGTTAAGTTGTGACTTCCCCCAAAGTATGTCCCAGTCCTATCCCTGGTACCTCTGAAATAGGTATTATTTGGAAATAGTCTTGGCAATATAATCAGGTTAAGATACAGTCATTAGGAGAGACCCTCATCCAACGTACTTGGAGCCTTGTAAGAAGAGGAAAGGCCCACGTGATTCCAGAGGCAGACACTGAGTGACACCGGCTCCAGCTGTAAGCTCAGGAACACCAAGGATGGCCGGCCACCACCAGGAGCTGGGAAGAGATGAGGAAGGAGTCTACCAAGAGCCCCAGAAGAGCATGGCCCTGCTGACAGCTTGATTTCAGACTTCCAGCCTCCAGAACTGTAAGAGAAGAAATTCCTCTTGTTTTAAGCCACCTACCCTGTGGTACTTGGTCATGGCAACCTTAGGACACTAATACAACTTGGCTCCGCACAGTGACACAGGGACCTGGGCTGACCAAGTCTGTGCCCCATCATAGACACATCTGGAAAACGGACCACCTAGGTTCCTGAGAGGAACTGAAAGAGAGAGAGGACTCACTTCCTCTCACACGCCTATTTGCCAGAATCCTGGGGCAGGTCCCCAACTCACCTCCAAGGATGACTGAGAAGCATAAAAAGATACATGGAGGCACTAATGGTCTCTGCCGTGGTGTAGAGTAAATATTTGTTGAGTAATTAAATATATCCCGTGTCCACGTAGACCTCACACCAACCCTATTGTGATCGGACTCTATCTATTTCCACATGCCAGCAAGGAGGAAACTATGACACAGAGAGATTAAGTGACTTCTCCACTGTCACACAGCACACTCTTGCCCAGTTGGGGTTCACATCCAGGATGACCAGCACTGAAGTCTGTGCTCTGGCCTCTCGGTAAACGAGTCCTGAAGGGATCAAAACAGAGTCCTTAGCAGCAAATAACCTTTTAGTACATCACTTACAGGTGTTCCCCAGGCAAATGGCTTAAATGTTTCGAAGTGTAGAAGGTTTTCCTTCCAATTAAGACGTGCCTTGTGCATAAAGCTCCCTTCTGTATGCTCAGAGATGGTCTCTTCACCGTCATCTGAATTTAAAACAGGCCATTTGGCACACCTCCATTTTATTGCCATTAATCTAGTCATTTTGGAGGGAAAATCTATAGCCTCTGAGAAGAGCTGTATGTCTGACGGGGAAAGCAATGAAACTTGCAGGTCGGAGCCCCCAGTTCAGCCTCGTCCTGGATCTCGGGAAAGTACTTGTCATGTTCAGTGTCGCTCTTTGGACGAGATATTTTACTTCAGGTGGTGCAGGCCGATGTGAACGTCTCCTGGTCAGTGAAGAGCTGTCATCAGAATCCGGAGAAGGCACCACGCTGCCGCACTTTCTTTGACTTGACAAAAGAAAACTGGTCTGGCAGAGGCTGAAGAAACCAGGTTTGCAACTTAATGCTGATTTTGCCCAGAAGTAATTAGTTCATTAACTGTGAGCACACAGGCTCGTTAAAGGAGGAGGTGGATGGTGCAAATCAGTGGCCTGTGTAAGTCTATCAAAAATGAGAAGGAGCTGGAAATGGCCTGGCTCAAACATCCTGCCCAACACCTTCATTAACCAAAGAGGTTCTAAAAGCCCGAGTCCCTGGAGGTCAGTGGCATTTAAAGGCACCAGCTATGCTGGAAAGCAGGAAAGGTGGATGGGAAGAGGAAGGGCAGAGGGAACCATTTATGGAGTGATTTCCAGGGAGCGAGCCTCATGCTAGGCATTTCAACACTCAGGAGCTAACATAACGCCCACGGCAGCAACCTCAGTGCTTTCTACACTGGGGGATATAGGCTCAGAACACTCACGAGTTGCCAAAGGTCTCAGGGAGTCACTGGCAGAGCTGGCATCCAGACCTGTGTCTTTATGAACCCCCAAACCAATGTTTTTCTATTACATTAATAAATCATTGAGCCCGACTTGGAGATTCATCACATGATCAGCTCAGGTCCCTTTATCATCTAATCTCAGAACACATTTGGAAGCATTCCTGGTCGGTGCTATATTGAGCTGCAGTTTGCAAATGTTTATTTACAAGGGATTAATTAACTTTGCTATTTGCAAGTACTGAACTAAGGGGAAATTGGCTTTCGCTCAGAGTAGGTGTGGTGACATTGCAATGGCCCTCTCCCCATGCTCGAAATGTCAAAATTCTTCTAGGCCAAACATCAAAGAAGAAATGGCACATGGTATGATGAGCAAAGAGAACGGCCTGAGGGGCTCAGAAAATGTGGTTTCAAGTGTCTGCCTGTCACTGATGGCCGAGGGATCTTGGGCAAGACCAGTTACTTTCCTGAGCTCTGGTTCTCTCAGTAAGAGAGCTAGGGAACACGATGGGGTCGCTGAAGCCCTGCTCATTCTGAGATACTTTGAGAAGAGTCCAGGTGTCTGGTTCACCTTCCACAGCGTGAGTCTAAGTGGGCCTCTTGGTGGAAGATGATGGATCAAGTCAAAGGGTCAGGAAGGAGAACCTCCTGTTTCCTACTCCCTAACCCACGCACACCCACCTCAGAGGAGACACCCCAAAAGGAGAAGATGCAGAATGGCCCTGCAAGGATACATCCCAGTACCTGGTGGCTTTGTTCCAAGATGGCATAAAGGAAGCAGTGAGGCCTAGGAAAGAAAGTCTCCTTCTGCAATGAGAGCAGGAGTTCTTTCAGTCCGAAGAGCCTGGGCCTCGCTAGGGGAGAATGTGAGTGACCCAAGACACAGAAAGAAGACCGAGAGGAAGGGACGGATAGGATTCCAGTGGCAAGCGCAATCCAAGAATGAACATGACACCTGCAGCACAGCAGAACGTGTATGGCTTCCTCCACCAGTCATCTGTTCCTGCTTTCACTCATTCACTCATTCATTCATCCATTCATTCATCCACCCATTCATTCATTCAGCAGCTGGTCTATAACGCGGTCTGTGTTAGGCTCAGGAGAAACAATGGTGAGTGAGGAAAAGCACAGCACTGCTATCATAGAAGGTACAGTGAGGTGGAGCCCAGTCTTCTCTCCTGAGAACACTGTCGCCAGAAAGCGTGTTCAAGGGCTCAGCGTGATGCGGGCTGAGGATAGGATCAGACCCGTCAAGCACCCGTGATTCTAGTCCACCTCCCCTTCGTCTGACTCCGTGGAGTAGAAAAGACCCACGGGCCTAGGGCACTGAAACCTTAGGTCTGGTTTTACCCCATTTTTAACTGACTATCTTTGAGAAATCACACTTCTAAAATGTCGATGACAAGGCCTTCCTAGTCTCTCATAGAGTGAGAAGCAACTGAGAAGAAGTCAGCAGAAGTTTATGAGCCATTAGTTTATGAGCCGGGATGAACCCCCTGTGTGATAGTTAAGTCTGGGATCATGACTGACTTGGGACTGCTCTTGGTGTAACTTCCAGAACTTGTAGGACAACCCAGGGTGTCTGCTTCGCTGGGGCTGGATGGCACCCACATCTGCGTTTCTTCAGGTCAGGCATTGGCCAAGCAGCAGGGGACAGATGTCGCGCAGGGAGACATGCAGGCCAAGTCTGCATGGGGGGCTCCTTCCATGCAGGAAAAGCAACAGCAGACAGCAGATCCCAAGGCCCACGAGACGTCCGGATCCAAAGTCTGGGCATGGTCAGAAAACACAGCTTGTGGGAGAAGTTTCTAAGGACCCATGGATCACCATGGACAGAATTAGAAGACCAGAAGCTACCCTGCCTACAGGCTATAGGCATGGGTCAGGTTGGCCTGGTGACTTCATAGCCCAGATCTGGGTCAGAAGTCTTAGACTCTCCATCCCCAGGCCCAGGCTGTATGTGCGGTGACTGGTAAGGCCGTTTCCTGGTAAAGGCCTTGTTCCTAGGCATTACAATTGAACATCCCAACCAGTGGGGTCCATTAGCCCAGGTTCTGGGTGAGACCTGAAGCCAAGAGAATTGCAGTAGAGTCGGCACAGTCCACCTCAAGCCCACCTTGCCTATAACACAAGGGTTATGTCCCCAAAAGGGTGGCAACCTGGGAGCGTCACCTGGGCGAACATCAAGCTCCTTTGTGAAACTCTGTGAACAAGACTCGGGATGGCATTTTCCCTGGAAGCACGACTTTCCAGGAGACGCTAGCCCCTGCCAACGTTTTCCCAGACACTGGCTCTGCTACCATTCTCATCGCTGGTCTGTGATGGTGTCTCTGCAGCCCCAAGATGTGAAAACAAAGAATTGTTGGCCATTCCTCTCTTCACTCCGTTCCCCTCCAAGGACTCGGAGGAGTGATACATCTTTTCCTTGCAGCCATGGTCAGTGCAAAAAGAAAGACATGAAGAATAGATGACCCAACGCTTGGGGTGGAGGGGTGAATTATTTACGAAACAGATAGAGCCTCCAGTTGAGTCTAGGGCTGGGCAAAGTGTTAGCGATTCTTTTGTTCTCGCAGCTGGCCTTTGGAATTGTACAGACCCAGTGCAGTAAATAATACCGCTATTGTCTGCCTGTGTCAGAGACAGACAGAAGGTACATTTGGCCTGCGTCCAAACTCCGCAAGGGCCACTCATAGTCACAGTGTCCAATTACTGCTGGCTTGACTATAAAATGCACTTCTTTTTTTTTTTTTTTTTTCCTGAGCTAATTTAAGAATGGGCAGTCTTAATGGCTCCGGCACAAAGAGGGGTTTTGCTGCATCTTTCAATGGAGGAAAATAAAGTTATGTTGAGAACAGAAACTGGTGTGGGGTGGAGATGGTCCAAACAGCAATGTATGGATAGAAAGGTAAGCTGTGTTTGGGTTGCCCTTTCGGAAGAAGTAGAAAAACTAAAATTTGCTCAGTTCTGAGTTTTCTGGCAGGATATATTCAGGATGTCAAAGGGGGTTTAATAAGGAGCAAGGAGGAATGAGAGAATGATAGGTCTAGACATTCCCACGGATAGCACAGGACATGGGGGAAACGCTACTCCGCGTCTGAGTAAGTGGATGACAATGACGGTGATGATAATGGCAGGAGGTTGCGTCTAATGCGTTCTTAGGATTTTCCAGGCCCTGCAATAAGCACTTTTTCTCCTTTACTGTTTCCAACTTCCCGACAGGAACAGATATTTTACCAATGAGCAACCGAGGTTCACGTCTTTCAAATGACTCCCGTATTCTCATGCTGTTGGTGAGCAGGTTACAGGATTGGAGAATTTGTCTGACTTCAGATTGTAGTCTTCTTTGAGGACCTTAAAATACTTTCTCGGGTTTCCACAGGCTCCCAGCTTTGCAGGCTACACCGAGGGTCTGAGGACACATTTTTATGTCCAGCACTGGTCAGGGCCCCACGATACTCATGAGCCGCCTGGTGATGGTCTGCAAACGGGAACGAGCGGCAGCTCTCAAGAGGTAGGATTCATCCCGGCCTTTGTTGGCTGTGCTCATCAGAGGCCACCCTCTCTGCCTGGATCTGTCCTTGGAAATCCTCCTCACATCTAGTATCCTCTACTTACAGCGCTTCTGAGGTCAATAATTTTCAATAATCTCCCTTGTCTACCACTTCGCCAACAGGAAAACATTCATTTGTGCTTTGGAGAAAGAAAGGATGGGGGAAAGGGGACTATTACATTAAAAAAGGAGAAAAAGAGAAGGAGCTTCAAAGACCTCTTTCTCCAGCACCAAACCTGCCACTTGCACACTGAAATGTCAGAAAAATAAACCCAGGATTTATGTCTGAGAATGCTGGAAAGCAGCACCCGACCTTGCTCTTCCTTTCCTTCCAGGGGGAAAATCAGATGCATCTTTCAGATATATTCGCTCCAAATTTCAGAGGGTTTTTAAATACACATGTCCCTGACACAGCAGAGTTATCAATCAAAATGTTAAATCCTTGATAGGCTCGGTGACGGGGAGTTCGAACACCGTTCCTTTCATCTCACAGTGTCTCACCGAGGGCTTCATTTGGAGAGAGACCAAAAAGCCACATTGGGGTAACGAGGAGGGATAAAAAGGAAGAACCGTCTTTTCCGATTTGCTGATCAGCAACCTGGAGAACACAGCACATCGTCTGTCAAGGAAAATGAGGACATTTTTTCGGGCCTCTTTGAATCCTGAAAAGATACACATGCTTTGGGGAAGAGAAAAGGGATGTCTCACTTCTTCAGGCAAACTTTTCAAAGAGCGGAAGGCTGGGTGGAGCCAGCACAGGTCCTTGTGAGTTGCCGCCTGTGGGCTGTCTGATGTCTTAGAGCATGGTAGAAAGTTGAAGACATTGATCTTCTAAATGAGGGCTCTGGACGGGCATCTGCACAGAGCACTGCTCAGAGATGGATGGAGGGCTGAGGGCGCCATGCTGGTGAGCTACCTGAAAAGCTGGCCAGACTCACAGCGGGGGCTTACTTTCCCCATTTCCCTGAAAGCACCAAGACCCATTTCTGCCTCTCCCTCATCTTATAATAACCCCAGAGGCTTTTCCAAAAGCCCCTGTAAGTTCAACCTGGGCCCTCTTGTGTTTATTTTAATTAATAATTCTTATCCACTGAGAGCCAGGAATATCCCTTAATTCTATGCAAAAGTAGGTCACAGTATCTTGGTTTGCCCTGAAGCACCCCTACATTCATCATTCCTTCAACAAAATTCATTCCTTCTACAAAAGTATTGGGCACCCAACATGCCCTTGGTTCTGAGGATGCCCAGACCAAAAAGATAGGGATCTACCTCCTGGAAACACTATGCAAAGAAGAGGAGCTATCATTTGAACAGGTGATAATATGCTCTCAGAAAGGATGGTGACAGGGTGTTCATCCCATCTGCAGGGACCAGAGGAAGCCTCCCTGAATCAGATCTGAAAGGTAATTGGAAGTCACCCAAGGAGGATGCAGAGCTCATACAGGTGAAGGTGTATGTGTGTTGGGGAGGGTGGGACAGAAATGCATCCTATAAAATACGCTATCTATTCTTTGGAACAAATAGCTCTGATTATGCCACATCCCCCCACTGTGAGCCTATCCTGCCAATAATATTATAATTTAGACCCTTAGTTGTGCCTCTCAAGGCCCAACCATGCTTTCTTCCTTTGTTCAATATCCCTCCAGTACCACCCAGTGAATATTATGCCACGGTCCAGTCACACCAGCAGCCCCACCAGTCACAGAACCTGGCAGTGGTAGCCTGTTCCTAAACATTTCATATTCTGTTACTTTAGTCTAGAATGTTCTCTACATCCATTTCCTCTGCCCATCAGCATCCTCCTGACTCACATGGGGTAGCCCTTTGCTTGAAACCTTCAGGTCCTGGCTACAGAATAAATCTCCTGCTCATGAGGGTGTGTGTGTGTGTGTGTGTGTGTGTGTGTGTGTGTGTGTGTGTGTGTAGATTTGCAGAAAAGTTGCCAAGATAATACAGAGAGATCCCATAGACCCTTCACCCAGTTTTCCATATGATTTGCATCTTATATTACCATGATACATTTGCCATAACCAAGAAACCAACATTGACACATTACTATTCATTAAATTTCATTCTTAATGTAGATTTCATTACTTTTTCTGCCAATATCCTTTTTCTATTCCAGGAGCCAATGCAGGACATAACATTGCATTTAGCTGCCCTTGTGATTTCATTGAATTTTGCTTGTATGTCTGATTGAGCACTGGTCACAACCTGCTCTGTGTTGGGGTTTGATAATGAGAGCCCCAGACCTGCACAATGTGACATTCTGGGACTCACGTATATCATCTCATGGTACTTTGTGAAGAGGGACATTTCTATTGACACTAAGTTCCAATCAGTCTTCCGGAAGACATACTTTGGAGTTGCCAGTTGGTGTTGTGACCAAGGCTTTCAGAAAAAAGCAACATGACAACCTGCCAACCACTCCATGAGCCACCCCATTTGGACACAGTCACAGCAAGGTTAAAAAAAAATGCATCACTAGTTGTTAGTTACCAGAGATGGACATGCTTGGCTATTACTCTGAGTGACCCCCAATAATGGTGTGCAACTGGCATCTTTGACATCAGGGTGAAATGCTAAGGTGATGTAAAAAAGCTGGAAACAAGTCAAATGAAAGACTTATCAGTATTGTGAGCTACAATCCTCTTTATCAGTGTTAGGAAGCAATTCCAACTCTGGTAAAGAGAACTCCTTTCCTTCTTTAAAGGAAAGGAACAACAAACCATGGGAATCTCCAAGATGGCATTGCTAAACCAAAATTATATGAGGCTGATAGCAATATAGGCCTAAATTGTTTCTAGACCAGCCCATTCAGCCTTCAAGAATGACAGCATGGCAATGCAGAGATTCTTGGCAACTGTCTATGCAGGAAGAGAGCTTCTGAACTATCCCAGGGCCTCGATTGAGGGATCAGTGGGTCTTGCAGGGGCATTGGGCAAGAAGATGTCAGAACAAGACAAAACAGATACTGTCTCTTACACTGTGTTGGTCAACCAACTCTTGTATTAGTTATTTATTCCAAATTTGGTGACTTAAAACAATAACTGCTTATTACCTCACAGTTTCTGTGGTTCAGGAATCCAGGAGTGGTTCTGGGAGGTAGCTGGGAGGTTCTGACTCAGGATCTCTCGTGAGGTTTCGAGTAAAGGTCACCTAGGGCTGTGGTCATTTCAAGGTTTGAGTGGGATAGCTTCATTTCCAAGCAAACCCATGAGCCATTGGCAGGCCTCAGATGGTCCACTTTGAATTACACTCATGTAGTCATAGGCAGGACTCAGTTTCTCACATGTGCCTTTCTATCAGCTGAGTGTCCTTATGATACAGTGGTTGGCTTCCCTGCCACCTGGACTGCCTGTTCTACGGCAGGTGGCCTCTCCCATAACAAGGAAGGAGAGAAAGGGAGAGAGACCCTAAGGTGCAAGCAGCAGTCTTTGTATAACTTTGCTACATCCCATCAGGTCTGATGCATTCTGTTTCACAGAAAGGCGTCACAGTCCAGCCCGCACACAAAGGGAGGGAAAATATTCACCCCTTCAGGGGAAGAGTATCAAGAAACTCAAGGACACATCTTTAAAACCACCATGCTGTTCCGTGTGGTGCAGACAAACAAGATCCATGTTTCATAAACATGAATTAAGCATCTTCCGAATTCCAGGAATTATATCAAGAGAGGATCGCAGGAGCTGGGGCAGCAGCAGCACCAAGTAAAGGTTTGAAGAATTAGCTCTAACTTTCCATTCGTGGTAATTAGAGTCAGTATACAATGATGAGAAAATAAAACTTTTTCCCTGAATGACACCAAAGTTACATGAACTGAAAATGCTAATTCATGCCTGCGTGGGGGCTACTGAGGTAACCCCAAGACATTTCCAATTCTAGACCAAAGGCTGGCAAACTTCGTCTTAAAGGGCCAGATAGTGCATATTTTCGGTGTTGTGGGCCATACAGTCTCTGTCACAATGACCCAACTCTGCCGCTGAGGCGCAAAACCCCCCACAGACAGCACATAAATAGAAGATGATGGTTGTCTTCCACTAAAGTTTATTTACAAAAAAAAAAAAAAAAAGGCTGCCCTGTGTGTCATGGTTTTTCACCACTGTTCTAGACTGTAAACTTCTCAAGGCCATTAGATGGTAAACTCCTTGAAAGAAGGGGCTGTGTCTTTTCTTCAGCTTTGCATCCCTACACCTAGAATAGCACACGAATGAGTAAGCCGACACAAATGTTGTGCAGCAACGAATGAATGAACTGATGCCCCAGGTAACGTTAAAGGATAGATTCAATGTAAGAAAATCTTACCTTGAAACTGTGAAGCTATGTTTGATGTCTAAACCCTCTGAACAACTTCAGGTCAGCAACTCCTCTGTCAGTCCTGCCTACACAACACATAGGCTACTCTGGCATGCCAAGTCCTCCTTGTAACAAAGACCTGTCATGTCTAAATTATTGACACAATAGACCATTGTAACTCCTTTGGACTCATTAGGCTTAATTATGTCAAGGTCTCATTGAGGACTCTTTAAATCTGAAGATTCGTGAGATAATAAAATATAATAGCTCCTTTGGAGCCATAAAGGTCTCTTTATGTCATGGGCTATTTGGAGATTCAATATTCCATAAGATTAATATCACAATATTGTAAAAATGACAACAATTACCACACCCTCAATGTCTACCAAGTGTAATTTAATCATCAGGATTTAGATAGGCCCACTTCTCATTCACTCTTGGGGTCTTAGTCAAGGAGGAAAGGTGAAGGATTATGTGGCTCTACTGTTAGCCACCATCCCATCACACCTGCTCCCTGGTACTCAGATCCTTCTGCTTCTGTACAGCTCCATCTTCGTACATTCTGGTACAAAGCATGCCCAGGTAAAATTATTGTCTTTGTCCTGCTGTCTCTCTGTGCGTTTAGGTGCCAAACATGCAGTAGGTTATAAGTCACTGTAAGAGAACCGATAACCTTAGATAAGAAATTATTGATACTGGTCATTTTCATTTTTCAAGGTGAGCTCAGAAAATGCTGATACTACAGTATAACTGAAATCATGTGTTTTTGCAATGAAATAAGCAGAAAAAAGAACTACTGCCATAATGGACAAAAAAATAAAATTCAAGGATAAATGATTGTTTACCCTTCAAAATTACTGCATCCTTGAGAAAAGATAGGTTTAATCATAGTAGATTAGGGAGTAGATGGCTAACTACGGCATTTGAAAATTAAAATATGTTCAATTATAAAAAGCATAGAAACCTTAAGATAAATAGTTAAAAAGAAGAAACAGGAAACTCACCTGTAGTGTCCCCACCCTAACAGCAGTGTAGTTATTTGGTATGGTGGACAGATCGTAAGGTGGTCCCCATAACCCTGCCTTCTGTTTCACACCTTTGTATAATTCCCTCTGTTTGTCAAGTATGTACAGGACTTGCAGTGTGCTCCTTGCCAACAGAATAAGGCAAAGACAATGTGGTATCACTCCCATAATTATGTCACATTACATGGTAAAGGCAAGTAGATGCCACACCTATGATTACATCACAATATATGGCAAAGGTGATGGGATGTCATTCTTATTGTCACACTACATTATATAAGGCTCTATTTTACTAGAACACGTATTTTAGAGTTTTTCTCTCCTTGCTGGCTTTAAAAATACAACCAGTTATGAGTCCTTTGGCAGCAAAGCAATGGATGCTACCAATAAATAATCGGAGTGAGCTCTGAAGCAGATCCTTCTCCAGTCGAGCCTCCAGATGAGAATCTACCCCTACCCAACACCCAGATTGCAGTCTTGCAGAGGACCAAACTAATCTGTGTCTGGACTCTGGACCCAAAGACCCAGTGAGATAATAAGCGTGTGTGATGCTTTACACCACTAGGTTTACAGTAATTTGCTACGCCACAATAAAAATACTAATAATATACCTAGATATTTTTTTCCAATCATGTTTTCATCTGAAAATTAGAACCATGGTGCTAGAACCTATTTCATATATTGTTTTTTTATGCAATGTTAGAGCCTATGATGTGACATTTTGCCTTAGAATATAAGTCTCACGAGGACAAGGACTTTGTCTGTCTTGTGTACTATTACATCCAAATGCTTAGCACAATGCCTGGTACTTAACAAATGAAAAATAAACATCTGTTCAGTTAGCAAATGAATAAATACAATTATTTTATAGTATTGCTAATATTTCAAAATATTGATATACCATACTTCACTTAGCTAATAAACAGTTGTTTTGTTTCTAATTAATTTGGTAGTTATTTGTGACATGATAAATGTATTCACTCATGTAATATAAGCCACTTGGGTATTATTTCCTTGGGATATGTACCGAAAGTATTATTAAGTTCCATGAGAACAAAAATTGTTTCTGTAATCAGAGTTGTATCCCCAACATTTAGCACAGTGCCTAATATATGATAGATCCTAAAAAAATACACTGAATGAATAAATAAATAAGATTTTCTGCTTGTTCTTAATTAATATGGCTCACTTGTTTTTAGTCTGCATTTATTTATACATTATTAAAATCATTTATCAGTGTCATGATCATTGTGTGAGAATGTAATTATACTCCATCTTTCCCACCATTCAGCATTAAAATTTTTAAAATTAGTCAATTAATAGACCAAAAAATGCATAGTTATTTTACTTTATATTTTTTGTTTACTGGGAAGGCTTAGCATTTATCCTTATGCTCCTTTATAAGTTAAATTTCCTCTTGGTGAATGATTTCCCACATTTACTCATTTATATATTGAGATGTCAGTGCTTTACTTATTAATTTTCATGAACTTTTCATGTAATACTGACAGTTATCATTGGTCTGCCATATTTGCCACAAATTTATGTTTCTGGGCACTTTCAAGGATTTTGGACATTGATCACAGTATAGAATTTAAGGCTTAACTTCATTTAAAATGCATAATTTTTAAATTTCCTCAATATTGTTTATGATCCGAGTAACAGAACTTCAAAAGACATGAACAAAAATCTTAAAAAATTGAAAGTAGAAGTGGATAAATCCACAATCACAGTTGGAGTAATTAACACTGATACCTCAGTAACAGATAAAATAAGTTGAAAAAACTTGATAAACATATAGAAGATTTGAATAACACCACTATTTTGGTTTCATTAGCAATTATAGAATGTTCCATTCAACAACAGCAGAACACATTGTTCCCCCAGGTTATCAAGAAACATTCACCAATATAGACTAAAAACTGAGTCATAAAACAGGTCTCCATAAATTTACAGATTCTTGTCTAATCACAAAGGAATCAAACAAAAAACATGACAAAAAATCTTAAAAGTAATTCAAATAATTGAAATTTGAACAAAACACTTCTAAATAAACCATGAGCCAAAAAGAAATGATAATAATAATTACAAAAGATTTTTAAAATACTAAAATAAATTAAGTAAAAACACAGCATGTCAATACTTTTGGGATGCAGCTTAAAGAGTTCTTGGAGAAGAATCTATAGCATTATATATTTACATTAGAAAAAAAGAATTAACATCAGTGTTCTAAGTTTTCATAGTAAGAAGGTAGAAAAAGAAAAAAAGCGTTAGAAAGGAAATAACAAATAAGGTGGGATGAGAAATAATAAAAGAGCAAAACCAATGAAATAAAACAGACAAAGTAAATCATGGAAACAAAAAATTTAATTAAAAAAATCAATAAAAACTGAGAAAATTTCAGCTAGTTTGATCAAGAAAAAAAAAGAAGGCCTAAATGAAAGGGCAAAATTCAGGCATGAAAAGGGGGAACAAATTACAGATCCAATAGACATTAAAAAGATGATAAAAAAATATTATGAACAATATTACACCGATAAATCTGACTACTTAGATTAAATTAACAGATATCTTGAGAAACACAAATTATCAAAATTGACCCAAGATGAAATAGAAAATATGAATAGTCTTATATCTATTTAAAAATTTAAATTTATAATTAGAAACTATTCCGCACAAAAAGATGTTGTGATCCAGACAGTTTCACTGATTAATCATATTATGCATATAATGAAGAAATGGTGAAAATGTATTTACCTTCCTCCAGAAAAATAAAGTAAGGGAGAACACATCCAAATTCATTTAATAGGGTTAGGTTAACTTTGTTACCACAATCAGTCAAAACCAGATGTTACGACAAAACAAAACTAATGATCAATATCTCCTTTGATTATACATAAAATAACCTTTCACAAAATATCAACAAATTTGTTTACATACATACATCTGCACACATACACTAACATACATATAATGCATGAAAAGATATATAATGAGACACATGTATAATAATATAATTATTTTACATTATTATATTATATTGTGTATACATAAATTAACTATATAAATGATGACAAAATACAGTAAATTCAAAGAATTCAATGTTGGTTTAATATTAAAATCAAAGAGGGAAATTCGCTATATTAATTGACTGAAAATTTAAATATGATCACCTTATTAAATGCAGAAAAACATTTGTGAAAATTCAATATCCAGGATAAAAACTCTCAGGAAACTAGTCATAAAAGGGAATATTCTCAACTCGATAAAGGGCATCTATAGCTAAGATTATTCATAATCATATAAGATTGAATATTTTTACCCTATCATAAGGAACAAGGCAATGATACCTGCTCTCATTTCTTCTAATAACATTTGTAGCCAGTAAAATAATGGAAGAAAAAGAAATAAAATGCATACAAATTAGAAAGGAAGACACTAAGTTGTCTTATTTACAGAACACAGCATAGTGTACATAGAAATACAAAGGGATCAAACAAAAATTGTTTTTCCAAAGATTAATAAGGGAGGTCAGCAAGGTTAATATACAAAAATTAATTTTTCTATGTAATAATAAATAATTGGGAATTGAAATAAAAATATTATTCTTGGTAGCATTTAAAATCACAGAACAACTAGAAATACATTTAACAAAACACATGGAAAAGCTGTACGCTAAAAACTAAAATACTGCTGAGAAGAAAGCAGACTAAATAAACCTAAAACTACAGTATGCTGGTGACAATGTCAGTTCTCTTCAAATTGATTTATAGACTCAGCACAAATCCAAACAAAATCCCAGTAGGCTCTTTTACAGAAATTGACAAGCTACTTCTAATATTTATATGGAAATACCACAAACCTAGAACAGCCAACAAATTCTGAAAAGGAACAGTCAGATGACTGACATGTCTGATTTTAAGACTTGTTATATACAGTAGTCACCCTCAGCTGCAGCAACTTCTTGCAAGACACATCTCTAAAGACAAAGGAATCAAAAGCAAAAATGAACTATTGGGACTCCATCAAGATAAAAAGCTGCTGCGTGGCAAGAGAAATAGTCAACAAAACTAAAAGGCAACACACAGAATGGGAGAAGATATGTGCAAATGACATAACAGATTAAGGGCTGGTATCCAAGATCTATAAAGAACTTATCAAACTCAACACCCAAAATACAAGTAATCCAGTCAAGAAATGGGCAGAAGACATGAACAGACACTTCTCCAAAGAGACATACAAATGGCCAACAGACACATGAAAAAATGCTCCACGTCACTTGTCATCAGGGAAATATAAATCAAAACTTCAATGAGATACCACCTCACACCAGTCAGAATAGCTAAAATTAACAAGACAGAGAACAACAAATGTTGGTGAGCCTGCATAGAAAGGGGAATCCTCTTACACTGTTGGTGGGAATGCAAGCTGGTGCAACCACTCTGGAAAACAGTATGGATATTCCTCAGGAAATTAAAAATAAAGCTACCCTATGGCCCAGCAATTGCACTATTGGGTATTTACCCCAAAGATACAGATTTGGTGAAAAGAAGGGGCACCTGAATCCCAATGTTCATAGCAGCAATGTCCACAATAACCAAACTGTGGAAGGAGCTGAGATGTCCTTCAACAGATGAATGGCTAAAGAAGATAGGGTTCATGTATACAATGGAATATTACTCAGCCACCAGAAAGGATGAATACCTACCATTTACATCAACATGGATGGAACTAGAGGGTATTATGATAAGTGAAATAAGTCAATAAGAGAAAGACAATTATCATATCGTTTCACTCATATGTGGAATATAAGAAATAATGCAGAGGATCATAGGGGAAGGGAGGGAAAGCTGAATGGGAAGAAATCAGAGAGGGAGACAACCATGAGAGACTCTTGATTCCAGGAAACAAACTGAGAGTTGTGGAAAGAGAGGTGGGTGGGGGTACAGGATAACTGGGTGACGGGCATTAAGGAGGGCACATGATGTGATGAGCACTGGGTGTTATACCCAACAAATAAATCATTGAACATATACCAAAAACTAATGATGTGAACTAATTAGTGAACTACGTTCACTAATTGAATTAAAAAAAAAAAAAAAGATGCATTAGCCAAGGAGTGCCCAGGTGGTTCAGTCAGTTAAACATCCAAATCTTGATTTGGGGTCAGGTCATGAATTTGAGCCTTGCCTCGGGCCCTGAGCTGGGAGTGGAGCCTGCTTAAGATTGTCTCTCTCCTTCTCCCTCTGCCCCTCCCCCCTTCTCTCCCTTAAACACACACACACACACACACACACACACACACACACATATCAACAACAACAAAAGACAATGCAAAGTTTAAAAATATGCAGATTTATTTTTTTTATTTTTTTATTTTTTTAAAGATTTTATTTATTTATTTGACAGAGATAGAGACAGCCAGTGAGAGAGGGAACACAAGCAGGGGGAGTGGGAGAGGAAGAAGCAGGCTCATAGCGGAGGAGCCTGATGTGGGGCTCGATCCCATAACGCCGGGATCACGCCCTGAGCCAAAGGCAGACGCTTAACCGCTGTGCCACCCAGGTGCCCCAAAAATATGCAGATTTAAATAGACACGTCACTGAAGAAGATTCACTAAGAAGCACAGGAAAATACACAAATACAAAACTACACAAATACACGGATACACAAATAAGCATGAGAAAACAATGTTCACCGTTATTAGTTGTAAATTAAAACTGCATTAAGACACCACTGCACACCCACTAAAGTGTTAAAATTTAAATGATTTGTTACGAGCAAGTGGTGAGTATATGGTATAACTGAAATTGTGACATACTGCTGATGAGAATATAAAATGTGGTGAACGCTTTGGGAAAAATTTTGAGTTTGGTATAAATTTTAAACTACTGTTAACTCTGTACACCAGAAATTCTTGTAGTTATTTATTCATAAGAAAAGAAGACATATGTCCACGCAAGATTATATACAGAAACCGTCATAACAGATCTATTCGACGTAGCTCCAAATTTGAATCAACTCCAATGTTCATCACAGATGTATGGATAAATGTATAATGTTACGTGCACACAATGAAATACCACTCAGAAATGAAACAGAATCAATTACTAAGACATGGAGCAGTGAGAGTGAATCTTAAAATCATGTGTCTGAGCACAGAAAAATAACAAGTCTCTATGACCCAGGCTCTGCTCTTGAGGAGCACAAGTTCTCATAGGGAAGGTCAACTTGTAGGTAGAGGGAATACTAGTCCAAAATGGTGAACAATAAAACAGAGATATGGGGAACATTTATAAGAAAGGTACTGATTTGACCTGTCATGAAGTTGGGTATTGGAAGGGGGAAGTTTGTCAGTGAAGAAAAGAACAAGGCCCTTGCACGCAGAGAGCAGCATAGAGACATGTCAGGATGTCGGCACAATAATTTCAGATGGACATAAATACTATGAAGAAAAGAACAACAGGGTAGGCATTAGCAGACATTCCCTCCATGTGACTACTGAGCGCTTGACAAGTGGTGGTCTGAACTGAGACATGCTAAAAGTATAAAATACACACTAGATACCAAAGTCTTTGTATGAAAAGAATTAAAATATCTCATTAATATTTTTATATCGATTACATGTTGAAATGATAACGTTTTGGACATCCTGAGCCAAATAAAATGTTAAAAATTAATTTCAGCTATTTCTTTTTACTTTTTTTTTTTTTTTTACCTGACTGTAGAAAATGTTTAATTATGTATGTGGATCATCTTTTATTTCTGTGGCACAGCGTGGTTCTAGAAGGATGGTTAGGAAAGACCTCTGCCGAGACGGTATGCTCCCCAGGCTTTTCCTAGCTAACTCCTACATATCCTTCAGATTCATGCTCAAAAGAGATATTAATTCATTGTCTGTCTCTTCCCTTATCAAGAAGCTCTGTGGACACAGGGACTGTTGGAGAGTGGGAGAACCATCTGGAAGTTCTGTGTGCTTGGAGATTAGGCCAAGAGAAGATTGGCTTTCAAGACCATGAGGATGTGAAAACTGGATAGCAACAGGGAGAAATTGTAGGGTCTTCTGGAGGGGAATAGAATCAGCAGGGTACTGTCATAGAAAGACAATGTTAATATATAATCATCATTAGAGTCGGGAAGGAATGGTAGCTGGGGGAACTCGTATGTTCTAATGGAGCCTCTAGGGTAACGGCAGGTTCTTTCTGCTACTGCTGTGCAACCTGGCTTGGAAAGTAGATGCCAATCAGAATTTGCCTCCGGAATTCCAAAGTATTCAGACTGTGTCTTAGAAGCTACTTAGTGTTCACCTGTTATTAATGTTTCATTGCTTAAAAGAAAATAACAGTTGTTGGATATCCTTTGTATTTTTCTGAAGGTTTGAAATATTTCACGATAAAAGTGATCTACCTAGGTAGATAGGTAAGATTAGATAGATGATAGATAGATAGATAGATAGATAGATAGATAGATAGATAGATAAATAGATAATAGATAGATGGATAGATAGATAATAGATAGATGGATAGATAGATAATAGATAGATGGATAGATAGATAGATAATAGATAGATGGATAGATAGATGATAGATAGATAATAGATGGATAGATAGATAATAGATAGATAGATAGATAGATAGATAGATAGATAGATAGATAGATAGATAATAGATGATAGATAGACAGAAATAGATATAAAACTACAAAGGCTCTCTCAGAATGATAATTCTACCCCATGTGAAATGATCACCCGGTATTATCATAAGCTCTCCCTCTTGATGCATTAGGTCCTCATTGATTTTTCATGCACAATTTTCTGGGGCCGCTTGCAAATGTAGAAATAATACAATAGTCCTTAAAATATGTAAAATTATGTTCAGGTGCCGTGCTCCTGCTTTCACTCCCAACACTGGTGCACTTGAATCAATTATCTGTTATTCTTTTATGTTCACTCTCCAACTGGGAAACATCTGTATCCCAATCACCGATGGGTTGACCCATTTTCTGATCAAATTTGTCTTACTTATGGCACCATTAAGTAGGTAAAAAAAAAATCAACATCAGGGGTTCACCTCCTCGCAATCTCCCACTCACGTATTACAGGGTATTTATATCTTGCATCAGAAATAGCATAACCCAGATGTACTGGTTCTTTAATGCACACAGGAATTTCCAGAATGACATGATTGCCTGGCTTCCAGTATCTGTTTAAAGTGTTTCACTCCCTGTGTCAAACACAGGGAGAAAGTTTGGACTTGCAACACCAGAGAAAGAATGTCAGGCCAACCCTAAACTTCCCATACTTACAATCCTCTGCTTCCTTTCACCGAGCCAAGGAAAACCTACATATGCGAGGGTCAGAAACCCACTGTGCTGTTTTCCCAGCACTGCCTTCACAAACACTTAAACCTCCAGCCAGAAAATTTACCTGTCCGTAAGTGTACTTGAAAAACTCCATTCAATCCTCATGGATCAGCTTAAACGTTGTGTGATCTGAGAGTTCTCCACTTCGCAGGAGAAATGGTTGGCCGCATCCAAATGTTTGTGTGATCACACAGTATTCGGTCTCTAAATCTTGTGCATTACTGTCAGGTTTCAAGGCTGTCATTGGAATGGTTATGTGCAGCGTGGATCATGGAGCCTGGACTCGAAGCCAGACTACACAGGCTCAAAGTCATCACACAGTAGCTAGGAGATGTCTGTAAGCTTCGGAGCTGCTCTTTGTTGCATTTCATTGGTATCAGCCTGGCTGGGTTATTATGCAGATTAAATTAGTTAATATTTTCATGTTTGAAAAATGCTGACAATAGGATCAGGACCACAGTTTTTATCTAGACTTAAAAAAACTTACGTGCTTACATCTTATTCCTACCCTGGGAGGCCTTTAAAGATAGAAGACATACCTTATACAGTTCTGTCTCCTTCATACCTAGCACTGGGCCAGATGTGTACCAGAGCGGCAGGGGATGGAGGAAACAGGTGATGGGGATGAAGGAATGCACTTGTGATGAGCACTGGGAATTGCATGGGATTTGAATTTTTAAAAAAAAGTAAAAAGAGGGAGTAATAATTAAAAAAGCACTTCTCTATCGGTTTCCATAATTGACTACTATATGCCCCAAATCAAGGGGACAAATCACCACCAAAGACTTTAAAAAGATGATATACAAACACAAAAATGTAATAAATAATGTAATAATAGCCAACAATTATAAGTGAGATTATTATAAGCCACACAGTTACATTTACAGTTGACCCTTGAACAATATGGGGTTGAGGCACCAACCCCCATGCAGTTGAAAATTCATGTATAATTTTGACTCCCCACAAATTTAACCACTAACAGCCTACTGTTGACTGGAAGCCTTACTGATAACAACGTATTCTGTATGTTACATGTTTTATATACTGCATTCTTAACGATAAGGTGAGCTGGAGAAAAGAACACATTTTTAAGAAAATCATAAGGAGAGGAAAATACATTTGCAGTACAAAAAAAAAAAAATCCACATATAAGGGGACCCATGCAGTTCAAACTTGTGTTGTTCAAGGGTCAACTGAATATAATTTCCTCCTCACTTTGAGAAAGGTGTAGACATTATCCTCAGTACAAGGAGTCATAGACACAGGCTAGTAAGTGACCATCCGAATGCAAGACCCTCATTTCAGCCCTGCCCTTCTGCCTCCCTGCATGACTGCACACATTGTAATTCCAGCCCAGTTGTATTCCCATTTCAACTCAGATTCTCATGCCCCTCTTCAGGACTATCTTCCTGGCAGTTGTCTCTATTTCAACTTCAAATGAGATTGAGGTTGTGACTTTCCTTCTAGGCTATGATGTCTAGGCAGTAATTTGAATTTATGAGAGGGACAGACACAGGCATGCACTACACTATCATTGCATTAATTTATTGAATTATATTTAGTGGCTTAAAACAACACTCCTATTATTTAGCTCACAATTCTTAGGTCAGTGAGATGTTTTCAGTCTGCAATGGCTTGCTGATCTGTCTAATGCTTCCTTGGTTGGCTGGTGGTCGGATGACCCGGGATGGCCTTCTTCACAAGTCTGACAATTGGCAAGATGTTGGCAGGGGTCTGGTTGACTGGGACACCTTAGCTCTCCTCGGTGTGGCCTCCGTTCCTCCAGCAGGCCAGCTCAGACTCACGCACATGGTGATGTCAGGGTTCCAGATACATTGTATCAATCTACACAAATCATCCAATCTTCTTCATCAGAAGTGGCATTGGGCATGTCAAACCCATACTGCAGATTATTCATTTGTGAGTGTATTTGTTTTCTTATTTGGAGCACACAATTCTAAGATTAAACTGGCATTTATTTTTCTTTGTCCTGAATGTGCCATCCCTGACCCGACATTTCTGGGCTCTGCCAGGGATGGTAAGCTGGACATTGGACACTGTGTTTTGGATGTATACCATGAAAGCCGAGATCTAAGTAACTTAACAATAGGGATACTACAGGCATGAATCGTCACATGCAAATTTATGTAAATGTATGCAAATTTACAACAGCCCTCAGGCCTTGGCTTCCACACATTCCTGCTGTGGGCAAGCAGAGTTTTGAATAAAAAAGGAAAAGGTGTCTGAGTTACAGAGTCAGCCCTGTAATGCTGAATCCTCAAAATTCTCTTTCCCAAATAGTCACACTCGATGTCATCCAACCTTCATAGCACATTTCCAAGGAATTCATTATTTTTTTTTAACTGTGGAAACTGAGGCTCAAATTGCTTATCGACTAAGATCACACCGCTGGAAAGCAACAAACCAGCTTTGCTTCTCTAGAGTGTGAATTTCTGTGCTGGATTTGACCTTCACTTCTGTCTGTATCCACAGTACTCAGCAAAGTGATTTTGCTACGATAGAAATTTGTTAATTTATTCAATAAATATTTATTGAACATTTACCATGTACCGGGCACATCACCATTTATAAGGAAATCAAACCAGCAGGCACATTTGTACGAAGGAAGTCATATTACAATGTTATTTCTAGTAACAGAAAAGAAAAGCTGTCTAAATGCACCATAAAGAAACAGTTAAATAAATTGTATTCACAGCCCACGGAATATTGTATGGAATATCGTATGGTATATCGAAGAAGATCTAATGACGTAGAGCAGAGGTCGGAAAATTCACCCTACCACTTGTTTTTTATATCAAGTTTTACTGGAGTACAGCCATGTTCATTCATTCATGACTCCTCACTCCTGCAATGGCAGAACCGAGTTTGTGACTCACACCAAATAACACACAAAACCCGAATTAAATATTTACTGTCTACCAGCCCCTGATACAGATGTTTCTGAGATGATGGGCAAGAAATGCAGAACACATAGAGGAAACATGCTTACAGCTGCTAGGACGGTCACCTCATCCCTGCTAGTTTTCATCCGCCCACCAGGCTCTTCAGATCCACGACGTCTCATCACCAGGACTGCTGCCTGTGCCCCAGGACTGCTCCCCGCCCATGAGCGGGGCACGGAGACGAATCAGCCGACCTTGCCTTCCAGGAGTTCACAGCCAAATCAGCTGCTGTAAAATATGATGTAGGAGAAAATGGAGTCGACATGAAATTCGTTCAAAGGGAAGAGGAGAAAGCAGAAAATCATAGAGAGCGCACTTTACCATGAATATCTGCAAGAATGGCGTCTAATGACAGAATTATAAGGAGAAAGTATAAAATCAAAATTAGAGAACATTGTATGTGCCTCTATCAGAAAATAATAAACCAAGAAGACAAAAATAGTGAAGAATAAGATGATAAGAACAAAATGTAATATGCTTACAAGACTGTTTCTATGTGCATGAGAGACTATGGACTATGAGAAACAAACTGAGGGCCTCAGAGGGGAGGGGGGTGGGGGAATGGGATAGGCCAGTGATGGGTAGTAAGGAGGGCACGTATTGCATGGTGCACTGGGTGTTATACACAACTAATGAATTATCGAGCCTTGCATCGAAAACCGGGGATATACTGTATGGTGACTAACATAATATAATAAAAAATCATTATAAAAAAAAAAAAAGACTGTTTCTATGTGGATATAAATATAAATCTGTACACACGTGAATGCACACACATACATGTACACGTGTGTTAAATGTGTACACACACAAATAAATAACCCTATACCTACGTAGAATGAGGGAACATCCATTCTTTTCTAAATTATATGGAATGCTCATATATATTTGGTTACAAAGTAATATACAAAGTAATATATATACTTAATATATAATATACAATATATATGTTACTTTACATATAACTTTGTATATTACTACGTGTGTTTATATGTACATGTATAGGCACACTCATGTAGGTTAGGTTACATATAATGCACACATATATCAACATACATGTATAGGAATATATACTCATGTATTTTGAAGAATCGATAAAATGCAGCCCAAATTCTCTGACTGCATTGCAGTTCAATTTTAAAAATTAACAATAAAAGCATCGTTAACGCCGCTTTCCCCTACCGGGCTTGAAAATATGATGGGCTAAAAAGGGAATCAGAGTTAAAATTATTTAAAATCTACCTATATTTAGAATGAGTTAGAAATAAATGTTCTGCATGTCAAAACTCACGTGACGAGGCTAAACCAATAGTTAGAGACAAACGTCTGGCTGAACTTCTTTAAAACAATAAAAATTTAAAATAAATTAAGATCATTAAAAACCTGTAAGCAAATTATTAAAATTAACAAGAGAATTAAGCAAAGTTGTTGGATAGGGGATCAACTTTCAGGAAATTTGTGTTCTTATTTACCAATAATAACCAATTACTAAAAAATCTAATAGAAAAACTATTCACACTATGAACAATTTTATTAGATACAGTTAATCTCAAAAAATGTGTCATATGGCTATAAAGACAAGTACCAAATGTCATTTAAGGTTAGAAGAAGACCCAAATTGGGGCACCTGGGTGGATCAGTCAGTTAAGTCTCTGCCTTGAACTCAGGTCATGATCCCAGGGTCCTGGAATCAAGCCCCACATCGGGCTCCCTGCTCAAAAGGAAGCCTGCTTTTCCCTCTCCCTCTGCCACTCACCCTGCTTGTGCTCTCTCTTTTTTTCTCTCTCTCTGTCAAATAAATAAATAAAATCTTAAAAAAAAAAAAAAAAGAAGAAGACCCAAATAAAATCTGGTCAGGCTCATAGAAGAATTAATATCAACAACGATGCCAATTTCTTCCAGGTTGTTCTATTAATTCAATGCAGTTACAGCCCAAGTGTTTACTTTGTCTGGGAACTTGCCCTGATGTTATAAAATTAACATGAAAGAACAAAGAATCAATACAAGTTGAGACAGTTTTGAATAAAATAAGATTGCATACCTGTCCTACCAAGTATCAAGATGTATTATAAACATTTGGTAATTAAAATTATGTGGCCAATATGGGGGGTAGAAAACAGACTAATATATTAAAGCAGAAAGCCCCCAAATTGACCTATGTTAATACAGAAACCTGACGTGGTATAGGGGAGGCATTCAAAAGTAGCATAGGAAAAAATGGATCACACATTAAAGTTTCAGAGAAAACTGTTCATCCATGTGGAAAATAAAGTATCTGCCACCTACCTCATCATATCCTCAAAGCAGAAATTCTAGACATAATTAGTAGTTCAGTATAAAAAAGGAAACTCTAAAGCTTTAGGAGAACACATAAGAAGATATATTTAATCTATAAGGGTAGTGCAGAATTTTTTCAACAAGAAACTTAACCTAATAAGAAACAAATCCAATGAAACTGATTGGAAAATTCAACTCTATTATCTGTGAGCGTTTCTGCATAACAAAAGAAAGCATAACTACAAGAAAAAGTAAGGCCAGACTGAGAAAAGATGTTTATCAAGCATAGAGCTAACGTAGGAAAAATATCCAGAATACAAAATGAACTTCCACAAATTTATAAGGAAGAAAGACAGAGAGAGAGAGGAAGGAAGGAGGGAAGGAAGGAGGGAAGGAAGGAAGGAGAGAAGGAAGGAAGGAAAGAAGAGAGGAAGGAAGAAATTTCCAAGCCAATTCTAAAATTTAAACGAATATCAGAGGACCTAGAATAGCCAAAATTATCTGAAAAAGAACAGCATGTGTAAGTATTTCTGCCCTCTGATTTCAACACACACCATAGAAGTACAGTAATAAAGACAGTGTGATATTTGTATAAGAGTCTATACATGAATTAAACAGAATGAAGAGTTCAAAAATAGACCCACATTTCTATGGTTAATTCATTTTTGCCAAAAAGACTAAGGTAATCCAACAAGACAATGATAGTCTTCCAACAACAGAAACAAGTAGATTACCTGTATAAAAAAAGTCAACATTGACACTCATCTCGCACCATGGAAAAAGTAACCTGATATGGATAAGAGATATTAAATATGAAAGCTGAAACTGTTATGTATCTAGAAAAACCTAGGAGAAAATGTTTGTGACAATGAACTGGACAATGATTTCTTAAGCAGAAGAGCAAAAGCACAGCCCATGGATGAGAAAATTAAGGACATCTGAATCAAAATTAAAAATCTTTGGTGATAATGTAAAAAAAAAATTAAAAAAAAAAACTTTAGTGTTCAGAAAACGAGAAGCCATGTCACGGACTGGGAGAAAGTATTTGCAAATCATATATATCTGACAAGGAACTTAATGCAGATCATATGAAGAAGTCCTATCACTCATTAACAAGAAGACAAATCAACGAAAAAGATTGGCAAAACACTTGAACGGGGATTTCACTGGAGAAGATATATGCATGATCAATAAGCACATAAAAAGCAGCTTCACGTCAACAGTTATGATAAAAAGTAAAATAATTGCAGGACGATTCCATTCGTAACATTGAAAAACATATAAAGAATGCCATATATAAAGTATATGATTGAAGTTACAGCAACATATAAATTTCTACGAATGCACTCATACATACAAATACATGCCCATATATGTATGTATTAATAATAACGGAATATTTGTGAATATTCACACTAGTATATATCATATTAGCATAACAACTTGTATGGATATGAGATACCAATATTCAAAATGGGGATTATGAGTAGGAAAGAAGGAGGATGTTGGGATGGTAGAGTCGCATATAGGACGAAGTATTTCTCCAATATTTCATTTCTTAAATTCTGTTCGAATTTGATAGAGAGCACACTCAGAGGATATGCATATTAACACATACATACCCTATGGCTGAAAGCTTTGAGGCAGATGTCTTCATAATGCTAAAGTTTTTAGATTTCAGAAAAATAATATGATCCATGTACTGTATACGCCTTAACAGCCCCAGCAGGATCTGGGGCAGCAACCTGTAATTACACACATGAATATCCCTGCTACAAAGAGAGGAATATTCATATGAAGAGAGCTATGGTGACGATTATAAATAATCTTGCTTCTGTTCTTTTTTTTTTTTTTTTAATAGAGGGAGAAGTGGCGGGGGAGGTGCAGAGGGAGAGAGAAGCTCAAGCAGACTTCCTGTTGAGGGTGGTGCCTGACCCGGGGCTCCACCCACGACCCCGAGATCACGACCATCAAGAGTCAGGTGCTTAACAAGCTGAGTCCTTGCTTCAGGCCCAATGAGGATCCCCTGCCCATGAGTTGACCCTACACTTTTAGAACTTTCCGGATTTTGGTATGGTTGATAAGGGATTGTGGATCTCCAGTAGTTTGTTGGAGGCCTAATATATTAAAAATAATTCTAAAGAATGAGCAATTTGACCCTCAAGATGGGTCCTTCCTCACTTTCCCACACACTCGGCTTAGGCATAAAAATGAACAATTATTATATGCTGAGCTGAGCTTTGTAACCATGTTTCCCGTTCTCCTCCCTCGATAGCTGCAGGGAACCCTATCTGACACATTTTCTTTCCTGAGTTCAGGTTCAAGTTCAAGTTCAAGTGTGTGTTCTGTGTGTTTACCCCCCACACCATTCTCACCTCCCAGTGTTAGAACCCTGACACTGCTTTCTCATTTAATGACCCATGCTTCTGAGTTCTTAGTCTTTACATCTGCAAATGCTCACGGCTAAATTTAAATTTAGCTCGTTCTGCTTTCTTCCAATATGCTCCGCAAAATACTGGCTGCCTATTTAACTCTTTAACTTAAAAGTGCCTTTTATCTGATGCCTGATCTGGCAGATTTCCCCATAACCTGCACGTGCTGATCTGCCTATAGTCTCTGCTGTCATCAACATAGCTGGTTGCTGTGGTGATAAAGTGGGAATTGAAAGTCCCTTTCAGAGTAAAAGCACTTTCTGCGTGAGCTCCAGGCTGAGAAGACGTTCACGGTTAGACCGGATGGTGATACTTCCTATAGAACATCATCAAATATCCCCCGGGGCAGGGGCAGTAGCAAAGAATCGCCTCCCCCTCATTCCGTGTGGGTCAGTTCTTCCCAGATCCGGGCATTTCACAGGCCTGTAAAATTCCATGAAAAGTTTCCGAGTTTTTGTATTTTGCAAAGTTAGGCATTAACAAGCACACAACCTACCGCCTCCTATCATCTTCATTCCCAGAGAGGAGGACACATTCAGCTCTTTGGAATATATACCACTTTGGCTTCATTTTTCGTCTTTTCATCCCAGACCCATGAAAACTTTTCCGTGGAAGGTCTTGGTGCATGGACTGCATTTATGGACCATTAGACTAATGCCCAGTTAAGGGATAAATGTGGGTCAATCCATAAATTCATAGTTCTGCTCTGAAACAGCCATTAGATTTTCCCATGCTAGGGGGCAATTTGTTGACAAGTTAGAAAATATAGAGCTGAAGACAAACATTTATAGCACATTCAACGCCTTTTCCCGGTGAGGTGAAAAGTAGAAATAGCATTCACACCAATGATCCATGGTTTTAAATAGCTCTGATTTCATTTCTGTAAACCTCCTTTTAGGCACTTAAAATCACCTTTCAGTAACAGGATATAATCAGAGATGCAAGAAAAGATTTATATAACGCTGTTCCCTTGCAACGATTTTCACACACACACACACACACACACACACACACACAGGGCAGCTTCTTACATTGCCAAAATGGGTAAATAAATATTAGGACACTTTATCATGGGAAATTCTGCAGCCACTAAAAATCATACATGTAAGACATCTTTACTCATATAAGAAACGGTTATAATTGATATAAAGTGAGGAAAGCAGGACACAGAACGATATATATTGGTTTCAGTATGATAAGGTTTATACATATATGCACAGAGATACTGTGTCCCTCTAAACTATAATTAACACCTATATACTTTGTTTTTCCCAATTTTTCAAAAATTAACATGCATTACTTTTATAAACAGAAAAGATAAATTTATACTCACTTTTATCAAAGAATATAGTGATCAACTCTTTGTCTCTCTCTCAAATAAATAAAAATAAAATCTTTAAAAAAGGGGGGCCCCTGGGTGACTCAGCCGGTTAAGTGTCTGCCTTCAGCTCAGGTCATGATCTCAGGGTCCTAGGATCGAGCCCCACGTCAGGCTCCCTGCTCAGAGGGGAGTCAGCTTCTCCCTCTGTGCTCTCTCTCTCTCAAATAAAAATAAAATATTTTTTTAAAAAAGAATATAGTGATCAGAAGTTACCTTCACTGCCCCTTGAAATCAAAGTCCACTATCCGTAACTTACTTTTCTGTTACGTCTGGTCCTTTATCATCATAGTCTCACCATTTTATTAAATAATATTTTTGGTGCTGATGAAATGACAAATCAGCTAAAACCTGATTCATTGAAAGCCACCTGTTAAAAAAAGCTGAAAGAATACAGATGGTTATTCACATTATCCTTCCTCTTTATAAGGGTTTGCTAAGCACATTGATAATGTAAATAAGTATTAATGAGGACACATACTTAAGATATTTTCTTCAAGTCCTGGCAGTCAATTCTGAAGCATAAAGTAAATTTTCATTGTATATGGTTCTTCTCTATCCGTTAAAGTGGATCCCCCATGAAGCCTCCAGAAATGGCCCTTTCTTAGCCAGTTCAAGGAGAAATACAGTAATTAAGTCCATGATCTCAGAGGTCAAACTCCTCGGGTCTGAGTCTTGGTTCCACGTCTTAGAGGTTATGCCACTTTCACAAACCGAAATTTTCTGTCTTAGTTTTTCATTTGTAATAAGAAAAGCTCTCTGGTCAAGTTTTGTGAGACCATTCATTCCCTTATTCATAATCTAGAACAAAACCATCCTGGACACTGTGCCATTCACCAGATGTAGAACAGTGAACATGGCAGATGGGTTTCCTGCCTTCATGGAACTTAGATTCCATTTGGAAAGAAACACAGTTACCCAGCAAGCAATGAGCACTATAGTTTGAAGTGCTGTAAAAAGACTTAAAGAACAAGTAAGGAAGAGCACGGCAGCCTGCGAGAGAGAGGGAGGCAGGGAGAACATATCCTAAGGGGTCAGGATGTATTTTAGCTCGAAGTTAAGCTCCTAGAAATATTGTAAGATTGGTAAGATGAGTTCTTGTTTGTGTTTTTAAAACATCTCCTTGGCTCCTGTGCAGAGAACAGGTCAAAGACGTGTAGGGGTGTCCTCAGGGGGAGCAATTACGAGTCTACCACGATCATTCCGTTGTGCCATGGTGGCAGTTTGCTCTGTGAAGATGTGCAGAACGGGTCCAAGAGGTCTATCATTGAGACGCAGGTGGGAAGACTGTTGATGGGATTTGCTCATTGGTTGGGTACACGTGGATGTCGGGAAAAGATGAGCAAGAAGATAAGGTCCAGCCTTGGGGCTGAGCAGGAAGGTAAGCGGTGACACCGTTAGTGAGCACGGAAGATGGGTGGGAGCGGGTCTGAGAGGGGAGTGAAGAGCTTGGTTCTGACCTTGTTCAGTTTCGGAGACACCTTTGGCAGCCCTCTGGGCTGGAGCAGGCGGTTAGAGGTATGTGCCCACGATCGTTTAGCCACCATCCAGGTACGTATGGTATTGAGAGTCATGGATGAGATGAGTGACCTAGGATGTCTGTGTAGAAGCGAGCATGACGGTCAGGGACATGTTTCCAGGGAGAGAAGATGGGAGTGGCCAAAATAGGAGACTGACAAGGAGCAGCCACCTAGAAAGCTTGGGAACCCAGGAGAGTGGTAACCCAGCAGTCAAGAAGAAAAAATGAAATACGATGCAAAATCATACACATTATAGAAACTGTTGCGTGTATCTGAGAGTGCTCTGGGGCATGTCACAACCTCTCTGAGCCCTAGTTTCCCCACTGGAGATGCTGATCAAGTCCCCTCATAGGGAGGTTTCATACAAGGAGCAGATTCATAGGAAGAATTCATGGAGGTAGAGGACATAAAGCATTTGGCACACGACCTGAACATATGATGTGCTCATTAATTATTAAGATATTGTAATATAATAATAACCAGAAGGAATTTTTTTAATTGTATGAAAAACACAACTTCCATGGCCTGCCAATTACCTGTCTCAGGAGCTTGGGAGTCTGTTCTGGGATTAGTCTTTATCCTGATTCCTTCTATTTGTTCATTTCCTCCCTCCCTCCCTCCTTCCCTCCCTCCTTCCCTCCTTCCCTTTCCCCCTCCCTCTTTCCTTCCTTCCTTCCTTCCTTCCTTCCTTCCTTCCTTCCTTCCTTCCCTTCCTCACTCCCTGCCCCCTCATTCTCTCCTACCTTTCTTCCTTCTTTCCTTCCATCCTTCCTTTTTATTGGCCTCAGACACACATAACCGGAATAATTGTAATTTTGGTTCATGACACACTTTATTTTGTTTGTTCTATAGATATTTTTAATAACATGCAACCATCAATCCACCTTCCAAAATGCAAGCTAGGTCTCTGACAATAGCTACTTCTAACCATAAGTCCCCACACACCTCCCCTGGCCCTCCACTTCTCACCCATGGTGATGAACATCCATAATTCTCAGCACATCATTAACTTGCTTTCTTTTTTTCATAGATGTATAGCACTTCTGTGTATTCCTAACAGTACTTCTAACTTACTGGTTTTAAACTTTATAAAAAAAGTGTCATTTAGAGCTAAGTATATTTGGGACTTCTTTCATGTAATATATTGCTATTACTCAGCCTTTAGCTCTGAGTCATTGTAGTTAATTAATTTTGTCTGGTATCTGGCATTCCATTTTGTGACTATATCATAGTCTGCTCTTTGACTCTCCCACTGACAGGCAATATTGCTGTTCCTAAATTTTTGCAACTGTGAGCAGTGCAGCTATGGCATGCTAGTGTATGTCTCCCACCATGTGTGTGTAACGATTTCTTCCAAGAATATTCTTAGAAGCAGAACTACTAGGGCTACTGGCTTTATGAAAACTCAAGTTTAGGGGGTAATGACAGACTGTATCTGCATCCATTTTCCCTCTCACCAGTGATGTGTGGAAGATCCTATGGATCCTAGGATACCCACCACTGGAATCTTCAAAATTTAAAAATATTGCCAACTGAAACTATGTAAAATATTTTTTGTGGTCTTGATTTAAATTTCTCTATCACCAGGCATCTTGGACATTTCTTTATAGGTTTATTGGCTTTATTGTTCATATATATTTTGTCCGTTTTTCAAAGTGATTATCTGATTTTTATATCAATTCTTCCTTAAGTGTGTATATTACAAACATCCACTAGTTTTTAACTTGTCTTTTATTTCGTTTAAAAGTGTTTTGGTTAGGGGCACCTGGCTGGCTCAGTCAGTAGAGCACGTGACTCTTGATGTTGGGGTTGTGACCACAAGCTCTATGTTGGGTATAGAGCTTAAAAAAAAAAAAAAAAGGAAGGGGGATTTGGTTAATTTTAATAAGCTGAATTTTTTTACCCTTTATTTCATAGTCAGTATTTTTGTGTCTTGTTTAAAGGTCTATTCAATTCTGAAGATCTAAAGCATATTCCCATCTATTTGCTACAAAGATCTTTAGTGTTCTGTCTTATATTTGAGAACTTAATTTATCTATAATTAATTTTTATACATGGTGTGAGGTAGGGGTTCCATTTTTATTTTGACATATGGATAACAGTTTTTCCAATCTTCTTTTCTTAGGTTCATTCTCTCTTCCGTCATCTCACATGCTACTCTGATGTAAACACCCAAATCCCCCATACATGTAGATGGATTTCCCCCTTACACCCCATTGCTAAGCATGTCTTTCTCTGCTCTATTTCGACACCTCTGTGATGTCTTAGTTTCATAATAGATCCTAATCTCTGGTATCCCCCTTGCCTACTTTTCTCCTTCAGAAGTATCCTGGCTACACTTGCAGGTTGCATCCTAGCACTTATTTTAGAAATTGCCTTTCAAGTTCCATAACTGTAACTGGAGCAAATGGAAAGGTCTATTCAGGTAAAATCAGTATCTTTTAATTTTAGGTTTTCTATCTATGAACATAGTATATTTCTCCCTTTATTTATATATTCTTTGTTATTTCTTACTAAAATTTCTGTAGGATGTTTCTTATAGCTATCTTTCTCTTTCTTGCCATGATTCCTCCAGGGTGTTCTTAGGAAAGGGATTCAGCAGTTATGCTCATTCAGAATTTTGGCCACAACCAAACCCAAAAGACTTTCCATCATCCACACTGCCTTTTTGCCTCTAATAATGATGCCTATCAATGTCAGTACATAGCATGCAATTTCATACTTTATGTTGCTCCCTCTCTTCACATCTTGGTTAGCACCTATTTGTTTGCTAACATTAAGCCATGCATCACCTTCTCCATGAGAATTTTTCTGACCTTTCAGGCTGAGTGAGTTGCCCATAATTCTTCATGTTTACCTCTCACACAAGCCTTTCAAATTTCAATTGAACTGATGTATGTGTTTGTCTTACTCACTACTCTTTGAGCACCGGAACAGTATTTTTTGTCTTTGGTATTCCAATGCTTAGAGTACTTCATACACAAAGTGTTCCTGTAATGTTTGTTCAATTAAGATACAAAGCCATCTTAATAATCTAGGGGTCATAGGGCTGGGGTCTGGGCTAAGTCAATATCATTAAGTGAACAATTATTCCAAAAAAAAAAAAAAAAAACAGTCAAGGAAACTAAATCTTAGTCATTTCTGCTCCCTAAAGCAGGGAGAGACCATTGATGAGCATTTCTTTCTGAGTATCTGTCTTTTCATTTACAAGAGGGGCTTAATTCCTGGCCTCCTATCTAGTTGAAAGCTCTTTGAATTTTAAAAGAGGGGGGAAATGTAGAAAGTGTTGAATGTTTTGAAAATACAAGGATGCATACTACACAGGCTTTGTTTGTACGAATCCCACCACTGCCTCATTTAGAGAAGCATCAGGATGTATTTTGTAGCACTAATGCTCTTGATAGGACAAGAAGATTTTTTTTTAAAGATTTTTTATTTATTTGACAGAGAGCGAGAGAACACAAACAGGGGAAGGGGCAGAGGGAGAGGGAGAAACATCCTCCCCGCTGAGCAAGGAGCCTGACACAGGGCTCAATCCCAGGACCCTGGGATCATGACCTGAGCCCAAGGCTTAACTGACTGAGCCAAGATTTTTACATGCATAATGACGATGAATCTCTCTGTCTCTCTGTCTCTCTCTTTATATATATATATATACACACATATGTATAAATATTACACACACACACACACACACACACACACCTTAATTGTCAGGTAGTCTTTGCTAAGGAACCATTAAAAAGTGATAAGATACAAAGACTGTCCTTTTTTTTTTTTTTAAGATTTTATTTATTTATTTGACAGAGAGAGATAGCAAGAGAGAGACCACAAAGAGGGGGAGCAGCAGGCAGAGGGAGAAGCAGGCTCCCTGCCAACCAAGAAGCCCAACACAGGGCTCCATCCCAAGACCCTGGGATCATGACCTGAGCAAAAGGCAGAGGCTTACCGGAGGGAGACACCCAGGAGCCCCAAGACTGTCTTATTTCAAGAATGTAGCAACTATTTAAACAGTAAATTAAAGATTCATTGTATTCTATTATTTAATAACATTTATAAAGACCTCTTTATATTGCTTCAGTGAAACAACTTTTAAACTATACATTAAAGATTCAATTCCATTTTATCATCTTCTTAATCCCATTTTGGGGGTAAATTCCTTAACACTAAGCACCATTTAACATTTTTATGAAACACTTGGTTATTTTTGACAAAGAAGGCAGCAGTGGCTATAACTCCAATGATCACATTTTCCAAAGGGGGAGAAAATTCTTAACCTGGGGCAGTAGTTTGAGATTCAGTTCTGGGAAATCCTTGGGTCCTGAGGTGGTGACCTGGGGTCATTGTGGGGGGTGGGGGGGGGCTGTACCAGCAGGGACGAAAAGTGCATGTGCTCCTTTCATAATTATAAAGCACACTTAGAGACACCTGGGTGGCTCAGTCGGTTAAGGGTCCAACTCTTGGTTTCATCTCAGGTCATGATCTCGGGGTCATGAGATTGAGCCCTCTGTCAGGCTCTGTACTCAAAGAGGAGTGTGCTGGTGATTCTCTCCCTCTCCCCTGCCTCTAACCCCACTCATGCGTGTCTTCTCTCTTTCTCTCTCTCCCAAAATAAATAAATAACACTTAAAAAAATAAAGTACACATATAACTAAAGACATTAGGTTCACAAATGCCCCTGTTCCTGCACCCAATATAACAAATGAGCCTACACGCCACCATGTCCGCTTCCGTCTGAAGCGAACACATTAGGGTAACATTGAGCTCCTCTTTGACATTTCCTCACCCCCCTCTTTTCCCCAGAGGTCATTAGCATTTTGAAGTTGTGTGTCCTTCTCGTTAACCCTTGTACTACATATCTTTTTATTTATAAGTAGTAAACTCTATTTTTTGGTGTGTACTTAAAGTTCATATAAATGGTGTCATGCTGTCTATGTCCTTCTGTAATATTCTGTTATCCACTCCAAATTATTTGTCAGATTTTATCCATGTTGATACACCCAGACCCAGTTCATTCATTTTAACAGCTGTACGTCTATAATCATCAGGGGTCTTGGTTGCAAACAACAGAAAGCGACTCTCATTAAATTAACCAGAAAAGGACTTAATGAGAAGGATGTTGAGGGATTGATGGAAGAAGCAGATGAAAAGTCTGAAGAAATAGGGCAGCGGGGGAAGAAATCAGGCAGTTGAAATCATGGTTACAATCTTATCGAAGGAAGTGTGGCCAGTTACCCTGTTGGCACCTGTGGACCGTGGCTGTCACCAGGATGGTCACCAGCGCCAACACCAGCACACTGTGTGTCCCTCGAGCATGACATCACCGCTGGTATTGCTGAAGCGTGTGAGTCACGCCAAGGCCGCCTTGCTGCGGACAACGCTGTGCCGTGCACGCCACTCCCAGCTTGGCCACCTCTGTGGCACATGACACTGGACAGTGGATGCTGAGCTGCCCTGCCACCATCCCTGGGGCTCGTTGGTACTTGCTGCTACGGCTCCCTCTGTCTTCCTCCTAATATTCTACTTATTCTGTCATTTCTCAGGCATTTCTGTGCCCTGAGAACAGAGCACTGAAGACGACTAAGTATTTATTCTCACAGGGCTTACACTCCGGAGGGAAGATAGATAATTAACAAACTATTATATCTGCACCTGCTTGTGATGCATATCTATGTAGCTGGAGACACTTGCTCGGGACTCAAAGTCCCCAGCAGATCTTTGGTGGAACATGTGCCATTCAAACTCAGATCTTACCAGGGCTATACCCGCCAGGAAGCCAGAAGTACTATTTATTCCCCATTCACAGCCTGGGGTAACTGTGCCTTTTCTCCTGAAAGAGGCCATTGGGTCTTGGTATTGCCATCTTCTTCATTCTAGTCACTCCAACAGAAGTGAAGTGATATCTAATGTTTTAATTTGCATTTCCCTGAACTGTAATGAGAAACGCGTTCACTGCCCACTAGGGTTTCCTCCTCTATGACTTGTTGTTCACATCTCTGCCTGCTTTTCTTCTGCTTTTCTGTCTCTTTCTTATTTCAGTGCAGGGGGGAACATGCATATTCTGATCTAAATGTACTAATCCAGGGTAGGTAAGCGTGTTGCAAGTATATTCTCCCAGTCTTTGGCTTGTCTTTCAACAATGTTTATGCCTTTAAGAAAAAAAATCAGCTTTATTGAGTTATAACTTACATAAAATCAAACTCACTAGTTTTGTGTATAAATTAGTAAGTTTTAACAAATATACATGTTCACAATCATGGAATAGGCGATTTCCAGAAAGTTCCCTCATACCTGTTTGTTTTCGGTGCTCTCTCCCAACCCCAACCCCAGGCAATCATTTTCTTCCTGCCCATATATAATTTTTTTTTTAAATTTCATATGAATGGAATCATACAGTATGTAGCTTTCGGTGTCTGAATTTCTCCATTTAACATATGCTTTTGAGACTCATTCATGTTATTATACATATCAGCAGTATGTTCCTTTTTATTGCTGAGTGATAGTCCATTGTGAGAATATCCACAATTTCTTCATCCAGGTACCAGTTAATAGATACTTGGGTTGTTTCCAGGGTTTTGCGATTACAAATATAGTGAATATTTAAGTACAAGTCTTTGTATGTAGGTAGGTTTTTATTTGTCTGGGGTAAGCTAGGAACAGGATTGATGGTCCTGAGTATTCGTATAGCTCTATAAGAAACCACCAAAGTGCTTTTCAACTGGATGCGTTTGCATCGCCACGAGCCGTGAATGAGAATTGCAATTTATCCACATCTTCCCCAACACTTGATAGTGTGAGTCATTGGGAACTGAGCCATTCCAGTGGGTGTAAACTTCTTTTTTTATGGAAGTTTCATTGTTTTTCCTCTAAAGGCAAATGATTTTGGATGCTCTTCAATGTATTTACTTGCCGTCCCTGTATCTTCCTTAATGAAATATTTGTACAACTCTGAGAACCATAATTTCTTAAATCAGGTCATTTTTCTTTTTATTATCAAGTTGTGCAAGTTCTTTAAATATTTGGAATACAAGCCTTTTGTCAGATAAATGTGTGTATTTTTTCCCAATCCATGCCTTGCCTTGTCATTTCTTTAACTGTTTTATGAAGAGCATTTTTTTTTAATTTTTACAAAGTTTCCTTTATTTTTTCTTTTTATAATTCATGGGTTTTGTGTCCTATCTAAGAAATCTTTGCTTAGCTCAAGGTCACAACTATTTTTTTCTGCATTTTTATCTAGACATTTTACAGTTTTTGCTGCTGTTATATTTAGGGGTATGATTCATTTCTAATTCATTGTTTATATAGTGTAAGGTAAGGGGTGAGCTTCATTGTTCTCCATCTGGATGTCCAATTATTCAAGCACCATTTGTTGTAAAGACTATTCTTTCTCTTTTGAATTACTTTGGCAGCTTTGTTGAAATTCAATTGACCATATATTGAGGATGTATTTTTCCACTTTCCACTCTCTTCCATTGATCTATTATGTCTGTCTTTACACCAATAACACAATGGCTTGATGACTATAGCTTTAGCGTAAACTTCAATTCAGGTACCGCAATTTCCCAAAAACCTAATTTTTTAAGTATTTTGAATTTCCATATAAATTTTAGCATCAGCTTGCCAACTTAAAAAATATCCTGCTGTGATTTTGATTGGGATTTTTTAAATCTATAGCTAAATATAAGGATATTAAACTGAGTGATACTGAATCTTCCAATCCATAACATGTTTCATCTCTTCATTTATGTGGGTTTTTTTAAACTCAATTCAGCAGCGTATTGTAGGTTTTGGAGTACAGATCCTGCAAATATTCTGTCAAATTTGCCCTTGTGTGATATTATTTAAATTTTCATTTTTACTTGTTCGTTGCTAAGTATGAGAAATACATTGGATTTTTGTATAGTGACTGTATCTTATGGCTTTGCTAAACTCATTTATGAGTTACAGAATTCCTTTTATATTTTTCTTAGAATTTTCTACATAGACAATTATGTTGCTGTGAATAAATATAGTTTCCCTTCTTCTTTTCCAATCTGGATGCCTTTTATGTCTTTTTTTTCTTGCCTGATTGCACAAGCTAGGACCTCCAGTGCCATATAAAATACAAATGGGGAGCGTGGACATCTGTGCCTTGTTTCTGGTCTTTAGGGGAAAGCATTCGGTCTCTTGCCATTAAGTATAATGTTAGCTCTAGGTTTTTGCTAGAGTTTTTATTTTTGCAAAGAGTTTTTGTTTTTAAATCATGAATTAGTGTTAAATTTTAAAAATCCATTTCTGCATCTAAGATGATTTTTTTTCTTTTTACCTGCCATTATAGTGAATTACATTGATTGATTTTAGTATGTCAGGTCAAATTTTTCACAGCTAGGATAAACTTCTTTTGGTTTTGACGCATTATACCTTGTGTGTGTGTCATTGGATTTGATTTGAAAAAAAAGAATTCTTATGTATTTTTACCTCTATAGTCTTATGGGATATTGTTCTTTTTTTAAAAAAAAATGTAATAAAGAGAAACAGGTCTAGTTTCAGTCTGATGATGTAATGATGTGTGATAACGGAATATGATGATGGAAGTCTCATAAAATGAGCTGAAAAATATTCTCTCCTTCCCTATATTCTGCAAGAGCTCCTGTAGAATTAGGTAGAGGTATTCTTTAAATATTTGGTGGAATTCACCAGCGAAATAGAAAGAGCCAGGAGTTGTTCATGTGTTTGATTTCTTTGAGGTTGTGTGTGTGTGTGTGTGTGTGTGTGCATGTGTGCGCACAGAAAAGTTTTAAATTTAACATTTGATTTATGCAATAGATACAGCAATTTTTAGGTTATCTTCTTGAATTATTTGGATATTTTGTGTCTTTTCTTGTCCATTGAAAGGTTGCTGCTTTATCTCTTACCATAAAGTTGCTTAAACTATTTCATGATTGCCTTTTTAATATTTTTACCATTATTTGGAATGTCCCCTCTTTCATTCCTGTTAAGGGTCGTTTATGTCTTTTCTCTATTATCTTCATCAGCTTGTCTTGTCTAAAGATTAATCAATTTGGGGGCACCTGGGTGGCACAGCGGTTAAACGTCTGCCTTCGGCTCAGGGCGTGATCCCGGCGTTATGGGATCAAGCCCCACATCGGGCTCCTCCGCTATGAGCCTGCTTCTTCCTCTCCCACTCTCCCTGCTTGTGTTCTTGCTGGCTGTCTCTGTCTCTGTCGAATAAATAAATAAATAAATAAATAATTTTAAAAATAAATAAATAAAGATTAATCAATTTAATTAATCTTTTCAAAGAACTGGATTTTGCCTCCACTCATTTTTTTCTATTGTTTTTCTGTGTTCTACGTCATGTGTTCCTTTTTTGTTTTAATTGTTTCTTTCAATTTTCTAGGTTTATTTTGCTCTTTTCTGTTTGAAGTTTCTTTTTTGGAAGATTTGAGACACTCTCTTTTCTACCACAAGCATTTAATCCTAAACATGTTCCTCTAAGAACTACTTTAGACGTATCCTACACATTTATTTATTTAAATAGATATAGATACAGATATAGTTTTCATTTTCTTTTTCCAGGTTTCAATGTAATTTTTTCTTGGAATGGTTATCGAGAAGTAGGTTGTCAAATTTCCTGGTCTTCTAGGGTTTTCTAGATATTTTATGCTATTGATTTTTACTTTAATTTTGGTACGGTTAGATAACTATATTCTTTTATTGCATTATTTGAATCCTCAAATTTATTGAGACCTTTTTATGCTCTGTATTGATGATAAACACTCTTTTTTTTTTTTTTTTTGGTTTTTCCTATTAGGTTATCAAAAGTATTTATGATAAAGTTGTGCTGAATTTTATTAAATTGTTTTCCTGCAGCCATTGAGATGATTATATACATATTTTTTTCCCTTTTAATTTGTTGATACCATGGTCTATTTTTATAGAATGTATTGTGTTAAACAAATCTTGACTTTTCGAGGTGAGTCTGGTATATGGTATTTTTAAACATAACTGAATTTGATTTACTGATACTTTAACTCGTGATTTCTTACCTCTATCTCAGTAAGAGTAACCTATAATTCTACTCCTCTTACTCTGTCCTCCAGTTTTGAAACCAAGCTAATACTAGCATTATACAGTAAGTTGGATAGCATTCTTCCTTTTTCTTTACTAGAAACATGCGTTAAAGTCATAGTTAGTTTATTTGTTCCCTGATGGTTTGGTAAAATTCATTCATAAAATAATCTAGACCCAGAGTCTTTCTAAGAGATACATCGATACAATCTATATGCCAGAAAGTTTGTTTTGTGAAACCAATTTGTCTATTCAAATATTTTATTTCATTCACTTCAATACTAGTCATTCACAGTGTTTCAATGATCATCCATTTCATATAAATTGTCACATTTACTGTAACAAAGTTATTCACGAAACCTCTATGTCCGGTATTAATCATTTTGTTCGCCATATTTTTATTTATAATTTTCTGCTTTTTCCCTCAATTAATCCTTCAGAGATTTTTCTGTTTCAGTAGTTTTTTTTAAAGAGCTAGTATTGATTTCATTGATTCTTTTTAATTTTTCTAATATTTGCTCTTATCTTTATTATACCTTTGCTTCTATTTGGTTTTTTCTATGGTTCTTTATCTTATTGAGTTAAATACTTGCTTCACCAATTTTTAAACTTATATATTTTTAAATACATATCAATAAAATGAGACATTCCCATCAAAAACTTCAATTTTACCTTCTATAATTAGTGACTTTGCTACTATTTAGTTTTAAGTAATTTGTTACATTACATCTTATTTATTCTGTGAATTATTGAGTTTTCTTCTTTTTTAGTGTCTAAATATATGGTGGGCTTAAGAAATATCGTTACTTCATTGATCTCTGATTTTCTTGCCATGTGTTTAGAAACAATGGTCTATTTGATATAACTTTTTTGGTATTGGTTGAAACTTTCAATACGGATTCTTATTTGGCCAATGTTTGTAAAAAATACATGGATAATCTTAAAGAATTTGTATTCTGTGTTTTTCAAGATTTTATGCATAGCTTGAGCTTTAAAGTATGTTGTTCAAATTTTTATATTCTTGCTAAGTTTAAATCTTCTTTTTTAACAGTTTCAAAAGAAGGCTATTAAACGATCTCACTCTGATTTTGGACTTGCTCTTAACTCTGTAAACTTTTGCTTTATATGGATTATAGTTACATTTTTAGTTGCATTAAGATTCATGATTATTATATATTCTGAGAAGGTGTTCCTTTTATTATAAGTAACAACCTTTCAAATCCTTAATGACAATTTTGACTTGATATTTATCTGATATTCATTTGGGATTGCTGATATATTCTTTTTTATTCTTTCACTTTCAAATTTCTGCATCATTTTATTTTTAGATGTGTCTCTTACAAAAAGACCTTTGATTTTCTGATTCCTCCGGTCCTCAATTTGTCATTTTGTTAGACCAACAAAAACATGTTTGTCCCCTTCATATAATTATCATTAAATCCACTTTAAAGGTAAGGAAATCCATGTTCATGAGGGATTGACTTGTTACAGGTGACATCTAGAAAATGTCATTTTATTATGTCCTGTCGTGTCCTTTTAGAGGCATCTGTTATGGGCTTGTGTCCCCCCAAAATCTCTATGTTGAAGCCCTAACCCCCAGTGCTTCTGAATGTGGCCTTCTTTGGAAAGAGAGTTATTACAATAGTACAAAAGGACATTCGTATACAAATGTACAAATGTGTACACATGTACAGCAAACGAAAGTTATCAGGGTGGGTCCTAAGCCATTATGACTAATGTCCTCATAAAAAGAGGAAAAATGGACACAGACAGGAACACAAGAAGAATGCCATGTGAACATAGGGTGATACTTCTACAAACCAAGGAACAGCAGTGTCATCTGACCACCGGGCTAGGAGAGAAGCCTGGGACAGATTCTCCTACCCAGACTTCAGAAGAAAGCAACTTTGCTGATATCTTGAATTTGGGCTTCTAGACTCCAGATCCCTGAAACAATACCTATTGTTTAAGCCACTCGAATCATGGTATTTTGTTACTGCAGCCCCAGGAAACTGCTATAGCATCTTTATAGAACGAGAAAGCTTCCTGCTGACTATCTGTCTTCTGCCAATACGCACATACGTATGTACCGTCTTGCAGACATACCATGGGGAAGTCTGTCTAATACATGACATCAAGAAAAAATAAAATCTCACCATCCGCTTGGAAGATCTTGCAGGTAGTGGAGTATAAAAGGGCAGGGGCCTGGGCTGGGTCAGGAAACTTGAGTTTGGACAAAAACAGTTTCTGCTGGCTCTTGGTGTCATTTACACATCGAGAAGGCCACCACAAGTCTGACTTGCCTGAACTTCACGTTTTCAAAACATTTTGCCAACGAATCTGCCTTTGTGATGACATAATTAATTTGATTGCCCAATGTTTATGAATCAAAAACATATATAACAGGATATGCAATAAAATCACTTCTCCAAATTCCGATGATGTCACCAGCAGCCAACCAGAGCTGAAGGGGCATTCTTGTGGATTCATCCTAAAGCCCCTGCACAGCTGGGCCAGATGAGTGGGGGGCCTAGCAGGGCAGCCCTGGGCGGCCGGGGAGCCCACATCTGCCTGAAACACCCCATGTGGCCTCACGAGTCGAGCCTGTCCATAAGGAGGCTCTCCCATCTGGCCTGAGTATCAAGCGTTCCCTGAAAACAGCGGGTGAGAATGGAATCCTATCCTCTCCCTGCTCCGGCCTGGGTGCGCATTCCCGGGGAGGGCCCACGAGAGGGGGAAACTAGACAGGGACAGGGCCAGTTCAGAGAAGCCAGTGGTTGTCTTGCCCACATGTAAGCATGAAATTCAAGTCCCCACCGAGGGACCGTGGAGAAGAGACCCCAGGTGGGCCAGGATGAGCGCTGAGTGTGCGGTGAGCTTCAGCCTAAGCCCATGACCACTCCATCATCTCTGCACATCGGCGGACCCGGGTGTCAGGCCATCCCTGGCAGCCGAGCATTTTGTCCCTGAGCAAGTTGCTTAACTTCTCTGGATCTCAGTTTTTTGTTTTTGTTTTTTCTCCTTTGTTACATAAAGGTGGTGAGTCCCCATGCTTCCTACCTCATCAGAATGTACGTGAAATTTTGTTTCGTATTCTGTAGTTCAGCAAACATGTTCTAAGCATTCCTAGCTGTCATTTGTGCCATAGCAAAGACATACTGAGGGCTTACGATGTGCCAGGAAACAAATCAGCTGCCAGAGGCTAGTGGGGAGTGGACCAACTGTGTGTGTTATCCTAGGAACATGTGGAAAGGGCAAAGGGACCCTTCAGGTTCACAATGCATCTTTCAACTTCTAGGTAGTGGGTGGCACTATTTAGGGGAAACATCAGCAAGGCAGGTGCACTGGCTTAGTGTGGGGTTTGGGGGAGCAGAATGAGTTGCCTGGGAGGGTAAGGTGGCATTCCAGGGTGGGAGGACCCATGTGCAAAGGATGGAAGCCTGAGGAAACACAGCAGGTACCAGGGAGGGCAGAGTTCCATGGCTAGCCAGGGAGTCAGGGCAAGCCAGAAAATGAGATTCTCTCCCTCCAGGAGTTTACAGTCTAAATAAGAGATGGGGAGAAAAGAGCAACAAAGCAAAATCCTTGGGAAATCCCATTTCTGGAAATTAAAATAAACAATCCTTTTCCAGGGCCACCTGAGAAATGGTACACTGAGTCTCTGGGCAGAGAGATTGCTCGGAGCCTGGGTGTGAGTAGGGGTGCTCGAAATCTGGACTTCAGAGTAGCTGAAGACACTGGAAACAGTGAGGTCGGGGTCTGCAAAGTAGGAGAAAGAGAGAAGCCTGAACAGGTCCTCAAGGTCTGGAGGGGGTCCAGCCTGCTCAGGCAATGGGGAGCTTAGCCATCAGGTAAGTGACGGGTAGTCTGGGGGCCTCAATGCCAAGAGAAAGAGATGTCAGAAATCCACAGAAGTAGGACTGTGCTCTCTCACTCAGCACAGTGCCTCCAAAAGCACAACAGTCATGGGCATAGAACTCCCGGTCCTGAGAGGACTGACCCATTGGAGACCATCAGACCTGGGTTTGAATCTGGCCCCATCTCTCATTAGCTCAGGGACACTAAGAAAGCAGTTGCCTCTCATGCAGCTTTCCTCAACTGTAAAATGACATAATACTCATACCTAGCTCCTGGAGAGGTGGCAAGTCCTCAGCAGCCCTCGCCACACGGCCCCAGGCTCAACGTCTTAGAGGAGAGGTCGCAGAGCAGCGGCTGCCAGCCCTGCTGGGAACAGGAGGACACGTCCCCTGCAGGGGCTGCTCAGCACCTTCCCTCGAGCCCCCAACTCTGCCAAAAACATCTTGCACAGGGACAAAGAGACAGGGCCCTGCGCCACGATGCCATCCCTGCTAGGCGGAGAAAGCTGTGGCCGTTTATCCACGCTCTGCAGAGTACAAAACAGAACAAAAACAACGAAAGCAACACACACACACACACACACAAAATCAATTTGAAAAATAATAAACTTCCATCATCATTTGTGTCAATTTTCCTCGGAGCTGCTAGCATTCAAACTTTGGGATGTTTCTAGAGACATGGAGAGGAAAAAAAAAAAAAGAATGTTTGCACTTTGTGCTCAACCAGGGTCTTGCGAGTTCATTTTCCTCTCCCTCTCAGTTCTGCAGCCGCTGGTGCCCCAGGGCGCCAAAATGTCTTTCCCCGTCTCCTCGATGTCTCCCTCTGTCTATACTGCTCTCCTCGGTTTCCCTTGTTCTACACCCATCCGAAGGAAGAGAGTGCAGAGTATACACCCTGATTCTCTCCCGGGCCTGGATGGGCAACTGGAGGTTTTCAATCCAACAGGTACTGGCTTTTGAGCTGCAAAATATGCCAATTTCCTGGGCAGGTGTATCCTGCTGGGGAAGCCCCTGCAGAATGAGTCTCCGGGTGATAAGATTGGGGTTTTCCCGAAGACCTTCCTGGGACCCTCAGGCAATTGAGGGGCACAATGATCCCAAGGAGAAGAACAGAATAAGGGAAGGGCTCTCTGACATCCCGCTGCAGTGATGCTGAAATATACCCCCCTCTGCCTGGGATTCCGAGGCCGGCCCTTCTCTGTCATCCTATGGTCTTACTGCTGCACCAGTAACATTGGCCCCACTTGACAGATGACGAAAGTGAGACGGTGTGTGAGTCACAGGAGACAGGAAAAGGGTTTCCGTCCGAGTGGGCCGAGCTCCGTCCAGGTTGGCCTGGGGCTCGCTTGCGGAGTTTTGCCTCGGAACATCCCGAGCCGCTCACAATGCAGGGAACCCCTCTTCCTCCCAAGGGGTATGACGGCTTGGCAGGGAGGCGGCCAACTGCTCAGTTGGTTGAGGAGATAATGATGCTTAGAGCTGTTTATCAACCATCTTTGAATGGCAGGCCCGGAATGCCTAATTAACTAGCATCCGTGGTCTGGTAACTCTTCTAAGAGCCTAGCCGTATCAGATCACTAACACTTCTGCATGGGTCTATCTCTCCCTAAAACCTGTGCTCGGCGCCTGATAAATAGAAGTTTCTGACGACAATAATTAATGAATGGGAGGGGAGGAAGGGGAAGGCTTTGTGGCCTGCCCCAAATCCCTGGAGCTCCCAGGAATTAAAGTCGATTTTTCTGCCAAAGGGAGGCCTGTGTGGACAACGTGCCACGAGGAAAGGGCCAGGGACGCTCAGCTGTTCTGAATTTAGCCAGGAACGCAAAGGCCGAAGTCCTGGGCCACCTGGCACCCAGCTGTTCATATCCTCATGGCCCCAGAATCCTGCCCTGCTGGGGCCCACAGGAACCAGTTCACATAGCCCTTCATTGTCTGTACCTTGCTGGGGTCACCCTGCTCCTTAGCCACAGACACAGGACAGAGACCAGGTCACCCTCGACGGGCCGGTGTCTCAAGTCCTATCCTGCCCCCCTCTGCTCCAGTCACAGCGGACAATATCGATACCATCCTTTTTATACAGGTCACTCTCCTTGCTCACCCTGTTCCTCTTCCTCCCCCTCTCCTCCAGGAGAATCCCAAATCATTGGGAAGACTTCCATGACCTGCTCCCTTTTGGTGCTGAGTTAGTTCCCGTCCTCCAGGCAGCCTGCCTGGATTCATCGTCTCCATCGTGACACTGTCCACACTGCACTGACGTTGTCCATGTCTGTGCCTGAGCTGCACACTCCACCCAAGCTTCTCAAAGTCACCTCTGGGATCCTGTCTTCTGCTGTCACCCCAGAACCCAAGACAGAGCCTGGCAGAAAAGAATCAGTGCACAGATCATTTCTCATGCATGGAAGAATGGATAATGAGCACATTCATAAAGGAGTCTTTTCTTTCTTAGCAGGATTTTTTCACTCTCTAAGGACAGGGATGTTGGCTTGGTTATAAATAAATTACCCAATAGGGCTTGCTTCTGAAATGAAGCAAGGGGGGAAGAGGTGTCCGGGCTTCTCCTGATATGCTTAGCACAAACCCCACAATAACAAGTGTGGCTCAGGGCCAGCCAGCCTGACATGCGAGGCGGCAGCCCTGTCTGATGGCCGTGTGTCTCCGCGCACTCAGCCCAGCGAGCGTCCCCGGTCCGCGGCCAGCCAGGCAGCTCCGACTCAGGCCTGAGAATGAGTATTTAGCCCTCCCACAGGAGCTCGGCCACCACCAGTCTTCTCCCCATCAACAAAGGTTTGCTGCCATGTCTGTTTCCACCAAAACAGAAAAGGAGACTCATGTGATGAAGGGGACCCAGGCCTGGCTGGCCCGGAGGGCTTTCAGCCCCCAGAAGAGATGATCATTGTGTTCCCTTCAATCCAGAGACACAGAAGTTCAGAGTCAAATGTGGAGTGTAAGCGGTGCCGTTTCACACTAAGGGGATGGGACCCTCAGGCCACCCGAACCTCCGCTTCCTCTGCTGAGAAACAGGGTGACGGTGTCTCCTCTGCAGGGGACGAGAGGCGCGTCATGCAGGGAAAGTGCTGGATGTTGTGTCTGGAGCCTCCTAGGGCTCAGTCTGTATCCGCTGCCTTTCGCAGGCTGGGCTAGAGGCGGCAGGGAAGGCACAAGCAGCCGCTCGCTCGCGGACACATCCCGTACACATTCTGTCCTGGGCCTGTTGCTGGCTCTCAGCTTGCACCTGCCTTGGCTCTCGGCTGCCGTTAAAGGTTTTTCCTTGAAGACTCAGCTAAAGATAATAAAACACCAATCTCCATCAGCCTCTAGCACACACACCCACTCGCCCGTCTATGGCCGGAGTTCCTGCTGTGGCCCCCAGCAGTCCACGAGGCTAATTAGTAACTAAGTCCTATCCCTCACCCGGACATTCTGTGGCTTCCAAGCTCTATGAGGACCTGAGCGTTCCTCTTTGCTCATGCCTGGATCTCTGGTGTCCGCGATGGCTCAGCACAGTGCCTGGAACACAGTGCCACCCCATACGTTTTGTTGAAGAAACAAGGGAGGGACCCTGGAGGGAGAATGGGAGGCCGGAAGGGACGCTCCCCCCATGTGACATCTCAGGTCACACGTCGTCTTAGAATGCTGTCTAGTTTGCTGGCAAACTCCTGCTCACGCTGCCAGAGATGACTATGGGGTTCCTGCACACCACGGCCTTCCCTCGTGTCCTTGGGAAGCAGCGCTGGTGACCTCATCCGCTCATCCAGCATCCTGCTTCCTCCGGCACCACAAGGACCGCTCCCCCCAAGTGGCTCCTGGAGACATGTGTCAAGTATGCTGCAGCCCACCCCCCCCCCAACACACCCCTGCCTCCAACACAGCATCCACTCCTCCCATGGCGTCTCCACGCTGGGCATTGGTCACCCCAGTCACTGGCATCTTTGGGCTGGTTTGTAATCCTCAGTTCACGCTCACCAGCGCCCCACATGGGCCCTCTCACCAGCTGGCGGGGGTGGGGGTACACTGGGTGCGCGGGCTCTCGGCTTCCTGGGGGAACCTTTAAAAGGTTGTGAGCTTTTGCAATGGCATGCTTGGCTCGTAGTGGTCCCAACAGGATGTGAACTCAGGCACCAAAAGCAGTTCCCCGGCCCCTGCACACGTACTGTGATTGGAACTCACACGATTGATGGAAGAACAGAAGACACTTACGTTTACTGATAACAGTAAGTCCAAGTACCCACTTCACACAAAATGGAGGCCTCATTACCTGGCGTTTGGTCCAAAACATGCTTTCTTGGGTAAGTCATTCGTCCATTCGACCAGCATTTCTGAGGGGTCTACTAGGGGCAGGCTGTGTTCTAGCGTGGGGGCCCTTTGACAGGCAGGATGGCAAAAGTCCTTGCTTTCACAGAGAGTGAAGGGGACAAGCAAGCAGCAAAGTCAAATCATTGTATCTGCAGCCAGGTAGTAAAGAATGCCATGAGGGAACACCGAGCGGTTTTAGGGCAGAGGGAGTTTCCTGAGCTTCTGCTTAGGCAGGCCCAGTTCGCCAGGCCTCTGAGGAGCTAACACGGGACCCCTGAGATAAGTAAGGCTGTGAGCCATAGGCCACTGGGTCAGGCACTCCAAGCAGGGGCCACAGCAGGTGCAAAGGCCCAGTGGTAGGACTGTGCTTAGCATGCATGAAAATCAAGGGGCCCCGGCCACGGGCAGCCCGCAGGGGGAACAGGGGCCAGTGGAAAGCATTTTGGTTTTTATCAGGGAGCCAGCAGAAGGACTTGAATATCAGGGCCTTGGACACCGTCACAGTGAGTGGTTTGCTTCTAGTCTGAGGTCAGGAGCATGGCAAGCAAGGAACGATACAGTGTATCTTACATTTTGAAGGTATCACTCCATTGGGATAGGAAGGACTTCGAAAGCAGGCAGGACTGAGCCTGAAATCCCAGCTACACCACTGTGTCACTGCGTCCAAAAGGGAGGTCTTCACAGGCTGTTGTGAAGATTTCATACCCACGTAATCCTCGGGTAATCTGCTGGGAGCACGGGAGAACCCAACAAACACTGGTTTCCTTCCCAGTGTATTTTCCCAAAGCCAAGACTCCCTGCATGCAAGCAGCTAACTGTAGGCTTCTGACGCACATGCAGCTGACAGCGCTCTGAACAAGTAGCCCCCATTTCGGAGAGGACGGTCCTCCCCTGCGGGTGCTATTCAAACCCCGATATTGAGCATGCAACCCGTACTCTCTCTGCGCCCAACACACAGCCATCGACAGGGGTCATTTCAGTCCATGTCCCTGCCCATACTTCCTTGTTCAGGAACACTGACAACCCGTGTGAGCTTAACCTTGCTAGACGCAGTTCACACGGCCTGTGCCCTTACTCAAAACTCAGTAATAATAATAATAACAACAACAACAATAATAAACAACCCGGGCATGCGCCGAGGCTCGCCGATATAATTTCCATGTGAAGCTAGTACCAGTTGTCTCTTCTTGCTGCCGCTTCTCAGGATAAAGGTTTCGGACCGAAGGACTGTGAAATGCTGGAACAGGTGCACCCTCTCACCTCCAAGGCAGCAAAGCCCGCCCTTCCCGCTGCATCACACCTCATTCCCAAATTGCCTTTGCATGTCTAAGGCACTTAACTGAGGCAGTGGAGAGCAGTGTTTTAAAAGATTAGAGAAGAAGGTGGGGCATTTGTCCAATCCGTGCAACTTTCAGGGGCCCTCCTTTGTCCTTGGAGGGGAGCCAGCCCGTGGCCGTGATAGCTACATCTGTTTATCCTCCACGTCAAATGCCCTTTGTCTACACCGTTGACTTTGGAGCACACATGTGTTGACCCCCACGGACCATTCTCAAACTTGAGACAAAAGCAGCTCATTGCTTTTTTTCAAAAAGTAAAGTCAGAGGTTTGTTTCCGCCCCCCCTTACCTTCCTGCACCTCCTTGTCCAAGATGCCCATCGGAGTCAGTTGCTAGTAAGACCGGCCTCAGTCGGCAGAGGCGTCTGGCTGGAGCCGCACAAAAGCTCAGACCGCCCTTTTGAGGGCGTTACCACTAGTTCATTCTACTGCTGTTCACCCTGTGCATGACGGGCCTTCGACTTGGCAGCCTGGCAGGCGACTTAGGGTCTGTCTGCTCGAGGGCCTTCCACAAAGCGTCCCCATGGCTCCTGTGCAGTGAGTGCCCACCACGGGTCGGGTGCTGTCGCTGCATTTTGTCCAAATCCAGAAATACTCCTGGGAGGATTTTTAGCCCTCTGAGGAAACTGAGGCTCCAAGGAGATAGGAAGCTGCCTAGAAGCACGGCTGGCACGTGTCTACGCCAAGGCCGGAGCCCAGACGCCAGCACACTCACCACTTCCACCCTGCTGCCGGTCACAAGGCACGTAGGCTGTGCTCCTCCTCGCCAGCGCCGTGCCGGCCGCGGGGACATCCAAGATCAAGCCGACACACCAGAGCCCTCGGCCACTCGGGCTGAGTTTGCGTTCCCGCAGAAGCACCACGTGAGGCCAGGGTTCGCAAGCAGGCAGTTTGTTTTTGTTACGTTCTTCATTTCTGGCAAAAAAAAAAAAAAAAAAGGGCAGTAAAACTAAGTCACCTTGAGAGCAATTGGTATTGTGGTTATGACCGCACAGCAGCTAGAAACAAATCGGGCTTAACCCCACCGGGGGCTCGGGGAGACAATACACAACGTGCCTGGAAATTACCCACTCCCAAACCAGGGACGAGGGATCTGGGGTATTTATCCCTCATCTCACCGTCCACCGTTGGCCGAGGGTTGCTTCAAGGGCATTAACTCTCAAGCGTTTTCAAGTTCTCACCCACATGAGCAGAGCGTGCCCCCCCGCCAGGAAGGAGGGCTGGCAGGCAGACGTTAACTGCACGTTAAGGGCCACGGGAAGGCCCAGGGCTGGCAAGTTTTGAACATCTCCATGCCAGGCATGGGGCCTCTATCTCCCTACCTCATACAGAGAGAGGCAATGCATAATTATGATAAGGAGTGCAGATATCTGGAGTCCACATTTATAATCTATGTCATCTTGAACAAATCACTACCTATTTCTAATGTCTGCAGTGAGATGAGAATGCTTATAATGCCCGCTGCGTGGAATGACACAGGGATTGAAAGAGATGAGGTGTGTCAAGCCGTCAGCCCAGTATCCAGTGAGTTCCCTAAGCCGGTTAACATATGAGTAAGCCGTACTATCCTTAGCTCGTTTAATGTCCATACTGACCTGTGATGGAACCGAGTCTTCTGCGGCTTAAACAGGTGCCTGGTGTCCTCCAGGCCTCAGACAGCAGAAGACGATCGTGATCTAAGTCTGTGGGACACCAGTTTGCAGAGGGAAGAGGGAGCTTGTAAGGACCCATGTCATGATGAAAATCAGGACGTGAGCTCTCCTTCGTCTCACTCCGAGGAGCATGGGCTCAAAGTAGAATGAGCTCCTTACCCCTCTGCCCCAGAAGCACGAATACAGGAAACGGTGAGCTCTGTAGCTACGTTTCTTTCCAGATTTATAATATAGCCGTTGCCCCAAGTGCTTGACGTGGATGTGCTGGAGGTTTGAAGGTGCTCTCTAAAGCTCAGGATTTCTGTGATTCATGTTTTACTGGATGGTGGGCCACAGAAATGCTATCCAGGCTCAAAAGAAATAATTCAAATAGGGGACATTGTCTGTTGCATAAAACCTCCATTTAAAGGTTTTTCCTTTTTTTCTTCTTCTTTTTTTTTTTTTTTTTAAGTGACTTTGGAAGTAAGTTTCAACCTGAGGAGAAGGATCAAAAGCAAAATTGATGGTTTCAGGGTGAGATTTTTCCCTTCGGTAATTTAACTGTCCTGATAGAGATAATGATGTCCACCTGTCAAGGCGAGCAGGCAGGAGAGCTGCAGAGAAAGATAGCAGGAACCTTCCAGAGCCTGCACAACTCTGAGAGCTCTGAGAAGGCACTGGGAGGAAAGAACAATTGGGCCTCTCTCCCGGCCTGGCACTGCCCTCTTTCTCCAAACTGGAGAAAGGATTTGAAGGGCACGGCCATCCCCAGGAGGCTGATGAGGACGAGTGGTTCGAGGTTCTGCACAACTTGTAATCAGCATTTCCTCCTGTGTGCCCTACTGTGCAAGGCACCCTCCCTAAATTAGCTGACAAAGCTTCTTGATGACCCCGTGAGGGTTGGTGTCAACATTCTTAATTTACAGATGTGGAAACAGAGGGCTGAGAACTTGGCATTAGTCAGAGGCTTGGCCAGTTTGAGCTCCTACCCACCATGTCACACTGCCCACGTTCCCTGTGACCCCAAGCACAGTGCTGCCAGAGGTCAAGTTTTCAGCTCATTTCAGAGGGAGGTGAGCAAGAACCAGAGAGGGGCAATGACTTGTCCAAGGTCACACAGCAGGTGCGTGGCACAACTGAACCTTGAACCACAGTTCAAGGTCTGACTGCAGGCTACATCTCAGCTGGTGGGGGTTTGGAGGACCTTTAGGTGGTTGGTTTTCCTTAATGGTTCATCTTAGTTATTAAATCGGGCACCTTAATAGTTTTTGTTATAATTAGCTTATGCTTTGTGCTACCGTATCAATAAAGAGTAGTTAAAGTATACTTGAAATTTGTGTTGATTATGTCTTTTTCTCCCGGAATAAAAGAACGTCTGAACAAATCTGTGTGTGTGTCTAAACTTACACATACGCATTACTACAGACATGTTTCATGTGTTCAAACATGTTACATATGCAGGAATTAATACACACATGCATAGGCACACCTCTCTTTGTATTGCTTAGAGATAGTAACACTCATTGAATATGCTGATTTCTGACGCTACTCCCCCTGAACATAGGGCTGGCCTCATAATAGGCAGGTTTGATCTTGTTGCATAGCAAGACCCGAATGAAGGTCAAAGATTTGCCCTTGTGGCTCACAATGTGGTGCTCATCCTTGGAACCGCTGTTCATCTTCTTGGTCCACAGCATCTTCATACTATAATCTATCTTTCCTGATAAACCATTATATACAACGCTCATCAAACCTCAAGGTCAGCTTGAGCTTCCTGCCTCTCTTGGAAAGGCCACCAGGGTCCCCAAAATGAACATGACACATGCCGCAGAGTGCAAGTTTTATATCCGGCCATCCGAAAGACAGTGTGCAGAAATCTGTCCGGCTTTTTTTGTTTGATGCGATGACAGAGAGCAAAGAAAACCCTTAAATTTATGTTATGGTTTTCTGTATACCTCAATGTATTCCGCAAAGTATCAAAGGTAGTGCAAGTAATACATAGACCTAGATGGCCGATATATCATCGCCACTGCGGAGGGCTTCATAGTTCACTCATTTTGAAACTGAACACGATCAGGTCATTATGTAAATAACAAAATGTGATGTGTAATTTTTTTTAAAGAATATCTGATAAATTATCTGTGATCATTTTGGTATTGATTAAGTTAATATAATAAGCACTTACCTTACTATAACCCCCTCACGTTAATAATCTGCCTGAAAAGATAAGCCAGGGTCTGTAAAAGATTAGACCTGGTAGAGTGGGTGTGAGTACATGCTGACCTCAACCTTACTTCTTAACGTACAAGAGAATGAGAAGAAGCTACCCAGCCTAAGAGCCCCCTTTCTTTTCTTTTCTTTTCTTTTCTTTTCTTTTCTTTTCTTTTCTTTTCTTTTCTTTTCTTTCTTTTCTTTTTTCTTCTTTCTTTCTTTCTTCCTTCCTTTCTTTCTTTCTCCTTCCTTCCTTCCTTCCTTCCATCCATCCTTCCTTCCTTTTTTTTTTTTTTAAGATTTTATTTATTTATTTGACAGAGATAGAGAGAGCCAGCAAGAGAGGGAACACAAGCAGGGGGAGTGGGAGAGGAAGAAGCAGGCTCCTAGAGGAGAAGCCTGATGTGGGGCTGGATCCCAGAACGCTGGGATCACGCCCTGAGCCGAAGGCAGACGCTTAACCGCTGTGCCACCCAGGTGCCCCCCTTCCTTTTTTTTTTGAGAGAGAGAGAGAATGAGAGCAAGCACAAGTGGGAGGGGCAGAGGGAGAAGGAGAGAGAATCTCCAGCAGACTCCACGCTGAGTGCAGAGCCCAACACGGGGCTTGGTCCCATGACCCTGAGATCATGACCCGAGACAAAACAAGAAGTCAACGCTTAACTGACTGAGCCACCCAGGTGCCCACCCCTATTTTTTTCTAAACAGGAAGTCTGTTGCCTACCATTCTTCCTGACTCAACCCAAGCTGATATCATAAGGGCCTGTACCAAGTCATAAGTAAGTATGACTATAGTCTCTAGTCACACCTCAGTCTCAGGTCTACCCCTTAAAGAGGCTATTCTCCTTTCTTTTTCTTAGAATTTGTGTTTCTAAGTAAGTTTGAAACCCCTCACCTGTGTTTGAAGTGTGAGATTTTCTTCTTATTTTCCATGCGTGTGGCTAATTTGAATGGTTAGCTTCTGTCTCTCAAAGCCATGATGTGAGTCAACATTGGTCTGTCTTGAGTCAGAGCCAGTAGTTTCATTCAATCCCTCTGAATCATTTGATTCAGAGAAGTTTCACAGTGGAAGCAACATGGAGATCATTACATCAAACTCTCATTTTTAGACAGTCTATCTGAAAATCAGGCAAAGAAAGTGAATTAACCACGGTCACACAGCAAGTTCGTGGCAGAGTTGGGGATCGATCCAAGTGGTCTGAGATAGTGTAATCACTCACTCCACCACACTGCTTCACCCAACTCAGAAACACTCACAGTTTATGAAAAGGGGATTGTCCCATGTCCTATCTGTCCCAGTCTTTGGCCATGGGTCCACATTGCCTGGTGTGACTGTCCGCCCTTTCACACACGCCCCTCAAAGTTTATCCACTGCTCACTGTTGGAAATGCTGCTCAGAATCCCACTGTTACCCAGTTTCCACTATGTCCATGTCCAGAAGGGCTGCCAAATCAAACTCTATCTCAGAGCAGAGTCTGTACTTTATGTCAGCAGGTCTTACCAGGATGCACCTGGGTATAACTCAGATAAGAGTAAATAATTACAAAGGGAAAAATATATCTTAATGAGCATTGTCTTCAAATATCTAAATTCATGTTATATGTGAGGAGTTAAATTTGTATCCACAGAGGGCCTTTCAAGGGGCTGCTCCGTTTATTAACCAATTGAAGACCTTCTGTCCATGACAACTGGCCAAAAAATAAATGTGTTATCTTTTGAGGAAAAGAGTTGCCCAACCTAAGAAGAACAAGGTAGCCCATCACAATGACCCATGCAGGTCTGGGGTTATGTCTTAGCTCTGACATTCAAACAATGAGACTTTGTAACTCCACACAATGGTGAACATGCCAAAGATGATGATGATGGTGATGATGATGATGATGGTGATGATGATGATGGTGATGATGATGATGGTGATGATGATGATGATGATGACGATGGTGATGATGATGGTGATGATGATGGTGATGGTGATGATGATGATGATGGTGATGATGATGATGATGGTGATGGTGATGGTGATGATGATGGTGATGATGATGGTGATGATGATGGTGATGACAGTGATGGTGATGATGATGATGATGGTGATGGTGATGATGATGATGATGACGGTGATGATGATGGTGATGATGATGACGGTGATGATGATGATGATGGTGATGATGATGGTGATAATGATGGTGACGATGACGGTGACACTGATGAGAAAAACAGTGATGAGGAAGACAAAGTGATAAAAATATAAATAATGCCTGCTTCTGTGAAAAATGTTGAGTAAGACATCCTTGCATTGGTGGGAAGCGGAGGAATCAGATGGCTTCTAAGATTCCCCACTTCCCTCATGATTCCATGACTGTCAAGTAATAGAGTAGAAACAACAGAGTTTTAGAGTCAGATCAACAGCTGGTCAGATTCACTTGGATGAACTACATGATCTTGGTCAAATTATTTATGTTCTTTGAGCCCTTTCTTTTTTTTAGCCCTGGAATGTAGTGATAAAATATCCATCATGCAGAGTGGTGGACAGAATTAATGTTTTTTAATTTTGTACCTTGTCACAACTCCAGGTATCTAAGAGTCACCCAGTGAATATTAATCAATCTTTGATGAAAGATGGAAGGAAATGGGGGTGTTGACCTAGAGTACTAGTGACTAAAGAGGCAAAATGACTGGACTGATGTTTATCAGGGACTTGCTGGGAACCACGTTCAGTAGCCGTGCCTCGTGCCTTTAGAAAACCAAATAACAGGGAACGTCTCTATGTTGTCCTGACAAGATTCCAGGTGGGCTTACCTCTGAGCATGGTCCCCCTCATAGGCCCAGAATGTGTTAGACGAGGTTGGCAATCAAGGGTAGGTCCCTGCCTCCCCCTGGACCCAAGGATACAGAGACAGGTCTGCACACCCGGGCCCCATGTGGCCCCTGGCACTGAGTCCTGGCGCTGGTGGTCAGCGAATGTTCTGAGCAGACTGCCTCCTGCGCACCCAGGAGCATCTGCAGCTTCGTGGATAGGCCCCCATCCCCTGAAAGAGCAGTCAGCGTGCCATCTGGGACGGCAGAAGATTCCCAGCCGCACTGCTGCTCACTCTCACTTGGTTCCCGCGAGCAGGAAGATACACAGGAACCAGTGGAGACAAGTGAGAGTCTAAGTGTAGCTTCTCGGACGTAATGAGGACAGACTCTATGCACATCACGTCAGAAGAAAGAGCAGAGGTTAGAAGAGCCAGAGGACAGGGGCCTCCCTGATTTCCCACAGCAGTAAGAAGCCACAAGCGAGAGCTAAAACGTCTGCTGTGCACCGGGCCTGCTTATTATCACTCTGACCGTTGCCCCGCTGGCCGTGGATGAGCGTAACTGGGGTCACAACGCGCTTTCAGGGAGCGCCTCCTGAATGTCCACCTGGGCAGGGGCTTCCTATGCACAAGCATCAAACCTCCAAACAAACCGGAAAGTTGAGCCCCATCTCCCAGAAGGAACCACAGGTTCAAAGAGGTGGGACTACGTGTCTGTGGTCAGCTCGGTAGTGAAGGCCAAAGTCGTGAGCCCTTCTCTGCCTCACTCCCTTATCCTCCCCCTGTGTTTGTAGAAGTCAAATGAAAGAGGCAATTTCAGCCGTCAGATCGGGAATACTGCTGGTCCTGCCTTCTGCAATATGGAGTGGGCTAACCCATTTAGTCAAGGGGCACTGCATTGAAATTTGCCTCTTGATGGGTTTGTTTCCCCTGGGAGACTTAGCTTTTTTGAGACAAGGAACTAGTTAACTTATGTTTATATCTCCGAACCCAGCGGGGGCCTGGCTGACTCTACGGGTATAGGCAACACACCGTACAAAATGGTGGCCGCCCCAATGATTAGTGGGGTCTCTAACTCCTAAACAAACTCGCCTTGTGCCTGGGCCAGTCCGTGCCTGTCTGGCAGGCTCCTCACCACACCCAACCAAGGTCACTAAACTAGTAACCACAGTCAACATTCACATTCTGTCCATTCTACTTCATAATGCTGCCACTGCCCCATCATACTCCATATAGACTGAGGTGATCCCCGAAGCCATCCAACATGCACTGATTGTACACTTTCTGTATACCAGTGGGCAGTGGGCCAGACTGGAGAGAAGATTCCTTTACAGAGAACTAGGGCCCCAATATCTTGGTATGGAAACAGTAAGTCGACAGTTTCAACCAAGCTGCTATATCAGGGTAAATACCAGCTACAGAATGCCAGAGGTCCTGTGGGGTGAAGAGGTGACCCTGCACGAGGCTGGAAAAGGGGATCATGTCAACGAGGCCCTGAGACAGGATGGCACCCCATTATAAGCCTGTGTGACCCTTTAAAGGTGCTAGGAGACTTGGCATATTTGCAAGGTCCAGAGCATGGGAGAGAATCTAATGGCTAAAGAGATGTTTCTGGGGACACCCAAGAGCCACACAAGTCTTAATCTGGGTCCTGGGCTTAGCAGGTTTGGTTGAACACCAGGAGGAATACGCATAAGCCCACTAGTCAGAACACGGGGTGTCTGTTGCAGAGGGACCCTCGGAGGGTCCACGGCTGGGGGACACCGGGAAACATCTCAACAGAAAGGTACTCTGGAGCTGGGATTTGGTGAAGGGTCAGATGTTTGAAATGCAGAGATGGGGGGCTTCCCATCAGGGATCACTGCATGAGCAAAAGCAGGGAGGATTGCTCTGGGAAACAAGCATTTCAGCAAACCTTGTCGGAGCACCTGCGGCTGCACACCCTGCATGCAGCTCCAGGAGACAGGGCAGGATGAGACGCCAGCTCGCCCTGCCCTCCCCAGCCTCCCGGCTCACCTGGCCAAGCCAACAGTCTCCTCTCACACAGGCATCAAGGCAAAAAGCCAGAAAGACAGATCAGGATTGGAGGCAGAGCCAAATGGGAGCCCTGGGGTCCCAAAGGGCAGGAGTCAGAGACTCCTTCGAGCCAGGGAGCTTTCTGAGGAAGAAGCTATCACGTCACCCCATTCCCCAGGGAAAACAAACAAAAACATCAATACCTTCTGAGCAAATGTACTGGGGAGAAGGGGCGCTGGGTGTCCGCATTTGAAATGCCATCCACTGCCTTCCTGGAGTGGTCCTGCCCTCTATGGACACCAGGCAGATGGAGCTCTGGGATCTCAGAGCCCACTAGACCCCAAGGATCAGCTGTTCTGGAGAAGCTTATTTGACCAGCTGTCATCCACATCCACATGGAAGTAGGGGAGCTTGAAGAACAACATGGACATGGGGTATTTTACTGGGGATGATCAAACTTCAGCCAAACGCTGTGTTGTCACCTGTACTGATGCCCTTCTGTGTTGGAGATGGGTATTTAAACCAAGTGAGGGGAGCAGACTCTGAGCTCTCCAAGCTGGAAGGACGTGGGGCACATGGGGTAGCCAGGTGACAGCAGAGGACAGGGAGAGGGTGAGGGGACTTTCTTGTCACCAAATGCCATTGGCTCTGTGCCTCTCCTTCCTCGCTCTCTCCAGGCCTTCCCAGTGTCCAAATTCGTGTCTCCCACCTGGAAGCCTGTCCCTGAGCTCTGCACCTGCAGCTTACCCTCTTGTCTCCTAGAGGCTGTCCGGCTCCTCACACCCAGCAGCTCCAAACCAGAAGCTCTCACTTCCTGCGACTTCTGACCCCTGTGGTTTGTGTCTCTACCTGGTGGCGCAAGGCAGGAATCAGGCCACCCCTCCCTCTCCTGCCCTCGGAGCGTCTAAAGATTTTATCTGCTAGAGTTTTTCCCATTTGGCCTCTTTTCTGCATCACTGCAATTACTACTCACCCTCATGTCAGCCTGCCCCTAGAGGACCCTGTCCCAGGTCACTGGCAAAATTTGGAATGTCCTTCCCAGTCTCGCCTGGACCTTCCGTGGGCCCCTTCTCTCTGTCTTTCACTGAGCGCCAAAGAGCCCACATTTTCCTGCTTAGCTTATACACCGTGAGATTTCCTACCTCCCACCTCCCGGGTCCGTCCGTGTCCTTGAAGACTCATAGCAGGTCTGAGCATCTTCAGAAGGCCCTTGCTGATCCCTCCAGGCTGGGCTGGGTACCATTTCCCCTGTGGCTACAGCCCCCTGGCCCCTTGCTCTATGCTTCAGCCCCTGTGACATCTCTCCTAAGTATTACTTGTGTCTCTGTCTGGCCCCCTGGCCTGTGCGCTCCTTGGGGTCAGGCTTTCTTTTTGCCAGCACCAACTTTTGTCCACACAGCTGTGGGTGCTCGCAAAGTGTGTGTCCCATGGGCGTAAACTCGTTTCCTTTCTCCGCAGAACGGAGCTGCCATCGTAGCTCTAGAACTGCTCCCCGTGGGGTTTCACCGCCAGAGGGAAACTTTTCCCATCCCCCTACTTCACAGATGTGGAAACCGAGGCGCAGGGTGGGGGCAAAGCTCTTGTGCCACGCGTGGACTGGCCTGGGATCCTGACACTGGTCCAGGATGCCCGGCTAGCTACAGGCCTTCTCTGTGGCTCCCATCTCTGCTGACGCTGCCCCTGGGCCAACGGAAAGCAGCCCTCGTCACAGCCAGCCTACTCAGAATCGACCTCAGATGGAGGCAGGAATCAGCATCCTCAGGCTTGAAATGGCAGTGAGAGAATATGTCCCCAGCTCCCTAAGGCTCTGGCTGTCAGTGACTTCTGGAGGCCAAGACACTAATGAGAGTCTGGCTGAATTCTGAGCTCCCCTTCTAGCACATTCTTGTCAAATTCCCCTTCCGTTCTGTGTGTAGCTCCATCCTTAACTCACCTGCTGGCAGCCCTGGGCGTCTCATTCATCTGCCTATCGGCACCCCTCCCCCTCAAGTCAAAAGCCAGGCAAACAGTAGGTGCTCGGGAGAGAGTGGTTGAAAGAATTCCGTTCTCCTGGCTTTGGGAACAGGGCATGCGCGATTGTCCCCAGCAGATCGGCGCTCGAGCGGGCGGGAAGCGCTAACAAGCCTGCCGTGCTTATGTGCCTGGCACGGGGCTGTGCTAACCTCCACGGCCTCGTTCAGTCCTCAGTCCAGCCCAGGAGGTAGTCCGTTGTCGTTCCCATTCTAGCCATGAGGAGGTGGGCGCTGTGTAACCTGCCTAAGATCACCCAGCCATAAATTTAAGCCTAACTTCACTAGACCCCAAGGCCTAAAATCCTATCAGCATTAGTCCATCAGGATGTGCTCATTCTGACAACAGTTTGTCATTTTCCAGGGGTGCGCTGGAGAAATAGAGCCCCGTCAACTTCAATCCCGTGGACTTATTTCCTTCAATTAAAGGAAGGAAGGAAGGAAGGAAGGAAGGAAGGAAGGAAGGAGGGAGGGAGGGAGGGAGGAAGGAAGGAAGGAAGGAAATAACACCTGGAAGGCAAGAAAGCCACTGTCATCATCACCCAAGCTGGGGAACGAGCCAGAAGCCAAGGGCTGATTGCCCAAGACACGATTATACTAACACAAGTTCTTTTCCGTTTATACTTTTTAATTTTTTTTTTTTTTTTTGTCGTGGCTGCACTATTGGCTTGTGCTGTCTAAAGACAAAATAGTTAATTGGTTTATTTAGCCAACTATAGATGTATCCAGTATTATTCTTCATCGCGTGAATTAAATTAAATAGTTTATTTACCCCCATGCAATTCATTCAGTTCATTTAATTTAATTTCATAGTTATAACATGGGGAACAAACTAACTAGATTTCTCCCTTTGGGATGGAAATGGGCAAATATTTTGGTTCTGAATTAACAAGCAGCAAAGCTGATATTTATAATAAATCATCCATTGTTAGCCATCCTGATAATTATTCCGTGAATGGTCTAAAACAGACATGGGCGTGGAATAGACATATTGTTGGCTTTTGCTGCAGTTTAGATCTTTGTGTTAAAGCACACGCGGAACTGGAAATCCGAGGTGCCGCCAGAGCAGAGCCCTCGTTTCATGGGACTGGACCGAGCACCTGCTATGCGCCCGGCTCTGTGACAAGGATTAGACATCACAGCAGCCCTGCCCAGAACATGCCTGCGCCTTTCCTCTCCCCCAAGAAGACCCCCAAGCCCCTTACGAGGCTGGCAGGACCCCGCGACCTGGCCCCACTCACTTCTCCCTCTCAGCTCCTGGCTTTCCCTCCCTTTACCCCATTCGCCCCCCAAATTTGCTATAAAGATTAGCAATGCTGAACTGTGTGCAGTTGTATGAACTGGCTAAGCTGCCCTGGGACTGTGTCTTCTGCACTCTTCCTGCTGAACCCTGATTGCGCATTCAAAATTCAGTGTAGCTTCTCCCAGCTCTAGGCAGCCTACCCTAAAATGTCACCAAGCACGGCAAGCATCACATCCTAACGCAAGTGACCTATCACCTGCTGTAGGAGCGTGCCCTTTGCCATCCCCCGAACAGGGAAGGAGCCGGTCTCTACCTCCTCCTTTCTCACCTGAAACCCCCATCTCCAGGAAATGGGCTGATTATAATACCTTCCCAGTATTATTGTTTGTTTTGAGGATTAAATGGCATTACGGTATGTAAAGGATTAAATGACAATGTATGTAACAGTAAGCCTCTAATAAATATTAATTCTCACTATTTGTTTATAGATCACACTTTCTACTAGACTGTGAGTTGGTGCAGAACCAAGGCTTTGTCTTGTTGTGTTTCACAATTCCCAGGAACTTGCACAGCATTTCAATCAGAACTTGTCTTCTTCAATAAATGCATATATCATAATCTATGAAGACGGTCGGAGAATTTCAGGTAACAATTAAGACGCATCTGAGCAGTGGAAAAGGAGAGAAAGAAAGAGATGAGAGCTTTGTTATTCATGGGACAACAAATATTGCAAACAAAAGCTCCCGCTCTTTGGTAGATTTTGGACCCTCTCATGTAGGGCAAGGAGGGATTTGGGACATGGGCTGATTTTGGGAGTGTGCAGAGAAACTGCAGCCTTCAAATGACATCCATTGAGAAGCTTTAAAGCAGAAGGGTAAGTTCCCACTAAAAACAATGCAGTTCTCGGGGACGCCTGGGTGGCTCAGTCAGTTAAGCATCTGCCTTCAATTCAGGTCATGATCCTAGAGTCCCCCGATCGAGTCCCGCCCTGGCTCCCTGCTCAGCTGGAAGTCTGCTTCTCCCTCTGCCCCTCACCCTGCTCATGATCTCTGTCTTTCAAATAAATAAAAAAAATCTTAAACACACACACACACACACACACACACACACAATGCTGTTTTGGAGTCCTTCTTCACCGGATAAGGATAAGCTCTTAGGCAATCTTTGCGGAGAAAAAGGCCAGAATTCTAAAGAGTTGCAGGAGATGCTTTCTTGAAGTGAGGGGAGCAGATCCAGAAAGGAAAAAAGAAAAAAGAAACCCAAAGACCGACGGGCCACTTGTGATCTCAGTGCTGTCTGCTGTGAGGTATGTTACCCGTTATGAGATGAGGCAGCACCCTGGGGCTGAAGACCCCTCACCTGAGAGAGGGGGAGACGAGGGCCAGAGAATGAAGATGCAGGTGAGCTGATGTGGCGAAGAGGTCCGGGAGAAAGCAGGAGAAGGCGTGCAAGCGACCTTGGGGACGTGATGCCCAGCCCTGCAACTCTGACTCTCCTGCCCCGCGCTGTGCATATCGGCTGGTCCCAGGCCTTAAAGCTGAATGCAATTCGTTCTAGAATGTGCTGCCATTCCTGCTGCATTCCAGGAAATTCACGTCATGAACTTGGGGCCTGATGGAGTTCTGACAAAGAGAACGCAGATCTGAGTCAGCCCTCCATGGGTCCTTCGTACCAGGGTCTGGCCCAGGGCTCCTGAGCCTAGTGAGGACTGGGGATGTCCTCTGTGTGCTCTGCAGAGGGGAGGCATGTGGGCCTGCTGAGTTACACCCCCACCCAGGAGATTACGCATGGGGGGGGAGGGAGGGAAGGAGGGAGAGAGGGAAGGCCAGAGGAAGGGAAGGAGGGGAGGAAGGGAAGGAGGGAAGGAAGGAAGAAAAAGACAAGACAAACATGTGCCCGCTGACTCGAAGCCCATCGAACTACACTTGCCTACATCCTATCTGCAAAAATGTTGGGAAACACGATTTCTTACAATATTTGTTATGTGGTAAAAGATAAAGAACATAAAATTTACCATTTTTACCATTTTTGAACGTACAATTCAGCGGCATTAAGTGCATTCCCTTGTGCCACCACCGCCACCATCTCCAGAACTTGACCATCATCCCAAACAAAAAGCCATGTGCCTATTAAACAATAATGCCCCATTGCCTCCACCCCCAGCCCCTGGCACCCATCATCCAACTTCCTGTCTCTAAATCTTCTTATTCTTGGCCTCTCATGTAAGTGGAGCCGTGCCGTGTCTGTCGTCTTGGGTCTGACGTACGTCACTCCACATAATGTCCTCAGGCTCATCCATGCTACGTCACAGATCAGAAGTTCATCCTTTTTTTAAGGCTGACTAATATTTCATTTTTTAAATGCACCATATTTTGTGTACCCCTTCATCTTCTGATGGACATGTGGGTGTTTCCACATTTCGGCTGTTGTGAATAATGCTGCTGTGAACACTGGCATACGAGGACGCGCTCAAGTCCCCGCTTTCAGCTCTTTGGGGCATATAGCCGGAAGTAGAATTGCCGCATCGTGGGGTAATTCCATATTAAATTTTTTGAGGAACTGCCCTTTGGTTTTCCACGGTGAATGCACCATTTTACAAACCCACCCACAAAGGAAAAGGGTTGCAATTTCCCCAGTTTCCCACCAACACTTCCTGTTTTCTGTTTTTTTCAGGGAAAAAATATTATTTCTAATTTAGATGCATGGCTCCTTCCAACAACATAGAAGTTCTGCTAGTAAGGAAAGAATGGGGAGTGAATCTTGGGAAGAAAGAAACTTTTTTACCCCAGCACCTAATAATGTTAATTCCCTCAATACAGAAAGCAAAAACTTGAATGAACCGCCAGCAGATTTAAAAAAAAAAAAAAAAAGATAAATTCCCAACCCACATGAGTGTCTCTAACACCCTTAGGTCAAAAGACGATAGAACAGAGGTAACAGGAGTAAAAAGTACAGTAAGGTGAATATCACTAGTGAGACTCTGGCATGCAGCACGCACGTAAGTGTCTATATGTGGGATAGCTGCACCCACGTTGTCCGTGAGCTGAGCTCAGGTCAGGACCCCCCAGTTGAGCACCCAAGTCAGGACTGTGCTCAGAGGGCTGAACCTATCCCCCTCCCCTGCCTTCCTGCCAGGCACCCACTCTCTCCCACTTTTCTTTCTTTCTAGAGAATGAAGGCTATGACCAAAGCAGTCACCACCTTGCCACACGCCGACCACCAGACTGTTTCTGTGAGTCTTGCAGAGCTAAAATGGTTCAATACTTCTAGCAGGAACTGCAAGTTCTTAACCTATCCATGGTCTTCTTATCACCACTAGCATCTTCTTCTTCGTCCCTTTGTCCCTTTGAATTCCCTCGTTCTGAGATTAGCGTTGATGCACCTGCTTTTTTTCTTAGGTGAGCGGTTTGCCTGGAGGTCTCTTTCCACCTGTTCTCATCGTTGGAGTCATGTGTTCCGCTGCGCCTCTCCCACACAGCATTTTGTCCTATTTTAGTAGGTCTGTTTTAGGTGAGTTTATTTTATACTGGAATTGCTCCAATTTTGGACTTATTTCTGCCTTCTTATTTCATGTTTTCTACTTACGATGCTTTGCTTTCTTATTTTTCTCTCCTCTCCTTCTGTTAGATGATTAAAGTTTCTTTTAATCTTTTTGCTTAGCAGCTCCTGATTTGCAAATCATAATTCCTTTATTTTTTAATTTCTCTCAAAAAAAATTTAACCCACATATTTAGAGGTCTTTTCTCTAAAAGACATAAATATCATTGGTGCCTCTGTTTTCCTAAGCAAGACAATCTGCACGGAGCGTTTACTTCCTTCCAAAAACTCTCCACTCTCTGACATTGTTGTTGGAAATTTAGTTGCAGTTTGTTTTCACACATTTTATTTTTTTAAATAATAATTATTATGTCACGATTTATTTAGAACCCTCAAAATATTTGTTGATTGTATGATTTGCTTTCATCTCTTGCATCCAATTCCCTTTATCAGGGTTCATGTTTCTTTTTGCTAACCTACATCCTTTTGGTTGGCAAACATTTCTGTAACGTCCCAGATTGTAAACCGTTGAGACTTTGTGGACCCTGTGGTCTCTGTCACCATGACTCAGCTCTGTCCTTGTGTCTTGAAAGCAGCCCTAGACACTATGTAGCAAATGGGCTTGGTCGTGTTCCAATCAAACTTTATTTATAGGCACTGAAATGTGAATTTCATATCATTTTCATGTGTCACAAAATTTTATTCTTCTTTTATTTCCTTTCAGTCATTTAAAAGTATAAAATCCATTCTTGGACCGCAGACCACGCAAAACTAGGCGGGGACCTGGATCTGGCCCGTGGGCGGCAACCTGTGGACTGCCTTCTAGGATTTCTTGTTCTTTCAGGGGGAGGCTGAGGTCCACTTCTTGGTTTGTATATGTCTTTACATTTCTTTATTTTACATCATCTTCCCTCTTGAAAACTACTTGGGAAGAATAAGAAATTCATGACAGAAATCTATTTTCTCTTCCAATATATTACTTAATTACTCATCTGGCACGTGATACTGCTAATGAGAAATCTGATATCAAGGTGGTTTTTGCTCCATTGCAGGATTTCTTTTTTTTAATTTCCTCTGATATGTTGTGGGAATCTCCTTTGTATGTGTTATGTTTGGAGGTTTTTTTCCTAGATGATATCAGCCAATTTTTACAATGTCCATACAGCACATCTTCAAATATTCCTTATACGTGTTCTGAGCTCTGGTCCGTCCATTCTCTTTTAGAAACCCATATGCCATGGTTTCTGGAGGAGTCATCGTCTAAGTCTCAGTGTTTCCAGATAGTTCTCTCTTTGCGCTGTTATGGCCTTGGAGGTTTCCTCTGTCAATTACATCTTTGAAGGTACTTTCTTTTCTTTTCTTTTTTTTAACTTTTTATTCTAATCACCCAGTGCTCTTCATGACAAGAGCACTCCATAATCCCTGTCATATAAGGTCTTTATTTTCAAAAAATTTATTTTTATATATGGAAATCATTCTTGCTTTTCCCAACTCCTTGCTAATGTTTCAAATTTTCCTTTCCCCCACAGCCCTTCTTTCCTCCTCTCTTGGCTATTCTCGCTCCTTTATTTCATTCTGGATATTAAAATATTGTAAATTTTGTATTTAATATTGTAAATACTATAAATTTGGATTCCTTAGTGATCTTTTCTTTTCGTCATGTAACTAATCTTCTACTCTCTGCATTCTTATTTGTCCTCCATGGGCTTCACCTTTCTTCAATGTTCTGTGAGCCTTGGTTATGAGGTCAACATCACCCTGGGGGATTTCTCCTCCTTGCGTCCTAGGAAGCCCCAGGGTGTATCCTCATGGCTCCTAATCACGGGTTCTGCATGTATCTCAGTTTGGATCCCACCGCACATGTCAGGCTTCTCTGAAGACAGGCCCTACCCTTGGGTGACTCCGGGCCCTGCAGAGGGCAGAAGGCACTGCTCAAGTCCATGGACCAGGGCCTAAGCCACACCTCTGGGTAGACAGACACAGACCAATGCAGACTCTAGAAATGGGGCTCAGGGAGCAGATTTCTAGCCTCACTGCAAATTCACAACCAAAGTACAGTCTTCAGCCACGCCCAGACTCCCAGTCCTGGGCTCCAGCCTTCCCTGGACTCAATGCCCAGCGTCATGCGTGGGGCTGGGCTCTTCCCAGCATCCCCTTGGGCTTCAGGGACTCAGACCCTGCTGAGCACCACAGGTGCCTTTTTCCTAGGAAATATTTTGTGTCTTGATACTTGGAGAGTTCCCATTCCTGTTTAAGAGCACGGCTATGTGTTTAATATACCTCACTATTTCCCCTGCCTTCCCGATGTGTTCAGAGAAGTGAGGGAAGGTGCAGAATTTACTCTGTGCACTGTCTTGCACTGAAATTCTCATTGCCCTGTGAATACAATGGAGTAACCAAACCATATCCTATCTCTCAGGGTCATTTTTAAAACCGAGGGAGGTGAACACTTTGGAAACCACAAAGTGTCTAAAATGTAGCAAATAGTCATGGTTCTTTTTTTTTTTTTTTTTTTTACATTGAAGCTAAACCCCACGGATTCAGTGCCTAAGAGAGAAATTAAGATCAAGTGGGAGAAGTATTGATTTTTGTGGTTACCAGTGCAATGATAGAGGGGTCCTGGGGTTAAATACTTTGGGAAAGGTAGCAAATTGTGGCACCCTCCTGGAGATTCCAAATGCCCACCTATGTATTTCAGGCTGTGCAAAGGCTTGCTATAGACTCTGACCCCCTTCATGTTGTCTCATTCCAAAATGCATTGCTCATGAAAAACTTTTTCCTAGAATAACTAAGATGGGCAAGAATGCATGACTCAGGGCGCTCCTTGAGGAGTCTTGATTTTGTGAAAACACTGAATTGCAAGAGACTGAATGAGGTTTTACTAATCCTAGGCACAGAGCAGGCAAACAACCTCATTGTTAGTACCAAAAGATCATAAGCAGTGATATATTGCAATCTGAAATAGGCTTACCTCATTTAATAACGTATCATAAATAAGGGTGCCTGAGTGGTTCAGTTGGTTAAGTGTCCGACTCTTGATTTTAGCTCAGGTCATGATCTCGGGGCCAAGGGATAGAGCTCTGTGTTGGGCTCTGTGTTCAGCAGGGAACCTGCTTGAGATTGTCTCTCTCCCTCTGCTCCACCCCCAATCTCTAAAAAAATAAATAAATCTTAAAAAAAATAATGTGTCATAAATAACAACTTGCATCACACATCAGAACTACATGAAAGACCAGTAAATTGGAGGTCTACTTTGGGGATGCTGGATAAGATTGGGCCCCTTTTAAGAAGAATGGGCTCATGTCATGAGTTTGAAGGTTAATTTCAACGTCAGGTGGCCTGAGTGTTATCTTCTATATAATGGGAATGATCTCAACCACAAAGGCATGTAATAAACATGCAACACACAGAGACCACAGAACAAACACACATTTTCTTCTGCTGTAGCCACTGCACCCTACCCAGTGGTGAAGAGAATATTAAATGAGAGCCACATGCTTCATCCTGCAAATTTGTAACTATTAGTGCTGAAAGGATCTCTTTTGTTTTCTAGTCCTGCATTAGGTCTTAAATAGTAGCTGATAGGTCATGGAAATTTACAGCTGGAAAAGGTCAGAGAAATCATTTAATGAAAGCATCACCGTGTTTAGATAAAAAGACGGAGGTTCGGAAGCAAGTCATGACTTGTCCGAAGTTAGTGGCAGGTGGCAATTAGAACCTCGTCTCACTGGCTTCCCGCCCAGTGATCTTTCAGGACGCCACAAAACAAAAGTTTATCCAAGTTCAGGCAAGAAACCCAGTGCTTTAAAGAGGCAAAAATTTCAAAACTTCGTATTTCTTTCAGCAGATCTTCAAACACAAAAGAAGGGGATGAATCACATTCTACTTTCCTTTAAGTCACGTTCCTCCTTCCAATTTCTACAAATAGACTAGAGTTCTGCAGGATTTCGAGTGGCCAGCAGACGGGGTGAACTTTTGCTCTGTGTCAATGCTGCTGCCACTTTACTGGCCTCTCCCGGGAAAGCCTGAGCCTGGAGTTGCCCACGCTTGTCCCCAGGAGGGGCACACGCTTGGGCTGTATTTCTGTTGCCTGGAAGGCAATCATCAAAGCCAGCCATGTATGCATGTGAGATACCTCTGTGTATTTTTAGAAGGTTTTTAAGAGGGAGACAGCCAAAATATTTTTATGGCACAGCAGGCACTGTTTCATGTTGGAGTGTTGGAAAGAAAAAGAACAAGAAAAGAAAAGGAGGAGAATAGTTAAGGCTGGCTCACAGGTTGCAATGGTTAATGGCCTCCATGGGCCCGGAGAGCAGTCACGGAGCTGAGAAATCTGCGTCCCAGTCTCTGTGTCCAGTGTCCCCACACAGACTCCAGGAACCGCACGAGGGAAGCATGTTTCTCCCTGGGCTTCGTGCCACCTGAGTGTGAACTTTGATAATCAGGTAGGACTCAGGTTCGAGGGGAGACCAGAGGAGCCTTCCAGCCACAGAGCGTGGGAACAGAGCAGTGTGTGGAGGCGGGTCAGGTGGACAATCCCAAGGAATGAGGTCCAGGAGAAAACGGGGCCCACCGGCGACAGCCTGCAAAGCAGGCTCTGGGGTGTGGACACCACCCCGTGAACAAAAGAGTGACGAAAGAATCTCGTACTTGGAAGAACGCTCTGCAGCTCAGATTTTATTGTCGCCCCTCACAGCCGCTGGGCCCCCAGTAACCTATCGGTTGGCATCACGGCTATCTGCGTTTTTACAGATGAGGAAATGGGCTCGGGGGGCATGGAGCTCATCAACAGTGGTGTTGGGATTTGCATCCACATTTCCTCAGATCACCTCCAGGGTGCTTTTCTTACACTCAAAGTGTTTTAAAGATTTTTGAGGAGGGTGGTGTTAGGACGAGCTGGGTTGGGTGGGGGTGGGGCCCATGGAGCTAGGTAAAAAAGCAGTTACGTGACAAGGTGAAGAGTGGTCTAGAGCAAGGGTCAGCAAGTGGGTTCTGGAAAGGGCCAGATCATAAATAGTTTAGGCTTTGTGGGTTTTGCTGCACGTTCTTTGTTTTTATTATTTGTTTGGTTGGCTTTTATAAACCTTTAAAAGTATAAAAATATTCCCAGCTAAAAATAGGCCCAGGGCCAGATTTGGTCACCGCCTGTAGTTTGCCGACTCCTGGTCTAGAGACTGGATGTAGAAAGCCACTCAGAAGGCTGCCAAATTATCCCAGTGAGACATGGGGAGGTCCTGGGCCAGATGGAGAAGACAAATCAGGACCCAGCTCTATGAAGAGTCTGTAAGACATAGGGACTAGGGAAGGACAGACGGCAGGAGAGGGGGCAGCTTGAGGACCTGGTTCGTTCCAAAGTGCCTGCAGCAGGTGACGTCCTGAGGCCAGGCTCTCATCAAACTTGCTCCCTCCACACCTTTCTAACCAAGGCATGGAAGCCACAGCCAAAGCCCCATGGCCATCGGTGGGAGCAGGAGCCAAATCCCTGCCAGTAGGTCTGTGCACCCGACCAAGCCAATGGCGAGGCTGGAACAGAAGAGAGGTGTGTGTCGGGCTGCACAAGCAGGGGCAAAGCACTGTTTACATTCAGCCACCGAGGTAAAGGGGGACATCCAATGAAGGCCCAAGTGCTGCCTTAACACTGCATGTTAAGACACACGCTGACATTGCCGCGGCCAGGTGCTATGCTAGTATTCACCTGCACGGCCTGGCTTACTTTTCCACTCTATCCCCACGTGGCGGTACCGACTCTAATCACCCTATGTCTGCGGACGTAAGTAACAGTGACTTAGAAAACTCAATCATGGTGGTCATGATGACAGTCCCGGGCCTGACTCCACTGTCCAAGACCATTTCCCAGCAGTGGGCTCTGGGGCATCAGGCTTACTCCACTCTGCCTCAGTCTTCTCACCAGCCACACAAAGACCATGATCGTAAGGTGAGGGGAAGGCTGGGTACGACCAACGCCTTAAACTAGGGCCTGGCAGCGAACGAGCAATGTCTTCAGGGATGGTGTGAGCACTGCCCCCACATCACACAGCTGCTAAGTGGCAGAGGCGAGATCTGAATCCAGATAGCTCACCAGTTGATTATAGGACAGAACCCGACGGTTCTAAGTGTCTAAATTTCCTTCCACAGAAAATGAAGTTAGGTCTCATGTCAATTTTGGGAAAAGTGTGAAACGAGATAAAAATTTGTTGGAGCTCTTTACCAAAGCAAGGAGCGCTACTGCCTGGTTCAACGATGACAATGATACGTAGTAATAATGTGGCGGCAGGAGGGACATCGCTATCAGAGCAGGGCTGGCCTTCAGGATATCCGGGAATGACATGCACTTTGCAGAGTGGGGGAGGGGAGGGTCACTAACATTCCTGGGAGGCCTCCCTGTGCCCAGACTTTCAGGCATTTCACCTCCCCTCCAGGCTTGCATCCTACCTGTTTGTTGTTGTTGTTGTTGCTATTTTTTCTATAGAAGAGAAATCTGAATTCCAGAGAGGTGAAGAAATATATCCAGGGTCCTATAGTCTCAGAGGATGTCTGAATTTACAACCCCTGATCTTTGTGTGACACCCAAGATCTAAGCAGCTGTTCAAACGAACAGTAGAAGAGATGTCATGGATGGAAATATCCTTGAGAGGAAGTGAGATTTCAGAGACAAACACTGGCCTTGTCCATTTCCCTCTTCCATCCTCATAACTTTGGATAACGGGGCTGTTATTGTCGGCGAGGCTTATGCATGTGTCAGAAGGCAGCCCGAGCAGGGTAATCTATGTGGCAGACCCCCCGGGATAGGAAATAGGAAGTCTGCTCATGCTGACAGTTCTAGAAAATTCTCTACTTTTTGTGAAATACGTGCTTGTCAAGTGATCCTGAGACAGTTGGAAATCTGAGCCATGCCATAAGAGCAGAGAACCTGAGGAGGGAGAGGCTCCCTGGGGCATCCGGAGGGCCTGTGGCTCGTCCACACACCGCCTCATCCGGCAGCCCTGTCTCTAGCCTGGCTGGCTCAAGAGCAGGGATTCTTTTCCTATCCCGTGGGCAACAGGACTCCATCTCTGCTGGGCTTATGAGTCGCCGGTGAATCTCCTTAAAAATATACACTTACAGAACCCACTTCCTGGAATTCTGATGCAGTGGGAGGACCTCCACTGAAAATTTTGCATTTTTCACATGCTTGCTCCCCAGGTGATCCAACCATCCGCAGGGAAGCACTGACCCAGGGCTTCACTTCCTTCTGATGAAATGATCATGCATGCATCAAGAGCTTACAGAGAAGAACCCCAGATGGGGCAGGAGTGTAGACCTCGGGTAGGCGGTCAAAGACGCATCCCAGAGAAGGTCACATTTCAGCTGAGACCTGAGTCTGAGCGGGGGAAGAGGGACCAGGTCAGAGGGAATGGCTGGGCGTCCAGGGAGATCACAGCACAGTGGAGAACCACAAGAAATGTCAGCATGTCTAACACAGAAAGGGAGGAAGACAAGAGCTGGAAACATGGCAGGGGCGTAGGCAGGAGTCTGAGCAAGCAGGACATCCTGAGCCATATAAAGATGTTGGGTTGTATGCTAAAATCCAGGGGAGCCATAGAACAATTTTCAGCTGGAGAATCACATGACCAGACTTGTATACTTAAAGCTACTTCTGCAGCTCTGTGGGAGATGGTTGGGAGAAACACGGGGTTCCAGTGAAGGTTGTCTGCCGCAGCTTCTGGGTGACAGATGAGAGTGGTTTAAAATAGGATGGGGGCTGTCAAGACGGAAGGCAGCAGACACGGAAGGTACTTAGGAAGTGGATTCACAGGGCAAGGCAGAGGTTTGCACGCAGGGAGAGGAAGGCATCCAAGTGGACTCCCAGATACTCGACCTGGGTGACCGATACGTTGTTGGTGACACTTACCAGGATCAGGGGCTCTGAAGGCCAACCAGGCGTGAGCTCCACAAGCTCAGGACTTGTCGGACTCCCGCTGCGGCTTCCTCAGCATCCTGCACACAGCCCGGGGCATGTCAGAGGCTGGAAGGAATTGCCCAAAGAGTGAAGAAGGGTGAAGAAACGTGTCTGGGAAATGTTGAGTCTGAGACACCTAAGTGGGAATGTCAGGTGGAGGCTCTTTCTAGATATGGGTCCCTGGAGTCCAGAGGACAGGGTTGGGCCATCATTGGGGACCACAGGCACAAGTACATAGTAACTGAAACCAGAGAATTTAAGATCATGAAGGAGTGTGGACTGAGAGAAAGGCAGGGAGGGAGGAAAGGCAAAGAGAAGAGAGAGGGGAGGGACGGGGGAAGGGAGAGAGGGAAGGAGGAGGGGGAGAGGAGAAGAGGACATAGAATCAAGGTAGAGAAATTCCAACACTTACAATGTGGTCTGAGTTGGGGGAGCAGGCTTGAAAGAGTCTCATGCTGAGTGGTGGATGGGAACAGAGAGTAAACAAGTGGAAGTTCAAGGTGACACTGGATCTTGGGGCCAAGAGAAACCCAATTATCAGAACTGGATTCCATATCGAGATACACTGCGCAGAGGTTTCAGTCGGTCTTTGCGTCTGGAGGAAGCTAGTATTTATCTTGGAGCATCATTGACATGGCCCCTTAGGTTAGCACCTTTGAGCAATTCACAGAAGACCTATATTGCGCCTTGAACCTTATACATATTGACCCTAAAAATAAAACTGTATCAAGTGGTCTCCATTGGCAAGGCACCAAGCTAATTGCACGCAGGTCATCTCATTTAGTCCAGACAGCAGCCCGAGGAGGTAGGTATTATCATGTGCAATTCTCAGATAAGGATGTGAAGTGTCCGATCACGTAAGAGACGCCCGAGCTCACACAGCCAAGCGGGCAGGCAGGGATTCGAACCTGGCTCTCAGCTCTCTCACTGTGATGCCTGTCTTCCGAAAGACTTAACTAGCAACAGAGAAATGTAAATTCCCAGTGAGAGTAGGTTGGAGAGAGAAAAATACAGCTATGCAAAGTCAAAAGTGTTTGTTCCTTTGCGGCTGGATAAATGGGGTCTTTGAAAGCTGGTCCTTCTCCCCACCCGTTGAGCAGAGCCCAGCCTGCTAGGACCCCACACGCTCACTCGTGGCCTCTGCTGAGGGCAGCAAAACGCTGCATCGGCTACCTGAGAGCTTTCTCAGCCTGATTTATGGGTGTGTTTGTTGTGCTAGGATCGTAAATCTCCACCCCCCCAGGACATTTCAGTTCTGGTATTTATTGACCAAAGACAACTCATGTTAAAAAATGTTTTGAGATTTTGCCAGGTAATCACTACGGAATATTTGAGAAAACACGCTGTCCTCGGGTAAATGAAATCCACAAGTCGTTGGTTTTGCTATTGGGGCAAATACCTTCCCTCTCCACTGTTTCATTGCCTTTTTTGTTTTGTTTTCATCGAAGAGTCGGGTTCTTCATACGTATCTCTTCGCCACCTCACAGCTTCACCGAGGGGAGATTGGAAAGAGGGATTATCAAAAGACATTTCCCTCAGGGTCCAGAAGAGTTTTGATTCTTTTGAAAGAGAACGTTTGGCCAAGTGTGTCTCAGAAGCGTTCAGGTGGCAAAAACACCTGGAAGAGAGCTGTGACTTAGAGACGCCTTCGATGTTACAAACCAGAGATAGGAGTATAAGCTAAATCTGACCCTGACGCCAGATCCTAGTACAGACAAGCTTAAGACTTCTGAGAGCAATTTTCGGAGAAAAAGTCAAGAAAACTTCCAATAATTAGCTTTGTTTAGTACAAGGCTATGTGTGCCCTCGTCCATGGCTGCGTGAATTTGGAAACCAGTGTCAATGACAAATATGGAGAACCACCTTATCCAGTTGAAAGAGGGATAATGTTCCCTCCGGGCTGGAACGTAATAAACCATTGTTTTAGAGAAGGAGCCCAAAGATTCTAAAGTCTATAAGGCTCAACAAGTCAGAGAAGGGAGAAGACTCACCCCAGCACTCTGGACAGCAGGTGTTTTTCTTAAAGGAAATGTCCACTCTTGGATCCTGGCTGCTGTAGCTGTGTCCAGATGTGAAGCAAGCTTTGTCAGATCTTCAGGGCTCTCAGCAGAACCTGGAGACTCTGATTCAAGTGTGGCAAATCTAAGTTTTAAATGTTTATGGCTTCTTTATGGAGCACCTGGCTGGCTCAGTTGGTCGAGCATGAGAATCTTGATCTTGGAATTTTGAGTTGGAGCCCCATGTTGGGTGTAGAGGTTACTTAAAAATAAAATCTTTTAAATAAATAAATAAATATTTATTGCTCATTAAAACAACAACAACGAAAATAACTGAGGGGCACCTGGGTGGCTCAGTCAATTAAGCACCCGACTCTTGATTTGGGATCAGGTCATGATCTCAGGGTCATGGGATCAAGCTCCACGTTGGGCTCTGCGATCAGCACAGAGTCTGCTTGTCCCTGCCTTCTGCCCCTCCCCCCACTCCCTTGCAGGTGCATGTGTGTGCACACGCTCCTCTTTCTCTAGAATAAATAAATGAAATCCTTAAAAATAAATAAATAAATAACAAAATAAAAAATTTTAAACAATGAAACCATATGGGGCAAACAAAACACACCTGCAAGCCAGACATGACAAGGGCTGCTGGCTGTGGCCATGGACAAGTTAGACTAGTCCTACAAATTCAGAACCAGGAGACAATTTAACAATGGCTGCTCCTTGGCTTTCTATAATTGTGCAGACTGGGTGTTCTTTGTTGAGCCCAGAAATCTGAGCCAAGCCCCAGCCTCCTGCCGTTACCTACTTGCTTGGTTCTTTCTCCCATTACCATGTGACATTAGACCATTCCTGGAACGCTGCCCCTGCCTCTGGCCCCACTTGGGTATTGAGCTTGATATTTGCTCTCCTGGTGGAAATAATAATGACAGCAGCAGTTTCGTGGCCACCTGTCACATCGTTGCGTTCAATGGTGTACATCACGGTCTCGTTCAGCCTTCGCTCTGAGGTCGCTGTATCACCACCTGCATTCCACAGCCTAGAGGCTCAGGAGGCTGGCGTGCATGGCCAGGTAAGGGCAGACCCAGGATTCAAACCCAGCTTTAGCTCTCTTCAGAGTCCATGCTCGTGCCTGGCCACACCGCCTGACTCCACACATAGCTGTGCTCCTTGTAACCAGCTCCCATGGCCCCTGCCTGAGCTCCAAGTTCTCCTGAAGGCCACGTGGGCTGCGTGCACTTCTGCTCTCCAATCTCAAGGCCTGCCATTGTTTTTATCCTCCAGTTTTCTGCCCTAGCATTGACGGCTTGCATCAGCCCTGCTTTCGATGGCATGTGAGTCCCCACATCCCTATGTGCTATGTCTCCACTTGGGGGACAGAGAGCAGATTCGTTGAATTGCTTTTCAGAGTTGAGCAGACTGAGGAGGGCTCTCTGAGCAGTTGTCTGAAGTTTTGCTCCAGCTGTCTTGATGAATTCACTACCATCCATCCTTCCAGCAGTCCTGGGAGTCACATTTACACAACACTGTGTCCCTCCCCCTGTCTTCAGTCTAATCAATTACCAAACCCTGTGGGTTTCTGCTCAAACATCTCTGAGATCCACCTGTTTCTCTCCATTGCCTCTTCCCTGCAGCCCAAGCTCACATCCCTCTCACCTGGATCCTCAGAGTCTAGTCTCTGCTCATTGTACCTTTTCTTTTTTTTAACCTTTTAATTCTTAAAATTTTTTATTTAAATTCAATGTAATTAACATATGCTGTATTATTAGTCACAGAGGTAGAATTCAGTAATTCATCAGTTATGCATAGAACACCCAGTGATCATTACATCACGTGCCCTCCTTAATGCCCATCCCCCAGTTACCCCATCCCCCAACTCACCTCCCCTCCAGCAACCCTCAGTTTGTTCCCTATAATTAAGAGTCTCTTATGATTTGCCTCCCTCTCTGTTTTTGTCTTGTTTTATTTTTCTTTCCCTTCCCCCATGTTCATCTGTTTTGCTTCTTAAATTTCACATATGAGTGAGACCATATGGTAATTGTCTTTCTCTGATTGACTTATTTCGCTTAGCATAATACCCTCTAGTTCCATCCATGTCATTGCAAACGGCAAGATTTCATTCTTTTTGATGGCTGAGCAATATTCCATTGTATATATACACCACCTCTGCTTTACCCATTCATCTGTTAATGAATATTAACAGTATATATACAATGTATATATACACCACTTCTTAACCCATTCGTCTGGGCTCTTTCCGTAGTGTGGCTATTGTGGACTTTGCTGCTATAAACATTGGGGTGCATGTGCCCCTTCAGATCGCTATGTTTGTGTCCTTTGGATAAATACCTAGTAGAGCAATTGCTGGGTCATAGGGTAGCTCTATTTTCAACTTTTTGAGGATGCTCCATACTGTTTTCCAGAGTGGCCGCACCAGTTTGCATTCCCGCCCACCGTGTAACAGGGTTCCCCTTTCTCCGCATCCTCTCCAACACTTGTTTCCTGAGTTGTTAATTTCAGCCGTTCTGACAGGTGTGAGGTGGTATCTCGTGGTTTGGATTTGTATTTCCCTGATGCCCAGTGATGTGGAGCAAAGACATACAAATGACCAACAGACGTGTGAAAGAATGCTCATCGGATCTCGACCACTTCCGATACATTTTTCTCCCTGAAGCCAGTGTGATCCTTGAAGTTTGGTCATGACACTGCTCTGCTTGAAGTATTTCAATGGCTCCCTCCTGGCCTTTAGATAAAACTCGCGAACACCTGCTCTGCGCACGAGCTGATCCCTGCCTGCCTCTCCAGACTCATTTAGACGCCAGTTCAAAGGGCACTTCCTGCACCCCCACTCACCAGCCCCCCACCTTCTTACATACTACAAAAGTTCCTTGATTTGTTCTTTGTAGCTCTACCACCATTTTTACAAAGTAACTCATTGTGTAACCGAGATAACGTTTGCCTCCCTGGTGAAAATGTAAGTTTCACGAGAAAGCCGATGGAACTGTTACCCTTAGATCTTCAGTGACTACACGGTGTCTGCCTAGTACAACCACTTCATGCAGCTGTTCATGCAAAGAGGGGAAAGAGAGAGTGGGACGAAGGAGGGATTCCTTCCTCGGAGTATAAGCCAGAGGTAAAGTCCATTGATGGCCAAGTGAATTGCTTTGGCTGGAAATTCACTGACTCACCCGATCTGGCTCTTCTCTTTGAGGGTTTAACAGTTTTATCACATCTGTAGCCCTTTATCCAGGGTCATCTTCCAGCCAAACTCCAGGAACCTGTCAAGGTTTGAAATCTGCATCTTTGGATGGTAAGATCAGTTCCTTCATCTGGGGATTCTGTGTTATTTTATTTGCTGGCATCATCAGATCCACTCGCCCTGAAGATGAGGACAGAGTCCGTCAGTTGCAACTCATCAACACTGCCCAAAACACATCCATCACAGGTGTCAGATAGAACCACCTGGCAGCTCTGTGGTATCAACCACCACTACCACCCCCACCCCCACCACCACCACTGCCCCCCCATGGATCGGTACATTCTCCTCATTGCCAGGCCTTCTTAAGATTAATAAACTAATTCAGATAGTTTGCATAAGAAGAGTTCGGTCTTATAGAAATATGGGATTGAAGGCTTCTCCACCTTTATCCCAAATCCCACTCCTGGGAACTCAGAGTTGCAAAGATGTAAAAGCAGTTGACCTGAGGATTACAGAGGAGGGGCCCAAACACATTCTCAGTCTGCATGCTTGTGAGTCCTTTGCTCCAGAGCACCACCCTCTTCCACTCTGTAGATGTAACAGCTCTGAGAAGTTTGTTCAGGGGGAGACCCGGCAGAGAGAGAGCTGCTTACTGCAAAGGGCTGGGAGTGCAGGGCGGGAGACCGGGCTGCTCGTCACCCAGGAAGCGTGCACGCACTAGCTCTGCCATTACTGGGAGACGTGTGTAATTATCACACAGCCTGGGAGAGGTCTCGGACTGAAACCCATAAACAAAACTCTCCAGCTCCTAGTCAAGCCAGCTCGATCCCTTTCCGGAGGAAACAATGCATCTGAGTAACCTTTTAACACATCTCTTTCTCTCGCGGATACACTGGATAATTATTTATTTTGTTGTCTAATTAGTTAATTAGGCTGGCATTGTGTTTTAAGTCGAAAATCCTGTTGTTTGGGTACTAGAAAATGGCTTTTTGTTTGTTTGGGGTTTTTTTGCTGGGTAATGGGGACTTATTAATTGAGTGGCTGGCTCTGGGTGAATCTGCTCGGGGACACAGTGTAGATTTTCTGGGAGTAAAACGACGCATTAGCAGTGGGAGGCTGTGTTCAAAATAGGAGTGCCCGGGTGCGGGCGAAGTCTTCGTGGACAGTTTCCCTTGTCATTTCATTTCCTCGGGTTTATACGGCAATTCACAGTTTGCAAAGCCCACTCACTTGAAATAACTCATTTAGTCCTAACGAAAGAGCCTTTGGAATGCATTTTATTACCCCTCATTTACAAATGGGGCAGCTGAGGGTCGAGACAGTCGGCGGCTGGCTCGTGGTCCTCCCTGTCCTGCGACCTAAGCCGTCTGTTCTGGAGGGTGGTAAAGAAGAAACAAATACAAGGGGATGAGCTCCACGTGGAAGATCCAAGGTTTGAATCCAAATTCCTCCACTTTTTAAATTGCGTCCAACATTCAACAAACATCTGTCGAATCCCAGGCACTGAGTCAGGTGCTGACGACTGAAACACGAGCGACACGGGCTCCCTGGCCGCTGGGGACGTGCTTGCACACCTGACACATCCCAGGACTTCTGCAAGCTCTCTGTGCAATGGGGACACACTACCGACCTTGAAAGACTGAGCAGATTGAGAGATGGCACCTGGTGCTTAAGGTTGGAAGTTAATCTTGCTCTGACTCGAGATGCCTTGCTCACCACAGCCCCCCACTCCTCCCTTTCCTTGGGGCTGCAGGGACTCTCAGACCCCAGAACCGTCTTCTTTTCTCCGGATAACTTGGTCTCATGTGGTGGGTCTTGTGCTAGGTGACTGATCTCCTGGCCCTCATATTGCTCGATCTTATTTTCACACAGTTCTCTAAAGTGACTGTATTAGTTTTGTAATTATACACCACAAACTGAGCGACTTAAACAACAGAAACGAGCTGTCTCATAGTCGAGAATGCCGGAAGTTGGAGATCGAGGTGCTGGTGGTGGGCTGGTTCCTTCCGAGGCTGAGTGGGAGAACCCGCTCCACGCCTCTCCCCAGGCTGCTGGGGGTTTGCTGGCGATCTCTGGCATCCTTGGCAGGAGAAGCATCACCCCGATCTCTGCCTTTGTCTTCACGGTGCGTTCTCCCTGTGTGCGTGACTGTGCCCAGATGTCCCCTTCTCAGAAGGACATTGGGCATATTGGATTAGGGGCCCACCCTAGTCCAGCAGGACCTCATCTTAACTAATTACATCTGCAAGGACCCTATTCCCACAGAAGGTCACCTTCTGAGGTCACAGGGGTTAGGACTTCAACGTATGGATTTGGGGGGACACAATTCACCCATGACAGTGGACATTATTTCTTCTATTTCTCAGAGAAGGAAGTGGGCCCCAGAGAAGCCATGTGGCAGGTGTCAGGGCTAGATTCCGACACAGCCATTCTAAACCAAGGATCTCTGATTGCTCCAGGGATTGGAGTCCTTTCCAACAAGTGACCTCTGGAGAAACAAGAGAGGCAAGGCAGCCCTCAGTTCAGAGCTGAAGAGGCTTCGGATTGTCACATAACTGATGGTTGCTGCCCCTGTCAGGGATCGCCCCCGTCAGAGGTGCTCTTTGGGTATCAGCCAGGTCCTCTGAATGGCAAAGAGACGAGTGTCACTTCAGTGACTCCTGGTCAGGACTCCGAAGTCCAGGGACCAGCTGCGTGCCTGGACACCCACCACCTCACGGGGCGTGCTCACTTGGCTTCTGGCAGCATCTCAGCAGAGCCAGCTCAATGCCTCTCCCCTCCTCAGAGTGCCTGCCCCCTACACTCACAGGCAGAAGTCACGCTTCCTTCAGCTTGCATTGTTGCTAGAACATTCCTTTGTTTCACTCTCTCCACACATCCCATTGAATTCATTTGTCCATCTTCTTGCTTCTGCCTGTAGACTGCGTCCTCCTGACAGAAGCGTGTCGTGGATTTTGACTTAGAGCTTTCGGTCCCTTCTGGCCCGTCCACCTTCACACTCCCCGTGCCAGGCACAGGGGCTCTTGCTAACAGAAGGTGCTAAATAGATGTCACTAGAGAATTCTTGTGTCCATATCTGGACACTGTCTAGAGTTTTTAAAAAATGAATCTGAATTGATTATCAGTGATCTAAAATCTGGTCTAAATCTGATGGAAATCCAAATCAGTGTTATCAAAATCATAAAAAGAGAGAATTTCCTCCTCAAGGCAGAACAAGGACAGTTGAAAGAACCACCATAGTTTTGCCAAAGGAAGAGGTGATTCCAGGGGCCCAAGACACTGGTTTCAGATGAGAAGGACAAAAGAAGTGGGCATGACCCTGTGTGGTGGGGCCAACAATAGGACGTATCCACGGGACCTACGAGGAACCAGGTTTTAGCTCAACATGGGGGAGAATGTCCTCTCAGAACTGTCAAAAAATCAACAAAGGTGGCAAAGTAAAAGATCATAAGTAATAAAATAAAACAGGAAGGCTGCACTTCCCCAGTCTAGAATGACTTCTGCTATGTAAGACAGTGGTTCTCAACCAGGGACTATTTGCCCCCCAAGGGACATGAGGCAATGTCTGGAGACATTTCCGGTTGTCCCGCTAGGGGCAGGGGTGTTGCCACTGGCGTCTAGTGGAGAGAGGCAGGGCTGCTGAGAAGAAGCCCACGGTGCACAGAGCCACCCCTCAACACAGAATCCTTTGGCCCCAAACTTCCATAGTAAGGAGATGAAGACACGGTCAGAAATTGTCACGGGGATATTGACAACCAAGCCAGACAATGTCTTGGGATGAAAGACGTAGCAGTAGAGTTGATCAAGCCCAAGAATCACTAGTTAAACTGGTTAAAATACATGCCCTTGGGTCCCCGCGCCCACCAATGTTATTTTAGGGGTCCTTGGGTGGGCTTGGGAATTGGTTTCATGTTAACAGACACCCCTAGTAATTCTAAGTAGAAATTTGCAGCCCACACTCAGAGAAACATCGCACCAGATGATCCTTGAAGTCCCTCCACCCCATCATCTCCTGACCCCAAGAGAGAGGCAGCAGAAAGATAAAAAACATTTACCTCATCACCCACCTTTGGAAAATGCTGGTGGAGCGAAAGACCCAATTAATTAGTATTTTATAAAGAACTTGGAGATCTATTTTTTTAATAAGAAAATGAACATAAGTGCAAAGCATCATGACTACTCATTATTTAATTTAATGATTTGTGAAGATTTTGTTGCCATGGTGACTGAGCACTATTTATAAAAATTAGGAACATAAATTATAAATAATAATATTATTACAAGCAGAAGGGACTCGAACCTCTCAATCAGAAAGGAATAATTTCCAGATGGGGGGAAAAAAACATTGTTTGCATCACATATGGGGAAAGATGCTGGTGAATTTGCATTTCCACAGTTTTCTAGAGGGAAGAATCAGGTCAAGAGGAAGGCTTTACTCATATGCATTACTGTCTGTCTGGAGATTCAGGAGGCAAGGGCAAAGCTGGCAATGGTGTCAAAGAGAGCAAGAAGCAAGGGTGGGATGTCCACTCCGAGATATTAGAGTCACCCCATCACCATGTCCACCCCCACTCACCCAGTGGTACATGCCAGCTTCCAGAGGGTTCCTAGACTCTGAAGGAGTCAGACCAGAATGCCCCCATCCGGTGACGGGCAGGAAGTTGGTGCTCAATCCCACTGGACTCACTTTGATTTAATCAGTGAGTTTGAGCCCTGTGCTATAGGGCGGTTGAGGCTGGGGGAAGCGAGGCAGCTAAGGAGACTGGCCTAGGGGTCAGTGGGACAAAATGGCTGCAGCCGGATTCTACCGGTCACACTGTTTAGTGTGGGATCCCCAAGCCGTCAATCACTTCAACCAAGCAGGAGAATTGAGTCCAAGCGCTCAGCCAAGATCCCACACCCAAGACGCTGGTGGCAGAGCCAGTACCAAAACCCAGATATCCTGCCTCCCCATCTAAGCCTCTCTCCTTGGTCACAGCCCACCCGTCACCATCTTCCCAAGGTCCTGGGCAGAGGAGCTAATGCCACAGTAAGTGGCACTGCTGTCACTATCCCAGGGTTGTCCCGACAACCATCTACAAATTCGGGCTAGAATCAGCCTGGATTACCTGAAGAGATTACTCTAAGGGCACGGGAAAAGGGCAATGCGGTGCTGGATCTAGTTAAACCACTCGTTTGCGAGCAGAGGTGACTGCAGGTTACTAGTTGTCTTGATGCTCGGGATACGCACTTAGATGCTATTCCCCTAACCTGGTGCGCATCCCAACCCTGTCCGTCCACAAGGACTAAACCAAGGCACTGCTGACTGCAGGAATCCTTCCCTGACCCCTAACCACGGTTTATATTTGGGGGCAACACGTCGAAAAGCAGAGAGCAGGAAGGAACTAGCTCCGACAGCTGTCAGCATGAACCCCGAAAGAGCGGACCTCAACACGATCCTCTCGTCTACTGAATTACTTCAAATTAAGGTGCTTTTAAGGACAGGGTTAACCAGGATATAATCTATGCACTGATAGCAAATGGAATGTTTATAGAATATAATTACCTTTCCTCGCCGGGACAAAAAGAATGAGGTGTCTACAAAGCCGACGCTACGCCGAATGCTTGACACACGCCAGGCCCCCGAGACGAGGAAAGCAAAGCAAGAGTGTATTGAGGGGAGACAATGCGAAAGCACTGGAACTCCTACAGAGCTGTACTCCATAAAAAATGACCTTCTTTAAAAAAAACAAAAAACTAAGGTCGCCAGCAGTGAAATTGTGATAATACTCTCCAATTAAAACCCTAGCCAACATTTTTTTACCATATGGGTAGGGTGGTTCCCATAACAATTTGGCTCAAGAGGAAAAGGAGAAGAGGCCTCCAGAATTGGAGAGATGGGCTTTTTTCCAGAAGTCATGTTGTGCAGATGGGCCTGGTGCTTCTCCCGGCCCCCCCAGAGCCCAGGGGCTGCCGCGTAAGGCATTCGAGGAGAAGGAACCTTCCTAGTTCTCTGGTTGCAAAGGTCATAATTGATACTACTCTGGATCCAGACATATCTCCTTGAGGCTTCAGTGGTTATTCTCTCTCATATCTCAATACAGTACTTTTTTTTTTTTTTTTTTTTTTTTTTTTTGAGGAGAGAGGAGGATAAGAGTGGGGAGCATGGTGTCCAGAAAGGTCAGAATCACATAGAAAGCTGTGAGCCTGACTGTGTCCACGGTGACCTACTACCTGGAACTAACGATGCTCCCCCACCAGTCCTCCAGTCCCAAAGCGGGACAGCCTTCAGCAAAGCCATCGTACCACCTGTCACTGCCTCCCGCTTTGCAATCTGCCTCCCCGCCTGCTCTATTTATCTCTTCACCTCTCACCTGACCAATGGCCTGACGATGTCCTCCCGCTTCTTCCTGAGGCTTACAAGAAACACAACCCTCCCTGCCTGCACAGATCGTGGGGTCCCGGGGGCTACCATCTACATTCACCCCTGAAAATGTGCCATCTCCCCGTGCTCCCTCCAGACCAGTCTTCAAGCCAAGTCTTGTTGCTTCATAACTCTCCCTGCTTCTCAACTGGGTCTGACCCCAAGATACAACAGCCAGACTGGTGTTCCAGGCCTGCTTAAACCTGCACGGGGAACACAGCTCCCTAAGGATCTCCACAGCAGCGTGGCCTGGAGATTCCATGTCTATACTCTGGAAAGCTCAGATGGAAGAGTTCTCTGGCATTTGCTCATGACACCGCTCTTCCTCTCTTCTCAAATATCTGAGTGATGTATGCGTAGTGATCAGAAACATTTTTTGATGTTTATTATTTCTTCCAAATGAGAAAAGGCGGAGGTAAAAAAAAAATCAAAGCATTTGATATTTGACTAGTTCTAGGGACGAGCTGTATGGCAGGTAGAGACACCTCTCTTCTAGGACACCCGCAGGCTGTGAGGATGCCCCCACAACAAGGCGTGTGAGAAGAGGCACAGACCCTGTGCGTTTTCTTCGCAGGTCTGGCCTGAGTCCATATCTCCACAGGGCTTTGCTTCTTGACACTGAAGCTGCCACAACCGGAACACTTGTGTTTTAGGATCTGGCTTGGATGGACAGTGGAAAATATGTTTGGTTTTGTTTTCTTCAAGGGGAAGGGGGGGATGGAAAGAAGAGGGTAGATTTATTGGCTTGTTTGAGTCCCATAAATAATAATTCATCAAAGGTTAGGAAAGGATTCATTTTCCAAAGAGACACTGCAGGCTCCTTGCCCAACGTTCAGATAAACATTTATTTAGGCAGAGAGTTTATGAATTATACAGTGTTTTTTAAAGTGGGGTGGTGGGGGAAAACTATAGCATCCTGAAGTGCTTCCATGGGTTCCATGAGAACCGAATGAGGAATTCCCGTCAGGGAGGAGCCCCTCAGCCACCTCACAGACCACACATGGCCGCCCTCAGCTTCTATGGTGACAGTCGGAAACTCCCGGGCAGACCAAGTAGCAGGACTGAAATGGGGTGTGTTAAGAATGTGAGGACACCTATGGGCCTTCTCCCCTGGAAATGGAACATAAGCATCCATACCCATGGTTTTCATCGTTTCCAATGTGCACAGGCTACCAAAGGCCGCCAAGAACACCCTACAGGTCCTTGGACCCAGGTCAGGAGTTCTGCTGCAGCCAATGCCTTATTTGATGGACGTGAGAATAAGGCTAGGCCAGGAAGAAGCAGGTCAGGCGGCAAGTCTGACCCAGCCAGATGCACCCTGGGAGGGAGTCTTTCCAACTCTTGATCCTTTTCCACATAGAAAACAGGAGAATCAAAACCAGCAGGCTTAGGGGGCATGGAGCTTAGGGGGCATGGAGATAGGTCGAGACTGCTTCACCAGAGCTCTCTGACTGAGAATCTGAACACTCAACGTGCTCCAGTGGTTGTCATGAGACCAGAAACATCTTAGCACGCTCAGGGCTTACTGTAATACCTGCTGTGATCGTTTGTGGAATTAATTCAATAAAAATAAGCTAATTTCTACTCTGCTCTGGGAGTTAAGGATGCAGACATGAACAACACAGAGTCTGGAGAAGAAGTCAGAAGAAGAAGAAAAACAGAACAAAACAAAACCATTGTACTCCATGTGGTTTGGAATAAAACACACCTATGCTGAGTAGAGGACAGGGTGGGGGGGAGCAATGGTTTCTTCTGGGGATGCCAAAGAAAGTTTCAGTTAGGAAATAAGATATAACCTGAGTCTTGAAATACAATTAAAAGGTCCCCGTGTTGATTAGGGTCCAAAATGATTTAAAATCAGGACAGGAAAAGGAAGAGGGCTGGAAGGGAGGATTCAATCAGGGAAACAGAACCTAAACCGCGTGCTTCAACGAGAGAGAGTCCAACACTGGGAACCGCTTGTATGGCTCACAAAAGAGCTGAGGATCAAAAAAGAGAATAGTGAGAACCCAGGGATTGGTGACAGCTGGATCCACCCTGAAGAAAGGAGATGGTGCTCTCAGAACCCAGAAGCTGGAGTCCAACTGGATCGAGGAAACTCAGAGCCGAGTGGACCCATTCCTTACAAGGACCTGGGGAGGCAGCTTCTAGCGCTGCCCTCACCACGAGATGAAGATGCTCGGACTCAGGGCCCTGAGCCACGTGCCCAAGGTAAAATAGGTGGTGGGACGTGAGCAGGGTCTCTCTTTCCCCCAGAGATTTGCCCTTAACCATTCACAACCAAACTGTGTCGCAATATTGAGCCTTCACTAACTACATCGCTCATTATCCAGTTTTCAAAGTGCTTCCACATAATTCCTACTTTTCCATCGGATTTGTTTCCCTACCAAGCTTTCTGGGGTCTTTGTTCTTATCCTAGAATCTATCCATTGGTGACTACTTGCTTCCGGAAGTATGGCAAAGATTTATTCTTTTTGTAAAAAATTAATAACAATTATTATTTGGGATATTGACTCAGATAATTGAGTGAACATAGTTTCTATCTTAAGGAATAGATTTTATCTTTATTATGAGAATTACGTTTCTAGCACCAAAAGCAAAGGTCTTGTGAGATCCCAGGTTTGGTCGTCTTTGGGAAGCATTTCAGGTCGGTGACCCCAGATTGAAAATGTGAGACTTCATGCTAATCTAAGATGCTTTCTATTGACAAGAGTGTAGCCATTACTAGCACCCCAAATCCAGATCGTTCCAAGCCCCTTTGGCAAAATAGGTGCCTGTGTTACAGGCAATTTGTGCTCCAAGAGTTCGTCTTGGTCATTACTGCTTCTGCAGCTGATTTAAATATTTTAATGAATGATGTTATTGTCTCTGTGCCTGGGGGTCTTTTCAGCAGAGGTCGCAATTTGAAGGAGGAAAAAAAATACAGAAAAATAGCTCTAAATAAGGCAGTGATGATGGATGACTCACTTAGGATGTGCAGTGAAGCCCAAGCATGAGGCTCCTGTCCTGATGAAGGACACCCCTCCCCATCGCACAAAGGAGGGTGTTCAAAGGTACAGAGGTGAGTCATTGGAAGAACTAGGGCCATCTTCCAAGAGTATCGTCACCAGATTGTACTATCCACCAAAACTAAGGGACCGGATGGAGGCAACTCGCAAAGAGCCCATATGGTGCAGTGACATCATTACAAGCACCCAGGGTTGGAGATGGGGGGCGGGGGAACAGGAGAAAGTGAATCATTTAAATAGTCTGGAGAATTCTATTATTCAACTCAAAGAGAATATGGGCCAATGTGAACATGACTTGGGAAGTGTGACTTCTGGGTTCCTATACTAAATAGGTCCTAGTTCCAAATGTGTGAACATCTCACCAAGAAGGGTGTGATTCCAGTGTTTAAAGATGGGTATTTCTCATGCAACATGGATCTAACACTTGGGTCTGGTCCCACCTCTGATGTTCTACTGAAGCATGTTCCGTAATAAAGGAAGAACGGCGGGTAAGGGAATGGTTCACGTGACAACCTCCAAAAGGATTTCAAGAGAGTTTGGCCTTGTGCAATCTTCACTTTCCATGCTGACATTGGACCCTTATGGTCACAATACCCATTCATTCATTTGACCATGTATTTCACAGATGTGTATTGAGCACTTTCTCTGCTCTTTTTTTTTTTTTACTTTTTTTAATAATATTTATTTTGTTATATTAGTCACCATACAGTATATCCCCAGTTTTTGATGCCATGTTCCATGATTCATTACTTGCATATAACACCCAGTGCACCATGCGATATGTGCCCTCCTTAATACCCATCACCGGCCTATCCCAATCCCCCAAACCCCTCCCCTCTGAAGCCCTCATGGAACATAAGAAATAGGAAGATTGGTAGGAGATGGACTCTGGGAAACTTTCTCTGTTCTGGGCAGAGATCTGAGGATGTTGGAAATACAGTGATGAGCAAGGAGAGGACAGGGAGACAGACAAGAAAGAACACAAATCAATAAATAGCCTGACTTAAGATAGAGACCAGGGTTATAAAGAAAAATCAAACACAATAAGGAGGTAGGGCAGAGTTATAATTTGGGATATCAGGGACCTAGGGTCAGTGAGCACTTCTCTGAAGAGGTAACAACTGAGCAGGTATGGAGGGATGTGAAGGGGCATTATCCACATTTCGAAAGAAAGAGAATTCCAGGGAAAAAGGCCTTCGGTGAAAGGAGTTAGGCATGTTTGAGGAATAGCTCACATCACTACTCACTCATCTATAAGACCCCCCCAAAAACAAAACAATGGGGTGGCAGGTGAGATGCAATTAACCCCATTTCGGTGACCAAGAGCCTGGGAGTCGTGAGGCTTCTGCTCAAGGTGTGGCCACGCCGAGCAGAAGAAACAGATGTGGGCATGACAAGGAAGGCATTTCTGGGCAGAACCCAGCGTCAGAGCTGACAAAAGTGCAAACCAGTGGAGACGAGGCCAGAGAACCCAAATCTGTGCTCAGCCAAGGGTCAGGCCACAGTCACGGTGAACACAATGCCCAAGACAAGCCCAGGGTTGGAGGCCACTTGCCAGGGATTGGTCAGTACCAGGGGTTCTCTATGTGGAAGACACAGTTTCTGGGGTCAAGAGTTGGTCAAAGCATGAGGATAGGGTGTAAAGGCTTTCTCAAGAGCCTTGGGAGTCTGGCTTCCTGAGAGTTGAACTTACTGCTTCTAAACCTATGTGCAACAGCTGATGACTCCTAGATACACATCAAATTAATTTGTTCAAATAATGCTTGAAAAAGAGCGATCAGAGGTCATTTGGAAAAGGGGAAGGATACGTCCATGGAGGCTCTTAGAAGACATGACAATATTGAGAATCAGGATGTGGTAAGAACAGAGGGAAGTTATCTTGGGAGAGGATTATCTGGCCCTAAATTTAATTTTTGGATCCTCACGTAAGAGGTATCTTTCTCAACAGAATCTTTATAGACCATATCTAGATCAGCTTCTAGTGGGAAGGTATGATGTCTCTTGGGTGCATTTGTCAACTATCACTCCAAAAAATTCCAGGGTGTGGGTAGTGGGCTGACCAGTTTTTGAGCCCCACCTGTGTCAGAATCCTGCCTGTTTGTCAGCCGCCAATTCTCCCCTAAACAACTCCCAGAGCATAGCCAGACAGGGCGGCAGCCTCCATTGCCTTGGAGCCCTTGGGCTTGCTGTGGCCAGTGTAGACACGGAGAACCTAGGAGTCAACAAAGGAGGCATCACCCACTGCCTACACCCTCGAGAATTGTCACAAAGATTCTCTGCCTTGGGGATCTCATCTTAAACAATGCAAACAGTGTGAGTCCATCATAATTAAAGTTTTCAAGATTTCTGCTTCAGTGATGTTGCTCAAAAAAAAAACATAATCTCTTGGAGATTAAAATGATGAAACTAGTATTTACAAAGACTGAATGGACTCAATCCCTGGGCCTTAGTGGGACAGCTTGGGAAAGAGAAGGTAGGGAAGGAAGGACAGGGGAAGGATAGGAAATGCTTTCTGCCCTGAGAAAGTTCTGGCAGGCAGCCCTCTACAGCTAACATGAGCTTTAGAAGGTTTACTCTACAGCCCTCCACCCCAGCCATCGTGCCGCCATATTCCCTTCCGGGCTAATCCAGATCGTGATCCAATGAAAAGGTTTAGAAATCTCACCTCTATTTTCAGACATCCTTGCTGCTTCAAGAAACTCTCCTCTTCAAGTTCTCTCACTGGAAATAGGTATGTTTACCTGCAAACGTTCACCTCACATCAAGATAAGACCAGCATCGCTGAGATGAATATGTTCTTCCCAGAACTAATGGGGATTGTGTTTAAAAAAATCACACGCTTAAAAATGCATAGTGGGGACGCCTGGGTAGCACAGTCGTTAAGCATCTGCCTTCGGCTCAGGGCGTGATCCCAGCGTTCTGGGATCGAGTCCCACATCGGGCTCCTCCGCTGTGAGCCTGCTTCTTCCTCTCCCACTCCCCCTGCTGTGTTCCCTCTCTCGCTGGCTGTCTCTCTGTCACATAAATAAATAAAATCTTTAAAAAAATGCATAGTGATTAGATGGAGGGGCTGCTCAGACAAATTCGGTTCGATTTAATAAAATTTGATCGAGTACGTGCTCTGGAGTAAACCCCACCCAAGACAGTACTCTAAGTTCTAGCAACAATAGCCAATAACTTCTGTGAAGCTACAATTTAATAAGCCTTTCACAACCATTGTCTCATGGATTTATGCCAGAAGCTTGTGAGATTCTAATTATTAATGCTGTTTTGAGATTCAGAGACACCAAGTAACTTTCTCAGGGTCACAGTTACTGAAGCAGTAGAAACAGAGCCGTTTTCAGACTTTCAATAGTGTGCTCCTTCCTCTACTTTGGGTGCCGGTGTGGATACAGAGACATCAGAGAAGTGAAAGATCCGTACCTGGTTTAAATATGATAGGAATATTTTTTTATTAATTCAGGCCAGTCCGTATTGGTCTCAGACAGCCCATTTTTGACCAGGGTTGTACCTAAAATTGGCAAACAGACTTAGCAGCGTCCATTGCTGTAATCACACGCACACATGCACGCACACACGTGACAGACCTCTGCTAAACACTCTGCAGGGAACACCTAGGTAACCTGTATGCAGTCCCATGATGTAGCCTGTCCGCCTTCCTTCCTTGGCAGAGGCTTGAAGAAATGAACTCGTCCACACACACATCGGGAGGATCCACGAACTTGGACGTTGGTGGTCCTGTCTCCAGGGTTCCATCTATTCCTATGACAGTATTTATCTGTATTCACTTCCTGTGGCCATCATAACGAAGTCCCTCCAACTGGGGGACCTGAAACAACAGAAATTATGCTCACAGCTGTGATGGCCAGGAGTTCCCGATCAAGGGTCAGCGGGACCACACCCCCTTGGAAGGCTCTGGGGCGGATCCTTCTCTGACTCTCCCAGCCTCTGGCTGTTCCCTGCATCCTTGGTTTATGTCACCAGAACTTCAGTCTCTGCCTCTGTCCTCACACTGTCATCTCTCCTCTCTGTGTGTCTGTGTCTTAGTCTCCTCTTCTTAGAAGGACACCCCTTATATTGGATTGGAACTCACCCTAAGTCAGTATGACCTTGTCTTAACTTGGTTACATCTGCAAAGGACCCTAATTCCAAATAAGGTCATATTCACAGATACCAGGGATTAGGATTTTAGAAATCTTTTGGGGGCCCCAAGTCAAACCATACTCTTCCCATTATCTTCCCCCTCACCCTCATGCCAGGTTCCCTCTGAGTCATTTCAAATAAAAGCCATTTTTTTTTTCAGCTGAGAATTAGAGTGCTCAAAGATGCTAGAAGGGGAATTTGATCCCCAGAGAAAGATCCCGGAGTGTCAGGGCTCCATTCTGAACCTGCCCCCTTCCCCCAATCCACCAATTTCGACAATTTTTTTCCAGAACTTAATGAGTTTTATCTTCCAAATTGTGACATACCGATGAAAAATGGAACTAAGCATGACTAAATCTTTGCTAAAGCTGACTTCTAAAGCTTCTTTCTTAAAAAAAAAAATACATCAAGGAAATATTTATTTTGGAGGCTGACAAAAAAGAAAAAAAAAACACCTTACATTTACTCAGCACACATAACTTCCGCGGTCCTAAAAATGATTAAGTCTTGCATCCAGTATTTTTTGTGATTAACAGAGTTGTCTTCCATTCTAAATGTTGCTGTTTTTCTTGTCTGAGATTGTATTAGTTAGAGTCATGGTACGGAAAGCCAATATCCTGATATAAATGTTGAGAAAAGCATTCACTTTATCCCCTTCATGGCTATTTAAGTATCTTGCACTGATACGTTTGTATGAAATCTCTAAGTGTGCACAGCCCAAATGATATTAATATTCAGAAGTAAGTCAGCATCAAGTTACTCAAAATCTACACTGCCCAGGCAGAAGCCTGTATTTCTAAAATAAATTACTTGTAAAACGCAATGTCTCGATGAAATATTCAAGTTTAAACCCGTTTGTATTCTCAATTTTAAATACAGACCCAAACTTATGCTGTAGCTTCCCGGCCGTATCTGAAAGTGAGCAGGTGCCTTGAATCAATCAGCTGGAGTCGGCAGAGGGAAAAATAATCCCCCCATCCGAAGCAAACTGCAGAAATCCATAAATAAAAAACAGAGCTACAGAAAAATCTCGGCTACACAGGAAAAGTCTGTACATGTGCATTTAAAGACTTAGCTTCTTTTCCCCTCAGCTTGGAGATTTAAGGGTCCTGTTTTAATAAGCAAATACGCATGAACTTGGCGTTCACCAAAAACCTGCCTACGGTTGCACCCAAACGTCTGTAGTTTTTAACCAGAGTCACACTTGGGAGCAGAAAATTATGTACAGAGCAACGAGAGAGGAATTAAACAATCTTGTTGAATCAGGATTAGCTGTGCGTGTGAGTGAAAGGAAGAGAAAACCCATTTCTGTAAGCTCCTTGCCTCCTCTCCCGGGAAGCCGTCCATCTCGCTGGTCCTTGGGACGGGCACAGCCCCAACGGAGAACGGAACACCCGCACAGCGAACCACCCCCGTGTGGGAGTCCCACTGATCTGGCGTCACCTGGTGACTTACTTCCCAACGCGGGCAGCGTAAGATGGGGCGCATCTTGCCCAAGACCTCTGGGTGCCAGAGCCCCACCAAGTCATTTTCAGCTGGCTTTCCTTCTGGAAGATTCCCACCCCTTGAAATCTGAATGACTCTGCTCCTCGGGAGTCTCACTCTGATGGGCACAGAAACCTTCCCACACGTAAGTGACACGCAGCGCTGTGCCCTTCGATTCTCCCAGGCCAAGCCTGCCACTTGTGAAGAGGGAACCTGGCTTGTCACTCCGATTCTGAGACTCCGTGTTAGGAACCTTCCTCTGACTATAACAAGGTGCTGTGCAAATACGGACAACAAGTTATGCAAAGTGCTGTAAATGGGATCAACTCCGTGCAGCCAAAACAAGTTAGGACACCCTTTGCTTCATATTTTCTCCTGATTCGCTGATCCACACTTAACAGTAAGGGCAGCCCCGTGTGTTAGGCACTGTTTGCCAGACTATTTTTTTTCTAATTTTTGTGATGTTCTTCCTTTGATCCTTCTCTTCCTCATCTCCTATTTATCTCATTCTTGTCCTCTTGCTTTTATTTTGGATTCATTGGTCTCATAATTTCCAGCTCCAGTCCAGAAACAGTGGTTCTGTTCTCGGACATTCTGAGCCATGAGGCAGTTTAGGTAGAAGGAACCAGCCAGAGGGGGCAGCCCAGGCTAGGGAGGTCATGGAAGTCCTAGGCTGGGATGAAAGGGAGGACGAGGGATTGGCCATGTACCCAATAGGGTCCCCAGTCTCCTGCATTGCTCAAGCCCCTCACCCTCCAGACATGCTGAAGCCAAGTCAACAGGGCATCTTTCTGGACAGCATTACTTGTGGATGCTCTCAGGGTCAAGGGTGTGGCTGCCGATCCCACAACCCTCAGCCAGTCCCATTCTTCCCCTTCCCGCAAAGTGAACCCTTGTTAGCTCTGTTTGCAATGATCAGAAAGGAGATGTCTGAAGGGAAACTTCAGACTGGGAGGGAGGGTGAAGGCAATGAAGTTTAACCCACAAAGCAGACACAGCATGCGATGATTCCAACCCAAGGAGCTGATCTGGTTTTATTTCAGCCACACGCACACACACACACACACACACACACACACACACACACACACTCCTCTTTCTAGATTGGAACTTACATGAGTGTGAGGTCATAACTCTTTTCTGAATGTGTGTCTGTGTGTATGTGTCTATATATCAGAGAGAGAGATGGGGGAGAGAGCGCATAGTTTATTTTGGACTCCATCCCATGGAATAGCCATGTCTATTTTTAACACCCCAGATTCCCTGCCACCTTGATGAAGTTTAGGTGTTAGTGAAAAAATGAATGATTTGTCCCCCGTATGCCCACTTTGGATGAGAGACCTCTTCCGGGTCCCCCAGAGCATCATCTTACTTCTAGCATAGGGGCTACCAAATTAATCTGGCTGTCTTTTTTTTTTTTTTAAGATTTATGTATTTCTTTTAGAGAGAGGGAGAGAGAGAGGCGGGGGGAGATGGCACACAAGTGGGGGAGAGGCAGAGGGAGAGGAGAGAGAGAATCTTCAAGCAGATTCCCCGTGAGTGTAGAGCCCGGTGCAGGGCTTGATCCCAGGACCCTGAAATCACAACCTGAGCCAAAATCAAGAGTCGGATACTTAACCAACTGAGCCACCCAGGCGCCCCAATCTGGCATTCTTTTTACCTCTTCTCTCTCCCATTTAGACCGTGAATGCCTTGAGGACAGGGACCATATCTTGATTTCTCTGTCCTCAGCATTCTGCCCAGAAACTGGCACAAACAGAAGTTCAGAATATTTATTGAATGATGAGCATGAATGTGTACGAGGCCCTGACTGTGCTATTTTGCTCAATAAAGCCATAAAATCTCTCTTCTGTTATTGTCTTTAACTGTGTTCTTGGTTGAAAGGAGCCTTGTTCTAGCCGGTCAGACACTCTGGAGCAGGGGGTCCTTCTAGACCATTCCCACTGCATCCATATTCAGAGATGGCCCCCATCAGCCCTGGCCTGACCAGATATGACTGACCCAGCAGGATGAAGACCACAACACACCCCCAAGGGCACCTGTGAGGGATGAGGTGAGCAGAGCCCCTGCTCTGTCCTTGGTGGGTGATTTTTTTCTCCAAACATAATGTGGTAAGAAGTGATAGTAAACACACGACACAGGGAAACGAATCACTCCTTCTCCCAACTGTTGTCTTGCACCGGCTGCTTGAAAAGCAAGAAAGAGATGTGACCCTTTCCACGGAACCACATTTTTAAAGCTAAATGATTATTTTTTAAAATGCTAAATGATGCTAGTGCCTGGAGAGTATTAGCTTTTTTTTCTCAAAAGAGTCAACAGAAGCTCTTTAATATTTTTGGGGTACATTTTACAAAAGAAGAAAAAGCAAGAAAGCAAGGGGGGAGGGAAAGAGGGAGGGAGGGAGGGAGGGAGGGAGGGAGGGAGGGAGGGAGGAAGGAAGGAAGGAAGGAAGGAAGGAAAGAAAGAAGGAAGGAGGAAGTCCAGAAGGAACAGCAAAAGCTAGTTGTTTTCATGAGAAGTCCTTAAAAAAAGAAAAAAAAAGCCCTCGTTCAAGTCGCTCTCCGGGATGGGACTGAACTGCTTTGCCTCCAGTTTTATGAACATTAAAATAAAGTCAGACCAGTTCTGACTTCCTCTCTCTCTGAAGCCCTTCAAGCATCTCTTAGGCCACATGTACAGAATAACAGGTCATGACAATCTTTGCAAATACAGTCTAATTAGCACCAAACGGGGGGGAAATAAATCCAAAGTATGAAAGGGCGGGAAAATAAACGGCGCTCTTGCCGCACTCGGATGTTAGCATTATTTATTTAATCACAGTGCTCCTACTGAGAGAAACCCTAATTTTTAAAGCCCTTCTAATGAGCAAGAGCCCAATTTCTTCTGGCAAATTTCATCATAAAGTAGTCCTATCTCCTTTAGCCTCAGCCAACTAAAACCAAAACTCAGCCAGCAGCCCCATTCATTATCCCCAGTCTTAAAAGGAACAAAGAAAGCACCCAGACTTAAATTTGACAAAGAAGCAGGCTCACGTGACTTATCAAGATCACCCAAAGTCAAGGCCATCCAGTTCAGGGCTTTGCCACTCCAGCATCTGCTATCCGAAGGTTTTGTCTGTTTAGAATGAAGCTCCCCATTCTTACATCTTGAGTGTCAATTTGATACCCCCAAGACTGTAGGGCTCTGAGTCCACAGAGGAGTTTCCTACCCAAAATGCAATATGCAGTTCAGCCTGGAGGTCAAAACAATGCCCGGGGCCAGAAGGGGTCGTCTCGGGCTTCCATACCCCTCCTGCCATCAAACGTAACCCACCGTTTTCTCCAGCCAACCGACCGCTCTTCTGTTGAATCTAGGCACCAAGCTCAAGGTTGCCATTTTCAGGTTGGGTCTAAATGGATCGATCAGAACACCGCCCAGGGTACTTCGACTGGAGACTTTATGAACACAGCAAAAGTGTTGGTTATTGATAAGTGAGCTCATTCTGGAGTGTCTTCCCCATGCAGGTCACCAGTGTGAACCTAATGTCACCCCAATGTCAATCTAACCAAGAAGTAGACCACAGACCCCAAAGAAGTTCTTCCAGTGTGTCCTCCTTGCGCTCCTTGCTCCGTGGGGCTCTGTTGTAATGTAATCAAACTTTCTGCACCTCTTCTGGGAGCTGTCGACGATCTTGTTCCGTGCCTTATGCGCTGACATGCCCTTATCCTTGGGTCAGGGGCCTCAGCCTGTTCTGCAAGACAGTCTGGGAATCCTTTGGGTCCACCAACGTTGGAATTCCCTTTCAGCTCTCCGTCCTGCGTCGTTGTTTTCTCCAGAGGCTTCTCTCCCTTTAATAGTCTATGAAAGTCAACTTGAAGGCTAACTGAAAGACAGCTCCTGTCTGTCATGTCGGGGACCCTTTGCCCTTGTCCTCGACCCCAGCTTGCTTCTATAGAGGGTAGGAAACCATAAATGCTTGCCATGCAGAAAGCTTACGAGGTCTCAAGTCCACCAACAACAGGAGATCATATCCCCTTATACCCCTCATTCCGGGCCACACAGAACATAACATGGATGGCCTGACACTTGCTGCTTAAGAACCTTCATTTCCCACCCCCTGACCAGCCTGATGAGGGAATGATCTCAGTGCCCTGTTCCATACAGGCTTCATATTCCAAAACAGAGACCAGGATCTAGCAGAACACTTTGCCCTGTATTCCTTCACACGTGTCGTGGGAGGCCTCCACCTGGAAAGGTAGGCAAAGAAGACTGGAGATAGCCAGGGGCCACAGTAGAGCTGGGGCTACACCCATCCTTGCTCCTTGGAGGCCCACAGCCCCAGTGTGAAACCTGTGAGCCCGTGACCCCACACTGTAGTCAGCCCTGGCACCTCACCCATTAGTCCACTCCCTGTCCTGCAGTATAAAACATTTAACAAACATTAGCCTCCCTTATGGGAATGAACCTCCCATCCTGTCCATTTGGGATTCCTTCCCTAGTCCAACCCGTGCCAAGATAACCACCCCATATCCATGCTTCCATCCCCACACTTCCACCACACTGTGTACACACCCTCGAGGGTCCTACTTACCCCTGTCCTGTTGGTAGCCTACACGGGCATGTGCATTCCACGTGGTCTCCCTCTCTCCTTCCTTCTTTCTCCACGTCCTTTCTTTCACTCAGTTATTCAATAAACAAAGGTAGATTGCTCTGCTGCCACATGCTAGGCACTCTTTTGGGTGTTGGAATAGAGTGGAGAAAAAAGCAGATGGGCTCTGTCCTCATGGGACCAATATTTAGCAGATGGGGAAGCAGGGTATGATAAAAAAGAGATTGAACTATGGACCCCAAAAAATATACATGTAAATGCAATTCCTAATTCCGTGATTTACCAAAGGCAAAACTGTGAGCTATATAGCATCTTCCTTTCCCGGGTCCTTGATAAGCTAAAAACGTGCCTCTCTGTAGGGCTGAATTCAATAATGCTTGGAAAGCAACTGGCACATACCAAGTGATCATTAAATGTAACTATTTTTATCATTATGCCCATTGTCTTAAACAGTGGCAGCAAAACATATTTTGGAAGTAATAGGCATGCTTTCCTAATATATCCTATGAATGTATAAGTCATGTTATAAATTACACATGTAAGTATTAACAAATATGTATGTTGGGGCGCCTGGGTGGCACAGCGGTTGAGCGTCTGCTTTCGGCTCAGGGCATGATCCCAGCGTTCTGGGATCGAGCCCCACATCAGGCTCCTCCGCTATGAGCCTGCTTCTTCCTCTCCCCCTCCCCCTGCTTGTGTTCCCTCTCTCGCTGGCTGTCTCTATCTCTGTCGAATAAATAAATAAAATCTTTAAAAAAAAAAAAACAACAAATATGTATGTTGTTTTAATAAAGTTTAACTTTCCCTTATATTTTTAGATAAAATAAAAATATATAAATAGAAATTCTAACATGTTCGCCCATTCCATACTAAAGGATTTTGTGCCCCTATGCACAAACACCCCGCGTTGAAGATCATTGGTCAAAAATATTGAGGTTATTTATGAGCATAATTTCATAGGAAAAGACTATCTCCCAGAAGTCCATGCTTTCCATAAGTCCCTCAGGACTGTCTTGTTAATAAGAGTATTGCCCAATTCACAGAGGAGAAACTGAAATGGAATGGCCAATAAACATTTGAAAAGAAGCTCAATCTCATTAGAAATCAGGGAAATGCAAATTAAAACTATAAGGTATTCTTTCTCAATCATCAGATTGGCAAATAGGACAGAGTCCTGAAATACCAGGTGTTGGCAAGAGAGCAGGAAATGGGCATTCCCATGCATTGCTCATGGGTGTGACGAATGGTGACATCTTCTATTGGAAACTTAGTGCATTTCTACTAAAGCTGAAGCTGTGAACACCATGTGCCCTAGGACTTATATTGTCATAAGCTAAGGGCTTATTCAATTGACAATCTCATGATTTGTGTGTGTGTGTGTGTGTATATATATATATATATATATATATATATATATAGTAATATAGAGAGTAATATATTGCAATTTATGTATAAATAATGTATATAATAATATATGTATTATTTATAATAAGTATAATATACAAGTAAGTATAATATATAATTCTATATAATAAGTAGAGTATAATATAATTAATATAAATTGTATATTTTATATATATCTATCAATTATTATACTTATTATGTCATATTATGTTATAGTGTGTATAATAAATATTTACAAGGATTGCCAAGAAAACCAATTCTGTTGAAAACATAGTGTTTAAAAAACAAATTTTTGAAATTATAATCTGTGTGTTCTTTGTAAACTCACTACACTGAAAATCTAGTAATGTTCTCATAATCCTGTAATTTTGAAGCGTGGATGCTCATTGATATTTGGAGTCGCCTTCCTCCATCTGTCGTGGTATCTGAAACCGTGCTTCCCGTTGACGGCGAAGTCACAGCACTGCTGATGCCACTCGAGTTTGTGGCTGACATTCACAGTTGAAGGAAATGGGTCAGTAAAAATAAACTTTTTTCTGTTTCAAGTCCCAAACACCTTCATCGTATAGCCTGCCCTGTAGAAAGGCCTCCCACACATTTACGAGAAGGCGTAGTCAAGAATGTGCATTCCAGCACTGTTGGCGATACCTAAAAATGAAAAATACAGGGGTGCCTGGGTACCTTAGTAAGTTGACCATCTGACTCTTGGTTTTTGCCCAGGGCATGATCTCAAGGTCGTGAGATTGAGCCCCGCGTCAGGCTCTCCACTGGGCATGGAGTCTTCTGAAGATTCTCTCTCCCCCTCTGCCCCTCCCTCTGCTCAAGCTTTCTCTCTCTCTTCCGCTCCCTCTCTCTTTCCCTAGAATAAATAATTTTTAAAAAATGAAAAACAAAGAAGAGTGGATATATAACCTGCAGGATATTCATAAAATGGGATGTTTCAAAGCAAGTAAAAAAGGTTGAGTTATGCAGAGCTCTCAAACACACTATTGAGTATATAAAGCAAGGTGCAGAAAAAGTCCGTGTTCTTCCATTTATATACATTTTAAAATATGGCACAGAACAGTGCTGTTTACTGTTTATTGTAAAAAAAAAAAAATGTTACCATGAATTTACATGCAATAGCATGATAAAGCATGGGCTAAAAGAGCTCGCAGAAAATGCCTGATAGTTGTTACTTTGGGGGAAAGAGGGAGGAAAATAGAGCAATGCAGGATAAAGACATGACCTCAACTTGTATACTTGTATGCATTTCAGACAATAGATGGATGGATGGATGGATAGAGAAACAGAAAAATAGATGAGAGAAAGAGAGGTGGGATAAAGATAGAATTAGAGATGAGTTTTTTTAACCATCTGACCATTTGCCATTTGCCATTTGACCAAAAATTTTAACCATTTTCAAAATGTGAAATATTTGCGTGTGTGTTTATATGTGTATGTGTGTATAAATATGTAGATATATACACGAATTTCTGTTCTTCAGGAGTTCCAAGATCATCCCCTTTAGCAATAATTTCTCAATTTTCAGCTGTACTTACACTGTAACCTAGAGCTTTTTAAATTCCGCAATCAATCATAAAGGAAGAAAAGAAAATGAAAATAAATCTGCACAGTTGATTAGTTTGCTATTCTGTTTCTCAATAGTCCCGAAATAGTTTTTGGAAGAATATTAGAAACCAGAATTATTGGCAACAATGTTTCCTCAGGTTTAATTTTATCGCTCTATGGTAAGTTGCACGGTTAATAAAAATTGTTGCTCTATGGCAGAGTGTGAAGATTCAAGTTAGGAGGAAAATAAAAGACCTTCCTATATGGCGGTGTATTAGAAGAGGCAGAATTTCTTTGTAACTTTGTAAATGACATCAACCTTGGGAGATGGTGTGGCGCGTCCCCAGCTCTGTCGCTGCCTCCGTGCGAGGCAGTGCCTCCCTTTGAATTGTTCTCATTACTTGGCTTTGAAGCAGAATTTGGTGCCTGCTGGTACAAGGGTTGGTGACAAATATCTCAGAAACCACACAAGATAATGCAGGTGAGGGATAAATCTTTGGAATGAAACAATGTGGGGAGATTATGTAAAAGCTATTTCCAGTCCTGAAAAAAAAAAATCCGTCTGGCTAGAGAGAGCTGGCTCTGGGCGGAGCATTACACGCAGGCATTCCAGTGGGCTTTACAATGGTGACTGTAGCCAGCGGTGTCAGTCTTTTGCAAGGCACACGTTCACAACCCCAGGGTCAGAGGAGGACTTAAATATCACATGATCCTTTGCCTGCCTCTAACACTCCGATGAAGTCCATGATGGTGATGACGATGATGATGACAATAATTAAAATTGCAATGAGCCGGGCACTATTCAAGGGCCTTCCACTTCTTCAGTGACCTGGCCAAGAGACCATTTAGTCTCTATTTGCATATCTTCAATGACGGGGAGCTCATCATCTCCAATTCCTCGTTGGAGCGCAGTGCCTGGACAGTTCTCTATCCCACTGAAAATGGTGCCCCTTGATTTCCATTCACTAGCCCTAGCTCTGTCCCTAAATGAAACCCTCCTGCACGATGCCTCTTCACATATTTGAAGGCAGCTCTCACGTCTTCTCTGAGACCTCCCTCCACACCGTCCCCAGTGACAATGCTAGTGCTTGTGCCGCCTTCCCCAGAGGTCCTATCACCACCTCCTGATTCACCAGTGCTCTGAAATTGGCTACGTCTCTCAGAGGGCCCACGCTGAAGGCAATAATTCTGATGTCCTCTGGTCAACAAGACGATCACTGTATTTCCATCCCCGCAGCCTGGCTTCAGTGTTGTGTTCTTGGAGGCATGGAAGTTCCATCAATATGCAGAGGTCACATGAAAGAAAAGGATGGGTCAGACACTAGAAAATGCATTGGGGCTCCTAAGATACCACCGTCACTTGTTTGGAAGTGGCCCGAGAGAAATGGAGCTCCACCGACATACATGACCGGAGAGTCACAGTAGCATCAACATCATCTCCCCATCGATGCTGGGAAGAGTGCAAAGGAGGCCTGGATTTAGGGCGGGAGCAAGAAGACAGGTGAGTCACCAGGGTGATAAAACTGGAAACGAGGCGTGCTTAGACCAGCTCTAAGAAGGAGTTGGGAGAAAACGTACACTCGGGGTGCCACAATATAGTCCGTCCCCTAGATTTCCCTAGGGGGCACAGGCCCCTGAGACCCAGGAGGAGATGCTGACAGGACCCATGGTGAAGGGGCTCAGGGATAAAGGCGGGGAAAGCCTGTCGATGAACCAGTGTGTCTGTCCCTGGAAACTGGACAGGAGAGGCTATTAATTCAAGGGCTAAGGGGGCACAGAAGGAGAAAAAGGGTTGAAGCAGCAGAAAGAAAATGATTTTTCTTTTTCCGTGCCGAGTTGGTGGGGTGTGAGGGACCTCCGTGCCGAGACACCCAGCAGATGCTTAGAAAATGAAGTGGTACTCAGCTAGGTGAGATCTATTTTGGGGTGAATTTCTTTCAAATCCATCAAATCCAACCTGTATTTTTTTTTGTATGTAAATTTAAAATAACATCTTTGAACTATTTAAATCCAAATTCTCCATTGGGATGAGGGTTTTAAAAAAAAACCCAAAACACCTGTTTAAGTCAGATGCTAAAAGGACTAATAAAGGACTAATATAGACTCACTTTTGAGTTTAAACTTTTAAATAACTTTCTATTAAAAAAAAAGAAGAAGAAGAAAAAAGAAAGGGGGAAAAAAAAAAACCCTCCTTCCAGGAGCACAAGTGCTTATACACAACAGGCAGTCGGTGATAGCGGGTATTGAAATATCAATGTGTTTTTTCACAGGTGCTGAAAAATAAATACAAGTCATGAGAAAAGTAATGAATCGACTTGAAAACCCAGTGGGATGTTAACCTCCCGGAGTAATAATAGCACACTCTCTGTCAGGGCAGACTGCACGTCAGAAAGGTATTTGCACCCAACTTTGTTCCCGTGAAAAGCCTAGAAGTACCCAGCAGTAAGTGCTGCTGGCAGGATCCTGACAATCTTTAAAAATATCTACCCTCTGAAAGAGCTTGTCACACCAGACTTATCTCTCCTACAGACAGCCGTTGAATACGCCGATGGGCGCGGGTTGTACAGAGGAGAAACTCAGAGCGATCCAGAGGCAAGTGGTGTGGGGAGAGGGCAGAAATCACAGCTGAGGCTGACCTCCACACACAGAGGCCAATGGGGCCAACACTGTCATTTCTGTGATTTAGAGACAGGAGCACTTTGGGCTTGTCATTTTTGTTTGCTCGGAAGAAAGATGCAAGGATATGTTTCTGGGTGGGACAGGTGGTGTCAACCGTTTTGGAAGTGATCTGAAATTTGTCACTCCCTTTTGCAAGGCAGCACATCGTGCACTGGGGTCCCCAAGGATTCTTTCTTGTGGCTAGCCACATCGGGTCCGTGGGGTGTCCCCCCAGATGGTGGGACCTGAACCTTGTGAATGTCTACTTCCATGGCACCTAACACGGGGCCTGGCACAAAGTAGCTGTGCCGGAAATGTCTGTTGGATGGATGGATGGATGGATGGATGGATGGATGGATGGATGGATTAAATGAGCTGCCTTAGAAAACATGCCCAGAATGGCCAAAGTGCTCAGACGTAGGAAAGGGTTGAGTTCACCGAGGAACAGCTTGACATGAAGGAGGTGAGCAAGGACAGTCAGTGGCTCCAGGGACCATCCAAGCAGGACAGACAGTGGGACCTGCAGTGACAACTGTCAAAGGCTTTGACATTGCCCGAGTCTGCTATTCGCACCCCAGTCAGATTGCCCCTCAACTTCCTACTGCAATAATTCTAAACACAGAAAATAATGCTCAGGTTAATAAAAGAGTCTGAGCAATAAGGGCTTTTTTACCATATGGTAAAGTCTTGGCACAATTTGCATTTAGTTCTCACGACTGTCAGGGTTACTAGTTCACAGAAGAGAAATCAGAGGATCAGAAAGACAGAGAACAAAAGCTCAGTGAATCATCAGTTTCAACCAGGCTTGACCATCAGCCCATGCAAACATCTGTCCAGAGCCAACCTGGTGCCGAGCTCAAGGTCAGGACTGAAGATGAACCTTCCCGCCCTGTCCTTGTTCTGCCACAGCTGAGAGAGTGGGAGGTTAGGGAGAAAGCCCATACAGCCACCCTCGGGAGGGGGGGGTGAGTTCTGGGACAGAAATGCAAGATGCGGCCAATGCTGGGAGCAAGGCACCTCTCTCGTCTTAACACGCACACAGCTTTGAGTGATAACCTCACCACTGCCTCCTCCATCAGCCCTTGCTCTCTGGGGGATAGAGATGTCAGGACAGCTGCCTCTGACTCTGTTTTTAGCTGTAAAATGGGAATGTTAACTAGTAGCACCCCCTCCCTCCCAAGGGTTTCGTGCATCAGTGTGGATGGACCCAGGTAATCTACACTGTTCACGTGGTACAGAGCACATCATAGTCTCAGAATAGGTCTGGTATCCCCTTTGCTACTGCTTGTCTTACTTATTTCTAGTTCTTATGAGACTGTAACACTCAGAAAACAAGTGGGTCAAAAATCAAGGGTGCCCAGTGGCTGCACGACAGGTTCTGGAAGGCGTGGTCTCTGTATTTGGCAGAAGCAGACTGGACGGTCCTGGTAGCCTTTCATCCCGGAAATGGTAGTTTTGCACTCATCCCGTGTGCTCGGCAGCGTCTGAGCCTGGAAAGGGGTGTTTGGGGGGCACAGAGCCTCCTCCTATGACCCTACCAGATCCATCCCACATGACGCGGTGGGCTAAAGGCCAGATTCTGCAGCCTTCAGCAGCTGGACAACCTTCACTTCGCCAGCCCGTGACGTCTTCACCTGCGAAATGCACTAGAATAGGTAATGGTACCTGGCCCGTCACTGGGGAAAGAAAACAAGCTTAAATATTGACTGCCATGTCCTTGAAAAAGTCCTTGAAATAGTCCACGCAAAAAATAGGACCAAGAGAATGACGTAGTGCCAAATTAAAAAAAAAAATTAAAGAACATTGTGTGGAATTATTGGGCATGTTCAATGGGGGCCAGCTGGAAACCAGGAACAGTAATAAAGCCAAAGTCAAAAGGCATGTAAATGAGGAGAAGGGGGCTGGATGTGGTGGGAAGGAGGGTACGAGCACCAGGGATACCTCAGGTCTACACAGGAGGCATCAGGATCCCCACTGGCACTGGAAAAAACAGCATCAATGACGCAGTGCAAATGTGCCTAGGTCTTTCAGAATTGGGACGAAAAAACAAATAGCGAAAAGCCCACAAAGAACTGAAAATAATTAGGGAGAAGATGAGAGAAGGTAATGAGAACAGTAAAAACGTTGAATACGTTAAGGAGAGGTGGTCACGAGTAAGAAGCGAGAATAGCCAGAACAGACAAAACAATCAATTTCAAAGCCCCCAGGGCATTGTAATCGGAAAGGCTGGGTCTATGGAGGGGAGAAAAAAAAATCAAAGAAAAGCAGATACTGGAGAAATTGATGAATCACTAGGAGAAAGAAAAAAATAATCCTACAAGTATCTAAGCATATAATACAGATCACTTAAGAAGTAATGAAATTCAGGATAAAGTCTAACTTCTTTGGGATTCGATGACAGGAGATTGTGAAGCAACAGTTCAGATGTTTGGGGGAGAAAAGAGAATCAGACCTAGAAAATCCTCCTCCTCGTGTGAGTGCAATAAAAAGTTATTTATTCTCTGCTGGATGAGAGGTCAGAAGATGGATCAATACAAATCATCTCCAAAAATTTAGTTCAATAAGTAAGCAAAATCAATCATGGAAGGGAATCAAAATTAGGAACTGAATGATGTCATTGAAGAACTGGCAACAAGCATGAAAACCAATAAAACTTAGAGTGACATCCAAATTGCTTCTGATTTTTGGTGAACTCTCTCACAGCTGAAAATTTTATGAATTGAGCCATTTTTTTTTGAGAAAAACAATTTGGCAATGTATGTCACAAGTCTTAAAATATTTATACACGCTGACTCGATTAGGACAATCTAAAACTTCATTTTAAGGGCATAACTGACTTTGCCCTCAAAGACTTGGTTGTAATATATTTATTTTCTCTTGTTTTAATATTTTAATATTTTATATTTATTATGTGTAATATGTAATATTATATATAATATTTTAATATTAAAAGGTTAAACATTAGCAAAAAAAGTACAACAAAATAAGAATGATTTAATGAATTATACAGTCATACAGTGAAAATTTAAGTTCCTTTAGAAAATATCAAACATAGAATATGCTTATGATATAATGCTAGGTGGAAAATAATTAAGAAAATAATTAAGAAATAAAACTGTATTAATATTACTGCTTCTTTTTTGAAAATATACTGATGTTTATATGATTAATTGGTAGTTCACCATTCAGATAAATGCAGAGGAAAAAAATTATAAAAATATTAACTACGTTAATCCCCTTCTACTGGAATCGGGGTAATTTTTTTCTATACATGCTCAGTTTTTAAAAAATTGTTACAGCAAATTAGGATAAGTAGAAATTTTCTACACATCACACAAAGAAAAGGAAAAATAAAGAAAAAATATATTTTAAGGCAAGAGAGTACATTAGTCTTATCTTCAAACTGTATAGGAAAAAAGCAGCTAGGAGGGGTCTACCTTACCTCTTACCTGCATTCATCCAAACATCTATTTACCCATCTACTCATTCACCAAGAACACATAGATCCCTAACTCCTGCTGGGGTCTACCTAGACCTTGGGAACACTGAGGTGAAAATTCCAGATAAGACTTTGGTCTTCATGGAGTTTACAAACACGCATCCTTCTCTACAACTGTCGCAGGGCAAATAAACACAAATGAGGTTGGAGGTAATAGTTGGGAGGCTGAAGGACAACATTCGTGGGTTTGTGGAGAAAGATGAAGCTACCTTGCACGGACCTGGGCTACTGCCTGGGGACACAGCTGGAAGAAGCCCCACCGGACCCAAGGCGCATGGGCAGCAGGAGGGATTTTTTTCATTATGATAAGTGTACTCTTAATCCCCCACCCCTATTTCACCCACCTCCCCGCCTCGCGGTAACCATCCATTTGTTCTCTGTAGTTAAGAAACTGTTTCTTGGGTTGTCAGTCGACCTTTTAAAGCATTTGCAAGTCTGATATGGCTTCGCTTCCTCTTTCTGACATTGAGTAGGGGAGTAAGAGGCTGCAGACAGTGAGACAGGGATAGACTTACTGCAGACGGGGAAACCAGTGGGAATGAGCCTAAGGATTTCCCCTATACGTTCAAGATAACTCTGCAGGGCGGGTAGAGCTAGACACCAGGGCTGCAGTCTTATGACCCTGACCACTCCTCACCGAAATAGCCCACTGCTTCTATCCTCCCCTCTTCCAGGATCCAACTCAAATGCCCTTTTCCCACTACCCCATGCATGCTGGTAGTTACCCCTCTGGGCGCTTAGAGGACTGACTTCTAATTATATACCCTTCACATCAAACTATATTATCTTTTATCCAACAAATAGTTTGGGAGGAAACTCCATGACCGTCTGCCAGCTACAGTGGCAGATCACTAGGTCCAGGACTGGATCTTTCCCTTTTTGCTTGTATTTTGTTCTCTCTTATAACCATGTGTCCAGGCCATGGTAAGGACCTTGATAAATGGGTCCGATCAGTGGAATTAGGGGTGAGACTAACACCTGTATGACTCTGCAGTTTGTCCATGAATTATTCATAATTACACCGAGTAATAGACATATTCTGGGTGTCCTAATCCTGAAACCAACAGAAAGACTCACATACAAATCATCCCTCCCGAGGCAGATGACCAGAGAGGTAGTAGATCTCAAACAGCCATGCAGGCAGACACAGGCCCTGCCCTCCCAAACCAATCACATACCCATCCTTCTCCACATTACCAGATACAGGCTCTGCCTCCCTACATCAGTCATAAATCTGTCCTTTGGCACATCACTCATCCATCAGCAGCCTTTATTCCTTGTATGCAATATGCAATCTACAAAATTTTATGTAGACCTTACACCTGGGGCCACAGGGCCCAGCTCAACACATCAGGGGTTTCACCTCTTCTGTTGGGAGAAAAGAGACGCACCCACCCACATGCCCACCCACTGTCATGCACAGAGCCCTTGAACACTGGCCCAGGGGATTCCCTGTCCACATGCGTACCTTCCATTCCTGCACATAGCTTCCTTCTTCACTTTCTGATGCCTCTTCCACACACTTAAGTTGGGCTCACAGGTGTATCCAGTCTCCTTAACTGCTCCCTTCCTGAAAGTTCTGCTTCCTGGGTCCTCCCTCTAGAATCTTCTTGGAGCTCTAGATCCAAAAGTACTTCCCAGAATGGGTGAAAACAAAAATGGATGTTTACTAAATGCTTTCCAAATACCGGGCATTGCCATCTTACCACTGTGCTGGGAGGGAAAAGAAGTTTTCCTTTATTTAAGAACAACAACAACCCCAAAAGGCTAAGAGACTTGAAATAATCTATCCTATGTCACCCACAAGCAAGGAGAAGCAAAACTGGGATTCAAAAACCAGGGCTGCCTGTTTCCAAATCATATGCACTTTCCATCGAGCATGACCTCCCAAGGAAGAGGCGCCCCGAGCTCCACGCTGTGTCCCTCCCTCAGCGCGTTAATAAAAGGGAAGATGCAGAGAAAGGAGGGGAAAGGAGAGAAAGAATTTTTATAACACGTCCATTCCTCCCACCGGGGCACCCCCTACCCCAGCAATAACCAGACACCCAGGATGGGCGAGCTCTGACCCCTCTCTGTTTCCCCATTTCTGTTGTATTTCTCTTGCCAGGGCCCTCCCTGAGAGTGGGGTGGGTGGGGGTGCTGAGAAAAGCAGGGTGTGGAGCTACCCGGAGTGCCTGAGGGAGTCCTTCCCACCACGCACCTGCAAGCCCTTCAGGCTCCTCCAATGACAGCTGCTTTAGACCTTCCACTCTCACAGAAGACTATTTCTGCTGAACTTGCACTAAACAAAGACCTGGAAACACGGGTCAATAAAATCCAAACATTCATCTCCTTCGTGAAGTTTTCTGAGGAGCTCCAACCCTTCTGTGAAAACAGCATCAGCAAATACCAGCAGAGAGAACCATGTCCCATCCTGGATGCAACCAGTCTGCCAGCCCCCCTTGACCTCAGATAAAGCTGGAATGCCTCCCCGTGATTTGCCAGGCCCTGTGTGGTCTTGTCCTTACAGCTTTCCTGCCTCACTGCCGTTCATCCCATGCAAACCTTCCTTCCCGATAAATACGGAGTGTCTGTTCACTCCTGGGTGCTGTGGAAACACAGATTCCAAGGCAAACAGGCCCAACACTCTCCCTCCGTTCCACGTCCTTCCCACAGAGTGTCCACACCTGCTGTACCTGGATAAAACCTTATCATCCTTTAAAATGGAAATGAAATATTAGTTCTGTCTTTTTTTTTTTTTTAAGAGGCCTTCCCTACTTCCTACCACCCTTCCTCCAGTTGGGGTCAGGTGCCCCTCCACGGTCTCTCTTCCTCCCCATTCCATGGCACTGCTCGTCTCCAGTGTGGCCGTCTGCTCACTCACTTTCATCCTCAGCTAAACTGCAGGGTCCTTAAAGGCCAGGGCAGAGGCCGACCACCTCCTTGGAATCCCTGCTGGGTTGGCTGGCAGTGGATTCAAACTCAGGTTCTCTAAGACAAACTCATCTGCCTTTCCAAACCCACGTCCCTGATTTTCCACAGGCACCGCAGAGGAGTCGCCGAAGCTCGAAGTCGGGAGTCAAGCTTAAGCTTCCCTTCTTCCTCACTCCCCGTGTACAAACAGCCACTGAATAACGTTGATTCTGGCACCTGCATACATCTATCCACATCCCTGCCGCTGTAAGGCCACCACTCTCCTCCACATCCCCGTCCCATGGTCTCCAGGGCTCATGAAACAGCCTCCTGATTTGTCCTCCTGCTTCAGCCTTGCCTCCTGACAATCCATTGTCTACAAGGCAACCAGAGTAATCTTCTAAGACATAAACCAGATGATGTCACTTGCTAGCTTAAAGCCCATGAAGGTTTTTCCACTGCCCTGAGGATAACGTCTAAATTCCACAATGGAATCAACAAGGCCACTCAGGCCCGGCTCTACTTTCTGATCTCACTCACCCCTGGTCACTCCCCGTCAGTCTCTGACTACACTCAGCCTTCGATGAATGAAGCCCCCTGTTCTCCACGGTCTCCAGGCTGCTCTGGAAGAGGCTTCTCTGCCTGGAACATTCTTTTCCCTCCTCATCGCTTGGCTGGGTGTGAATGTCACCTCATTATCGCACACCAGTCAAACTTGCCAGGCAGTACGACGACAGAGACACCTTCTCGAGTCCTTGTGGCCCCACGGAAGCCTCGAGTGCCATGAAGTGGCTTCCGTGGGCTCACCGCAGCCCAGATGCTCCCCAAGATCCCCAGCAGGAATGCCTGCTGCACCTCATTATCACCGTCCCAGCAAATAACAGCAGCCCTGACACCAGTGTGCAAAACCAACACATGCATATTTGATCTGTATAAACAGTGCACATAATATGACATTTCCTTTCAAAACTCCCTCACCGCTCGGAAATTCAAATGAGAGCCCGTACTACCCTTGGACTGGAGACTAATGAGGGCATCATAAATATTTGATTAAAGCCAGGCCAAATTCTCGGGGTTTTGCCTCAAAAAATTTTCAGAAGCAAGTGCTCAAAGATCTCTTGACTATCGTAAGGACTTTTGGGGGGCAGGAAGAGGTGGCTTCCCTCTCAAGGAATTTTCCAGCTGTGTCTGCTCTGTACAGGCTGCTGGCTGCTCTTTCTCTTGGATATTGACAGACTTTGTATTTCTCTCAGCTTTAAAACCACCTGCCGGGGCGCCTGGGTGGCACAGCGGTTAAGCGTCTGCCTTCGGCTCAGGGCGTGATCCTGGCATTATGGGATCAAGCCCCACATCAGGCTCCTCCACTAGGAGCCTGCTTCTTCCTCTCCCACTCCCCCTGCTGGTGTTCCCTCTCTCGCTGGCTGTCTCTATCTCTGCCGAATAAATAAATAAAATTTTTTTAAAAAAAATAAATAAATAAAACCACCTGCCACTTTGGACCCCTGGTCAATGAGCTTGTGTTCGCCACTAACAGACAGTGGCATGAGAACAGGACACTGTGTTGCCTCTCCACCAGCCCAGGCTGTGGCCCCGTCACCTTGGGAAGAGGGGTTGAGCATCCTTCAGTGCGTTCTTCTGCAGATGATAAGAAAATAAATGGTTTCCAAATGAGGACCATTATTGCATACTAGAAATTGTTGAAGACAATGTAAAAAATGGGAAATATTAGCCAGCAAGCTGGGCTAGAGGCCGAGTGACTCGGAGAATTTCTTTTGTTGAGATTCTCAGATTACAAAATGGGTACTAACTTACCCCTTTGCAAAGCCATCTGTACTAAGAGATTTAATAATTCCCATAACTGGGGCCCTACAGATCACACTTTTAATGGGAGTGAAATCATGCAAACTATGGAGAAAATACTTATTGAAAAGAGAACGTTTTTCATTGTGGTGTGCTCTAAGATAGGAAATAGCAATCTAGCCAGTAATAAAGTCAAATAAATTATGATATAGCCCCCTAACAAATTATTGTGTAGAAAATAAAGTCATTACAAAAATGTCTTAATAATAAGGATGCATGACTACTATAATGTGAATTGTGTATATTGAGTACAAAGTCAAATGGTCAACACAGTTCATGTGAAATGAAGAATAAAGCACTTTTTAAAAAATCAAACACTTAGAAATCTAAAAGAAATAACTGAACATTTATCTAATCTCTGAATAAGGAAAGGATTCTTAAGATTTAAAACAAAAGAGAGATCACCAAAAATATTAAAAATTAATTTCATTACATAAAAATTTTAAAATTCTGAAGTACAATATACCATGAATAAAGTTCAAAAAAATGACTTTGTAGCAAGTCTGATTACATACAAACTCATACAAACTGATAGCAATGTTATTATTCCAATAGATAATTAGGTGAAGAATATGGGCAAATCAATCAAGTGCCCAAATGGGAAAAAAATTTTAGTTTGAAATCAAACACACAAGTAAATACATAAATAAATGATGGTATTTGTCAAATGATCAAAGGCTTTTTTTTAATGTCCTTGTTTATTTGACGGAGAGAGAGAGCACAGAGATAGAGTGGGAAGGAGAAGCAGACTCCCCACTGAGCAGAGAGCCCCACGTGGGGCTTGATCCTAGGACCACAAGATCATGACCTAAGCCAAAGGCAGACACTTAACCAACTGAGCCACCCAGGCACCCTGATTAAGAGCTTTAAAAAAAAAAAAAAATGGAACTGGTCAATGTTGAGGGAGGAAAGTTACGGACTGAGGACATCTTGATATATTGTTGAAAAAATGTAAAGAAAAATTTATAAATAGCAATTTTTAAATATAAATCAGGAGCCTTAAAAATGTTCATATCCTTTCCCATTAATTTCATTTATAGATATCTGCCCTCAAATAAACAATCCCATAAGCAGATAAAACTTTATACCCTAAGATGCATCACGAGTTAAAGTTCAGAAACTGAAGCGATGTGAGTTATTGCAACAATAATTAAACACTGGAAGGAGAATATCAATTTTAAAAGATGTAGTAGATGTGCTTCGGATCTCACACTACTTATGAAATGAACACAACACAAGGGGGATCGGAAAAAAATTCTATCTTCCATGAAACCAAGAAAGATATTTTTAAAGTGAAAATTAAACTGGCATAAGTGAATTTGTTGAAACAGGATATCCAGTATGGCAAAGATAGGAGATTACAGATTCTTCAAAGAGCAAGGAAATGAAAACATAGCAGAGATTCTCCATGGACAATGAATCAGCCTCACACTTTCTTCCCACCACAAGCTGCCCTCCTGACCTTTTTCTCTTGCATAGTTCAGCAGCATACAGCTCACCCAGAAGGAGCTCCCCCATTCAAAGACAATGGGAAACCAAAACCTAATAAGCCACCTCCACTAAAATCCTGGAAAAGAAACATGGTAAAATAAAAAGAGACAATGAATATAGCCTCAGAAAAAATGTTGATAGTAAGGCAATAGTGTGCCTTCACATTGTCCCGTTGAAAGGAATAACAGCCTCTACAAAATAAGAAATCCAGCAGAAATATAAGGACCCAATTATTAAGAAGAAGAAGACAGAATAAAATAAATAAATTGGCAGAGATCAAGTAAAAGCAGAAGAGAAAAATAAAGTCATCCGATAAGTAAAGATCATTGTGGAAGAAGTAAGTAAGAAATAGGCTCGCCACAGTAATGCTTAGGGACATAAAGGACAGGCTTGAGGAAACCTGAGCAGAATAAAATAGAAAAAAATAATACAAAGTTTAAAATCATAGAACAGAAAATGATGGGTAGACAGATGACAAAGGATGGATGCAGAATTGGTGCCTGGGATTAACGAACAAAATAAATACAACATACAAATTACCCAAAGACGTAAGATAAGGAAAACAGTTTTGAAATATATATTCGAATATACAGATGGAAAGGACCAGCAGATCCCAGACAAGTTGAGAGAGGTCCATGAGCAGAGGGTATATTTTATTAGAGTCATTAAACCTCAAAAATAAGGAAGAAATCATATAGCCAGGGAAAAAAGTCCATTCATCTTTCAGGGAAAAAAATCCACCCGTCTTTATACTTCTCCCTAAAGCATGGAGTGCTGGAGTACAATGGAAGAATATCTTCAAAGTCCTCAGAGAAAGTATGAGGCAATAATTTTATAGCCAGCCAAGATGCCCTTTTCGAATAAAGCAACAAATACCTCTTTTTTTAAAAAAAGTTCCCATTGGTTTATTTATTTGAGAGAGAGAGAGAGCCTGAGCGAGGGGAGGGGCAGAGGGAAAGAGAGAATCTCAAGCAGACTCCATGCCGACTGTAGAGCCCAACACAGGGCTCCATCTCATGACCCTGAGATCATGACCTGAGTGGAAACCAAGAGTCAGATGCTTAACTGACTGAGCCACCCCAGCTCCCCAAAAATTGCTCTTTTTTTAAAAAAAAATTAACATCTCAAAGAAAAGAGTTTCCATGAATCTCATCTTAAAGGAGCTATGAAAAGTTGCTCTGTCGCCAACCCAGAAATAAAAGAAGACACGGTAAAATAATTGGAGACTATTATATTGATTTAAAAAAAACTAATTGAAGCAAATTTTGCACAGCTGTGGGAAAACATTACTGTCAAATGAATGCATAGTCTATGACCCACGATGTTGAAGCTATCAAACAACATAAGAGGAAGAAGGAAAAGACAGTTACTTCATGAACACTTCACCATCTTCTGTTGCGAGGGTTGAAAGGTCAACTCTGTCAGGTCTAAAAGAAGTAAAGAAAATATATGTTATTTGAATGTTTGAAGCATTCACTAGAAGAAATAAAAATAACAATGTAAGTAACCAAAATCAGGTGATATGGAGAGAACAGAGGGAACCTAGGTGAAGGAAATCAACAAATACTGTCTGATGAAATAAAAATTATGTATATTCTATAAATTTATAGCTATGAATATAACTACTAGAAGAAGTGAAAGTGAGCTCACAATAGAGCTTCCAAAGTGTTAGAAAACAGAAGCACACACACACTCCAAAGTGCATACTGACCTTAAAATATCAGCCAAGGATCTGGCTGGCCCTGCTGGTTAAGTGGCCAACTCTTGATTTTGGCTCAGGTCATCATTTCAGGGTCATGAGATCAAGCCCTCATTGGGCTCTGCACTGAGCATGGAGCCTGCTTGAGATTTTCTTCTCCCTTGCCCTCTGCCCCGCCCACTCCCCCCCCCCACATGCACTCTCTCTAAAAAAAAAAAAGAAAAGAAAAGAAGAAAAGTCAGGCAAGGATAAATTCAAAATCAGAGAGATTTAAAGGAGATACGTATAACCATTTTTAATGAGTAAACAAGCCACAATGGAGATGAGCCACTCTTTAATATTTATACAACAATGAAAACACGGCAAAAGTAAAGTCCAAAAATGTAGTAAACATAAGAAGAAACAGAATAAAATAATAATGTTAGGAAATTTTAATGTACCTCCCTCATCCCATGAAAGCAATAATTTGAGTGAAATAAAGTAAGTGAAACAAAGATGGGAATCTACAATAATCTCAAAATAAAAAGGTTTTAGAAAACTAAAAACAATAAATAAAGTCAGGACATAGACCACCTAAATAGCACAAGGTAGGACTAACATATGGATCTTTAATACATCATATGCATAATTGCATAATGAATAGAATCGATTTTTATGCTTATGTAACAGGGTTCAAAGTCGCAACAACAGAAGCTGCGTCTAGATGATTAAGCAGCAAAAGGAATTCATTCAAAGATTATCATCGTTCACAGAGCTATGAGCTAGTCTGAGGAAACACAGCAGGTGACGTGCCTGCAGGAAAATTCCCAACATCATTACTCTAAAGTCGCCTGATGAGGACATTTCCTTCACCGCTGCTTCAAATTCCACAAGCAGCAAAGCCCCTTCTGTCCCAGAAACTTGACCCTGCTCCACTTGCTGTTTTAAATCCCCCGGTCTGCTGCATTCAGCTTCTGTCCTTCACATTTCTCAAGACACTCACTTCCCCATGCAAGTGTCGCTGGGATGAGTCTGCTTGGTGGAGTCTGAGCCGGATGCCTGAGTTTTAGCTGCAAAAGGAGCTGGGAGAGCTAATTTTAGGAGTCACACAACTGGTGGGCTTGACTCAGAGGGCTTAGCACACCCGAGCATAGCAAAGGTGTCCTCAAATGTCGTGGCAGCCAGAGCACCTGGCAGACATCTGCCCCAGCGGACAACAAAGCCTGTCCTCGGGAAGAAGGACCATGCCTTCTTTTCAAAGTCCCGTGGAATGTGTACCGAAAATGTTAGTACCCAAGGGGCCACAAAGAAAACATCACCAAATGTTCTCAGAGAGCTATAGCTCAGGGGGTTTCCCAACACAAGGTCGTGAAAATAAAAATGGGAGCGTGGAAAGGATGCCACCCAACCTGGAGACTGAGCAAGTAAAACACACACACACACACACACACACACATACACACACACACACACTTCCTCTTAAAAGAGGAAGTCTCCTTCCTGGTAGATCATCTTTCTAACATAATTACAGTTACACAAACACTAAGTACCTAACCAATAGTCTATTGTTAGAGTCACATTCAGCGCAAAATGTCTTAAAATAATTATAAAAATTTAGTATTACTAAGAAAAATGAATAAAAATACAGGAAGCAGTAAAAACTAATGAAGTACTATATGTTCGTTAACGGAACATAATAAAAAAATTGCAAATGATCAGGAAAGGTAAATTCTTCAAAATTCTTCAAAATTCTTCAAAATTCAAATATATATATATATGGCATTCAACCAAAGAAGAAAAAGATCAGTGCAAGAAATGGGAGAGGAATAAACTCAGACAATGGGAAAGAAAATTCTAAAAACACAGATTAATGAATTTGAAACAGAAAATGGTAGGAAGAATAAATACACCCAAGAATGTGTTTGACAGCAACAAAGATTAAAACAAAAAAACCTAAGCTAATCAAGGATAACATCTGAGAGTAAAAATACCTAAATAAAATATATTACAATTCAAAAAATAACCAGAAAAAAATGGAAAATGAGTGATAAATTTGCTTAAAGCAAATAAACTTGAAATTCTTGATGACATGGATGATTTTCTAAGAAATCATAAATGAGGAAGTGGACCCCAGATGGATAGACTGTCTCGTGGAAATAACGTCGAAGAGGAAACTGAAGACTTCTTTAGAAAGCTGCTCTGGTGAAAGAGAGAGTGCTACAGGTGAGCTCCTTCGGATCTTTAAGGAATGGATTATTTCTACCTGCCTTGTTCCTCGGGAGCTTGGGGAAGGAAGACAGGCTTCTAAATTCCTTTTGTGAAGCCAGCCTAACATGGATTTTTAAACCTGACAGAGAGGATAAAATAAAACTACAGACCAATCTCGCATATGAATATTGATGGAAAATCCTAAATAAAATATTAGCAAATAGAATCTGGCAGCACATTAAACCGGTCTGAAGATGGGAATGTGAGCACGAACTGAGCCCCCCTCTCCCTGCACCCGATCCGCAGAAATGATAGTAAAGCTATTTTTAAAACAAACAAATAAACGCACGCCCGGGAAAATAAAACGGGGCCCTCTCAGAATGCAGAGCAGCCAGAACCCCCGACAGGAGACGCAGCCTCAACACGGTCACTTGAACATGTTCCTTCCTGAAATGCCACTCACTCAGATGACAGTGAAGTCATCGTTTTAAGGCAGAAGCCCGCAAGAAGAAGGGAGGCATGTATTCGTTTCATGGCTGTACGGCTAAGCCTCCGAGTCTCATGACTCAACACAAAAGAAGTGTATTTCTCCATCACGAACAGTGCTGCCCATGACGGTGGGAGACTCCACGGCCAGACCTTCAGGGACCAAGGCTGCTGGGGGCTTCGTGGAGTCACATGACCCCCCAGGTGGTCCCAGGCTTCAGCACCCAGGGGGCAGAGGAGGGATGAGAGAAGGGCACGGGCTGGGAGCCAGGCACGGAAGTGCGTACCCTTCTGCTCGCCCGGACTGCTGCGGGTTACTCAGCCCCAGCACCCCAGCCACCTGCCGGGACGGCTGGAAACACACGTGCCCGCAGGTAAGTGTGTGACTACCTGCTGAGTCCCCAGCACACTCCACCCTTCCGGGCAGCAAACAGCAACCTCAGGTGCCATTGCAAACCTAAAGTACGCTCAGCCACACCCCCAGGAAGCCAGCCCCCCGATGCAGTGCGCCCGGTCGGACCACTGCCCTGAACCCAGAGTCCAGGGTGCACGGTTGGGGCTCAGGCTCCCCCATCGTCAGGTTCAGATGTGAGAGGCTGCAGAGAGCAGGCAAGCAGGCGAGTTCATGCTGCAGAGGGCCCAGAACGTGGTGAGGCCGTCTTAGAGCCATGACTCAGGGAAGGAGAGCGGAGATTCGAAGTCCCTGCTCAAGAGAAGCTTACGGATTCACTTCCGAGCCAGGCGAGGAAAGCTTGCATCAGAAAAGTTATATAAATACAACTAAGGGAAGGCGGATTTTGTTGTGAGGGAATGGAAATAAAACACGCAATTGTGGATAGACTCCAAGTCTGACGATAAAGTTCTCAAAGTGACATACGAATGAATAGAATGCACAAAGCAAGACAGGAGACCGCTGTAAAAAACAGGTGGTTATCAATTACTAATAGGTCTATATTACACTAATTCATAGAGCGCTGTTAAACAAGAAGCCCTGAAATCATAAACTAGAGGACTGTGACCCGAACTCAATATTTAAGCTGTACGTGGGACCCATGTGAAGACTGACCTTGGGAAACAGAATGGGAGCTTGAGTCCTTCAACCAAGATGCAGTCCGGAGAGATGAAGAGCTCGAAAATACTAATGGAGATTTAAGACCCTTGGAGAAATACTGAAGACAGGGCTGGCACGTGGGAGGTCTTCAGTAAATTCGTGATGCGTCAATGAACAAGCCGCCATGTTCTGCTCCCACGCTGGCTTCTGCACCAGACTGCACGCACCTGCGGAATAATACGGATCCTGTGCGTGTTGGCATCCCTGTCACCCGGTACACACAGCAGGGTGTCAGGGAAGAGTGCTGGGTTCATGAGCACTGGGACATATATTTATTTCTGGTGATTACAGTGCATACAGAGAGGTAGAACCCATAAATCGAGAGTGTGGCCTCCCTGCTCCACACATCACGTAGGTGGCGTTTACAGAGAGCTTCCTGCAGGTCGGGCGTGTCCCACACGCCTTCACACGTTAGCTCTCTTACAGTTTTTTTTTTCTTTTTCTTTTGTCTTTTTTCTTTCTTTTTTTTTTTTTTTTTTTAGTATTTTACTAAGGTAAGAACACTTAACACAAGAGTTGCCTTCTTAACAGCTTCTTAAGCTCACCATGTGGTGCCGTCGTCCACGGGCCCACTGCTATACGGTAGCTCACTAGCTATTTTAACAATCCTAAAAGGCAGAGCTAACATCATCCCCACTTTATTTTTGTTTTAAGATTTGATTTATTTATTTGAGAGAGAGAGAGAGCAGAAGGAGAGGGAGAAGCAGACTCCCCGCTGAACAAGGAGCCCGATGCGGGGCTCGATCCCAAATCCCCAAGATCACAACCTGAGCAGAAAGCAGACGCTTCACCGACTGAGGCCCCCAGGTGTCCCATCACCCCCACTTTAGGGATAAAAACAGCGAGGTGCGGAGAGGTTGAATAAATGCCTCCTTGAGCAAGAAGTTTAGAGCAGACGTTGAATCAGATCCCTCCTCAGCAGACCCTTAGGAGCGTAACCATGTTGCCACGCGGAGCTAACCAGCACCCCTACATTCTGTTCACTTTATTTTTTTAAAGATTTTTTTTATTTATTCAACAGAGAGACACAGCAAGAGAGGGAACACAAGCAGGGGGAGTGGGAGAGGGAGAAGCAGGCTTTCCGCTGAGCAGGCAGCCCCATGTGGGGCTCGATCCCAGGACCCTGGGATTATGACCTAAGCGCAGGCAGACGCTTAATGACTGAGCCGCCCCGGCGCCCCCATCCTGTTCACTTTAGAACTACACTGCCCGATACCGCTAGCCACATGCGATAGTCACATGTAAAGTAATTACCATTGAACAGATTTTTAAATCCAGTTCCTCAGTGGCACCCACCCCGTGTCCCCTCAGTAGCCACGCACAGTAGCGGCCACCATACCAGATGGCGTAAATAGAGAACTTCTTTGTCCCAGAAAGCCCACTCGGGCTGCGCGGCATCAGAACATAGATCCTTCAAAGGCAAAGATCATATCACACACATATCAGAATTTTTGAGGTGGTGTGAAAGTGTCAGTTCCAATAATTAGCACAGCAGAACCCCTTCGTAAATATCACACATCCATGGGCGAGGCATGTCCTCGCGTCCTAAGGCGGCCAGACTAGCCTGTGGCTGTAAGCAAGCACTCATACAGAGCGAATATCCCCCGAGCGCCGAGGGAAAGGCTCCATCCCGTTATACCACACGAAGAGCCAGCGTCCTTTATCTGCCTAGTCTACCCCTAATTGGGGATGTTTACTGTGTTCTTTGTTCATATGGATTGTTCCTCAGTAGATATATTTGACTATTTAGTCTTTCTGAACGTTCAAAACCCCAGAGAGAAAGCTTGCAGTCAGGATCTATTAAAGATGTTTGCAACACTCAAAGCAAAGTTTTCCAAGACTGATTTGATTTTCTTGAGGTTTTCTTTTTTTCGCTAGCTGTTTCAAATCCCATAACGTTCCGATGGATTTCCAGAAGCCTGTTGATCAAGACCTTCGTCTTCATTGGCAAAAGCCAGAGACAGTTTCAACGGTCCACCCAAGTGATGTATATGAAGGTCCTACTATGTGCCCGCCCTGGGTGAGCCCTGGGGATTTGAAAGCTTCCCACTGTGTCTCTGGTCTTGTGTCAGGAATTGGGCATCTGGAGGTGGTCCCTGGATATCCAGGGGCTCCCCAACTTATGGAAAAGAGGGCATACAAATACCTATTCATTCTTTCGTTTGTTCATTCTAGTACTATTTATTAGGCACCAACTGTATGCCAGGTACTGTGCTAGGCAGTGGGATACTGGGGGGGGGATCCAAACAGCTCAGATTCCTGCCTTTGTGAGAACACAGTCCATAAACTAACAATATATGGATATATAATATGTCATATGTCAATAAGTAATAGTAAGCAAAGAAAGCAAGCTATGGCAACAGAGGGTAGTGGTCAAAAGCAGAATTTTCGACAGAGTGACAGCAGAAGCTCTCTGGCAGGGTGGTGGGAATGTAGCAAGGGAGGGAGCCAGGAGGACATATTTGGGGACACACAGGGAGGAGCTTCCAGGGCGGAAGGACTGGGGAGCCAACAGCCTTGCAGTGGGGTAGGGAAGGGGGGTTCGGCATGGGGTGGGGGAGAGATGGAAAGAGCAAGGAGAGGACAGAACAGCAGGGCGTGAGGTCACAGATGCCATGGGGCAAAGTGAGAGAGGAGCTTATGGGTATTGGAAGGACTTTGGAATTCATTCCAAGGGTTCAGAGCGGAGTTGTGACCTCATCAGACTCACAGTTCAGAGAAACCTCTCTGAACAAAGACAGACATAAGCAGTCAGGGGTGGAAACAAGGTATTGGTTGGAAGACAACGACAATCACCTAAAGGAGGGGTGGCTGTGTCTTGGGCCAGGGCGATGGGAGCCCTGTGGTTTGCCGCCGTGAGGTTGGGGAGGAGGACAAAGCGGTTTGGGGGGAGGGGGAGGCGGATAAATCCAGGACCAGGAGGGAGTGCTGCTATGGGAGGTGTCAGAGACACACAGAGGGAGGACATCTGAGGAGGGTGTCCAGGGTCTCAAGGAAAAGCGAATTTCTGATGAATAACACACTTTTCTAGTATAAGTATGTCCCCTGTGGTATTTGGGATATACTTACACTAAAAAAGTATTTGTTATTCATCTGAAATTCAAATTCAACAGGCTGTTCTGTGGTCTGTCCTGCAGTCCGAGCGACCTAGGGCACAAGAGCAGGGCTGCAGGTCACACCTGAGCTAGAAGAACGGGCAGGTCTTGGCCATGTGAGTAAGGAAGAAAGGAGTCCCAGGTGAAGAGAATCACACCCACCCCTTCTCTGAATTTCTGCGGGAGTTCCGGAGAGCAGGAGTCGGTCATCTGAGGAAGGGGAAGAACAGCACACAGCATGCCTCCAGAGCCGCTAGAAGTCAGAAGTCAGATCAGGGACCGAAGATCTAGGGAGGCAGCCTAATTGCAGCTTCAGAAAGAGTTTTCTCTCAAAACCTGCAGTGTGGACGGTTCATGGTCATTGCTCACGATTGAGAGGGCAAGATGTCCATCACCATTCTCTTCTAATCTAAAAATCTGCTTGTCTAACCCGAACCGGAGCTTGAGAAGTTAGGGGTTCGTCAGTAACCATGATCATTCTCGCACACTCAGTGAAGGTCCACCATGTTTCCAGGGCTGCATCCGATGTCTCGTTCAGGTTCCCCCAGACCTGCCCAGCTTCAGACGTCCCCACCTGCCTCTTCCTACACTGCCTCCCCCCAACCCTAATCCCCCACCCCCACCCTGAGAAAATGGCACCAACAATGTGAGAAAGGAAGAGCTCGTTGAGCTGTACAAATTACCTGAACAAATGTGCAAAGAGAGAAATGCATGTTGTGATCCAAGGGACAATGAAGAAATCAGTCTGATGTGAAAAGAATACAGGAGAGAATGGGAGCCATTGAGCACTGGACTCCCACGCGTCTGCTGCAATGGGAACTTTGGAAGACCTTGAGGTGGGAGAAATAGATAGAACAGCAGGGAGGAAAACCAGAGAAACATTCTGCTTGCCGGAGCCTATTCACAGAGGTAGCCAGGGGTGGGAATGAGAAAACACCCTGCCTTCATGAGATTTTTATTAAGAAGCAGAAGAAGACGTTAAATAATGGCTTATTGGAGTGCACATCCTCGGCAGGGAAACAACCAATGATTGCAGAGAACTATATTATTACTTTGTGTTTGCTTATCTTTTTCTCTCCTTACCTGATAATCATCTGTAGCTCTATCTGTCTTTTTAAGGACATGTAAGAAAGTAGAGAAGGTTACAGAGGACAGTCAAAGAATCGCATATTATTACCTGGCTTTCCAGAGCTGACTGTGCAATTGTTTGTGTTTGATGAGATAACAATGAAGATAGAATTGTTCAAAGCAAATGCTGCTCACATTCATCGAGCCTTACCTTGCTGCCCCACTCTCACATACGGCCGCCCCTCCCACCACCAAAGGCTCTCGGGGACACCAGAGCCACTGCCAATGAGTGACTGGTGAGAGGTAAAATCCTTTTCATTTTGACATCCATGCCCACTGGGACCAATGAAATTTCTGTACTAATGGGGTGGTGCTAATTTCTAGGTACCAGGTCCCTACATAGGGTTTCCCCAGAAAGCCCTGTCGCTACACCCCTCCATAGCTTAAGTATGCTGGTCCTTCCCCATGAGACACCCTCCTGCCTTCCCCAAATCCACCTGCGCTCCTTAAACATCATTCCTCTCTGCGATGCTTTCCTCCATCACCCCAAGCATATTTTTTCATTGCCCGCTTTGTTCCATGGATGCAACACATTTCACGCACACAAGGAAATGTTTCCACTTCTTTGTTTCCAAGTCTTCCTTCCATTCGCTCGTGAGCTCCCTGGGGCAGGCATCACAGTCTCTGTACTTCCGGAGGCACAGAGTTACCACTCCTTGGATTTTTGCCCAGTAAATAAATGAAGAGCAAATCTAAGAGTTTACCAGGAGTAGAGGAAGAGTATTACTTTAGGATCTCTCTACGTGCCATGCGACAGGCTCTCTGTCTTTTCCTTATAATGCTACTGGAAGCCTTTGCATCTCAGAGACTCCTGCTGATGCATTTTGAGCCAGATTGCAGAGGAGAAACCTGTACCGTTGCTGCAGCGAAGGGAACACGTCTGCATGAGAGTCCCTCTATATTGTCTCCAGTTTCACCTGGAAGGTAGTGCAGCCTAGTGTGAAAGACCGTGGGCTATGGAGCCCAAACACTGTATTCAAACACAGGCTCTCTCGCTACAGTGCTGTGCAGCCTTGGAGAAGTAGCTTCCACATCTCTGAGCCTCAGGTTCTTTGTCTGTAAGAAGAGGAAAATCAAAGTATCAACTTTATAGACGAATAAGATGAGCCAACAAAGGTAAGGCTTAGCGCATCGCCTGCTGGGACAGTGTCAAAATACTAGATGTTCTAATTGGTGCCATCTTTTATTTTCATGTATGCGTTTTCTATTGATTAATTCATCTTTTCAGCAAAACCGCAGACCTAGCTGCGTACTGCACAGAAGTCATCATATGCAGAATGGTTTTCATAAACCCTTGCAAAGTTCTTGGGCTCCATCCAGAACCTCTTGCCCTACTCCCTGCAGCACTGCATTGCCCGGACCCACTCCCTGTCTTTTGGGATCCCAATCTCACAACTTCCCCTCCACGGATGGCTCTGCCCTTCCCAGATCTGATGACTTATCCACTGAATGGCTTTGACTTTCTGGTTTCCAGTCTTGGTCACAAGATTCATTTGGCTGCTTCCTCGCCCACTGTAATGCCCCCAAGTGTTATGTCTGCTCTAGTCCAGGCCCTGAGACCTTCCACCGGGAGAAAAATTTAGAATAGATTTCTTATGCGATTCCTTTCAGATAAATGAGGAGGTCCTGAGATGGAGAATGTGACTGCTCCTGCGTTCTCTAGAGGTAAAACCATCTTTTATAGATATATAAATACGGATAATCTTTTGGAATAGAGATAATCTTCTGGAAGTGATCTTCCATAGTTTATCTATAGCTGGGTTCATGGGCGTGGGGGAGGTGGAATGTGGCGTATGTACAGCAGACGCTGGCTAGACACCGTTCCAGTTACTCACCGTTGTGTAACAAACAATTCCAGCAACACATTAAAACAATAATTTATTATTTTTAGAACTCATGGTTCTGTGGGTCGGGAGTTTGGAATTTATTTAGAATATATAGAGAATATTATCTATGTAATATTATCATAATATCTCTTTAGGTCGGTCAAAATCTTACCTCCAGAAATTGTAATTAGATTAGGGAGGAAAAGAAATCTTTTTTTTTTTTTAAAGATTTTATTTATTTATTTGACAGAGATAGAGACAGCCAGCGAGAGAGGGAACACAAGCAGGAGAGTGGGAGAGGAAGAAGCAGGCTCATAGCGGAGGAGCCTGATGTGGGGCTCGATCCCATAATGCCGGGATCACGCCCTGAGCCGAAGGCAGACACTTAACCGCTGTGCCACCCAGGCGCCCGGAGGAAAAGAAATCTTAACTCAGATTATATTTATTAACAAGTAGAAATGGATTCTTGGCTTGGCAACAACGACCATCACCAGTTAACACGTAACCAGATGTGTACATCAGATTATGCAGAGTTGTTCCAGAAACCAACCCTGCATTATTCAAGGAATCCAGAAAGAATAGGCGATGGAATTATGCTGATTTTTAAATATAATTTTCCAGCAGTTTAAAAAGAATAAGTTTTTCATTTAAAAAGCCAGCAGGATCTGCAGGCAACAAAGTTCTGTTTTAGTTGGAAATCAGTGGGTGGGAATATAAAGCCACTTTTTTTTTTTCCTAAATGGAACTAGAGAAGCAGCAGATCTAACAAGTTGTAATCAGCCAAATTTCTTTTTTTATATAAATATATGAGTAAAAAGTTGGGGCTTTCTTTTTACATTATATTTTTTTTAATTCAACATAACAGTAGCAAATCACCTTTGCTACTCTCGGTTCCTTTTCCTGCATAAAAAATCTTTATTTGGACAAGATCAAAAGAAACTCATCTGAAATCCCATGAACCCTGGGAGATCAGGGATTTAAGAGGACAAAATAGCCCATGGCTATTTGCATATGAAAGTAAAGGGGTATGATTATCTACTGGTATCTCACCTGTTCCCATTCCGTGGTGACCTAGGTTGGGTGGCTGCGGGGCACCAGTTCCCTGGGCTGAGGCTAGGGAAGCTGTCAAGCCAGGGATGGGTAAGATGTGGTTGGTTACAGCAAGTGGCTGAGAGTGGCCTGAGCCAGGGGTGAAGTATAACCAGGGATGTGAAAAAGGCACCTGGGGCTCAGGGCCAGATAAACAGTGTCACCCAATGGCTACAGAATAAGGACTGGAAAGGTTCACGTTAGCCTACGCCCCTCACTCGCCACTATCCTTGGACCAATGACTAGACCAATTTCTTCACCTACAAAATGGGGCTTACGATGCCTACACATCATTTGTTTGACGATCAAGTGAGGAAAATGCGTATGAAGGGCTTGGTTGAATACCCGGCAAGTTGGGACATTCAACAAATGATCTAAGAGACGGTGGCCAGTCTGAAATCAGCCAATGAACCAATAGCTCAAGATCCAGCTGAATGCCCTGCCAGGCCACGAAGCCAAAAGCAAACTGGGAGCATCTCTGGGGTGTTTCTAACGCACCGTTGTTGGGTGGGGGGTTGGGTGCTGTCACACCCAACAGCACAATGGCCTCAAACACAAAGGTGCCTTCTTTTATGTCACAGATCTCTTCCCCCTGTAGCTTGTGTGCGTGTCCGTTTTTGTGTGTATGTGTTGATGTGTGTGCATGTGTGCGTGCATGGGTCAGGGGAACTATTTAATAAATCTTATCACAAGTTCACTAAGGTCCTTTGCCATAGAAACCCTGAAGTGAATCCTTTGGAGAAGGAAAGACTCTTCTGGCCAAGTAGTTATGCACAGCCTACTTTCTCTGCGGTGCACCTTTCCGGGTGTGCTCATTTTTACGACAAGGCAGTAAAAAGCACGTGGACACTCGTGTTAGAATATGAGGATGAAAATGCTGGCTCTTCAACTTAGTTAAGGCAAGTGCCTTAACCACCCCAAGGCTCGGTTTCCTCATTTTTGAGTGGGGATTACGTCAGCTCCTATATTACCATGTTTTTATTAGGATCAAATCCCTTTCTCCCACCTTCCATAAAATTTGTCACCAATTCCTGTAGATTCTGCAGCCACCATGGGTGAGAAAGCCGTGCTTCCTCGCCGTCTCTCACTGCCCCTTCCTGCTTCAGGCTGTCACCCTTGCATGCTGTGCTTTCAGTGACAGCCCCCGCATGACTTCTTTACCGCCATCCCTGCTGCAACTGCAGGGAATCCCAAACACCATCCAGACTTAGTGTGAAAGCCTGGAGCTTTCTGCAGCCTCCAAGGCCAGCCCTGACCTGGCCCCATCTTGCCTCATCTCAGTGTCCTTCCAGAGTTCCCCAAAAGCCATCTACACAGATCTTCTCCCCGCCGCCCATCCATCCAAAGAGCCCACACTCTTTCTGGTTACTCACACGTGTGCTTTGCATTTTAAAAGATGAGTGGTTTACATCCATTACACCAAACACACCAAGGCTGTCCGGGACTAGCATCTTTTCTGGTTCTGTATTTCTGTGTGCCTAGCTAAGTTTTGCACCTAGTAGGTGCATAATACGTGCACATTAAGTGCTAAAAGAGAAAACCCAGGTCACTCCAAAGGACAAACATCTTGGTGCAAATTCCAGATTTCTTGAGTTGAAAGTTACTCATCCAAGAATCTCCCAGGGAGAGATAAGCAAGCCCTACTCCTTGAGTTGTCTATAATTAGACTATGACAAATAGGTTCAGAGAATGTCATAAAGAGTAATCTCTTTGTGAGCAGAAGTTCTCTTGTCCTTGAGGTACTTTCTGTGTCACTCTAATCTTATATTCTAAAATCTTGGATATATTTCTGTCAAACGTAGGCAACTCTTGATTTCCTTTGCCGTGGGTGGAAGTAGAGATGTGAGCAGTCCCAAACATCAGAAAAACCCACAATTATATATGTTCAGCTATCTGACAATTCAATTACATTCAGCATGATCAGTATTCCCTGCTTGAGTTCCTAACATGTGCAAAGTGCAAAGCTATAAAATTTTTTTAAAAAAGAAGGGGGATGGGCAGATACAAACGCAATAATTATCCAGCTTGACCAGACTATGTGGTGCTAGTGAATACTTGTGGGAAATGCCACTGCCAAGGTAAATTAAGGTGGGACAATAGAAAGACTTGAATGTCAAACTGAAGGATGATGGAGTACTAGCAGGGTGTCCGTGGGTCCCATCTCTCTTAGCAGACAGTTGCAGGCATTACACCTTTGCAGTGTGACCTCTGCTGTGTTACACCAATAAGAGTCAAGGCTTAAAAGAAATCGTGTTCAGGTCTCCACTTTCCTTCTGTCCTGAGATGGAATGACCACAGGTCAGGTTCTTCCCAGCTCCACGGTCTGGAGAAAATGCTGGCATCTGAAGGAGTTGACCTTGGATGCTGGGTTCTGAGAAGCACTTCAAACCCTCCAGGGATAGAAGCCCAGGGGATTCTTGCAGAGCAGGAGTGAGAAAGACCAGGAAGCTGCAGGTGCCTGGTTCAGTCAACAAACACAGGGCGCACTGGGAAGAGACCTCCATTTGCAGCAACAGACGTTGCCTCAAACTGTGGCTGCCGGTTTTTTCCTTTGCAGCTTTCGATGCATCATTAACTCTCTGTGCCTCTAATTATTCATCTGTAAAATGGGAGAAAACAACATTCCTGGCTTAATGGAGATTTTTTTTCCCAAAAACAGTGCCTTAAAAGAACTTACTCCCATTTACCAATGATCAATTTCTCAAAATAAAAAAAAGGGGGGGGGGAGGTGAAGGTAAATCTGAACTCAGGATCTATCACTACAATTTCCACCCGGACGAGCATACATACAGCAGTAGGTCCAGGCTAGGAAACATCCACGGGGAGACAGTCAGGGCCCCACAAGACCAGGATAACTGTATACGATGATGAGTGCTGCTTAACTCCTGGGCTTAGCATCTTCCAGACCAAATCAAGGCTGCTGCATGAGGGGAGCACGGGAGGGTTCGTTGCGGGTTGAGATCACAGGACAGATGCACGCACGACTGCTCTGTATTCTGCAGAGCCCCATACACTCTGAATGACTGATCATCATTACTGTTACCCAGGGTTTAGTCCCTGGGAAAGCATGTGACTATGGCCCCTCTTGCAATTTTCTCATCTCTATATTTACGAAGACTTATTTACCTAAGCCCTATATATTGCTAGAGAGGACGAAAGGCAGTTTAAAACAAATACAGCGATGGCACGTTCAGAAAATAAAATGAAACTGAAAATAGGAACAAGAAGAAAGGAAAATGCCATTATTTGCAGTATGTGTTCATACAGTTTCTGGGCCAAAACCTCCTGGAGGCCAAGGCAAAGAGGAAAACATGAGCAATCCCTTACTTTCGTTACCAGAACAGAAGCTGGCTGTTTTTGGGTGACTCTTTTCCTGATGCTAAACTCCGAAAGGAAAGTGTGCAGGGATTCCATGGTCAGAGGTGAAGTCCAGGAGTCCAGAGGAGCCACTGGGCCTGGGAGGGGGAAGGACGCAGGTGGTAGGAAGAGCTTTCGGGGAAAGGTGGGCTCAGGTGGGTTGAGGATGACCGGAAGCAGATCAGGAGAGAAGGGCATTCCGGGAAGGGATCCAGTGGGTGCAGAGAACCAGGGGTGAGAGCCCATGCTGCCTGCCTGCAGAAAAGGGACACGCTCAGTCACCGTGGCAGCTCACTGAGTCCACTTGCACGCGTGGGTACCCAAGAATATTTGTGTCTGGTGGAAAAGCCAACGTAAATATGAATAAGCCAGCCAGAAAAACAAAGCCGAAGGACTCGTTAGCTTAGAAGTTCCACCAGGCTACCATGTCCGCCGCTGCGATGAGTGTGTCACTGAATGATGCGGTGTTCCCAGACTGGAAGCTGAGACATGCTGTGCCTTTCCCTTGCTACAATCTTTGTCTAAATAGTGCCAAGCAATATGGCTCTTCCTGGAATGTTCCAGCACCTTAATGCTCCCCCAGCAGGCATTGATATCAGTAAACTCTCAGAGGGGAGGTGACAGAAGACTCCCTCCCAGGTGACAAATCCAAGCTGACTTTTTGAATAAGAGAAACTGAAAAACTCCCAAAGCACCTTGCTGATTAGCTAATACTGAGTTTCAGTAACTGAGTTGGGCCAACTTCTTTTCTGCAACTTGGTGGTGCCTCGGATTAATCCTGGGGTAGCTAGGTTAGTAATAGCTAATAGTTAAGAACTCGGTTGCTGTTCATTTAACAAAGTGAGCAAGCTGGCTTCAGGGGCATACCAGGTCACGTGGGCTGTAGGGATCCCGGTGACAATATCCACAGCTCTCAGCCCCTCTCTGCCCATTGTCCTCGCTCAACCCAGGTGGCTCTTTGCTCTTTCTCTCTCTCCAGCTCTTCCCCACCGCTTTCTCTCTTCCTCTCTCTGCTCTTCCTCCCCCCCCCCCCAAAAAAAACCACTTAGGATATGGACTTTACCCTCCTTTTCAAATGTCGCACTGGCATGTCCAAGAGGACGTGTTTTCACTCATTCTGCTCCTACTAGGAAAGCATGTTCGACCCAATGACTCACATATTCTTTCAGCTCTGGGGAAAAAATCACTTATAATGTTTTTGATAATTTCTTCCCCATCTGTTTTTCCTCTTCTCTCAATAAGTGGTCTATGGGGTGTGGTAGACAGAATAATTGTCCTCCAGAGATGTTTACATCCTGACTCCCAGCTCCTGTGACCCCCAGCTGTCAGGTGACAGCCAGGTAGCCCTGCAAACTAGTTCTCAAACAAAGGGAACTGCCATGAGGATTTGTATTTCGTGAGCAACTACTAGCTCCCCTGGCAGCCTTGCCGACTCCATCCTGCGCCTTCGCAGCACGTGGCGAGAAGTTGGTGCATCTCTAGGAGCCAGAACTCTGAATTTCATTTAGCATTTAATTAACTGGAATAGACCAAGGACTCCATGGCAGCCCCCGATTGCAATCTGTGGATGGATGGGCATTTTTATCTGAAAATGATGACCAGCTTATCTTCTGTCGTGCAGCTATCACACGTGATATGTATCTCTCGTTATCCCAGCCAATCAAACACAGAAAGTTTATTAAGATTCTATCATCCGAAGTTATCACCAATGATAGGATTTTTCATCTGAATGTGCTTGTGTGCAATACCGTATTTTGTCTAAGAGATCCTCAGAGAGAACGAGAGAGTACGATGAATCGACCGTCAATGACCAAGTCATTTAAGGAGTGTGGCCACCCAGAGAATTCTAATAACTAGATCATTTAAAAAGAAGTCTCTAACTCCCTTTAAAAAGAGAGAGAGAATTAACATGGCTACAGAATAACAGAGGAAGAAATCAGAGGGATCCTACAGTAGGAAAGGGGAAAAGCTGTTGCTCAGGTGAGTGACTGGAAAGGTGAGCCAAATAGTTCTATAGTTTGCTACCAATGGGTTCTGAGCTTCGTACGCACCATAGAGAAAGAGAAATGTGATCCACTCTGAGATTTTACGGGCCCATGAAATGCATGCAATCCTTTATTTATGAGAAGCCAATTTTCATTTAGGGGATTTGTGAACAGGAAATTTGGAGAAGAAGCCACTCACTGGGGTATTAATTCATACAATCAGCAAATGCCTCGTGAATTCTCACTTTATGCTGGCCATCATGCTGGGGCGTGGTAGTCAGTGCGAACCCAAACTTACCTGGTCTCTTGGTATGGATGAACCACTCTTTGTGACAAGCAGACAGTGAGACAATCACAGTAAAATGTGGGGGCACTTCCATGGAGGTGTGCCCAGTATCCACTGGGGACCCAAAGGGGACCTGATCTTCCTATCTGTGTGCAATTGGGGAAATTTTCATGGATACGACAGGAACTTAAAGAGATTCTCATCTAGGTGATGAGGAGGATGACCAAGTAAAGGCAAGCACTGAGGTTAGAAGCAATTACCCATCACGACGGAGGTCCCTACGAGAGGATATTGGTAAGTATTGGCCTCCCTTCCATGCTGAAAGCTCCTTGAGACCACTTCTGACTTTGGTCTCCAACATCAGACTCCCAGCATGGGCTCTGGCCTGCTGTGGGTGCCAGGCAGGTTTCTGATGAAGGGATGAAAGAAACTAGCGATGTGCTGAGAAAAGTCTTGGTGATCTGGAGATGGGGCTGATGTAGTCGGTGCTTGGACAACCAGCGTCCTCTGTTTACCTTAAGATTTCACCTAAATAAATTGGGCAGCATTGTTCTTCCAAGGCTGTTCATAAGACCACACAGATTTTATCAGTTTTCCAGAGACCTCTGGAGTTTACAAGACCATTTCACATCCTTGGTCTTGGTGCTGCCTACAAGCATGCGGTAGGGGGAATAACAGCCTGGTGGGAGATGAGGCTAGAGAAAAGACCAGGGGCAATAATTCTGCTCTAACTCCTTCCACATTACATTGCTGTTGGGGTGTATGTGTATTTGCCTCCCCACTTACACTGGGAGCTCTGAGCCAAGGACTGCATCTGCATTTTCAAGGCAAATTCCAAAAACCTTGGGTGGAATCCATTGTACCACCTGGGAACTGTGTCAGCCTTGGGCAAATAAATAATTAAAACTCTCTGAATTTTAAATCATTCCTCAGTCAAATGTGGAAAGAAGGAAATTTGCCCGTGTGCAACTCAAAATAGTTGCAATCCGTTGTTCACAAACTCAGTGTGGCCAACCTCACTTTCTCAAAGTCTTCCAACACCCCCTCTCCATCCTTTAAACTGTTCCTTCTGATCTGGGAGCAGTTTTGAAGGACTCCGTTCTCCCCATTTCCATTCATTTCCCCCTGTTCCTGGGAAAATAAGAGTGGCCAGCCTCCCAAAAGGCTCTCCACCTTCGGCCACTCAATCTCTCCGGCGCCCCAGACTCGCATCATTTCTTCATCTTCTTTAATTGTCCTTTTTACCTAGTTTGGGGACCTATCCCCTGGATTTGTCTACTCTTTATTTCTAGAGCCGTGGGGGCCACTTGGAACGCTTCTGGCTCTGCCTCCTGGTTCCATAACTCTTTACTATTACCTCAACACCTCTGACAACAACCCCTCCTCGGAACTCATTAACGCGGTTTCCCCGTTAATTCATTAGCACTCGGGAGCCCCAGCGATGATCTTTCTCTTCCTCCCGCGGTCTCTGCCCTTACAAATTTCATTTCTGAGATTTCTCTCACATTCCGTTTATTGTGACATCATTTATGAAGTTCTCCCTCGACAGGAGAGGAGTCAAAAATAACTATATATCATTTTAAATTGCTCTGGTTGGTAACTCTACATTTTAAGAATATCAAGGAAAAAAAAGTGTCTAATGACAGGACTACAAGTGGATAAAGAGCTGACAGGGTAATTGCATTACCAGATGTTCCCATACACCAGTTAGCTGTTAGCCTGGCCTATTTGAAGCAACGGGTGTCAGGTCAGTAATTAGGCTCTCGCAGACAAACTGGAAGTGCCATCTGATCTCCTCTGAACACCCCCATCACTCTCATTTATGCCAAGTTCAATATGAAACACACCGTCACCATCCTCTTCCCTCAAGGCTGCCAAAAGTTCCCAGGGACATCTCCCCCCTCACTCCCACACGAGTTAATGAAGTCGATGCTTCCCCCGCATGTCAGAGAACTTGCTCCCAGGATGGCAGTACGTTGGTGCCCGTCAACAACAAAAACACCCAATAGCAACCTTGACTCCACTTTTTGATTCTTTTCTTCCGACTGTAGGCTGGCTGACATTTTCACACTGAGGGCTTCTTTGTGTTAATTTCTTTGTTTGATTTCCCAATGCGATCGACTCTTTAGAACAACGCAAAGGGCACAAGAGCCTGGAGAACTGAATTTAAGTCCCACAAGAGCCATTAACTTGCTGTGGGGCCCTGGTTAGGATCTGATGCTGGCTGGACATGTCCGCATTCATTGACCCAGGGTGGAGTCTATGGGGAAAGAAAGGGAGTAGGGTCAGACTAAGTCATGGGACGGTGGAGTACTGAGAAGATATCCTGTCCACTGCTCATAAAGAAGCAGCAACAGCAGGTAATTGCCCAGGAGAGCCATCTCTTTTAGAGAGAGAGTGTTGAACTATCTGCAGATAGCAAAAGTGAACAAGTCATCTTTGTAAGTATTTGAGAGCAGTCATCCTTGATGAAGTCCATTAGTAGCCTTCAGAGCTGGCCACCAAGCCAAGGGTAGTCAGGGACAGGATGTCAATCAGGATATAGAGGAGCAGGAAAGTCATCTTGGATGTCTGCTAGTGTTGCCCACCCAAACTAGATTACCTTTTTTTTCCCTGATAACAGGCATCCTGGTTTCCTTTTGAGAAATTTCGTTATCAGTCCCTATGGTCAAGTGAGGTTGACTCACCCCATTCCCAGACAGACACCATGGGATGAGTGTGATCCCCACTTTGGCCCAACAGAGAAAGACTTGGAATTATTAAGGAAAGGATGCTTTCTTTCTGGTGAGGTTACTAAACTCAGGATTTTCTGGGGGCCACCGGAAGGAGAGATATCATTTAAAAAATAAAGCCAACACGGAGGAGAGACGGAGAGGGGCCAAGCCTGAGTGGCAGCATGCAACTCTCAGACGCAGCCATGCCTGAAAGAAGAAGCACTATTGGACTTCCCAGTTACAGGATTCAACTCTTTTCTTTTTATCTGGTCTAAACCAGGTTCAGCTGGGTTTCATTCCCTGACGATGGAATGATCCTAAATAATAGTATTGGATAGAACTCAGCGCTGGAAGAATTGGGACTGGTCAGCTCTATAAGAAAGGTTCCCTTAGGGAACATTCAGCTGTCAAAGCTAAGTATGAGTGTGGATGCCAGAACAAAGTGAAACACGGTTCCCCAAACTAAGGCAAAAAACGGTGTCAGAGTCTTTAAATGTCTCCCACTCAGGCCAAGACAGGATGGATCTCCTGGTTGGGCTTGGAGTCCGGTTATAAGGGGGCAGATGCTGGTTTCCATATTCACACTGACGCAGGAACTTTGGACAGGCCATTTGCTTCCCTTGGTCCTGGGTTTCCCCAACCATAGAAGGAAGAGTTTAGATCATCTGCCTTTTTGATGCCCCTCCCGCCCCCGAAAACCATAATCTCCTCCTCCCACCTAGCCCCGGTGTGTAGCAGTGGTGAAACCAGAAGATACAATGTCCAAGATGGCTAAAAGAGTCTCATAACAATGGTTCCCAGGACTTGAATAAAGAATTTTTGAGAGCAAGGAGTCTGGTTTCTACCCCCATTATGGGGTGTTTTCTGTCTTTCTCTTGTCTTTCAGTTGACCTTCCACATAACTGTCCAGGAGAGGATCCAAGGAGATCTTATTTTTTTTTTGGCTAAAACTTTTAGTGGCTACAAAACACATTAAGTCTCTGCGAAGACCATGCTTGGCCAAAAATAGCATTTGGAAGATATAAAGTTAGAACATTCTGTCCACTGAAAATTTGGAATTTTACGAAACTCTCATTATAACGCTTTTTTACATTCTTTAAAACAAAGACATAAGTCGCATCTATAAATGTCACATGCCATGATTTTCTATGGTGTGAATTTTATTGTCTAGTTTTTGTTTAATGCTTCTACAAAACCAGAAGAGAAGGAGTGGACGTGGAAAGACAGGAAATGTGCTGGGAAGGTGTGTCAAGGGGGGGGTCTAAATGCATGATGACCTCTGACTGTCATAATACAGCGTCGCTGCCTCAGCCCAGTCCCAGACCGGATATGCTATGTTGGATCAAGTATTTAACAGCCATGAAGGAGGTTCCTTGGCTTCTTAATCATTTGGAATTTGAGCAAAGAGGCAACTTTGGTGTCAGCTAAGTATTGGTCCTAAATGTGGTTTCCCACAGAAACCTTTTGGGCTTCTGCTTTGGGGGTGGAACCCTGAACACAATGGGCAGACCCTGCATGGGGCGACCTCAGCCAAGGCTCAGGAGTCCCCGGGAAGACAGGTTCCCTCTTCCACCACTCTTTCATGATGAGGCCATTTTTCAAAGAGTGTTCTATAAATGTTAGCTTTTCCTGATGTCCTGTAGGAAACATGCTCTAGACAATAGTTTTTGCCAGTCTCTGAGCTGGAGACTGAGGATGCAAGAGGAAGCTTTTATGAGAAGACAGAAACTTAAGGAATACCTCTGAAGGACAGAACCATGCATAGCCTTTGTCAATATGATGCAGTGAATGCAGTGACAGAGGTACCCCCAGAGAACCAGGGGAGGACACATTGAAAACACTATTTCAGGACGGTGGAGTAGGTATTTCTAGTAGGAGGATGAGGAAACCAAGTGTTTGAGAATGACCCAATGCAACTTGCCATGTTGAATTTAAGCAGAAGATTTTCTCAACGGAGTAACTAGTTTCCATGACTCAGGCTACCAGTCACCAAGGGGGTGGTTCTGATGATCTTGTGGAAATAGCCACACACACACACACACACACACACACACACACATACCAAAAAAAAAAAAAGTCTTATGAAAAAAGTCTTTAAAATATCTTAAACACTTTTATTTTTAAACAAATACAAAAGATCATGGTGTATGTGTCACTGCACAGCAGTGACTCGTCCACCATGACTGGGAGTGGGGCATAGACCACCGTGGGCAGAGACCTGTGAACCCATAGAAGGATGGAGATTAATACATGGGAGCTCATTTGCTCCTCCTAACCAGATGAATTATCTCCTCTGCCAAAGCCGGACATAGCAAAAGGAGGAAAGGGATTGGGAGATGTGCCGTGAGAAAGTAAGAGAATTGTGAGATTACGACTGAGATTTTCATTATAGTCCCTCCCATTGTTTTATTTGCAATGCCTGAATGAATTCAAAGATGAGATTTACAAAGTCTATGAAGCTGGTTCTATTCAGCCTGGTGCAGAACATATCAATTGGGAATAGACCAAACTCTTGAGCCACTTAACAATAGCTGTAATTGTACATAGTAGAGTCCCTTTCCTATCCAAGCACTTCCTAAGACTCCCTACTAGGGATACTTGGGTGGCTTAGTCAGTTGAGCATCTGACTTTTGATTTTACTTCAGGCCATGGTCTCCTAGTTGTGGGATCGAGCCCTGCCTTGGGTTCTGTGCTGGGCACGGAGCCTCCTCAGGATTCTCTCTCTCCTTCTCCTTCTGCCCCTCCCCCTCTAAAAAAAAGAAAGAAAGAGTCCCCACTAGAAACCAGTTAATGAACAGATGCTAAGAATAGGTGAGCCAGAAGAAGAGTAGCCAGGTGGGGTCTGATGCCGAAGGAGCCATGAGGGGTTATTAACACACCCACTGAAAATTATACACAATAAAAGGGACATAAAGTAAAAAAGAATTACAAGGGTTCATTGTAATCTCTACTATCTTCAAATTTTATTTTTAGACCTAACACATAGCACAAAGAGAAAAGAAGGAAACGGTGTGGTTGACTCACTTGATTTTGAATACAAGCTCAGGGGTTTACCAGTCACCCAGTCTTCCAGACTCTGTTTCCTCTTTCCTCTCTGGTAAAATGGGGTTAACATACTCCACCCCACAGGGTTGTTTTTCAGATTAGAGCTGAAGTAATCGAAGCAGCTGGCCAAGTGCCGGGACCAGAGTCAACACTCATTCAGCAATTGTCAGGGGCACCTGGGTTGCTCAGTTAGGTGTCCAGCTCTTGGTTTTGGCTCCAGTCATGGTCTGGGGTTGTGATCTCAGGGTCATGAGATTGAGCCCTATATTGGGCTCTGTGCTCAGTGGGGAGTCTGATTAGGATTCTGTCCTTCTGTCCCTCCCATGCTCACACTCTCTCTAAATAAATAAATAAAATCTTTTAAAAAAAAAAGCAGTAGTCAGTATTATCACTGTTCTGCTCAAGTTCCTTTTGGTATAACTTAGACCACAAAGTAAATACTGAACCTCTAATCCATTGGGTTTCAGCCCAAATTCTTTAAATATATTGTCTTGTTTCACCAATTAAAATTTAGAGATATAAAGGCCCTGGATTTTCATCCCTTTTCATCTGAGGGTCACAGGAATTACTCACCTGAAGATGGTAGAGAAAACATTTTTCGCTTTACTCAACTCTCAAACCCTACTAAAAATAGCAATCTTAAAAAAAAGGAGTGAGAATAAGAGAGAAAATATACCATCTGCAAATGACATTAGGGAATTACCACCATCTCAAACCATAAACTATGGAACACACCCGCCAAATACCATGTGATCTAAACCTAGGTGGTGGAGGGTACCAAGCAAAGATGCACTCCACCTTTGACCTCGAGCAGAGTATACTGTCCCTAAAATATCAACATTTTGAGCAGTGTTGTCAATGCTTATTCTAGGGTTGTGTATAAGATACAGGAGAGGTGAGCAATGTCCTTTTAGACATCCCATCCAAGAACATGGATTACCTAAAGAATAAGCCTCAGGACTGATCATGTCATTGTCTCCAAGCTGATGATTACAGGAAGAGGTCAAGCAGGGTTCCAAAAGGGAGAGGAGGCAGCAAATTCAACAGTGTAGCACAGCGACTCTACGGCCTTGCTATTAGCCCCAGCAACATTTCAGATGTTGAAAACTGAAGAAAGACATCCCCTGGGATGAAAGAAATCATAGATCGTGTGACTTGAACGAAAGATTCTGTTTGCCCAGGGCTGAGGCTTCGGTGGGTCCCAGCTCGCTCCTGCCCTGTCTTCTTTATAAAATTTGTCTGTAGGTGGCCTGAAAAAATTTAGCCATTAAAAAATGTTAACAATACCAAGAAAGAGAGAGAAGAAAAAAGATATAAACAAAAGATACGTATGTGTATTGCAAGAGGAATAGCCCACATTGATGGGAAAAGAGTTCAGAAAAATAATTCTATATAAATTGGAGAGGATTTTTCTCTGCATAAGTGAATGAAAGGAAGTTTTACAGTGGTTCAAAGAGATTATCAGACACATACACACAGAGTGTTAATCTAGGAAAGAAAGGAATGAAAAAAAATGATATGCAAGATGAAAACCATTTTAGAAGCAAGAAAATGGATAAACACAATTGATAAAGAAAAACTGGAAATTGAAAAAAACCCACACGAAATAAAAGAAAAGCAACAAAAATGATTATACATAGGCTAGTGTATATAAAAGAGCCAATATATGTATAATTGGTGCTTCTGGGAGGAAAAAAAAAAAAACAAAATCTATTCAATGACAGGCAATTTTCTTAGACGCAGGCTAAAATCTATAGCTAGAGATACAGTCTACCTCAAGAAAAATATAATTCAACACGATCACCATTAAACTAAATGACTGACCCTCAAGCTAAAGAAAAAAAAAATCATGAAGCTATCTAAACAGGAGAAGCAAGTTACCCAGAGTTGACCTCAGTATTCAAGGACAGAAGAGAATTGACTATTATAAGCAAATTTCCGAGGGAAACAGTGTAACCCCCAAATTGCATACAAAGTCACAGTAACCCTCAGCCACAGAAGTAATAGATACCACCAAGGCTGCCACAACAGAGGGACTACAGCAGCCACGAGTCATTCTCTAAAAACATACTGCACTCATAAAACATAAAACTCAGTCAACAGTGCTAGAAATAAAAATAATGTGCTCAGGAGGAGAGTAACCATGTTGAGACTAGTGGAAGTTGAGTCCATTCCAATGTAGAAGCAAGATGAAGCAGCTCTAAAAAATATTATTAAAGAACATATTAATTTTTTAATAAAACACAAACTGTAAAAACGATGTAACACGCAAAATGTAAAACGCAAATGTAAAAGTAATATAACAACAAAAACCAGGGAATGAAGGGAATGGTAATGAGAGGAAAAAGTATGAACAGCTCACTTTTTCATCAGCAGATACTCTTTAAAGTTGAGATATTCTTTTTTTTTTTTAAAGATTTTTTTTTTTTTTATGTGACAGAGAGACAGTCAGCGAGAGAGGGAACACAGCAGGGGAGTGAGAGAGGAAGAAGCAGGCTCCCAGCGGAGGAGCCCGATGTGGGACTCGATCCCGGTACGCCGGGATCACGCCCTGAGCCGAAGGCAGACGCTTAACGACTGCGCTACCCAGGCGCCCCGTAAAGTTGAGATATTCTTAAAAAATCTTCAAGTTTTTCCCATCGCTTCTTCTTCATTTTTCACGGAGAAATTTTATCTAAAGATCAAGTTGCTCTTTACTTTCTTATGGCTGTTGTAATTAAGTAAAACAAAATGCATTTGACTTTTATTAAAATCATACTTATATTTTTTAATAGATACTTCCTCTTTCTAGCTATATTTTAATTTGTTCTATTATGTACATAAAGGTGTCCAGAATAATGATTGCCAAATTTTGACAATTGTTACTTCTGAACAATTTAAAATTAGGATTTTTAAAAAAGATTTATTTATTTATTTTAGAGAGAGAGAGGGAGAGAGAGCATGTGCAAGTGTGGGGGAGGGGCAAGAGGAGAGGGAGAGAGAATCTCAAGCAGACTCCATGCTGAGCGTGGAGCCCAGCTTGGGGCTTGATCTCACAACCCTTCAATCATGACCTGAGGCAAAATCAAGGGTCGGACCCTCAACCGACAGAGCCACTCAGGTGCCCCTAAAATTAGGATTTTTTTTACAACTTTTTCACTTCCCTTAATTGCTAGTATTTCTTCATAATTATCAGGATTTTTCAATAAAAGAACAATAATTTATCCTTTTAACAAAACTTAGCATCAGACAAGAGCCAGTGAGTGAATTGAGTGAGACCACTGGCCACCCCTACCTTCTCATGGTTTCTCGGGCCGAGTTCCATGAGAGCTCCGTTGGTGGCCATCTAATGCTCTACATGTGTTTGTCGGTCAAAAACAATCCTCCCCACACCATCCTTCCTTGAGCCATGCTGATCACATGAGACCTCCGAAGTTCTGGAGCTCCAGGTCATAGGGAGAGGTGGATGAAGAGCCATCTTGGAATGGCGGCCTCTGGGCCGTCTGGTCACCCCTGCCGTACTGTCCAGGTACCTGGCCACAACCACCTCACTGCCACCAACAACCTTGTCCGCATTGTTCCCTGCTCCTGAGTGCCCCACGGGTATTCCCAGCATAGGTCCTTTGCTCTTCCTTTGCTTTAGAATGTACCTTCCTCCTTCCATCCCCCCCCCCAGGATTCACAGCATCTCCTCCAGGTGTCACCTCACCATCTCAGTAACACCTCCCTCATAACCCACCCTGAAGCCCTTACCACTTATCATCATCTGGTACCATCGCATGCATCTGTTCCCTACCGGTTTAGTGTACGTTCCCCCAACTAGGCTTCAGGAGACAAAGAACCACCTCTGGCTTGTTCACTACTGAGTCCCTAGTGCCTAGAACTTCTCCCGACATACAGTCATATACGTAGTGGTATAGCATACGACTACCCCTGGACCTCCATGCCAGGTCCTGGGAAGAATACCTGGGATCCAACACACATAAGGAAAAACCTGGGGTCAAGGACTGGCTTCACGGGCAGGTGATCCGTGCAGTTGCACATGTCCCCAAGTTCAGAAGCGCTCTGCTCTTGAATCAATGCTCTGCTGTGGTTAATAGAATGTATTGATGAGTCTCAATAATTTTGGGAGAAAGGTCTCATAGTTCCACTGTGCACTGGTCCCCACAAATTATGTAGTCGGCTCCATGTGGCATGAACAAATGAAAGAATGAATGATACCATCAGGCCAATTGCTTCAGCCTCAAAACCTGTTCCCTGCGCGGTGGGGAGGTCAACTCCTCCCCGGCCTGACGCACAGCGCCCTGGAGGAACTCAGCAAAGAGTGTGCAGAAAGCACAGCCAAGGAGGAATCTTCAAGACGTACCCCCACCTAACACACAACTCACCCACACAGCTGATCACACCCAGTCTATGCTTCTGCAGCACTAGGCACCTTTTTTCTTCTTCTTCTTCTTTTTTTTTAACTTCAAAAGCCCTCTGCTTATACAGTTTCCTCGGTTTGCAATACCCAACTTGTCGTCAGCCAGGCTAGCTGCTCGGGACCTTCAAGGCAAAGAGAGTGTATTTCTTGCTCCCGAAAGCCTTTCCACCCCAGAAGGTGAGTGGATCCTCCACCCAGCTCTCAAATCCTTTGCTTGCTTTTATCCTAGCACTGTTTACCCTGGGAGGCAGGGGCTGTCACTTCTTCCTTTCACAAATCTCTCCTGCTTTTCTATTCCGTGCCAGGTCCTATCACTGACACCCAGCATCCAGAGCCATGCGAGGCTCTATCTGGGAAGGCAGACACACAAGTCTTCCACCTCTTCTTGAGCCCACCAAAGGTGCTCAGTAATCGTTTGTAAAATGACTGAATGACTCCGAATTAGCGTTAGGATTTAGGGGATCTGTTTTCTTACCAAGTCTTCACCATGAATGGTAAAGGACCTCGGACAACCCATTGCCCTGTCCCATAAGCGGTTTTCCCTTCTGCAAAATGGGATGATGGAAGGGCCAGTCTAGATAGGCTCTCTCTTGTCTTCCCTCTCGCCCAAATCCAAGAGTTACAAATAGTCAATTAAAATACCAGCAGAAGCCGGTATTTATTAGGCACATCTTGGGAACTAGGCCCTTTGAACAGCACCTCTCCCAGTCTTCACAACAACCCCATAAAGTAGATGATTACCCCCGTGTCTCAGAGGGCAATGTGTGTGACTTAGAGAATTTCAGTGCCTCTTGCCCACTCCCACGTAATTTCTACATGGTCATTCCAGGATGAGGGCTTACCCACCTGACCCCAAGCCTGTGCTCCAAACCGCTACACAGCACGGCCCCATGCCTCCAGCCTCATCCTGTCTACAGTCTCAGGACCCCAGGTGGTCCAAACACAGAAAGCCAGATCGAATCAGGAATAGGGAGTATAAGATTCTGCACATTTCGTGTGGTTTTTCCACTGGCCAACCTCCAGTTAGCCAGGGTTGGAAAGCTGGACATTCCCCTCCTCTGGTTGGCATGAAGCCCCCCCTCAAATTCATGGAAGCCAACTGCAAGGGGCTTCTATAAATCACACCCACAGCACGCAAAGCCTGTTGTTCACACCCGTCTGGGTCCAACAGAAGAGACGGCCTTCCCCCGGAGGCTGGATCCCGAGTCCCCCTTCCACGGAGGCAAGGCCGCCTGTCGGGTGCTTGAGCTGATGACAAGAGCTCCGGAGTGCTGTCAGGAAGGCAATCACGTGACAGATCCTCCATGTAAGCTCCAGCCCTTTCTCCAGGCTCGCCCTCTGACAGTTATTACCGCTGCAATAAATTCTTCAGTAAAACAAACAGGCACGCCATAAATTTATTAGTCCGGGCACTCTGTGTTACTTAACGTAACGGCTAGTCTTAAACAGGTAACTAGTGCAGTAAATAAACCAGTTTATTTAGGCACTGTCAGCCCTAAGTGTTCACAAGGGCCTGGAGAAATGGCATTGGCCTTTATAAGCATGATCTATGCCTGCATAAATTACATTTGCCCACTCAGATATTTGATGGCACGTTACCATCTGGGAAGAATGCGGTACCTAGGAGCTGTCTGTGAACTTCAGAGGGTCTACGTACAGGAGACAGGGAACCAAACCGGTAAGTGCGTACGGTAGGGACAGTCTGGAGATGTGGTGTCCGTGTGAATCAAACCGGGCCCCAAACTCACATGTAATGGCAACGCATGTAAAATCAACTGAGATTTTTCTGCCAAGCTGTGTGCGGAGAACTAAGTGGGGAGCAGAGGCAGACGCGTAGAGAGAAGTAACATTTACTACCAGGGTCCTTAGAAGCGGGGTGGCCTGACTTCATCATCTTCACCCCCTCCAATCCTTGTACATCTCCAGACACCGAGCGTAGGCAAAGATAAATACTGGGTCCCTGTGCCAGACTCTGACGTGGGCTCTTTGTAGGAAATGTTTATCGTCTCACATTTCTGGTGGCTGGAAGTCTGAAATCAAGGTACTGGCAGGGCCATGCTCCCAGTGAGACTGTGGACGGGATTTTCTTTTCTTTTTTTTTTTTTAAGATTTTATTTAATTATTTGACAGACACAGACAGTGAGAGAGGGAAGACAAGCTGGGGGAGTGGGAGAGGAAGAAGCAGGCTCTTAGCGGAGGAGCCTGATGTGGGGCTCGATCCCAAAACGCTGGGATCACGCCCTGAACCGAAGGCAGGCGCTTAACGACTGTGCCACCCAGGCGCCCCTGTGGATGTGATTTTCTATATCTCTTCCAGCTCCTGGTGGCAGCAGGCAGCCCTTGACATTCCTCGGCTTGGGGTTGCTTCACCGCGGCCTCTGGTTTTGTCTTCATACGGTCCTCACCTCTGTATCTGTGTCTTATGAGATCACCAGTCATACTGGTCAAGGGCCCACCCTACTCTAGTATGACCTCATTTTAACTGTAATTACAGCTGCAATGACCCATCATCACACAAGGTCATATTCTGAGGTTCTGGGAAGGACACGAATTTGGGGGGACGCTGCCCAGCCCAGTTCAGATACCTACCGGGCATCAAAGTGCTTCAAAAGCACACCTCATTTTACCTTTACAGCACTTTGTTGGGTACAAATGCTTATGCCCATTTTGCAGATGAGGACTTTAAGCTCAGGAGAAGTCCAGTAACTTCCAGATTAGGGTCCCAGAGCTGATAATTGATGACATCAGTGCTCCAGCACAGCTGTGATATCAAAATCCTCATTTTCCCCAGGGCACTGAGAAAGAATTCTCTGGCCAGTGCTCAAACCACGTGAAGATTCCTTTAGAGCCCTTTAAAAAAAAAAAAATCATCATGGATGAGAGCATGCATGAGCATCTATGTGTTTAATGACATTCATCTCATTGGAAAACATAGCTTGAATAGTTTTAAGGCCAGTCGCAAAAGCTGAAAGAGCCAGGGCCAGAAGAAGACAGTAATATAATGGAACTGAAACTTTCTTCAGACCATATTTGGATTCAATTGCCTGTTACCCAGAGCCCTGAAAATAAATGCACTGATAAATAATTATTTCCTGCCCCACACATTACCAAATATGACCGTGCCCGGTCTTGCGGCCAAGGAGCCAACCCATTGTTCAAATGCCTGGCCCCACCCCCCCCCACACACACACACACTTGGCTGCAAAAAATGTGGCTTCACTTTCCTGTGAATCCTAACTCAAAAAATAGAATGGCACACACTCAGCCAATGCCTCATGTTGGCTTGCCACTGGCCAGCCCTGGGATCAATTAGGTAAATACAGAGCGATGGGGCTTCCTCCGAATATGGTCAGGAACACAGTCTCCTCAGGATCGGGTGATTCCAGCACCTTCTCCCCAGAGCTCTGCACTCACACGCTATCCCCCACTCAGAGCCACCCTTCTCCAAAAGTGTGACCACGGGAAGGCAGACTGTGAAAACTCTTCTGCGTTTTGTTTGGGGTAAATTCTAGGTGAGGACGACAACAGTGCGTATCATCTGGCCCCACCGAGGGAGGCAAGGACAGCAGTAGCATACAATAAAAGACACGGGGTTTGGATGCAAATCAGCTGTGATTGGAAATTACTCCACTACCCATTGGCCACGTGACCTCAGACAAGTCCTTTTACCTCCTTGGTCTGTACTTCCCTATGCGACGTGAATCATGCCTACTTACGTGTACATTGAATAAGCTAACAGAAAAAAATCCTAGCCCAGAGGAAGCCATACCCATTGGATCCCCTCACCCCCTTCTCCATAGATGGGGAAACCAAGGTGGGCATTGGCCGTTACAATCTCGGCTAGTAGAGTTGAGATTCCAGCCCAACCTCCATCACAGTTAAGGTTCTCGTGTTGAGGACTCCATAGGGGCTCCCGTCTTAAAAAGGTGAATTTCTGCCCGGGTTTCTATACTCTAATGGGATCTTTATCCAAGACACTGGGACAGTCTGTTTGCACGCGCATCTGTCTCAAGAGAACACGCGCTCCACGAGAACGTAGGGCATGTATCATTCATCTCGGTACATCAGGTGCCTCCTAGGTGGTCTGGACCACTGAAGGGTTAATGTCTATTTATTGAACAACTGACGGGGCAGAAGCCCTCCCCTGTGCCTCCACAGCACTTTCACATCTCCTGCCATGGACGGGGCCCCTCTTGCTTCTCTGCACGGGTTCCTTCCTCAGAAGATTGCAAGGTCCACATTGGCAGCGTCTAAGACTGGCTCGATCCCACACCCATGGCTTAGTACAATGCCTCCCGCATACTAGGTGCTCAATAAACCATTGTTGGAAAGCGATTAAGAGATTTTTAATGGGACACTGGAGGAAATAAAGGGGAGAGTACATTTAATTGCATAGAACACCTACCGTGGACCAGGTACTTTACTTAGTGCCTTCCTTCCTATTAATCATCACACACACACACACACACACACACACACAGCAGTTTTATCCCCATTTTTACAAATGAGCAAAACTGAGGTTGCCGTGAGCCAACTTGTCCAAGACCACACAGCCAGTGAATGCCAGAGCTCCCATGAAGCTCGAGTCTGTGTGCAAATCCCCTGCTACACCACACTGTTGCTTCAAAATCCGAAGAAAACATTGCCTACTTTGTCATTTTATCTAGAACCATCTGGGAGCCCCTCCCTGTTGACCTCCTGCCATCCCTGGTGTGAGGGACCCACTGTGGGAGCCAGCCTGGCTGAACAGTGACCTGTGCTGGCTGTAGGTAGAGGTGAAGGGCTGGACCTTGTGACCAACACCCCTTTAGTAACCCAGGACCTTACTGTGCACGAGCCTGGGGTCATCAGATTTCACAGTCACGGGGTGCTGGAGACCCTCCTCCCTGCGCTCTGCGGGAGACCGACCACGCCAGCGTGAGCTGAGCTGAGCCCATGTCCCTGTGGCCAGCCGCCACCAACCAAGGGATGGAATGCTGCTTGTGGTGGCCATGGTTTCTCAGGCATGTGGGAGGCCACTTCACAGCATGAAATGGAGCCCTCCATGTCTGCCTTGCTCACCGAAGAGCCGCCTGGCAGAAGCAGGGGTACTGTTGGACAGGAGTATTGGGAATTTGGGGAGAGGAGCTGCGCATCTCAGAGGCACGGACAACTTCCTCCTGAATGGAGGAAAAGAGCAGCAGGCAGAGAATCAAACAATGATTGTGTGCAGCTAACCCAAAACCAGGCTCTATACTCTGCTAATGCCGTTCAGTCCTCAAGGCAATGTCTTGCTGGCCATTTTGCAGATGGAAATACTGAGGCTTCTCAGCTATTAAGAGAAGGAAGAAGTGAAGGAGTGAAGAGCTTCTATTCCACCCCGATATTCAATTTGAGAGCAAGAAGCCAGAATTCGAAGCTGGAGATTTCTTGAGCACATCAAGAGGACTGTAAGCCCTGGACAACAAGGAACGATGCCTAGCTCTTCCTTTATAAGAAGCCCACCATGGCGAAAGGGTTCTCAGATGTGAATTGCTCATTTGAGTTCCCCCATTCTAAAGGGTACCAGCAGCGTCATCTTGTGCTCTGGTATGTTCCCTTTGCGGCTAAAGGGGTAGTGTTTTAAAGGTTACATGTATTTGTCCTTCTGCAGATTTTGATCCCAGGCTTTGACGTCTGCCGAGCACATGGCCACACAGGGGCTCCCGTTTTTGTGACGTTGAGCCACACCCAACTAATGGTGAGGAAAGAAGGCTCCAAGCCCCAGGGTGACTGCCCACCGCAGACGAGCCACAGAGGGCAGATTCAGCACTGCCCCTTCCAGGCTGCTTTGTACCAAGGGATACGCATTGTGTGGCCCACGGAAGCCCATCAGAGAATCCCCTGAGGTCTGCGGTCTCCAGTCCCCATGTGTCCCTTTCCAGATTCCTCTACAGACTTGACTTGGGCAAACTGGACCCCCCACACCTCATCTCCAACACACTGGACACATCAGCTTGACATGTCTTTCCAATTAGGCCAGTCCTGAGCTGCAGAGAAACAGGAAACCACTCGCAACCTCAGACCCATCCAGACGCAGGAAACCGGGCAGAGACAGGGGCGGCCCCAGCAGTGGCATCAGCCCCGAGCCAGGGCACGATGCAGCCAGCCTCTGCTTGCCAGACACTGCCCACCCCTCCCGCTGCAGGCCAAGGGCCTTGCCTGAGGCACAGAGATGGAAGAGCATTCCCCCCCACTTCGTAGCTGGGAAATCTTGAGCAGATCTCTCTGCCTCTCCAAAGCTCCTGAGAGACTCCTGCCTGCCCTGGAACCCCTGCCTTAAAGGACACACACCATGAGATGATGTTTGCAGAACCTCGGCACAGCACTAGGCACACAGTAAGTGCTCATTCATGCCAAGGAAAGGGCAGGCCCTTTACATAAGCCATCGCCGTGGTGCCTGGAAGCTGCTCTGGGAGGACAGTGTTTAGGGTCCCATTTGACAGATGGGAACAGAGTTGGGGTCTGTGTAAACTGCAGCGGAAGAACATGTGGTTCAGAATCCCAAAGGGACACAACCTCCAGTGTCAGCCCTGACATTTGTTAGTTCAGGGCTGGTTAGGTGACTGTCCAGTCCACACCTGCCACTGTTGGAGCACATCAGCTCCAAGTCCAATCTTCTATCTTGCGGATAGTGTCCGAAGCTCCGCAGTATCACAGAGGCGCCTGAGGTCCAGAGAGCTTACCTCGAATGCCTGCAGTCCCACCCCAGAGTGACGGAGCTGACATTTAGCTTCGCGGCAGATCTCCGTTGCTTTCCAAGCGTCGCGTCCTCAGTTAACACATCCAATCATCTCTCTGTGCCCGCGCGGGCAGAGAACCGAGTAATGCACTCCGAAACATTTACATGGAACTGCAGCAGAATGTTGGAGTAGCCAGGGGTCTGCACTGAATCAGCAATTTCCACGACACATGGCTTAACGCCCCACCAAGCCTTGCGAGCCTCCCTATGCCCCTGAAGGGCCCCGTGTTGTTCCGTGAAGACCCGCACACAGCCATCCGCATGTCCCAGCCCAAGACTCAAAAGTTGGCAGTTCCTCAAAACATTAAACATGGAATTGCCGTGTGATCCAGCAATTCCACTGTTAGGTAAAGAACCAAAAGAATTAAAAAGCAGGGACTTAGGCATTTGTATACTTAATGTTCACAGCACACTACTCACAACAGCCAAAACATGGGAACAACCCAAGTGTCCTCCGAGGGGTGAACGGATAAGCAAAGTGTGGTATATTCATACAGCGGAATATTATTCAGCCTTAAACAAGGAAGAATATTCTGACATGTGCGCCAATATGAATGAACCTTGAGGACATGACGCTGAGTGAAACAGCCAGTTCCCCAAAAACAAATAATCTTATATAATCCTGCTTATGTGAGATACTGAAAATTGGCACATTCATAGAGATAGAAAGTAGAATAAAGGTTAGCAGCGGTGGGGGGAGGAGGGGCGTTAGTGTTTGATGGGAACACAGTTTCTGCTTGAAACGATGAAGTTCTGGAGATGATGGTAGTAAAGTTTGCCCAACATTGTCAGTATATTTAATGCCACTGAACTGTACACCTGAAAAGGGTCAAACAGTAAATTTTATGTATATTTTACCACAATAAAAAATAAAGAAAAAAGACGGCTAAATGCATTCACCAGGGATCCTTCTTTCCGAAAGTTCAATTCGGCAACTGCTCGATTTGGCTGAGATCCCCCCAGATGTGGAGCCAACAGAAAGCAGGTGGTCTTTTTCATGGGGATCCTTCAGGAAAGCCCCATGATTGGGGGCCAAGCACCCTTCTTCTCAGCAGGCGCCCAGCACACTCCTTTTCACCAGGCACTGTCCACGTGGAGGGGTGTGGGGAGGCCCCACGGGAGCCAGAGTGCAAAGACATGGGGCCATTTTTAGTATAGGAGAAACGAACTTTCCAACAAAGATAGACAGGGTGTTTTAGATCTTCTCAGAAGGTGGGGGGAAGGGTTAACGAGAAAAAGAAAGATCAATGTTTCTCCCTGAAATTTCACAGTCACAGATTTTAATGCAAAGAAGCTGTTGAGCGTGAGCTGTGAATCTTTGATGAAAACTAATACAGCAAGTCAAATGCCTTCCACATTGTCTGTGCTCCCAGGGAGCACCCCAGCCCTCTGCCAAAGGCTTGTTCGCTGCTCAGAGAAGGACTTCACGGGCCAGGCCCGGCGCTCCCCTAGCTCCTTTATTTTAACTAACATATTTTTCTTTTATTTGGGGGGAAAAAAACTCTACTAAAATAGTAAAAGAGAAAGACTACCGAATAACAAAGGGTACCAAACCTGATGTGTTTAAACGCTGACGAGAAACGAACTCTTCCGAGTGAAGAAGAATGCTCAGAACATAGGACATCCACCTCTCCCTGCACCCCACCTTTGCTCGTAGGAGATCGTTTGCAAACTCAGTGTGTGTGCACGCGTGTGTGCGTGTGTGCACTTATTACAGCTTTCAGTCAGCTGGATTCTGGCTTCGTTTCAAATCGCTATCAAATGTATTTAATGAAATTAAGGTCTTCGGTATTTCATTTAGGAATAGTGTGTGCATGTGTGTACGTTTCTGTGCATATATATGTGTGTGCATGTGTGTATGTGTGTATATATGTGCGTGCATGTGTGTGCATGCATGTTTGTGTGTGCATGTGTGTATATATGTGTGTGCATGTATGTTTGTGTGTGCATGTATGTATGTTTGTATATATGTGCATGCATGCGTGTGTGTATATGTGCGTGTATGTGTGTATGTGTGTGCACGCATGTGCATGCATGTGTGTATGTTTGTGTGTGCATGCGTGTGTATGTGTGTATATGTGCGTGCATGTGTGTGCATGTATGTTTGTGTGTGCATGTGTGTGTTTGTATATGTGTGCATGCATGTGTGTGCATGCACATATGTTTGTGTGTGCATGTGCACATGTGTGTGTGCTTATGTGTGTGTGTGTGTGGCCACCCCACCAGTACATCGGCCAGGCTTTCACATTCAACATGCACGTCTTTCCCACAGCTGGAAGGAACCAGAGCTCTCTAGTTCAGTATATGTTTCCAGAGGGAAACTGAGCCGCCGAGAGTTTATTAACTTGTCCAAGGTCATTTACAGAGCCTTCCTGCCTCCACATCCAGTGGCCCTGGCCCCACACACCAAGCCTCTGCTCAGAGAGTGACTTGAACCTGGGAATTAGGCCCAGTGAGCTGCCCACAGAGCCAGACAGGCTTCTGAATATTTATCTAAAATACTACACTGTTTAAGTGGAGGCATTTGAAACAGCAATTGTATCCCTCAAACTGTATCTTCTAGAAATAAGTCAGCACCTCAATATGGCATTTGTTACCAAGCCAGGATTATTTCACTCAACATCCCGCTCATAATTGTTTCGTGGACATCCATTAATTTTTGAATCCTGATACTCCTTCCATCGTCTCTAACCAGGGTCCTGCTCCAAGTCTTCCACACCCCGTCATCATTGCATCATTTTTCTGCCATTATTTTCTTTTTTAAAAAATCGATAAATTGTTTGTGATTCCTCTAATTGAGACCACATGCCTATAGTGTAGAAATTCAACATGCACCTTAAACAGTAAATCTATTCTGTCAGATACGATGATGTGGGAATTGTCAGGAAAAGATAATGATCTGATTCCAGACACGGGCATACACACACACACACACACACACATACATACACACACACACACACACTCGCACACACTTGCGCACGCACGCACATACACTCTACACCCCAGAAGTTAAAACCGAAGTTTCAGAGAGAAGCCATCCAGTGTCTCGTGGCTTTCACAGGCTCCCGGCAGGACACCGTGTGCAGCTCACCCTGATGCACTGACAATTTTGTTGTTAACGCAAGTTAGCTGGGGATGGAATCCTACCTGAGGGTCATTGGTGTGGCAGGAAGGGGATTGAATGAGGAGTCAGGAAATCCAGGTTCTAGCCCACATCTTCCAATAACAACCATTTCGTGGCCCTTTCTGCAGGCATGTCAGGTGACATATATACACATACATCTCCAAGAGCCCCCGCAGCCCCATTTTACAGGGCACAAACTGAGCTGAGAGGCGGTGCCCAAGGTTACCAGCTGGGTGGCTGCTGGCATCAGCCTGCTCCATACCCCACGCCACCCTCGATGCTGGTAGGCCTGAGGGAAATCTTTTCGCACCTCTGACCCTCAGTTTCTCCATTTGCAAAATGGGAAGGTTGGACAAAAATGACGTGAAAGTCCTTTCCAGCTCAGAACTGTAATGTGCTGCTTTGGGTCACAGCATCCCCGCCTAAAATGGCCGCACTGCCAAAACTCTGCATCCCACCGTGTCTCCGTGAGCAGCGTCTCAGGAAGCTTGGTTCACAGGAAGCCCATGGCCCTTGATGAGCATCCAGACTGTCATCGATGGGCCACCAAGATTGCCCAACTACTCCCCTACCCATAGCCACAACATTCACACTGGGACCTTGCAACACCTCCCATTCCCCCCCCCCCCCCCCCCCCCCCCGCTTGACTCTGGGCTGGCTGAAAGGACCTTCAAGCTCTCCATGTGGCCAGCTTGGGATTTCGCACATGTCTTCTCCCCCCAGAGAACAAGGACTATGGCTCCTTGACCTCTGTCTGCCCCAACCAATGCCAGCTCTCGGCTGCATGCAGGCTGCCTCATTGTATCACTCTGATGTGAGGCTTTCTCCCCGAGATAAAGCCCCATTCTCAGGGTTGCCACCCAGGGGTCTCTCCTCTGACCCCTGGGGTAGGTCAGACAACTTCCAACAAGACTCTTCTGAGGAGAAGAACGTGATCCTGGCTTCACCTTCGGCAATCTGGAGTGGCCTAGACTATCCTCACATGGCAGTCCCACTCAAGCTTACCACCATCTTCCTGCAGGTCTAGAGACTTCTCCTTAAACAGGGCACCGAGAGCTGAGTGCAACTCTCAGGAGAAATCTGACGTAAGCCAGGCATACAAGCCTATCGCCTTCCTCATTCTACGAATCATACTTCTGTTCATGCAGCCAAAACTGCATTATCCTTCTTGACACCCGTGCAGGTAGCATGGGATTTTGTGAAGCCCGTGCATTCAACACCTTCAAGGTCGCAAGGAAAAGTGCTGACTGTGCTCTTTCTCCCCCTTCCTCATCTTGGAAAGTTGTTTTCTTCTAGACCCCACATCAGAAACTTACCTCCCTTCCTGTTTAAAAGAAGATAGCTCCCTTTTACAAAATGAGCATAAGTTTTGGAGCCCCAGACACAGACTCCTGTCAAGGCTCCAACCTTCGTCACTGCGTGCGTGTGGGTGGGGCACCTTGTTGTCCATACTGAGCCTCTGTTTCATGATCTAGGAAGTAAGGGCAGCAGTGCCCACGGTCTTTCCAGCAGCCGCACAGAAGCATTTTGTAGAGAAGTGCAAAGTCTGACCCATATGGCTCCAAAGAAATGGAAGCTATTATTACTAACAGTACTAATAATCATGAAAATGGAAACAGTCAAATCACAATGTATTTCATGATGTCTCCAAATTCTGATGAGAGGGGATCATTGAGATCCTCATCGCACCACCCAAGATATTTTCACAACCCAGCTCCTCGTCCACCACAAATTCCGTAACACCGTCAACATTGTCAAGTGACTTATTAAAAGAACCTTTGAATCAGACAAGGAGGACGATGAAGCCGTGAGGACTCTATCGCATCCACGAACCAGCATCTGTCATGGATAGTTTTTGAAATCATTTTTTTTATCTCCCTAATTTTACCATCACGGTGCCCATATTTCTCCATCATGGCTGCATAATTAAAAATCAAAGTAAAATATTTAGCTCTCAAATTCCTTAAGGCTGTCACTTGGTTTTCTGCTTCTATCCCTGGAGCTTCCTTCCTTCTCCTACTCAGCTCCCCCACCAGCAACTTCAAACGAGTGCAATCTTTCCATTACCTCCCCCTCCCCAAATCTCAACTTGACACCCTCTGCTTGGCCTGCCCTCTTTGTTGGAATATGTTCAATTCCTATTGTCTGGAAGATAGGGAATTTTTAAAAGTTGCTTTGTTAATAAAATGCCTCAGTTGAAAAAGTTTGCTCAGCAGCGTGTGTCTCTGAATATGTGTCAACTTCTGTTTGGATCAACTGACGTGGGATGCTATATTAATTATTCATTTTTGCAGAATGGAAATTAATTATTGTGCATGAGATTCTAAACACATATGGCAACAGTGCCGGCTGGACTGGCCCTCCTGCCAGGATTTCAGAGACTCAGATTCAGAGGTAATATGTTGTTTTGCAAAGCCAAGACCTCCTAAGGATTCCAAGATAGAAGAATTGAAAAACTGACATGTTTCTGTACGTGGTCCAAATCCTGCCCTCCTTGGATGCCCCCTGACTTCCCCGCCATGTCTTCCAGAATCCGTGCTGCTACGGGAGAGTCTATTGCTATAGCTACCACCACCTAAAGCCTGGGGTCTTTGTCCTTCCCTCCAAATCTGTGTTTCTGCAGTGGGTGGTACTGCCAGCCTCTTTGCTCTGAATCCTCCCAAATGAATCCTCCTGGGGAGAATGACTAGGAGTGTTCCCTTTGCATTCCATCTTACCTCTGTTATTCTGTTCATCACATTGTAACAGGATTGTTTGTCTGTTCAACGATCTCCCCATTTGGTGAGAACTTTGTGGAGAGGAATTACATCTCATTCTGTCTTGTGGGCCCTCATGCCCACTGAAGGTGGGTAGCTTGTTAGATCGAGTTGGACCTATTAGTTTCATGAGGAAGGGAAGGAATTTCAAAGATTGCACTCCCCCTCACTGAGGAAAATGCAGAAGGACACGTGCCAGACATGGTAATAATAAGTAATAATAGCCATTGCTGTCTGCAGCTGATGACGGGTACGGGCCAAGCCTCATGCTACACTTGTCACATGGACTCTCTCCTTGGATTCTCCACGGTCCTACCAAAGAGGATTCCGTCCTCCTTGCCCATGGCAGAAACGTGAGGCACCGAGAAGCTGAGCAATCTGCCGAAGATCTCACGTCCACTGGCAGGCTTGAGCTTTGCTCCCTTAGACTGTAAGCCCGTGCTCTTCATTTCCTCCTGCGTGGCCCCTCTCACGGGCACCCAGCCCACAGCACGTCAGGAAACCTCCCCATCCCCTACGTCCGAAAGCACCTGGAAGGTGTCAGGGAAGGCATCTCAGAAGATGTTGATGATTGAGCAGGTGTTGTCCAGGCAGAGAATGATCCAAAGAAGTGGTGTGAAGAGGCCGTGCAGCTCAGCGTAGGGTTCCTGAGCCTGTCCTCGGCTTGAGTCCTTATGCTGCCACTTGCCGGCTGCGTCGTCTTATTCTCCCTGTGCCTGTCTCCCATCTGTAAAACAGAGATAATAATAATTCTCACTTTCGTGGGGTGGTTACAAAAGCGAAATGACCAAATACTCAGGAAGCACTTAGAACAAGGTCTGGCACACAGGAGTGAATAGATGTTTCCCGTCGTGGCTCTAATTCTAGGTAGTGGGAAAGGAATGAGCGAGAAGAAGCAAAACTGCAAGCCATTTCAGAGAAATAGCAGATATTTAGTCTTGGTGAGGGGTGATGCTGGGGGCAGGGGTCAACAAGATGCGGAGCTGAGAAGACCCGGGGAGGATGTCAAAGGGCCCCATGTTCCAAGGCCAAGAGTATGAACAAAGGCAAGTTCTTGGCAAGTGTTCAGCAAGATGAGGCAGGATACGCATTACATCTCATAGACACACACCTTTAGTTCTTGCTTCTTGGTAATTTTCACAGCCCAGTTTTGACCTTGACCTCTGTGGACACAGACAGAACCTAATCCTCTTTAAAAACCATGATGTCTTTGTCATCAGATAATCCCATGCCTTCCCCCAGAAGCTGTTTATTTCTGAGATAACCCAGGTGTTGCCCTCCCTCTCATAAACGTGGCGTCAAGGCTCTTCTCTGCCCCAGCTTGCCTCTTCCCATCCCTCCTTCTCTCCTCCCTCCCCCCTCCCTTTCGCCCCTCCTTCCACCTCCCCTCCCTCCTTCCATCTCCCCTCCCTTCCCTCCCTTCCTCCTTCCCCTCCCTCTTTCCTACACCTTCCCCCTCCCTCCCTCCCTTCCTCCTCTCCCTTTCTCTCTCCTTCTCTGTCTCTTTGCCCCCCCCCCACCATGAAACACCAGTTTTCCTCCATCTGTCTTAAGATATAGAACATGGGGAGAGTAAAACAGCAGTACTCAACAAAGGTTATCTTTATCAAGAGAAAATACATGATAGAAATTATAAAATCAGCTCCATGGAAAGGGGAAGACGGTAACCATGATTTGGTTGACTTAGTATCCAAGTGGGACCAGAGTTTCCTGATGGCCATGGCAAGAAGGAAAATACAATAGTTAACACCTCATATTATCAGACTAGAGGAAGCGTAGTAACTTGTCATTATGTGTATGTGGGAAGCTATGGGGAGGTGGGGGACCAAGAAATTCCAGCTACTAAATCATGAAAGATACTGCGCACGTGGAGGCACGGGTAACGAGTTACACAATGTGCCTTCAGAAGATTTTTTTATGAACTCTTTTATTTGGGAGTAATCTTAGATTCACAGGAAGTTTGCAAAGGTAGCACAGAGAACCCCATATGTTCTTGCCCAGTTCCCCATTGTCATCATCGCAAATTACCGTGGTATATTTGTCAAAAAGAAGAAACCTACATCAGGACATTAATATTTAGCAGCTCCACATTTTACCTGGATGTCGCCAATTTCCCCATTACTGTCCTCTTACTAATCCAGGGTACTACAGTGCATCTGGTCCCACATCTCCCTGGTCTCCTCCGGTCTGCCAGTTTCTCAGCCTGTCCTTGTCTTTGACAGCCTTAATGTTCTTGACGAGTACTGACCAGGTACCTTGTAGAACCTTCCCCGATTGGGCTTGTCTGATGCTTTTCTCATGATTCAACTGGGATGTTGGAATTTTGGAACTAACGCCACAACAATTAAGTGCCTTTCTTATCACATCACACCAGGAGGTTCGTGATATCCACATAATTTCATTACAAAAGCAGAAAATCCTTCCATTCATGCTTTTATTTATGTATTTATTTTGAGAATTTTTTTTTATTTTTAAGTGATCCTTACACCTGACATGGGGCTGGAACTTACAACCCCGAGATCAAGAGTCACACGCTCCACCAACGGAGCCAGCCAGGCACCCCGATTTATTTTTTAAATGGGGGATCAATGGTCCATGGAAAATAATTTGTGTTTTTTTTTTTAATCAGAAAACATGGTTTCAAGGGTCAATGCCTAAGAGTTTGCCATGGTTTTATTTTTAACGGTATCTGACAAAATGTTTTTTTCAAAGTTTGAGAGCAGTCTTCCTCCGGAAGATTATACCTCTACGTTTTAGATCATTCAGCATCTGCTCAGTAGAAAGGTATGGGGAGGCTGTTTATACTTGTTGATGATAAGACTGGGTACATGCATGAGTCCGTTGCAATCCTTGACCACATCAGCTTATAACAGGGTTGAAGGTGAAATTCCTAATTACGTGGAACACCTTCCTCTTAATGAAGAAGGTGAAAGCTGATGATTCCCAAAAGCAGTTGATTTCATTGTCATTAAAGCTAATGATATACCTTAGGCCAACGCAAGTTGAGTATCTCTGAAAGCACTGATAAGTCTAGTCTTACAATTTTGTATATTTCCTGAAAATTGAGGAGGAAGTCTTTGTTTGTAGATGTCAAAGTTTTGCAAAGTTCATTAAAAAGAATTCTGGTGAAATGTACACCCTTGTCACTGGAGAAATGGATTAGATCTCCCCACGTCAGAAACAAGTCAAACACGTGTTCCACTAGCATCAGAGCCTTCCAGCTATTAAAAAAAAAAAAAAAAAAAAAAAGCCTCACAGTATCCTGAGAATAAGCAAGCAATGACCAAAAGATATTGCCCAATTGTCGGGGTGAAGAGGGTTGGGGATATTCAAAGGAGCTTCGAGGCTTTGATTCTTGTCCACATCCCATCTTTACAGTCTTGCCAGGATTATGTTGTTGGCAAGGAAGACATACTCTGGAAACATCCTTGGCGGCACTCTTAAAATTACGCGGGCGATGACGATTCACTATCAGAGCCAATTTAAGTATGTTCTTATGAGTAGCATAATGAAGCATTTTTCCTCAACTCCGAAAAATTTTGTGTGACCAGACCACAGTTTTTCGAGTACCACCAACATCTTCAGTCAGTATGCACTCTGACCTCCCCCAGTGTTTTTCTCTAAATCAGGGACTTATGTTTGACAATGAATGCTGGCTTCTTTGAATCACCCCAGGCCTTTTCCTCTTTGAGTGGTATGGGAAAGCAAGCTATGCTTTTGTTAAATGCAGATTTCTCTTAAAACAACCAAAATTCACTTCTTACTCTATTTCTGTTTTATCAGAAGTGTCCCGACTTTGAGGGATGCCTGGGTGGCTCAGTCGGTTAAGCATCTTTGACCCCGGGGTCCTGGGATCAAGTCTTGCGTGGGGTTCCTTGCTCAGCGGGGAGCCTGCCTCTCCCTCTGCCTGCCACTCCCCCTGCTTGTGCTCTCTCTCTCTCTCCCACTGTCTCTGACAAATAAAGAAATAAAATCTTAAAAATAAAGAAGTGTCTCGAAATTGAATCTGATCAATCTTTTACAGTCAAGAAATAATCCCTCAGTCTTTTCCTCATTAAACTTGTTACACACCCTATCCCATCTTTCTGTCCCCGTTTTTGTCTTTAGTTCTATTTGTTTTTAATAAATACAAAAATTTATCTTTTTCCTGTTTGGTTAATTTCCACCTCCCTGGGTCCACCAAGCTTCTCTAGCCTATCTATGGCTTCCTGGATTCTTTCAGCCAGTATTTTAACTTCCTCTCTGACCCTGGTGTTCTTCCCAAATTATTCCCTGTTCTTGTTCACACAGGTGATAAAATATTGAGGAACACAGTGCTGAGGACTGAGCAGACCAGAGTGAGACCAGGCTCGAAGAAAGATCTAGAACTTTGAACTTTGTTTTGGACCCACTGATGGCCAAAAGATATGGTAGAAAGGCAATATCTCCTCCATTTAACATCCTTTGCTTTGCTTGAGTTTGTTTCCCTTGGCTGTCCCAAATGGTACATCCCGGTCCCAAACTTCAGTAACAAGGGCTAGAGGCAGAAGTGTGTAATTAGCAACACATACCTGAAATCATTTTTCTTAACCTTAGTGTGTTGAGTGACTTTGCACCTGAGTTTCTAGTTTTAAGAATTACCTTCATCCTACAAACATTTACTGAATAACTGCTTTGGGTCCGATTTGCCTTTTTTTTCTTTAATTAATTCACAACTTAGAATCAGAAACATCTTCAGCTGGGAAGGTGGGAGGGGACCTTCAGCCTCAAGGAGTTGGATAAGAATGGACCCAGGAGTGAGGGACCAGGTATGTCTCCAATGCTATCCTCCGCTCCCTGGGAGTTACTTGGAAACTCTTGTCCATTCTCTTGGAGAGGGAATGACCAGATGATATCTAAAACATCTTTGAGCTCCGGCAGTCTAAGTAGGGAGGATCTGGGGAAAGAGAGGAAGAGAGACAGAGTGAGAGAGAGAGAGCACAGTGCTAACAGTAGGCTAGGACCTTTGTTTGTTACCGGATCTTATTCTCCAAGTTGCTGAATTGCCGTGAGTTGGGAACTGCCATCCACATGTCACAGGGAAGGAGACTGAGGTCGCGAGGTGTGCTGTGGCAGTTTCACCATTAGAACAGAGCCGGAATTTGAAAGTGGGTTTATGAATAATGTCCACGGTACTCCTTCCACTGCACAAATATTTTTTTTCTTGCTCATTTTCATGCTGTCTCCCTTAGATTCCATTTAGTGAAAAATGTGCTCTGATGTCAGAGAGTTGAAAGCCTTTCCGAAAGCTGGTTCCATTATAAAATTACTGAAAAAGATGTCATATCCACTCCTCTGCAAATCCAACTGCCACTTTAGCACTTTCCTCCTAAATGGAAAATGTAAAGATCCTGGAAACAGGTGCGCCTTGGCAGGTCCAGAGCCGTGGGGTTACAGGCTCGGAGACTATGGCCAAGGGCATCAGTCAGTTGACCTGACTCACACGTCTTCACTGGGGAGCGATGGAGTTAGGGATTTGCCGCTGAAGAGACCAGTGATACCATAGTCTACTTATTAAATACGACATATGGCAAAAGAAATGCCATGCAGAGCCTGGCATTGATCTGAATGACTGATTTCTCAGCATGGTCTCCAAACTCGATGGGTTTAAATGTAGGAAGATTGGGGAAGAGAAAAATCATGGAAGGAAACACAACAAATGTTGATAATATCACCTGGATGATTTTTTTTTTTTTTTCCCAAAAGCTCCTGGCGAACACAACTTTCTCAAAGGATGGTATTGGACACACAGGTAAGATTAATAACAGTTGTAGCTGATGTATCGAGGGGCTGCGGTGTGCTGGCACCGGGCTCACGGTGTTGGAGGAATCCTCTCTGCTCTCTATTAAAAACCCTCTTTATGAAGAAGGCACTTCCCCAGCTTAAAGATGCAGAGACAGAAGTTCAGAGAGATTAAATAGCTCGTCCAAAGTTACGCAACAATGAAGGGGTGTTAAAATTGCATTTGGGGGGCACCTGGGTGGCTCAGTCGGTGAAGCATCTGCCTTCAGCTCAGGTCATGATCCTGGGGTCCTGGGATCAGCCCCAAGTTGGGCTCCCTGCTCTGCTTCTCCCTCTGCCCCTCCCCCCACGCATACTGTCTTGCTCTTGCTCTCTCTCTCAAACAAATAAATAAATCCTTTTTTAAAATAAAAAATAAATAAAATAAAATTGCATTCAGATACCAGAATGCGTGATATTTCCACTGGTCATTGCGAGGGCTGTGTTGCCCAAGTGGTATGAAAAAAAAAATGTTCTGGTTCATAGGGAGCACGTGTCCATACACACACACTGTAAACGTCCAAGATATTTAGGATTAAAAATGTTAAAGGGCCATCAAAATAGCCTCTTAAACATAAAGGTGAGAGTTCACCACCAATGTACCAAAGAAACGTACTTCACCGAATACATTGTATCAACCATGAACTTCATTGAGAGGGAAAAGGGACGGCGGTGAGGTGTGACGTGCAGGAAGGAACGTGCACAGGACTGGAAACAGAACCACAAACTCAAGCAAACCCCGACTGCATGCAACAGTAGCAAGGCTAATTTACAGAGCTAAAACCACGGAATGAGCTTTCCAGAAAACAGGAGCGTATGGCAGCCTCTCCCCACCTGTGGCTGTTACCTCCCTGAATACCCTTCCAGTAGCAAGACTGATGGAGGGGCTCGAGATTTTACGGGAAAGCAGCAGCGCACTCAAAAGTCAGTCATGAGTTGCAGAAAACCTTTCTATGTATTTTTGTGTCTCCTGAAATAAAACGCGTTCCACAGATGAGGACAATGCATCCAATACAGAAACAGCAGTAAAGCTGTCATTACTGAAAGCAGTAACAATTGATGCCTTATGAGTAATTTCATGCCGTGGAAGCCCGGTGAAGGCAGCCGAGATTGTCGTGTTCACTGTGTCCCAGCTCCTAGCGGGGACCTCGCCAAGCAAATGCTGGAGGGATATTTGTGCATTAATATATGTACAGTATTTATCAACATCGGACTCTCCTGAGGAGATACATACATCCCCTAGAATGTTCTGTGTGGAAGTTCCTTGTGGTCCAATGTATTGGCACTGCCATTGACTCACTAACTCAAATAAAGGGATGTTTCCTTTTAAACCGATGCATCTGGCGAGAAAAATCATTCAGGTGCCAAGGGAGGAGCTGACTCACATAGCCTCCCCACTGGAAAATAGAAGGATGTGTTTGTGTTTTCTGTCCAACAGATGTGGAAGAGCTGTGAGTGTTTCTCCTTTCTCCTGTTTTTCTATATTAATACCTATTGACCTCCCAGTGACCGGAACGTCGCCCATGAGCAAGGGGGAAAGGCTGGGGGCCAGCCTGTTGGACATGTTGGCACGTGCATATGTGGAAACGTGCTCCCTGACGTTTCCACCACCTGTGCCACTGCCCTTCTGCTCAAGATGTCAAGGACCCTCAACAGGGCTGGCCGGACGGCTTCGTGGGAGCCATGTGGCACTCCCAGGGGGACGGGGCCCTGTGGTTGGAAGGGCCCCACACTCGGTTTAATGTTCTTCATTTTTGAACAGGGGCCCCCACCTTTTCACTTTTCACTGGGCTCAGCAAATGGTGCAGCCGGTCCCGTGCCTGTCTCTATCCTTGGCGTTCTTTTCCCAAAGACAGATCAAGCATGGTGGCTTCTCTCACAGACCCCACCGTCTAGTCTGTGACTCTGACACGTGAACTGATAGTATAGAAACTGTGACTAAACCCTCTCCTCCTTCGTTCCCCTCAACTGGTCCTACGGATGCTACTTCCTTGGTGTCCCTACTTGTCCCTTCCCTATGGCCACTGACTCAGGTCAGACGTCCTCACGTCAGGCAGGCAGGACCAGCTTCCTAAGCATGTCAGCTTATTCCCAGGCCCACCTGCTTACAGCTACCCCAATCAAGCATGTGCTCTTGGCTTTCTCGGCCTCACACATGGGGTCTCCTCTACATGGATTAGCCTCTCCACCCCCATAGCCACATCCCTCTACCATCAGCCGCCCACACTTTGGGCCCTTCAGGAGCCCACTCAGTGGCCCATTTCCTCTCAGACGCCTTCCCTGACTCCCACAGTCCACTGAAATTGCTCCTTTCTGATCTCCCACCAAGCCCCCTGCTTTCCCTGGCTTCACTGCACTTCCATTTCCTGCACTAGCCCTCAGCGTATGGACCTGTCCTGCCCACCTGATTCTGAGCTTTTGCCCATGGGGACTGTGTCTTTCTCGTGTGAACGCTGGTGTCTGGCCGGAGGCAGGGGGTTGGGGAGGGAGAATTCAGTCATCGTGGAGTAAAGGAGTGAGCAGGACTCTTCGGCAGGCCCCCGGCGTATGGGCCATAAGACGAGAGAGACTACACAGGGATGCACTTTGATTTGAGGTCTGGTCATTAGCTGACCTCTACTTGCCCCGGAAGGGAAACCGTCTTTGCAGACCTTCCTGTATCTCTCAGCATCTCGATTTCCCCGCTTGCGCCCCGTCTCAGAGTCCGTTTCTCCATGCCTTTCCTTCCACTGCTGCATGTGAGCCCGGACTCCTCACTGCCATCTTGGCCACACACAGGCTCTTTGGCCTTGTTTTGCCCCAAACGAAAGCTGGCTCCCGAAGCAGGGACCTCCTCTGTCTTCTGTAAAACCCAACATACACTTTGAAAGCTCTCAGAAACGCCATTAATTATAATAATAGTGACACTTTGTACTTTTATAGCCTCTTTCATCAGAAGATCTCTGAGTACTTAAAAAATATTATCTCATTAATCCTCACAACACCCTCATGAGACAGCTGGCAGGTAAGCCGATCCCAGTTTATCAGGAAGGGGAATGAAGACAGAAAGATGGGGCTCAGATCAAACATAGAGAAGGAAGCGCTCCGGCTCTCGCACCCCAGGCAGCAGGACCCCAAACCCCACCAGTGCACGCACCACACGCACCTGTTCCGCGATACGTATCTGGCCACGTGGGAGAATATGGATATGCCCAATGTTTCATCAGTATCTGATTAATGGTGCCAAATCACGGACATCTTTGAAAAGTCACCTCTTTGTTTGCCGGCAAACACTTTCCAAGCATCTGCGCACCGCCGACTCCCACCGGCCATCCAGCTGAACACGGCTTATCAATAGTGTGTGTGAATCCTTCTTCCCAAATCCATCAGAGAGCTAATGAAGCTCCCAGGGAAGAGGAAAGAGCATAATCATGTATGAATCCCAAGCCTCTTTCAACATCAGGAACACAAAACAGCACCTGAGAAAAAATATTAATTATGTCTTTTACGGAGGCATTGGGACTCTCATCCCACTGAGCCACCATTGACATTCCTCGCTTGGCACTGAACAGGATTTTGAAGGTGTTTGGTTCAAGCCTTCATTTTGCAGATGGGAAGAAGGAGGCGCAGGGAGGCTGGGGGTCTCTCCCTGGGTCACACAATAGGTAGAAGACAGAAAGGCAGAGCTTTGCTCCCCTTTCCCAGAACACTTGTATTTCTCAACACAAGCACCCAAACAGCATGTTTGAGAGCATTACAGAAAGTTCTGGTAAGCACATGTCCTTTTATTTTTAAGTGTCAGGTGGGGAAGGGTCAGGCAGATGGGTGGGCGGGTGGGAGGGAGCAGAGCAGGGAGGGGCCAGGGAGGAAGCTTCTTGGCAGGACCAGCTGAAGCCCTCAGCGAAGGGCTGGGGTCTTGGACCCAGACGGGACGAGGAGGAGTGAAGTAAGTCCATGAGCTTCTATTGCGTGATGTATAACAGATACCTGTCTGATTTAATTAATTGTATTTTTCCTAAATTTAACTTTGCCCAAAGGGGAAAATCATTTTGCTTGGTAAAACCCCTCCTGCTATATAGTGTCTACGAGCCGGCCAGATTTAATTGCTGCAGTAGAAACCACAAGAAAGACCAGGTTCCCACTCAATCTATAACCACATCTACTGAAGAATAGCTTTAATCACCTTTAAAAGGGCGACCACGAGATAATTAAAGAGGAAGGGTGCTCCGCGGGAATTATCCAGAAATATCAAATCTCCGTTTATCACGGAGTCCGACTTAAAATGTCTTGGCATGGCTTTGCTCCCACAAACTCCATTCTATTTTAAGCTAAACCCTTGGATTTCCATTATTTAGAGCGGGGGAAAACGGGCCTGTGGCCCTCGTCTGCGTCCAGCGCCAGGATGAGAGGTAGAGGGGGATAATTGTCCGCTGCGAAGAACACAGGGTTTGGAGTGCGCCATACAGAGACTGGAATCCTCTCTGCCTTCCTCTAACGTCTCTGAGCATCCTCCTAAAAATAAGGACCATGGTGGTTATTCCGAAGTTTATTCCAGCTGAACGCTCCGCCCATTTGCACTCCTTCCCTTCTGCAGAATGCCCGCCCCTTTCCGGAAACCAAACAAAAATGAACCAAGAACTGAAATTAATGGAGCAGATTGTCTGAGCAGCCACGACAGAGTGGACAAACGGAAAGGGAGTTGGAGGCCAGGAGGTGACCGCGGAGGGTGGACTTCGTGAGCCTGATTTCTCTTCTCCCTCTGTTGATGCTGTTCCATGTTGCTCGGGGCAGGGCTCCGAGGACCAGGCGCAGAACCAGTGGAGTGACATTCTTGGCACCCCAGCAAGCCGGCTCTGTTCCAGGCCCACCTTCCCAGGCCTACCCTCAAAGTGAAAGTCCCTGCCCTTATCTCCCTGCTCACCTCTCCCACCACAGGCTCAGTGTCCTTGTCTAAACCCGTAGGAGCAGACCCATGCACTCCCAGCCCCTGAACCCCTAGCCGCCTCTCACAGGGAGGTGCAGAGGGGACGCAGCTGGCTTTCCCTCTCACCAGGAAGGAGGGGCACCTGGTGGGAGTCCTAAACTGTATATTCATTCCTTTCTCCACCCATTGTGACCCAGGTTCCCCTCCCCCCACCAGTCACCGGAAGACCTGAAGGTTGAACTTGACCCACCTTGACCCAAACCAGGCTTGTGGGTCATCTTGGACTCATGACCTCTTTTTGCTTCTGCGTGTCACGTCCTGCCTCCTCCGCCTTTGAGCGCTTGCATCCAAACATAGTGCCTACCTCTGCCCCACCCCCAGCCCCAACAGCCGGATGGGAGGTCCAGCTGCTCCCTGTCTTTTCTAGATAATCCACTATCGTCTCCTGTGGCAGGCTGAGTAATGCCCTCCCAAAGACATCCAGGTCCTGACCCCTGGAACCTGCAAACACGACCTTATATGGTAAAAGGGACTTGGCAGATATGATCAAGTTAAGGGTCCTGACAAGGGTTTTCCATGAACCCAATGCACCCACAAGCGCCCTTATAGGACGGATGTAAGTGGAATCAAGTCCGACAGTAGGAGAAGTGATGACAGGTGCAAAGACTGGGAGCAAGGTGGGGAGGGAGGTAGCCAAGGAATGTGGATGCCTCTAGAAGCTGAGGAAGGCAAGGAAAGGGTTTCTTTCCTGAAGCCTCCCTAAGGAACCTGCCCTATAAACACTTTGATGTTAGACTTCTGACCTCCAGGACTGTGAGAGAATCAGTGTGTGCTGTTTTAAGCCACTGAGTCTGTGGCAATGTATTATAGCAATAGACTGTGAATTCATCTCCAAAATGGCGGACGTGTGCTATAGTGTCATGGCCTGGGGACAGGTGCTTTTCACAAACACCCTTCCCCCCTGCCATCCCCTTCCCCACTTTCTCCCAAAGGCAGTTGGGAGTGTTTTTGGTGGCAGATAATGCCATATCTGACCCATGATACCTTATCTTCCCCAAGTAACCAGAGGGTGGAGGTCAAGCGAGCCGTGGCCTCATGGTGCTTCTGGAAACTTCACTCCAGGTGCCAGGGAGGCAGCTGTGCTGTAACTCCACAAATCATATTTACACCTAGTCCAAAAGAAGGGATTGGGCACGGTGCCAAAAGGGTGAAACCCTTTTATCATAAAAGTGAAAGTTTTCCCAGAAGCCTCCAGAGCTGTCTTACTTTGGGTCTCATCGACTAGAACTGGGTCCCACAACCCTCCCTGGTCTTTGAGGGATACCGGGAGATACAGGGACAGGATCATAGCCCTTTGCTTGGGCCGGGTATGGTCCATTGCCTTGACACACAGGTGCTGTAAACAAAACCAGGCTACCCTCACAAGGGAAACAGGGTGTTGGGTGGGCCAGGAGGGCAGGCGCGCCCATGCGTCTGCGAGAGCCCCTCTCCCCTCAGTGCCCAGCAGCCCAACCTCTGGCTGCCAGCTCCTGGCTTCTGCCGCTGCTTGTTTTCCTTTGCCTGAGGCAGAGAGAAGCTGGAGGTGCTGAGGCTTTAACACCCAGCCCCAGCAGCACCCCGCCAGTGATGGGAGATGGCGAAGAAGTCCCCAGCTGCCTTCCCTCCCCACGGGAGAGAACCCCGAGGTGTGGTCCGCACCATCTCCCACGGCTCCCTCGAAACGCCGGTCCCAGCTGCCCACAGTGCTGACGGTTTCGCAGTGAACTCTTTCTCGGCCGTCTCCACAGGCTGCCTCGTCCCTGCGGTTCCTGCCTGTCCTCCTGGGTCACGTCCCAAATCATCTCCATGCACACAATTCCTTGTCCCGAGGTCGGCTTCTGGGGGACCCACATTACAACAGCCAGGGAGACCATTTCTCGTTTTGCTCCAGCCCCATTCTCGATCAGAAACAGAGGATCTCAATACCCTCAATACCCGCAAAACATGCCCTGTACAAGGAAACTTCTCAGCGGGGGCAAGAGTTTGGTTACAAGTGATGAGGGAGCAGAAGGCCCACTGAAGACAAAGCAGAAGCCTCCCCCCTGCAACCTCCTACCGCGCCCCGACTCCTGGGTGGGACGTGGGCTGTTCCTCCAGGAAGTTCCCAACTATCTTCATGTAAATGTCTGGCTAGAGGGAAAAACAACCTTGACTTGACAATGGCAAGGCCTCAGGTAACCTGTGAGTCTTTAACATATGGAAGTGCTTTCTCAACCTCCCTTTCCTCACCTCCCCCAACCCCTTGGTATATAATCAGCCACCCCTCACAACCGGGGCAGCAGCTTTTTCTGCCCACGGGTGTGCTTTCATAAACCACCATTTTGCACCAAAAACATCTCAAGAATTCTTTCTTGGGGGGCGCCTGGGTGGCACAGCGGTTGGGCGTCTGCCTTCGACTCAGGGCGTGATCCCGGCGTTCTGGGATCGAGCCCCACATCAGGCTCCTCTGCTATGAGCCTGCTTCTTCCTCTCCCACTCTCCCTGCTCGTGTTCCCTCTCTCGCTGGCTGTCTCTATCTCTGTCAAATAAATAAATAAAATCTTTAAAAAAAAAAAAAAGAATTCTTTCTTGGTCCTCGGCTCCGGACTCCCCCCTCCCCCCCGCTGAACATTACCAATATTTCAAAACCACATCAGCAAGTTTCCATCTTTCTGAACAATCTTTTTATCCTTTTGTCAGGTGCTTCAAGTTCCACTGTCCATTAGAAATATAAGGCAAGGCACTTTTATACACATATATTTTAATTTTCTGGTAGCACACCTTTAAAAGAGTAAAATGAAACAAATGCAATTAATTTCAATGATATACTTTATTTAACTCAATATACCCAAAATATGATCATTGCAACATGTAATCAATATAAAAAAATCATTCATCATGAATGAGATATTTACATTATTTTGTTTTTATGGAGTCGCTACAATATGGGTATAGTTTACACTTATCACACGCCTCAGCTTGAAGCAGCCACACGTGGCAGGACCACCAAGTTGGCCAGGGCAGCTCTCAAATATCGCACCTTGAGCCCCGACTTGAAGTTGTAAGGTCTGTCTTTGATTTTTCCATCTCCATCTCAAGCCACATTTTCTCTGCTGCTCGGTATTTCCCAGCAGAGAAAATGCACGTGGCCAGGCCACGTGGATTCATAGATTGAAAGGTAGGTAAGAGGCCAACATGGTTCAAGGCTCAGCAAACTCTCTCCCAGCCCTGGGCCCGAATCAGCCCAGTCTGTTTTAATTTAGGGTGTGAGCTATGAATGGTCTCTCCATTTTCAAAGGTAATAAACCCACAAACAAACAAGGAAGAAGAACAGGTAATCACAATGGTATAGGGTCTGCAAAGCTTTTACAGAAAACATTTGCTGATCCCCAGTCTAGTTAGTTCTCTTCTTTTACTTTTTTTTTTAATGCGAACAGGGTTTATAGCATTTAGATTCCATTCTGTAACCACAAATCCTACAAGTTTTTACTACTCCCTCAGTGTCTCAGGAGTTCAGCGCTCACCATCAGTCCCTGCCCCGCGGCTTCTCCATCTCCGAGGTCTTTGTTTGATTCATTGCTTGCTTTGCTCAAGTTCACTGTCAATTTTGTTTTCAAGGAAGTCATGCGTATGCTCCGTTATCTGAGATTCCATGGGATTGATAGTCCACGTTTTATCTGCTCATGTCAATATACAGAAGGAGGAAAATCAGACTCAGCCCTTCCCTGCACGCGCTCAGTCCCGCTGTGAAATCGAGGCATGGAAGTCACTTCCTTCCCCCAGAACGTGACACGCACCATCCCTCTGTCTTCGGGCACGGGCTGCCCCACACGCGTTCTTACTACCGCCTCCCACTCCTCCTCCGGGTCTGCTGGACTCGGACTTAGGGCACCACTCTCCCCAGGACCCCCAGACCCCACTGCCTAACTCCCTCCATGCTTCAGAATCCTACCTGAAACGCAACCTGTCCAAGCATCGAATTCCCGCCTCACCTCCCTCAGGACTTCAGAGCCGCCGCTCCTGTCTTGGGGCGGGATGTGTTGCTGGAGGGAAAACCTGAAACTTGATGTTTCTTCCTTTCGGGACACTTGCGTTTTTCTGCTCAGATTGCCTGAAGAATCCCGCTTCCCTCTGATGGTCAGTAAATTAAACAAGGATGTGTCTTGGTGTGAAATGCTCATTATCCACTTTCTATGAAGCAGTATGAACTTTTCCTGTGAAAGGGTTTCTTCCTTCTGTTCAGGGAAAGTTCCTTTCAGGCTGTGTCAATGAACAGAAGTCCTGTCTGTTGGTTTCAGTGTTTGGGCCCACGGATTAGTCTTGCAATGTATTCTTACAGTCTACCCTCCGTATCTGTTATCCTCTGGCTGATTTGCTCTCTCGCCTTTCTCCTCTGCACGTCTTTATTTATTTATTAAACTCTCTCAAGCACTTGCCTAACATCAGCGACTCAGCATCTGCTCAGGGTATTTTCACTTGGAATCCCACTTCTCACCTTATGTTACCGCCTCTCGTCTGAGCTCCTGTTTCACCAAACCCATAGTCATACTACCTTTTTCTATAGCACAAAGCTGTTCCTGGGGATTTTCTTCAGTTCCTGGGGATCTTCTTCAGTTCCCCATGTCTTCTTTAGGACTCGGTTCTTCATCTGTGTTTTATACAGAATGTTCTTTAAACTCTGTACACTCAGCTCTTGATGGGGTATGGTTGCATGGCCACCAAGCTATTTCTTTCTATCCATCTTACCCTAGACAAGGGCAGCTCTGTCCAGACTTGTTTCCTCTGATGGAGAACTTGCTGTGAGATGGGGATCAGCCCCAACCTCGGAGATCCCGGCACACGCCCTGTAGCAAGGGTCGCTCCGCCCTGCAGGAGCTGTGTTCCTTTTGGATGGAGAGGCTGTCCACGCCAGGCAGGAATGCTCATAACAGCGGAAAGAGCCTGGGAAGGAGCACGTCCAGCTCCAGCTGTGCCCCACGTCTGCCCAGATGGATACAGGCGGGGGGTGCGTGAGGACCACTCAATGAATTTTCCTCAACTTTCCCAAAGGGCTCCTACTCGCCCCCCAAGTCTACCCATTTCAAAATTAGGGAAGGGGGCGATTGGCAGATACACACATGCACACATACACAGTGTGAGCTGTTTACCTCACTTAGTCACCCCTGTGTTATTTTGGGGGTTGGGACAATATGCAGGCGGTCACTGCAGAATCTCATGTTTTTTTCTTTGGCTTCCATCTTTGCCTGTGAATAGCGTGAGACTCTGTTCCAGCAACCGCCGTGCTGGGGCTGGTCATTCTTGGCCTGTTTTTATTCATTTTTATCCATTTAAATCGGTGTTAGAGAAGGGAGATTCTGTGGTCCAGTTTCATCTCATCGGACATAGTCAGAGGTTTCCTCCCTTTCTTAATATCCCAAACTTCAGTATATGGGAATCGACCCCGCTCCCCTCTGTGCGTTGTCCAGCAGAGGTCCTGTTGTCAGCAGTCCCCTTCCTCCCATCTTCCAACAGCCAAATCTCAGCCACCCTTTCACACCCAAATCAAATGGCACTCCTCCACAAAGTCTTCCTTTATAGTCTGCAAAAGAAATGTCCTCTCCCTTCCTTGTATTTCCCCCACTACCTGCTCCCTTCTTATACCGCTCACCACTTTCCACGTCATACTAGATTTTCCCGTATCCACTGCGGTCTCCCTCACTGCCCTGTAGTCTCCATGATGGCAGGTTTGTCTGCGGTTCATGCCTGTACCCTTTGTGTGTAGCCAGGTAAGGAACAGGGCACAAGCTCAGGTCCTGTTTGTTGCATGAGTTAAAATGGCGCTCTGCAGAAAATGGCCCACCTTATGTCCATGAGAATTACAGAAAGCATGAAGGGGTGTGAAATAGAGCTCAAGCAGAAGGCTTGGAGCCAACAACAGCTCCCATCATGATGACCCCCCTCAAAACAAGGCACTCTGAGTGGCAATTAGATTTCTAGCTGGACCAGTTAGCCCATCTGTTTATAACATGATCTACACAATAACACAGGTGATCACAGGAATGCGGACTGACAGCCATGCTTACATGCCATTCAGTTGTCAAAGCGCCTTCTTAGTTATTGTCCCGTCTGATCCTCAGAACAACCTGGGGAAGCTGATCTTTTCAATCCAACTTTACAGATGAGGAAAGGGAGGTGGACAGGTGCCGAGTATCTCATCTTATGTCATGTAGTTGGTGAGCACCCGAGTCCTCACCAGACCACGTCTGTCCGCTTGCCCCACAACATCCGACAAGCTTCTCCAATCCATACTCTTCCCTGCTCATAGATGGCAGACCCCATAGGTTGTACAGGTTGTTGACTGCACAAGGGCATCTGGATGAGGAGCCAAGTAGGAAGGTAAAACCCATCCATGCTCCTCTTATCAAGCTCTGTGTCCTGGCACAAGGCCACATCTGCTTAGAAGGATCCCCTGTTCCTAATTCACACAGACTGATAGGGGCGTTAATCGTAGGGACCGTGTTTGCTAAGTTCGCCCTCCCCAAAGACCCCTGAATGTAACACACAGCAGGCATTCACAAATTGCTTATTGAATGAGTACGTTATCACTTACAAAGCTCATTTTCATAAACTACTTCATCCAGTTCCCATAAAAAATTACAAAACAGACAAAATTCTGAGAAACATCAAGGATTTCTGAAGGAGTTCCTGGCCCTTCTAACGGTGGAATTTGACCAAAATGTTTCACAAGGAGTCCAGGATCACTGCACAGTCAAGGAAGGAAAGTGTGTTCTTCTCCAGCACTAGAGGAAAGCAGAATGGGACATTCTCCCTTTCTGCTGGTCCCATATCTAACCCAACCCTAGATGTGGCCAATGTGTTCCATGATCTTTTAGGGTTAAGTTCCCAATTTTTTTCTACCATCTGTGCGAGGGAAAACAGGAAATGAATGGGCTGGTGTCTCCGTGTAATTAGATGTGCATGACTTTTCTAAAAACATTGCAGATATGTGAGTCCAGTCATTGGGACACCAGGGTCAGCAGGAGAGCCTGAGTGAGCAGCAGTACGGGGGACATGTGACAGAGAAGAGGAGTTTAAGAAACTAAGGAGCAGATGTGGGGCTTCCTGAGACACTCATGGGAAGGGGTCATGGAGCGAGGGGTCAGGAGGGGGGAAGGGTAATAAAGCAGAGGTGGGTGGTGTCCACACAGCTGGGTTACTCTGATTTTTGATGGATCGAGAATCTATACATTGGGTCTCAGTTTGACCATCTGGGGAAATATCTCTGCTCTTTCAAGCCATAAACCCCACTCCTGGGAGAGTACAGACTCTCTCACGCATGCACGCGTGCATTGAACACACATGTTCCCTGTCTCCTTGGCACCAGGTCCTGGGCTGGGCACCATGGTTCAGGAGGTCCAGACATGATCCCAGCCGTTAGGAATTTCTATCCTGGTGAGGCAGACAGGCATGGCCCCAGCTCCACTGGGAGATGTTAGGAATGGTCAGCTCACCCAGAGAGGGGAGGAGAAAGCCCTACAGAAGTTGAGAAGAAGGGACAGTTGATGCGGCATGAGGAAGCGCCAAGAGGCAGTGTTCTCTGAGGCTCTGGGTGAGCAAAGGCTGGTGGTCTCCAAGCAGCACAGACTGGCTGCTATCTTCGCTTTGCTCTCCCGGGTCTCCATGGCCCATGCCACTGCGTTCTCTGGTAGGCAGATCACAGCATAAACTGCAGGCATCCCATGGCAATAGGGAGGGGAAGGAGGAGCGCAGTGAGACACCCAGGTCTCCACAACGCCTTGCGCCCCTTGCTGTACAGATGGTCACAACCACAGTAGTTCCGCCCATAACTGAGCACCAGGCATGGCGCTAAGTCCCCCCGAATCGTCTCATCGGATGTTCACAGCAGCACAGAGGCAGCATGAGCGGTACCACGCCCGGACAGCAGCTGGATGAAGTCAGGGCGGCCCCGCGAGCGTCTGAGGAGGGATCCCAGGCAGGTGCAGGGGTGAGTGCAGCGGCTCTGAGCAGATATGGAGAGTGGACCGGTCAGAGCAACAGCAGGGGCTCGGCCCTCGTGGTAGAAACTTCCAGTCTGTGCAAGGGCTCCGGCAATGACCCTGAGCCCACCAGGAAGCCCCTGAGACAATCTGACAAGAAAAGTGACATGATTTTTTCTGTACTTTAAAGGGATTCTTACACATGCATTTATACCTCAAAAACGTTTTTTAAAGGATTCCTATGCTGTGTTGTGAACAGACTTGCAGCAGGGAAATGAGGGTGAGGGCAGTAACTTAGAAGCCAGTTAGCAGCCTTTGTGAAGTCAAAGTGTCGTGTAGGGCACAGAGTGGGGGCCCTGAGACGGAGATGTTATAACTAGACTCCCATTCAGCCCTATGCCCAACACGGTAATACACAGAGGACTGAGGCCTAGTCCCCGCCAAGGCCTCCAAATGGCTCAGCATAGTTTCCTTTCCTAAGCGTTTGTCAGTGAAGGAAGGAGTCACCCTTGTGCTGGTCCAGGTCTACTGGGGAGACCAACAGGGCAAGAGCTGGCACACTGTGAGGCGGCCATTATGACAGAGAGTTACAGCAAGTGTCCCAGAGGAAAGAAGAGCTTTTTCTAGGGAGATGAGTGGGATGCGAGCAAAACTTCACAATGGTGGGGATACTGAGCTGGGCACTGAAGAGTGCATAGGAGTTCTCCAGGCAGGTGGGGAGCCCAAGGCCACACAGGGAAAGGTCAGCATTCACAAGTGCTCGGAGACCGAAGTGTGTACAATGTTCATGAACTCATGAGAGTCCTCTGTACCCAGAACGCCATAGGTGCTCTGTAGATACTTATCGCCTGAAGGTATGTTTGCTGTCGGAGTGATTGAAGGCCAGGCTGTGGGCACAGAGGAGGTGCTAAAGTGCTTATTGATGTGAACGTGATGTGCCTTTAAAGGAATCCCTAGAGGGCAAGAATTACATGCTTGTCACCCCTGAATTCAAAACGCAGAACTAGGGCCTGGAATAGCGTCCAAGATATTCATAATAGCTGGGCTCTTCTATGCCCAGCCTCAGCCTCTCTCCCTGAGGCCAAGCCCTCATAGCTTTGTCCACCTGTCCCCTTGAACACTGAATATCCAACACATATGAGGGAAAACCCTTCATGTCCCATCCCAGACATCCTCCTCCCCTTCAGGGGGGTGATACTACCGGAACTCACAGAGAGCTGGGTCCCCTCTACGTCTTGCCAGGCAGATTGCCTCCCCTTCCCAGGTCCCCTGAAGGTAGGCAGGGTGGTGACAGCTCGGGGGGGGGGGCGCTGGGAACAGAGGTGACAGGTACACCTTCTCAGCCAGAGCACAGGAGAGAAGGCATGGCTTCCCGCGCTCTCCCTTGCTCCGCAGCGTGATGGAGGAGGGCCTGGGCTCCAGACGTCACGGCTCTGAGTTGGTGGCTTTGTACCCACTGGCACTGGACACGGGCCATGAACAAAAAATAAGTTCTTGAATTGAGATGCGGGTAGAGGGGCGTGTCTCCACAGAATAACCTTCTCACAAGGACTCATACAGTCTCTCTGACCTTAATTAATAATACCTCTCACTTAGACCAAAAACCAATGATGCTTTTCTTTTTGTCTTACACTCTGACACACACACGTCTAATCCATTGCTAAATCCACTGAGATCTACCTCCAAATATTTCTGGAAATGATAGCTTCTCACCACCCCCATTCCGTCCACTTTGTTCAAACCACCAGAAACTTTGGAAGGAACGTAACAGCTGCCTCACCAAGCTCTGTTATTCCCATCCTGGGAATAACATCTTGGAGAGAAGTCCCCACAGAAGCAAGAGAGGCTTTTACCATTGCTATTATTTCTTTGCTTACTCAAGAAATTTCTTGAGAGGGGCACCTGGGTGGCACAGTGGTTAAGCATCTGCCTTCGGCTCAGGGCGTGATCCCGGCGTTATGGGATCGAGCCCCACATCAGGCTCTTCCGCTATGAGCCTGCTTCTTCCTCTCCCACTCCCCCTGCTTGTGTTCCCTCTCTCGCTGGCTGTCTCTATCTCTGTCAAATAAATAAATAAAATCTTTAAAAAAAAAAAAAAAAAAAGAAATTTCTTGAGAATACATCCAAATGCTGCAGTGTGGCTTACAGAGTCCTATACAACTCAGGACCGCTTTCTTTCTCTAATCCGGCTGTGACCATTAGGCCTTTTTCTTTTTCTTTTTTTTTAAAGATTTTATTTATTTATTTGACAGAGAGAGAGAAACAGCCAGCGAGAGAGGGAACACAAGCAGGGGGAGTGGGAGAGGAAGAAGCAGGCTCCCAGAGGAGCAGGGAGCCCAATGCGGGGCTCGATCCCAGGCCCCTGGGATCATGCCCTGAGCTGAAGGCAGACGCTTAACGACTGAGCCACTCAGGCACCCCTCATTAGGCCTTTTCTAACTCTGCTCTAGCACCCTTGCCTGCTTAATTCCCCTCCCACCCCAGGGCCTTTGCACCAAGCACTCCTATCTTCATCACTCTTTCCCTCAGCTTTCCCCACACTTAGCAACTTATCCTCTCTTCTCAGATAATCTGCCACCGCCTCAAAGAGGCCTTCCCTGATCTCCCTTTGTTACACCAACCGTCCTTTCCCCATACAGTGATAGGGTAACACCACATCATATCACCCTGTTCTGGTATCTTTGCAAAACTTACCTCTAACTAAAACTACATTTTCATGTGCATGCTTGTGTTTTGACTGTCTCTTCCCCCGAATGCTGTAGCCACTAGACCCCTTCACACCTAGGAAAAGCCTCAGTACATAGCGATCTCTCAAAGTATCGTCAGTGAACGATTGAATCAAGGAACGAGCACATTAAGCATAATTTTAGCCATCAAGAGAAACCAGTGAGGTGACGGCAAACAATATTGAGGATGGTGACGCCTTGGGCCCAGCATTGTGTTACCATTCTCCTCCCTAATCCAAAATGGAAACGGAAGAGAAGAGAAGAGAGTGAGAGAGAGTGAAAAGGCATGTTCGCCCTCCTGTTCGGGGTGCCTCTCAGGCCTGACAAATGATGACTTAGAGAGAGATCAGAACATCCAAGACCAAAACAGTCATTAGCCACCACTCCCCCCAGACCCCTCCCAGAGCCCGCTGGCTGCCAGAAGCCGGCCCAGACAGTCCAGTCAGGAAACAAAAAGATGGAACAGAAAGGCCCCTTTGAGCAGCCTGGTTATTAAGAGCTCTAGACGGGGGGAGAGAGTGTGTGCAGCTTAACTCAAACATTCGTGCTGAAAATGTAAAAAACAATTATGACATTCAATTATTCCATTAAGTGAAATTAACCATTCTTCTCGTTCTTTGAAAAGACCAAAAGAAAGCACAGATCTGAATAATTAGGTCAGTGAAGAATTGTGAAGAAAGGATGTCTAGACTTTTATTTTCATTTGAAAGTAGGAGGAGGGTTTTGCATTTGGGCTGCGTGTGTGCGTGTGTGTGTGTGTTTGCGTGTGTGTGTGTGTGTGTGCGTCCCTGCTTGCTCTAAGAAGGCCTTTGAATTGCCGGGGTGGTCACGTCCGCGGCTCTGCCCCGGCAGGTACGGCCAAGTCCGGATCAAGGAGTGGCATTCCCACTTTGATGTTGACTGTCACGCTCCGATGCTTGACGATCTCTTTGGCTGCCTGCAAGTCTGTTGTCCTGGGCGACCAGGTAAGCCCGCCCAGGAGCACAGCCCCTGCCTCCCATCCTCCCTGGCACCCTGGCAGGGGAGAGAGAGTGGGGTGTGTAGATGGGGATGTCCCCCAGCGCTCTTCAGTTCCCAAGAGGGATTTTGGCCCTTGATCTTTATCTGTTGAGGTTGTGTTACCTGGTGGCCGATCCCAGACGACACAAGAATAAAGCTGTACGCTCACAAGCGTGTACAGACGCCCTCGCCCACATGACTCCATTGTGAAGAGAGGAAGTGGAAAGACAAGGGCCACCTCCGAGCCCCTGGGTGGGTTGCTCCTCTCTCTCGAGCCCCCGGGCTTGTAGCCACAAACGATAATAACCCCCCGAGCGGGTGGCTGTGGGTAGTATGGGAGCTGCCATATTTCAACCTCCCAACCCAGCAGCTGACTTCCCTGGTCCAACGGGGTACAATTTCTCCAACACACCAATATTTCCTATTTCAGTCCGTGACTCAGAAGCCTGCATTTAAGTATCAAGGCCATCTGGGGGATTTGGGGTTTGTTTGTTTTTGTGTTTTTGTATCCACCTGTCAAGTGATCCAGTTCTCCAAAGATGCTTGGAACATCAAGCCTGCTTCTTTGTGATAAGGGCCTCTGTCGTTTACTCCAAAAGTTCGTCCCATGCCAGGTTCAAACGCATAACATTAAACGATGCCCCCAACATTCCTTTAAAATAGCTTTTTAAAATTTGTTTATTTTTTTAAATTGTGGTAAAATACACATATAAAACTTACATCTTCTCCATTTTCAAGTGTATATTTCAGTGGCGTTAAATACATCCACGCTGTTACACCACCATCCCTACCATCCTTCCCCAGGAGTTTTCATCTTGCAAAACTGAAACTCTGTCCCACAACACCCTAACCCCCCTCTCCCTCTCCTCCACTCCCGGCCGGCACCATCCTACTTTGTGTCTCCGTGAGTTTGGCGCCTCTAGGAATGTCATGTGAGCAGAGTCCCACAACATGTGTTCCGTTGTCTATGGCTTATTTCAGTCAGCGTCATGTCCTAAAGGTTCATTCATGTTGTAGCAGGTGTCAGAACGTCCTCCCTTTTTATGGTTAAATAATAGTCCATTGTATGTAAAGAGCATAGTTCGTTTTTCCGTTCATCCCCTGACGAATACCGGGGTTGCTTCAGCTTTTGGGTTTTATGAATAATGCTACTTAAACATGGGTGTGCAAATATCCCTTCTAGTCTCTGCTCTTAATCCTTTTGCATATTAAAATAGCTTTTAAGAAGTAAAAACAGCTTTTTTGACTCCTGGAAAGTGAGATTCTATTCAATGTATTGAGTTCTTGTGTCATCATGGAAAGTACACATTCTTTGCATTCAAACAGAGCCGGAATTAAAATTTTGGTTGTAACACTTAAAAGTACTGCCAATTTAGATAGACTAACTTCTCCAAGATTTACTTTCTTGACAAGCAAAATAGGAAAACAGAGTCCTTTCCAACCAGGAAAGGTGGTTGTGAGGCCCAGACTGATGAGGAGCACCTCCAAGGAGGCAGGGAAGGACTCAGCCTCCCTCGACACCGTGTCGTCGGGGTCAAACATCATGCCTGATGCAAAGAGAGCCCTTTATGAAAACCACTCGCATGAGTCAATGTGTAAGTGACCTTGTGGAGTTCACCTCACGCAGTGCAGGGTACCTGGCGTGCTCAGTACCTGGGGCTGGAGCTACTCTCACCGTGGTGACCTTAACACATGGAGCTGGGACCATCACCCAGGTTCACAGGCTCGGCTCCCCACCTGACAAGGAAGACTGGGGGAGCACCGGGGAGAAGGAACTTGGCCAAGGTCACAAAGCAGATTAGGGCAGAACCAGAGTTTAACTCTGCCTCCGAAGTCCCGGTGTATGGCTCCGTCTCATCTATTCCTTGTTCCAATGAAACAGGTAAATCATAGCTCAGCCAAAGCCCACCACACAGTCTCCCGTGTGCCAGGAGTGCCCCTTTACGATCCTCCATCTCCCGGAGCCTGTCAAACTGTGGTGGCAGTCATCTCTACGAAGCACCATGCATTCATTTCCGGTGCCCGGGGCCACCTGCGTCCCTTGGCTCGTGACCCCCTCCATGCATCATTCCAAACTCAAGCTTCAGTCACCACCACTCCTGCTTCCTCCTCTATGGTCAGATTGCCCCCCACATCTCCCTCCACAAGGATGCCCGTGGTTATATCTAGGGCCACGCAGACGATCCACGATCATCTCCCCATCTCAAGGCCATTAGCTTAATCACATGTGCAAAGTACACCTGACCGTATAAGCAACATTCACAGGTTCAGGAAGGTAGGATCTGGAAGTCACCGGGGGTCTTCCTTCAGCCTACTACAGACCTCCAACTGTCCAACTGTGCTATTAGTTGATGTTCTCAGTAACTAAGCCCAGAAAATGCCAAAAATAATAACTCCACGGCCTTCTATCTAACACGCAGAATTGAACTGTGGCTCAACAGGTGTCCTGACAGTCGGGGTGAGGTCCAAAATATTCAACACAGGGGAGGCAGGCACCCTGCTAATCAGAATAGACAGTGGCCATGGGGCAGAAGCAGGCCCCAGAGATGCCCTGCAGAGCTGAGCACGGACCCTGCAGTGACTGGACAGTGGGTCCAAGCGAGGAGGCTGAGGCAGACAGGGCAGCCCTCAGGGACTCCGGAGAGTGGCTACTTACCAAATAGTTTTGTTGAGAAGTATTTTGGTATTTTAGCAGCCAGGATAGAGTTACCTCTGCCCCCAAACTGAGTTTCAGCCCTATTTTGGGGGGGGGTAGGTGTTAGGATTGCCCTTAAGTGCCTCAGGAGCCCAGACATCCATGTAGCATTGAATCTTGAAATTCCAAAGTGCAGGGACGCAGCCCGAGCCAGCAGAGCCTCGAGACTCTGAGATTGAAATTCAGCTCCGTTTCACATCCTGGGCCAGGTGCCACCCAGGGCAGGTAACTGTGATGGGGGGAAGCGTCAGGTGCCATCCGAGGAATCCCGGGATCAGCACAGCCGTCAAAGAGCTCTTAGTAGGAAGCGTTGTAACGATCAGAGCATACATGAATCAGGCCTACGCCGGTCACGTTTCCCCCGGAGGAAGCCCACGCACGCACACGCGTGCACACACACACACACACACACTCCTTCACACTCACTCATACACGTCCACAACACACATCCACGCTCATTCATCCACACCGAGCCATTCACATACACTCACTCACACGCTCACACGCACTTGCTGTCTATTACTGTTGCGACAAATTGCCGCAAACTTTGTGACTAAATCCGGCACGAACGTATTCTCCTGTAGTTCTGGAAGCCAGAAGTCTGACCCGGGGCTCACCAGGCTGCAGTCAAGGTGTCAGCGGGGCTTGTGTCTTCTGGAGGCTCTAGCAAGGCTGGTCTGTGTCTCTTCCAGCTCCTGGAGGCACCTGACCTCCTGGGCCCTCAGCCCTTCCAGCGGCAGGCAGGTCCCTCCTGCGCGGGCTCCTGCCACCTCCTCTCCCGCCCCTTTCACGGCCGGGGCCTCTGTGATCCCTGGGCCACCAGGACAGCCTCCCTGCTTGGGCCAGGAGTCCGGGCCTCAGACCCGCGTGCAGTCTGCCTTCACGTTGCCGGGAGCATGGAGCGGCCCCACAGCGTCCGGGGGTCGGGGTGTGGAGTCTGCGGGCCGTTATTCTGCTGACCACACTCATGCACACCCCACACTCACACACACACCCCACACTACTCACATACCACGCACACCACACTCACACATGCACACACACACCCCACACTCACACACACACACACTCACACACACACCCCACACTCACATACCACACACATCACACTCATACATGCACACCCCACACTCACACACACACACACCCCACACTCACTCACATACCACGCACATCACACTCACACATGCACACCCCACACTCACACACACACCCCACACTCACTCACATACCACGCACACCACACTCACACATGCACACACACACTACACTCACACATGCACACCCCACACTCACACACACCCCACACTCACACATGCACACACACACTACACTCACACATGCACACACACATACCCCCACACACACACACTCACACACACACACACACACTCACACACACACACACACACACACTCACACACACACCCTTTCAAAAAATGAAAAGCCAAACGCTTGGATGCGGTTCCTTGGGGTTTTGCTGATCCCAAAGCATTTGGCCATAAATTGTGACATCTGACCCACCCGCCACCACACCCTCCAGCCACAATCAGTTCTCTTTCTTTTCAGGGCTGCAAACAAGAGCGGAACCAGAAAAACATGGCCCTGTGGTCTCCACCGGCCAGGCGGTGTGAGAGGGCACACCAGGGTGTCAGAGCCGGCGGGAGAGGAGCCTGGAACAGCCTGTTTCTGGGGCATCCGCGGGCAGATTCTCACAATGGGGCTGCACTTGAGGCCTGGGGAGCGCGGAGTGCAGGCATCTGAGGAAGCAGAGTCGTACCAGGTTGAAAAGACGAAGTCTGATGTCTGAGGACCCTGGAGCCACGCAGGCCCATCTGCGCAAACTAGTGTCCAAACACCCTAATTTCCTCCTGTTGCCTCTCCCGGGGAGGGACTCAGGGCCCAGGATTGATGGGTGGCTTGTGCTTGTGACACCGTGTATTGGGGCAAAGGGCTCTGAGCAACCAGATTGTCTAAGCGTCCCATTTTGTAGATGAGAAAACTGAAAGTCTGCCACTGGTGGCAGAGGCAGGGCCGGAACTCAGCGACCCCGGCTCCTGGATGGGGTCTTCTCTGTACCAGATTCCACACTCAAACTCTTCCCCACGCTCGAAGCTTCTCGGAAGTCAGGTAAGCCATACCTTCATGCCTCCACGCACCCATCCCTGCATGCTCCTATGCGGTGAGTCTTTACTGAGGCCCGGCTCCCCCGAAGGCCCTGGACAGCTCTGAGACCTCTGAGGTAGGGCAGCACTACCCCTCCCCCCCGAAGCCTCACAGTCCTGTCAGGACACAGAAGGGACCAGGGATGCAGGTGGCACTGCCCAAGAGGGTCAAGGCAGTGGAGCGCACAAGGGGCAGCAGGGGGAGGGAGCAGGGCGAAAAGACCCAGAGGACTCAGGAGTCCAGAAAAGCTGAACGGAACACTCAGTTCTGTCTGGTTTTGCTTTGTGATGTGGGGCAAGTTACTTAACCTCTCTGAGCACCAGTCTTCTCATTGTGACCCATGATTCATACAATTATCACGAATTTAACACATTTTAAGCGTTCAAAGGCACCTCGCCCACATCGGAGGTGCTTGCCTCTGCACGGCTGGGTGTGGTGTGACCGACCATACACGACAGGTGCTGGGAAGCTAGAATCTAGAATGGACTGGTTGGGGGGGGACAAATGCTGTAGACACAGGGTGGCGATCCACCAGGAAGTTAAACATTGAGTTACTATATAATCCAGGAAGTCCACTCCTAGGCATATACCCAAAATAACAGACATCAGGGACTTGAATAAGGATCTATACACCCATGTTCCTAACAGCATTATTCATAGTAACCAAAAAGCAGAAACAACCCAAATGTCCATGGACAGATGACTGGGTCAGCAAAATGTGAGATATCTACACACTGGAATACTATTCAGCCTTAAAAAGGAAGGAAAGTCTGTCGTGCTACAACGTGGCTAAACCTTGAGAACGTTATGCTTAGTGAAATAAGGTGGACACTAAGACAAATGCTGTTGGGGCGCCTGGGTGGCTCAGTCGGTGAAGTGTCTGCCTTCGTCTCAGGTCATGATCTCAGGGTCCTGGGATCGAGCCCCTGTCAGGCTCCCTTCTCGTCAGAGTCTGCTTCTCCTTCTCCCTCTGTGCTCTCTCTCTCTCTCTCTCTCTCGCTCTCACTCTTGCTCCCTCTCAAGTAAATAAATAAAATCTTAAAAAAAAAAGACAAATGCTGTATGCTTTCACATATATGGGTATCTAGAATAGATAAAGTCACAGAGACAGGAAGGAGAATGACAGCTGCCAGGGGCTGGGGCAGGGGAAGGGGGGAGTCACGGCTTAACGAGCATATTACGTCTGTTTACGATGAAGGAAACAACTCTGGGTTTGAATGGTGGTAATGATTGTACGTGAAAACTGGTTCTTATGGTACATTTTATGCTATGTTTATTTCACCACAAGAGAAGATTTTATTTTAGTTTTATTTATTTAGAGACTTTATTTATTTACTTGGGATAGAGAGAGATAGAGAACGAGGGTTGGGAAGGGGCAGAGGGAGAGGGAGAAGCAGACTCCTTCCTGAGCAGGGAGCCCAACATGGGGCTTGATTCCAGGACCCTGAGACCATCACATGAACCAAAAGCAGATGCTTAACCGACTAAGCCACCCAGGTGCCCCAAAAAGATTTTATTTATAAAAGGGGGCAATGTCTGCTAACACAGAGTGGGTCTGCCAGGTAGGAAAGCAAGGACTGGTCAGTGACAACCTTTCCCCCATGGGAGAGGTGGTGGGGGGACAGGGCAGCGGACGTGCCCTCCCCACAGAGGTAAGAACAAAGAGGGTGCAAAAGAAAGAATGGGACCCTTCATCCGCACCCAGCATCATCTGTCCAGAGCCTTTACAGGAGAAATGGCAAACCGTGCGTAAGAACTCGGGTCAGGCTCCAGCTTCTCGTCACCAAAACCTGGTGCCAGAACTCAAGGTGCCACGTGGTCTCCCTCATCCACACACTCGCTTGGGTGGTTCCTTCTTCCAGAAATACCATCCTTTCTCTTGTCCAACAGAGCAGATTCCCCCAGATTCCCTACCCATGGCTCCACCCATGGCCCCACCCATGGCCCCCATCTCCATCATTCCACTCTGCACACTGGACTCTACATAGCCATTTCCTCCTCAGGATCTCCAACAAAAACAACAGTTTCTGACGGTTGGGTCCTTTATTCACTCACGGCTTCTGGGTGAACGAATGAATGAACAAATGCATTGTAGCAAAACAGCTGTCATAGGAGGACACAGCACTCTGTGTGTCACACATCTCTGGCCGTTCAATGCTCACAACAACTCAGCAAAAGGGACTCTGTGGGCACTGTAATTTACAAACAAGAAAGGTCAGATTTTAAAAAGTGAAAGAACTCGCCTCTCGGCCAGAGATGGAGACACATTTATGGGTTAAAGGATACACGAGTGCGAGCGCCTATTAACGGATCCTGCTTTACTTCCCACTGTCAGTTCGGGGGTTTAGAGACCTCTCCCACCTGAGCTCCCCAGCGCTTCTGTTGGGCTCCCACCAGAAACTGTCTTCATTTGTATCCAGTTCAAAAATCATGATTAACGGCATGAAGTTCAGAGCCACACAGACCTATACTACAACTCTGGTCTTTCCACTTGCTGGGCCAAGTTAACCTCTTAGCGACTCAGTTTCCTCATCTGTCAAATGGTGATGAATGAGGACCAGAAGACGCTACACACCTGAAACCCTTTGCACGCAGACAACCGGCAATACATGGCCATGCTTATCATCGGTGGGGGTGGAACCGGGGTTCCCGGGGCCTATGCACTGGCTGTCCATTCCACTGAGCCTGATCAAGGACGGTTGGCAAACAAAGACATGTGCTGGAGACAAGACTGAGATCAAGGCAGGAGGGAGGGTCCCTGGCCTGTTTCCAGCCTGGGATGCAGGAGACAAGATTCAGTTCCAAGGTTTGGAGTCGAATGGGGCTGGAGAGCCAGGAGAGAAAGTCAGAGCCAGAGAGTGTGGGCGAGGAAGACTACAGATTCCAGAGACAAGAGGTCATGCCCAAAGCTGGGCTGTTTCTTTTTCTTTCTTTTTCTATTTCTTTTTCTTTTCTGAGCCCTAGTACACAAGTGCATGGGTGGGCTGGTCCCTCTTAGAGGGGCCTGTGACAGGAAGGACAATTTTCCCCACAGCTGGAGACTCTTGGCATGCTGGAATTCAATCCCCTGTTGAATGGGTGGTCTGCTTCTGCCCCTCCCCCTCTTCCTATGTTGGAATATGTCTTTGCAGCCCTGGATCCAGCCAACACAGAACATTTTCCTTGCTGCTTAAATTAGCACATGAGAAATAACTAGAGATAGAAATCACAGTTCACTTAACACTAATTATTTCCCTGGAAATGGAGATTAATATTGAACTTGTTACTTGCAGTGAGAAGAGTAAACACACCCAGGCACACACCCTCCAAGTAAATGTGCAGGTCTAGTCCTTCAATTGCCTCAGACCCAGCACACCAAGCAGCCCTGGTGGCCAAATGTTTCCAAGTTAGTTGTTATGATCAAATCCAGGAATTTGGGGATGTTCAAGGCTGGCCCCAGGGGCAGAGACAAAGCACAGAGGAGACGGGAGTCCCAGGGTTACTGGTGAGTTCTGGGGCTGGAGTGCTCCCCAGATGTGCATCAGTCCTCTCTCAAGGGACAGGGGGTGCTTTCCTGCTCTTGTGTCCTGGCAGCGCCATCAGAAGCTCTGGTTATAGGCATCCTATTCAGACCCAGGGAAGTGAGTGAGCGTGCGAGCAGACGCATGAATACACGAGCAACGAGCAACTGAGTGTAAAGGAAGCAGCTCACCCAGCACACAGAGTGAGCAGAGGCAGGACCAGGAGCCCGAAGTCCTGATGCCTAGTCCAGACTTCCGTCCAGAGCTCCAAGTACAGCCAGCAACCCAGGTAGGCTTCACAGAGGAAGCAGCATCTAAAAACAGGCAGCCTTTGAAGAAGAGAAGTGTATTCCAGCAGAAGAGTCGATAGACGCTGAGATCTGAAAGAAGGAAAGTGGCAAAGGTGGCAGAGCGAGAGGTAGGTACGTGGTGTGTGTGTGTGTGTGTGTGTGTGGAAGTGTGTGGGGCATTTACGTGTGTATGTTTGGGGTGTGTGTGATGTGTGTGTATGGTGTGTAGTGTGTGTGGTTGTATGTGGCATGTGTGTGTATGAAGTGTGTGTATGAAGTGTGTGTGTACGAAGTGTGTGTGTGTATGAAGTGTGTGTGTATGAAGTGTGTGAGTGTACAAATTGTGTGTGTGTGTGTGTGTGTGGAAGTGTGTGGGGCATTTTTGTGTGTATGTTTGGGGTGTGTGTGATGTGTGTGTATGGTGTGTAGTGTGTGTGGTTGTATGTGGCATGTGTGTGTATGAAGTGTGTGAGTGTACGAAGTGTGTGTGTGTGTGTGTGTGTGTATGAAGTGTGTGTGTGTCTTCCCTCTGGCAGGACCAGGAAGGATACTATTAGCCGCATGGTGCGGTCAGCTCTGGGGTCTACAAAGCACTTCACGCAGTCATCATGGGGCGTCCTCACAGCAGTTCTACATGGTGTTGTTGCCCCACTCTAGACCAGGGAACACGACCGGCCGGGTGCGGGGGAACTAAACTGCCCAGAGCCACAGGGACAGAGAGTAACACAGCAGGGATGTGGACCCCAGCCTCCCGAGTCCACACCAAGAGCCCTCCCACTGCCTGTATCTTAGGGAGACGAGAGGGGCTGCCGGCCCCGGTCCGTGGAGTGGGCGCCCAGGCCACAGTCTGTCCTGTGTGGGTGACAATAAGACTCGGTCTTCAGCTGCCCAGAGCTGCTCACCTCGTGGAAACATCTCCAGGGGTTCGGTGGCCCGGGTGGGAAGACAGGAGCCAGAACCTGGGTCTTCTATCATCCATTGCACATTAATTATCTAAACCTCAGTGTGGCCACGCCTTGCTCCCCAAACCTTAGGTATGTGTGTGCCCCCAAATTATTACTCCAAACTGCCAAACCTTAGTGTTGCCAGGCCAGTAGGTGTGGTTCAAATCCAGGTGCAGACTAAAGATGGTACAGCTGTCTCCCCCTCCTTCCCCCGCCCAGCAAAGCTACTATAGGTCCCAATACACACCTGTGACTGTCCCCCACCCACACCTCAGTAAGAAGACGGTCCCTGGAGGTTAGTGATTGAGTAGTAACTCCATGAGCAAAGCTGAAGAAAAAATAAGCGGTAAGACTATTGCTCAGCACCTTGTGTGAGCCCAGTGTGGGCATCCCCAGGGAATTCAGAGCCGGGGATTGACCCGTGCTAACCTAGGTCCTGCCGGCTCAGAGACCACGTGACAGTTTGGAGCTACACAGAGGCAGGGTAAGATCTTTGCTCCCCCGGGGTCCCCAGCTAGTTCCTTAACCTGTCAGCCTCAGCCACTTATCTGTCACAGGGTGGTCATTCTACCTGCAGAGGTGTGGTGGGGAGGGGAGAGTCCCACGTAACATGCCAGGCACACTGCACGTGCCTGGTAAATGCCAGTCCCTGTCTTTGGGGAAACTATTTCATCCATCTCAGAGACGCTTAGTATCTAGGCAGGACCCCCAGCAGGAACAAAAATGACAGGCAGTCAGTGCTTAAGGCTTAGAGGACTAGATTAAAGACACCCCATTCTAAGGCTGGTCATGGATGGATTACTTTTGAGGGACTTTGCGTGCTTTCTAGTCACACCTAGAGGGTCCCATCTCATTCTCTCATTGTCTTTGAGACATGGGAGAATGAATGTGATTTCTTCCATCTGATGGCCAAGACTCCAGATGTGGGGACAAGGTGTGAGTTTCTTGAGGGAGAGATGGTGACAAAGGCTGCCTGAGCCCTGGGACATGCCATGGGCAGCAGGGAACACCTGCTCCAACCCTTCCTCACCTACATGGATCCTCTTGATGTCCCTCCCTGGGTTTAACATGGCCTCTGCTTGCACACTCAGCTGGTGGGGGTCCCACTGTCTCTCAGTGAGTCACTCCACCCTTGGACAGGTGGCCATTATAGCTGGTACTTAGTTAGGAAAGAAGGGAGCAAATGTTTGAGACAGGATGGTAGGTGAATAAAAATGGCCTAATAAAATAAATATTCACTAATGTCAGTATAGCGTATATACATAGCAAAGTCACTACAATGAGATACAGAAATAGTACGTTTTCAACTAGAGAGGGATAATCGTAAGCTTCTTTGTCTTTGCCATATTTTCCAATTTTTCCAGAATGAATTTGTGTTTACTTTTTTAATCAAGAAAAAAAAAGCATTAATCAAAAGAAGCTATTGCATCAAGCAGATAGAGCTACACTTCTTTCTAAAACCCAGGCTTCTTGACTGCGAGCCCCGTGCTCCTGTCGATAAAAGATAGGATAGATGTGAAATGGAAGACGTGGGGAGCTACCCACGTTGAGGTGCCAAGCCGATACACAATATAATTAGCTTGTAAGCTTCGACACACAATTAAGGGTGACCCTTCTCAACATGGAGAGGTCCGTGGTATAAGGTATTGTCAGCGGTTCATTAAGTTGACTCAGGGGGTAGGTGGTCACAGATCAATAAAGGCGAGAGCTAGGGCTTGGGAGGACCAGAACCGTGTGTAAGTGTGTGGCTTGGGCGGCTGGTCACTTCACCCCTTGGTGCCTCAGTTTCCCCACATAAGGAGATTACGTTAGACAACACGATTCCTAAAGGACCTGTCTGTATCTTAGGGGTGATCCGAGGAAAGACATTTTTGAAAGTCAACATTAAAACAGCCAAAGCTTTTGACGACTGGACATTCCATCCCTGAGGATCCCCATCGACAGGTCCAACCACCTAGGCCGGGCACCCCCAAAACAAAAAACAAAACAGAAAAAAACGAATATCCGTGAAATTTGAAGTTGGTGAACACAATACACAACCCCAGCATTTCAGAACCAGCGCCCCCAGAAGATCAGATAAAGACGAAGACGAGAGAGCTCTGAAATGTTAATAAGAGCCAGCAGAAGAGTAGATTTGCCGTTGTAAAAAACGCATGCCTACACTCATACACACACACCACTCAAATACGGCACAGAAAGCTTCACCTACTGAGGCAGAGTGCCCAATTATTAGAGAAGAGTAGAAAATCATAGCACTGCTGGGTCTTCAGAGGTGATCCAGACACTCACTGCTCGTCAGTGTTTCTTATAATCCACAAGCCCCTTTCCCCAAGTGAGGCCTTACACAGGATCATGGAAAGCACAGCTATTCTGGCTGAACACAGGCATGCAGAGATAGTTGCCTGCACGTGGCACCCACAGGGACACCCGCATTTGCCCACAGAATGGTTGGGGCTCCACCCAGCACAGGTGGAAAGCCACTGGTCTCACCCAGTTTAGAAACGGGGACCCAGAGAGGGAATACGACTTGCCTAACGTCACACAGCAACCTGGTGCAGATCAAGGACTGGCCCAGGCTCCTTACACAGAGCCACGCTACCTCCAAACCCAAGCGGTTCACCCTCGTCTCCCACAGGGTCAGACCTCCCTCCCTCTCACGCCTCAGAGGGAATGGTCCTGGATTAGCCACCCCTGGAAGTCCTCCCAGGTCCGGCTCAACCTTGCCATCCCACACTGTGCTGACTCTGTCTCCTCCATCGATATTGGCTTTAAGGGAAGCCCAGACATAGGCTTAAGCCTATACCTCAAGACAGCTCAGCCCCCCTGCTCTGCCCACCTCCATGGCTGATCCAAGGCCTCTTTGCTAAAAGGAGCCACAGACTCTTGGTGGCCCCCAAAGACCCAGCCACGTGACCATACACACGTCTCAGGAAACACAGTCCCTTCCCTGAAGCCAACAGCAGATTCAGCCCCTCTGTGAAGTGCTCACAATGGCCATAACTTCCTTGAAAATAATGTCATTTCTTTTTTTAAATCCTTTTTTTTTTTAATTGTCATGATGTTTTGTTTTTTGTTAAAGGATGAACGATAGCTCCTGGTGAACCTGACGACCCCTGGATCTGTCTCCATATCTCAGCAATCTGTTCCACGGTCCATCAAAGAAATGGTGAGGCAGTAATGATGCTTTTATTAGCAACCTTTACACTTTGTCAAAATTAAAATGAAAACGCAACATTCATATGTAAATCCAGTTACCTTCTGGGTTCCTCGTATCCTTTATCCCTTTCACGAAATTACAGATTATTAAGAAATGTTTGAAGAGTGGGAGACAGGCTTCAGGGAGTGTGAGGGAGGCAGAGCGAGACAAAAGGGTAGAGAAAGCGAGGTGCTTTGACCTTGACCTTCTCTTTCGTGCTCAGAAGCATCGCAGCCTGTGGTTTTATTGCTCATCCATTGTCCGAGACATCCCGCCCCTGGCAGAGCCCGTCTCGCAGGTGACTCATGCATCAGGGCTCACCAGGACCCGGAGCCTGGAAAAGGACAGCAGAGAGGTGTGACAGGCAGGAGCTCCTGTTGACAAATACTTCTCCTTGATGATGAACTATTTACAGCAGAAGATGACCATGAATACTGATTGCGGAAAGCCTCGTTTAAAATTACAAAGCCAAATTGGAGATGTGAGAGTTGAAAAAAAATGAATCCACACGGGGAAAGCTCTCTCTGAGCCACTTCCACACATCTTTCTCAGACATGAACTGAGAGTGGCCAGTTCACGCTCATGAACAGCACATTGCCACGGAAAGCCCTGAAAGATGGGGGACCTCACACTCCCCACGGCCATCCGGGATGGTTTCGGAGAAGAGGCACGTTTTGGGTAGGACAGTGGAGGACTGACTGTTCGGGTAGCCTGAGTGATACCCACCTCTTGCTGTTCACACCCTGAGTGCTGCTGGGACCGCGGCTGGCTTCTGGAGGAGAGAATGCGGCCGAGCTGATGGGAAGCAGTGATTGTGTGTGTGTGTGTGTGTGTGTGTGTGTGTGTGTGTGTGTGTGACTTCATGATCATGTTACATGAGACCGCAGTGCCCTTCTGGCTGGAGTCTTCCTCCCTCGCTGGCCGAGGAAGCAAACAGCCACGTCGGGAGCTCCATATAAAAACCCTGCAGGAAGCCTCCAGGAACTAAAGACAACCTCTAGCTGCTGGTCAGCAAAAAACGGAAGCTCTCAGGCCTTCAAGTGCAAGGAACCAAGTGTCGCCAACAGTGCGTGAGCAGAGAGGCGGATTCCATCTCCAGTGAGAACCCTGCCCCGACCAACACCTCGACTGACCCTGGAAAGACCCTCAGGCTGGCCGTGCCGTCTTCTGGCTCCCAGAAGCTGCACGATCGATGGTTGATACGCGGCGTGCTGCTCTGTGCCACCACCGCTCTGGCTGTTTCTTGTGGAGCTGGAGAACACTCCTCCCGGGATGCTGGCAAAGGGTAGGAATTTGCAAATTATAGGAGGTGGAAGAAATGTCAAAGGGAAGAGCGTGTGCTATTACCATAGAGCAATGACATAGTATTAAGAAACTGTACATTTTGCTCCAAGAAAGGTACGGATTCAGGCATCCGAGAGTAGGAAAGTGGGCGGGAGGCAGAAGATAAGAGAGGAACTCAAAGAGAAGTTAAAACATGAACCTCAAGGCCAGAGTTTCCTCACGTCTAATCCACCTGGGAAGTTGTGTTGATCCTAACCTCCGCCCCCCACCCCCAGAGAGTCTTCCTGCCACACGTGGAATGGGGCAGAGACACCTTAGCTCTAACACGAATGCCCCAGGATTCTGGTGCAGTCAGTCCACAGCACAGGATTGGGGACCCCTTCCTCATCACCCCACCTCCCACAAGAGGTCAATGCGAGAATGACATAAGAAGTTTATTTTCTGCAGAATTAGCCCAGAAGCAGTCTGCAGGACGGTCTACAGGAGGGAGAGGAGCTGAAGACTACAGCATGGGGTCAGCTGGAAGACCACGACAAGGACAGCAGTCTGCACTGGCACATGACCATGAGCTGGAGAGAACTGTATACGGGGGAGGGGGAGGGAGGGGCCCTGGCAAAATCTGGTAATGAGTCAGATGTAAGCAGTCGAGGAAAGAGAAATCTAACAGGGAAGGAAGGAAGGAAGGAAGGAAGGAAGGAAGGAAGGAAGGAAGGAAGGAAGGAAGCAAAGAGGGAGGGAGGGAGGGAAGGGAAGGGAGGGAGAGTGGTGGAGGGATGGTAGGAAGCTCTGTTTCATGAGCTGAGTACTGCAAGCTGGATCTTCGTTGACCTGCGAGGTCCTGCTAACTGGGCCTCTGGAGCTTTGCATGTTGACTTTGGCTCCCTCCGTGTTGAAGTAGCCAATGTCCAGACTCCAGATTTCCAGAACCTACAATCCTCTCCACATGGAGGCCATTTACAGAGAAAACTGTTAAACCCCGATAATCCTTGCTAGGGGGACAGTGGCTCTTTAGCAATTTCAGACCTACAATTGCCACCGTGTTTGACTTCAGAGGTGATGGAGTAGAGTTGCGTCAAGGACCCCTGAACGGGGGGGCCGTCCCCTCTCGAGCTGCTGGTCTGGGCAGCCGGTTCCTGGACCCTGTCCCTGGAGACTGATGGCATCTCAAGGCTTGGAGCTCAGGAATGCGTTCATTCAGTCGGCGTGGGCTGAGTGCACGTGGAATGTCCAGCACTGTTCCAGGCCCAGGGCTGCTGCCCTGAACAAGACAGAGGGGTCCTCACTGGATGGAGCACCCCACTTTTTCTCTCCCATGAGAGTGGTCTCCAGGGTTGGGGGAGGCTGTACAGGGTGAAGTTAGTACCTTCCTGCTTCTCACAGTGTCAGTTCCTTCCAGACTGCCTGTCCTGTCCGGGCTGTGTTTTCCAAAGTGGGTTCGGTGGAACCCTGCTTTTGCGGGGTACAAGTAAAGGTCAGACCTTCACAGAGGAGGCTCAGTGACAGTAGATAACATGTATGGAGCACTCACCATGTGCCAGGCACTGCTCTGAGCACATGATGACGTCTACCCACGGGTTCCTGCCAACTGGCATGACCCTTACTGTATACACGGGGAGACTGAGGCACAGAGGGGCAACCTAATGCCAAAGCTCAGCGATTGGGCTGATATTCAAACCCAGGGATCGAGATTGAATGTGAGCCTTCAGCACTACACACTGCCAGTTCTACACTGGTCAAATGAGCCAGGAAAACCCTGGTTCTAAAAAACAAAGAATCACATCCCACATGTCCCTGCTAGGCGTATCTTCAAGTGCTTATTGACCATGTGGTAGTGCCCTTTTTAAAGAATCTGTTCAAATATTTTGCATTTTTTGTTGGATCGTTTGTTTTTTTACTATTGATTTGTGGGGGATCTTTATATATGCTGGTAACCATCCCTTTGCAGATATTACATGTACTGCAAATACTTTTTTTTCCCCTCTTTGGTGGCTTGCCTGTTCATTTTCTTGATGAGTAGAAGTATTTCATTTTGATGAAGACCAACTTATCAATTTTTTAAAGTACTTAATACTTTCTGTGTCCTCTTAAAAAACATATTTCCCTGGCCCAGAGGTCAGAAAAATAATCTCCTATGTTTTCTTTATAGTTCTACCTTTTACGTTTAGAGCTATGATCCACCTTGAATCACTTCCCATATATGGGGTAAGGTAAGGGCCAAGATACATTATTTTCCACTTAAGTATCCAACAGTTTCAGCACCATTTTTTTTTAAAGACTTTTCTCTGTTGAATTGTTTTGGTGTCTCTGTTGCAAATCAGTTGACCTTATCCGTGTGCATCTATTTTTAAGTTCCCTGTTCTGTTCGTCCTCATATGTGTCTGTCCTCATGCCAACATCACGCTGTTTCGGTTGCTATGGGTTTCACTACTCATCAAAGAAATTAACACTAATACCACGATGAGACACAGCTATACATGCATGAAAATGGCTAAAACTAAAAAAACCTGACAATACCCAATGCTGACAAGGATGTTGAGTAACCAGAACTCATATTCATTGCTGGTGGGAAGGTAAAATGGCCAAACCAGTTTAGAAAACCGTGTGGTGGTTGAATCTAAAGTGAAGGCTACAGTTCCCCCACGACCCAGCAAGTCTACTCCTAGATGTAGAAATAAAATCACAGGCTCATGAATGGTCACCGCTGCTTCACTAGTAATAGCAAATCTGGAAACAACCCAAACGTCCCTCACCAGGTAAATGGATACACTGTACTAAACCCATACAATAGAATTCTCTCCCTTAATAAAAAGGAACAAACTATGGATAAATACCACACCATGGTGAACTTCAAAGACATCATGCTGTGTGAAAGAAAACAGACACAACAGAGAGCCTATACAATTCCATTATAGAAAGTTCTAGAATGGGCCAAGTTAATCTATGGTGAAAGAAATATTATTGGCAGTGGCTGTTTCTTAGGAGGGATGACTGGCCAGGGGCACGAAGAACTCCCTGAGAGGATGGAATTGTCTCTATCTTCATGAAATATGGGTTACATAGATGTTTACATCTGTAAGAAATTATCAAGCTCTGCATTGTACCACAATAAAAAAATTAGAATAAAATGAAAGTCGAAGACATTTCAAACGTACAGGGGAATGTATGAAACGGATTTCTTTCCTCTTGCACAGCATTCAGGTATGCTAAAGCAAGCTGGGAAGCCCCAGAAAGGGCTGAAGGCCGTGGAGTGTTCGAAGCTTCATTTTGGCCATTGCTCTGGGTTGAACTGTGTCTCCCCATAGTCATATGTTGATGCCCTAACCCCCGACCCCTTGAAGAATGATCTTATTTAGAAGTAAGGTCATTGCAAATATAATTAGTTAAGATGAAGTCATACTGGAATAGAGCGGACCCCTGATCCAAGGTGACCGGTGTCCTTACAAAAAGTGGGAATTTGGACACAGACACACATGCAGGGAGAACACCATGGGAAGGCTGGAGCTAAGGTGCCACAGGCAAAGAGACCACCAGAAGCTGGGGAAGAGACCTGGAACACACCCTTCCCTAGAGCCTACAGCTTTCAGAGCGAGCATGGCCCTACCGACACCTCAATCGCAGATTCCCAGGCTCCAGAACCGGGAGAGAACAAATGTCCTGTTGTTTAAGCCACTGGGTTGTGGTACCTTGTTACCGTGTGCAGCCTGAGCAAACCAGACCGCCAGAGAACCATTTTTCCTGCCTTGGCGTGTCTATGGTCACAGACTCTGGATAATGTCCCTTGTTCTAGGAAATAACTCCTTGACTTAACGTTTCTTTTTCAAAGGGATCCTGGTGTCTATTGTGACAGGAGCTGCTGCATTCACAGAAGTGAAGAATCGTACAAATGATAATGCCCCCTGACCTGTCTCCAGCAAAAACAAAGGATGTTCCGGTGAACTTTTGCATCTTCTCTGCAAAGTCTAGAAGCCAGATTCATTGCTCCCATTTTGCAAATGACATAAATCAGCAGTAGCCCTCGGCATATGCAGCCCTTGCTCCAGAGCTGACATCAGGCCATCTCTGTTCTAGGTTCCCCGGGGCCCCTCAGGCTGCTGCACGGGGGCTCATCCTGGTGGGAAGAGGAAAGCCGGGGAGCTAACGTCATGAGCACCTGCTCTCCTGACACGCTCCTGGAGCCAGGGATGGGGCAGGCCGGACGGTGTGGGAATTCCTACCCTGCTGGTCACTCACCGCTGCCAGCACCCTCAGCCTGGCCCACTATTCCTTCTCCGTGAATCATCACAACCCCTAAACCACAGGCTCCAGTCAAGCACTCCCCTTGAGGCACAGGCAATAGAAGCTTCTCCTTTGCTGTGGTCTCCTGAAGTCTCTCCTCTCCCACCGTCCAGCCTCTCCGCAGCCTCGCCCCTGGACGACGGTGAGCCACTCTTGCACTGGGGTGGCCCGGAGCCGGGTTTAGAAAACGAAAGGCCACTCCATAATCTTTGCCAAGATGGGTTAAGCAGCGTGATCTCTCATTACCCATTGACGGAAACCGGAAATGTGGAGTAACTCGTTTCGGCCGATTCTGATTTGCGCTGTATCTCCTTTTTCACTGAGATAACAGAGCGGCGGGCATTCAGGAGGGCTGTAGCAAAGAAGCCAGAGATTAACACCAGAGTCAGATGACTTTTGAAGCAAAGCTTCTATTAAAGTCGCTGCCAAAAAGTCACTTTATCTTCCCTCCGATGCATTTCAGATTTTATCTACCCTTTTATTCTTTTTGTCCTTAATTTTAAATCCTTTTTATTATTATTTTTTCCCATGTAAGCATCAAGGGAGTTGTTTGGGACTCATTCTTTTGGAAGCAATTATCCACAAGAGAGGCATTCACTTCATTTGGGCTGCGTTTTATATCCAAAACATGTTAAAAAGGCACAAAATTGACTTTGCCTGTGTGGCTCAGACACTGGGGAAGTCCTTCACTGTGAATTTCGCTTCGGCTGCCGGTTGACCGAGCCCGCCTTGGAAGGAAGACCTGGTGAGTGGTGATCTCTTATACCACATGCTCTCTTACAGCCTAATAGGGCATTTTCATTCAATCGTCCATTAATTCAGACCTTGTAGACCCCACGCTGTGTAGAATTTGAAAAGAGTATTCTGTCTTGGTCTAAAAAAAAGAATATCTCGGGGTCCCTGGGTGGCTCAGTCGATTAAGCATCTGATTCTTGGTTCGGCTTAGGTCGTGATCTCAGGGTCATGGGATCGAGCCCCGTGTCAGTCTCCACGCTCAGCACAAAGTCTGCTTCTCCCTCACCCTCTGCTCCTCCCTCCACCTCTCTCTCTCTAAAAAATAAATAAATAAATAAAATCTTTACAAAAGGATATCTCTTACCCTTACAGTTGCAAAATCTTCTTACCTCAAAGCCTTGATGTTTTTTCAAAGATGAGTCCCTTATGCCTAGGGCAGGGGTGGGATCAGGGTCATTTGGTACCCCAGGCCTACAGAATCTTTTACAAACACAAAATTTCTGCATGAAGTCTCATATATCTTAAAATGTCATGTGAATATTGCATTCCACTGTAACATGTCTGTGTTTGATTTTAATATAATGATGTTTTAAATTAATTACCATCTGTATAGAAAAAACCCAAAAACACACACACACAAAAATGTCCCTAGCTGTCTTGTAGTTATTAAGCAAGACACAACTGAATTGATTTTTATCAATTTTATGAAATGTGGCTGAATCAGCGAGAATTTGCGTCCATTCGTGCATCCGTATTGGCATCTAGGCAACTTCTCTGTCTGCTTCAGTCCCACACTGTTTAAAAATCCCAACCAGGGGCACCTGGGTGGCTCGGTCTGTTGGGTGTCTGCCTTTGGCCTGGGTCATGATCTCGGGATCCTGGGATCGAGCCCTACAGGAGGCTCCCCGCTCGGAGGGGAATCTGCTTCTCCCTCTCCTTCTGCCCCTCTCTCCCTCTCTCTCCTCCTCCCCACTTGTGCTCTCTTCTCTCTCTCTCAAATAAAGAAATAAAACCCCCAACCATGTGCTCACATGAACAGAAACACGATCAACTCTTTGGCTGCTACATGAGCTCCCTCCAGGCACTGGCCAAAAGGATGGAACCGAATGTGATGAAGGGTGCTAGGGCTCCTCTCTGCTGGTGACTCTTGGTGACCACAGTTCTGTCTTCTCACTAAGTGATAAAGTTGCCTGTGTCTGACCTCTGAACTGTTAGTCAAAATATTTACTGTGTTAGGAAAATGCTTGTCAGTGGACTTTCTTAGTAGGAAAGCGACTGGCGATGTGCTGTATCTTCCCCATAATGCTATAATTTCATCCCAAGTAAATCAACTCGTCTGGGAGGACTCACCGAGCCCTTCCCCTCTCTCCACCCCGCCCTGGAACATCACCCATCATGAGGGTCTCTTACTGGGCGCCTTTTAACATGAAAGCGGGTGCAGCTTCACCCCAAAATAGTGGCCACGAGCACTCAGACACAGGAGAAAAAAGCTCCTAAATAAACAAACCCACGAGCTATATTTGCAGTGAGAACCATTCCTTATTCAATTTATCTGAGTTTTACCTTTTGTCCTGGGGCTTTTTCCCTCCGTGAAGAAAAACAATGACGCACCCCCAAGTTACCAAACCCTGACCACCCTCTGCCCAGGGAGGCTGCCTGCAGTCGTGGAGAGAGAGAGAGTCTGAAAGCACTTTCCATTCCATCGCAAGCCGAAAAATAAGAGCTCAGGTCCGCATGGCTCATTAAAGCAGTAGCCGTGCCCCACCCCTTCCACCACCTCTTGGAAGGACACTGTGTGTAAAAGAGTCCTGGCTGCTGGAAGCCTCTGGGTGAACAGGTGGAATCCCACCCGCAGGACCTTGGCGCCACGCCGGGAGCTGCCCCCTCTGCCTTCAGTCTGGCACAGCATGCCTCGTGTGGGCCTTCACCAGCTTTCTCCCCTCCTCCAGGACACCTTCCATTCTCCCACCGAATCTAAAAATAGCCATCCACCAGGCGCCGCCTCGCCCCCCCAAAATGGGGAGGGAGACCCTGGTCACCTCCTGACTTAAATCATCTTAAATTACCTCCCGCCAATAGAGCGTGACGCCTGTTGTGTTCACCGGCTACGTTTGTGTGTGTCTGAGTGTGTGCGTGTGTCTGCGTGCATGCGGTGTGTGCACGTGTGTGTGTCTGTACGCGTGCATGTGGTGTGTGCATGTGTGTGTCTGTACGCGTGCATGTGGTGTGGATGGACGCTCACACTTAGCCCGAGGCTGGCTCATAGCCCTCGAACAGAGGGGCTGGAAGGTTGGTTACCTACAGAAGGATTTCAGTTACAGTCCTGGACTTAGCACGGGGCATCAGTGTTTCCCACTGTTCTCACCGTGTGTGCCTTTCTTATACGTAAAGAGTGGTGCTATCATCTGGGCCTGCAACAGAATTTGTAAACCTTTTCTAAATAAGGTCCACTCCTGACCTAAATCCAGGTCCTCCTCAAGGCACCCTTAGGGGATGACAGGGGCGAAAGGACCCCCACTGTCATCTTAGTGTTGGTTGGTTTTTCGTATTGCTATCTTTCTCGCATTATCCCACTTCACCTGGGGATGCAAGGTGGGGGATGATTAGTCCAACTGACCTGTGGAAGGTCACGTGTCTGCCCCTTGGCTAAGGCGAGAGCAGCCCCTTAATTGTCAGACCCTCTGATAATACAGCCAGCAGTGTCCGACCCCCCGAAGAAGTCAGGGTGCTGGTGCCAAAGACGTCAATGACAAATCCCTCCGACAAGAGGGCGAGGCAGATCCTCGAGCCCCGGGGCTGTCATGGGCGTTTGAGCTGTGCTCGTATTTCCACCCTACCCTGCTGTTGAGGGAACGCGCATTCCCCTCCATCGCCACAACCCCCTCATCAAAAACGAGATGCTCCCTCGCTGTGAAATCCTGCAGGTGAGCAGATGCTGTTTCCTTAAATCAGGACATTTGTCAAAGAGCTTTGACAGGTCCTTGTCAATAAAGACAAGAAATGCAGAACATGTGACCACACCGTGTGGGGGAAGGGGGGATGGGGGGAGTGACAACACGTGTTTTTCTTTCCACTCCACGTTTCTCTTGAAGTGAAATACTTTTTCCTCATTACTCAGAATTTACGAGGCTCCTCCATGTTTAATCTTCTGCTTCAGCTTTGATCTAGAACCGAACTTCCTTTAAGGGGCATACCCAAATCAGAAAGAATCCAAATCAAAAGCAGGAAACATCCGATGCTTAGTGTGGCAGAAAAGCTGTGCTATCAGACAGAACCGGTTTCTGAACACGCTCCCCCGTTGGCTGGCAACACGCCATTGGGCAAGTACTCCAGGCCTCACCTTACCCATCTGTAAGATGGGAGTGCAACGGTACTCACACTGTCTGGGTTATTATGAAGGTTCCTCCTGATAATGCCTGGTGGTCATTACCCACCAAGCCCCACCTCAGTGGCACTTAATGAACTACCATTGGCTAAGTGAACGCTATGCACTATGCTTCTATGACAGTATCTCTATGCCTTATAATGACTTCTCATGGTTGTTTAATCCCCATTGAACAGATGAGCAAACTGAGGTCCAGAGAAATCATGGCACCCCCTGACATTTCTAAAGCTGGCAAGCGCCTCCAGGTCTCGCAGGCTGCCTAAGGATTGGAAATAACATCAGCTACGGAGAGCTTTCCAAGACATGCACCACAGGTGGGCCTCGGAGGGCCAGAGGTGTGGCTTCCTGTAGCCAGGTAGAGCTTGGAGCTGGTGGAACCCCAGCCAGTCACCCGATGTGCCCTAAGACTGTTGTTACGATCGTGCTCCACAGTGTTAAGACATTTTAACAGTGGGAAAGCACCAAGTCAGAATGCTGAGAAAGTCCCAAAAGGTGAAATGGGAGCTGAATTATTTAGGGGCTCCAGCTCATTGAATCATCAGGAAACCTGCCCGCTGGAGCTCGCCAGTGGCTTCTCCGAGACTGTCCCCGCATGCCCCTTGGGGGGACTCCCATCTGCTTTTCAAAAGAGCATACGTCCAGGCAACCTACACCCGCTTCCCCTGCAAATTGTCCCCTTTGAGATCAGACAGCTTACATCTAGGACGGGAAATGAAAGAGACCAGGAGAGGGGAAGAAGGTTATCAGGGTGGAGAAGGTGAAAGAATTTCAATATCCCCATCTCGTTCCTTATTCGGGCAAAATGAAAAGTCCTCATTATTAAATCACAAAGCAATTAAAAAATTAAAAATTTCATAAGACCCTACATAAAAGAAATACAAGTGTTTAATGATGGATTAGAAAGTGGAAGTGGAGGGGGGAGAGAAGAAGTAAAAGCCCGCTCGTCTCAGGGGGTTCCCTCTCGGCGGCGGCGAGAGTGGTTTCTGCCTACACCCTCATGCCAGCCGCAAGAACTAATAAATTCCGGGCTCCCCTGCCTAGAAGCCAAGGCCGATTAATATCTGCCTACCTTGTTACCTAATTCATTATGGAATAGCAGTTAATTTGATTTGATATTATTTTAATAAAATTCTGTAATATATTAGATTGTTTCAGGCTATCAAAATAATTTTCCAATTATTACGGTTACTCAAGCAAGTCTTTTTTTTCCCCCTTCATGAGCGGCAGTTGGTCTGACTCAGAATATATTAGCTCCTACAGCTTCATCGTGGCCGGGGGAGCAGAGGATCCACGCATGGTTACCCAGAAGCGCGCCTGCCAAGAACGGTGGCCCACAGTTCGCAGCAAAATGTCCAGGCCACAGACTGACGTGGATTTATGGCCTCATGACTCTGACCACGAGGCTCCCCCCTGCCCCAACTTCAACCACTGGGTTAAATTTTAAGGGAACACTGAGATAAATTTGTATCAAAAATAACCATGGAGATCAGTGAGCGCGGGAGTGTCAATGGCTTGGAAGCCGGGTTATCAATAACGCCTGGTGGAGGGAATGTGTGCTTTGAAAGTTCAAGGGCCCGCTCTGTTGGCATCTGACCTTCCCGGATGTCGAGCTCATTGTGTACCAAACAGAGAAGGCTTACCCGAGTCACAGCATGGCGTGAGACATCCAACACGATCACTTTCGTCAACGTGGTGAATGCCAAAATACAGCTGGCACAAGAAATCAGTCTCCTTGACTCTAGAGAACAAACCGAGGGTGGATGGAGGGAGGTGGGTGGGGGATGGGCTAGGTGGGGGATGGGTATGAAGCAGGGCACTAGTTGGGATGAGCACTGGGTGTTTTATGTAAGGGATGAATCACTAAATTCTACTCCCGAAACCAATATTACTCTATATGTTAACTAACTAGAATTTATTTATTTTTATTTCTTTAAAGATTTTATTTATTTGTTTGACAGAGAGAGAGATACAGCGAGAGAGGGAACACAAGCAGGGGGAGTGGGAGAGGAAGAAGCAGCCTCCCAGTGGAGCAGGGAGCCGGATGCTGGGCTCAATCCCAGGACTCCGGGCTCATGACCTGAGCCGAAGGCAGACGCTTAACGACTCAGTCACCCAGGCGCCCCAACTAACTAGAATTTAAACAACATTTTGAAACAAAAAAGAAAAAAAGAAAGAAATTAATCCCCTTGAGAGGTGAGTGTCCGGGAGGAGGGAATTTGGGGAAAGATGCTGGGCCTGGATCAGGAAAGCCTGGTGTGGGTTCTTGACGTGAATAGTTCCCTGTGACGCTGGGTGACACAGACTCCCAGTGTCTCTATCAGAACTGCAGACTCAGGCTTCCTGACTATGTCACTTGGCCTTGGTAGAGCCTCCCCTGGGCGCTGATATAGTCAATGTGCTCAGCCGTTCATATAGTCATTCAGCAAACGTTTACTGAGCTCCGAGGTCATGCCCGGCACTACGTATGGTGAGCCGGGCAGGTAGCGTCTCCATGTGCATGAGGCTTGCAGAGCAACAGCTGTAGCTGACACCATTGCTAGCACATAGTAGGTACCCAATAAATATGGTTGGAGTACTTAATCCAGGGTCACCAGGGTGCCAGCTATTAACCAAATAACGATATCGGCAAATTGCAAATACAGTAATCCAATGACTATATAATTGAAATCTGTGAAGGGAAGACACAACAGGCTGTGAGGGCCTGTAACAGGTTGGAAGTCTGCAGAGATCCAGAGAACGACTAGGCATGAGCCACACAAAGGAGGAGGGAAGGGTCCTCTAAGTGGAGCAACCAGCATAAGCAAAGACCCTGGGGTGGGACTGACAGAGGGTTTCAGGGGACAGAAAACGGGCTGCCATCGGGGCATGGAAGGGGTTTGGTAAGTGCAGGCCAGGTTCCTGCGGCATCAGGCTCACGGATACATTAAGGTCAGGGGACTTGACCCCATGAGCCACAGGAAACAGTGAGGTCCCAAGCTTGGGAACATGTGCTCAGGTCTGTATTCTTAAAAGCTTGTTCCACGCAGTGTGGAGAATGAATTACACAGGCAAGAGCAGGTGTGGATGACCATAAAAAAACTGTGACAGGTGCCCAGGAAAAAGGTGACAGCCTGGAACGGGGGAGACGTCAAGGTCAGACTCTGCAAGTCCCAGGGATCACTCACACCTGCGTTTGAGGGATGCTGTGAGCGGGACTGCCTTAGTGCAAGGCTACCTAGTGCTGGCACCGTGCTGGCCATCCTTGGCCTCCCCGTGCCCCCACAGCTCTAGGCCTCTGCTCCCCTCAGCTCCCGGTGCATGCCAAGCACCGGGCTTGCAGTCGGCCAGCTCCTGATCTGAGCCTATGCTACCCCACCAAGACCCAGAATTCACCTTGCAGTTTCCTATTTTGTCTTGCCGGGCCAGACAGCGGAGAAACGGCCACCTCCCTTCTGCGGACGAGGAATGACCCACACGTGTGGGCTCAGGAGCTGCACCTCCAGCCGGCTCGTGGTTTGTCTGTCTTCAGCCCTCTGCCCTTAAAGACCCATGATTGGAATAAGGCTCCCGATTACAATGGAAGAATTGTAACCCGGTCTCAGCTTACGGGAAGTTATGGTACCTTTGGAGGTGGGGAGAGAGATACTAAGGGAGAAAGTCAGTAAAATTATAAACCCTGATCAGCAAGGGGCAGAGGTGGGGGCTGAGGAGGGCACAGGCCCACCTGGGAAGCGGACTGCATGATCCCTTGGGTTCCTGAGTCTCAGTCCAGACCTGGAGGGGACACAGCCAGAAGCGGTGTCACGTGGATGATGTCCACTGGGTGTGGGTGGAGGGGGAACTGGAAATATATAGACCCTCTGGGGGGACCCCAGGCTGCAAGTTTTCGAGACCCCGTGAGTATTTCCATCTACCGCTCCCAGGCCTCCATAAATCATGCTGAAACCCGAGGAGCCTGGCCTCATCTGTGTGCAGATCAGACGGGGTCACTGGGCCACACCTGGGCCTAAGCTTTAAAGGGGGATCAGGGAGGAGCCAGTGCTCTCCCAGGCGCTGCCTCAGGACCCAGGCCGTGGGAGCTCCGAAGCCGGGAAGACAGCGTCCTCCGTTCACCCACCAAACATGTGCTCAACTTCCCATGTGCCAAGTCCTGGCCACATGCTGAGGACCCAGAGCTAACAACTCCAGACCTCAGGTCACAGTGAGCTTCGCTGGAGGATGGTGCCAGGACCACAGAGGTAGGGAAGCACAAGGACAGGCAGCAGAGGAGAAAAGCGATTGTAAGTGCCTTCTGGAGAAAGGAGTGTGCACGAATTGCAGGACGGCCGGGAAGAGAGATGGACACAGGTGGCCTTAGGGACTCCCAGGGAAGGCAGACCCCAGGGCCTTTGCACAGGTGGAGCAGAAGCATGCCAGAGACCAGCCGAGGAGCACAGTAGCCACCCTGGTGAGCTGGATGCAGGCTGAGAGATGCAGGGGGCTAGAAGGCTCTGGGCTTCCGGGGGTGATGCCCACCTGACAGAGCCCATGGGAGAGCTACGTATGAGGTGGTCTAGAGCACTCTGTGCTCCCAGGCAGGGAGCCCATCGGCTTTCAAATGTGTATCTGAGTCTCAGCTTTGAGCCATTTGATGTCATTTAACTAACATGTCTGGAGAGACTTCCATGTGCCTGCCGTCCTGTGTACCTCACACACAGCAGGCCCTGGGGACCCGCGGGATGCCACAGTCTCCAGGCTCCTCCGATCTCCATGTCCACCTCCTATCTTGCATCCCAAACATCTGTCACACGAGTGATGTCCCCAAACCCCACAACACTTTCCCCGTGGTCTTCCGCTGCTTCGCTTCTCTGAGAAACCCCAGCACTCAGAACACGTGCACTCGCTCTCAGACACACGTGTGGCCGGATTTCGCACTGGTGGGTCACTTTGTTCTCTCCTCTACCTGGCTGTCATTAGGTGCAGGTGACCCTGCTGCTGACATGTCCCGAGCTGACGGGTATAAGGAAATGAAGTGTCCCTGTTTTCAAAGCACCACTGTCCTACCAAACGCCAGAGGAGGGGGCATTTCTGTCTGCACGTTAATTTTATTTTCATTGAATTCCCACTCTGCCGGCTTATTGTCTAACAGAAAGCTCTGTAGTGAGACGTAACAAAAAAGAAAAGTGAGTGCTTCGTGCCAGCCTGTGTCCCCTTGAAATGATACAGCAGGATGGCTCAGAAGGTCATCCTTCAGAGGTAAGCTACCTTCAGTCCAAGGGAGGTCTTAATTTTTCACAAATACCTAGTGTCGTGGCTTGAATGGTGGCCCCTCAGGAGATAGGCCCCCTGGGAAGCTATGAATGTAACCTTATTTGGAAAAAGGGTCTCTACCGATAAAATTAAATTGAGGATCTTTAAATGAGACCGTCCTTGATTGACTGGGCAGACCCAATTTCATGACAAGTGTCCTTATTAAAGAAAGGCACGAGGAGCTTTGAGACACAGGTGAAAACACAGAGATCGGAGTGCTCTAGCCTCAAACCAAAGAAATCCCGGAGCCACCGGACGCCGGGGAGAGCCAGAAATGGACTCTGCTCTGGAGTCCTCAAAGGGAGCACAGCCCTGCTCCTTCATCTCCGACTTCTGGCCTCCAAACCTGTGAGACGATGTAGTCTTGCTGCGTTGACCTCCTGGTTTGCCGTCGTGTGTCATGGCAGCCCTGGGAGCCAATCCACCCAGGTTGTATAAATGTTCCTTTCTTAGGATCAGAAAGCAAAAATATCATCGAGCTTTACATCGGAAACCGGGGATGTACTGTATGGTGACTAACATAATATAATAAAAAATCATTAAAAAAAAAAAAAAGAAGAAAGCAAGCAAAAATAGTGAGGGTTTTAAATAAAAACAGTTCCTAACCCCAGTTCCCGGGAGATAAGCTCAAGCATCATACAGGACATACGTGCTCAAGGATTTTATCGAACGGTATCAATTGACAACGATGTTAACAAAAGTTCGAGTGGTCCTTCAGGACTGATACAGCTATGCCTTATACGGTGCCATTTGGCCTCTCCTCAGAACCGTGAAGCTATCGTGGTTGTGTGGTCATGCAGGGAAACTGGGGCTCAAAAAGGTGAGGTTCTGTAGCCCCAGAGCTCAGGAGCAGCCAGTGCGTGATGGACTCCCAGGCCCCCCGACTCAGCAGCCTCTTCCGACAGTACAGGAGCTGCCTCCGACCAGCGTGACTTTTACAGGGGTTGTGAATAGCTTATACTTCTAGAAGATGGCCTATCCGAGAGAGGCGGTATCTGGTCAGAGGACATCGGTCTTGTCCACCAGGCAAATGTCCACTCCTTCCAAGAAAATCCAGTTTCCGAGTCCAAACTTTGAAACCCAGAAGCTCTGTAGCTGCCTTTCCATCTTGTCCACATGACACCAAAGGTTAGCGCTTCTTTCAGAGACCTCTCGAATGCATAATCAGCTAAAATGCTGGCAGAGCCTCGAAATTGCTACAAGATGGTTATAAAGTCTTTGTGTGGACAACTTTTCCATTTGGTGGTAAAACTGGAAGGCTTTATCACTCTTTTATAACTTTCCATATAATTTTTATGAAACCAAAGAGCCAACATCAAAGACCATGGGCTGAAATTGTTCCTGTGATCCAAACCAAGTGACAGACTCCAGTCCTGAAGATGTGAAGGCTCACATCTGGTTCATGGCCTGCCCGGAGGACTTGGCCGGAGAACATAGCCTGGGAGCAAGCAGATGCAGAAGGAGGCTCGAATTTAATAATCACGCTCCGTTACTTCACGCAGCCATAAAGACAGAGGCAATGAAATGAACACCCCGTGTCCTCGCTCGTCATGTACCAGGGGACCAGGACGTGTCATGAAGGGGAAACGGAACTGGGAGGCAGGGTGGTCTACACCAGGAGTCAGCCAGCAGGTCAACCACCTTGTTGAGCGGTGACAAATGCTGACACCCCAGCTGAACAGCAAACTACATAGAGGTCAGAAGAAAGAGTCCAAAGTCTGGAGCTGGCCAATGCAGGGTCCAAACTCACACTTAGGCTCTTACCAGTTGTGTTACCGTGAGCAAGACATATTGCCCTTTACAACCTCATGGATCTCAGCTGCACAAAAGGGAACCCTGCACCATCCAGGGTTGACATGAAGGTTAGAAAAAAATCTGTGGCAAATGCCAGATACTGTCAACAGTGGCTGTGATTATTAGGAATGTGGAATGAGGGGAAACCATCCATTTGACAGAGCGTGGGTTTTAAAGCCAGAGAGACCTGAAGTGACTTCCAGGTCTGTCACTGTTAAGTCTAGAACAACTTATTTTGCTCTTCTCGACCTCAGGTGTCCTGTCTGTGAGGTGGGAGGATACGCGCTACCTGCCCTTAGTGGGTTGAATGGTAGCCCCTCTTCCCCAGGAGGCGTGTCCATCCAGAACCTAAGGATATGCTCTCATGTGGGAAAAAGGTCTTTGAGGGTGCACTGAAATTAAGGATCTCCAGATGGGATACTCGTGGCTTATCCCACCGGCCCCACATCCACAAGCGTCCAGTTGGAGAAAAGACAGACACCCACCACCCCATCGTGAGGGGCAACCACGCAAAGACATGTGAGTGATGTGTCTCAATCCCGGGATCCAAGATGGCCAGAGCCGCCAGCAGCTACAACAGAGACACAGACCGGAGTCTCCCTCCGAACGGTGAGAAAGCCGATTGCTGTAGCTTTAAGCCCCCCAGTGTGTGGTAACTGGTTACTACAGCTCTGGGAACCTAAGACACTCCCTCAGCACCGCACCGAGCCCACGAGAAAGCTGACCTGAAGGTTAGTTAGCAGAGTTGACAGAAATATAGTATCCTCGTCCTTATTTCAGGAATAAGGCAAACAGACACACATTGTGCCCCCTCAACCGCACATTGCCTCCTGCCCACGTGGCCTAGAACGATCTTCCTTGTCTGAACCTCCTGACATGTCAGGTGGGGTCAACAGATTCATCCCCATTTTGTGGGAGAAGGTGTTGAGGCAGCGTGGGCCCGCTCACGTGAACATCAGAAATGAATGCAGCCTTGTCTCTCCTCATGACCAATCGGCTGGTTTTTGTCTTGGTCTTGTGTTCTTTTCCTGAGGTTGAAAGGACGTGTGTGTGTGTGTGTGTGTGTGTGTGTGTGTGTGTGTGTGTAAACATCGTGCAGAGACAGTGTGTCCTGTAGACAAACCCCCAAGACCTCAGTCTTACATCACCTTGGTTTTGCAACATGGCTGGAGTTGTCTCAACATGGGTCCAAGCGTCATGAAGTGACATTCTCAAAATACCCCGAACGAAGAGCTATCTGTACCTTGCCTGGGTGGGTAGAGAAGGCAGAAGGTGTACACACGGGTCTACAATGGCTGAGAAAGCAGTCGAGCTCTAAACATGCGTCTGCACACACACGTGTTCGCACCGCACGCAAAGTCACACCGAAGTTAGGGGTGGGGTAGCGGACACCGATCTTCGAGCTGCAAATTTAAAAATGCAAGAGGGCAGAACCAGATGTGGGGCAGCCTGAAACCAGCATGTCTGGACGATGGCAGACGCTCCCGGCCCCAGGTCTAGAGGACTTCCAACAACTGTAACGATCCCCAGGCCGTTTCAGGATGACGCATAAAGTATGTCTCCCATCAAGGGGAGAATCCACCAGCTTCATATCCCACCTCTCAAAAGTCCGCACCTGTGGATCACCCTGTGGGGACGCGGACAGACTCCCCCTGCGCCCCACGCCTCTATAACTACATGCAGGAGGCCAGGCGCAGGCCACCCTGTTACCCCGAACAGAGCGCATGACCTCACAGAGGGAGAGAACAAGACCAAAGAAAACCACCCCAGCAGAGCACAAGGGTCTGCTGGCATCTCGTGGGTGGAGCCACGGGGTCAGGACTATTACAGAGATCGTGGGTAAGAGGGTGACAGGTTGCCACCCCAGCCAGCCACATCTCTCCCGGGCAGCCAGTCCTACCTTACGGATCATTTCTGCTGTGGATCGTAGGGAGTTTTCTACCGACACCTCTGAACCCACAGCTGGTTTTCTCTACCGACCTCTCATATCTCAGCCCCATGTGGCGCTTCTCTTTGCCATTTGGTGGATGGAACACCGAGAGAAAGACCCCGGCCTGGTCTCCTCTGTGCTTCCCCCAGCCTTTCCCACCTCCGGGAAGGGAGTGGACTGCTCCCCAGCTCTCTGCTGTGGGATGGACTCTCGATGTCCTCAGCCCATCGAGGACCCCCAGCCGCAGGCCAGGTGCCGGACCCACCAAGCTCTCGGTCCTCATTGCCCTGCATCCTGGCCTGGAAAGCTTCCTCTTCCTCCACATTCTCCTCCCAAACATGCCTGAGAAGGAATGTGGGATACGTTCACAACTGCACAATAATTTTCCACAAAGAAAGCCAGAGGCATGTCTGCCACACCTGCCCACCCTGGGATCCCAGCACCTTGCACCCAGGCCCAGCCACACTTCCTCCAGCTGGTCACAGGGTGCCCAGCCACAGCCGCTGGCTCCCCAGGTGGGCTCCAGAGCACCCCCAGTGTCCTCGCATGGGAGGCCGTGCCAGAGCACTGAGCATGGCCAGGCATAGGCAGCCCTGCTCCCCCCACCCACACCCGTCCTTCCCCACCTGGAGCTTCGTCTTTTTGTTCTGATTTTTCTCTTCCTGGGCATTTCACTGCCTCCTGGTCCGCTCGGCCTGCATGCCTTGTTCTGAGGGACAGAATGGTGTCTTGGATGGATCCGGGTTGGACACCGTCTGTGCTGTGTTCCAGCTGCGTGATCGTGGGTAAGTCACTTTCCTCTCTGTGCTTCCACTTCTCCCTCGAAGAAGTGGGCAGAACACGGTCACCTTGAAGAGTCGCTGGGAACATGAAAAATACAACAAATACGACGGAACTTCTGCCTGTGGAGGCCCTACGGCAGACGTGCCAGCCTGTTACCCATCCGGTCGCACTCACGTCAACACGCTTCGAGCATCTCTGCTGGAGAGACACGCAGTGGTTCTGGGGGGACATGGCCAGCCCACGCTGCAAGCGGCTCACCAGCTGGGAAGGGCCTTGGGAACTACAGAAGTTCTGCAGGTGCAGGAGCGTAACTGAGCCTCTAAGAACACGAGTCCTGCAGCAAGACAGTCTGGGTTTGAGGCTGAGCGGGGCCTCATCCTGGTCCCATGACCTTGGGTGGCTTGCAAAACCTTTCTGTGACTCAGCTTCCTCATCTGTAAGATGGGGATGATCACGGTATTCGCCTCACGTGGTTGCGTATAACGTTCCAACGCTTTAACCGCGCGCAGAGCCCTCAGCACAATGCCCCGCGCACAGACGGGGTCACTAAATGCTAGCTGTTACTATTACCATCATCATCATCACTGCAGAGGAGCACTAGACAGGGGGCCAGGGGACTGGGGGCCTGGTTCTTGCGGCAGCTTGTCCTGCAGCAGCGAGAACGTGGGTCTTGGGGTCAGATGGGGAGGTTCCAGCCCACTCTGGCCTGTGCCCCCTGTGTCACCCTTGGGCTGAGGCCACACACAGCAGAAGCCAGGTCAGCTCACGATAAGGGACACAACCCTGCACGTGCAGCGCAACGCTCCCGACGGAGAAGGCTCAGGAGCTCCTGCTTGCACGGCTGTGTCTCAGTTGCAGAGAGCTGCAGCCACCCCGGCCATGCAACCCGGCTCCTCAGCCGTGGGGGCCTGGGCCACACAGGCTCTCCCCAACTGCCCCCCACCCAGGGGCTTCCTGACTGCAGGTGACCCTTTCCTTCTGCCTGCCGTCAGGAGAATAAGAGGCCGCCCAGTTACCACCCCGGGCATCTGGGAGAGCTGACCTGCCCTGCCCGGACCCTGTGCCCGGGGTCCCCGGGCATTCTTTCTTCATGCACTGGAACTTCATACACCACCCCCTGAGAGGACCAGGCTGTCACTGATGTTCACAAAAAGCCCGAGAGCATCACAGGGGAGTGTCTTGGAAAAGCATCTTCCCTGTGTTTCTCAGCATTGTCTGGATGGAATGCCAGGAAAATATAAAGTATACCCCAAAGCGGAAAACTACTTCTCACATTACCCAATAGTAACTATGACCATTGCCGGTGTTTAAAAAGCAGGGAGATCAAAGACAGAGGAGAAGACAGAGACCACGCTCTCTAGAAGGGTTTTAGCCATAGTGGCTGATGGAGGAACCCTCAGGGCCCACACCCACCTCGGGTTGAGCTTGAGAAGGGAGGGTGGGTGTGGAAAGGGTCTCTGGAACTGTGCATTCCAGCCCAGAGGAGCCCACCTATACTGTGGGCCCCTGAACCGGCCGTTCTCCTCTCTGAGCCTCAGTGTCCACGTAGGGGATGATCCCTCCAACAGCCCTTCCTGCTGTCTCTGTGAATGATGCATGTGCCTAAGGGGACGGGAAGCCTCAGGCGAGGTGTCACGGACATCGTGAAGGGTGGAGAAGGCTCCGGGGTCTATGGGAGCTCAAAATGGGGCACCACTTCCCCCGAGGCAGGTTTGGCTGAACGGCACATGGGGTCCCCTGCTTCTCCCCACCTCTGCCAGAATCCCCACAGATGTCACCCCTGGAGCCGGCTGGCTCACCCCAGCCTCTGGGACAGTGAGAAGGTGTCCCACCCTGGTCTTTTAAAAGCATCTGGAGTCCCCCACCTACATTTCATAAGCTTCTGGTGCCCCGACTCCTGGCTCACCTCCTACACTGTCTTAGTCTGCTCCACCACAGAGACTAGGGAACTAAACAACAGACATTTATTTCTCACAGTTTGGAGGCTGGGAAGTTCAATATCAAGGAGCTGGCGGATCTGGAGTCTGACGAGAGACCGTCTCCTGGTATGTACACGCCTGTAGCTCACTGTGTCCTCACATGGCAGGGAAGGAGGCGTGGGTGGGGGTGGGAGAGGAAGATGAGAAAGCTCGCATGTCCCTTCAGGAAGGGCACTAATCCCATCCTGAGGGCTCCACCTGAATGACCTCATCTAATCCCAGTTACCTCCCAAAGACCCCATCGCTGATAATCATCACGCCAGGGATTAGAGTTTCAACATAGGAACTTTGCAGGGACACAAACATTCAGTCTCCATAGAACACACACACCTGGTGTGGGTCCTGCCCTCCACCTGGTCTCCCTTTGCTTTCTGCTCCTTTACTGAAGCTCCTTGTAAAGAGCCATCTTGGGCATTGCCACCTGGGAGAGCCCTACCACTGTCCTTTAAGAATTTCTCACTGGGGGAACTCCACCCATGGCACTGACCAAGGAGAAGTAGCATTTTCATCAGCAGGCCAGACCCAGCCCACAGATAGACCTCACTTGGCTTTGCAGAGTGTTTACAATTCTTTGAGGTGTTCATCGTTAAGAATCAGATTTCATGGGGCACCTGGCTGGCTCAGTTGGGCATCCAACTCTTTTTTTTTTTTTAAGATTTTATTTATTTATTTGATAGAGAGACAGCCAGTGAGAGACAGAACACAGGCAGGGGGAGTGGGAGAAGAAGAAGCAGGCTCCCAGCGGAGGAGCCTGATGTGGGGCTCGATCCCAGGACTCCAGGATCATGCCCTGAGCCGAAGGCAGACGCTTAACGACTGCGCCACGCAGGCGCCCCAGCTGGGCTTCCAACTCTTGATCTCAGCTCCGTCTCGAGCTTCAACCTGGTTCCTCTAGACATGTAAATTCACAGCTTCCGAAACCAGAGACGTCAGTGACATCATTAACCAATCTCTGCTTGTTTTATATGGAAGGTTTCTTTTCTTTATTGTTGCTGTTGCTGTTGTTGCTATTTAACACGAGCATATTTTTTTTTTTTACAACATGAGCATTCTATAGGAAAACACCCCAGGAATCCCTGAATCCCACTTTCCATTGTACAGAAGGAAACACAGTAGCCAGGAAGGCAAAGGGGCTTGACCCGCTTTCCACAGTCACTTTGTATTTAACAGAATGACACGGAGACCCAACCAAGTAGGTACCAGTCTCCCCACTTCAAAATAGCCCAAGCATGGTTTTGAGAAGTTGGAAGACTTGCCCAAGGTCACTGGGCCAGTGAGAGTCAGAACTTGCCCTAGACTCAAGAGTTGTGACTCTGGGTCCAGGACTTTCCCCACTACACACAAGGGCTGCCTCCCACGTAGCAGGGAGGGGGGCTGGAGACCCCAGAGGCCGGAAACCATAGAGGGTTCAATGTCACCCAGCCACCAACAATGGAGTGGTCAGCTGATGCTCAAATGATTTTCAACTGTTCTACAAGCATGTGTCTGAAACCCCACAAGCATAAAGTAGAGAATATAGGATAAATTTCTCTTACACACACACACACACACACACACACACACACACACACACTACCATAGTCTCTGGTCTCTGGCTCATTTGTTAGAAGGCAGTGGAACATCACCAGCCCCTGTAGCTCAGAGACAGCCTGGCAAGCATCAGCCCTGGGTCACCAAAGAGACTTTTGTTTCCCATTAACTCAATCTGGTCTAGATCAGAGATAAGGGGGGATAATGTCTTCAAATGAAAAAGCAAAATCTTTGAACAGAATCTCTGAACAGTAATGAGGGCCTGGGGGTCTGAGACCATGACGTGTGCAGGCATTCTGTCACAGTAAGCAGGAGAGAAAATTTCAGGGAGAAAGTTGTGACCCATCAGGATCACCTCAGATCTCAAGAAAGCTCTCCTCTCTGGGACAATAGTAGAATGAGGGAATCACTCATCTGCCATTGGGCTGCTCAGGTGATGCAAGGTGATGAGGACATGGCCCCTCCCTACAGGCACTCCTGGTCTAGCAAGGAGAAAAGCACAGAAATTAGGGATTACAGAACTCATCCAGACACTATAATAACTACTCCTGCAAAATGTGTCCTCCCCGGTCGTGCCACCTCATTAAACAGCCCCACCACCCACCCAGGTGAGCAAGCCCAACACCCATGTCACAGCTGAATCTTGTATCTCTGACATCTTCCCCTTGCAAGCAGGAAGACAGGCATCCAGCCAACCTCCAAACAGATTTCCACTCCCATCAACAGCCAGATCCCCCCCATCCCCCAACTCTAACCCTTCAGTGATTTCCCAAAGCTCTCAGAATAAAATGGAAATCTTCACACACAGGTGATCGAAACAGCCTCCCCAGCCAGGCCGATGGCTGCCCCACTCACTAGGCTCAGTCGCCTACAAGCTTTAACCCTGTTGGGTCTTCCCACCACACCAACCAGTGCCTGGGCTTTGGGTGCCCTTCCTGAGCTCTCCAATTTGTGTGACTCCTTCTGATCTATGAGACCTTCATCAGTTCATCAACCGTCTGCTCCTCCAAGAAGCCTTCCTTGCCACCAACATGAGGAAAATATTCACCATAACAGCTTCAGGACACATCACATTTTAGGGTGTGTGTGTGTCTGTGTGTGTGTGTGTGTGTGTGTGTGTGTGTGTGTGTGTGTGTATCTTCCCCACTAAACTAGAAGCTCCTTGAGGGCAGGAAGAAGGTCTGATTTTACATTCCAGGCATGTTTTAGAATGTTAATAGTAACAATCTAATCACCATGAAGTACGAGTCTCCCCTCTACAGCCCCCAAGAGACACCTGTGCATCACGTGTGTGGTTGCTTCCCATGATGGGAACCCACATTTCCCTGGGCAGCCGATCCCATCCTTGAATGACTTTATTAAGAAGGTCTTCCTCATATGAAGCCAAACTTACCATGCTTCAGCTTCTGCTCCCTAGTCCTCACTCCATCCTTTAGGGCCTCCCAGAATAAGCTACTTCCCTATCCCTTCGATGGAACTCAAGATATTTGAAGACAGTGGTTTGGTTCCTCCTAAGTTTTCTCAAGGATGATATCTCAGGTTCTCTGACTCCTTCTCATACAACTTCCTTTGGAATTCTTGGACTACCACGACCCCCTTTCACTGAACTGGCTGTGCTTCCTTAAAATGTTCTAATTGTCATTTTAACCAACCAACCCCAACATTCCTATCATGGTCAGAGCAACATAAATTAGAATTTTCATCTCCCTTGTCCTAGATACTATACTCCTGTTGATGCAACCAAAGCATACACTGCTTTGGAAGACATCTGGGATCAGATTTCCCAGAAGTGAACCCTGAGGTGAAGATTTATGGGCTAGGGATTTCTTATAGGTGTTCTCCCAGGGGAAACTAGTTAGAGAGTGGAGGAAGACACCCAGTGAGTCTGTGAAGCTCCCTGAAGAGCAGATCCAGACTGATCCTGCATGGGGAGCTTTTGAGTCCTTCACTGTCAGACATTGCATTAGCTAAGGAAACCCCAGGGGTTATAACCTTGCATGGCAGCTCCTCTTCTCTTCCTGGGATGGCAAGGCAGCCCCAACAGCCTGAAGGCTGTCCCCAAAGAGAGGTACTTGTGCCATAGGTGAGACGCTAAAGCACAGGGAAGCCAAGGGAAAGGTGTGGCGCAGGAATGTGGGCGGAGCACCAACAAGGTCCTGCACAGAGGCCCCGCCCAACTCGATCCTCCCAGCTGCGCACCCAAACCCTCATCTTCCTCTCCCTGGTTCCTCTAAGCTGTGCCTCCTGAGTTTGTTCTTGTGCCTTTTTCATTTTAGACACAAGCACAAAACTACGTTTTCATCCATGTTTGCACAGCACAGCCCTTGGCCTTTCTTTCCATTTTTATTTGAGATGTGACCCTCCCGTTTTCCCATTGAGTCCATGGAAACACTGCCCTTTGTACTTCTGACCGCAGCTGATCCAAACTCAGGCGCCCAGGAGAGGAGATGACTCAGGCCCAGAACACAACAAAAAGGAATCTTGAGAAATCAGTAAAGGGTGTAGTGGTCCAGCACCATCTGTAAGATAAAGATGCTACTTACTCCAGTGGTCCTCAGAGGCCATAGGAAGTGGGCCCTCTCTCCAAGCCGGAGCGGCCTGAGAAAATGGCATTTCAACAATGAGAGGAAAAGTAGACATGCTGTCTGCCAACCCTCAACCACAATTTTTCCAACTATAAAGTGAGGATAATATTAATCGTGCCCCCTTCATAGGGTTATCCTGAAGATTAGATGAGTCAATTGTTTTGAGATGTGCTGTGTGCGCAGCGGACGGGGATGAGAACGCACCTGATGCTTCCTGCCTCTACCTGTGTCACCGGCTCTCCTACTCTGATTTTAAATTCCTTTCTTGAGGCCAATTTTCAAAAAATGTCCCTTAATAATTGGGTCAGATTTCAAATAAGAGAAAGGAAACAAGTGGATAAATTTAGACCAAAAAAAAAAAAAAAAGATTAACTCTGGATTACAATCATCAAATTGTCAAACAAATCCCTTACCATAGAATCTGACAGACCCCACGTTAATTTTTAAGGTCAATGCTGAAAACAACAACTTTCTAATGAGGTAAAAAACATGTAATAATTCTCCAGGCAATTAAATGAATATCATCTGCTTTACCTCACCCTGAATTTGTCATTTTCAACATTTCTCCTAAAGGGTAGAGGAGCTCCGACGGACCCGGTAATATTTTCCCCTGATTGGATGGTATCTCGAAAGTCACAAGACCAAAGAATCTCAGTTCCAGTGAGGACAGAAGATGTCAACTAGTGTGAATCTCTCATTTCAAGATGAAGTGTCTCCGATGCAACGGGGGGGAGGGGACTGCCTGTGGCCAGTTAGTGGCAAAGCCAGGACTAGAACCCACAGACATGCCATCACAGATCTCTGACGACCGGAAAAGGCAGTGGCCTGGTTAAGCACAGTGTTTAACGCTCCTTTGAGCCAACTCAAAAGTTCTCTGGGCAGAGCTCTAAGCCCTTTTGTAGGCTTGTGAGTCACAAGGAAGTGGGCACCAACACAACCTCGAGAAAGAACAAAGTGGAAGGATTCACACTTGCGGATTTCAGAACTCACTGCAAAGTAATAGCAATCAAGGCAGTGTAGTGCTGGCCTAAGGACAAACTACAGATCAGTGGAATAGAAATGCAAATCTTGAAATAAAATCTCACATTTAGGGTCGATGGACTCTTGACAAGGATGTCAAGACAATAAAATTGAGAGAGGGCAGTCTTTCCAGTGAATGATGCCGGGACAACTGGTCATCCACATGCGAAAGAGTGAATTGGATGCCCCTACTTCACACATACACAAAAATCAACTCAAAAGGGGGCCGTGGGTGGCTCAGCCGGTTAAGCATCCGACGCTTGATCTCAGCTCAGGTCTTGATCTCAGGGTCGTGAGTTCGAGCCCCATGTTGGTCTCCACACTGGATGTGAAGCCCACTTAAAAAGAAAATCAACTCAAAAGGATCAAGCACCAAAATACGAGAGCTAAAATTATAAACCTCTTAGAAAAAAATATAGGAGTCTTTGTGAGCTTAGGTGAAGTAGTGTTTTCGTAGATGTGACAACAAAAGCACAAACAACAAAACAGGAGAAAACAGATAAATTGCGCTTTGTCTAAATTTAAAACTTCTGTGCTTGGTACGACATCATCAAGAAATTGAAAAGACGGCCCACAGAATAGGAAACAATAGTTGCCAATCGTATACCCGTAAGGGGTGTGTATCCAGCATATACAACGCACGTCTACTCCACTGTAAAAATATACATAACCTAATTTAAAAATGGCCACAGGATCTGAATAGACGTTTCTCCAAAGAAAATACATGAATGACCAATAAAGACATGATAAGATGCTCAACATCATTAGTCATCAAGAAGATGCAACCAGAATGCGACCCCACTTCACACCCACCAGGATGGCTAGAAGCACAAAGGTGGACGAAAATAACCATGGCGGGGATGCAGGGAACTCCCGCCGCCTGATGGGAACATGCAACGGGGCAGCTGCTGTGGGAAACAGGTCGGCAGCCCCCCAAGATGTTCAAAACGGTGTCCCGGGATGACCCAGCAACGCCACCCCTATCTGTGCATCCCAGAGAAATAAAAACACCTGTTCTCACAAAGCTTGTGCACAAATGCTCCAGCAGCATTATTCTTGTCTGGTTTCCCAATTAAATCAAGAGTGGGAAGAACCCAAATGTCCATCCCCTGGTGACGGGGTGAATAAAATGTGGTCTAGCCACGAAATGGAATATTATCTGGGAACAAAAAAGAATGGAGTTCAGACACAGACGACATCACGGATGAACCTTGAAAACAGGACGCCAGGTGAAGGAAGCCAGGCAGGAAAGACCGCACGTTGTATGATTCCGTTGATTTGAAATAGCCAGAACAGGCAAATCCGTGCAGACGCAAGCAGATTAATAGTTGCATCGGGCTGGCGACAGGATGTGTGGGGAATGGAGGAAGCTGTTCATAATGAGCACAGAGTTTCTTTTCGGAGTGATGAAAATGTTCTAAGATTAGATTGCAGTGGTTGCACAACTTTGCAAATACACGAAAAATCATTGAACTGTACACTTGAAATGGGTGAACTTCATACATGCAAATTATAACTCTGTAAAGCTCTTTTTAAAAGGGAAGGGATACTGTATGGTGACTAACATAATATAATAAAAAAAATTAAAAAAATAAAATAAAAATTAGAAGCATGTAAACAAAAAAACAAAACAAAAAAAGAATTCAGGGGCACCTGGGTGGCACAGCGGTTAAGCGTCTGCCTTCGGCTCGGGGCGTGATCCCGGCATTGTGGGATCGAGCCCCACGTCAGGCTCTTCTGCTATGGGCCTGCTTCTTCCTCTCCCACTCCCCCTGCTTGTGTTCCCTCTCTCACTAGCTGTCTCTATCTCGGTCAAATAAATAAATAAAATCTTTAAAAAAAAAAAAAGAATTCAAATTCTCCCACCTACTAGCTCCCCCTCTTACAAGCTGTATGACCTTGAACAACTTAATTAACTGTTCAGTGCCTCCATTTTACTATATGTAAAGGGGGGGTAATAAGGGTTGCTGGACGGGAGGGAGGTGGGCACTGGTGGGTTAAATGGGTGATGGGTATTAAGGAGGGCACTTGTGTTGAGCACTGGGTGTTGTAACTGATTAATCACTAAATTCTATACCTGAAACTACTATAACACTGTATGTTAACTAATTGGAATTTCAATAAAAATTTGAAATTAAAAAAAAAGGAAGGGATAAATGTAAACATCCATTTATTTACGCTTCCACATTCATTGAATGACGACTATGTTCTAGGTTCCGGGGCAGGTAGTGAATCCAGCCCATCATCTGTTTGGTAAATAAAGTTTTATTGAGACACAGTGCCGCTCATCCATTTACGAATCATCTGTGGATGCTTTCCTGCCAAAAGGGCAGGAATAAGCGGTTACAACAGAGACTATATAGCCTGCAAAGCTCAAGGTATTTACCGTGTGTCCCTTTATAGAAAGTTTGCTGATCCCTGTAATAGGGCGTCAGGTAATGACGCGCCACAAGTCCAAACAGAACAGGGTAACGAACAGCCAGCGGCAGGAGCTACAATTTCAGGTGCGTGAAGACCGAAGGCCTTTCTGGGAAGGGAACGCTGGAGACCTTAATGCGAGGTTAGAGTGGTCATGTGACCCTCTAGGTCAACTAGGTTCCAGGAAGAGGGAACAGAAAGTGAAACCCTGGGAGCCAGCAGGGCAAGACTCCTGGGGGCCACGGGGGCTGGGAGTGAGTCACAGCAGGAGCCGCGGTCCCCAGATGGCCAAGGCCACAGCACCAACCCAAGCCAGGAGGTCACGCATAAGTTCAGAAACTGCTGGGTAAGCACACACCAGAATCCATTTCACTTTGGGAGAGGAGAGACTCTAAACGAAAGCATCACCGAAAGCCATTGATGAGAAGTCCATCAGCTAAAGCTACGCTTTAAAAAGCAAATGCCAAGGTCATCAGCACGGGTCTCTTGGGTTGGCGAAAACTATTGCGGGCCATACAAGGAGTTCTTTGGGGTGAGGGGGCAGCGACAGCCATGCACAACCAAGACTGGAAATGTGACCAGGGCGTGTGATGCTGTGATGGACTTATTTACATATATCTGTTTTTACATATGTCCTTATAATAATGACTTATTATTTGATTCTCTCGGGGGGGGCACCTTCACTCTCTGATGTGAATGGTGGTAATATCCACGTGCCAAAATGTACAGCTGCCCACCCTGAGGGGGTCCTGATGCTCCCTCTGGCTGCGCTGTTGAAGCTGAAGGGACCAGTCGTCAGGGGTAGCCAGCAGTTTCCTCTTGAAGGTCAGCTCCGCTTGGAGTGCCCCAAGTCTCCGAGCTCAGCTGACAAATAAACACCCCGAGTAGAGTCATGGGCTCACTCCACCGCTTAATCCAGGATAAGAAAAACAAATATCACTACTTCACATCTGCAAGCCTCCAAAAAATTAAAATAAATTAACACTCTATGAGACACATGAAAATTCCAATTGCGTTTGTCTGCAAGGTCAGTTTGGACACAATGTCCAGAATGTTTTGGAAATACATAGGGATCCTGGTTTTATTTCATGGTATGACAGGAACACTCCTTTCTACTCATGTTTCTCATCACCTTTCTACTCATCTGTTCATCTGGACATCGTCGTCTTCCCAACAATTTTATTTATAAAACAAGTGATAATTTCCGCACCATTGTTCACAGCCACGTTATTCACCACAGCTGAAGGTGGAAGCAATTCAAGGGTCCCTAGAAGGATCAGACGCAAAATGAGGTCTATCGGTGCAATGGACTATTATTCAGCCTTAAAGAGGAAGGACATTCGGATACATGTAACCGCCGGGATGAACGTTGAGGACGTGATGCTGAGTGAAATAAGCCAGTCACCGAAGGACGAATACCGCATGATCCCCACTTACATGAAGTGCCTGGAGTAGTCAGACTCACAGAGACAGAAAGTAGAATTGGGGGCGGTGGGGGGGGGGGATACCAGATCTGCAGGTGTAGGAGAGAGCTGAGAGTTCGTATCAGTTTTGTGAGATGAAAAGACTCTCGAGATGGATGGTGCTAACGTCTGTGCTTAGTACCACTGAACTTGTACTCCTAGACATGGTTAAGGTGGAAATTTCATGTTGTGGGTTTTGTACAATTAAAAAAAGAAAAAAACAAGCAATGGGCCAGATTTGCCAATCTCTGTGACCATTCAAGCTGCTTGCCTTAGGACAGAAAGGTGGGACCACAGGTAAGAGGGATCACAGCTATTCAGGGTGGGGGGTGGCCACTGACCCCTAAAGTGACTGCTGTCCATTGAAGTGAGAAGTCAGCTGTGGGTTGGGTAAAGTCAGACAGTAACATGTCGTCCACCTGGAGCCACCCACTTTGAGTCACTGAGGCCACAGCCAGATTAAACCTGGCAGTTTCCACAGGGTGGCCGAGGCGTCGGGGTGGAGGCTTGGTGTCAGACCAATGAAGGTTTCCATCCAAGAACTCAATGTCTGCGTGCATCCGAGCAAGGACTTAGCTCTCAGCCTCAGTTTTCCCATCTAGAAAATGGTTTTTTGTATCATATGATCTCTTCAATTAAATATAAAGCCTGCCGTGCCAGGTTATCTAACATTTATTTTATAAAAATACCTGCAAAGGGAAAAAAAGGGCAAAGAACTTACCGTATGGCAAAATGCATTAAGTCTTTTCTGTTTCTGGACCCTAAATTAGCAATGACTGAAAAGCAAAGGACTCCCTGAAGGGAAAGAGAAAAACACTTAAAAATAAATTTAAAAGGTAGGAGAATTACCAAGGAGTTGCCACAGCTGCCCAGACATAGCCTTTCGTGGTCATACGGAGCCGTGATGAGCCTTGAAGGCCATGCACAGACACTGGCTGTTATCAGCAAAAGCACAGCCATGAACATTTCTCCTTGGGGCCAGGGGGTGGGGGGATGGGGGGAATCCAGCTCAAAGAAGAGGTCGGTCGAAGGAGAGAAGTTTTAGTTTAAAAGTCTGTCTGCTTCTTTTTTAATATGGACTGAATCTTTGTGCTCCCCACTGCCCATATTCCTATGTGGAAGCCTAGCCCCCAGTGGGATGGCATTTGGAGGTGGGGCTGTCGTGACTGGGTTAGTGGCCTTATAAGAAGCGGAAGAGAGACTGCTTTCTCTCCACTGCCTAAGGAGCCAGCAGGAAGGTGGCCCTCCAGGGGCCAGCAGGAAGGTGGCCCTCCAGGAGCCAGAAAGAGAGTTCCCACCAGAACGCAACCATACTGGCTCCCTAAACTCAGACTTCCAGCCTCCAGAACTGTGAGAAAATTCATTTCTGCAGCACAAGCCACGCAGTCTATGGCATTTTGTTATATCAGCCTGAGCAGATGAAGATGCCTTCCCAGGCCCAGAGTCTTCAAAAAGCATTTGTCAATGGCCACCTCTAGGATCCCTAAAGTGTATTTCCTTTCCTTCAGCTACAGAGACTCAGACGTAAGGGACAGGCCAACATGGAATCCAGGAGGCATCAGAACACCTCTGCCAGGGAGAGGGCAGCTGCCAGAACGGGGGCATCTCAGATCGGGTTGCCCCGGAGCAGACCCAGTAGGAGAGAGAAGTGAAACAGGGAGGCAAAGGCATCCATGAAAAGGTCTGCTATGAGGTCAGTTACCGCGGAGGACCACTGGCATGTGATTCCCCTGGAGAGCTCAGAGCTCCCCCAGCCAGCTCCCCCTCCAGAGCCGGGGTAGCCATGCACCAATCCCGCCAGGCCTCCCGGAGGCCAGGGGGCTTCAGCGTCTGCTACAGGGAAGCAGTGTGATGCCTTCTGTTTCTTTTTGATAAATTACAACAGGGGAAGATCTTCTCAAACTTACCAGACCAAACATTTCTAAGGACAAGACAAAAAGGAGTGAAGTGATAATGAATGAGTCAACTAACTTTGTATTCATTTCAATGATTACATGCAGAACCCAACCATTAACCGAAGACTGGGCTCACCCTGGACTTGTCGGACCGCTCCAGGAATTGTGTACCCGACCTCCTCCTTTCCTTGCCCAGTCACTGCTCCCTCTCCGTTCTCGTGGGTCTTGGCCAATCCTAACCAGTCTCCCAACCTTCTTCCTCCTTATCTCTCTCTACCTTGGGGCCACCAGAGAGATCTTTCAAAACCATGCACGTTACCCATCCTTCCCTTGCTTCACACTTGCTGACGGGTTTGCAGGATGAAGTCCCCCCGACTGACCCCAGGCTGCCTCTCCAGCTCACCTCCCCCACCCGGCCCCCCGCCTGCCTCTGGTCCTAGGAGCACAGACTACCTGTGGCCCCCATCCCTGATTCTTTCACCCCTCCGTACTGCTTGCTTGTGCTGTGCCTTCTGTCTGGACTTTCTTCTCTCTTCTACTCTCCTCTCTTCGCTGGTCCCAGGCCTTGTCTCCTCCAAGAAGCCCCTCGGAGCTCCCACGGTCTCTGTGTCCCATGGTCTCTGTGCCATGTCTAGCATAGCACTTGGGAAACTCTGTTGTGACCATTCCGGAGAGTCTGCTGTTCCTCTGAATGATTGCAAGAGCCAGTCTCCATGCCTGAATCCCGGCCTTCGGCCCGAAGTCTGACTCACAGCAGAGGCCCCGTCTCTGTGCCTTTGAAATAGTACCTGTCCCTTTATTCGAGCTTCATTTTTCCCCTCTCCTTGCTGCGAGTGGAGGGAGGGCCTATCTCTTTGGAGCAGGATAAAAGAAGTGACACATATTCACTGGGCACCTCTCTGAGTGCTACTCTGGTACTTCGAAAGCAAATGATTCTGTCCTTGGCTAAATGTGAGATTAAGAAACTTCACCTACTCCCAGTGACCGCCAGAGCTGGGCTGACCAAACCAGACCCAGCTCCGAGCACATCCAGCCCAGGGCTGGTCTTGTGGGTTCATGGGCCAGCTGTGGGGGCGGCTCGAGCAGGTCTGCACACCACAGAGGCCACCACAGGCTGCAGGGCCCTGTGTAAACACGCAGGTGTCAGGACAGCTACCACAGTAGAGGCAGACCTGGCCTCCCCCGGGGCTCTGCTTCCCAAACCAGCAAAGCTACAGTGCTCACCCCTGCATAGACTCAACCAGACAGCACGCCCTGCTCTGCCCACGTCCTGGGGGATGGACGTGCCAGGGAACAGAGCCCCCCACCCCCACCCCCAACTTCCTTCTTTTCTTTTCTTTTTTACCGGTGAGAAGGGAGATATTCTCAGCCCTCATGGAATGTGAGTGACAGACCAGGCCAGACAACAGTCAAATAATTCCATGCATCAACGTGCAGGAACAGCCCTGGTGTGTGCCAACAAGGAGAGGGGGTAAAGCTAAGGGAAGGAACAAGAACAGAACAAATAGTGATCAGAGGTGTGCAGCCTCACCACCTGCTGGGCACTGTTTCAAGAGCTTGACGTGTCACCCCAAGGCCTAGGTACCTGTATCATCCACATTTTAGAACAGAGGCACAGACGGGTTGAGTAAACCACCCGAGCTCACCCAGACGAAGCAGTGGGGCAGGGAGTCATCAAACCCAGAAAGGCTTACTGAGGATGGACATTTGAGCAGAGAACAGAAGGAAGAGAGGTTAGCCGGGGAAAACCCAGGGGGGGCCATTCCAGGCAGAGGAAAGCACAAGCAAAGGCCCTGTGGCAGGCACCAATGTAGGAGGGAAGATCAGCTGATCTAAGAATATTGAGCCAATTAGCCAAAATGATTGGGCTCTTTCTGCTGATCCTGCACCCCCAGCAACCTATAGGAGTCTCTGCTGGCTCTCCCATCATTGCACTGGGAGGTATCGTGAGTTTGTCCATCCGCCTCCCCTCCGATGGCAGAGCTCCTTATTTGTTTTGGGTGGAGAGAGAAGAGACAGGACCTTCTCATTTTACTTTGGATTGTCAGAGCCTGGCACATGCCTGACAAATAGGAAGTACAAGAGAAAGGCTGGTTAGAAAAGGGCATTTCCAAGTGCATGGGGGATGGCTTCCATCCTCCACAGTGTGGGCAGTGATCGCACATGGACCACGTACAATGGCGCCTGGTACAGCTCCAGCAGCCATCTCCCACCTCCCTCAAGGAGCTCATGCTTGAGGACGGGGCAAGATTTATGAGAATAAAATACCACATGGTGCCCAGGACTGGATCCTGAAACAGAAAAGGGGCGTTAATGGAGAAACTAGAACATACAATAAAGGCTGTAGTTTAATTCATGGTGATGCCGGTTTCTTAGCTACGACGAAGGTACCAAGGTGATGCAAGATGAGAACGTCGGAGGGAACGGAAACTGGGTGAGTGGTTTAAAGGATTTTCCTTTAATCCAAAAATAATCCAATGTAAAACGTGTATTTCATAAAACTGTGAGATTATTGGGAAAATTTGAGCACAGGACCGTTGATACTATTAAGGATCCCTTGTTACTTTTGAGCCACATTTGGTGGTCACAGTAAGGTTCTGCTTCTCATAATGCTCTTCTCTGTTAGAAAGACGTACGGGAGGATTTGCTGATACAATTATTTCCCTTCGAATAATCCCAAAGAGGTTAGGGTGGGGTACAGTGACACGGGGGTTGGCTGTGAGTTAACAATTGTTGTAGCAGAAATGGGGACGGGGGGTTCATCGGCTTTTGTGTGGGTTTGCAATTTCATACAGTAAAAACAGTTTTAGTTTAATGTGAACTGTCTTGGGTAAATAACCAGAAGTGAGATTGCTGGGTCACATGGCAGGTCATGACATCAAAATATCAAAGAAGCATGCGCAGTCCCGTGGGCACTGCAGTGTTTTCTTCACGACAGCTGAGATGTGGGAACCACCCAAGTGTCCATCCGCAGACCTCAATACAGAAGACGGGGAAAGAAGATGTGGTATATACATTCCGCGGAATATTATTTGGCCCTAAAAATGCAGGCAATCCTGCCTCAGGTTAATAACGTGGATGAGCTTGAAGGACATGATATCAGTTAGACGATGGATCTGGAACAGTCAGACTCATACAGGGCAAGCAGAGAACAGTGGTCCTGCAGGGCTGGGCGCGGGAAAGCAGTTGTTCAACGGGCCTCAAGTTTCAGTTATACAAGACGGGGAAGTTCTAGAACGCCCCTGGCCGCGTTGTGCCTGCAGACGGCAAGACTGGACTGTGCACTTAGAAATCCGTAAAGAGGGCAGATCTCATGTTACGTATGCTTACCAAATAAAGTAGAATAAAATAATAAAATAACGTGTGAACTCTAGAGCCGTGCAGCACGGTGCAAAGTCTAGTTTATTGGCTATGATATTTAACCTTTCTGAGGCCTGGTTGTCTCTGGTGCAGAACGGAGTCATACTGTCCCACGGGGCACGGTGGGAAGTCGGTCCTGGCCTGGCAGGTGCCCAGAGCTCGACAGATACTAGCTCCTGTTCCTAAAGTGAGAGTAGGTGTAAGTTGTCGCTGTGCCGTTACGCTCATTACGCTCCTTCGGGAAGCCTCTGCGGAGTTCCTATTCCGGGATAGTGGAGAGTCGTGGGGAAGTGCTGGCTGAGGATATTTTCGTAGAACTAAGTGCTGGAGCAGTGGAAATACACGCGGGGGGGAGGGGGCACTCCGATGGAGCTGGCAGAGGAGAAGTGGGGACCGGACCCCAGGGCTACAAGCTGGGAGGCCAGATGTCCTCCCAGGAGAGAAGAGGGAGTTGAAGGAACAGGACAGAGCAGGGAAAGAGGGGCAGAAGATACATGGGTGGACTTTGGTCCCCTGAGGGCACTGGAGGAGGAGCAGAGGGCAGAGGTCCTGCCGGAGAGGAAAGACAGGATGGAGGACGCTGGAAGAGGACAAGCCAGCCAGCGGTGGACAGGGACAGCCAGGCCTGGAATGCTCCAGAAAGCCTGCAGGGCCAGCAGCCTGAGGAAGGGCCTCTGGCCAGAGGAGGTGGGTTGCAGGCTGAGCTCTGAAAGGACCCTTCCTGGTGAGCAGGGAGCCAAGGATGAGGGATGCAGGCAGTGAGCCGGAAGGCAGACAGGAACAGACCAGGTGAGCAGGGCCAAAACAATGTCCGAAGGTGAGAGAAAGAGCATGGCTGGGGGAAGAAGCCACCTGGTGAGAGAGGGGAGGAGGTGGCAGGGGTGGACAGTGTCTGTGGGCTGGGAGAGGCCCTGACCGGGACCAGGGCCTGTGCCCCCCTGCAGGTGAGTGCCCTGCGGGGCTGCCCTTTCCTCTTCGGGACTGGAAATGTTAAAGAAAGCAATCTGCACCTTAAGAAAACAAGGTCTGTGTTCAGTGTCCTACATCATTTCAGGCATCAACTCATCTGTTAGCCCTCCTCCCCCACGGTCACGGATGCAGCAGGACGACAGAGCGATAGACGTGTCATCAGGAGACAAAAGGTGTTGTCATCAGCCTTTGGACTTGGAAGCTGGACAGTCTGGCTTCAAATCACGCTGTGTGACTTGGGGGAATTATTCAACCCCTCTGTTTCCCCCCTGCATGTGATTTGGATCCTTCTCCCATGCAGCTGTGGAGACTAACATCTGACGTTTAAGCTGATCCTCGAGTGACAGGAAGACAGGGGAAGAGCATGCCAGGCACAGGGAACAGAGCGCCACAACCCAAGGCATGAGTAAGGCCTGTGTAGCCGGAGCATGGTGAGTGAGAATGCGCTCAGAGGACGCCTCAGTCAGCCTTTGCTGAGTAACAAATCAGCCTAAAGCTTAGCGGCCTCAAACCACAAAGCTCTAGTATTTCTGTGGACCCTGTGAGTTGGCGGGGCAGTTCCTATGCTGATGTCACCTGCGGACACACCTGTAGTCACATTCCACTGGAGGATCGGCCAGGCTGAGATGGCCAAGGCGGCGTCACTCACATGTCTGGCAGTCGGCGCCGTGTTGGCCGGGACGCCTCAGCCTCGATGCTCCTGCCTGCCACCAGCCCTCCGCTCTCCTCTGCACCTGAACCTCTTTCTAGTGAAACAGACCCTTGAGGGCGGATTTCGGGAACACTAGGGACAGCCCTTCAAGTGCAGCCCCTCTGACCATTTGCCCCGTTAGCATAATTCTGGGTGCCAGAATGCAGAGCCTCACAGTGGGGCCACCAGAGCTAAGCCGTGACCGGTTGTTGGCAGGCGAGTGGAGGCCTCCCTCTCCGGGACAGGACTGGTGTTGGGAGCGAGAAGCTCCCACAGGCACCACGTCTGGCAGCCCTCGCGCGTCCTGCCCCTGAGATGATCCCACCCCACGGCAGTTTGGGTGTCCCTGAGCCCAGCCCGCTGTAAGCTGGTTAGAGTGGGATCGTCCAGGGGAAGGAGCGCGGGGTGGAAGTGACACCATTTAAGAGGAAATGCAGAAGAGTGCAAAGGACATGTTTGGTAACAGTCATGGCACCTCTCTGACCCTCAGGCTTCTCTTCTCTAAGACGAGAAAACAAGCAAAGGAGGTGGTGTGTTTGGTGCACCTCGGGGTACCGCGTGCGTGTTAAGCATCCTTTGTGCTGAGCCCGTGGAGAGAGGATTATCCTCAGGACGTTGTTGATGGGGAAGTCTTTGGTCTACCGACTTCACTAAAGTTAGACGCGTGTCACTCTGCCGATGAAAACTTAAGTCCGAGACGCACGAGAAAGAAAAACCACAGCGACTCTTAGCTGTGGCACCCCATTCAGAGCACTGGGGTTTGTTTGCATTTTCAGGGGATGGCGTGGAAACCTCTCCTTCCCCACATACTTTCGAAAGCTCCCGACAGCACCACGCTCCAGGATTTCACGAGGCGCTCAAAGGAACGCTTCAGTTGCAAAGTAACAATTTCTATTGTTCTGAGTTGCCACGACTCCTCTTTTATTGATGTCATAAAGTAGGTATTTATGAGATGAGGTTATTAAGATCAATAGAATAAATGGAATGGCTAATTCTGCCTTTTTCAGAGCGGCACAAAGCATTCTGCTGGCACAATCCCAATGAATAAAGGGACCTGGGCGCTGTCACTTAGGCCTAATCCCAAAGCAAAGAGCTCACCCTATTAACGGTGACTCACTTTTTACATGCTTCTTTGAGTCCAAAATTCTCTTGGCCCCGAGTAGCCTTTATTGAAGAAAAAAATTTTTTTTTAAATTAAAAGTGCAGATTGGAATTCATCGTGCAACTGGATTTACCACGTTTATAACCAGGTTGGCCGCCCCGCCTTTCATTTCAGCAGCAGCAGAAGAAAAAAATAAATAAATAACAGAGAGAGAGGAAAGAGCCCTCTGTTTTTGAAGTCATTTGGAGACATGCAACTGGTTTACCTAATCCCCCTTTCAAGGGAAAAATGTTTCAGTGCAGGGAAAAGTTGGCTCCCAGACGGACACTAGTGGCTGAGGGAAGCCAGGGTCTCCACTGAGGCTGCTCGGCTCCTGAGTGAGTGCATTGTTGGTCTGTTTTCCCACCAGTATGAATGCTTCCAGGGCAATTATCAAATGCCAGTACTTAGACGGACCCTGCCCGTCCTGATATAATAGCACGGGCTCATATTTGCCAAGCATGTTCTCCAAGGACAAAAGCAATCCAGGAACTCTTGCTCGGTATATTTGCTCAATTTAAAGCGACCCAGTAAATAGGGAGCAGAGTGACCACGCTTTCCGTGGCAGCTTCTGGAACCCAATCTGGTTGTGCCCCAGCTCCCATGAGGCAACTCACGTCAGGCAGAACAGGGAACGATAAGAACGAGGCACCTGTCACCACCAGCATGTGCGCTCCACAGTCCTGTGCGGAGCCCCATCGGGGCCAGTCCCGTCATAGAAGCTACGGGCTGGGAGACCCCATGGTCAGGATTCCCATCCCAGCCTTTGCTCTGCTCCTGTTCTCCATGTACCCTACAAGCAGGTCAAAGCAATTACTCAGGGTGTCTTTTCCACCCCTTTGACCGCTGCCCCTCAGCCTTGATTCATAGGGAGCCCCTCCAAGTCCCCTTTCCCTTTCACAAGTGTGCCTCTGTCTTGTCCCTGGGTTCATTACCGTCCTCATCCATGAAAGTATCAGCACATAGCACAACGTCAAGCGCCTGCACAGGTCCACTCCTGGCATCAGGGCCACAGTGGGGAGAGGGGACGCCCTTCATGAGCCTCGGGACCCTGTCCCTCCTTGCAAACAAGACAAAGACAACAGACGTGGATAGTGAGGACAGACAGCAGAAACTCACAAGGCACGCAGGGATTTCAGAACAAGAAGAGGACTCAGCCAGCTACCCAACCCTGCTGGTTACCAGGCATTTCCAGGGGTCAGGAACACAACTTTGATGCAGACATCTGCAATGGGAGCCCAGCAAGGGCATTTTCAGGTGTAAGTGGTCTAAATGGCTGGAGCGATGGGTCGTTTCCTAACGATGTGGCCGGCTCCTGTGACAGGTGCTCCGAGCTCATGTAGGAGCCAAGGTGAGATCAGAGAACACAGACGTCCAGAACTGAGAGGGACACAGGTGAGCAAGCCTTCACTCCTGCTTATGTCGCAGGTGAAGACACAACGACCAGAAGTGAAGCAACTCACCCAATCTCGGGACACGCTAGTGCCAGAGTTCAGTCGTTCATTCACCAAACCCGTACGAAACACGTCTTCTGCCAGGCCCCCTGCTAGCCACTGGGGTTGGAAATGTGAATAATAAGATTGAACCCCCGCCCCCAAGGAACTCACTGTCTGTCCGGCGGAGCATGGACTTGTGCTCAAGGGATGAGAATTGCTGACCACCAAATCCAGATGGAGGAAACAAGGGAAGCCCACAAGAAGTGTCGTTCTGACGGTGTGTTCGTCAGGGTAAGGCGGGTTGTGCTGTGTAACTATCACCCCTGTCGCCATGCACACGCGCCCCACGCTTCAGGCTGGCAGAGGAGGCTCGGCTTCACCCACGCACTCCCCACCGTGCCATCACCTTGTGGCTGCATTTCACGGGAGCACTTCTTGCTGCCTTAGCATTGAGAATAACAAACCCCTTGCCACCACCCGATGCTTCCACGGACGACAAAGGGCTTTGGAGCTGGTCTCTCACTGGGCCACTCCAAGGACCTGATTTGTGGGATTATTCTCCAAGAGCCCTCGTTCACCAGAAAGACTCAGATGGAACAGATCACATGACCTGGGAGTCCGGTTCTGCTCTCCTAACTTGAAGGACAATGTCCGCACCATTCTCCACACCTCCAAAATAAAAATTTGAAAATGAGGATTCATATCAGCCAGGAAAGAAAAAGTGTGTGTTAGCCTCGTCACGCATTCACTTGTTCCCCAAGAAAGGATGCCAGGCACATTATATATTTTATATGTAAATGCACAAACAACAAAAACAGCCACAATAGCACAGACTAAGATTCAGAAATGTTCCAATTCTCAATTCCCGGAAGACGAGACCCAGAGGCTCCTGGTCAGGCAGGTAAGAGTAGCGAGATAGCTGCATATGGTGCCCTGGAGTGTCCAGACCTCTATCAACACTTCACACTTACTGATATGTCAACTCAAGCGAAAGAGAAAACAGGAGAAGTCGTCACCCTTGACAGCTGCTGTGCCTTAATCTGTACCAGGTGTAATGTCAAGGGTTCATTTGTTTTAACAACTCTGTTTGCATACTGTAAAATCCACTCATGGATTTTAGGTGTAAACTCATCTCTTTGTAGGATCCAGTGATATTTAGTAGATTTTCAGGGTTGTGCAGTCATTACCACAACCCAATCTTAGAACATATGCATCACCCCAGAAAGACCCCTTGAGCCTGTTTTCCATCCCTGCTTCCCACCCGCCAACCACTAATCTACTTCCTCTCTCTCTGAATTTCCCTCTTCTGCCTGTTTCACATAAATGGAATCAAAGCCTATGCAGTCTTTGGTAACTGGCTTCTCTCACTCAGCATCATGTGTGTGAAACCTATGCTTTCCGTAACATGTATCAGTACTTTGTTCCTTTTTATTGCCAAATAATATTCCACTGATGGATATAACATACGTCATTTGTGACGAATATTTTGTTTGTGTCCACTCTGGAGGTAGGGTGCTATGAACATTCATGAGCAAGTCCTTGTGCAACGTATGTTCTTATTTCTCCAGGATAGATATCTAGCAGTGGAATTGCTGGCTTATATGACATATGCATGCTTCTGGAAGAACTGCCACAGTATTTTCAAAAATGGCTGCACCATATTTTTTATATTCCCACCAGCAATGGGTGAGGGTTCTGGTCTCTCCACACCTTGACCAACACTTCTTTGTCTGTCTTTTCTATGATAGCCACATGATTTGCTTCATGAAAAACTTGTGGAATCGGACAGATACCCCAGAGATGGGCTGTCATCACTCCCATTCAACAGATGGGAAAACTGAGGCTCAGGAAGAGTAAAGCAACTTGCCCAAGGTCCCAAGACTGGTCAGGAGCAGTGTTAGAGCTTGACCCATGTCTTCCTGTCACCAAGACAGGTCTGCCCCTCACCACCCTCCTCTCTTGCCCTGTGTGGCGTGAGAGACCACACTGGCCTTTCCATGTAAACCAGCCATTAACCAACACCCACCATGAACCAGCACCGACAGGGCCTTGAAGAGCTCACACACTTGTACAACATCATGCTTCACACATATAAGCCTCACCATTAATTTTTTTAAACTTATTTTATTTAAATTCAATTAGTTATCATATAGTGTATCATTAGTTTCAGTTATAGAGTTCAGTGATTCATCAGTCTTATCTAACACCCAGTGCTCATTACATCACGTGCCCTCCTTAATGCCCGTCACCCAGTTACCCCATCCCTCCACCCACCTTCCCTCCAGCAACCCTCAGTTTGTTCCCTAGAGTTAAGAGTCTCTTACAGTTTGTCTCCTCTCTGATTTCATCTTGTTTTATTTTTCCCTCCCTTCCTCTATGATCCTCTGTTTTGTTTCTTAAATTCCACGTGTGAGTGAAACCCCACGATAATTGTCTTTCTCTGATTGACTTATTTCACTGAGAATAATACCCTCTAGTTCCATCCACATTGTGGCAAATGGTAAGATTTCATTCCCTTTGATGACTGAGTAATATTCCATTGTATGTACACACCACATCTTCTTTATCCATTCATCTGTCCACGGACATCTGGGTTCTTTCCATAGCTTGGCTATTGTGGACATGGCTGCTATGAACATTGGCTCACCATTAATTGTTCACAGAGCAAACTGAGATGCGGGAGAACGAACGACCCACTCAGGGGTAGGCTAACGTTTTCTGCAAGGGCTGAGAGACTAAATGTTTTAGGCATTGCAGGCCCGACAGCGCCCGTTCCAGATATTCAACTCTGCCGTGCAGCATGCGGACACGTGATGCATACGTGAGTGGGCGTGTCCCCGTGCCAGCCCGACCTCGTGCACTACGACCGGCCAACCCCCGACGTACCCACCGTCACAAGCTAGCAAGCACTTGAGTCAAGATTTGAAGCCGGTCAGCCTGACGTTTTGGAGTGTGTGCTCTCCCCACACCTTGCTGCCTGGCACACGTCCACTGCCCATATTGATGTCAGGGTACCCTTTCCATTTCAGGTGCGTGACTCGTTCCCCTCCGTAATTGCTCATGACGGACTGGAGCCATGAAGTCCTATAAAATACGGTTCAACCACTAGCAAGTTCCTCGTGCCCCAGGCTCATGCAGGGTAACAGGAGCCCAAACACGGGCACCAAACACCTGCCTCAGGCTCCACACTGTGGGCCCTCGCTGAGCCTCACTGTTCTTATCTATAAAATGGGGCAGTAATGGCACCTACTTCATGGGTTGGTCATTAAATGAATTACGATAGGAACATCACTTTCAAACAGGGCCTGGCACAAACGAGTCTCTCAATAAATGATAGCTACTGCCATGTAGCCCCCACCCTCAAGGAAATGGAATTAATTTCCTATCTGCACATTATTCAGTATCTCGCTGGGGAGAGCAAAAAATGCATTGCGGTTACAAGTTCCTATATAATTATTGCCGGCCGCACCGGGTGGTGCCAAATAGTTTTGCAGAAAGCAGAACAGCCCTGAGGACAAAACTGTAATATGGTAGTAGTAATAATAATGATAATCATAATAATAATAATAGTTCCCATTTATTAGGCACTTAGTAAAGCAACATGCTAAGTGCTTTGCAAACACGCTCTCATAATAGCTAGCATCTGGACAGCCTTTTTGAGCTGAGAAAGCATTTTCCTGACTTCTATCTCCTATGTGCCTCCCATCCATCCATGAGGGTGGCCTCTTTAGTTCACAGACGAGGACGCTGGGGTGACTCACCTGAGTTGCTGTCTAGAAAGTGGCCAGGCTGGACCCTTACCTGGAACTCTGCCTCCCAGAGCCGGCTCCCTTCCCCCAGCATGCGTCTGGCTGCGCCTCGCCCCTGCCCCGGCTTCAGCCCAGTGCTTCTCTATGCCTCTCCTTACGGCTGCGGGAAACACCTACTGGCATCATTCACACTCGGGCTCAAGGACTTCCCTGTCGCACAGAGCCACCTGCCTTAATGGCCCGTGGGGAGGGGCAAAGCTTCACCCAATGTCAGCTCTCCTGTGGTGGGACCAGCAGAAAGGCGCTCGGGCGCTGTGACTCTCAGCTCCAGAGTTCTCCACACTGCAGGTGGAATCCCAGTGTGGACCCTAAAGGTGGTGACACTTGAGCAGCAACTCCAGAGCTAAATTGTTCTGCTAAGGCTGTGCCCTCAGGAAATCTAAGGACGGGAGAGGATTCCTGCCTCCCTGAGCAGCTCCTGCTTGGGTTGGGGAGCTCGGCTGAGCCACCCAGGCACTGCACAAAATCACAAATTTCGACTTAAAAATGCAACAAGCAATCTTCATGGCGAATACCAGGACCCCCCAAATCGTGTTTAAACCATCGCTCTGTCCCATTCTGGCTGTCAGGATGGGGCAGAAATGGACCTGTTCCCAAGGGGGGAAATGTTTGAGGGGATCCGAGGAGGGAAGTGCCCGATCCCTGCAGAGGCTCCTGTGGCCTCCACCCAAGCCCCGTGTCACTGGACAGAACCCCGCATCTGCCCCTAGGCTCCCTTCATTTAGAAGACTGTCGGTCCCTCCTGCCCTCGTGTCCTAAAGCAACAATTACCACTTCTCTGGAATTCTCCCCGGCTCTCCCAGGCAGTGGGAATGATTCAGTGGCCCTTGCACAGCAGTCACTGTGCAGGTAACGCGTGAGTCTGTCCCTCGCCGTGCCCTCCACTGGACTGTGACGATAATGACTGACGGCCTCTGTTAGATGCGCACTTACTGCATGCCAGGCACGGTGCCAGCTGGTTCACAGCCCTCCGCTCCGTCCATGGCCAGAGTGACCCCTGTGTCCCCAGCCGCCAGCCTGACGCGTCCTGCAAGCTCAGCTCGTATGGCCGCCCATGGGAGTGGATGAGGGAGTGAGGGACCAAGCGAACGAATGGAATTATCCAGACCTGGGTGTGTCCCAGCCCCAAGCCGTCAACGCACGGGCATGTGCTCCCGACCCAGACAGGCACCAACGGCCCTCCCTGGAGGAAAAAAAAGTTATCAGCCGTTGTTTGACAGTAAGAGGGCCTCCCGGATCCCTCATTTATTGGGGAGCCAGATGGCAGCTGGAGCTCACGGTTCCTGATCCATGGCCCCTGAGAAACTGTCCTTCACCACCCCTGGAAATGGGCTTTCCTCGGATCGCCTCACCTCCCCTTCCCCCGGGGGACTTCTTGATCTAACGACCTTGGCAAACTGGGGACTAGGGACAGAGTCAGCCTCTGAGCCTCTCCTCCTCTCTCCCCCACGAACCTCCCTCACCCTCCCTCTCCGTTCTTTTCCCTCCCTCTCCCTCCCTCCATCTTTCTTTTCTTTTGTTTCTTTTCTTTCCCCTTTCCCTCCTGCCCCCTTTCTCCCATCCCTGCAACCCTTCCTTTCTCAGTCACTGGACTGGCAGTAACACCCGGCACTGGGCTGTGTCCTGGGGCCACAAGAGAACTGGGTCCCTATCCCTGCCCGCGGGGGTGCCCAGAACCCACTGGGTGGCAGCTGCCCTATCTCCAGGGCTGAGACGAGCTGTGGGTGCTATGAGCAGATGCGTATCCAGGGCATGGGGCAGGCACAGAGGGGAGTACAGCTGGATCGCCCCAGGGACTAAGGCACTCCAGGAAGGCTTCTCAGAGGAGGAGGAGTCCCCAGTCTTTGTCCTGAAGGCCTGCATTCTGAGGGCCATTCTGAGCTGTCATGGCTCCTGCTCAGAGGCCCGCACACCCTTCCCCATGCCCGAATTCCTGTTGGTGGCCAGCATTCTGTGGCCTCCCTGACTCTGAAGGACCCTGTGCTGGGACCCTGTGACCTGGCCAGTACAACGTCCTGCTGCCTCTCACCTCATAATGTCCACCTCCTAGGACCTTGCTGTTCCCCACACAGCAGCCACGCACACCCAGACCCCCACGTACCCCCCCAGCTACCGTTACCGTTCCCAGCCTGTTTCCCACGTCCCACCCCTCTCCATCCTGCCGCCTGCCCTCCACGACACGCACTGGCTGCCTCTGCACCAGCCTCCCATCACACCGGGCTCCTGGCGAGCCCGCCACAGCCTCTATGAACTCCCTTCCTCGGCAGAGCTCATGGGAGCCCCAGCACTGTATGCTCGGTCCTGCCCTGAGCCCCCAGCCCCGGCCCCCACCGTGTGGAGCCTTCCCTCCCATTCACGCAGCCTCCCCTCAGGGAGCCGAGGCGGGGTCCTCCCTTGCCCCCTCCTTCCCAAGCCTGTGCTCCTCCAAGTCGGCCCCTGCACGGCCCACATGCAGCCTGTTGTAGCTGCACCGGAAATCCTGCAGACCAAGCAGGGAGACAGAAGCGCCCCGAAGCTGCCAGCAAGGTGCAGAGAAACCTCAGGTCCCCGGGACTCAGGGAGAGCTCCATGCACGAGCACTGTGAGCAGAGCTGGGCCACGGGCCGCCAGCAGGCAGGGGTGCCTACAAAGGGGAAGACCCACAGAGCATCCCCCAGTAATTTGGGGGTGCCACAGGAGACAGGACTCCGTCTGTCAGAGGAGGGTTGCAGAGGACCCTGAGTGTCAAAACTCTCCCCTCCTTTCCCAAACCGGAGGTCAGAGGTCAGAGACCGCAAGCCCACTTTGAGTTAAGCAGCACAGCGCTTTAAAGATATTTTTATTTTTTATTTACTTATTTATTATTATTATTTTTTAATTTGACAGAGAGAGACTCAGCGAGAGAGGGAACACAAGCAGGGGGAGTGGGAGAGGGAGAAGCAGGCTTTCCTGCTGAGCAGGGAGCCCGATGAGGGGCTCGATCCCAGAACCCTGGGATCATGACTTGAGCCGAAGGCAGACACTTAATGAGCGAGCCACCCAGGCGCTCCTAAAGATATTTTTAAATCCACTCTCAATATATAGTCCTTGGAAATTGTAAATTGAAATCTAGACTTCTGACTTTTCTCAAAAACTTTTTAAAAAGAGTGGCCACGTTGGGGTCCCTCACGGTCAGCCTGACCGGAGTCAGCTGCAGCCCTGGACTGGCCCCCCTCACACCGTGCCTGCCCCCAAGGCCTGGTTCCCCCTGTTCACCACAGTCCCTGGCATTCCCCATTGTCACCCACAAGCACACCCAGGGGGACCTGCTCTCCCCTTACCTCATGGCATAGGCAGCCTCACCGGGGCCCCTGCCCGCCCCGAAGACATTGGGTTAACCCAATCACAAACACCACCTCGACGGGAGCCTTTATCTCCCCCTGCTGGACTCCCTGCTGGCCCAAAGTTCTGATCTGGAATATGCCACATTTTTTTTTAAATCTAAATTCAATTAATCAACATATAAAGTATTTGTTTCAGGGGTACAGGTCTGCGATTCATCGATATTATATCCTACCCAGTGCTCATTACAACACATACCGTCCCCAATGTCCATCACCCAGTTACCCCATCCCCTCCATCTCCCTCCCCTCCGGCAACCCTCAGTATATTTCCTATGATTAAGAGTACCTTATGGTTTGTCTCTCTCTGGTTTTATCTCGTTTCATTTTTTCCTCTCTTCTTCTATGATCCTCTGCCTTGTTTCTCAAATTCCAAGTATCAGTAAAATCATATGATAGCTGTCTTTCTCTGATTGACTTATTTTGCTTAGCATAATACCCTCTAGTTCCATCCATGTCATTGCCAATGGCAAGATTTCATTTTTGATGGTTGCGTAGTATTCCATATATATATACATATATATACACACACACCACATCTTCTTTATCCATTCATCTCTCAGTGGACATCTGGGCTCTTCCACTGTTTCGCTGTTGTGGACATTACTGCTATAAACACTGGTGTGCAGGTGCCCCTTCGGATCCCTACATTTGTATCTTTGGGGTAATACCCATGGAATATGCTCCATCTTTTTACATTCTCGAACCCTTTCTCCCCAGGCACAGCCACTCTCGCCTTCCCTTGGATCCGGGAGGGTCCACACTTGAACCCTGACTCGGATGGAATCCAAGGCTGCCTCCCAGACTGGGAGCATCAGCGGCCACCCCACTCTGATATGAGTTCGCCTTGCCAGGGCCAGAGCTTCGCAACTCCCTCCTTGACAAGGTACACCAGCAGGACCACAGTCCTCAAAGGACATTTTGCATTTCCAGCCCTGGCCTCTTCTTCCTCCTCCACCCCATCCCACCCCCACCATTTCAGTTCTCTCTCCCATGACTCCCAGTCCCAGAAGTATTTGATTGGGTTGAAACTTGGCACCAGAGTCCTGAGCCTTAAGGCAAACATTTGTCCTAGAGTTTGCTAGAAATCACTTGGCTTCTCTTAGCAGGACAATGGCAAAACCAAACAGCAACTCCCTTTCCTGCTCCTTGCCACCACCGCCTCTCCCCCACTCCACCCCACCCCCAAGCATTGGAGGCTCCTAGGAATTCCCTGGGCAAGACATAAGAACCTCTCCAGACACACCACTCCACCAAGTCCTGGAAAGCTCCAGAGTCTATGAGTCATTGGCCAGGACGGCGGTGCCCACCCTTGTCATTCACAGCTTTTGCGGGGCCAGGGCTACCTGCAGAAGGTAGGGGTGGGTTTTCATGTGCTGGCCATACTTGGTTCTGGGGGGCCCTGGCCTGAGCCTGAGGAGCTAAGTAAGACAGAAGGTGTCTCCTCACTCACTCACTCACCAGTTCATTCATTCATCCACTGTCTTCTCTCTCCATTTACTGCAGCTTAATTATTTCTCCTTCACTTGGGCTTTTACTCCGGCTTGGAGTAATTTATAGAGAAATGCAGACACAGGCAAAAAGACACAGAGGCAGAGGCCCTCGTTTTCTTGTTTACTTATTAATTCCCCTGCCGTCCACACACCCGTTCATCTATCTGTCCATGCCTCCATCCACCTATTTTTCCCCCTGTTTCCACGTTGACTCATGTCATGAACGTGCCACGGATGCCTCACCCGTCCACTGGTTCACTCCTCTGTCCCCTTGCTCACTCCATTCCTTCAATAACTCACCTGTAGATTCCCTCAGCAGGAGGGAGACAGGGACTTACCGCATGGCAGGGAAAGGAGAGGTGAGGTTCTCCGGGGCCCAGGAGCAGACGTCAAGGTGGGCGGGGGCAACAAGAGAGCTCTCCCCCGAGGGCAGAGTCCAGGGGCAGGGGTGGTGAGTGGGAGACTCACCAAGGGAGATGTGGGGTGAGGGAGACCGTCACTCAAAGTGGGGAGCAGGCTCCTGGGCCAAGGAAAGGGAGGCCCCACCTGAGCTGGCAGCTGCCCAATGAACAAATAAAAAGGCAGGAGGCTGGGGGTCCTGGCTAAGGTCATGGTATCTGGAGCCCCAAGACCCCACATGCAGTTCTGGAGCTGTCTCTGACTTGCCCGGCCTGGGTGAGCCTCCCTGGCAAGCAGGGTCATGACCCTCACGCAGGGTTATTCTGAGGACTCCATGGCAGAAATGAAGGACGTCGTGCAGAGACTGGTGTGTTCAGCTCTCCCATGTGTCCCCGTCGGTGCCCCACTGGACTGGAAGTCTCCTGGAGGGCCAGAACCCCGGGCAGGCCTGGTCCCCTGCTGTCCATCCAGAGCCCAGAACAGAGCTGGTACATGGTGACTGCTCAGTAAATTCTTATTGAACGAATGAACAAGCTGGGAAGGGATCTTGAAAATTGTCAAGTCCAGGGATCCTGGGTGGCACAGTTGTTAAGTGTCTGCCTTCAGCTCAGGGCGTGATCCCAGAGTCCTAGGAGCAAGCCCCACATCAGGCTCTTCCACTAGGAGCCTGCTTCTTCCTCTCCCACTCCCCCTGCTTGTGTTCCCTCTCTCGCTGGCTGTCTCTCTCTGTCAAATAAATAAATAAAATCTTTAAAAAATTAAAAAAAAAAAAAGAAAATTATCAAGTCCAGGCATCTTCCAACTTTGTTACTTTGAAGGCACTATCAGGACCCCCGAGAAAGTTCAGTGCCATGTCCGCCTCGACCCAAGCACCTCTATTTCTACCTGTTTACACATTGGGCTTTTCTTTCAAATTTTAATTCCCAAAGTGGGTTCCCCTCTCTCTAAAAAAAAGTTGAGAAAAGATGGTCTAATGCTCTCCTTTTAAAGATAGGAAATCGAAGGCCAGAGAGAGGAGACAAGGGCGGGCCCAGAATCACCCACCAAGCTGTGATGGGGCCACAAAGAGACCCCAGACTTGCAGACCCTTCGTCTGTGGAGCCTGCCCTCCCTCCCACTGCCCCCCTCCCCCTGGCCTTCCGCCCATCTCAGGATTGAGCCTGCGGGGTTCCGGGAGCCACCTGGCCTCCGGGCCCCCTCCCATAGGACTTCGAGTTTCCAGACAGAACTGGAAGTTGGGATGGAAAGGAGGTAACTGGGCCAAGTCGAGGGGTGGGGGGCAGGTACACCGCGTTTCCTCAGGTGGAAAACTCAGCTGGAAACTCCACAAGAGAACAGCTAACTCCGTATGGCCAGGGTGCTGCGTTTGGAAACCCTACACATTTTTTTAAATCTATAATTATGTGGCACATACCTAATTAAAATGGACTATAATTGTTGAAATATTTTATTGAAGTCATTTTTTTTTCCAAACGACAGGTTTAACAGATGATAAAACTTGTCTTGTGGTTAACCGGGTCTGCCAAGAACCCCGGGCAGAGTACAGGGGTGGGGCCGTCCGACGGCGGACAGTCAACCCCATCTGAATGCCAGCATTCTTTGCTAAGCACTCCTTCTGAAGGCTTCTCTCGGGCCCCATGCCAAGCGCTCGGGACGGAGACAAATAGCCTGGGTGGGTGTTTTGTGCACAAAGATGACTGAGGTTTGCTTGAGCTCCACGGAGATCCTTTGAAATTGTGTTCCCGGGGAGCGAGGGCAGCTAAGATCAGAGAGAACTGTTTATTCAAAAGCACAAGGAGAGGAATGTGATCTCTACCCCACTGGCAGGCAGCACCCTCCTCCAAAAATCCCAGTGACCAACGCGTAACAGACCTCGGCGGCTCGGGGGCAGCTGTGTCCTCACTTCCTTCAGGGAAGGGTGGTGCTTCTCAGATAATGCCTCCGAGAGCAGCTGCAGTGGCTGACTGTCTCCCAGGTGCTCCGTGTTTTATATGCTTTGTTTCTAATATTTATTGCCCACTTTATAGACGAGGAAACTGAGTCATAGCTTAAGTAAGTGGTTTCAGGGCTCCCCGCAGTGTAAGCATGGCCTGGGTCCTAACCCCAGCTCCGTCTAACCTGGAAGCCAGGGTTTCTCCACCACTATGTTCTGACTCAGACCCTGACTCAAAGCAGCATCTTCATTATTAAAAAGACTGAATCAGCCCGGGGGAGGGACGGGCAAGAAAACACGCTCCGAGATCTGGGGGCTCCTGTCTGTGGGCAGCATGGGGAGTGGGCGCACTACAAGACGAGGGCCCCCCCACACACACAGCCACGGGACCAGAACAAGGGCCGGGCTGCGGACCAAGGGAAGACTCCTTTCTGCGCCCTAGCTAAGAACCCATCCTGCGGCCTCGCCCGGGGCTGATCCCAGGCAGAGTGAACAGAGCGAAGCAAGGCCCACTTGCGAGCCAAACGCTGTTCTCGAGATTGACAATCTGCTTTATCCTGCGTTCCTGGCCCGACCCAGCGCTTGGCACCCCCAGGTTACAAGGGACAAACGAGTCAAGAGGTGAGTGTGATCTGATGCTCAGAGCTCTGAAATTACCAGGAGGGGGAAAAAGAGCATCTTAGAGTTTCTCCATTTTTGTGGTTATTTTTTCTTTAAGAAAAGGCGGGGTGAAGCTTATTCCTTCTTATTCCTCTTATTACCTTTGTTCTACATTTGTTTGTCTGCTTTCCCTCAACTTCATTCTTTATCTTCATGCCGCTCATTTTTGTTGAATAGACCCTGTGCCCAGTGTCTGTCTGTCCTTCTGCTCATGCATGGAGGCTTCTAGAACATCTCCGTGCTCCCTAAGAAGAGCCCCGACTCAAGGCTGCAGTGTGGATGCAGGGAACAGCGTCAGGTGGGGCCTGGCTCAGAGCCTGCGAGCCCTCCTGTCCCGGCCACCCCGCCCGTGGTGGAGGAGGACGGGGCGCTCTGTGCAGGACTCACGCTGACAGCTGTCGGGGAAGGGGGGTTGTTTGTACAAAGCAGACTGACTGGGTCTAAATCCCTCCCTGGGGCACTGGTTCCAAATTAAAATGTGGCAGGTCTGATCCCTGCCACCCCACCCCGCCCTGCAGGACTTGCCCTCTCCCCCAGTCCTGTCGGGGTGTTACCACCCTGATGAGCACTTCCAAGGGCTCCTGATCGGCTGGTTACCCAACCGTCCCTCCCCCTCCTCCCCCTTCCTCCTCCTCCCTGACTCCTGCCCCACCTGTTGGATCTGTCCATTTCCATTTGGTGTGGGGAGGAGTGGGCGGTGCTCTGCCCTCCAGCCTTCAACCTTGGGAGAGCGACAAGGGGACAATTACTTCATGGAATTAATTATTCAATCCAGCGCCCCCCTGCCAGCTGTCTGGTATCACTGCCTTGTCAGCCCTGAGAGATAGCCTTCTCGATATGCCCATTTAAGAGATGAGCAAATCGGATGTCAAGGAGGTCACTGCTCAAGGTGACAAATGGCCCAGCTCGGGGTGGAGTGGAATTCATACCTGGAGCCTCTTATCCTGTTTACAGTAAGAACGGCTGCCTCTTGGAATGTGTCTTCTGGCCTCGCTGGACACTCTGCAGGCAGGAGCATCTCACTCGAAGGACCACAAGCTAGGCAGCCTCGCCCCGGCTTCTGCACTGGGGCAGGGACGTCGGGAGGTGGGAGACCTCCCACGGTGGCCGGAGACCCTGGCAGGCACTCAGCTGTGAGCCGGGACTCGGTGGTTTTGTATCCCTCTCTCTCTGCCCCCCTTGGGAGACCCAGGTAAGGAGGAAAGGCTGGTGGCCGGGCAGCGGGGGTCCTCAGCCTGGCGCTGCGGACATTCAGGGTCAGACAGCGCATTGTCGGAAGAGGCTGTCCTGTGCCTGCAGGCTGTTTAACGGCACCCTGCCTCCATCCACTACGTCTGGACCAGAAAGTACTGACACCAGAAATATCTTCAGGCATCACCAAGTGTTTCCCACAGAGAGCGAAGTCACCCCTCATCCCCATGCCCGACGGAGAACCACAGCCTTCTAGTTTTGTTTTCCTTAAAGGAGGGACATGCTGCTTCTCCCAAGGGCATTTAGAAATTCAGAGCAGATAGTGCCCAAGAAGTAAGTAGCCCAGAGTGTGGCACGAGAAACACCAGCCAAATGTGGTGGTATTATTATTATTATTACCATTATTATTAATCTGTGACTTGTAGGTGAGAACGAATCTCCACGAGCTGGCAATGGAGCCCCGGAGGGCGGGCGATGGGACCTCACAGCCCGAATCCTGTGGCAGACGCTCTGGGCGCATTGAACACGTCTGTGCGCCCTTTGGGAACTCTGTGTTCCCATTTCTAAAATAGAAAGGCCAAAGGATGTGACTCCTGATACTAAATCTAGTATTTCCAGATTTCCTAGATTCCACCATTCTGGAACAATGCTGCCACTCATCCCTGAGGTGCAAGGGCTCTGGGCTCTGTCCACCGGGGCTGTCCATGGTCTGGGCACTTACCAGCTGGGTGGCCTCAAGCAGGCCACCTACTCTCTCCGTAGGTCTGTCTCTTTATCTCTAAAACTCAGTGATCATCTCTGCCTCACGTGGTTTTCCCAAGCGTGAACCGAGGTGACGCATGCCCTCCAACAGTGTCTGGCACTCAGCCCTGTAAGAATCAGTTATTACCATCAGAAACACCCTGGCAGTATTTGAAAAACGTGACCATCAGTCCCGATCACAGGCCCAATGAGCCAGATCTTCCAAAGTGAAAGTGTGTGTGCATATTTCTTAAATTCTCTCCCAAATGGTTCTGAAATATTGGGTTATTGGCCTGGAATTTAAGAACCCCTAAAAGTTTTATGAAATTCTCTGATGTCAGGAATGTTTCATTAATGTTTTGAGTGTCACTGGAAGAGTGGGGGCTGAGTGGTAGGAAGATAAGAAATACACTCGGTGCACGGGGAATGACCATCTAATCATGCAAGACCAACTCATAGGCCAAACACACAGCCCAAGTGGGCCTCTGTGGCCAAGGCCACAAAGAAGTTTGAGATATGTGCTCAGACATGGCAGAGGAGAGAGTGTGACCAACGGGACTGCCCATCACGGCTGTGTTGGTTGTTGACTATACTAAAGTACCCAGGAGAGGTGACTTTATCTAATTCAACAAAAGCCACTTAGCCCCAGTGGAAGGCCTGGAGGTCATTGTCCAGCCACCCTGGAGGCTCTGATTCATCCATAAGTACCAGTTTCCCTGCCCCCTTCTCTGGGGGGTGTTTTCCCAAGACCCCACAAAAGGAACTGACCCTGTGCCATGTTCTATTAGTCTTGCCTTTCCCACACTCAAGTTGCATTTGAGTTTGGGTCAATGCCTCCGCAAGAGATTAGGAGCCCTTTGAGGGCAGGTACTGGGTCTTATTTTATTTTATTATTACTTTTATTTGTTTGTCGATTGGTTGGTTGGTGTTTCCAGCATTGAACACAAAACCTGGTTCAGAGGAGATGCTGCACAGATGCTATTCGAATGAGTGGATGGTTGGATAAATAGATAATTAGCTAAATAAACACATGAACTCCAGCTAATGTAGACGGCCTTAGTGAGCACTGTGGGAAGGAACTACAGTGCAAATCAAGAGAGCTGGGTGCAAGCTGAGGGGCCTTGTTGGAGGAGGAGGAGGAAATGTGCCTTGAAGGACAGACTTTGTTGTGGTGGGCACAGACACAGTGCGGAGGAAGTCAAGGGAACATTCTTCAGCAATCTCATGCGCAAAAAGTGAGATGGAAGAAGTAGAAGACGTGGGGAGCTGTTAATGAAGGGTTCAAGAAAAGCATGGTTTGAGGCATGGTTTTGCCATGGCAACATGCTCTTCGTTTGGTAGGGAATGAGGAAGTCAACATTTTCATGGAATCAACAGGAGAGTAAGAAGACCCATGCTGCAGCATCTGGGGGAAACTCAGTCCTTTGCACTCTGGATTCGGTGACTTCGTCCAGTTTCCCATGAGTGTTGAGCAAACGGAGGATCATTGCACAAGAGACAGAGGAACCATGGGTGCAGGTGGGGCCCCAAAACTCACGGCTCTGTAGGTGTGTTGGGCTAGTGATGTTCTTTCCCAACCTGACAGAGTTGGGCTCTGACTCCTCTTGCTGCAAGAGCCTGGAAAAGCTGGATTCTCCTCAGGGCCTCATGGATGTCACATAATGCAACATAACATAATAATTATAATATAATACAAATCCCCATCCCTCAGGACTCAACGGTCCATTGAATTGAATGCAATACAATGTTGACTTTGCAGCCATTAATCCATGTTGGGCCTCTTTCCCCAGAAGTTCTTTTAATGTCCACTCAGCTGAGTTCAGGAATCCATCTCCAAACCTCAGAGATAACCATGTGTATTAAAACTGACGGGATCTCCTTTGAACCAGGAATCCTATCAAGGGAACCTGCCTTTGGATTTACCCAAAAGGCAAAATGTGTGCCCAGCAATCTTCATTGCAGTGCTGCTCTAATGGTAAAATTCAAACCATGTAGGCACTAGTGGGGTACGTAAGAGGAACACCCCTGATAGAGACTATTCTGTAGAATGGAAGAGTATGAGGCAAAGGGGTTTTAATAACACAGGGAACAGATGCTGTAGATTTCACCGGGAAGCTTTTTTTTTTAAAAAAGGATTTTATTTATTTATTCGACAGAGATAGAGACAGCCAGCGAGAGAGGGAACACAAGCAGGGGGAGTGGGAGAGGAAGAAGCAGGCTCATAGCAGAGGAGCCTGATGTGGGGCTCGATCCCATAACGCCGGGATCACGCCCTGAGCCGAAGGCAGACGCTTACCCGCTGTGCCACCCAGGCGCCCCTCACCGGGAAGCTTTAAACACAATTCACGATCAATTTCATCTTCGGGTTGTTTCCTTGACTACCCAAAGTTGTGTCTTGTTTTGTGTCGATAGCATTAGAGTGGAATACTGGGGACAACTTCCTCCCTCAACCCCAAAGCAGACCCAGCTCCCAAGTGCCCTGTACCACCGTCATCAAGAGCGCGCTCCCGGCAGGATGCTGCAGGGGTGACAAGTGTGGCCCCTGACTTTGTCGCACTGAGGAAGTGCATAAGGAGGTGCTGTAGGAGGGCTTTCTGATGGTTTAGGTTCAGACGCAGCCAAAATAAAACTGGCTCCAAATCACACAACCTTCCGCCTCGACTCCTCTGCCGGATATCCACAAATAACCGAACCACCCCCCAGAAGGGCTGCGAGAGCGGGTGAAATAGGACACTATCGTGCTTGCCCTCTGGAGGCAACTTCGGTGACTTCGTCCAAAGGAGTGCTGGAGTTTGAGAGCTTTGGGTTCCAGTTCCACCTGCTACTGCTCATGACAGTCTAACCCTCCCCGCCCGATGCGCCTGCACCCCGGCCTCTGTGCCCGTAAGCTAGGGCTTGCTTCCACCTGCTCACGGGGCCCTGTCCACCAGCAACAAGCGTGCGTCACATAAAGTGCAAGCACTGTGTCATTAAACCCACACTGAGACGCCACAGGTGCCGCGGGGACGATCAGACCAGAGCACACATGTGCGGCCCGAGCCCACGTGAGGCATCGCCCAGCAGGGAGGTCGAGTCCGTCTGCTGTGAAAGATTCAACGGGGAAAGAGCCAAATCAGTTCCCCGAAGAAGCAGGGGTTCCAGCCGGCGTTGAAAGAGCACAGGAGGTTGGGCCACCAGAGACGAGGGGCACAGGGTCCTTCCGAGCAGAAGAGCAGCTTGGGCAATGACCCGTTCCACAGAGGATCTTCAAATGGTCATATTACGAACAGAGCACCCCGCACATGTCCGGGATAGAGCAGGTGGTAGGAGAGAAGACGGAGGCAGGGAAGGAGGGAGAGGGACAGAGGGAGAAGGAAGGATGGGGGGAGGGACAGAGGGAGGGAGAAAGGAGTCTGGGAAATGTTTGCATCCAGCCCTTTTCCCAAAGCCCCATCTGTGGCCAGCGCGATGCTGACATGGCCCCCCCACCGCCTGACCCCACACAGAAGGCCCCTTGTTCCCCAGCCTGCTCCGCGTGATCTCTGGGGAACGTGATTACAAACCTCGACACTCCCATTTCACCCTTTCAAAGGGCGCTGTTCCCACTCAGGCGTCTGCTTCCCTCCCCTCTGGGACATAATGCACCCTGCTCGCCACGGAGAGATTTAGTGTCCCCCCCGACACCCACCCTGAAAAGAAAAATGTAGCTTGAGATTTTAATTCCTATTCATGTCATTTTACAATAGCTTCATTCATTCCTACTGGCTGTATGATTTTTTTTCCTTTTTAATTTATGGAGTAGATTTGTAATGTATGAATTAGGGAAAGGAAACGTTCTTAGAAAGGTCCCAGGGAGTGAGCTGTCTCATGTCTGAGGACTGAAATGTAAGTGTCAAGGAAAGAAGAGTGACATGGGGGCAAAGGGAGATGTGTTCTGGCCCAAACTGGCCCCAAAAGTGCTGTGTGACTTTGGGCAAAGGACTTAAGCTCTCTGCTCTATGTGACGGTCTAAGGAGTGGCTTCCCAATCCCATTCAATAGTGTCTCCGTCAACCGTTACGGCAGCCCTGTGGGTGAGGTGGTCACTGGGTCACCATCGTAATTCATATGGAGAAGCACCCTTTGGGGGAACTGACCCCCCGTCACCGCTCCAGCTGGGAAGAGAGCGAGGGAAGAGAGCACCCCACCCCGCCCCCACCCCATTGTCCAGCTTCAGCTGCCAGGGCCCCTCACGGGCAGAAGCATAAGTGAAGAAATCCAGTAAGCCTGGGGAGGCCAACGTTTTGGCCTCATAAAGCCCTTTTCCTAAACAGCTGGCCACAGCTGTCCAGAGCTAGTCTCACAGTAAATTGGCCCGCAGCCCTGAAAACTGAAGGGCTGGGGCATGGGGACGCGAGTATGGGGACAGGGAACAAAGGCGTTGCTGGGAGAATGGAAAGAGGCCGCCCATCTTGCTGCTCACTGGCTGCAAGACCTTTTCTCCAGGCCTCAGTTTCCCCAACTCTAAAGTACAGACAACCCCTCCCCCGCCATTGCACAGTGATGGTGAGGATGAGACTGTGCACGTCACAGCGTCAGAACTCCCAGGTCAAGGCCTGGCCAGGAGTGCGTTCTCAGTGGGCTCCCCAGGAAGGCCCAGTGTGGACTGCCCCGCCCCCGGCTGTTGTAGAAATCATCCCCGCCCACCCCACCCGGACCCCAAGGACATGCACACCTGTCTCCCTTCTGTTTCTGTCCTCGGAGACAAAGTACCAGCTAGTGGCAGCTCTGTCAGCAGCCACCCAGAGGGCCGGTCACCCAAGAGGGCCACTCAGAAAGGAGAATGCTTTTCCTGGTTTGCTGTAGTGGATTTTAGCTTGACGTCACTTCCCTAAATTCTCACCACAATTCGCAGCAGAGGAACAAGAACGGTGTGGCTGGTCTGAACGTGCCCACAGGCCAAGTCACGGGGTGCAGAAGAAACTGATTTAGTCCCTCCTGCTGTTGGTAGAAAACCGTCCATCTGTGATGGCTCGGTGTCCTCTGATTTAAACAGGCACCTTTGGGGCAGGGCCCAGTCTATTCAGGGTTCTCCCCATTCTTTCTCTCCAGGAAAGGTCTGAGGGGCTAAGAGAGAGAGAGGTCATTCTGGCTTCAGGGGAGCCTAGGCCTTGCATACAGCCGTCCTCGGGGTGCCCATCGGCCTTGGTGAGCTTCTGCGGTTCTCAGCCTGGTTCTGAGGCCCACGGCTGCCTTGCTCTCTGAGATTCATCACAAGGTCCTCCTGTGCGGCGTCTGGGCTCTCCTGGGTCCTGTGGCCCTCCAGCAGCAGCCCCCACACCTCAGGGGGCTCGGGTCCTACCAGAGGCTCTGGCTCCCCAGGGAAGGTGCCACGCAGGGGTGCATGGGACTGAGGCCAAGAGATCCCTCACGCAGCCTTCCCATGCTCTGCGGCCGGTGGCGCCTCCTCCCGTCCAGATCACAAGCAGAGAAGCCAGGCATGTTCTCTCGGCCGGCCCCTCACATTTATCTGGGGTTGCTGTCCCTGCTCCCACCCGCAGCTGGTCCCTCCCCAAAGAGGCCAAGTATCCTCTGGGTGGACACGCACCCAACCAAAATTCAGGGTTGATAATACCATGCGAGAAGGACAAAATGTCTATCTACCGCAGTGGCCCTATAAAGGAGACATTCTCTCATAAAGAAGACATCCTTCGTCACCCAGAAGGCATAAGGACGCCCTGAAAGCTGGGACAATTTGTCCTTGCTCACGCAGTCAACAGGTGGGACAACCGGGATTCTCCTCAAATCCTGTTACTTCCTGACTGTGTCATGGGCCACTGCACATCCACGTGGGTGTCCCCAACACAGCAGTGACAACACGGCCCAAACCTTCACTGGGTGCCCCTCCTCCATGGACACAGCCCCCTCCTTCTCCCATGCTGCAAACCCCCTGTTACGTCAGAGTTAGTGGAAAGTGACCCAGACGGAACCGCACACACCCTATGGGCGAAAAATGAGATGTAAAATCCTCTCGGTCCCTCTGACAGTTAAAGTAAAATTTTATGTGAGCAATATACTCTCGCTCTGATTACCATGCAGTATAATTTTATTCTGGTTTTTCTGGGCCCGCTGAACCCCTGCTCTTTTAAGTGTTCAAATGCTCTGCTTGCCAAGATAAATGATTATAATTGACAGGGCATTGTCAATCTATAGCGAAGCCGATTTCATTAAGCATGCCAAGGGCCAGCTCTGGGGGCAGGTAGCTGAGCGGAGAGGGGTTTTGATCTCTCCCTCTCCCTGTAGTACAGTCCACACTGGCACCAAAGGCTGGAGGGCAAGAGAACAAAGGGAACGTTGTGTCTCTGAATTCAAATCTTTCCCTTTGAAATGAGGCGTCCGGAATGGCCAATAAAACTGTGGAAATGGATTTCTGGCTGCATTTGATGTTAAGCCTTTAGTGTCAAGCCCCAGGTCTATCGGTTGCCTTTCTATTCCCCTTTCCCTTCTCTCCTTTGGCTCCCCCAGTAAGCCCCCGTCTCTGGACGGCCCTGGGGGGCCTTTGTCCTCTCATACATAGCGTCCTGGAGTTGGTGGGGGAGCAGTGGTACCTCATTTCTGCTTTGACATGAGAAGAGCAAATTAAGTCTTAACAGAATAGAGACTAGCTCTTGTGTCTGTAATAGAATTCGTCTCATACAGGTTGGTCAAGACCCAGCCTTCTCCCGCTTCGGTCTTAAATACTGGGTATCAAGGCATCTCCATGTACAGACTTGGTCTCCTTTGCCACGGAGTCATCATATCCCACATCCCATCCATCCCTTTCTACTGTGGAAGAGGCCTGGAGAGAAAGTCCAAAGTCCAGAGCCTCTTCCCTAATCCTGTGTGACCAGGTGTCTGTGACGGGGGGAAGAGCTTTTATCACGAGCAGTTAGCCTAGTCCATGATTGGGAGAGAAGGGCATGGCACATGGTGACATCTTGGCTGTCATCCTGAGTTGTCTTCAGGCTGAGGGGCATGGTGTGAAAAAGAGACCTGAGTATCCAGACCTAGAGCTAGTTTGGGGAACCCCGGTGAAACTAGTGTGCAGCCCCACCCAGCCTGCTTGTATCTTTGAGCCGGATCAAACGAACCAACCTTGCTTACATAGTGGTTTGTGGCTCCTGGTAAGAGAAAGGACCTGTGAAGAGAACAGCAAGGAGGGTATGGAATCCAACAACCTGTTTCCAGTCTGGATGCTGCCCCAGTCAGGGGATCTTGGGTTACTTTCTTCACCCTGCAGCTCAGACATCTGCCTGTAGAATCAAGGCAGTAACTCCCCCCCTGTCCTGAGTTCTAAATGAGACTGACTGCAAGAGCATTGTTTAAACTCCAAACCATAGAGTTTAAATGAGAGCCAGCATCATTGCAAGAATATCATGTATGTTAAAGTCAGCACATCTCCATAATAAGTTAATGGGAAAAGAATTGTTTCCTTCTATTCTTGGAGCAAGGAAACAGGCAGCAGAGCCCCTTGCAGCAGCCAACAGCAGTGTTCTGCTCACAGAAATACAGCCAGCCAGGCATGCTAGAAACCATGAAAAACTCCAGATATAACATATAAAACATCTTCTCAGATGCTTTAACAGCTGGTAAGGCAGTGGGAAGTTAGGTCGAAGCGGGAATGAGGGGAGGAAAAGGATCTGTGCCACTGTGCCATCGCTTTTGCCTGGAGGACATCTGGTATACCTGCAGAATTTGATCGTGCATTTTTAGAGCTTTGGAGTGGACAGGGAACATAAAGCAAAACCCAGACCCTGCTCAAGGTGGAGAATCCAAGAGAAGACCTGTCTTATGAAAAATCAGGGTCTCAAAGTGGGTTAGGACAAAGTAGATGAAAACACAGAGAGAGAAAGAAAGAGAGAGAGAACAAAGCTCTGATGCTGAACAGAGAAGACCTTAGATTGTCAACCAGGGACCTGTAACACCAGCCTCCCTCTCTAGCCTCATCTTCCTTTACTGTCTGGTTCATCATCACCCCTTGAGCTGCTCTGATACCTTCCCCAGCTCAGCTGCCCATTTCCTACCTCTCTCTTGCTGAGCACTCACTGGCTAGAGTTTCCATCAGATACTCCTCTCCACACCCATCCCTCCTTAGTCACACACGCCAGCTTCACTCTACATTAGTCCCTCCCCATATCAGGTAAATTCCTTCTCATCAGACCCTTGAAGGGAAATCAGCTTTGTCTGCTTAGGTGTTAGGCTATCTATCCATAGCAATCAATCATAGGCCTGTCTTCAGGAAATAGCTTGTTCATGGACTCTGTGTCTGGGAGATGGGACTGACCGTAGGCGCCAGTGGGGAGGCATCCTCATGTGGGGACACCAGCTCCTGGCCCCAGCTTCTGTCTTTGCTGGCCCTGGCATGGTGATGGTCCTTTTCTCAGACCCTCCGATGACTCTTCTCCTTCGTAGAGAGCTGAGCCTCAGAGGCTGAGAAAGAAAGGATGGCCTGGCCCACCCCTGGGTGCTCTGTTGACCTCAGCCTGGCCCAGAGCAGCAGAAGCAAGGCCCTGTGGGGTCCCAGTCTCCCAACAGGTAGCCAGCACCCCAGCTGCATCACACCAGTCCAGTGGGAGGGCCTGTCCCACCCTGTGTGCTTGTTCGCATGCAGTAGCTTTTTGCTCTAGTGGCAGCCCTGGAAAGCAGCAGGGCAACCTTTACTCTGTCCATTTACAGATGAGGAAAAAGGCTTGCAGGAAGGCTACCCAGCCAGTGCAGGAGAGAGCTGGTAAGAGGACAAAAGCAGATATGACGAGGCATGCTTGGACTTCAGAGACGGGTAAGTTACAATAAATTGACCTTGAAACTGACTTCTGCCAGTGGAGCCCCGCTTCCCACACTTCAGTCCACTCAGTGTCTGGACCAGGTGGACCGCAGCTTCAGTAAAGTGAGGTGAGCTGGGTGTCCTCTCCCTGCCCCGCCCATTGCTGGATGAATAGGGCACTCAATGGGGACAGGAAAGGGGTGGAGGCCAGGAGGGGAGAAGTGCTTTATGCTTCAGCCTAGATGAGAAATTTGTCCTGGGACCTTTAAAACATCATCTAGGATTGGTGGGGTCTGTAATTTCAATCCTCAGACTGATCTGTTGTTTGCTTTTAAGAAGGTTTGAATTCACCCCCTCGTAGAAAGAAGATAATACTTTTGTTTTGTAAATAATAATAATAGTAGTAGTATAATAAAAATACTAAATAGGTTCTTTTGGGTCTAAAGCAGAGATCTGCAGCCGATATCTCTGAATTACACTATTCTACATTCAATTCAATATGCATTTATTGAGCACTTACTGTGTACCAGACACTGTTCTAGGCTCTGGGATGCAGTAAAGGATAAAACACACAAAAATCTTGCCCCCATGGAGAACACCAATGATAAATATAGGTAAGGAGGGTTTGTGGTATACATTGGGTATAAAATGCTGTGGAGAAAAACAAAACAAGGAAGAAGTTGAGGGAGTGCTAAGAGGGATGTGAATTAAAGTATAGTAATCAGAGAAGGTCTGTGGACAAGGAGACATTTGAACAAAGACTTAAAGAAGATGAAACAGAAACCCTTCAAATAAAGGGCATTCCAGGCATACAGAATGGCAAGTGCAAAGGCCCTGAGGTAATGGAGGGAAAGAAAGAACTAGATGAGGTTCAGAGGTGGGGCCTTGAAGAGGCAGAATAACTTTAGAGGAAGGAATCTACACAGTGACAGGATGAGGGTCTAAATCCAGGAGTTGGAATAAAGTGTATGCAACCTTGACTAGCTCGAGAGGACCCAGTAAGGCAGATGGAGAGTGGGTGTTGCATGTGCCTCGTGTTAGTCAAGTACGAACAATGAAAATGCTCCCAGACAAGTAGGTATTGATGGGTGGAGAGGGGACATTGGTTGATTCCCCGGGGGGACAGAGGAAGACACTCCCACTGTGGGATCCAAGCTGACCCCAGGACATGGCAGCAGGAGGGAGCCCTGTAAGGAACCCAAGGATCTTGTCAGCCTACAGATGCCCGTATAGTATTCCCCACCTTATCCTTCCCTCCCATCATCCCTGAATTTGGAGTAAAGGTTGACCAGGCTCTATTCTGCTTCTGCTTGCCTCAAGGGATCTGTTCCAGGATGGGACCAGAGGGAAGCTTGCATTCAGCAGCAGAGAGACACAGGGCAGAAGTCTGGGCCATGCGGGCTGAGAAGCCCAGAGATCATGGGGACAGATCTGGGAAGTATGGAAGCCCTTTGCACAATGTTTAGGGAGACTCTGATAAAAGACAGGAGTCGTTTGGCCAGGCTGAAGAAAGGCAGGTATCACTGTAACCTGCAAAGTACAAGCACGACCGGATACATGCACTATCGCTCCATTCCAAGACTGCTAAGATGAAGGCAAAACACTTAAAAAATACTAAATACTAAAAAAAAAAAAAACTAGAGAATTCAACAAATCTCTACAAGACAGAGAGGGAGAGAAAGATTTAACAGAAGAATCAGAGCAAGGAAACCCCAGTCCAGAATGTTCAGAGAGAGAGGCAGTGGGGCTAGGAAGCCCTGACAGGCTCAGGACCAGGAACAAGTACAAGAGGGCAGGAGTGGGAAGTGGGGATGAAAATAACTCCTGGATGCAGACTCTTATTAGCCTATCCCTCACACACAGAACAAAGTGGCCAAGATCTACTTCCATTAAAAAAAAAAAAAAAGTGGATTGGGGCACCTGGGTGGCTCAGTCAGTTAGGTGTCTGACTCTTGATTCCAGCTCAGGTCATGATCTCAGAGTCGGGGTGCCTGGGTGGCTCAGTTGTTAAGCGGCTGCCTTCAGCTCAGGGTGTGATCCCGGCATTACGGGATCAAGCCCCACATCAGGCTCCTCCGCTGGGAGCCTGCTTCTTCCTCTCCCACTCCCCCTGCTTGTGTTCCCTCTCTCGCTGGCTGTCTCTATCTCTGTCAAATAAATAAATAAAATCTTTAAAAAAATAATGATCTCAGAGTCATGGGATCAAGCCCTGCCTTGGACTCCATGCTCAGTGGGGAATCCACTTAAGATTCTCTTTCTCTCCCTTTCCCTCTGCCCCTCTCTGCTTCCCCCAACTCTCATGTGCATATGAGCACACTCTGTCTCTTACAAAAAGAAAAAATAGTGGATAATCTTTCTTTAAAAAAAAATGAAAGGGGAAAAACTAGGAATGTTGTTATAAGCCAGCCCCATGCCTTTGTATGTAGTTGAAGGAATACAGAATTATAGATATGGGATTGAAATTTACAAAGGCAACTAACAAAGCAATTAAAAGATTGTGTGTGTGTGTGTGTGTGTGTGTGTGTGTGTGTGTGTGTTTATATATAAAATGAGGTGGAAGGAAAAGGTCTGGATGCTGGTCCAGATAAACAGATTATCTCTTACAGAAGGGGGTTGATACATGACATTCTAACTTGACCAATCAAAAATAACAGTATTAATACATTTAATGTATGTAGACATGGACTTTATCACCAAGACAAACAAAAACAATCAAAAAGAGTTAAGAGAATTAAACGTGGTTGATTCAGGACTAATGTGGAGGGGTGATGTGACCAAAGACTATTACTCTGCATTAGAAACATGTCTCTGCTCTTTGGTTTTATTAATCATACACAGGTATTTACTATGTACTTTTAGAAAACATTTTAAATAGGTTTGACTTCATGTTGCAGTCACAGGTGATTTGAGCCTGGGATATGCCAATTATACTTACGATTCTTGAGATATTATCAGCTGGTTGCTGCTGACGACTTTGTCACTTTTGTATAGAAATGATTTTACACTAAAATCTAGATTTCTCTGTTTCAGTCTACTCACAGATCGCACCCAGAAAGCAAGATTTACAGAGAAAAATTAGTCAAATGCAGCTTCAAAACACATTTTGTGATATGAATACCCCCATCAAAATCCCACCACTTCAGGATTCATTCATCCAACCATCAGTTTTGGGATGCCTACGAAGAACAATGATATTTTGGACACAGAGGAAGGACACAAAGGGGAGTTGCAGAGTCTAGAAACCCTTCTGAAGCACACCCTCACCCACACCTTGGTTTTAATCTACTGTCTACTGAAAGGACTGAAACCAAGGTGCTGGGAATTTTAGACCCAGCTGTGTTTCATTTTTGCTAGCTGTTATCACCTAGCAAAGTCGCCTCTCTGATCCAGACTTCAGGTCTTTCATATTATATTTAAACAACAGGGTTTGGAACAGTGGGAGCCTGAAACATCAGCGCCTGTTACCGTGAGCTAGCTGGTCAACCCAGCATAGGGGAGGGGAGAGCTCTCTAACTCTAAAGGTCGAAGAGGCAAACGGTGTTATCACAGAGGACTGTTAGGCCTCAAAGCACAGCCTCCAGAATGCACCCGAGGAGTCAGGCGGCTGCCTGTGAGGCAATCCCTTGTGGTGGAAAGATGGCAGGCCTGGGGGTCTAGAGACCCAGGGTTTCGTTCCAGCTCCGCCAGAGTTTCCCTGGGTGATGCTGCACAAATCGCTACAGCTCTGTGGCCCTCGGTGTCCTCACCTGGAAGATTGAAGTTTCAACTAGACAATGCCCGAAGTCCCTTCCAGCTCGAACATGCTCTCATTCCATGATTGCGTGACCACCAAATTAAATTAAAATCAGAGCTTTTGCATCACCCCGCGTGTTGGCGAAGACGGGGAACACGCCCATGTGTACATGAAAAAGCCTCCGACACCGGGTCGCTCAGCTTCTTGTTGTTGGTGGTTTTTTTTTTTTTTTTCATCCTTTCCTGAGCTTATCTGCCCAGGATCAAGGGCTCCTTCTCCAGCGCAGGTGCTTATCTGCCTGCGGAGGCCAAGGGCACACCTTAGTAACCCGAAGTTTGTGAGGCAATGCCAGCGTCTCTGCCACCACTAAGCCACCACCTCTGGCTACAGCAAGGCGTTGCCTGTAAACAGATTCGCTGTATACTTGTCTGCCTGGGAAGCAAGGCCACTGCTTGCCCGCCCGCTCCTGCCAAGGTCTGCACACGGCCGTCTGCAGGGAGGGTCTGCGTACGGGGAGACAGTGGGGCCATCCAAGATGCTGCCAGACGTGGGGACAGAATGGGTGGGAGATACGGCCTCTGTGGAGGGGGGACTTCCCAGGCACCTGGACCGGGGGGCAAGACAGAGACCTACAAGCTGTGGGAGGAGGGGGCCTCCTGGAACGCCAAGGCTGGGCTTGATATCAATGCGCCAGGGAGAAATGGCCTTTGGATCTGGATATTCCTAAATCCCAGGATGGCTCATTCTTTCAAGGAAATTTTCCTGAGATCTGATATTCACTGGGCACTGAGGAAACAGGTGAATCCCGATATCTAGGTCCTTCCCATCAAAGAGTCCCCAGTCTGTATCCTTTGGATAAATACCTGGTAGTAGTACAATTGCTGGGCTGTAGAGCAGCTCTATTTTTAACTTTCTGAGGAACCTCCATACTATTTTCCAGAGTGGCTGCACCAGCTTGCATTCCCACCAACGGTGCCAGAGGCTGCACCCCATGTTTATAGCAGCCATGTCCACAATAGCCAAACTAGGGGAAGAGCCCTGACGTCCATCGACAGATGAACGGATAAAGAAGATGTGGGGTGTGTGTGTGTGTGTGTGTACACACAATGGAATATTACTCAGACATCGAAAAGAATGACATCTTGCCATTTGCAACAACATGGATGGAACTAGAGGGTATTACGCCAAGTGAAATAAGTCAGTCAGAGAAGAAGACAATTATCATATGATCTCACTCATATGTGGAATTTAAGAAACAAAACAAGATCATAGGGGAAGGAAGGAAAAATAAGATAAAAACAGAGAGGGAGGCAAATCATAAGAGACTCTTAACTGTAGGGAACAAACAGGGTTGCTGGAGGGGAGGGGGCTGGGGGCTGGGCATGAAGGAGGACACGTGATGTGATGAGCACTGGGTGTTCTATGCAACTGATGGATCACTGACCTCTACCTCTGAAACGAATACACTATACGTTGATTAATTGAATTTAAATAAAATAAAATAAATAAAACATGATGACGTTCACAATAAAACCTTTCTTTTTAAAGCAAAAAAAAAAGAGTCCCCAGTCCGGTCATGAAAGCAAAAGGGCGCATGAAGCAAATAGTCACAGTACGTTTTATTCTGTCCCTTATCCAGTGAGAATAAAGTGAGCTCCTCGTGAGCGCGGCCCCCTTCTCGGCGCTGGGGGAATGCAAGCAAACAAGAAAGGAAGGATGTCGGACCTCTCGAGCCCACATCCCTGACTTTACTCTGCCCGTCTCCCAAGAGTAAGGACCACAGTCGGTGGAGTGCTTCCTACAGACAGGGCCCTTCGCTGGAGTTCTGCGTTTGTTAGTGCGGTCACCCTAGCGGTAGTGATCACCGGGAGCGCGTACAACTCTTCCTATTTCGCTCCAAGGAAACTGAGGTCAGAGGGGCTGGGGCTTTGCCTGAAATGACTCACAGTAGGTGACACTGGTCCCGGGTCTGCTAGTCTCCACAGCCTGGCTTCCTTTTGCCACTTTGTTCTGCTACAGCTCAGCTTCCCAAATCCAGAAATGTTGTTTTCCCTGCCCTGTCCTCAGCTGGCTCTTCCTCTCTATCCCGTTGTCCAGGGAACGGCATCCCCTTCGGTCAGTACAGGACAGGTCATAGTGTGGTAACAACCCTAAACAGCCACGGGTGAAGGCAACGCGGATTTTACTTCCCACTGACACGCTGGTGACGTGGGTCCGCTCGCCACCATCACCCAGGTATCCAGGTTGATGGAATTTGCATCTCAGTGCATATCCCTGGTCACCAGGCAGGAGCCGCGTAGGGCTGGAGGGCCTCGCATCAGCCGTGAAGTGCTCTTGCCCAGAGCTGACGTATGTCAGCTCCACTCCCAACCCATCGGCCAGAACTAGCCGCATGGCCACACTGAACCTCGTGCAAGGAGACGGGAGGCTGGTAAGCAGTAGGGAAGGCTGCCAACATCCCCATTCACCCAGGTTCCCGAGGGGGAAGCCCTAGTCTTCTGGGATTGCTGAATGCTTTTCTTCCCTTAGCCAGGAAGTAGGGGCACAGAACTGACTCTGGAATTCCCTCAGATTTGCAGGACCTGGGGGGCCTTTACTTAACTTCTGTGAGTCTCTGTTGTCTTACCTTTAAAATGGTGGCAAGAATGCCTCTATCACAGGGGCGCCTGGGTGGCTCAGTTGTTAAGCATCTGCCTTCAGTCCAGGGCGTGATCTCAGGGTCCTGGGATCGAGCCCCGCATCGGGCTCCCTGCTCCGCTGGGAGCCTGCTTCTTCCTCTCCCACTCCCCCTGCTTGTGTTCCTTCTCTCGCGGGCTGTCTCTCTCTCTCTGTCAAATAAATAAATAAAATCTAAAAAAAAAAAAAAATGCCTCTATCACAAAGTTACAGTGACAGTTTTCAAGCTGATGTGTGTAGACCATGCTTGGTAACTGTCAGTTTCCCTGCTTCCCTTCCTTCCCACCCCTGCCACCGTCTCCTTTAGAGGTCTTTCATCCTCTGTTCTCAACCCCGCGCCTGGCATCTCTCACTGGAACCCCTGAACATCCGCTGATCCCTCTACCTTGAACTGCGTTCTGTCCTCCACGCTGGGGCTGCCTGCTGATCTCCCGGAGCCACAAATCTCGCTGTGTTGCTTCTCTGCTCTTAATTCTCTTATGGTCCCTTGTAGCATTCATGATACAGTCATACTACCTGTTAATCCTTCCGGGCTTCCAGTTTTCCCACATCCTTCCCATCCTTCATACTCTGAACCATTCCCATTCCCTGATTCTTCCCTGACGTTGTATACCTGCACATCTGTTCAGAGTGACCTTTTCCCTACCTCATCTGGAAAACTCCTATTCATACTTCAAAACCCAGCTCACATGTCACCTCTCACAGGAAGGCTTTTGTAGCTACCCCAGCAGAGTTCATAACCTTTCACCTGCTGTTGGTTTCTTACCATTGCCTGAAATTGCATTATCAGCGGTCCCTTGAACTAAAGTTTCTCCACTCAGTCCTCTTTCATAATGGTAGAGGGCAAAGAGTCCACAAACAGCAGACCGAGCCCTGAGTTTGACATCAGGGCTTTTCCAAACCTTGCTTAATAATCTTAGAAAAGTCTTCTCCTGCTTGCAGCTCTCCCAGAATGGAGTGGCCATGGAACTATCTCACCCTCTGCATGACTACCACCTGCCTTGAGCTCTTCCCATCTGAGGATCCCTCTGTTCCCAAGGTGGCAGACACCGGGAATGACTTCATCCTGCAGGAGAGTGCTCCTTCTCCACTCCTTGGGGTGACCTCCCTACTGCAGACCTAGGATAGCCTGAGGTGTGGCAGCGTACGGGATTCCCGTGGCAAAATTTAACACACATAAATGAAGCAACACAAGGTCGGGGGCGGGGGTAGTTGCTCCGTCCCAAACCAGCCCCGTGATGGGAGCAAGAGCTTTTGTCCGCATACCCTCGGAGGTAGAGGCAGACAGAGCCACGGCGAGACTTCACACTTGTCCACATAATTCTTGGGCAAGTTGTCTTCACCAGGACAAGGAAACAGAGGCACAGATGTGATGTGGCTCACTCGGGTCTGGGCAGAAACAAGTCACAAGAGCCCTTCTGACTTTGGGGCCTGTTACTCAAAAGCCCATTGACACGCAAGCCAGGCAGCTTGACGATAACCCAGGAGGACTCGGGTAGCTAAGAAGTGGCAGGATCATGCGAAGGAATGTGCTCAGCCATGGAGGGAAAGGAGCCGGATCTCCATCCGCTGAATGGCCTCCAACAAGTTCCACGATGTCTCAGTCCAGGAACCAGGTCAGACTATCAGCAAGTCCCCTCCTCTAGGCTCACCCCACCATCTCTAGCTGCTCCTCCCCTGGGAACATAGGCAGAGCAGGTCATGCTTCCCCATCTAGCAGAGTCCAGACAATGTAAGCCACTCCTAGGTACGTGTCCCCACACCACTACACAGTCCTCACAGCCCCATCTCACCACGTGGAACACTCCAAGACAGCCAGAGTCTGACGTGGTCCCAGTGGCCACCAGCCAAGGAGAAAGGAAAGAATGTGGCCCCCTCGTCCCCAGAATAATGAAAATCAGCTCTCTGCCCTGCATGGCTGGCCCTGGGCTGAGCATACCACGTGCTTTTGCTCACTGGTCCTCCCAACACCAGATGTCACATGCAGAAATGCGGCGCTCGGGAGCGCTCTGTCCAATCCGACACTCTGCCAGGCCAGGCTGGGAACCGGGCCCCAGTTCAAGGCTTTTGCCCTGGACAAAGTGGCCACATCCATGCCATCTTCATCCGTGTTCCATTCTCAACATTCTGAAGCAATAAGCAGCAATCATTCAACCATGCCAATGTTTGTAGGAGAAGACAGTGTGCTTTGGACTCATCGAGCAGCTTTTGCAATGTCCTGCACAAGGATGTCCACTCAATGATGCTCTGGAGAGAATCGAGTGCGAGAGCAGGTGCGAAAGCTCTCCAGAGCGAGACGGTACTCAGCCAATCCTTCCCCCTTCGGGACGGGCGGAACACAGTCACAGACGCCCCTGCCCCGTTCTCTCCCAGGGGCTCAGGCAGCCCCGTAGGTTCCAATGAGAAGCAAACTTCACGTTCTGCCACCGGCTGCCTCGGGTCTAGCCCTGCCTGCGGAGCTGCAGGATGTGGTCAGCGAGAACAGCAAGGCACGTATAAACGAACTTCCCAGAGGCCTTTGCAGCAAAGCCACAAGTTGGGGAGATAATTTGTTGCCTTTGCTCTCTTTTCATAATGCACTCTTACGGCTACCAAAAGGGAGAGAGAAAAAAAGTCATTTTCTTCCAAAATACTCTTCCTTCTCATGAAAGGGTAAGCATGGAAACTATTAGGCCTGAGAGGCGATCTGCTGCGTCAGCTTTGAAATCTCACCAGGACATCGGACAGTCTGCACTTAGAAAAGCATCTGAACTCCTTTATGAGAGCACGAGGCCGTCCGCTGGTATTAGTAAAGCGTACATCATTCGGGCAAGGAGAAAAAACAGAACGGCTTCCAATGGCTGCTCAGACAAAACAGCACTTTGATGAGTTTCACATAAAAGAATCCAAAACATGTCGTAAAGGTCCCTCAAAACACAGGAGGCTTGGAAATTAGCAGAGGGGTGTCCTCTAAAAAAAAAAAAAAAAAAAAAACTCGGGGCTTTACCAAACCCGAATGTTTGAAAAACGTTTTTAACTCTGGTCTGGCAGTCCAGTCATTAACTCTCCAGCTGAAAGTGGGCTATGGGCGCCAATAGGAGAAGCTCACACACCCCAGTGATGAAGCCCTCCCGGCAGCCCCCCCCCCCATCTACGTAGATAGCGCTAGAAGGGGAAGTGGCTCGGACAGCACCTCTCACACTCCCTCCTTCATGTCAAGCAGGGTGACTCTGGGGAGCAGGCGATTCCTACGTGGCAGGAGGGCAGTTTCCTGCCTGTGGACTTTATGGAGCCTCTTCCCCGCGTGTTCTCCATCAGCACGTGCACACCTTCTCTCCTTCCCAGTTCATCCTGCAAGATCAGGATTCATTTCGTAGCAGGATGACCAGGCAGGAGAGGCTGGAGCCCAGGGCTCTTGAAAAGTAGCAGACGTCAGTGGTAGGAACGGGCCCAGGGAAGGAGGGGACAGAAAGCAGGCACAGAATTCAGCACCTCCCACCCCCGCAAGGAGTCAGGACAGTGAACAGGGCCCTTGTCAGGGAGCAGAGACCTTGTATTCAGAGACTAATCCAAGAGGGAAGAGAAGGGGACAAAAGCCACGAACCCTACTGTGAACACAGGCCCAGTCTCCTGCGCCGTCTAAGAGCCTGAGGGTTGCATGTAGATTTACTGAGGAGTGCTCCGGGGAACCACCTGTCAGGAGAGTGGCAGAGGAATTGAGGAAAGCAAGGCGGGGCCGGGAGAAAGCTGAGCTGTGATTCAGTTGCAAGACGAGGGGCAGCTGATGCCACGGGAAGCTCTGGGTCTGATCTGGACCATCAGGGATGGTACACCTGCAGGCGAAGCGGCTGGGCTTCTGTACCTGGCATTCACCAGACATCTACCTGGATGAGGGCATGTAAACTTGGGCAAGGATGCTTCTCTTGGCTGAGGGCAATGTCCAGAGATGATCGAGCCAACGGAGTGTCCCTGCCCTGAAGTGCCAGATCCCCTCTCGTGCCACCTGGATCATTAGCTCCAGCTACTCAGCTCGCTCTCCCTGGGAACAGCGTTCCAGGATCCTGGCTGGTCTCTGTTTCCTGGGAAAACTTATAAGAAGAAGGTTAGTAGGACAAACTGTAGCCACTGCAGATGCCCTGGCATGCTGGCCACGTGTCGTGCTCATCAGTCCCCCTCTGCTACCCACTCCGTATTGCTCTTACTGTTGGCCGGCTCTCTACCAGTCCAGCTGGCTGCCCTGCGATGAAACACCCCATTTCACCAAGAGTAAAATGTAGTTTAAGGAAGCAAGAGAAGCAGGGCTGGGCAGAGAGAGATACTGAGCTGTGATGAGCCCTGATCCTTCCTAATTAGGGATCAGACCCTGGCATCACTGACCCGCAGGCTTTGAGAATTCAACATCTTCTGGATTACCCTACTGATCTTATAATTAAGACTTGGGCCTGATTCTCAACTTTTCTGCCTTCCAAGAGGATAGGTCTCCTTATATGCTGCCCTCTGGCCCTCATACTTAGCCTTTAATTGGTGCTTAATCACCCTTAGCCTTGCATTGCCTCTGTAATGCATGGGTTTCCCCCAGCAACGAGCATCCAACTCCATAATACTTTTAATGATTACCCCTCCATCCTCAACTGAGAAATTTCACCTGCTAGTGGATCCCTTCCTCCAACATCCCACCCCATGTCCCCGCCAGCAAAAGGTTTAACAGTTTCATTGCTACAGCATTCCAGCATCCATCCATAGGGCACAGACTACCAGTGATGGGGTTTTCATTGTCCGTCGCTCAGCAGGTGATCTGGCTCCAAAACCTTATTCTAGAGCCTGTGTCTTAGGACCTCTCCATCAACACTGGTTGCTTGATGGATTTCCAGGTATGGAATGAAATGTACATGAGAGAGGTTTATTGGGGTGAGTTCACAGGATCTATAAGGGAGAAGGGGGAGAAGGATTGAGCAGAGGGAAGTCACTAGTCACTATAAAGGCTTCAGCCAGTCCCCCGGGGAGCTCCAAATCTGGGGTAACCCATCAGATGCCCTGCAGAAACATGAGGGTGCCAGGTCTTCATATCCCCACATGCTAGGGTCGTTACATACGGGTTACCTCCTGGGAGGGGGGATTTCAGACGAGGTGGCTTCCTTCAGCCAAGAGATTCCCAGAAAGGGACACAGCTCCGAGCCAGCGCTGGCCAATAGCCCCAGGAGCTGGGAAATGAGTTCCTTGCTCCTGAAAGAGTTTATGTGTCATAAACCACAGTGTCCGCCGCACTGTCTATCTTCCCCGGCAGATAAGACAAAATCCCTCACATAGCCACACAAGTAAGTATGTAATTGCAAACCCTACGAGGTGCTATGAACGTGCTGTGAGGTGCAGAAAGGTACACGGAGCCACAAACGTCCAGCAGTGAGTGTGTCTGACTTCATCTGAAGGTCAAAGAAAGCTTCCAACGAACAGATTTTGAGCTGGCCGATCCCTGAGGAAGGAGTAGGCAAGACACCAGTGAATAGAGGAGGGGGAAAGCCACGCCGCAGAGGACCAGGCAGGCACGAGCCGAAGTCAAGGCGTAGGAAGGAGCAAGGTATCGTTGAAGAGTAACAAGAAGGCCCAGGTAGCTGGACAGGGAGCAAGGGAGACCCTGGCCTCAGATGAGGCTGGACAAAAACGAGAGAGAACCATGTCACGCAGGCCCTGGGGGGCCATGGTGGGGATTTGGGTCCGTATATAAAGAGATACCAGGGATCAATTTCGGAGGAGCCCCAGCCTCTGGGCGTAGCACACAGGTCACTTCTTTGGGGTCTCTAGAGTATCTGCCACTGCTGACTTCAGCACTGGGAAATGCGGATCCACGCTGTGGTCACCACTGTCTGCTCCAGAAATGACCCGAGGTGACCTCAGATGGCCCAGGACATGGTGGGGGGAGAGGTCAGCGGGAACACTGGAGGAAGAGCAGCCCACGTCCTAGAGGAACAGGAGAAGGACAGAGGAGCAATCGCCACTGAGGTCGGGCTTGGTGTGGCTGCTTGTGGGTGGAAGAGGCCTGCGGGAAGGGCCCAGGGGAGGTCCGGGGCCACCGTGGCCATGGAGAAATGCACTGAATGACCAGAGGGCGCCATGCGGACCACCGAGTCCCAGCAAGCAAGTGGATTCTGTATGGGAAGGAGAACAAGGCTGGTGGGGACCAGGTCACAGAGTTTGCTGTGCACCGGGCTGAGAAGCCTGCCCCTCAGCACGTGGGAGACGAGAGCCGAAAGCCCTGCGCGACCCGAGGTAGCATTAAAGATGGTAGCCGCAGGCTTCCTATGGGAGTCTTGCGATCGGCAGAATAAAGGCCCCTCAAGATGCCACGTCCTCATCCCCGATACCGGTGAACCTGTCACTGTAGATGGCAAAAGGTACTTTACTGATAGTATTAAGGCCCTGGAGATGGGGAGATTATCCTGGTTTATCCAGGTGGCCCAGTGCAGGAGTCAGATTCCGAAAGAGATTGGAAGATGCTGTCTGTGCTGCCGGTTTTGAAGATGGGAAAAGACACTGGTGGCTTCTAGAAAACAGAGAAGTCAGGCAGGTGGGACAAAGCCCACCGCAGACACCCAGGATGACTCTCGGTCTCTGCTGGGCGGCATTCACCCAGAGAGGCGGGAGAGGCCTCAGAGGGCCCCACGTGCGCTCTCCCGCACATCTCCTTCGGGACCTCTGAGGGCTTCGGGCACAGTTAACCCGTGCGGCTCATTCAACACTCTCAACGTTTCCCTTTACCTGAGCTAGGTGAACGCAGGATGGAAGGAAGGAAATCACAAGTCCTAACACAGACCTGTACCCACAGGATGACCCTTGCTGAAGAGTCGCGGCCCTTCGGGATGTCAGCAGCCTGGTACTCAGAGCCCTGACTGTCCCTGCGGTGGGGGACGGAGGGAGGGAGCGCGGGCCACAGACGGCAGGTGCGCCTTGCAAAGCTTCCAGCAATGGAAAGCCTGAGAAGCAAGGAGGCTAAATGTAAGGCCAGTGACCTCACCCCTCGGCCCCTTGGCCCGGGGTTGCACCCCCAACCTGTGCACCTTCTCTGTTCAGGTAGAGCCTCCCTCAGACCAGGGCTGGCAGAGCGGGCTCAGCAGGTGTCACGTGTGCGCAAGTCAACGCCCCCGGTGATGTGCCTCCTGCCGGCCATCAGGCTCTCCGACTCGGGCGCCCCCAGAGCACCATGGGCAGTACCGTACTGCCAAATTCTATGGTGAACCGTGCTCCCCAGCCTTCCCTCCGCCGTGCCCACCCGTGTGTGTGTGACGATGTCAGCCTCTCCCTCCCCAACCCCGCTAATCGCCTTCCCGTAACTGTCCTCCAATTTGCTTTTCTTTCTGGTGCCCTGGCTCCCTGCTCTGAAGTGAGCACAGTGCCTGAGGCGTAGGGAACAATGTAGCACAGAGCGCACTTCCCTCTCCCTCCATTCGAGCTCTAAGCCCCTTGTAACGCAGCCTCAGATCCCATTAGCGTTTTATGAACTGTCACATCATCCTGTTGACCTATATTGTGGAAGATCCCCCCGGCAGCTGCCTCCCGTCACTGCAAAGCTGCCTCGCCCCATCCTGACCTTGCGCTCTGGTTGTTTGAACCCACGTGTAGAGCACCGCATTTATCCAGCCTCCGCGGCCCGCAGGGTTGTGTGGCCACAGGTTGTCGCTCTGTCTTCTCCGATAGCTCTGGGCTCCGCCAGAGCAGCCTCCCTGTCTTGTGTGTGTCTGAAATGACAGACTTGCCATAAAAAATGAGGGGCTTGGGGGCGCCAGGGGGTTCAGTCAGTGAAGCATCCGAATCTTGGTTTTGGCTCAGGTCATGATCTCAGGGTTGTGGGATCGAGCCCCACGTTGGAATCTGAGCTCAGCACGGAGTCTGCTGGAGATCTGGAAATTCTCTCCCTCTGCCCACCCCCCACATCCCCCCTCAAATAAATAATCTTTTTTAAAAAAAAATTAGGGGCTTGGTTTTGGCCAATGAGGAAGGAGAGAGAAGAGAAAGAATGGGGACAGGAAGAAGGGATGCCAGGAGGGGCTGCAAAGGCAGGACGAGGTGGAGGTTATGGAAAGAATAGAGGAAGGGACCCAGGAACGGTGTCACACCAGGGTGGGCTCAGGTAGGTTTGAAGCATGATGGGAGGAAGCCAAGGTGATGGGGGACCTACAGAAACAGGCATGGCTGAGGCCATCAGGTGGGCTCAGGACCATGGGAGTCCAGTGCTGGGTCAGGCGGAAGTGTCCCTTGGAGGGTCTAGACAGCAGAGTGAAGCAGGGGAGAGGCACAAAGACCACATGACACAAAGGTGAAGGGGTGCTCTGAGCAGCACTGTGGTTCAAGGCAGTGCTGTCTGGTCTGTCCGGTCTCCTGGGAACACACCGAGCTTCTCTCTGACGCAGCGGGTCTCTGGGCTGCAAAAGCACAGGTCCAGCCCCAGGAGCCTGGGCTGCGTCCCCCCTCTGCAGGTTCCATGGAAGGAGAAGCTGTAGGGAACCCAGGAGCTGGAGAAACGGGGGCCAGGGTGTGGCAAAGAGGGGAAGAACAGTGACTGAAGTAGCAAGTGAGATGATCTGTATAAAGTCATCAACATGGTCCCCAGCACTCAGAAAACACTGGGTGGTGACAGTGGCGGTGGCAGGTGGAAGGACAGAAATCAGGGAAAAGAAGCAGAAAAGAAATACCCAGGTATCTATGGAGAGTCTGCCACGTGCCCTCAGCACCTTCAAGTCGCCTTCACTTTCTAAATTTGCATTAAGCCTGCTCGGTGACGTGATGGGATGGACAGACTTACCTCCTTTTACTGATGGGGAAACCAAAGCACAAAGGGTGAAGACACTGCCCAGCTAAAGATGGGCAGGGCAGGAGTCAAGGTCTCTGTGATTCTAAAGCTCCTACCTTCCAGAGAGGAGGAGAACTGCAGAAAGAGTGGGATGAACAGCCCCGGCGTCAACCAGGCTCGAGACAGAAAACCCAAACACGCATCCTGGCCCTGGGGAGCTTCCGAGGGTGCAAGGGGGAGGCAAGAGGTGGTCAGAATAAGGATCCCATCAAATGCAGACCATGCCACAATTGAGGGTACACAGCATCCTGGGAACACAGAGGAGATGGGGAGGGAGGACTTCCTGGAGGAGGTAACATTTGAACTGAGCCATGTGATGAGAGTCCGTTTTTCCAGAAGATGGAGGCAGATTTGGCTTAAGGCAATATTTGCAACTTGGCAGCTCTCTGACAATCTTTTCTATCCTCCGCCCTGCCCCTTCTTCCCCCACCTCCCATAGCAGAGTCCAAATCAACAGTGGACCCCAGACAGGCTCCAAAAGTACCCACCTTCCTCAGTCTTTGTTCCTCCTTTTATCCAAGAAACTTTCCGACTCCATCATCTCTACCTGAGGACATTCAGTCTCTGACCGGGAAAAGGGCTGTTGCCGCCAAGCCAGCTCCTGGCAAAGGGCCTCCCCCAGAGGACAGAGGGCTTCCCAGGTTTGAACGAGGGCATACATCGATCCACAGAGCACAAGAGGAATAGAATAGTAACTCACCCAAATCAGTTACGTAATTTTTAAAAGGCAGCTTTCAAATAGGAAGAGCATTTATCTATTATGACCATTTTCCATTTTTAGTGGTAATTGAAGTTTTTCATTGGCAGCTCATGCTAAAAGCACCAACACATTGTGATCTCCCCGCCCGTTCGAATGCAATTAGAGAGTTTAACCAAACTGCACGGCAAATGCAGTGCCAGCCAAGCTATTTTTGAATTTTTCAATCTAGAATCATTTGAGGACTTTTTAATTGTGAGTTGGGTTTATTTATTGAACTCAGGCTTAAAAGAAAAATAAACAGCAAGGAGGCAAGAAGTGGCTGGAAATGCAAGAAAAACCCAATCCGTGCAATTTAATAAAGTCTGTCCTTGTTAGCGCCAGCGGTTGCTAAACTCCAATGAATTCAAATTCCAACCGGGTCTCTAAACATCACATTATTTACATCTTTCATCTATTATGATATTTCAAATAAGATTGTTATAAAATTGCCCCAACTTTGGGCAACTGTAGATCATAAAATAGGAACATTATTGCATTAAAGGAGAGGAACTGTATCTCGTTTAAAACACATAAGCACATAATTTCATAGATGTATATCTGTAGCTGGATATATATCTATGAACAATGAAATTGCCCCAAAATTAAAAGCCTTCTGGCTATATATTTGTAAACACAATCAGATCACAATCCAATAAAGGGACCCTTTTGAATTAATGTGGATCACATGGTCTTCCCAGCATTACATTTATAACTTTCCTTTTGAACAGCTCACTGCCTTCTCTTTGTCTCCATAAAAATGCAGGGGCTCGTGTGTGTGTTTTCTTGTTTTCTTTGGCTAATGGTATATGTAACCGTTCTTGTTTTTAAGGCAAGAAAAGTGGATCATACTTGTGGAAAATACTGAAAGAAAGAAAGAAAGTCACTCTTTTATACCTGCATAGAAGAAGAATCTCATTTAATTTCTCATAACTTCTGGCATAAAACACTTTGCATTTTAAAAAGAAACTGTCACTTCACTCATTTTTATGATTCTGATAATGAGAATGGGACTTATATTGTTAAGCAGGAAAGTGCAGTGATTTTATATGCACATTAAAAGGGAAAGACCATTCCTTTAATTTAGATCATTTAAAACAAAACTTTCCAAGTGACAACCTTTTAGCTCTAATTCATTCATCTATTGTAGTTCAGTACTCCTGGGAAAGTCATTCCTGAGACACAGGGTTCAAAATGAGCACGTCTTTTCCTCTTTCACAAACAAAATCACATCCGAGAGGGGACTGAAATGCTGTGTGAGTTTATTGCAAGGCATCCCAGAGAGTCTGATGGAAGGAGTCAACACTGAGAGTCAGATCTAGTTACCACCTCTTCTCTTCTTGTTGTGGTGTTTCCAAATGCATAACGGCCACTCTGCCTCAAGTGTCCGAAAGCCAACTCAATAAAGCAAAAAGAGGACTCATCGTCGTACGTATCACCAAAGTCCATGGTGAACAGATTCAGGCATGGCTGGATCCAGGAGCTTCAGCAACACAATGGAAACTAATCTGTCTCTAGCTCTCTACTTTTCCCTCTGTGTTGGCTTTACGCCTGGGACTCCTGTAGTGGTCCTTAGCAGGTAGAGGCTTCCATCATCCTTGCTGCTGTTATGTTCACAGAAGATAAAATCCCTCTTTACTTGTCACACCAGAAAAAGCCCTAGTGTTCACTCCCATGGGCCATCGAGAGTCGTCTCCCATCCCTGAACTAATAATCATGGTGCCCAAGGCAATGGAATGCCCTGTGAGCCCACGTCCAGGTCACATGAACAATCTTAGATTTGGGGATTAAAGTAAACCCTGTGCAAATGACATGTTTGGAGAAAAGGGTTACAACATACCCTCAGATGCATCAGGGCTTCATAAAGTGAAAAACGACTAACTTAGGAAATAAATGTTAAAGTCCATTCCTAACACCCTGGTTCCCACACATTTATCTACAAATTAGGATCTTGGTTCAGATTTCCGGCTAGAAGGTTAAACTCCTTTGTAAGTCTTTTGAACCTCTGTTTCTTCATCTGTAAAATAAGCCTGACACTGCTTCTCCCACAGATTGTTATTGAGATAATGCATGTGAAGGTATTTACTGAGTGCAAATAAGCAGTATTCCAGGATATTAAACTTAACTTGCACATTATTAGTACAGGATAGTATGGGAGATGAATCTGCAATGACGCTAAATCAATACCTAAAGGAATCACAACAGATTCATTTATTTTAATCATACCCGGCTCTGTGTCTGACGATTACCAAGGAAAGGGGTATCAGGGTCTATACGGTCATCTCACCATCGTTCAGCAAACACATCTTTTATTGTTAACTTACATGGGTGTGCACTTGTCCTTTACTCCTTTTATAGCTTCATTTCCTTTAGAGCTAACCTGAATTGTAAAGCACTTCAGATATTCTTGGGAAAAGATGCGAGGGTTAGGCAAAGTCAATTTACAGCCATGATTAGGATCTGAGTCCAGAGAATGGGCAGCCGGATAAGCAACTCCGTCTTAGAAAGATGATAAAATAAAATTAGCTTTGCATTTTCTTCCGTTATGATAGCTTCATTTCCCTTTTTGGAATATTGACCTTATTCGTTTAATAAATTTAACATATGATCATTGTGAGAATACTCCAGCAATGCAAAAAAAAACATACAAAAGAGCCAGTGGAGGGAAAAATTCTCCAAAATTCCGCTACTCAGAAGCAATGGTCATCAATATTTGGTAAACATCATCCCAGTCATTATTCTATGTATAAAGATAGATAAAAGGAAGGAGAGATAGTAAAACGAAAGATAAGAGGATAAAAATAAGAACGTGTTATGCACACTATTTTTAATATTAAAAGTACTAAAATCTCTTTTATTTGAATTCAACGGAAGAAAAAAGAAGCTAAAGTAAAATGGGAAGACTTCTCTCAGATCCATTTTCTTCCCTACATAGCATATAATCTCTTTCCTATGAGGTCCCTCTAAATTAAGAAAAGAGATTATAGCACCCATTGAGCTGGAGTCATCTTTAAATTACATTTTAATTTTAGACTATTAACTCCCTGCTATGAAGGAGGAGGAAATTAACATCATATACTTCCCCTTTCCTTACCCCTCAACTTATGTTAGTTGCGTACCTATTGTCTAGCTTTCTGATATTTACATTTTGTTCCGTGAACAAAATTTCCGTTGTCAGTCTCGGTCCTGTATTTAATGACGATGTTCCCCGTGTAACCATGACATCTTCATTCCTGCATTACTTATTTTAGTTTGTCTTTATGTCGTCTTGATTTAAAGTACAAAATAAATTGGGGGGTTTTATTGGGGAACTGAACTGTGTTTAGTTTTCCCGAAAGGCTTATAGGTATTGCAGTCTGCAAGTGTGTGCTTATCAATATTTCCAAAACCTTTATGTCTGAAGGACAATATAATTTGGCTTAAAATTCATGGAGTCCACCTTTTATTCCTAATTGTCACTCCTGTGTAGGTATTCGTCTCCTGGCGCTGACTATACCTGTGGAACATTCTAAGGTAACGCTGCCTGTTTTTCTCCTTTATGCCTTAAAATCTGCATTTTCTCCTAGAAGCCAATAGAGTTCTTTCCTTACTCATGAAATTCAGTATTTTCACAAAGGTATACGTGGGTGCTGCTCGTTCCGTGTCACATTTTCCTGACACGGTGTCTCTTGTGAGCAGCCTGTTACTTATTTCAGTAAAGTTTTCTTCCATCATATCACTTAACATTTTTCTTTGTTTTTTTTAAAGATTTTTTATTTAGTTGAGAGAGAGAACAGAGCCTGTGAGAGAGAACATGAGTGGGGGGTGGGGAGAAGCAGAGGGAGAGGGAGAAGGAGACTCCCTGCTGGGTGGGGAGCCTGAGGCAGGACTCGATCCCAGGACCCTAGGATCATGACCTGAGCCAAAGGCAGATGCTTCACCGCCCGAGCCACCCAGGTGCCCCTGAACCTTTTTCTGTGTCACTTGTTCTGTAGCCTCTTCCTAATGAAGACAAGTTTCTGCATTTGTCATAATTCTCTTGTCTGCCTATCTGTTATAAAGCTATACCATTTTTATAATTATTTAATATCCTTTGCTTTGAAAATGGGGGGTGTTTTGGTTGACACAATAATTAAGGGGGCATAACTGGCATTTGGGGGATGAATGTTAAAAATCCTAAACGTCCTTCAACATATGGAGTCTTGCCCCACGATGAATGTCCTGCTCAAAATGCCAGTAGGGTCTATGAGAATTAGTGCCCTCGATGATGCTTTCCGTGACGCTGATTTTAATTTTTAAAGATTCTAACAAGACTTTAATTTCTGTACATTTTTCTTCTGCAAATCATTTTTTTCCTTGAGTTCTCTCAGTTTTCATCCTCTTTTATTGTTTTATAATTTTTCCTTGGTGGTCTATCTTAAAAAATCATACTTTCTATAATATTGTTAATATTTATGTTTATTGATTAGTTGTTATTTTTATTAATAATTTTGACTATTAACTAGTATATGTCTACATTTTCCCACTACTTTCTTGGCAATATTAATGCTATATATTCCTTTTATATGCCTTTTGATGAGGGATTTCTGTTCCTCTATTTTATGGTTATTTTATTTTTATAGTATGATAGGTCAAAGGCTGTTCTTCTATGTACCTTTTTTTAATGGAATAAAATATTTTTATTTCTACAGTTATAAGATTGTTAATTTCTTTTTTTTATTATGATATGTGAGTCACCACACAGTACATCATTAGCTTTTGATGTAGTGTTCCACGATTCCTTGTTTGCCTATAACACCCAGTGCTCCATGCAATACGTGCCCTCCTTAATACCTATTTGGATTGAATGGAGCTAGTCATGTGCTGACCTGGGCAGAGGGGAGAAGGTAACACCTTGGGACATCACAAATGTGGGCACAGACTGCTATGCAGAACCCCTCTGTTCTTACACATGATTTCTTTTACCCTGAGGTTTGTCTCTACCTTGTCTAGCTTTCAAGAGGGGCTTTCCTTTACCGTGGGAGGTGTCTGCATTCGACCTTGCATTTCCTGCCTTTCTGCCCTCCTCCACGTTGCTTTATATCCAACACTTTCCTAAACTAGGAGCTGTGGTCCAGGGTACTAAAAATGGCACGTTGGGTTGGTTTCTCCGGTACCTCTACCACCCATCACTGCAAGATGTCCACCGGAGTCTGCAGGGGGACATCGCCTGCCCATGCCCCAAATGGTACTGTTGTAACAGTGGGTCATTGGCTATGCCTTTTACCCTTGGGTCACTTACTTAAGGAAATGTATGTCCTGCTCAAGGTCCGAGGAGGTGGGTGACAGCCCCAGACGCCCTCCTGGTATTCCGCATTCTACACGTTTTGAAAGATATGCATTGTGTTCTGTGATTTGGCACTGTGACTTTTCCTTGTTTTTAAGAAAATGAAAAGTTGTTTCATTCCATCCTTTGTTGTGTGGGATACATTTTCAGGGAAGATAATAGAGAAAAATGTCCTACGCCAACTTTGTTAAAAGCCTTGTTGGAGTCTTGTGTAGAAAAAAAAAAAAGGGTTTCCCATTGCAAAGGGTCTTCATGATCTTAGATCCTTTCTCCCAGTTGCATGACCTCAATCCTCAGTTTCTTCACTTTATCTCAGATTTATCTGTAAAATAGGGATAGTAATCCTTCCTAAACCTCCCCAAGTCATTCTGAGAAGGAAGTAGGTGAATTCATGCAAAGACCTCAGCACAGCCCGTGACAGTCAGCAAGAACTCAATAAGATCTCCTAACATCATTACTATGATCCTCACAAGTCCACAAGGTCGCTGTCACTGTCCTCCTGTTGCAGATGTCGACACTGACATTCAGGTTAAGGGATTGTCCCAAGCTTTTCCAGTAAATCACCTGCAAACGAGTTTTGAAAACCCATACCCATGCTCTACTATGTCCCCAAAGTTGCAAAGACGACCTGGACAGAGCTCTTCACCCGACACTTTCAGATTCACCAGAACTTTGAGTCAAAATGTACCCATTTTGTGGATGAAAGAAATCCAAACACTGAGCTGTCCAAGTGAGCCACAGAGTCAGGACCGGACCGCTGGCCTCCAGCAATCCCGTGCACGCCACACAGAGAAACGCAAGTGCGCTAGTTGGTGTCTGCCCAGCACGTGATCTGCACCTGGACATGGGGACAGAGAGGGAGAGGAGAAAGGAGATGACAGGAAGGGAAATGGGTCTTACCCACCAGAGTGACCGTAGACGAGTCATTTCACCTCTCCAAGCTCAAATACGTCAGTGGAAAATGGGGATAATAACTGTGCTGTAAATGTTACGTGAACAATCTTATAAAACAGAATCTACTCTCAGGTGTCTGGGCGGCTCAGTCGGTTAAGTATCTGTCTTCGGCTCAGGTCACGATCCCAGGGTCCTGGGATCGAGTTCTACGTTGGGCCCGTTGCTCAGCCGGGAGCCTGCTTCTCCCTCTCCCTCTGCCTGCTGCTCCCCCTGCTTGTGGTCTCTCTCTCTGTCAAATACATAAATAAAATCTTCCAAAAAAAAGAAAAACCAGAACCTACTCTCTTATCTCAGTTTGTTTCAAAAACTGTGTATCCATCAGTATGTGAATCTGTAAGGTCATCCCGCCTTCTCAGGTCTATCTACTTACCTGTCTAAACATCGGGAGAACGTAAACAAAACATACTTACGTGTGTTTTTCTGGGTGGCAAGGATACAGGTGATTTTAATTTTCCCAACACATTTCAAACTTCCCTGTAAAGAAAAGAACATGTGTTATTTATATTCCCGAGGAAAACACAAGTCTTACAAAAATATTGATCTTGTAGGGTTATTGTAGGATGACGGAGCCCATGAGGGAACGTGAAGGTGCCAGGGTCCTGCAGTCTGACAGATGTGAGTTCATCTCCCTGTCGCTGGCCTGTGACCCGGGCACACGCTTGCCGTCAGTCCGTGAGCTCCCCGTTCCTGGCAAGCCGAATGGGGTGATATGTGGATTCTTACTTGGCATGAGGGTTGAACGGGATTCCCTACTCAAACGTCTCACAGGAGGCCAGGCACACGGTAGTCACTCCCCAAATGTCAGTTCCTTTGCCTTCGCCGAAAATTCCAGCTGGATCGTCTGCAAGCCTTCGAGATGTACGGGCCAAAACTGCAGCCAAGAACTCCTGAACAATACTGTTTATTTATACAGTAGGAAGATTGAAATCGTTATGCTTTGACTGGCAGCAGCTAGTTACAGGCCTTGTTCCCAGGGAGCTGCTGGGAGCAGGGCACTCCTCGACAAATTTACCAACTCCCCGGCTTGGCCGTAAAACTGCATGGATATCTGTGTGGGCCTCTGCTTCCCAACCACATGAAAGCGGAATTCCTTCCCTATTCCATTAAGCTAAAATCATTGCCTGCAGTAAACAAGGCACGAGAGCGAAGGGGCCAGAGCAAACCCTCCAAAAAGGAGGGGTGGAGCTGAGCCGCGGGAGCAAACGCCAGCATCCTTCTGCTCAGCCGCACACGCAGAGTCCAAAGGGGGGCGATTGTGCATTTCCTCGGAGTCCTGGACTTGGAGGAGGCCAATCTCTCCATGAGTCTGTCAGCATCTTTCCCAGGTGTTGATAGGGCACGGCTCCTGGGCAAAGCCCTGGAGTGAAGACTGTGCGTGTGAATGGATAATGTTGGACAGTTAGAGACTGAGAGAGGGCATGCCAGGGAGAGGAGTCAGAGCGGGCACAGGTGGAAAGGCTGGAACAGTGAGCTGCTGGTCCGACAGTGCGGGGAAAAGATGAACAAACTGTAGGACCTCCATGGAAGCCACCAGGAATACTGGCTCACCAGAGATGCTCTGTAGATGTTGACTGGTCAGACATTGATATACTTTGGGCCAAATTAGGATGGAAGGGGGTTTCTGGAAGAGAGGAAGTCAAAGCTTTATTTCTGTCCTCAAACCTTTGGCCTCTCCAGCGTGCTGAGCTATGCAAAGCCACGCTGGGTCCCGTCCTGGGGCCATCTGGGACCCACACAAGTCCCTGCAGGCCTCCAGGCCAACTGAAGACGTTTTCAGAGAGCCTGGGAGGCCCCATTTGGAGCCTGTACTCTAGCAAGTACCTTATGCCTGTTTTTCAAAGTCAGGACATTGAGGAAAACCCTGACTGCTTCTCTAAAATTTTCCCCTTCTCTTTCTTCCTCTCTTTCTTTCTTCCTTTTTTTTCTTTCCTTCCTTCGTTCGTTCCTTCCTTCCTTCCTTTCTTTTTTTTCTTTCTTAACTTTCCTTTAAGTTCAATGTGTGCTTGCATTCAGGGGAAACCCAGACCACATGTTTTTAATCCATCAACCCTTAAATCATCAAAACGCTGTAGGCTGATGGTGTGGAGGCCAACAAGAACAGCAGAGCCTTTTAAAAAATGTTCTTCTCTTTCTTAAGCAATCAGGAAGTAGCCTTTTTCCAAGAGGAAACCAGATTCGATTCCAAAGGGGCTGCCGACTTCGGCTCCAAGCTCAGTACCCCCAAAAGCCAAGCAGACTCAGAACTTGGCACAAGTCTGCTGTGATTGTGGAGCAGAAGGTATCTGTGGTGAGAGAGACCCTGTCTCTTCTCCCACCCCATGGCTCTGAAGACCTGAAGAGAAAGGTGGGAAAAGGGAGAGGAGGAGCTACTCACTTGAGGACACAGGACCAGTGAGCGGGGAACCGGAGAGGGAAAAGTGGATTCTGGTTTCACCTGTGTGACCTGGGGTGGGTCACTCAGTCTCCACGTCATCCTTGGGTGAGTGGAAATCAATATCAAGTCCATGAAACGGTGGGAAGGAAGAACTATCCAAAAAAAGGAAAATAAAATGAAATAAGATGAAACAAAGAAAATGCATGTCAATGTACATCAGGAAACACACCTGGGCAGACAGAATCTCACTCACTTTGGCCCACACTCAGGACCAAAACCCTGCCCCCAGTAATCAAGGTACCTCCAGTCCCCTTACCCCCCCCCCCCCATCCACTCTCTGGCTCACTGTCTGGGACAGCAACAGCAGGGATTCCACAACCGGGCCATCATGGGGAGAATGGATAGAGATCGAAGGCCCCCATGGCATAAGGACAACAGTTTGTTGTGTCATGAACGTATCTACAGACCCCTGATGCTGGCATCTACAACCAGAACTCCCCCTACGAAGCAGTCACAACAGCAACAACAACCGATCACAGTCTGCCCCATCCACTTCAGGTTTATTTTGTGGACCTCGTCCCACGTGCCCCACTCCGTCATTTCCCCAGGGCCGAGTTCTGCATATGCGCCATGATGACACACGCGCCCCCTGCCCCCCACCCCCCGGCCGGAGACGGACGGATCCCAGCTCATGCATGATCTTGCCCACGGGCGTGTGCTGGGGAGAGCCGTGCTCTGTTAGAGGGGAGGTCTGGATGTGCGGTACCCCCACATGCCCCCCAGTCAACAGCCCCCTGTCCCCAGCAGCTACAAAAGTCTGGGAGAGCCTGTCCCTGTTAAGAATTTGCAGCACAGACCCTGGAGTCAGACTGTTTAGGCTTGATTCCTGGCTTTCGTCTGAGCTGTGCGAACTCGATCAGGTTGCTTAACGTCCGTGGGCCTCCAAACCTTCTCCAGTGAAACCGGATACCGAGAGTCCCCACTCGATGACTGCTGCAAACACTAAATTAGTCCATGCGGAGCCCTGAGAGCATCCTCAGCTCATAGGCCCCCCCAGGTGGGTTGGCGAGCAGCAGCAGCATTGGGCCAGAGTGACACAATCGGTGTCCACAGCACAAGCTCCTGGCACGGGGAGGAAGCTCTCAGCAAACATTACTGTCTCCTTCCCCCTGCGGCTCTCCCCCCCCCCACCCCCAGCAGCGACTCCAACGGTCCAGGGAAGCCTGAGATCATGGACTCTGGGTGCTAGAAGCCGGTGAGGTCGGACGATCCTGTCCAAACACTGCCTTTGGGATATTTCACCTCTTTCTTCTTTTTAGTTCCCATCAACAGTTGAGTTTCCAATGCTTTGAAATCTCCTAAGAAGATTTTCCCACGTATGTCAGCAGCCCATCTCCCCAGAGCTGGAGATGCAGCGGGAACATGTTCTCAACCTGGACCACCCACAGCAGCGTCCTTGACCAAGCAGCCCCTCCCATCTGCTAATTGGGGCTTGGAGAGGCGGCCAGAGGACGGTGGGTGGGGTAGGTAAGCAAGAAAGGGAAGGAGATGGGGAGATAAAAGGGGAGTCGGGCCAGGAGGAACTGCAAATCTTAATCTTTGAGTTCTGCTGTCCTGTCCAGAAGTGAATCATCACTATCTGGTTAAAAAATGTTTTGAGATCCTAGAAGAAATTTTATGTTAAAACAACAGGTCTGACAGCCAGAAGAAAGGATCAGCAAACCCGTATCTTGTCCCCTAGCATCAGAGTCAGCCAAAGGGACCTCACAGGAGCCAAAAATTTCCCTGCATTCAAAATCTTTAAAAAATTTTTAGAACGTGTTGCAATGGGCATTGTGTTGGGAGCAGGATGTCTCCCTGAGAGTCGGGAACAGCTCTGACCAGAGAAAGAGAAGCGAGGGCGATTAGTGTGAATCTGGTCTTTCCTGTTGCTGCGGTGGCGGCCAGCGCAAGTGCCGACGGGCCGGCTCATTTGTACAGAGATGAACCATCGCCTCCTCCTATTGCTTTGTCCTCATGCAACCGGGCAGGTCTCAACACCAGGCTGAGCCAGGCGGGCAAGGGCTACCAGGCTGCCCGGGTGGTCAGCCAGAAATAGAAGGAGCAAGCCCAGCAAACCCGACATCCAAGCTCCCACGTTCAGAGTGTCCCTGGTCCCATGGGGAAGCCGGGGACCCCGTGCACCGGGCACACACGAAGACCGGCAGCAGCCAGAGGTGTGCGCACCCCTGGTTCCAGGGGCATCGGGGCCTCTGGGTGCTCCCTGGGGAAATGAGGACCCTGATGTACCCCTGCGCGGAGGTGTCATGAGGGACAGAGTCTACCCCAGCCCCAGGCCCAAGGCAGGAACCGAAACAAGTTTATGTGTTCAACTGAGTCTGAGCAGTGCTCTCTTCAGTCTTGAGCCTTATTTCCCAGAGTCCATGCTCTCTGGTGATTTGGAAGAGAAAGAGGGATAGGGAGAGAGAGACAGACAGAGACAGAGAGATGGGGAGATGGAGACAGGAAAGATCAGAAGAAATGGAGGGGACGGGAAAGGTGGGGAGGGGACAGGAAAGGAAGGGAAGGGAAAGGAGGGGGGTAGGAAGAGGGAGGGAGAGAGGAGGGAAGGGGTAGAAGGGGGGAAGGGGGAGGGGAAAGGAGGAGTAGGGGAAGGGAAAGAGAAGGTAAGGGAGGGTTGGGGGAAGGGAAGGGAAAACCAAAGAAAGATAGGGCTTTGTGTGGTCTGACAAGTTGGGGAGCTGCAGGGTCAGATAAAACTCCATGCACTGTTATGCTGCAGACCTTCTCTGTGCCCTTAAGACACGGGCTAGCCTCATAAATCTCCCAAAGGAGGCGGCGTCTGCAATACCCAGTGGAGCACTTCCCCACACACGTCCTTCAAGGCACACACTGAAACGCACTGTCACATGGCCCTGGATGCCCTGACGGGCCCTGCCCACCTCTTGGGTGAACCTCGGCCCCAGAGGGACAGGAAAGAGCCTGCTCCTATTGCCTGGCATACCCAACGTGCCGTCCTGGCTGGGCCACTTGGAGCCAGGCCATCTCAAACATTTCGGCTGGGTCTCTGTGGACAAGATGCCTAGCTTCTCTCTGGGCCTCAGTTTACTCATCAGAAAAAAATGAAATAATGAAACCCTGCCCCTCAGGAGGCCTAAGAGGGGAAGAATTGTGCTCCTGGACATGAATATAAGTGAGAAGCTTGCCCCTTGAACACGACCATCCCCTCTTAGAGCCTCCCCACGTGCCTCGGCAGTCCACGGAAGGGTGCCAGCCAGTGACAAAGAGAAGCCCCTTCACCAGGACTCCCACCTCCTTCTTTCTAGAAAGACCAAGGTGGTACTGAACCCAAGAAACCAAAACTGGTCTCTCATCTTGGCTGGAACCTGGGTTTCTCCATCTGTCAAATGGGTCTTCAGCATCCTCCCTCCAGGGCTGCAGAGATGACAAGGACAGGAAAGGAGAGCTCAGTCTGCCAGCTGCAGAGCGTGCAAGCGTCCAGGAAGGAAATGGGCATTTTCCAAGGGGGGGTTCTGGGAGCCTTGCAGGCATCTCACATCCCACCTGGAGGCACCCACGGACCCTCAGAGTGCTCACCCTGTGGCCAGGAAAGGGGTACAACTCAAGGACGGAGACCATCACTCATGAGGAAATAAATGAGAGGAGAAGGTGGTCTCACAAACGAGAACGGATGACTCATCAATCAATCCAGAAATGAGGCCAGGATTTATGGCAAAGTCCTTTCTCCCCCCCGGGAGAATCTTCCACATTTCATAATTCAGCATGTCCTCAGGGCCCTCCAGATGGAACCAGAAACAAGTTCAGTCCTGAGCAGCATGGCCCCACAGCTTACGCACAGCGAGACAGCCACTCTGAGCCCTGCAGGTGACCGAAGGAGGCCCCAAAGGGCACCGGGAAAGAATTACAACAGGAAGTTTAAATCCAAGCACCGCAGCTTAGAAGCTAAAGACTCCGTTTTCTCACGGTCAAGAAGGTGTTGTTGGCTTGACAGGAGGTAAACGCAGGCGCGCCCCACATGGTCACCTCCCCCAGCTTGGAAGCCAGGGGCTCCAATCCCGGTGCTGAGCCTCGCAGGGAAGCTCGATGGGCCCATCAAAGGGCTTGGCAAACCACTTAGGCGTTTCCAGGAAAAAAGGGAGCCCAGCTTGAGGCCATGGAAAGCACGGTCCCCAATGTTGAGTCAGCCTTGAGTCATGAGCTAAAAACACGCTTTTGCCAATTACAGCTCTCGGCAGCCATAATTAATCCAGGGCTGATGAAAACTGTGTTTTTCACTCAACAGAGGAGGGTACTTCAGGTAATTAGGCATAACCTCATGTATTTGTAATTTGCCTTTCACATGAGCTCTGGTCGCCCTGTCCGGGCGCTACCTTCAAAAAAAACTTACACCAACATTAACCAACAAGATGTGTCTGATTTCAAAAGATTACCCTTCGCCCTTAAGTATGTTGAGTGCAAAACGCTAAATACACAAACCCTTAATTGGTTTTTTCCAATCCACCTCCGGGAGCCTCTCCCTCTTAAGAGAACCTCTGTACATGGGGTATGGAGCCACCTTGCATTTGCTGATAATTCTGCTCTGAGCTGATCCCAGAGCAACACATTCTGTGGGCTGGGAAGAAGTGGAGATGTTGTGTCTTAATCTGTCATTCATTCATTCATTTGTTCACCGCACCGCTCCAGGAAACCCGCTCTGCTCTGGGCTCTGGGCTGAATAAGGAACTGGGGACCCAGCTTAAGAAATTGTGGCTGGAGGTGGTAGCGACCAAGACCCATCACTTCCTTCTACAGATGGGAGCCCTAAGGTTAATGTGCCCAAGTTCACCGGGAAGTTGATGGCAGAGCAAGGAAGAAAAGCCAGGTCCATGGCTCCCAGGAAGCTCGGGAGGTCATAGAAGTCCCAGCTGTGACTTTCCCTCTTGTGGGAGGCAAAGGCAGCCCCTCCAGCTTCCCCGGGGCACACGGAGATCTCCAGGTATGTCTCAAGGTAGGCCAGGTGGCTACTTGCAGAACACGGTCTTCCCTGCCAGGCCCTGCCCAACTGCAGGACACTCCCAGAAGAGGTTCCCCTGGTTCCCATGACTCAGGTGGCTCTCCCAGGACAGCTCCATTCTTCACACCGTGCTGATGTTGCAATGCCCAGCCAGATGAGGCAAGCGGGACCTTTGGTGTCTGCTGAACATTTCCCGAGAGCCCAGGGGAAATTGCCAACAGCCAGAATTCCTAGTGGCTGACTCCCAGCTCTCCCAGGTCTCTACCTCGGACTTTCTCCAACATCGAAACCCCCTTTCCTCCTTTTTTAATTTATCAACCTCTACCGAGAAATGGGAATAGAAATAACATCTGTGCTGGCTGAGCACCACCATCTGGGGAGTGAGGGGAAGAAGGGATGTTGTGCGCCCATTTTACGCATAAGGAAACCAAGGAGCGTGACCTTAAGGGATTTCCCAAGGTCACCCAAGCAGTGAGGGCACCTTTGGGTCTGGACCCAAAGGACACCCCAATAATAACAGTAATACTACCACCGACTAACTGCGGGCATGTACTTATGCTGGCACCATACTCAGCACCCAATCCTCCCAGACCACACAGAGAGGGGAGCGGTGCTCAAACCTGGGCTCTGACATACAGGGACGCCCCACTGCTGGGCGGCACCGCCACGTCCAGCCCTGAGCCCAGAGTGCAGGTTGTATGCTGGGCACATCACTTCTCCTCTGGGAGCTTCACATTTCCACCTGTGAAATGGGACCAGGACAGCTCCCTCAGGCTACAGGAGCTGAGAGCACGCTGTGAGCATTCTGACGCTTCTCTTTCCTTCTCTACCTCCAAACCCATGGCTTGCTGGTCACATACATTCCCAAAGCCTGGGTTGGTACACCAATCCCACAGACACAATGAAAAGCAGCTCCTCTGTGAACGCAAACACCATGCTGTGAGCCTGAAGGCAGGCGGCCAAGCCCGCAAGCCCCTTCCCTGCGCTGGGCCCACAGATCTCTCCTGTGATCGAGGGCCCTGGATTGAGAGTGATCACTCGTGTCCCTTCTACTTTAACCATGTTATGGTTCTAAAATTCAAAAGTTGTTTTTAAGTTACTTATTTCCTGATTTAATAAGTCAGGGGTATAAATGTATTCACTTCCCCCTCTCAAAAAAAGACAGGAAATCTTTTACTGACACCTATGATATGCCTGAAAAAAACTCAGTATGTCTTAGATAAATCCATTCATTCACTTCCCTAATGTGTGTATTCCCTCACAAATAAGTGAATCTATGGGTGGGTGGACGGACGGACAGATGGAGGGATGGACAGATGAGTGGATGAATGGATGGATGGACAGATGGAGGGACAGATGGAGGAAGGAATGGATAGATGGATAGTTGGATGGACAGATGAAAGGAAGGAAGGATAGATGGATGGAAGGATGGATGGATGGATGGATGGATGGATGGATGGATGGATGGAAGGATGGATGGATGGATGGATGGATGGATGGATGGATGGATGCACAGATGGATGGAAGGACAGATGGATGGACAGATGGCTGGCTGGCTGGACAGCTGCATGTCCTATGCCCACAGCGTGGTGCTCTGACGGATGTGCACCCTGCATCAGGCACACGGATCCCCAAGTGGCACTCTCACAACCACAGGACACCCTCTCTGGCTCTCACCCTTGAGCAAGCCTATGAAGGTCTCTGAACCTTCATTTCCTTCTTTATAGAATGGAGCCACTGTTGCCTATTTGAACCAATGGTTGTGCAGATTCAAAGGGAGTGCCTTGCCTGTAAATACACAGGCGCTCCCACCATTATTATTTATTTTCTCATAAATAGCTGTAATTCACAGCAGAGGGTAAGCACATGTCAGAGAAGGCGAGGCAAGGCATGGTGGTGACCAAAAGACATAACCTCCACCCCTTCTTTGTTGAAGGGTGGGTAGCATCTGAGCAGTCTGCATCAGGTGGGACTCGTAGATGTAGCAGCAGGAGTAGGGGTCTTTCAGGATGGGGGGCCAGCAGGAAGGACAAATGGAGGGGAGAAATTGAGGGTCAGGACAGGAGCGGCTGTATCCCCTATTCCCTCCACCAAGGGGAACACGGACGGCTCAGGCCACCGTGTGTTTGCCCGCATGGCCAAGGGGAGCGGCTGAAGTGGGAGACATTTACCCCTCGGGAGGAAGTGAACAGCCCAGTCGCGCAGAGACATGAATCCCAAGGTAAGAAGCCAGGGTTACTTTTAAGCCACAGAGCCATAAACGATTTTGACCAAGAAAGTGTAGTAGTGAAAATAGGCTTTACAAAGATACACTTCACGGTGGTGTGAACGAAAGATTTGATCCAGGAGGGACCTGGGGAGAGGAGCGGGGTGGGGTAGAGGATTCCAGGTAAGGGAAGAACGGAGCACAGACACCATGGCTGTGGAAGGAACGCACGGATGAAAAAGCAGTTGTGGGTGTGACCAAAACAGGCCGCCGGTAGGGCGGCGGGCAGGAGACCCCCCCCCCCCGAGCACTGCCCAAGGCCAGGTTCCGGGCCAGCCAAGGAGGAGCTGGGTGGGGAGGCAGACGCTGAGCTCAGGGTGGGCACGTGTTCTGAGCTGCAGGTGGGACACACAGGTGTCCCATTCTCGCCAGCAGCGGAAATGTGGGACAGTACCCGCAGTTGGAGAAGAAGGCTGGAGACGGTGGGGTGCTGCCGTGTGTCCGCCCCGAGCCGGGAGCTGGTATCATCAGCATCCCTGGGGCAGAAGTCAAGGCAGCCCGGGGTTGGGGGGAGACAGGCCCCAGGGAAGCACCCAGGCCTGGGTCAGGGAAGTGACACTCAGCCTTGACTTGGACACTAACCAGCCTTTCCTTCCAACCTCTAAAGTAACGATATTTTATTTTACAATAAAAATGGTGTGTGTGTGTGTGCTATGTACTACTTTTAAGACCCTCTACAGACCTCATGGTCTGGTTGCAAAAAAAAGGGACATCTATGGTTTCCTTCGTATCAGGGCTTCTCAGCCTTGGCAATGCTTCCAGTTTGAACCAGATAATTCTTTGTGGCGGGATGTGGCGTCCTGTGCGCTGCAAGGCATTCTGCAGCCTCCCTACCTCTCTACTAGATGCCAGAAACGGCCCCTTCCCCAAGTGGGACAACCAAAAAAGTCTCTGGACGTTGTCAAATGTTCCTAAGGGGGACAACATCACCTCCAGTTGAAAACCACTGTCCTATAGTAAGAGACACTTTCAAATCCAGGCCCTCAAGCTTTGCACCTAACACACATAAGATTTTTAAGAATTAAGAATAACAGTGGCACCTGGGTGGTGCCATCAGTGAAGCATCAACTCTTGGTTTCAGCTCAGGTCGTGATCTCAAGGTCATGAGATAGAGCCGCACATCCCGGTCCACATTCAGTGAGGAGTCTGCTTGAGATTCTCTCTGCCCCTCCTCCTCCTTCCCCGGCATGCCCACGTGCTCTCTCTAAAATAAATAAATCGAAAGAAAGAAAGAGGGAGAGAGGGAGAGAGAGAGGGAGGGAGGAAGGAAGGAAGGAAGGAAGGAAGGAAGGAAGGAAGGAAGGAAGGAAGGGGGGAGGGAGGGATGGAGGGAGGGAGGAAGGAAGGAAGGGGGGAGGGAAGCAATAATCACAGCAAGGGCTTTGCAGTCAGACCCCAAGAAGGAGCTGCTCTACGCTCCCCAGCTGGGAGGCCTTTGCCAAGTGGCTGCAGCTTTCCCCTGCCTCAGGGTGTTCATCTGTAGAATGGGAAGGAGGAGAACAAAATGTCCCAGAGGAGGGACTCTCACCAACACAGAGGGTCAGAAAGACGCAAGGCCTTCCCCGGGAGGGTCTGGGCCAGGAAGCTGCTACCGTTTTCTGGCTGCGGCGCCCGGTGACTCAGCTGGCGGGGATGCTACCACTTACAAAAGCGGGTGGACCTGGGTGAAGCAAGAGCTGAAACCTGAATGAAACGCAGAGAGGTGACCCGAGCCCGGACTGACGGACGGAGGGGCCTCACTTTCTAGAAATCTGCCTTCCCCAGCACAGTTGCATCACGTGTGTTAGAGGGCCTAGGGGCTTCAGTATGCCTGGGTTTCGCTTGTCAGGAGGCAGCCAGCAGGGAGGGGCAGAGGGCCAGGGAGCTTCCAGGCCATTCCATGGAGCTCAGCCAGGCCCCGGGAGGCCTTGGGAGGGCGGCAATCCTGGGCCGTCACAGCCCTTCTTGGGAAATTGCTTGGCCAAGTGCACGTGGTCCAAGGCAGGTATTTTCAGGCGGGTGGGAGTGGGTGTTGGCAGGAAGGAGCTGGCCGGCAAGAGAGTCATAGGATTGCAAAACGAGGAGGCGCCTGAGCAACCGTCCACTTCGCTAGTGGCCAAACTCGGGCCTGGAGCCAGCACAGCATCCTGGAGACACCCGGAGAGCTCATGTCATGCTCACTCGCCCACGAGGAAACAGAGACCAGAGAGGCAGAGTCACTCTCCTGAGAGCTCAACCAGTCAGGGAGGCCCGTGAAATTTGCACCCATGTCTTCTTGACTTCCCAGCCAGTACCAGTTCCCGGGCATCTCTCAGCTTCATGGAGGGATTTGGCTGGAGCCATCCCCTGAGCTCGCACCGAGTCCCAGGTTAAAGAGTTTTTGACTAAAAGCCTGATCCTGTAATCCCAGCTGGCATCTGACCACCCTCTACTGGTCCATGCACAAGGGAAAAAGGCGCTTGGTAGCATGGCCAGTGGGTCCGGTCAAGACGCAAGGCACATTAGAGTCATTAAAAATCATTAGGATGGTTGGGCTCTGAGGTCAGAAAAGCAGGATAAACACACTCCGGAGGAACGAGTTCTGCCCTTCCCCACAGCTGCTCCCACTCACCCCAGCCCGGCACCCAGACAGCCAGGCTCCCGAGAACCTGCCCCTGGGCTCCGGCACAGCTCTGCCGCCTCTCCAGGCAACATCTTCAAAAGCACGTTGGAGATCTGCTCGGTTCTTTCACAAACAGACCACCCAAAGGGCCACCCAAAGAAGCGTCCTTGGGTCAGCTTCCTCCGAGGAGCCCCCGGGGCCCACTTCCCCATCTGTCGTGCTGGGATGCAGGAGGAGTGAGGCGCTTTCCCTGTGGGATGTATCGGCCCTGTCTGCTGTCACAAGACACCATCAGCCACTAAAGTGTGGGAACTGCATCTCGTAACAGTGGCTGCTCCCATTCTCTCCGTGCACCAGGCCTCTTATATGCGGAATCTTTAACCCCCACCAACAATCCTGCAAGGGAAATATTATCCTGATTATGCAAACGGCACGCCTGGGGGCTGCAGAGTGGTAATGACTTGCCCAAGGTCACTGTGAGTAAATTCCGGGGACCCACACACCTGAGTTTGCCCCACCCACAGCTCCAAGGGCCCTCCCTACACCCGCCCTCCCACGGAGTGGGCGTTGACTACTTGGTTGCAGAATAAGTGAAGGAGTGAGTAAATGAATCAAATAAATTTGAAAACTTAAATTGCTTTATTTGCGTTTTCAAAAAGGAGTTCATGAGTGCGGCTGTGAGGAAGCAAACAGACTGTTGATTAAATAGTCTCCTGGATTTCTGAACTCAGTGAAAACAATCTCGAAATAATTTTGTGACTTTTGGCCCATTCTTAACACAACAAAAACATTTTAATTGAAGTTGATTCCTAAGCCAACTTTTCTTTCCTGAGAGACGGGGAGTCATGTTCACTGATCGGCTGCTATGGATACATATGACCCTCTCTACGTCAGCCCGCTGGACCTTCACGGCCACCCAGCAAATGGGCATTGTTACCAACTTCCGGAGGAGGAGACTGAGGGTCAGAGTGGTTATTTGACTCTCCTGAGGGCGCACAGGGAGGTGAAGCCAGGAAAGTCAAAGGCCAGAACTGTGTGTGAGTCCACACCTGACCCTCAACCCTGTCCACAAATACCCTGTCGCTCCAGGCGAGCTTTGCCCCCTAACTTCGCAATTTGCAAGCGGGACATTCCAGCATCACCCATGAGCCGGTGGGCCTTCTACATGTGAGCTCGGGACACCAGAGAAGCAAAGACACCTGAAATAAATAGAAAGAACCCAAAAGTCTAGAAAGAAGCTGTTTAGTTCTCAGACTTCAGGAACGTTTAGTGTTATGAGAAAAAAAAAAAGTCTCTTGTGGTTTTAGTATCAACTACTGAATGGCAGGTGGCGGGTGGGGAGGAGATCTAAAACTTTGTGGTATTTAGGGCCACTGTAGCCAGCCTTGCCTCTCCGAACAAAGGGGCCTTCCCCCACAGAGAAGTTTCCAGTGGAGGAAGGGAGCCCCCGACACTCAGTTCTTGCAGAAGGGTCTGTCTGCCTCGGATCTGGGCACCCAAGCACAACCACTGCATGAACCCAAACCAGGCGATACAGACCCTGTGCCACCCCCACTTCTGCACCAGGACCTGCAAAGGGAGCCCACAGAGCCCAGCCGCCAGCCCCCGAGCCCAGCCCTGTGGCCTATCAGGCGAGTTCTCGGCAAGCGGCCATCCCAGCGGCTGCTGGGACCTGGCTACTCCCTCGTGTGCACTTGGAGTCACTGCGCAAATTCCCAGCCCTGGAACCGGACAGACAATCCCCTGTGTCTTGCCACCTTCCTACCCTGGCTGCCAGGCCCGGCCCAGTCTCGGAGATGCTGAATAGGCCATTTGTAGTGAGATCAAAGGGCCACCTGTGGGAAGCACCCCACGGCCTGGAGCAGGCCCAGGCTGCGTCCTGCCCCAGTGTCTGCCTCCGGCCTGCCAGACCCCGGGCTTTCCCACCTTGGCCAGGGCATCTCTCCACCCCCTCCTCCTACTCACGTTTCCCTTTCTAACAATGCCTAACCGCCTTCCTCAAATGCCATGTGCTCACAGGTCTCCACACTTCCCCGTTTGCTGTTCCCGTTGGGCATGCCCTTCCTTGCCTTCTGTGCCCAGATAAGACTCAGGCACCATCTCGGGCAGGATTCCTACCCCAGCTCCTCAGGGTGGTCCAGGGCTCCGAGAGCACAGGGCACGCTCCATCACCACTGCCCAGTGCCCCCAGCCTCGCTGGGCAAGGCAGTCCCGGAGGGCCCCCCATCTGTGAGTAGCCCCGAAGTCCTGGGCACAGCCCTCATGGGTTGGCACCAAACACTAACGGACTGAGGCAGGAGGCAGAGAATACCGCCAGCACGTTCTCCTCCAGACAGAGAGAGTGAGTAAAGAGAGAGGGAATGGGCACTGCTTGCAAACGTGTCTGGAAACAAATTTAGATACAACATGGGGCGCCTGGGTGGCTCAGTCGGTTGAGCACCTGACTCTTGATTTCGTCTGGGGTCATGATCTTGGGATCACGGGATTGATCGAGCCCCGTGTCAGGCTCCGCACTCAGCGGGGAGCCTGCTTGTCCTTCTCTCTCTGCTCCTCCCCCAGCTCATGTGTTCGCTCTCTATCCCCCCCCAAATAAGTAAATAAATTTAAAAAAAAAATTTTTTTTAATTTAGATGCAACATTTAAAATGGAAATCCACCCTGACCCGGCCCTGCTCCCGCCCAGTCCAGCCACACTGCTCCTCGCAAGGACCGCTGCCCACTGGGCTGCTTCTGCTGGTGCCCCTCCAGTCCACGCAGAAAGCACGTCATCCAGCAGAACGCCAATCTGGTCACGTCACCCACCCCCAGGGAAAACGTGCCGCAATCCCTCCCCAGCGCTTTTGAGGAACACACAGAGGCTCCACCGTGGCCCAGAAACCTGAAATCCAGCAATCCTGATCCCCATCTCTTTGGCACTGAGGCATATGGCTTTTCCTGCTTTTCCATCTTCTTTCTCACTTTCTTTCCTGAGTCACTGATGCGGTCCCATGATATCACCGAGCCTCTGGCAGACAGAACAAGCCCGGCCTCGCCCTTTCGTAACTGTCAGGTGGGGCGAGAGTGTAGACAGGTGGTGAGTGGACATCTGGCCCGGGATGACTGGTGTGCTGGATAATTTCCTCAGCCCATCCCATACCTCTCTGGCCCCCCAACACTCTCCACACCAGCCACGACGCCCTCCTTCAGTCCCTCCTGCCACAGGCCCTTTGCACATGTTGTTCTCTCCTCTTGGGATGTTCCCACTCAACTTTGTTTTCTTACCTTCAAAGCTTTGCACGTGGCTTTCCCTAGCAGGAAAGACCTCACAATTACTGGCATCCCAGCTCTTACATGCTTTGATAAATGACTGGTTCCCTCACCGGAATGAAAACTCCGTAGGGACAGCACTTACACTGTCTGTCTACAATGGTAGGCACATAGAGCTGTTTAATGCCCCCATGTGCATGAATTGCTGCCCCACCTTGCAGACTCTCTCTGTGGAGTCAACTCTCAGAGATTCTGGAAGGCTTTAATGCACTGATCACCCCCATCTTGTCTGTCTCTTTCCCCTGTGAACTCCCAGAGGTAGGGAGCATGACGAGTCCACCTGCTTCCCTGCAGCCCAGAGCATGAAACTTCACCCACTGGAGATGCTCCCTGAGGTTGTTCTTGAACAACTGGAAAAGCAGCGGCTGCTGTGCCAAGGGGTCCCCGCAGCCTCGAGACTCCATCCTTGCGCACTGCCCAGAACCCCCTCCCCCACCAGACCTGGCCCTTTCTGCCTCCTTCCGTTTTCCTTTGGCCCTGCCTCCGCTCCCCCTGTCCCAGCTTTTCTGAAAATGCAAAATCTCAACTGAGTTGGAAGTGAATTGTGGCTGGTCAGGCCCAGGACGGAGGGAGACCCTCTCTCCTCCTCGGAAAATATGTGTTTGCTTCTTGGCAGAAATGCAAATCTCCTTGGACTAGTCCCTTCACCCCACCTCCTGCTGGCCCCCCAGCCCTCACCCTGCAAGACGGAGAACATGGTTTTAAGAATGAGACATCAAATCCCATGTCAAAGGCTGCCTGCTCCTGGAAGGGCTTTGGGATCCCTGGAGGGAGGAGCAGATTGCTCTGGGCCCCCCTCCCCTCGCTGTATCATCACCTCTTCCTGTCCCGTTCTGTTGGGCACTGTGCTCTGTCATAGGCCGGTGGCCCTGCACCACGCTTGCTCCTTCAGGCATGGAGTGTGACCTCTTTCTCTTTATGTCCTTCTGTTCATTTAACAAACCGGGCCTTTATTCTGTGCCGTGGCCTGGCCTGGAACTGCAGACACAGAGGTGAATAAGACAGTGTCCTCCAGTAGCTGTGCTGAGCGAGAAGTCGGGCAACCCCCCCCTTCCACACGACATGATAGGGCCTCTCATAGTGCTGGTCCTGGGCCGTGAAAGCAGAGAAGCTACTGAGCCAGCCCCAGAGGGACATACAGGGTGGGAAACAATTCTTAGAGGAAGTAACATCTGAGTGGGGTTTTGAAGGATGTGTAGGAGTCTGTGAAGCCATTAAGAAGGGAAAGTACAGACCAAGATTAGGAAAAGATGCCAAGTAGTTCAGGCTAGTTATAAGCAGCCTGGGACAGTCCCACCACATGAGGAGTCCCATAAAGCATGTTAGGAAATTGGTTTTTTCTTGTTTACATTCCCAAGGCTCCAGAGTAGGTCAGGACCAATCCCCAGGACCCAGAGTGTGCTGAGAAAGTAGATAAGTGCTGTCCATTTCAGTTGACTCTCCTCCCTGCTGTCCCTGCCCCTCCCTGGAGTATAAGTTTCTGCTTCCCAAGGTCCATATACGTGGGTATATTTTTGCACGCCCCTACAGCAATTTATGCGTGTGACACTCACTCCATATGCGCCTTCACCAACAATTGCACGACGTGCTGGGTTTGGCAAAGTACTTGTGATAATAGCGGTAATGCGTAGCTTTCACCTGCCCGGAGCCTGGTAACCGGTAACGCACCGAGCACGCCGCAGCCACTCCTCACCTGACACCATCTGACGTAACACCAGGTGGCCTGGGCATTGCCATCTGTCTTGCCGGTGAAGAAACCAGAGGTCAGGGCAACTTGCATGTCCGTCTGCCGTGTGACACGACACTTCTGCATCGGCTCCCGTACCACGGTTGTGTCAGCTGAGGTCACATGCCATGGCCCAGTAGAGAACAGCTCATTCAGGAAAATCCCCAAGGCATGAAGACCTGGTTTACTTGGCAGTGTTTCCAGCTGAAGAGGGAAGGATGTGCACTCATTTCACCCCTGGGACCCCGTCCATGGTGCCTCCTCCAGGAACCAAGTGGCCAACCTGCTCCTCTATCCCCTTCCACCCCAGCTCCCTCCCCTCGGGCTGCTAAGGCTCAGTGGGGCTTCGTCTGCCAAGGTCCCAACCACCAGGAAGGGCCTGGTACCCACTCGCACACTCCCTGTGCTGCCCTGGCCTGGGGATGCGACCTGCCCGCCACCTGCCAAGAGCTTGTGAGGTGAGAATAAAGGAATCAACGTCGGCCCCCACCCCACCCTCCATCCCTGCCAGGGGTCAGCTCCACTAGGCCTGGGCTCAAAATACAAGGCTGATGGGAACCAGGTGGGGTGCACTGAGAACACAGTCACAGAAGACCCCCTGAGCAGCGCTAACCCCCGGAGAACTTGCAAGTGTTAGTCCTCAGGCTCTGGCCCGCGTTCGGCCTTTGTGCGATGGGGTCACCAGGTGTTACCCCTCATCCCCTCTCCCCATGCCCTATCAGTTAATGAGTTCTGGCTTTTCTCTGGCCAGAACGTCGGAACCTCTCCCTCAATTCTCTTCTCCTCCAACCCTGCAGCGGCCCCCAGCGTCCTGACCCTCATTAAGTCCCCACGTAGGCCAGCACAGTAACCCCTAATGGCTCCCCAACCTCCCCCCAGTCCTTCCATCCTGCCATATTACCCTTCCCAAAACATGGCCCTGCTCCCATCACACATTTCAGCGGATGCTCACGTCCTATGGTATCGACTCTTTCACCAGCAAGGAATTGAACCAGACACTCCCGCCACTGCCCAGGGCACCCACCCACCACAGAGGCCGGCTCCTCACTTGTGCTCGCCACCGGCACGCTCCCACCACCCCAGCTCCGCCAGTCTGAACCTGTCCACCCTACAAGGCCGTCTCAAAGGTTACATCCTCTAGGAACCGCCCCTTGGTCACTTAGGAGCACCTGATACAAGCTAGAGCCCGCCCCGTCGTCTATCTCAGAGCCACTCTGTCCCTGCAGCTCACTTCCCTCTGCCGCCCCCCCCCCCATCCACCTCAGGTCTCCTCCTGTGAGAGCAGGAGGCTGACCTGCGGGGACTGACAGGCCTTCTGGGCCCCCGGATCCCTCCCTGGGACTCACCGCAGGTCACTGCACCCCCACCCCTACCCTCAGCCCCGGGTCTCCTCCTCGCCTCGGCACGTGGCTAGGTGCTGCGTTATGCCGTAGGCTTTCCCTCTGCCCTGTTCACCCAATTACAAGACGCTACATCTGTTAGAGTCCCCTCAAATGACCCAGTTTGAGGGTGCCCTGTTTCCTTCCAGGGCCTAACCAATACACATCCTGTATCAAAACAGCCTTGTTCAAACAGCCTCGTCAAATGGGCCATCTAAAATGTCCCACCTCTCTCGGGTAGATAGTGCCATTTCTCCGTCCAGGAGGTGCTCCGGGGCACCTCCTCCCCAGAGAAACAATTTCCTAGGCCCCTGAGAAATCCAGGTGCGACCTCAGCTTCTGCGGAAGCCAGAAGCCGCCGTTGTCTGGAAGCAGGAAAGCAAGGTTGGCCCAGTGCTATTGGGGACATTGGAGCCGGTACCCTAGCAAGGACAGGGACGTGTGAGGGTCCCCAACGCAATGCTAACCCCTGGAAGACACTTCTGCAGACCCCCCGAGTGGTGGAGGGGACGCCTGCAGGGAAGGTAGAAGAGTAAAAGGGCAGAGGTAAGAATGTCCCTGACACGTCCCCAGGCGCTCGTGAGCAGACAGAACACCTGAGGGCCTGAACCCCGCCCCACCCCCACTTAGTGCCTCAAGGGAGCCGTGGGAAACGTGTTTCCAAAGATCCCCAGATGATTCTGATAAGTAGCCGGGATGGGTGAATACATGACTCAAAATTCCTACCAACTCAGAGTATACAGGTCTATGATCCAAGAATAATCAAATTCAAAGAGGATTCCAAGTCCTGATTCCACTCTGGTCCTTGGAACAGCCCAGAGCAATTTGACAGGAGTATGTCATAACCACCTAGAACCTTCTTGGTTTTCCCAGCCACTCTGCACTCCGAAGATGCTTGCCCCAAACTCAGACTTCGTGAAGATCAAAGGTTCCGTTTCCAAAGAGACACAGACCTAATTGCGGCACCTGACCCATCTGGGGCATTAGTTCCATTTAAGTTCTGTGAAACAATAAATACGTGTTTGAATTAATACCAATATTTATTGGGGTTTAGCAAGAATCCACACTGGTGTATATCTCTGAGTTTTATCTACATGTCCCTTATAGAGTTATTAAAACACCAAAATATAATTTTAATAATCAGTGGGATTTTAATTAACGCACAATAATGATTCCCATTCAATTGGACTCCTCACATTCAGAAAGTAATTACTCATTCACGACACTTAATTTGAAGTGTTACCACAGATTTGTATCTCCTGAAGCCACAAGAAGTTAGATCACCATGTTTCTTGTTAGAACTTAGAGAGCAAGTTCACTTCAGAGAGAGAATGAAGACCAGGTTCCAAGGGAGGAGGAAAAATTGGAAAGAGCCGGGAACCAGCTGGGTGGCCTCAGAAGGAGACGAGTGTGGTCTCGGGAGTGAGAACACCACCCGGCGTTCACCAACACAACAGATTTCGGCAGCATGGCCCAGCATGCTCCCCCGTACCCTGCCCAGGGGTCCAGAGTGTTGAATACCTCCAAGGATGGACAGCTCATTACCGTAGAAAGAAAGGCGCCCTGTATAACCTTGGAAAATCCCTTCTCCTCTCCAAACCTCCATTTTCCCACCTGCCAAGTGGGAGGAATAGAGTCTGGTCAGCCTACTGCCTTGTTGCCACAAGTCTCGTGAGCACCTGGCTGGGAGCTTGTCTCTGCAGACACAGGTCTATTCAGACGCTCGAGGTGTTGAAGATTCACCTTGGAAACATTCTAGTGCCGTCATTCCCAAGGACATTGGCAGAGGCTTCCCAGGCATGGGGTCCATGGAGAGAGGCAGACGCTCTGATGACTGGGGCACCTCTGGAGGTCAGGCCATGGGCAAGACTGCCTTCAGGATCGCTGGGCCGCCTCCACCCTCCCCAGCACCCCCACCTCAGTGGCCTCTCCCACCGGCTCTGTACGGCACCCCTCCCAACCACAGCCCAGTGTCAGGAAACATGGCGGCTCCAGGTGCAGAATGAATAGAGCTGAGCCCCTGGCCTTGCCAAGGTGGAGTCACACCAGAGCTACAGGAGAGAGCCCGCTTCCCAGGAAGCCCTTAGAAATGTGAGCAGGGGTGAAAAGGAGTGCTGGACAGGGGATGGCCTCTGCAGGAGGGCTCAGGATAGAGAGCAGGTACACGGGCCACCCACACCCCAGCAGTCAGAGGATAGTCTCACTTCGAGTATGCTACCCCCATCTCCAGGGAAGATGATTATTTTATTTTTTTTAAGATTCATTTATTTATTTGAGAGAGTGAGGGAGGAGAAGGAGAGGGAGAATGTCAAGTAGAATCCCCACTGAGCACGGAGCCCGATGTGGAGCTTGATCCCAGGACCCTGAGATCATGGCTGGAGCAGAAATCAAGTGTCAGCCGCTTAACCAACTGAGCCACCCAGGCGCCCCAGAAGATGAATATTTTAAATGAGGTAGAGATCGCTCCACCAAATCCTTCCCACCTGTACGAAAAGCATCCCCACACTGACCACTCGGTGCCAAGGTCCCGGGGGGCACCTTACTTGCTTCTGAGCAGTGGGTCTCAACCTGGGGATGATTTTGGCCCCTAAGGTACATGAGGCCCATGTATGGGACATTTTGGGGTACACCTCAGGGGTACCACTGGCATCTGCTGGCAAAGGCAGCAATCCCACAAAGCACAGGACAGCTTCTTGGCCCCAACAAATACTTGTCGCACCCCAAACGCCAAGGGTTCTGAGATGGAGAAGCCCTAGGCTGGATCCATAGCCCCATTTCATTAGTCAATAGACTCGGTATGGCAGACATTGTTCGCACGTGGCCCCATTTGATTTTACCCATTAGTATCTCTAGTCTCTAGATGAGGAAGCCGAGGCCCCGACCGTTAATTGCGTGTCGGCAGTTGCACGGAGAGTTGCAGAGCTACACTAATCCCTGATCTGTCTGCCTCCTGAGACCTTCAGAAGACACAATGCCACACCCCCAGGCTGGATGCAGGAGGCATCACCAACACCAAGGCTCTCCCTCAGACCTAGAACTTCTAGCCCCGCGCAGACTCAAGCCAAGTAAATCCAGGCAACATCTCGTATGACTTCATGATTCACTGTAAACACAAACCTCAGGCCACTGGGGGTTGAATGTTCTCCTGAGATTTGCTGTGCTGACCCCATTTGCAGTGGAACCTGCTTTCCCCTAGTTTTGACCCCCACAAAGATGACAAAGCCTATATGTTTAGACAGTTACTACTGTTGAGAAATGCACACTGAACACACATGGAAAAGCCAGCTCCTGGGAGGCTCTCAGGAAGCGGGTGATCCCTGTGAACTCCAGCAGGTGAATTTGGCTATGAGGCACAAGAAAATTCTATACTGTTTATCTTCAAGGGTTGGCCCAAAACCAGGTGCCTCGGGGCATACATTTTTCTTATATTCTTCACAGTTTTGAAGAGCCCAAGGAAAGAAAATAACCACATTCATTAAGAACTGATTATCATTTCACTAACTGAAAGAGTTGTCTCCAACATACCCATGGGGCACATGGAAGGGGCCGGGGTTTTAGCGTGGGTAGGGGAGCTCGTGCATATTGCAGGTGAGGAAACTGAGGCATAGAGAGAAAGGATTCGCTCCAGGTGCTCAGTGGGTTACAGCAGACCCCTGATTCACAGGACATTCCAGAGCAAGGCTACCCTGACACAAGGCACACCCTAACATATTCTTACAGGAATTTTTTCTGGCCCAAAGCACTAAATAATGTCATGACCAGTCTCCAACTGAGGAGAGAGAAGGAGTGGAGACAAATATGGAAAAGTATTCCCTTTTCACAGCAATTTCGAGGACACTCTTCAGACTAATAGTGTTAAAGGGCCTCAAAGGGTGTCCAGTCCAATTCCCATCCACCCATCTTACAGCTGGGTAGAGTGAGATCAAGAATGGTAAAGTTTTGGGGTGCCTGGATGGCTCAGTCTGTTAAGCGTCCAACTCTTGATTTCAGCTCAGGTCATGATCTCAGGGTCCTGGGATCGAGCCCCATGTTGGGCTCTGTGCTCAGCAGGGAGTCTACTTGAGATTCTCTCTCTCTCCCTCTCCCTCTGCCCCTGCTCCTACTTTCTCCCTCTCTGTCTCTCTCAAAATAAATCAATCAATCAATCAAAAAAAAAAAAGAGTGGTAAAGTTTCTTGGGCGGATACATGGTCATGACCAAATGCCAGGTGCCCCAAAAGGAAATATTCACATAGGTAAACACAAGGGAGGTGACAGAGAAAGGGAAGAACAGAACTGATAATACAGAAACCAAATCAGTGAAATAGCGCATTGGCTGGGGAAATCCCCCATCACCATCACCCAAGAAGAGGATCAATAGACAATATGATGAGCAGCATGATAGAAGGCAAGAAAACTATCGTGGTGACACAGTATCTGTGCAACAGGAGTTCCAGACGGCCAAGGTCAGACAGAAGGTCAGCACTTGAGGACTAAGAGAAAAACAATTTTCCTGAGATGAATATCTCTCTTTGTGTTAAGTTTTAGTGTTGAAAGAACTAGACAAAATGAAAGAGTCCAATGCCTTAGTGATTTCTTTTTTGATCTAAAGGATGAAAAGAAAAAAATATATATTATACACAACTAATGAATCATCGAGCCTTACATCGGAAACCGGGGATGTACTGTATGGTGACTAACATAATATAATAAAAAATCATTAAAAAAAAAAAAAATATATATATATATATATATATATATATATATATATATATATATATATATTCTAGCATCCACACTAAGAAAACAATGATTTGGCACCAGAACTTTCCTCCACATTCCCAAATAACAGAACACGTCAGAGCATTCTCCATAAACTAAGAAAAAGAGCTAGTGGCCTAAGAATCTATCCCTGCCAAGAAACTGCTCATCAATGAAGTGAGAAAAAGGGATTTCTAAAAAGCAAGGGAGTTGAAGGTTTATCCCTCACCTGCCTTTGGAGAAGGAAAAAATGACCTTGAAAGAAATTCTCTAGATAACTAAAAATTCTATCAAAATGAACAAAAGCCATGAATAACATTGATATATATGTGTATATATGTATATATATATATAATAACATTGATATATATGTGTATATATGTATATATATATAAAATAACATTGATATATATATATATACACACATACATATTTAGCCTCACTAGTAAGCAAAGAAATGGAAATGAAACTAAATGGGCATTATGTTCGCCTAGCAAGTTGCTATAAATTGTTTACTATAGATTCAAAGATACTTATCTGATACCTTTGAGACCAGATATGTTTCCAAATTTAGAAATTCTCAAATTCTAGAAAGGAACTTTGTTGCACGTGGGGCACATTGACAGCCCTCCTTCTATGGTCTGCATGTTTCTGTCCCACGAACCTGCCAGCCCCTCTTGCCCTGTGAGGGTACAACGAGAAGTCGGCCCCCCAGAGCTGCATCCAACAGCACAGGCACCTGGCCTCAGACCTCCAGCCTTACTGCCACGAGGAGCAAAGTTCCGCTGTTCATACAGCAGCCAGCCTGTGGCATTTTTTATAGCAGCCCGAATGAACGAAGACACTTCACTCTCCCCAAAAAAATGTCTGGAACAATACTTCAAAATCCAGTACCCTCTACAGCCGGGCGAAAGGAGGAGAAGGTGGCTCAGATGAGGTGGCTGGGACTAACCCTGAAGCAGCCTGACTTCAAAGATTCTTCCCACAGCCCCGGCTCTGACTGTGTGTGTTCTTTGTGGGTTCTCCCCCCAAGTTCTATGTTTGAGAAATCAGGTGGGCTGAAGTGCGAATACCAGGTCTGCTCAAATAAGTAAAAGTCACCATCGGGGGAGAATGACCAGAAAGCATAAGGGTTGTTTGTTTATCTTCATTTTGCTGACCAAATGACATATGCAATGGTTGGAACCTCCGCAGAGCTGAGGGGATGTGGCCGTCCCCCCTGGAGCGCAAGGAAAAGGTCACCTGTGAGGAAACCAACCACGGGCACCATGTGCCAAGGGGGCAGAAAGCTCTATCCCAGTTTCTGCAAATCTAGTTCTTTCTACAGAACACAGAAGATGGACTTGGCTTTGATTCTTTTTTTTTTTTTTAAGATTTATTTATTTATTTATTTATTTGACAGAGATAGAGACAGCCAGCGAGAGAGGGAACACAAGCAGGGGGAGTGGGAGAGGAAGAAGCAGGCTCCCAGCGGAGGAGCCCGATGTGGGGCTCGATCCCATAACGCCGGGATCACGCCCTGAGCCGAAGGCAGACGCCTAACCGCTGTGCCACCCAGGTGCCCCTTGGCTTTGATTCTACATAGAAACTCAAAACTTTTCATCGAGGCATAAAAGATATTAATTTTTTCTGGTTGCAAAAGTATATGTTCATCACCACTGGTTCAACGAGGGGCTGTGTTCTCAAGGTAAAAGAAAAATCTTCTCTCCTCCCTGATCAAGTTAATCTTGTTAGTGATGAATCACCATCCCTCACATACTGTCTTTCGGTTTACTCCTCACTCGGGCTTTCAGGATGGAGCGTCAGCCACTTTGGCTCTGGTCTCAGTGGACTGTTGGGTACAGGACAGATTCCTCTATGCTCTTGTAAAATATTCCCCACAGAAGAAATCATTCTAAATCCTGCTCCCTACACAAACACACACATCCCCTTAGAGCCTTGGGAAGCAGTGGAAAGGGAGTTGTTTGCAGATTTGTGGAGACTTTGAGACTGTCCTTCAAGGGGTGAAGGAAAAATAACGCCTTTCAGACACACAAAAGCTAAAAGACTTCAACACCAGCAGACCTGCACTCCAACAACTGTGAAAAGAAGTTGTTCGTGCACAAGGAAAATGATCCTAAATGAAAATCGAGATCCACACAAAGGAATGAAGAGGGCCAGAAATGGTAACTCCATGGACAAATATAAAGATGCTTTTCTTATTCAAAACTCTTTCAAGATAATCGACTGCTTAAAGGAAAAATAGAAATATACTTTGGGATTTATTGCCTAAGTAGAAGTACAGTGTATGACGACAACAGCACAAAGGCAGGAGACAGGAGATGGAAGGACACCGCTCCGAGTTTCTGATACCATTACATGAAGCGGAATAATGTCACTTGAAGGCCATGATAAATTAAAAATGCAGATTAAAAACCCTAAAGCAACTATTAAAATAACTCAGCAAAAAGTTAAGGCTAGTACACCAATAAAGGAGACGAAATAGAATCGTAATCAAAACATTCCAAAGGAAGGCGGAAAAGAAGGGGGGGCGGAAACAAAGAGCAAATGAGGCCAACAGAAAACCGAGAGCAAGAGGGTAGATTTAAACTTCACCATATCGATAGCAGCATTAAAGTGAATGATTCAGCACCACAATCAAAAGGCAGAATTTGTCAGATTGAATTAAAAACAAGACAAAACAAAACAACTCTGTGAAATCTCTATGCTGTCTACAAAAAAAAAATACTTTAAATATAAATAGACAGGTTAAAAGTAAAACCATGGGGAAATGTATACTATACTTACACTAAACAAAAGAAAGTGGGTGTGGCTCTATTAATATCAGACAAAGTAGATTTCAGAATAAGAATAACAACGGGAAAACTAAAGTAATCTCATCATGGAAGGGGTTAATTCAACAGAAGCATATCCTAATCCTGAACATTTATGCATTTAGCAACGAAATTTCAAAGTACATGGAGCAAACTGTTAAAACTGCTTGGAGAAACAGACAACTCACAATTTTGTTGGAAGATCTCAAAATCCCCTTTTCAATAATTGACAGAACAAGTAGACAGAAAATCCTTAATAATACTTGAACACTACCAACCAACTCGACCAAACTGACGTTTGCAGAGCACTTCACCCAACAGTACCCAGCAGAATACACATTCCTTTCCAGTGCAGATGAAACAGTCCCCAAACCAGAATGCATCCTGGGCCATTGAACAAGTCTCAATAACCCAAGTCCCACAGAGGATGGTCACTGACCACCATGGGGTCAAATTGAGAATCAATGACACAAATATCTAGAGCGTCTACAAGAATTTGGAAACTAAATAATGCACGTCTAATAGCTCATGGGTCAAAGGAGAAACCAAAGGGAAAACTAGAAAGTAGTATTAAGGGAATGAAAATGAAAACAACAAAAATTTGTAGGGTGCTGTTATGCAGGACTCAGAGTGAAATACGCAGCTTTAATGCCAATATTTGAAAAGAAGAAAGTTCTCAACTCAATAATCTCAGCTTCTGCCATAAAAAAGAAAATACCTGAAGAAGAACAAATAAACCAAAATTAAGCAGACAAAAAGGAAATATAACAATCAGAGGAGAAATCAAAGAAATAGCAAAACAATAGAAAAAAATTGATTAAACCAAAAACTGGGTCTTTGGAAAGATCGATACAATTGATGAAACTCTAAGCCAGACTGAGTAGGAAAAATAGAAGAAACAAATTACCAATATCAGAAATAAGCGTGATGACATCACAACAAATTCTACAGATATTAAAAAGATCATTAGGAAACACTATTAAAAATGTTATTGATGTGATAAAAATATTCTGTCTTGATCATGGCAGTGGGTATATAACTGTATTGTTTTTCAAAATTCATATAGAACTATACACATATTAAAGGTAAACTTTAGTGTATGTACCTCATGACTTAAGAAAATAGGGGCGCCTGGGTGGCACAGCGGTTAAGCGTCTGCCTTTGGCTCAGGGCGTGGTCCCGGCGTTATGGGATCGAGCCCCACATCAGGCTCCTCCGCTATGAGCCTGCTTCTTCCTCTCCCACTCCCCCTGCTTGTGTTCCCTCTCTCGCTGGCTGTCTCTATCTCTGTCAAATAAATAAATAAAATCTTTAAAAAAAAAAAAGAAAAGAAAAGGCATTGTGCTGAGCGAAAAAGCTAGATACAAAAGACTGAATACCATATAATTCCATTATATGATGTTCTAGAAAAGTCAAACCACAGGTACAGAAAACAGATCACTGGTTGTCAGAGGTTTAGTGTAAGAAGGAGATTAGTTGCAAAGGACTGTGAAAGAACATTTGTGGTGATGAATTTACCCTTATTTTGCTTGTATATTTTGGTTCTGTATTTTGGTAGAGGTTACATGATTTTATACATTTTTAAAAACACATCAACTGTACACTTAATAAAGCTGAATTTTTATTATGCAAATTATACCCCAATAAATGAATGAAAGAAATGAAAACAAATGTTATGCCAACAGAATCAACAATTTAGATGAAATGGACCCGCTGCCCACTTACACAAGAAGAAATAAATTATCCAAAAAGCACTTTAACTTTTAAGGGCATTGAAATTCTACTCAAAAACTTTCCCAAAAGAAATCACCAGTCCCAGATGGCTTTACTGGTGAAACCTACTTGAAGATTTCAGGAGATAATACCAAACTCTTACAGAAAATAGAAGAGGAAGGACCATTTCTCAGTGCATTCTATGAATCCAGCACAATCCTGATACCAAAACAAGATTCAGATATTACAAGAGAAGAAAACTATAGTACACTATCCCATATGAAAACAAAGGCAAAACTTCTTTTTAAAAATGTAGCATTTTTAATCCAATAACATCATGGCCAAGTGGGTTTTCTCCTGGGGAATAAAGGACTGGTTTAATTTCTGAAAATCAGTCAATATCATTATCATATTAACAGACAAAAAAATGAAAAAAAAAATTGATCATCTTCATAGATATATAAAAAGCATTTGACCAAAGCAAGCATTCATTTCTAATTTTTTTTAATTCTCCACAAACTAGAAGTAGAAGAGACCTTCCTCAATCTAATAAAGGGCATCTTCCAAAAACATATGCTAGTGTAATATTTCATGGTGAAAGACTGAATTCTTTCATCCCAAGATCAGGAACAAGGGATAGAGGCTTGCTCTCACTTCTATTCACTATTGCAGTAGAAGTTCTAAGGTGTGTAAGAAAAAGAAATACAAGGAATCCAGATGGAAAAGAAGGTGTAAGACTTTTTTAGTCACAGACATGGTAGTCTATAAAGAAAATCCCATGCACTATACCACAAAAAGTGGTATATAACTAATAAGTGAGTGTAGCAGGGTTTCTAGACAGAAAACTGATATTAAAAAATCAAATATTTCTATATGCTGGCAACAATCAGAAGTTGAAATGAAAAAATCATTTATAATAGCATTATGGAATAGGAATCGCTGAGGGAAAAGTCTAACAAAAGATGTATAAGGCCCAAGCACACGAAACTAAAAAATACTGCTGATAAAAATTCTAAATGAATGAAGTGACTTATTATAATCATAAACCAATAAATTTATTCTTGTCAAGATATCAATTATCCCTTAATTGATACATAGATTCAATGGAATCCCAACAAAAATCTAACCAAGCTTTCTTACAGAAATTGGCGAACTGACGCTGATTCTTATGGAAATGCAAAGGGCCCAGAATGGAAAAAACAACTGTTTTTTGTTTTGGTTTCTTTTGGTTTGTTTGTTGTTGTTGTTGTTGTTTTGGTTTGGTTTGGGTTTTTTTGTTTGTTTGTTTGTTTGTTTTTGGGGGGGGGGGTTAGAGAGGGAGAGAAGAGGGATAGGAGCAGAAGGAAAGGGAGAGAGAGAATCTCAAGCAGACTCCTCACTGAGCATGGAGCCCGACACAGAGCTCAATCTCACAACCCTGGGATCATGACCTGAGCCAAAATCAAAGAGTCAGACGCTCAACTGACTGAGCCATCCAGGTGCCCCAAAAAACAACTTTTAAGAAAGAACATACCTCGAAGATCAACATTACCTGACTTCAAGACTTACAAAGCTACTGAAATCCGGACAGTGTGGTACCGTGTCAAGATAGACAAGCAGAACATTTTTTCATGTGTCTGTTAGCCATTTGTATGTCTTCATTGGAAAAGTGTCTGTTCATATCTTCTGCCCATTTTTTGATTTGTTTATTTGTTTCTCGTGTATTGAGTTTGAGAAGTTCTTTGTAGATCTTGGATACCAGTCCTTTATCTGTACTGTCATTTGCAAATATATTCTCCCATTCCGTGGGCTGCCTCTTCGTTTTTCTGACTGTTTCCTTGGCTGTGCAGAAGCTTTTAATCTTGATGAAGTCCCATAAATTCATTTTATCTTTTGTTTCTCTTGCCTTTGGGGATGTGTCATGAAAAATGTTGCTTTGGCCGATGTCGTAGAGGTTGCTGCCTATGTTCTCCTCTAGAATTTTGATGGATTCTTGTCTCACATCGAGGTCTTTCATCCAGATGACTGGCTTAAGAAGTTGTGGTCCATATATACAATGGAATATTACTCAGCTATCAGAAAGAACGAGTTCTCAACATTTGCTACAACATGGACGGCACTGGAGGAGATAATGCTAAGTGAAATAAGTCAAGCAGAGAAAGACAACTATCATATGATTTCTCTCATCTATGGAACACAAGAACTAGGATGATCGGTAGGGGAAGAAAGGGATAAAGAAAGGGGGGGTAATCAGAAGGGGGAATGAAGCATGAGAGACTATGGACTCTGAGAAACAAACTGAGGGCCTCAGAGGGCAGAGGGGTGAGGGAATGGGATAGGCTGGTGATGGGTAGTAAGGAGGGCACGTATTGCATGGTGCACTGGGTGTTACACACAACTAATGAATCATCGAGCCTTACATCGGAAACCGAGGATGTACTGTATGGTGACTAACATAATATAATAAAAAATCATTTAAAAAATTTTAAAAAAAAGATAGACAAGCAGAACAGACTCCAAAAATAAATCCATGTAAATATGGTCAATTGGTTTTCAACGAAAATGTAAAGGTAATTTAGTGGAGGGAAGACAGTCTTTTCAATAAGTGCTATTAGTCATGTGCAAAAAAAAAAAAAAAAGAACTTTAATTCATACCTCACCTCACATACAAAAGTTAACTCAAAATAAATGATAAACTTAAATGTAAAGCATCAAACTGAAAAACTTTTAGAAGACAGCATGTAAGAAAATCTTTGCAACCTTTGATTAAGCAGTGGTTTCTTAGATATGACAGAAAAAGCACAATTCTTGAAAGGTAAAAAAAAAAAAAAAGATAATTGACCTCAGCAAAGTCAGGAATTTCTGCTCTTCAAAAGACACTGTCATTTTAAAGTCAAGCCACAGAATGGGAGAAAATATTTGCACACCATATGTCTGATGGAAAACCATCACCAGAATATATAAAGAACTCTTCAAACTCAATAGCAGGTAATAAAAACCCTAATTTAAAAATGGGCAAAAGATTTAATAGACTCTTTACCAAAGCGAATAAAAGGATGGCAAATAGATATACGGAAAGAGGCTCAACATCATTAGTTATTAGTGTAAGTTGAAAACTGCAATGAGCTACCCACCTATTAGATATAATGTCGAAAGACTTACCACACCAGGGGCGCCTGGGTGGCTCAGTCAGTTAAGCATCTGCCTTCGGCTCAGGGCGTGATCCCAGGGTCCTGGGATGGAGCCCCGCATTGGGCTCCCTGCTCCGCTGGGAGCCTGCTTCTTCCTCTCCCACTCCCCCTCTTTGTGTTCCCTCTCTCACTGGCTGTCTCTCTCTCTGTCAAATAGACAAATAAAATCTTTTAAAAAAAGAAGAAAAGAAAAGAAAAGAAAAGAAAAGAAAAGAAAAGAAAAAAAAGAAAAGGAAAGAAAAGACTTACCATACCAAATGTTGGTGAGGACGTAGAGCCCTAGAACTCTCCGGCATTGCTGGTGGGAATGTAAAGTGGTACAACAACTTTGGAAAACAGTCTGGCAGTTTCTAAAATGTTAAACATACACTTCCCATGTGATTCAACCATTCCACTCCCAGGTATTTACCCAAGAGAAAAGAAAATATATGTCCATACAAAGGCTTGTACATGAATGCTCATAACAGCTTTATTTGTAAGAACCCAAAACTGGACACAATCCGCATGTCCATACCAGGTGAACTGATTAAGAAATTGTAGTCTTGTCATCCAATGACATACCACTCCACAATAAAAAGGAGCTATTCCTGCTAGCAACTGCAACAGTGAATCTCGAAGTAACTATGCCGAGTGAAAGAAGCCAGATGTAGAAGACTACAAATGGTACCATTTCATTTAAATGAAACTCTAGAAAATGCAAACCAATTTATGGAACAGAAAGCAGACAAGTGGTTACCCAAGGATGGAGGGGCAGAGGTGCAGTGAGCAAGGAGGGGCAGGGGGAGAGATTGCAGAGGGGCCTGAAGAAATGTTTGGGGGTGATGGGTATGTTTGCTATCTGGTTTGTGGTGATGGTTTCATGGGTGCACCTGTATGTCAAGACTTATCTGAAGGTACACTCTACACCTGTGTGGTTTATTGCTTGTCAATTAAACCTCAATAAAGCTGTCAAAGATTATGATACACACAAGCTTTCTGGACCCACAGTCCCCTCCCTTTCACCTGAATTACTAACCTGGGTCTTGCACCAGTGGGAAGTTTCTAATGAATGACCCTCTCCGTGTTTCTGCCAGTCATTCTGTAGCACAAGTGAAAAGAGACCCTCCTAACAGCCAGGTATCCTTGTGGCTGGCTCCGACACTTCCTCTGTGGTGCTGGATTTGTATTTGGACCGTCTGCCCACACAGCTCTAGAAGCTCTTCAGAGCCTGGGACTCAGCCACGATTGCAGCTCCAGGCTTGCACACAGCATGTGCGCTGAGGGTCTGTCAGCTCACAAAGAACAGTGCCCCTGCCTCCACCCGAGGTCAGATTTCCAGCCCTGTCAATGGGCAGGACGGCGGTGTGCAAAGTTGGTACCAAAATGCAGGCACGCACATTCATGTATTTGTCCGCATAAGAGGGCCTCCATTTTTCTCTTCAAGTCTTAGTTTGGGCTCTGTCTTAATAATCTTTTTGCTCGTGGATTAAACCTAAGGCAAAGTCTTATATATGTTTGGGTTTTTTTCCAACCCACAATAGATTCTGGGGTGGGGGAGGGTTTCTGAGAGAAATGCTGGCCAGCTAGGAGGGTTGCAGCATCCTTGAGCTTCAAGGGATCTAGAAATGATGATTGGGGTCAGTCCACACATTTTCCAGGTGAGGTACCCAGAACCAGAGAAGAGGCGCCATCTCCCCAGGTCACACAATAAGTTAGTGGCCATGATGGGACTTGAATTCCAAATCTTGCACGTCTCCTATCAGACTCATGTCTTTATGCTGCAGTTTGACAAAGAGATAGAATAACTACAAAAAGCAAACAGAAAACACGTTAAATAACAGAAATCTGGGGCCGTTTGGTGTCAACAAACAACAATAGTCCATGTCAAAGCCACTACAAAGACAGACAGACAGAGAGAGACAGATAAGCTTCCGTTGCCGTTTGAGGTATTCAGAATCTTCAAGATAGCAAACTGGTTTTCATAGTGCACATGGAGGAGGTGTGATACCGAAGTTCGGGTCTAGTGCCCAGCAATGCTGACACACTGCCTGCTAACAGGGACATGAAGTTGCATTTGTGAATCAGCATCAACAGGAAGGAAGGAAGGAAGGAAGGAAGGGAGGAGGGGGAGGGGGAGAGGACGAGGCAAACAGACATTGCAAAAAGCCATCAGCATTTTGATAAACCAAATAGGAGAGGAGTAACTTTTTACCCTTGTCCACCTTTTTTTTTAATAATAATTTTTTATTATGTTAGTCACCATACAGTACATCCCTGGTTTTTGATGTAGTGTTCCATGATTCATTGTTTGCTTATAACACCCAGTGCTCCATGCAATACGTGCCCTCCTTAAGACCCATCAGCAGCCTATCCCATTCCCCCACCCCCTGCCCTCTGAGGCCCTCAGTTTGTTTCCCAGAGTCCATAGTCTCTCGTGGCTCATTGTCCGCCTTGAAGGCCAAATGGAAAGGACTAAGGTGATGCCAAATAAGACAACTATGGATTCCGAGAACATGGTGGCTTCACTGTGTGGGTACGAAACAGCACAATGTCTTCAGAGTCAGGCAGACCCAGATTTGGCGACAACCTGGCCCTGAGGCTCAGTGGGCTGAGGGATTAGGGCAGAACCTCTAGGTTCCAGGTCTGGGTTAGTCCACTCAGGCTGCCCCTCGGCACCCCCTGCTGTTCCCCCACTGAGTTCACCACCATTGGTGGCTTACGGATTTGATTCATTGATAAGCTCCATCTCCCTTATTAGTCCAGAAGCTCTGGGGGGGTGGGGGAGGAGGGGGCAGGGCTGGTCATGGCTGTATCCCCAGAGCCTGGCACATGGTTACAGGGCTCAAGAAAGATCTGGAATGGGTGGCTCTCGAAGCAGAGGCAGCAATCAGAACAAGATAATGGATGATGATGATGATGGTGATGACAATGAAGATATTTTATTGAACATCTATTCTACATCAGATACTCTTGTAGGTCCTTCAGCTGCTGATTCCTAGCAAAAATGCTTCAAAGTAAGGATTGATTGCCTCACTCCATATGAGGAAGAAGCCCAGAGTGGTGGAGTGACTTGCCCCTGGCCTCAGAGATAACTAATAACAGAGCCAGGGCTGCAACCCAGTTCACTCCCCTGCCCCCAACTATCTTGACTGGGTCCTGCGTGGACCAGGTGATCAGAGAGACACAGCCACAGAGGAGGGCACGTTCTTGCAGACTCAGCACTTTTACTGCCCAGGTTAGCGGGTTCCACAGGCCTGGCCTAGCCCACAGCTGCAGATCTCCCCCCACCAGCCAATCAGCCTGCAGCAGGAAGCTCCTTCTGCTACTCCTCTGCCCTTATCTCCTGGCAGGCCTGCTCTGCAAGGTCATGATCACAGCACTTTATCATAACATCTTCACCTCCTGGGGACACAGCCCAGCCAGCTCAGAACAGCAATTTCCTTTAGCTCTTCCCCCAGAAGCCCCCATCACAGGCATCACAAATTAAAACCAGAAACCCCACACTGAAACTTGAGGGAGCCTTCCCATCGAGGGCCTGGCCTGAAGCAGAGGCCACGGAGAAATAGCTGTAGTGAAACTTTTCCTTCTCCCCCATCTGGTGGGCTTCTGACTACCCTATAGAACCACAGCTCAAATGGCCTTCCCCTTTGAAGATTTACTAATGCCACCCAGCCCCCAGCTATGGTAGTCAGCGCTCAGACAGTGCCGTGTCCACTTGTCTCCCTGGATTCTAATTATTTGGTTTTGTGTCTGTCTTGCCCACCAGATTATAACCTGGAGGGTATAAACTTCCGCCTGATGCAAATATAGGCTAACCACTCAGAATGAATTTAAGATGTAATCACAGTCGATCAAGTTACTAGCTCTGTGACCTTGGTCAAGATTGCCTTTCTGAACCAGTTAGTTCATCTGTACAATGGAGATAAAGTAGGTTTCTCTGTGACTGTGGGAATTAATCATTTCAAGTGCTAGACATATAGCAGCCACTTAACAAACGTTAGCATTGCCCCCTCCCCCCTCCCACTTTCCCATGCCAGTGCTATACCTAGCATGTTGAGATTCTCACTAAGGTTTGTTTAAAGAAATCTCTACATGGATGGAATTAAATGAAATGCTGAGGTTTTACTCAATACACAATCCTTAGAAGAACAAGGAGAAATCCGACTCAAAGGAAGAACCTCCAGTGCCCTGCCTAAGAAATGTTTCCTACCACTCCTGTTTCCTCTTCTGGGACTCACAGAAAGACTACATGTCCCAGCATCCCTTGCAGTTATGGTAGGGTCATGTGACTAAGTTCTGGGCAATGGATGTGGGCCGGCCTAATGGGCACCTTTCTGTGCTCTAAATCACTCCACATGGTCCTCCATGGCTGCCTTCCATCCCTTTCACCTCTATGCTCGTGGCTGGAGGTAAAGGACTCTGAAATAGTGGAGCCACATAATGGAAGGAGACCAGTTTCATGAGTCAGTGCTAGAAGGAGCCAGCAACCCTCCGTGGATGCTACAAGTAAAAAATAAACTTTTATTATGTTAAGTTACTGACATGCCAGGCTGTTTGTTACAGCAGCTAGTGGTCCCTAACCTGACAGTTAAAGAAATAGAGGACAAATGGGGCTGAAGATCTTTTTAAATTCTAAAAAAGATGGCATCAGCTTATCAGTCATGCAATGGGAAGTGAAGAAACAGTTATCAGTCATGTGGTGGGAAGTGAAGAAACAGATATGCGGATGGACAGATGGACATCTAGGTTATGCAGGGCAAGCATTTTCTAAGACTGTTGTCTGTGATAATTTGGAAGGCAGAGCCTGTGTCTCCTGAATTTATAGCTCTAGGGAAGAAGTCTGAAAACGGAGCATTAATAATACGTGTGTATCAGATTACAGTTGGGTGCAACTGGGAAAATATTATAAAGGGGTGAAGTCAGAAAAGAATCGTCCAGTTGGCATGCTGACCAGAAGGGGAATAGTCCAGAAATGTGGGGCTTTACCAAGTTAAAAAAAAAAAAAAAGCCAATGGTTTCTAGTCCCAAACAGAAATGGAATTTTAAAATTGGAGGCGCAACTGGCCCAGCAAATCCTCTGCATTAGATAAAGTAACTTAAGGCAAAGATAGGATTAAGGGTGTGGCCTTTCTGCTTGAGCTTGGGAGGGACCTTGGGTGTGGTTATTGGTACAAAACTGGAGCAAAGCAAGCTTGCAGAAGCTTCTAGGTTCTTGAGGGCTAGGCATTGCTAAAGAAACCAAAAGTGAATGTTAAAAGCCTTTCGCTGTTGAAGACTTAGAACACATTTTGTTTTAGAAAAAAAAACATAGGGGAAAGTCTTCATGACCTTGGGCTAGATAATGATGTCTTAGATGCAGTACCAAAAGTGCAATCCTAAAAGAAAAACTTTGTAGACTTCCTCAAAATTATAACCTCTGCTATTCAAGACACTGGTAAGAAACTTAACACACAAGCCAAGGACTGGGAGAAAATATCTGCAAACTATATTATCTGATAAAGAATGCTCACAGCTTGAAATAAGGCAACAACTCAACAATGCAATGGACCAAAGATCTGAAGAGACATACCACTGGAGAAGACACGTGGATGGGAAATAGACACATGTACAGATGCTCAATATCACCCATTGTTAGGGAAACGCACACTATACACTTAATTAGAATAGCGAAAATCAAAATGACAAAATACTGAGTGCTGGCAAAAGAAGAGGAAGAAGAAGAAGGAAGAGGAGGAGGAGGAGATGGAGGAGGAGGAGGAGGAGATGGAGGAGAAGATGGAGGAGGAGAAGGAGAAGGAGAAGAAAGAAGAAGAAGAAGAAGAAGAAGAAGAAGAAGAAGAAGAAGAAGAAGAAGAAGAAGAAGACGACCCCTGATACCCCTGCACATTGCTGGTGGAGATGCAAAATAGCATGGCTTTGGAAAAGAGTTTGGCAGCTTGTTACAAAATGAAACAAGCACTTAGCATCTGACCCAGTAATTCTGCTCCCATGTATTTACCAAACGGATGAATCCTTAGGTTCATATAAAAACCTACATGCAAATGGTTATAGTAGCTTTATTCGTGTTTCTAGCGCAAAGCTGGAATCAATGTGAGATCCTTCAATGGGACATCCATACAATGGACTACTACTTGGCAATAAACAAGAATGAACTCTTGATCACCCAACAACCTGGATGCATCTCAGGGCATTGTGCTGGGTGAATGATGCTTGGCCCAAAAGCTACTTACTGTATGATTCCAAAACAAATCGCAGGTTTCCTGGGGGTTAGCCAGAGGGGTTGACTACAAAGAACGAGTGGAATTTGGAGGTGATGGAACTATTCTAAATCTCAATTGTGGTAGTTGTTACATGATTATATGTTTACCAAAACTAATATAAAAGGTGAACTGTACCATACTTAAATTATACCTCAATTTTAAAAACATTTTTTAAAAAGCTCATGGTGGATAATGGATAATTGCTTAACATTAAACACGCACACACACACATGCACACACGCACATTTAAGCCCCCAAACTTTCCTTGAGTAGGAACAGGGCTTCAAGGCTGCACCGTTCCCAAAGAGGGCATTATTTCCCCAACAACCACTTCAGAGGAGAACAAGGAGAGGGATGGACAAGGAGGGATGGAGCAGGGAGTCAGGAGCCACAGAGATCCCCAGACTAGGGAGTCTTTCTGGAGACCAGCATCGGGACCTAACCAAGGACAGTCTGCTGTTGCCAGTGCAAGGACCCTTCACAATGTCCGTAGGACATGAAGATTTCAGACTTGCTGCAAGTCAGGACCACTACTATCTCTCCATCACCCATTTTCCTACAGGAAAAGTTTTTTGCAACAATATAGCCCCTGTCCCAGAACTGTCTGTTGGACCCAAGGGGGACACATAGCTTCTCTCTTTTAGTTCATAGCTCATACCCAGAGAGCACCTGTCCAGAAGCCTCCCACTCTAACCAGATGATGATGTGAGCAATAAATCAACTTTCATTTTCTTACGCTCCTGAGATCTGCTGTGGGGGTTATCTCAGCAACCAATGCTATTATTTCTACTGACTGATATACATGGTCATATTTAAGGAAGTATGTAGTGAGCTGGGCATGAGTGTATCCAACATCTGAGCCGAGTCAGAAGGCTGGATGACATCCGAGGAGTTGGTGTAACTTTTGCAGGAGCACAGGTGATGTGGAAATGGCCAGAGGTCAGCATGAGTGTGGTCAATCAGAGCTCCTGTGTGCAGAGGTCACCTTGCTCCAGCAGCGACAGTTTGCATAGATAGGTGGATCCCAGAACAGCCCATTCCATAAAATACCTGGTTCCATTGCAGAGAAGCAGTCATGTGGAAGCCCAGGGACAGGGATCTAGGAACAGGTGGGCAACATCTGGCTAGTCTGTTGTTCATTGATTGATCAGAGCCAGGATCCAATTTCTGGGGGAAGTTGCTACCAGCACAAGGCAGGGCGCAGCCTGAAGGGATTGGAATTACCTGGGTTGCCAGGAAGCACCTGCAATAGAGAAACCTGACTCCCAAACCTTGGACCCACTTAAGAAACCAGGACCTAGGACAAGGCCAAAACCCAGAGGCCAAATGACTCACAAGGGCAGGAGTGGATTAAACCCACGGAGAGGCAATGCTGAGCAAAAAGAGCGGAATGTGTCTTGCTCCCAGCCCCCACCAGCCAGGTGACACTGGTTCTAGGGGTTAAGCAGGAGAATAGGGGTGAAGTGATCTCAGCTAGAGGGAGAGGAGCTCAGGAGACACAGGAGTCCCGCAGAACCTGCTATTTAAAGTTTCTTTGTCAGAGCTTTATCCTGCAAATAAAAGTTCCCTAATTAGTAACAAGGGGTGTGAGTGCCTTGGTGGGAGCTCTTTGGTAAGTGAGAAATCTACAGATTAAAACAAGTCAAGGGAAATACTGCTTTCAAGAATAGCCTATTTTTTACCATACAGACTGAGCTTTAAATGGTTACCTATGACAGGAGAGGGACTAGATTACGAATTCCATGAAAATGAGACATGAGTCTTTCTGTCCATGCGTCTTGCTCACTGCTTAGCTCCTTAGCTACAGAAAACACATTTTATTCTTTGAGAGATGAAACAGCCCTTCATGTCCCTACAGAGTGGTGACGTTTGTAAGGTGCATTCGTGACTACCGTCTCATAGGGTTTTCCCAAAGCTCTTAGAGGTAGATGTCCCTTCTCCCCAGGGGGCTGATGCAGAAAGGGAGGCCCCACATGACGGGGTGAGCAGAAAGCTAGCTTCCCGGGTGCAGGGTTTCTCCCGCTCCTCACTACTGACATTTGGGACCAGGGAGTTCCCTGTCATGGAGGATAGCCCATGTGTCATAACATGCTTAGCACCATCCCTGGCCTCTCCCTCGCAGATGCCAGTAGCAACACCCCTACAGGAGTTGCGATTATCCAAAATGGCTCCAGACAGTGGCAGAAATGCCCTGAAGGGAGGGGTGGGGGGTGAACCCCCTGACTGAGGATCACTGCTGTAGGTGGATTAACTCACATCCTTGAAGAAGGTGCTGGGCCACAGTCCCGTATCTCAAACCCCTGGGGCCTGACATAGTTTAAAATCTGGAAGATTCTGGATTTTAGAAAGATAAATACATAATATCCCAGTAGATTCTGGGGCAGCCTCCCATCATCCCAGACATCACTATTTCTACAGCAGAACGAACGAATATCCACATTAAGTAGGATAAATGAAGATTACAAATAGTCTCACATCAGTTCTGGTCAGGTTTTGCCACAAAAATGAGTTTGCTATAAACCTGGAAAGGAACTGACTTTTGGAACCGTTTGGATTTCAGAACGGGACTATAGTCCACAAGCAGCAGCCAGAGAGGTCAAGTGAGCGGCGGGGGTCACATGACTGTTACCATGGACAGCGATGGTCTCCTGACAGTGGGTACTCCCCACCTCCGCTCTCACCCACCTCTCGTAACTGCCCCTAACCTGCCCGGCCCCACGCTGGGGCAAGCAGGTCCTTGGCCCTTGGTCATGTCCCACCTGCTCCCTTCACATCCAGCATCCTTGGGGACCCACCTTGATTTCATTGCTGACGGTCTTCTTCTATTTCAGGTTGTCTCAGGGTGCAAGCAAGCTTTCCCCAAGATGTAAGATTACAAAACCAAAGACTGAGGAAACAGAGGGGGGAAAAGGGAAAAAGAGGCAAAGAGGGAGATATCTTGCAGCCAGAGTTCGGCTGGAAACCAGCGTCAGGAGCTTTCCACGCAGGTCTGACGCTGCTCTCGGACAGGGAGTTGCGACACCCCTGCACCAGCCCACACTACCCTCACTCTGTCCTGCCGGTGAGACCCTATTCTGAAACAAACCTTACACGGTCAGGTCTGTTTACTCAAATATTTGTCCCCCAAAACCGAGCTGTGAAAACCATCAACCTCACCCAAGGCTGGGGACATGGACTTGCCTCCAGCTGGAGAAGCGAGTCCTCTGCCTTTGCCGCAGGGACCAATCAGGGGATGAGACAGTCCATGGGGTGCGGGCATCCATGGTATCTGGCCATCTGGGGGCCCCCGCTTCTCTCGGCCGGCTGTGGAGGCAAGGGAGATTTTTTTCCAGAGCTTGGTGGAGCTCCATATGGTCGAGATCAAAGGTGTTGCTGGGTGCATGGTTCTGCTTTATTTCCAAGCACTGCTGTTAATTAGAAAACAAGATCAGAGGCAGTATTAAAATCCAATTAAATTGATATGAACAGATTGCCAAGTGATGTTCACTAATGTATAATTGAGCACCATGCAAATTTCAGTGGCTGGCTTTTGTGTTTTTCCCCCACACTCTGGAATGAATGATGAGGCTATGAAGTTTCCCTTCATTGTAAAAAACAAACAAGTTAATGCATTGATCTGGGGGGTATTGCCCTGGTGATTGATGGAAATGAGAGCAGAATAGTAAAGTGTGACTTTTTGAAGGGAGGGGCAAGCTTTCTTTGATTCTCTCTCTTTTTCCTGCCTTTGGTTCCATATCCATTTCTTATGCTGGGGGTCAGGCCAGCTTTCCACAGGCTTCTCATCTTCAACAATCCAGAGAAAGTTCCTCTGGATTTCACAGATGGATGGGACACAAATTTTGGAAGTTTGAAGGCCAACCACACAGATTTTTAGAAAGGGATCCATGTGCGGATTTTCTCTCAGTATGAATTGCTTGTTTGTGCCTTTGTGTATTAAAATAAGGGAAGTTGTCCTGATTTGAGCTCGTGAGCAAAATCCCCAGAAGATAGAATCTGGGAGGAGATGCGGAGGCAAGGCCAGTTCTACCAACAGAGGGAAGAGGGCTACCTTCTGAAAAGAAGCGGTTAGCCTAACATGCATCCGGGGTTGCCTGTTACTGTTGCAAATTGGTTGCTCACTGTGGATACACCAGGTTTGTGCACATTCTCTCAGTGTTAATGTTAAAAAAAAAAAAAAAGTACCACCAAGGAATGGGAAAAACACAACTGTGGATGGCAGTGTCTACATACTCATGATATGCTTGTAGCATTTGGGGTTTTGTTTTAACTCCCTAAAAAGAAAAGAAAATCTGAACAGCTCACTCCTAGGATGGCAATTGGTGAGCGAGGCAAAGAGGAAGGCTCAAAGATAAGCAAGAGTGGAGCCTTGACCTTCAGGCAGCCAGAAAGGGCCAGGAAGGGTGAACAAACAGGTAGCAGGAGACACAGAGGGGAGGGGAGGCTACTTCTCGGCAGCTTCCCCCCCAGACCTGAGCTTGTTCAGAGACCACCTGCCCACCCTATGGTGAGCCCAGTATAGACATTTCATTGTTCCCAGAACGGCGGCAATTCTGCAGAAAACCAGCTCAGCAGCCATCAGTTTCTCTTCTTGATGCCTGCACGCTCTCTCGACGCTATGTGGCAGCCAGCAGCTTCCAACGTGCTTACCTTAGACCTGCTTTGACAACTCCCTGACTTCCAAGCATTGTGGGTCTGACATTCCGTGTTCGTGGGGCCCCCTGGGGCCCCGTGAAGGATACATGTGCATATAGCAGGGGATGGGGGCACATTGTGCAGATCTCTGCTCACAGACAGGCTCCATTGTCCCACCAGATGCCGCTTACAAGATCAAGGATAAATCATTGCCAATGTCAAGAAGGCCAGAGCAGAGCATTAAACCAAGCACAGGGCCCTCCTGAGCGTGAGCCCTGTGCACCTGCTTGTGTCACATGCTGGTGAAGCCAGCCCTGGACTTGGTGCTCCTGTCTCAGCCGCTTCTCATGGCCAAGCCATCCAACCAAAGCCTGGAACCCCAGGGCACCCCAGACAGGTCCGTCTCTCTGATGCCAGCAAAGACCCATGGCTCATGGTGCTCTGTAGTCCATGCCAAACAACTTGATTTTAAAGATCTGTATTTCTTCCAGACTTCTGATCATTTCAAACGCCAGGGCCAAACTGTTTTGTACCCAGCCTTATTCCAAACATGTTCTGAATTTACCAAAGTGTGTTTAGTAAGACAAAGATAGATAAAAAATTAACTCAGGAGACAAGAAGGGACATGACCATGATCACTACCATGGCCTTTATCTGCTACCAGATGATAAGATGATGTCTGAAGCAATTTTACTTTCAACAGAATACATAGCACTACATCGAAAACAGCTGGTGCCTAATAATTGTAGAATGACTAAATGAAATGTGCCTTTGACTAAAGAACACATCTTTCAACAGATAGCTCATTTTGAATAAATGAGGAGTACTTGAGAAACTTTGTAGTTCTTTTAAGCTACAAAGCTTTTCCATGTGCTTATCTCATGTGGCGTCCAAAATAAGTTTTCAGTGTAAGCTATTTTAGCCCTCCTGGCCTAAGAAAGCCTGCAAAGGGGAATGACTTGCCCATCATAGCGTGTAAAAAACAGAACAGGTTTCAAACCCAGTTCTTTTTAGCTCCAGAGTTTTCCATGACATCAGTCTTGGAGGTGATGAAGTAATCAATCACTTCAGGCCAGAGGAATTTTTAAAAAGGAAGAAAATGATCTGTGATTCCTCAGCGTAAATCAGCGAGTCCCCCTGGCCAGATCTCCATGGCAGGGCACTTGGGAAGATGTGCTGGGCCAGCAGGGAGCAGTGTTACCAGGCAGCCGAGCCCTGATCCTGAGTCAGGACCACAGTGCTGCCCCATAAAGTGGACCCATATTTTAACTACAGTGAGGTGCACTTGCCACACGCGGAAAGGGAAACACATTTGGAATCAACCAGGTTTCCAGACAAACCATCTAAAAAACACAGGCTTCCCTCCTTCTCAACAGAGACGGAGGGCAAAGCCGACCTGGGTTGCTTTACTGGAATTGACATATACCGAGGCCTGGAAACACCAGCTGGAGCTGGTGGCCTTTACAGTCTAGCATTGCGTGTGTTGAATAACTAAAGCCTGGGCAGGCCAGACAGCAGGGAGTGGCATGGCAGGGCTCTCCCAGACCCTTCCCTGCAGGTCTCGGGGACTCAGACTTTCACAAGGAGGCCAGTGGCTTCTTCCCACTGGTGAAGAGCCCAGATCAATTCTTGGACCCAGGCTGCCCTCCTGGAGCATCTCTTTACCTTCCACTGACAGTCACAGGTCATAACAGGGAGAGCCCACTGGTGTCCTTGTCCATGGTTGTCTTACCACGTGTCCCAGTGGGAATATCATGGGAGCAGCGCATGGTCGAAGGCAAGAACATGGGCAAGCCAGAGAACCCAAGGCTCTCCGCCCAACCACTGTCCTGGGAAGCCCGGTGTCTGCTTTCTTTTCTCCTCCAGCCCTTCCTTCACTCTGCAAGCATCCATTCATTAATCACATGCAAAACATTCGGCCAAGTTCGGAGCACAAAGCTGTCTGCAGGAGCTCAGAGCCCCGTGGGGTGAAGTCAGGAGAGGAAGGCCATGTGGGGCAGGCATGTATGTAGACAGAGGGCTACCAGACACTGCAGACCTCGGGGCCCAGTGAGCTCCTGCAGGAGAGTGGGGCTCTGTGCCCCTCCATCAGACCTGCCCACCCTGTGTCCCACACTCCTGTCTCTCAGGGGGGCCTGGCTCTTGTCCAGAGTGGGCAGGGCACTGGGAGTAGCAAAGAACAACCCCAAAAGGCTGGTGGTCAATTCCAAGGTTTCCTTCTAATGAATCATCATGTCCTTGGGCTCCTTGCTCAAACCAGAGATCAGCATGGAACCCACACATCCAACATTCAATTTGTGATACCCCAACACCTCTCCTGACTCGAGGGTGTGGCCAGCGGCAACCTGTGGAGAAAACGGTCTTAGCTCATCAGCTTGTCCTTGCCTAGTGGGGACAGGAGAGGCTGTCCTCCATCTGTCCCTCTCTGTGGGACGCCAGCCATCATGCTTCTGGAGTGAGCAACATCTTTGTCATGGAAGCTGCCCACAGAAAGTGCACGTGTCAGACCTAGCGCCCACTGGGCCATTCGTGTGGCTCTCTCTCCGAGCCTCAGTTTTTAAAACCATAAATTGGGAACGCCTGCTTGGCTGTTCCAGGGTATGATGGCTACGAGGAGCAGAATCCTACTGGATTAGCTCAAACAGGGGCAAAGGGGTGAGGGCACGATTAGAGGAAGAGGTCACCGTGAAGGTACAACAGGAAATTTCAGGACAGAAAGAAAACAAAGTGTAGCTGAAAACCTTTGGCCTGGTCTGGAAAACAGAAAGTCTGTGTCTCCACAGCTTTGCCTCCCCCTTCCCGACACACACACAGGCTCCTCACCCTCTTTCCCTGGGGCCTCCTGGTCTCCCATTTCTGCTTCTTCCTCCCTTCCCCCTCTCTTCTCTCTAGAGATCAGCTGTAGCTGCCTGTCCAAAGGCACCTCTCAAAGGCTTTCAACCCCTCACAGGCCAAAATCATGGAAATACCAAATTCAGGCTCTTTGTGTCTTGATTCCAAAAGTAATTTCCAAGAAGAAAACCAGAATGAAACCCCACGGTCAGATGAGGTGTCCACCCTGCCCTGCCAGCTGTGGCCAGAGGGGAATGGCCATGTGCCCAAGGGCTGCTCCTTTGGCTCTTCGAGAGCAAGTCAGTGCAGGGCCCCCGGGGTGGAGCGTGAATGGGGTGGCCGCTCAGGTGCATGACGAGGCCCCCTGAAGGGCTGATGTGGACATGACAGAGGCACAAGTTCGGCGCACGGCACGTCATTCATCCACCATCGCCAAAATGCCCATGGCCACGGAGCTCTGTCATGGGGAGCCCTTCTGAGCTGGTTCCCGCGGACGTCAGTTCCTTCCTCGCCGTTCCACATGTGCCTATATGCAGGCTTCCACCTCGAAACCCGCCACCATCTGCCTGGCGCTGCTCTCCTGGTTTCCCGGGCCTGGCTCCTGGCTCCCTCAAGGGATGGCTGACTCCTCTGCTCGTGGGTCAGGCTCAAATTCTTGTTTTGCGCTGCACACGGGTAGTGGTCCTGATCACAGACGTGAGCTGAGAGCAATACGGAGAGCCCTGGGGCGTCACACTGCAGAGGCTGTCCCCCACTTTCTGGCCCTTGATCGCCCCCCTCCCCCTTTTACAGCTGAGGAGACTGAAGCTGGGGCAGCCAGCTGACCTGCCAGAGGTCCCGAGCTTAGTGCGTTTCCACGCACATCACCGTCTCCTCTGAGCTACGACATGACACATTTCTGTAGCCCTTTCTTATCAGCAGACAGAGCACCTTTCATACCCACGACCTCACTGGAGCCCCGTGACCTCGTGAGTCAGCGTGCAGCGGCCCCAGCTTACAGATGAGCAAGCTGTGCCCCAAGAGGCATCCTGGCTTGCCCAGGGTCACACGGCCAGGAAGTGGTAGCACCAGGCTTCAGACCGTGACGGTCTGGCTCCAAAGGCCCTATTTTCCGTCGACACCACACCACCTCCGCAGAGACACCGTGGAACCACAGAGCTGCGATTCTTTCTGCGGGCTGGGAAATCAATGACCTACATTTCCAAGGATCCATTTAATACCGCACACCTGAAGCCCCTGGTGGTATTTGGGATAAGATTAATTGCTAATGTGTGAGTGGTGCTTTGCAGGTTATAAAGCGGTCTCTCGTATATTATGTCAGAGCGCACCCACTCATTCCGTGGAGTTGATCTGCAAATGCCACACTGATGCATGGAGGGAGGCGCTCTCGTGGCTGGTAGGAGAGAGTGCAGGGACTCCCACCCCACCCCTGTGCTGCGCACTGTTCACGCCGAAACTCCTCACATTCTAGCATTCTCCTCGAACCCCTGAGGTCTGTGGCCTCAGCTCCATTGCACAGATAAAGCCCTGAGGCTCAGGAAGGGGCTCATGTCCCCCAGGAGAGGGCCACTGATGCAAAAGGCCGAGAGGAGGGAAAAGATGCTCAGAGCACCTGGAAACTTCTCAGTTACTGTCTGCTGACATTGCCAACATATGTTCACCTGCCTCCCCCCTCTTTTTTTTTTTTTTTTTTTTTTGGCAGCAAAGGGGGAACCCGTCAAGCTTAAAATGTCACTGGGAACCAGGACAAACATGTCCCCCAAATCCCCCCAAAATCACACACTACCACATTGGAAAGGCTGTGTTTGCCCCCAGGGAGGAGGTTTTGCCCTTTATTTACTCCGGAACTGAAGACTAACAGGCTATGGGCTGGGGAGTAAGATAAAGCAGGGAAGGTGGCCCCCAGCTGGGATCCTGGCCTCACCGCAGGCTGAAGTAGCTGAGCTTACTGGGAAAACATGAGCTGAAAGGAGAGAGAGCCACACAGCCAGCTCCGCTCCAATGACAATGTGCCAGAGGGACAGGCTGCTGCGCTGACATCAGACCCTTCTCCACCCCTGCTCTTGTTCCCAGCCCTATGCCTGGTACGGGACTCACTGCAGAGTTCAGCTTTCAGACGTTGCCAGTTTGGCGGCATTTGCCTCCATCCTTAGAAACACAGCCTTGTTGGATCTTTGGAACCATTTGGCACGCACCAACAGGACAGGGGAAAGCAGAGGGCAGGCAGGGCCTGGTGGGGGGGCGGTTCAGGTCGGGGAGAGGGGTGCCAGGCATGAAGCTCAGGGCCTGAAGCCCCGGGTCCCCCCTAGAGTTTCAGCAAGTCAAAAATAAAATCAAGATGCGTGGCAGGGTTCTGGCTTGAAGGAAGGGGGCAGGGAAAGTGTGATTGCTCTGGAAGGAGAGCCCCTGGCTCTCAGGGAAGGCTGTTTACCCCAGACAGGCTACAGGGCATCAGGCAAGCAGCAAGGTGACACAAGCTCTTTGTTTGGAAGGTGAGGAGAAGCACAGACAAATCTGCACTGCCAAGTGGAAATCGTGACTACAATTACATAAAACAATATATGGTCTGCTCCAGGGTCTACACCACAGACCAAGGTGTCACCAGCTGTGCTCCTCAGATGCCACTGGGCTGATGCTCATGGTTATTCAAGAGAGGGAAGTGGTGGGTTGCACAACGTGAGACATGTTTCTCCGCTGCAGGACTTCTCAGGGCCTTTAGTATGTGAATTTCCATTGTGACTCTCTAAGGAGACATACAAAATATAGGGAGTCCCAGATTTACCTGGCCACCAAATTCTTCCCTCCTGGCGCTGGTGTTCTACTTTGGGAAAGGCCATGACTGGAGGACGTGGAGGCCTGAGCACCTCACCTGGACGGCAAAGGGGCCTTGGCAGGACTCCCGGGGGACTTCCCCTTGAGGAAGATGGCTCCTGCTGAGGTGTGGCTGGGACACCTTGTCCTTGGTGCGTGTTGGGAGAAGGCATGGCCGGAAGGCCCCACAGTGTGTCTGGGCCAGGCTCACACTCTGCAGCCTCGGACCCTCACACCCCTGTAGCCGGCCGTCATGCAGACGGAGCACACGCTGACCCGCCCACACTCAGACAACACTTGGGGAAGAAAAACTGACGCAGGGCATGAATGAGCAACTACCTAAGAGGAAAAAACAAGAAAATTCCAAGATTATGCAAAACTGTCCAGCTTCTTCGTCAACCTAATACATGCAAAGTAAAACAACATTCTTTTTTTTTTGTTTTTTCCTTATCAACTTAGCAAAGGTTTTGGTTTTGGTTTTGTTTTTTTAAGATTACAGCTTTGGTCCTGGAGTAGCAAAATGAGGGTCTCAAAAACTGTTCATGAAAGCCCAATTTGGTCTTGCCCTTCTGGAAGTCAATTTAACAATACGGATCGACATGCCGCAAAGATACATGCCCCTCTCAAGAAATGTATCCTAGGGAACCAGCAAAACAGAAAAAGATTCATCTGCAAGAATGTTCACTGCAGTATTATTAATTATAGCAACACAGTAAAATCATCAAAAGATCAAATAATTGGAAATTAGATGTAAGTAATATGTGCTATATTCATACAAAAGGCCATTCTGAAAAAGACGTGAAAGACACATGATTGGAAGCGTATTTGCGATGTACGGTTCATTAGAGGGGGCGGCAAATACACAGTTGTCACAGAGGGACCCATTTAAAACAAAAACAAAACCACGTCACTTCACTGAAAACCTGTGCCCCAGTCTCAGTGCTGTGTCCCACCCAAAGGGACCCAATGTGGGATTTTCTGTTATCGTTCACACCCCATCTCCCTCCAACATTGAAGAAGGTTCAAGTTCACAACACACGTTTAGAATCTGATGTCTGCCTCTATTCCCCCATCTCTAATGCCTGGGACCCTACCAAGATGCTCTTTGTTGTGCCATCTGGACCCATCCTCCATCCTCTCTCATCTGCATGAGGTGCTCCCAGCATGCCACACCGTCCTCACCAAGGTACAGGTCTCCTTCTGCCGAGACCACCCTCCCCCTTAAGGCCTCCACAAGGGCACCCATTCAGGGGGCTCCCTCCAAGATCTGAGGATGACCTTCACCATCCACATCACCCACAAACCCTATTCACTTCCTATTCACTGGCTAGCTTGAAGGTAAGCCCCAGTTTGCTCATCTGCAAAATGGGAACAACACGATCTGCCTCATAGGAGACATGTTACCTGGATCATGGTCCTCACTTATGTGTATTACTTCCCTCTCTCTGGTCCCCTCTTGGTCAGTGTCCACACCTTGAAAATCAAGAGTCAGACCAAACCACTCAGAAAGCATAAGCCAGGGATGGAGTATCTCTGAACTTGACCCTCTGGGCACCCAGATGAGGTCCCACGTCACAGCAGGGCTCCAGGTCAATGAGTCACATTCACAGCTGGTCTCAGACCTGGGGGGCCTCAGACAGAACATGGTCTACCCTCCCCACACGTGACAGCCTGACTTCCAACCGTGGCCCCACCACCACACAAGTGACTTACCTGCTCCGTGATGTGGTCCTCGTCCACAAAGTAGGGATGGAAAAAGCATACACCTCACAGGACTGAGGTCCCTCGGGAAGGGTTAAGACTAATGATGCCAAAGGTTGGCATGGCTGCAAAAGAACTGTGTCTTTCACACATGGCTGGCGATGACGCAAATGTACAAGGACTTGGGAAAATAGCGTATTCTTATTAAGATAAGCATATACTATCACATGACCCAACAATTCCGCTCCTTGGTATTTGCCCAAAAGATTTGTACACGTGTTTATAAGAGCAATTTATATGTGTGTGTGTGCATATATATATATATATATATATACATTATATATAGTATATATATAGATATATAGTTATCTATTTTTATTAAATATATTTTGGGGTTTTTGTTTTATTTTTTATTGTTTATTATTTATGGTTTATTAAATATATATTGTTTATATATATAAACAATTCAAATATTTATCAAAGTGAGAATGAATAAAGAAGCCGGGGAGTCAGCTACTAAGAGGATGGATTAATTCACACAATGGGACACTGTCCAACAGTACAAAGGAGCAGATCATGGATGCATACGACAGTGTGGGTGACTCTCCCAGGCACGTGCTAAGTGAGAGAAACTAAATGTACAAGAAGAAGAACTGTATGAGTCTATCTATTGGAAGTTCTAGAAAAAAAACTAATCTCTGATGAAAGAAAACAAAATAGTGAATAAGGGACCAGCAGGGACTTTGTGGGGTGTGACAACGCTCTGTGTCTTCTGGATTGTTTCAGGAACGTACACATTTGTCAAAACCCACCAACATGCTGAGGATCTTAAATGCCCAGTTATACCTTAATAAAAAAATAGCAGTGGCCCCGGTACAGGGCAAGCAGTCCGTAACCACACTGTTGTCATTAACGATGACTGCTCTAACTCCACCAACTCACAGGACATCAGCGTTTGCAGGACCTTGGAAATCCCTAGCCAGGTGCCGTGCCGTGGACCTTCGGACAGGTGCGCGATGCCTAGAGCCCTTTCTCAGAATATAGTTTCGCCTGCATGAAATAAAATGCGTATGATGACAAAGGAAACCTATTATTTTGAAACTTATCAAATATTAAAAGCGGATTTGTGATCCGAAGTGCATGGGCTTCTTTATTAATGCATTAAATAACAAGCCCTAGCAGACGGTCTAATAACGATCATAATTTCAAAGTAGCAAGGAGTGTAAAATGGCACTTTGAAATTTCCTCCAACTGCAAGGAAAAATGAAAATATCTGGGCTTCCTCTTGGTAACAAAGTCACAGGCACTGCGAATCCTGGGCCTCCACGACACCATCTCCTACCGACACAGGGGCTCTGTTTCAGTTAGAGGGTAGTGAAAACAGAGGGGCAATGCTGTTTTCTCAGCCGGGTTCAGAGACCTGGCCACAGACCCTCGGTTCCCTGGTGAGACCCTGCCCTAGTCCAACACCGTGCACAGGGCGGTTGGGGCCCACGAAGGGAGTCTTTATCCCAACCAACGTTACAGAGTTTGCACTGAGAACCGGGTGTTCTGCGTCCTGATTTCCAGGACAGCCCTCTGTCCTACAGAGATACAATACATAAAGATTTACCCCAGAGCCTGGCATGGCAGTGTCTCCCCACTAAAGACAAGGATGGTGTGATGGGTTGGTTGCCGGGGCCCGCAGAGGCAGGGGCGGCAAATGCTCGCACGCGCCCGCACACATACTCACTTGCTCTCACTCAACGCTCCCTGGCCCTGCCTGATTCGGTAGGGCAGGGCTCAGCCCGGGGAGCTCCCCTAGACCACAGCCCCTGCCAGGCCCTGGCCCGGAACGTCAGTGACCCTCCCTCCCCCGCTGCAGCCGAGGCCCGCAGGCCCCGTCCACCCCAGGCTGGCAGGCTGGCAGTCAGCGGGCGCCCACCGAGCACGGGGCCTCTGCCCACATTAACTCCCTGCTGGGATAATTCTTCTCCAGCCTTTTTTTTTTCTGGCCACCAAGTGGGCCTGCCACCACACTGCTGTTTTTCATCTTGTTAATTGAGTCATTTATTTCATTAAAAGGTGAAACTTTATCAGGGTTTATGTGCCAAGCGTGAGAAGGTGTATTTAATGATACAACAAATGGCCGCAGCCTCAGGTGCCTCTGTATTTAGAGATGGTACAGCGAGGGGGGCGGGGTGGGGAGGGCAGGATGCAGCCAATCCCATACAACTAAACTATGCTGATTTTAAAAACAGCCACAAGTTGGACGGGCAACGTTGGCTTCAAGGTGCTCTCGGAAATGCACACAATGGCCAGGAGCTTGAGCGTTGCCCCCAAAGCATCCTTGCGGCTCCGTCCTTCTCTCCTGGGTGCTGGGGTCTGAGCCTGGGGCATCTCCCTTTGCTCCTGACTCCCCGCACCTCAGCACCCAGTGTCCAGCAGCACTCAGGTGAGAGATCAGGGGCCACTACCCACTCCTGCTGCACTCTGTCCCTGACACCGTCCCCTCCGCGGCCACCCGTCACTCTCTCACCTCCTCCTGACAGCCAGCACCCATCCTGCACCGGAGGCCCCGCAAAAGAGCTCAGCTGGCCCTTCCCCTACCAAGAGCTTCAGTGTCCTTCTTCCCCTAACACCTTTGGTTAAAGTCCAAGCCCCAGAGCCAGTGTCCGAAGCCTTCTTGATCCGGCACAACCATCCAGCCCCGACCCCCACCCTGACGCCCACCAACCCTCTCCGCCTGCATCCCAGCCAGGCTCTGTGCTACCCTAGAACTCTCCCCTCCCCATCCTCCTCACCCTAAGGTAGTGCTTCTCAAACCACTAGAATCGCTCAGGAAACATTTTAAAATTCCAATGCCTCAGTCCCACCCAAGACCAACTCAATCAGGCTCTCGGGGCGCTGGGTCCCCAGGTGACTCCATGGGCAGCCAGGGGTGAGAACCACCTGCCCCACATCCTCTTCACCCCTCAAGACCAGGCCTCCTGCGGGAAGCCTTCCAGGCCTCTGTCCCCAAGTCCCTCACCACCTCCCCTGGGCCCCAGTTCTGCCTGTGCTCTCTGAACTCAAATGGTATGGTTATCACAGGGCTTCCTGTGTGGAGCACTCTTGAGGGCCAGGAGCGGTTGGAATCGCCCAGAGCCTGGCCAGGGAGGGTGCTCAGTCCGCAGTCTGTGTGGTCTGGACACAGCCCACTGCCCCACGGTGATGTGCCACCGAGGACAGCTCCCATCAGATGCCAGCTCAGGGAGACCAGAGCTCAGACCTGCCCTGGCAGCTCTAGCCGGTCTGCTGGACCGGAGGAGGGGGCGGGATGAGCGACGGCATGGGGACTGCGTGCATCCAGCCAGCCTGGACAACAGGGAAACTTCTAGTAGTTTGACAGGAAATTGCAAGACGAGGCTGAAAGAGCCAAGACCCGAGAGTTCCACCCAACCCTGCCACGTCCCAGCTGGATGACCGTGGCTGGCTCATTCTACCTCTCTGAGCCTGTTCCTCTTCCGTAAAGTGGGAATAGCAGCCTCTAGCCCCGGGGGGTGGGCAAGGACATTGCAGCAGGAGCTGTGTGACATGCAGGCACAAAGCCTGGCAGGTTGCAGCTTCAGAGATGACAATGTCTCTGTGATCCCAGCCTTCCTCTCATGCACCCTGCTTCTTTCTTCTTTAGATGACCTTACAGAAGCTCAGGCCACCAGCAGGACGCAGGCAGGCAGCAGCCCACAAGGGACATCAGCCACTTTGTCCTTATGAAGGTCCACAAGACTGATAAGTGTCCCTGTCCTTCTGTCCTGCAGTTTTTCTCTAGAAAGCGCAACGCAGCTCCTGGGCTGTAGGCCATCCCTGTCTGATCAGCAGGTTTCTCCTTCATTCCATTCCAACGCACACTGATTAAGCTCCAACTGTGTGCCAGAGCCCACGCGAGGGGCCGGGAGGCCGTGAACAGTGCATGCCTTCTCACGGCTGTGTGTTGGCCGTGTGTCTCCTGGATGGGACCCAGCGCCCAGGTCCACGTTCTCTCTGGATCCCGTGCCCAGCACACCTGCACGCAGTGAACACACACAGTCACAGGCTCACAACACAGCAGAGGAGCACGGAGGCCAAACACACGAACCACATCGTCCTCAGAGTCTTCCCTCGGAATGAAAACCCAAAGGCCAAAGACACGTTGGCAATGATTTTAACGAGCATTCTACCTTCTCCATACGCCAGCCATATGGATCGTGGGAGTCTTCAAAGAACATGTCCACACTCCCTGTTCCTTGTGTGTGTGTCTTGCTGATTTCTGAAATGTCCGTGGACAGTGTGGGCTTTACTTCCAAAGGGACCCCTGGAATGACTCCCAGTGAGGGCTTCAAGCAGGACTGGCAGTGGGGGACCACAGCTACGCTTAGCCAAGACCTGTTCATCTTGCCTGGGCCTGACACGGAAAGGGGGTCTGCGTCCACATACAAGCCACACTGAATAGCAAGCAAACCCCGTGAGCTGGACGGTCCCATTTACCGTCACATCTACTCCCTGCCCCTGCCTGCCCTGCAGACCATTGGCAGGATCCCAGTTTCCTGCTGGTTTGACCCTGGAAGCACCTGCAGAAGAACAGAGGCAAGAAGGCCACGAAGGGGGTACCTCTTCCTCCAACAACGGCCCTGCTGGCTCGCCACCAGTGGGCTGCACCGTCTCCAGAAAAGGCCACGGATTCCCCTCCCTCAGCTCCTCCCTGCAGGTCAAGCGGTGGCCCCCTGAGACCTTCAGACCCTGGGCTAATGGCACCCTGCTGACGCTAGCCCTGGGACGCTGGCCCATCCTTGCAAACAGTTCAGGAGCCCTTTGCCAAACTATGCTGTCACCAGCTCAACTGAGCCACTTGCTTCCTGTCATAGGATTCGGTGACCCACCTTCCTGGCTGTCCTCCCATGAGCAGGAGCCCCGTCTCGGTACTAAGATTGACCTCTGTCAGCCCCCAGTTCTACTCTCTGTGCCGTCAGAGTGATTAAGAAGATGATCACCAGGTTATTCCCCACTCCCTGCCCTCACAATACACACACACACACACGCTCGTTCGCTCGCTTGCTCACTCTCTCACACTCATACGCCCTGCTGAAGTCTGGTTGGTGGAGCCCCATCTCTCCACATACCCGACCCTGCCTGCCCCACACAGCCTCGCCTCCCAGATGGTGCAACACACTGCAGGGGGTGAGGGACAGATCTGGAAGAGGGGGCTGAGAGTCCCGCCCCCACCCCCTACAGACTGTGATGGTTAATTTTACTTGTCAGCTTGGTTGGGTCACGGGATGCCCAGATAGCTGGTAAGACGTTGTTTCTGGGTGTGTCTGTGAGGATGTTTCTGGAAGAGATTAGCATTGGAATCCGTAGACAGTAGAGATCGCCTTTGTCAAGGTGGGCGGGCATCATTCAATCTGTCAAGGGCCTGAATAGAACAAAAAGGTGGAGGAAGGGCAAACTTGTTCTCTCTGCTTGAACTGGGACTTCATCCTCTCCTGCCCTTGGACACCGATGCTCGTGGTTCTCAGGCCTTCAGACTCGAACGGAATCACACCACTGACTTTCCTGGTCCTACAGCTTACAGACAGCTCATGGTGGGACTTCTCAGCTGCCATAACCAATGGGCCAATTCCTACAATAGATTTCCTCTAATCTATAGATCTGTATTTAGATGGAGATATAGCCTATTGGTTCCGCTTCTCCGGGGAAGCGTAGCTAATACATTGACCATGTGACCCAGGGCAAGCTTCGTTTAAGTTCACCTCTCTTTGCCTCAGTCTCCCTATCCAAACATGGGATTTCCACCTCACTGAGACGTCCTGAGCATCAACACCAGTAATAGACATACAATCCTTGAAATGAGGCCTGGCATATATATGGTGCACTGTTACCAGCTCTTTCCCATCCTTCTGACACTTGGAGTTTGCTGAACACCAAATGAGCCCCTTCAGAAAAGGCCTCTCAATTGTCTGACAAGCTGCTTCGTCTGTTCAAAATATCTTTCCCCTTTTCTTCCCCTCACAAACCCTACGTGGTCTCTCCTTGGGGTCCCCTCCTCCAAGAAGCCTTCCCAGGCTGCCATGTGGCTGAGGCTGTGGTGTCTGAGCTTCCATCAACCCTGAACTGCAATTGGGGGCTGGCTGGCTGTTTCCTAAACCAGACTGTGGGTTACTTAAGAGCAGGAATGTTCTCCTTTCTGTCTCCCGCTCTCCTCCACGCCTGGTCTAGTACTTGGGCAAGCAAACCCTCAATAGACATTTGTTAAAGAAAGAGGGGAGGGAGGAAGGAACCTGTCAGCCTTTGGACAAGGCACCTCAGTGCTCCCAAAATATCAAATCGCTTCATAACAGAGGCCCTCCCAGCTATCCCTTGCACTTGGCTGATGCCCCCTGGACACACAGCAGGTTCTCTCCTCCCTCCTGATGAGACCCTCAACCCTAGAACACTCAGAGATCCTCATCACCCTGGAGCAGCCCATCAGGAATCACTTAGGTGGTTTTTTGTACTCCCTTCCAGAACAAAAATAAAGGTCAATAGGCAACATTGGCACTAGAAGGGATGCCAAGGCCTGACATGTGGGTAAGGCCCAGCCATGGGGGGACATCAGGGCTCCCTGGCCGACACTTCCCAGTCACCGGTGGAGGGGTTGGGCCCCTCGAGGTTCATGGTCACAGGGCGTGTGTAGAGGAGGCCTGCAAGGCTGGATCTGCACACCACAGCACCGTAACACCTGAATTCAGGTGTCTCTGCTCTCAGGAGTAGCATCAGTGATCACAACTACTCCCAGCTCCTGAGTGCCGTTCACACACAGCAGTTCTCATCATCCCAGTACCTGACCACAGGGATCCTCCTTACACTCATCCCACTGAGAAAGAAACCAAGGTTTCAAAAGGGAATCTGGTGTGTTTTCAGCCACCAAGTATTAGTGCTTCCTGCACAGCCCAAGTGCAGTGACGCGCACTTGACGTGCAATGCCTTCTCTCATCCCCACACTGGATCTCCAGGGAAGGACGTTAACCCATCCCGCAGAGGAGGAAGGGATCATCCCGTTTCACAGAGCTGGAAAGTGACAGCATCAAAACTCAAACTCACATCTGCTGAACTCCCCAGAAAGCCCTCACGGCAGATGATCTCATGGGACACCAGCTTGTGGAAAGTGAGGGAAGGGAGGCGACGGGAAGGAGTGGGAGTCTTTGCCCCAGTCTCAGACCACCGCTCACTGCCTCACTGCCTTTCTCAGGCAAAGCATCTCTCCTATCCTAGGATCAAGCTTCAGGATCCTTCTAAGCCAGGACTCCTTGTGAACACCATTCACGGCACTCTTACATTCCCCATGACCACATAGAGGCATGACGCCAACCTCACAACCATCATGAAGACCATATGAGCTTCCTGTGGCTGTGTGGCAAATGACAAATGCTGTGATGATCTTGATGGTTTAAAACAATAGAAATTTATTATCCTGGAGTCAAGAAGTGAAAAATCAAGGGGCGCCTGGGTGGCACAGTGGTTAAGCGTCTGCCTTCGGCTCAGGGCATGATCCTGGCGTTATGGGATCGAGCCCCACATCAGGCTCCTCCGCTATGAGCCTGCTTCTTCCTCTCCCACTCCCCCTGCTTGTGTTCCCTCTCTCGCTGGCTGTCTCTATCTCTGTTGAATAAATAAATAACATCTTTAAAAGAAAAAAAAAGAAGTGAAAAATCAAGATCTCAGCTGGGCTGTGCTCCTGTCAAAGGCTGCAGGGAAGAATCTTTCCTGGCCTCTTCCAGTTTCTGGTGGCCCCTGGCATTGCTTGGCTTCTGGCTGTGTCATTCCATCTCTGCCTCTGGGGCCACGTTGCCTCTTTCTCCATCTCTGTTGGTCTTCTCTTTTCTGTCTCTTTTAAGAATGCCCATCATTGGACCCACCTTAATCTGGGATGATCTCATCTTGAGATCCTTACCTTAATTACATCTGCCTGGGCCAATATTACAAATACACTCACATTCTAAGGTTCCAAACAGGTATATCTTTTGAAGAGTGTTGGCCACTTGACCTGCTACAATGATCTTAATTCATTTTCTCCCCACTCCCAGCACTCTAGCTGGCTCCCCACTGCCCACCTCGACACTTTGGGGGGGTGGTGTTAGTGAGAAGAGCATGGGTTCTGTGTCCACGCAAACCTGCGTTGAATCTCAGTTCTGCCACTGGCCAGCTGCAGGACCCACAGGCCACCTGACCTCTCCACACACCCCTATCTTCACCTCTCAAGTGAGCGAACTCCATCTCTCAGTTTAGGGGAATTATATGATCTAGTAAATGTAACCTGGTTGCATCTGAACAAACAGAGGACACCCCTCATCCCCCCCTATTTTTATAAGGAGGAGATCAGACTGGTATGGGGTTCTTTGAGAGGGGCACACAGCCAGCCAAGGTCTATGAGGTCTGGGATTTCATAGCAGCTGCAATATTCCCCTTTCCAAAACCTCTGTTGACCATCACTAACTAGTATGAGGACAAACTAACACCAAAATGTGAGCTCATCCACATGTTGGAAACCTATGTGCTTGAGGGAAAGCTGAGGTGAAGTCACTTGCTCAGTGTTACAGCAGGACTTGAAGTCACAGCTTTAGAAAATATCTCCTCCCGTGTTTCCCAAAACACCTTAGCTCTTGACAGTGATACGAAAAGCCGATCTGTCCACAGCATTCCAACTGCCCAGATCTGGAGGATCTTCAGAATGCCCTTTCTCACCTGACACTCCTATTTGTCCTTCAGGGTCAATGCAAAATTCTCCTCCACTGGCCCTCCTGTGGGATCCCACACCATCCAGCTCTCTTGCCCCACTAAGCCCTATTCCTCACATTGAGTGTAGCTGTTTGTGTGTTTGCTTGCCCAGAACACTGTGGGCTCTTTGTGGTGTGGACCTATGTGCGATCCACCCTTGCGTCCCTGTCATCTAACTCGGGCATGACACCTAGTAGGAACTTGTTATACCCTAAGGCCACACCAACAAACTCTTTGTCATTTGAAACGTGATTGTTGTTCACAGAAGAAGGAAAAATAAAAGGGGACACTTGTGGTCAAATTGGTGGGAACCACTGAGCTAGCTGAAACCCTTCATTTTCCATAGAAGAAACCAGAGGCCCTGATGGGAAGTATCTTGCCCAAGATCATAAAAGAAGGTGGTGACATACCAAGAAATGTGATCCAGAAATATGATTCATAGTCCCCACTCCACTTCCTTGCTTGAGAGTAGGAAGAGTAGAGAGAAGAAGGAAGGTGGATACAAACAAGGGGAGATGACTCTTTCTGGGAACATTGGCTCTGCAGTTAGCTGGGGGTCCTGGGGCCAAAAGTCATTCTGGCTTCAAGCCCATATTTAAATCTTCCACCAGTGTTAATTAAAAGAACTTTCTCAGAAGTACCTGGGCCAGCGTCTGCTGAGAACTGAGTTGCCTGTGCCTCCATGGACATAAACAGTACCTTTCACCACATGCTGGCTACTCTGTGGGCTGTACCTGCATAAGGGCTTAGAAGAGCTCAAGATTCATTGAAGGGGTACCTGTGGAAGGGAGGTGCCAGCTAGGCCAAGAGGGCTGAATTTGAATATCAGTTGAGTTAACTAAAAAAAGCAAGGAGGGGAAGAGTATGAAGGAAGCAGAAAAAGTTGAGTTATTTATATTTATATAAATATATATATTTATATATGTATACATATATCATTTTAAAATAACATATATCTTGATAGATACACATACACATACATATATATCAAGAGTTTTCAAGACCATGAAGCACATTAGGCAATGGAGGGTAATGATCCCAGTGAGGTAAGACACAAATGGGGTGAGGTGTCACAATTGTCCCAGGCTACTGTCTTAAGAGTTTCCGGGAAAAGTTAAAGATGTGGAGCTGAGATTAAGGGAGAACAAAGTGGACAGAGTTTGTAGAACAGAGCACTGGAGAGAAGACAGCTGCAGAGAGAGAGAGAGAGAACTCCAGAGATCTGCAGAGTGTTCCCAGAGCATCCAACTGAGTTGGGACCACAGCATCTGTGTGAGGAAACTATGCAAGGCTAGTGAAAGAACAATCCAATGGTCCCATCCATAGGACCAGTGCTGGGGCTCACACAGAGCTAGGAGTAGTCTCTGTTGATACTCACCAGACTGGAAAGCCTAACGATTCGTGGAGTCTTGAGTACAGCAGTCAGAAAAGTTTGAGTTTAATAAAGGAAAATAATCAGCCTTAGATTGAATACTACTATTCTGCCTGACAAAACTTAAAAGCAAAACCTGAAAAGAGCCACTTATTTTCAAGTAAATTAATTACCCCACATAACAAAGTTCAAAAATATAAAAATACAAAAATATCCAATACCTAACAAGGTAAAATTCACAATGTGTAGCATTCAAGCAAAAATTAATAGGCATTCAAAGAAGCAGAAAAAAAATATGATCAATAAAAAGACCAAAATAAAACTTCTAGAGATGAAAACTATAATGTCTGAGATAGGAAATTCACTCTAAGGGACTATCAGCAGATTAGACCTTGAAGAAGAAAAAAAATAACAGTTTGAAGACATAAAATAGAAACTACCCAAAATGAACAAAGAGAGAAAAAAAATTTAATGAACAGAGCATTAAATGCACCAATGAGCTGTGTGACCATTTCAAGTGGCCTAAAATATGTGAAATTGAGTCCCAGAAGATGAGGAGAGGTAAGACCAAAACTATTTTTGAAAAATAATGGCTGAAATGTTTTTCCAGATTGGATGAAAACTGTATTTTACAGATCCAAAGGGTTCAATAAATCCCAAGAATAAGAAACGTGAGTAAAACTGTACCAAAGCATATCTTCAAATTATTCAAAACTGGGAGTAAAGAGAAAATCTTCAAAGCAGTAAGAGGAAGAAAAGTCACAACATTCAGAGAAATAAATGTAAGAATTACAACATATTTCTTTTCAGAATGATGGGGCTAGAAAACAATGGGGCAGGTTATTTAAACTACAACAGAAAAACAGCTAACCTCAAGTTCTATACCCAGCAAAAATGACTCCCAGGACAAAAGGGAACCAAAACTTTGGAAAACATGCAAAAGCCAAAAAATTATCTTTATTAGACAGAAGGAAAAATATTCCAGATGGAAATATTTCAAACAAACTAGAAAGAGAACCCAAATGGTAAATATACATGGACAAGCACATTGCATGTTTTTCTTACCATTCAAATCTCTTTAAAAGTAGTTGATCATTTAAATAAAAATAATAACAAGGTAGCATGGGGTTTATAAGATATAAAAAGTAAAATATGGGGCAGCAATAACACAAAGGCAGGAAAGAAGAAATGGGAGTATGCTATTATAAAGTTCTTATTCTGCACTTGAAGAAATAAAACATCACTTCAAGTTAGACTGATAAGTTAAAGCAATCTCTAGTTATCAAATCAATAGTTATAGCTAATCATCCAATGAAAGAGATACCCTGTAATCATAAAAATACTGAAATGATGAACATTAAGGAGGACATTTGTCTAATGAGCACCTGATATAACACAGGTGTTATATGAATCTCTAAATTCTACCCCTGAAATTAATAATACACTATATGTAAACTAACTTGAATTTTAATAAAATTTTAAAAAATACTCAAATATTTCAAAATTAGGAAGAACAAAAGGAAAAGAGAAACAACAGATTGGACAAATAGAAAAATAAAACAGCAAGACAATAGATTTAAATCTAATTATATCAGCAATCACATTAAATATAAATGGTCTAAACATCACCAGTTGGGTGATTTTTTTTAAAGCATAATACAATAAATGATACTGGGATAATTGGATATCTACCTGGGGAAAAAAAATGACCTCAATCCATACCCCACACCATATACAAAAATTAACTCAAAATGGATTATGGATCTAAATTGTAAAACCTAAAATTACAAATCTTCTGGGGAAAAAAACCAGAAATCCATCTTCATGACCTCACTTTCTTCCCCTGGACATTGCCTCAGGCCATTCTCTCTACCTGGATTACCCTTTCCTTCGCCTCTGTGTATTAAGATGTTATCTGAACAACTGCTCTTTCAAATCTATACTTTTTCAGGATGCAAATCAAATAAGATCTCTTCCATATTCTCTGAATCCTTCCAGGCAGAATTTATCTCTCATGTTTTGTAATTTTCCAACCTGTTCTAGTTTTTTCAGTATTTCTCACTATCTAGAATTCTTGAGATACAATGGTAGCCTAATTTCCCTGTAAGACAGGAAGCTCCTTGAAGGCAGAGATCAGGTCTAATTTATATCCTAATTTCTCCCAGGGCTTAGCAAGGTACTTGGCACAGAGGAGGCATTGCCAACATTTACCAAGACCTTGCCATATGCGAGGGGAGTGATGGAGATGATGGCTCAGGGCCAGCCCATGTGTTCTGCTGCTGGGATTCCAAGACCTGGAAGCACACCTGTTAACTGAGTCTGTTCAATGCCCTCATGATCACAGCAAACATCAAACATTAGAACCACCATTATACTATAAGTACTAAACAGTATAAATTTGGGCAGTTCAATATCTTTACCCCCCATGTTCAGTTCAGAGGCTAACGCATACATGTAATGGAATCTCTTGATCACTCAAGAATTGCATTAGTCATTTTCAATAATAATTTCTTGTTTTTTGAATGCTATTTCTTTTTTTGAGAGAGAGACAGAGAGAGAGCGTGCACATAGGCAGAGGGAGAGAGAGAATCTTAAGAAGGCTCCTCACTCAGCATGGAGCCCAACGCAGAACTTGATCTCACGACCCTGAGGTCATGACCTGAGCCTAAATCAAGAGTCGGACACTTAACTGCCTGAGCCACCTGGGCACCCCTTGAATGCTATTACTATTTGGTGTCATTATATCGCTGAAACAGGGACTTGGCCTCAATTCTAGCATTGCTGGGGGAAAAAATGTAGATTTTATTATAAATTGACATCCGAACAGGTGGGCTTGCAGGACCAGGAAGGATTTTTCTGGATAGGAGTCTCCCAAGGAGGCTGGATCCATTCTCAACCAGATCCAGGAATTAGTAGGAGGAAACTGGCATCCGCGACCTTGCTCATTCAATGAAGAGTTGAACATGTTGGCATCTACCTGGGGTGCCAAAAATGCTGCCCCAAATACTGCTCAGCCTCTCCCTCAAGACAATTTCAGTGCAATGAATGCACAAAAGCCATGGTAATCCCAGAGTCTCTGAGCACTCAGAGGAAAGGCACTTAGCTCAGACCTGAGGGAACGAGGGGAGCTTCCTGGAAGAGGAGTCATCAAGGCAGACTAAAGGAAGTCTACGATCTAACCAGAAACAGGTTCACACATGCAGAGTTTTCTGAGCAACGCCCCGATGCCGGAGAGCAGAAGGCCACTCTGGGCCCTGGGGAGAAGGTTGTGTGAAGCCAAGGGATGAGGGGTTAGAAGTAGGGATGGACTGGAGCAGGAGGCAGAGCCGGATCACGAAGGACAAAGGGCCCCGAATGCAGAGCTCGGTGTGTGGGATTTACTTTGAAAGCAATGGGGGTTAATGAGATGCTCAAATACACAGGAGAGGGCATGTGATTGGCTGCCCTATGGGGGGAGCTTGAAGGACCCCAGAGACACTGGTGCAGCCTGTTCCAGAAGAGGGGAGGCTGTTTTGAATGGGTGGTGCAGGCAGAAGTGCCCAGACAATCACCAAATCCTCAGAAACACACGTTAAATCACAAACCGAGTAAGTGCTAGGAAGCCTAGTCACAGAGTGCTGTGAGGGCCTCAGGAGGTCAGGAAAGGCTTCCAAAGAAATGACATTTAGGCGGAGACCAAAGAGATGAGAAAAGTAGATGAGACATGATAAAGCCTTCCAGGCATGGGGGCACAGCATGTGGTAAGGCCCTGAGGCAGGCAGAGCAGCCCTGGCCTCTTCCAGGCTCTCCACGCCCATCTTCCATGAACCCCCCCACCCCAGTCACCCTGAGCATAGCCAGTGCTTTCTCATATTCCTGTCTGTGTTGCTCGTCCTTTCCCTGGGGACCCCAGGGCCGATTCCAAGGGCACCTCCTCTGTGAAGTCTTCAGTAGCGTACCTGGCACTTAGCCACTCGCTGGGACACCATATATGCATCTCCTCTCTGGGGTTTATCATTTCTGAAAATATTTACACATTTGGCTTTCCCACTAAATTGCAAGCATCTTGGTCCAGAGACCGTGTTTTATTTGTCTTGTTTTCATCTCTGGCTTTCCCCACGGTCTGGCACACAGAAGACCCTCAATGAGCAGGGATTTTTACATTAAGAGATTCAACCAGGTTTCTTAACCTCAGCACTGTTGACATTTGGGGCCGATACTTCTATGTTGTGGGGCTGCTCTGTGTGCAGGAGAACGTTTAGCAACAGCCCTTGTGCTGTGCAGTAGATGCCAGCCACATCCCTGACCCCAAACTGCGACCACCAAAAGTGTCCCCGGATATTGCCAAACGTCCCCTGGGGGTGGAAATCGCTCCCAGTTGAGAACCACTGGATTAGTCCAATGCAGACTGTCACTTTTCCAGCAGGGAAACAGGGGACGGAGGTTGTCTGCCAGCCAGGCTTCTCTCCCTGGAGGACTTCCCTTCGACAAACACACCATCAGGAGGGAACTGAAAGTAAAGCAAGGGGGGGAAAGAAACAGGTCTCCAAACACACAGATATTCTTAACTCTTTGGCCAGCATCAACTATTTGACCATGGAGTTGATCCCCATCTTATAAACAAGAAGAGAAGCAGCTCAAAAGACAACACCCTCCCTCGCAGGCACTGGGGAAGGCTGGCCCCCCTCCAGACCCCGGGAGGTGGCCACTCGGAGTCTCCATGGGACACGCGGCCCTGCCACGCTACTGCTGCTGGGGAAGGACAGCCAAGGTCCAGCCCCAGAAGGCTGGCCTGGTGCCGTAAAGCGACAGATGGAGCAGGGAACAGCCCGATGGGAGCAAACACAGGAATGCACGCAGGGTTGCCGCTGTCCTCACACTAGAGATTTCCCAACCAGGACCGGAGTTGGTGTAAAGGTTAAGAGGGCCCATGTGGAGGCCAGCCCACGCAGGCTCGGATTCCCGCTCTGCCACCTACTGGAAGCATAACATTGGCTAAATTATGCAGCTTCCTCACCTGGAAAACCCCATAATCATAGCATGTCGGGTAAGGCAATAGCGTAGAGTCCTCAGCACAGCGAGGAGAGCTTACACGCACAGGGTAAGCATGCGGGTGTGTCACCTGCTACTACCCTGTCTCCGCACACACGCCAGGTGCAGGAAGCAGGTTTTCCCTGAGAGATTTTAAATGTTTTAAGAACGGTAAGGAGGCTCCGTGACATCGGATGTGCGGTGACAGGGGAGCAGAAGTCCAGATCTGCCAGGTAACCTCCCTTCTCATTTTGGTGTCCTCGCTGAAGAAGACAATGAAACCTCTCCTACTTGTTTATCAAAGCTGTTGTGAGGGTCTAATCAGATCACCATTTTCCTAACGTTTTTAACTATGACCCACAATAGGAAACATATGGTAAAATCTAGAACACACACACACACACACACACAAGCTGAAACAAAAATTTCATGAAACAATTATCTCCCTTACTGTGTATAATGTGCTCTAACAAATCCTATCCTATTTGATTCACATTTTTGCAATCCACTTAAGTGATATCATGATCCACTAATAAGTCATGACCCTCCATGAGAAAAACACCAAGCTTTACAATAAATGGGAGAGTCGTTGATAAAGCTGCAGAGTGGTGGTCAACCCTAAGTTGGCCAATTAGCATTATGGGGGGTGTTCCACTTAAATATTGTTGCATAACAGGCAACCCTACAACATAGTGGCTTACACCAATCATTTATCATTAATTCTCACAACTGGGAGGATTACATGAGCTCTCATGCATCCGGCTGGGACTGTAGTCATCTGAAAGCTCAGCTGGGCTGGACATCCAAGATGGCACACTCCAAGGGCTGAAAAAGTGGATGCTGGCGGTCAGCTAGGAGTTCAGCTGAGGCCATCAACTGGAACTCCTGCACTGGCTTCTCCAGATGATGTGGACTTCTCGTATTATGACAGCTGAGCTCACAGAGAAAGTGAACCAAGAGTAAAGTTTCCAAGAAGCCAGAAGCAAAAGCCTCTGAGCCATTAAAGGCTATGCCTGGAAGCGGTCAGAGTAGTCACAGCATCATCCCAGATTCAAGAGGGAAGAAATAGACTTCACCCTTGCCAGGAAGGATGGAAAGGCCACATCACAGAAGATCTTGTGGGATGGGAGAAATGGCTACATCCACCCGTGGAAAACAATCTGCTGCAATTGCTCATCGGGTCAGCCTTCCTCCCTCGGCTCACTCTGGACAGCAGGTAGACCGCTTCGTCTGCTCTGGGCTCCATGTTCTCATCAGTGGAAAACAGGAATTGATTAAATGTGTCGAAAGGCTTTCCAACTCCAAACTTCTGCATTCAGGAGAAAGTTGGGGAACACATATACTGCCTTACATTTTCTGTACTTGACCTAGGCGAAAATCACCCCATAAAACTCACCTTGATTCTTGGTTTGTATTTGCCAAGCCCTGAAACGCTCCCACGGGTTTTCATATCAGAAAAGACACCTCTTTTCCCTCCTACCAGCCTGGCAAAGTCATGCTGACAAGATCCTTATGGGCTGTCCTTGGTTGTCACTCCTCAAACCGATCAAGACGTGAACAAGGTTCTCTGAAGTACCCATTTGGTGAAAACCGATCAGTGGCACGATGAATATTTGCAGCAGGCAGGGAACCTTGCTCTCCCATCAGTCCTGCACAAGCCACACAGGAAAGAAGCAAAAACCGCTAGGATTTTATGAAGCATCACCTTGTCAGGCTTCGAGAAGTTCGGAAAGAAATGCACAGCCAGAACTACAGAAAGAACTTACCTGCCAGACTTCACGATCAATTCCAGTATAACCAAAAGGACTGCTTTTCCGAGGGAATCGTATTTCTTGTCCACTGCATCAAGAAGCTATAGGCACTTAAAGTATTTGAATCTGTTCTCCTTCTCTTTGGATACAATCACTAATCTTTCTTCCTTGCCTTTTTTCTTTTTTTTCCTGGGGTTGTAACCTATTCACCTGGCACATAAAATACTCATATTATGACACCCAGGCTTTAGAGATTTACATGAGAATCAGCAAACCTTATTTTAGCCCAATATAGAGAATGTGTGATGCATGGAGGGAACTCTGGGCTTATTCCCCAGATAAGTCATTTATTTCTTTCCTCAAAGAAAAATCCAATATCCTGAGATCAGATGCATATTGAAGCTTTGGTGGAAAAGAACCAGACGGGGCTGGATTAACGTGTTCACATCAGCCTCTCCCTGTAGAGTGATCTGTGAGGATGCAGGGAGCCTCCGTGAAGGAATGTCCCACACTGGACAGGGGCAGCGCCTCTGACCTGGTCACTGGCCATGCCGTCCTAAAACGGATTCGCGTCCACCCCACCCGAGCAATTCTGGAAGCACTTCCTGATTTACCAGCTCATGAGAGAGGCATGTTTTCTCTCCGTGCTTCAAGACACTCTTTAACAGCAAGCAGAATACCGCAAAGAATACCGCAAGCCTGACCTTCTTGCCCGTTCGGGACCCTCCTTCTTCCCCACTGGTCCGGCGTGCCCAGCTATAACCACTCCGGCCAGGGCTGGTGCAGGTGTCTGGGCTTTGGCACCCACTGTTCCCTCTGCCTGTGACACCCTTCCCCACCGCCTCCCTACTTAGAAGCACCTATGCATTTGGGGTCTTCAGCCCAGGGCCCCCCACGGTGGACCCTCCGTGGAATTTGCCTCTCCCACCCCTGCCCCACACTCCCCAGAGCTCCCTGAACCGACTTCGATTGTGTGTTTAACATGCTACCACCTCCCCTGCCAGAGTGCCAGTTTCTTAAGGACAGAAACTCATATTTTCGTGTAGCTGGAACCCCAAACAATGCCTCACCCACAAAAGCACTGGTACATTCTAATCGAATCGCTAGACAGCAGAAAGAATGACCAATCAGCCACCAACTAGGCTGCACGCTTTCTATCCCAAACATCATCTTTCAGGCTGATTATTTGGAACCAGCCTCAAAAAATGGTACCACCTCCATTGTAGATTATCACAGCAGAAACCCAGGAGTCTTTCCTGGCCCCTGCCTCTCCCTCGCTCCACTCCTCCCTCCCATCCGCAAGTCCTGCCCGTGCCACCCCAAAAACAGGTCTTAAAAGCCCACCCACCTCTCTCCCTCCTCAAGGTCCTGCCATCTCTCACCCAGATTCCCTTAAACAAAGGATTTGTTGCCCCAGCCAACAGCCCCCAACCGTCACCCCCTTCAGAGCCTCCCCTAAGAGCATGCCCTTCCCCCAGAACAGCCCCCAGCCAGAGATTGACAGACAGGAGTCTGAAGACCAGGCCATTTCACCCAACACGGGCCATCTATGCTCACCATGGGGTGAGCTGAGATTCTGTCAGCCTACATCCCAGCTGGACTTCCTCCTCTACGCAGCCCTGCTGCCCCCTGCCCTCCCACGGGAATTTACCCCTAATAAATGCCCTGCCCATCACATTCCTCTCTGCTTCCTGAGACGCTGACCTGCAGTGTGTGTGGAGGTGGGTCGGATTCAATCCAAGCAGCTGCACTTCTAGTGTAGATATCGGGGTGCTGTGTAGGCTGCTATCTCAAAACATCACAGACTAGGGGGCTCCAATAACAAACCTTTATTTCGTACGGTTCTGGAGGCTGGAAGTCCAAGGTCAAGTGCCGGCAGATTCAGCGTCTGGTGAGAATCTGCTTCCTGATTCATAGACACACCTTCTCGCTGTGCCCTCACCTGGCAGGAAGCACGAGGAAGCGCGCCGGGGTCTCTCTTATAGGGACACTAACCCCAGCCACCTCCCAAAGACCCTACTTCCCAGGATTCGGGATTAGAGCTTCCCCATAGAGACCTGGGGGACACGAACACGCGGTCCTCCGCACGTGTCACGTTCAGCTGCATTCTTAGAAGTGATCCAGTGCCGAAAATCAGAAAATTATGAAAGCTTTGGCACCACGCAGCCCTCCCTCCTCAGGGCCGTATCCCAAAGCTAGCCGATGATCAGCAAGACGGCAAGACAGACACGGAGAAAGAAAGAGGGAAAGAAGACGGGAGACATCTGCGGCTTTCAACACAGCACAGGACCCCGTGCGATGCTCTGCCTCCCCGCTGCCCTTTCTCCCAGCTGCCTCCACACACTCACTCACACACACCAACACACTCTCATACGCTCACATTCTCACACTCACTCACACTCACACACACTTTCTGCATTCAGCTCGTCTCCCCACTAGACTGGAGCCCCTTGAGGGCAGGGAGAGTGCCCCCGCTCTGTGTCGCGCACACCCGAGTCCCAGACGAGGCAGTGCTGTGCCGTAAACTGGCAAGTGGTCTGCGCTCAGTCCCCATCAACCTTATCGATCTACATTTCTTCTGACTCCTGTAGCGATGTAAGTTTTGTCCTGGGAAATGCTTCTCCCACCTCACTCTTCTTTTTCAAAGTTATGGTAGTATTCTAGTTCCTTTCCATATGAATTTTAGAATAATTTTGCCAATATCTGCAAAAATCATGCTGGACTTCTGATAGGAATTCTATTAAACCTCTTCGTCGACTTGGAGAGATTCTCTCTCTTTCTCCTACTGAGTGTCCCGGCACAGACAGCATGGTTCTCCATTCACGTGAGTTGCTATGATTTCTTCCATCTGTATCTTGCAGTTTTTAGCATCTGAGCTCTGTTAAGAATTTGCTTAGATTTACACCCAAGTATTTTTTGAGCGTTTATAAATGGTACTGTTTTTTTTTAATTTTGATTTCCATGTGTTCATTGTTAGTACATAGAAATAAAATCGGTTTTTTTGTATATTTATCTTGTATCCTACGACTTTGCTGAGCTCACTTATTCGTTCTAGGGGCATTTTTTGTAGATTCCTGGGGATTTTCTGCAGAGACCGTCCTGTCACACGCAGGTGTGTATTTGTTTTGATTACTGCCCTCCATTTCTAGGGCATGACCCTAATTTCCTATTTGTAATAATAGTCTAATGTTTCCATTTTACACGAGTTTATGTAGAAAGAAGTGAATCGATTTACATGAAGATAGTAAATAAATAGTAGTAAAGGAGGTGCATACATGGGGCCAAAGGTGGCGTCTGGGGCACAGTGTGAGGAACCTTGCATTATATCATGGAACGCTCACACCAGCCCCACCCCCGCCAGGTGGGGCCCACCTGGGGTACAAGGAGAGCTAGGAGGGAGCAGACAGAGACAGAAGGTATTATTATTGCCGGTGTTAATTGAGTTTTGGCCAACATCTGTATGGCATTAGCTCCATGCTCCTTAAAAACTCAGAAATCGGTCCGTTAGGTCAGCGGTAGGTAAGGCTTCTGAATGAAGGCTTTCCATGTGAAGTTGCATAACCCAGAGACTCTTCGCCAGCGTGTCTGGTACACCAGAGCCCTCCTAACACACCCACCCGAGCTCCGCTCTCCCGTCGGCCACCCTAATTAGCTTTTGTGCAAACAGCCTCATCAGATCTAATAAAAATCTCTCCCTCCAAACAAGACGTTTCATGACATCACTCCCCTTGGGGAAGCTGGGAAGATGACCTTCCATTTGATGAAAGAGGAGGATTCGTTTTTATGGTCTGCCCCTGCTAATGTGTGTTTAGACAGAGCGGGACGATCAATACTGAGGAAAGGATGCTGATTTGACTCACCGGAGTTGAGGAAAGGACGTTGCTTCCCCATCCATTTTTATAAATCACTTTAAAGGCCTATCGATCTTTCCCTGGGCACCGAGGGGCGCTAACCCCCGGGGCAGCAGCCTGTCAAGCCCCTTAACCCTTTCTGGTCTCCCGCTCCCAGCAAGAGCCATCGACCCCCCCCCCGCCCCCCGCCCCACAGCCCAGGCCCAGAGCCTGGCTGAACCAGTTTGCCAAGTGTGACTTTCAAGGCATTTGGGAAACAAGGAGGTGCCCTTCACCCCTACCTACGCACACACATGCGCATACACGAGACCACGCACCCTTGCACACATCAGCTCCTGCACCCCTGCGGAGAGCCATGCAAACCCAGCACTGAAATAGAGCAAAAGCATGAAGTGCATGTACGAGCTACGGGTCTGCAGACCACCCTTGAGCACCACGACAAAGGGGCCATTCACTGTCTCTCCAACTGTATTGTGCCCCAGTTCACCGGTTGGGAAGGTGGGACAGCGGCGTATAATGGAGTTCCTTCCGGGCCACCCCAAATTGCAGGAACAACTCTGATCTGAGCCTCTCCTCCCCCCAGCTCAGAGACGTCACCCACACAGGGAACTAGCAGCTCTCTTCCACGGCGCTACCAAGCACAGGTGCACCACGGAGAGAGCTCTGGAGATGTCCCAGGTTGTTATTAAAAATAGTCACTTGAAAGAGAGCTTTGGGCTATTTTTATGGCTTAGAGGAGAGCTCATCCCTGGGGTAGCATCACTATGGAGCATTTGAATCCCAGCCTGCTCTCCTGGGTCTGTGATTTCTCACCCCAGTGGCTTGACGCACCCCTACCACCGCCACTCCCAGGGGCCCTGCATCTTTGCGGGGGATTGTACAACACTGTGTGTCAGTGGGATTGGGGTCCGCACAGGACTGGGAAGGGATGGGGTGCAGCCAGCGGCTAGGAGCCCATGTGGGGCTCGGGGTGCAGGTGAACCCTCTGAGCTACGGTGCTGGGTGGTTTGTGCGGCGGTGAGGGGGCTCCAGTCCGGGGTGCCTCAGATAGGGCCTCTGTTCATGCAGGGGCCAGGGGACCCTTCTCAGGAGTTGGGGCTCAGGGCTTCCCAGTGAACACGAAACAGGAAGTGGGCAGCAAGGTCGGGAGGGCACTTGCTCTGACCTTGCACTAACCTTGAGGAGGCTTCCTTCTTTACCTTAATCACAAAAAAAAAAAAAAAAAAAAAAAAAAAAAAAAAAAAAAAAAAGCTCCAGTTCCATTGCTTTTATGGAACTAAAACCAAAACTTCCAGCAAGGACAGGAAATAGAAGTTGTCAACCACATACAGAAAGGGAAGGGAGGGGAACCGAGTGGAGGACAGGGGTCCCTCTTGCCTGAGCCTCCTGCATTCCTTAGCCCCTTGCCCCCCATTGCTCCTCCTGCTCCTGCCCTGGTCTCTCCAGGCCGCCCTCGTCCAATCCGACAAACAGGGTGTCCTTGCCAAGGCACCAAGAGACAGTCACCTCCAACTTAACTAAGCCTCAGTCTGCTGCCGTGAAGAGGATAAAATCGACCTCTTTCTTGATGTTCAAGATCCTTTGGAGTCTGGTGGCTGGGGGCTCCTTGCCATAGACCCAGCCCGCCCGTGGCCACAAACCCCATCCAGACACCAGAACCTTGGGGCTCCCTATGATGACCCCCACACCTCCTCTCCTTCATTCACGTCCCTGCCTCGTCAGCCCCAACCTCAGGTGGAGAAACCTGGTTTGGAGAGACTACGTTGCTTGCCCAAGGTCACACACTGGGACATGCCCAGACCCGAAGCGCACGCCCTTTCTCCCACAGGAAAAGGGTCAGATGGTGAGGCCTTGCCCGTCTTCTCCGCCCATTTGTAGCCCAGATGGAGCAGAAGCAGCAAGGCCTGCTGTTCCCGGGTGGCCCTGGTTTGAGGCCCAGCTGCTCCCTCCGTCCCAGGGAGACCTTTGCGGGGTCACTGAAGGGCTCAGGCTCTTATTCCGGCAGAACGAGACACCTAGAAGGCTTACTGTGGCATGCTGGGTCTTTCGTAAAAGTACAGTGACCTTCTGTAGGCAGAGTCCCAATTGCCAGGCTTCTCCCCACTTGGGAAAGTGGGCGAGCATTTGGGGGAGGAGGGGGGCTTGCTCAGTGCCCGCCTCAAGTTTCAGGGATAACTCTGATCTGCGAGGCCCCAGGGACAGGACTGACTGCTCACCCCATAGGATTAGAAAAAGCACAGGAAAGCATGCTAGGAACCAGGAGCTCTGAGCAAATGGGGAGATTACGTTCACCGAAGCCCGTCTGCCTGCCTGGGGGTGGGGGGAGGGGGCTTAGTGAAAAGGAAAGAGGCAAGGCTGGGAAAGAACTGGAAAACGCTCTTATGGGCTGGACTCCAGCAGAGAAATGCTGATCTGCGGAATCGTTTGCTCATAGAAGACTCTATTTGCCCATACCTTGCTGTGTGATCCCGAGTAAGTTCCCGAACTTCTCTGAACCTCTTCCTACACCTGTAAAATCAGAACATTGGGCTAGCCTTTTAGATCTTTCCAGGCACTACAAGTATCACCCATGTTCCCCCAAGTCTACGCCATGAGGCACAGTCACAGCCATCCTGGGAGGTGCCATTGCTCCCATATTTGACTGAGGCTCTGAGAACCACTTTGTTCCCAAGGTTGCAGAACGAGACGGGGGTTGGGCCAGGAGCAGCCCCGGCTCCATGTGCCTCCAGGGCGGTGCCCTCCCTCCTTGCAGGCGCTGGCCTGAACCGGCTGGCCGGCCCCCCAAGCCTCCCATGCTGGTGGGAGGGCCGCCAGGCACAGCATCCCTGCCCAGACCGCACGAGGAGCTGGCCGTGGCCTGCCAGCCTGTTTCTCATTTAGAGCAAGCCCCGGCTGCAGCCCAGACATTCCAGAGGGGACATGCAGACGCCAATCCCGCCCATGGCTTGGGAAACCGGGCTGCAGGCAGCCCCGTGGTCAGAAAGTGCCACAGTGTTTTCCCTTCCCTGTCGACATTTTAAAAGTTGCTTAACCCCTCCAGGAGTTTGGGCCACTCTTTCTGGGCCCTGACCCTGGCGTTCAAGGCCCCCATGGCCAGGAATACAAGTGAGGCTGCCGAGGAGGCCAGAGTCCCCTTGCCCCCCCCCCCAATTCTGCATCGGCCCTCCCCTGGGTCTGTGCACACAGGCCGGGCCGGTCTCTGTCTCTCAGACAGCCTCGCTTCCAGTGGGGAGTCCAGAAGCTTCCTGGTGGAGGGGGCATTGAACAATACAATGCCACTCACTGTGTCAGCTGCTGGCTGAAGTGAGGTCCCCACCTCCTCCGGGAAGGTGCAGGTGGGATCGCTCTAGCTGTCCCTGGAAGAATCCTACCCTTCACACATCCTTGAGTGAGTTAATTACAGATTGCCTCCTAATGATATAAGTAGTGCTCCTGAATTCTGCCGAAGTGACAATTTGCCATCAGCATAAAGCCGCTGCCCGTTGCTGCTAGCCGGCTAGGCATCCGGCCGCGAGGCTCGGCGTTCCTCCTGGCCGCCCCCCTCCGCCTCCTGCCCGGCACCTGGATTATGCTCGCCTGGTCTGCTAGTCAAAATAAATTCTTTCTCCCGCCAGGGTGCCATTTCAGCCCCCAAGGGTAGAGCTTTTTCTTCTTCTCCTTTATCTGGTTGGGTTTTTTTCCCCCCTCTGATTTATAAACCCTTGCTAATGGAACCAGGGGCTTCCCACCATATGGCGGTTCCTTAAAAAATTAAAAATAGAATTATCGTGTGATCTAGAAGTCCACTCCTGGGTATACACTCGGAAGAATTGAGAGCAGGGTCTTGAATAAAAAATTGTACACCCAGGTTCATAGCAGCATTATTCCCAAGAGCCAAAGGGCGGAAGCAACCCCAGTGTCCATCCGTGGATGAATGGATCAGCCGCACGCGGTCCATACAGACGATGGAATATTATTCAGCCTTAAAAAGGAAGGAGAGTTTGACACCTTCTCCAACGTGGATGGACCTTGAGGACACTGTGCTGAGTAACATAAGCCAGACGCAAAACAACAAATACTGAGTGATCCCACTCAGTCAAAATCATAGAGACAGAAGGAATGGGGGTTGCCAGGAGCTGGGGGAGGGGGCATGGAGAGTTAGTGTTTAGCAGGACGAAGTTTGGTTTTGCAGGATGAAAGGTATTCAGGGGATGGACGGGGGTGAAGGGTGTACGACAGTGTGAACGTCCTTAGTGCCACTCGGCTGTACGTTTGAAAATGGCGAAGGCGATCGTTTCTATGTCACGTGTATTTTACCACAATAAAAAAAAATTGGTTGAGGGGCGCCTGGGTGGCACAGCGGTTAAGCGTCTGCCTTTGGCTCAGGGCGTGATCCCGGTGTTATGGGATCGAGCCCCACATCAGGCTTCTCCGCTAGGAGCCTGCTTCTTCCTCTCCCACTCCCCCTGCTTGTGTTCCCTCTCTCGCTGGCTGTCTCTATGTCTGTCAAATAAATAAATAAAATCTTAAAAAAAAAAAAGGTGGTTGAACATAAACCAACAGGGGCGCCTGGGTGGCTCAGTCGGTGAAGCATCTGCCTTCGGCTCAGGACATGATCTCAGGGTCCTGGGATCGAGTCCCCCATTGGGTTCCCTGTTCTCTGTCTGCCACTCCCCCTCCTTGTATGCTCTCTCTCTCTGTGTCAAATAAATAAATAAAAGCTTTTAAAAAAATGAAAGTTGTCTAGGCTCCCTGATTGGTGGCTTTCAGGCTGACAGGATGACAGGTCATTGTGATGCCGCGGGAGTCAGCATCTCTACAGGGCAGAGCCCCTTGCACGTGCAGACGCCATGCCAGCCAGGCTCAAGCTCGGACCTCAGGGAGAGTGAGGGAAGTGACTGGCCCAGGGACACACACCCTGCAGAAGCGGAGGGAGACTGAGGGCAGGAATCTGGCCCTGACACCCCATAGCGCTCTCTCTGTGGGACACAAAAACATTCCGGGTAAAGGAGGACACACACTCCCCTCTGGGAGACGGCCTTCAGTGAGGCAGTTGGAAAGGACGCAAGCGACTCTTTCCAGCGCTGTTCTATCCTGCCCTGCCCCAAACCATGCCCAGGGACAGGGACAGGCAGGTGAGGAGGCCTGGCCGCGGGTCATGACCCTCCTGACCAGCTTCCTGCCATCGCCGCAGAGGCAGACCATGCTGGGGGTACACAGACATCGCCAGGGGTGTACCTGTGTCTTCCTCTGACCACCTGCCTTTCTCCTTATCCAGCTCCCAGTTACAGGCTTTGCCTAAGAACTGTCCACCCCCAACTCCAAGGATGGACACATGACGCAGCCTGGCCAGTCAGAACACTGGAACCCCTCCACCAACCACAGGATATATGTGTGACCCAAATGGGTCAATCAGAGTGGACTCCAGGCCTTATTCTAAAAAGATTGAGGTAAACCCCATCTCTTTCCCCAAAGATAAAGGAGATGCTAAGTTTGGAGCTGGTACTGGCCATCTTGGCCACCTTAGAGAACATGAAGTCAACATAAAGAAAAACAGGAAAGAGGGGCGCCTGGGTGGCACAGTGGTTAAGCGTCTGCCTTCGGCTCAGGGCGTGATCCTGGCGTTATGGGATCGAGCCCCACATCAGGCTCCTCCGCTGTGAGCCTGCTTCTTCCTCTCCCACTCCCCCTGCTTGTGTTCCCTCTCTCGCTGGCTGTCTCTATCTCTGTCAAATAAATAAATAAAATCTTTAAAAAAAAAAAAAAGAAAGAAAAGAAAAGAAAAACAGGAAAGAGAAAGAGAGCTTGCCACTATGTCTGAGCACCTAGGTCTAGCCATACCTGAGGCTTGCTTTATCCCCCACACTTTAATAAATACCATTTTCTCCATAAGCCATTTGGAATAGGGTTTCTGCCCCTTGTAATCGAAAGAAAATTCTATTTGATACAGAAACAGACTTAAGAATGAATCCCTGCCAGCTTCCACCCCCGGCCCTTCCCTCTCCCTGTGTGGAGTTGTGCTAGCCGCCGTAACAGACAACCTGAAGACCTAAGTGGTTTAACACAACCAAGGTTTATTTCTGACTCACCTCCTGGTTCACCGCAGAAGAAGGGAGGTTAGTGGGGGACTGGCCTGGCTCCAGGCAGATTTCTGGGGACTCAGGTTCCTTCCAACAAGTGAACCACCTCCTTAGGCCTCAGAGTATCCACTAGGGTCTGTGTCTGTCCCCAGTGAATGAGAGGCCAGAGCATGAAGAGAGGACACCGCTGCTCTTAGCAGCCCAGTCCAGAGGGGACAGTCACCTCTTCTCGTCCTCCACAAGTGAGAGCCTGGCCCAGAGAAAAGAGGCCGTCATGGGCACACAGCACCCATGTCTGTCTATCTTGCCCTCCCCGGTCCCTCTACTCACGCCCTGCCCTCATTTGAAGCTGTTGGCCTTCACAGCCGGACTCAGTGTTTGCCCACCTCCCCACCACTTCCGCCCTCCTCGGCTCATCTATGGTTCCAATGTGAGATCTGGAGGGGCTTTGCCCTCTCCGAAGGCCTGGTATGATAGGGCTGGCACCACGAGCCCCACCCACCCTTAAAAGGTTTGTGGGGTGGAACGGGAGGGGCTGGGCAAAGGCCACAAGAGGGGTGGATGCAAAATAATGCCCTTAGCTCCTGGAATGCCCACTGTTGCCCTGATGGCCTCTGCCTCTTCCTCCCCCCATCTTCCCTCCATCCCTGCCCACACAGGACCCTCCAACGGAGACCCAGAGGGGACTTGCAGAATGTGTCCCGAACCCAGCTCATTTCACAGATGCGGGTACGTGAGTTACAGGGCGGAGCTCAGATGCGCATCCCATAGTCCCTGTCCAGGGCTCTGCCCCTGGGCCAGCTCCCAAGCCCTGACCCAGAAGAAGAGACAACAGGAAGGACTCTGCATTTATAGATCCCCTGTCACTGTCCCCACCTATGGAAGTTGCTTTTTACATCACGGGCTCTATATCACATAATTAGTTCCCGATTCTGCAAGACAGGTAACAGGGCAGGTCCCTCGGAGAGGCAGCCGTGTGCGCTCAGGAGGTGAGGAGGGCAGCCAGTCCACGGAGAAGCAGGGCTGCAGGCTGGGCAGAGGGGGCTCTGGGTTACCAGTCACTCACCTCCCGGTCCCCCCTGGATCCCCGGAGCTGATCCTGGAGCTCCTCCCCGGCCCTCTGGCCCCCCGGCTGCCAGCGAGGCAAGCGTGAGCTGGGCTGGTGTAGGACCAGGAAAGGGACAGGGGGATAGGGCCAGGGCCAGGGCCATGGGGACACGGGACAGGGACAGGGGGACACGGGACATCATGCACAGGCTCGGCTGTCAAGGGGGAGGAGAGGAAGGGAGAGAGAGAGAAACGAGGCCAAAACGAAGGCACTGGGAAAGAAAAGCCAAGAACAAAGCCCACTAATATTACTAGTTAAAGACCCGTTTCTCTGTAAACTTTAATCCATCCAGTAAATGTCAAGCGCCGTTGGCTGGAGCACCTTCCCCACACTTCCCCTGGTTATTAATGCGTACTTAGCGGCAGCGGGAATTAGAAGGTCCGTAATAATACCCTTTCCAAAACACTGCAGATGAACATTTCTGTTTGAAATTTAAGGAGAATTCTATTACGGCTGCAACACATTATGTGAAAGGACAGCGCTGGCAGGGTTTCTCTTCTGCCGCCCCCCTCACCCGTGGCTGGAGCTCCCGCGCCAGGACGCAAGCCTGTGGAATGTGGCCACGCACGGTCGGGGACAGGGGACATAGCCAACTTGGCCTGTGGAGTTCTGCTCCCCCTGCGAGGACTCGTCAGCCCTCCCCGAGCTCCGTCCTCCTTCCCGGGGCCACGGAGAAGGAGTGCCCGCAGGGTGTCTGGGGACCCCTCCCCCCCCGCAGGCAGGCGCAGAAAATGCCGAGCTCTTGTTCCAGTCCCAACCAACTCAGTGTCGGAAGGCCCCCTGGCTTGGGAGCTCAGAGTGTGAAAAATAAAATCTACTCTTTGTCTAAACTGACCTTCTTGCACCGAGACTGGGGTGTTGGTCACCATGCGTTTGTTTTCATTTCCACCCACACTGGAAGGAAGGTGACACAATTCGGTCCCGTTACACTTCCCTATGTCCTTCGAGGTCTCTGTCATCGCTCACCGGGATCCAGAACTGACTGCCTGCCTGCAGTCTCTCCCCTCCCATCCAAGTCAGAACATCTCCTAAAGCCCATGTGGCACCCGTACCCCTTCAGCCCAGTTTCTTAGCCGAGAACCTAGGACCCTTCCAACATCGGCTCACCCAGGCCTTCCCTCCCCCATCTCACTCGTCCAGAGCTTCACCCCTCCGTGCTCTGACAGGACTGCGTGGCTCATGCTTCAGCAATGTGTACGCTGCCTTATACCTCAGGGCCTTTGCATATTTATCTCTGGAACCTCCCTCTTCCTCTGCCCGGCTGACCCCTCCGTCCTTCAGGCAGCGCCTCCTCCAGGAAGCCTCTGCTGCTCTCCCACTGCTCCCCAGGCTGGCTCTTTGCCCCCTTGGTGGGACCACGGCCCCATATAATCTCCAGGGTAACCTCTGCCTGGTGCTGAGTTTGTCCCTCTCACCATGCAGGTGCTTAGGGCAGAGACTGAGTTCCAACCATCTCTGTGTTATCAGCCCCCAGCACTGGCCCTGGCACACATAGTAGTTCCCCAACAAAAAACTTGCCCAGTGAATGAAATTTGTTGAACTAGATACAATCCCTCTTCTGAGTGTTCAAGTTTACTGGACGAGTGGGGTGATTTTGTGATGCATGGGATTGGCCAGGCAGGGCTAGGCCTCCCGGATTTCACTCCCTGCAAACTTCCAGTTCAGAGGGGCCCCAGACACATCCTCACAGGGTGCTTGGACGGTGGGGTGAAGTGGTACCACTCTTGTGCTTCAAGATCACACCTCTGGTGAGCACTTCTGTAGCTCACAGCCGATGCCCATCTGCCGGCTTTCCTCAGCATGAGGCGAGGCTGCAACTGCCCCGTCATCACCCACACTCTCCTTCAGTTCTCCAGCCCTGGGCCGCCGTGTGTTTCACTTCTCAGTGCAGGGCTCCAGCGCCTTCAGGCAGGACAGCCTGGAGGACATGATCAGCACTGGGGAGGCAGTAAAAGCCGATGCAGCTTCCCGTCCATCCTCGCACACTGCAGCACGGTTTGTGATTCCACCTGACTCTTGACATCCCCATTTCCCACTTCACGTCCTGCTTCCCTTCCCGACCCTCTGCTCTGCAGACTGGGAGCTCCAGCGTCGTAAGGAAAGCCAACAGATGCACAGGGACTGCGTGCACAGCTCCCACGGTGGGGTGAAGCCACCTCCCTACGGCAGACCCCGCTCTTGCTGGTGGTTCTGCTCTTCCGACCCAACCCTGATGAACAGAAGAAGATGGCACTGCTCTGGCTCGACACCCAGACTCAAACATAATGAGAAGCTCCGATGTGGGAACGCCGAAGCATCGTGGGGCAGAGATGCCAGCGAAAGCTCCAGGGAGGGGTGGCCTCTGAGCTCAGCCTTGAAGATCAGGGGCATCCAATGGAGGCAGCCTGTGGCCCCCAGACTGAGGAGGGAGGCCCCGTCAGAGCCAGACCTCTGCCGTGTGGGAGGACGACCACCCAAGTGTTTCCAGCTCCAGCTCCCAAGTCTGAGGGGTGATTCTAACGCAGCCCGGGGCTGCCTGGCCTTCCCCTGTGCCCGAGGTCCTCATCGTCAGAGAATGAAGGTCAATCAATCCCAGGAGAAAACTGCTCGAGCCAGACATGAAGCCAGAGAGTTGGGTGCTGGCATTTTTGATGGAGGAGAGAGCCGAGTCCGGGCTGAGACGTGGAGGTGGAGTTCGGCCAGTCTGAGGGCGGAGTGGAGCTTGGCCTTGCTTCCAAGAGAGCATGGGAGATGGCGAGCCCATGGCATTGCCCCCACCAGCAGTGTGCCCAGGAGCAGGGATGTGGCCACAAAGAGCTCTCGGGGGCCTGGGAAGAGGTTCCCGGGCCTCCCTGCCGTCCGCAAGCAGCTAGGAGAGGACCACCATGGGACGGCAAGAGACGTGCCAGGGACCATGTGGAGTCGAGAGGTGGACAGGCGATGATCACAGGTGACCTACACATACACATGCCCCCCTTAGAAGGTGGACTTGACCCCAGACCAAGGGGGCCCCCTTAAACTAAGATACGTTTCTGTCATTTGGAATTAAGCTCGGCCATAAGGCCTTCAAGGAGGTCCCTGGCAGCCCCGCAGATAGTGGCCTGAGATTTGCACAGAAACCGATCTCCAAGTTCATATTTCAAGACGACTCCCGTGCGTTCACCAGCGCTGGAAATGCGGCTGCCGCCAGAGGGGCCGACTGCCGTGGGGCGAGGATTTCCACCAGCAGTGGAAAAAGCCAAGGCAAGCTTTAAGGCTAACCAACAAAACCAACTGGAAACAGCAGGGGAATTTGCTGTGAAAGTGGGTTTCAAGCTCACCCCATCCGTAATTACTCACTTTGAAAGTGTCACGATTCTCCTGCCAAAATTATGGTTTCCCTCCCCTTATTGAACCCCTTTCACACCACTCCTTCTTCACTCTGCAAAAATGGATTTCACTCAAAAAAGAAATTAGAAAAATAATTGATGTAATAACCATAACCTTGAAAATACTTCTGCCAGAATTTAAGAGCAGAAGGGAAAGGAGGCCCAAAATAAAGGCATCTCTCTGGAAATCAGAAATCTAAATTAGTTCTAAGCACTGGCTACACCCACTTCCCCGCCAACTCTCGGAAGGTGAACGTGAGTGATCCTGCTCCCGTCACACGGGAGACGGGACTGCGTGCTGCTTCGGGATGCATGGTGCCCGCCGGTACTGCCTCCTGCTTTTACAGGTGGGCAAACTGAGGCGCCCAGCAATGCCCGTTCTCTTTCCAGGCGCTGATAGAATGCGGCTCCTCACCTCCTTCGAAGTCAGGTGTGGCCATAGGACTGGCTCTGGCCGATGAAATATGAGTAGAGACAACGCATGTCATTTCTGGTCAAGCTCTGAGAGTCTCAGGGTGACCCCCAGTCTCCCGCTCGTGCTGCTTTCGTGATCACGGAGGCCCGTGTCGGGGCAGTCTGCCATCGGCCCGCACCTGTGAGCAGCTGTGACAGACGGAGCCCTCCCGCTGACCGGTGTTAGACACAGAGCAGGAGCCAGAGCGCAGCTCTGTGGTTCTGAAGCCACGGCGCGTGGGGCTGTCGTCGCCGCAGCCCACCTGCCTCACCCTCACAGACACGCAGCCCTGCGGGGCTGCTACTGATTCGCTGGCTCTGGTTGTCCTGAGAAGGGTCCCTAATGGCAGGACCCATGTTTCATTTTGACCACCATGCAGGACGCGTGACGAACACCTAGCATGTCTCTGGGCTTAGAATGTCTGTTCGATGACAGAATGAAGAGTCCATGAAGAAATGAGTCAAAAAACAATGTGAAATGACGGATCTTGAATTGGGGAGACATATCTGACCCGTGTGCGGATCATGACAGTCCGCCTTCTAGGGATGGATGAACAGGGCACACAGGCTCTAAACTCTTAACCCAAAAACCCACCCGAGTCACTTCACTACGGCCTCTTAAAGGCAAGGCCAAGAGGTCCAGGCGCATAGGTGAATCACCCAAGGTCACAGCCAGCATGTGAGCTGCCAACCTGACTCCAAAGCCAGGGATGGTCCCCTGCCTGCCTGGGCACTCGCACCCCAGGACGGGAGCTCCAGGGGGAAGCCCATGCCCTCGCTGCTCCCCCGCCCCTCCCGGTCAAGCATCCGAGGGCAAAAGCCCGAAGGTGAAATGAGCAAACACATGCCAATGTCAATATGACGTCAGCCTTTAGATGCCTTTTTGAGAATGTGGAAGCCGAAGGCACCAGGAAGCCTGCAGTCAGGAAGGGCACTGAGCCGGTTACAGGAGTCTCACCTCAGGTCCCGCCAGCTGATCCTTGCCTCTCTGTGCCTCAGTTTCTCCTATGCGTATAGCAGACAGGCTGGACAAATTCACCCTTAGGACCTCTTCCAACTCTAAATTTCTACAGTTCCTGTAAACATACCACTGGCTGATAAAGGAAAGAAAGTAGAACCCTTTTAAGAAAATCGCTAAAGCCCTAAAATTACGTGAAAGCCTTTGAGATCTGTGAAAGAAAGGCATTTGCTAAATCCCCTCTATTATTTCCAAAGGATATTTTCTATTATTATTATTTACCAAAGGAATTTCTGGACAGAGTTTAAGTGCCTCAGAGCCTACAAAATAATCATCTCTTCGAAACATAACAAAAGGTTCTGAATATTCTTGGCTGATGACTTTTTCTTTGAAACATGTTCTCCACTGAACAAAGGATTTTCTTCTTTTTCCCAATTTTTCTAAGTTTAAGTGAAACACACACACGAAACCTCCTCATGATTAGCAACCTAAACTACTTTTTTAAGTTAGCCAAAGAGCCTACGAACACATTTATAATATCGATGATTCTCATTTCGGACATGGTCATGTGATTCACTATCCTAGGAACTGGTTATTAGGGAGAAGACAAAAATAAGATTCATTTATTGAGAAGGATGAACCAGGCTCTGTGCCAAGAACTTCACACTCATTCTCTCACTTAAACCTCTGCATAAGCCAGTGAGATGGTGAAACTGAGTCTAAGAGCCATTTAGTCGAAGCTGATCTAAGATCAGGCAGCTGGTAGGAGCTGAAGCTGGGTTCAGAGTTCTCACAGACTCCAGAGTCCATGCTTTTAACCATCAGGCTACGTTCTCTCCATGCAATGCCTCTTTGAATCCTGACGCCCAACCTACAAGGCATGGAGCCCCATTATACAGATGAGGAAACTGGGACTGGGCCAGATCAAGTCACTGGCCCACGGTCACCCAGACCGAGTGTCCATCAAGGGCAGCCGGAATTCAAATTCTAGTCCATCGGACTGGACAGCCCTTTGCCTGACTCCACACTATTTCCGGGTAACATAGGCCTCAAGACACACGCTCCTCTTGTCTGGGCCTACCCTGCGGCCCAACACATTGCTAGTGCCAAGTCCCAGAACATCCAAGTCTTCGGTGAATGAAAGAAAAAGGGAATTCTTCGTGGTGCCAGTAAACATGTGTGGCCAAAGGACCTTTTAAATCTCTGGAGCCAGGGTGGAAAGCTGTGCATTTGGTGGGCATTGCAGTAATGCCTACTTTTGCCCAGAGACCTGGGCCTTGTCAATAATTCCACTGTAGGCAGCTGCTCGCAAAGGTTAATAACTCGACCCATAAAAATGTGCGGCGAGTTGCAACTTGGCACCAGCTGCCTCAGACTGGGAGAGAAGCTAGCGTTTGCAAAATATGGTTCAAATAATCCCGCCTCCCCCCTGGTTTTTTTTTTTTTTCCTTCTTTAGTTTTAAGAGTGCAAGAAACATAGAAGTTTTGTGGTTTCACACTGGTCTTTTTATGGTTCGAAAGACTCCAAAACAGAGTTGATTTAAAAAATGCCTCTGCATAATGCCGACCATTGTGTGGGCATTTTCAAGGAAGCATGCCATCCGGTGCTGGGACTTCGCGGACTTGGATGCTCTTCGTTGGCTTAAATAAAAGGTTTTGTTCTCAAACAAAAGGGACATCCTGACTCAACAACTGTTTGTGTTTTGACCTCTGCACCCAAATCCCAAATCTGCCCACAAGAGGCAACTTGATACAAGGGAATGAGAATGGACTTTGGATCTAGCCAGGAAAACTTAATGCCTAGCTCAGTTTCTTCCTAGTTTTAGGACTCCGAGAATCTCAGGCGTCTCGGCGGATCCTCTCTCCTCATCTCTATAATGGGCATAGTAACTTCTACCTTAGGGTTGTTGAAAACCTTGAAAGAGATGATGCATGTAAAGCACAAAGTAGATTCACCCATTCCTTCAAAAAAATTATTGTTGAGTACCTACTAAGTGCCAGGCATTATTTTCTATATTGGAAAATCAACAGTGAACAAGGCAGACCCAGATCCTACCCTGGTATAGCTCACATTCTTGCTGGGGTGAGACCATGAATGAGTAAAGACATAAATGAGATCAAATGCGATGATGAAGGCTTAAAGAGCAGAGGGTGATGCCGTAGAGAGGGACAGGGGGACAGGCTGGGCTGCTTCAGCAAGGGTAACCAGTGAGGGCCTCTTTGAGGAGGTGGCACTTGAACTGAGGCTGAGTGGTATGAAAGAGACATCCGTGGAAAGGTGGCTGGGGCAAAGTATTCCAGACGAAAGGATCAGCATGTGCAAAGGCCCTGGGGCAGAATGAGATGGCCAGGCTAGAACATGTGCGCTAGCGAGGAGGAGAGGAGGAGAGCCTACAAGGGAACACAACAGCCAGATCAGGGGATGCCTTGAACGTCACAAGAGGTTGTATTGGGCTTTATTCTAAGTTCAATGGGAAGCCATCTGTGGGTTTTAAGCAGTGAAATTGCATCCTGACTCTGCTATATGGGGACAGAATCACAGTAAGATACACAGGAAAAGAAGAAGACCAATAAAGACACTTTCTCAGTCTAGCCAAAGATAATGGACTATCACGGCCACAATGGAGATGGAGAGAAGTGTAGTAATCTGGGAATACGGCTTGGCCATGAAATTAGATGGCAGCTGGAGAAAAGAAGCTCAACCGTTAGAAGCTGGATAAAGGAGTGTGGGAATGGTGGCCAGTGGGATGGGAAGAAACCAGGAGGGTGCGGTGACCTGGAAGCATTGCAGAGAATTTGGTGAAGAAGGGAAAGGCCAGCTGAGCCAATGAGCAAGAAGAGGACAGAGAACAGCCTATTGGATTTGGCCAGATGAAGACCACATGGGTGACCTTGATTGATACCATTTCTGTGAGGGAGTTGGGAAGGCAGAGACTGAAAATAAGTTCACTACATGCAAGGTATTTTTAAAATTCCTCCTTTAGGAATGGAAATTGGGTACCTCATACCTTATTTACAGAGACTTAGACATTTCTTTCATGATAATAAAAACATCCAGAATAGGGGCGCCTGGGTAGCGCAGTCGTTAAAGCGTCTGCCTTCGGCTCAGGGCGTGATCCCGGCGTTCCGGGATCGAGTCCCACATCGGGCTCCTCCGCTGTGAGCCTGCTTCTTCCTCTCCAACTCCCTCTGCTGTGTTCCCTCTCTCGCTGGCTGTCTCTCTGTCACGTAAATAAATAAAATCTTTAAAAAAAAAATATCCAGAATAATAACAACTCATGAGCCTCAGACGTCCAGTCAGGATGGTAGACTGAGCAGACACTGAAAGACTAGCCCCCCCCACCCACCCCCAGTCTCAACAAATAAAAATGTTGGATACAATGTTAACAATAAACTATTTAAATACAAAGTCAATTTCAAAAGTAGGGAAAGGAAAATCTCCAGGAGCTCAAAATGAAGATAAAACCCAAACTAGAGTAGTTGATAAAAGCTGAAGACAAAAATCTCACAAGATATTGGAACTGGTTATAGGAGCTGAAGTCTAGGGGAAGAGCAAGACTTCAGGCTTAAGTGAGGCAGAGTGCCTCTGAGTCCCCTTGTAATACAGGAACCAAGAAGCACGGCATGCCCAGGAAACTCCAAGCTGAAATGTTATAAAATTTGTCCGGAACCAATAAAACTCACAGGATCCTAAGGAGCTTCCTATGTGAAGCTACTCAGAAGGGAACCCTCCAAAACCCAAGAGAGCAAGGCTCATATGAAAGCCTCCCCCATTCAAGATGAGCTCACAATAAAAAATTACAAGCCACAGGAGCAAAAAAAAACCACGCTGAGGTGTAGTAACAATCAAAAGACATAGCAAATGAGAGAAATTCACCTTAAGAACTAGAAATAAAAGAAAAAAATTAAAAGAAACTTTAAGCTTATGTAAAATCTTCAAAGAGAAATAGGAAAAAATACACACAAAAACAAGATTGAATGTCAAAGCAAAGGCACATCTGAAAAGAACTAAATGGAGATTCTAAAAATGAAAAATACAACCATTAAGGTAGAAAAGTTAAATAGGTTAAGTAGAAGAATAGATACCTTGAAGCAAAAATACTGAACTCTAAAACAGATATTTGGAAATCACACAGAATGCAGAAAAATAAATAACTTAAGTGGATAATATGAAAGAGTAATTTAAGATCTGCATAACAGAAAGAGAGCTCCTGTGCTCACTCTGGCAGCACACAGACTAAAATTGGAATGATACAGAGAAGATGAGCATGGCCCCTACACAAGGACGACATGCAAATTCACAAAGTGTTTCATACTTTTAAAAAAAGAAAAAAAGAGTAGCTCCAATATATTAAGTTGAACTCTCTTTGTAGGTCGAAAATGGTTGTATTTCATACAGTTTTACCTGAAATGTCTAATGCAAGTGGTGGAAAGGAAAACAATAAAGAATGTAGGAGGGGCTCCTGGGTGGCTCAGTCCGTTAAGCACCCCAGCTCTTGGTTTTGGCTCAGCTCACGGTCTTGGGCTCTGGAGATCAAGCCCCACATTGGGCTCTGCGCTGGATGCAAAGTCTGCTTGAGATTCTTTCCCCTCTCTCTCCCACCCTTTCTTTTCCTCTCCCTGCTTGCACTCTCTCTCTAAAAATAAATAAAATAAAATATTTTTTAAAAAAAGAATGTGGGAAAGAGACAATGTTTAGAGAGCTGACAGCTGAGAATTTTGCAGAATTAAAAAAACATGAGTCCTCATATTGACTCAAAACAATAGAAATAAAGTGTAGTGGACCTAGCAAACATCAAAGACGAAGGAGGAAAGCTTAAAAATGACGGGAGAGAAAAGAAAGGAAGGATTGAAGGATAGTTGAATGATAGCAGACCCCCTGCTATTCCTTTTCAAGTCCGGAAGACAATGATACAATCTTATGAAGACTTACAGAAAACAATAAGCCCACCGCTCAAGTGAGAGCTGTGAAGGACGTATTCAGATACACAAGGAAAAGGACAAACACATCACCCACAGACTCTTAATTAAGAAAAGTGCTACAACAAGAAAGCAAAGTCAGAAAGGAAGGGAGTTCACAAAGCAGTGTGAGTCTACAAATTAGTAAATAGTTGGAAATCCAAATAAATATCAACTGAAAGGAAGTGAGAATGACTAAAGGAAGAGTGAAAGTAGGGTAGAACTAAAATATTAAACAACACTAATATCCTTTAAAGGAGGGAAGAGTTCAGAATTTAAAGTGTTCTAAGGTCACTGAGTAGTTAGGGCAGAGGATACAGAGACCTGCAGATTTTGCTAAATATTCACCTTCAAGTTTGAGGACAACCGCTAAAAATATAAATGTAGAATGCATTTCTTCCAAACGTGTAGCTACAAAAAATAAAATCAACCCTACAGACAGGGCTAAGCATTCTTTCTAGAAAGGGCCAGAGAGTAAGTATTTTCAGCTTTGTACGGTTCCTGTCAAAACTATTCGACTCTGCCATTGTAATGCAAAAGCAGCCATGGACCATATGTAAGTCAATGAGCATAACTATGTTCCAATAAAGTTTTATTTACAAAAACAGGTGGCAGGCCAGGTTTGATCTGAAGGCCATAATTTGCCACCTACTGCAATAGAAGACAAATGAAAGGACAAAAGAGAGTAATCAAGAAAATGTATACATGTAAAAAAAGAAAAAAATAAGTCCCTGAAGAATCACAATAAAAGTAAATGCATTAAATTTATCTATTAGAATATCTGTCCACGTTGCAGAATGATACAGTGTGATGCCGCGTATATACAAGTTTAAAACACAGAACAACACCATTTACCATTGATGGATATGTTCATGTGTAGTAAAGGTACAGAAAGGAGGCATCCGATTCCAGAGAGTGTTGCCTTAGGCAGGAAGTGAGAAGAATCGATTTGGAGAAGGGTACAATGGAGAGTCATAACTGTCAAAGATGTTGTTTCCAAAACAAACAAAAAAGCCAAAGCTAGTTTAGCAAAACATTAATATTTGTTAACTAGGGAGTGGGTACGTGGGCTTTAGTTACATTACTCTTTGTATTTTTAAGTTTGTTAAGTGTCTTTTGTAAGCACTCATATCTCATTTGAACCCTAGCAATCACTAGGAGAATAGTATTACAAACTATCCCGATGAGGATTTAAAGTTCCACGCAGACAAGAGACTTGGAAAAAGGAGACCATAATCCTTCAACTCAGTTAAATGCACTCTAGATACTGCGTGACGTGTTGTGGGAACTTGAAGACATCTATTTTGCAAACACACTGTCTCTCTGATCCCTGGGACCCCCATCGTTACCAGATACTTATTCTCTTCCAACCAGTCCTCCTGCCTCACCCCCTTCCCACCCATCCTCTGCTCTCTAGACATTTATGGTGTGAAAATACAGCTTGAATCACACCACACTCCACCTCTTCAGTGTCGGCTGTGGGACTGAGAATATGAAAACAAAGAAGACATGGTTCTCAGTGTGGTTTAATTTTCAACTCAACCAACCTCTACCTGGGCAAGCGTTCACTTCTCGAAGCCTCCATCGCTTCATCTTCAAAATGGGCATCATCAACCCTACTGTACATGTTACCTAAGGTTTTTTCAAGAATAAAATGAAATCGTCTAGCAGGTACGTGTCCTTACAGAAGAATTCCAAACTCCTGAGCACAGGGCCTCATAGGCTTACCCAGATCACACAGGTCACATTGGAAAAAAAAAAAAAGTGTATTGTCCTGCACACACGTGGCCATCCCCAGAACACCCTAGGCCAATCACATACCCTCTGTAGGCCTCTGCTTCCCGATCATTAAAGAACAGGTTGGTCCAGACAACCTTTAAGAATACTTTCAGCTCTGCCATCTTGGGTCACCCACTTGGTGCCCCTGGGACCCATGAAAGCAGAGCCTTCAAGGCTTCTCTTATGCAAACATCAGCCCCAGCCATGGTGAAGAGTGTAGCATCATTAGTATTGCTCATGATAAGTGGGATAGTGAGTTCCCTAGAAATGAAAAGGCTTATTTTTAGAGGTGTGGGAAGGGGAGGCAGCATTCCTGCTGCTGCTGCTGCCCACCACACTGGTCCCTGTCAGTTCCTGAATAGGCCAAGTTCCTCCCACCACTGGGCCTTTGCACACGCACTGTCTTCCCTTCATGGAACACTCTTCTCCACCCCTTCACCTAGCTAACACCTAATCTGCTCTACCACCAGGTCTCAGTTCAGCCTTTATTTCCTCAGGGAAGCCCTCCCTGACTTCCCAGACTAGTCAAATTCACTGATTACGCAATCTCATGGAGCTCCCTGTATCAGTCATGTATTACCATGATAATGCTATGAAACAAAACCACCCTGAAACTTAACAGAATCACTGTATATTATTTCTCTAAGCCTGTAAGTCAGCCGGACAGTTCCACCAATCTGAGCCAGGCTCAGCTGATCTCAGGTGGGTTCACACTTACATCAAGTCAGCTGGTGAGTCAAAGTTGGAGGCTGGTTCAGCTGCTAGGACACTGCTGAGCTCCACATGTCCTCTCATCACAACAAGCTCGCCTGGGGATGTGCTCACGGTGGCGGCAGAAGCATGTAAGGCCTCTTGACACCTAGATTTGGCATTGATACAGCATCACTCTCACTGCATTCCATTGGCCAAAGCAAGTCACAGGCCATCCCATAGGCACAGGGTGGAGGAATAGCTTCCACCTCTTAATGGCAGGAACGGAAAAGTCACAATGCACAGGGAAGGCAGGGAGCTGGGACCATTTTTGCAATCGGTGTATCACACTCCCTTTTGAAGTACACATCCCAATCTTAATATTCCCTTTTATTCGTGTGACTGTTATCATCTCACCCACTAAAGTGTGTAGTGTAAGCAGCAAACCTTAGTTGTATTAAACCATTGAGAGATTAGGACTATTTGTTATACAACATAACTAACCTATCCTGACTGATACAGACAGAGGGTAGTGGGAGGGGGACCAGGACTTGGCACAAAAGAATCCTTCACTTGATGGTTTAAGTTCCACACCAGCTATTCATCTCAACAACCATTAGCATTCAACGACTATTCCAGGCCTGTGCCAAACCCTAGGCAATAAAGGGGAGATGTTCACTTAGTGGATAATTGAGTCCAGCTCCCCGATTAAGCAGATGCTGAGCATGAGACTTCACACCAGTTGCTGGGGCAGAGTCATGGACCGGTAATGGCTCCCCTAAAATACGTGCAAGTTAAGGCGAAATCCACCCAACAGCCACTGATACCACCATCCATCCATCCATTCATTCAATATCTTGAGCACCTGCCATATGCTGTTCCGGAACACCCTGCTCTAGGCTCTGAGGATATATTGGAGAACAAGAGGACCCAGAACCCTGTCCTGTGAAGCATGCACGCTGGTGAGGAGTGGACGGAGGTAGAGAAAGCTATCCATGCTGGCAGAAGTCAGAAGCACCACAAGTGCTTTGGGGCCCACCCTTCTTCTGCATTTGTATCAGTATTTATAGGAAGTTCTCCAGAAGCTGGAGTGTTTGGAAGCACTGAAGGAGTCTTGGGCACCCCTCCCAGAGGAGGAGACCAGCCTCCAAGCCAATATCAAACATGGTAGCCCCCACAAGTCTCAGATGAGCTCCGAGGGGGCTTGCACAGTCCTGCCACGAACAGACGCTCACCGTGCGTTCCCTGCCCCAGCCACGTGCCAGCCCAGAGGAAAGAGGAGAGCGATGCCGGGATCCCACCACTCTTGGGGGCTCAACCCCAAGCCTTCCACGTAGACCACAGTGAGGCGCTTCTAATAGCAGGTTGTAGCTGGTGCGCTCAACTAGCCGCTTGGCTTAAAAAATAAATCAACAGCATTTGTTGCCAGAAAAGCCACAGCAGCCAAACCCTTTCTGAGGTTTGAGGGCCGCACATGCTTGAGGCTTCCAGTCCTCGGGAACCAACAGGTTCAGATTGCCAGAGGGAGGGCCGTCCAGATACATCCATAACAGCCTGGGTTGACACAGCACATGGGAATCCTCCGTGGACCTCCTAAGGGCCACCTCTCCAGCCAGAGGCCGCTTCAGTGTGCTGCCCGCCCTCGGCCATCCTGCAGGCCATGAACGTGGGCTCGGGCAGGAGCAGGGGGATCACACTGCTGGCTCTAGCAAACTCCCGGGGTTTCCCTTGGCTACACCACGCCCCTCCCCAAGCCTTGGTTTCCTTATGTACAAAATAACGATGCAATAACATCCGCCCCGGCCAGGGTCATTGTGATTTTTTTAAGTGAGGTACATGGATATAGGTTCTACCGTAGAATCCGCATGTTTGCTGACTTGTGGTATTAAAGCCTTCATATTAGAGCATGCACCGCGTTCTCACCACGAGCTGGGCACGGGCACAGCCGTCTTCATGCTTCACCCCGTTTCCTCACCGAACTGTACGGGTGGGCATTTTTATGATACCCGTTTCATAAACACTGAGGCTCAGAGAGATTAACTGTGGGCACGTGGGTAGAACAGGGCTTAAGCCCTGAGTGCGTGTGAGCCTCTTACTGACTCGGAAGGCTGCAGAAAGAGGCAAACGGGCACACCACAGGGCCAGGCTCCACCTTCACTCTTGCCTTTGACCCTGTCTTCTCCTTTCTTGTTTCCGCGGCCCGGGCAGTTCCCACACACCTTCCCTTCCCAAGCGCACCAGAAGCGTGGGCCTCGAGACAGTGGGACCCCAAATCCGACGCGCCCAGGCCTGTCAAAGAAGAAACATGCAAATATATTAGGCAGGGTGGGAATGGATTTTTATGATGCTACCAAATGTCTGATAGTGGGAACATCGCCCACGACAAGTATGTATCAGCTCAAGAGAGGTAGGGAGCGTTTTAGGACACCGTGTGCGCCCGGCCTGGCAGTGGCAGCTTCGGGGGTGGTGACGAAGCAGCCCAGAGGCCTCTGTCTCATGGAGGCTGCTGCCTGACTCCGAAGGGGCTGAGAGGCACCGGCTAGGTGTGGAGGCCGGTCTCACAGCCAGCCTTGGCCACCTGCTTCCTCTGAATGTCTTCTTCCTCCCAATTCCCTGCCCATTCCTGCCGCCCTGCCTGAGTCAGCTCCTTCAAATCGCCATGCTACAGATACGGAAACTGAGGCTCGCAGAGGGGACGTGACCAGGGACCCATGGTTCACAAGGCCTTGGCCCCAGGACTTGGCCCGGGTCACAGGCTCCAGGCTTAGCCCCTCACCCTACCTTCAATTTCCCCCATGAGGCGTAAGCAGGGAACCAGGCAGCACACAGGTAGAAGAGATGATTCCAGCAGGTAGGGTTGAGACAGACTGCAAACGCTGGGCTCCACGGAGCTGGTGTGTGACCCTGCAGCCAACATTCACCTTGGCAGCTCTCAGTCTCGTAAGTGGAGGGCCCAGGAGCTCTTGGGAGGTTCAAGCTGGGCCGCGGTGAGAAAAGTGCCCCGCAGCCTGCAAGCGATCTGAGCCACCAGCCAGTGTCTGCAGAGCACGTGCTGCCGGCCAGGAGCCGCGGGAAACCCTCCACTCACGGGACCTCCAGGTCCTTGACTTTACGGTCATGCTTCTTTCTACACACACAGCAGAAAGCCAGTTCTGGAAGATCTCCAGCAGAGCAGAACTACCTCCCCAGCACAAACTGTTTCCTTGAAATAATATGGGTTCTAAACCCCAGAGACTCAGATACTGTGTCTCACTCGTCTGTGAAACTCACCATCTACGACCTCACCAGCTTCCAAAGACATTTGAGGTGTCTCATGCTGACACACTCACACACTAGGATGGCCAACAAAATTGGAAATGCCGACCAGAATGCAAACTTCTCGGAGGGAGAGATGTCACCTCCCCATCTGCCTCTTTATCCCCAGGGTCTGAGTATTCCTGGTGCATAGTAGGTGCTCAATACATACTTCTCGGATGAACTAATGACTGAGCTGACAATAATGGGCATTTGACTAAAGCATTACAGTGCACATTCCAGGCACATTTCCAGCCACTCTCTTGTCCAGTCTTGACGAGAGGTGGTTGTTACATTTCCACTTCACAGATGAAGCAATGGACACTGACAGAGAACAGGGGTCTCTTCACTTGAATGCAATCAAACCCTCTTTGCCTACTGAATTCCTTTTCACCCATCAAGGCTTAGATTCCATGCCACCTCCTCCATGAAGCCCTCCTAGTCTTCTCCTATCTCCCAGAGCTCTTCACCAAACCATTTACCTTTTGTTCACACTCTGATTATACTAGGATTCGCTGTGTCCACACCCATCTTCCTCCTACTGGCCATGTCTTACACGTCTCACCGCCCCAGAACTAACAAAATGCTCAACACACAGTAGGTCCTCAACCAAGGTGTACTGACTTAAATATGTCCTCAATAATCACCTCGTGGCTAAATGTCAGAGCTGGAAAAGCCTTTAAAGATCATCTATCGTCCCCCAATTTAGTAGTCATGCTTGTGTCATCCAGACAGCAGCAAACAAGCCTCCTGCCTCCTGACGCAGGGCCCTTCCCAACCACGAGACCCCCACCAACACTGAGATTTACCCTCCGATACCAACTCCAATAGATTAGCAACGGTTTCCCCTGGCTCAAGCGGATAGCATGTCACAGTCAGCATTGTCTGTCCCTGATACCGGATGGGGATACGGTAAAGGGTTGTCAGCTGACCGTGACATTAGACCATACTATTCACATCAATTAACATTATTGTTTATTGATAGATCCTGCAACCAGGACAAAATTCAAAAGTGACCCATTCCACATCCTTGTCAAATTTTCCTTACCCAGCCCTTCTCTCGTGCTCTGCCTGTTTTTCTCTCCAATTTGTTTGGAGTGTTCTTCAAGGGCAAGTTCTGAGTCTGGTTAATTTCTGTACTCCCACCACCTGCACGTAATACAAGGTCCTGTGAGTGTGGGGGTGGGGTGGGGAATAAGTAAATTAAACTTGGTGCAACAATGATGGGTCCAGAAGGCAAGTGGGTGGACATGCAAATGGACAGTAGACTCTCAGATAACACTTCTCTAAATGCCCCGGCTGCATCAGCCTCGCCAGGCAGGGAACAGAGAGAGCCTGGCTCCCCGGGGTTCCTGGATACAGAACTCTCACCCACCACTTTACACATGAGCTCACATTTCGGGGGTGTGGAAAGTGCATGCCCATCTTTCCAGCTGTGGATTGGCACATTAGCAAAATATCCACAAAATATAGGTTTGGAGAAATCATCCTATAAAATAGAATGAACCATTTTCCAAAATAGAAAATTGTCCAATCGTTAAAGGTTTTTTTTTTTAACCATTCAAATATCCGTGGCCTTTATTCCCAGTAGTCCTGGATCTGCTGTGTTATAGAGAAAGGGAAACGTGGATTTATTTGCATTTTATAATATCCCTATTTTCTGTATGAGGCTCACATGCCAGCTATGTGTGAAGAAATATAAATATTCCAATTCAGTTATAAAAGGATGTAGAGTTGGAATTCTGAGCCTCCTGATTTCAATTGTTTACAAATTCTGTCTCCATGCTGTAATGGTTCAAGGTATTTAATAAGCAAACAGTGTATAAAAAGACAGAAAGCATCTTGTTTTTCATTAAAGATGACCCTACGATCTCAAGCCTTTAAAAATATATTCTGCTTTTGCCTTTCCTAGAAGAAAGGAAACACTTCGATTTTTAGGAGGGAGAAAGGGGAACATGAAGTTGCATAAATTATAATGAAGAACCCCAAACAGAATGAAACATTTTTTAATTAAGTCTGTTTCAGCCCTAGAAGGTACTAAAAGTTGCCTCTCACAGCTCCGTTTGTCCCTGTGTCTGAGAACCACAGAAATGGGGTCGTATCTCATCCTGGGATATAGAACTCATGTTTGTCGGATAGGCTGCTTGTCAGGACAAGAGCTGGGTGCTGCTGGGACCCCAGGGACAGGCACCGGCTTCGGGTCTTCTTGCGATCAGCTTTATCTCATTCGGGGAAATTCATGTTTCTGTGTTCCCTCAGGTGTGTTCAAACGAGCATCCACTCCTTACTCCAAATCACACGCAGAGCACCCATTTGGTGCAAGGGACTGGGCTGGGCTGTGGGGACCCAGAAATGGATGCGATCAATTCTTGCCCTCCAGACGCTGACAGCCAAGAGCAGATGCCCCCAGCTCCACTGAGTATCTCTCAAGGGGCCCAGTAACAGGGTGATGGGAGCTGGGTTGGGGGTGGGAGGTGATATTGTGACCTAAAATAAGAAATATATATTTGGTCTTCATCTCTATTTCTGGCACAGGGCTACTAAAACCCTCGGCATTTCCTAAGTGATAAGAGTCATAAAAGTGTCTTAATATTCATAACAAACCCCTTGCAACCACGCCTACGTTTATGTTAATGATGACTTTTAGGATTTTGAAAAGCACCTAAGGATGGGGGCTGGTTGCCAGGGGAACAAACCATGTGACTGGACGTTTCCGTGCTACCCACTCTTGACCTCCAGGGAAGAAGAGAGGAGTTGGAGGTTAAATCCATCATGAATGGGCAATGATTTTATCAGTCACACCCATGTTAACAAAACCCAACCTTCCATAGAAACCCAAAAGGTGGGTTTGTAGTGCTTCTGAGTTGTGGAGATGTGGGGAGGCTGACATGCTCAGAGAAGGTGGGGAAGCTCTGGACCCTTCCTCCACTCCTTGCCCTGTGTGTCTCTTCCATCTTGCTGTTTCTGGGTTACATCCTTTTATGATACACTGGTAACCTACCAAGCAAAATGTTTCTCTGAGTTCTGTGAACAGAGCTAGCAAATTCAGAGTGTCCAGGGAGGGAGTCCTCGTAATCTCCAATCAAGAGCTTGTGACTCAGAAGCTCAGGAGACAACCTGGACTTGCAATTGGCATCAGAAGTGGGGGACAAGGCAATCTGGTAGGACTGAGCCTTTAACCGGTGGGGTCTGAAGCTGTCTCCAGGTAGATGGGGTCAGAATTGAGTTGAATTATGTCTGGTGTCAGATAACTGCTTGGCTTGGGTAAACCTCACAGATTGTAACTGGTGATCAGAAACATAAGGATCTGGGGACCTGAGAAACACAGACACAAAAAGTCATTTTCTTTCTCAGAGGCCTTCAAAGAGGGCTATACAAAGAAAAAAGATTTCTTTGCATAATTGATGGTGATTTTTTTTAAAATTCATGGGGGCAGTCCAAGACGTGCCATAGGAAGACCCTGAACTGACCCGCTCTCGTGCAAATCCACAGCTGCAGTATGGAATAATTTCTACTGAAAAACACCCAAGAACTAGCTGAGTAATTCCCTCCACAGCGATGGGGTAAGGGACCATGTCAAGAAGTGTAGGAGAGTCAGAGAGGTGGTTTTGCCAAAAATCCCACCCCCAGTCTGGCAGCCCACACGAGGGGGGATCTCATGGGTCCAGAGCCTCTCCCAGAGGAGTCGGGGGTTCATGCCCTGCATTGGGCACCCCACCCTTGGGACTTGCACCAGACAGATGAGGCCTCCAAAATGTCTGGCTTTGGAAACCAATATCCAGGGGACCCCAGGGGCTGTGGGGATCTGAGATACTACTTTCAAGGGGGCTCATGCACCAACTCACTAATCCGGGACTCAGGTTAAAGGCAGCACTTTGAAAGCGGTTAGGGGCGCCTGGGTGGCACAGCGGTTAAGCGTCTGCCTTCGGCTCAGGGCGTGATCCCGGCGTTATGGGATCGAGCCCCACATCAGGCTCCTCTGCTGTGAGCCTGCTTCTTCCTCTCCCACTCCCCCTGCTTGTGTTCCCTCTCTCGCTGGCTGTCTCTATCTCTGTCGAATAAATAAATAAAATCTTTAAAAAAAAAAAAGAAAGAAAGAAAGCGGTTAGATTAAATGTGGAGGAGATTCATTTGCTAACCTTAGAGCACCTGCTGGATGCAGACGCCAGCTGAGCCTTTCCTGGGGTACCGAGATGCTGACATGCGCCATTGTTGCGCTCCCCCTCTGCCTTGCTAGCACAGACACACACACGTGCACACAGCCTCACTAAAGCTGCAGCTATGTCCCGCCCCAGTGCTCTTCCCTGGCTCCACTAAGGTGACAGTGTGCCCTGCCCCCAGCACTCTCCCACAGCCTCGCTAAGGCTGGCAGATGAATGCCATCCTCATAGGGGACACCCCTTGATCCCCTGGCCATGACGGCCAGAGGGGCTTGTGTTTCTGGACTCCATGGGACTGTAACAAGCAGACAGCTCCTGGAAGCCTACCACACCCAGAAGACTGCACAGACAGCAGACTAAAACACACCCCAGTCTACTGTGAGAAAGGCCGTCTTCTCTTAGAGCTTCAACCCAAGGGACAGGCTTCAGGTTTGCCACACATCTAGAGGTCACAGAGGCATTCTCAGGGAACGTAGGCAGGGAGACATCACTTCTGAGCCCTCCTTCAGGCTAAGGGGAAGACCAGACAGACTTAATAGATATACAGAGAATATCCCATCCAAAAGCAGCAGAATACACATTCTTCTCCAAGTGCACATGGAACATTCCCCAGGATAGATCACATGTGGGGCCACAAAACAAGTCTCAGTAAAGTTCAGAGGACTAAAGCACCTTCTCCAACCACAATGGTATGAAACTAGAGATCAATTACAAGAAGAAAAACTGGGAAATGACAAATCTGTGGAGATTAAACAATATGCTACTGAATAACTGATGGGTCAATTAAGAAATCAAAGGGGAAATAAAAAAAATACCTTGAGACAAACAAAAATGGAAGCACAACAGATTAAAATTTATGCGATGCAACAAAATCAGTTCTAAGGGTGACAGCAACACAGGCCCACCTCGAGAAATAAGAAAAATCTCAAACAGCAATCCAACTTTACACCTATAGGAATTAGAAAAGGAAGAACAAAAGAAGCCCAAAATTAGTAGAAGGAAGGAAAAAATAAAGAGTGACAATAAATGGAATAGAGACCAAAAAAGTAGAAATGACCCCTGAATCTAAGAGCTGATTCTTTGAAAAGATAAACAACATCGACAGACTTTTAACTAGATTCGCCACAAAGAAAAAAAGAAGGCTCAAATAAAATCAGAAATGAAAGGGAAGTCACAGCTGATACCACAAAATTGCAAGGGACTACTTGCATAGCATAAGAGACTACTATGAACAATTATATGCCAACAAATTGCACAAAATAGAAGAAATAGATAAAGACCCAGAAACATACAATCTTCCAAGACTGAATCATGAAGAAACAGAAAATCTAAATAAATGATCACTAGCAAGGAGATTAAATCAGTAATCAAAACCTCTCAATAAACAAAAGTTCAAACCCAGGCAGCATCACCGGCGAATTCCACCAAACACTCAAAGATTTAATACCTTGGGGCACCTGAGTGCTCAGTGGGTTAAGCAACCAACTCTTGATCTTAAGGTCTTGCTCTCAGAGTTCAAGGCCCACATTGGGGCCTACTTAAAAATAAATATGTACATTAAATACCTATCCTTATCAAACTCTTCTAAATAATTAAAGAGGAGGAAACACTTCCAAACTCATTTTATGAGACCAGTGTTACCTGATACCAAAACTAGACAAGGACACCGCAATAAAAGCCAATATCACTGATGAACATAGATGCAAAAATCCTCAGCAACAAAAATATTAGCAAACCAATTTCAACAACACATTAAAAAGATCATACACCACAATCAAGTGGGGATTTATTCCAGGAATGCAAGGATGGTTCAACATCTGTAATCAATCAATGTGATACACCACATTAACAAAACGAAAGCTAAAAATCGTATGATCTTCACAACAGATGCAGAAAAAAGCACTTAACAGAATTCAACATCCATTGATGATAAAAATTCTCAACAAAGTTGGTGTAGAGGGAACATACCTCAACATAATCAGGTCCATATATGACAAGCCCACAGCTAACATCATGCTCAATGGTGAAAAGCTGGAAAGTTTTTCCTCTAAAATCAGGAAAACAACAGGGATGCCCACTCTCACCACTTTTATTCAACATAGATTAGAAATCCTAGCCATAGCAAATAGGTGGGGAAAAAAAAAGCAGCATCCATATGGGAAAGAGAGACATAAAACTGTCACTATTCTTAGATGACACAATATACTACATATAGAAGACCCTAAAGATGCCATTAAAAAACCGTTTAAACTGATAAATGAATTGAGTAAAGTTGCAGAATTTAAAAATCAATATAAAGAAATATGTTACATTTCTCTACACCAGTAACAACCTATCAGGAAAGAATTAAAAAACAATCCCATTTACAATTACATCAAAAAGAATAAAATCCGTAGGAATACATTTAACCAAGGAAGTGAAGGACCTGTATTCTGAAAACTATAAGACATTGATGAAAGAAATTAAAGATGACATAAATAAATGGAAAGATACTCTGTGCTCATGGATTGGAAGAATTAATATTTTTTTAAAAGATTTTATTTATTTATTTGACAGAGAGAGACAGCCAGCGAGAGAGGGAACACAAGCAGGGGGAGTGGGAGAGAAAGAAGCAGGCTCCTAGTGGAGAAGCCTGATGTGAGGCTCGATCCCAGAACGCTGGGATCACGCCCTGAGCCAAAGGCAGATGCTTAATGACTGAGCCACCCAGGTGCCCCATTGTTAAAATGTCCATACCACCCAAAACAATCTACAAATTCAATGCAATCCCTATCAAAATTGCAATAGCATTTTTCACAAAACTAGACCAAATAATCCTAAAATTTGTGTGGAAAGATCCCAAGTTGTCAAAGCAATCCTGAGAAAAAAAAACAAAAGTAAAGATATCATGCTCCCTGTTTTCAAACTATACTACAAAGTTACAGTAATCAAAACAGCAAAACTGACCTAAAAACATACACAGAATACAGAGCCAAGAAATAAATCCACATATGTTGTCAATTAATTTATGACAGTCAATAATGGTGCTGGGAAAACCGGACATCACATGCACAAGATTGAAACTACATCATTTCGGGGCGCCTGGGTGGCACAGCGGTTAAGCGTCTGCCTTCGGCTCAGGGCGTGGTCCCGGCGTTGTGGGATCGAGCCCCACATCAGGCTCTTCTGCTATGAGCCTGGTCTTCCTCTCCCACTCCCCCTGCTCGTGTTCCCTCTCTCGCTGGCTGTCTCTATCTCTGTCAAATAAATAAATAAAATCTTTTTTTAAAAAAACTACATCATTTCTTACACCACACACAAAAATTAATTCAAAATGGACTAAAGACTTGAATGCAAGATCTGAAACCATGCAACTCCTAGAAGGCACACAGGCAGTAAACGCCACTGGTCTTGTGTTGAATTTTTGGTTCTGATTCCAAAGGCAAAGGTAACAAAAGCTAAACCATACAACGTTTGGGACCACATCAAACTAAAAAGCTTCTTCGCAGCAAAGGAAACCATCAACAACATGAAAAGGTAACCTACCAAATGGGAGAAAATATTTGCAAATCATGTATCTGATAAGGGGTTAAAACCCAAAATATATAAAGAACTCAACTAAATAACAAATGAAACATCCGATTAAAAAGTGGACAGGGGGGGCGCCTGGGTGGCACAGCGGTTAAGCGTATGCCTTCGGCTCAGGGCGTGATCCCGGCGATCTGGGATCGAGCCCCACATCAGGCTCTTCTGCTATGAGCCTGCTTCTTCCTCTCCCACTCCCCCTGCTTGTGTTCCCTCTCTCGCTGGCTGTCTCTATCTCTGTCAAATAAATAAAATCTTTAAAAAAAAAAAAAAAAAGTGGACAGGGGTACTTGGGTGGCTCAGTCAGTTAAGCAGCCGACTCTTGATTTCGGCTCAGGTTGTGATCTCAGGGTCATGAGATGGGAGACCCACATTGAGGGGGTGGTCTGTGCTTAGCAGGGAGTCTGCTTGTCCTTCTCCCTCTCCCTTTGCCCCCTCCCCTGCTCTATCTAAAATAAATACATCTTTTTTAAAAAATGGGCAGGATCTAGATAGACATTTTTCCAAAGAAGACATACAGATAGTTAACAGGTACATGAAAAGATGTTCAACACTACTAATTATCAAGGAAATGCAAATCAAAACCAAAACGAGATATTACGTCACACCTGTTAGAATGGCTAATAACAAAAAGACAAGAAATAACAAGTGTTGGAGAGGATGTGGAAAAAGGGACCCATCGTGCACTGCTAGTCGGAATATAGACTAGTGCAGTCACTCTGGAAAACAGTATGGAGGTTCCTCAAAAAATTAAAAATAGAGCTACCCTATGATCCAGGTCTATTTCTGGATATTTACCCAAAGAAAATGACAACACTAATTCCAAAAGATTTTTCCACTCTCTGTTTGTGGCAGCATTATTATCAATAGCCAACATAGGGAAAAACCTACCCGTCCATCGATGGTAAGTGGATGAAGGAGACAGGGTGTGTATGTGCAATGGAATATTACTCAAGCCGCTTGCAACAGCATGGATGGACCTTGACAGTATCATGCTACATGAAATAAATCACAGAGACAAAAGCAAATACCGTATGATTTCACTTATATGTGGAATCTAAAACACAAAATAAATGAACAAACAAAACAGAACTCATAGATACAGAGAACAGACTGGTGGTCATCAGAGGGGAAGGGTGCTGGGGTGGGCACAATGAGCAAAGGAGGTCAACTGTGTGGTGACAGATGGCAACCAGACTTACTATGGTGATCACTTTGTAGTCCATACAAATACCAAATTATTATGCTATACACCTGAAACTAGCATCATGTTATATACCAATTTTACCTTAATAAAAATACTCATAGAGTTCAGTGACTACCCCATGGCAAGCCGCACACTGGGTGCTCCTCAGATGTTAGCTCATTTTAGCACTTAGACTCAGGGGACTGACCCTCTAAGACATGGGTAAATTTCTCAAGACCCGGAACTTGTAAGTAGTTGACCAAGATCCAACCCAGCACTTCCAGCTCCAAACCCTGGGAAGCTCTCTTCTCTCCACCATGTTCTGCCTTAAGAGATGAATCTGGGCATCTTTAAATGCCTAGCTGACTTCCAAACTTCAAATGAATCAACATGTCTGCAGAGTGTGTATTGGAAAGAACCCAGGAACTAGCTGAGTGGTCCAGTCGTTTTATCTTACAAAAGAGGAAATAGGGCCCAGAGAGGGGAATTTCCCTGCCCAGAGTCACACAGCACTAGAATCCAGGTCTTCCAACTCAGGGCTCCGCATGCAGCTCCATGCCACCAGCATGCTCTCCCTTCCCTCCCTCCATCTTTTAATGATGTTTGGACACCAAGTCAAAAACTATCTCAATGGAGTCCCTGCAGATATTTTCCATTTGGTTTGCAGGTTAGCGAGATTCCTTTCCTGCCTCGTGGTTTTAGACAATTCACGCTTCCATTCTCAAAACAGATTTTTATCCTAATAAAGGCTTTTATTACTATTATCCACCTGTCATTACAAGGCATTAGACAATTACAGAGCACAGACTGGCTCTCCCACCACGAACCTTCCCCTCTGCTTTCAGCAGGGGGAGGGGCGCACATAAACAGAACATTTCATTAAAAAAACAGAGACGAATCTTTAATTTTTTTAAGCACTGCCAAGACTGCTACCTACGCTTTTTAAAACTTTGTTGTGAAAAGTCATTGGCGTGAGTGAGAGGGGGATAAAAAAAAAAAAGTGTGGGCTAGAAGCCGTCTCCAGCCCCATTTTGATTGCCAGACGATTGACAAAATAATTTGTACCCGTCGATGCTCATGAAGGGAATTTTTACAATGGATTTGCCAAGCAGATTTTTAATTTTAATCAGTAATGAAAAAATGACAACACGGGTCACAACAAGACATCAGCTGCTGAGCGGGCTTTGCAGTCCCTGTCAGGCAGTCTCCATCAGGGACCCGCACCTCCGTGAACATCAATCACCGGTTTCAAACTCCTGTACATCTTCAGGATTTAATTAGACATTTAAGTTCTTTACCCGCAATTTGCAAAATTGTCTCTTACCAAAAGCGCAAGACACTAAAAAATGTTCTGCCTGAGTCCCAGGAGACTGTTTACCTCCTGCCCTGGGGAGGACTGCAAGGTACCAGTCGGACATTCACCCCCCCCCCCCCGCCCCACTTCCTCTCTCTCTCTCTCTCTTTCTCGGCTGCTGACCCGGCTACAGATCATTTTCAAAAAGCAAACACTTAAAGGTGGATGATTATGGTCAAAAGCAGCCCAAACTATCGTGGAAGGGCACGGGAGAGGAGGAATGAATGGGACGGAGGTTTGTTCTCTTTGCACAGGCTAATTCTGAAACCACCTCGGTCCTGATGACTGGCCCTGGTATGGAGAACGGAAGGGCTTTCAAAGCAGGTGGGTGTCCTAGCTCCACGGAGAACCAGCTGTGTGACCTTGAGCCAGTCGCTACACCTCTCTGAGCTTTCGCTTCCTATAAGCCCAGAAATAGACAAGTACAAATAAATAAGCAGCCTTCATTAATGAATTGCAAGGTTTATCAAGTTCCTGCAGCATGCTTTATAGAGGTTAATTCCACCTTGCTTAGGGGATCAGGAAATGTCCCATCCACCTGAAGAGGGATGTACCAGGCAGGTCACGAGAGGGAGAGACAGAGCAGCAGTCCTACCTACTGTGGTCAGCCTGGTCGGCCGGCACTGTGACCATCTGTCCAGGATCGCTGGCCAGCAGCCGTGAGCAAAGACAGGCATGACATAAAGTATATTTTGCCGTCTGGGGCTTTCATCTTCAACCTTCAAAAGCCCCTAAAGCTGGGTTGCTTTGAAATCTTTGGAGCTTGGGGGTTTTCATTCTGTTTGGTTTTCTGGTCTAGATGAAACGAGTATTCTTGGTTTAATTTTTCATTGATGGGAGAGTAGGTTGGAGGATGAGCCTCCCAGGGTTCACCTAGGCTCTTAGCTCAGGTGCAGTGCTCAGGAAGCAGATTGGAAAATAAGCAGCACCTTCTCCTTTAAGAGAACCCTGGCTTAGGGAGGCGCATTATTGAAAAGAACATAAAAGGTGGATTGTGAAAGCCTATTACTCACAGATAAGAAATGCACCCCAGGCAAAGCTGAGGAGCACAAACTTCTTTTCTAGCTGAAGTTTCTTTCAAGTGATGGTTACCCCCCACCCCTAAGAGTGAAGGGACCGGAGGGATGTTCTCACCTTGCACTCCGGTCTCCAGCTACGATGGACAAGCACCCCAAACTGCAAGTGTTAAACCAATTTACGAGTCCAAACTGACAGAATGTGCTTTGCAATTTCGCCCCTACCAAGATTACCTGTCCTCACCTGGGAAAATCCCTGCTGCTTTCCTGAAGGAGAAAGACAAGGTGCTGTCTCATTCCCCGCTAGCCATCATTGCAATCTTGTCTTCGGAGTGACCACGAGGGCCTTTCCCAGAAGGATGCAGCCTGTCCCGTCTGTACTGCAGACTCACAGAACCCACAGTCCATGAATCAATGGCAGCAGGACCTAAGCCTTGCCAAGTCCAGGCTGGGGCCCTGCGGCTGGGCTCTAACCGCTCAGGTGCCAAACTGCTGCGTGACAGAGGCAAGCCACTGCCCCTCTCTGGGCCTCAGCGTCCCCATCTGAAAATCAAAGGTGCTGTTAGGATGACCGCTAAAATTCCTTCCAACCTCCAATGAGCCCTGATTCTGTGAAGCCATGACCTTGGATGGATGAACACTAATCTAGGGAGAAACAAATTAACACGAGTTTAGAATTTGTAGATCCAGCTTCAAATTCTAACTCTGCCATGAGTTTCTGCCTGTGTGTGTGTGTGTGTGTGTGTGTGTGTGTGTGTGCATGCTAGTCCTCACGCACTAGAGGTATTGCCTCCTCCAAGAAGCCCCCCCGATTTCTCTTCCCTGCACTCTGTGGGGAAGGGCCTATCAGGAGTGCCTGACCCCGATCCACCTGGACCCACCTCACAGCTTTGCCACAGCTCCTTCCCGTGTGTTAGTGGGAGCTGTGCTGGGGGCTTTCACTTCATAATGTCTGGGTCTGTTGACCTGTCCATCCCTCATTGGGTCTTGGACCCTTTCATCTCTTTTATGGGCCCAGGTTCCCAGGATCCTCTTTCCATTTTTGCATGTGTATCCTCTGGTTCTATCACTTTTGCCTCTATCAGCCTGCACCTGCAACACCCTTTAGAGGACAGGTCTGGGCGACCTGAGGGGCCTTACCTGCATTCGGAAAGTCTAAATGCCCAGAAGTTTACCATCCCGTTGGAGGTCCTTGGCCGGTGCCTGGCCCAGCTCCCTGACCTTCAGTCCTACGAGCTCAGAGATACAACTTGTGCTCAAAAGCACCCCTGTGGGATCAGGCTGAGACTGGGGTTTTACCTGAAATCACACCCTTACTGGGCTTCTCCCCTGCCCTCTTCTCATCGCTACCCCTGCCTCTTACCAGCGTCTTCTGGGAGCTCTTCCTTAACACGTGGTTCCTGTGTGTCAATCTGTTTCTGAGCAGCCAAAGCTAAAACAACCCCCTTGCTAGGGAAGGGTGTGGCACACAGTAGGTGCCCCTCCACAAATGTTTGTTGAATGAATGAGTGTCTATCTCCCCAGGCTCAGTAAGTGGTGGGTGGATATGTGAATTATTTCATAGAGATGGAAACCCAGAAAAGCCCAGAAGAGGTCTTCCAGAAGAAGTCTACCCAGGAATTCAAGCCCCACAAGAGTAGAGATTTGTATCCGGTTTCATTGTATCCACAGAGCCTGGCCCATCGTGGGCTCTCCACAAACATTTATTAACTGGAAGAGCCAACGTAGTCCGTCCCTTTGCTCCCAACAGCGCAGCATCCTCCAGTTAAACACTTCTCTGTTTTAAAAGAACCCGGGGACTTGGCTTTCCACCCTGATGCTGAGCAGAGCCTGGGCCCCTTCCTTCCAGACTCCTCCCTCCCCCCAGAGCCACAGCCTGTGACCAGGACCGAGCAGAGGGGCAGGACGGCTAGTCTCATCTCACCAGAAGTGTGTTCATGGTCCACACCCAGAAAAGACGCCCCTGGGCAGCGTCGCCCTGGGTGACCTCCCTGGAGCTGGGGAACAATGGCTGAGCAGAGCGATGCCAGCCCTCCGTGGGCTGAGGCGGGCTGGGGCGGCAGGCTCACACACTTCAGACCTGTGTGTGAGCGCCCTTCATAATAGGGCTTTGTCCCGGCCCCAGCGAGCTAGCGTCTGCAGAGCCCTGGGAGGGCGCAGGCGGCGGCCCACATACACAACGCCGCCTTCCAGCTCCGGGAGGCTCGGTCCAGAGTCTGGAAACACGAGGACTTCCATGGAGGGGAGGAGCTGGTCCTAGGACCCCAGTGTGAATGCTTCTCTGCGGGCTAGAGGTGCACAAGGACTTACTCCCTGGCCGTTTGAAAAGAAGGACATGATGTGAACCATAAGGAAGAGGGAGGAAATCTCCGTCCATTGAGCACTTACTGTATACCAGGCCCTGTGCCATGTACTTTATCTTCCTTCTCCCGTCTCCCCTCTGGCATCATCATAACCAGGGTACAGATGAGCAAACTAGGCTCTGAGCAGGAAGGGCACTTGTCCACCACCACCAGGACCCCAGGTGTCTCTGCCTCCAAGACCCACGCTCTTGCCCCTCATAGACGTGCAGAGGCCTCCTCCTCCCTCCCTCAACACCTGCCACCCCTCACCTCTGTCAGAGACCTCCCAGCTGGGTAGATGGTACACGTGCACTTGGCAGGGCGTCCAAATGGGATTTATATCTTATTAAGGTCTGGGGACTGAATATAGAGACCCTTGACTGACAGAAGGCAACAGAAGGCATGACAGGAGAGCTGCAGGAGAAGGGTGGTGTGGTGGCGGCCTGAGTGTTGGAAGCAGAAAGACCTGGGCTCGAGTGACAGCTCCACTGCGTCCAAGCTGTGTGCCCTAGGAGGAGTTCCTTAACCTCCCTGAGCCTCTGCCCCATCCCCTGTGTTTGGGGCAGAGAATCATGTCCTCCTGGTATACCTAGGAGCGTCATAGGAATGGCCTTGGCATCTGACAAATATCTGACGAAGGTTTCCTATTAATATTACTATTCACCATCCTCCTCCTCCTCATGTTTCAAGACCCAGTTCCGCCCCTTATTGGCTGGGGAACTTAGACAAGGGGTTAGCACCTCTAGGTCTCAGTTTCTTCATCCACGAAATGGGAATATAAGTCTCCACCATGGAAGGCCATGAGGGTCAAGTGAGGTCACGTGTGTTCACACTCTTAGTGTGGCATCCAATGGACACACGTGCCAGCAAGTCGTACTATCAAAATCCCACCAGGTTTCATTTGGCGGATCAATTGACTATAGTCCTCAAAGGTAACGACGACAGTGGCCACAAGTGCACGTCGTGTGCACCTGCAGAGGTATCAGTGTCCTTGCATCAGTGGTCCTTACAGCAGCTCCCAGAAGCTGACGGTGCTCATCTTGTCCCATCCGGGCGTTCAGTAGCATCCTTTGGTAGCTTGAAATTGTCTGGGGTGGAAGTAGTAACACCATGGAAATTGGCAAATTGCTGCAAATTTCCCCCAAAAGAGCTGGTTGTTACACATTAACAGCACACCCCACCATTGATCATTTCGTTTCCTCTGACAACCTCAAGATACACGTCACAACCAGAACAGCACAGACCCCGTCCCGCTAGAATGCACAGGCGATTTGAGACAACAGCTGAAATCCCAGCCTTGGGTCCGGGAGGTCCATTTCACAAATGAGGAAATGCAGACCCCACTTCTCAACACGCTCTTGAGTCCTCCCGGGGAATGACACCAGGCAATTAAAATCCCAGGGACCATGGGGAGGAGCTCAACAAGTATGCACGGACGGCCCCACGAAGGATCAGAAGCCCTACACTGTCAGAGACAGAGCCGGGGCCAGCGCCCAGAGGACACTGTACCTCGGGAAGCAGCCAAACCCCGATCCATCCCACTGAGGCAGCCAAGGGGGACAGGCCAGTCTCCCAACAATCGATTATCTGCAGGAACTATCCCTGTGCACATGCCAGAAATGTAGACGCTGAGCCAGGGAAGCAACCTTGCCCTTGGTCCGAGAAGCTGACTGCCGGCAACAGGCAGGCAGAACGTGCTAGGAGAACCGTGAACGCTCAAGGCATAGCTCCAGCCATGAAGGACTTGCTACTCCTCCTGGCGTCAGCCCTGCCTGCCACTCTTCCCAGTGCCAGGACCACCCCTTCCGGACCCCCTGCTTCTCACTGCAGCCTCTCCTTCTTTTTTTTTTTTTTTTAAGATTTTATTTATTTATTTGAGAGAGAGTGAGCAGAAGGGAGAGGGAGAGAGAATCTGAAGCAGACTCCTCGCTAAGCATGGAGCCCGACTCAGGGCTCAATCCCATGACCCTAAAATCATGACCTGAGCTGACATCAATAGTTGGACGCCTAACCAACTGAGCCACCCAGGCGCCCCCGCAGCCTCTCCTTTTTCCTCCTTTGAGGTAGCTCATGTTTATCCAACACTTGGCTATATGACAGGCCCAAAGCGAGTGCTTTCGTGCCTGCCAACACCTCATCCTCCCAGTGCCCAGGAAGTAGGCACTGTAAGTCCTCGTTCTACAGCTGAGGAACCAAGACTCAGAGAGTTTAAATAACTCAGCCAACATCACTCAGCTACGTGACCTTGATACAGTCAACAACAGAGACTCCAGGGCCCAAGGAAAACACCAACCAGTAAATATCTGTCAAGCAAGTGAATGAGTGATTAAAGGTTTGAGTTTTTTAAATTGTGAATTTTTTAAAGCACAAATTTGATCTTGTTCCTGCCGTGCGTAAAGCCCTTCTAGGCCACCATGACCTTCAGACTGAGCCCAGGCTCCTCGCCTGGCATTCGGAGCTCCCATGGCTGCCCCACCCACCTGCAGCATTTTCTCCCACTGCCCACGCAGCACTGGAGGCTCCAAGGGTGCTACTGGCACCCTCCCAGGCCAACGTGCTTCCTGGGCTCCCTCCAGGTCACCCAGAGAACATCCTCCACCACATCTGCCTTGGCGATCTGCAAAACCCTGGTTGGCCATTCACTCCCACCTACGTGTGGCCTCCTGTGAAGGCTGCCAGACCCTCCCAAGCAGAGTCGGCAACTATTTCTCTACTTCCAAGATACCTCGGTCCAGCTCCTAAGCAGTTGCCCACGGCCTTCCTGCCTTCCCGCTAGTCCTCAGGGTCCTAATGTCTGGAGTTGAATTGTGTCCCTCTAAAATTCCTATGTTGGAGTCCCAACACCCAGTACTTCAGCACATGATCATAGTTGGAGAGAGAGCCTTTACAGAGCTAAATTAAGTTTTCAAGTTCAAATGAAGTCATCAGGGTGGGCTCTAATCCATATGATAGGTGTCCTTCTGAGACGGGGACATTTAGATGCAGAGACACACACAGGGAGAGCACCATGTGAACTTGAAGACGGCACTGACAAGCCAAGGAGCAAGATCAGAACAGAGTTTTCCTCTGCCCACAGAAGGAACCCACCCTGGGGGCACTTGATCTTGGACTTCTGGCTTCCAGAACCATGAGACAACCCATCTCTGACAGTTTACTCACCCAGGCCATAGTACTTTGTCATGGCAGCCCCCAGAGCCAGAACTGGCCTCTCATGTTTGTACGCCACAGCCACCTCAGTGCCCAAGTCTGAGGAGTGGACACTCTGCTAAGTAAAGGGACAGATAAGTACAATGCTTTGAGGTCAAAATAATAGATTTTTGCACCAAATTAACTGATAACTGAGACTTTTTTTTTCCTCTGCTGACCAGCAATTTTCAAATAATACACCCTGGCAAAAAGAAATGGGGCATGAAGCAGGGGGCTTCATTCATCCATGAACATTTATTGAGCACCTGCTATATACCTAGACTAGGCTTCCATGGGTGCGTCATGCTCTGGAGCAAAACCAAAGAGCTCCACTGCAGTAGAAGACTTTCCAACCCACCTGCTCACACACACACACACACACACACACACACACACACACACACGTGCACACACACACACACACACACACACACACACACACACCGTCAATGAGTAGAATTTTCTCAGTTTCAAGTTCTTCCTGTCCTAAATTTCTCTTAAACTTTTGACTCTTTGTGCTAGTAGAAGATATCACCTATCATACTTCAAACTATACTTAGTGTATTTCATCATTTTAGGCTTAAAATGCCAACCATGTTTCACGACACTCCGCAAAGTACATCACGACCCTTTCTATTTTTAACTTGACAACCTCAGGAGTTTCCAAGCTACCGTTGAAGGAAAAAAAGAAACAAAAAACCATTTGTTTGTGTTGAGGGGCTAAGTTGGAGCTTATATATCCATCAGCGATTCAGGAAACATTGTTCGGTCCTACTATGTGCCAGGCACACATGAGCGCTGGGCACAGAGCAGGTGAGGCTACTGAGAGGAGGGGTCGTGTCCCCACAAAGACCTCCCAGGGCCACTGCATGTGGGGCCTGTGCAGGCACTAAGGGGAGGACAGCTGCACGAGACAGTCCTTGTCCTGTATCTACCTGCATCCTGCTCGTGGGGCCAGCACAGTCGAAGCCAGCCAAGCCGGGGGATGAGATTTAGCTGCCTGTGCTGCCAAAATAAGAAATTCAAACCTCATGTGAGCACATCAGGAAGTGAGCAGGAAAGGTCCAAAGCTGGGAAGGCCGGGGCCTGTTGGATAGGAAGACAGTCGATCCCAATCTGGGGAGATCGGAGCGGCCGCACTCATGGATCTCCAAACGCTCACAAAAGTACGGCTCATTACGAGCCTGCGTGTCTGCCCGCGTGCGCTGTGAGCTGTTTGCGAACTCTGCCTGCGACCCTGACCTACCCTGGTACCAGGGGAGCTCTCGGCAAATGCTGCTGGGACTGAACGATTTCCAGCCAGGGTCACAGCAGGACAACAAGGTGGGGTGTGACTCACCCCGAGCACTTGGGGCACCGCCTCTCCCAGCCCAGTGCTCCAACCCGCCCAGCACGGCACCTGACCCTTACCCTAGGGCCCCAAGTTGGCGGAGAGGAAACCAACAGGTCCTGAGCGAGCTCTGTGCGCACGCGCTCACTGGGGGTCTCCTGTCTGCTGCGAGACGGCGAGATCTCACACACCTGTGAGTGCTGCTGGAACGCACTCACCGTTCTCACACCGCCAGTCTGTCTAGCTCCAGTCTGACTCTTCCTGTCGTGCCAGGCCCCATCACTCACGAGCCAGACAGTGGCAGTGATTACCATGACGACGGAAAGCCTGAGATGGCACACTCTCCGTGAGCCAGGCACTGTCCTCGCCAACCACCCCTGAGGGAAATGTCATTATACCCATTTGACAGATGAATGCACTGAGGCACAGAAAGGACGATGAACTCGCTGGAAGTCGTGCAGCTGGTAGATAGCCAGGCCGGGCCTCCCCCCAGGCCCCTCTGCAAACCTTTCAGCAACACTTGCCCCCCGTGTGTTGTGGGCTATTGGGAGCCAGACAGCTTTATCCTGTGAGGGTCCTGCTGGAGTTTCCCTCACACAGGCCCATTGTTGTGGAAGCACCTCGTGGGGGAGCCGGGACTCCCGGGGGCCAGGAGCTCACAGAACAGGGGTTCCCACATCAGGCAGAGCAGACGAAGGTGGTTGGAAGTCAGTGGGCCTTGTCAAGGAGTCCACTTTGCAGAAAAGACACTCAGATGCAGAGACCAGAACCTGCTGGAAGGGGGGCAAAGGACAAAGACAGCTTCCATCGACCCCCCTGCCAGCAAATACACCTCCCACACACGCCTGTCAAGACGCAAAGGGAGGCGCCTGCACCCTGGCCTAGCTAAGGAAGAGCGAGTTTCGAAGACAGGTCCAAACCCCATTCCTGTCATTTGTGAGCTGTGTGACCCAGAGAACATCATGGAACCTCTCTGAGCCTCAAATCCTGCGAAGAACAGAGGTGAAAATATTTTCAAGGCTTATGTGTCATTGAAAAACGTTTTCTCCCATGGTGCTGGGCAGTTTGTAGGAAAGGCAAATTCTCTTTTTTCTGGAAAGAAGGTAGAGCCTTCAACTAGTTCTTTTCCTCCCACCCCCACCCCTCCCATCTTCGGTGGACCAGGCCCCGAAGCTGTGCTGAATCCGTGGGGAGGATGCTGAAATGGGTGACCTGAGGGCTTCCTAGGTCCCCAGGCGTCCCACCTGCTGGGCCCTGACTTGCCCCTTGGCCTCTGGCACAGTCCTCCACCACGCCCCAGGCATGGGACCCTTTACCTGCCTCGGGACCCTCCACGCAAGTCTCCAAAGACACTGTTCTTCCATTTTACGGATGAGGAAACCAAGGCTTCGATTGTTGAAATCAACCATGGACACGTGAGGATCCAAATCTAACACAGGAGAACCCCAACACCCAGCCCCGCACCCCGGGATCCGCCTGCAGCCCAGCCTCACGGCAGCTTCTCGGTGCCGCGCCAGGGCCGGAAATGAGATGCGCTCCCGGCTGGGAACAGGCAGGAGCTGGCCGAGCCCCTCCAATCACGCGGCAGAACATATGCATCTCAAGGATGGAACAGTTGTGTGCTCTTTTTTACCCAAACTTAATATTTTGCATGTTCCTCCCTCCAACACCACAAACCTTCCCATCGCCATGTTGCGTAAGCCCCAGAGATATTTTCTTTCTTATGTTTCACCCCACACAGCGGCTGTCTTCTGAGAAAAGAAATCGACCGAGGGACAAAATCTTGTAAATATTCCAGCCATTCCCTTATCCAGCATAATCACCGTGCAAAGAGCAACATTTGGGCCTCAACTCACTAGCAGATAACTAACGGCATTATGCAATTCGCCAACAGGCCCTTAGCGGGGGTTCGCCACACGCGTGAGCTGACGGGGGCAGCACAGGGCTCCAGGAGCCCCAGTGTACAACAAAGTGCCACCTGCCCCGGGGAAGACGCCTAGAGAAGGATCATTTGGAAAAGTGATGGTGAGCTCCTAAAATGTGGGAACCCGCCTCCCCCCTCCATCCAGTCTGCCTCCCACAGGCCCCGTGACTCAGCTCGGGCTGCCCTAACAACACAGACGGGGTGTTCGAGCTGACCGACGCTTTTCTCTATTCATTCTGGAGGCTGGGAAGTCCAAGGTCAAGGTGCCAGTTGACCCAGTTCCTGCCAAGGTCCCTCTTCCTGTAGACAGCCGCCTTCCCACTGTGTCTTCCTGTGGTGGGAGAGAGAGCCTTCTGGTATCTCTTCCTCCTCTTATAAGGGCACCAGCCCTAATGACTTAAGGCCTCACCCTTGACCTTCTTTCACCTTCATCACCTCCCCCCAGGCCCTAACTCCAAATACAGGATTAGGGGATTAGGGGATTAGGGGATTAGGACTTCAATTTATGAATTTGTGGTGGACACAAACATCAGTCCACTTGGGGGCTGAGTCGACTTCTCACCACTTTTAAATGCAGAACAAAAGCAGAGGTATGGGCATGAACCCCTAATTCTTCCAACTGCTGTTTAAAGGGGACATCCTTCTGGCTCCCTTCACAGCAGGGCGAAGTGAAGCTTGGAGGGGTTGGATGTCTTGTGTTGGGTCGTACCAGCTTCAAACCCACAACTGAGAAGCACCAGAGTCCCTGCTCCAGCCTTGTGCCCATGCTTCTCAAACCCCCTGCACCAAACCACTCAGAATGGCTGTTAAAACTGAAGATTCCAGGACCTACCCCAGAGGGAGTGAATCAGAATCTCTGGGGGTATGGCTAAGGAATCTGGATGTTGTTTAACACGCCTCCTGAACGATCTGTACAGACAGTGAGGTCTGGGACTCTCTGAATGGTGTGCCACCTGATGAGTTAGTCCAGGAAAGAGCGCACCTGCCAGGTTCTCAGGGCCCAGTCCCAAGCCCAGCGCTCCACGTCTGTTGTCACACTGCTGGTGTTTTGCCTGCTGTTGAGGACAATATGCATTCAAGACACTTCTCAGAGCCAGCCCACGCCCTTCGTCCACTCCTCCCAAAGAACCCTTTCCCTCCAGTTCTGACTGAGCATGTCGTTCTGTTCAGAGCTGGTGTGCGGTCTTTGTCTGGGTGATACCAGCAGCCACGAGGCATCTTCTCTACTGAACTAATTACGTCCATCATCACTACAAGCAACCCACTTAGCCCGGTCAAGCCTGGCAGGTGAGGGGGAAGCCCAGGTCATACGCCCGCATCAGCAACAGAAACTGACCTCGGGGGAAGGAGCAGAGGAGGAGAGGCTGGAGCTGTCCGCGCCAGAGGCAACAGGACTCAATGTCATCAGCCGAGGATGAGGAGCAAGCTGCGCTCCGGTAAACCCAGGTTCAAGCCCTGTCGGCCTTTTGCAAGCCTTTTGCAAGCTCCCAGCTCAGTGGAGAGTCTACTTCTCCATCTCCCTCTGCCTGCCGCTTCCCCTCCCCTACTCGTGCTCACCTTCTCTCTCTCTCTCTCTATCAAATAAATAAATAAAACTTTAAAAAAAAAAAAAACAGAGTAGGGAACTAGGCGCATACACTGCTTCCCAACACGCCAGGTAGATGTCTAGCACGCAATTGGATTTAGTTTGCATTCCAGAGCAGAGTTTGTTTTTAGAGGAAGAGGGAAAACTACAAAGAAGGTGGGGAAAAAATGATTGTTTAAAGACAACATACAGTCTTTCAAGATGTATTAAAATGTGGTAAAATACTGAGAGACAGGCGCAAAGGACAGGGCATTTCCCGAATCCCCACGGGCTCTTCTCACTGTGCTCTAAGGCTGATTGACCGTGACTGGCAGGGTCCCGGGCATCTGGCCCTTCCCCTCCTCCAGTCACCTGTGCTGATCCTACCACAGACCCCAAACTGCTAGCTCCCCTCTCCCAGTGCTTACACACACACACACACCCCAGGTGAGGTCTTTGCCATGCTGTTCCCTCTGCCTGATGCTTTTCCCACAAAGAGCTGCCCACTCACTCCCTCCTGCCTCCAGGCTCTGCTCAAATCCCACCGCACCTGCCAGGAGCTGCTAGACCAGCCCCCCACCTGCCTCACGTACAGGGACCCCTGTCCGGCAGCTAATGTGCTGACTGGTTTCCTCGCCAGCGTCCACTTCTGCCCCCTGAGCCCCCGTACTTTGCCTATTCACATCCCCAGCAACCTGAATACTGCCTGGACCCTCAATAAATACTTGATCAATATTGCTTCATTAATTAATCACTCACGGGCTTCTGCTCATTTAGTCCCCATGTCCTGACAGTCAGGCATTGTTGCACCGGTTTTGTAAATAACAAAAACGAGGCTCGGAGAAACTGTGTAACTGGCTGAGGCCCCACAGCCAGCATGTGGCAGCGGGAGTGCCAGGAATCCAGATCCAGGTTTGTCTGGATGCCATGCACAAACCTTACCATTTCACCCACAGCCTAGAGGGGATGGTACAGACTCAATGAGCTCTGTGTCTGAGAACATACTGGACTGATCAGAAGACCAGTGAAATCCCTTTCCGAGCGTTCAATCTGGACATAAACCACAGGGAACAAACCTTTGGTTTTCACTTCACTACCTACAGCAAGAGCCCCCTTCACAGGGCTGTGGGATGTGAGGAACCAGAACACTCTGGGGTCTCCAGGGCTGAACTCAGAGGTGCGCACTTAGCACGGGCCAGAGGAGGGCCCTCTCTGTAAAGTTGCCAGATGAGACAGAAACCTCACAGGTCCGCACTGAGGGTTTGGGAAGGTGGGAGAGCACATCTTTGCTGAGAATCTCTTCTCCCCAGGCTCGCACAGCCCCTTCCCTTCCCTTCCCTTCCACCTCTCTTCTTGCCCTCACAACAGCCATGAACGGCAGAGGTCCTTGAGACCACCAAGACTCTGTCCGCACACCTCCGGGGGGAGCCATTCACGTGGTCGATGCGGTGGGAGGTGCTCCTTATAGCTGTGCATGAGCCACGGCCATCCCGGGCACCATCCCATTTTAGAGACAGGGAAACAGAGGCTCTGAGATGGGTCCTGCCTTATCTAAGGTTCCCAGTTGAACCACTGAGGCAGGATCCAAACCCAAGTGCACCCACGCACACAGCCCCCACACAGCCCGTCACCACCACACCCCTCTGCACTCCCCACTCCAGTGTATTATTTCACTAGGTCTTTGCCGTGACCCAGGGAAAGTTGTGTTATAAAGGAGCAAACTCCCCAAATCAAAGGACTGGGACAGGGACAGCCTCCAATGTGACTCTGAACCCACTATTTCATTGTAATCACGGTCATCTTAAAGGAAAGGTAAGACTTGCTGCAGACAGTTTACCCTCAAACACCGTACAAGTCGGCAGCAACCCACCAGATGCACCAGCACCAGGACAAGGAAGAACTATCTGGAGTAGGTAGAAAGACTCCCACTCTCACCCCACACCCTTGTCAGTCAGGCTCTGAAGGACCGAGTCCACTGGCATATGGCCGGCTTGCCCACGGCTGGGAAGTGGTGAAACCAGAGTCAGAGGCCAAGGCCTCCTGAGACCCACACGAGGCTGTTTCCCCCATGCCTCCCTTCCTGCTGTGTCCCATTTATGTGCAGAGTGACCCACCCGCCAACTCCCAGAGTGTTTTCCAGAAAAGCCACAGTATTTCCCATCAAAACCTTGCCTCTCCTCCATCAAGGGCTGCAGTCCGTGTCCCCTCCCCTTGCCGCTGGTGGCCCTGGTAAGTGTCTAACAATGGAGGACAGCGTGAGGGCATCTGCGTGACCTCTGAGGCTTTGTCATACAAAGCAAAGCAGCCTCCTCGGGTCTCACAGGCCACTCACCCTGAGAACACAGCCACCGTGCCATGAGGGAGCCCGAGGCACATAGAGAGGCCGCACATAAATGTCCTGCCGACTCCCCTCTGAGATCTCAGCCAGCAGCCCGCAGCACCCACCTGACACACGCGTGAGGATGACCTCAAGTGGCCCAGCCAGCCCGCATCTGACCACAACCCCCAACACGTTCCAAGCGAGAACCGCTCAGCTGAGCCCAGCCGCCCCCACCATCAGGAGAGGCAATGATGGTAAAGGAGTATTGGTTTACCCCCCAAGTGTGGGGGGGCTGCTACAGCAACAGACAGCCAGAACCCCCGCCTTATAAAGGAGGGACGGCCTCAGAGTCATGCTGTGATATGTCCACAGGGAGAGGTCAAACCACACCGCGTGTCTGACCCTCGGCTCCTTCCCGGGAGCAGGTGGAAGGAGGTAGAGGCCACTGCTTTGCCCCCTCCTTCGCTCCATTGCTTGTGTCCCTTCAGCTTATTAAACCACAGGGACTTCTTTTACTCAGCAAAGTAAAGGAGGGATGTCTGCTAGCACCATTTCTGCAGTTAGATGAATACAATATAATCACGTTCTGTAATGACTGTTCAGATAAAAATTATGTTCTCCTCACAAAGAGGCTCTCTCCCTTTTTCTCTCTTCCAAATCAACCCAAACTGCAAGAACTATGAAAAGTACAGCCTCTGAGATGTTATTCAATCTGTCAGATTTGCAGCCCTTCATTATAAGCATAATCATAATAAATAAAAGATAAGCTTTAGTGTAGCCAAGCCCATCACTGAAAGGTGCAGACCCGCCAGCCCGTCTGCCTCTGATGGCTGCCGGACCGTGTGGGGGATGTCGGGGGGACACAAAATCTTAGGAGGTAGTTAAATGCCCCCCGTCAGCTGGGGGACTCCGGGAGTCCACCAGAACCAGTGCAACAGCCCAGGCTGAGGCTGAGCAAGTTCCTTCCCACACACTCCGGTTTCTTCTCAAACTTCTCCAAGGCAACAGATTTTCACTTCCTTCTAAGATTTCCTTTCGCTCAGAGAAAGAAAGAGAACGCACCTACTGAGTTCTTACAATGCAAGGCACTGTGCTAGCCATGCACATAGTACCCCAAGCCTCATAGCCACCCTGGGAGGTGGGGATTAGGACTGATGGCAGAGCGTGGGCTATGGAATCCAGGAAGAAATGCGTGTGAATCCCGCCCTGACTCTCGGTAGTTGTACCAACTCGATACTCCATAAATGAATACTTACTGGATGAAAAAGTAAAATGAAAGTCTTGCCCCCATTCTCCCCCTCATCCTATTCCCTCTCCCCAGCACACATCCCCGTGTATAAGTGCACATAAAAGGTTCAATCCTGCTTAAAGACTGAGGTCACAGTTCTCAAGGTGGGGCCGAGGCAGGCGCTCCTACACTACGGACCCTCACCAAAACACAGGCTCACCATTGCCCATAAACAGAATAAAACCAAGCCTTATGACCTATCTTTCCAAGACCGGGGGAGCTGAAGAAGAAGGTCCTACTTCCAGGGGAGAGCAAGAGGCACAGGCGTCACCATCCCAGCAGATGTGGGACCCAGAACGGTGGAACAAGTGGGGTTGGTATCACAGCACCTTGGAGCTCCCTGGTAGAGCTGGATGTGGTGAGGAGTAATAGAAGATTCCAGGTGACAGCAGTAGCCAGAATGCAATGCACTTCCCATCACCCCAGGCAGAGCTTGGGGAGAACCAGAGGACCCAATGGCCACAGCCCTGCTCCCCCAGAGAGCCCACATATTCATGAGATGTGCCTCTCATGCCCATCATTCTGTCCTAATGATATTACTAACTATCATTGACACATTGCAACTCACACATCACATCTCACCTCTTAAACAACTGCCCTACAACAAACTTATAGTGCTCATAACTCAGGGCCCCTGAGTCCCAAGTAATATATAGAAGAAAGATTATGACCAGGATCCCAAGCCCCTGCTCAAAGGAGATTTTATCCCGGTCCCTCCTATTACATATCAGCACAGGGTCTGGCACAAAGGCACTCGGCTTGTATCTGTTCAAGGAATGAATGAATGAAGCACCAGCGTGTATTTTATATCATTTAATAAAAGATGCTGCTCTTTATGCTCTGAGCCTCAGTTTCCTAGTCTATAAAATAAGAATAATGTTACCTGGCTAATGGTGTTACAAGATTAAGTGAGATAATATATACGCAGGGTCTATGCATCTACAACAACCAATACATGGTCAATTAAGTCCAGCAAATATTTAATCACCATCATCATTGCTATTAGTTCTCATATATTTAGCATCTGCTAAATGCTAGAGGCTTTCTAGGCTTCCTGATGCCCATAATAACCCTTCAAGGTGGATAGTACAGTTGCCTTTATTATGTAATCTTTATGAGAGCTTAAGAAGTAAAAAGGTTAGTACAGAAAAATACAAGAACTTCCACTCTGGGAGTACGGCTGATGAAGTCCTCCAACGTACCCTGTCATGTCAAAACAAGACTATCCTGAATAACATGCACTTCTGACATATTGCTGGGCTGGCAAGGCATATGGGGTCTCCAAATCCCCCACCCCATTCCTTCCCCAAGTGTGAGCTAGACCTGAGCTGGGATGAGCCAGCAATGCACAGAAAGCAGGAGTTTGCTTGCCTTGAAGGTGAGCACCAATCAGAGTACTGCAATTTGCATTCTGACCCTAGGGCCAAAGTCAAGGCAGAGGAGCTGAGCCTAGCGATTCCTTGCAGATCTGGGATGCTCAAAGGTAATAGACATGTCTCCAGGTCTTTGGTGGCCCTGAATCACAACAGAACCAGTTAGAAGTCTCCGGAGGAAAGCATCCCTAATTTAGGCCTACAAGCATCCCACAGGTTAAAGATAAGCAATGACCCCACAGTGAAAAGTCACAGAAACAGAAGGAGGCAAGTGTCTGTGAGTGGCAGTGACAACAAACAACAGATGTAAACATCCAAAGACGGCAGAGATTGAATGGTCTGATACATAATATATAACATCAAGTATGAAACATGTAAGGACAGAAAAGGAGGAATCACAAAGATGTGCAATCAACACAAGATTATCAGGAATGACCAAACAGGTTTGAAAAATAACCAAATAGAAGTTCTAAAAGTGAACATTTTGACTGATTTTTTTAAAACCTCAAAGGATGATCGATTATACACAACAAAAAATAAAATTTATGAGCCCAAGAATGAGAGTCTGATTAAATTACCAGAATGCAGTACCAAGAGAGAGGGAAATAGAAAACATAAAGGGAGATGTAAGAGATATGAAAATAGAGTGAGAAGTGCTACCATATATCTAATCAGAGTCCCAGAAAGAGAGTGCGGAGACAGGTCGTATTCAAAGAGATAATAGCTAAGAACTTTCTAGAACAGATGGGAAATATAAATCCAAGATTCAGGAATCACAATATATTCCAAGTAAGACTGAATATTTTAAATCCCCTCAAATGTCCTATGGTGAATCTTTAAAATACCAAAGACAAAAATATGTTTAAAGCAGTCAGACAAAAAGAAGAGATCATCTACAAAAGAATGACAATAAGACCGAGGGAAAACTTTTCGGCTCCAGCAATGCAGCCAGAAGGCATATGTGAGTGCCTTCCACATGTGGAGATGCGTTTAGTGTCAACCTAGAATTGTGTACTTCGCAAAACTGTGTACCCAGCAAGAGCAAAAATGAAACGACGATATATTCAGACACATGTGGTGGGTGGTAAACCAGCAGATCTTCCCTAAGGAAGGAAAGCAAATGATCACAAAAAGAGCAGCGTGAGATGCGAGAGGGGTGGAGAGCAAAGAAGCTGATAGATGTGTATGTAAAACTAACAAAAGTGTGTGCCTAAAATAATAGTAGTCTAGTTTATAAAGCTAAAGAAAATAACAGAATTAATATATTAGACAATAGTAGTATGTAAATCAAGAAGGTGGTGGTTTAATTATGGATATTCCTCTTATTATTCAAAAGATGCTACAACAATGCTTTATTTCATGGGTTGTTAAGTTAAATACGCATGGTTTAGTGCCCAAGACAATCAGAAAAACTATAACAAAAAAGAATAAATTTCACAGCAGTAGAGGGAAGAGAAAAATGGAATAAGAAAAAAAGCAAACGGATAACTTTTTTAAAAACTCAAAAGGCAAGCAAGAAGGAAAGGGAATCATAGAAAAAAGTGAAAAAAGAGAAATCACAAAGTGAGATAATAGAAACAATAAAAAATAAATCGGTAATCTAGATAAACATAAATGGACTAAACTAACCTATTCGAGATGGTCCAAAAGTTTTTTTTTTAACTCAAGAAACACCCAGGTGTACCCACCACCTCATTTACGAAGTAAAACATTATCAGCAAAATTGACACACCTATGTACCCCTCCCTGATCACAAACCTATCCTCCCACCAGAAATAAAATGAGTATTCAATTCAGTGCCTACTGTAACCATCAATTCCTGTGTATTTTACTACAAATGTAAGTATTACTACACACACACACACTTTTTTTCGGCACATCACATTTTTACTCAATATTATGTTCGTGAGGTTTATCCATTTTGATACATGTAACTTTAGTTCGTTAATTTTCACTGCTGTATTATTTTTATGAGACTATGCCACAATTGATTTATCCATTTCCCCTGTTGGTTGGCATTGTTATTATAAAAACTGTTTACATTTGCAAAAGTTTCTCTCTAAGGTAAATATTCTTAGGTGTAGAATTTCTGGGTCATGGAATGTAAATACCTTCAATTCTCCTAGATATTGACAAATTGAAAGTAGTTATACCAGATTGCCACATTTCTGGCAATGGCAGACTAGATAATTAGGGCCAACTTCACCACTGTAAAACCTAGAAAATATGGATAAAATTTTAAATTAAAAAATAAATGCCTGAAGGCATTGGAGAGTTATCAAGATAGTGAAGAATTACGGCCAAGATCCAGGAGAAGAAGGAAACTCAATGAGACAAGCTCAGCATTCGGACGGCTTTTTCCCTAAAGGTGCCCGCTGATTCTGGAAGGAGAGGCTGAGAGGCTGAAATTTTGACAAATTCATGTAACTAGAGGGACAAAAATTAAAGTTCAGGGACCATTTATAAGGGGGACTTAGTAAACCACTGATACCAAAATGGTATCCATTTTTCTTATTATTTTCTTTTCTTTTCTTTTTCCTTGCCTTTTATGGAAGAATTGACTGGGTTCTCTTTTTTAACTGACTTTAGAGGGATCCACCCTATAATACGCTGTCCTTCAAAAGGAATGAGCCCAGTCTAAAACATCTCCACCCCTAATTGTATTAAACACATCTGGCTTTGCTAGTAGCCTATGCCAGAATCAAGCATTAAACCAAGTACTCAATTTATCTCTACATTTTTCCCAGTGCTCAGTCTAAACCAGGCATACAAGGAAACAAAATTACATGGCTGAAAACAAAAAGACACTACATAATATGAAAATTTCCCACAGAACCTCCTGGAAATGGAAGTATCAGACCCAGAGTTTTAAAATAAATAGCTTATTATGTTCAAGGAAATAAAAGATCAGAGAACCAGAAACTATAAAAATGGATTAAATGTAAATTCTAGGACTGAAAAATTGGATAACTAAAATTTAAATATCAGTGGATAGGTTTAATAACAAGATACAGCTGAAGGAATAATCAGTAAACTGAAAGATCTCTCAGAAAAAAATATCTAGGGACACCTGGGTGGCTCAATCAGTTAAGCATCTGCCTTTGGCTCAGGTCATCATCCCAGGGTCCTGGGATCAAGTCCCACATCAGGCTCCTTGCTTGGTGGGGAGCTTGTTTCTCCCTCTGCCTGTCACTCTCCCTGCTTGTGCTCTCTCTCTCTCTCTCATAAATAAATAAATAAATAAATAAATAGAATCTTAAAAAAGAAGAAGAAGAAAATATCTAAAATGATGCATGGAGAGACATGAAGATAGGAGGAAAGTGTAAGAGACATATGAGAAACCACCAAAAAATCTAACATATGAAACTGGAGTCCCAGAAGAACAAAAGAAAGAGTGAGGAAGAAGCAATATCTAAAGAGATAATGGCTGAGAATTTTCAAAAAGTGGTAAATTATATTTACAAAGATTCAAGAGGCACTATGAACCCCCAAGCAAAATAAGCACAAAGGGAATCACACCTAGACAGATCATACTAAAGTGACTGAAAACCAAAGACAAAGAGAAAATCTTAAAAATCAGAGAGGAGAAAAAAAGAAGCACTACCTTCAGGAGAGCAAGAATAATACTAACATCTGACTTGTCTGCAGGACGATGAGGCCAGAAGACAATAGAACACTGTCTACTAAATATTGGAAACAACATTCATCAACATAAAATTCCCCAGCCAAAAATGTCCTTCAATAATAAAGGTGAAATAAAGACATTTTCAGATGGGAAGAAGTATATTTTCAGGCTGAGAAAATACACACCAGCAGCCCACAAGAAAGGAAATACTGAAAGCCACTCTTCAGCAGAAAGCTTGGACACGTAGGTAGCAATGACAAGACGATGGAAAGGTGAATGTGTGGGTAGGTATAAATGAATATTGACTGTATGAAAGGTAGTAATAATGACTTATGGGGTATGGAAAAGAGAACTAAAATGCAAGTAAACTACCATTTATAAGTAGAGAGGGGCAAATAAATAAGTTAAAGCCCTCTAAAACCCTTGCCAAGAAGTGAGGAAAATCCTGTTTCATATTAAACAGAAAAAAAAAATCAAAGATTTCCATTGTAATGTCTGGGGCAGCAGTTATCAAAATGTGGTTAATAGAGCCCTACGAGTTCCAGAGGGGTCTTCAAGGTGAAAACTACTTTCATAATAATACTAAGGCATTATCTATACTTTTTTATCATGTCGACATATGCACTGATATTGTAAACGCTACAGTGGATAAAAATGCTGGTGTCTTAGCACAAATTATGAGAGTGACAAGAAACCACAATACCAGTCACTGTAGTCTACACTACAATACATTTGCAGGGAATAGGTGGGATGGGGGAAGCCAATTTTATTCGACTATCCTCGATCAATTTTTTTAAAAGCATTAATTTTTATTAAATCATGACCCTTGACCAGGTATATTTAACATTCCATGTGATGAAATGAGACATGGGCATAAAGCACAGCAGCTGCATCCTGAAATAAAATGGCTATCTCAAGGAAGAGCACTTGTGTGATTAAGTTGCAAGGTGAACTAACCACTTTTTAATCCAACACCATTTCAATTGGAAAGAAAAGCTGAAAGGCTATGGTTGTTCCAACTTAGATATTTGCCAGTCATCCTCTCAAAAATTAACAAAGTTAACATGCCACTATAAGGACACCAATTTACAGTGTATATTACCCATGATATAATTTGAGTTTTCAAATTAGAAATTAGAAGCCAATATTTTGGAAAACTTGTATTAGGCATCAGGAACGTAGGGGTTCCCCAAATATTTAAAGATTTTTCTAGGGGTGCTTGGGTGGCTCAGTCGTTAAGCATCTGTCTTCAGCCCAGGGTGTGATCCCAGGGTCCTGGGACCGAGCCCTATATTGGGCTCCCTGCTCCGCTGGGAGCCTGCTTCTTCCTCTCCCACTCCCCCTGCTTGTGTTCCCTCTCTCGCTGGCTATCTCTCTCTCTCTGTCAAATAAATAAATAAAATCTTTAAAAAAAATAAATAAAATTTAAAAATAAAAATAAAAAGATAAAAGACTCCTCTTTTTTTCCAACTACATACCTGAATAAAGCCAGATTTTCTTTATGTATCTTACCACCACAACAAACTGAATGCAGAAGCAGATATAAAGGTACAGGTGTCTTCTACTAAGCTATACATTGTAGAAATACACCAAAATAGAAAACAATGCCATCTTCTCAATTTTTTTTTCAAAAAAATGTTTTCTGAATTTTTTCACAAAAATAAGTTATTTCTATTTATTAGTATGTACTATTTTTACATTTAAATGAATTAATAAGTATTTTAATTTTTCCGTTTTCAATTATAACACAATCAAATATTGATAGATGTAATCTAGATAAATAATTTGGGGGTTCTCAATAATTTTTATTTTTATTTTTTTTAAAGATTTTATTTATTCATTCGACAGAGAGAGAGACAGCTAGCGAGAGAGGGAACACAAGCAGGGGGAGTGGCAGAGGAAGAAGCAGGCTCCCAGCGGAAGAGCCTGACATGGGGCTCGATCCCAGAACGCCAGGATCACGCCCTGAGCCGAAGGCAGACGCATAACGACTGAGCTACCCAGGTGCCCCCAATAATTTTTAAGAGTATAAAGGAGTCATGAGATTCCATAGTTTGAGAATCATTGTTCTAGAGTAACCATTAAAAGAATATGTAAATGTGAAGGGAGGGGAAAAAAGGAATAAAAAAAGAGAGAGAGAGAGACTCAGTGAATCCAAATGGCAAGAAAGGAAGAAGAAACAGCACACAGAATAGACTATATCAATCATCGCATTAAGTGTAAGTGGACAAAGCCTATAAGACATGATTTAAGAAAAAACATGGTCTAACTATATGCCATTTACAAAATACAGACTTTAAAATATAAGGGATACAGAAAGGTTAAAAGTAAAAGGATGATATGATATCTCAATGCAAACACTAGGCAAGAGAAAGCTGGGCAAGCTGCATTCATATCAGACAATGTGGACACCAAGGAAGAAAATGAGACTAGCTAGAAAGAGGGACATTTTATAAAATACAAACTCCAGTTTGCCAGGAAGATACAATAACTCTAAATACGCATGCACCTAGTAATATAGCCTCAAAATACATAAAGCAAAAACTGATAGAAAAGGAGAAATAAACAAAATCACTATCACAGTGAGAGATTTTAGCACATCTTTCAGTAACTAATCAAATAAGTGGACCAAAAACATTAGCAAAAATACAGTTTTGAATAACATAATAACCAATTTGACTTGACATTTCTAGAACACTGCACCCAACAACTATAGAGTATATCTTGTAAACATTTACCAAAACTGACCCTATGCTGAGCCACGAACCAAGTTTCAACATGTTGGAAAGGATTAAAATCCCACAGATCATGTTCTCTGATCAGAATGGAATTCAGGTAGGTATCAATAGCAAAATAAGTAGAATGTTTTGGGAAATTAAGAATTTGGGGGAATTAAGAAATACACTTCCAAGAAATACTCTGGACCAAACAAAAAATCACAATGGAAATTACAAAATAACTTAACTGAATGATAATGAAACACCTTTATGATCCATGTGACAACATATGATGGTAAATTTGTGGACTGCACCAAAGCCATGCTTAGAGAAAAATTGGTAGCACCTTAAATGTATATATCAGAGAGGAATAAAGGCTGGAAGGCAACATCCCAAACTTCCATCTCAAGAACTGGGAGAGGAAAATAGGAAATTAAACCAAAAGAAAGTGACAGGAGTGGATGTTGAAGATTCTGGGCTCTGTCCTTTCCTGGGGTCTGCAGGGGGGCACTGCCTTGGGGAGGCTGTGTGGGGCTGTGGGGGGGTGGCAGGGAGTCTGCCCAGCAAGCAAGCCTCAAATGTCAGTTCCAGCCACCTTCTGTCTTCTGCCCATTACGCTTTTCTGCCAAAGTTTCTCGCTAACCTAGTACATAGGGTTTTAATTTACATTTCCCTGATTTCTAAGAAGGTTGAGACTCTCTTCCTAGGTTTGGAGGCTCGTGCAGTTTCTCTTCCATGTATTCAAGTTCAGATCTTTTCCCCATTTTTCTATTCATGGTCTTTCTTTTTCTTTTTTCTTTTCTTTTCTTTTTTTTTTTTTTTGTTTTGTTTTGTTTTGTTTTGAGAGACAGTGCAAGTGGGGTGGGGGTGGGGTAGAGGGAGCGGGTGAGAGAGAATCTTAAGCAGGCTCTACACCCAGCGCTGAGCCCAATGCAGGGCTCCATCTCACCACCCTGAGATCAAGACCTGAGCCAAAATCAAGAGCTGGAAGCTTAACCCCCGAGTCACCCAGGCGCCCCATTTGTGGTCTTTTCTTACTCTGATTCGGAGACATTCTTCTGTTGTATCCTTTGTTTGCCATATGTATTGTTATATGCATTGCAAATACCTTCTGCCAGTTTGTGACCTATCTTTTCACTTCTTTTAGAGTACCTTTCACTGAACAGAAGACTTTCATTTTCAGGTGGTCAAAGTTATGAGTATTTTCCTGTGGTTTTTCTTGTGGGTTTGTTTTAAAGGTTCTTCTGTATCCCCAAAGTCATGAAGATACTCTATTATAGTTTCTTCTAAATGTGTTAAAGTTTCTCTTTTCCCATGTAGCTCATAATCCTCCCAGAAATTATTTTGGGGGTCATATGAGGCTGATTCCATTTTTACAGCAGATGAAATGAAGGCTCAGACTGGTGAATGGACTTTTCAGGCTGTAAATCGTTGAACCTGGAATCAATATTTGATTGACACATGGCCTTTCTCCTCCACCCCACTGCACCCTTCCAGAAGCCTACAGTCTGAGCTTTACTCAGGTCCTGATCCTGAAGTGGGTGCCGGGAACACAGATTTCGGTTGGACGCAGGCCTGCCTTGGAAGAGCGCAGTGTGATGGGGCCAGGACACGCGCTGTACCACAGGGAATACCTGCATGGCACGTTCCGAAGGCCAAGACCTGCAGAAGCAAGCACGGGGCCAATTCAAAGCCCAGAGGCGAGGCTGGGGAAACCCTGCCCTAAAAGCCAAGACAGCACAAAGAAAGTGCTTATTTTCCTAGTTACAAGCAAGCAAAACAACCTTGGAAAGTCAAAGGAACCAGCCCAGAGTTATATACATGGATGAAAGAAGCAAAAGTGAAATCGGAAGTCAGGCCGGTAGAAATGAGGTCTGATCTCTCTTGCTCTCTTGGCATCGTTATGCAGAGAGGAAGAAGAAAGCAGCAGGGAAAGCAGGCAGCAGCTGTGGGCGGCCCACCCACTCCAGCTGCTGGACCCCCAGCCCCAGCTTGGGGCCTCTGCGGCCAGAACTGCCAGGTCCCACGGTGCCCTGCAGCCATACAGGGGTTCCCGCGTTTCCCAGCAATGCCAGGCCGCACCAGCTGCAGCCAGGTGTTTCCAGCAATCCACCCCCAACGCACACACACACACACACGCACACACACACGCACACACGCATGCAGACACATGCCCTGCCCTGATGCCTGGTGCTGGAGCCCCACCCTCCAGCAGGACCTCCACTCTAGGACCCTGCACACCGAGCTCAAATTTCTGAATCTTCGTCCCTCAGCTGGTCCTTCTGTCCTGCCGTCAGAGTTTCTCTGCGGCCAGGGCTGGGTGACCCCAGAGGCAGACCAGACATGTGCCTGGGCCTCTGGGGACACACACCAAGCTTGACTTCAGAAGGCTCATCAGAATTTTGCAGTCAGAAAGCCTAATGAGAAGTAATTATAGATCTCACCGTCCATCTAAGCTCTGTGTGAGTATGCAAACTCGAACGCGAATTTGGATGACGTGGGCCAGTGGCACTCATTCTCTCGGCTCAGCCTGGATCTCGGAAGGAGCTGTGCTTTGCCCTCACGGTGGCTCAGCCCACGGGGAAGTTTCCCCACCTCGATTCTGGCATGTTCTCTTTCTCTTTTTCTCTGACCCTTCCCTTCTGTATCCTCCTTCCTCTCTCCTTCTCTCTCATCCCTTTCCACTCTGAACTACACGTAATCATCTCCAACCCTACAGCACTTCACATTTGGTGAAAAGCACTTCAGTTTCAAAGTGATTAGAGGTTGAAGATCCGTCGTTTAAAATTTAAATTAAACCAATTAAAATTACAGGGGCACTTCACATGTTTTAGGCAAATAATTATTTTTCACAAACAGATCCGAGAGGTTGGCCGAGCCAGGTACGAAACAGGAGTGAGACAGTGCCAGCAGCTAACCTCCAGGGCCCAAATGCCAGGCCCTGCTCAGGTGTCCCACAGCAGCTCCCGCAAATTCTGAAAGAAGACAGGGCCCCGCTCCCTGGCAGCTGTACTCCTTCTAACTCTGCAACCAGTCAGAACCCCAGGCCTTCCCTTCAAGGTCCCCCAAAGAGTGGGACTCTAAGTGCTTCCTTGGGACTTCTGGCATGTGGAGGTGGGCCCCAGCAGAGGGGAAGTAGACCTCGGGGTCACCAGAATGCAAAGAGGACCTCATGTTTCTCTAACACATTTTGTGTATGGACACAAGAATGAATCAGCAATGTCCCCACCCTTGAGGAGCTCAGCCCAACAGAGGAGTAAAAATATAAATGGCAGGAGAGGGCTGTAAATCATGCAGAAAACTGTATGAGGTACTGGAATAGAACAAAGATGGGAGCAGGGGCCTCTGGGCTGGCCTCACAGAGAAAGGGCTATGTAAGCTGGGTTTTGCAGGATGAATAGGAGTTTTCAGGGGGACAAAGAGCACAAAGACATTCAACAGACTAACACCGCCAAGGCCCATGACATGGTGTTCGTGCTACAGAATGACGAAATGTAGCATGAGACGCTCAAGTTACCTTCTCTTACCAAGTTGGCAACTCAGTCTGAAGGGTTTGAAGCTCCTGTCTGAGGTGACACAGCTAGAAGATAGAAGTTAAAGCCCAGGGCTGACGCTAATGTCCCAAGTACTTTCCTTTCCCCCTTTGTTGATATCTGAGGCTGGAAATCAATGTTTTGTGTCTTTTGTTTCCTCTTCTTCCTTATTTCTGGCCAAACTACAGCCTGCAACCAAAAACCAACAAACCCACCCTCTGACCTGCCCCTGCGGGGCACTGCTGCCTCCTGCCACCCCAGGCCCACGCCCAGCGCGGGGGAGGGCGGGGGAGCTGCTTGCCCGGCCTGGGAGGCAGCTGGAACAGAGCGCGAGAGAAAATAGTTCACGGTCTGTGTGGCAAGGGGAGACAGGCCGCCCAGCTGCGGCCAGCAGAGCCAGGAGGCCAAGCCCAGCCCAGACATTTCAAAAACAAACCTGGATCCAGCTTTCCATCTCCCCGGGCGGGCCCCACCCTCCAGGAGGAAGGTAACTCAAGCCGCCCAGGTTCCCGTCTTTGGGAATCCTTGGTTTGTAGTTTCCCTTTCTCCTAATTAGGTTTCCAAGACCAGAACCTAGGCAGCTTCCTGTGCTTGGCCTGGTTGGATCCCTGCTGTGGGTGTTTATTTAAAAATATTTCTATAAAGGGGTAGTGGAGGGGGGCAGGCAGGGGGGAAACATTTGGTAAATAAGAACTTTTCCTGGGACTGGGGCTGGGGGCTGGGAGATTGGGAGCAATTATTCAGGGTCCGAGTTTCTGTTGGAGATGGTGAGGAAGGTTTAGGAACAGAGAGTGGTGATGGTCACAGGATGGTGTGACTGGATTGAATGTTACTGAATTGTACACTTAGGAATGGTTAACATGACAAATACTATGTTATGGATATTTTACTGCAATAACAATGAGCTCCTGTTATGTCTTGTGAATAGATGAGAAATTAAGACAGATACTAATAATAAAAAAAAGACAAGTATCTTCAGTGATGATTATTTTACCAGTGGGGACAAAGGGGGGAAAACACATCCATGCTTTTGGAAGGTTATTGATTTATTGGCCCATTGGGGAATGGAAGCAAGCAGCTATTTGGACAGTCTGGGGGGTGCTCTGAAGCCACCCTCTCCCTGGAACACCTGAGTGCTCTGGGGACGTGCATTCAACCTGGCGGTCAGTGGGGCTGGTTCTTTCTTTCAAGGAACAGACTGATTGTCTGTGTCCAGTGGGTAGGACCTGAGCTCCTGAGCCCTTCCTTGGAGGCGTGTCCCGGGCCACAGACCAGCACAGAGGCGGTAGAAGGGTTCATATGGTAACAGGGACGCAGGGTAGTGTAGCTGGCACAGCCTTGGCCAGCGGGAAGCCCTCATTCTGATCCCAGCCCCATCACGGTCTGACCTTGCAGGGGGCCCTTTGTCTCCCGGGACCTCGGCACCCCCATCTTGTGAATGTGACCAAAATCCTTGCGTGGTATGAGCCAACACTTGTGTTATGTGTCCCTGGCACATAGCAGGTGTTCAGCAAGGGCTGCTTCTCTCTCGGTGTTGCTCCTAAGAGAAGCCCTGTGCCCGACTGAGACACAGTTTATTCTTGGGGACCAAGAGGGACTCTCACCAAAGCCACAGCTGGCAGGGGTCGCTGGCAGAACAGAAGCCTTGCGCTCTCCATCCAATGAGCTGTGTGATTTGGTGTCCAGGATGGGGTGCGGGCAGGAGGAGAGGGGGCATGAAATCAAGAGCCAACCACTGTTAGAAAAAAATTTTTTGAGTAAAAATAAAGTAAAATAATTTTTAAATTTTTTTTTAATTAAAAAAAGAAAAGAGCAAGCCACCACTGTGGAGCCCCACAGCCCTGGGCAGTGAAGGGCTGGCGTAGCTTCCTGAAGTATGAGGCTTTGAGTCAGAGCAGGGAGGTCGACCAGGAGGCCGGGAGGCTCTTCTGCAGCCCCTCCTCTTCTGTGCATAGAAACTGTGGGTTCAGGAGGATGACTGCCTGTCCTGCCCAGTTCAGGGTATGCCAGAGTCGAAGGTCACATTACCAGAAAGACCTCGTCTTCTACCCACACCCCAAAACAAGCTAGCTCCTTCTCAGCCAAGACCACTTCCCTTACTTAAAGAGGGAGGGCAGGGACCATTTTGGAAATTCACGGAGGAGCCACCTCAGACACTGTCACCCTCCACCTCTCTGCACAGCAGTCTGTGGGGAGCCTCTGAGTGAGAGAGTCCCGAGAAAGTCTACCCCTGCAGAGTGTTTCTCAGTCTCATGTAGATTAGGAGACTTTTTCCCACGGTGTCTTGTGGGGCTCAAGTTCTAGGGACATATCGTGGGAAGTGTGGCCTTCCCATTCCCTAACTATGGCTAACCCTGGCATAAAGTTTTCTAACTCCTTCCTATAGATGCAAGCAGCCTTGACAACTGAAATTCTTGGAGCCTTGGTTGTAACATCTGTAAAATGGGTATCATACATAGTGTCCACATCAACCACTGCTGCTGGGATAAAGGAAAATATTTCTTGGAACATGCAGGACTGGGTTGCCCATATCTCCCTGGGAAATAACCAAGCACTACCTTTTTTTACCCATTACATACTGCTCTTACTTACTTAGGCACACATTCGACAAACATTTACTACCTGACAGACCGAAAAAGGTGTAATTACCCCTTTTTGTTGTCACTGCTGTTTGGTCTGGGATGCTATTTGTGAGGACGGAGCCAAGTTTGCCTGGTAGCCCACAGCCATCAGTTCCAGTGCCAAGATCAGAACCCCGGTCCATCTGAGCCCAAATGCAGTCGTTCTCCACCACACCAGCTGGCACGGGCTCCCGCAGCTGGCCATGCAGTGCCATGAGGAAGACAGCATGGGAGAAATCAAAGCTCCTTCTTCAAAGAAGACACAGCTCCACGGAGACATAGAAATCTCTATGGGAGCCTGGGAAGCACCAAGCCAGGTGGACAGGTGGGTTTGGAAAGCCCAGAAGCAAAGGGGCTCCTTCAAGGACAAAAATGTGAGTAAGGGGTGCACCTGGGTGGCTCAGTCAGTTAAGCGTCTGCCTTCAGCTCAGGTCATGATCTCAGGGTCCTGGGATCAAGTCCCTCATTGGGCTCCCTGCTCAGCAGAGAGTCTGCTTCTCCCTCTCCCTGTGCTCCTCCCTCTCCCTCTGCTCCTCCCCCACCCCCCACTGGTTCTCTCTCTCTCTCTCAAATAAATAAATAAAATATTTTTCTTAAATGTGAGGAAGGAAGGAAGGAAGGAAGGAAGGAAGGAAGGAAGGAAGGGAGGGAGGAAGTGGGGGTGATGCAGCCAGAAGCTCCAGCTAGTCCCACACCATGAGGGGCAAGGACGGGGCTGGGTGCTGCGGGCACGAGGCTTTTCGCATCTCCGAGTCTGGCTGTCGGATGTCCTGGGGGTGCCGAACAACTCGTCTGATACTGTGTGGAGAACCATCATACACGGTAGGTAGGAATGTTAAAACGGTGCAGCCACTTTGGGAAACAGTCTGGCAGCTCCCCAAACGGTTAAACAAAGACTTAGCATATGATCCCACAATTCTACTTCTAGGTATAAACCCAAGAGAAATGAAAACATACGTCCACAAAAACACGCACACGAATGTCAATAGAAGCATTATTCACCCTAGCCAGAAAGTGGAAACAACCCAACGTCCATCACCTGACGACTGGTGAATACAATATGTTCCATCCACACGCTGGGCTATTCCTCGGCCGTGCAAAGGAAAGGAGTTCGGACACACACTACAGCCAGGACGAACTTTGAAAACATCATGTGCTGAGTGAAAGAAGCCAGCCACAAAAGACCATGTACATGATTCCATTTATATGAAAAAGTCCAGAATAGGGAAATCTATAAAGAGAAAGTCGGCGAGTGGTCGCTAGGGGCTGGGGAAGAGGAGGGTGGAACCAGGTGATCATGGGGTGAAATGTTCTACAACGGACGGTGCTGATAGCTCTACTTACCTGCGAATATACCAAAAGCCATGAAATTGTAAACTTAAAATGGCTACATTGTATGGCATGTGAATTATACCTCAATAAAGCTGTTTAAAAAGAACTTACAGAGCCATCCAATACTTTGTATCTCGGCTTAGTTGAACCTGACCTCGACAAGGAGAGGTTTACTTTATTTCCCATTTTATAAATGAGAAGAAGAAGGTTCAGAGAGGTTAAGCGACTTGACCACAGTCGGAGCCAGGGAGCAGTCACTCCAGTCCGGCCCATGCTCCGAAGTGCGAGCTTCTCCCAGGACGCTCGCTGCAGTGCGGTGGAGCTCTTCCATCCAGCCGGCTTCCCCACCCACCGAAGGCCCGGCTGGCATGCTTCACCGCATGTCCCCAAATCCGTTCAGTCACTCTGTCTACCTGGAGCCTCCACTCTCCTGCCACTCATCCCCCCCACCCCCGTCCGTGTTTCCCACCGTGGGCGACACAGCCAGGGAGGGCTCTGCTTCTGGCCCAATCTTATCTTCAAAGGCGATTTCCGCTCCAAATATTTATGGCAAAATACAGAAAGTGCTTTCTTTCACTGGGGCCTGTGTTTGAAGCCGTTTTCCCAGCATGCATGTATTTGATAGTCAAATCTTTCTGAGGGCACATTAAGATCTCGTGGCTGCTGACGCCCTGCCCTGGAACCACCCACCCACACAGGTCGCCAAGAGCCCCAGCAATGCTCACGTGGCAGCCCTTCCAGGAGCTTCTGGGATGCCACGCCCAGTGTGTACAGGCTCTGACCCTGGCCGATGGGTCCTAGGCAAGGTGTCCTCTCCGTGGTGGACACTCATCTTTGGGTGAGACAGATTCGGGGGCAGCCATTGGAAATCCAACACCGCTGCGAAATAGCGCCGCGACCTCCAGCAAATCACCTTCCCTCCCTAAGGCCATTCCTTCAACTGGAAAGCAGGGCGATAACAGTAACTTCAGGATTCAACAAGGTCATTTTGTAAGGACCTTACAGCTTAGGCTAGCACATGGTGAGAACTCAAGAAGTGTTAACTAGTATTACCTCCTCCTCTTCCCCTCCTTCTCCTGCCCCATCTCCTCCTTCCTTCTATTTTTTTCATTATTAAACACAGAATTCTGCAAATAAAATTAGCTACACAGTTTTACTACATACCCAGTCAAATCCACAGGAGGACCTCCGCTCCTCAGAGGTCCCTGCAGCTTAGGCGTTCTTAGCACCCTCATTAGAGAGAGAAAACTAAGGCTCAGAGAGGGGCAGTCGATTGCCCGAGGTCACACAGCTCAACACGGGTCAGCTGAATCGGAAGCCGCAGCTCATTCACTATGGCCCTGCTGTCTCCTTCTCTCCAAACGCACACACAGTAAGCCTGACTTGAAAGTGACCATGGTGCACAAAGGATCGATCAATCTTCTGAGTCTTGGAACGGATTTAAATTGTGAATTGCCAATGAGGGTTTGGGGGACGCTAAAACCAGGACTGTCAGCACATTCCTGCGGTGGGGGAAGTCAGCCCCCGCAGATGACACAGCTAAGCACGGCCCCACCCTGCTCCCCACCCACCCCACCTCACCAACGTGGCCAGGTCAGGTCAGGCGGAGCCAGGCCAGGGCCTCAGGGGCCCCTGGCAGGAGCATCCAGACCAAAGGATTCTTCAGGCATGGTGGCCCCGGTCCAAGGAATTGACCAAGTGCCCCTCCCCAGCCTCTGCTCATTCAAGATTGCATTTTTGAGGACTGGTCAGGACAAGGTTGGAGGAGAAGTGCCAGTTCCCCTTGGGCTTTCGGCACGCAATGGAAAGAAAGCTCTCAGGCCCTGGAGGGCAGGGGTGGGACCTCTCGTGTATGAGAAGATTCCCAGCACCCAGCCGGGCGGTGAGCTCTACAGGTGTGCTGTTCAGGCAGGGAGCCAGCCCGTCCTTCTACCAGGGCCAAGCCCTGAGGACAAAGGCTCCAAAGGGGACAGCAGAACATCCCAGAACAGAGGCGCAATCGCGCGATTTGGAGTCAGACCTCGCTGTAAGTTTGGCTCTGCTGCGTGGGAACTCTGTTAGGAACTTGACCTCTGAGACCGGGTCCCTTCCCCAGTAGGAAGGGGTCAGTGATGACCACTCCCTTCCCACGCAGCCCTGGGCTTGTTCTGGGGAAAGGCGACCATCCACTCATTCAACTTTCCGTCCCTGTGGCTTTATCACGGGCTGGGGACACTCCACCAAACGCCGGGAAAGTGGCACTTACTCAGGCATTTCACACTTGATTTAAGAACCACCCACTCTGCCCTGCTCACTTTCCCTGCAGCCGAAAATTCACCTGCTCGCCCGTTCACTCGCTCAGACAGTTACTCGTTCTCTCATGTTCGACGTTTATTGAAATGCCCAGGCCCAGCATGACGTTCACTCCCCCTAGACTCCACTCAGTTATTCGCTCATGCATTTATTCATTTATCTGTTCATTCAACAGACATATTAAATGCCCAAGTGTTTTCGGCAAAAGCATCTCTCAACCTGGAATTTCCTTATGAATGAACGAATTCCAAGCTATGGGAAAACTGGAACCATAGTTTTTCCTACATGTATCTCAGCAAATGAAACAGTAGTGGGCTGAGGGGGGGGAATTTTGAACTCATAAATTCTGGCTCTAAGAGGTCTTGTTATAACCAAACTTCCGCTACGATTCATTCTCTTGATACAGTGGCCCTGGATTGCTGCCTTCTCTTTCCAAACAGGGACCCACGTAAGAAATTCTACTTGAACTGAAAACCGACATCACCATTTCTTGTTCACGGGTACGACTGTCATGAAGACACATAGAGGGCCATTGCTCTCAAGAAGACGTGTTTCCCCAAAGTAACTTAATGGTTGCAATGAGTGGGAGCAAACAAGATCCTCATGTCTTAAAAAAGTTTTTAAATCATCATAATAATCCCATTCACCACCTGTATCTGAGTCAGCACACCCAATTTTAAAGTCAGATGCTGTGGCCTGAAGGCCCAAGGATCCAATTCTATAAAAACAGACAAAAGCTACAAAGTCAAAAGGCCAGACCATCCCAATCTGTCACCCTTTCCACGCTGATAAATTATGTACACCCCTTGGACAGATACGCCCAGAGGCCTGAGGTCCTGTCTGAGAGTCGGATCCTCACCAGTCAACCTGGGGCCCCGCTCTCCCAGCCATCTACTCCCCCCACCGCTCAGCCGGCCCCTCCCTACCTGCTGTCTCCTTTGGGCAGACCAGGTGTGCTCCGTGATGGATTGCCCGACGGGCCCTTCGTCCTGGAGGCAGATGAATCCGGGTGGCGGGAAGCACCCACCAGGTCTTTGACAGACGGCAGGCAGGTCAAAACTGGAAATGAGCCTGTCTTGGGGAGACGTGCGTTTTGAGTGCAGGGGCTCCTTCCCAGCTTCTTTCCTGACCACACCCTGCTCCCCCACCCTCTCATTCCTCCTCACCCCTGTTCCTACCTCCTTGGGGCCCTGAGTGCATGGGGCACGTGAATGAGAACCATGTTTTAGCCAAAGGGCAATAGAAAAGAACCAAGTTTCCTCCCATTTCAGAAGACTTCTCTGTAATCTGAAGATGAAATCAGAAGGATGCCATGCCTCCAAGTAGCTTCTTATAATTCAGAAAGACAGTTCCAAGTCATTTAAAAGGAGACACAGAATCTTTAATAAATTTAATCCACATCTGATTACAAAGGAAGAAAGTATTTGCTCCCTGTCTTTCTCTCCCCCACCCCATCTTACAGGGCTGGAATATGGCAATAACTGTTCCATATGATTTTTTAAAAAATAAGATTTGCTAAAGGTCAGTGTATCTCCTGGCCACATATGCAGCAACATTCAAATTTCCCCAGCCCAAGAATAAAAAGATTCTGTCATTAAAAATAAAAGCATAAGGACATCTCTCAAGCCCATGGGGGATTTTAGAAAGAGGAGACATTTCGTTATCAACGCGCAATCATGAGATTTTTAAGCGGTATCTCTAATCTGCCTCCCCCTCCCAACTCACCCCCTCCTCCCCTCACAGCCCCCCCTTCACAGCAAGGTCTTTTTATCCTTCCAATTTTGCATCTAAAGATGAGGTGAATACCATTAGCTCAATTCAACCTCAAGTGTAGTCAGATGGGCCTGTGATTTCTGAAAAGCGCTCGCTAAGGTCACATTAAAATGTATAAGAGCATTTCGATTCCTGAGAAGGGGGCTTATTATCCACCCATGGTGTAAAAGAGGAATGTCAGTGGCCGCAGACTTGGGTGAAAACAAAAGAGATACCAGGATTTCAGTCTTTTGTGCGCAAGCTTCTCTGGTTTCTTTTCACGGCTCTCTGGCTCTCCGGCTCTCCCGCCAGCCCAGCGGATAGCTCAGGCCTCCTGCAAAAAAAAAAAAAAAAAAAAAAAGAATGAAAACTTAAAAAAAAAAAAGAAAAGAAAACAAGTTTAACTGGCTTCCCCTCTGCCTGCTTTTATTTAACCCTTCCCGCTTGAGTCAGCCAAGTCGCTGGCTGTGAAGTTATAAATGCATATGGTCTGTCCTGTTCTTGGGGCCTTGTTTGTGTTTTGTCTGTCCTTTCAGTAGGAAGAGTCCGCATATGGTCAGAAAAGCGTACATGTTGGGTCAGACCTACCAGGGTAAGAAGCCCAGTTTCGCCATCACAAGCCATGTGACCCCGAGCACCCACCCGTTCACTGATTCGGCAGATATCTGTTGATCACATGCCCATCGCGGCTCTGGGTCTTAGGGATACCCAGGCGGACCAGACACGCGGACACTTGCACTCTCGCAGGGGCGGGACTTCTGTAAAGAAAGGTAAAGCAGCAACGAGACAGGTGGAAATGATAATGGGAAATAAACAGTGTCAGAAAAGAGAGAACTTGAAGAAGGCCAACGATGTATGGGGTCATGGAGGAGGCCCTACGAAGGATGGGATTTGAGGTGAGTTGAAATTTCGGACCAAGCCAGCAATTCAAAGGGCATCCCGAGTGCTGGGTACCGGAAGGGAAAGTGCTTGTGTCATGGGCAACTGTTATTTTGCTCGCCAAGCACTCGCACCCACTTCTCCTCCCACCAGCCGTGCCACACTTCCATGGCATACTCGGGGGAGGGGCGCAAACACCTAGAGCACCCTGGCCTCATCCAGCAAAGAAAAGGATATGTGGCCCAAGAAAGACTGTCAGACCCTCAGTTGGAGCTCACCCTCCACCTGCAAGTGGAGGAACATAAGGTGAAGAAGAGTGGCAGCTGGGGCATCCCTTCGGTGGTGCCCCAGTGAGAAGGCTACTTGGCTCTGGCTCTTCTATCCCTAGAAACTCTCTAGTTCCGTATTGCTTCCAATTTTGATCCCTCAGCTTTCCTTCGGATGCTGTCAGCCTCTTGGCTTCCCGTTGAATGTTCTTTTTGCTCAAGTTAGTCAGAATTTGGTATGTCATTTGCAAACAAAGAACCATAACCAACATAAAAATCAATAGCCACGAATGAGTCTCCAAGAGCCTCTCAGGAAAACATAAGTCACACTGCAGTAGCTCTCCGATCAAGGGGACTCAGATTTATACTCAGAGCGGGAACCTAGTACCCAATGGCACGTGGAAGTGGAACAGCTGATTAGGTTATCAGCTTCAGAACTCTCAAAGAGAAGCCACCAGAGTGAAGGTCTAGCATGAAACAGATTGAATTAGAACCAGAAGTGTTGGTCTGAACGCATAGTTTTCAATATACAAGGAGAGGTATAACTATAGACGTGAATGTGTGTTTGAGTGTGTCCACTGAGGGAACCTGTGAGCAGTTACACCCAGTAGCAATGAGCACACTTAGTGTCAGATCTTGGTTTCTAAATACCATTCTCCGTGCAAAGGAACAAGGGGTCCTTAGAGATCTGTATGATTTCAGGGGTGGGGCAGTGAAAGTACAAGATGTACCTGGAATATCAGCTGCCAGAAAGTGAGCCAGTGCTCAAGGAATGACAGGAACATGCAAGAACAGAGACCAACTGGAAGAGGCACCTACTGACCAATTTTGTGGAATTTGAAAATTATCTTTATTCTGATTTAACTTACATCCAACAAAGTGAGCCTATTTTAATTACAATTCAATGAGTTCCAACAAATATATACATGTGTATAACCATGTGACCCCCATTTTAATCAAGATACAGAACATTCCCACCACCCCAAAAATTCTTTCAAGCTCATTCTTAATTCATCCCTCCCCAGAGGCAACACTGATCTGATTTGTGTCACTATCGATTAATTTCGCCTTTTCTAGAACTTCATATAAGTGGAACCAAAGAGTATGTGTTCTCTGGTGTCTGCCTTCTAACATAACACTAATGTAAAGTGTTTGGGATTCATCCATGTTGCTGTGCATATCAGGAAGTTGTTCATTTTTAGTGCTAATTTCCAATTTATGAAAAATACAACTGGTGTATCTACTCACCTATTGATGAACATTTAAGTTGTGTCCCGTTTCCAGATATTACAAATAAAGCTTGTTTGAATATTCACATGCAAGTCTTTGTGTGGATATATGTATTTCTTTCTCTAAGGTTATATAGGAATGGAATCCCTGGGTTGCATGATAAGATTATATTTAACTTTATAATACTTTTTGCAGTTTTCCAAAATGATTGTACCATTTCACATTCCCACCAGCAAAGTCTGAGAGTCTCAGTTCTGCATCCTCTCCAATATTTGTTATGTTCGACCTTTTTAATTTTAGCCATTCTAGTAGATAGATAGTGGAACCTCATGGTGGTTTTAATTTTAATAGCCTATGGCTAATGTTGAGTATCTTTTCATGACCTTATTGGCCATACATATAGCTTTTTTGTGTAGTGCCTGTTGAAATTTTTGTACGTATGCATTGGGCTATTTGTCTTACTGACTTGTAAAGAGCCTTTCTGGAATTCAAAGTTATTTGCCAAATACACGTGTTGCAAATATTTTCTGTCGTTTGTAGCATGCTTTCCATTTTCTTAATGATGTCTTTTGAAAATCAGAATGTTTTCATTTTCCTAAAGCTTTTTTATCAAATTTTATTTTACTGTTTGTGCTGTTTGTGTTCCAAGCACCCACTGCCAACTCCAAGGTCAGAAATACATTGTCCTTTTTTTTCTTTAGAAGTTTTATCATTTCAGACTTTGTGCTAAAGTACATAGTCTATTTGGGCTTCACTATTGCAAGTGTTGTGAGATACAGTCAAGCTTTATTTTTTCCAATTGGAGGATATTCAGTTGTTCCGGGATCATTTGCTGAAAAGATTATCTTCCCATGAAATTACCTTTGGCCCCTGACTAAAAATCAAATAACCATATATGTATGATTGTGCTCCATTAGTCTATATTTTTCATCTTAAGCTGACTAGCATATTGTAGTTTTGTAATATTAATGTTGAAATTAGGTAGTTTAGGCTGTCCAAATTTGCTCTACTTTTTAAAGGTTATTTTGGCTACACTAGGTCTTTTGTATTTCCATATAAATTTTGTATTCAGTTTGTCAATTTCTTTCAGAAACCTACTGATATATTGACTAGAATTACATTAAATCTATAAATTCGCTTATGTAAAAATGATACTGTGGTTTAACTGTTCCTGATTTCTGGCACAGAGCTTCTAAACCCCTGGAATTTCCTGAGTGATGGAAGTGTCTTTTAGTATTTATAACAAACCCTTTTCAATCACACCTGAGTTTATGCTAATGAAGTAACTCAGGGTGGGCCCCCTAGCTAACCTCAGGACTGAACTGGTTAAGAGAAAGACCAAGTGATTACAGGGCTGGAACTTCCAGCCCCACCCACTGACCTCAGGGAGAGGCTAGAGATTGAGCTCCATAAAAACTCTCAAACGAGATTCCAGCTTTCTGGTTGGTGAAAACATCAGTGTGTGAGGAAGGTGTTACACCTGGAGAGGGCATGGAAGCCCTGCATACCCCCCCCCCATACCTTACCCTCTGCATCTTTTCCATTTGACTGTTCCTGAGTTGTGTCCTTTGTAATAAACCAATAAACATAAGAGAAGTGTTTTCCTAAGTTCTGTGGGCTGTTCTAGCAAATTATCACATCTGAGGAGAACTCAAGGGAACTCCCAAACTGATAGTTGGCCAGGCAGAAATGTAAGTAGCCTGGGCACCCCAAATATGTCTGGCATCTGAAGTGGGAGCATGGGACTGCACCTTTAACCTGTGGGGTCTGCACTAACTCCACGAGTGGGTGTCAGAATGGAACTGAGTTGTTGAACACCCAGCTGGTATCAGAAAATTGGAGAATTGCTGTGGGGAACCATCACACATTTAGTGTCAGAAGTGTTGAGGCAAAAACCTTTCAGATATCTTAACAACACTGAGTTTTCCAATGTATCTCTCCATTATTTAGTATATTTCTCCTATATTTAGGTCTCCTTCAGAAGTGTTTTATTTTTTTTTTAAGATTTTATTTATTTATTTGACAGAGATAGAGACAGCCAGCGAGAGAGGGAACACAAGCAGGGGGAGTGGGAGAGGAAGAAGCAGGCTCTCAGCAGAGGAGCCTGATGTGGGACTCGATCCCATAGCACCAGGATCACGCCCTGAGCCAAAGGCAGACGCTTAACCGCTGTGCCACCCAGGCGTCCCCAGAAGTGTTTTATAGTTTTTAGTCAGTATCACTTTTGTTAAATTATTCCTGTTTCATGTTGCCAATTATTCTTGCTATTATACAGAAAAACAATAGACTTTGGCATATTGACCTTGTATCAAGCAACCTTGCAAAATTATTTACTTTGTAGCATTTTTTGCAGATTCTGTAGGATTTCCTATGCCCATAATTATATCACCTGCAAATAAAGATGGTTTTATTTCTTTGTCTCCCATCTTTATGCCTTTTATTTCTTTTCCTTACTTTATTGCATTGGCTAGGACCGCTAGCTAGCGAAAAGAAATGGTGAGAATGGTCATCTTTGCTTTTTCCTGACCTTAGAGGAAAAGCATTTAGTCTTTCACTATTAAATATGGTGTCAGCTGAATGTTTTTCATAGATGCTTTTTATCATGTTGAGAAAGCTTCCTTCTATTCTGAGCTTTTTGATAGTTTTTATAATCTATACTTGGAAAATATTGTCAAATCATTTTTATGCATCTATTGAGATATCATATGACTTCCCTCCTTTTTACTGGTAAATGTGATTTACACTGATTGTTTTTTGAATAGTCAAACCAAACTTGCATATTAACAGTATCTGGTAAATACTTCTGGATTTGATTTGATAATATGCTGTTAAGGATTTTCCCCCTGGATATTTGTGAGGTAAACTAGTCTGTACTACTCTCATATTGTCTTTGCATCATGCCATCACAGCATCAGTTAAGAAATGTTCACTCTTGGGGCGCCTGGGTGGCACAGCGGTTAAGCGTCTGCCTTCAGCTCAGGGCGTGATCCTGGCGTTGCGGGATCGAGCCCCACATCAGGCTCTTCCACTATGAGCCTGCTTCTTCCTCTCCCACTCCCCCTGCTTGTGTTCCCTCTCTCGCTGGCTGTCTCTCTGTCGAATAAATAAATAAAATCTTTAAAAAAAAAAAAAAAGAAATGTTCACTCTTCCTCCATTTTCTGAAAAAAATAACATAATATTGGTATTATTATTTCTTCATCAGATGTTTGACAGAATTTACCAAACCATCTGGGCATGAAGTTCCACTGCGGGACGGTCTTAATTATTAATTCAATTTTAATAGATATAGGATTAATATTTTCTGTTTTCTCTTATGTCTATTTGCATAAGTTGTGTCTTTCAAAAAATTTGTCCACTTGACCTAAGTTATTGAAATCATTGGCGTAATAATTTTCATGATAGTTCCTTATTATACTTTTAATGTCTGCAGTATCTGTAATGATACCCCTATTTTATTCCTAATATTAGTAAGTATTCATAGACACCCTTATTTGATCAATCACCCCAGAGATTTATCAAACTATCAAATTCTCTGAAGAATAAACTTTGAGTTTCATCAATTTCTTCATTGTTTTTTCCATTTGCTAGCTCATTGATTGTTGCTCTTCTCTTTTTATTTCCCTCTTTCTACTTATTTTTGGTTTTAATTGCCCTTCGTTTCCTAATTTTGTAAGATGGAACCTTAGATCACTTATTTTAAAACTTTCCTGTTTTCTAATATAAGTATTTAAGATAAACATTTTGGGATGCCTGGGGGGCTCAGTCAGTTAAGCATCCAACTCTTGATTTCCACTCAGGTCATCATCTGGGAGTTGTGAGATCGAGCCCCGCATTGGGCTCTGCACTGGGCATGGAGCCTGCTTAAGATTCTCTCTCCCCCTCTCCTTCTGCGCCTCCCCCAGTCCCTCTCAAAAAAAACAATAAATAAATAAAAATAAACATTTTCATCTAAAAAATATGAACATCACAAGTTTTAATACATTTGTTTTCATGTTATTTCCATACAAAATATTGCCCAATTTCCTTTATGATTCTCTTTTGACTTATGTGTTATTTAAAAGTGTGTTGTTTAATTTCCAAATATTTGGAGATATTCCAGATTTATTTTTGTAATTGTGTCCTCATTTAGTGTGATTGTGGTCAGAGAATATACTCTGTTGATTGCAATCTTTTTAGACCTTATTCAGACTTATTTTACAGCCCAGCATATGGGCCATCATGATGAATAATCCACTTAAAAAGAGCATATTTTCTTTTCTCCAGTTGTTTGGAGTAGTCTATAAGTGTCAATTAGGTCAAGTAGGTTGACGGCGTTGTTCAAGTTTTTCTTTTCTTCTTACTGACTTATTTTTCATTCTATCAATGACTGAGAGAAGAGTGTTGAAAACTGTCAACTAAAGTTAAAGATGTGTCTGTCCATTTCTCCTTTATGTACTTGGAAGTTCTATTATTAGGTCCATACACATTTAAAACTGTTACATCTTCTCGGTAAATGGGCCATTTATAATTTACAAATGTCCCTCCTTGTCTTTGGTAATATATCTTCTCTTGACGTCCAGTTTGTCTGATATTAATATAGCTCTTCCAGCTCTCTTGCTATTGTTGCCACAAATTTCACTTCTATATACATGTCCACAGTATATTGTTATTTTTATGTAAACAATCATCTTTTGGGGGCACCTGGGTGACTCAGTTGGTTAAGTGACTGACTCAGTTTTGGCTCAGGTCATGATCTCATGGGTCGTGAAATTGAGCCCTGCATTGGCCTCCATGCTCAGCAGGGAGTCTGCTTGAGATTCTCTCCCTCTGCCCCCCTTAAATAAACAATTAAATAAATAAACCTTTAAGTAATCATCTTTTCTTAAAAATATAGGGGCGCCTGGGTGGCACAGCGGTTAAGCGTCTGCCTTCGGCTCAGGGCGTGATCCCGGCGTTATGGGATCGAGCCCCACATCAGGCTCCTCCGCTATGAGCCTGCTTCTTCCTCTCCCACTCCCCCTGCTTGTGTTCCCTCTCTCGCTGGCTGTCTCTATCCTGTCGAATAAATAAATAAAATCTTTAAAAATATATATATAAATGAGAATAAACACACACACACACACACACATTTGACATTTCTGACACTCTTCATTCTTTTCTGTAGATATGTGCTTCCATGTAGAATCATTTTCCTTCAACCTGAAAAACTTGATTTAATATTTATTGTAGTTACTACAGGTCTCCTGGTGACAATATTTCTCAGCTTTTGTCTGTTTAAAATTATCTTTATTTCACCATTAATTTTGAAGGATATTTTTGCTGGATATAAAATTCTAAGTGCCAGGGTTTTGTGGGATTTTTTCTTTCAACACTTTAAAGATGTCATTATAGGGACACCTGGCTGGCTCAGTGAGCAGAGCATGTGACTCTTGAACTCACGGTTGTGAGTTCAAGCCCCACATTCAACATGGAGCCTACTGAAAAAATAAAATAAAATAAATATATCATTGTTATATCACCTGGATTATACTGTTTCTGAGAGAAGCTAGAGACCATTTTTTTAAATTCTGTTAGCTATATGTAATATATCTTTTATTCTGGAGGGCTTTTAGGATTTTTCTCTTTGTTACTGGTTTTGAGAAATTTGATTATAATGTGACCTGATGTGTTTCTTTTTTTTTTTTTTATTTATCTTGCTTGGTAGTCACTGAGATTTACTGATATGTGGATTCATATTTTTCAGAACATTGGGGAAAATTTTATTCTTATTTCCACGAATAATTTTTTCTGCCCCATTGTCTCTCTCTTCTCTTTCTGGGTCTACCATCACACAGATATTAGACTGTGTACTATTGTATCACGGGTCACTGACACTGTTCATTTTTTTTCAGTCTTTTAGTTTTTGTTCTTCATTTTGGATTGTTCATATGACTCTATCTTCCATCTTTTCTTCTGAAGCTTCTAATATACTTTTAATATGATTTTTAATACATAGATTGTACTTTTGAGGTCTAGAAGGTCCATTTGCTTCTTTTTTATAGTTTCAATTTCTCTCCTCATTATGTTGATGTTTCTCTTAAATTCTTGAGCATATTTATAAAAGCTATATAGTCCTTACCTCATAATTCCACTATCTACTTAATTTTTAGTCTGACTTTATTAATTTTCTTTCTTTGTGTCATGGGCCACATTTTTCCTGCATTTTCACCTGGCTAGGAATTTTAAACTAGACGCTGGACATCATGACTGTTACAGTGCAGAGCGGTGGATTTTGTATCTTTCATCAAAGAGTGTTGAGTTTTGTACTGGCAGGCAGATACTTCACTTACAGATGAGCATTACCCTCTAGAAACATGTTAGAAAAATGGGTTAGAGTGCGTCTAGAGTCTATTTAATGCTACGGTTCATGTAGCCATATTCTTAAGGCATGGCTTTTCTAAAATCTCCAATGAATTTCCCCAGTATTGAGCAAGGTCCCTCCACTCTGGTTGGTTGTAAGTTGAATGACTCACATTTTTGTGTGAGCTGTGGTAGTTTTTTGGCTTAGCAGCCCGCACAGGTGTTTTTTTCTCCCACGGTCTTCTTTGCCCAGCCTCACAGAGTCTCACCCTCTGTGAATGTAGATCAGCATTCAGTCAAAGACTCTAAAACTCCTGAAGACTCCTGCAGACCGTTCTCTGTGCAGCTACCTTTCCTCTGATACTCTGCTCCACAAATCCTAACCATCTCAGCCCTCCATAAACTCTGACTTTTGTTGCTTTACTTCACCAAATCTGCTGCGCTCGGCTCAAGTTCCCCTCTCCTGCATCAGGGCCATAAAATTCGTCCAGGAAGAAAACTCAGGTAATTGCAGGGTTCATATTGTTTGTTTCATTTCTTCTAATGATCACCATCCTGCTGTGCCTATTGTCAAATATCTGAAACCGTTGCTCTATATGCTGTGTCTAGTGCTCTAGTTGTTTATGGTAAAAGAAAACATCCAGTACCATTTACTACTTTGTGGAAAGACCAAATAAGAGACCATTTGAGAACCGATAAAATAATGATGCTAACAGATTCTATCCATTGAATAAAATAGAATCCATGAGTTCATTCTGCTGTGAACAAAAAATAAGTGAGGAGAAAGGAAAGCGTTATCTTAAAGTAGCATGCCAACTGATACATGTACAAGGAATGCCAGAATCAGAAAATTGCCATTTGGCAGTCATAATAGTGATAATTTAGCCAAGAAACATCAGTAGATAATAAAACTTGTAATAAATATTTGATAAAAAGTGGACATCCACATAGTTTTCAATACTTCCCCCCAAAATAGTTATTAATTACAAAAGAAGAAGGGGAACTTTATAGGGGAGAAACTTGACAAATATCACCAGTGAAAAAAGTTTATAAAACCTGTAATGAGGCGAATACCACTTGATAGCATGTGTTATGGACTGCTGAGTGGAGGATTTAGACAGGGAAGTCAAGTAAGACTACTGTAATAGTCTAGGGAACAAATGTTGAAGCTGGGTGTAATGGATTGACTTGCATCCCCCAAAAAATTAATGTTAGAGCCTACCCCCAATGTGATTGTATTTGGAGATAAGGCCTATAATAAAGTAATAAAGGTTAAATGAAGTCATAGGGTGAAGTCTTAATCTGATAGAGTTTGTGTCCTTACTTAAAAAGGAAGAGACACCAGAGCACTCTCTCTCTCTCTCTTGCTCTCGCTCTCTCTCCACCATGTGAAGACACAGTGAAGAGGCAGTCATCCGCAAGCCAGGAAGACAGCCCTCACCAGGAACCAAATTAGCCAGAACCTTGATCTTGGGCTTCCAGACTCCAGCGCTATGAGATATAAATATCTCTTGTTTAAGCCACCCATTCTGTGGCATTTGGTTATGACAGCCCAAGCAGACTAATGCAGTATGAAACCAGATGAAAAGAGACATCACTTCTGTAACATTCTTAATAAAGATGCATACCGTGAATCTAACCAGGAAACATCAGACAGAATCAAACTAGGAGGGATTTTACAAAATAATTGATCTCGAATCTTATATATTTGTTGATATTATATTAAATAATTGATCTCTAATCTTATATATTTGTTGATATTATATTGATCCATAATCTTATAATAATTGATCTAAAATGTCATGGTCGGGGCGCCTGGGTGGCACAGCGGTTAAGCGTCTGCCTTCGGCTCAGGGCGTGATCCCGGCGTTATGGGATCGAGCCCCACATCAGGCTCCTCCGCTGGGAGCCTGCTTCTTCCTCTCCCACTCCCCCTGCTTGTGTTCCCTCTCTCGCTGGCTGTCTCTATCTCTGTCGAATAAATAAATAAAATCTTTAAAAAAATAAAATAAAATAAAATAAAATAAAATAAAATAAAATGTCATGGTCATAAAATTCAAGGAAACACTGAGAAACTATTCCTGTCTTAAGGACACTACAGAGACACGACAACTAAATACAACACATGATCTGATATCCTTTTGCTATATAGGACATTACTGGGACATTAACAAAATTGAATGGGGTCTATGGATGCAGTGTAGTAATGCAACAGTAAGAATTTTCTGATTCTCATAGTTGTATTGTGGTTATGTACAATCATATCCTTTTTTTTTCTTTATGCACTGAAATTTTCTGCAGTAATGGGACATAACATCAGCAACCTATTCTCAAATGGCTCTTTGTACTATCTTGCAACTTTTCGGTAAGTCTGAAATTATTTCAAAATAAAAAGATAAAAATAAATACCATATCCCTTGGAGAATTTCAATGACTAAATATTTGACAGATACAGATATGAGCATCCTTATCACACTCGTATTCAATTCTACTGTTTCAATCAATGCAAAACTCTGATGAATTTGGAGAGTGCAGTGGATTTAACTTAATCAAATGATGAATCCACTTGCATCGACTATTTCTACATCTGGTCTTTTTTATAGGAGATTATTGGAGGGGATCTTCTTTTTATTTCTTAAACTGTACCCTCAACTCATGTATTTTGGACTCTTTTGTTTCCTAATAAATGCACGGGACAATTAATTTTTCTCTAAATATGACTTTACCTGTATCTTCTGTATGAGAAATAATTTTATTTTTATCACTGATATTTCCTTTTATTTCATTTTTATCAGAGGATGTGGTTCGAATCAGGCTGTTATTTGGAATGTGTTGCCTTAATGGTGTAAAATATTATCATTTTCTGGCAAGTATTCAATGTGTGTTTGGAATGAATGTATATTCTCTGAAGAGCAATTTTCTATATATTTTCTGCTAGATCAAGATTATCTTTGCATATCTGTACTTACTGCTTTTTTGTCTGATCAATCCATTTCTGGGAGCTAGGTATAAACATTTTATCATTATCACAAAGCTTATAAGTTACTCCCTCCTCCTTTGACAGTTGTTACTCTTTGTATTTTGAGGCTGTATAGTTAGGTACATACAATTAATGATCACTGTGTCATCTTGGTTGGTTGTTCTTTTAACAATATGAAATAAGCCCTTAATATAAACATTCCTTCTAATGCTATTCAACTAAATTCTATTCTGCCCATTAGTAAGACCACTACACCACCTTCCTTTCGGTCAGTAAATGCCTAGTATATCTTCTCTATACCCATTAATTTTCAAGCATTTGAATTTTTCAAGTATGTCTATTATAATCATCATATACTTGTATATTTTTTATCTAATCTGGTCTCTATCTTTTAATTTTAAGTTTAACCTATGTACATTTATTGTGGTTAGTAATCCATGTGGACTTCTTTCTACCTTCTTGCTTCCTTTTTGCCTTTTTCTTTCTCCTTTCATTTCTTTTGTTGGATTAATTAAGTTTTCTATATTTCTTTTATTTTCCACTACTGGCTCAGAAGTCACGCACTCTATCATTCTAGTGTTTACCATTAAATTTTAGTATTGTTAATCTTGCATCCCTCTCCTTCCTTTTGGAATATTTTTTCTGGTTTAAGTAATTTATTTAATAATTATGTTAGAGAGCATCCACAGTATTCATTTCTATTCTATGTTCTGATTTTTCTAAAAATATCTTTGTCATTCTTGCTCTTAAATTATAGTTTGGGTTGGTATAGAATTATAGGTTCATAATTACTATCTCTCAACTTCAAAGATATTCCATTTCTTTCTGGCATATGATGCTGTTCATGGGAATTTGGATAACAATCTGATTGTTGTTCTGTTGAAGGTAATCTGTGTTTTATTCCCCGGTGGCCTTTAGGATTTTCTCTCTCCTTGATATTCTGCAGTTTCACTATAAAGTGTCTAAGTGTGGAGCTTAAAGGGTCTTCCTGCACTTGTGAAAATTTTTCAGCAATTATTTTAAATACCACCTTTCTGTCCTTTACCCCAGTCTTTCTCTCTTGCCATATGTTGGAGCTGCATTCTCTATCTTCTGTGACCCTTACGTTCTCGTTCATCCTTTCTCTTCCAATCATTTCCATTCAGTTAGATTAGATTTGGGTTGAAACTTCTCATTCTATATCCATGTCTCTTCATTCCTCTCATAATTTGTATTTCTTTCACACCTGCCATCTCTTCCATTGTATAATGCATTCCTTTCTCATCCATTGACAATCATTCTAAAATATATGATATAAAACACCCTGTATATAATTTGGGGTAGTTTGCAATTCTGGGCAAATAGGCCATGGCAGTGATTGGCTCGATGAGCTTTAAAATCACTTCTGAATCCTGAGAACTTTATTTTCCAGGCTTCTTTGAAGTGAAGTCAGGGTCCTTTGAGTGCTTCTGGTCACTGAACTTTGGGTGGAAGTGATGCAAGGTAAAATTGTATGTGAGAGGAAAAGGGTATGTGGGGATGCTGGGCTGACGGTACAGACAGTCGTGAACACCACTTGCTTTTCCCTACACACCTGCCTACCTGGCATTCATCCCCCCTTCATATGATGATGACATTCTTCCAACAATGCTTTAGAAAATTACCTAATCACCATTGTATGCAGTCTTGATAGGCCTGTCAATCAAAGACTGTTGCATTCACCTAAGTAATGCAGAACTAGCTACATAATTTGTGAGGTGTCTTGTTTTAAAAAACCTGAAGAATTTCAACATGGCAACAGCACAGCATGAGGCCAGCTGCGGAGTTCTTCTAAGGGCAGGGCTCTATGAGACTGCCCAGGTTGTATACCCAGGAAAGTCACCCAACCTAAACCAATTAGACTCTCCCTCCCAAAAATTTAAACAATGACATAGGTTTGGGGAAATTAGTTCCAAACCAAACCATTGGTTTCTGCTACAATATCTTCAGGGAATTCCTGATTCCTATCTTCTCCAAATCTGTATCATCTGCTTCAATTCCATCAGCCCCTACTCCATCCTCCTACAATTAAGCCTTTGGCTTAATTTAACTCTGGTTAATTTTTGATGGCATATCCAAGAACCCTAAATGAAACAATGAGTAATTCCATTTGAGTACCCTGAACCTCAGTTTTCCATCTGTAAAATAGGAATGATGGCATATACGTCCAAGGACTTTGGGTATAATTTTAACAGATGATGAATGTGAAGTGTGCAGTACAACCCCTTGCATGTACTAGGAACTTAGTAAATACAAGTTTTCTTTCTTCACCTCCATCCCTTGCCAGAGGCAACAAAATGCCACTCTGTCCAATGATTCAGACAGAACGTTATTCATCTCAGACCTAAGTCTAGAAGTCAAGTTTTTCAAACCCATCGGGTACTGTGAGAATGTCTCTTGGGTGGACCAAGTGGGGACCTGGCTAGGACCTGTACCAAGGGAGTGAAAAGAAGAGCCAATGCTGAGTGCAGTGGATTCTCAATATATTCAGTTGCCCCATATCTAGTCCCCCTCCCTGAAAGCATCTCAGATTTTTGGAGGAAATTAGCTCTGATAGTATTTCCACAACAAGCCTCCCACTTTGAAAGCCAAGAGGACCAGATTCTGACTCTCCCTGCCCCTGGCAAATGAGGGAGTGGGCAACATGACCTAAGGTCAGCCAATCAGGACATGCTTTCCAGGATTTGAATGACGAATCATCACATCAGAGTGATGTGAAGAGAGAAGGGGAGAGAGGCCATTTGTTCCAGCTCAGCAGCAAAAAAAAGAAGGGGTGGTGCCTTTCTGGAGGCTGATGCAATCACAAGACTGTCTCCAGACTCCATGCTTCCTGCCCCTTGTCTCCTTGAGTTCTCTTGGTTTCTGCCCATTCCCAGTCTGGTCTCAGAGCTTCTGTTCCATTTCAGGAGTTCCTCCATACCCCAATATACATACCCCCGTGATATCCTTCCACCAAATTTGCTTAGATTAATCAAGTATGTTTCTATTTCTTACAATCAAAACCCCATAGTAGTCAAACTCTATGTCCCCCGAAAAGCCAATCTTGGGGAACCGAGATTAGGTAGAGACTCCAAAAGGATAAAGAGGGTCAAGGTCAGAGGCTGGTGCGATTGGAGCAGAACCCAAGTAGAGGAAAGCCATAGCCTCAGCCAGGAACTTTGTGGAGACGAGCTCATTGCATCCCACTGGAGTAGGTATTATGACCTTATTTTTTCGGAAGGAAACTAGACCCCATAGAGTTATGGGATATGCCAACAGGTAGGAAAACTGGGATTTGAATCCAAAATCCCATACAATGTTACTGTGCCCATTTTTACAGCTGAAAGGCTCACGTTTCCAGATGAAGGTAACTCAGATTTATCAAGCAACAGCCAAGTGCCAGGTGTTACCTTGGGCAAGTATTTTCCATGCATGACGTCATCTAATTCAAATAACTCCAGCCTGCTTCTCTGTTTTTCTGATCACCATGATGTTGTTGTTATATTTCAAATCTACTGTTTAAATATGAGAATACACAGGGTGCCTGGGTGGCTCCATTGGTTAAGTGTCTGCCTTCGGCTCAGGTCATAATCCCAGGATCCTGGGATCAAGTCCCACATCGGGCTCCCTGCTCAGCCGGGAGTTTGCTTCTCCCTCTTCCTCTGTCCCTCCCCCTGCTTGTGCGTGCATGTGCTCTCTCTCTCTCTCAAAATAAACAAAATCTTTTTTTAAATAAATAAATAAATAAATAAATAAATAAATAAATAAATAAACAAACATGTAGTCCCATAGGGTGCCCAGAGCGAGCTCAAATGTTTCCATGCTGTTGGGAGCTCACTGTCCAAACGTCTACATGTAGTTGAGTTCACTTATCGCAAGTTAGGGGCTGACAGCATAACTTCCACACAGAATACAATAGATATTGAAGGATATGTAAGAAAAATATGTGAAGATGAAAGAGATAGTTAGACTCACCATTAAATGCAGCAATTTTTAAAAACTTAGACCAACAAAAGAATATTGCGGGGAGGAGTAGTCTATCGCTGACATTGTTTGGAATTGTCAGTGCATCGTGATAATAAAAAGTCGACTCAGTTTGATTTGGTTCTATTTGTTTGTTTAAATTCCCTGCAGACAATGTGTCCCCTTCTCGCCTGCTCCCCCAAGCCCTGCTCTTGGTACATCATTTCATTTTGCAGATAAAGAAAGTAGGCTTTGGAGAGCGTCAGCAATATGAAATCACTGATACAGAGTGGAGGCAGCATTCAAAGTCAAGGCTGTAGGGATGCCAAGCTCACCTTCTTGCCACTCTGCTGGGCTGCCTACATGCCCAAAGATGCCAAAGCAGAGGTTTCTTCCTTTTTGTAGGAGATGAACGCCTCTGCCCCCTCCCCCACCCTCCCCTTGCTGCCTTGGAGACGGGTGCTCAGTGGACAGCTCTCCAAGAATGCACACTTCTCCTGGAAGAGAGACAAGCTTCAAGAACACAGCCATGGGAGAGCTGGGTTCAAGTCCCAGCCCCACTGGGATGTCTTTTTGAGGTTTCCCCACAGGAGCTCCTGCCTGCACCCCACCTCCCACGTTGTGCCACGAGGCCACAGGTGGGAGAGCAAGCTGTAAGCGGTGGCCCCACAAGGGTCCAAGGGACCACCCTGTCTCCAACCTGAGTGTCAGCATCCGCATCCTGTGTCTAGAAGGATTCTGATGCCTGCCATCTGGAGGGAGAAAGCCGGACCCGGGGCGACAGGCCAAGAAAAGTGTTGTTGCTGGAGCCTCCCGGGAGCCAAGCGGCACCATGTGTCTGAGCATTACCATTTACACTGAGGAACTGGGTATTTAGAAAACAGGGCTGGTACCAAGCACGCCATCTGTGGCCAAGCTTTCCCGGCCCACCGCACCATATTGTGGAAGACGCCGGCTGAAGGAAACAGCGTCCCATGTCGCGCAGTGTTTGTTTGGTTTGGGGCTTTTGTTGTTTTTTGTTTTTTGTTTTTTCAACAAATTCAAATGTGGCTTCCTCACTTCGCAAAGCAGGCTGAATGGCCCCACAAGTCAGAGTCGCTGGAGGGAGAGAAGGATTTGACGGGGTGTGGGATTTGTACTCTGGCTCTGGGAGAGGTAAAAACATGACCCCACAGGCAGGCACTGAGGGCTTAGGCCCTGTCAGGCCCTCGGCAAAGTGTGATATACATGCATATTGGTCTATTTTATCTGTGTAAGTAATTCCTTTGATCTGCACAACAGTCTCGAGTGCTAGATGCTATTACCATCCCATTATGTGGACTTGGAAACCAGAACCCAGAGAGGTTAAGTAACTCCCCCATGGCCACACAGCTAGAGAAAGGGGGAGCCCAAGTAGGAAACCAGGTTTAGCCCACATGCACCCCGGCTGTCCTCTATCTCTAAGGCCCTTCCATCTCTAAGACACACAGAAGTGGCTTCCAGATCTTTCCAGCAGCTTCCACACTCCATTGCATCACTCCCTCCCATGTGGTCCTGCTGTATTTTCCTCCATGAGCTAACCACGTCAGAAACCATCTTCCTTATGAACTATTGTCTCTGTCCCCTCACCAGATCATCAGTTCCTTGCAGGCCAGTCTCCTGGCTATGCTCATCGCCGTATTCCCAGCAGTGGGGTTGCAGGGGGCAGGACACCCATCATTCCCAACATCGACTTCTTATCTATAAGGGGAATGTAACACCCACCTCCATGCCTGGCCTTCCTCATCTGTACCATGGAGATCAAATACCCATCTTCAGGGTTGTGAGGTTTATCAGGACAGGTGCACAGTGCCAGCGTGGGGCCTTGCCTTTGAGCCCCCATAACCCTGCCTGTCATCTCTCCTGGCACGTGTCAGTGTGCAGCCAAGTATCCTGTGTGCCGGGCTGCCCTTCACCCCACCATCTACCTTTTTTGCTACTCTGCACATGACAGGTGCTCAAGTCGTTATCACTGAATAGTAAAGAGCCCTCAATTCCGCTCCCCACACTCAGCCTCAGTGTTCCCATCTGGAACATGGTCCCCTCCAGTTCTGACACCCTGTGGCACAACCCCTCCAGCCCTGCGAGAGCCCTGGGCCAGCGTGGGAGCCCCGCACGAGGCAAAGGTGAGGAGAAGGCACAGTTCTCTGTTAAATAATGCGGGTCCCGAGATGCTGCCCCGCTACCACTGGCCAGGCAAGCCCGGGCCCTCGCGGCAGGCAGCCACCCTCGGGAGGAGCCGGCCCATTAAGGAGTGATTATCTCACCACTGCTAAGTGGCTGCAGGAGCAATCGGGTTTGGAGAGTGGCACGCAGCCTCTGCTTCTGGAGCACATGGTAAAATTTGGTGCAATTAGCAGCGAGGGAACACACATTACTACTATTATTATGTTCTCTTGGCACCCTGGCCCTGTTGCGGGCTGCCTTCTTTCTTTAATTTCTTTTTTTTTTTTTTTTAAGAAGAAAAAAAATTCTCTTTGGGAACTGAAGCAAAATAAAAATGCCAAGAATTAAAAATGCAAATTCATCCAAGATGTTTTCTGCCCAAGACGGCAATGGCCACATGGCTCGATAACATTTTAAATGTTAAAAAATGGGTAATTTTCAGTAAAAATCAAATTTGCCAGAGCCCGAGTCTAAACGAATCCCATACAGTACTCAGGCACCCGGCCAACCTTCCTGAACAAGTCCCTTCAGAAGGTGATGCACTATTAAAATGAGGAGAAAACACAAACTTCGCGTATATAGCGCTGGTCCTTGGGATCCAGAAAATGCGGTTGGCTGGGTATGGATCTGGCTCAGCCTTGGCCCCGAGCAGGCGATTTCCCTCCCTGCGCTTGGTCGCCCCATCCATAAAACAGCCATAAATAAAACCCGCCTTTGGGCTTTTATTAGTAATAATAGTGTTATAAGAACAATAAAGGTTTTCTTAATTAACATTGAACAAATATCTTGCCCATCAGTAAATCTTGCTAAATGGAAACATTTAGGAACAGGGAGTAGGTCTGAGTCACCCTTCCCACCCCACACCCCCAACTGCCACGGGGCCCAGAAAAGGGTCTGCCTCCTAATAGATGCTCGGTAAGAGTTTTGGCAGTAATGGACCTCGAGAGAGCTGGGTGCCCACCTGCGCTCAGCCCCCAACCCCATGGTTCAAAGATGAATAGAGACCAGTCTACCCAGAGGGGTCAGGTCTCAAGGACAAAACCATACTCCTCCCCCTCCTTCACTTCTGAGTTCAGTTGGTTTCACAGGACAGGAGATGGTTGGCAGCACTGGTCTTCCCACCAGGTGCCCCTGGTCTCAAAGCCCCTTCGATCTTACTGGCCATGAGATCTTGGGCAAGGCACTAAACCTCTGCATGCCTCAGTCTTCCCGTCTGTAAAATGGGGATAACAGTGGACCCACTGCTGGCACTGGGTTGTAAAAAATGACTCATATAAAGCTTTGAATACCTGCTTGGCCCATGATGAGTGCTTAAGGAAGGGAAGCTGTTTTAGTCATTGTGCGAATGTCCTTCCCCAAAGCAGCTGCTGCCCAGGAGTCCCTTGGTCTGCAATGAATCCTGCACCTGACCAAGACGCTCTCCCTTCAACCACAATGTAAGGACTGTGCCAGGGGATCAGCCCGTCAGCCAGTCAGGACCCAGCGGGAGACACAGAGCCTCCCCACTCCCCAGGATTTTTCACACCCCAGATGAGCTCACCCCTCTGCCTAGAACCCACCACCCAACATGTCAACTCATCCAGAGCCAAAACCAACCTTTATCTCGGCATTCAAGGCCCTGTGTGTTATGCTCACCACCAGCCTCCCTGTCCCATTAGCTCCTGACCTCATCTCCCACCAGCTTCCCAACCCCTGCGCCATCCCCAGCACCCCAGCACTCGTCTACCTCCAGACGGCCACCTTACATCCTTTGCTGGAAGCCATTTCCCCAGGTACCCGTAGGGCTCACCTTTGCACCACCTGCTGGAAGGGGCTTCCCTTGTAGCAACCCTACATGCTCTTGCCAACAGTTGACCTATTACAGAAAAGCACTTACTGGATGTCTGGTTCCCTTCTCTCCCAACCAGCATGAGTTGCAGAGGGCAGGGTCTCAGCCAACTAAGTTCCTCTGAAGACCAAGGGCCATGGGAGAGAAGGGAAAAGTGATCAGTACCAAGAGGGGCACTGGAAACTTCCAGACAAGGGGGACATGTCTCATCTCTTAGAGGGGAAATGCAGATCCAGAGGAGGGAAGGGGCCTGTTCAAGGTCACAGGTGAGTCATGCAGGGTCTACCTCCTTCCCTTCAGCTAGTTTATGAGCGGATCTATCCGGCAAGCGAGATTCATGGGGTTTAACCACGAGAGCTTTATTTTGCCTCCTACTGTCCCTTTAAAACATATTCGAGGGGAAAAGCTCATCCCCGGCCCGCTGAATGATCCTCAGAAGGCCTCAGGACTTTGCAGGTCACTCAGGCAATAAAAGTGCTATTGTCACTCTAAGTCACCAAATACTGTGTCACTTTAGCAATTAAAAGTATCTCGTGCCTTGTTGTAATCCGGACTGCAGAAGGGACTGAAAGTGAAATCTTGTCTCCCCCAGGGCAGGGCCCGCTGCCCCTGAGATACAAGGCAGAGATCCTGCCCTGCTGCTTCTCTCTTCCCTCACCGACTCCCCATGCGCCCATCCCTGCCTCTGCCCCTCCCTGCATGATCTGGGACTTTGGCACAGGAGAAGGTTGTAAGAGGATAAGAAACAAGTGACTCTGAGAAACAAACTGAGGGCTTCAGAGGGGAGGGGGGTGGGGGAATGGGATAGACTGGTGATGGGTAGTAAGGAGGGCACATATTGCATGGTGCACTGGTTGTTATACGCAACTAATGAATCATCGAACCTTACATCAGAAACCAGGGATGTACTGTATGGTGACTAACATAATGTAATAAAAAAATTTAAAAAAAAAGAAAAGAAAAGAAACGAGTGACAAGTTCTCACCTGCTGGGCACTATTGTAAGCTGGCTTCTTGCACTTGGCCTTGAACAGGTGCAGAGCCCCCTTGGGGTCCCCGTGATGGGTCGGTGTAACCTGCCTGCCAGTCGCTTCCCTTTCCACGTCTCCAGGAACCTTCAGCTTCTCCCTACCGAGTCTGCTTTAGCTGTCCCCGGCCCTCTGCTGGGCAGCACCCAGCCCCTTAAGATGGGCCCCTCCCTGCGTGTGTCAAGATACACACATGTGCCTCCCTGGCTCTGGTCTCTGGAAGTGCAGGCCAACACAATACCACCAGCCCAGCTATCAGACTGCTCTCACTTCTCTTGGACAGAGGTGGGACGGCGGGTCCCATGCGCCCTCTCTGCAAGGGACACACATGAGGTGCCTCTCACTAAACTTGGGAAGGGGGTCTCCTCATGCCCCTCCATGTGGTAGGGGGAGGGCTGGGCACAGCTCCTACCAGGAATCTTACCCCAAAATATCTCCCTTTATTCCCCAAACCCATCTTATCTTTCAGTGGGAGGGAGGAGTTTTAAACCCAGATCAGTTTTCCTTTGGAAATTTGCCTCTTGTTCTGGGACTTCACTGGCGGGGGGGGGGGGGGGGGGGAGATGTCTATTAGATGCTGATACTTCCGATTTAACAACCTGTCACAGTTTTCTGTTGGTTGGAGTGTTTCTTTGGGAGAAAAAAAAAAAAGGTAGCTGATGAGAATGTTTATGACACTAACGGAACAGATGATTTTTGCAAATTTTCTGAAGTTAAATAAAATATGACACACCAGAGATGTGGCCTGAACCAGAGCATCCAAAAAGCCTCCCTGGTCTCCACCTAAGAAACCTTATCTTCCCTGGAGGGAGAGAGTACAGCCGCCGCAAGGCCCCTCCAGCCCCCTCCTCCTCCCCACCCTCAACTGGAGAGCTGCCGCGAAGGCAGCGGCCATATCTCAGACACCACTGTGGGAGACTGATTGATTTGCACACTGCCACGTTATGGGTCACTGTAATTATTCTCATTTTACAGATGAGGGAACTAAAATAGTGGGAACAGCTTTCTTGAGGTCGCACAGCTATTTAGTGGAGGAGCTGGGATTTGAACCCACAGCTACAGGGTCCAGGAGCCTGTGCCCTTTGCCCTTCTCCAACTCTGCCTCTGGGGAGAGGGCCAACAGACCACGAGCACCCTGCAATGAGACTCCGATCTTCCTGTGGGTGTACCCAGGCCTTCAGGCCCACGGGAGATGTCTCACTGGGAGCCGTGCAATAGAAGGAGCTGCTGAGAGCAAGCACCCCCCGGGTGAGGTTCCTGCCCACACCCTACAGTGGGCACCCCCATTCAGTCGGCCAACGCTCTTGGCCGTTCACTGGGCAGTCCCTGGCCAGGCTGTAGGAATACCTAGAAGGACAAATTGTGCTCCTAGCCCTAAGAAGCCACATTCTAACGGGGACAACGGGCAAGTAAACCATTAAGGCCAGTTGGTAGGAACACTGCCATACGGGTCACCACTGAGCTGTGGATTGTCAGGGCAGCCTTTATAGCAGAGAGCAGATCTGAGCTGCAGTGAGCAAAAAAGGGAACGAAGGCTTGCCAGACGGTGAAGGCAGGGGGACAGCACATCTACACTTGACCACCAGAGCCCCTTTAATAGCAGAGGCAAACCCCCAGGATATAGGGATGTAACTCAAAGTGGGCCACCACCCCCAGGAAAGTGCCCCAATTCCCTTCTACACCCATGATTTTTTACTGTAAAAACAATGCTTTAAAGGCTCTAGGTCTGGGGGTCTGTGTGTTGCTGGGCCCAGCCAGGCTAAGAGCGCAGGAGCAGCCAGTGAGAGGTTTTAGGCAGAGGAACAACACGGTCACATCTGCACTTCAGAGAAAGAGGCTTTTTGACCACAGTGCGTCCAGCGAGACACTGAGACAATGAGTCAGGGAGAGCAATGAGGATGCTGATGCAGGTCCTGGGCATGCACCTGGGAATGAAAGCCTGGGATGTGGCCACAAGGAATGGGGACAGAGGGGAGCCCACCAGCTGTGTTGCCTGGGCAGCTTGATATCAGGACCTGTGCCATTGCTTCTCACTCTTGCTCCACCACCAAACCCCCAGCTGAGGCTTCACCACCAAAGGAGCCTGCGGGAACTCCCACCGGGGCCAGCCCTCCTTGGTACAGGCTTTCATGGTGACATGTTTCTCTGCCTCCCAGCACTGATCATAAGGACGTTTCACGTCTACTCCTGGGACTTCTCCGTGAAGTGAACAGATCTCTCCCCAACAAGATGGCAGACTTCGTTGTTTGTTGGTTGGTTGCTTAGTTAGTCAGTTTGCTGGTTGGTTCGTTGGTTGGTAGACTGGATGGTGACTTGGATGGTCAGCTTCTTAGTAAGTTGCTTGGTAAGTTGGTTGGTAGGGTGGTTGGTAGATAAGTTGGTTGGTAAGATGATTGGTAGGTTGGTGGTTGGTTAGTCCATAGGATGGTTGGTGTGTTATTGGTTCATCGGTTGATAGGGTGGTTGGTAGGTAGTTCGGTTGGTTGCTTGGTAGGGTGGTTGGTTGGTTGGTTGGTTGGTTGGTTGGTTGGTTGGTAAACTGGTCAATAGGGTGGTTGGTTGGCTGGTTGGTAGGGGAGTCGGTATGTTGGTTGGTCGGATGGGTGGGTGAGGGCATGGTATATTGGTTGGTTGGTTGTTTTTCTTTGAATCACCATCATTAAGCATAGTGTCATGTGCATAGGAAGCCCACAGTAGATATCCTTTGTGTACTCTCACATCCACACTATCTCATTTGATTCTTAACAATACCTCAGTCCTGTTGGTAGGGGAGGAATTGATAGCCTCTAAATTACAGATGTGTAGGCCATAAATTCCACCCGACCAGCCTGGGTTCCAAACCAGCAAGTCAGAGGCAGAGTCAGGCCCTGTGGAGGTCTGACTATCATAGAGCTCCTACTTCTGATGAATGAGAGAAAATCTTTCATGGCAATGTCAAGAAAAAAAATGAGGGAAAATAGCATGTTTGTTCCTTATAACTAATCGTGCGGCCTCTGGGTTTTCTTAGTCTGTATTTTTGGTCCACTGGTTTTACATAAGCACATTACCCTCACACCACTCTGCAAATTCAGTTAGCTGGCCCTCTCTTATGTGTCCTTACCACACACCACTACTGTGCAGTGTGAATGGCACTGAAAGACCAGCCATTTCAAATGAGTGTGCATCTATCTATTCATTGATTACCTCTTACAACAAGGAGCTCCCTACCACCCCTGTCAGTTAGCCCTCTCAGCCCCTACCTTCCATTTATTGGGGTAGAGCAAGTCTCAAAGCCTGCCGACCACTGTCTTCCCCTTGGGCTGCAACATGAAGATAGCGAATGTTCCCAGGCAGGACCTGCAAGAAGGGGAGACCACCCCTGCTCCCACAGGAGACCTTACTGGCTTCGGTGAACTCCAGTCCCTCTCCTCCACCAGGTAGTCCAACAGCTTGAGCAAGTTATTTGACCCACACCATCCCCATGGGACTATAATCCTAGGGTTCCCTTCACAGCATCTTGTAGAGAATGCCTGGAACTGGGCATATGGCAGGAATAATAGCCAGCACTTACTAGGGCTGACCAGACACCAGACACCTCTCTAAGCACTCTCCATTCATTATTCTCTGCATTACCGTTCATGTGGTCCTCACAGCCTCCTGTTGGTGGTTAACACCACCATCCCCGTTTTTTAGGTGGGAAACTGAGACACAAAGAATGAAGTAACTTGCCCATATTTCCCAACTGGTGGGTGAAGGATCAGGCTCACGGTCACTGCACTGTTGGCCCGGAAGACAGAGGCACTGAACGTGGCCACTGTCGTTACTACTACTAAGTTGATTTACCTACTGAGCGGTAGCCCTCAGCCAGGGTTTGGTATCTTGAGTCTGCATGTGATGATGGTGTCAGGCTCCCTCTCCTTGAGCAGGTCAGAGTCTCTCTCTGGCACACTGCCTTGGAAGCACGATTGACGAGTGAAAGGGAAGAGAAATCTGAGCTTACAAAGTCAAACTTAAGAACACTGTTTCCCAAAGTGGAAACGATCAACAAAGACCTCCAGTGATGTGTTGCTCCTGCCGCCAGCCCCTGCCAAGCCCAGCCACCCAGCTAGCGAGGAACGCACATGCTCGCACACTCCCTCGCTGTTCCAACTTGCCCTCCAGCTTCCCTCCCTTCTACCCTGTTACACGATAGGAAAGTAATCTTCGCCTCCTCCTTCCCAGCACGAGGGCTAGGAATGCCAGGGCTGCTCAAGGGGGAGAGAATTCGCTCACTCAAGCCAGTTCCAAGACAAACAGAAAGCTACCGGCCGCCGGTCTCCCATGGCTTGTGAAAACGAGACACACTTTCTCATTCACATCGTGTTTGGGAGAATATGTGTGCACATACATGTGACTGTGTGTATGAGTGTGTGAGAGTGGGAGTGTGTGTGAGTGTGAGGGGTGGAGCCTGTTGGACCATGAGCCCCCATCTGGAACATCATTGCTAAGAACGGTGAGCTCAGATCTAAACCTCGGCTGCTTCAAGTGCATCCCTGGGGAAATTCCCTCTCCTCCTCTCACTTCCTTCCGTCTATCCCCAAATCCCTTGCAGAGAAAAATCCTGAACCCCTCCCAGCTATTTTGTGCTAAAGGTGTGGAATGTTGATGTGCGGAGATAAGGACAATAAGTTCTCTCCATGAAGGTAAAGACAGCGCCCTACACTGGCTGAATCAATCCAGCAAATGCTTGGAGGTCAATCCAATCACTCAACATCAGAGCTGGAAGGAGCTGGAGAGCCCAAGCCAACCCATTTTACAGATGAGAGGGAGAGGGAAAGGAAAACCCATCATAGCCTGGGGACCACCTTTACACCTACCGTCTTCCTGAATCCTGTGACAGACAGTCCTTTAAGACAAGAGGCCAAGCTAGACTCCAAGAGTTAAGCTACTGGCCTATGAAAGTCACAAGCAAAACTGAGAGGGGGCAGATATGGAGCCAGGTCTCCATTGTCACAAGAAAGGAGATGCTTCTTTTTACCAATAGGGTTGAAAAAATTAAAGAACATACTGTCAGCATCCAGCCTAGGAAGGGAAGCAGAGGGGTGCAGGCTCCCATGTTATCATGGGATGGGAGAGTACAGACAATGGCTTATACCCTCCCCTGTGCCTGGTGATGGCACGCAGTAAGAACTGCAGGGAAAACAACAAATAACCTTTTTATAAGTGAGTATCACAATGAGATTATTTTCGATTGTTATTAAAATGAATATTATAAAAAGATTTTTTCAATTGTTTTTTAAAAACTCTTATGTTATACTTACTGTGTCAGTCGCTGCTCCAAGCCAGGAAGGTCAAGCAATTCGCCGAGAGACACACAGCTAATGAGAAGCAGAGCTGGGATTCAAGGGGATAAATTCAAGTAGATAAAACTATCCACCAAATAAAAGTAGGTAAAATACATAAAGCACATGTCTAAGTATATATAACATTAACGTATCATATATAACATATAAAAACATACACAGCATATATGTAACATATAGCATCTAACAAGTGATGTTTTATAATGATATATAATTTGCATATAATATATCACGTATATAAATCTATTTGTGAGTGTTTTACATGTATGTAATGTATGTGTATATAAAATAATTTTATATGCATATAAATTATAAGTAATTATGTATAAAATATTTCCAGCATATAAAATTTGCAAATGAAAATAACAGTATAAACTGGCTGGAAGTTGTCCCTACCTTGGAAGGTAGTGAGTTCCCCATGCTGGGAAGTGTGCAGGCGGAGGCTAAAGGGCTGCCCCTTGCACAAAGCGGGGGAGCCCTGCTGGAGAGAGAGGGGAGCAGAGAACTGTGTGCTGATGCACCTGATTCTTGGTCGTGGTGGCTGGCCTGCTGGGACGGGCTGCGGAGGGAGGGAGCCCCACTGGAAAATCCCCTTGCAAGATAGGTGGGTCGGAGCCCAGGGCCAATGGAGAAGAGCAGAGGAAATGTCCGGAGCAGCCAGCCTTGCCTTCCAAGTCTGGAAGGGGTGGGGGGGGTCTGGCCAGGCCAGTGCCAGTGAAGGATGGTCAGCCTTGCTGCAGCCATCACCGTGCAGGGAGGAAGCAGCTGACAGTGACCGCAGATGGGAGCCCTCTCTGTCGCTTTCACCTGCGTCCCCGTACCCAGCTCCCATTCTTCAGCACCAGCAGCAGAGAATGAGCTCATCCCCACAGAACTGGCAGAACCCCGAGGAGAAAGGGGTATAGAAAAGAAACTAGCTCCAGCAAACAGCAGGCTCACTGGATACCAGGGCTTGTGGGGAAAGATGCTATGAACTGCCAGCTCCTCATTCTCTATGGTCTGATGCCCAGGGCGTCAGAGCCAGAAAGACTTGGTTCTAAATCCCAGCTGTGCTCTTCCTCCTCTGAGTAAGTCACTTGTGCTGGCTGAGCCTTATTTTTCTCCTCTATAAAATGGGATAATACTAGACCCTTTCTCCTCGGATTGTTGGGCACGTATACTGAAATTCTGTTTATAAAATGGCTCGTTCAGAGCCTGACACGCTGCAGGTGCCCAACCAATGTGAGGTCCCTTCCCCTTTCCCTGGAGATGTGTGAAATGTGTGAATATGACGGCTCTAAAAACAGACCAGAATCGGGAGATGTGGCTCCAATCCGAAGCCCAGCTCTGTCTGCTTCACGGAGTCTCTCCAGGCCTTGCTTCCCCCCTGAGAAATGAAGGGCTTAGACCTCAGGGCTTTCCACAGACCACCCCATAGGAGTGAGTTTGTGATGAAAGAAGGGTCTCGGGACTTTGGAATCAGCATCTTAAAAAGCGGTTCGGGGGATCGGACTCACATCAATATCTGAGACCCACTACACAAGATGATGCCTCATGTAATGATCTCTCTGCCTTCTCCCCACAGCAATCCTGAGAGGCAAGGGGGTGCTGGGCTTATTCCCATTAAAGATAGGGACGCAGATAGCCCGGGGAGATTGCATCACTCCAGGTGGTAGGAACCTCCCTCTCTTGGCTCCCAGCTCAGTGCATTCCCACCCCCTTTCCCCAGAAACATAAAATAAAATCATCATAATAAGGCTGTGACTCAGACACCTCTCTCGCCTCCGGCCACAGGGGCAAGGTCACAGCCGTTCTCCAATCCTCAGCTCTGTAGCCCCATCCCAGAAGTCTTGTGGTCACAGCCCTTACTCTACTTCGGGTGTTTCTGAGAGTGACAGAGGAAGACAGAGCTCCTGTAGCATGGAGTCCCCCCTCCCTTGCAACAGTCAGAAATAAAAGCCCTTACTCATTTTTTGTAAGACAGAGCCAAGGCAGGGAGCCACAGTTGGGTGGGGGTGGGGATCAGCATGTTTGGGGGGGGCAAGAAATATGTAAGCGCTGTGAAACCCCACCCTCTGTATTTTGCTCGCTCCCTATGTCTCCTCCCAAAGCAGTTCCTTATTTGGGGAGCATTTGACTATGATCACGGTTCCATTTGCATGAGAAGTTCTTGGGAGGGAAAAAGGACTTGTCACATTTCTCCCACAAGAGTGTGTTCACACCAAGAACAAGGGAGATGCCAACAGTGGCCTTTGCCGTCACCAGAAGTGGCAGCTGAGTTGAAGAATTTCTTCCTCTAGGCACATTTTCCCCTGTCTCCCTATGAACTGACTTCTCTCTAGGGAAAGTGGATCTCGCTGTCACCGGCGCAGCTTCCAGCCTGCCCTCCCCGCTCAGCGCTCCAGTTAAAATCATGTCCTGTCTCTGCTACAGGTTTATGAGGCCCTGTTTCAAGGATGACAGTCTCTTCTCCGGGTGAGAACAGGAGAGCTGGGGCCAACTGTTACAAAAGAGGCTTGTTGGAAGGAAGCCGGCGGGGATGGGGAGGGAGACCCACAGTCAAACTAGGACAGCATTTCCCAAGAGGAGCCAAGCAAGACTCCACATGATTTCAATCAGGGAAGGACACCCGGCTGTTAGCCACTCCACCTCCCAACCAGAGCCAGATGCATCCAGATGTCTGCACAACATCCTGTCTCCCCCAGGTGCCGAGCCTCCTTGCACTGCTAGCCTTTTCTTGCCCCTGCGGGGCACACCTGGAATGCGCTCCGGCACTCACGGCTCTCCAAGGCCAGCCATAATTGCTCAAACCACTCACACATGGGTGTAGTTTATGGAGTATTTTACAGCTCTCACAGTGTTGGACAAGAGGTGACGAAACTGCCCAGGCCCTGAGCTGCTCCCGGGCTGCTGCTCCTGAGGGGACGTTTCAGGGTGTTACACAGGAAGTGGTATGGCAGCCCTGGTTGTACCCAGTGGGGGATGTGTTTCCAGATGGAGCTCCTGGCAGGAAATGAAATAAATGTCTCTTCCGTTTGAGGCAGCGTGTAGAGGCCGCTGCCTCCAGCACGATAGGAAGGAGTCCCTGAGGCAGGGAGATGCTGGGGTGAAATAATGCTGTACACCATGGGGCCTGGGGTGCAAAGCCGGGCCATGGGGGACCCAGGCAGTGGGCCCAAGGCCAAAGCCATGGAGCTAACCCGAGGGGCCCAGAGCGGTTTCCCTGGCCTCTCGGGTGAGCACAGACAGGAGCCCTTGACCGAGTCCCCTGAACCCCCTTCAGAGACCATCGTGACTGCAGGGAGTTCTGGACGACCAGTTCCGTCAGTGCCGGCCCCTCTTGGGCCATTCTCGCTAACCCCCAGCCGGCAGCCCATCCAGTACTATCGTCCACGCACACCTGGACCCAGTGGATCCTACCTGACTCCAGTTATGGTCCACACCCCACCGGGCAAAGCCAGGCAGAGGATTGCAGCTCAACGGCCTCTGTGGCACACCGTGGCATGCACCACTCAGTCTAAATGCCTGAACGCTGCTGCTCACAGGAGACCATCCCCTGGTGGGGAGGGGGGGTAGTGCAGGCTGCGTGCTTCCCTTGGCAGGTTCACATCCCATTCGTGGACCACATTGTCTACGCCTGGTCCAAATGACCTCTGGGGCTCTTTTTTATTGCAAGAACCTCAAGCCCCTGCCCTCCTGAACTCAGCTCCCGACGGGTCAGTTTTAAGACTTAGTCTCAGAGTAAAGCCCAAGGATAAAGCAAGTTCAGGGCAGCGTGGGTTCAGTTCTTTGTCCCCAAGCGAAAGCGCGGCACATTGTCCACCTTTGGCCTCTCACATGGGAGGAAGCCTCAGTTCTCTCCCCTCTCCTCTGCCTTCACTCAGCCTGCCTGTCCTCCCATCGGAGGTCATCGTGCACGGCCTTGGCCTCGGCAGCGTTCCCTTCCACTCCAAAATGAGATGGGCCTCAAAGGTCAAAGAGGATGTCAACAGGGGACGAGTGGAGTCTGGAGGTTTCAGACCAGACCCCTTGGCCTGAGGACTGTGGACAGCTTCAGAAGGGACGGGGGTCCACATGTGTGATTGTGCTCGCGTACGTTTTCCTGGAGGGCTTTCGTCAAATTCTCAAAGTGTTCTGTGACCTAGAAAAGGCTCAGAACCAAAGCAGAAAGAGGGAGGAGGAGAAAGCTGGGAGTGTTCATCTGTTACTCAGCCAACCCCTCAGTACTACTTGTGGAGGGCCTGCTGTGCACCAGGCCCCGTGCTGGGCACTGGGTATACAATGGTGATTAAAACCTGTCCTTGTGGACTTAGAGTCTCTGGTGGGGACAAATGATAATCAAAAGAATACACAAATGCAAAAAAGCCACTCTGCCAAGAAGAGGCCCGTGGGTGAGCCGAAGAAGTGGTGAGCAGCCTGCTGCAATGGGGTTGGGGGCCCCGGGGCTTGGAGACAGGCTGCTGCCAAATCCCAGAGACCCTGGAGCAGCCCGTTCAGAGCCTGGCCTTCAGGCAGCTTGCTATAAGGAGACAGAAGCAGAGAGCCAGCTGGAAGGCCATGGCGAGTAACCCTGTGGGGGCAGGGATGAGTGGCTCCGTTTGACAGATGGAGGCATGGCGGGTTTAGGCAAGTGGAGAAGGTCACTCAGGGCCCTGTTGCCACCTCATAAGAACTTCCATCTTCCAGGGACCCCATAGTGGAGACCTGCGGGAAAGCCCAGGCACCCCCAAACCCTTCTCCTCCAGCCGAATGTTGGGTCTGCGGGCTCCTCAGAGATGGGGCTAGTCTAGCAGAGTGCCAGGCATAGAATAGACAATGGAGAGCTGCCTGTATGAAAACAATCCATGGGGTGGGGGGAATGTGGCTGTGGTCCCATCAGGGACACCACAGGCCCCCTCCTCACCTGAGGGCTGGAGGGTGACAGAGGAGCCAAGGGAGCCGGTTCTGTATCTCCAACCAAACCCAGCCCCAAAGCCACAGGATGGAAAAATCAATATGGAACCAGACAAATTAATAGTCAAGGGGTGGAGAGTTAAAACCCATAGCCAAGCTCGCATAGCTGTTTCCAACGGGAAGAGCCTAGAAACACCGCGTTTTCTTTCAGAAAATATGGCCCCCATCAGTTGCTGGAGAGTAATTACCCATTAGAGCCACAAAATGCCAATGCCCTGCTCTCCCCATGTGGAACGAGCAAACTTTTATGATTTGGAGAGAGGAATATATTGCTTTAAGTATGACAGGTACAAACAGCTGGGCTCTGCCAGAATGCCCTGAAGAGCCCATTTTAAATAAACACCTATAGGGGATTAGAGTGAGCTCCAAGGAAGGGCCTCGTCCAGGGGATTATAGCCCAGCAGTCTGTGCTGGAAAGCTTCCTCTCCATCCTGACCCCTTCCTCACCCTTCTCCCAGCCAACAAAGCCAGGTCTTTGCAGGGGATATTCTCTCTTTCATCTCCCCCACCTCCATCTGCTTGCATGTCACCATCTCTCTGCTGGACTGTTGAGCTGGGTCCTCATGGGCCTCCCTGCCTCCGGGCTCTCCCTTCTGCTCCAGCCTCCTCCTGGCCACCACAATGAACACATGCAAATCCAGCCTCACGTTCCTAGCTCAAGCCCACCAGTGCCTCCTTCGTGCATTCAAGATCAAGGCCGCAGTACTTCGTCAAGGCTGGACTAGTGAGAGCAGACCCCACCTGCTCTCAAATCTTTGGCTGCAGCCCCAGCTCCTCCGGCCTCTCATCCGAGCTTCCATAATTTACTGCTCCTTGGGCATCACCACTGGGCAGTCCCGATTCTTCAAACCCAGTGTGGCCAGGACAAAACGTGTCACCTCAGCCCCACCCACCTCAGATGGCCCTCTTCTCCTGGTCCGGTAAACAGTTCCCCTCCAGATGTGTGCGCGCGCACACACACACACACACACACACACACACACACACACGTGCACACTGGAATATTACTCAGCCGTAAAAAAGGATGAGATCAGACTATTTGCAACAACATGGATGGACCTAAATGATATTATGCTAAATAAAGTAAGTCAGGCAGAGAAACACAAATACCATATGATCTCATTCATATGTGGTTCTAAAAAAAAAAAAAAAAACAATGAACAAACAAAAAGCAGAATCAGACGTATAAATACAGAAAGCAGATGGATGGATGCCAGAGGGGAGGAGGTGGGGGGATGAGCATAATGGGTGAAGGGGAGTGGGAGATACAGGCCTCCAATTACGGAGTGAATACGTCCTGGGAAGAAAAGGCACAGCATCGGGCATACGGTCAGTGGTACTGTAATAGTGTTGCGTGGTGACAGATGGGAGCCACGCTTGCGGTGAGCACAGCGTAACATACAGAGAAGTTGAAACACTATGTTGTACCCCTGAAACTAATGTAATGTTTTTTCAACTGTACTCAAATAAAAAGAAAATACAGCGCCCTCCTAGCCAGCCAGGACCACATCCAAGCGGGTCATCTGAGCCCGCTGGTCTTACTCCCTGAACTTCTCCTACCCCCTTGCAGCCCCTCTCTCCGCCAGTCTAAAGCCGGCCTCTCGTCATTCCTCCCACCCCACAACCTCAAATGATTTTTCTGTCCTTAACTGACCCGCTTCTCCCCCAAGGCAATGCCAGCTGCTGTCATAACTAAAAGCCACAATTTCAAAGGTTTAACATAATAGAACTTTCCTGCTCACTTACGTAAGGGTCCGATACGAGTGCTCCTGATTGCACTGGGTACTCTTCCTGCAGGTGGTGAGTCAGAAACCGCCGTTTCTTCCATTCTGTGTCCCTGCCAGGCCCTGAGGCCTCAGGCTTCCCTGCAGACAGCGGAAGAGCTCTCTGAGGAAGAGGAAGGAAGCTTCTGATCCGTACAGGCCCAGCCTTACCTCCAGCATCTCATTGATGGATTGAGAGCTAGTCATGGGCTACACCTGGATGCTGGGGCTTCTGGGAAATGTAGTTCTTCTGTGAGAGCCTCGCCTGAGCCCTAACACCACACCGTGGGAGAGGGGGCGTGAGTGGCTTGGTGGACCGCGGCCATCTCTCTGCACCATTCTCTCCTGCGCACGGTAAGGCCAGTCCAGCATCCTTGGAACACGCCTAAGGTGTTCTCCGAACAGGTGTAGCTCAGCTCCCCAGCATCATTTCCTCCCACAGGTTTGCCCTCTGCTCCCAGCAGGCTGCAAGCCCTGAAATCTCTCTCTGAATGCGCTGGGCTTCTTGGCACGCCTTTGCTCCCACGTTCTCCCTGCAGGTGCCAGGGTAGAAATGTTAACTGACAGTGGGGAAAGCGACCGTGAACCTTCAGGCAGCAGACGTGGCCCCTCCAAGCCGATCTTGGGCCCGGAGGAAGCTGGATTCCAGGGCACAGCCCACTATGCTTACTTGTCCTCCTGGCATGGCCAGGCTGTGGACGGGACATTTATGCACCTCACTTTGCTGGAACCTTCCAGCAAGCCTGGAGGAGGGTACAGGCACCACGTCCTCTTTGCAGGTAAGGAAGCAGAGGCCCTGGAAGGGAGGGGGACAGATGTTTGCCAGCTGGCTCTGGTGTGCTAGGCAGTGAGGACAAAGGACTGTCGGGCTGGCACCATCACCCTGGGCCACCACCTCAGGGCTCAGCACAGAGCCCCAATCCCAGTCCCCTTGTCCCAAAGCAGCCTTTCTGGCCTCGGCCCCAGGGCCTCTGGGCTGGTAAAGGACAATCTACCCAACTCACTTCCACCATCCCCACCTCCATGGTTCCAGAAGAGCTATGTCCCCTACCTGCTCCCCGAAACTCCACAAACTTGGGCTGCATCCTGGGGCCACGGAGAGGATGGAGGCCCACACACGAGTGGCCTGGAGAGAATCAGGGCAGGGTGGGGAGCTGAAGAGGGGCAACGGATAAAGTTCATGTGGAGGCGTGAAGCCTAAGCAGGAATAACCTGAGGACAGATGGACAGAGGAAGGTGTTCTAGATGGAATGATCAGAGTGAAGAGAGCGCGGAGGGGGTAGGATGCAGGATGGTGCGGCAAGGAGGCCCACTCAGGCTGGAGGGGACAGGAGGCTGGCCTTGGGGCAGGGGACACAGCAGCAGCCCCAGAGCAGGGCAAGCCTCAAGCAGGGCTGGCTATGGCTGGTGTCACCTTTCCAGAGCCGGCCACAGGGCTTTGGCCAGAGCAGCCATATGGTAGTGTAACCTGGTTCGTGGAAGAGAACAAGCCAGGGTGCAGCTGGCCCCGAGAGCTCCCAGCCCACCTGGCACCGATCAATTCCCAAGCCCCCAGACCTCAGGAAAGGAGCCTGGGCTTGCTTGGAACAATCCCAAATCAATAATACATCTTAATCAAATAGTAGCAAATCTTTAATTGAAGCCAATCTGCGTTCTCCTCCCTCCCAGAGAGCTGTGCATTTGATTAAACAGAAGGCAGACGGCATAATATCCCACCCAGGGACTCGGGGTCCTGCCCCAGGCCCCCTTCCCTGCTCCCCGGCTGTGGAAGATAAGCCAGCGGGGAGGACTGCGGGCTCCCAGATAGGCCTGGGGTCCAGGGCTCGCTGTGCTGTGGGTTTCCCTGTGTGGTCCCCAGAAGGCGGAATGCTCTTGGGGGCACTCCTGACCGGAGAAGAGGCTCCCTGACGGCGGAAGCTGTCCCCTCAGGCCTGGGCTGGGTGTTACTGTCTCTGTAGCCCCCGTCTAAAGGATGAATGAAGGAATATCACAGGGCCTGGAGGTCCTGGGAGGGCCTCCCTGTGGGAGCCTGCAAGTGACAGGAGTGGGGGGCTGGGAACCCCAGCCTCTGGATCTCAGGCCACTGTCACCTTTTCTTCCCACCCCAGCCTTGAGCACCCCACACGCTGTGGGGTACAGCTCCCAGTCATCTTTCCATGAGAGACAAGTGGGATAGATGAGTCATCTACCCTTTTCCAGAGACCTTTGCGACCAAGCATCCCTTTGGCCCTGGCTCTAGTGAGGTCCCTGAGCTCCTGTTCCTGCCCAGCCTCAGTCCTGGGCTCACCATCCCCACCTCCACGGGGAGCCTCCTGGGGCCTGGTGTGGTGTGTAAACACATTGTGCCACTTCGTGGAAATGGGTCAGCTAGGATCCTGCTAGGTGTCCTGCTCACCTCAGGACCTCTGAGTCTTGCCTCCAACAGTCAGGGAGCCCACCTGAGCCCATGGAGTAAACCCTGCTATCTAGCACTGTGTCTACGTCCATCCTTCCCCCTCCCTCTCCTTGGCTTTCCTTGACTCCCCAATTCCATATGGTACCAGTGGGACCACCAGTCATGCGTCCTGTTTCCCCATCCACCCCAGGGGCCAGGTGTTCAGGGCCAGATAGATGAGGCAGGTCCGGCCAATCACAGGCTCGTGCCAGGATTGCTATGCTTGGAGGATGTCACTGAGGGATACCAGCACTATCTTACCTGCAGGATGAAGCCAAGAAGTGGACAGCAGGACCAGGAGATGCGTGAGGGAGAGGGGAAACTTGACAACATGGCCTGAGGCCCTGGACCCAGCTACGCCTGAAAGTTCAAATGGATATCTCAGTTACCTGGACAATAAATTCTTTTTGTCAAACCCATTTGAGTTGGGTTCTGTCCCTGTCATCATAGGCCTCCTACCCAATATGCCATTGAGGGGTTCCTCGCCCGATCTTAATGGAAGCATCCCAGAGATGTGCACACCTCACCGAGCCCACACGCTGGACTGGGAACGGCCCAACAGCGCTACGCTCACGGTGACATCCAGCCCCAACCCCGCTGAGGATGAGGACTGCTTTACAATGTTCAAAACACCTCGCAAAGCCCCACAAAAAAGCACCTGCCCTTTCAGTGTCCCTAGTGAGATGGAGAAAATGCACAAAGAATTCAGCAAACCCTTTAAGTGAATTTGTCTTTTCTCCCTATGAAAGGTACCCACTTACATCAGAGAAAATTCATCACACAGACACCTGTGAGAATGTTAATTTTCAGTCCTGAGAAATGCAGGGTGGCATGTGGACTTGGGAGAGAAGTCCCAGCAGGTCCCCACCCCTCTCTCCGTAAGCCTGAAGCTAAATGTCCCAGCTCCTTTGGGGCCAGGTTGCCAATCTCCAGGTAACTGGGGAATCATGTCACTCTTCTCCCTATTCTGACACGGGCTCCAGCACTCACATCCATATAAGGCCCTGCTTTAGGGTTCCCATCTTCAGCTGGTTTCTGGGGTGCCTTCCCCCTCTGCTCCCCCACTCAACGCGCTCGACACCAGGGCTGCTAAGCCTTAGCATGCATCAGATCACATGAGAGACCACAGAAATCCGGAGTCCCGAGCTTCATCCCACACTGGGATTCTCTGGGTGCAGGTGGAGCCCAGGAATTTGCATCCCTAGCAAGTTGCTGGCTGTGGCCTTGACCCTGAGCTTCACCCCATGTCCTGGCTTCATCCGCGTCCGCGGTGCCCCCTCCCCCCCGCTCCACTGGTGTAAGAGGGACACTTGAGGTAGAGAAAATCACTTCCTGGTTGGAGCCTCCGTGGCACAGCAGCTTCTGGTGACACTTCATCTTCCCCGGGGAACGGCTGGACCACGTCCCACCCAACACCACGAGCAAAGGCAGCCAGGCTGTCCAGGGTCCCTCCTGCACCCCCATCTCTACTCCTGTACTCCGACAAACTTTCTTAGCCAGGCCCAAACGCTTGCAATTCCTCGTCAGCTGGGGTGGCTCATTTTCCCCCTTTTTGCTCTGGCAAGTAGAAGAGCAGAGCCAAATTTCCAGCAAGCATAACGGGCTCATGGTAGCATCTCCTGGACGAAGCTCAGCCCAGCTTTCGTCTTCTTTCTCCTCTTCTCTATCGTCTTGTCCAGAATTCCTCCTTACGAATTCTTTTCTCTTGACTACTTATCGCATACCTCTAGGGGCAAGAGATAAATAACCGAACTGTGATACAGCAACTATGCCCGGAGGAGGGTCAGAGTGTCCCCTCCGGACCCCCACTCCGGCGCTCCTCAGCGTCTCGAACATCCCTCGCCCTCCGGGAGCTTAGGACCACAGGGGTCTTCTGGACCAAACCCTGGAGAACTTTCCAAGGTTGTGTCACCACCCTCATTTTATTTTTCTCAAACTTTGGAAACATCTCTGAAACCTGATCAAACGTCTCCCCAGCCCGCAGCGCACAAAAAACAAAAACCTCCCCAGCCGTCCGTTTTGCCAGTGATTCGGGGAGAACAAGGAGAGTTCGGCAGAAAGAGCAGAAGCGCATCTCATTACCCTAAGAAGACACCGAGAACGGAATATGATTCACAGAGGTCACTGAGTTCTGACAGGCACATTTTGCCAAACAATTACCTGTTTTGTGCATTGTCGTAAACTACCGCATCTTCCATAAAATGTCCAAATGTTACCGAGGGTGGAATTGGACCTCGGGGCCCCATTTCCTGCCACATTACAAGGCGGTAATTAACTCAGCTCAGAGGTCCTGTTCTTCCCCCAGCACCTCCAAGTTTCGCCCTTTACAGCGCTCCTTTCATTAACACCTTACAGATTCCGAGCTTGAGGACCTCGTCTATAAAATGCTCCGTGCCTTTCCAAACATCACACTGCCAGGCAGGCCGGTGCGCCTTAATTAACCCCCACCCAATGGATCGCCCACATGGCAAAGAGGTTCTCAAAGGTGCCATTAAAGGAACACCCGTTGATATTCCCAAGGAAATCCTGTTCACCTGGAAACACTGGGACCCTCGTTCCATAAGCCTCTGGGAGCCAGTCGATGGCTAGGGAGCCATTAGGCATGAACCCCGTCTCCTAGGAGAAGAGCCCAGGGTCTTCCATGACATGATTGCTTCCCCGTTCCCCATCTTCTTCCACATGCTCCCCACATCCCAGCTTCAAAGAAGGACCAGGCAGTTCTCTGAAGGTGCCACGTCCTTGAGGTCTCTGTGCCTTTGTCCTTGCTGCCCCATCCCCCACATCTCTTGACAAACCCCACTCCGCCTTCATGGATCTATTCTGTCATTAACTCTTTCAACAGCCTTGCTCCAACCACCCTCTGCAAACATTAGCCTGGTTCTCCTGTCGCTCGTGGCCACTCGAGCTCCACCAAGCCAAGTCCCACCTGAAGGCAATGAAGACCAACTCTAAGCTCCAGCTTGCGGAAGGAGTCAGCGTGGCATGGTGGCAAGGACCCTTTCATCCCCAGTCACATCACAGAGTTATCCTAGGTGAATACCACAAACACAGACTCACACAACACATGTCTACTAATAAATCACACTTTTATCTATTTAAGCGATTGGGTTTCGTGTCAGCTTTCATTTGTTTAAAAAATAATAAAGTTGCTTTGTGCTTTAAAAAAAAAAAAAGGTTACTCTATGAATTTGACACTGGCTTCCATGAGGCATGGAATGAAGGTACGCACCACGCTGTGGGAGGGGCCCCGCCGGGCTGCCTGGGGAAAATGAGAAGGGCATTCGGATCAGGGGGAACAGCATGTGCAAAGTCCTCACTGCAGCCTATCCGTTCCTCTGCCAAAGGCCATCAGACAGCCCCTGGCTCTCTGCCCCTTCTCCAGCTCCCAGCAACCACCCCTGCAAACCTTGCCCTTTCAGGCCTGGTGAGGACAGCTCACCACGTGTGCTACCCTGGGGATCTCACCAGACCTTGCTGGTTTCATATACCCCCGCTCACAACTTTTCAACATCCTTTACTTAAACTCTCTCCAGTCACTCCCTTTTGAGTGTGTGACCACTCCCCACCAGGTCCCAGACCTATGTCGCTTACAACCTCGATTCACCCATCCACTCAACCACAAGAAAGAAAAGGATACAAATTTGTAGCGTGCCCACCCGGGGCCAGGCACTCTGCCCGTGTCATCTCACTGGATTCTTGTAAAAATTCTGTGATACAAGTCTCACTGGTCCCTTCTAGAGAGAAGGAGCCTAAGGCATAGAAAGGTGGAGTAGCTGGTCTGAAATAACACAGCTTTTTTTTCTTTCCATCTTAAAGGGATCTTTTCTAAACACCCATCTCTCACCGTGAAGCGCCATGACTAAGAACCACCCATCCTTCTATCTGATTTACGTACCAGGAGATTCCTGAATGAGACTCACTTAATGTGAGTGATGCTTGTTGTGGGGGAGGGCAGTGACAACATTTCTGGTGTTTGTGGTTTTTTTCTTTTTTTCTTTTCCCTTTTATATATTGCTCATATTTTTAAAAATAATGAACAGCCATCATTTATAAAAATAATAATGATTCTAAGAAGTTTAAAAATGGGAGTTTCGGATGGTGCACAGACATTGTAAGTCTGCAAGGGGCACATAAGTGTTTCCCTGTCACAACAGCAGCGCTGGAAATGAAAGGACAGTGTCCACCAGCACTTGGCTATCAGACACCGGTCCGCCCCTCCCACTGAAACAGGCAAGTGGGCTGCGGGCATCTATCTTCATCCTACTCATAGGCAACTTGATAAAAATACTTAAGAATTAATAATTTGTGATTTAGAAATTTGCTGGCATCACACACTACAGTCATATGACTTGTTAGTGAAAGTGTTTCTGGTCTATATTTTAGGAAGTAAGAGAATCAGTATTTCCCAGTAAGCCACAAAGAGCCCCCGTGACATCTAGATGGGAAGCCCTCCCCCCAGAATCTACTTGAAACCCCTGGAGGAAGTCATGTCCAAGACCTCATCCATCCAGAAGTGTCAGGATTCTGTGTAGTAGAGAGAGCACCTGATGATCTCGTCTCTCAGGCTAAGTCTAATAAAGGGTTGTGGCTGCCAGACGTAAACCAAGGAGAATGCGAAGTTACAGCTGGGGTCATGGGGAATAGAGCAATGGTTGATCAGTCAGGTCTGCCGTGGTCACGAGAGGCTCTGGGACAATAAGAATGCCGGGAGTTTTTCATCTGGTTCCACGTCCTCAGACTCAAGAAACTTAACCAAAACCTTTGTTACATTAATTCCTCCAAAGAATGAAAATTGCTCAAAATATTGCAGAATGGCATACCTCTCCCCAGTTCACCTTTCCTGCTCCTCTGAGAGCGGCCAAAATTCAGTTTCGGCGTTCTTGTTTTCAATCAGGTTTAATGAAGTGTATATAATTTGTATATAATAAAACTCACCCACTTTAAGTGTACAAATGGTAAGTTTTGACAAGTGTTATCAACAGTGTAACCACCACTGTGGTCGAGTTAGATGATAGAGGACACCGTCACCCCTAAAGTTCCCTCGTGTCCTTCTGCTCCCTATCACTGTGACTTTGCCTGTTCTAGAATTTTCCATAGATGAAAATAATGCACGTAGAATCTTTAGCTTCCTCCACTTCGTGTCTCTCATTTAACATAATGCAGTTGAGATTCAACTATGTTCCTGCATGCGGGAGTAGCTCATTACTTCTTACTGCTGACTACCGTCCCATTCGTTGCTTACCCATTCCATCACCGGTGAACATTAGAGTGATTTCCAGGCTTTCTGGGTTTTACGAATAAATTTAAGGGAAAACCGTTGTGTGAACTTATGCTTGTCCTTCTTTTAGGCAAATGCCAAGGAACACAATAGTTGGGTCCTGCAGGAAGGGTGTGTTTAACTTTGTAAGAAGCTGCTAAACTCTTTCCCAACGCTAGTAATTGTTTTTGCATTCCACCCAGCAACGTATGAGAGTTCCAGTTGCTCCTCGTCTTTGACGACACTGTTATTATCAGTCTTTTTCAATTTTTTAGCAATTATAGTTAGCAGGTAGTGGTATCTCATTCTGGTTTTACTTTCTGTTTCCCTAATGACGATGACATTGAGCACCTTTTCCTGTGCTTACTTGACATTCATATATATTCTTTAGCATAGAGTTCATTCAAACATTTTGCCTATTTTTATCACTGAGTAGTAAGAGTTCTTCTGTACTCTGGATACCAGTTCTTTATTAGTTGTGCGTTTTGCAAATGTCATCTCCCAATCTGTGGCTTGCCTTTTCATTTCCTCAACAAGTTCTTTTGAAGAGCAAATGTTTTACACTTGAAATCCCCTGACTCTTGGGTTTTTGGTTGGTTGTTTGTTTTAGTTTCTGTACGTTGTGATTTATTTTTAAAATCTTTCCCTAACTAATACAAGGTCATGAAGATTTTCTCCTACATTTTCTTTAGAGGTTTTACAATTTAAGCTCTTGCATTTAAGTCTGTGAACCATTTTGAGCTAATTTTTTTGAAGTGGGAAGTAGAGGTTGAGGTTTATTTCTTCACATATGGGTATCCAATGTTCATTGAATCGTCTTGGGACCATAGTCAAAACCCAAGTGAACATGCATATCTGGGTCTATTTCTGGACTCTATATTCTCTTCCATCGATCTATAAATCTACTTTAATGCCAATACCAACAATCTTCTTATTGCAACTTAATAGTGAGTCTTGAAATCAGGTCATGGGAATACTCCCACTGTTTCTTAATTATCTAGGCTATTCTAGATCCTTGTTCTTTCTACATAAACTTTAGACTCCAGCTTATAAATTTCTATTTTTAAAAATCCTGCTGGGGGCTGCCTGGGTGGCTCAGTTGGTTAAGTGTTGGACTCTTGGTTTCAGCTCAGGTCATGATCTCAGGGTCCTGAGATCGAGCCTCATGTCAGGCTTGGAGCTCAGCCCAGAGTCTGCTTGTCCTTCACCCTCTGCTCCTACCCCTTCCTCTGCTCTCTTTCATTTTCTCTCTCCTTCATAAGTAAATAAAATCTTTTTAAAAATAATGAAAAATAAAAATAAAACTCCTGCTGGGATTTCAACTAACATTGCTTTGAATATATGGATAAATGTAGAGAGACTGAATACTGAGTCCTGTGATTATAATCATAGCGTATCTTGTCCTTTATGTGAATCTTCTTTAATTCTTCTCAGCAATGTTTTGTAGTGTTCAGTATAAATACACATATTTTTGGTTCAATCTAATCCCTTAACATTTCTTTTTTTATATGATTATAAATGGTATCACTTTTTAAAGTTTAAATGACAGATATTCATCATTATTATGTAGAAAATTAAGCTGACTTTTATATTTTGACCTTGTATCCTGCAACTTTACCAAACTCACTTATCAGTTCTAAGTGGCTTTTTTGTCAATTCTTTGGGGTTCTCCATGTAGAAAGTAATGTCCTCTGGGAAGAAGATAGCACCTCACATACAATGATGACTAGGTATGGTAACTACAAACATCATTGCCTCATTCCTGATCTAAGGGGGAGGATTCAGTTTTCCACCATTAACCATGATGTTAGCTGTAAACTTTCGCAGATTTAGGAAATTCTTCTCTGCAGCTAGTTTGCTGAGGGTTTTTAATCAATACTAGTTGTTAAATTTTGTGAAATATATTTTCTGTACCTGTTGAGATAATCACGTTTTTTTTTCTTCTTCATCTGTTATCATGGTGAATTACATTAATTGATTTTTTAATCCCTGGAATAAAACCCATTTGGTCATGGTGTATTATCATTTTATACACTACTGAATTCAACTGGCTAAAAATTTGTTGAAGATTGATGTTCAAGAGAGATATTAATGTGTAGTCTTCTCTCCCTGTAGTATTTTTGTGTGGTTCAGACATCAGGCTAATGCTGGCCTTATTAGAGGAGTTAGATTATCCCTTGCTCTCCTATTTGCAGGAAGTGTTTGTGTACGATTAATATTATTTCTTTCTTAAATGGTTGCTGGAATTCACTAGTGAAGCCAGCTGAACCTGGAAATGTTTTTTTCATTTGTTTGATTTTGTGGGAAGTTTTTTAACTACAATTTTGATTTCTTTCATAAATATAGAGCTACTCTGGCTGTCTATTTCTTCTCGAGTGAGCTTTGGTAGTATGTGTATTTCAAAGAACTTTTCCATTTTGTGTAAGTTATGGGATTTATTGGCATAAATGTGTTCATAGCATTCTCTTATTATTATTTAATTATCAGTAGGACACGTAGTGATGTCTCCTCTTTCATTTTTAATATTGGTAATTTGTCCCTTCTCTCTTTTTTCCTCATCAGTCCAGCTAGAGATTTATCAATTTTACTGATCTTTCAAAGAAGTAGATCTTTAATTTTCTCTATAGCTTTTCTGTTTTTTATTTCAGTGCTTGCTGCTCTTATCTTTAATATTCCCTCTTTTTTATTATTCTGGGTTTGGTTTACTCCATGTTTTTTCTAGTTTCTTTCAGTGGAAGATTAGATCACCGATTTGAGAACTTCTTTTCTAACATGAGCATTTAATTTTTCTTTAAGCTTTGCTTTCACTGTGTCCCACAAATTTTTGATGTTTCGTTTACCTGGTTTGGGGATTTTTTTTTGTTCGGTGCTTTAAATAGCAAATCACTTTTTATTGATGTATAATTGACATACAGTATCCTATTTGTTTCCGGTGTACATCACAGTGATTAGGTATTTTGTACATTATTAATAATCATCACAAGTCTAGTCACATCTGCCACCACACAAAATTAATACGATATTATTGACTATATTCTCCAGGCTATACATTACAGCTTCATGACTTATTTGTTTTATAAGTGGAAGTTTGTACCTCCTAGCCCCTCTGTTTTGTTTACATTTTCACTCAGTACCAATCTTTTAAAATTTTCCTTGTGATTTCTTCTCTGACACAGGAAGCATTAAGACGCGTGATGCTTACTTTCCAAATATGTTGGGAATTCTCCAGGTCTCTTTTAACTTCTCGTTTAATCTTATTGTGGTCAGAGAATGTATTTGCATGATTTCAAACCAATGTATTTATTAATACTTGTTTTTAGAGCCCGGATAACGGTCTGCCCTGGTGAATGTTCCCTGTGTTCTGTAAAAGAACGTGTAGGCTGCTTCTGTCGATTATGTTCTATCAATGCCAATGAGGTCATTGTGAGTTGATAGCGTCCATTGATAGTGACATCTTCAACATGCGTTTTCACTTGCTGTGGATGTGTTCTGCCAAGTGTCAAGAGAGGAATATTAAAATCTCCAACTGTAATTGTTCTTAATTTTATTGGTTTTTTGCTGCATGGAGCTTAAAGTTCTATCATTAGTAACATATGCACTTAGGATTATTATAGCCTAAGTATACATTAGCGTAGGTATACAGTTGAGGCTTATCATGGTCTTTTTTTATGTGATTCTCAACTCTTGTCTGAAGCTCACTTATGTGGAGCAAATGGCCCTCCCGTTCATCACCCTACCCATTCTGGTTTTCCAAAGCAATTACTAAGAAAAAAAAAAACAAGATAAATCAAATTAAAACCTAAAAATTATTCTACCAATATATTTACCAATGTAAGACTAAAAAACACTGCAAACCACGTGAATTCAAGACCACGTTGATAATTCTCTAAGAACAAAGTTTCCTTCCCTCAAATGAAGGAAATTTCAACTCTTTATCTACTCATTTGATCTACAGGATTTTGCAGTATTGGCAGGAAGTCAAACTTCCTGATGGAATGAATGGTACAGTAAAATCCTTAGTAAACTCCACTAATGCATCCCATTTAATTTATAAGAACTATATTTGGTAACTTTTAATAATGGAATGAGTTACAGCCAAGGGAACATCAATCACACATAACAAAAATAAATGGGATTCTGCCTCATTCACCACTAAGAACTGGATTCAGAAGGTGCATTTTTAATCAGCTTGTGACTGCTGGGGAGTCCTTTACCTCTCACCACTGGGTCATGGACAACACATTGAGAAACACAACTCCATACGAGAATCCATTAGAGAAACTGTTTTCAGATTAAGGAGCCTAGAAACACCCTGTTTCCCCTCAAGTACTATGGTTCTTTCCATACTCACATATTACCCAACTGTATCCCTTTTCTCCTTGACAGCCAGGAAGCTCAGAGCCAAAATCGCAAATCATACTTTGGAGCCCTGTGCCTTGAGTATTTTCATTCTCGCTTCTTCTATTTAAATTGGCATTTGCTTTAATTGCATTATTCATACTGTTCTAATTTATTAAACATATTTCTTATCAGCCATCTCTTTTTTTCTTATCTGGGTGTATGTGGAACAAGACACCGGCGTAAATAAATAAATGCATGACTGTGAGTGGCTCCCGATATTCCCACCGTCCATGCATGCTAAATTCCTGTCCATAGCTTTGCATTGCGAGAGTCCGCTCAGGACCCTTCCCAGCGGCTAAAAATACCATTGCATACTTACAAAACTGACTCTTAGAGGAGAAACAAAGTCAGCTCCCGCCAGCCTTCCTGACGTAAGAACACCTGGGGGCTACAGCCCCAGCCAGGCCTGGTGGGCACAAGGTGACTGAGAAAATGAGAAGCGGTCCTGATGGCACCACACCGCGGTAGAACCGGGCTGCCGGGAGATGTCCTGTGCATTCTACTGGAGCGGTTCCCAGGGTCTGGAGTCCCGGCGAACATGACATTGTAATCTCAGTTATGTTTTATTTATGGGGAGTAGTGGCACAGCTAGGGTGTGTTAACAAACAAAGATGATTGCTTCTGAGCCACTCTCTCGTCCTGAGGTAATTAACACAAAGTAATGCACCAGTTGGGGGATTCAAAGAGCCAACAACCTTTTCCGTAGGAAAATGATCTGCAACACCCAGGCCAAAAGGGTGGAATCGGGAGAAAAAAGGACGTGTTTTATCTTTGGTTAAAGGTGCATCATTAAAAGGCACTGGCATAAATTATTCTTCCTTTTAAAAAAAATCCATATAACATTAAGAAAACTGCGGAGTATAAAATGTCAGGGGCAGAGATGTGTGGATTTGCAGCTGTTAGCAAAGTGGGCCGGGGGCTCCCTGTGTATCTCCGATGGCATAAATTAAAAATATTGACTGCAACCAAAATAGCATTTGCAATCAGCTCAATGTTGCAATGTGTTATACAGACCATTTGCTTTTAAAAAAATTAAAATATGAATCAAACTTGGATGACAAAGAAGTTCAACTTCTCGGGAAAAACCAAATACATCATCAAAAGGTCACAATTCATAGACAAATTGCTGTTAAAATTTATTACTTGTTTGCAAAATGTACTGTTGATCATTGATAACTGCTAAATGCCTGGGCGCCTCTCACGAAAGAAATAAATAAAGCATTCTGCATTCATTAGGAGGAAAAAATACAGGAAAAACTACCTGGAATGCCAGAACCTAACTGAAGGAGGGCAGGGAACTCGAAGTAGATGAGGAAAGACCCAGGGAGTTCAGAATCAAGAAACAAAAAGAGAGAGAAAGGGAGAAATAAGCATCAGCCAAGCTGACTCATTAACGCTCCTTGGGAAAACCTGAGACGACCAATAATCTGTAAAGCACAAAATTCAGAGCATCTCAACATGAACTAGCAAGGTTCCTGACCAGGCTCCGAGAGCCTATGCAGCAAAGCCTCCCAGGGCCCCGCCTCCCACCCTCCTCTGTGCCAGGTGACATCACTCTACCTGGCTCCGAACTCCCTGGCAGCAGAGACCAGGCTCAGGTCAGACCCGCGCCTCCAGGGCCCAGCAGAGAGCCCGGCGCCGAGCTGGGCATTTGTGGTTTCTCCGCAGCACTCCTCCCGGGACGTCCCCCTGCGCTGGACAGCCGCCATCCCGGGGGAGGAGGGGCACGGTCCCACTGCCCGGTCCAATTCTAGGCCCCTGCCACCCTGATTGGTTTAGAAAACCAGGATGAAGCCAATTGGCTCATGGCTTTCTTCCGGCCAAAGAATTGGTTCAGGAATAGCCATGTGGTCCATTTCAAGGTGATGGGCTGTGAGGGACGTTGGCTAGGGAATTCTAGGGAAGGGGCCCTCTTCCTCTCCCGAGAGAGAGAGAGAGAGAGAGAGAGAGAACTGCTGGAAACCAGTGCCCTCTCTCCTTCAGGACCACGTGGGGGGGTGGAAGGGGGGCGCTGGGAAATGCAAGAGGAGATGAGACTAGGTGGATACGTTGAATCCACTTGCGCAGGGCCTGAAACCGTGGCAGCTTTTCCTGAAGTGAGGTTGGGGCCGTGTCGCCGCTTCCTGGCCACGGGGGTGGGGACAGAGTGGTACTCACCGCGCCCACGCCTGGCCCAGGAGGACCCGTGCGCGTGGGCCCTGGCTCTTGTACTGTAGACGGCTCAGCGCCGAGGACCCTGCAGAGACACCCCCACCCTCACCCCAAGGAGACTCCTGACGGTGCTGTTCAAGAGAACATTCTGCGCGGAGGACATGTCCCGTGTCTGTGCCGGGACTAACAGCACGACAGCCGTTAGTCCCGTGTGGCTTTGAGCTCTCGACATGTGGCTAGTGTCACGGAGGAACTGAACTTTTAGTTTCATTGATTTTTAACTTAACGTCCATGTGACTAGTTGGCAGCCCCTGCGTCGGCCCCCACAGCTCTAGAAGACGGCAGAACGCATGACGGAAGGGGCTGGAGCCCCGAGGTGCCACGGGGAAAGCTGCCCACCGTCCAGTGTGTGCGCCTGGGACGTCAGCGGGAAATACACCTTCAGGACACCGAGTCACCGTCGTCTGGGCAGTGGAGGAGGTCCGTGCTACTACTATTATCCACATGTCGCAGGGGAGGAAACAGGGGCACGGAGCTGTCACACAGACAGAAAACGGGTGGTTGGGATCCCCACCCAAGGCCGTCTGGCTCCAGAGCCCATCTGAGGCTAAAAGTCAGGGATGTTCTTGTAGGAACCCAGAAGGAAGCCAGGGGCTAGATCGAAAGTGAACCCCTAAGACTTTTACGGTCTCAGAGGGCTCAGAGAAGGTAGGCCCCATGGCAAAAAAATAAAACAAAATAAAAGCAGAGTTGCCAGGCTGCCTACACGGGCTACCAGGCAATCCCGGGGCTCTTGCTCCTGGCATTAACGCCTCCCCAGCACGCTGCTCCTACCCTGCTGGTGAGGGGCGGGCCGCGGACCCCCAGGGTTCTGTGGCCCTGCAGGGGGGGTTCCCCTCCACCCAGCGGGACACCTCCTCGACACCTCCTCCTTCCCCAGCGCATAGCCCTCCAGGACGCACTCAGGAAGCCTCGGCGATGGGCCCCTGAAGCACGGGGCTCGCATGGGAGAGCCTGCATGGGAGACACCAGGCACCCCCGCCGGAGGCGACAGCGCGCGGGAAGGCAGGATGTCCGGGGAGAACTTGCCGTGTTCCCAGAGCAGGGGCCTCATCTGAGGGATGCTTCTCGAGTGAAGAGGCAGATGAGGGGGGTGCCAACATTTATTTGGCTGCTTATTTAATGCATCCATCACTGTCCCATGCGTGTCTAGGAACATAGGTCTTCGGAGGCTTTCCTCACGCATCCCCTCTTCAATCTTCCCAAGCACGCTGTGGGGAGGACTCGCCCAGCCCAGTTGGCTGAGAAGTAAACAGACCAAGAAGTGACAGGGAGTGTCCAAAGCAAGGCCTCAGAAAGAGCGGACAGCGGTACAGGGGGTGGGAGCGAACATGGCTCGGGCAGGGAACAGCAGGCTCCGTAGGCCAGCGCTCACGTGACCTGCACGGGCCTTCTCGCCTGGGGCCTGGAAAACCCTGCCTCACCATCTCTCAGGACTCGTGGTTCAGATGCAGGTCCCAGGCCCCTCCCCAGATGCTCAGACTCCAAGTCTCCGAACAGAGTGGACTGAGAACCTGTGTTTTAACAAGCTCTGTGGACGGTTCTTCTACTGGTTACAGTGTGAGAACCACCTGACTAATAAGGTTGGGGGGTTCCACATGTTCTGGGGGCCTGTGGGGCGTTCCCCAGGGGGCAGCTGGCCTCTGGGTAGGCCACCCTTCCCCAGGGCCCTCAGAATAGCCCAGGGTGGCTGTTGGCCAGGGACAGGCAGCATCTTTGCCCAGAGAGGTGCTCACAGGGGCGGATGCACTGGGTCTCCAGTTCAGGGGGGGAGAAGCAGACATCAGAGACATAAGGAGAGACGGGGAAGGGACCAGAGAGACGAGCCAGAGACAGAAGCGAGGGAGTCTCAGAGACAGACAGACAGACGGATCGATCAAGACAGTGGAGGGTGCGGGGAGGGAGTATCAGAGCAAGATCAGGAGACATGAGTCGCTCCCATCTGCTGGGCCTTCTGAGCCCTCCCTCGAGTGAGGGGCAGCCCAGGCCGGATCAGCACCCCACCTCCGGAGCTGGCCCCCTCCCATGTGCCAGCCACCCCCTGCCCAGCTGCCGGCGCTCTGGGCTGTGCCAAGTGGGTGTCTCTGCGGCTGTGCCAGGCAAGGCTCCCCGGAGGCGCACACATGGTGGGGGGGCGGGAGCCAGGGAGCCTTCACGAGTGCGACACCCAGAGCAGCAGGAGGCAGGCGAGAAGGGCCTGTGCAGAGTGTGGGGGAGCCAGGGGGTGGGAGGCAGCCCGCAGAGAGGCTGGAGCGGGGGTGGGGGAGGGTCGGAGGCTGGCTCAGGGACCTCGGAACTTGGGATCACAACTGGGAAACCAAAGGAAAGCGGGTGGAATTTTGTGGGCGCCTTTCAGGCTCTGGGTACCTCGTTTACATTTGCCTGTTTGATCCTCAAAACCGCTGGGCCGCCTAGAGACCTTGTCCCCATGTTACAAAGAAGGGATGGACCTAAGGGATTACAGATCCCAGGCATTTAGTGGCTAAGAGGCGGACCTGAGTCTCCTACTCAGCCTCAAGTGTGTCTCATTCTAAAGAATATGGATTTCTTTCCACGACACTGAAGTTTCCGAGTTGATAAGAAGACAGAGAACAATACACAAGATTTTTAAACAGCGCGATTTCGTGATACCGGACTTGCCACAGGCAGTCGTGATGGACCATAGACCGGAAGCTGCAGATACAACAGGGGGCAGGACAAAAGCAGAGCAGTGCGGGCAGAGTGTCCTGGAGGGCTTCGGGGGAACGGAGTCACCTATGTAATTCCCTACCCCACCGCCTTCTGAAAAGTATTGAGGAGGTTACAGTAAGGTCACGTATGCTGCTAACTTAGAGCATCAAAAACATACAGAAAGAGGAATTTAATGTGTGTGTGTGTATAGGAATGCTGCGGTCGAGCATTAAATTTAACAGTGAGCTTCCTGGCAGTTGTGGCAAAAAGGGAAACACAACAAGTTACATGATTCAAACACGGAAATCCCCCTTCTCTGCAGCGGATACATTCTAAGATCCCCAGTGGATGCTTGAAACTATACAATAATACCAAACCCTATACACACACAGTTTTTTTCATACATACATGCCTACGATAACATTTAATTTATAAATTAGGCGCAGTAAAAGATCAACCACAATAATAATAGAACAATTATAACACTTTACTGTAATAAAAGTTCTGTGAATGTGGTCTCGCTCTCTCTCTCTCTCTCTCTCTCTCAAAATATCTTACCGTGCCTTACTTCCCCTTCTTGTGATGTTGTGCAGTGATAAAATGCTCACGTGAGGAGGTGAGACGTGATGAGGTGGGCACTGTGACGTAGCGTTAGGCTACCACCGACCTCCCGAACCTACGTCAGAAGGAGGCTCATCTGCTTCCGGGCTGCAGTTGCCTGAAGTCAGCTGAAACCACAGACAGCAAAACGACAGATGAGAGGGACTGTGGTACGAGATGAGACATCCTGACTTTGCAAGAGAGGTATTCATTTCCCAGCACCAAGTCCTAGAAATCATGGAAAAGGTTCCAGATGAATAAAACGTCACAAACACTTATCTTATTATACTGCTATCCACACATTTATAGAACTATATATATAACAGGGTGCATAACAATATAATCGTAGATATATGGCAGTACAGTTACGAACTATCACTGTAGAATTATACAGCTAGTATATATATCGGTACACGTAGAGTGTTACATAGATGTCTACAGTTGTCTAGTTATGTAACATATAAAATATAGTAGATAGTCATCCATACTGTGCATGTGTCTAAATTCAAAAGAAAGGGAATCCCTAAAGGCAAGAGAAGTGGAGCCCAGAGTGGCGAGAGCTGATTCCGAAGCTCATGGGTTTCCGACCAGGGAGGGGAAGACGAAACGAGACACCGGAGCTCTGGCATGAGCGCGTGGGGGGCTGGGCACCTGGAAGGGAACCCCTTGCCTAAAGTCTGGATTTTGAAGAGCTGCTGCCATCAGCCACAACAGGACAAGCCACGCTACCCCCGCTGGGAAGCAGTGAAGTGGTTCCTCCTGGGCAAGAAGCCCGGGAGCAAAGCACAGGTGGGATCGAGATCCATGCTCCCTTTCTAGACCAACTGAGGACCCAGAGCTCCCGCAGAAGCAGGAGATGCTCTGAAGGACGTCTTTATAACCAGACCTCCTCAGACACCCCCCTCCCCGAGGGAAAACCCACAAAGATGAGCTCACAATCCGAAATTGCAAACCACCCGGGAAACAGATCCATGAGAGTCCTGGGCACAAGAGACCTCGGAGGAATGGAATGCGCTGAGCAAAACTGTCAAACGGCCAAGTTCCCAGGACATCAGTGACACAGCAGAAAGCATCTGAAGCAACGTTTTCTGTTTGTTTTCTCTAGCCGTGGTTGAGAGAAGTGCCAGGTGACAGTGATTGGCAGCCCGCCCAAGAAATGACCGTCGGGGCCAGATGAGAGTGTAGCATGGTGAACCTTGCCATCAGGGTGGACACAGGCAGAGCGGAGCTCCTGCATGGGGGCAATGCTCTACCTGGAAAAGAGAGTGGGGCTTCCAATGCCCAGAGGATGGATGGGCCCGCAGGCTGTTCACTGATGAACAGGTGCAAACCCTGGAGAGCATGAGACTCTGTCCTCTAAGAAAGGGGGCGGTTACAGGAGCAAAGAACCTTCCAGCCAGTCGGTTCATTGGATACAGAGGCACACACGCAAATAATCATGAAGTGCGCCCTCCTCCTAACTCCCTGAAGTGGCCTTGGGCAGCTCGGCTGCCGTAACAAAATCCTGGAGCTGGGCAGCTTGCACAGCACCCATTTATTTCTCCCCGTTCCGGGGGCTGGGAGTCCAAGATCAAGGCATCAACAGGTAGGCTTCACGCCAAGGCACTTGGCCCATGGGCAGCCCCATCTCGCTGGGTGCTCGCATGACCTTGTCTTTGTGTGCACAGGGAGAGGAAGAGAGCAAGATCTCTGGTGCCCCTTCATCCCAGGCCTCACCGTCACGACCTCCTATAACCCCAATTACCTCCAAAAGACCCCGCCTCCAAACACCATCACACTGGGGGTTAGGAATTTGTGGGGGACACAAACATTCAGTCCATAACAGGTAAGCGCTATTAGTCTCCCCATTTTACAGGCCAGGACCTGAGGCACAACCAGTTTTTGGGCCAAGATCGCCGGCTAATGGGTTTCCGAGCTGAGCCGTGAATACAGGCAGTCTGCACCCCTAGCGTCTGCTCTGTTAGGAACTCTGGTGTCCTTGCTCTGCAAATGGCGGTGTCTGAATCCCCCTGACAACCTGCGGAGCCAGGTATAACCAGCATTGAACTGGCAGGCCCCTCTAGCTTCCCATGCCGGAGAGAACCTCGATCCCCTTCCCATCTACCCCGAGATGCCTGCTCGCCTCCAGTCCTCCCCTGCGTCCGAGTGCACCAGCTGTCCAAGCAGAAAACGCACGGCATCCCCGACGCCTGTCTTGCCTCCACACCCACAACTGATCCATCCCTCACACGCCGCTCTTCTCTATTTCCAGAAGGAGTCCTGAATCCGACCTCTGCTTACCACCTCCACCTTCTTCGACACAAGTCCAAGCTATTCTCTCTCCTTCCCCAGCCCCTGCTTTACCTCCTGCCTGGGACAGTCCACCTGCCACGTGCAGCCAGAAGGGGCTCACTAAAATGTAATCCAGAATCAGCCACCGTGACCCTCCCCGTGCATTTCCCTCCAGCTCTAGCTGTGATTCATACGTGTCTTCCTAAAGATCCCTGTCATGTGTTTAATCACGAACATCTTTCCAGAGCCGTTTAAATGGCTCTGGTAGCATCGTTTTTGAGAGCTGAATAATATCTGCTTTCTTTCCAGTCTTTGCTATAGTAAATATGGCCACAGTGAACATCTTTGTGGTTGAATTTGCAGCTGAATTGCAGCTTGCTCAGGATAATTTTTTAGAAAAGACATTATTTAATCAAAAAGTTTTTGATTATTTAGGGGTGCCTCAGCGGTTCCGTCGGTTAAGCACGTCTCTTGGATTTGGCTCAGGTCCTGATCTCATGGCTCATGAGATAGAGCCCCGAATCAGGCTCCCCACTCAGTGGGAGTCTGTTTGGACTTTCTCTCCCTCTGCCCCTCCCCCACCACGACGCATGTGTGCTCTCTCTCAAATAAAAGAAATCTTAAAATGAACCTTTTTGATTATTTAATCAAAAAAGGCAAGCTTGCTTCTGCTGTGACTCGTACCGGGTTGTGGGACGTACAGGATTTCCTACATGGTCCGCTGGTGATTGTGTACAGAGCCTTTTTCTGTCTTGGGAAACAACTAGCCAGAGTCAAAGACTCCAAAAGACAGTGGATGCCGGTGAGGCACTTGCCAGGGCCTAACTCACAATATTCACTTGAATATTGTCAGTTGCAAAAGCAATAGGACGGACCTCCTGAAACTTTGGGAAAAGTAGGGGAAAGACCTTCTGATGAGGCTCTCCTTCCAGCACTCACATCGGATAGACGTCCCCACCCGCGTCACCTTTAGGGCAAACGTGGAGTCAGACACGTGCATATTTTCCGTTCTTTTGAAAGTTAACACAATCTCATACACAGTTTTCCTACTATTACCAAATTCTTCAACCTCCTCGTTATAGGGGGATATAAACATGCCTTAGGGGACCTTCTCGTTCACTCACTCCTTTACTGTTGAACAGAGAGACTGCTCGGAAAATGTTGCTATACTATGTGTCCTTTGCGGCTGTGTTTTCTCCTCCTGAATCACAAGCAGGATTCTGATGTTTCTTTTTTCCCTTTGGTTCCCAAGAAGTTTAGACTCAAATATATGGTTTCAGTGTAGCAACATGTAGCCTGTTTCTCTCCGCTATATTCTTACACAGGTGGATGCAGTTTACTCTTGCCTTTTCATCTGTTCCTGATGCTTTACTGGGTTTTTAAAAAGTATTTTATTATGTTTCCTACTGGCCTTCTTATAGCCTCATGGGATGAGAAAGGATGGAAATATTAACAAAGAATTTAATGCAACGTTGAGACCAAGGCAACCATCTATAGGTCTATAGCTCTTCCTCTCGCCAGAAATCATTAACTAGTATACTTAGTATGGTTTTTGAGAATGACATCACCAGTTCAAATAGTCAGAACACCATCAGGTCTTTAATACACACTACTCCAGAGCTTTCGAGAGAAAACAGGGGAATGCAGTTGCAACATGATATAGGAAACAAACCTGAACTCCCCATCGGGTCCCCAAACAAAGGCGAAAGGGCTCATCGCGCAGAGAGCCCAAGGGGAAGGGGCCCCAGGGTGCCGCCTGCAGCTCTCCTCCTCATTTCTTTCACTTTCCAGCTCTTTGGTTCTGCACACCCGCTTCCACCTGTAGCATAGGACGTGGAGTAGAAGCTTAGTGCAACCTTGTTGATGGAGAGGAGGAGGAAGGGCGAGGGAGAAGCACGGAGAAGGAGGCACCATCTCTGACCCCCCAGTAGCTCCTGGCTTTGGTGGAAGACCAGAGTTCTCTTTGGAAACTTTAGCCTGCAGCACACCTTGAGCCAAAAAAACAAACAAACAAAAAAAGTCACCTATGGCCTGTCCCATGAGCGACATGCCAGCATCATTATCATATCTTGGGATTTGAATGGGAGAGTAACCACCACTTCCCCTAGACAGGACCCCTGGGTTCACATCCTGGGATGTGCCCTACATTGAACATGTCTTACTTTGAAATTTTTTAATTGTAAAAGATTACAGAGACACAAATCTATTTTCAGTACAGCCTGTGAGGAATAAACCATAGTAGAGAAAGACGGTTTAGACTGTGGCAGTACGAAATGGGCAGAGGACTGGGTTTCCTGATCTGTGATGAGGAACATCAACGTCTGCTCTAGCTTCCTGCTGGAGCCCATGCTCCCATCCAACAGACAGAATGCTCACCGCCTGTTCACTCTGCCTCCCCAGCTAACCGGGAGTCAGTCGGCGCATGGACTGCATCCCCACAGCCTAGGAGTGGGGGCACTCTGTAGGGACCCCAGGAGAGTTAAGGGAACAAATAACTGGTTAGATGGGTGGATGTCTTATCCTGCCCACTGTAGATAAAACCCTGGAAGGCAGGGCTGCGTCTTATTGCTTTGTAACTTCCCAGCAGAGTCCGTGGCACAGCGTAGGCCCTTGACAAATGTTTATTTCATGAGCAACTTGTGATTGGATGGATGGATGGATGAGTGGATGAGTGGATGGAGGGAGGGAGGGAGGGATGAGGATGGATGGATGGGTGAGTGGATGGATGGAGGAATGGATGGAGGGAGGGAGGGAGGGATGATGGATGGATGGATGGATGGATGGATGGATGGAGGAATGGGTGGAGGGAGGGAGCGAAGGAGGGAGGGATGATGGATGGATGAGTGGATAGATGGAGGAATGGATGGATGGATGGATGGATGGATGGATGGATGGATGAGTGGAGGGATGGAGGGATGGATGGATGGATGGATGGATGGATGGACGGACAAGTGTGCTATACTTTAGGGTTTCAGAGAGGATTCCTGTGTGCAATGGGAATATACCAGGTGACTTGTAAGGGTCCCAGCCAACTACAGGATTCTGTTTGTCCTTGGCCTTCGCTGTACTTACCCAATATCCATGCATCGTCCCCTGTCATACTGTCTGAAAGACATGCCTTTCCCCCGTCATGTCCTCATATTCCTGGTGAATCTTTACTCATCTTTTGAGGAGCAACACAGTTTCCCTACCCCCACCCTTCTCCCGGGCTCCTCTCACTGCCTACATTACTCTATCCTGCAGTCTGGTTTCATAATCCATCTCTCTCATTGAATAAGGAGTTCCTGGAGAGCAAAGGCCAGGCCCAAGACCTCCCTCTGTGCCTAGGCCTGGCATCCAGCTCAGTCTTTGCTGGGGGCTAAATCGACTTCCGAGCTCATCCAGTTTGAACTTCTGCGGAGCATCCTAGATGGTCGGTAAGCAGAACCCTATAAAAGTCGTTTGAAGGTTATGCAATGCAGGCAGCTGGTAAGTCAGACTTCACCTGCACACGAGGTGAGAGGCTTCGTCTCCCTGGCTGAAAGTTATGTAAGCTGCATTATATATTTTATGACATTAACATGGTTTAAAGTTCTATTCATCTAGTTTTCTCTCCAAGGCAGAAGGGAATTTCTAACTTTAATTGCTGAACTTCAGCTCAAGAGTGAGGTGTTTGGCAGCCTGTTCCGATGTCCCGGCTGGGACTGGGACTGCTGGGAAAATGTGCAGACCCTGGGACTTGCAAGGCGGCTGAGGACTGCTCCTTGCGACCGGCAAAAACATGGGGTATTCTGTGCTTGAAACCCCATTCTCACCCTGATTTGTGTAATCCGAAGAGAGAACATTTCTGACACTAACATACCCACCGAATACTGTTACTCCGTGTGCACAGGACACTCTGGTTAGGGTCTAACCATTAAAAGGCAAAAATGGGTCCTTCCAGATCACTTTAACCCTCCATTTTACAGGTGGGGAAACTGAGACCCAGAAAAGAAAAAGGACTGACCCGAGGTCACAGAGCTACTAATGGGACAATGGTGAGAATGGAGTGGAGCCTTTCTTTTGCCCCACCAGTAACCCACAAATTTGGCCTTCTTAGAAGGGTTGAGGGAGAGGACGGGCCACAAGAAAGCAGTTGAGCCTCTCTGCATTCTGCCAGTTGCCCCATTTTCTGAGTGGGAAAACACAAAAAGACTCAGATACATGCGTTTTAATGCCAGCTGGGGAAAAGACTTGGAGCCCAGGCGGAGGGAAAAGAAGAGAATTCCTCTCTGGAAATTCTTGCTCCTTAAGCCCCTAGGAAGTAGGGCAGGTCTTCTCCTGAATGCCTACCAACTCCATGCTTGGTGCCGGGGTTCAAATTCCACTTCTTTTCCTCCAGTGCTTAGGCACAGCCTTGGGGGAGTGGTGACCTGTTGGGGGTAAAAAGAGGACACAGAGGAACACTCTGCCTGGTTTCTCCCATCATCTCTGCAGGCAGAACCCACAAAGCATCTTAGCAAGTATGGTTTGGCATGTCTTCATGGTTCATACCTAGGGAGGTTGCGGAAACGGACTTGAGTGGAATGTTCTTTGTGTCTCTAAGAGCAGGAAACGTAAGAGCGGTCAAGAAGGACCCAGTGGGTCTTTGATCCCTTTTCACTCAGGGGTGGGGGGCTCTGACTCTCACTCGCAGGGAGGAAACCGAAGGTAACCTTGTGCCTAACTGGCTGAGAGCCAGCGGAATGCCGTCTTCCATCTCCAGCCTGGCTGCTCCGGGTCCAGCGCCGGGAAAAGCCACGTTAAAGGCTAGTTCCTTCTGAAAGACCTTGTTTCCTCTTCAGGATCTGGGCGATTATCCCTAAAGAACACTTCCTCAAGTCTGTTAACATCTAGCCCGTGGGAGAGGAAGGTGTTCCTCCTACGTGCTGACGGTCAGAGACGCTATCCAGTCCAACAACCTCACTTCACCGACGGGAGAGCTGGGGGACCTGACCAAGGCCACAGAGCCATCTGGGTGCTTACGGAAGGGCTTCTGTCTCTCTCTGGTCCCCGGCCACCTCACCCAGTGGCTCTCCCTGGGTGTTCAGAAAATGTGAGTTGAATTAAACTAGACCCGAGTCTTGTCATTCCCAGACAAGTACCTTGTCCTCTAAACCACTGGTTCTCAAACAGGGCCGTCTACGAGAATCACCTGAATCGCTTTCCAAAATCCTGACGTCTGGCTCCCACCTCCAGGGATTCTGATAGACATCTGTCTGGGTGGGGACTGGGCACCAGGACTTTCAACCCCCCCCCAGGTGATTCCCATGTACAAGCAGGACTGAGAACCACGGATCTAAATCGCGCTGCTTTACAAGAGTAAAGAAAGAACTGCTGGTCTCTCAAGCCATTGTTCCCAGTCTTCCCAGATGCGGGCGCCAAGAGTTTGTTTGGGTCAAGAGGGAAATGGAGAAGACCCTCAATTCACCCTTGGAAATGAGCTGCCCATCCCCCACCCTTGAAAGACACAGAAAAGGACAAGGTTTGGAGATCAAGTTAAATGTCCAATTTATTTTTATAACTTGAAACCAGAACAAACTTGGTTTTGAACAAGCGTACAAATGAAATGGCAGACACATGCTGAACTCAACATTGTGACATTAAGGGAAAAAAGAGGCCCAAAATCTTGTACAGAGAATAAAAGGAACAATAAATATTTTACTAAGCCATATTGAAATGACCTCCTGTCATCTCAACATTTTATCCATAATAAAAAAAAAAAGTGCCCGTTTCTTAAACAGAGCACGAATACAAGCAATAATAAATAGTTCCAAACTTGTAGTAAAAGACAGACCCTCCAAGTAAACAACAGAAGCTCATACGATAAGTAATAGAAAAGGTAATAAAAATATTTCGCCTTGCCAGTACAAATGCAAACAACTGAAATCAATGTAACTTTGCTTTGCAGGGTTGAGATACAAAGAGCACCAAAATCACGGGTTTGCCTGTGCGCAACAAAACCTTCGCTACGGACCGGGGTGCAAGGCTGACTTCCTTACTTTTCACATTTTGCTTAGAGTAGTTCAGCCTCCTCCTCTCCCCATGAAAGACCCTCTAATGGCAAGTGGCAGGTTCCAGTTTGGGGCAACTTTGAACAAAGTTGTGGCAGTATGGAAACCAGCCTGAGGTCGGCTGGGTCACCCAGGCTCGGGGCCTCTCTCACTGGGTCATCTGCTCCAATGCTGGCTTTTTAAACATGAAAGAGAAGCATAATGCTCTTTTCTCTGCAGTCGACAGAGACACAATCTTTGTGCTTTAGGATGGCTTAGTCCTGGCATTCTGGTGACTTTGTGGAAGCTGGTGAGGGCTGGCTAGCTTTCGCAACTATAGCAGGATCACCTTGGAGGTTCAAGTACCTTAACAGGGCGTCCGAAGGAAAGGGGCGGCCCCCGGGTCTTCGGGTCGGGCAGGTAGGAAACTGACATCTCAGCTTTCTCTCCCCTCCTCCCCCTTTCTGTTCCCTTTGCAAAGGTCGGTGGCAAGGAGGGAAGGGTGTACTGAACAGAAAAGCTCCCAGAAGAAAGATTTCTGCATTTGGTAAAGAATTGCCCCAAAAGATGCTTGGTTATACTTTCATAACCTGAAATAATGGTTTTACAGTTCCTGAAATAAAAAATGGCTTCCTGATATAGGTTTTTTTTTTTAAATGTATTATTCCCTCATCCAAAAAAACCACCACTTTATTATCTTAAAGCTACTTGGCTTTACAAAGAAAGAAAGAAAGAAAGAAAGAAAGAAAGAAAGAAAGAAAGAAAAAAAAGAAAGAAAGAAAGAAAAAAGAAAAAAAAGAAGAAGAAGAAGAAGAAGAAGAAGAAGAAGAAGAAGAAGAAGAAAGAAAGAAGAAAGAAAGAAAAAAAAAGAAAGAAAAAAAGAAAAGAGGGGAGGGTACAGAGAGGGAGAAAGAAAAGAAGTAAAGATGAAGAGGACAAAGTAAAGGACTGACAGAGGCTGGAGGATGGAGAGGAAACACAGAGGAAGGAGAGAGAGATATGGAAAGGCACCGAATTCATCCCAGGCCCTGGGCACTCGGAAACTGACGGAATGTAGGTTTCAGCGAGAAAAGCAGCAGAGCAGGTAAGAAAGACAACAGGCCAACACTCTCCATGGAATGAAAGGCCCTGGTTGTGACGGGGACTCCTTCCTGAAATCCAATTTGCGCTGGTCTCGACAGCAGCTCACGTCACCTGTGCCTAGCTGATTCACCAGCTCCTCTTATTACATCTTTTGTCTGTCTGTTTCATGTTTTCTCAAGGACTAAAGAAAGCTCGGTCTGCATTCCTTTCTGCTCTTAAGGGCGGGAGACGTGGTGACCGCCACAGTGGTGACAGTAGAGAAGGAAGATGCTCTCTCGCTCTCTCCTCTAACACCTGACATCTTACAGATGGCCTCTTACAGAACGAGAGGACTCTGTGAAATGTCACCGACATCTTTACAAAAACCGATTTCTCCACTCAACACGAATAAAGAATTTCCCATCCGGTCTGCTGTGGCCACACCAGGGAGCCTTGATGCAAGGTTCGGGCATTCGGAGAGAAGCCCTGCTCGAACAGTCCTTTGTATAGGCCAATTCCGACAAAAATATATACAACTAAAATGATTTGTGAACCAAAGCATTTAACGACTTCCTTTTGTTTCTTTTCCTCAAAGGTTGTCAAACAACCCTTTTTCTCCTGTACAATAGGACTAAACATACAAATTTTTTTTTGCAATATTTTATCCTGCCAAATTAAAAAAATATATTATGGCAGCCTGTTTGTTTTTGTTTTTTTTTTCTTTTTATTTCCAAATTCACTAACAAAAAGGTACATTAAATCCCTTTAAAAGGACAAGCTTACAGTTAAAAAATTACAAGCTCCAGTAAAAATACAGCAAGTGCCTACATCATATGAACCAACCAATATATCCATTCCAGAGGGGGCGGGGAGAGAAAAATAAGTAAAGGTCAGAAATGTGATTTTTTTTTTTCTGCAAAGCAATAACAATATTAAGCACTTTTTTTTTCTACATACTTTTTCTACATGGTGTAGCAATCCCCTTTTAATCCCCAAATACAAGTTTCTATACATTTTTTTTGAAATAAAAATTCAACACCCAAGGCAGAAAAGAATTTACTAAAACTCCGACTTTACAGTTACTGTGACAAGAACAAATTTATAGACCCACCATTTAAATTTTACTGCAACATTTTCAAGGAAAAGAAAAGGGTTTTTTTTTCTTGTTTTGTAAAATGCCCAGGCATTCTCGATTATTACAAATACTGGTCCACTTGTACAGTAATCAAGAAATTTTAATATATATAATATATACTAAAACCCCGTCACCAAAAAGAAAACAATATACACGCAGCCACTGTGGCATTTTTTTTATAACCTAGTAAGCAAACTTGGAAAAAAAATGATCGCTCCAACACACATACACACAATTTTTTTTTTACCCTTGTATGTATCCAATACTGTAAACGTATTTTTAAGACAGAGTGCACTAAATTTAACTTTAGAAAAAAAATTAGCCGTTGTTCCTGAATTGTTTTTGTTTTGTTTTTTCATTCAACGATATCAACGTGTAACTTGTGTCACTTGAGTTTTAATTCAGCAGTAAATCACTTCCACGCCAAATCTAAGCAGCGTTGTCCCGCAAACAAAGGGGGCTGAGGATAATTCAGCTAAGGATGTCCACGGTTGTGCTGGGCTTATCTCTTCATTTGATTGGGTCTGACGGCATTTTCATGTCCTCTATCTTCAACCAGGATTTTTTTTTAATTTAATTAAAAGTAAATGTGGCTTTGTTTGTGTCTAAAGAATGTACTTTCCTTGTTTTACTCTTTTAAAAAGTCTTTTCATTTCAAAAAAAGAAAAAAGTTTTGCATTTGTCTCAAGAGACTCAAATAGGAAGATCAGTTTCCAAGGCACTCACATCAAATTGGATGGCAGTAGAGAGACCGTCCAATAAATTATTTTATTTCGTTCTTTATAGTGCCAGTATTGTGAATGCCAAGCTTAGCAACACTGACACTCAATCTCAGCCGTCCCTTACGGGTTAACCCACCTCTGGGCCAAAGAGAAGAATAGGCTGCAATTTCTTGTTTAGAAGCCGTTTAATTTAAATGCAAACAAAAGCTTTAAAGTGCGGGTCAACAGAATTCAAATGTCTAATCTGAACAGTCCAATGTTTAGTACCTTCAACCTAATGGGATAGAAAGAAAAAAAAAAGGCAAGTAGCGCTGGGCACCTTCAGATGGAACTCTTTCCCTGCTTTTCCAGTAAAAGGGAACAGAAATTCGCAAGATTCTCCCGCCTGTCCGTACAATGTCATCAGTGTGCATTAAATGAGAGAATACTACCTTCTCTCAGTTCACCTCATCGGGGCACTTGTCTGCTTGACACACGGTCAATTATCACTGGTAGCAACATGCGACTCGGGATTTCTGTGGTGGGGGGTGATGAAAAGAGAGAGAGAGAGAAGCCGTCAGGCCAGAAGAAGCCTGAAAGAACACCGCTGGTTCCTTCCTTTCGGTGTCACTGCAGGTCACCACCACCTACCCAAAAAAGGACCCTCGGCCCGTTTTATTTAAGACGAGGTATTTAAGCCTCGTCTACAGCAAAGAGCAAAGACGGCATCCCAGGGCACGCGGACACTCCAAGAAAAGGTCCGGACCTGTTGGTGACGCACAACTGTAGCTCTCGGGCCATCTCCCTGGCAGCTCTCAAAAACTCCTATTTCTCTGGCAGTGCTGAGTTTTCCGGGGGAGGAGGGCCCTCCGACTCTCCCCCACCCCGAAAACGTTTCCTTAGGTAAGTAAAGGTTGAAACCAACACAGGAAAGGCCTCTGTTACTCAGGACATCATCAGTGCTGCATGTCAATTCCAATTCTGAAACAAAGTGCTACAACTTTAAAGATTGTTATCCGCTGTACATCCACCCCTCCCCCCCCAAAAAAACAGCATGCCACTTTTTATTTCAGGACCAAAGGGGAAAAAAAAAAAGGAATTAAAAAAAAAGTAAACAACTTTAAAAGTCATTTAAGTGTTGGCTTCTTCACAAGAAATTACACATGCTTAGCTTAAATCTCAAAAAAGCAGCGCCCTCCCCCCCAAATTATAATTTAAAAGATAAGCTTCCCTTCTACATCGCTTGGGAGTCATTGCTCAGGCTACTACTGGGTTAAAAACAAAACAAAAACAAAAAAATAAAAAATTTAAAAAAACAAAACGAAGAAGGGATGGATACCCAACAAAATCTCTTAAAAGAATTTAAACAGAAAGAATAATAATAAAAAGTATCTGCACATGCCAAAAAAATTACAAAACCCAATAAATACAGAAATTATTGCACAGTTAAAAGGCTCCACAATTTTTACTGCCTCAATCGACCCTCGGGTTTCCATAGGACTTCGTAGACACAGGTTAGGTTGGAGGGCCGCCTCCCTCGGGCCCCGGGGACCGCGCGGGGGGACGAAGTGGCGCAGACGCGGAGGCGAGTGTCAGGTCAGCATTCTGTCGGTTGGCAACGGTTCCACTGTACAGGTGCGGGGCGCCGGGGCCCGCGCGCTTAGCTCCTCTCGGCCTGCTCGATTTTGACGTCGTTAGTCAGCAAGTGCTCGCCGTGCCACTTTTTCATGTGTTTCTCCAGGGTGCTGTAGACGCTGAAGGGCATCTGGCAGATGTCGCAGCGGTACACCTCCTTGCCGATCTGCCCGTGCGTCTTCATGTGGCGCGTGAGCTTGCTGCTCTGCGCGCACGCGTAGTTGCACAGCTCGCACTTGTAAGGCCGCTCGCCGGTGTGGCTCCGCCGGTGCACCGTCAGGTTGCTGCAGTTCTTGAACACCTTGCCGCAGTACTCGCACGTGTCGCTGCGCCGGCCCTCCTTGGAGCTCGGCCGCCCGGGGCCCGGGCCGCCCAGGTGCGGCGTGCTGCCCCCGCTGGCCGTGCCGCTGCGGCCCGACAGGCCGCCGTCCAGCAGGTCCCCGGGCGGCGTGGAGAAGCGCAGGCTGCCGTTCTCGGACGAGTGCTCGGACGACGTGGCGAAGGGCGACTGGCGCGCGTCCGTGAAGCCCAGGAAGGGGTCCTTCATGAAGTGCCGCGACGCCGCGTAGCCCACGAGCCACTGCGAGTACACGTTCTCGGACGGGATGAGCGCGGCGGGCGGCAGCTCCAGGTCCTTCTCCACCTTGATGCGCTTGGCCGCGCTGTTGAGCCCGGGGCTGGGCAGCGGCGCCGGCTTGCGCGGGAAGAGGCCCGGGAAGGGCTCGGCGCCCGGCGCGAAGCCGCCGCCGCGCCCGTTCACCGCGCCACCCGGGCCTGTGTCCCCGCAGCCGCCCGCGTCGTCGTCGTCGCCCGCGTCGCCGCCTCCCGGCGCGCGCTTCAGGAAGGCGCCCCGCTTGGGCTTGTCGGCCAGCAGCTCGCCGTACTGCGGCAGCGCGCCCAGCCCCACGTTCTCCATGACCTTGCCCAGCACCAGCGCCTTCTCGTCGGCCAGCGCCTTGGCCGCGCCACCCACGCCGCCCGCGCCCGCCACCCCGGCCACCCCGCCGCCGCCGTTCTCGCGGTTGCGGCTCAGCTCCGAGTCCATGCTGAAGCTCGACTCGGGCCGGCTCTCGTTCTCCAGCAGCAGCTCCTCCTCTTCCTCTTCCTCCTCCTCGTCCTCCTCCTCGGGCTCGTGGCCCAGCGACGGGTCGCTCTCGTGGTGGCGGAAGTCGCCGTCGGCCGCCTTGAGGCCCTCGCCGGCCAGCTCGCTGGTGCCGGGCTCCGGGGAGCTGGCGGCCGAGAGGCCGTCGTCAGAGCGGCCGGCCAGCGAGCCGGCCTTGTGCATGTGCGTCTTCATGTGGCGCTTGAGCTTGCTCGCCTGCGAGCACGCGTGGTCGCACAGCTGGCACTTGTAGGGCTTCTCACCCGTGTGGCTGCGCCGGTGCACGATGAGATTGCTCTGGAACTTGAACGTCTTGCCGCAGAACTCGCACGACTTGCTCTTGGCGGGCGGCTGCGGGGGCGGCGTGCCGCCGGGGGGCATGGGCGGCAGCGGCGGCGTGCTCAGGAACGGGGACTTGGGGCTGGGCTGGAAGGGGTTCAGGAGCCGGTGCATAGGGTTGCCGCGGCCCGGCGACACGGGCGGCGGCGTGGAGCTGTTGCCCGCCAGCTCGCGGAGCCGCCGCGAGAAGTCCATGGCGGGCGAGTCGATGGCCATGGGGTTGAGGCGCATGACTCGGTCAAAGGCACTGGGGTGCTGGGCGACGAGCCCCATCTCCTCCGCACTGAGGCGGTGCGGGTCCAGGTGGTGGCGCGGCGGCGGGCTGAAGAGGGGCGGCGTGCCGGGCAGGCGGCCCTCGCCGAAGCCCGGGTGGTCCCGCAGGATGGGGCCCGTCATGCGCAGCAGGTTGAAGGGGTTGCTGTCGCCCAGGAAATTCATGAGCGGGGACTGGGCCACGGCCTCGGGTCCGAGCGGCGGCGGGATGGTGAGCCGCGGCGTGAGCGAGCTGCTGGCCGGCCCGGGCTCCAGGTAGATGCGGAAGCCGTGCGTGTTCTGCGCGTGCTGCAGCAGGAACCACGCGCTGTTGAAGGGCTGCTTGCATGTTGTGCAAATGTAGCTGGAAGGCTCATCTTTACCTGGGGAGACACACGGACAGAAAGGCAGAGAGCGCGTGAGAAGCAGACCGGGCGCGCGCACCGCGGGGCCACTGACCTGGAGACGCACGGGGGGAATGAAGCCAGTGCTGGATCCGCGCGGCTCTGGAAGGCGGCTGCGGGGCCCCTTCGGAGCGGGCCTGCCGGCGATGTGTCGGACCCTCCGGCCAAGACCCGACCCCACTGGAGGGCTGAAGAAGCCCGGCAGGGCCCTGATCGGCCACACGACCTCAGCAAGCACCCCCAATTCCTAGGCCTCGGCTTGCTCCCCTAAAGAAACGTTCCTCTTACCCCATTATCTCCGAAGCCAAACGAGGCCGTGTTGTGAGAATGCCTGAAATCAATGATAAAACAGCCGGGACACCCACAACCATGACAGACCAGGGTTTGTCAACCAAGGCACTACTGACATTTGGACCAGTATGACTGGGGGTGCGGGTGGGGGTGGGGGAGGTCCTGTGCATTGTAGAAAGTTCAGCAGCATCCCCGGCCTCTACCACTACAAGCCAGTCATACTCCCTCCTCCAGTTATGAGGGTCTCAAATCCCTCCAGGCCCCACAAGATGGGGGGGGAGAGGCCGGGGGAAATAGCGCTGCTCGCTGCTCTCCTTCACCTTGAGAACCAATTAGGCCATATTTGATCCAAGGGGGTTCTAAAAAACACAAGTCAAGCTCAATTGCCCAGCAAACTTTTTAAAAGAGAAATGGCTGATACCTCTGTGTCATCTGGGATTTCAGCTATAGGAAATTCTGGGGTTTCATACACCAGCACACATGCACAAAGCACCATCAAATTTACACACGAATACACAGAAACAGAAGGAATTTAGCATGTTAGGAAGCTCACTGCCCCCCCCCCCCCATTCTCCCTGAGGCCTCACACACACCCCTAACCACCTCTCGGAATCCGGCCTCCATAGGCCCCTGGCAGGGGAGAGGCAGGCAGCCATGGCGTACGTGAAGTCCTCGGCGGGAAGGCGAACTGAATGCGAGAATGTCAGATCTGATGGGGTGGTCAGGATGGATGGTGGCAAGTGTGGATCTGTTACATACTGGCTCTGGTGACATCGGGAGCAAATCTTAGTGGACACTTGTGGCACTGAGCCAAAAATGTTACTGTCTTTGTCCATCATTGGAGTGGTTATAAAACGGAGGTTGAACGTTTCATCCAGAAGGTGTCTTGTGGCCGCCCTCCTCCACCTCTGGGGGCAGCCTACTGCTTTTCCAGTCTGACTCTCTCCTGATGCTTTCTAAAAGGGGCAGGTGCGGGCAGGCCCTGCTTTCTACCTCGAGATTCGCTGGCTAGCCGGGGCGGGAACAGGGAACAAGACATCACAGCCTCGGTCTTCAACAACCCCTTTTGTTCTTTCAAACTTTCCTGTACCTGGAAGGTTTTAACGCTGACAAAGTATGGTAGCCGCAGACTCCCTGGTGAGGCCAAAGCTGCAAATTAATTTCCAGACCCCAAATCAGTAAGGTGACCTGAGAACACAGCAGGGTGCAGAGTGGCGAAGACCCCCCCCCCATCTCAGCCTTTCCCCAAAGACCTTTCGAAATCCCGCGCGGAGATTTATTTTTTGTTTTCAGCACACGAGTTATGTTTTCAGGGGGCTTCACACTTAGCTGTAAAAACCAAGTCACTGAAAGACCCCATGCCCTGTCCTCCACAGGCTCGGATGGACAGCTTCAGAGGACAGAGACCTCCCCGCCCCACGCAGTGCGCGTGGTGTCACAGAAAGGGGCCGGCCTGTCTGGCGGGCAAGGTGGGCGTCCGCCCAGACCCCCACACCAACTGGGCCAGAACACCCACCACTGGAAACCAAGACGTGCTTCAGGAGTGTGGTGCCCCACAGCGATCAGTTCGCTCTCGGCTCCTATTCTGCGTCTGCGTGTTTGGTGGTAGGGAGACCCACGGGGAGGGGGAAGGACAGAGAGGAGAAAGAATCCTGAGATTTGGCTTCACTCTGCGCTTGCAGACACTTCCAGGGGAACTTCTGAGGCCATTTTCTTTCTCCAGTGTACCCAGTCCATCTGGACAATTCAGTTCCCCAGGCTGGAGTCCCCGAGGAGAATTTTCCCCACCTGGAAAACAACAGGGAGGCCTTCCAAGGCCCTGGGCCGCCATGTTTCTCATGGGGCGCCCGCCATATGGCGGTGCCCACCCTGGGCCTTCCCTTCCGGCATGCCCTTAGCTGGCAGAGAACACCACCTCCTGCCCTAGCTTATTAGTTAATGTACTTGGGAGAACAGAGCCCTCACGAGAGAGCCGGCCAGAAGCCACAATATTTAGTACTCCTCCTCACACCCTCTTGGAGAGCAAGGCAGAATAAATACGTAATAAATAACAAGAAGATAAATAAAATGTCCCTTTCTGACACAGGAGCTAATAACACAAATGAAGTGCCACATCCCACAAGGTCATAGATCTTCAAATTAAAGACTGTTTCTGTACCCTTCACCTTGGCTTTCGGAAACTCTAATTAATCGATTTATGGTACACAGCTGCTCTGTTTCTTCATTTTTTAAGTGGGACCACCCCCTTCTCCCAGTCTCTTTGCTCATCATCTTCATCTCCTTGGGCTTCAGCTCCAGAGCATTTCCTGTTTCTTGTTCTGACGGCCACATATTTTCTAGAAAGTTCTAATGCAGGTGAGGAATGCGGTTATCAGAAGAAAATGCAGAATTCCCCGGCAGGCCAGGAATAAAGACTGCTCTTCAGCCGAAATGGCCGATTAAAACATTTTTTTAACTCAACATGGCAGCTGCTGGGAAGCATGTAGTTACATGTTCTAAAGAGCTCAGATGTTTCCACTTCTTGCTTTAAAAAAAAAAGGAAAAAAGGAAAAAATTTTAAAAAGACACTTCTAAAACTCTGGAGCAGCCAAGAGAGGAAGTTACCTGTCCGTAATTCACCACCAGGTGGGGAAGAGCTACGTGTCCATCAAATCGGATCTCAGGGCCCCTGTTCATGCCGGGGTGAACTCTTTCTTTTCCCGCAGCCCTGAACCCCTTTGGTTCCCTGACTTCCCTCCGCACGATGGCAAGATGCACTGCAGGCGATGGCCTTCCCAGGATCTGACAGCTTCTGACTTTTTTTAAAATCTCGCAGCCCTCAAAGGCCCTCCCCAGACAGCTCTTTCCACTATCCCCCAGCTTTTTTTTTTTTTTCTTAATAAAATGTTCATTTCCATATTGCCACTTCATGGTTCTCTCTTGCCTAGAAGTAGCCTTGAGCAGTAGGGCTGCTCACTTTTAACAAGTGAGCAACGTCGCAAGTCTTCGAAGAGCCACTCAGAACATTTTTCTATTCAAAACTCACTAAATATTTTACACTCGCAGCATACCAGTCCTGGACAGCTCATTTTTAAACACGATGGAAGACCCTTGGCAAGAGGGATGGCCCCCTCCCAGTCCCAGGCCCAGAGGTCATCCCCACCTCAAGCTCAGGGCCACGTGCCCCGAGGTGAGCTGGAGGTTCCACGAGGCGACCACTTTGCCAGCGGCCCAGACAGGGTCCACGTCCCACCACAATGCCAGCATGGCTGCTGGGGCTCCGCGTGATAGGCGGATGCCTAGATTATTCTGAAGCGACGTACTCAGCAACACGAAACGCGGCCTACAGACCTAGAAATGTCAGCTGCACTTCGATCATGCAGTCAGGCTTGGCGACTCAGAACCCAGGGCCCGTGTCTGTCCTTGCTTGCTTGCTTCCTTCCTCAGACACTTTGACTCTCGGTTCGCAGGACCCCAGACTGGATCTTCTCTGCTCTACTGGCTCTTTAGAGCAGTCCTTATGATTTTCTCAACCTGGAAACCCTCCCTGCCGTCTCTAGGTGACGGGGGCCTGGGTGACGGCCTGGGGTCCTACCTCTGCCTTGACATTCCCAGCACGGTGAAGTCACTCAAACCACAACCTCTTTGAGCCTCGATTTCCACATCAGTAGAATGGGACTAAGGTACCTGCCTCCACAAAGAGGGCTGGGGGTACCCAGTGAGATCCTGTCTGGGGACACCCTGTGTAAAGCGAGCACCACGCTGCAGACGGTGTGAGTGGGGCTTTGTAGTTTCTGTGTGTCCTTGAACCTGGCGGTGCCTGTTTCAGGGGTGCCCCTCTATGTAAGTCTGGCTGTGATAAAACCCGCCAGGAATTTAATGCAGCCTGCCTCACGCATGAGAGGTTCCAGGGAAGTGAAAACTTGCACATGGTGAGGAAACATCATTTCTTACGGGGACGCTTGGGGACCGACCGGCAACTGGACCCTCCTACAATGGATTGAGAGCCTCCCTCCGCTGCGAAGGTTGTTGTTCCTTTTTTTTTTTTTATAATGAGCATTTAAATAATTGTTCCTTCTTATTATGCCGGTTACTCTAATAATACCAATAAAGGTATCAGGGATGTTCAATAAAAAAAACACCTTTAATTGAGTAATTATTCAATGAAAAGGCCACAGCTGAGCGAGCTCATTTAACAGGTCTCTCCAAAGGCCACTGACGCCCCGTGGAACGGCACTGGCGCCTGCGGGGGACGCTGCTCGGAGGAGCAGCAAGGATGCCCCCTGCCCCCAGCTCACACAGGGCCACAGGTGAGATCCTGACCGGGCCGTTCTCCAAAGCTGGAGGCAAAATTAGAATCCAGGCCCTCGGACGCTGATGGAAGAACCGGGTTACGGCTTCACACAGCCCTTCGCAGTTTGCAGAGCGCTCTGCCGCTGGGTTAGCGTTTTGGCCAGCGTTAGCGCCTTTCGTCGTTACTCACCCTGCCTCCGAGCAAGGTCAGGCGAGGGCTGTATCCCTGCCCGCTGGCCAGCGGGCCATAAAGCTCAGGACAGCAAGTGGAGGGAGCCCCACAGCCAGCAGGGAGAGGGCCGTGGCCCACTCAGGCTTCCCGACCCTGGGCTCACTCCCCGCCCACTCTCCAGCGCTCAGCACCACCTGAGGGACTGATCCTTCCCGCTACACTCGTCAGGGCCTGTTTTACAATGAAAATGGCCAAGAAAGAGGTTCTCCGGCCACGCTGTGTGCCCCTTCGGTGAAGGGCACCGATTATCCTTTCATGGAACCCAAGTGAGGCCACCGCAGGCCTGGCCCCTGTAGGGAGACGTTTCACAAAGCAAGTAAGCCCATGGTGGGGGGGGGGGTGTGGAGCACAACAGGACCCAGGACCCAGATGCAGGGGCAGGATGCTGGATTCCAGGGTCCCCTGTGCCCCAAGAGAGGGCTTGGTTCACTGGCCAGCCACCCAGTCCAGCTCCCAAATCTGTAACTGCTAACAATATTGTCTCCACTGTTCCGAAACGATAGTAACTATTATCATTATTATCCCTTGGATGTGTAGACCCCTTGTTAGTTGAACACTCATCTCCCCTTTCATGATCCCGGAAAGAAAATGTCAGCTGGCCACCTCGGCAGTTTTTGTAGGTTTTGTGTTTCTATTATTTCTGAGCGTGGCCGTCTAGGACATCTATAACCACCCCTGCTTGTTCTGAAGGTACGCCGTCAAACCTCAGCCCCTCTCCAAGCTGCGCTATGGGAATACTCACGACAGCAGTAACCACAGCCCGTCACTGAATCCTTACACAGGCCTGTCCACAGCTAAGTAGAGCTGACCTTGCCCGAGGCTCCACACCAGCCCTGAAATAAGAACGGTCACTGGCCCCATTTCACGGAGGAGAACACTGAGGTCTGGAAGAGGCAAGGCGGTTTGCCTGAGGCCCCGCAGCCGGCTGCGCTCTTGAGCCCTGTGCTGACTGATAAAAGCCCGGTCAAGAGAGAAACGTGTACAGACTTGGGGCTCCCAGGCCAAGGCACCTGGGCATGGCAACGAGGAGGCCCTGCCTCAGTACCTTACCTTTCGTTCCAGCCCATGTGCTAACCAGGAAGTGGAGATGGGCTGCTTTGGGCCAGGACTACGGTAACTCGGTGAAATCATGCTGATTACATCTCATAGAAAAGTAAGAGATGCGCTTTGTTGGTGCTGGGAGGGGGGGGGCGTGATCTACCACTCCTGTGTGGTCTCCCTGGGGCTCAGCCAGCCTCTGCCTCACGGAGCCCACGCCCCTCCACCACTGCCCGTGGCAGACGTGGCCAATCCGCACTCTCCCTCCAGGCCTTGGAATCCTCTAGATCCTTATTACCACACAGAGCGTGCCTCTGCCCTCCGTGGATCCCAGGGCACAGAAGCCCGGTAAATGGCGGCCCAGGTGAGACGGGGCTGAATTAACCAGGTGGCGGTATGTGTCCTGCTGGGAGCAAAGACCCCACTGGCCCTTCCTTTGTTCGGTGCACAGACAGGAGCTGGGCACCCTGGGCATCCGCCAGTACTCGCCCTAGATGAACAGAGCTCACGCTGCAGGGGGGAATGAACACCTGGCGCCCCTCTGAATCATCTGATGCAACGTATGAGCACAGCTAGGTAGGCAGCCGGGGTGCCAGCAGAGAGAAGGCGGCACGGGCTTGGAGGAACTGGGCTTAGAGCCTGTGCCATGGTGCGCTCGTCTGCACGGCCCCCTTTAGTCCTCATGATAACTACACACCGTGAGGACCACTGACAGGAGCCGTAAAGGAGGCTCGGGGAACTTAAGCGAGTTGCTCAAGGCCACCTTATTGGCCCTGGGTTATCGATTTAAAATTCATCATCCAGGCTAGATTCCAAGCTCCCTGAGGACAGGGACCGAGCTAGCCTTGGCCACTGCTGTGACTGTGGCCACCCACACAGGGACTAATGTGCACGTGCTTCAGAACTGTGGGTGACCTGCGAAAACCTGTGTCCTCACGGCCAGCACTGCTGACCACATCGTCACCTGGACGAAGGTGTCCACCCGGGTCTGGGTGACCCCGCCTGGCCCCACAGGGCTCAGCTCAGCATTCAGCTAGTACACCCCTTCCTGGGCGCGCCGGGCACAGGCCCCACCCAACACGCCCACGCCTCTCAGCCGCAGCACCTACCACCCAGGCAGGCCAGGATCCCAGGGGACTCCGAACAGAAGCTGGACACTAGGCCTCAGCCACCGCCCCGCCCCACTATAAGCCAGCGTCAGCAGGGCGGGCGGGCACCCCCCCCCCATCTTCCCATACCACAGGGCTGACGGCCCCGCTGCCCAGGGGAAGTGCGAGGCACTCAGCCGTCACTCACCGTCCCGGCCCTCTCCTTGGGGCCACGTGTTTGCACACAGGCTGGCACCTGCCGTTTCCTGCGCCCAGATTACCTGCCTTTCCTTCTCTGCCTGAGAAATGTCTTTTCAGACCCAGCACCACCGCCGCTGTATTCCCCGGGCATTTCGGGAATGCTACTTGATACTGATCACACGTACTATCATAATCTGTCCTTGACCTTGGCGTGTTCACTCGTATGCAATGCGATCTGCACGTGCCAATGCTGGACTTGTGCTCTCGGGCAGATGCTCACAGCAACTCTGGAAAGTGGGTTTTAATCCAGACTTTATATAAAAAAGAAATGAAGTCTCATCACAGCTAAATGTGGGACCCAAGGTCACATGACTTCTGGATCACAGAAGCCAGATTCACACAGGGTCTGAGCCCGGGGCCTGTGCTGCGTCCAGACACACAGCTGGTGACTGCAGACTCCACTATCATGGGCCTGGGCAGGGGCACGGAGCAGGCACACAGACCACTCCAGCCGCACCCATGACCACCAGCAAGCTGCAGGCTTCATGCAGGAAATGCCGTGTGCGGCTCGCTGAGAACAGAGACCTTACACAGGTGGGAAAAGTCCGCTCCGCCTCACAGTGTCTGGGGACAGGCCACGGATCCTGCCAGCATCCCTGTGGCGGACGTACACTGTGTGCTTCATAGGCCTGGAGTTCACCAGGGCTGGGAGACCGGGCCTCCAGCCTCCCCACAGCCTCCAACTCAAGCCTCCAACGTTCCCCTAGGCAGCCAGGTGCACAAAAACACCACCGGATCTTGCTTTGAGCAAAAGAAGCACAGCTGAGAAGTGAGTGAACCCAAGGAAACCTAACTGTGTCCCAAATGTTCCAGGGACAAGCCCTTCTCATTCATTCATCCATTCATTCATTCATTCACCTCTATTCAGTCATTCAGGCAGGCAGAGTCAGAGGGATCGGCCATGACCCCACCCCTCCAGGCGGCCGCAGGTAGGGGCTGAGGAGCAGGGGTGGGTGAGTGGACACCAAGGATCCTGAGGCAGAGCGGAGCCTGCTGAGGAACCTCAGAGCACCCGGCGAGGAGGCAGGCCGGCAGGAACACGGCACGGACGGGAGTGCCAGCCGGACGCGGGGAGAAGACGAGGCTGGAAGGCCCTGCACTCACACCCTCAGGGCGCCACAGAAGAGAAAGGCCCGGGAGGGGAAATGGGAGACACAGCCGGGGAGGGACGTGCCTGCCAGGGCTTGCACAGGCACCCGCTCGTCATGCAGGGCTGTCCTCACTCGCCCACACTCACCGTCCAAACCCAGGGCTAAATATTAAACGTGGAGAAGAGGGGCTGCTCTCAGGTGTCCTTATCCTTCTTTTAAGGAAGCCAAGGGGTGCATCAGGACAGTACCCAATTCACACTACATCTGGCACCCCAGCAACCGCACTGTGGTAGCAAAAGATGAACAGATCTATCCAATACCAGGTAGTCCTTTGCTCCGCCCCCTTCCTTGGCCCTACGACACAGAAACACCTGCTGGGCGCCAGGCCCTGGGCTGAGTGGAGGGACACAGCGATGAACGTCTGCCCGCAAGGAGCCTGCAGACAAGGGCAGGCGCTAATGAGTCCACACGTGTCTAGGACGGCTTCAGGCCGCGAGGGCACTAGGAGAGGCTGTGACCTGAGGCACAGCATCCAGAGGACGGAGAGACGGCCAGTGTGGGAGGGTCAGGAAGACCTCTCTGGGGAGGAGCTCCTGGAGCTGAATGCAGAAGGAAGAAGGCGTCTGTGGTGCAAAGAAAGGAAAAAAGAGGGTGCCCGGCAGAGGAAACTGCATACACAGAGGCATGGAAATGGGACCCCAGATTCACAGAGGCAAGGAAAAGGATGTGGGACCGAAAGGGGGGTTTCAGATCAATCTGAGGAGGCTCTGAAAACACAAAGAAACGGAGCCGGATACAGATCAAATTCCATTGCTCTCAATTCCATCACAGTGAAAACTCCAATATATTTTTTTTTAAATATGAAGATTTTCAAACCCACACTCAAGGCCTACCTGAGTCAAAAACTGTTCCATGCAACAAAATGTCAGTACAACCAAAGGATGAAGGGGAACCCCTTGAAGGGCTCTTTTTGAGACCAGATCCACACTTTCCAAACTGTGAAACCATAAGATATAAAGAAATGAAACCGGGAGTAGGGGTGGGGGTGGGGGGGGCCTGGAAAATACAAAGAGGACATTTAAAATCCAGTCTATGAGGCTCACTAGCCTATAAGGTGGCTTCTAAATCGCTCTCTCCAGCAGGAGTTCTACTATCCCAGCAAGGTTCTCATCTGAAGCCCTAGGCCTGTGAGCCAGCGTCAGGAACAGGGTGGTCCAGGTTCTCAGTGGAACAAAGGAGTGTTAGAACTGAACTGCAGCTGCAGGCACTATGCACCCCAGATTTCCCCAGACAGTCTCGATTTCAACTGCTCGATTCTGTGGTCAGACCAGGTGTGCAGTTCAGGCTCAGGAAACAGCCACCCAGCCCCGAAACAAAGCAATATTGCTGACCGCGGGGGCATCTCGGGGAAGGGTGAGAACGGTGGTGTTTGCTAGTAAGATGGAAGAGCCGGAGGCAGGACACACGGAGTGATTTTGTATGTGGCAACTCACTCATGGCATTCTCGAAAATTCCTCAAGATCATCTTTACAGAGCTTCCCCCCCTTTACATAACGCAAATCAGCTGGAAATAGTACGTCTTCCCCAAAATAGATGAATGCGTCGTCAGATTCCCTTGAAATCTTTCTGTAGGCTTCTCTGAAAACGACCTACAACAGTGGGTTCTGGTGGGCTGAGACTTATTTTGGTGGTTTTGCCCCCCCAGCCCCCCCACTATATGAGGTCTTCTGAAAGTACTGTAGCACCCCGGGGACGGGAATTTAGCAGAGAATGTGAAGGGGAAGCATGAAGCAAATCCTCCTTATCATTTAATGGAAAAATAGAGTGAATTAAGAAATAAACAGGTAAAAAAAACAACAACTCAAGGCGTGAGCTGCCAGTGTGTGTGAGCCGGTGTGTGCGAGAGCCGGTGTGTGCGGGCGTGTGCACACCTCGTGGGTATCTTCACGCACGCGTTCTGGCTGACACAGGAAGTCTCTCTTCTCCATTATTCATGACTTCCTTCACAAGGCAGGAATAAGGCTTCCTTCCTTTCCTTAAATCCACAAAAATCTCCACATTCCACCCCAAGAAGTATTGCAGGGGCAGTAAATCTCGTTTTAATGGAGGGTGCGTTTAGCTCTGAGGAGATAATTGACGTTACGGAGAGCCCCGACGCCGAGTTATATAGCTTAGCTAATGCAAAGGGGACTCATTACCCACACACTGCAAACAAGTAGTAATATATGTATACTGTTCAGAGTGGCGTTATAGCCAAAGTGCTCCGGTCCGCAGGGATTGATAAAACACAAGAAAACAGCAGACATGCACTTGTAAATTTGTCTCATTTGTCTCTGAAGTTAAAGGTTATTCCCTTGTTCTGAATTTGTAATAAAAACATGCTAGCCCAAGGTTTGTGGAGGATGTTTGAATATTTAAATTGTGTATAATGACAGGCAATTATAGGATGAAAACTGGACCGTGTGAATGGGGGGGGCACTGTCTGGATCACCAAGTGTTTTCCCACCAACGAGTCATCTGTCTTTAACGTGCCACCCCTCCCCCTCCTGGAGGGCTGCGGGGACCGTTACCAGGTCCCACGGCCACCAACCAGCAACCAGCCAAGCTGGGGTTTGCTCGGGTGGATGTGTTCCTCCCCTTCTCTTTTTCTTCTTTTAGTTTTGTTTTCTTCACTATGCACGGCACATCTCTCCAACCACAGGCGGAGACCAAGGCCACGGCCCCTGGAGGACGACCCACCGCACGTCCGTCCTTCCGTAGCCCGTAGCCGGTCAGCGCTTTCTCGTGGCTGGAGGCAAGGGCCGGGCGTGGAGAGGGGCCTGCCAGCAGACTGCGAAGATCCCCCCGCCCCTGAATGGGATGCCCATCGCCCCAACACCCTCCCTGGAGGAGAGCGGGGTGGGGCTGGCGGGGAGCCCCCCTACAGTGGCGCGCCCGGGGTGGCTCCGTGGCAGCGCCGTGGCACCCTGGCTGGAGCCAAGGTGCCCGCCTGGCCCCGTCCAGGTTAACCAACTGCAGTGTTTGAGTTACTCCAGCCAGCTTGTCACCGAGCACAAAAGTCATCAGCGAGTGAATGTTCTTTTCTGCACCACAATTAAGACGAATCAATACGACGTGCCACAAATGGTATTTTACTCTCAATAAGAACTCGAGCTGAGTTTATTCAGAATATTTTAGCGCTTCCCCGGGGGATTTTGGGCCGACGCAGATGGCAAATAAAGTACTCAGCCTAAGGCTACAGCACATTATGGTAATTCTAATGTCAGATGTACTTTAATATACAGCTCTATTTAATCACCCCATTATTTCACATTTCCATATGAAAAACCTGAGGCACTTCTGCAGCGCTTTGCCTCTGCCACGGTGCCAGCTTCCTCCAACCCGCCGGCAGCCGGGAGATGGTCATCCTCGCCAGGCACAGCTCGGTGTCGAAGTTTCCGGGTGCTCCGTGTGCAGCCAAGCTGCCAGGCGTGATCAGAAAATGGGAGGATTCAGAGACGTACCAAATGCCACAGAGGTTATGGAAACGCCAGACCGAGCACTTCCACCTCGCTCATGCACAGTTTCTCTCTCTCTCTCCCTTTCTCTCTCTCTCTCTCTCTCTCTCTCACACACACACACACACACACACACACACACGCGCGCGCGACGGGGAGACAATTACATGCATGCCTTCAACACTGCCCCTCTCCAAACACCAGCAGCCTCAGCATGGTGGCTGGGCAGCCCAATGGCTGGATCCAACCATGGCTCGGGGCTGGTGGAGATGTGGCTCCTGCCCTTGGCCTGCAGCGCCCATGCCAGCAGGATCTCACAGCACTGCTCCCCCCTGCCTACCCCCACAAAGGGCACACGAAAGCAGCAGCAATGCCAAGGGGCAGGGGAGCTGTGCTGGTGATGACAAAGGACATGGGCAGAGCAAGTGGGGGGGACGGGGGGAGGCAGGGGAGCTGCAGCCCAAACTGCCTGTACATTCTGGAGCCAGGAGGCCCCCAGGATGGTGCTGTCAGGTTTGCACTGGAGAACCTGAAGCCGAGAAGCCCAGGCCCCAGGGGAGGTGCAGTCCTGTGAATTCCAAATGGCTCTTGCACCTCCAGGCTGGCTCTGCTGGCCAGCTGGCGGAGAGAAGCCAGCGGAAGCCTGGGTTTTGGCTGAGCCCAGGAAATCACTCTCTTGCGGTCACACGCATACTTGGCCACGCGGCGTTGCAAGGAAGCCCGGCACAAAACCCGCCGACCACCCAGTTCTAGATTCGAGAAATCTAGAGGAGTCTGCTGATGGATGAAATGACACCTGGCACCTGACCCTCCCAGCTGCCCCAGGAATGAGTCAACATTCAAGCCGCATACCACGATTCTTGTAAATGGGGACAGCATATGTCGTCAGAATGAGGGGCTTGCCCGTGAGCAGGCTAGGTCCGGTGCCTACCATGGGGTAACAACCTCTCAGGGAAGGAGGGAAGTGAGGAGAGAGAAGGGAGGGAGGGTGCGAGCAAGCGAAGGAGGAAGGGCAATAAAGGGGAGAACGTCCCAGCATACGATGCCAAAAACACTGGCAAATTCCTCACAACTGTTGGTTCACTGATAAGATGATCAGTAACCTAATGCTAGCCGAGTTGTCTTCAAAGCTCCACGGAGGAAACATCTGAGAGAGAACTGCCACCACTCAAACCCGGCTCATCCTGCGACTTCTTTCAAAAATTCACTTTGGGGGTAAAAATCAAGTGGGGGACTCATGCTTGATTTCCAAGGCCTTTGATTCCAACCTGCTATTAATGCTGATTGGTAAACCTAAAAATGGGTCCTAATAGCCTCCGGGCCTTTTTCTGGCCGTAAGTTTGGGATAAAAGGCCAGACCAGTGGTACTCAACTGAGGACCGTTTTGCCCCTGTAGGGAATTTTGGCAACGTCCTGAGACATTCTGGATTGCCGCAATTGGCAGAGGTGAGGGTGTGACCGGTATCTACTAGGTCGGGGCAGGGGTGCTGCTCGAAGTCCTACAACGAGAAATCATCCAGCCCCAAATGTCCGGACTCACAACCTGGGGACAGACCCCTCACCTTCAGTACCGGCTTCCTTGTAGGCTCTGCGGCTGAGCCTGCGGAAAAACTGACTGCACGAGAAAGAGAGAGAGAGAGAGGGAGAGAAAGGGAATCAGGAAGAGAGCAAGGAGGGGTGGGGAAAGAGGGTGGAGAGAAACTGAGAGAGAGAAGGAGGAGGAACCAACATCATTCACTTTTGGCAAGAAGCGAGCTTGGGGCATCCCAGCCAGTTTCATCATTACAGAAATCATCTGAATCCCAGAGTCGCCGGGGACGGCGGGTCCAGGGCTCCCAGGGGGGCTTCTGTGCCTTGGAAAGGGGAATGCCAACCTGAACAGGCAGGGGGAGCAGGGGGGCTTTAACGGTGCCAGCACCCCCGCTCCCCAGCCCTCCTCCAAAACCCTTCCATCTGAAGGACGCCTCCCTCCAGAACGGGGCTCTGCCACCGGTGAAGGGACGTCAGGGGCTGCCCTAGATTCGGCTGCTCAGATGTGAGCCTTGCAACAGCGGCTGCAGGAGATGAAAACCCAAATATACTTCCTGAAGTCAAAGAGATAAAAATACAATTTCTGCTGTGTGCGGCACTCTTTCACGCTGCAGCAATACTTATGGGGGGGGACAGGGGCGGGGGGGGGAGCGAGGAGATGACCACGCAGGCTTAAGTAAATTCCTTTTTTAAAAAAACACACGATCCAGAGAGATTACATAAAAAGTACAATTAAGGACCGCTCAGAATCCCAAGGCCTTCGAGAACGTGCTGCCTCCAGAATATTTTTAGAACAATCACTGGAGTGATTCTTCTTAGTTGTAGAAACACTCCAAATCAGAAAGTCAATTTTTCCTCTATTTGCAGAAGTGAGCTGGCTCCACTGGACGGCATGCGCGTGTTTTGCTTGGCGGCTGTTCACAACACTGTCTTGGCAGCCTTTCCTTGGAGCGCGCACGGTGAACCTGGCGCTCGCTCACAGTAGCACTTGCATTTCAAACGCCCCAGCCACGCTTCCCTAATAACAGCCTGGGAACTGCAAAACCCCTGGAAGCCCAGCCCTTTAAATGGGGAACAGAGCTCGGCCTTCGGGGCCCTTCTCACCACAACAGGGGTTGTAAACTGGGGCTGGGGCTTTCAATAAAGATGTTAAAAGGCAGGAAGAAAAACAAAAAAAAAAAACAAAAAACCAACACTGGCTGCCACATTCCAAGGTCGGTGCAAGCTACCTTCCCCCTGGCCCCCTGCTCCCCCCCCCCACCCCCCCCCAGGAGGCCCAGCCCTGTGGCTCCTCCAACCGATATGCCCTCTGGACAGGTACCAGGTTGTGTCCAGACTGGAGCAAGTTCTGCCCAGGAAGGGGCATGGGGACTCCAGAACCACCCCAGGGCTGGGGGTCCTTGAGCCTGACAGATCCGGCTCTCCTGCTTCTAGCCTCGGCTGAACATGAGACCGGGGGCTAAGTTTCTTCTCCTCCAGTGGCATGAACACCTGTAGGGGATGTAGGGCATGCGCGTAAAGAATCGTTCATCTGGTCAGTGCTCAACAGAGGAAGCTATTGCCGTGAATGTGAACGAGCACATAAATGAATGAGTGGGTGAATGAATGAATGAATGAATGACAGCAGGATCGAGTGAAGAGGGAGGACGGAAAAGGGACTTCCAGGTACAATTTCCACCCCTCTCTGGCAGCAAGAAATGTAGTTATTTGGGCCTCTTAGAACTGGCTCCTCACCACTGTCTCTGCTTCACACGTTCCTCTTTCTTTCTCTCTGTGTTGTTTACAAAGGTTTCATTATGTTTTCAACTAATCAGAAAGGCCCCGCTAATACACAATTAACATGTGATTATAAAAAAAAAATTAAAATAGCTTCCAGAAGAAGGAAATGTAATTAAGTAGAGAATGCTTTTCAATAAGTGCTTGCTTTAACCCATTGTCAGAACACAGTCTACGTTCGTCCACAATGCCTGGAACAGATGCCAAGGGCAGAATGTTAAAAGCAAGTTAAAAAAAAAAAAAAAAAAAAAAGGACATTATTTTCTGGAGGAATAATAGCCATCGACTTGGCACGACATGCCGGAAAGCTCAAATTCTGCCTGCAGAAGGGTGATCTCCCCAATCCTCTTACCACTCTCTCTTAGAAAAAAAAAAAGGCTTCCCTTCTAAAAAATAAAATAAATGGGTAAACCCAAACCCAGGATCATAAGAATGAGCACGAGTGAGTGAAGAAACAATAGCCACACACACACATTTACAAACTCTACTGTTAACAGACGTTTAGTCCAGACCACGAAGAGAGCCTGATATTACCACTTTCTGATCAAGTCTGCGATCGTTTTGTTTCAAATCATTTCGGCCAAATTTCAGAAGGAATCGGTCTTTAAAAAGCCCAAGTCTAAAATGGGTTTTTAACCTCACGTTCAAGAAGCAAGCTGACAAACTGAGGGATTTTGTTATTTCCCATCTTTTCTTCCCCCTCAAATCAATTCTCTATGCCAACGAGGTCCAGCCATGTTACTGGCCTCCAGGCTTGTCAATGTGAATGAGGGACCTGCAGGTTTTGATGGTTTCTGCCGATCACTATGGCCCCACAGCAAATGGCAAATCCAACAAGTTCCCAAGAAAATGGGAACTCTGTGAGAAACGTGTATGGCCCTGCACACGAAGCTTCCCGGTCTTCTCCATAATTCTCCTAAACATGATGAGGAAGAAGCAAAATCGGGAAAGTCGGGGCTGGTGGCAGGACTGCCTCACCAGGGACCTGTCCTCCCTCCTCCAGGACTGAGCAGGAAACAAACATTTCCAGTCCCAGACTGTCCCCAGTGGCGGAGGCAGCAGTCAGTGAATGGCCTGCACCGGCTCAGAAAACGCACCCAGGTCTGGTGGGCCAGGCCTGCCAAGGAGCTGGAGCTTCTGGACCAATGCTCCACAGTGGGGGCAGAGCTGGGGGCCCAGGGCATGGCTGGCCCCCCAGTAGTGTTGCCCCATGCGCCCCAAGCAATGGGCACAATGCTACAGGTTTCTGGTCCAGGCTCAGCAGTTACTAGCTGGACGACTCTGGACAAGGCACCCCACTTCTCTGCATCTGTCATTTAGTGTGACATTCCTTGTCCGTAAAATGGCCCTAAGAGTAAGCTCATTTCTCTCCGCCTTTCAGGGAGAGGAGTGAAGAGTGAGACTCTGAGGAGGTCCCGTGCAAAGTGCCGAGACCCAGGCCTGGATAGTCTGGCTCAAGAGCCCATCATCTTAACCACAGCACTGACTGCCCTTGACGACAACGACCCGCAGAGAGCCGGCAGACTCGCAGCACGGGCCCCAGGTCAGCGGGGCCTTGTTCCATCCTTACGGCAATCCCAGAGGTACGTACTTTCACTGCAGTTCAAAGATGAGGAACCCGAGGCTGAAAATTAACTCACACTTGCCTAACTAAGGCTACCCGAATCACGAAACCAGGGGCGGGTGACAAGCAAGATCGCCCAGTTCCCCCCGCAACCAGCACCAGATGGGGAAACCAAGGCTGCCCAGCATGGAGGAAGGACTTCCCAAGGTCACACACAAGCAAGTCCTGGTTCCTGATCCAGGAACCTCACCAAACCACCACAGGAACCAACACGGCGGGTCTACTCAACCTAGGGTTCCTTCTGGAAGGGAAGGAAGAGAAGCCGCCAATGGCACCCCTGTCATTTCCCATGTGTCCTCTGCGGGGCTCCCCCAACAGCCCAGTCTCACAGAGGAGACCAGAATGAAAAGGCAGGTAGCACATCCATGGCCTACATCCCCAGCCCAGAGTCCTGTCCCTGCTCTGCCCCCCCACACTTCCCTGGGACACAGCACCCCAAAAAGAACGGCCTGCCCCCGCCCAGTACTTGCCGGGTATCTCAGTGTGTCATCACTAACCCTTGCTAGCCTTGTCACCTCGGATTCCAGAGAGAATCCGAGGCTTAGAGAGGTCTCTGCCTCGTGTCACACGTCCCGGGCCTGTAGCCCGGGTGGCGCTCGAGACAACATGTAAGTTTCTGTGTGGTAGTACCTGGCTCCCCGCCTCCCCAGGGACAACAGGCCTCCCTATCATAGCAGCCTCGTCCACTCCATCCCCACATCCCTTCATCATGCGGCACCGTCCAACACACAGTAGGTACTTGCTTTCCCAACACCTGCTGGACTCGACTGAAAGCCTGCCCGCCACCCAGAAGAGCCGTTAAAATTCTGCAGTTGGCGCCTGCCCCTTGTGCCTGCACAGCGCAGCAAGAACTGACAATTCTTGCTAGATAAATATCTGGAAAGAAGTCGGGAAACAATTAAAACTAGAAGCTAATAAATGATGAAGAAGCCCATGAGCCAAGTCCTGGCCCACTTCCCAGTCTTCATTCATGCATCAAAAAACCCCAGCGGTCCGAGGCTTCAAGAGGGCAGCTGGGCAGTGGGGCTGTCCGACGTAATATAAATGGGAATTAGATATGATCGAATGTACTCACTGCATTCCCAACAGCAGCCACTCTCCCGACTCCCCTTCCCGTGGCTCCCGAGCCAAGCCCCTTCTGGGGAACTCTGGACAGATGATCTTGTAACCAGGCAACCAGGAGGAAAGGTTCCAAAGTTCCTGCACAGGAACGAGGATGCCGCATTCTGCCGTGGTGGCTACTGGGACACAGCACCGTGACGCTCTCTTCTGGACCTTTTAAAAATGGGGGGGGGGCGCACTAGCTATTCCCCCAACACGAAGACTTAACTGTCCTGGCGTTCCCTCTTCCCTTCGCAAGGCAGGTGGGCCAGCCCACTCTGCAGGGAGACTGCCCCATGTCCCCCACCCCCCCACACAACCATGGCCACCAGCGCGTCTGCAACCACGGGTCGCAGGACACAGCTCTTCCAGGCTCGCACTGTACGGCAGCCCACCCCCTCGGACCAGGCACCCTCTGCAGCTGTTTTGACAAATGCTCCCAAGATTCCAGGAGACCAAAGCCTCAGAGGTTCGGCAGGGTCAGCTGCACTTTGGGGAATTATGTGCCCATAGTCAAGGAGAATGCCTCGTGTCCACAGGACAGGGAGAGATGGAAGGAGAATCTTGGGACCCCTGACAATACCACAGACGCTCTGTGTGTGGAGAGTGCGTGCATCCAGCCTCTCTGAAAAACCCAAATGCTTCCGAAGCTATTAGACACCTCAACAGCCCAGCTCTCTCACTGGGCCTTCGGCATAAGCCGGGCGTTTTCGCATCCCAGGTGGCACTGGGTCCCCTGCAGTCAGGTCGGTGTAGTGATTATCGGGCTAGTGTGGTCACACCAAGCTCGGGGCTGCTCAGGGCTGGAGGGGGACCAAGGAACCTCCATCAGGAGCCTACCCTGTGCTAGGAACTGGGGCTGAAGGAGTTGTAGACATAATGTCGTGAGCTTTGTCCTCACGCCTGGGTGTACCCAGGCCCGAGATGCAGAGCCAGAAGCCAGCTGCAAGTCTTCTGGGCCCCTGGCCTATGCTCTCCTTAGGTACACAACCCCAGCCTTTGCTAACCATCATCTCATTTTAGGGCAGATATAGGATTACAGATGATGGCATGGGATCAGACACAGAGGGCAGATGAGTGAGAAGGGGAGCACGGGCAGACGGGCACACCTGCAGAGGGCCTGGCCTATGCCAGGCACTGCCCTGGGGCCCGAAGAACCCCCCTGGCCCCTTCCTGCCAGCCAGCAGAGGTCAGCGGACAAAGCAGGGTCCAGACACTCTGAAGTCAGGGCAGAGCTGTCATTGCATTTCTTCCCCCAATAACCACAGGGCACTTACTAAAGAAAATGAGTGAAGTTGGAGAATTAAAAATTGGAAAGAGAATTTTTTTTCACCGAGGAAGCAAGTCTCCCTCTGGAGAGGACCTGAAGACCCTGTTGGGGTGGGTGGCAGGTGGACAGCATCTGTGTATCTAATGAGGTTCTTCTGACAACACCAAGATGCACACATGCTCCCGCACACGCCGCACACTTGCTCTTCTAGCTGCATGAAGAGAGTGTGAGTCTAACGTCTCTACCCGCACGGAACTGACCACAGCCAGAGACTGGGCCGACAGCTGGACAGCAGGAGGTGTGGAGACCGGCCTCCAGCTTAACAAATGTCCTTACCAAATGTCCCACTGCAGAAGCATGTGCCCCAGCCCCAGAGGACGAGGGTCTGGGCCCCACCCGGGGCCCTGACTCCCAGTTTGGAGCCACAAGCAGGGAATGGAAATAATGCCAATGAAAAGAAGGTGCCTCCTGTCTGGGCTGCATTGGGAAGCCACCCATCACGGCCCGGCTAACGCAAGTCTTTAGCTCCTGTACCCTTGATACATCTAAGGGCTGAAGGGTTTTCTGGGAAGTGAAAGAGGAGCTAATGAAACCACAGGCTTGGCAGAGCCCGACGTAGGGTGCCTGGCTAGAAACTTCTCTTTCCAATCAGCAAGTCACCATAATTTTGAAATCAACATGACTGTGTCTTCTGATTTTTAAAGGAATACTTTCTTCTCATAGAAAATTTCGCAGATACAGACCAGGATATGGGAGGAAACGAGCTACCAAAGTCACCTCCATCAAAATGTTGGCGTTCCCTTTCCTACAGACACACACACACGCACACACACATCTACTGACTGAGCTCTTACCATGTACAGTTTTGGTTCCGGCTTCTCTCTCCTGGTGTCACATTGGGAGCATTTTCCCACATCGCTGGAAACGCCTCGAAGTCATTATTTTTTGGTTGCTATGTGATGTTCCACCGTACGGCTGGGAGACTGCACATTCTAACCATTCTCCTCCCTCCTGGGATCTACTTGCTTCCAGAACTTTCCACCATTATAAGGAGACTGCAGGTGTGTGCACATGTTTTCCTGCATATCCCTGGTGAGCCTTCAGGATGGTGTCCCACAAGTGGCATTCCCGGGTACAGGGGGATGAAGCATCTCACTACACGTTCCCAATTACCCCCCAGCCCCCTAATCCCCGCACCTCTTTATAATTCACCCTAATAGGGCATAAGAACACCTGGACAACCCCACTCTTGGTCAGCACCCATTAAGAAACCTTCCCATTTGATCACTAATTTTGGAAGAACCTTTCCTGGCTGGGCTAGCAGACATGTGGCTCTCCTGGTCCGCGCCAGGCTGACGATGCCCACTGCGTGGGGACAGCGGTCTCCCTGGCACACCCCAGAGGCAGACCCAGTGCTGAGGACACACCAGCGAGCTTCCCTCCGACTCCCTGGCTGCCAACTCCCTCCTCGGAATGATGCTTTGCATGGGGCCACTGTCCACAAACAATCATTTTTCAAAAAACAAACAGAAAAAGCGAGTCGCCGATACTTTTGCGCAATACTTGTCCGCTTCCTGAAAATGCGAGATAATGAATAAAAATGTTCATTACTGAATTATTCACTTTCCTCCCTGATTCACGTCCTGGTAATTACCGTGACCAGCCTAATAAAAACTGCTACAAACCGAAGGTCAACTGGCAGTTAGAAGTGTTCATTTTCATTTCAATGTATTCATCTCTGGCTCCTAATGGCCTCATTTTCTCCCATGCTCCTTAATAAATACCACTGAATTACAGGTTAAATAGCTAAATTAAATTATTGCAATTACAGCGTGCAGAGCCCTGAATCTGGGTTTACCTTTCCCAGTTCAATTAGAGGCGAAGTTTCAACAGCCGTGGAATTCTGATTGCTGTCAATATTCTCAATTGCTGAGAATCCGCGCGGACGCCCAGATATTTGGTGAGAGGGGTTTTTTTCCCCCCGCTTGTTTCTGAGGGGCTGATTGGAGCTCTCAACTGAAACAAAATCACACAATCAAAAGTGGTTTTTGGAAAGCGACCACAAGGCATAATTGATTCCTTTCGACTGAAAAGGGAAAAGACTTAGCAGGGTTCTGGCTAAACGCTGTGTGTGTGTGCGCGCGCGCGCGTGTGTGTGTGTGTGTGTACACAAAAGAACACCCCCATCTTCCGAAGGGGAAAGTACATTTCAATAAATCCAGATCCTCGTTCCTTCATGCCACTGGCCCACAATTATTTTACGGGTCCACATTAAAGAGCTTCCTCATTATTTAAATATATTCTAATGCTTGTTGCTATTGCCTCGCCACAGGATTAATTATCCAACATCCCTTATAAGACAGAGTGTCTTAATAATACGGAGGGCCTGGGAAGGGAAGGAAAAAAAACACCTCGCCTGTTCTGTTTCCCCAAATCCCGAGATGTGAGAGTCTATTTCTTGTGGAAGAGCTCCCCCTTACTTCTCTGTTCCTCTGCTTCTAAAGGCACCAAATCCCACCACTGGCAGGGCGCTTGTCTTTTTTTTTTTTTTTTAAACAATCTTATTAACACACAGCACGGGTGAGCAGTGAAAGCCCACGAGGCCCACCCATGAGTGTTTAGAAATCTGGGATGTGGCGGGGATCCACGTCATGGGGGAGAGAGCCCACCCACTTCCCTGGACCCCAAGCCCAGGCCTGGTCAGACTGGAGGGGAGAGCCGACTCCACCCCTGTGGGCAGGGGAGGGGCTGGCCAAACTCCGTCATCCAAACAGAAGCCTCTTTGGAGCTCTGTAATCCCTGCTCAGAAAGCCTACAGAGGAGCCGGTGCCAAGCCCTGGAAGGCCAGTGCCCACAGCCAGAGCCCGGGAGAACCGGGCATGGCAGCCACCAGGCAAAGGTCTATTCAGTGAGCTCTGCTTAGGAACTCACATCTGGAAGCCTTCCAACCAGGATAGGCCTCTTTCTGGGGGTCTGAGGTACTTTGTCTGCTCCCCAGAAAGGTGGAAGTTTCTCTGCCCCAGCCCAGGGAAGCCACTTTGCACATGACACTGGGGTGGGAGGGATCTGTGCTCACACCACATGGCCCACTCCTTCAGTGAGGGTCACGGCCACGGCCCAGGGCTCCACTACAAATGCTTATTCCAGGGCCTGGGCCAAAGCCCACCAAGGCCTCATGCCCCTGGTATAGGGCAGGCGGCTAGCACAGACACTTCCAGACCAACCCAGAATGGAAGCAGAGAGACCAGGAATGGGAGCTGCTCGAGAACAGGGCCTCCCCCAGGCCTGGCACAGAGCGACCTTGGGTCAGTATCTGCTGACCCAAAACGAATGCAAAGCCTCCCCATACTCAGCCAGCTGCCTCAGGCAGCCCTCAGATCCTCTTTCCTCCCAGACCAAACTTTGCTGACATAGGGAAGTTGGCACAGCCAGGCCCTGGGTGGTGGGGAGGAGCCCGGGCATCCAGGCAGGTCAGAGAGTGGACACACATCACCCCAACTTTCCAGGCACCCCGTGTTTTCCTAAGGGCAGGATCCATACCGCAGAGCACCCAGTTTCCCAAGAGAAGTGGCCAGTGGCCCACACAAATATTTCTACAAAGGAAGAAGCAACTCCAGCCAGAGGTTTCTAGCCCTGGAAACCAAACCAAGACTCATTTTAAAGAATGCCTGAGAAACAAATTGACCATCAACTGCTTAAAACCAATCAGTAGTTAAAAAGCTATCACAAAATTAACACTTCAAATACTTGGGGCTTTCGGGGTGGGCAGCACACATAGTGATGGGGCAACCCTCCCAAGTACTAGGCACACTCACACCTAGACCCTTCTTTCAACCTCACAACAACCTGATGAAACAGGTACCATCTTCTTCCTCCTCCTCATCCCACTGGGGGGAACTCCTTCACTTTAGAGATGAGGAACCTAAGGCTGAGAGAGATGAAGTGACTTATCCAAGCTCACACCGCCAGGGGCCCCCAGGTGCCCACTAAGGGCTGCCTCCTGGGGAAAGAGCAGACCCCCCACACCTGGCCCTGAACTCATCCTGATCTGCTGCCAGTGGCCTTCTCCACCTTCTCTGGCCTCACACATAGGCACCCTGACATGGAGCCCCTGCGGCTACCCCTGAGTCCCAGAACAGACTCCTCCCTCACACTCCCAGGCAGTCCCTCTGCCTTACGTGGCCTGTCATCCTATGTGCCGCTGGGGAATGTTTCTGCCTCCTTCATGTCTGGCTCAGACCCCCTCCCAGAGCTCCCCGCCTTCCCTGATGGTCCTTGGATGTGCCACACTGCTCCTTGGCTCTTTACGTGGGGCCTCCAGGGACGGCAGCCCTGTCTCTGTATCCCAGTGTCTCCCGCGGGTGTCTCATGCCCCACCCGAGCGGGAGGCACCCACAGCACCAGTCAGCCACACCCGCCTCTGTACTGCCCAGAGTCACTTGCTTCTTCTTGCGAAGCCTTATATGCGGTAGGGCCCACGAGGAGCTCACCAAGTCAGCTGGTGCTGGTCAGAGAAGGTGCTGGGGAGCACTTTTTGGCTCAGCTGAAAACGTGCCTTGGAATGAAGAGGAAAGCTCAGGGGCTCCTGCCTGAAGCCGTCTCAGTCTGCTGGGGTTGCTCTAACAACACCACAGGCTGGGCGGCTTGTAAACAGCAAACACTTATTTCTCACGGTCCCAGAGGCTGGGCGTCCAAGATCAAGGTACAAGCAGATGTGACATCTGGTGAGGGCCCCTTCCTGGTTCACAGGCAGCCATCTTCCTGCCGTGTGGGCCCATGGCAGCAGGGACGGGGGTGCTCTGGGGTCTCTTTGATAAGGAGATGCTAATCCTCATGACCTGATTACCTCCTAAAGCCTCTGCCTCCTAATACCATCACTCTGGGGGTCAGGATTAAGCATACGAATTGGGGGGAACACAAATACTCAGACCATGACACCACATGGCAACTCAAGGGATGGAGGTGAGGACTCACAGGGCTGAGGGAAAACAACGGCCCCCCCAACCTGGCCCAGGATACCCCCCAAGCCAGGCCAGGGCCCACATCCTTCCAGAGCCCTAGGCAGACAGAACAAACCACCTTTTGGCCACTAGAGCCCGTGTCCAACAGCCCTCATGGGTGCAGAACAATCTGACCTCCAGGCCCCAGCCTCACCCAGGTCAGCTCACACTGGGGACAGTGAGGCACCTATGTGAAAGGGACAAGCCTGGGGTCTCATGCAGATCCACCCCTGCTAAGTGACGCCCAACAAGACCCTCTGTGGACCTGGGTTCCTGGTGGGGCAGGGAGTCGGGCCAGCCAACTCCCAGCCCTCCACCAAGAATCTCGGACATCATGGCCCTCGTGTTCTGGGGGAGGGGCAGCCACTGGAAACCTACGTCCACAGAGAATCCCACGGGGCCCCTTCTCCCCATTCTCGGCCGTCCACGACCCACACCCCACTCCAACAGAATAACTGGCAGCCGCCTTTTCCAAGCCCCGAGGACGCCCAGGCATCAGGCCGGGCCCTTCCATGCGGGAAGCTCCAAGACAGAAGCAGCGTCCCCAGCTAAAGAGCAGGAAGGGAGCGCCATGCCACTGCCCGCCGACCCCTTCTCGTCCCGTGGCCTAGGCAGGCAGAGCAGGCCCCCACGGCAAGCACCACACGGAGGGTCCGCGCGGGCTCGGGTCAGCACCCGTAAATCCTGTCTACATCTCAGCAGAAACAGCGCACACATCCTCAGGATGTGGGACGGACAGAACAGAGGGCTCTACCCGTGGCCTTAATTTCTTAAAAGTGGGTTCAGAACAGGTTCTCATGTGCTTGTTGCACAAGCATTTCCTGAGCATCTACTACATGCCAGGCCCTGTGGGGATCCTGGCAAGATCCGCCCCCTTCCAAGAGCTCACTCATGCATTCATTCATTCATTCACCCGTTCTTTGCTCTTTCATTTCACTAACGGGTCGATTCCATGTGCCTTCCGTGCCGGGCTCTGAGACGCAGTTATGAAAGGATTCCCCACCCTCCACACCTAGAGGCATCACCACAGCCCAGCACAGCAGGAAGCGACCCCCTCTGCCCCTCGAGGGCAACCCCAACCTCTCCCACTGCCCGTGCCCCAGCCCACAGAGCACGGGCCCGCGGGGACCCTGCTCAGTCACATCCTAGCCCTGGAATGGAAAAGGCCATCTTGGGGGTGATGACTAGGGGTGTGCCGCTGAAGGGGGACAACCACTGTCCCAGGAAGCTGATGCACACGCGGCTATGCTTGAGCCGTGCGGCAGGCCCCTGGTGAACCTCGGGGACCAGCCACTGCCCAGGGGTCTGGAGTGAAGGCATCTCCCTCCCTGGCATCATCGGCATAGAAGCTGGGGCACCTGTCAACCCTCCTGGCCTGTCCCTGAGCACCCCTGTGCACGTCCTGCCTGCAGTGACCCGAGGCCCTTCACCTGCAGCGCTGGGGTTGGGGGAGGGGGCCGGCCGGTGTAGGAAGGCAGGTGGGGGATTCAGAACCTGGTTCCCCCACCCCAGAATGTCACTCCAACAGTGCACAGGAAGGTGGGTAGCAGACTCAGCGAGCCCTCAGCTGCCCTCCCAACACAGCCACTGAGCGTACCCTCCATGCCCAGGCCAGTGCTGGGCAGCTGGGAGCTGGGCACAGACAGGTCCCGACAGGAGCTCTAAAACCTTCTCCTTCCCAGAAACGTCCCTCTTTCCCTGCCGCCGGGCAGAGCACGAGCCTGAGCCCAGGAGGTAGAAGACAGGTTTCAGACAAAACTGAGCACCAATGTCTTAGTTCCATCTTCGGGTCCCTGAAGGTCATCATGAAGGACACTGTTCAACAATGTCCAAAATGTTAAAGAAACTTATGAATGCACCCAAAATAAGGCCACAAGGGCAAAGCAAAGCAGTTGTGTGGCCTGGAACCTAAATTAAGCCCACTTGGCCTGACCACACCATCACTGCCACTGCCTTGCCCATGGGCACCTGGGACCGGCCAGGTGGGCCAGGTCTCAGATCACCTGTGGGCAGGTGTTCAGAAGATGCACCTCTAGTTAAATTACTTTTAAAGGGAGGATAAAATGTTTATTACTTAATGGAAACACGATCTTTTGAAGCAGTGGGAAGGGAGAGTTAAAATAATGCAGGTCCTTGAAAGTAAGACCATCTGGGCAGCTCAAAGAGAATTCTGGGCTTGGGAGTGACATGCTTCTACCCGTGGCCATTTCGTCATGGTGGGGTGGCCAGAGGTTCTCCCTCACTAGAACGCCAGGGCCAGCTGGGCCCCCAGACAACTCCCGTCCACTCTGGTGCCTTCGTCCATGTTTTATAGAGTTGGGGAAAATTCAAGGATTATCCCAAAGGCCGCACCACCCACTTCTGACCGTTGTTAGTGAAATGCAACCATACTACAACACATCGGCCACTCTAGTACCTAAGGAAAGAAGAAAACTCCTTGCACCTCCTGGGTGCCAGCCCTGACCGGGCACTTTCTGAACCTCCATTTTGCAGAGAAGAAAAAAGAAGTCAAACGTCTGACGTCTGTGTGGTCCCGACCCCTCCCCAGCCTTTGGTGGAACACGGTCCACAATGAATAAATAAACAAATTGCAAGTAAGTGGTAATGAGCAGAATTCACAGAAATGTTCTATTCTCATATTTTGCCTCCAACCATCAAAAGAAAAAGCCAGCACAACCACCTCTTTCCCAGAGCAGCTCGGTTCTCGACAACTGTGAAGGCATCATGAAGCCAGCCCGAAGGTCTGCCTACGGATATCTATCCCTTGCCGAAGCAAGTTGTTGAAGGAAGGTGAACCCCAAGGGGACAGCCTGGTCTCACAGGAGGGGAGCCCACTGCGCCAGCTCTGCCTTTCCACCTGGAGCCCGAAGCTTCGGGAAGGGAACACCCGAGCTGGCAACATTCATCAGGCTGGGGCCAGGCCAGGGGCCCCCCCAACCAGCTATCCACCTCTGTCTCTGTCTGTCTCCAGGGACAGAGGGGCAGAATGAGGTCTGGGGGAATGGAGAAGAAGAGGACCGGACCCTGAACTTCATGCTTTGTCTCAACTTCCAGATAAGAAGCTGCTTGCTTTTGTGTATGCCCAAGGTACAACGACCTCTCAGCATGGCACTGATTATTCCTTATCTTGGAGATCCACAAACTACAGGCCATGGAGAGGCCACCTGTGTTTGTAAATAAAGTTTTATTGAAACGACAGTCATACCCATTCGGAACACACTGTCCACGAAGGCTCTTGTCCTGCAACAGCAGAGCTAATTAGTTGCAACAGAGGTCACTGACCCACAGAGCCCAAAGTATTTACTATCTGGACTTTTCATCTTTGATAAAGGCCCTGCCTTATCTTAAAAACCATGGGAGGAAGTCTCCCAGGCATGAGGTTGATGCAGAAATCCCTCGGTCCCGAATCCTCTTTCTTTTGGAAGCAAATCCGAATTCTCCATGTTTCCCTTTTTGCCAGGTTGCCAGGAGGCTCAGAGCCAAACTCTGTGCTCCCCCGTGGAACAGGTTCCTGGAACAACCTCTCCCATCCCTTGCTCGTCTGACTCCCCTTCTCTCATCATTGATTTAAAGCTTCTCCTACTGGTTTACTTAAAGTAAGAGGCTTGATATTCCTTTATTACGGAAGCAGCTAGAGTATAAATGGTAAAGAAGAGAAAACGAGCATGAGAACAGGATGGCGCTCCAGCTCAGGGGTCCCTCTGCACCATGATAAGCCTTTGGCAGAGGCCGCTTTCAGAATTCACCAGGGTGAGCCGCCCACTTCCCTTCCAGTCCAAGCTCCCACCAGCTGAGTTCTCCGGACTGGAATTCTTGCATGCCGCTGAGCAAGCTTCGGGCACTCACTCTGGTCAGTACCCTACCCACTTCTGGTAGGCAAGAAGGTTCCAAACACACCCCTCACTCGTGCAGCCCCTCCTGGGTGCCCAGGCCTACACTGAGGGCTGAGGCCCAGAGACAGACACACAGTCCGTGCCCTGGGAGCCCTGCCATTCCACACAAGAAGGATACAACCTCATCAGCTCGCCCCAGAGGTGTGTGCTAAGTGCTGCCTGGGAGAACTTTTCCCGGAGCAGGATCCCGGCTGCCTGGAGACCAAAGGACTCTCTGGGGAGAGTCTGACCAGGCTAGAGGGCAGAGGTGTCCAGAGCCCAGCAAAAAGCCCATGAGGCCAAGCTCAGACCACGACAACAACCTGCCCTGAGCACTGGGGTTCCCACAGCTGCACCTGGAAACGTGCCACATATTGATGGGTGACCCCAAGCGAGTTACAGAGGCTCAGCGTCCTGGTCTCCTCACACCACATCACGGCGGCAGTCTCAGGAGATGACAGGTGTGCCAGGCCTGGCAGAGCATGGGCATCTGGGAAACAACTAGAAGCTATAACAGCAGCCTGGCCAGCGCGGCTGAGCACAGCAGGCAGCACTGTGAGACAGTCCAGAAGGCCCTGGAGGCCATGAACCCAGCCGTGGGGCATCTGCCCTTCTGTGGGGGGTCCCTGAGCCCAGATGTTTCAAAGCCAGAGCTGAAGGACCTTGTCCCTTGTCCTTCTGAGCCACATAGTTTGAACCTGAGCTCACCCAGGTGAGCCATCCCTTCCCTCCTCAGGAAAGCCAGGCTGACAGCTGAGGTGTCAGCCACAGGCCCTGGGCCCTGGATTCCAGGTACAGACAGGGACCTGCCCCCACGAAGGCCAGAGTCTCTGAGGCTGCCATCCTGATAAGCACCACATTATTTACTTAGAGTTTATTAGGAAGTTGCTGCCACTGGCTGTTGGCAGGCTCTAATATTTACACCTGGCCTTCTCGAAGTGTCCAGAAGTGCTGAACTAATAAGAGGGCCACTGCTTCACGCCACCGACAGGGAACTAACCAAGCAAGACCAAGTGCGGGGCTGCATTTAACAAGAGGAAAGAGGTTTTCAGGTTCCCTTTGGCTCCAGACTTGATGATTCTGGTTATACCACTCGCCTGGGAGGCAACATACCCAGCTGCCACCATCCTGTCCAGGGAGGCTGGGGGACAGAGCCCCTTTCCAGAATTTGGCTGGGCTCCTCTTTGAGCCATTCCTGGCCCAAGGCATGACAGCATAAGGGCAGCATAAGGCATGTGTCCCCCATCCACCCACCTGCCAAACACAGTCAGGGCCCCTGGGTGGGCCAGGCAGGATGGTCATGTCAGAGCTACAGAGGGCATGAGACACGGTCCCTGCCTCAGCCAAGGTCCAGTCTAGAGGGGGCACCATGCGCGGGCACAAACACAGCTGGGCTGGGGAAGTCCAGCAGGGACAGAACAGGGACGCCCAAGTGCAGGGAGGAAGGGAAAGAGCAGCTCCACACAGAGAGCCAGAATGTGTGTGGGACAGAGCCCGGTGACAGCAGATGAGGCTCTGACAGCTGCGCCGGGACAGGCTCTGTACCCACACCGGACCTTGAGACAAGGAAAGAAGTGCTGGAGACTCACCACCCACACACGGTCCTCCGCTGCCACTTCCTAGCCGCGTGGTTCTAAGGAGAGCCTCAACCCTGAGCCTTGGATTCCCCAACTGTACCACGGAGCTGCCATCCATGTCAGGGAGCTGTGATAAGCATTCAGGAGGCAAGGGGGGAGAGATGGGGCCTATGGGGGGCAAGCTCCCCCCTCATCTCTCTCAGCTCATGTTCCTACTGGACCCCAAAACTCTGCTTCTTGTTGATCAAAACACACGGCCTCACTGACATCAGCGGGGAATTCTCAAGCGACTGGAGAGCAGGCCACGGCCCTGGGGTGGAAATCCACGGAGACCACAGAGGCCATGTGACAGAACAAGCCAAGTCCCAGGCCAGGACGAGGTCAGTGCAAGGGCTCCCGGCTCGGAGCAGTGAGCGACCACGGAGCTGCCGTGGCACCGAGACAAGCAGGAAAGAGAAACTCACCCGTTAGAGCTCACGGCGCTCTCAGCAAGGTGCCGGACGCACCGCACTGGGAAGCCTGGCCCGGCCTGGCCGGCGCCCACTGCTCCAGGACGCCAAACCAGAGGAAGGCCTGGGGGTGCGGGGGGGAGTCTGAGGAGGGGAGGCTGGGGGGAGGGGAGGCTGGAGGCGGGACCCTGGAGACCACAGCCTGCAGGCTGTGCTGGGGCTGAACTGGCCAGGTCGCCCATCCCTCTGCCTCTTTCAAGTCGGTGACCCCAGTCCAGAACCCTGCACTCTCTGCACCTCGACGGCAAAACCACACAACAGCAGTCTGTCCTGGAGGGGCAGGCTGACCCTGGCAACACCAGCACTCAGAGGGGCAGCCGTCACCTCTACAACTGCCACGCTGAGGCCAAGGCCTCCCCCACTACGCCATCGCCACACCCAGTGGTCCAAAGACCCGCAGGCTCACAGACATTGTGTCCAGGGGCTGAGGAAACAGCATGGAGTGGTGTCTTCTCTCCACCATTTCCTCAGAGGGAAGGCATACTGGGATGGAAATGCCATGTCAACTTCTGGGCCAGTGTGATGGATCAGTTGGGGCTGCCTCACCTACCCGCTTGAGGCGCCCAGGCCCACCGCCCCCCGCCCGAGTACAGAGGGGCTGCGATCGACTAGTGATGTCTGCCATGGGCACAGGGGGCAGCATGAAGGTGTGCGAGCTGTATGCACCCCTGACCCTAAGGCATCTCCGGACCACAGCCTCCCCTTCCTTCTGGGAGAAGCAAACAAGAACAGACATAACAAGGATTGTAGAAGACAGGAAAGCTGGAAGAGCTGGTCCAAAAGAGCGGCTGAGACCAGGGAGGGGAGGAAGAAGAGTTGCCTAAGATTTCCCTAAATCTCCGGGCTTTATGAGCCATAGTAAATGCAAGGGCACCGTTTTCCAGTCCACCTTGCCTGCAGAGGTGTTTACTGAGAAGGCTCTCTCCAGGGAAAAGTGACTGAGAATAGATCTCTACTCAGCTAGCCAGCTCCCTGGCTCCAGCCCCTTTGCTCTAGACCTGGAATGGGCCCCCAAGGGGCCCAAGCAGCTCGCACCTGAAGACGAAGAAGCCGACATTTCAAGATCTGGGCCCACGGCAAGGTGTGGTGGCCATTCGAGGAAAGAGAGAGACACAGGCCAGCAAACTGGAAAGCTGGTACCTGGCAGGGGACTCCAGGTGGCCCAAGGAGAGACACTGAGGGCACAGCTTCCCACGGGGGACCAGAATGCCTCTGAAATTGAAACCAGGCACGTACTGCAGCCCAAAAGAGCAGCTCACACTGGACCAGAAGGGGAGACTTAGACACTCCCGAACCTGGGGTCTCCACACCTAGGATGCAGGAGGACCCCAAGGTGGAAGGGAGCCCAGCCCTCACCACTACCCACTTAGCTCAGCTGCATGCAGCACTGCAGACCCCTGGGTCACCACAGAGAACATGCCTTCTCCTCTACCTACTGTGACAACTGTCATCATGAGATCAGCAATAGCTCCCCTTGCTGGGGCCTTCTGTGCGCCACGCCCTGTACTAAGCACGGGACACACCCTGCAACCTAAGGAACGCCATCATCTCCCTTCAGTGAGGGACTCGGGCTGCAAGACGGCGGGGAAGGGCCACGGTCAGCCAGTGAGGAAGGGCAGAGCCAGGGCCACCCCAGGCCTGGCAGCTCCCCAGCAGGGCTCTCTGCCCACCAGGCTCTGCCTCTGAAAGCACCCTTAGGGCAGCCTGTGTGCACCCAAAGGAGTAAGGATCCTGGGATGCCCAGGAGAGCCTGTGCTTGCACTCAGGTGTCATGTGGGCACCTCACTCCCTCCTGGTCCCGTGCACCTTTCTCTGCTCCCTGACCCTTTCCAAAGCACCCCGGAGAAGCTGGACACAGAGCCTGGTCCCAGACATTCTCACACACACATACACACACGTACACACACACACACACACACACACACACACACACTTCCTCCCAGACACGTGGGTCCATCACCCTTACTACGCTGACCTCCTTAAAGTAAATGTATGTGCCGATGTGGGGGTCTCAGGGCTCTGACACTCTGGTCCACCACCCATCCAGGGGCTCTCACCATACCCTTCCCGACTCTCTGGAATCCCCCGTTGCTGGTCCCACCATTCTAAACCTTTGCTTATATTCCAAGAAATGTAATGAGTAAACAAATTCTGCTTTCCAGCTCCTGCTTCTTATCAGCTACACGGACTTTTTCTTCTTATAAAAAGAGGAAACTTCAACTTAATAGAAGTAAATGAACTTGAAGCCCTGCCCACCCCAATCCCCCCACATCCCCCCAAAAATTGATGGTTCCAAACTCAGAAACCACACATTGTATCCAATTCCAAATCCAAGAGCCTGTCCCCTTCCCGTCAATGACTTCCACTGTTCTGATGTGGCCCACTCACCTTCTGTCCTTCTCAGCACGGCTCCTCCTAGGAGGATTCACCTGAGCAGTGGGCAGGACAGAGCATCTTGCTGAAGAAAGAGAAGCAAAAGCAAAATGGAACCCCAAAAAGGCTAAATCGCCAAAACTCAAGTGCACACCCAAAGCGGGAGAGACAGAGCTCCGGGCTGGCCTGACAACTGCATCTTGCGGAGCTGCAAGTCTCAGATTTCTTAAACACACAAAGCTGTAGTTTCCCAGAGGACATTCCCTCCCTCCCTGCCCCCCTGCAAGCTGCATCTGGGGCCAAAGGTTAGCCCACCTATGGCCCAGGCCTGGTTGGTGTCTTGAGAGGCAACAGCCAGGGAGTCCCTGATCCCAGCCTCAGGGCACTCTCCCACCTCCCCAGCTCCTACCTGGCTCCTTTCCCCCAGAGCAAGAAGTCACTGGGTCTGTCCCCTCCCCGTCAGTGTCACCTCCCTGCCTTGGTCCCCAGCTTGGTTATTGGAGGTTTCTGGGAAGGATAAGTAACACCAAATCGATAGACCAGTTTCTTTGAGGGAACAAAACCTAGCCCGTCTGCACCCTCACCTGAGCGGGAGACCCACTGTGGAGAGGGGACCCCAGGATTCTGTGCTAGGGCCAGGCATGGAGCAGGGAACCCACTCCACTCCCATCTGCTTACAGTTCACATGAGCAGACATGGAACATTTTCAACTGGACATTAATCATTTGCAGCAATTAGATACCCAAGACCTTGCAGAGGGAATGGAGGAAGCCCCGAGGCGCTAGACGGCCAGGCTCCCCGACTTAGGTGCGCCCGCATAAAGGGAAACAGAGACCCTGGCTCTGCTCTCTCAGGTGCTGCATGCGAGGCCCACAGCAATCAGACTACAGAGGCTCGCAATGCAAGACGCCCAGCGGATTGTCAGCAATGAGGTATAATTGAAAGGATTAACATGAATGTGATGTTTCCCTTCCAAAAATTCGAGGAACGCCACAACGACTCTCATCTGGGCTGATATGACTCATGTTTTTAATAGAGGAACTTAATTTTCACTTCTGAGGAATTTGGACTCAGGGAAACATTGTCTAAGAACTGTTCATTTTACTCCACTGGCAGTAAGTCGCAACAGCCCAAAAGTAAAAATAAAGGTCCCCAGTCTGTCCCTTGTCTCCCAGAACACACTGTGAGGCACAGGAGGGGTCCTCCATGGGCCTGCCCAGAGCATAAGGTCTCAGGGGAAAGCTTGGGGTCTGAGATCCGCTAGACAGGTCCTAACTCAGTGTGGTGGCCTGTGGCCAGGACCTGCCTGTCTCTAGGACACTGCTCGAGCCATGCCCACTCAAAGGGCATCTGGCAATGCTGCACAGGGGCCCAGGCAGGGCATGCTGTGTGAGCAGGACATGAGGCCATTCCAGCAGCACGAAGGATGCAAGGGCACAGCTGGGCCAGGCACCTTCCTCCTGATCTGGAACGCTCCAGGTAATGCAGCCCCCGGTGCCTTTTGGAGAGGTACGCCCCATCATCCCAACCCTATGGCATCCTCCTCCCAGCAGAGCTGGCTCCCAGGAGACTGGGCCCTAGGACAGACTCCCCCCTCTGCTCAAGGCCTGGTCCTCACACTGGGCACGGGTCAACAAAACCAAGGCTCAGAGGTCAGAACAACCTGTCGCCATCCCCAGCTGCCTAGTTAGCGGAGGTAATGAGACATCACAGAAGCCCCAGCAATGCCCATCCCTTCCCAGCTCCCTCCCTCCTGGCAGAGTCGACATGCCCATATCCACCTCCCTGCCCTGAGTCCCCACAGAGACCCTGCTTCCCAGGGCCATCCCAGCCCAGCAACTCTATTCCGGATACTGATGAGTGTCAAGTTTTACATAAAAACTGAACCCAGAATGAGCATCTGGGGTGCAGACTTCTCGAAGCAGCAGTACCAGGCAAGACCGTTTTTCTGCCTCTTTACCTTCCTAGATGTATCTTCTTATTTACACGGCCCCCGGCAGGTCCCCCAGTGCACACGTGCTTCTAGCTGACGGCTGGGTCCTGAGGGGGAAGCAGGATCGTGGGGGCCAAGAAGCTGATTCGAGGCACTGCCCTTCACCCTGCTGAAGAGCCCCTGCAGGTGAGAATTTCCCAATCCGGCATGCCAGGAGGAAGGATGCACCAAACTACCACCATCCCTGGGACCCTCGTCGCTGCGTCCTGGAAGCTCGGTCACCTGGCTGGCCGCGGCAGGATGTCCCTTCTAAGTGCCGCACGCCACTCACCCAGGCTTCCACCAGACCCCACAGCGCCCAGGACGCCACCCACGACCCCCACCCCCACCCCGCAATGAAGAACAGATACCCAGATCCCCTCCCCAACTCCTCCCCACCTCTGCTCCGGCCAAGGGAGAGGCTCTCATTTATAAGTTGCAGATAATGTCACCCACCATTCATCCAAATGTGTCACTAACATCCCATTAGACTGTAATTATTTTTTAATTAAAACTAAGAAAACTGGCATGCCTGTGCCGACTTTATGCATCTGTTATGGGTTAAAATAGCTTTTAAAAAATGTTTCGGAGACCGCAGTCTATTGTGGCCGCGGCCTCTGCCAAAGAAAACGCAAGCTTGCTTATTTTCTCCATGGGGCGCAACAGCGCCTGTGTGTGCCGGAACAGAATCGGCTGGCCGTGAAAAGAATTCTAAATAAAACACAAACATGGAATTTGGCAACGCCACAGAAGCAAGCTTAAGACTAATTCCAGCATGCGGACGGCTCTCACATAGTAAGTCTGGCTCCAGCATAAATGAAACCAGGCACTGTAAAATACCAAGCAAGTTGGAGTTTCAACTTAAAGGGACAGAACGCTGGTTCCAGGTATAAAAGCTTATTAAGCCGGCTTGCGCTGGCTCCATAAATCCATAGGTTATTAGCTGTTTGCTTTCAGCCAATCCCTCCTTAAAGAGATGCATATTAAGAGAGAGAACAACAAATGAAAACCATCACTTTGCACTTGACTTTTAGTGCAGTGGTTCTGGAAATGCGGTGCTCGTTACCTCAATTAGAGGAGAAAGACTTTCTGAAACCTCAAATACCCATAAACCCTAAGGGGAGGAGGGAAGATGGGGCAGAGGGGCCAAGGGATGCCAGGTAAGACTGCCCCATCCCCGTCGGAAGGACGAAAAGGACCCCCGAAAACCAGACTTGTCAGAGGCAGGACTCAGCCACAAGGGGAAAAGCCACCTGGAGGCCGGAATACCTCCACCCAGGAAAACAGCAATGATAATGACTGTGACAGTGATAATTATAGTTATAATGACAATAAAAATACTATAGTGATACCTGCCACTACTCACCACCTTTATACACCTCTATAAGGTGGCCTGATGGAACCGGGAAAGACTTCCAAGTATAATGGAACAGTTAAGGGCCCTGAAGTCTGACTGCCTCAGTTTCCCAATCTATAAAATGGGAATGGTGGTGCCTTCCTTGCAGAGTTGGGGCGAGGGATATTGAGGATGAAGCCCACCTTAAATGTTTAGCCAAGGGCTAGCCATCCCACTAAGTTGCAACCTCATTTTATAGACCAGGAAACTGAGGCCCCTAAAGGCTAGGTCACTCACCAAGGTCAAAGAGCTGGTAAGTGTCAGAGCCGGGATTTCAGACCAGCTACCTAGCTCCAAAGCCAGCGTTCCTCACGCATGCACTCCTGGCTGGGTCACACCACCACGGGCCACGTTTTCTGGGACTACGAACTGGGGGCTCTCTCTGAGGCGGGGGCAGGCAGGGGGATGCGGCCTCCCCTAGAACGTAGCGAGAAGACAAATTCATCCCCGGAGAGAGATTCGCCCTCAAAGCCTCTCAGCAGGCCTCGGTACTGAAACTCGACTGCACACCGCAATCCAGGGAGAATTACAAAGTTCAGGGAGGAAAATAATCAAAGGGCCTCTACCATAAACACCCTGCACCGGGCAGGGGGGAGGTGACCCTTGCTGTGCCGATAATTCTCCCTACGCCACCACACACGTGCATACACACGTGCACACGCACAAATATACACACACCAGACACGCTCACGTTAACACTCACGTGTACAAACACTTAACACACACGAACGTGTGCACATGCGTGTACCCACACACACGCTCACGTAGACACATGCACAAATATGAGCGAGCGCGCACACACATATTCACATAGCCACACACATGTATGCACACTCACATATACACACTCGTTACACACACACACAAATACACTCACATGTAAACACACAAACACACAGGGCCTTTTATTACGGGGTCTATGCCAGGCCCAAGGACCCTGGCAGAGGCAATGGGAAAAACCAGGGAGAAAATTACATGAGGCAATGTTTGGCTCCAGATAAAAAAGCCATGGAATGTCTTCCCTCAAGTCTTGGTTATTTCTTACAGGTCCACTCCGAGCTGGATCGTGCAGGGACGGCAAGGCAGGTCAGCCTGGCCTAGAAGGCACACCCGACCATTCTGGCCCCCAAGGTGAACCAGCTGCGCTCCCAGCACTAACCAGCGCCTGATCAGGTGTGGCGGGGACACCCCAAGCAACCGGCACCACAGTCAGTCTGCACGTGGCCACTCCTCCGTGAAATACACGCTCAGCAAAATGGGGGCTGGGTCTCGACCCTCTGACTCTCCCCCCACCCCTGCTCTTCAAGCCTCCGCAGCCTGGCTTGGTGACATCACACTCCAGTGGGCTCCGAGCTGCTCTTCCTGAAAAGATGCACGTCTTAGAAGATGCAGACTAAAAATACTCCTGGCTTCTGAGAGCCAGTTTACAAAAATAATTATATTTTCTTTAAGAAAAGAGATTATAGGCAAGTATGTGTCCGGCTATTTTTAGTTCCTATTCAACTCTGCTAATTTTTTCTCATAATAATCACTGAAGACTTTTTTTTTAAAGCCACCCCCCCACCCCGTTAATAATTGTGTTCTGACTTACCACAGGGGCAGGACTGGGGGCGGGGGACACACAACCTTCCATAAAACACGGAGGTCTGAGTTTTGCCCCAAGGTGACAGCATCTGAAAATCACTGGAACAAGGAACATCTGGCCATCTTGTTGGAGACCAGCTCCAGACTCAACCCAGTACACTTCTGGGGGATGCCCTGCACATACCTGAACCCTAACCTTGGTTGTTCACAGAGGACATCAAATTGGGGTTCCTGTCCTGAAGGGGCCTACAATCCAGCAAGGGGTATGTTGTGGGTTGAATGGTGCCCCCCACCAAACGCCATGTCCATAACCAAACCCTGGAATCTATGACTATGACTGCATTTGGAAAAAGGCTCACGGCAGAGGTCATTAAGTTCAGGATTTCAGATAAGATCATCCTAGATTATCCGGGTGAGCTCTAAATGGAATGACAATTGTTCTTCAGTTTTCCTTGTCTGGGAGAGGAGAAGACAGGCCCCAAGGATGAGGCCTCGACCGCAGAAGCAGAGCTGGAGGATGCGGTCACAGCCCAGGCACGCCGGGAGCCACCAGAGGCTGGAGGAGGTCAGGAACAGAATCTGCCCCCGGAGCCCCCCAAGGGAGCATAGCCCTGCTGACACCTTGAGTTTGGACTTCTGTCCTCACGGAACTGTGAGGTGACAAACTCCTGTTGTTGGAAGTCACCCCCTGCCCCCGCCTGTGGTCATTAGCTGTAGCAGCCCTAGGAACTAATACAGGACAACAGAAAGCACAGCCCCACAGACAAATCCTCACTGCAGTCTCACGATTACCCTCCCTCTGACACAAAGGACGTGAGGCCACATGATCACAGAGGCAGACCCGGGAAGTCACCCTATGATCCAACTCAGGATGCCTCTTCTGCGATTGCTCCCAGCCCAGCTGGGAAAGCAAGGCTGGCATAGCGATCCCCAGGAGACAGGGACCCAGAGAGGCTCTGAGAGGGGCGGGACCCCGGCTCACCCTTTCTCCCAGATGTTCCCACTCCAAAGTATATGGCTCTTTTGCTAAACCGAGCCCAAACCAGCACCCTAAGGACACAGCAGAAAAAAAAGTGAAAATTGTCCACTTGCAGAATTTTCTTCCCCAAACTCTCAAGCTAGCAAAATGTTTAGCTGACTGCTAAAAATCAGCAGCCTGGGAGACAGGCCGTCGCTGGGAAGCACTTAGGAGAAACCAAGAGGCCATTACCCCAGGGTGAGACCCTCAAAGGAAACGTACTGAGGGAGGTGGTCATGGGAGCCCGGCCACCGATGCCATGTCTGAGCTCAGCAGGAGCCCGTTCCCTTCCGGACCCTCACATTCCACCACGTAAAGTGTGGCTGCCGCTTTGGCAAACAGGTGGGCAGTTCCCCAGTAAGTCAGACAGAATACCATGTGGTCCAGCCATCCCACCTCTGGGTGTACACCCGCAAGAACTGAAAGCAGGGTCTCCAAACAGTGGCTGCACACCCATGTTCATAGAAGCACGGTTCACAGCGGCCACAGGGTGGGAACAAACCAGGGTCCGTCCCAGGACCAACAGACAAACACAATGCGGTGTATCCTCAAGATGGGACATTACTCGGCCTCTCCAAGGAAGGGCATCCTGACCTGAAATACAACGCGCATGAACCTCGAACTCGCTGTGCCGAGTGAAATGAGCCACTCACGGGGGGAGAAATATTGTCTGATGCCACTGCTATGTGACACCCAGAGGAGTCAAACTCACAGGGGTAGGAAGTAGAATGCGGGAAGGGGGAGATGGGGAGTTAGCGTTCCATGGGGCTAACAGAGTTCCAGTTTGGGATAACGAGAAAGTTCTGGAGATGGACGTATGGTGGGAGCAGAACACACAACAGCGGGAATGTACTTAATGTCACTGAACTGTACCTAAGTGGTTAAAAGGATAACTTTTGTATACTTTACCACAATTAAAAAAAAAAATCCAACAGACCTATCCTCACAGCGTGGTAAGAAAGAATCCGTGGAAAGTGCACACAGAGCCCGGGGCGCACGGTAGGCCCTCAAGCAATGGCTCCTTTTACTATCAAATCAAGACTAAAAGGAGGCACTTGTTAAAGCACAAGGAAACTCGAGAAGAGGGTGCATCAGGGGAGCTGGCTAAGTACAGCGCCCCATGGGCCTGTCCCATCGGCCATTCCACACATCCTATTAACAAACGCAGTCATTAAAAATGTCTGGCTTTAGGGGCACCTGGGTGGCACAGCGGTTGGGCGTCTGCCTTCGGCTCAGGGCGTGATCCCGGCGTTATGGGATCGAGCCCCGCGTCAGGCTCCTCCGCTATGAGCCTGCTTCTTCCTCTCCCACTCCCCCTGCTTGTGTTCCCTCTCTCGCTGGTTGTCTCTATTTCTGTCAAATAAATAAATAAAATCTTTAAAAAAAAAAAATGTCTGGCTTTATGAAAAGATTCCAAATGCCCGTCTCTGCAGGTAGTGGCTCTGTTTTCGCACGAACCTCTTTCAAGAAGTCCTGACCCTCTGACTCCTTCCGCTGACATCATCAAGTACCAGCCTTCCTATTATCCAGGGCTGGCCAGGCCTGCTGTACCCCGAGATTCAGTAGCTCACGCCTCTCCCTCCAAGGCTCCCACTCACACCTGCCAGGTACAAGGCCAGCAGGAGGGCTGTCTGGGAGCCAGAGAGCAAGGATAGGAGCAGGCTGTGTCCCCCAGACCCAAGGAGACCTGGGTTCAAATCCCACTTTTGCTGTCCACCAGCTGTGCAATTTCTGGCACATTCCACCAGCCCTCTCTGGTGTGCCTCCTCAACTGTGAGCTATAGACTAGGTTACCTCCTGAGAAAGAAGGTGCTGGGAAGCCTGAAGATCTAGGAAGGCCCCTGCAGATGGCCTGACACACAGTGGGGGCACAGAAATGGAACCTTACTGTAACCTGGTGGCTCCATTGCCAAGTGTAAGAAGGGACGCTGGTGCGAGGGTTAGCCACAGCTGATGCTTCCACCCCCGCCGACCACGCACCGTGGTCACATGCCAGCCCCTAAGGAGGGGCCTGAAGTGATAAGCAGGCAACAGCCCCCCTCAGGTGTGAGGGCAGGCTATGTGTGAAATCCCACCCAGACAGACCCCTGCCCACCAAGGATTTCTCCCCACTGACTTCTGGATTAAATTGGCCAGCCTTGATTATGTTTGGATAAACTATATTTCATGGTTTAGACTATTTGGGTTTGATTGTGAAATATGTACAGCACACAACCCCTCCGCCTTGCCTGGCCCTCGGGTTTAAAAAGTCAAGTACATTTTGTTTTCCCCACCAAAAAAAAAAAAAAAAGAGAGAGAGACAACACCAAGAACACCTCAGGCTTTAAGAAGGACCAAAGTTTGTTTCTCTCCAGTGAAGAAAAATTGCTTCTAAGGGACCATGTACAAAAAATTAGGAGGGGGAGCGCCGGACTGGCTCAGTGGATGAGCACGGGACTCTTGATCTCAGGGTTGTGAGTTCAAGCCCTACGTTAGGTGTAGACATTACTTAAACATAAAATCTTAAACACACAGACACACACACAAAGTGAGGAGCTAAGAGCGCTCTGTGTCTCTTCTCTCTCTCACAGACATGAACATGACCTTTCCTGGGTGTTCGCCGTCTACCAGCATTTCCTGAGCACCTACAAGGAGGGACGCGCCTGCCTGGGCTCTGGAAACCCAGAGAGGCGGATTTACATGGACCCAGTAAAGGCCATGGTGAGGGCAGCTACGTGGTCCCTGCCTCCCAGCCAGACCCCAGAAACCCAATCTGAGGGTGATGAGATGAGAACATCTTTCCCGGTGCCCCAGACCTCTTCTTTTATGCCAGAGTTCCCTTTGGTGGACTGAGGGTTGGTTCTCTGTGTCCCCGTAAGTCACTCACAACTTGGACCCCTCAGGAGCACCCCAAGCTCGAAGAGGCTTGCCAGGTCAGCAGGACCTCTCCTGGCTGACACCCACATCCACGTGTGTCACTGGTCACACACTGGAAGATTTCCAACCTCCGGCCTCACCTTCCCCATCAGGAAAACCCCAGAGGATCTGCAGGACCTTCCTTGCTCCTGGAAGCTCAGTCCTTTCAGTTTTTTTTCTGCAGAGAAAGGCAGTCTTGTGCAGTCCAGCCACCATAGCAGGAACCCTGCTGAGCTCGTGTCCTGCCCCAGATCAGGCGGCAGCACAGCCAGGGAATGAAGGAAGACCGTGGGGACCCTCCCACGACCATGTGTGAATGTGGTCTGGCTTCCCACCGCGAGCTGAATTTCCAGTGCCCCTGTTTGAGCCACTCTGCAGCCCGATAGGAGGCAGGAGGAGAGAGCTATAAGCTCTGAGCCCCAGGATCCTCATGAGCAAAAGAGGGGCTGCCTCTTCTTAGGGGAGTTATGAGGATGGGGTGGCCTAAGCGAAGTGTGCAAAGTGTCCAGGACAGTGCTGGCACATAGTAGGCCTGCAGAAAACCGGGGCACATCACAGGAACAGCGATGGCGGTGATTCCCCACACAGCAAACTTGCAAAGAGATGGCAGCCAAGTCGTCATCATCGGGCATCAGGCAGGGGGACCCACAGCTTCTCAACAGCCCAGCTTCCTCCTCCTTGCCTCTCACACCTCCCATTGCCTCCGCTTCCCCACACGCTGGTGCTCGGCTGCGGCCACCCCAATACAGTGGCCATTTCGTGGAACCTCCAGTGCAGGGACGATGGGCAGGTACGCCTAGTGTCTCCATTTCACAGGAAAGGAAACTGAGGCTCGGGGAGAGGAGGTGGCTAGCCCAGAGTAAACGCATTCACGGTCAGGCACCTTGAGGGCAGGCACCAAGCACGGCCCCACCTCTGCAGCTTCCCACACTGCCTACAGCCCTCCCAGCAGTACGTGTCCACAGCGACATTTCGTTTCAAACACGAATCCATGCACAGAGCCCCGAGAAGGGATGGGGCAGCCAGTGATCAAAGCACAACCAGAGAACGTCTTAAACCAAGGACACACGGAGGCGTATTCCAACTGCAGGTGGCAAAACTGAGGGTCCAAGAAGCTAAACGTGCAGGGCTCCTCAGAGCAAACACTCACTCCGCTGCCAAATCAGACTGCACGCCTCATGGGCCTTCATCGGGATGAGGAGTGTCCTTCCCTAGCTTCCAGTCTGAACGCAAGCAGGGACAGTGCGGCCTGGTGGGCAGAGCCTAACGGGCACAGAGCCCGTGTCACAGTCTCCGCCTCAGTGACCCGTCTAGATGATGGAGGCGTCGGATGGGCTGATCTCCCGGACCCCCGGCCCTAGGTCATCCAAGACGGACTGAAGCCGCAGGTCACCTGAAGGGAACCCATTTCCGGACTGCTCCACCCCCGCCACGTGGAGGGCCCCCAGCCTCCTCTGCCACGTTCGGATTCCCTTCAAAGCTGCTGAACGTGGCCGCCTGCTCCGAGATCTCGGATGTCGGTGGCCAGTGCTGGTTCCTCACATCCACTAGCTGCTTTAAAGCGCTGCATCCAGCGCTGCATTAAAAATTAATTACACATGCTATTTTATTGCCAGTGCATAATGTAATGAGCACCAGCTGTGCTAAACAGCCAAACTCCTTTTTAAGACAGCTATAAAAAAAAGAAAGAAAGAAAGAAAGAAACTGCACTTCCAAATGCCTCTCCTGTCAGAGCAGAAAAACAGCAACATCTTGTACGGATTTGAACAGAATTCTTTGATTTAGCTGTGCCTTCAGAACGTCTGAAGGGCCGGCTCGCAGTGAAATAGAATCTGGCAGGGTTGCAGCGGTCTCCTCTCCGGGACGTTGCTGGGACCCCTTTTATCCAAGGACAGTCACTCTGGTAGGTGCCCCTGCACCTCCCCTCACCCCACTGGTCCCCCCGCAAGCAGCACTGCACTCCTTCTGGCCCCCGGAAATGCGGTGCCCTTGGCCCCTGTAGATGCTGGAGCAGATGTGACTTCCCGGACAGTGGGCTCTCCTGGAGTTCTCCCAAGCCCTGCTGCCCTCTGCCACCTCCACCAGCCTGGAGAGTCAGAGTCCTCCGTCCTGGGGGCCTTGCAGCGCTCAGCGGCTTCTCCGGGTACCTCCCCCAATTACAAAAGGAGGCATCTGGGTTTAAAGACGGGCGGTCCAGAGCAGACTCTGCAGTGGTGTGATCCCAGGAAGCAGGCAGACACCAGACTAGAATCCACTGGACAGGCATGCAAGAATCACCCATGGGTTGTAAATGCCGGACCACCAGACCCCCGGGCAATGGAGACATCGCAAGGCATACAGATGACTCTTTAAATTTTTAATGACTCTCCTGAGAGCCCTTTTCCTCCAGTGAGCCAACCCCCATTGACATTGGGACCTGGTTAGCCCCGAAAGACTCACAGCAAACGCGACTTTGCAGAGGGAATCACAAGAGCACGTCTCGAACCTTCCCCAGACAGAGTGCTTCTGTCCACACACATTCATCCACACTCACTTCTCTTCTTCTTCCCCCACCCCATACTCACCCCTCCCTCCAGAGTCTCCACGGAGGCTCTCATGCCCTACTGGGGAGCCCCTGCACCCCCTGCACCAGAACAGAGGCGGTGCACCAGCGGGGGCCTGGCGGGCGCTGCCGTCTCGGTCCGCATCACCCTTTGGCTTCCCACTGATCCTCCGGTGTTAATCAGACCCAGTTCAGAAAGAAACTACAGCGTGCTTCTTGTTCTGGTATGAAATGTGCAAAGCACAGACCATATCATTAACATAAAACTTCCAGAAATAAGGCCACTTTCCAGACAGACTGTATTAATTGCATCAAGCTTCCACAGCTAGGGTGGTCTAATCCACAGTGTCCCATTGGATGGCTCCGGTTATAAAAACCAACACAAATGAACACTGGGATATAATTGAAGGAGGAGAACACGATAGATTCTACTGTTACACCCTACTATTTACTTACAGGTATTCTTTTATCTTTATTGTCCCTTTAACCCATGCCAAGAAACCCCAGACTAGTTAAATAACACAGCAAGCAATTTCAGTAGAAAAGTAAATTGAATTTAACTTTACAAGATTGCCCTGTGATTTCAGCATCTACTAATGACTGCCACTGACTCCTTCTATTAAATCCAAACACTTCCACTTCCCCGAGCTGGGATCCTGTGTGTTCTTGCGTGAGAACTTGAACTTCACCGAGCACATGTATTAATCACAATAGCTGATGACCATTTGTGGGTTTTAAATATCCTTTTCCACCTCACGATGCTGCTACATGATCTGAGCCAGCCAAGAAGCTAAATGCCTTTAAGAATGGAACCTGGAGATCCAGCCTGATGTAAAATTTCAGACACGTAACTGTGTACTGCTGGAAAACCCATTCTACTCAAGCATGAATCAGAATTTCCACAGGGCTCACTCTGCATGAGGCACCGGTCTCAGCACCTGCTATACATGACCTCATTTGATCCTCAAAACAAGCTTTCAAGGCATAAACTATCATCACCCCCATTTTATAGGTGGGAAAACTGAGGAATAGGGAGGAAAACAGCTTGCCCAAGGTCACAAAACCATACAGAACAGCAGCCTTCACTCAGGCAGGGGATACACTCTGATGACAGCCTGACCGTCATGGAAACCCCGAATGCGGAAAGGTTCAGGGGAGCCAAGGCCCAGAGGTTTCCGAACCGGTCTCTGAACACCCCACCCCTGCCCTGGGGACCTGAGCCAAGTCATGTGCCCAGTCATTCACAACAGCCAGTAACTGAAACAGATCGACATGATCTGTTCAGAAGTCAAATGTGCAGCCTCATTTTTAAATGTTACATATGTATCATGTGATACATGCGTACCTACGTGTGTAGACACATTTATATTTTTTATTACAGAAGAGGAAACAGCCCCAGAGAGGGAGATCGGCTTCTTCAAGGACACCAGCCAGGTGGAGCGAGGGCCAGGATCACAGCCCCAGCTTCTCAACTCCACGGGCACCCTGGAGAAGTTCCTATGTGAAATTTCTCAGGAAAAAAACTTCAGTTTCCAGGAACGCCCAGACTCAAAGCCCTCCCAATATCTCAGCAGAGTCAAAAAGCAATGAAGAGCCCAAGTCCCTCCTCCCTACCGTGACCATTAGGAGGTCTAGGGTGCAGGTCCCGGGAGGCGGGGCTGTCTGGGACGCTGCCAGCCAGAGAGGCACACAAACACACAAGCCTACATGGCTTGCTCCCCCATAAAATCACATCCTTCTATAAATAACTGTGAATGCCTTCACGGGCATGCAATTAACCTGTGTGAAACACGGTTACTCCGGGGTTTTCCGTATTAATTTGAAGAGATAGGTTCAGTGCGTCCTGATCTGAAAAGAGACAAAACAAAGTAAGGACGGTGGCCCCTCTCCGTCTTTACAGAGGACTGCTTCTTCCTAACGGGTTACTGCGAATTTAATGACTCCATTCCAACTACTAATTAAACAGGCACTAAAAACACTTCAGCAAACAGCCCAGTGCCAGGGACAGAAGCCACAAAGGGACAAAAACCTCCGGAACAGGATATTTTCAGGTACTGAAACTGATCGGAAAGTATGGAGGGATAACCTCAAGCAGGCTAATTAACGGGGATCCAACAGCGAAAGAGGACAGCGCTGGAAATCTCGGCCAAACGTCAGCGGCCCGAGAGCAGGCCTCCGAGGAGGGTTGGGAAGGGTGGTCCCAGAGACCCCAGGAACAGCCCCCGCCCTGCCTCACTCCTCTCCCTGGGCACGGACGTCAGTTTGGGGGCAGCTCAGGGACTCTAAGCCCTCGTGGCACTGAGTTCTAAGACCCAAGAGGGACTCAAAGCCAGATGAGCCAATACCAGCGATGAAGCAGTTTCTGGATGACCAGACAGGGTCAAATCCCACCTCTGCCCCTCCTTCCCCTTCCAAGAGTCCTCTCTGCAGGTCCCCATTCCCGCTCTCCCCATCTCCACCCCTGCAAGCTGCAGGAGGGCCAGACCCACTGTGCCTGACTCCACCTTGGTTTGCACAGCGCCTACAAACGAGGTGCTCCAGAAAGGGCTTTTCATGAAAGAATGAATGAACGTGGGCTATGAGAACTCCGCATTTCCGAGCCTCACTTTCTCATCTGTAAAGTGGGGAGAAGAGAACCTACCTCCTCAGGTCACTATGGGAATTCAATTCAAGAATGCACATAAAAGGCCCAGCGCAATCCTGCACACAGTAGGCCCACACGTGGTCCCTTGAAGGAAGGGGGTGGAGCTGTGGCTGAGGGCAAGCGTGGGAGGACGTGCTGCTACCAGAGCCAACAGAAGGTTAAGTGAAGCCCTGGGCGCTCCTCTGCCAGGGAAGTCGTGTTTCTGTACCACAGAACTTGACCGAGTCTAGTCGGAAACACTCAGGCTGATCTCTGATAGCGCGACCCCCCGCGTGGCTGCAAGGGCTGCGGCACTAATTACAGGAAGCCAGGAGAGCAGGGCAAGCACCCGGACGAAGCAGACATCCCTCGCTCAGAAGCAGAGATCACAGCACAGCCCGACAGAGCTGGGAGGGGAGCCCCAATCACCCTGGGCGCTCAGGCAGCCCTGGGCAAGGAGTGGGTTTCTTGGCCCGCAGCGCCAACTCCTTCCCGGACAATTTTCGTCTTGTTTTGTGCATTCAAGGCATTAGCCCAGTACCTAGGACGCCACCATACGCCACGGCAGGAGCTGCTGAAGGCTACAGGCCACGCCACCAGCAGGAAGGTCTAGGAGGCTCTTGTGCCCGGAGCTGGGGCCATCTGTGGCCCTCTGCAGAGCTGTGGCTCCACCAGGGACTGTCCCTTGGGACAGCTTCAATTAAAGCAAAACCTGTCCCAGAAAAATAGTTTTCCCTTCACTACTCAAATCAAGAGAAAGCCTGCAAGGTGCCCAGTGACAAAGCTGGGACAAACTGAATCGGCCCCAGCTCTGCACCCCCCCCACCTCCTTTCCTGGCCCCTGCCCAGAAGCCAGACCTCAGGGTGCTCACCACCACCTGTGTGGGTGTCAGCCTCCTGGCACCAGGCCCTGAGCAAGAGAGGCTGGGATGGGAGGCCTGTGCCCACAAATCCAGGGACCCCAGGCCACAGCAGGAGTTTGGGCTGTGTTTGGGAAAGAGGTGGGGGGCGCTGTGCTGTGGCTACCCGTCCGCCCACCTGTATGATGGGCAGACAGACCTGCAGAGAGGCACACAGTAGGGATGAGCATGGCCCCACCCCACAGGCACCCCACAAGGCTTCACCTCCTCCCACGGCCACAGCTGAAAGTCTCCTTCGGAGTGACTTTTTTGTCTCAAAGTTAATAGGCAACACATTCTGGCAAAGAGAAACTCAGCATTTTGGACGGCTCCGGCGATGCGCACAGACGACCAGGGAGTCTTCCCCCCAGTGCTGTCTTCAGGGTGGGGGGCAGTGACTGGGGTGGGGGGGATGGCAGTGGCGAGGGCAGAAGAAAACCTCGGATGTTAAGTGTTATCCAATTAAGCTTTAGCTAAACAGCCCAAAGAGACGAAATTTAGAAGCTGGAGGAATGCATTCTGGGAGTGAGACACTCAGAACGGGCCGAGGCATCGGAGGACCTCCTGACCGATCAGGACAGGGGCACGTTGACGTGCTTCACCACTTCCCCTGTGCCCCCCAAAATGCCTTTAGGGGTGGGACTGCACATCCTCCCTGGGGCCCCACCTTGCCCGGCCCACCTGGGAGAGGCAGCCGCCAGCTTGGCCCAGGGCACACCCCGCCATCCCTGGGAGCCCGCCCCCCCCACCGCGGCCGTCTGTTACCTGACAACTGACACTGGCATCCAAAGGGAGCCTCCGTCTGACCCTCACCCTGAGTCCCGTCACCCGAGACTGGGCGCGCGCTGCAGCACGGCAGGGGGAAGCAGGGCGGCAGAGCGCCCAGGGTGCGCAGAGGTGGAGTGATCACGGATGAGTGAGGGTGGGAGGAGGCAGCTATGGGGGCCGTCGCTGGCAGCTGGGCAGGCCTGCACGGCCCTGGAGAAAAAACAATAAAAAAGACTGGTCAGTCGGGCCCTGGACCGTACAAGGGACCCGGGGTGTGGGACAGGGGCCCGGGGCAGAGGGCTGCAGGCCACCCTTCCAGAGTGGGAGGCCCCGGGGTGCCAGGCCCGGCAGGGAAGGCAACCGGGCACAAGCAGGGGGCAAGAGGCCAGGGAAGTGGGTGGGGGGCCTCATGGGGTCCTCCTTCCACAGCTGCCAGGATGGGCTGTCTTGGGACCAGACTCCCATCCCTGGGGGGGCCAAAAGAGCTTGTCAGGACCCCTGCACCCAGGAAGCCCCCCACCCACCATGTGGAGGCTTCTGGAGTGTTCTGGAGCTGGCTCCCTTTGGGGATTCATTCCCAAAAACCTGGGCCACCCCCCACTCTGGAGGAGCTGGGAAGCTCCAAGCCACCACTGTCTGCTATATCAGGATGGGCTGTTTGTACAGGCCTTGGACACCTCCGTCTACCTCTGAGCACCTGGGCACTGGTTAACCTGCAGCCTGGCAGACGGCCAGCTGGTGTCTCTCTCCAGCCCACGGTCGTCCTCAGCAACCTGGGCATCAAGCACACAGCACATAAGCCCCAGGGCCTTTCAGAAGGCTTTGAACACCCCTCCCCAAGAAAAACCTGGCACTGCCCAGCACCCCTCTTCACGCCTCAGGCCAGCTTGGGGCGCCTCCCCCATCTGACAGCCAGGACGCAGGGCCAGGAGCTCTCTTGCCTCCGCCCAGCCCCACGGCTCGCCTCGACTCCCCAGCAAGGCCTGCGTTTGATTTGGCCGTTTATCTTAAATGGCTAAGAGACCACCAGGGCAAGAATCTGTGTGAAGCCCTTGCCAAAACCACAAGTGAAGAAGCCCAAATTCCCTGGGTAAATAATTGAGCGGGGAAGCATCAGAGAGACAAAAAGAAAACACCAACAAGATGAGGGCAGCCGGGCCCCCGGCCGGCTCCGCCAAGGAGGCCACCCGACGCCGCTCACCACCCCACAGGGGCCTGCAGGGTGGGGGTCTGCCCACCTCGGGGCCCCACAAGGGATTCCCCCACCCGGGAGAGGCACGGGGCCCCACCAGCCCACTTCCGGCCAGGATCCCATCCCAGCCCCCCTCCTAAGTGAGCTTCCCAACACGCGCATGGGGCAGGGCCTGGGAGACCCACTGCACAGACCGCCAGACTGACATCGTGCCCACAGCCCCCACCAAACCCGGGCCGCTTGGCTCCAGAACCAGGGCCCTTTCGCTCTGGCACCTGCCTCTACAAATCGCGTGTTATCCTGGGCCTTTGAGAAGACCTGCAAATGTCCTGCCAAGAAGCCAAAGGCAGGTGGCTCCTCTGCACTACTGAAGACCTCAGACAAGGCGAGGTCAGGGCCAGGGGGCACTGCTGAGTCCATGACGGCCCCAGAGGGAGGGCAAGGCCAATGACCCCACACAGTGCCCACCACAGATTCAGTGCTGGCCCCCATGGCACCTGAGGCCAGTGTCCCCTGCCTCCTCCTGGAAGCCTGCCCTGGCCCGTCCTAGCCTAAACCCCTCCCCCAGCAGCAGACACTGCGCATTCAGTCCTGTCTACCTGCACCTGCCTTCACACGGTGGAAGGCTCCTGACACGGCTTTGCACTGAGCACCTACCACAATAGGCAGTACGTCTCCAATACCTCACTCAGCTGGGAAATCCATCCCCCATCCCATAGGGACACTGAGGCTCACAGAGATCTGGGACTTGAACCCAGCTGTGTCTCCAAAGCCTGGATATGCTGGGCTTCCCCCTCAAGCTGCAGCTGGGGTGAAGTGACCAGGATGTCCTAGGATGCTGAGAAGGGCCATGTAGTGTAGAGGGAAGCCGGAGGGTCCTTGGGCTCTGTCGGGCCATGGGGAGACTGAAAAAGAGCAAATCTAGGCCCCCAGGTTCTGGGTGAAACCATGACACAGCCACCACCATTTACCATGGCTGAGAAAGAGTGACAGGAGTGCCCAGGACTGCCCAAGCAGAAAGGGAACAGAACCTCTGTCTCCAAAGTTGGGAGGAAGGGCCTAAGGGCAGGTCTAGCCACACCCCTCTCCTTCTGGAAAGGTCAGGCTTAGGCCAGAGTCTGTACAGGCAAAGTCATCCCCCAACTCAGGTAGAGCTGGGGGGCCAAGCTGCCCCCAGGAGGGGCTTCCATATGCCCCATTAAGAATTCCAACCTCACTGAAGACCACCTGCTCCCGGGACTGGCTCAGTGGGGGCAGGGGAGGCGGCAACAAGAGTGAGAGGCTTCTAATCCTATGCTGCCCACAGAGGACATTCTGTTGCTCTCAGAAGACCTCTGCCCTGGGAGATCCCTCCCTCCACCCCAGCAGCTAACGCAAGGGTGGGACTCCAGGAAACCTCTCCTGAAGCTAGGGCAAAAGCAGAAGACAATGCTAGAAGCCACCTACCATAAGACTACAGCAAATGTCCAGAGTTGGCAAATCATAGAGACAGAAGGTAGACAAGTGCTTGCAGGGGCCGGGGGCGGGGGAGTGAAGGCTAATGGGGATGCGGTTTCTCCCCGGGGTGGTGAGAATGTTCTGGAATTAGGCAGGGGTGGTGATGGTTGCGCAACACTGCGAAGACACTCCAAACCACTAACCGTACACCTTCAAGTGGTTAAAAGGGCAAAGTCCAAGGTGAGGACTGTCTGGCCTCAGCACCCATCCCAGGCCACGTCTCAAGCCCTTGCCCATTCAAGTGCAGGCAGGAAATCGAGAATACACTCGACAGAGCCCTTGAGGCCTGGTGACAACAGGCTGACACACATAGAGGAAGGCCGAGCTCAGACACAGGCCCGGAGCCTGAGGCCTGGGCCCAATCCCCTCTGCCATTTCCTGGCCATGTGACCCAGGGTGAGTCACTTTCTCAGAGCCCCGCCCTTAAAGGAAGGTCAGGACAGGCCTGGCCAGAGCCTGGCTTCCAGGGAACACTCACCGAATGGCCACTACCATCCATTCATTTTCCACTCTGGAACTTTTCCTGCTCCCTCCCCAGAGCCTGGCAGGGAATGCCTGTCCGGTGTTCTGGGCTCTCGAAGGCACCTGACAAAGCCCTGCAAGATACTCTTTTAAAAATGATTTCTTTTGAGGTCTAGGTGGGTTCCCCTCTGGACTTGGAACAGCACCCGAGGTCTGTGGCACAGGGACACCAAGACGCCATCTCAGCTTTACGCAGGATCCAGGTGGCTTAAAAATAAAACCCTGGCTGGCTCGACTCCTTATCATGGAAGTTGGCTTTCACGAGGGAAAAAGAAACAATGAACACATAGATCATATCATTTAAGGTCAGCAGCCTTCCCAGGAGTAGGTCCTCCCTTCTCACGAATGAGGAAACTGAGGCTCACAGGGGTTAGAATGTTACTCTATGCCTCCAGTTCAAAGAGGCACAAAAAAAGTCCAAAAATAAGATCCCTGAAATGTTTCTTAAGCTCCAAGTCAGGGTACAAGGTAGTTTTCACTGCATCCATTCTGAGGGTGTCTGTAACCTGTCTCCTTTCTGGAGGGGCCCTGAGATGTTCCTGCTTCATCCTCACACATGCGCACTACCCCTGAGAGCACGCCCACACCCACTGGCGAGTAGACACACACACAAAAAAAGCGCCTGGAAAAGCCCCAGCCTGGTGGTGAGGGGAACGTGCACCTTTCCCAATGCTGGATCCTTGGGCGCCCCTCCCACATGGGAGGGTTACAGATTCCTAGCTGGCGAGAGGAGCTCTGGAATACGCTGTACTGGAGATGTAGATTTTTCTCCCTACTGGTGCTTTTCAATTGATACATTTTTTAAGCCAAGAACTCCTACTGATAGTGCAAAAATGAGTCATAGATCAAGGAGGGAGACAGACAGGGAGCGAGCGCTTGTGAGTGAGGGCCACTGGCAAGGAAACCTGACAATCCCCGCGCCCCCTCCCCCCATGCCAAGACATTAATTCTCACAAGTCGGAGAAAATTACTATGCATGAATGCAAAAAGCATGATCAGGAGTAATTAACATGGCTTCATATGCAAATTTTATTAATGCAGAAGTACAAAGTCATTATGCAAATGAAACTTACGTCAACTCTCTTGACAAATATTCATCTCTGAGGCTCAAGTTTCTCCCTTTTTATTTATTTATTTAATTCTTCTCTCCCCCACCCTTTTTTCCCGTTTTTTTTTTTTTTAAGAGGTGGGGGGTGCTGGTGACCGCTTGGGTAGCAGCAGCAAGCCAAGAGGACTGTTTGACAAGTTTGCAAAGTTGTTTTTCAACCAGAGAAATTTATTCTTGCATTGTTGATTTTTTTTTTTTTTGGTTGTTGGCAGGTACAAGACAGCTTATAGGAGCAGAGGAAAAAATAAAAAAAAAATAAAAAAATAAAAAAAGCTCTGGGCAGCAGGCAGCCAATCAAAACGCCAGAGCCTGTAATGAGGGCGATTGATGGCTGTTTGGCTTTTACTGCAGGGTAATGAACTAGAATCCAGTCTGAGGAGGGGGGGAAATATGAATATTCATGAGACTGTGCTCCTGCCTTTGATGATTAAAGAAATTTTTAATATTCAAATAAGCGCTTGCCAAGTGATTAACAAAGAACATGCACGCAGAAATATGGAAATGGGAGCTGGGAAAGATTTGAGAGGCGAACAGACTGCTGGAAAGGCAGCCCCAAATTTCATAAACAAGATCGGCAGATAACCCAATTCGCACACGGGCAAATAAAAACATTTCTTTCGGATCGCTTAAATATTTTGCCAGCTACTTTGTCTTAAGGATGATAAAAATGCTATGTATTAAGGGGGGAGGGGGGACAGACAGAGAGAGGAACCGCATGAAGTCAGATGCACTGCTCCTGCGCTTCAGAGTCTCTCCCAATTCCAGTCCCCCTCCCCCAACCCCGACGGGAAATCAGGACTCTTTTTCCGGTTTGCTAGAGAGAGGATGGAGGGAAGCCAGCTCAGACTTGAAAGCTCAATGCTGGAGGTTCAGGCCTGCCTGCTTTGGGGCACCCGCTGCGTGGCGGTGGCACGACCCGGGCTGCCACGTCACGACGCATGGTCATTTGTTGCTTCCAGGCTGGCCCAAAGGCCCAGAGATGGTGGCCCACGCTATGTCTGTGGGGCAGGAGGTGGTGATCCTTGTAACCTGCAATCTAGAGAGCTCGGGGCCTCCTCCAGACTCCGGCCCTGGTCAAAACACAGAAAGAAGGTGGCCACAGGGAATGACAGGGGCACACACATCTTGAGAAGTTGAAAGGCCTCAGATTTCTGCATGGGGCCTGGCCTGGGCATCTTCGGGGCCACAAGGAGAGGGCGCCACCGATCCCGCAGGCCTCATTGGCTGTGCGCTAGGGCCGCACGCTCGTATTTTAACAGCTCCACCACGGGTTCACATTGAAGCACATAATAACAGTATTAGCTGGTAAAATGATCCTGCAGTTAAAATACATCTAATTAGCAGCCGATGACATCCATTCTGGCAATTTCCTATTTGAAAGAAGTGGAGTGCCACCTTAAATGAGACAGGCAGTGGGTACTCACCCAACAAGACCTAGCTTTCCCAGCATTTGTCTCTCTCTCTCCCTCTCTCTCTCTCTCCTTTTTGGGGGGAGGGGGTTGGCTGAGATGGCACGAATAGGGAAGGATTCTGAGCAGCCTTCTTTGTTACTCAATTTCCGAGCTACGGGTCTGGGGGAGGGGGCCCCCAGAAAATAAATTCCCTCACTCCACAGGTATTATTTCGTCTTCTTCATTTTTAATCACGGAGGTGTGGTAACCAGCAAAGGCCAGAACTTGTTTTCCATTTCATTATAAAATACATCACCATCATCACCAACAACAAAGCAGAAAGGGAATCCAAGCACATATGTGAACACCATAAGTCATCGTGAAAACCTGCAAGGTCAGGACAGGTCCCCCAAGACAGGCCAAGAGAGCTGGTGGGTGTGCACATGGCTCAGCTCAGTGCAGCAGAGCATCTGGGGGATCTAGAAATTCTCTGTCAGGAGCTCAGACTGCCAAGTCCCACCTCCCACTTCTGGATTCTCCTAAGCCAGGCGAGTCTGAGCGCCCATCATGGCTCTCAGGTTCTTGCTGCAATGGGTTTGAGTTTGGGGGTGCATGTGTTGGTGTCCTTTAAAAGAGGAGCAACAAAAAGGGCAAATGAGGTCTCACAAGGGTTTGCACAGCTGTGTTTAAAGACATCCTTCAGGGCCATCACAGAGGAGCCATAAAAATAAAGCTCAAGCCAGGCCTTTACTCAGGCTTCCTGCTGAAAACAGCAGCCCTTTCACAGGCCAGGAGGGTCGGGATTCCTTCCGATGCAGGTAAGAAGGCCTGCCTGGCTTCCCTTATCACTGCCCAGACGTGGCTGGACCTAGAGAGGGCCACTACAGGGTTCCAGGCAGCAGGGAGAAGGGTGGGCTTGCCAGGGGCCTCCAGGAACATCTCTGGGCTTGAGGTCGGGCCAACTGCCGCTTCCCCAGTGACCATCCAGAGTGGTCACAATGCCGTCACAACCCTTTGGGGCCACCGGGGCACCAAGAAGCCTTGGCCACGTAGAGGAGGCAAGAAGCACATCCCTCCCAGCACCCAAGCCAGGCCACCTTCTGCCTCGCACCTCCCCCTTCACGCTCCCGAGATCTGTCACAGTGAATCACCACTTCAACTATTTTTGCTCCCCAGCATGCTACACATTGAATGCATCCCCGAAAAGGGAGAGGCAAGGCAAGGAACGATCATCCCCCCCCCACACACACAACAATGCTACCCAAACCGGTTTCCCTCCTTCCAACATCGTCCCAGCCACCGCATCTTGAAGTTAGAAGCAGGCACACAGGCCCATCCCACGGTCAGGTCCAAAAGCACCTGTTTCAATGGCTGCCAACCACAATTTCCTCAAGATTCGAGGCGCTGAAGTACTCTGGGGCAGCACCCCGCGCCAAGGAGTGGCGAGGTTACATCACAAACTCCAAAACCTTCTATGGCCCTTCCAAAAGGCCCAGTGAGGAAGCGCAGGAAATGTCAGGTGCTACTGGGAAGGAAGGATGTGTCTGAATCGTGTTCTGCAAGCTCTTCAGGCTAAGCTGACCGAGTGCTCGGGCTGACCAGTCCACCCCCGAAGCGGGCATCTGCAGGGGAAAACGTGCAGCTTCAACTCTTCTGCTCATCATTCAGGGAAATCCCTGGAGCCCTCTCAGCTGCTGGAATGCAAATAAACCGCAATCACTGGTCCCCTGGCCGGGCGCTGAGGCCTATGCACCACGGCTTTGGGACGCACACAGGAACACAGATGTGAGTCCTCTGGGGTGAGCTCAGCAGTCAGGGTCCACCAAATTGGGGCCCACCCTCCTGGAATGGGCAGGCCTGGGGACAACAGAAGGTGAAATCATGTGTGTCACCAGTTAGAAAAATGTGTGCCTGCACATCTATTATACAGAGATGATGCATATATGCGTACATGCACATACATGCAAATAGCAGCAATGTGGACACGTTCAAATGTCTGCATTCATACCCCGGAATCTACAGAGGCCAAGGACAAACAGGAGTTAACAGAGTCTCTGAATCTCACCAGTAAAAACAGCTGGCCAATCCCTAGCAGAGAAATTCCCCCTTTTCCCCTGATTCAGGTTTTCTGATCAGAAGCTGGGCCGCCGCTGCAATCTTCGGCAGCTTGTGTCCTAGAACACAATTTACCCAAGATCCTTCAATCATCTTCTGTCATGTTGCATCAGGAGTTTCTAACAGGATAGTACACGTAACTTCAGGAAGCACCCCTGGACACAAAGTGCAGTCCATAAACTGAAGGAAGAAGCTGGATAAGTCATTTGGATTCTGAACATGAAGAACTGGGGCCTTGGGGTCAGGACTCTGCCCCATTCCCAAAAGGCACTTGTGGCCAGACTCCCATGACCACCTTGGCCAGGCGTCATGGACACTCCCCATGGAATGCATTAATTTAGAGCTGGTGCGGGACAGGGATGGACCACAGTCAAGACAGAAGCCACATGTCACATGAGGGAAATATACCACGAGGTGACTCCTCAGATTTGGTGCCTACACTGAGTTTTAAACTAAGGACACTTTTTTTCCCCCCATCAGCATCCACTGTGCCTGACATCTGAGGAATGACCTGGAAATACTGAATCCTGACACTTGTTAAAAATCTGGTCCTCTATAGAACATGTTTAAAAACTGGGGAGTTCAGAAAGTTGCTGCGGTTTGCAAGCCCCACAAACTCCAACACTAAGTCTGGCTCAGCCCCCATGCACAGAGAGCACAGCGTAGTAAATACAAGTGGGAGGTCTGAACTCTTAGGATCCCAGAGAATTGAGAATGAAAACAACGCAGCACAGCCAATAAAAAGAACATCAAGAAAACAGAGTGCCCAGGAAGGAGGTTGTTGCCAGGACTCAAGCCAGAGGCAGCCAGGGAAAGGGACAGCAGTCCCAGGTGCGGATGGGGCTGTGGCTACGAGGGATGTGGGCAGCATCAGCCTCTATCAAGATGGGGCTATAAAATCCCTACCTGCCCAGTGGGGGAACATGCAACTACAAAGGCCAGCAGGGTGGGTTTCTTGGTTTTTAGACGGAAAGACATTTAACTTGGTCAGTAGGTCAGAAGAAAGGAAGGAAGGAAGGAAGGAAGGAAGGAAGGAAGGAAGGAAGGAAGGAAGGAAGGAAGGAAGGAAGAAGGAAGGAAGGGGAGAGGGAGAGAGAGAGGAAGAAAGAGAAAAGAAAAGAAAAGAAAAGAAAAGAGAAAAGAAAAGAAAAAGAAAGAAAAGAAAGAAAGAAAGAAAGAAAGAAAGAAAGAAAGAAAGAAAGAAAGAAAGAAAGAAAGAAAGAAAAAGAAAAAGAAGGAAAGGGGAGGAAGGAAAGGGGAGGAAGGAAAGGAGGGAGGAAGGAAGGGAGATCAAATTGCAGAAAAGGGGTCACTGCTGTAATTCAAATGCATTTTGGGGTTTTAGTTGCATTGCTAGAGTTACATGCAATGGATTGCCACTATCGCAATAAAAATATCCAGCTCTCCCCTGGCTTTTGTTGTTGATGGAGTCTTTTTTCTGTGCTTTTTCATTCTTTTTACCTCCTACTAATGGACCTATAGAACACTGAGGTGCGTTGCCTCGCATCACATAAGAACATCTTTCTGTGGCCTCTTTATGTTTCCAAGCCAAGTCTGAAATGTCACTGACTAAAACACTGAGCAGGCCTGTAATTACTTTCAACAAAGTAGCTCCTTTAAGGGAGTTTTCTGCATGTAGATGGCATGTAATATACATATGGTGAGCCTTCCTTTCAGCATGCGTAGCGTTTGACGGCTACAATCACAAATTTTCTTCTAAGGGAGCAGTTCGGACAGCCACCTTCTTCCTTAGTTTTTGACATGAAATCCATTTTCATCTCTTAACACACCGACGGTGAGGTACAGTGTGTGCACAACAAAATCTGTAAAAATTAACACTTCGCGGATTAATTGAATAAAGGCTGTGAGCACATGAACACGGGGAACGCTGCTCCCTTGGATTCAGTCTAGCCACACTCCCGGCGCCGCTGCCACTGACACAGGGCTTTACATCAGCTGAGGTTTATACCGCTATTTAATGTAATTAAAGAAACCGGTAGCACCGTCCTCCATGGAAATATCGTTTCTATTGCTGGGTATTCCCATTAGAAATTGGGGGAAATCAGAGCACACGGACTTTGATTTTGTTGTAATTTTTTTTTCGCTTGGCTGTCTTTGAAACAGAGCCGATGTGCTGGGCCTCAGACGGAGCCCACTGCAGAAACCCCGCAAAGATTGCCCGATAAGACAAGCCTAGGCTCCTGGCAGGAGCGCCCGGTGTTTGTCATTTTTTTTGTTTTTGTTTTTGAAACTGCTAAACATATATATATTTTTTCTTAATCTGCTGTCTATATTCAGCTGTAATTCTCTGCCTAGCAAACAGCGGCACATCATGACAATGACTTTTCAGATACCACCCCCCTCCCGCCCCCCCAAACAACGCTATGGATAAAGACAGGGAGGAAGGGAGGGGTCTCCCCGGCTGCTCTTCTATATAAACAATGATAGCGTGGCTGGGATCCCAGCAAGCTCCAAACCCAGATCGGGACTAGAATCTAACTGTAACCTCAGAGGAAGAGCGCAGAGCAGGCTCTGCTCACAAGGCCTCGGAAATGAAACACGCAGAACCAACCAGAAAAAGAGAGAAACAAAATCTTTACACCACATCGTCCAAAATGGCAGAGAAAATTAAGTCTTGGGGCTGAAGGGAAGGGAGCCTGACTCCGCTAGCTCTCCCGGCCCGAGGCAGCCTCTCCTCCTCTGAAGGCTGCCTCCTGCCCTTGAAGCCGCCAAGTGCAAACAAAAGTGAGACGCGTCTCTAACCCTGCTCAGCGCGTGTCCCTGTGCCACGGGGACAACGGCGTGGGGTTTTTTTTTTTCCTTCCCTAAGTGCATTTTAATACTCTTCTACATCCTAATTTCTTTGGGGGGGAAGAAAAAAAAATCAGTGTCGCTAAAAAAACGTCACTCTGTTTTGCAAAATCCAGCAGCTTCCTTGGCAGCGAGAGAGGCTGGCTGGCATTATCCCCTCATTTGACAAAACTACTATTTCTGGGCATGTGCTCAAAAACAGGTAGGAAGCAAATGCTGAGAAATAAGGAAGTAAAAACAGGCAACAGATTTTTCACTACCAAGAACGCCAAGCGTAAACACGATTTATTTAGCTGTGTTGAACGTGTCTGTCCTCCACGCAACTAGGAGCCCACTTGGGTTGAAGGAAGAGTGGGGAGGAGGAGACAGGAAGAGGGAGCAGGGGGACAACGGGGACAGAGAGAAGAGGCGGGCAGCTCTGTACAAGGACTTCCTGAACGGTTCCGTTCAGTTTTACGAGAACAAGAATCTTCTGCCCCAAAATACACGCATGTGTCAAAAGAAGGCCACACTAATCTGCCGGTTAATTAACGAGCCGCCACTAACAAAGATAGATAGAAGACCCAGCTCACGCAAACAATATTGACATGGGCGTCGCGCGATCTCCTTGCCCACTTCCCTTGCTTTTTTGCAAACCCCAGGCTGGGGCTGGGACAGGCACCGAGGCCCCTCAGGTTGGGGGGTTCCGAGCTTCCAAGTCCAGATACGGGGGAGAGGGGGAAGTATCCCTGCCCATCCTCACATGGCCACGTGGAACGCCTGAGATCTGTATTCAATTAAGGAGCACCAGACAGCTTCTGGCTCCTTGCCTACACCAACGCAGGCTGTGGGTATCTGCTGTGCCCCCCACCCCACCCGGGCTCTAATGCCAGGGAACAAGGGCTCTATCAAGCCCCCGCGGAGAAGGCAGAGTGCCACACTCCCCCACCCCAACCCCCAAACTCAAGCCTGAGGTTTTGGCCCTGCCGGGGTGAACCAACCAAATACATAAAGCAAGCATCTGTATTTTCTAACTAGCAACACTAAACCGGAGGTTTCAGGCCCTGCCAGGGGTAATTCCTTTTAAAAATCTAATTCAGGTTCACTCAGCATTGGCTGGAAAAAAGGAACCAAGCCTCATCAAAAGAAAAACAACACAAAAGTAAGATGGAGTCCCGAAAGGACAGTTGGGGCCTCCCATTTCCCCAGTGAAGGTGCCATTTCAGAGCAGCCAGCTGTGCACTCCGGGGGCATAAATGCCCAGTTTTGTTAGCTTTAAGAGGTGGCCGCCAAAAAAAGGGAGAATTTCCTCACCAGCCTGCACTGAGTTCCTTCCTCATCTGCATCTAACAAGACCCTGCACTTAAAGACAGCCTGCTGTATGCATTCCTCCCCACCCCCAAGTCTACACCCCCTCTGCCCAGATCCTGTGGGGGGCCAGACACCAAATGTCAGTAAAGATACCTTTTCTGGTAGATTCGGGTTAAGAGTAACAGCAAACCCACTCCATAGTAAGATTTTGAATCACGTGACAGTCCCCAACACTAAGGAAGAGCTGGGGTGGTGTGGAGTGTCAGTCCCCCAAAATGAAAGGGAATGGGGGAGAGGTATTTCCAACTGGTATTATGTTACTAGATTGAAAATTCAAGTCCTCCCCCTTGGACTCCCCACTAAAGCCCCTAATTCTTCCCCCTTGCATTGACAAGGACACACTAAGCAAGTAGTTATTTGATTCCTCTCCCTTTTGCAAATTAGTCACCCTGCCCCCGTGGACTAAACAATAAGAGTCTATGCTTTTATGATGTCTTTGAAATAAGCAATTACTTCACTCCTGCAGAATGATTTGTTTTCATATCTGGACAGTGGCAGGAGTGTAAACAATTGGACATCCCCATTTTATAGATGAGGAAACTGAGACACGCCCGGGGCTGTTTAGGAACAAACACATCGGAGACTGTGTGAACACCTTCAACAAACAAGGTGGCCCCGAATGCTCCAGTGGCAACAAAATATTGATGGGAAGGCTAACCAGGGTTCAGGTGCTGCTCTGGGAGGCCACACTTCTAGAAAAATCCTACAAGAAAATCTAGATTTCTCAAAGTAATGAAACGGAGGGTGCTTAACTGTATCTCCAAAGGAGGCCTCCCCAGGATCCCTCTGGAAAACAATTTCACTGGTATTTCAACACAATCCAGCTGACAAAATCCCCCATTCCCAAGCAAATCACCCACACGTGGCTCTGAACAGAGCAAGGCAGGTGACCTGTACCCTGCAGACTAGTGACTCAGAACACCACAGGGCAACGCAAAGCAGCCCACCCTGCCACTCGGACACAAAATGGTGTATGTGTCCTCCCAAGGCGCGAGAGCACCCAGGGGGGCTGCAGAATCCTTCTTCAAGGAGGATTCTGGCCAAGAAACTACCACTGCTCTGCCGCAAGCCTTAACCTAAAACTAGAGGGAGAAATCCCCCACAATTTTTATCACTGTTGAGCCGTCAAAATAAAGAAAGCAGAGGTTAAGTTGGCTTCCTCCTTCTCGGTGTCATAGACATTAAGTCAGCCAACCACACGGTTACCTGTCTTTCAAGCCAAACATGAACAATTCCCCCCCATAAGTACCCTGATTCCAAAAATCCTAAAATTTATGACATCCCTCTTCAGGAACTGCAGAGACCTAGGCTGGGGCCCCTCAAACACACACACATAATTAGTGTTTCAGCCATCGTTCTTTCTGCAAAGGAATCCAGTAACATAAATATTAATCAAACATGAGAATCTGCCTTTCCAGTCTTGGACCATTATGAGTGCCGGATTGTGATCTTTACCCGTATTTACAGATATTCAAAGGCAGATTCTATCTTGTTAGAACTGTTATAAATGGACGTCTGAGAAATCAACGAGCAAGTTCAGGCAGATATGAAAACCTTCCTGTCCAGGACTGCCAGCAGCTTTGAGTTCCCAAGTGTTGAATTTGTTACCTTTTCCATAGGCCTTTCAAAAAAATAAATTGACGAATGCCTTCAGATTCCTCTAGAAGAAAAGCTAGCTGCTCAAAGTTCGGGTTAGCTAAATCTCAGATTTTCTTAAGATCAACTCTTACTCTAAATGCCAGGAAGGCATTGTTTACAAAATACTTTAGCCTTTGATAGCACAGAAAGTGCAATATTCTGTTATGATTTGGGTCAGCCCAAATCATAAATAAATATGTATATGTATATATATATATATTTTTTTTTAATTACCTTGACTCTTGTTACAGCAAATATATTCTGTGTGGTTCAGACCTATTTCTGAATAATGGAAAATAGAGACGTGGCTCCAATTCTAGCCTAGAAAAGCTGTCACAGTGAAGGTAAACTTTTAATCTTCTATAGGCAAACAGCATACATTTTTATTTCTGGAGTAACAGCTTTGGGAAAATGTTTGAACATTTTCTTAAGAGCTTTGCGGTAAATACATTGGGCGTCCAACCACTGCTTTTCTGAGTCTTTAAGGGTCTGTTGGAGTGCTTTAAACAATTGGAGGCCAATTTTTAAGAAGCAAAAATAAAGAGAGACTCCTAGCAAGGTGACCATTTGCATACAAATTCTCTTTGGGGGGGTTATTGTAAGAGAAGTCGGGCTGGAAGAAGGACTGACATTAATTCCCTGTAATTCCACGAGGCTTTGTGTCCCACTCTAGTAGAGGGTTCCATTCCCACACAATTGGGAAAACACTTTTGTTCTTGAGTGTTTTAAAATCCCAGCCCCCAGGAATTCCCTCTAGAAAAGCAGGCTCCCTCTCCTCTCCCCGCCCCCCCACTCCGGGGAGGGGAAAAAAAAAAAAGAACCCTACAAAGAAAACCACTTTGGGACGGGACTGTTTGCCCAGGATGGACACAAAATGCACAAAGGAACTCTTTGAGGCTCCCTCCAAACGGGCCTCACCTGGATCCGGGGAACTGCCGGGCTGTGTCGGGCCAAGGTGGGCTGATGCCGGGCTCGGTCGGGCGCGACCCTTTCAGAGCTCTCGCGGCGGGGCGAAGAGGGGATCCCCGGGCGCCCCCAGGACCCAAAACAAACGCCCAGGAAGGAACGCCGCCCCAGGGAGGAGCCCCGCCCCTCCCGCGCTGATTTTGAGGATGGGGCCACTGGCAGGAGTTTTCAGGGGTCCAGAAATGCAATTCTCCACGCCCGGGAAGGTCACTAGTGCGGGCGCTCGCCTGGGGGTCGGGGAGGGGAGGGCGGGTGGAGGAGGGGCGGACCCGAGCTCACAAAGGGGCCCCAGGCCGGCGGGCTCCCCGCCCTTGACCTTGGGTCTCCGCCTCCATCCATCTCCGCCGGCTGCTAGGGAAGGGGGCTGGCCCGTGGCCAAGGGCGAGCTCGCCGGACTGCTGCGGGGCTGGGGGCCGACAGGGGGCCGCCAGGGGCGGGGGGAAAGGGGCTCGGGATAAAAAAAAAAAAAAACACTCGAGGGCTGCAGAATGCTCCGAGGAAACCTGCGTTCCAACTCCCCCGGCTCCTTCGGGAGCCGGGTCCCGGGGAAACTCGGTCTCACTGCACGCCTCCCGCCCCCCAAAAGCAAAAGTTGCAGGAATGCACCGAGGAAGCCCCCTCCCCTGGGCTAACCCTACGACTAGCCTGCTCCCCGCCCCCCTCGAACCCGGGCCGAGAGGGGGAGGGGAGCTGCCACCGGAGGAAGAAAGAAGCGCGCCTCTTTGGCGAGGCCAGACGCGGGCAGGGTCAGCTGCGCCTCCCTCCGCCCGCCCCTCACCGCCCCGCTCGGGCAGCTGGCCCATTAAGTCCCCGAATTATGCATGGGCCTGGAGCCCCCTCGGCCCTCCCGCCCCAGGAAGACACAATCAACGTGCGCGGCTGGCCTGGGTTGGGAAAGCAGGAGAGACGTGGCGGATGGTCTCCTGGCCGCGCGCCCCAGGGCGCAGGCTGGAGAGGCCCCGGGCGAGTCGGCAAGACCCGCTGCCTGGAGGGGACCAGGGGCGCCCAAAGGCCGGGGAGCAGCTCCTGGGAACCTCCGGCGGGACCGTAGCCGGAGGGGTGGGGGGGTCGGCACCGACCGCAGAGGAGGCCCCCGGTGCAATCACGGAGTTGCCAGAGTGTCCGCCTGTTTCCGTGCGGGGTCCGGGAGGTGCGGGCTGCCGCGCGCCCCCTCCTGAGCTCTGCATCACACGCCTTGGGAAAGGCCATTATGCGCCTGGGCTTGGTAGTGAGGGGAGACTTATGGACCCCAACCTTGGAGCCCCCGGGGGCGGAGCCTGAAGTCCCCGGCGGGCGTGGCAGGAGGAGTTCTGCCCCTGCCCCCTCCCACGTGGGAGGGGATGATTTGCTAGGGGTGGCACCGTCGGGGGGGAGGGGAGGAGGTCGGGAAGGGGGGAGGGTCGCAGGAGATCCGGGAAGGGGGCAAGATGAGTCTTGCAAGTTGCAACCGTCGGGGCACACGGGAAATTGCATTAGTGGTGAGGCAGGTGGCGCCCGGTTTCATGGGAGTGGGAGAAAAAGTACAGTCTCAGAGCTGGCAGGATTTTGATGTCCGTCTCTCCCCCCGCCCCATCGTCTTAGAATGCGCGGAGACCAGACCGGAGACCCTAGGCGCTCAGCAGACCCCGTGGTCTCGCGTCCCCACAGAACGCCATTGTCGGTGTTCGGGACCCCGTGCTCCGGACAGCAAGCCCTGGACCCTGGAGTGTGGAACTTGTTTGCTGTCTTGGGCCCCGTTTGTTTCTGGAAATGAGTTAGTTCCCTCTCTCTTTTCCTTCCCCTCCAAAGCAAAGGCCAGGTCAGGAAAATTACATACCACTTTTTCCCAGCGAATAAAGGCTCCTCCTTTGCAGGGAAAGTTTTACAAGCCAGTGATGTCAATGATGCAAGGAGAAGACCACACTGTTTAGGTTTCTTAATTGGCTGGCTTTGAACTCTTGGTGGGAGGGGGAAAGAATCCACTCTGGCTCCTTGGAGAACTTAGTTTTGTGGGGTCTACCAACCTCAAACCTTTTAGCCCGTTGCTGGGGTAGGAAGGGGTCATCAAAGGTTTGTCCTGTTTCTCTTTAAGGGAAACAAAGAACTCTAGATGGTTGTTAGTCACTGAGCCCAGGACAGACATTCCCTGGCCCCCAGCCTCAAGGGAGGACCCCCAAACTCAGCGGGGGGACTACACTCCCCAGATGCCACGTTCTACCAGCAAAATCTTTAAAACAACGCCAGTGCTTTCTCCACTACTTTCAAGGATTCCTTTGGTACCTGAAGTCAGGAAAGCAGAAATGGGCATTCTGGACACTGCCAGGTTGGACAGATGTCCTCACTGGAGCTTCATCACAGTACAGGCACTGGGGCTGTCAGGTGGCAAGGCTCTGTTCACAGGGTTGATCTTGGATGGGCGCTGACCCACACACACCTGTGCACCTTGGAGTCTGGCTTTATCTGCTTGCATCTAAGGCTGTGTCCACACATGCAGCCTGAAGGCAAAGGAAGCTGTTGGGGTACTCAGCTCCCCCCCCCTCCCCGGGAATCAACAGCCCTGAACAAATATTGTCTTGGCTTGGAGAACTAGCTGGCTGTCCTGGGCTGGGGGGTTCACCCTGCCCTTAGCAGTGCATCTGAATAGCTGCCTTCTCATCTCCACACCCGGAATGGGGGGTTCTGACTTCTCACCTCCCACAAAAGGTCACTTTGTTAATATTCTTCCACCTCAAAGAGCCTGGGGTCCCAGTTTTCATGCTAGTGGGAGCAGCAGGCAGCCACTTTCCCAGACCCATCTCTCATCAAGTGCTCACACCTCTCCCCGCCAGACCTCCCCCTCACACACTCATCCCCACACCCTCAGCACAGACTCCTCCTTCCTGAGCCATCCCATCCTCCCACCCCCACCTCCAGATCAAAACCAGCAGACCAGCAGGAGGAGGACTCTAAGGAAACCCACTGAAAAAATAAAAATGAAACCTAGAAGCCTTGCCTTCTCCAGAAAGGCCTCCTGGTCCCTGGGTCCAGCTAGGGATGGGGGGGGGGGGATCTCTAAGTCCTGATCACACCCTGCCATCTGGAGCTCCACCCTGGACTTAATTTGGGCAAGGCTTACACCCCTACCCCCTTAGGTCACTGGTTACCACCTAGCAGTGCCTGGGTCAGAGTGCATTTCCATTTCATGTGGGCTGAGGTTCATATAATTCGGGAGGTCCTCTTTAACAACAACAAAAAAAAATACCAAACCACATCTACAACATTAGGGGCAGTGCCTGGAAGAGGCACAGGAGGGGCCCTGAGCCTAAACTCTGCACCAAATCTTCCCAGGGGAATCTTCACGGCTTGAAGCAGAAAGAGACCGTTTATCCTTTAGTATGATAGTTTTCATTTCAGCCACCAATTTCTTCAAAGAACATTTATTTCCTAAACCCAAGATGTAACAAATGAGGGAGTCAGTTGGGCCGCTGGGTGGGAGGAGGATTTAGGTAGGAAGCTGGAGCTTACCCCCCACCCCCCCTGCTGGGTTCTTGCAGCTGTTGGAAACCACTGGTAGCTCCTTCTCCTATTTCAGCTCAGGAAGCTCGGGCCCAAAGAGGGGGAGGGTCTGCTCAAGGTCACACAGCCTGTCAGCCACAGGGCCTAGACAGCACCCCAGGTCTTTGGCCAGAGGCCACCACGCCTGCCCCTCCCCACCCTGCATTCAGTAGGCCCAGCTGCCTCCGACCACCTGACCCAACTGGGTTGGAGTGCGCTCCTAACAAGATACTAAATCCACAGATGTGTAGGACAGGTGGAGGTCCACCGTCCTGCTTCCTTCAGCTCACACTAGACTCCAGGTCCCATCATGGCGCTTCACCCTCAGAGAAGAAACCATTCGTGGCCCGGCCAGGAGCAGAAGCGGCCTGTGCCAGCCCCAGTTAAAGAGCCACAGGATGCCCTGGGCCTGGGCTCCCCGTGAAGGTCACCGGCTGGAAATCAGGAGCCTAGGGTCTCAGCACAACTGTGCCGCCGACTCACAGGGTAAGTATGTGAGGCTCTTAACCTCTCTTGGTTTCCTCATCAACAAAATGAAAGTAAGAACTGATTTAGCACCTTTCATGGGGCGGAGCCAGTGGATGGGAGCTTAGGATGAAATACGACCCCGGCAACAGCAACTCTGCCTCGCCACAGGAAAGAGCATGATTGCTGGAGTTCACAGCCCGGGCCCCAATCACCAGCTGTGTGACCCTGGGCAAGTGATTTAACGTCTCTGAGCTTCAGTTTCCTCTTTCGTAATGTGGGCTTAATATCAGAATCTACCTCATGGAGGTGTTAGGAGGGTTCAATCAATGAATAGCTGCAAAGCCTTTCAAACAGTGAATGGTACAGAGTTAGTCCTAATAAGTATGTGCTCAGTTAAAAACCCAAATATGAAAACTCAATCTTTTTGTTTCCTCAGTGAAAAGATAAACCCAAGGGCGCAGGGGTGACCGGCAGGCTGCCCTATTTATATAGTTTACTGACACAGGGCTCCCTCCTAACAGACTCTATAGCTAGTGGTTACGCATTAGTCAGGCATGAAAATGAGCACGCACAAAAAAAGGCCGGCTGTCAAGTGCCTAATAAAAAAGTTAAGCCGACTGCTAACTATTTACTGTCAAACTAAAAACCTAATCATAATGATAACAGAGGCTCAGAGTTGGTTTATCTCCCCCACCTGGGAGCCCCGTGCCCTTCCCTCACTCTCTTCCCTAACTTCCCGTCCTCCTTTCTGAACTGCTTCTGGAAGCATGGAACCACCTCTATGAATCACAGCTAACAGGGGCTCCAAACCTAAAGAAAACCTACTAAGGAAAAAATTTTTAAAAATTACCCTGTAGCTGACTAGTATTTTTTGTCTTCTTTTCAATTCAATAGAACTTTCCATTACAATGCAGTGTTACAGTCGCACTGGGTAGCTGCTGGCACTGTGCGATGGTTTGTACAGTGTACATCATACCTTCAGTCTCTCCTCTCCCCGGGAGGCCAGCAGGGCAGGGACTGCTCACCCCCGCTTACGGGTCAGGACACTGGGGCTCTGCCAGGGGAAACGGCTCGCCTTGAGTCACGGAACCGGGCAGCCTGGTGTGGCAAAATGGGCGCCTGACTCAAGATAATTGGGGTATGGACTCAGCCCCGCCAGTAACCAGTTATATACGCTCAGGTAAGAATGGGAAGAGATCCTTAGCAAGGAGATCCTTCCAGCTCAGGCCAGGAGGCCAGAATCCCCACATGGATTCCTCCAGTGGTTCTCTATTATTAATAATAGCTAACGATCCACAGGGACCTAATATAGGAATGCGTTGTCTAAATCAAACCTTGTAACAAGCCTGAAAGATAAGAAAGATTATCTCCATTCTACAGGCAATGGGGACTTGGAAAGGTGAACAACTGGCTGAAGGTCATACAACAGGTCATTGGCAAACCCAAAATCCCAGCCCAGATCCATCCATCTGAATTCATGTCTTATTGCTTTCTAACCCACCACCCACCTCTCCAAAACCTTCACGAGAAAGCACTGGCAACTCTATGGGGAGGCTACCCACAGACTGTGGGTCAAGGCCTCTGGGGGCCTGAGGGCTCCAGGCCATATCTGCAGGGTCATACCTAAGACGGCTTCAAAGATCACCTTGGCCCGGGTCTGGAGGTATTGCCTGCCCCCACGGGCTGGGCCAGCCAGGCAGAGTTAGACTACCCCTCCCTAAAAGCCTCCATTCCCTGTGCCATCTGAGGAAGCCAGGCAGACCAGAGTCTGACTCCACCTTGCTGTGTGATCTTGGGCAAGTCCCTTAACCTCTCTGAGCCTTAGCTCAAAGTGGGGTTAGAAAATATCTATTTCAAAGTGGGGTTAGAGATATCTGTTTCAAGGTTGGTATCTATTTCAAGATGAGATAAACCAAGAAAAACACCTAAGCACAATGTGGGTTACCAGGTAGGCCCCCTCTTCCCCACCACCTGCGAGCCCTGCCCCAGCTGCGGGGTCAGCCCTACAACACCCAGCCCCAGGACCATGTCTCTCAGACAGGACACTCCACTATTCCTTGGTGCAGACAGAACTAATAATTAGCTGTCACGATTTAATAATACAAAAAAGATAATCCACGCTACAACACACATGGATTTAACCAATCTTAATTTGGAGGCAAAATAACAACTCTAAATATATCAAATGCAAGTTTTTAAAGACAACCTGCAAGTGGGGTTTATCTCCAGTTTCCAGCACAAGCAAGTTATTTAGTTTCTTCCACTGGCCAAACTAATATTCTCTTTTTCACATTTATTTTATTTATTTTTTAAAGTCTGAAATGCACATTTGCTGAGCAGCATGTAAATCCTCCGGCTGATCAGAAGCCCTTTTCTCCAACATATTTTGCCTAGGGATGGGTCACTGCGACCCCAAACCAAACCCCCTGTCTGTGCTCTGCCTATTACTCAGGCCACCCCCGCCCCCGCCTCCAGGCGCACCCCGACTCTTCCTAGGTTCCAGACGAAGACGTGCAGAGTGGGTGGGGCCATCGCAGCAGGGAACTGCCTGCCACTTCCACCCCAGGGGGATCTGCCACCTCCTGTCACCCGCTGCCTGTCTCCCGCATTTCTCCAGAAATCTGACATTTGGGGCTTGGGGGGGGAGGAAGGAGGACAAAAAGGCAAAAGGCAAACGTATGACTGACAGCTGATGGCTCACTCCTCCGGTTATAGCTTCATTTGGTTATGGAAGGGGTGATAACACGCAAAAACGAATTACCTGTGATCAAGAGCCTTCCCTCCAGTGGCTATAAAATGGGGATTCTAAGGAGGAATCGGTGGAAATGGCTGAGAGAGACATCCGAGGTAAGTTCTCAAGACTCTGACCGAGAAGCCAACACCTCGTGCTGCCAAGCGGGGTCCACACTCTCTTAAAAGCTTTTCAAGAAGCTTCCACATCTCAGCCATCTGGCTGCAGCCGGACCCTGGGCTAGATGGGTGCTCTCTGGGTCTCATCGCTGTTCATTTTCGCCATAGGACTGACAAGTGGGGACAGATGAGGAAACTGAGGCCCAGAAAAGTAGGCGGGCACGGGAATTGCACCCCGACCGACCGACACAAAAGCCCATGCTCCTTTGATTTCCCCAGGCTCCTCCCCAGAGGGACCCACCCTCAGACCGGCCACCATAGGACAGTAACAACATGACCAAAGATGGCTGGGGCAGGGGGGCACCCGACAGTTGTTCTGTCGTCGTTTCTGATGGTGGAGTTCTCTGAAGCCAATGGAACTTTCTCCGCCGGTTACTGGAAGAGCTACGCTAGCTACGCTCCCAGCGGGAAATGACGAAGCTGGGGAAACAGCACCAGAAGGGACGACGGTGCTCATCTCTGCAGCGGGCAGCCCATGCTCCAGGCCGGCACGCATCATTTAAACACCACAGTTACTGTTAGGTGCATTCCCCGTACGAGGACACTGCAGCTCAAGAGGTCGGGTCACATGGCCCAAGGCTGGCAGGTGGCATGGTAGGGCTCAGAAGTGCACTGGGTCCCTTCCCACGTGGCAGCACGCAGCCTCCCTGGCGCGGGCATCAAACCCCAAACACCCCCAGCCCCCTTCTCCCCACCCCTCCTCAAGACACCCATCCCACATAATGGCTCAGAGACTGCTGTTCTTTGCAAACCCATCTCACCTCCCCCCCACACAAACACTAAGCTTGGCTACTCCCATCTCCCCCAGCTCTGCCAGAAGTGGGAGAATGCAGTGAGAAGGGGGCTTAGCAAAGGTAAAAAATTCCTATATAGGCAGACCTGAGTCAGACCTCCAGTCCAGAGCTCCCGCCTTGGCTCAGCTCCCCCTGTCTGTCCCCAGATGGGCCTCAGACACAGGCACCATGGCCCTGTTCTGCCCACAGCACACGGCAAAAGCACAGGGCCCCAGGCCTCAACCGCACACATCAAGGGCAGGGCTACTACTGCTCACACTTGGGCCATGTCTCCCGAGGGGGAAAGAGCAGCAGCCCAGATGGCTGTCCTCCCACCATGCTCCCTCTGGGGGGTTCTGTCACCTCGAGGCCAGGGGGGAGAGCGGTAGGTGCTTGTTTATTAAATGAACAAACGAATGAATGAACGAATGCCCTCCAGGATACAAAGCTCCAGAAAATTCCTCCTTCTACTCTCCTACTTCTCTATCGTTAAAAAAAATAATAATAAAGGAAAGAAAAAAATGATCAACTACTCCTTTTATGCCCATCTCCAGACTCCAATGTCCCAAGGAAAGGGCCGATCCAGGGTCCAGCCCTGGTCCAATGACGGACAGAATTCCAACTCTGGTGTCACCCTGGGGACGCCTCAGAGGTGGAAGGGTCCCACATATTCCACAGGCCAGCCCTGCCCACCCATCTCTGCAGCCCCGCCTCTAGCAGCACCCGACAGTGAGGAGGGCTGGGACCCGTCTGGGCAACGCTCAGATTGTTGGTTCCCCGAAAGGCATGACCATCATGGTCACCACAGGCATCTCCCTTGGGACAGCCAAGCCAGAGGCCAAGTCCCAAGAGTTAACAGCCACCCGCTCCCCAGCAACCAGCCCTGGGGACAAGAGCGGGGCTCGGACAGGCTGGAGCATCCCTCCCCACCACGTCCGGGAAGCAGGAACAGGAGAGGCCTGGGCGAGGCCAGCAGTGCCAGGGGCCTGGGCAGCAGCTGTGCGGATTTCCGGAAGCCCGGGCGGAGAAGCGCCTGTGATTCCTAGTTCCCCTCTTAAAATATAAAGACTCAATTATCTTTGAGCAGCTTGCTTTACACATGAATTGACACATTTATTTTACAATAAATAACTGAAAGTTATCTGTGTTTCCTTTACTGTTAATCTACACAGAGAAATAATAAACAGGGCTTGTCTACAAAAATGCAAGTACTGCAGTCCTCAGAATTCAATTAAGCTAAAATAATTAATGCTCCCACCATATTAAATTACTTTATACATTTGAGCCACTGAAGTTTTATTCTTTAATCTTTCCTTTTTATTAAATAAGGAAAAAAGAAAGAAAGAAAGAAAAGTTGGTGCCAAGGCAGGGAGGGAAGAAGGGGAAGGAGGGCTGGCAAGCAGGCACAACGTGCCGCTAGAACGGGGTGGCCGTCTTCAGCTGACACAGCATGGAGACTGTTTTGTGCCTTTGATTAAAATAACATTTTAAATGCTTTGAACAAACATATCTCTTTAGACTTCTAAGGGATTATTTTACATATTTCTCCGAGAATGAAGAAATCCATTCGTCCTGTCGCTGAACAGAAAAGGCCAAGAATATCTTCCGTCGCACATAAAATACGGATACCGTAGGCTGCTGCCGTATTACAACCTGGGAAAAGGGGTGTGGGGGGCGGGGGTGGTAAGGACAAAGCCGCCTTGCAGATTAACTTCGCCTTTTATGAAATCACATCGCTTTCTTAAACAAACCTACCCACAACGATCGGCAGCCTCTCGCTGGGAAATACCTTCATCGTGAAATGAGGATTCGGATGGTTTTTGGTGAAAGCAGAATGCTTTTCCATGGAAATATAAGTAGGGCCCAGAGTCTCGTGGGCAAGGTCTGTGGTCACTGACGCCGGGTGTTTATTCTACTGGAGAAAAACTGTTCCTCCAGTGTCAAAGAAAAGAAAGGCATGGGGACCCCAACAACATCAACGAAAGGGACCCGGCACTTTTCTGGACAGGAGGCCCCAGCCCTAACGAAGGCAGCCATCACTCACATCAGCAGGGCACTCTGAGAAGCCGCGGTTTACATGACCATGGCCCCGAACATGCTGGACATTTTTCTCAAAGCCCTTGGCGACTTGAGAGCGTGAGAGACGTTGCTCTAGCTCAGCCACCGGAAGGCAAGGCCCACAGGCCAGTATGATTCGAGGGGGTCCCCCCAGCACCTAGCACGTGCCAGCAGGAGTCTGCATCCCACCGCAGTCTCTTCCCAACGGAGATCTCCTTAATCCCATTTCACAGATGGGAAAATTGAGGCCCGAGGTCTCAGAGTTGCCATGTGGCTTGCGGCATTACCCTGCCTGCCTTCTGGGTGATAGGGCCCTCTGCTCCATCTTACCCGTGGGAGCAGGTGCCTTGGGCTACACCAGGCTCACCCCCCAAGGAGGAGCACCCAGAGCCTCAGTCCCTCCAGCACCCCCACTAGCTTCCACACCCAAAACACAGCGGACACCTACTTGCACAGTGCAGCACCAGAGGGGACCCCTGAGAGGAGAGTTCCACCAGCGCGGCACTTACAGAGCCCCTGCTCCTTCGATCCTCCCCCAGGCCTGCCAGGATTCTCACTCCCTGTTGACAGATCAGGAAACTGAGGCCTGGCCCCATGAGGCAGCTGGTCCAGCAGAATGCGAACCCTCATCAACACGCGCGCCGGTGCCGTCTTGCCGCAGGAACACCGGCTGCCACGGCCCTCTTCCTTTGCGGGGCCTCCCAGGCTCAGAACTGGGACCAGAAGCAAACACTGTAGCTTGCACAGAGCACAGGCCCCGTGGAGGAGGCTCTGGCATGCCATGGCCACGGCCCAGTGGGACATGGCGCCGACTCCCTGTGGCCGGAGGACACAACCCCAACACCTGTTCTTCAGGTGGTAAAAGTCAGCTGTCCAGGTGGTCAGCTGAGTGGGCGTGCCAAAAGGCATGTCCAACCTCCTGAAAAGGGCGCGGTGTTCCAGCAAGTTCCCGCAAGCCCTTCCCTAGACCCGCCAGAAGGATCAGGCAATATCAGAAGGGGCCTCTGAGATCAGGGCACGTCTTTTTACAGATGGGAAACGGAGGCCAGAGAGCAGAAGAGGAGAAAATGAGTGCTCCCATTCCTAAGTGCCTACCAGGCCCTGCCCACAGGCCATGTCTCACTAGACCTCACCACAACCCTATGGAGATAGGTCTCGTTAGCTCCATTTCACAGATGGAAAAACTGACTTGTCCATGTTGTGAAGAACAGATTCCAACCCAAGACCGCCTGGCTGCACAGCCAGAGCCTAAGCCAAGTAACCAGCAAACCGAGGGCCATCTAGCCTTTCAAATTTCCGATCTGTACTCCCGGCCATCTATGGATTAGGCCCTACAACAGAGTCTCACTGCCAAAACCAAAGCAACCAACGGTCAGCTGTGCCTCTCTGAGCCCCAGGCCTGTCTCGTCCTGAGGGTCACCCAGATAGTGGCCCCTCGGAAAGGGCGAGCCCTGGCGGGTGGTCCTATCCCGGTAGCCCCCAGACCCTCCCAGCACCGACACCCAGCACAACAAGGGGGCAGGCAGGCATGGGACCCGGGAGGTGGCCTCAGCGGCGGCCTGGCCGGTGTAACATTCCATACCTGCAATGTTCTCCTGCTTGGGGCAGATGCCTTTCGTGGGCGAGAGCAGGTGGTCATCTTCATCGGGAGTGACCTGGATCCCGATCTCCACCGGCTCGGACACTTTCCTGAGCTCGGAGCGCGAGGAGGGCGGCGGGCTGCCCTTGTCCAGGCCTTTGTCATAGCAAGCACCCAGGCTGCCACCACACTGCTTCTTCTTGTGCTCTATAAAAACCAGGATGTCCCCCAGGGGGAAGTTCATCTGACACTGTCCACAGGTGAGCAGGTCAGGGTCGGGGCCACCCACCATCAGCCCCAGGCTGCTGGGCTCCTCTATCTCCAGACCCTCGTCTTCTTCGAGGATGGCGGCCTCCACATGGTCAGCCTCTGCTGGAGAGAGAGAGGAGAAGGGGGCAGAGAAGACAGAGATGGGCTTAGGCAATCACGGGCACCCACCGGCCATTCCAACCCTTCCCCACCGAGAGGGGGCCCCTCCGCTGCAAGATACTAGAGGTCACTGAGTCCCCGCATGACTCCAGAGGCCACAGATGGGCAAACTGAGGCTCCGGGAACAACGTCGCAGCCCGGAGAGGTGGTTGCTTAACTGATGCTACACTTACGCCTTTGTCATATTTGCTGTTGATTCCCCCCCAACATAGCCTGTAAACACATCCATGTGCACCTAACACCCATCCTGCTTTCACATGAGGCTCAGTGTCATGGGCCCCATACTTCAAGCTAGAGACGTGTCTCTCCCACTTTACATCATCTGAGAAGCACCTGGGGAGCTCTGAACCCCCCGTGCCCAGGCGGCACCCCAGACCAATTACAGCAAGATCCAAACATCAGATTGTCTTTTTGTTTTTAAGACTCCCCAGGTGATTCCAGTGGGCAGCCAAGGCTGAGAACCGCACGCCAGAGCCGGTTCACCCTGCTTGGGCTCGATCCACTGCCCCCTCCCTTCCACGGTTCATTCATGTCCTCCCCATTCATGGGAGCCCTGCTCGCGTTCCTCTGCCTCAGACCTGGCTGCACACCAGACGAGAAAGCAGAGCCCCAGACGGGCGTCAGGCAGCCAGTCCTTAGGAGAGACAGCAGCCCACAGGCTCAGAAAGCAACAAGTGAGTGTCGATTCGAAAAGAAATATGAAGAAAAAAGCAACAACGACAGCAGTGCAGGGGAAGGGACGCTGAAAGTCCGCTCGCTGAGAGAGAGAGCGGCTCTGCTGTCAGCCACCCCACTCCTGGTCAGACTGCCAGCACTCTGTAGGTTTCCCGGCACTCATCAGCTCCCCACTGTCCTTTTTGTTTGTTGGTTTTATTTTCACTCCCAGAAAAAGAAAAGAAAAATAAGAAAAAAAAGAAAGAAAAAACCTCTTCAGACTCCAAAAGCATTTCTTGGCAGACGACAAACCACACTTTCAATGGGCTGTACATTTTCATATTTCTCTAGCAGCCGATATACTTCCTTCTTTTTTTTTTTTTTTTTTTTGGAGGGGACATGGGACCCAGATATTTTGAAGCCAGTAAATGCCTCAAATGGCAGCAACCCCCAGGGGGAGAACAGGAGGACTCAGCAGCCAAAAGTGTCATAAACAAGAGGAGTGGACAGTGAGGTTGCACATCCCCTCGGGCTCTCAGCAAACGTGGGCTGGAATTTTTCAAGAGCAAACAACTTGGTGGTGGAGACGGCGCAAGTGTCGGGGTCTTGGGAAAAGCCAAGGTGCAGCCAGAGGTCTGACACCAGAGGAGGCAGGTAAATTTTAAGTTATACGATATTTAGTAAGATACAATGAAAACCACAGAGGAACGGAGAGAAGGGATGGAAGGGAGGGAAAACACATTCCGGGGCAGTGAAGTTACTGACGGGCCAGAGCCAAAGAACAGATAATTTAAGGAAAAAATTCTGTGGCATCTTCCATCCTACGTATAAATCTCTGTTCTGTATTTTCTGAACACAGCTTCTTCAGGCCCGGGAGTCCATGTGTGATGCTGAATCTAGGACGGACAGTGTAGGACAGGCAACACGTAGGAGCCACATGTGAACAGGTCGATGCATAGGTATGGCTGGGAAGGAAAGTTAGCATTTGAGATCCTGCCTGTGGTTAGAGACAAGCAGACAGAGTCCTCCATGAATTACATTTGGACATGCATGAGACCCATATCAGTACAAAAATACCCTGAAGATGATGAAATCCTCAATCTGTTGTCTCTATACCTCTAACACACACACACACACACACACACACACACACACACACACACACAAACCTATAAGGTAAGAGAAACAGTTTTCACCAAGCTGGCCCTGGGAACCATTAATTACACTTTAAAAAAGAAATCGGGAATTTACTTAAAAAGGAGTTGGAAGACAATGCTACATAATTAATTTACCAATTTATTTTATGAAAAGATGCTTTGGTATGGTTGAAATGTAATCACAACCCTCACGCCAAACAGTGGTTGTAGGGGGGACCAGATTCCTGTGAACGGTTTGTCAGAATGGAAAAGGTAATTATTCGGTGCTTCTTTTCCCTTTAATGATCTAACATTGAGCAATACTGTTTATATTGAAAAGCTTGCACCTTTAATTACCAATTACATATACATAATTTCAGAGCCAAAGGAGAGGGCTGTGAAAACAGTTCTTTAGAAATATAAGGATGTATTGTGCGCCATTTCTAGAGAGGGAACTCTAATAAATGGGAGGAGGATGTCAAAATACTGTTTTGTTAAAAAAAAAAAAAAAGGAGAGAGGCACAAAGGAAATGAGCTGAAAAGCAAAAAAGGACAAAATGAAACAGAGAACTCAGAAGGAGCAGGGGCAGCTCGGCAGTACCTGGTCCCGTCTGACCTACCACTTGCCAGCAGGCCTGGCGCTCTGCTGCGTCACCAAAGCGGCCACACTTTCAGCGTGACCATCCTTTCTGAGGACGGGGAGGTGCTTCCTTCCGCTTAATAATTTCATCTTTCTTGTCCTTGTTTTGTTTTGCTTCTCATTAACTTTTTCAGCCCTGCCTGTCCGCTCTCCCGGGAGGAGTTCTAGGAAGCACGCATACCTTCTCCCTGCTAGGAGGCTTTAAGCTACATAGTTTCAATCCGTCCTTCTCATTCAAAAGAAACAGAGACTACTTTAAAAAAAAATTAGCAAAGGTCACGTAAACCTGTTCGCAGGCGTTCTTGCCTCTCTGCCTTCCATCTTTTGCTGAGGACTTGGTACCAGCACTTTTTTTTCCTTTTTCTCCTTTTTATTTATTTATTTTTTTTGGTAACATCTGGTATTCTTTCCTTTATTTGGGCTCTCTCTGCCTTTTCACTTTCCTCCCAGGCCCTGTGAGTCCCTGTCACTGAGTCTGAAAGTACTCGAAACTGTTCGCTGTGCTGCAGTTGATTCCTGCCTCAGGCCCCCTGGCAGCCAAGGCCCCCTGGCAGCCAAGCCCCCCTGGGCGGCCAGGCCCTGCCCCCATCCCACAGACAGCTCTGAACCCCACCTCCTGGACCCAGGACCCAGGACCCAGCTCGCTGCCTCCAAGGGAGTCCAGGGGCAAAAGAAACAAACAAATCTTCCCTCCCACTGTCAGTGTTGAAAGTAAAACTCAAGATGACAGCGGGTGTTCACCCTACTCCAAGAATGGGGTTTCCTCTCTCCCCCCTGGGGGGGCGTGGGGCTCTGGGCTTCATCTGCTGAGTGAGATACTTCCCAGGAAGGTGGCAACGCCACCCCCAAAGTTCAGGCAGCAGAGGCAGCATGAACCCCTCAACTGTCAAGTTTTGGGTCACAGCGGGTAGACCCAGACAGCTTGCTGAGCCCAGAGGCTGGTGCTCACAGCCTTCGGAGACACCCCCAAAGACAGGCTGTGGTTTCATTTCCGCTCGCAGGCGGATACTGAGCTGGGTGTGTGGGGTGTGTGTGTGTGTGTGTGTGTGTGTGTGTGTGTGTGCGCGCACGCGCGCGCACGCATGTGCGTGTGCACAGCCCTTCTTAGAACTCTATGGATAATGGAAGAAATAAAAGGAGAAAGAGCCACTTGGCCCAGCTCGGAGAAGGGCAAAGTAGGCTGTGTCTGGCCCTCCCAGTACCCTCTTTTTCTTGTCCTGTGGGCACCCGGGGCCTCACGGCCCCACACAGCTCAGAGAACCAGGCCCAGCTTGGGAGAGCCAGAGCGGCCCAAACTGCCACCCAGAGATAAGAAAGCACCAGGGAAGAGAAAATACACATAACAAAAACAGCTTTTTTAATTCCCAGGCCCAACAAACCAGCCCCTCAGGCTGTCTTGTCCGGCAAACTCAGGCCTTAAATAAAGAAGGCAAAGATGAGGTCTTTCCTCTGAGATGATTTCTGCTTTCGTGAAAGGCTCCCCAAGTGTCAGGCGGCTCTGGAAAATATTGCCGCTCTCGCTATTATGAGCCGAATAAAGTACAGGGATTGCTAAAATGTTTGACTCATTAAGAGGAAAAATGAATGGATGCACCAGGCGGCTTGTTCAAATGTACGATATCATGTTGGGGTGGGTTCTGAAATATGAAATCCCAAAGCTCATGGACAAATATATATTCTCTCACACACATACACACACACACACAGAGTTAATTTTCTTTACAACAAAACCACATTTTATTTACAAGGCTACGCCTCCTCCCAGCTGATAAACGCATTTAGAAGCAATGAAATCAGGGTTCACAAATAATAACGGATATTTGTCGTTAAGTAGATGGGGAAGCACTTGATCCTAAGACAAACTCCCCCATGCCTGAGCTCGGCCAGCAAGGAATTTGGGGCAGAAGACAGAAATGGAAAGACATCATTAACACCGACCCAGCCAAGCAGCCAACAGGCCCCCGGCAGCTGCAAAGGCTTAGCATGGCCTTACCTGGCCAGTGATTTCCCCCACACGCGGGGCTCCAAGGGCCCCACCCGCCCTGGTCCATCTGTAACAACTGCCTCTGCACCTGCCCTTCGGGGAATTCCAGCCAAGGGGCCGACCGCCTGCTGTCCCCAGAGCACAGTGTGTGTGCCCTGCTGCACACACAGCACCGGGCCCATGTCCCCCTTACCCTGCACTGATTCAAATCCAAATCTCTAACGGCTAAGCCACAGTCCAGGAGAAACATAGGAAGAATTATTGTTTCAGTGATGGGGGCGTGGGTAGGAGAAGGATGTGGGGGGAGGGGTGCCAGGCTCTAAAAATCGTGTGCCACCAACGTCACAGCCGCCATCATGATGTGTACGCATGTTTACAAGAAACGCTCAGCATCCCTCCGCCAGAGCTCTGCATCCGACTGGAGACTTTACACCTGCTTCCTACGAAGACGGAGCCTTTGCCAGCAAGCCCATGCTCACCAATAATCTGCGAAGGGATCTTTTCATTCTCCTCCCCGCGAACATTCCGGGAGGGGCTGCGACTCCAGGCGACACTGAACCACCATCAACACGCACACTCGACGGAGCACAACACTTTCTGAGCTGCCGTCAATTTTTAATTTATTGGATCCAAGAGAAAATAACAACCATGGGGAGGGGAGGAGGGAGATGGGTGGATGGGAGAGAGAAGGAATCAATTCTTGGTGGAGAAAATAATCTATGACTAGATGACGCTTAAAGGCACGACAAGAGGTTTTATGAAGTTCTCCGAACATCGGGAATAATGAAGTGCCCGGCAGAGGCGGCAGAGATAAGAGCAGCCCAGCAGCCCAGTCAGGCATGCCTTAGGAGGAATGTCCTCAGAGGGCCAGGAGGGGTTAGAACACATCTGAGGGTGGGAGCCACTGTCCGGGACCCAGCCGCGTTTGGCCACCAAATTCCTGCAGCCAGCAAGGCCTAGGGCCGCCACTGGCCCTGGGAGGACACAGCCTGGCCGGTGGAAGCAGGCCCTGCTGTACAGATGAATCCCCTCCCCGGACCACCTGCCCTCTCAGGAGGACGGCTGAGCAGTGCAGCGGGGCCAGGCGTCTCAGAGCTGCTGGCCCCAGCCCCACAACTCCCTGACACCCTCCAAAGGCCTCCTCCCTACCACCCTCAGATCAGCTAGGAGGAAGGGTGCATGCCGGGGCCACCCCCCCACGAGGCCCTGTCTGCTCCATGCCAACCACCACATGAGCCTCAAATGAGATTGTTGAGATTTCTGGCCCCTGGATGGAAGGCAGGGAGAAGGCTGTGGGTACAGGACCTTGTCGGCCACCGATGGAAATGACCCGGGGTCTGGCTGAGGGGGCCTGCCGGGGAAGGCCAGAGCCTGGCCAGCATTCCAGGAAGGCAGGCATTCCTGATCCCTGGGAGGTGGTGTGGGGTACAGGAAGAACCTCAATCACGTAGCCCAGTGGCAGACTCTGGAGGGGAAAGTCTGACAGTGGGAGAAAGACCCCCCATATATACACGTTGCCCTATACACCCCACCCTGGTTTCAGAACACTTTGGCATATTAAAAACAGCTCCTTGAAAAATACTCGAGCTATGGACTGTCCAACCTTCCCTTCCCCACACCACATCAAGTCCAAAAACCGAGCTCAGGGGGCCTGATCTCACACATTCGAGAGCAGAAAAAAAGGCCAAATGAATAAGGAAAACAGCGTTCAGGTGCATTCACAGATCCTGTCCCTTCCTAAGAAGTTACTAATAAAAAGCCAAGTCCACAAAACCAAAGAATGGAGTGACCTATGTTTTGATAAATAAAATAGTTGCTTTAAAGGGAAAAAAAAAGATTTACCACCATAGACATCCTTCCAAGCACATTCAGAAGAGTCCACAAAGCTGCAAATGCCTTAAATCTTCCGAGCCACAACAGGGCTCATAATGACGGGATCTAAAAGCACTCTTTGAGGCCAAATGAAGAGATTTGTTTTATTTAATGCTGTGCTTTTTTCAAAGGTGCTAAGCGGAAGAAAAAAAAAACCCTCTATACAGGACACCAGACTGCAAGCCTTTTGCTGGAGGACATCCTCTGAGGCTGACAACGAAACAGCAAGGACACAAGCCATTTCAATAGCTCATGTCCAAGGGAGAAATTTAAACATGACCCCATTAAAAAAGAAAGAAAGAAAGAAAGAAAGAAAGAAAGAAAGAAAGAAAGAAAGAAAGAAAGAAAAAGAAAATCCTAGCAGCATATCCATTTCCGAAGCACACGTTAATCACAGTAACATTGGCATTCAACTTTCTTGAGTCCTTTCTGCACGTCGTGGTAGGAGAGAACTCATCAGGACATCCGCGGATGGATTTCTATTTCAGCGGAAGGGGGGTCGTAAAAAAAGTTGTGTACAACAGAGGCTTGTTTTTTGTTTTTTGTGTTTTTTTTTTACTTTGAAGTTACTTAATTTTGTGTGGTCTGGGATTTCATTATAGTTAAAATAGCTCAGACTGGCTAATTCAACACCAAGCAGATTATCAGCTCTCGTGGAAAAAAATAAAGAATGAATTTCTTGAATTTCAGCAAATACACAAAAGACTTGCATATGTCAAAATGCCGGACGAAAAGTCCTGGTGAATGTAGCACCATTAATCAAACCTGGATCTGGTGTCACTCTTGCCAGTAAAAACGATGCTGTTCCCCTCTCCCTGCCCGCCCCCACCCCACTGGCTCGTGCAGAAGATGTGAGAAGTGTGAAGAAGTGTGTCCCTCTGCTTTCAAGGGTCTCCAAATAGCCTGCTATTGGCACTTTGTATCCACGCCTCGGGGGGACTACTGCTCAAGAGGGGCAGTCAACAAACGGCTTTTCTTGGGGAGGGGTAGAGAAACAGGGTCCAGAACATGAGCAGCTCTCACGGGCATCTGGCTCCCTGGGAAAGAAGAAAGACTACACAGGGAGTAGGGAGCGGGCTGGGGGTGGAGGGGGCAGAATACCGAGGACCCCAGTCCCGGTCGTGGGTGTAAATAAAGCAGTGACAAAGCCATACTCAGAGCAGCTCGATGACAGACATTCATGCCCGCTTCTCTTTTGCGCCCTCTCCCCGTTAAAAAATCTGTCCCTGTGCCTACAGCTATCACCATCTTCGGAGAGGGATGGTCCCCGGCATCAGTCACTTGACCGGGTGGTGCTGGGTGCAGTCTCCAGAGAGCGTTGATTTTTCCTTGTCCTCCCACATGTGACCCCAGCATTACACCTGCAGTCCCAGGTCCTTGGAGCGCTTCAGCTAAAGGTCGGCCCTAACAGTCAGCAGCCAGAGGGGCCTTCCTGAAGCCACAGGAGAGGCAGGAGGCAGCCTTCAGAGGTCAAGAACCCCATCTCTACCCTCCCCACATGTACTGTTTTTGTCAAGCATCGTCATAGCTGCGGTCTGTGTTTAGTTACAGCTTGTGAGACTCTCCCAAGTTCCAAGGCAAAGGATTGGGGATTTCTAAAGTGAATTTTTTTTTAACGGTTTTCTACAGGCCAAAGGCCACTGCCCAGCCCAAGGCTGCGAGGTGCCTATGCCACTTCATCTCTTGAGTTGTCAAATGAGCTCGCTGCCGCGATATGCTTACAACTGGCTCGATTCAAACATTAAATGAAGTAGAGAAATCATCAGCTAAATTGCTGGCCCTCGGTACTGGAGAGTGAAGGCTCTTTCTCAGCTGATGACAGCCTAGGCTTTTGTCTGACCTAATTTATTTCTCTTTCAGGTTAGAATAAAGCACTCTTTCCTGTCTCAGGGCAACCTCTTCTGCCCATATACTGAACTCAAGCATAAGACTCGAGGTTAACTGTGCTGTCTGCAGATTTCTTGAACTTGGAGAAGACATTATAGATCCAGAAATCCCATGATCAAAAGCACACATATTCCCCAGCACTAAATTACACGTTTAGGACAGAAAGAGTCTCATTAAAAGCCATCCATTAAGGGCACTGTTTGGGGTGAAAGGTATTAGCAACGCTGGGTCTAGCAAGCCTATACTCCTTCCAAACAAAGTTTTACACGTTATTTGAGTTGGCATTTGATATCTTTGGGGAATGGTGCTATTTCCCTTAGTACAGTGGGAACATTACCTAATAAATGGAATTGAGAATCCAAGTGTTATAAAACCTGAGCTAAAAGGATTTCCATTCATCAAACTGTTTTCGGAGCATGACTCCCAAAAGCAGCGATTCTCGACCGTTCCCTGGGTCTGTGACATGCAACACAGAAATGGACAAAATGATGTATGCTCTTCCCAGACCCCCTCATTCCATCATGAATGCCTTAACAGCCTAATGGAATTTTCAGAAAGTCAAGACCACAGACTCATAGGGGAAAACACACCCATTCAAAACTAACCATTTTAATTGTTTAAAAAACAGGAAAAGAAGCGGGAAAAAAAAAAAGAAAGAAAAATGCCCCCATCTGCCTAGTGAGGGCTTGTAAATCAATGCCAATAGCTTGAAAATAGATTTCTCAAACTTATATTCTCATTTTGTCCTGCTCGAATCTCTGCAGGAAAATCAATATTACAACTTCACACTTAAGACATTTTGCAGCAAGGCAAACTGCCTGGGCGGCTGATGGAAGCCCGTTCCTGGCCCATTGTAGCGAAGGCGCCAAGCCATGACACGGGCACCGAGCTCCCCCTAGCTGCCAAGTGGCACCAGGCGCGGCTCGGCGTTTCAGGCTTGCCATCAACCAAAAGCCAATTCAACTGAAAGTTTATTTTGGAAAGTATTTTATCACAACAAGCAACAGAGAATGCAAAGCGATCAAGGAAGGAGATGAAAAGGAAAAAGGGAAGGCCTGGTGCAAGACGTGTTCTAAGCTAAAAGACAGCGCCAAGAGCTCGAGACTGATAAGGAGCTAGAAACTCGTGCTCTCCATAGTCGGAAGCTGATATCTGTAAACCAACTGTTCCGTGTGCTTCCATCTCACCTGAGACATACCGGTAATTACTGTCAGATGCACCCAAAGCTGGCCTTTCTCTTCGGTCAGTGAGACCTGTGGAGTCCTGCACCGTGGTCAGCAAAGCGCCACCCCCAGCCATCTGACCTCAGCCTTTCTCCACGTTCCTAAGGCCGGCTTCCCCAAAGCAACTGCATTCACTCTAGCACTTGAGAAATGACTCGTTTTCTTGTACGAAATATTCTGAAAGCCACACAAAAATCGCCAAGGCCAAAGCACAGGGAGATAGCAAGCTCCCACCCTCAAAGAAATATGCATATGTACATAATATTCAGGGAGGGAAAGAATACCCTTTAAAAATATTAAAGGTTGTTAAAATACGCTCACGGCTGTTTTCTCTCAGGTGTGAATTACAAATGAATAAAATCAGCCTGGCATAACACCTTTGATGAACACATTTTTATTCTCCCGTGGAATCAGAGCAGCTGACTTATATCACACTTCTAATGATATGGGGTTCCCTTCTGTGCAGAAGGGAGACAAACTTCACTCCCCCCCAACAACCACCCCCCCCCCCCGGCAAAAAAGAGGGGCCCATGTCTTATGAAATTTATCAGAGGCCCAATCTTGAAAGATTGTGGACAACTGGAGATACACTATACCCCAGAGAGTTAAGGTCATTGTGAACCTAGCCGCCTCCAGAACACACAGCTATAGCAAAGCCCAATTTAAAAGGCAACCGTGAAATTAACACAGTTAGCCTAACTTCCGTGTCAAACCTTGGGTCTCTAGTTGTTTTGCAAAATTGTGAATTCAAACAGAAAATTACTGATCTTCCAAGGAAACCTGTTGGTAGGTTGTTGGAAAAAATCACCTTCGCTAGGGTTGTATAATTTACCAGGGACATCTTATTTTCTTCGGAAAGCCTCAGAACTCCTTCGTGGACTGGACTTCATTTCATTTCCCCTACTCTCCTTGTCTGGCACTGCGAGCTCACAGCCCTTCCCTCTGCCTGATCAGCCACTGCCCCTCTTCCTCCCTCCTCAGTATTGTCACTGTTGTGTTGTGTTTGTTTTTATTAATAGCTGTGTCTGTCGTCCTCCGGTTCTAAAAGCCATATCCATCTGGGTCAAACATTTTGAAACAAACCAGAAGCCCAGGTTTTCTTCCCCAGCTGTCTCCCACCCTGTCTTATACTTGACTTCTCTTCTCTCCGGCCCTGTCTGTACAGTAAACAAGGCTCACTACAGAGCTCTTCTGCAATGCCCCCCACCCTAAGATTATTTGCTGTTTGTATGCTCTTCATGTCTCCCAGACCAGCAGTCACCCTAAGTTACACTGTCTCTAAGAGCCAGGGGCTGCCACCCCACCGAAGCTGCATCACATTCTGGGTAGTTTCTTTCACATTTAAAATCTAAAATGTGAACCCCAGGGTCAGGGCTGTGACACCACTCGTTTTGCTGGCCAGGGCTCCAGAGCACCCTAAACCCATGACCCCTGCATCACTCTGGAGAGGCACTTCCCCAGGCCATGCAGCCTCAACTGCATCCAATTCTTGCCATTCCCCTGCCTGCTCTCCTGCCTCCCGGGTGACACAGGACAGAGAAGCCAGCTGCTTTTTGATAATAAATAGCCTTGTCTGAAAACTGGTTGGACCACTCTCCCTGCTTGACCCCCTGCACATGCCCTGGTCTCCAAGTGCCCCTGAAAGGCAGGCGAGATATCCTCTGCCCCTGCCTCCTCCTCCTCCTCACCTCTTCTCCTTTGCCTCTCTCTTCTCCCTCCCTCCCTGCTCCAGTGGCAGTGGCTTTTCCGCAGCACCATTCCGAGCAAGGCTGAGAAAGAGGGGGAACAAATGAAGGATGGAAGGATGTTGCGCCAGGCATGCCTTGTCCCCCACGACCAGCTGCCACCAGTCCTTCTGGCCAGGGCTTTCTCCTGATGTCCCAGGAATGCCAGAGGGGGAGAGAGCAAAAGCAAAGCAAACCTACCTGCTTCTTCCCCCCCAAACACACAACTGCAAACACTCCTGGCTCCTTTCGCTGCTTCCAGCTTGGCAATGCAGCCCAGACAACTCCCTCCTTCCCCAACCCCCCCCAACTTCCCCCTCCTCAAAAACAACCCTGGCAATTATACAGAGGCTATGAGGGGCAAATTGCCTCCTAGAGAAATTAACCTTTGCAAATATAGACATTGTAACAAACCAGGACACCACCTAAAAGGGGTGGGGGTGCGGAGGGATAAGCCATGGCTTTGGCTTGGTAAAGGACAAAATGTCAACTGGCCAAAAGGACCTTGATCAAACCAGGCTCAAATCTGGTTGTAAAACATTTTGTTTAAAATGCAACCAGTGAGTCTTCTTTGATGTTACAATGGTGAAAAATAAAAGAGACGTTCTCCTTCCTCCCTCCAAAAACGCATCCCTCTCCCAAGGCGAACCCCACTTTAAAATCTATTCCCTTCCCCAAAAAACAATAATAAATCCACAAATTCTTACTAATGTATCTCCTGTAACAAAGGAGAGGTGGCAGTAGCAAATGCTCCGAGCAGATGGCTCCTATGCTGGGTGTTCAGGGGAGGGGAGAGCCCCTTTATATATTTATTTATTTATTTAAATTTTTTAAAATATAACATAAATATTCGGCTCTCGGCCGCCCCGCAGCCAGTCCTCGGCTGCGGCTGGGCGCGCAGCCCTCTCCAGCTCCGCGCGGGCTGCCCGGCCCCAGCCCGACGAGGTGCTCGGAGGATTGCAGGAACACAACCGGCCCACGGTCTCGATGGCACCCAGAGGATGTTTTATTTCTATTGCAATTAAAAAATAATAAAAAAGCAACGGCGACCTAGGCACCGCGAGAGAAAGGACCACGGGGAGATGTTCGCGCGCCGCGAAGCAGCGGCCCCGCGGGCTGCGCCGGGCAAGGAGCGCGGCGAGCCGACCTTCCCGTGCAACTGTGCGGGTACTCGGGGCGAGCTCCCCTGCAAACACCGTACCTGGCCCGCTCGCGCTCGCTTTTCCCCTTTTCTAAATAAACCCAACTGGGGCACTGGAAGCTGCTGAGTCCCTGCCCCGCTGCCTGACTTTGCCTGCCCGGCCACTTGCTTGAAATCCACACGATTTCAGCCGGTGGATTTCCACGCCGATCTGCCTTGTTTATTTAGAGAAGGAAGATGAAAGATACTGAGATAGAAAGATGGGTAAGAGACTGATAGGTCTCTCTCCTTTCCTTTCCTTTTTTTTTTTTTTTCTCATTTTAATTTTTTCCCCCTATTTTACAAGCACATCCCTGTCTTCCTAATCCTGGCTGACAACCCTTCTTTTTCCCCGTGGCGGGGCTTTTTCACCAGCCCCCAATCCCCCCACCTTTCTTTTTTTCTTTCTTTCTTTTTTTTTTTTTTTTTTTTTTTGGAGTGGGGGATAGAAGACAAGATCATCCCAGGAGACAGACGGAGGTGGGAAAATGGGGAGGGGGGGCATGAGCCCAGCAAACAGCCGCGCAGCTGGATTCTTTTGCAAATAGCAAGAGGAGGGGAGAGAAAGGCGGCGGCGGAATCCTAAGACCGGCGTGGCCGGCGCTCTGCCCGGCCGGGTGCAGCGACCGGGGACTCGGAGCCGGCGGCCGCCCCTCGCCCCGCGTCTCCCCTAGGCCGGAGCGCACCCCGCTCTCCTCCGCCAGCGCCGTCAGCGCGGACCCACGCGCTCGCCAACTTTTCCCCACTTCCCGGCTCCCCCCTCCCCCTCCGCTCCCCCAGCCCCCTCCCCCTCCTCTCCAAACCCCGCCACCAGCGCCGCCGCCGCCACACACGCCGCTCGGAGGGGCGAGCGTCCAGCCGGGCTCCGCGTGCACACACACCTCCTCCAGCCTGCGCGCCCCCTCCCCGGCCCGGAGCCCGCTCCGCAGGCCCTCGAGCCCGAAGCGCGTCTGACTGCGCAGCGCTCCGACTCCCAGGGCTGCAAAGAAACTTTCCTATGCCCCCCCCCCGCCCCCCACCATGCTCTGGGCCGCCGCCGCTGCCTCTGCGAGCCCGCGAGCGGCCCCGGCGTTCGGCCCGGCTCTGTGTACCCAGCCCCGGGCACCCGGAGCCCCATCCTCCGGCCCCTGGCGCGCACGCCGCAGACACTTACGGGTGATGAGCTCCCTCTGGGACAAGTGCTGCGGGTTGCCCTGTTTGCGGCGGGACATTGCCCCGGCATCTATTCTGGCATCGCCCGGAGAGCTGCACTGATGGGGGGAGCCGGGGGAGGGGGTCCGAGCCGCCGCCGCCGCTGCCGCCGCCGCCGCCGCTGCCGCCGCCGCGCCTCCTCGCCTCCTCCTCTGCCCGGGTTGGTGTTTTGTTTTTTTTCCCCCCTTCCTCTCTTGCCCTCTCTTCCTCCTCCTCTTCTTCTGTATTTTGCGCTTTCTTCTATGCTGTTTTTTGCTTTGTTTGCAAAAAGAAAAAGCGAAGAAAAAAAGGAAAGAAAAATCTGTCGATCTAAAATAGGAGAAAGAGGCAAGGAAAAAAATCTGCTGTTGCTTGCCGCGAACTGGCTGGTTTCTTTAAAAATATATTCTTTTGAAGGAAAAAAAAATCGCTTACACTTCTTCAAACTGCTTGGCCTCCGGGACTTCCAAATGTCTTCTTGAACTTAACCGGATTTTGCACCGGTTCCTGACACTTTCTTTCAGGGTCTGGTAGGTGGAAAGCGCACTTCTACCAGGAGGGGGGGGGGGGGTGGGGGAGAAAAATGCAAACAAATAAAAAAATAAAAGAAGAAAAAGAAAAAAAAAGCAAAGAAAACTTGGGGACTTGTCTCGTACCCCCTCACCCCGCCCCCTCAAAAAACCCAAAGCAATGTAAAACTGCCCCGGTTCGGTTGTTTCTGGGCTTTCTGCGGGCTGCCTGTTTTTTTCTCGGAGACTGACCCTTCCGAGGCTCTGGGGGGACTCCAGGAGCGGCTCCTTCCCAGTTCACCTGGCAGGCTGGCGCCGGCCGGAGAAGCTGCCGGGTCCCCGCGAGCGCTCCCCAGCGCTCCCCTGGCGCCGCGGGCCCGGGGGGAGCGGGGCTGAGGGGCGGCTCGCCCAGTGCGCCTGGGTCGGTGCGGGCGCGGACTGGGAGCTATAGATTGCAACGTGAAGATGGCGGAGTCCGGGTTCTCTGGGAGCTCTCGGTCTCTCTATGGCTGGGGCTGCCTCTGTACAATGGGATAAAATTCAAGTTCAAGTGCGGACGTGACGTTTAATCTGCACTAGAGACAAAAAGACCCAGAGAGTCGGAGCACTGGGGGCGACTAGCGGTGGCTTTTTAACATTGTACCGTGTGAGAACAAGAAAGCACACACAGAGACATACTCGCGCGCGCGCGCACACACACACACATACACACACACACACTCGCCCGTGCGCACACCCTCAGTCCAGGGCGGCCACACGTGCAAACAGCGTTTTTGTGCGCTCCTCTTCTCCCCGTGCACGGGCAGCGCAAAAGGGGAGGGGGAGGAGGATATTTTTAAATAAAAGAAAATCCTCTTCATACCTCCTCCCCTCCTGGGAGCAGGACCCCCTGAGAAGGGAGGAGGAGAGCTGAGTGCGTGGAAGTAAGTTGAATCAACGCAAGTCCCCACCCACCCATCCAAAAGCTCTTCTGGATTGAAAGGGGGAGGGGCTGCGTAAAAGGATTGGGGTCGACTGGGGGACTGGGGGCGATGGTCAGTTTGTTTCGTCTCGCTGGAGAAGTAGCTTGGTTGGTTTTACTTTTGTTTTATTGGGGGGTCGGGGTTAAACTTCCAAAAAGTGTCTCCATAGAAATCTTGATATTACAAACTCTGAGAAAACCAAGTGGACAAAATAAAAGATACTGAGAGAAGGAAAGAATTAAGAGCACAATGGGGGGGGGGGGACATGAGACCTTGCGTGAGTCCCATTCCGGAAGGAATATTCATCTAAGTCTGTGCGTTCCCCCCATTAACTCCTTGGGGTCAAACACGGGCCCCACCCCCTGAGGCCTGGGTCTGTCGGAAGCGTGGGGGTAAGGGGACAGGAGTGCTCCGCGTGGGAGAGGGACTTGCACTGGCTGACCCAGAAGTGGGCGTGGCCAGATCTCCTTAGATACCCGTGTGGGTGACCCCCCCGGGTCCCCCAGTCCCCTCTCGCCCCCCCCTGACAATTACTGAGACCTGGAAGTAACGTGTCTCCCCCCACACACACACACACACCCCCACCTCCAGTGTGCCTCCGCCCAGGGCAGGACTTGAAATCGCCCGTCAGACTGGGAAGGACATAGCTGCCTTGTCAGAGGTTTGATCTCCAGCCGGCGAGGACAAGAGTTGTGGGGGCCTGTCCGTGGCCTGGGGACAAGGCTAGGCCGCAGCCGCGTGGACATCTCCCCCACCCCGCGCCCCGTCCGTCCCCAGGTCGCGGCCAACTTTGTCTGCTTGATGACCTGCCTCTACGGCTGGGCGCGCCACGCGCTGGACCCCTCATCTCAGAGTTCCTCTGGTCTGGGCCGGGAGGCGGCCAGGGCGGGTCGGGGCCTGGCTCAGGGCTGGGCTTCGCCCGCGAGCCCAGCTGCACCCACCCCACCCCGCCCCCAGGCCGGGCTCTGGCGGCTTCGCTCAAGCGAGTGGCTGGGCGGTGACGCCTCCGGGCGCGCCGCCTCCCTCGGGTCCTTTTCCTTGGGGGACACACGGAGTTTTTGCTCGCCCCCAAGGTCTTGGGTGGGGTGAAGTTACCAACAACTTGGAGCGCAGCAAGAACAGAAAAAACTCCCTGCCCAAACACCGCCCCCCCCAAATTTAATAACAATAAAATGTGCCCTAGCATGCAATTTTGCGGACTGGGCTGCAGGGTCGGCGTCCGAGGAGGTGGGGACTGGGCAGGGAGGGGGTGGGTAGGAGTCGGTAGTCCCCTCACCTCGACTACACACAGCTGCCCACCACTTCCACCCACACCCCACATCCACGTGGTCCAAAGTCCAGAAGCACCTCTCTCTCTCCCCATCTAGCCCCACCGTGAAAATCTTCCCAGGAAAGTGGTGGCCTAAGTAAGAAAAAATGCTCACACGCACCTTTAATAAACTTCTTAAGAAAACCACAAACTGGTCATCCCAACCCGCCCAGACTCCTAAATTCGCGAAGGCTGTCAGCTCTCCGCCGGAGAATTGGCGCTGTGAGTCCAGAAAGAGTTAGCGTTTTGCCCAAGGTCACACAGCGCCGGGGGCAGGTCTGACTCAAATCGCCGCGGTGTGTCTGTTGCCCGGCTCTGCCCGCAGTCCCGCGCCCAAAATCCCAACCTGCGACCCAGGCCCTTGGACGTTGATTACAAGGACTGGGGACCCGGTCTGTGGCCTGGGGGAACGCGACAGCCCCCTTCAAGAAAGGGGGCCCCTCCGCGTACTGCGCAGGACGCTCAAGACCTCCGGCTGTAGCTCGGGCGGCGGGGTCTGCGGAAAGGGCACCCCTGCCCCACCCCTGGCAGGAAGTAGCGGGCAGGGGGCGGCGCGGGCCGCGACGGACCCGGGGAGTACTTCCTCATTGGCCCCGCGCTGCCCCGACGGCGGGAAGAGGGACGCGCGGGCGGGCCGGCGCAGGGCCGGACACGCCGCCACCCGCCGGCGCGCTCCACCTCGCGGCGGCCGGGGAGAGGCCGCCCTGCCCCTGCCCAGCCCTGCGCTGGCCCCCTCGCCCTCTCCTCCCCCTCCTCCTCCCACTCCTCCTCTTCCTCCCTTTCCTTCTTCGCAGCCTCCTCCTCCTCCTCGCCCGAGAGGCGGCCGGGTGCAGGCAGCGAGCAATCCCAGCTGCCGCTCCAGTCTCCTTTTTTTCCCTCTGCCCGTCTGGCACGGGCATCATTAGCGCTGAAAGCTGTTAATGTCTGGTCTCACAGCTCCCCCTTTAGTCTTGCTGCGCTCTCTGTCTCGAGTTCCACGCCGGATCAATAGCCTCCTCTCCCCCGTTAACCTCTCTCTCGACCCCGCCTGGCTTTGGCAGCTGTCCCCCAGAAATATGTCCCCTCTCTTGGTGCCCAGACAACAGGCAGGTGGTGCAGGAACGGGTGGCGGAGCTTGGGCCCTACTCTTTACTCAGGACCCTAGACAGGCAGGGTGTCCAGCACCTTTTTGAGAAGGTCACTGCATACACCCCACCCTTGATCTACCAAACCTTGGTATAGAATAAAAGTCACTGCCATCCCCAAAAAGAGGGGAGGGGTGTGTGTGTGTGTGTGTGTGTGTGTGTGTGTGTGTAGGTGCTTAACATAGGAAAATATAAAAAGTACAGTACAAATGTGCTCCTGAAGTAATATTACAATACCTCAGATTCATTTCTCCACCACCTGCTGTAGGCCTACTGTGTGCCTGGCGCAGGCCTGGGGTTTTGTGCAGACTGGAATCAGGAGAGAAATGCCATATTTTCTGCACTATCTGAAAGAGAGAAAAGAAAAAGAAAAGAGAAACAGCAGATGTCAAAAATCTTTTTGAACTCACAAATATTTCCCTGCTCTTCTTTTTCTAGCTTCACAGTGCATTCCAGCAGATAACCCCCATATTCTCAGTCACTTTAAATTTCTTTATAGAGGAGTAGCTCAGAAATCATAAATCATTTCATCAAATCAGAGTGCATTTTTATTAACCTCGTGTGGGGTTCTGATTCCCTGCGTGTGCGGCATGTCGCATTCCATGCAGTGGGGACAGATTAAACAGACACGTGACCCCCTAAGCCAGGCTTCTTGTTTGAAATTCTTTGAATGATTCTCAATATTTAGCTCTTAGCTGAGGTGGGGCTCTATTCGAGATCCTACAATGTTATCTTTGCCTTCTGAACGGTTATATTTTATATTATGTCTTCTCAAAAATCTGGAAAGAACCAAGATAAGTAGTGTCAATAGAAATGGGAACTCCCAGTGTTTCTGCAGAAAGAAAATCCACATTTCGTTTGTTGTTTTTAAAAAAAAAAAAAAAAAAAAAAAAACAGGGATCCACCCTTCTAAAATGTAGTCAAATAACTTTGCAGCAATATAAAAACTGAGCAACACATCTTACCAAATTACTTTGGGCTTCATTTCTCGTGCTTAGAAAGAAAAAAAAAATCTGCAAAGGCAAATCTTTTTATACTCATGGGTGTAGGGCGAACTCAGAAGCAAACCGCCTGTTAATTTCTTTACCTCAGGATCTATAAACACTATTGACTGTGAAGATGAGGGTAAATAAAATGCACCAATCTTATCAGTGGACTGACTTAACTCTTGAGGAAACTGTAATGGAGATATTAAGTAAATCATGTTAATATACATATTAATAAGGCTCTCAAGACGGCCCTTATCTCCTTCCTTACCGTTCTAGAATCTCTGGGAGCTCTCCAATCCAGAAGCATAAAAGATGGAAAGAGGCCTTTTGTGCTTCCTGGCATATCTTCTAGAATTATTTTAAACCATTTCTGAATATTACGGCAAATTTCTAAATGCCATAAGGACTCGGTTAAGGCTGTGCTGGATTTGGAGGGGTTTTTTGCATTGTCACTTTATAGCAGAGGCAGGACCACAAAACTTGCCTTCTAGCGATTGTTTGGTTGATTCTCTCCATGTAATGACTTTGGCAACACTGCTTTTGTTAAAACATGGTATCACTGCACCTTGTTTCTGCAAGTAACACTTGGGCTTGATACCATGGTAGATTTCCGACTATTGCTTTAAGAACATGAAGCATAGGTAAGCTCTAGGAAAACTGAGGCATCATTGCCTGCTGTCTATAGCTGCAGCCTGCAGGGGGTTAAACCAAAGTCACTGTTCCTGATTCATGTATTATTTTCCTTAAAAATACTTACCCAACTCTCCATATATGAAAAAGACTCACACCCACATTGAATGTTCCTAGCTCTGTCCCTGTCATCAGAAATGATATTGAATGGCTCAGTACTAGGGGATCTGGAACTATTTCTACTGCTTTCTCACCTCATTTGGAATTTTCTTGCCTTGCTAATTTTAATTCTGAGTCATCAATTCAAATTTGGTAGGGACTGGCATCACCCAGTTGGTCGACTTGGGAAAAAATATTGTTCACAAAGATGATCAAACTCCACCAAACCCACCCGCCCCCCCCACCCCGATCCCCACACAGAGATAAGAGTGGCTGAGGAGTTTGTGTGTGTGTGTGTGTGTGTGTGTGTGTGTGTTGCACAGAAAGGGTCTCTGCTGCTTTTCCTCTGAGTCTACACTGAGTCTACAAATTGTGTAACTGAAAATGCAAAACATACATGTGTGCACGTACACACATATGCTAGTTTGAATTCAGTGGTCTAGTGACCGCCAATCTACCCTATCTGGAGCATAGGCAAGGACGAGAAAGAGAGTTGCGATGGTTCATTTGGGGGAAAGAACCGGGATCCAGAAGGGAATTTTCAGTTCTGAGTCTGGCTGTCAGCTGCTGTCGTCAGGACTGGCACTACAATGAGGTGTCTGGTGATAGGAAATGGGGAGGAGCTGGGGATGGAGGCAATAATGATCACCTTCCTAACAAGGGTTTTATGAGGCTGTGAGGATTAATTAGTTTGCATCCTTAAGCAGTTTGAGAAAGAGGAAGTTTCAGTAAATGCTAAACTGGAGTTGTAGGTGACTGTGACTCAGTTGCAAGCTCTGCCCCCACCCCCAATCCCAGGCTCTGAAAACTCCTGTCTGGGCTGTGATGCTCTCTACAAAGGAAGTGGTGGAAAGGGAAGTGAGGGGGAAGCACTCGCTTAGGGAAAAACAGAGAAGGGGAGAGAGGCATGAGTCAGGCTAGCATCCCTCCCAAGGCACAGCTAATGAAAATGCTGCAAGGGGACGCTTACCAAAAAAATAAAAGAACCAACCAACACCTTGCTTCAGATATGCCTTCCAGAGCTGGAAAAGAAAAGAGGATCTGGGAGGTCTCATCTGTTGTTTTGTAGTTTCAGAAACAGCCAGGAATGCTTTCGAGTGAATTCAACAAAGGTACTTTGTATCCTAGAAAACACTTAAGTGGCTTCCCCTCTGTTTAATAGAGAAGGGTTCAGGGTGCAAGACGACAAACAAGCCTCTACAACACAAAGTTTGAACTGCAGACACATAATTGGGGATGGAATAATATATCTAGAGTACGTGGAAGTTATAAAAGTTGCTTCATTGTGGGCATATTAAAACATCGCATCTGCTTGAAGACACACTTTTGGCTCAATTTACAAGGCGGACAATTTGCTACAACAAAAGATAATTAATGCCACCCAGGGAAAACCGAGACGCTGGGATGCTGTGCATTCTGGTATTAGTTTAATCTGGGTCCTTTAAAAAAGATGATTTCACTGTGATTTTAAGCCACTGGGATCACTGAAACAACAATGGCTTCTAAAATACAGCTGTGGCAGTACCATTTCCCATTTGAACTTAAGACAAAGCCCTTCCTCCCCTCCCACATCTGTCCTGAAGTGGGACCCAAGACAGGAGCCCAGACACCCATCTCCTACCTGTCTCCACTGGGCTGCCATATAAAGAGGGCAGATTTACGGCCCATGTTTCGTTTTGTTTTGTTTTGTTTTGTTTTAATCTGAATTTGGACCTCCATATTCATACGGGTAGACTCCTTGGCTGTTGGGATTCAGCACAGGCATCTGCAGTTTCATTATTTGTATCTGCTTAACAGGAACAATTAGAGAACTGAAGAGTGAGGACGCCTGCTTGGGGACCATTTCGGTATTGTACCCAGACCACACATTCCGGCTGGGAAGGAACACAGTAATGCAGAAAGCATTAGTGGATTTAACACTCTGCGTTGTGTTTGGGGAATCGAATTGTCGATGTTTCTGGCAAGAACTCATACTCCAATTGAAATCTATCAAACACCTTAATTAGCCACGGGTACCTACAAGCGCCCAACCCGGAGGCAGCTGGAAAGCAGGAGGAGCAGGAGAAAAGGACAGGAGCTCACAGAGGAGGCAGCACGGGGCCCCTCCCTCCGTTCCCCGCCCCCACCAGGCCCGGTGGCCTCGGGGTCGCTGACCAGGGTGCAGGGGCTGGTCTGAGGAGGGACAAGCCCAGGCTCGCACCAGAGTGGCCCCGGGGGACCCGGCAGAGGACGCCTGGACCATGTGCTGGGTGTTGGCGAACAGGATGGGAAGAGACCACCGTGACACAGAGCTGTTGCCCACGGTAACTGGAGTCTTTTCCTCAGCCAACCGTTCCACCTGGACCTCAGCACAAATTATTGTTTTCAATTACCACCTGTGTATTCCTTCCCATTCAACTTATTGATGTAAAATTACAGCTACACCGGTATAAATAAGTTATGCTGCAGTTGTAAAATGGAAGAAATTCTGTTGTAGCAATTATGTTCAGCAAGATGACAAAATAAATTTCCAGAGCGGTGCCTGCAGTAACCTGGGGAATTTAAACCTCATAATTTCCATTCATTTCAGATAATTTGGAGTAATTTCTATATGTAATAACTTTGTAATGAAAAACACAGCGGTGCTGAAGTGATTTCGCTCCACTTTTTTCTCCTATGGTATACATGGCACAAAATAAATGATAAAAATAATATTTCCTTTTTATATGTGTGTGTGTTGAGTAATTCCTTCAGCAAAAAAATCATAAACTAATACCCGGACTAAATCTCTGTCCACAAAATGAAAAATAAATTGAGTTAAAGAAAGTGAAAAAGTATGAAAGGCTTTGGATGTTTTATTGTGAGTTTATTGAATTGTCTTATTCCCATGATCCTTCTGATCTCTAAGGGCTACAGTTCCCAAGTAAGGGGCAGAGGCACGCGAGCCCCCAGACTCCTGGGCGGAGGCCGAAGGAGACCCCCAAAGCTAGGATGGCCGTGCCAGTCGGCAGCCATCTCTCCCCCAGAAGCGCCAGGAAACACAGTCTCCTCCCGAGATGAGCTGAGCTGTGCCTGGCTGCCGCTCCCGTCAAGGTCTTTCACTGCAACTTTCCCGGTGACGAGAAAGGACCTGCTAGGCTGAGCAGTGGTCACACAGCTCCTCCTTTAATGAAAGCCATGGCATAGGTTCCCTAGTTGCATCAGTGCCCTGCTTGGCATCCGATGGTGACACCCACCATGGATGTACGTGGCCCTTGAACACCCACATAATCCAGCAGGAACTCCCGCCGAGTTGTTAGAAGGTGACATGGATCACAGTGGCTGCATTAGCCCCCAGCACCAGGCCAGCAGCCATAACCAGCACCACAGCGCCCATCAAGGGTTTCCTCCGAGTGAAAAATGGACCCTGGGTCTGGATGAGACGTCCACCCCCTATGCCCGGCCTGCCGGGCATGACAGCCAGGCCAATTGTCAGGCCCCTCCCCACCAGCCAAGAGGGCTGCCTGCTGCGTCGGGTCCCCCGCCCCCGCCCTGCATGATCCTGCACTGCATGCAGCCCAGGGCGCAGACCTGTTATCTCAGGCTGTGTAAAAGGCGCCCAGTGGCTGCATGGTCTGGGGAGAGAGGGGAGGGTATTCATTTCCCCACTAGGTGATCTCCCTTGTCAGACAGGGCTTCAGGACACCTGTGGGCTGGCTGTCTAAGCAGCAATAGGCCTGGCCCAGGCTCTGGCACAGGGCAGTCACTCCACAGGCATCGCTGTGATTTCAGCCTTTCGGCAACACACACTGACAGATTGTGCTCTGTGCCAGGCACAATGTGGGATAGTGGCGCCCAAAGACGGAAGCACTGTGTGATGGCTGGTACCCAGGTTCCTCATTCAGACAAGCCTGAATTTGCTCCTGCTCTAAGGAATATACAAGATAAAGCAGAAGTCAATGACATGGCGATAGGACTATTCTAGATCTAATACAGCCCACCAAAACGACTCCAGCCTGTGTGTCCCAAGTGACATGGGAGCAAAGGAATAAGGTGTAGGGGTCCTGGTCACAGACAACAGGATTCTCCAAGACGCTCAAGGCCTACTAGGTCAAAGAGAGATGGTCTAATGACACCGGTAGGTGGTTTATCTTAACTTATCCTGGGAAGACAAGGACCCCAGGAAACCCAGGGCCAGCTGCTAAAGAGGCAGGGCCAGAACGAACCCCAGGCTGTCTCTATATACAACCACACCAGTCTCCACCCTGACTCAGTCTCCAGCCCTCCTACAAGACCGCAGCAGCAGGCAGCCAGAGATACCACCAGATGTAGAACTAGAACAGCAAAGGCCGAGTCAATACAGGATGAAGACACAGAGGAAGAAAGAGAAAAGAGAAACAAGGTCTACCATGCGGTGTGTAAGAGAAGCTTTTTTTCTTTTCATTCAGGACGACAAAATCCAGAAAAACATGACCATGGCTCTGAAACCAAATAACGGAGGCAGGGAAAAATGGGACGCAGGACAGATAAAGAAGATCTGGAAATGCTGAGACCCAAAGAGAACTGAACAGAAGAAAGGGGCTTGTGCGGGGGGTGGGGGGGGGAGTAGACAGCAGGTCTCCTGGTGAGATTCTGGAGACAAGTAACTCACAGTGGTGCAGAGTGTCACAGGGGATGAAGGCCTTCCCCGTCCGTGCTTGCATCTGCCCTTCCAGCAACCTTGTGAGCCATGCAGGGCAGGGCACAAGCAGCTCAACGCACACCTCCGCTAAGGTATAGGTTCGAGTCCCCACTGGACCCACTGGGAGCTGGAACACCTCGTGTAAGCAGCCTCTCTTCTTGGCGTCCCAGGTCCTCCTGTACCATATCCGAGACTGTCATGAAGAGTGCGTCAGGTCATCCATCCACAGGGCCTGGCACGTAGTAGGCAGTTAATAAATAATATACACTACTAGTTCGGAGGCCGCGTACTGGGCTCTGGAGGAGGACGACACCCACCTGATCTATGCCATACACTTCGGCACTTCGTCCCAGGCATGGAAAGAGTAATTCGCCCCAGGTTTCACTCATGAGTACATTCAACAAATACTGAAGCTCCTACTACGTGCCAGAGACCCAGCTAGCCTCTGGGAATATGCCCAGAAGAAAACATGACCGTCTTTATCGGCCAGTGGGTTGCCACACATCAGCTGGGCCCTGACCTCCTCCACGCAGACAGCCAGGGCGTGCCTCTTCTCCCCTGCTCGTGGCGAGCACATAGTAGGTCATCCACGGGTAAGCCAGCTAGACCTCAGTACAAGACTAATACATGCGCAAATTGGCATGGGGCGCTGAAAAAGCCGAGCCCACAGAACAAAGGCTGGGAGGAAGCCTCTCAGTATGTTAGTGGGTGTCACTTGAGAGACGGGGACCACAGAGGTCATTCCCTCCTCATAGTCTCGAAATTCCCCAGAATCAGCACTTGTGCTTTTTATGGTCAGCCCCCCAAAAAGTTAAAAGAAGTTGTGGCAGCAGTGCTTTAGGGGTGGGAATTCTCCTATGGAAAAAAAAACCGGAAGGAGATATAGGAATCGTGGCGCTACTGTGTTAGGATTACGGGACTAAAGGGCTTTTAGAAGAACTTCATTTCCTAAACCTTCTAAAATGTCATTAAAGACTCACCTTTATAAAGGTTTGTGAAAGAATCAAAGAAGCTGGCAATGGGCTATGAGCGCCTGGCCTTGAGATGCATGTGGTTGCACGAGGACCCTGTCCTAGCATGGAGCCATCCCGGGTGCAGAGACTGTCAGACAAGGTTGGGTGAGAACTTTACAAGAAGGTGCTTTGTTTTTCCCTCATCCCCTTCTGTTTGGGGGCCTCCACCATCTGAGACTGCTCTTTGAGCTATGATTTTCTAACGTCCACAGGGGCTGGTTTTAAACGCCACCTCCCACCCCACCCACCAGGAATGCGGAGCTCATGCGCCTGGTCTAGGTGGAGCTCAGGCTTCCACCCCACGACATCAGCCCCGGCCTCGGAAAGCAGCCTGGCTGGGCTCTGTGCTGGGTGCACGCTAAGTGTGGGGTACTTTTAGACACTCACAATGAAGAATGTCCTCTTGAAGCTTCCCCCTCCTTCCCACCTTCTGTCATCCGGGGAGATAATTCATTTATGCAGCTTTCACAGAAGACTGACATTTTCGACTTTTTTAGCAGAATAAATTTATAAGGTAAATTAGGGGGTGGGAGCCCTAGTGTCCTAGGCAGATTCAAACTGGTAATTACAGAGGGCCTAATTATGTATTCACCACGGAGCCTTCTGGAACAGGGAAGTCTACAGGATGGCTCTTATTCTTCCTGCAGAGGACATTCGCCCCTGGAACTTTCACATCCGATGTTTGAGATGCTTTTGCTTCCAGCCCTGAGCAGTCATGGGGGAGTACCCTTGTCAACAGCACTGCCGCCCTGATATTTGCAGAGAATATCCTAACCCTAGTCAGGGCACCCAGATTTTCCCCAACAAGCATGAGGTCAAATAGTTTTCAGACCAGGGGTCCTGGTTTGGATAAAATAAAACTCAAAAAAAAAAAAAAAAAAAGGCAGGTTTAAAAAAAAAAAATTCTTTCTCTGCCACATCTCCCCAAATTCCTTATAGGGTTCTGTATCTACGTCTACCAGCCTAAGGTATCCAAATCACCACTGTCACAACCACTCCCCCCCCCGTCTGGGAGCTCCTGGGACGAGGGCAATGTATCTTGTACTTCTCAGCCTGGGGTCTGGCCTCAAAATAGTCACTGAATGAATGAATGGTCACCAAAAGGGCACAACGTCCCTTGGAAGAGAAAGACCCTGGGCCTCAGCAAAGTGGCGAACTGGGTAAAAAGCACCTCTTTCTCACGCACCACAGCGCACCATGCTGTGTGGATGGATATAGACACACATTTGACACACTCCTCTCCGTGCCCCGTTCTGCCTCATTTTCCCATGCCCTCTCTGCTCCCAAGCATCTGATCTTCCACTTGGTGAATATGGGTTGTGCTCTGTTGTGGGGTGAATTGTGTCCCTCCCCAAAATATGTTGAGTCCTAACCCCTCTACCAGTGAGTATGACCTTATTTGGAAATAGGGTTTTTGCAGATGTAGTTAGTTAAGTTAAGGTGACGTTATACTGGATCAGGGTGAACCCTTAATCCAATGGCTGCTGTCCTTATTAAAAAAAAAAAAAAAAAAAAGCAGTGGACACAGAGACAGACACACACAGGGGGAAAGGTCATAAAGGTCATATATCCACAAAGACAAGGCATGCCAAGGCTGCCCAGCAGCCACCAGAGCTGGAAGACGCAAGGGAGCATCATCCCCGAGAGTCTTCAGAGGGGGCACAGCACTGTCAACACCTTGATTTCAGACTTCTGGCCTCCAGAACTGGGATGCAGTGAATGTCTGTTGTTTTAAGCGCCCCGGTTTGTGATACTTTGGTCACGGCAGCCACAGGAAACTAAGAACGCTCCTCTGTGAGCAAGGCACAAGGGAGCAGAGCTGAAGAGGACCCTACCCTGAGGGGACTCAGAGGCCACGGGCCTTCCCTACCACTCATGAATGTTATATTTGCAAAGAATGTTAATGAGAATTGTTGGCCCTCCTTGTCACCCTCAAAAAAGAGTAGTAATGACTGGACTATAAGTATCTTGAGGCCAAGATGAAGGCAGACTCATCCTTCCATCCTGAAACCCACTGGTATATCCCACACCAACCTCTTGTCCTAGCGCCGTGCTTGGTGCATACTTCAAACTCCAATTATAATGGCCAAAGAGGGGGGAAAACCACACTTCAGTGGAGGGAATATCCCGGAGCTCGTGTCCTTCCAGCAGCCTCAGAGCACAGCCCCCAAGGAAGCACACTCAAAATAAGCCAGTACCTCTCCGAAACTCTTCAGCCACTGGAGGTGTTAGTTTGGTGGGTGTTTGGCTTTCATTTTCACTTTGGGGTTTAACAAGCAAATAATAAAAAACAAGAGACAACAGGAACCAAGTACTTAGTGACAGTAACTGACCACACGGTGATAAGGAAAATAGAACTGGATAAAAGACCCGACTCTTGGGTTTTTACTGAAACCATTTTGGATATAATGAAGGCAAGAAGCACTTTCTCCCCCACCCCCACCACACACCCCTGAAATCATTCAGGCAAATAAAACCAGCCCTGCTCCTGCCTGTGGAAGATCAGAAAGAAGGATCTTTACCTTTCTCATCCACCTACCCGCTTAAGAAAGCTCAGGCCTGGGGCAGGACTGACTCCGGATGGCTCTGCTGCCTTTGGTCCCGGGTGTGCAGCCATAGCGGAGGCTAGCGGAGAATTCACACTTCTGAGAAGTGCTGGGTTCACAGGCATGTGCACTTTGTCCAAATGCACCCGCGGATGGCAAGCTGATGTCACTTAGCACATGGAGGGGACTGTCTCCCAGCGAGACCCTGAAGCTCCGGAGGGAGTGGAGTCATGGCTCTGGGGTTCCGGACGAGACTGACATCGTCCGTGCCCCTCCTGGGGGCCAGGCACGGGCTGGATGTTTAAATGCACTCCTCCAGCACGCCCACCCTGTCAGTTAGATTCTGCACCTGTTTTCTATGGAGGGGACACAGTTTCGGCGCTAGGCCGGCTGCACTGCCCGCGCGGTGGAGGCAGGACGCGACGGCTGCTTTTCCAGGGGCGTGGCTGACTCCCTTCCGCATCCTCACGTAGGCCGGATAAGCCAGGCTGCGCTTCAAACCAACCTCTCGCTGTAAGGGGTCCACAAGTGTTCCCCCGACGGCCGAGGCTTCCACGCAGCCCGCCGGCCGCTCCAGCCACAGCTCTGGGCCCCCGTGGCCACAGCCGAGGAAGGGGGGACTTCGCAGCGTGTCGCTGGCTCTTCGTGGCCCCTGCCCACTTCCACTCACCGCGCATTGGCCACAGTCCGTCACGTGACCCCGCCTGGCCGCAAGGGAGTCTGGGAGGTGTGGATGCTCTCTCGGCCACCGTACCCAGGAACCGCGCGTACTCACGTGGTGTGTCCTGACCGAGGGTAAAGGGGGTTGAACTATGCATTTATTCACCAGTTTTGGGAGCAGGAGTATGGCCCCGTGACAGTGATAACACGCCCGATTTGTGACAAAATTATACTTCGGCTACTTATTCTGAGCCAGCTGGGTTTTGTTTTGTGTTTTTTTCCCCCTCAATCCTCTGATATTTACTGATGGCACTGTCTTCATCCATCTCTTACCGCGCTTGCTTGCCCACATCACGCTGAAGAAGTCAGGGGCCTTCAGGGTAGATTACCTTAGGAGAATTAAGTCCTCGCTGTGCAGCCTGCCATCAGGAGCAAAGAACCCTGCAGGATTTGGAAGTGACCAGCGAGCTCCTCGGAGAAAGAGGCTCACAGATGGAGCCCCTCGGGTCCAGAAATGTGTCCGTTTGACATGCCAATCGAGAGAGACTTTTGAACTCTAGAAGGTGTGAGGTAGGTGTGTGGGATAATGTAAAACACCCAGGCTGCACTTCGAAACCCTCAAAATAGTGTTTGATGGATGGATTTAGAACAGAGAACTTGTGAGCTGGGAGGAACCGAGAGATGATGCTGTCCACCTACTTCAGGAGAGAGTCTGAGGCCAGGGGAGGAGGCACATGCCCAGAGGGGTGCCTGAGTCCTCCAGGTGGGCCGTGATGCCCCTGGTCCCTAGGTCTGTAGTCGCGGCCCCAACCATTCCCCACATCTCTCCTAAACCTGTCAATCAACAATTGAGAAATAAGGTGTTGGGAAACCATAAGACTTTGTCTCCATTAGGTCTGACAAAGGCTAGCACAACACCAAGTGACAGGGAAATGATGGGCGTGGTGGGAATCTTCAATCATCAAGGAAGGCGAGGGGCAATTTGGTGCTTCTCTGAAGACTCACTGAGATAATGCAGGGGAAATACCAAGCTTAGCATCTGGGTATGAAAGGTATCTGACACACATAAATGGAATCCAGATAAATTACCAATACGAAGCAGAATGAAGCAGTTCTAAAGAAACAAGGATGGGGAACATTGTGCAAAAATAAAGGCAAGGTAACTGACGAGGCAGATCATGGAGAAGCCTTCCATGACCCTCCCAAATGTAGAGCCCTTTTACCTCCCGCTCAAGTCTCAGCCCAGCACCACTTCCTCCAGGAAGGTTTCCCTGATTGCACAGATGGTTCAGGCCTCTCTGCAGGGTCCCACTGGCCCCTGGACTTCCCCCAGCATAGTGCATCTTGCACTAGGCTGTCAATCTCTGTAGACCTATCTCTGCTCCTGAACTGTATGGGGGCAGGGATGGTATCTCCTTCACCTCTGAGTCCCCAGAGTACTACAGCAATAACACACTCTAGGTATGGAGAAAAATGGCTCTTGTATTGTGGCTTTAATTAAAATACACTGTACTTTCTTCACTTCTCCCCCAGGTACCACCCCATTTCTCCAAGAACAAATTCTTGAAAGGAGCTGTCTGTACTTACTTGGTTGAATTACTATGTTCCCATTCCTTCTTGAAGCCACTCTGTTGGCTTTGGCTCTCCAGCTCTGCCCAGCTGCTCATATCAAGGTCACCAGTGACCTCCATTGCTAAATCCAATGGTCAGCGCTCAGTCCTCACTGTACCAGACCCATTGGCTATAGCAAGGCTGACCTCTCCCTCTTCTTCCATGGCCTCAAGGAAGCCATATGCCCCTGTTTGTTTCTTCCCATCTTACTGGGCAGCAAATTCTTCCCTCGTCCCTTCTCATCTCTCAACCTCTGGACATAGGAGAACCCCAGAATCATCCCTTAGACCTCTTCTCAATTTACATTCATCCCCTTGGTGACATCCATCTGTCAAATGGCTTTAAATACTACCCACATGCCAATCACTCCCTAATTTATATCCCTACCCCCTGAACTCTTCTTGCATGTACCAACCACCTGCTGTAACTCCTCACTGGGTGTCTAATAATGAACTAATACCTCTCCAAGACCAAGTACTGAACTCTCTCCCTCAAACCTGCCCCTCCTGCAATATTCCCTAACTTATTAAATGGTCATTACTCAGGCTAAAATGCTGAGAGTCTTTCTCGTCCTTTTCTTTTGTCCCACACCTAACATTCAATCTATCAGTGCATCCCACTGGTTCTTCATTAAAAGGCTTTCCAGATGTGCCAATTCTCACCAACTGCACAGCCACCTCCCTGGACCAGGGGCCTCTTACCTGGTCTTTCTCTCCATCCTTGAGTCTATTCTCAATAGTCAGTCTGACTTTTGAAACATAAGTCAAATCACAACACTCTTCTGCTCGAAACCCTCAATCACTCAGAATAAAAACCAATGACCCTACAATGGCTTAGATGGTCTTAAGTGGTCTGGGCTCCATTACCTTGATGACCTCCTTACCATCTCTCTCTCTCTCTCTCTCTCACTCTCACTCTCACTCTTGCTCTCCACTGGCCTGCTTATTGTTCTTCAATATACCAGGTACATGCATGCCTCAGGGACTTTGCACCTTCTGTTTCCTCTCTCTGGTATAATTTTCTCTTTTTTTAAAGATTTTATTTATTTGAGATAGAGAGTGAGAGAGAGAGAGCACAAGTGTCAGGAAGGAGCAGAGAGAGAGAGAGGGAGAAGTAGGCTCCCCACTGAGCAGGGAACCCAATGCAGGACTTGATCCCAGGACCCTGAGAGCATGACCTGAGCCAAAGGCAGACGCTTAACCGACTGAGCCACCCAGGCACTCCTCTGGTGTACTTTTCCCCAGTCATCTTCATGGTGTGCTTCTTCCCCTCCTTCAGGTGGCTGCTCATATATTGCTTTCTCAGAGAGGCTCTCCTGGACCAGCCTATCCTACTTTAAAATACTGACAATTTAGGGGCGCCTGGGTGGCTCAGTCATGAAGCGTCTGCCTTCAGCTCAGGGCCTGATCCCAGGGTCCTGGGATCGAGCCCTGCATCGGGCTTCCTGCTCCACTGGGAGCCTGCTTCTTCCTGTCCCACTCCCCCTGCTTGTGTTCCCTCTCTCTCTGACTGAGTCTCAATCTCTGTCAAATAAATAAATAAAATCTTTTTTAAAAAAATACTGACAATTTAGATTAAATGTACACAGTCCTTGAAAAACACAACTAATAAAAACTGACATAAGAAGAAACAGAAAATTTTAGCAGTCATGTCTGTTAAACATTGAATCTGTAATTTAAAACCTTCCTCCCCTCCTACCTCTTTCCTCTCCTTTCCCCAACAAAACAAACAGGGAGAAAAAAAAAGACCCAAATGATTTCACTGGCAATTTCTCCCAAATGTTTAAGGAAGAAATAACACCAATTTTATACAACTCCTTTCCAAAAAAGTAGAGAAAGAGGGAACATTTCCTAACCCCTTTTATTAGGACAAATAACAGTAACACCAAAACCCAACAAGGATACCACAAGAAAAGAAAATTACAGACCTTTATCCATTATGAACACAGATGTGAAAATCCTAAACAAGTTATTAGAAAATTTAATACTATAATGTATTAAAAGAATGATATGTCCTGATCAAGTGGAGTTAGTTCTAGGAATGTATGGTTGACTTATTACTCAGCAATTGATGTACTGATGTGGAGTGATTTTTAGGATATAATATTAAGTGAAACAACGCAAGCATACTATAGGATATTACATTTAGTGTAAGAGAAACGAAAAAATAAGGAAATATGCACATATCTGCTCATTTGAACAAAGAGAAACAAGAAAGAAACCAAGGACTAGTGAGGTAGGTTACTGTATCAGTTCCCTGGGGCTGCCGCAACAAAGTAGCACAGACTGGAGGGATGAAACAGCAGAAATGTATTTCTTCACAGTATGGAGGTTGGAAGTCCAAGATCAAGGTGTTGGTGGGGTTGGTTTCTTCTGAGGCCTCTCTTCTTGGCTTGTAGATGGCCATCTTCCCTCTGTGATTATCTGTGTCCTAATTTCTTCTTCTAAAAGGAACCAGCCCACACGTACGACCTCACTGTATGACCTCACTTAACTTTAATTACCTCTTTAAAGACCTTATCTCCAAATACAGTTACATTCTGAGGTACCAGGGATTAAGGCTTCACCATACAGACTTCTGAGATACACATTCAGTCCGTAATAGTTACGTGCAGGGGGGCGCCTGGGTGGCTCACTCGTTAAGCGTCTGCCTTTGGCTCAGGGCGTGATCCTGGTGGTCTGGGATCGAGCCCACGTCAGGCTCCTCCACTGGAAGCCTGCTTCTTCCTCTACCACTCCCCCTGCTTGTAGTCCCTCTCTCGAAGGCTCTCTCTCTGTCAAATAAATAAATAAAATATTTTTAAAAATCTAATAGTTACGTGCAGGGCTGGGGCACAAATGCAGTGGGAAGAACAGAGAAGGTGGGAAGCAGTGGAATTTACTTTTCCGACTGTAATATTTTGTATAATCCTGACCAAGTTCATGTTTCTTTCAAAAAAAGAAAACGAACCAGGAAGGGGAAAGGGACTTAGAATACAAACAGAATACAGAGTGATATTTCAAACAAATAACATAACATACTGAAAGGAGAGAACTAAGTAACTGAAATACTGAACCCAGTATTTGCCTTATATGCCCTCAGACAATATAAAATAAGAACTTTAAACAAATACTGAATTCTAATTAGTACTCTTCCTTTTTGCAAAGGAATGGGTTATCAATTCTGAAACTACTCTCTACACATTCCAGAATAGAACAAATAAGTAACTATATGGGTAATGGGAGCCAGGCTCTTCACTGTCAAGAAAGGAATTGCAAATACAGAGAGGGGGAAATATCAAATGGGCCATGAGGACCATGTTTGGATCTGGAGTTATTAATGCGAACTCATAGTTCTAATATACATCCATAGCTAGATATAGAAATAAATATAAATGTATATGGCTGCATATATGAGTGTGTGTATGTGTGTGTGCGTGAGATTCTCCAGCTCTCCGTGCTAACAGAGCTGAGTAGAAATCAGCATACGTATAGACAAAATCTCGGTTTGTAAATACTCCATTCTCCACTAAAAGGAATCAATGGCTGATTCCAGGGCTGGCGCAGGGAAAGTACGAGAAGAGCTTGAATATCTTCTTGCGACGAAAAGTAAAGAAATACCCCAAACTGATGGAAATATGTGAAAAGCTCAGAGCCAGATTGAGGGGGCTTTCACTGGACCAATCTGAAACAAAGCAAAGCATCAAAATAAATAATGAGCCTCAAAATAAATAATGACAAGAAGGGATGATAACCTGCAGAATAAAGTAAGAATCTATGACGCCATTCTGACTCATAAATAACAAATAAATACGTGAGAAGTAAAACTCTTCCTTACAGTAGAAAGCCAACTAAGAAAAATAGAAGGAATGACATAATTAGAAAATCACCATCTGGTAATAATGATGATGGTGATGAGAAGAACTCTAGTAAATAATTCTGCCCGGAGTTATCAATAGATGCCAAAACTAGTGGATAAAAGTTTGAGGAATAACAAGATATTTACATAGTCTCAAAGTGTCTCCCCATGTGATACTTTTTAATTACAAAGGTAAAAGAGTAACTACAGTGGAGAAACCTGGCAGACAGCATCTTAACCAAATGATTAAAGCTCACATCGCCACCAGTACGATTAAATGACAGCATATGCCTCCTGATATGATGCACTGAGGCATATTCCTTCTGTGATTTTCCCACCAAAATTTCCTAACCTGAATCTGAATATGGGTTTGCCATCAAGAAACCCATCCTACAAAATAACTGGCCTGCGCTCTTCAAATGTGTCAGTGTTGGGGCGCCTGAGTGGCGCAGTCGTTAGCGTCTGCCTTCGGCTCAGGGCGTGATCCCAGGGTTCTGGGATCGAGCCCCGCATTGGGCTCCTCCGCTAGGAGCCTGCTTCTTCCTCTCCCACTCCCCCTGCTTGTGTTCCCTCTCTCGCTGGCTGTTTCTCTCTGTCAAATAAATAAATAAAAATCTTTAAAAACAAACAAACAAACAAAAAAACCCAAATGTGTCAGTGTCATGAAACAGGAGAGCGAGAAGGCATGGGTACAAACGGGTACAGTGGATGACTGTGGGTGTTCTTCTAGCATAAAGGGCACTGTTGCGACAATCGGTGAAACCCAAATAAGGATGACAATTTAGATAATAGTTTTGTACCAATATTGGTTCCCTGATTTTGATGATTGGACTGTAGTTAGGTAAGAGAAATCTTAGTTTTTAGGAAGTACGGACCCTGAAATATTTAGAGGTAAAGCAGCATAATATCTACATTTTATTCTTACATAGTTCATGAGAGAGAAAAAGAGAGAAGGAGGAGAGGGACAGAAATAGGCAGAAAGAGGAGAGAGAGAGAGAGGAAGTAAATGTAGAATATTGGCATGCACGTAGTCTGGATGAAGAGTCTGGAAAATATTGGTACTATTCTTGCAACTTTTCTGCAAGTCTAAAATACTGTCAAATAACTAATTAGTGAATGCGGTAAATTGCAACCCATTCCTACCACTTCCTATCTCCTTCCTGTGTTTTATATTCTTCTGTAGCAGTTCTTGACGAATCAATATAGCATATTTCACTCATTTTCTTCACTGTCTCTCTTCACCTAACAGATATAAGCTCCATGAGGGCAGAGAGTTGGATCTCTTCCATTTCCTACCATGTGCCCAGCCACTCGAACAGTAACTACCACAGAATTTTTACAATAAATATTTGTTAAATCTGTGATTTGCACGGTTGTGTTTCATATCTATTTGCTGAGTGGACGAGTGGGAAAAATGAATGTTAAGCTGAGCTTGAGAAATGAGGTCCTCTCTAGCAAAAGACATCTCTCAGGTGAGGGTCTTAAAATTAATATTTGAAAGCAAATATGAATGGGGAGATCCTGATAGAAGATCCCCCACAGGCTGTCACTGGAACCTGTGCTGTGAATTAACCTCCTTTTGATGAGCCTAATCCCACCTCCAATAGTAGTGAGGCTACTCTTGGCATGGCCCCAAGAGAAATACCTGAGACATGGCTCTCCCTAGCTCCCTAGGCGAAATGGAAATCAATTCTCTGGCAGCCACCAGAACCCACCAAGGCCTGGGACTATGAGTTAAAACTCCCTAAATCTTATCTCTGAAAATACTCTGCTTTTCCTCGTAGGCATGACTGCAGGACAGAGGAAGATCCCAGAATGCCTGGTTTATAACACAGGCTTGGGAACAACTTGGGAAGTGGCAAAGGAATCAAGGAAGTTAAGGCTGCAGGGAAAACACCTGTATAGCTGCCCCCTCCTGTCTTTCATTCTCTCCCACTTTTTCTCCCTCCATCTCTCTCTCTCCTCCCTTCCAGAACATTTGTAATCAGCTGTTGTGCTTTGGCAGTTCTAGTCAATGTATCTTCATCGTTCCAACCCCTTATTTTACAGCAATAGTTCTCCAACTTGCAGAAACATAAGAATCTCCTGGGATACTACCGATTCAATCGGCCTGCGGGAGAGCCCAGGAATGTGTATTTTTAACAAGATAAATGGCCAGGATTTGAACCCAGGAATCTGGCTCAGAGCCCACGCCCTCAACCACTGTACTATGCATTTCTTTCTTTTTTTTTTTTTTTAAAGATTTTATTTATTCATTTGACAGAGATAGAGACAGCCAGCGAGAGAGGGAACACAAGCAGGGGGAGTGGGAGAGGAAGAAGCAGGCTCATAGCGGAGCAGCCCGATGTGGGGCTCGATCCCAGAACCCTGGGATCACGCCCTGAGCCGAAGGCAGACGCTTAACGACTGAGCCAGCCAGGCACCCCTGTACTATGCATTTCTGATTCTCTGACAGAGTCATAGGAGTGCACGAAATGAGTTACAAAGATGTCCATTGCAGGGTTTTTAATATCACCGAAGACTGGAAATGAACTAAATGTTTACAAATGAAAGTGTGATTAATTAAATTATGAGGTAATGGAATTCTGCTTTCAGTTAGGATGAAATAGCTTTCAGGAGACCGATGTGCCTTTTAAGGACAATTAGAAAATCAAGATAAAGTCTAAAAAACATTTTAAGACATTGGAACCATAGTGAGGACCATAAAGCAATTCCCAACAAATTTGAAAAGATTGAAATTATTCAAAGTTTGTTCTGGGGCCATGGCGGAGTTAAACCAGAAATCAGTAACAAAAGGAGATAATAATAATAATAATAATAATAATAATAATAATAATAATAAAAACTCCAAATGTTTAAAAGTGAAGTAAAACACTTATAATAAACACCTGGTCAAGAATAAATCAAAAAGAAATTAGAAAATATTCCGATGAAATGATTATAAAAACACAGCACACAGAGTGTGTCACAGAACTAAAGCTGTGGTCAGAGGGAAATATATGGCCTCACAAGCACATATAATAAAAGAAGAAAGGCTGAAAGACAAAAATGGAAAATAATAAATACAAAAATTATTCTTTGAAAAAATACGATTAAAATTGATAAAAATCAGAAAAATCAGGCAAGAAACAAGGAACGGATTACCAATTCAGAAATGAAATCATTACAGATTCTATGGACTCATTATGAATATTTTCTAAAGCATTTGGACCTTGAGATGAAATGTCCAAAGTTGTAGAAAAAATGGAACTGTTCAAAACTGATACAAGAAGAAATTTAAATATGACTAGTATACAAGTATTTTAAAATTATTTTATAATTTAAAATCCTCCAAAAAAGAAATGTCCTTGCACATACAGATTCTCTTGTGAATTCTTTCAGATATTTAAGTGAGAAATAGTGTCACTATTACACAATTTTTTCCAGAGAATAAAAAAAGAGAGAATACTTTGCAACTAATTTTATGAAACCAGCACAATCTTGTTGTCAAAAGACATAATAAGGACAGAAAAGTACAGGCTAATCCTTCTCACGAAGATAGATGCTGAAATCCTAAATACAATTTAAGCAATTTGAGTCAAATGATTTCTTTTAAAAAAGATAATATATCACGGCGATATACTATTTACTTCAGAAATGCAAGGATGGTTTACTATTTGAAAATCAACCCACTTGATCCACTACATTCTCAGAAAATGCAGAAAAAGGATATTATCCTTTAATAAAATTCAACATGCTCTCCTATTTAAAAAACAAAACAAAACAAAACTAACTAGCAAAACAGAATAGAAATAAACCTCCATACTCTGGTAAAGAGTATATATTTTAAAATCTACAGTTATTATCATCTCTATCTTTTCCCCTTAATATAGAAAAGAAGACAAGGATAGCACTACTACTCTTTATATCAGCGTGGCTCTGAAGATCCTTGATGGTGCAATAAAGAATGAAGAAGAAATAAAGGATATAAGAATTGGAAAAGATGAAATAAAGCTGTCATTTTCTCAGACAACACAACAGCATATGTAAAAAATCCAAGTAATCTATAGATGAAATACTAAAATTAATAAGGGAAGTTAGCAAGATTGCTAGCTACTAGCTCAATATAGAGATATCATTCTTATTTCTTTAGAACAGCAGCAGACCATCAGAAAATAACATTTTGGGTTTTTTTTTAAATGTGGCTTTTTTTTTTTTTAAGATTTTATTTATTTATTTGACAGAGAAAGAGACAGCCAGTGAGAAAGGAAACACAAGCAGGGGGAGTGGGAGAGGAAGAGGCAGGCTCCCAGTGGAGGAGCCTGATGCGGGGCTCAATCCCAGAACTCCAGGATCACGCCCTGAGCCACCCAGGCGCCCCAGAAAATAACATTTTGAAAATGAATACCTCTTAGATTTTTGGCTTATTGAATGGCAGAGTGAATTGGTTGGGCTACTATTTCAAAGGTAACAATTGTAAGGTCCAGGCAAAACTCACTAAAAGAAAACCAAGGTACTTTTTTAAAGATTTTATTTATTTATTTTAGAGAGAGATAGAGAAAGCATGAGCTGGGGGAAGGGCAGAGGGAGAGAGAATCCCAAGCAAGCTCCACGCCCAGATGTGAAGCCCAACATGGGGCTCGATCTCAGGACCCCAAGATCATGACTGAGCTGAAATCAAGAGTTGGACACTCAACCACCTGAGCCTACCCAGGTGCCCCCATTTGAAGGTATTGTAATGCAATCAAAAGAAGGCAGAAACCAGAGACTTTTGTCATAAACAATGACCATTGCAAAGGGAATGAATTGCAAATATATGGATTTTTTTTCCTCCGAAGTGACGAAGAGTGATCCCCAAGCCTCACAAATCCTATGGCAGAAAACCTTATACTTAACGGCTTGAGGACATGGGGGAGATAGCTCAGGGCTATCAGAGTAACTGGAAATTTATTGATGGGAGTTGGTGGGGAGGAGGATCCTGAAAGCAAGAGAGCAACAGAAGGAACAAGACTCAAATATCAGTGTAAAATCTGCCCAATCCCTGGCTGATTGCTGATTTTATATGCATAGTGGAGAACTCAGGGATCCCAGCAAAAATGCAGGCAGATCACAGAAGAGTCTGCCTTTAAAAGATAGAACTACACTGGAAAAGATTTGTAAGTTTGCTGCCGGTTTTTGTTTTCTTTTTGTCTGTCTGTCTGTTTGTTTGTTTGTTTGTTTTTACTAAGGGCATTCCCCTGCATTGAGAGCTCAGGCAGCAGAAAGTTGAATCCTTACTGGCTTTAGAGGTCACAGCTTAGGATTGGCAGACAGCTAAAAATTTAAGAGAAACCAAAGGAATAAGGAAGTCAGAGAAAGAGTGAATGCCAAAATGTAGGTATAAACTCTGTTGAAATCCTTGGCCAACCACCAAAGTATAGTGGTGTAGGGGTGTGTCCAGAGAGCCAAGCTAAAAATACAGCTAGAATTTGAAAAATTGAGGATGAAAGGTATGGTATTCGAAGACTGAGTCCTGTCAAATTAACTGCCTTCCGGGACCAAAACAAACAAACAAACAAACAACAACAAAAAAGCAAACAAACAAACAAAAAAATCCTAACAATCCTTAAAAAACATAACAGAATGCAGAATCACTACAATGTATTGTCTATAAAGTCTAGTTTTCAACAAAAAAGTACTAGACATACAAATAAACAGGAAAATGTGATACATATGCAAGGTAAAAAGACAGTCAATAGAAACTTCAAATGGGCACAGACATTGGGTTAGCAAACAAAGACTTAAAAGCAGCTCTTATAGTTATTTAAGATATATGAAAGGAAATGTAGTAATTTATTATTTTTAAGTAGGCTCCATGCCCAGCATGGACCCCAATGTGGGGCTTGAACTCATGACCCCGAGATCAAGATCTGGGCTTAGATCAAGAGTCAGATGCTTAACTGACTGAGCCACCCAGGGTCCTCAGAAATGTGGTATTTTAAAAGATTAAGCAAAAATGTGAACTCAATGAGTAAACAAATAGGAAACTTTAAGAAGATTAAACTATTAAAAAGTCAAATATTTTTATGAATGAAAAGTACATAACTGAAATGAAAAATTGAAATTTACTAGAGGTGCTTAACAGCATACTGGAGATGGCAGAAGGAAAAATGTCAGTGAACTTGAAAATAAATGAATAGATACTATCCAATCCAAAGCAGAGAGAAAAGATTGAAGGAAAATGCATGTTGGAGAACTATGGAAGAATATCAAGAAGTCCAACATATGTATAATTAGAGGTCAAAAGGAGAACAAAGAAAGAAGTGGTCTGAAAAAATATGTGAAGAAACAATGGTCTAAAAGTTCCCATATTTGGTGAAAAATGTAGAGTTACACACCAAGAAGCTAAACAAACCCTAAGCAGGATTAATACAAAGAAAATTACACCTAAGCACCCCATAATCAAAAGGCTGAAATCAAAGATACAGAGAAATTCATGAAAGCAATCGAGAAAAATGGCACATTACATAGAGAGGAAAAAGAATACAATTAAATACTGACTTCTCATCAGAAACATTGAAGACTTAAAATGTATTCAAATTACATATTCAAAGTACTCAAAGAAAAATAAAATTGTCAATCAAAAAACTGTCCTTCAAAAATAAGAGCAAAATAGAGATGAAAAAATTATGTAATTAGTTCCACTTTACAAGCAATAATAAATGAAACTGGAAGGAAATGACACCAGATGGTAATTTAGATCTATACGAAGAATAAAGTGCACCAGAAATGGCAAATGCATGGATAAATTTTAGGATGTATGTTTTTTCTTGTCTTAATGTCTATAAAAGGCATATGATTGTTTAAAGCAAAACTAACAACATTGTATTGTTGGGTTTATAATGCGTATAGATGTGATATTATGTGATTATAGCTTTAGACAAAACCATTGTTTCAAGAGCCCTACATTTATCTGAAGTATTTCAATATAAACTCTAAGTAGGTAAATTAAAGATGCCTATTGTAATCTCTAGGACAACCATTAAAAATAATGCTAATATAGAGCTTTAAAGCCATCGAATGAATTTAAATAAAATATCAGAAAATTTTATTAACACAGGAGAAGACAGAAAAAGAAAAGAACAAAGAGGAGAAAATGATAGACCTAAACCCTATCAAATGGGTAATTATATTAAATATAAATGGATCACACACTAAACCAAAAGGCAAGTCCATGAGACTAGATAAAAATGCAAAACCCAGCTAACTGCTATTTGCAATGGATGTACATTAAATGAAAAGGCATAGACAGTTTGAAAGTAGATGATGAGAGGTTACTTTAAAAATTATAGTGCATTGCAAAGGCTGTCCTAAGAGGGAAGTATGTAGCAAACAGGTCTTTCTCAAGAAACAAGAAAAGTCTCAAATACGCAATCTAACCTTACAACTAAAGGAGCTGGGAAAAGAACAGCAAATAAAGCGTAAATCCAGCAGGAGAAGAGAAATAATAAAGATTAGAACAGAAATCAATGATATAGAAATAAAAACAACAACAACAACAACAGTAGACCAGATCAATGAAACTAGGGGCTGCTTCTTTGAAATAATAAGATTGACAAACCCCTAGCCAGACTTACCAAAAAGAAAAGAGAAAGGACTCAAATAAATAAAATTATGGATGAAAGAGGAGAGATCACAACCAACACTGAAGAAATACAAACAATTATAAGAGAATATTATGAGCAATTCTATGCCAACAAATTAGGCAATCTGGAAGAAATGGATGCATTTCTAGGAACATATAAACTACCAAAACTGAAACAGGAAGAAATAGAAAACCTGAACAGACCCATAATCAGCAAAGAAATTGAATCAGTAATCAAAAATCTCCCAACAAACAAGAGTCCAGAGCCGATGGCCTCCCAGCAGAATTTTACCAAACATTTAAAGGAGAATTAATACCTATTCTTCTGAAACTATTTCAAAAAATAGAAATGGAAGGAAAACTTCCAAACTCATTCTATGAGGCCAGCATTACCTTGATCCCCAAACCAGACAAAGACCCCACCAAAAAGGAGAACTACAGACCAATATCCCTGATGAACATGGATGAAAAAATTCGCACCAAGATACTAATAGGATCCAACAGTACATTAGAAGGGTTACTCGCCACAACCAAGTGGGATTTATCCCTGGGCTGCAAGGGTGGTTCAACATCCGCAAATCAATCAATGTGATACACTACATTAATAAAAGAAAGGACAAGAACCATGTGATCAACATCACTCATCATTAGGGAAATACAGATCAAAGCCACAATGAGATCCCCCCTCACACCAGTCAGAATGGCTAAAATTAACAACTCAGGAAACAACAAATGTTGTGAGGATGAAGAGAAAGGGAAACCCTCTTACACTGTTGGTGGGAATGCAAACTGGTGTGGCCACTCTGGAAAACAGTATGGAGGTTCCTCAAAAAATTGAAAATAGAGCTACCCTATGACCCAGCAATTGAACTACTAGGTATTTTCCCAAAGGATACAAACATAGTGATTTGAAAGGGCACATGCACCCCAATGTTTATAGCAGCAATGTCCACAATTGCCAAAATATGGAAAGAGCCCAGATGTTCATCAACAGATGAATGGATATCTACACACACACACACACAAACACACACACACTGGAATATTTACTCAGCCATCAAAAAGAATGAAATCTTGCATTTGCAATGCTGTGGATGGAACTAGAGGATATTATGCTAAGTGAATTAAGTCAGTCAGAGAAAGAAAGTACCATGTGATTTCACTCATGTGTGGAATTGAAGAAACAGAACAGATGAACATAGGGGAAAGGAAGGAAAAACGAAATAAGAGGAAAAGAGAGAGGGAGGCAAACCATAAGAGACTCTTAACTATAGGGAGTAAACTGAGAATTGGTGCAGGGGAGGTGGGTAGGGCGATGGGTGATGGGCATTAAGGAGGGCACTTGAAGTAGTGAGCACTGGATGTTGTTGAAACTGATGAATCACTGAATTCTACCTCTGAAACTAATAATACAGTATACGTTAATTAAATTGAATTTAAATAAAAAATTTTAAAAAGAAAAAATTATGGTGCATCTACACTATAAATTGTCATGTAACCATTTTTTAATGAGGTAACTTTCCCTATATGTAATAATTCGAAAATGTTCTTAACACACTTAAGGGAAATTAACCAAAAAAATCATACTTGACATTAAATTCCAGAATGATCTATTTATTATACACTTAAGTGTGTGTATGTGTACACACCCATTCATTTTAGAAGGCTGGATAGCTGAAAAAATAGAAACTAAACTGATAGTTTTGAATGAAGCACGAACATATAATAAATTTGAAATTCAAAAGAGTCCCAACCAATATGAAAATTTTCAAAGAAAACGTGTAATATCTAATATCAGTGGCATATCATGGCACATCAAGTATAAGTTCATGAGTATAGTCTACCTTGTGTATAGGCAAATATCTACAGATAATTTTAAAACAATAGTGAAACCAACTAAAAGTTGATCTGCTTTTTATTAACACCATGCATTGGTCATTCTAAATAATGCCAGTAATAAAATACTTTCTTTGGAAAAAAAAAATTGTTGGTCTAAGTTCTAAATAATTGCTGCTATTACATTTGAGTTTTAATAATATGTAGACAACTTTCAAATTAGTACATTTTTTTTACTTACCCTTTCTTGAATATTGCATCCTGCAAAGAAATTAATTCCAAGTACTTCTAGTTAAATGATTTGCACCCAGCACATATGCACTCAGTTACATGTGTTCATTTAGAAAGTGAGTTCATAACGGATGGGGGAATTGTTCAAGCTTGCAAACTGAAAGGGGTAGGTTTTTTAAAAAAAAGATTTTATTATTTATTTGACACAGAGAGAGACAGCCAGTGAGAGAGGGAACACAAGCAGGGGGAGTGGGAGAGGAAGAAGCAGGCTCCCAGCGGTGGAGCCTGATGTGGGGCTCGATCCTAGAACACCGGGATCACGCCCTGAGCCGAAGGCAGACGCTTAACGACTGAGCTACCCAGGCACCCCTGAAAGGGGTAGATTTTTGTTTGATAAATGAAAATTTTAGTTCGCAAATAAAATGTTTTACTGAATTTAAATATATTTAACATTGATACTTTTTTTAATTATTAACTGTTTTAGAACCAAAAAACAATCAAGAAGATAATAAGTATTACTAATTATTTTATAATTGTTACTGAAGATAATTTGATTATATTGAGGAGGGAAAGTGTTAAAAAAAATCATCTGCTTCAGGTGTTAAACACACGTATATGCTACTGACTACTTCACAAGGATACTGTAAGCATTCAGTAAGAAAAAGTATCCAAAGTTCATGGCATAGTGCCTAGCGTGTAAGAGATACTCAACGCATGGTAGCCTTCATTACTAACATTCATAAGTGACTGGTCCCCTGTCTACCTCCCTCAACCTCTTATCCCTCTATTTCTAGACTTTGAGAAGTTGAGATTCAAATTGAGATCAAAGTTCCAAATATGCACCAAGCCCTGCGATTAGTGTTTTAATTATCTGTTTCTCAGATTACCTAATTTCTCACAAAAATCCCATGAACACTATTTTTATCCCTATCTACTATATTACAAAAATACAGACAGTTCCATTTTCTCAAACTTACTCAGCTCATAGATGGAAGTTTTATGATCAAGCCTAAGTTTTTCTAGTATTAACCCTGCACTCATTCTATGTATCCGTCCTTCAAGTTGTGTTCACCATTATCATCACCATCATCACCATCACAATCACGACTGCTGATAAACATCTATTCTACATGCACATGTCGGGTGCTCCCATACTTTGTTTTATATACTCCATATAAAGCCATTTCTACCCACATTTTAACGCTTTCTTAGCTCTTCATTCCTTCCCTCACTTCACACCATTTCCTATCTGCTTAAAGTAAATGTTTTAGAATTCCTATAGTGAGAGTCTACTGGTGGCAGATTTTCTGAGGTTTGTTTATATAAAAACACCTGTGTTTAATTCCCATTGTTAAAAGGTACTTTCACTGGGCATAGAATTGGCAAATTTTTTCCAGTATGTTTAAGATATCATTCCACTGTGCCCTGGCTCTGTTTCTGTTGAGAAGTCACCCGTCACTTTGTCCCTCCTTCATGTTAAATCTATTTTTACCCTCCTGCTTACAAAATCTTTTCTTTGTTTTTGCTACAGTTTCATTGCATTATGTTTTTCTTTTAACTTGCTTAGAATTTATTGGGCTTCTGAGGATTGTTTTTTCCTCAGTTCTGGAAAGTTTTCAGCCATTATCTCTTCTTCTTTGGCCCATTCCCTCCCTCGCTGACCTCCCATTATTCCTCCACTCTCTCCTCTCCTCTCCTTTGCTTTTGGAGATGTGATTAGGCTACATTTCATTCCTCACTCTATCTTTTAAGTCTCAGCCTCCTGTTCATATTTTCATTTTTGTCTCTTTATCTGGGCTGATTATCAATAATTTTCTTATTTCCATCTTCAAATTCACTAATTCTCTTTTAACCTTTATCTAACCTGGTATTAAATCTGTCCTTTGAGTTTGTAACTCCAATTATTATATATATTTTTCCATTTTTAGGAATTCATTTTCTTTTTTATTTTTTTTCGGGAGTTCATTTTCTAATCTACTTTTTACTTACTCATTTTAAACCTCTTATTTCTTAAAATATTAAATGTATTTTTTCATTCATTGTATAATCCTAATATCTGAAATTTTTCAAAGTCTGATTGTCTGATTCTGTTCTCTTTCTCTCTCTCTCTCTCTCCTGTTTCCTTGTATGTCTAGTGATTTTTTAATCAGAGTTGCTCATTTCCCATGGAACTTTATAGAAAGTGTTTAAAGCTTAGGATGGAAGTGGTTCCCTTCTGAGAGAATCTGTGTTCTCTTCTGTCAGGTACCTGGGATCACTACCAGGATGAGACCACTTTAAGATAAAGTTTTGGCTTGAAGTTCTTTGGGTTCCCAGGTTGTGTTAATTCAGGCTACAAATTGTCTTGGTGACAAATTCTGAGAGGAAGCTTCATTTTCACTTCTACCCAGTCCCCAGGTCCAAGACAGGCAGTGTTCCTTGTGGTCTTAGGAGGGGACATTGATTTCTAGGTCACTCTTAAACTTTTACTTCCTCATCTCAGAGTATATAAAATCAATGCTCAATTACACCTGGCTCAACAAATATCCTCAAGTCCGAGCTAGCTTCAGCCCTCTGCTCACCTTCCTGAGTCTCTGTCTTCACTTATTTCCTGGCTGAGTATACCTTGTTTTCTTGCCAGCTCATAAATGCATTTAGGATTCTTTCAATCCAAGATTTTTAGTTGATTCCAGTAAGAGAATTATCCTTTTGGTCCACAGTGTTGCCAGAAATAGAAATTCCTGGGCCTCGGGTTTTCTATCTTCAAAGTGGGCTACTATCCCTGCTCTCCAGGTTAGTAGGAAGACCAGATGAACTAGCAATTTTGTAACTAAGCTGTAAACCAATGTTTCTGCTGTGAGAAAACAGGGTCAAACACCTCAGAAAGCAATGCGTGCACACAAGAGCCCACAGTCCTGGGCTTCAAGTGAATCCCACCCCAAGAAAATTCATTCCATTCCACAAAGACCCTTTACATTGCCCACTTGACCCTCAGTACGTGAGTGCCATGACACTCCATTCCCTACAAGCAGAGTTGTGGGAACACAGACTTCAGAGACAACGTGCCATATGAGCCAGGACTTGAAGGGGCTTCAGATAGGGTTAGGAAGAGACTGGGGGAGAGCATGCCAAGCAGAATAAACAGCACAAGCCAAAGCATAGAGGCCTGCAAAAGCACAGTGATTGCAGGGAACCACAGGTCATCCCATGAGGGGAGTGATGATGAGGTTAGAAGGGAAGGTGGGTGCTGGATGGTTGATGCCTGAAATGCCAGGCTGAGCAATTTCCACTCTGCTCTTAGCCCTGGCAGATTTGTGAGGCAAATTGAGGCAGAAGCTATGTCTGCTTCACCCACCAATTTCTGCCCAACACCTATCATGTTGCACGCACTCAACAAACATTTGATGGTTGGACGGATGGATGGATGGTTGGGTGAGGTCTATTGGCTTGGCCTCTTTAAATTGAGGCCATATAATGTATCTTTGCTAGTTTAGTCTGGATTTCTTTGTAGCTACGTATTTGGATGGGACATTAAATAATTTTAATAAACATTTCTAAGCATGCATTCAGGAGTTCCCTGAGTGATCTGTGCTGTTGTTGGTTACTCACTGGCAGTTCCAGAATTCCCCTGTTGTCCTTGAAGAGCACCTCTAGACATTTGCAGCCAATTCCCTGGATATCCAGACACTTTTCTGAACCTCCCATCTTACTGCTTTTTCAGTCTAGCACAGCTCCCCAGTTAGGTGGTCGAGGAACAGGTCCCACCTCCGAACCACAGGGATGAGCTCACAGCCCAGGCTGAGTTCGCTGGTCACTGTGATTGGTCCGAACATGGCTGTGGGATACAAGGTGGCCAGTTGGGTCCTTCTCCAGCATGTTTTCTGGATGGAGGTTATGGAGAAGGGTCATCTTTCCTCTCAAGTCACTAAACTGGAAGGGTATGATTCAGAAACTGCCTGGGGTCATAAACCCTTCCCAGATCTGTTTTGCGGGCACATGGAGGCAGAATGCAGAGAGAAACTGAGATTATAAAATGGAGAGAGAGAAAGATGGGGAGGGGAGGGAAGAGTGATATCTAAGCTCCCATCTCCCATCTCCAGCTATCCTGGGGGCAGCTGTACCCCTGCCCTGAAGGACATTTTATCACATGAACTCTTTCTCTCTTAATGCAATTTGAGTTGGAATTCTGTCATTTACAATCAAAAGGATTTCAATGAATTTAGAAAACTGTGTGGTGTGTTATTTTGATGACATATATAGACCTCTTTATTTATTCAATCAATTATAGTATAAATGCAGGCAGCTTTCTATCAATTTCCTCCAGCAACTAGTAGCACAGAATTTTTCCAGATACCACCTCTACGTTCTTCCAGCTACCTATAACCCAGGAACTCAGGCCAGGTGCTCTAGCCACCAAGCATTATCTTTCTCTCTCTCTCTCTCTCTTGCTCTCACTCTTGCTGTGTGTGTGTGTGTGTGTGTGTGTGCGTGTGCGTGTGTGTAGCCATTGAGCTTCCCCAGGCCACTCTGGCTCTGAACCCCACCACCACACACACATACACACCAGCCCCATCATCACCACGCACGCGCACACACACACACACACACACCCCACTGGGGTGGCGGCAGCTCACCCAGAGGAGATGCCTGGAGCTCCATCAAAGTGAGAGCGCTGTTCTCTCCAAGCACATCCAGCATGCATCCTCATCAAGGTGAGCTTATCATGCCTCCCTTCGTGCTGCCTAGGCACCGAGACCCCTATCTTCCAGCTGAAAACACGGAGATTCAGAGAGGTTCAGATGCCCCAAATCACACGGCTACCAGGAGGTGGAGCTGGAAACCGAGCATGGGTTTCCCAATTTGTGTCCGGGGTATTTCTTCTGGAGGCTATGAGGTTCGTAGGAGAGGATGAAGGGAGAAGATCTGGACAAACACGGCACCCATTCTGCTTTTTATCACTGAGTGACCGCAGACAATTACCCAACCTCTCTGAGCCTCAGCTTTGACCTGTTTGGAGCATGGGAAAGTGCTTGGTCAGTACCTGGCACAGGTTAACTATTACTATTTATACATGATGAAGGACAGATTAGTGGGATGGAGGGGGCAGCGAGGAAAGAGGGGTGGCTGGGACGAAGAAGGGGCAGCGTGAGGGTGCTCCTCCATCATGAGGGAGAATTCTGCATCTTGACTTTGACAGTGGCATTACTAATCTACATGTGTGATAAAATGCCAGAGGACTATACCAGAAACGTGCCCCAAAGACCAGCGCATGCACGCACGGGTGAAAACTGAGTTAAGGTCTCTAATCTATTCATCATATTGTGCCCACCAATGTCCTGGTTCTGATAATGGACATAGTTATGTCAGATTTCACCCTTGGAGCAAGCTGGGTGATGGGTAAATGGGACCTCTCTACAATTTCTGCAATTTCTTGTGAGTCTATACTTGTTTCAAAATAAAATTGTTTTCAAAGACATCTAGGCAAAAATAAAAAGGGGGAAACCTCAGAGGTACAAGTAGTGCCTGCGACTTTGCTCTTGTAGATATCATGCAATATAATGTTCACTCATCCTTACTTTCAAATTACAGTAGTTGATAGATCCGGTAGTCAGTAAGTGCTTATGATTTAATACATTCAAAATGAAGCACATGTGTTTCTATATCTCAAACTTGATTTTAAACATCTTGATAATTGTAGTTCAATATAATCAATTTCCTTTGTAATCTCCTGGCTTTATATAATGCATAAAAAGAAAAACATGGTTCTAGGAAGGGGTCCTTCGGCTTCCACATCACAGAAAAGATTAAGAACCTTCCCTGGGGGGCGCCTGGGTGGCACAGCGGTTGAGCGTCTGCCTTCGGCTCAGGGCGTGATCCCGGCGATCTGGGATCGAGCCCCACATCAGGCTCTTCTGCTGTGAGGCTGCTTCTTCCTCTCCCACTCCCCCTGCTTGTGTTCCCTCTCTCGCTGCCTGTCTCTATCTCTGTCAAATAAATAAATAAAATCTTTAAAAAAAAAAAAAAAAAAGAACCTTCCCTGGGGTGTGGACTGTAGGCTGACCACCATGGTCCAGATGAGGAAACTGAGGCCCAGAAGGGGAGTCTAACACAACCTTGAGGTCTCTGGTTTTCAGACTCACTTGGAAGGAAGTATCTCTTCCAGGAGAAAAAGAAAGCTCCTCTCCTCATTGCCACCGGCCACCTCGGGGTGAGTGTTTACTCCGCCAGGTGGAGTCCATCTGGGTCCACTCTGGGGCCGCACAGTGGCCTTTGAGACAGAGAACAATGCCACATTGTGGCCCTGGCTTCAGATGAAAGAGAAACTTGGCCTGATTGCCCAGGCAGCAGTGACTGTCCTCTTAATATTAATACAAGGAGGGCGTGCCCCTCGCCCACACCCTCGCCACTTTCACCGTTGTGGCGGTTGTGCAGAATGTGATCCCACTGCCTTCTAATGGACGGTCAAAGGCCAGCACGCCGGGCACTTTTATTGTCAGCTGCCTCAGTAATCTTTAACCTCCCGCTGGCCAAAGGGCTGAAACCCAGAAAGACAAAACAAACATGGGTTGGGCACCAGAGGAGAATGACTCAAGAGAATCAGGACTGGAGAAAGACCGTGCACCCCCCGACCATGCCCTCCCAACACCCCCAAGCCACAGAGCTGGTCTGAATGTTGGGGGACGAATGCCGAGACCCACCCCCCGGATGCCATCAACATCTGTCCCTTGCTGCTGGTGGAACGGAGGATCCTGGGGAATGGCTATTAACTTGTCACTCGAGTTCAGGGAATGAAGGCAGATGCCACACTGGCCATGCTCACCCCTGGCCTGTGGCTGAGATGCAAGGCTAGCTGGGCCCACTCCAGGAGCAACACTTATGCTGGGGTCAGTCAAGGGGGGAGAGGGGCAGGGTGAGCAGTGGGATGGGTGGGCATCAGACAGGCCCAGCTGACCCAGCTCCATCATTCATCTCACCATCCTCCTGGAGCCTTAGTTTCCTCCCTATGAAATGGGACCACTGACATCTCTCAGCCTCAGTACCAGCTGCCGCCATCACTGAGCATTTACTGGCACCAAGGACACATTTTACTCCAATTCTCACAAGACCCAAAAAGTGGGCCTCACTGTCTCCATTTTGCAAACTGGCAAGTGTGGCGCAGAGAGCAGACTTGCCCAATGGCGATGCCGAGAGCTGAACCCAAGTGTCCATGACTGCGAAGCTGTCCTCTTTCCACCTCACCGCACATGGCAAGCCCTTCCAGCAAACATGCACTGAGCCCTCTCATGGTGGCTGTGAGGTAGGGATCATGGCTCCACTGGGAGGATGAGGACAGTGAGGTTCAGTCCCCGTGCAAGTGAACAGGGGATTCTGGTTGAAACCTGGGTCATTTGATTCCATGTCCCCTTACTTCCTATCAAACTGAGGAGGGCTGCCCACACCCCTGGGCAACTATTGTCACCATCATGAGAAGGTTTAGACACAGAGCCAGGGTCTGAGTCCATTTTAAGGTGCAAAGACGGAGACCTGGGACTCCCTCATAGGCCTTGGCAACACGGGAGTGCCTGTCCCAGTCAGCCACCTCACTCTTTGATCAGTGCCATTGTCACTGGGCAGGGGAAGGACAGACAAGGAGAACCAGACTGAATTTAACCCCATCCCCACCCTCAAGGGGCAGGGGCTATGGACAGGTGGAAGATACACGAAGAGATAGGATGTTATTTGTCTGGGGTTGGATTCCTTACTCCCTTTCCTTCTCAAAGCTGGGGAGCTCTAGGTCTCTGCTGTGGTAGCAGAACTCCCCCCGTCACCATCCAGGGCTGGGGCCCCAGCCAAGCCCTCACCAGCCCTGCTAATAAAGTTACTTTCTGTGCCTGGGGCAGAAGGTCAGGAAAAGCCAGCAGCAATTTGAGGAAAGTTATGGTCTTGGGATCTGCACCAGGGCGGGGCTTGGGGAGGGAGAAAGATAGGTGTGGGCGATAAAAGATAGGCAGAAAGAGACAGTGGGGGGGGCTGGCCCAGGAGTGTGTCCCCCGGCAGTACCGCGTCTTTACGGCCCACAAAGGGCACATAAGCACGCGTCAACAACAGCTTTATCCTCCCCCTATCTGTACATGATCACCCGGAGCCTACTACGGGCCTCAGAAGCACACCTGTGCCAGGCACACAGTGGGTGCCGAGCACAGGGGACAGGGAGGCCAGGGTGGACGGGCTCCGCTTGGCTCTGCCCACAGGCTGGAAGGCTCTGGGCTGCTCCACTCCCCTCCTGGGCCCTCAGAACCTGTGGCTGCTGAGTGAGGGGACCTGGACGTTTCCAGGGGACATAGTCTCTCGTAAGCCTGGGCAGCCCCTGTGTGGGTGGTGGGCACCGCGGGGTGAGGAACTCACTCCTTTGGATGGCGCAGATTGTCAGGGGTCATCCTTTGTGGCATAAAACGTGTCTGGACTGCAAGGATCGTGCCAGAAAGGGGGACTGATGCCAACTGTGTGACCAGCGCTCCGTACATTTTTGTGAATCACGAACTCAGCGGCCTCCAGAACAGCCCGCAGCACACCACAGACACACAATCCATGGTGACGATTGTTTGTGCTCATTGCCATCCTTGCGCTGGCCTGTGAGATGGGCCTTACTCTCTGGAGCCCATGCAAATGCACTGAGCAGGCCTCCAATCTCAGGGGGCTCAATGGCCCTGTGCCCCCCACCCTCATCCCCGCCCGATCCTCTGTGGTGCTCTGAAAAACATCACCACTGCATTTGCACTAAGGTCAAGGCCTGGCTTTCCACAGGCGGCTCCCAGCTGAGGCCTGAACCTGCAGAGTCCTCACACCCACCTCAGAGCCCCCCCCCCCCCCGCCTCTCTAAAACATGGGCAATGTCAGGCATGTGGACTGAGCCTTTTCCTGATGCCCTGGCCACCAGGGATGAGGTGACTGACTGCCCACCGTTCCCCGTGTGCCAGCCCTTGCCCCCCGCCCCCATGAGTCACTCTCTGCCCTCCTCCAGCCTGCTCTGAGGCCCGGGGCCCAGCCACCTGCACTTCCTGGGCGCCTCTGCCCTCTGACTTCCTGTTGGACCGGCCAGTAGGAGCCCCAGATGGGGATGAGATGGTGAGTGGTGGTTGAGGTCGGGGTATTCTTGGCTTAGCTTTGTCCCCACATGACTGCAGCCTTGTCAGGTGACATGCACCCCACCCCCACCCCTGCGCTGGGGCTCCCAGCCTCCCGCCACTGCTGGCCCCCTTGGTTCCCTTAAGCTGGTTCGCACCTCTGTGGAACGTCATGCGGTAATGCTCCCTGCGTGCAATCCTGCTGACTCGGGGACCTCGGCTGGGTGAGAACCAAAGCCCCCCCTCAAGGTGGCTGCCCGGTTGTCCTTGACCATCACCCCAGCCAACAGCAGGTGGTGGCCTTTGTTGGTTGTCTCTGGGGCAGTGGCTTGGCCGCTCGGCCACAGCCTGCCTCCCTGGGGAGGGAAAAGAGAACAAGAGGCAGCAGTGGCAGCGGGGAGAAAGCAGAGGGAGGACTGTTTGGCATGACAGGGCTGGCATGTGTCTTCCTAAGACCAAGAGGACACAGAGCAAGGTGAGGAGGTCTGAGCTCACCCAAGACAGCCGCCTCGGAGGAGCGGGGATGCTCGCAGGCCATGCAGCCTGGCTGCGTTCGACGAGGCTGAATAGAGCCAGGCGGCCGTGCCAGCCGCTATGCGGTGGGACAGCCCCTGCGCTCACACCCCCTCCCCATGAGAGCCAGTGTCTGGACGGCACCAGCCGCCCAGGGACCAAGGGGTCAGGGGTTAAAAGAGGGCAGGGAGATGTGACATTGTCCAGATGGGCCCAGAGAGTGGAGAAAAGGAAAGCCATTTTGTGTTTGGGCTCCACCCAGCTGGGGCTGGTGGGTACACTTGTAAGGCCCACGAACCCGGGTTTGAAAAACCAAAGCCCAAAGGATCCCAACCAGTGAGGCGGGAATAGAACAATGACTGGGCACCTCCACTTGCCCCCCGTGGCCCCTTGTCATCAGTGTTCAGTCCCCTCCCATGGCCGCAGTGCTGCTTCAGTCCTGGTGCCCGCCGGGGGTCGCCGTCTGGGGTGGAGCCCACGGTAAGGAGGGCGCCGCGCAGGGGTGAGGAGTTTGAACTTGAACATCAGAGGACTGGGGGATGAAGTAGCTATGTCCCTGCCTCCAATTCTTAAGCATCTAACACACACCTACTGTATACCAAACACTGCCAAGCCCTTCCACACACGTTGCAGCGGTCAGCTCTCCAGCTGACCCGGCGCCTCCCCTCGCCGTGCGACCGCATGTCTCTGAGGCTCCGAGGCCTCGTCTCAGACTGAGCATGTGGGGCCCCGGTGTCCGGAGTGCTTTGATAATGGGGTGTCTGTGAATGTCTGTCTCCTCGGATGGGCTGTGGGCTCTGGTGGTTTGGTGCCCCAGCTCCATGTATAAAGCCCAACGTGGGGCAGGGAGCAGCTGGGGGAAGTGTTTTCGGGGTTAATGAATATAGTTATTTTACTTTTTTCATCCATAATTCTGGAGTTTATGATTTTCAAGAGAGATTAAGCCCACATACAGGGGACTTGCACCTTATGGAAACCCCAAATACAAGGGTTTGCTGCAGCGTGATATGGCAATGTGAAGTTGAGCGAACTGACAAAATTGGGATTAAGATAAACTCCCCCCCCCCCCCCCCCGCCACCCATTTAAAAGCTCGTCAAGGAAAGAACTTCAGCGTGGATGGGGCAGAGGGCTGTGTAAATGTGTTTGTTGCTCTTGCCACGAGGGGGCGCCACTCTGGCTGGTACACCCTCGTTCCCGCACCTGGTCCCAGCCGCCCTGCTGGTGGGAGGTCTGAGGACTGGCAACCTGGGCAGAGAGCCGGTGGGTGGTGCGAGGGGACCGAGGTGGGTGGGAGGTCCACCCTGGGGAGCTCAGGAGGACACCCCCCGTGGGCTGGTTAGGACAGACTGGGAGGCAGACGAGCAGAAAAATGTCGGTCAGTCCCAGGGAGGTCAGAAGGCTTCTCAGGGGCCCAGGGAGGCCAAGGTCAGAGGCCTGGGACGGCTGCAGGGTGTGGTCTGCAGAGCTGTCGCATGAGCCCTAGCAGAGGAGCACCCCCCCCTCAGTGCTGGGCAATTGTCGGGGGCCACAGAAGGGTGACCTTCCGGAGGCAGAGCCTGGGCCGACTGGCTGACCACACAGATGGGCGGCCAGGCCGGGCCTTTGTGGAGGGGTGAGAAAACACCCCTGAGCTGAGCTGGCTTCTCACCTCCACCCACCCATGTGGCCTCTGCTTCCACTTCCTCCCTGGACTGTGCTCAGGCGTCCAGCCCTGGCAGGTCACGTGGTTGGTGTCCCTAGGAGGACATCCAGGAGGAAGGACATGCTTCCCCTGTCCAGACATGCCAGGGGGCCCCTCACCCAGGCACGCGTTCCCTCTTCCACCCATCAGCACGCAAGATGGGGTCATGTTTCAAGCATCGGATGCGAGCCCCCTGCCTGCCCAGAGTGAGGATCTCGGCTGCCCTAGGCCATCTGCCATGGCGATGCTGAGACCCCGGCCACCTCCTCAGGTGTTCCTGCCCTGCTTCTGGTTTCTTCTTGGAAGACAGGCCAGAGTACCTGAGGGTCAACCAGCTGAGGACACCTGGCTCTCCTCAGCCCGTGTGGATATGACAGCCATGGGGCACTGCCACCAAAGCACAGGTGACCAGCTGCCTACGTGATGTCCTCGCCCACTCGCAGGTGATCAGCAGATTACAGGGCACAAGCCCACCCTCAAGACCTGAGCATACAGCCAAGTGCCTGGGAAGCATCGACACACTCCCAGTCTGTGCCCAGACACGCTCTGGTGCCATTGACACTGATCTGCCTGGCCTTGACCTTTTGAGCATCAGTTCATTGACCACTGCTCATTGAGGGCACATGCACACACACACAGACATGCATGTACACACACACTCAGGCATGCACGTACACACACAGACATGCTTGCACACATGCACATGCATGCACACGCTCAGACATACATGCACACACTCAGACATGCATGTACCCACACTCAGACATGCATGCACACACACTCAGACATGCACACACACTCAGACATGCATGCACACACAGACATGCATGCACACAGAGACAGGCACACACTCAGACATGCACACACACTCAGACATGCATGCACACACTCAGACATGCAAGTACCAACACACACACATGCATGCACACACACAGGGACATGCACACACAGACAGGCACACACACACCCAGACATGCATGTACCCACACTCAGACATGCACACACACACACACTCAGATATGCGTGCACACACACAGACATGTACACACACTCTGATATGCATGCACACACACAGACATGCACACACACTCAGACATGCACACACACATACTCAAACATGCACACACACTCAGACATGCATGCACACACAGAGACATGCACACACAGACATGCATGCACACACACTCAGACATGCACATACACACTCAGACATGCATGCATACACACAGACATGCACACACACAGACATGCATGCACACACTCAGACATGCATGCATACACACAGACATGCACACACACAGACATGCATGCACACACGCACACACCTCCTACCCCAGGGAACACTGAGAGCCTCAGGAAGGAAGAGTCTGCTGGTTTCCAGGTCCTGCTGTACGATGTGTCTGGAACTCTGGCCAACTCCTTCTCCCAACTTCTCCCCTCCCCTCACCGGCCCAGCCCCTGAGACAAAGGATGTTCCTTCCTCTCTGTCCCAAGACCCCCTCCTCAGGTCAGGTCCCAATATGAGCAAGGCCCTCTTCTTTCCCAGCACCTCCCTGGTTCCCTGGCCTGGCTACTGGGAAGTCTCTTCAGGAATCAAAGTGGCTCCATGCACCCAGACACAGACCCTGGCCTCAGACTGGTGCTTGGGTTTAAATCCTGACCTCACCAACCTATTGCTTCCTGTGCGATCCTGGGCAAAACTCTCTTGACACTTCTGAGCCTCCATTTCTTTGTGCTTGTGTTTCAACATCTCAAATAGATGCATACGTGGAAACACGCCTGCATCCCCTCTTCTACTCTGGCCTAATTCTAGGTTACTTCCATGGCGCTTCCTCCTGGGAGCCCTCCTTGATCTCCCTAGCAGTCAAAGACTTTGCCTTCTGGCTGTATGGTCCCTGTCACCTCCTGTTCCTGTCTCTCTCCTTACACATTGTGACTCCCTGAAGGCAGGGGCTCGGGTGACCCTGGTGCTCAGTGTCAGAGGACACTCAAAGCCGGGCTGTAGAGACTCTAGTCACTGTCCCTGGAAGGCACGGGAGGGAACAGAAAGGAAACGGGACAGCAGGCTGTGGAGGGGCGGCTGCCTCTCCTGGCAATGTGGAAGACGCTGGTTTTTCCATATGTTTCTCCCCCCGTCTCTCCCCCCACAGCATTCGCCTGAGGAGCGAACTTTGGTTTGGCAGCGACCCCAGGACTCCGTGTATCTCAGTTCCTTCCAAGGCTCCAGGAAGCATCTTCCTGCCCAACAAAGTTTGGATCCTGTGAAGGGGGCTCCCCTTTCCCAAGGTGGTTCTCCCTCCCCGGCACCCCCGTTTCCTGCCTCCAGTTCTCTGGGGTATTGGAAGGAAGGTCTGGGAAGGGGCCAACTAGCCTGAACCAAAGCCCCTGAACTGGCCTTGCCCCGGGAAGCTGGCCCCAGCTGAGGCTGCCCCCTGCCCTGGCTTTGTCCCCTGTGTCCCAGCCCTCTTCCTCCCGGGGACGGACACCTGGCCCTTGGCCCCTGACCTCTTGCAGCTCATGCTGCCTCTATACCCTCTGCTCTCACCTGCTGCAGCTCTGACCCCAGGCCCTGGCCTCAGAAACCACGCTGTTGCAGGGAAGAGAGTAGGCCACAAATTGAGACATTGAGGTTTGACCTTGGCCTGTTATGTCACTGTGAGACCTGGGCCTCAGGCGTTCTCATCTGCAGAAAAAGGACCGTGGCCCTGACCCGGGGAGGACTGCAGAGGCTCAAGTGAGCATGTGTGTGCCTATTCCTGGCCCTCCCATGCTGCTTCTGTTCCTTGCACAGGTCGCCAGCCTGCCCACCCCTACACCCTGACTCTGGCCAGGCCCAGCCTGGAGCCCCCTCTCCCCTTCTTTCCTGCTCTGGTGTCTCCTCCTCCAGGAAGCCCTCTTGCAGCCCAGCCTCAGAGACTGATCTCCCCTTGAGTCCCCCCCCCCTACTCAGCATCAAACCCCAACCTTCACCAGATGGCCTGGTCCTCCTCAAACTCTCCCCCTATTAATTTCTCCAGAAATCAAGAGAAGGCCAAGAGGAGTTTTGCTCAAGGCCAAGCAATGTCTGCGGCCCCTAAGGGGTTTGTTCAGGGTGTCTGAGGCCTCTGGGGGTCAAAGGAGCCCTGATTCCTCCCCTCTGGGCTGCAAATCACTACACCTCTCCATCTCAGCCTTGGTTTCCTGCCCTGTCCGGTGGGGATAAAAAGGGTGTCGCCTTCCAGGACGCAGTGAGGACTCATGAGGCTTGCACCTGGGCACCCACCCAGCACCTGGCACGCATTTAATAACTAGCAACATAGAAAAGAAAGCCTGAACCCGCAGGCCTCTCCCTCTTCTGCCTGTCTTCCTTAAAGAAAAGCTGTCTGGGGGTCCCCTCCTTGACTTCCTGTCCTGGGCCGGTCTGTCCAGCTGCCCACCAGCCTGTCTCCTCTTCCCAGGAGCTTGAGGGCTCCTCCCAGGGCTGTGAGGACACGGCCAGCAGACACGGCCCCGACACGTGCTATGTGGGTCTACGGTTTGATTCCGATGCTCAGTGGTCACGAAGGAGCCCCGACGGCCCAGGCCGGGGCAGCAGGGAGGCCCCGCCAGCCCAGGCCCAGCCCCAGCCCAGCTTCCTACGCACTGGAGACCGGAGCATGCACTCCGAGTCTGCCTTGGCCTCCGGCTGAAACCAGGTGTCTGAGGAGGCTGGCACGGGGGCAGGCTCCGCGGGGCCACAGCTGCTCGGGGAATATGCATCTTCTCATGCATGAAGGCATGAAAAACGGACGCATTAGCACAAAGGACAGGCCGCCCTGGTGTCTTTGTCCACTTGCACCTGCCGCAGAGAAACACCACTGACTTGGGGGCTTACCCGACAGACGTTGATTTCTCACAGTCCTGGAAGCTGGAGTCCAAGATCAAGGTGCCTGCAGGGTTGGTTTCTGCTGAGGCTCTTCTCTGGGGCCGTAGCTACCGTCTGGCTACGTGCCCAGGTGGCCTTTCCTTGGCGAGAGAGCGAGCTTTCTGCAGCCCCTTTTCTTAAGGACGCTAATCCTATCAGGTCAGAGCCCCACCCCTGTGGGGTTCATTTAACCTTAATCACCTCCCAAGAGGCCCCACCTGCAGATACAACCACGTGGGCCATCAGAGCTTCAGCACATGCATTTGGGAGGACACGAGGCTTCGGACCCTAGTTCCTGGTGAGAGCAGCAGAGTCCCGCCTCTAAAATCCACGCCCAGCTCAGACCCTAAGCTGCCTGCCCTGCTGTTGGGAGCGGCAGGAGGGGAAGCGAGGGGAATCGAGAAATGTCCCCGGAAATGTCCTCAGTCAGCATCTCATCTGTCCCTGCTTCTTCAGCCCAGGGAGGGCAAGGGCTGACCTCCTGGGTGTCCATCCCTACAGGGCCCCTCCCAGGCGCACACGTGCACACACACACACACACACACAGGCATGGCCTTGTGCGTGTGCATGCGTGTTCACGTGGCTGCAAGTGTGCGGGGGTATCCAGGCGTGTTCCTGGGGACACACGTGTTGTTTTGTGGCCGTGTGTACACAGGAGATCACATGCGTGTTTCCCTATGCCCTCCCCTACATCTTGCTACCATGCCATTTTCTGACGATGTTTTCTGCCAAATTTGAATGCCTGCCCTTGTCCCACAGTTTCAAGATTCATAGCTGGCTTTTAAGAACCTGAACTTGGAGAAGCAGACTGGAACTTGAAAAGGATGTGTGTGGATGGGGTCTGAGTCATCAGGAACTTAACCGGCAGGTTCAAGGGCCCAGCGTCTCATTATCAGAGTCCCCGAGAATGGCTCCCCAGATGTCAAGGCTGGGCACTGCGGGCAGGCAGGTGTTACAATGACCCAGAAACCCAGTGGCCCTGCCTGGGGAGACCCTGGCTAGGAATGGGAGCCCCATTTGTCCACCTCAGCTGTGCCCCGTCCCCACTCCAAGACCAACACAGAACACAGGCTCCGTCAATCCGCAGTTTGAGTCCAAGCTCCTCTTGCATCAGTTGCGTGACCTATGCCAGATGACCTGATTCCTCTGAGCCTCAGTGTTCTCATCTGTAAAATGGGCATGTTAGTGAAGACGCATGAGATGATGTCCATAGGGTGCTTGGCACACAGACTAGATGTTAGCTATCATTACTGCTATTGCTCCTGTCAGTCTGGAGCTCTGGGGGGCCCCAGAATCTATCTGCTTGAAGGATGAAGAAGCCTGGGAAGAAACTGCCCTGAGCACAGCTGAGTGAGGCCCAGGACTTGGCCCTGGGGAGGTAAGTGTGAGCACAGGGCGGTGAGTCCCCCATTCACCTTGAGAGCTCACGCAGCACCCACAAGGTGCAGAGTCTTGCCCACACCTCTGTGGGATGCCAGGAGCGACTGTCAGCCTCCAGGGTCACGGCGCAGCTGGCCCAGGCTCTGGCAGCCACAGGAGGCACTGTCTGAGGGGACCAGAGCCAGGGAGGAGGAGAAAGACAGAAACTCAAGGACCTCTGGAAGCTTCTAGGAGCCCTGTGCGGGGCAGGGGGTGGGGGTGGGGGTGCTGTGCTTCCTGCCACCGCTGGTAGAGTGGAACCATGGAAATACTGCCTGACTCCTGGATCCTAACTCTGTTTGTGTCCCCTGATTTTGTGGAATGGAAAGCATTTTTGTTTTTCCTTACTGGGGAAAAAAGGAAAGGTAAGTGGGAAATTCAGTGTGAGCTCCCGTGAGGACAATCCAACCACCGCCCACCCTCTGTGTTCCTGAGGACGGTCACCACGATGCCCCCTCCCCCTATAGACCTATAGGGAAGGATGTTGTTTGTTTGCTCAAAAAATACTTACTGAAGACTCTGCACACGCCAGACCCTGATGGCTCTGTGTTGAACAAGGCCGATCGTGTAACTCCGCCCAAGGGGGGCTCACTGTCCCTCGGGGGGACCAGCTGCCCGGAGCTGCAGGAACACAGCCTTAGAACCAACTGCACAGACTCCGGCTCAGATCCCAGCTCCTCCCCCATCCTGCTGGGGCTCTACTTTGCGCATCCGTGAAATGGGCACAGCAAGCCTGCTCCATGTGGTTCCTGGGAAGTTCGTGAAAAGAGATGCCTTTTTCTGAAGTTTTAAAAATGTAAAACCAGACTTCTAATACTTACCTGTGAAAAACTAGATCACGTTCTAGTTTAATTTCACACACGAGCTCAGGAGGGTGGCCACCTGGGTGAGGGGAGAGCAGAGGCCCTGGGTGGGAGGAAGTCATCGACAAGGTTCTGGTTCTCGTTTTAGGTGGCGGGTCCCAGGTCTCTTACTGACGTGCATAAACTATAAACACCCGGGCCGGCCACGAGTGTGTGGCGTTAACCAAGGACCATCTCGGGATCCGGTCCTGTGTTTTGAGGTCCTCACGAGAATTAAAACAGAATGAAATGCTGTCTGTAGGGAGCCTGGCTCACAGAAGGCACTAAATAAATGCCTCCTCCCCATCTTCCTTCCTGCAATATGACATTTTCCCTGCTTTTACAGAGCAGATTTGTGCCATCCCGGTGAATTTTAGAAGAGACAAGAAGCACGTCTCCCCCCTGAAGAATCAGTATTGCTGCAGAGTCCCTGAGTCGCTGCACGGGCAGGAGACGAGCGCCCACTGCGGCGGCCTGTGCCGGGTCCCCCCAGCACCTCGGCTGTCCACGGCGGGGCCACTTGTGTCCAGCGAGCCCGCGGCACGCTGACGTACGTGGATCCAGCCACAGGGAGCAGCTGCAGCTGCAGGGGGCCATGAGGACAGGAGCTTTGGACTCCCCGTCCCCATGGCTGCTGTCCTAGTCAGGGCTCCCCAGCCAGGCAGGACCAATATTTCATATTTAGGAACTTATTATAAGGAGTTAGAATTGGTTTATTATTTATATTTATTATAAGGAATTATTACACTATTTTATGGTAGGGGATTGGCTGACATGATTATGGAGGCTGTAAGTCCTAAGATCTGCAGTCAGCAAGCTGGACACTCAGGAGAGTCGATGATATGACTTCAGTCCAACCGTGAGGCCTGAGACCCAGGAGAGCCAACTGGGTGGTTCCCGTGTTGTCTGGAAGGCTCAAGGCCCAGGGAGAACTGGCATTTCAGTTCAAGTTCAAAGACAGGAAAAAGCCAAATGTCCCAGCATCAAGCTAGTAAGGAGGAAGAATTCCCTCTTACTCTGAGGAGGGTCCGCCTTTCTGTTCTAGTTGGGCCTTCAACTGATTAGGTCGGACCCACCCACATTCGGGAGAACAATCTGCTTTGGTCAGGCCACTGATTTAAATGTTAATCTCATCCAAAAACACCCTCACAGGAACACCCAGAATAATGTTTGACTGAGTATCTGGGCCCCCCATGACCCAGTCAAGTTGATATATAAAATTAGTCATCACGGCTGCTGCCAAGAGTCCACACAGAAGCCCAGCATCAGAACACCTGCTTACCTGGACCAGCACACTGGGCCTGGCACAGCCCCACTTTGCATTATGCCCCCAGCCCACATTCAAGACAATACAGGAACCTGCTGGGAAGGCTCCTGGTGAGGGGCACATTGAGGGTGCTGGCAGCCCCATCGCCCCTCTCCTCCGGGTGATGGTTGCCAAATTTAGCAAATAAGAATACAAGACACCCAGGGGTGCCCGGGTGGCTCAGTCAGTTGGGCATCTGACACTTGATCTCCACTTAGGTCTTGATCTCAGGGTTGTGAGTTCAAGCCCCACATTGGGATCAATGTTGGGTGTGGAGCCTACTTTAAAAAAAAAAAAGATTGAAGAAATGCACAACAGCCAGTAAGCGTAAATTTCAGGGAGATGATGACCGACAGCTTCCGTGTAAGTACACGCGGTCCACGTACCACGCTCATGGTTTCACTGTTGTTTTTCCTTTATCCTGATTTCCTTTTCCCTTCAGGTTTGGGGGATGAACAGAGAGACTAGGAGTGGGGCCAGGCTCCCCACGCTGCCCTACTCTGCATGAATCACCCTTCACGTGGCCCCACAGTGTACGCAGGGCCCCCGTGCGGTTTCCCACATCAGCCCTCCCCCCTGGCAGATTTCCCTCTCTCTCCTCTGTCTCTGTCTCTCTCTCTACCTCTCTCTCCTTGGCCCTAAGTGCTTTGTTCCCTTGGTGCTCACGCTGAATCGGATGTGTTGGCTGAGCACAGGCTCACTGCTCCCGATCCCTGCCCGGGAGCCGCAGCAGCTCTGGTTACTCCTCCGGGGTGTCTCCTGAGGGTCAGATGCTCCGAGTCCAGAGCCTGAGGAGCTCGTGCCGGAAATGCTAGTGCCGTGGTCACCCGGTGGGGAAGATGTGTCTGTTTAGGGGATCTGCAAGCCTCAAACCCTGTCGGACAGACTCGCCTGGCCTGTGACCAGCCATCAGAGGTGCGAATCCGGCAGAACTGGCCACGCCCCACCTTCCACTTCAGGTTCTTGCGTGAACTTGAGCGGTCTACACGACCCTTGTTTCTTCATTGTCATTGGCAAGAGTCCTGCTTGTCAATCAACCTAAACTCTGTGATTCTCTATACGGGTAAAGCAGATAATCTGCCTAGTGTCAGGATTAGCGAGATAGAGAGACTCCACCAATATTCAGTCTGCCCCAGAATAAACATTCATCCATTTGTTCAACAAACACCAAAGGTTTGCTCAGCGATGGTGCTTAGAACAAAATCACCCACACACTTGAAATGCTCACGAATGCTGACTTTCAGGGCTGCCAGTTTAATGGTGAAAATATTGGAAAGGGTGGTTTGGTCTCCCAAGATTAGACGTTGGCCAAGCCTCTCTGGTTAAATGCCAGGAGCTGGTGGATCTTGACAGTAGGTGGACCCCACATCTTGCCATTTTATTTGTTTCGTGCTTAGAGGAAACAATGGCAGAAAGAAAGAGGGTCACGGGCAGGGAGAGGGATGGTGACAGAGGGCATTGACCCTCCTCTGCCTTCTGCCTGGACCACAAAGGACGCAAAGTGAACCCTTGCTGGACAGGTAGCGAATGGGTCAATGATCGACTCCCCCATCTGCTGCGAGGTTTAGCATTATCTTGGTGCTGCCAAGTTTGTCCTCAAATGACAAATTATCATCAAGTTCCCCATAAGAACAGCTTATAAGGTCTTCAGACCCTCCACCATGGGAATAAAAGTCATCCAAGCCCTAAAGAACCGCTAACCTTCAAACAGAATTCGAAAAATCACCTGTGCCCAGTCCCTTAGTCCATATTGTACGGATGGGGAAACTGAGACTCAGAAGGGGAAAGTGGTTTGCCAGGATTGCATGGGTGGGTTGGGTGGCTGACAGAGGACTCCCTACTCTGGTCACTGAACCAAATGAAGAGATCTTAAGAGCGCTCTGTGGCCCCATCACGGGACTCCTGCCCCTAAAAGCGCTGGAACACTGGTTTTGATGGTGCGGATAGCAATGGTGCCTTCACGACAGCCAGCAAAGCCGTAGCCATCTGCCCTGCTTTGGGCCCCACCGGGGCTTTTATGTTTGCAGGCTGGTAGGCGTCCCCACACCAGGAATTAACCTAACGGCTCCAGAAAACAAGACGTCAATTTCGAAGGGACTCTCCATCCAGTTTTTAGACGGGGACAGCTAGATGATGGGAAGAGTCTCTGCTGAGACACACACACATCGAGCTGGCTTTGGAGTGTCTGGAACCGACGCTGCGGGTGCAGCCCAGCCAGCCCCCCCATCAAGCCCCAGACATGTTGCCAGCCTCTCCCCGGGTCTCTGAGCTTGATAAAGGGGATGGCCCAGATAGAGGAGATGAATTCCAGGAATTTGCTCTTTCAACACCCAAGGAGCTGGAGCCTGGGGCGAGAAATTCCTTCCTGCCTCTTTAATTGGCTTTGGTGTTTCTGCGGCTGGAATCCGTATGCCCTCTTCTGATCCATGGTCATTCATTCATCCGTCCACAGGAGCAGTGAGCACTTACTGTGTCCCAGGCCGGTGGGGCACAGCTGTGCTTCCCCACCCTCTCCTGGTGCTCAGGACCCTGTGCCCTCTCTTTCAGGGCACACATCTCCCCATCTTCAACCTGCCTTTGGCATGTCTGATTTTCCCAGCATACCATGATGCTCCCGGGCAGAGACTAACACAGAATAGCATCAAGCTAAGATGACGTCATGAGGATGGACCCTAATCTAATATGACCTTGTCTTTATTAAAGAGGAAATTTGGACCCGGGCACAAACGGGGACAGTGCCTTGTGAAAATGAAAGCAGAAATTAGCGTGATGTGTCTGCAAGCCAAGAACACCAAAGACCGCCAGCAACCAGCCAGCCGCTTCGGGTGAGCCCGGGAACGGATTCTCCCTCCCGGCCTCGGACCGGACCCTTGACCCTGGACTTCCAGTCTTTGGAACTGTGGGAACGTAAGTGTCTGTTGTGGAAGCCCCCCAGCATGTGCAGCTTTGTTACGACAGGCCTAGCACATGGATGCAGGTTGTGGTAGGAATCTGGTGGGACTCGGAAGGCAGTGAGGTGTGTGCCAGCATCCTGCCTCAGAGGGCGGGAGGATGGGCCTGGAGTCAGATACTGACACGAAGGATGATGGGGCTCATGGAGCACTGTCGTGCAGCAGACAATTCTCCAACACTCTCCATGTTTCCTCACCTGCCCCCCTCCTGCGAGGCAGGCACTGGACTCGTCCTCACGGAGAGAGGAGGAAACAGAGGTCAGCTGCTGGCTTGCTGGGGATGAGGGGGGATTCGAATGCAGGCAGCTCAACCCGGAGCCCACAATCTCAACGGCACACTCCCTGTTTTGTCGGGCAGGTAGGCTGGTCCCCACTCTGCCTCTTCCAGCTGTGCTGTTTGAGCCAGTCACGCTCCCCCCCCCTGGCCCCGAGTCTCAGTGTCCCCATCTACGAAAGGGAGCCATCACTGCGTTCTGCAAGAGGTGGTGAGGAGAGGAGCCAGGCGCCCCCACAGAAGGGCTTCCTTAGGGAGTACCACATTCTGGAGACTTCGGCGCTTAGACCCCTGCCCTCTGACCTCAACACGCTGGATGCCTCCAGGGAGGACCCAAGTGCCCATGGCCCCTCCCCCATTTCACGCAGGACTTGGCAGGGAGGGGTTAACCATCTCTCTAGCCCCCAGGCATGTCCAAAGTGGGAGAACTTGGGAGGGAGAAGGGGGGTGTGGGGGCAGGGGGGGCCTCTGCCTCCTCTCACAACTTGCTGTCCTAGCCTTAAGCCCCACCAGAAAGGAGCCCACTCCCCCCGCAGCTGTGCTCCTCCCTGCCCTCAGTAACCACCCCCTCGCTGCTAATATGGACCTGGGGGCGCCCTCAGGGGAGAGGCCACTGCCCCCACAGCACTCACAGCCCTCCTGCCTGGCTTCCTGCTGGTGGGGATCCTCCAATCTCGGTGGAACGCGTGGCTTCCCAGCACATGTGGTACTGCCCCTTGCTGCTGTGGCAACTGCCGTTTCTTCTGCCCGGAGCACCCCTCCTGCCCTTCTTTACCCGCTGAAGCTCTGCTTTCCCTCCATTCCCTCCTCAACACGCCTGGCCATCGTGAAACCTCCCAAGAGCGCCAGGGGACCTCCCAGCTTGGGTCTCACCGTCCCACCCAAAACTACTCAGCACCGAGGAGAGGTCAGGTGAAGTTCCCTATAACATGCCGAAGGGCATGTGCCTCTCCTGCTCCAAAACCATCCATGGCTCCCACTGCGTGTGGGACAGCCCCAGGTCCTTGCCTGGCCTCCCGCCGGCCACCCCACCGCTCCCACTTACAGCCTCTTCTTGTTCTATGGCCCCTGGGGGGAGGGAAACAGCTCGGTTTAAATTTCTGCTCCGTAGAACCTCGGACATGCCGCTGAATATCTGTCCCCAGCTCTGAGTGGGAACGATGCAAGACATGAGACTCTGAAGTCCCTCACAGCTCTGTGCCTCCAAAGCCAGAGGAGCTGCAGGCAGAGAAGTCCCTTCCCAGGGCCACCACGCACCCAGGAAAAGTCTCCCTGGCCACAGCAGCCACCAGGAACATCTGTGAGGGCCTCACACGTGTGACCCTGAGGTTTGATCTGCAGAAACCACTAACCTTTGGAGCCTCACAGAAGACTAAAATAGGAAGCCGTCTCTGCCTCCCACACGGGGTAGACAATTTTCACAGTTCACACGGCACTTTGGCTCAGAGAACCGCGGCTGCCATTCCAGCATTTTCAGACGTGACAATCAATACTTAAAATCGGGTGAAAGCGGAAAGGTGAGTGGTGGTGCCAGCAGGGTGCCTGCTTCCCATGCCTCCACCTGCCTGCCAGAACATCTCCCCTGGCTTCTGAAGGGTCCAAGGTGGGACCTGCACACACATGCGCACACACACACACACACACGCACACGCACACGTGTGCACGCACGCGACGAGCATGCGTGCAAACGTACTCACAGAGGAACATGTGTAAACATGCACACTCACAAACAGCCACACACGCACATACACCCTCACCTGTGCACAGGCATGGCCAGCAGCCAGGCCAATGGCAAGTGCCCTGCGGACGTGTAAACACAGCACTGTCTCGGTGGTTCCCAGCCCTCCCTACCCCATGTCCACTCCCCCAGAGTTCGCCTCTCGATTCTGGCCCGCCTCTGACCAGATCTACAGGGTGTCAGGCAAAGACACAAACAGACACACACCCATGCACCCGCTCCGTTCCCTAACACGTACACACACACGTGCAAGCACACGCCAGCACACAGGTGCACGCACATAAGCACTGGCTCCGAGCTGGCCATTCCGTGCCGTGGACGGAGCTCAAGCCTCCAGAAATCCTGTGAAGGTCTGGAAGAGCAGAAGGTGGGCGGGCAGCGGGGGAGCAGCGGAGTCAAGGCTGGGAAGTCAGGTCCCGGCAAGGCTATTTTGCAATGACACCGACACGGCTCTGCCTTTGGGCCCCGAACTGGCGTCCCATCCTTCTACAAATGAAGAAACTGAGTCCCAGTGATGGGCTGCCAGCGGGGGGTGGGAAGGACTTCTGGGCTTGGCCTCCAGTCCATTCCAAAGACTGGACTCCGGGAAGTGTCGTTTGCTCAGTGGACGCAAAGCCTGGCTGAAGCCCTCCTGTGTGCTGGGGCCCCAGGGTATGGAGAATAAAGATGCCATCTCTGTGCTTGAGGTGCTGGAGGTCTGGGGGGATCGGGGGCAGGTGTGCAGGGAGGCGGCAGCCCTGGCAGAGCAGAGCAGAGGGCAGGAGAGGCGGGAGGAGCATTGCGGAAGGGGATGCTGGAGGGGATGGGGACGGGGATGGGATGGGAGAGCTTTCGGGAGCTACAAGTGGTTTGGCGGCGAGAGCATGCGGTGGGTGGAACGGCTGCTGGCACTTGCCGACGGTTTGCCTGGGAGTCAGGGTGGGCTCCTGGCATCCAAACCGTTTCTTCTGGAGCTGCTGGCTCCAAGAACCCAGAGGAGGAACTTCCCTCGGTTCCTAGCTGACAGTTTGCTTTCTGGGCAACCTTTACCATCTCTGAGTTACACGCTCGGCGGAGACTTCAGGGTGTCGCGCTGACATTTCAACTCCTCCAAGCTGCTTGTCACCTCCGTGTTTTATTTCTATGCAGCGAATAAGAGGGTGGTGTCTGGCCAGCCCTGGAGCCCCATGAACAGGTCTGGCCTTTTCTTGGGGAACATTTGAAAAGCTCTTGGCAGGACCCCGAAAACACATGGGAGGGGGCTGCCGAGCCCACTGGAAAAACTCCAGCGGGAGAGAGAAGAGAGTTCCAGAAACCAAGGGAACTTTCTGAGCCTGCAGTCTAAGGAAAGCACCTGCTGGCAGGCTTCCCCTGACCATGGGTTAGCGGCGGGCAGGGCTGTCAACTCGTGAAAGGTAACCCCTTTCCATTGCCACGTGACGTGGGGGCCAGTCGTCTTTGGAGCTGTGGGCTGCTTGTCTGCTTGACAAGGGCTCAGAGCTTTGGGCTCGGGATTTACAAAACTGGGATCATGATCAATAACCAGAGGGGTCCCGTGCTTTGTAAAAGCTCCGTGCTTTGTGAAGTGGAAAACACCATCTGTACAAAAGGGATTATTGTTTTCATTAGTGACAGGACGATGGAGGGACCCGAATCCCTGAGTCACTACCAGGAGCAGAGCTGCCCACCAAACGAGACCCGTGCGGGAAAGCCAGACCCCCTTCCAGTCTTCATGGCGTCACTGGATTTGGGGGCATCTTTGCGAGCACAGCTTCCTCCTGGCTCCAGTGTGCGCCTTCGCAGTCACCGTCCCCAGCAGCGCTCCGTCCCTGAGAGCCTCCTTTCACTCAGGCTGGGCAGCCGGCAGGGCATTCGCGAAACCGGTTCAGGGGAGCGAAAGGAGCAGAACCCAGAGGACAACAGAGAATGAACATAGATCTCTCAGGAGTCTCCATTGGGGAGGGTCTCAGGAGGTCAAGATAAGATTTTATTCTTCAAGATTTTATTTATTTCAGGGAAGAGAAAGAAAGAGAGAGCACGAGCAGGGGGAGGGACAGAGGACTCCCCGCGGAGCAGAAAGCCCAACGCGAGGTTCGATTCCAGGACCCTGGGATCACGACCTGAGCTGGAGGCAGATGCCTCACCGACTGAGCCACCCAGGCGCCCCCAGATGAAAATTTTGCAAAGATCTTTAGTTTGTTGAAATATTGATGGGAAGGAGCCAGACTTTGGGGAGAGGGGGCACAGAAAAGGTGAAAGTATAGGAAAGGAGTAGTTAGTGGGTTGTATAAGGTCCCTGAGATGGGAAGGAGTTAGGGCTTGATGGGCAGGTGGAAGGCCTGGCCGTGGGTAGAGCCGACCTACGTCAAGGTCGTTACGGTTGGTTGATATTATGAACCCTCAGCCCAGTTATAGGAGTACTTAGCCGGGTGGTCAGCACCTAGGAGAAACTATTCTTCTGTTAAATGGTGCTATTGAAGAATGGGAATAAATGATCTCTTAGGCATCGATTGAGATAATCATATGTTGTTGTTTTTTTCTCATATAACCTATGCGATTTCTTCTACTAACACATTACCCGCAACATGAAACCATTCTTACACTCCTGGGACAAAGTCTACCGGACTTTGATGAATAATTAACATGCTATTGAATTTGACATGAGTGTTTTATTAAGAATTTCCATATCTGTGTTCATAAGTGAGACAGGTCAAGCGTTTTGAGGTTAGCGTTGATAGATTTCGGTGATGAGATTATTTCGGCCTTGCAAGATGGGGAGCTTTTGGTCTGTTCTGCGCTTTGGAAGAGTTACACGTCTGTTCCTTAATATCCTCAATAACTTATCTGTAAAACTACCTGGCCTGCAACCTTCTTTTGAAAGTATTTTTATTAAAATTTCAATGTGTTCTGTAATTATGGAAGATTTTGATATCCTCTCAAGATTTTTGGTAATTTATAGCATTCCAGATAATTGCCTATTTTCATTGAGATTTCCAAAACATTAGCATAATTACATATATTATTCTCTTCGTGAGCCCCCCTCTCTGCAATTACATCTTCACCATGTTGCGTGTATTTTTGTGTCTTTTTATTTAATTAGAGTCACCAGATTATTAAAGTTTATTTTTATTTTTCAAATCGACTCCCATTTCTCTGTCAGCTGTGTTTTTTTACTGCCTAAAGTTGGGCTTCATCTTTCTTATTTTATCCTGGTTGAATTTCCTCCTTTTCTAGATGATTGAATTGAATGCTTCGATCACACCTGTTTTAGCTGTCTTTTTCGATAAGTAACGCAGGTAATACCGCGGATCTGAGACACTGGTTTGGTTTGGTTGGTTCTTTTGGAACACAATTGGATTTTTAAGGCCTCACATATCCCCGGCTCTGGTCATTGTCCCACGGATGCGTAAAAATAAGGCGAGGGGCGCCTGGATGGCACAGCGGTTAAGCGTCTGCCTTCGGCTCAGGGCGTGATCCCTGCGTTATGGGATCGAGCCCCACATCAGGCTCCTCTGCTATGAGCCTGCTTCTTCCTCTCTCACTCCCCCTGCTTGTGTTCCCTCTCTCGCTGGCTGTCTCTATCTTTATCAAATAAATAAATAAAATCTTTAAAAAAAAAATAAGGCGAATTCTTTATTTCTGTGCACAAAAGGAGACACTTTATTGTTACTATTATTCTGAGAGTCTTTCCCTTTTATCAGATGGTTTGCTCACTTTTGTCTGTTGTGGGGGCGGGGAGGGGAGGGGTTGCGGAGGGAGCGTGTGGGGGTGACGGATTCGTGCACTAGCGTGATGGCCACTCTGGTGTCGGCACCAGAGTGGGTGAAATTGTACGCTGTGCAGCGGCAGTTTATCGTATGTTCTAGTATACCTCGATAAAGCTGTTTTTATTTTTTTATTTTCTTTTAAAGATTTTTTATTTATTTATTTGACAGAGATAGAGACAGCCAGCGAGAGAGGGAACACAAGCAGGGGGAGTGGGAGAGGAAGAAGCAGGCTCCTAGCGGAGGAGCCTGATGTGGGGCTCGATCCCATCACGCCGGGATCACGCCCTGAGCCGAAGGCAGACGCTTAACCGCTGTGCCACCCAGGCGCCCCTACTTTTTTAAAGTAACCTCTACCCCTAACATGGGGCTCGAACTCACGACCTAAAGATCAAACATCACGCGCTCCATCAATGAGCCAGCCGGGTGCCCCAGGGAGCCGTCTCAAAACACCTGCCACCTTGTTCTGAGAGATTCGCGGGTCACTGAAGCTCAGCCCCTGGGGCCCCAGCCCCCCTCCCCGTGGCAGCCCCACTTCCTGCAGACAGGGCCAGCGTGGGGACCTTCCCTTCTTACGCAAACGTGAAAACGCTCCTGCCGTGGCTTTTTCCATCTAATGTATCTCGTCATCATTTTGGTTCTCGCAGCTCTCTCTCCTTTAAGATCAGCAAATGCACACCCGAGCTTCTATTTCTAGATTTGCCCAAATCAAGAACGACGTAGCAAAGCCTGGCCGCTTGCTCTGTTCGTCTAGCCCTGGTCCAATGCCTCCCTTCCTCGCGGCTCCCAAGTCCTGGTGGCTTCGGTTTGAGGTCATAGGTCCAGCTTCTTCTTCAGATCGTTTTTAATTTCATAAATATTTTCTTCATGAATTGTGGGGGCGTTTTTCATTCTATCGCGCTGTTCTGTGTGGAGCGGCGTTTATACGTCTGCCTGTGTGTTTGGAGGGCCTCGCACTTCGGACCAGCCCCTTGATCCCACCCTCTTCGTTCTGATTCATCTCTCCCTTGGCTACACATCTTTGGATAATGGTCTTCTGGGAAGGTGACGGGAGCCATCGTGGCCCAGTCTTGGCCTATCTAAGGATCTGTCCCTGTGCCCTTCGTTCACAAGAGACAGGAGGCTGGCACGTAGCTCCTGGCCCGCCAACTTCTCCCCTCGAAGGTCTGAGGACAGTCTGTATTTGCTTCTGGCATACAGTATGCAGAGGAGAAATCTGGAGCCAGCCTGTGTTTTCTGCCTGTTTGGGTAGCCTGATTTTTACTGCGTCTCCACTTCGTCAAAGAAACTTGAAAAACAAAGAAAACGAACCGGTCACCTCTAATTACTCCAACCATGGATAAGGCTGTTAATACTTTGACGCCTTTTTTATCTTTTTTTTTTTCCTGCGGGAGACACCACCAGGTACTCAAAGCTGACCTGAGAGAAGAAATACAAACAACGAAAGTATAGGAAGTGTTTGGTTAAACTTTTTCAGCTACTTGGAGGAGAATTAGCAAGTGAGTCTGTTTCTGAAAACAGTTTTTATTAATAGAAAATCACTTTCCCTTTGAGCTCATAAAATTAATTTTAAGCAAATATTTAAAGAAGCTGCATGGCGTGGGGAAGAACATTAACGACTAATCTGTATGTGCTGACCACATGCCTCCCTGTGGAGAAAAAAGGCATCTGACATTTCGTGTGGTGATACCAGTCCGACCATTTCCTGTCGGCCTCCGCGAGGCCTCTTCAGCCTGTCCTCCTGTCCTCTCTTTCTGCCCTGCTCTAGCTGGCATCACCCCATCTCTCACTGGGACCGCCACTGGGTCTTGTCTGCTCTGCTCCCCTCCTGCCCCCTCCAGGTTCATCATAAGCATCACAGATCCCCAATGTTTCACCAGAGCCCCGAGGTCTATGCATGTCATGTGCTCTTCCTCCTTCCAGAATGTTCTTACTTTCCATGACCATCTCCTTGTCATTACCTCCTCTATGGAGTCCCAGCCTCTCCCAGAGAGCTTTCTTCCATCCCAGTTCAGTATTATCTCTACACCTTGATCAGAGCCCACCTCCTCCAGGAAGTCTTCTCTGACTTCCTCTGAACTCCCCAGCACGTTCTCTTTCTCAGAAATGCATGCTACTTTCGTGGATGGTTTTAAAAGGTAAGTTTTCCCAAGGGCTGATATATTTGCCATACCAGACCTCAGTGTGTGTGTTCTTTCCAGAACAAATGTGCTTTAAGGGGTGAGAGGGAACACAGTGTTTAATGAACTTGGAATTTTTCTGGAAAGTCTAGGATATATGGTTTCTAGATTGTTCTGCCTCCATTAAGAGAAAGTACAACAAAAAGAAGCAAGGCAGTCCAGCTTCACCACTTACTACCCCAGCAAGCTCACCACCCCTGTAGTCTCAAGTTTGTCCCTGTAAAATGGGCATATTATCAATATCACCAGGAGCACTTGCTGAGAGAAGGAGAAGCAAGAGTTAAATGTGTTTATAAAAAATGAAAATGAGCTTTGAAATGACAAACTCCGTGAGTATAGATACAAAGTCCCCTGTGATGGGCGCCATGAGCTTCTCTTGTGTCCCCTCCGTCTCCAGTGTCCCTGTGAGGGGACACTCAGGGAACATCTCCTCCACCCGGCCTGAGAATTTCTATCATCACCAAGTAACCATTCTCCCCTCTTATGGAAAGCAGATGGGATTAACAGATTGTCACTATTGTCTCTCGTTCTTAAGCAAGGTACACAAGGATCTGTGTGTCCCCTCACAAAGACAGGCTCTAGAGCTGCCACAGGGAATATGTGAGGTCCGCAAATACCCTCAGGGTTCCCCTTTGTTTAGAAATCAAGCTTGCTTGATGTATCAGTTAGGACTGGGTTCAACCACATGTGACTGGAAACCCCAAATAACAGTGCTCAAATGTTAGAGAAATTTATTTCTCTTTCACATTAAAGAGATCCAGAAGTAGAAAACACAAAACTGATAAGGGACACAGGACCATCAAGAATGAGGGTTCTTTCTAACATACTGCTCCACCGTCACTCAGGTGTGACCCTTGTGATCTAAAATGGCTGCTCGAGTTCCAGCCATCACATCTACATTCCAGACAGCAGGACAGAGGAAGGATCAAAGAAGGGCACGCTTCTAACATTTTAAGAGAAATTCACAGTGGTCCCACAGGACATTTATGCTTACTCTTCACTGGCTACAAATTATTCACTTAGCTGCAAGGGAAACTGGGAAGCAGTCTGTTGGGTGGGTAGCAATATACAAGCTAAAAATCAAAGTACTGAAATGGTTCTATCTTAGGCCCGCTGGCAGAAAATTCCAGGGACTCCTGAAGGGGAAAGCACGGAGAGGAACAAGATATCTTGCAAGGTGACCTTTGGTTTCTTAGGGGGGCAGGAGTTGTTGCTGGAACATGGTCTCGTTCAACCACCCTGGCACAAAAAGGAGCATCTAAAAAGCCAGCTGGGAGCCCCAGTCAATGTACTGGGGCCACCCCTCTCTAGTGGCTGTGATGAAGACCTCCGGCCTCAAGGGGGAGTGTCTGAGTCGGAGTTCAGTGGTGACTCCAGGACCAAGGCCTTGGCAGAGTCCACACCTGCCGTTCTGGGATGATGATAGGAGACTTGAGGAAGGGAAGCAGCACGCGGCAGTCCGGGAGCCGCCGGGATGAGGGCGTTGGAGTCTGATGAACTTCAATACTACACGGCTGTGTGCTCATCTCTGTAGCCCAGGCTGCTAGAAGAGAAATGAACAGTTCTAGGTGGAAATGTGGGGTTTGGTCTGAATGTTCGTGGGACCTGAGTCCCTTTTGGTGGCGATTCCTCAGATATGAAGGCAGGAGGGTGTGACATGGCCAACGGGACACATCTGCACGTAGGAATACCATTAGCATAACACCTTTATCCCAGATACACAGAGAGCCAGCCCTGGGAAGCCTGGAGCTGAGAAGGGCCCTTGGGGGCCACACGTGTGCACACACACGCACACACGGCCTTCCTTTACAGGTGAGGAGTGAGGCCAGAGAGGGAAGGACCTGGCCAGGGTGGCACAGTCCGGCATCTGCTATCAGGAGGTAAGTGTGAAGAGAGCCTCGGAGCTACAAACGTGGGGAAAGGAAGTCCCATCTCCATTAGATCGGGAAGATGGTGGGACATGATTCTTCCTGAAGACGGATCAGCCAGTCCCCAAGGAAATGGGGGCCATCAAGGGCCTTCCCGATGACTGTCACACCACAAGGCTTGCCCCGACCCTGGAGCCCAGCTCGGAAGGCAGCAAATGAAATCTGCAGAGAGGCAAATAGGGCCGGCCAGCTTCCAAGCAGAGGGATGGCGAAATGGGACCACGTGTGACTATGGGGCACATCAGTGTGTCCTGAAAATGTGTCAAACCAAGGGTTCCATGTCCTGTGTCTGTCCTGTGGGGCATGCGGGTTGATGGAAAGAAGGCTGCACCAACACCCAAAGACCTGACCCTGGACGCTGAGGAGGCTTGGGCAGGTCACATGATGTCCCCGAGACTCTGTGCCTTTGTCCTCCATGCAGGGCCTCTGGACCGACGATCCCCAAATGCCATCACAGCTCTGAGAGTTCTGCGCTCTGCCGTTCCCCCCTCCCTGATGGGGGAAGCAAAGATGGGTCAGGGCATGGGGAGGAGAGAAAAGGGAGGGGAGGAGGAAGCATCCAGGACATCTGTGCATCTGAATCTAAGTTTCAATCTCCAAGTAGCCATTTCTCGCCAATGTGCCTGTTTCCTCATCAGCAAAATGAAATGAAAGTGTCTGCCCTGACTACCTCGCAGCACTATTGTCAGGGTAGAAGCATAATGCTTTGCCACCTGCCAGCCACTAAGCACCACGCACAGGTGGGCATTTCTCAGATTTTATTTTTAGCTGATTGGATGGCGAATGAAGAAATGCAGACTCCAGTCTGGTGACCTTGTGTGAGCCCTTCTCTCTGATCTCGGATTCTCATTGCTCCAGGGGGCGGCTGGCCCACTGCATGTGCCCCAAGGCTCCTTGCGTTCATGTCTTCTCTTCTGCGAACCAGGTTCTGCCTCACCAGAGCCTCCGAGTCCGAGGAAGTAGCCGGAGGAGCCCTGGATCCCAGAGGCTGCACGGAGCATGGCAACGTGCTGATGTCACCGACCATCCCTCTGCACCCTGCAGGACAGGGTTTGCTTGTATCGTCGCATTTAGAAGTGCCCACTCATGATTACATTTGGGTCTTATTTGACTCTAAGTGCCATGTTGATGAATACATGTTCCCAGAGGAAGCATCTGTCTTGCTGATCCTGCCTTTAGCTCATTTATGTGTCCGTCTTGGCTGGCTTGAGTCATAAGCCATGTTAGGTAGATGCCAAAAGTAAGCCCCGTGCCATCTGTCCGTTTTGACTCCATCACCCCGTTTAGACAATGCATTTTTTTAAGCCCCTGAGGACTATCTTCTAGAGGTCTAGACCTGGGGAAGTCCCCCCCCTCAGTGACTTCACTGAGTCGACACCTGGCCTCTCTGCTACAGGCAGGTAGGAGGGAAATTACCAGAAGTATCTATCTGTAAGACACGGAAGAAATACCAGAGAATATCAATTTCAAACAGGTGGAAAATACGAGCCAGCAAGGGGAGACCCGTTCATCAAGGCTGTGGGTCAACAAGGCCAGATGTTGCTGAACCAAAAAATGCAAAGAATTCCATAATGCATCCCATGGACCAGAAGAGTCTATTAAGACTGGGGCAGGCAGCCCGGCGTTACAGGCCAGACAGGACTCTTGGGCGGGATGGGGGTGGTAAAGGTGACTGCCCGTTACTAACTGACGCCAGGCGGTGTCAGACACCCCCCCAAGCAGCACCTGCGCCGAGAGCAAAGACTCTGCCACAGAGAAGTAGCCCCACCTGGAGGCAAACATTGTGCAGCTTAGCTCCTGGGGGGCCTTACAACGGGGACATTCCGAATACCCTTCCTGGGTACGCTTGTGACCCGAAAACCCAGTGTTGCTATTGTCCTCCTCCCGGGGGCCAGACCCCCTCCTGGGCAGGCCCATCCTATGTGGTTGGGTCCCCCCACAACCCAGGCCATAGGGACTGCTCCTTCCAGTTGCCTCGTGGGGAGTCCAAGGGACAAAGAAGGAAGGAATTTGCCCATTCCCGCCACTGGGACCCAGCAGAGCCCATTTCCACACATGCTTTGGAGTTAGAACTCAGTGTCAAATGAGTTACTATTTCTAAAGTGCTTAAAGAACAAATGTCTGGTCAATTAAAACCCAGTTGGGACTCCCAGACCCAAGTTCACTCCATTAAGCTGGACTGGTGTCCATGGTACTTGAGATGGTGTGTAAGAGGCACCTGGCTGTTTTACACACGTGGCATTGCCCATTATTTCCTTGTGGATGTGATGGAAACCAGAGTTATGACATGTATCAACCATCACAGCAAAGCCTTGTGTCCTATAAATCTAGGCCTCTCCACTCATGGGTGCAGATCCCCATTGAGTCTATGACCACGTGGGGCGAGATCAGGGAGTGCAAGCTGCAAATCCCCAGTGGCCCAAATTCTCAACAACACATTAAAAGGATCATACACCATGACCAAGTGGGATTTATCTGGGGGAGGCGAGGATGGTTCAACATCTGCAAATCAATCAATGTACCGTGAAAAGAATGATAGGTAAAGATCATACAGTCTTCTCAATAGATGGAGAAAAAGCATTTGACAAAATATAACATCCTTTCATGATAAAAGCCTTCAACAAACTGAGTATAGAAAGAACATACCTCAGCATAATAAAGGCCATGTATGGCAAGCCCACAGCTGACAGCACACCCAGCAGTGAAAGGTTGGAAGTGTTTCTTCTAAGATCAGGAAAGACGAGGATGCCTACTCTTGCCACTCCTAGTCAACCCAGTACTAGAAGTCCCCAGCTGGACAATCAGGCAAGACAAAGAAATAAAAGGCATCCAAACTAGAAAGGAAGAAGTAAAATTGTCTTTATCTGGAGATGATATGCTCTTATATAAAAAAAATCCTAAAGTCCCCACCACAAAACTGTTGGAACCAACCAAGGAATTCAGTATAGTTATAGGATATAAAAATCAACATAGAGAAATTGGTTGGAATTCTATACACAAACGATGAAACATCGAAAAAAAGAAGCAAAGAAAACTAGGCCATTCAAATTCAAAATAATAGAGTACTTCAGAATAAATTTAACCAAGGAAGTGAAAGATCCTTTCCATTCCATTGTAGTCTAATGAAAACTATAAGACTTTGATGAAAGAAATTGAAGAAGATACAAATGGAAAGATAGCCCATGTTCATGGAACAGAGAATTAATATTGTTAAAATGTCCATACTACCCAAAGCCATCCATGGAGTCAATACAATTCTTGGAAAAAATCCAAATGTTCCAAATTTTTTCCTTGGAAGAGACCTCATTAATGGTCATCAGCCCATCACAGACCCCTCTCCCACCCTCCAAATGACCCTGCAGCCATGGCTATTGTGCTGCTCGGCCCACCAAGAGTTCTGTGGGGACAGCGTCCAAAACATACTGCACACCTGGGAAGACATCCACAGTAGTGGGGTGTGCACACGAGTCCCCCAGAGAGAAACCAGCAGACCATGGAGAAGGACATGTGAATGACTGTCTTTGGGTCGGAATGTCCCCTGCAGGGGAAAGGACTGTGCTCCTCCGAACCCACACCTGGGCCTGGCAGGTGGCAGGTGCCTAGCAAGCATATGTGGTGGGGGCTAGAGGAAGGGGTGGATGGAGGAATGCTGGGGGGAGGAAGGCAAAGAATTTGGTAGAAAGGAGCAGATTCCAGGCAAGAAGACCTTGACCCCGGGGACATTGGAGGCTCTGGGAGTGGCTGCCTCAGTGGTCCTTAGGGTGGAGAACCCCCTGTCCAAGTTCTACATGGGCCCTGGTCCCGCTCCCCTCAGACTGGGTCAGGGACCTGTGCTGGCTCCCCTGGTCACCTTCCCCCACAACCCTGGCCTCAGGGTACTGCATTCTTGCCCCAATTTCTGTCTTCCCCACCTGCCTAGGGCCTCCATGGGTGCAGGGGCACAGGGTGGGCACATGGGGAGATTCAATACCATTCCTGAGAAGGAAGATGGGGGTAGGGGCTTGGAATGGGCCTGGATGAAGAGGTGGAAGGAGTGGGTCTTCCTCCTCTGCCCCCACAGGCCCCCCCCATTCCCGCGTGGCTAGGCCCCAGCGAGGAAGCCGGCGGACAGCGGCGTCCTGACTGCCGGGGGCGGTGACTCAGCCGCCATCTGTTACTGAATGAGAAGATGACAAGCCAATTGGCATGTTTCCCCCCCCCCCCTTTAATATGGCAAATCGAAAAATGTGACTCTCTTGGTCTATATTTTAATGATGCTGACTTGTTCGCTCTTACTTCTCTTAATTCAGCAGTAAATAAAGCTGTGACTTGCCCAGGAATCCCTACTGGGGCTTCTTCTGTTCTGCCTAGGAGTTTGGGGTCTGTATTTAGGGGGGAAGAGGGTTTTGCCAGATTACCCTTTTCCTGACTGCCCCCGGAAGGGACCTGTTCAATCCCGTAGTTTGCTCTTTGAATCACAAAGAAACGGGGCCTGGCAAAGCCCCCCAACCCCAGCCCACTCCAGAGGAGACAGGCTGCCGTGGCCCCGTGGCTGGTGACAAGCTGGCCTCGCAGCGTGAACGGAGCCTGAGGCTGCCGTCCCGGGAGCGCGCCGCAGCTGACCCCGCACGGCCCTGGGCAGGTTCCTTTCTTTGCCGGGCTGGTCCCTGAGCTCGCCAGCTATGACTCAGCCCTGTAGCTGGGCTTCTTGTTCATAGATTTTCTAGTGGTTTGGATGAGTACCATGTTCCAATGTTTAAGAGCAAACCCTGGGTCCACCACTCACTCCTCACATGACCTGGGCAGGTTCCCCACGCATGGATAGGCCTTCAGCTGGGGTCTGTGAACGGGGAAGGACAGTGCCCGCCTTCCTTGCAAAGCCCCAAGGCGCCCTGCCCGGCCCCCAGGGGAGGGAAGCACCCAGGAGAAGCCAGCGGGGGCCCATTATTGTCACGCTCTTCCTGTCATAGGGGAGGGCCTTGGGTCTGTGACCCAGAGAGCCCCCCCCACCCCGCGCCCCTCTCTGATCCCCGAGCCCCAAGCAAATTGTGCAGTACCTTCAGGCTCAGGAGGCTGCTGGGCTTACTGAGAACATGGGCTCAGAATGCAACAAACCAGGGTTTGAATCTGTTTCTCGGCTGTGTGACCTTGGTGGAGACAGCCCTCCGAGACTCAGTTTTCCCACCTGTTCAGCAGGGCTGAACTGCCCATTCACCACGGACAGGAGTCGGTGAGACAATGCAGGGCTCCGCAAACGAAAAGTCAGGGGGGCTGCTGTGTCTTGAGAAGAGACTGCTGGGTTTTCCTCGTTGGCAACAAGTTTGGCCCAAGTGCCCAGGTGCCTCGCCCCTCTGCTCCCACGGAGCCACGAGACCCCCACCTGGACCGAGGGCCCGTGGGGGCGGGGGAGGGGGGGGCGCTGCGATCTGGCCACGTGCTCTGCCTCAGTCCAAAAGCCATGCTCACGTGACCATCGGCAGTGGATTGATGAAATTAAGCACAGATGGCTACTTTGTTGTTGTTCTTTGAACTGACAGCTGCTGGTATAAAAATAAATTAAATTAAATTTCACATAAGTCAGACTTTTTGTATTTTTTTAAAAATGATCTAAGTTTTTTTGTGTTGTCGTTAAATTGTTTTCTTTCTTTTTAACATACGGAGACAGAGAAAACTTCAGGGCAGCAGAAACAAGAATTACAAGGAGAACGTTCCAGGGTGACCCCCAGATTTGGAGAAAGGTCCCATCTTACCTTCCCACAGCCCCACACCCTTCAAAGCTTTGAAAGCCACAGAGCTGTGAGGTTAAAAAAAAAAAAAAAAGTCTTGGCTCCTTTGTCTTAAGAGCCACGGGGCAGGGAGTCAAACAGCTCTGGGTTTGAATCCAGATTCAGCCACCTGCTAACCATGGGACCCGGGGCAAGTCACCCAGCTTCTCTGCTCCCCATTCTTCCCATCTGAAGTGGAGGGATAGAGAAAATCCTTCCCAAGCAGGCACCTAAGTGTTCAGCAGTTCGTGGCTTGTTAGCTGCACGGCCTTGAGTAAACAGAGAATCTCTACCCCATGGAAGGAGTATTGGGTGGATTAAATACAAGAGTGTATGTAAGAAGCCCCCAGTCCCACCTATATCCGGCTGGCACTCCAAGCCCACCCGCTCAACCCCTCGCTCTCCCTTCCCCACATCCTGTGTTCCAGGTCCATGGGGCACGGCCACATGCCTACACAGCAGAAGCAGGGGGCTGGGCCTGGGGCTGGAGCGAGCAGCCCTCCATCCCCTGCCCTGGGGTCTCTCTCCCTGTCCCCGTGGCTTCGTTCTTGGACACCCTCCTCCCGGCCCCGGCTGACTGGTCCAGCGGTGAGCATCTGGCCCAGGCAGGCCAATCAGAGCCCTTCCCTGGGGTTTTCCTTCAAGAGGGAGGATGGGGAGAATCGCCTTGTGCCTTGTGTTGGCTGCTAAGCCATGAACCTTTGGAGAAGGTGCTCTGAAGAGACAGAGGACGAGGCCAGCACGTGAAAGGGGCAGAGATGAGAGATGGAGGGTCAATGCCTTCGGGGTGCTTTTCAGACCCTGGGCCACTCTTTCCTGCAACCCTACTGCATCCTTACCCTTCCCTCAGTGCAGCCGGTCAGCTCGGCTGTGGCCTCTCCCTGCCCGAGCTGGCTCCGCTGGGTGGCTGTCACTGGGACCAAAACGCCCTGTTCATCTCGCCCTGACCCATGGAGGAGGGAGTCTGCATTGTTCATGAGAACAGGTGGCAGAGCCCACGGAGGCCAGAGGAGGGCTGAGACGCTCGGTGAAGGAAGAGGCCCATTATGACAGGGAGTATGAGAGCTTCCTGGAGGAGGCAGTTCTAGTACTGAGGCGGGAAAGCCAGGGCGGGTTTGGTCATGGGGAGATGGGGAGGGGGCTTCCCTGCAGAAGGAGCAGCGTGAGCAACGGCCTGGAGTGGGAAAGATAAGCCTGGTGTGCACGGAGAGGTCAGAGCAACAACACGAAAGAGTGCTGGGGGGCGGGCAGGGGCAGATCATAAAAGGCCTAAGTGCCACGCTAAGGCACTGAGAGATAAATGTTTGCCTATAATCAGGGATGGCAAGAACACACACACACACACACACACACACACACACACACACACTGCTCCTCCCTCTCAGGCCCCTGGCAGGCACTTGGAATTGACCACTCTTCTCAAGGGTTAATGCTCCAGGCTGACTAGAGGTAACAAATAGGGTAAAATCCATTTGCCACCCTGTTGCCCAGGATGGCGAAGCTACTGAGCTGCATAGCCCCCCGCCCTGCTCCCAGGGGAGTGGCTTGGTCCGGTCTGGATGTGAGCAGGGCACCCCGGCTGCTGGGAGCGAGCCAGGGAAGAGAGAGATACCAGGGAGGGCTCCAGTGATAAACTGAGCAGTGGATGGTGGGGCTGAAGAGGCAGACACGGAGGAGAGGAGAGGCAGGACAGGTGCTTAAGGACTAGTCGCCTGGCAGCAGGTGAGCGAGAGGGGAAGGAGAAGCAGCAAGAGGCGTCCAAGATCCCTCCTGGGGCCTGAGGGCAGGTCTGGGTTTGGGCAGATAACAGCTTTGCAGTGACTCTATGACCCCTCCAGATGCTGCCGTCCCGAGCCATCTCCCACCCCGGGGTAGGGCTCGGGCCCCACACCTCCTGGGCAGGGCTCTCATGGCCCCTCCGTCTAGAAGAGCCCCAGGGCAGCCCACAGGGTTGATGAAAGTAAAGATTATTTATGTATTTATTTATCAGAAAGAGAGAGAGCACAAGCAGGGGGAGCCGCAGGCAGAAGGAGAAGCGGGCTCCCCACCCCCAAGCAGTGAGGCTGATGCAGGACTCGATCCTAGGACCCCGGGATCATGACCTGAGCCGAAGGCAGACACTTCACCAACTGAGCCACCCAGGTGTCCCTAGGTGGATGAAAATAAGCACAGGTGGGGCCAAGGTTGGGAAGGAAGGTGAGATCACCTGCTCCCGGGAAATACCTGTCTGAGAATCTAAAGGGTGGCCAAGGCACTCAAGCCAGCTCTTTTGTCCGTCACTGCTGGCTTTGGATAGGACCCTGCCCTTCCCCGGCCTCTAACTGCCGTCCATAAAGCAAGGGAGATGAATAAGACCAGTGGCTTCTAAGTTTTTTTTATTTTATATTTTTATTTTTATTTTAGAGAAAGCAAGAGCACACGTGGAGCACACGTGGAGCACACACCCACACCCACGTGAGTGGGGGGAGGGGCAGCAGGAGAGGGAGAGAGAGAATCTAAGCAGGCTCACAGCCAGCACAGAACACAACTTGGGGCTCGATCTCAGGACCCTGAGATCACAACTTGAGCCGAAATCAAGAGTCGGTCACTTGGGGCGCCTGGGTGGCGCAGTCGTTAAGCGTCTACCTTTGGCTCAGGGCGTGATCGCGGCGTTATGGGATCGATCCTCACATCAGGCTCCTCCGCTAAGAGCCTGCTTCTTCCTCTCCCACTCCCCCTGCTTGTGTTCCCTCTCTCGCTGGCTGTCTCTCTGTCAAATAAATAAATAAAATCTTTAAAAAAAAGAAAAAGAAAAGAAAATGATGTTGGAGAGGGATGAAAGATTGTTCCTGAATCTCACACCTGCCCACCTGCCCCAGCAAGGTGGCCTTCCAGATCCAAAGTGCCCGATGGGAAAGCACAGGCCCAGAGAATTTCTGAGAGCTACAGGGAGCCACGGGTGCCTCTCACGCATTGGAAATGCCACTGACATGATGCAGGACCCAAACATTTTCAGTGGTATTGAATTTTAATAGAAATCGCCCCCTGGGGCTACCAGACCGGCCTCCAATGCTGAGCCTCTGTTTTCTAATCCATGAAATGGGACGAGGAATCCTTACCTGCCAGGGGATTTGAGGGATGGAATGAGATACGTGGATGTAAAGGAACTTCATGAACTAACAACTGGTGAGGAACACAAAGGATTCCATTCAGCAGCCTTCGGTTCATTTCTTGCATCCTGACAAGTCGCTCTGAAGTACCAGGCACGGGGCTCGAGCCTGGGGGTGCAGGGACTGAGCCCCCAGCGCAGCGGGAGTTGGGCTCTGAAAGCACAGTCACCCCTTGCTTGCTGTGACTGTGAGACGTGCAAGAAAGGGCAAGGACAGTCTGGTCGGTCAGGGGCAATGACGTGGTTTGTGTTCCTTCAAGAGAGGCTGCCTCAGAGCTGTTTGGGGGGGTCCCCGTAGACCACTCAGGTGGGAACCTCCCTCGCGCCCTGACATTAACCCTGCTCCAGAGCTCCCCGATGCAGCGCCCCGGGACCCCACTCTTGAGGCCTCTGCTGACGGGGCACGGGGCTCCCCCGGTTCTGAGGGCAACAGATCCTTCGGCAGGAATTGTCCCCGTGGGTCCTTTCCCTCAGGCTTCTGACAAATCACACCAGTTGTTTTCGAATGCTGGTGCTTTGATTTCTCCATTTAGAAGAGAGAGGAGGCAGAGGGTAAAACAGTCCGGCTAGCTCTGTAGATCCCAGGCGAAGCACAGCGTTTCCCTTGTCTTGACTTGGTTTCCCAACTGTTGAACGATAGAAGGTGGACCAAGTGATCTTTTTGTACGTGACAGCTGGGACCTTCTCCAATGTCCCCCAAAAGTCTGTATAACGGCAACGACGGTGATGATGGTGGTGACGCACAGCAGGAGCCGCCTGTTTTAGGAATATCTCCTTGCTGCCAGACGCTGGGCTAGCAGCTTCGCCCTCAGTGAGGGAGGAACTACTACCTTCCTCTTGTGGACGATGAAGCCAAGGCTTAGAGAGGGGGAAAGGGCAGGTCCAGACTCACAGAGCCCACCCGTGCCAGAGCCAGAGAGACAACTCGAGACCACTCTTCTGCACGGCTCTGATTCCTCCTGGGACACCACGTCCCTCCCGCCTTGCAGGGGTTGGGAGACCCGGGAGATGACCATGCCCCGAGTCGCAAATAGCAGAGCTGCAGGCATCGCGTGATTTCATCCCCTCAGTCAAAAGGTGGGAACCACGACCTTGAGGACAGAAGGAACTTTCTTAGGTCCCATAGCCAGTGAGCAGCAGCCCAAATGATGGAGAGCTCGCTCAGAGAAGATCCAAGAAAGGTTTCTGTCTCTTGTGACAGGCTCCTTGCTGAGGAGTGGAAGAAGCCCCTGGAATTGGACAGACTGACCTAGACAGGCTGCCACTAGCTACGCAGACTAGCCAAGGCTCCTGGGTTCTCCGAGTCCGTCTGCCATCTGAAAACGGGCTGGCCACGCTCCCCCCTCCCCGCCGCTGCGGGGACAGCGGGTGCTCTGTTGGCACAGGGAAGCAGCTCCAGGCCCCGCTCTGAGTGTGCCGCAGGTGCTCCCGGAGTCCTGCCGTCCAAGCACTCACGACCACGGTCCTCTCTGCTGAGCCCAGGTACTCTGGGTGCTCAGAAGTCCTGGCCAGGTGAGGCCCGTCTGGCTACCAAAAAGCCAGGTCCTCGGGAGGGGCACGGAATGGGGGACCCGGCCCAGGCCCCTCCCTCCACCAGGCCGGTCCTCAGGGCTGAGTCCCCAGCCGTGTGGCCGCCAGGGCCTGGCAGCTGCCCGTCCCAGTAGCACCAAGAGAAGAGGATTTCAAGTAAATTAAAAACAAGCATGTGTGTTTCTCCTTTGCCCATCTGTGGCAGTTTCTCGAAGCACCAGCTCTTGGGGGGGGGGGGCGGGGGAAGGAACAAAGCGGAAGTAGAATGGCTCTTGGAGAAGCTGGAAAAATTAGCAATTAGGAGGGAAAATCGTAATGAGAAAATGAGCCTTAATAAGGCAAACACAATACTGCGGCAGCTTTTTTCTTGCTCTCTCGCCGAAAACAAGCGGTGACTTCATGTCTGGGTTTCTCTGCTTTCCTGCGGCAGAGCCAACTGGGAAAGAGCTGGAGAAAAATGTCTCCATTGTCCCTAGGCAGGGTCCCTGGCGTCCTGGCAGGAGAAGCCCGCTTCACTGTGATGGGCAGGACGGTTGGCCCGGCTGCCTTTTGGGGAACACCGACCCTGCCCTTGGCCCTGCGGGCTGGGTGCGCCCACTCCAAGTCAGGGGGGCTACATGGTGATGCAGGAACCAGCCAAACTCTCAGTGCTTAACTCAACATACTGACTTATTCGCTGTATATCGACACAGGCTGCCCGGGGGGCTGGCTCAGCGTGGTCCTTCGGGGATGGGGATTAGCCGGAGGGTCTGCCCACGTGACTGTGTGCATGGTTGCCATCCTGGGGGTGGAGTGGGGGAGTGAATGTCTACCTGGTCCTTCTCACAGTTTTCACCCAGAAAGAACACTTAGAGTCACTTGGTCACACCTAGCTTCAAGGGGATAAGGAATCAACCCAAAGAAGGATCTAGAAAATCTGTGACGGGCCCTAGTGACTTCCACACATGTGTTCCCTGACCCTCCCCATGGTAAGTGGACAGTTGCTGCGAATGCTACTGTCCTCCCTTCACAGGGAAGACAGCCTGAGACAGGATGTGTCTTGTCCGCTCACTCATTCGTGGATTCATCCAGCCTCGGTCACTCACCCATTCATTCAATGACAAATAAATCTTCACTTGTCAATTCCCTGTAATTCATTTAACATTCAGCCAGCGATTCTCGAGGACTAGCACCGTGCTGGGCATGGGGTGGGGTCCCTAAAACATGCAGACCCTGGCGTCATGGACCTCACATTCTCACGGGAGACAGGTGGATAAACAAGAAAACGATTATGAAGCTTGAGAAGGGCATTCTAAGAACTGTGAGGCCAGCGTGCCGGAGGAACCAGTGTGTGCACGTGCGAGCGGATGAATGCTCTCCAGCCTTCCCCGTCCAGACCCAACTCCGGGCTGACCAGCAACAAGAGCAGGGCTTTGGAATCAGAAATTAAGTTGCAGGTTCCAGCTCTGCCATTTTCTAGAGATAGAGTCTTGGTTACATAATCTCTGTGGACCTCAGTTTCCCCATCTTTATAAAGAGGATGAGGAAGCTCGCCAGTGAGGGCTTCACGTACTGCAAGAGTTTATATGAAGTGTCCAGCACAATCCAGGTGCCAGGACACACTCAGTACCTGGTGGCCAGCACTGCTTACTGCCGCCCACAGGAGATAGGTCAGGGGAGAGGTGAGGGACCCTGGGGTCACTCAGACGCAGAGGAGACCGTGAGCAGAGGACTGGGTGTGTGGGGGCTGGGCTCTGCTCCTGCCTGGGCCCCCTCTCCAGCCTGAGAAGTGGCGAGTTTAGGTTTGCTGGCTCTCAGCTCTGATATCCCTGGGCCCATGAACGAGTATCTTTAAGGGCCAGCAGACAGGCCCCCTCTGTGCAGAAACAGCTGCCTCTTTTATAAATATCGATGCTGATCAATGTCGCCGTGCCTTGCAATAGAGAAGTTCCCTGGTCTGGCTGCAGACGCCGGAGTTCACTAGCAGTGACATCGTGGAAAGCCATACCTGGCTGCCTGCCCTGCTGTGAGCCTCTGATCACCTCCAGAGGCCTGGTCCGTGGACGCCCTGAGCTCTCACCCAGGAGTGTCGGCACCATCTGGGAACTTGGTCCCAGAGCACTGGCAGGGCGCCTGAGCCACTGGGAAGTTAGGGTTCGGCACCCACTCACAGTGGGGATTCCCACACAGTGGCCTTCCTGGAGGAGGTGTGCCGGCAGCCTAAGGGGGCATCCCTGAGCTTTCATAGCATTCCAGAACAGGGCCAGCTCCTATCAGACAGCTCATGCCCACCACCACCCACCTGCGCTGGTCTTTGTCTCCGCCCCCCTCCCCCACCCAGACCTGCAAGCCTCGGTCCTGCTATGCAGGCAGGTGACAGTGTCCCTGTCTTCAGGAGAGCAGGAGAGGCCCCGCCCCAGCCCCTTACATACACAGTGGACGGGTAACACCTGCGCCCTGTCATCCGGCCTCTCCAGGCCCGCTTCCTCTCCCATCTGGCTTTTCAAGCATCGGACCAGCTCGTGGGCCACCAGCGCCGTACCTGCTGTGGGTGGAAGGCTCCTCTCTGCCAAAGAATGACAAGAGGGGCACATTCAGGCCCCAGAGTGGCTGTGCGTTTCCAGCCCTCCCACAGCCAAGCCGGTCCTTCCAGCCCGGAAAGGCCAGAGTGAGGGAAACAGCTGGGCTGCCTGTGCAGTGTGAGTTAATGGGAGTTATAATTCCTCCAGCTCTCCATCCAGAAATGGGAGCGATGTACATAATTTATGGGGGTCTGGGGCTGCGCAGCCAGGCTGGGCGCCCGCTTGCTCACAGTGGAACGGATGTGGGAGATTGGAAAAGCACCCTGAGGGGGCCTGCTGGGGGCGGCCGCCCTGACCCGGCTCCACTGCCCTGTTCTTTAGGAAACCGGGCATCGGTGCCTGAAGGAGAGGCCTAGGGCTAACACGTCCCTGGGCCCCCGTTTCTGGGGGCAGCAGGGTGAAAGGGGTCCCCAGGTTACATTATTGGTGGTGGCTTTTATAGCTCCGAGTCACAGCCCAGCTGAAGAGGGGGCGTTAGAGCGGTCGTGGGGCCCTCTCGCTCGCCTTCAATCCTGATGCCAAGCTGGGCCCCCCCCCACTAGAATATCAGCGATATGAGGGCAAGGGTCCCTGTCTGGTTTGTGGGCTGCTGTTCCCACAATGAAAGTTTGTCGAATGCCCTAGAGAGCTCAGATGGCAGCAGAAAGGAGGAGGAAGGTGTCGTTGAGTTGCAAGAAACAGACTTGAGTTTGAATCCTAATTCTACTACTGACTTGCTGTGTGACCTTGAACAATTAAAATCTCTTTTTAAACTCTCTGGTCCTCTGTTCCCTTCTCTGCAAAATGGGGATACCAGGATTATTCTCCTGGGACCCTCGTGGGGCATCTTCAAGCTGGAACAGGGGCCGGTTGGCCGGGCAACCACGAGGCCCACCTCAGGAGTCAACACGGAGCTCAGGAATCCATCCCCTAGACCAGTGGCTCCTAACCGGGGGAGATTTTTGCCTCCTAGGGGACATTTGGTAACGCCTGGAGACATTTTTGGCTGTCACGCTGGAGGAGAGCCCCTGGCATCCAGCGGACTGAGGCCAGGGTTATGCTTGAACACTGTGAGTGCACAGCAAAGGGTTACCTGGTCCAAAACGTCCGTAGCCCTGAGCTTGAGAAGACCTGGACCAGACCAAGGAGGGTGTTCAGAGGCCCAGAGGCCCTTCTGCAAACCAGGAAGAGGACAAGGGGATCGCAACATGGGGGGACTCCCAGCAAGTAGGAGCCTTCCAAGCTCCCAAACCTGCCATTGCCCAGAGGGCAGGGGGAGGAAGAGGGAGCCACGAGCAACAAGCTCCTCCCGGGGCTGGTGTGCTCCCCTAAGCTGCTGTGGGAGCGGGTGAGTGAGCGAGCTGTGGCTCTCGGGGTGTCCCGCCCCTCCCATAAGTCAGCACGAGAAGGCAGGAACACGGGCAGCCCTAATTGACCACAAGTACCTGTGTACAGCTGAAGAACTTTCCAGTATTTCTTCCCTAATCGTACCTTTAACGGCAAACCACTGGCCTTCCCTCTGGCCAGGGCCCCATAAACCAGGCTTCCTTAGACGGACTCTGCCCCAGAAGGCTCGGGAGGGAGAGGTGAGCTCTGCACAGTGTGACCGGGAGCTCGCTCTGCCAGCCTGGGCAACACCGGCGTCCAAACCCACCCCCAGGGCTCTAGAGCCACCAACTCTGTGGTTCAGGAAATTGCCCCAAGGTTCCAGAACTGCCCACCAGGATTCTAGAGCCCATGGCTCTGGAATTCCAGAACAAGACACCATGACATTTTGGCTTTCTAGAGCTATACTCAAGGGCTCAAGAGGGCAAAGGCTCAGGAACAACACATTCCATGATTCTGGAAGCATGGGCTTTGGTATTCTACATCTTTCTTGGGGACCCCACTCAGGCTGAGCTCAGCTCTCACAGAGAACCAGGGTTTGCAGCCTGACAGTTCTGACACACCTACAGCCACACGGCTGACAGCGCTGAAAGCAGGGTGTCCCGGGTCCCCAGTTTTCTTGCTAGAGGTGACTCCGTGCAGGAACTGAGGGAAGGCTGTCTGCCACCCTGGTCCGCACAGGCCTGGCGCAGTGGACCGGCTCCCCCTGGGAGAGGGCTCTTTGAGGCTCCCACCAGGGGGACACAGCTGGGCCATTTGGTACAGGAGTCTGGTTGGAAAGAGCCCTGTGCTCAATAATACATTCTCCCCAAACGAGGACATCCATCAGGAGGCAGAGGCAGCGTGCGCCCCTGCCTGGGTCAGGCCGGGATGACATATCTGTCCCGGAGCCCCGCAGCTTCCCCAGCCCCTGGGGCCTTCTGAGAGAGAACAGCTCCGCCAGCCCTGACAGGCTCAGCTCCTCCGCCCAACAGCCTGAATATTCCATGGGCTTGAATAATGCAGGCCTCCCGCATCCCAGCAAACCAACTGGGGCTGGTGGGAAACTGCGGATAGAAAGCCTGGGGGGCTCCCGATTTGTTTCCTTGACCATTTTTGAGCAGAGGAGGTTCCTGCAGGGCTGGGGACCAGGCCTGCTCCACGGGGGGGTTGGGGGCCGCGGGGGGTGAGGCACCGCTCCAACTCCCAGCCGCTGTGCTGTGGGAAGCAGCTGAGCTAGAGGGGAAAGGGGGGTGAAGTCAGGCCAGTTCAGGTTCTGATCCGGACTCCCCAGCTTACTACGGTGGCCCCTATGCAAGTCACCTGACTTTCCAAATCTGTGCATGGAAGCTGTTGCCTTGGAACCCTGCGTGAGGCTGGATGGAGAAGGGAGCGTGCCACCCGGAACGTTCGCCCTGAGTTAATCCCCTTTCCTCCATCACCATTGCCGACGTCTCCACCATCTTCGTCATCCCCACGCCACAGTGATGGGCTTTGGTCCCAGGCGCCAAGAGCCACGCTTCTGCCTTGCTTTCACCATACCCCGTGTTCCATGGAACTTTTCCTGACTGCTTCAGAGGATGTGGCCAACCAGTTTGGATGTTGGGAAGGAGGAACTTCACAGAAGACAGATAAAATACCTAACCCTGGGGGCACCTGGGTGGCGCAGTCGTTAAGCGTCTGCCTTCGGCTCAGGGCATGATCCTGGCATTCCGGGATCGAGCCCCACATCAGGCTCCTCCACTAGGAGCCTGCTTCTTCCTCTCCCACTCCCCTGCTTGTGTTCCCTCTCTTGCTGGCTGTCTCTGTCAAATAAATAAATAAATAAATAAATAAATAAATAAATAAATATCTTTTTAAAAAATCTAACCCTGGGGCGCCTGGGGGGCTCAGTCGGTGAAGCGTCTGCCTTCAGCTCAGGTCATGATCCCGGGGTCCTGGAATCGAGTCCCGCATCAGACTCCCTGCTCAACGAGGAGTCTGTGTCTCCCTCCACCCTTCCCCCCGCTTGTGATCTTTCTCTCTCTCTCTCTCTCTCAATTAAATGAATAAAATCTTTAAAAAATATAATGTCTAGTCTTGGAAGGTAAAAGAAAAAATGAAGAGTCCTCAAACCATGCAGGTAAAGCTGTCTTTCTAAAAATCCTTGTTTTACAAATGCAAAAAAAAGGGGGGGCGGGACATGCTCATTCCAACAATTCAAACAGTAAATGCCTATTTAACAACCTAACTGACATCCTCTCCCTCCCCAGTCCAATCCCACAAGATAACCAATGTTAACCAAGTGAGTTAATATAAATTAATCTCTATTTCCACAGTTACTCTGTGTGGGTCTGCGAGTAACCGAGTACCACAAACCGAGTGGCTTAAGCAGAAACGTGTTGCCTCGAGATTATCCGACCTCGCTGGAAGTCGGGCATCAGGGTGCCTGCGGGGCCGTGCTCCCTCGGAGATGCTGGAGAAGGCTGTGCTCCAGGCACCTCCCCGACTGCCTGTGACTCCTTGGCTCATGACAGCCTAACTCTGATCCTTGCCTTGTGTGCTCCTGTGTGTGTGTCTGTGTCCACACTCCCCCTTTTTATAAGGGCTCCAGTCATATTGGATTGGGGCCACCCTACTCCAGGATGACATCCTCGCTAATTCCATCTACAACAACCTTATGTCCAAGTAAAGTTTCAGTCTGAGGTACTGGGGGTTAAGACTTCAATGTCTAAATTGTGGGGGGGGGGGACACAAGTCAACCCATAACCGTTTGCAACTTTCTTTCTTCACTTGCGTATTTATCATAAAAATCTCTCCAGGTCAGTATAATTCCCTCAACTCATTCTTTGAAACAAAAAACAAAAAACCACACACATACACACACATACACAAAACAGCTTTATTGAGATCTAATTCACACACCATATGACCGATCCTTCTAAAGACTATGATTCAGTGGCTTTCGTGCCCTCGCAAACGTGGGCAACCGTCATCACAATGCATCTTAGAACATCATCATCACCTCAGAGAGAAACCCCATACTGTTCACCCCCTTGCCATTTACCCCTAATCCCCCCAACCGCCCCACCTCCCACCAACCACTAACCTGTCTTTTGTCTCTATCAATTTTCCCATTCTGGGCATGTCATATAAAGGGAGCCACGTGACATGTGGTCTTCTGTGGCCGGATGCTTTCACTGGGCAGCATGTGCTCAAGGGGCATCCGTGTGATCGCAGGTGCAGTGCTTCCTTCCTCTCAGCGGGATAACATTCCACTGTACGGCCGGACCACATCTGGTCTACCCCGTCATTAGTTAATGGACGCTTGGGTTGTTTCCACCTTTGGGCTCTTACAAAATGATGATGCAATAAAAGTCCACGTGAATAAACATCTGTATGAAGGTTTTTGCGCAGACAAATGCTTTCATTCCTCTTGGCACACGTACACAAGTGGAATTGCTAGGTCATACGGTAACTTTGTGTTTAATCATTTGAGAAACTGTCAGACTATTTTTTTAAGATTTTAGTTTTAGGGGCGTCTGGGTGGCTCAGTCGGTTAAGCGTCTGACTTTAGCTCAGGTCATGATCTTGAGGTCCTGGGATCAAGCCTTGCGTCGGACTCCCTGCTCAGTGGGGAGTCTGCTTCTCTCTCTCTCGCTCTGCCCCTCCCCCTGCTCATGCTCTCTCTCTCTCACTCTCTCTCCCAAGTAAATAAATAAACTCTTAAAAAAAAAAAGATTTTATTTTTAAGTCATCTCCACACCCAACTTGGGGCCTGAACTCACAACCCCGAGATCAAGAGTCACCTGCTCCACTGATTGAGCCAGCCAGGCACCCCTGCCAGAATTTTTAAGTGCAGCTGCACCGTTTTTTATTCCCTACAGCTGCATAGGATGGTCCTGGTCTTTCTATATCCTCATCATCACTCGTTATTGTCTGACATTTTAATCTAGCCATTTTAGTGGGTGTAAAGTGGTATCTCATCGTGGTTTTATTGGCATGTCCCTAATGACTAATGATGTTGAGCCTCTTTTCAGCTGCTTTTTGGCCATTTGTATATCTTCTTCAGAGAAATGTCTACTCAAGTCTTTTGCCTGCTTCTAAACTGGATTATCTGTCTTTATATAGTTCTTTATATATCGTAGATACAATTCCCTTATCAGATAGATAATTTGCAAATATTTGCTCCCATTCCGAGGTGGGTTGGCTTTTCACTTGATTGATAATGTCCTTTGAAGCACAAGAATTTTTAATTTTGATTAAGAACAAATGATTTAGTCTTTTGTTGCTCATGCTTTTGGTGTCGTACCGAAGAATCCATTGCCAAAACTGAGGTCATGAGGGTTTACCCTTGTGTTTTCTTTTAAGAGTTTTATGGGTTTGGTTTGCTTTGCTTTGCTTTAGTTCATGGAGCCATTTTGAGTTAATTTTTGTATATGGTGTGAGGTAAGGGTCCAACTTCATTCTTTTGCGTGTGGCCATCCTGTTGTCGCAGCACCATTTGTTAAAAAGACCATCCATTCCCCCACTGGATGGTCTTGGCACCTTTGTGAAAAATCAGTTCCCCATAGACACGTGGGGTTATTTCTACACTCTCAATTCTACTCCACTGATCTACATGTCTATCCTCGTGTCCATACCACACAGTCTTCATTACTGTTGCTCTGCAGTAAGTTTAGAAAGCAGGAATATGAGTCTTCCAGGTTTGTTTCTCTTTCTCAAAATTATTTTAGCCATTCTGGTCCTTTGCAATTCCATGTGAATTTTAGAATCATCTTGGCAATTTCTACAAAGAAGTCAGCTGGGATTCTGATATGGATGACACTAAATCTGTAGATAATTTAGGGAGAATTGTCATCTTAACAATAATAAATCTTGAAGTCTACAAATACGGGATGTTTTTCCACTTGTTTAGGTCTTTAATTTTTTCAACAATGGTTTGTAGTTTTCAGAGGATAAGTTGTGTGCTTTTTTTAAAAAAAAGTTTATTCCTACATGTTTTATTCTTTTTGGTGTTATCATACATGGAATATTTCAGATTTTTTTCAAATATTTTGGAAAAAATCGTTTTGTCCCCATTGTGAATGTGGTTTTTCTGTTTCCATTTATGACTATCGCTAATACAAAGAAAGGTTATTTTTGTTGTTTATTTATCTAGTAACCAGCCACCTTAGCTTTCTTTGTTGAATTGCTTGAATTTTTTAGACACATTATTATATAACCACCAAATAAAGACAATATTATCACTTCTTTTCACGTACTTCGATTGCCTCTGTTCATTTGCCTTTCCAATTGTCTTAGAACAGTGTTGAATAACTGTTGTGATAACAGGCACCTTCTCTTGGTCCTAATTTGAATGGCAGTGGCTTTAGAATTTCTGTTTACTGTTCAATTTTGGGTAAAAGGGCTTCACATGTCTAAGTACTTTTCTTATATTCCATTTTACTTAGGAGAGTATAGTAGTTAGAAGTGCACATTCTGGAGTCAGACGATGGCAGTCTGAATCATAAGTTCCTTACTAGATTTGTGACCTTACTCAATCTTTCTGTTTCCTTATCTGTAAAGCAGGGCTAATAATAGTACTGACCTGTATTACAGGGTTGTCATGATGACTGCATTATTCCTCTGACTTCTAGGCTGTCAAATGAGAAGTCTGATTTTAGTCTAGATTCCCTTAGTGAGTTAACTTTATTCGTCTGTCTGCAATTTTGAAGGCTTTAAAAAAGTTTTCCCCGGAATTTAGGGATTTCACCAGGCTAATTAAGCTAGGTGGTGGGTAGTGAGGGTTCCTCTATTGTTACTCTTGTTACCTCATGTATTTTCACAAATACGCTTTTGTTGGCCTCACTATTCAACTAAGCAGACATTTTACAAAGAATGTGGTTTATGAGGGCACAGGGGTTTGCCATGACAGGGAGTTAGAAAAGCAGGCAGGTGTTGGGGACCATGTGGGACCAGGGGGCAGCGTACCCAGGGTGGGAGTGATAGGAGGGGTCCACCCAGGTGTGTTGTTTGTAGGGAATTCCAAACATAATTGAACAGACGAAAAGTCAGTCTAATGTTCAGTATCACCATGTGTCTGCAAGTCTATACAGTGTCAGTGATAAGGACCCCTCCCTGGAAAAAAAAACCCTGCGTTGGTGTGAGTCCTAAACAATTGTTGTAGTAACTGTTTTTAATGACATACGTGCAAGGTCAGGTCAGCCCATTCTATTCCTTGCCCTTCCCTAAATGTTGAAGTCTACATGGAAATAAATTCCATTGGCCCTGGAAGGACATAGATTCAGGAATTCCCCACACAGAGCTACTGGTCTCCTCTCTGTCCCCAGCCACAGGGACATACCCCAGGCCTCCTGTATCCAGTTCCTGGCATCCCACCTCCCTTCCCCAGGCACCCCCTACATGGCACATATGACACCTGGACTGACCTTGGCGTGACCCTGATGCAGACCACCCCACTCCTCCCACTTCCCATCCACACGGCTACGTCATGCACGAAGCATCAATTCCCAGTGCTGTCTAGGAAACCTAGCCATCCTGGAAAGCCCACCTTTGGGCTGTCCCCTCCAGGAAGCAGGCAATGGCTCTTTCCTCAGGGGTCCCACACCTTGCTCCACAAAACAGGAGACTGGCCATTGCCTGGGTCATCTTTGCACCTGGCACCTGGACACCCTCTGGCTGGCACTCAGCATTTGTTGAGGGTAAATGAGAGGTGCTGGAATCGATCATTCCAGGGCAGGATTTCCTATTCCGAGGAGGCCCCCCAGGAGGAAGTCCCAGTGGTTCTGCCTGACTCGGGCTACACACTAGGCTCCTTCCTGGACCCCAGGGCCAGAGCTGGGTTCAGTGGCCCAGTGAGCACAGGCTGCCCACCCTCCACGGAGAGCCTGTTCATGACGGCACCCTTTTCCTAGACCCTATCATAATACTAAGCATTAATATTTTTTCTCCATTTTAATCCCCCCAATAAATCTATAAATTCAACACAATTCTAATCAAAACCTGATCAAGATTTTAATAAGATTTGACAAGCTGATTCTAATATTCAGACGGAAGAGTAAATGTTCAAGAATAGCCAAGACAGCTTGAAAAAAGAAAAAACAAAGAGGGGAATTTTGCCCGACAAGATGTCAAAGCATATTATAAAGTAATTTTAATAAATATAATGTGATATTAGCACATGAATAGATAAATAGATCCTTGGAACAAAAATAGAAGATAAAAAAAATAGACCATGTATATACTGGAATTCAGTATGTGAACAAAGGTGGCATTTCAAATCACTGGGGAAAATGTGGATTGTTCAATAAATATTGGAACCATTTACTACCTGGAAAAAAATAAAATAAAATTCTGTCTTCATGCCGTTAACAAAAACTAATGGAATAAAGACATACATTTTTTTTTAAGAACATTACAGGAGTAATAGAGGAAGGCTTAAGAGGACATATTTATGACCTTGAGGAATCTAAAGCAAGATTTAAAGAAAAGCAAAGTTCACAAATTTTACTATAGATCTTAAACATCTCTATGAAGAAAGATAACGTAAAGTTAAAAGAGAAGTAGCAGGTAAGGCGAAAATATTCACACCATATATAACACACTAAGGAATAGTATCCAAAACATATCAAGAATTCCTAATAAAATAAGAATTCTTCTAATAAGAAGAGGATCTGAACAAACAAGATGCAGAACAGAAACTATGAAGGGTTAAGACACGTATTAACGGATGCTCAACTTATTAGTTTAAAAAAGGGAAATGTAAATTAATTCGACATATTTTTTCCCCATCAATTGGCAAAAATTTAAATGTGTCAACATTGAGGTTTGGAGAGCATGTAGGGAAATAGTTCGCTCATTCACTGCTGGTGAGGTTGCAAATGGGTAAAGTCACTTTGGAGACCGATTTGGCAATAGCTATTCAAATTTAATATGCAGCTTGCCTGCTGGTTTTTCTTCTTGCTTATTCAGACCAAAAGCCGTTAGAAGAGGCTGAGGGGGTAGACGCGCCCCCACCCCGGAAGGAGGAAGGGAGTGGGCAGCCCAGCATGGGCGTGGGAGTCCAGATGGGCCCGAGCTGGGCAAGGCTTTCCTTGCTGAGGGCCAATGACGCGGGGATCAATGGCCATAGTGGGCTGAGGGGGTGTCCGGGCAACCTAGCAGGTGTTTATCTCTTGATTCCTTGAGGAATAAGTCAGCTTTGTGATTTGGGGCAAAATCCTGTAACTCAGCTTCAATTTTCTTGCTGGAAATGTGGAAACAAAACCAGAATCGGACTGGACAATCTTCTGCAGCTACATGGAGAGAAGCTAAAGCCCCGGTCTCCGCTGGGGAGGGCGGGGGGCGGGGAGACTTGTTCCCACCTGGACCCCTGGACCACAGAGGCTCCTTCCTACTCCTCAGAGACCCAGTCCGTGCTGCGTCCTCTTTCCCCCAGGAAAGCCCTGGGACGCAGGTGGACCAGGAGAAATCGGACATGGTTCCAGCTTCAGTCTGGTCGGGGCAGCAGACATAGAAACAACCATGACACAGTGGGGCACGTGATTTGGGAACCTCTGGCAGGGGGCAGGTGGGAGAGAAGAGAAGACCCACAGCTGCTCAGGGTCTGAAGAGCAGAACCACTAGACTCGGCTGGGAGGCAGGGCCTCCTGTCCAGCTCATCCCTGGTGCCCAGCACAAAGTGAGGAATGGCTCTGGCTGCCGTCCCCGGGCTCCCAGCTCTGTGCGAAGCCGTCCCCGTAATGCATCCGGTGTAATCCGTAAAGCAGATCGCAAAACCGGGCTATTAGAGCTGAGGCTCGGAGAGGCCAACTCACCTGCCCGGGCAGCTCTGAGGTGATCACGGGCCATCCTGCTTGGTCACACGCACGGCTTCCCCGCAGCCAGGCCGTCCTGGCCGGGGCCGGCACCTGTCCACCACCGGGGCTCCCGCGCCGCCGAGGAGGCTCTGAGCAACACCTCCGTTCATCGAAGGTTTACACTTTTTTATTAAAAATGTCACAGGAAGTCCACTCGAACGCTCGAAGCCACTTCCAAGCAAGGGTGCGTTTGATATTAATTAAGGCAAAAGATGACAGACTCCAGGAGAAGGAGTAATTTTCTGCTCTTGGAGAAGTGACCTTTCGGGAGCGCTTGTTCTTCGGCTCTGGTTGGTCATTACCAGAAATTACTGAGCGTTCGCAGGAAGGCTGGGGTTGCCAGCTCTGTTGGCAGAGTTAGGCCTCCTGGTCCACGGAGGGGCCGCGTGCCCGGCGACCCTTGGCAGAGGGTGGACTCCACCCGGCCCAGCCAGATGATGTCCTTGGGAACAAACAATGAAGTTGGCTTGGAATGCCACTCTCTGTCCCCCTGGGGTCCCTGCTGCCACCTCAGGGACCAGTCCTCCCCCAGCACCTCGGCCTCCCTCCCACCTCATCTCAGACCCTCGGCCCCTGCCTCACCCGACCTTCCTCACCCTCCCCCAAAAAGCAGCTCCGGTGCACGCCTCCTGCCCTCCGGCACCCTCCGCCCTTGCAGTCTGGGGCTCAGCCAGACACTCCACCTGTCTAGCACACCCCCCCACCTTTCAAGTGTTCCCCTGCCACCTCACCCCCGAGAGAGCTCCTCCTGACCCCGTGCTCCTTTCCTCCAAACCCCAAACTGCAGCTGGGGTTTTGCAAGTGGATTAAACTGCTCGCTGCACGCGTGCACCGAAGCAGCCGACGGTGGCCACAGGGAAGGGCGTGATCGTTCTAGTGGGTTCACTTCAAATCCACGCACACTGCCTGGCCCGCTCCCCTGGAGCTCCTCCCCGGGTGGCCCGGCTCTGCCTCCCGCACATCCACTGTGTCTCCCCTTTCCTCCTCTCCCCAGATGTTTGCTCCTGCTCCCTGAAACCCCCGGCCCAAGTACCATTTTGGACCCCGTGCTGCAGGATCAGGATAAGGGCGGCTACCCAGACGGCTCAGGGACCCACAGCCCCATCTCCAGGGCCTGTCCCACAGGCGCACGTCTCTATCTGCCACCCCACCTCTGACGCCCCGTCCATCCGCCTCCACTCGGCTTGGCTGCCCGCCAGGCATCTTGAACATAACTGGGCCCAAATGCGACTCCTGACCCCCTCCTCCCAGCTCTGCCTTCTCCCCATCCCAGGAAATGGCTTCCACGCCACCCACCCAGCGGCCAAGCTGAAACCTGATGCAACCGGATTCCCTGCTTTCCCTCACAGACGGTTCATCACCTTCGTGCCCCAGGCCGCTCGCTCCCCACCCCATAAGGCCAGGATGGCCTTTCTATCCTTGAGCCACCCCCCAGCCCGGTTCCTTCCCACCCTGAGGGGCCTGCCCGCTCCAGCCCCCTGCCAACCTACCAACCTGCTCTCTGTTCCTTTAGGTACTTCTCATCCTCTGGAGCCATCTTACCGATTACTGATTGGTTGCAGGATTCTCCCTCTGGATGGGAGCCCCCATGAGGGCCCGGGACTGCGGCCCCTGCCCTCCCTGATGCAGGACCCACGTGGTGCAGGGGCTCCCCGGGCTGGGAGAGGAATCGGCCCAGCCCGGCCGGGTGGGAGCCCTGTCCCCCGGTCCGCAACCAGCCCGCCTCTCTGAGCCCTGTTTCCTCATCCACACGTTGGCCAGCCCCTCCTGTGTCCCACCTGTCTCGGGGCGACGCTGACGTCAGATGGGACCGCGAGTCTCCACGGTGTGTGCTGTGAACCTTCCATAAAGATCCAGCCTCACGCTGGCCTCACTCGGCTGAGCTGCGCACTGACAGCCGAGACATGCCTGACTGACACCCCGTCCGTGCTCTGTGGGACCATTCCTTTCCAGAAACATCCCTTCGTCCTGTGGCTTGAGCTTCCTTCCCCGGTCCCCGAGCTCTCTGGGCACACCATCAATTTCAGTCCCGTGGACTACTTAGGTAATAAACGCTGAACCTCTTGTCTCTAATGGAGAGTAAGCGTCTTCAGGATTATGATTTCTTTCTGCAAGATGAATAGCTAACGGAAAAGTAATACCGCATAATAGAATATAGCCAAGGAAGGCAGTGTTTTAATAGAGTTGGATGCAGCATGTGGGTGGTGACAAATAGTTTCGTTTGTTTTTAAAGAAGAAAGAGAGGTGAGAACTTCATCCTGCCGGTGGGACTTCGGAGGCAGACGCCGGGCGCGCGCAGCCCTGGAGGGAGCTCTGACGCTGGTCACGATGGGCTGGAAGGAGACCGGGAGCAGAGTCCCAGGGCCGGGGGCAAGTCACAGCTTCATCCTCCCATCAAATGGGAGGGAACGGATTTGACCTCCGAGGGCTCAGTTTCCACCTCCAGAAAATGGGGTAATAAAATCTACCTTCCTCTTGGCGTAGAGATTTAGCATTGTCCTTCCAGGGCATGGGGGAGGAGGGAGCCTTGCAACGTGAGGGAGGCACGAGAAAAGGCTTCCAGTCATGAGCACTGGGGAGACGGCGAGAGCCACGCCATCGTCAGTGTCCCTGGGTGAGGAAACGAACGGCCTTCAGGGCAGGGCCCCGGGGTGTGCAGGGCCCAGGGTGCAGAAACGCGGCCGTGGCAACGCTGAATCGGACACGTCTCTGACTTTGAGGTGTTCGCAGTTTGGTGGCGGAGACAGACACCAACGCAAATCATCAAAGGCCGCTGAGAGGGCCAACGGAAGAGGCAGCGGGAAGGACCTACCGGTTTTGAAGAGGTGCCATCTGGACGACATCCTGCAGGGCAAGGATCTCCGTTGTCAAGGATGGCAAGATGCTCCTCGGTCATCGCAGTCTGCGGTCGCGGGGGCTGCCGCGAAGCCACCAGGAGTTGCTTGGACCCAGGGCAGGCCACTTGGAGGGAAGCCCCGCTTGGCCACTGACTGTGGCCCCATGGGGTCTAGTTCCTTGTCTGGAGAATGCAGGTAATCACCCTTTGTGTGTCTTGTGGGGCTCTGCAGCCAGCCTCCCTGGGTCCGCGGCACACAGGCACACATGTAACGCGTTGGCACAAACACGTTCTCATGCGCGTGCACGCACACACAGGCACTCACCTCATTAGGCCTCAGCTTCCTTGGCTGTCGAGCAAGCCTGGAGCCCCTGAGGTGGGTGTAAGTGCTCCTACATGGGCTGGCACTTGGTCATCGGATTAATTCTTCCTCCCGTCTCCGCTGCTCACCGAGGGGATCCAGGCAGCCTCGGAGGGAGACCATAAACCAGCCCCCCACTGCCCAGGTCCCGGGGGATAGTGGGAAGCACGCTTGCTCTCCCAGGGGGAGGGCTCGGGTCCACCAGGTACAGGGGGATACGGCAGGGGGGGGATGTCACCAGGTGGGTGGTGGGCGTGCAGAATCAGAAAGGAGGGATTTATTAGGTACAGGGTGGCGGAATGGACACTCCAGGGCATTCTAGGCCAGAGGGGGAGGCGGGGCGGGGGCGCTGGAGGAGGCCATCTGTGAGGTGGTGGGGTGCCCTCCCTCCCTGGCTGGCCGGGAGTGCTGGGGTATCAGGCAGGTAAGCGCTCAGTGCCAGCTCCTCCCCTTTCCCCGGGAGACCAGCCTGTCTTGCTATTGGCTGAGGTTTTTAAATTGCCTTAAAAACCCTATCCTTGTTCCTTTGTGTGGTCCACCAGCCTCCCCGCATTTCATCTGAAAAGCAAAAAAAGCACCACTTGGACCTGACGCACTACGGCAGATTTGTCTGCGGTTCTTTCTGTACTTTTATAAGAGAAATGAAACAGTAATTTGTCCATCTCTCTGTGCAGCCCAGCAGCTGATTTCCCGGCGGCCATGGGCCCCAGGTGCCCCTGCAAGAGCTTTCTGCCGTCTCACTGAGACTGGTCCTCGTGGGCAGGACGGGGACCCGGACGCACAGCGCAGAGTAGCAGGGCAGGACTCCAGGCCAGTCGGCGGACAGAGCCGGGCACGCAGGTGCTCGCCTGTGCGGAGGCACAAGCACACGCATCGTGGCTCCGTGTCCACCCGGCACACGGTGTGCCGTGCGAACTGCGAGTCCGTACGGACACCTGAGCTTCCCGCACCATGTGGCCCACTTTAGCCTGGCGCCCTCTCCCTCGGCTGTAACTTGTTTCTCCAACACAGAGAAACCAGCTCTTACGAGCTGCCACCTGGTGACTCGTAATCCAGCGCTCGTGGCTCTAGAGCGTGGTTTCAGAGCTGCCCACCTGCCCCAGGTGTGGCTCCTTCCCCTGCGGCCTTGTGGTCCCCACCAAGACATCGCCATCCCGAGGTGCCCCCCACCCCCTCCAGGACAGTCACGTTATTCACCTGTAATCCAGTGTGGCTCATGGCTGGGGTGTTTAGTCCGTACGGGGCTCCCCCCATCCTGGTGTATTTGGTCTATCTGGGGGGCTGTGTGAAGGGTTAGGAAAGGGCGCACAGGTGCCGCGTCAGCCCTGGACGGAAGGACACACTCAGAGCCCCGCCGGCCCTCCCGCCGCGGGTGTGTTGCCGGTGCACAAATGAGCAGATGCGTGTGTGCGTCCTTCGATCTCCCTCTTTCTTACAGGATCACGTGCTGTAGAACTCGCTGGCGTTCTGCTGTTTGCACTTAACGTAAGTCCTGGAAATCACGCCACATCAGTTCACAGAGCTCTTGCCCTGCTTCTTTAGGGCTGCGTGATGCTCCATGGTGGGCGGTACCGGACTTTACTCAGCCCCTCTCCCATCTGTGAACTTCTGGGTGCTTTCACATATTTTGCGACTACAACGTCAGAACGAGTTGCCTTGTGTATCTATTTCTGCATTTTTGCAGGTGTATCTTCAGAAGCGGGACTGCCATGTATCGAAAGGTAAGGGTACGTGTGTATGTGTGGTTCTGCTTGGAGTCGGCGAGTTTCCCTCCAAAAGCTCTGTACTAATGTGCACGACAGCCCAGATGCAGCGTGCGTGGGGGCCCCACAGCCTCGCCAACAGAGCGTGTGGTCCCGTTTTAATTTTTATTTGTCTGATAGAACAGAAATGGTGCTTTGCTGTTGCTATGATTGCATTTCTGAACGATGAGTGGGTTGGGATGCTTTTTTCCAGGTTGGATGACTTTATGTGTGTAAACTGTGTATTCATCTTTTCCCCATTTCCTTTCAAGTTTTTGGTCCTTTGTCTCTCAATTTTTAAGAGTTCTTTATTTAATAGAGATACTAGTCCTTTGTCCACAGCAAATGCTGTAGATGTTTTCTCCCAGTATATTGACTTTTGGCTTTATTTTTTTAAAAGATTTATTTATTTATGTTAGGAGGGGAGAAGGGAGAGGGAGCACACAAGCAGGTGGGAAGGGGCAGAGGGAAAGAGAGAATCTCAGGCGACTCCACAGAGTGTAGCCCAACTCAGGGCTCCTTCTCTGGACCCTGAGATCACGACCTGAACCGAAACCAAGAGTCAGACGCTTCACCAGCTGAGCCACCCAGGCTCCCTTTGACTTTGTTCATCATGGTGGAGTTTTCTGCCAGGTGGTTAAAGGGAAACGAATGTCATCCGATCTATCCATCTTGAATGCCCCTGGGCTTTGAGGGACAGTTCCAGCCCCTCCTCTCGTGCGTGCAGTCCTTCACCGCGGACCCCAGGGCGGGCAGGGCCAAAAAGGGGAAGGTGGAAGCTTTGCTGGAAAAGGAAGACAGGGCAGATTCACTGTGACCTTGAAAAGATTATGAAGGGACTCACACCGTAGCTCCCCAAACACTTTAGATTTGGGGAGATTTGCCAAAAGTGAGTGAAACACCCATGCCTTATGAAGACCTCGCTGTGTTTCCTGGTGAGACATGATCTCGAGAGTCCAGTGTCCCTCCCACACATACATTTGGGGGTTCAGGTTCATGCTAGTGCTTTTCCGCCCTCCTTGGCGTCTCTCCTGTTCTACAGACCGAGCAACCCAAGTTCAGTTAAAGACCTTTCCTCGATCAAAGAGGCAGTGGTGGAAGAGGGGGTCTGAGGCAACCCCCAGCTCTGCCCTCCCTCCCCCTGCCCACATCCACTGCTGCAGACACCCGAGCACCTCCCGGCCCCAGCCTGGTCCCCCCAGTGCACCGTAGGGCCCCACAGGGACCTCACAGAGGCTCAGAGCCTCCCTCCCCGGAGAAAAGCCAAACTTCCCTGGTATGGAAAGCTCTGTGAGAGGGCTTGGGTTCCCTTGGGGGGACCCTTCCTCCACTTCACCCAGCCCCTGGATCAGCCCCCCAGCCCCAGAACAGCTAGGCACCACCCACCTTCCTGCCCGCTGTCTACCACCCCCCACGTGGTCACTGAGCCCTCTGATGTGCCCAGACCAGCCCTGATCCCATCCAGAGTGGGGGTCTGGGCCTCTGTAAACACTGAGCAAACTGTAGATCAAATAAAATCCGTGAGGCGATCTCTGGTGGAGCGGAGTCGGGGTGGGAAAGAGGGAACACGCGCAGGGTGGTGCAGGAGGGCTGAGGGGGTTGCCAAGGAGGCCGAGAGGAGAGACAGCGGGAGGGCAGGGGCAGGTCCCGCACGGGTGGTGGAGATCTGAAGGAAGAAAAACGCAAGGCCAAAGTCATCTTTCCTGCAGGTTCCTGTAGGACACAACTGCTTATTTTAACACCAAGCCCCACAAAGGGCTCAGACATCAGGTGCGCTCAGATGTAACCCAGGTTTGCAGCCTGCGGGGATATTTCGGGGAACAGCAGATGCTGCTCCGCGCCCCGGCTTTTCCTCTCCGTGGCGTCCGTGCAGGTGGCGCCTGCGAGCCCACGAGCTCCCGAGGACTTGCAGCTCACCGGAGCTCTGTAAACTGAGGCACATTTTTGTCTCCCAACCACATCTCTGGGAAGTGATCCATCCTTCTTCCAAGTCTGTAATCACCCCGTGAGCTTCCGCCCCTGCATGCCAGCCGCCTGCACGGGCAGTGGGATCACTGGGAACAGAGCGTGAAGTCAGAGTCACCCTTCTCACCATTTCTAACAAGACCATTTTTGTTGTTATGCACACTTTCAAGCCCTCTCGCTGAGCTAACTGGCTCGGACTTCCTTTTACTTTGGCCTTTTGTGGACACCTACTATGTGCAAGGAACAGCAGACGGTGCTGCTGGGAGGACCTGGGATCGCCACTGCAAGAAGTCAGCATGCAACGCGCAGGGGCAGCCCAGGTCTCCGCCCGAGGGTTTAAGCTCAGAGAAGCGGGTGGGGAGGGCGGGGAGGGCCAGAGGGCAGGGCGCGGAAGAGGCAGGATGCTGGCTCCTTGCCCATCCTTGGTGTCGCGGGATACACAGATGCAAGGTACATGCAGTTTTGACATATTTGACATATTGGTTCTTTGAGTTGAGTACATCCATACTGAGAAGCCTTTATTTCTACAAAACAACAGCAGCAACGAAGCCTGCCCCTCGGGTCAGGTTCTTGGGCAGGTCCGGGAAGGTGCCTGCTCCCAAGGGTGTGGGATGCAGGGGCGCCTGGGTGGCACAGCGGTTAAGCGTCTGCCTTCGGCTCAGGGCGTGATCCCGGCGTTGTGGGATCGAGCCCCACATCAGGCTCCTCCGCTATGAGCCTGCTTCTTCCTCTCCCACTCCCCCTGCTTGTGTTCTCTCTCTCTCTGGCTGTCTCTCTCTCTGTCAAATAAATAAATAAAATCTTAAAAAAAAAAAAAAAAGAGTGTGGTATGCAAGCACTGGGCTCTGTTTCCCCGGGTAGCCTCCTGGCAGCGGTTCGTCCCAGGGGGGCGCTGCCACCAGGGGGCGCTGCCGGAGCAGGGGGGTGTGGTCACACAGGCAGGAGCCCCCATGAAGGCTTGCGGGGAGTTGACCTTGAGCGCTGGGGGGTTTTGATGAGAGTGGAAAGGGAGGCTTGGTTTATCTTGTTTGGGGGGCAAAGGAGGGCTTTGTGGGCCCTCTCTGCTGTGAGTCGTCCATTCTGGGGGGCTGCCCACGGGGGCGGTGTGGAGGAGGGGGGCGCAGGGCTCCCACGGCGCCCGCCCTCTAGTCAGGGCCATTCGGCCATGTCCTCTGCGGTTGGCCCATCTGTGGGTTCGTCTGAAGGATGCAGCCCAGCAGGTGACACGTTGGTTCTTCACTCACATTGTACTTGTGCAAGTTTGCAGAAATTACTTTTTAAAATGTGCGGATGCAACCATTGAAGCCTGAAGTCTACGTAACCGAGGGGCTAGAATCTTGAGATGATTTAACAAACGCACGTACTCGTATTATCCTAACTGCGTGCAGTATTTGGGCTTCATTTTTCTACTTCCTCAGCTTGTAATCTACTCCCCTTCCATCAGATACACAGCAATTCTCTTCTTCCAGGATCAGCTGTTTTATAATCATCCGTCTGACAGCAGGACTACATTCTTGTACTCATTTAATAACTATTTATCATCCTCTATCAGCCCATTTTCAGAAAGGAATAAGTTAAGTGCTCCAGAAATTGGAAAAAAAATTGAAATTTGACCTTTATTAACTGGGTTAATTGTCAAAATCTCTGCTTGTAAAAAAAATTAATGACCAAAAAGTGTAACTTTTAGAGTTTCAAAGATTAGGTTAATGTCCAAGGAAGTATAAACTTTGACCTTCTTGACACATGTCATAAGTAACATCTATCCTAATAAATTGCTACCTGTGGGCAATTATAAAATTTTCCCTGTATGCAATCACGCAATTTAATTGCTGCTGGAAATCCTGGCTTCCTTCGAGTTAGCCTGGAGAATTATCTGATGCCTACACGAGTCGTTTTGTATTTGTTTCAGGGAGATTGCTTGTTCACTTGGGTTTCTCGACACGGCAGTGTTCACGGACAAAGAGCCTGGCCTCTTCGACCAAAGGTGGCTTGTGCCGTAAACGACAGGACGGCCCCAGGAATGAGGTGGAAGCTGAGGACAGCTTCTATGCCTGACTCAGTCTATCACTGACCCTGGATCCCCTCCCCTCCTTGTTAGTTGTCCACTTAGGATAGGGTGACGCAGGTGTGGCCCTGTGATTTGTCCTGTTACTGGTAGACGGTCAAGTCAACCCCACACAGGGTCAACAGGTGGTTTCTTAAATGCCCTCATCTGGGGACGGGTGTCTGCCGACTGGTTTGGGGAAAAGTCACGAATCCCCGCGGTGTATGCTCTCCCAGGCCAGCCTTGTTAACATGTTTCTTTCTGCAAAGGACACAGGGATTTCACTGTCATTTACGGAGTCCCTCTAAAGCGGTGACGCTGGGTCCCCTCTTGGAATTGCAGCACCCATTCCAAACATCCCAGAATGTCGGAAAAACTGAGGATAACCCCCATTCCCGGAGGCTTGTTTTCAAAGCACTTAAGTGAAGGTGTGAAGAGAAATCAGAATTACATTCTCTATTGTTTGGTGACAAAAATGAACCTTTTTGGGGGAGGTAGGGGGTAAAAGACCGAGAAACAGCAAGCAGGTCACCTATGAAGTCGTATATGGTGGAATGTAAAGGCCTGGCCAGGTTCTTTTCTGTTAATAGAAAAAGGGAAGGCTGCCGCAGCCTCGGCCCAGGTCGTCCATGAGTTCCCCCCCCGCCCCCGCCATCGTCGGCAAGCACCACGTCGTGCGCTCTGCACCCCGGGCCCTGGTATCAAGTCACTGCTGGTCACTGACCCAAAGCGCATCAAGGAAGCAACACTGGGGCGAGTCCCTGTGGCACCAAGACCCTGAGGTGAACATCTGTCATCAGCTCAACATCACGACTGGACCTGCGCTTTGTCGTCTGTCGAACAGGCCCTTTGCCATCTGCCCCCGCCACCTGGGTGAGGTGGAGACAGCAGCAGGTCAAGTGTGTCTGGGTCCTTGTGGGGAAGCACTTGTACCTCGAGGGTCTTCAGTTAAAGCCCTGCTGTCCCGAGCCTCCGAGAAGAGGCCTGGGGGTGACCACTGTGTCTAACCCTTGGGGAAACCAAGGGCCCCGCGCCCCTCCTTCTTCACCCCGTGCCCCTCCCCTGGCCAAGTCAGGTTGAGTGGCGTTGAGTGAGTCTCTGAAGGAGACAGCCTCTTCCGTCACTGCGAAGTAAGAGCCAAAAGCCGAACATTACTGGGCTTCCAGCACCCCGAGGGCTCACCCCAGTTACTCAGCGAACCAGCCAGGCCCACTGCGTTCGACCCCTGGTGCCGAGCTGGTGGCTTTTTGTCGACGTCCCTGGCGCAGGCATCACCGGCTTCCACAGCACCCTGCCTGCCCATGCAGCCAAAATGCACGCGACCAGGCCACTGCGTGCACACCCCAAACCCGCTCGGCACCCCAAACCCGCTCGGCACCCCAAACTCGCTCGGCACCCCAGTGTTGTGAAAACAGCACTGCAAGGGCTTTTCTGTAAAACGCCACCTTTGTTGGAGCAGCCGGTACAGTGAGTAGCACCTGCTTCCAGGGAGGAGGAGGGGAGGCTGGTGACACGGGGCGGAGGCGATGAACGCGCCCTTCCAACGATCTGGCCTGATGCTCGCTACCCAGCGCGGAGTGGGGGAAGAACATCCCCGCCCCTTCTCCTGCTCCAGCGTCCCAAACAGCCATCCCAGTCCTTTTATTTTTATTTTTTATTTATTTATTTTAATGATTTTTTTATTATATTATGTTAGTCACCATACAGTACATCCCCGGTTTCCGATATAAAGTTCGATGATTCATTAGTTGCGTATAACACCCAGTGCACCATGCAATATGTGCCCTCCTTACTACCCATCACCCGTCTATCCCATTCCCCCACCCCCCTCCCCTCTGAGGCCCTCAGTTTGTTTCTCAGAGTCCATAGTCTTACTTTTTAAAGATTTTATTTATTTATTCGACAGAGATAGAGACAGCCAGCGAGAGAGGGAACACAAGCAGGGGGAGTGGGAGAGGAAGAAGCAGGCTCATAGCGGAGGAGCCCGATGTGGGGCTCGATCCCAGAACGCCGGGATCACGCCCTGAGCTGAAGGCAGACGCTTAACCGCTGTGCCACCCAGGCACCCCATCCCGGTCCTTTTAAAAACCCGAGGAGTGTTCCACCGCAATTTCCGGACTGTCATTACGCTGCAGTCTTCGTGGCGCGACACTTGATTCATTAGATGGCGTAAGCCCTAAGCTGCCGATTGTGACGACTGCCAGTGACCAAAATAAAACCCAACTTTTCCTGCACGTCTCGTATGAAAAAGCGGTTAAGTGTTTCGCTAGCTGCCGGTCAGGACTCACCTGGCAACACGATTTGGAGCCAGCTAGCGCGTTCTTTACAAATTGAGGGCTGCTGGGGTGGCCCTCATGTGTCCCGGGCCCCTACGTCCCGGGGAGGGTTTGTTCTGAGCTGCCTGCGAGATTTACTGGAGAACCTAAAGCCAAGAAGTTCCGACACGCCTCCTCCGGGACGGGTCTTCATACTTACAAACAGGCTCGTAGAAGAGGAGCTACTGTCAGTTTGGGAGATCTGCCGGGGCGCGCCTGGCGAGTGCGATCGTGACACACGGTACGGGTCTGCCTCCTGTGACCGCAGGGCTCACGGGAAGACTCGGCGTCCACGCAGCACCTCCTCCTTCAGGATGCGGAGCCTGGGGTCCTGCCATGGTGGAGTTCCCAGGCTCACCGCCACGACGCTCCAGTGACGCCGGCAGCGTTTTCCTGAGCACCTACTGTGTCCCGGGCTCCGTGCCAGAGTCCCACGGAACAGCTCCTCCTCCCTGTACCACCGGCGTCACTCCATTCCGCGGGAAGAACAAAATCAAGGCCTCGAACTTTAAGAAACCTGCCGTGGGGCCCAGACCACAGTGGAGAAAGGAGCGACCAAGACTCCACGTTAAGTCTGCCTGGTTTCAGAGGCCGTCCGTGTTTTTTGGACGAACGGTTTCGTTGGGTCTAAAATGTTGGTTGTAGGTTCAAATGCAAACGCACTTGAATGACGGAGCCTCATCAGCATTTATGCTGGCGGGGGCCTCTGTTCGTGGGTTTCTTTCCGGGAGAGCAAATGTCACGTGCATGAAAGGTGGACAGCGTGTGAGGACGGGAGCTCCGGGGGTGGGGGGGTCCCGGCACACTCTGGGAAGGGAGGAACAGGGCACCGGACAAGCCTCCCCGGGGGGCATGTGGGCCCCGAGAGCCCTACCCGGTCGGGCACTCCGATTTCAGCAGCCCTGGCCAGCCTAGAAGTAGCTTCCCTGGAACCATGCGCTGGTAAGACAGGAAAGGATGCTTTGAGGTTCAAGCCACAACACGGTCCTCTTCTACCGGAACACTCTGGAAGGGTCGGGGTACAAGAGGAAACAAGGGATGAGATTCCACACCAACGTGGTTCCGGGAGGGAGGAGGCGTCCCCTCAGTGGGGGAGCCGTGCAGAGCACGCCCGAGGTGCCAGTACCTACGCTGGACGCCAGGGACGCGAGTCTGAGCCAGCACGGCCATGGAGCGCCACCTGCAGTGGCACACCCGCGCGCACGTGCCAGGAGCAGGGCTGCAGCGGGGCCTAGGCCGTGCCTGGGGGGCTCTCCGTGGCCTGGAACCGAAGATGCAAGTTTTGACAGAGTGCTATACCCACACGCAGCTGTACGCATGCACGCATGTGTCCGTGTCTCTGTGCACGTTTGCACAGACTACCCTGAACAGCCTCCCGTCCAGAAGCATTAAGAAAAAAGTAAACTTGAAACTGATTTGAGAGAAAGGTCTAAAACGTATGCGCGCACACACTCACACAGGTATGTGTGAGTCGGAGCTGATGACTGTGACAATCTGCATGAACGTTCCCAACTCCACAAATCACGCTCTGAGTCCACGAAGACTCCTCTGCCTTCCTGTCCTGCTTCTGCAGGAGACACCCGCCGCACTTGGGGCTATCGCTACATTCTTTCACCTAAAGAAGCTTATTCATTACAAGTTGGTAAAACCCCCTGGGGGCTCTTTCAGTCCCTGCATGATCCCTTCTCCCCTGAGGCATGGACTTCCTGGCTCTCCCTGCCCCCACTGCGGGGTGCACAAACGGACCCAACAGCCCGTCGGCGGTCCTTCCCCCAGCATCTCTCCCCCCAGTACTACAGCACGCGGTCTACCCCTCCAATGCCGTGGTGTGGTCTGCCCGGGATTCTTCGTTCAAGGGCCCAGCCCGCCACCCTGAGGGCAGCAAGGGTTCTGGGAATCTTGAATTACTCACAGAAGCTGCCATTGCACCAGGAACACAACTCCCGCTAAGTCCAGCTCAGAAGTTCCTCAAGTCAATGGACAGAGGCAAGCTGCGTGTCTGCAGAGCAGGGATCATTTTTGCTACGCAAATTCCCACGAACATTTTCTGCCTCCTGAGAATGGCTCAGACTTAGAACAGAGTTGTAACGAACATCTCCTGAATGCTGGCACGCGCACACACTGTGCCACCAGCCTGCACACGCATGAGCTCACTGGGTTGTCCCAGAGCCGGGAGACGCAGGAAGCACGGATATCCTACAGGAGGGTACAAAACGTCTGGACTGTGCCCGGTCCCGCGGCGAGGAGAACAAACCCGGGCCTGTGCTGGGAACATGCACACTGGCCATCGCGGATGGCCTCCCCACGCTTCTGCAAAGTGATTAACAAAATCAAAGCACCCCGGACACTGAGAGCACCGTCTTCAGCACGGTCACCCTGCTGGTGGGTGTCCTTAGAAAGTGCTCCCTCACTCGGGGGCCATCTGCCTCCCCACCCGTGGGCCCTGGCTGTGCCTCTGCGGAGACTCTGACGCGGCCCACCCCTCCAGCGCACCCAGGCCCAGCACTGAAGAGTCATTTGAATAACAAATTAATGCATTTAAATACAATTGCAGTTACTCAAATTCAATTTACACACAGCATTTTAGGAATACATTATATAAGACAGTAGGCTGACCCCTAACGAGGTGACTGGATTCTACTCTACGCTGCCTGAAATTGACATTCAGATCTGACTGAGCCCAAATCTTGGCTCGGGACATCAGCTATACCTGACTGAATATGCCCGTTTTGCCAGATCAATAATACGAACATGGCACAATGTATCACATAAAAAGCTTCTTCCCGTAGCCATGGTTACAGCACTTTAAGATCTGGGCTCTCTGAAGCTCACTCCCCAAAACCAGCCTCCACGATGACTCCTCATTTTCTTTACGGACAGTCCTACTTTAGGGCTAAGCTCAAGTCACAGGTACTTCCTTCAGTTTTGGGGTTTTTTTCCCCTTAATTCTTTCGCTCCAACATGTACATATTAACCACCAAAAAATACGGTAAGTCATGATTTACAGAAAAATTCCTATGTTTAAGTGAAGGCTTAATTTACCATAACCCTGTGTACTGTATTGGGAACCTGAGAATATTTTTAATGTCTTACCCTGTATCTCTCTCCAAACAAACAAATAAATACATACATACATACATCGTTCAGTGAGGCTGTTCTAGAAACTATTGGGGGAAGTCACCTATCAATTGCCAGTTTGCGTGGAGAAACTGGGTGGTTTTTCTAGGCTGGTACAATCTAATTGCTAAGTGTTTACACAAATAACACACGAGGCTAAGAAACAGAAGCAGGGGCTGGCGTTCTTCCAGAGACTACCCTGAACAGCCTCCCGTCCAGAAGCATTAAGAAAAAAGTAAACTTGAAACTGATTTGAGAGAAAGGTCTATTTTCGTGACAGATGGCAGTGAGGGTTCTTCAATGCCAATTTAATCACTTTTCCTCGATTTTCAAATGCTTACGTTGTGGCTCCAAGTGTTTGTGCACGAGCACTGGATCTGCGACCCCAAAACGGGGCAGGAGGGTGACTCATGTGCGCCGTGGTCTCACGGTCAGCTGAGGGCCATTCCGCCCAACTCAGGGAAGCAAGGCTGCTTGACGGATACTCCATCCTCCCACAGTGACAAGTTCTGTTCTTGGGGCGCCGGGGTGGCTCAGTCAGTTGAACGTCTGCCTTCGGCTCAGGTCATGATCCCGGGGTCCTGGGATCGAGCCCTGCATCGGGCTCCCTGCTTAGTGGGGAGTCTGCTTCTCCCTCTGCCTCTGTGCTCGCTCACACTCTCACTCTAGCTCTCTAATAAATAAATAAATCTTTAAGAAAAGAGAGAGTTCTGTTCTTATGAGCACCATTTCTATGTCACAAAGGCAAAGGCCATCCTTGACTGGGAGCCTAATTTATAGAATCACTTTTTGGTCCAATTACCTGAACAAACAGACGTGTCAGTGGGGAGTTAGCAGACAGAGCAGTCTCCAAATTTTTAAGCAGGGACTTTTGATAATCACCTTACAAGTAAGAGAAGAAACAGAGTCTCCAGGGGGCCATGACGACCCCCCAAGAGCACTGCTGTGCGGGCCAGCACCCGAAGCCCGACCCCCACTCAGGCCTGTGTCAGCTCCATGTGGACTCGTGTCTTTTCCAGGGAATATTCTGACAACCGCCCCATCTCATGACACTGTTTTACATCTCAACTGTATATAATTTTTCCAGGGATTTTATTTGATACGAGACTTGACTCTGAAACCGAAGAGAAAATGTATCTACGGACATACTGGTGATTAAAGTCCGAGTCTACGGGGGACTGCTATACCAGAACAGAGAGCGCCTCGAATACACAGTTCTGCCTTTTGGAAACGGATCTGTAGGTTCCACAGGCTACTCAAGTCTCTGGTAAAGCATCTCGGCTACAAGGCTGATGGGGGTTTGCAATCACAGGCGCCCTTAGGAAGACGCCGAAGCTGCCGGCCCATCGACGTGGGGGAGAGTTACGGGCATCGGTCAACACCGGTAATGCCACCAACCACATGTGAAAGTGAAACCTGCCCTCGTGTTTAACGGCCTCCCGAGCTCTAGAAGGCAATGCACCCCCACAGCAGGTTAAGTAACTTAGCTGCGGACCCGTGTCTTCTCCAAGCAGAAACAGGGAGAACGTCCTTAAGACCACCTGCGCGCAGCAACGGTCACCAAAACGGCAGGGCCCATAATTTACACAGCATTTTCCAAAATAAGTGCTGTCCCTCGCAGTTAGGAGCTCGGAGATGATGTGCAAACTTATAGTTGAGGAAGACCGGCCATGTGCGGCCTAAGAGCTGGTAGCTTCTGGGCACACCATCCCAGGCCTTTGGTCCCCGAAAACGTAAGAGCACCCCTGTTGGTGTGTGCCTGCTGCCGCCAGGCCCTCCCCAGGGCAACCCCCGCAGGCCGGGCGCGGCTGACCTCAGTCCCATCGCGCAGCTCCACGTCCCCGGGGCCAGCACAGCTCCGGGCACAGGCCGCGTGCACACCCGCTCCTAGAGCAAGCAGGATGGTTTGCGCCAAGGCTCAATTCAAAGGGCCTGTCCCCACTTAAAGAAAAGGAATAGACAAAAAATATTAATCATGTTTTCCTTTTAATAAGGCTGTTTACTCAAAAGTGTAGCTTTGAAAATCTCTAGCTTGTTGTGAAAACCAGAAAAGCCAGGGAGCCGCCGCATTCTGAACACCACCACGGCGACCGGGGGCCGCCGCCATCTGCAGCCCTCCGGGACCACGCGGGAAATCATATGCAACACTTGAAAATCAGAGCCAACATTTAAAATTAGGAGGATGATGCATGTCCTACTGTGATTCAAGGAGAAAGGACAAGTTCTTAACACAGTAAAACAAACACAAAAGGTAAACAAATCTTTAGAAATCACTAGACGTGTGTGTATATAATTAGGATTATCATCAACATTTAAAACTATTAAAAATAAGGTTGCCACCTTCACTTTTCTTGTACCGGGGTGTTATTTTTTTAGGAAAAAAAAAAAAGGTTTCGCCCCGACCCTCAAGTTGCCAAACCCCAAGCCTGTTCTGTGCTGTGCAAACCGCCCCCCCCCAAAGCTGAGCCCCCAGAGCACCGCCACCCAGTCCTGCTGGCAGGAGGCAGAACGGCGGCTCTCGCTCTGGTTGTCAAGATGACAGGCCCACAAAAGCACAGCTGAGAGCACAACTGCATTCTTCCCCAGGAAGAAAACACATTTGCCCACAATGGGTCTACAGAATCTTCCAAAGCACCTCGTGGTGGCTTGATAACTTGTTTGTTTTGCCCAGAAGCAAGATGGCAATCTTAATCAAAGAGGGAAGCTAGATTTTTTTAAATAACTTAAAAAAAATCATCTTTATATAAAGCAGCAAAAACATCTTTTCCTCTCTGCGGAAAGAAAAACGTGAACGAGAAAACACAGCGATGTAAGTGGACGGTTCATCAGCGTTTGCTCAACCGCACCCCCGCAGACGGCGCGTCCTCTCAGGGCCGCTGCTCCCCAGCGCCCGCGGCGCCGTCCGAAGAAGATTCTTTGGTGCCTTCAGTCGCTCTTTTACTTTCTTCCTGATTTAAATTTTCCTTTTCTGACCTGGTCCCGTTGGGGATAGAGTTTTCGCCATTCACGAGCCCGTTTTCCACGGCCTTCGCCCTGCTGACGGCCTCCGTGAGGGTGAGGGCCTCCTGCACCCCGGCCTCCTCCTCCAGGTTCCGCAAGGCCAGGGGCAGCCTGGCGCCCGCCGCGCCGCTCTCCTCGCACCGGGGCAGCGGGGCCCCTGCCTGCATCTGCTTGCGGTAGTGCTCCCGGTTCGCAGCCGCACTCTTCACCGCTTTTTCCAAAATCTCTTTTTCTCCTAAGCGCAGCTTGATGGCCATTGTTGCGCGAACAGAAAGGTCATGGTTTTTCAAGAAGGATTTGTCTTCCTGCAAATGAAAAAGAGCAAAATTAATTATAAGAAATCTAAATCAGCAAAAGTACAGAGACAGAAGGCAGATCACTTGTTGCCAGGCATGGGGGCACGAGGGAAATGTGAGGGGTGACAGAAGGTTCTAGAACTTGACGGTGGCGATGGCTGCAGGACTATGTGCTTATATCAAAATGTACACTTTACAAGCGTGCGTTGTGTTGTATTTAAATTACAACCCGAGAAAGTGGTCATAAAACCAAAATGGTGAGCCTCAATCACACGGTGCCACACCGTGTCCGACAGGGAACTTGGCTTATTTTAAAAATCGTTCCATTGTCTGTCTCATGCACTGCCAGCCCCAGGGCTCAGCGCTGGGCTGAACGAATGAACGAACGAACGAACAAGGGCATGAGAAGCATGTGAAGTCAGTGGTGCAACGGTAAACCTGGAAAGCACAAATGAAAACTCAGAATTACAGAAAAGTGCTGAATAATTTTTAAAATTCATCTTCTAGCCAACAATGCCTCAACAGGATTCTTTTGATAAGTATAAATGTGTTAAATAGGAAAATATTAGTAAGTTGAATGAAAAATATCAGATATACAACGATTTTGCTAATGACAGTCATTTAGGAAGGAATCTCTTCTTAAAAATCCCTGAAAACATGACAAAGCTCAAATCCTCATTGAAGTGATCTAATTACCTCAATAGTTGTTTTGTATGTTTTTAAAAGAAGCGAGGCTCGATCTTCAAGAAATGTCCAAAGTCTGACCTCATTGTCCCAGCTAACAGGATATTCGGAATTACCCAAAGTGAAGATTCTGTCGAGAGCATTATCTCCCAGCAAATGTTCCTTCAATTCTTCTGCAGAAATACAAACAGCCATCTGTGAGGGAGGAAACAGCACGGCTTCTCATTTTAACAAGCAGCCCACCTTGGAAACTATCTTCCCCAGCGACGTCACCCTCCTGTGGTGAAAAGCTCCCCCGGATCGACGGGCCGGGCGGTTCCAGGCCCTCCAGAGGAAGTCAGCGCTAGCTTTCCCGATCTGGGGTCCGGCCCGAGCCTCGGCGCGGCCCTCCACCTCGCGTTGCTTTTATGAGGGACACTGAGGGCTTTTAGACAGTTTCACAAGATACGTCCTAAGGACAATCTACAGGGACACGTCCCTCATTCTGACGACAGCCTTCCTGCAAACCACGCGCTCAGTCACACCAACAGGGTCAACCAGACGTTCAGGGGAACAATGTTAGTAGTACAAGTGGTGACAGCACAGCGGTCCAGTGACCCTTCTAAATTTAAATCAGGTTGGTGTGCACGGCGGCGGCGGGCCTGACAAAGCTATTTATCTCCTCTTATAACACATAAACCACCAACCGAAAGAAATAAGAAAATGGACTATAAAAACCTCAGCTAATGAAAAATGTGTCTATATCCCTCACTTGTCAGGAATCTACACAGAAATTACAAGTAAACACAAGTGAACATCTCAATTACCTTCAAATATATTTAAGAGAAGGAAAGGATTCAGCAAGTGCTCTGAGCGTTTCAGCTCCTGGCACATTATCTTCAAGAGACCCAAACATGCTGATCCTATTCATGCTCAGGAAATACACCCCAACTTCTTATGTAATTATGAGACAGTATCTCTTTCAGAGCCAAATGCCCCACAGCTGTCACTATTTACAATTCAAACCGAAGAATCGGCTGCCAGCAAACCAAACTTTTATTAGTATTAGTTAGAGGAATTCAAAGAAGAATACATCAATTGTCTTGACACGACAAATTGTCTATGACTAAAGAGATACTAAAGAGAGTCAGCGGACCTAAAATGATTCAACCAGGTTGTTTTTTAAGGAAAAAAGAAGTTAATCTAATGTTCAAAAAAGAAATTTATTAAGTGGCATTTGTTAGCAAAAGATCATGATAAAATTCAGGGTTTTTATATTTTGGATCCTACAGTCTATATTCTTTGTATAAAGTGCTGAAAAGTTGAAACATGCTTCCTTAGTGGTAAAGATTTCTTTTCAGAAGCCCACTCACTAAGGTCACTGGCTTTGTTTTCTTCCTAAACCCACCCAGGTTCTGCCCTCAACACTGGAAAGCTAAGGGGCACAAGCAGTGCCTTCTTTCTCTGCTATTTTTAACAGTGAAACTGGGCTCATTCACTCTAACAGGGACATGAACCCCCCCCCCCATAAGGGGCGACATGAGGCCGTGTCACCATGTGACCAAAGCCTTCATGAGTAGGCCCCCTCCCCTGCTTGCCCGCAGGTAACAAAGCCCTGACAGATCCTCTGCGTCCCCACAGGGGCTGTGCCCTCACCCGGCCACCACAGGAGTACACGTGTGGCCACCCTAGAGAGGGATCAGTGCCCTCGCACCTCAGCCTGGCTCTGTGTCAAACGCTGGTTCACCCAGACCCCTGGAGTGCTGGGATCTCTTCCACTGATCCTGTCCTTTGTGAACCAGCAGGAGTGGGATGCCTGGGGCGCAGGCCGGGCCCCGACGTAGGGCCATCACCTGCTAGCTGAGGGCCACGTTCCTTCTGCTCTTCGAACTGCAGTTCCCACGTCAGTCACGTGGGAATCCCTATGCCTCACGAGCCTGCTGAGGGTGACCACGAAGTCCGCACCCATGGAGCATGGCGCCTGGCGCGCAGTGGCTGCTCACGAATGACAGCGGTTGGTGCCACTGTCATCTTGGTTATAAACTCCTTCAGGATATGAACCGTGCCCATCAATTTCATGCCTCTGTATCGTATGCAAGAAAAGTGCACAGGAAACCCTTCACGCAGGCTCGCTGAACTGAACCGTGAGCCACGATCCAAGGACAAACGAGCCAGAAGCTCTGACTTGAGGGGTAGTGAGTCTCTAGCGATGTGGCTGCTCAGAAGGAACAAGGCCCATCTCGCAGCTCTGTGGGTTCTGTAGTCGGTGTCTACACTGCCTGTGCCTGGGGACTACTTCTACCACCTCCACCCTGATGTCAAACCCGGGCCCGGAAAGCACTTCTCCCGCATCTGGACATGCAGACGGGGCTGAGGACAGCAGAGCCCCTCAGACTCCCCGCACGGGCCACAGTTTGCCTCCACAGACCAAACCGCCCTTTCCCTGCGACCTGGGCAGCTTCCTCTGGAGGAGTGCTTCTCTGTCTGTTCAGTTAACTCACTCACTCACTTCTTCCTACCCAATCTGGTTTGCACAGGATTTAAAGTAGTTTACAACAGCAAACACACACACGCACAATTACAAGTGAAACCTCAGGGAAGGTAATAATAAAGATTAGAGCAGATAATAAATGATACAGAAACTAAAAAACAAAACAAAACAAAACAATAGAACAGATCAATGAAACCAGGAGCTGGTTGTTTGAAAAAATTAATAAAACCGATAAACCTCTAGCCAGGCTCACCAAAAAGAGAAAGGACCCAAGTAAGTAAAATCACAAATGAGAGAGGAGAAATAGCAACCAATACCACCACAGAAATACAAATGATCTTAAGAGAATATCATGAAAAATTATACACCAACAAACTAGACAATTTGGAAGAAATGGATAAATTCCTAGACACGTGTAAACTACCAAAACTGAAGCGGGAAGAAATAGAAAATCTGAACAGATCGATCACCAGCAAAGAAATTGAATCAGGAATCAAAAATCTCCCAACAAACAAAAGTCCAGAGCCAGATGGCTTCACAGGCGGATTCTGCAGACATGTAAAGAAGAGTTAATACCTACCCTCAAACTATTCAGAAAATATAAAAGGAAGGAAAGCTTCCAAATTCATTCTATGAGGCCAGCATTACCCTGATAACAAAATCAAATAAAGACACCACAAAAAAGAGAACTACAGGCCAATATCCCTGACGAACACGGATGCAAAAATTCTCAATAAAATACTAGCAGATTGAATCCAACAGTATATTGAAAGAATCATTCACCACGATCAAGTGGGATTTATTCCTGGGCTGCACAGGTAGTTCAATACTCACAAATCAATCAACGTGATACGCCACATTAATAAAAGAAAGGATACGAACCATAGGATCCTCTCAAGAGACGCAGAAAAAGCATCTGACAAAGTACAACACCTATTCATGAGGGAGCACACCTCAACATAATAAAGGCCATCTATGGAAGACCCACAGCTAACATCACCCTCTATGGGGAAACACTGAGAGGTTTTCCTGTATGGCCAGGAACAAGACAGAGATGTCCACTCTCACCATTGTTATTTAACATAGTACCGAAGTTCTAGCCACAGCAATCACACAACAAAAAAATAAAAGGCATCTGCATCAGCAAAGAAGAAGTAAAACTTTCACTATTAGCAGAAGACATGATACTATATACAGAAAACTCAAAAGACTCCACCAAAAAAATTGCTAGAACTGATAAACAATTTCAGTAAAGTTGCAGGATACAAAATCAACATACAGAAGTGCGTTGCATTTCTATACACCAATGATGAAGCAAGAGAAAGAGAAATTAAGCAATCGACCCCACTTACAATTGTGCCAAAAGCAATAAGATACTAGGAATAAACCTAACCAAAGACGTAAGTGAACTGTACTCTGAAAACTATAGAACACTTATGAAAGAAACTGAGGAAGACACAGAGAAATGGAAAGACATTCCACGTTCATGAATCGGAAGAACAAATACTGTTAACATGTCCATGCTACCCAAAGCAATGCACACATTTCGTGCAGTCCCTATCAAAATACTAACAGCATTTTCCGCCAGATCTAGAACAAACAATCCTAAAATCTGTATGGAACTACAAAAGACCCCGAATAGCCAAAACATCTTGAAAAAGAAAAACAAAGCTTGAGGCATCACAATCTCAGACTTCAAGTTATACTACGAAGTAGTAGTAATCAAAACAGCATGGTGCCAGCATAAAAATAGACACACAGATCAATGGAACAGAACAGAAAACCTAGAAATGAACCCAAGACGAAATGGTCAATTAACCTTTGACAAAGCAAGAAAGAATATCCAATGGAAAAAGACAGTCTCTTCAACAAATGGTGTTGGGAAAACCGGACAGCAACGTGTCAAAGAATGAAATTGCACCACTGTCTTACACCACACACAAAAATAAAATCAAAATGGATTAAAGAGCTAAGTGTGAGACAGGAAACCGTTAAAATCCTAGAGAAGAACACAGGCAGCAACCTCTTTGACGTTGGCTGTAGCAACTTCTCACTAGCTGTGTCTCCTGAGGTGAGGGAAACAAAAGCAAAAATGAACTACTGGGACCACATCAAAATAAAACGCTTCTGCACAGCCAAGGAAACAATCAACAAAACTAAAAGGCAGCCTACTGAATAGGGGAAGATATTTGCAAATGACATACCTGATAAAGGGTTAGTATCCAAAATATATAAAGAACTTACCAAACTCAACACCCAAAAAAGCAAATATTTCAATTAAAAAATGGGTCGAAGACATGAAAAGACGTTTTTCCAGAAAAGACATACAAATGGCCGACAAACACATGAAAAGATGTTCAATATCACTCATCATCGGGAAAATAGAAATCAAAACCACAATGAGATACCACCTCACACCAGTCAGAATGGCTAAAATCAGTAAGACAAGAAACAACAGGTATGGGCGAGGATGCGGAGAAAGGGGAAGCTCGTGCACTGTCAGTGGGGATGCAAACTGGTGCAGCCACTGTGGCAAACAGTATGGAGGTCCCTCAGAGAGTTAAAAATAGAGCTACCCTATGACCCAGCAACTGCACTACTAGGTATTTACCCAAAGAATACAAAAATACTAATTCACAGGGACACAGGCCCCCCGATGTATACAGCAGCATTACCTACAATAGCCAAAGTATGGAAAGAGCCCAAACGTCCACTGACCAATGAATGGATAAAGAAGATGTGGCAGATACGTACCCTGGAATAGTACTCGGCCATCAAAAAGAATGAAATCTTGCCATTTGCAATGACATGGGTGCAGCTAGAGAGTATTATGCGAAGTGAAGTCAGTCAGAGAAAGATAAACACCATATGATCTCACTCATATGCGGAATTTAAGAAACAAGACAAAAGGGAAACAAAAGAGACAGACAAACCAAGAAACAGACTCTTAACTCTACAGAACACACTGATGGTTACCATGGGGGGATGGGGGGCGGGGGGAGCTGGGGGAAATAGGTGATAGGGATCAAGGAGGGCCCTTGCAATCAGCACAGGGGATATATGGGAATCACTATGTTGTACGTATTACACTGCATGTTAACTAATTGGAATTTAAATAAAAACTGGGGGGGAAAAAGTAAAAGTGAAACCTCAGGACCATGGGATTTGGCGGGGGGAGAGTACATTTTCAGACAAAAAATGAAAATGCAACCACAATAGATCAAATCTCAGTATGAGAAACCCCAAACATCTTGTCTTAAGCCAACGTAAAAGTAGGTGCTCACTACATACATTTAACACTTTCTGTACCCGAAATCAGGCTGCAGACAAGAACATCCTGTGACGTAAACAGATTCTGTTTGCAGCGTTAATGACTCCAACAGGATGCCTGACATTAAAAAGCTTGCCAGCAGTTTCGGAACTGGAATGCAGAGTCAGTTGCCCGGTGAGGTCCTGTGGCGCACGCAGGCCACGCTGACCACATGACATCAGGGGGCACTCACAGATGTCAGCGCACCGTGAGTGAGAGAAGGCTGTCTGGGGAGCAAGCACAGCAAAGGCTCCCCTCTATGAGCGCAGAATTTTCATGCAGTCAGACGATCCCAGATGTTTTAAGTCTTCTTCCAACGCAGTAGAGAATCAGTTCTTTATTACAAATGAATATTGACAACCCATCAAGGATTTAATAAAACATTTCCAGAGTCAAACAGATCCACTTCGTTCTCCAACAGTGGCATCTCCCCTCTCCCCAAAAAGTGCTCTAGTTTTGAACACTTGTATCTTTAATCTGAATCTTTAATCCAAATCAATGATTAACACTTCATGAATATTTTAAAAAGTCAACATCTTTCCCCCCCGAAATCACTTACCTTCGGTCATGCAGAACACGCGAAGAAAAGCCAGGAGCTGGGCAGACACGGGTGGGTCAGTAAAATGCAGCGCAAACACACTGGAACTGACAAAAGTGGGAGCAGCATTAGTCCCCCGCCTGGCACCTGCTTCCGGCAAGCGACACCCCTTCACTCTACAGTCTGCAAGGTGGGTCGTCCTCAAGGGTCGTCCCCCTGACCCGCGAGACTCATCCCGACCCCTCGCCTGAGCCACGCTGGTGACTGCCTCTGCCATCTCTCCGGAGTCTAAAAGCCTTCATCTCAGGGCACGTATGACACTCAGAGAATTAAGTGTGCCCGTGGTTCTTAAAAAATGTTAACAATAATTTATGTTGAGTTCACATTTAAATCATTAATCAAATATTGACAAGTTCAATAAAAACAGGTCTGGATAATCCATTTTCATTAAGAATGGTTCCTCCGTTCCCTGGAGAACCAATAAATCACAATTCTTGTCTTCTTTATCATTTTGCACCTCAAATGCAAGAAAATCTTAAAGAATTTCGCCAGAAATTCTTGAAATCCCTGGGGATCATGACTTCATTACAGAAACTAATGGTGACAAAGAATTAAATGAAACAAATTGATCCGGGTCATTAACCTTTTCAAGGTGAAAGACACTAATGATCCACAGTATTTATTTAACTTAATGAGGAGTTCAGGCCGTGTCCCCTGGAATGGACCGTGAGTGCTCCCAGGGACACAATGACGTTTATCTGAAAACGCTGCTAAGTCTCCATGCATCTCTGCTTAAACCTGCCGTGTAGTAGGGATGAAGACACGGAGACAGGCAACTCTAGAGAAGCTGCAGGAACACAGCAACAACCGTTTGCAAACAACTGGAAATACTTCATGGAACACAGGAAAGAGGTGAGCATTTCTGTACGTACGTGGGGATGCCGGCGCGGGCCAGGACCTCGGCCTTCATGGCGTACAGCCGGTCACTCTTACTCACTCCCAGCTTTATTTTCACTCTGTCGTGTGAATTATTGTCAAAGAAAAAACCACTGTGGATCACAAACTCTGCATTTGACCGAGTGCCATAAAAAATGTAAATCTGAGATGCAGTAAAGAAAAAAATAAAGGGATATAAAAGAAATTCAACATCATTCTCAATACAGAGCAGGGCAAAGGCTCAGTTCCCCTATGTTCTACTGGCCTTGCCACTACGGACACACAACAGCACTACACTGACTATGCACCTCTCCTGAAGGCGCGCGATCCCGCAACCCCCCGCTGCCCAGACCATCTGAGACGGGTGCCAAGGGCATCTACTCCCACCACCACGTGGGCCTGACTGTCTCCCAGAGAAGCCCGGGCCGTAGTGCTCCCTGCCTCCTCCCCGTCCCCGGGACAGCGAGACTAGTACGTTATGGCTGCACCTGACAATTTGCGACCGTTCCCCCTCTCCTTCTAATACTAGAGTCTCTTCTGGAACAAGATCTCAGACAACGTCTGTCGGACACTCATTTCCAGATCCTGTGGCAATTCGGCACCCAGGAGGAGGGTTTCTAACTCTTCTGCAGGAAGAGCCGATTAGCACAGAGTAATACTGTTACTTTTGTCTCAGTTGGAACGTCAACGGTCGATGTCAGTTCTGCTTTCTGGGATGAACTGCTCGGTCATAAGCCCGACAGGTAGAAAGCAGGCATTCAAAGATGGGCATTTTCAAACGTACTGAAAGGCTTGACCCTGCCCCCACCCAGGTTATGAGAGGAAAATCCACAGATTAAAGTGGAAGTACAAGATCCCCGGCTCCTGATCCCCTTGTGTTTACCATTTAAGTCAACAGCCTCTTTATAAACGAGGTTCCAATCAACAGAAAAAGAGACAGAACAATGCAGCTTATGCAATCGAAAGATGTGTTCTACTGTCATAATACAAAGTTTATTTTCAGTTGACGGGGTCACAAATACTAGGTCAACTGTACAAAGACGTGCATTCACATCGTGTTTCTTCGTGGACCCAAAGCACAGTGTGCTTTTTACAGCTTTAGGTCTCAAGATGTGTTCCCTAAACAGTCCTAAATACAAATCCCCCCTTTTTCTGTCTGAGTTAAATGCCCTCTCAAACTGATCAACGCGGTATTAACCCCGTGCCCACCGGCTGGCCCGCCTTCCGCCGCCTACCTGCTCTCCCGCCCGGAAGTCCCGCAGGGCGACACACTCACAGCGGTCATCTTCCAGGTTGTAGCCGGTGGTGATCTAGGCGGGGCAGAGGGCGACAACTGTGAGCACCGAGTGTGTGGTCCCCTCGCTCATGAGGGTTTTGTTCGGCAATTAGAAGATGAGAGTTATCCAAAGGTACTGCGCTCTGCATGCTTCACCCAACTGACACAGAACTGCTTGGTTATTGTCATCGGTCCTGTTTATACCAGAGGATCTTATACAAGATTCTGCCCCCTGAGAAAAGGACCCCACTCTTAGGAAAATACAGTGTATGGACTATCAGTCGCTGGCCTCAAGCGAGCATAGTCACTTGTCACAAAGCAAGCCCCACAGACGGAAGCAGGGTCCCCTGGAGAACTCTAGCCAACTCGCAAATGTCGTCTCTCCCACGTTTGGCCACCAAGAAACTAAAAAGCGTGTCTTCCACTGGATAAAGAATCAGGGGAAAAAGAAAAGCCTGTTTCTAGATTACATACATGTTTTACCCTGAAATTAGAGGAGCTGAAACTTTTAGAGAAGCAAAGGGAAAATAAAATACGTGAGCTGCGGCCTATCCACTTTCCGCTGCGTGCTGTCTTATTACCATCGCTAAGCCTGCTGCCCCAAACCCGCTCCCCATACCAGAAACCTGCATCACTCCCCAGTCTCCCCCGTCCTGGGGGGCCAGGCAAGGCCATGTCTAGACGCACAAGGCACAAAGATATTTCTGGCGCCACTACTGGTCAGCTGAACTCCTCTAAATTATCCTTCTGGTTCTTTCCTTCCTCATCATTCCCCTGCATGGTGGAGGTCCTTACCATTTGCAAAAACCTTCCGACTGACTTCAAATTCCTTACTGTCCCTCCTGCATCTCTAGTGACTGACACTACAACGTCGACCTCCTGTTTAAAATCTCTTGGTGGCCTTCCACTCTACCCATAGGGAAAAAATCCAAATTCTCAAGCACAGCCAATTTACCAGGAGGCCCACGTCTCCCTTCAGCCTCTTGACCTACTACTCGCCTGCCACACGGGCCTCTCTCTGCTCCAGCTCCCTTCTGTCAGGAACCACCTTTTGCTCCTGTTTTGCCTGAGCCCTGGCTTCTTTAGGGATGCCTGCCCTCATCCTACCCAACCCCCCTGCACTCCCAGAGCCCCTGCGCTGTCCCCCCTCACCCAATACCCGCCCCCCAGCGGCCAGACCTGGAGCTCCCTTTCACCTGTGTCCCCAGGGCTGGGCAACATTTACCCAAGACCTGAAACTCTTTGATAATATTTACATGAACCACCACGATAAGAAACAGCGTCCCCAATTTATATTAAAAGCTCCTTCTTAGAAGCCTGTCCCTCAGAGCAGTCCCACAATCTCTTAGATTGTCTGAAATTGTTCATGAATGCTTTGCCCTCCTCATTCTGTCCTGGAGAATCAACATTCCAGACTGCCCCAAGTGCTACTTGCTAATAAAGGTAACAACAGCTTGGATCCAAAAATTACTTCTGAGTCCAGGGAATGGCATTTTTAGGATGGACGGCCATGTGACAATCAGCCTTAAACCTGGTATCCCCAGAACCAATGGTCTATGAACCATACGTATACCGAGAAAGGCTTCATGCTTCACTCTGCAAAGCCAACAGAGACACAAAAGCGACGACAAACGAACCCAGTCAGGAATCTGGCACATCTTCACGCACAGAACAGTTTCAACACTTGGTAAGATCAGCTCTGTGAAGTTCCTGCCCGATGTCAAAATCACTTTTCTGGGCCCAAAACATGATTCTGATAAAACGGCTGGAATAGGAACTGCCGGTGAGCTCCAGCCCTGGAAGTCTGTGGCTCCACAGTGTGTTTACGCGGCAGCCGGCAGGAGCATCAGACAGCGGAGGGCAGTCAGGGAAGCAGGAGGGACGGGGAAGGGCCGGCAAGAAACAACAATAGGTAGGAACAAGGGGGACAGACAACGTGAAGGGACGCTCATGGAAGGGGAGGTGTGGCAATGTTATACAGGGCACCCGGGGCAGCCTTCCTTGAGGAAGTCTGTGAGTGGTCTTGCGGACATCGAAGGAGCAAGTGTTTCAGGCAGCAGGAACAGCCTGTGCAAAGGCCCTGAGGTGGGCATGTGCTGGTGTCTGAAGAAGCAAAGGGTCCCAGACCTGTCTGTGTTGGGAGTATAATGGGGACAGGTTGAGCAGGGAGCCTTGTCTGCTACTTATAAAAACCTGGGCTTTCACATTGAGACTGGAAGCCTTGTATAAATCTAAACGTTTTAGATGTCTTAATACTCAACCAGAAAGACCTTGAAAAAGAGCCTCTCTCAATTCTGCTTGAATTTCCCAAGGCCCTTCCATCCCGACTGGGAGAGTTACACACTCAAATACCAGGGCTGGTTACTCCAACACACTTTACCTATTGCAACAGACACAGTGGCCTATAAACCATTTGGCAGTGTCCTTCTCTGCACAAACTGAACCAGCTCAAGAAAGGAAAACTCCTGCTTACATTAATTCTGAACCAGTCACACAGAATTTAAAGATATACCATATCTTACAGTCTAATATGATGTCCATGAACTTGTCTAAATCTGTTTCTCCAAGTGGCTAGGACATGGGCTCACATGTGCCGCCACCTCTGGCCCGGGTACCAACCCTGAGCCTTTTCTGTTCTCCCCTAGTTCCCTGCCGCTCCTGGTTTGGAATTACTGCCACAGGCTCAGCTCCCCCATCTCTACTCCCAGAACCAGGTTTTTGTCAGAAGCACAGCGTTGCCGGGTAACAAATTTCTACCTACTCCCTCGGTGACAGTCAGAACAGACAGACAACGACTGTCAGGATAGACACACACAAAACAGAAAATCAACTGTCTGAAAAGCCAAGCCTTAATTTCAAGGATCTTATTTTTAAAAAGAGATTAACTGTTAATACATGTGATATACAACTTCATAGCGTTAAAACAGATTCTCAAATTCTACCAGACGCAATTTCCCTTGAAGTCTTATAATTACAACGGAAAACGGTTCAACCAAGGTGTGGAGTTAAGTATTCAGGGAAAACCACCACTGCGAGAAAAAGCACTACCATCTCGTGGAAAGCTGAAGGCTAGCAGTGCTCCGCCAGCTCGGTGGGAGGATGTAGACTTTACGAACAGCGCTAGCAAAGGTACAGCATTTGTGGTTGTCATCGATGCGTTATTTTTATTTTGAAATAAACTAACTTTTCGTTTCTTGCTCTTAGAGGGAAAGGAGTGAATAGTTTAATTCCGTTTACATGAAAGCAACACAAGAGCCAGTGTGTACGTGAGGGTATGAGGGTCTAAATGCACACAAAGGAGACAGAGATTTGCACAAAACCATTAACCATGTCCCTGGGGGTGTCAAGCAGAGGGACCCGGGCCACAGGTAGGGCTGGGTGCTGGTGGGGTGCTGGCGGGGAAGGGAACCTCCATATTTCACTCCGGCAGAGGCCTCTGTTTAGCTGGTTTTGTTTACAATAGAGTATGGACTTTTTTAAATTTTAGAAATAAAAAAATAAACTCTAATGATCAATCCAGTTTGAGAACCAATGATCTAATCCAGCGAAGCAAAAAGGAAAATACTATAGTCAAATCTTAAAGAGCTTTTTGAAAAATTTTAGAACTTCGATCTTGTAATCAGTGTAAGATAGCTCTGAAGGAAAAAAAAAAAAAAAGGAAAAGAATGAAAGTAAATAAAATGGGCTGCTCCTTCCTCTAGCTAATTAAAGTAAGCATATCTGAACTACGGCAGAAATATAAGAGGGGAACCCTTCGTTCTCTACAAGTTAAGAGTATGCTTGTTACACCTTTCCAAATTAGCACTCGGGTATTTCCGGCTCAAAGTGTTTGGCATGTGTTCCATGTTCCGGCCGCTTTGTGGGGTTACATGTGAGATACTCACAGCATTTTTTAAGCCTGTTAATAGTACTGCTAATAATAACAAAGGGAGCCAACGTTGAGAAAAGAGGAACAAAAAAGTAACCAAGCTGGTATTCCAGTATAATGCTTAAAAATTCAGAATATTCTGAAGTTGATCATATTTCTGTATCCGGGTATCAGGAAATCTTGCTCAGACAACCACCTCAGCACAGAGAGCGCGTCAACCTCCGCTGTTGCCGGGAATCCAAGAACGCTGAGGAACAGGGAGCCGGCTCCCGCGGCTTCCTCCTCTCACACGTCGTAATTAACAATCATCCTAAAATCTTCTTATTTTCTTTCTGTCTCCTACCCGGTGCTTCCCACGCCTGAGATCCCAACCCTGCACGCGAGGCCGGGAGCCAAACGCCCCAGTGCACTTCCTCCTGCCCCAGCACCAGGGAAACCAGTACCAGCTCCTGAACAAAAAAGCAGGTTAATATGCGGGCCAAGGATGTGGCAGCGTGTCAGGTGAAGAGAGAGGGGACAGGGAGCAATCGGAGAACGTACATAGCTGGGAATGTAGTCATCAAAGAAAGAAAACAAGGAACAGAAAAGGAAAAACAGGAAAGAAGAAAGCTGGTTGTTTTTTTTTATTTCAATAAATCAGTATTCTAAGGAGAGTAAGAAAAAAGAAACTTTGGTTTAGTCTGTGGTTCAATAAGATAAGAAAATGAATGTTTAGGCTGGAATTATGGCTTAGCAAATAAGTGCAGTTCACTGTGGTTTTTAAAAGTGGAATAAGATTCAAGTTCCTGGTTTTTAGGATTAAGCAAACGCAGAGAGAGAAAAACAGCAGCTTCTCTTTGTGGGGGGTCGGAGGGCTGGCTCGGCTTGGCTCTGCGTGTCCCCCTGGCGGGAGACAGTAAGGGGGCATGACGAGTAGGTGGAAGGTCCCCTCTCAAGCTCATTCGCCACAGTCCCCCGGATTAAACACAATGCAGAAGGGGTAGTTACCAGGCCGTTGGTGTGATTGCACATGTCCCATAAAGGAATCAGCGCCAGGGTCACCCGGGAACCGTCCTCCGTGGGAATTTGGTTTTGTCGAGTCATAACAGAAGAGACTGCCCACCTGGAACGATCAGAAAAGAGGTGAACTACAGTAGGCACATTTCAGAGCCCAGTGCAGTAAGACAAACCAGAAACTGCGGTTTGACCGACTTCTCACCAATGCTCAAAACCTTATCCTAAGCACCACAGGTGATGGCTGGCCTTCTCCATCATCGTTTACAATTAAATCTAGGGCTGAGGGGAGGAAGGGAGAACTGGAAGGAAAAAGGAGACAGAGAAAACCCAGGGGTGACGATGAAGGGGGGATGTTCCAGGGATACAGAGGGTCTGGAAGGAGGGCCAGGGACAGAGATCTGCAGGCCTCCAGCCTTCACTGCGGCCGGAACCCTCGCCCCCAAGCCCACACCACCTTCTCCCAGATGCTGACTCTGCGCCCGGAGGAAGCCTCAGTGAAAGGCAAACAACGTAACTCCTTTCTGAACAGAAACCCTCTAAGAACTAGACAAAACGTGGCGTGTTATTTTTTATTATGTTGTGCAGTCAATTAAATCTTTTTGTTTAAAAAAATTATCATATGATTTCATTCATATGTGGAATTTAAGAAACAAAACAGGATCACAGGGGAAGGGAGGGAAAAATAAAATAAGATGAAATCCAAAAGGGAGACAAATCATAAGAGACACTTAACTCTAGGAAACAAACAGAGGGTTGCTGGAGGAGAGTGGGGTGGGGGAATGGGGTAACTGGGTGACGGGCACTAAGGAGGGCATGTGATGTAACGAGCACTGGGTGTTATACACAACAGATGAATCACTGAACTCTACCTCTGAAACTAGTAATACACTATATGTTAATTAATTGAATTTAAATTTTTTAAAAAGTCCTCACGTTACACTAAAATAGTCTATTTAAAAAGGGGGGAAAGTCCTCATGGCCACCCCACATGAAAGTTAATCTCCACTATCACTTGGCCATCTCGGCTAATCCCCCACCACTACAGGGTGAGGGCAATTTCTGTGTGCTCATTAAAATGCTGATCCTTACCCCTGCTGCCCATGATAACTTCTGCAAGACTGCCCGTCTGGGGGCTTTACCTGGTCACAGCAGGTCACTTCTTACTGCAGTACTTCCCACTTCCAAGATCCCCAAATCACTCAGAAACCAAACCCCAACACACAGACACACACACACACACACACACACACACACACACACCCTCCCCACACCAACCTGTAGTCCTCATAAGTGAAAGCATCCTTCAAGGGCAGTTTGTTGGCATGAGGATGGGTCTGGGAATTAGAAGTTTCAGAAAGCAGACGTGAAAAGAGAAAAAGGGAAAACAGAAATCAGTCAGCGGAATTTCATTATTTAGCTGCCTAACAGATCCTAACGAGAGCCAAACGAAGCAGGCGGCGTCCGGCCGCGCTACTGAGGGATCTTCATGCTGTTATGCTCTCATACATCACTGTCAACTTAATGTGTTGTGCCCAGCAGCCGCCATAAATCTGCTTCTTCATATTGCCATACCAGAACCCACAGACACCACGCGAAAATAAAATTTAAGGTGGACTGACTTTACAAAAGGTGGGCACGCCCACGCTCCGAGAATCTGATCCAAACAGAAACCTCCAAAGCGAGGGGTCTGTCCTGGCCTCCTCAAATCCTTCTACCCACAACAAGCTGCACATCCCTCATGAATACGTTTCAAATCTCTTCTTCTATCGATAAAAGCAACAATTAAAGGCACTCTAATAAATTGAAGGTTCCTTCATTTATCTCCGACTTAAATCTTTTGGACGGAAATCAACTTATGTGCAAATGAATCATACACGTGGTCAACACGGCTCAAGTACAGAAAATCAAGAAAGAGAGTTTTGTGAAATCATAAATTTTACAAACAAGACAAAGATAAAACAGAGACTGGCCTATTTAAATCGGACTACATTTTGTCCCCTCTGGACGAAAGAACATTTGGTAAAAATGTCCAAAACTTCACACTTATGAGAACGTTTCATCCATTCCCTATTCTCTCATCACAACGACCCCCCGCCTTGGACCTCTTAAGTCCTCAAAAACTTTGTCTCAGTTAAGAAATTAAAAGCTGTAACAGCATAATTTTTTTTTTTTAAAGGATCTTATTTATTTATTTATTTGACAGGGACAGACAGCAGAGAGGGAACACAAGCAGGGGGAGTGGGAGAGGAAGAAGCAGGCTCCCAGCACAGGAGCCTGATGTGGGGCTCGATCCCAGAACGCCGGGATCACGCCCTGAGCCAAAGGCAGACGCTTAACGACTGAGCCACCCAGGCGCCCCTGTAACAGCATAATTTTAATCTTCGGTTTCGATTCCAGCCTGACAGACAGCCGCGAGTGACCAAGTGAGCAAACAGCCATCTCTGAGAGGCCACAAGACCCCGCTGTCCGGTATCTGCAAGGCTAGTACTGCCTGCAGCTCGGTGGGCCGGCAGTTCGTACTCCTGACACATTAGCATCTCAAGTGCACGGCCATTCATCACCGCTCCCTGTAACGCACTTGCTGGCACCGCGCAGGACAGTAGGGGATGAGGTAAGAGTGGCTCAAACCGTAAATCAATTAGAAAACAAAAGCCTGTGCTCAGTGCGCAATTTTAGGCAAATTATATATTACAAAAGGCTGCCAATTGGGTGTTAGCTCCCAGGTGCCTGCTCTCCCCTCTAATTCTTTGCCCAGTTTTAACCCTTTGGAAGAAAAGTCAAAATATAAAATTATATGTGTGTAATTTTGAAATGTTGCAGGAACATAAATGAAATCAAAGAAGATATGTTTCAAGTCAATATATAAAATGACATATTGCCCAGAGGAATATTCCAGCTGCTGGGGGCAAATCGGGATTTTCTATCTCTGTTAAAAAATAATAATAATAAAAAATAAATAAATCCGATGCTTTGGTCTATCCCAGCGAAGATGCAGGAATCCCAGGGCCTGAAGCTTCTTTCCCTCTTCTCTGTAATGAAATGCAAGGCCATGTTCTAAGAGCCCTAAAGATGACTTCCATCTACCATTATGAAACTTAACCACAACAGTGTTCAGCTTTTCCTTCTAAAAGTACAAACTCAGCAGATAAGAACTGTCCCTCCACAAACCCAGAAGCACTGTGCCGGTGAGAAGTGCCACAGCAAGGACCTGGGCTGCCGAAACCCCCTCTCACTTGTAATACAGTGACACCTCACATCTGCGCCACCCCGACAGGGAGGCAGGATGGCGCACATGCCATCGCTTTTCAGACTCCAGGAGGTGGGAAGCATTGTTGTTTTTGCTATTTTAAAATACGTTAATTCATTTAAACTGTGGAATGCACTATGGTATTTTGAGAGTTGGTAAATTCCAACACTAAATCCCATAGGTATTAAGAATTTGACCCACCCTCCCCCAAAAAAGTCTGACTTACTGAATAAGAGAAAGGATGACAATTTTCAAAGATTGGAATGCTGAATGTCAGAACGACTTGAGCAAGGATCTTCCACCACGGCAGGACCCTGAAACAGCTCTGGACTCCGCAACCTTACTCAAACAAGGCAACCTCGTCAAGGGCCAAAAAGATGGAAAATTGACTCTCCAAAATGTTTCCCTTCCTCCTATTTATACACCTTTCTTAACAAAAATAGAAGTTCATGCTCATAGTCCTGATGAAGTTGTAAAGACAACTCGGGGGAAAAAATACACAAATGCTTTCTTCAGATTAATTTTGACGATTATTTTGGCTGTAGGGTTATGTAATATTTACAGAATCTGTGAGATATAGTTGCTCTTACGTGCTTAAAAATTAGGGTGTGCCTACTGTACGTAATTCTGGTATAAAAAGCTATTCTGCCACAGAACACAAGCACTTAACAGTTATACTGAAGCACAATTTAATTCGACACTATGGAGAAAGGCAAGTAACTTCCATTTCAACAGGGCTCTCACCACTGTGGCACTATCGCCACCTACTGGCCGCAGGGTAGAACCGGCAGAGCCGCAGAATTCCTGAATTCGTTCCAGGGTTAAGGCCTACATAGCAACTTACTGCAAACCCAAACTAGGGTTTATCTAGAATAGCTACTGCTTCAGCTTTACTCAAGCAAAATTTGGTTTCTAAAAAAAAAACCTACCCTATCTCTTAAAAGTATTGTACAATAGTTTTACAAGGATCTTGAAACACGGAAATATCAAAAATGATCTGCGTGTGAAAAACATTTAACTTTGAAAAGAAATATTTTCACAAATCCTGAAAAAATGAACAGGAATAAGAAAAACACCAATTTCAAACAGTCCTGAAGCTCTGGACAGAATGATTTTCTTTTTAAACACCAAGTCTTTTTCCTGTTGAAGAACAAGTTAAGGTTTAAAAATACATCTTGCAAGAATTATAATATTAACCCGAAGTTACTTCAAAGTTCCTAAAATGTTCTTACACGTAAAGTCTTCAATGTCATCCTTTAAAGGCAGGATAACTAAACATTCCTCACCTTATAAAGTAAAATCCAATAAAGCTTTTATTTATCATGATGCATCTTCCCCAAGAGAAGACATTCCTAACTTGTACTTTAAAAATAAAAACGTAAATTAAAACAGAAAGCTTACTCTTCGTGGCCAATTAGCTTTGGCTGCGACTCATTTCCGAGACACAGATACACCTGGATGGGTGAGGAGGGCCATCAGGCAGTGTCGGGGGCAAGTCTGGGATCTGCCAAAGCACTGACTCCCTCCCCACCTCCTGCCCCCATAAAGACAGGGTTAGAAACCAGCCACAGATTTTTCTGCAGATTTTTAAATGATTGATATTTTTTACTTTTTCGAGCATTATAAATATTTGAAGTTGGAGAAATAAACCGTTGGTGAAGCTCATGATCAGACTTGAGCCCTAAAGAGCATACTGTTAAAAGAGGACTCCCGTTTCCTTATGCCAACAGGCAACCCAGTGAAGTTCTCTTCCGTTCCCTTTTCTGCCAAAAGGAGGTATTCCAGATGAGACACAGTAATATTGTATCTAGTACAAAATAATCACTGTGTTTAGGAAAGATTAATATCTAAAATCGCTTGTTTGGCTTCAATAAAAAGAAGTAATATTGCTAAATATGTAAGTATGACATTTTGAAGAATTTACCATATTGCATGGGTCTGGTAGCTATGCTTAAGGAAATTAAAAACCGCCACAGTCAGCATATTTGATCCTTATTAAAGTTCTGTCTTGAACTATCACTCACATAAAACAAAAATAAACCGAGAGGAAATTTAAATAAAACCTATGGATTACAAGAGTTTGAAGATGAAAAAATGAACAATATTCTGGCTTTAAAAAATTGATTTAGCATGCAGCTTCTCTTTATAGTCCCTTGATAAAAATGAAATCTCCCTAACAAACACTTAATAAAACCTGTCAATATCTCTGGAAAGAAAAATGACACAAATGCATTAAGTATTAAATACCCTTGGAAAAAGTCACATATTCCATGAATTTTTGATGCACTATCTTGACATTAATGTAAAACCTTGATATTTATAATTGACAGAGATTTAATAAAGTATAAAAGAAGATGGCTGCTGCACGGCGTGCCGATTGTTGGGGCTGATCAGAAATGAGAGATACAGACGTGTGCTTTAAACTAAATCAACAGTTAATATGTGTTACACGGATCAGCTGCAGCCTTATTTTAAGCTCATACAACAAACCTTTGTGGAGAACCAAAATAAGCAGACTTCGTTATTATGTGAATTCCTAATTCAGAAACATCTAGTATGGGAAACAGCTTTGCAACAGCTCTGCACACGAACAAAATGCATCTGACTTAGTTTGTTTTCTTCTTAACATCTAACAGAAAGCATTTTCAAAATAAGCCAAACCAAAGATAAATGCTCCCACATACAGAGAGAGAGGCACTTCCTAAAATAATTCTCAGAAGGAACGTATTCAACCTGAGGAAAGATTCAAAACCCTCTAAGGAAAAAAAAAGATTAGAACACGCAAATGGCCTCGAAGACACAAACACAAAACACTTTTCAAAATCAGATCTTTACTCTTCGAAAGAATACTCACCTCTACCTACAGACTTTTATGAGGAAATCAAGCTGAATACATTTAATAATCACCTTCAAGGAGGCATTTAAATATACTAAAAGGAGAGTGGCTCAGTTCATAAAAATGACTCCTAAATACTGTATTTTAAACAATTTATAGCCTGCTATAATATGTAATTGTTAATTTCAAAAATATATATGGTAGTTCAGTGCCTTAGTAATGGCTCTATAGGATCAGGAAAGGCAAAATACGTAATTTAGAAGTTGTACCTGGTTTATGCTGATAAAAAAAATAATAGCATGTAATTAAAATTTTCCAACTAAAATATGACTAAGATTATATTTGGCTTTACTTCTTAAGTGTATATTAAAGGGACAGCAGGGTTAACTAGCTGCGGGTCCTAACTCTAGCGATGGCTCCTTTTCTCTTATTTCTACAAGGATAAAATCCGTCACCGAACCTCAGATCTGAACTATGTGGGTGGAAGCAATTATACGGTTGGGAGCTGTGACTCCTTCTCACAGAAGCAAGAGGTTTGGTGCTTTCAATGCCACCTGCGAGATTCCTCCACAAAGCAGCCCCGTGGCACCCTCCCCTAGCCCAATGTGGATCGGGGTCTCGCAAATGTCAGGCCCATGCACACTGAGGAGAAAAGAGAGAGGCAAGAGGCAGCTTCACCACCCCCCCATCCTGACGCCTGGGGAGATCCCTCCTCTCCAACACAATTCCACGAAATCACAGAGGGAAAGGGGCCAGAGGGTGGTCAGAAGGAAAGAAGGGTTTCCCCTGCAGGAAGCTGAATGAAGGAGACAGGGCAGAAGGGAAACAAAAAGAAGAAAAGTGGAATATGGACAGGGCAGGAGAGTACAGAAGGAGAGAAAGGGGAAAAAAAAGCGAAGAGTGCGGGGGTGGGGGAGCAGAAGGGAGATTTACACGAAACACGGAGGCATCTCTCCCTGGGAAGGCCACACAGGCAGCGTGCTCCCCATGCAGCAACCCGCCCAGCATTTTCTAAGTAGACATAACGCAGTTTAACAGAATGACAAACTGCAAAATAGCTATTGGATCCAAAATTTAGTTCTGATGACCATAAATCAGAATCAAAGCATGGTTCGTGTATTTAGCTCCTGAGGGAAAAAAATCAATTTTTAAGACTTTTATTTTTAAACACAGATTACATCTAACTCTTCAGGGAATTTTCCATCATAAAGTTCTTTGAATTCCCTCAATATGAACAAACAAATCCATCAATACATACTAAATTTAAATTATTTGCTTTTCACTTATACATACATATTTAATTTTTCTATAAAAATGTGTATTACTTCATAATAAAAATGTTTAAATTAAGAAAATAAGATTAGTGGAGAAATATCAGCATCGTTCAATACACTTACAGAAGTACTCCAAGACGGAAGAATTGGTTTTTTCACTGGAAGACACTGAAATCTATAACCTATATTTAGTTTAAATTAAACTGAAATTTGCTGAAACGCTGCAAAAGATATGCCTCTTCAAAAACTTTATTAGTCACCAACTGTAAACCCTGAAGATAGACAATCAACGATGAACCAAAAAGAGTCACGATCGATCAGCATTTTCGGACTGCCAACCATTTATCCACTCACCAAGTGTTTATTGACTCCGGAAAAAAAAAAAAAAGGTGAACATAGGTTAGGACTAGATTTTCATTCATTCAACAAACGCTTTATTTACTGACCATGTGAAACGGAAGGCACCTGGCAGATGCCGTGTGACAGGTGGGCAAAAAAGACATGGCAACGCCCTCAGGGGGCTTCTGCCTAGCGGCAGTCAGGGGAGTCACTTAACACAAGCTGGGAGACCCTTCTCCAGGGCCACCCTCACCAACCAGTCTGGTTCCCCACTCTGCCGCCCCGTGAGTGTGCATGTGTGCACACATATGCACACGCGTGACAGCATTTGATGCGTGTCCCTCTCCCACAGCGGGGAACCTCAGTGAGGCAGGGACCATGCCTGTTTTGACCACCAGAGAATCTCCAATGGCTCACATGGTGCTTCATTCAAAGAACTCTTCCTCCTTCAAGCACGAAGGAAACACTCTGCCCTTTGCTGGGTGGCGGAGGAGAGCGTTGACCTTGTGGAATTAGATTTCCTCTCTATGGCTCCATAACAGCTGGAACAAGAGGCAAGATACAGGAGGTGACAACTTCCCAAACCACCATGACTCCATGGGGGGTGAGAGGCAGGGCCAGGGGACCAGGTGATCTGGTGGCAGTGCAGTTACCGCCAGGGAAATGGGGACCTCACGCTCCTCATCGGAGAGGCGTTCCCACAGGCTTCAGAGACATAGCTCTCCTTCTCCTTTTCTTCTACCTTCCATCCCTTATGATCAGGATATTCTCCCACCATCTGGGTGTCAGAGAATATTCATTCTCTCTCTCACTTTTCCCCAAATCTACCTTTAAACACATTTATCTGAGAAAGCGCTACTCTAAGAATCCAAGAGGGAGCAAATGGGACCAAGCACGGCAGCCCTCTGTGCCAAAGAGTCACCAAATTTCCCTCCTCCCTACTCCACCTCATCCAGCAGTGAGCACCTTTGAAAAGGTTCGCCTGTCCCTTCCCACGTCATCTCTCAACACCCAGCCCTGTGCCTCCATCTCCCTGCCTGAAAAGGGGGTTGGACAAATAACTTCTATCTTCTTTTAAGTTCTAAAATCCTTTGTTTCTTTGTCTTTTGACACTCCCCCACCTATCTCAATCTACCAATTAACCTAAGGACTCTCAGCCATAATCTAGAAGCTAATTCAACCATGTAATCCAAGCTTCCTGATCAGGTACTTAACACCTGCAGCTCCTCGAGCGTATCGTTAATGCAAGTGGAAATACACAGAATGGTAAAAAAGCAGGTATTACTTCAGAAGGACACATCTACATCAAGGAAGCAGGCCAGAATTACTTGTCATCAGCTTCATAGTACCTTCCTTTTCATTTCAGCTAGTTCAGATTTCAGTGATTCAGGATAAAGACCTCGGACTCTGGTTAAATTAATCAATCCAGCATGATCAGAGTCCCCAGTCATTTGTGAGATGAGAGCATTATGACCACCACTGTGAAACCAATTTCCCCGATAGGGTGACTGACATTCAGAGCATGCACATAAACTCTTGTCCTAGAAAAGGAAGTACCGTGCTTGGTACATAGGAAAGCTGCCTGCATCTCCAGGAGACAGAGACAGAGAGGAGGAGGGAGGGAGGTGGATACCAACGAGGGCCATCTGCTAAGCACTCTGTGCAAGAAACTCTTTTGCGAACTTTATGTGTTTTTATGTACAGTTGACCCTTGAACAACACGGTTTGAATTGTGCAGGTCCACTTACATATGGATTTTTTACAGTCCACTGCTGTAAATGTATTTTCTCTTCCTTAGGATTTCCTTAATAACTTTTTCTTTCCTCTAGTTACTTTACTGTAAGAATACAGTACATAATACATATGCAAAATATGTGTTAATCAACTGTTTATGTTATCCATAAGGCTTCTGGTCAACAGGTTATTGGTGATTAAGTTTTTGGGGAGTCAAAAGTTGTAAGTGGATTTTCAAAGGGGGGGGGGAAGGGGTCAGTGCCCCTAAGTCCCGCATTGTCCAAGGGAGAACTATAATTTAATCATTGTGATGCGTATGAAATAGGCACTGTTATTAGCCCCATTCTGTTGATGCCGTAACTGACGGGCACAGAAGTTAACCGTACGTCCAAGGCTGCCCAGTACTAAGTGGTGGGGCTGGGGGACAGACTTAGGCTACTGTTTTTTGGAGGTTACTTTAAGGTAAAGGACAATCAGCTATCCTACTTTTATAAATATAGCATAAGTTCTGATACGGTACAGACATTTTTTTCTTGATGAAATTCTACAAAAATGCCTGGTAAATACTGCTTTCATTTAAAATTCAGCACATTGGGACACCTGGGTGGCTCAGTACGTTAAGTGTCTGCCTTTGGCTCAGGTCATGATCCCAGGGTCCTGCTCAGCAGAGAGTCTGCTTCTCCCTCTCCCTCTGCCCCTCCTCCTAACTTGTACTCTCTGTCACATTCGTGCCCTCTCTCTCTCTCAAATAAATAAATAAAATCTTTTTAAAAAATTAAAAAAAAAAAAAAAAAGGAAAAATTCAGCATATTGAGCTACCTGTCTGGCTTAGTCAGAATAGCACGTGACTCTTGATCTCAGGGTTGTGAGTTCAAGCCCCACACCGGGTACAGAGGTTAGTTAAATAAATAAACAAGCAAACTTAAAATTCAGCATAAACTCAGCCCTGCCACCCCTAGCAAGCCAATACCCAAGGCCTTCCCAAGCACGCCCGCTCTGGAGATCTAGCTCCACGCACTAGAATGCCTACAACAGTCCTAGCCAGGACCTTGCAGCCAGCCGTGCCAGGGGCCTGCCCTATACACAGTGGGTGTGCACCAACTGCAACCCAGCCACAGCAGAAGGGTACAGGCAGCCCACACAGGGCTCGCCCCTGGGGCACCTGACTTGGGTGACCAGGGCGGTTCGCTCTACCAGGTTCCACAGGAGACCTTCCGCAAAACATGACTCCTTCAAGGCCGGGAGACGTAACTGATCTGCCCGATACACAGAACTAAAGAAAGCAGGCAAAACGAGGGGACAGAGGAATATGTTCCAAATAAAATAATAAGACACAACCTTAGGAAAAGGATAAATGAAACAGAGTTAAGCAATCTACCAGATCATGAAGATGCTCGCTGAACTCAAGGGGAGAAGGGATGAGCACAGTGAGAACTTCAACAAAGAGATAAAAATAGAAAAAAGAATCAGAGCTGAAGAATACAGTAACTAAGATGGAAAATACACTACAGGGAATCAACAGCAGATCAGAGGACGCAGAACAGGGCAGCAATCTGGAAGACAGGGCAGTGGAAATCACCCAACTGAAATGGCAAAAAGAAAAAGAAATTTAAAAACGAGGCTACTAGGGGCGCCTGGGTGGCACAGCGGTTAAGCGCCTGCCTTCGGCTCAGGGCGTGATCCCGGCATTGCCGGATCGAGCCCCACATCAGGCTCCTCCGCTATGAGCCTGCTTCTTCCTCTCCCACTCCCCCTGCTTGTGTTCCCTCTCTCGCTGGCTGTCTCTCTCTCTCTCTGTCAAATAAATAAATAAAATCTTTAAAAAAATAAAAAATAAAAAAATAAAAACGAGGATACTTTAAGGGACCTCTGAGACAACATCAAGTGCACTAACATTCACATTATAGGGCTCCCTGAGGGAGAAGAAAGAGAGAAAGAGATAGAAAACCTATTTGAAGAAATAATGGCTGAAAACGTCTCTAACCTGCTGAGGAAACAGACAGCAGATCCAGGAGGCACAGAGAGTTCCAAATAAGATGAACCAAAGAGACCCACACCAAGACACATTATAATTAAAGTTTCAACAGTTTAGGAGAGCATCTTAAAAGCAGCAGGAGATAAACAACTAGTTTTTGTACAAGGGAGCCCCCGCCTAAGACGATGAGATGAGTTTTCAGCAGAAACTTTACAGGCCAGACGGAAGTAGCACAACACACTCAAGGTCCTGGAGGCCGAAACTTACAATCAAGAGTACTCTACCCAGCAAGGCTGGGTATCTCCAAGCAGTTTCCCAGACAGCAAAAGCTAAAGGAGTTCATCACTACCAAACCGGCTTTATAGGAAATGTTAAAAGGATTTTTTTAAACAGAAAAGAAAAGGTCATAACTAGAAATTAAAAAATCATAAAAGAAAAAACTCACTGGTAAGGGCAAACATATAGTCCACAGCTAGTATGAAGGTTAAAAAACAAAGTAGTAAAATCGTCTAGACCTATAATAATTCATCAAAGGGTACACAAAATCATAAGATGTGCACGATATGAGGTCAAAACATAAAACTCCACCAAGACCTATCAGCAGTAATAAATGAACTCAGTATAGCCGTGGGATACAAATAATACACATAAATTCATTGTACATAAATCTGTTGCATTTCCAAATTCTAATAATAAATTATCAGAAAGAGAAATTAAGGAAACAATCCAATTTACAACTGCATCAAAAAGAATAAAATACCTAGGAATAAATTTAACTAAGGAGGTGAAAGACCCATACTCTGAAAGCTATAAACACTGATGAAAAAAACTAAAGATGATAAAATAAATGGAAAGATATACCGTGCTCATGGACTGGAACAATTAATATTGTTAAAATGTCCATACTACCCAAAGCCATCTACAAATTCGATGCAATCCCTATCAAATACCAACAGCTTTTTTCACAGAACTAGAACAATTCTAAAATTTGTATGGAGCCACAGAAGACCCCAAATAGCCAAAGCAATCTTAAGAAACAAGAACAAAGCTGGAGGCATCACCATCCCAGGTTTTAAACTATACTACAAAGCTACAGTAATCAAAACAGTATGGTACTGCACAAAAACAGACACACAGACCAACAGAACAGAATAGAGAGTCCAGAAATAAATCCACAACTCTATGGTCAATCTTTAACGGAGATGGGGAGAAAAACAGTCTCCTCAGTAAATGGTGTTAAGAAAATCAGACAACTACATGCAAAAGAATGAAACTGGACCACTTTCCTACACTCCATACAAAAATAAACTCAAACGGATTAAAGATTTAAATATATAGAGCAGAAACCATAAAACTGTTAGGAAAAAAACATAGGTAGTAAGCTCTCGGACAAGTGGTCTGAGCAGTATTTTTTGGATCTGTCTTCTCAAGCAAGGGCAACAAAAGCAAAACAAACAAAATGAGACTATATCAAACTAAAAAGCTTTTGTACAGTGAAGGAAAAAATCAACAAAATAAAAAGGCAACTTTCTGAATGGGAGAAGATACTTGTAAGTGACATAATCAATAAGGAGTTCATATCTAAAATATATGAAGAATTCACATAACTCTAAATAAATAAATAAATAAATAAATAAATAAATAAATAAAGCCAAATAATCCAATTAAAAAATGGGCAGAGGACCTGAATACACATTTTCTGAAATCATCCAGATGGCCAACAGACACATGAAAAGATGCCCAACATCACTCATCACCAGGGAAATACAAATCAAAACCACAATGACACCACCTCCCACCTGTCAGAATGGCCAAAATCAACAACACAGGAAACAAAAGGTGTTGGCGAGGATGCGGAGAAAGGGGAGCCCTCTTGCTCTGTTGGCGGGAATGCAAACTGGTGCAGCCATTCTGGAAAGCAGTACAGAGTTTCCTCAAAAAATTAAAAACAACTATTCTATGATCTAACAATTCCACTTCTTGGTATTTATCGGAAGAAAATGAAAACACTAATTCAAAAAGATATATGTAACCCTATGTTCACTTCAGCATTATTTACAATAGCCAAGATACAGAAGGAACCTAAGTGTCCATTGATAGATGAGTGGATAAAGTTGGGGTGTGTCTGTGTACAATATACACTATAACATATTAATTATAATGATACAATTACATATTATATATTATACCCTTCAGCATAATACATAAAAACATAATATATTAATTATTATGTGTATATAGAATGGAATATTGTGCAGCCATAAAAAAGAATGAAATCTTACCATGTGCAACAGCATGGATGGACCTAGACAATACTATGTTAAGTGAAACGAGTCAGAGAGAGAAAGACACATGTGATCTCTAGATATGTGGAATCCAAAAACAAAACAAAACAGAAACAGACTCCGGGAAACAGAATCCGAGGGTTTCAGAAGGGAGGGGGGTGAGGGGATGGGGTAACCCGGTGACGGGTAGTAAGGAGGGCACGTCTTGTAATGAGCACTGGGTGTTAAACACAAATGATGAATCATGGAACACTACATCAAAAACCAGTGATGTACTGCATGGTGACTAACATAACATTAAAAAAAAAAAAAAAAAAAACCAGAAACAGAAACAGACTCATATACAAAGAACAATCTGATGATTGCCAGAGAGGAGAAGGGTGGGGATGGGTGAAATAGGGGAAGGGGATTAAAAGGTATAAACTTCCAGTTATAAAATAAATAAGACCCAGGGATGCAATGTACAGCTTAGGGAATATAGTTAATAATACTATAATAACTTTGTACGGTAATGGATGGTAGCAAGATTTATCATGGTGATCACTTTGTGATGTATATAAATACTGAATTACTATGTTGTACACCCGAAACTAATGTAATATTGTATGTCAACTACACTTCAATAAAATAAAATAAAAATAAAATGCATTAGAGGCAAGCAATATTAGCGAGACTAAGACTGTGAATCTATTATTTTCCAACCACCAGAAAGGATACCATATTTACTTAAAAATAACTGTCCAGTGGCATAAACTCTCAGACCTAGGCGGTAACTTAGAGATCATCTGGCCCAACTCCCTTCATGCTGGACGTGAAGAATGCTGGCCCCAGGAACCACATGTGTATCAAATACATGTAGATATGTATGCTCCCCTTCCCTTCATTATATTTCCAAACATCAGGGTATTATTTGGAATTTCTTTCCAGTATTTTCTTCACTAGAATTGTGTCACATTAGTATCCCAACAACTTCCAGCATTCCATTATCTGGAATTCCTATCATTTTCATGGTAACTCCAAACAGCCTCTACAACACCGCACAGGTTTATCAATCATTAAACCTGTACCATCTCCAAGTTCTTAAAGAACATTAACTTTTTGGCTACTTTCAACTCTCCTAGTTATCATGTTGTTAGGGAAATGAACCTTGGCCCCTTAAATGTTCTGCCTTTAAGCCTAAAGGAAATTGAAGGAGACTGTAAGTAGCTAGTAAGAAATGAACTCTAAGAGTGCAGCACGGAAGCTGAGAACCTTAGGCATCAGCCTTGGGGTTCTGATAAAGATGGGCCAAACTCTGATGGAATCAATAGATGCTAAGGACATAAGAGGATCCCCACAATTCGGAGAGCCTGTGAAACACCCACATTCCCAGGCACACCACAGAAGGCCATACACCATACATGCTGTTACCAGCTGCCACAAGTTTACTTTGGTCAGTCCAACACCGCAAAACCCAGCGCAAAGGTGTCTGCTGGTCACAGAAGGTGGGTGGGGATGCGTGTCCGAGAACCCAGCTCCAAGGTAAAGTGTGTGTCCCCACGGCCCCTGCAGCCACTTTTATCCACAGAGAATCCGTGGACATGTCAATTGTGAATGCGCAGTCCCAACACTATTTCCCCGGGTCACTGGTGGGACGGCAAGTTACAGAAGTTCCAACCAAGGGAAGAGAGGTGTAGAGGCCACTGAACTTCTCCTGCTGTCAAATAAAGTTGCTGATAAAAAGTCTAGCTCAGAAAAGTCTTAATAACTTTTGTATCTCCTGAAAAGAGAACCTTCAAAAGTATTACCCTGAGATATGATAAATAAATATTTTAACCTTACTGGTAAAAATATCCCCATTAAAACTCCAATGAACTGAATTATAAGGTTATATTTATTCGAGTCAAAACAAAACATTCTCACACTCAGTTAAGACATTGACTTGACAAACGAAATGTAATTTCAAATGTCCATGACTTTGGATAGAGTAGCTGAGAAGCAAAAAGATCTTATATTCATCTTTAGTTGATAAAAATTTCCTCTCTCATTTCATTAAGAGTCCAGAATAGGTACCAAAACTCTTTAAACACAGTTGTACAAAAAAAAAAAAAAAAAAAAGCAGGCACCAAGATGTCCGTACTTACTGGCTATTTCCCCATTAACACCTCCTAGGGGAAAACAAAGATGTCATAAAGAAAACTTCTTCCATGAAGTAAGATGAGAGTTACATTTACCCTGGAACTGCGCAGGGCACAAAGTGGCAAAGGGCCAGGCCATGCAGGGACCGCCCTGAGTTTCACCAGCTCCCATCTTGGGAAGACAAGCCTAGTGAGAGCCAAGCATAGCCAAGCAGGACAAGGCAGAAAAGGCCCATCTGACTGCTTCCTTCTCCAAAAAATTACAATTTGCCTTATATTTTCTTAATTAAATGCTTTACTGATCAAGTTATGTAATGGATCTCACTCTTGTTTTTTTCAGAGGAAACACAATCTCGCGTTCTAAGAATAATGCTATTTTGTTGGAGCTGTTTCTGGACACGAATTTCCAATGGAACAGTTTAATCAGTGCCTCTCTTCTAAGCACTACCTATAAAACAGATAGGAAACTGTTCACTTGGAACAGAGAGCGAGAAATCCAATATACTGACTTAAGTCATCTTTTGATACAAGAAGATTCTTGATTATAGTCACAAGTGAGAAGAGATTTTAGAACTGGGTTTTCAAAAGTGGATGTGACTCCTGACCCAGGGTCCTGCAACTTGGAGGACTCAAGGAGACTGGGCAGCGAGAACAGACACAGGAATGGGCGACTGGCAGTCCTAAGATCCACCAGAGGGCACGGCAGGACCCGGGAGGACCCGGGCTACAGGGGCCTGAAGAACTCTCAAGTGTGGAACATTCTTGATAATTGGGGTTAAAGGCAGAAGATGGACAGGACATTATGTTAAAGGACAGGGACGTTCTGGAAACCAAGGGGACAAAGCTAGGACGGCAGTATCAGAGAGCTCCTGGCACGGGCGCGGGCTCACCTTGGCGATGAGGGGGCGTTCCTTCTCAGAGGGACAAAAGGAGGTGGAGACACAGCTCCAACATGGAGACAAGAGTTAGCAGGAAAGGTCTCAGTTTTCGCTGAGAAGCAGGACAGAGGAGAGCCCACAGGGAGTCTGAAACAATCCCCGGGGAAATGAGACCCAGGTCAGCAGGCCATGACACCACGTGTCTCTGCCGGGCTGAGGTCTGACTCAGCTCACGACCCTCGACCCTGACCCCCGGAGCAGGGAGCTAAGAAAGTGGGCGGTAAGAACGAGCGCATATGCGGGGAAGTCAGGATGGGAGAAACTGGGGAGTCCTGTGGGGTGCCCACCGTGGAGGCCGGGGGTAACTCACCACACGGGGAGGTGTGATGGGCCACATCGACGGCAAGGCCAGGTTTCCTCGAAGTACACTCCATGTCTTTGAAATCAAACCGCAGCAGACAAAAAGCAACCAGACTAGACATGACTTCCACGTGGACGGTGAACTGCTGTGTCACCACACGGAGTGACGCTCTACCCGCTGGGTCAGCCTGACAGGGGGCGAGCAGATGGCCTGGCCTCTCCAAGGTGCACGGTGGCCGGCAGGGCCTGTGCCAGGGGCACGCACAGCCGAGGTTGCACACACGGTCCCAGCCCGGGCCCCCAGGCCTCTGTTCCAAGCCAGGGCCAAGCTGCACGTGGACGACAGGGGCAAGCGCCGAGGCTTCTGTGCAAGCAGTAAGTGACACTGGTTATTCATTCTTCATTCCTGCCATGCTGGCTTTATCCGTGCCAGTGGCAGGGGGCCCTCGGACTCCCAGGCGGCACTGGCAGACGCCCTGCCGCAGGCCTGCAGACGGGCCCGGCTCTGTGAGTAAAGAGCAGCAGCCGCCTCTTCCCTGAGAGACAGGAGGCAAGCGGAGCTCAGATTTAGTCTCAAACTACGCAGGCTGGGGAAGGTGTGGAAGAGAGCCTCTTCCCAAACACTTAATGAATCTACTGCAAAAAGAAAAAAATCTGTTTTCCCATCTGCACTTCCAGACACATATAATAAAGTGACATTTTCCAACATAGGTTTTTCTAGATCATTAGCTTTGTCAGTTAAGACTCCGTGCTTGGCAAAATGACCACTGCTTTTTCGATTCATCCTTTAATTTCTAAAAAAAGTTGCAAAATCTGGAAGTAACCTTATTTATCCTTGATAAAACCTGATGTGGAAAATAACCACAGTTGCCCCTTGAACAATACAGGATTAGGGCACCAACCCTTCCACACCGCTGAAAATTCGCAGATAACTTTTGACGCCCCCAAACCTCACACTAATAGCCCATGCTGACCAGGAGCCTTCCTGATGACACAGTCAATGCGCACATAGTTTGCTGTATTATACACTCTATTCTCACAATAGGCGAAGCTAGGGAAAAGAACAGGTTATTAAGAAAATCCAAAGAAAGAGAATATACATTTACAATACTGGGCTGTATTTACTGAAAAAAATCCACATATAAGTGGACCCACACAGTCGAACACGTCATTCAAGGGTCAACTGTATTTTCACAACTAATATTTGATATTACTTTTCCAGTTAGGATAATTTGCCCTTTCCACTGATTCACTAACCCTAAGACAGCTTAAGGTCCTTTCCTCCTTCAAACCTTCATATGACCTTCTGACCTCTGAAATTCTAACACACGCACTCCGCAAAATACCATCTAGCACCCGATTCTGCACCTTATTAAACTGATCTTGTGTTGCTTCGTGGTACTCACTCAACAAATATTGACGGAGTGCCCACTCGTGGGTGAGATGCTGTGCCAGGAAATGGAACACAGTGAGCAAGACAGCTCTGGTTTCTGCCCCCAGGTAGCTTCTTGCCCGGTAGATTGGGGGTGGGGGGTGGCGGGTACCAGACAGGCAGGTAGAGGTGGTCTGATCGGCAGGGGTTAGGTGGCCGGAGGGGGCTGGCAGGGGGAGACTGGGCTCTCCCACCGAACCTGTCAAACACAGGGAGCTGATAAATATGGACTGACACGCTCCAGCAGGTGGCACCCGTGTCTCCCCGTGCAGCAGGTGGGGCGCCATCAGCAGGAGGCGGTGATACACTGCCTGGTTCTGAGCGGCTAGTTTTGAAGTGTGGTCAACCCCAGGAGCTTGGTGGGCAGACGGGAGTGCCCTGGACACTTCCCTATCTCCCTGCTGCTGTTATTATAATTACAACTGCTGTCACCACCACCAGTGCTGCTGCCACTGCCGCGCTAACTACCACAAGTGTGGTCGTTTTGCAGGTTAACCTTCTACTTTGACAAATAAAGCTCAGTACTTCAGCTTACGCCCAGTAACCTATGGGCACATGATGTTGACAAGGAAAATGTCCACTTCCCCATTTGATTTAAAAACGCCCACTGACTTTTAGTGGAAATAAGGCACCCACTATAAGAACAGCCAAATTAATCACATCCTTTAGGCTCCTCACTGTACTTAAAATTTATGGCCACAAAAAAACAGGACATAATGCAATAAATGTAGTATTGACCGTGATGCTCTGTGTCCTACAGGATAAAATATATCTGCAAAAATGTAGGAAGAAAAGCAACTGTTAAGAAACTTAAAAAAAAAAAAAAAGGTTATCTCAGGGAAGTTGTCAAAGTAGCGATTATTTCATATAAAATAACAATAAAGGAGCAAAGTCATAAAAGTGGTACGCTCTCATCCCCGATCCGCTAAAGCATATTTCTGCATCTTCCATGCACTCTAGCGAAGCTTCGTCCATCGAGGCATCAAACATCGCCGTGTGCTAAATGTAAGGCACCGCGGGGGGAACAATGAATAAGATGGGCTCCCTACTCACAAGAAGCCAATAATGTTGTCGCAGACGGTCCATATGGGTAAAATCTGACATGTCGCACCAGAATAAACGACATGTGTTGGAATTACAGAGAAGAGGTCTGCAGACATTGTTGGAAAGAGAGAGATCTGGCCATGACTTGTGCAGGAGAGGCACGTGAGTTGGGTCTCTGAACAGGCAGGAAGCAGAGAAGGGGGGGGGGGGATGAAGTTCAAGAACGTGATACAGACTATGGGTCTGATAAGGCAAGGAACTCAAGGCAGCCTCCAGCCAACTGCCAGCAAGGAACTGGGGCCCTGGGAACAGAAACTTGCCACCAGTCATGTGACTTGGCTTGGAAGCAGATCTTTTGAAGCTGAGACTTCAAATGGGACCACGGCCTGTGAGAGACCCTGAAACAGAGGGTCCAGCTAGGCCATGTCCGGATTCCTGCTCACAGAAACTGAGCTAATAAATATGGGTTGTTTTAAGCCTCAAACAAACATGGGCCAGGCCTATCTTCTGCAAACAATTCACAGAAGCATATACATATGGTATCAGTCAGGACAGGCTGGGATTTGCTGTAGTAACAAATGTCTTTGAAATAAATCCCAGTGCCTTAGAACAACCAGGTTTTATTTCTCACTTAATGCAGGCCCACCATGGTTCAGCTACGCCTCTGCTCCGTGGCATCTTCACTCTGGGATCCAGGCACTCAGCACATGCTAGTGACCTTCTGCCTCTTAGGGAAAAGGAAATGAACGAATTTGCAGGAAAAACAGAAGACGACGTAGGGCGGGGAGGAAGCAATCGAACAAAGACATAGGGGGCAGTATTAAACCACTGTGGGCACAGGGGGCAGGGGCGGTCTGGACAAGGACAGAAGAGGGAACACAAAGAGAATGAGTGCAGGTAAAGGGAAACTGAGAGGGGAGGACAGAAGCCAAGGAAGCTAAAGGAACAAGACAACTCAATTCTCTTCAAATCGGAGGCAGGAGACTTTGCTTAGAATGAGGGGCGTTTGCTCTGTTTTATGATCAGCATTAACGTGGTGATACAATTTCTTGTCCCTTTGGCCCCCACTTATGCTCAGCACTCAGTCACCAGAGAACTAAGACTCTACTTCAATCCCAAAGGATAGCTTTCAGAGATATCCACGTCCTCGGACTCCTATGCTGACCACTCTGAAAAAAGACACGGAGGAGCTAAAATGTGAGACAGTTGCTCCAGCAGCCTCAAATCCACACAGAAGCCCTCTGAGTCTCTTCAATTTCCGACGTTCTTAGGAAAACCAGCCAATCTGAAGGCCTCCATAAGGTCTGCCTTCTATGCCTATGAATTTATTTTGGTCTCTTTAGTTCCATACACCTGTTTTTTTCCTTTGAAACAGATGAAAATCGTGAAGCATAAAGGAAGTTGTAAGCTACTCCAGACAGGCTCCAACAGCAAGCGCTCTGCCACCCCGAAGTCCTACAGCCCAGGACACTGTTCTCCGGGTGTCGCTGGGGCTGTGGTCTAGACCTACGGACCCCGAGAGTGGGGTCGTGGAAGCACTGTCTGTGACAAGTGTCCCAGCTGACGCATGCTCACTCGAGCTGACGCACGCTCGCTCAAGCTGACGCCAGGACCTGGGCTTATTACTAGCTGCCACCGAGGGAGAGAACAGGAGAGATCTTTGCTACCGAAGAAACCCCTCCCTGCTCTTCACACGTACATATGCACACGCATACGAAGGACAGCAAAATGCAGTCTGGGAGAAGCTGCGTTTCCCATGAGGGTTTCTGGCCCTATCTCCGTCCAGATCGGCCCACTTGAGGTTCTGGGTCACCGAAACCCCGCCAAATAGAATAAGACATACATTTTCCTCCTCAACCTATTAAGCTAATATTTTCTAAGATTTTCTGTATGGTTTAGAATTTTAAAAATAATTTCACATGGGGGCGCCTGGGTAGTGCGGTCATTGGGTGTCTGCCTTTGGCTCAGGGCATGATCCCAGTGTTCTGGGATCGAGCCCCGCATCAGGCTCCCTGCTGGGAGCCTGCTTCTTCCTCTCCCATTCCCCCTGCTTGTGTTCCCTCTCTCGCTGGCTGTCTCTCTGTCAAATAAATAAATAAAATCTTTTAAAAAAAATAATAATTTCATATAAAAAAAAAGTCAAAAAGGTCTCTGACACCATATGGCCAAAGATTCTCACCACATTACTTTTTCCTCAGGACTGCGAATACAGTTTTGGACTTGACCTGCAAATAAGGAAGATTTATTCAACAGACATTTACCATGTGCCAAACATCAGGCTAGGAGCTGTGGGAACAGAATGGAAGCAAGTTGTTCTCAGCCCTCCAGGGGCTCGGACTGGCCTTGTTCAGGAAACTGGTGAGACTGAGCAGGCGATGTCAATGAACCATCAAATTTCTGAACCGGCTCCCCAGCGAGGAGGCAGGCCAAGTTGTGCGTCTGGCTCACATCTCCTTCTCTCCCACAGCAGATGCCCCGTGACCCACGACCCCTACTCAACTTCACAGTGCTGATGATTAACACTTTGTATTTCGAGAGCTAATCGCACCTGTTTTCAGTGGACTGGTCAGTCTATGGAGAGAAGTGCTGATTGAGGCAGGACCTGAATTCCACTCTTTTCCAAATCCAACAGCAACAGTAAAAATAAGAATTAACATTTATTGAGCACCTAGTGTGTGCCAGGCACATAAAATGTCCTAGACATGTTAGAGATAACATTTCAACCTCACGGTAACCCTGTAAGATACGTACTACCAGCACCCCCACTTTACAGATAAATATGCGCCAGGCCACCCAGCTAGGAAGTGGAGGAGCCTCCGAACCCGTTGCCCTAACCACCCCATGTGCTGTCTCTCCACACATATTACACATATTGGAGTGAGAAATGTTTTAAAAACTGGGTGGGCCCACAAGGTGGGTACCTTCCATTGATGCGAAGGCTTACACTTCAGGATCCTCTGCTTCTCACTGACTCTTCGCAGCACCAACGCAAGGCAGCAGCTGGCTGGTGGTAATGGGCTGAACGACCTGCCAACCCTTAGGTCACTTAGAGGCACAGCTGTGACTCAAACCCAGGGGTTGATCCCAAACCTAACACTTTCCAGTACACACCATTCACAAATGTAGTAAAAGGGGAACTAACGGTGCCCCCAAAACAGCACCGTGTGTTCTTACTGATTCTAAAGTAAGACCTAAGGCTCTAACCCTGGATCAACTGACGGCCTTGCTAGAGTCCATTTCAACAGAAGAACAACTAGCAGCCCACAACACATTCTGGACAAGGTGCTTTTTTCCCCATCTGACCACGCTACGGCCATATGTTCTTACACAGCATTAGATTTTCATGTGAGAATGCTATGAATGGAGTCAGCATGACCATTAAACAGAGGCAAAAGTTCTCCAGCAACTCTTCCCTTCTTGCCATCCTCGTGAAGAACAGCTGTCCACATGTTCAAGGACACCGCTTCTGCACGTACTTCCTCCTGCTCTTAACTATCCTCAAACGTCTGTGTATTTCTGTGATTGGTGTACAAAGACCCGGCGAGCAGACACACACCTGAACTACAATGGACAAAAGTAACAAATTCCCTCCAGTCTGGCAAATGTCTAGTTAATCGTGACACTTAGATGCAAAAAACTAGGTAAGGGTCTGATAAAAACAGCACACTTTCAGGTCAATGTATTTTATGCATGGTACTTTTTGTTCAGAGTTTTCAGCACAGTTGCAACCTGACAGTTACAAAGTAACAGCAACAACAAAGGTCTAAATCAAGTCCTTACTAATTGGATTGGAAGGGGAAAAATTTTCCATTTTCTGCAAATGCCAGGCCATTTACATTCATGCTCCAAATACCGCTCTTGGGCCACCAACTACCAAAACTTTAGTTCTGTATGTTATTATGTTCCATATAAAGCTCCTGATCATGTACTGAGTTTTGGTTTAAATAAAAGGCTAGGGACACAGATGTGGAAGAATCGATTTCTCTCAAATTCTTCTCCTCACATACACAGGGGCTAAGGAGAGGTTGGTCCCGGACTGCATGTGAAAGGTGAGGCCACAAAGCTTCCAGAAGCACACATTCGTGGTCCACGCTAGACAAGGTTTCCCAGCAGCACCACTGACCTCTCAGGCCACATCACTCCTGCTGGTGGACTGTCCTATGCGTGGCAGGCGCAGCAGCATCCCTGGCCCAGCTGTGACAGCCAAACTGTCTCTGTCCCCCAAGGGCCAAACCGCGCTCAGTTGAGAACCCCGGGGCTAGGCAAAGAGTTCTTTAGAGAATCAAGAAATACCACATTTGAAAAATAAAACTGATATACTGGACTTCGTTAAAATGAAAAACTCTGGTCATCAAGGGTTTCATTAAGAAAGGGACTAGGCAAGCCACTGGGAGGACACAGGCATAAATCACGCCTCATAAAAGACACAGATCCAGAAGACAATGCCAAATTACAGATGCGTGATTCAGGAGGGGGCAAGGAGATAGGGAGTTCTTGCTGGGTGTTTACAGAGGTTCTGTTTGGGGTGATGAAAAAACCTGGGGAACAGACCCTGGTTACAAATACACAGCATTATGAATTTAACCAACGCCACTGACTTGTACTCCTAAAAATGGTCAGAACAGCAGATTTTATGTTACGTATATTTCACCACAATCAAATACCTTAATGTAATATACTCCCCCCCCCGAAAATGCACTGCATTGTCAAGATTTATTTTTTAAAAAGTAAAATGTATCATTAAGTATTTTATATTAATAATACGTTTAAAGGTTACTCTTTCCTGTATCTTGAGTTAGGTAAAATACATTCCAATAATTGTGTTTTAAATGAGTAAAAGAGTGTGTTTGGCACTCCCGAAGCAGGACATCGAGGTAGCTAATAAGCAAACGCACACACGCTCGACCCCACAGTCACCGATGAGGGGAAGTCAGAGCCCCGAGGAGACACCCCCGCGCATGCAGGAGAAAGCCTAAGCGCTGGGTCGGGGCGGGGGGCCGGGGAGAAACCTGGATGTGCATGCGCCGCTGGTGGCGCGTACACTGGTTCGGCCAGTTTGGAACCCAGTTTATCAGTGTCTACTGAAGCTGCCTATGTGACTCCAGGAATTCTCTCCTCAGGGAGAACCCGGAGGAAAGGGATGCACGTGTCCGCAAGCAGACGACAGGCGATCACTGACGGCAGCTTCCTGTCCGGTCTCCCCAGCCGGCAAACAGGCCAAGCCCCCAGGCACAGAGTGGATGCGCAGACTGCGGGGCGCGCACGTGATGCTGAAGCGCGCAGCAGGGACTGGAGTGAGGGACCGCGCACGCGCACGCGGAGGAGCCGCGCACGCGGAGGAGCCCCGCGCACAGCACAGGGGCTGCAAGCAGCCGGAGGTGAGCTAGTGCACACCGCACGGTCTACCTACCAAAGCGCACGGACTCGCACACGAAGCTGCGCGGGCAGGCGGAAAGGGAGGGTGGGTACCGCCTGGCACAGGACGCCGAGGGCTTCCTCCGGTGCTAGACACGTGCCACAGCGTGCTCTCGGTTGTGGTTACTTAGGATAAAAACTAATCAACGTTGAATATATGTACTTCACAAGTGGAAGTTAAACCTCAATTAAAGAAAATTAAAAATCAACAGAAAATGGCCCAAACTATTCGTCTTTCCTACAGGTTACTAAATGTCCTCAGCCTTTCTTTCTATTACATATTTATTCTGTTAATGTGGGCCATTTTCAAGAATAACTGACATAGTCCAAAGCCTACGCAGTATCACTAGGATGTAACTCACCAACAAGCACATAGATCTCTTACCTTTTCCTGTTTCTTACCACGTACAACGTCTGGATAGACGGTACATGAATCTTATTTGTAAAAGTTTACAATGTTCAATGTGGGAAGCTATTAGTGACCCTTACTGCCTTTGAAGTGTAGTTATACTTTTTATGTGGTAAACTATTAAATCACAAGAATCTTCCCTGCCTCTGAAGTTCTCTTAGCAACTTTCCCCTACAATTTTGGTAATTGATCCCATACCAACGAGTGAACTCCTCCTATTGCCATAAACTATCAGTCTGACGTTGTATTGTCAGTAAGCTTTCCTCACTTGTATTTCCCCCACTAGCTTGTGAGCTAGGGACTGAGAGACAGCGCTAAGCACGTGCCTTCCATGCGCACAGGTGCCTTGAAGGGACAGTTCCCCGGCAGTTCACGGCACTGGAAGAACCACCAGAGGCCAGCAGTTCTCCGTACCTCACCCAAGACACATGCTGGGACCCCGAAGGGCAGTGACAGGGAGCTTCTCTTTAAGAAATATGTGTCTGTAAAATGCTCTACGTCTAAAAACCTTCTCCTGACATTTCCCACCTGGCCTCACACTCCTGCAGGGGAAACTGGGCACAAGGCCGAGAGCGTGAGTGACTTGTCTGTGGTCACAAGTGAGCCAGCAATGGAGAACAGGGTCCAGAGCTCTCATGTCTGTTACCAGTCTTCCCACCACACCTCCTGCCTCCAAATGACTCCTGCTCAATCCCACCCTTCTCGTGGGTCAGAGTTTTCTGAACCAAGACAGGCTTGATCTGCTTACAAAGCCTCCTTCTCGGTTTTCCACCATCCAGAAATTTGGTCGGCGTGCCTCCCAGGCCCTCACCTCTACCCCACCGAGTGTTAAGCACACGGCCAGTAAGTCGGCCTCGGAGGCCTCGCTGTGGCCTGACGCCAGCATCAGCCCTCCCTAACCGCTGTCAACAGCCCTCTACCACAGCATCCGGAGCAGCCCTGTCTGCCGGGATGAAGCACCTCTTTAAATTAAAAAGCCAGTAAGGTTGGCTTAGAAAGCATTTGTCTTGACGCAGATTTGATGTAGTCCGTTGTCCTGTTTTTAGGGTGCCTTAATACCTACAGCAGCCTCTCCAAGAAGGCAGTGCCTGCCCATGCTCTGGACAGAAAACGCAGAGTTGTGTCGCCAAGTGCTGACAGTGCGACCTCAGTCACCGCCTCCTCTTGGCCCCACCCAGGAGCTGACTACTGAGTTCTCATATGTGACAGCACCCGCTGTCTCGGTGCCCGAACGGCACAGGCCAACCCCCGCCTTTGCAGGCTTCCATTTCAGCAGGACTCCCGAGAACACCACCACTGCCTAAAACATTTCAACGGCTCGCGCTGAAATACAAAGCAGATTCACTGAGCAGTTGGTACTCGATAAATGTTTATGGGATGAGGGACCGGCTCCCATGGTTATGAGGTGAAGTCAGCACGAGAAAGCAGAGAAGATACTTCAGAGTCGGACGTGAATCTCCATTCTGGTGTACCGGTGATTAGGTCTGCACTGAAGTCCTAGAACAGGCAGACCTGCAAACAGGCCTCGATTTCATCACCCCTCAAATGGAAATAATAGCAAGCGGACCCCTGGGAGGCTGTTGTGAGGGTCGCTAGCAGCTGTGCTTGATGCCGATGGCACTGAGCGCCGTGTGCTGGTCCTGCCCCCTCCCTTCCGGCCTCCGTCTCTCCACCTTCTCTTCCTCTCCCCGAGCGCACTGGGCAGCGAGGCTGCGCCCTTTGCCCTCTGCCTGGCAAACTCCTGGACCTTCCCCAGGGTCAGGGCCATCCCACCTCTGCGAAGCCTCTGCTGACTCCCCACTCTCCCTGCTGTTTCCCTTGCCTCTGGGCTGCCCCCCCCCCAGAACTGCTATTCCATCACTGTCCTGACCCATCCACTGTCCCCAGGCTGGGAGCTCCTCGAAGCAGAGAGTGCGTCATGAGCTGAGGCCCAGCAGCACACACAAGTGCGCGCGTGTCTCAGCAGAACTGCCAGAGAGAGAAAGGCCCAGATGCGGTGACACTTCTCAAGGGGGAGAAGGGAGGGCACGTGCGAGGAGACTGACTTCCCGACAGAGCTTCCTCGGCTTTGGAATGCTGCCCGTGAGTCCCCAGTGTACCTGGTCTGGCCCCTCACTAGCCCCGGGGAACTCCGTGCCATGCCCACAGTCGCTGGAGTCCTTCATCTGTCACTACACGGCCCACATTCAGGTGACGGTGTCAGTATTTAGACACCGCAGCTGGATCTAGGGGGTCTGTCGTGTAGTCAACTTGCCCATTAACAGGAAGTCGATGTCCCAGGGGTTCTAGAAGCCACAGCCACTAATTCACTTTACAGGAATGGTAAGCCCACACGAGAGCAAAGACTTCAGAGCCGATGGTAGCATTTCTGATGCAGACGTTGTCAAATACAAACTGGCTGATTAATTTTAAATGATTTCACAGCATTTAAAGAAAAAACATGAGGCTGACACAAAGATTTTAAAACTCATTAGACTCGGTCTTGAAATCCCGGATATATTTAAATTGAAAGCTGCTCTTCTGACAGCTTTTCCTTCAGACGTGCCATTGTGTGCGCGCCACTGCGGTTAAGGTTGGGCGAGCACTTCCATTAAAACCTTCGCTTTCACCGGCTTCTACTTTCACAACAAACATTCACTCCGGGCTTGGCTCTTGCATACAAAAGAGTTCTGCTTGAAATATATGTTCCAAAGTACAAAATAAAGCTGTCTGGACGGAAAACTCAGGAACAAGTTTTTTGAGGGGTCTCGGGTGTAAATGAGTTAGAATAAGCTAGAAATTTAGGATCAAACATGTCCTTTCTAAAGCACAGAAGTTATAAATGGAGAGAGGCTGGTAGAGTCAGTCTAAGAGCGAGGGGGAGAAGGTGCATCTAAAGCCAGCGTATTCCAGAAACCTCAGGATCGTCCGTAACTCCCCACGCCCAGTGTGTCACCGGATGCTACCACTTCTACCTCTGAGTACTTCTCAGGCTAGCTGGTCTTCTGGTCTCCCCGCTTCTGGGTTATCTATCGGCAAGCAAGCAAACCCAGGCCGGTGTGGCTCCCCATCCCATGAGGACACAAACCGCAAGGCCTGCTGATGGCCCTCAAGCCAGGCTCCTGCTGCATTTTCAGCCTCGTGCTCTCCCTACTTCCGTCTATCCCTAGCCCCTCTCTGCTGTGCCCTCCATCCCAGCTCCCGTGAACAGGCCTTTCTGTTGCATCTTCTTGTCTTTTACATCCAGGGTAGGAAATTTCCTTCACGACATTGTTGAAGGGCACTCAAACCCAGCCGCTGGTTAATGACACCAAGAGCAAGGCTGGCATTTTAAAAACACATTTATTCCCACTGATATCTCAGCTGCACTTGCAAAGACAGCCTGAGACAGGCTAGACTGTCATTGTGGAAACTGAGGCTCAGGAAGTTTGAGTGATGTGAGCAGGTGTCACAAACAGACTGGCTAAGCCAGAGCCATCTCGTCCCACACCAGCCTGAGCCATAGAAGCTACAGGCACCCTGGGGAAGTTCAGGCATTAGACTTCTGGGACCTGGTCCCCACAAATCTGCGATGACTTCCCTCCATTCCAAGGGCTGTGGCCTCTGCTGGGCTTGGGCTGTCTTCTCAGGCTCCTCTGGATATGCCTTGCTCGCCTCCAAGTCCAGGCCTTCAGTAACAGTATTTCCCTCAACCAGATAATCCTGCCTTTTTTTTTTTAAGATTTTATTTATTTATTTGACAGAGAGAAACAGCCAGCAAGAGAAGGAACACAAGCAGGGGGACTGGGAGAGAAAGAAGCAGGCTGCCAGCAGAGCAGGGGCTCGATCCCAGAACCCTGGGATCGTGACCTGAGCTGAAGGCAGACACTTAACGACTGAGCCAGCCAGACACCCCAAATCCTGCCTTTCAAGCCACAATCATCTGACTGCCCCAGAAATCCTGGAGTGCAGAGAACAGTCACTGCCTCAGTTTACCATTTTTGTTCTTCTATGTTTCCTGCCAACTGAGTCCCTCCCATCTCTACCATAAACTTTGAAAAGGTAAGGCTCTCATATTACTTTTCAATCTCCTTATGGCACCTGCTACTGAACTGGAGACCTAAGCATTCAGTAAAACTCCATTATGATCAGCAAATATTTCAAATAGTTATTTAACTTACTTAAAAAAAGGAAAAAAAAAACTGTTACTATTTTTTTCCTGACGAGAGTCAATGTAAATAGAGATAAGCACAGCATCCATGCTATGTTTCTGACCACCACTATTTAGAACTCACTTTTTCTTTAAAGCTGAAAAAATAGAAGTTGACTTGGGAAAGAAAACTACCCAAATCAAAATACGTGACAAAGCCCGAGAGCCCGAGGACTAACAACAAGAGGGGGGCCGAGTGCAACGGCTTTCCAAAAACCACGTCAGACCTAAAGTGCTGATCACTGCAGGGCGCTCTGCTGCGGTCACGTGTGAGGCGGGGGGCGCCCAGTGACCTCCAGGAGGAAACCCTCAGCAAGAGGGTCAGGAGGAACTTACTCGCCTCAGGTGTCTCCAGGTGAACAAGCAGAGCAGAGGGGGAGCGGTTCACTGGAGCGACACAGAGAGCACCTGTGAGGCTCGGCGCAATCAGAAAGCCCTGGCTGGAGAAACTCGCCACGGGACCAAGCAGCGGGAGGGTGTGCATCATCTAAAAGATCCAGTAAGAGGGGGAAGAAAAATGGCCCAGTATCTACCTGCAGAGAACTCTTGGAATCTGAGCACAGAGGCCAGGCGGTGAACCTTGGGTGAAAACGTTAAGTAAACAGGAGAGGGGCGCCTGGGTGGCTCAGTCAGTTGGGGGTCTGTCTTCAGCTCAGGTCATGTTCCTGGGGTCCTGGGATCGAGGCCCGCGTCAGGCTCCCTGCGCAGCATGGAGCCTACTTCTCCCTCTCCCACTCCCTCTCCCCCTGCTCGTGCTTTCTCTGTCTCTCTCAAATAAATAAATAAAATCTTTTAAAGAAAATTTAAATAAAAGCAGAGGATCTGATACATTCTTCCTTCACTGCAAACTTCATCTCTTGGAAGACAAAGGAAGAAAGGATAGGACATGGATGTCCACGACCACAGAAGCCTCAAGCAGAGGCAGGAATGTTCTGTTACACTCGGGACAGTCCTCACTTACGCTAACTCCTCTGATGTCCCATCAAGTTTAGCATGCGTCCCAGCAGGGACAAGAGTGCCAGGGACCTTTGTACAAACCAGAAAAAGCTGCCCAACTGCGAGGATGCAGCTTTGCAGGGACCCAGCTTCGGGAGTGAGAACAGTCTGGACTTTGGCCACACACGGCTTCCGTGTGGAGATCTGGAAGGCAACTGGTTCCCCTGCTCAACGAGCTGTGCTTGAGCCTCCTGTGTGGTGGCAGTGTGCGGAGAGCAGTGCCACGTGGTGCCCAGGAGAGAAGGGCCTCTGCCCGTGAAGCTCACGCTCCAGAGGAAGAGACAGATAAATCCAAGAGCAAGTCCAGACAGTGACAAGTGCTGTGAGAGAAACAAACAGCATGCTCACTGTGGTGGTTCATTTTACACGGCAACTTGGCTGGGCCGCGGTGCCCTGATATTTGGCTATTCCGGGTGTTACCGTCAGGCTGTTTTTGGACGAAACTAACATGTAAATTGGTGCGCTAGGAGTAAAGCAGACAGCCCTACCTAATGCGGGCGGGCCTCATCCACTCAGCGGATGGCCTGAGCAGAGCAGGCTCCCCAGGCAGGAGGGAATCCTATGGGAGAGGGCGTTTGGACTTCAACTGCACATCAGCTCCCCCCAGGGTCTCCCCTGCTGGTGTGTCCTGTAAATTCTAGAGTTACCGGCCTCCACAACTGCATGAGCCAACTCCTTAAAATAAATCTCCTTCTCTACCTATATACACATTCTGTTGGTTCTGTTGCCTTCCTTGAGCCTGGATGGTGAATACCAACAGTGGCCACACGGTGGTTGCAGCCTAAACCATTTAAATCATCAAACATCACACACAGCACAGTTCTGCAGGGAAGGAACGGAGCCTGGGCGGCAACAGAAACCAACAAGAGTGGTCACAAGGGTGTTCACTCATAAGGGCACTTATACCAGGTCTCAGAAACACAAGCAAGTCCTGTCCTCTAGTGTACAGAAAATAAAACCCCAAAATCCTGTCCCAGAGGTGAGGGAATTTACAAATACAGACCTCCGGGAGACTGAGGGGAAAAAAGCAGGTTCCAAGAAAGATTATTTTTGAGGCTTGTATTTAAACTTGTAGGGATTTCACAAAGTTCTATTGATCCCACTAGTGGGAAGAGCCAGGACTGGTAAAGCAGGGCTGGTGGAGGGAAGGAACTGTAAGAAGGATGGGTCTGCAGACACGGAGGGAAGTGGGACACACAGCCCCCAGGGTGGGTAGGTGGGGCGCACCACGGCATCAATCCTGACTCACCATCGGCAGCTCCGGCCAGCTTTCTCACCTTCAGCCTGCCTCCCCTGGAAAACGGGGTGATGCCCAGCTATGGGGTAACAAGGAGGACTGGAGGAGGCTCGCCAAGCCCCTTGGCCCACCACTGGCACGCAGAGGCATAGGCTCAGTGAACAGCATCTTAGAAGCGAGGTCCCGTCTCTGACCTCGGAGGCTTTAACTTCTCCAGACATGAATTTAACTACCAGCGACCTGGGCCTGGTATTGGGGGTTTCTTCAAAATCTAGTCTGGCTAATTCTGTCTCAGATTCTTAGGGGAAGACACTAGTTCCCGACTCCTCCTCACCACAAGAATAACAGGAGAGAAAGTTCTCATCACAGTGCTTGACACACAGCAGGCACCACCACAAATGCTGATTCTCCTTCCTTCCTGAGTCCTGCCACCAGGGAACACGTATGTAAGATCTTCCCCTGTGGCTCTGTCTGCCGCACCTGTGGCGGGGCCTCTACGAACACGGAGTGCCCAGGTGATACGTAAAGTAGGAGACGGGGACGATCTACGTGCCTGCTTTGTTGGACTGGACGTCTGTCCCTAACCCTGATTAGCAACAATGGAAGATTTCCAAAGGGTCCCAGGATCCCAAGTCAGGTAAGGCAGATGAGAAAGGGAGGGAAGCTGTGGTTCAGGAGGAGGGCTGCCAGTGAGAAGAGTCAGCAGGGACAGGCAAGGGCGGGAGACAGGATGTCACTAGCAAACAGGGCAGACAGGAGGTGCCGAATCTGTACGTTGAGAACATCTACAGGCGGACACGGAGCACGGGGCTGCCAAGCCTCCCCCTGCACAGACGTAGCACTAAATGTCCTCCGGCGACATCCTCCCTCAGCTGATGAGACAGGACTACCACCAGGACATCGGGCCCACTCTCCCCAGTTAGAACCATGAATACAGAGAAAAAGTATTTCATTTCTTGAGCTCCCCAAAGGCTGCTGAAACTTAAGCTGGAAAAAAACAGAGGAAACAAGGACCACTCACTGGATTCCGGAAGGTGAAGTCCATACCCATCTGCCCTGCTCTAACGGTATGCCAAACAAGTGAACACAGTTAAAAACACCAATTAGGTTTTTTAATGACATTATCTGCAGACTTCATTCATGAAAACGATGAAAATCACATACATGTTTAGAATGAATAATTCACAAAATCAGAGAGCTTATGTAAGGACACAATAAGGACAACACTCTTGCACATTTAACACAAATTAAATAATGGTCAAGGTCAGCTACTGGGAACAAGCAAGGACACGGGTCAGGACGTTTCAGCGAGACAGCCAGAGGCTCTAACAAAGACTGGAAGGGCACTGGAAACTCTCCAGAGAATATGCAAGCTGCACTGATTTCCTAAGCTCCAGTGTTTTCGCATTTTTCACATCATTAAAAATGGAATCAGTAAGGATAACAATAAAGACAGGACTGCCAGCTTCCTCGCAGCTTGCAGGGAAAGCCACAGGCAGAGGCGTGGGGTCCTCTGAGGGAGCCTCTCCCACCTCTGTACAGCGTGACACAGGCTGGGTGGAGAGGCATCTTTCTGCAGCTGTGAAAAGCGGCCCACAGGTGAGCCCTGTGCAGACTCCTGCCCTAGGCCCAACCAGCAGCGGCCTCAGTCAGCAAGCCACACCCAGCCTTCTGTAGGAGTCCAAGGGAGGTTTGAAACAAGACTGCTCTGTCCTTAAAACCAGACCACTTCTTTGTCCCAAAATGAAGATCAGAAACAACTTCAGATTCAAGGACACAGGCGTGGGGCTAGCAGGCCCGCTGTGACACCAGCCCAGAGCGTGGACACCCTTAAGCTCTGGGCAGCTGCCCCACACCTGGGTCCTGCAGCTGTAAAGGGAGAACGACCAGCCCCTCACAGGTAACTGGAAGGATTACAGCCCTGCAAAGAGATGACCAGATACGAGATGGGCTGGGCTCTGGGTTTCCTGCCATGTGTTCAGGAGCCCCTCCGACCCGCCCCAGCCTGGCCCTGCCTCCTTGGGCCAGTCCCACGAGGCACACAGCACAGAAACTACTTACCTGACAGGAAAAGGCCCCGGTCAACTCAGATGAGCAATCTGCAAACGGAAATCATCCTTTCTCTCTGCATCCCACAGCCTCTACCCAGTCCGTTACCACGGCAGCCAAGGAATAAATATGGACTCGCTGCTCCTGCACCCAACACCTTGAAACCTGTCAATCAGCCTCCTCTGTCCTCACTGTCACCGTCACCTCTGACTCTGGTCCTTCCCTCTTCACTTCTGCAGCTATTCACAGATGTGGCATTACCATGAAGTTGGCTGCGAACAAAAATGTCCCATTTGGAACACGTGTGCCTCCGAGAAAAAACATGTAAGTGGGGACAAGGTCAGGAGGATGGAATCTAGGAAGCGGTGTGCGTCCACGGCCACACTTCCAACTTTGTTCTATGTGTGCAACTTTTCTGTAAGCCTAAAAGTCCATTCCAGAACAAAATATTTAAAAAGAAAATCTCTGGGGGCGCCTGGGTGGCTCAGTCTGTTGAGTGTCCGACTCTTCATTTTGGCTCAGGTCATGAGCTCAGGGTCCTGGGATCGACCGAACCCTCATCGGGCTCCACACTCAGCAAGGAGTTTGTTTATCCCTCTCCCTGCTCCTCCGTCCCTCGTGCTATCTCTAAAATAAATAAATAAAATCTTGGAAAAAAAAAAAAAGAAAAGAAAAGGAAAAGAAAATCTCTGTATCGCCAGAGATCCGGGTGTGCCCCCTCATACATACACACACACACACACACACACACACACACAGAGACGCTCAACAAGTATTAGTTGAAAAATGCAACAATCAAGAGGGCACACAGGTTAAAGACAAAAGACAGGGCAGTAAACCCAAGGTCAGGAGGAGGCGGTGGGTTGGTGTACCTGAGAAGGAAGACTCTTAGCAGCTTTCCAGGTGGAGGGGCAGGACCAACAGCAGGAGAAGCTGACCACGGAGAGCCCCACGCCACCTGCGACCACAACCTGTGCCCAAACTGGCAGGCGCCTGACCACGGCCTCTGCCGCCCGAGGAGACAGGTACAGGATACACACGCATGCTCTCCCTCACGGCGCTGCGCCAGCACACGTCACGTGCACGGAGGTCCACCGACAGCTCTGCATGGTGAGGCTCTGCGTGTCGGGGTCTTCAGAGTAAGCTAGTGCCCAGAGCCTCGTACTCTAACCGGACACTCAGCCCTGAAGCAGATTCTATGCGTAGATGGGAGCTTCCGGAAAACATAGGCTAAATCTATCTGGCAACTCCCGTCTTGTGCTATTCTTGTGTGCCTCCGTCAGAGACACGTTAGAACAGCGAGAAACGGGAGGAGCAACTGTTTGCATTTAGCCACAACGGCCACGGGATGCCAAGAACCAAGCGTGACACCTTCCTCTGCCTCTTGGTGGGCTCTGTTTTCAGCCAGGTTGTAAGTACGACTGCTCGAATCTTCTGCCACTACAGCCCTGGCTAGGTAGGAGAAGCGGCCTGTTCGAGTAGAGCCAACTTAGGACGGCGGGACTCCGTCTTAAAGCATGAGGCACAGAGTGGAAGCTCGCTCAACTGAGACTCACGGCAGTTCACCCACAAGTGGGTTTCTCCCTCTCCATCCCTTCTGCTGAACGTCTGATCGACACAAAAGACAAAACCCAGGTAAGGCGGGACAAATCATGCAAATTAAGACATCAGTGGAGAAACAGTCATCGTACAGATACGTCTCTATGCTACTAAACCTTACACAGTGCGTTTCCTTACACGAGCGCCACGTCCAAGCTCAGCAACATAGGAAAACGTGCATGTCCGCGGACAGCTCTTGACCTCGGGATAAGGTGGCATCCCACGCGGCAGTGCCTGGTCCTCGAGATGGGACTACAAATTAAACAGACTGTTCATTCACGGGATCTGTTCATTTGTTTTTCACTGGCACGGGTGAACGATACGTGGACTGTGGTTCATCTGTGTTAAGTCAGGTCAAATCTGATAGGATTTCTTCACCTTCACACAATTACAGTGCTTCCGAGTTGGGTGTAAGCCAAATCTTACTTGCCCGCTGATTTCTACCACAAAATTGGTCCCATATTTCCAGGCAGAAGTCTCAACTTGGCGCTGAACCTTGGAACGTCCTGGTGTGCTAAGTGCACTCTTACAGGTTCAAAACTCTGCAGTGGTTTTAAATGCCAAGTTCTGCCTTCCACCATTAATCCTCTCTTCTGCACTGGTCCCCGCTTCACAAACTGACAGATATTTTACCACCACTTAGGGTTCTCAATCCACACAAGTCTTTTCCAGGATCTGGCTGAGCCACGGTTCCTAATTTAGCTCCTGGAGTCTGGGTGTTGACATTTCTCCACTGTTAAGCTGCAGTATAAGATTTCACCAGCAGGTGCTCTATCTTCATACAGCAAATCCCCTGCTCTACACATTTCCTGAGCCTGAGGCTCCTGGTTACACACTATGGTCCGCCGCACACCGAAAGGAAACCCTGTATCCTGAGTATCTCAAGAACACAACGTAAATATAACATAAAAACGGAAAAGGTCCTAAAGCCCAAGCCCCTTCTCTATACATGAGAACCAGCAGAGGCTCAGAAAGATTTCTGAACACACTCTGTAAAGCAAGTGAAAGACAGAGTCACCTGAACTAACACCTGGCCGCTCTAAAAAACCCTGGACTATGAAAATACTCTAGGAGAAAAGAGCATGGGAAATCATTTTTCTAGTTTTTAGTCAGCAACAACCAAAGGGAGAGAAAGACAAACATGAAAATACAAAATGCGATGCAGAGAAATCTACCTAAAGGAATTCACAATGACTAGAAGTTAGTACTAATGCTACTTTTCTTTTAGAATAAACATTCTAGCACCTGAAGCAAGATGTAAGGTTGAAGTGACTATAACCCTTTTCCACGCCCTTCTCCCAGGGACTGGGGATCACCAGTGTAGACACACGGAACCAAGTCGTGCTTGCACTCACACTGCTGGTGTGCCCGGAGATAGTGGCTAAGAGCTGTGACCTTCAAGCCAGCAGTCAGCTCAGAAGAAAAATAATGGGTTCAGTACCAATGCCCAGCCCCAGGAAAATGACTTTAAATGGGAAGTCATAACTAAAAACTGCAAATCATGTTCTGGAATTGGGACCCCCTCAAATGGTTCGTAAGCATCTGTGATAGAGGACATGCATACATTTCTCCGGGAAGAGGGGCCCCGTGACCCTGAAAAGGTTAAGAGCCACAATGCCCCACAAAGCAAAACTGAGGGCAGGTCACTGCAATGAAGACATTAAATACGAATGATGCAACACTGCTCACTCTCTCTTCCCGAGTGGCGGCGCACGGACGGACGGAGTGATCGACTGAAACGGAGCAAAAGCCTGACAGCTGATCCTGGAACAGCATGAGACAGACGTAGGGTTTGGTGCCGAGCTGAGGAAACCTGACCTACAAAATAACAGCAGTCCAACGCTAACTTTTGTGTTTACACTAGATCGTTACCAAAGATTCCACGAGCAATGAGAAACATTCTACAACCAGAAAAGCAGTTGGTCTTAAACTCTAATTTTGAAAAAGATAACTTTTGCTTGAGTCCATTTTTCTTGGTCAGGAACACCTGTGCAAAGCCCTTCCCCTCCCCAGCCTGGATCGCCCTGTCAGGCTGCCTGTGCTCCCACTCCGACCGGCGCTTCAATTAAACCGCTGACTAGGAAATTTCCTACAAAATCTTGTTAGGATGTATTTTCAGTTTGTAACAATTCCTTTCTACTAATGGGAAGTGAGTGCCCCATGCTCTTCTGAAAAAGGACCACACCTGGACAGACCACGATGTCGGGGGTAACAGTGTTTACTACAGGCGAAGCCGGAACGGGGGCCCCCCTGGCACACACAGGGGCAGGTATGGTCCCGGAAGAAACCGGGCTGTTTTCCTACAATGCCAACCTGACTTGACAGTATGTCACTGAACATGGTTTTTAAAACTAGAGTAAACATAAACATTTGCACGAACTGTTAATAATTTAAAACATTAAACTGAAGCCAACAACAATAATGACAAAAGCACAAGATTCTGAAGCAATTCTGAGCCTGTACTGGGCCACTCTGGGTGGAGACCCTCGTGTTGCAGGAATATGCTTCATTATCCTTGGCGGCGAGGGTGTTCAAATAGGGAAGGTTAAGACACACTAATGTAAGTCCCTGCAGGCACAGGGGGGAGAAGCCACGTAAAACAATAAAAAACTAAAACAACTGAGTGACATGGCCTGAAGGAACAAGACACAGAGCAGTAACCCGAATCGAGAGCTCCTACGGCAAACACTGCTGTCATCAAGGGCCACACCGATGTCAACTCATTTGGTCCACTCCGCAACCTTGGAGTCGGGCGCTGTATGATCCCAATTTACAGATAAGGAAACAGAAGGCACAGAGACATGCCCCAAATGGCACAGCTCTCAGGGTGCTACGAGGATTCGGACCCTGGCAGGCCAGCTCTGGAGCCCACCGCCTCCATGACCACATCACCCCCGTTGAAGTGGCTTCAGTAGAGATGTCCCTCGTGTTTCCCGGAGGAAACTGCACACCTAATGGCCACAGACACAGAGGCCCAGTACCGCACTAGGTGCTCTGATAAACAGCCCAAGCTGGGCTGACGACAGTTCACTGAAATATGGGGCATGTTTTTATCCTACAGGTGAGGAAACCAATCAGAGGGGTAAAGCACCTACAGCTAACCCCCAAATAATGCAGGGGATGCGGTGCTGACCCCACCCAGTCAAAAATCTACATAAAACTTTCGAATCCCCAAAAACTGAACTACCAATAGCCTACTGTTGACCAGAAGTCCTACTGATAATGTAAACAATTTATGGGTATTACACCCATTATATTCTGTATTCTCACAATAAAGAGAGAGAAAAGAAAATGTTATCAAGGGAATCATAAGAGTAAATACATTTACAACATTGCACCATACTTATTGAAAATGACTGTGTATGAGTGGACCCATACCACTTAAACCCGTGTTGTTCAAGGGTCAACTGTAGTTCCAAATAATTCCAAATTATATTTAAGTAGCAAGTGAGATATGGAATCTGGGTTTCAACTCGGGTTCATCTCACTACGAAGCCTGAGTTCTTGCTGCTCAGTCGGGCCCTAGGCATCCAACCAGTCAGGAATGATGGTGATCTCTGACATCATGTCAGTACCTGAGACCCTTTGTTCTATATATAACCACAAAGCAAGAGTTCTCAACCTTAGCACTACTGACATTTTGGGTTGGAAAATTCCGTTTGGGGGCTGTCCTGTACATCGCAGGAAGTTTAGCGGCATCCCCACTGCCACATATCGGGGACAGCAGCCCTGGAGTTAATTCTTGAACAATTGAGAAAAGGGAGAGTCGAGGGCACAGACACTCCCCAGTATCAGCTCTGGAGGGAACCATGACACTGACTCTGACTCATCTCACTGTGGTTCGACCGGAAAGGAAGATAATGCCGGCTGAACTGCCAAAACACAGAAAGGAGTAACCAGGAGTGATTCAAACATTCACAACCTGACGAAGTTTTTATAGGACACTTTCACTTGAAACTAGTTAGAATTAATATAATACACAGCACATTCTGAAAGACACAAAGAACTCAGCACTCTATGTTAGTAAATTAACTGTCACTATGATTTAGTAGAATACATGTCAATATATAGATGAAGAACCCAGAAAGGGCCTTTCACTTTCTCGGAAAATTTATACACAGAGCACCTTTTTGCATTAGAAAGATTTTGTAGCTTCTAAAGTTCTATTGTAATCTTTCCTTCTCAGAAAAGCTCACACTTCCCTAACTTAGGAACAAGGGCTGCTTATATTAACACGGGCCGCTGATGAAGTCAGATACATTCAAACCATACTTCGGGGATATTTCTGTACAAAAACAGACAGTGAACTAGAATTAGAATGCCTTTTACCTTAAAAAGCACGATGGTTAAGTATGTGTAATAAAATGTGAAGTGGGACATTCACGCCATCGATTCCCCTTTCTTCCACACTCTGTTAAACGTACATTTGAACAGTGCCCAGCCACTCACCTGGATGACTTTATAGAAGTAGGCGTACTGCCGAGCCGTGTTCTTGTATTGGCTGAAGACGTCATGGATGGCTTGTGTGGACTGGAGGTCCCGAACTTCGTCCTCCTCAAAGTAGAGAGGAGTGTCATATTCGCTGGGGAGGGTCTGAATGTAGGGCTGCCAGAAAGAGTTAGGGTCGGCTCGCTCACACAGCAGGTGAAAGGCCAGTGTGATATTTCCCATAGCTTGAAGAATCCGGTCTTGAGAATATAAAGGTCCTGAATTAACCCAGAAGTTAACAGCATAAGTTCCAAAAAGCGCCTTAAAAAGCATTCATTCAAAATATATATTAAAGTTACAGAAATAATTGGAAAGTTTTGTAATATGCAAAGTAACATGCACCTTTCTTCTGACATTGTCCTACTATGTCAGATTACAAGCATACAAAACAATGTGACTTTGGCGGAACATCTCACTAGTTTGAGAAAACATCCAGATATGGTCCTTAGTGCCACAAAATAAAATTTCTTATTTTTATCATTTGCACTTTGCCTTGAACAGTCAGAAATTATTCTCACCCAACACTGAATTTTTAGCAGATTCGACAGTCATTAGTAATTTTCGTGGAACCCATAAAAATAATTCTTCTGCCTAGGAGGAAAAAATAAGAAAATCATATAATCATCAAAACATGTCACAGTCTTCAACCCCTTCATCTGTGGTCAGAAAGCCAATCGTGCAATCACACATGAAATACTGTTTAAGGTTGTATGTTAGCACTTCATTTCTAACGATCAAATGTATTTTTAAACGTAAATATTTGTGGTATACTTAGATAAGTAGAAGCAGGGTTTAAAATCCTACTTCTAATACAAAAACTAACCATATACATTGGGAAAACAGATTTTAAAAACGGGACTTTCAATTTTAATCTGAAGCAAACATAGCCATTTGGAGTGGAGCACAAAACTGTTAATTCTTTGCTGCACTTATGTTTTTAAGTTCAAAAAGCAAAACAAAACAAAATTTCTATCTCCAACAAAAACTTGAACGTGTCGATGTGGACTGCTCTTGCTGTTGTATTTCCGAAGCCAAGGGACATTCCTTCCTCGACATGTTTGTCTTTAAGGCACAATGGTTACCAGCAAAAGCACAAGTCCCTAGGACATGTTTTGGTTTACTGAGTTTTTTCCCCCAAAATATTGTCTCCTTTTTTCCCAGTATGCAGGTGTCTTTTTGGTATGTGCTGTATATGCACCTATACTGCTTAAAACACGCAGAGCAGCACCCTGCCCTGATTGTGGTGACGGTATCACGGTGTGGGCGCACGTCCAACGCATCACTATGACCACACGGAATATGCAGTTTCTGTTTATCAATTATACCTCAATAAAGCTTAAGAAATGCACACGGTGCAGACAGACCACAACTAAGACATCTGGGGCAGCATCCACACGAATGATGCTTCTCTGATAACACGAGAAGAACATGTGACATCCCGGTTACTCTTGCCTTCTGCCGATGTCTACCATTTGGATTCTGTTTATGTGTGTCTCTTCCCCTACTATATTTTAACGTCATGAAGGAAGAGACCTCGGTTTTTTTGGAAGGCTGGCATAATAATGACCAAGGTACTATTCACATACTAGACATTTAACAGGTATCTAATACACTGGTATATGGTTTATCAACATATCAATGAAAAGTTAACTACAACTTGACCAAAAACCTTGCCTGAGGTTTGAGGGGGCCCGAATAAATAACACTCATTTCCTCCATCCAAGTTCTGAACCCACTGAGAGAGACACAAGACTACAACAGATGGTCACCCAAAATATCACCTACTGAATCCCAGAATTAGACAGACTCCCCCACCTAGTTACAGGCAGAACCGGAGCCCCACGGGCCTCCCCACGTGTGGCCTGCCCTGTAAAGCACACACAGTGGAGCGAGCACAAGGGATGCATATTGGCAACCGGCTCCCACCAAGACACGGGCCAAGACCAGGTCCTTCTCCCCAAATCGTCGAACAAAATAAGTTATGTTTCCTCTCTAAGAGAGGCACAAGTGAGGGGCAGAGAGAGGCTGGGAATGTCAGGGTGCTGCTGCTCCCCTCATCTGGAAGGAAAGACCCAGAGCAGAGGAAACGCATTTGTCCCTTAGCAGACAAATACTGCTCTTCTTCTTTCCCTTTCAGCTCTGGGGGCACAGTGTCAGTAGGTGGCACTGCCAACCACTCAGTTACCGCCCCCCCCCAGAAAACCAGTAAGTACCCTGGACATGGCCCATCCTCCTCCCCAAGCCACCCACCTCCACATACACTCTGTCACAGGGCCTGTGTGCTCCCCCTCCTAACCTCCTGAGTCCACATCCTTCTCTTGAAGTCTCAGAATCCTTTGAGGCATGTTCTGTGGTCTCGTTAACAGAGGCTCTGAAACATGAACCAACTTGCCCCAGGTCACTGGTTAGCAGCACGGCTCCCAGGGAGGACAGACCGGAAGGGGCTGCCTAGAACACGGGTAAGGCTCTTCCAGGCCCCTGGTCAGCCTGGGGACCCCGCAGCAGGAAGCGGAGCGCTGAGAGCACACTGCCTATTTGCCTACGAGGTCAGAATCAGCCCAGACACCTGTCTCCAAGTCCCATGCCCGCTCCGCAGCACAATCCAAACACACTGAGGACCCCGGACCAAATGATCAAAACTCACCTTGATGTCTCTCGTCGCTCTCAAACCAAAGCCCTCTTCTTTGAAGTTGACCATTTCAAAACCCTCAACAGAGGCTCCATTTTCAGAGGCCCACTTCATTAGGTCAGGGAAGTAATCTTCTCTTTTTCCATCAAAAGTAACGGACAGACCTGTTTCATGTGTCAGAAAACAAGAGCTACATTTAGGACCCGTATCATTCTTTCTGCTCTTAGAAACTGAAAAATATACACTGGAAATAGTGGTAACGCTCCAATCTTGAAATCAAAACTCATCACCAAGTAACGAGACTTACGGGGCTGACCGTTTTGCAATGTATGTAATTGTACACCTGAAACTAATACGATATTGTGTGGCAGTTAAGCTTTAATTTTTAAAAAAATCTTAAAAAAGAAAAGCTTAAAAAATAAATTGGTTTAAAAAGTGTTTAAATAAGTTGGAATGGGCTGAAATCATAAAATTTTCTCTCATTACAACATAATCAAATTAGAAATCAACAAAAGAAAAAATCTTGAAAATTCCCAAATATTCTGAAATTAAACAGAACACTTCTATGTAACCCACAGGCAAAAGGCGAAAACACAAGGAAAGAAAAACAACAACAACAACAAAACGAATCACCAAACAGTCACAGTGCGTATCCTAACTAGTGGCAGAAAGGCAAATTACAATCCTAAACCCCCGGCGGTTGCGGAGAAGTGTTTGCTGAGCCCAGGAGGTAGGACTGCTGACTGCTGGGCTCTGTGAAGGGATGCGGTAGAAAGGGGAGGGCTCCACCACCTCACACTTAACAGCAGCTCCCCCGTTAAGTCAGCGTGCCGTGTCTCACAGGCAGCTTTGCTTAACAAAATTCCCAGGAAAACAGCAATCAGCAGCTGGCACGTGCACAGGGGGCATGTGTAAGGATGGGCACCACAGGCCTGATTCTAAGAGCACAGAACTGGACAGCTCTGCAACCGAATTCTGTTGAACAGTTTGAATGAGTTGGATCATATGTACCTACAAATAAAACAATACAACACCATATTTTTAAAAATTCAGGTGCTCTGGGGCGCCCAGGTGGCTCAGCCAGTTAAGCGTCTGACTCTTGGTTTTGGCTCAGGTCATGATCTCGGGGTCCTGAGATGGAACCTCATTTTGGGCTCCGAGTTCAGCAGGGAGTCTGCTGGAGATTCTCTCTCCCTCTCCCTTGGCCCCTCCTCGCCTCACACGCGCATGCTCTCCCTCTCAAATACATAAATCTTCAAAAATTCAAGTGCTCTGATACCATTCATACAAATTTTTAAAATACCACTGGCTCCAATATATTTTTGTGGGGTTGTACGTGAAGTAGAAAAACATTCTCAGTCAAGACAAACTCCCAAGCGGGGAAAAGCGACTGGGAGAGAAGCGTGACACTTCAGCTACAACTGCAATATTTATTTCTTAAAAACAAATAATGAAAACAAAACAAAGGATGGAGGGCAGGATGGGGAACAGACCAGCAGGTGGGAAGGCGGGAGAACTTGACCGGAGGAACTGACTCAGTCCGGGTAGGAGATTCTTAGGCATTGTGTTATTTTTTGGACTTTTCGGCATGTCTGCAATATTCAAGGAGATGAAAAGCCATGCAGAAGAAAAACCAAGATTTATTTGACGAATAAAAGGAGAGGAACAGGAACTTCACAAACAAGAGGAGCAGGGTATGGAGCCCAGCCCAGGTGCCTGTGGCCACGCCAACAGAACGCCACCAGGGGTCACCTGGATCTGTGCAGCAGGACGGCTGGGCACAGGGCTGGGCCACACTGCCTATGCAGAAAGCTGATTTCGGTAGGGACATTCTGAGACAGAAGTCACTCTTTGCTGAAAACTCAGGAATGCTCTAACCTTAGTGTGAGTTGTAGTTAGCGGTCTCTGCTAACAACAGACACTCAGGACATACGAACTGTTCGCTATACATCTGGTGAGCCATTAGCACAGTCTACCATTTAGAGCAAAGAAACACATTATAAAGGAACCTGTCGCCGTTTGGGGGTCGAGACCATCTAAGCTAAAGACTGCATGTTTGTAGAAGTACACGGGACAGCAATGAAACCTCAGCGAGCAAATAAAAAAACAAACCCTCTTCTGACTCACTTTCACAGAATAAATAAAAATGGAGCCTAGGAAGGTTCTTCTCACCCTTTTAAGCGCAGGCTCCTTATTATGTTTTCTCCTTCCACCTTCCATGTGGCCCTGCATACCAATCTTTATTTTTTGTGCTTTACAGAACAAAAACAATAGGTTTACTGAATAGGCTTTTTCAAGCTGACACTTGGCCCCGTCGCCAGCCTGGCTGAGAATCATTAAGACGCCTACTGAATACACCCTGTAAAAACACAGCTTCGGAAACAGAACTACATCTCTTATTTAACCAAGACAGGTTTGAGTTCATCGTAAATCTTGTGAAGACATTCATCTATTAGTGTACGTTTGTGTGTTGACCACTCATGACATCATGTACTGACCTCAAACCCTCAAGGAAACACAATGTGGAAAAACAGATCTAATGTATATTTTGTCAAAAGTAAATAAATAAAAGTTGTGTAATTTTTTTTTATTTATTTTTAAAGATTTTATTTATTTGAGAGAGAGGAGTGGTGGGGAAGGACAGAGGGAGAGAGAGAAGCAGACTTCCTGCTGAGCAGGGAGCCCGATGTGGGGCTCGATCCCAGGACCCCGAGATCATGACCTGACCTGAAGGCAGATGCTTCACTCACTGAGCCACCCAGGAGCCCCAAAAGTTGTGTCATTTTAGCCCCTAGATACAAACACTTTTCCCCTATGGCTCAACGTTCTTACCCCTTCCAGAGCAGGTAGCAGCACCTCAGAAATGGGAGAGATCCTGGGATAGCTTCCCAGTATAACTCTCCCAAACTCCGAGCCCCTTCCACTGTGACCTTCCACAGGCAGCAATGACACCGAGACCTTCCCAACCTCAAAACATTTCTGACTTGCGCCAAGTCTTTAAAGGATTTAATTAAAATAAGATTATTGTTCTAGAAAACGTACCTTTTTGTTTTTTGCGTATTTTCTCGACTAGAGACCGGATCTGCACATACTCTTCCCATTCCTTTCCTGGGCCAGGTGCAGGACTACTGCATTCTGTAACACAAAAGCCACGGCACTCAAACACGCTTGCTTTCAACTTAACCAGCTAGTCTTCAGCGAAAAGAGGACTGGGGTTTTGTTGCTGCTGGTTTACTTTCAAAGGACAAAGACACCACAGCCGTGATGATAAACGTGGGAAGTATGAACCAGGCATACTTTTCAAAGCATATAAACCCTCCAAACCCATCCACACGCTACTTATTAAACTGGGACCCCTCCCCCATACCTAAGCGTGAGCACTGAGTTTGCAACTATCTTACTCTTGCTGCTCAGAAAAGTTTTCCTCAGCATATACTTGAACACGGGAAAATTTAAAAAGCTAGGCTAAAAATGCAAAACATTTCCCTGAAAACTCTTCTAGATGGATTAAAAAAAAAAAGTTAATCTTAAAAGTCAACATTTCTTTCTAGTTAAATCCTAGAACAATGGCTCTCTAAAGGAACCAGTTAAATTGGACATAAGGACAATTACTCAACAAACATTTCACATCCATGTGTAAGGCTCTATATTAAGCACTCTGGGGGAGTCACAAAAAGAGATAGCACAGTCACTGCTAAAAAGGAAACTGAAGCTCTGCTGTAGGCCAGAAGCAGAAGACCAGCACTCGAGACTGGTGCCCGAGGTTCTGGAAGGCTGTGACCTGGGCACCCGGCCTATCAGCAAGCTCTTTCCTTTTTAAACAACTGTATGAGTTTAAAGAGAGAGCATTCTTCCCACGGCCACCTTTGTTCTTGGAGGGAAAGAGAGCATGTGGTAAATAATTAACACTAACAAGTCATAACGCATGGGCTGACTCATAACTATTAAGGCTAACCAGTCATTCTTCCACCAACAAATACTGACTGAGGCCCTGCAAGACAAGAAGACAGAGCCTGTCCTCAAGCTGCCCGCAGTGTAGTCGGGGAGAGAGGTGGTAAGTGGTCAGTACCTCAGTGCTCTATGGGGGGCCCACACTGCTCTGAGGGCCAATCGGGTCCACAGGAGCCCTTGGGGAGGGACGTGACCCTGACTCGGTTGCTGCCTGCTCCTGGCAGGGAGAGAAAGCTAAATTTTTATTTCAGGTTTAGCCTGTCACATAATCTGAACATAAGGGGCAAAGAAAACAAGACAATGTTGTAGTTAGTAGAGTGACCCCAGCTAAGTTTGAAAACTACCCAGCACCAATTCAAATTCACAATTAAGAAAAGAAGTTACCAATTTATACTAACTTATTAATCCAAGTACAGGCACTTCATAGATATTTAATTTCCTTGAACCAAGAAATTGGAAGACTCTGAAACACTAAAACTAAAGGGGAGCCATTCTAACAAGGGGGCAGAGTTCCAAAGGTCTGCTTCTGAGAGGCCTGCCGTGCTCACCTGGGGCCTGACGGCCGCGGCGCACCTTTACACGCCACAGCTCACGCGACCCTTACCCTCCCGAGACGGTCTGTGTGCACTGCTGTGAACACCGAGACGCAGAGCGGTCGCACGATTTGTCTGAGGTAGTCGAGTAGATCCCTGCCCACTGGAGCCCAGGGAAGCCCATGTTCTGGGGGATTCACTGCTTCATCCGGCCCTCGTGAATCGCTATTCGGTACCAATATCCCCAGCTTTAGAGAAGGGGGAGACGGCAGGTCAGAGAAGTTCTGACACTTGCCCAGGTCACGTGGCTAGCAAGCTGGGATTTGAACTCAAGCCTGTTTCACTTCCTGCCTCACCATGCCAGACACCGTCCTGTGCAGCCCAAGGATGTGAAGGAGTGAAGCCGCACTGCCCCGAGGGAGGGCGGGAAGCCCAGGGCTGAACTTACTCTGCAACAGCTCACTAGTCAGGTTCAAGGTCTCCTTCGGTGACACGCTTGCTGTAGCACCAGTGCCTGATTTTTGCGTTTTCACTCGACTCTTCTTACCCATTTTCTGACTATAGAGAGAGAAAGACAAAAAGCATTACATTTCCGAAGAATCAAGTCACATAATAAAATGTGGCACAGCAGTGGCTTAGCCTCGAGATACCAACATCTTACCTCAAGTGTGCCATATTCTGAACTTTCCTTCCAGAAAAAGAAATGTGTACCAAATATTAATATTTGGAGGCTCTCAAATGAAAAAAAAATCGCTTTGTAGTCTCTGGAAGAAAAGTGCCTTCCTTTTCACCTACAAAAACTACAGTAGAGGCAAATCTTACTCTGGAATTTCATCGAGTTACACAGACTCTACTGTGTATACTAAAATGTTTATTCCATGACACCACACAGATAAAGATTGCGTATACACACGTGTATCACAAACTGCCATATGGGCGCAAAAAACTCGATCTTCTCTCCCCACTTTGCTTCGGAAGAATCATTTCCCATTCAAAGCAACTGTGCAACAAGCAGCACACTAGGCTCTCAGGACAAATGCTGAAGAATGTGGAGGCTCACAGACGCTTCGGAGAGCTACTCGCACTCCGCGGGGCTGTTCCACTGGAGAGCGCAAGGTGCCTTGCCCGGGGTCTCACGGGAAGGTGATGGCAGATCCTACACCGGGACGAGGTCTCCCAGCACCTCCCACAGTGGCACCTGGACCACCCAGGAGCCTTGGACCCTCTCCCGTGGGAGAAGTGACCACAACATTCCACAAGGAGGTGAGGCAGCGGGACATAAATACACCAACAGCATGCCAGCCCCGGGCTCTGCGAGACGACACTCATCTGAACACGCTTCAGCACGGTGAGTCTCAAGACGCGCCTTGAGGAAAGTAAGGGGTCGGGATGTGTGAAGAAAGGGGAGGGCGAGTCCCAGGCAAGGACAGGAATGGGGGAGGCACGAGGGAGCCCCAGGGGGAGCCCCAGGAGGAAACGTGCCTGGCTGGAGAGGTCGAGATGTCGCCCGGCGAGTCTGCCCCCTGAAGGAGGGCTACACGCGCTGCCCGAGGAGTCTGGCCCGAGCGTTCCTCCTCCAGAGAGAAGCGCCTGAGGACGACAGCCCGGCAAGATGGACAGCGCTCAGCCAAGAAGCGACGGCGGCAGTCCCCACGCTGATGAATAACCACACCGCGATGCCTCTCCATGGAGCCCCGACAAGCTAAACGTAACCTCAAAGGGGAACCAGAAAGTGTACTCTGACCCATTTATTTCTGCAAAAGGAAATGGCTCTTGTTGGGTGGAGATGAGGGATGGGATAAAAGCTTTGAAAGCCCTACTCTTCCACTGTATCGCTGATCCCTGACTGCATCGGAGCGGAAGGCATGCGAATACTGCCCTTGTGCTAACAGAACAGAAAGCCGCCTACCTCGAAGGGCCAGGGTAGGGTCCTTCTGTCTCTAAGGTGTGGAACAGAACATGGAACTCCGTATCTAATAAGCCTTCTAAAACAGTGAGCGATACACAGTGTATGTCATCCTGAAATCAAAGGGAACAGGTAAGAACATCTACAACGTTTGCAGCAAGGAATTAGCTGCTTTGAGGATCAAAAGCAGAAAAAATAAATAAATAAACGGGGATGGGGGCAGAAGGATGAAGAGCTTAAGCAGCTTTTCCTGAACTGAAGGACTAGCCTCTTAAAGGAGACTAACGCTCCCCACATGCTCGTGGCCAAGAGTGAAGGCAGAGCCTCAGTGCCTCCCGGGAGCGCCGGCTGCTCTTCTCTGCATCTTAGGCTCTCTGCAGAGAACCACTGACCCTGACCCCAAAATAACAAAAACTACCCATAAGTTTAGAAAGAAAGACTTTTTCTAGGGTGGTGATTTTTTTGTATTCTTTTTCTTTCTTTCTCTGAAAGAGTAGTTGACATACAATATTGTATTAGTTTCAGGTGTGCAACATAGTGATTCAACATTTGTATACACTGCAAAGTGTTCACTACAAATCGACCTGCCATCTGTCACCTCGCCAAGTTGTTACAGTATTATTAACTATATTTCCTATGCTGTATGTTACATCTCTGTCACTTATTTTATAACTGGAAGCTTGTATCTTTTAATCCCCTTCCTCTATTTTATCCATCCCCAGATCCCCCCCTTGGAAAGGACTTGAATCGCACTTCCAAATACAGCTCTGCAGAAAGAACCACAGAAACCGGCCACTGTCAGCGATGGGCCTGCTTGGCCTCTCCCTTCAGCCCTGCCTGCAAGCCTTTTGCGTATCAGGCTCCAAACAACTTGAAAACATCACTTTGATGAGGCGCCCCAGGACTCTCCCCCCTCCTAGCAGGCCTGGGGCAAGTGAGCCCGAGACAGCCATGCTCTCCCGCGCCGGCGCCCACAGTGTGGGGACCCACTACCAAACAGGCTTCTGCACTCTGTCCGCAGTCCCCTATCTCCCCCAGGTCTTCCTGCAGGGATTCCCGGACTGCCATCACTCCCAGCACGTAGATACCTGTCTTGAGATAATGATCATTAATTAAAACAGCAACAGTGAGCCTGTATGCACATGGTACTTACACTCTGCCAGGTGCTGGGCTAACATACATCTCCTCATTTGATCTTCCTAGACCCTCTATCAGTAAATCATAGCCTCATCTTTTTCTTTTTTTTAAGATTTATTTATTTATTGGAGAGAGAAAGAGAGAGAGTGGCATGCAAGAATGAGTTGGGGGAGGGGCAGAGGGAGAGACTCCGCAAGCAGACTCTGCCCTGAGTGCAGAGCCTGATGTGGGGTTTGGTCCCATGACCCTGAGATCATGATCTGTGTCAAATCAAGAGTCGGATGCTGAACCGACTGAGCCACCCAGGCGCCCCCAATCATATCTTCATCTTTCAGATGGCATTCTCAGGAAGGCGAAGTCCTTCAGCTTTGTCCAAGGTCATACATCAGGTAACAAGTGAAGCTAGAATTGAAACTCAGCTCTGCGTGACTCTAAAGTTTGGCCACTGCCCCATTTCCTCTGTTTAAATGCAGAGCAAAAGCACAGGGCACTGCAGGGGACAGGAGGGCTAAAATGTCTTCCAGACGTGACACCCAACAACACCCTGCCAAGTGCCCACACCCCTGGATGTGGCCAACTGCCCGCCACCTGCTCCTGCCTGCCTCCTGAATTCATCTCGCGCTTACACTGTGAACACTAGTCCCTTGCAGGTCTCTGTGGCCAAGCCCATCGCTACCACTTAAACCTGCCGCACGCCGCCATCCCTGGCCCAGCACTTTGGGCTCCACCACCACCAACAGCGCCCAGTCCCTCATACAGGTGCCGTCTCGTGCCTCTGTGCCCTGTCCCTCTATCTCCCCCACCCCACCCCTTACCTGCACTACTTGAGTCACTTGTTCAGTAGCCTGCTTTCTCTAAAAGCCCTGCCCGGGTATCACGTCTTCCTGATCCTCCTAGCTGTAAGATGCCCTCCTCTGTACCACTTCTTGTACCACTGGATCTCACCGCACTGCAAGACTTGCTCACACACTGGCTTTCCTCCTGGATAACAGGCTCCTTGAGGCACCCTGTCCTATTTCTATTTGTGCCCCAACTTCCAGCCAGAACCCAGCACACAGCAGGCTCTCTGAATAGGGTGCTCATGAGCTCCCAGGGAAAAGCATTCCCTCCTTTGGGCAGCTCTTCAGTCAAAATCTGCATTGCTGAAGATCCTACCCAAGTTTCTACCTCCTTAGAACATTAAGGAAATGTCTAATTCCTGTCACAAGTGAGAGGCCATTAAAGATCTGGTCACAATGATTTGGAAACACAACAGATTCCTTTGGCAGTAATACTCTACCGTTGAAAACTAAAAACTCAGGATTTCTTTCCCTTAAGTCAGAAAACCGCTGGCTTTTAGAAATGAGTAATAGGCATAGAAATACAACCCAGGCCAAATTTCCAAACGTATCTGTCAACTAGCACCTTGGAGAGTAGGTACATGGAGCATAACCTTCAAAGGCGGGGGCGGGGGGGGGGTTGCCTATGTTTATAGAACCGGTCACTTAGGCCACAGCCAGTTAAGACCCTCCCCTCCAGTTCCTTCCATCCTTCTGGCTTCATTTTCCCCCCTCCAATCTCCTTCCCCACCACGAGAGGACAGTTAGCCTTTATAAATGGAGGTATAAAGTGCTCAGGCAGCACTCCCAGTAAGGTGCCAGTACTCACAGAGCCTCCTGGGCGCCTTCCCAGTCACAGCCATCCCCAGCAAGGGACAGTCGTGTTGACTCCAGTACCATTGCTTAGTTTGGTCTGTTCCTGAACTTCATGTCATGAACATGTAGGCTTCTTTTGCTCAACACAAGGTCTTTGCACAGCTCACAGGGTGGTCCCACCTCCCCAGCACAGCCCTTGAGGTCCTTCATGCCCCACCCCACTTTACCCACCTGCCTTCACTCTACCCATTACCCCTTTATGCCACACACTGCAGGGATCTGCTCATCCTCCCCATTTTCTGGAAAGAAGCTATCCTCCACCACCCGCTTTGTCTTCTCCTGACAAAATGTTTCACAAACTTAAAGACTCAGCCAAAACATCCCCAATGTCCTTGAGGAATTTCTAGGCTCCTGTGAAAGTCAGTAAGAACAAGCCAAGTTCAAGGTGATTAGTAGACGCTAAAGTCTTGCCTTACCTTGAGATTCAGTCTTTTGCAACTCTCTTTGAACTGTTTCCCTCCCACAGGGATATAGACCCTACTGGAGAGAAAGCAGCTTGCTTGGGGGAGGCAGTAAGAATCTTACATATAGATGTTAATTCACTTCGTCTTAATTAAATGAGGGGGTTGTCTGTCCTTGTCCCCAGTGAATGTACCTCCCTCGGGTACAGGATCATAGGTCCAGGCCAGGTCTTAATCTGTCCTCCCAGAAACGGGTTTGCACTGACCCCTTCCTGGAAAGCTCCCCAGCTGCCCTGGAATTGCTTTGCCCAGGAGTCCCCACACGCTCGGGCCCCTGTGCACTGAATCAGAGGTAGCCATGGGCTCGTCACCCAGCCTTCAGTCTGAATGAACTCAGGATTCCAAAGGGTAGGGCTCTCTGTACCCAGTTCTACAGCCCAGTAGCCAATCTTCTGAACTTGCACATCGATGGTTGTAACATACATTTATCTCTAGATTACATATGGTTTGGCACCAATTCTTCCAGTTTCTGTAGGACACACTTTAACGAAAGGATACCTGGAAGTATACATATTTACTTCTTTTTACCCCACAGACTATCAGGCTCTGTCATGGTCCACCAGCTCCCCACACACTGCCCTCCCTCAGCCCCTGGCCTGGCTGTCATTCCCTGACCCTCACTCTTTCCTCCGTCACTGAGGCCTACATGCCTTACCCCAGAGTGAACACATGTGTTTTTGTTTTGGCTACGACCCCACCTCGCCGATGGTCACCCTCCCTGCACTGCAGAAGCCCAGCTCCACAGCCTGCAGGGGCCCACCCACCACCATCTACGTTACTGATGGGCCTACTTTGCCCACTGTCTCATGGCAGAAAATAACCAAAGCTTCCATCTCTAAATTACCCACAGGTCTAGCTATGGATACAGATGAAGGTCAGATACTTGTTCAATGAAAGAAAATCTCTGCATATCATATTTGGATACATCAGTGTTACTCGTGGGTAAGGTTTATCTCCCATCACAGTAGTAAGATTTTGTGTCAAAGAACCATTTCCGTATTTTCTCCCACCAATGAATCAAACAGTAGTCAAAACGCAATATTTACTAAATATTTATCTACTTCTGCTAAAAAACTAAGATGACTCTTAAAAATATAACGTAAATTTTTATGTGTACATGAAATATACAGAATTTACCCTTAAAATTAAAAGACAGTTTCTTTTGAGAGTCCACAGTTTATCACTAGAAAAGCTTTTCGATATTTTCGTAACAGAAAATCTCTGATACACACAAATCCAAAATTTTTAAGCGTCTTTAGTCTCTTAGAAAGCAACAAAGCAGGAACCAGTCCACTTCCAAAAGAAAAAAAGGAGTTGTGGCCCAAACACAGCTTGAAGCTCTATGGGCCATCATGACCAGGGACACGATCATCTGCACGGTGCTCCGCACTGGCCAGACACCTCCCCCAGCACAGCCGGCAGAGGCCAGCACTGATGACAGCCATGTTGGGGGGCTTAAACATGGCTATGACTCGGCCAAGAGCCCACAGCCACCAAACCATGGACCCACAGCTTCAACCCCGAAATCCTGTATCATTCCCAGCACGCAGGCAGGCTCTAAACATAGACGCATGTACTCCGTTAAACAAGCTCTCGCGTCTGTGTGCCTAGATTGTGCCAGTCGCTGGAGAACACGAAAAGAAGGCAGGCCAGGCCTGCAGGCATCAAGGATGGTGAGGTGGGGAACCAAGACTACAGCGTGGGTAATTCCTCAAAGACCTACAAAAAGTAGCTGACGAGAGGGGCAAGGGGAAAAGTACAATTAAAGAAGGATGACTACACTTTAAGACGCAGTTTGAGAAGGTGTTAGAATCCGGTTTGAGTGGTTTCCCAAATTCAACCCCCTTCTGCCTTTTTTAGCTAATGAAGATTTCCTTCACATTATGGATTAGAAATAACTACCTACCCTTTTCGTTTACGATTCAAGAATGTGTTACACACAATGAATAATTTTCATTGTGATTTCAGCTGATCTGGGGCTAGATTCCAAGTTTCAACAAATGAACAAACCGGTGGCCTAAGCATCCTTTACGCCCCCACTGGAAAAAAACTACCTATTAGAAATTCATCAAGTTCCTACAGAGACCAAATATTTATTTTCAATATTTATTTCAAATATTTATATAAGAAAAGTATAGATGTCTAAATTAAATATGTGTACATACACATAGACACACACAGACACATTCAAGTTAAATTCCAAATATAACCCAGAAGCTACAATGCTAATTGAAAGGTTTTTTTCCCAAAGTTTAGACTGAAATCAGGTATCATTTACAATTCTTACGGCATTACCTGGAGACAAACCAAAGTACACAGTAAAAAAAAGAACTTAAACAATACTTAAGACAAAAGAAACTAAGCAGAAAAGCAACACAGGACTGACAGACAAATGGACTCTACAAACAGTTATAGTTCAAAAGAAGGCCCTCTATGAAAAGAAACAGGAAGCCAGGAGTTTCACACATATCTACGTTTCTTCACCATCAAGATATTTGAAAAATCCATAGAATCCTCAAAATGTGGCTCTTGAAGACACTATAAACTATTTAGCAAGCCTACCAACAATCTCTCCCCTTAGTAGATAAAATACTCTCAAAAACCATAAAATAAATAAAACTAAAATATTCAATTATTTAAATTGCTGACTAATACGAACTGGCATCTGTAATCAACAGCCACTTCCGAACAAGCAAGTGATTCTTTTATATATAATCTGTATGGTGGAATAAAAAGTCAGGAGAAATAAGATAAAGCACGTTTAGACAACTTGGCTGATGGGGGGCGGGGGCAGTGAGGGAGGGAGCTACTTTACCCGTTATTACAAAGTCTAGCTCACATACACTGACACACTGAGAAAGGATTCAGCTGGGTGGGTTTTTTTTTTTTTTTAATTCTAAATGAAAAGTACATAAATTTGTATTTTTCTTGAGTTGCTTTCAACTAAATACAAATAAACATTTTTGATTACACTTATTTGGCAATTTAACCAGAAAATTGTAGCTCTAACCCAGCATCTGTTTTTCAATGTATCCTGAATCTACCCAACTTTACAGCTGGATTGACTAAAGCAGAGAATTGTCCTATGGTTGCGTCCTCCTACCTCAGGCACCCAGCTGTAAATGTACTTGAAGGAGTATGAGAGCCTGCCTAATCTTTGTGCAGGAAGAAAAGACTCTCACTAAAATATCTGGCAGGCCATTAGGATCAGATCACTACACTCTGGATTAAATAGACCAACTATAGGATGGTGGCTTAGGAAAACAAAAGCCCTCTCAAACTGAAACATGTTTGTGCAGTGTTCTGTGTCCTACAGAAACTAATGAGGCATCCTGTACTGCACGCGACCACGTTACCTGGATCTAGCATGTAGGGGAGACACGTGCTCTCTCTGCACAGTAGCAGGGCTTAGTGGGTTCAAGCCATACTAACTTTACCAGTGTAAGTAGGTAACAAGCATCCATCATTCCAATCCCTATCAAAGGAGGTGCTGATGTGCCGCAACTCAAAAGTACCAAGATGTCAGGGCAAGCAGGCCGGCAAGAAGGTAGAATTAATTTCAAGTCAGTAGCTACTTAAGTAGGGGGATGAATGAAGGCCTGTAAGTTGCATGTAAGTAAAATTTCAATCTCTATACAGAACAATTTGAGCTGTCATATAAATAGATGGATAGACAGATAGGGATAGAAAGATCTACACAAATTTGGGATTAAAAAAAATACAGATGTTTCTTGCTTTCTATAGTGTTTTTTGCTAACTTTTCACTAATTTACATGGTAATTTTAGAAGCGCTTAAGCCATTTCTGATTGACTTTTCAATACACAATAGTTTCAGTTTTAAACTGCTGTTCAATTAAATTGTAAATACACTTAAAATGAGGCTCCTATTTAAAGGAAGTTGGGAAAAAACCTCTCATAAAGCAAAGAATCATTTGGTATCATGAATAATCATTTCCTATTATCTCTTTCTAAAATAAAAAAGAAAAATGTTAAGTGAAGAAACAGCTGTAATCTGTCAAGAAATTACCTTCAAACCACCCACATTCCTCCCATAAGGATTCAAGATTCTAGACTGTGGAATACCAGGTTTGGAAGAGACTTTTGAGGTTATCTGTGTTAACCCTCCACCTCGCACATGTTTAAAAGAACGACACCTAAGGTCCTGAAGCAATGACAGGTGTCGGAGTGCCTTGCTCTCCACTGGCAAACTCAGGTCTGGAAACCCCTGGAAGAGGCAGGGTGGAGCATGTCATGGCCAGGAAGAAACGCACCCCCTGAGGCTTGCTGTGCTGAATGGTTCAGGAGGTGCTCCTCTGCCTCCCCACACAGCGTGCTAACTGCCAGCTGCCACTTGCCCACCTCCATGCCATGAGCCGCTCCGGCACACGGTTTGAAAGTTCATCACCCTCCCTGACACTTCCTAATTCCGCCTTTCAAAAGAAACAACTCCTGGGGCGCCTGGGTGGCGCAGTCGTTAAGCGTCTGCCTTTGGCTCAGGGCGTGATCCCAGCGTTCTGGGATCGAGCCCCACATCAGGCTCCTCTGCTAGGAGCCTGCTTCTTTCTCTCCCACTCCCCCTGCTTGTGTTCCCTCTCTCGCTGGCTGTCTCTGTTAAATAAATAAATAAAATCTTTAAAAAAAAAAAAAAAAAAAGAAACAACTCCTTCAAATTTCTGAAGACAACTTTCTGTCCCCCCAACAAAGTCTTCTCTTCTCCAGGCTTAGCATATCCCTTCTCAAAAGTGGACAAAACCACTTCGGTGAACATTTATCCCCAAGGCAACAAAACCCTTCAGATGAGCTCTGAGAGGGACACAGCTCCGTGGGAATCGCCTCTCTGGAGCTCAAATCAAGGGAATCTTACTAATATGCCAGAGACTGCCCTAGCTTTCCTACGAGTCAGGTAAACAAAGGAGTGCATTCATTCGTGCAGTGCATATTTCTTGAGTATCTGATCTGATGCACAGATGAGTGACACATGCATAGGCCCATAGCCTTTAGGGTAAGATGGTAATCAACTAAAACCTTTGTTACATAAACTGATCTTCAGCAAGACAGACACACTATATCAAACGAGTGTCTGAACCTGAATGCAATTTCTCATGCCATCACGTTGTTTCCAGGCTACTGAAACCATCATCCCTGCCACACAGTGTCCCACAGCAGGTCCCCAACTTGATCATCTTCATCATAACTGCATCAATCGGGCATTTACTGTATCAGGAACCGAGGTAAGCATTCTACACAATAGATGGAGACAAATATTATACCCACTCTGCAGATGAGAAAGGTGACGTTTAGGAAGGTTAATAAATTCTATGCAAGATGCAGACTCAGTTGGTGGCAGAGCCTCACCAACACACCTCGATGGCAAACTTTATTAATACTCAAGAGTGTTTCATGGATTCAGCTCAAAACCAAGCCACTTGTGAAGGTTTGGAAGGTTGGCTATCACCTCTGAAGTTCAAAATAACAGTATTCCCTTATAGTAGTAAAACACGCTATGTAAAGGTTTTATCTCTTTGACCTTTTAAAAGTATAGAGCCATCTTGCTGGCCTTGTCCAAATAAACAGGAGCAGCCTCAGCTGTAATGTGAAACATGAGCAAAACTTCCAAATAAACTTCTGCCCAATCCCACATAGCCCACATTGAGATTTGCAATGCTACACTCTTGTCGTGGATCAAGAAACTGCAGTAACCACTTGGGTGACTATGACATGTAGTAATGCTAAGTCATTACAACCAACAAATGGAAAAATTTGTCAATCATTAGTAAATATGGCAGAAGCAACTTTAATGATTATTTTTTTCAACACTAATCCTTACTTTCTTTTAACTGTACTCACTGGAAAAGTATTGATATTGAAGAGTCGTGCCTATTTTCTGAGACTGAAACCTTTAAATTACTTAGTCATATGATTTTTTTAGACCTTGCTACGTTCTAATGAATTATATCCTAAAAAAAAAGTGAAAAGTGAAATTCAGGATCGTAGATAGGTAATAAGCCTAAAACACTGCATATTTATTAGAGTTCTATGTAGACACCTCATGATCTACATTCTCCGGACAATTCTCTAGTCCTTCTGAAAAAGAGTGAAAGCATCTCTTCCTCCTCTGTCCCTTTCCCTGCCCACCCTCCACATCCCCGTCACTGAAGCTAGACAAGTAACAGCTTAGGATCCTACTTGGCTTGGTAACCAGTTATCCCCTTCAAAATCTTAACTTCAGGGTTGGACTTGTCTTCCACTTGGGCTTATCCTGATTATTAATTAGCTTTTACTTAGAAAGTACTAGAATAAGAAATAATTTCAAAGTCTTAACGTTGGTATTTGAATTTTATAATCATTTGGAATCATTTTTCTTCATTCAAATTTACTTCAGTTGCAAATTGTCAATACTTTTGTTTATACTTCTCGTTTTAGAGCTGTTTAGTTCTAAAACCTAGAGGAAACCCCCAAATGGAAATAGAGTCGACACAGCTAATCTCTGGCTTGAGTTACTGGATAAATTTAACAACAAAAGTAGGACTTCTAATCTTGCCAATTCTGCTAACTAAGCTTTCTTTACATAACACTATTAAGTGACTTAAAAAAAAAAAGTTCAACTCCTTTGTAATAGATTATATATATTAATATTCTGTGAAAAATTCATTTTACTTTAATAAACATTATGCAAATTAATTCTATTTCCAGATGAAAATATTTAACATCTCCAATTTTAGGAATAGGAAAACAAGATGAGTCAGGAACTCCAAAGTACAAAAGTCAATTTTGCCAAGTAAGGTACACCTGTGACTGCAACAAAAATGAAACTTAGAAAAATGTATAAGCAAGGAACCCTTAGTTTACTACTCTTCACTGGTTAAACAGAACTCGGAATGAACTGATGTCCAAGATAAACACATCTATGCCTGTAGCAAGAGAAAAAGGATGCATAGCAAATCAAAATTATTCCTCAATGGTGAAACAATGGGCCCAAATACAGGGTTGGCTAACGAAGAAAACAACTGGCCACAAGCAACTTCCAGAGTGACATAAGGATAAAAATATATTCACTGTCTTGTTAAAAATGTTTAATGCCATAGTAATAAATGACTTCTGCTCCTCTAATACAGGAACAAAATCATGGCTCCATTCCCAGGACTTAGGTACAAGGAGAGGAGACACACTTGAAACTCTTCATCCCCACCCCCAGTAGAAGCACCAGGCACAGCGGCCAGGGACAAGCAAACCAGTTTCTAAAGAGAAATCCTCCCAGTGGAAGATAGTCATCGAACTACGCACACACAAAAAGATACACTATGATTAGTTACATTTCTAAAAGCTACTTCAGATTAAAGATAAGGAAAAAAGACCACCATGTAATTAAAACATTTCAAGAAACTGGAAAGCCTCAAAGTAAACGGACATCTAGTAAAAAAAGAATCCACAGTAACCCTCCGCTAGTAAGATTTTTACTCCTATTTCTGCTGAAATTCCACATAGTACAAACTGTGTACCTGGTTTTACTGAATTCAGTAATTGTCTACTAAATATTTCCCGTATCAGCAGGCCTCTGTTGTGCTACTGTTGACACTTTCCTCTAGCTGTCATGTCATGCTCTTCTAGATACGGAAGCATCAAGCTTTAAGGAGGCTATTGTGAGTGCTCATAACAAAAACAGTTTTCCAGCGATTGAACTCTAGAATGGGAAGATGTTTGAGTACAACCCCTACATTTTCCTCATTTTCCAGGGGCTTCTAAAGCAAAGATTTAACTACTGTGGCCTAATGTTCACCGCATGGAAGAGAAGTTGAGTAAGTGTTTACTTTCTTATTGACAATCTTATTGCACTCTGTGACAGAACTGAACAGGAACTTTCATTTCCATAGCATAAATGTTTCAATCTTCAAGTCCAACATCATTCCCATACCAGGAACAAAAGCACCAAGAGAGGTCAGCAAACTGAAGGGATGAGAAGCAACAACCATTTTACCCTCTCAGACTAGAGTTGCATTTCAGACATTAACTTACAATTTGAAATAAGCTGAGAGAAAGAAGGGCAGACAGGAAGGGGTAGCAGAAGGCTAAAAACTGAGATTGTTTGGAACTCCAATAAAGAGGTTGTTCTGTAGCTGTTTGAGAACTTGGCTTTGCAAACTACTTTCTCTGGCCAGAGAAAAACTCCTCCTTAAATTGTTGGAACTTGACCAGAATATCAATCACAGCAGTCCCTGGGACTAATTTGGTAAGGCGGGACTGCGTGCACAGTAGCCTGTATAGACATAATATATCATGGATCAAGCACAACTCTTGCCCAACTTTAACAGTGGAAAGCTGCTTTTATTCTGCTATATTCTTGAGTTAAATGCATTCACCTAAAATAGTAAGAAAAACCTCTCCAAGATTATTACTGATTATTTCAATTTTGAAATACTAGTGGGGCCTCGAGAAGAAAAATAGAGGAGAAGGAGAGGTACCATTTATACACGATAAAATTCACTTTTCGGTGTCCACTTCTACGAGTTGTGACAAACGCATGCAACTGTGTAATCACCACAATCAAGCTATGAGCAGGTTCATCGCTAAACTGTTAACATTTCGGAGGGTTTTAAAAGCAAAAGTAACCTGTCAACACACTTCAAAAGTATGTTTGCTTTTGAAATACCACCTCCTTCATTTGGAAGAGCAAAGCGATATCCTGCAAGTGATCCTACACGTGTCGACACGCGGCGGGGACGAGGCCGCGCAGCGAGTGGCGCCGGCTACCCAGCGGCTCCCGTCCCCCGAGGACAAGCGGGGCAAAGGCAGAGCTGCAGCGCCCGGCTGGAGCCGCGAGAAGGAAGAGTTTAAGGCCAGAATGACAAACTCCAAAGCACCGAATTCTTCTCCCTAGTAGGGCGCCGAGCGTGTGGACCACGGCCAGGGCGCGTGGGAAGAAAGATGACCTATTTTCAACGCCTGTTTTTATAACTGGAAAGTGAAGGAGAGAAGCAGGGACTGATCCTCGGGCGCCCTGGCTCGCACCTGAGGTTTGGGGAGCGGAACACAGAGGCCACACAGCCTTCACCCGGGCGACGGCGGACAAGGAAGGAAGGAAGGAAGGGAGCGCGAGCGCGGGCCGGCCGCACGCACAACCCAGCCCAGCCGCCCAGCCGCCCAGCCGCCCAGCGCAAGCCAGAGCGGCCCGGGCCCCACCCGCCCGGCACCCAGCATTCGGAGCTCCCTGCACCTGCCGCCGCCTCCCGGCCGGGTGCCCTAAGGGGCCGCGGGGCCGGGGCCAGCGCGCCCCCCGCGCCGGCAGAGCCGGGGGCCAGAGGCCGAGCTGCGCCCCCGACCCGCCGGGCCCCCACACCGAGCCCTTCCGCCCGGCCCCTGGGGCGCACACCGCCCCCCGCACCTCGGGCCCGGGGCGGCCGGCGGGGCGCGCGCAGGACCCCGGCCGAGGGGCGCCGGCCGGGGCGGCGGGCGGCCTCGCCGCGTGAGTCTGCCTGCGGGCCGCGCGCGCCGATGGGCCGCCGCCGGCACTCACCTGCCCGGTTGCCCCCTTCGCGCAGCGGCGGCGGCGCCACACTCGGGCCCGGACCCACCGTCCGCCTCAACCAAGCCCCAGGCTGCGGCGGCGGCGGCGGCGGCGGCGGCCGGACGGGAGGGGCGGGACGGCGGCCTGAGACGGCCCCGCCGCCGCGGCCCAACCCGGCTCCGCCCGCCCCCGGGCCCCGCCCCCGGGCCGCCGCCGCCACCGCCCATTGGCCCGCGGCTCCGACGCATGGGGGGCGCCTGTCAGCCAATCAGAAGAAAATAGAGCTCTCCAAAGAGGAAAGTGTCGCCAGTCTCTTCCCGGCCCCTCCCCGCGGGTCAGTGGTCTCTGAGGGGCGGAGGAGGAGCCAGCCAAGGGGTCCATCCCGTCAGACCCGCCCCCCGGGGCGAGAGGGAATTCGGGAGCAACCGAACATGCTAACGGAACTCGGACGCGGGAGGCGGGGGCTGAGTCGCCCGTCCTCCAATCAGCGCCTGGCGTGGGCACAGCCCAGCCAATTGTGGCCCCGAAGCTGGCGGGGGCCGAGACCGCTCTGGCCCGCAGGCCCAATGGCTGGGGAGGAAGCCGAGACGAACCGTTGGGGGCGGCGGGGCGGGGCTGCGCCCGGTCGCTTGTTTTCCGTCGCGGACGCAGCGCGATGACGTAGTTTCCCCGACATTCCACGTCCAAGATGGCCACGGTCGGCGAGGAGAGACGTCGCTAAGGGGCTTGCCTGAGGCGAGGGGTGAGTGATCGAAGGACTGCGGGCAGCGCCGCTCACCTCCGCTTACGTGGAGGTCGGAGTAGGGTATGACCTCTTGCCTCCACCCACTGGTGGAGTCTCTCTTCCCGGATTCCGCCTCGCTCCGCTATCCCCGGTGCAAATCGAAGTTAGCGGGCGACTGCGGGGCTGCGGGACGGGCTTCGGCAGAGGGTCTAAGGCACAGGCGCGAGGCAGGGAGGCCGGCGCGGACCGTGAAAACAGGCAGCGACCCTCGGAGTGAGGAGCGGCTAGGGTTCGGCGACTTTCTAGGCGGTAGGGAGAAGGAGCCGGGGTCTTTAACGCGCGCGCTTATTCTGAGCCGCACAACTGAAGACTACCCACATCTTCCCAGTTATTTCGCAGCGTGCCTGTCCCTATCATGGGCAGGCCTGGGTTTTCGGAAATTATTCCACATTTGGAGTACTCCGACTTTGGAGTCTGAAGAACCGTGTAACAGGGTGGGACTGGGAATAAGGAAAAGGCACTTCCGCGATTAGATTCGTTCTTGGCGAGACGTGGTCCTTAACCGGTCCTCTCCTGGGTTTGGTTTGTTACTAAAGTAATTGTTCTTCAGCAAGTTGAGGCGTAAGTCTAGAGCTTGCTAGAAGGTCTTAGACTATTACCAGCACAAAGCATGGTCGATAAAGCTCGCTAAATCTGGATTGCCAGTTAAACCGAGCTTTCGCTAAATCATCCGAGGTTAGGCACGACTTCTAAGAGTAATTCCTTGAGAGTGGTGGTCTTCTGTGTTTTTAAGGTAAGCTTGATAATGCTTCTGTGTCTCGCTCTAAATCGCTCTTTAGAGATGTCTGGCAGAGTGCCTTTCAATTGTAGGCGCTCACTAAAGATTTATATGCATGATGTTGCTAGAATGAAAACTCCATGAGGAGCTTTGTATCCTCAGCACCTAGAACACTGCGTGAGGTATAATAAACTTTCTGGATTGCTGAATTATGGTAGTAGTGGTGGTATTGATAGACATTTTGGTTAAGATTGTTAGTGTCCTCAGGATTTTGCCTTTAAATAATCTTGACTATAAATGTAAGCTTTACCCAGGATTATTTTATTTTCTTCAGAGTGACAACTATTGATAACTAATTTTAAGGGGGGGTTGTCTCATTTTGATTATATTGTGATGCATTATTCAGACATATTAGTTGATTTTTTAGTTGATTCTTGCATAAAACATACTTAAAATTTGTTACATTTTGAAAATGTAGTTTGCACCAACAAGCAGTAAAGAAACATTCTAGTTGCTAATGAAGTCCTTAAATGCCACTTCTGAATTGAATGTCATAAAGAAAAAACTGGTCATAGTTTTGGCCTACTAAATGAACTACTTTACTTTAGTTCAGGGGATTGTGTTCAAAAGCATGGAGTTTGCTGAGGAAGAAAAATGTTTTGTTTGCTTTCTCTAAAAACTGGGTAAGGACAAACAACCAAAAGGAGTTAGGTTCAAGGTAATTGAGGAGATTACAAAGAATATTAAACCGGGTTAAATCCAGTTCGTATTTTTAGGGTCAGATAAATGATATCCCAGAGTACTTGCAGCTAAAGTTGTAAAATTGTTCTTCATAGGTTTTGAGGAATCCAAAAAGCACAGTTAATGATAGAAGGCTGGAGTCTGGTAAATGTCTCAGTGTTTGCAGAGGGCCGTTAGAAGGATGGCTCTTGGATGCTAGAACTTGTTCATAAAGTACTTTAGAATCTTGTTGGGAGAGCAAAAAAGTTTGTGAATACTTGGGAGAGGAGAGCTGATTCCCTCAAACCGGCAGAGTTTTAACTAAAGAAAACCAGGTGACGTGCATCTAATTACTTTCCTCAGACGTTTGCTATACCCTGGTGGTGAATAAGGGATTGTTAGACATGAATCCATTCATGTCTCCTTAGAATGCTGAATGTAATCTCTCTTCCTATCCTGGTAGACACAAGAGATAACTGTACACTGGGTAGGGTCTGTTTGGATGGATTTATAGCCATTCCAATTACCGAACCCAAAACGTTGATTAATGGATTGATGTCAGCTTGAAGAGAGGTCTTTAGAGATGAGCTACAGGGCTCTGGTCTTGCCCTTACTCTGGTTAGCGCTTTCTTATTACCAACTTTAAATATACGAGGCATGCTTCTCAGATTAATCAAAACACTCAAAACCCGTAGCTATAAAGAACTCGTAAAGATTGAAACAATAGGCCAAAACTAACAAGATGTACATTTGCGATGTTGAATTTACAAAAACTCCATTATGCGTATTTAAGATAAGGAAGACCTGACTTGAAAAAAAGGATTCTGGGACGTAATGTTCCATATATGGAAGTGAAGTATAGAATCTTCCCCAGATTGAGGGAAAGCAGTATCTTCATCTAATGACAAACTGTGGCTCTGCCATTTACGACCTTTATGAATTAGGCAAGTTGTTTCATGTCTCTTCAGTTCTGTTTTCTCTGCGATAAATTATGAGGATAAGAAAGTATAGCTTGCAGGCATACTGTGTCCCAATGGGCACACAATGGACATGGTGCTGAATATTAGTAATCCCCCTTCCCCCATTTGCTATGAAGATCGTATAAAAAGTGCTGTTTTCCATTTTGTTTGCTAATGTTTAGGGGTTATCTTGAAACACTAAAAACCATGTTGAGAAAATAGAGATATTTATTTACCCTGGAGAAGAGAAGGGAATGGAAAAATTCTCTTCATGTATTCGAAAAGCAATCAGATAAGGCAAAGGCATTTTCAAGGCTTAGAGAGCAAGGTAGGAGCTTCAGAGTGTTGTTGAAAGGTAGAAAAATCAATAAGATTAATGCAAGAATTAAGGTGAACACGAGTTCTTGATACTCAGCAATGCCATAGGCTGCCTGGTAAACCATTAACGTCCCACTAATGAAAGTGGCCAGATGAAGGTTAGTGAGTGACCAGATATTACTGTTATTTAGAGAGAATTTCTGTACTAGGTCAGAAAATTGAGTAGTGACCTTACTGTTGTTTTCAACTTGTAAGCGTCCATAATTCTAAATTTGAAAATGCATTTATTCTTTCATCATGTAAAATGATATATTCAAAGCACATTCCTGAAAGGTGTTGCTAAAATGCTTTGACATGCTGCTTGTTTACTGAGAGATTTTTACTTCATGGTGCTCATAAACCTCTCTGTCATTTTCACGTAATCATGAGCTACTAATGAGAAAATCTATAACTTTTAGGGTCTTGTGAAAAAATAATTAAAGAGTAACAGGGAGTAGGGTTATAGAACTGATGTAAGAACTTTTTTCAGGGGCTTGGATGTTTAGAGGACTGTTTTTATTCTCTTTGTGTACATTTATTTTCACTTCCTCTCATGTATTGTTGGTTTGGCCCCAGAGTCTAAAGGCACCTATGCTGGATCATTAGCATGGGGTTTGGCCACTGACAGCAAGGCAGAACAAGCTTGAATCTGTTCGTGGCTTACCCACTGGGGACTGGAATTGTCTTCCATTCGTGTATCTCTTGCACTGGGTCCTAATACTTGTCCTCATTCTGCTCCTGTCGTCTCAGCGGGTGTCTTGACACTCTACTTCCCAGTGGAGTTTTATGATTTATTTCCTCCCCCTTAAATAAGTTTTTCCCAATATCTTCCGCAAACTTTTCCTTCCCTCTGTCGCAGAGAAAGAGCTTCCTTCCTGAGGTTAACTCTTTTAACTGTGCTTTTTTATGATCCCTTGGCCAGTGAACCCCTCAGCGGCTTATTCAGCCTCTAGTGGCTCTTTCCCTTCTTGCTTCAGACATCCTTCCTTCTCCTTTATGCTGAATAAACAAGAATAACCTGTTTCATAGCCTATTCATTCCTTGCCCCTTGTAGTCTTCCTTCTGCCCCACTGCACTTCTGCAAAGATTCTGCTATTTGCGCATGTGTATGTGTCTGCTTTATTGAGATGGTTCCGTACATACGTACCATACAAATCACCCGTTTGAAATAGTGTGCAGGTCAGTGGTCTTTAGTACAGAGTTGTGCAGCCATTCCTGCAGTGGACTTTCACTGTCTCTAAGAACTAATCACCAGAGTAACCTTTCCTTAATTCTCTGTTCTTTAACATTTCTTTCGCATTTGTCACTGTTGACTGCCACATCTGGCTTACAGCCAGTATCCCTTGGTTTCTCTTGCAGTGGCAGTTGCAAATTTCCCACCTCTTTGGCCATTCCTTCCCTTTCTTTCCTTTGGTGATTCTTCTCCTTTCTCAAGTTCTGTCTCCAGACCCCATCTGTTTTCACTCTCCAGCCCTCCACCTGTCACCATGACTTTAGTTGTCAGTTCTGTATAGGTGAATCCCAAATAGATGTGTTCTTTCCAGATTTCAGCAGTCCTGTTTATCTGTCTGATGGATATTTCCACGCAAATGTCTTATAGGTTCTTCACACCTAATATTTTTGGAAACAAAATTCTTCTCCCTGCCCCACGTCCCCCTATCAAAATTCTCTCTTTTCCTATTTTTCTTTTTAGTATTACTCTTTCCGTCAGGCAAACAAACTTGAAATCATCTCTTGCCGCTTTTTTTTTTTTTTTTTTTTTTTTTTTTTTTTTTGCCTTACAGCCAGTTGTGGTGCTTCCTCTTCTATTCATCATCTCGTGGGGACAAGCCCTCATCATTTCTTGAACAGCTGCTGTAGTCTCCTAACTGGTCTTCCTCCCCAAATCTCCAAACAGCCTCTACTTCCCTCTCTCCCCTTACCATGCCTTATTTTTTTTCATGGCACTTGCCACTCCCTGGCAAGTAATAATATCTTTCTTCCTCTTTGTCTCTACCACTACAACATAAACTTGTGTAGTAGGGCAAAGACCGTGCCTCTCATTTCCTGCTGTGTCATTGAGGCCTTGCTAATAGTAAATACTCAGTAAACATTTGAATGAATAATTACGTGCAGAACTGTTGGGTTAATATGTCTTAAAGTAGTTATTCCCAACTAGTGTACCATGAATAAGTTACAGATAGTTTGAGTTATGGATTCCCTCAAGCCAATTGGCCAGTTGCTTTCTGCTCCACAAGAATGTACATGAATGTTTGTTATTATTAGTAGTAATGAAAAACAAGAAATATCTCAAATGTTCATTCACAGTAGAATGGATAGCTAAATTGTGTTTTATTCATAGAATGGAATACTGTACAACGGAGTTTCTCAGTTTCAATACTGTTGATATTTTGGGTCAGTTAATTCCTTTTGGAGGGTTGTTCTGTGCCTTGTAGAATGTTCGGCAACATTCCTGGCCTCTACCCACTAGATGCCAGCAGCAGCTCCCTAGTATGACAACCAGAACTGTCTCCAGACATTGACAAATGTCCCTGGAGGACAAATTCGCCCCTGAAAACCAGAATGAATGAATGAATGAATGAATAGTGCTTTATGCAACAACAAGGTTAAACCCGACAAGCATAATGTTGAGCAAAAGAAAGCAGTTGTGATAGAGTGATACTCTTTCTTTCCACAGCCCTTCAGAAACCTGTAAGACTAGTTGCTGGGAATAGAGGTCAAAATAGTGGCTATCTTTGGGGGGATCATGAGTAGAAGAGTTGTGAGGAGAATGCCCCGGATGTTGGTAATATTTTGCTTCTCAGCGGGATGGTCTTCATACAAGTGTGTTCACTTTGTGAAAAGTGGTAAACCATACACTTAACATTTTCTTTCTGTATGCTATAATGCAAATTACACATTGTCTGAATTTATAAAATCGTAAGCAAGCATTCTTTGGCTGCTGAGAGTGTCTGATCCAGAGGGGATAAGGAAGACCTGGTCTGGTAGCAGTCTTAACCTGAGTCTCTCCCACTTTTTATGAAGTGAAAGAAGAGTACAGGGACTACTTGTTTACTTGTGGTCTAGACTGGACACCTGGTAATGTTTTACCACCTTTACTATGTGAGCCTGTGTTTTAGCTGAATCATTTGAAAGTAAATTGCAGACATGATACTTTACCCCTAAATACTGCATTCAGCCTGAGAAGTCATTTTCGTATATAATCACAATATCATTGTTACCCCTAAGAAAATTAACAGTTCCTGATAGCCTCTGATATACAGTCCATATTAAAATTTCTCTACTTGTTCAAAATTTCTTTTATAGCTTTTTTTCTTTAAAAAACAAGGATCCAGTCAAGATTCACACATTAGTTTGAACATTATGCTTCTGTAGTCTTTTCAAATCTAGGACAGTTCCTCCCGTCTTCTTGCTTTTTCATGACATTGACTTTTTTGAAGCGACCAGGTCAGTCATCTGGTAGAACGTCACATTTCTGGATGTGACTTAATAGTTTCCTTGTGCCATTTAACTTGTTCTTCTACTCCCAGTATTTACTGTAAACCAGAAGTTAGGTTTAACCACACTAACTTGGTTGGATTTAGCTTAAGCTTTCTGGAGGTAAGAATCCTCCACTGGTGGTTAGTGTTTATTTCATATTGCCTCATATCAGGAGGCCACAGAATAGCAGGTTTTCACCCTATTAGTGACGCCAGGCTTGATTGTTTTTGTTAAGGTACTTTTTTCCACAATAATTAATACCAGTGTTGGCAGAGTAGACACGTGAATCTTTTAGAGTCAGTCCTTGTCATTTTTTTTTTTTAATATTCAGATTCTCTGAATTTGTCCAGTGAGAGCTGACACTGGCTCCAGTGTCTTTTTATAAGCGTCCATTAGTCTGAGCACATCCCAGGCAAGACCCCTACGCTGGACTGGAAAGGAGAACAGAGACATGGTTCCTTTTAGAGGGTAACTAAGATGTGGGCCCTGATGTATTCCTGACTACGGAAGTGTCATTGCTTCTAGATACTTCCGGTGGACAGAGCTAGGATATATATGTATATATATTTTAACCATGATTTATTTTGATATTTTCAATTAAAACTTAACATTATGGGTTTTCCTTAACCTTTGATCTTGTGCATATGTTTCCTTTGAACTGAAAATCTTGATTCCTAACGACATTAACATTTCTATGTCTTTGATTTATTCTACAATACACACACACACACACACACAAATTGTTAACAGTATTAATGCCAGTGCTAACAAAGCATTACTGGAGAAGTTTAAGATTTTTTTGTAGTTCTTTAGTCCTTAGAATATATCTCACTCAGGATGGAACAAGATCAGGAATTACTTAATAATGATTTTCTGGTGGTTATGTTTCCTGTTTGCTATACACTGGGTTTATTTTGAATTTTAGGATTTGCTTTTTTCTTTCTAGTTAAGTTCATGCATGTGTTAAATATTACATGATTTGGAAGTCAGAGTTGCAGAAGGACTCCTTAGCCAACCTGAAAGAGCTGCTTCCAGTGGCTGTAGCTGGAATAGTTTGGGCAGCAAGATAAACGACGATAGTATTGGATTATAACTCAAAGAGTAAAACAGATGCTAATGAATCCGTACTAATATAAATAAATGATTGAATAAATAAACGAGGGCGAAGGAACAGATCTTTCTTAAAAAAGAAATCCAAATAATGTTGAAGGAGGGAAATAGAAAGTCACCATTGGAACACCACAATAATTGTTGCTGGCAAGATCCTCCAATGAATGCTAAAATTAATAGGCAAAACTTTAAGAAAAACAGGTGATTTGCTTAGTATTTTGCTTTGCAAAATATTTTCTCTGAAATGCTTACTAATTACTGCGGTAATGATAACCTATGTCCCCACATTCTTTGATACCCCTCCTCCCAAGAGATGTAGCCTAATTCCCTGCCCTCGAGAGTGGGCTAGACCTTGTAATTCATCTGTAAGGAATAGAAAATGGCAAGGAGAAGATAGTGACTTTCAGTGAGAAACTGGGCACAACCCCGTCTTCACCAAGCGCTCATGGTTCATCAGCAGTAGGAAGTCGTTCTGGTATCTGATGCGAGGTGAGGTGAAGGGCACTTCAGCTCTGTGGCAGTCTTCCCCAGAACTCCAGTCTGGTCATGGGAAACATCAGACACACTTAAACCAGAGACATTGCAGTCAGCCTAGGTACTTTTCAGAACTGGCGAGCTCATGAAAAACCAGGAAAGACTGAGAAACTGTTACTAGAAGATACTAAGGAAATATGGCTTCTAAATGCAGTGTGGCATCCTGGATTAGATCCCAGAACAGAAAAGGATTTTTGGAAAAACTCAAAATTTGAGTCAAGGCTGTAGTTGATAATGTACCAAAATTAATGTCTTAGTTTTGGTAAATGTACTGTGACTGCGTAAGATGTTGACGTTGGAGGAAGCAGAGTGAAGAATTCTCTCCTGTCTTTACAACTCTTCTGTAAATCTATACTTATTTTCAAATAAAAGATTTCTTAAAAAGTGAAAGCTGTGTAAAAAGGTATACCCAGAGAAGTATTGCTCCCATCCCTGTCTTTTCCATTCTGTTCTTCCCTGTTCCCTATTGGTAACCTTTTTTTTAAACTAGTTACCAAAAAAAATAGAGATGTCTATTCCCATTTCTCTTCTTTTCTTACATATATACTAACGTACTATGTACACTATCTTGTATCTACTTGATCCTGGAAATGTCTTCTTACCAGTACTTAAAGAAAGGTCTTTTTCAGTCTTTTTTTATACCTGCATGGTACACCGCTAGTGTTAATGTTAATATATTTTATTCAACCAGTGCCCTGTTGAGGGACATTTGGGTTGTTTACAGTTTTTGCTATTGTAAATGACATTTTCGTGAATAATCTTGTGCGTACGTTGTTTCATACTTGCAATGGTATTTTCAGAGTGGATTCTTCAAAGTGGGATTACTAAGTAAAAGAGCAAATGCATATGCAGTTTTGTTAAATATTGCCAAATTCCCCTCTGTGAGAGTTGTTCCATTTTGTATTCCCACCAGCACTGTATCAGATCGCCTGCTTCTCCCTGGCCTTGCCAGCAGAATATATAGTCACGCTTTTAGATTCTCTGCCGACTGAGAGTTGAGAAATGTATCTCAGTATGACATCTGCCTATGAACTCTTCGCGTTTACTGAGCGTCTGCTGTGCACTTTCCGTATTTGCCTAGGCTTTAGGTCACTGATCTCCGCCAACCCCCAGTCATTGCCAAGCTCTGCCACACACACAAGTACAAATTAGTAGAAGAAGATTGCTTTCCTCCTGATACTTAATTTCTTCCTTTTGGAGGAGAGATCAGATTTTTAGGGTTCCCAGGTATGAGGAAGAGGAGGGATGCACTCAGCCCTGCCACGTCACTTTTCCCACCAGAAATGGGGTGGCACACAGAAGAGGTTTGGCTTCAGATTAACTGATGCCTCTGGCCCAGACCCTAGCTAGTGAACTGCTATTTTCTTGCTAAGCAGACCAACCTGGTTCTAGATGCCGCTTTAAAATCCTTTTGCTGATGTGTTTGAAAATTGCTGTTCTCTGATCACATTTACAGTTTATATATTCCAGTGGCCTCTTGATGAGAGTGCTTGTTTTTTATTCTCTTTTCTCAACATGATGCTTTTGTTTTTGTTTTTTTTTAAAGATTTATCCATTGGCAGGGTGAGGGGCAGAAAGAGAGAGAGAATCTCAAGCAGAATCCCCGCTGAGCATGGAGCCTGACGCGGGGCTCGATCTCATGACGGAAGATCATGACCTGAGATGAAAGCAAGAGTTGGACACTTAACCAACTGAGCCACCCAGGCACTCCAACATGACACTTTTAGAAAATCTGATTATTCTGAAAGTAAAAAAGAGGATGAGAAAGCTAGAACATATTAAAGGAACTCCTTTCTTCCTTTGTGGACCACCTCCCTCCACCTGCTCCTCAAAATCCCTACACCCATACCTGATTTATACTGCTCAGTTCAGTGACTCATGCAGATGTGAAATCATCTGATCTGGTGGCTTTTCAAGTGAAATGAAGTAAACCAAAAAAGCAAAATTTTGATTGGGTGGTGAATGAAAGAGATTGATACTTTTAAAGCATAAGTCTTTTTAGGGGGTTTGGACAGGCCTGGGTTTTACTGAAGAACGGAACCTAGACCCGCGTGAGGGGATTGAATCTACTGAAGAAAGGCAGAAAGGAACGTGAGATGGAAATGCTGTTCTTTTCAAGCTACCGTGCAATTTGGAATTTATTATCCTGTGGGTCACTTAGGTGTTAAATTAGCTATGAGGTGAACCTGGGCTTTTATCAGTCATTCAGTAGTGTTGCCTCTCTGGGAAATTTTGATCCAAAATCAAGTATAATCTGTGACTGTAGACTGTTTATAATGGTCAGGATTGTTTAATATGGAAGTTCCTTTCCAACTTTGCTGCTGCTTCTCTTTCTCTTAGGATTCTAACATTTTCAGAAAATCTTTTGGAAAGAACAAGTCTACTTCAATAAATGAAGGAGAATAAAGAAAATTCAAGCCCTTCAGTAACCTCAGCAAACCTGGACCACACAAAACCATGTTGGTACTGGGATAAGAAAGACTTGGCTCATACACCCTCGCAGCTGGAAGGACTCGATCCAGCCACTGAGGCCCGGTACCGCCGAGAGGGGGCTCGGTTCATCTTCGATGTGGGCACACGCTTGGGACTGTATCCTAAGTCTCCCTGGAATCTGTTTTAGATAGGCTCCCCACAATCACCACTACCAAGGATTAAATTAGATACTGTAGAGAAAGTATATAGTACTGTCTCTGTACTGAAACAGCTCTTAAATATTTTTATTTAAATGTTATTTCTCATTTACTTGGCTCTTCGGGGGTTTTCTGTTTCCTATTCATCATTTAAATGTGTAGAGTTAGCCATTGAGCGAGTGGCCACCAGGCACAGTGACCATGGCTGAAGTGTACCTGGAGGAAGGTGAGACCCTGCCTTGTTGTAAGTGTAAACTTCAACTTGCTAATTGCTGAGTCAGGGTTCTGACACCCTGAGATCCCCATCTGCCTGCTTGGCCACTGATAGTGTTTACTTTAACACTGATTTTGTTGTTATTGTTTGTCTTTATGTTTCCACGTTTAACTAAGAACATAACCTATAAAAATTCTTGGTAAAGTCCTTAACCAGAACAACAGACACTATGATACCCTGGCAACTGGAATAATTTATTTTCATCGCTTCTATATGTTTCATTCCTTCAAGCAATTCCCAAGATATGTAAGTGTTTGATTTTTATTATAATTCTCTATCACATGTTATTATTTTCACATGGTTTAGTGGACTGGTTGTAGTCTCTTTTTATTCTGTTTTCCAGAAAGTATTTATTTTTGTATAATACATGGTAGCTATAAGCAATCAGGTTTGAATTTTTTGTTTTTTCCATTGAACTATATTTAAATCTTTTTTTTTTTTTTATTTAGGCTACTGTGGACCATAATCATATTGCATTCTGTGTGGAATTTACTTCCTTCTTAACCTTTCACAAGATAAATTTGGGCTTGTAATTGAGACCCCCAAAAAAGGCCAAGATGAAAGAGAAGTTCTTTATGCCATATCACTCATTCTTCAGTTACTCCTTAAACATGCCATATGTCGTATACTCTTTGGGAGAGTCAGACAGGGAACCTGCCTCAAGTAGCCAGGATAGATGGTATGACATGTACAGAACACATGGTCAGTAGTGAAGCCATAGGAGGGGTAAGGAAGGAAGCCTGGAGCATTCAAAAGAGAGATTAATTACGTCGTAGGGGGATCAGGGAACATTCCAGCAAGGAGTTGCCAGCAGTTAAGCCTTGACTGTAAGTAGGGCTTAGACATGTTGAAATGGGACAGAGGAGTTAGTCCAACAGAAGCTGGCATGAGCAGAGACACCAGGAAGCGTGCTATTCGATGTCAGCCCAGCCAGGGGTCCGTTTGGCAGGAAGGGAATAGTAGAAAGGTAAGCTGGATCGGCCCATAGCATTGAAAGCCAGACCAGGGAGGGGCGCCTGGGTGGCTCAGTCATTAAGCGTCTGCCTTCGGCTCAGGTCATGATCCCAGGACAGGGTCCTGGGATCGAGCTCCGCGTCAGGCTCCCTGCTCAGCAGGAAGCCTGCTTTTCCCTCTCCCTCTGCTTGTGTACCCTCTCTTGCTGTGTCTCTCTCTGTCAAATAAATAAAATCTTTAAAAAAAAAAAAAAAGCCAGACCAGGGAAATCTGACATTAGTAGGTAGACTGTGAAGTTATTGAAGGGTTTGGTGAGGAAGATGACAGAAGTCTTACCAGGAAATTCATCTGTTGGGGATCCTTCCTCTTAAGATTTTACTGAGTTTTGTACACATGTCTTCCAACACTAGTAGTTTGTGAAGTTCTAGAGGAAGGAACCCGTAGCAGAATCAGCTTGCTGCCCCAACACAGCGTCTGACACGCACTGCGCTCGGGTCCCATGGACAGAGGGGCACACTAGGGAGGCTGGCGCAGGCAGAGAACAGCCAAAAGCCAAGCAGTGAGAAGGCTGGTGATATAGGGACTGCATGTGAATCCAGGCAGCTGGAGCAGGGAGAGAAAGTGTGGGCAGTGGTGTCAAGATGGATTCCACAGGACAAGCATTTAATGGTGCTCTTTTTCTGCAGCAAAACTCACTATTCAGGGTACCATTATCTTTAAGACTGCAATGTAAAAAGAAAGTTTGTTCCTATGATTCTTTTTCTTTCTGGCATCTACTTTGTTCACATCATGTTTTCTTTAGAAAATTGTATTTAAAATAATTTATGAAGCCAAATTGGGAAGGCCAAAAATCCTTGCTTCTGTTTCTCCATGAGTTTTGTTAACAGTATCTCAAGAGCTTTTGTCTCCCTTTTAGGTGACGGGAGCTTGTTGTCTCTTTCTGGCTGGGAAAGTAGAAGAAACGCCCAAAAAATGTAAAGATATCATCAAAACAGCTCGTAGTTTATTGAATGACGTACAATTTGGCCAGTTTGGAGATGACCCAAAGGTAAGAATCTTAACTTCCTGCCTTCAAATCTTGATTCCTCTTGGTAGCATTGTGATAAAGTTCCTCGTGTGGCCCCTGGATCTGCCAGTCCCTAGAGCTGAGAGAGAGCCCTATGCAGAAGGTACTCATGCTTGCTTCGTCAGAGAGGAAGGAAGATAATGTGGCCTACATGGAGGTAGCACTTGCTGATGTACACACCTCCCTTGTTTTGAGTACATTCAGGGGCCATAGCACAATGGGTATGAGCAGAAATCCTCTTGTCACCATTAGCACTGCTAGACCCAGAAGCTGTCGGTTTCTTCGGTTCAGTAGTGATGGCACAGCCCCGTCTCCAGCCAGCTTCTGGGCAGGCAGAAAGTACAGATGATAGACGGACATGCACTTGTGTCTGCTTATGCTGTGTGTCTTTTTGCTTCCTGAGAGTATTGACAAGTATTAACATTTGCTGCTATTTTCAGACACCCAGACATTGCTGTTGGACATACCATCCATCCTGTCCCTTCCCCACAATCCCTGACCGTGTCAGGAAATGGTACTAAAATAGTTGTACACATGCTTTTATTAGGTCTAAAAAGGCCACTCTCAGAGCCAAGGGGCAGCTTTCCTCCACCCCCGACTCTTACCAGGGTCTACCATGTAACCCTCACGGCACCTGTGCATATGCTTCACAACACTGATCGCAGCTGGTAGATAGATTTTCATCAAATAATCACACAAAGAACTCTCCTCTTCTCAGCTCTAAGATCTGTGAGAGCGAAGACCATGTCTGTTTTGCCTGGTGCCTCTGACAGAGGCTGGGCGGAGTAGGCACTCAACAGCTGCTTGTTGCATGAACGACAGACTCAAAAGCACCGGTAGGGTAGAGCTAACCAGGGCAAGGAAGTTCGGTCGTGTCCAGTCTTGCTTTTCCTCCCTCGCCGCTGCTGCCCGCCGCAGTAGACACCTGTGTCTGCCAGGCAGTGTTCGTATGTGTGTGCTAGGTGTGTTCGTTCTCCTTGCTTCAAGGAGGTAACAGAGGCTCCGAGTGCTTTGGCGTATGTTGTAGCTGCGATGAATACTAATAATTTTATAAGTATTATCAATATGGGTAATTCTTTTGCTTGAACTGATTTATGAATCTGTTCACCTGTTTATGAATATGCGAGTCTGTTAGGAATTCATGCTAACGGTGATCAAAATGCAATTTAATGGAGTTAATGTAACCATCGGATACCTGTGGGTGTCTGACTCTCACACAGTAGGAGACAGTTGTAGGAATGTATTGTGGGCGTGTGCAGCACACTGGTGTGTGTTATCCTAGGTGCCTTTGGGGATGTCCTCTTTTACCTCCAGCCTTTACCCACTCACTGTACCTTCAGATCGGGGGACCAAGACCTGGTCGGGCACAGTGAGATACAGGATCTGCATGTCCAGTGCCCCAGATGGTAGGAAGAGGGGAATGCCCATGCTCTTCAGACGTTTACAGCAGGGTCCGGCCTGTTCCAAGTGGGCAAAGGGGCTTTGAAACTTGCCCCTCTTTTCTCATGTGCAGTCTCCCCAGAAATGATCTGGAGTACAAGGGCCGCAGGAAAGTGCCCTGGACCTGGGAGCAGTGAAGTCACTGTGGAGGGCATTTCCTTTGCCCGAGAGGGGAGCAAGCAGGGCAGTTATTTGGGGGAGGCATTGTAAGCAGTTAGGGGAAAAAAGATGGTGAATCATGTGGGACTTTTTGCCTTAATTGGCTTTGCTTTAACTGTGTGGTTTCTCCCCATTATATTAATTTCTTGTGTGTTCAATAGATACGTACCCAGCCACTGTGTGAGGCACTAGACCTAAACCGGCGGCAGAACCGACGTGGCCTTTGCCATTCTCGTGCATTTTATAGTGGGGTTGGGATGGACTTTAGTCAAATAATCCTATAACTATCGGATTGTGAGTTGTGGGGAATGCTATAAAAAGACTATTGAAAGGTGCAATGAGGTCATTCAACCTGGGAACCTGGACAAGTCCCCCAGACAAGTGTTATGGGACTGAGGGAAGATTCCCTGAGGATCAGCACTTGCGCACAGACCTGTCATTACCCCATTACTTGAGTATTTGGAACACAAAGGGAGGCCAGGCCTCGGGCTATCCTGTGATACCAAATGGGCCACAGCCTCCAAACCTGTAGGTGCACTTGGTGAAAGACTGTTTCTAAATTTAGAAGGAATGGTGAGACTTCTGGGAAACAGGTAGTGACAAAACCAGGCAAAAACACACCAGTGTTAGCAGGATGTTTTATATTGTGGGGAAGTTTCTGAGATGGTAGAAAGCTTTCCCGAGAGAATGCTTGCAGTGCTAGGGTGGGAGAGCCTCAGTCCTGCCATGCTGCCTGGAATAACTGATCCTGAGAGAATTGTCTGTGTTCTGTGAAGTAAGGCCAGACCTCAACGTAAAAGCCCGTTCCTGGCGCGTCTTCTCTTTCTGGAGTTAATGGACTTGTGCACCTGTTGGTGATGGGATTTCGGGCCTCTACCAAGCCCTGTCTTCTGTGGTGTAGACAAGTCATTGTCTGGTTGTTCTTCCAGCACAGACCACCTTGACTGCTGTGCACCTTGTCAGTAAGTGCTAGGTGCAGTCAGGCTGCACAGAGGACAGGTTTAAGAAGTACTTGTTCATGGATGTTAACTAGTTCCCGAGCACAGTGAAAGGGGAGATTCCATTTACAACAGCAACAGTAAAATAAAATGTCCAGAATGAAGCCTTGTAAGAAACTGTGGAAACCATGGGAGGTGGGGGAAGGAACTTAAAACCACTGAAGGAATGAAAAAATTCCAATAAATAAATGTTTGATAAGAAGATTCAAAGTTAAAAATCTCCATTTTCCCTAAATTGTCCTAGGACTCAGTGAGTTCCCAATCAGAACATTGATAGCTTCCTTTTCTTCTGGACTGTTGCTAAGTAAAATATTAAAATGACGTATGGGAACTCCCATGAGTCATTGCTGTCAAGGTGACCAACAAAAGAAGGAACAGTGTTGTGCCAAAAAGCAACATGGCCACGTGCAGCCTGTTCACTACACCAGTTGCACCCATTTTGTGCCCAAGGACAAGCCATCAAGAAGTTCATTTTTGGAGGGGCGCCTGGGAGGCTCAGTCAGTCATCCGACTCTTGATTTCAGCTCAGGTCATGATCTCTGGGTTGTGATATCGAGCCCTGCATCGGCTCGTCGCTGAGCGTGGATCCCGCTTAAGAGTCAGTCTCTCTCTCTGCCCCCCACCCCCAGCTCGTGCACGCACACTCTTTATCTCTCTAAAAATAAAAAAATGAAGTTCATTATTGGAGGCAAAGTAGTGGCCGCCACTGTCGGACATTTCCAGAGCGAGTGATTTCAGTGCCTGTGTCCCACCCGTGCTGTATGGGAAGCTCCTTTCCTATGTCAGTCAGGCATCGTTCTCGCGACACCTGGAAGGACCAAATGCCTCCACCCCGCTTAGACCCTTGGGTGCTGCCCCACAGCCTCCACCAAAGCCCAGGTGAGAGCTAAGTCTTTAAGACTGAAGAAAAACTGTCCTCTGGAAAACAAGAAAATGGAAATTATACTTAAAAATTAGGCAAGGCGGAGACATGGAAACACAAGGAAAGAGGAGTAATGATTGCACTCTCCCTTCCAGACATTACATCCCTTTGATCCTTGGACAGAAGGAGACGAGCAGATCAGTGACCAGAAAAGATTTTATGTAGGTGGACAGGTCAGGGTGTGGTTTGGTAGAAGAGGAAACAGTGACGTATTCTGTAAAGACACATGTGCATTCGTACGAATCTGATAGGTACTGAGTCTGGTTTGTGTGAATCTGCATCGTCATCATTGCTTATTTGCTTAAAGTTTTCAGTGGAAATCCCTGAAGGATTGTGGGTTTTGATGGAGGTCTGGAAAGAAACTGCAGTTAAGTTAAATTCTCTATAAAGCAAAGGTCTGTTTTGTAAAGGGGGGGTTCATGTATTTAGAGAAATGACATTTCTGGGGTGTCTGGCGGGCTCAAGTCAGGGGAGCCTATGACTCTTGATCTCGGGGTCATGGGTTTAAGCCCCATGCTAGGTGTAGAGATGACTTAAAAAAGTAAAATCTTTTTAAAAATTAAAAATAATCTTTCTAAGAATGTTTCCAGCATTTTGAAAGAATCAACTTCGATTGTTTCGTCTCCCTCCTTTTAGTTCTTTTCTGAATTTCTCCTTGTCTCTGAGCAAGGTAAAAGCCTGGGCGGGCAGGGCAGAGAAGGAATGAAAAAGAGTCGCTAAAATAGAGCTAGAAGAGAGGAAGTGGGGAAGCTCACTGTTGAATGTGTTCCGACCTGTGACTGAAATCCCATCCCAACACTTGCTGTTTTATTTTAGGAAGAAGTGATGGTTCTGGAGCGAATCCTGCTCCAGACCATAAAGTTCGATTTACAGGTGGAGCACCCGTACCAGTTCCTCCTCAAATACGCAAAACAGCTCAAAGGTAAGGGGGTTAACGAACTTTCCATTGTGAAGTCGAGTCTTTGTAATGATGGCCCTCGGATCACGCTTCTCAAAAGAGGAAAGCAGAAGAGTCAGGTGTGTGAGCATGCCCGGGACGCCAGGCGTCCAGACAGCCCGGTATCGTAGCTGTTGGTACCCGCTTCTGTCAGCTATAGACAGATTCTGCCATGCGGTTGCCAAGTGATAGGAGGCAGGAAAATGAGTCAGAATTTTTTAAATAGCCTAATAAAATCTGCCTTGGAGTAGGCTTCCCATAAACGGTGGTTCATCGCAGGTCACGTGGGAAGAGAACAGATTGGACTCGGACCCACCCGTGTGTCCTCCGTTCCCAGGCAGCAGCTCTTTGCTGTGTGTTGGGACGGTCCTGAGCACACAGTGGACTTGAACTAAATGCTGCTTTTTATGCGCTTTTTCATTGTTATTATCACTACTAATTTACCTTTTTCTTCCCATTTCTAGGTGATAAAAACAAAATTCAGAAGTTGGTTCAAATGGCATGGACATTTGTAAATGACAGGTACGTGTGTTCAAATGTTGATCTAATTGTAATTTTTAAAATAGGCAGGGACTTCATGGGTCATTGAATCCAGACTCCCTATTTTGTATCGAGGACTCTGACTCTCCCAGCTTGAAGGGCCAGCTAATGGCAGAGCTGGGGCCAGCGTCCAGGAAGTCGGCTTCACCGCAGGGGGTGTCCTGCCGTGTCTCAACAGAAGAAGCAAAAATGTCATCCCCAGTTTTTAAAACATAGTCCAAAACAATACGCCAGAGAATTTTGGGAACTGAATACTTAGGACCCATTTGGTTCTATACAAATAGACTTCCTTGTAATGGTTTTAGAGCCTTGCCGTTCTTAGAGCCAGGGATCCAGTGAGGTGCTGTGTGGGGACAGACAGCCTGTGTGGAGCTGCTGTCATTTGAAAACACGGTTCAGTGACGAGGATTTCAGCAGTTTGAAGAACATAAGCTATGTTTATTTGTATTTCATGGCATAGTAATTTTTTAATGTGCTAGCATTCTGATTCTTTAAAGAACAAATAGTAATTATGACTAAAGTAACTTATGTTGGTACCTTTAGAAGACTTAAAACTTGCTGCTTTTATTTCTGATTCTGTATTTGGTCAATTAGAGAGGAAAAAACAAACCGACATTAAGTTGTGCTATCTACGCTCCATGTATTGGGTAACATAGCTGTTTGCTCCAAGTCACGTCACCCCTTTTTCTTGTTGAACTAGTCTCTGCACGACCTTGTCACTGCAGTGGGAACCAGAAATCATAGCAGTGGCAGTGATGTATCTCGCAGGACGTTTGTGCAAATTTGAAATACAAGAATGGACCTCCAAACCCATGTATAGGAGATGGTGGGAGCAGTTTGTGCAGGATGTCCCTGTGGACGTTCTGGAAGGTACTGGCATGCTGGGCTTTCCTGAGGGGGTTCCATGTTTAGGGGATTCTTCCCTGTCAGCCTCAAGCCCCGAGAATGGATTTCCCCACAAAAGTAAATATAAGCCGTTCTTCAGAAGCACCTTTAATTCAGTTCTCTCATAACGTCAGCTCTGTCCACGCCGTGTGCAGCAGAGTTTGGGGGAATTGCAGATGTGATTCCCCACTCATCGGTCCCTGTAGGGGGATCCTAGCTGAAAGGGAAATGGGCTGATTTTTTCCCAGGCAGATTAATTTGTGACAAATGTAATCATTGTCCATCATTCAGACATCTGCCACCAAATCCTGGATCTTTACTCACAAGGAAAACAACAGATGCCTCATCACACGCCCCATCAGCTGCAGCAGCCCCCACCTCTCCAGTCTGCACCACAAGTGCCACAAGTGCCACCGCCCCAGCCTGCTCAAGGCTCCGACCCACCCCAGCCACAGCAGAAGGACGCACAGCCGCCCACCCCGCAGCCCCCGGCGCAGCAGGCCCCACAGCCCAAGAAGCCGTCCCCGCAGCCCAGTCCTCCCCGCCCAGCAAAGCGAGCAGTGGTGAGTGGGCCAGGTAGCCCCAAGAGCGGCTGGCTCTCGGGGCGGGGGCAACACTGCACCTGAGCACGGTCCCTCTTCTGAGGACTCGTGAGGGCCACTGAGCAGGGGGACCCCCGGCCTTGCTGTCTGGCTGCACATCTACGGGGAGCCTGAGAACTACTGCAGTCAGGAGGGGGGCAGCTGGGAGCCGGGGAGGGCTCCGTCCTCCTCCAGCCGCCGCTGCCTGCGCGTGCACGCGTGTCCCGCTGACCAGCAGGGTGTCGCATCTGCGTGCTGCCTGCTAACATCAGTGTCTCCAGTTTCTCGGGCTCTTTTGTGTTTGGTGTTCTGAGTGAGGCGGGGTGTTTGTGAAAGTTTCTCCCCACAGCAACAACCCGGCCAGTGGAGGAAACCACGGGGGATAAACGCATGTCAGCAAACCGCTCATCGCATTTAGGCCAGCGTGTTAGAGGCCCTGAAACCTAGTGTCCTTTGGAAGCCACTTTTGAAATCCTCGGTGGTCCCGTCGGACCTGGGAAAGGGAAGGAGGAAGGAAGTGGAGGGTGGTCTCTCAGGCGGCCGTCTGCCCTGCAGCTCTAAGCTGGAACTGGTTTTTGTTTGGGGCTGTGTTTTGGGGGTTTTTTTGGGGGTTTTTTTTTTTAAGATTTTATTTATTTATTTGACAGAGAGAGACAGCCAGCAAGAGAGGGAACACAAGCAGGGGGAGTGGGAGAGGAAGAAGCAGGCTCCCAGCGGAGCAGAGAGCCTGATGCAGGGGCTCGATCCCAGGACTCTGGGATCACGCCCTGAGCCGAAGGCAGACACTTAACAACTGAGCCCCCCAGGCGCCCCTGGAGCTGTGTTCTGTTGCTGCGATTTTTGTTAGGTCCTGCGTAATCAGTTTTTTCTCACTACAACCCGGGCCTTGGTTAACACTTGTGTATTATCTTTTGTAACAGGTTGTTTCTCCCAAAGAAGAGAACAAAGCAGCAGGTAACTTCCTGTTCTAAGGGGGCTTTTTTAGCTTCATATATCTGTTTATCAAAACTTAAAATTCTTAGTTAACATTTCAGCAAGATTTAGATTGCCCTTAAAATTTATCCTTAGAGTCCATCGAAAACTTTACCCTGCCTGCCAGAAAAAGTGCCCTGGCTGTGTTTTTAGATTGTATTCTGACAAAAGTTATCAAACGCATGAGCAGCAACAGAAATGTGCTGAGTAGCCTATGTACATGTGATCACGAACGTAGGAGGAGGGTTCCAGCAGTATTGCTTCTAGAGGTTCGGTTCAGCCCACCTCAGTAGATAGTAATGGGCCTGGGGGTCCCCATCCTGAACACCAAGTGGCAGAGTGACAGGCAGACAGGATGGCAAAGACACGTGATGCTGTTGCCCAGAGAACACCGCGTGCCCCAGCCCTGCTGCTTATGCGGGCCGGACCTCTCTCAGGGACTGCTTGGGTTTGGGCTTGGGGTTGGTTTGTTTGTTTTTAATAGAGCCCAAAGTTGGTTAATTTGTTTCTATATTGGAAACAAATGGAAAGGGTGCATAAAATGTGGAAGATCACAGAACAGACATTTAGAAGTATTTGTCCCTGTGTCATGGGCTGTGATGTGCTGAACTCTTTGAAGGCACAACAGTGTTTACTCATTTCTGTGTCTCTGTTGGTTAGTTCTAGGGTGGGAACTCAGTGAATGATTTATTAAACCGCTGTGAGAACTTCAAGTTACAATAAAGTACATTTTTCTCAGGGTCTTTGGGGAAATGATGAGTTCAGTACAGGTGAATTATTCTTCTGCTCCATCTGGGCAAAAAGTAAGTGTGAGACCCAAGAGTGGGCTGTGCTCCTTGCCATGTGGGTATACAACGGAGCTGAGCTGGTATGCTAGACCCGCACATCCATACGAGGCAGAAACAAGCCAGTGGTGACCCTGGAGGAGGACTTGCCTTTGAGCACCTGGAGCTGAGCTAAGGGGTTGGGCCTGTAGGTGGAAGGATGCAGCTGAGAACAGCGAGAGAGAAGGTCTTACTAGAATGTGGAGAGGGGAAAGGGAGGAGATCTGATGGAACTGAAAGTGTGAGTGGAACCAGAGTCCATGTGGAGGCATGTGGATTTTTGCATAGGCAGTGGGAGCCACTGAAGGTGTTTGAGCAGCAGAATGGCAAAGTCTGAGTTCATTTTAGAAAAAGTTTCCTGGCAGCAGTTATAGGACAGATGGTTGGGAATGGGGAGGAGCTCACAAGCCTCTGAGTGAGACGTGGTGAGGGCAGAGTGGCGGCCCGGGGCCCACAGACGGAGGCTGCAGACACAGCCTGCAGGTAGAACCTGACCAAACCGTGTGCTGCATGCCACCTGCCGCGGGGGTGTTCCGGCACTGGGAGCGTGGCCAGCCCAAGTCATCGTGTACCCTTAGTGCAGAATACCCATCAGATTTCTAAGCGTTACTAAGAAAAAAGAATGTAAAAACTCTCATTGATAAATTTTTGTGTTGATTATACATTGAAGTGATCACATTTATGAACAAATTTTTATACATCAGGTTAAATTAAATATTAAGTTAATTCACCTCTTTTTAAGGTGACTCCCAGAAAATTTAAAATCACATGTGTGGCTCTTCTATTTGGGGGCAGCACTGATCTAGACTACTTCAGCTCAGCTGGGGGGGCAGTGTCACAGGTGGATGTCCGAGGTGACTGTGACAGCAGTCACAGCAGAGGACAGTCCTGTGAGCTGCTGGGTCTAGGGTGGAGCTTGAAAGTCAGGTCTACGGCTTTAGGAGAGAGCAGCTAGAGGCATAGATTGACAGTTCGTCCACCTAGAGGAGAGGGGACTTGATCCCCCAGGAAGCGAATATAGACAGACATATCCCTGGACTTTGAATTAGGCCTGTTTGGGACAGAGGAAACCAGGACAGTCTCAGCGACACTGGAGTAGAATCCAATGAGAACAGTGTACAAGCCAGAATAAAGTGAGTTTCCAGAAGAAACGGTCAAAACATACAAGCGAGCACAGAGATGGGAGTTCTTTTTCCATTGCGTGTTCACAGTCCCTGCCCTTGTAAACACAAGATCCCGGGCTTGGTGTAGCCTGACTTGGCTCCTTAGCATTGTCGCTGTGGATGCTGGACCCTGAGGGGTGGGCTGTGTGCTCCCCCCAGGGGTCCTCTGTCTGCTTTTATGCTGGCTCTTCCACCTCTAGATCTCTCCTGACGTCATTAACGTCCTGCCTATGGGAGCACGTAGTTGTGAGGAAGAGAATAGATTTCAGGTGTGCCCAGTGAAGAATACGGAGGTGGAGGTTTGTCCTGTGAGCCCTCAAGGCTGGGTGACCTGACTGTGCTGTAGTCCCCTAGGCCCGGTAGACACCCCCCCCCGCCCCCCGCCGCCGCCCCGTAACTGAGATGGTGCTCGGCTGGTCCTCTCCTTCTCTCATGTTGTCGGAAGGCCTTGTCCAGGACGGTTGGCGAGGAGGTCGGGTAGTGTGGGAACAGCTGTGAGAAGACAGCAGGCTGTTTTATTTGGGGTGGGGGGGATGGCGTTTGTTAGACGTTTGGTTCTTGTGAAAGGTTTAGCACCTCATGGTTTTGCTGAGGCCTCCCTCAAGCTCCCTAAAGCCTTGGTCACATTGGTTCTTTTTCTCTAGAGAAATTCCTGAATGGTACATTTTCCTTTTTCTTTTTTTTTCTCTGTGACATGTTTATTCGCATGAAGAAGTATGAGTTATTTTTCAATCTCCTTTTCCTTTTTAGAACCACCTCCACCTAAAATCCCCAAAATTGAGACCACTCACCCTCCGTTGCCTCCAGCCCACCCACCTCCAGGTAAGCGTCTGCTGAAAGCAGCATGGGAGGGCTGGCTTTTCACTCTGCTTTTTTGAAGGGAAGACTTGGGAAGGCCTGGGACAAGTCTAGAGAAGGGAGACTTGGTAGCCAAAATTTTAGAAGAAGATAATGACCAAGGATCTTGCAGAAGATGGCGTGTGTTTGTCTTTCACAAACCAGATCTTTTGAGGATGTTGTAAATTCCAAGTGTATCTGGATATTTTCTGGCCTCTCATGTGCAGAAAGGCCAAACTACGCAGGATAAATATATGTAGAATCCGTCTTAGGAAAACAGAGCCCTGACAGTTTATGAACACTGACCCAGCAGGACCACTGTAGATCTTAGACCCCCGTCTCTCTTGCGTCTGCTTCCTAGTGGAGGATGTCGTCTGGGTGCATTTGGAAGAGTAAGCAGTTGCTCAGAGTCGAGTGGAGAATAAATGAAAGCGTGATGAGTTCTCCCTAAGGCACATAGGGAATCAGGAAGTTTCCTTGGCACCATGTAAACCCAGAGGAGAAGCCTTGTGAGACAGCTTTCTCCCCTTGGGGCAGCGTTCTGGAAGATGGAGCAGGAAGCGGGGGTGGGCAGGAGTTGGGTGTGTTCTGAGGGGTGCTGGGCTGACCTGCCCCGTCCTGTTGCTCGCGCACCGTGTGCCTGAGCAAAGGTACCACCCACTGTATTTCTTTCTGCGTATGGTTAGTCGTAGCACTTTAGAAGCTTTGGGAAAATAGGGGCATCATTTTCTACTTTGGGACAAATGCTACAGTCCCCAATCCAGTATGAAGCCAGCTTAAGAAGACACCTGCGTCGGGTCGTTCGAGTGTTCAGGTAGCAGCATCTCCTCCACGAGCAAGCCCAGATCCCCAGCTCCTCTGCCTGGGGGCGGCTGAGAAGAGGTGTGGTGGCCTGGGGAGCCCAGGGCAGGGAAAGAGCTGCACCCTGCGGGGCGGGGGGGGGGGGGCGGGCATGGTGTCAGGAGCCCCACCACGGGCAGCAGGCAGGAAGGGGGAAGGCACCAGTGGCAGGTGGCGGGCACCGGCTGGGCTGCTGGAAGGGCCGCTGGGAGGAGAGTGGAGCCTGGCAGCCGCTGTTCCTGAAGGCGGAGGTGGAAGCAGAGGGATCGGCGGGCCGGGCCACCGGCGCTCACTCCAGCAAGGCCCAGCCTGCTTCTTAGGGGCCTGTGGCCAGTGGGAGGCAGATGGGAAAGAAGGCTCAGAGCAGGAGCAGGAGTCTGTGGCTTGGGAACCACAGTTCCTAATGAGGCGCAGGAGGCAGGAATTAGGTCACCAGGGATGTCTCAGGGGGTGGCTGGTGGTGGCAGGTGTCAAAGCGAGGATAAGGAGAGCAGCTCGGGTGCTGGAGAGACCCCTTGTTCCAGGCTTGGTTACAGAGGACAGACAGATGAAGGGGTGACTTGGGGAGGCAGCAAGCTGGATGTGACAGGAAGTGATGTCTCAAAGACGGAAGAGTGTGTTAGTGGACGCAGCCGGCTATGGAGTGACACAGGAGGAATTCCAGGCGGTTGGCACTTTTGTCCACAGGTCTCAAGTTCATACTGTGATCCCTAGTCAGCTTCAGAACCAAAAGGCCCTTGGCCCTGCCCTGGAGCCCAGATAGATTTCTCCATGGCGGGTCTGACCTTCTCCCTTGGGTGGGCCTGCTTGTTCGTTCAGGCCGGGCCCCAGGGACACAGCTGTTGGTGAAAGATGACCTGAACTTCTGCTCTCGCTCGCTTGGTGAGAGCAGTAAGGGAACCACGGATGCCATGGCACCGCCCTGGGCACATGGCACATCCGTGGCTGCCCAGTCGGGGCTGCTCAGAGCTCCAGGGAGCACATGAGGCCAAGTGCTGGGGGACCCAAAACCCCCTTCGTGGCCCTTTTTTGTGTCCTCTGGACCCAGAGATCTTGGCTCTTACGATTTGCCTTTGACTTCTGGGCTGCCTTAGGAATTATCCTAAGAACACACTTTCTCAGTGATTGGCCGCCCCTGGTGGGGTGTCCCTGGTGTCATTCTCCGGGTGTCTGACCACGAATGCAGAGGGGAATCGCAGGTAAAAATGTGTGAGCTGAGGCTCTGGACGAAGGGAGCCTCGGGGGCTGTGCTGGGGAGCACCACGGGAGGGAAGCACCCGAAAGCTCAGCGGTGCTCCCCGAAAGTACGCCCTGGGGACTGATCGCACTTTGAGTAACCTCGAGCCCGATTAGCTCCTTCAGCGGGTACATCGGGAATGTCAGACTTGTTCATTGTTTTTAAATGTTGCCTCATTCACTTGACCAACTCGCAGGCTTTGCACTTGCTGCCAGTGCTGCAGACAGTAAGGTGACGTGGCCCTGGCCTGACAGTCTCCAGAGGCGGAGACAGGCAGGCAGAAGGGCCCCACCCCCATCTGTACTAGCAGGAGGGGCTCTGCTTACCACAGGCACTGCCTTGGCCGGTGTGGTGAGGACCGAGGGAGACCTGGCCATGGTGGGGGGAGGGGGTCTTTTGTGATGGCATCAGGCACTGGCCACAAAGGTGACAGCTGCTCGCTGTTCTCTGTGAAGTTGGCCCTGGGGGAAGAGCAGCAGCCACGCCAGTGCTATAATGGGGGCCAGAAAGTGGGGGAGGGGTGGGAGGGGCATGAGAACTGCTCTGTGGAGCTCCTGGCTTCCGGGGTGGCCTTCCCCACCCTGAGGTCGTCAGTGGACATGTCCCTGCAGGAGCAGCCCCAGGAGCCACTCCAGAACCAGGCAGTGACTTGTCTTTCCTCTGCAGACCGGAAGCCTCCCCTCTCGGCTCCCTTAGGCGAGGCGGAGCCCCCGGGTCCCGTGGACGCTGGTGACCTTCCCAAAGTACAGATTCCTCCTCCGGCCCACCCAGCCCCCGTGCACCAGCCGCCGCCGCTGCCACACCGGCCGCCACCACCACCGCCCTCCAGCTACATGACCGGGATGTCTACCACCAGCTCCTACATGTCCGGAGAGGGTTACCAGAGCTTGCAGTCCATGATGAAGACCGAGGGCCCCTCCTATGGTGCCCTGCCCCCAGCCTACGGCCCGCCGGCTCATCTGCCCTACCACCCACACGTCTACCCCCCCAACCCGCCTCCTCCACCAGTGCCCCCTCCCCCAGCCTCCTTCCCCCCACCTGCCATTCCTCCCCCCACTCCCGGCTATCCCCCTCCTCCCCCCACCTACAATCCCAACTTCCCACCCCCACGCCTGCCCCCCACCCATGCAGTCCCCCCTCACCCTCCTCCAGGCCTGGGCCTGCCACCGGCTAGCTACCCACCTCCGGCTGTCCCCCCAGGAGGACAGCCACCCGTGCCCCCACCCATCCCCCCACCCGGCATGCCTCCAGTTGGGGGGCTGGGGCGGGCAGCCTGGATGAGATAACGTGATGCCTTTTTTTTTCCCTTTGTTTTTTTAACAAAAGTTTTTCTAATCAACTTGAAGAGTAGTTTAAGTGGGGAAGCAGCAGGGTACCTTATATAATGCTAGACCGTTGCAGTATGGGAAGGAACGGACCGGACCCAAGATGAAATTGGGGTGGTCCTCTACATCTGGAGGGTGGGGCCAGCGGCTTTCAGCGTGGCCTGGGCAGTGCCGGTTTCCATCCGACCGCGCGCTGGGTCTCAGCTGGTGGCGTCACAGTCCTGCACTGGGTTACTTGTGCTCGTGAAAACGTTAACCAGCCATATTGGCTCAAGAAATAGCTTCAGTAAGGAGTGAATTTCCTTCTAGAAATCAGTGCCTATTTTTCCTGGAAACTCCATTTTAAATAGTCCAGTTCATCTGAAGTCAAGCTACTGTCATCGCTTTCATTCCGTGACGTTCCCTCCCAACACCCAGTAGGTCAGACGAACCACTTTTTTCTTTCAGAGATATTTACATCCTTTGTATTAAACTTATTTTGAAGGGGTTGCCTTGTTGGATGGCTTTGTTTTTTCCTCCAGAGAGAAGGGGAGAATTGTACTGGGAAAGTAATGTATGTTTACATCAGTTTGCAAATTCCTGTACATAGAGATATATTTTTTAAGTGTGAATGTAACAACATACTGTGAATTCCATCTTGGTTACAGATGCGGCTCCTTCAGTTATCCAAATAAAACCCGTTCTGAAACGACCCTTTTGTTTCTTCTGCACAGACAGTGGGGCCGCAGGCCAGTGGCAGCCCCAGGATGGGAAGGCCAGAGGCAGCTCTTCTCCCCGGCCCTGGGGGCTGAGGGGCAGGCAGCGGAGGGACGCTGGGCTCGGGACCCCCACACCTGACCCCACGTCTCCCAAGGCAGCACCCCTGTGGGTCCGTCCTCGCAGGCCAGCCCCCCACACCCTGTGCCCGCATGGGCCCCCCTTGGAGGAAGCCAATGAGCTCCAAACCAGCGTGCCACTGGCATACGCACCCGCGCAGAACGCGGGCTCCTGGGACCCACAAGGGCTCAGCCTTGACACCCTTCCCACTCGCACCATCGGAGCAGCTGTCCGTGCTCTCGGGCACCAGGCCGAACCCCCACGTCTGAGGTGCTCCTGGGGGCCGTAGCCCTCTGCCCGGTGACCCCCCACCGAAACAAGCACTGCGCACCCACCGCGGAGGCTTGCAAAGAGCCTTTATTTATCTAGCGCAAAGTAGACACTATCACAATCTTCTGTTACTCCTTTTACTAAAATAGTTCAAATCAATGTTTTTACCACACTATCAAAAGTTCTATCTCTTTTGCTCTCCCCAAATCAAAGTGGTCCAGTGGAAGGTGGAAACGGGCACTGGGGTCCGCAGTTCCCAGCTCCGCCTGGAGCCAGGGGAGGGGCTGGCCCTGTTCTCACGGCCGTCACCCACCACAGAAAACAGCACGGCTGACGGCCCGGGCCCGGAACCAGACGTTCCAGCCCAATTCCAGAAAGCAGCACAAATACTCCCCCCCCCCCCACAGTATGAAAAATAGACACCTCTACCGCTCTGCAGTCATGCATTTAGCTTGTTTCTTAAAAAAAAAAAAAATCAGTAGTATGTATTTTGTTTCCTCTCAAGTTTCCAAGAAAAAAAAAATGAAAGGTCACTTTTTTCTCTTCAAACACTGATGTGTAGCTAATAACTTTTGGATAAAAATGTGCCACCCTAAAAAATGTGCTCAGCAGATTCTGATCCCAGGATGGGCTTAGCCACCTGGGGCGAGGCTGGAAGGGTGACATCCATCACAGTGGGAACCGAAGCCCCAGGACAGATGTCACACGGGGCTTCAAGATGGAGAATCAGAGTATCTGAAACGTCAAGGGACCTTTATGAAAGGGCACCAAGTTCCGCAACAACCCCACCCCCACCGTGAGCTTCTACAGCTAAGGCTCCAGAGGGGAGGAGGGTCACCCGCCGTCCCCGAGCGCACAGCCGTGTGGCCGGCAGGGCTAGGACTGGTGCTGACCTGGCCCCCCAGCCGCCCCTGGGGTGCGGCTCCTCTGACCCTCCCCAGCCTGGGGGCTCCCACTGCACCCGCCCACCCCCTGCCCTGCGGGGTCAGGCAGAGGTGCTGCTGGCTTTTTTTTTTAACAGCTTATTCCGTTAGACGACTGTCATAGGTACAGCTCTGTCCTTGAAAGCCATCCCCATGCACTTGGCTCAGGAACGCGAGCAGCAGCAGGAAGGAGGTCTGCACCCAGCTCTGCTGCCTCCCCAGCGCACAGAAGGGTCCCGGCAGAAATGCGCCACCTGACCCCTGGATGCCCCCACAGCATGAGGGACAGGGTCACTGCCTTCCGGAGGCGGGGACGGGCCCTTCAAAGCTGTTCTTCCCTGGGTCAGTTTGCAGATCTGCAGATACCGGGAGCCCTTACTTATTGCTTATTTTCAGTGGTGGCCGAGCCAACCTGATCCAGACATGACAAATGGGCTCCCAGACGTGGCTTCCACCCAAAATGGACCCCCCCACCCCCCCACCTCGGGCTGCTCTGCAGTTCTTTGGACTCCAAGATCCAGAGGGAGCCTCTGCCCCCCAGCTCACTGCCCCTAGGACAAGAATTGCCTGCTACCATGACCAAGGATGTTCCCCAGCTTCCAATGCATAACCCTAGTGACAAGGAGCTCACCACCTGACCTGCTGGCGAGCTCCCTCCAGGAAGAGCCCAGAGCTCCCTGTAACACCCAGGGCAAGAGGAACATGCCTGTCGCCATCACCAGCACCCACTTAGCACTCCCTGGGCACAACGAGGGCTGTGAGCCTTTCTCCTGAGAGTGTAGGACCAACCCAAGGGCGCTGATGGCCGACAGGCGGTGGGATGGCACAGAGTCCCCGCTGGGGCTCTAGGAACACGGTGGCCTACCCCACCCCCTCGCCTGGCCCCCGTCCCTCATGCAGGACTGGACGAGGCCTGCCTGCTTCAAAAGTGGCCTCCCGGGCTCTTCAAGTGCTTGCGGCAGGGAACTGAACACCACCGGAGAGTGAAAGAGGCAGGAGGGGCTGAGTGGCCATCAGGGCCGGTGCCAACAGCATTAACAGTGGCCCACCCACCGCCCAGCGTCCAGGAGCTTGTCTGGACTGCGCCCCCGATCACCCACCCTCTGGGCCTCACCTTCCTCACTGATTTCAACGTTTGTCTATCGCACTCTAGAGTTCGTATGTGGTCATTTACACCGCGGCCTCGTCTGAACCCCAGCCCCGCGAGGAGGGCCCGAGGCTGTCCCTTCTCCAGTGAAGGAGACTGAGGCTCAGAGAGGGGAGGTGACAGCACCTAGGAGGAGGCAGCAAGGCAGTGGAAGCCTGCTCAGCCCCCGGCTCCGTCCAGCTCAGACGGCAGCGGTCTCCGCAGCACACGGAGCGCCCGGGCGCGGGCCGTGACGGAGGGCCCAGGCGGAACAAAGCGGGTGGCCTCGGGGGGTGAGCATGGCCCAAAGAACCTGAGACCTCATTTTCCCACCAGGGGCCTGGAGCAGCTGAGTGACCTGCTGAGGGTCACACAGCCAATTAAAGCCAGAGCCAGGTCAGGCTCCTTCCAGAGAGGGCAGAAGTCCCCCATCGGCCAGCCCGTGCAGCTCTGTCCACAGTGACCCCAGCTCGGGCCAGGCTCTGGGGACACCAGAGGCCAGCTCGGCCCGGTGCTGCCCCTCTGGAGAGAGAGCGTGGGGCTCAGCGCAGAGACTCTCCCCACAGCCTCCTACCTTCCTGGCCCATCGTGTGAACCACAGAAATGCAGGTGCCTCAGGCACCGGGCAGGAGGGACCCGAAAAGCGAGGGCACGACCTGGCCCGGTCTGCAGCGAGCGTGTGTGTGTTTGCGGCTGGGGGCAAGAACCCTGAAACCAAGTGGCAGCTTGCAGCAGGGAGCCGGGCACGGGGCTGGGGGAGGCCAGAGGACGGGCCTCGGGGCCTCCAGCCAGCCAGACATCATGAGCTTCCCTGTCTGCGACTCGGGACGCAGTGCTCGGTGAGCTGGGGTTCAGGCTGCAGCGGATGGGGGAGAAGTGGTGCCCCCTGTGCCAGGTCCAGCTGCCAGCGGCCTCTGTCCAATGCGGGCGGCAGCCAGGGGGTGGAAGGCTCGATGAGGTGCCCCTCGGCCAAGGCCGGGCCCGGCGTCCCAGAGCGGCCTTCAGCCTCTCAGCAGGGCGGCCCCAGAGCGGGACCGAGGCTGGCCGGGTCGCTCAGCCGCAGGGCACGGCCGGCAGCCTCTCGTCTTCCGTGTGCTGGTGTGTGAGGAGGGAGACAGAGGCCCGGCTGTCGTCGTGCTGGACCCACAGCAGCCAGGTCACGGCGGGCAGCGTCCTATGTACAATTCACCACAGAAAACGAACACGGTGGCCTGCGACTCGTCCTAGGCACCCCACAGGGCCAGTCCACGTCCCTGGAGGAGCAGCCCTACAAAGGCCCCTTGAACTGGTTCCCAGACAGGTGCTGCCGGATGGAGGGCTTGGAGCTGGCTGCGTCTCCCAGTTTTCGCCAGACCACCTGAGGGCAGGTTGAGCTGTGAGTGCAGAGCCCACCCGAGCCCACCCGCAGGCCTGGGTACCCACACTGCCTTGGGCTCCTCAAAATCACCCATGTCCCCAGAGCCATGGGGCCAAGAGGGGAAACTGAGGCCACGTGGGGCCCAGAGATATAGGAGGCAGTGTAGGAGGCGGGGGGCGTTCGGAACACCCAGGCCCAGGTGAGGCCCAGTGAGCCCCTGCTGGCTCCTACAAGGGTTCAGAGAGGACACACACCGGCCAAGCGGGTCAGGGCTGAGGCTCCGCGTCCTGGGCAGCCACAGAAATAGCCCGACTTCCAGAAGCAAGTACAGCCCCAGCCCTGTAGGCCCTCAGAGCAGACCTGTACGTCCGGTCTGAACACCACCTGTGTGGCCGGCAGCAACCAGGGACCAAGGGATGGGACATGTCGGGTGAATGGGACCCGTGCTGGGGGCTGGGGGTGGTGCTCCGGGGACGGACAGGCCCGCAGAGGTCAGGGCCCCCACTCTTAGGGAGAAGTGGGACAGGCAGTAGGGTGAGGACAGGCCAGGGCCGTCCAGACTCCAGGGCCTCCTCCCAGGCCTCCAGGTCCGTGGCTCTGCCCACATGGGCAAGACCACGGCCACACCGGGACCCGCCCTGCTCACACCCCCGGTCCCCGGCCCGGGAAGCGCCTCACGTTGCACATCTCGCGGACGATGGCCTTCTCCTTCTCACTCAGGTCTTCCTCACAGCTGTCCCGGAGCTGCCGATCCAGGTTCTCATGCACCTCCAGGACCTGCGGGGAACAGGCCCCAGGGTCAGGGGGCAGGCTGTCCACGGAGTCAAGGATCCCGAGCCACTGGGTCCCACGGTCGGGCCATGGAGAGACCCGACGGGCCGGTCCTCTTCCCTCACCCTAGCGACCCTCCACAAGGGAAGCCACACTCCCACATCACCGCTGGGGGCAAAGCTGAGGACAGGTCACCTGGGAGCAAGGAGGACAGGTTGGGGGAGAACTACCCTCGGACAGGTGCACTCACTCCAGCCCAGGGCCCCCAGCTCGGATGAAAGGACACAAGGACAGCACCCACTTGCACACATGGGGTGAGTGTGTGTGTGTGTGTGTCCCAGTCACTGCCCGCACCGGTACAAGAATGCTGCATCTGTGCAAAGGTACACAGGCCTCCACGCCTGGCCCACACTGCGCTCGCGTCCTGCACAGGGGTGAGGAGCGCGGCCATGGCAGGCGTGGGTCGCGTGAGCCAGCCCCCCGGGAGCTGCACCTGCAGGTGGGGCTGGGCCTGGGAGGCTGGAGCCCAAGTCCTACCCTAGCCCTGCCCCTACCTCTCTGACTTAGAGGGAGCGCCCGCCCCACCCCCACCCCGGCCCAGGTATCAGTTTCCCGTTACTGAGATGGCAGGCCGGTGACAAACTCCTGCCAACTTGTTACTGCCACCCGACACCACCAACTCCCCCGCTCCCCGCAAGGTGTTCCGGGCAGTCAGGGCCCCTCCCCTCCCGCCCTGCTGCTCAGACCCCCACGGCCTCTGAGCCAGTGTGGGGTGTAAGGTCCCAGGTCCCGACTGCACCAGGGATCTGGGGGCCCCCGAGAGAGCGGGGTCTGGGTGCGGGTGGCTGGGGCCTGGCCCTCACCTTCATGGCGTGCACAACGGCCTCCGGCTTCTGTCCCGCAGAGCTGTAGCCGGCGGAGGGGGGCGAGGACAGCTCAGGTACCGGGCAAGCTGGGCCCTGCGGGAAGGAATCGAGTGTCCTAGCTGGTCCTGAATGGCCCCCAGGTGGTAGCCAGAGGTGCGACCAGCAACAGAGAGAGGCCCCCGATTCTATGGGCCAGGGCCCACGCAGCAGGACGTGGGGCTGAGTGATGCGGGAGAGGAGGCAGGGTGCGAGGCCCGGGTCAGGGCAGAGGACAGGGGGGCCGCACCTGGACCCCACCCCGTCCCACAGGCTCCTCTCGGCAGCTCAGGGGCAGGGCCTGTTATCTGTGTCCCAGAGAAAGTGAGTGCAGCTCAGAGAAGGATGGGGGCTGGCAAAGATCCCCCAGCAGACCTCAGGGGGCCTGCCTCCAAAGCTGCCACCCTTCCCCCAATGCCAGGCGAGTGGGTTAAACTAGACTTCACCCCCACTCCCACCCCCACCCGCAGGGACCCTCTTGTAGCCCCAAGCCCTGCCTGCCAGCCCTGAGTTTCTGGCCTGCCTGGCCACTTGAGGGATGCCCCCAAATTCAGCAAACACTTTAAAAAATAAAAAAAAAAATTAAATAAAGATTTTATTTATTTGAGAGAGAGAGCACAAGCAGGGAGAGGGACAGAGGGAGAGGGAGAAGCGGGCTCCCCACTGAGCAGGGAGCCTGATGTGGGGCTCAATCCCACGACCCCAAGATCATGACCTGAGCCAAAGGCAGATGCTTAACTAACTGAGCCACCCAGCAAACATTTTAAATGGCAATCAAGTTTCCAACTCCCCACAGCCTGGGGAGCAGGGGACAACGTCAGATGAGGAGGGAATCAGGCCCACCTATGTGAGAGGCCACATGTCTGCCTAGGGTCCCCAGCTGCTTTTCCACAAGGATTAATGGCCCAAGTGGTGTGCCTCGGGCTGCAGGGGGACCCTGGACCCACAGAAGGAGTGCCCAGAGAAGGACAACCGGAGGATGGAGCTCCCCAGGGCCAACAGAAGCCAGAAGGTCAGAAGACACTGGGAGTGGGTCTAACGAGAGCCAGCAAGTGCGGGAGGCCAGAAAGAAAACGCCGAGTGCCCCGGCCAGTGTGTGTGCAAGCAGGCGGGGAGGCCAGGAAGCCGGGGTTCCCAGCAAATCCATCTCCGTCCCACCTCTGAGTCTTGGTTTCTTTCTCAGTCACTGAACCCCAGTGACCCGGCAGACTTGGTGAGCTGGTTTATAGGGCCATGACCCTGGGAGCCTGCCTGGTGAGGCCATGCTGTGCAGAGACCCTCAGGGCCCAGAACTTTCTCCTCTGCACCCTCCCCATCTGCCCACCCCACCTGGACCTTCTCCAGGCTCCACACAGATGATGGGCCCCATAGCCTTCGGGGCCGGAAAAGCTGGGCTTGAGCAAGGCTCTGTAGGCTGTGACCTGAGGCAGGGCCCGACCCACTCTGTGCCTCAGTTCCCTCGTCTGGATGGTGGAAACAGGGTTCTCGCGTCCCAGGCCGTGTGCAGAGCCCCGGCATGCTGTCCGATGGCTGTTTCCCTAAGTGCAGCCCAGGCTGCCTGGTCTCTGGTGCCCAGGCCAGATGTGTCATGTGGGGAAACCAGAAAGGGATCCAGGGGGTCTGGGGAGGCAGGTGGAAGGCAGTGCGCCCACGTGCCCACAGAGGTGCAGCCTGAGGCCCAAGGCTGTGCTCCCTCCACCAGAGGCCAGCAGGGGGCGACAGCCACACATGTTCAGCCCTGGGAGGCACCAGGTACCTGGCGCCTGGCACCTCTGGCCTGTCCCATCTGTACCTGGGGCCCCCTGAACAGCCTGCTCTGTAATGGGGCCAGGGGGCAGTTCCTGCGCCGGGGGGCGGTTCCTGGAGCAAAGGCAGGAAGGAAGCCAGGAGGGGCCAGGACGGCCTTTTTCTGACCACCCCCACCACCAGGCTGCCAAAGAGTGCGTGGCTGCGGGTGCCGTCAACGAAGCCCGTGTGGGACACGTAACAGGTGTAAGGCGTGCATGCTGGCGGGACTGGTACTTGCGGGGCACTCGCCACGCATAGCTGTCCCCAGAAGGCCGTCAGGCCACAGGGGGAGGCCAGCCCCGCGATACCTCCCGCGTCCTCCACACCCACCCCACCCCCCGGAGCAGAGTGGCCCGCTGAGGGCTTGCAACCCTCTGATGCTACCTTCTGCACCCCCATTTGACAGGTGAGGACAGGGCAGTGCGCCTGACAGAAGGCCATGGCCAAACCGCCGGTGGACAACGGGGCTCAAACCGGGACTGGGGTTCCAGAGCTGGTGCCCAAAGTGGGGAGACCAGTGTGTCCCCAAGAGAACAGCAGCCACACGTCCACACAACCACTTGTCCGGAATGCTCAGGGCGGCGCTCCCCACGACAGGCAAGGCGTGGAAACAGACGTCCAGCCACTGATGAGCGGGGCCTCCCCCCACGAACACCGCTGGACAATGCAAAGGACAAGGCTGGCCCCACTGCGGCGCCCCGCACGGAGGGCCGCCTGTCGGAGGGTCCTGCCGCTAATGAATGTCCAGACCTGGCAGATCTGCAGAGGCACGAGCCCATGCATGGTCAAGGGCCGAGGCAGGGGAGAGTGGGGAAGGGCTGCTAAAGGGGACAGAGTTCCTTTGTCAGGTAAGGAGATGTTCTATTGTGATAACTACACAAATCTGTAAATATGCTAAAAACCAGCGAAGTGTGTGCTCAAAGATAAAGCCAACTAACAAAAAAAAAAAAAAAAAAAAAAAGGAGGAAGACCAGTCTCCCCCAGGGACCTTGATCCTGCTCTCAGCAGGCTGGTGAATGCAGCTCCCACCTCACCATGGCCAGCCTCTTCCACGGGGCCCTGAAGCCCAGGGCCGGCCGGGGCCCCCTGCACCCTGCCCCCTGGCACCCAGGCCAGTGACCCTCGTGGGAGAGAAGCTGGGGGGTCCTGGACAGACACTCAGCCTCTGACTCGAGTGGGCGGGGCATGGGGCAAGTGGACAGGGACAGAGGTAGGGAAGGTGGGGACAGCCAGCCTAGCAAGGAAAGGGGGTCCCCGCCCCACAGGGTCACCTGTTTTACCTCGGGACCCTCTGACATGTGGACTATCTTCCCTCATCCCCCCCCTCCCCCGGCCGGGACCCGCACGTAACCTTACAGAGCACACGCCAAGTGTGGGAAAGTCTGTGCCCCCAGCGGCGTCAGGCACAGAGGGTCCCTCCAGGCCCAGCAAGGGCTTGCTGCCCTATCAGCACCCCAAGAGTGTTTCTAGAGAACCCCTGACCTCCACCTCAGCCCCGGGCCCTCCCCTGCTGCCTCAGCAGCCTTCATGGCTGCACCTCCCACAGGACACCCAACCCTCTCTGTGCACCCTGGGACCTGCCCCCCAGCTTCAGACTTGCTTCACCCTGGCCTCTAGGCCTGGGGGGCTCGGCGCACAGAACACGCTGTGCTATGGCATGCAGCACCCCACAGCTGCCGGCCATCGGGGTTCCCGCAGAAGGACCAGCGTGGCCAGACGGAATGGAGGACTGAGGCGCCAACCCCCACCGGGGCGCCCCGGACTTCTCAGGGCCCTTCGGCTGGCGGCACCGGGAGCCTAACTGGGCCACAGGCTCCTGGAGGAATATTGGGATGATTGGCCACTGGTGGCTCTGCGGCCTAGTCAGTCTCAGCAGCTCCCCTCCTGGAGGTGTGAGGGCCTCCAAAGGGAAACAACAGCGCACTTGGCTGGCAGCCAGCCGTGGCCCCAGTCTGCTGCCGCCAGCGCCGCGGCCCAGCGAGGCTTTGCAGGGCCACCTGGGGTCACACTTGCTGACCAGGGTCCTGGGGAGACAGTGAGGCCAGAACCCCGGTGGGGAGAGTCCAGACCACACGCCCACCTGGCAGAGTGAGCTCAGGCCGGCCCGGCTCCTCCCCCGCTCCCTGGGGATAGCCAGGGTCCCTGCTCGTGGGGCTCAGCCCTGCCCGCGGTCCAGAGCGCTCGACCAGTGCTGGTGGCTCTGGCCACCATCGTCCACATAGCTCATGCCGGTAAGTGCTTTGCGGGCAGCGGTTTTAAGCACGTTCACAGATTTGTGCAGTCATCACCATGGAACACCTCCTCACCCCAAAAAAGAAACCCCATACCCATCAGCCATCCCCATCCCCTCTTCCCAGCCCTTGACAACCACTAATGTGCTTTCTGCCTCCACAGACCTGTGTTGCGGACATGTGAGCAGTCCTGGGGAGCTGGCCACATCCCGGGGAGCTGGCCCCCCACGCCACCACCCCTCCGTTTCCCATCGGGGGCAGCCGCAGAGCCCAGGACTCCTGGAGGACCCCGGAGATAACCGGCACACAGCCCAAACCTGAGCTGCCCCCCAAGCCTCGCTTCCAAGCCTGGGTAAGTGTAAATGTGCGGCCCCCAGCCCCAGCCGCGCGTCCTTCCCCGCCCACCGTGGCCCCGGAGTCACAGGCGCGTGGCAGCTGGGCCGGGGCAGCCTCTTGCGTGGCGTCCAGACACTGCCTCTCATGGTCACATCACTCCGGGGGGCCTCCACCTCTAACCACCACACTGGGCCCCTACAAGACTCCAAGGGCCAGGAGGCCACACCCCTTCCAGGCAGCGGGGGAGGAAGGCAGGGGAGAGAGGAAGGCCACTCCAGCAGAGCCCAGGCTCTGACCATCGCCCTCGCCTGACCTGGAAGCTGCTCAGGCGGGAGACGACGGTCCCAGTCCCCACTCAGCCACAGACCATCCACTGGCCCGGGCAGGTCACTAGACGGGCTGAGCCTCACCCCTGCACTGGAATGTGGACCAAGGATTCTGGAGACACCGGGTCCACGTGTGAACAGGGCGGCTCTAGGGGAAGGGCACTTACGTTCTGCAGGGAGTCCTGGTAGGAGGGCGGGAGGCTCGCCAGCTGGGACTCCGAGTGGTACGGGGAGAAGCCTTTCCGCAGAGTCCGGAACTCTCCAGAGCCTGCCTGCTGGGGGGGAAGGGAGACAGGTCAGAAGTGAGAGGCTGTGCTGAGGGGGCCAAGGACCCAGCTCCATCAGGACATGGCGAGCTGCTCCTGCCTACCCCCCCCCCGCCCTCGGCAGTGGGCTGCACCCTCCCTCCCCTCTCCCTGCTTTCTCAGTCCTCACTGCCATCACGTGCGGGCTCCACGAGGCCGGGGGGCTTCCGTTTTGCTCCCCAGTGCGTGCTTTATCAACGTTTCTTGAAGAGAATAAATGAGTAAATGAGTATGGGGTACTCCCGCTCCCCACCCTTCTTCCTCTGCTCCAGCATCTGGCACTGGGGTCCCCGCGCCTGGCCTGGGGAACACTCTCTCCAGCCCCTGGGGTCCTCCCACCTCCCACGAGTGAGCCCGTCCCTGTGCGGTGCTCAGGCTGCCCTCAGCCTCTGCCGTCCGACAGGAGCTCCCAAATGTGGGCCCTGCGTCTCTCCCCTCTTAGGCCACAGGAACCAGTGCCTGCTTAGGAAGGAGGGAGGGGGAGGTGCGGGAGGGAGGGAATCAAGGAATGGATGGACGGACACTTTTTGGCCTTAGGTGACTTCCCTCAGGGCAAAGCAAATGCCCTCAGATACTGGGAGCTGGGGACTGGGATCTGCAGAGGGAGGGGACCCAGGGGTCACGCTTAATCCAACACAGGCCCTCTGAGAAGGAGCCGTGGCCTTTTGGGCCCGTCACTCAGAGCCCAGGGGGGTGTTTCTGGCCCAGACATCCTCTTCTACTTCAAAGGAACTGAGGGCAGATAAAAGACAGTAGAATGTCCCCTAAGTCCCCAGACAAGGGCGGGGGGTGAGCAAGACAGCACAGCAACTACGCCTGGAGGTCCCTCCCTCTGCACACAGCCCCCCTGCCCCGCTGGTCCGGGAGGGACCCACACACAGCCTGCTCCGCTCCTGCCAACTGCTGGACGCAGACCCCCCTTCTCACGGCTCTCCAGCCTCACCAACTCCCTGTGTTCTGCTCTCCCGCCCCCATCAGTCTCAGGGGCCGGCTGAGGGGGCAGAGCGGCACCCTGTAAGCGTCTGGGGGACTGGAGTGAACACTCTGAAGGCAGGTGCCCCGTGCCAGGCGCAAGAGCAAACATCAGAAAGCAGGTCCAAGCGACCCCTCGTCTGCTTACCACCCCCCACCCAGGCACCCCAGCCGGAGCGGGAACTATTCCCATAGCCTCCGGGAGGACCTGAGTGTAAACAAAAGTCACCAAGAGGCACAGAGGGGACAGAAGTGAGGACCCACCCTCCCATGGTGGCCCCTGAAGTATGGCAGGACGTCCCCAGGAACCCTTAAAATGGGACCGCCACACCTCCAATTATGGCCAACCCTTAACCAGAGCCAGGTTAGTCCTCCCTGGTCCAGCCAGAGGTCCGATGTAGTGTAGCCCCCCTGTCACCAGGCACCAAAAAGACAGAAGCCACAGTGCCGACCCTCACTCCCCACCACGGGGGACCCCCCCCACCAGGGCACCTGTGCCTCCCTGACTCGCCCACGGTGAGCGGGGGCATCAACCCAGCTTCACTCAGAGGCAGTTACCTTCCTGGCCAGGCGTCCGTGACAGTTACAAACTCTTCTCCGACAGAGAGCGCATTCTAAACCCGGTGACACGGGGCAGCTACACCCCTTGCCACCAGGCCCTCGCGGCGCCCTCCGACCCCATTCTGCGGGAACACCCCCCACCTGCCTGGCTAGGCTGGAGAAAGGGGCCAGGGCTAAGGCTCAGCCCAGCTCACACACAGACATTTATTTGGCCAGGGATTTGAGCCACCGCGCTCTCCCGCCAGCCCCGGGACCAGGACAGCTGGACGCTGCCCTGTCCTTCCCCACACCGCCTAGATCCTCCTCTGGGCTGAGTCTCACCTCCTCCACAGCTCCTCTGGCCCGGGACCAAATGGGCTCAGAAGCAACTCACATGTTGTTACCGAAAACACGCATTTGTGTTGCCTGCTCCCGCCACCCCCCCCCAGATAATTTCCTTGGGAGGACGTGTGTGTACAAGGGGGTGGGGGGAGGGTTTAAATTAGCACGTGCAATTCCCACCCCTGCCTTCAGCCATCATCTATAAATATTTGCACGTCCACAGAACTTTATTAGCGACCCACAAAGCTGGCAGGAAAAACGCACAATCTCTCATTAGGGGCGATGTGACTAATGACGCATCAAAATGAGGGACCATAATTGCACTTAAATCCAAATTAAAAATCCTGGGATTCGCCTGTTGGTGCCCTGGAAGAATGAAATCCCTAGGTTTTTATCACTGAGGGGAAGTGGAGCTGAAAGGGGCTTGTGGGGTGGCTGGGCCTGCACCTGCAGGGAGCGGGGAGAGGACATGTGCCCCATCCCCAATCCCGAATGTGGGTCCCTCAGGACACAGGGAGAAAGGATCTGCCACACAGAGTGGGCGGGACTCCCACATCCTTAAAAGTAAAAGAAACATCAGGTGCAGACACAGACTTGCCCCTTCCAGCCGGGAGGGAGAGACTCAGGAGGCCACAGGGCCCGCAAGTCCACTTAAGGACACGGAGCCTCTGTCTGGGGCCGTCACCGCACCACTGCCCGGCTCCGAGTTGCCGTGCACTGGCTACCCCAGCCTCTCTGGAACCCCGCGGTCCTGCACCGAGTTCCCCAGCTCTCGCCCTCCAGGGGACCCCGGGGAGCACAGTCAGAGGGGTGCTGGAGCAGAAAAGGCAGGATACAGAGGGAGGACCCCGCCCACCTGCCCACTTGAGGCTTCTTGTCTGGGCAGCAGCTGTGGGTGGGCTCACTCTGGGCAGCTAGTCTCACCCCTCCTTCTTGCTCCCAAAGGGCTTGGGTCGCCGAGGGACCGCGTGCCGCAGAAGGACCTCCTGCGTGCACCCGACAAGGAGGCAGAGCTAACATGGGACACGGGCGCTGTTGTGGGGGCTCAGGGGTGAGCACTGACGTAAGGGGTGTCCGGATACAACTCAGACCGCCGGACACAGGCTGGGAGAGCTGGGTGAGAAGGGCCGCGGGGGGCCGCGGTCTCCAGGCTCTTCTCTTATTTGGCGAAGCTGCCCATGAATGCAAGCTCGGAAAAGGCAGAACCAGGGCCCCCTGGGTGGTGGTCAGCTCCCACAGCACACAGAGCAGCACACAGCACTCAAAGCACCCCCACCCCAAACAGCACTGCAAACGCGTCCCGCCAGCCCACTCTACCTGAAGCCAGCTCCTGGGGCGGCCGTAGGGGCGGGGCAGCTGGAAGGGAAGAGGAGCGGGGTCACCCAGCAGACGCCAGCCGCGACTCCCCCACCGCCCCCCTCCCCTGGACACCCGATCGCCCCAAGCTGCCGGGACCTCGGCTGGGCCAGGGCGGGTACCTCCAGAGCCCCCACGGTTTTAGAACCCCCCCACATCTACAAGGACTGACCGGCACCAGCCCACACCCAACCCTCCTGGGGCTCACATGGGAATCCCACAGCCCCGAAAGGCCGGCCCGCTGCACTAGCCCAGAGGCGCCCCAAGATCCCGGCGCACCAGCGGGCAGAGGCAGGGAAGGGGCGCTGCGAGGCCGCTCACAAGGGCATCCTGCTACTACCTACTGACCAGACTGGCTTTCTCCCATTTCCACTTTAACGTTCAGAGAACTCATTTGCAGGCCATTAAGAAAACGCAGCTGCTGCGTGGCTGGGGGCCCAGAGGGTTCTTCCTAATGTGCTTATAGTAGCCCGCAAAGGTTCCACGTGGGGCTGGTGCATGGCTAATATGACTTCTCCGCAGCTGGCACCGCATCCCTACGCCCCAAGCAATTTCTGGCCCTAAATCCCAGTTTTCAAACGTGGGGGTGTGTGTACTGCCCGGGACCACGTGGCCTGCGGCGGACAGGTCTCAACCACCACAGTGACCATCAACCATGACAGGTGCCCTCGACAAGCCAATACTTGTTCCAGTAAGATGAGCGAGGGACAGGCCGCGGGATCCCCCGCAAGAGGAGGTGGCGGGGCTTGGGGGGCTGGGCACAGACTTGCAAAATCCAAATCCCACCCGGGCTGGGTAAGTCTGAGCAATTCCTCAACTTTCCAGGTCTCTGTTGCTTGCATGTAAATTGGGGTCAAGAAGGTCGCCCAGCTGCTGGATGGCCCACGACTCTCACCACTGCCCATGAATGAACCAACCCTGGTCCTCGGTGCTCTGCGGGATCGGCTCTTTAAACCCGGGGCAGGCACCACTGGTGTCCCCATTTGACGGATGAGAAAACTGAGGCACAGAGAGGTTAAGTCCCTAGCCCAACGCCACCCAGCTGGTAAGGCTACACTTTGGCGATTTGAACCAGGTCCTATGGCTCCAGAGTCCGGGGCTTGGCACTGACTGTCACCGAGCGTGTGGCTCACAGTGGACAGTGATTAAGCCTCGGGGACAGAGGCGACAGAGGTGGCATTCCTAGTCTCTTTCTGCCCACGTGGCTAGCCAGACCATCTGCTCAGCTGCTGGGAAGAAGAGGTTTCCTCCCTGGCTGAGGGAGAGGCCGGACCGGCTCTGAGGTTCGGCTAATGAAATAATTAGAGCTCTCCGGAGATGCAGGACCACGCCACTCACAGCAGAGGGAGCAGGATGTGACCACCAACCCTAGACACCAAACAGGGTGAGCAGGGAGGCTCAGGGCCTGACGACCGGCGACATGTCACGAAGACACCACCACAGAAATATTGGAGGCCAGCTTCTCTGGAGGGCTTGGGCCCAGAACCAGCCACTCAGGATGACACGTCCACCTCGGGGACTCAGAACACAGAACTGAGGTCCCAGCACAGGCTGAGACGGTGGCAGACTGTTCCCCTGTCCCCCAGCCTATATGGTTCAAAACACACACAAGGGCCAAAGAGGAGCCGTTCATTCAGGGACGGGCCAGGCCCGAGCCAAGGGAGGCAGGCTCAAGTCTGCCAGGCCTCAAACGGCCCAGGTCCCCAAGACCGGGAAAGGGAGAGGCGGGCAGGCAGGCACCGCCCCGGGGCACCCCCCAGGTCACAGCATGGCACACGCTGTACTGGGCGTCACCACCACCCCCGTCTTCCACGTCAGGAAACCGAGGCACCAGGACAGAAGCATTTTGCCTAAAGCCTCACCGCAGGGGAGTGCTGGAGCACGGGTCATGGGAACTCAGATCCTCGGGAACCCAAACCACTTCCTTCCACCATCAGGCCCGCCACACCATGGCTGCCGGTTGGACTGTACCCCCCCCCCCGGGTTCATCTGTTGACTCCACGGCCCCCAGAACCACGAGACAATACACTCTGTCATGGAAGCTCTGTCATAGCAGCCCTTGGTGTCAATCTTGGGGTCTCTTCCAACCTGAGCGTTCGAGCGACCCGGCGTGGCGTGGTGTGGCACAGGGGTGAGGAGGAGGGGGGCGGGCCTGCACGGCCACCTCTCCCCTCCCCTCCACAGCGGCCCACTTGCCCCGCGTGAGATCGGGTCAAGCCTTCTTGCTCTTTTGTAAAGCCGGCTCCTGGGCGCACACGGAGGCTTCATTTATCAGCCCAGCAGGGGAGTGAACCGAGGGAACCAAGAGCCAGGCCCCAGCGTCAATGCCAGCCGCCCCCACCCCAGCCCAGCCAGGCATAGAATCCCCAGGAAAAATAATAACGGGGGGGGGGGGGGCTCGAAATGAATCATCACAGAGGAAGCAGCTGTGTTGATGAAATTTTAAAGCCAACGCGAGAAAGAAAATACGAACTGCAATATAGTAATTTAGTTCTGTGAACACGCTGGCACATTTTTAATTAAAGCTATTTTGGAGTTAAATAGAGGCCATGAGGGGAGGGGTGGGGGCAGTGGGAAGTGGGGGCCACAGAGGCTCTCCGCCCTCCAGCCCAAACCCCAAAGCCATGTCCCCTGAAGGTGATTCAAAGATGAATCCTGCTCTCTCCCGCTTTTCGCAAAAGGCAGGTGCTCTCCACTCCTTGCAGAGCTGGGGATTTCTGTGCAATCTGATTGCAGTGACAACACTTAAGTGCCAGAATCATCAAGTCTGACAAGCTAGGGACCATGAGGCCCAGGCCAGAATCCCACCCACGACAAGAATCTCTCCCTCTCCCAGATTTCCAAACGTGGTCATCCATCCCTTGATTACTTCCAAAGATGACACACTCACTACCTTATGAAGCAAACAGCCCTGCCTTGTTAAGCAGAACTTCCTTTTTCTGGGCAAGAGCCAGCCTCCCGTCTGGGCCTAGGACTATGGGTGGGGGGCAGCTAGGGGTTCCCCGAGATGTGTCCACCTAGTCCAGCCGTGCTAAGTGCTGGAGAGGCAGATGTGACCACTGGACAGCCAGCAGCACAGTCCCTGAGTAGCTGACAGTCCAGCGGACGTGGGGGCCGGGCTCCCCAAGGGGGGTCACGACAACTAGCAGCTCACAGGGCTGAGAGCTCAGACTAAGTGCCAAGCCCCCAGGGGGTGGTTGGGGAGGCTGTCGGTAGGAGGCCATGTGTGAGCTGGAGGCCAGGAGGAAGAAGAATAAGTAAACCCCTTCTTCCCTGGACTCCCCTAAAATGAGCCCAGGACTGTCATCGTGGGCCTGCAGCAGCCCCATATGCTCATGATTCCTGCCAGCTGGGACAAGGAGGTGGTCGGGCCTGGGCCTGGTCACCCCCACACCCCTAGGGCCATCAGCTACACACGGAGTATGTGAGTGCCCATTTTCCAGGTGAGCAAACAGAGTGGTGCCCCCTGAGCTGCCCCAGGCCAGGGGGGCCCTCTCTGTCTCTCTCTCTCTCCTCTCTCCTGTGTGGCTCGAAACAGTGGCGCCCTCCTCTGCACCCAGCACCGCCAAGCCACCCTCAAGAGCTTGGCCTTATCCCAGCAGGTGGCAGGGGCAGCAAGAGCCCCATCCCTGACCCTGGAGACATTCTGCCAATGCCAACGGCTCCTGGGTGCTTTTGCTGACTGTGGGTTGAGGGCCAACTCTTCTGCTGCAGGAAGCGGACGAGGTGCACAATGCATGGGAGGGGTGGGGGGAGGGAGGTTGCTGAGGCCCCAGCACCACGGGGCTGCCCTCTTCTTGGGATGCTGGGTGTGCTCCTGACACCTGCTCACTGGGAGATCCTCGGCAAGAGCTCTGCCCACCAGCAGAGTCGCTGCTGAGGAAGAGAGCGGGGAAGGGCCCTGTGTGCCCCGCCCCCCAGGACACACACGAGCCCACACAACCACGGCCACAGCAGCCTGGCTTCACGAGGCTTCATTCAGTCAGCGAGAAAGAAAAGTTCCACCAGAGAAATAAGACACTTGGAGCCCTTTGTGCCAGACGTTGAGCTCCCAGTACTTGCCTGCTACTGGCCGTAAGCCAGGCAAAAGCGCATTCTTGTCCCTAAATCCCAGCAAGCCTGCATCCCGGCAAGGGTCTGCATCCCTCCATCTAATGGACATCTCTGGCCAGCAGGCCTGGCCCAGGCGTGGGCACGGGTGGAAGACAGAGCCCTTCTGCTGCTGCCTCCGGCCCCCAGGTCTGACCCCTGGGAGCAGGTCCGAGCAGAGGCACCCACTGCCCGGAGAGCTGCCACCCCCCTGATGCCCAGACACAGGGCCCCTGACAACCTCCCCCTCTGCACAGTTGGGCACGGGGCAAGCTATGGGGGGCCACCCTTCTGACACCAGCGGTGCCCCAGGGAGGAAGGAGTAGAGAGGCCACCCCTCCGTGACCTGAGCACGTGAACATTTCCCCCAAGTCCACGGCCAGGTCCACCACTGGGAATGGGGGTGTATTTTCCCAATGTGGCCCAGGACAGGAGGGGCCACGGGGCTGGGGGCACTCCTGTCTTTGTGGAAAAGGGGCCACAAGCAATGCCCGGTTAGACCACAGAACAACACGGCAAACAGCATCCTGAATTCAGGGCTTGGGCGCTCAACTTGCTTTTCTGGGGGAACCATGAGACAAAGAACAGTCGGACTGGGACAGACTCACAAGGCCACTGACCCGAGGCTCTGGATCCGGACCGTGGTCCCGGCCTTCATTTTGCTGTCCAGTGGCTGCAGCAAGCAGGACAGGCACCTGCCCCAGAGCAAAGGCCCCCGAGCCTTAATGCCGGCCCCACCACCCCCATTCCTCCCGGTATCACTTCGGCCTCAGCTCCTGCAGCCCAGCCCACACACCCTCCTCACCAACCCACTCCAGGCCCACGTGCAATGTAAGGTGCCCAAGCCCCCAGCCAGGTGAGACCCCAGCCCCTCCCTTCCCTCCCGCCCCAAGGAGCCAAAGGAGCCAGCCCGCCTTGTGGCCAAGCCCTTCTGCCACACAGGACCTTAAACCATATAAAGTTACCAAACCAGCCTTGCAATTCGATGCCTGGCTCCACACCTGAACATGGGTGCGGTGGCCGTGGGGGTGCAGGAGTCGGGGGTGAACCGTGTGGGAACTGCCCGCACAGCCCACGGAGGGGCGAGGCGTGGGACAGCAGTGGTGGGGACTGTCCTCCATGCCTGGGTGGTAAGCCTCCCAGCAGCCGCCCAGCGGGCAGAGAGGGTGCCTCGGGCTTCTGAGCAGGACAGTGGCGCCAAGCCCGCTGGTCGCCTAGCAACGGGGCCAGGCAGCTGAGCCCTCCCTGGGGTTGGTTCCCAGAGAAACGCTCTGGGCATTCTGGCCGCCACTTATGGGGGGGGGGGGGTATGGCAGAGGAGGGGGAAGGGAGATTAAGCCAAGGATGGGTACAAGGAAGAAAGGGAGAGAGGCCGGAGGGGTTGGCCAAGCCAGGGGTCCCCAGTACCCCGTGCAGGGCTGACCACAGCCTCCCATCCCTGCCCCGGCCGCAGCAGTGAAGGTCCTCGTCCTGACTGTCACGACCCGTCTGTGCTGCGGCCGCACTCAGCAGCCTGATCCCCCTGCTCTGGCTGTCACCCTGCCCCGCCTCCCCCCTGCACTGCGCTCATCCTCCAGCCTCTAACCTGCCATCCCTGTGCTGGGGACATGCCGGGAATGAGACAGAGCCTCATCTGTCTGTGGGCACCGGCCAGGCCCAGGAGGGTGGAGGGTGCGCCCCAGATGGGAGAGGAATCAGCATGGCAGGAGCGGGGAGGTTTCCGCGTGGGTGAGAATAGGGGTGTGCCAGGCCCTTCTCTGGCCTCGATCTGCCTGCCTGAGGGCCAAAGCAGCCCTTTCTTCAGCAACTGTGCATTCCACACCATCTCTGGGACAGGCCCGAGGAGCTCACAGACCACCGGGGGACACACCAAAAGCCACACAGTGAGGGTCAGGTCCGTGACCCCAAAGTTCCAGGAGGTGACTCAGATGGCGGTGGGGCGGGTGGGCGGCTATGGGCGTGAGGGGGAAGGGAGCCCCAGGTAAGCCGGGACACAGCTGGGCCCTGGACCGGGGGGTCGGGGGCAGGGCTCACGCTGACCCTCAGAGCGCAGTGGGCACTGCCCCCCGCAGTCGCCCCCAGCCAGCCTACCTGTGCGAGGGGCTTGTCACCCTCCAGGAGCCTCACCTTGGTCTCCAGCTGCCTGATGTAGGTGGACGCGGGATCTGCAAGGACACAAGTGGGGAGCACGTTAATTGTGGCAGACTCAGTCTCCAGTGAGAGACCCAAACCCTTGACTGAAGCCTCCGGGCCGGGGTTTCCAGAACCTGCAGAAACGAGAGGGGTTCCCTTACCACCTGCCCTGTGCCTATTCCCTCAGCCTCTGATGCTTCACGTCCAGAAAGTTCTCCCACACATCCCTCCGATGAGACCCTCACAGCCAGGGGGCAGCGTACAGCGGGGAACAGGGTCCAGGGAGCCCCTCCCCAGCACAGCGGGGAAACTGAGTCTCCTGAGCATACCGAGTCAGCGTCCCGGGTTCCTCTGCTCCACCCTGCCTAACACACAGGAACTTCTAAACAAGTCACAGCTGGGGGGGGGGGGGGGTTACACGATGCAGGTGAGATGCCATCATTCCTGAAGGACTCTGCTGACCAGGGCAGCCAGGAGCCGGGTACCAGGCCAAACCAGTGACACACTCCCCAACCATGCGCCCCCCCCCCAGTTTCGGAATGCGGCAGGGCTCCTGAAATCCACCCTCCCTCACCACACTGACCTGTTTTACAATCACATCAGAAAGGCAGGCAAAATTCCAGCACCCAAACTCCCAAAGCCCCGGTCCCGCCTCCGCAGCAGGCTAAGAGATCAGCTCAGCCGGCAGAGGAGAACAGCAAGGACTGTCACTCCAGGCCAGGCTGGAATGAGGGAGACTACCGAGGGGGTGGCCGAGGGCCACTGAGAGCAGAGGGGCCAGGAGACAGATGTGGACCACAGGGCAGTGAAGTCTAGGGCAGGACAGGCAAGGGAACCAAACCATCTCGGCCAGTGCAGTCGTGCAGGTGGGAAGTCAGGTCCTAAGCCGGAGGCCGGGGGCACCTCCCTGCCTGTCTGCAGCCACCGGGTAAGGGACAGGCTATGCGCCTCTCGTCCACCTGAGCCCCTTGCCAGAGTTCACGCAGCCCAGACTCTGGCCTGCACCCCGTCCACTGGGCCAGTCACTGCTCCCCCTACTTGTACCCACCTGCCCCCGGCAGGACAGAGTCTCCACCCGTTACACCACCAGCGTTTTAGCTCAGAAATCACCAGACCTTCGTTCGACCAAAGCCACTCTCTACACCGCAGCCTGGGGAGTCGGACCCCAGAGGACTTCGAACACACTGGGGTGGGCAAAAGGGGACTGGGTGCTGTCAGAGGACAAACTGGACTAGCACGCCACGGTGGGGAAATGAAGCATCTTCCCACCCCAGCACACAGCTGGCACCCGCCAAGGAGCCCGGCCCCTCGGGGACACGGGTGTCATGCCCCTCCCCCACTGGTGCTCAACCGGCGGCCCCCTCCCCAGAATGCCATAACCTCCCCCGGCTGGGGCTCAGCCTGGGACTCAAGACTCCTGCCCATTGGCAAGGCCATCTCTGAGGCTACCCCAGGTACCCCAGCTTTCACACACAGGTGCCCCTCTGTCCTCGGAGCTGCCTGAGGCGGGGCACTCTGTTCTCCAAGCACAGGGGACGGACCCTCGGGAGCTCTGCCCACGCAGCCCCGGACCAGGCCCAGGAGCATTAGCGCAGCCAGGGGCAGGAATGGGGGGCGGCCGGGCCCACCCACTAGCTGCTGGGGAATTACACAACCAGCTCCTCCCGCCCCGAGTCAGCACCAGTCAGCTCTCAGGAATGCCTGGCCTTCTAGAGAGGGAGAAGGGCCTCTCCCCACCAGGCCTGCCGCCCTCAGCCTCGGGATGGCACTGGTAACTTCCGGGCAGCTGGGCCGGGGGGGCCCTGCAGTGGGCAGCTGCTCCCCACACCACCTCACCGAGCCCCCAGCTCTGCACAGCTCCCTTCGACAGCCGGGAAATCAAGGTCCTGAGAGGTGAAGCGGCTTGTTCATGGCACAACTCAGGGCAGCAGCGAGGGGGGACCTGGACGCCAGGCGGGTGACCCCAAGAGCCTCCCCACTTGGACCCTGCATGTGTGCCCGGCGCTGGGCAGGTCCCACCTGCCCGGGCAGGTGACTGTGGCCAGCCTCGTGGCCACAGTTATACAAAGGCCTTCCTCACACCCTTGTCAGCTGGCCGTCACTACAGTCCACGGCCCGTGCCTGCCCCCTGCCTCAGTTCACTCTCAACCGGCCGGGACTGACGAACACTTCCCGCATCCCTTCCCACATCACTCCCACGCAAATAGGCCTGATGGGAAAGGCCTCAGGGCTCAGGATGTGCCAGGCCCTTCCGGGCATTGGGAGAGAGATGGGGTGCAGCCTGGGTTCCCCACCTCTTTGTGTCCTCCGGGTGCTATCAGCAGGAAGGGTTCCCTGGAACACCAACTGGAAACAGTGGGCAAAAACTGCAAGGATCCTCCCAGCTGTCTCATCCTCACACGTTAAGACCAGGAGACCCAAATAACCAGCTGACCCATGCGTGGTCTCCCCCTGGGTGGGGCTGGCGGGGGAGGGAAGACCCACTACCCACCTGGCGAGGGTCAAGCAGGCATCCGCCCCACTCCCCCGATGAGGAGGCCAAGAGGAACAGTGTCCCCCACCTGCTGGCGGGTGAGCTGGGGAGCCCAGGGCCCAGCCTGCCAGACCCTCTCCCCACCATCCAGCTCCCCCCGCGGGTCAGTGCTCAGGACCCCAAGCGTCTGGCTGCTCTGAGTGGGGCTGACAGCACCACGACGTCGAGAGCAGCTGGCACAGGTCCCAGAAAGAAGACATGGTTCTTGTGCCAGCCTCTCCCCGGGACGCGCCACGACTGCCCAATCGTCGGGCACATCGACAAGCTGCAGCCCCCACCCCGGTCACCGCAGCCCCCACCGTGCGCCCGCGCTGCCAGGCACAGCCCCCAAGTCAGGAGAGGACCCATCACCTGTGCACAGCCAGGCCACCGAACCATAGGTAGGGGGGCCACTGCCCCTGCCCCCAGTTTCCTGGTATAGGGACAGTTCTAGCTCCCTCTGCCAATTTCTCTGGGGTCAACCGGGAGCTCCCAGCATTTCCTTTCTTGGTCAGACTGTAGTCAGTCGTGGACCAGGATGGAGTCAGCAGATGTGCCAACAGCCTCAGTGCCCTCGCTGGGCAGCGGGTGGGCCCGACACACCGCGGTCCCGTCTGAGCAAGCCGATCCCTCAGCCACAGCAGGGTCCGCCACGCTCCCCAGGACGGCAGTGAGGAGAGCACAGTGGGGGCAGGGCCAGCGCCAGGAGAAGGGACAGAGGCAATGCTATGGGGGGGCAAACGACCCAACAACAGCCCCCCTGCCCACCCACTGCCTCCAGGACCAGACCTCAGGGCCCCCGGGCCGGCTGTCCTCCCTCACAGGCCACACGTGGACATGGGCCACGTCGCTGTCCCTGCTCAACCCTCCCGTTTCCGTGTGCCCCAAACCCCAAGCAGCTACAGAGAGCAAAGGTCACTCCAGACCACCAGGCTTCGGTGGGCTTTTCCTTCCTATTTCCACGTAAGAGGGGAGGCCTTGAAATATTTTAAATCCCCCGGTGCTTCCAATGGAATCTATCCTGAGGAATGAATTCTAATTATAAAGACGGTGTAGCAGCGTGGCCAGAAATGGAAATAACTCTCAGCCCAAGAGTAGCAGAGGAGCATGCCTTGGCATTCAAAGGATGTTTGGGGAGGGGTTCTCTTCTCGACAACACGACACAAAAACCTTTACAAGCCGGTGCAAAGAACTGGACACAAAATGAGATGGAGAGCTGCTCTCAATGTTTAAAAATATCTGCACGTTGACGTGAATTCCGGAAGGAGGCACGTGCTGCTCACGTGAGGAACAAGGGAGTTTTTCTTTATTCACACCTTTCTTGTTAATTTTCAAATAATCTACTTCCAAAATAGGGAAAAATCTTTCTTTTATAGAAAAGGAGAAGCATTAAATCACCGCACGGGCACGGTACAGAGCCACCCACCGACCCCAAGGAAGCAGAAGGGTGGCCAGGACGATGGGCCATCAGAGCTCTCCCGGCTCCGGTCCGGGGGCCTTTCCCGAGGCCCAGGGACAGCCCAAGTCCGCCTATTCCCGCGGAGCTGAAGAGGATTCGAGGCTGCCTCCCAACGTCCTGGAGAAGCTTCCTCAGCCATGCTCAGCTCCACTCCCTGCCAGGAGCCCAGGAACCAGACATCAGGTCGCCTGTGGGTCCAAGCAGGTGTCCTGAGGCAGGGCAGAGTGGCTGCAAGGTGGGCCTTCTCGGGCAGGGGTGGGAGGCCCCGGAGGGCTTGGCTCCCTGGGAGAGTGACCCTTCCCAGCAGCCGTGGGCAACTCGTGATCCTGCTGGGCGCCTCTGAGCCCCAGCCTCTCGGAGATGAGCGTGTAATTAAATTAATCCCAGGGTTTGCAGTGGTGAGGAACAGGGCCCCAAGGGAGGCATGCGTCATTTCCCGGCTTGGCTGCTTGCAGGGAAAATGAAGGAGGTGACTACCGAAGGGACCCCAGGATGGGCTGGCGGATGCGTCCCCTCAGACCTTCCCCAGGCCCCCCTGGACCAATTCTGGAGGATCCACAAGCCAGCTTCCATCTGGGGGAGGAGGGATGGGGTGGTGGCAAGGGGTCGGGGCCTGCAATATTCTTGCTTCCAAGGGCCAGAAGGTCAGCCCTAGCTTCAGCCTCCCTGCGGATCCTGTGTTCCCCGGGGAGGGTGGAGAGCCATGCAGCCTGCAGATGGGAGGGACTCACGGAGCCTGCGGGTCTGAAAGCTCCCCTCGTGAGTGCAGACCACCAGTCCACCCGCCTTCTCAGAGACTGGGTCTGGATCCAGGTCACATCTCCCCCCCCCGGACCACCCGGCCTGATATCCTCCCCAGGTGGGCAGTGTGGCCTCGGCCTCACCTTTAGTCCAAATGGTAAAAACTTGGGAGCCGGAGGAAGTCACATCCAACCAGCCCTGGACACCCTCCTCGCCAACTCCGCACGAGGCACATCGTAGGCTCTCGCTCAGGAAAAGCCTAGAGACCTACCAGGAGCACATCCTGCTGGGGGGGGGGGGGGGGGTCAGTGCCCTATTCTGCAAGCTCCCACCAGCAGCAAGCGCTCAGCCTGGAACACGGCACCCACACCCCACGCAGAACACCCCGACAAGGGACTGCCAAGGCACAGAAGGCAGAACAGCCCGGGTGCGAGGCTCCAAGCGTTGCTCAGAATGTCCCTCAGCAGCAGTGGCCGGCCACACCAGGAGCTCACATCTTAGTCGGGGCGAGGCAGGGGATTCAAGTCCACGCGGGCTGTGTGGGAGGTGACCCTGGGAAGCCCAGGTAGGGGAGTGGGAGGCGAGACAGGGAACAGTAGGCGCAGATAGAAGCAATGTCAGTCTGCTGTGGGGGGCTCTGGGGGTCTCTGAGTTACCCCACCTGCCCCAGGGCTCCCTGGGGGGGCTCCTCGTGGGGGACAGCGGTGCTCATGCCCCAGCACTGCCCCACTGGAGCGTGGACAGGAAGAGCTCCCAGGCAGGACAACAGGTGCCAGCAGGTGACGGGGGCAGTGCCACGGGGATCTGGGCAGAGTGCCCCTCGTGTCTGTCACTGCTTAGGAGAAAGTACGACCTTCCCCGGAGGAAGAAGTGGGAGCTGGAGGGGAGGGGTTGCACAATGACGCACAGCGACACATAGGGCCTGACCCTCCAGCTGCTTCTCCTTCCAGCCCTGCCTCCCCTCCAGCCCCTCCTGCTGCGCGGGGCTGCCCACAAGGTCCTGGGGACAGGCAGGATGTGTGACAGGTCATTATCAGGAGACCCATCCGTACCCTGCCTCGGGCCTCCTCTGTGGGCGGGGGCGGGGGGGGGGGCTGACATTTCCACACTGCCACTCTGGTGATTCAATTCTCTTCTCCTTCCACTTCATTAAGAGGGGTCGGCGTCAGGGCCGGTGGCTCCATCGGGGCAGGAGGGCCTCCTCACACAGAAGCTCCCTCATCACCGCAGGCTTCCATCTCTGCCCCCAGAGGAGGGACGCAGCTCCTGCGAGCATCTGCTTCCTCTTAAGCTGGTTTCTACCCTTCTCTCCCTTCTCCCCCTTCTCAGGACTCAGCCCCAGGGGGGCAGGCAAGTGCCCACCAATACCTGTGGGTTGGGTCGTGGAAGTCAAAACTGGCAGGGCAGGCGTGGGAGATGGCCCTGGCTTACAGAGGAGCTGAGCAAGGCTGGGGGCGGTGAAGGCCGCAGACCACGCAGGGGCCTTGCCTTCCCTCTGGCTCAGGGGTTCCGTGCAGCCCTGGGCTCTAGACGGCAGCAAAGGCCACACTTCCTGTGGCGCCCAGTCCCGCTGGCTGATGCTCAGTCCCCAAGTGGCTTCTGCCCCACCCTGCCCACTGACCACACTCAGCAGGTCTTGGAGCCGCCCGCTCCAGCTGCCCTCACCTCTGCACAGGGCACTTCTAGGTGTCCCTCGGCAAGGCCCCGAACACGGATCCAGCAGAAGCTGGAAATGGTCCATCTCCTTAAAGGACTTGGAGAATGTCCTAACCCCAGGCCCACCTACTCCCTGGACCCTGGGCCTCTGCGAAGCATCCTCTGCTGGACAGAAGCCCCTGGAATGCTGAGGGCTCCTGATGCAGGGGAGGAGGCACGAGAAGCTGCTTCCCACCCCAGGGCAGTGCACTCCCTCTGCCCCTCCCAGGGACGCAGCCAGGAAAGCGGCAGAAAGCTGGTCTCTAGAAGAGAAGAAGGATGCTCGCAGCATGAATGGGTCTGCCCAAGCTCACAGAGCCGGGCACCCGCAGGACCAGCAGACACGCCTGCTTGTTCACGGGCATGGTCCCCCGCTGTGAGGGTCCCTTCGCCTAATGAGGGAGCTGCAGGAATAACCACATTTGCTGAAGGGCAAAGAGTGAAGAGGTGCAGCCTGGGGTGTGGGGGGCAGAGGGCAAGGATGTGCGGAGAAATCAGGGGCTCCTTCCTGCAGGAGGCGGCATCTGAGCTGAGCCTTGAAGAACAAGCAGGACTGTGACAGGCAGATCAGTGCAGTGGGGATGGAAGGCAAGTCTGAGCAGGGCACGGCGAGAGCAAAGGCACAGGGGTGAGCCGCGGCAGGCAGGTTCAGGGGCATCTGAGCCGAACCCCATCAGCATCTGCTTCTTGGCACACACTGCGGCTCCAGGAGGTGCGGGCTGAATGTGAGACATGTATTATTTATGGATGAAGACGAGAGGGCTCAGGGAGGCATATCAGGGGAACATCAGGTTCCCGTGAGGACGCCTCTCGGGGCAGCGGCGCTGAGCCAGGGAGGCTGGGAGGGCTGGGCACCTTGGCCCCCGCCGCCCCCTCCTCCGCCCGGCCACCCAGCTGAGCTGCCCGTGGACACGTGCAGAGGGGCCTGGGCCGAGACAGCCAGCCACGAGCTCAGCCACGACTTCCAGAGCCCTGGATGTAGGACAGAGTTCTCACGTCCACGCAGGGCACTGAGAAGGGCACCTGCTCTCCCACCGGCACACACACATTTTACGGAGCATCTGTGAGCTGCCGGCAGGCACGGAGCAAAAACCCTGACCTTCACCCCCTGTAATCCTCACATCAAGCTGATTACTACCATCCCGTTTGAGGGAAGACCGGCCTGAGCCTCAGAGAGGTTAAGTATCAAGCCCCAAGTCACACAGTGAAAACACTGCCCAGCAGCCTCTGGGCCCAACAGGCTGGCACCCAGCCCCTCCCCTGATTCCACCTCTGCACCAAGACAGGCGGGATCACGGAAACCTTGAATCCCGCCCCACCAACTCAAGAGATGAAAAGGAATGGCCACAACAGGGGCCCCACCCTCTCCATCCACAGAGGAAAGAAAATGAGCTGGCACGGAGCAAAACAAACGATTGCATTAATGAAAACCGGGATCTCTCTGTGCTGGCCGCTCAGCCCGTCCTGAGACCCGTGGCCGTCCCCTGGCTACCTGTCTGCCCCTTTGTATGCTTCATGCAAAGCTCCGGGGACCCCGATGGATCAGCACCGGGCTCACCCAGGGCCTCGGGAGTGCCCGCCCGGCGTTTAAGTCCAGGGAAAACCACAAGGCTTCCCGAGCCGTACTGCAATCTCAAGGGGGCAGCGGGACAGGAAGCTGCGTCCAACTTAGCTGATGGAGAACGTGCCCAGTTTGGATCTGCCTGGTAGCCTCTGGTGTTCTCAGCCCAAACACTCAACCTCATTTCTCCGTCTAGTGCTTGGGAAACTGGACAATTCCCACTGAAACTGTGCCATTGTTTCCAGCCAGAGGAGAAGAGGGAAAAACAATCCCCTTCCTGTTAATTTCACGCCCAGAAACTAACCTGTGTGTGCAGGTGACGGCACTGTCACAGTCTCCTCCCCCAGCAACCCCAATTTCACTCTGAACGATTGGAAATTCCTGATAGAGGCCAGGAGCGGAAGTCCACCAGCCTGCTGGCCAGGGTCACCTAGCCACACTGAGGTCGAGTCACACCCAGCCCAGTGGCTCCCAGCATGGCCGCATCTATGCTCCCTGGGGACTTTTTTTTTTTTTTTTTAAAGATTTTATTTATTTATTTGACAGAGAGAGAGAGGCAGTGAGAGAGGGAACACAAGCAGCGGGAATGGGAGAGGGAGAAGCAGGCTTCCTGCCTAGCAGGGAGCCCGATGTGGGGCTCGATCCCAGAACACTGGGATCATGACCTGAGCCGAAGGCAGATGCTTAACAACTGAGCCACCCAGGCGCCCCTCCCTGGGGACTTTTTAACATCTGATCTCTTTCCCACGAGACCAACTGTATTAGGCACTAGGGGAGGCGCCTGGATGTCCAAATGCATTTTAGACACCCTCCGGGTGATTCTAACACACACTTGAGACTGGGAACCCCTGATCTATGATCTATGCTGAGCAGCGACTGTTCAAACCGTCCGCCTCTCCGGCTCCACCTCTGAGGGACCCCATGTCCATCTGGCCCTGATTATTAATTGGTCGGGCTAAACCCCTGAGTACACCACTGCATTACAGGGATTTTGATGAGGCTAAGGGATGCAGGACTCAAGTCTGAAGTGGGGTGGGGAGAGATAAATATTTACTGAGCCCCGAAATCCACGTGCCAAGTCCCTTGGTCGCAAGAAGGGGAGACCTAAACTAGTTTCAGGAGGAAGGAGGGGTTTTGTTTTTATCATTAGATGTCAACCAGATGTCTACTGAGTGCCAGGCCCTGCGTGCTGGGGCCAACTGTCCTTCTGAGGCAGGAACAGTGGGGAGGCACTGGCAGGAGCAAGACATCATGGGACTCCAGCCATGTGCAGAGGTGGGAATGTGTGGCCAGTGGGGCCAACTCAGGAAACTGTGAAAATCTAGGTGTGGCGGGGTCATCAGACTCAGGAGATCCCAACTTCCCAAAAAGGGGAGTTGGAGGGGAGGCTGAGAGGACTGAGCTTCAGCAAGCACTTCACCCCATGCATGAGAAGCAACGGTGGGGCTCCGAGGCTTGGAAGCAAGAGAAGGTGGGAGGCTCCAGGCAGTTACCTCGGGAAGCAGCGTCACGTCCGGTCAGTGCCTCACTGATTCAGTGAAAACAAGAATAAATTATCACGAGCCAGGTGGTGGGACTGCGGGAGTGGTGGGAGTGCAGAGAAGAGAGCTCCGTGTGCAATGGATTCCACGGAAAGACGCCAAAGCCACGTGGTAGGGTTGGGGAGAGGGGCAGACAGGAACCCAGGGAAGCCTGTACACCTGCCATGTGGCCCACGTGGCATTCTGTGCCCATGGGGGAAAGACTGAGCATTTCACAAGCAGAGCTACAGCAACTACCCGGCCACCATCTAGAACAGGATTTGATCCCAACCTCACACCACACACGGAAAGCCGTTCCAACAGGGTCAGAGAGTTCTACGTGAAAGAACAAATTTAAAATTGGGGTCTTTCTCATACATGCTACAACATATGGAATGAACCTTAACAACCTGACGCTACAGGAAACAAGCTGATCGCCAAAGACCACATACGGCAGGATTCCATGTATATGAAATGTCCAGAATATGCAAGTTCACAGAGACAGAGTCGATCGGTGGTTGCTGGGGGCCGAAGGGAAGGAGGACTGGGGAGTGACAATGAATGGGTACAGCCTCTTTCTGGGGTGATGAAAATGCCCTGGAATTAGTTTTGATGGTTGTGCCATTCTTGTGAATATACTCAACAATGCTGAATTGTGCACTGTCCTACACATATAAACCATGCAAATTTTGTCTCAATACAGCAGTTATTAAAAAGAACAACTTCCACCACCAGGTAAAAATCCTTTCTCAATCACAAAACAAAAAGAACAAACCATCAAGGGAAACGCCGTCAAAGCCTGTTGTGTGAGCATTACAGCTACCCGTCAACAGACAACAGATCCGTGAGCACCGTCAGCAGAGCAGCTGCCGTCTGGGGAGGGCTGCGCGCAAGTCCGTCCCAGAGTGGACAAAGAGTCGCAGGGAATACACACAGAATTCCTACAAATCCATAAGGAAATACGTGAGTTCATGGAGCAAAGGCTCCGCGGAAGGTGAGTCACAGGCGGAAATGTGCGAGAGGATGCCTGACTGTGTGCGTCACTGGAAATGCAATTGAAGACAAGAAGATACCATTTCAGGGGCGCCTGGGTGGCTCAGTCGTTAAGCGTCTGCCTTCGGCTCAGGGCGTGATCCCAGGTTTCTGGGATCGACCCCCACATCAGGCTCCTCCGCTGGGAGCCTGCTTCTTCGTCTCCCACTCCCGCTGCCTGTGTTCCCTCTCTCGCTGGCTCCTTCTCTCTCTCTCTGTCAAATAAATAAATAAAATCTTTAAAAAAAAAAAAAAAAGATACCATTTCAGACACAGGACTGGCAGAGTGTGTAACGTGGTAACTCGGCGATGGCGACCGCGGAAGAACCCGGGGACGCAGGGTGCCCACTGGCGGAGCAGATCGGAGAGCAGCCTGGTGTGGCTTCCTGTTCTAGAAGATGCTCGTGCCCCCGAGGAAGCCCGGCACAGGTGCGGGAAGAGACAGGTACAAGGGTGCATCCCCAGCACCCGCTAAGGGACACATTGGAAACCACCTAAATGTCTTCCTGGAAAACAGGATAAACTGGTTTCAATCAACAACAAAATAGGAGAGGTAGGAACAAAAGAGCCAGAGAGATTCCTGTCAATAGGGACAGATCTCAAAAACACAGGGAGGGCAGGTAGCTGAGGGACACGTGCAGAGAGGGACGTTGTTCCTACGAAGTCTCATCATCACATCATTCATGCATCTGTGACCGACAAGAGAAGTAAAAAGCTCTGCAGGAGAACGATGGGCACCGAGTTCCAGGCTGAGGGTCTCTCAGGCGGTGGGGGAGGCGACACACATGTGGGCACCTCGTCTCTACCTGTAACGCTTTATTTCTTGGAAGGAAAGGCCCTGGGGCTAACAGGCGTTCTTGCTGACAACCTGACGAAGGGAGGCAGTGGAATAAACAGTTGTCTCATTATTGTCCAAGCTTGTTGCTTTTTATAAAATTCCTAACAAAAAATAATGCTTTTTTAAGTAAAAGGGAAAAAGGCAGGGCAGCACAACAGACCCTCCAGGAGAGACACTGCAAACTCCTGAGTCAGAACGCCCCCCTCCCTGGCTCCCAGTGACCAGGCTGCCTCTGGAAGACCCCCAAACGCCCCCGGCCACGGGCGCTGGGAACAGTCCAACCTCGGCAGGTCAGGAGCCCAAAGGGAGGGGAGGGGTCCACAGGATGGAGAGGCTCACAGGCAGAAGTCGCCGGCCTGCAGAGAGGGGACAAGAGCAGGCCCCTCTCTGCCCCACCTGCTCTGTGGTCTTGGACAAGCTCCTTCCTACTAGGCCCCTGAGAAATGGGGGCGGGAGTCCCAAATGACCCAGGGCACTTTCAGGGCAGGACGGGGATGACACGACTCAGAACCCCTGCAGGATAGTGTCCCTGCAATTAGGTGGGGCAGTGAGGACCCGCCCAGTTAAAAATGATACAGACTTGGCATGGGGACAGCAAACCGCATTTCCCATTTCACACAGAACCCGCAGCAGGATGACTGACCGAAGATCACTGGCTTAAAGGTGCCACCACACCCCCAAGTCCAGCCGCAGGGCGGCCCACCCCCTTCCGAGCCCGGGACTTGCGGCAAAGGGAAAAAACTAGGCCTGCGAGGCCAACAGAAGCCACGTGTATATGGCTGCTGCCGCGGAAGGTCCCGCGGGGAGAGGCGGAGTGGGTGCGGGAGGAACGGGGTCAAGGGTCCCGGCCCCGACAGCGCCATCCACCCGGCCTCCACTTCCCCATGTGGCATCACAGGAGACTTGTCCGGGCCAGGATCGCAGCCTGGGCTAGTGACATGTACTCAGCAGACGACCGTCCCCCTGAAAGTGCCCACACCTGAACTCCCAGAGCCTGGGAACATGTGACCTCCCCCAGCCACGGGGACTTGGCAGAGGCCACGAAGGCTGTCGAACTCAAGGTGGCAGGGCCGCCTGGACCATCCAGGGGGGCCCGACCTCACCGCGCGAATGTTTAAGCCTGGAGAGCGTTCCCCCTTGTGGTCACAGGGCCGTGTGATGACACAGGAGGGAAGGGGCCACGAGCAAGGAGCGCAGGCGCCTCCCCAGCTGGAAAAGGCGGGAGAGCAGAGCCTCCCCTCGGGCCTCCGGGAAGAGCGTACCCTGTTGACGCCTGGACTTCAGCATCGCTGACCTCCGGAACCGAAGACAGCACGTCTCTTAAGACGCCAACGTTGTCGTGCCTGTGACAATAGCCACAGGAACTGAGTCACGGCTGTGACTTCAGCTGACTCGCCTAGGCCCGCAGAGCCTGCGTGTCACTTAAAAATGGGAAAAAACCAAGCTTGGGAAGCTGCTGTGAGGTCTGAGAGAGGCGGCAGGTCACAAAGCTCCTGGCACGGTGCCAGGCGCTCAGTAGACGCTCAGTAAAACCAGCCCGTCCTCTCCACTGCCCACGTGCGGGCAGCATGACCTTGATGCGAAGGAGTGGGGAGCGGAGGCTTCCAGCCAAGAGCCTCGGGGACAGGGGCGCCACCCGGGCCTGCCATGGCAGGCCACGCCCACCTCCGCTGGCTCACCCAGGCCCGGAGCACCTGCCTTGTTTTCAGATCTAGCGAAGGCTGGGGCATCACCACAGACCTTAGGAAGTAGAGTATGAACCCGATTCAGTCACTTCAGACACTGGTAGGTTATTGGAAGCAAACTCGGGAGTCCCCTTCGGCTGTAAAACCAATTGTCCTACCAGCCAGGGACTTAGTTACCCCAGGACACTAAGGACGGGATGGGGGCTGGGATGCTCAGTGGAAGCGTGACCTCCCCTAGCAGAGCCAGAGTCAAAGGTCAGGAGAGGAGGAGGAGTCAGCTGGGCCTCTCCCTAATCACAGCTGTGTGACCTCGCACTAGGGAATCAACGTCTCTGAGCCTCTGCATCCTCATCTGTAAAGGAAGGGGTGATGCCCCCTCACGGGCTGCCGGGAGGATTCTGGAATACCCAGGCAATGCCACAGCAGCTCAGGAATTTGGAGGGCAGTTAACCATCTGCTCACTGGTCCTTCCACAGCCTTTCCAATCACAAGCTTGGAGTTCAAAGTCCCTCATGGCACTTGAGCAAAGGATGTCCCGTGGGGTCCGGGCGTCACCATCTTTGATGGACGCCTCGTTCTCAGAGCTACCCTTTGGAGGAAGCTCACACTGGGCGCCCCACCAGGGCAGCACTGGAGACCCTGTGGCTGTGTGCTGCATCCCTGTAGGCAGACCCCACCTCCCCCCCAACCTGGGACCACTGGAGCAGTCTTGCTCCCGTTGCTCCATGAAGCTGTCCCTACTGCTTTCCCGCCTAAGCGCCCCCAGCATTGCTCCTTCTCCACTCCTCTGCAGAAGCAGTGCTGGCCCCCCACGAACGCTTTCCCACGACACCTCTGGAGAGCCCCAGCCCCCCAGCCTCGGCAGGCCAGCGCCCAGGCCCAGAGCCCATCTACACGGCACTGAGCACACCCCTTAGCCATTCCTGCAGGGCTGCGTCGCGCACCACGCCTGACGCCTGGAGAAGGTTAGCCAGCCTCACGCCCGAGCACCTCACTCTTGATCCTCAAAGCCCCACCCTGACACACCGCCGGAGTCATGAGCCCTTTCCAGGGGATCAAACACCCACCGGGGGCTGTCAGACATGACCAGGAAGCTCGTCACTGGAAGAAGGGCACACGGACACCCAGGCACCTGCCCTCGGAGATGCACTTGGGAGCACTGGGGGCCTGACCTCCAGTTCTAGCTGTTACCACTTGCTATGTGGCCCTGGGTGGGCCCCTGCCCTCTCTAGGACCCGGAACACCCCTCTGTACAACGAGGAAGTTGAAAGCTTCTGAGGGCCCTTCCGGCACAGGTAGGCACGGGTGGGCGCGGGCCACTGCTGCATGCCACCTGCCCACGCAGCTGTGTTTCTTCAAGGAAGATAGGAACAAGAACAGGCCCGAAGGTCAGGAGACCTGGCGCTAGGGTGAGGTCACTGTTTGGTTACTAACTTGAATAAACAGGCCCCCGTCAAGCAGACGAAGCTCCACCCCGCCCCCCAGCCTCCCTCCTCCTTGCTGGTGAGCTGCCATGAGGAAGGCAGGGAGCGGGGTGGGGCGCTAAGGAGTGTGTCATCACTCCCACAGGTGACAGGTGACATCTGGCCACCAGGAACTGCCCCACAGCCAACTCTAGGTCTCAGCAGAACAGCACCAGGCCTGGCAGGGGACCCTGAGGGGAGCTCGGGGGGTCAGGACAAGGGGGCCTTCAAGGTCAGCCTGTCCCAACCTCCCCTTCTGACATCAGGGTGAACCAGGGACCCCAAGGTGTTCGCTCCACTTGTCTGAGGTCACAGGCCATCCATGGCATGGCCAGAATGAGAGTGGGCACCCCAGGCCCCACAGTCAAATTCCAACTCCTCTCCTGTCTGGCCTGCAGCCAGCAGCTTGTCCCAGGCAAGGTGACCATGACAGTCCTAATGAGCACTGGGGACTACAACCATGTTAGATAAAGTAAGAATCCCTGTGTCCACACTGATAAAAACCTCATGTACACACGCCTGCCGTGGAGAGGGGGGAGGCCGTCCCGGCAGAATGCCAATCGCTAAGTGTAGAAGGGAGGAGGGAGCCAAAAGTCACCACTGGCAGGCCAGAGTGGCAATCAGCAGACGCCAGCCCAGCACGTGAGGGTCCGGTGAGGACCGGGACACCGCCATCTCGACGTGCCTCCACGGGGTATCTATTAGTCACAAAGATTCACTGTGCTCGCCTCACAGCGGGGAGACCTTCCAGAAACCTCAGAATCCAACAGATCCAACCAAGTCCGCTGGGACCAGCGACGGCACATGCCAGGTGCCTCCCAACTGAATGTACGACCCCTCGGCATCCCCGCCCGTGGTCTCCGCCCCAAACACACACACCAACTCCAATCGCAAGGCAACGTGAGACAGAGCCAAACATGTGGCAGGTCCCCACTCCTCAAACCCTGTGATGAAATGTCACAGGACGGCCCCGCAGGAAAGAGGCTGGAGAGAGCGAGCGTGTGGCCAGGACTGGGACCGGAGCAGCAGAGCTCGGCGTCCGGACAGGCAGCATCGGGCGCTCCACCTGCTCGTGCTGACCCCCCGACGGTCCCTACGTGAGTGAATCCAAGTATTTGGTTCGGGAAAAACAGCGCAGACACAAAGCAGCGTATGCACCCAGAAAGAACAATCACGGAATGAGGTGGCCCCGGGAAACCAAAGCACCTTCCCTTGGAGATGTTCTCAAGATGGGAAAAAGCTGAGCAAAGGCCAGTCCCACTGGATCACCACCAACACTGCCATCCTGGGCAGCGTGTAGCCACATCCCCCAGATGACTTCCATGGAGGTGGCCCGGAGCCCCCGCCACAGCCCGACGCCAACCGCACCCGCGCCCGGCCAGAGGCGGACCGCCCGCCGAAACCAGCGCCGGGGATACGGGGAGCTGCCCGTGCCATCCGGAGACCATCTGTGTTCGTCCCGCAATAGGCGCTTGGCCGACCCAAAGGGATGTTTGGTCAACACTGACAAGGTTTACGAAGACCGAGAGAGGAAAGCGTCTGATGCAGCGTTGAGTGAAAAAGGCCAGATTCCACATTAAACCCGTGGCGAGATAACCAGCAGCCCACACACTCGCGCAGAAAATCAACAGCTCAACCCAAGAGGAAAAGTCTTCAGAGCAGGATCTGGGGGACTGGTCTAAATGTGTGTTTTGGTTTTCTTTCTACTTTTCCACATCCTCCTGTCCCTAACAAATGCACATCCCTATCGGAAGTCAATAAATGCCTCACTCCCCCACTGCACACAGCGCGGGGCACCTCCCCTTGCACGAGCCGCTCACCCCAGCGGCCTCCTCGGTACCGGTACCAATGCGGGGGGGCCAGGAGCGCTGGGTAAGAGCTGCCTCTCTGTGGATGCGGCCGAAGGCTGCCCTCCTGTCCCGGCGAGCAGACCAGCATGTGTGGGTGGCAGCACACGCGATCCTCACACCTGCCCACGCGTGCAGTCTTGGGGGGGATTTAGCTCAGACATGCAGCTGCCGGGGTCAGGCCTGGGGCTGGGCTGGGAGACCCTAGGACGGCCCGTGAACCCACTGAGTCGCGGCTTTCCCATCTGTGAAACAGTGATGATCTCACATGCGCACACACACACACACACGCACACACGCACACACACACGCACACATGCACACACACACGGCGGGATCACTGTAAGAACTACTGCCTCGGGGCGCCTGGGTGGCACAGCGGTTAAGCGTCTGCCTTCAGCTCAGGGCGTGATCCCGGCGTTATGGGATCGAGCCCCACATCAGGCTCCTCCGCTAGGAGCCTGCTTTTTCCTCTCCCACTCCCCCTGCTTGTGTTCCCTCTCTTGCTGGCTGCCTCTGTCTCTGTCAAATAAATAAATAAAATATTAAAAAAAAAAAAAAAAGAACTACTGCCTCATGTACCAATTCCAGAGTCTTCCATCACACCAGCCGCCACACAGGCCCTCAGCACTCCTAATTCTGACTCTCAGGGACATCCAGGGGTCCTGCCCAAGCCCCTTCCACATGGACATTTAAATCCATCAGGTGAGGGCACAAAGGAGAAGCATTCTTAGAAGGGCCCCGGAGGGAGCTCAGTGATTCCAAGCAGGCCCTGTGGCCCCACAGCCTGGAGAATGGGCCATGCTGGTCACACACCCCACAAGGGCACAGTTTGGTTAATCAGTAGCCACGGCCCGGCTCTGCCCTAATGCTGGAGCCCATGGGAACCTGAGAAATCCCTTCTGCAGAAAGAAGCCAAGGTCCAGAGCAGAGCTGAGGCTCCCCGGGAGTCACAGAGCCAGGATGAGCCATCAAGCCCCCACCCAGAGGGATTCTAGCTGCACTGAGCAGGCCAAACAGTTACCCCGAGCCCCAGGGCCAAAGAGCTTACCAGGGAGACAGCCACACTCTGGCAGAGCTAGTCCCTGCTTAGCCAGGACCACATCCGACTGCAGCCACAGGCCAGAGCCCTCAGCACAGCCAGGACAATCACTCACGAGCATACAGCACACGTAAGGAGCCTCCGCGGCCTCCAGGGCTGAGCCAGCTGAGCCCTGGCCCGCCGCCCCTCGCTGGGCGGCCCCAGCCTGGACAGTGGGCTGGGCCAGATGGCCTCTGGTGCTGTTCTCCGCTCCTGGCGAGATCCTCCAACTACAAGGCCCGAACGGCCTGGCCAAGGTAGGGCTGCGCTGGGCCCCAGGACCCGGCATGGAGCTTTCCCCAAGGGCAGGCTGCATTCAAGAAGGGGGCTCTGCTGCTCTTTTCAACGGAGCCAACAGCCACTGCCACCAAGTGCCCCTCTTGAGGCTAAGTTTCTGTCCCACTCATGCAAAAAATGACCTCAGCCGAGACGCCAAGGTGGAGCCAGAAATGGGCAGCTACCTCCGGAGAGGCGGACAACTCTGGGCCCTTGGGGCCCAAGGCAGAAGAGCCTCTGAAAGGCCAGATGTGAAAAGACCCACCGCAGACCCGAAGCTGAGGCAGGGAGACCCACGTTCCCTGACGCACAGGCCTTAGGGAGACCAGCAGGCACCTCATCCCTCCCTGGGACAAGCCAGTGGCCTCAGTGTGGCTGGCAAGTGGCCAGCGGCTCAGGGCGTGGCCAGGGCCCTCCCACTGGAAAAATCGGGGCAGCACGAAGCTCCGCTATCTGCCCTGGACACGGGGGCTGGGCGGCCTCGGCGGCTACCCGATGAGCCTTCACTACAAGCAGGCAGATTACCTAAACTCCCCGGTTTGCAGACGCAGAAACAGCCCCCATGAGCGTGCCACAGCCGCCGGGGCCCCGTCTGCCTGCCCAGCCACCCCAGACAAGACGGCGTGGGGGGGTCCTGACCCCCAGGCCTCCCCAGCTCAGCTTCAGGGCCTCCAGAGGCAGCCCCACTACGGTGTCCTCAAGCGGTCACTCCGCAGCCCACAGCCACTCTGTAGAGAAGCCAGCGGTGACGTGTTTGATGCGTGTGGCTCCCGGGGTCCCCCTCTGCTGACCAGAACCACAGGCCTGCACCCGGAGCTGAGGAAGCTCCCGGAGAGGGAGCCACGGAGAGGCCGGCTCGAGGCGGGATCCTCCGCGGTCACAGACCCACAGCCCAGAGAGGGTCCCCGCCTCTGCCCTGCCCCCTGTCACCACACTAAGACCACTCAGGGGCTTCTGGGGGTCCACCCTCAGCCAACCGCTCACCCCCACACCCTGCCTGGGCCCGAGCCCACCCAACCACAGGAGAGAAGCCTCAGGCAGCACCGGGCTTCTCCTGGGCTCAGAGGGGAGGAAGAGAAGCCTTATCATATACACTTCCTGGCACCGGACATTCGCCTAGATTCTCAGGACAATCCATGGGGGTCCAGCCCCCACTGCCCACCTCTAACTCCAGCCTCTAAACTTCAGGCATCACACAGATGGGGCAGAGGGGAACAGGCAGTAAGCGGCAAGTCCACGGGGAGCCGCAGAGGGAGGAGGCCGTGACCGAGTCAGCCCTACACCCCAACCTCCCTCCCGGGCCTGCAGGTGCCTCCCTTCCTCCCACAGGAAGCAGGACCCAAGCCTGCAACTTTGTGGGGAGGGGCGCTCACCAGGCAGCATCAGGAGGCTGTGCCTGCCCAGAGTTCATCCCCCGGGAGCCCCAGAGACCCTCAGTAAACAGGAGCGCCCGAGGGTAACTGTCTCACGGCTGCCACTAATGTGATAGGCCAAGTTAAGCCTCTGCGTGTCTGGATCTGAGCACTGGGACAGCATGAGCTGGGTGAGTTATTCTGGCAACCGATCCACACTGGCATGACTCCATTTACCCAGCCTGGAAAGACACTCACTCGGGAAAAATGCACTGGGAGCCACCGGGGCCCCCTAGAAAGGCAGGGTCAGAGGGAGGAGCCCAGGACCCACAGCTGTCTCACGGATGGGCAGACCCAGGCACAGATGCTCGCGGCTGCCTTCTCCAGGCCGGGCCTGGCATCACAGACTCCGAGACAAGGGCCTATCCCAGGAGCTCATAGCAGCAGAGGTGGGGGGCCAGATTGAGGCATCCCCAGGCGGGGGTGGCCCCCACAGATAGAAGCAGCACGCAGCCTCCAAAGGCCAGGCAGGACCAGTCACGTGCCAGGCCCCCAGACTCCCTCTGCCACCCCTCCACATGGCACAGCGTGGCCTCAGACACTCGGGGGGGGGGGGGGGGTCAGAAACCTCAGCCGAAGCCTGGGAAACAGGAGAGGCCTGTCTGGTCATGGAGGCAAAGCTCGGGGGGTCTCAGCCAGGCTGCCCCTCGGCATGAGGGGACGACACAGTCAGCCCAGCCTAGAGAACCCACGAGCTCCTGGCTCTGGGTCCGGCCAGGCTGGGGCCTAGGAAATGTCCGTGGGAAGGAGGGTGGGGAAGCACGGATGGGGGTCCAGAAGGGAGGGCAGGGGAGAGAGGGCTTTCTGCCCGGCCTCGCCTAGTGACTCTGGCACCTGACGGTCACCGAGTTGCCACTTTCTCGGCTGAGAAAGAAATACCTCTCTGCTGCAGGCCTGGTGAGATGCAATGAAACGCGTAGAGCCCTGAACCGGGCCTGAGCCCCAGCAATGTGTGCGTCCCCTCAATCCTCTCCCCCCTTCCCGGGGCCACCACGTGCTCACCTCGGGCCAGAGCCACCAACTGGCTCTCCAGCTCCCTTCAACGGCGCCCTTCCCCAGAAATGCCTGGCCAGCCCAGTGTCGGCCCCACAGGGTGACGACATGCTGTGCCACAGCCCCATCTGAGGAAGGCCACCCATCCTCAAAACAAAAGGACAGTCTGGGCCAGAAGACAATGACTTTAGCCTGAGCAGATGTCCGTAGGCGCAGACGCTCCGGCTGGCTGGGGGCAAGACCCTCCCCTGCCGGCCTCAGGTCCTGCTCCCCATTTTATCTCTGCTGCCCATGCCCCCATGACCTTGTCCCCCTCCCATGGCACCCCGCCTGGTCACTCAGGCCTCAAGGGCAGTGGGGGGCCGGGGTCATCACTCTGCCTCCAGAGAGGTGGGGCCCCCACGCCTCTCAATCAGCGAAGGAGAGCTGACGGACCCCGGCTGCCTAGCACCAGTGGGACAGGCACGGTTACCTCTTCGTACAGGTGCTGAGACAGCCTGGCCACAGCCACCCCAGGGCTGAGGTTCGGCACCAGAGTTGCGGCTTGAATCAGGGCTGCCCACCACACAGGAGACCGTGTCCAAACCCCAACCAGCGTCAGCCTGCCCGGCGAGTGGAAGGAAGGTTTCTTCGGGACCCGGCCCGGCCTGCCGTGGGTTCTGTGTGTACAAGAGCTGTCCTGGAAGCAAGAGATCATACAGGAGCCACCTCCCCCAACCCCTGCACACCTCACACTCGAGTAGGCACACAGGCACTCACACCCACGTACACACATGTACGCATACACACCCACATACATACACACACTCACACCCGTGTATGTCTATGCACACACATGTGCACATACACACAAGTGCACTCACACCCACATACGCACATATACACAGGTGTGCACACACTCACACAGTCCTGCCCTGTCTCTCTCTGGGGTCTCAACACCAAGGGAAAACAGTATCGAGCTGGGAGCAGTCAAGGGGTCATTTATTTTAATTATTAAAACAGCAGCCACTTATTCTCGAGCCGTCTATAATGCCACTTAATTACCTAGTACATAAAACTGTCTTTGCATCTTAGCAAAGCAATAAATCAGCTCGGAACCAGAGTTGTTCAAAGCACGCTCGCTGAAGATTCAGGGGACGCGGAGTCATCCGTCACCCCCCAGGAAGCGATAACCCAGATCTCTGCCCTAAAGTGGTGGCCTCGGCTGGCTCCTGCGGCCCGTGTGTGCTGGGAGGCTGGCGTCCTCCCCCTGTGGCTTGCCCACTCCTGGCCGGGCCCCTGCCCCGCCGCACTCCCTCCTTTGTGCGGTCCACAATAGCCCCGCCAGATGGCGCGGCGTGGAGAGCAGCCTCTTCAAGCCAATCGCTCATCCTGTCGGGACCCAGCGGGGCTGCGGGCAGGACACCTGGGCACTGGCCCAAGCCACAGCCCACACCCCACTCGCCCTGTCCTGACTGCCTCCCGGGCCCCAGCCCACAGGCACTGGTGGCTTAGGGCACAGATGGGCCACCGACGTCCCGCAGGTATGTGCACCCCCACCAGGGGAGCAGGCAGAAGCACCGGGTGATTCGGCGGTCCCTCTGCCTCTGTGACACCAGGATGAAGTGGGAAGGCAAGAGAGCAGGCAGGGACGTGCCAGGCACCGTTCTCCCCCAGTGCTGGCAGAAGGCACGGTGCGGTGCTTGCCAACAAGCACACATAAATCACTCCCTCGCAGGGCCGCCCAGCCTCCAGGGACCAGCATCCCCCTCGCACTTCTCTGCGGGTAAGGGGTCCTGTGAATGGCACATGAGAGAGCAGGTGGGCTGTGCTGCTCCTGGGCTGGAGCCAGACCAGGCTGGCAGAGTCCCCCCTTCCCTCTGAGGATGTCCCCCGGAGCGCGTGGCGAGTGGCGGGCACCAGCTCTCAGCAGAGACCCCGGGGCTATCTCCAGACTTGCTGCAGTGAGCAGCCGGCACATGTGTCATTTGCACACATACCAGTTCACCTGTAGGATAAATTCCCAGCAGTGGTAGTGTTGGGCCAAAGGGGACATGCCTTTGCAATTTTCTAAAAATTACCAAATTCACACTCCCATTAGCGTGAATGACAGCATCCGTCTCCCATTAGCATGTAATGAGAAAAGTTTTCTGTGTTGTTCTTTGTTCTTTGCAGAGAAGGCACTAGCCAGCTGGAGGTCTTTGAGCTCTGCAAGCTGCCTCTCAATGCTTTCTGGTCCTTTAACCCACGAAGGGCCTCCTCTGTCTGTCCCTTGTTCCCCCACCACCCACAGTGTGGCCGGAGTGACTGGACAGGAGGAGCAGGACCCAGCTGACCCCAGGACATACCCACCTCCCTGGGCCCACCCTGTGGCTAGGCAGGTGCATCCCAGGGTCAGGCTCAGCAGGCCAGAGTCAGTGCTCCTCTGAGGTCCCTCCTCCATGGAGCCTTCCAGGATTGCCCTGAAAGGCTGTGTGCTCTCCTACCTGCCCTCTGCAATGCCCTAAGCTTTTTTTGATTCTCACCTCCCCCTGTAATGTCCCCCCCCCCCCGCCCCAAATCAGCCTCCTCCCCGACTGTGAGCTCCCTGAGGGCAAGGACTCTTCAGAGGCGTGCTGCATTCCCCAGGTCTGGCGTGGTGCCTGGCGTGGGTCCCCAGGTTGGGAAGTGCCTGGTTAAGACCGTTAGGAAGCTAAAGCGGGGGCTGGTTGCTGGTTCATCCAGGCCCATCTCACGACACCAGGAACAATGTCCAGCCTGTTAAGTCCCCTCAGTGACTGTTCAAATTAAATCATCCTTACGGAAAGATGGGCATCCAGCCAATCTGAGACCTTCTGGACGGATCAGACTGGCTTAGGGGGAGCCAGTAGGGAGTGGGGGAGGGGGGCAGATGCAGGAGAAAACAGTCAGCGAGGAACGTGCGCTCGTCCACGGAATGCTCTGGAACTGCCAGGAATCTGGGCGGCAGCAGCGGTCACCGGGGACAACCAGTCCCTTTAAAAAACGGGAACCAGACCCTCCCCGGCGGCCTCCGGCCTCTGAGCATGCAGCCAAGCGGCTGTGCTTGGGCTTAGCCACAGGCCACTGATCACACCGTCCCCCAGCTGGCTTTGCCAATGAGAGCCAGCTGCAACAAAGCACAGCCACTTGGGGCCCCTATTCCCGGGTCCCTGGTCCCCTCGTGCTACATGAACTACCGCCACCCGGCCCCCCTCCTACAGCCCAGCCACTCGGGCTGAGATGCTGCGTGCTGTCTGGTGGGAAGGAACTAGCTCCCCAGGGCCACCCTGCAGAAGGGGGCAGTTGCAGGACCAGACCTGGTCCCCGAGACGCAGAGCATGCGGATACATCACCAAGGGACAGCTGACTCGTGACTCGGCTGACAAGGACCTCCCTGCGTCGCGCAGCCCCCACAGCACAGGGAAGCCAACATGCAGGGCAGGTCCGGGCCGGCAGGGAGAAGGGGTGTCATGGAGCAGATCGGGGGTCCTGAGACGAGCGTGCGCCCCCCCCACCTTCCCTGGGCCTCAGCTGGGGATGAAGCACCACGGCTCTGGTCCTCGGCAGCTCACTGTCACAGGAGGCAGGAGTATGTGCCGCTGACCAAATGAAAGCCCAGCTGGAACGTTCTATGGCTCTTTAAAGTGTGAAGATCTACAGACACAAGGCTCATTTACCCCCAGCAGGATGTTTGAGCCTCACCACAACCCCGCTGACCCGCTTATATTATGTTCTCCCATCTTCCAGATGAAGAAACTGACGTTCAGAGAGCGTCCATGACTCACCAAGTTTACTCCATAAATGAGAGCACCAGGATTTGTGCCCAGATTGTCTGCCGGCAGGCCCAGAGCCGCTCCATGCCCCGACGAGAGTATCACCTGGCCTGGTACAGACGCCTGCCTGCCAACTGGGGTGAACACCACTTAACACGGGGGGCAGCAGCCACCTGAGCACAAGCCCGCACAGCGCTCCCCTCTGTCCTCACTGAACACCCGGGAGTTAAAAACAGGGGTGGTCACAAGCAAACCCAGCCCCAGACGCCGGCTACCAGACCAGGGTCCCGGGCACTTGGGGACAGGGCAGCCCAGTGGGTTATGGGACTACAGGCAGCCCAGAGTTTCCTCCTGGAAACTGAGGGCAAAAGGAGGCTGAGTCCTGCTTAGGGCTTAGACCTTCTGGTGAGTGGGCAGCGGCTGTTTTAAATATCAGCCAAGAAGGGCCACACCGGGCACCAGGGGCCTCCAGGAGTCTCGGGGAGAAGCATAAGCAACCATCACTCCCCACACCAGCCACCCTGCAAGATGGCCTCAATGCTCATTCACGTGCCTTGACACACTGTCCCCTTCCTCGCGGCAGCCCTCTCCTCCACTGCCACCGTATCCCAGGACACAGGCTCTAAGATGACCTCCCAAGTCACGGAGCACTGGTGTGCTGGAAAGCTCTAGCCCCAGGTGGGGCAGGGGTGGGTACTGCGGGCACCCTCCCGGCGCACAGTGCCCCGTACTGGGTGGCAAGTGGAAACATGCAGAAGGGACCTCAACCCCTCCACAGAAGCCAGACGACCCAGGACGCCTACCCAGGACGATCCAAAACCCGAGTAATACTAACACGGGACAGATGCTTCTAGCACAACTGAAGTCCCCAACGCCAGACCGGAGGCACACTCCACACTCACAGACCCAGGCGCCTGGCTCAGGACTCACGGGGCCACGGCACAGGGCTGTGCGTGCGCAGGCCCAGGCTGGGTGCGGGCCAGGCTGTCGCCGGCGGCTGGGGGAAACTACCTCCTCGTCCTCCTCCTCCCGTCATGCGATGGACGTGGGAGCCCAGTGCGACGCAGGCAACGCCCACCAGCCCCTGCTGATTAATAACCCATTGTCTGGCTCTTCCATTAACGGAGGCATCTACTCCGAGCATCTCAACTCAAGTAGAAAAGATACCAGAACAGCCACAAACATAAACAGGCATCCGACAGGCCAGGCAGGGTGGGGTGGACCCCAAAGTAAAGGCAGAAGGGTGCGTGAGGGGCAGGCTTGGCAGCCCCACCCCAAGGCAAGGGAAGGCAGCTGCACGCAGCCGAGGAAGACTGGGGGGGACAGCTCCAACAGCAGACAGGCAGCTTTGCTCAGGGCCACAGGAGAGACAGGAAGCTGCAAGGGAGCCCGCACTCTCCCGGCTGGGCACCATGCAGCACGCTGCCTTAAAAAGAAACTCGTCTTCCCTGAGCGCCAAGCCTGCCCACACCCATCACCACTACCGAAGTCCACACGACACTACTACGTGCCAGGCACTCTGTCAACCAAGTATCTCAGACCTCCGAGGTATGCACTCTCAGTGCCCCATTTCACAGATGTGGAAATTGAGGCTCTGAACAGTGGTGGAACCTGCCCACGTCACCCAGAATGGCAGCTGGTAGATCTAAGATTTTGAATCCAGGACTGACCCACCCAGAGCCAGGCTCGTCTTCAGCACAAACCCAGGCCTCCTGCCTCACCTCTCTCCCCCAATCCAGGGAGGTGGGGCATCCTGTTTATACTCTCCTGAAGAGTGAGCAAGGTGCCAAGGCCCTTCGGCTCCCCAAGACACAAATGCCCTTTCCCCTGCCTGGCCCGAGGAAATCTGTACCCATCTACAGCAGGAAAGCCTCATGGTATCAGCATCTTGGCAGTCACCTCCCTCCTGACAAGCAGCTACCACCGTGAAAAGCCTCAGAGCAAACCTTGCCTGATGCCCAGGGGCTGCCTTGGCACCTGGACAGGAGTCCCTTCCCAGCAGGTGCTTGCCTCCTGCAGGTGGCAAAGGGCTCTTGGGAGCCTTCCATTGAAGGGAAGGGCCTGGATGGCCCCAATCCCTGAGGCAGTAGAGGCAGAAGACAGGCTGGAACTTCCACTCCATCCACCATGCCCTCGGCCTCCCAAGGTCAGGGTGCTGCTGGACCGTCCAACACAGCCAGAATACCACGAGGTAGGCCAAGGCCACACGGACAGCTGCCCAAGAACCCAAGCTCCCCGAGCCTGGCTACCGGTTTAGCTCAGCCCAGCTCTGGGGCCTCTACGTGGCTCCGTCATCTGAGAAATGGGAATGGTAGCTGTGCCCCACTCCGGCTGGCATACGGAGGAAATGACGGGAGCCGGCCCGGGGCTATCTGGAAGAGCGCACCTGCTCCCCACACATTCACAGTCCCGTTGTGGGCTGCTTTGCTCTGGGTGCACTGGAGCACGGCACAGTGACAGCCAAGGGAGAGCTGCACCCGGGACCCATGGGAGTGTAGCAGAGGGGACCCCGGTTCATCCCAGGGAGTCCCAGCAACGACAGAAGTGGAGGAGGAAGGGGCGGTGGCCAGGAGAGAAACCACCATGCTAAGGCCCCATTAGGGCACGTGGGCTTTCCAGGAGAGTTCCGAAGAGCCCTCCTTCTTACAGCAGAAGGGACCCCTGGCCCAGGACACGAAGATGCAAGCTCATTTAGGATAGGGGCGGAAAGGGGCGCCTGGGTGGCGCAGCGGTTAAGCGTCTGCCTTCGGCTCAGGGCGTGATCCTGGCGTTGCGGGATCGAGCCCCACATCAGGCTCCTCCGCTATGAGCCTGCTTCTTCCTCTCCCACTCCCCCTGCTTGTGTTCCCTCTCTCGCTGGCTGTCTCTATCTCTGTCAAATAAATAAATAAATAAAATCTTTAAAAAAAAAAAAAAAAGGATAGGGGCGGATAGCCTCAAGGGCTTGAGTCTGCGACCTCTCTCTGCTGCCCACAAGCCTGGGACTAAGTCTGTGCAGGGCCACTGGACCAAACCTGCCCACATCAGGGCACGGGGCTGCCTCTGTCCCCTCCTGCCTCTGCCAGAGGAGGGCCGGCCAGGGACCAGGGAGCCAAAGTCCCAGCACGTAGTCCTGCTTCTGCCACGGGGGTGCTTTTAGCCATTTTCTGCCGGGAAACCTGCACGCTGGTCTTATGGACCTGGGAACGTCCACAGCTGTTCAACTGAGCGGCTGCGAGAAGGGCCCGCAGCCTCACTGAGTGATCCGGGTCCCTGGCTCCAAGGCGGGGGACTGCTGGCCAGGTGTGCACACGTCCAAGGGGCTGCACCCGGGCCTGCTAACCCTCTTCCCTCCGAGCTCCACCAACCTCTGCCCCTCCTCACAACAGAACATCTGCCTGAGGCACCTCGAGGCATATCCCGCCTCCCCAGCTTCCTTGTGGGGTGGGGGGCAAGTCCCAGCAGCATCCTCCCTGAACCCCTGGACACAGGCAAACGTTCAGAAGACAGCACCCTGCTGATGGGCTGGCTGTCCAACAAGGACACGAGGACACTGCTCAGGGGAGAAGGGGCCGCTGGACCCTGTGCCAACACCGAGGGGAGACAGAGCAGCTGAAGAGGGCGCAGGGCGGGGCCCTCCTGGAGGATGAAACTGGGCCTTCCTGGGGCCGGGGACAGGGCAGGCCAGGCCACACATCCCACAAATGGAGGATTACCGTGTGGTGCGTTATTAGTGGTTTGGCCAAAATCCAGACACAGGCTCCGAGAAAAGGGCAGATACAACACAACTTCAGTCAGGCCGTCAACAAAGGGGAGGATTACCCCGTCATGGACAGAACTGGAAATTATGTAGGGGTGGGGGAGGGTTCCTGTCAGGCTTCTGCGGAGTTCCTGCCCTTACTCTACCCTGAACGCGGGCCTGGAAGGCAGACAGGATCCTCTCTCCAGGGAGGCTAGTGCCTGGCACAGAAGCAGGAACGGGGGCCTCAGAAACACAGGTGGGCTGACCGAGGGGCCGGAGGGTCCCAGAGATTCCAGGAGGGGGCGGCTGTAGAGGGGCTGTCGCAGGGAGGCAGGGGGCAGACGTGGAAGGTCCGATTCCAACACTTGGCCTGACCGTCCAGCCCCGGCCCCCAAACCCAGCCACGCAACCAAGACCCACGCAAGCCCATGCCTTCGCCACGAAGGAAGACCCAACTTCTAACTGCCAGGGATGGCCCTACGGCAAGGAGGCTAAACCCGGGAACTTGGGAATCACACGACACAGGGGTCTGGTTTCTGAAGTGCTCCTGTCCTTGAGCCAACAGGCCTCCTGGCCAGCGGGCTATGTGCTGAGCGGTACCAGGCGGTCTTCCCAAAGAGCACGCTCTACAGCCTGGTGCCTTTAAGCAATGGCAGGCTGGCCCTGGTGCCGGGACAAACCCGCAGCTGTGAAGACCAACGCTGCCTATCCCGAAGAGCTCCAAGAAGGTAAGAGACAGGGAGCCAGCCCTCCGAGGCCAGAAAGCCAGGACACTCCAGAGCCAAGGCTGAATGCAGACACACCAGCCTCACATCGGGATCCCAGGCAGCCTCGTTAGAGCCTGAGACGTTGGTCAGTTCACACCTCTGAGGCGGCACGCGTCTGCGCACAGAAGCTGTGACGACCATCGCCATTAGGGTCACTGTCCCAGGGCAGGGCTCCGATCCCACAAGCAGACTCAGGTCGTCTGCTAATGCCGGAGCCAGTTAGAGCGATCCCGAGCAATGGGTGGCCTTAACCAGGTGAATCGGATGTTGGGCGAGAGATGGCTCCAAAGAGGGAGCTTCTGATGTAAAGCTGAGAATGTGCCTTCCTGAGACCCAGTCACCGCCGCAATGACATCCACATACAGCCACCATGGCCTCACTCCTAATACACCTGAGCACCTCACACACTTCATCCCATCCAGCCTAACCGCAGCCCTGACGTAAGGAAGACTCTAGCATTCCCCCACTTGATCCGCGAGGAAAGAGGCACAGAGAGGTTAACCAGCAAGCCCAATGCCACACAGCCACCAACACTGGAGCCCGCTGAGAAGCTCTGTTGGGCCCCTGGACAGAGCTTCCATCCACCAGGGTCAGAACAGTCAGAAAAGTGGGGGCTCCTGCGTGCCTGGCCCCTTTCTGCGCATAGACCCTGTGATACGGGGCTCCTACCGATCCCGTTTCATAGATGCGGAACCACAGCAGAGACTCGAGTGGCCCAGGCAGAGCCCAGGGCAGCTGGGGCTGGGGGTGGTCACACCAGACAGGCTTCAAAGGGGATGACTCTCCAGGCGGGGCGGGTCAGAGGGAATGCACTGGGCTGTAACCCAGACATCAGTCAGGAGACACAGATGGATTCCAGGACCTGGAGATACAGCCCGCAGCCCCCGGCAATGCGGAGTGCCGCGGAGCCAGAGGCACTTGCTCTAGAAGTTACCCTTCCCAGGCACCGCAGGCAGGAAACAGGCCTCCGGTGAAGACCCAGGCCCTGAACACAAACGGAGGGACAAAAGCCAAAAGGGAAAGGAGGGCCGGGCCCAGAGGCCTGGGTGGGCACGTGCCTCTAGGCTAGGCCAGCAAGCCGTTCGGGTGGTCCCAGAAGGACAAACGGGCCCTCCTCCTCCCGCCTCCCAGATTCCAAGCACCAAGGCCCACCTGCAAGGCTCCCACCAGCATCCTGCCCACTGTCCATCCAGCCCTGCCGCCCCACTGGGCTGTGCCCCGGCAGCCCCACCTGCCAGGGGCATGCCCCCGCCACTGAACCACTCCACCAAGACAGCAACGGCACAGGAAGGAGGGATGAAGACAACGGAGGCCACCAGAGATATGGCCCCAGGGAGGGGGCTCGGGGACACCAAAGACTAGCCTTTCCAGAAACACTATGCCAGAATCCAGCCTCCCCCACCCCACAGATGTCTCACCGAGGTCTGCGGCCAGGGGCTACTATGACAACCAGCCGGAGCAGCAGCAACAACACCCCATAATAATCACGGCTGCTAATTTATAACACATACCCCAGCTCCAACTGTTGGGATGACCTTGTGCATACACGTGGCACCAAATGTGCACAAGAGAGCGGCACCCTCGGCCCATCTGAGGCACTGCAGCTCAGAGCTGTGGAGACCAAGGCAGTGGTCAGGGGCGTCCCTGGGCAGAGAGGCTCGGGGGGGAGCAGGCTGGGGCCCCCACCTCCGGGAGAGTCGGACCCCATCGTGGCTGTTAGAATACCCTGCAGCCCCTCGGATTCTTTCCCTTCCCCCTACTTGCAGCAAGATTTATGATGCCGGGAACTCCTTGGAGAGAAAAGGTGAACGGGAAATTGAATCACAGCGCAGGGTAATTTGTGGCCTGTCCGGGGCCTGACGGATGTAGGTATTTCGGGCTGGCGGAGGCCTGGTTCCAACCCCATGACTGTGTTCGTGAGCCCAGCTCCCCCAGGCTGATTAGAACAACAGATGCCACCCACCCCCTCTGTCCTGCCTTCTGACACACGGGTCCCTGGGAGCGTCACACGTGCCCAGCCTTCAGCCCCTTTATCTTGGCCTGGAGCCACGAGAAGAGGGTGAGGGGACAGGGGTTAGGGGCACAGGCAACAGGACTAGAAACTGCTCGGCACGAGCACCCTACCCTCCCAAGGATGACTCCAGAAGCAAGAGGTCCAGAGCCTCCCCACACAGTGTCCCGTAGCCCGAACCCTAACCCAGCCCCTGGAAGTCTCTGGAAGTCAGCAGCATGGGTCAGATTCCCCACATCCCCTCCCAAGCCCACTGGCTCACCATCAGAGGGTGGTGGGCCCCGCAGAAACTGAAGGATGGGCTTCTGTGACCCCGGCCCCACCACAGCCAGCCTAGAGGTGCCCCGAGACCGCCGGTGAATGGCCACACTGTGGCCCTCCCTGGGAACGCCTCTGTTCCTGGGGGACAGCTGCACCTCCTTCAAAAACAAACTTTTTTCCAAGAAGTAACAGGAAAGTCCAAAGGCCGGAATGTTGGGGGTGTTCACACCACCACGGCCATCTCCTCCCCGCAGTTTGTCAGAGGGGCTGACGGCTGTGCCTTCGTCACCAGGATGCCACAGGACCTCCAATCAGCCACCGCACACCCCACCCCACGCCCATGCTCCACTGGGAAACCAGAGAGCCCCAAAAAGGTCAACAGGGTGGTGTCCCCTCGGCCCAGCTGTACATAGGATCCTAACTCCAATAGCTCCGTCCCCTCGGTCACCAGAGTCCAGCCATGATGGCCCTCATCCTGCTCACCCCTCCCCTCCCCTGCCAGACACTTCACGGATGCGTCCCTGCCAGCACTCACCAGGACATGAAGCCGTCCCTCCGCTGGTTCGGTGCTCGTTCATCTATCTCCCAACAAGCCCACTGTCTGTCTCGTTCCTGGAAGGATCCCAGGAGCAGGGAAATGGGCCCACCCCGACCAGGCTACTGGACCTCTGAGACCCCCGTCCCCGTGTGTGAGATGGGATGATGGTGACCTCAGAGCCAGGGCACCATGGTGACCGCGGGAGACACGACACGGAAAGGCCAAGGTTAGAGCCTGGTGCCAAAGGGGACAAGTAAAGCTGCTACCATTTCTGGGGGCACCCAGAGCCCAGGCAGAGCCGGCCACCACCCACACATCACTTCAGGTCTCCGGGAGCCCCCAGCGTCCCCAACCCAGCCCTGTTGTTGCCGCCGTCCAACATGTCCCCAGTGCTGTGCATCACCGTCCATCACCCAGAGCGACCCCCAGGAGTGCAGAGACAAGGGCAGAGGACGGGACACCCCAGGGGCTCCCTGCAGGTAAGGAGGCGTGGGAGGCCAAGACTCCATAAAGAGAGGGAGCGCCCAGGAACGGGCTCTGCCTGGCCCGTAGGCTGGCATCCCGATGGGCTGATGTGTGTGTTTCCACGAAGTTCATGCTGAAATCCTAACCCAGAGGGGATGGGCCTCTGGGAGGTGCTCCGGCCATGAGGACGGGGCCCCAGGCGTGGGATCGCGCTCTCATAAAAGAGGCTCCAGACGGCGCCCCAGCCCCGTCCGCCGTGCGGACACCGCGAGAAGGCACCGGCTACCACCGGGCAGCGGGCCCTCGCCCGAAGTCAACCGCGCTGGCACCTTGACCTCGGACTCCCAGCCTCCAGAGCTGTGAGCAACCCACTTCTGTCCCTCGCAAGCCCGCGGGCTGTGCTGTGCTGTCACTGCAGCCCAAAGGGACGAAGAAGGGGTGCCGCCTCCCCGGCCCCACCTCGGGGAAGTCTGTTCGGAGTGCCACTGCAGGTCACTTCGTGCTGCACGAGGAAGCGCAGGACCCTCAGCCATCACGGATGACGGCCCCGAAGCCTGAACACCAGGCCACCGGGGGGCGTCGGCCGACACAGTGTGCCAGCACCCGCGCAGGCCACCGCCTCAGGGTCAGTCGCCCCACATCTGGGCCTGTCTCCCCACAGAGGAGAGGGCTACGCAGGGCCTTGCTGGCAGCAGGTGGCCAGGGATGAGGCCGCGTGGACTGGCTGCTCTGGCTCCGAGGACGGGGCGCGGCAGGAGCTCCCGCTGATGCCGGCCCTGCCATCCTGGGGGGCACCCTGCTTCTCTTCCAGAGGTGGTCTGCCCCGTTACCAGCGGGCAGGTGTGCGGCTGCTGTTGTCGGGGCGGGCAACGGCAGCCTCCCAGGGGAACTCGGTTCTGACGCTCGCTGGCCCCCAAACGCACCACAGCCCCCACCCTAGACCCTCAGCACCCCCTGTGTCTCCCCCACAGACGGGTGCAGGGCGGAGACAGGGGAGCCCGAGCAGGGCCCACTGCACCTGCTGGTGATGGAGCAGGACCCCCTGAGTCTCTAAGCCCGAGATTTCTGCAAATACCTGCCTCGGACCCGACCTACAGAGGGTCTGGGGCTGCCACAAGCTCTCTGCAGCCGATACGCCCCAGGGTTTCTCCCAGATCCTGCCTTGCTGGAATGAGGCTCTCCTCATCCTGGTATCTGAAGGATGGATGGGGAGGGCCACATGTACGAGCTGTCACGTGGAACCCCAGATCTTGAACAGACACCGTCACTGAAAAAGGGCACCCCTGGCTGCCTGCTTTGTGCAGGGGTTAAATTCTCAGACAAATTCTCCGCGGAATACTGCTCTTTCTTCCTGGCCCTGGCTGTGCTCTGTGACTTCTCACCACCCTGTAGCCACAGCATTGGACTAGGGGGCCCTGCCCCCGGGGCGGCTCGACGAAGTGAAATTGCTCTGGGGATTTCTCTGTGTGCTCGGCCATAGAAACAGGCAGCTCTCGGCAGGAATCCTGCCTGGACCGGGGAGGCAGAGATGCCCACTGGGCCGCATCCCACCCACAGCTCATTTTCTCCCCACCAGGACCTGACGTACACCTGGCATGCTCTCCCTGCCCCTCTCTGGCCGACGCACAGAGAACCCTGCAAAGCTCCATCCAGACCCAGGGCAGTGGGGAGACAAAGCTGAAGGAGCCCCGGGAGGCTCACCTGTAGAGTGTGGGGGAGGGGAGCAGGATTGCAGGGAACAGGAGATGAGAGCCAGGAAAGGAGGCAGCCAGTGTGCCAAGCACAGGGTGGGGGCCTCGTCTACATGAAGTGATCTGGTGAGCCCTCAAGCCCGCCCCAAGGGCTGTACCAGCTGGCAGGCAGGGGTCAGTTGGCCTGCTGGCCCTACTGCTCCCAGCCCTGCGACCTGGGCACGTTCCTAAGCCCGATCCCACTTCCACTTCTGCAAAGCAGGATCAACGGAGGGCCTGCGTCAGGGGGATCTGGAAGGTAACAGGATCATGGGTCAGGTCCTCCCCCAGGGACGGGCCATGGAAGCCGCTCAGTGGGGTGCTGGCCATCCCGTGGGTCATCCCATTTTTACACCCAGAGCCCCCTGAGAAGTGGAGACCTGCCGAGGGCACTTAGCAAACAGCTTTAACTAGGGACAGGGAGGAAAGGCTTCCTGGAGGGTGGGTGGGGACTGCAGCCAGAGGGGGGCCCTTCGGATCTCACCCGGAATGGGGCCAGGTCCCAGCCTTTGCAGGGACGGTAGTGCCTCCTCCTTCCTGTTTAACTGGCACCACCCCAGGATCCGGCCTGTTCTGCCCAAGTTCCCTGACTCAGGAGCCGTGGGGTGGGGCCCGCTTCCTGACCCACGGCCAGCACTCCGGGATTAGGATACTCAGCGGGCATTAGTCGGCCAAGCCTGCAAGGGGAGTGGCGAAGAGCTCAGGAGGCGCGGAGGCCCTGTGACTCAGGACCACGGATCCTGGGCCCCTCTCTGCTATCAGGGCCCCACTGTTCAGCACGCAGGGCCCCAGCCGATCCTTTCCATCATGGGGGTGCCCACCCGTGCAGGGCTCAGCAGGCCCAGCACCTAGTAATCACTCAGTAGACTCAAAGCACTACAAAAATGCACGCTGGCAACATTAAAGGATCATTCACAACCGTTTGTACAGCAGGCTTTCTTCCCCTTAAATTGGACAACAACGTGGCAGACCCGCCTGCTGCAGACCCTCTGAGCCAGGCTCCACACACAGCAAATATCGAAGCTCCGGGCCCTGCAGCGGGCTGCCAGGGCCGTGCAGAAGAGATCGCCCCACTCCAGGCTTTCCCTGGCCCTGCCTTGACTGGCCCGGACATTCACAGGCCTTCAGGGATAACACGGAACCAATGGGAAGGCAGCTTCTAGAACAAGGAGCCCACACTGTGGGACACCCAGGACGGATGGTCAGCATGCTGCCCCACGGGCTGACCCTCACAGACAGTGTGTGTTTCACGGCTGCTGGCCAGGGGGCCGGGGTGGACATCAGGAATGTGAGGCACCCTCTGGGCCAAATCAGATACCTGTGAGCAGAGACGATCCCCTCCAACTCCCAGCTTCATCCCCGCCCACCTCACAGGCCTCCCCTGTCCACGTGCCTCCCCTGGGGATGGCTAGACGGATGCTCACATCTCCCTCCGTTCCCCCCCACAGACACCACAATCCCACAAAGGGGGCCGAGGGCACATCGAAGGGGCTTGAAGGATCACGAAGTCAAGCTGTGATATTTGGTGGGGATTCCTAGCTGCCTTGATAAAAATCAGAGTGTGGCTATTAGGCTTCCCCACTGAGCACATCTAAAACCCAGGGCCAGCAGCTCCAAGACAGCAAACAGAGTCCCAGGGTCACTGCAAGTCAGGTGAGCCGGCCAGACAGCACACAGCATCCCTTCCTGCTCTGAACAAGACCAAGCTAGCCTAGGAGAAGGAGCCCCCGGGAGGCTCACCCGCACCTCTGCCTGGTGACACTCGGTCCCTGGGACAGGATGGCATCGTCCACACACATGCCACGAACCCCCCCGTGGGACTTGCCTCTCTGGCCCAACAGCCTCACGTCGAAGAACCTGTGAGATCCAGGAGTATTAAAATGAAGCCGGGTCCACACCCACATGGGCTGCCAGGACGGGGGTGCGACGGTTACCAAGTCTGCCTGCAGCTCTCCTGGAACCTCCTATCCACCCCACCCCGTTCCCACCCAACCTGATGAGGTTCCGACGAGGGCCGCCTGCAAAGCACTAGACATTTATTTGCATGGCCTCTTCCGGGTTTACAACACACTGGGGACTCAGGGGTGGGGACCCTGTCAGTCACTCTGTAGGCAATCAAGGCTCAGAGAGGGCAGGCCACATGCCCAAGGTAACACAGCAAGTCAGCAACTCTTCCCGTGCCACCTTCCCCACCCCACCACCCCAGATGCCTTCGTCAAAGCACCTCCCCCCACCCACGGACACGCTCTCCTACCCCAGCCAGGCCGCCTGGACACACAGGGGGCACCAAGGACCGGATGCCCCAAGGACTCCACTCCCCGATCAGCCCTGTGGCTGGAGGCCTCCCGTGTCAGAGGAAGATGTCGGCCGGGGAAGCAGCTGCCCCTGCACTCAGCTGAGCTGGAACAGACCTCCTGAGGAACAACACTCCCAGCCCGTCTCCTGTGCAGTTGCAAGTTTGCATCTTGCTGGCCACTCCTGCACAGGGCACTCGACAAACGTGACGAATACACAACAGCATCACCACCATCTGAGAACCTACTGTGTGCAGCAGAGCCCCATCTGCACGGCATCGCCTGAGCTTCCCTAAGCCCACCTGACCGCCGAGCAGACTAAGGCTACCCTCCCGGAGCGCGGGTGGCAGGAGCAGAAGGCCCCCTGGCCTCCCCCGCACACCCCCAGGGCACTTCCTACTCTACTGGCCAAGCAGTCTGGGCCTGGGCCCCAGGGACACCGCCGTGAGGATGCTGCCCTCCACGGTGGGCGCCCACACCCTCCATGTCTCCACCTTGTTGGTCCAGCATCCCCCCTGCCCCCCGCCCCGGCACCATCTCACGGGGGAAACACACACGCTGGAACCCAGGCGCGGCTCAGGGCTCAGGGCACCCTGGGCAGGACCTGCACAGCTCTCTCCCTGCTCCGCGCCTCCGTTTCCTCACCTACAATGAGGCTCTGTAAGCACTAGAGAGGAAGGGACTGCATGTTCTCGGTGCCGCTCCCAACACCTGCCTGGGCACTGGGCGGGGGGTCGCCCTCCACACACTCGGTGGGAACTGTGGACAGAGGGGGGGCACCGTGAACACCACATCACCTAGAACCTTCCGTGGGTACAGTCATAGCGCCTGGCGGGGAAAGAGCTTAGGGAAGTCGGCTCTGCTCTGGGGAGGAGCGGAGGGAAGCAGCGTTGATATGAAAAGAAATGAAATTGTCCTCTCTCCCAATTACCCGTGCTAAATGCCACGCCGCACGAGCAGCCCAGCGGTGGTGAGCGGTCCGCTGAAGGGCGAAGCAAAAATAGAAGTCGTGGGGAGAGAGGCTTCTAAGCCAGGGAATGCGGCCAAAGGGAGTGGGTCCAGGCTGCGGAGACACCCACACACACACACACACACACACTCACGCAGACACGCTCTCACACGCAGACCTGCTTGCACACTCCCGCAGACGTGCTCACACACTCGTGTAGACACACTAATACACACACGTAGATACGCTCACACTCATGCAGACATACTTACGTAGAAAATCACACAGAGCCATGTTTACACACTCGTGTAGACACATATGCTTACACAGCCATGCAGACATACTCTCACACTTGTGAGGATATATTCTTACACACAGACACACTCACACTCATAAAGATATGCACTTACTCATGTAGACATGCTCTCACTGTGCAGACATACTGACACACTCATGTAGACACGCTCACACACATATACTCATATAGACATACGCACTCTCTTCACACTCATACACTTAGTCATGTGGACACGCTCATACATACATGCTCACGCAGACATGCTCTCACACTCTCACAAAGACACACACGTATGCATATACTTACACACTCATGCAGACACTGACACGCACGTAAACACACACACACACACACACACACACACACCCTGCCCCACCCCTCGTCTTCCCCAAGCCAACCTCCTCAGCTCCCCTATCACCCAAGGACCCTTTCCTCGTTCCTGCCCCATGCCGGGCACTGGGCACAGGGAAGGCCGGAGAGGAGCTGGGGCCCTGCTCTCGGGGAGCCTGGTCAAGGAGGACACTGAGAGAGGCCACGCACCTCTCCCCTCAGCTTCCTGTGTCGTTGTTGGCAGCTCGACTCATCTGAGAAGCTGGTGGCTGACTCCACGGCTGAGGAGAACCAGGGCTTGGGACAGGCAGGGGAGCCCCTCACCCCAGGCTCCTGCCACCTCACCCCACAGGGCCCACAGGGCACCCACGAAGTGTTCCCGACATCCAGGGGCAGCAAGCCAGCCCCTGTATCCTCTGAGCCTTCCCAGAACCTAGCCCCAAACGGCCCAGGCAAGACATAGGATGGTGTCAACCCAAAAGGCAAGGATGTGGGTTTGGGATCACTGAAGGCAGGCCAAGGTGGGACAGAGGTTGACTGCCGGGTGACTCTCGGGCCCTGCCCACTCCCCACCCCACTGAGGGGCCGTGAGTACAGGGAGCGGGGGAGAGCCTCACACACCAGCCTCCACCTGCCGTCCCCTCTCCTGACTTCCCCTCTCCTGACGTCACCATCTTCATCTCACTAATGAAGACCTTGAGGCATGGAGGGCTGTCCGGCTGTCTGCGGCGAAGTGGCCTGAGGCCGGACCCCCCAATGCACCTAGGGTGAGTTACTGGGGTGGGCCCACCCCCTCCCCTCATCTCTTGGCCTCACATTCTGGGGCCGCCACTGGAGAGCCACACTTCCAGGAACTCGGCCATCAGGGTGGCCAGAGGCACTGGGTCGGGAACCAGCAGGCCCAGCCCCCTGGGTCCCCTGCACTGACCCAGGAATCCAAGGCAGAGACCCGTGTTGAAATGGTCACAGCCCAGATAGAGTGAAATACATCTCAAAAGATCCATACTGAGCACGGAGGGTGAAGGCAAGAGGGACCATTTGGACATTGGGGGAGGGGAAATGTGAAAGGAGGGATAGGATTTCAGCCAGAGCTGGAAAACAAGCAGGATTTTCCAGGGGAGGGGAGAGCAGCAAAGAAGGGTGAGGGAACTGGAGGTCGGGAAGAAGACAGCCAGGGCCAGGCCAAGCCCAGGGTGGGGAAATGCCTGGACAGTATTCAGGGACTGCTACTGGCCTGGGGTCCCAGAAGCTTCAGGAAGAGATGGGAGAGGGTGTGGAAAAGGAGTCCGGGTCAGAGCCCAGAGCGCCTCCGAGGAGCTGGAACTCAATGCTGAGTAGAGTGTCCCTGCAGGGTTGGGGGTGGGGCAGGGGCTATGTTTCAAGAGGAATATTCCAGAAGGGCAGAATGAGGGCTAGAGGGGTCCATCCTGGAGATAGGGAGGCCAGCTAGGAGGCTGGCTCCAGGGACCTGGGGCAGAGGGTGGGCGTGGGAGGGTGAAACCCCAGCACCAAGATAGACAGAGAAAGGCAAGTGAGCCCGACAACCAAGAGACCCACAGTCACACTGCACGGTCCGCATACGCCACTGTGCTCGGCGGGGTGAAGACCTGGGCAAGGTGGGCTACACCGAGCCCTGTGACCAGGCCACCCATCATGCCACGCCAAGCTGGTCTGGACCCCGCCTGCAAAGCCCCAGAGTCCGCCCCAGAAGTTACACGCCAAGCCCCATGTCATGGGAGGGAGCTGCCAGCCAGATCAGACCACGGCACCTCCGGCCCGGGGTCTGGCCTCAATCCGGTCTTCCCCTCCTTCAGAGCACGTTCGTGGCCACGCCACTGGTGGGCAGAAATCCAACGACCCTGGAGCGCCTGGGTGGCACAGCGGTTAAGCGTCTGCCTTCGGCTCAGGGCGTGATCCCGGCGTTCTGGGATCGAGCCCCACATCAGGCTCCTCTGCTAGGACCCTGCTTCTTCCTCTCCCACTCCCCCTGCTTGTGTTCCCTCTCTCGCTGGCTGTCTCTATCTCTGTCAAATAAATAAATAAAATCTTAAAAAAAAAAGAAGAAAGAAATCCAACGACCCGCCCAGTGGGTCTGCCTGCCCTGGCCCAGGGCATCCACTGACCCTGCCCAGACGGCCCCAACAATTGTGCCTTTTGTTTCGTGGTCCCCATTGTGTTCAATTCTCTCGCCTGCCTGCACCAGAGCCAAAGGAGGATTTCCAGAGGGATTTCTCAATGGGCTTGCAGAGAAACATCCTGTCGGCGGGACCTGCTGTTCACGGCCTGGGCCCGAAAGGCCACAAAGGGGTGGGGTCAACGACCCCTTGGAAATGGCCCCAGACTGGAGTAGCTGTTCTAAACCAAGCAATCTCTGGGCTGCGCGGTGGTACACAGGAGCTTGTCAGAGACCAGGCTGCTCAGTCTCCGAGTCTTAAAACCCGTGGTCCTAACCGTTACTCCGTCCTGGCAAGTGACTGCCCTTGGCAAACAAAACATCATTTGTTTCTCTCCATAGGCTGTGAAGGACATCTGAGTGCACCCGGTCTCCCCGGGGGAAACTGAGGCTCACGGAGGTGATGGGACTCACCCAAGATCAGGGGGCCCGTGTGGGCAGAGCCCTGCGCTAACCTCCTCCTCCACCCTGCCCCACCCCTCTGCCACACTCTGCGCCCGTGTGACCTGACCCAGTCTGTCACAGACACATACCCTTGTGTTCACACAAGTTCAGCTGTCCCAGGCGATGCCCTTCCAGGGGGGCACCAGGGGGCTACTGAGGGAGGCTTGTGTGCCTCCAAAGCTGTCCCCTCCTCACATGGAAGGCTGCGCCAGACCCGCCCCTAAGACCGCCCTGTCAGGACAGGTCATCACGACCTAAGATGCAGCACAGCAGCCCTTGGGAAGCTCCCCTGGCAGGGGGCCGGGGCAGGGACCGCTCGTGAACGCGCCGGAAGGAGCAGGCGAAGACGTGTTCAGAGAACAGTCAATGATGCCATAAGATATTCTCTAAAGCTCATGAAAAAAAGGTGAGATTACCCACTGCAGGGATATTATGTGGCAAATTGTTTTTTAAAAAGGTGTCTTGGGGTGCCTGAGTGGCTCGGTCGGTGAGGCGTCTGCCTTCGGCTCAGGTCATGATCCCAGGGTCCTGGGATGGAGCCCCGCATCGGGCTCCCGGCTCAACGGGGAGTCTGCTTCTCCCTCTCCCGTTGCCCCTCCTCCCCCCCCACTTCTGTCTCTGTCGAATAAATAAAATCTTTAAAAAACTTTTTTTTTAAAGTGTGCCTTGGATAGGATGCTGAATAGAAGGAGGACATCAGGGCAAAGCTAAGGAACCCTGAGTGAAACGTGGATTCCCGTTAACACTAACGTGTCAGTATCGGTTCATTCATTGCAACAAAGGTGCAGGATGCTCACAGCAGAAGACTGCGGGCAGGCTTTATGGAACCCGTCTATCTTCTCAAGGATTCCGTAAATCTAAAAATAGCTCCGAAGAGCAAAGTTTATTTTTAAAAGAGCAAGATAACTCTATACATGCAATAAAATCTGATAAAACTCGACACATGAGACACGCAGGGTAAACTCAGAGCAGGTGAAAGCGGTTATCATCTGAGTTAGGACCCGTGTCTCGTCATCATGCTGCGCCCATGTCCCTGTCCCGTTTCCGTCACACACTCAGATGTCCCCACTGGGGGACGCGGGGCAAAGGGTACACAGGAGCCCTCGCTACCACTTCTGCAACTTCTTGAGAGGCTGTAATGACTTCAAAATAAAAAGCTAAAGAGAAGTGTGTCTGGAGCTCCCTTCGGACCCAGCGTTTCCTGATCTAGGAACAGAGCGAAACGCTAACATCAGTTCTCTCCGGAGAGGAGGATTACAGATGATTTTTAAATTTCAACTTTCAGACTCGCAATGTCTTCCAAGCTGTCCACAATGAGCAATGGATTGTTTAGGGGAGAAGGACAGTCTGCATCTCTACCAGGGGTAAATCACGGGGGGCGGCAGGGTTGGAGCCTGCAGCCTGGAAGGACCAGGTGAGCGAGCAGCTGCAGGAGTGCCCCCCGCCCCCACCGGGCAGATGTTTGTCGGGAGAGACGCCCGGAGCACAAGCGTCCTCGCCCTGCCTCCCACCCCCGGTGGGGTTCACACATCAGCAGACAGTCCGGCCTCGTGGAGCCCCTGTCGGGGGATCCGGGATCAATCAGCGGCACTGTGCATCTCAGATCAAACCAAAGGCAGAGACAACACCTGGGGTGCGTGACGCGCCAGGAGCAATCGTCATGTGGCAAAAGTAAATCCTGCCTGGCTCCAGAGCCAAGAAATTCCAGAGCGAGTGTCCCGCCGGCGCTCAACTCTGAAGTCCACGCAACCGCCCCACTGCCCACAGTGAGGAGACAGGTCGTACCAGAAACTAGAACGTCCCAATCGTCTCTCGAACGCGCCCATTTCAGCAGCCCGTCCTCCCGGGGAAAGCGAGGAAACATGCCAATTACCGATACTACCCCCGCTGGCCACAGCCCAGTGGTTCACAGAGGCCGCCTGCGGGCTGAGGTCCAAGGTGACTATTTTTCTAAGTTCGCTATAATAAATGGGTCATAATTTGGGAAGAAGGAAAGTTACAGATGGGAAAATGCTACTTGCACACAGAGAGGCAGCCCGGGGTCATGGTGTGGAATGAGTCCAATCCCAGCTCTGCCCCTTTCTGCACTGGACCCCGGGCTGCTTCAGCCGGCTGTCCCTCAGTTTCTTCTTCTAGTCACAGCAGAAACCTAAGTGCCCTGGCTTCCTGGGGATTGAGTGAGTGACTGTGTTGAAGGCACTGAGTACCCGTTAGCTGCTGCTGCCACTGTGTCTTCAGGCCTCAGGGGTCATCTTCATCTGCCCGTGGACAGAACACACGAGTCACCCCATCTCACAGAGGCGGGAAGCTGAGGCACGGGGGTTTGCCTCATCTAGGATCGCAATGGTGGACCCATGACCAGAGCTCAGGCATGAAGACCCTTCCTCAGGACCCACTCAGGTGCTGGCCAGGTAACCGAATCATCACCTCACCTGGGACCACTGGCAAATGGGACTTCGCCAAACACAGCAAGATGTGGACCTCAGGCCTGATGGAGGACTCATACCCCCCTAGCCCCGCACTATCAGAAGGATACAAGCTAGGGACAGGAGTAAAGGGTGCTGGGGCATGTTATTGCCCTACTATGGTCACTCCCTTCCAGACCTTCTTCCCCCTCATCCTCTATGACTCATGACCAAAAACAGCTTCAGTGCGGGATGTTAATGGTCAGAACTAAGTCCCATTCAAGGCCTCTGATGGAGACTGTTTTTGTTAGTTTCCTTTGTGTTAGAAAGAAAAAAAAAACTGGATTTACTCTGACCCTCAGGGGTCCATAACCCAAGGGTCTGCTTCACAGGTGACAAAGTAGAGCCAGGGAGGGGAGAGGGGAGGAGAGGGAGGAAGGGAGGGCCCATACCCTCTGAGTGCCTCAACAAATCAGACTGCCATTCACCACTCCCTTGAGGGTCTCTGCAACCAAACTGCACCAGTTGCGGGCCTGGCGCCGTGGGGAGCCACTGGCCGGGGTGCACCTTGCTTGGTGGGAGGTGGTCTTGGCCGAGCAGGTGCACCTGCCCCAGAACTACCCCTCCGTGTGGCCTAAGGATCTCCCTGCCCATCCCCATTTCCCTGCCATTGCGGGGGGCTGACCCCACCTCCCCCGAAAGCTCACGCCCAGGTGCAGAAGGACATGGCAGCAGGCGGTCACTCCAGCCTGAAGTCCCACACCTTAGGCTGTCTCAGAAAATAAGCAGAACCACATTACACTCGTGGCGAGCCTCGGCTTCCTCGTCTGCAGGGAGAGCCCAGAGAGCCCAGTCCAGCACCCCTTCCATCTCCCCCCGGCCCTCCCCGCTCACCTGGCCACCCCTCACCTGAAGCCTCCCTGTACACCCTGAGGCCACCCAGGCTTCCTAGCTGCATTTGCCCATGGGGACCCTCCTTCCTCCTGCTTCTCCCAGCTGACCATCAGCAAACACCAAGGGGCAAACAGGGATGAGGCTGGGGAGACAGGCATCTCAGATACAGGACTCCTCCCTGCCCCCCAGAGCCAGCCCGCCCACCCCGCTGGTCCCAGGATGCAGAAAACACCAGCCAGCTTGGGAGTAAATTAGCACCTTTGAAAGTCAAACGTCCTTGGCCGGTCAGCCAGGCGCCCAGATCACCTCCTCCTCACTCCTGGGCCTCCCTTGGACGCTCCCAAGCCTGCCATTTTCATTAAGGCAAACAAGACACCAATACATGTATATTCAGCCAGAGACAAGGGAGCCTGCAGACCTATTCAAAAGTCACCAGAGGCCTGGTCTGTAGGAGTAGGGAGGAGGGATCAAGGTTGCAACTGCAAAGAAGAAATTTAGAAGACTTTCCCATTTTTATTCTATTTCTGCTGGCAATGGCTGCTGTACCCGGCAGCCTGGGGGACGCAGCACATGAGACCTAAGAGAGGACAGGCTGGGAAAGAGAAGCCCTGGTGGGTGGGATGGGGGAGGGCGGCAAATGATCCCGCCTGGCTGCTGCCTCCTGATTCTGGGTCAGATCGTTCCCCCACCCAGGCAAGCACTTGCACGGTGAGGGCCTGAGGTTAGAAACTGGGCCGCTGTGGGTCCTGAAAACTCCCGGGCAGCAGGTGTATTGGGGGTGGAAAAAAAGAAAAGAGAAAAAAAAAAACCTACAACCAAAGTGATACTGGCTTGGCCTCACAGGAAGGGGCCTGGCTGGAAGCAGCCTCATGGACGAGGCTGATGCCAAGTGATAGCCCAGGCATCTAGAACTTTACCAAGTCGTTCCAGGGTCTCTGAGTCGCTGAAGAACCGGTCCAACGGCCTCATGTCATGGACAGGTAAACTGAGGCTCTGGGAAAATGGGTAGAAATCAAGGCAGAAAGGAAACAAGGAGAGAGAAGTCCAGGAAGCAAAGGTGTACACAAAAACATCAGCACAACCCTCAAACCCTCACAGAAACACAAACCACTTCGGGGAGGAGGCGCGAAAGTGGCCAGAGGGTGGCCAGGGGTGGGCACAGAGCTTGTCATCCAAACCTGCCAGACCACAGGCACCGGCCAAGACTGTCGGGTGTCCAGGATGCCCAGTGAGCTAGGGAAGAAGCCCTGTACACTTCACCTCTGCCTCTGTCCTGCGGGGAGTTTCCTGACCGGGAGCATGCATTAAGTTTATCTATTCTGGTTTTTTTAAAGGCTTTGGGGAGGAACCTCACTATCCCTCCTACCGTGGTTGCTGGCCTTTCCTGGGCCATGGCGCACTCTGGAGCTCCCGTAAGAGCTAGGGGGTGATGCCCCAGGAAAAATGCATGAGTCCCCAGTCATTTCGGGGACCCAGGGGTTTGCTGAACCTTGTCACAGCTGCTGGTGAGTGCACCGGCTGACAGGTCAGCACAGGGGGGAGGGCAAAGCTGACCCTGAAGGCAGCGGGGACAGCTAAGGGGCCAGGAAAGGCACCGAGCTGGCCCAGGCATCTCCCTCCTAACATACAGCCCCAGGCCAGGAGGTTCCAGTGCCCCCACTTGTGCCAAAGAGTTGGAGGACTGAAGGGCAGAGCCGGGGGGCTGGCTGCTCCCCTCTCTGCCCTCCCTCACGCTCAGACTTTGGGTTGCACCAAAAACAAGGGGTCTTTTCATCGGCATTTCCCACAGCACGTCAGCGCTACACACTGGGGAGCAGATCTCGCTGCCCACAGCCAGGCTGGCACTCACAGGAACGAGGTCTTAACTCTGCAGAAGGGGATTAAGGACTCTGCAGGGGGGGAAAGGCTGGATGAAAGCAGCGCCAGGCTCAGACCACCCTGGGGGGGGGGGGGGGGACCTGGGCGGCGGGAGGGCAGGGAGCATCCCCAGGGCATCTGGGTCACAGTCAGGGAGCCGCCCTCTGCCCCTGGTCAGCAGGAGGAATTCTGAGGAAGGGCAGCAGAGGCGGGCTCATAGGAAATGCCCTCAGGGTGAGGCAAGGGAGCAGCAGCAGGAGAATGTCCCCCTCCTAGGTTGTAGGAGGAACCTTCAGGGCATGACATCAAGGCTCCTCCACCCACCGTACCTCCCACCACCAGCGACACTGTCTGCATTCCCGGAGCAAGACGGTTTAATAGCGGCTCTCCTCTTTAATAGCGGACCCCCCCTCCCCCCGCCCTCAAGGTCATTGAAGCCAGAACATCAACCCCTCCTCTCGGGCTCTCGCAGGGGACAGGGGAGAGCGCTCCATCCCACTGTGATCTCACCAATATCCCCCTGACCACACCCTCCTACACACACACACACACACACACACACACACCCCCAGAGGGCTCAGTGGCAAGGACACAAGAAGACACAGCGAGCCAAGCGGCCAAGCCCAGAGCCCCAGGTGTGGCACAGATGGTCACATCCGGCCCACAGCTGGACACAGGAAGCTCGTGTAAACCCAAGAGTCGAGGGGGTGAGGCTGCCTGCTACCTGCCACAGTCACAGCCGTGGGAATCCACCGCTCACGAGGCAGAAGGGGAGGCGCGCCTGGGTGGTTCACCCGATTGAGCATCTGACTCTTGATTTGGGCTCAGGTCAAGATCTCCACGCTCGGAGGGAAGCCTACTTGAGATGCTCTCTCTCCCTCTGCCCCTCCCCCTGCTCACATGCTCACTAAATTAATTAATTAATTAATTAAAATCTTAAATTAAAAAAAAGGCAGGAGGGGAGCCATGCTCAAATTTGGTAACTACTGGGCCAGGGTGGGTGTGGAGCCTCTCCAGAATGCTTCCCACTTAGAGGAGAGGGGGAGGAGGGAGCACTGGCTGGCCTGTGTCCATTCCCCTGCCCCGCCCCACCCCACCCCACTCTACTGTTTTAAAAGCCATTTTCTTTGTTTTCTGATTCTGCAGGCCTCTTGGCCTCATTTGGAGGATAAGGAGCTGGTGGCTGCGCTCTACAGGGGAGACTTCAAGAGCCTCCTGGAGCCCGAGCCGTGTGGCCTTTCTGGGCTTGGCTTTCCAGTGCATACACGGGGACCCTCATACAAGGCCCCCACCAGCAGAAGTGGCATGTGGCTGCAGGGCGACCACCAAGAGCCTGGCTCGAGGCTTCCAAGTGGAAAAGAGCAGCCGGTCACACATCCCGTGACTGTCCACCTCCAGGGGCTGACCCACGCCTCAAAGGAAGCGTGGGACTTTGGTGGTGGTGGGAGGGAGGAAGGATCAGCCCTAAAGGCCTGCTGTATGCCTGAAGCCCGCGGGAGGGGACGGGAGGAGGCCCTGACCCCACGCTCAAGCACCAGAGCTTCCTCCTGGGGACAAGTGAAAGTCGCACAACCCAGCAAGGAGTTACCTGGATCAGCACTGCCCAACAGAACTCTCCAGAATGACAGAAATACCCCATCTGTGCTCTGTGAATGGGTGGAAGCACTTGCAAGGGGGCTGGTGTGACTCAGAAACTGAAACTTTCCGTGTTACTTTATCTTAACTAAATGGAATTGAAGCAGCCACTCTGGCTCATGGATGGCTGAAGGCTGCAGCCTCGAAACCTCGATGCAGGGTGCCCCCCAGTGAGGCAGAGGCTATGGGCGCACAGGTGAGAGAGGAAAGGACCCAAATTCAAAGAACAGAGTGGACAGGATGGTGACCAGTAGGCCACTGGAAGCCTGGGCTCAAGGTCAGCAGCAACAAGTGAGAGAGACTGGGGGCTCAGCACAGGGCAGGAGGGGTCAGATAGAGAGCCAGAAACTCTGGAGAAGACGGGAGTAACCAGCAGACCGCCCTGCTCTAGAAGACAAGCCCAGAGTGGGCATCAAATACCACTCAGAGGTCAGGACAAGAAGCCACTGAACCTGTCCCAGGCCAGGCCAGCCCAGGACCAAGAAGCAACGGGGTGGGAAGGAGGCAGACTGGCCTGGGGATGGGGGGGGGGGGGCAGGAGGACAGAAGGGAGAGGATTTTGTTTACTGCTTTGGACAAGGAAACATGAGCCTGTTTGCAGGAGAAGGAGCACAAGAGGAAGGAGACAATGGTGCAGGGAGGTCCCACAGGAGGGGCTGGGAAAGGAGGGAGAGGGGAGGGAGCCCTCCCTGCCAGCCAGGACAGAAGACAAGGAGAGATGGAGAAACTCGCTGCTTCGTTTTCGGTCCAGGTATAAAAGTGGTGCATGTGCACTCCAGAAAACATGGAAAACATGGAAAACACAGAAAAAGGAGAAAGGGCAGGCTGGGAGCTTCCCATTGTCCCACCAGCTCCAAGGGACATCGGGCAGCGGGGAAATGGAGCCTTCTGAGAGCCCTGGCTCGGGCAGTGTGGCCGGAACCCACCACAAAGGACCACTCCCAGAGCGGGCTCATTAGGCAGAGGAGCCGGTGTCGCGCTCGCTCGGGGACAGGCGGGCACATTCAGGGCCCGCACACAATCGGGCCCTTGTGGGGGGCGGGGGGCGGGTGCTCCGGGAGCCTCTGATTCCAAGACAAGAGCGTGCCTCCTTACTGCCTTACAACCCGGGAGACGGGAGACAGGAGACGGAAAGACTGATTTGGGAAGACAAAGAGACGCTTCCCCTGACAGTGGATGGGCTATTTTTGGAAATGGGTCGACTCTTCTCGATAGCTGCCGTCTCGATGCCACCGGCCTTGCCTGCATCTGTCCCCTCGAATGTAGCCTGAAAAGGCCCCCACCCCGTCTGGGGCGCGCCAGCACCCCGCAATGGGGGTGGGGAAGGCAGCGCCTGGCAGTGTGACAGCGGCCAGGGTGTGCAGGAGGTGGGAGCAAGCCAGGAGGGGATCCAGGGCCGAGCTAGGTACTCAGGAAATGCTCAACCCCATTCAAAGCCTGCTTTCCACTCCTGCCAGGCAGCCCCCCTGGGCGTCCACGCAGCAAAGGTTAGCAAGGGGAAACACAAACGGGCCCCTTTCTCCCTTACAGCTAACAGGAGCTGACACCAGCCTCAGCCTCCCCCCCCCCCCCACACCGGGCTCTGAGATGCCCCAGCGCGGGACGGTGTCCACCTCCTGCCCACCTGCTGACGGCCCGTCTTAAGCTTGGGCGGCCACAGCAGGCCCAGTGGCTTTCTCCTGAGCTCCCCACCGTGGCTCCGGCAGAAACCCCAGGGAGCCTCTACAACCACTGAAGCCTCCAGAACCAACTGAGCCCATCCCTGGGGGCCCATCCAGGCACTGGCATTGTCTAAAGTTCCCCAAGTGGTTCCTAATATGCAGCCGTGGTTAGGAACCACCGGTAAACACAAGTGTGTCTTTTGCAGTAACTGCGAAGGAAACAGGCCAGAGGGATCACGCAAGCCCCACCCGCGGTGGGGAGGCTGGATTTTTTTTTCTAAAGGAACTGAAGGCCATTTGGCACCAAATGGAGCAAATGGGAAAAAAGGGGGGGGCGGTGGCCAAAGTAGGTTGACCACTGTCAGGTTTAAAGCAACAAGAGGGAGCACCTCGGGCCGTGCCTCCCACCTCCCCGTTCCTCTCCCCGACATACACCGAGCACCTACTGCATGCCAGGAAGACTGCCCAGAGCAGCCTATGAACCAGGCAGACAGCACGACGCACAGGAACCTCAAGTCCAAGACAGGCGGCTCTGTCCCGGGCAGACCCCACACGGAGGCACCGGAAGCCCGCACACTCTCCAAGCGCCAAACCCGTTACGTAGTCCCATAAGAGCAGATCAGATGGCAGAGGTCGGTAATTCCATCAGCCCTTCACCAGACAGGCTGGCCGGCCAGCAGCCTCAGCCAGCGCTGGACAGGTCACCTCCATCACCCCAGAAGCTCAAGTGGGAGACCTGCCCCAAGCTGAGGACTAACCACTGGGCAAGACACAAAACCACAAATATGACAGAAGAGAGGCAGGAGGGCAGGGCGGGAGGCTCTTCCCTTGCAGCTCTGTGCGTCATAGGAACTCTGCGTCAAGGGGCCAGACAAGGCTAGGGTCTCTGGGAGCCCAGGCCCAGCCCACTCAAGCTCCCCATCTTACGGACGAGAACAGGAGGGCCCAGAGAGAGGAAGGCACTTGCACATGGTGGGGTCAGGAGTGAGCTGAACCACTGGTTCCCTGTTGTCTAACAACACAACAGCACCGGGCAGCACACTGTGCCCCCAAACCCCCAAATGTGGGGAGGGCATCAGCTGCCAGGGCCAGTGGCAGGGCCAGCAGATAACCCGGGGGGCCCTGGGGAGTAAACAAGGGTCTGTTTCCCTTCCTTCTGGCTTCCCCATCAACCAGAGGCCTTTGCCCTTTGCCATTAGTTATTTCCTGCACTCAGAGATGCACGTTACAACGTGGGGCGCCTCTCAGACTCCATGCGTGTGCGTTTACTGCAGGGTCTTCCCCTCCCAGCAGGAGCTGTTGTTCACTGCCCAGGGCATCTGCGACTGATGGTATCTCCGGGTGGAGGAAATGCCGTGCCTGGGAAAGCCGGAAACCCCTGAGCAAAGTGCCCGGAGTCCTCAGGCACTGGCGGAGAGCTGAAAGGGAAGGGGACCCGCCCCGGGCTCCGCCACACAGGAGCTGGAGCCCTCCCTGGTCGCCCTGCCAGCACGCTCAGTCCATCGTCGACCTCTGAGCTCGTGTGACCAGGGCACTGGTCCTCTCGACTCACAGCCTTGGTACAAAGGGACAGGTTCCAAAAATGTCTTTGATGGGCACCAAATGTGCCTGGCATGGTGCTAGGGGCTTCCTGGCTCCCACCGCAGGGAAAAGTCCTGCTGGACCCCACTGGGATCCCAGCTTTGCTGAGGAAAAGGCTCAGAGCAGTGAGGCAAGTCACACCAGGTCATGTGGGGGTGGGGGTGAGGGTGGGGCCAGGAGCCCCAGTCCACGAGACCCTGGAACCTTCCCGTCACACGTGCCCAGGTGGCCCTCTCTGCCTGGCATGATTATTTGTCACGCCCTTTTCAATCCCACAAGGCCCCTGCTTTGGCTTTCAACCTCTCGGGGTGCTAGGAGCTAGGAGGGGGTGGCTAAACTCAGGAGCCGAGATGAGCCTCAGAGGCACAGGATTGTACAGGCAGAACAGACCAGGGAAGAGGCCGGGCACGGCAGGAGGAACAGCTGGAGCCCAGGCATGAGCAGGCATTTGCCTGGCACATCTGGTTCAGGGGGGAATGCCGGGGCAGGTGGGATCTGTGAAGCCCCTCCCACTGCACCTGCACCCCACCCCCCAAGCCCCTGGGTTGGGCTTTTCTTCAGGCTGTAGGCAGTTCCAGCTGTGACCTTTTCTGATGGGCTTTCCCTAGGGGATCCAGAGTTACCGTTAGTGGTCCGCTTACAAACCTTTACACAGCAACATCCCCTCCCTTTCCCCTGCTGCCACTTAATGAATACACTTCTGTTTAAACACCATACACCGGGTGAGCCCAAGGACACTTACAGGCGAATCAATAAAGCTCCTGAGCTTTCTGCCCTGCTCCCTGGACAGCTGGAGACCATTACAGCGACTTGCTCAAGAGCCGGCATCCAACACCGGGTGGCCCAGCTTCAAATCTGCCCAAGAACCCTGTGGGGGCAGGGGACAGTGGCAGCAGAATGTGTGACAGTGATAAGCTCTAGGTACTTGCTAGGAGGGGGACCACTCCTGACTTTTCAGGATCAAAGGAGCAGTGCGTTCCTTTAGCAGGCAAGCTTGTTCCTGTCACCAAACCTCTGGGGACGCCACCTAGGTCGCCTCGTCATCCTGCACCAGGGAGATGGAACTGCCTACTCTCAGCTCGCAAACCCCAGAGTCATCCCTGCAGGGATCCCGGGGCCCCAAGTTGTAGGCGGGGGACAGAGAGTGGCAGCAGGGGTGACTCTTCTGTGAGTGGATATGGAATGCGGCCTGACCCCAGAGCTCGGAAGTCACAAGGAGGCCGACAGGGGCTGGGGGCACAGCTTTGGAGCCACCCCGCCAGGTCTGAGAACCTGCAGAGAAGGTTCTCTCCCGTGGCCACTATCACCACGGCCACCTGGGAGCTCCAAGCTTCCTCCCCGGCTGCCCCCAGCCCAGCCTGCACCCTGGCAGCCACAGACAAATGCCCCTGAACGGCCACTCCCCAAGCCAGGCCACATGAATCACTGTGTGAGTGGCCCACAACACAGACTGAGTAAGCACTCAATAACCGCGTGCTGATGCGGCCCTTCCGGCTTGAAGGGCGACCTCTCGACAACCCGCCCCGCCCTGCCGCCTCCTGACGCTTCTTGTTCTCGGCCTTCCCAGAGCTGTCTGGGGTGTCCCACCGCCCTGGGTGCAGGAAAGCCCCTCACCAGCTCTGCAGGCTGCTGCTCACCTCCAAAGGTGACACGGTCCTCCTGGACCACTCTTCTGGGGGGCCCCTGAAGGGGAGTCTCCGCCACTCTGGGGCCCCACCCCTAGGGGCTGGACACAACCCCTGGGCTAACAGCCCACTCCCAGCTCCCTGGCCCCAAGGCTTTTCTTGTCTGGGCTCCACATTCCAGTTCTTTCTGTTCATAGGAGGAGGCATCCAGGCCCAGTGCCACCCCAGCTCCCCACACGTCACGAGAACACCTTGCAGGCCCTGGGCTCTCAGCAACCGTGGTCAGACCCACCTGCAATCCTTCTTCTGCCCTACTCCTGCTGAAATGCTCTCTCTCTTCCGTTCAACTAGACAAGGGCTCGCTTGGATCTGACACAGGCCAGGCACAGGGCTGCCCTCACAAGCACATGACAGGGGATCCCCCCATCCCCAGCCCAAGAAGGCAAATCTGCAGGGGGTCCAAGTGACAGTGGAAGGTCACTGAGCCTATCCCTGGAGGCCCAGTTCTAGGACGGGGCTGCTGTTACCCTCAGGACAGGTGCAGAAACAGGCTTTCAGGTTTAGTACCATGCCACACGCACACAGCAGGTGCAAGGTCAGGCTTCACCAACGTCTATTTTTTTTTATTTATTTATTTTTTTTTTTTCTGAGAGCACAAGCAGGGTGAGGGGCAGAGGGAGAAGCAGCCTCCCGGCCCAGCAGGGACCCCGATGCAGGACTCGATCCCAGGAGTCCTCCCAGGATCATGACCTGAGCCTAAGACAGCCGTTTAACCGACTGAGTCACCCAGGTGCCCTTTACCCAGGTCTATTATTGTTCCCAAGCATACCCAGCATGGGGTGCTCCACCTGGGAGGACGAGGACTGGCACGTAAGAGATAGTCCCCACTTCCTTCCCTCAACCTGGCTGGTAATAGTCTCCCACTTTGCAGAGGAGAAAACAGAGGGCCACAGAGGTTCTGGAACTCACCGAAGGTCCCAGGCTTCCCATTCTCTGTGCTGATGACACGGACAAGCCCGGGGTGGAAAATCCCCATGGGTGGGAAACACGGATTATGAGCAGCAGAGCACTTCCTTGCTAACCGTGCTGTTCTGGGACCAATGTTACAAACCGAGTGGTGCCCCAGGAGTTCGAGGCCAGGCCCCGGTGAGGGGAGGGGTGGGGTCACCAGAGCAGAGGGAAGCCAGCCTGGGGCAGAAGTGAGGGAATGAAAATACCAGAAGGAAGGACTCCCTGCGAACAGAAGCCTGCCCTGAGCCCATGTTCCCCACTTTATGGATGGGCCATGCTGCCGCGTGCAGGAACACGGCAGGAACGAGGCACAGGTCTGGCTTCCCCAGAAGAGGAGCCATACCTTCGCGACACAGGTCCAGCCTGTGTCTGCAGCTCCCCCCACCCCCAACCATCCCCATGACCATCTGCAGGTCACCCAGGCCCTGCCAAGGATGAAGCTCTGGGAGGCCTTCCATTGCTGGTGGGCTGCCCAGGGGAGCTTCTCCAAGCCTGACCGAGCCAGACCATCCTGGCCCAGAGAGCAGAAGGCACAGCGTGGCAGGCCCAGACTCCGACACAGGAGACCCAACACCGAGCCCAGGTCCCCCAGGCAGTCCCACGGGACCCAGAGCAAGTCACTGTTCTCTTCAAGCCTCAGTTTCCCCATCTACAATATGGGGCCATTTGGGAGCTCTGACCATAATCGAGTGCGGACTGGGAGGCTCTGTAACATAAACTGTGAAGTGCCGGGGGGCACCCCGGCCCTCCCCAGGCTTACCTGCCAGTGAGCCCCTCAGGGCCAGTCCACCTTTTGCACATGGCCCTGGGGCCCCAACACCCCAAGGCCCCGGATGAAAGGTCAGGGTCAGGTTGGGGAGGGAGGGGGAAAGGCTTATCTAAACCGCTCCATTGTCTTTGATGACCTTTGCTCCCAGGCCTGCCTAGGTTTAGGAAAAGCCGTCTTACTAGTGATCCCGCCCAGGAGGCGCTGAGCTGGGAGGCCCCTAATAAAAGACCTATTCAGGGCCAGCATGCCGGCTCACTCACACCGTCTTTTTTTTTTAAAGGTCCAGACCACCCTCGCTCCATCCTCCCCTTAAACCAACAAAAACACAAGCAGGAGAACAAAACCATCTTATTTTGAGAAGCTCAAATTTTTAATCCAAACTTTTAAAAGTAAACAGGGCCCATACAAAGGCTTGCTGTAGGTCCTGGTTTCTCTGGGTTAACTGAAGGGGAACGGGCCAGGGTGATGGGTGGGGGGGAGGACAGGACTCATAAACAGGGACTTGGGGGGAGGGGAGAGTGGGGGAGGGGCAGGAGAGAACTTGTTGAAAATGCTTTTGTTTGAAAATGGTCGATTCAAGGGGGCAAACCTGACTTTCTAGAGTTTGGGGTTCACCTGCCTTAGTTTGCCAGGAGTACAGCAAAGAGCACTCTACTCGGACTTCAGTCAGCACAACCCAGAGCTTGGTCAAAAACCACCGGGGGCGGGGGGGGGTGTCATTTGCATATGCATTCTTGGAGGCCAGGCCCAGGCCAGACCAGGACTGCAGCCGCAGGGGCCTTCCCCAGACCCCCAGTGCGGCCTGCAGGCACACCCCGCTGCTTCCAAGAGGACTACAGGGCCACAGGCCCCCAATTCGTCAGCAGGTGCTGTGGTCGCCAACATTCAGGCAATCTGTCTAAACAGCAGAGTTTTGAAGACAACACCAAAGTCTGTCTGGCAAGCCCCCAAAGGGGTCCCTCTTGTTTTTTCATGAGGAGCCTGGGAAGAAACAAGCAAGACAAGGATTCTGACAACTACTGAGATGTCACTGTGCGCAGACCCTGACCGCCCTCGGCCTCGGCGGCTGAAGGGGGCACTCAGGGTTTTGCCCCACTTTGCAGAAGAGCAGAGGGAGGCTCAGAGAAGTAACTGGCCCCCAGAGAAAAGCAGGAGGCAGATTCAAATGCAAGACGGTGTGACCCCTCCGGGTGACAGGGTTATCAACCATCTGCTCAGTGGTCACCGATAAGGAAGTGACACTTCCCAGAATGGGCGAACAAGACCAAACCTGGGTCAGGAATCAAGACTAGGGAGTCACCAGTGCTGTCTGCTGACTAAGTATTGGACAGTGACAGAGGCCAGAGGTGCAAGCCAGCCGTCAGCCTGAGCCATGCAGGAATGCCCCCAACTTCCAGCAGCTCCACCCTGGGGGGCCCCCCACCCCCAGTCTGCAGCCTAACCTCGGCAGCCCCACCCAGGCAACGGAGCAAGACACTGCCAGTCTCCGGGGCTTTCCCAGACAAGGCTCAGAACCTCCCTCGGACTCCACTGGCTTGTCTGAAAATGGGGATACCATCCTACCTCCAGGGTTCCTGCGAGGGCTGAGACCAACTATGGAGGGCACAAGCCCAGCATCTGACCCACTTTCTCCACCACCTGGACTGAGGTACATGATCTTTCCCACCTCCAGCTCCCTCCTCCCTCCTCCCTCCACTCAAAACTACCCCAAAGTCATTTTTAAGAGAAGGGCCTTTCCTTGTTTACGGCCATCCTGTTCACTTTGCCGGGAGAATAGCTCAAGGCCCCGAATGACTCAGAGCCAGCACCAAACACCAAGCCGTAACTGAAATCGGGGATAGTGATGCTTATTTGTATTTTGCCCAACACAAAGCTTGGCCACCACCAGACCGTGGCAGGCCTGTTCCGAGTGAGCCCAGGACTTCGGGGACTGGGGGGAGGGCACGGACTCTGCAGGCAACGCTACGCCTCAAGTCCCAGCCACCCCCTGGTCCCCTGCCCTGGCGTCATCTCTGGCTGCTGCCAACACGGAGCCGGACCGGGGCGTGTCTCCTGGTCCAAAGCATGACAGAACTTTCCTGCAGATACGCGGTGACGCTGGGCACTCCAGTACCGTGCCGACACCCGCTCCCTGCAAGTGTCACTGATGACACAGCCGAACACCAGCAACATCTCCCAGCCACAGGACTGCAGCATTCCCTCCTTGCACTTGGGAGAAACTGAGGCCCAGAAGTCGGCCCCTCCTGAGGCCCCCAAGAAGACAAGGCCAGAGAGGCTGGGACTGGGACTCCTGATTCCCCAGCCCCAGAAAGCCCCACAAGCCACAAACGACAGCACCTAACTGAGCTGCTCCCACTGGCCTCCAGCCGCCTGTGGTGGGAGGTGGGGTGGAGACAGAGTTACAATGGGAAACCCGAGTGGTAGTGGCACATTGCTAATCAGTAACAAAATATCCCTCTCAACCCAGTCCTGCTCTGAACTCACAGGCTGGGAAGGTAAATAAAGGAAAAATTGTGCTGGGCGAGCACCCCACCTGCATGGGGTCCGGTTCCCACCCCACACAGGCCACTCAGCCACCAAACCAAAGACAGAGCGTCCCTCCTCTGCTCAGGCGTCACTCTGGGGAAGAACAGTCATATAAAGCCTAGACACATTTTCTCTGAACCAGGAAAGCCTTTAAAGAGAACCAGAAAGGGCTGTTTAATCTCCACCTTCAGGCAAATAGTTCAGGCAGCAGCAACTGCCACCAGGACTGGGAGCCAAGCCACCAAAAATGTGGAAGAACAGGGAGGTAGGGAGAGGCACGAGTGGCAGGGAGAGCCACGGATCAGGGCGCGGGGAATGGCAGCCGTGGCCCTGCTCCACAGACCCAAGCTGGGGGCCCATAGGTCACGTGGGCGTGGAAGACAGTAGCTGAGCTTTCCTGAGGCCAAAGGTCCTCCACCCACACCCAGGCCACCTACCACCACGGCACTTCCTGTAAGGAGACCAACAGTTTACAGATCCCTTGGGAGACTTTGTCTCCACCTCAAATCCACAAGGCAGGGATCAACTCCATTCTACAGATAAGGAAACTGAGGCAGGCAGAGGAGAAAAGCTAGGATCCATTCCAAGCACATATCCCTCTGTAAAGTCTTAGAGCCTCGGTTGAGAAAGGTCCGCCCACCCTGAGAAGTTCAGGACTGATAGCAAACCAAAAAGGCTCTCCGCCCGGTCCTCTGGCCCAGCTGCCTGGAGTCTCAAGGGGCTGCCTGTGCTCCTCGGCCCGCAGGCAGCACGGAGAAGCCCGGGTGGAATCCCAGCCCCCCACACACGTGGACGCTGCTCGGGTTTGAGGTTGCCTGTTGCTCCAGATAAGAGGGGAAATTCACCTGTACTCAAAGTCAAAAGGTCTTTCTTTCCCCCCTCTCACACACACCCCCGCAAGAACTTCCCGCTCCTGGACAAAGATTTTCAGGTTGGAATGAGGCGTCCCTAGCCGGCCTTGCAGTACCCGGCACGAATACGGATAATTCCGCAGGAGAGAAACTTTTCTGGGGTCCAGTGGGTCCCCGGCCCGGCTGCGGATTCGGAGCTGGGCAGGGTCACGCCTCCTCCACTTGAGCAAAAATCATCACCCAAAACCCCACTGCGGGTGGGCGCGGGATCCCCCAGCCCTGAGTCTGAATACCAGCCGGAGAAGGGGTCTGGAGTGGCGACCGCCTCTGGCGGGAAGGGGCCGTGGGCCCGAGACCCGCGCTACCCGACCCGTGCGGTCCTTACCGTGCAGGCCGTTGGGAATACTTCGGTGGTGCGGTGGCGCCGACAGGTCGTCCAGGGACCGGCGCGTGGCTATGGCCTTGCCGTCGGGGGCCTTGTGCGGCCCGGGGGGCAGCAGCGGGGGCGGGACGTGGTGGTGGTGGTCCGGGCTGCCTCCGCTACCCGCGCTCGACGTGCTGCTGCCGTCGCCCACGTCGCGGGCACCCGCGCCCGCCGCGCCACCGGCCAGCGGCCCGCTCAGGCTAGCCTGGCTGTCGATGGAGCTGCGGGAGCCCGCGCCGCCGCCGCCGCCGCCCGCGCCGCCCCCACCCCCCGCCAGCGCCGCGCGCTCCTCGTCCAGCATCAGCACCAGCTCCTTGAGTTCCAGGTTCTCGCGCAGCAGGGCCTCCTGGCGCGCCTCGAGCTCGCGCAGTTTCTGCTGCGAGCGGGCCACCTCGTGCCACACGGCGCCGGCCGCGTGGCGCCCGAAGCGCTGCCACTCGCGCGCCAGCTTGCGCCCCTTCTGCCGGTCGTCGTCGAGGAAGCAGCAGAGCTCGCGTAGCTCCTGGTTGTCGTCCTGCAGCCGCTGGTTCACGTCCTTGAGGCCGCGGATCTCCAGCAGGTGCTGCTGCAGCCGCCGGTTCACGTCGCGCATCAGGCCGCCGTGCTCCAGCATGAGGCCCACCTTCTCGCCCTCTGCGCGCCGCAGCCGCCGCGCCAGCTCCTCCTTGCTCCAGCGCAGCAGCTCCTCGTCCGGCACCTGGCTCAGCTCCTCCGACGCCGCCGCCGCCGCCGCCGCCGCCGGGGGCTTCGCCATGGCGGGGCCGTCACCGCGGCATCGCCCGCGCCCTCGCCCGGCCGGCGCTCCCCGCGCCGGGGCGGCGCTGGGCCGGTCCGCTCACGGGCAGGGGGCGGCCGGGGGCGCGTGCGGGCCGCCCCGCGCCTCCTCGCGCGCCCTCACGCAGCGTCCGCCCGGGCCGCCGGTGAACCGCGGGTCTCGGGGCTCGGCGAGCTGGGACCGCTGCTGCGTCGGCGGCAGCCGTGCCGGGCGCTCTTCGGGTTCGGGCGAAGCAGGCGGAGGCCCGCCCCCGGCCCAGCTCCCGGAGCCCCGGCCGCCCCGCCCACTCCGGGCGGGGAGGGGGCGGGGCACCTCGGCCGGCTCCGCCTTCGGGGGGAGCGAGGGGACGGGCAGAGGCGCGGCCGGCCCCCGACGTCCCCCAGCGCCGTGCGCCCGCCTGCCCGGCGCCCTGCCAGAGGCGCATTCGAGCCGCGGTCCCGCCCTCCCGCCCATCCGATTGGGCCTACCCGGGGGTGTGTGGGAGGGGCGGGGCGCACGCGGGGGAAGCCGAGGAGATGGTACAGTCCAGCCACCCGGCTTCCGACCCCCCTCCCGGCGGTTCAAGTTTCTGCGCCCGGAGGACGCGGCCTTGGCCAATCCCTGGGCTACAGGGCGCTTTTAAAATGCAGGTACGGCTGCGGGGAGGGGGACGGTGGGAAAGGTAGGGCAGGGCTTTCCTTAAAGGAGACGCGCGGAAATGGACGCCGAGCCCCCTCCCAGGCCTGCGTCCCCCGCCCACACTCCCCCCGCCCCAAGTAAGCAAATACCCGGGAGCCGGAGGACAGCTCCGCTTCTCCCTCCCGGGGGCACCAGAGTCCGGCGTAGTCTGAGATACGACGAACAATGGGACTCTGACTCGGGGGTCGCTCTCCCCGGAGGCAGGGCGGCTCTTTGTCCCCTTCCTTGCCCCCATCTCCACTCCCGTCCCCTGCCAGAGCATGCGGAGGGGCTGCGTTTCCACCCCAGCCCAGGGCTGTGGCTCCTGCGTCTGCGCCCCGGAAGGCCAGGGCCTCTCCAGCCGTGTCTCCGAGCATGGTCTGTACCCTTTCCCCTGCCCCAAGGGGGCGAGGGTACGGGGAACTTGTCCCCCGCTCGGAGCTGTGCTCAGAGCACTGCTCCCCCGCCCACCCGACCGCTAGTTCCTGGGCGTCGAGGGAGTGTCAGAGCTTCCTGAGGTGGAGACCACAGGAGGGGATGGAGGAAGATCTCCCACTGGGGCCTTAACGCCAGGGTCGGGGGTCGCCGAGCCGGCCACAGAACCCCCTCCCCACCAGCAGCTTCGCCGGGCACCCGGGGTGTTCCCCCAGCCTGTGAGTCTGTCTCGTTACCCTCGCGTCCCCGAAGCGTGTTTATGCCTGCTGCTAGCTGGTCCGAGGGGGGCGTCCCTCCCCTGAGACCCGCAATAAGATAAAACCCGCGCACTCGACTGTGAGCCGCCACGGCCTGGAGCGCGCGCCCGCGTGGCAGCTGATGTCCCCATTTCCAGTTGCTCAGCCATGCGTTGGACAGTTGGCGCACCCAGCACCTTCTCTACACCAGTCCTGTTTCAGACCCCCGGGGATTCCGCAGGGCAGGACAGCAGAGGTCACTGCCCTGGGGCGAGGGGAGGGGGGGAAATTGCAGTCTGTGGGGAGGAGGAGAGAGCGGATGATAAACACTAGATAACCACCAGGCTGTGCAGGGGATTTAGACAAGCTGCTGTCACAGAAAGTGATCATCAGTTACTTTAGATCCCGTGGTCAAGGAGGACCTCTGAGAAGGTGCATCTAAGCTGAGACCTGAGCAGAAAGAACAAAGATGAGGGGGGAAGGGCACTCCAGGTGGAGGGAACAGTTAGTGCCAAGGCCCTAGGGCTGGCCTGTTAGCGGCCTATTCCAAGAAGGCCAGTGGGGCTGGGAATGGGCCAGGGAAGGGGTGAGAGATGAGGTCAGAGGGGCCGGATCCTGCATGATTCTAAGGCAGCTGGGAGAGCAGTAGGGGGTTAGCACCAAGCAACCTGACCTGATTTGCCTTTTAAGAGGCTCACTCCAGCCCACAAGTGAAGGGATGGGGGAGGTGCATAGAGAGGTCCAGATTCAGCACCTCATTCCCCACCCATCTGCCCCTCTCTCCAGGTAGACTTCAGGAGGGGGTGGTAGGGAGAGGATGGGTGGGAGGAGCAGAGCTGTGAGGGTGAAGCCACAGAGGAGGTCAGGGTTCCCAGGACTTGGCCCAGGCGAGCCACTATTCTTCCTGGGCCCAGCCCAGGCAGAATCCGGGTTTGGAGAGGGTTTCAGCTCACACCTGGGAGGCTGCAAGCCTGTCTTACCCCAGGACGCCAGATCAGACAGCTCCCTGAAGGCTGTGCACAGAGCTGCTTCCGGGAGAGGTAAGAAGAGGATGCGTGGACTCACTAGGGAAGTGGTGGAGGTGGGTAACGCTGCACTCATGGGAACGCCCTGCTCATTTGTGCGTGGCCCCAGGTGGTCGCCATGGCCTGCATCTCAGTCCCGTACCTCTCCAGGGATCACAGCCTCCGCTGAATGTTCCAAGAGAAGAACGAAGCCTGCATCTAGATGGGGTTTGCTTGCAGCAACTACAGACAGTAGGGCCAGTGGTCCCCCAGCCAGGACCCACGTCCCCCCTAGGTGCAGCAAAGAGCACTAGAGATGACGCTACCAGGTGGCCTGAGGGAGACTCTGCTCCGGGCTTCCTGGCTGCCCGGAGAACAGGCTTGGGCGGAACAAAATAGGATGGCAGGAGGTTGAGAGGGCCAGGCTAAGACAGGGTCCTGAAGCAAGAGAGACCGGCCAAGTCAGAGCCCCCTCCCTAAGGGCTGATGTCCCTCAGGGTCCAGCAAAAGGTGCCAAGCTCCCTAGAACATTCACAGTCCCGCAGACCTTGTACCCCAAGCCATGAGCTCAGCAACGTCATGTGTCTTCGGTTTCTAGCTTCCCGGTCATAACAGGCTCAGCTTTGTCATGGAAACAGTAAAACCAAATCATGGCGCTCTAGCAGAGTCAATCTCTGGATGCCCAGTAAAAGTAGTTGGGGGTCTTTTAAATAATAAAGATACACCCCCGACTCTCTAATTTTTTTTGCCTTCAGACCTTCCCAGCGCGTGTCCATTTAAAAGCACGCAAATGTTTTTGAGAGCCGGCTGGAGTGAGAGCCAGAATGCGGACATATAATAGACAAACTGTTTCAAAACACAGGGTCTGTGACCCTGGGAACTGATAATAAGACCACACTGGTGGTGAGCAGCCTGTCTCCCCGCTGGGAAGGGAGCACAGAGCCCAGAGCAGACACCATTTGATGTTTGCAGGGTGGATGCACAACCCTTTGGCACATGACCAATTGACTCTGAGGCCCTCATTTTGAAGATGAGGCAACTGAGCCCCAGAAGGGAAATGACTTGCCCAAGGTCACTTTCGTTTGTTGGTTTACTGAGCACACAAACATAACTAGGTAAGCACGTATACACAAGAGCACATATACATGGAATCATACGCACGGCATATATATAAAATGCGTGTAGATGCATTGTGGTGAGTACCCCAAAGAGAGGAGTAGAACATATCATCGAGGGAACGGCCTGAAGCACTGGGCTGGGCTTCCTGGGGGAGGTGACATCTGAGTTGAATCTTTTTTGTTTTTAAGTCATCTCTACTCCCAACGTGGGACTGGAACTCACAACCCCGAGACAAAGAGTCAAATGTTCCACTGACTGAGCCAGCCGGGCGCCCCCTGAGTTGAATCTTGAAGAGTGAGTAGGAGTTTGTCAGATTTTGGACGGGGGAGGAGAGCATTGGGATAGTTGAAATGGAGGGAACCACACAAGCTAAAACCCCAAAGGTAGGTGACAGTGAGCTGGGTGGGGGTGTCAGAGGGAGGGAGGTGATGGAGCGGGGGTGCCGAGGGCTCTGTGAGCTGCAGGGAGAAGCGTGTGTGGCCTCTCCCTGGGGGGGGTAGTTAACAGCAGTAATCACCACCGCCACCCCCACCACTCTACCCAGCACCCAGTATGAGCAGGGGACCCTAGGCTGGTCCTCACATGATGACCATAACAACCTGGTAAGACGGTCATTAGTCCTCTTAGAAGTCTATGCTGATTCTCTTGGCTTGCTTGTTTTTCTCCACGAAGCTCAGATGACCATGTGAACTTATGGGCGATGTTCAGAGGCGTGTGGACACACAAGGACTCAGGCACAGACGGAAGGGGGAAGGTTGCCCACTGGCTGGATGTTTCTACAGGCCAGCAGAGCGATGGTGGCTCACCGGGCCTGGGGTCGGACTTTTTTCTGCGCTCCCCACCCTGGGGGACCCTGAAACAGGGAAGTCACCACGTAGGGCTGAAAGGCCTCCTTGCCTAAGAAATCAGGGCCTGTGGAAAAGTGACTATAATTTTTTTTATTAAAAGATTATTTATGTATTTATTTGAGAGAGAGCAAGAGAGAGCATGGGGAGGGGAGGGGCAGCGGGAGAGGGAGAAGCAGACTTCTGGCTGAGCTGGGAACCTGATGCAAGGCGGGGCTCCATCCCAGGACCCTGAGATCATGACCTGAGCTGAAGGCAGATGCTTCACCAAGGCACCCAGGTGCCCCACGACCATAATTATTATTAATAAAGTGACTGCACACTTTCCATGTAATGGCATTGCTAGGGCTTTACATGGCTCTGCACAGCTTATCTGATTGAGTCCTAACTGCAGCCCTGTTAGGTGGGAGCCCTTGATGCCCCTTTTACAAAAGGGGAAACTGAGGCTCGCATAGGTTAAGTCACTTGTCCAAGGTCACACAGCTGGCAAGCGAATGAGCTGGGATTTGAACCCAGGACCATCTGAGTCCAAGAGCTCCCCTGACCCCACACACCACTGCCTCTTCTCAAAGAGGAGAGCAGACCAGACCAGGTACTTTGGGCATCCCTTTCACTGTGGCTCTGGTCCTGCCATGCCGGGGGCCTTCGCCATGCCAGGCCCATGGCCCTCCACGCTGCTTCCTCCTGCTGCAGGCCTTCCGCGTTGTAACCAAGTTACAGAGACTCCACAAGCCTCTGGATGGCGGCCAGGTCAGAGCTTCCCAGCTATTCCTGCTGACAGATCACTGCAGGGTGTGAGCGCCATGTCCTGGCTCCTGCATTGCTGATTGGCTGGGTGACCTCAGGCCACTCCTTTACGTAACCTCTCTGAGCCACGGTTTTCTCATCTAAGGCTTTCCCCACAGGGCCAGTGTCAAGCACCTAGCAGAGCTCCTGCAAAGCCTTGGAAAGGTGAGCTATGCCCGCCACCCCCACACGTTCTTCCCATCCTCTGGGCCAGCACAGTCTTCTGATAAGGACATTTGCACCCATCTTCCAGAGGCAACACCGAGGTACAATAAAACAAGGGCTGTCCAGGAACCTAGGGCTTGCCCCTGGCAAACTGGGCTACAAAGGATGCCGGGAATGGCCCTGGGCTGCCACCAGCTTCCTTTGAGGAAGCTCAAGAACATAAGAATTTAGTGACCGAGGGGCGCCTGGGTGGCGCAGTCGTTAAGCGTCTGCCTTTGGCTCAGGGCGTGATCCCCGTGTTCTGGGATCGAGCCCCACATCAGGCTCCTCCACTAAGAGCCTGCTTCTTCCTCTCCCACTCCCCCTGCTTGTGTTCCCTTTCTCACTGGCTGTCTCTGTCAAATAAATAAATAAATAAAATCTTAAAAAAAAAAAGAATTTAGTGATCGAGTGTCTCAGCTCCCACATTTATAGGTGAGGAAACTGCACAGAAGCTGGGGCCACCAGTCGGAGAGTGCTTGGATATTGGGTCCTGGAGGGCCGCGGTGGCAGGTCTGGGGGAAGTGGGTTCATTCACTCACATCCGACCAGTGTGCCAACAGGGAACAGGAAACCAGCAGTGCCCAGGACCACTGCCTAGACGTGCTGATGTCTCAGTGGGATGGACGGAGCTGAAGCCCAGGGGCCTCATGTGCAGGCAAAAGCCTGGAGCCCAACCCAGGGGAGGGCCCGGGGAGGCACAGAAGGCCTAGAGCAGAGACCTGGCCAGACTTTTGTTTGCTAGAGAGCGCGTGACCGGTGTGTAGGCACAGATCAGAGAGGGTCAGCTGAGGCTTGGAGGCTGCAAGACCAGGCCAGCCAGAGACAGGGCAGGTCGATCCCCTTTGGTTCCTAGGGTGGAAGGCCCCGTTAGGGACCAACTGGGAAGTGGCTGCATCTGTACCGCTCCCTGCCCAGCTAGAGCCACCAAAATTCTCTCCTCCCCCTTCAGCTGCTGACAGCCCCTCACACCACTGCCCTGAGGAGCAAGGCAGGAAGGAGGCTCAACCACAAGGGAAACTGAGTCAGGGGAGCTCTTTGCAGGACTACCTCTCACCTTAACACACTTAAAAACACTATTCTTGGGGCACCTGGGTGGCTCAGTCAGCAGTCAGTTAAGCGGCTGCCTTGGGCTCAGGTCATGATCCCGGGGTCCTAGGGTAGAGCCCCGTGTCAGGCTCCTTGCTCAGCAGGAACGTCTGCTTCTCCCTCTGCCTCTGCACCCCCACTCATGCTCTCTCTCTTACTCTCTCTCTCTGTCTCAAATAAATAAAATATTTTAAAAACCCACATGACCACATTATTCTTATTAGGAACTATTTTAGGGGCACCTCACTGGCTCAGTCTGTGCGACTCTTGATCTCGGGGTTGTGAGGTTGAGCCCCATGTTGGGTGTAGAGATTACTTAAAAATAAAATCTTTTTTTTTAAAGATTTTATTTATTTATTTGACAGAGAGACAGCCAGCGAGAGAGGGAACACAGGCAGGGGGAGTGGGAGAGGAAGAAGCAGGCTCCCAGCGGAGGAGCCTGATGCGGGGCTCGATCCCAGAACGCCGGGATCACGCCCTGAGCCGAAGGCAGACGCTTAATGACTGAGCCACCCAGGCGCCCCTAAAAATAAAATCTTAAAAAAAATAAATGAGAATTTTTATAAATAAAATCTTAAAAATAAAGTTTTAAAAAAAGGAACTGTTTTATATTACAACAAATGGACACAGCAGGAATCTGGCAGCCACTGCCCATCATAGGAAGTCACTGCCACTTTTGAAAGCCCCTGGGGCCCCTCCTGGTCACATGCCCCAGCCCACCTGACCCACGATTCTGAATGTTGTCTTAATTATACCATCAGCATACTATATTTCCCCTTGTAATAGACTGCTTGATGATCAGGCTTTTGAACCTTATTTAAACCATATTGTGCGAGACACCTGGGTGGCTCAGTCGGTTAAGCATCTGCCTTCGGCTCAGGTCTTGATCCTGGGGTCCTGAGATCGAGCCCCACATCCGGCTCCTTGTTCAGAGGGGAGTCTGCTTCTCCCTCTGCCTGCTGCTCCCCCCTACTTGTGTTCTCTCTCTCTGACAAATAAATACAATCTTAAAAAAAATTAAAATTAAAAAAAATAAACCGTATTGTGCTTCCTGGTTCTTTGGCAACATTCTTCTCCCTCATTATTTCCCTGACACACGGAAGCTGTAGTTGGCTCACTCGCTTGGCTGTGTAGCAAGGTTGACATATTGGACTTTATGTCTTTGGCGTGGGGGCAGAGAAGGGCTGTCTCGTGCACCCTAGAATGTGTACCAGCATCCCTGGCCTCTATCCATTGGATGGAAGTAGCACCCCCACTCCTAGTTGCGAGAGCTGAAATTATCTCCAGACCTTGCCAAATGGCTCCTGGGGACACGATCACCCCCAGTTGAGAATCTCTTCTAATACCCATTGCATGCATATGTCACTTTTCCTTCTCTTAAAGGACGTTTGTTTCTTGTGTTTTGCGATCACCAGCAATGCCGCCAGAGACGTTCTGGTGCAGTCCTGATGTACGAGTTTGAACTGGGTTTGGGTCTAGCCCAAGACACAGAGGGGCTGGGTCATACAGTACACGGCTTCAGTTGGACCGGATGAAGCCAGACTGCTTCCCGAAGAGGCGGTGCCACTCATAGTCCAGCCAGCAGCGTGTAGGATGCTGTCACTCTGGTGCTCGAAACTTGGAAACTTCGGTCTCTTTCCACACCCGCTCTGCCTCCCTCAGGCTGTCAGAGCACAAGAGAAGCCCAGGCCAAACTGCATACTCTAGGTGCCCACTATATTAGGACAAAACAAAACCAAACAAGAAGAAAGAGTGTAGCAGGTTTAAACACGGGTAACTTATTTGAAATGTTTATGTTTATCAAATCGCTGCTCTCACCCGTGCTGCGCAGGTTTCAATGCAACGCTGCGGGATAGTCAGAGGCTTTGCAGCCGGTGATGAGTCCCCGGTCCCAGACACTGGGTCTCTGAGCCCGGCTGTGTCTCCCAGTGACCATCACCATCGCTCTGGGAAGGGCGAAGCCCAGGCCGGCAGCCTCACCTGTGACGGGTGGTGTCTGTCTGCCTCCCCCACGGTACGCTCCTTGAGGACAAACCCGGCTCTTGTCTGAGACCCTCAGGCCATGGCCCCAGTGGTGTTGCCTGGGTGTCTGCAGGAGCGCCATCTGTGTCAGAGACACACCTGCCCAGCCCCCTCATCCTCGCAAGTGCCCCTGGGCATGGGGTGCTGCTTTCACCCCGGGTCTACAAGAAGCCGTGCTCCGGGCTGCAAAGATCAGGGACCGGTCTCTTCCGGTGCCTAAATATGTCATGTGCTGAGTGTGGAATAAAAGTCGGCAAAGACCTTAATTGTTAATGTGCTTCTGCCGCTGCAGGCCCGGCCTCCCAGCCCCTTCCAGCTTGCTCCCCCGCAACCCCTGTCTGATACAATCCCAGCAATAACAGTAATTCCCCCACCCCCACCTCCAGTTGAGCCCACCGTGGGCAGAGAGAAGATGGGACATGAGTCACTCTAACAGCTATGCCATCGGGCCACCACTGTGATCACCGCTCTTCTCAGGACCCTCTCAGCACAGAGCCTGGGGACTCAGGGAGTGTTTGTCGAACGAGTGAATGATGACGGGGAAAGTTGGGTTCAGTAGAAAAGCCCGGACTCAGAGTCCGGTCTCTGGTCTGATACTGGCTGGCAGGGGGCCGTGGGCAAGTCACACCCCTCTCTACACCTCTGGATCTCACCTGGAGATGGAATCATCTCAAATGCACAGGAAAAGGCCGGCTGGAACCCTAAGCCACACAGTGGGGCAGATGGGACACTGCTTTGCTGGGGAAATTGCTGATAAGCCTGGGAATACCCCCGGGTCCACATGGAATGATCATCTTGAGACTCTGAAAATCTAACAGAAGACCCGCCCCCTTTCTCAAGAGGAGCCTCGGCCTGGCAAAGACCCAGCACCAGGACACAGCTTTGCAACGAGGAACTGCCATCTTACCATCCTGCCCGTCCAGAGCCCCTGCAAACAAGTCAGGGTCCTAACGAGGCAGCTGGTCAGGCTCTATCCACAAGGCCAGTGGGTCAGCCCCGTGGTCTTGGTCCTGGGTACCTGTTAATCACACAAAAGCTGGCGAAATGCAGCTGCTGAGACCCCACCTCGCACCAACTCCATCAGAATATCTGGAGAAGGTAAGCCGGGGGGGCAGGGCTGTGAAGCACCGGGTTAGATCAAGGTGTTGTTCCCTGGCATCAGGCTGCAGCAGAAGGAGACATCCCCATTTCTTGGGAGGCGCACACCCCTCCCCAAGTGTCTGGATTTAGAGATAGTTCTCTAAGATTATCCACATTCCCCCCATAATCCTCCAATGTGCTGCCTAGGGTAGGGAAGGGGGCTAGGGATTCTGGAGTCTCCGTAGTGTTCACTTAACACCCCTACTTTGTGACCCATATGTAATGGGAGAGAATGGAGGGAAGGAGAGTATTAAAGATATAATACCAAACAATTATCTGGGACTGCTGGACACAAAAGACCAGCATAGAATGGGGGAGGGGGGAGACCATACTGGGCAATTCTTGTAAAATTTCAGAACACCAAGATTGAGGAGATCCTAAAAGCATCCAGAAAGAGAGACAGCGAGCGGAGACCACATACAAAAGATCATGAATCATAATAACATTGACATTCTCAAGGCAACTCCAGGAGCTAGAAGACCATGGAGCAATGCCTTCAGTGTCCAGAAGGACCTAAGCCATCAAGTGTGGGGGTAGGGTAAGACATTTTCAGATTAAAAAAGAAAAGAAAAGGGGTGCCTGGGTGGCTCAGTCAGTTAGGCAGCTGCCTTCAGCTCAGGTCATGATCCCGGGGTCCTGGCATCAAGCCCCGTGTCAGGCTCCAGGCTCAGCATGGTGTCTGCATCTCCCTCTCCCTCTGCTCTTGCTCTCTCTTTCTCTCTCTTGCTTGCTCAATCTCTCTCAAATAAATAATATCTTTAAAAAAAAAAAAAAGAAGGGGCACCTGGGTGGCTCAGTTGTTAAGCGTCTGCCTTTGGCTCGGGGCGTGACCCTGGTGTCCTGGGATCGAGCCCTGCATCGGGCTTCCTGCTCTGCTGGGAGCCTGCTTCTTCCTCTCCCACTCCCTCTGCTTGTGTTCCCTCTCTCACTGGCTGTCTCTCTCTCTCTCTCTCTCTCTCTCTCTCTCTCTCTGTCAAATAAATAAATAAAATCTTTAAAAAAAAAAAAAAAGAAAAGACAAAATTTCCCAGACATCCTTTCTCTAAAATTAGTAATGAAACCAAGAAATAAGACTCAAAGACATGAAATGCAAGAAACAGGGAATCCCAAAGCCATGGTGCAGGAGAAGCTGGAGGGTGAGGGCATGGGAGCCAGGAGCAATCAATGCAGAGTGGGACAGGGTGAAAGGACTCCAAAGAGCTAGCCAAGCAAGGGAGCATGACTCATGGGTCCCTCCCCCACCAGGGGGGCTTGGCTGTCTTACAAGGAATATTACAGCTCTGCCAGCATTTGGTGGTTGTATTAGTGATAAGCGCAAAAGTAAACCAAGCAAGTCAAACAAGGAGGCAATTATTAATCCCCAGGGAAACCCGAAAGTCCTACAAGGAAGGAAATGCAGTCATAGGAAATATGGTGGCTCCATTGGCCATAATGTTTATATACGTAGTATATTACATAGACAATATTGATTGACCAAAAATTGTGATATAGCTGTCCTGGGAGGACACGGGAGGGGACGGCAAGTGCCTACATTGACTAAACCCTCCTGGTCCCTAAGAGAAAGGCAGTGCTAACACCTATACTGGAGAGCCAGTGAAGAGCAGTGTGTGTTATTTGCAAATATGCAGATTAAGTCACAGAAGAATCTAGTTGCCTCTGGAAAGCACAAATCAGGGGTGGAGACAGGAGGCAGGGGACTAGGTTATTTCGGTTTTTTCCTTTAAAGCCTTATAATTTTATTTGATTTTTGAAACTCTGCGCGTATGTTTTTGAATTAATAAAATATTTAAAAAGCCCGGCATTGGACTTCTCATTAGAAACTCTGAAAGCTAGAAGGCCCCAGAGCAAATCAGTTGCCTTAAAAGTCTGAGGGAAAAGGATTTCCTGCCTGGATTCTATGTCCACGGAGAGAATCAGTCAAGTATGAGACTGGAATACAAACTTTTTCAGAAATGCAAGGTCGCCAAAAAAAAAAAAAAAAAATTAACCGCTGTGTACCTTCCAGGAAGCTTTTGGAGCACATGCCCTCGTAGGTCCTGAGAACAGACCCTGGAACGGGACAGCTTCCCCAGGAGGCGGGGGGCCTTTCCAGGGCTGGCTGGGCTCTGGCCCCCAGCTCTCAGAGGCCCAAAGCAGAGAAAGGAGCCCTCGGCCTGGACGGGCCCCTGGTGACGACTAGATAAGATATCCACATGCCTGAGCGTTTGACACCACTGTCTCTAGGAGCAGGGTGAATCAGCTGGAAAAATTAAGAAGACACATTTAAATACCTTGCAAGATTTTTTTTTTTTTAATGATTTAACTCCAGGGCACACACAAACAAAACTGCAAGAAAAGGAGCTGTCATTGACCACTTGGTGACTTTCCTGGGTACATTTACATAATCCTAATAAAACCCTTGACTGGTGGTTAAGGAAGAAGTGGATAGAGCCCCCCAGGGGATGCGAGGGAGGGGAGGACGATGGAATGGCTGAAGAGAGCTAAGCCTCATTTGTCCTGACCAGAAGGCGACAGAAAGGTCTAGAGTTGAAAAATCAAGAAGCAGGAACGGAAACGTCTTACAGAGAAATATGGAGGCCAAAACCAGAGGGAACAAGTGAGCAGGGAAACTGTTGTTCCCAGAGAAAGAAGGGAGAGGAAGGGGGGGCCCTGGGTGGCTCAGTTGGTTAATCTCCTTTGCACTCTTGGTTTCAGCTCAGGCCTTGATCTCAGGGTTGTGGGATCGAGCCCCCAGGGGTCGGGCTCTGTGCTGGGGGTGGAGCCCTCAGGATTCTCGCTCTCTCTCCTTCCACTCCTTCCCCTGCTCATGCACGCGCGCTCTCTCTCTCTCAAATAAATCAATAAGTCATAAAAAAAGGTAACTTAAAAAAAAAGGGGGGGAGGAAGGGCTAGAGAGACGTTTCATTTCCTTCTGAATTTTTGGTGTTAGTCCATTTATTTTTTAACCTAAGTGGTGCATTATTTTGTTTACGATATAAATATAATTTCTCTAAATAATCATAAAAACGTACCTCCGGGCAGTGGCATGTGAACCAAGGGAGGGGAGCGGCAGACTCTGATGGGAGCCCCCAGACCTGACCCTCCTCAGCGACCCCGAGCCACAGGGCTTGGAGGGCCCTGCCCAGTTCACGTGAACCAGGGTCTGTGCAGTTCACGAAGCACCCTCCGGGCCGTTTCCTCCTTCTGCCCTCCCAGCAAGCCTGCTAGGCAGGCCGGAGTCTCAATGCCCATTTGATCCACAGAAGCTGAAGTTCAGGTGTGTATGTGGGGGTCTATAGTGGGTCCCTCCCACGGCAGGTGCACCCTCCTATGAGGGCGGGTGGAGAACCTGCCCAAGGGCCAGGGAGAGGCAGCACAGGAGGAATTTCAGAGACGGAGCCACCCCTCCTGGTCTAGGGGCTCTCAGCCAGGGGGAGCGTGGTGGAGACCCCTGCAGAAACATTCCCTCAGCTCCGGGGCATTGGATGGACTCAAAGCAGCCTGTGTGGCCCGGATGGAGCGTGCAGATGTAAATCCCTTGGCAGACATAGGACAGGGAGAGAGGGAGACTGGGCCCAGGAAAGGAGGGCGGGAGGGGGTGGGTGAGAGGGAGACACAGGCTGTGGAAGTGGTGACAGAAGCTCACAGAGCCCCGTCCCACTGGGGCCATTGTGAACCCTGTCACCACCCCAGGGGCCGGCCGCGGAGCTAGGCCCATTTCACAGATGCAGCCACCAAGGCTGAACAAGGCTTAAACCAGTGCCATCACTGAAGCAGCGACTTTGGCCAGGAGCAGGGTTTCTCACACCTACCTGGTGGTAAGAATCACGTGGGACGCTTGTCAGCCACGTTCCTTTCCTGGAGACTCTGACCCACCCCCACCGGGTGAATTCCCGAATGGGTCTCTTTAAGGAGTGCCGTGGGGGGGGGAGTGGGAGAGGGGTGGCGTGAGTGGGAGGGGGAGTGGGGAAGGGGTGGTGTGGGGGGAGTGGGGGAGGGGTGGGGGGCCTCAGGAATCACAGGGGGGCTGATCCAGGCCCTCCAAGCTCCCTGCCCCGCTCGCCCTATTTCGTAAGCGTGCGGTATTTAGCCAGCCCAGGTGGTTGGCTGCTCCCCGCTGCTGGACACGGGGGTTATTTCCGGGGCTGGACCATTATAAATAACTCCTGTGTGGGACATGTTTGTGCACAGCGTGATTTTCCTGTTGGATTGTTTCCTTGGGATAAGTTCCCAGCAGTGGGATTCCTGAGTGGAAGCATGGCCGTGTTCCCGCTCCGAAGCCCCAAACCGAACCTAGCCCGGGCCCTGGGATGAGGATCCGGCCTTTCAAAGGTTTCAAGGAGGGGCCGCCAGCGAGTCCCACCTGGCACTATCAGAGGAAAACGACAGATCTGCCCCTTTCCTGGAAGAGCTCAGGGCCAGCGGAACGAAGAGGGCCCAGGTGACTCAGGGCCCATCTTTCTGGGGCCCGCCCAGGCCGCTCCACCAGCCGGGCTGGGTTCTCCTTGCGGAGGTCACGGGGAGGGAAGAAAGGGTGCCTCGCTCCCTGGGGGAGCAGGTCTGCCAGCAGCTTTGGGAGAGGCCAGCAAGGAGGTCTGGAAATCTGGGGGGCAGATCATGTTTGGTGCTTTCCGGCAACCAAGGGCTCTGGCCCCTGGCCCCTCTGACCTGCCTGACAGGAATGGCCTGCTGTTCCCAGAGGAAGAGGCTTGCCGGGGGCTGAGGGTTAAGGAGGCCCCTGCACTGACCTGGGCCTCTGGCACCATGGCCTTCCACCGCCTCCCCTTCCAGATGACCACGGCCCCAGCTGGGCGGCAGGTGCTCTGGGTCCTCCCCAAGGCAGGTGGGGACAGGGCAGGAGTGGGCCCCTGACTGCTGTCCCGGAAACACACCTTTAGATGTCGCCACTGGGGAGAGGGGTCCCCAGAGTCCCCTCCCTCCTGAGGGAGCGCAAGTGAAGGTGGGGTAGGGTGGCTGTGGGACAGTCCCGCTGGGGGCACGAGCCTCCTGGCTCCAACAGGAGGGCTGGGGGCCCAGCATTTGCAGGCTCTGGGCAATTGCCCGAACACAGAGGGTCCCTCCTCCCTACAGAAGACCGGCGAGCCAGGCCTCTGGGCAGGGCCTGAGGTGGAGGTCCCTCTTCCAGGGCCCATCTCTGGAAGACTGGCCCGTCTGCTGGGAACACCCTCTGACAGGACCAGGGGAGTCAGCCCTGTGAGGTCCGCCTCTCAGTGTCCAGGGGTCCCACAGAGCCTGGCGCTGGTGTGCTTCCCCCACAAGATCATGAATGCTTTGAAGACAGGACCAGTGTCTGCTGTGTTTTAGACTCAGGGTAGTGAGTTCTCTGTCCCTGGAGGTAAAACAGCTAAGGCAGCATGGACATGTCTCAGAGGCAGAGACGGAGCGCTGGCTGGCGGGGCGGGGGGCTCCGTGGGCTGGGTGCCCACCCTGTGCCGCCGCTTGGCGAATACTTTTGCCTGCCTTACAGCTGAGCAAACGGGCCTGGAGATCTAAAGACAGCTGACTCTTCATGAATCATCAACTATTTATTGAGCGCCTGCTGTGTGCCAGGCCTCCTTGCTCCCCGAGTCTCCCCTTGATCAGTCTGCCCAGCCTCTGTTCATAGTTCGTCACAGGCCAAAGTGGCTGCCCTCCGTCCACTCCCACAGGAAGGGGATTATACAGCCCCCCCCACCCCCCGCCCCAGCCCAAAGCTGCTGCTCGCCTGGCCCAGGCGCTGTCTGGTCTCAGGGCAGCCCGAGTGACTTGCTGGCTGGGGCTGGGGGCTTGTGTGTGGGCTAGGCCGGCCCCAGTTGGTGGCAGCAGGGGAGCCGCACCGGCACTGCTGGGCTGGGCCCCTGCGGGTGCCAGGGCACTGGCCATCCCTCGGAAGGACTCTCCCGAGGCCAGGATACCCAGTGGTACAGAGCACTGGGTGCCACTGACCACAGAATTTTTTTAAAAAGATTTTTATTTATTTGAGAAAGAGAGAGTGAGAGAACGAGCAAGAGAGCACAAGCAGGGGGAGCAGCAGAGGGAGACCCAGAAGCAGACTCCCCGCTGAGCAGGGAACCCAACATGGGGCTCAATGCCAGGACTCTGGGACCACGACCTGAGCCCAGGGGAGACGCTTTACCGAATGAGCCACCCGGATGCCCCGGGACCACAGAATTTTTATAGAGGACCTTCGGTGCACAAGGCCAGGAACCCATCTCGGCCTCGGCCACTTTTTAAAGACGACTGGGGACAGAAAGAAGTCTGGCCAAGAACTTGTCAGTCTGCACAATTGACCTTCTGCACCCAAATGCAAATTATTCTGATTTTCCCTGTTCAATTCCATTGTGTTGGTTTTAGTCCCTGTTCCATCGGCTGAGGCTCCTGGAAACGCCATGTTTTTACGAGGCGTGGCCGTGGGCACATCCACACAGCAAGTCTCCCATGGCCCCACCCAGATGCTTGACTGAAACAGGCAGGGCCGAAGGCGGAGACCATGGCCCGCCCTTAGAGACTCTCTTATCCGGCTTGTACTGATTTACAAGTATCATCTCTGGGCTGTTCTGTCCAGGGAGCTGACCTCCTCCTAACTGCCCCGCTCTCCAGCCCACATTTTCCACTCTGCCAAAAGGACAACATAAAGAGCTTGTTCCCCAGACACACCTCCAAGCCTTCGCCCACAGTGTTCGCTTTGTCCCGGACATCCTGTCCCTCTTCCTCACCTGGCTGACTCCCACACCAGGACAAAGGTTTGTCGGGTTCTTCTCCATGGCCCCCTGGCAGCCTGTCAGGTGCCCGCAGGCCCCCCGGGTTCTCCGATCGTGGTACTGCTGTGCTGGGCGGGCCCCGTCTGCCTACCCGCCCTGCCCCTCTCTACACCTTGGGATCCCGGGGTCTCCTGAGTCCGCCCAGGGCCGGGCCCCTACAGAGACAGCACTGTGCTCGGGGTGGGGGGCCAGCCAGGCTTGGGCAAATGACCCTCGGTTTCTTCATTTGTCGCATGAGATCCTCGCCATGTGAAGGGTCGTGGGAAGGACCCCAGACCATGTGTATGAAGCGCTCAGCGCACCACGTCCATGTTCACTGGCCGAGTGAATGGCTGGGAGTGGCCGGAGTAGCGGAGGAGGCCGAGAGACGCGCCCATGACCTCTGGGAACCTCCAGGAGGGCGCAGTGATTCTGCCAGGGGGCTGGGAGGGCTTCGCTGTCGGGGAGAACTGTGGCTAAGCCTGAAAAGGGGCTCCCCTGTTCTACAGGCCACGGAGTTGGGGAAGAAGATCCGAGGAAGAGAGCCTTTGGGTGCTGATTCCTACAGACCCACCAGTGCTGGCTTTTATCATTTTAATGATGTGTGTGTGTGCGTGTGCGTGTGTGTGTGTGTGTGTGTGTGTGTGTGTGTGATTTCAGAGGGATATGAGGGTGTTGGAGCACCTTACTGCCTTCCTGAGTGTCTGATTCCCTTTCAGACTGGCTCTGAGAACTGTAATCCCTTAAGGTAGGAATGAAGAGCAGTCCTTCTCCATTAGCTCAAAACTGTGACATGAGCTCAGCCCAGGAGAATTTGGGTGATTTGGGGGAGGCGGTGCCTCTGAGATGAGCCAGCCACACTTGATGGGGGAGGAGGGCAGAGCACCCCAGCAGGCCTCCCTGGGGCGGCCGCTCTTGTGATCCAAGGAGCAGTGAGCACTTTTCCCAGCTACCGCCTGGCCAGACACGCTGCCCCAAATCCCACCAGCACTCCTGCCCCTTCTTAGGACAGGCACTTCTACGAAAATGTAAATATTTTGTCTGGGAGAGGGAACACTTTGCTTGACTACTGAGGGCAGGAAAGGTGGAAACTGATTTATCACATGCCCACTGCAGGAGATGGGCATGCCACATCGTCGTCGGATCCACAGGGCAAGCTGGGGGGGGGGGGTACCTATACCTGCAGGTGGCGGAACGGGACGCAGAAGGGCCAGGGTGCGGCCAAGTGCTTGGCAGAGCCCGAGGTCAGGCTCTGGGCCTCCTGACAGCCAGCCGCTCCTCCACCTTCTTGGCATGCAGGCTCCCTGCCGGAGGAGGTGAGACGGTGCAGGGGTTCTGGGGGCGTCCAGCCCTGGGTTCCTGGGCAGCTGTGTGCCTGCACAAGGCTTCACCTCCTGGGTTTCTCCCCACCTCGGGATGGCGTAGCCACAGCACCTACACCGCGCCCCAGGGCTGTTGTGGGCATGGAAGGAGATACGCAGAGGCGGTGACACCGTGTCTGGGCTGGGGCTCCGAAAAGGACAGTCGGTATATTCTTATCAACTCACACACGTTCAAGAACGTACAGCCCCAGCTCCCGACCCAGGGATACCCCATGCCCCTTCTCTGACTCAGGCAGCGGCAGGAGTGAGAGCCAGCTCCTTGTCCCCCGTGTGCCCATCCTGGGATCTGTGGAGAGAAGGCGGGTGGTGGTGGGAGGTACTGGCCTGTAGCGGGAGCTTGTTCAGGGGATGGGTGGCTTCTGGAAGCTACCTGCCCCCCAGCAGCCACCCATGATCACATGTGCAAGCATTCTCTGTGTCCCATCCTCTCTCTCTGGGAGCCTAATTCAGGAACTACGTAAGGGAGGCCAAGTTCAGAATCCTTACTTGAACCCTGACCTTGGCACCTAAGGCCGGAAGCCAGGCACTGGGCTCCCGTGTGCCTCAGACACCCTAACTCTAACGTGGGCAGCCCGTCCAATTCCCATCCTCTCGAAGGAGAGGAATCTGGAGAAGTAACTAGTCCCGACCTCGTGCAAATGGCAAGGTGCCTTGAGGATGAAGTGTGTGAGCCATCAGCCCGAAGGCTGTCATCTCAGGGCCTGAAATTGCTCATCAGGGGATGACGGCAGCTGGGGAGGCTGCGGGAACCCTGAGACTGCAGGTTCCACGGGATGCGGGGGGCTCACGCTAAAGGCACAAGGCGGGTGGTTCAGGGCCTCCCTTGCTGCGGCTACAGCGCAGGCTCTGTCCCTGACCGGCTGGCCAGGAGCCAGGCAGCCCGCAGAAACTGACGCCTCTCGGCTACTTCATCCCACTTTGCAGAGGAGGAAACTGAGGCCCAGGGAGGCCCAGTCACTAGCCCAGGATCCTGCAGCCAAAGGCGCGTCGCGTCTGCCTGACACACAGTCTGGTCTCCTGGCCACGACGCCAAACTGCCTCCGTGGTTACTGCCATCATCGCAATAGAATGTTAATAACACTCATAATTAGTATTATTATTGAGGGCAGTGCCCCAGGCAGGCAAATCTGGGTGACGGCATCACTGGGGCTGAGTGCGTGGCCAGGGCCCAGAATTGGGCAGCGTCCTGTCCCAGCCGGCCCCAGGACACTGCTGAAGATGAGAGGCCCTGTTCTGCAGCCAGGATCACGGCATGGGGTTCCTCCCACGCTCCATCAGATCCTGGACTCAGGCAGCCTCTCCTGCCCATCGGCCCCTGGATGCATCTGGTGACGGACCAGGAGGGGATTCGCCAGCGGGAAGACTGAAAATTCAAGCAGAGGCAGTCACTGTCGTTATGAAGCACAGCTCCCGGGGCACCTGGGTGGCTCAGTCGGTTGAGCGTCTGCCTTCGGCTCAGGTCATGGTCCCAGGGTCCGGGGATCGAACCCCCTCATTGGGCTCCCTACTCAGCGGGGAGCCTGCTTCTCCCTCTGTCCCCCCCAGCTCATGCGCTCTCTCTCTCTCACTTGCTCTTTAATAAATAAATAAAATCTTTAAAAAATATATATCTATAAAGCACAGCTCCCTGCCTCCGCAGAGGCTAAGCACCCCTGCTCCAAAAGGCAGTGCGTCCTGCCGGGAAAACCATGGACCAGGGCCCGGCTGGCCTGGCCTCAAATCCTGGGGCTTCTGCTTGCTCCTATGTGACCCTGGACAAGTGATTCACTTCACTCCCTCTCACCACCTGTGCAATGGTGCACACACCCCAGGGCCACCGGGAGGACTGAGTGAGCTCCAGCTGCGCCTGCCCCACCCTGGCTGGTACCCAGCAAGTGCATCTGGACCCCCCCAGGTGGGTACCGACGAGGCAGCTGGAGGAGGGAAAGGGGGCTGGAGGGAAGGGGGGCTCCTGGGATGTGATTGCAGATCAACTTCGTGGCTGAGTTTGACTCTGGAATAGCTGGCTTCAAGTGTGTTGAATGTGTGCCTGATGCGGCTGGGACAGTCCCGGGGCTCCAGCAGGTGTTGGCTCCGAAGAGGGGAAGCCAGGGGGCTTGCGTGGGGATCCAGGTCCAGGCTTTTGCAATCCCCCCAGGCCATAGGAGAGCCCGCGAAACAGGTTCCCAGCTTGATCCCGTTCTTGTCTATCCTGCCAGCTGGGACTAAGGGAAAGATGCAAACAGCCACGGCCCAGTCCTGGCCTCTGGGACGCGGCCTGCCCAGTGCCTCGGCTCTGGGCTTGGAGGCTGAGGCTGCAGCCTCCAGACAGGGGCATCTAGTGCCTGTGGCAGCCCGGAGCCCCTAACAGCCTGCAGGCCTGGCCTGCCACAGAGGGACGGCTGTGCAGACATGGGGCTGGGAGGGGCAGGGGTGCCCCGGAGAGAGGCGCCAGCATGCGAGGGTGCAGGGGAGGTAGACTTGGGGGAGCCTTCGGAAATAGGCAAACGGACATGGCCATGAGGTCCCCCAGGGAGTGTTGCTACGGCTGGGGCCTGGTGTCCACGTGTCGAGGAGGGACTGGGACAGGGCGGAGTGGCTCTGGCTGTGTGTAAGACCGCCTCTTCCTCTGTGTCTCCTCTGAACAAAAGCAACAACAAAAACAATTGCTTGAAAGTTTCTCTTCTCTTCTTTTCAGGAGAAGCGAGTGGGCTCACAGGTGACCTCAGCTTCTCGTCCCCATATTCCTGGACAAGGAAGATGGCAGGAGGATGGAGGAGGACAACGCAATGCTTCTGGAAATTCAAGACGCCAAGTGCCTCCTCCCTCCCTCCGAGGAGTCCCCTATGTTGTCCTCATCACTCTGGAGGCGGTGGGGCCCCCAGCAGGACCCGGCAGCTCCAAGGAGCCCCCTGGTGGCCCAAGCAGTTGCTGCAGCCATACGGGCCAGGGCGCTCTCGCTCCGGGACACCCACTGACTTAGGACCTTTCTCAGGACCCAGACCTTGTGCCTGGCACTTCGCTGGGTGCCACCAGGGAAACATCATCTTCCAACAGCCTGTGAGGTGGGGGTCACTCCGGGTTATCGGTGCGGACACCTGGAGGGGACTGTCCTGGACCAGCAGTCTGCTGCCTGAAATCCAATGTCAGGGAAAGAAGCAGGAGGCCGCGCGTGAACAAACATGACGTGACAGTGTATTTATTTTTATTTTATTTTATTTTTTTTAAAGATTTTATTCATTTATTTGAGAGAGAGAGAGCACGGGCTGGGGGGAGGGGTAGAGGGAGAAGCAGACTCCCCGCTGAGCAGGGAACCTGATGCAGGACTCAATTCCAGGACCCTGGGATCATGACCTGAGCCAAAGGCAGATGCTTCACCGACTGAGCCACCCAGACACCCTGAAAGTGTATTTATTTTAAAAATAATGACCGAGGACACAGGTGCATGCATAAATTCTAGAGGACCATGCAAGTACCTGGCATCACCAGGGGCTTCTGGAAGGTGAGCTGAGGGGCTGGGGTATAGGGTGGGAATGAACCATTTTCACTGGATTTACTTTTGTGCTTTTTGATTTTTGAACTATATGGAAGTATTGCCTATACTTAAAAATTCATGAAAGATTTAAACATTCGTGGATCTTCAGTGACAGAAAGAACCTTGGGAGTGACGGAATTTTCCCTCAGTTGCAGCAGCTCAGACAGGAGGCTGCTTGGCAACTACTTGCATGCCTCCAGTGATGGGGTGCTTACCCCTTAACTGGCCAACTTCCAATCTGGAGAGACCCTCTCCCTATAGGCTGACACATATCTCCCTGGTCAGGACTCCCTCTTCTGGGATGACCTTCGGGGTGTCTACAAGATGTCTGGTATTAGCTGAGCACCCCCAGGTACCAGGGGCCATGGTTTCAGCCCTCAACAACTTCAGAGCCCAGTTTCTGGAATTTTAGGAATGGGTGGGACTCTGAGGCCAAAGCAGGACTCACCCTCCATACATGGGGCAGACGGCTGTTTGTAACAATGGAGAGGAAGCCTTGTTGCCCAAAGCCCCTGTCCCCTCGTTTTGTGGTGTCACATCACCCTACCCCCCGACCTGCTGGCTAGGGCCTACAGAAATGCCTTGGCAATGGGGAGCTCACGCCCTTGCATTGGGTTGTTCTGATCTGGTGCTCTGACTGGCCATCCTGTCTCAACCTGCCTGAGCTCAGGGTCCTCCTCTGCAAAGAGGGGTTAATAATGGCACTCACTCTGGAAGGTGGCTGTGAGCATCATGGGAGACTGCGGTGATATGTACCGTGGGAGGCTGGGAAGTGAGAGGGGCCAGGGAGGTGACGGGGGGTGGGGAGGGCTGCTGCCAGCAAGTGCAGAGTGGGACGCCCCTGCGGCTTGAGCCCTGCAGGGTCGGGAGGGATGAGCCAGATCTGAGACCAGCCGGGGGCTCTGAAGCCAGGATTAGGATGCAAACTGCATTTGGGAAGCCCCACGGGGCGCAGTGGAAGGGTTCTGGGCAGGGGCATGACAATATGATAAGACTTGACAAGTGTCATAGAATAGGTTTCCCAATCCCACTTACCGAATCCGGGGTCATCCGGTGAGGGGCGCTGTCTCTATGGACTCGGGGCCCTGCCGTCATTTTAGGGGCTCCTGTCCTTGTGGGAGGCAGAAGGCAGAGGTGGAGACCAGGCAGCCTCAGCTTTACCGTCTTTAAAATGATAGCCCCGGGGGCCCCTGGGCGGTACAGTCGGTTAAGTGTCCAGCTCTTGCTTTCGGCTCTGGTTGTGATCTCCGGGTGGTGAGATCAAGCCCCACGTTGGGCTCTGCGTTCAGTGTGGAGTCTGCTTGAAACTGTCTCTGCTCTTCCCCCCATGCTTTCTCTCCCTCCCTCTCTCTCACATAAGTAAATAAATCTTAACAAAAAAAGTTTAAAATGATATCCCGTTTTCCAGCTCTGACGTCCATGGATTTTCCCTGGAACTTTGGTTTCGAAACAAGTGCTTTGACATTTTTTGGTTGGGACTCCCCCTCCCCCGCATGCCCAGGGCAGGACTGAGCAGCCCATACGCCTGTGTGTGAGGAGAGCACGGGGCACCAAGGTAAGGCAAGGCTGTAGCTCCCGCGTCTGGGACCCGGCAGGACAGGAGCAAAGCTGGCGTTTACTCCTCTAGGGCACTGGGGAGGAGGATGTGGAGGCTGCATGGAGCTTCCCAGGAGGCAGGAGCTCTCACTGTGGGCTCCAGAAAAATCTCCCAGCCCCAGGCCCATCAGGGCAGCACATGCAAAGTGTGGGTCTCCCCTGGGGCTTCTGAGCAGGAGCGAGGGTGGGCCTCTGTCTCAGGCAGAGAGCGGAGGTGCCTCTGCTCTCAAGATGCCAGGGGCAGGCAGCACCAGTCAGCCCCCCCCAGGGCCCCTCCCATGGCCTCTTCCACCTAACTCTTTGCCACCCTTTCCAGGCGAGGGTGCCATTCCTTTTTACAGACAAGGAAACACAACTATGAGAGTTCTGACTTAGATGTGTATTAAGGCAATGGAGAAGAACAGTGTTAATAAGTGTGCTGGGAATCAGACGTCTCACTTGAAAAAATGTAAGAACCAGGCTTTGGCTGCAGGACTTTTCAGGGCCTTTAGCATGCAGAGGTATGTCTTGAATCTCTAGGAGGGGCTTGGAATAAGGTGTTTCCAAACTTACCTGACTGTGGCACCCTATGCAGGCCCAGCCCCTGATAAGAACACCCAGAACCCATGGTCTGCAGAACAGAGCACAGGAAATGTCAAAGGAGAACATTGGAAATCTAAATTCCCCAGAACAGCTGGGCTGTGTGGTGGTGGTGCAGATGTGGACACTGAGGTTTAGGGTTGGACTCCTCCAAGGTCAAGGCAGAAACAGAGTGCAGATTTAAGCTCAGGGCTGTCTGGTGTCTGGGCCACTTTCCTGGGGGAGCCAGGGCCCTGGAGAATCAGCAGACAGTGGCCATTCTAGAAGACTAGAGAATGCGGGTGCCCAGACCAGCCACATGCTCATAATTAAACCAGCTGCTTCATCAAAGCCACAGGGGGCCGCGTGCTCGCCAGCCTGGGTCATGAGCCGTGTAACTGAGTGTTGGAGTCAGGAGGCCCCACAGCCGGTGGCGAGGGGAGGACCCGGCAGGCCCAAGTGACAGCCTGCTGCTGACTCCATCCCGGCTTTCACCTTCGGGGCCTCAGGGAAGGTCCTGCCACTGAGCCCTGGGTTCAGATTCCGACCCCTCCCCTTCTTGACCCCAGTATGATTCCTTGTTGTCAGCAAGTTGTGCCTCAGTTTCCCCATCTACCTGTGGTGGAGAAAGCAGGAGCCACAAAGGCTGCTGCAGGCACGGCAGGGAGGGAGATGGTGGGGCCGCAGCACATCGGCAAACGTGCCCCCGAGTTCATATGAGACCCCTGGAGACTCAGAAGAACAGGGGAGACCCGGGGGGTCCTGCCGGCCTGTGGGTGGGGCTGGGGCAGCATCTGGGGGGAGGACGATCCCCGTTCCCGTGGCCTCGCTGGAACCTGCGGCCTGACACGGGTACAGTCGTGCTGGTGCGAGGCCGGTGGGATGTGGCCCGGGCAGAGCCCCTGGCAAGGCACAGTCTGCAGTAAACACTAGTTCTGTCTTCTGCTTTTATTTTTTCCTTTTCCAGGTTTAAACTTAAAAATAGAGATTCCCAGAGACCAGCAGATTGGCAAGCAGGTCGGACTTCAGGGACGGTCTGAGCTGCCTTTCGGGGATTTGTGACATCTGGAGAAGGTGGCAGATGCGTTCAGCGGCATTGTAGACGGCAGTTAGAGAGCATGCCCTGATTAGTGTGGACACATCCCAAACACTGGACTGAGGGGAAAGAAGCACGTCACAATAGGGAAAGTGCAGCCAGAGGTCATTTATACGAAGTTTAAGAACATAACAGGTGACCTACGTTCTTAGCAGTACCTGTGGTCCCCGCCTTCAGCAGAACCTCCCCTTGCGGGCAGAGGCACAGGCCATGAGGCTGGTGTGAGGGCACAGGGCGTGGGTCTGTAATCACTCCCACTTACTGCGCCCATACTCCGTGCCAGGCTCTCTTCTGACAGCCTCGCCCATCATCCCCATTTACAGATGAGTAAACTGAGGCACAGAGAGGTTAAGTGGCCTGTCCAGCTAGCAAGTCGTTGAGCCAGGGCTTGAGTCCAGTGCTCCTGGTTACTAACCACACGGCCTCTCGCCTGTGGCTCTCAGCTCCTCATGTCTTGAAATGATTGAAGACCTCTGGAGCAAACACAGTCAAACATTCACTTTGGCAAAGCCCAGTGGTGTGTTCTTGGGTGTTCTTTCTACTCTTCTTTATAATTTTCTGTAGGTGTGAAATGTTTTCAGATGCCCTTGGGCTCTGGTCTGAGGTGTCTGCTGGCCGCAGGCCCTGTCCAGCCATAATCCACATCACACAGGCTAGTCCATCCAGCTGCCAGGGTGGCAATGACCAACTCATTTCCTGTGCTCACGAGACGGCTCCTAGCATGTTCTCTTGCTGCAGCTGATGGCCACAGGAGGCTTGGGACCTGGGAGAAAGGATTATCCAACACCTGAGCTTGAGACTGGGAGGGCAGGTAGCCCAGTGGCAAACAGGCTGCCCATGGCCTTCCCGTCAGTCTGGAGAAGGAACTAATGACCATGTAATTAGCGGATGTCTGGTTTCCAGGAGCTGATGGCATGGCTGCCCGGACTGACCCAGTCTGGGTAGAAGTGGGTGTCCTGCTGGCCTGTGTGTCCTGGTTTGGGCAGCCAACAGTGCCCACTGGGCTTCTGGAAATGTGGGCAATGCTCCTGGACCCTCATGCAGCCCTCAGGACCAAAGGGCTGGGACTCACAGTGGTTAGCAGTGGCCTGGTCTCACTCAAGAGGTAGGGAAACAGGCTGAGGGTGGGGGCCGGTCCTCCATGGGGTCACTGGGAGAATCCACAGCTGAGTGCCCCTTTTGCACCAGGCTAGGCCTGGATGGGCAGCAAGGGGCCCTGAATCATCTTTTGAGAGCATAAAGCCTGTGTCTGGGGAAGAAAATCTAGAGATTTTCTCAGCCACGGGGCTGGCTTCCATGGATGTTTCCATGGGGGGTGGGGGGAGTTTGAGAGCACACAGGCTCAAAGGACCAGCTTTGCCCCAGCTCCCAGGCAGTGTCCTCTCCCTGTGTCCCCATAAACATCCTTGACGCCCAGAAGGCATTTGGTGAAATTGTCCAGCCTATCTGACCCATGGCTGTGGCAGGAGCTCAAGCCTCATGGAAACACCAAAGTCTGAGGGTTCATTCATTCATTCACTCATTCCTTCATCCCATTCACGTGCTGATTAGTTCATACAAATAATAGAATGCCCAGCAGGTGTCGGACGCTGTAACCTGGGGGTTCAGCGGTCAGGACCCCTGCCCTCAGGGAGGTGAGTTTAGTAGGGACTAGAGGACTCAATTCTTCTTCTTCTTTTTTTTTTTTTTTTTAAGATTTTATTTACTTATTTGAAAGAGAGACCATGGGGGGAGGGGCAGAGGGAGAAGGAGAAGCAGAGTTTTCTGCTGAGCTTGGAGTTGGGTGTGGGGCTTAATCCCAGGACCCTGAGATCACGACCTGAGCTAAAAGCAGACGCTTAACCAACTGAGCCACCCAGGTGGCCTGAGAGGACCCGGTTCTAATACTGATTTTTGTGCTGTCTGAAACTAACACAGCTACTTGGGTTTCTTTTGATCAATGACAGTGTGTAATATCTTTCTCCACCCCTTTATTTGCAACCTTTCTGAGTCTCTACATTTAAGTTGGGTTTCTTGTACATAACCTATAGCTGGGCCTCATTTCTAGTTTGTTTTCTTAGATTTATTTATTATTCATTTTGAGAGAGAAAGACGGAGCATGAGCGGGAGGAGTGGCCAAGGGAGAGAGTGGGAGAGGGAATCTTGAGCAGACACCCCGTTGAGTGGGAAGCCTGACTCAGGGCTTGATCCGAACACCCTGAAATCATGACCCGAGCTGAAGTCAGATGTTTAATGATTGAGCCACCCAGGCACCCCGGGACCTCAATTTTTATCAACTCTGACCATCTATGAACTTTTAATTGGTTTATTTCAATCATTCACATTTAAAGTGATTAATATCTCAAAACTTAGTCCCTACCATTCATAACTGTTTTCTATTGATTACACGTGTTCTTGGTTTTCCCCTTTTTCTCTCCCTTCTCTGATTTCTATTAAGCATCTATCCCTCTGATTTCATTTTACTTCCTTTGCAAGCATATCAGTTATACTTCTTTTTAAAATGACCTTAGAGGTTCCCCTAGAGCATGCAATCTACATTTTATTTATGACTTTCTTTTAGAACAATTTCAGATTTACAGAAAAATTCCAGCAGATACTACAGAGGAAATACACATTTTTAACGAATGTAAGTCCACCTTCAGGGAACGCTGTTCTGTTCCCTGTGTGGGGCAGGTGCCTCATAACGGAGTAGGCCCACTTCCTGCCTCCCACCCAGCAGCCCTGCTGTCACGCATTCACCCATCCAGATGCTATCATCTTCCGATACACTGAGTTTTTGACCTTTATCATTTCCCTTCTCCATGAAGAGCTTCTTTTAACATTTTTTTGTAGGGCAGGTCGCTGGTGATGAATTCCCTCGGCTTTTGTTTTTCGGAGAAATTATTTCTCCTTCACATTGAAGGATGGTTTTGCTGAGTATAGAATTCTAGGTGGATTTTTTTTCCTGCTGCTTCTGTAAACCCTCCACTCTTCGCGCTTGCCTGAGCCATGTGCTGTGCTGCTTCTTTGTTCCTCTGTAGGCAAGGTGTTTTTTGTTTTTTTCTCCCCCTTCTGGCTTCTTTCAAGCTTTCCTTGTCATTGGTTCTGAATATGAGACGCCCAGGTGTCGATTTGTTTGGTGTTCATCCTGCCTTTTATTTTCTTAGATTCCCAGATCAGTTGTTCGGTATTTGTCATTCACTTTAGAAAATGTTCAACCCTTGTTACTTCCAACTTTTCTTCTGCTACATTGTCTCTTCCTTCACTTCCTGGTTTTCCCGTCATGCATGGGTTGCACCTTTTGAAACGGTCCCATAGATCTTAGATGTTCTGTTCTGTTTGCCTTTTTAACATTTTTTCCCTCTCTGTATGATAGTTTGGGAAGTCCCTACTGACATATCTTCAAGCACACTGATTCTCCCCTTGGCAGCGTCCAGTCTCCTGGTGAGCTTATCAAAGGCCTTCTTTATTTCTGTTTCAGTGTTTTTGATTCCTACCATTTCTTTTAAAATTTTTTCATAAAGTTTTCATCTCTCTGCTTCCATTTCCCATCTGTTCCTGCATGCTGTCAACTTTTTCCATTAGAGCCATAACGGATTAATCATACGTATTTTAAATTCTCTGTCTGATGATTCCAAATTCCGTGTCTTACCTGCGTCTGGTTCTGAATGCGTTTTCTCTTCGGACTGTGTCTTTTCTTGTCATTCATCACGCTGTGTCTTGTTCTCTTGAAAGCCAGGCATGCTGTACTGGGTAAAAGGAACTGAGGCAAATGGGCTTTCAGTGTGAGGATTTACGTTCACCGGGCTGGGGCTGCACTGCGGGCTCTGTCTGTCGTGGCTATACGAGCTTCAAATTCCTCGACTGGCCTTGTTGATGTCTGCCCTGTTGTCTTTGAGATTCCCTAAGACCCTGACATCCTAAGATTCCCTCAGATGGCGTGTGTGACCACTGTGATTACACTGGAGGCCTGTTACTGTGGCGGTAAGGAGTCGGGGGGAGAAATGTTCTATAATCTTCCGTCCTTGGGCTGTGACATTCACTAGTGTTTCTTATAAGCCTCAAAGTTTAGGGGGTTTGGAGCTGGGGAAACGCCATCTCCCAGGGTGGATAAGCTCTGGCACAGTCTTTCCCTGGAGAGCAGGCCTTTGAAATGGAGAATGCTGTGGATATGGTTCACAAGGGTAACTTGTCCTCTGGGGAGATTTCTGGAGGTCAGACCACGAATGTGTGGCCTCCTCCTTTGGACTGTGGCCCTCCCCCAGGAGCTTCTCAGCCTGGCCCTAGTCCACACTGGGCCCCCAGCAGTTCCCCAAAATGACCATTTAAGCCATCCTCGCAGTTTATGGCTTCAAGGACTTCCGCTCCAGGTGAGCAGATCGCCTCTGAGACTGCATTTGCTTGTCTCGCCAGGTCTGGGGAAGGCACTTGGCCCTGAGACCTCTGTTCTCTGATGGGTCTGAGAGAACATCGGTTTTCAGTTTGTTCAGCTTTTTTCTTATCGGCAGGACAGGGGCCACAACTTGCAGGCTCCTGGTGTGTCAGAGCAGACGCAGAGGGGCTTGGGTTCTCAGGCACGAGCTTGGTGTGTGAGGCTGGGTGGGCTCTCCCCTCTCTTGGGGACTGTGCTCCCTCATCTGCATAGTGGGACCCATAACCCAGGCGGGTGATATAGGGCAGAAGCAGGGCAGGGGCTGCAGGATGGAGGGCGGGCTGCCCACCCAGGAGGTGTACCGGGTGTCCCCGAAGGAGGTCCGCAGGCCCAGGCTGTAGGGGAATCTGCTGGCCCAGGACGAGGACGGGAGAAAGGGAAGAAGCCTGGGGTGGGGAGCTGCCCCATCCTCCCTCCCCAACCCAGGCCTAGGTTTCACTTCTCCTTATGAGTCCCAGGCAGCACCGCCTGCCCCTTACCCTGTCGCACCCCCATTATTAAGTGATTCCGTGAGAATTCCCGGCCACTGGCTCTCTCGTGTCTCTCTGGCCCCGTCGGAGGCGGGACTGGAACCCCCGAGTTCGCTAAATAGGGCCGGGGGAGGAAGCCGCGGCCCCAGCGGAACCGGGAAACCAGTCGGCACCTGGGGCCCCAGGAGGCCAGGCTACCGCCATTGTATTAAGACAGGCTCCCGGTGCAGGAGGGAGGGGCCGCTGGAACAGCTGGAACCGAGCTGGCGCCGAGTGCCGGGTTCCGCGCCGCGCCCCTCCTCCTTCAGCCCCGCCGGGGCGTCCCCCGACCAGGGGTGGCCTCCCCGCAGGGCAGATCCCCCACCTCGAGGCCCCTTCCCCGCCGCCGCCGGCGCCCCGGGAGGCTGCGGGGCGGCGCGGAGCGAGCGCTCCGGGCGCGGCCGGCGGCTCCCGGGGCGCGCGGGGCCGGGGTGCCCGCCCCCCGCCTCCTCCTCCACTGGCCGGGCCGGGCCGGGGCGGAGCGGGGCGGCGGCGGCGGCATGGCGGGCGGGCGGGCCCGGCCCGGGGCGCTGCTGGCCCTGCTGGCGCTGCGGGCGCTCGGGGCGGCGGCGCACCCGCAGTGCCTGGACTTCAGGCCGCCCTTCCGGCCGCCGCAGCCGCTGCGCTTCTGCGCGCAGTACTCGGCCTTCGGCTGCTGCACCCCCGAGCAGGACGCGGCGCTGGCCCGCCGCTTCGGAGCGCTGGCGGCGCGCGTGGACGCCGCCGAGTGGGCCGCGTGCGCCGGCTACGCGCTCGACCTGCTGTGCCAGGTGAGCGGGCGCGCGTCGGGGTCTCGGTGGCCCGGCGGGAGGGCGGCGGGGGCAGCCCCGCCGGGCGGCGAGCGAGGGCGGGCGGCGGGCTTTGGATCCCGAGGCCCCTGGAGGGGTCATCGGCGCGGGGCGGGGAGCCGGGCTTTGCCATTCATTAGTTTTGTGATTTGGGCCTTCTCTGGGCCTCAGTTTCCCCTTGGGAAGCAAGAGGGGCGGACACACCGATGTCATCACTCCCTTGGAGTTTGGGGCCCCCCTCTGTCCCGGGACCTCCTGGCGTCAGCCCCCCAGTGTCCCGGCTTCCAGGAGCCCCGCCCTATGGGGGTACCAGGATGGGAAGCCCTTGTCCCTCAGTGCTTCCCGCGCTGCCCCAGGGGAGGTGGGAGCAGCCTGGACCTACAGGGAGCCGGGAGCGTGGTTGATGCGCTGAACTTGGCTTTGCAGAGGGGTGTGCGGGACACTGCTCCCAATGAGGGCCCCTCCCCTGCCCTGAGGACACAGTCTCAGAGCCCCCGCCCCCTTCCTGGACCAGGTACAGGGTGCTCACACCCTGGGTGAGCCAGGCCTGCCATGCCCCTGGCCCTTCCCGCCCCTATTGAGGTTCCTGCTGTGCCCTCTCTAGGGGGCGCCCCCACGAGGCAGAGGGACTCTCATCCTTTCAGACCACCCCAGTGACATCCCTTCGGTGTGACCTCTCTATTCCATCTCCCCTGAGGGCAGAGCCCCTACTTCTGCCTGCACGGGATTGTGCCCTAGCTGTTCCTTTTGCTCCTGCATGGGTCTGATTCCCAAGTGACTGACCAGAATCCCTGGGGAAATGGATTCAAGGCCAGGAAGCCCTTAGGCTGGCCCTGGCCCACCAACCAGGCAGTGAAAAGCCTGGGTGGAAGGGTCCTGCAGGGCAGCCTAGCTGACGCCCTTCAGCCAGCCAGGGGAGGGACAGGAGGGCTGGCTTGGAGTCAAACTACTGGGTTGATCCTGGCCCTGCCACTTCCTGGCAATGTGACCCTGGGCAGGCCACCACTGCACATCATTGCGTCATCTTGAAAATGGGGGCACTCTTAGCCATCCGTCAGAGTTGCCACACAGACTCAAGGGCACGTACTCAGGACTCGATGGATGATTCTGGTCGGATTTCTCGAGGGCCTCCTTGGCCCCCACTGGCTTCCCAGCCCTAGGCAGGGACAGAGTGGGGCCCGGAGGCCGATTCAGGGAAAGCCCATAGAGGCAGAGACTGCTCGGTGGGCACAGAGCTCAGTTATGGCCATGGTGGGCACTTGGACCACACTGGGTGCCGGTGTGAGTGGCCCATCTGGGTCAGAAAGAGGAGGGGCTGGGAGTGGGTGAGGAAGGGGGCTCAAGGAGCACCAGAATGCAAAGGTGTGTGTGGGGGGGGTCTCTGCTCAGCCCCTGTGCTGTGCATCTCAGGGGAGCCAGAATGGTCTGGTCAAGCATCTGCCTCCCTCACTAGCCTGGGGACTCCTTGGAACCTGGCCCTTCCCATCCCTGGTTACATAGCTGGGTTCATGTATCCATTCCACATTTGTTAATTGAGCACCTACTATGTGCCAGGCTCAGCAGGGCAGATCAGATGGGCAGGTCCCAGGAGGAGGAAGGGAAGGGTCAGTCCTGCTACCCCTCCCTGGCAGGAGTCTCCCCTCTTTCCTTGGGAATCTTCCCAATGTGGCTTGGCTTGGAGCAACCAGTGGTGGAATGGCCGCGAGCACTTTACCCCAGGCGTCTCTGAGAGTGACCTCATGTCTGGAGTGAACTGGGAGAGGCAGTGGAGGTTGGATCACAGTTTCTCTGGCAGGGCCTCAAGGAAGGGCAGGAGAGTGCTGGAGGGAGGACCATGCTGTCTGTGAGCCAAGGCCGTGTCTGGGGTCAGCACCTCCTGATTTCCACCCCAGGAGGTGGCCACGGTGCCTTATTTACAAGTTTCAGTCAATGACAGCATTCAAGCATTCGCATCTGCCGTAGGGAGATGGGCTCCAGACAGGAGAGAGACCATGAAAACATGCTCACTCCCACAGTCCCCTCCAGAACCTTCCCGCATCTGGCACCCGCAACTCCTCCAGATGCCCAGGATGGCAGCTTAGCCGGAGGGTGACTGTCCCTCCTGGCCCCTTCGGACTCTTTCCGAGGGCTTCACCCTCATCCAGCTAATGCCTGTGTCATCAATAGAAGAAAAGGCACCTTGTGACACACGGCCCCCAGGTTCCTAGTGCCCACACCACGAACTGCCTGAATAACCGAGCTTGCCTCTCTGCGTAACCTGAAGGCATCAAAGTCTGGTTTCTGATGGAAATCTACATGGACCATGCTCTCCAGGCGCGTGTACTGGACAGATGTTTCCCCAGAGCCTGTTAGGAGCTGACCCTGCGCTCCGTCCTGGGCCCAGAGGCAGTTGGCAAGTCACAACCCCAGCCTCAAAAGTCCCTTTGTTCAAGTCAGGACACAGACACACCCTTCTTACCAGAATGCACAAAACGCTTCATAAGGGTGACTGAATACCATGGGGCATGGGGACACAGGCTGCACTTTCCCTGGAAAAGTCAGGGAAGGCTTCCTGGAAGAGGAAACATTGAGTTACAGCTCGATAGTTCATACTGTTTGAACGTTTACTGAACAACACATGCATCATCTCATTTATTCCTCCCAACAGCTATGGGGTTGGAATTCCTTTCCCCTTTTACAGATGAAGACACAGGCACAGAGAGGTTAAGGAACTTGCCCAAGAGCACACAGGGAGTGGTAAACTCAGTCTCCAGTGCCCTCTAACTCCAAAGCCGTTCCCTTAATGACTTTGTCATATTGCCTGTTTTCTTGAACCCCACTGAGTGCTGGGACCCCTGCCCTGGAGGGTTCCGTGGTCTGTGGGACAGACAGACAGGCAAAGAGATCATTGAGTCCTGGCCAGGCAGACGAGCTGAGCCATCTCTGGCAGTGGGGAGATGACAGCACAAGTGGAGAGCTCACCCCACAAGCTGCAGTTACATTTTGATGATGTGATGTCTGGGATATGGACGGAGGGCTGTGGAGCGTCCGCAAGGGCCGGGGGTGGGGGGAGTCGGAGAAGACTCAGTTAGGCCTGGAGTCATAATAGGAGTTGGCCAGATGCCGAAGTGGGAGAGGAGGAAATACCCTCCCAAGAGAACTCTGTGTACAAAGACTCGGCCGTCCTAAGGAACAGGTGGTGGACATTAGAAACCTTGGGGGCTCAGGGCCGTGGGTCATGGGTGCCCCCAGCTCCACAGTAGCCACTTCGGGGGCAGCAGGCTGTTTGCTCCTGGGCTCAATGGCCCAGGCGGCTGAGCAGTGAGATGCTAGCTTGGTTTTTCTGTGATTTTCTCCGGCCTCCTCCACCGACCACTGTGAGGAGAGTTGCCGATTATCCCTGCCGGCCGCCATCACTACACTCCCCTGTCCTGTGCTGCTTTGGGGTTACTCAGGTCTAATCAGGTTTGCACTGCATGTAAGTAAGAGCACATAGGCCATGAATAAGGGCTTTCCAGGCCCCGCGCTGGATGCATGGATGCTAAAATTCCAGCCTGGCCCCCTGGCAGCCCTCGGTGCTCCCTCTCTAGCTCCGGGCTGGGATTTGGTGAGTGGAGGGCACTCAGACGGACTTCCAGAAGTCTCTTCTGCTCCCTGTTGTGTCTCTGGAGCCGAGGACCATGGCTGGCACACAGTCGATGCCCGGTAAACACTTGCTGAATGAAACACTGCTGACTAATCTGGAAAGAACACCAGTCTGGGCGTCATGAGGGCTGGGTCTGAGCCCTGGTGTGACCACTTCTGGGCACGTGGCCTTCCTAGAGCCTCAGTTCCTCATCCATATAATGAGAGTCACAGTGACCCTACCTTGCAAAAATTAAGTGAGGTGTGTGTGCACACAGACCCTTCCTGGGTCACCCACCCTGCTGGCCGGGCACGTAGAAGGTTCCAGGGGAACCGTAGGAGAGATGGTACTGCGCAGAGACCTCCTCGGCGAAGGGGGACATGTGAAATGTGGTCTCTTTGTCTGGGCGCAGGACGGTGACTGACCAGAGACCAAGCACGGATTGCCAAGTGGCCCTCAGCCTCCCAGTAGCACTAAGGTACCAGGAGGACAAGGCCGCGGTGCGACCACAGTCGTTTAAAGGGAGGGAGTCGCCCGTGGCCCAGAGCCTGAACATGCAGGCAGGAGGGCAGTCTGCCACCTGCTGCCCCTCGAGGCCTCCTGCTGGAACCCATTCTGGCCCTGCCAGTGAGGAGGGGAGTATGCGGCTGTGAGTGCCTCCCCTTCTGTGGGACGAGCGTCCCCAAGGCCTCTTGGGGCCAGAGCTGAGTCAGTCCGGACGTTGGCCTGCTGAGCGCATGGTGGGGCAGGGGGTAGAGGGTGCCAGGCACAGACATGAATAATGACCTCTGCTCAGGTCAGGGTCTCTAACCGCGGGAGGTTCTCACAGAGCCTGCAGAGCAGAGGCCTCTGCTCTGGGTGGGGGTGGGGCACACTTAAGCACACTTAAGGGTGATAGTAGGAGCCAGCCAGAAGACCGGGGAAATGCCCGGGCTCCTCCCTTTCTCCCACGCTCCAACCCCGCTAGGTCCAGCCTGGCCTGTGACTTTGGTTAGGGGCTTCCTTCTCAGCCTCTTCTTCCCGGTGTGCATGATGGGAATAAGAATATACCTCTGGGCGGCAATCTGTTGCCTTGGGGGGGAATGTGGACTCACTGGAGGACCCAGCCAGGGCCCGGCCCACGCTCTGCCCAAGTGCCCAGAGCTGTTATTATTGCTGGTACTATTTCTCCAACACCGTGGTTATTATTCAAGAATAGACAGAACACTGTGTTCGAGGGAAGGGCATGCCTGCCAGGGGAACAGTGTGTGCTGAGGCTCGGAGGTGAAACTGGCCGGGAGGGTCAGGAAAGAGAAGGTGGGCAGGAGGCAGGAGCGGATGGTACAGCTGTGGGCAAAGCCGGACAGCGGGGGCTGGTCCTGTGCTGGCTCTCAGACTGGAGGGGAGTGACATGGGAGTCCTCTCGGTTCTCGGGGGGTGGGTGCAGGAGGCTGGAAGCTGGGAGAGTTCTGATCAGGTTTGTCACCTGGACCTGAGTTCCCAGAAAGCAGAACCTGGGGCCAAGCTCGTGGGTTATTTCCTTCTTGGGGTGACAGGACCCAGCAGCACGAGTGATGGGGCCGCAGGGAGCAGAGCCAAGGATGCGGCTTTGGGCTGGCTGCTCTCAGCATGACCGATGCTTGAACTGGTGGGAGCAGGGTTCCGAGAAGCCATCCCAACTGCGAGTCAGGAGGACTGTCTGCTGGGCTGGGAGGAGGGCAGAACACTTCATCCATCAGCTTCCTCCTCCCAGGGCTCAAAGTTTCGCCCCGGGAGGCATGAACTGCTCCGCATTCCAGATCGTGCCCATGTGGGTACTGAGTGGGGTCCCCAGTGTCTCATCAGTGGGGGAGCCCTCGGCAGGAGGCCAGGGAGGCCGAGGACGGCAGCTCCATCAGTCCCAGAGCAGAGGACAGCCCAGGACCCTGCCTGAGGTGCCTGAGCAGTGGAGGAAGAGAGGTCCGGGGCCAGGGGAACGTGTGGGCGTGTGTGTTATCGGCTCGCCCGTGTACGCGTGCCAGCCTCCACAGTGCTGGGAAAGCGAGATCGACGCCAGACCAAACACCGACCCCTCCATGCTGACCAATGGCCCTGAATGCCATTGGGGGGGGGTTCTGTGCCTCGGTCTCCCCATCTGTAACACTCTCCCCTTCGTGGGCCCTTGTGAAGATCGAGTAATGGAGGTAGGGGCACCATTCACCGTTAAGGGCAGGGTGGGTCAGTTAGTTTCCAGCCAAATAAAGCAAAGGAGTAAGTCATGCAGATAAAGGGCAGAGGTATCATATGTAAAACCGCTCAGACCCTTTCTGGCACACAGTAGGTGCTCAAGGGCAGCTGCAGCCGCTAGTAGTAGTAGTAGTAATAGTTGTGGTTATTGGTGCTAATAGAAGCATTAAGGCAAGAAGAAGAAGGTGTGGAGATAGGAGGCTGAGGGTTGCTGCCAGCGATGAGACTTCCCGTGTTGCTGGACAGATGGCATTGTCCCCATTTTACAGACCAGCAGCCTGAGGCTCTAGGAGGTGGGTACCCGGCCAGCAGTCACACAGCTGGTACGCACCTGCCCACAGCGTCCCCGGGCCGGCCCTGTCTCTGCAGGAATGCTCACCGTACGCGGCCCACCTCTACGACGCCGAGGACCCGTCCACGCCCTTGCGAACTGTGCCCGGGCTCTGCGAGGACTACTGTCTGGACATGTGGCAGACGTGTCGGGGCCTGTTCCGCCACCTGTCGCCCGACCGAGAGCTCTGGGCCCTGGAGGGCAACCGGGCCAAGTTCTGCCGCTACCTGTCGCTGGACGACACGGACTACTGCTTCCCCCGCCTGCTGGTCAACGAGAACCTCAACTCCAATCTGGGCCGCGTGGTGGCCGACGCCAAGGGCTGCCTGCAGCTGTGCCTGGAGGAGGTGGCCAACGGGCTGCGCAACCCCGTGGCCATGGTGCACGCCCGGGATGGCACCCACCGCTTCTTCGTGGCCGAGCAGGTGGGGCTGGTGTGGGCCTACCTGCCTGACCGCTCGCGGCTGGAGAAGCCCTTCCTGAACGTCAGCCGGGCCGTGCTCACCTCGCCCTGGGAGGGCGACGAGCGGGGCTTCCTGGGCATAGCCTTCCACCCCAGCTTCCGGCACAACGGCAAGCTCTACGTCTACTACTCGGTGGGGTTCGGCTTCGACGAGTGGATCCGCATCAGCGAGTTCCGGGTCTCCGAGGACGACATGAACACCGTGGACCACAGCTCTGAGAGGTGGTTTCCCTGGTGGTGGAGGGGCCCTGGCCGGGTGGGATTAGGCTGGCGGGCGCTAGGAGGCACCGGTGGGACCAGACCAATCTATGGGGTGATCCTCGATCACGCCCAGTGGGGGTGTTGAGCCCCGTGTTCTGGGCTCAGGGGAAGAACAGTTGCAAAACAGCATCCCAGGATCATGTCCAGACTCCTGGATCAGCCACTGTTGGCGGCTCATTTCACTCCATTCTCCTAACGCCCAATGAGGGAAGCAGTATACTCCCCATTTCCCAGGTGAGGAAGTGGAGGCTTGGAGAGGTAAAGTGACCTGCCAAGCCACACAGCTGGGAAGCGTCAGAGCTGCAATCTGGGTGTGTCTGTCTCCGGAGCCCCACCTTCCACTTCTCGTCCCCTAGACCCTCTGCCCTTCCCTGCCCCCCAGCAGGTTTATCCACTCCTCTTCACAGAAGCCCGCTCTCTGTGTATTATCTGTGCCCCCCACTGTTTTCAAAACCGCGTTGATCTAGCCTGGCACGCAGGGCATATGCGTCAGTCTGGGTCCCACAGAGAAATAAACTCCGTACCAGGTAGTTCAACAGGCAGGATTGGACTCTGGGAATTAGCTACTCAGGCATTAGAAACGAAAGAGCAACATGGGGAGGAAGTAAGGTAGCCCTGAATTTCCCAACAGGAGGAAGCTGCCTCCACCTCTCGGGCTGGAGGGACAAGGTGAGAAGGTGGGGTGCTGGTGCCCCATAGCTGGGGCCACTCAGTGGCAGCTGGAACCACAGTGGGCCTGGGCGGGGGAGCTGGGGCCAGGGAGGAGGTGCAGCTATGGCCAAGACATTGACTGAGCAGAGAGAGAGAGAGAGATGGGGAGAAATACCCTGGCTTCTCCCTTCTTCCCACCCTCCAGTCTCCAGCCAGTGCCTTCCATTGGCTGACCCTAGCTGGAGGCCAGCCAGCAAAGAAGTATGGGAAATGTAGTTTGCAGGATCTGAGTCTCTGAAGTACAGAGCAGGTAGGGGCCGAACCAGGACTGATCCGAGGCAAACAGGTAAATCGGGCATTTAATAAAACTGTAAAATCTTGATGTTGAAAGTATAAAAAGGAGAAGGAATCAAATAGGCTGGCTAACGTGAGGGCTAATATAAGTCTTGTCATTCAGTATCAGTTTTGACTGTGAGCATCCTGGCAGCCAGAGCAAAAGGAGAAAACATAATTCTCCTTATCTGACATGAGGCCGTACAACCTGTTCTCCAAGAGACGCCAAGTTTATCACACGGCTCGCAAAGAGGAGAGGCAAACGGACAGAATGGACATGCTTCACTGGTGGCTTTTAAAAAGTGATTCCTGATAGAAACTGAAGGTGGGACCAGAGTATACAGAGCAGCATATTTCAGAGTGAATGGTTGGTGAAGGTCCTCTGTCAAGTACAAGCCTCGAACTTGACTCACACAGGGGGAGACGTAGGGGCTTGCGGGGAATGGGGCAGGACGGAATGGTCATCCTTGCCTGAGTCAGCTGTCAGTCCCTGTTGCCAGGGCTGGAATCCCCATGGCAGGTGGACGCCTCACGGTCTGAACTGCCCTCTCCAAGGAGGACTTGGAGTTTGGAGCTCTGTTTCACCCCCCAAGTCATGTGTAGTTTCCTCAGTGGAAAGCCTTCCAGTCTCGGTTCTGGAGCCCTAAAGTCCTGGTTTCAAGTTTCTTGACCTTTCTGTGCCTTGGTTTTTCTTATCTTTATTAATAAGGGATTATTAGCAAGTCAGTGACCAATCCTGGAAAACCTAAGCAAACAGGGAGTTGGCCTCAAAGGTATTGGGAGGATCTGGAGGAGGAAAAGGGGAAGGTCAAAGTTACCTGAAGATTAGTAATTGCAAGAAGCCAGGGAAACAAAAGGGAAAAGGTCTTTGCGCTGCTAAGTTTGCTCCCCCTGGTACCAAGATGTCTGGGTGGAACCCAAGAGTCCACCTTCGAGACCCACTGTTCCCATTCCTGCAGCGACCACGTCCAGAGACAGCGCCAGAAGCCAGCGACGCATGGCTTCTCCCTTCCTCCGGCCCTTCCACTCTACACTGGCAAACCCTAACCAGAAGCCAGCTGGCCGGCCATGTAGCGAAGGCCACGGCAGTAAAGGAGGTGGCTGAGGGATTGAGTGTGTAGCTGAGCTCAACCCACACCATGCAGCCCACCTCCTTAGAAATTACAGTACACAGCAAGTGCCGGGGCCGTGTAGAAAGTGCTCAGCTTAAGTGGCTGGTATTCGGGTAGCTACGATGATAAAGAAACCAGTTGTGCCAGTGACTGGGTCAACAGTTTCGCATGATCATAACTGGGGAGCTTGCGATGGGGAGCAGTAGGAAGACCTGAGTTCTAGTCTCTGAGTCTGCTACCTATGGGCTCTGTGACCTTGGGCAAGTTGCTTAACCTCTCTGAGCCTCTGGTGCCTCATTAGCACAATGGAGTGAACTATCCCTGCCCAGCCTACTAGATCCTTATAAAAATCACCTGCTAGAAAATATAGGAAAAGTCTTTTCAACTGCGAAATGCCATTCAAGAGAGGGGAGGCTTTATTGCTGTGATTTTGTTTTGTGTTTTTGGCTGAGGTTGATGTTTTTTGGTGTGTGTTGGTTGGTTGGTCGGTTTGACGGGTGTGGCTTATCTTCTTTTAGGATAATCCTGGAGATCGAAGAACCAGCCTCGAACCACAACGGGGGCCAGCTGCTGTTCGGGGACGATGGGTTCCTCTACATCTTTACTGGTGACGGCGGGATGGCCGGAGACCCCTTTGGAAAGTTTGGAAATGCCCAAAACAAGTATGCTCTGCTCTCGGCTGGCCGGTGGGCTGGTTTACGTGCTCCTCTGGAGGGGGGTTCTTTCCTCAGCCACTCAGTACAGGGCAGGAGAAAGGGCTTCGGGGTCCAGCTCAGTCTGCAGCTAGTCAGCTGGGGAACCCCGTCAAGTCACTTCCACTCACCAGTTAGAAGAATAATATCTGCAGGGGGAGGCTTGTCGTGAGGAGTAAGGCGATCGCGTTTGTGGAAGGGCTGGCACAGAACCCGCTTGTCACAGGTGCCTGGTAAGGGCTATCAGAGAGCCTCTGGGAAGTCAGCCCAGCCCTGCTTGAACCAGAGGAAGGAAAGGGAGACTCCCAGACCAGACGGGGAGCGTGAGCTGGTCCGAGCAGGGCTGTATGAGCCTGAGGGTCTTCTGCCTCAAGGGTCACCCGCAGTGGCCCAGAAACTGAGCCATAGTCTTGCTGTCGTTATTTACTTCTTGGCTTGGGCCGATGGCGTGCCGATAGTTACTCCACACACACACACACACACACACACACACACACACACACACAGTGTCGATGAGGATCTCTAGGGCCCCCTCCTCCATTCTCTTAGCTAAAATGACAAAACCTTCCTTAGCCCAGAAAGCAGAAATAGCGAGGATGATGCTGATTACAGTAATTGAAGTGTTCCCAGTCTGTGACGTGCGCTTTCGTACGTGACAGCCTAAGAATCAGCGCAGCCTTCCCGTGTTTGGGATGTGTTTAGCGATGTAGTGGGGAAAATAGAAATTAAGGATTTGTGGATAATTGGACAGAACTTAAAACATTATTTTGCTGCTATGAGTTTTGCCCACTTCCATGGTGAGGCCGGCTGCTCAGCGTGTGGGCTCAGGGGTGTCATCTGCGGCTTGGTGCCGAGCAGGCTGGAGTGTGTTGGGGGGACTCCTTGGGGAAAGACCTGAAAGACCACAGTGGGGGTTAACCGTGGGGCATCTTACACGGTTAGAGAAGACACTGGTGGATGTCTGATGGTGGGCTGGAGGCTTGGGTGCCGACGCTCGGCCGGGAAGAGGGTACCCAGCTGCAGCAAATGTGCACCCCGCTCGGTCCTGCCTGGAAAAGCAGCCGGGGCAGGAAGGGGGGTGCACCAGAGTTCTCACAGCCAGGAGAAGAACCAGCTGGTAAGGAGGTGCTCTGGAGCACAAGGCCTGAGGTCTCCTCGCTCTGGGGCCCCAGAAGGCGATGCTGCCTGGAGCCATGGGAGTGGCCTAGGTTCCAGCCCAGCGCTGCCTGGGGGAGCAGGCAAATTGTCCCCCTCTGCAACCTGGGTGGCCTCATCTTTGAGGTAGGGGTGGTGGTATGGAGTGTGCGGTGAAGGGCCGCTGAGGCCTGTCTGGCTCTCTGACATGGGGTGGTTCTGCCCCTGATGCCCTGGATGGTGAGAGAGAAAGCAAGAACCTCAGCTTCCCACTTCCTGCTGAGAGCTGCAGTGTTTTCTCTCCCCATCCCCCAGCCCTGCCCTGTACTCTGTGTGGTGCCCTTGACTTTGATCACAGCCATTCACTCACCAAACCCTGAATGAGCACCTCTTACATGCCAGGCACCGTCCTGGGTGTTGAAGAAAACTACATCCGAGTCATTTTTAGGAGTGTGTTCACTCCCTGGGACAACCCTGTAAGGAGGCAGGAGGGAGAGGGTGCACCCTGACATGACATGGCCAAGAGCTTGAGTTTCTGTGGTCCCGCTGTCCGAGCTGGAGCCCAGCCCCCCCTCTACTAGCAGTGTGACATCAGGGCACATTAGGGGACTCTTCTGAGCTCAGCGGCCCCATCGCTAAGAGGGCATCACAGTAGTACTCACCGACCTAAAAGGTTGGTGGTGAGGAGGAGATGGGGCAACAGAGGGTATATATGTCCAACGCTTCCCTTCCCGCAGCCTGGCACATAAGGTGCCCAGTGAATGCTGAATGAATGAATTAAATGTGGGTACCCAGCTGGTAAGCAGCTAGGGAAGACTTGAACCAGGGTCTCTGGCCCCATAGCCCAGGCTGCCCTTGACCTGGCCCAGCGCCTGCGGGGGCTGCCCCGGTACCCTGGGGTGAACCCTGGCGCTGGGGAACCTGAGCCACGCGCCTTCTTCCCCTCCGCCCCGCAGGTCGGCGCTGCTGGGCAAGGTGCTGCGCATCGACGTGGACCGCAACGAGCGCGGCCCGCTCTACCGCATCCCGCGCGACAACCCCTTCGTGGACGACCCCGCCGCGCGGCCGGAGGTCTACGCCCTGGGGGTGCGCAACATGTGGCGCTGCTCCTTCGACCGCGGCGACCCGGCGACCGGCGCGGGCCGCGGGCGCCTCTTCTGCGGAGACGTGGGCCAGAACAAGTTCGAGGAGGTGGACCTGGTCGAGCGCGGCCGCAACTACGGCTGGCGCGCCCGCGAAGGCTACGAGTGCTACGACCGCAAGCTGTGCGCCAACGCCTCCCTCGGTGACCGCCAGCCCAGACCCTCTCCGCGCGCCCTGGGCCCACCTCCCCGGATCTGCACCCCCCCCCCAAGCCATGGTGGTGCCCAGCGCCTTCCTCGTGCCTCCCATGCCTACGTGTCGCATCGAGACCTCCCCAGCCCCTGGAGACACTGATCCTGGATCCTTCCCCGACCTCGTGGGGTGTGCGCCAGCGCCTGTCTCGAGACAGCTGCGCCCCCAGACAGCTGGATCTCCCCTCGCCCCTCCCCCAACTCCCCAACGCTTTGGGGCTGCTCCTGACTCTCCCCACCCACCCCCCTGCCCACAACCCATGCTCTCTCTCTTCGCTTTACCCAAGTACCCAAGCCATAAGCACGTTCCTCCCTCGGTGACTCTCTGGGGCCCCCAACTGGGGCCCTCCTGGTGACCTCACCTCGCCTTGCCCCTCCAGGCTCAGACCACCTACCAAGCTCATTGTGGGGGAGGGGCTGACCCGCAAGCTCATCCCAGCTTCTCCCCCCTCTGCAGATGACGTGCTGCCGATTTTCGCCTACCCACACAAACTGGGCAAGTCGGTCACGGGAGGCTATGTGTACCGGGGCTGTGAGTACCCCAACCTGAACGGCCTCTACATTTTCGGCGATTTTATGAGTGGGTAAGTGGCCCACGGGCTCCTGTGCCAAAGCAGCTGCTGCCACTGGCTTCGTGTAAAGAGCAAGAGTACAGGTGTGCGGTATGTGTGAGCGTACCCAGGTGCACACTCACCGTGGTTGCCCTCTGACCACGGCCTCCAAGCGGGAGCCATCAGGTCTCTTCCTCTGGGAGGAAGTCTGGAGTCACACCTAACGCGCCCCGTTTTCTCCTGATACCCTTCTCAAGCCTTGCTGGCTTCCTCAAGCACCGCCAAGAAGGCACAGCTCACGACTACGGACGGGACGCCTGTTTGAGGGCACCCGTTGGTCTTTCCTTCCACCCGAGATTCATGGGCTCCCCGCCTGACAGCAGTTCTGCGGGGCAGGGAGGGCAGGGGTGGGGGAGACATGAGCAACTTCCTTGACAGACTCTGGGCCACCTAGCTACTGGGGAAACTAGGGCCTGTCTGTCCCTGCACTGACTGATGGGGGCTCCAGGGAGCATTCGTCTGGAAGAGGCTGGAGAGGTCATTCTGCTGGGGCGGGGGTGTGGCGGGAGCTGGGGCTCCAGCCAGGTCTGACCATGGGGGCCCCCAGAACTTTGCTGCCCAGTCCCCACACTCTATGGCAGTGCCGCCCCACCCACTGAGACCCTAAAGGGTGTGTGTGTGTGTGTTTGCCTGAGGTGGGGGTTGGGAAGTGTCACACCCCAACAGGTTTTGGAGGGAGAAAAAAAACTATCTCCTAAGCCTGTGGGTCAGACTCTTTCCCAGAGAGAGCTGTGGGGCCTCATGACCACCTCATTCTCCCATTGTACAGAGGAGAAAACTGAGGACCGTAGAGGCCCTCGGAAATACCTACACTTGGCACAAGGCTTAAAAGTGCTGCTGAGGGGTGCCTGGCTGGCTCAGTTGGTAGAGCGTGCCGCTCTTGACCTTGTGGTCCTGAGTTTGAGCCCCACGTGGGGTGGAGAAATTGCTTACAAAAAAATAAGTCAAGAATTTAAAAAATAATTTCTTTTTTCTCTTTTTATTTATTCATTTCTTATCTTATTTTTAAGTAATCTCTACCCCCAACGTGGGGTTTGAACTTATGACCCTGAGATCAAGAGTCACATACTCTACCAACTAAGCCAGCCAGGTGCCCCAAGTAAAGATTTTTTTTTTTTTTTTTTTTAAGTACAGGGGGTGCCTGGCTCTTTATCTCAGGGTTGTGAGTTCAAACCCTACATTGGGCGTGGAGCCTACTTAAAGAAAAAACAAAACAAAACAAAAAGTTATTCCCACCCTAGCCTCTCCACATGAGGACAGCTGAACAGGATTCCCCAGGAGTGAAAATAAGGAGAGAGCGAAGCCCAAGGCTGGCCAGAGAACTCCCATCTCTTGCAGGCTGTGGGCGCGAGGTTGGTTTGTGGCCAGCACACACGCTGCTGGAGCTGAGGGACCTGGGCCTCTGGATGCAGGGCCTCTCCGAGCGCCACCCCTCCCCTACGGTCTGCCTCGGGTGAAGCCTCTGCTCCTTTTTCCTTTCTTTTTTTTTTTAAGATTTATTTATTTGTTTATTTGACAGAGAGAGAGCACAAGCAGGGGAGCGGCAGGCAGAGGGAGAGGGAGAAGCAGACTCCCTCCTGAGCAGGGAGCCTGATGTGGGGCTCGATCCAAGGACCACTGGGATCACGACCTGAGCCGAAGGCAGATGCTTAACCGACTGAGCCACCCAGGCACCCTCTTTTTTTTTTTAGATTTTATTTTTTTAAAGTAATTTCCATACCCAACGTGAGGCTTGAACTCACAACCCCAAGATCAAGAGTCCCATGCTCCCCCCACTGAGCCTGCCAGGCGCCCCGAAGCCTCTGTCTCTCTGTCTGATTCTCCTTTCCCCCTTCTGCTGTCCCCCAGGAGTGCTGAAGTCAGCTGACCACAGAGATTCAACTAATTTTACTAGCTTTTCCCAAGCGCTTCTGCGGGGCCAGGCTTTGTGCTAGGCTTAGGGCAAGAGAGCTGAAAGCACCTCGCACCTGAGTCAGGGAGACAGCCCCACACGTGGCCCACCCCAGTCCGGCCTCGGAGAGCCTGTGCGCAGTGCTGGGGGCGCCCAGGGCAGGGGCGGTCAGGAGGGCTTCCTAGAGGAGGGTATGTCCCAGCAGAGCCTGGTGATTGACTGGAGGAGAAGGGAGTAAGGGCAAGATCAGTAGATTCTGAAGACGCCCAAGCCCCACCTCATGCTCTGGAGTGGAGACAGCTCCAGCGTCGTCCGCACACACCAGCCTTGGAGGACTTTGAAGCTCCTGACTGCCTCCTGGGGGTCAGTGGGGGGAGCTGAGCTGACAAGCTGGTCTCCTTCCCCTGCCCTTTTCGGGTGCGTAGGAGGTACCGAGGGAGGACTGCACACTCAGCCAGCTTCATGAGAGCCCCGGGTCCTGCCGACTAGGCTACCAGGGAGCGTCGAACAGACCCCATGCTCAGAAGGGCCCACGCTTGGTTTAATGTTCTACTATCACTGTCTTTTGAAATCCTTCGTACTTTTTGAACAAGGGGCCCTGCATGCTTATTTTACCCTGGATCTTGCAAATGATGTATGGTCCTGCTTGCATGAATAATGTATGAGTGGATGGATGGATGGACGGATTGTGGGTGGGGTTCCCCTGGGCACCCTGCCAGGCATGACCCCACAGCTCATGCTTCTTTGCAGGCGTCTGATGTCCCTCCGAGAGAACCTAGAGACAGGCCAGTGGCGGTACAGCGAGATCTGCATGGGTCGAGGCCAGACCTGTGAGTTCCCGGGCCTCATTAACAACTACTACCCTCACATCATCTCCTTTGCTGAGGATGAAGCCGGTGAGCACTCCCCAGGCCCCGAGGCCTCTCCGTCCGAGCCACACGCCTGACACCGATGCCCCTATCCCGCGGGTCCTCGAGCCTCGATAGGGTTCCAGGGAAGGAATCCCGGGCCTGAAATCCCCTTCAAGCTGGGGAGCAAGCGTGCAGTGGCCTGAGACCTCGCTTGGGCATCGGTCCTCACCAGCCTGGGCTTCTGTCAACTCATCTGGAAGATGGGAACAGTGTTCCTGCCCCCCCACTCCCTACAGGGCTGCTTGTAGGCTGTGCAGTGGTGGAGTGAGCGGACCAGGAAGGAGTTTGTAATGGTGGAAATGCAGGTGGGTGGGGGAAGGGTGTGTCCCAGACCTCTACTATCCTGGGTTCCTGATGGCCAAGAAATAGGGCCTATAAAATTAAGCCACATTATCTTCAGAAAGTGGGTAGACACCGCCTTTTAACACTCTTTGTTGACCCACTTGTTAGCGGGTAGTGGGTTCCCATTCAGGATCTTGTATTTTCAATGCAAGGAACTGGGAGGGAGGGGAGAGGATGAGGGGCCATGGAGGCTGGATCCTGCTCCAGCCTCCTGCCTTTGTCCTTGGCCCCAATTGTCCCCGGACAAAAGCCCAGGGGCCCCCAGTGGGGCCTGGGGGATGCTTGGCAGGGTTGCTAGGCAACGCCCACCCAGGGGCCTTTGGAGGGGTATCCCCTGCAGGGCCCAGTGCCCAGAGCCCCCAGGCCTAAGTCTGGGAAACCTTTGTTGGATGACACCAGTCACAATCTAAATTTTCTAAAGGGCAGCCCCAGCCCCCACCACCCTCCCAAGCCCACTGGGCCTTCAAAGCCCTTTCTTTTGGTCAGTAGGGGGTTAATGTGTTTTGGAAGGAGGTGCGCCTCCCACCCCCCACTCCCCACCCCAGGGGCAGGGCCTGGAAGGTGCAGTTTCCAAGGGACGCTTGTTCAGCCGTCTGAATGACATCAAGTAACTGGTAGCCAGGAGGAGCCTGCTGAAATCTCACAGCCCAGGGACAGCGTGCCAGTGCGCTTGCGCAGGCTGCCCCCGGGAGGCGCAGGGCTCCGGGGTCCAACACAAACAACCCCCCCCCCCCACTTCAGCTCTCTAGTTGTTCTTCTGACACTTGCAAATTGCAACACAAGGACCTCTGCTGGCCTGCTGGCCTCCAGGGACAGTTCACACCACAGAGAAGAGGGCAGCGTGGCCCTGGGTAGGGCTGGGCTGGGCAGTGCTGGTGGGGTCTCCCCGCCTGTGCGTAGGGTTGGGGACTGTGGCTCCCAGCAGACGAGGAGGCTGATGGGCCAAGGAGTGTGCCTGGTGCAAGCCTGTCACTTTACAGAGGTGGGAGTGGGGGGTCCTGCACCTGACCTGGCACCTGGAGGCCTCCCAGAGCAGAGCCCTAAGCTCGAGCTTGGTCAGCCAAAGGAAGGACACAGAGAAGGGCATTCCAGGCCTAGGGAGCAGCACATGTGGGGAGACTTGGGTCACTCCAGGGGGTTGGAGAGTAGGTGTGAGGGCTGCATGGCCAGGGAGGGGACAGTGGCTCCCAGAGGCCTCTCTCCAGAAAGAGGCCCAGAGAGGGAAGGGACAGCCCAAGACTAAAAGCAAATCCATGGCTATGCCTTTGGGTTCTCCAACAGGGGCTATCTTGCGAGGGTATGGTTGCATCACCTTGGGGACCTCTTAACAACCCCCAGCCCTCCACCAAAGAAGGGCTGGTCCTCCTGGAGGGGAGTCAGAGGTCATTGAGCACTCAGCTCCCTGCCCTCCCAGCCCCAGCTCCCCACCACAGCTGGGTCTACCCCAGTTATACAAGCTGGCCCGGTGAATGTCCTCGCCTTTGTGGAGATCCCTGGGTTTCCTGAGCCTTGGTTCTCAGACCCCCCCCCCCCCCCCGCCCATGCAGCCCTCCTTGATTGTATCCATGCCCACAGAGATGCCTTCCTCAGAGTTCTCACCTCTCTGTCTGTCTTAGTCTCTCCTTGGGGACCGCCCCTATCTTTTGGAGAACTCTTCACCGTCCTCTTACAAAGACAGAAGTATTAGCATGGCTGAATCACACGTGGGCTGTGTCTGGGCCCCCAGCCACCACGTGTCCTACATGTGAGGGCTTGGGGGCAACAGACATTCCTGAGTTCCAGGCCTGGCTCAACCCCTCACCAGCTGTGTGACTTTGGACAAGTCGCTTAGCCTCTCTGAGCCTCTATAAGATAAGAATAAAGAAGCCTATTTCCTGGGCCTGGATGCCTCCGGCAGTAAGAGCCAGGGGGTGGGATGAGGGTGAGGAGGGCGAGAACTCACATTCACTGAGGCCATCCATGGTGTCAGGAACTCATAACTCTCAGGCGCTCTGAGATCGAGGAGACTCGATTGAGGCTCTAAGTGGGGCTGTCCCAGATGCCGGCGCTCACACAGGGCTATGCGCAGGGACTGGGATTCACCCCAGGGATTCCCAAGCATGTAGTCTTCTGCCCCTGCCACCTGCCCGGAAGATGCCTGCGGGTCAGTGGAGAGACCCTGGCCTCGAGGACTTGGCGGGACCCGGATCCTGGAGGATGACAGTCATAGACAGCAGCAGCCATAGCTGATGTTGACTGAGCATTTGCTCTGTGGTCTTGTAATCCTTATTCTGTGAGGCCTCCCACGTTAGGGGTAAGAAAGCGGAGGCTCAAGGAGCCACATGTGCCTGGAGCCACGCAGTAGCAGTTGGCTGGGGAGCTGGGCTGTGGACCCTCACTCGTGTGCCCGGAGGTGTGTGGTGCTGGGCGTGACGCCAGGCAGGGCCCAGGGCGGGGCTGGGTCCCCAGAGGAGGCAAGAACATGGTGAGGTCCGGGCAGAGCGGCTGGCAGCCGGGGACACTGCTGCCTTTCTCGGCCGCCGGTTCCAGCTCTGGACTGGACCTCTCTGAGGTTGGGGTCCCTCTCAGAGCCTGAGGGGAGGGAGGGGGGCGGGGGGCACGGAGCATGGGGCTGGCCGGGACCATATTCCAGGCAGTGTTCTCACTCCCTGCCTGGTTTCTCGCCCAAGGGGAGCTGTACTTCATGTCGACAGGCGTTCCGAGCGCCGCAGCGGCCCGTGGGGTCGTCTACAAGGTGATCGACCCCTCCAGGTGAGCCCTGCCCACCGCGCTGCCTGGGCTCCTGCTGTCTGCCAGGACCCCTCGCCTTCATTGCCTTGTTTTCGTCTCCACCACCCCTTACGGGAGGGTATGACTCATAGCCCCATTTCTTAGAAGGGAAAACTGAGACCCAGAGAAGGGAAGTGACCAGCCAGGTCCATAGTGCTGGTGAGGGGCAGACCCGGGACTCAAAACTGGATCTCAGATCCAGCTCTACTCACAGTAGAAGGGGGCCAAGGATGCCGCCTGGGCCAGATAAGCATGGGCTTGACCTGGCTTTCTTGTCTGCTCCCCACCCGACCCCATCCTTTTTCCTCTCTGACTTGCCCCTCGCTCCTCATTTCCTGGGCCACCCCACCCCCTGCACCACCTCCCCCAGCCCCAGATTGGCCTCTGAGACCCCTGATCTCTGCCTGTCCCCACCACAAGGCTGCCCTTCCCCCTGCAGTCCCACCTTCCCCTGGGGAAACCAACCCACAGGCTCCTGTCTGGAATGTGCTGGGGCTTTCAGAACACCTCGCTGGCCCTCCCCATGCCCATCTCCATCTGCTTGGCTTCTATGTAGAGCCACAGATTCCATGCCAGGCGGTGTTCTGACTCCTTCCATGTAAAACTCCTTGACTTCTCAGCCGCTTAGTTTACAGAGGTGGAAATCCTGTACCGGCAGCGCCCCGTCCAGCCAGAGCCGGAGCTGGGCTTGGGACAGCCAGCTGGCTCCAGAGCCCTGCTCTGACCCCATGACTGCACATCGCCACCCCTTGAACCTTAGGCCTCACTGTCTCCAAGGGGCCTTTCCCTCCAGGCCTTGCCCAGAGCTCCCCACCGCTCTCACCATTCAGACCTGTAATCTGTAATCTCCCCCTGGCTCGGGAGTCTCCAAGGGCTAAAACTGCCCCCTCCACCCCTTCAAAGTCAGTGCTGGCCCCGGGCCTGGCCCAGAGCACAGAGCAGAGACTCAGGTGTGTTTGACCAATGAGTGGATGATTGGGTTTCTCAAGCTCCTTCTCGGCCCTTAGGGTTTTGCTTCTCAGCTGGTCTCCCACTGCTCTGTGCCTCCATTCAGCACCTGGGCAAGCTGCCTCACATGTACACAGCTTGCACCCACCCCCAGCACAATGCCCCCCCACCCAGTGCCTTCAAAGAATCCGCCCCCATCCAGCAGCCCCTGATGTGGACAGCTACCCTAACCTTTGACACATCCTGGGTGTGGAAAAATCCTGAAACCCCACCATCACGCTTCTAAAAAATCATTTTAAGAAATTAGAAGAGTTTTAGGTTTACAGACAATTTGCAAAGATAGTTCAGAATTTCCCATATATCCCTTGCCCACATCCTTTATCATTAGCATCTTGTGACGTCCTGGTACGCTAGTCCCAGTGAATGGACCGATGTTGGCACATTCCTATTAATTAAAGGAGTTCTCTAGTTTTCCCCTTCTGTCCTTTTTCTGCTCTAGGATCCTATCCAGAAGCCCACATTCCATTCGGTCATCGTGTTTCCTTAGCTTCTTCTGGTCTGTGACAGCTTCTCAGACGTTCCTTGTTGACCACACTTTTAAAAAAAAAAAAAACAACACACAAATCTATTCATTATTGACATTGTTTATCAAGAAACACATAAGGATTTCCTCCTTTCATCCCTTCCTCCCCTTTCCCCCGAGGTCCTCTCTGGCTTTATCTGCTAGCGCCAGGATTTACAGCAATATGGACGAGCACATGCAAACTTTGCGTTTTTCTTTGTTCCTTTTCCCTATTTTGTATAAACATTTCCACATTGCAACATCACTCTCGAAAGCATCGTTTTGAATGGCTGTGTAATTGGCTGTTGAGTCACCGGGCCACAATTATCTTACCCATTCCTTGGACATGAAGCTTATTTCCCTTTTTTTTTCATAGAGTGCTTCTCTAAGGAAATATCACATATATGGAGCATGTAATTCATGCCAGGCTGCCTTAGACCCACCCTCTCCTTTTGCCACGAGGCACCTTTCTTTCGCTGTGGGCTCATTCTCCCCAGGCAACTGAGGGGACCCGAGGCTTAGAGAGTTCTCCTGCTCAAGGTCCCCTGGAGGGAGGAGCCAGAACCAGGCTAGACTCCTTCCCTTCCCGCCCTCCGCCCTCCCTCATCTCTTTTGTGTTTCTCTTTTGGAATGCACGTCTTTCTTTGCACCGCAACATCCTGCGTAGAGGCTGCCTGGAATGAAGAAGTCGGGAGTGGACGAGTGGGGTGGGGCATCCATCACTGCCCAGACAAAACCACTGGGGCATTTACGGGTGCATTTCCTACCTTTTGCCTAACAGAGAGTTTTTTTGTTTTTTTGTTTTTTGTTTTTTGTTTTTTACATCATTTCTTTAAGGAACAAAACCGTGCTGGGTCTGTCTGAAGCATGTGGATATAATCTGGGGTTCAGAGCACAACCCACTCTTTCTGCAGCTTTGGGAAGCGTGGGTGCCTGGCTGTGTTTCTTCAGCCTCTGGGGGAAAGACCCATACCCCTCCTCAGTTTCCCTCTTTGGCCAGGCCTGTCTGGAAGCCACCTCCTGTCACATGGCCACTTCACCCTTCAGGCTTTTCCCTTGTGCTGCTGGAAACTATTGAAGTCTGGACCCACGTGGGCCAGTCCCAGAATAGGGTCGGTCCCATTCAAAGACTCACAGATCAACAGCCAAAAGCTAATTAAAATGGAATTCCATGCCTTACTTGTGCCCCTTGGAGATGTCAAAGGAGACCCAATTCAGAGCCCTGGTAACCCTTCTCAGAAGCGTCTCTCCCCCAGCTCTCTGAAGCCCCGCCCCCCACACCCTGGATCGCTCAGGGGCCAGCCCCGCAGCTCTCTCCCACCCTTTATCTTTAGATCCGCCTTACCTTTCCCTCTGATGTGGCATCACCAAAATCCAGGGCCAGAGGGGCAGAGAGAGAGAGACTCTCCTCACAGGCCGAGGGGCGCCGGCGGGGGGGTGTCAGGGTGGGGTGCGGGGATCAGACTGCAGTCACAGTTACAGCGGTGGGGCTTCTGGTGGAAGGAAAGGGGCTGTGACATTTGATCTCGTTCCGAAGACAGTTCATGCTCTGAATCAGAAGCCGCTCAGGAGAGGCTGAGCCACTGGCCCTCGGGCTCTTGAAAAGCAGACGCTGAGGGGACACTCGGCAGATTGTCCTACAGGATTTCTGTCCTGGGGTTGGGCTCCCGGAGCCCTGGGGGCCACACGGCAGGGGCGCCACCAGTGGTCACCATAGTTGTTCCTGTCCCCCTCTGCCCAGGCCTGAATGCACAGCGGTCTGGCTGCAGGGGCAGGGAGGGTGTCAGAGGGACAACTCAGGGCGGGCTCCCGGGGTGGCACTCACCACCTCCTTGTGTCGGCAGGCGGGCGCCACCCGGCAAGTGTCGGACCCAGCCGGCCCAGGTGAAGGCGAGGAGCCGCCTCATCCGGTTTGTGCCCAAAGAAAGTAAGTGCCTGTCAGCAAGGAGGCATCGGGGGAGGGAAGCTCCCCCACCCGGGGCCCAGCTGCTCCTCCAGCAGATATGGGTCCTTCCAGCTGGCCCTGGATGCCCTTCCTGGGCCCCGACGCCTAGCACTGGGAATGGCACCCAGGAGATGCCCAGTTATAATGGGTGGAGCCCCTTGAACCCAGGCCACGGGTGAGTGGCCCCAAGGGGCTGCGGGCCTCACAGGGGCAAGGGAAGGGGAGGGATAGCTGGCGCTAGGCCAGGTGCACTCAGAGCCCTCGGGACAGACAGAGACAGCGGGTGTACCTGTGTGGGAGCAAGACTGGAACGAGTCATTCTAGATGCACGAGCCGCAGGGGAGGGGACACCTGCCTGGCGCTGCCATAAGATGGTTCCGTTTTGACAAATTTGGTGGGGAGGGAGGTAGACGCAAACCCTCATGACCTGAGGGCCAAGCAAGGCCACACATGATGACCCCTGGTATCTGGGGCCAACTGAAGGGGCAGGCCTGACGAGGGGTCTGTTCCCCTGGGCCCAGGCTAGGTGGGAGCATAGAGCCAGTGCTGGCAGACCATCCAGTTCTTAAGAGAAGTGGGAAATGGATCCATCCATCCGTCCGTCCGTCCATCTGTCCATTCACTTACCACACACATGTGCTTCGAGCTGGCGATGTACTGCTGAGCAAGACAGACATGGTCCCCGCCTCCTCGGGTTGTTACGTGCAATCTCTCCATCTGCAAATTTAGGCAGCTTTGGCTCAAAATCTTGAAAATCACCCTGCGGGCCAAAGGAAATACTTTAGGGGGTCCAGTGTGTCCAACAGATTGAGGACCTGTTGGTGGACTGAGGGGCAGGGGAACGGGAAGAGGGGAAGGCTGAGCACCTGGCAGCTGGGGGTGGGCAGCCCTGAGGAAGGGGTGCCCCCAGCAGAGGACAGTTGGGGGAAGGAATGAGCTCAGTGTTTGGGGAAGTTAATTCTGGCTGCACTTGATTTTGGGCCTGGGCCAGTTTTCCATTCATTCAGCAGTTTCTGGCCGTTTCAATAGTTACCCCTTCCGTGCTGGATGCTGGGACCACAGGAGAAGTCAGACCAGGCCCTGTCCTGGCTGGGACAGACAGAGAAGTCACTTACTGTCCCAGGGCTGTTACAGAAGTGTGTGCCAGCTGCCATGGGGACCCAGAGCAGTGCAGGACTGGGGTGGGGGCCTGGGGGTTCCTGGGGGCTGAGGGTTGAGGCTGGAACATAGAGGAAGGGTGCACTGGGGGTGGGGGGGGCAGTCTGGGCAGCAGGGCCCACAAGAGCCAAAGCAGAAGGCTCCCCAGCAGCCTGGGGAGCTGAACGTCCTTCCCTGTAGGTGGAGTGGGGGCCAGGCTGCAGGGAGGGGGGTGTCTGGCCCATGTCCCTGTGCTCCTGGCCCTGACCTGCTCCTGGCCTTGAATCAAGACCCTTTCTTAGCCTTCATCTCAGCTGAGGTGGGGGGTTAGAGGGCTTCGGACTGGTGACCCTGGGGTCCCTCCCCATAGTCAGGGAGTAGTCTGGGAGTTCGCCTCTCCTGGCAGTGTCTCATGCAGAATTAAGTTTATCTCTGTGGCTGGTCAGGGCCGAGCGTGAGTGTTGGGGTGCTGCAGGGACAAAGGGAGTCGCCCCCCTCAGCTCCCCATGCCGACTCTATCCAGGCCTGTGGCAGGGTAGATGGTTGGGGTACTCTGTCCCCTACGCCGGTTCTGGTCAGTGTGGACCCCAGCCCCAGGCCAGCAGCCTTGGGAGTGTGGAGGGGAGAGCTTCGCCCCGCCCTGGCGGGCCCTGGGCGGTCCAGTTCTCATCCTGCCCGTCTGCCTTAGATCCTCAGCAGTTTTTCCCCATCAATGGGCCTCAGCGTCCTCGCCCCTAAACCAAAGACTGGAACCAGGAAGTGTCACTTGCTCTGAGGAGTCCTCCCAGACACTTCTTCTCTTCCACTGGGCTCATGAGTTAACAGTGTGAGGGGCTGTTCCCCCATCCCTGCTCCCAGACTTGGGACTCCCAGGAGGGCAAGACTAGAGGTGTGGGGAGACCCCAAAAGCGGACTGGTGCAAAGCAGCTGCCAGTGAGTGTTTGCAGAACGAAGAAGCACCTCGCACCCAGCTCCAGGCTGGTAACCCCAAGAGGTACCCCATCCTCAGGGGTTGGAGTGGAGGGCAGAATGAGAACATCTTTCCTTGGTGGAGCGCTGGGGTGGGCTGGGCGGCTGGGGTCCTTCTGACCGCAGGCTCTTCCTCTGCGCAGAGTTCATCCGGAGGGCGGAGAGCACCCCACGGCCCACAGCGCGAGCACCCACCCAGGCGCCCCGCCGCAGCCGCCCCACGGCTGCTCCTCCGCCTGCGCCCACCCCGAGGCCCGCACGGCCCACTCGGCGGCCCGGAGGCCGGAGGGGTGGCGGGCGGCGGCGGGGTCGACCCGGCACCGCGGACCCTGCGCCCTCAAACGGCGCCGTGCGCCTGGTGCGGCCCGCGGGCCTGAGTCCGGGCCGCGGGCGTGTGGAGGTGTTCGCGGGTGGACGCTGGGGCACCGTGTGTGACGACGCCTGGGACATCAAGGCTGCCGCCGTTGTGTGCCGCCAGCTGGGCTTTGCGCACGCCGTGCGGGCCACCAAGCGCGCGGAGTTTGGCGAGGGCCGCTCGCTGCCCATCCTGCTGGATGACGTGCGCTGCGCGGGGAGCGAGCGCAACCTGCTGGAGTGCACGCACGCCGGCGTGGGCACGCACAACTGCGGGCACCAGGAGGACGCGGGCGTCGTGTGCAGCCACGAGGACCCTGACCTGTAGGCGAGCACCATCCGACGGGCCAGGACACCTCGGTCCGGCCGCAGCCTGGCAGGGCCCCTCCACCCTGAGCGCGCCCGGTGCGTGCATGAGTCTGAGGGCAGAGGGGGCCCATCCGTAAGGCTGTCCTGTGGAGGTGTGTGAGGTGTGTGCAGTGCTCGCGTGCTCTGTGTCCCTGCCACTGTGTCTTCCGCAGACCAGAAGCCACAGCATGTTGGGGCCTGTGTGGTCATGGCCCCGGGTGTTCTTTTCTTACCTCCAAACATCTTGGGCGTGCACGGGAACACAGTCTGGCCATGGTCCCTGAGCACTGAGGGCTAGCACCCTTCAAGGGCAGACATTGCTCTTGGCCGCATTAACAGAGGCGTAGCTGGCAGATTGAGGGAGGGGATCAGGCCTGTTTTGCCCAGGGCCAGAGTGGAAGGCCCCGGACTATCTGGAGTGTGGCTTAAGGAAGGTGACTCAGAGAGCATGGGCAGGTGGCCCAGCAGGTAGAGGTGCTGAAGAGAACAGGAAGGCATCCAGTGGGGCAAAGGGAAGCTGTTAGACTGATGGGTCCAGGGTGAACTGTGAGCCATGGCCATCTGAGTGAGGATCAGGCTGCCCGGGGGAGGCGAGCATTTGGGGAGGGCTGGCTGGGGGAGGGGGTTTCTGGATGACCTCTGGAAAAGCCTCTTGGTCATCTTGGACTTCATCATCATGCTGGGTCCATGTGGGTGCTCTGGGGACAGTGCTGGGGCCCCGGGCCCTGAGACCTGACTCTCCAGTGCTCACTGGAACGGAAGCCACCCACCTGGCCACTCTGAGCACCGTGGCCCTCAGCGAGTGAGTGGGGCACCAGGTTTCTCTACTTTAAAGACTGTGCTGGGGCCACTGAAGCCACCCCGGTCATCTCTATCCCCACGCTGCTCAGTGAAATCCCAGAGGACCCTCTTATTCTCCATCATCCGCCCGCCCCCAGACGTCCAGAAAGACTACTGACGCTCTATCACCCAAAGCTGTGCCAACAACGTGACTGTTTACAATCCCCTTCCCGCCTCTTCTCTCCAACCTGTACTGCCTGGGGGCTGGAGATGGGGCGGGGGGGCGTCTCGGCCTGGAGCCTCCCTTCTGCTCACAAGTGGAAGTTCCTTTGCCCACTAAGGACCTCCACCCTGGCCCCGTGTGTCAAGTACAGATGGGCATAGCTTCTGATAGGGGAGCAGAGAGGAGAAGCAGATGGTCACTGGGCAGTGGGGACAGGATATAGCCCATGTCAGGGTCTGTCAGGGCTCTGGGGGGTCATCTCAGCCCAACCTGTCATTATTCTGAGAGCTGAGCCAGCACCAGCGGCGGTGCGCCCAGCTAAGGCAATGGTGCAGGCAAGTCTGGGGGGTTCTCCTGGCTGCTCGCGGAAGCTGAGTGTAGAGTACAGGACTGTTGAAGAAAGCTCAGGGTCCCCTCTAGACCCCACACACCTCTGCCTTGAGCGGGGTTGGCAAGGGCCCTGGGCCCTGGCCACTTACCTGGCCCCATTGAATCCGGCCTGGAAACCATAGCCCTGCCATTGAGCGTGGCCTGTGTGCAGACACCGTTGTAAGGACAGTAGAGCACACGTGAACGCATTTGAGCCTTTGAACAGCCCTCTTCTCCTCCTTTTACAGATGGGGAAACTGAGGTGCACAGCCAGGGAGCGAAGAAGCCAAATAAGAACCCACACAGCCTAGCTCTTGCACCTGCTGGCACCCTGACCGTTCGTGGCACTGCCTGACCCTAGGGCTGCTATACCAGCAGAAAAGCAGCTTGGCCCAGGGGATCCCCCCGGGCTCCTGCCCACCGTGGGGTGCCAGCCTGGCTGGGAAGCAGCTGATGGACACTCCTGCCTCCTCTCACTGCCTCGTGGTAGCTGACGGGCATCTTCCCCAGACACAGGGAAATTCTGAACAGCGCTAGGAGCTGGGAGGGCTGAACTTGTCACTGCGCCCATGGAGAGAGGAGCCCAGGAGGCTGAGTGTCCTGGGCCTGGGCCTGTCCCAGATGGGGCTGAGCTGAGACTAGAGCTGAGGGAAGGGGGGTGACCCTCCAGAGCAGGGTGGCACCACGGCCCTACCCAGTGGGGCGACCAGAGCTCTTGGGCCCCCTGGGCCCAGAATGGTGGTGGTGGAAGGAGGGTCATACAGCGTCTTCCTCGGGCTCCTCCATGCCCTTCCCTGCCCTTCCTCACCCTATCAAGCCCCCTCTTCATTTGAGGGCCTGAAGGCCGTGATGCCATCAGGTGTGGGTTGGGAAGTGGGGCAGAAGTGAGGGCGGCATCTCCCACTGCTGCTCAGCAGTGGTAACCATCTGGGGCTCCTGGTAACTTCCCCCAAGTGATGGGGGGGGGGTCCAGTGTCACTGTTGTTTGGGGGCAACTGGGAGCAGTCTCAGGTCCCTCCCCTCTGGGTGGGGTGCTCCCCCCTCCAGTCCCCCACCTCCTGACCCCTCAGGCTCCAAACAAGGCTTAGGCTTCAGCCTGACTCCTGACAAGGAGGCTGACAGACTCATTGCCCCTTTAGTAGTAACAAGGATGGACAGCTGATGTTTGCTGAGCACTTACTATGTGCTAAGCACTGTCCTAAAAGTTTTACTCAGTAGTCACTCACTTAATCCTCATATTAACCTGCATGAGGCAGGTATTCTGCTCACCCTTTGTTGTACAGATGTGGAAACTGAGGCCCTGGGAAACTTCATTACTTGCCAAATGTCATATAGTCAATATTTGAAAGCAGGCAGTAGGGCCTTGAGCCCCAGCTTTGGAATGTCACCCTGCTGCCTAAAAGGCATTGAATTCAGTGTCCCCCCACTTCCCATCGGCCCCTGTCATTGTGCAGATGGGGACACAAGCCCAGAGCATAGCAGAGCTGGTTTCAGACTCCCTGTCTAGTGCTCCTTTCACTCCACTGCCTACAGCTGGCTGAGGAGGGAGCATTCACAAGTGACTCTGTCCCCAGGGACTTTGACCCTGCCTTAGAGTCCTCCAGGGTCTCTGGGGATAGGCGCTGACCCTGGCCAAGGCTTTCTCTGCTCCCTGTCAGCCTCTGCCATCACACCCTCTGACTGGGCTTCCAGTCAGCAGGTAGAGTGATCTCTCAGAACGTGGCCCAGAGAGGGGCTGCCTCCACCCAGCGTCACACAGCTTAGTTCTTGAGCCCTTGGAGCCCAATGCTGCAGGGATGTCCCAGGTGAGCCCGTCACCCAGGAGTGCATCCATGTGTCAGCCTCAGGTAACGATACGCCAGGTCCCTAATGGGGCCTCGTTTGTTCCTTGTGTACCTGCATCCCCTTCACGAGACTGAGGCCTTGGTCCCATGTTCAGAGGGAGGCGGTTTTGCACCACTCGAGGGAGGGCAGCCCCTTCAGAGCCTGGCTCCCGAGCAGGCAGCTTTCGGAGCCTGCACCCTCCCTCCGCGACTCCTGCTGGGGAACCTACTTCTTACATGATGCTCTCAAACTTGAGCAGAAAGACTTGCAGGGCCGGTTAAAACACAAGGCGCTGGGGGCCTGGCAGAGTGTTAGACTCAGTAAATCTCAGTGGGGCCGAGAATTTGCCTTGTGCCCCGGGTGATGCTGATGCAGTTGGCCTACTTAGGACGCTTTGAGAACCACTGTCTATACTAGTGCTGTCCGATAATATGAGCCACACAGGTCATTTCAAATTTTCTAGTAGTCATGTTAAACAAGCAAAACGAAAGGGGTGAAATTAATTTTAATAATATATTTTCTTTAACCCAGCATATTCAAAAATTACCGTTTTAACAGTTAATCCATATAAAAACATTAATGAGATTTTTAAAACATTTTTTATATCCAATCAATGTAATGCAGTGTCTGTTTTACACACACAGAACGTCTCAGTTGGACAAGCCGTGTTTCAAGCGCTGGATTGGCACATCTGGTCAGTGGCTACCATATTGGATAGTGGTGTCTAGACCTTTCTGGGGAAGGCGCTTCCAGGCAGCGCCCTCTGCTGGCGGCTTGTAGTGGTGCTGCCCAGGCAAAGGGCCTGGAGACCCACCTGAGCTTTGGGTGGGTCTTCTCCCTCATCAATCCCTACCTGATCACAGGAGAGCTGCGAGAATCAGATCACATGGCAGTAGGACAGCAGCAGACTTGGTACATGGGGAGAGGACACTGTTGACTCGCCCCGGTCAGGGACAGGGGTGCTCTGTTGACAGAAATGCTGGTTGAGCCATGGTCACCTTGAGCCAGAATCTGTTACTGGTGTTGAGTGATGCAGCAGACAGTATTAATGCCCGTTCCTCTCCTTGGCTCTAGTTGGACAGGCTTAGGTTCACAAATGTACGCTGAGGCTCCCCCGTGCCTGCCTCATGTGAGACCCCACACTTTGCCCAGAGCAGTTTAGGATCTGGCCCTGTCCTCAAAACACAATGGTTGGGGGTCTTCCCTCCAAATTGCTCCCAGTCCCTGGAGCTTTCACAGCCCAGGAGGGACTGTCTAACCTGCCCACCGCCACCAGCACCCCCCCAAGTGCTGTCCAGCCAGCCGCTGCGTCTCACCGCCACATGGGGGCGCCCCGGCAAGCCAACGTCTCCCAGCCCCAGCCGTAGATGCACCCAGCTCCCCGCGCCGGGATGGGCAGCCAGGCTGCGGTGGTCGGGGACAAAAATCCTGTCTCTTCTGGGTCCAGTTCTTAAAACGTGGCCCTCTCCGTCACCCTGCAGTCCACACACCCCTCACAGTCATGTCCCTGCTGGGGACCGTCCTGGCTGCATCTGGGAAAGAGATACACAGACCTCGGTTTCCCAGCCTCCCAGACCTCTCCAGGACTGGCCCACGAATGGGGCAGGGCCATGTCCCCTTCCCAGGAACCCGGCAGCATCTATCTTTGGGCGCCTCCCCCGCCCCCCGCCCGTTGGAGCTTTATTGGAACTAGGAGTGTGCACACCGGACCTTCCCATCCACTGTTCCCACTCTGGGTGCCCCCCGCCCCCCAGTGTAAGAATGAGAACTAGAAGTGCAGAGCTGGGCATCCTCTGTTACACCCGAATGGGTGAGGAGGAGAGCGTTACATAAACGCGAGGGAAGTCTCGGTTATTACTTCACAAATACCCTTTGACCACCAAGGGCACTTTTGTCGCCTTCCGTCGAGGGCGACCTTGCGCACCAGACTTGCACGCACTCCAAATCCGGCTCCTTTGGACCCGGGTCAACGCCTCCTACCCTACTTTTCTTGGGTTTGGGAGGCTCCGGAGGCGCCGAGACGCCGGGAGGGCCGACCCTGGTCCAGCTGTGAGTTCTTCATTCGCAGACACAGCCTCCCTGTGTCCCCGGGATCCTCGCCACCTGGACCGTGGGCCCCGCGGGGAGACCACGGGCGCTCGGCGGGGACCGGGCAGGCAGAGGGAACCAGCTTTGGCGGTTGAGGGTTCCAGAGAGAGGTATGGGAACAGTCGGCGTAAGACGGGCGTTTGGAGGCTGGGATGGGGTTCCCAGGAAGGTTTTAGGGAGAAGGGAAGGGGCCTAGGACCGCGCGCGGAGAACGCGGTTATTTGAAGGGGCCCAAGACAGCGGAACTAGCCAGTAGGACTTAACGCTGCCGCCGGGGCAGGAAGCGCGGAGGAATCGGGGTTGCCAAGGACAACGCGTTCTGGGCGGAGCTTCTGTTGGGATAGAGCTTGAGGGACTGGGGGCGGGGCCTGGAGAGCGGGGGAGGAGGCGGAGCATGGGGGGTCTGAGCCAGAAGCGGCTTTGTGACTGGCGGAAATCCCATGCTCTGGGCGGGGCCTGAGCTGGAGCGCAGTAGTGGTTGGGGCGGGGCGCGGGGCGGGGCGGGGGCGGGCCCCGAGAGCGGGAGCCGGAGGCGGAGACGTGGTTGGCGGGGATGGAGCGCCCTGGGAGGGGTCGAACCGGCGGGGGCGGAGCCGAAGGGGAGTGGGCGGTGCTGGGTCGCGCCGGGCCTGGGGCCGAGGCGGCGCGCGGCGCTGACAGCTGAGTCGGCTCGCGGCCTCCCGCCCCCTCGGTGCCCGGCCCCGACCCTGGCCTGGCCTGCCCCGGAGCCATGAGCCCCGGGCTGCTGCTGCTGCTCGGCAGCGCCGTCCTGGTCGCCTTCGGCCTCTGCTGCACCTTCGTGCACCGCGCTCGCAGCCGCTACGAGCACATCCCCGGGCCGCCGCGGCCCAGGTGAGCGGGGGGTGGGGGCGGGGGCCTGGATGGGGCGCTCGAATGGGGGGGCCGGGGGACCGCGTCCAAGCCGGCGTCGGGGCCGGGGGTCCAGCCTAGCGGTTGCGCGTGGCCTCTTGGAGACGGCGGCCGGGAGAGGGGCGCTAACTATTCTTAGTAACAAATTACTCACAGCCGCAGCAGCTGCTCGGCGCCCACCGCGCTCTGCTGGGCCCCACAAACGTGATGGCAGCGACAACCCTGTTAGGTAGGCGCTATTGTTACCCCATCGTTCAGACGAGGAGACTGAGGCGCGCAGAGGCAAAGTCACCTGCCCAAGGTCACACAGTTGGTAAGCCTAGATTTAAGCCCGGGTCAGCCCTGGATCTAAAGTGGGCACTCTTAACTTTGAGACTTGGAACGGGGTCACTCAACCTGGATTGGAACACACTCGACTTTGGTCACATTCCCCTTTGTATTTCTGTCCTGGTTTATCCTTTTTGTCTTCTCCTTAGTACTTCCATTCCATCGTTGTCCCCCACCCCCACCCAACTTACCTTCCCCCCTACCCCCGCCCCAGCAACAGAAGCTTACCTTTCTGAAGCTTAAACCAAATGTGTCATTTCTCCGCTTCAAACGCTTTCCTCACTTTAGAAGGAAATCTAATTCTAGATTAAGTCCACTCTGTGGCCAGCAAGGCCCCCGCTGAGCTCTCAGAACCCACTCTGTCCTGTTCTCATCCCCCCCTTGCTTGCTCACTGCTGTCCCCAGTCTTTCTGCAACACCCCTCCTGCAGCTCCAGGGTCTTGCTGTTCCCCATTCACCCTGTGTGAAGCCCACCTAGCCCCAAACTCCTTAAGGGGCCATCACCCCTGAAGTTACCTTCTGTTCACTTGTTGACTGTCTCTTCACCTGTTGACTGTGTCTGTCTCCCCCCTTTAGAATGTGAGCCCCGGGAGGGCAGGGAAGCTGTGTGTTCGCTTGTGTATCCCCAGCACCTGGCACATTGCAGATGCTCAATAAATATTTGTTGAATGAATGAATAAACAATGGTATTAGACATACTTTTTAAAACCTCAGGACATGAACATTCTGGAAGGTGCCCTCCTCCAGCCCAAGCCAAATGACCTGGCCTTGGAAGCCTGAATCCATGGTTGGTGGGTTTGGGAAAGATCCTGTGGCTGGTGACATAGGGAGGTGATTGTTCTCCCTGCTGGCTCTCTGTCTTCCCAGGTGCCCTTGCCCACCTTGGGGTCTTCCTTTTCCCATGCTTAGCAGCTCTGTCTTCCACGCCACCTAGATGGTTCTTCCCCTCACCTCCCAGGCTTGGTTTCAGTGCTAACTCCTCAGGGAGGTCCCACCTGCTTCCATGCCTGAATATATCATGTTCATTTTGTAAACTCTGTGTAATTGTAAGAGTTGGGTAATTGTGCAACCTCTTGTTAAGTGTCTGTCTTTCCCATAGGCCTGTGTCTGTCTGTTCACGGCTGTGTCCCGGACATCTGGCACAGCAGCAGCTGGCACATGCATAGTAGACCCTCGATAAACAGTGATTCAAAGTGGTTGGTGGAAATCGCCTACCAGTTCTGTTCGGTACACTGTCACCCTTCCAACTTTTCACATCAGCCATCAACAGCCTGGGATTGAAGGAGCTGTGTGCTCGTTCTGCTGGGTCTCATCATGACTTGGTCTTCTTGTAAACCCACGTGCTTCAAGCACTGCAGACCTGGTCTAGTCTCTTTGTCTGCAGAAGGCAGACCTTAAATCAAGACCCCTTCTGCCCCTCGCCCATATCTTTTTTTTTTTAAGTTGCACTTTAAAAACAAAATCATGCCATACAATTTACCCTTTTAAAGTGTACAATCAGTGCTTTTTGGTATGGTGACAGAGTTGTTCAGTTTAACCACTGGTTCCAGAACATTTCCATCACCCTAAATAGAAACCCAGTACCCATTAGTTGTCACCCCTCATCTCCCCCTGCCCCTCACCCCCCAGCCCTAGGCAACCACTAATCTGTTTTCTGTCTCTAGATTTGTCTGTTTTGCACATTGCATATAAATGGAATCAAACACTATGTGGCCTTCTGTGGCTGGCTTCTTTCATTGACCATCATGTTTTCCAGGTTCATCCATGTAGTAGTATGTGTCTGCATTTCTTCCCTTTTATGCCTGAATTCTCCCCCAAACCCTACACTGCAGAATCTACGTGTGACCTACAGGTGCGTGTGGGTGGGTGGAGGAGTGGGAGGAGGTTAATTATATAATACTTAATTATATAATTAAATATAATTATAGTTGGGCTCTTTATTCTAAGGAGGTGAACTGAATGCTGCATATGCAAAAAGATTTGGGATTAACAGTTGTTTGGTGGTCACATATAAAACTGCACTAAGCGAAAGTTCTGGAACTTCTTCTAGCACAGATCAGAGGCTTGGGTGTTCAAAGCCTGGATCCTCAAACCATAATTGGCAACATCATGGTTGGCAAAGAAGTGTACGTGTCGAGTCTCTAGTAGTAATATTTGCCCCTCAGTGCTTCTAGGCTTTGCCAACTTTCAGGAAGTATCCCTCTGCCTTACAAGGGGCAGCTGCCATGCTCCCCTACCCACACCCATCCTCCTCCTTATTCAGCAGGAGTCACCAGGATGCCCCCTCCTCCAGGATGCCCTCCTGGAGTTCCCCACAAACAACATCCTACTGCAATCATCCGTGTAGCAGCTGAAAACCCAGACCCCACGTTTGGATCCCACACAAACACTTGTGGTTTCTTCATTTCTCTCTCACTGCTCTCCATTTCCTCATCAGCCCCCACTCTCCTGGTAGCGTGGGATGAACGTAAACTTGACAACAAAAAAGCCTCTCTCTTCCGTTTTTATTTATTTTGGAATAAGTTTTTCAAGTGTGGCTCCTGGGTGGCACCAGCTTCCTCCTCCCATTTCCACTTGCCAAGTTGCCCGAGGTGGGGTCTGTTCAACAAATTGCCCGCTGGCTCCCGGCGATGGTGGTGACCCCTTGCCGGCTCCGTTGGGTGGCGCATCCAGAGGACTTTGGCTGCCCCGCTGAGCGCTCACCACCCCGTTCCACTGGCACCAGGCACAGTCATGGCCCCTCACCCTCGCTCCTGGCAGCGGCCCACCCCTCAGCCATTGTGTGGGCTCCCTTCCTCCCTGTGGCTGGCCTCGCAGTGGGCTCTCCAGATGACCTCTGCTTCTTTACCATCCAAGACTTTCTCTGCCCTCAGGAAACCTTGGATTGCCACTGTGCCAACCACAGCGTTATGGGAAACGGCTCGTGCTACCGACTGGGCGAAGGGAGGGGGATTTTCACCCTCTTCTCTCTCCCTTGGCTGCTCTGCCGTATCCAGTCTACCAACAGGGGCTTGCTTCTGTCAGGCCCCCAGCCCAGTCCCAGTATTCTACCAATGGGAATTCTGTCATCCCTTACCTGTTTATTTCCGACACCTGGTTTTCCCGCTTTGCCTTTGCCTCCCCAGCGCCCCCTGCAGGAACTGGAAGGAACGGGTTTTAATTCCCTTTCTTGCCTGGCCCTGGGGACCCCACGCCAATCTGTCCCCTGGGCCTTCTTGAGGTGGACTCACCTTCTTCCCCAAATGGCAGTGGGCCCCAGTGTTTATGGTGGAGGCTCTCAGACAGGCCTGGGAGGGTCAGGGGGGGTCTAGATTCTGTTCTCACTCAGGTGATTCAAAACAGAGCATTCTCCCAAAACATGCAGCTATGGGGAGTGACCATGGATACTAGATTATTCCGGAAATACAGCCAGTCATGTGTGATGTCCGTGGTCCGTCTTTCTACGGGTGGAGCAGTGTAAGTTCAAGGCCGTCACCCCGAGCGGCCTTCAGCTGCCCTGCGGCCACACTGCACTTCCTTCCTCATGCGTTTGCCCACCCACTCTCGAAGTGTTCTTGCTTCTATTCAGTCCCTGCCACCTCCCCCTCCATCCCCACTCTCAGCCTTTATTCTTGCCTCCCACTTCCCCGAGTAAAGGGAACAGCCTGGGAGAACTTCCCTGCAGGGCTGTATGGCCACAGCTGCCCCCTTCCCTGCCCCGGGCCCACATGCCCTTCGCAGTGGGACCTCAGAGCTTGTGGCCAAGGAGAGCCGTCCCCTCCGTTCAGCAACTCTGGCCCCAGCAGCGCCCCCCCCCATCAGTTTCCCTCATCTTCTGCATCATTCCCATTTTTATATAACATGTTGCAAAAAAGAAAAAAAAACACCACCCGTCTCTTCCCTTCCCATTCCTTCCAACTGCCGCCCCCTGGCTCTGCACCCCCTCAGCAACCCCCTGAGAAGCCTGCCTATCTTTGGGCCCCCATTCCTCCTTCCCCTCCTCTTTTGGGCCCGCCACCCCATTGGGCTCTGGCACCCACCTCTCTGCCCACCCTGCTTTGGCCAAAGTCCCAGTGACCTCCCCGTAGCTCCATGCACAATAGTGCTTCAGTCCTGGTCTTGCCTGGCCCAGGGCAGCCTGGGGGAGTGCCTGTCCCTCCCCTGTCCTGCTCTCTGCAGGCTTCCCACTCCACTCCCCCCTGCTGGCCTCCGGCCTCCCCAGTGTCTCCTGCTCAGTCTCCCTGGCTGGTGGTCCCTTTGCTGCCTGACCGCCTGGCAGAGTCCTTGGGTCTCTTCTCTGTCTACACTCATCCCTTTGTGGTCTGATCCAGTTGCTGGGCTGTAAGAGCTGCCTCTCTGCTGAGGACCGTCACACTCACATCTGTAGCCTGGCTTCAAGCATGGACTCACCTGCTTCCCTTAGTAGCTTTCCCCCGCAAACCTAACAGGTTCAAAGCCAAATTCCTAATTCAATCCACTTGTCCCAGGTTGGTCCCCAGAAGCTGATCCTGAGACAAGATTGGAAATGTAAGTGGTTTATGGGGGATGATCACAGGGGGAATTGGGGATTGGTTAGAGAGAGGAAGTCAGAAAGCCAATAAAGCAAGTCACCTCTGGGAGCAACTGAGGTGCAAACCCCCTGGGGAGCTCTGGGAGCTTACCCCCACCCAGGTGGAGGCCACAGGGTCATTGCTGGAGGCTGCTCTGGGGGTGTTGAGCTGGAACTTCTGTCCCACCCTTCCTGCAGGCAGAGCCGGGAGCCCCAGGCGGAGTCTCCGTGCTGGCCCTCACATATTGCCTGCCTGCATGGACAAGGGCAGCGGTGGGCACAGTGGGGTCTGCTGCCCCCCATCAGCTCCTTCTCAGTCCTCCTTGCCTTAGTAAATGGCAGCCCCATTCATCCTTCTGACACTCAGCCCAGGAGACTTGGGTCAGCCTTGACACCCCTCTCACACCCACACCCACAGCAAGTCCGCTAGAAACCAGGCTTCTCAACGACACTGGTCTGAGCCCTATCCCCTTTCACAGCCCCTCGCTGGTGCCCCTGCCTCCATTCCTGCCCCCCACCCATCCCGTTTACTCTCAGCACCGCTGCTGTGAGAGCGAGCCATTGAAAACCCATCAGACCGCCTCTGCTCTGCTCAAAACCCTCCGCGGTCCCCGTTTCAAGGTCAAAACAAAAGTTTTGACAACAGTCCACAAGGCTATTGGTGATCTGCCCCCTACCTCGGGGAACCTATCTTGTATCACATCTCCCTCAAGCACTCTACTCCAGCCTCAACACCTGCTCCCTGTTCCTTGAACTTACCAAGCACACTCCTACCTCAGGACATTTGCACCTGCTATTCCCTTTGCCTGCAATGCTCTTTCCCCAGATACCTGGGCAGCCAAGTCCCTCACTTATGGCAGTTCACATGTTACCTTCTCAGAGGGACATTTCCTGACCTTCCTGTAGAAAATGGCAACCCTCCTCCTATCCCCACCCCCACCTCTGATTACCTACCCCTCTGCTTTTTCTCCCATCTCTCTTCAACTTCATGTTTACTTACCTCTTTGTTTATTTGCTGTCTATCTCCCTCCAGGAGAAGGTGAATTCTCTGATGCAGAAAACCCCACCCGCAGTTTTGTCACCCACTCTAGATGGTGTAGTCAGTGAGCTTGTCTGGAATAAGTCATGCAGGGGAGAGGAAGAACCTTAAAAGCTGCCACAAGCCAGACAGACTTGTTCATACTCTGGTGATCACACCAGACTTAAACACACACACTGCAGACTTAGCATCACCAAACAATCCCCTGGTGAGAAGGACTTTGGGGTGACCTGTCCCAGCCATGCAGTGGTGGGCAGATGACCGCCTCTGTGCCCTCTGCTGCCCCACCTATAAGACAGGTTAACAACAGACCTATCTCCAGGCGGTGGGGGTAGGTCAGATGGAATGAGGTGTAGAATGGTACCCAGCACGTAGTCAGTATTCAGCAGATGTCTCAGGGTCATTGCACACAATATTCTTCTTCACTTTCCGCATGCCAGCCTCCGGCCTCTGCACCAGGGAGATGGTCTCATTCTTCTCCATCCCCCCTCTATGGAGACTTCTGGAGCTGGCCAGACCTGGGTTTGCATTCTGCCTGCCTGCCTTCTTACCGCCGGGTGCCCCTGAGCCAGCACCATACCTCCTCGTGCCTCAGTCCTCCCATCTGCGAAGTGGGCCTAATAACGCTAACCTCATGGGGTCCTGTGGGGGAAGGGGGCACTCTTTAATGGTGACTTCTGGTGGTCTTAACGTTTCCCATTTCTCCTAGTTTCCTTCTAGGACACCTCCCCGACTTTTGGAAAAAGGATGAGGTTTGTGGCCGTGTGCTCCAAGATGTGTTTTTGGATTGGTGGGTCCTAGTTGTCATTTGTTACCCTTACTCCAGCCCAGGTCCCTCGTGGGGTACCCCCTCCGCCCCCACACCCCAGGCCAGCACATCCACCCCTCCATCCCCGGCCAGGTCACTGCCACGCCCAAAGTTCCTCCCCTGGGTGGAGAGGCAGAAGAGGCTGGTTCAGAAGGCAAGCTCTGCCTGTCGCCAGCTGTGTGACCCGAGACCAGCCATCAGGAACTCTGAGCCTCAGTTTCTCCCTCTGTAAGCTCGGTGGGGGGTAGGACTCGGTAACAGTCCGCATATGCGGTGGTGCTTTACTCCTGCCAAAGCATCTTCAAAGACACGATCTGGCTTGATTCCCAGCAAAGGAGGAGTGTAGGAACCCTGTTTCATAGATGTGGAAACTGAGACCCACTGGGGGGTGTGACTCAGGCCCTGGGATGGGACACCCTGACCCTCCTGCTGGGTGGTGATGATAATATTCACATCTCCCAGGGCTAACAGACTGCTTTGGGTCATTTTGGTTTCCAGGGCTAAGAAGTACGGGCCCGTCGTGCGAGTCAACGTCTTCCACAAAACCTCGGTCATCGTCACGAGCCCTGAGTCGGTCAAGGTAGGAAGCAGAGTGGATTCCATGGGGGGGAGGCCCTTCCCTTCCCTGGTTGGGGGCATGAAACTCGGCCCCAGGGACTGTACGAGAAATGTCCTGAAGGCACCAGCGTTTGGGCTGGTTTCCCAAGGATCCAGAAATGAATGGCATCTTTTTCTCTGACCACCCACCATTTGGGAGTGTGGCTCAGGTGTGCACGCACATTAAGCTCGTTAACCTCGCTCAGCCTTCGTTCCTTCATCTTCAAGGTAGGATCATAACCCCGCTGTGTCCGGGCTATCATGAGAATTAAAGATCAATTGATTCATTTCACAAATATTTATATAAACAAATATTTGTTTACAAATAAAGGGGCAAAAGATACTTAAACATGCACTTCTTTATATACTTCATAATTATTAACCCATTTAATCCTCACAGCGGGGAAAGACCCCACCAGCCTCCATATTAGAGATGAGGAAATGGACAGGGAGCTCGGATCGGTCTGTACCATGTACAGGATGGTGCTGCCACGTGGGCACGAAGAATGGTCATCAGATCATTTACCTTGGATTTGGCCGAACTGGGCTCAGGTGTGGTGGCTCTGCCATCACTCTGGGCCTCCGTTTCCTCATCTGTACAATAGGGATGATGCCTCCCGGACAGGTGGTTGTCCGCATGGAGCTGAAATAACGTGTGTGAGCCACCTAGCCTGTGCCTGGCACACAGCAATTGCCCAATAAGTGATGGTGCTTCTGTTCTCACAGCAGGTACTCAGCAGACATGCAGGGTGATTCTTGGCAGGCGAGGGAGAAAATGCAACTTAGGGTCCAGATCAGGAGAAAAGCTGAACAGCCATTGTGTCTCTAACACAATGCTAAAAATCATTTTTTTAGGGTGCCTGGGTGGCTGAGTCGGTTGAGTGTCTGCCTTTGGCTCAGGTCATGATCGCAGGGTCCTGGGATCGAGCCCCACGTTGGGCTCTGTGCTCAGCGGGGAGCCTGCTTCTTGCTCTCCCTCTGCCCCCGCTCCCTGCTCATGCTCTCTCTGTCTCAAATAAATAAATAAATAAATAAATAAATAAATAAATAAATATCTTTAAAAAATAAAAATAAAAACCATCAAAAAAAAGTTTAAAGAAAGGGGGGTAATCAGAAGGGGGAATGAAGCATGAGAGACTATGGACTCTGAGAAACAAACTGAGGGCTTCAGGGGGAGGGGGGTGGGGGAATGGGATAGACTGGTGATGCGTAGTAAGGAGGGCACGTATTGCATGGTGCACTGGGTGTTATACGCAACTAATGAATCATCAAACTTTACATCAGAAACCAGGGATGTACTGTATGGTGACTAACGTAATATAATAAAAAAACATTAAAAAAAGTTTAATTTCAATATAGACACAGTTTAAGATTTTTAAAGCATGCTACCAAAAACCGTATACAAAGAACTTCAGACGTTCAATGAGAAAAGTTGAGCCATATATGTTAATATGATGAATTAATATTCAAGTGTTAAACCAACCTTGCATTCCTAGTCATGATACAATTTGCTCATCTTTTGCTAAGAATTTTTGTTTCTATATTTACTCTTTTCTTATAACGCCTTTGTCTGGTTTGGGGATCTGTTTAACAGACCTTGTAAGATGAATCAGGAAATGTCCCCTCTCCTCTGTTCTCTGAGAGAGTTTGTATGGGGTAGTGTTATTTCTTCCTTGAATGTTTGGTAGGACTCATCAGTGAAGCCACCTGGGCCTGGCATTTTCTTTGAAGGAAGTGCTTTTTGTTTTGTTTTAATTACTCACTTTCTTTAATTGATTTATGGCTATTCCAATTTTCTGTTTTTCTTAGGTTTGGTAATTCGTGTCTTTCAAGGCATTTGACTATTTCATCTAATTGTTAAAATTATTGGTATAAAGTTGTCCATAATATTTATTGATTAACTTTTTCATGTCTATTGGCTCTGTGGTGATACCCCTTCTTTCATTCCTGCAAACAGTAATTTGGGTTTCCTCTTATTTTCTTAATCAGGCTAGCAAAAGGTTCACCAATTTTATTTATCTTTTCAAAGAACCAGCTTTGGGTTTTATTGGATTTCTCCATTGTCCATTTTCTGTTTTCTTGATTTCTGCTCTTTATTATTTCCTTCTTTACTCACTTTGGATTTAATTTGTTCTTGTGCAAATTTTTTAAGGTCGGAGTTTAGAAACTTGATTTTATATCTTGCTTCCTTTCTAATATAAGCACTTACAGCCATATATCTCCATATATTTCATTTATCTACAGATATCTCTATATATCTCCATATAGCTCATACATAGCACAAATGTAACATACATTTCAATATGTTGTGCTTTTATTTTCATGTGGTTCAAAACAGTTTCTAACTTCCCTTGTGATTTCTTCTTTGACTCGTGGATTATTTAGATATATGTTATTCAATTTCTAAATATTATGGTATTTCCAAATATCTTTTGTTATTGATTTCTAGTTTAATTCCATGAGGTCAGAGAAAATACTCTTCATGATTTCAATCTGCCTCAATGAACTGAAGTTTATTTTATGACCTAGCATATGGTTTATCTTGGTGAATGTTTATGAGCACTTAAAAAGAAGGTATATTCGGTGATAGTTGAATGGAATGTTTTAGAAATGTCAGTTAGGAGAAGTTGGTTGATAGTGTTAGTTGAATCTTCTAAATCCTCACTAGTTTTCTGTATAGTTGTTCCAGCAATTACTTGGAGAGGAATGTCAAACTCTGACCACAATCATGGGTTTTTCTATTTCTGCTTTTGGTTCTATTGATTTTGCTTCATATATTTTGAAGTTCTATTATGAGGCATGCTCACATTGAGGATTAATATGTCTCTGTGATGAATTGACGCCTTTATCTTAAAAATGTCCCCCTTTATCCTTGGTAATATTCCACTTCTTGAAGGACATTTTGTCTAGTATTAATGTTGCTACTGCAGCTGTCTTCTGCTTAGTGTGGCATGCTATATCTTTTGCCATTCTTTTACTTTTAACCCATCTGGGTTTTTATATTTAAAGTGGGTTTCATATAGATAGCATATAGTTGGGTCTTGCTGTTTTACAGTTTGACAATCTCTGCCTTTTAATTGGAGGGTTTAGATTACTTATATTTAATGTAATTATTGATGTGGTAAGGTTTAAATCAACCATGCTGTTATTTGTTCTCTGTCCTTTCTGTTGTTTGTTCCCCTCTCCTTATTTCCTGCCTTCTTTTGGATTGAGTATGTTTTAGTATTCCATTTTATCTCCACCATTTGCTTATTGGCTTTCTTTCTTTCTCTCTTAGTGGTTGTCCTAAGACTTATAGTATACTCTTTAACTTACATCTTATACTTACATCTTACAACTTATACTCTTAACTTACAAATAATATACTACTTCATCTCTTGTCTACTTTTAAGATTTTCTCTTTATCACTGGTGTCAGAAATTTGATTACGATCTGCCTTGGTGTACTTTTCTTTTTGTTAATGCTCCATAGGAGTCTTTGAACTTCTTGGATATGCGGGTTCCTTGAGCGTATTTGCCATATTTGTAATAAGTGTGTTAAAGTTCCTTTCTGCAAACTCCATCATCTCTGTTATTTCTGGTCCTGCTTGTAGGTAGATTTTTCTGCTTTTTGGAGTGTCTAGTGATTTCACGTTGGACCCTGGACATTGTGAGTTATATATTGTTGGGTGCTCACTTTTGTTTCATTCCTTTAGAGGGTGCTGGAATTCATTCTGGCAGACGGTAAAGTTACGTGTGGATCAGTTTGATCCTTTCCAGGTTTGCTTTAAGGCTTTTGTGGAGTTGGGCTAGGGTCGACTTTTGCTCTAGAGCTAGTTTAGCCCCACAACTAAGGAGTGACTCTTCTGGGGACCACATAAAAGCCTTCTGTTTGAGGTTTAACTCTGGCCAGTGGGAACTTGAACAGTTCTTGGCCTGTGTAAGCTCTGAGAATTGTTCAGCCTGTAGTTACTCAGTAATTCTTTTCCCAGAAGTTGTCTTTAACTCAGTCTTGTGTTAACTGTATGCATGCACAGGTTGGTGTCCATCCAAAGATGTAGGGATCCCTATGCAGATTGCTGCACAGGAACTCTTTCTATGAATAGCTCCCTCCCCTCGGGTTCTCTGCCCTACAAATTGTAGTCTCCTCTGGCCTGTCGGGACTCTGATTTCGGTCTCATCAATTTGGAAAGCCTGCTGAGCTATACGTTAGTTTTATCTTTTAGTTCCTTTATCCTGAAATAGCAGAAAGCTGGAGTAATATTAGGTCGTAGGGCTCACATTTTTTTTTCCTTTTCCTTCTCTTAGGATTCACAATCCTGCACTTCTTGTTGTCTAGTGTCTGAAAACAGACATTTCATGCATTTTGCCTGTTTTTTTTTTTTTTAAATTGCTTATGGCAGGAGGGCAAGTCCCCAGCAGTTAACCCTTAATGTGCAGAAGATTGCTGTCAGTGTGGACAATCAGTGAAGGCAGTGAAGGTGCTGAGGGTGCCCCATGCACCCCTCATGTCCCAGAACCTAGCTCACTGGGCCTTCAAAGGATCCCCAGCCCCAGGGACAGCAGGCATGGGGACCCCCGACTATGGGGACACCTGATTGGAGCCTGTATTGAGGCTGCTGTGCCTCAGTATGGGGACTCCTCAGTTTAGGTTGGGAGGATTGGCACAGACCTTGGACTATTTAGGGATGTTTGAGAAGGACCTGGGAGGTGGGTCTTTATTGTCATAGGGACGGAACCTGCAGAAGTGGGTAGTGATGGAAGTTGGTTTATAAATGACAGTGCTGGGTGGGAGTGGGGTTCTCAGGATATGGCTCATGATCCAAAGTCAGCCATTTTGAGGGTTTCTTTTCAGCTGAAAAATTTCTACTAGACCCCTGGGCTCAGCTCCCAGATACCAGCAGCCCCTGGATTAATGTAGAGTAGAGATACCATCTTGCTGGTTCCCAGTGTCCACAGGATAAAGCTCAGTGTACCATAAGGCAGACCTCTGGGATCCAGCACACCCCCCCCTGCTACTCCTCCCCTCTTCTCACTCTGCCTGAAGGCAGCATGTGGCCTGGGCTTCCCCTCCTTGGATCACAGCCTTCGCTTTCCTCTCTCCCACAGCAAATTGCCTGGATTCAAATCCTACCTCCACCGTTCACTGTGTGTGTGACCTCAGGCATTTTAAATCTCAGTTTCTTCATCATATGTAAGATGAGCATAAAAATAGCACCCACGGCTTAGGGCTGACTGGGCACTAAGTGGGCTATCGGATGCTGATGTGCACTTGACATTTATGGAGCACCTGCTGGGTCTCAGTGTTCTGACTGTTCACACAGAGCAAATTTACTCTTCACAGCAACTTTCCCAGGCAGGCAGTCTTCTCCTGTGAGGTGAGGAAGCTGAGGGCAGAGGAGATGAGTAACTTGCCTGTGGTCATAAAGTTAGCAAGTGGTGGAGCGAAGATGCTGAGACTGGATCCAAATTCAAGCCAGCTGACTCCACAGCCTGAGCTGCTAACCTCTTGACTATACTGGCTCAATAGCTGTCAGCTAATGTTATTATTGCTACCATCCAGCTTGTGGTAAGGCAAGTTGATCCTTCCTCCAGGAAGCCTTCTTTGACTTCCATGGCTGGGTTGGCACTAACAATACTGAATCTGTGCCAAGTGTCTCTCCTGTGTCCCAGAAGCCCTCCCTCTGGGCTTCTCCCCTTCCCGGCTCTGGTTTCAGAGCAGCACCTGCCTTTTCTTGTTCTCGCTGCTTTGGAGTGAGGTCCATGCGTGGGCATTGGAGTGAGGACCCCCCACCGTACCACTCCAGCTGGGTGGCCACAGCAATATCATTTGGTCGCTCTGTGCCCTGCTTTCCTCATCCCCAAACAAGATGATATTGCTCGAAGACGGGGCTTCCAGAGGGTTAGGTGAGACTGTGCTGGAGGAAGTGCTCACGCCACAGCTGGGACTCAGTTAATGGTGACTCTTGGGGCATGGTTTCATAAGAGTCCAGAAAACTGCTGAGTCCTTTGCAGCCTCTCAGGGATGCACGAGCTCATGTTGGCTTTTTGGGGATGTTTAGAAATTCCTGATGTCCACCAAGTACAACAAGGACTCCAAGATGTACCACGCAATCCAGACTGTGTTTGGTGAGAGGTAAGGCATGAGGAGGGGCTGGGGGAGAGGCCGGGAAAGCCTCTGGTGATGGACAGAGGGCCACGGGGCTGAGGGCATTGGGCATAGCATGAAGGCCTGAGCCCTGGCTACCAGGCACGAAACAGGTGCCCCAGAAATGGTGGCCATGGCTGTTGTCATTGTCACCTTCCTTCTCCTCTTTCCCTTCTGGATAGCAGGTGGGCGGGTGGGGGGTTGCCAGGGTGAGGGACACGGTCACCCCATTTCTTATTTACTTTTTATCATGGTAAAGTTCACAAAAGTCATCGTTTTAACCATGTTGGAGTTAAAATTCAGTGGCATTTGGTCCATTCACAATATGGTATAACCATCACCACTGTGTAGTTCCAGAACATTTCCATCATCCCAAAAGGTGACCCTGTCCCCATAAAGCCATCAGTCCCCCTTCCCGCCCTGTTTCTCACATCAGACACTTGTCTCCCACAGACTGTTCGGCCAAGGCTTGGTGTCCGAATGTGACTATGAGCGCTGGCACAAACAGCGCAGGGTCATGGACCTGGCCTTCAGCCGCAGGTGAGTGTATTCAAGATGGGGGCCTTGGGAAGGAGGGTGGGTTTCAGGAGAGGGAGCCTCCCCCCAGCTGAAGGGAGAGAGGAGGGGGCATTAGTAGTCAGAGAGAGAGAGCAAGGCAGGCTGCCAGGGACACGGGGCTGAACATCCAGGGCTGAGTGACAGTGATGCCTGGGGGTGGGGGTCTCTCCTCCTCACTCCTCCTCTGGGCTTCTCGTTTTCCTTATTATAGCTCTCACTTTTGGTCACACTTTATGTTTTAAATAACTCTCATTGAGGTATGGTTTCCATACCATGCAATTCATCCCTTACAGTTGAGTGGGTTTTAGAATATTCACAAGATTGTACGACCATCACCACAGTCCATTCTAGAATACTTTTGTCACCCCCAAAAGCAGGTGCTCCCCATTTCCCCTCGGTGGTCTCAGCACCTGGCAACCACTAATCTACTTTCTGCCTTTGTGTTTTTCGTATTCTAGACATTTCTAACAAATGGAATCCTACAGCATTTCTTTTGTGCCTGGCTTCTTTCACTTAGCATAAGGCTTTTGAGGTTCATCTGTGCCAAAGCGTGTTTAGGACTTCCTTTTTTTTATTATCAAGTGAAATTCCATTGTTTTGGACATACCACATTTCGCTTATCCATTCATCAGTTGATAGGCATTTGAGTTGTTTCCAATTTCTTGGCTCTTTCAACGGATGCTGTTTCCCCAGTTCCTTGGTCAGCTTGATGGAAACGTTCAACGAGAAAGCCGAGCAGCTGGTGGAGATTCTGGAAGCCAAGGCAGATGGGCAGACGCCGGTGTCCATGCAGGATATGCTGACATGCACCACCATGGACATCCTGGCCAAGGTGATGGGAGGCTGGTGGGTCGTGGGAGTGGGGTCCGACACGGGTCAGAGGGCTGCTGTTCTCTCCCTCTTCCCTTTCCTTGCATTCCCCCACCCTCCTCCTCCTCCTCCACACATCAGCCCTTTCTCTGCATGGGGAGCTTCATATCTCCTTGAATATTCAACACAAACTCGTACGAAGTGATAGCTACTAACTCATTCTCTGGGAATGGGCCCTGAGAGGTGTGGGGACTGGCCTGTGTCTGGTCAGTAGAAGAACCTGGACTGGATCTCAGGTCTGCTTGCCTCCCAGCCCAAAGCCTACCTCCCCTCAGCCCCTGCCCTGGGTCTGGCTTGGCTCTGCCCCCTGGCAGGCTCAGCAGTGACCCCCTACCCCACTCCAGGCAGCTGGAGTGTAGACACAGTGGGTGATGGATCGTGTCACTCAGTGATTCCCTGGGAGGCTGGGTATAGAAGGGACACCAAGGAAAGCTGCATTTCTGGGCAAATGCATCTTGTCAAGGAAGGAAGCCAAGGTTTGTGGAGTGGCTACTATGTGCTATGTAGTCCTCACCACATCCCACGGGGTTGAACTCATCACGGGTCATTGTGAGGAGTTGATGACAGGATGCACGTAAAGCCTTAGGCCAGGGCCTGGGTCTCTAGCTGAGCAGTGCCAGGTTCTGCCCTGGGTCTGCAAGTCTTCCCACCCCCCAGGGATGACCTCGCCCTTCTCTCCCGCCCCCAGGCAGCTTTTGGCATGGAGACAGGCATGCTGCTGGGTGCCCAGAAGCCTCTGTCCCGGAAGGTGAAACTGATCTTGGAGGGGATTACCGCATCTCGCAACACTCTGGCTAAGGTACTGCCTCCGCACCCTTCCGGTGACCAGCCACCAGGGCTGGCGTGGTCCTAATTTGCTGGAGCACCTTCTCCAGGGACCTTTCTTCGGAATGGTTTTTGAGCTCTGGTATGACCGAAGTGACTTCAGGATTTGCAGACATCACCAAAAGTAGAGACTCAAAATCAAAGTGGTTTAAGTAAATGAGTAGTTAATCTTTCTCTCATGTAAAATCATCCCGAAGCAGGCAATCTAGGATGGCTGTGAGAGCGCCACAATGTCAGATGTTCCTGGAATTTTTTGTCTTTCTGTTCCACCGTCTCCAGCACATCACCTCATTGTTATAAGATGGCTGCTGCAACTCCAGCTATTACCTCCTTGTTCCAGGCATGAAGGAGGAAGAAGGGAGAAAGGTGGTACTTGAGTTGATCCTCAGACAGATGCCCAGGGCCTCTTCCTGTTCTTTGGGACTTCAGCCTCTGAGCTTGGGGTCCCCTGATGCCACCCCATCTTTTCTGCAGTTGATTCCACCTCACTCCCCTCTGGCTGTGGTTTCCTCCTTCCTCGCAGTCCTAGCCACCTCCATTCTTCAGGGATCCCTTCTTATTTTCCAGGCATCTTTCCCATTGTATCTAGGGATTTGGTACAGGAAGGGGAAGCTGATGCTTGGGCTCTGGCTGCCATGTTGATCAAGTCTCCTTGGCTGCTTTATCTTTTCTAGAATTTTCTCGCAATTTTCCCACCTCCCAGCTTGCCAGGGCTGCTGTGGGTTTCTAAAGTGGTTTGGGAGTCGGGGGAGAGGGAGAGGCTGACGTGCGCTCGGTTGGCGTCCTGAGTGGGAGCTCTTGTTCAGTTTATGCCAGGGAAATGGAAGCAGCTCCGCGAGATCCGGGAGAGCATTCGCTTTCTGCGCCAGGTTGGCAAGGACTGGGTGCAGCGCCGCCGGGAGGCCCTGAAGAGGGGGGAGGACGTCCCTGCCGACATCCTCACACAGATCCTCAAAGGTTTGAGGGCTCCCACATGGGCCTTGAGAGGGCCGGGCAGCAGGGGTGCCCCATCATGCTGGCTGATCACGCTCAATTCCGGGTGTCTCTATCCGGCTTCCAGCCAGAAGGGCATTGCTTCTTTGCTGAGCCGTGGGGCGAGGGAGCGAGGGGGTGAGTGTAGCTGATGTCTGCAGCCTGCCCTGAGACCCTCCTTGTCTTTCAGCTGAAGAGGGGGCCCAGGATGATGAGATCCTGCTGGACAACTTCGTCACCTTCTTCATTGCTGGTTCGTAGCTCCAGGGGAGGCTAAGGCCCTGGGCTTTGCAGAAACGGTGGGAACCAGGCATCCCCTCGACCCTGACTCTGGGCGATTTTTCAGGCTGTCTGCGCAGAGTTCTGCTGCAGAAGTGAGGGGCTGGGATAGGGGAGCAGAAGGCCTCTCTCTGCTCAGGGAGGTCCAGGAGGCCTTCTCGGTGGCCGCTGACCTGGTGATGGAGCTGGCCATTGAGAGGGGTCGTGAAGCTGCCTTTTTGGGCTCAGGAGAGCTTGGCCATGTGAACTCAAGGCTCCGCCCCACTCAGAATTTGTGGGGAGGCCTTCATTAGACCAGCATGAAAAGATGTGCCGGGCAACTTCATTCCTTTGCTCATCAAATATTTTTTTAGAAGATTTTACTTATTTATTTGAGAGAGAGAGAGAGAGAGCACAAGCCGGGGGAGTAGCAGAGGGAGAAGGAGAAGCAGGCTCCCCACTGAGCAGGGAGCCTGATGAGGAACTCGATCCCAGGACCCTGAGATCATGACCAGAGCTGAAGGCAGACACTTAACCGACTGAGCCGCCCAGGCGCCCCCAGAAGGAGCTTTTAGGGTGTAAAAATCAGATGCATGGAGGCAAATGCCATTTACTGGACCACACTGGCCGGCACAGGGGGTCAGCAGGTGGGCAGCCTGTCTCCTTCTTACCTGTACATGCAGCTTGGTGGCAGGGGGCAGAAGTGAGGACCTGAACTGCCACCAGGGTCTCAGGCTCAGGGTCTCAGAGGCGGGAGGGCCGGGCCAGCAGCAGCCTGGTAGCCCCATGTAGAGCTGCTGCTCTCCTTTCCTGCAGGCCATGAGACCTCTGCCAATCATTTGGCATTCACGGTGATGGAGCTGTCCCGCCAGCCTGAGATCTTGGCAAGGTATGGAATGGAGAGACTTGCTGGGGGAGTAGTGGCTCCCCTTGAAGCTGGTGAAGGGATTGTCTGATGTCTTGTTCCTAGAAGACAACCAGCTCCAGCCTCCCACAGCTGAGTCTCCTCCAGTGTGTCCTGCTTCTCTTCACCCCAGGGCCTTTGTACATGCCAGTCCCTCTTCTAGAAGCTCCTCTCCTTGCTTTTCTCTTAGAGAACTCCCTGTCCGGCCCTATAGAAGCCTTCTCACAACCCTAAAGTAGCCATTCTGTGATTTCCTCTCCTAGGTTCCTCCCAGCTCATGAATGCATTTTTCTCCTGGGACGGTTTGCTTTGAGCCTTCTATTTCAGTCATGAAACTAGAAGCTCCAAAAAAGCAGGGACCGTGGCTCTTTCCCTCCCCACGCTGTGCTCAGTGCCTGGCCACGGGCTGACACTGAGAACTGAACAGAACTCCAGCTCAGCATTGAGGAAGGGCTTATTCTCGGCTGGCGAGACAAAGAGGGTACCCAGGAGATGGCGTTTGAGCTGGGCCATTGGTTTCCTTAAATACAAACGGGTTCCCTCGAGGACCGTTGCACAGACCAACTGCGCCAATGTGAAAGCACTGTGAAAAACCCCACAGGCTTGGGGGTGGGAGCTCTGGAGGTGGGGAAATCCTTGATTACAGCTGCTAATCGGCAGCGTCCAAGGGCAGATGTGAACGATTGCTTGTGAGTATAAAATGGTTGGTTGGGGTTTTAAATATATCTATAATACTAATATGTTCTTTATAAAAATTTGGAAAAAGCAGGAAAGTTATAATAATAATAATAATAATAATAATAAAATAATAATTCTACTCACTGTGCCCCACCCCCTGGAGGCAGTTCACATTAACTAGTGAATTTCACCGTGTGTTTTATCACATCACCCCACATTATTTATTGTAAACTCTTCTCCCAAATCCACTCTTTTTTATATTGTGGATATATACACACACACATGCATGCATAAAATTTGCCATTTTAATCATTTTTAAGGGCATAGTTCAGTGGCTTTAAGCACATTCCCATTGCTGTGCTGCACCACAGCATTTCCAGAACTTTCTCATCATTGCAACTGACAGTGTCCCCAGTAAACATTAGCTTCCCAACCCCCTCAACCACTTACTCTCTGTCTCTCTGAATTTAACTCCTCTAGGGACCTCATATAGGAATCACACAGTAATTGACCTTTTTGTCTGGCTTATCTCACTTAATATAAAGTCTTTAAGGTCCATCCATGTTTTAGCAGGTGTCAGAATGTCCCTCCTTTTTAAAACTGAATAATAGTCCATCGTATGGATAGACCACATATTTTTTTAAAGATTTTATTCACTTATTTGAGAGAGAGAGAGAGAGAGAGAGAGGGAGAGGGAGAAGGAGCAGGGGGAGGGGCAGAGGAAGAGGGAGAAGCAGACTCCTCACTGAGCAGGGAGCCTGACATGCGGCTCGATCCTGGGAACCCCAGGGTCAAGACTTGAGCTGAAGGCAGATGCTTAGATGACTGAGCCACCCAGGCCCCCCATGAACAGACCACATTTTGTTGATCCATTCATCTGGTGATGGACACTGGGGTTGCTTCCGCCCTTTGGCTACTGTGAATAATGCTGCTACGAACTTGGGTGTACAAGTATCTACGCGACCCTACTTTCCATCTGGGGGCGCATACACCCAGAGGGGAATTGCTGGAGTATATGGTAATTCTACATTTCATGTTATGAGGAAGCACCATCCTATTTTCCATATACACCTGCACCAGGTTACATTCCCACCGGCAGTGCACAGGGTTCCGACCGCTCCACGTCCTGGCTAACGCTTGGTCTTTGCTGCCTTTCTCATGGGTGTGAAGTGGTCCAAATCCACTTTTGGTGCTGCACAGTCTTCCAACCGTGCCCATCATATGGCTTACTCAGCCAGCATCCCTGCACTGCTCACGCTCGTGCCAGCTGTCGGCTGCTGTGAGCCAGGCTGAGCCCGGCTGCGCGGTGGTGCGTTTATTGTCTGCAGCCTGTTCCAAGCAGCAAGCACGAAGAAGGGGTGTTGTAAGGCCCCGGAACAGAACTGCCAACCGCTGGGGCAGCTCGGTTTGGGACGTGGTGGTTCCTGGACGTCTTCAACAATGGGGCGGGCTGTGCGTGCGTGCATACGTGCGTGCGTGCATACGTGCGTGCGTGCATACGTGCGTGCGTGCATACGTGCGTGCGTGCATACGTGCGTGCATACGTGCGTGCATACGTGCGTGCATACGTGCGTGCATACGTGCGTGCGTGCATACGTGCGTGCGTGCATACGTGCGTGCGTGCATACGTGCGTGCGTGCATACGTGCGGTGGGGAGTCGCAGGAGGGTCACTTCTCACTCCCCTCCATCCCACCTTCCTAAAACTAGTAGGGGGCGACCTATGCTTGGGGACCAGCTTGTCTTTATCTGCCCCAACAGGCTGCAGGCGGAGGTGGACGAGGTCATCGGTTCTAAGAGGCACCTTGACTGTGACGACCTGGGGAGACTGCAGTACCTGTCCCAGGTGTGGGGGCGGGAGAGAAGCTTCTGGGCACATGTGGGTGGTGCGTCAAGCCAGGCCTGCTGCCCCCCTGAACCCTTCCATATGGGTGTTCTCTAAATTCACTGCGCGTGAGAACGTCCCAGGAGATTTAAAAAAAAAAGTTCCCACGACCAGCTGCCCCAGACCAATGACATCAGAGTCACTGGGGCAGGACAGGGGTGGGGCAGGAGGGGCAGCAGCCGTTGTAAGGGCTTCCAGGTGATTCCAGTGCAGGGTCCAGGTGGGGAAGCAGCCCTTGATGGAATGGCGCTGTTTGCACTCGCCCGCGAGGCCGGGCTGCCAGCGGGGCCGGGCACTTCCAGGAACCTCAAGCCGGCCACCAGGGGCCGGACTCAGCGGCCCCCTGCCCTCCCCAACGAAGCAGCTGGAGGCCTGGCTTGAGCTGGGGGAGGGCTCCTCTGGGATGGTAGTGCCCTGGTTCAGAAGGAGCCCTGGGTCCTGGTCCGGCTCTGGCATGGTAGGTCTGCACAGTTCTCTTCTCCTTTTGGGCCTCAGTTTCTCCTTCTGTGATGGGAGGGGTTGGACAAGAAGATGAGGCTAACTTTGTGGGAGTCTGGGACCCAGTCCTGGACGTGGGTGCGCATTCAGCACTGAGTGGGAGCAAAGATGGGTGTTGGGCACGTTCTGGGGGGATCGTCTGACTTCTTGTCTCCCCACGTGGCTTCTGTAGGTTCTCAAAGAGTCGCTGAGGCTGTACCCACCAGCATGGGGCACCTTTCGCCTGCTAGAGGAGGAGACCTTGATTGACGGAGTCAGAGTGCCCGGCAACACCCCGCTCCTGGTGTGTGGGGGCCCTCCCTCCCCACCCCCAGGGTGACCAAGCTCTGAGGTCGGGATGTCCGTGGCCCCATTGTCACCACTGGGGGTTTCTCATTCAAGTTGCACTATAACCCCTTTCACACTGTCCGGCGTAAGGTTACAGTGGATTCTGGAAGGGAGGCACCCCTGTTTACGTCTGAGGACACTGAGGCTCAGAGAGGTTAGGTCACTTTCCTGAGGTCACATAGCCATCCAGGGGCAGATACGAGATGTACCCGGTTTCACAACTGACCCCAGTCTGTCCAATTCCCTCTCTCTCCCCTTCATAGCCCCTTCTCCCACGGAGGGTGACTTTCCCTCTTTCTTTCTTTCTTTCTTTTCTTTCTTTTCTTTCTTTTCTTTCTTTTCTTTCTTTCTCTTAGTGCAAGAGTGCAAGTGGAGGGGTGGGGAAGGTCAGAAGCAGAGGGAGAGAAGAATCTTAAGCAGTCTCCATGCTGAGCATGGAGCCCAAGCGGGGCTCGATCTCTGAGATCATGACCTGAGCCGAAATCAAGATTTGGACGCTTAACCCACTGAGCCACCGGGCACCCCTACTTGTTTCTTTGTTTACACACGCATTCATTTATTCCCTCATCAGGCATCCCTTCATGCACAGTGACGTCCCGGAAACCCACCCCAAAACTAGAGATGTGTCACTGTCGTCTTCCCTCCAGAAGCAATCACTGTGCTGAATTTTGTGCTTGTCATCACCTCGCCTGTTCGTGTGTGTGTGCCCACACGGTAGTATGTCCCGGGATTGCTTTGTGACTGCGGGCCCTCAGGTCACTGCTGTATCATATTCTGCTGTGTGTAGACCACCACCCCGTTCTCGATCCTGGGTCAGCGGGCATCTGAGAGGTGCCCAGTTTCCTGCTCTCCTGAGCGCCACTGCTGCTGTTCCTGCCTGCGTGACTGGTGGACGGTGCAGGGATGGGGAGGTGGGGGGAGAGCTGGGGTGTGGGATAGCTGAATGGCCAACTTGGTAAACCAGCGCCAAAGTGTTTTCCAGAGCACCTGTGCCAACCTTGATGCCCTCTAACATGGTTCCTTATTCTCCCCAACACCTAGAATGGCCCAGCTTCTTATTTTTTGCCAGTGGAATAAATGCAAGGAAGGTACTTCCCTGGGGTCTTGATTTGCACTTTCCTGGTTACTAGTGAGGCTCGCAGCCCTATGCTACTTTTCTTCTTCTGGGCTGTCTCATCGCTATGCAGAGCTCTCTTGAGAAATTCTTGTTAATCCTTTGTCAGGTATGTGTGTTGCAAATGTCATCTTTAGATTTGTGGCTTCTCGTTGTTAAGGCGTTTTCAATGATCTGAAGTTCTTGATTTTGTAGGGGTCCCTTCTCTTGTTTTGTCTTAGGGACCCCCTCCCTCTGCCCCCATCTTGAGGTCAGCTTAGACGCTTACATTGTCTTCTAACAATTTCACATTCTTCTTTTGCAAGTTAAGTTCCTATCTACCTGGAGTTGACTCTGTGTATCGTGTGAGATAGGGATCTGGTTTCGTTGCCTGGGGCTGCCAGAACAAAGCACCACAGACGGGGTGCTTAGCTGTGGAAATGTACTTTCTTACAGTTCTAGAGGCCGGGTGTCCAAGATCGAGGTGCCGGCAGGGTTGGTTTCTCCTGAGGCCTCTCTCCTTGGCTTGCAGTAGCCACCTTCCTGCTGTGTCCTCCCAAGACCTCTTCTGTGTGTGTCTGTCCTAATCTCTTCTTCTAAGGGCACCAGCCAGACTGGAGTCAGGCCCACCCTAATGACCTCATTATAACTTGATTATCTCTTTAAGGAGATGACCTCTGAAAACAGTCACATTCTGAGGTTAGGACTTTAACATAAGAATTTTAGGGGGACACAGTTCAGCCCATCGCATGATCCATTTCTATTTACAAAGGAAAGCGACATGCTTCTGGTCCTATGTATTAGGCAGCTCTCCCCCCTGCCCCCCCCCCCCCCCGCCCTTGCCCCAGCTCCCCAGGACTCTGCTACACTGGCCTTCAGCATGTATCAAGGCCTCCTGATGTGTGTTCTTTGTTCTGTTTATCTGCTTCTTCTTCTTTTTTTTTTTAATTAACACCCCTGCGCCAGTACCTGCTGCCTCAGTGACCGGTGGCGGTTTGCAGTCACCTTACGTCTGGCTGGGCAGGTGTATCGTCGTATGGGCCTTGAGTGGGCAGACCCCGGCTCCAGTGCCAGCCCTGCCCTGGCAGGCTGGGTCATCTCTGGGCCTCGGTGCCCTCCTTGTGAGATGGGAATGATGATACCTGAGTCACAGTTTACTGAGAAGAGTCAAAGAATAACGTACGTCACATGTGTGGCAAAAATCCCTGGCACGCAGTAGGTGCCCTTTGCTGACCTCAGACCCCTCCCTGCTTTATGCTCCCACTCACTTTTCAGAGTTTCGTGCCAGGCCCTCCCTTCTCCCTGGCTGCCCCGGACTCAGCACAGAGAACCAGGGGCATAGTGGGCTCAGGGAGCTCTTTTGTGCAAGAGTCGTGGGGCAGAGGTTGGGACCCAGGGCCCAAGTTATGGGAGGCCAGGGGCATGGAACATTAATCCCAGTAGGGAGGTGATGTAGCATGCGCTGAGAGGCTAGTGGGTGCCCGCAGCTCCTCTGCCTCACCCCTCTCCCCTACTCACCCCCCGCCCCGCACCCCAGATGCAAGCCTTGTGCCAAATAACAGCTCTCAGAGAGCTTGAGAAAGACGCTCTTGAAGCAGACCTGAGTTTGAATCTCAGTTTGGCCACTTACTTGCTGGGTGACTTCAGGCAAGTCATGAACCTTTCCCCGAGCCTCAGTTTTCTCATCTGTAAAATAGGGGTAGTTGTAGTCCCCCCACAGCACAGGGCCCAGCATGGAATGGTGCAGCAGCCAGCTGGCCCTTGTTGGCACACTGGGCTGTCCCCTTCCTTCCTGTCAGGTACTTTCCAGGAGCCAGTGGAGTCCCACACTGGCCCAGATGGGTGGGTGGAGTAGAGTGGGGGGTGGGCCACTCCACTGGGGGGCCGCGGCGGGTCGGGGAGGTGTGAGGGTGCTCACCTGTGGAATTAGAGACAAGTGGATCGTCTGCCCCGCAGTTCAGCACCTACGTCATGGGGCGTATGGACACGTACTTTGAGGACCCACTGACTTTCAACCCCGATCGCTTCAGCCCCAAAGCACCCAAGTAAGTCTCTCTTCAGCTGTGCATGTGGGAGAAGGATGGTCCAGGGAGCTCTGGTCTGAATCGCCTATGACCCCTGATCCCACAGAGCCTTCCAGATCACCGTGAGGGAGGTGTAATCCCCACTCTGCCCCCTTTTATGGAAAAGATATCACAGCTCAGAGAGGCTAGGTACCTTGTCCAAGGGCACACAGCCGGGAGCCTCAGAGCTGGGGTTTAAGGCCAGCTCAGACTGGTTTCAAGACCCATGCTCATAACCTGTCCCTTATACGGGCAGCCCTGTGACTCGGGCCAGGGACCGCACCTCCCCCCGCCTTGATGGTCCTATCTGAGAAATGGGAATCCTGATGGTTCTCTCTGAAGCTCGCTCTGGGGGTGAATGCCTGAATGTACAGTGGTGGGGGTGGCCAGGCTCCGGGGACAGACCACCTGCGTCAGACTCTGCCCAGACCCGGACATGTGACCGGCCGAACATAGAAGTGCCATAGGATCGTGAGCTCCTTGGTTCCTCCTTCTGTGAACTGAGGGTAATACCAGCTTCTTCTGGAAGGCTCCAGAAGAGGATAACATGAGAAAATGCTGATGCAGAGCCTGACGGAGCCAGCTGTTGATGTTTTCAGTGTGTGCAGAACCCAGCCCTGGCCCACAGCCATTCCTCAGCAAGGGATGGGTTTGTCACCGCGGCAGTGGAGCTGTGACAGGGCCGCTGCCTCCTGACACCTCTCTCCCTGCAGGCCGAGGTTCACCTACTTCCCCTTCTCTCTGGGACCCCGCTCCTGCATCGGGCAGCAGTTCGCTCAGGTAGGAGGCCAGGGCTGGGTTTTCTGCCCGGAGCTGACTTCAGGGGTGGTGTCTCATCCGGGCCCAGGAGGCATTTCAGAGCCCTGCTCTGGGACCCCTGGGCTGGCGGCCGGGGGCTGGGCCAGCCGGCCGCAGGGTTTGCGGCACATTCACGCGCCGTGCACTTCTGCACACAGATGGAGGTGAAGGTGGTCATGGCCAAGCTGCTGCAGAGGCTCGAGTTCCGGCTGGTGCCCGGGCAGCGTTATGGGCTGCAGGAGCAGGCCACGCTCAAGCCGCTGGACCCCGTGCTGTGCACTCTGCAGCCCCGGGGCTGGCAGCCCGCACCCCCGCCGCCCTGCTGAGCGGGCCTAGGGAGAATGGGACTCCTCGGGCAAGGGCGCTGCACCCACGCACCTCTGCAACCCCACTGCCACCCACCTCACTCCCCTACCCCCTTCCTCGGGGGCACCCTCCCCGCTGGCTCCCAGTGGGCCCCTTGCCGACCACCGTCTGCTTCACACCTCCCCCTCCCCCCAGAGCTCCCGGTCCACCGCTAACTCCATGCCCTTCCTGGACTGGCCCCTGCCTAACTCCCAGCTGCCACCCAGATGTGCTGTCTCTTACCCTGAACCCCTTTGCATAGGCCTCTCCCTCTGCCACACACCCTAATTCTTGCTCACTTCCTAAAACCCTCTTCAGGTGTCACCTCCTCCAGGAAGCCCTTCCTGCCACCCCCCGGCCGGGCCAGGGGCCCCTCCTCTGTGCTCCCTTGGTCACCTGTGCTACCTCTAACACCACACTGACCACACTGTATTGTGAGTGTCCTTTGATGTGACCGACCGCCCTGTCAGGCTGTGAGCGCCTCATGGGTGAGGTCTGTGTATGATTCGTCTCTGAGCCCCCCTGGGCCTGGCACAGAGTCGATGCTCAATAAATATGTGTTGACTGCATGAATGAATGGCCAGACCAGGCCAGAGCGCTCTAGCCTCAGTTGCTCGTCTGGTAAATGGGAGCGATGTTGAGGCCAGTGTAAGGGCTAATGCAGCTCTGGAAGCTGCCCCTTCAGATGCCCAGACATCTGGGGAGAAGACTGCCCACGTTACCAGCAGGGCTCTGCGTTTGTAGAAGCCCACTCCCTGTGTCGTATGCAAGACCATGTTCCTGTGTGTGGTGTGAGGTTGGAATTACAGACGGAGATTGAAGAGCTTGATTTGACGGGGTCCGGGGCCCTGGAGTCTGTGTGGTCTAGTCTACTCCCAACAAGGGTGCTGATGGCCCAGAGGGCCTCACATAGGCTAGAGCCCCTGGGACCTTTCTTGGGGACAGCTTGGTGAACTTGAGCACCTGGATGCCTGGCCTCGCACCTGCTGGCATCCTTCGTACCTTCTGGCACAATGCTTCCCCTCCTGACCAGGTTGGAGGAGGCCAGTGGGCCCAGCTCCAGGAGGTGAGACTGGACTCTCACAGTGGGTGAGGTGCGTGGGTGAAGACGTCATTCTTTCCTCCCCAGGGCCTACCCAGGTGGCCAAGGGGCATTAAATACTAGACTAGCCGTATCCTTTGGGCCCATCCGAGGAAAAGGACCCCCTCAGTTTCTCTTTCAGCACTTAGGAGCTTGTCTTCCTGCAGAGAAAACCAAATGCCCATGACCACTGCCTAGGGCACAGGACCCAGAGAGGGCCCCTCTCCACACCAGGGAGGATTTAGGCTGGCCCTTGCTTTACATCGGCTCCTCATTCCTTGTGCAGTCATGAACTGAGGGATCTTCCTATTTAGCAGAAGAGGAAACTGAGGCTCAGGGCAAGAAGTGACATGCTCAGTATAGATGGGTATATTGTCCCGGGGTGGAGCTAGGTCCCTGGCCCAGGTGGGTCATGGGGACTGGCACCAGTTGTCTGCCCTGGCCTCTGGGCAGAGGCTCCAGCCTCCAGGACGTCTCTGTAGCTGCAGACGCCTGCAGACGGAGAACACTCCTGCTCCCCTAGCCCTCTGCCCAAACTGAGCCCTGGGCGAGGCTCTTCTCAAGCTACACGCCCACCCTGTCCTTTTCCAGTTCCCTGTCTGGGGGCCCCCAGAACCTCCTGTGGCTCTGAGAATAGTGTGCCTGGGCTATGCCTCCAGCTGGCTGGCCAAACCCACCCTTGCTTGTCTCTGCTCAGCCCAGAAATGGCCCCTTCCCTCGGCCACCCAAATGCCACTGTCTCCTCTTGTCTTGTTCCTGGGCTCTCAGCCTTGCACTGTTTCCAGGGACCTGTCCTGCACAGCCCCTAGGCCCCACCCTCTGCAGCATCTCTGAGATTTCCCAGCCCCCCTGCAGCCCTCCAACAACCCCACAGCTGCCCCCATCCCACAAACCCTACAGCCCACACACACCCTCGGCATCCTCTACTATCCCCCCACACCAGTCACCCCACAGCAGCCCCCCAGTCTCCACCAGCATCCCTTGCTCATGCCCTGCTTCCTGGCATGGCTAGGCTTGGCCCCATAGGACAGAACTTCCTTCACTGTCCATCTAAAAGATCCACAGGCTACCGAGCCTCAGCATTCCAGGGGCATGGCCTGGCATTGCCTGGAGTGGTCTGGAGGGTCAGCTCCCACTGGAAACTTCAGATTGCCTTTACCATCCTCTGACTTGGCAGATATCTATCCATTGCTGAGCCTGAGTCTTTGCATCATTATTTCATCAAATCCCCGAGTATGACCCATTTAACAGATGAGAAAGTCAAGGCCACAGCACACAGCCAGGCTGTAGTGGAGTCAAGACTCAAACCTGTAGGCCTTTGCACTCAGTAGCCTTCTACCAGCTCAGCAAGCCCTGTCACTGAAGGCCTGAGCTTGCCTCTGAGCACTTGAAACCCAGGGCTGGAGGCCTGAGGTGAGTGGGAAGAGCAGAGCCTGGACCCCCCACCCCTGCTCTGCTGTCATTATCTCTGGGTCAGTGCACCCACCTGACCTTCCCGAGCCACTTTCTCCTGTAAAAACGGTTTTCTGTGAGTGGGCAGGTGGTTCTCAGGCCAGCTGGATCAGTCTATGGGCTGGGAGCCGGAAACTTTTCTTACACCCCCTGGGGAGACGCCAGTGTGCACAAGGATGGTGCAAATCCTCGGGACCCAGCTCGGATGGATGGGATTAAAACCAAGGCCCTGCACCCAGGCTTCCTGGGGTGGAATCCTCCCTGTACTGTCACTGTTTATGCCGCTTGAGCCTCAGTTTCCCCATCTGCAAGGGAGGACGGATGGTAGGAGATCCTAAGATTGATGGGAGAATTAAGAGCGTTCTACACAGACCGTACTTAGCACAGAGCCTATCGCGACAGTGCTTCAGACCCACCAGCAGTAACTGTCACTGGCGTAAGCATTTTAATTACTAGTTACCTCTACGGAAGGAAGGACTTTCCTGGGAGGCCAGGCGGTGCAGTTCTCAGAATAGCCACACGGTGGCGCCCCGGCGCAGCGCTCGGGTCGGCGCGGCCGCGGCAGGCGGAGGGGGCGGTGCCTCCCCATCCAGCGGGGACAGGAGGCCCGGAGGGGGCGGGGCTCCCAGCGAGGCAGGCCCAGCCTCCTGGGCGCGGGGCCAGGCCGGGAGGGCGTCACAGCGGCGGCCCCGGGCGCGGGTGGTCTGGAGCGTCCGCTGGCCACTCGGATGACGGCGGGCAGGCGGGCGTCGCCATCCCCATATCGCTGGTGGGGCCGCCGAGGCGCGGCGAGGCGCGGCAGCGGGTGGGGCGTCAGAGGGACAGCCACGCAGGCGGGCGTGCCGAGATCGCGACCTCTTCTGGCGATGGGCTGGGTCTGGCGGTGGGACGCTGGCAGGTCGGGCAGGGGCAGCTTTGGCAACCCCCGCGGTGGAGAAGCTCACCAAGAGCCGGGCAGGGGTGCAGGCTGCTTCCTCTTGCCTGGGAGGGCTGGGGGATGCCGCCTGACTCCTCGGGGCTGAGCTGCCCTAACACTTAAACATGCTCGTGGCTGAACTGAAGCCACGTCCAGTGCCTGCAGCACCAGGGTCCTGGAAGCTGGTGATGAGGGGGCCTCCCGATGGCTTGTGCCCAAGGTTGGGCTGTGGTTGGACTCGAGAGCCTTGGCCTACCTGGGCTGGGGGTGAGAAGCTTGGTACAGCTGTGCGGGGCGGGAGGTTTTCTTCCTTGCTGCTTCAGGAGGCTGGCTCTGGAGTCACCTAGGGACCCTGCTGGGCCTCAGTGGAAGCCAACATGAGTGGACGGAGGGCCACAATTAGCTGCCCACCTGGGCAGGTTCCTGATGGAGCTTGGCTCCTCCTGATTGTCTTGGCCAATCAGGCATGGTGTCCTTTATACTGGTCTAGAGTCTGGTAGGTCCAGCCCAGGCGGACCTCACAACAGTACGGGTGTGTGTTTCCTGGCCGATCAGTGAGAGAGAGAGGATGGCCACCTGGAGGGGACCTCAGGGCAGGGGCAAGAGAGGGCTGAAGCCAGTGGCTCTTCCCACGTTTCATCCCCTCTGCAAGAACATTTGCTTTCCTCCGGAACGAGAATCCTGCCTTCTAAGCAGGCCTCCTGATGAGTGTACGACCCGAGGAGGTTCTCGCCCCCCTGGGGTGGGTGACTCCTACATGCGCACATCTGCCCAGACCTCACTGGCGGCTCCAGACAGCCTTGGGCATCTCTGCCTGGACATCTAAATATAACCCTAGCTGGGGGAGGGGGTAGCCACTGGGGGTGTTTCTGGCAGGCGAGCGAGACTTACTGCTGGAGGGCCATTTCTCTGAATCAGGGCTGGGGTGAGCACACATGAGGTCAAGGCCCTTCCTTGGCCTGGAGCTTTAGAATCATTTGTTTCTCCCAGAACACGGCCTCCCCTGCACTTCCTCTTCACTTGAGGAAACCATGGTCATCCCCTGGTGTTGCCCACCTTCAGTAGTCCCCGCTGGTGAGCCGGAGCCTGGGCCAGCCAGGCAGAGTGGTCACCACCAGCAGGTGGTAGCCGGGGCAAGTGTGCCGGTCCCTGTTGGGGGTACCCCAGAGCCTCAGCCCTGCTGGCAGCCCCCACCCTGCTGTGCTGAGCTCCCTAGCCTGCCCTGGAGGAGGCACCCTGGACCTCAGGATGGTGAGGCCGGGTAGGGGCAAGGGGGACACTGGGGCCTTCCATGCAGGAACCTGGCCTCCCAGGTGGGGTGTGGAGGGTCCCAGGGTCAATGCTGGGCAGGCAAGGGCAAAGGACTAGACTCCCCTCCCTGTTCCCTCTCTTTGGGCCCAGCTCCTCTGCCGGTTTTGGCTTTTGGGGGCAGAGAGGGATGATGACAGCAACTCTGCCAGGGCTCTTCTATCCACTGCCCATGGGGAGAGCCCCTTGGGTGGCCCTGGGACCCTGGGTGAGGAGGAGCCCAAGATATCATGATGATGCTGATAGGCATCCAGCTCACTGCTGAGCGTCCCCTGTGGCCAGCCCTGAGCCCGCTGTGCTCTAAGCCCGGCCCCAAGAGGTGGGGCCTCACTCTCCCTGGGGGGGCCTCACCCCTGCTGTGAGCCCCAGAGCCCAAGGAGGAAGCCAGAGCATCCCCACCAGCTCCGTGGCCCCACCCCTCACACACCCCAAGTGACAGCAGCTCCTTGGCCCCCACCCAGAGGTGAGGGTGTTGTGCCAAAGGACCCAGGAGTGGCTCCCGCCCTCACACAGCAGGGACACCTCGTGCATCTGGATGGGCCTCTGAGCTTCTCTCCTGGCTGGGAGCGTGGAGGCTGGGAGGCTCATCCAAGGCCACCCAGGAGGCCGTCAACCTCAGGTGCCCGGGCTGGATGGGGGGCCTCTGGGTGCGGGAAAGCAGCTCCCAGAGCCACACTGCACGTGTGTGTGTCTGCTCGCGTCTCCGTGTATCTCTGTGTTTCTGCGGCCTCCCTGTCATGGCGGATCTCTTTTTGTGAGTCTCAGCGGCCATGCCTGCGTGTCTCAGGCTAGTGTATCGGGGTGTGTGCACTGTGATCTGAGCTATAAGACGGTGTCTGTTGTAACCTAAGGCAGTGGGTAGACCTGGGAAGTGTTCTGAGGCCCAATGGGGACAGGCCTTTGCAGTGACGTGCGTCACCCTCCCTCCGACATCTGGGCCTGCTCAAGATGACGCACCCAGTGTGGACATACGCTGTCCTTCCTCAAGTCGTGGACACTGAGGACCCAGGTGAGGCTCCTTGTTCAAAACTTTCCTGCTTCTATTATGGGGGGACCCAAGGCCCAGGAAGACGGGGTCTCCAGCAGGGAGGAGTTACTGGGGCCACTGAGACCTAGCTGGTGTCCATGTGAATCTGGGGTGAACAGGTGCCAGAGGGGGGAAGCGGGCCTTCTCCCTGACCCCAGCATGTTGGGGCGCCCCTCCCACCTTTGATCAGGCCAGGCCTGACCCTCCTTTCCTTGGACACCCCCCTTCCAGCAGCAGAGCTGGCTGGCTTCTCAGTGTGGGGGCAGGTGCGGGGGATGTGATGCCCTCCCTTGAGACCCTGACGTGAGGCAGGGCCGATAGGGGCTTCGCTCAGACCTGGCCTCACTGACACCCAATAAATGTGCACCTCTCTTGCCCTGTTCCCCTTGAAGCAAACTGCACCCCTGCAGACTGTGGAGGCCCCATGAGCAGCCCGCCTTCCCTCTCACTGGATCTCTGGCCCCCCGCCCTTGCCGCAGCCCTGAGCACTTTGCCCGCCCTTCTCCTCGGCTGCGCCTGAGCTGGTTCGCGCCGAGGCTGCTGGGTCACCCTCCAGGCCTCCGCCTGCTTGACGCTGCTCAGAGAGGCCCCCCTGAGCTCGCCCCAACCGCTCTGCCTTCCCTGCCCCACCGCCACAGCCCGTGCCCGCATCTCGAGCAGGCCCCGGCGGCAGCTGGGCCTCACGGGTCCCCAGCGGGTAGTGGATCGTGGCAGCCACTTGCTGGGGGCCCCCAGCGGCCGGCCAGTGCTGTGCCAGGCCTGCAGGACCCAGGACAGGGACACAGACAGCTGGCTGGCAGGTCAGAGATATGGGCACACGTGCATGGGTACACACACGCCCGCACACGCACACACAGCCTCCTACACACGTACACAAGCTCACATGGAACCACACACATGCCGCACGTGTTTACACTCCCCGCACACACGCACACGTGCTCACACTCACGCACACTCCCCTACACACATGTACGTGCTCCCACACAGATGTGCACACACATGCTCGCTTGTACAAACCCACACCCACACGGGTGATGTGCTCTCACACATTCTCACAGGCACACACTTCCCCACACACGGACCCACCCCCGTGCACACCCACGTGCACTGTCACACACGTGTTCGAGAGCGCACGCACATCCACACACGTTCGCACATGCGTGCAGTGGCCCATAGCTGCTGCAGTGAGCTCAGAAGCAGAGGACTCAAGTTGTTTTTTCCCCAACCCATGTTCCCACAATAAAAAAAACAACAACAGGAAGGTGCTCAGGGCCGGGGCCAGGAAGGGGAAGTGGCCCGTGCGCAGGGAGTCGGCTCTGGCGGGTGGACATGGGGCGGCCTGCTCGGCGGGACTCGGGTGGGGAGCCGGAGGGCCCCTCCCAGGCGTCCGGGCCCTGGTGCTCCTCCTCACCCCAGCCGCCCACTTTCAGACGAGGAGCCGAGGCTGGGGTGGGCTCGTCCCAGTCTCCGAGGAGGGCTGGCGGAGTGGCGTTCGACCCAGGCCCTCTGACCCCGTGTGCGTCCGGCCCCGGTCCTGCAGTGCCTCCGAGGTGGGCAGAGGCCCTCTGTCTGGGACGCCAGGTGGCTTGGTGGGGCTCTTCCTGTGGCACCACTATGTGTCCTGCACTGGGCACACCCCTGCCCCCTGGACTGGGCTGCTGGCAGTCGGGTGCCCCGAGGCGCGTGCCCCGCGTGCTCCTTGGTCCACCCAGCTCCTGCCAGGAAGAGCAGGTGCTGCGGGAGATGAGCGCGGTCACCTGACACTGGGGGCCCCTCCCGCCAGGGACTCTGTGGGGTTCTTCCTGCCCTTGGCGGCCCAGGGCCAAGTACATAGGAGGTGCTCATAAATGCACTACAGATGGGGAGACAGAGGCGTGGAGGGGGACCGTGACCGCCGAGGCCACACGGTGAGCAGGTGTGACCCCGCCCGGGGCCTCCCGCTGCAGCTCCAGGAGAGCCGCGCTGAGGGGAGGGTTTTGCAGGTGGGCTCCAGTGCCCGCCCCGGATGTAGCAGTCGCTTGCGGAGAATGGCCACGCAGTTGCTGTGCTTTATCTCAGTTAATCCTCAAAACCCAGCAGGTGAGACTCCTCCCTCATGCGGGTGAGGAAGCCCTCAGGAGCCTCTCCTCTCCCCAAGGCTCAGGACCGCTGGGTTTCCACTCACTCCCAGAGCGCTCCCCCTGAATGAGTTAGGCGGTGGGAGGGGAAGAGGAGAATGCCTAAGGTGGAGGGGGTGGGGACTTTGGGGTTCCAGAGACAGTTCCAGCCTGGCTTTGTCTTTTTTTTTTTTTTCTTTTCTCACTTAAAAATCTCAGGAGGGACCCAGGACAACCGACAGTCCTGGTTTGTCTATGAGGGTTCCCAGGATGCAGGCAGGACTTTTAGGGCTGAAACAGGGAAAGGCCCATGGAAACCAGGACAGGTTGGTCACCCTAGAGGGGCCCCAAAGGCATTAAATTAACCCCACCTGATGCTTGAACTCCCTCCACTGGGTCCTCATCCCGTGGCTGTCCAGCCCTGCTTACATACCTCCAGTGATGGTGAGCTCATTATCATACAGCAAGAGCCAATCAAAAGGTGGACAAAACCAGGGCCAGGCACTGACCACAGTGAGGGCAGGTTGTGGAGCAGAATGCAAGGTCCCCTGGCCCACCTTCAGGGACAGTCAGACAAGGCTTCACTGAGGAGAAGAGGGAGGAGGACAGGGAATTCCTGACAAAGGGGTCAGCACAGGCAAAGGCCAGAAGGCCTGGAACCACCTTATAGGGATTGAATTCTTTTGCTGTTATCGCTGACAGCTGGTGTAACTCTGCAGCTCTCCCCAGTTCCATCTCCAAAAGGCAGTTGCTTTGAAATATGGCGGCCTGGGCCCTGCTGTCTTCATCCCCCAGGTGTCTGAGCTGGGAAAGGCCTCAGTGCCTTTGAAGAGCTGCTGGATGCCTCTGATGCTGTTCCACCCCCTTCTCGTTTTTCTGAGGCTCATGGACCCTTGAGCACCAGCATCTGCCCCCTCTTCCAGGAAGCCTCCCCGACTTCCCTAGCCCTGATGCCACCCCTTCTGCAAGTATCAGCCTCCTCTCTTTGGGTTGGTCATGACCTCCAGCCCCTGCCAGGGACGCCTAGCACTCTTCAGTCAAGCTTTCCCAGTTCTGACCTATGCACCTGCTGGTCTCTTTTCCTAGAATGCCCTCTCTTCTCCTGAAAAAGCTTTCAGATTCTTCAAAGACATAACTCAAATGCCAGCTCTTCCAGGAAGCTCTCCTGTATCTCTCTCATTGGTATTGATTTACCAGCTTCTCTCCTTTTTAAGCCATTTCACTCCTTCTGCGCTCTGGGTGCAAGAACCAGGTGGACCTCGAGCTCTGGGGGGGCCCAGCAATGCCCAGCCCAGAGGTGATGGCTTGGGAGCGGAGCTCAGAGCCCTCCATTTGTCTCATTGCCCTAGTCTCTGGCCCAGGCACTTGCGGGGACCCAGAAGTCCTAGGTTACCTCTTAGACAAGCACACAGCAAGTGCATACTAAGTGCTTGCTGAGATGTGTCCTCCCAACCACTATTTCCTGCATCCCCACTCTGGGCCCAACACTGGGTCACATGGCTCCCCCAGGGAGTCCACCTCCGCCCCCCACAGTACCCCCAACACATGTGGAACAGTTGGCACCCAGAAGGTGCTCAGAAGTGTCTACTTTTGGTCTGCCAAACAGAGGCAAGGGCCACGCCTTCCTGTAGCCTTGGAGACAGACAGTCGGGCTCCAGAGTCCGGCTCTGGTCACACCCCTCCCTGGCCTGGTGGCCTTGGGTGGGTTGCGGCGGCTCCGGAGAGCTGAGTGAGAGGACAAGCACGGCAGCACCAGGCTCGGGCTCAGTGGGTGGCATCACTCCATCTCTTCCACCAATGCCCATAAAAGCACCTCACCGGCTGAGTGGAACCCTTCCCAGGGAGAAAGGCTTGGGCACTCTGGGGTTTCTGGGGCTGGGGTCTTGGGGGACTGACCAAGCACCCAGGGGTGCAGCAGTTTCTCAGGCAACATTCCGAGGCTGCCCGGGAGAGGCCCAGGGCAGGGGAGGGCAGTGCCCAGATTTATCCACCAATCGGGCGGGCTCCTGGCTCTGGAGCACGTTCTTATCTGCCCAGCCCAGCATGGGGGGGTGGTGGGGGCCTGCCGGGCCGGCTGGGGCGGAACGCTGCCTGGGGACTGGACACGGAGCAGGCCCGGCAGCCCCAAGCCCCACCAGGTGGGTGACAGCCACTGACGGCTCTGAGCGTCCCTGCAGGCTGGTGGCCGGCTGCCCGCCCATCTCCTGCACCATGTCGGACGGCGAGGGCCCCTCGGCCGGTGAGTGGCAGTGCTATATTTACCCACCACGGCTCCGGTTGCAGAGCCAAGGCTGCTGGTCGCTAAGGGCACTGGGTGCCCCCACCCCAGGCTGCAGGCAGTTGTGGGGCTGGACCCCCTTCCTCCTAGCCTGAAGCCTGGGGCGGGGGGCCTGCGCTCCTGGAAGAGGAACTGGCCCTTCAAAGCTAAGTTCTGCGCCACCCGCTGTCTTCCCGATGGGGCTAGAGCAGGAAGCCGTGCCTGCTGCGAACCCCACCCGCTGCCAGCCGGGGAGTCTGGAGCTGACCCACAGTGCCGCAGGCGCTGGACTGTGGCTGGGCCCCTCGGTGGGTGCGGGCTGCCGGGGGCCCCTGGAACCACATGCAAACAAGTGTGTGTGAACATTTATCGGGGCTGGGGGGCCTCCAGCTTCCATCAGATTCCCCGAAGATCTAAGACCTTTGGGAAGTTCTGAGCCCCTGGTCTGCCTGCACAAGGCAGGCCCTCTGTGAGTGCCCAAATCCTCTAGGTTGGAAATGGCCCGGGACACAAAAGCAGAGGAGCGGTCAGATACTGGGGTCTGCGCACATACCTTCTGCCCTCCAAGGGGACTGGCTGCCTGTGCGATTGGCTGGCCACCCGCGGCTCCTTCCGGCTGAAGGCAGGCTCTGAGGTGGACATCCCTCTGAGCCGGCCGTGGGTGGCACCGGAGCTGCAGACAGCCTACTCTGGGCTGCCCGGGTTCAAATCCCCATTCTTTCACTTCTAGACTGGGTGACTGACCTGGTGCAAGTAGCTTCCCTGCTCTGAAGCTCAGTGTCCCCAAGTTAAGAGAGAGACAGTGCTAGCAACAGTCCCTCTGGCCAGGGTGGTTGTGAAGACTGTGAGAACGCGTGACCGCCGGTCTGTTGGGCCGGCGTGCTGTGAGCCGTCAGTGACGGCCTCATGGAAGCAGCAGGTGGAGGGTCCTGGGCAGGGGCATGGGCCTTCTGCTCTGGCCCCTCCAGCCGTGCCTTGTCGCCTAAGCCACTGCACGGCGGTCCCTGGAGTCCTTATCTGTCCCGTGGCACCGTGGAGCCTCCTGGGCATGTCAGGCTGGCCTGGGGGTCCTGGGATGGCTGTGATTGACAACCATGTGGCCACCGCCAGCGTGGTGTCTGATGGACAGTCCTGGCGCCTGGGCCTGGCCAAGTCAGATTTGGAACAGAGTGTGTGTGTGTGTGTGTGTGTGTGTGTGTGTATGTGTTTCTGTGTTTGCGTGGGTGTGTTGGGGAGGGGGACACCGACAAAAGTGGCCTGACCTCACCCTCTTCCGCCAGGCGTCAGTGGTGCAGGCTGCCAAGAATTGTCCGCCGAGGAGCCAGTATGGGGGGGTGCAGCAGACAGGCCCTTTCTGGCTGGCTCTGCCCACACCTGACACCAACCCGGAATAGCTCTCTCCCTCCACCAGGGACACGGCCCTGCTTTTAGCAGCTTGTAAAACCACCGCACAGAGCTGGGTATTTCAGGAAGGCCAGAACAATATTTAGCCCGCAGGGGCGATGGAAGGGGCGCTGAGCGTGTGCGTGTGTGTGTGTCCGGGAGTCTGGGAGGAGACACGGCCTTTACTGTAGGAGAGGGTCAGCTGGGCGGGGGCCGGCAGGCACGGTCGTGGCTCTGCCCACCCTGGCTGGGCAGGTCATGCTGGGCGAGCCTGGGGCTTGGCTTCCTGCCTGTAGAGGGATGGTTGTTGTCTCCGCCATGCTGCACTTGCTGGGGATTCTGGTTGACAGGAGTAAAGGCAACACCTGGGTGCAGGGGTGTATGCATGTTTATTGGAGAGGGGTCTTCTAGAGTGTGTTGTCTGAAGGTCAAGACTTTCCAGGATTCCAATCCCATGGCAGTGACTGGGTCCAGGAGGCTGCTGTGAAATATTTCTATATCTCTTTTCAGAAACCAACCCCTGGGCCTGTGTCTACAGCAGGAAAGTTCTCAGCTCCCCAGCCACAACCTGTGTGACCGTGGGCGGGTTACTGAAGGTCACTGTGCCTCAGTTTCCTCATCCATTAAATGGGGATGATAATAGGACATTAGCTCCTCAAGTCCCAATGAGGATTAAGTGACAGAAACCATACAACCCACTTAAAATAACAGCAGGATACTGTTAGCAGGTGTAATTGTTATTACTGTTCAACCCATAAGCGAGCTGCAGCCAAAGAGGAGAGTGAAGGGGACAGATTATGGGCTGTGCCTTGTCCTGGCCACTTTGGAGACGTGGTTTGATCCCTGGAGGGGGATGCATGAACTCCACTGTACAGCTCGGAAAACTGAGGCTCCGAGAAGCAGATAGACTGGCCCCAGGTTGCCCAGCTGGTAAACGGTGGAGTCAGGATTCGAACCCAGCTCCCCAGACCCAGACTCGGGGCACCATCCAGGAGATCCCACCCTGCTCACCCAAGGGTGGGGGCTGAGGGGTCTCGTGGCCCTTGCGGCTCTCGTCTGAACACCAGCACTTCTCATTTCGGACACAGCTAGCTCAGCATTGTCTCCAATAATTTGGAGCCTGTACCAAGCAATGTGGTACCTTGTTAGGGTGTCAGGAAAGTTGCTCAGAGCAAGAGCTCAGTGGCAGGCGGTCGGCTCCAGGATTTGTGGCCCTCTGCCTGGACAGGGGAGCCTGGAGGCTAAGGTTACCGGGAGTCAACGTTGTATTTATAGCAGGAAGCCGCCTGCACCAGGAACTGCCAGCCCGCACGCCCCGTGCAGTGAAGGGGCTTCCCTTACAGCTGTCTGGATTCTAGGCCTGGCTCTGTCCCCGAGTGAAGCACAGCACGGGACGACGGTCCCCTTTCCCAGCGAGACTCAGGTCCCCCGTCTGTAAAATGGGGCCCTACCATGTCCCTCGCTGGGTCTGGAGACAGAGTCTCTGAGGGCTGGCAGAGCCTGGCCAGAGGGGCCGGAAGGTGCTGGCTCCACGCATCCCGGGTCTGTTGATGCTCTCTTCCTGCCTTTGACCTCGTGATCTGCCCCCTCCCCTCTCAGCAGAACTCTGCAGGAAGAGAATCCAGCCTCTGTGCTGTCGGTCCCCATGTGTTTGGGAGAGTTTCCGGTAAAGCAGTTTTGCCATTCCAAGCACCAAAGAATAGGCCGTTGTTATTCTCAGCAGAGCAACGAATGCAAGTCCCTCAGAGCCCAGGGTTCGAATCTCGGCTCTACCGCCCCCTGGCTCTGTGGCCTTGGGTGAGTCACTTAGCCTCTCTGAGCCTCAGTGATGGGTTTCCATTTGCCCTGCTTTGGAGGGTGTGGTGTGGTGAGGGTGGGCACGGCTAACGTGATGAGGGCTCAGCCAACAGAGTGATTCTCTTTGTCCTCCTGTGTAAACTTCCACCAAGGCCATGGCCCCTGGGGACCCCAGCCTCCCTTTGTTCCTTCAGTGGGCAGTGGACAGCTTGCTACTGCTGGTTCCCCTGTCTGTATCCCCTCCTTCAGCTCTGCAGCTCCTGCAGCTATTCCGAGCGATTCAGCTTGGGGGGGCTACCACCAGCTCTCTGGGGTCCCCCAAAGGCCCCCATACTTGGCTCCCCAAGTATTTCTCTTTGCCTGGATACAAGGGTTTTTTCCAAGGGTGGAGGGCCTGACATTGGGGTGGGCCGCCGCCATACCCCACTCAATTCCTCCTGGCATCCCCAGAGCCCAGAGAGAGTCCCACTTCCTTCTCCCTCCTTGTCCTGGCCTGGGTTTGATTCTCCTTCATGTTGACCAGCTGACCTCAGTGCCTGGGCCTGTGTCTGTAAGGAAATTCAAGCAAAACATTTTAATTGTTAGGCCTTGCTCTTGGAGAGGAAGTGTCTTCCCCCGGGAGAGGCAGGCTTGGTCCCCGGGCCTTGTCATCTCTCTAGGTTGTTTCCTTCCTGTTGATGAAGGCTTCCCCCCTTCTAGACAGGTAAGTGGGTTCAGTGCTGTCTCTTGGGCAATAGGGAGCCAGTGAGAATTTTAGCCAGGGTGTACCTGGATTGCTTCCATGTGTGGGGGGCAGGGACTAGAGAATCTGGAGGCCAAGAGGCCCAGGAGGAGGCTGGCAGGATAGTCCTGAGGAGAATAGGGTGAGGCTGACTCAGGAGGGGAGGGACGGGGGACTCGGGGGGTTAGCGACTGCCGTGTGCGGGGGCAGGGAGGCTGTGGCCCCTTGCTGCCTCCCCCATCACGGAAGTCCAGAGGACAGATGCTCATCTCCAGGGGACTGGGGGCGACCTGGCAAAGTGCCAGAGCTGGTCTGTAAAAACACATGGGAGTGGATGGAGGACGGTGTCCAAAGTCAGGCAGGCCCAGCCCCCGCCGTGGACGCTGTGGACACAGGCAGGCCCTCCTCTCTGCCCCTCGCTCGCCTCATCTGTTAAGTGCAGGTGACACCACAACCCCAGGGACTGTCACGGGGGCTCTGTGAGATGGCACCTGCAAATTCCTTACAAACCGCCGGCCTAGGGGATGTACGGGTGGTGCTCGGGAATGAGCCTGGAAACTCTGCTGTTGATGCGCCAGGCACCTGCTCCCGATGGCCGGAGGGTTCAACCTGAGCAGCATCATGTGACCTGGCTGAGAGTGGGGGTGGGGGACGCAGGCCCCAGACGGCCCCCTACTCCTGCTCTTCACAGCTCCCTCCTGTCATGGGTCAGTGCCATGCCTGCACTCCCAACCCGTGGAATCCCTGCGTCATGGAGGGGGAGACTGAGGCGCAAGGGAAAGACTGGCTCAGGGTCACCCAGCCAGGGAATGAAGAGCGGGGACTCGGGCTCGATTCCCAAGCATGGACCCACTCGCTCTGGCACCTTCGTTCCAGCTTCCCTCCTTCTCTCCTCCTGACCAAAGCCAGCCCCTCATCTGGCCTCTGTGGGGCTCTGCCCCCTCCAGGACGCCTCCCTTGATTCTGCAGTTCCTAGGGGACCCTGCCCCCTTGGAGCGCCCACCCCCCAACCATCTGGTTGAATGGTGCCAGCCTGGACACCCCTGTCCGGCTCACAGGATGTGGGATGGCCGGGGAGACGATTGGGTGGGGTTCTTTGCTGGGTGACCGTGACAAACCTCCTTTCCTTTTTGGCCTTGGGGAGGTTATTTCTTGGCGTCTGCCCTCCAAGAATCCTACAGGCAAGCACATGGCTCTGTCCACATGTCCTGTGTTCCAGCATCAGGCGGGGCTCGGGCCCCTGCTCTGTGCCTGTGCTCATCACAGCCGGGACATCTCTGAGCAGCAGCTGAGTGCACTTTCACTCCACGTGGCTCAGGTCCCTGCCCCGGTGTCTCAAGTACCCTCGGGATGGGTCTTAACGTGACAACGAGTACCATTTAGAAGCTGTTGGGAATTCAACTGGGAAATGAAAGTTACCTGTTTCCGTTCTTTTAAGGGATTGGGTTCATTCTAATTCAGCATTCTTGAGAGAGCAAGGTCGATTTTTAAAAATTTTATTATATTTTTAAATGAAGCTGCTGGTGTTTGCAACCACTTACTGTATTTTCTTGAATCTGTGAGGTCAAAATAAAAGAAACTGGTGGCCGAGGGGCCCCTGGGTGGCTCAGTCATTAAGTGTCCGTCCGACGCTTGGTTTTAGCTCAGGTCATGATCTTGTGGTTGTGGAATCGAGCCCCGCGTCGGGCTCCGTGCTCAGCGTGGAGTCTGCTTCAGATTCTCTCTCCCTCTCCCTCTCACCCGTGCGCTCGCTCTCTCTGTAAATAAATAAATTGTCATTGTCATTCACAGCTGCTGATTTTAAATCTTGGCATTCATCAACACAGACCCTTTGTTTTTTGCTGACTATAGCACCCAGGATGGACTCAGTATGTGCTGGGAAAAAACAAATAAATCCCAGTGGTTTAAAGCAGGCAAGGTGTATCTCCCACTCATGCAGAGTCCTTTGTGGATCTGGGTAACTCTCAGGGCGGGTTACCTCCGCCATGGCTCAGCCTGATGCCTCCATATGGACCCACGCTTCCCCGGTCACGAGGTGGGCAGAGGGACAGTTCCACGCTCCCACCCCCAAGTGGCCCGTCCTGCCGCTGGGGCATTTCATTGGCTCGAGCGAGTCACATGGCTACACCTGATGGCCAGGGGGCGGAGTGCAGCCCCCGTCTGTGAACGGCAGTCATATCAGCCCCCCCATTGACTTTTGTCCCCAATTGACTTAAAAAAAAAAAACTAATCCATTTTAATTATGAAATGTTGGGAGCGTATGGTCTGAGCTGTGGTCCGCAAGCATCTGAAATGCAGATTATGAGTCGTTCCAACATGCAAGTCACAAAGCAAGGGACGAGATTTTTCAAAACGTGTTCCTTCCCACAGATTTGAATTTGCATTTAAAAGCACAAACATAAGTGCCTGAAAGATTGGGTCATCACACCAGCAAGGAAGAGCGTAACCAAGAGAAACGTGAGCCGTTAATTGCCACGAAGCTGTATTGATTTATCACTTGCTCGCGCACTGAAGACGAGCGTGCTGGGCTGGACCGCTCCTGCGCCTGTCCAGTCAACACGGTCAACGATGAAGAAACAGGGTCTCAGCGTAGGAGGAGATGGTGGTAGAAATAGATTGGAAGGTGAATCACGAGTCTGTGCGCCGTCTCTCCGAGGCAGGCACTATTGCCTTGATCCCAGACGCCACCGCCGCGTGGAGGCTCGCCGCCAGTGTAAGGAGTGTAGCATCTAAGGGAAGGAGCTTAACCGGAGGGCTGTGGCCGTGAATGCTGCGCGGCGGTTTGTATAATGAGATAAGACCTGGTTTAAAAATAATGTTTGCAAAGACTAGCTTGTCTCTAAGCTTCTCCGTAAGGGTTGATGACGTCAACTGAATGGCTAGAAATAAAGCTGGAATGTAATACGTTAATATTATAAAATTAAATATTAATTGATTAATATTAGATTGATTAATATAAATTAAATATTAATTAAATTAATAAAGCTGGGATGGTAGGGCTCCCTGCTAGGGATCAGACACCCCTGCAGCCCCGGGGCCCCACGTTCCAACCTCTAAGCCAGACTGTTTAGAGTACTCTCTCCTTAGTTTAAACACATCTTCTAGGGTTCCTGCCTGATTTATTTTGGGTGGAAAAGCATGTCCAAGCACGGTGCAGTTGTAGAAAGCACTCTTCCTGCTGCTCCTCTCTGGAGGAGCCTGTGGTCTCAGTGGACCACCTGATTTGGTTGTGCTTTTCTAGCACGTCCTGTGTGGGCGGGTCCCACCAGGCCCTGCCACGTTGAGGGAAGAGCTGGGACCTTGGCCCTGGGGAGGGCCCTGGGGGGCAGCTGGCCAGGGGAGCTGTGCTCAGGTCCCTCTGAGTCCCCAGTGATACTCAGGCTGCAGGCTCCAGGCAGGGCCCTGGGGACCCTCCACCCCAGCACCGTTACTTCTAGGTTTTGGTAACGGCTTTATTGAGACGTGTTTCGTATGTCCCGCGCGACTCACCCACCTCACGGGTACAATTTGGTGGATCTTGGTCTGTTCCCAGAGTTGTGCAACCGTTCACATAGTCCGTTTGAGAACATTTTAGTCACCTCGAAGAGAACCCCGCCCATCGGCAGTCACTCCGGGCCCCCCAACCTCTCCTCTCTCCGTCTCTGCGGATTCGCCTATTGTGGCCATTTCATATACACGGAATTGCACAGTACGTGGCCTTCTGGGACTGGCTTCTTTCACTTCGAGGAACGTTTTTAGGCTCCTCCACGTGTGGCCTGTGTCTCTGCTTCAGTCCTCTTGTGGCCAAATACCCTCCCGTCGTGTGGGGAGAGCTGTGTTATTTACCCGGTCAGCGGGTGATGGGCGTGCAGGCCGTGTCTGTGTTTCGGCTACAATGCCTAACGCTGCCGCGGACTTGCTGGGGGGAACAGACGTCTTCATCTCTCTTGGGCGAATGCCTCCCAGCGGGATTGCTGGATCGGACGGTGGCTCCGTGTAGGACTTTCTGAGGACCTCTGGGCCGGCTTCCACAGTGGTGGCACCAGCCTGCACTCCCCTGGGGGTGCGCGAGGGCTCCCCTTCCTCCACATCCTCACCAGCGCTGGTTGGTACCTGTCTGATTCCAGCCGTCCTAGCGGGTGCACCTGTCTCACTGCGGTTTTGCTTGCCCCTTCCCTAGCGACTAGTGGTGTGGAGTGTCTTTTCCTGCGTTCCATGACATCACCCCCTTGGCTCTGAGACCTTAAGCCTCAATGTCTTCCTCTATAAAATGGGGACAGGGACAGGGACAGTGCCTGCCTCACAGGCTGTGGTGAGGCTTCAGTGAGATAATTCTGGGGTCTTGGCCCAGAGCGGCTGCCCAGTAAATGTTTCCCGCTCTTAGCTGCGGTCCGGGCTTAAAGTCCCTCCTCTAAAGGCTGATGGGAGGGAGGGACTCGGAGAAACCTGGAAAACGGGAGGTTTCTGCACGTTCCAAACCCGTGTAGGAAAGGGACAAACCTCATCAGAGAGGTGCTGCCTGACCCTGGCCCAGCCCTGGTGATTTCCTCCCTAGCTGCTGGGCTGGGCCGGCCAAGGGAGAGGGCCACGTCTGCACAGCCCAGATAAGGCAGGTATCCTGACCACACGCTCGGTGGAGAAGCCTAGCCCTTCATCCAGGTTTCCACTGAGGGACACCTGCACATTTTTCTTATCTGAAGGTATTTGGCCTCCTCCCCTTGACTACTCTCGAGGCTGCTCATGTGGCTCTTCCCAGACTTGCAAGCTTCCGTCTGTCCATGGAGAGCTCTGGAAAAAGGCCAGGAGCATCCTCCCGTGAGCTTGGGCAGGTGCCTGGGGCCTGGCGGGGGTGCTGATGGTCAAGCTGATCGTGTAGCTGTAACCCAAGCCAGCAGCTGGGCGGGTGGTGAGGGAACACAATCGCCTCATCACCAGCAGAAAGCAAATCCATCTCCAGGTAGCAAGCTCGTTAGGCTGCCCCGGAGGAACAATTCCTGTTCTGTTCTGGAGCCCAGTGGGAGAACTGCAGAGTTCACCCCGATGGCCCTGGGTGTTCAGTTGAGTCTGTAATTTGGGAACAGTGGGTCGTACCCTAAGGGGACTCCGGGCTTGGGCTGGGTGCAGATGCTGTCACTGTGCCCCTAGCCGCTCGGGGCAGCAGGTGAGAAGCAGGGATGGGAATTGGCTGGGGAATCAGTGAGACTGACTTTGGCATTCGAGCTCTGCTATCTGGTGCTGTGTGACCTTTGCAAGCCACACGACCTCTCTGGGCCTTTGTTTGCTCGTGTGTAAAATGAAGCTAATGATACCTTATAAGGTGGCTGTCAATCGCGAATGGAATAGTGGTCAAGGGCAGGGTGGGGGGATTCTAGAGATAGGAGTGGAGGTTCGGATCTATGCACTTGCCTCAGTGGGAAAGGCTCTCAGGAGAAAGCAGTGAACGTGGGAGGGAGGCAGCATAGGGCTTCAGGCAAAGTGTAGCTTTATTTTGTTCGATGTTTGATGTTTGTACGCTTGAGGGTCAGCCCAGGGAGGGAGGGGACCACGCCTTTCTTGTTGCCTCTGCTTCTGGGGGGAGGGCAGCCGATGGGATCCCGAGGAAGTGCCCCAGTGTAGACTGCACCACAGATCTGAGGCAGGAGGAGAGCTCTGTGCCCTGCCCCAGGGCGTCAGGCGGTGTCCACCCCAAGGGCCTGGCTCTCCCCCCCACCCTCCCGCTCCTGCCCAGTGTGGCTGAGGCGCTGCGTTGGCTCCTGGGGCTGCTGCGACAAATGGCCGCGAACTTGGTGGCAGGAGACAACAGAAATTACTTTTCTCACGGTTCAGGAGGCCTGAAGTCTGCGATGAGATGCACTGGGCTGAAGTCCAGGGGTCAGCAAGGCTGTGCTCTCACTGGGGGAGAATCCATCCCCCACCTCTTCCAGTTTCTGGAGGCGCTCCTCAGCTGGGGCCGTGTCCCTGCGCCCCTGTCTCCGCGGCCACATTGTCCCCCTTCTGGGCATCAGATCTCTGTCTGTTGCTTTCCCCTAAGTCCTCTCGCAGTGGCATCTAGGCCATCTCCCCACCTCGGGATCCTTAATTTAATTACATCTACAAAGACCCTTTCCCCATATATGGTAACATTCAAAGGATCTAGTGAGTAGAGCTTGGCGCCTTCAGCCCTACTGCAGGGACCAACACAGGATCCCTGGGAAGCTTGTGGCCTCCCGGGGCTCTGGCTGGGGACCCAGGGAAACAGCCTGACTGGCTCAGATCCCCCCAAGGGAAGAGCTTTGCGCCCAAGGGAGCGCCCCACACCTTCCTGGCCTCTGAGTCCTGCTCTTCTCCCTCCCTCCTGAACCGTCTCTGGCTACTGGACCAAAGCTTGCCCAGTGCCAAGGGCAACCGTACCCCCTTTGTTTCCCCCCCCCCTCCTCCCATGAAGAAAGTGATTTAGGGCCTGGAGTAAACAGGGTCGGTGGGAGAGGGAGCATAGTGGGGCCTGACTGCAGGAAGAGTCAGCTGCTACCTTTCAAAAATACACGTTAAAAAAAAATACACTTTTTAAAACAGCAGTTTTTTAAAATAGCGAAGCCTGAATAGGAAAATAAACCCTAAAATATGCGGATGGTGGAAGACTTACTCGGGGAATCTGAGAGGGAGCGTGAGCGAGAATGAGGCCTCTGTGGGAGGTACCCGGCTTGGGCCCCCGCTTGACCACATGTGGGCAGTGACCGCACCTGGCTGAGCCTCGGTTTCCCTGGCAGGACCCGGGGCCCACCTCAGGATGGCCGCAGGCAGGAAGCGGGGAAGATGGCTCGGCAGGCAAACACCTGGAGGGGGTCCTACCTGCAGAGATAGTGGTGTCACTCCTCCCCCAGGGAGGCACCCCCACCGTCTGCCTTTCCCTGGGGAGCCTCTCCTCTCAGCCCTGTGGCCCGGGGTCCCTGACGCTTCAGCGGGTAGGACTTCTTGGGGACCTTTCTCCACTGGAGTGTGGTCTAAGCCCCTCGGCCTGGCATACACTGCCTCTCTGGGAGATCTCCCAGGCACCCCCCTCACACCCCAAGTGCAACCAGAGATAGAACTCTGCACTTTCTGGGCCATTTCTCACCTTTTGGTCTCCTCGGGAACGCCTCCTCATCTCTAGCAAAGCCCTCCTTCCCTCCCAGCCTCTCCCTCCCTGCCAGGGGCCCCTCACCAGATGGTGACCGTTGTGACGGCGGCATCCGTGTCGGAGTCTACGGCCAGCAGCTGACACATAGTAGGTGCTCAGCAGACGGCCGTGTTATTTGTCTCATGCTGCTAGGTGCTCTTCCTCCAGCGGCCTTCACGGAGGAGGCAATAGGATCACTAGGATCGAGACCTGTCCAGGGCCCTTCTGTGCACCTGCTCTCTCCCCACAGCCCCACCACCAGGGGTTACCCTCACTCCCACTTTATGGACCAGAAAACTAGGGCGGGGCACCTGGGTGGCTCAGTCGGTGAAGCGTCTGCCTTCGGCTCAGGTCATGGTCTCAGGGTCCTGGGATCGAGTCCCACATCGGGCTCCTTGCTCAGCAGGGAGCCTGCTTCTCCCTCTGCCTGCCGCTCCCCTGCTTGTGCTCACCCGTGCTCTCTCTCTCTCTGTGTCAAATAAATAAATAAAATCTTAAAAAAAAAAAAAAAAGAAAACTGGGGCTCAGAGGGTGTGGATCATCACGTGGCTAGTGCGGAGGGGTGTGAGGACTCACCTGCAGGCTGCCCCCCGCCCCCCGCCACTCCCCACGACTGAGACCTTCCTTGTCCTTGCCCTGCATCACTGGGGCTCATGGACAAATCCCTTCTCTCTCTGGGCCTCAGTTTCCTGATGTGGGAGGTGGAGGAGGGGCTACTGCTGGTGATCTCTGAAGCCTCACCCCTGGAAGTGGGGGACACAAGACACCACCACACTGTGTCCCTCCTTGTGACGTCATCTTAATGCTGGGCAGGCGTGGTCTGCAGGGGAGCAGGGGCACCTCTCAGCCTGGAATGCTGCCTCCCCCACCCCTGCTTCCCCCAACACTGGCACGTGTGACCTCTGGGTGAGGCTAGGCCTCGACTCCCAGCCTGGCCTGTCCGGGCTGGGGGGCTCCCTGTGCTGGAGGAGAGGGGGGAACGGGGAGGCGCGGGGGCTGCAGACCAACCTCCCGGGGCTTCCTTTGGTGGCCTGGCCTCTTGTTTTCCATCTTTGCTTGCCCCAGCTGTAAAGTTAGAGGTTCGGGTGTGGGCGGGCAGGGTTTGCACACACGAATTCACTTGTTTCAAGTCTCATTTTGAAGACGGATGAGTCAGCTTGCCATCCTGGGACAGGGAACGCTGGCCAAGCCATCCACCCGCGGAGTGGTCTGAGCAAGCCTGTTTCCCCACCTCTAGCAGCCGGGCTGGGAAGAGCTGCATGGACCCCACACGGGAGCCGATGTCTCCCCTGCCCCCCTCCAGACCCCTGCAGATGGCAGGCGCGCGCCCCGCAAACACCCGCACTGTTATAAGAGGGGACAGGTGGTCACGAGGAAAAGCTGTAAATCTAACCAGTCTTTTTAAAAAAACATCTAACCGGTCTTAATCCTGCTAATGGTTTATCTTCCTTTCACGAGAATGAGGTCCAGCTTCCGGCACAGGGCCAGGAACAACAAGCCTTTGTGTTCTTTTGGAAAATCGAGATGGAGCTCAGAAGAGGACGAGTCAGGTGTTGGCGCCTTATCTTTCCTGGCAAAGCTGGGGCCTCTGGGCCAGGTCCCTGCTGGCAGCCAAAGGGAGGCGTGAATAATGGAAGGGCTGGCACCGGGCTCCCTGCCACCAGGGCTGTGTCGGGAAGCTGAGGGAGGAACCATGTGGATATGCAGCCGCAAATGGCATCGGGATCCTGGAGGCCCAGGCGGGCTGAGGCTGGGCTGGCACTGCTCCGGGAGGCCAGGTATCTCTGCATCAGGTTACACCAGCTGTGTGTCCTTGGGCAAGACGCCTAACCTCTCTGAGCCCTCATCTCCTTATCTATGACATCCTGCCTACTTCTTGTGATAGTTTCAAGGGCTCCAGCAGAGAGGCTGCAGGGTGCCTGGCGCACAGTAGGTGCCTCACGGTGGCAGCTACAGGAGAAAGCACTCGGGGCAGGGCCGCTTCCTCTGTGGGGAAATGGGGGGAGGGGGACATTTACGAGGTCCCCAGAGCTTGTAGGACTCCAATTCTGACTGGCGCTGTTGCTGATCAATGGCTCAATCCCCACAGCCCCCTCGCCATGGGGCAAGGGTGGGGAAACCAAGATGCATTTGTTGGTCAAGCAGGGGCTGCCTGGAGGAGGTGTGCCCGAGGAAGGCAGAGGGCAGGAGCCAAGCCCCAGCCGAGAGTTGGCACAGGGATGGGCTATTTCACAGATGAAGAAACTGAGGCTCAGGGAGCTCAAGCGACCTGCCCAGGTCGCCAGGTGGCAAGTGGCAGCCCCTCTCCCCGCCATTGCTGTACTCAGTGAGGGGATAACGTCTTGACCCTGGGATGGCTTTCAGTGAAATGGAGCTTGGGAACAGAATTATCCTGGGTGAGGTCACCAGGCGCCAGCAATCCGAGGGTCAGCGCCTGCAATGGGGATCCTTCCCGGTGCTGCTGGAGATGGTACGCCCAGATGGGGGGATGTTGCTGATCGCCACCTATCACTTCTGATTTAGGGTGGGTCCCGTGATGGGGTGTCAGGCCAGGAACATTGGCAGGGGCGGGGTGCCAAGGAGCAGGGTCCACGGCGTGACCGCCGCTGAGAGATTGGAGAAGTCACAGGGGTAGCAGCCCTGCCCCTGCCCCGCTGCTGCAGGAAGGTGGGAGGGGACGGCTGGCCATGAAGGCCACTCCGTCCCACTCCAGTGTGAGTCACTGCTTGGCTCCGGGCCCAGGAAGCCGAGGGAGGCCTCTGCCCGGGGTTCCCTGAGGTTAGCAGCCTTGGTGCCCATCCATTCCTTGGTGTTCCTGGCAGGCTTCTGTTCCTTTAAGAACGTGAACTTGAGATACTAGGGTGGGTGTTGAGATGCCTTGAGCTCAGGGATGTTGTAAACCTCTCCCTAAAGAATCATGGGGCTCACTTTTCAGTGCCCCAAACCTACGGCCTGGGGTTCTCAAACTTTGGTGTCATTACAGCCACGTGGGGTGGGGGTGCTGCCCAAAACGGTGCGTTCCTGAGTCCCACCCAGGCCCCTGGGATCTACATCTCGGGGCTTCCCGCGTGGCTCATGGGCCCTGGTCTCTGGTGCCCGTTGGCACATCCATGAGATTCTCCACACCCCCTCGTGTGCACTCTCTGCAGCCCTCCCCCGCACATCCTTACACGTGGCCTTCATCCGTATGGCTCCCGCCCACACTCACCGGGACTTGTGAGCAGGACGTGCAGACACACACACACCCCCCCCCAGACCGGCCACACAGTTCACAGGCCCCTGTTCGTGGATCTCAAGGTGGTGACAGCAGGACATTAAACCAAGCCTGTGGCCCCGTGTGGCAGCACAGGTCACACGTCAACACGGCCAAGCCCTACATACCCTCAGGTCACACGCCCGGGGACACTTGTGGATGAGCTTGCCCGTCGCACGGGCGTCTGCCGTGGGCACACACGCACGCTCACGGGCACACACGCTCCTGTGCGGTGAGGCTTTCAAGATGGCTTTTTATTGGGATAAGGAAGCGTGCTGGTTAGTGTTTAATAAAGCAGAATCAAAGTTGAGTCATATGTGAGCTGCTTGTAAGCAAGAAATGCCAGATGGAGTATTAGCTGAATCACTGTCTTGGGTTTCATGAGTAACATTTTAATTGGGTTGTGACTAGTTTGGGAAAACTTCTAAGCTCCCTCCCACGCCCACCCCAAGACCTAAATTAAACCGGCACTTATTTCATGCTTCAAACACCACAGAGCGCACCGAATAAAATGTGGCCTTCAGGAATTCTGTGAACAGCATTAGGGTGAATGGGCCTGCCCTGGCTTTCCAGGAGTGGGAAGGGGAGACGCGGTCATTGAGCACCTGCTGCGAGCCGGCCTGCGTGCTCAGCGAGGTGGCCTTTGTCTCTGCACCTGTCCTGTTTGAGAGCACCGGGCTCCCTGCCCCGCACACGGTCCATGCTTCGGAAGGGGAAGCTTTAGTGCTATTTAGACGTACCTCGGAGACGTTGCAGGTTGGTTCCAGACCGCTGCGATACAGGGACTATCACCATAAAGCGAGACGAATGGATGTTTTGATTTGCAGTGCATATGTAAATTATCTATGAAGTGTGCAAGAGCACTGAGTCTAAGAAAACAATGCACATACCTTAATTTAAAAATACTTTATTTCTAAGAAATGCTAACCGTGCTGAGCTTTCAGCGAGTGGTGATCACTGAGCACAGATCACCTTTTTTAAAAGATTTTTTATTTATTTTTGTGTGTGAGAGAGAGAGAGAGAGAGAGAGCACATGAGCAGGGGGAGGGACAGAGGGAGAAGCAGACTCCCCTGCTGAGCAGGGAGCCGATGCGGGACTCAATCCCAGGACCTTGGGATCTGAAGGCAGACACTTAACCAACTGAGCCACCCAGGCAACCGAGCACAGGTCACCTTACAAATATAAGAATAATGAAAAGAATAATGAAACATTGGGAGAATTATCAAACGGGGACACAGAGACACGAAGTGAGCAAATGTGGTTGGAAAAATGGCACCAGGAGACTTGCCCGACATATGACGGCCACAAACCTTCCGTGGTAAGAACCGCAGTATCTGCGAAGTGCGGGAGGACAAAGTCCGCCCGTGCTCATCCAAGCCTAGGATCCCACTGGTTATTCTGACCACTGAGAAAGAGAAAACACCGCCGTTCATACCCCAACACCAGCCAAGGTGTTGATGGGTGAACTCGCTCTGAGCTCATAGGTGCTTAACTGTGAAGAGCGCGTCTCAGAGTCAGTGCAGGGAAGGATCGGCCTCCCAGTCCAAGATGGGGAAGACCGAGCTCCCGGAAGGGAAAGAACCAGCCTGGGGGGCTTTGGGGCTCTTGCTATTATGTTAATAAAGGCTTACTAGGGCTTATTCCAGAGTTCCACCCACAATGCATGCAGTGTTGTTTTTCTGGGTGAGGGGGAGATCTGCCTCAATTTCCCTGAAATGCTACTGGTGTGCCCCTATCTGTGCAGCCTTGGGGTTCAGGGTTTCCCACAGTAGAGGCTTCATTCTTCCCATCGCCCCCACATTTCACCAGAGGTAGACACAGTTGGGAGGGTTTTCTTCAAAGCAAGTTTTAGAGATTATAGTAATTTTGAGGACCGAGTCCTGCCTTGAGCCCTGCCCTAGGCTTCCCATGCAATAATTCATTATGGAAGAATTTTTCAGAGACAGCAACTGGCCTTAGAAGGCGATGAGCTCATGAATATGCATCAGCTCATCCTCATAAATTATGCATTTGATAGGGAGGCTTCCTGGGGAGGCCAGGGAGGGCGGGGAGTGCTTAGTCCTGACAGGCTTGCTCTCATGCACTTCTTGTAAAGCCCATATCCCACTTGCCCTCCCTCCCCGTGACAATGAAATTGCGGGGCACCGCTCCGGCTCCATTCAAACATGGCACTCTGGTTTTCTAAGAATCTGGAGTTGACTTGGCTGTTGCTTCTCTGATGGCAAGACTGGAGGGTCCAGAGGGGTCAGACAGGCATGTATTCGCCCCCCCAGGGCAACTTGCTTCAGACACACAGACCTTCATAGTCTGACTTACAGAGGCCCCGGCAGCTGAAAAGCTGATGCCCAGACGTGTGATTTACGTGTTGTTTAGATTTCAAGGGCTCATATTCCTCCAAATGGGTTCATGCTCAGGGCCAGGTGGCCCCAGCATCTTGCAATTAAGCCCTGTGCCAAGAGTCAGGGTCAGACCAAGGTGGTAGCAGGAAGGAAGGGAGGTGTCTGGGGTGACCCCAGGCACCTGCCCTCCCCAGAGCCACCCCTGGCCTCCCAGATGCGTTGCTGTGCGCAGTGAACACATGGGCAGTCGGGGTCCAAGGTGAGCTCTGCATGGTCTGCTTGGCTGGATGGAGGTCACCCCTTCCCTGTGTCCATCCCTCCTCTTGCCCAGCTGCTGCCACGTGGGCCCACCTTCCCCGCGGCTTTCTTGTGGTTCTGCCACATCGTGGGGGTCACACCTCAGCCACTCTTGAGGGCAGTCCTGGGCCAGGGGGTCCTGTTTCTCTGTCTACGTCCTTCTGGGACCATCAGCTCCTTTTCTGCTACCCACAGCCTTCACGTGTGGGCACGTCAGCCCCTTCCTTCCATTCCTGGTCGCGGTCCAGGCCTCAGCCGGAGAGGGAGGGGCCCGTCCTGGTGAGTGGCTGGGAGGTGGCACTGTGGGTTCGGAGCGGGCTCACTGAACACTGTCTCCAGCCCGGCAGCTCGGGGTGGAGCCCCCACCCCCAGCAGGGCCAGACGAAGTGCTCCCGAACACTGTGAACACATATGGATCGAGAGCTATGGGTTTAGGCTGAAACCATTCCATCTTGTTAAAAAGTAAACTCCCAAATGTGTGTAAGAAACAAAACCTCTACGGAAAGTGAGAGACGTTGAGAACAAGAAACCTCTGTCACCTGCGGTCCCTTCACCTGGAGACACAGCAGGCCGGCGTTTGGGCTCCCTGCCCTGCCACATGTGTTGCTGAGCAGAACTGTCCCCACAAGCCTCCTGTAGGAGGGCGTCTCCCGTCCTCGTCTCACTGTGATGTCACGAGTGTTTCTCACGTTGTTGCCATCTCTAGAATTACCGCTTCTAGCGACCGCAGAACCTAATGCATGGGACCCTTCCCTTATGTTTGGGCGTTACCTGCAGGGTTTTAGAAAGTTGCTGTTCAAAGGAAATGACTTTCAGCCATCTATTAATTTAATTCTTCCTGGCGTGTCACTAATGGAAGGCAGCTATCGACCGGTCCTTCGTCTACACGGCTAGCCTCCGACGGCAGGAAACACGGCTTTCTCCCCAGCCTCGCTGTAAGGGCCTTGAAGACAGGACGGGAGCCCGCTCCACTCCCACATGCACGCTGACAGCTGCCACTGTTCATCCTGTTCCCGCCAAGTAAGCACCTGTCCTGGGCCAGACGGTCCCCACGCTGCCATCACATGTCCCACCGTAGGCGGAGCAAATAGTGTCTCACCCTGTACTTGTCTTCAGCCGGGATGCCCAGAGCAGAGATTCAGACCCTGCCCGAGGGCCACCGAACCACCAATGCCTGACCTGGGGGAGCCACAGGCAAGCAGGGGGCCATCCAGCCTGAGGGCTGACGCCAGTAGAAACCAGAGGCCAGTTAGAGAAACACCGTGGAGGCTGAACCAACTCCGTGCCTGAACAGATGTGGGGACAGCCAAGAGAGGAACCCCACCCCCAGGCAGTGACCTGGACTGTCAGCATCTTCACCCGTACCAGCCGGGCAATAGCAGCACCTGTGCCCCTGGATGGTTTTTACGTGTACTTTTTAAAAAAAGATTTTATGTATTTATTTGAGAGCAAGAAAGCATGAGAGAGAGATCAGGAGCAGGGTGGAGGGGTAGAGGGACAAGCAGGCTCCCCACTGAGCAGGGAGCCCGATGCGGAGTCGATCCCAGGATCCCAGGATCATGACCTGAGCTGAAGGCAGACGCTTCACCGACTGAGTCCCCAGGCTCCCTAAGTGTACTTTTTAAGTCAGTATTTAGCGTGCCTACAGCGGAGGGAGCAGGTCGTAAGCACAACACTTGATGAATTTTCACCAAGTGAACAGACGCCTGTGTCACCAGGACCCTGAATCAAGAGACAGAATGTTACAGCTCCAAAGTCCCCCTGATACCTCCAGGCACCACCCCTGTCCAGACCCCTCACACTGCAGATGAGCCTTGCTTGTTTTAGACATCACGCGTTTGCAAATGCAAAGGCTGGGCCAGAGCTGGAGCAACTGGAACTCCCACGTTACTGCCGGACTGTGCGTTGTCGAGAGCATTCTGGAGATGGAGGTTACCTCCTAAAGTGGAATGAGACTGTCGACGTGCCCGTATGATGTCTGCGTACGTGTGCGCACACATACATGCTGCTCCCAGTGATGTCCCCAAGGGACCTAAACACGCATATTTACCAAAAGGAATGTTCGCAGCAGCAAGTTCATGAAAGCTTCACACTGGATGCGGCCTAAGGACGTCGACGCTGAAATCAGTAAGTCACACAGCGGAGTGGCACTCAGCAACGAGAAGGAAGGGAGGACACGCAGCAGGGTGGATCTCAGAGGAAGGGAGGCCGGCCCGCAGGAGTGCGCGCGGTGAGGTGCCCTGGGCTGTTCCCGGGAATAACGAGCTCATACGAGGGAAGCGCCCAGGCAAGGGCCCGGCGAACTTGGCTGTGGTTCGCATCACTAGTCTCATGACTCGCATCACTTAGTCCCACTAAGCTGGAATGATGCTTTGACTGATTTTAGCTTTTCCCATGCACGTTCCTTCCCCTCTCTGAGGCTCAGCACAGAATGAACATGGGCATGGGAGGGGCGCTGGGGTGGCTCAGGAGTGGGGCATCCAACTCTTGATCTTGGCTGAGGTCGCGATCTCAGGGTCATGAGATGGAGCCCCGTATTGGGTTCTGTGCTCAGCGTGTAGTCTGCTTGTCCCTGTCCCTCTGCTCCTCTCCCCACCTGCTTGCTTGCTCTCTCTCTCAAATAAATAAGTAAGTAACATCTTCTAAAAAAATAAGCATGGAGAGTGACATGAGCTGGCCGCTCAGGGCCGTGGGGGACGCCTCTTCTGGCCATTCGTGAGCATCACCACGTCCACTCTGCTGGGCAAGGGAGGGGCCAGGCCGGGGTCAGGGGGAGGCTTTGGCTCCTAGAGGTCACTGACCTGCGGAGGCCCTCCCTCGAAGGCAGGGCTTGGGTATCAGGCTGCACTTTGTTTCTTGCTAGGACTGCAGGCCAGCTCAGGGCCTTGAACACTTCCTTGAGGAGGAGAGAGTTTGCAGCGGGGCCAGGAGGTGTGGGAGCAGAAGTGGGGGTGCCAGAGACAGGCACAAATCCCATGCTGGCCAGTGATTTGCAGCGTGACCTCTGGGTCTGCCCTCCTCCCTTCCCCCTCCCCTCTTCCTCTCCTCCTTGGCTTCTCTCTCTTTCTCCTCCCCCTCTCCCTCCTCCCCCTCCCCCCCTTCCCTCTCTCCCTCTCACTCTTTCCCTTCCTTGTCTCCGTAGCCCTGCAGTTTTACAGACAAAAAAATGCTGCTCAGAGAGGCCACTGACCTGCCCCAGGTCACACGGACAGGAAGAGCTGGGGCCAGAATTCAGCCCTAATTGTCCCTCCCTTGTGCTTTCCTGGCCACCACTGGGACTAAGGGTGGTCTTCCCCACCTGGAGTCGCCCCTCCTCACCAGTCACAAGCTGAGCTCCTGCTGTTGGGCCCTTGTTCAGTAAAGCCCGCTGGTTCCGGCTGCCAGAAGCCTTTCTCTTGCTCGCTTCCCCAGAGGAGCCCAGAGCCCGGGCCGCCACTGCCTGTCCACCCTAGAGAGCTGGACAAGGAGAGCTGGGAGCTGGGCCTGCCCTCTGGGCCAGGTCTCTTGTGAGACTCTGTGCAGGGGAGCTGCGCTTCCCCCCGCTCTACCCATGGGGAAGCCGGGCTCAGAGGAAGCAGGTTGAGCCTGTGCCTCGGGCTGTGGGAGGGGTGAGGCGAGGTCCAGCCCAGGCCCCCACTCTGCCCCACCAGCTCTCCCGTGAGGTGTGAGCTCCCAGAGGGGGCTGGGGGTGCAGGACAGGGGTGGGAGGTTCACCCAAGGAAGCCACAGCTCCTTTGTTGCCCTGTCTCTGCAGATGACAACCCTAAGGCCTGCACCCGTGTTGCCCCTTGGCAAAGACACTCCTGCGATCCGTATCTAAAGGCCCCCAAGTATGGGCCGGTTCTTGCTTTCCAGAAGGAAGGGCTGTAGCAGGTGGCAGCCTGAGAGGCACATTCTGCCCAGTGAACGGTCTCTGCCACTCAAATGCACACCCATGAGGGGCCAGAGGGGGCCTGGCCTGCCTTTCACCGTGCCCGAGCAGAGAGACAGCAGCCAGCAGAGCAGAGGAACCCACTGTATACGCAGCATTCTCCAGAGAGGCAGAAGCAGTAGGATACACAGGGATCTGTAAGAGGAGATTTATTATAGGAATTCACTCACCTGAGAGATGAGGCTGAGAAGTCCCACAGTCAGCCGTCCCCACGCTTGAGAATCAGGAAAGCCCGTGGTATGATTCAATCCCAGTCGGAAGGCCTGAGACTCTGGGGGCCACTAAATCCCGGGAGATGTAAGTCCCCATCTGCTGCCCCAAAGCACCAGAATCAGGAGCATAGGTAACCCAGGGCCAGAGCTGATGTCCCAGCTCAAAGAGTGAATTCGCCCTTCCTCCACCTTTTTGTTCTATTCAGGCCCTCAGGGGATGGGTGACGCCCACCCACATCTTCTTACTCAGGCTGCAGATTCCAGCGCACTTTCTGAGACACCCTCACAGACACACCCAGAAATAACGTTTTACCACTGATCTGCGCGTCCCTTAGCCCCGCCAGGCCAACACATGAAATTCGCGGTGACACCCATAAGGTTGGGAGGGTGTCTGTGTGAGAGGAAAGAGCCATTCTATAGACAGCGCCACTGGGGCTGAATGGGGGATGCATTTCTCTTCACCTGCAGGACATGTTAAAGCTCACGATTCCTGAGCCCAAAGATTCTTACTCCCTGGCTAGATAATTTGAGTTTCTAACAAGCTCCCAGGGGCTGCTGATGCTAAGTACGGCATTCAGGTTCTCAAAGCCCGGAGCCCAGTGGAGAGAGAGCCCAGTAAACAGAGGGCTGTGGAGGGTCAGGGCAGGCTTCCTGGAGGGGACACCAGAGGTCCTGCTGGAAGGAAACGGGTTGGTGGCTGACGGAGTAAGGAAGGAGCGAGGCCCCCACCAGCACTGCAGTCCAGGAATATAGCAGAAAAAGCAGGACAGACTACGCATGGCCACAGAAGCAGGCATGCTTGGGGAAATATGCACGAAAGGTCCTCGATAGACCTTTGGCTTGGCCGGGGGTAGGTCTGTGTCGGTGTCCGGGGACACCCAAACCACTGTCTTACCCATTCCTCCACTGGTATTGTTTTCTTGTGATAAAATACATGTAACAAAATTCATCATCTTACTTGTGTTTAAGTGTACAGTTCAGGGGCGTTAAGCACATCCACTCTTTCCTGCCACCGCCACCATCCATCTCCAGAACTCTCCATTCTGCAAAACAGAACTCTGTATTCATTATTCATTAAGCACTAACTCTGCCTCTCCCCTCCCCTAGCCCATGGTAACCACTGTTCTACTTTCTGTCTGTATGAATTTGACTCCTCTAGGGACATCATAAAGCTGGAATCATACAGGATTTGTCTTCTTGTGACTTGTCTTCTTAGGTGACTGTCTTTTGTGATTGTCACTGAGCGCAATGTCCTCAAGGTTCATCCGTGCTGTAGCAGATGTCAGAATTCCTTTTTTTTTTTTCCTTAGAGGAAGGGACGTTTATTCTTCCGTGGAAGCACCAGAATTTCCTTACTTTAAAAAAAAGTTTTTTATTCTAATTCTACCATAGTTAACACAGTGTTCTGTTAGTTTCAGGTGTATGATATAGTGATTCAACACGTCCATACAGCACCCCCAACCCCTCCTTCCCCCAGTCTCCCCACCCAGCTCCCCTCGTAAACACCAGTTTGTTTTCTGTAGTTAAGAGTCTGTTCCTTGGTTTGTCTCTTTCTGTTTTATCCTTTGCTTGTTTGTTTTGTTTCTTAAATTCCACCTATGAGTGAGAGCATACAGTATTTGCCTTTTTCTGACTGATTTATTTCACTTCGCATAATACTTGTTAGCTCCATCCATGTCGTTGCAAGTGGCAAGGTTTCATTCTTTTTGATGGCTGAGTAATATTCCATTATATATCTATACCACGTCTTTATCCATTCATCAGTCGATGGATGCTGGCTGCTTCCATCTTCCCGGTATCGTAGATTATGCTGCCATAAGCATAGGGGTACATGTATCCCTTTGAATTAGTGTTTTTGTACAATTTCCTCACTTAGTAAGGCTGAACAATATTCCATTCTATGGGTATACCATCTTTTGTTTCTCCATGCCGCTGTCAGGGACACTTGGGCTGTTTCCAGCTGCTGGCTCTTGTGAGTAATGCTGCTGTGAACATAGGCGTGCAAATATCTGTTCAACCCCTTCTTTCAACTTCTTTTGAGTCTACAGTCAGAAGTGCTGGATCCTATGGCAATTCTATGTGTAATTATTTTGAGGAACTGAATCGGTATTTTTTATCACCCACAGATGGAGAATTTCAGGGAGGCTTAGCAACAGCGGGATGAGCTGGTCATTACGCTCGCACATTATTTAATGTTTGATTAATAGCTTCATTATCCTAGACTTAAAAGCCGGGTTTGAACTCTTCACTGTTGAAACCGTATTGGACAACGTTAAATATCCACCCAAATCAACATCAATAATTTGTTCCACTTGGCAAGGGAAAATGTTTAAAATTCAATGAAGCCAGCAGATACCCACAACCCTGTGTTGCCAAGCAGCAATCGTGCTCACAAACGGCCAGAGCTTTTCTTATAAAGAGAGGAGGAGGCCAGCGTCCGCACGGAGACAACGGGTCTGTCGCTAATGGAGTGAGGCTGGCCGTGGAGTTTCTATAGGAGGCAAAGTGCAATCCATCATTTCTGAGTGTTTACTTTGAAAGTATGGCATGTCCACTGGGAATTGCAGTTTTCCAAGGTCCTCTTGCTGGTTTTGCTGATTCATATTCCCACAATTCCTTCACCGCATAATATTTTCCCATTGCCATGGTGACCGTGTGAGGAGAAGGCATAGGGAGAAACTTCTGAGTTTCCTGCTTATTCCACAGAACTGAGATTCGACTTCTGCTGGAGAGTGGGTTACGTGTTTCTATTTTAAAGAGAAGAGGTAGGTTCCACCGAGCCGAGTTCTCTCGGGCTCAGAGAGAGCAGGAGTCAGGGAATGAGAACAGCTGGGCAACTGGTCCTGCATCCAGCACTTTCTAGCTGGTTCTGGCACGTTCTGGTTGTTGACCTTGGTCAAGACTTTCCTTCTCTGAGCCTTGGTTCCTTTCTCTGTAAAATGAGGTGCAGAATGGCAATTAGGGTTCTCTGCGGAATTGATCGAGAAAATGCAAGACATTTACAAATAGTAAAACCTTATTTAAAAAAAAAAAAAACCCACAAAGAATTCCTCAAATACAAAGCCCTTTAGTCCAGGCCAAGGTGTTGCCGCGGGTGGTTTTATCTGGAATTGCTGTTGGTTGCGTTCCTTCCGACCGCTCCAACCCCCTCATTCACACACACGGCAGCCTTGACCTCCTCAAGGACAGGAGCTTTACTTTGTCATACTGATCCCTCCAGTTTGCAGAGCACACAGCTTTTCCTAGTGCAGAAAATCTTGCACGGAGCTCAAACGTGGATCCAGCAAGTGCTTGCCAAGCTCAGTCTGCACCAGGCTGTGGGGCCACAGAGACAACTTGGGGGGGGCTGAGTCACCCCAATTCTGAGGTCTGCCTTTGATCTCACAGCAGCCTTTCCTGGGGGTGCGGGACAGAGGGAAGCACACTTACATTAAAAGTGTGAAATGGGGGGCGCCTGGGCGGCACAGCGGGTAAGCGTCTGCCTTCGGCTCAGGGCGTGATCCCGGCGTTATGGGATCGAGCCCCACATCAGGCTCCTCCGCTAGGAGCCTGCTTCTTCCTCTCCCACTCCCCCTGCTTGTGTTCCCTCTCTCGCTGGCTGTCTCTATCTCTGTCAGATAAATAAATAAAATCTTTAAAAAAAAAAAGTGTGAAATGGAAGATTCAACCTTATTTCAGGAACCTTCCAGAGCAAAATGGTGTGTCATAGAGTTGAGAAACTGGTTAATTACAATGCCGTGTGTTACGTGAACTTCTCAGAACCTCTCTGTTAGCAGAGGTGATCCAGAGAAGGAAAGGGTTCACTCTGTGTGATGGGGTGGGGTGTCAGAGAGTTTCATGGAGCAGCTGTCCTGGCTGGAGGGTGACAGACCGGAGCTGCCACACTGAGCTGCCACGGAAAAAGAGATTTTGCGGGCGCAAAGGCTCATGGCAGCGGGCTATGATTAAAGGAGCTGTCGGTAACTCCGTGCGGCCGGAGCATAGAGGAGGAGGAGGGAGGTGGACAGAATGCAGGCAGGCCAGGAATGACCGCACACACTACACACTCAACTAATGGGCACTAAGAGAATCCGTGCTCAGATCGTGTGTCTTGTGCACCAGGCAGCTTGGTCAAAAGGGAAGACTTTGGTGTGCTTGAAAATCCCCCCAATGCTGGTTGTGTCTTTTTTGTCCCCAGTTTGGAGCTTCAGAGTGACCCAAGCTGGCATTGGTTGGAGGTTCTGATGAGGAATCAAGACAGCCACGAGCTGCAGACCCTCCACCATTCAGGGGACCCCATCAGAGGTTCTTCTTCTGGTCGTCCTTCCTTCCTTTCTTTCTTTTCTTTTTTTAAGATTTTATTTATTTATTTGACAGAGATAGAGACAGCCAGAGAGAGAGGGATCACAAGCAGGGGAGTGGGAGAGGAAGAAGCAGGCTCCCAGCGGAGGAGCCTGATGTGGGGCTCAATCCCAGAACGCCGGGATCACGCCCTGAGCTGAAGGCAGATGCTTAATGACTGCGCCACCCAGGCACCCCTGGGCCTGCCACCTAGCACATATGGAATAAACATTAAGTCCTTCCTTTTCCTACTCTTAATTCTAGCAATTTCTACTGCTATTATAATGATCTGTGTCTGCCTTACCCACTAGATGTTGAATTTTAAGGGTCTATGATTTAGTCCTTTGTGTTTGCCCTAGCAGAGTGATTTTCCATCTTTTTTTTAAGAAATGAGCCATAGTAAGAAATATATCTTACGTCATAACTCATATGTATAAATATCAATTAGGTCAAGATGTGTTGGGATCCTCTGTCATTACTGATTTTTTTTAAATGGTCTAACTGTTCTGTAAATTGCTGAGAGAGGGGTGTTAAAATCTCCTCATATGATTGTGAAGTTGTCTATTTCTCCCCTTTGTTTTTTTCCGAAGACTTTAAATTTTTAAGTTATCTCTACACCCAACATGGGGCTCAAACTCACAACCCTGAGACCCAGAGCTGCACGCTCTACTGACTGAACCAGCTGGGAGTCCCTATTTCTCCCCCTTTAAAGCTGTCAGTCTGGCTTCATGTACTTTGAGGCTCGGTATTTGGCACATGCACCTTCATTATGGCTATGTCTTCCTGATGAATTGACCCTTTCATCGTTAGGTGGCGTCTCTCTTCAGCTCCAGTGCTTTTCTCTGTCCTGAAGCCCATGTCCTCTGGTATTGATAGAGCCACTCCGACCTGGAGTGGCATGTTACGTCCTTGCCCAACGCACTTACTTCCCGTCAACATGGTTTAATATGTAAAGTGAGTCTCTAGCAGACGGCACACATGTACAGTTGTGTCTCACTTCTTGTCGCATTCTAGTAACCTCTGTCTTCGGATTCGAGTGGTTGCCCATGACCCTTTAATAGAATTATTTGCTTGGTTACCTGTGAGTCTATCATTTTATTTTTTATTTCCCCTTCGTCATCTCTGTTTTTAATTTCTTTTTTTTTAAGATTTTATTTATTTATTTGACAGAGATAGAGACAGCCAGAGAGAGAGGGAACACAAGCAGGGGGAGTGGAAGAGGAAGAAGCAGCCTCCTAGCGGAGAGCCTGATGTGGGGCTCGATCCCATAACGCCGGGATCACGCCCTGAGCCGAAGGCAGACGCTTAACCGCTGTGCCACCCAGGCGCCCCTGTTTTTAATTTCTCTATTCACTTTTCTGTCCTTTTAAAGAGAGAGAGAGAGAGAGCTTGAGTGAGCAGGGGACGGGGCAGAGGGAGAGAGAGAATCTGAAGCAGACTCCTCACTAAGTGCAGAGCTGGACACAGGGATCATGACCTGAGCTGAAATCAAGAGTCCAATGCCTAACCGACTAGGCTACCTAGCAGCCCCTTTCCTGCCCTTTTTAAGAATTATTTGAATATTTGGGGGAATTCCATTTTAATCTACCCATTGACTTTTTAGCTATACCTCTTTGCCTTTTTAGTAATTGTTTCAGGGATTATAGTATACATCTTAAATTTTCACTTATACTTAAGGTTAAAATGGGATGGTTTCACATAAAATGTAGGAACTTTGCAGCCATTTGGTGCATTTATCCTCATTCCCTCATCCTTGCACTGCAGTTGTAACATGTATTATATCTCTATCTACTTTAAATTCCATAAGATGGTGTTAAAATGTTTGCTTCAGACAGAAATAGGTAATTTTTTAAGATTTTTTTTTAATTTAGAGAGCAGGGGGAGGGGCAGAGGGAGGGGAGAGAGAGGGAATCTCAAGCAGACTCCACACTGAGTGTGGAGCCAGACACAGGACTCGATCTTACGACTCGGAGATCATGAGCTTAGCCGAAATCATGAGTCAGACGCTTAACCAACTGAGCCACACAGGCACCCCTAGAAATGGGTAATTTTTTAAGTTAAGAGGAAAATGGTCTTTTGTATTTACTATTTCTGATATCATTCATTCAGTCATGAAGATCTGAACTTTTCTCCTGCTTCCTTTGCCTTCAGACTGAGGAAGTTCCTTTAGTATATCTTAGGTCTGGTGGGGATGAGTGGCCAAAGTTTCCTTTATTTTAAAATGTCTTTATTTCATCTTCAGTCTTGAAGAATACTTTTGCTGGATATAGACTTCTGGGTTGATAGTATTTTTTCTTTCAACACTTTAAAGCTGTTGTTCCACTGTCCTCCGACCTCCATGGTTTTGGATGAGATGTCTGTGGTCATTCAGATTGGTTTCCTTGTATGTAACACATGATATTTCTCAGTCTGCTTTCCAGCTTTATCTGGTTTCCAGCAGTGTTTTATGATGTGCCCCAGACATAGCTTTCTTTATCCTCTTCAGATGTGTTGAGCCTCTTGAAATTATAATTTATGTTTTTCTTCAAGTGTGGGAAGTTTTCAGCCATTATTTCTTCCAATAACGTTTCCTGCCCTGTTCTCTTCCTGTCCTCTGGAACTTTTAAACCTTTGAAATTGTTTTACTGTCCTTGAGGCTCTGTTAATTTTATTGTCTTTATCTTCTCTCTCTCTCTTTCAGATTGGAAAATTTTTATTCATCCCTTTCCAAGTTTGTGGATTATTTTTCCCTTCTCATTCTGTGTCCAGTGAATTTTTTCCATTTCAAATACTGTGGTTTTCAGTTCTGAAATTTTCATTTGATTAATTTTAAATGTATAAGTCACAGGTTTTTTAGTATGTGTACAAAATTGTACAATCATCACCACTATATAATTCCAAAACATTTCATTACTCCTAAAAGAAACCCAGTATTCATTGGCAATCACTCCCCATTCCCACTTCTCCCCGGCTCCTGGCAACTACTAGTCTACTTTCTGTCTTTATAGATTTTCCTATTATAAAAATTTCCTATAAATGAAATGATACAATAAGTGGTCTTTATATCTGGCTTCTTTCAATTAACAGTGTTTTCAAGGTTTATCCATATGGTAGCCTGTACCAGTACTTCATTCTTTTTAATGGCTGAATAATATTCCATTGCATGAATATACCATATTTCATTAACCCATTCATCAGTTAGTTGATGGATATTGGATTTTCCCCCTACTTTTTAGCTCTTATGAATAATGCTGCCAGTTGGTTCATTTTTATATTTTATATCTTTTGTTTGAGATATCCTATCTTTTCTTTATTAGGACATTTCTTTACCTCATTGAATGTTGTTATAATAGCTGCTTTAAAGATCTTATCTAATAATTCCAATATCTGGGTCATCTTAAGGTTGGTTTCTGGTGATTGACATTCTTCTTGAGAATAGGTCGCATTTTCCTGGCTTTTCATATATAGAGTAATTTTAGAGTAATTTTGGATTGTGTCTTGCACTTTGTGGGTGTTATGTTCTGGAAACTCTGGATTCTGTGATATTGTTTTGAAGAGGGTTGATGTTTTTGTTTCAGCAGGAACTAACTTGGTTAGACTCAAACATTTGTGGTGGGTGGGAGCCCAGATCTTGGTTCAAGCTGCTTTTAACAAGCCACACACATGTGTGGTTTGGGGGTCAGCCAGAAATTTGGGCAGAGTTTACACACAAAATTTTGTGTATTCCTTCTCTGGCTCTCTCCTTTATGGGCTTCCTCCCCACTCCCAACTCTGGTTGTCCAAGCCGCCTTCTTCTGGTTCCTAAGTCCAGGGGGAAAATAGGCTTCCTGCTGGAATTTAGCCACCTTGTTCCCCCACCACAAATGTGCCTGCCTTCAGGGCAAAGCCACAAAAATGGGAAATTGCCCCTTATGGGTTGATTCTTCTAGGGATTTTTTTAAATTTTATTTATTTATTTGAGAGAGAGTGAGAGAGAGAGAGAGAGAGCACGAGTGGGGTGAGGGACAGAGGGAGAAGCAGGGAGCCTGATGCGAGGCTCGATCCCAGGACCCTGAGGTCACGACCTGAGCCGAAGACAGATGCTTAACCAACTGAGCCACCTGGGCACCCCTCTTCTAGGTTTTAATGCTACTCCAAAACCTGCCTGCTTATGTTTACTCTCCAGGACCCTCAAGATGTTGTTTTTGCTATTTTGTTCATAGTTTGTTAATTTGTAGATGTTGTCTGCAGGAAGGTTGGTTTGTGAGGAATTTAATCCTGCATAAAGAAGCAGAATATGTGTGTGTGTGTGTGTGTGTGTGTGTATGTATGAATATATGTATATATTTCAATATATATTAATATATATTTCAATATATATTCAAATACATGTACATTTGAATATTTATTTGAAACAAAAAGGTTTATGAATCAATACTTACCCTACTCCATGTTTACACATGATATATTCTGATATTTTCTGCTCTGCTCCACAGTATTTCATTTAAAAAATGCTGGTCTCAGTCCCCTGCTACATTGATTTCATGAACCAAGAGTGGGTCATGACCCACAGTGTGACCCGTGGTGCTCTAATGCCTGGCAGGCAAGGGGCAGGTGCTCTTACTAGAAGAGCTCATTGAACAAAATGCAAGGGGTCCCCCCTCCCCTGCCCCAGTTTTCCTGAACATACTGGGAGCAGGGTGGTCATAATGACGTTCTCACAGATGGGTGAACATCTGTGCCTCCTCCCCCTCCACCCCCACCCCTCCTGGGGCCTGCAGTGACCAAAGCCCAAAGTAACAGCTCCCCAGGGCCCATGCCTTGCTGCTACATGTGATTCACAGGCTTTTGCTAGCACGTCCCTGACCCCCCAAGGCAGCAAGATAGGCTGCAAACTTTTTATTTCGCTAAATAAAGACATTTAAAAACCATGGCCATCTACTCGAACCACCATTTCGTTTAAAAAAATCACAAAAACATCAGATGGACAATCTCAGAACAAGGCAAAGGGCTGAAATCAAATTCGCTTTGTGCATCCTGAAAACCCACTGCACATCTCACTCGTGGGTGGGCGTTTGGGAGCCTCTGGTCCAGCCGGGGCCACAGGAGGCCGGGGCTAGAAGGACACTGGGAGGTTTCAGAATCTACCCCTCTCCCTCCCACCTGTGTCGGGCCCAGAATGGGGTGGACATCTGCCCAGGGTCCCAGATCTGGGAGAGATAAAGTTTTTTCCAGTTTTTTCCACAGAAAATTCACCAAAATGCTGAGTAGCTCTGACTGCAAAGACGCGGTGCCTGCTCCCAGATCCCATCTGTGCTCCACACACTTCCCAGATCACTGAGCTCATTTCACTAACCGCCACCAGTCCCCTGGGGTGGCTTCCTCTGCCCTACTTGCCACCACCCAGATACGCAGGGCCTTGTGGCAGAGAACGGCGGCAGGGATGGGAGAGGATCCCACCAGGCCAGGTGGGCGTGCTCCCCCCTCGCGTCCCCGCCCTGCTCCCAGCAGCATTGGAGGCCCAGAGCCCCATTAGTGCCTGCATAATGGAAGTCTCTTTTCTTGGAAATCACCAGCCCATCTACTTAATGACAACGAGGGAAGTCGGATGCGGGCGCTCTGCTTCTAAGGCTGGTCTCGCCTCCTATCCCTCTTGGAGGAGGGGCAGCCCGGTGCTCACGCCGGGGGAGCTGGCGAGGTGTCTTTCTTCTGCCTCACAAAGGCTGGGTGAGCATCTTCCCCTCCCACCCTCAGGCCGTCCTGCTGAGGGCTGGGGTACGGGGCCTCCGAACCATGCTCAGGGTGGGTGGGGTGGGCAGAAGGAGCTGGGGTCAGGGAAGAGCCCTTCGCAGGGCTAAGGGGGGGCGAGGGTGGGAGGGAGGGGGGGAAGCAGAGCTCCAAGCAAAGAGCAGAGGGCTTGGAGGCGAGAGGGTGGGATCCTAGGGGTGGAGGACTTTCCCTCACCCTCTGAATGCCTCCGGTCACCAGAGACAGCCATGCGGGCATGGCCCGGACCTCTCCGCTAATGCACATCCACGCTCTTCACCGCGGTGGTCCTCGGCATCTTTAGGGTCAGCTGGTGCACCTGGTTTGGCCACGGCGATTGTTGAGATTCAAGTATTTCTGTACTGCTCCGTATTTCTGGAAGGCTGCCTCATCCCCCAATCCTCCCCTGAATGCACCCTTTTGTCCTGCCACCCAGCCTCCTTCTGGGGTCCCTCCGACTTCCCCATGTCCAGCAAGGAAAGGGCTCCTGCCGAACACGCCAGGGGCTCCAGGCCCTTGCTGCAGTCCTGGCCGTGCGGGCTATTGCAGAGTTTAACAAGTCCCTCGGGCCTTCTTTCTGCTAGGCTACTGGCGCATGGCCGCCCGCTGATTTGCAGCCATGGGCATATGCCTCGTCTGCTTGTGGGGCTGAGCCAAGGATGTCAGCCTTGCTCCTGGGTGACCTGCAAGCTTAGGGGTAAGGAGCTGTCTTGGTGCATCCACGGGAAACCTTGGGTCAGGAGAAGCTGCAGGGAGAAAGGGCTGGAATTTGGGCGGGGTGGGGTACATTGCCGGCATCCCCCTGAATGGTGAAGAAAGTTGAGAGTGAAAATTCTAATTGCAAATCCCTCTGACAGCTTGAGTTTAAGGGAAAAGATGAGCTAAATTTAACCTAGCCAGTTAAAGAGCCAAAAATGCAATTTACTAATTAGCTTAAAATGGAAACGAGTCCAGTGATCATAAAGAGCTTTTCTAGTTACAAAATACAAAAAAAAAAAAAAAGAGGCTGTTCCTCTCTTCGTACTGACATTCATTTTACATCCTAATACTGTTATATAATTAGGAATGTAGCCTGCTGGCACGGTGTTCAAGACAGGCAGAGCACCACAGCCCTCTTGAAAAGTTCCAGGAAGCTGTGTCCATGGCAAATGCATTTTCTAATTACAGAGCGCTGGGAGGGATCCAGTCTCGGTTCTCAGGGAGTGCAGAGCCCACGGGGTGCCGAGGCAAGGTCTCACACTGGAGTTCTTCTAGATGGCACCCAGTGCCGAGGGGCTCAGAGGAGGGAGAGGGGCATCTGGTAGGGAGGGAGGAGAGGGTCCCCAGAGTGGGAGGCATCGGAGATGACCCTTGAGGGATGGGTGACTGGGAAAATGCGGAGTGTATCTGTCTGTTTGGGCTTCCATAACACAATACCACAGGCTGGGGGGCTTAGACAACAGAAATTTACTTTCTCCCAGTTCTGGAGGCTGGCAGGTGAAGATCAAGGTGCTGGCAAGTCTGATTTCTGGGGAAACTCTCTTCTGTCCTGCAGATAGCCACCTTCCCATTGCATGCTTACATGGAGGAGACAGAAAGTGCTGGTGTCTTCCTTTCCTTAGAGGGATGCCAGTCCTATTACATGAGGGCCCTACCCGGGTGACCTCATTTAACCTTGATTCCCTCCTTTTCTCCAAATGCAGGTGCATCAAGGGTTAGGGCTTCAATATAGGAAATTGGGGGGACAAAATTCAGTCCGTGACAGGGAGCAATGGGAAGGAACAGCACGAAGTCTGTGATGGAACAGCGTGGGGGTGTATCCAGAGAATGAAGGGGTCCACGTCACACGTGAGCAGGCTGAGGTGTGGGCAAACGGGATAGACCCCGAGCTGGAAGGTCTGGCCTGACCTCATCACAGCAGTTCCCAGGCCTGGCTTACCCTTCGGTCTTGGGCAGTGGGGAGCCACTGAGGACTTCTGAGCAGGGTAGCGATTGCATGAGAGCTGCAGTTCAGCAGACCACTCTGGGCACGCTTAGAGGAGGATACATTTTCATTACCGTGGGATGTATTTTGTTGAATATAATTTTTGGACCAACTTGGAAGGCATGCCTAAAACAGGGGGCTAACTTATGAGCCCCTTCTGTTTCCCACATAATGGTAGTATTGGGTTAGCAACAAGGACTTTGAACACAACATTTGTGGATTGATCCAGGACAGTATAAATAGTCATCGCACAAAAGGTACCATTTGGGAGAAAGCGTTCTCTTAGCAAATTTGCATGATACAGTTTATGTTTCTACTCTTCCAACTAAAACAGATGGTTTTCCAAACTATGGCTATCTTTTAAGAATATTTACTGCTGCTGTAATTTGGTGCAATAAAATGTCCTTTGGGCAAAAATAAAATCTTAGCAGGTAAAACAGCTGTTCGTATATTAAATATGTAGGAAAGTGTGTCCTTGAAGTCCTCCTAGATGGAGCTGAAAGGAGGAAGTTCTATCTGTTATAAATGGAGAAAGTGTAAAAACCTGTAAAATTAGTGCAGAATCCCGATGACGTATAGATGAACATTTTACTATCCCATTCATTGCATATGGTTAGTTTTTAATCAGTAAGTGACCTCATTAAGAATGCACATAATAATGTAATTAAGGACAGCATCATAGTATATGGTATATAAATGAATTCTAACTTGTTGTCATTAGTAATATCGGTCCTAAATTAATTCCCCTCTTCCCAAATGGCTATGTGTTGCCCATAAATTTGTTCTCCTGCCACCACCTCTATTTCTCACCAGAGTGGCCAATATATGAAAATATAAGCTTACACATTGATATATTTATTATGGGGATTTTCTTTTCTGACAGATTTATCATAAGGCTCTTTATATCAGAAACTCCAGCCACATTGTCCCAAGCCTTTCACTGATTTTCAAACGCACAATTTAGAGTTCTTCAGAAACCCACCTACTATACAAAAACAAAGTAGAAAGGCACATAAATCTCTAACCTCCTTGAAGTTTTTCTTATTAAAAAGAAAGGTCCTTTAGGGGCAGGAACTGAGATTTCACCTTCATTGGCACGGCACCTGCTCACAGCAAATGTCTGTAGAATGAATGAATGAATGAATGAATGAATGAATGAATGAACAAATAAACCAATTGAAGTTTGGGAGCTTAGATTAAAACGTACGTATAATTTTTAAACTTAATTTCAGTTCATTAAAGTCATACTGCACATATTTAAAACAATCAGGTAGTTCTACAAGTCTTAATACAAAAATATAGCAGTTAGCTTCCTTCAGGCCATCCCCACATTCGAACCTCCCAGACACAACTGCTACTTTCAAATACTGTATCTCTTCCTTTTGGTAAGCATTTATCTTTCTTGAACTAGCCTGGGTGCACTGATTCTCCCAGATCTTCCAGGTGCAGGAATGTGTTACCTGTTAGTGTCCCACAACAGCGGATGAAGACCTCGCTCTCGTTCACGTGGCTCACGACACAACCACAAATGCACACACATGTCTCCTCTTCCCAATGTAGTCATGTCATAATTTATTAGTACTATTATTCAAGTATAAAAAACCTAGTGTCATATTAGTTTCAGGTGTATAATATAGTGATTCAGCAACTCTATACATGAGTCAGTGCTCACCATGGTAAGTGTATTCTTAATCCCTTTCACCTATGTCACCCCCACCCCCGACCATCAGTTTGTTCTCTATAGTTAAGAGTCTGGATTTTTGCCTCTTTCTTTGTTCATTTGTTTTGTTTCTTAAATTCCACATATGAGTAAAAGCATATGGTATTTTTCTTTCTCTGACTTATTTCACTTGGCATTATACCCTCTAGACCCATCTGTGTTGTTGCAAATGGCAAGATTCCATTCTTTTTTATGGGTGCATAATATTCCTCTCTCTCTCTCTCTCTCTTTCTCTCTTGCTCACCTCTTGTTTATCCATCCATCTGTTGGTGGACACTTGGGCTGTTTCCATATCTTGGCTATTGTAAATAATGCTGCAATAAACATAGGGGCACATATATCTTTGTGAATTACTGTTTTTGTTTTCTTTGGGTAAATACCCAGTCGTGGAATTACTGGATCATATGGTAGTCTCATTTTTAATTTTTTTGAGAACTTCCATACTGTTTTCCACAGTAATCGTACCAGTTTGCACTCCCACCAACATTGCGCAAGGGTTCCTTTTTCTCCACATCCTTGGCAACCTTTGTTTCTTGTGTTTTGATTCTAGTCATTCTGACAGGTGTGAGGTGAGATCTCATTGTGGTCTTGATTTTGTATCTCCCCGATGCTGATCGATGTTGAGCATCTTTTCACGTGTCTGTTGGCCATCTGGATGTCTTCTTTGGAAAAAAGTCCATTTGTGTCTTCTCAGTTTTTAATTGGATTATTTGGTTTTTTGGTCTTGAGTTGTATCAGTTCTTTATATATTTTGGATATTAACCCCTTATCAAATACATCGTTTGCAAGTATCTTCTCCCATTCAGTAGGTTGTCTTTTTACATTATTGATGGCTTCCTTTGCTAGGCAGAAGCTTTTTATTTTGGTGTAGTCCCAATAGTTTAATTTTGCTTTTGTTTCCCTTGCCAGAGTAGACATATTTAGAAAAATGTTTCTATGGCTGATGTCAAAGAGATTATTGCCTGTCTGTTCTTCTAGGAATCTTATGGTTTCCGGTCTCACATCTAGGTCTGTAATCTATTTTGAGTTTATTTTTGTGTATAGTGTTAGAAAGTGGTCCAGTTCCATTCTTCTGCTTGTAGCTGTCCAGTTTTCCCAACACCATTCGTTTTTTTTTTTTTGTTTTGTTTTGTTTTTTTAAAAGATTTTTATTTTATTTATTTGACATAGACAGAGACAGCCAGCGAGAGAGGAAACACAGGCAGGGGTAGTGGGAGAGGAAGAAGCAGGCTCCCAGTGGAGGAGCCTGATGTGGGGCTCAATCCCAGGACTCTGGGATCACGCCCTGAGCCGAAGGCAGATGCTTAACAACTGAGCCACCCAGGCGCCCCCCCAACACCATTTGTTGAAGAGACTTTTTCCCATTGTATATTCTTGCCTCCTTTGTCATAGGTTAATTGACCATATAAGCATGAGTTTATTTCTGGACTTTCTATTCTGTTCCATTGATTTATGTATTTACTTTTGTGCCAGTACCAAACTTTATTTTTTTTAAGATCGATTTACTTATTTTTGAGAGAGAGCATGTGTGGAGGGGAGGGGCAGAGAGAGAAAGAGAATCCCAAGCAGACTCCCTAATGAGCACAGAGCCCCACTTGGAGCTTGATCCCATGACCCTGAAATCATTGCCTGAGCCGAAACTGAGTTGGACGCCTAACTGACTGAGCCACCCAGGTACCCCACAGACTGTTTTGATTACTACAACTTTGTAGTATATCTTGAAATCTGGGCTTGCAGTACCTCCAGTTTCATTCTTTTTCAAGATTGCTTTGGCTATTTGGGGTCTTTGTGGTTCCACACAAATTTTGGGATTATTTGTTCTAGTTCTGTGAAAAATGCTGTTCGTATTTTGATAGGGATTACATTAAACCTGTGGATTACTTTGGGTAGTATGGACATTTTAACAATACTGATTTTCCCAATCCATGAGCATGAAATATCTTTCCATTTGTTTGTGACATCTTCAATTTCTTCCATCAGTGTTTTTTTTTTTAAAGATTTTATTTATGTATGTATTTGAGAGAAAGAGAGTGAGTGAGAGAGAGAGAAGGAGGAGGGGCAGAGGGAGTGGAAGCAGCAAACTCCCTGCTAAGCAGGGAGCCCAACGTGGGGCTCGATCCTGGGACTCCAAGATCATGACATGAGCTGAAGACAGACACTTAACTGACTGGGCCACCCAGGCGCCCCTCTTCCATCAGTGTTTTATAGTTTTCAGAGTACAGGTCTTTACCTCCTTGGTTAAGTTTATGTCATGTCATTATTTTCTATTTAATCACTATGTGTTTATATTATTCTGATGACGAAATGCTCTCTCTCCATGGTTAAGCCATGCAGTATACGATTGAATTTCCTTTCTTCTACATTTTTTTGTTTTCCTGGAATAACGAACTGTCTTTGGTTTTGCATATATCTATCACTAAGGCATCCCAAAATACTTTGGCTTGTGTGTCAAGCTCGCAATAGTTTCCAGTTTCATCTTCTTGGTAGCATTTCTCCAGCATCTCTGTCCTGGGGCTGTCATCTGACTGGCTACCTCCTAGCATGACTGCTACTGTGCATTGCACAGCTGATATCTTGAGATCTCTCGTCCCATGTTCCTGGGGACTCCTTTCACCTCTGTCCTGGATCTGATTCCTTGTGTTTTTGGATCCTATGTCCTTGGCAACTCCCTCATTTTGGTGGAGCACATCCTGCAGTAGCTTCCTGAGAAAGGAGGCACATGGGAGCTAAGTTTTTGAGAGCTTGCAGGACCGAAAATATCTTTAATCTACTCACACACCTGGTTTGATGGTTTGTCTGGGTCTGTGATCATAGGTTGAAAACAAGAGCCCCTGCAAAACTTACTTTTTGCATTTCTTTATCATCAGAGGACAGTGAGCTCTGCTCGGAAATCCAAGGCCATTCAGATTCTGGATCCTTTGTCTGAGACCTATTGTTCTCCTTGGCAGCTTTCTGAATGATTTCCTTATCCCCAGTGTTGTAAATGTCACAGGGTAGAAACTTGGTTCTTTCTCCATTGTGCTGTGCATTTAGTAGGTCCTTTCAATCTAGGAATCTGTGTCCCTTTGTTCTGGGATTTTTTCTTGAATTATATCTTTGATGATTTCTCTTCCTCTAATCCTGTTTTTGCTTTCTGGAACTCCTGTTTTTAGACACTGAACTTCCCAATAGGATTACTAGACTTTTTCCTCCTGTATTGTAGATTGCTTTGTCTTTTTGTGCTATTTTTCTGGGAGATTTCCTTAGCTCTATTTAGACTCTTCTGTGGACATTTTATTTCTACGGTCATATTTCCCAAAACCCTCTTTTATCATCTGACTTAGCATCTTGTCCTTATCTTTTGGCTGCAGTAACTTGGATCACTGATGATGCCGATGACTGTTTTATTTCCTTCTGGTCTCTGTATTGTCTGTTTCCTCATACTCCCCTCCTCTTATCCTTTCATATTTTCTGTAGTGTTTAAAGACTTCGGCTCTCCATTCACATTTTAGAGAGGAACATTCAACAACTGTCTGAAGCTTGGAGTTCACCGATGAGGCTTGTCAACAGGAGGACCTCCCTGTGATTTCTGACCTTCCCCACCTCCAGGTTTTTTCCTGAGTCTGTCATATTCCCTAAAGAAGTGTCTCCCATACTCTGGAGAGCAGATACTTGGCTGCCAGGATTCCTGGAGCTGAGGGTGGGAAAGGGCTGGGGTGATGGCTCCTCATTCAGCCTTAGGTGATCACTTCTTTCTCATCTTCAGAATGGTGGCCTCTGGTATCCATTGGTGCAGAGAACCCCTCAGTTCCCCTGTTGCAGAGCTTAAAACTCCAGTCTTCTGCAGGGAGAGGAAGGGCATCGGGAAGGCGTCTAACTTCTTCTGTCACAGCCACCTTGGGCTGCCATAACAAAACACCTTTACAGGCAGGGGGGCTTACACAACAGAAATTTATTTGCTCCCAGTCCTGGAGGCTGGAAGTCCAAGATCAGGGTGCCAGCAGCATTGGTTCCTGGTGGGGGCCTGCTCCCTGGCTGTGGACAGCTGTCTTCTTGCGGTGTCCTCACGTGGCAGAGATGGAGAGGGAGGCTGGGAGAGAGAGATCTTCCTCTTATAAAGCCACCAATCCTATCAGATTAGGGCCCACCAATATGACCTCATGTCACCCTAATTACTTGCTGGAGCCCTATCTGCACACACAGGCACTCTGGAGGTTAGGGCTTCAGGAATTCAAGGAGACACAGTTCTGTCCGTAGCAGCTTCCTAAGCATACTTTTGGCCGATCCTCCTGTTTTCAGCCTCTCCAGTGCCCCTCATGTCCGTTGGTGCTGGTGCTGTCAGTTCTTGAATCTTTGGGGGGCTCTGCGGTAGCAAATGGGGTGCTTCCTGGTTGCTCCAGCCTTACTGGCTTTGGCTGCAGATTGCTGGGGGCACATGAGCCCTGACCCGTCCTGTCCTGGTGCCCAGCTTGCGGTTCTGCGGAGGGCCTCTCCTTCCATCCTCTCTGCCTGTGGGTGTGAGGGCCTTCTGCACAGTGTGCGTGGTCCACTGCCTTTCCCTGGAAAGCCACTGTTAGATCTTCTTTATGAGGACAGTTACGTTGTCAACAAATACCTGTTGAACAAATGAACGAAACCTCACCTTTTTTGTGGCTTAACACCCATCTCATCCTTCTGACCCTCCCTCGCAGAAGACGTGCCCTCCCTCCTTCTGTCCAAGGAAGCTCCCCTGCATACCGTGTCCTCTGGAAGCCCATCCCAGCAGTCACCTCCCCCTCCATGAGTCACCACCAGCTTCCCTTCCTCTGACTTTCTTCCTCCCACCAACTGTGCTTGCTCTTCCCGTCCTGACAGAGTCCCCCCTGGTCATGCTGCCCCTGAGGTGGGTTTTCCGCTCTTTTCTCCTCTTCCTATGTGACTGCCTGATCCTGGCCCCCTCCAGCCCTCAGGCCTTGCCACCGCTCAGCTGTCCAGTTCCAGGTCCCCGGTGGCATCCTCACTGCCAAAGCCATGGCCTTCTCCCTGCACACACCTCACTTCCTGACAGCTCACTCTGCCCCTGACTCCTTGTCTCTTGGAAGACATCCTCCCTCGGCGTCCTCTGCAACAGCAACCTGGTCTGACCAGCCCATTCCCCACCCACCTGGGAGGCTCGCACTCAGGCCCTCGCCACCTTGCTCAGAAATATGCTAGGCATCCACTGGTTTGTTTTCATGTCCTCAGGGTCCCCTGGTCGAGTTTACACGCCCTGCCCCATCAGCCTCCCTGAAGCACAGACTAACCGTGCGCCTTCAAGGGGCTTCCTATTGCCCATGGGCCAAGCCCAACCCCTTTGTAGGTAGGGGCTCCCAGACCCTCCGCAGTGGAGCCTCCAGTCTGACCTCCTCATCCCATGCTTGACTTGAACAGAGCTGGACAGCTTATCATTTCCCAGATACCCTGGGCAGGCATTGCTAGCCTCTTCCCTGGATGGCTTTCCCTCATCCTCCCACTGTCTTGTCTTCCAGGCCATCAGGGCTGGAGCTCTGGGTCCGTCCACCCCCAGTTCCTCTCCATCTGCCCCAGCCACTGGGGGTGCAGTAATCCTCATGCCTTCACTTGTCCCAAGCCCAAGCAGCAAAGACTTTCTGTGTTCATACTATGGGTAAGGTGCAGTTGGACCTGGGGGCTCACCCTGCAGGATGTCTGAGGCCCCACCCTATCTCGGGGTGTTCTTCCTTCCTGTGCGCAACTGGTGTAGGCTTTTATTCTTGAGTAAAGTCTTCCCTTCCTTCCCCCTGGGCTCTTATCTCATCCTCGGCTGCGGAGGGAATAGTTCAAAACAGAACAGGGAGGGTTTGGGCCTGACAGGACCGGATTTAAATCTTGTCTCCACCACTCACCAGCCCCATGACCTCAGGCCAGGCACCTGTCTCTCAGCTCACAGGGGAGTTTCCCTATGTGTAAAAAAAAATTTTTTTTTAAGTTTTTATTTTTTATTTTAGAGAGCGAGCTCAAGAGAGTGGCAGTGGTGGGGGCGGGGGAGGAGCAGAGGGAGAGGGACAGGCAGACTGCATGTTGGGCGCAGAGCCTGATTGCAGGGCTGGATCCCATGGCTCTGAGATCATGACCTGAGCCGAAATCAAGAGTCAGACACTGAGCCACCTGGGTGCTCCCCTATGTGTAAAATTGAGGCAGTACTACCTACCCCACAGGCCTGTAGCATGGGCTGGAGCTGATACATGGATGGCAACTGGCACCTATCCCCGATGGGCTCCAGTGTGCCTTGGTCCCCTCCTGTGTGTTTGCTGTGTTCCTATGCATATGCTCCCTCCTGGACCACGAGACCCCCAAGGGTGGGCTGGCGCCTTATTCCCCTTTATGTCCTCTGTTCCTGGCACAGAGTAGTCACTCAATGTGTGCAAGGGAGTGAACCGATGATGGTCAGCACCCTGTCTGTGATGAAGAACACAGTGAACAAGCCATGACTGGGGGAGGAACAGCATTGTCTTACCAGTGATCTCTAATCAGAAGACTCTTTAACCCTTTGCCTTAATCAGTGGGATAGCTGGAGTTGAAAGTCCAAAGACAAATATTTTAGCAAGGCTTCCAGGACCCTTGGTTAATTACAAATGAGTGCTGTGTATCTATCCCACAGAGATGTGAAATCCCAAGCTGGGGGTGGTGGGAAGGAACCAGGCAAACCTCAGAAACAGGTCTTTTACTTGGCGTTCCAGATAAATATTCTGATTTCTGGCAACTTTCTTTCTTGCAACTTTCATGCCATAAGGCAGCTTAAGGTAGCACTTTCAATATACCCGTGCGAATCTCAATAATTTTTAAAATACACACTATGGATAGATTCTAAGTCTTTCCATGCTAGCTGGGATTATCATATAATTTGTCATCCAAACCAGAATACCCCAGAGTCCCAGGGGGACTACTGCTGATCACCCAGGGCGCGGGCACAAACCCAGCCGCTCCCCAGCACTCTGGAATGAATAGTCGACCTAATACTGGTGTATTTACTCTGTGGTTAGTCGGTGGTATGCCAAGAACTGCCATAACACCTCGCGGGGAACACAATGGAGAAAATGAACACAAATTCCTGAAAATGACGTTGTGCAGTGGAGCTGTTGCAATGGAGGTTTTGTTTGCAACACCTGTATGACTCTATGAACCACAGACAATCACAATGCCGAGTGTCCTAAACGAAACAAAATTTTAAAGAGGGAGAATTGAATATGCCTTTTAAATTTCCACTTCATTTCAGACACTTCCAAATATGTAAATTATTTTGATAGAGGCCAATCGTCAAGAATGCTTTTGAGTGAATGACCAGAGAGGAAAAAAGCCATGGCTTTTGCAGATCACAAGGAGTCTTCATGTCCATCTGGACTATGAACAAATTAAGTGTGAAAGGCTCAGAAGTTCATGGTTCTGTGGCGCCGACAGTTCTGTGATAGGGTAATGAGGCTGGAGAGGCCCCTGATAAGGCCGTGTGTGCTGTTTCTCAGCCGGCGCTTCTGGCATGCCCCAGCCGGTGCAGGATAGGTGGTGCGCAGGTGGCCAGGGACCAGGCTCACCACGCTGCCGCTGACTCACCTTTGTGAGATAGATCTGTCTCAAACGTGAGGATGAGGCTCCCAGGGGCGAGGCCAGGCGGAGTACTATGAAGGCTCCATGTTGGCTGCTGGGGGGGCTGGTGAATAAACACAGGGAACAGAAGCCAGGCTGCCATGGTTCCCAGTGGTGTGGACAGTCCAGTTTCTACAGAGTTTCAAAAGGCAGGTTGGTTTGGCACCGGTGAGAGGTACTGACTGCCTTGAGAAGTGGAGGAGACAGCAAGTCTGGCAGGACTCTGAGGTTACTGTATCTGGTTCTGGGGTGGCAGGATTCAGAGCCGAGTGGAGTGGAGCTCACGGATTGAGGGGAAGGACACGTCCAGCAGTGGGAATCACACAGGGCGCACCTGGGGGACAGGCCACTGGGGACTGTCTGGGAAGTGAGGGGCAGCGTGGGCTCACGGGGGTGGCAGAAGCATGAGCGAGAGGAACAGAGGCCACAAAGGACTCTGAAAGCCGTCTGCAGATTTTGGGCTTTGCTCTGTGGGTTTCTTTCTCTCCCATGAGAAGAAGAGTTGTAAAACTGGGAAGAGTAGAAGAAACATCCCTGGAGGAATTGTCAAGAGCCCAAAGATAGGTGAGAAATGGCGGGGGTTCCTTAGTTACCCGCGAATACATTCTCTGGGCCTTGACAAACCATCTCGAACCTCACCAGATGGGCGTCACAGAAAACTGGGAAGGGAAAAATGTCATAATTTTCCCCAAAGCAGAGGAAGTTGGATTCTGGAAAATATGGATGATAAATTTGATATTAATCTTGGTTCTGAGCAAAAATTTTAACAGATCTTTGAGGAGCTAGTGTGCATGAACTTGGAAGGAAATGAGGTCCCTAAGAGCCAAACCAACTTTGTTCTCTCTTTTTCACGGTATTACCAGACTGGATTTACCGAGCGCTGGTAAAGATCCTTCACAAAACACTGTGCAAGATGGAGAAAAATGGGCTGGGTGAACAAGCAGTTGGGGCAATTTCATGTTTAGTTGGACAAACATGTCCAAGGTATATGGATAAATAGATCACTGGAGATTCGGAGTGCAGAGCTCTGCCCCCTCTAGTGCTGCGGAGGGACGGACGTGTTTGTCAGTTACAAGGGGGGGACCCACAGTAAAGGGTTGGTTCCCGCACACTCCCTGTCATCAGAATGCTGATGCGTTAGACGCCAGATTTCAGAGTTTAAAGATTTGGGTTGGCTAAGAGGATGGGTTGAAACCAACAACATGGCATTTAACAGGGGTAAAGATAAATTGTGTTTAGATTTTTTTTTTTTTTTCTGGATCGATTAGTTCAATACAGGATGGAGAAGACCCAACAGCAGTTCATTTGAAAAGACTGCTAGGTTTGTAATTGACCGGAAGTTCAACATGAACCCACTGCTCGAAAAGAAAAAAAAATCAATAGGAACTTCAGTCGCATTAAGAGAATTATAATATCCAAGTTGTTAAAGGGAAAGGCCACACAGGTCTGTCCTCTGACGTGATTGTATTCCGTTCTGGGTGCAGGGATTCAGGAGAAAAGAGCTCAGCTGAGTGAGGTGGGCATCTCTTCAGACGAGGGGTTGAGAAACTATGTCATGGGATGGCCAGGGAAGCCACGGACGGAGAGCAGGAACGCTCTCTTCAAAGCATTTGAAAGCCTATGGTGTGTCCTAAGCAACTGATTTTGTCCAGCGGGTTCATTCATTCATTCCATTCATTCACTCAGCGTGTACTCAGTGCCGACTACGTCCAGCATGAGGGGTGTTTGGGGCATCTAACCTCCCGGGAGAGATGGACACACAAGTTCCTACAAGGCAAGGCCACTTCACATAAGGGATACAGTAAAGTACCAGCAGATGCTGGAAGTGTAGTGGACAGGATCGCTCGGCTCCTCTGCCGCCGGGTGGGGAAGGCAGGCGCTCAGGGCTGGGGCATGGGCAGAGGTCCAGAGCGTTCAAGTGCATGGCATGACTGAGAGTCTTGAACGGGCGCTGCCGATAGCGTGGTGCGGCGGGAGCGTGTCAGATGCCAAAGACAGCATTTGCCTCAGGAGCACAGACACACTTGAAGTCTGCGCCAAGATATTTGCACTTAATGGGGTAGGCAGCAGAGAATGAAATGCCATCATTAACCCCTCTCTGGGCCAGTTAACCCTGGAGTCACAAAACAGAGCTGGGAGAACAGGACACAGGCTGTGATGGCAGAGCCTCGGAACAGACAGCCTGCAACCAGGACAAGGGAGATGAAATCGCTCGGACAAAAGTGGGATCTGTAAAGGATGCTTTGGGGAAGGAGATTTGGGATAAAAATAACAGCCATCTTTTCAATAATTCAAGCTCTTCAATTTTGAAATGGCCGAGGGACCATTTGTCAGGGACGTTGTAGAGAAGTACAGGTGTATTGGCGGGCAGGTGGGAGACCACGGAGTTTAACGTTCTTTACTGACGCTAGGAATCTCTGATTATCTCTTGTTTTATGGAGTGACAATCCTACCATAGGAAGTGTATTTTGTATTTTAATGTCAGTAATGAATGCTGTCCTGGATCTATGGAATAGCCCATTCTTTTTTTTTTTTTTTTAAGATTTTATTTATTTATTTGACAGAGAGAGAGACAGCCGGCAAGAGAGGGAACAAAAGCAGGGGGAGTGGGAGAGGAAGAAGCAGGCTCCCAGCGGAGCAGGGAGCCTGATGCGGGGCTCAATCCCAGGACTCTGGGATCATGCCCTGAGCCGAAGGCAGACACTTAACGACTGAGCCCCCCAGGCGCCCCTGGACTAGCCCATTCTTGACTTTGGGTTTCTATATTAACTATGTTGGTTTGCCAGGGCGGCGGTAACCAAGTTCTACACACTGGGGGGTGGGGGCGGGGGCCTAAGCAGCAGAAATAGATTGTCACATTGTTCTGGAGGCTGGAAGTCAAAGTCAAGGTGAAGGCTTGGTCGCCTCCTTCTGAGGGCCACGAGGGAAGGGTCTGCCCCAGGCCTCCCTCCTCGGTTTGTAGATGGCTGTCTTTTCCCTCTGTCATCACACGATCTTCCCTCTGTGTGTCTGTGTGTCCTAATCCCTTCTTCATATGTGGACATCGGTCCCACCCTAACGACCTCATTTTAACTTCATTACCTCTATGAAGACCCTGACTCCAAAGGTCATGTTCCGAGGTGCTAGAGGTTAGTACTTCAACATATGAATCTGGGGCCAACACAGTTTAACCCACACTAACCTAAGGGCAACTTTCCTTTGCTCTTAGAATATAGTCAGAACCCGCATGTGAGCAGGCCACTCTTCCTGCCTGGGTGACCTTCTCGGTTCCTCAGCTGGTCCTGGGTCCTGACCTGGCAGAGCAGCTTCCCCTGTTCTGATTTCCTCCTTTACCCTCAGACCAGTGTTCACGCTCTCTGGAATAATCTGAAACCCTTCCTTCTGCTTCTGTTTCTTAGCACTTATCACGATTCGTTATTACCTGCCTGAACGTCTCCTGGACTTCGAGGCCTAGAGGGAGTAACATTTTTGCACCACGACCCAGCATGCATTTCAAGTAAAAACCAATGTGTTGCGTAAAAACTCTTGGTCTTAGTAAATTCAATGTATTCCACTATTTCCTATTCTGGTTCATTTTTAATTGGTCTTAAAATATGCATAAAATTTGCCGTTTTAACTTTTAAGCACACAGTTCGGTGGCAGTAAGTATAATAACCCTGTGATACAACCCGCACCACCATCCATCTCCAGAACTTTCTCATCATTCCAAACTGAATCTCTGTCCCCGTTAAACACGCATGTCCCGTCCCCCTCAGCCCCTGGCGCCCACCATTCTACTTCTGTCTCTGTGAACTTGACTCCTCTTGGGACCTCATGGACGTGCCATCACACAGTATTGGACTTTTTGTGACTGGCTTCCTTTACTTAGCCTAAGGTCCTCAAGGTTCATCACATTGTAGCAGAGGCCAGAATGTCCTTTCTTTTTATCTTATTTTCTTTAAAAAGATCTTCTTTCTTTCTTTATTTGAGAGAGAGCACACACACGCGCGGTGGGGGGGCAGGCAAAGGGAGAGAATCCCAAGCAAACTCCACACTGAGCCAGATATGGGGCTCCATCTCACGACCCTGAACAGAAACCAAGAAATCAGGAGTTGGACACTTAACCGACTGAGCCACGCAGGCACCCCGGACTTCCTTTTTAACACCGAGTAATATTCCATTCCATGTACACATCACATCTGGTTTATCCATTCGTCTGTTGATGGACACTTGGGGTGTTTCCACACTTTGGCTCTTGTGAATAATGCTGCTATGAACATGGGTGTGCAGATATCTCTTCAAGACCTTGTTTTCAGTTCCTTTGGGTATATACCCAGAAGTAGAATTTTCTGCTTCATTCTTTAAAGTGCACATACGACTCTTTAAATCGACTACACCCAGCCACCTGCAGTTTGCAAAGTACTGGGTTCTGTGGCTGTCTTCCCAGCCCCAAGCACGGTGCCTGGTACCGTGTAAACTATTTTTGGAGAAATGTTGAATTAAACAATAGATACACAAGCTACATTTCCGGGTAATTTTAAAAATTACTTTTCTACGAATGAAGGCTACTGAGCTCCCATTTTTCTTTCTCTTTCTCACAAGCTGTACAATATGCTTCTATTAATGCCACTGAATGCTATGGTTGTATTGTCCTCGAGAGTACATCACTTATCACAGTGACAACAGTTCTTGGTCTTGGGCCAGAAATTATCTCAAAATGACATGGAATACAATCTGTTAAAATGTTTGGGCGCAAAAATCACACATCATTAATTAAGTGTTCAGAGATTTTTCTTGGACTTCCCCCATGGATCTTTTTCAATGTGGTGTAGATTATACCTAATTGACTTAACATGCCTATCCTTGTAATTATACTAAATTTTGCTTTTTTAAGAGTGAGTTTTTGCCATTGTGGGAAAAACATAGCCTTTAAGTATTCTAGGTTAAGAGTGTAATAATGATCTTTATCATCTCAAAAGCACGTGGACTGAGTTCTTCATTGTTATTTGCAATTTTGCTCTTAGCAAAAGTAAAATCTTCTGCAAAAATCTCCAGCTCAATTTCTCTCCTGCCCCACTTCTGAATTTCCTTTGTTCTTAACTCTTCTTAGCTGTGGTCCAATAGCATACCTTGAACACGATAAATCAAGAATATTAACGTTCTTAAGAAGAGCCATCTTTTAATCATTTATTCATAATTATCATTTCCTTTCCAATTTGAAGAATGCCGCAGTCAGCTTTTTATTCCAATTATCTGCTGTATTCTAATGCATAAAACTGCAAAGTGGAGTAGAGGTAGCATCAGGACTGGCTTTGAAGGGGAGAAGGTGGGAAGTGAGAAGACGGACAAGGGCAGAGATCAAAGTGTACCCGCGTGCAGTCTTGCCCTTGGAAAGCCCCTTCTCTATAGCACCTGCTACTTGCTCTACAGATGCCGAGGGTCCACCTGTACTGGGCAGTGGCAGGGCTGGCTTTGTGTGACCCTTCTGCCTCCCCTGCCCTCTATAGTTGGCCCTCATTTCCTTCGCCTGCCGAAGTTCTCAAATGTGCATCCACGTGTGCTCTCCTTTTGACACCCAGCAGCCCGGCTCCTGTCCCCCCTGCTCACCAAGATGCTCCAGGCCACCTGGCAAGCCCTCTGCCACCAGATGGAAGGACCTTTGCCCAGCTTCGTCTTTCTTGACCAGTCCTACAGAGAATCCTGCAAAAATGCCCACCCCTCTGCAACTTCCTGTGCTCCTAGTTTAATGAGACAATATCCTATGCGGGTTTCCTGCCTCTCTTTCCTGACACTCCTTTGGAATTTCTCTCCTCCTGTCCCAAGGCTCTGCCCAACACTGTCCTCACCTTTAGAAAGTTCATTAACAACCTCTACCCAAATCCCATTCTTTCAGTGGCACACCCTCTCCAGTCCCCAATTGCTCTGAGCATTTCTAGTAGGATGCTTGCTGTCCTCTCTTGGCTTTCCTGCCTCTCTAGCTGTCCGTCCTATAGCGAGGTCCCTCTGGCTCATCCCTCTGACCGTGAGCCCTCCACCCGCCCTGGGCCACTCCAGCTCCCGGCCCTGGTCCCTGCTGTCCAGTCAACACACAGACTCCTCTCTCTAATGCAGCTCCAACAGCCACTTGCTTGTGTGTAAGCCTCTCACCTCCCTCCTCCGTCTGCCACCAGCTCTGTTCAGGCTCCTCTGCTGGCCCTCGGGGCCTCTCCTACCTGGCTCCCCCCCCCCCCCCCATGCAATCTCATTTCCCACCTGTCTGCAATACAAGCTGTTCCCTCCTCTCAGAGCAGCCCTTTGGCCTGTCAGCAGACCCAGGATCACTAATGCTGTCCTTCCCACCGTCCTTCAAGCTCTAGGGCACATTCCAACCGACCCCCGCAGCCCTTCACGGTCCCCCATGCATTTTCCTTGTTAACAATCCTTCTTGTCCTCTGTGCTTGGTCTCCCTGACTAGGTCAGGGGGAAGGCCTTCGACCTCCCTTCTTCCTACAGCATCCAGGGCCAGTTGTGGCTAAGCCACAGGCCAAACACGCTACTTGCAGTGACAGAGCTGGGGCCCTGTGCCCAGTGAGGCCCACACAGTAAAGAGGCCCGTCTTTACTCATCTCACCTACAGGGTGGTCAACCCCTACAGGGGAATACCTACAACTTGAAACCATTCAGACATGTAAGTGAATTAGAACATGTAACGTGAATCACGTGTTGTCCTAAGGCGGAAGTGAGTTGTCACTGTTGTGTGGCGAGGAGCACAAATGTTGGCAGTCTCTTCCGCACCCGGCCAAAGGATCACCCGGCGCATATATTCTTGTCTCCATTTCCCAGCACCGGGCTTTCAGGCGGAGCGTGGTGAACTCCAGTCATTAATGCAGCGTGTGTGCGTGTGTGTGTCGGAAAAGTTGCAGAATGCTGGGTCTGGGTGTCTCTCCTGCTATGGAATTTCGTCAGAACGCGGTGTCTTCCTGAGACAGAATGCACACAGCTCTCCCCGGCCCCAGGAACCAGTTAACAAGTGTGTAATGTGACAAATCTGTACCGCAGGGGCTGATCAGAGGGGAAGGAGCGGAGCAGATGTTGTCGCTCCTTCCCAGGCCGCCCAGACTCTGCGGCCCGACGTGGATGAGCCGCGGCCTCCGTTTGAAGTGGGAGGCCGCATCCCTCTGCGCCCTTGAGCAGGCGGCCGAGCGCAGTCACCACCCGGTGCTAATCCTCCCTTGGGGCAGGGCCTCGCCGCGGCGGAGGACGTGTGGGGAGAGGGGCGCGCCGCGGTCGGAGGACGTGGCCAAAAGTGGAGCTGCTCCGAGGGGGAAACGCGGCCGAAATGGGCTCGCGCGCTGTCCATGTTTGGTCCTGGAGCCGCTGGCGGCGCGGGCGCAGGGACCGGGCCTCCGGGGAGCGTGAGCCTCGGCGCCCGCAGGGGAGGGCTCCCCCGGCCGGGGCGGCGCCCCGCTCCCTTCGCGCCCGCCCCGCCGCTCCCTTTGTCCCGCGCCCCCCGCGTCCCGCCCTCCTGGGGGCGCCCCGGCCGCGAGAGGAGGCGGGGCCCGGCGGCGGCGCCCCCGCAGGCCCCCGACGCGCCGGGACCCGGCGGGCCGGCCGCGCCCCCGGCTCCCGGCCACCGGCCCCGCCCCGCCGCCCCCGTCGAGGCCGCCCCCTGGCGGGCAGCGCGGGCAGTGCCGGCGTCGGGCCCGCGCAGCGGCGGCGACGGCGGCGGAGGGCCCGGGGTTGCCATGGTAACCGGCCGCGGCCGCCGCCACAGCAGGGCCGGCCCCAGCGCCAGCGCCGGCCGCGGCTCGGCTCGGCTCAGTGTGGGGGTGAGCGGCGGCGGCGCGGCCGGGCCGGGGGAGCGGGCGCGGCCCGGCGGCCTCAGCATGGAGGACGGCTTCTCGAGCTACAGCAGCCTGTACGACACGTCCTCGCTGCTCCAGTTCTGCAACGGTGAGGGGCGGCGGCCGGGAGGGCGGGGGCCGCGGCGGCGGGCCGGGCCGCCGGGCGAGGCCGGGGCTGGGAGGCCGCGCAAAGTTGCGGCGGCGGCGCGCGGTTCCCGCCGCCGCGGGCGCATTGTGCAGGCCCGCGGGCCGCGCCTGGCTCGCCCCCGCTGCCTGCGCCCCGCGCCCTCCCGACCCCGCGTCCGCGTCCGCGTCCGCGCCCGGCCCGCCGGTGCGCGCGGGCGGCCGGTGCCGGGGACCCGCGGAGCGAGCGCACCCGTCCGGGAGGCGCGTGGGGAGGCCGGGCCGCCGCGGGCGCGGGGACGTGTTGCTCGCCCGCTGCCCAACTCGGGTCCGCCTGCAAGGCTCTGCGGGAGGAACTCGGAAAACAAATCACTTAGTAGTGTTCACTCCGTGGAGATGTGCGCGGTGCTGTGGCAGCTGGACCCTCAGGAGCCGTTCACTGCTACTTTGGTGAAATCACCCCCGTGCAACGCAGTGCACAGGCGGAGTGAACCTGGCTGGAAAGTGCTTGCACTATTCTGTTTATGGGATGGTAGATTTTGTTTTTTTGTTTTTTTACAGGAAGGAGACAATAATAACTGGTAGTATGGCATCTTTTACAAAATGTAGAATCCTACGTGCTTTTGAGAGATTTTAGTCTCACTAGCAGGGTTGAAAATGATTTTCACATCACACAGCATATTTTATGAGAACATGATGTATGATAATTCATGCACAAAAGTTAACCAGTTTTTTTTTTCTACGTTGGATTTATTGCTTTATCCGAGGGTCCCAGAAGTTTGTTAAGGAAGAAACAATGTATTTTATAGAATTTGCCTGTAGTGCCATCAGAATAATTTGGAATTCTAGATGCATTGACAACTTGAGCAATTTATTTTGCAGTTGTAATTGTGATTTAGGGGAACTTTTCTAGCTCTTCGACACCTGTTTGCAAATAGGAGGTATTCGCTGTAGCAATAAAGATTACTGAGTGTGTCGATTCTTCCTCTATAATGATATTTTAATTTCGGGTGGAATTGATCATTGTCTTTTTCATGGAAGAGTTTTTCTGATAGTTTTAGCAGTGAATGATTTTCATGTTAATCACGTGCAGGCCTTCATTAACTTAGTAATGCTCTCTTCAGTGGAATGAGAGAAAGTTTTGACTCTCCATATGGAACAGCAGTTTCCCAGAGCAAAGCCCCTGTGTTTTTGGTCCTCTGAAGGTGTTGAAGGCAGATAGAATGTATTTGGTTCTCTATGGACCACTGGGATCCCTTACAGTTTAGGGTCACCGGAGCGTTTTGTTCTCCAATACAGTGAAAAGAGTTCCCAATTAAATTTTGAATGGTTTCCTTAAATGACTTGCAGTCAATCCTATTTGAATTACTATTTTTGGTGTAAAGGTAGTACAGCCTCCTACGTGTTGATGGTAGAATTCCCCTTGTGTTAGTTGTGAAAGGCATGTGGCTGAAAAATTATATTAAATGAATCCCAGGCATGAAGGATTTTAAAAATTAATATGTGGGCATATATGTTGACAGTTTGATTTAGGTTATGGAAATAAGCCTAGATATTTTTATTTGAGCAGTTGTTTGGGGGCCCGGTCATATCATTCCTAAATAGTTCAGTCGTGAAGTTGACCTACACGTCTGTTCATGAGTGTTTTGGTTTTCTGCCTTTTCTTGTTAATTGCTAGTTTAGAGATATTGGTGAAGTATCTTCCTGGCAATGATGTCTAGAAGAAGGTAACGGCCAGCTGTTATATGTTGTATGGGCAACAGTTTAAGAAAAATCACTTTAAAATAGCCAGAATCAAACTGTAAGATCACTTCAAAACACAACTGAATGAATCATAGCTGTTGAATTTCTTTTCTCAGAAAGTTCTTAGCTCTGTTTTTATTATGTTTTGGTTACCATATGAATAAACTTTACAGCAAGAGTAGTTTATGGGACAGAATGGGCGTTAACTAATGATGTCTCAAGCAACAGATGTTTTGATGTGAAATTATTCATTTTAAGAGGCTGCCATTAAGTAAAAGTATAAATGAATACAATTTAGCTAATTACTATGATGATTCCATTAAAACAGCGGATCACAGAAACACGTTTTACTAAGAATGAAATTAAACATGTGGGTATTTCATTAGCTGCACTGAGAAAATTTTTTCTTTTTAAATTAGAGATTTACATGACAATGGCCCAGACTACAACAGCATAATATATGAACTCCTCCATTTTCATATGTTGATGAAGGCTCATGCTTCAGATAATGACAGGAGCTAAAAAGTCATAGTTCAATATTAGCTTCAGCAAATACAACCCATACTTATTCGCTGGATGACTGTCAAAATCAGCGTCCTCACGGGGAGATAAAGATGGAAGCAAATATCTAAACGAGAAGGAAGAGAAAACTTTGTTCAAATGAATGAACTCTTGGTCTTCCTCTCGTCCTTTTTTTCCCTTGCTCTGTCTCCTACCTAATTTGCAGTGGACCCTAAGTGTAAAGTCAGGCGGTGTCAAGCCTCACCGCCAGAAGACTTCATTATCATCTTTCAGATACTGGCGCTCTCCTTTAGGAGAAAACTCATGCAGCATTTTTTCTCCAAAGTATTTAGAACTCTGGTCAAAGAGCGAGAAACCACAAACTTCTTTTATTGCTCCAAGAAAAACCACCATAGTTGAAAAGTGAAGAAAAGTTATCATTTATAAGCCAATTCATGATTTGGGAAATGCTTACCATTCTTTACTCCATATTTCTTCAAAGCCTCCCTTTGAGGTAAATCGTATTGCATGTGAGAAAACTGAGGCTCAAAGAGATTTGGGGATGGGGTGCCTGGGGTAGCGCAGTCAGTTACGCGTCTGACTCTTGATTTCAGCTCAGGTCATGATCTCAGGGCTGTTGGATGGAGAGCCCCTGGGCAGGCTCTGCGCTCAGCAGGGAGTCTGCTTCTCTTCTCCCTCTGCCCTCTGCCCTCTGCTCTAGACCGTGAGGAGGACTAACCTGCTTTCTGTTTCTATCGATTCTGGATGGTTTAATGTAAGTGGAATCATCCTAATATTTGACCTTTTGCACTGGGCTTCTTTCATTTAGCGTCATGTTTTATACTTTGCCCAAAGTTGTAGCACTTGTCAGTACTTTGCTCCTTTTTATGACCAATTGATATTCCATTGTATGGATACACCGCATTTCATGTTCCATTGTATGGATACACCGCATTTCATGTTCCATTGTATGGATACACTGCATTTCACGTACCCGTTCTCCTGTTGGTGAGCGTTTGGATTTTTTCCACTGTTTGACTGTTCTGAATAATGATCCTATGAACATTCATGTACAATTTTTTGTGTAGACCTGTGTTTTCATCTTTCTTGGGTAGATACCTAGGAGTGGAATTGCTGGGTCATATGGTAACTCTGGCTTTTAATCTTTTTGAGGAACCAATCTGAATTTTTTGAAATCTCAATATCAGCCTCTTTTTACATTACACCCGTGGATGGAAGAACAGGGAGTTGAGCTGGATCAAAGAGGGAGAGAAGTGAGAGTGCAGTGTAAAATGTTGCTGTTTCATTTCTGTGAGTCACTTTGGATACTTTTCATCAATTGCAGCTCACCGGAAGGATCCCGCACACACCGTTGCTCAGATGCCGTAGGTTAGAAGGTGTTTGAGGGGACCTAACAGAAATTTCATCTTGTGGTTTCCTTTCTTGAGCCTTTGAGCTGTTTCTTCAAAGTACCGCTTACCCAGGAACCCAAATGTAAGGCGGATGAACATGGAGCTCCTTCAGCTGAAGTAGAAAGAGCACAGCACACTGGCCCTCCTCGCCTGCCACTGAGCCAGGCCACCCATCCCTCCAGGGCTTGAAATCTCGGGTGTATGGGAGGATGCTCCAAACGTTATTCAGCCCCTGCCTGAGCAGTTCCAAGGGGCTGGAAACTCACTGTCTCTCCCTGCAAGCCATTCCTTCTGTGTGACGTTTCAGACTGTCGGTTCCGTGTGCACTCAAAATTTGGCCCGAGTTCTGCCTCTTGGGTCCACAAAGAATAGGTTGAACCTCTTTTCCATACGCTAGGTTGTCACATGTTTGAAAACAATTATGATAGCTCTTTCTGAAGTCTTCTTCTAGCTAAACATTACCTTTGAAAAAAAAATTCCTTATACGATACAATTTTAGGCTCTTAATCGTTTTGGATTGCCTGATCTGCATGTGTTTTCTTTTGTCTATATGCCTTTTAAAATTGGACACAACTGAATGTGGTATTCCAGACATGGTTTTTAAACAGAGCAGAATAGAGCAGGATACTTCACCTCCCATATGCTAAAGTTTATACTTCTTATAATGTAGCCTAAGATGATATTAGCCCTTTTGCTTATCATTTCACATTGTTACCTCTTTACTGATTTTCACTTAAAATTCTTATCTGTTTTATATGTATAATGGATAAGACCTTACTTTTCTTACTTTTACCTTTCTCTTTTGAGGGGGAATTTCTTCCAGCAGCCAGAACCCTGTCACGTTACAACACAATTGTAATCTGGGTCGTGATGCTGTAAATAATCCTGGTGCTCATATAAAATACTTTAGCATTATCGTAATGTGGAAATTGGTCGTCATCTTAAAGGGTTATGATTCTGGATAGCAACCTTTTCTCCATCTTTCTTTGGAAGGTGTCATGAGAGACTACCGAAGTCCTTCTAAAGCCTATACATAGTTTAAGTACCCGTTCGTCCCTGATCTTCTTCTCCTGCAGGTGTTACTTTTAATAACCATGGCAGGTCAAGTCTATGGTACCTGCTACTCCCAGTCACGTTTTGAAATCACTATAATAATCTTTCGAGCTGCTATTTATTTTTTCTAGTTTTGAAATGGAGAATCTTTTTAATTTCTAGGGATTTAAATTTTGAAAATTAAGAATTATTTATCTAAAATCTTGAGCATCTTTTGGCATCTATAATACCGACGACGTTCTCCTAACTAGGATCATGATAGACTTTTCAAGTTGGCACGTAGTTGGGTGTACGACAGGATCAAGGCATTCTTGTGAGGAAATCATCTGAACTCAAAACTATGAAGTCTTCTCCTACCTCTTCTGCGTTGCCGTGTGGTGACCGGGCACTGACTTGGGCTTTCTGTGATAGCAAAATCAAGAGAGAATGCTCTCATGGAAAGTGCAAAGCAAGCACCCATGCTAAGTGAGAATTTCTTCTTAGTACCCTTGGTACTCCACCCGGCAAGGAATTTAGTTTATAGCCAAACCACAAGCATTTATGACATTATAAACAAACCCAAGCATTTTGGTGGAAAATTCACGAAACTGTGTTCAAAAAGTAACCAGTAGTTGGTTATTGTTAATTTCTGAGACAGTGAAGCCTTTTCGTATATTCTGTTAAGAAATAAACACTTCAGGGGCACCTGGGTGGCACAGCGGTTAAGCGTCTGCCTTCGGCTCAGGGCGTGATCCCGGCGTTCTGGGATCGAGCCCCACATCGGGCTCCTCTGCTATGAGCCTGCTTCTTCCTCTCCCACTCTCCCTGCTTGTGTTCCCTCTCTCGCTGGCTGTCTCTATCTCTGTCGAATAAATAAATAAAATCTTAAAAAAAAAAAAAGAAATAAACACTTCAGTTGAGTGGACGGTAGATAAGGAACGAGAAATAGCATCTTTGTTTCTAGTGTTACAGTCTGTTCAGGCCACAAAACTAGTAGCGTGAAAAACTGAATCACAGTGGCTTTGAAAATTCTCCATGAAAGCGTTGCTTTTATTAGTAGGGACTTGAAATCAATGGTATTTTGTGCTACTAAAAATCTCTTTCAGGAAAAATGTTTTTATTCCTCTTTAAAATCCTAGCTTATTAATAGAGGATTTCTAATAACAAAATGTTTTAAATGCCAGCAGAAACATGAGTAATCAAAAAAACTATGCTGTCAACTCTGAAAGCTGTGTAACTATTTATCAATACAGCTCCTCCCCCAAGAAGTCGGTGATTTTCTCACTAGCAGGTGGACACACACATTTACTATTCCGCTGGTTGTAGCGTATGTTTGATGCAGTCCAGGCCTGGCGGTGTCCTGGGGCGTGAGCAGAAACAGGGGCGCATCCTCTTTGGTTTGCTATAAAGAAATAGCTGTTTAAAAGAGTTTATCCTTCTTTAAAGTACTAATTTTTAAATGAGGAGTTAGTTCCAATTTTGTTTCCTCTAAAGCTGTATCTTTATTGGAAAATACTCTTGGTGTGGAAAACCACATTTTTGCAACATACTTAGTCGTGTCTTAAAATGCAGGATTTATTCTGCCAGCTTTCTGGAAGAGATCTGAACTCTCTGGGAGTAATAAACTACCCCAGATTTCCCTAAGAATCATCATAGACTTTTCTGTGCCCCATCCTCCCGTCCCAATCCGCCCCATGGATTCTGCTCCCTGAGTATCTGATAACCCATCCCTTCTGCTGAGTTCAAACGCTCATCACTTCTCAGCTGGGTTTTCGTTTGTGTTTAAAATGGAAGCCCCAGACTAGTCTTTCTTCCTCCAGTCTCAGCCTCCTTCAGTGTGCTCCTTTTTTATTAAACAGCTAGGGTATCCACCGTGCTCATTATTACACTGATGGGGGGGCTGGTTCCAAGGACACACATGGCCAACGGGGCCCTTGCCTTCGGGAAGCCCGCGCTGCTTGTCGGGAGCTAGACATTCAGCGCTTCCTTCATGATGAGTGACTTGGTGAGCCCGGGGAGGACGGAACTCACAAATACAAGGACAGTGTAGAGTGTTGCAGGGTGCTGGACTCGAGGGATGTGTATTGGGTTTCTTTCCAGGATGAGTGCAAGTCGGACGCTGCGAGGGGGTGGGGAATGGGCAGGTGCGGGGAGAAGAGCAGTCCAGACCAGGGACGGCGAAGAGCAAGTGGAGGGTGGAAGCACTTTTGGAAATGGAAAGCTCTCATGGGGAACGAGGCAGGAGCAGAGTGGCTTGAAATGAAGCTGGGGCGGAAGGGGGGGGGTCCCATGGGGCTTCTTGGCCACATTAAGGAGTTTGATCTTATTCTGAGGAGCAGAGAGAATGTGGCAGAGGATTTTGAGGAAGGGAGTGAGGTGGCCACATTCTCCGGGATTTTTAAAGAGGGCACCCCCTGCAATGTGGAGGGTAGGCTAGCAGGAGAGGGGAGGGGAGGGTGGAGGCGGGAGTCCATTGTGTGAAGTCAGGGGACAGTGGTGGTGATTTCTACTTGAGGGCTGCTGAGGGCCCACCTCACCAGGACTTGCATCATCATCAAGGGGCAGGGAGAGGAGGGAGCCAGGGATGACACCCAGGCTTCTGGCTCATCTGACTGAGTGCCATTTGCAGGGAGAGAAGGAGCCAGAAGGCTGGGCAGGCAGATGATGGTTCCGGTGTGGCTTGTGGGTGTGACGGACTGTGGAACATGCCAGTTGAAGAGCCGAGCGGGCTGTGGGCTGTGGGGTCTGGAGCCGGGGAGATGTCTGTTAGGTGTAAAAGTTCGAGAGCCATCAGAGTATTGCAGCTGAAGCTGTGGCACAGATGAGCTCACCTAAGAAGAAATTTGACGTTTTTGGAACACTCTTTCTGGAAGACAGATCTGATCATAACAGGCTCCTGATTGAAAGTCTTTAGTGCTCCCCCCCCCACCTTGGGCACTCAAGGCATCTTAGAGGGGGCTGCTGGCTTAGCCTGCGGCCGGCTCCTCCTGGCTCCCACCTGCCTGAGGCTAGTGAGGGCTTTCCCCGGTGGCCATGGGGTTATCTCGCATAAATCTCTGTTACCACGATTACCCCAGAGGCCTGTCACTGCGGCTTAGTTGCACATCTCTCATTGGGCTGTCACCACCTTGCGGGCAGAGTCTCCTGGTGATCGTCTCAGTGTCCACGCATCAGCAATGCCTGGTACCTCATGGGTCTCCTGCTGAACACCGGCGGAGTGGGATCAGGAACCACCTTCTTTATCCCAGAGCGCCTCCTCACACACACAACCCAGCGAAATGGCTCACATGCCATCGTACGCTGAGTCGTGCTTGGAGAAAGCGCTCGAGCCGCGTCTCCGTATGCTTGAAATAACGTGTGTATTTGTATGTTACACCTCACATGTGTGTATAGCTACACGGGATGCACGCAGGTACACATGTCACGTGCGTGCGCATACCTGCATACCTCGCGTGACATTTAACTCTTGCCCTCATCAAAGACCCAGCGCACTCAGGCATTCAGAAGAGAAGGCATCGTAGGTGAGGGGACCTCACTGGGAAAAGCCAGAAGCAGGTGACTGCGTGACGGCGAGGAGCCTGGCCTCACCTGCACAAACATCACAGAGCACCTCGAGCTGGACGCTGGCTCTCGAATCAATAAGGAGGAACATTTGCAAAAAGCACTTGGTGGTTCAACAGGCTTAAAACACATCATTTTCAGCCAAAGTAATTGACACAATGAGGTAGTTCTTGGCAAAACCAGCGTTTTGAACATTAAAAGAGATTTGGCTGTTAAATCAGCCCCCCAAAAAGTTGTTTTATGTAACAAGAATTTTACCATTCTTAGGGAAGTATGCTCCAGTCGAGAAACAGTTGGGTGGACTTAGGCTGGCTTAGGCTGGAGCATCGTTACACATGTTAGCCCCGATGAGAGTGCCGAAAAGAGCCGAAAATCCTTAGGAGGAGAGCGGAGTGACGAGACTTCGTCTGTTACGGAGTCCCTCGCCATGCCAAACCGTTCTGCGTGTGAGTCGTGGAGACCGCTCCTCGGGGACCGTATGGGAGATCTAATAATGATCTGTTAGCACGGCTCCCCCAAATTAGTCCTTTAGAAAGTAATTAAGCAGGACTGCCCACACTCCAGTGCCCTCAAAGACTGAAATCTGGCTCCATGCGTGATATCTTCGCCTTCCGTGAAAATGGCCCTGTTCTGAGCTGATATAATTTAATTTTATAAAAATACGTGTCCATACTGCATCCTGTACCGAATGATAGCACTCTCACCAGAGTTGTCATTTCCAGATTGGAGCTTTCTGAGGTAGGGCCAGGGCCTCCTCGTCTCTGGGTCCCCACTCAGGGCCTGTTGTACTGTGTGGGCTGCAGGGGAGGAGAGGGAAGGGGGCGGTGCTCTCAGCAAGCAGGGGCAGGGGCCCAGGACTGAGTGCTTTAGGGGGACCCCCCTTAATCCTCACTGCGCCCCTTTGAGGTGATGCCTGTTATCAACTGTGTTTTGACTGGTGAGGTCAGCAGAGGCCCCAAACTTTGGGTGACTTGCTCAAGGTCCCCTGGCCAGTGCTTTTCAGAGCTGGGATTTGAACCCAGGCACTCAGCTCCGCTCTCCACAGCATGCTGAGAGCTCAGTTACGCTCGAAGAGCGAGTGATGGGTCAGAGGTGGGGAAGATGTGGAGGGGGCTTAGGGAGTGGGTTCAGTCTGTGTCTTGCTTCTCCGGGGGACCACGTGCCGAATACCAGCTCAGACCTGTGTGCCTTTCCCTGGCTCACTGTGGGGTCTCCAGACACATTTCCTCGTCTTCACCCGTTTCCCTTCCCCACTTCAGCACTTTCTGAGGCAGAAATCCTGTTTATCTCTGAGTTGCTCAAAGTCCCACAGAAGTTGCCCATAGCTCAGAGGACGGGCTGGGTCTGGAACCGCCTCCCACCTGCCGCCCTGGCCTGGGGCCTCCTCTCCCCGCAGGCGCCCTTGGGTTCTGCCACCCTGGCTGCTTCTGGCAGCGTCTGAAGGCTCCACCTGCTCGAGGTGCATCCGCACGTGCTGGGGCCCCTGCCTTCCCGTCCGTCTTCACCTGACCGCTCCTTGTCCTTCGGAACCCAGCTCTGTGCCCTGGGAAGCCTCCCTGGCTGAGAGCTGCCCGAGGCCAGCTCAGCCGGTGCCCCGAGCCTGCTGTCTGCGTATCACTGCACACCTTGATGTCCCTCCAGACCGGCAGCTCCTAGAGGACCACACCGCGCTCCCCCCGTACCTGTGCACTGACCCGAAGAGCGAGCCATTGCAGGCTGGTGACCGCCTGCCGAGGCAGCTTGAACATTCTCTCTGAGTGGCCCCTGCGACAGCGGTCACCAGCCTTCGTGACGCTGGTCAGTCTTCCTGTGAGCGGCCCTGGTACTTCCGGTGCTTCTCCAGCACCCTTGCACTATCGTTATTCCCTTGCTTTCCTCAGAACCCTTTTACAAAATGTTTAATTGTGCTGAAACGCACATCACATAAAACGCACCATTTTAACCGTGTGAAGCCTGAAGTCAGGTGACACTGAGCACATTCACGTCACCACCGTCCATCCCCAGAACACCTGTCATCCTGCAGAACTGAAACTCCCTTAAACCCGGACTGCCCTGCCCCGCCCCCAGCCCCTGGTGCCCCCCATTCACTTCCTGTCGCTGTGGGTTTGACTGCCCTACAGACCTTATGTGAGTCGAATCATGCAGGATTTGACCTTTTGTAACTGGCTTATTTCACTTGCTGAACCCTTTTAAAAACTATTGTTCCATGAAGTTCTAGAATCCCAAACTGAACAATGTCTAACTAAGGGTTCAAAGCCGGGCATAACGAGTGGGATAATTACCTCGAAGTTCAAGGCTGTCAGAGCCCCTGCTGGGTGTCACCTGATCACACCCACATGCGATCCAGCGGCTCTGCTCAGCCTGTGTAAAGTCTAAGCTGCTTATCTCTGGAATCCCTGTAATAAAAAGTGTGTTCTTTCCCCCAAGCTAGCGTCAGTATGAGGCCGGGCTCCAGAAGGGCGGTGCAGAGTTCTAGAAACAGGGCTCAGGCTCAGAACTGTCCCGTACGCCCACTGAATAGCAACAGAGGCCCCTCTGACAAGCAGAGCCGGGTCACAAGTGTCTAAGCTCTCTTAGGAATGGAGGAGGTGGGAAAAAATGTTAGAGCAGTTTAGAAAAATGATGAGGGGCATATGTTTGCTAAAGAAATTCCGTGACATATGCCTTCTGATCACCAATAGCATGCATTCTCTCGCAACTAGCTAAGAATCTAAGAAAGGAAACAGCAGATGTGGGACCCATGATCTAGGAAGGATCTGGGCGGGAGTCTTGGAATATCTCCTGAGTTTCTTTCTTTTTTAGAGATCGCTGTTACACATTTGGCACAATCCACTGACATGACTGTCTGATTGGAGCATCTCATTTGCAGGACTGTTTAAAAAAAATAAGCAAGCAGAGGCTGCCTGTGTGCAAAATGAATCATGAGCCCTTGAGAAGTAACACAAAAGATTATGTGCGTCTCTTTCAAGACCCTCTGTGGTCTAGCAACAAATCACTTTTTCCGAGTTTCAGAGCAGGGGCTTTGGAGAAGGACAGGTCTGGTTTGGAATCTTGATTCTGTCAACTATGAAGAAGCTGGGGGAATCGACACCCTGGCCCCACTCTCCTCCCTCCCTCCCATCTGTTGCTCTGTGCCCCGCTGGGCAGACTCAAAGGGAGCCAGAGAGCAAAGGAGCATGTTGCAACACCCCCAACCCCAGCAGCCTCCCAGCGCAGAGGACAGGACAGAAGAGCAGAGGGAGGACCTGGAGGGCCAGCGGGAGAGGCCCAGCAGCGTGGTCTACAACGGAGAGGTTCGTGCCAGGTAGTGAGTGTTCCCTCCTGCTGTCTTGAGGGTTGCAACAATGTTGATCTATCCTGGTAGGAATCCCATCGATGTTGGATTTGGGGTCCTAGCCCATCCCTCTGCCTACCGTGTGCATTGTTCCTCCGGTATGCCGAGAATTGCTTTGGCTCTGTAGTCCTGCTTTATCAACCGTCCCCCCTCCTGTTCCCACACTGAGATGTAGTTCATCCTGGGGCCCCGCCGGGACCATCTCCCAGCGGACCTTCCGCGTCTACCCGGAGCTACTTCCTCTTTCCTCGGCACTTCCAGGTTATGACACGCACACCTCTGATCGGTGCGTGGCTCACCCCATCGTGCGTTATGGGCAGCTGCGTGTTTGTTTCCCCCACCAGCTGGTGAGTTCCTTTAGGGCAGGGACCCTATATTGTCTTTCTGTTTCACTTCCTTCGATTGCTCTGCAAGGTGCTTTGCACCTCGAGTATGTTTAATAAGTGCGTGTCAAATGAAAAGTCCATAGTGAAATTTTAGAAAGGGCCACGCTATCGTTAAATCATCACGAAAGGCCAAGGGAGAATGTCCTGACCCTGAAAAGCTTTTCGGCATTACCAAAACCGCTTCTTCGTTGTTAACAACAGGAAGATAGCCCAGTCATACGTAGCAAAGCCCCTTAACGAGTGGAGGATGGATGTACATTTTATTTTGTTTATTTACCTGACTGCTATTCACCATGGCCTCTAAACACAGTCCAACCACTGTCATCGTTCCAGCATCGGGGGGTGGATGGAGAGACGGGACGGTTTCACACAAAACCCCATTTGCTGCGCACCGTGGACTGAGGGAGTTTTCAAGAGTAATTTTGACGCTATTTTCATCCCCTTTACTGACCCGAAAACATCACCCCAATGTAAAACAATCTCCTCTCTAGTATTTTAGAGTACTAAAAGCTCCTTCAGATCTTTTCCTCACTGAATTCTCACAAGCAGACTCTGAGGCAAGTAAAATACTGTTCATGACACTCATTTTACAGAAGGTCCGGGAGACGGATGGATGCTGCCAGCTCGCCGCAGCCACGCGGGAGAAGGATGGGCCTCAAGGGCAGGTCCCATCTAGGGCTCTGGGAGCTGTGCCCTCTCTTCCTTGTCCTCACGTGAGTGCTCTGTTTAGAAAGAAAATGAGACCGAGATAATTGCATCTCTTATTCTGCAAGTTTTGTTGTTGCTTTGCTGGATCTTGAAAATTATTAATGCACTCTGCCTTAGGAAAAGTGACATTTAGAAACCTGGGTGCATAACACGTAAGCCATTGTAAGATTATTTATAGGATTCCATAGCGTCTTCTTAAAAGTGTGAATTTCCTTGTCTTCTTAAATATCATATTTACCGGACATGGACCTTATTCTTCAGGACCACATCCTGGGTATGGTGTCTCGCTTTTTTACCTTTTTTTTTTTTTTTTTAAACTCTTCTTCTCCCTGAAACCACCATCTGATGCTTAAAAGGCTGGAGAAACTGCTGCTGTCACCACCGTACATCCTCACTCGTGTGGTTTTCCATTCTGGCTGATGTGTGCGCTGCGACACGGCTTGGCCAGAAGCATGTCCGGCGCTCAGACAGGTGCCCTGGAGCCCAGGCTGGGGCTTTGCCCGTTTGCTGGAGCCACCCCTAGCACCGGCTTTGTCTCGGGTGCCCTGAGATCCAGCAGCCCCAAGGGACAAGCAGCTGCTAAGTCGGCCCATATCCCTTATCTGTGATTTCAAAATCCAGAAGGCTCTGAGCACCAAATGTTTTTTGGTAACTCGTTTGTTCGTTAGTCTTGGCCTGCTCTGAAATCACTTGGTGAGGAAAAAACAACTCATCTGAATTGAAGCATGTGGTTTTAATGGTTTACATTTATTTCTTCTTAGACGAGAGTTCTGCTTTCCTGTATTTTTGAGCGTGTTTTTATGGATGTTGCCCCAGAAGCTTCTGGGGACGTTGGGTAATATGTGTGTGTTCCGTGCTTCCGTTCTGAGGTCAAAATCTGAATTCAGAAGCAGATCAGGCACCAGGGGTTTAGGGAGAAGGGGTTGTGCACCAGTGGGACCCGATGGCCAGGCTGGCCCTGTGCCCTGGGCGGTTCCTGCTGAGACTCTGCACGGCTGGTCTCCCCAGTGTCCTGGACGCTGGCCTGATGCGTGGCCAACATTCAGGGGAAAGCCTGGCTTGTAGGTGAAGGGTGCCCCCGGAGGGAACCGTAAAGCCACGATAGGACAGCCCCCTGTCACAGAGTCCTCCAGAGCCAGCCAGGTTCCCACAGAGCCAGCAGCTGATTTTGTGCTGAATTTTGTCCCGGGAAAGCCAAGTTCAGGGCGAGTGTACTGACTTTACTGTATTCCTCCCTCCCGCCCGCCCTCCCTTGCTTCCGTCCCCAGCAGTCTGTGTGTCTCCTATTAACCAGGCCTGGCACTTGCCTCACGAAAAGTAGCAGTGATGCTTCACATCTGCTCGCCCTCTCCTGCTGGTAGACTGTTGGAGTTCCTCGCCCCAGGCTTCCACCGGTCCACGGTGGGCTGGGGCTGGCCTTTTCCTTAGCGGAGGAGCTGGGGGTGCATGGCTGGGCGACACCCAGCTCTCCAGCTGCAGACCCTGCACTTCGTGCTTTTCCTGCCGCGTTCGGAGGCCCTCACAATTATTTGTTGATTTGGACCAAATCTGTACCTTCTGAGACTCACCTTTTCAAAGCCCAATCCCAATGATGGGGTGGCTCTTTTCAGATTCCTGGGACTACGCCGCCGACTGCGTTGTGCCTCGGTTTTCAGTGCTGCGAAGTGGGTTTCCTGATCCTGCCAGGGAAGTGGTTGGCGTGGCCGTGCTTCGTGAACCCCGGCACTTTCCCTGCCCACGTGGGGGGGGGCGGTGACGCTTTTCCACCCCCGCAGGCGGATACGTCTGTGGGGCGCCCCCCCGTGCCTTCTGGGGTTCACCCCCTATACTCCGTTCTGACATCCTCACGAGTGTTGCCTCGATTCCTAAGTGAACAGTAAACTGAGTTGAGTTTATACAGCACAGAATGATCTTGGTGGTCTGGGCTTGCTGACGTTGTCAGGGGCGCCTTGGCAGGTGTGGGGCTCCCGAGGCCTTAGTCACCTATGCCTGAGGGCACCCACTAGGCCATGTCTTTAGGACACCAGAACCTCTAGGGATGGTTGGAGAAAGTCAACCAAATGAATGCTGTTTAACTCACTCTAAAAATGTAGATTTTAGACAATATCCACATGATGATTCCTTTCTTGATTTACTGTAACTAGAAATAGTAACTGTGAGGTTGGGGGGTTAGCATCTGAACCTAAGGGGCTTTTGGAAGAACCAAGTAGCATTCAGGTGTTCCTGGGAGTTTCTCCCCCGCTAGGAGCCTCTCGGTGACCCTTTCTGGTTGATTATGCGCGCCCAGGGTGCATGGCCCTCTTCCCTCCCCAGACAATGGGTTCTACCAGTTTGTCTGGCTCGGAGGTTTCCTCCATACCAACGAGACTCAGAGTGTTAAGATTTAGGGCCCTTTTGAAGTGGGTGGGGTGGGAGGGGGAACACAGGCTTCTCGGCAGGGTTGCTGAAAGTTTCAGGGGTCAAGGAAATAATATAAACCTTTGAATAGAGGCCCGAATAGTTTGTTTGGAGCTCCCGGTGACTAGCATCTCAGTTACCAACTGCTTTGTTACAATTTGCTTTTCTTTAGCTAAACAGGCTCACATGGTTTTAAAAGCAAGTGAAGGGATGGAGCTTTTCTGAGTGTAATGATTCTCTTCCCTGATCCATGGCGAGCAAGGGGAGAGTGGGCGGAGGGCCCTTCAGCCAAAGGGTCTGTAATTCACTCTGCCAAAAAATCCATTCCACACTGTCAGCCCCACGTCGTTCTCCTCAAGGCTGAATAAATTAGGTGCCGCCCTTGGAAAAGAAGTGCCCTGTTTGGCCGGGAATCTTCGCTAGCTACCTTTCTTGAGGAAAGATGATTAATCTTCTTATGCCCAGCAAAAGGGTTCCGGGTATGGCTGCACCAGTTCTGTGTGCTTTGAAATACCAACCCTGTCAATTTCGTGTTTCTCGGTGAGGGAGCAGCAAATGACAAATTCATGCAAGGGAAATACTGGCTTTGATTTAAGGGGAGAAAATACAACAGTTGCTTAGCTTTAAAAAAAAAAATCTTCAAGGCAAAAATTCAGGTGCCGTCGCATATACATTTATATGGGTTTTTGGTTGTAGAAAGGACAATCTGGTAGATTATCAGGACTGACAGAAATAACGACCTGTTAATGAAATATAAAGATGTGAAAAGACAGTCAACTTTGCATATAATTATGCTAATCCAGGTCAATAACAAGTTAGGAAGTAAGGGTAATGAAACATCAGTGGACAGCATGGATACTTAGGTTGATGCTCTGGAACGTCCGACCCAGAGTCCCTTTTGCACAGAGCCTGGAGGTGCTGGTGGGCTTTGAGGCGCTGTGGACTGCCAGCCTGGAAGCCGGCTGGGGTCCAGGGGGGACCCACGGCGGCACGGTCCTGTGTCTGACACACCTGTAGCCTTCCGCAGTGTTTTGTGTTCTTGTAACTCCTAAGAGACCACATTGTTCACCCCCCAAACAGTCAAGAATGCAAAGCAAAGGTGGCGCCATTGTCATTTTCTGCAAACCTAGAGATGGAGAGGACCTGCAAGGATTCAGGGCAGAAACTCCCCTTTAAATAAGAACCCCAAAAGAGGGCCAAAGGAACCAGATTTATTATAAAGCAGTTTTTAAATTACTAGGTCATAAAGCCAAGAGAGGAGTTTGTTAAAATACAAGTCAAGGCTGTTTTACAGAACATGGAGGCTTGCATCGCAGCCCGGTGGAGCCTGTTGAAGCCGGTCCAGCTCTCCTCCCTCTCCCCCTCTGTCCCACCCTTCTCCCTCCCTCCTTTTCTCTTTCCCTCCCTCCTCTCCCCTTCCCCCTGCTTCCTTCTCGTCTTCCCCCCACCGTGAATCCTACAGCACACGGACCAGTCAGCTCCCAGCCATGAAGACGCATTTTCCCACATTCCTAAGCCCCCACTGCTCCTCTCTGGAGTGTCCGTCAAGCAGGCGGGCCTCAGTGGTCCTTACTCGAGCAAAGACAAACTCCGAGTGAGTGACTCTGCTCGAGGCTGTGCTAGCCCAGTGTGCTCTTCACTCTCCCAGCAGTCCTGTGTGGGCAGGCTGACTTAGCTCAGGTTTGTGGATGGAAGAGCTGAGGCCCAAGAAGGCACAGTAGTTTGCTCAAGGTCACACAGCTAAGGGAGTGGCAGAACCAGCCAGCATTCAAACTCTTGTTGGTTTCATTCCAGAACTTTCTTGTACAACCCATAGCACAGGGTTTGGGCATTGCTCTGTCATCTTGAAAACTGTGAGCTTGAATTCTCCCCGGTGCTTAAACAGATCTGTGAGGCTTTGTTTTAGAAACAAACTATCCATTTCTAGTGCGGTAACGATGCGTCCCTTGTTGTGTTGTGGGTCACACTGATTGATTTTAGAGAAAATTGTAATGATCCCTTTTTCGTCTATAAACAATGGTTTCTTTTTGTTTGCCTATGTTAAAATGGGAATGAATAGATATTTTCAATAGCCAAATTGCAACAGCCCTTTGTAATACTTTCTGCAGTCTGGAAGAACAGTTTTGATTGGATAACAGAATTAGAGATTTGTAGAATAACTCTTAAGTGATTAATGGAGGAACATTTCTGAGTTGCTTTTTGTTGGGTTTTCATAAACTAAGGGGATTTTTAGGGCGTTGGTGATTTTTCTTCTGTCTCCTTTATGGTTTGAAAGATAAACCCATGTTGGTGACATGTTGGTTCTGTCATTGAGGTACTTAGAAGATGAGCATTTTGTCGGGTGTTTTTTTTTTTCTCATTCAAGTATAATTAACATACAGTGTTAATTAGTTTCAGGCATACAATATAGTGATTCAGCAATTCTATCCATGACTCAGTGCTCATCATGGTAAGTTTTCTCTTAATCCTCTTAACCTATTTCTCCCATCCCCCACCTACCGCCCCTCTGGCAACCATCAGTTTGTTTTCCATAGTTAAGAGCCTGTATTTTGTCTCTTTTTTCTGTACTCATTTGTTTCTTAAACTCCACATGTGAGTGAAATCATAGGTAATTGTCTTCCTCTGACTGACTTATTTCACTTAGCATTATACCCTCTAGACCCATCCATACTGTTGCAAATGGCAAGATCTCATTCTTTTTTATGGCTGAGTAATATTCCAGTGTGTGTGTGTGTGTGTGTGTGTGTGTGTGTGTGTGTGTATGCGCGCGCACATCTTCATTATCCATTCATCTGTCAGTGGGCACTTGGGCTGCTTCCATAATCTGGCTATTGTAAATATGCTGCTATAAGCATAAGGGTGCCTGTATCTTTTTGAATTAGTGTTTTTGTTTTCTTTGGGTAAATACCCAGGAGTGGAATTACTAGATGATGCGGTAGGCCGATTTTTAACTTTTTGAGAATTCCACAGTGATTGTACCAGTTTGCATTTCCACCAACAGTATTCTGGGTTTTTCCCCCCACATCCTCGCCAACACTTGTTGTTTCTTATGGTTTTGATTTTACCCATTCTGACGGATGTGAGGTGATACCTCATTGCAGTTTTGTTTTTTTTCATTGTGGTTTTCATTTGCATTTCCCTGGTGATAAGTGACGTCGAGCACCTTTCCCTGTGTCTGTTGGCCATCTGGATGTCTTTGGAAAAATGTCTATTCATGTCCTCTGCCCATTTTTTAATTGGATTTTTTTTGAAAGGGGTGAATTGTATCATTTCTTTATATATTTTGGACATTAACCTCTTATCAGATGGGTCATTTGCAAATTCTCCCATTCCACGGGTTGCCTTTCTGTTTTGTTGTTTCTTTAGCTGTGTGAAAGCTTTTTATTTTAACGTAGTCCAATAGTTTGATTTTGCTTTTGTTGCCCTTGCCAGAGCAGACATATCTAGAAAAAAGTTGCTATGGCCCATGTCTGAGAAATTAGTGCCTATGTTTTCTATTGATTTTATGGTTTCAGGTCTCACATTTAGGTCTTTAATCCATTTTGCGTTTATTTTTGTGTGTGGTGTAAGAAAGTGGTCCAGTTGCATTCTTTTGCGTGTTGCTGTCCAGTTTTCCCAACACCATTTGTTAAAGAGACTGTCTTTTTTCCATTGTATGTTCTTGCCTCCTTTGTCGTAGATTAATTGACCATATAAACTTGGGTTTATTTCTGGGCCGTCTATTCTGCTCTCTATGTGTCTGTTTTTGTGCCAGTACCATACTGTCTTGATGACTACAACTTTGTAGTATATCTTGAAATCTGGACTTGTGATGCCTCTAACTTTGCTTTTCTTTTTCTAGATTGCTTTGGCTCTTCGGGGTCTTTGGTGGTTCCACACAATTCTAAGATTATTTGTTCTGGTTCTGTGAAAGATGGCTGTTTGTATTTTGGTAGGGATTATATGAAATCTGTAGATTACTTTGGGTGGTATGGACATTTTAACAATATTGGTTTTCCCGACCCACGAGCATGGAATATCTTTCCATTTGTTTGTGTCGTCTTCCATTTCTTCCATGAGCGTTCTGTAGTTTTCATAGTACAGCCTTTCACCTCCTTGGTTGAATTTATTCCTAGGTATTTTATTCTTTTTGGTGCAGTTGTAAATGGTGTTTTCTGAACTTCTCTTTCTGCTACCTTATTATTAGTGTATAGGAATGCAAGAGATCTCTGTATGTTAATTTTATACCCTGTGACTTCTCTGAATTCGTTTTGCATTTGCTCGGAGGTAAAGGGTGGCTCCTGCTAGATAGGGATCTCAAGGAGGGAGAATGTGGGGATTCCTGTGTAGCAAGCACTTCTCATGGGATGTCTGCCGACACTTCAGAGCAGAAAGGTTTCCATGTTGTTTTACTTTTCCCTCATCCTGGCCTTTTCCCCTTTCTACCTATTTTATACCTACCTACCTTTATACCTACCTTTCCCCATTATACCTGTTCCCCTTTATATATTATTCTTAATACTGTGTCTGTTCTATCGATCTTCTTTACACCCCCTCCTTTCAGAGGGTTATTATTGATACCAAATGCTGTCGGTGAGATGCGCAGTGTGCCCTGGGAACCTCTGTGGTCAGAAATCCGACTGGAAGTACTTTCCCTGTATTTTACTGGATTCCCACAACACACTGTGTAGACAGTGTCTGATGCCGCAGACACAGACATGGGGGTCTTAGTGCTGGACGCTCTGCCCAGCTCTCTCGGTGCCCCTGGTGACATCGGGGGTCCAGTTCCTGGGCTTCCTGCTCCCCAGGCTTTGTCCATATCACCTCTCAGTTTGATCCAGTTTTGAAAGTTGTCGATTTTGTTTGAAATGAGGAAAGCTTGGGTTGGAATGGTACAATTGTCAGATGCAAGTACGAAACAGACTTCTCACTGTGGGGCGCACAGGCCAGTTCCTAAGGAAAGGAAGGGGTCCATTGTGATGGAGATTTGGGGGCTTGCCTTTCCACTCTGGGTCCTTCAGTTTGACACTGGAGGTCGGAGGTCACACCTTCTGTTCCATCTGGCATTTGAATGGCTCTTGGACCTTTGGGTGGTTTTGGAACGTCATGTTGTCACTTGGGAAGTACTGATGCCCTGGATGGTGCAGATGTGCAAATGTTGACACATTTCGTTATATAATATCAACAAAATCACACAGGTTAATATCACCACCAATACCCTCAGAAAAGCCTGTAAGTATTGGGAAGGTATCAAGCTCATGGATGCCGGTACAAGTTTCCAAAGTTCTGTCTTTTTCTCTAAAGCTCGGATTTTTATCATTGGTAACAAATACTGTCAATTGCTGTTCTTGTTCTCTCATTTTTGAGAGCGTGATTACAAACACTGATGTCCAAATAGCCACACGGTTTGTCTCTCAGCTCTTCCTGCCGGTGGAAATGCTGGTTCCTGAAGAAAGCTCGCAGCTCAGTTGCACAGAGCTTTGCCTGAAGACAACTGGCGTGCTTTGGTCGACGTAGCAAACGTGCTTTATATGTACTTGTCGTTTGTCACTCAGAATATTAAAGAGCCGTGTTCTTAAGGGGTCAAGTTTGATAATATGACTATTGTTTGCAGCTTCAGCAAAGACATTCTTACATGCATTTGGCATTTTCACTATAAGTGGCAGCAAGGAGCCCAGTGACCTGGTGCCACCACCTTGATTGGGCCGAGATGTCCACGATTTTACCCGCTGCTGCTTCCGCACACGTCAACACAGTGACAAAGGCAGATAAAATCTTGGCATTATGATGAAAATAGTTTTGACCTCATGACTTCCTGAAGGGGCCTCCGGGGCTCTCGGGGGTCTTGTACCTTCCTTTTAGAATCACTGCTCTCAGTATTGGGAGCAGCTCTTCAGGCGGCACCTCCACGGAGGGCTGGCTCTGTGCCAGGTGATGCGCTAGGGGCTGGAGATACCAGCAAGGACTGTCACAGTCCCTGTTCTCAAGGAGATCGCGGTCTGATGGAGAACGGGTCAAGTCGGTGTGGTGGTAGCGGTCAGCCAACGGGATGCTTGGCAAGTACGGAGGAGAATCACCCAAACAGCTCACTGATCTAGCGCTGGTGATGAGGAAATGGCAAGGATCTGATGAGCTTTGGAGAGTAGAAGTAAGCCAGGTAAAGAACAGGGGAAGGGGTTCCATGAAGATCGGGTGGCTTGGGAAAAGGCTTGGAAGCAGAAGAGAGCTTGAAATCCTTGGGCAACCTGGAGCCCAGGAGCTGGGTGGGCTGAGGGGTCAGTGGGGGGCAACAGTGTATGCAGAAGCTGGGCCCCAAGTGCTAAGTATTTCATCCCAAAGACATGGAGACCGCTACAGGATTTGGGCGGGGCTGTGAGGTGGTCAGATCGCTGTGATGTAACGAAGAATGGGAGGGAGGCTGCTGAGACTGTTAGTAGGTGAGCCAGTTGGGGCAAACCCAGGACCAAACCAGGGGATCCATAGACAATTGAACAGCTATTTCATAGTCTAAATATTGAGATGTTTAGAGTGGGCAGGATTTGATGATTGATTTGACGTTGAGGATAAGAAATACGGAAACAGTTAAGGGCATGCCGAGATTGTAGATTAATGACTGGCTGTCAGTGGTGCTTTCAGAGGTGAAGGAACACGGGAAGGTGACGACAGGCAAGACGGCGACTTCAACTTCAGGGATTATATTCATCTGCACACGCACACATATATACACATATGTGTGTGTCCGTGTCTCCAGGTGAAGATGTCAGGGGGCTAATGGAGTCAGGTCTGGAGACAGGGACGGTTCTGAGCCAAAGACCTCAGCCGAGGAGTCACCCGTAGAGGACAGAGGACACGGCTGAAGCTCAGGAGTTGCCGAGACCACCCAGGAGGAGAAAGGCTCCAGTGCAGAGAGGTGTCAGGGCGGGTCAGCCGGTGGGGGAGGAAGGAAACCCAGGACCTGGGTCTTCCTGGTCCTGACATCTCTAGAAGAGAGTAGAGAAAAATGGAAAGATCAGCCACTCTGCCACTAAATGCCGCATTCCGATCTGAGCGTGCTTCTAAATGTAACATGCTGAACAGGACCCTTTAGGAGCTGCACGGCCTATATAACACATATTTACGTTCCTCCACTGAACACAGACTTTAAGTCTGGGAAGGATGATTAAAAATACCAGTTACAGGGGCGCCTGGGTGGCACAGCGGTTAGGCATCTGCCTTCGGCTCAGGGCGTGATCCCGGCGTTGTGGGATCGATCCCCACATAAGGCTCCTCCGCTATGAGCCTGCTTCTTCCTCTCCCACTCCCCCTTCTTGTGTTCCCTCTCTCACTGACTGGCTGTATCTCTGTCGAATAAATAAAAAACAAAACAGGGGCGCCTGGGTGGCACAGCGGTTAAGCGTCTGCCTTCGGCTCAGGGCGTGATCCTGGCGTTATGGGATCGAGCCCCACATCAGGCTCCTCTGCTGTGAGCCTGCTTCTTCCTCTCCCACTCCCCCTGCTTGTGTTCCCTCTCTCTCTGGCTGTCTCTATCTCTGTCGAATAAATAAATAAAATCTTTAAAAAAACAAACAAACAAAACAAAACAAAACAAAACAAAAACAGTTACAGTTTACGTTCCACCCTTACTCCCCTAGCCCGACTATTTTTCTTTTATAAATAAGGTGGCTTTTTTCCCCACCTGTGGGGTCATAGTTCTCAGACATTTTCCCCTTCTTTCTTTATTCTCATGTTTTGGAAGTTAGGATTTTCATTCCGTCCGATGGCCAGAGAGGGAATCGTAATGTGGGAAGTGCCGTCTTTCCCGCATGGCTCAGGCATTGCAGGCGGGTCAGGAGGGGCAGGTTGGAGGGACATGCGCTCATCTCAGAGCTGAAGGAGACTGTCACGTCAGGAGCATTTTCTAGCGGTTTCCCTCCATGGCAGTAGGTGTGACGCAGACATAGGTGGGAAGTAGGGGGCGTCTGGAACGGGGCAGCTCAGCCTCTCGCTGCTCGGCATCCCTGGCAATGCCCAGGCCCACCCTGAATGATGGCTGGGCACCGGGCAGCCAGCCTCATGATTACTACTTTGCATTTCTCCTTACAGTTAAAAATGTTTTTCTAATGTGATTCTGTACTTCTAAAATCAAAATAGATTAAATCAAAAGGGGGCACCTGGGTGGCTCAGTTGGTTGGGCATCCAACTCTTGGTTTTGGCTTGGGTCATGCCCTGAGGGCCCTGATCTCAGGGTCGTGGGATCGAGCCCCAGGTCGGGCTCCACGCTCAGCAGGGAGTCTGCTTCTCCCTCTCCCTTCGCACCTCCCCCCACTCACGCTCTCTCTAAAAGAAATAAATAAATCTTAAAAAAAAAGAAGAATCCAAAGAATCAACCAAATTCCAAACTTGTGGCACATAGACAATTTGCTGGCAATGCAAGCTGTCTATTAAAGGAGCTCCCCCATCAATCAGCTTCCGGGAGGGGTCCTGTCGGAAGAACCAGCCCTAAGTGTTGTCTGCCGCTCGGGCAACTTGGCAGCAAGGGTTTAGCAAGCACCTAGAGGTGGGTGTGGGAGCTGATCTGTCTTGAAATATATTTTTATTTGAAGCTTTTTAGCTCTGCCTATACACGGTGTCTTTTGAAGGCAGAGGGAGATTAACACAGTATTTTATTTTATTGATATAGTATTCTTAGTTTTGTGTTTACTGAAAATGAATTGTAGGGTGTGTTACTCTTGCTGTGATCAATGCTGACGCGTCGTAGAAAGCCAGTCACTCCCACGCTGCGGGGAGAGGTGCCTTCAGGAGGAAACTTCTGTGCATCTTGGTTCTTGTGGGCAGCTGTCAGTGCTCAGGGTGGGGCAGCTTGCAGGGAGAGGGTTCTCGGGGATGAAGAGGAGCACCTTTCCAGACTTTCTTTCGGCATCAGGGTTTTACTCTTTGTTTTGAAATGACTTCTTAACAAACCAGTCCTACACACATCCAGACAGACAGGGAGGGTGTCCGATCAGAGAGACAGAGTCATCATTTCCCCATGAACCTTATGCACTTTCTATGAGCAAACTCATTCCTCCGTACAACTCCCACAGGGAGCCAACATCAGATGAGGCTCCGCAGGTCGGCTCAGAATCGAAGCTGTGGTTTGCTTGGGTTCAGCTCCGGGTAACAACTGTGTTGAGGTGTCCTGTCGCAGTCGTTGCCAGAAAGAGACCCAAAGCACACTGATGACAAGGAGATGGGGGAGCATGAAAGGAGGCGGCCGGGCTGGGAAGGCACACAGAGCCCGGGGCAGGGTTTGGCTGTGATTTTTACAAAGCCAGTGCACTTCCTAACAGTGAAATCACCTGCTTTAGGAAAGTACCGTCCCCCGATATCGTTGGCAGGTGGAGGCCGAGGCTGGGTGCTAGCTAACATCATGACTGCTGGACGGGTTCTTGCATGAACTTCTAAATCTGTCCTGCTTTTATGTAAAGCTCTTTAAATTTGAGTGTCTCAGCACTGTGACCCCATAAAATAGGGTCATTATCCCTGTGGTACAGATGAGGACATTGAATCGAGGGTTAAGTGGTCTGTTGGGGGGTAACACGCCCCTAGCCTGGGTCTTTTAAGGGCTCTTTCTGTTTGTTGCACCTGCTGTCTTCTGCCCAGGAGGAAGGGGACACTTATCTCTTCCAACTCGAGAGATTCTCCCCATGTGACAACAAATGATGAAATGGAATGGAGCAGATCTAAAAATCACTTAGACCAGGATCGACAATTACATTTCTACTTGCTCCTGTGTGTGTTCTATGACATGCTTCCGCGGCTAACCACAGACCATTAGCAGTGCGCGTATCTGCGGTCAGATAGCCACAGGATTCACTCCCTATCAGGAGGGCAGGGTGAAGCGGCGGCTTCATGGCCCATCACTGTGCAACCCTGAGTAATAGGAGCAGACAGACAGCCTGGTGTGCAGAAAGGAGAGATTGGGTTGCTCTTTTTTGAACAAAAGCATTTTGCAGCCTGTGAGGTGGTAGCAAATGGTTGCAAATAGGAGTGCTGGCTTCTCACCAGAGGGCAGACAGCATGTCTCTTCAGTACAGTGAGGACTGCTTGCCGTTCTAGGGTTCTTTTTCCAAAACAAAATCTACTTTTTTTAGACCATGGCACTGTCATTAATGGTATTTTTGAGTATCAAATGCAGGGGCTGTCTAGGAGAATATGCATTTGTGCGTGCGTGTGTGTATGTGTGCATGCGTGTGTGTGCGTGTGTGTGTGTGCGCGTGCAGGGGGGGACCTGGTAGACAACGAATAATCATGTAACAGCACTCAGTTGTTTGACTAACACCAGCAATAATACCCTCTTACATGCAGAAGGCACAGTGACATTTTCCAAGTACTTTCACAGGTGTCATTTGAATGATAGTTTAGTCAGGTCATTGTGCTCCCGCCAGAGGGTGAGGTGGGAGAGGAGGTCTGCCCTCCCCACCCCTTCTTTGCTTCTTGCTCTGATTCCTTTCTTCACCCACATCAGTTCTCCTTCTGTAGCCTCCTCTGTTCAACACCTCTTGGATGGGGACTTCCCGAACCTGTCTTTTTTATCTGTCTTGCTTTAAAAACATCACTGATTTCCTTTTGCGATGATGCGCGTCCCACAGGGAGGCGTTGGACTTGAACTTGGCCACATGGCTTAGCCTCAGAGGAAGCTCACTTGGACTGACTTGCTGGCCCACTGGGCTCGGCCGTGTTTCTGATTTCCATTCCTCGGTCCCCATTTCAGCCTGCTGAAACCTCCCCCCAGCCTCCTCATATTTTAACACTCCCTCTTTTTGGCCCAGTTTGCCCCACCAGACATGCTGGTTGTCACCAGTCCAGTCCATCTGTGTCTTCTGGATTCGCACCGGAGTGTCAAAGCCTTGACAGGCTGGGCTCCCGCCTGCCTAAGTGCGGGGCCCTCCAGAAGCCACCTCCTCCGGGAAGAAGACCAAGGCCCCCCTCTGCCTTTCCAGCTTGAGCCTCACCATCCGCCATGCCTGTCAGTTCCAGGGGATGGGGGGAAGGCTGCCTTTGGGTGCGTAGCCAGCGTCTTTTTATACCAACTCGATTTCTTTTTATAAAATTGCTGCTCTGGGGACCGTGCTGCCAGCAGAATAGCTTCTTTTCTCATGCTCGTGCTGGTTCCCGGCTCCCAGCAGCGTCTGCCACGTATGTGGGCCTCGTTGGCTGCCGTGGGTGTCGATCTTGTCCTGGCCTCACCAGAGCCGTGTCCCAGCATAGCCATCAGAGCCGGGGCCCGTCCCGGTGGCGGGTGGTGGGGCAGAGCGTCACAGGTCCTGGCATCACCAGCCCTGGAGGAGACCTTGCATCTGAGCCTGAATTTCTATTGTCTACAAAATTGGGTCGAGCAATCGCACAGTACCTACCACAATCCCTTGCTCGTTGTACAAACAAAACAGCATGTGCAGAAGGACTGTGGGCTGTGACAGTGCTAGAGGAGAGTTAGTTCACTGTTTCTTCCAGCGTGTATTTATTGAGTGCCTCCAGCATGCCAAGCCCTCCCACATGTAGGCTGTAGAGAAAGAGCAATGAAGGGAACAAAGAAAGGTCATTATGGCCTGGTTGGGGAGGGACCACACGCAAGTAAGCAAATCAATGAGCAAGGTAATTTCCTGAAGTAGTTAAGTACCCTGAAGAAGGTGAACTAGTGACTGAAATGATTTGGGTTGGGTAGTCCGGGTGTCACTGTGTATCACTCAGCATTCAGTACCATTTCCTCCAGGAAGCTCTCCCTGATTGCCCCAGGCTAAAACAAGAATAGCTGTGGTTTGTTAGGAGGATGACTTTACTAGGCATTGTTTCTAATCTTCCCTCTTCTCTGTAACACTTATAGAGCGCTTATATGTAACACTTCACAATCAGGAGACCCAGGCTCAGAGGGATCAAGCAATGGCCAATATCTCATAGCTAGAACGTGGCAGAGCTGAGTGCCTGCCCTCAGTGTCTGCCCTTCGCACCACCTCTCTGATCCTCCCAGTTCCCCTGGGACCTTGTGTCTGCCTCTGTTCCAGCACTGCCCATAGCCTGTGGACTGACGGTTTCCTGTGGTTTTCCCTGTTAGCTCCCGAGCTTCTAAGGGTGGGAGCTGTTACCCTTAGCCGCTGGAGCAGGGCTGAGCACTTTCTGGGAGCTCCTCCCACGTTCACTGAATTCATCACCAGCTCCAGCCAGCCCCTTGCCGTCTAAAGGGCACCATGGATTTTCACTTACGGGTTCCAGAATTCTGCCCTGTAGACAGCAGTGGGAACAGTCAGGTGGGATATGTTTTGAGAGAAAACAGGGGGAATGAAGTCTCTTTTAGACCTGAGGCCTCTCTGTTCACAGGAGCGATGACTTTTTTGACAGTCTGGCCTCTCAGCTTTACGGTGAGCAAACGGAGGTCTGTCCCTAGAGCCGCTGAAAGCCCTTGGCTCGGTTAGTAACAGGTGATGGTGTCCGCTTCCACGAGCGTTCGTTTGTGCGAGGGCTGACGGTCTGCGGCATGTCAAGGGTGCTTGCCTGCATTGGTTTGGAGCAGGGGTAGGATACAGGTAAGTGGTGGGGGTGCACCGAGCAGCGAGCAGTCAGGGCTGGGGTTCCGGTCGTGACCACTCTCTCCACCGAATCCATTTGCCCAGGGCATCCTTATGCAAGCAGCGCGTCACCGCCTCCCCGGGTTCCCCCCCCACCGGTCTGTGAAAATGCTTGTGCCCCACCGTGCCCGGACACACCTTTGTTCACCAACTGGAGCCAGACCACCACCACACAGCACAGTGCGGGTGTCCCAGGGTCACGCACACTGCGCCTCGAAAAACATCTCAGGGCAAAAAAAAAAAAGTGACTGTCTAGACTATTTGAGAAGTCTGTGGGTGCTACAGATGTGATCGCATTTTGGAGGGAAAGAAAGCCGACATGTACACAGACGCCAGAGAGTGGAAGTGAGTCAGGAGCTGAGGCGCGTGAGAACTTTGCTGTGACCAGAGATGTTCTGAAAACAAAGCACGGTGTGTCGACCAGGAACAGTGTGTGACGGTGGTTCAGAACACTGCAGAAGGCTGGTCAGGGTGGTTCCAGATACGGATGGTCGTGAGTTTTTTATTCATTCGGAGCCAGGCTTCGTACGCTGTTCGGTGCAAAGTCAGTGCCACAGTGCAGAGCGTGGTCTTGGTCCTGCTGCACAGAGAGCCCTGTAGCAGGCCCTAAAGACCCTGGCAGGGCAGCCCGACCTGGTGGGGACTGGTCCTGTGTAAGTAGCCTTGTAAGTGTCCAGACCTGAAAGGCATGGTAAATACCGCTTGTCGTGGGCTGAACGGTGTCCAAGTCATTGTTGAATTGGCTGAACCAATTCATATGTTGAAGTCCTAACCCCACAACGCCTCAGAAGGAGACTGTATTTGGAGGTAGGGGCTTTAAAGAGGTGATTAAGGTTCAGTGAGGTCCCTAGGATGGGCCCTGATCGGTATGACTGGCATCCTATATTGGGGTGTAGACGTGCGCAGAGAAGACCATGTGAGGACACAGGGACGAGGTGGCATGTGCTCACCAAGAGACGGGCCTCAGGAGAAACCAGCCCTGCCAGCACCTTGGGGTGGGGCTTCCAACCTCCAGAACACTGAAGGAAGTAGGTGTCTACTGTTGAGGCCCCCCGGGTGTGGGACATCGCTACGGCAGCCCCAGGAAACCGACCCACCCTCGTGAGGCTGCTGGACCGCGTCAGCAGGAGTGCTGCACACATCCTAGCAGAGAGCCTGGACCCCGGGGCTCGAGGCGCACGTGTGCTGTGCGCACGTGACCGAGCTCTTTCCCTCCGCAAGATCCTCGCCCGGAAAGAGGAAGGCAGGACTTGGAAGTTGCTGGTGTGCTTGCAGACTGGCTATTGATTTCTGGGTTCATTTCCTAGAGGGCTGATAGTTACAGTTCTCTTTCCTTATGGACCCAAATCATCACGTGCTCATGACCCCCCAGTATTTGTTCCCTGTTTGTAATTTAAAAAATAGGGGTGCTTTCTCGTCAGCTGCTGTTTTGAACCAGGCACTTCTTTGGATGCCTTCTTTTTTTCTATTTGGCAAAATTGTTTTGGTCCTTTAAGACGCAGCCACCACTGTCTTCAGTGCCAGAAGCCTTCTAGATGCGCCGAGCTCACCTGAGGGCCCCTGTCCGTGCCTCTTGGGAACACCGGCTTGTATTCTCGCCCTTGCACTTTTGTTAGTACCATCATCTGTGCCCACGAGCCTTTGCACTTCGCATCTCCACCACCCAGCGCTGCCTCTGGCACACGGAGCGCGTGACTGCAGACAAGCGTGAGTATGCTTGACTCCCGTCGAACAACACAGCAGGTCCATGTATACGTTGGGTTTTGTCAATAAATACAGTCCTGGAAGTATATTTTCTCTTCCTTATGATTTTCTTAATAGCATTTTCTTTTCTCTAGCTCACTTTATTGTAAGAACACAGCGTGTAATACATGCAACATAGAGAACATGTGTTAATCGACTATTTGTTATCGGTGAGGCTTCCCGTCAACAGCAGGTAATCAGTACCTAGATTGTTGGGGAGTCAAAAGTTGTATGTGAGTTTTTGACTGTGGGTGGGGGTCGGCATCCCTAACCCCACATTGTTCGGTGGCGAACTGTATATAGTTTTCTTGAAAGCCAGTCATTCAAAGTGGTTGAAGAAAGATTGGGGTACCTATTTAATGTCATAAAATATATATAACAAAATCGGCTATTTTAACCATATTAAAGTGTACAAATCCGGTGATGAGAATTACTTTCACAAAGCTGGGCAGCCATCACCACCATCTCTTTCCAGGATTTTTACATCACCGCAGACAGAAACTCGGTCCCCAGGAAGCAGTAACCCCATTCTCCCCCTGCACCAGCCCACCAGCCCCTGGCAACCTCCAGTCGGCTGTCTGCCTTTATGAATTTGCCCAGGCTAGATATTTCATATAAGTGGGATCGTGTAATATTTGTCTTTTTATGACTGGCTTGTTTCACTTGGCACAATATTCTCAAGTTCCATCCACATTGTAGCAGGTGTCCGAACTTCATTTCTTCCCGTTGCTGAATACATGCTGAATTTCCGCTCCCATTGTAGGGGTGCACCGCACCTTCTTTATCCACCCCTCAGCTCGGGGACGCGTGCGGTGTTTCCGTCTTCAGACTATTGTGAATAACACGGCTCTGGACGTGAGTGTGCAAATATCTGTTCAAGTCCCTGTTTTCAGTTCTTTGGGGTATATACCCCAGAAAGGGAATGGTGATTCTATGTTTAACTGTTGGAGGCACCACTACGCTGTTCTCCACAGGGGCAGTGCGTGACGGCCAGTCTCTCCGCACCCTGGCCAAGGCTTGATATTTTCAGTCTTGTTGCTCCTCGCCCTCCTAGTGTGTGTGAAGGGGTGTCTCATTGTGGTTTTGATGTACAATTTCCTAATGACCAAAATAATGTTAAACATCTTTTTATGTGCTTATTGGCCATTTGTGCGTCTTTGGAGAAACGTCTATTCAGGTCCCTTGCCCATTTCTCTTGTTGGGTGGTTTCCTTTTGTTATTGAACAAAACGGTGGAAACTTTAAAAAGTGTGCTCCTAGAAAATGTGTACCCCTCCTAATACTTGGCTTTCTAGGAGAGCCTTTCTGAGGGTCTAGACTGACAAGGTTATTTTAGTCATCTCCTGTCCCTCCCCACTCCCAGGTCTCTTGGCTTTCTCCTACTTTTTTCTAGTATTCACGTTTCAGATTGAATTTTAAATAGATCTCAAGGAATCAAACTGCGAAGTTTCACTTTGGAAAATGCTACAGCTCAAATGCCCAAGTATCCTTTTCCCATGCCCTTAAGAGATTGGAGACCTAGACGGTCAATTCCTATTACTCAAAAACACTCTGTAAAAGTGATAACATTACGGACATGTACTCTGGGCTGTATTTCCCAATGTATTTGATTGGGGTTGGAAGCAGGGTTTTGAATGTAGAGAGACAGATGTCGTCTTGGCTAGATCTGAATACTCAGCTCCGTGGTTTAATAGGGTGTTCAAGGTCAGTATCCCCCTCTGTGGAGGAGGGGCCGGGGGTGTGGGGTGCAGCCGCCCCGTGGATGGGTGCAGAACACATCCTGCATCCCAGCCCTCAGGCACTGCCTCCGCGGGACCAGCTGTGAGCTGGGGGTTGTATCTTTTGTGGAATTTGGAATGAGGAATTCCCAGTGGGATTTTCAAAGCTAGTCTAAGAGGGTAGAATTGCAGGTGGGTGGGAGGTGGGAGAAATATGATTTCGCTGTGACTGCTGGAATATGTAATTCCTGGCTTTGATTTAAACTCTTTTCCCTTTTTTTTCTTTTAAGAAAAAGTCTGCTATAACCTTTAGGTCCAGAAACAGTCCAGTTTATCTTTTTTTCTTTCTTTGTTCAACCTGAATATTTCTTTTCTCTTCTTCTTCCTCTTCTTCTTCTTCTTCTTCCTTCTTTCTTCTTTCTTCCTCTTCCTCTTCCTCTTCCTCTCCTCCCCCTCCTCCTCCCCCTCCTCCTCCTCCTCCTCCTTCTTCTTTTTGCATCCTGCTTCATTCCACGAAGATTTTGATATCTTGTAACACACGAGTAGGTTTTCTAGATTCATTAAAATATATTTAATTTTTTTTCCTTTTCTCCTCTTTTTACTGAAAGATGGCAGGGTTGTTTGCTTGTTTTTGCTGCTTCCCTCCCTTTAAAAAAAGAAACTTTCTGGAAGTATCATTGATGTGCCGTAATCTGTACACATTTAAGTGAACAATTTGGTAAGTGTTGACATATGCATATGCATATGAAACCAGCCCCGATAAAGAGGATGCACATTATCATCCCCTAGGGTTTTTTTGTGCTCCTTCATCTTCCCCCCCGCGTCCCCCGCACCTTCCAACCACTGACCTTCCGTCCCTGTAGTTTAGTTTGCATCTTGTGTAATTTTGTATAAATGGACTCATTCAGCATGTACTCTATTTTCTGGCTTCTTTGACTAAGCGTAATTATTTTGAGATTCACTCACACTGTTGCTTCTATCAATGTTAAAATATTTTTATTACTGAGTAGTGTATCTATTCTGCGGACAGCCGACAGTGTGTGCATTCATTGGGTGATGGGCATTTGGGCTGTTTCTAGTTTTTGACTATTATAGACCAAGCTGCTCTGAACTTTTGTGTCCAAGTCTTCGTATGGACATATGCTTTCATTTCTCTTGGGTAAACGTGTAGGAGTGGAATGGTTGGACTAACAGTGGGTGTGGGTTTAACTGTTTTCCAAAGTGGTTGTACCATTTTGCATTCCCACAGCAGGGCATCTGAAATTCAGTTCCTCCAATGCTAACCCACACTTTTTGCTATTTTATCTGATTTTGATGTTAGAGTCATGCTGGCATATAGGTTAGTTGAGAAATAGTCTCTCTCTTCAGTTGTCTGCAAGACTTTGTATAAAGTTGGTATTATTTCTTCCTGAAATGTTTGGTAGAGTCCGCCAGTGAAGTTATCTGGCTATAGGGTTTTCTTTGTGGAAAGGTTTTTAACTATAAATTCAGTTTCTTTAATAAAGCTATTAAGATGATCTACGTATTCTCTCTTGAGCTTTGGTAGTTTTATCTTTCAAAGAACTTGTGCTTTTATCCAAATTATTGATTTTATTGGTATAAAGTTGTTCTTAATATTCCTTTCTTATCCTTTTAGTATTTGGAGATTTGTAATGATATTACCTCTTATTCCTGATACTAATATTTTGTGCTCTTTCTCTTTTTATCCTGAGTAATTTGGCTACAGGTTTGTCAATTTTTTTATTGTCTCCAAGAACGAGCTTTTGTTTTTATTGATTTTCCCTGTTGTTTTTTTTTGTCCTAGTTCATTGATTTCTGCTCTAAAGTGTATCATGTCCTTTCTTCTGCTTCCTTTGCGTTTCTTCGGTAGCTGAGGTCATTTTCCTTCACCTCCTCCTCTCCTTTTCTTTTAAAGATTTATTTATTTATTTTAGAGAGAGGGAAAGCGAGAGCACAAGCGGGAGGAGCAGAGGAGAGGGAGAGAGAATTGGAGCCGACTCTGCACTGAGCATGGAGCCCAACACAGGGCTTAATCTCACGACCCTGAGATCATGACCTGAGCTGACTCCAAGAGTCGGCCACTTAATAACCAACGGAGCCACCCAGACACCCTAGACTGTGTGTCTGTTCCTTTACCAGTCATACAGTGTTTTGATTACTGCAGCTTTATAATTAGTCGTAAAGGCAGGGAGTACCAGTTCTCTAACGTTGTTGCCCTTGTTTCAGTATCGTGTTGGCTATTCTTTTACCTTTCCATTATAAACTTTAGAATCAGTTTGTCAGGATTCACAAAATAGCTTGCTGGAATTATGGTTGGGATGGCGTTGAATCTGTAAATCAATTTGGGAAAAATTGGCATTACAACAATATTGGGACTTCTAATCCACGAATATGGAGTATCACTATTTCTTTAGATCTTTTTGAAGTTTCTTTATAGTAACTTTACATAGAAATCCTGTATATGTATTTTGCTAGATTTATACCTAAGTATTTCATTTTGGGGCACTATTGTAATTGGCATTTTATTTTTAATTTCAAACACCACTTGTTCATTGCTAGTATATTGGAGAGCAATTGACTTTTGTATATTAACCTGGATCCTGCAACATTGTCATAATCACTTACTAGGTGTAGGAGTTTTTGTTGATTCTTTGGAATTTTCTATATAGGCAATCACGTCATCTGCAGAGTTTTATTTCTTCTTTCCCAATTTGCATCCTTTCACTTCCTTTTCCTGCCTTCTTGCACTCGCTAGGACTTCCAGTGCGATGTCCAGTAGGAGTGGTAAGAGGGACGTCCTTGCCTTGTTTCCATTCTGAGGGAGAAAAGCATTCAGTTTCTTACCATTAAGTGTGGTGTAGCTGTAGGTTTTTTGTAGATGCCCTTTATCAAGGCGAGGAACTTCTGTATTCGTAGTTTGCCAGATTTTCTCCTTGTCACTGGTCTTAAGCAGTTTGAATTTGCTCTGCTGCAGTGTAATTCCTTCATGCTTGTTATGCTTGGGACTTACTGGGCTTATTGATCTGTGGATTTATAATTTTCATCAGATTTGGAAAAAATTCGGCCATTATTTCTCCAATTATTTTTTGTTCGCTCCTCCCTCACCCCCTTCCTTTGGGGACTTGAATTACGTAGATATCAGGACACTTGAGGTTGTCTTACGAACTCCCTGGTGTTCTAATCTCATATTCTCTCCCTCCCTCTCTCCCAACCTCATTCCAGTCTGTTTTCTCTCTGTAGTTCATTTTGGATAATTTTTATTGCTATTTTTTCATGTTTACTAATTTTTTCAGTTAATCTCATCTAGCGGATTATAGTTTTCATCTCTAGAAGTTTGACTTTTTATTTTTCTATTTTTTAAATGTTTATTTATTTATTTATTTATTTGAGGGGGGAGGGTGGGGGAAGGGACAGAGGGAGCGAATATCCAAGCAGACTCCCACTGCGTGTAGAGCCTGAAGTGGGGCTCAATCTCATGATGCATGGAATCAGGACCAGAGCCGAAGCCAGGAGTTGGACACTCAACCGAGTTAGCTACCCAGGCGCTCTTAGAAGTTTGTCTTTTTAAAATATATATATATATATATATATATATATATATCTTCCATGCCTCTATCTAACATACTCAATCTTTCCTCTGGCTCTCGTATATATAATACAGTTACAGTAACTGTATAATTTCCTTGTCTACTAATTCTATCATTGCTGTCATTTCTGGGTTAGTTTGCTTGGTTGATTCTTTCCCTTATTATGGGTCATGTTTTCCTGCTTCTTGGAATGCCTGGTCATCATTTTTTTCTTGGATATCAGACATTATGAATTTTACCTTGTTGGGAGCTAGATATTTTCGTATTCCTATAAATACTTTCAAGCTTTGTTCTGGGATGTGGTTAAGTTACTTGGAAATAGTTTGATCCTTTTGAGTCTTGCTGTTAAGCCTTGTTGGGGGGGGCACCAGCATTTTAGTCTGGGGCAAAATCCTCTGAGTTCTCCACCCAATGCCCTGTGGATTCTATGGTTTTCCACCCTAGCTGATGACAGGAACTGTTCCCACCCCTGTGTAGGCTCTGGTGGTGGTTCTCTTTATTCTTTTTGGGTGGTTCTTGTCCCAGCCCGGGGTAACTTCCTCACGTGTAAGTGCTGACCCATACCTGGCAGAAGACTCAGGGGTCTTCTCTGCACATTTCCAAATGTTCTGTCCTTGTGGCTCCCTCCTCTTCAGGGTTCTGCCCTGTGAACTCATGGATTTTTCTGGACTTCCAGCTCTGTCTCCCCAACTTAGGGAGACCTCCAGGCTTCACCTCGGTTCCCTCCCTGCGTCACTTCTGGGAAACTCCAGGCTGTACGTGGGACAGTTATAGGGTTGGCCTCACTTCCGGGAACCTCTAGGCTGTATGCAGGGCAATTGTAGTGTCCCCTCTTTGGCTTAGCATTTCTGAGCGATCGCTGTCCCTCATCGTCTGATGCCCAGTGTCTTCAAAGGCCTTGTATAATATATTTTGACTGTTCCTTTTCGCTGTTGTAGGAAGGATGACATATACGGGGCCTATAACTCCATCTTGGCTGGAAGCAGAAGTTGATGGCACTTGAGAAAAAAAGTAGTTACAAAATATCCATAAAAAAAGGCAGAGAGGGCGCCTGAGTAGCGCAGTCGTTAAGGCGTCTGCCTTCGGCTCAGGGCGTGATCCCGGCATACGGGGCATACGGGGATCGAGTCCCACATCGGGCTCCTCCGCTGGGAGCCTGCTTCTTCCTCTCCCACTCTCCCTGCTGTGTTCCCTCTCTCACTGGCTGTCTCTCTGTCACTCTGTCACATAAATGAATAAAATCTTAAAAAAAAAAGCAGAGAAAGCATTTTACAGTAACAGCAGCGATCAGCAAAAGAATGTGGATAGTGGTTGGGACTCAGATGTCCTTTGGATTCTAACCTCAGAATGTTGTGTCCCCAAATTTGATAGGAACGGACAACAGAAGTCCTACAGTGAGAACCTAGGCATTTTCAGTTTTAATATCTCCCATGAGCCATACCCATCGACTGACTTATCCTGAAGACAGACTGTTACCTTCACAGTGTTTTAGGACGTTTTATCTTGGAGAGCCAGTTCCATGGCTTTCACCCATTCATGGATTTTCAACCATTTAAACTTTGCTTCTCTGACTTTCATCCCAGCAATTGAGGGACAGGCTCCTGTGCAGGGAAATATTGTCTGAAACTAATGGAAACAATCCAGTCTAGAAAATGACCAGTGTTATGGGGAATGGAGCCATAAAGTACTTTAAATGGAAGCATGTTATATTAATGGAAATTAATAGAAAAATAAGATAAGGTTAGCTTTTATTTTATTCTTTTTGCTGAAATGTTTTGAAACCATCATAGCAAATAAGAATTTATTAAAGCTACCTTTTTAGATACTTTTTTGTTAAGTCCATTTAGGACCTGACCACATGGTATCTAGACGTGGACAACAAATGTGACAAGTGAATATTGCAGTAGTGTCCTTGTAAAATAAAATTGAGATGACAGCTTTAGATCTCTCTCAAGTCCTATGCTATGCTCATTATTTTGTCCGCGCTCCCCTTCCCCACCTCTGTATTTTTAATCCTTCCTTTTGAGATTGGGATTGGCAATCCTGTGTGATTTACATCGGTCCTTTTCCTCCTCTTCCCCCCGCCCAGCTGTCCCTGGGACTGGCTACGCCCTCCTGTCCTCAGTGCTCCTTACACGGCTAGACTTTGGAACAAAGCCAAGTTTGAAAGCAGATCACTTTATGCCTTATTGGGGGTTTCTTTTCTGGTCAACTGCAGGATCTCTCATTTGCTTTAAAAGTGTAAAGTGGGAAAAAAAGAATCAACAAACTTAAAGTGTCTAGGTCTTTTAGTTTCTGGCAGAAACGAGAAACAAAATGACTTGCAAAGGTAGGGGGTGTGTGTGTGTGCGTACGTGCATGCATGCAAGTGTGCATGTATGTTGGGGGCACGTGCGTGTATGTGCACGCACGTGGAGAGGGCATCGGTATGTGGGCGTGTGTGTGTGGGCTCATGGTGGTGTACGTGCATATGAGTGCATGCGTGTGTGTGTAGTATTAATCATTTCACAGATTTCAAGGAATCTCAGGGCTTCATGGAAAGTCTTTGTTGGCTTGGTAATTCTGGTTCGGCAAAATGAAATTAGAGTATATTTCAAGATACAGTAATTAACCCATTTTCTAAATGCTCAACTAGAGAATTCCGAGGCTGTTCTTCCCGTTAAGTGTGATTGTTCTCATTCATCCTCTGCTTCATTCATTATTCACAGTTGAAACCCAGCAGCTCACCTGAAATCCTGCTCTTCCCCCTTCACCTGTGTTTTGAAGCAGGTGTGTCTGGTCCTCACGTTACATTTCCAGCTGGGCTTTTTGCCAAGTTTGGGGTGGGGGGCGGAGCGGGGACAATTGCTCTCTCGTCCGTGTCCCTGTATTTCTGTGGTGGTTATTTGTGGGCCAGTCTCCTCTGCTAGACTGAGCCGGCTACAGGTGGGAAGGTCTCGGTGTTCGTTGCACTGCCCGGCACTAGGTCTGGCCCAGAAGGATGCTCGGGAACGTTAATTGAACTGGGCGGAAGCTCTGTTAGCTTTAAGCTCTGTGTCACTGAAATTCCAGCCCCGTCACCTGATGCTTCTTAGGGTCTTAGGTCTTACATGTATTTTTCTGGTCTCCAATACCACTTTTTCACAACCTACGACTCATCAAAGACTTTGAAGCCATTGCTCTCCAGATTCTGGGGGCTCTGCTGAAGTCCCTTTAATCAATAGGCAGTGGCTGCATTTTTCTATCGGTCAAGGGCTGCTGTAGAATTCTTTTACAGTCAAGAATACAAATGTTAGCTTGAGCATCCATCGAGACAGGTTTATTGGCAGAGGGGGTCAGTTCTTGTAGTTTTCTAGGAAGCGATGAATTTCAGAGTTGGACCTTATGTGGCAGGGCCAGCCCAGAGACAAGCAACACTCGGTGTGCCCAACGACCCAGGTGATCACAGCAGAACCGGGAGTTTGAGAGCAGAAATAAAGCTGGTGCCCTTCAGGGACGTCTGCGTGGCTCAGTCAGTTAAGCGTCTGCCTTCAGCTCAGGTCATGATCCCAGGGTCCTGGGATCGAGTCCCGCATCGGGCTCCCTGCCCTGCGGGGAGCCTGCTTCTCCCTCTGCCTGCCGCTCCGCCTGCTTGTGTGCGCTGTCTCTCTCTGACACATAAATAAATAAAATCTTAAAAAAAAGAAGAAGAAGAAGAAGAAAGCTGGTGCCCTTCAGCCAGGAGTGGTGGACAGGGCTGAGAATCTGACAGTAGAGCTGGAATCCATACCTGAAAATGACAGAGGGCGCGTCGCTTCTTACACTGACAGTGTCTACGTTGCTTTTGCGATTGGATGCTCCAGAATGGTTCAGAGTATGACGGTCAGTCTAACATAATATGGAGAGCCAGCTTTTATATGAAATGTCTGCCTGCAAATTATCGAGTGAAAGACTGTTATTCCTTACTGCTTATATGATCTAAAATGCTAAAACCTGGTAATGAGGTATTTTTCTAAATAGTATTTGTCTAATATTTTAGGAGAGGTAAAACAGAACAAAAATTCTATGTGTATTTTGCTTAGTACCACACAAGTCATTTAGATGGACAATGCATGTGGGGCAAAGAGTGGATGCCTTCCAGCTAGCCTTGGCTCACCGCTTTCTATTTAGAAGATTTAGAAGAGACGGATGAGAAACCTAGCTTCTTCAACCTCATCTACGGAATGGGGGTGACACCTCAGTGGGGGAATGTTGTACGGACTGGAGAGAATGCACACGAGGTAGAGTTTCTGACAGTAGTGGGTGGGGGAGGAAGAGCAGGTGTTATTGTTTTGGTGCCCTCCTTACTGTTGTAAAGATTTAAAGAAAAAAGTGGTGCCTGAATGGCTCAGTTGGTTAAGCATCTGCCTTTGGCTCAGGTCATGATCACCAGGTCCTGGTATCAAGCCCCTTGTTGGGCTCCCTGCTCAGCGAGAAGCCTGCTTCTCCATCTCCCTCTGCCTCTCCCCCAGCTCGTGCTCTCTCTTTCTCTCTCATATAAATAAATAAAATCTTAAAAAAAAAAAAAGATTAAAAAAAACAATTAAAGAAAAGAGGACAACTCAAGATAAAGGGGACAGATTGTAAGCTAGCCTTTTAAAATTAATAGTTCCTCCTTTGACCTCCAGGAGCATTACTCAGACACCAACAGCATTTCAGAGTCAAGAGCCTGTTTCTCTCTACGTAATGAGAGAACCCTATGAACAGGCAACAAAGTGCACTTCCCTTGCCTTTTGAAACAGACAAGTTACTTGATCTTTTTGTGCCAGTTTTTACTGTAAAACAGTAGTTAAACCTAAAAGTCACATCCACAAATGGCTACGCGAAGATCTAGGGTAAAGGCAGAGCTACGGGGTCATCTTTTTGCCTCTGGATCCAGGGGTGATGGAGGACCCACCTGAATCCGTGACCTCTCTTGAAACTCAGAAGCTTGCATTAGGCGAGGTTCTCATGAGAGTGAAGTCAGAGGCGGGGCCGTGGACGTAATGCTTGGTCCATCCTTTGGCCACTCATCACGGGCTGTCATGGGAGGGCTTGTACAGGACTCTGCCTTACCTTAAGGTCAGTGTCACATTTCCTCAGCTTGACCGGAGGTGTTCCAGAGGCAGAAATGGTCCTTTTCACTCTAGAGCAGACCTGTCTCGTGGACCAACCGCTGCACAGTGCTTGCAGAAACCGCACAGTAACTATCGTCAATGCTGACTTCCCTGAAGGTCAGTGTTCGCTTTCGCTGTTACAAACAGTAGGACTCACAACAGTGAACTGTAGTAATACTAAACTACCATTTGTGTTGAGCATCTCTTTGCCACCACTTTGTTAGATGTTCAAATAAGTCAACGTTTATCCTCACAAGAACTTCAGAAGACAGGTGGTGTTCCTGCTAGAGCGGCCAAGTCCTTTGCCAAGACGACACAGCTAGTAAGTGACACACCGGGCATTGAACCTTTGCCCAATTTGAACTCCAAAGCAGTGCTCTTTCTCAGGGCCCAGGGCCCAGGGAGTCCAGAGCAGGGTTCACGGAGTGTCAGCCTCCCCAGGGACTAGTTTTCTGAACCGTGTTTGGACCTTGACAGAACGCTGACACGAGTCTGAGATCCGTAGCCCCGAGGAGGTCTGCCGCTGGCCGAGGACGCAGTGCCTTTAAGAGCAGTTAGCCAGCTAAGACATCTGTGCCACGGGCCTCACACCACCGTGGGTTGGGTCCTACCTCCGATTCGATCTCGTCTGTCCCTTTGCCTGTTCCGTCAGTTTGCGCGGCCTGGTCACTGATGGTTTCCTGATACCGAGATAAAGCGACTCTCTGCTCGTCATGTGTAAACAGATCCCCATGCCTTCCTAAGGACATGAGAAGGTGCCAAGGCCCCAGATACAAGATCCAGTTCATACGGAAGTGTAAAAAACCCAAGAGGTGCAAATATAAAGAAGATTGTCTTTTTCAACCCCCCCCCCAACTCCACAAAGTGCAATGATGGGGGACAAGAATGCAAAAACTTCGAAAAAAAGATAAAGCAGTTCTGTTATTAACACTGTTTTAATGACATCCGTGGGTAGATTTTAGAGCTCCAGGAACGAACGTTATTTTAAAATTCATAACTCGCTAAGGTGTTACTCATGCTGGATTCCCAATCGAATAAGGTTCTCTCTGATGGAATTCAGGGGCACTCGCCCATCGTGTGCTGTGGAACCCTGTGAGATGTCCCGAGGCTGGAAATGGTTTGTGTTGGTTAGACCAGGCTTTGGGCTTTGGTTTTCTTTATGCCAATCCATTTTTTTTGCCAGCTGAATTTGAATTTGAAAAGTCATTTGAACAACACTGGCCTTTTCTATACCCAAGAAGGGTAAGACCTACAGACAGCTCACACTGCTGCCAAGAAGCCTTCCAGTCTGTTCTAGAGAGGAGCCACCCAAGGAGCAGAAGTAGGAGAATGAATTGCAGGCTAGGGCAGGATCTGCAAGCCACGGGCATTAATGTCACAGGGACAACTTCAGCAAGTCTTATAAACAGAGGTTCTCCTAAGCACACCAGACTTTTCCGTTTTTAATCGCTTGTATTTAAAGACAGGCATTGAGGTGGTTGGGGTTTTGTGCTTTGGGTTTTGGGAGTTTTTGGTAAAATATTAAAATTTGATTTTTTTTCTTATACAAATTTGACAATATAATTAAAATAGAGTCTGATCTATGCACTTTTATGAAAGGCATCTATAGAGCAAATGGAGGCCATAGGGATGCTATTTTGCATTGTAAATTTTTAGAACACGGAGCAGGCCTGCGCTACCTTACTTGGTATGCTGTTATAGGTATAATATTGTCTTGACAATGCAAGGTAGTATGAAACAGCCAACTTACTCCTTTTCAGTGCTGTGCGGGCCCCCACAGCCAGTGCACACCCTCTCTCCCAGCTGCTGTCTACTCACACAACCCCCAAATCATAGAAATGCATGATTCTATATGCCAGATTCTTTTATGACTTAGAAAAAACATACTATTAATCAAACACTAATTTCTAATTAATTTTCCAGTGCTATTTTGCTTAACAACGTTCAGACAACACACATAGGACTTTTGAAGGAAATGTTAAACTCAACTTCGGTGATTTTTATCAGTAATAATAATTAACACTAATGATGACAGTAGCCCTATTATAGCTGGTGTTTATAAAGCATTTACCATATGCAAAAATATATCCTAAGTGCTCTACATACATCAACTAATTGAATAGTACAACAACCGGCTGAGGTAGATAACTGTTGTTGTCTCTGTTTTACAAATGGGGAAACTGAGGCATGTGGCGATTAAATAATTTGCCCCAGGTCACACAGCTAGTAAGTAGCAGAGCTAGGATTTGAACCCATGTGATCTGACTGTCCAGAGTCCACGCTCTTTGCGACTAGAGTACATCCCCCTTCACAGGTACTCCCTGACACTAACTTAGTCCTATGATGGTTTCTTCCAATCCATAGATCTTTCCCTGCCCTCTTCCTGAGGCCGGAGACCTTCCCAGTTAGGTGTGCCGTGCTCCAGGCCGCCACGTGACAGCCGCTACACAGGCTTGCCCTCCTTTCTTTTATTCACGTGTTAACAGATTTTATTCAGCGGTTTCCCTGCTTCTGGAGGAGGATACCTTTGTCTCTCCCCTTTCCTCCCCTCCATTTGGCTTGACCTGGTCAAGTGGGGCTTTCTTGCTTTCCCATCCAGGTCTAAGGACAAACGGAGAAATCGCACAGAACTGCTGTCTATTCACAAGAAGTTGTGTAGAGCTTAAGGACGATCTCTTTCCAGTGAGCAACAAGTATTCAGTTTGGAATATTTCTTTGCTGAGATCTCAAGGTGTAATAACAACCAACCTCCACAAGCCAAATACCAGCAAAGCCAATGAGCAGACCTTATCTCCCTCGGACTCTCAAAACGTTATATTATTTTTTATGTTAACATTCAACACATCTGCTTTTTGGAGACAGTTCTATATATTTTAACACAGTATAGATTTGTGTAATTACCACCCCCATCAGGATCCAGAACATTTCCATCTTTCCCCAAAAATCCCTAGTGCTGGACCCCCACCCCAAGCCTTGACAGCCCCTGCTCTGTGCTCCTTCACTAGAGTTTTGGCTCTTGGATAGTGTCACATCAGTGCAATGATACAGTGTGTCACCTTCAGAGACCGACTTCTTCACTCGGCGTAGTGAGTGATCCCCCCCAAACCGCAGTATCAGTGGTTCCTTCCTGTTTATTACTCTGTGGATGCAGCGTATCCGCCCACCAGTCGAAGGACCTTTGAGTTGTTTCCGGTTTTTACCAACTATGAATAGAGCCCCTCTCAACTTTGACGTACAGGTTTTTATGAACGTGGGTGTTCATTTCTCTAGTAAGTACTTGGGGATTGCTAGGTCACAAGCCGTGAGTGTGTTTAACTTCATAAGAAAGTGCCAAGCTGCTTTCCCAAGTGAGCCTACCATCTTGTGTCCACCAGCAACCTAAGAGAGTTTCTGTGCCTTATACTCTGGCTGCACCTTGTTTTGTTGGTATTTTGTATTTTAGCCATTCTAGGAGCTGTGTAGTGATCGCTCATTGTGGTTTGAATTTGCATTGCTCCAATGGCCAGTGGCGCTGAGTGTCATTTTCACGTGCCTGTTGGGCGTTTGGTGAAATGTCTATTCAACTCTTTTGCCTGTTTTTAAATTGGAGTGTTTGTTTTCTCATTGCTGGGTTTTAAAAGTTGTTTATATGTCTTCATCCACAGGGAGGGACAGAAAAAAAAGACATACTCACCTGAAACAGTATGAATCCTCCATTAGGAGTATAGAGATTGATGTTTGTAGTTCTTGGAAGGTGAGGAGTGTGTAAAAAGTCATTTGCAAACTCGTACCTCAAGTTTGATTTCTTTAGAGAGATAGGTCTGTGATATATTTTTAAAGAGTTATACACTGTTTTCTTCATAAGATCTTAGCAGTTTTATACGTATGTGAATGCGTGATGAGTTCTCTGGGTTGTCGGGAACTCTCTCTCGGAAGTGCTGTAGACACACTTAAACAGTATTTCTGTGTACGAAACAATGATCTGTTACCTAGAACGTTGGCAGAACCTGAATTTAGGGGCATTGCAGATTTATATCCAGTAAGCAGAAATTACAAAATGGTAGATTTCAATTTCAAAGGCCATGATTATCTGAGTACTCATTATGCTTCCCTGTTTCCATGTTTTTGTTTCAAGTATTTCTGTTGCCTGAATGCCATTCTTCTTGCTTTTCCACGTAGGTGATTTTGCCCATCAAGGCCAACCCCCACTGGCTCCTGTTTTCCCGGATAGAATCAATATCCCCCTCTCTATGTTCACTTACCACTTTACATATTTCTCAATTATGTAACTTGTCAGATTGTCTTAGAAATTTGTGGACATGTGTCTTCTCTACTACACAGAGAGCTTTTGAAGGATAACTGTGTTAATCCAATCATCTTCATATCCCCAGCAACTAATTTGATGCATGCTTCATAAGAGATACCCACTTACCCATCTATTCATTCATTTACCAAATACTTATTGAGTTCCTAAGAGGTGTTGCAAAGTGGGAAGGTAGAGCAGTGGACTGGCAGAAAAAATTTCTGCTGTCGTGGAGGTTACATTTTATTGAAGTTTTCAGAGAACTGGCTTCTGATTTCATATATTTTCTTCATTGTTTGTCCATATTTTATCCCATTGATTTCATCTCCTTGTTATTTCCCTTCTTTCTTCTTGATTTTGTTTTAATTTGCTTATCTTTTTCTAGTTACTTAATGTGAAAGCTGAGAATCATTGAGAATTCTCTCCTTTCCTAATAAAGAGATTTTAAAGCTATTAATTTTCCTCAAAGACCAGCTTTGCTGCAACCCACACATTTTGATATGTTATATTTTCACTATCATTCAATTAAAAATATTTTCTAATTTCTCCTGTGATGTTGTCTTTGACTCAATGATTATTTAGAAGTGTGTTGTTCGGGGCGCCTGGGTGGCATAGTCAGTTGGGCACCCAACTCTTGATTTCAGCTCAGGTCATGATCCCAGGGTCGTGGGAGAGAGTCCTGTGTTGGGCTCTACACTCAGCAGGAGTCTGCCCCTCCCCTGCTCATGCTCATTCTGTCTCTCAAATAGGCAAATGAATGAATAAAATCTTTTTTAAAAAGAAGTGTGTTTAATTTATAAGTAGAAGGTGTTTTCCTGGTCCTCTTACTATTTTTTGATTTCTAATTTAATGCCACTGTGGTCAGAGAACATACTCTTTTAGACTTTAACTTCATCCAGGTCTGTTTTTTGGGTTGAGAACATGATGTGTCCTGGAAAATGTATGGTGTGCACTGCCATTGTTGAGTTAGCTTTCCATACATATCCAGGAAGTCGAAGTGGTTTATAATGCTGTTCAAACTTTCTACTTCTTAACTGATTTCTTAAATTAATTGTCCTATCAGTTGCTGAGAGAGGAGTGATAAAAACTTCAGGAATAGGGGCGCCTGGGTGGCACAGTTGTTAAGCATCTGCCTTCGGCTCAGGGCGTGATCCCAGCGTTATGGGATCGAGCCCCACATCAGGCTCCTCTGCTATGAGCCTGCTTCTTCCTCTCCCACTCCCCCTGCTTGTGTTCCCTCTCTCGCTGGCTGTCTCTATCTCTGTCAAATAAATAAATAAAATCTTTAAAAAAAAAAAAACTTCAGGAATAATTGTGGAATTGTCTATTTCCCACTTCAATTCTGTTTTTGCCTCATGTATTTTAAACCTCTATTGTTATGATTGTCTTGTCTTTCTGATAAATTGATCCTTTTTTCATTATGAAATGGGCCTCTTTATCTCTGGTAATACATATTATTTGGTATCTATTTTATCTGATTATTAATATTGGCACTCTAGCCTTCTTATGCTTAGTGTTTGCATGCTATGTCTTTTTCTCCATTCATTTATTTTTAACTTGTGTCTTTGTATTTAAAGTGTGTATCTTGTAGACAGCATATAGTTGGGTCTTGTTTTTTATTTTTCTGACATTCTTGGACTTTGAATTGATGTGTTAGTTTTTTTTTTTTAAGATTTATTCCTTTATTTTAGAGAGAGAGCAAGTGTGGGGGAGAGGGGAAGGGCAGGGGGAGAGAGAGAGAGAGAGAGAGAGAGAGAGAGGGAAAGAATATGAGAATCTCAAGCAGACTCCCCGCTGAGCAGGGAGCCTGACACAGGGCTCAATCCTAGGACCCTAAGATCACAACCTGAGCTGAAATCAAAAGTCAGACTCAACCAACTGAGCCACCTAATTGATGTGTTTAATGGAATTATTGCTTTAATGTAACATTTAATGTAGTTATTACTGTGTTAAGTTTACATTTATCATTTTCCTTTTTTTTTTCCTATTTGTTTACTTTCTGTTCCCCTCTCCCTCTTTTCCCCTCTTCTTTTGGATTATTTGAGTATAGAATTTCAATTTAATATTTCTGTTGGTTTTTTTTTTTTTAGCTACACTTATTTGCATTAGTCTCTAGTAGTTCCCTAGGGATTACAATATACATCTTTAACTTTTCATGGGTCCCTTATAGTCAATAATGTATAATATTAAACTTTTATGTAAAATATTAAAACCTTGTAGATCCATGTCTTCCCCATCCTTTGTGTTATGGTAGTTATGTGTATGACATGTGCACACCTTATGGATCCTGTCAGTGTCATAACTTCCATCTTCAACGGCTTAAAGGTTATAAGAACAGTAACAGGAAAACGCAAAAAGGAAAAAAAAGTCTTGAACTCACTCAGACATTTTATCACTTCCAGGGCTCTTCATTCTTTCCTGAGGGTCTGAGTTTTGATCTTACATAATCTCCCTTTACCCTGAAGAACTTCCTCTGGTACTTCGTGTAATGTTGGTCTGCTGGCAATGAATTCTTTCAGTTTCCATTTATTTTTATGTTTTTTCTTTGCCTTCGCTATTGGAGGATATTTTTGCTGGATATAGAATTCTGGATTGAATTTTCTTCATTCAGTACTTTATTTTTTTTTAAGATTTATTTATTTCAGACAGAGAGAGAGCACAAACGGGGGGGAGGGGCAGAGGGAGAAGCAGATTCCCTGCTGAGCAGGGAGCCCGATGTGGGATTCGATCCCAGGACTCTGACCCGCCGAAGGCAGATGCATCACCGACTGAACCACCCAGGCGCTCCACTCAGTACTTTAGAGATGTTCTGCTGTCTTCTAGTTTGCGTGGTCTTTCCGCACTATATCCTATGTCCGTTTGCCCTTGCTGCGTTCAGGATGTGCACGTCATCTGGTTTTCCGCAGTTCGATTGTGATGTACCTTGGGCGGGGCTTCTCTGTGTTTATTCTGCGTGGTGTTCGTCTAGCATTTTGTTGTTTTACATTTCTGTCTTTCATCAGATTGAGGATATGTGGGGCCTTTATGTGTTAGATATTTTTTTCTGCCTCATTCTCTTTCTTTTTATATTCCAATGTAGTGTATGTTGGACCGTTTGAGATCCTCTAACAAATCCCCAAGGGACTTGGCTAACTTCTTTTCTCAGTTCTTTTCTCTGTGTTCTTCACCCTGGAGACGTCCTCCACTCATCCTCAGGTTTACTGGTCTTTCCTCCATCACGTCCATGCCGCTGCATCCAGTCAGCGAATTGTCTGCTCCAGAAGTTGTATTTTTCAGTTCTAGAACTTCCATTTGGTTCATTTTTTATTGTTTCTGTTTCTCTGCCAATGCGTCCCACTTCTCCATTGAAATTTTCATTCATTGGAAATACCTCATTTTCCTTATCTGTTTGTTCCAATATTTTGTCATTTGGAGTTGAACTCAGTGTATTTTCTTTTCTCTTGAGACTGTGTTCCATTTCTTGATTCTTAGTACGTTGAGCAATTTTGGATTATATCCTGGACATCACAAATCTTAAGTTGTAGGGATTTTGTCTTCTCTTATTTTCCTCTGAGAAGTGTCCTTTCCCTTGTCTAGGTGGCTACGTTCCTTGGCTGGACTTGAACTGCAAACTGCTTCTTGGGCGTCTCCTCCAATCTGAGTTCCGCTCTTCTGCTGTTAGTGGTGGTACTTGAGTCTGTTCCGTGCTGGTGCAATTCCTGGGTCAGCCAGAGCTGAGATAGGCAGAATTTGGGAATCCCCCTCTGGCATCTTTCCTTCTGGAATTTCCCCACTCTCCTCGGTGTTCACAGTTTTTGGACTTCACTTCTTGGTTTTCTTTGGACAAAATGGCTACAGGGTTTCCCACATGTACGCTCACCCCTGCCGTGTACCACTTAGATCTGGCTAGAAGCCATGCAAAAGGGATTTACTTGTTTATTTTTCCAAGTGAGTGTGAACTCCCCACCAGAGTCTATACACCTGTGTCTCCCCTCCAGTACTTCCAGGTAGTTGTTTTTTTGTATAATTTCTAGGCTTACAATTGCCTTCTGTGGGCAGGAGGGGGTGGGTGCTGTCCATGAAGGGTTTGTCATACCTGGAAGCAGAAGCAAGTCCATGATGCTTACATTGTAGTTGGGAGATAGCAGATAAGCTAACAAGAGCACGGTAACATTATGGAAGGGAGAAATAAAGTTGAGGTGATCCAAGTACCAGCCTTAGGTTAGGTTGTTAGGAAGCATCTCTGAAGAGCTCTGGTTGAATTCACACCTAAAGAACAGAAGAATTTGGTCACGCAAAAAGCTCGTTGAGAAATGTTTTAAGTATGGGTGCCTGGGTGGCTCAGTCCTTTGAGCATCTGACTCTTGATTTTGGCTCAGGTCATGATCTCAGGGTCATGAGATTGAGCCCTGCATTAGGCTCCGTGCTGGGCATGGAGCCTGCTTAAGATTCTCTCTCTGCCTCTCCCTCAGCCACTCCCCTGCCTCTCTCTAAAAAAAAAAAAAAGAAAAAGAAAAAGAGATGTTTCAAGGAAAGGCAACAGCAGATCCCAAAGCTGTTAGGGCAGTTGTGAAAGGTCAGTGTGACCAAAGCACGGAGAGTGAAAGGAGGAGTTACATGAGATGAGTTTCCAAGGAAGGAGACTATGTGGGACCTGGGAGGCCTTGGTAAGGAATTGGCGATTAACGGCTCTGTACAAGAGACCAGGATTGCCATCGCTGTAAGGGGACACTTACCAAACCGATTTGACCACTCGTGTTACTTTGTCCGAGTACCCAGACCTTAGCAGGCATGACTGGTACATAGTGTAGTCTTGGTTTTTTTTGTTTTTAACGAAGTCAAAAATTTTATTTATATGATCTTAGATTCTGCGTTGCAGCTAACTTTTATAACATTACTATCTATCATGTTTTGACTGAATAATAAGATTATCCATAATTATCTGAAGAGGCTATTAAAATACTTCTTCCTTTTCCTATTGCGCGTCAGCATGAGGCCAAATTATCTTCGTATATTCCAACCAAAATAACATATCACAGCAGATTGAATGAAGAAACAAATCCAGTTTTCTAATAAGTCAGACATTAAAGAAAATTTTTAAATAATCAAAATGTCAGTCTTTTCACAAAACTATTTTTGTTTTTAAAAACACAGCAATTTTCCACAATAATGTGTTATCGAATGTCATGCTTTTGTTGCTTTTAAATAGGTCATGATTCAATATTTATAAAATGCCTGTCTTAATTTCCAATATCGTTGGTACTGATGGACTCATTCACACCATCAGAAGCTACTTGTGGTCCTCAGTAACTGACTAATATAAAGGAGTCCTGAGACCAAAACATTTGATAACTGCTATGTCAAAGCTATTTTACCTGCAAAAGATGATACATTAACTTTACCTACATAGTGAAATCATGCAAAAAGTTTTTTTTCTCACATTTTTATTTAAATTCTAGTTAGTTAACATATGGTGTATAATATTGGCTTCAGGAGATAGTGTAGTCGTATGATTATGTGACCACCCCGTCAGCTAGCATCAGTGGCACCAAAGCTAGAAGACCGTGCGGTGGATTTCTGCAGTGTGTGCGAAATTGAAGTGGGTGCACCCTAGCCGCCCCCCCCCCCCGGCCTCTGAGGTCTCTGACGTCATGGGAAAGAAAATATGTTGCCTTGTGTCTAGAATAATATAATAGCAATTAAAACCACAGCTAAGGGCACCTGGGTGGCTCAGTCGGTGAAGCGTCTGCCTTCGACTCAGGTCATAATCTCAGGGTCCTGGGTCCTGGGATCGAGCCCCACGTTGGGCTCCTTGCTCAGCAGGGAGTCTGCTTCTCCCTCTCCCTCTGACCTTCCCCACGACTCATGCTCTGTCTCTCTCCCTCTCTGTCTCAAATAAATAAATAAAATCTTAAAAAAAAACCCCACGCAGCTAAACAATGAAAAGCACAAGCAGAACGAAAAGACTGTAGTAGAATGAGGCACAGTCGTCATAGGTCGTAAAAGCTGTCCCATGTTTCTGCATAAGAGCTTTGCCTTCCATTGATAAATATTGTTATGTGTTAGCCACATGCACGCACATGGATGTTGGTCTGATCTCCCTGGGGGCACTAACGAGTCACTGGTTCCTCTCCTGTGGTTCAGATGACAGCGCTTCGGCGGCCAGCAGCATGGAGGTGACAGACCGCATTGCCTCCCTGGAGCAGCGCGTCCAGATGCAAGAGGATGACATCCAGCTGCTCAAGTCGGCGCTGGCGGACGTGGTTCGGCGGCTGAACATCACGGAGGAGCAGCAGGCTGTGCTGAACAGGAAAGGACCTACCAAAGGTGGGCATCTTAGATGCGCGGGCGGCAGACAACCTGGTCTGGCAGCAGGTGTTCGCCCCTAGCGCGTATGCGCATGCTTGAGCTTTGACACAGACCCGAGACTCAGAACACCAAGCAGCTGCTCTTGGCATTGCCAAAATCATCACACAAAGCAGGACAGGGTGTTTTTGGCTTCATGTTAGTGAGTTGTTCAGCCCAAGGGTGTACGTGAGTAGGTAACCAGTAAACGCTCAGAACCACCCACGGTGGATGGTCAGGAGCAATCGTGTATCAAGTTTAGGAGGGGGGACGTAGCTTGCAAGGCAGAACCTAGAACCGAAAAACCCCACGATCCTTTGGGCGCCCTGGAGGCTGTTCGCCCTAGAAACTTCTTGATAACTCTCCTGTCTTTCTTTATACTCAGCTTGTCTGCTACCGTTCAGTTCAGCACAGCCAACAGTTAATTATCCAATGTCTCGGCAAAGCTCGGAGCCAAGGCCTGGGGGCCCAGAGGGGGCCCTGAGGAGCCCAGAACCCGTACGTTCATCACTCACTGCCCCCGCCCCCCTTAGCTAGTAAGCTCCTCCTGGGCACAGCTGCCTGTTTCGAATTTCCTGCTCTGCTGTCCAGGAGAACGTAGCCTACTACAGAATTCAGTACCTAGTGGGTTTCTGGCAAATTTAAATCATCGTTTCATGTCCTTGTGGCGCCTATGTGTGAAACATAAAAAAAGCAATATTTGTGTTTGAAGTGACTTTGTAGTGACCCTCTTCCTAAAATTTGGAAGTGTGACGCCTCGTAAAAGCTTCTGTCCTGCTACTCATCGTCCCCCAATGTCTGTTCAACCCATATACATTGCTCGTCGTTTGCCAGGATTTCTGTTCCTCGTGGCTAACTTTAGAAAACAGAATTCATCTTGGCTGTTAAATTCCTTTGATTGAAACATTTGAGATCACACTGGCATGTAAATGTCCCTTTAAAATTAGCTTTTTTTTTTTTTTTGGTTGTTTGGATTTAACAAATTATTTCACAGTTACCATGTTTTTCTTGGAGTCAGGAGAGGGTACTGTCTTATGTTGCATATGTTACTTTTTTCTCAAGTGCTTGGCCACATTTTCACATATCCGCGGAAAGAAATCTATTTCTTTGTCCTTCTGGGTAATTATCACCAGCTCCATGTAAGAGATACATGCTGGGCAATGTCTACATATTTCTGTAATTTTTTTTATCTGAGTATAGTTGACACACAGTGTTACATTAATTTCGGGTGTAAAGCATAGTGATTTAATATCTCTGGATGCCGTGCTCACCATAATTGTAGCTGCCATCTGTTACCATATAACACTACCTCTTGAATAATCCTTTTATTTATTTATTTACAAGATTTTATTTATTTATTTGAGAGACAGAGCACAAGCGGTGGCGGGGGGGGTGCAGAGGGAGAGGGAGAAGCAGGCTCCCTGCTGAGCAGGGAGCCCAACAAGGGGCTGGATCAGGACCCCGAAATCAGGACCTGAGCTGAAGTCAGATGTTTAACCAACTGAGCCACCCAGGTATCCCTTGAATAATCCTTTTAAATCATGTTTTTTTTTTTTTCCTTCCTCCTAAGTTACAGAGTGATTAGGAAACTTTAAAAAGAAACCAGTTCATTTTAGATACTCTTGACCTGCTCAGCTTTCCAAAAATAAAACCGACGACTACTCTACCCTAAAGGGTCCATTCGAAGTTGTTACTTCATATAAAACGTCAGACTTCCAAAACTTCTGTTTTTAAAACAATTAGGGAAAAAATAATACAAGAGACCTGCCAAGGAGTTTTCTTCCCTTGATTAAGGGTGAGGTTTGCTTTTTATGAAACTTTGTCTAGGAGAATGATTTGTTTTCATAGTGACCTCTATTTCTCTATAATATTCTTTTCATAAGTAAAAGTAAATCAGAGCATAATAGCCAGGGGGTCACTCACCCCAAGAAGTAGAACAAAGATCATAAGAGAGCTGGTGAGTGGGGTGGCATCCCCAGGATACAATGGGCCACGGTTTCCCCCAAGCAGGTAATTACAGGACAGAGGAAGCAGAGGTGGGGAGGTGGAGGAGGGGGCCTGTCCGAAGCTCTGGGTCACTGCTTCCCTTCTGGGGAGGGTCGTGTGGGTGCGTGCGCACCTGTAGCTGGACAGCTATACTCAGTAGCCACAGCTCAGTTGGGGGATCTTTCAGACAAGGTGGATTGGAGGCAAACTTGTTTTGGTTGTAAAAGGCCACATTATTATTATTATCGCACTTTACAGTATTTTGGCCTGCCAGCCTCGTGCAGACTTGAAGAAGACGGGACACACGGCATTCCAATGGTTAAACATTAAGTGTTGTCAGCTTAGGGTTCATGTTTCGGGCTTGGGGTGCACATCTTTGCACTGTTTGCCCCGTGACAGGAATGGCTGTGCCACCACGAAACAGGCCACACTGGTGGGCAGTGAGCTTTCAAGGCGCTCAGCATGGTTCAGCTCAGAGAAAGTGCGCGGTGGGTGCCGTGGCTACGCCACAGTCACCCCTCGCTGGTAGACGGCAGGGTCCACACAGTCGCCCCAGTGTTGCCCGTGAGGCCGTCTATCATGATTCTAGGCCCTTTCCATGACAGACCTTCACTTATGTGAAGAAAGTTTTCGTGACCTCTCAGCTTTGACTTACTTTATTATTCTTTGCATGACTTCACTAGCATAACAATGAGGACTGCAGTCTCAGGATAATAATTCACTGACAGATCGCATTCATGGCTCCCCGAGACAGGGGGCAGATTGTGGCCAACCCTTCCGATGCTGGGCCTGTGGACGTAGGGTTTATACAGAGGGAGCGACGTCTCAGACCACTTTTCCTTGGCAACATTCTCCTGTCCCTGGGATTTTTAACAGTGCTACCGCCCTGGGTCTTAGGAGTTATTCAGTCTCTACCTAAGCTCCCCAAACTTTGTTCCTCTTGTTTTCTTTTGCCTTTGGTGTTTTGTTTAGGTATTAAGAACTGGTTGCCCTGTCATGCATCTTAGCTCGAGAGAACCTCAGCCTGCAAATTTGCTTTTGTTTATGTTAGATCGACTCTCAGGTGGGGAGATATGGCATTTTTTAGTTATGCTGAGCTTGGGTTACCATATAGTGGAGAAAAGAGAATCAAATAGTTTGTGAAGGCCCATATTTTAAAAATTCTTGGCGATATTAAAGCTTTTTCGGTGTTGTGGTTGGAGCGGGGGCAGTCCTCCCGGCTCCCTAGCAGAATGTGGTGAGAAGACCCTCTTATAGATTGCTGTTGTGAGTATAAGTACAGAAGAGCTTCAAGAATAAGAGTTCGCTGCCACATCATGCACTTTGGGGGATAAATGGATAGAAAGGAATGGAAGGAATGCAAGCTATAGGGGCATGGCTAGAAAACCCGCAGCCCTTCGTAGGCTTGAATACAGTGTTATCTTTAAAAAATGTCTGTGTTATTGGTAACAACAGGGAAAGTGCCCATGCATTGCATTAAGAGTCAAGAGCAAGATATGAAACTGTTTATATGGCATAATTCAAGTAAATAGACAAAATCTGTGCAAAAAGACGGGAAAGAGTTATACCAAGAGTTATCATTGATGGTGTTTTTTTTCCGAGTGATAGGATTGTGATTGCTTTTCTCTATACTTGTTAGTTGTTTTCTAAATATTCTTTGGTGTAATAAGCAAAAGAAACTTGTGTTTTTAAAAATGACTCCTTTCTGGGGCTCCTGGGTGGCTCAGTCAGTTAAGCGTCTGCCTTTGGCTCAGGTCATGATCCCGGGGTCCTGGGATTGAGTCCTGCATTGGGCTCCCTGCTCAGTGGGGAGTCTGCTTCTCCCTCTGCCCCTTCCCCTGCTTGTGTGCTCTCTCTCTCTCAGATAAATAAAGAAAATCTTTTAAACAACTCATTTAAAAAAATTAAAAAATGAAAATTACTCCTTTCTTACCCCTGAATCTGATCTTCACCACACTGAGAACAGCAGCAGGGCTCAGAGCACATGTCCGGAGGCTGGAGTTGGCTCACGTGTGTTCTCAGGAAGACAAGGAATCATGGTTTGGAGTTAAATTCATAATGGGCCCATTGTACACATGCATGGCTAATTTCCATTTCAGTGCAAGGGGAGTGCGATACGATTTTACTGTAAAATGTAGATTAAAATATAGTCATTGTCCCATGTATCTGGGGTTGTCTGCTTTGTTATGCATTAACTGGCAAGTAAGTTCTATTTATCATTTTATTTATTTTTTATTTTATTTTATTTTTTTAAAAGATTTTATTTATTTATTCGACAGAGATAGAGACAGCCAGCGAGAGAGGGAACACAAGCAGGGGGAGTGGGAGAGGAAGAAGCAGGCTCATGGCGGAGGAGCCTGAGGTGGGGCTCAATCCCATAACGCCGGGATCACGCCCTGAGCCGAAGGCAGACGCTTAACCACTGTGCCACCCAGGCGCCCCCTATTTATCATTTTAAATTTTGCTTGTGTGTTCAGACCGTAATTCGGCAGTTTGCCTTTTGTAAACTTTAATATACCTTTTACAGACTTTTTTATTGGTTCTATTCAGAGCCCCATTAATTAACAGATCAGAGAATTACTAAATACAACCGAACTTTCTGGTCGAGATGCTCATATGAACGTAGGTCCTGCTGTTCTGGGACATCAAAACCTCCCAGTGTCAGGACTTAGCCTCCGAGAGCGCTGTTGAAAGCAGACTACGGATCACCTTTCAGTAGTCTCTGCTACGTTGACGCTTCCTCCTGATACTCAGAATGAGACTCGTAGCTACATTTATTGATCGGCTGGGTGCTGGACATTGCAATAGATATTTTGGATATGTGAGCCCATTTCCCCTCTCCGTGGTTCTTCGAAGTAGGTGCTGTCATGCCCATTTTACAGATGAGAAAACAGCCTCTAGGAGGTTGGATAATTTACCCCAGGTTACACAAATCTGGCACTGGCCCCAGGGGCTGGCTGGACTGCCTTCTTTCCACCATCTATGTTGCTTTGCTTCGCATTTTTATTTAAATTCACATTATTCAAATCAAACCAAATATTTAGGGAATGAATAACCGAAGGACTTGAAATGCAGGCTCTCTTCTCAAGGTTTAACTTGATTTGCAAAGTGTCCCAAATAGCATAGATCATATCTGGCACATGATTGTGTGAAATATGTATGATCCCTTCACAAATTTTATTAGAGAGGGACAACGAACAAATTAAAATTTGAAGCTCTCCGCAATGAATGAAATTAACAAGTAATTAGTTCTTGATGCTGGTTACCTGCAGTTAGCAGTTTGTGTCCCCCTCTCCTACACCGTGCTTTCTCCTCGTCTTTTGCCTTACAGGTGGCTCTATTACAGAAAATAACTTTTGGGTTTTCTTTAAGACAGAACACACTGTCATCTCTCTCATTTTTCCCATTAATTGTCCTCCCCGGTTTAGACAGTCATTGTTTAATGAATTATGGAGAAGGTTTAGTAGATATATTCCATTTCCCAGAGACTAAGAAGGATTGTACTCAAAATTGATATTATGGTGGGCCTCCTGGGTGGCTCATTTGGTTAAGCATTCGACTCTTGATTGGCTCAGGTCATGATCTCGGGGTCATGAGATCGAGCCCCATATCAGGCTCTGCGTGGAATCTGCTTGAGATTTTCTCTCCCTTTCCCTCTGCCCCTCCCCCCTGTTCTCTCTCTCTCTCTCTCTAAAATAAATAAATAAAATCTTAAAAAAATAAAAAGCTTCATATTATGAAATGTTCAAATGTATATAAAAGTAGAAAGAAAAATACCTTTTATTTTTTACCTGGCTTCATTATTTATCAACGTGTTGCCAGTTTTATTTATTATCCCCCCGTGACTTACTTCCCTCACCCCATTAGGATTATTTTAAGGCAAATCCAAGACATTGTATCATTTTATCTATAAATATGTCCGTATATATTCTTAAAATATAAGGATTCTCTTTTTTAAAAATCCATAATACCCTTATCACAAATTTATTATTACAAAATAATTCCTTAATATCAAGTAGCATTCAGATTTTTCCAGTTTTCTAATGAACGACTATTTTATAGCAGCCTAGTGAGATGCAATCCACAGAACATGAAAGTCACCCTTTTAAACTGAACAATTCATTGGTTTTTGTACGTTCACAGAGTTGTACAGCCATCCCCACTCTCTAATTTCAAAACATTGTCATCGCCCCAAAAGATACCCCCTTCCACCCCCCCGCCCCTGCTCTCTAGCAACCATCAGTCCACGGTCTCCACAGATGTGGCGTTGTGGACATTTCGTGTAAAAGGAATCATGGGGTATGTGGTCTTTGGCCGCCGTCTTCTCTCACTTAGCAAGTCTTCAGGGTGCATCCGTGTCCCGCAAGTGTCAGTAGTTTATTCCCTCTGATCCAGTCCCTCACTCCGTCTGACGGCTGGATCAACTCTGGTGCTTGGAGACGCAACATACTGCTTATCCGTTCACCAGCTGATGCTAATACATGACTTTTCGTAATCGGTTCATTAATGTCTTTTTTTTTTTTTTAAAGATTTTATTTATTTATTTGACAGAGAGAGAGACAGCTAGCGAGAGAGGGAACACAAGCAGGAGGAGTGGGAGAGGAAGAAGCAGGCTCATAGCGGAGGAGCCTGATGTGGGGCTCGATCCCATAACGCCGGGATCACGCCCTGAGCCGAAGGCAGACGCTTAACCGCTGTGCCACCCAGGCGCCCCCATTAATGTCTTTTTTGTCCATACATATTTCCATTATATTGACTATTCAGCCTTACAGGATTCTTACATTACCAGACCTGGGCCCGGGAATCCAAATAACCCATGATACCGGGGAGAGCCCCATCTACCCACCAACACTATATTAAAACTTGATTCATGTGTAGACTGATCATTTTAAAACCTTTTTAAAATCATATAAGAAAAGGAGCGCCTGGGTGGCTCAGTCAGTTAAGCATCTGCCTTCGACCCAGGTCATGATCTCAGGGTCCTGGGATCGAGCCCATATCGGGCTCCCTGCTCAGTGGGGAGCCTGCTTTTCCCTCGGCCCCTCACCCCCCACTTGTGCTCTCTCTCTCTCAAATAAATAAATAAAATCTTTAAAAAAAAATCACATGAAAAGAGTTAAGATTTTAAATCTGCTGAAAGTCCTCAGGCTTCTGGCACAGCAGGTAAAACTGTTCTGTGCTCGCTCTTTTCTCCCCGGTGTGGCGAGATCTTCCTTCCTCCTCTTGCAGCGCCCCCCGTGGTGAGGCTGCCCCACAGGCTACTCCACCAGTCCCTGTGGTGGTCTTTTATCTTACAGGTAATGCTGCGGTGGTTGACCTTGTGCGTGTGGCATTTTGCATTGTTGCCAGTAAGTCCTTAGGACAGATCGCTAGAAGCGGGATTGCCTGTCAGAGGATGAGAGCGCGAGTGACTGTGCCGGGTGTCAGGATCTTCCACAGGACTTAAGTAATTACCCGCCTTGTCTCACAGCGTAGCACACACGGTTTGCCTCCTCCAGTTCCAAATGTGGACATTTCGTAAATTCTGAAATGGATCATTAGGGGGTCTTGAGCTCAGGGTCATAAGTTCAAACTCCATGTTGGGGTCCACACTGAGGGTGAAGCCTACTTAAAAATAAATAAATAAAAATAAATGAAGCCTATACATAGATTCCTTCCAGTTTGGGGAGCCTGGGTGGCTCAGTGGGTTAAGCATCCAACTCTTGATCTCGGCTCAGGTCATGATCTCATGGGTCGTGAGATGGAGCCCCATGGTGGGCTCTGCGCTGGGCATGGAGTCTGCTTGGGATTCTCTCTCTCTGTCTGTCTTCCTCTCTCTAAAAAAATAGATAAATAAAATAAATGGATAATTAGGAATTCTAGATTCATAATGGCCAGATATGCTAAAATTAAACTTTGAATTTCTACACATAACCACGTACATAGTCACACTTTGCATAATTAAATTTATTTTTAAACCTAATGGGGTATTTTCCTTATCAAATATTGCACATTGAGTTATTACTACAATGAGACTGAAAGGGTTTCTTGGTCCTTAGGTTGTAACATCTCATAATAATAAGCGTTGATAGGTTCGACTAGCTATACTCGAATTTCTGTATTTATATCAGCTACGGTTTTGAAAATATGTCATCACAGGTAGTAGTTCTTGAAGTCTGGATATTCCAATCCGACCACCTAGAAAGATTGGAGAAAAATTATTTCAGGTTTCATCGTGAATGTTTTAGACCTGAGATTGCAAACACCTTTTCAGAGCCAGAGGTTTTCAGTTACCATGCTGTGGAGTCATTTTGCAGGAAATTTAACTCCTGGCAGTTTATCGAGGACCTTCTGTGAAAGAGTATGCCAAGTAACTGCTGGCCATCAGTGCTGCACGTGTGGCTGGCCCAAGGGCCTGGCCTCTTCAGCCTCGTGGCTCAGTCCCTGGTGGACTGTCGGGTCTGTCTACTAACTGACTCAGTGTGGCGAAGTCATAGAAACTCAGAACACTCTTCCCACATGAATTAGGATCAGATTTCAGGGTGGGAAGAGACATCCTTAGAACGCATTTGGATTCGAAATGGGGCCTAAGGTCACGCTGCCAGCTGGGGACACACTGGGCCTAGTGCTCTGCCCTCACGGCCAGACCTGAGGTCCTGCCCCTGCCTACACCCCCCTGCCTCCCTCACTTTGCCAGGCATCTTCCTCTGCCCATCCCTGGGTGTGCTGGGTGCGGCCGAGGGCACTCGTGGGTCTGATTCCGCCGTAGGTGCCTCTGACCATAAGTGACACACTATGCTAACTCTTCTCACATCGCGTTCCGGGGGCTCGATTGCACCCAGATGTCCAAAAGCGTTTCATCATCTGGATGTAGCCATAGGATAAGAGCCCCCACTTCTCGTGGGCCTGCTGCGTCCCGGACACGCTGCTGACAGCTCGTGTTCCTCATTCCCGATCTTCGTGGCAGCCCTGCAGGCTGGGCGCTGTTCCCCGTATTTCACAAAGAATCTGGGGCTTGGAAAGGTAGTGACTTCTCCGAGGCCCTGTAAGTAAGCCGAACTGAGAGTGAGCCAGTCCCGTCTGACCCCCTCAATCCTCTCTGCTTCTCAGTTTCCCTTGAGATTTGAGATTCCAGCCATCCTGATACCGCTCCAATGAACGCGTTCTAAATACACACCATTTATCATTCATTCTCCTTTTATTTGAGAAATTCTTCTTTCGTGCCATGTGTCTATGTTTTGCCCCTAGGAACAATTAAAATGTTATTTTAAAAATCCCTTTTATGAACCAGAAGAATGTCTCATATCTTAGTGTCATGTGGAGGCAAAGGAGTCATTTATCTTCGCACCTGATGAGCGGGAAATTGTGTTTGAACCTTTCCCTGTGCTATTTCTCGTCCACGGTTTTAAAGATCGCTTGTCTGAAAATGACTCATTGTAGCCGCCCGCTCCCGTGTCCTCCCGTCTCCCGTCCTCCGATCCAGGCTGCTGCTTGTTCACACCGGACATCAGGAGGCATTCTTTTCTTCCAGAACTTTCCCTTTATAGCGGCCGCCTTTCGCCCTTGAGTGGCTGATCCCATCTAGATGTGGAAACACGGAAGGAACCTGCCGGGGGGTCGTGTGCACGATGGGCGCTTAGTTAAAGGCGTATTGGTGGCAGCGGTGTGCTGTTGGCGGAGTCAGTGGTGACAAAAACCAGGGGATGTTACCCAGACAGGTGTAGCACTAACGGGATCTCTCCACCTTCCCCGTCCCTCCGAGGGCGCTCACCGTGCCCCCGCCGCATCCTCTGTTTTTCTTTCATGATTTCTCGTCAGAACTTTGAGGATTCTGTTTGCTTCCGACGATGCTGTGTCACAGCTTGACGTACAGATCTGTCAGCCTGGGAGAGCCCGCCGCACGCCGCTGAGCTTTTCACGGGCTCGGCCACCCTCGTTCCCCTTTTGGGAGAAGGACAGAACTAGGTTATTACGAGACTGAACTTTGACATTATGAGTCAAGAAAAAAATAAAAATTTCATAATGACTCAGAAATGGGGACATGACGCCTTCTCTGGGAAGCAGGGCTTTTGTTCTTGAAATTCAGTGCAGTGTGACCCACAAACCCGTGTGGAACACCTTCTGTGGAGGGATGCCACCTTCAAGGAGCCCTCCGTCGATGCAGTGGGCAGGCGAATAAACAGACGCTTGCCATGCTGTGTTCTGGGGACGGCAGCACAGGCCTGGGCTGCGGGAGCAGGGAGGAGGCTCACCCAGCCTGGTTTGGTGGCAAGCGTGGGGGGAGGGGTGGGGCGGTCCTGGGCCAGGGGCCCCAGAGGAGCAGAGCGCCAGACATCCTCCTTGAGCCCCTCTGGGTCCCCTCGTCCAGCCAGCTCTCCCTGCAGGCTGACCTGTGGGGGCCGCACCAGCAGGCCCTTGCCCTCCACCTCCCAATCAGGGTTTGGGCATTGGGAACCCTAGCTGGGGATTGGAAGGGGGGCAGAGGAGGAGGCCAGAGTATTTACTTCCTTGGCTCTTTTCTCATGGGGTCCTTCGGGTTGGCTCTGTCCCTCCCCTGCGTGTTGCTGCTGCTCCCAGAGCAGTTTCTCTCCCTCTGGGTTCAGGTAGCTGCTCCTTCCCTCGGTCCGTGGGACCTGGGAGGGATGATGGCTTCTCTGCTGTCAGCTCGAGGGATAGGGCAGTCCTCCCGGGCTGATGGACAGGATGGAGAGAGCTAGGTGACACCCCTCCCGGCACAGGTGTCTGCCGCCCACTGTTACTCTGGAAAGTGAGATTAGCCCAGCTGGGACAGCAATATATAAGCAAGGGCTAAATTGTAAGGTACAAACTGGCATGGGGTAGGAGCTCAGAGAGGGCAGGAATGCCAAGGAGGGGACAGTGGCATAGCCTGTGGGTCTTAAACTGTGGTCCCCAGAGCAATGGCAGCATGACCTGAGAGCTTGTTAGAAAAGCAAATTCTTGGGCTGCCCCCCAGACCCAGCATTGGAAATGGGCTGGAGCCCGGCGGTCCGTCTTGTAACACGCACTCCGGGTGAGTCTTACACACTCAGGTTTGCGAGCGCGACAGAAGCAAAGCTAAGGAGTGGCATCGTTTCTCTTGTTGGTTTGTTGGGGGGGCGCACTGAAGAGTCTGGATGCATAGTGGGAGAAATAAAGTCATACAGACAGAATGAGAGCAGCTTGTAGCGGTTATGAAAGACCAGATCCTGACAGGCCAGGTGGCAGGGAGGTGTGCTAACCCAGGGGTCGGGACCGGGTCCTCTCTCCTTTCTGGGCTGGTCGTGAAGTAGGAGCCCCCCCCCCCATGTGCAGGTCCCAGTAGGACGAGACAGCACCCTTCCAGTTGTCCCATTCTGCTCGACAGTGAGCGTGTGTGGCTGCCCTTCCATTTTGTGTCGGTCCTGGCGACCGTAACACAGTGTGGTGGCTCCTGGGTGCTGTCGGAGATGGTGGCGAGGGACGTCAAGGTGAGGGTCACGGGGAGATGAGCCTGGAGAGGGCTGACCAGACGTGCAGGAGACGCACCATCAGGGCTAGGAGTCATGCTTCAGGGACAGGCTGGACAGGCAGGAGCGGCAGGAATGGAAGGGACAGCCAGGTGGACATATGCGTCATTCTCACCTCCAGGCCGCTGTGACCAACGACCTCAAACTGGGGGGGCCTGGAAACAATAGACTTAGACTCACACCACTGGAGGCTGGCAGTCCGAGACCAGTATCACCGGACTGAAGTGAAGGTATGGGCAGGGTCGGTTCCTGCCGGAGGCTCTAAGAGAGACTGTTCCAGGCCTCTCTCCCAGCTTCCGTGGCGGCCGGCCATCCTTGGCATTCCCTGGCTTCTAGATGCTTCAGTCCCAGCTCTGCACCTGGCGTCACCTGGCCTCCTCTTCCGGGGCCTCTGTGTCTCTTCTCTGCTCCTCACAAGGACACCATCACTGGGTTCAGGGCCCACCCCAATACTGTATGACCTCATCTTAACTAATTACATCGACAAAGACCTTATTTCCAAATAAGGTCACATCCGAGGTTCTGGGTGGATGGGAACGTTGAGGGTCCATGTATTTAAAAAAAAAAACCAGAATGGGAACAGAAATGGTGGATGAAGCCGAGAGAGAAGGTAGAGCAGTGACAGTGACGGGGACGATGCCTGTCCTCCTGTGGGGAGAAGGGTCCCGTCCTGTGGGCGTGGCATGGCAGACTTGCGCAAGAGAAGATGTGGAGTCCCGGTTCCGGAACCGCGGTGCCTCGCTGAGCAATGCTGGCTCCCGCCACGCTGGGCCCTGGGGCGGGCAGGTGCTGAGGAGGCGAGGAGAGAGCATGGAGGGTGGCGGAGGGTGTGGTGCTCTGGCCGGGGCGCTACCTGTGCCCTCTGCCGTTTACTGTCATGTTTGAAGAAAGAAGGAAGCCTGACCCCCTGCCTTAGGGACCGAAAAGTTTTGGTGTGTTAAAAACTTGGCTTTCTATGCAGTCCCGTCATTGTTTTTAAGAACCTCAGTCAAGGCAGGTTTAATTCTTGATGCACAAAATACATTCCACTAGCATTTCAAATTTGACTTCAGAATAGTGTTAGATTTACAGAAAAGTTGCAAGGATGGTACAGACAGTTGCCATCTACCCGGCACCCGGTTTCACCTCCATTAGCATTTTACATCAGTACCCCACAGTGATGATACTTTATTTTTTATCCTATCCTTAAAAAAAAAAAGATTTATTTATTTGAGAGACAGCTCATGGCGGGGAGGGGCAGAGGGAGAGGGAGAGAGAGTCCCAAGCAGACTCCACGCTGAGCGCAGAGCCTGATGCAGGGCTTGGTCTCAGGACCCTGAGATCATGACCTGAGCCAAAACCAAGAGTCACACGCTTAACCTACTGCACCACCCAGGTGCCCCAGTGATACAGTTTTTTATTACTTAGAAGCACACTGTACTTGGATTTCCTTAGTTGATCCCTAACATCCTTTATTTGTTGCTCCAGGACCCCCCCCCCCCCCGATTACGTTTGGTCATCATGTCTCCTGGGGCTTCTCTAGACTGATGGTTTCTCAGATTTTCCTTCTTTCTGATGATCTGGACGGTTTTGAGGGGCCCTGGTCAGATCGTTCATTATCTCTCGACTTGGGTCTGTCCAGTAGGTCCTGGGTTTTAGGGAGGAGCACTGCAGAGGTAACGTGCATCGCCATCACATCCTGTCCAGGGTACGTGCTGTCGACGTGACTCATCCCTGTGACGCTGGCCCAGGTAGAGTTCACCAGGTCTGTCCGCAGTGAAGTGACTCCCCGCCCCCGGCCACAGCGGGTTGTGCGGAAGGCCAACACTGTGCCCCCGCACTTACGGAAGAGAGGACGGTGCTCACCTCCTTGAGGATAAAGCATCTACATACATGATCTGGAATTCTGCGCTGGAGAAATTGTCTTTCCTCGCCCGTTTAATCATTTCCTCAATTATTCCATCAGTATGGGCTCCTGATATTTACTTTATACTTTGGGCTATAACCCAGAGCTACTGTCTATATTTTGTTGCTGAAACTGTGGCAGCTCTGGCTCCTGGGGGAGCTCTTCCAGTTGGCTCCTGGGTCCCTTTGACTTGGCCCCATCTGTACAGGGTTTGGGGTTCTGTTACTGCTTTTGAGCACTTCCTTACTCTCTGGCTCTACAGGATACTCCAGGCTCATGTTGTACGCGCCCTGCCCCAGCCCCAGATTCGCGCATTTCCCCACAGAGCCCTGGTTCTTTGTTGCTGAGGAATCGTGTTAGAAACCAGGGTTTGGGTGCCCGGTGTCCTTGCTTTCAGTACTCTCAGCACGCCGAGCTAAGGAATGTGTTTATACTGGGGCGCCTGGCTGACTCAGTCAGTTAAGCGTCCGACTCTTGGTTTCAGCTAAGGTCACGATCTTGTGGGTTGTGGGATCGAGCCCCATGTCAGGCTCCATGCTCAGTGGGGAATCTGCTTGAAGATTCTCTCCTTCTGTCCTTCCCCCCACTCGTATGTTCACTCTCTCTCTCTCTCAAATAAGTAAATCTTAAAAAAAAAAAAAAAGTGTGTTTATAACTAACCCATGTTTACGTACATAGGTATAATTTTCTCTGTAGCTCTATCAGGCTAAACATGGCTTCATACTGAGGTCTCCTACCCCCTGGCTCATTCAGCACCATCCCTCTTGCTGGTCTGTAGCCTCCCTCTGCAACAATGAGAAGCCTAGTTCCCACCATCCTCCTTGCCATTCCTTAATTGTTCACTGCTAGGGCTCATGACGGTGGTTTCAGAGGTGTTGACCATGCCCCGTGGGAAACAACGTGCTTAGATGGGCTCCTCTGTAGGCTTAGTCTCTCCCCGTTTCCACGACACCTTCCTGTCCGCCCCCTTGCATGAGGTTATAGCACATACTTGTAGTATGGTTTGATTCTTTTATCTGTCATGGGTTTCCCCATCCCCTAACTGATTTTTATCTGCATACATTAAAGTTCGCTCTTTGTGCTGTAAGAGTCTGGAGGTTTTGACGCATGCATGGTGTCACATAGCCACCATACAACATCATACAGCGTCATACAGCATCATTTTACCACCCAGAAATGCTCTTGCGCCTTACCTGGTCAGCCCCCCACCTCCACCTGGCCGGCCTCTGACAACCACTGGTCTGTTTTTTGTCTCTGAGTTTTGCCTTTTATGGAATATCATATAAATGGAATCATACAGAAAGTAGCCTTTCAGCCTGGCTGCTTTCACTGAGCAGCGTGGATCTAAGACTCGTCCCTGTCCTTGGACTGCTTCGTTGATTTTTTTTTCTTTTTTTTTGCTGAGTCATATTCCATTGTCTGCATGGACCACACTTGGTTTAGCCACTCACCAATTGAAGGACATCGTGGTTGCTTCCAGTTTTTGACAATTATGGATAAAACTGCTATAAATATTAAATGCAGGTTTTATATAGACAGAAGTGTTCCAATCAGCTGAGTAAATACCTAACGTCCCGCGATGACTGGATCCTACCGTGAGACTGTATCGAGCAACCGCTGAACTGCCTTCCAAAGCGGCCGCACCACTTGCATTCTCACCAGCGATGAATGAGAGCCCCTGTTGCGCTGGTCCTGGCCAGCAGTTGCTATTTGTGTTTGTTTTTTGGATTTTAGCCACCCTAATAGGTGTATAGAGATATCTCATTATTGTTTTAATTTGCATTTCCCTAATGACAAAAGATGTTGAGCATCTTTTCATATGCTTATTTGCCATCTGTAGATCTTCTTTGGTGAAGTGTCTGTTCAGATCTTTTGCCCATTTTTTTTAATTGGGCTGCTTGTGTTCTGACTGAGGAGTTTTAAGCATTCTTTTTTATATTCTGTATACAAGTCCTTTATCAGATACGTGAGTTGCAAATATCTTCTCCCCGTTCGTGGCTGGTCTTTTCATCCTTGTAACAATGTCTTTCACGGAGCAAACATTTTTATAATTCTGATGAAGTCCAAGCACTCATTTTTTTCTTTCATGGATTGTGCTTTTGGTGATGTATACAAAACGTCACCAAAACCAAGGTCACATGGGGTTTTCTCCTGTGTTTTCACCTAGAAGTTTGATAGTTTTGCATTTTACGCTCGGGTCTTTGGTCCATTTCGAGTTCGTGTCTGCGGAAGGGGGTAGATTTTGTCTAGGTTCATTGTTCCAGCGCCCTTTGTTGAAAATCTCCGCTGAATTCTCTTGGCACCTTTGTCAGTCCTGCCAGCATTTTGAAATTGATGTCCTTTGCCATCCTACCAGTCGTAAGTTCTGTAAAAAGTTACCTTGACAGAGGGGAAAGCTCTGATTGCGTTTTCTATTTGTCTCACAGCAAGACCACTGGTGCAGACCTTGCCTTTAAGGACCACTGTCAACAACGGCACTGTTTTACCAAAGAAACCTAGTGGCTCTCTACCGTCCCCCTCGGGGGCCAGGAAAGAAACTGCTGTGCCCGCCGCAACCAAAAGGTAGGTACAGAGTGTCTTCATCCAACTCGAAAAGGAGTTCCATCTCAGATTTAAAATAAATATTGCCTTTTTATGTGACATCTCTTAATTTCTTGTCTGAATTAAAACTCATAAAAGTACAATATTTGGTGTGTTGCCGTATCGGGACCCATATAAATTTATTGTTCTGCTTTTTTTAGACTTAATCTTACTGTCTTTGAAGTCTCATTGACTAACACCACGATGTGCCATTTCGTATTTTCGCCTGAGGTTCTCTTAAAAACACAAATGGGAGTGTAAACTGTGTAAAGATGAATATGCTCAAAAAAAAAAGAAAGAATGAAGGGGCACCTGGGTGGCTCAGTCTCTGAAGCATCTGCCTTTGGCTCAGGTCATTATCCCAGGGTCCTGGGATCGAGCCCTGCGTTGGGCTCCCTGGCGAGCCTGCTTCTGCCTGCTGCTCCTGTTCTCTCTTTCTCTCTCACACACACACATTCTCTCTCAAATAAATTTTTAAAATCTTCAAAAAAAAAAAAAAGATAAAAGAATATGCTCTTCCCAACTTTATACGTGGCATAGAGCAAAATTCAGATTATCATACCAACCTTAACTTTTTATCTATAAAATTTGGATAAGCTCATACGTTTAAGTAGTGCCTAACGGGGAGGTTCTGGATATTGATATTGTCTGTCCGAGCATAGTTTGCTCTTAACATTTCTATAATTTTGTGATTATCATATTAAAATTTCATATCTTATATGCCAGGCCACTTGTCTATGTTTTCAGGCACTAGAAAATTAAATACCTGATGATAATAGAGTCTAGAAAACCTTAAAGAAATTCTTGTGCAGTGCTAGCCCCCCGACTTGTTACGAGCCCACCGTAGAAGCTTTTAGAGCTCATTACGATGCTAGCTGCCTACCAGGTGCCGGGTCAGGGACCGTGAGCGTGCTCTAGGGCATGCTGGGGCCGCCCGTGGGTCCTCAGGTGTAGATCAGAAGCTGGGCTGTGACTTGGAGGAAAACGTAGCGACCCCATCTTCGCCTCCAAATGTATAGTGTTTGTCCTCTCCCGCAACAAGCGAATTTTCATTGTGTTTTTATCGGAGTTTCATGGACTTATTGTTTGTGAATTTTAAGAAAATTGATTTTGCAGGGCTTTTTAAAACAAAAAATAACATTCTTAGCTTCATGTCGTATCTGTTTAATACTTGCTTGAATCCTTTATTTCTAATCGACATGAAGTGACCTGCCTTCTAAATGACGGCAGTAGATATGGACTTTTTTTTTCGTCCAGGTGTCGAAGATTGCCAAGGTTGACTTCACTTTAGGATTCGGGTTGCCATCTGTTATAAAACACATGACATTATATCATCTCAACCATTTCTAAGCGTACAATTCAGTAGTGTTAAGTACCGTTGCACATCGTACCACAGCAGATCTCAAGAACTTTTTCATCCTTTTTTTTCTGTTTCTTTTTAAAATTATTTACTTACTTACTTAAATTTTGATTCCGACACAGTTAACATACAGCGTTGTATTAGTTTCGGGTGTACAATGTAGCGATTCAACACTTGCATACACCCCCCGGTGCTCATCAGGACGAGTGCCCTCCTTCATCCCCAGCCCCCACTTCCCCCGTCCCCCACCCACCTCCCCTCTGCTGACCATCAGTTCGAAGAACTTTATCATCTTGCAAAACTGAATCTCTATACCCATTAAACAGTAATTCCCACGCCCAGCCCTTGGCAGTCACCTTTCTACATTCTGTTTCTGTGATTTTGACTACTTTGGATACTACATATGCATGGAATCAGACAGTATTTGTTTGTCCCTTTGTGACGGAGTCATTTCACTTAGCAACATACCCTTCAGATTCATCCATATTGTAGCATATCACAGGATTTCCTTCTTTATTAAGGCTGCGTAACACACACACACACACACACCCCACCTCTTCTTTATCCAGTCAACCGTTGATGAACACTTGACTTCTTTCCACCTCTTGGCTAATATAAATGATGCTACGATGGACGTGGATTTGCAAATAGCTCTTCAAAATCATGCTTTTAATTCTTTTGGATATGTACCCAGAAGTGGGATTGCTGAGTCATAAGGTAATCCTATTTTTAATGTTTTGAGGAGCCACCATACTGTTTTCCCGAATGGCTACACCATTTTACATACCCACCAATGATGCACAAAGGTTCTAATTTCTTCTCATCCTTGCCAAAAACTTGTTATTTTCTGTTCTTTTGCTAGTGACCATCCTAATGGATATGAGGTGTTATCTCATTGTGGTTTTGATCGGCATTTCTCATAAGTGATAATGAGCATCTTTTTTTTTTTTTGAAGTAATCTCTACGTCCAATATGGGGCTTGAACTCATGACCCATGAGATCAAGAGTCACGTACTCTACTGACTGAAGCAGCCAGGTACCCAGATATTGAGCATTTTGTTATATGCTTTTGGGCCATTTGTGTATCTTCTTTGGAGAAATGTCTGTTTAAGCCCTTGGCCCATTTTTAAATCAAATTATTCATTTTTCTGTTATTGTTCCTGAACTGTAGAATTTCCTTACATATTCTGGCTATGGACCCCTTATTAGATATATGATTCGCAAGTATTTCCTCCCATTACATAGGTTGTCTTTTTACTGTATTGATTGTTTCCTTGATGCACAGAAGTTTTTAAGTGTGATGCAGTCCCAAGTGTCTATTTTTGCTTCTGCTGTCACATCCAAGAAATCATTGACAAATACAATGTCCCAAAGCTTTCCCCCTCCATTTTCTTCTGGGAGTTTTATGGTTTTAGGTCGTACATTTAGGTCTTCAATCCCTTTTGAGTTAATTTTTGTGTATTGTCTAAGGTAAGGGTCCAACTTCATTCTATTGCATGTGGATATGCAGTTTTCCCTCTGCCATTTGTTGAAAAGGACTGTCCTTTTCCCGCCATGTGCTCTTGGTTCCCTTGTTGAAAATCATTTGGCCACATACTCAAGGCTTTATTTCTGGGCTCTCTATTCTGTTCCATTGATCTGTATTTCTCTCTTTGTGCTAATAAAGATACCTTACCAACTTGATTACTGTTAACTTGTAGCATATTTTGAAGTCAGGAAGTTTGAGGCCTCCAACTTTGCTCTTCTTTTTCAAGGTTGTTTTGGCTATTTGGGGTCCCTCGAGATTCCTTTTAAATTTTAGGATATTTTTTTCCATTTCTGCAAAAAATACCATGTTGATAGGGGATGCACTGAATCTATAGATCATTTTGGGTAGTATAGACATCTTAACAATATTAGGTCTTCCAATCCATGAAAATGGGATGGGTTTCCACTTATTTATGTCTTCTTTGATTTCTTTTAGCAGTGTTTTATAGTTTTTTGTGTACAGGTCTTTCACTTCTTCAGTTAAATTTATTCCTGAGTATTTTATCCTTTTTGATTCTGCAGCAAATGGGATTTTTCCTTAATTTCCTTTTTTGTGTTAGTTGTTGTTAATGTATAGAATGCAACTGCTTTTTTGTATCCCATAACTTTGCTGAAATTATTTATTAGTTTTAAAGTGTGTGTGTGTGTGTGTGTGTGTAATCTTTAGGGCTTTCTACATGTAATAGCATGTCTTCGGCAAATAGAGATAACTTCACTTCTCTCTTTCTAATGGCAATACCTTTCATTTCGTTTTCTTATCTAATTGTGCTGGCTAGGATTTCTAGTACTGTATTGAACAGGAGTGGCGCAAGCGGATCTCCTTGCCTTGTTCCCGATCTTAGAGGAAAAGCTTTTAGTCTTTCACTGTGGCCTATGAGGTTAGCTGTGAGCTTTTCATATATGGCCTTTATTATGTTAAGGTAATTTCCTTCTATTTCTAATTTGTTGAGAGTTTTTAACATGAAAGAACGTTGAGTTTTGTCAAGTGCCTTGTCTGCATCTGTTAAGATAGTGACGTGCTGTTTGTCCTTCATCACGTTGATGTGGTGTCTTACGTGGATTTTCATATGTTGACCCATCCTTGCATTGCAGGTTAGGTCCCACCGGGCTATGGTGTAATGGTCCCCTCTTATGCATGGTCTCACTTTCTGCAGTTTCAGTTGCCCATGGTCAACCTCAGTCCCGAAGCACATGACCCTCCTGACATACCACCAGAAAGTCAACAGTAGCCTCACACTATGTCACAGTGCCTACCGCACTCATCTCACTTCATCCCAACACGTAGGCATTTTATCATGTCACATCATCACAAAAAGAAGAGTGAGTAGAGTATAATGAGATATTTTGAGAGACAGAGACTACAGTCACATAACTTTTATTACAGTATATTGTTATAATTGTTCTATTTTATTATTATTGTTGTAGATCTCTTACTATGCCTACTTTATAAATTAAACTTTATCATAGGTACGTGCTTATAGGAAAAAGCTGTGTAAATAGGGTACTATCCACAGTTTCGGGCATCCACTGGGGGTCTTAGAACATGTCCCCCGTGGATAAGGGGGGCTCCTGTTATCCTTTTAAGATGCTGTTGAATTCAGTTTGATAGTATTTTGTTGAGGATTTTTGCTTCAAGCGTCATCAGGGATATTGGTCTATAGTTTTTCTTGCTGTGTCTTTGTCTGGTTTTGGTATCAGAGTAACGCTGGCCTCATAGAATGAGATCGGGAGAATTCCCATCCACCCCTGACCCCCTTCAACTCTTTGAATGACTTTGAGGAGAATTGGTATTAATTCATCTTTCAATGTTTGGTAGGGTACTCCAGTGATGCCATCTGGCCCTGGGCTTCTCTTTGTTGGAAGAATTTTTTTATTACTGTTTCAATTTCCTTCTAGTTATCGGTCTGTTAGAGTTTTTATTTCTTCCTGATTCAGTCTTGGTAGGTTGTATGATTCGGGGAATTGATCCATTTCTTCTAGGTTATCCAGTTAGTTAGCATGTAAGTGCTCATACTGGTCTCATACAATTCTTTTTCCTTCTGGGACATCAGTTGTAATATCCCCTCTTTCGTTTCTAATTTTGGGTATTTGCATCTCTTTCTTTTTTCCTTAGTCTAGCTGAGGATTTGTCCATTTTGTTGATCTTTTTAAAAGAGATTTATAGTTTCACCGATTTTTTTCTTTTTTCTATTCTGTTTTGTTTATCTTTGCTCTGATCTTTATTAAGTCCTTACTTTTACTAACTTATGTTCCAGTTCTTCTTTTTTCTAGTTCCTTGGGGTAGAAGTTAGGTGCTTGTTTTGAGATCTTTCTTCTTCTCAATGCACATCTTTACTGCTGTAAACTGCCCTCCTAGGATTGTGTTCTCTGCATCCCACAAGTTTTAGTGTGTTTTGTTTTTATTTTCATTTGCTTCTAGATATTTTCTAAATTCCCTTGTGATTTCTTCTTTGACCCATTGATTGTTCAAGAGCGAGTCCTTCCATTTCAAGAGTAACTTTTTATTTTATTTATTTATTTTTTTGAGAGGGAATGCGCATGCACACACAAGTGCACGTGGAGGGGGAGGGAGAGAATCTTCAGCAGGCTCCACGCCCAGTGTGGAGCCCAACGTGGGGCTCTCACAACCCCAAGATCATGACCTGAGCCGAAATCAAAAGTTGGATGCTTAACCAACTGAGCCACCCAGGCATCCCACAAGAGCAACTTTTTTTTTTTTTTAAGATTTTTTTATTTATTTGACAGAGATAGAGACAGCCAGCGAGAGAGGGAACACAAGCAGGGGGAGTGGGAAAGGAAGAAGCAGGCTCATAGCAGAGGAGCCTGATGTGGGGCTCGATCCCATAACGCCGGGATCACGCCCTGAGCCGAAGGCAGATGCTTAACCGCTGTGCCACCCAGGCGCCCCACAAGAGCAACTTTTTAAAGTAGCAAATTATTGTGGTGCTTGGCTGGCTCGGTCGGTAGAGCGTTTGACCCTTGATCTTGAGGTCGTAAGCTTGAGCCCTACGTTGGCTCTGGAGACTACTCAAATGAATAAATCTTTTTAAAAAAATAAATAAAGTAGCAAATTATTAATGGAAAAATGAGATTCTTTCCCTTTATTCTTAGATAAAACAGAATGTTATCATTTATACCTCATATATTTGGAATTTATATAAAATAAAAAAATTTTCAAGGCAAAAAATAAAAGTAAAAATTGAAATGCAAATATAATTCCTAGCTTTCAGTTCATTTCACAAAAGCTTACGTCCAGCATTCGCGCTCTTTGATTTTGTAGAATTCTCTATGTTTGGTCCAAAGTAACTTTGATGTAGTGCGATAATGCCTTCTCTTTATAGACTATTTACAGTTTTCTTAGACCTTGTAGGATTAATTGGCATGATTGCTAGAATTCCTGGCAAATTGTATTTTCAGTTCTAGTGTTCGACACATGTATTCAGGGCAGGGTAAGGCTGGGGAATGAGGTTTCTGAAACTGACCACAGAAGTGAGGCTGGGCTATGGAATTGGATGGACACTTTCCCCAGGGTGTGAAAAAGCAAGGACATCAGTGGGTACTTTGGGTCCCCTCTAAGTCAGTGATGAGGGCAGAAACCATTCTTCGATGATAATAAAAGCCTTCAAAGTACCAGGTTTTTAACATTGGTATCACTAATCCTCAAAATGACTTGCAAGGTAGATATTATTATTTCTGTTACAAGAAGACCGAAGCTCAGAGAAGTGAGGTAACGCCCCCAGGTCCCACGGGCACAGAGCTGGGAAGGGGCTCGGACCCAGATTCACGTGCACCCAGAGTTCACGCTCCTACCGCTACGCTAGGCTGCTTCCCGCAAGATGTCCAGGTCAGCACTTACATCGACTCCTAAAAAGTGCTCGATACAGTTACTGTTTGGAAGTGATCCCTTGTGTATGCCCCACGCTGTCTGCGTGCTGCTGTCAGGAGCAGCGATGTTCCGAGATGCCCCCGTGGGTGCCGACGGGAGCAGCTGCAGAGACTTCTGGCAGCAAGTCTGAGAGATAGGACTGCCGGGTACTCAGGGGCTCAGGGGCTGGACTCCAAGGACAGAACTGGCCATCTGCCGTGAGCAGAGACCTGGGTCCTCTGCCCGCCGTGTCAGCCTTACATGCAAGAGCTCGTGACTGGTGATTGCTCTCAGCAAGATTATCTTGGGAGGAAAGGAAGGAAAGGCGGGAGGGAGGGAGGAGAGTTAGTGGTAGCCATCATATTGTGTGCATGTATACGTGTTCACACTTAAACAATAACCTTCCTTCCAGAAATATTCTAAAGCCTCTGTAGATACTTCTTTTTAACTTACAGAATAATCAGTTTGGTTCATCTGATAAACTGTTGTCCAGCAGCCAACCAGAAATCCATGGTTTTCTAGAGTGAGTGTCCAAGACTACTGGCTTTCAGGGTAGAACATAGTGGATCATTAATTTTGTTTCTCTGGCTTTTATGGGCGTCCATGGATGTGAGTTCCCATCCACTCGGATGTTGGAAACCCAAACAGTAGCATCCAATTATTCCTCTGCGGTCAAGTTCCTATAGATCTCTCATTAGGAGAGAATTCTGAAAAGAGCAAGAAGCACGCTGGGCATTCTGAATATTAGGAATAAAATAGCTTCCAGGACGTTTCAAATATGTTTACAATCACGCGGGAATTTTTCTATAATCAGAGTTCCAAATTAACCAAGTCGGGGCATCTGCAGTGGGTGGATGGGTATATGTTTGTTTTCTTTCCTCTGGGGTTTTTTCAGCCTAGTGCTTAAGAACAAAATCTCCTTTGGAAATTGTCCAGCACCCAGCAGTTGTGCTTTGTGTTGCCAATTAAGACTTCGATTGGGGGCTCGATTTGGAATCCTTGGGAAAAGCTTTGTTTCCATTAGTCAAAGGAAAAAAGGCAGAAAATCCGGGGAAGACATTGTAGGTCATACCTTGCTCAGTGGGGGTGCTGACGCTGACAATAGAATAACATTCCCACGGGCTCAAAACAGAGACAATAACTCATTCTTTCAGCTCCTAAGCAGAGTTTTACAATAGGGCAGAGCTGTGAGAAGAGAGATCAAAAGAACAAAACTGGTACAAAACAGAGCATTATTTTAAAAATGCTCTGTTCCAAGTGTAAAATAGGGTGGTAAACATCTCTTGCTTCAAATAAACAGCTGACGGTCCTTTGGAAAAATGATTACACTTGTTAGAAAGACCCATTTGTAAATGCACCAGTCGGTGCTGGACACGCACACAATTTCAAAAGTAGAAAAGTGAAATTTGATTTTCCAGGGTTTTTTAAATTATTACTTCTGATATATTTCCTTATCACTGAGATCCCTTGAAATGTAGGTGTTAAACTCACGTTTTGAGTCTGTTTCTGTAGCAAAATAGAGATAGAGTCATTCTGTCATTGAACGAAGGAAGATGAAGTTGGCACCTGTCCCCTTATCAGAAGTGACGCAGTCACCCCTCTGGGCTCAAGGAGCTGGATTTGCATGGTAGAAGAGAAACTTATTCTGAAGACCCATCAGATTCTCTAACACCACCAGCCTTCCTAGGAAATGACTTGGTTTCTGCCACAAAGATACAGTGGAAGAGAGGGAGATAAGAGCATTTTGTAATTACTCAAGTGAGTGATCTCCTGCAAGAATTGTAACTTGCCGGGGCGCCTGGGTGGCTGAGTCAGTTAGGTGTCTGCCTTTGGCTCAGGTCATGATCTCAGGGTTCTGGGATTGAGTCCCCACGTCAAGCCTTCCTGTTCAGTGGGGAGTCTGCTTCTCCTCCTCACTCTGCCTCTGTGCTCTCCCTCTCCCTCTCTTAAATAAATAAATATAATCCTAAAAAAAAAAAGAATTGTAACTTGCAGGACAAACACCAGATTGGTCCTGGCCCATGTTGACTCACCAGGGCTCAGCCCAGCTCCCAGTATACAGTCAATGCCTCATACGTATTTGTTGAGTGGATAATTGTTCCGATGATGATTGTCATCACCCCGGCTGTCATGACAGATGACATCATCAGAAAATCTCTGGTGGTACACAAGAGACACCGGTCAGATTTCTGTTTTTTCTTTTGTAAACGTTTGGGATCTTCTTGCACAATTTTGGAAAGCCAATCCTTGATTCCAAATCACTAATGAGAGAAAGACATAATTGTAGCTTGTTATGCTTAGAGTTACTATCTAACCGTAGGAAGAAAGCTTGCCACCAGTCTCCCTTGCAGAAACTTTTATTAAGTCTAAAATTTAGTTTAAATTGGCAAAAACCATCGAATGGGTATGGAATGGAATGCAAAGAACCATTGTATTTGCAGAACTTGGAAGGTTTTTGGTTTGGAAGTGCGGGTAGAGACCAGAAGGGAAAAGAAGAAATGATGCTGTCCGTGCATTTCTACACCAAAAATATTTTACTTGCCTTAACTGCTAAAAAATGTTCTCCACTACTGTACAGTCTCTCACAAGCCACTTCTACCACTTTCAAAATGAAGAGCAGTATTTTTCCCGTGCTGTCCGGAGGGAACATAACTTCTCTGATATTCCCTGCTGGTTATTGAAGGAGGCTTCTCGCAGTGAGTGTACACTCTTACTCCTTCTGGCTGCCCTTGATCCTGTGAATGTCTGGTCTTCCAGCTTTATTTTCCGTCCTTCACTTGGAGTCCTGGTAAATCCTCTTTAATTCCTAAGAGCTCTGGGCTCTCAAAAGGAAATATCTTGTTTTTTCTGTGTATACAACAATAGTTTTTTTTTTTAAAAGCTTAACATTTTAATGCAAATGTGCAAATGATAACTATCTGGGAAGAGCTGTGATGAATTCTATCCAAGGCTGTCTCCGCAGAGAAGGAAATGTTCTCCACTTGGATGTGTGGTGTGTGTTCTGTTATTTATTGAAGCTTACCAAAATATTTTCCCACGCTCTTGTTGTTGCTCTCAGCTTCTTCCGCTTTGTCTCTGTGGCTCTGATGCGTAGATCGAACAGGTCTGTGAGTCTGCTGAGTGCATGCGGACCGAGTAGACGGATTCGCAGGTCCTTAGCTTGATTTCACAGCGCGGGAGCGTGAGGGCCCGTTGGCGTCGCGGCAGGGAGGTCTGCGGTGTCTCTGTTGGCCCCGCCTCAAATCCTGTGACCATGTTAATTATTGACGTTTGTTGGACGTTTAGATGTTCGGCAGGTCCTCGGCCCCGTGTACGTGGGTGTCGCATGAAGTGTAGGCAGTCCTGAGTAGGACGCCCAGCAGAGAGAGCAAGGAGGAAGTAATCCCAGACGAGCTGCCACATCCCCGAATGTGTGTCCTCATCTCTATAAGGGGGATCACGCCGCCTTTGCCAGGGGCTAAATGAAATCACACATGCCAGCCGCGCAGTTCTTTGCGTGTGTGGCCCGTCACTGCCACCTGCTAACTCCATGTTTCCATCACTGCTGTCCCCTGGTAGCTCTTCTGGCTGCTAAGCTCAGCGTTATTAAAAAATCGGTTAACGTTTGCTCTAATTGATGAAGAGTCATGGTTTTTCAGTTCTGTAAGGGTGTTTTATCCCAGTCTTTAAGTTGCCGTGAACTTGCCATGAACTCCCCTAAGGACACCACGCGGGTGACGCTCTGGGCTGGTGGCTCGGCTGCTCCCAGGGGGCCACCAGGGGCTGGGCAGCGTGCCTCCGAGCCCCGTGCCAGATGCTTGGCAGAGAAGATCCCGTGAAATTAAATCAGCTCGGTGTTTCTCGTCTCTGGAAGAAATTGAACTTTAAGCACAAAGGTTTCTATCATTTTTAGACCTCAGTCCCAAATTTCAGAAATGCAGTGCTCTCCTAAGATCTATAATTTCCTTGTCCCCAAATTGAGCGTTCTAAAAATGCACGTTTTTGACCTTGAGGCATGCCCGTTCAGATCTGGTGATGTAAACCAGAGCTTCCTTGGTTACCAGAAAGTCTACGCAGAAAACATATTCATGTCATCACGATTACGGTCACGTTATTTGTATTTGCTCACCCAGAGAGCAAGATGGTTTTCAAAAGCTGATACACCATGCAGTCTTAAAAAAAATGCTAAGAGATTCTTTGCTGAGTGGTGGGTGGTTCCAAAGGGAAAGGGACTGAAACTGGCCTGAAGGAAGGGGGTGAGGACAGAAGAAGAGTGGGTGGGGGGCTACTGAGAAGTCCTAGTGCCTGGCTGTCATTAGGAGAAAGGGGGGCTCGGACCTTCGCCCCAGGAGTGTAGCCTTGGTCTCAAATCCCTTGGTTCCCGTGTCCCCCTGGTTGAAATGTGGTCTGATCTGCCACCTCCCTGGGCCCATTCTCTCGGCAGCCACCTGGCCCTTCTGCCTTGTCCCTATTTCCACCTGCAGCCCCAGTGCCACCTGGACCCTGCTTCTTCCCACCTGTGGCCCCCTCCTGGCTTCCTCCTCCCCACCTCTCTAGCCTTCTCTGCCACCTAGCTCCCATGCCTGGGGCAGACCCTCCACCCCCAGCCCCAGCCCGGGACTGGCACCGCCAGCCAGCCCTCTCCTCCTTTCTACAGAGCAGGCGCTGCGTTAGAACACCTCCTGTCTCTTCCTGTGACAGGCTCACAGTGTGATAGTCCCGTTTATTGACTCATTTATTCCATCTTTTTTCATTGAGTAAGTATCAAGCTTCACTAGCTCTCGAAGTATGTAGGAATGATCAGTGAGATAGGGTCCCCAGGAATGTGTGGCCTGGTGATGAGGATACGACCTTCACAGGGATGCCTGTAATACACGTTTCACCTGCAGCCCCTGTGCTGGCTGACCTACCCTTCATGCCACGCGGGCCTTTCTTTTCCCTAGGACGTCTCTTCCCGACTGTGTAATGACAATACATTCAAGCCGTTCATTTGATCTCTCCCAGAAACTCCCAGTCTTCAGGGAATCTTCCCAGACATCGCCCCTGGACCCCGCAGCAGTCTAGCTCCCCCTGGTTACACTTGCATGGGCGCTGCCTGCAAACAACAGCATCGTACAGGGGCTGGAGTGTTTCTGTCATTAGCGGGGTGTCCTATTTGCTTTTGTCCTACATGTGCCTTTAGAGCAGAGTTCCTGCGTGTCAGCACTGCCAACTCTGGGGGCTGGGTGGCTCCTTGTCGCGGGGCTGTCCTGCAAGTTGTAGCGCGTTCAGCAGCATCCCTGGCCTCTCTACCTCCTGGACACCAGGAGCAGCCCTCTCCCCCCTGTTGGGACCATCACAGATGTCTCCAGACATTGCCGAATGCCCTCTGGGGGAGTAAGCCCTGGTTAAGCACCCGTGGTTTAAATGGAAGCCTGCTCCGGTGCTGGCTACTCCCAGCAAAGCCCCTGCAACGCTTTCAGATAGGGTCATTGGCGATCTTCCCTTTCGGCGTCTGCTGGGACACTGAACTGTGTGCCAATTGCTACTGTTCCGAAGTCCGTGAGTAGAGGCATTGATTCCAAGTGAAATCCGTACAGGCATACAGACACAGAGGGAGAGACGGACACTCTATAGTTAGGAATTTAGAGCCACGCTCTTAAATATCCATGTGGAAGTACGATGTTCTATGTAATATATTTTTATACGCGGCAATAAAATAAAATCGCCCTGTTAAGAATTTCATTGCCCTTTACATCTCACTGTAGTACCGTCAAGAGGACCAGCTCCTCCGAGCGAGTGTCTCCCGGCGGTCGGAGGGAAAGCTACGGCGACTCCAAAGGAAACCGAAACCGGACGGGATCCACGAGCAGCTCTTCCAGTGGCAAGAAGAACAGTGAGAGGTAAGGGGCGTCTTCTCTGCTGCTCCTGCGTCCGGATGTTTTGTCACCTCTCTTCCCCAGAGATGAATCAGAAGATCCCCACACGCACACGAGCGCCAAGCTCGCCCCAGCAGACAGGCCTTCTCCTGAGAGCGTTGGGGGCACTGATCCAGGGGCCGCTGGAGGCGGCCGCTCGTCATAGCGCCCACCAATCGTTGTCCAGGTAGGAGGTGAGAACTTGAAATCCCAGCACCCTGATGCACACAGAAATAGCTCCTGAGAATTTGCTTAGCACCAAATCCAAGGAACTGGGGAAGCCATTCTGAATTTCCGTACAGAGCTTTTTATACTTCTAGTATGTTCTGCCGCCATTTTGAAATTAATTTCAGTGGGTTGTTTGACTTTGTCAGCAGTACTTTCCAAGATAGACTGGGTGAAAAGTTGAAGTTTTATCATTTGTCAGAAACCATTTTTAATACTGAGCTGACACCAGAAATAGGACCCTTTCTTTCTGGTTTTACGAAATACGCTTACTTCTAATTATGAATTTTCCCTTTGAGGTTAATTTATAATGGATTATGATAAACACCTACACAACTAATAGTAACCTTTTATTAGTGAAAGCTAATGTTGGTGTTGTAATGGCCTGTTTCCCATTTATGCATGTGTGGGGCCGAGGAGACCGGTCTCTCTGGGCGGACACCTGACGCTGTACTTTATTCCCTCTTTTTAAACATTGTGCTTTAATTTTACTCTCTCTCTATTGAGCAAGGCTGAGGAAGGAATTTCAGCTTCACAGGCTAAACATGGCTTCCCCCCCCAAATGTTTATGTAAGGAGAAGGCTTAGTCATAAAGCAGTCGACTCCAACCCACAGGCTGTAAAGATTCCAAGTTTGTAAATCCACTCTGATTCACTCCTGTAAGGAAGCTTAAATTCTTTTTCAGTTTTATTCCTCAAAGATATCTTCTGTAGAAAAGATGCGGACGCTTCCCCCATCTGTACCAGGTTAGGGCCACCTGTCGTGGATTAGCAGTCTCGGAGACCACTCACATGGGCTTCTGTCTTCTAATTTAGACTGTTAGTACTTCTTATCAGAAGATTATGCTAATTGGACGGTAATACCTTAGAAATAAGGCCGCATGGCAACGTTGGCGGTAGGGTGTTAAACGGGTCATGCTGCGGCCCGTCGGGCTTCTCTGTATTTAGGGTAAGCTTGGAGGTTGGCCCTGAAATGTCTAGATCTTGGCAGTTCTTAAAAACTTGGCTCCTTCTCTGCACATCTGATTTTTATTAAGAATTTCCAAAAAGCATCTGCATTGTGCAAACTCCAGATCTGTTTTATCTTTTTAAATCCTACGGCGTTGATAAATGCACTGGGTAAATATTTCCATAAAAGATATTTGCAAAGGGTTTTGTTCGGTTTGCTTTTGTTTTTAATGCCACGGTAGGAAATTTTGATTTGGAAATGAGGGATGGGGAAAATCTACTCATCATTTTCTAAAAATAACTCCAGCAATGGAACATGTCCATTTAAAAATAAAACCTTTATTTCGTTAGGACCCAGGAAAAGCTGAGGTCTGCGTAGCGCTGGACAGGTTGAGTTGTATGCACCTGAAAAAGAAAGTTCTTGCCTTCTCATAGGTAATTGCTGGTGTTGGGAGATACCTTCAGGGGTCCGTGGGAATAATAGCCCAGTAACTGAGACAGGAAGAAGCAGCACCAAGAAGCAGGAGCAGTGAAGGCCAAACTGGTGATTCAGTCTCTGCCTGACTCTTTCCTTCCTTCTTCTTCTCCCTTCCGCTGTGAGCAGGCCCCCTCCTGGGCTCTGTTCATCTGGCCCCAAAACAAAGCTGGGAGTCCCATGGACCGATGCCCAATGGCCGGGACTTAACTCGTGCAGAGAAAGGTGGAGGGAGGTGGCCTGACCTAACCCTCTTTGAAACACCATGGTCTTCAGGGGTCTAAGACGGTGTGGTCTCTGCCTTATCACTCTGGTGTGTGTGTCTGTCCATGGTTCCAGGATGCCGTCCTACATTTTCAGAGTTTGTCTTCTTCAGTTACTGGGGACAGCAAGACAAAATGGAAAAAGCACAGGCCCTGGAGTAAAAGAAAGGTCTGGGTTTGTAAACCAGGAACTTCTCCAAGCCGCAGCTTTCGCCTCAGTGCGTGAGGGATCGCATACCCAATCACCTCGAATCTTATCATCGAACTGACTAGGAGGAGAACCCCCAGCCCAGGGCTTGGCACCCGGTCACCGGCATCACGGTGGTGGCAGCTGTTAGAGAGCCAGACCTGAGCAGAGCACAGGAGAATAATTGATGAGGCTTTCAGAAACCGGGAGCTTTCTTTCCCCCACTTGTAAGATAAGGGAGTTACATGGTGGCAGAAGCGATTAGTCTTGTTTCTGGTCTGACACACATTCACTGATGTTCACGTGAGTGACGCAGTCCCAGGAGAGCAACCCGAGTTCTGGCAAGATCTAGAAAGAAAGTGTGACACGTCCGCATGGTTGTCCACATCACATCAGAGCTAGAGGGGCTGCAGGCCATGCGTGGCCCCCGGGCGAGCTGGTCAGGATGCAAGGGAAGGAGAGGGGCACAGGCGTGACTTTGGATCAGTCCCGGGTTGTGCAGGAGGCACGTCGTGCCCCCTCGCCGGTGCGGTAACTTGGGAGAAGCAGACTCTTGGCTCCGGAGCTCACGTTACCGCACACCATATGCAGAGCTGTCTTCAGCGCAGGTGGCCCTTGTACGAAAATTGGAAAAAGCCTCCTCTCACTCCAGGAAAACAGTCCCACGTCAGCATATATAGTTCTCGATGATAATCATGGCAGATATAAACTACTCCGTATACATTGTCCGAATCTTCATGTCGAACATAAAATAATAGTGTTCTTGAGGTCCTCCACACTCACGTTTTCCGAGATAGACTGATTTACTTAAAAAATAATGGCCTGTTTTGCTTTCATAGAATCCCTGCTCTTTTATGAGTTTCAGTGTTCCTGCATCTCATTTTCTCTGGAAATGGTCACTGGGTTTGACGGTCGTTCTTGTGACATTGTAGACTTTTGTCTTAGAGCGCTTAACCTCGTAAAAGAGTCTGCTTATAACAACAGCGCCTCATCTTTGCCCTGACAAACTTCCATCAAAGCAATATACGGCAATGTAATATTTACTCTATGTATTATCGATGATAAATACTAACAGGTACATACTGATTTGTGTCGTAATGACGTACTTGTTAAATTTAAATAGGAAATCAACAGTAACATTCTGATGAACTACTTGTTAACTAACACAGCCACTATACTAACCCAATAGGGGTTTTTTTAATTTAAAAAAAGTGCTTTGTATCGGACAGAAAAACAGCTACTACTTAGAATGCAGTTTGTTAGATGTTGCTAGACCGATTGTTTCAATTAGAAAACCGGTCCCCCCTTTGTAATTCTGACTGCAATGACATGTATCAGCTTTGTAAACTGGACACTTTGTTTCCATCAAAAAGTTGTTGTAATGGGCTCATTTTGTTAGAACAAGAAATGTTTTCAGCCATCTGCTGGAAACCTTGTTAGAACACACATTTATTATTAAAAAAAAAAAAACCCACACATTTAAACTCCCCATCTTGAGAGTCAACAAAAGTGAAAAAAAAAAAAAAACACTTCAAAATAACAAAGATGTGACAATGTCCCCTTAGAGGCTGTTTCGTGTTGAACAACCTGAACACCTGTACCAGCCGTTTTTTCCAGAACCCTGAGCCGGAGACTCTGAGCTCCATCCTTCCTAAAGTTCTAGTGTTCGATGAAATACTCTTTTCAATGACACCTCGAGGTCCTCAGGGCTCACGTTTGCTCTTTGACTTCAGCATCACTGATAGTGTAATCCGAAACTTCATCCTCAGCCTGGGGCAAGGCCCCTCACCTGCCTGCTCCCATCTTCTCTTGTGTCCTGATACTCACGCCTCTCTAACACCAGCTCTCACTTGGCCCCAGCAAGAATTTTCTCTTCGAGATAATTGATTTATTACACAAGTAACGTGTGTGCCCCAATGATCAAACCCAGTCTTAATTAAAGCAACGCAAATCTAAGTAAGAAGATAGTATATTTAGAAAAACCTTTATTGGGGCGCCTGGGTGGCACAGCGGTTAAGCGTCTGCCTTCGGCTCAGGGCGTGATCCCGGCGTTATGGGATCGAGCCCCACATCAGGCTCCTCCTCTATGAGCCTGCTTCTTCCTCTCCCACTCCCCCTGCTTGTGTTCCCTGTCTCACTGGCTGTCTCTATCTCTGTCAAATAAATTAATAAAATCTTTAAAAAAAAGAAGAAGAAGAAGAAGAAAAAGAAAAACCTTTATTATATAAGGGCGCCTGGGTGGCTCAGTTGGTTAAGCATCTTATTCTCGATTTCAGCTCAGGTCATGATCTCATGGGTCTTGAGATCGAGCCCTGCATCAGGCTCCATGCTCAACGCAGAGTCTGCTTATCCCTGTCCCTTTCCCTCTGGAACCCCCCCCCCCCCCCCGCCGCCGCCAATCTCTCTCTCTCTAATAAATAAAATCTTTTAAAAAATCCTTGTTGTATTATAAAGCACAGATCCCCCCCAAAAAAGAAAAAAAACACAAATATATAGCTTAATGAATTACACCTGCTAGCACTTAGAAGTGGAGGGTTTCCCCTTCTCCTGAGTGACGCGTATGTGTCTGGAGATTTGGCAGAGGTCGCTGGTTGGGTACATTTGGAGGACCTCCAGCCGATCCTTCAGGACCCAGCTCAGGGTGCCCTTTTCTCTGGGAAGCCTGCCCTGGCTCTTTGGTCTGAGTTAGTTGCCTTTCTGATTGCTTTGTATCTGCTCATTCGCCTTACCTGTAACTCTCTCCCCCCTCGCCCCATGCCCACACGTGCCCCTTGCCCTCCTTGGAGCTTTGGGAAAGCAGAAGCTGTCCCTTGTTATTCTTTGTATCCCTAGCACTTCACACAGGCCCTGGCACACAGCAACTGCCCAATAAATACTTGCAGCATGAATGAAAGAATATATATTTAAGTTTTTTTAAAGTCCTTTAAGAACCATGTAAACAGCACCACCTACTGGTGGATACATTTGACACTGCGCTTCAGATTCCGAAACCTTTCCCGTTGGAAATGAGGTGACTTCAGTGAAGCATCTTCCCTTTACGGGAAAGGTGGTTCACTCCCCAAGCCATGGGGTCACTTATGTTTTCATAAGTGTTAAAATAATAGGTGCTAATATTCTGTATGTTGTTATAGTTAGGAGGCTGGCAGGCAGAGAGCCTGGAAATCCGTGTAGGTTCTTACCAGTGAAATTTGGAGGAAGAGGGTAGTGATCACCGCCGTGTCCTGGGCGCTCTGTGACACACTTTATCTGATCTGGCCTGTACCTGACAGTGGATTTAGTACCATTTTGTAGATGAAAGAAAGTAAGACTGGCCCGCACCAACTGCAGATCGAGCTGACTTCAGAATCTGGGCTCGTTCTGCCGCATTAAGCTGGAGGCATTGGTTGGAAATTCTGTGTAGCAGTTTTGGTCCCCAGCGAGGTCTCCAGTGACTTCTAAACTCTTTTAGATGGTTCTTAAATGACCCTCTTTCCAGTAGAAAGCCATTTAAGGGCTTTTGTAATGGAGAATCATTACTTACACGTTAAGTATTTTGATTTCCAGGGGAAATGTTATGTCAAGTGAGATCCTTTTCAAAAGGACTCGTGGTATGGATGCCAAGAATGACAGTTTTTATAGGCGAATACATTTCAGGGAAATAACACGTTTGACTTTGGAATGGCGTCCTCCTTGATGGAGCGTAGTAATCGTTTTCAAAAGCAAGTATCTCTCCTCAAACCGCAGTTGATGCGTGTTGGCTCTGCTCTAATATTGGTCTCCCAGGGGTCCCCGTGACACATGGCACTCGGGGGTCAGACCTGGAGTGCGCAGGACCTGGGACTCTGAGCCCCCTTGCAGGCACGTGGGGCAAATTAGGTAACAGATAAGGAAGTGCCAAGTGCAGATCCCAGCGCAGAGGAGGAGCACGGCGAGTAGGGGTCGAATAGGAGAGAGCAAGTTCCGCACCAGACTCCCCTCCTTACACACCCTCCGCCTGCCGTGGGCCAAGGTGCATGTTAGCAGATGGAAAGACAAACAGCCACTAGGAGAGTCCACAATGAATGTTATTGGGGGCAGGAGCTTCTCCTTGGCTCGGCTGTTGGATTTTCTCCCGCTGCTGGTCTGGCGAAGGTTCTCGGCGGCCTCGCATCCTCCGTGAGTCCCCAGGTACTGCTCCTAGCTTCTAGAGTCCGTGAGATAGTCTGCTGAGCCAACCGCTCCGGGAAACACACAGCCGAACTCTTTCAGCAAATCTTCCTCCTGCCGAAGCAGAGCAGTGAAACCTTCCTCGACTGCAATGCTGGGCATGTGGGGGGATGGGCCACTGCCTAGCGCAGAATAGCCAAGAAGAGAGGGTCTGCTCACCGGACAGGAGACCCTTTCTCTCCACCAGGCTCACGTCTCTCGTGGGCTTCAGGGGCGGGTGGGGGACATCTGTGTCAGCCTCGCCCTGGGACTGAGTGAAGCCTCGCTGTGGTCCTGGTGTTCAGTCAGCCCCCCCGCCCCCCCCCGGAGCCACACGTGCATTTCAACAGCGACAGGTCGTCGGAGACCAATCACACAACACTGGACAGGCGATCTCCTCCCGCACCAAGCGAACTTGCAGCCCAGGTGACAGCCTCGGGTTCCGAGGGTCCACTCCCAATCTGTCGACGGCGAGTTTTGGCAAGGACAGGTGTTCAGCGTGCTGCTCCCATGAATGGATTCTGACTGGGGGCCGCAGCGTCTTTGATCTTGGATCACTGTTGTCATTGCACCTGTGGGGTGGCCGCTCTGTTACTAGTTGGGAAGGTTCACTGTCGCTTCGTGGGTTTGTACTTACAAGGCTTGCACACAGGAGTGGGATGTGGGACTCCCTCTTCCTGGCACTCCGGTGCTGTTTAGGAAGGCTGCTGGTGCGCAGACAGGAGTAACGGGTTCGCAAGTAAATAGAGTATATTTTTCTATAAAAATGTAGCTTTCTGAAACAATGAAACACGGCAATAGTATCCTTTCTAAATATAATAGACCCAAAACGTGGTATAGTTCAGAGCAAAATTTAAGAACTCTGAGCACGCTGGTGCCTCTCTCTGTGGCTGTCAATTGTTACCCTCACACTGCCGTTTCTAGTGTTTTATTTTTTATTGATTTATTTTTAAAGATTTTATTTATTTATTTGACAGAGAGAGAGAGAGACAGCGAAAGAGGGAACACAAGCGGGAGGGAAGCTGGAGAGGGAGAAGCAGGCTCCCCACTGAGCAGGGAGCCCAACACGGGGCTCGATCCCAGGACCCCAGGATCATGACCTGAACCAGAGGCAGATGCCTCACTGACTGAGCCAGCCAGGCGCCCTCATTTCTAGTGTTTTAATAGAGATCTTTGGTTGTTCCTCTAATGTTACAAGCTCAGCCTCAAAAGTCCACGGGCCTCCCTATATTTAGAATTCAAACTGCCCTACGGATCTCTCTTTCTGAGAAGAACGTAGTTGAGAATTGCTCTTTTCAGTCTCCAGGAAAGGTCCTGAGTTGCTTGTTCCTGTGTTCGTGGCTTTTGTGTCTCTCTACTTCTGTGATCAAAGTCATGATGGAAAAATGGCGTTGGTGTCCTCTGATTCCCTGTCATTATGTTCCTATAACCAGTAGGCTTGCTCTGCAGTCTTCCGTTTCAGCTTAACCCCGCGTGTCCTCACCCTGCCTGTGAATCTAACAATATGTGGAAGTCACAGGTAAGACTTGTGCTTCGACTCAGACGATCACTGGCATGTCGCTCCCGCTCCGGCAGGGAGCACAAGCCGGTGATCTGCGAAAACATGGCTATTTTAAACCTACCCTGGAGCTGAGGTCACAGAGTAATAAGGCTGAACGAAAATCCACGAAGTGACAAGCCTGTCTTAGGAGAGACAGGCCCACGGCTGCGTTTATCTTGGGCAGAGTGACAGGAGAGGAGCCTTCCTGGGTGCACGTCGGAAGAAAGCAGCCGAAAGCTCACGGGATAATTAAGCTGAGCGTGGACTGGCAGGGTCGTCTGGAAGTCTTGGGAGCCCCCGGCACAGGGGAATCCTCACACACACACACACACACACACACACACACACTCCTACCCTTCTGCAGACTTTCAGTGAGCTCGTGACAGGTGACAGATCGGGAGCAGGTCAGCAGTGAGGAGGGACACCCTCTCTCGGGCACGGGCACGCCGGCCTGCTATCATCCGAGGGCGGAACAGGGGAACCAGGAGACATGCGCTACCCGTGGAGCTTGCGCAGGTGCTGGGCAGGAGCCGGCCCCCCTCCAGGAGGGACGGGAGAGCCGAGGGAACCCCCCACACCCCGGTTACAGGCAGGGAGCCCAGCAGTGAGCAAAGCAGAGGTCCTCGCCCTCTGTAGGCACTGACCTGCAGCTGCGGGAACACGGCATGAGAGGATTTGGCTCAGCGGGGCCAGGGAGAGAACTTCTGCTGGCTGGGGCGCGGGGTTTGTCGGGGGCAGGGCCGGGGGAGGTTACAGAGTGGAGCGGCAGAGAGGTCCCCTGGGAAGTGGCTCAAAGCACAGACAATGCGGGGGCCGTGGGACCTGTGTATAGGAGGAGGGGAAGCTAGGGCAGATGCCTGGCACAGGAGCTCCGGGTGCAAGCGAGGGCCACCAGGGACAGGGCAGCTAGACTCAGTGACTAGGGGACAGTAACGGGAGACGTGGACAGAAAAAGAGAGTTGTCAGGAAAAGTGGCATTAAGGCCTTAGAGGCCAGTGTAAGACTTAGACTGTCACATTAAAGATTGGACCATGCTTTCCGAGTAGTTTCCAGTGACCAAAGGTCAGAATCATGCAACGGATCCAACTATTTAAAGCACATTTGAGCAGAATGCCCAGCACTTCTAAAGCATCAGCCCAGAGTTCCCCTCCCCCCACCCGCACCCCGGTACTGCATAAAATTATCTGGGAATGAAGGACGTTGATAATATTATTTGTTAGATTGTGAGGTTACAGCTCATTCTTTTTCTTTTTAGGACATTATTTATTTGAGAGCGAGGGGGTGGGGGAGGGGCAGCGGGAGAGAGAGAATCCCAAGCAGACTGTGCTGAGCTTGGAGCCTGATGCGGGGCTCGATCCCACAACCTTGAGATCATGACCTGAGCTGAAATCAAGTGTTGGTTGCCCAATTGACTGAGCCTCCCAGGCGCCCCAGGTTACGGCTAATTCTTACTAGTGGTGTTTCTCAATATATTTCAAGAAAAATAGAGGAGAGGGGTGCCTGGGTGACGCAGTCGTTAAGCCTCTGCCTTCGGCTCAGGGCGTGATCCCAGCGTTCTGGGATCGAGCCCCGCATCAGGCTTCTCTGCTGGGAGCCTGCTTCTTCCTTTCCCACTCCCCCTGCTTGTGTTCCCTCTCTCGCTGGCTGTCCCTCTCTGTCAAATAAATAAATAAAATCTTTTTTAAAAAAAGAAAGAAAAAGAGGAGGAAATTAAGGACTATATGTGCTCAGGTACTTTTTAAAAAATGTGCACACACACAAATCTGTGTGCTTCCGTAGGCTCCCTTGGGGGTGGCTTTCATCTACGTAGCCTGTCTTGTCCCGTGTCTGCAAGCGAGAGGCCAGTCAGGAAGCAGGCTGGTACAGGGGAACACGGTGCGGACACTGGAGTCTCGCAGATTCGGGGTCAAGCACTGGGTCTGTGCTTGAACAGGACACTTGTTGCCCTGCCTGGGATCCCTCCCCGGGTCTGGCAGGCAGGTGGTAACCTGTCCCCGCAGGTGCTTGTGGTGGGAAGTAGCAGCACGCCCGCCTGCCCCTAGGGATGAGCCTAGCCCTTCAGTGGCGGGACCTTGAATGCTTTGGGGGTTTGGTTTCCCAGGTGCAGTCAGGGGGTGGTCTCAGCCTGGCAGAAATCCGCAGCAGGGTCCCCACAGCACTGATGAGACGGCTGCACCCCCGATATTCCTTATTGTTGCCCTCTTCTTCTTACAGAGGCCACCCGTCGAGGAGCTAGGCTCTAAGAGTCCTTACCCGGAAGACTCGGTGTCAGGAATGTGCTGGTTTTAGATAAATTCTTTGAGTCTATCAGAGGAGCATGGGGAAGAAGAGCAAACCCTCACACATTTAGACACAGCCATTCCCATCTTGGAGAAGCACCTTTTTCCTCCTAGACCCTTCTTTGCTCTTGTAAAAAAGCTCGGTTGTGGCGATAAAGCTAGGATTACGACGATCCCTTGCACCTGCTTTTAGACATTCTCCTTTACTCGTGTTCCTTTCTACAGTTGCATGGTTTTGTTTTTCTCATTAACGAGCATTGTCCATGCGGCCTCAGGGTGACTGGCCTCCACCCCCCCCCCCCAAGCCTCCCTTTCAACCTTGTCTCTCTTTTATCTCCACAGCAAACCCAAGGAGCCCGTCTTCAGCGCAGGTAAGTCTGATTTCATCTCTATGCGGGTGCCCCTCACTCACCTCAGGACTCAAGGGACAAATAAGTAGCTTGTCACCGGCGGTGTCCACGTGGCAGGGCTGACGGGCTGAGTTCCAGCAGCCTTCCCCCCTGGGCGCCGGGGCTCAGACCAGAGACCGGCCATAAGATGGTCACAAAGACTGGACCCCTTACTCACCCCCTTTAAACCTGATTTAAGACGCACCAATAAGGAGGGAGAGTCAAATGCCACCACGTAAACAGAAGCAGGGCTTCCAGGTGAAAACCCTGTGTCGCCTCTGTTACCCCGCCCCGCGGGCCTTCCAGCGCAACATCCGCATCTCTCCGAAACGGAAGCTTCTGATGCATTAAGTTATAACTTTGTCTAAAAGTAGCTTTTTTTTCTCTCTTTCTGCCTTTGATTTCCTAAACTGCAAACTAATAGTTCATATGTACCTTTCCATATACCTTTTCTTTTTTTAACACATTTTATAATAAGATAGATGCTATTTTTAGGATATTAACCTGATTTAAAAGCGCATTTAAAATGCAAAATCATTGACAAGGTATGGCGTCAGTTCAATACAGTCATTTAATTTTAACTTTTCCAGTTTTTTTCCCTTCGGTTCAGAATTGAAACCTCTTTAAAAGTCAGTGTTCTGTATTTATCAGCATGTGCTTTAGTATCCATCTCATTTTCAGGAAGCATGAGATCACGCGCTGAAAATGTAGTTGCCCTAAGCCGGCAGAGCCAGGCCTCGAGCGCACTCGTCCGAACCCCTGCACCGAAGGCAGGTTGTCCTGCTGGGGGCGGGGCGGCCGCTCCGACTGAGAGCTAGCTGCTCCCCAGCGAGAGCTGCTCCCCAGCGAGGGCTGCTCCCCCAGCGAGAGCTGCTCCCCAGCGAGGGCTGCTCCCCAGCGAGGGCTGCTCCCCCAGCGAGAGCTGCTCCCCAGCGAGGGCTGCTCCCCCAGCGAGGGCTGCTCCCCCAGCGAGGGCTGCTCCCCAGCGAGCGGGCAGGCTGGTCCCTCTTGCAGTTCTTGCCATCTCTTTATCTAGCGCTTCTGTCCCTGTCTCCGAAATCACAAGGGAAACGCCGGGTGACACACTGCAAAGGTAGGCGGCATTTCTGAAACCTCATAGCTCTCTGAGCAAAGCTGCTACCCAGGCTGCAGAAACTTTTTTCATACAGGCAAGCAGATAATCTCCTCGTATGAAAATGTTTTTGGCACACGAGCCACTCCGACTTATTTTAAGTTAAAAGCATTCCTACGCTTTTACTTGGATGGGTTTTAATAAGTAGCTTATACATTCGATCTGGCTTGATTATTGGCTGATTGCAGGAACTTTGAAAACTCCGTATAAACCTTAAGAGAGCTATAGGGCAGCCCTGAATGTCCCACTGCTTGACCTGGTGTCCTGCACCGCTGCTGGCCTCTCCCTCTGCGCCTTCGAGTTGGCAGGTGTGAGCTGTTGTCCTAACATGCCTGGAAAATACTCTTGCTTTCCCTTGCTGCATTTTGATTTTATTTTTTTGAATTTTTAAAAAGATTTTTTTTTTGAGAGAGAGAGAAGGGGGGGGCAGAGGGAGAGAATCTCCAGCAGACTCCCCACTGAGTGCGGAGCCCGACGCGGGGCTCGATCCCACGACCCTGAGGTCATGACCTGAGCCAAAACCAAGAGTCGGACGCTTCACCGACCGTGCCACCCAGATGCCCCTGCATTTTGATTTTAAATGTAGAATGTCTCAATTACCAGTGCAAAACAGTGCCAAGGCAAAACCCCGGGGCTTTTTTGTCTAGGTCAGTGATTTAGAATTGTGCTAAGTAAGCCTCCATTGTAAGGATTTAACCAGCACACAACTGTAACAGACTCAGTATTTCATGCACACTGATTTTTACAGCATGGAGGGCTCTGCCGTGCTGCGGAGATGGCCTTACAGCCTCTTTACTACCCATCCACGTTCTGTGCCTCCTCTCGTACAAAGAGAATGGACGCAACCACATGTCCTCTAGCTCCGGGCTCGCGCGTGCCTGCTTTCTTTTCCCTTCTGTCGTCTGCTGGGGGCTCCTGAGTCCTGCAGGTGTGGCGGCCACGCAGCCCCATGAGCTCAGATTTGGGTGAGGGATGAAGCAAGGGAAGAGGTTTTGGGTGAGGACGAGAGCAAGGGCAGAGGCCCAGAGCTGGGTGCGAGAGACACATCTGGCCAGACAGGTGGATGCAGGCAGGTGCTTGCAGCAGGGAGGTTACAGAGGGGAGAGCAGGCAGGGAGCCAGACGTTTAGGTCCAGCAGGTAAGACAGCGGGCAAAGGATTTTACGTGGAGGAAGGACGTGGTGAAATCCCCTTTGGGCCTTGATGGGTTTGGCAGCAGAATGTAAAATGCCCCAGGGGAGCAATAAGAGAGCCTGGGGTGCCAGACCTGCGGTGGCCAGTCCCAGCGGATCTGGGGAGGACAGAGCCTGGTGGCAGCATCCTCACGGGAGGGTCCACGGAACACAGCGCCTGGCACACTGCCTGTCTCCAGGATGAGCACGTGGGGGTTCTTATTCTCTAGTCAGACTTACCGTGCAGAGTGGAGCGTGCATCACACGCATGCATGCGAGACCGGAAATGCACGCGCACGGTAACACAAAACCGCCCTCTTCATTTGGAGGCGATGTTGCATGTGGCGTTGTGTGAAGATCCTTAGGAACAAGACTTACAACACTAACCTGTAAATGTGGTGCTTCTGGCAGTGTAATTACTCCATGACTTCTTCTCACAAGTTTCCTCTCTGCGGATGATTTTTCTGTTGAGTTCTGTGCTGCTGTGGCTAGTTCCAAACCGCCCGATTTAACTGCCGCGAATTCACAAGGAACTCACCAGACGTTTTCTCTGGTCTTATTGTCTCCTGAAAGCCAGCAGAAAACCCCAACTTATTTCTTGTTAAAACTACACTTGTCCCATGTCGATGTATTACTGGGTTTTCCTCTTGCCCCATAATTTCTCGAAACACCAGAAGTTATTTTATTATAAAAATGTTTGTTCTAGAAGGTCCTATTTCACAATGCCGCTCTCTAACGGGTCTTTTGTTCTTTTATTTTCTTTCTAGCTTTTCCTTGAGACCCTTCCTTCTTGCGTGCACCGTAGCATGTACTTTTGCCGATTTTGTGTTCTTTACGCTTGAAAAATGTGTCCAACATAAAAGATGCATAAAGTTATATTTTTACATTACGATACAACAAACCAATTTCAATATTGAAAGAAATCTTATGAATTTTGATACTGAAATTGTATATACATTGAAATCAATAAAAAAAATTTAGTGGATTTCTTGTGTTAGTTGTAATTTTTTGAGGTGGCATTTTCCCCCCTCCTGATGATAAAGAAAATGTAAGCACCAAATCTCTCATGGAAAAATATTGGAATCGAGTTTTTCCCTGCCTTTTATAGTTTCTCATATGTTTCATATACTTAAGTAAGCAGCATGTCAAACGTAAACAGGGTAAAAACTTTCGTTTTAAACTGTTTAACGTTATGTTTCTGTTCTTTTCCCCCAACACGTTAATTAGAAATCACACGAAGGGTAAAATTTCCCCCTTTTATGTTAAAAGGCTAAAGAAAAGATAACATTTGTTTTCAGCTACACTGGCACTGAGGTGTCTTACTGATCTCTTTGTTCTTTTTGTAGAAGAAGGATACGTAAAAATGTTTCTTCGTGGACGCCCTGTTACCATGTACATGCCCAAAGATCAAGTGGACTCTTATAATTTGGAAGCAAAAGTAGAACTACCAACCAAGAGACTGAAGCTGGAATGGGTGTATCCTTTATCCACTGACTGGACCTGTTGCAAAGTTTAAGTTGTTTCATGCCCTGAGCTTAAAGTTTAACTGTGGGAATTCAAAAAACTTAAGGTCCCTTAAGCTTTTATTTATTTATTTATTTATTTATTTATTTATTTATTTATTTTGTAGAGGGGGTGGGGGAGGGGCAGAGGGAGAGAGAGAATCTCCAGCAGACTCCCCGCTGAGTGCAGAGCCTGACGCAGGGGTCCATCCCATGACCTGAGCTTAAACCAGGAGTCAGACACAACCAAGTTCTCTCGAGCTTTTTTAAAAAAACACCAAAGTATTCTATTCTCACTTTTAAAAAAATCAATTTAACAGAAGGGGCCACATGTGAGCACCGAGTACGGTGGTGTCCTGGCAGAGGAGGGGCTCCGTGAGGCCTGCCGATCGTGCAGGACGCTGACTTACCAGGCCTCCTGCTCTGTTATGTACTCCTTACTTTCCCGAAAAGAAAATATTCACAGGCTGGACGGGTTTTGTTTGTTTGATTTTGTTTTTGTTTTTGTTTTTGTTTTTGTTTTTGTTTTTTTAGAGAGTCATGGGCAAATGCATCACTTTCTGGCCTGAATTTTAATCTTTCCGACAGAACAAATGTGGTTAAAAACTAATAGAAAAGCAAGCTTACTGAAAATCGCAAAGGGGTAGAGTTTAGGATTCTAATGAAATTGAAAGAACTGATTATTTTTAACAGTAGCTGTTGCCGGCTTAGTCAGCTCTGCGGGCAGATGGAAAAGCCTGGAGCTCTACCTGCTTACCTGGGAACGGTGGAAAGGCAAGGGGACACCGAACTCACACACTTCGGAAAGTGAGACTATCAGAAATTGAACCAAACTGTGCTGGCAGGAGGTTCTTACACCCAGAGAGTGGGGGACACCCTGGAAGGAAGGACAGGCATCCCCCCTCAAACCAAGTGGGAGCTGGGCCCCCCTTGGGAGAGTAATTGAAGGAGTAACATCAGGAATACCCCAGTACTGAATGAAGGGAGTCCAGTGAAGGCATAAAGAAAATCGACATGTAGCCTAGATAGAATGCTACTTTAAGAAAAATAAAAAGCCCCCCCTCCTCCCGCCACAGTCGGAGCCACAGAAATCCCAGTCCGCCCTAGGACTAATGTTCTTGAGATGAAGCTGTTGCAGCCTTCATACTTCAAGGTCTGGAAAAGTCAATGAGCTCCAGGGAGAAAACCCCTGAAACACAAAGAAACAGAGCCTATGAAAAGGGGTGAATGAACTGTCGGGTTTTTTTTTTTATTTTTACTTTATTTTTCCTTATTTAATTTTACTTTATTTTATTTTGTTCTGTTTATTTTGCTTTAAAGCAAGCCTGCAGAGGCCACCTTCCAGTCCGTGCAGATTTTAAGACAAAGAACAAAAATCCTTTCTTCACTCTCAAACAAATTTTTATTGAGTACCAGTTTGATATCAGGCCCCGAATATAAATTCTAAGAAGTTGGTTTAAATCAATGCTGCTGTCATTTCAGTTGGAAGAATTGCTATTTGAAATGATAGTATCATATTCTTTGGGAATATATTTTTTACATTTTCAGACTCAGATGTCATAAGCATTTGCGTGTGTCTGTTTCGGCACATGTAATCGAAGTGATTCACTTCTTCTTTAAGTCAATAACGGTTTACATTTGAGGTTCAATCATAGCTGGAAAACATTCAGAACACATTTTTTTCAGCCTACTCTCTATTCATATTTTTAGGATGTAAAATGGTGGGATTTACTTCAAATAAATGAGACTTCTGTTAGATTAGTTTTTCACATCTAAGTTCAAGTGATGTGTTGCTCCCAAAATAGTTTGTAGGGTTTGAAAGTACACATGTCAAGGTCTTAGCAGAGGTCATTATCTCCAAGGAGGTGGGGATGCTTGTGGCAAGGAGGATCGAAGTTTCTTAGCCTTGACGTATGTATGTGGGAGGGTTGTTTGCACCTTTTACAAGTACTTTTATAATGTAAGAAAAAATATAAATAAAGGATTTAGCTCCTAGATAACAATAAAAAATAAGATTGACTCAATAACTGAGGTCGATACAAGTCAGTTACCAGTATCTTAAAATTTATTTTTAAATACTTTAAAATAAGGAATGTTAGAGTTCCGAGGTCTTTTTGGAATAGTCCTTTTGACCTCACCGTGCTCGGTAGTTGGGACAATGTAGTCACCTCGCATTTTCAGATCTATTTTGTATTTCACACGAACTGCAAATCCCACAGCCTGTCATAGGGATTTGATTCATTTCCCAGCCGTGATTCTAGAACCAGAGCCAGTCCTCTGGTGAAGCCACAGTGTAGTGGTGATGTCAGTCCCCAAGTTGGATGATGGTGGGATGGGATAGGCAGCTGGGAGATGGCAGCCTGCTCCCCCACCTTCTCTCCTATTCCTGGAGTCAAGCCGTCTCCTGCAACAGACGGACACTCAAGCGGGAAGGAGAATGAATGCACTATAGACCTCGAGATACTGAAGTAGACCTGAGCAGGTGGTACGATAACTAGAGGAAAGAGAAAACAAATTTTGGAGCAAAATATTCCAGCATTCTTGTGAAGTGTCAAAATACAGTTCCCAGGTGATTTTAATTCTAGAGTCAAGCTGGTTAAGTAGTGGGCCTTTCAGGAAACCAGCTTGGCAAAAAAAAAAAAATTTTTTTTTAAGATTTTACTTTTAAGTAATCTCTACACCCAACATGGGGCTCGAACTCACAGCCCCAAAACTGAGAGCCACACGCTCCACTGACTGAGCCAGCCAGGTGGCCCTTGGCAACACTTAAAGGCAGACTAGTTATGAAGAAGACAGGCATCCACAGAAAATCCAAACAGTTCAACAAAGAAATTTGGGCCTGGCTGTGGCTCCCAAGGTCTATGATTGTTTGGCTCAATTCAGAATAGTTCGCTTTCTGGTAACTTCACAAATGTCCACTGTGGTTATTTTCAGTAAATAAAATAATAAGTTACATTTTTGATCCAGCTGAAAAATTCAGCTTTCAAAATATAATACGTAATTTCTACAAACAAAGCCCCATCTTATAAAAATATGTATTCCCCTCAACTCAGTGACCATTTCCACCTCTATTGCCTGCCTGTTGAGAGTCCCACGTATTCGGCACTGAGTATTCACGATTTCACGTTATTGAACCAAGAGAAATTGATGGGAAGAGTCTTACGGAATTGTGTTATCTGTCCCTGTTGAATAGAGCTGATGTGTTGTCAGCTCTTGAAGGAAATCAGGTTTCTCTTGACACACACAAAGCTATGGCTACCGGGGTCGCGACTGCCGGAACAACCTGTACTTGCTTCCGACGGGGGAGACGGTGTACTTCATTGCGTCCGTGGTGGTGCTGTACAACGTGGAGGAGCAGCTCCAGAGGCATTACACCGGCCACAATGACGACGTGAAGTGGTGAGCCCTCACTCTCATGCAGATAGCGTCACAGGAAAGACGCCCGAGCTGAGATAGAACTAAAGAGAAGAGAAGAGATGGGAGAGAACTGGGTCTTTTGGAAAAGCTCTTCTTCATATTCTGCGTTGTCATAGCTAGTGGTTGGCTAGTTACGTAGCTCTCAGACACTAGAGACTAGTTTAGTTTCCATCCGTATAACACGTAATCGTAACTAACCGTATCACCCAAACCAACACTTCCCATAGATCCCCGTTTGGAGGCCTTCTTAGCACAGATGCTAATAACTTCCGATTTGAGTTCTGGTTTTTTAATAAAAATGTTCATGCTTATGGCTGGGTTTGCTGTAATTCTTTCATTTTTAATTCATTCATAATTCACCTATAGGTTTTGACAGGGAGTTTATGTATCTCAGAAGGACGGGTGGTTGAATAGGTGGTTTTTCCTATTTCTATTTATCCTAGATCCCTGGTCAATTATGAAAATCCTGTTGGAAAAAGATGATATTTTTGCTGTTTAACATACTTAACAAAGATTGTTGTAGGAGACTTGGTATTTTCCAAGCAATGGATGCTTTCTCCTTGAGTTTGGAAATTCTCGAGAAAGGATGGAATGAAATAGGGACTAATTGTCCAAGGTTGTTGAGGTGCTGAGGGAGTTTGTCATGAGAAGTCAGGCACCATATCATTCTCATATTTAAATTTTTGACTAGATTATATGTGGCCAAGAGAAAAGTAAAGCTTATCTTTAAAGAGTGGCTGTCTTAAAAATATCCTTTTTTTAGCCTAGCGGTTCACCCTGACAGGATCACAATAGCAACGGGACAAGTCGCAGGCACATCTAAGGATGGAAAAGTGAGTTGAATTACCTTTTCATATTTTTATAATGAGCTGTTAACTCGATTTCATCTTCTGGAAACATTTCACTGATGAATAAGCCTACCAGTTAAAGTATCTGAATGCTTCTTAATCCCTCATTAGAATCTTTTATTGCAAAAATTTTTTTTTAATTTTATTTTTTATTTGTTAGAGAGAGAGATAGAGAACAAGCTGGGGCAGGGACAGAGGGAGGAGCAGACTCCCCGCTGAGCAGGGAGCCCGACACAGGACTCGGTCCCTGGATCCTGGGATCATGACCTGAGCCAAAGGCAGACATTTAACTAACTGAGCCACCTAGGCGCCCCCCGAAAAATTTAAAAAAAAAATAAACTTTATTGCAGATTTTCTTACAGTGATCTTAAAAATGCTTCGAACGTGCCTTAATTTCAGCCAGTTTTTAAATAGAATTGTTCTTGCTGAAGAATTCAGCAATTCTTAAGATACTTACACACATGATAATACAGTACCTTGTATTCCTATATTCATGACGTCACCCCAGAGCCCTCAAAGGCTGCAGGAGAGTTTGGACACAAGTTTTATAAGCACATCAGTAAGACTTTAACTTGAATTTTAAGGAAGCAGAGAAGGAACTAGGGGACGCTAACAAGCAGAGAACAACGTGAGACTGTCTTCCAGTTGGCTCTAGTCCGCAGTCTGTGGTCCTTGCCACGTCTTATCCTAAACTCCCTGCAGCTTTTTTGATATCTACTTTGTATGGCTTATTCTTGCACTGAATATGAAGCGAACCTCATTACACGGAGCACGTCCATTTTTACCAGCATGTTTTCTTCCCGATAACATGAATGCTGCCATTTTTCAGAAAATATTTTAATAACATCAAATTTTAATTATTAACTTTATGCTCTTTCCCATTAAAATTCTACACTGAAGAAGTTAACAGGAAGGACAGAAATCAGCTTACAATTATGTAAATACACATAAATGGAATAGGGTCTTCATCTTTTTTTTTTAATGTTATGGCTTTTAAGTCTTTGAAATCAGTAGCATACCATGTGTTCCTCCCTCTAGTGGATTAAAAGGGTATTTCAGTTTCTGGCATTGAAATTGAATCAGAAATTTGGAGCCAGGGAAGATGGGATGGCTCTCCGAGCCAGTCCTTCAGTTCAAGTGCAGAGAGACAGAGAGACGCAGAGGCCATCTGACCGTCTGCAGACACGCAACTACTCAGAGCAAGCCCAGCCTGGAGCCTGGCTCACCTCACCCCACTCTGTCCCCCTGGGTTAATGCTAGTCCTTTCCCAGTCCACCTGCTGATCGTTCTAGGACGCTTTCTTCTATTGAGGGAGAGAAGAATTAGGACCATTCACCTTGGAACACAAGTGAGAGGGTTCTGAACTAATGGTAAAAATTCTAAATTTTGTCTGTGCATAATCGATTGCCCGTTTTGCTCCTGTGAGACACAAGAATGTCAAACTCTCAGTACTATTTGGTGGTGACCGTCTTGTTGAGTTTAGATGTATTTACGCCTTAGTGACAGTACAGATTTTATAAGAACAGCCCTTGCGTGAAATTCCACTTTCCTTGTCATTTTTCATTTTTAAAATTCGGACACCCCTAGATGCCCAAGGGAGCTCATCAGTTCCCGTGGTACAGTTATGAAGAACTGGCTATTCGAGATGTAAAACCCGGTGGACCTCCCCTGAAGTGACGCTGGCCGCAGGGGCCATGATCTGCTGCAGCCGTTGGGAGTGTTTCCTTGAGGCCAAAAGGCACAGTCTTCAAATGCAGGAAAAGACCTTGCATTTTGACAAAACTGAAGTAGTCTTGTAGCTTCGAGGTAAAGATAAATCTGTATGCCCGTCCCCCGTCGGTGACTCTTTCTCTGCATTTCCTTCTAAACAGCAACTGCCCCCACATGTGCGCATCTGGGACTCCGTGACACTGAATACACTGCACGTCCTCGGAGTCGGGTTTTTTGACCGAGCCGTCACTTGTATCGCGTTCTCGAAATCTGTAAGTGCGAGCCCCGTGGGTACTGGAGCCCTGGTTCGCAGGGAGGAGAGAAGCCGCTCAAGGTTGAAGAGGGAGGCAGTTAATGCGCTCGCTGGCTGCCTGGGTGCATGCGCGGATCTGCAGGCTGGACGGCATCCTGCTCCCTAGGTCCCCTCATTCAGAGGCCACACGTGTCCCCTCGGGGCCACACACGTGATGGAAGGAGGCCCAGCAGCGCTGTCGTCGTGTTCCTCTAGGCGGTTTTGCCCGCTCTGACCTTGGATGTCGCCTGCCCGTTAGTAGACGGCTCCAGCGTGTCTCTGCCGTCCCTACACGGGCTGCCTGTCCGTTCCAGCAGTCGGAGGGGCCTCGTGGTCTCCCAGATCTTCCTCAGGATGTGCCCATTCAACAGATCCACCCTATAAACCACTGTTCCAGAAACTTATGTCCACACGCGCTTGCACGTGTGCACATCGGAACCCCACGTGCCTCAGCCGCAGGGCCTTTGCTCCCTGCACTGCCTCCCAGACACCCTGCCCCCCGCCAGTCCCAGACGGGCGCCGTGCGCGCTGCGGGTACTGGCTCCTCCAGGAGGGGGCGCTGCAGCCCCTTTGGAGACTGGTCTTAATAGACCCGAAGGGGCGGGGCGGTCCCCCACCTTTCTCTGCGCTCCTGTCCCTTCCTCACCCCACTCTCCACCGCTGTCCCGGAGTGGCCGGGGAAGCAGGTCTCAAAAGCAATGCGTACACATTCTTTAGCCAAAACGGACTCTATTAAAAGGAAAATTAATGCTCATTGTTAATCACTTTTAACCTATTTTATTCTCAAATGTAGTCTTCCTGGGAATACCTTTTTTTCCCCCCAGAATGGAGGAAGCAACCTGTGTGCGGTAGATGACTCCAACGACCATGTGCTGTCTGTGTGGGACTGGCAGAAGGAGGAGCGGCTGGCGGACGTGAAGGTCTCTCTCCAAGCCTGATGCGGGGCTCCGTTGTCATGTCCCCCGGTGGAGCCTTCTCCTTAGCTGCCTCCCAGGCCCGGGTCCCACTTCTCGGTGGGCCACAGGCTCCCCATTTCCCGTGCGGCCCTCGGGCCTGACACCAGCACCCAAGAATCCCGAGCCCGCCAATCTCAGCTCCCAGGGTGCGGTGCCACGTCCCGGCAGGGTCTCTCCCCCTCTTCATGACACCTGTAAGGTTTCCTTCTTCCTCGTTTTACAGCCCCTCCCCTTCTGATCCACTCCCTTGTTCCCGTTCCCGGCTGCTTTGTTTCATCCCACAAATGTGTGCTCGCGCAGTCGAGGGGCGCTGCAGGCATGGCCGTATGGGAGATGTGCCCCCCGCGCCACCAGAGAGGGGATGAGGAGGTGGGGACAGGTCAGGAGCAGTGAGGGAGAGGTCAGCACGGCCAGCATGGGGCTTGTCCAAAGCTGAGTGGCCTCGGCAAAGGTGGCAAAGGCGAGCAAGCCCCCCTGCCGGATCCCAGCCCCTCCCAGTGGACTCTTCCTGTAGGGGGTGCGCTCGGCTTCTCTTACCGCCTCCGAGCCATCTTGCGCGATAGGTCACCCAACTTTCCTTAAGCTTTCTTGTATTTTCTTCCTATGAAATCATGAATGGATCCCAGTTGTTACAGAATTGACTTCAGATTGCCCGTCCTGTCATCCATATACCTTAGATCACCTTACTTCCCGAACATTAGGGTTACCATCCATTGCCTTACCTTTTTCCCTTGAGTGTCTGCGATACAGGGTCCATATTCTAACCTGGCATGTTTCTTAACACCTGTTTACTAATATTCGGGTCAAGTATTTAAGTTCTTGCTAGGTTGCTGGGTTGAAAGTAATCAGAGGCAAATTTTTACCCAGGTTTAAGGCGTGTAACTGAATTTCAAGCAGAAGGAACAATCAGGGTCAGATTTATCCGACCAAAGTGCAGGTGCTGGAAATCCAGAGAACAGGGTCAGGGTGGTGCAGTGACACCCAAGAGCCAAATCCCCCACCCTGGAACCCCTGCCTAGTCACCAAACCACCGGCAGAGTCTGAGGAATTAAACCAGGAGGGAATCCCAGAGCAAACAAGACAGCCAAAGTCAGCCAGGAGTGATGGAGCTATATAAAATCCAGATTCCGGGGCCCCTCCTGAAGACTCCAGTGCCTAGATGGGGCTGAGGCCTGACCCATCTGCATTGTAACGCACGTTGGGTGATTCTGTTGTTCAGCCTCGGCCAGGAATCTATGCTCGAGATGAGAGCAAATTCTTGGATTTTTAAGTTTCCACCCACCCCTTCAGCAAGAGTGTGCTTTGTGCCTGCTCCTGCTGGGGGCCCCACACACAGAGAGAGGAGCCGTGGTCCCTGTCCTCAGGGCTGTGGTCCAGCGGGGGAGACAGACAGACAGACAAGGAGAGGTTATGGCACCTGACAAACATAAGTTGACTGTTTGTGAAAGCTGAGTTCAGTGGGGAGAAAAATCAAGAGGCTTAGGGCTTAACCTGGATGAGTTATTTGTAGTTCAGTGCTGTTTATTTTCTGAAGTGTATTAAGAGATTTGAGACATTTGATTCTCCCGTTTTGCTCAAAGTGTTCTAACGAAGCCGTGTTTGCTGCGGATTTCCACCCCACGGACGCTAATATAATAGTTACCTGTGGAAAATCACATCTCTACTTTTGGACATTAGAAGGAAACTCCCTTATTAAGAAGCAAGGATTATTCGAGGTAACGTTAAATTGCATTTGTTTTATCTTCACTAGTGGCGCGTGTGGTCAGCTGGCTTCTGCGGGAGTTGTGAGGCCTTCCGCCGTCTGCGAAGTTGCTGTAATTGCAAATCAGGAAGTGCCTCTGGGGCTATAGTGATCAAGAGTATTCCCGGGGATCCTTAACAGAATCGGGGAGCCCCTTGTGTCTCTGTGGGTAGCCTTGGTGATGCCGGCAAGGAAAGATGGAGCGGCATAGAGAGAAGTGCAGGGACAGTCGCCCTGGGGGCCGGGCGCCCCCTCCCAAGTGTGGTCCTCGCAAAGAACAACCAAGAAGGCATGCGGCCTGGTGAGCACCAGGGACAGCGCCTCCTTCCCTGGGGGGCCTCGTGCCACTGCCCCGCGAGGCCCAGTTGGAGGACCGCTTTATTCCGGGGCCAGGGCCCTGTTCTGGAGGCTCTAGTCATGACCACACAGCCCGCCCCATAGCCCCTCTGACACCCTCCCCTGCTCCAACTGTAACTTCATAATTACCAGAAATTTCTCTATTTCAGAGCAGGTAGTCTCGCGGCCTAAGTTATAGAAGGGTAGCTAAAAATGAAAGTCATGCGCAGCTCGGGAGCTCGGGGCCTCTAGGTCGTACGAATACAAGTAAGAGGAGGTCTTGACCTAATACGTCTGTGTATTCACAACATTCTGCAGAAGCAAGAAAAGCCAAAGTTTGTCCTCTGCGTGACTTTTTCTGAAAACGGTGACACCATTACTGGGGATTCCAGCGGCAACATCTTGGTGTGGGGAAAAGGTAACACAGGCTTGTCCCCAGAGCAAAAGATTGGGGGCGGATATTATACGCGGTTAAGGCGACTTCTCTAAGAATTGTCTATGAGCACAATTAATAGGATTACAACTAAATCCCAAGTTTTATAGGTACATACATACATGGGTATGTGTGTAACTTGAAACCTTCAAACTAGAACAGAGGAAAACAAGAAAAGCCAAGAACTCTTCACTTTCTATCACTGCAGAAGGCTCCTTAAGCCCAAAATATTTTGATGGAATAGCTTTATTAGGAGATCTGTTAACACGTTATATGGTGAAGCTGTCAATGACTATTTATTTAGCTATAAAACACTTAAATAACTTTCCTGGTTCCCATGGCTTCCGGCAGACAGCTATTGAGAACTAATTCTGTGCGAGTCGGCGTGCTAGCCGCCGAGCGCACCGCTGATCCGAAGCTCCTGCCGTCAGGGAGCCCACAGCCCGGGAAAGAGGAGCCGTTACTCGGAAAACACCCATCGGTTCAATTCAGTGAGCGATTACGGCAGGAGGAAAGGAAAACACACCATCCCTGTCTTCACAGGGCTTCGAGTTTGGGTTGGGGGTGAAGGTGGAAACAGGCCCTGGATGTGAGTTCAGGGTAACGTGGTGACTTCTCTAGCGCCCCCACGTCTGCGGGGGCAGGTCCTTCCCACGTCGCTCCATTTCACCCTTAGCGGGATCCTGCGGGATAAGCAGGAGCCCCATTACCGACAAAAGGGAAACTGAGGTGTGGGGCAGTGAAGTCACTTGTCGAGGATGTGAACGCAAGCCCCTGTTTTTCAGCGCGTGTAGTCCCACCGTGATCTCCACCCTGGGCTTCCTGGGAGCGTGTTCTCCTGAATCATAACCCAGGGCACGCTTGCCTCATGCTGCGTGAGCTTCTGGAAGTTGTGCCCTTCGTAGATTCTCACAGCAGAGGTGTCCTCACCGACAAGATCACATTGTAAAACTGAAGCGAAATAGGATGGACAGAGGCGAGCCTTTCGATAACGTCCTAAGGATGGTTTTCTTGGTGTGTTTAGGTACGAATCGGATAAGCTATGCTGTTCAAGGGGCCCACGAGGGCGGCATTTTTGCACTTTGTATGTTACGGGACGGCACGCTGGTGTCGGGAGGAGGGAAGGACCGCAAGCTCATTTCTTGGAATGGAAACTATCAGAAACTTCGTAAAACTGAGGTAAGACAGCAAGCAGCATGATCTAAATTCCTTTTTTTATTCAAAATTCATTTTGAACCTCCTAAAACTGTTACACTAACTAGTTTTCTTGTTAGTTTGAAATCTTTAGCTTACTGTTTTGAAAATGGTTTAGATAAACTTTTATTAAAAGGGTAGCATTTTATTAAAATCATTGGAAGCGGTTTAACTACTAAAATGGACTTAGGTTTGTAAAGTTTTAGGTCGTAACATAATTTACATTTAGAGTATCTTTATCATAGAGCGATCTCACTTTGATTTACCGTTCAGCGCTTTCTTCCTGGGGCACCCGGGTGGCTCAGTCTTTTGAGCGTCTGCCTTCGGCTCAGGGCGTGATCCCAGGGCCCGGGGATCGAGTCCAGCTTCAGACTCCCTGCTCAATGGGGAGTCTGCTTCTCCCTCTACCCCTCCGCCACCCCCTGCTCGTGCTCCCTCTATCTCTCTCTCTCAAATAAATGAATAAAATCTTTTAAATTAAAAAAAAAAAAGGGTCTTCTTTTTCCTCTTCAATTTCCAGGTGTGACTTTGGAGACATTACGACCTGGAACTAACATTTACTGAGCACTTACCTTGTACATGGCTGAGTGCCAACATGTTCTCTAAAGCCCTGTCTCCTTTTAGTATCTATTTTACCACCTCATTACCTGGCCGGCAGCCTTGCACACCGGCAGGAACCCAGGCAAGCAGCCTAATCGGCCTCGTACACGCTCACCGAACTTCCTCCCCCAGGCCCCGGAGAGTTAGGAGCAGACAGACATCAAGGCAGGCATCCGCGTGAAGGTGGACTGTCTTCATCCCCAGCATTGAGTTGACACGTTATGGAACTTCTCCAGCCTCTAAGTCAGATGTGTCCAGCACACACAACACGTCACGTCCTGTGACACGTTCAGTGGGAGAGCAGCGTGGCCCGGTGCTCTAGCTATATGACCTACGGTTCTGTTCATTGTCGCTCTTAATAAAGGAAGGCCTCTGGGGGAGCTTGGGAAATCGCTTCCCCTTTCATGGAGGTTTTAATCATGCTGCCATTCTTTAGCCTACGATTGGACCAGCGTTTGACTGAACGGGCACCTGTGTTAAATCATGACCGCGGCAGAAACTCCGAAGCCTCGTCCCGCTTCGTGAAACAGACACATCATTTTTTAAGCCTCTTTACACTCCTCTTCCTTAGCATGAGTTATCTTCCCCTTTGCCGCAATCTGTGCCAACACACCGCACTGCAGGAGGAAGTTTGTAAGAGAGCCAGCAGCTTCTTCCCCTTCTAGACCTGGAGTGCCCGGAGTCGCCCAGCGGGGTCTAGCTGCAGTCTGTTCCTTTCGTAAAGGGCGACAACCCGTGTCTATCTTACCACAGCAGATCGTTCTCGGCTGGAGTATTGGGAAATTCTTTGTCTTAAAATGTAGGTAATTCCTTATGCTTACCGACAAGAGCAGAGGATTTCAACACTAAGTCATGCAAAGTTGCCAAAGAATTTACCATTTTAAGTTAACGGTAAATTTTAGGGACTCTTCATATAGCTTGTTATTCTTCTCTCTGCTTTCCAAATTTTACCTGCTACTGCTGTCCAAAGCCACAAGAAGAAAAGAGTAAACTAACCAGTGTTATTTCTTCTTTTTTAATCCTATCAAGAAAAAGACACTTCATTTTTTATTGTTTACTCTTGCCGATTCTTTTAAGGTACATACATGTTTGGAGTTTAAAAGTCAGATGTGGGGTTTCGATCATTCATTCAACAAGTCCTGGCCGGGGACCTTTCTGTCTCTCCATGTGACCTGTATACATGTGTGTACGTGCGTGTGTGTGTGCATGGGTGCATGTGAGTGTGTATGTGAGAGAGAGAGGGAGGGAGGGGAAGGGAGAGAGGAGCTGTCATCATGATATATAAGCACATATTTGGAATGGTGGAGCTAATATTTAAGGACATTTTCGATGCTTTCTTTTCAATGCAGATTCCAGAACAGTTTGGCCCCATCCGGACAGTGGCCGAGGGGAAGGGCGCCGTGATCTTGATAGGCACAACTAGAAACTTCGTTCTGCAGGGCACTCTGTCAGGGGATTTCACACCCATCACTCAGGTACGCTCCAGCCCAGCGGGCCCGCCAAGCGCTGTAATTTGGTGCAATATCAGGATATCAGAAGGCATTACAAAGAGGAGATGATTCTGGTGTCAGTTTTGGTTGCTGTCATGGCTTAGGTTGGGTGGGAAGGGAAACCGAGGAGGACAGTCAAAAGCATGCGGTTGCCGTGGACACCCCTCCCCCGAGACTCCGAGTGTCGACTGGAGTGTTTCAGAGACTGTCATCTGTCTTGGTCCTTTGCAGGGTCACACTGATGAGCTCTGGGGACTGGCCATCCACGCCTCAAAACCTCAGTTCTTGACCTGTGGGCATGACAGGCACGCCACTCTCTGGGACGCTGCTGGTCACCGGCCCGTCTGGGACAAAATGATAGAGGTAGACATGCACATTACACGGCGTTTTTCTTGTAAAAGTTCATCTGGAACACGTTCGTTTATGTTTTTGCGTGCAATCGATAGTGATAGAAAATTGTCCCAAAGTAAACGTCACCCAGTTTGCCGCTTTCGGTCGGCATTGCCTTAAACATTGCCTCATGTGGTCCCGTCCACGTCATCCTGAAGTTGGCTGGTGTTCGGGTCTCCCGAGCAGAGTTCCTTCTCCGGCTCCCCTGCTCAGAAGCCCCTGTCCTGAGCCCGCACACCATTTACAGCGAACCTTCGGCGTGAGAATTTACGCGGGCGACGTAATTTATCTCTGCATTTGGAGTTTGACGCTGAGGCTTTAGTGTTCCAGTCGACACAGAAGGAGCTCAGATTGTGCATTGCCAGCGGGGACGTCCTTGTCCCACCTGCACGGAGCCCCCAGCTAGCGTCCTTACTGAGCACCGGGCGCTGGGCGCGTATAAGCCGTCATCCCGGCAGCAGCGGGGGCGCCGTGTTGCTGAATTCGAAACTGAGGCTTAGCCAAGTCAACTAACTTGCCGTGGTCACTAGATCAGCAAATGACAGCACCAGTGTCTACACCCAGCTCAGTCTGATTCCCCAACCCGTGGTCTTCCCCCACATGGTACTCGCTGAGTCCAAAGTATAGTATGTCCCGTGTAGCCTGTGCGCTTGATGACATGTCCTGTCCCGTGACAGGCGCAGCCCCTCTGTAGCCCCCCCCCTCCTCGCAGCCCCCACAGAGGCCCCGGCACTTCCTGGCACGCCGGATCTGCATTTCAGCCCTCTTGCCCTTTGCCTTTCGAGAAGGTCACTGAGGGCCTAGAACTGGCCGTCACAGTGAGCTGAGCACTGAAGCGACAAGGCCCCAGCTGGCTCGGAGGGAAGAGTGGGTGTGGCCCGGGCGGCAGGAGGGGCTGAAGAAGTGGTGTCCTGTGTTGGACCTGTCCCCCTGGGGGGGGTTGGAGAAACAGGTGGGGAGACACAGCAGGGGCAGTGGCATCGGGAGAGCGGCCTCCCCTGCTGCTGCTTGGCCACAGCCCCTCTGAGAGCAATCCCGGTGGCTCCATCCCCCTCCGCCTCCCCTGACTGGTCACCCCTCAGCCTGACAGGAGGGAAGGGGCTCAGAACCAGGCGCCTGAAGGAGCTGTGGTTAAGTCCTCGCTCCTTCACCCACTGGCCATGTGGCTTTGGACAGGAAGCTCCCTGTGCCTCCGTGTCTTCATCTGGAAAATGTTAAGAGCCTGAATGAACTAATGACACAGTGAAGCTTCAAGGTGATCTCTCTGTGGCTCAGTGGCAGCCCTGAGCTGAGTCACAGCTCCCGCCTTGAAGAGAGCGTTGCTGAGAACAGAATCAGTACCTTTAAGTTCCTGGGGTCTTCTTTTTTGAGTTTATGCAGTAGCGTGTCAATGCCTCTCTCTATTTCCATTCCCACGGGTACTTCCTTCTCGGTCTCCCTGTCACCAGTCTCCTCTCACTTTGGGCCCTTCTGAGCAGTTCCTCCAAGTGACTTGTATTGAAAACACAGATTCAATCACGTCACACTTAATTTTTTTTTTAAGATTTTATTATTGTTCAGTCATCTCTACACCCAGCATGGGGCTGGAACTGACAACGCTGAGATCAAGGGTCACACACTCCACTGCCTGAGCCAGCCGGGCGCCCCCGTCATGTCATACTCTTTATGGAAGGAAAAGAGTCCGTGTGGCTGTGTTCTTGTTTCCCAGCGATCTCAGCCCTGACCATGGCGGCACAGCCTACATTATTCGTGTCGTCCACACGCCTTCCATCCCAGCCGGACATTCCACCTTGTGACGCTCTCTCTACCTGCCATTCCTCAAGTATGCCCCACACTGGGTTGTTTCTACCTCTTTGATCACAATCTTGTTCCCTTCACACCTGATCTAAGAAAATACTGATTGGAGTGTCTGCTCCTGCCTTCACCACCCCTGATCTTTCCTGGACCGGGAGGCCCGATTCCAAGGGGCTCGGCACCAGGAAGCCTCCTCCCAGCCACCCCGTCGAACTTCGTCTAACTCTCCCTCTCCCGGGACTTGACAGCTTGCTTTTCCCTCTGTCGCCAATCCCATTCCACCTTGTGTCAGAGTTAGTGACAGACACGTTAGTAACGAACACTAGACCCAAACCTGAACATGCCTTACTCGTCTCGAGATCCTTCCAGGCCTGCCGAGTGTGCTCTGTGTGCCTAGGGGGCTCTCATCCAGTGTTAGTACTGGCATTGGGCACGGTGGTCCTATTTCCAGGGCATCAAGCACACCCTTCAACAGGCTGACCGTTCAGCATGGGGCTCAACCGAAGGGGCTCCCAAGACTGGGAGAAGAGCATTTACTCGTTGGTCTGTCCTCTGATTCCTGTAGGTATGAAAAGTAATTAAGACAGAAAGAGAAAAATCTCTAAAGGGATCAACATTTAGTATGATGGACACGTGACCTTCATCTGAGTAGGAAAACGTTTTCCTCTCTCGGAGAGAAAAGAGCCTTGTTGTTTAAATGGGGCCACGTAGCCCTTTGGAACAGCCATGCGTGTGTGTTTACTGCGGTAGTGCTGTGTCTGGCCATCAATTTTTACACTTCCTTTAAAATGTTTTAGGATCCAGCTCAGTCTTCTGGTTTTCATCCTTCAGGGTCTGTGGTTGCAGTTGGAACACTGACTGGGAGGTAAGTCATGTCAGCAGGGCTCGTGCTTTCAGAGCGAGAGGTCTGTGTGTCCCCAGGGACAGGCGCGGGGTAGCTGCCCCTCTCAGCTTCTAGCCACTCACCAAGAATTAAGCCAGAACACAAAACTAGCATGGAAGACAGTGGCCCTTCGCTTTCGGGACGTGGGAAAATGTGACGAAAGACATAGACCCTTCTAGAAAAGCCGCCCCACCCGCCCACGCACAGATGTGCACATACACACATACACACACGCGCACAGGCCTGCCTACGATTTTGGGGGATTCGTGGAGCTCCTCCAGCCCTGATCTGCAGCCTGTGGGAGGAGCCTCAGCTTTGGAGTCGGGCGAGAAAGCATTTCAAAGCACCGAGATTTTAAAAATGCTTTTCTTGCTGCCTTTAGAAAATTCAGCAACTGCCCGGATCCTGAGCCTGTGCTCAGAGGCAGCTAACACGTACTTAGCAAGCGCCTCCGACAGGCCGGCAGGAGGCCTGCACTTGAATCCCCGCTCCGCCGCTCGGCGGCTGTGTGTCTCTGAGCCAGCCAGACAACCTCTCTGAGTTCTTTCATTTTATAAACTGCGACGGTATTATCTGCCTAGACGCACGGCGCCGACGACTGAAGGAGATGGCGTGGGAGGTGTTTTCTGGGGTGGCCTGGCAGGCAGTGCTGGTGGCTTGGTGATCATTGTTTTGTAATTTTGATTGCACTTCTGTATTGTTTGTCATAGTACCTGTATGCTTGTTGCGATTTAATTCACATATTTTTGGTGATATCCTCCCATCTTTCCTCTCTGAAAAGCAAACCATTTAGACTCTGTTGTGATGACCGTGGAGTATGTATAAGGAAAGAGTAACCACTTATAAGTCCCAGGTCGCAGTATCTTAAAAGTTGGGCACCTCATATCCAACAGAATTCTTCATGAAAATGTTTTACCGCGTGTGCACACGCACACACATGCACACGCACAGACACACACACCCTCCTTTTAACTCTCCCGCGGACAGTGGAAGCTTCAGACCCAGCAGGCTCTGATGAGTGGCTGGTAGCCAATGATCACCAGACCTACGTGCTGACTATTCGCAGTAGGACAGGGCCTGGGGACAGTGCCAGGATGCTCAGAATCACAGACAAGGTCCCGTGGGTGGAAGAGATGGCACGTAGAACCTAGTCCTTCCCTCCTTGTATGCCTCCTGTATCTCTGGTCCTCGTGCCGGCCTTAGCCCTGGACGAGGCCGTTCACGGGGCTTCGGAGCACAGCCCAATCAGCCCCAGCCTCTCCACTTCTTATGTTCTGACCTCTGTTCACGTTCAATAGCGCGTTAAAGGTAAACGGTTGTTGAAGACGCAAGTCGAGAAGCCAAATCCAAATTTCAGGGGCCATCCAGGCCCCTGGAGTGGGAGGCAGGGAAACTCACGCTGCTCGCTGGCCATGCCCGTGGAATGTACGGTGTCTGGGGTCACCTGGGTCTGAAGCTGCCATGGCAGGACACCCACAGTCCTTTTCATCCCTGAAAACCCTGGAGTCCCGGTGACTGCCACCAGCTGAGAACACGCAGGCAGGAGAGTACATGTCCCGAGTGCCGTGTCCTTACCAGAGGATATGAAGCACGTCTGTATCCCTTCGAGCATGCTTTAACACTGAGCCTCCACGGTGGTCTTGGCCCTTAGCCCCATCTTATAGTCAAGGACACGGAGCCCAGACCAGTCCTGTGGCCGGCCTTCCGCCGCTCTCCATCCTGGTTTTCCCTGGCTGGTGCATGCCAGCATCATTCTCGGGAGGTCAGACACCCCGAGGCTGTCCCAGCCCACCCCCTGGGGCCCACCCTGCTGCTCTGGGGCCAGGTCTCTGGGTAGGGCCGTGAAGGTGGCCTTTGCTGCCTCCTCTGGCCTCGGGCCCGGCCTTAAGTGTTTCTGTCCTTTGACATGTTAAGTGACAAAACTCAAACACTGAGGACCCCATCACCACACTGGAACCGAATCATTCGAAGGGAAGCCAGCATGCTGTTTCTTTCTTTAGGAAAGGCTCATATGAAAGAACTTTCCCTGAAAAGCCAGGAAAAAGTGTTCTTGTTAATTGAATACAGAGTATTTGTTAAGCCCTAAGAGTAATAGTTTTTAATAGTTACTGTTAAGTGTACCCGTCTTTATTTTCTCACCAAACAATTTACTGTGCTTTTTCTCATGTTCATGACAGGTGGTTTGTGTTTGACACGGAGACAAAAGACTTGGTCACCGTTCACACGGATGGAAACGAACAGCTGTCCGTCATGCGTTACTCACCGGGTGAGAGCGGCAAACTGTTGCCCATACAGTCACAACAGTTACGAAATCCTGCGTGGATGTCTTCTAGGGAAGAAGTCTCACAAGACTCCTGAGCGGAGCTTAAACTATACTGAACCCCCGTGTATTCATCGCCCAGCTGCAGAAAGTACAGACGCTCAGCCGAGCTGGCTCGTCCAGAACCCCCACCCCCGCCCCTCGAAGCAGTTCCCCGAATTTAGCCCTGCGTCTGTTAATATTACTTACAGATCTTAAAAAGATGAGGCCTCTTTATTTTTCAACAGCTTTATTTAGGTGTAGTTTACAGATTCTAAGTGAATTCATGCCGTTGTACGGCCGTCACCACAAACCAATTCGAGAACCTTTCCATCACCCCAAAAGTTCCCTCCCTGCCCCTTAGCGATTAAGCTCTACTCCCACCCCTCAGCCTTTGGCAACCACTGGTCTGCTTTCTGGTCTATAAATTGCCTTTTCTGGACATTCCATGGCAATGGGATCCTGTAGTACAGAGCCTGTCGCATGCGGCTGCTCTTACCCGGAACACTGTATTTTGAAATTGATTCAGGTTGTTAGGCGTGTATCCGTACTCTGTTCCTTTTGAACTGCCGGATAGGATTCCACTTTGTGTCCATACCCCATTGTGTTTATCCGGTCAGCATGCGGGTCATGGGGGCTGTTCCTGGTCTGCCTATTATGAGAAGTGCCACTGGGAACATTCACTGCAGGTCTCTTTGTGGTCATTTGTTTTCATTTCTCTTCAGTAAATTCCTAGTAGGACTGGTGGATTGCATGGTCAGTCTGTGTTTACCATTTTATGAAACGGGGCCAGACTGCTCGCCGGGGAGGCTGCACGTCTTAGGTTCCCACCAGCAACGTGCAAGGGTTCTGGCTTTTCTCTGCATTTCCACCAAACACCCGTTATTACCTGCCTCTCTCCGGACGGCCGTTCTGGTAGGGCTGGAGTAGTACCCCACTGTGGTTTTAACTTGCACCTCCCCTCAACCATCAGAGTTGCTGGGCGTGTTTGCCTGTGCCTGTCACTCACTCCTGTATCTTTGCTGAAATACCTTTGCAGATATTTGCATGCTTTCTAGTTAGTTGTCCGTCTTACTCTTGAGGTGTAAGTGCACTTTCTATAGTCTGTGTGTAAGTTCATTACCAGCTACGTGACTTGCAAATGTTTTCTCCCAGGGGGTGGCTTGTCTTTTCATCTTCGTAATGGGGTCTTTTGAAGCAAAAGCTTTCCATTTTGATGAAGTCCAGTTTCTCAGGTTTTTCTTTGATGGATCATGCTTCTGGTGTCGCACCCAAGTCATGAAGCTTTTCCCCTCTGCTTTCTTTCAGAAAGGTGAGCATTGGGGCGCCTTTCGGTGGCTTAGTCATTTAAGTATCCGACCCTTGGTTTCAGCTCAGGTCATGATCTCAGGGTTGTGGGATCGAGTCCCGCTTCTGGCTCCATGCTCATCAGGGAGTCTGCTTGAGATTCTCTCTCTCTCTCTCTCTCTCTCTCTCCCTCTGCCCTTCTCTGGCCTCTTTCTCCCTCTCCTAAAAAAAAAAAAAAAAAAAAAAAAAAAAAGATTATTTTAGCCCTTACATCTAGGTGATTCTTGTGCATTGCAAAGGGTAAAAGTTCGATTTGTTCTGCATGTAAATTATCCCAGGATCATTTGTTCAAAAGACAGCCCTTTCCCTATCAGATAACGTTGACACTTCTGTCACAAACCAACTGACATATAAAATATAAAGGTTTATTTTGGGTTCTCAGTTCTGTTGTGTTCACCTAGATGTCCACCCCTGTGCCAGTACCACGCTGTCTGGATTACGGGGAGTGCAGAGTAAGTTTCGAAGATGAGTAGTCTGACTCCTCCAACTGGGCCGTTCCTTTTCAGAGTTGTTTTGGCTGCTTTGGGTCCTCACCATTTGTATATAAATTTTATGACCGCTCGTCCATTTCTAAAATCTGCCAGGATTTTAATAGGGATTTAATGTTGATTTAATGTGGAATTTGTAGATCGATACGGGGAGAACTGCTGGCTTGGCAGTGCTGAGTCTTTTGATTCTTAAACACAGAATGTCTGTCCATTTATTTATATCTTCTTCCATTTTTCTCAGCAATGTTTCATAGTTTTCGGTGCGCAAGTCACACTTCCTTTGTCAAATTTATTTTCCAGTCAGTTATCTTTGTGTCATTATCAACGGAATTATCTTCTTAACTTTATTTTCAGGATGTTGGTTGCTAGTATAGAGAAATAAAACCAATTTTTGGGGGCGCCTGGGTAGCGCAGTCGTTAAAGCGTCTGCCTTTAGCTCAGGGCGTGATCCCGGCGTACCGGGATCGAGTCCCACATCAGGCTCCTCCGCTGGGAGCCTGCTTCTTCCTCTCCCATTCCCCCTGCTGTGTTCCCTCTCTCGCTGGCTGTCTCTCTGTCACATAAATAAATAAAATCTTAAAAAAAAAAAAACACAATTTTTGCACATGGATCTTATATCCTGTGACCTTGCTAAACTCTTTCAGTAGTCTTAGTAGTCGTGTGCGTGTGTGTGTGTGTGTGTGTGTGTGTGTGTAAAATCCTTGGTACTTTCTTCCTACAGGATCATGTCATCTGCAAATAAAGACGGTTTTATTTCTCCCTTTCCAATCTGGGGGCCTTTAGTTATTCCTTCTCTCTTGCGTCGGGTAGCGCTTCCAGGACCGCGTTGGACGGAAGTGGCAAGAACGTACCCTTGCCTCGCTCGCCGTCTTAGGAAGAAGAGCATTCGGTCGTTCACCATTAAGTATGACGTTAGTGCCCTTTTAGTATGATGAGGAAGGCCATTTCTATTCCTAATTTGTTTAGGGTTCTCATCATGAATGGCTGTCGGATTTTGTCAAATGCCTTTTTGGGGTCAAATGTAACTACTAAGATGATTAAGTGATTTTTTTTAATCCTTCATTTTATTAATATGGTCTATTATATTGATTTTCAGGGGTTAACCCAACTTTGCATTCCCGGGACAAATCCCACTTGGTCATGGTGTATCAATTCTCTTTATATATCACCGATTCCATGGGTTAATGTTAAGGACTTTTGCGTCCCTGTTCCCGAGGGATATCAGTCTGTAGTTCTCTTTTCTTGCGATGGTTTTGTGTGGCATAGATACGAAAGTGCTGTTGTCCTGCAGCGTAAGGTGGGAGGTGGTCCTTCCGTGCTTATCTTCTGAGAGAGTTTCTTAAGGATTAATATTATTTCTTTATTAAATATTTAGTAGAATTCATGTGAATTTAGTGAGCCATCTGGGCTTTTCCTTACGGGAGGGTTTTTAACTACCGATGCAGTTTCTTGTAGGTCTATTCAGAGTGTTTATTTCTTCCTGATTCAGTTTTGGTAAATTGTCCATTTCTGCTAAGTTGTCTACTCGACTGGCACTAAATCATTCATAATATTTGTTTATAATCCTTTAAATTTTTCTGAGGTCGGCAGTGAGGTCTTCTCGTTCATTCTTAATTCTGGAAACTCTGTCTCCTTTCTTTTCCTCTTGGTCAGTCCGGCTAAAGGTTTGTCGATTCTGTTGATCTTTTCAAAGAACCAACTTTTGTTTTCATTGATTTTCCTTTTTTTTTTTTTTTCTGTTCTCATCTTTATTTTTTCCCTTCCTCTGCTTGATTTCCCTTCGAGGGGCGCCTGGGTGGCTCATTTGGTTAAGCGTCTAACTCTTGATTTTGGCTCAGGGCATGATCTCAGGGTCATGAGATCGAGTCCCATGTTGGGCTCCATGCTAGGTGTGGAGCCTGCTTGAGATGCTCTCTCTCCCTCTCCCTCTGCCCCTTCCCCTCCTTTTGTCTCTCTCCCCTTCTCTAAGAAAAAAAATTTCCCCTTGAGCACTGTCTCAGTCACATCCCATAAATTTTGATATGTTGTGTTTTCATTTCCATTCCGTTCAAAGTATTTCCTAATTCCCTTAATGAGTTCTTCTTTGGCCTGTGGGTTATTTAGATATGTATTGTGTAATTTCCGAATATTTGGGGGATTTCCCATATTTCCTCCTGTTGTTCTCTAACTTAACTCCATCGTGGCCTAGAATGTATTTTGGATGACTTTAATCACTTTTACTTCATTGAGACTTGTTTTGATAGCCTGGCACGGGTTCTATCCCGGACGACGTCCCAGGTGTCCTTGCGGAGAATGTGTGTCCTGCACTCTTGGGTGGAGTGTTCTCTATTGGTCGGCCGCACAAGCTGGTGGACAGTGTTCAGAGCTGACTGATGTGTCGTTCAAGTCATCTGTGTCCTTACCGCCACCCGGTCTGACTGCTCGCCAGTTGCTGAGAGGGAAGGATTGAAATCTCCAGCTGTACCTGGAACCTGTTAGTTTCTCTTTTCGGCTCTCTCGGTTTGGCTTCATGCATTTTGGATGGAGGATGGGACAGAGTTGCACTCAGACACCTCCAGCCAGGAAGGCTCGCGCCCTCTGCCCACCGACGTGTGTGCGGGTAGAAGGGCGCATCCGGAGTTGAGGCCGTTTCCCGGTCTGCCCGGCTTGTACTTCTGCTGGCCCTTTGGCGTCTTCCCTGGGCTTGCGTGCAAGGTCAGCGTGGCCGTGAGCGTCTGGACAGCCGGGGTCCTCTCCCGCCTGCCCCACGCCTGCACGCGGCCCCCATCACCAGGAATAGGCTCCTGCAGCCACAGCCATGACCGCAGGCCACTACAGCCCTCGGCCCTGTCTGCTCAGCCGCCCTGCAGATGGCCACTTCTGTCCATGGTGCTGCTGGGCCTGCGCATCGCCGGGGCTTTGTGCGGAGTGAGCCGCCTGACCGCGGAAACAAAGCCGCTGGTCCTCACAGCCCGCTCTTCCGGGCCAGAACCTCGGGGCCAGCCGGGCTGGTGGGAGGGGTGAGCATAGCCCCAGGCGAGCGCACCGTGGACTCATACTTCCTTACCCCAGATTCCGCAGCTTGTTAAGTATAAAACACTTCTCAGATGGTTTTATGTCTTTGATCGATTTCCACAGTGTGGAAACGGTTATTTTTGTCAGTTTTGTACATCTTTATCTTCGCTTTATGGGGAGAGGATTCCCCGGGCTTCTCACTGGGCCACAGCTGGAAGCCCTGCCCGCTTATTTTTAACATAGCCACAGTGTCCCTGTCACCCTCAGCCCAAATAGCATTAACTTCTTAATATCATAAGGTATTCGAAGTCAGTATTCAAATTTTCACTTGACTTTTTTTTCACAGTTTAAATTGAGATCCAAGAAAAGTCTCACATGTGGTAATTGCCTGATACGTCTCTGAAGTCCCTATTAATCCATAGTTCCTGTGCTTGTTCTCTCCCTCCCTCCCCACCCCCTCCCCCACCCTCTCTTGTGTGCACTGTTCACTTGTTGAAGGAATGGGCTCATTTTTCCCGCCGTGTTTACTCTGGATTTTGCTGAGCGTGTCCTCATGGTGCCCTTTAATGTGTTCCTCTGTCCCCTGGACTTCCTCTGATGCAACGTTTGCTTCTACAGGCTGGATCCCATTCAGGTTCTGCATGCATTGCTGTCTTCCAGCTACCAGAGACTCACATCTGCTTCTCTCACTTTTTGTGATATTAGTAGCTGTTGGTGCCCCCAGTTCACAATTGGGGCTGCAAATGAGTGGTTTGCCAATGTTAGATTTTCTTTTTCACTTATTAGATATAATATTTCTATAAAGAAAAATGGCTCATCATCTATTTTGTTACCCAATAGCATGGTAGCGTTCATTAAGGAAAGTCAAGATAAATGCATGATTTCTTTTTTTTTTTTAAGATTTATTTATTTGAGAGAGAGAGAGAGCAAGCATTGGGGAAGGGCAGAGGGAGAGACAGTCTTAAGCAGACTCTGTGCTGAGCGTGGAACCTGATGTGGGGCTCAATCTCACAACCCTGAGATCACAACCTGACCTGAATCTGAGAGTTGGATGCTTAACTGATTACACCACCCAAGCTGTCTTCTTTTACTGAATTTACCAATTTCCAAGATAAGGAATTTGTTCTCTGTCCCCCTTAACAGTGCTCAGTCAGTGGCGGTGGGTTGGGTGCCATCTTGAACGGAAGTATATATCCTCTGTTTCCGTCTGCGATAGTTACCACATGTGGAGCAGTTTCCTCAGCACAGGCCGGTGGAAGCCACTGGAAGTTTGGCGCCCGAGTCCTTCTGACAGTGTGGGTGCCAGGAGTGCTCAGGCGGGCCCTTGCTTCCAGGCCTTGTCATTGGATGCAGGTGTTTCAGGAAATGCTGTGTTTCTGTGATGGCAGGGTATTCAGCCATGTGAACACGTGGAAATAGCAGTTTCATCCTTGGAAATACTTGGCCAGGACTGAGCTGCCACTGCTCTGTAGGAATCCTTCTGTAAGCTAACAGATGGTGGTCTTACCTCACGCTGGAGCTGTGTTCTTTTTTTTTTTTTTTTTTTTTTTTTAAAGATTTTATTTATTTATTCGACAGAGATAGAGACAGCCAGCGAGAGAGGGAACACAAGCAGGGGGAGTGGGAGAGGAAGAAGCAGGCTCCTAGCAGAGGAGCCTGATGTGGGGCTCGATCCCAGAACACCGGGATCACGCCCTGAGCCGAAGGCAGGCGCTTAACCGCTGTGCCACCCAGGCGCCCCTGGAGCTGTGTTCTTAATCTCCCCAGGTAGCATTAGAGAAGGAGCAGCCCTTCCAGATGGGTTTTCCCTGTGCCTGAGCAAAGTTCACACTTCTCACCCTAAACAGACAGCCCCCCAGACATCTCGGAACCTTTTCTCGATGTTGAGAAGGTGCTTACTCAGCTCAGAAGGCCTTTCATTCTTGAAGTAGCCTATTTTACTGTTAATTCTGGCCAGTATTCTGCATTCTTTTATGTGTTTTATGTGTTTCTCGTCATTTCCTTGTTATTTTGAATGTCCGTGAAGGGCAAGAGGCCCTCGTCTACACCCTCTTTTCCTAGAAAGCCCTCAGGTACCTATCAGCTCTTGCTGACATGCGCAGAGTCCTTTGGGGAATATATTTGCATTTCTTGTCAGTTATACTCACGGCCACTCCCTGGAGGCCAGAAAGCTCTTTCTACCAGCACCTCTGCTTCTCAGACTTCGGAGCTTTTCTTCAGTAACCAGGTGCCCTTGTCTCAAAGAGACATTTGTACACCATGTTTATAGCATTATTACTCTGTAATAATTATTCTAAGCTGTGGAAGCAAGCCCAGTGTCCTTCTAGGTGGATGGAAAAGCAAAATGTGGTATAGCCATTCAGCAGAATATTATTCAGCCTTTAAAAAGAAGGAAATGTTGGGGCGCCTGGGTGGCACAGCGGTTAAGCATCTGTGTTCGGCTCAGGGCGTGATCCTGGCGTTATGGGATCGAGCCCCACATCAGGCTCCTCCGCTAGGAGCCTGCTTCTTCCTCTCCCACTCCCCCTGCTTGTGTTCCCTCTCTCGCTGGCTGTCTCTGTCTCTGTCAAATAAATAAATAACATCTTTAAAAAAAATAATAAAAAAATAAAAAGAAGGAAATGTTAACACATGCTGTAACACTGATGACTCTTGAGGATGTTATGCTGAGTGAAATACAGCAGACACAAAAAGACAAGTGTTGCGTGATCCCACCATGGGAGGTACTTAGAACAGTCGAAATTCTAGAGCTGGAGCCGTCAGAATTATAACAAACGGTTCCATTATGAAAGAGAGTTAACAGATGACACGGTAGTTCTTATCTTGAGATCATAGTTTAAGAGTGTACAAGCCAACGTCGCGTGGCGATGACACATCACGTGGCAGGCTTTCCCCTGTGCTTTACCCTTAATCTGTGTCATAGGGCCAACAGAGTCAGCAACGAAATGCTCCAGGCTCTGGAGTCAGACTGCCTGGGTTCGAATCCCAGCTTCCGTACACCTGTGTGACCTTGGGAAGTTACTTCACCACTTGTGCCTGCGTTTCCTCTCCTGAAAAATGGGCGTCATATCTACCTGTCTGTAGGGTTTATGAGGATGAAATACATGAATAGAGGACAGTACCTAGTGGGCACTACGTAAGTGTGGACTGTTCTAATTTGAGAATAATTATGGGCAGCCTTTAGTGTCCATCATCATCATTACCGTCAGGGCCCGGTCAGTTGGGGGAACCAAGGGTAGGACCTCCCATGCAGCTCTCTGGCCTTCTCAAGAGCTATCAGCCACAGATGGTCTCCTTCTCCAGGCCTCCACTGTCCTTGGCCTTTTTACCCCGTTCCGCCAGGATTCCCGCATGGGACAGGCTGACTTGGTCTTGCCAACACCCTTATTTTGACCTGGCCCAGGCTAGGACTTTCTGAAATACCATTTCCTGATGATGTCAGGCCATGCTGTTTCCTGTAGGACTCCCTACCTTGGGAGAAGGAAAATCTGAGAACAGTGGTTGGGGGGGAGAACATTTATTAAAGACATGATGGCCAGTGGCCCCCAGGACCTTTACAGACACTGCCCAGGGAATCCTCCGAACTGCTGTGAAAAGGCGCCGTTGCCGTGCTTTGCGGACGGAGGCACTGGCGCTCGGTGTGAGCAGGGACGCATCCGCGGTCCCCGAGCCAGTGTGCGGAGACCCCGCTGCTCTGTGTTCCATTCTGGGCCTCAGGGCGCCCGCCGCCCCCATGGTTCCTGCCTCCTTCCTTCTGCTTCCTGGCCTCAGGAAAGTCTGACCTCTGGATTAGTGTCTCAGGCATTGTTTCCTTCCCCGCGTATCCTGGATCTCCCTGCTTCGCCTTCACACTTGGCAAGTTCCTCGGCCGGCTGCAAAGGCGGGCTCTGCTTTTCTGTTACATTGAGCTCCTTCCCTGTGTTTCCACATGAGCACCGAAGCCCCGTTCCTTAGGCTTTCCTGAGGCCAGAGCCCAGATGAAAATGGTAACCCATGGCCTATGGGAAGAGAGGAGGGAAGGGCCTTCCAGGCAAGGCAGGCGGCGGGAGGGAGGACAGTGCGTGCACAGGTGAATTAGGAGGGGCCTTCCAGGCAGGGCAGGGGTGGGAGGGAGGACAGTGTGTGTACAGGTGAGGTGGGAGGGACCTTCCAGGCAGGGCAGAGGGGTGGGAGGGAGGACAGTATGTGCAGAGGTCTGAGAGAGCCTGGCGCTCAGGGAGGAGCGATGTGGCCGCGTCCTGGAGGGTCTCATCGGCCAGCCACGGAGGGAATGAGTCTCGGGCCTTCCATGTGGAGTGGCTGGGATGGGGCTTATAAGGGGAGAGATCTGGTCGGGGCAGATTTTCAAAAGACAGCTTTGGAAGTGGTATAGGACTCCCTAAAAAGCAAACAATTCTCTTTGAGTTGAGTCACTGATTTGGCTAAATTTCTAAAGCTGTGATGTCACTAGTATTATCCCTTGTCATTGGTAAGTGTTTATTTTTAAAATAAACGTCGTCTGCATGTTTCTGCAGATGGGACCTTCTTGGCCATCGGCTCCCATGACAACTGCATCTACATCTACGGAGTCAGCGACAACGGCAGGAAGTACACGCGTGTTGGCAAGTGCTCGGTAGGCGCTCTTCTCTTTTCCGTGGGGGGGTGTGGTCACCGCGTGCCCGTCGTGCCGGGAATTTACGAGGCACGTGAAACGCATGCTGCTCTTCTCGCCCAGGGTCATTCCAGCTTCATTACTCACCTGGACTGGTCTGTGAACTCACAGTTCCTCGTGTCAAATTCTGGAGACTATGAAATCCTTTACTGTGAGTAGCACCCCGGGGCTTGTCTGGGTTCAGATCTAATAGAACGTTCACTCTGAGACTAAAATGGGGTCTCCTGCAAAACCCTGCTTCCCTACTGCCTCGGCACGTGCTGTCACCTCCAGGCCTCGGTTTCCTTTTCTATAAAACAGGGGAGTTGGGCAGGGCCACCTCTAAGATCCTTCCTGCCACCGAGATCCTTCGGGGCTGGGGCTGACGTGGGCTCCAAGGAGAAGACATGGGCTCCAAGGATGAGAATGCCAAATCCTGGAGGGAGAGGCCCGAGGGGGGCAGTTGGGGCAGGAGAGAGTGGGGACCCTTGTGAAGGTGTCATCCCAAGCAGGCAGACACAGTGAGGTCTCTCCTGCAGGGGGACAGCAGCCCCCGGGGCCCCTCCTGCTTCTCTCCCCACCCCTCCTGGCAGTGTCTGTGTCCAGGCAGGACCTGAGAGCACTCAAGACGAAAAGGCTGGCCCTTGCTCAGCACAGACCACACCCCGTGCGCTGGCTCCTCATACGTTTATCAAGCACCTGTCGTGTGCCGAGCTCTGGGCTAAGCAGAGGGGATCGTGGGGCATGAGGAGGGCCTGGTGCCCACCTGCCAGATGGTACTAAAAAGCACAGTACTAAAAAGTACCAAAAAGTTTACGTACATGTTCTCTCGTGATCCAGAGTTCTTCCAGGCTTATCGCATTTTGTAGACAGGAAATCTGGGCTCAGGTGTGAGGCCAGAGGATCAAGACCCAGTGGGTGGGGAGGCAGCCGTCCACTTGCTGAGGGGCCCGGACAGGTCGAGCAGCTGGCGGTGGAGGAAAGAGGGAACTAGCCCGTGCCAGGTGGCACCTGGTCTTCCTCTCTGCTCTCTCCAAGGTACTGCCTGGCACAGGGCAGAAGCAGGGGGACGGATTTCAGAAATAGGCCACGGGTCTAGAATCTTCTCAGACACAGTGTCATACTCTATGAGTAAGAGCTCATTTGGGGAACAAATCACCTGGGTATGACTGGTTTTCGTAAGCTTCCGAAACTCCTAGCTCAGGGCTGAAGGGGTATGTGTGTGTGTGTGTGTGTGTGTGTGTGTGTGTGTGTGTGTGTGTGTTGGGGGACAGCTGGAGAGCCTGATGTGACAGCAGGTGGCAGAGCTGTTCAAGGGCTCTGTGGGGGGTGGGGGAGGCAATCACTGAGCAGTTGGAGACCCAGGTACCCACGGATGGTCAAAGAGAAGCCCGACTGCAGGAAACAGACTCAAAGAGGGAGATGGATGGGAGGTGGTGCCCACGGAGGCCTCAGGGCTCGGGCACAGTTGTAGCTGTGAGCGCGGCTCCCACGGGGCTGGGAAATGGAAGGGGTCCCCCTCCGCAGGGCTCTGTCGCTGGCGGGGCAGGGCTCCAAGGGCCAGCCTTGTCGGGGGCGGGGGGACCTTTGGCCCAGATGTCACCAGACTTGGGTCTGCTTTTTCCAGGGGTTCCCTCTGCTTGTAAGCAAGTCGTAAGTGTGGAAACTACGAGAGACATTGAATGGGCTACGTACACCTGCACTTTGGGGTTCCATGTCTTTGGTAAGTTTTCTGAAGCTTTCATTCAGTTCAAACATAACGTGTATCCACTTTTAGAATATTTCTCTAATAGTTATGAACTCTCATAGTCACGGTTTTGCCACCGTCCCTACAAGGACGCGCTCCCTGCAGCTCCCATGGGAAGGCCAGGCGAGAACCAGAGATAGGCTTAACCCTTTTCTATTGTATTAAATGAGTCCTGAGATAATGTTCTAGAATCTTCTCCCATGAGGTTGTGCAAACTTCCTAGAGAGATGGGCCAGATGGCACTAAATCAATCTATTTCTTTATCATTTGTTAGAGGGTTTTTGGGTTTTTTTTTTTTTTTTTGGTTCCTTAAATTTTTCACGTCCTTTAAAGTTGAGGTTGGAGTACATTTATAAATGGTGTAAAATAAGTTACCACAGTTTAGTAGACTAAAAAAGAAAAGCCAGTACGTATAATCTCTATATGTAAGACCGTAAGTCAATGAGGTGGTCAGAATTTCACAAGTCCCTTTAGAGCTGGCATTACTCGTTTTCTGGTATAAATGCCAGGAACCCCCGGATCTGCCAGTCGAGAAACTGAGGTACATTCAGCTGTCTCAGACCCAAAGTTATTGGGACCAAAAGGGTTTCCCAGAGCAATGATCGGGAGACACTGCTCCCCCAACCAGGCTCCAGACCCATGACAGGCGGACACGACACCTGCCGGATGCCGCCGGAGCGGCCACAAGGAGCGGGTACCCAGAAACACCTGAGGGGGGTCTGGGTGGCTCATTCGGTTGAGCGTCTGGCTCTTGATTTCAGCTCAGGTCATGATGTCAGGGTCGTGGGATCGAACCCCAGGTCGGGCTCCGCGCTCAGCACAGAGCCTGCTTGTCCTTCTCCCTCTGCTCCTCCCCCCACTCTGTCTCTATATATATAAATTAAATCTTAAAAAAAAAAAAAAAAACCAAAAAACACCTGAAAGGCACACACAGGATTAAACAGGCCTTTGGAGAGACTCACATATAAACATTTACCCCAAAAAACCCAAAAGTTAGGAAGCTGTAGGCTGAGGACTAGTCAGCTTCCCCTCAGATGCTTTGGGAATAAAGGAAAGACATCCAAAGCCAGGGTTTCTGGCACGCTCTCTGCTGTAGAGTCAAGAAGTAAGGGCCCCCCAAAAATTGTGGGAGCCCAGAAAGCTTGCCGTAGCTCTCCCCTGTGATGGGACAGATGATCTGGGAATTGCCCTGGGAGACGATCACGGGCAGGCTGGGGGCTGGCCCCGGCTTCGAAAGCCACGGCCTCCGGGGGTCTGATCTCCATGAGAGCTCAGTGGCAGTCCCCATGCAGCGTGGCCTAGTGTCCCTGGGGTTTCAGGGCCCTGTCTGTGGTCTTCATTTTAGGAGTGTGGCCGGAAGGCTCTGACGGAACCGACATCAACGCCGTGTGTCGGGCCCACGAGAGAAAGCTGCTGTCCACTGGCGACGACTTCGGCAAAGTGCACCTGTTCGCTTACCCTTGCTCACAGTTCAGGGTATGCTCTTCGTCACGGACGCTGCCCCCGGGGCGCATGTGTCGTGGCCTCACCTGGCGGTCCGGTGGTTGACCAGAAGGGTGCTGTGCATGAACCTGCCAGTCGGCCATGCAGGCATGACCCTGTCGTCCCGCCGTCCTGGAGCTCTTCCGGGCTCCCCACTGCTCTCCGGGGAGAACCCCCACCCACAGAGCCCTTCGAGCTGGCTCCTCTACCCCTGTGGCTTCCTTCGTGGGCTTCACGCCTCTTCCACCACCAAGCTCCCTCTGCTCCAGCCTGCTGAGCTGAGCCAACGCCAGTGCCTAGAGCCCTTCCCATCCTTCCCGAAGTCCTTCGGCCTTCCCCCTCAACCCATGGCATCTGGTTGGTCCCTCCTTTGGGCGGCCCCATGCCTGGTACAGCGCTCTGGCCCCGAATGCGTCCCCGCCCGGGGCCGTCACCTGCCGGTGTCCGTCCCCCCGCGAGGCCAGTTCTCGGGGTACAGGGAGGGCCTCTGTGTCATTTGTTTGCATGCCCCTCCTGTACCTGTGCACGAAGCCGGTGCACAGGTGAGAGCCGCTGAGTGAGGGATGAAGCGGCGTAGAATTCCAGCACTTTCCGACTCCACGTAGCGCGCTCTGCGTTAAGCTCTTTCTCTCTCATTCTTCCCCAGGCTCCGAGCCATGTATACAGTGGGCACAGCAGCCACGTCACCAACGTCGATTTCCTCTGTGGCGACAGCCACCTCATCTCCACGGGCGGCAAGGACACGAGCATCATGCAGTGGCGGGTCATTTAGTCCCAGCAGGAAGCGTGGGGAGCAGAACAGGGGCAGGCACCGGGTCGTGCTAGGCCCCACCACTGTGATTTCTGTTCTGTTTGAGAAGTTCTGACAAACCTCAGGAAAACCACTCCCTCTACCAGTTACCTTAGCTTAGCGAATCGGTGAGCGTCGCACCAGAGCAGTGGTTCCCGGTTCGCCTATGTTGTACAGTACACAAAACAGCACACATTTAATGTTAAACAATATGCCAGGGTTTACATTATGGTGACATCAACAGAAGTGACTGGTATATCCTTCGTAACTTTTCTACGAACCCTTCAAAAACGGTCACAGAATGCCTTTTAAAATACTGTACATAGGCTTTACTCTTCCCCATCTAGCTCGCTGAGTCAAATATTTATGATAATAATGAGGTACTGAATTGCGATCGCTATTGATTCATTGGTCCTAAAAGCATAAATCGATGGACAAGAGCATGGAGGACTGATGGGCACAGCTGAATCAGGAAATGCAAATGTGACTTTATTTGGTTACATTCTCGAAGGGTTCATGCAGTCCTCCCGCCAGGAGGCTGACGGCTGACGAGAAAGGGCTTGTATTCTTCCCGAGTGAAGCAGATTGTACTCCAGATTAACTGAAATTTGTCAGCAGGGTATGCAGGCACCGTAGACTTTCCGTGACGCTGTCCGGCAGCCGCCTCACTCCCTTCGGCCCCGCGCTCGCGTGCCCGGAAGAGTGGTGGAGACCTCGAGCCCCCTGCTTCTGTCTATGAGCTGGCATGTCTGGTATTGTATAGGATTGTAGAAATTCATCATACAGACGTAAGGCTAGGCTTTACTATTTTATGCTTGTGGACATTGTATATTTGTATTTTAAGACCAAGTAGACCAAGTCAAAACGGTATCTCTTACGTGTACCATGAACCTGCGGCGGGGAGAAGTCTGGAAGGCTCCACCAGGTACGAAGGGCAGCGTCCTTCCTGTCTTTCGTACACGGATGGCTCACTACACCACAAAATAAGATTGCGTTCTGATGAGTAGGACACAGGTGGGGCACATTTGTCAAGAAGGCCTGATCCATTTTGATCGTGTGACAGATTGAAATTTATTGTTTACATTGGGGAATGTATCTCAGACTTTAAAATAGAAGAGTAATAAACAGACTTAAACACAAACGCTGAGATTTCTGCTTGTTCCAGGCGAGTAGGAGTGGGGTTGCCTGAGCTCCACGGCGCTGGCTGTTCATAGAGCGGCCGCTTAAGCACCGCGCTTGGAAGCGTGTTTCGTCCGTCTCCAGCCTGCTGCACGCGTGCGGGCCGCGGGCAGACACGCGTATTAGAGAAGAATCTGTTTGTATGTATCCTTATCAAATATATTCTATAATGAAATTAAATCTGAAAAGGATTTCTTATTGACCTATAATCATGAAAATATATAAATTAAAATATTTAAAATTAGATATGATTCACACTATATTCTGTTTCATAGACATATTTCTCGTTCTCACCTGTGTCCTTCGCAGATGGAGCTCTAGCTTGCGTTCAGCGTGTAAGCACTCATCAGACTCGAGGACTATAAAGAATTCAGCGTAGGGGCACCTGGGTGGTGTGGTCGGTTGGGCGTCCGACTCTTCCTTTCAGCTTGGGTCGTGATCTTGGGGTCATGGGATTGTGCCCCGCGTTGGGCTCCTCATGGGCTCAGTGCAGAGTCTGCTTGGGGTTCTCTCTCCCTCTCCCTCCGCCTCTCCTGCTCATGCTCTCTCTCTTTCTCTCTCTAAAATAAATTAATAAATCTTAAAAAAAAAAAAAAAAAAGGAATTCAGCTGAAGGGAGCCTGGCTGGCTCAGTCGGAGGAGCATGCAACCCTTGATCTCAGGGCTATAAGTTCGAGCCCCATGTTGGGGATAGAGAGTCTAAAAAAATAAAAAGCTTCAAAAGTTTTTCAGCTGAATGACCATACCTAGTTGTTGTCTTACTTGGTGATGTAATACTGGCAAAAACAATTATTTTTGCAATAATAATTATGGGAATCACCAGATCAAGGAAGGGGAAAGGGACCCATTATTGATCTTATAAGATCTACTTTTATTTCTATATAATTCCACTCTTTTCCAGACTCATAATGAAAAAGGATATTTATATAAACTACTAATGTTCATATTTGCCTATATTTTATTTGTTCGTTTATTTGAGTGGGGGAGGGGCAGAGGGAAAGGGAGAGAGAGAATCTCAAGCAGACTCCGTGCCCAGCACAGAGCCCATCGTGGGACTCAGTCTCACGACTCAGATCCCGACCGTCCAAGATCCAAGACTCTGCTGGGGCAAGAGGCCCGGAAGCAGGGGCGGCTGCCAGGCCTCTTCCTCCCCGGGGCCCTTGGGGCTGGGAGGGAACGCCAGCATGTGAAGGATCGCTTGCGCGCAGTGGGTGAGGCCCGGGCCCCTGACCCGTCTCTGGTCGGATGGCCGAGCCATCAGCCAAGGTGCAGAGCAGGGCAAGTTTGAAGGTGGATGATGCCTGGGACAGGATGACGTGAGGTGAGGGGCCTCCGTGACATCCAAGTGCAAAAGCAGGCGTTCGGCTAGCAGGCTCAGAACAAAAATCCCGCGGCAGGTGCCACCGCAGGCCCTCCCCAGAAGAGCGCCAAGTCTGACGCCGGGGTGTGGCGGAGATTGCGCGGAGCCGGTCCAGTCGCGCGAGGAGAGGGCCTCGGCCCCGGCCAGGCGCACTCAGAATCCCAGCGAGGCAGGGGAGCACCAGCTGCCCGCAAGGAGAGGTTCGCGTAAGAGCCCACACAGGCGTCTTCCCAACCCCCCAAACTCTTTTTCAGACAGTGGGGGTGGGGCAGAGGGAGAGGGAGAGAGAATCCCAAGCAGACCACAACCAGCGTGGGGCCTGACACAGGGCTCAATCCCACGACCCTGAGATCGTGACTGGAGCCGAAATCAAGAGTTGGCACTTAACCAACGAAGCCACCCAGGAATCCCTGACCCCCCAACTTTTTTGAGTGACTACTTCCACTGCCCAAAAGTTACACATTCCACCCGTTAAATCATTTTTCTGTGATCTGGGAACAGACTACTATCATGTGATCTCTGAGGCTTCTAGAAGGGCACATAGAAGAAGCAGCGTTTGAGCCCCTCTGGCCTCCTCAAAGGGGGTCCATCTAACCGCACAACTAGGGAGACAGCTGTTTGGTGAAAATGAACAAGAAACATACTGCAAGGTAGAAACTGACTCGTTCTGGTTTCGCGTTTTGTTTTACTTTATGGGAAATTTCAAACATATACACAAGTAGAGCCTCTCACTGAGCTTCAAAAATTATGGATGTTCAGAGAATCTTGTTTTCGCTGTCTCCCCTAATTTGGGGGACAGAGAGGCCTGGAGTGTTTTCAGAGCAAGTCCAAGTCACCGTGTCCTTCACCTGTAAATGCCTCAATCCACAGTGTACTTCATGTAACCACTGTAACGCCGTCACAACTGACCAACCGGACAGTGATTGCTTATGGTCCGATCCCCACTCCACGTTCGAGTTTCTCGAGTTTTCAAAGCAGCCATGTCTCAACGCCAGTTGCCACGCGAGGATGCCACCCAGCCACGCACAACACAGGATGCGGACCCCACCTGCAAGCTTAGCTACCGGCTCAAGCCCAGTGCGCAGCTGAGCTCAGGACCCTTCTCCAGAACCCACTCTGACCCCCAGCTCGCTGCCCCTTTGCACCCCACCCCTCCCCACCCCCTGCCTCTGGCCCCTGGGGGAAACCCCCCTTCTGGGTCACCCGGCCTGGATCCTTCCCACCTTGGCTGGTGGGTGAGAGAGACCAGACCCAGGGAGCTGCTTGGAAACCTTCTCTCCCCTTTGAGGGAGGAGCCTTGTTCACAGGGAGCTGGAGTTCCGGCCCCTCCCAGAGGGTTCCAGCTGTTCCAACTTGGCTCCTCCACTCCCCAGTGCGTGGGTCTCAATAAGTATGAGACACAAACTCCTACCACCCTGAGGCCAGAACCTGGGATGGCTGGGGGGTGGCATTCATTCTTTCCTGCTGTCCTTGGTTACACGAGCCCCCTTCACTCAGGAAGCCTAATGGAGGGGTGAGGTTGGGGGCTTGTGAACACAGATTTTGCCTGAGCTCAGAATGTGGGTGAGTTAGCAACAAATTTGACTATTTGGGCTTAGAGCAAAGGAGGTGCCATAGCACCTGTAAGATGAAGACTGGAAAGGTAATCCTCAGCGCTAGATTTAAACGTATCCGTGCCTCCCTGAGCTCCGCTGGCTGCAGGGGCGCCACCTTGTGGCGGAAAACGGAGACGGCTTCTCTTCCTCAGGCTGGAATAACCAACCCGGTTCCGACCTCTGTAGCTGGGGATGTGGGGCCGGAGCAAGGAAAATGCTTCCACGATTCAGACGGACTTCACCCGCTGGGCGGGGCAGGTGTGCTTACGGGGGATCTTGGGGAGGTGCTCCCAGCTCCCGGCAGCCCCTGAACACAGGGGAGTTGATCCCCAGTCCTCGTTCGGTGGGAGTGTGTCCCCCCCCCCCCCCCGCCCCGCTCCAGGAGGCCCTGTGGGCAGGGTCCCAGACGAACCCCTCCCCTCCAGGTTCTCTACCATGGTCAGAGGAAACCTCTGTGCCCCCACACCCTGACACCAGAGGAGGCAGGTTCCTTCCTCCCCCACACAGCTTCTCTGGGCATCTGGCTGAGAGCCACCTGCTGCCTTCAGACTTTCAGCCATCAACCCACCAGTCGCAGGGGACACACGTCAAGCTCTCCAGAGGCTTGGGGGGAGAGGGGAAAACCCCACCCCTCCCTCTTGGGAGAAAGGGGGCTGGAATCGACAGCTCAACTTGGCCCCAAAGAAATTCCCCTTACAAATACTTTTTTAAAATTCTACTTCCCGACACTTTTATATCCATGACATGGATGACGGAGGTCCATTGGCTCTTGGCTCCTGGATTGAAATGTCCTTTCATCGTCCGGTGACACAAACTCCTGCCGTCCGGATTCCTGAAGTTTCTCTGTGCATCTGAGCGAGAGTTAGGCATCGCTGCCTGGGGCCGGGGGGGGGGGGGGGGCGCTGGTTTTCTAGGGCACGCACCCGCTCGCTTCTCAAGATTCGGCGCAGTCTCTACCCTGGGCTGCGGCACCCCGGAGTCCCCGCTGCCTGGTGGAAGCTCTGAGAGGCAGGATCACTCGCCCCCCTCTTTGACGATCAGGAGACAGGCAGTTGGGAAGACAGAGGTGCTTGCCCAAGGCTGCTGAGCTAAGGGAGAAAGTCCCAGGTCTCCCGGGCTGTGCTCCACGCCCGCGCCAGCGTTCTCAGACGTTCGCTGTGCAGAGCGCGTGCGAGGAGCTGCTCACACAGGGTCTCCGAACAACTTTAGGAAGCGCCCCAAACCATATGTGGTGTGTCGTAGGTAGAGACCGAGCGCGGGCTGCCTCTTTAACAGACTGGAAATTCTATAATAAAGAAGCCTGTTTGCACTGACGTTTCCCATACTCGATCTTTGGGCATTTCGGCTCCCACGACGCTGATTATTGGCCGGGATCAGTGTTCCGTGGCACACCATCTTGGGAAACGCTGTGGGAGAGGGTTAGTCACGCAGAAGCTTAATATAACAAAGAAGTGAAAGGGAACCCAGATGCCAAACAGTTCTCCCCTTCCTCCTCTTCCCCGGATCCTGCTAGGAGGGGCTTCAAGGCCAGATTCTGAATGGAGGCGACAAGGCGCAGAGGGCTCTTCTGTTATGCTGGAGTTCCAGGCCGGTGTCTCGGGCTCTGCACACCCCCCCCCCCCCGCCCCAGCACTCAGCCTCACTGATGTGCATCAGCTGCAGCTGGGGACCGGCAGGGTCTGAGGAAGAACAGCCGGGGACGCTGGAACAGAGGAGGACTCTTGCTCCCTCTTATTTTTAAGTTGTTTTTTTTTTAAGAGTTTATTTATTTATTTGCCAGAGAGAGAGAGCACAAGCAGGGAGAGCGGCAGGCAGAGGGAGAAGCAGGGAGCCCGACGTGGGGCTGGACCCCAGGAGGGGTCAGGGGTGATGGAGCCTGCTCGAGCCCGAGCGCTCAGTGAAGTGGCCTGTGAGCAGACATTTCACTGTAGAGGACCCAAGCCTTGGGGCCATCTGGGGACGCTGTCTGCAAAGCAAAGCTCCTGGGAGCATGCCGTGGGGAAGAGACACTGCTTTCTTCAGCCAGACCCTTCCTCTGTAGACACAGAAACCAGAGCCCTTGTTAAACAGGGATTTGCCCAAGGTCACTGTGACCTTGGCAGGGACCGCGCCTCGCTGCCCTAGTTTGTTTCCTTTTATAAAATGAAGTTTAGGGGCACCTGGGTGGCCCAGTAAGTGAGGCGTCTGCCTTTGGCTCAGGTCATGATCTCAGGGTCCTGGGATCGAGCTTCACATCGGGCTCCCTGCTCGGCGCGGAGCCTGCTTCTCGCTTCTCCCTCTCCCTCTGCTGCTCCCCCTGCTTGTGCGCTCTCACTCGATCTCTCCTTCTCTTTTTCAAATAAATAAAATATTTAGAAAACAAATAAATAAAATGAAGCTTACTGTATTTTTAAATAATGAGACATACTTATTATAGCAAATTCAGGACGCCCTGCCGCATCCCCACCACCTAGAAGTAGCATTACTGCATTCTTGGTGCGTCTCCTTCCCGGATTGTTTTCTATGCACACATTTCTGGATGTGTTTCCATAGTTAACATCGTGCACAGACGAGGCTTCACGTTGCTTTTCTCTTGCACCTTTGTAAGCATTTTCCAGTGTCATTACAGACTTGTTAGAAATAATTCGTATCGGTTGTGTAACAGGCTGCTGCGACTGTCCAGTCCTCCCACACTGGTGATGGTGGTGAAGACAAAAAAACAAGGCCACCTTTACGGAAGGCCTTTGTCCCTGGTGCTGCGGGCTCTGCCGGGGCCCCTTGCCGTGGGCCCCCTCCTCAGCTCTCAGGACCCGCCGCGGCTCCAACGCGGATAAGGCCCAGGTCCACATCTCTGCGTCAGTTTGTTAGCTTCGCCCTCTTGCCCATCTGCTCGGCCCGAGTGCCTCGATCTCATGCCCCAAACCAAAGTCATCCAGTCCCTTCCCCAACCCTGTACCCCCATCTCGCAGTAGCCCAAGCCAGCAATGCGCACATCCCTCCAGACCCCTCTCTCCGCCTCACGGCCCGATCAGCTGCACCAACTCCAACAGCATCACTCACCCCGTGCCGGTCACCGCTGGGTGCGCTCACACACGGGGACCCTGCGGTACTCCCAACAACCCTGTCACGGGGGGGTCCTCCCTCCACAAGGAGGAAACTAAACAGAGAGGTTCGTTAGCTTCTAAGGGCTACACAGTGAGTAAGTGGGGATTTGAACCCATGCAGTCCGGTTTCAGAGTTCATACCCAACCCCTGCACCACTCTGCCTCTCTCTCCCAGACTCCAGGAGCCACCCCCCATGTGCCCATCTCCTCCGACCCGCGCCGCTCTGCCCGGGCCGGTGGCATCACCGCCGACCCGCCTGCAGCCACACCGGCCTTACCCCACATGGCAGTCGGGGTGAGTTTTCTAAAGGCATCACTCTCTTGCTTAAAATCCTTCAATGGCTCTTAGGAAAAAGCTCCCCACATTGTAAACAGGGGCTGGTCCCTGTTTTCCCGATTCCCCTGCAACACCATCCCCCCTGCTTCCATGGCTGAGCTCCCCCTGTGCCTGCACCGCAGCGCCGCCGGTCCTGACACACGCTCTCGTCCCCGAGCTCTACCTCCCGTTTTGCCTGCCCAACCACCATAACTTTCACAAGGCAGCTCACAGGTCACTTCTTCCAGGAAGCCTTCCCGGAGTGCCTAATCTGGGTTCTGATCCCTCGCATGGATACCTCCCTTATCACACTGAGTTGTAAGTGGAGTCCACTGCTTGTACCCCTTCCCCTGTAAGCTTCCCGAGGCATAAACGCTCGGCATCATGTACTCTCGACTTTCTTAGCGCAGGGCCTGGTACGGACAGGTTACCAGCCAGTGTTAGGTGGAGGCGCAAATGGATGGAGCCCTGGGCAGCAAGGGGGAGCGTTTGGACTTGGATTAGATTCCTAAACCTTTGCCCTTAACCCTGAGTGTCTTCCTGCTTCCAGTGGTTTACTATTGCGAACAACACGGCAGAGAACAGCTTGTCCACGGAGCTCTTCGTTTAGTTAGACTTGCTTCTTCAGGGCGAAATCCCAGGAGTGCAATTACTGAATCTGAGAGCAAAAACATCTTTAGGACCCCTGATACGTTTGGCGGAAGTGAATTCCAAAATTACGGTAGCACTTTGGGAGGCTTTTTTCTTTTTTAGCAAACGAATCCTCCCTCCGTTTCTAAACATCTTCCTGGCAAAAGCCGCACAAAGCTATTTTTACCTAAAGGCTGTAAACCTCGTCCTTCTGAGGGGAGAAAGTCGGGCGTGCGTGCGGAAACCGGCTGCCTGGCCTCCCATCAGCCCCTGCACACTAGCCTCGTTCTTGGTCATTTGGGAAAAGCAAGTTTAAATTATGTTCCAAAGGAAGCAGTCGTTTTTTAAAAGAAGAAAAACACACGCACGTGCACACACACACACTTGTACCCATCTCTCTTTGGGGACTAAATGATGAACATCTTTACGATTCTAAGAGGCCAGACGGTTATCAAAGCAAGTGGATGCTGAGAAAGGATCGGGGCTGAAAGCAGCCCGGGGGTTGGGGGAATCACCTCGTTTTCAAACGTTGGGGAGCAACAGCTTTCTTAGGATGAAATCTTAGAGGAAAATCCACCCTATGAAGTGGTTGAGAATGCCCCGCTTTGGCAGAAGCAGTCAGAGGTCATCCTATGTCCATACCCCCCACCCGGTCTACCCCATAAACATGCCACCCACCTCCCCTCTCCTCCCTACCCCGCCCCCACCACCTCCAGCTTCCATGTGGGGCTCCGAAGTCCACCATCCAGAATCCACCTGGAGGACACCCACCCCCGCAAGGGCCACGCAGTGAGCGGTGGCAGATCAGAGTCCGCCTGCCCCACACCTAGCCCCGTCCGGGGTGACTCTCTCCCTGCTGTCTCGCTGGGAGCCAGCTCAGCGACCCTTCACAATCACAGTGCAGAACGTCACCGGAGGAGGTCCCAGAGATGGCTGGTGTCCCCCATTGCTCACCATCCAGTGCCCCAGACACCAGCATTTCCACCGATTTGTTTCTTAAGAAAATCATCCATTTCATGTAGATCCTCAAATTTATTGAAATAAAACCGCAGTAATATTCTTCTGTAATTATTTTCGTGTGGCAGGATAGCTGACATGCGATGTTATATTAAAGTCAGGTGTACGACACGCTGGCCCGACCGTTACATACACTGCAAAGTGATGCAATTCTTTTATTCTTGTTCGCCCTGCGACTGGAGATCCTTTCCCTTTCCTAGTGTTGTGCACTTTTGGTTTTTTGTCTTTTACTTCTTAGTCTTTGCCCATTTTCCATTTCCTTTTCTCTTGAAGTGGATTTTACTTTCATTTCTCAGTATTTCTAATTCATTATTTTCAGCTTTCAGCTTTCATCTTGATTAATTCCCTCCTTATAATTTTTTATGTATTTTGTCGTGTTTTAAACTGAAAGCCTCACGTACGTATACTCTGTTGTATAATACAAACATGCAAGGTATGCTCTCGCTGTATCCCATATGTGTTGCTACGACGTGTTCTCATTTTCATTAATTTCTTATTAATTTGTGGTTTTCATTCTGCTGTCTTCTTTCAGCTAAAAGTTATCTAGAAGAGTATTTTTACATTTCCAAGCTAAATTTTTATTATATTTTTTACAGCTGTTTAGGACTGTCCCTGGACTGCGGTGAAATTTCCAAACTCCAAGGACAACAAGAAACCCCTTTCAGCTTCTGGGAGAAAAAACGGGTTGCCTGTGTGCGGGACGTGCACACCCATGCCACCCTGAGATGTCCAGTCCTGATCTCTGGAACCCACAAATATGTAGGTTCCATGCGCAGGGGGGAATTAAGTTTGCAGGTAGAATCAAGGTTGCTAATCGGCTGGTTTTAAAATAGGGAGATTACCACTGATTACCCAGGTGTGCCCAATATAATCAAGGGTCCCTAACTAGAGCAGAGAGAGGGGAAAAGAGGAGGTGAGGGAGATGCGAGCGCAGAGCCATAATTCATCTGTACTTGCCGCTGGCTTTGCAGGTGGCCCTTCCCGAGGGGCCACAAGCCAAGGAATGCAGGAAGCCTGTAGAAGCTGGAAAAGGCAAGGAGCACATCCCTCCCTGGAGCACAGCCCCACGGACACCTCGATCTCAGCCCAGTGAGACCCACGTCAGGCTTCTGACCCCAGAACGTAAGAGAATACATGTGTGTCGTTTGAAGCCAGCAAGGTTTGCTCGTCTGTCTGTCAGCGATAGGAAGCTAATACACCATGTGAAGAGAGACTCGGACTGCTTATTTGGCTTCTTATCTGCAATTTGAAACTAGAAGTTTGCAGATCTCCGAGAAAAGGGAACTGCAGGCCTAAAATCCTTTCTGGCTGAGGACCTCATCCGTGTGGGAGAGAAAAACAGGCATTTCTACCAGATTGTGTCTAAATGTGTGTCTTTCTCCACTAACCCTCCCAAACACCTGGTGAGCTCTCTTTTTCCGAACAGCTTTATTGAGATAGAATTCAGGGCCCATGCAGTTCACCCACTTAAGGAAGGCTAGTCAGTATATTTTATTTATTTTTTTTTATTTTTTTTTTAAGGTTTTATTTATTTATTTGACAGATATAGAGATAGCCAGCGAGAGAGGGAACACAAGCAGGGGGAGTGGGAGAGGAAGAAGCAGGCTCCTAGCGGAGGAGCCTGATGTGGGGCTCGATCCCATAACGCAGGGATCACGCCCTGAGCCGAAGGCAGACGCTTTAACCGCTGTGCCACCCAGGCGCCCCTAGTCAGTATATTTTATATATATATATGTATTTTATATATATATATTTTGTATATATCAGTATATTTTATATATATAATATATATATTAGTATATATTAGTATCAGTATATATATATCAGTATATATATAATATATATATATTAGTATCAGTATATATATATCAGTATATATATAATATATATATTAGTATATATTAGTATCAGTATATATATATAAAATATCAGTATATTATATATATATGTGTGTATATATATATATATATATATTAGTATATATTAGTATATTTGCAGAGCTGGGCAACCATCACCACCATGGAATTTTAGAATATTTCCATCACCCCCGAAAGAAACCCCATCCTGCCGGGCAGTGTCGTCATCTCCTAGAGCTGCCACGGCAGAGCACCCTAGGCTGGAGGGTGGGGGGGCTTAAACAAGAGACATTTATCTCCTCACAGCTCCGGGCGCCGGAAGTCCAAGAGCCACGTGCCGACAGGGTTGGTTTCTGCTGAGGCTTCTCCCCGTGGCGTGCAGGTGGCCACCTTCTTGGTGTCCTCACGTGGCCTTATCTCTGTTCCTGGCTTCTCTCTGGGGGTCCTAATCTCCTCTCCTTATGAGGATATCACTCAGCTTGGATCAGGGCCCACATTAAAGGCCTCATTTTAACTTAATTACCTCTTTAAAGGTCCTGTCTCCAAATACATTCTGAGGTCCTGGGGGGTAGGACTTCAATATATGAATTTGGGGGGAACACAGTCCAGTCCATAATGGGTACTTATCCCCTAGGTGCACCCTGCCCCCCAGCCCTGGCAACCACTGAATACCTTTGCCTCTGCAGATTTACCTTTTCTGGACATTTCCTATAAATTGAATCATATGATATGTGGCCTTTTGGGGCTGGTTTCTTTCACTTAGCATCATATTTGCAAGGTCCACTGATATTGTAGCACGAATCGGTACTGTATGGCTTTCTATTGCCAAATAATATTCCATGGTATGCATAGACCACATTTTGCTTATCAGTTCATCAGCTGATGGACAGCTGGATTGTTTCTGCTTTTTGGTTGTTTTGAATAATGCTGCTATGAACATTTGTGTACAAGTTATTGTGCGGACATATGTTTTCATTTTTCTGGGGCATATACCTAGGAGTGGACTTACCCGGTTACATTGTATCTCTGCATTGAATAGTTTGAAGAAGTGTCAGTCTGTTTTCCAAAGTGGTTGCACCATTTTACAATCCCACTAGAATGTATAAGGGGTTCCAATTCTCCACACTGCCAACTTTACTTCTTTTCCTTTTTTTATTTTCCTTTATCATTATTTTTTTAAAAGATTTTATTTATTTATTTGACAGAGAAAGAGAGACAGCCAGCGAGAGAGGGAACACAGGCAGGGGGAGTGGGAGAGGAAGAAGCAGGCTCCCAGCGGAGGAGCCTGATGTGGGGCTTGATCCCATAACGCTGGGATCACATCCTGAGCCGAAGGCAGATGCTTAAGGACTGAGCCCCCCAGGTGCCCTTCCTTTATCATTATTATTTTTTATTTATAGCCATCCTAGTGGGAGTGTAGTTGTATCTCATTGCAGCTTATTTGCATTTCCCTGGTAGCTAATGATATTGAGCATCTTTTCATGTGCTTATTGGCCACTTGTAGATCTTTGGAGAGGTAGCTATTCCGTTCCTTTGCCCACATTTTGCTTGGCTTATTCGTATTTGTATTAATGAGTTGAAAGAGTTCATTATATATTCTTGATACAAGGCCTTCTTCAGAGATACGATTTGCAAATATTTTCTCCCATTCTGAGGGTTGTCTTTTCACTTTAATGGTATTACTGCAGCAAAAGTTTTTAATATTGATGAAATCCAATGTATCTGTTTTTTCTTTGGTTGCTTGTACTTTTTTTTTTGGTGTCATATCTGGGAAAACGTTGCCTTACTCAAGGTTAGAAAGATTCGCACGTATGTTTTCTTCTAAGAGTTTTATAGATTTCGCTCTTCCATTTAGGGCTATGAACCATTTTAAGATAATTGTTGCATATGATGTGAAGTATTAAACATCCTTCTTTTGCCTGGGGATTTCTAGTTGTTTCAGCACCATTTATTGAAGATTCCTCTTTCCTCCACTGAATTACTTTGTCACACCTGTTAAAAATCAACAGCACATAAATGTAAGGGTTTATTTCTGGACTCTTAATTCTATTTCCTCTATCAATCTATATCTATATTTATATCTATCTCCATAAGCCAGTACTGTACTTGATTACTATTATAGCTTTGCTGTAAATTTCGAAATCAGGTAATATGAATCCTCCAACTTTGTTCTTCAAGATTGTCTTAGCTGTTCTAGGTCTTTTGCATTTCCAAATGAATTTTAGAATCAGGATGCTAATTTCTGAGAAAAAAAGAGGGGGATTTCGGCAAGGATTGCACTGAATCTGTAGATCATTTGGGGACTATTGCCATCTTCAGAATACTAAGTCTTCCAATCCATGAACATGGGCTGTCTTTCCATTTATTTAGGTCCTCTTTAATTTCTTTCAGTGACATTTTGCAGTTTTCAGTGTATGTCTTATACTTCTTTTACCAAATTTATTCCTAAATATTTTATTTTTTGATATTATTGAAGTAGAATTGTTTTCTTAATTTCATTTTGAAATTGTTCACAGCAACTATATAGAAATACAATTGATTTTTTGGATATTGGTCTTGCAAACTGCAACCTTACTGAACTCAGTTGTTCGTTTTAATAATTTTTTAGTGGATTCCTCAAGATTTGCTATCCACAAGATTATGTCATCTGCAAATAGAGACACTTTTACTTCTTCCTTTTCAATGGAATGCCTTTCCACCCTGGCCTTGCCTAATTACCTCCAGGACAATATTGAAAAGCAGACAGGAGAGTAGATAACCTTGTGTTGTTCTTGATCTTAGAAAAAAGCATTCAGTCTTCTGATGAGCTCTTTGGATTTAAAAACTCTATTCTGTCCTCAATTATGGCTTCTCTTCCTTCCATCCCTTTTGGAATCCTTACTATTGAGAAGTCAGATCTCTTGAATCTACCATTTGTAGGTTTTGTCAATGATAATTTCCATTTCTTCCTTTTGTACTCTGACTGCTTTGTGAAGTAGTTTTCCCATTTAATCTCCTGGGGCCTGAGTCAACAAACTGTGACCTGTAGGCCCCATCGAGCCTGCCACCTGTTTTTGTAAATAAAGTGTTATTGGAACACAGTCACAACCATTCATTCATGGATTGTCTGTGGCTGTCTTCAAGCTACCATGGCCAAGTGGAGTAGTTATGACAAAGACGGAATGACCTGCAAAAAGCCAAAAATATTTATTATCTTGTCCTCTGTAGGAAACGTGTGCCAACCCTAGTTCTAGATCAGTGTCTTTTCTGGTTTTTACTACCTCTAATTAACTTTTTCAGTTTTGAAATAATGTTTTTATTCCTAAGAATTACTTTTTGTTCTCAAATTGCTCTCACGCCAGATCTTCTTGAGTCTTCTTATAACTTCTCTATCATTCCCTCCATTAGACACGCCATCAACTTGGTAGAACATCATGTGAGGGGATGGAAGCCTTCAAATTTCCCAATTCCCCTAAAATGTGTGCTCAGAGGCCCAGGCCTCCCAGCCCCACTATAGGCAGGTCCCCTCAGCCCCACGAAGGCCTGGCTGTCAGGGTTTCCAAGCAGGTGTGAGTCAGCTGAGACGGAGGAATGGCCAGGGAGTTTCTTCCCCGGGGATGACAGTAGACACCCCCCAAGCTGAGACCTGATCTCCAGGTCTGGGCCTCCCTAGGGTGGGGCTGGGTGGGGCATTCTTTCCCAAAGGCCTTGGGGCTCCCAGGAAAGGGATCAGCAGCTCTCTCCTGGGTTGCTGGCTAGGGTGGCTAAGGCATGCACTGGGCTCAGTTTTCTGAACTTAAATAAGTGGGAACACTCAGGCAGCCTGGGATGACAGCACTTGGCTCCAGGCTCCTCTAAAAAAGCAGGCCTGCTCTAACGTGGGTCCTCAGTCTGCTTCTCCCATTGCAAAGAATGGCACTAAGAAGTTGCCCTCTGCCAGAAGAGTACTCAAGGTCCTCCCCTCTAGCCCCCCAACACACGCACACACACCACACACACACACACACACACACACACACACACACACACACACACACGTCTGGCCAAACTTCCCCTTGGTTGGTCCAGGTCTTTGAGACACTCAGCAGGAAGCTGGAGTCATCCCCAGTATGACCACCACAGGCCCCTCTCCCAAGAGTGGCCTCTTCCTGAGCCTTCAAAGCGGGTGAAACATGATCCTAAGGAGAGTTGCTTTCGAGCCCGGAGCCCAGGAGCCTGAGAGGTGGAGTCAAAAGCGAAACCGCAGCTGTGAGCCACAGGCCATCCTTGAGTGTGGGGAAGGCAAAACGGGCCAGAAGTAATTTCTGTTTCCTGCAGGATGAATCAAGAGCACAAGCAGGAGCTTTGGTTTCCGAAATGTAATGTCTGCAGGCTCGTCCCCTCCTCCTCCTGCAGACCCTGCTCAGATGAGGGTGAAGAGTCGGCAGGGTCTCCTCATTTCTGTGCTGTAACAGACGTGGGGGCGGCGAGGAATAAGACTTGTGTGCTGCCCTCATGAAGTTCGCAGTCTAGCGGGGGAGCCGGCAGGTAAGGGATGGTGAAGGCGGGATGGGGCCGAGCCCCAAACCCCCAGCAGTGTGGAGCATGGTGCCTGCAGCCCTAGGGGAAGGGGGTGCTGAGCATTCTGGGAGAGAGCTGACATGTGCGTGGGGGTTGAAGATGGTTTGCCAGGTAGACAGAGGCAGCGTGCTGGGCACCAGCGAGGCAGACACACATAGGTGCTCAACAAACCTTGAATGAATGAGTAAATGAATGAATGAATGATTATAAACGAATTGTGTTATATTTAAAGAAAATACTGCTGGTAATAAGTGAGTTGGTCAATGAGGTTAATGGTGCGAATGAGGATTTTCAAAAACAGTTGCAGTGTCACAGGTGGTCCCCAAGGTCTCTGAGACATCTGTCGTCTTCACTTCAAAGAAGCACATCTCCACTTTGGGTTCTGGCATGAATAGTAATGACTTCTGCTGTTAGTATAAACCAGACATGGTCTCATTGGTGAATCATCGAAAGCAACTGGGTTTCTTTTGATTATTTGTGGTGAGGGAGGTTTGTTTTGGCAACACCGAGAGAGAGAAGATGGTCCACAGGGTTGGTTCCTCTACAATGACCCCAGGCTGGAAAAGCCTCAAGAAATAGGGAGGGAGCAGGGGATGATGTAGGCAGTCTTGAAACTTGGGGTCTGCAGGAACATGTGTCCATCTGGCTCTTCATCCGCTGGCCCGTGTGACTTCTCCGGGCCTCAGTTTCACCCTCCGGGTAGGAAGTTAAACAGCTACCTTTGAGGACTTCCTGGCTCTAGTACGTGTCTGTGGCTCTATGACTAGCCTGGGCTAACAGTGCCTGTGTTTCCTGCCTCCCCCACAAATGGGAAAACCAGTCTAGGAGGGCCTCTCCGTTGACCCATGGGTCGTCAGCCTGGCTACGTGTCCTGCACCCACACACATCACGTGTCATAAAGTCGCTGACTTTGGTGAGCAATCTTTTCAAGTCCGAGGAAGGGTGACCTCCACAGACAAATCATTTCGGGGCTACACATGGCAAACATAATTTTCTTTTTATCAGAAGAATGTAAAATATGAATTCATGTACCTTTAAGGAATAAAGGCTTTTTTCAGTCAATGGGAAACATGCTAAGTAGGCTGGTTTCAAAAACACATGGTTGGAGAGGGGGTAGGAGAGGCAAGAGTGAGGCTTCTGGGGGAGGGTGGGAAGACTATTCAGGAGCCCACGTTGTGCTGTTCCTCAGCAATGCCTACAAGGATGTAGGAGTCCCATCTGTGGGGTGAGAAAGGGAGGCTCAGAGAGGTCTACACTGCTGGTGGGGCAGCAACACGGGAAGCTCTCCTTCCTAAGCATCCTGGGCTGGGCGGGCAACACCAACACCCATTCATGGAGAAGCAGGGCTCAGCTTAGGGCACAAGTGGTCACTACTTGTCCTCCCCAGCCCTTCCTGCTGCTCAAGAAGCCCTCTGAGGGTGAAACACTGGATCCAAGAAGCGATCTCACCAGGAGCCCGACAGCTGATTTTGTGAATTCACTGAGTGATGTTGGACCCCTTTCACTTTCTTGGTGTTCCACCCCCATCTCCTACCAACAGACGGATTGGCAGGTCCCTTCCAGCATCAACATTCTCTGGTTCTCCTGTCTTTATTGTTCCGGGCTATTGGTAGTTAGCAGGAAAGGTTGACAGGGGGGTATGCCCCTCACCTTTGGTGCTAATGTTCTATAGTAACTCCACTACCAACATGGCCCGGTCACCCTTTCCCAGTTACAGGATAGGAACAACTTACCGGATTCCAAGGCAGGAGGGAAGTCAGACTGGGCCACAAGCTCCAATAAACCAACTTAGGTACAAACAGGCCAATATCCCCGGGGGCGGGGGTTAGGGGTGGTGCTCTCCCACAGTCAGATACGCACTGACCAAGGGTAACAGTGCCTCTGTAGAACACACCTGCATGTCTCCACGTGCCCTGGAGATTGCCCATTTTAGTAATTTTTAGCATCTAACAAGTCTCTTCTGTAGCAGAGAGCCAAACCTGACCCTGGGAAGAGAGGGACAAAAAAGGCAAGAAGGAGCGGAAACCCTCCGGACCTGCTAACAGGACTATAGGCGACCAACGTGCTCTTTTGAGTTTGAAGACTCCAGCTCAAACAAACAGAAAGAAAGGGAAAATGTGACAATCGGTCACTAAGGAACTCATGACAAGTGGATAGTGAGGGAGAGGCACGGGATACGAAGGGGAAGACTACCCAGAGACCCACCTTGCAACCAGGGAGAACTATGTTCAACTGTAGCAAACCAGAACGATGGGCACCGGGATTTTGAGTCAGAGAAACCCTGGCTTGAGAACTCGCTCCATCACTTCCTGTATCTTGGGCAAAACCACTCAACTCACAGAAGCTCTTCATCTGGGCCAGGTGTAAAATAGCGACCCTTCCCCGCCCTTCTACTAAATTCCAAACTTCGCCAAAAGTTTGATACGCTCTTGTCTAGACCCAATTTTTCAGAAGGTAGCTATGATTTCGATGTTACTGTGATAGACAGGAGAGAGAGCATCAGCGGTATTATTGAGAAAGCACGACGATGATCTGTGTCCACTTAGATATGAAGAGTGGGACCCGTAAGGTTTCTAGCCAGCAATGCAGATGGCTAACCTTTGGGAAGAATTGGAATTTAACAACCAGAGAAAACCTGGAGCACCTACTTAGTGCTGTGGTTGTACACAGGCTGTGGTTTTGGGGAGCCTGATGAGGCTCTCCTTGGGCTAGGGGAGTTCCTCCACGTGTTGATATAACCCCAGCGCTGCGACTCCCGGTCCCAGACCTGGCTATTTACAAAAAGAGGGCTGACTGGTCGGTGACCTCGACACCCCTCGGATGCCTGCCGCCCCTTGCCTCCGAGCAGGCGGGGCGCATTACAGGGGGAGGGGGAACCCTCTGGCTCACGCGCACGGACGCCCACGAACTAACTGCCCTTGGTGGATGCCGGAGACGCCCCGCGCGGGGACGGGCTCTGCGCTCCACGTGCCTGCCTGGCGCCCCGCCCCGCCCCGCCCCGCCCACGACTCCACCTCACCCTCGCGGCTCCGCCCCTCGCTGCTCGCCCTCAGTCCTAAGCCCCGCCCCCCGCGGCTGTCCTTCACAGGAAGCCCAGTCCCCACAGCCCGGCTCCCAAAGCTCCGCCCCGTCCCTCGCTTGTCGTCCTTCCCAAGAAGCCCCGCCCCTCGCAGCTCCGCCCCGCCCCTCGCAGCCCCTGGCTCAGCACTCCCGGAGGCGCGGGCGGCGGGGCCCCGCGCCTTTTGTGTCGGGCTCGGGCCGCCGCGCGCGCTCTTCCTCGGCGGCCGGGGGCGGAGGGACGCACGCGCGCGCACTCCCCTCTGCGGGCGGAGGGACGCCCCCTTAGTCCTGGCTCGCGGCGGAGCTCGCCCGCGCACGCCCCCGCCTTCCCCTCGGCGGTCCTCGCACCGCCCCCACCCGCCAGCCGGGGCCGGCGCCCCGAGTAAAGGCGGGCGCGCGCTCGCCCCCTCCCCTCCGCCTCCCGCCCTGCCCCCGGCGGCGCGCGCACACGCCGGCCCGGGCACGCGCCCGCCAAGATGGCAGGGGCCGGGGCCCAGCTGTCAGGCGCCGCCGCCGCAGCCCGTCCCCGCAGCTAGCGGCCCGGACGCCCGCCCCGAGAAGATGCGCCCCCGCTGCCCCCCGCAGCCCAGCGAGACGCGGAGCCGCCGCGCCCGGGGCCGGCTCCCCCGCTAACGCCCCGCGCCCCGCGCCGCGCCCCCGGCCCCGCGCGCCCGCCCCGGCAGCGACAATGAGGTGAGTCCCGCGAGCGGCGCGGCGGGAGAGGACTGGGCGGGAGGCGCGGGGGTGTTGGCGGGAGAGCCTCGCAAGCGGCGTGGGGGGCGTCGAGGACTGCGGGCGGGTCGGGGGTGGCGGCGTGGGCGGCGGGTGGAGACGGTGGGGGGCACCTGCGGGGCGGGGGGCCGGGCCCGCGGGCAGGTGTGGCGGCGCCGGGCCGCGGCCTCTCAGCCTCCCCTCCCCGGCGGCCCCGCTGGACGCCCCCCCGCCCCCCACCTCGGCCACGCTGCAAGCCCCGCTTCGGCTGCCTGGGTGAGGCGATTTCCCTCACCCGCTCCCCTCTCTCGCCCCCCTTCCCTGGCTTCTCGCGCGCCGGGGAAGTGCAGGACCCCAAACCAGCCCTCCCTGATTTATCCCCCAGCCCCGGCTCTGCTGGGTGTCAGGCCAAGAAATACAGCTCTGCCGGCACCCATGAGCCCGGAATTCCTTCAGAGGTAACCCGACCCTGACTTGTCGGGGATAATCATCTCCTTGCCTTTTTTTTCTGTGTAATTTTACCTTCTAAACACATAGCCTATCGCACCTACGGTGTCTGTGGTTTCATCTGGTTTGTTTTGTGAACTTTATGTAAACGAAACAATAGGATAAATGTTCTTTTGTGTCTGCCTTCCTTCACTCAAGTTGTTTTTGAGGTTCATCCATTTTCTTATTGATCTGTAGTATTCCGTTGTATGACTATACCACAGTTTTTCCATTCCACTGTTGGTAGACGTGTCAGTTGTTTCTGCCTTTTGGCTCTCATGAACACACTTGTATGTCTCTCGGTGCACTCATTTCTGTTGAGTATATACCTAGCAGTGGAATTTCTAGGTCAAAAGATAGGCATGTCTTCAAATTTAATGGATAATACCAAGTTTCCAAAGCATTTGACCGATTTATACTCTTTCCAGCCAGTGTATGAGAGTTCCTGTGCTCCACATCCTTGGCAGCACTAGGTATTGTCAGTCTTAAATTTAGCCATCCTGGTGAGTGTGAAGTGGTATCCCCTTGTGGTTTTAAATTGTACTTTCTTGCCGACCGATGAGGTCATATTTATTTGGTAGCCTCTTTTGTGAAGTGCCTGTTCAGATGTTTTGCCCAGTTTTCTTTAGGGTTTACATGTCTTTTCTCCCCTAATTTGCAGTTCTGTTCCAAAGTCAGGAAGATTGTTTCATATAACACCTTGCAGAAATCTCACTATTTTGCCGTTCAGATTAAGATATACGGTCAGCTTGGAATTCGTTTTTGTGTAACTGTGTGTGTGTGTGTGTGTGTGTGTGGTGTGTGTAACTTTTTTTGTGGAATTGATTTTTTGTGGAAAAGGGGGTTACCTTTCACTTTTACCAGCACCATTTATTCAGTACTGGGTATCAGAAAGGTCATCTTTTCCCCGTAGTTCTGCAGTGCCTTCTTTGTCACTTTCCAGACTTCCATTTGGGGCCATTTCTTTTCACCTGAAGAATACTGTTTAGTGTTCCTTTAGTGCAGGTCTGGGGTGAGAGATTTCTTACAGTGTGTTTGCAAATGTCATTATTTACATTGCATTAAAAAAAAAACCCAATAGCTTAATTGAGATACAATTCACACAGCATAAAATTTGCTCATTTAAAGTATACAATTCAGTGGTTTTTAGTGTTTTCAGAGTTCTGCAACCATTACCACAATCTAATTTTAGAACATTTTCCTCCATTTGTGAAGGGCCTTTTAGGTACTTATAGAATTCTTGGTTTGCCATTGTTTTCTTTAAGCATTTCAAAGATATTTCATTATCTCTGACTTGGATTGCTTCTTTTGAGAAGCCACTTGTCAGTCTGTTGTTCTCTTGAAAGTAGTCTTTTCTCTGGATGCTTTTAAAACATTCTCTGTCTTTGGTTTTCAGCAATTTTTCTATGCTGTCCCTGGTGGGACTTTTTTTTTTTTTTTTTTTAATTACTGGAGTACTTAGGACTTCTTGAATCTGTGGGCTTATATCTTTCATTCGTTTTGGAAGTCATCAGTCATTAGTACATCAGATATTGTTTCTGCCCCATTCTATCTCACCTACCTTTCTGGGACTCCAGTTACACATGTTAGATCATTCATTGGATTTTCTGTCTCTTAACCTTTCTTCTGTGTTTTCTGTCTGTCTCTCTGTCCTTCATTCTGGATATCTCCTCACTTATCTCTTTTTCTTCTGCTATAAATGACTTACTAAACCATCAATTGAGGGTGGATTTTTTGTTTTGTATTTTAAAAATTTTGTTTGAGAAAGAGAGAGAGAATGAGCGAGTGAGGGAGAGAGAACACAAGCCAGGGGGAGAGGAAGAGGCAGAAGGAGAAACAGACTCCCTGCTGAGGTGGGGGCCCAACCTGGGGCCCTATCCCAGGACCCCAAGATCAGGACCTGAGCTGCAGTCAGATGCTTAACTGACTGAGCCACCCAGGCGCCCCTTTGTTTATTTTGGCTTTTGTTTTTTTAACACCCACGATGGGGCTCAAACTCATAAGCCAAGATGAAGAATCACATGCTCTACCCACTGAGCCGGCTGGGCATGCCTCAGTTGAGTTTTTCATTTCAGCCATATATTTTTTGATTCTTTAATTTCTCTCTCTTTTTTTAAAAGATTTTATTTATTCATTTGACAGAGAGAGACAACCAGTGAGAGAGGGAACACAGGCAGGGGGAGTGGGAGAGGAAGAAGCAGGCTCCCAGTGGAGGAGCCTGATGTGGGGCTCAATCCCAGAGCCCCAGGATCATGCCCTGAGCCAAAGGCAGATGCTCAACAACTGAGCCACCTAGGCGCCCCTCGAATCTTTAATTTCTGTTTGATTTTCTTTTTATAGTTTACCATTATCTGCCAAAATTATCAGTCTTGTCTTTTATCTCCTCAAATATGGTATGAATAATTATCTTAAAGTTTGTCCGATTATGGCATTATTTGTGAGTCTTTTCCAGTGTCTGTTTTCTCTTGGTTTTCATTCATTTTGTCTTGTCTCTTTATGTGCCTAGTTGTTGTTGTTGTTTTAAGTTTGTGCTGGCCATTGAATTTGCATAATTATTTTGTAGAAATTATTTGAGATCTAAGATGATGTTTTCCTCTGCCAGAGAAAATTCACATTTGCTTTTGTCAGGTGAATGGGGCACTTGGGATCTGGAGTCACTTCAGTGCAGTCTCAGGAATCAGGCTGTTTCTTTCTCTCTCTTTTTTTTTTTTTTTAAGATTTTTTTTTATTTATTTAGTTGACAGAGATAGAGACAGCCAGCAAGAGAGGGAACACAAGCAGGGGGAGTGGGAGAGGAAGAAGCAGGCTCATAGCAGAGGAGCCTGATGTGGGGCTCGATTCCATAACGCAGGGATCACGCCCTGAGCCAAAGGAAGACCGCTTAACGACTGCGTCACCCAGGCGCCCCTAGGCTGTTTCTAAATTGAGCTGCAGTCCCTGTGAGGGCCAACCTGTTTGGTCCACCTTTACTCCCAGGGTTCAGCTCTTCACCAGCACCTTCCCTCCCTGTAAGGCAACACCAGACTTTTAGCATTCCATTTGGAATTGGCAAACACCCCCAGAGAAAAGTTGCTTTGAATACTGAGCTCACTTCCCTGACTCTCTGATGTTTGTTCCTCCTCTAGGATATTTATTATATTTTTTCCCGGCTTTTCTAGTTCTCATCAGCTGGAGATTGTTCTGATTTACTTAGTCCATGTTTACTGGCAGTAAAAGCCCCTCATGCATGCACGTTAGGGGCAGTTTGAGTCAGTATTTAATTCTGCAGGAGATTTAAGCTAGCAGCTACAGAAGCTGGGGAGAATAATACAGCAATTTCCTTGTGTTACGTCAACTGTGTTAGATCGTCTCAGAAATGCTCTTAGAATCAAGATAATCTTAAGAATAAATCTTTATTTCCCCTTTATATATAATTAGTTGGAAAAAATGGCGGTTCAGTGCAGGTCATTACTATAATGCAAAGGATTTTGGAAGCAGATGCTTTCCTCTATTTTTTTTCATATTTCTTTCTTTCTCCTGTTTTGATTTCCATGTTTATTTGATAAAAATTACCCTTTATTTGGTCCTCTTGAATAGAATATTTAATCTTTTGATCAACAATAGCATAATAGCATTCTCATATCCTGTTCTTTTGTATCAGATAAAATGGCATGACTGTAGAAATGGAAGTTTGTAAATGGCTTTTCCAAAGTGAGCCATTCAGTTATTCCTTTTCTTTAAGTTGTCTGTTTTTCACAGATTCTTTTAAATGCTGCTGACAGCTTACCATGGTTCTCTGTCACAGACTGTTTATAGTTAAGCACCCATGCATGTATATTGACACGTACCTCAAGTACTTGGCTTTTGTGGAGGGACCTAAATTAGTCAAGGGAGTCTATTCATTACCTCTGTTTTCAGCTCATTTGATTGGGGTATTTATAAGCAACTTGGTTCATCCATGAAAACTACTTTGCTTTCTGTTCAATCCTGAATTTTTTCAATGGAAATAACACATTATTTTTCTTGCTAGATAATCTCATGGAAGTATAGAGATGTGACCATTCATAAAGGTCTGCAAGGTAGTTTCCAAACCATCTCTTTTAAGGAGTGTCTAAGAAAGGCATAGGGCTCAAGATGCATTCTCATGAATAAACTGAACATTTGAGGCACATATTTTCACATATTTTAGGAAAAATTCCTTTTGAATCAAACTCCTCAGATAATTAAGGCTGGATCTGAGTTTTTCTTTATTTTATAAACTACTGCCTGAATTCTTCCCTTTTCCTAAGACCTTATCTATTTTAATGTTTTCATTCAAAAATCATTTTTTGAGGGCTTACTGGTGCCTGATGCTGGATTAGGTGGGTAAGGAGGTGAAAAGAACCAGACCTCCCCTCCCAAATAGTCCCCATCCTTAAATGATTTACAGATATTTACTAGATCCTTTTCTGCATCCTTTTTTACTTAAAAACCACCCCCCCCCATACACGGTATACAGTGTATTTCTGTCTATATGCTTTAGTCATTTATCTGTTGGGAACATTCTTTTCTCTGAACATTTTCCCTATCTGCCTTTTAACTTTTGAAGATTTGATATATAGAAGGTTAAGATTTTTATGTCATTAAGTCTTTTTCTTTGTGGTTTTCCTGTCATTTCTTACATTTAACATAGCGTTCTTCTAGAAGTTTGATAAGCATTAAGTTGTTTTTCTCTTTTACGTATAAAATGTAAAAAAGTCATCCTTCAAATTGTCTGGAATATGAGGTGAAGATCAAAATTACATTTTTCTTCAAAACTGCTGATCAGATACTTGACTGTATCAGTAGATACATGGCGGAGATATCAGGACTGTTTCCTAAGTTAGATGGCAATACAGACATCCGGATCTCAAAATCGTCTTCAAGGGTGCATGGTTGCAACCAGTAACATCTGAATGAGGATCACCCCCCAGTCCTCAGAACAGTTACCTGCCCCCAAAAGGGCCAGCCTTGTGTATGTAAGACCTGGCCGGTCCAGCATCCTGCAGGTCTGGTTTTGTGCCAGGGAACCTCCTCATCTGGGCTGAGGGCATTTTGTTAATCTTGGAGTCATACAGAATGCAGTGCGATTACAGGGCACAGTAGAAGATACACAGGCACAAACACAGTCCTTATTTATCACCGTGAGCCTGTATTAGCTAGCACGTGGGTCCAAGTACATTTCTGAACCTAGTGCTGAAGAATGGGGACAGAAGAGCATTTCTCCAAGTCACGGAGGGAATCGTTGGAAGTCATATTAGGGAGACCAGCTATAGAATTGTGGGGTTTCTGTGTATCTTCCTAGGCTCTCTTTTGTTGCTCTGTCTGCCTGTCTTTAGGCCAGTGCCACTGCTTTATTGACCTTGTAGATGACGATTTTTTTTTAAATTTTGAGTTTTACTTTTTTTTTTTTTTAAGATTTTATTTATTTTAGAGAAAAAAAGAGCATGCAAGCGGGGTGGGGGGAGGGAGGAGCAGAGGAAGAAAGACAAGCAGACTGCATGCTGAGTGCGGAGCCCAATGCAGGGCTCAGTCTCAGGACCCTGAGATCATGACCTGAGCTGAAATTAGAAGTTGGACTCACAACCAACTGAGCCACCCAGGCACCCCAAGTTTTACTTTTAATGGAAGTTTTAATATCAGTAATTTGCCAAGGAATACAGAGCAGTTTAGAAACCTATTTCAGAGTGTTTGAGAAAATATTCATTCAAGCCAGCAGTATTCCAGTGTTCTTTGTATGAGACATATATGGAGATGGTTCTAGTAGCTTATGCGAGTGATATCCCAAGCTCATGAAAAGAAGTCACCATGAATCATAGTGGCATTTATTGTATTTTATTTTAAATTTTTATTTAAATTCCAGTTAACATACAGTGTAGTGGTAGTTTCAGGTGTACAATTTAGTGATTCAACACTTCCATACATGACCAGTGCTCATCACAACAAGTGCTCTCCTTAATCCCCATCACCTGTTTCACCCATCCTCCTACCCACCCCGCTCTGGTAACCACCAGTTTGTTCTCTATAGTTAAGAGCTCGTTTCTTGGTTTGCCTTTCTCTCTCTATCTTTTTTTTCCCCTTTACTCATTTCTTGTTTGTTTGTTTGTTTCTTAAATTCTGTGAGTGAAATCATATGGTGTTTGTCTTTCTCTGACTTATTTCACTTAGCATAATACTCTCTATCCACGACGTTGCAAATGCCAGGATTTCATTCTTTTTTATGGCTGAGTAATATTCCATTATATATATTTATTTGTGTGTGGTACACACACACACATACACACACACACACACCACATCTTCTTTATCTGTTCTTCTGTCGATGGACATTTGGGCTCTTTCCGTACTTCAGCTATTGTCGGTAATGCTGCTGTATACATCGGGGTGCCTGTACCCCTTTGAATTAGTACTTTTGTATTCTTTGTGTAAATATCTAGTAGTACAATTGCTGGATCATAGGGTAGCTCTATTTTTAACTTTTTTAGGAATCTCCATACTGTTTCCCAGAGTGGCTGCATCAGTTTGCATTCCCACCAATGGTGCATGAGAATTCCCCTTTCTCTACATTCTCGCCAACATGTGTTTCTTGTGTTGTTGACTTCAGCCGTTCTGACAGGTATGAGGTGATATCTCATTGTAGTTTTGATTTGCATTTCCCTGATGATGAGTAATGTTGAGCGTCTTTTCATGTATCTGTATGTCTTGTTTGGGAAAATGTCTATTCGTGTCTTCTACCCATTTGCTAATTGGATTGTTTGTGGGGTTTTTTGAGCTGTGTAAATTCTTTATATCTTTGAATACTAACCCTTTATCAGATGTGTCATCCGCAATTATCTTCTCCCATTCCACAGGATCCCTTTAATTTTGTTGTTTCCGTCCTTCCTTCAGCTTTTTATTTTGATGAAGTCCCACTAGTTCATTTTTGCTTTTGTTTCCCTTGCCTCCAGAGATGTGTCTAGAAAGAAGTTGCTATGGTCAATGTCAAGGAGGTTTTTGCCTGTGTTCTCCTCTAGGATTTTAGTGGTTTCATGTCTCACATTTAGATCTTTAATCCATTTTGAATTTCTTTTTTAAAAATATTTATTTAGGGCGCCTGGGTGGCTCAGTCGTTAAGCATCTAACTTCAGCTCAGGGCGTGATCCCAGGGTTCTGGGATCGAGCCCCACATCAGGCTCCATGCTCTTCTGGGAGCCTGCTTCTTCCTCTCCCACTCCCCCTGCTTGTGTTCCCTCTTTCACTGACTGTCCCTCTCTCTGTCAAATAAATAAAATCTTAAAAAAAAAATTAAAAATAAATTTAAAAAATAAAAATATTTAAGAGGGAGAGAGCAAGCGAGCATGCATATGCACCGAGGTGGGGGCAGGAGTCAGGGGGAGAAGGAGAGAGAGTCGTCAGCCGACTCCTCACTGAGCACGGAGCCTGACCATCTGAGCTGGACTCGATCTCACGACCCTGAGATCATGACAGGAGCGAAAACCAAGAGTTGGACATCTAACCAGCTGAGCCACCAGGCACCCCCTTTTTGAATATATTTTTGTGTATGGTGTAAGAAAGTAGTCCAGGTTCATTCTTCTGCACGTTGCTGTCCAGTTTTCCCAACACCGTTTGTTGAAGAGACTTTTTCCTTTGGATATTCATTCCTCCCTTGTCAAAGGTTAATTGACTATATAGTTGTGGGTTGATGATGATTTTTAATATGAGCAAAGTCATCCTTTTGTTAAAGTACTGTCATTTTGAATTTTGCTGGTTTGGTAGTTTTGTTTGTATCTAGTTTTATAAACATAATAAATTTAACCTTAGATTTGTAATTGTACATAAATAAACTGTGTGAAAATAAATCAGTTTCCCTTTAAAGGGAATCAAACCTAAGTTTGAACTTTGCAGTAGACTATAAGCTTGATGATTCTGAGTTATTAAATGAATACATCATAAGTGCTGTAGTAACGTGAAGAACACCTCCCGCTGACATCAAGGTGGGGGGTGGGAAGGGCAATGGCCCCCTCAGTGAACAAAGGAGAAGATCCCCATAGTGGAAATTTTCTCGCACTTTTTAGAAAAATAACTTTTTCCTGATTTAAGTGTGGTATATATTGCATGCAGAGAATTTGAAAACATAGGAAGGTAGAGAAGACGGTACAAATCAGCCTTGATCCTGCTGTTTAGGGAAAACCACATTTAACATGGACTGTGGTTCCTTTACGTGTGTAAGGGAACATTTTCACGAAATTGATATTGTGCAGCGTATTTGTATTGGACATATTACATTTAACATGTATATATTACCCCCTTGTTAAATAGTCTTTGATAATATTTTAAATAGGTGAATAATATCTCTTTTATGGTATACAATAATTTATTTATCAGCACCCCAATTTTGGGACCGTGAACTTGCTTTTAGGATCTCGTCATTGTAAATAACACAGTGGTTAATGTCTGTGCACAATTCTTAAGGTACCTCTTTGATTATTTACTTAAGATAAGTTAGTAAAATGGTATTATTACTGGCATCAAAGGGTATAAAAACTTTAAAGGATCTTGATACACATTATCAGAATGTTAATTTTAAACAGAGAAGAGAGAAAGAAAGAGATAAAGTTAGTAAAAGGAAGTTTAATCCTGTCTTAACTTGGAGATTCCCCCCAAAAACAAAGGACTAGAGAATCAGAAGTAAATGGTGTGGTTCCACGTGCTCACCAGTGGGGGGAGCCCTATTCCCGAGTCCTCTGTAGCTGCTGGTATGAAGGTGGACTGTCTGTCTTTGTCTTTAAGGCTGTGTGAAAGACATTTTCTCCTCAGTTTGGAGTTAATGTTGGAGTATGAACAAACTTTCTAAAAAACTGTTGTGTTATGCCACATTTCCCCCCCTGTTTTCTAAGCAGCCTGGGTTTTAGAGTCAGACCTGATTCTGCTCCAGACCCACTCCTTACCTGACTGAGCAAATTACTTAACCTTTCTGAGCCTCCATTTTTCTCATACGTACTGAAGATAATTCCACTTCCTGCACAGGGTTTTGTGAGGATCAAATGAGAATGCATAAGAAGTTCTTAGCCTGTGGTGTTCAATAAAGGTTAGTTATCTACCTCCCCCACCCCAATTTGTTATGTCTACAAGGAAGATAAACCCTGGAAAATCTGGAACAATTCTGAATTCAGATATTCTGCCCTTTGTCAATCACTATATCACTTATCTACCGTAAGTGGTAATTATCTGGTTTAGAAGCCATAGTTGCTACTAATGCTTCAACTTCTTTTTTTTTTTTTTTAAGATTTTATTTATTTATTCGACAGAGATAGAGACAGCCAGCGAGAGAGGGAACACAAACAGGGGGAATGGGAGAGGAAGAAGCAGGCTCATAGCGGAGGAGCCTGATGTGGGGCTCGATCCCAGAACGCCGGGATCACGCCCTGAGCCGAAGGCAGACGCTTAACCGCTGTGCCACCCAGGCGCCCCTAATGCTTCAACTTCTAAAAATGATTATCTATAAAAGATTCAAAGGAGAGCTGTTAAAATAAAGGCCAAAAGGAGGCTGGCTATTTTTGGGGAAAAGAGATCATTGTACCAGAACATTTACATTAAGAAATAGTTACTGCGGGGCGCCTGGGTGGTTCAGTCGGTTAAGTGTCTGCCTTCGGCTCAGGTCTTAATCCTGGGGTCCTGAGATCAAGCCCCACATCCGGCTCCTTGTTCAGAGGGGAGTCTGCTTCTCCCTCTGCCTGCCGTTCCCCTCTACTTGTGTTCTCTCTCTCTGACAAATAAATACAATCTTTAAAAAAAAAATTAAAATAAAAAAAAAAAAGAAACGTATTGTGCTTCCTGGTTCTTTGGCAACATTCTTCTCCCTCATTATTTCCCTGACACACGGAAGCTATAGTTGGCTCACTCGCTTGGCTGTGTAGCAAGGTTGACATATTGGACTTTATGTCTTTGGCGTGGGGGCAGAGAAAGGCTGTCTCATGCACCCTAGAATGTGTACCAGCATCCCTGGCCTCTATCCATTGGATGGAAGTAGCACCCCCACCCCTAGTTGCGAGAGCTGAAATTATCTCCAGACCTTGCCAAATGGCTCCTGGGGACACGATCACCCCCAGTTGAGAATCTCTTCTAATACCCATTGCATGCATATGTCACTTTTCCTTCTCTTAAAGGACGTTTGTTTCTTGTGTTTTGCGATCACCAGCAATGCCGCCAGAGACGTTCTGGTGCGGTCCTGATGTACGAGTTTGAACTGGGTTTGGGTCTAGCCCAAGACACAGAGGGGCTGGGTCATACAGTACACGGCTTCAGTTGGACCGGATGAGGCCAGACTGCTTCCTGAAGAGGCGGTGCGTGAGCCGATGTGTACTGCGGTAACGCAGACACTCCTCGGTGGAGCTCTAAGATGTTTCTGAGTATCTTAGGGACAGCGGACCAGACCTTGGTTTCAGAAGCCTCTTACACACCTCCTCCAGTCCTTTCTCCCTGGTGATAGATTTGACCTGGGCCCCTTCCCTACATGCTTTCAGCCCCTGTGAACGTTCCCCGGCTCCTGCCCTCCTCTGGGCTCTCTTTGTGCAGCCGTTTATATTGCTCTGATCTTTTCCTCTCTGTTCTCCCTCAAAGGATCCTAAGTAAGAAAAGGTCTGATAGACTAATTAGTTGACCAAAGTTTACTTCCTTTTCCCCTTCATCTTGCTAAATTCCAAGCCTTCAGATCTTTAGTTTCAATGTCACTTCCTCCAGGAGTCAATCCTTGACCCCTCCCCTGAGGGCCCTTCCCTGTTACTTGCCTCTGTGGCATCCCATGTCTCCTCTTCCGTAACTCTTTATATTTGTAGTTACTTGCAGTTTTCCTCCTATACTTCACGAAGGATTATGCCTATTTCGATCACTGTTGGATCCGTAGAGCCTAGCACTGTGCCTGGCACTTGGTAAATACGTCATAAATATTGATGCTGCCACTTATACCTAAAATGGATAGTAAATTATGACATTCATTCCAGCTTGGCCTGGGTCCTTCCAAGTACAACATTCCAGGCAGCCACCCCCAAACTGTGGAGTTGCACCCAAATAAGATTTACTGCATAACTAGGGTGATGGTGCTTTAGTCTGTTGTTCCCATACTGTTGCCATAGGACATGATTTGTTCGTTGATGTGTGGATGGATTGTTTTCCTGGTTATTTCCTTGTAAGGACAGTATGTACTGTAACTTTTGGTGTCCTGGATGTTTCTCAGACTTTACCGTGCCTGGGAATCACTTGTGAATGTTCTTCCAAAATGCAGATCCCATTGCCAGAGGTGGAGGAATGCTTTCTTAAAACCTTTTTTTTTCTCTTTCTATTAATAGAATTTATATTTTAGAACAATTTTAAGTTTACAGAAAAATTGAGCAGATAGTACAGAGAGTTCCCATATACCCTGCACACATATAAATTGTGTAATTTCCCCTGGTACTAACATCTTACATTTGAGGGACATTTGTAATACTTAGTGAGCTAATATTGATGCTTTCTTATTAGCTAAAGTCCATACTTCTTTCAAGTTTCCTTGTTTCTACCTTGTGTCCTTTTTCTGTTCCAGGGCCCCGTTAGGGACACCACATTACATTTCATTGTTGTTTCTCCTTAACCTTCTCTGGGCTTTAACAGTTTTCCAGACCTTTCTTATTTTCGATGACTTTGACTTTAAGGAGTACTGGTTAGGTTATTGTAGGATGCCCCTCCACTGGAATTTGTCTCATGTTTTTCTCGGGGTTAGAGTGGGGTCGTAAGGGGGGGAAGATCACAGAGAAAAGGTGCCAACATGGCTTATGGCTGTTGATGTTGACTGCAGTCACCTGGCTGATGTAGTGTTTGTCAGGTATCGTCCTTATAAAGTTAGTCTCTTAGTCCCCTTTTTAAGAAAGTTACTATTCAGGGGCGCCTGGGTGGCTCAGTCGTTAAGCGTCTGCCTTAGGCTCAGGGTGTGATCCCGGGGTCATGGGATCGAGCTCCACGTCGGGCTCCTATGCTGGGAGCCTGCTTCTCCCTCTCCCACTCCCCCTGCTTGTGTTCCCTCCCTCGCTGGCTGTCTCTCTCTCTGTCAAATAAATAATAAATCTTAAAAAAAGAAAGAAAGAAAAGAAGTGATTATTCACAGCCCACACTTAAGGAGTAGGGAGTTACGCTGCTTCTCCTGATGAGTGCTTTTAAAATATTAAGAATTAAGTATTTTTATATGCATTAGAAGAAAATAGTGCATCACATCCATGGTATTTTAACTGGGTTCCCCAGAGAGCTGTATCTGAGACAAAGGCCCACGTGAGAGGAGCCTTCGAGGGAGTGTTCCCTCTGGGAGCAGGAATGAGGGGAGGGCAGGGCAGCAGAAGGAGGAAGAGCCAACATAGGCATTTGGTCCTGATCAGGCCATTGCTCTCAGCCGCCGACTGATGAGGACTCTGCTGCGCAGGACTCATATTTGTAGGGGAGAGGGAGAAGCATAAGCCCATCAGCTACTGTCTGCCTCTGACAAACGATTGACATTAATTGCCCTGCCCCTGGAGGTGTTCCTTGGCAGCCCTGCGAGGGTCCCATGGCATCCGCCGGAGCGGGGACAGGGAGGCAGGTCGGAGCCCGGGCAAGCCTGGTCCCTTCGTGGTGGCTGGAATCAGAGCCAGAGAGGCAGGAGGAGCGGCAGTGATGCAGGAGAGGTGCTTCATGCGTGCGGATTTGCGAATATTATTACTGAATAGAGAGGAAATAGATTTCATTGTTTCATCTCTTGGTGCATTGCTTCTTGATTTTCAGCCCTTGCTGCAGTTTCCTAGCCTTCCAGGGTGACTTCATCCGTGTCTTTCTAGTACTTGTGTGCTTTCTTTTCTTTTTGTTGTGCCCAAACGTTTTCATCTCTGATCCAGTTGCAATGACATATACGGTTGGAGGGGTGTATCCAATTTTACCCTTTTTGTCTGTTTTTTCAGTTATCCCAGTACCACTTAGTAAAAGTTTCATTTTCTCCCACTGGTTTAAGATGCTGTCTTTGTCATTTTTAACTAATTTGACCTATTTCTGGGTTTTCTGTTACATTCCATTGGCCTATATTTATTCATGTGCCAGTACTTCACTTTTAATTAACGAGGTTTTACAGTAGGTTTTAATATTTAGTAGGGCTAGTACTCTCTTGTTCTAGTGTGTTGATTTTATTCTATTTTTTTTTAAAGATTTTATTTATTTATTTGACAGAGATAGAGACAGCCAGCGAGAGAGGGAACACAAGCAGGGGGAGTGGGAGAGGAAGAAGCAGGCTCATAGCGGAGGAGCCTGATGTGGGGCTCGATCCCGGAACGCCGGGATCACGCCCTGAGCCGAAGGCAGACGCTTAACGACTGCACTACCCAGGCGCCCTATGACCAATTGGTTTTTGAAAAAAATGACAAGATAATTGAATGGGGGAAATAGCCTTTTTGACAAATGCTGGGACAAATGAATATCCACAAAAAAAGAATGAAGTTGAATCTCTACCTCACTCTATGTACGGAAGTGAACTCAAACTAGATTATGCACTTCAGTGTAAGAAGTGGAACTTTAAAACTGTTGTAGGAGAAAATATGAGAGAATCTTCATGGTTTGGGGTTAGGCAGTGGTTTCCTAGAAATGACACCAAAACACAATGATAAAAGAAAAAATAGATAAATCGCATTTCATCAAAATTAAAAGCTTGTGTGCTACGCGCACCCCATACTGTCAGGGAGTTGAGAAGACAGCTCACAGCATGGGAGAAAATACTTGCAAATCATATATCTGCTAAGGGAGTTACATCTAGAATATACAAAGAACTCTTACAACTTAATAATTAAAAGACAAATAATCCAACTTAAAAATGGGCAAGTGATTTCAATGGATGCTTCTCTAAGGAAGATATACAAATGGCCAGGAAGCACATGAAAAGGTGCTTAGCCTCCTTAGATGTGAGGAAATAGAAACCAGAGCCACAGTGGGACACCATCTCACCACCCACTGGGAGAGCTAGAATAAAAACGCCGGTAGCAAAGATTGGTGAGGACATACGTGACCGTCACACACTGAGTAAGTGGCAACGTGGGTAAATCCCCTACTGGAACCCTCAGCCGTTGCTGGGGTGAACGTAAAAGGGTGCAACAGCTTTGGAAAACAGTGTGGCAGGTCTTCAGATATTAAATACACAGAGTTACCATAGGTCTCAGCATTTCCACCCCTAGGCATATGCCCAAAAGAAAATAAAACACAGGTTTACACAAAACTTACACATGGATATTCATCACAACGTTATTCATAACAGCCAGACAATGGCAACAGCCTACACGTCTATGGCCTACGACTGCATAGACAAGGTGTGGTGTGCCGCACGCTGGAGTATTAGTCAGTACCGGCACTGACACAGTGTGGATGAACTTCGAGCACATGATGCTGAGTAAATGAGACCTGTTGCAGAAGGCCACATACTGTGTGATTCCATTTATATGAAATGTCCAGCAAAGGCAAATTCATAGAGACAGAAGGTAGATTCGTAGTTGCTTGGGGCGCATGGGGGTGGGAATGGGAAGTGGCTGCTCTTTGGGGGATGGTGAAAACTTAAAAAAATATATATTATTATTTCATTTTATTTTGTTTTATTTCTTTTTTTTAGAGAGAGAGTGCATGAGTGGGAGAAGGGACAGAGAAAGAGGGAGAGAGAGCATCTTAAGCACTCAGCACAGAGACCGACTCGGGGCTCAGTCACGACCTGAGATCATGACCTGAGCCAAAATCAAGAGTTAGATGCTTAACCAGCTGAGCCACAATTTTTTTAAAGTAATCTACCCCCAACATGGGGCTGAAGCTTACAATTCCAAGATCAAGAGTCCCACGTTTCACTGACTAAGCCAGCCAGGCTCCCCAAAAACATTCTAAATTTAGATTGCAGTGATGGTCACACCATGCTATGAATATACTAAAAAATCATGAATTGTATACTTTAAGTGGATGACTATCATGGAATAAAAATTTGTTTCTCGGTAAATGTTTTTAAACCAAATTCACTGCTTTCCTCCCCATTCTCTGTGAGACATACACTGGTGATCCCCACCGGAGACACGGAGACTTACTGGAGTCATTCAGTTCCCTCCTGCCACAGTCAGGTGCCCATGTTGTCGTTTTTTCCTCCTTGAAATCTCTGTTGTCTGTCCCCTTCTCCAGAGCCATGATACTGAATTAAGTCAGGTCTTCACCATTGTTAAAACACTCTAATTACATTCCACTTCTTAAAAAGGCTCTCTGACTCCTTAGCATAGTATTTAAAGTCTTGCATGAACTGGCCTCTCTCTGCCTCTTCAGATTAATTTCCTCTACTCGCCTTATAAGGAATCTACCCTCACATGTTCTTTGCATATGATATTCCTCCTGATTGTAATGCCACATTTCAAGTGATTGTGACAGCCACGTGTGGCTGGTGGCTACCATGTTGGACACACAGATTGTAGAACTTCCACGTTGTATCATAGGCACTTAGTAAATATTTGCTGAATGAATGAATGTGATCATAGCTGTTGTCTGTGACAGGCATTCACCAGCTTCTGCTTTCGTGTTCCCTGGGTCATGAGTCAGCATATTGGACACCTCGATCGGTCCTAGCTATCTCTTCCTTCTTCTGGTTACACTTAGCTGGTGTTTGCTTCTCTGAAATTTCTGCTGATTGATTCAAGTTCTGCATCATCCAAAACAGCACCCACGCTATTAGACTATGGCAGTCATTTCCTCAAAATCTGTTCCACCCTGGGTGAAACACTTGGCTCATGTAAGCCTTGTGTAACAGTCAGCGGTCTCCAGTTTGTTAGTGCTTCTTACAGTTGTTGACTACAGATGTGGTGTGACCAGGGCAGAATCCAGGGCGGTATCAACTCTCTCTCTGATACATACATTTTAAGTTGTGCAGCCCTAATTATAGGTGTGGCAGATGCTTCTGCCACAGAGTTCAGCAGTTAGCCCAGGAGCTGGCTGAAAGAATTATTCATTGAATGTATGTTGAATTAAGACTTTTTAAATTTTTTTGAAGTACAGTGTTTTCTCCTAAATTTTAATCAGATCTGAAATTTTTTCTTTTTTTAAAGATTTTATTTATTTGAGAGAGAGAGAGCTTGAGCAAGAGCACGCATGAGCAGGGAGGGGGCAGAGGGAGAAGGAGAAGATCTCAAGCAGACTTCACACCGAGCGCAGAGCCCACTTCCGGGCTCAATCCCATGACCCTGAAATCATGACCTGAGCCGAAATCAAGAGTCGGACACTCAACCCACTGAGCTACGCAGGTGCCCCTGAAATTGTTTCTTAACTGCTCTTAGGGCACCTCTTTTTTTTAAATCATAAAAATATTTGATCATTGTGGAAGATTTAAAGAATATGGGTAAGCAGCAAGAATTAGAGGACAATTGCTCATTATCACATCATCCAGAGATAGTCACTGTAGCTTTCTGCTTTGTGTCCATTTTCTATGGCCACACATTTTTAAAAAAACGTATATACTGCAGATTTGTGCTGTATATTATTGTTTAATGACATACGCCATGTTTAATGACATATTTGTGTCATTAAATATTCTAGAGCTTACCTTTTCTCAACATTTTATCATGAAAATTTTCAGACTTAGAAAAATTGAATTATCTAGTAAATACCTATATACCTATCACCATTTTACTTAATTTGCTTTGTCCCTTTTCTATCCATGTATTTATTTTTCTATCGTTCCATCAATTCATCTTATTTTTTTTTGTAAAAGTTTAACTTTTTAACAACTGTACAGTATTTCATTGACTGGAGGTATCTAGATTATTTAACCACATTGTCAACCAATTGTTGGGTACTTAGGTTGTTTTCCATTTACATTATTGTTGTTTTCTCATTGTTGACTTTTGAGATTTTGTTACATTCTAGATAGAAGTCATTTATCAGATCTATAGTCTACAGTGTTTCCTCCCAGTGTGTAGCTTGCCCTTTCATTTGCTTTTTTTTTTTTTAAGTTTTTATTTATTTATTTGAGAGAGAGAGTATACGTGCACACAAGAGCAGGGGGAAGGAAAAGCAGACTCCCTGCTGAGCGGGGGCCTAATCCCAAGACCCTGGGATCATGACCTGAGCCAAAGGCAGACGCTTAACCGACTGAGCCACCCAGGCACCCAGCCTTTTCATTTTCTTAGTGGTGTCCATATATTTTTAATTTAATGAAGTCCGGTTTACCAGTATTTTCTTTTATGGATCATTCTTTGCCTACTCCAAAATCAGGGAGATTTTTCTCCTATGTTTGCTTCTAGAATGTTTATAGTTTTCATTCTTACACTTAGTCTGTGATCCATTTTAAGTTAATTCTTGTGTGTAGTGTGAGGTAAGGGCCTAAGTTCACATTTTTGTATATGGATTTCCAGTAATTTCAGTGCCATTCGTTGAAAAACACATGCTTTTCCCCATGAGTTTTCTTAGCATCTGTACTGAAAATCATTTGACTCTCTACTCATTCATTTTTAACTTGGTACAGGATAGAATAGATCTCATTTCTGTTTAACTGTGTTTTGCCTCTGTTCTGATGGCTTCATTTATAACTAGTGTTTTGGAAACGGCTTATTTTCTGTGGTAGATCCCATCTTGATTTTGATGGTGGGTGGCAAAGGTATGGCGAGTTGTAAAGAATTGGGAAAATACCATCACGGGTACCCTGTTCTTTCCCCTTCTCCCTGTCATTACAGTCGGTTATTTGCCTAGGAACATGGGTGATAACTAGATACTTGGTGAAGTGTTCACAAGAACAGTGATCGAGTAAATGCCTTAATTGTGAAAAAAACATCTTCTGGCATGTACCAGGTTATCAGTAAAGCTCGGAAATCTTCCTTAAGACTAAAAGTTACTTTTTTCCAGTGCTCTCTCTTTTGAAGTCTGCTTTCTTTGGGGAATAATTTAATCCCTTTTTACAGTTTGTGAAAATGTGACAAAATGTGAACTTTGAGTTCGAAAGTGTAGTTTGGCAAGAAGTTCTGTACTCTATTTCCTAATTAGTGTACTTGGTGATAATGATAACTATAGCTGGTATTAATGAGTATTGCTGTGCCAGGCACTTTTCTAACCACTTTACGTACGTTGTCTCTAATCTTTGCAATAACCTCAGAAGGTAGGTACTACTGTTGCTCTCTTTTTATGGGTGAAGAGTCTGAGGCACAGCAAGACAAGTGACTTGTGTGTTTGGGGAAAGCCTGGGCCCCAGCAGGTCCCAGTTTTGGGAATCACAGCTCTGTACTGCTCAAAAATTCACGGCTGTGAAGTTCCAGAGAGTTCCAGAGACACTTATTTAATCTGCAGTCCAAGCCTCCAGTTTGTACTCTGTATTTCCCATCTTTGTTATTGTGTTCATTTTTTAATCACTTGTAAGTATAATCACTTGCCTAGGTGTAACTCTCTTGGCATTTCTGGTAGGGCGGGCATAGCTATCTCGCTTCTCATCTGGAATTTCAAGCTTTGAGTAAGTAAAGAAGCCAGAAGGAAAGGGTCATGCAGATGTTTAGACTCATAATTGAATTTCTTCTGTCAGTTGTTTTCTTGCCTAAAAGGTAGGGTCATGGCCTCCTGCACGTATTAATTGGCAGGTAGGCGCATCCTTTATATAGTAAAAGTCAGGAAACGGGGATTTTACTGCCACAGTTGGGTGTATCGTATCTGTTCAGTGTCCATGGGCCAGGGTGAGTGATTTCAATCCTGGGAGAAGAAAGGGTTAGCACAGGGAGTCCAGGGAGTGGGAATGGGTGGTTGTCTGTGGGGGATGGGAGAAGGGAGCTAGGCTTAGATTCAGGGGATCTAGGGGCTAGGCCTGGCTCTGCCTGAACTTGCTGCTGATCTTGGAGAATTGTCCCCTCTGCTAAACCTCATCGCTACCTCATCGCTACCAAGCATCTGTTTATGAAGGAGGGGGATCAAACTGCCTGATGTCTCAGGGCCCTTCCACTTCCTCAGCCTGAGGTTCTGGGAGGACTTTCTGACTCGGGAGGACAGACTTATTATTCAGGGTGCTGGACATCCAAAATTAGGGCAGAACCAAGTCATGTGAGCCATAGACATAAATCTCTCCTTTTCTTGGTTGGTCTCATTAAGGAGACGTGATTCTGATGGAAGTATGCTCCAGACTCGTAAGTAGGGCTGAAGTCACGGCTTTATTTTCCTCCCTCCTCAACTTTCCCAAAGGGACGGACTATAGACTGTTCCCTTTCTGTTGTCGAGCATGGCGCACAGTGCCGAGCTTGCCTTTGATCAGGTTCACTTAACTGCCTGGATCCATGGTTTCCTCTCTGCGAGATAGGGTAGTAATCCCCGACTTGCCCACCATGCTAGATGGTTCTTTGACCATAGAAGACGATGTCTGAGAAACGCTTCCAAAGCGCTCTGTAAATGTTAGATCTCATTAAGGTACGACACAGTGAGCATGGGGACATGCAGCTATGTAAGGGTTTCAGCGAGTGGCACCTCAAAGAAGTTAGCACTTCCTCTTAGACCGTGGAAAGAAGCAAGAGTTCCCATCTTTATCGTCAGGAAAACAGACCTGCAGTCGTGGGCACCGGCACTTGTGTCCACGGCACGTTCTGTGCTGTGTGGTCAGGACACTGGGCCATACGGGACCAGGGTTTCTTGGGAGGCTCTGATTCCAGTCCCATCAAGGCAGACTTTATTTTCAGGTAGACAGGGATTAGGCTCTTCTGGGAAAGCTCATGAAGCTCAGTAAATTATTACTAATTAATAAAATCTGCATGTTTGTTCGATTTTTAAAGGCTTCCTAAAATTAGTTTATTGGAGCCAAGGGGCTGTAAAATAAACTGACCAAAAAAAACTCCCGTAATGATCATAGCAAGTTTTCCCATTTATACTATACAAAAATCTTTTACATAATTAGCACGGCATCCCAAGAGATAGGTAAATATTATTCTCATTTTAGGAGTGAGAGAGCTAGGGCTTGGAGAAACAACTTGTCCAGTGTCACTCAGTCTGTTATTGGCACACGTGGGGCGGGGTGGGGGGGGAAGAAGAGCTAGCTTTTATTGAACTGCTACTAACTGCAAACCGCTTTCACATTTATGACCTCATGTGGCCATGTGATAGCCTTACAGATCGGCACCGTCCTGTTTCATAGATGAGGCAACTGAAGGTCGGCAGGGTTAAAAATCAGTGTTTCAAAGGTAACAGCTAGAAAGACAGAGCTGGTCCTAACTCCACCTGTGTGTGGTTCCAGAACTCAAACTGCTGCACACTGTTGCCTCTCAAGTCGTGGATTCCTTCATTCATTCAACGCATATTTATTGTATGCCTGGTGATGTCCCAGGCCTAGGGTTTCACTTGCCCTAGCTTGCTCTTCTCGTTTCCCATGGATCTCTAACTTGAGATGTCATCTATCACGTTAATGGTGTTGGAATAGTTTGTTCAGATTGTACACTTCTGTGTATGTTGGGAGGGTATATATAAAATAGTGTTACTGTTTTTATAAAAATCATATCCATTCATTGTAAAAATTAAGCAATACAGAAAAGTACAAAATAAAGTACAAATGACCAGGGATGCCAGTTCCCTGGAGATAAGCAATTGTTAGCATTTGGCTGACATGCTTCCACACCTCTCTCTATGCGTATACATACACGCATGAAAGCAGAACAGTAACAGAACAGCTATGTTTACTGAGCTGTTCCATAGCGGCTCTGGCCTGAGCAACTCCATGGTTCTCACCCAACCCCCTTTGAGATAATAATGTTCCCCATTTTACTTGGAAGGAAACTGATATTTTAGAACAGTGAAGTAATTTAATTTGCCCAAGGTCAAGTCACGGTAAGCTCTCTGAGTCTGAAGGCTGAGCTGGTGACCACTGGGCCGGGCTGTACCTGGTAGTGCATCCCTGAGAATGCCCTGTACTGGAGGTTCTTTTCTGTAACTTGCTTTTTTGTTTGATTCGTGGAGGTGTTTGTTACACAACAATAATTCATACTTTGTAACAATCCTCTATCATGTTTTTACTCAACAATATTAACAATAGGTCTGCGTTTGCAGTGACTCCATATTTTTTTTTATTATTTTTCTTAAAAGATTTTGTTTATTTCAGAGAGAGTGAGAGCATGAGCAGGGGAGGGGCAGAGGGAAAGGAAGAGAGAATCTTGAGCAGACTCCATGCTGGGCTCGGAGCCCAGTGCGGGGCTCGATCTCATGACCCTGAGATCATGACCTGAGATGAAACCAAGAGTTGGCGCTCAACTGACTGAGCCACCCAGGTGCCCCTGTACTGATTCTTTATATACACTGTATTTTATTTGCCCAGTCCCTGTTGATGGATATTTTGTTTATTGCTATTTTAAGTTACAGAAAAATCAATATCTTTGTGCTCTTTTGGTTTTAACTTGTTCTATGGTGGTTAAAAGTTAGGCAACCTATGTTTGAGTGTGATCAGCTCTGCCACCTTTCAACTGTGTGATCTTGGGGAAATTATTTCATCTTTCTGTTCCTCAGTCTCTCCATCTGTAAAATGGGAAAAATAAGAGAACCTGACTCCATGCTGCCCCCCCCCCCAGGATTAAGGTCATTGATACAATAGGCAGAGCAGAACAGGGGACATAATAACTGCTCGGTGACTGTTAGCCCTTGTTTATGGGGCACTGGTTGGTGGAGGTGGTAGGAGTTTTTCGACTAAGGTGCCATGGATCGCTTCTGGGAAGATGTCAGTGGATCCCTTCCAAGGAAGAGGGGGCATCGTGAGAGGGTGACTCTTTTGTCCTGTGAGGTCAGCATGAAAGTTTATATTTTCCAGGATCAACCAATGCCCTCAGGGCAAAAAGGGGCTTCTGTGTCCATTTGCCTTTTCAGACCCTCTTCTTTCTTTTCAGTTTTAGCCTAGAAATTCCTCGCCATCTTGACAGCAATCTGATGCCTTTAGAAATGTCTGCTTGTTTTTTAGCAGTTTTACCTGGCTTTTTGGTTATTTTCACTAGAAGAGTTGATCTAAATAACCCCGTTCATCGTCACTGGAACTGGGAGGTCACTCCGACTTCATTTAAAGATCAGTGCTGATTTCTAATCTCTCATCACATGATGGCTGTCCTGGAAATGACAATACTTGTCTGGCACACCTGGGAATGTAGCTGTTTGCCATGGGAGGGACTGGCTTTGGGGCCTGGGGCACTGGCCTCACAGAGAGCCGAGGGCTCCAGATGCCAGAGCCCCTTACCTAGTGGAGGCATGGCAGTAGGGGAGGCTCGCTCGAGAGGACTCGTTGATGAAAGAGAAGTCAACCTCCGACTGAGGGAGATAGTTTTCAGAGAGAGCGTGCAGCGCGAGCAGTGTCTGTATCCTGCCGTCCCAGTAGGAGGAAGGGAGTGGGGTTTCCTGCCTCTGCACTCTTGACATTTTGGGCAGACAGTTCTTTGTTGTGCAGGTCTATACACAGTAGGGTGGTTAGCAGCACCGCTGGCCTCTGCCCACCGGGGGCCCGTAGCACTCCTGCGTCCCCAGTTGTGACGGCTGACGGTGTCTCCACACGGTCCATGGCCCCTGAGGCATTGAGATGGCCCCAGCTGAGACTCCGGTGGTTGAGCAGTGAGCGGGTCTCCGACTTTAACATGTACCCGAGCGCCCTGGAGAGCTTGCTAAGACACGGATGGCTGGGTTGCACCCTCCCTCCCGAAGTCTCTGATTCAGTTAGTCTGGGGAGGGGCTGAGAACGTTCATCTTTGACAGGCTCGCAGGTGATGCCCTTGCCGCTGGGGGAGGTGCCTGCCTTTGGGAGGCGCTGGTTTAAAGGACGAGCACCTCCATTTGAAACCAGGGGACTAGTTCTGAGTCCATCTCTGGCAGTAGCTGTGGGACCGTAGACAAGGCGCTCTGTTCTTCTCTTTCTGTGGTCCGAATGAGACGGGCATTTTTCTTAGAGTCGCTGATGCCACTTAATGAAATCTATGAAGCCCTGCAAGTTCCACATTCTCTTGATAGAGTACAATGGTTCTCAAAGTTTGGTTCCTTCAGTGCCTGTGTCCCTTTTGCCCTCCTTTCTCTCAGTATTTGCTGTGGGGTCCCAGGAAGGTAGCATCATAGGAGAGTGAATGGTTTGAGAACGAGGCATGGAACATAACCAGGGGCTCGTATTGTTTCGTGCTCATGGAAATACATTTTATAAAAAGAACCGCAGTTCCAAATGCAGTCAGCTTCCTGGCGAATCCCAGTTCAGCATTAGGGCTGCATCGGAAGGTCTTAATCACTTTGTCCCGATACCTATTAATTTAAACACCAGGGTTATATAGGCTGGGCGTCGGAGCTTTTTGTAAGGAGTATAAACACCATTGCAAGACTTATGCAAATGGAACGTTTTTGGAAACTAAGAAGCAGTGCTATTTTGGAGGAGGAAAAACACCACCTTGTACATTTTAGTAGGGAATCAGAAATAGAGAAAGCCTGATTATCAGAAATAAAATGTGAGAAAGAAAAACTAGCTTTTTGAGGGAACAAATTTAAAGCAGGACTTCTCAAGTTACAGCTCTCTTAGGCATATATTCATATAATTTCTTTACCATTATGTCTTCCCTTTAAGTCCTTCTCTAGACAGAACACGTGTTAAATAAAGGTTCTCCTTTTTAGTGCTTGTGTTATTGGGAAAGGATTGCATGGTCAGGATTGGTGCCTAGACTCTAGATCTTAGGTGCCCAAAACACAGGGGCAACTCCCCTCTTTGAAGGCGGCATAGACCTCATGTCTCTGTGGTCTGGTTTTAGATGTATTTATTTAGACCCCTCTTTTACTTCCCTACCTTCGAAATAAAATATCCATCCCTGCCTTGCCAGCGGGTGCCAGAAATTCCCACGTCGTTCATTCACTCGGTCTCTACCATGGTCTGAATGTTTGTGTCCCACCGTAATTCGTATGTTGGGATCCTAACCCCCAATGCGATGGCATTAGGAGGTGAGGCTTTTAGGAATGGCATTGGTGCCCTTATGAAAGCGACCCTGTGGAGCTCCCTGCCCCTTTCCTCCATGTGCAGATACAAAGAGAAGCTTGCAGCCTGGAAGAGGGCCCTTCCCTGACCGTGCTGGTGCCCTGATCTTGGCCTTCCAGCCTCCGGAATTGTGAGGGATTCCTGTGTCTTCACAAGCTCCCCAGACGGCAGCATTTTGTTATGCTGGAGCCCGAGCGGACCAGGCATTCTCCACCTTCCAAAGGCCCCCACTGGACTGTTCCCAGAAATTCCCTTCTTCGCTTGCTTCTTGGAAGACACTTAACATGCCAGAGGCTTTGGAATCCACTCATTCTTGCAGTTCTGTAGAACGTTTAATTAATTAATTAGTTCATTCGTTCCGATTCCCTACCTTCTGTGGAAAATGCAGATATGAGCAAGACATTCTCTGATTCACTCGCTTTCTTCTTTGACTTCATATTATTGTGCCAGTTAGTGTGGGTTGGGTTTGTGTCTCTGTAGTGGGTTGGTTTGTGACTTCCAAGCACTATTATATGGGAAGCAAAGGGATGATAGGGGTGAGTTTGTGAAGTTGGGGGATTAGAGTTAATTATGGTAAGTGCCTCAGAATAGCCAGATCTGGGGGAGGGGGAGGGGCTCTGTGAATCAGCGCCTATGAATCAGACCATCCCTTTTTTAAGAGACCCACAAGTGTGATAGTTGGAGAGAATTCGGAGAAGCACTGAAGGCTGGAAGTTCTGGAAAATAGCACCCCCCCCCCATTTCAGGATGATTTGATCTAAGAAAACTAGGCAGTAATTTAGAATTAACTTCAGTCATTTGAAGGATTTCGCAAAATAAGAGGATGTAAATGGGGCAAGAGCAAAAATGGACCAGATAGGAAAGAACTTCTTATCCACCAGTTCATGGGGAAGGATGATAAGCTATGGTGAGATATGGTAGGAAGATGACCTACAACTTGGACAAAGGCAGAAAGTATCGTGTTGGTATCCCTCAAGAGCATCCTTTCGCAAGCCCGCCTAAGGGACACCTGATGTTCTTGGAGAAGACTTCCTTTTGTAAAGTTAGATGCTAACTTGTAGGAGATGGATAAACTACACGTGATTTCTGTCTGGTAGAGATCTAAATGGTTATTTGTGTTTAGTAGAAAAGATAACTACAAAGTTTATGGTGTCATTGCTTTGTGGGACGTGAGCCAGTTTGGGATCTAACTTTACAAGATTATCACAACATTCTTTTTTGACGTTGACTCTGTGTGTGTGTTTCTTGTGTAACCTTTTGAACCAGCTCTGTCATCCTGCTGCTCCCTCATAATGACTTTAATCAGTCCTTGATACAAGCATACTGTATTTTTGTATGACCGTTAGGTTTTTAGCTTTTCCAAGTTGCACTTCGACAGAGTGAACACATATTGAAGAGATAAGCATCTGAGGTAGCTAGGCTGTTGCCCGAAGTAGGGTTTGACATATTTGACTGTGAGCTCCTTTTAGTCCTGAATTCCCACAGTTATGTGTGTTTATAAGCTCTCTTGGTCACTTGGATAATCAGTTGCGTTTATAGATCATCTAATTATGTGACCTGGATAAATACTTAAAATTCCTGCTTTGTCAAGGCCTCAGTGGCACCAAGTGGAAGAGGGCGATTTCCTGTGTTGTTGATGATAATGTTATCACTTATTTATCTAGCACGTCTAATTTACAAAACACTGGAACACTGACTATTGTCTTTGGCCCTCGAAATTTCTTTGTGAGGGAGCAGAACAGGAATTATTACCCACATTTCATAGGTGAGTAAGCTGAGACTCTGACAGGTGAAGTGACTTGCTCTGCTGGTAAGAGGTGGAGCTCAGACCACAGCTCAGCTGTTCACACTCCAGGCCCGTGGGCTGTTGTACGCCGGAACCAGGATGCAAGAGGATCTTGGTAAGACCAGTGAGTTGAGGTGGGGAAGAAAACCAGTGCTAACGAGGTAACTAGGAAATCCTTTGTCACAGCTGCAGACACTTTCATAATGATTTACCAACACTGACTCTCCTTGGGTTTTCTGAGGCCTTGTGGTCTATTCCCGGCTGTTGGAAAGGCCTCAGGTGTGTCTGAATCTTCTTTCACCTCCTCATCTCTCTCAGGTGGTAGGGTGCTAGACGTACTGGCAGGTGCCCAGGAAGTACTTGATGAAATATGTGAATTTGCTTTGCATGCTTTTGTCTTCATGATTCTCCCTCTATTCCTGGTAAGATTTTCTTGGCAAAGTTCTGTCTATCCGGGTGACATTGGAGCAGCTGCACTTGTTTATTCAAAAGGATAATCTGCCCTTTTATCTGACGGTTGCACCGGAAAGAGGATGCTGACTTCATCCAATTTCATCTTTTTATGAAACCTTCTCTCTCAGTCTACAAACTGCTGGTTCATTAATTCAACAGATATTTATTGAGTGATTCCGGGTGCCACCCCCGGGGCAGAGTGGTGAAGACGGAACAAGGTCCTTCCTCTCATGGAGCTTACACTTCTTTGGCATATGGTTCTCATGGGGTGCTTAGTATTTCTGTTGAAGTATTTTCCACCTTTGCTCTGCTTAGTTACTAACCTAAGAACCACATGGAACAATGGGCTTGTGAGAAAGACTATCTCTGGAACATACCTGTAATCCATCAACTCGTTTTCTGCTCTTGTGTCGTGCTGCCCACGGAATCCAGGCCCTGTCAGCTCTTACCTGGACTGCTGCTGCAGCTTCTGATGTCCCCCCACTTCCACGTTCCTTCTAAGAATGAAAATCTAGTCATGTTACTCCCTTGCCTAACACTCTACAGTGGCATCCCTGGCTGCTAAAGCCCTGCTGACCTCTCTGTCTTCCTGTCTCCTCTGTTCCTTACTCCTCCGTTCCAGCCACTCTGCATGAGCAGGTGACAGCCAAGCTTGTTTCATCCTACCTCAGCTGATTCTTCTGCCTGCAGTCATCCTTCCTTGAGGTTTGCACAACTGTCCTCTGGTTGTCATTCAAATCTCGCCAAAAATATCACTCCCTAAGGGGGTCTTTCCTGTCACCTCTGCTAAGTTCAGTAGCTCCCGTCACTCTGTGGCACGTTGCTGTCTTTTATAATCTCGTTGTTATTCATTCGTGATCTGCCTTCCCCACTTAGAAGCAAGCACTGGGAGACTGAGGACTGACTGCTGTCTCCATAGCATCTGGAATAGCATCCAGCATAGTAGCCCTCCAGCTTGCTTGTTGAATGAATGCGAAGATAAGCTCCAGTAACCTGGCACGGGTATTTAGAGAGTGCTTATTTGCCGAGGGAGACTGATGTAGACAGGAATGCAGAAATAATTACCAATAACTCCTACTGTTGAGTAGTGGTAGACTGAAAAATACAATTGTGTTTGCTTTGTAGTAGAATGCTTTTTAGGGGTAGTTCTTAGTTTAAATAGAATTCTGAAAATAGAGGTGAGGGATGGCTTTATTTAAAACTTTTATTTTATTTTATTTTTAAAAATATTTTATTTATTTATTTGACAGAGATAGAGACAGCCAGCGAGAGAGGGAACACAAGCAGGGGGAGTGGGAGAGGAAGAAGCAGGCTCATAGCAGAGGAGCCTGATGTGGGGCTCGATCCCATAACGCCGGGATCACGCCCTGAGCCGAAGGCAGACGCTTAACCGCTGTGCCACCCAGGCGCCCCTAAAACTTTTATTTTAAAGCTAGATGTCACTGTAGAAGTTTGCTTGAATTATGTAATTTGGGAGAAAGAATTAGTTCAGTGTGTAGGACTCACATTTCATATCAATTGAAGAAGGGATTTTTTTTGTTTTGTTTTTAAATATTTGGAAAGGTTAATTCAACTGCAATACAAGTGCATTCAGTGAATTCAGCAAGTTTTTGACCAAAGGCCTACTGCATGCCCAGGAATGTTAGCTTTCCCACCTTGTCAGGGGCCTAGAAACACCTCCTATGAACAATCGTATTCGGTATCTCCACGTTTGTTTCTCTGGGGACTCCTCAGGCAGCCTGCATGGCCAGTCACTGCAGGAGGACAGCAGGGCCCAGTCAGGGGGGCCTTTATTCTTAGGAGGAGATGTAGAAAAAGGGGGTGTGTCCAAGCTCAGAGATGACCTGAGCTCAGAGAGCCCCACCCCATCCAGAACATCAGCACTGAGGGGGCTGCCAGTCATTTAAGCCAGGTGTTCTCAGGCTGAGTCTGCCTGCCCCTGCTAGAGGGAGGAGAGAGCCTGGCGGAGGGGACTCTGGGCCCTTCCACTCCTCCTTCAACCAGAACCCTCTACACTTATCAGCTTTATGTCCCATATAAGGGCCATTAAAAAAAAAAAAGGTCCCATGGCAGGAACAGGCTTTGTCTGAGCCTTGAGTCATTAGTGGATGACCTGGGATGACCTTTTGTTTTTTAACATTCTGTGGTCACAGAAGTGCCTTCCCAGTCTATTCAGGGAGGAGTGGAGCTGTCAGGAGACTTGGACCCTCACTGTGGCCCTCTTCCTGGCACTTTGGTGCTATCAGTGATCAAATGGAGTGCCTAGCCTTTGAAGATGACTCCATCCCTGGTCTGGTCCCATGTCAACACAGGATTCTAGCCCTTCTTTGTGCAGCAGCTGACACCCTTGCAGCCCTTAAAGATGCGTGCCTGGCCATGACATTCAGGCACTAGCCTGGACCAGCCCGCTAGAAGAACCCCAGATGGTCACCATGGCCCAGCCCTGTCATGGAGCCGCAGGCTGCCTGACCGACTATGGGATAAGCGCTCTGCCGGAGGCAGCCTGAGGCCGTTGGATTGTGGGTGTTGGGACCCAAGAGGGCACAGGGCTGGCAAACAATGGCATTAAGCCAACATGGCTCCAAGTTATTGCTCTGCCACTTGATAGCAGTATGACCTTGGGCAAGTTACTTAACTTCTTTGACCTCTGTTTCCCTATTAGTAAATTGGGGAATCTCATAAAATTTTGTCTACCATACATTTGGTGCTTGGATTTGGAGATTTTTCACCATTTTTCACCAACTCTGCTTGTACTAGGACTTTATGAATTACCCTGAAAGGTATAACCAGCATTCCAAGAGGAGATTCTTACATTACCGATGGAAAACAGGCCTGAAGTCCAGAGGTCTCCATCCCCTGGGCCTCTGCCACATTGGACCTGCCTCGCGGCCAGGCTAAAGCACATCTGGCCAGCTCCCGCCATGGCAGATGTCTAGGAGTTGAGACTACTGCTACTCCTCCCCATACCTTGCAGATAGTGCCAAGAATGTAGGTTCTGGCCATTAGACCAACCAATACCTCTCTCAGTCAGAAGTAAGTGTTGAGTGTCTACTGTTTACTAGCCCTGTTCTTGAGGCTGGGAAGGACTGGTAACAATGCCCTAAATCTCCTTTCCCTCAAGAAGCTTGCTTCTGGTTGCTTGCCAGCTGCCCCTACCCCCATCCATCTATGACTGTACCCAGGTAGTTTAATAAATAACAACATCGTATCATTGTATTTGGTATGGGCGAATTGCTCTAAGACTTGGGTAGTCTTTACTGCTTTTTTAAACTTGGGCTTTAGGGCAAGGATCCTAAGCATATATCCATACATGGTGTATATATGTATGTACACACACACACATCCCTTATCCTGAGAATCCTAGGACAGAAATACGTTGACCCCCACCCAAAAAGTAAATGAGCTAGCAGTGAGCAGACAGAACACTTCACTGAGGAGGGCGGCCTCACCATAGAGAAGAGCGTCCAGCTATCAGCACTGTCAGGGAGAGGCGGCCTTGTGAGGCAGTAACGATGATGGAGAACGTTCTGCAACTTGATGGACTCGACGAGGAGCTCTCGCGGCTCCCTGGGTGCTGCCCTGTGGGGTCCCGACAGCCGTCCTGTGAGAGAGGCATGGGTGGCATCTGCATTTCTCCAGTCGTGCATGCGGGGAGCAGGGCGCGGACAGCTCACGTCGCCTGCCATTGATCACAGAGTCAGGAAGTGGCAGATCTGGGACGTAAACTCGGTTATTTAATGACTCCGAATCTCTTGTGTTTTCTGTTATATCCTGATGCTGCCAAGAAGCTGCTGTCGCTGGAGGGTCCCAGGCAGAGTCTTGTCAGGAATATTGGGCAAGGCATTCTGGATCAGCTCAGTTGATGATTGCTGTGTGGTTTGAGGGATCTCAGGATTCCCCCCAAATCGTCCTCACTAATCAGTCTGCTGTTACCGCTTCATTTCTTTGAATCAGGCTCTGGACTCTGACTGCTCTTCTAGGTAGAGAGAACGTGGGAAGGGGGCGTCGTCATCCCAGAGCACCTTTGTGTGTGGGTACCTGTACTCCCATCCCTCTCCTCCTTAACGGAAGGCGGAGGCAAAGGAGGTTCCTGCTGCAGACCCTGATTAAACGGTTCCTCTTTGTCCAGCTCTGTGCCAGGCTCTGGGAATGCACGTCACTGCCCTACGGGCCTCAGGGATGCGTGGGGCAGGCAGAGTGCTGGGCGGTGGCTCGGTGGCCGTAGAGAGAGCAGCTGACTGGCCTGGGGTGGTGCAGGCTCCTGGGGGGCAGAGCATGCGTGAGAGGACAGAGGTCACATAGGGAACAAGGAATAATCTGGGCCAGTTGCCTCATGGACCAAAGGAAGGAGGTCCTGGCACATTTTGGGAACTGGGAATGTCTGCCTGAATTGGGGGGTTTGTGAAGAGTTTTAATGGAAGAAAGAGTTGGAGAAGTAAGACTTTCTTTGCGGGGCTGAGGCATTTTTGCATACCCATGGGTGCTGAGGAACTAATGCAGGGTTGGAAGGGGCAGGGGCATCAGAATCAGGTTTAGAAAATGGCTTGGGCCAATTTTTAGAGAAGGACAGAATGAGGAAGACCAGTTATAAGGCACAAGGCTGCGTGAGAAGTGCTGAGGGCATGGAATGGGAGGGGCTGGACTCAAAGAAACCTGGAGGCAGAATCAGAATTAGTGACTGATTGTATTTGTGTTATGAGGGAGAGAAAGTCAAGAGTGACTCACAGGTTTTTATTTGAGATCTGTCTCCCTTATTTCGTAAAGATCTGCACTGTAAGTGCCGAGCAGCTCCTTAATGGCAAGTTTCAGAATACAGCCAAATCTTGCCAGCTTGGGCTTTACAAACTGGTAAACATTTTTTTTTTTTTTTGGCTGACATCTTTTCCTTTTTCTCAACTTCTGTTCTGAAATTATTATAGTAATTTTTGTATCTCAAGGAATTGATAAGAGTCTGGTACATACTAGATACTCAATAAATGAATAATTAAGTAAATGAGCTCATTCATCACAGTTGACCTACAAGGTCACGCTGTTCATGGTAAAGTGGTGAGCACAGAATGTGACTTCTGTGATTCTGAAGCAGTTTATGCATTTGTGCTGAACAAATGTTTGCTAGTGAAGCTCTAAAGAATTTTCAGTAAAGTGGTATCACTCTATACTGTTCACTGACCAACTGGCTATACCTGATGGTGACAGCAGCAGCCACGGAAGATGAGGTAGTTGGGCAGGTCACAGTGGAGCCGGTGACATTCCTTTAGGCTTTTGCCTCCCACTTACAACCTGCAAATTCCTAGTTTGGGGGGGTGGGACATATATGTGATTCACCCAGGATCCCAGGCATGCCCGGGGTTCGACTTCTTTCTCTGGGCTAATCCAGCTTCCAGCCTGGAGCCTAAGCATACACTGCATTAATCAGACTTGCTGGAATGATCACATGGTTTTCTAGCTGCCTCCCCTGTTAGCTGCCGCTTGTCAGCAGCTGGCGGAGCTGGAGGCTGCAGGCCCCTGTCTGCAGAAAGCCTTGTACTTCAGAATATTGGGGGGGTGTGGAAACCCCGCCTCTTTTTTCTGCACTTTGCACCATCTGACTGACTAAATGGTTGTCCTCCGAACCAAAAAGGCTACCAGACAATCTAAGGAAATTGTCTCTGACTAGGTCATGTTTGCATTTGAAGAATTCAGGTACGTTCTGGGTTTCCTACATCAGTCTGCCGCTGGGTTTTTGTTCTCGCTAGGTTTTTGCTGTGTAATGACAGCTTAGGCTCTGGCTGGTTCTCACCCAAAAAAGGGTTTTATTCTGCATGTGGTGGGGTTGATCCCGGTTGTGGGGGTGGGAGGCAGAGAGGTGGTGCAGGTCGGGGTGTTTACTGCAAGCACAAGTGCGGCGTGGATAATTGGTTGATGGTGTGTGAATTTGCGGAGGACCCCACCTTGTGCCTCATTCGAGCTGCTGTGGGTGGTGTGGAGTTATGAATGCAGAATAGCAACTGTTTATCCAGAATGAGTCCCATGCTCTCTTTTGTTTTTCTTCCTTTGTCAAACTCATGGAGTCTGCTGCTCTTTTAAAAAATGCTAATCGTAGCAAGGAAGGTGAAAAATCCTGCAAGTCTGCCTGCTTAGTTGAGATTTGATTTTTGGCTCTGATTTTTTCCTCATTGTTAATAGTAATCTCGTGCCTGGGCAGTTTTCTGGGAAGTGCCCTGATGCTGTTTTGTTAGCAGGGTCCTTCTCTGCTTTCGTAAGCTCTTCAGCTGCTGTAATTATCGATGCTCCAAATTAGTCTTTTGTGCCTCTTATTCCTTCTCTCTCCTCCATCTCCTCTCCACGGATCTGTCTCTGGGTATGACTGTGGGAAGGGATGTTCCAACAGAGATAGTTTCTAAGAAATGAAAATAAAGGAGGCGGAATGGGATGGTGATCTGATCATTCGTGTGCATATTTCCACCTTTTGGAACATATGGAAGAGAGTGTATGTGTGTGTCTGCTCCTAACCTCCAGCAGCCTCTCATTTCTCAAATGGAATTTTGGTTTATTTTAGAACAGAGTGTAAATACCATATTGATGGGCAAGGGGGTGATTGTGTGGGGACCTCAGTTCTGTCTCTACAGACCTTTTTTGTTCCCTCTGAAGGACGTTGCTGCAATAGACATTTAAATGACAATAGAATAACCACCTTTCATTATTTGTAAGAGGAAATTAGAGACCTTTTAAACAAAATCAAGGGAGTGGATGAGGGGATCCCCAGATTTGCACGAAGAGAAGCAGGGCTATAAGGGTTGTCCCCCGCCCTTTCTGTAAACTTGGAGCTTTGCATCTGGGAAGTTACCCTTTGTTTAAGAGAGTGTCTCTGCATGATTTCTAATGGACCGGGCTTGTGAAAAGGACATTCTTTCCGTGTGGCAGCATGCTCTGGTGACGTGGGCCTGTGACCTTACACAGTGACCAGAACTTACTGTTTTACTGTAGCTCCATTAGATAACTAACAAGGATTTGTTCTATGCTTGGCATGTTACAGTAGATAGGTCCATAGTGAATCAGGAGTCCCAGGTTCTAATCCCAGTTTGAAAATTAGCTTTCCTGATCCTTCTGAGAGGTACAGAGGAGTTTTGGGGATCGTAGAAAGTAATACAATTGTGAGGTTCATACCTTATTGTTAGTATTGATTCTAGATGGAGTGAGCCTTAGCTGACTGCCTTGAGCAGAGCTGGGAGCTGTTCACCTCCTTTCCTAGTTAGGGAAGAGGGATATGTATCCACAAGCCTGTTCCCATTTTGCTGAGCTCCTCGCCCAAAAGCTGGGTCTCATGAGTTGGAAGGGGGTCAGGTTGAAGGCCACTGTACCGCTGAACTGAGAAAGTGGGGCCATCTGTGAAAAGTAGACCACAAAGGGGACGTCAGTTACCTGTGCTTCCAGCTTTACCTCAGCTGGCCCTGAAGAACTCTGCCGGGTACGACTGCATTTTGTGACTGCTGCGCGTACCAGACAAATGGCTTTCTTCTTTAGTCACAGGCTTCGTTATGTGGGGGCCAGTTGATCATGGTGGCGCGACACAGGCAGTGTCGGGGAGCTTAGCTCTTTAGCTTAGGCCAGGGTGGTGCTTAAGGTCTGGCCTTCAGTAGAATCACCTGGAGGGCCCATGAAACCCTGCATTCCTAGGCCCCCCTCCCAGAGGCTCAGATCCAGCAGTAGGTCTGGGGTGAGCTTGAGGATCTGCATTTCTAGCAAGTTGCCAGGTGATTCTGATGCTGTAGGTCTGGTGACCAGACTTTCAGAACCATCGGCTTGGGGAGAGCAGACAGCCTGTCATTATTGAGATGGGAAGTCTGAGGCAAAGACAGGGAGGTACAGGGAGCAAAGAAATCCAGAGCCAGAAGCCGCATTTCAGGTTCAGGCAGGTGGACCAGAAGCGTGCATGCTCGTGGGGGGTTACAGTCCCAACAGTCCCCTCCTCCTGGGGAGGGATGAGAGTCGGGGAATTGGTTTATAACCCAGGTCCTGCCATGTACAGCCTGTGTGACTTGGCAAGTTTCTTGATCTTTCTTTAGTCTCAATTTTCTATATGAATTTTCTATAAGGAAGTCTATAATGCTGTTAGAATTAAATGAGATGACAAGAACTTTATACATTATATTGTAAGTTCTTTCTACATGAGTATAATGGAGAAGAGGACTGGGGGCCGCTCTGTCAGCTGATGCACACGTGTTTAAGGGCCTCGTGCTGCACACACTCCTCCACGCACACACCCCTACCCTGAGCACACATGGGCCTTCATTTTGATGGACACACGTACACACCGTTATTCCGTATCGGACCGTGAGTTCCTTGAGAGCTTTTGAGTCTCCTTTGTTTTTAACTTTGTCTCCTTTGTGCCTAAAACTGCTTGACGCACAGTAAGGCCTTAATGAGTAAGCAGTTGACACAGTTCGTTTTCAGAGGGTTTAATAAGGAAGGAAAAACAAGCAAGTGATCTGGCTAGCTCGGTGCAGGCCTGATATTGGTGCCATGGTGCCCGTTGAGCATGCTCGTTCCGAAGAGCATGTCGAAAAGCTGACAGCTGACCTCCAGAGAAAAATGGGAAGTGTCCTCAGCACACCCCAGTTACTGGAGTGCCGGAGAACTCCGATCACATTTCATAAGGAATCTCTGCAGATGATCTCACTCTAGAACGTGCTGATGATCGTAATGATTTGCTGAGGCCAAACCCACACAATTGCAGAACCCTGAGAGCTTGAGTGGTTGGCTGCATTTTCCAGATGGTTAGGGTATTTTTTTGCCTGCCATTGACTTCAAGACTGTATTGTTCTGACACCAGGCAAGCTGCTCTAGCTGGCTTTTGTGGTAGATGCAATTCACCTATGTTTTTACCTTTTTGAAAAAACTTCTTACATGAGAAACTTACTGAATTCATAGTTTAGTAAGCATTTACCAGTTACTACATACCGCAGAGACTGCCTTCTGAGCCCCCCCTAGAGACAGCTTTGTGGAGTATTCTGTAGTTTTCCTTCCCCTTCTAGACCCAGAACGGTGACTGCATTCCCTGCCCTCCCCAGAATAAACATTTTTAAATGTGGTTTTTGGCTCTATAATCTCACAAGGGAGAATGGAACCCAAATCAGAAACTACTGTTTCTCAGAATTCCTGATACTTATTCTGATTTATTTCTAGAAGGAATGTGGTATACCAACTCCAAGATCTAAAATCCACAGTTGGAATGTGTCAATCACCTAAAAACGGGAAGTCACTACTCTGAGTCTGTCTGCTTTATGGAAGCATTGAGGTTCAGTCAAACTCCAGCCAGCTCTTTCTTTATTCAGATTCATATCTAGTCTTGGGAAGTGTTTTAACTTTTCTTGCTCTTTCACTGGATTATGGAAATGAGTCAAAATGAGTGGTATTGGGGAAGACGTAAAGTTTGGGAGCCAGGACAGCCCACCCAGTGTCGAGCCCAAGCCAGCCTTCACCCCTCTCATTTCCCGGGCCCTGCAGTTCACCAAAGAGACAGGTGTTTAGGTACAATGACTGTCATGCTGCAGCAAGCAAGTAAGACTTGTCAACAGGAGATGGGGACGGGGCTGGCTGGGGTTGGGAAGGTGCAGGACTGGCTCATTGAGTGCCTCTGTGTCCCACACACCGCTAGTTGCTTCACCCATGGTATCTCTAAGCCACATAGCATCAATGAAAGCAGAAGCTCCGGGATGTGGACAACCCCAGACTTCTCTGGAAGTCTATCGGGCATCTCAAACTTAACACATCTAACACCATTCTCGTGTTTAACTAAGCCATTCCTTCCTCAGTTGTCCACAGCCTGGCCTTCCTTCCGGCTGCTCAGTCATCCCTGACTCCTTTCTTTCTCTTACTCTTCATGTCTGAACCGTCAGGGGGAGTTCTGTCAGCTCTACCTCAAAGTATGCCCGTCTCTAGTGCCACCAACCTGGTCTACACTGCCACCATCTCACACCCAACTCACCGCCATGGCCTTGTAACCGGCCTCCCAGCTTCCTGTCTGCCTTGACCTCCTACTCCTGGTTCTTCTCTTTTTAAAATGTCAAATCAAGTTGTGTCAGTCCTGTGCTTAGAACCTTCCAGTGGCTTCTTGCCTGCCTGCGCATGCCCCAGCTTTTGGGTGGCTTGCAGGCCTGCTCAGCCTGGCTGTGTTGCCACCATATTCCATCTCCAACAGCTTGCCGTGTCCTTCACACCCCAACCGCACTGGCCTCGTACTGTTCTCGAGCACGCCAGGCATCCCCTCTCCTGGCCTCTGCCTCCAGATGCCCCCGTGGTTTGCTTCCTCATCTCCTGGGGTCTTTGCTAAGCTATGGCCACAAGTTCTCTTTTTAACATACCCCTCCCCACACCAGGCACTCCCTTTCCCCCTTATTCTGCTTTATTTTTTCACCAGATCACATACCACCATCTATATGCTATGGATTTCAATTTTGTGTTTGTTTATTGTTTGTCTCCCTTTAGCAGAATGTAAGTGCTACAAGGTAGGGTTTTTAAAAATCTGTTTCTGAGGGGCACCTGGGAGGCTCAGTCGGTTAAGCATCTGCCTTTGGCTCAGGTCATGATCCAAGGAGCCAAAGGCCCTGGGATGGAGCCCAGTGTTGGGCTGCTGCTCAGCCGGGGTCTGCTTGTCCAAAGAGGGAGCGGGAGAAGCTCCCTCTGTGCCCTCTCTATCTCTTTCTCTCCCCGCCCCCAAATAAACAAATAAAATCTTTAAAAGAACAAAATAAAAATAAAAATCTGTTCACTGCTGTATCCCTAGTGCCTTGCACATGGCAGGTGTCTAATAAATATTTGCTGAATGAATGAAAGAAATGAGAACAGACAGAGAGGTTGGGTAAAATGCCCAAAGTCACCCAGCAAGGAGGTCTAGTCAGTTTCAGTTCAGTTCGTCTTCCCAGACACTCTGTGCCTGGAGTGCCATCCTGTGAATCGACCTCCTGTCTTCCAGCAGTGCACCTTCCAGAGTCTCCCAGTGGGCCCGGAGCCGGTTGTAGTGCCTGGCTCTTGGCGCACCTCTACGTCTGTGGAAAAGTGGAGAACAGAAGAGTAGAGGATCCCCCCACGTAGGGTGGAATAGACTGACCCCTTGTCCTGACTCCCTCCGCTCCTCTACCGCGTGTCTCTGTGGTACTTCCTACAGGGTAATTGTACGGTACTGTTTCTCTCACACCGTTCTGCCCTCCTACGGTCTGAGCTCTTGGAAGTCAGGGAGCATAATTCAGTCATCTTCTATCACTGCCGGCTGTTAGGAGTGATCAGTAAATGTCCACAAGATTGATATTGCAGGTATTAAAATAATTTGAATTATATAAGTCACAGTCCCTGAAAGGAGCTTATGATCACACTGACTTTGGTCCCCCAGGGTCTATTAGAAAGCACAACTGTGGGTCTTTCATAGGTGATAGCAGGAGCACCTGGTTGGAGGAAGTGGCAGAGGAGGGAGAGTTGAGGGAGAGAAAAGTAGAGCAGGAGAGGGGAAGGACAGACAGATTGCATTGACTTGACAGTTTTGCCTAGTGCTTGACTAGCCACAAGCAAAATGTTATTTTGGGAAACAATTTAGCTGTTAGGATGGCAAAGCAGACATATTTAAAAATACCAATCTATCGTCCGTTATTAAGTAAATGTTAAAATTATTGTTGAGTTTTGCTCAAAGAGGGGCAATGTGGATCTGGAGTCCAAAGTCTTGGCTTCAGTTTATATAATGTAAACTTAAAAAGCTGTGACCTTGGGCAAGTCACTTTATTTCTCTAGGTCTTAGTTACTTTACTTATAGGAAAAGGGCTACTTTGAGGATAATATATAGGAAAGAAGTGTATAAAATGACAAAATTTTGCTGTAATGTTTGTATTTTGTATTTTGGAATTAGTGGAAGCTTGATCAGTTAATATCTAACTGGCTCAGATGTTACTTTTTAAAACAGTCCTGATTTCCATTCCCCATTTTTCGTCGCTTAGCATTGTCATAATCTCTTACGTTAAACACAACAGAACAAAACTTAGCGGAAAGACTTTAACTGGACTCATTACCCAGAGGAATGAGTTCCGGAATAGAATGCCAACCTGGATCCATGCGATTCTTCCTGGCTACTTAGGGTACTTAGAAAAGCATCTCCCAACTGTGTAGGTTATGAACACTCCGTATATATCTTTTGGAAGGAGGGAGGGCCTTTTTGCCATTAGGATAACCATTCACTGAGAAAACACTTCCTAAACATTTACTAAATATAAGCCATAGTAGAAACTGCCAATATGCAGACATTTATCATCCTGGAAAGGTGCTGAACCAACACCGGAAGTGTGGAGGGGGGTAGCCAAAGACAAAGGAACATTGAAAAGTAAGATAAATTCCTTAGGGACCTGATAGGGTGCATGGGCAAGAGGAGGATGTGGTTTTGCTGTATGGAGAGTTAAGGGGGACTTTTAGGAGGAGGTATGTCTTGAGTGAGTCCTGGAGAAGTGTGGGGTCTGGGTGGATGAAAATAAGTGGGGGGGAGGAGCTGAGGTGTGGGAGCGGGCTACAGTGTGTGCTCCCAGCTGCGCTTGGGCTGAGAAGAGATTTTTCTCCTTCTCAGAGTAACCAAGTTTGTTTTGTCTTTTCCTCACGATTGGTGACTTCTCTGCCCTGAGGTTTACTATTTGTGGAGGTAAACCCTTTTCACCTTCAGGGCGCATGTGACATTCATGGGAAGCGGTGCCTGACAGTTCGCGGGGCTAGCGCCTTTGCCTCCCCACTAGTATTACTACCTTGAGCAAGTCACTTAGGCTCTGGTTTGCCTGTCTGTAAAATGGGGGTATTGCCTGTCTACCGGAGTTATGGTGTTTATTAAAGGACGTAACTTACATGAAGCATCTAGCAAGGTGCCTTAGCAGATACTCAGTAAATTAATTCCTTTACTTTCCCTTACGTAGCAAAGCATTTAGTGACACCCTTATCCTGGACTAGAAATTGCATGGAGCCAAGAAAGAGGCTTGCCACACCAAGAGAGGAGCACCTCCCTGAGAGTGCAGCCCCAGAGTGCCAGAAATCAGGCCTTGGGAGATAACCCTCTTGGTTGAAATGTTTGTGCCCCAGCGAGCCAACCATGATGTGACTCAGCAGCTGCACGCCTGGACCCTTGCTTGGTCCGCTCGCAGATTCCCCGTCTGAGAGATGAATGAGGTTCCTTGCAGTTGACAGACTGAGAGTCCAGTGCTTTCTGTCTAATTAGGAGAGCAGAGCCGGAGCCCACCCCAAGTGTGGACACTCCCAGGGCCGACATACTCTGGCCACAGCCGAGAACTCGTGGTTCTGCGCCCCTCTGTGTTGTGTTGTCTCTTTATTTCCAGAGCCTGCCGTGAGAAATAAATGTCTGTTGAGTGAGCGTGGGCTGTACTGGACAGGGACGATGCGTGAGGTCTCTTCCATGGGGGGCGGAGTGAATTACAGACAACACGGTGGTGAGCACCTGTCCAACAAGAAGGAGCTGTTGCGCATATGACAGGATGCGTTGGAGAGGGGGCTTCTGTTCCACTGGACGTCAGGAGAAGCTACTGAAGATCCTCAAGGTGGAGGATTCTGTGTGATGGTTCTCAACTGGGAGCGCCCATCAAGATCTAAACACAGGGGCCCAGGCTGCACCTCAGCCCTACTTAGTCCAGAGATCCAGACGTAGAACCTGGGTGTGTGCATTGTGTCGGGCTCTGTCAATAACTCTGATGCACGCTCCCAGTTAGAGTTTGCAGGAAGAACTTGAGCTTGGGAGTCTGGAAACCCTCAGGTCTAGTGATACTGTGTAACAGTGGAGAAGTCACTTACCTTCGCTCACATTTAGTTTGTCCCCCTGGAAAACAGAAATCACATTTTGTTTACAGAGATGGGGTTCAGAGAGAATAAGACAATGGCCATATGGTAGCTTTGGAAAGTTGAGAGTCCCGGACCCAGACACATACTGTTACATGTGCATTAGAACTCATGAATCCAGGTGTGTTCGGTGTGTGTGGCCGGTACAGACTACAGCATCCCGTCTGCACTGAACTCCTGCTGGTTCATGGTCTTTCTTATGTTCGGTAACTGCACGACTAGTCGTTTGGCTGTGAGGAGTTCATTTTGTACCTGTTTATAAGCGAGAGGACTGTTTTCACTCCAGTCCGCCGGTTCAGAGCCTGCGGAGTGCCAGCATTGATCTGGCTGTGTCTTCTTCACCACCAGCCTCCCTCCATCTTCAGCAGCACAAATGCTAGAAGAGAAAAAGACAACCTGCGTTTCCTTGGGGAGTCCTGGGGAGAACATGAAACCTTGGAGCTCTTCCATCTTCAAAGATCACCTCTTGGCCACTGGTGTGCAGGCTGCACGCGGGGGGTGCCAAGAAGGAACTATGTGCAGGAAGATGGGCGTCCGCTCCAGTGCTCCCTCGTGAGCATTCCTAAGCTGTGGTCCGGTCTCCATCTTTCACGGGGTGCATTAGTTAAGAAGCTGTGTGTTAAGTCAAGATCGACCCATCTTGAGGGAGATGGGAGATGATAAAATGTGGTTAGGGCACTTTTATTATGATCTGGACGTCCAACAGACTCTGAATTCAAGAAGTCTTTGTACTCAGTGATGAAACCTTTTTCTGGAGAGAGGATGCTTCCATAGTCAGAAACTTGGAGCACTTCCCAAGCCGTAGAGTGATGACTGAGTGCTTTTATTATTCTCCAACTTACTGAAGTGAGGGAAGTAGATTCCCAAGGTAGAGGAGGGTAGACGCATTGTGCTACAGGTGATAACCTTGTTTTCCGGGGTTGGTTGGGAGATTCATGATAATCAGATCCCTGGTATGAACCAAGTGGGAATCAGCTCCTCCCCTGCCCTGACTGAAGACTTCTGTACAGCTTGCTTCAAGAAAGATGGCGACCGAGGAGAACGTGTCCTACTACTTTGGGGACCAAGTTATACTATAACTCTGTCCATTGCCAGTTCAGCTCCTCTCGTCTTCTGCACGTGGAGCCCTCCGTGGCCTGACTGCATGCTCTCTTAAAGCTCAGCTCCCAGGAACCTTCCTTCTGCCCCAGGGAACCTGGCTTGGATACAGATCGGCACACACCACCTCGCTTCCCCATCTTGAAGCCTTGGTCGTCTGCCCGTGAAGTCCTTTGAAACCCAGCCCTGTGCACACTTCCTTTCCTGACCTCTTTATCCACATGAATTTCTCTGTTCTTTCTAAACTCCCATACAGCACTCGAGGTTCATCACATGTAATCTGATGTTTAATCTTTCTCAGTCTTATTTTCTCGACTACAATGAGGGTCACTTGAAGGGAGAAAGAATGTTTGATCCATCTGCATCCCATCTATCCCACTTGAGGAGGGCTGGGTGCATTGTGCCACCTTTTCTTACTTTTCTCTTTAACCTCCCGCCATATGCCAGTCATTGTTAAAGGCCCTGGAAGGGGGAATGGCAGTAAAGAGGACAGTTGCTGCCTTCTTGATGTCTGTTCACTTTGCAGCATGGAGGCGTGATTAGGATTTCGAAAGAGCTACTGAGTCCAGTGACCAGGACCTGCTTTCGAACGAGGAGAATTGGTCCAGGCAATAAATTGACAGGAAGGCCTAAAAGTGCTAGGTGGTAGATTTTCAAAACTGTAGGGATTTACAAAAGGGTGTGAGCTAATAAAAATGCATGTGAAGCTTAAAATGCCCTTACGTATTTAAATGAGATATTTCTGACTCGTCCTGATTCCAGTACAAACAAGATCACACATGGGTATTGCAGGCCCTTCTGTTGTTGCCCATCATGTCCCCAGCAGGTCTGCGGGCTGGGGTTTAGCATTACCAGCTCCCCTTGGAAGCACCCCAGTAGGTTGTGAGAGGCTAGAGCACTTTCCTAACGTCAGACATGTGCTTAGGTGGCAAAGCTGGAAATCGAATCTAAATCTTCACACTGAAGAGCCAGTGCTCACTTTGTCATTTCATTGCTGCCTCCCACCCTGATTTCATAAAACAAGGAAAATCTGTCAGGTACTCTTGTCTTATACACTGTTTTGTGGAAAAAATGAGTATGTCACATCTATTTAACCTTAACTACGAACATTGCAACCTGCTCAGCACTTTATATGCATAAATATTTGTACCACTGTCGTCATAAGAATCCTGGGACGGGGCGCCCGGGTGGCTCAGTTGGTTGAGCGTCTACCTTCAGCTCAGGTCATGATTCCAGGGTCCTGGGATCGAGTCCTGTGTTGGGCTCCCTGCTCAGCAGGGACCCTGCTTCTCCTTCTTCCTCTGCCTCTGCCTCTCCCCCTTCTTGTGCTCTCTCACTCTCTCTCTCTCTCTCAAATAAATAAATAAATAAAATCTTAAAAAAAAAAAAAAAGAATCCTGGGACATAGCTGCTGTTTCACAGATGACCAAAACCAAGGCACACAGCAGGTGAATCACGGAAGCAGCCTCACACAGAGCTGGCATTCGAACCCAAGCTCATCAGCCTTTGGGACCTGTGCTTTTGACTCTCTTCCTCACGTAGAAGGCTTCGTGGGGAACACAAGTCCCGTGGTCAGTTGTTTAAGAAAAACTGTGCACCAACTCCCCTAGAAAAGCACAGTGTACAGTAACAGAGGCTCTGAGAAGTCCCGTGGGGTGGGGCTACAGTGGGGGCCAGTTTCGTCCCCGACTTTCCCACATACATTTAATGAAGGAACTTTTGTTGCCTAACACTTGATTTTTAGTCGACGCTCCGGAAGATCGTGCTACAGCGGAAGGAGATTCAGAGCCTGGAAATTAGAAATGGGAAGGAGAGAGTTTTCAGGGCAGATCCTTAAGTGGAAGAAGTTAAAACAAGTCTCGTATGAGCACGAGTTCAGGCTCCTGCTCTTATTGGCTATTCATTTTTTTGTTTTGGGGGTCTCTCTTGCCCTACCTGTAAAATGGGGTCATTGTGAGGAAAAGTGTGATTTTAGATGCACAAATACTTTGTAAACAATGAAACTCGAAGTTGTTTTTAATTGTTATTTACCTGTTCGTTTCTGTCCTAGTACTTAGCAGAGCACCTATTAGCTATCGGAGAGACAGTTAACAGTTGTTGGGTGAATGAGTGGGTTTGCCTTCTTTATCTCTGGGCTCTAGAACTGGTATGTTATTAACTGAACATTTTTTTCTTTCAGTTTTATTGAGATCTAACTGACATACAGTGAAACTTCTTTAAAAAAATGATACTTTGTTCCTTGAATTTTCCTTCTAAATTGTGTTTTTGCTGATTTTTTTGTTTTTGGAGTTTAATGAAATCACGCAGTTGGAAAATCAGGAACCATATTTTTCTCATTCATTTTGTTGCACCCCAAGTTGGACTGCTGAGGCAGTTTATTTTGTGTTTTTCTGACATGTCCCTGGCAGCAAGAAATGTTTTGGACAGTTCCAAAATGTTAAATTTCATTCAACAGTGTGTATGTGTTGGTTTTGTTGTTGTTGTTAGAATTTTTTTTAACACTGCTCATTCCCTCAGATGTGCCCATCTGCGTGTGTGTTTTTTAAAAGAATTTCTAATGTGTCACACTCTTGATGTAATTACTCTTGATGTTTCCTCTTTTTAAAGACTGTCAGGAAGAGAAACTTGCTGCAAGTTTGCATACCAGTGCAGTTCCTACTGATGGAGAGAGGGGTGAGGGCATTCTTTACCTGCTTCAAATAAGTCATTTGTGTTTTACCACCTGGCCAAAAGAGACAGATACGAGTTTGAGATCATTTTAATAGGTAAGGTGTTGCACAAAGATCTAGAAATTAAAAAGGAGAGAGGCAATCAGATCATTTCTTAGATAGCTACAGCTGGAAGAGCAGCACCGTTCCTCCTACAGAGACCGTGTTTTGCCAGCGGCCTGTTTGGGGAGGAGGGGGGTGTGGGGGGGCAGCGTTCCACCCTCAGCAGTCCTACTGCCCCCCACCCTGCCCCCCACTTTGGCATGGCACTCCTCTCCCCCTGGGCCGAGTCTCCTGGCCGTGGGGATTGGTTTGGGGCCAGGTCTGTTATCCGAGAGTCTTCCATGGCACTCAGGCTAGGACTGTTAGGAAAGATGCCGTTTTCTGTGTGTGTATTTTTTTTTCTGGGACCAAGAGCTGTCGGGACGAAGAAAGCCTCAAGACCCTGGCAGCCAGCATGTGGGGAAGAGTGTCTGAGAATGAAGCTGACAGAGAGGGAGGCAGAAGTCAGTGATGGCCAAAGACGCGGAGTTCTCATGGCGTCATTGCACGTGTGCTTCTGGCTCTCAGTCCTGCTGAAGCCAGGCTTACTCAGGAGCTCTTATTTTCCCACTGTATGAACTAATAAATTCCATTTTTCTCCATTAGTATCTGTCAGAACCTAAAGAATCCCAAAGAATATATAAGACTGTGCAAGAGAGATAAAAAGCAGACTAAAACTTGTATCACTTTTCTCTCCAGAAAGATGCCCATCCCTTCCGTCTTCAGACCACATTTGCAGTTTTGTATCCATCTGGGTGTTTAACTGAGGACTGTGGTCTAGCACCGTATTACGGACTGAATTGTGTGTGTCCCCCCCCCCGCCCCCCCACGGCCAAATTCAGAGGTTGAAGCCCCTGACCCCCAGTGCGACCGTATTTGGAGTTAAGTAGGTAATGAAGCTTAATTAGTTAGGTAAGTAAGTTAATCAAGTAGGTAATTAAGGCTAAATGCGGTCATAAGGGTAGGGCCCTGATGCAGCAGGATCGGTGTCCTCATAGGAAGCGATGCCAGGAGTGCTCGCACACAGAGAAGAGGGCGCATGAAGACACGGGTGAGGAGGCATCTGTAAGCTAAGGAGAGAGGCCGCAGGGGAAACCAGCCCTGCCAGCACCTTGATCTTGGGTTTGCAGCCTCTAGAACTGTAACAAAATACATTTCTGCTTCAAAGCCCCCCAGTCTGGTGTTTTGTTATGGCAGCCTGAGCTGAGTAAGACAGGTACCCTTAGAAGAAAGAAAGGAGGCTGTTAAGCGTACTCAAGACCATGAGGGACAGCCCATGAAGGCCTGGGGTGAGCTCTCTGAGGAAGAAAGGCAGTGTGAGAACCAGCAGAGCTCCGTAAGTAACCCCTGGTTTAGAGCTCTAGGAGACACTTGTTTGGACACAGTGTTTACTTCTCACTTCCCTGAAGCACGCTTGTCAGGGTCCCTTGAGGCATTTCCAGTGGGAAAGAGAGGTGATAGTGAACGCCCTCTGTGTCCAGGCAATCCATAGTTAGCTCCTTTTATCCATTCGGAGCTAGACCTTAGGATACAGCTGGGCTAGCTTCTGTTGATTCAGCCATGAAGTGCCCAGAGCTCATTTACAATATATTATTTAATTAACACCACACTCAGCTAGTTAGAAATTACCTCCGTTTTACAGATGAGAACAAACCTAGAAAGGGTCAGAACTTGGTCCTGGTCACCAGGGAAGTTACTAGCAGAGCCAGGACTAGAGCTCATGTCTACTAATTCCTATTCTGTTGCCTTTCTTCCCTGGCCCCGTAACAAGGGGAAAGCATAGACAAGGGAAGGCTGTGCAGAAATCAGCCCTGGATAGGATGCCTTCGGATGGAGAGCTGAATCCTGGATCCTGGGCCCCTGCCAAGGGAGCCAGAGGCACTGGTGACCAGCTCCATCCGTTTAATAAAACACACACTGAGCATACCCTGTAGAATTAGGAGAAGAAACCAGAAATTAAGGAAGTTGTGGCAAGTGGAGAGAATTGCTAAGCATGGGCAAAACTAATACGGCAGGTTTCAGGCAAACTGATCTTAATCATGCCATTGTCTGGGCAGACTTTCCCAGCTCTGCTCGGCTGAAGACGCCCAGACCTGCCGTATTAAAAAGCGGGGGCGAAGGGGTGAGGGGCTGAGGCCGGCAGGCACAGCAGGCCAACACCACTGCCCCTTTAATGCCCACTCGGTCATGACCGCCAGGCCTGAATCCTAAATCAGGTGTTCTCTTAACATGGCAAGCAGGGCTGCGACCCATTCGCACTTCACCTGTCACTTTGCCCCTTTAAACATTTTTCTTTTTAATAAGTAAGTTTTATTAACTGAAAAATTAATAACAGCTCACAGTAAAAAGCTCAAACAGAGCTTAATAATATTAGAACTTCCACTGAGATCCTTAAACACTCTGCAAAGGACCCAGCTTGGGTGGGAAGCTATCTGGGATGGTTTCAGGTACAACTTCGGACTCTGCGTGCCCTGGGATGTCAGTGTGTGTGTGTGTGTGTGTGTGTGAGAGAGAGAGAGAGAAAGAGAGAGAGAGAGATGCTGTCAAGAAAGAATATGGCTGTGTGTTTACCCATAGGGATTAGAAATTCAGTGGCAAGTTTTAAGTTCTTGATATTTTAATGACTTCCTTTGGGTTCTCTTGAATATAGCAAGAGACTGGCCCCTGCACATAACAGTTTAGAGAAGAAAATAGTCATTCATCAGGACACCAGCAGAGCATGAGACGTGAAGGGAAAACAGATGGGGAAGAACAGGCTGGCTTTTCGGAGAACCCACAGATGATAAACGCCATTTAAACAAGGTTCCTCATCTACCCCGTAATTTCAGTTTTCTGGCTTTCCCACTATTGGTTAAGATGAAGTTCAGTCATTTTCTAATGACAGCAATCCTTGTTAGGCTTCATACGGTGGAACTTGAAACAAAATGAGTAGGTCCAATGCACAATACGGGTAAAAGAACAGCTGCTGGAGTGTCCAGTAAACCCCACGCAGGAAAGTTCCAAAGAAACAGCCGCAGTGAGGCCCATCCCCAATACTGAAGGGGGCAGTGGGTTCCTCACCGGGACTCGACCAGCCTCTGAGCCCATCTCTTCTCTCTGGCTGTGCGTCCAGGGTGGTGCGGCCGACCCCGAGGCCCCGCTCGTGGCCTTGCTGGTCTCCACTCCTGTGCGAGCTTCCAGATGCCTCCGTACAGGGTGGTGGTGTTGCGGGCACTTTACTCCCCTCTACAGACTCCCACAAGCTCCGTCTGTTTCTCTGCTTTCTCTGTCCTGCTTGTTTTTTAAAATTATTGTACTTTTTTCTCTTCTGAACTCTTCCTTACTCCCTGATCGTAATACACGGGGCGGTTACTCCTCTGCCCGCACCCTCTCTCTGGGCTCGACCAGTCTCCCTCTGCGCTGCACTCAGGCTGCACCTGCTCCTCTTGGATTCGCATCACTTCCGGTTCTCACTGTTTTCCCCAAGTTTTGACTTGAGGCACTAGGGCACAGAGAGGGCAGAGGGTGGCTGCTCGCGGCTCTTCAGAAAACTCACCTGGACAAACAGAACAAAACAATAAAGCACAACCTGACTCCCACACAATGCATACAATCACTCCCAAGAAATTAAGCCTTTTTATGGCTCTTTCTGTCCTTTTGCTTTTACATATCCCCTGTCTGCACCAAAGTGTGGCTGGCCAGACACCTTCCCTGGGACATTAGGGACCAAGAGGAAACATATCTTCTCGATGCTTCTCCGTTTTACCCTTCATTACCTTTACTACTATTTTCTTAATTTGTTTGATCCATAAGTAATTCTATGCCTCAGTTTCTTCCTCTTTCGAATTGTTATGATGCCATAGGTAGGATCCAATGCAAACAAAACAGTGGGTGTAATAATACATATACTAGCATGCTATAAGGTCACGTGCTATTACTACATTAACATAAGAATATATAATATGTGTTTAGAAATAGTTGCATTGTCATTGAATATGAACATGGTTATTATTGACAATAAAGGCCCTCCTTCTGTTGTTCCATTGGTCTCTGAGACCAGGAAAGCAATCAGTATTAATTAAAAGGAGAAAGTTATGGTTGGTAGAGCAGAGAGGAAACTTTTGAGAAGATAGTGAACTTTTTTTCGGAACTCCTGGTGTGAGATTATGCTCTAGTTAGCCGTGAGACATAGGGCAAGTTCTTCCCCCTGGGCTTGTGATGCCCTCCTTTGAATATGGTGATGGATAACCTCCATGTCTACTTCACAGAACGGTTTGGATAATTGAATGATGTGATATATCTGAAAGTAGTTTGTAAACTGTAAAGTGTGGTGAAAACATAAAAAAGCAGAATGTCAGCTGAGGGAGCGATGAGACAGAGCATGCTGTGGTGCGCAGACCTGGGTTCAACGACGCCGTGCTTACGGGGTGAGTGGTCTTGGGCTGCTCTCTGAGTCTCCATTTAATGGAAATCATAATGATAAATGTGAAGGGCCCAGCACACCGTAGGAGTTCAATAAACGTCTTCTAAAAGAGATTATATTAGAGGTATGTCCTGGATGTGACATTTTCAATTTTAACTGGGTATTGCCAAACAGACTTCACCATGAACTTGGACCCTGTAAATAAATTCAACTGACTTAGTGTATTTTCCCTGGTATCTTTGGTGAACTGATTTTTTGTGTGCCAATTATAGTACCTACCTTAGAAAATTCCATCTGAAAGCTTTGCTTTTGATTTGCAGAGAGTAGAACATTTCATAAGGTGGGAATTAAGTCCTCACTGATGGAGAACATAGACCAGTGCTGTCCAACAGAGACATAGCACAAGCCACAAATGTGAGCCATGCCTGGAATTGTAAATATTTAGGAGCCCTTTTAAGAAAAGTAAAAAGCATTTGGGCACCTGGGTGGCTTAGTTGGTTAAGCGTCTGCCTTCGTCTCAGGTCATAATCTCAGGGTCCTGGGATCAAGCCCCGGTGTCAGGGTGCCTGCTCAGCAGGGGGTCTGCTTCTCTCTCTCACTTTCCCTCTGTGCTCACTCTCTCAGATAAATAAATAAAATCTAGGAAGGAAGGTAGGGAGGGAGGAAGGAAAAAGAAAAGTTAAAAGAACAGATAAAATTAATGATGTGACTAACATATCCCAAATAGTGTAATTTCGGCATGTAATCAATGGAACACTTATTAATGAGCTATATTGCCTGACTTTTTTGTAGTAAGCCTTTGAAGTCTGGTATGTCTTTTAGGTCAGCATCATTTCTCAGGTAGGACTGCTACATTTCAAGAGCTCCTGCTCATGTGTGGCTCGAGGCTGTGGGATGAGCAGTGCAGCTCCAGAGTCCCAGGGAACTGAGATCTAGAAAGTGACTCACGGACGTCTATTACATTGTTGTGTTTAGCAAATGGACTTCAGAGAGCCGGCCAAACAGAATTCCCAGGTTTATGCAGTGTTCCTTGCCCTGTATCACATTTGTGTAGATACTCAAAGTTTCCAAATACTCTACAGGTTGCTCCAGATTTCTCTGTTACCGGCAGGAGCACAGTGGAAACGCTGCCTCCTGAAACCCCCTCGTGTGGGCTCAGTGATCTAGCAGGGTGAGGAAATGACGTGCTCCGTAGCAGTCCTGGGCTGAGGGCAATTCATATGCTTTTTGTGATGAGAAGGTCTCTTCTTAGAGGTTAGGAGCACCTTTGAGAAATTACTGGAAGTTATTAATACAATCCCCTAAAAACTACAACATGCTCAAACGACAGAATTACCTACAGTTCCAGGAGGTGTGTGGTTCCCAGAGCCCATCTCTGCACTGCGGGTGTAGAGCAGGGTGCACACACAGGCTTGAGTGCGCAAGAGAGGGTTGGGCAAGAACGTACACAAAAGGAATACCGAGTACTAGTACCCAGGACAGGTGCACCTCGTCTTATTGCAGTTCCCAGGTACTGCAGGGTGTTTTTCCAAACTGAATGTCCGTGGCAACTCTGCGTCCAACAAGTCTGTGGGTGCCATTTTTTCAGGAGCTTCACATTTTGGTAATTCTCACAATACTTCAAGCTTTTTCATTATTATATTATGTGATCTGTGATCAGTGATTATAACTTGCTGAAAACTCAGATGATGGTTAGCATTTTTTAGCAATAAAGTATTTTAAATTAAGGTATGTACATTGTTCTTGTGGACACTTACTAGACTACAGTAAGAGTATAAACATGACTTGTGTGGGCACTCGCTTTATTGCAGTATCCACTCTACTGCAGGGGTCTGGAACCGAACCCGCAGGATCTCTCAGCGTGTGCCTCTAGTTGCCTCCAGCTGAGGGAGCTGGGATCGGGGCGGGGGTTGTTTTACTCTCTTTTTAAATATTTAAATTTTTCATGACATGTAACATTTCTTAAGCAGAGCTTTTGCTTAAACATGTACACATACACACAGAACAATAATCCCTTGCTCTGCGATCCCGTGTGAAAAGTGTCCAGAGGGCTTCGACCAAAGTCTGCAGGAAAATAAACATGGGTTGGGCACACTCAGGGTGGGGCTGCAGAGAAGAGCCAACACAGGCCCTGCCCCAGCTCGCCCAGCCCCTCAAACGGCCCACTGCAGTCCCCCACCTCCAGCCGTGCCCTGCAGACGTGCAGTGCGTGGGCTGCCACCCAGGGTTCCCCAGAGGACAGAATGGCGGTGATAGACACGGATGGATGTAGCGGGGCATCTGCCCCTCCGTAGGCCCCTTGCAGGGCTCCCAGCTGTGTCTCTTCTGAAGCAGTCTGGGCAGAACCTCGATCAAGGGCCCATTTCCTGTCAGTGAACTCAGTGTTATAAAGACGGAGATTGGGTGGGAGTAGAGGCAGGGTGTTACTAGCAAGAGCTGAAAATTTGTGTGAGGAACGACAGTTTATGAACTCCTTGAGGCTCTGTGAAAGGGAGAAGCTGCATCAAGTCACTGTCTAATAGGTGACTTCAAGACCAATGACTTTGAGAAGTTTCCACTGGAGTGTTGCATGCGTGGACACCCAGAGGAGGCAGAGCCCAGCAGACTTGGGTGCCTGTTGTTAATATGGAAGGCTTTTAGTGGCATGTGTCAAAAACAAATACACTGGTTCATAGATTCTGGGCCTGGGTGACGGGATTTTTTTTTTTTTTTTTAATTTTTAAATCCTGAACTCTTATTAGCCAGATCCAGACTGATGACATGGAAGTGGAATTCACTGGAAGTTGATTGGAGAGAGTGCTGCAGGCTAGGACGCGAGTGTCAGATGGTGGCTGTTGCTTGGAGAACACACACCCAGGGTTACGTGGAATGTAATGCCCCCTCTCTACTAAGAAGACCCCATTACCATGTAAGGTAGAACGATGCCACGGGGGGAGCTTTTGTTTGGCTTTGTGACAGGGACGGGGTAACTCCTGCAGACGCTGACACGGTCAGTACTTGGGAGCAGTCGGTGCAGGACCTCTGCTGACACACCGGTGAGTGCGCTTCCTAAGTTAGGAACCAGCGCTCAGGGCCCCTGCTCAGGAGTCAGCTGGCGTCTGGACAGGCGGCCGTTCGTATTATTAATAAAGCAGTTTTCGGCATCCCAGCTCCCTGACAAGCTTCTCTGGCAAGTGAAGTGGTCTACTTTCCAAGAACCTTTCCCATTCCTTGTTGTATTTCATCTTCATTAGCAGAGTAGAAATGAAGACACCAAGGCTGAGACCAGGCGAGGCTTAGAATAGTTCTGGGGCGTCAGCGCTGGGCGTGCTCTGGAGGGCTGCACACCCAGTCCCTCCCGTGAAAGAGGAGGGGAGCAAGGCCCTGAGAGGTGCCTGGTCTGCCGAAGGCCCTAGAGCAGCTATAGTTTGTGTCCTGCTGCCCAGCCCGCCACTGGGCTGGCTCATTCGTCAGTGCATCATTTGTTGCAGAAATGTTAGCACGAGAGGGAGTTAAATCAGTCCTCTGTGAAACTGCTTGAAACAGCCGTCAGGAAACTTGGGCCAAGACTTTTTAAGGATTTCGGTTTTTTGAAAATTGATTTATTAACAAGGTGATTTTATTTCCTGTCAGCCTAGACTAAGGAACTAAGCTATCCTAGCTGCCCTCCTAGTAGTAATGGTTTTTGTTAGCCATCCTTGAAAGTAGTATCTTTGGCTCCAGGACAAGAGAATTTTAAAATAGAATGGACTGCATTCTTAGAGCAGGGAGTGCTCCTAAAGGCAGTCGTGTGGCTCCTTCGCCGTCAGGAGGAAGGCAGGGGCTCACCTGCAGTTAGATCCCCGATCCTGAGACCCAGGGCGTGGAGCCCAGTCTGCAGTGCCTCTGTTCCTACGTCAGTTCCTCAGCTTTTGAGGGCTTGCCTTCCTGCTCCTAGTTTCTCCTTTGAGCTCACAGGAGAGTCCCTTCAGAGACTTGTCCTGCCTCCACGGACTGCAGGCAAATCTAGGAACAGGTGTCTGGGGTGGGGCTGGCGTGAGGCACCTGCCGCCTGCGAGAGTATCTAACATGGAGTTCTGCCTCTCTGCATAGCTCTGGGTAAAGTGCTTCGCTCTTCTATGCTCCAGAAAGTAAGAATATTAATTTTTGCCTCACCCACCTCCCTAGTTGTGATAATTGGGTGTGCAACCAGCTTCTTTTTTTTTTTTTAATGTTTTTTTATTATATTATGTTAGTCACCATACAGTACATCCCTGGTTTCTTATGTAAACAACCAGCTTCTTTAAATGCAGATCACTATAGAAATGTTAGAGGGTGCTCTATCTGAGAGCAGAAATAGACTGACGGCTGCCCACTTCCTTCCTTTGCTGCTTCCTGTCCCCCCTTTCTCTCTGCCTTCCTCGATCATGGCTCTGTCTGGTGGTGGTGTTCCTCCATGGAGACAGTTTTTCTTGTCCCATCAGTCAGCCCCATCAGCCACCGTGCTCCCTTCCTGTGCTGCCCAGCTGCAGACCCATGTCCATATAACCTGGGAACCTGTCTGAGGTGCTGGGTCACAGACCTGCGTTCAGGTTTCAGCCCTGTCGCTAACTGACTTCAGCCTTTTGGACTAGTTGCTTCTCCTCCGTGGGCCTCAGTTTCCTTCACAGCAGGCTTTGTCGGCCTGGCACAGTTGACACTGGGGTTGGGTTACTCCGTTGTGAGGGCTGTGCCTTGTGGGCTAGTTAGCAACTTCCTTGAAGCCTCTGCTTTGTGATACAGTAGGGGTCTGCCCACTCTGCAGATGGTTTTGAGTAGTAAATAAAATAAGGAGACTGAGAACCTTCTGGAACCTAGTACACTGTCTCCTGCCTTAATCCTCTGTTCCTGCCCTGTCTTCACAGTCGTCTTTTCTTCCTGCCCAGACTGGCGAAGGCCCCCACTGGTCCTCCTACCCTGTGCTTTTCTCATCATCGAACTTGCCACATCTCATTGTCTTCTCGAGTGCAGGGATCTGTTTTATTTAACTGGATATCCTTGGTGTTCAGCACGATGCGTGTCTTTTAATAGGTGCCCAACACATTTGTTAAATGAATAAATCTCTCACCTAGGTGCAGTGCTTCTCAGGGTGCAAGGCACTTTGCCCATCCATCATCTCTGCTGATCCTCACCAGAGCTCTGTCAGCTGGAAAGCCCTGGGGTTACTGCTCCCTTTGGAGTGAGGACACTTTGGAAGGGAAGAAGTGGGGCTGGCAACCTCAAGTCCTAGCTTTCTCCTGTTCCATGCTGCTCACGTGAGGAGCTTGGGGATGGGACTAGCCTTAAACCAAAGTGTTACTGTTTTCCAGCTCTGTCCTGCCCTGGGTATATTAGTAAGACTAAATCCGTCAGTGATGTCTGTTCTCCCTGTGTGTCTGTGTTTGTGGTTAACCAGTGGAATGAATTATGGAATGAATCAGTGAATTCCTGGAATGCTCTGAGCCCAGTGTGAGCACTGATGATCTTAAGTAGTCTTGACAACTTTTTCCTCCAGCCATATCCTGAATCTCATGGAAGCCAGGTTTACGTCCAGCATAATTAGAGCAGTAGGTGACCCAGAAGCAGCTCAGGGCAGAAATAAAATCTTCAGAAAAGACCTGTCTGATTTGATATGATTTTTTTTTTTCTCATCTTGTCACTGAAAACAAGGATTGAAATTTCAAAGTAGAGGATCCTTTTCTCTTTTAAAGGCCTCTCTGAGACAGTGAGCCTGCAAGACTGAAAACCTGAAGGGTCAGAGGAAGCCCAGAAACAGGATTTGCAAAAAAGCATTGGGTTATTTATTCTTCAGCAAACACAGTGCTGATTAAGAATTTTAACAGATAGGGTTCTGGGGCACCTGGGTGGCTCAGTCGGTAAAGTGTCTGCCTTCAGCTCAGGTTATGATCATGGGGTCTTGGGATCAAGCCCTGCTTCTCCCTCTCCCTCTGCCTGCTTCTCCCTCTGCTTGTGTGCTCTCTCTCTCTCTCTGTCAAATAAATAAATAAATAAAATCTTTAAAAAAAAAGATTTTAACAGATAATAAAAAGGAATTCTGGTCTCAGCATTGGGAGGCTTGGTTTCCAAGCTCAGTTGTGCAAGCACTGTTTGAGACCTTGGGCAGATCTCTTTCTGTCACATGACCTCAGTACTTTCATTTGGCCATTAAACCCAAAGGCAGAACGAGTCATTTGCTGAACATAGAGCTGATAGGCCATCTTTAGCTATCGCGCAAAGTCAAAGCAAGTCATTTTATCTGGCTTCTTAAAATTGGCTGGATGGCCTATGTCAAACCAAAATAGTTTCCCTGTGGCTCCCCTCTACTGAAAGCAAAAGCATATCTTGTCCATCTCTGAACTCCCAGTACCTAGCACAGTGCCTGGTTGTAGCCACTGGCCCTAATCGTCTCCTAGGGATCACAGGAAAGAAGGATTCTTTCTTTCCAGGGAGCTCCATTTCAGAGGCCCAGAGCAAGTGTTCTTATTCTCCTTTTATCTCTCCGGGCTGATGCCCCATTTTCCTCAGCCCATCCTCCTGTGTTGGGATCTCTGTTGGCCCCCTCAGCTCAATCCCCCTTCCAGAATGCTTTCAGGTGCAAGTACCTCTCATATTGTGATACCAAAAACTGATCTCAATATTCCATGTGCAGACCAACCTGCAGAGAGAAAGGGTTACATACTCCACAGCCTATGTCACAAAATAGATGAGTCCAGGCCCCCATCACTGTTCCTGGTTGAGCTCTGATAAGACACGTATGCAGTATCAACCAGCTCGCCTGGGGATTTTTCAAGATGACTTGTGGAGATGTTGGACACGTAGATGGAAAGTCCAGAAATCAGTTGTCAGTTAATGTCTGGCAGAGGCAATTCAACGGAGAAAGTACTGTCTTGTCAACAAATGGAGTTGGAACAATCAGACATCGATATGCAAAAAAAATGAACTTTGGCCCAATCCTCACACACTGTACCCAGGTCACCTCTAAATAGACTCTAAATCTAAATGTCCAACCATGAAACTTCTGGAAGAAAACTTGCAACGGTCTTCGTGACCACTGGGTTGGGCAAATGGTCCGCATGCGTAAGAGCAAAAGCACCATCCATCCACGAAAGATAAAACAAGGCAAATTGGACTTAAATTAACATTAAAAACTGTTAATTCTGTAAAAGCCAATGTTAGGAGAATGAAAAGACAAGAAATAGATTTGGAGAAAACATTTGCACATCACAAGGCCTTGTCTTCAGAATGGGAGAGAACTCTCTGAACTTAACAGTAAGAACACAGCCCTGTGTAAGTGGGCAAAAGACTTGAGTAGACATGTCACCGAAGAGGGTGTACAGATGGCACACAAGCACATGGAAGGGTGCATGGCACCAGCTGTCATTAGAGAAATGCAGAGTAAAATTACACCGAGCTATCCGCACACCTGCTAGAATGGCTGAAGCAGGAAGATCTTGAGGACACCAGAGGCCAACGGGGGTGCAGAGCAGCAGCATCGCCCCTGCGTTGCTGGTAGCCAGGAAAACGGTATAGCCCGTCTGGAAAACAGGGCGACTGTTGCTTACACAGTCACCATTGAACCCCGCAACCTTGATCCTTTATGTTGCCCTATGGAAATGAAAACTTGCATCCCGTATGTGTGGGGGGGGGCTGTTTATAGCAGCTCCGTTTATAACAGCCAAAACCAACTCAAACGTTCTTCAACTTAATGGAGAAGCAATTTGTAATACAGCCCTACAACAGAAAACTAGCCTGCAAAAATAAAAAAAGACAAAACCAAATCATTTAATAAACACAACTCAGATGAGTCTTAGAGCCATTATGCTGAGTGAAGGAAGCTGTCTTCAAAGGTTACATGCCATATGTTTCCATTAGTGTGGCACTCTCCAGAAGAAAGGGACTGAGCTGGAGGACACATCAGTGGCTGCTGGGAGTGGGGAGGGGGGTGTGACCACTCAGGGATAGCTAGAGGGAGTTTGGGGAGGGATGGAGGCAATCTCCCATGGCAGCGATTGCACAGACCTGTACAGCTGTTAGATTCATAGAAACGACATACATTCAAAACCAAACGCAACAAAAAGTTCTGAGAAACAAACAAAAAGCTCCAGTAATTTGAATGATGAAAGCTGGTTTGTCGTTATTATGTTCCTCTGGATTGATTTTATTTGTCATCAACCAAATCTAGCCAAGTGTCCTGTTTTCTTCAAATGCTCAGTAAAACCATTAGAAGCCACTGAAAGGAGGCAGAAGGTTTGGAAACATTAAAGTACTCACCGTATGGCCTGAGAAATGAATAGTTCTCAGGTCGAGTTCATAGACTCGCCTTGAAGCCTGAGCTCGGACACTGCACCTGCTGTGTTCTGGGGAGACCTTTGTAGTCAGAAGTGCCCTTGCTTCGTTGTATTTTCTCTTCACTTTCTGGAAAGCTGAAATAATTTAGAATTGTCACTCTGGATGGTCCTTTCTACTGAGTATTGTTTCTGATGGGAGCCAAAATGACGGGATGGTTTTCTCCAACAATCCTAAAGTCACGTTGTTAATTTATAACCCGTTTGAAAGCATTTTCCATCTGCATTTGGAGCATCTTTTAAATTTTTTTTATTTATTTGAGAGAGAGAGTACATGTGGGGGGCTGAGAGGGGCAGAAGGAGTGGAGGAGAGAGACTCTCAAGCAGACTCCGCAGTGAGCACAGAGCCTGACACGGGGCTCGATCTCATAACCCTGAGATCATGACCTGAGCCGAACCCAGGAGTCAGACACTTAACCGACTGAGCCACCCAAAGTGCCCCTGGAGCATTTTTTAATAATGGCTTTATTGAGATGTAATTTACAAACCACGGAATCCCACCCACTTAAACCGTACAGTTCAACGGTGTTAGTATATCCAGTCTTGCCACCATCACAACAATGTATTTTAGGACATTTTGGTCACCCCAGAAGCAAGCTCTGTACTCATTAGCAGTCACTCCCCAGGTTCTGCTAATCCCTTCCCCCAGCCCTAGACAACCACAGATCTGCTTCTGTCTTTATGGATTTGTCTGCTCTGCACATATCACATAAACGGAATCATAGAAAATATGGTTCTCTGTGCCTGGCTTCTTTCCCTCCGCCTGGTCTTCATGGCTCGTGCACGTTACAGTGCGTGTGCACCACTGTTTGAGATGTTACGTTGCTCAGGTCCCGCTGTCCAAAGCAGGACTGACTCTAGTCCATCCTCCTCAAGGGGACACAGAGATGTAACAGGAGCAACACTGGGCTGGGATGATGAGAACTGAGTCTGCACACCATTTCCCTGTGTCAACAAGGGTTATATTTGGGGAGAGAGGGCCAGGGGAGAGGGGAGGGACCTTAATTTAACTTCTGTATCTTCTACAGTTTGAGTTTTCTTACTTTAAACAAATACAACTTTAAAATAAGGGCCATCTGAGTGGGGAGTTAATGCCACTTTTTTTTACTTTGAATCTATTTTTAAAAATATCTAAGAAATCATGTATTTTTTAAGTCTTCAGTAGGATTTTTTATATAACTATTTCTCCCCCAAATTTTTCAGTTACTTTACCAAGAGTTGGGTCTATAGTACATACATACATGGTCTTGATTATTTTTTCTAGTAATTAATATTCCTCTGGATCCTTAATCATGTTTTTCTCCTTAAAATCTGTCTGATATCAGAATTGCTAACCTGGTATCCTTTTATTTATATTTGCCTTATAACTTTTCCATTTTCAAAGTTTCATTCTGGAATTATCCTTTCATTTTAACTGTCTTGTGTCAATTGCATGACTCTGGTTCTTGTTTTTTGTTTTTTTTTTTTTAATCAAATCCAACAGTCCCTGTCTCTTGACCAGTGATTTTTAATCCATTTGTGGTAGGTCACTACTATTACGTGAGTACAGCCGCCTACAAACCAGGCCACGTGTGTTCCTGGGGGTGAGACTTCCTGGGGCTACATTGGCAAGGACTGTGTGAAGGAATCCATTTCCAGAGTTCCCACTTCCATACACACTCCATCCCGACACGATCTGTCATGACAGTGTGCCTGTGACGTGCTGGCTCCCCTTCCTCACGCCACCATTCAGGATTCCTCTGTTCTCACTGGAGCAGAAGGGCACTCCACCTGCCTTTCCAAACCTTAGGAAGATTCAGCGCCTCCGGCTATCCCAGCCCTCAGCAGACCAGAGGACTGATTTGAGGATGCATTGGCCCTGAAGGAGAGTCCTCTAGAGCAGGGGAAGCAGCTATGGAGAGCATCGAAGAGGGCAGCCTTCATTTCAGCAATGCCACCAACTCGTGGCCCAGCGCCACGCCTCACCTCGCTGGTTGTCTGTGTAAAGACTTCAGAGGTGGAGTGCTCTCACTGATATGTACAAGCATGTCTGAGTTGGAAAATTAGTTGAAATTTCTCTGATAGCAAGTAAATTTGATTTGGCTGAGTAATTTGACCGAGTAAACAGACTCTGCCAATTAAGTTTTATGACAGACCTTTTTCATAAATTGAAAGAACTTAGGGATGGCTGGCTGGCTCGGTCGGAAGAGAGTGCAACTCTTGATCTCGGGGTTGTGAATTCCAGCCCTGTGTTGGGTGTAGAGATTACTTAAAAATAAAATCTTTAGGGGTTCCGGGGTTGCTCAGTCAGTTGAGCATCTGACTCTTGGCTTCAGCTCAGGTCATGATCTCAGGGTCATGGGATCGGGCCCTGTGTTGGGCTCTGCGCTCAGCACAGAGTCTGCTTGAGATTCTCTCTCTCTCTCCCTCTTTCCCCACTTGTGCACACGCTTGCTCTCTCTCTCTAAAATAAATAAAATATTTTTAAAAAGGAAAGAGTTGGGGTCACCTGGGTGGCTCAGTCAGTTAAGCATCTGTCTTCGGCTCAGGGCATGATCCCAGGGTCCTGGGATCAAGCCCCATGTCTGGGTCCCTGCTCAGCAAGGCGTCTGCTTCTCCCTCTGCCCCTCCTCCTGCTCATGCTCTCTCTGTCTCAAATAAATAAATAAAATCTTAAAAAAAAATAAAACGAGGAAGAGTTTAAGCTCAAATATTAAGTTGTATATGTAAATTTAACATACTTAATGCACATACACTGCATATAATGTTTCTAAATGTTAAATCCTTTGCAGCCATCTAAACTTACCAGGAAAAATTATAGATGCCCCCTAAAAAATATGCAACAGGATACATAATTTTCCTAAATATTTCTAGAGGGTACACAAGCAGAAAATATTTGGAGACCAGAGTAACAGCACTTGCTTTTGCTGTCTTATTCTATATTTTCTCTCTATATATGTTTTTAATGCTTTTTCTTCTGTTTTTTTTCCTCCTGCCCTGCCTTCTGGGTATATATATTAAATTTTCTTCAAACAAATTCAAAATTGTACACTCTATTTTCATTCTCCTGGTTGCTACTCCTAACTTATTGTGAGCCCTGCTTACAGTTATTTTTTTTAAGAATTTAAATATTTTATTTATTTATTTGGCAGAGGGAGAGAGAGAGAGTGCACACAGGCAGGGAGAGTGGCAGACAGAGGGAGAGGGAGAGGGAGAGGGAGAAGCAGGCTCCCCACTGAGCAAAGAGTCCAACGTGGGGCTCTATCCTGGGACCCTGGGATTATGACCTGAGCCAAAGGCAGATGCTTAACTGATTGAGCCACCCAGGCACCCCATTTACACTTATTTTTTGTTGTCAATGATTTAAGGCTTCTCAACATCCATGGCCTCCTCAGTCTTCAGGATTCTCTTACCTCCCTCTGTTCTGTGTAGACTAATACCCAGACACGCAAGAGTTGGTGTATCTGGAATTTCTGTCCTAAGTTATAGATACACTTTCTTTAAAAATGGTTCTTATCATTGCTTATCAGTTAAACCTCAGGCAATAAGAAACTTTACTAGATTTTTGCTTCCCCCAGTTTTTTAAAACTTTTTAAAAACCATTTTAATCTGCAGTTCCGTGTTATTGAGTACATTCTGTGTTGTGCAACCATCACCACAATCCAGTTTCAAAACATTTTCATCTCCCCTAAAGGAAGCTCTGTACTTGTTAAGCAGTCTCTTCCCATGCCTCCATCCCCAGTATTTTTTTTTTATGATTTTTGATGTTTTGACATCTTTGGGGCACCTTGTTAGCTAGGGAGAGGCTGCCCCTCACAGAGCTAGCCAATTTCTACAGACCATAAACTGTTGGTGGGGCACCTTTCATGTACAAGCCAACCCATCCCAGTCCATATCCCCAGCACCTCCTTTATCTGACTCACAGTCCCCAAGCCGGGATTTCCCCTGCCCCAAGCTACCCCAGACAACTAGGGACAGTCCCTGTCCCCTCAAGCCTGCTGGAATTATTCAAACTAGCAATTCTAATCTGCTTGCTTACCCTGCCGTGCTTTTCCCACAGAAACCCCCAGAAAGGCTGTGGCCTGTGCTTTCCCCTTGCTCCTTCCTGCCTCCTGACAATGTTGGTGCTTCCCTAATACTACGCCTCTTGTTTCAAGGGGAGCTGTGAGTAACATTAAACTTTTCTTTTAGTGGCATCGCCATCACTCAGTCACCTTTATAAACTAAGACCCAGGCACAAATTATTGCTTCCACCCACGATGACACTAATCTGTGTTCAGAAACAGGAACAAAGATCAAATATGTATTTCTTATTATATATCAGAGGTTGCTTCATTTGTTCTTTCTCTTCCAAGTTTCTATAGTGCTTTCACTTCTCAGAGATATTCTGATCTTCCCCTTGAGTTCATCATTATTTCCTTGGAACATTCAGTTGACTTGGCTAGTAATGTCTATTTATGCTGCAGATGAGTCTGGTCAGGAGCTCGGTCGGGGTGGAAGTTACTTGGAGCAGGGTACCTTGCATGGCAGACCAGATTCAAACATTCCCTTTCCAAAGGCTGGCGTTTGAAAAACAAGACTATATCAGCACCCTCTGTGTACACTAGCAATTCACATACTTCCTGAGCACCAGTCTTTTCCGCAGAGCAGCTTAACAAACATTCTGAACACACAGTATGTATACCAAGAATGGTGCTGAGCACAACTGGTGATAAAAGATAAATAAAACATGGTAGCCCCTCCCTAAAGGACAATCATCTGTGACAATGAAATTGATAGTATTGTACAATACAGGAGAAACACAACAGCAGAAGTAATTTTGTCTATCTTAGGGGCTCAGTAAACACTTCGTTGAAGAGGTGATATGTAAATTGGGTCTTGAAGGGCAAACCCAGGTGTGACTGCATTTGGTCATGCAACATTGCCAGGAGATTTTCATAATGTGTCACTGATGGTAACTAATTCTGTACAACCTTTTCTCCATCCCCTTTTCCTCCACTCCTAGGACATGAGGACCTTCTACTCAGAACATTCTTTTTTAAAAAAACAAATTCTCATGAAAAACTAGTATTAGAAAGCAAATTTTTTTGTGTGTATTTCTTAGTCAAAGACCCTTTTATGCTCAAACATCCCACCAAGAGAGAATAGAAAAGAGAACAGTCTGTTTACAGAAAAGGAAGCTAAGATCCACAGAAGTTAGATGACTTTCCCAAACCACAAAACAAGTCTTTGAATTTGATCTCTTAAATAAAGTGTCCTGTAGTATAGCTCCCTGATTTGATGTCAACCATTCTGCTCTCTCGGGATCTGGACACATGGAAAACACCTCTTTCAATCCAAGTCAATACAGTTGTTGGTTACTGAGCATTTACTATGTTCAAGATGCAGAGCCGAATGCCTTAGCATTTAGTATCCTGTGTGAGGTTTGGTGATCTTCCCATTCATTCATTCATTCATTCATTCATATATTCATCATGCGGTCCGCATTCACCCTGCACGTGCTACATCCTAAACAGTGTACTAAGTGCTGAGCTCAATTCATAGTAACACATTATAAGGTGCTGCCTTAAACAGGACATTTCTTAACTTTCTCACTGACTAGATCTTCAGATGTCAACAGCTCCTATCCTATTTTTCAAACATTTTCTATTGCCTTGACACAATTGATTTAGGAATTGGTGTTGTACCTGCAGTTCATAATTATTAACATGGACATTCCTTTCATTGAACAGATGAGGAAACCGGGACTGAGAGTGGGGGAATAAATGTCCAAGGATCTATAGCATGTCGATAAAGCATGGGTTAGAATCCACATCTCATAACACCCTAGCCAAAAATCTTTCCACATTCCTTACTCCGCATAATTTTACATATGTGCCTTATTAAAACTAGATGGCAGGGTTAAAAGAATGCCCCCAGAGAGATCACTCTACCTCTTATCTACTTATTGAAACCAAGAAAAGACAGTAATAACATGACTGGAGGATAGCAGATGGAAGTGAAAGGCATATTCTTACAGTGAAGATGTTTACACTTGGGCTAGCATCTTCAGGAAATGCTCAGAAAATGAAAGAGAATACCCTTTGGTAGTTTAATAATCATCATTGACTTCTGCTTCAGGCCATGACAGAGGAATGATCGTGGACTTGCTCTCTTGACAAAAACTATGAAACCGAACAAAATATATGAAGCACCTGAATATACAGATACTGAAACTCACATAAAATATTAAATTCTTGCTGTTTTCAGGCATTGACAGGTAGCACAGGACTCTGAGTCTTGAGTGAAGAGACATGATAAGCCTCACAAGGGCTCTGGCTTTCTGCCTGGGGCCTCTTTCTGGTTTTGGCACAGAATTGTGGGGCTCAAGCTGAAAGTTGATCCTAATGAGCTCGGAAGGCAGATATTGGAACTCTAGTCTACTGAAATAGTTGGATGTTGCAGGACAAAGAATTAGAGAACAGGAAGCCTTGTGGTAGCAGCAAGGATAGAATTTTGTGTAGGGATTCACTTTCGGTTGTTGATTAAGGGCTGGCTGGCTGTGCATGTTTAGAATGAGACTTGTCTATGAGGCCTAGCACAGATTACCTGCTGTAGGGCTAAGGACCAAATGATGATGCCAGAGTTCATGCAGTGGTGGGAAATGTAGGAAATTCTAGTCAGCTGAATGAAGAGAGCATGCAGGCATTCAGTTGAGACCCCAGAACAGCTATACCTTAGGAGTGGAGACTGTGCCCTTGAATAAGGGCCACACCATGGGGCTAAGTTCAAAATGGAAATAGAACTTTAAAAAAGAATTAATATACACTTGACCTCACCAGAAGAATCTGCCAGTAATTTACCTGCCTGCCAGGACAAATTCAGTGCCTCTAAAGGAAGACCATATTACCTAGACTCTCTGCAGTAGATCGTCACAGTGTCTAACATACAATCATAAATTAGTGGACAAATAAAGAGTCGGAAGATGTGGCCCCTACTTTAGGGGGAAAGCACTCAGTAGACCCTGAAGTGACTCTGAAGTTTGAATTTCAGACAAGTACTTCCAAGTTGCTATTATACATATGTTCAAAGACTTAGAAGATGAATAAAATGAGCAAACATACAGAGAAATGAAAATTGTAAAAAATTTACCAAATAAAAATTCTAGTACTAGAGATAAAATTTTAAAATTCACCAGATGAGATCAAAAGTGGATCAGAGATTGTGCTAAAAAGGGTTAGTGAACTTGGATACTGATAAATAGAAATCACCTAATCTGAAAACCAGGGAAATAATATTGAAAAAAATTAACAGAGCCTTGGTGACTTTGTGGGATGATACCAGGAGGTCTGCATGGGTGTGATTGGAATCCCGGAGGAAGAGGAGAAAGGGAATGGGGCAGAAGAATAATGCTGGAAGAAATAATTACCAAAACCTTCCCAATTTTGCTGAAAAAACCTTAACTTATATATTCAAGGATCTCAACATATATAAGGAATTCCATATATAAGGAAGGAACTTATATACTCAAGGAAAAATACAAAGAAAACCACACTTCAGCGAATGACAGTCACATTGCTGGAAACCAAAGAAAAGGCAAATACTAAAAATGGCCGGAGGAAATATGATACATTATATACAGAGGATAATGATACAAATGATGGCTGATTTCTTATCAGAAACCATGGATGTCAGAGAGAGTAGAACAACATTTTTTTTAACTGATAAAAGAAAAGAGAAATCTCAAAATTCTCTATTCAGAAAAAAGTACCTTCAAGTATGTTGGCAAAATAAAAGTGTTTTTCAAATAAAATAGAACTAGTGGATTTGTTGCTGGTGTACCTGATCTATCCTCCTCAGGCTGAAGAAAAATACCAGGAAACTTGGATGTTTAGGAAGGGATAAGGAGTACTAGAAAGGAAAAGTAAATGGGTAAATATGGAAGACCGTTTATTAAAAATATGTATATTTGTATATATGTGTATATGACCATTTAAAGCAAAAATTTATAACATATAATGTTGTATTGTAGCTGTGGAATGTGTGTGATGACTTGTGAAGGATGGGGGTGCATTTACACAATTGCTACAAACTTATGCTTACATGAAGTGGTACAATAGTAATTCTAAGTATATACTAAGTAATTCTAAGCATACAAAGTACAGAGTTAAGAACGTATATTGCAATCCCTAGAAAGACCGCTAAAAAATAATGTAAAGAGGGATAGCTAAAAGTCAAAAGAGAAATTAAAGTGGAATTCTAAAAAGTATTTAATTTACCCAAAGAACGCAGGAAAAAAGAAACAGGGAAACCAAACAGATGAGACAGACAGAAAACAAATAGCAAAATGGTAGACCTATATCCAACCATATCAGTAAATTACATGTAAATGGACTAAACACTCCAATTAAAAGATAGAGATTGTCAGACCAGATGAAAATGCAAGACTCAATCGTACACTGTCTGTAAGATACTCCTTAAATACAGAGGTACAAGGGGCTGAAAGTAGACAGAAATGTAGTAGACAGAAGGATGCTACCATCCCACCCTTATCCCCAGAAGCTGTGACTATGTTACCTTATGTGGTAAAAGGGACTTCGCAGGTATGATCAGAGTGATGCACCTTGAGATGGGGCAACTATCGTGATTATCCAGTGGCCTGGTCTAATCACATGAGTCCTTGAAGGCAGTGAACCTAAAAAAGAAAAGAAAAAAAACAAAGAAAATGGTAACTGTGTGAAGTGCTGGACATGTTAATTAGCTTGACCATGGTGATTATTTCACAGTGCATACATCTATCAAAACATCAGTCATATACGTCAAATATAAATTATATGTATAAATGTAATTTTTGTCAGTTATACCTCAATAAGGATGGAAAAAATAAAAGCCCCTTTCCCTCCACAAAATCCAGATCTGACCACAGGAAGAGCTAGCGGGGGAGACCCTTTCCTGGCTGTGGTCAGGAAGAGACATTAGAGTGGGAGAAGGAGTTATAGTGACACTATACTATAGTTTGTAGGTGGAGGAAGGGGCCACGAGGAAGGGGTGTAGGGGGTCTCTTGGAGCTGAAAAAGGCCAGGAAATTATTCTCCTCTAGAGCCTCCAGAAGGAAAGCTAGCACTTCCAACACCTTGATATTAGCTCAGTGAGACCCTTGAGATCTAGGTCAGACTTCTGACCTATTGTCTCACAAAACTAAGATAAATTTGTGTTCTAAGCTCTAAGTGTGCAGTAATTTGTTACGGAAGCAACAGAAAACCGGTACGGGCGGAGAAAGATACACCAGGCAATAAGAAAACCCAAATGACTACATGATACCAGGTAAAGTAAACTTAAAGACAAAAAGCGATGCCAGTGATAAAGAGGGACATTTCATACTGATCAGAGGGTCAATGCATCAGGAAGATACAATAGCCATAAAAGTATGTGTACCGAACAAGAGCTTCAAAATACATGGAGTAAAAACGGACAGAACTAAAGAGAGTGATAGACAAATCCACAGTCACCAGCTGGAGACTTTAAACCTTTCTCTCAGCCGTTGATAGAACAATTAGACAAAACAAATCAGTAAACCAGAAAGGACTTAGATCTGAGTACCATTTGACCTAACTGACAGTTTTTGAACACTATACCCGAATTTAGCACACACGTCCTTGTGCACACGGTACATTCACCAAGATAAACTACATGCTGGGCCATTAAACAAGTCTCCATAAATTTTAAAGGATTGAAAGCCTACTAGGAAAAACAAAAGAAGAAGTTATACTAAGTATGTTCTTTGACCACAATAGAATTAAATTAGAAATAAATAACAATAACATATGTTTAAAAAACACCAAGTAGTTAGAAATTAAAATGCTTCTAAATAACCCATAGAAAAAAGAAGAAATCATATGGAAAAATAGCAAATGTTTTGAACTAAAGGAAAATGAAAAGCACAGTTATGTCAAAATGTGTGGTTTGCTCCTAAAGCAGTGCTCGAAGGGAAAGGCATATTTTTGCAAGCCTTTTAAAAGATATTTTGAACATTCAGAGTGCTTTCAGCTGTCCAGCGAGAACTGCCCTTCCTTTCGGACAGTACTCTGGGCGGCTTTTTCACTCTCAGTCATAGCATTTTAATACATGTATTCGTTAGCATTCCAGTGTCTTCCTTTCTAGACTCCTAAAGCCCTTCAAGGACTTTAAAGACTGCCGTGCTCTTCAGTGTTTCCTCCCTTGGTTCTAGCACAAGGCCTGAATGAAGGATCGGGAATGGGCCTCATCTCCACGTCATCTCCACGACAGCCTGGTGGAGGCAGGCAGAGTTAGGGCTGTGCGCCCCGTCCCCACAGCTGAGGAGACCAAAGCCCCGGGGTCACTCAGTGAACAAGTGACAGAACCAGTTTTCCGGTATTCCTCACGCATGTCCCTGGCAGGCCCTCAGCTGCTGACGGAGCTGTAGCGTTAGAGAGAAGTGTCTCCTCGACGGAGGTGCAAAACTGATACCAAAGCCGATGTTAAACTTCAGCAGCTGTCACGACATCGTCATGTAGCCTTCTCTCTCCGGAGGATCGGCAAGGGCACTTCGGAGTTCCCGGAGGCTTTTCATAAAAGCCTTGAGGAAGCCGTCCACACTGACCCTCCCCTGTCTGGAGCAGGTGGAAAAGCTAGGCCTAGACCTGTCTGGGGGCGGCGGCTGAGCCGGGAGGCAGTGAGCAGGTGGGGCACCCGCACCCCCGCAGCTCCCCCCACCCCCCGCTGCTGCACCCGCACAGGAAGTGCTCTGGGGCTCGAGGCCAGGCCATGGGAGTTCCGGGTGGCGCAGCGGCTCCGCCGCCCACGCCGGTGGGGCTCTGCGCTCTGAGCCTCTCGTTTCTCTCTCTTCTCCCTAGGTTTCGGTTTGTAACTGGGGTTTGTTTCCCCTTTGTCTCTGGTTCAGCTTCCTTTTCCTGTTTGGTTTTAAGTAGAGTCTAAAAATCAAGTTGCTGCCCTCTGAGGGTCTGTGGTCCTGTGATCGGCATAGCCTGTGGGAGTACAGGACTCACCTCCTCAGGGTTCCCTGTGCTAAAGCCTTTCAGCCATGGCCACGGGGTGAGTATGGGGACCAAAAAGGGGCGACAGAGGAATGTCAAGAGGAAACCTAGAATCATCATGGTGTAGAGCCGTAGGGACCATAGGAATCATCCCAGATCCCCTTGTTATACTAACGGGGAGATCAGGGACCAGAGGGCAAGGGACTTACCCAGGGTCACACAGCAAGTTGGTCACAGAGCCTACCCACTCTCCATCTGCTGGTCTGTCATTACACGGGCCCGTGTCTCTTGATGTTTGTGATCTGTGATGGCTTCTGTGTTGAAAGCTTACTCAGAAGTCAGACAGCTGCCTCAGATTGTAGAGGGGGTCTGAACCGTCTAAGGGGATTGTGGTTTGGCTCTGTGGTCCTTGGCTCGTCTCTCCAGAATGGCCTGACAACATTCAGTTGGTTTTCTCTGAGGGAAGCACCAAGATTCCTTTTTTAATAGAAACTTCATGAACTGACTAGCAGAGTCCTGACCTGCTTGAGAGGCTGGTGACTGACTTAGGCCATCGGCCAGTCAGACTCCTGCTGCTCAGTCCGTGTGTAGGCGGCAGCCCGTCCACACTGTGCACGTCTGACTGTGGTGCTCTCTCTAAAGATGGGGTGGCACTTTGGATGTGAGTCTCCCCACCCTGCGACCCCATGAAAGATTGTAGGTGATAAGACAATTTTATCCTCTGGGGTTTTTGGCGTTTACTTGATTAACTCATTACAACTTTGTGTCTCAGCATGAAATGATAATCCCTCACCTTACAAAGTACTTCACAGTTTCCAAAGTGCTGTTTCACCAGTTTTCTTACTTGGTTCTTTCAGCCGTGTTGGGTGGATCAGGAAGGTACTATCGCTCCTGTTTTGAGGAGGAGGAAGCCCAACCTCTGGAAAGCAGTGGCGCTGGCCCAGGGTCGCATGGCTGGGGGAGGCAGGACAGCCGCACCCTGCTTTTTTTCCAGGGCACCGCTCAGGCTGTCTGGAAGCATTTGGCAGTGAGCTAATAAAACCGGCCCTACAGTAAGTAGATCTTGGCCGATATTCCTTCTGCTCAGCAGAAGCGGGTATTTAGTGAGGGGTCGTAGCATCCCTGGCCAGGCTGTTGGAATCCTTTCCTCTAGGCCCAGAGTGGCCAGGGCCGGGGAAACACTGTCTCTTTATGGTTGGCTTTATTCCTGCTCCTTTGCGCCCGTTTTCTATCATTTTAGTAATTTTCCTATAACTTTAAAGGACTTGGGGGTGGAGTTGTGGAGAACAGAACACTTTCATTCCAAAGGCACGTGAACTTCTGGAGTGGGTAAGGACCAGAGTCATTTTCCGCTGTGAATTGGTGTGAAGAGCTCAGGCAGTTTACTCTGTCCTGTCAACTGCTGCAGGAAAGCGAATCTGAAGTCAATGGGGAGGAAGCCAAACAGTTTTTGTAAAGGTCTTTTAAAATAGTAAGAGTCTTAGAGTTTTCCCATCTTGAAAGGCCCTTAGAGCCGATCCACAGTCAATCATGCAGGTTAGTGGTGCTGTAGGCCTCTTACCCTCCACTTCAACCAAATTAACTGTCTTTTATCTTTTTTAAGTATTCTTCAGTATTTCTTTGAGGGGAAAAAAATGTGTATTGTTGGCAATGTTGGTTTCGAAGTCTGAAAACTTCCTAGCAAGTCCAGTCCTGTGGTATACAGATCAGGAAATGGAGGCCCAGAGTGCAGGCAGGACTGGTCTGGTGAATGGAGTAGTGGCCCAACCAAACGGAAGGCCCAGGCATCCTGCACCTGCTCCCCACGCAAGGCTGGCGCGCAGCGTCGGTCGCCACAAGCACAGCAGTGAGAAAACCTGCAAGCCTTTTGGTTCTCCTCCTGCTGACCTAACAGGAATACAACACCTAGATTCCAGGGTCACCGTCGTGCCTGTGGCGGGGATCCACAGGGCCTTCGAATTTTGAAAATTTGCCTTCCAGCCCCTGCTCTGGCAACCCATAACCAAGAAACGTTTCCCCGAGCGCTTAGCCGTGGGCTGGGAGCGGGAGTGCGCTGAGCACACGACAGCGTCCAGCCTGCCCCCACTGGCAGTGTTGCCTTTCATTCTGTCCGCAATCCCGAGGGCAGTAAGTTTTGTTTTTATTGCTTTCATTGCACAGAGGAAGAAACCAAGGCAGAGAAGCAGCGGCTTGCCAGGAAACAGAGCCTTGAGCTCCTGGCTCCTGACTCCAGATGCTTTGTTCTTTGCCCTTCTGCACTGACTGAGAGCTGGTCTCTGCTCAGAGATGTAGAGACGCGCAGGGTCGGGGAGACAGCACTCAGGAGTGGAGAGCCCGCAAGTCCCCAGCGCACGAGGCACACACGGTGATGAGCGTAGACGGGAAGAGCAGCAGGAGTTGAGAAGTTGGGCTGTCAGGAATGACTCTGAGGAGAAAGTGGGACCTCGGATGAACTCTGAAGGATAGTGCATGATTTTTAGAAAGGAACCGAGAAGCATCCCGGTCAGCGTCAGCCAAGGGGTCAAAGAACAGGGAGGCTGAAGCTACATGAACCAGGGGAGAGGGAAGGGCGATACGGCCCCGAGAAGTGGACAGGCCTCATGCGGAGCTGGCAAGCCTGGGGGGAGGTTAGATTTTATCCGCTGTGTCACGGGAAGCCTTTGGAGGGTGGTAAGCACAGGAAAAGGCATCCAGTGGAGGCTTAAGAAAACTCATTCTGGCCGCTGGGTGGCTAGTGCTCTGTGTTGTGGCAGGAGTGGAGACAGGGAGACCTCCGGGAACGCTTGCAGTGGTGCAGGTAAGGGGGCGGTGGGGGCTGGGCTGGGGCAGTCAGTGTGGGTGCAGAGCAGTACCCGGATTCGGGATGTGCTTTGAAGGCGCGGCCTCCAGGACCTCCTGCTCGGTCACATGTGGGTGTGAAGGAAAGTGACTCAAACGCGACTCAGGTGGCCTATGGTTTCTTTTGCCACAGTGGGGGTGGGGGGCTTGATGTCAGCAGCTGGAGTGCCAGCTGGGGGGTCCATAGGGCTTTTGAGCCTGTGCAAGACAGGCTCCCAGTAAATGTTGGTCGAACAAGTCTGCACTAACGGGGAGCCAGCTGATCGGAGAGTGCGGCAGGAAAGGCTACAGGGGAGAGTGCGTCTGCCCCTTTCTGGTGGAGCCAGCTAATTTCAGTCTCTTCTCTTGTCTCCCTCTTGTCCTTATTTTGCTTGGTTGGTGTTTTGTTTTTTCCAAAAGGCTTATCACCCTCTAACATACTACATAACTTATTTGTTATTTTTATTATTTATCTCTCCGTACCTGTAGAATCTAAGTTCCAAGAGGGAGGGGCTTTTGTCTGTTTTGCTCACTGATGCAAAAACGATATACATTTATTGAATTGCTGGATTTAATTAATTACTTTTGATACATGATACTGGAGATACCCGGGCTACCAAAGCTCCAGCTCACTGGAGCTTCCCAATATGGCGAGAAAGAACAACAGCTACCCTTTCTAGAGTGTTCCATGCCAAGCATTGTTCTCATCATATGATGTACGCTGTATTTAATCCTCATCCTCTGAGGTGTCGTACTGTTAGTCCCAACTTACAGGTAAGAACAGGGGTCAGCAAAGAGGTCACTCATTCCAGGTCACACTGGTATCACTTGACAGAGTTGGATTTGAAACCAGATCGCTTGTGTTCTCAATGGCTAAGCTTAGCTGTCGCCTCTCAAAGGAACTTGCCCCAAATTGCAGAGCCAAGGTTAAGACCAGGGCCTCCTAATTTCTGCTTTCCTCTGCAGTCTCTGATTTCACACTGTTCATACCACGAGAGACAAGGAGACCTTTTCTGTCCTCCTGTGGCACCCTGTGCCTGTCTCTGTAATTAATCATCTGCACACCCAGCCTGCAGCAGGACATGGTGTCACTCTTTCTGCCTGTCCCTGCACTTACTCAGATGTGTAGTGAACTGAGCCGATTGCCGTGCTGATGATCAGGGATCTTAGCTGGGACTCAGCCAGGTCTCATTCCCCGGCTATTAATTTACCCTTGGAGATAAGCATACTGCCCCAGCCCTTGGTCCAGCCAGATCTCTATAGCTGTCCCAAGGCTGTGTTGAAAACTGTTCTACTTCTACAAGCGAGCGAAGTCACAGACTGTGAGGACACAGGCCTGTATCAGAGTTTATAAATGTTTTCGAGGTTTGAGTAGCCCCAGTGTCCACATGGACCATCAGATGGCTCCCCACAGAAAGGACTATGTTGGTGGCCTTGAAAGAATTTGTGGGAAGTGGGTGTGAGACAGCTTCCATCTAAGAATATCAGACTCTCCCAACAGTTGGTTGGAGGGTTTTTTCCAGATTCCACTAGAGTCCACAGAGAAGTGGAGAGCAGCTGTCCAAGCATCTGGGCCGGTGGCATTATAACAGAGCAAAGGCAAACATCTTGATTGCAGGTGACGTAGCAGTCTTATCTTCCCAACCAATTTGGATGGAAGAAAAGATGTCTGGGCTCACACTGAATTTAGACTTCATTCACCCAAAGCTTTCCTTTCATTCTGACGCTCACAAAAACGGGGCTCACACTGTTAGCATTTGAGTGCGTGTGAAAATACGCAGACCTCACCCACTGTTTTCGTTGCTGAACTTCAGCCGTACTCAAATGTGGTCAGGAGAACTGCCCTTTTAGGGGTCTGTGAGTCAAAACTATATTTATAATAACACTAAGACATTGTTTGCCTTTTTCACTCTTATCTCATAAGCGCACAGTGGAATTTTCCAGAGGCTACATGACATGTGTTGACATTGTCACTGTGACAGGTAATGAAATGTATGCTTGTGCGTTCTTGTGTTTTAAAAAATTCTCGGTTTTAATTTCAACTATGGTAAATACAGATAGACTTAACCTACATAAACAGAAGCTTTTTGGCACCCTCAGTTTTTATGGGCGTAAAGGGGTCCTGAAACAAAAAAGTCTCGAGAGCCACTTCTGTAAAATAGTCCATTCTGTGCCTGTACTGCAGGAAGCATGCATAGAATTAGTAAGCACCCAGTTCAAGACAGCGGCTCCTGCAGGAGAGGAGGGGCCCTGAGATCTGGGGAGAGGGTGCAGGGTTTCACTTGAGGTGACACCACTCCTAGACTGAGTGGTGGGATTGTGGGAACCCACTTCTCACGGGTATGAAATAAACATGACATTAAATATGTTTCAAGCCTGTTGCCACTAAGGCAGGAGGAAAGTCACCCCGTGAATGGTTGGCTCATTCGCAAGGGGGGAAGGTACCTTTCCACTAGAGACACCTGGCAGTCATTCCCTTAATCCTCCTCTTCCAGAGGCAACCACCACTACGTGCCTCCTGATGGGCTGGGATCCAGTAAGTACCCACCACCTCCTATGTCGGGTTCTCGCCGTTTACTCTGAATCTAGTCATAAGGAAACAGTCTAGAATGTGGACAGCCTACAAGGCAATTGGCCTGAACTCTTGACACAAAAAAGTCAACATTGACGAAAAACAAAAAATGGCCTAATATTCTAGCTTAAGAGAGAGTAAGCAAACAGCCCAACCAAATACAATGCATGAGTAGATCCTGGGTCCATAAAAATCAAAGCATTTGGGGGGAAATTGGATAACTTTAATATTGGCTCTGTATTAGCTGCTAGTAAAGTATTTTCTTAGATGTAATAATGGTATTTAAGTTATACATTAGAATGTCCTTATTTTAAAGAAACGTGTGCTAAAAACCTTTGGATTGAAGTATCATGATATCTGCAACTATCAGATGGTTCAGGGGAAAAAAAGCATAAAAGAGACAAGTCACCTGTGGCAAAAATGCTTTACTAAGTAAAGCAGAAAAGCCCCGTTGTATGGCAGAAAGGAACATCTGTGGTCTAGACCCGGCCCATCCACATAACACCACAGGACCCTGGGAAACATACTCTCCTTCTCCAGGCCCGTTTCCTCTAAATAAAGCACTTGTGATTATTTCTCAGCTCTGACAAAGCTGTGATTCCAAGTCCCTGTGTTCTTCTGTCACTGAATTGGGACATTGTGTGTAGGCAAATGCTAAAGCAGACATGTATCTGAAGGTATTTACTGAGCAATCGCTGGCCACAGGTACTGGGGCTACAGAGATGAACAGTGTTTTTAAAGCAAACCAGAAGAAGAACATCCTCCTGGGGGAGAGAGAAAACCAGCAGACCTCAGTACAGTGATACGTAGTATAAGGAAAAGTGAAGTGGCCTCTTCTCAGTGGGAAGGGATCACTCTCCCAGGAGGTAACCCAGAGGACAGGCTGGAGGAGAGTCCTGGCAGAGCAGGGCCTGGCATTTGGGCTGCCCCGGGCATCAAGGCCTGGCTGGTGGGCTCTGCACGTGCCCCTCCAGGGGATGAGCCCAAGCTCTGGAAAACTGCACAAGACAGAACCCGACAGCCCAAGTCCCGCTTGGACACCCGAGGTGATTCTCCAGGCCACAGTGAAGAACCTGCTGGAGACCTTGGTTTTCTCTGTAGAGACGGACAGAGTAAGAGGTAGTGACAGCTCTGCGTGTGGTACAGAGTCACTTCATACTCTTTTCCACCTGCGTCTCCACTCGTGCAAATCTGCCATTACCAGAGCCCGCGTTTCTCGCTCGAGATGGTAGCTTGTTAGTAAGCTGTTAGTAAACAGTTAGTAAATCTGGGCTCCTGTGTATCTCCTCAGACTTAGCCAAGCTCCAAGAAACTTCAGCCCCAGTCAAGAAAGATCATGTCCCTCATTTTGCAGAGCTTTGCATGCGCTCTCCTGAAGCCATGTGGCTAACTAATGACAGGCCAGGCCCAGGCAGAGCTCGGACTTTGATGTGGGGCTCCCTCCACTTCCCACACTGTCTCCATGAGGGACAGTGTTGATGGGATGCCCCTGGCCTGGTTTTTGATATACCTCTGGTCCCCAGCTTGCACCAGCCACCCAGACTTTTCCTGACTTTCTTTCTGCCCCTGTTCACTGGGAAAGACGGGTCAGAAAAGAGGCAGTCTAGAGATGAACCAAGCTCGCGCTGTCAGAAGAGCCAATGGAAAGTTGCAGAAAGGGGACTAAGGACAAGAACAAGGGCAAGTCTGTCACCAGTGGCCCTGGAGAGTGACTGGAGTGGAGCGGGTGGAGAGCCTGCGCTCCGCTGGCGGGGCCCCGGAGGAGCCGGCGCAGTAGGCAAGGGGCGAAGGGGTGCCGCGTGTGTTCATGGAGGCAGAGTTGAAGGGTGAGTGGGAGCACCCAGGGAGTGAGGCCCGAGAAGCCGAAGCAGAGGCCTCCAGAGAAGGGAGGAAGACACGGTCCCAGCTAGTGGTGTCTGTTGGGGACAAGTCGCTTCTTGTAACGTGGGAACAGATGTGATCATTTGCTCACGAGGGTTGTTGAGCATCCCACGACATCACATGGGCTCTGACTGCAAGGGGTCCTACACATCGGGCAGGAGGGGCACTTCATGCTTCAGAGAGAGGGTGGCGAAGGAAGGACGGTCCCCTCCCCACTGCTCCTTGCCGTGGTGCTGGGGGGTAGCCTCGCACGCTGGAGCGCTCAGACAGGTTTCCGTGGCCCCCACCTCCCGCGTGGCGGCTGCCCTGCTGCCAGCTGGGGGGCTTCCTTCCGCATGATCTCAGCCCGCTTTTCAAGTTCACTTTCATTGCTTGCATGTTGAAAGTAAACAAGTCAGGACTTTACCAGCCGCCTCAGAGTCTGGCTCTGTTTCTGCTTGGCTTTGGGAACATTTATTTATGGCCACTTCTCTCTGGCCTCCCCTGTTCCCTTGTCACTTGTTAGTTCGCTTAGCAGCTGCTGAGCCCAGGCTCGCGAGGGCTGTGGCACCGGACTACATCGGGGAGGGCATGGGGGGAGCTGATGGCTCACACTGGGGCCTGCCCTCCAGTGGCTCCCCTTCTTGGGAGGAAGGTGAGCTCGAAATAGCTATCACCAAAGTTTGCAAGTGATGAGAGGACACAGGGCCAACGAGGGAGGCAAGGGGTAGGCACACACTTGTTGAGCACACGGACTGTACTGGGTACTGGACACCTGTGTAGAGAAAAATACCTACGTTTGCTTGGCTCTGTTTGGCAGAAGAGAATTCCTCCCACAGAACCCCATGATTTCACTGTGATGGCACTAGCATTGCCCATTTCGTAACTGTTCGTGTTTCCTGTTGGACTGTGATCTCCTTCAGGGCAGAGACATGTCCTGTTCATCCCCAGAGGCTCGCAGTGTGCCTTTCCCTTAGTTTCCAAGTAAATGTGTACGAACCAGATGTTTGCTGAAGGCAGTGGCACTTGGCCTGAGCTTTAAGAAAAGGTGAGGGGCAGACCTGTGGACATAGGAGGGAGAAGGCACCGTAGGCGGAGGGAACGCCATTCTTCTTCAATCTCTTGAGTAATACCAGCAAGTCATTCTAACTGGCCCAGCATCAGGAGGATGCTTTTGCCGTTAGACCTGACTTTACCACCAGGCTGCCAGTTGGGCTGTGCGGACAGACTGCCCTTCCTCGCAGTTGGTGCCAGGCACAGTGTGTGCAGCCCAGGGCCCAGAGAGCACAAAGAATTTGCCCTATTGTCTCAGAACACCAAAGATAAACAGGTAGGACGGGAACTGTGGTCTACACCTTGGACTACCCTACAGGGAAGCCTTGAAGAAGTGGTCCTTGCCTCGGTGGCACTCATGCCCAGGAGAGGGACCTGAGGTAGAAGGCTGTTGGAGTCCCCTGCTGTGAGAGCTGTTCTGTGCCAAGACACAGGATATCCCAGCTGGGTTCAGAGAAGGACCATCTAACAGCCTGGAGCTTCCAGGAGAGCTTTCTAACGGAAGTAACACGTATCTCAAGTCTGTAGGATGAGGCGGAATTACTGGTAAGCTAGGCTGGAAATAGCATCCCAGGCCGAGGGAATAGCATGAGCCAGAGCAGGGAGGCCATAGAGAATAGGGACAGTGGGCCATGAACAAGGTGGGCAAGGCACAGATTGTGAAGGGCCACATGACTGCCAAGAGCAGGATTCGAGTCCTAGTCGTCAGTGCTGTAGGGCTGCAGGTGCTGCTCCAAGTGTTGACACACACGAAGATCTCCTGAAGTGGGGTCTGAGAATTGACGTTTGAGTAAGCACCTTCCCAAGACCTCCTGAAGTGGGGTCTGAGAATTGACGTTTGAGTAAACACCTTCCCAAGATCTCCTGAAGTGGGGTCTGAGAATTGACGTTTGAGTAAGCACCTTCCCAAGATCTCCTGAAGTGGGGTCTGAGAATTGACGTTTGAGTAAGCACCTTCCCTGATTCTTATGCTGCACACAGTTTTGAGAACCATGGCGCAAAGTGAGAAAAGAAGAAATTCTAAGTGGTTCACATTGGGAAGCACCAGGATTTAAAGTGGTGTGACGGTCTGTTTTGGAGCAAAGGCCCCTTGAGAACACGGTAAAAGCCTTCAGGAAAAGCTCGAACACTCACTTTTGCAAATAATTTCAGGGAATTCTAGTCTCATTAAGCCCTTCTGTGGCCCCACTTTAACACCCCTCCTGTAAGTGGCTAGTAGAAAACCTCAAACGAAGAAGCCTTCAAGGAGCCACCAGAGAGAAACGGGAGGCGGGGAGTAGACAGAGGCAGCGGCAGGAGAGATTTTCAAAAGTATGGACGTTGTCACAGCATTTGTTCGGTGAGAGAGACGAGAGGTTTGAGAACCGCGGAGCAGCCGCCTGCACAGGGAGTGCATGTCAGTGACGTTGTGCGGATCTGTTTACGTGTACATCAGGGACAGAAGCCAGGTTCCAAAGAGGCCTAGAGCATGAGCAAGTGGTGAAAGGGGGGAAGCAGGCAGGCGGGAGCCTGATGAAAGAGAAGGGAGAGCCAGAGGGAGCAGCTCGGGGTAGACAGTGGGCACCCGCTCACACCGACTCACATCAGCCAAACTCACGAGGTTCGTGGGTGTTTATCAGGTGCTTAACCCTGTGATGGCTATTGAGTGAAAGATAAAGAAGATGCTCCCAGGAGGGTGACCGCTCACCCTGGTCTACCTGGGACTGTCCAGGTTTTGGACAGGACTGCCCTGTTCAAATAACCTGCCTCCCAGGAAACCCCTCAGTCCCAGGCAAACCCAGTCCCCAGTCCTGCTGGGGAGACAGAGTTGGACAGTGTGATGAGTCTGCAGGGGGCGACCACGTCAGGGCACTGGGCTGAGCAGGAGGCTTTGCCAGAGCTGGGGAACAGGGAGGTACAGTCCTCGACTTTGCAGAAGAGATCTGAGAACGGGGCATGCAGGTCCTCAGCCAGAGGGGCTGGGAAGGGCAGCCCGCCCTAGCCCAGAACAGCCTTCTGTCTCCCCAGGCTTGGGCGGGCAGGTGGGTGAGGCCAAGGGGCTCCTGCAGAGGCAGCTGCCTCACCGGCACCAGGCATGGTCGGCCCACCGTGGAGTTGCAGCTTCCCGACTCCCCGATCCCAGGCGTCATGAGACAGAACAGTGTTGGTAATCTGTAACAGATGCTTTCATTTGGCAGCTACTTGCTTTCTGAGAATAAATGGAGTAGGATTGTAAATGGAATGTTCCCACAGGCTCACAATCATAAACACACTTACTCAGAGCTGTGTATTCAACAAACAGTTACTAGTGTCTACAACATACAAGGGACTGGGGTTACAGAGGGGAAAGCAGCAGGGGCCTGCCTTCAAGGAGCTCGCAGGCTAGTGGGGAAGGGGGTGCTTACACAGATACTGAGGAGCAGGACCAAACGAAGAATGCTGTGTTGAGCCACAGGACAGCACAGAGCTGCGGGAGCCGCCTCTTGCTGGAGGGGTTTCAGTGCCGGACTGTTCCCAGCCCAACCCCAGATCAAGTTCTCCAGCAAGCGCCTGTGGTTAGTCCTGTTCTCCTCTGTTCCCTTTTTGGCTTTCCGTCCTTCGTCCTTATGTGAGTTTACACACTGTCCTTTAAGTGTTTGTTGAAAAAGCCCTGAACGATACTTGGAGGGTGGAAGGAGGTTCCCAGTTGACTGCCCTGGACAGCGCGTGGCTGGGATGGAGCATGTGAGCCTGGGAGGAGTTCAGAAACCTCCTTCCCAGTCACGTCATGTCGGTAGGTCTGACAGCTGCTGGGGCAGAGATTCTGCACTTTTCCAGAAGCACCGATAGAGCGAGAGCGTGAGGCGGACTTCCGGCGGCCGGCAATGCACGCTGTGCCACAGGCTGCCCCTGCCTATTCGTTTTCTCTCCAAACACGGGAGTGGTTTTTTTATGTCAAGTCCAGGAAGATCCCTGGTTGTATATAGAAAGTCTGGGGTGTGGCTTGCTCTTTTTCTTCTTAAGCGAGGGATTTCAGCAGATTTTCAATAGCATTCTCTGATGTGTGGTCTAGAAGAGTTAAGTGCTGAACCAGTAACAAGACCTTGTTCGCCTCTGGGCTCAGAAAGTACGGGGGTGCCTGGGTGGCTCAGTCGGTGAAACGTCTGCCTTCAGCTCAGGTCATGACCCTGGGTCCTTTGTCAAGCTCCCTGCTTCTCTCTCTGCCCCTCCCTCCTGCTCTGCTCTCTCTTGCTGCCTGCTGGGGGGAAGGAGGAGTTGTCTGTTTTCATTTAATAAAGGAAACTTTATGTTATCATAAATAGTTCATTCATTCACTAATTTTAAATAGGAAATATTTGCGCTCAAATGATAACTGATTTGGAGAAATGAAGTGTATGATGCCTGTGGATAGTACAGAGTTTTTATGTCCAGGGAAGAGGCAGAGAAGACAGTCGACTAGATGGAGCTCAGAGACAGTGTCCAGGCTGGGCAGCAATCAAGATTTTATTAAAACAAAAATCCCAAAGGGATATAAGCAAAATGAATCTTAAGTAGAAGAAATGGGTATTTTCTTGCATTTAGGTTTTGTTAGTGGTGATAAAATAAGCCAAGACAAGCAAGCACCATTCAAGTGGGGAAAAAAGAATAGGGTTTTTTGGTTAACTCCAAGTTCAGTTTGAACCTGAAGTGTTAACAAGGAGCCGTGGCTATAATTACGACAAGAAAGTTAGTTCCTGGTGTTTCAGCACCTACTAGGGGCAGGCACGGTAGAGGGTCCCTTCCACCGTCTCCTGCACTGCCCTAAGAGATGTGTGGTGACCCCAGGCACACGCTGGCCCCCGGGAGCTGCGGTTCCTTGCAGAGCACACTGTTCTGGCCTCCCTGCCTCCACCGGCTCTGTGCCTCCCCCACCGAGAATCCCACATCCCCTTCCTCAGCTCGCCTGGGGTTGAAGCTCTTTGTCTGAAGCACGCACAGCATTTTCTTCAGAAAGTCTCCTGGCTTCCCCAGCTCCTCCAGGTTCACTGAAGTGTGTGATGAGTTGTCTCATTTTCGGGGTAGCTGCGAGCTCTCTGAGGGCAGGAACTGTCATATTCGTCTCTGCATTACTAAATGATTTTGATTCACTAGCATCTGTGCTTGTCGGACTGAGATGAAAATATCCTACCCAGTCGTAGGGCCCAGACACAAAGGGAACACGTAGCAAAGCGGGACTCACTGGAGAAGTGACTGGAATGACAAGGGGGCTTGTAGCTTTGTCCTATGGATAACAGGTGGGAGGACCAGGTGTCTCTTCAGTTGTCCAGTGGACTGTCATGGCCTATCCAAAATATCTTTGTAACTCTGGAGGACGGTGACTGCAGTGTCACTCAGAACTAGGGGGGACAGCCTCACAGCTGAAGCCACGTCTCAACAAAATGGACTGCTTTGGAAAGCAGTTTCTGTTGAAGGCTTAGTCTGCACATAGGGCTGCTTTAGAAGGCATGCTGTGTTGGACATGAGAGTGTCATCTCTAGGCCCTGAGATTCTGCAGTGAGCGTCGATTAAACCTCTGCTACATGCCAGGCTCTGGGCCCGCAGAGAATGAGACAGGCGTACCCCACCTCCCTATAGCAGGGCATGTCACTTTGGGTGTTCCAGGAAGCAGACACCAAGACCCCTCAGATGATGGTGTGCAAGAGATTTATGGGGAACCGTCAGTGAAGGATGGAGCAGGCAGGGGGAGCCTCAGGCCATGAGGCATGTCTGCCGTCTGTGGAAGGAGGAAGGGCGCAAGGACTGAGTAAGAGGCATCTCAGCTGATGCAGGGCCCTGAGTGAAGGTTTCCCCCGTGGAAGAGCCACATGTCAGGAAGGACTGAGCCGGCACCGCCAGCCCTGCTATGTTAGTCATTGGTAGAGAGCAGCCCAGAGAAGCATGGCCTCTGCACATGCCTGGCCGGGGAGGGGGCAGGGGGGCAGGCAGCCAGGGAGGCGGCAGCTGGGACGGTGGTCAGCTCTGCTCCCACAACAGGTTCTCCTGAAGGAGATCTGAAGGGCACACTTCAGTGGCTGCCACACAGGGATTCTAGAAAGCATTGTCCATCTCACAGTACTTTCCAATTTGCTTCCTCGGAATCCTCTCAAGGGCTTTCGTGGTCCCATGCCAGCAAGTGGTAGAGCTGGAATTTCAGCTCAGATCCCTCTGACTTATAAAGTCCATGTTTTGCTAAGTAATGCCCTTTTTAATTTGGGGATTCTAATATGCTAGAGACTAAGAAACTACATGTTCCAGGGGCGCCTGGGGGGCACAGCGGTTAAGCGTCTGCCTTCGGCTCAGGGCGTGATCCCGGCATTATGGGATCGAGCCCCGCATCAGGCTCCTCTGCTATATGAGCCTGCTTCTTCCTCTCCCACTCCCCCTGCTTGTGTTCCCTCTCTCGCTGGCTGTCTCTATCTCTGTCGAATAAATAAATAAAATCTAAAAAAAATAAAAAAAATAAAAAAAGAAAGAAAGAAACTACATGTTCCAAGTCATTTGGCTCATATGCGAATGAAGAGGCCAGTGGGCTCTGAGAGACTGCCTCTGAACACCCTGGCAGGAGCTGTAGTGCCCTGATCTTGGTCATGACCCTTTTCTCTCTCTAGGGGCTCCTAGTGTTTCTTCCCTGGTTTTCTGTCATGTTCTGAACAGGTGAAGTTGTTGGGGAAACGTCTTCAGCAAAGTGGGGTGCGGCCATCTATTTAGTTTCATCTAAGCATTCTGTTGTCTGCATGGCTTGTAGGATGCTATCCGGTCATACTCTCATAAATAGAACATCTTGTTGGATGTTGTGAAGAATATGGTCTATGTCATGTGCTTTAGAGGCAGATGGAACTGGTTGGAAATCCCAAATGTAATCCTTGAATACCTGTGTGAATTTGTATAAATCTTTCCAAGTCTCTGAGCCATTCTTTTCTCATCTACAGAATGGGGGCAGTGAATGGCTGTGTCCTGAGTCATGACACTCAGATGCTTTAATGTGGTGTCTTGTTTAACACGGAGCCTAGAACTTTGCAGACGGTTGGCGAATTGGAATCGGAATTCCTTTCTCATTCGAGCACTTTTTCCCTGAGAGGAAAGCTGTGAGTTTTTTTCTAAGCTATGGAAGATGTTGGCACAGAACCTCCTCTCTACTCCCCATGGTCTTTGGAGAATGAAAAGTCCTGTCCTCGTAGATCAGCCTTTCCAGGGACAGTTGGACGCTCTTTGTATCAAGGAGCAGTTGGCCTCTATGTCAGAAAGGGGAAAGCCCTCTTCCAGCCCTTATAGCTGAGGCTGACGCTTAGCTTTTCTCTTGGTCCGCAGTGAACAGAGTATCTGCCAAGCCCGGGCTTCCGTGATGGTCTACGATGACACCAGTAAGAAATGGGTACCGATCAAACCCGGCCAGCAGGGATTCAGCCGGATCAACATCTACCACAACACTGCCAGCAACACCTTCAGAGTCGTCGGGGTCAAGCTTCAGGATCAGCAGGTGAGCGCTGCAGCAGCAGGCTGGACTCATGGGTGTGCCCACGCACACGCACACGCACGCACACACACACGTACAGTGAAAAGAGGTCAGAAGAAAAAATCAGGTCAGGATCTGGAGTCAGAAGATCTGGGTTCACATTCCGCCGGCATGTTCTCATACTCCAAGGTATGAGCAAACTGTCTTTTCTGAACTTCATTTTTCACATCAGTCTTACAGAGAACAGTAATCCACATGCTGTGTGCCTCACTGTGTTATTATCATATTAGAATAAAATAATAGACGGGAAACAGCTGCGAAAACGACACTGCAGGGCTGCGTCAGTGTCTTTCCACCTGCACAGCCATAAGTGACATGCTGTGAAGATGTTTACTCCTCAGCCCCCAAGTCTTATTTTGGAAAGAATATCCAGATGATTGGGGGGCGCCTGGGTGGCTCAGTTGGTTGACCGTCCGATTCTTGTTTCAGCTCAGGTCATGATCTCAGGATCGTGGGATCGAGCCCTGAGTCGGGCTTCATGGTGGGTGTGGAGTCGGCTTGCGATTCTCTCTCCCTCTCCCTCTGCCCCCCCCCACTTGTGCGCTCTCTCTCTCTCTCTGAAATAGATAAATAAATCTTAAAAAAAAAAAAAAGATGATTTGAAGAATCTGGGATCATTTCCGTCCCTAAGGGTACCTCCTGGGCAAATCAGTCTAGATCGTTTGTGAGTGTGCCTGGTAAGTCTCTGTGCAAACACAAGTCCACCTGTGTCAGAAGTAGCTGAGCACACATAACTGAGAGAAATCCGACATGACTCGGACTGCAACAGAGACGTGGAGGAAGGGGCTGTGTAGCTTCACCAAAGTGACTTTGGTTACCACTTCACGGTTCTGCCTCCAGCTCTCTTCTTAGAGATCGACAAGGACATTTTTAGCAGTGAAATTAACAGTTCTGTGGTTTCAGCATTTATGAAAATATTCTACCCAAATAACCCCTCCTGGCATCCTTTATTGGTCAAGGCCTTGCTAAATCGAGCAGCAGGTTAGCTGCTATCTCTGTAAGAATCAGCATGTTAGCAATTAGAAAACAAAGAACAAAAACTTAGGACTCTATTTTTAGTATGTTGCCTGTTGAATGGGTTTCTGCTTTGGCCAAAACGGCCCTGTTAAAAGTTTCAAATTCCTGTGGCTGAAAGGGACAGCCTCACTTTAGGACCCCTGTGAAAGGTCCAACCTGGAACTCTTGGTACCTTCAGGGGCATCACTTTCCCTTGTCAATGAGCCTTACTGATAGGAAGGTTTTTCTAGAAACCTTCTGGAAGCTGCTTCCCTGTTCTTCCAATTCGTTTGTTCTGTTTCTGCCGTTTAGAGGTGCTCTGTGCTATATATTGCAGGATATATAGCTCCAGTTATGGTGACAAGCAAGCATTGCACACGTTTCCCTAACACCCATGGGTGGGGGCCGGCAGGCAGTACCTCCCTGCTAGGGGCCTTGGACATAAGGTCCATTACCTAGTGCAGCTCCTGAATCACAGTGGGTGTTCCCCGAGTGATTGCGTTTATGGTGACAAGCCCTCCCCGCCCTTCACACCTTGTGGTTGCCCTCCAGAGCACACGGTGTGCTGGAAATGACATGCATTGGAGAACCGGAGTCCCTGCAGCCGACATGCGCCTTGTTCTCGGGGCCTCAGCGCCTCACTGCCCCCCTCGCAGAAACCACATGCCAAGGCTCATGTGGGAGGAGACTTTTCCCCATGCCAGGAGGGACTGGCGGCTGTCCTCAGTGGCCTCCTGGGTAAATTCGGAGGCTGAGTTGACTGTAACTGAGAGACTCCCAGAGTCCGACGGAGAAGTTACCAGCACAGCCTTCCACCTGGACTTGCATGTTCCAGAGACAGGCTCCTAGAATGTGGTTGAGACCGTTCCCCAAGTGGAGCGGCACACATACATAGTATACATACATACGTACACGTATACGTGTGCACATGCATGTGTATGCATGCACAGCAACATGCAAGGGATTCTCAGTAAGCCAAGGCATTCGAGAACGTGGCAGGAAGCCTGGTCCACAATAGCTTCTGTGGACCTCAGGAGAAAAGATTGATTTTCACAGGTCTGTTTTCCAGTCTATATGGACTGCAAGGTCAAACATTTTAAGATCCCTCAGTTTATAACCAAGTCGGGATATCTTATACATTTAATGTGCTTTATGGTTCATGGAGCACTTTTCGTGTCTATTGTTTCAGTCTCTCAGAGGATAAAAGTATAAGCATTATCACCCCCATTTTGCTGAATAGGTAGGTGTAAAGCCAGGTGATCATTTCTGGAGGAAAGGACTAATACATTGCAGTATCATTAGCTAAGGGCTAACCTGAATCTCACATTACAGGTGAAAAAGTATCAAAAGATTTTTAGTTTAGAATGAACTATGGCCACCAAAAATGTTAGTGAGTTTTCAGGCAGAATTAACAGTAGAAGTTCAGAAGGGAGATTATAGTCCTGCTGTGCTGCGCACTGGTGAGACTAGACCAAGGACGTTGGGACCGAACGCAAGCACCGCAAGCCGGAATCTGTAAGGGGAAGGGCATCTGGTCTGGTGAGAGGTCTGCAGGCAGCGTCTCCTGTGGAACAGCTGAAGGGGGAACAAGAGATACTTACTGGGAGGGAAGAAAACTGAAGGGGGCAGGGCCACAGTCCTCAAACCTCTGACGGGCCGCGTGGGGAGGAGAAGGCATGCTTTTCTTTGTACCCTTTAGACAAGGCTAGGAATGCTGTGTAGACACTACCAGGAAGAAGATAGGAGCTCCGTGGCAGGAAGCATGATCTTCCACGCACACTGTTGGAGGGTGGACTGCGTTGCTTTGCAAGCCCACAGGCTAGCTGTCCGCCTGGCAAGAATCCTGGGAAGGATGTGCTTTCATTGAAGGGTAGAGACTCAGATGAGATGAGACCTCAGAAAGCCTTCGCCAACCAATGGGTCCTAGGGGTTTTATTTTATTTTAAGATTTATTTATTTGAGAGAGAGTGTGAGAGAGCAAGCACAGGGGTAAGAGAAGAGGGAGGAGAGAGAATCTCGAGCAGACTCCCTGCTGAGTGAGGAGCCCAACACGAGGCTTGATCTTATGACCCTGAGACCATGACCTGAGCCGAAATCAAGAGTTGGATGCTCGACCAACTGAAGCACCCAGGTGCCCCAAAGGGTGTTAGATCTAGGTGAATGTATGGGTTAGGAAGATTGTTTTCCACCATTAAGCTTCTTTTTTTGTAGGGTGCTCTTGACTACTTGTACTCAGAGGCCTCAGAAGCATGCTAGACAGTGTTTGAAGTTGCAGGGCCTTTCCTGGGAAGACAGGAAAGGCCCTGTCGCTCAGTCCTACACCCCTCCCCTAGACACGGTGCCTGTGGGCTCTTGAACAAGAAAAAGTAGGACCTTTTAAAATAAGTTTATCCTGGGGCACCTGGGTGGCTCAGTCAATTAAGCATCCGACTCTTGATTTCGGCTCAGGTCATGATCTCAGGGTCGTGGGATTGAGCCCTGCGTCAAGCTCCACTCTGAGTGTGGAGCCTGCTTGGGATTCTCTCTCTCCCTCTCCCTCTCCCCTTCCCCTCTCCCCCCACTTGTGGGCTGTCTTTCTGTCTCTCACACTTTCAGTCTAAAATAAAATAAAATACAGTAAGTGTATCCTTCGGCAGTTGTCCAGATCAGTCCTTCCAGAGCTTGGAGAATTATTTTAAAAATGAAGCTGATAAGGACACAGGCTGAACATGGGAGAGCGGAAAAAGGCAAACCTTACAAACACCGGAATGACAGCCTACAAACCAGAAGGAGCTGGTGTGACTCTATTAATGTTATAGACAGTAGGCTTTAAGACAAGAAGTATTAGTAAAGGTATAGAAGGACCTTTTCAATGATGAAAGGAGTCTATTGAAAAGGAAGACCTAAAATCCTAAATCTGTACACATCTAATAATATAGCTTCAAGCATATAAAGCAAAATCGGACAGATCTAAAGGGAGAAAAGGACAAATCCAGAAGCAGAGTTGGAGGTTCTAATCATCCAGAGTTCATAACCTCCAACAAACTGACTGAACAAGCAGAAAGAAAGTAAAGAGAGAGAAAATTTGAATAGCATTATTAGCCAACTTGACCTAATTTACATTTATGGAAACTACAGCCAACAACGGGAAAATATACAGCCTTCTGAAATGTGCACTGAACATTTACCAAAATAGACCATTCACAGCAGTCGTGATACACTGGAGTCTTCTGTCATCTTGCTTCAAGATCCCTCAGCCGTTCTCAATACAGTATGGTTTCCAGACCTCCTTCCATTGGAAACACTTCCTTCTGGGCTGCTCTGGTTTTGTCACACCCACTAAAAGTACAGCAGCAGAAACTGAAACACTTGAACGCAGAACTTCTGGTGTGGTCTTCCCGTGGCGGAAGGGACAGGGCCTGCTGCCTCCCTCTGGTCTCTACGCTGCCATGAGTGTGCTGTCATCTTAAGAGCATTTTAACCCGAGGTCACTGTGCTCCTTACTGTGCATATACGTCACAAAACCTCCAGCCCTTTTTCTGAGGATCTGGAGCTCAGCTTAGAGAGAGAACCAGTCCAGGAGCCTGGGTACAGATGCTGGCCACAATTTCCTTGTGTCAAGATGTGAAACAGTTGTATTTCTTTAGCTGATTCAGCTCGCCTGCTTACTCGTGTGCACTCTCTCTCTCCAGTATAGAATGACCCAACCCCACCTTCCACCTGGCTAAGACCTGGGAAAAAAGCTGTTGTGGATATTGGCTGTATTTGCTGTCCTCTGGCCTTACCCAACAGCACAGCAGAATGGAGCAGTAGAGGAGAGTGGTAGAGCAGAGGTCACGTCTTAGGGCCCTGCCCGCTAGCAGAGGGCTTGGCCACGTCCCTCTGCATCTCTGACTCTTTTCCTGAGCTCACCTTCCTGACCGGGGGGGGGGGGGGGGGGGGGGGACAGGAGACAGAGTTGTCTCCAGCTTCAGATCGCAGAACCCTGGAGCCTCCGCCAGAGGAGATCTGAGCAGTCTTCCTCCTAAACGTCTCCCAAAGCAGGATCTTCCCATCGCGTCGCCCACAGCCTCACCCAGACTCTGCTTGCGTACTTCCGTCTGGAGGGAGCGGGCCATCTCTCAGCACTTACTGACCACTTACTGTGTGTGTCACACACAGGGTCTAATCCTCACAGCACGCCATGAGGGTGCCGTCCCACAGTCAGGGTAAATCTTCCCACTTCCCAGGCCAGAAGACTGATGGCTCGTAAGTCCTTGAGGTGGGATCACGTGACTCTGAGGAGACTAACCACTCCAGCCCTCCCACTGGCTTCCCTGAGCTGCACTTACTACTGTCACCTTGGAGAACTTGGAAGTCCTTGTTCGATGTCTGAGAGAGTAGCTGTGAGGTCAGGCCGACCTGAGCAGCTGCCCCAGCTGCTTGGGAGCCCCTGATGCTCTGGGCTCGGCCTTCCCCGCTGGGCCTGGCTGGCTCCTCGCAGACAGTTGAGGTTTGTTGATGGACTAATAATGCTGTGCATTTGTGCAGTGCGTTAGTTTTTCTGACGTATCCTTTTAATTAATAACCCGCTTGTTAATGCATCCAAGTACCAGACACTGTGCACGCAGCTGTGGGAGGCATAGATAGGAGCTAGAAGACTCCCACCCTTAGGGTCACCATGCCTAGAAATCTAGATAAGATATACATCGCAGCGTGGGCTTCCCAGTAACCCCACTAGGTTGGTAAAGCATTATTACCCCCATTTTATAACTGGAGAAACTGGGCCCCAAAAAAGTGCCATGACCATCTTGGGTGACATGGCTGGAAGGAGGAACCAGCCCCTGGACCCTGGGAACCTGACTCCCAGCTCAGGCCTCTGGTCTAGAGGGTCTGACTACACTGCATTGTTAGTGAGATGAAATAGCTGGTTTTCAAACCCTCCCCGTTCTGTAGGTATACTGAAAAGCTGCCTGGCCACATTGTCTCCTTCTGCTGACCCCACCCCGCCTCCCTGTCCTCTGCTAGCCCCGGGGGACACAGTAACCCTGCCCCGGAGCCGCGCTCTCCCGCTCACTTACCTTGTATTTATTTACACGTATTTCTGTCTCTTTCCTCTCCAGGTTGTGATCAATTATTCAATCGTGAAAGGGCTGAAGTACAATCAGGCAACGCCGACCTTCCACCAGTGGCGAGATGCCCGCCAGGTCTACGGCTTGAACTTTGCAAGTAAGGAAGAGGCAACCACGTTCTCCAATGCCATGCTATTCGCCCTGAACATCATGAATTCCCAAGAAGGAGGTAAGTGGGACTTTGCCGAGACCCCTCTCCTTCACCCGCACCCTCCCCCGGCACTAGCTCCTGGTGTCCTAGCCCCACAACAGCGTCAGGCTGACGTTACGTGGGTTCTCAGGCCTGCTGCCTGACTCCAGCTCAAAGGGACATGTTAACAATTTGAAGGAAGAAAGAATGGTGTTCACATCTTCTTGCCTTTGTGAGATCCAGCTTTGTACTGTCGTGTTCTCGAAGCTATAGACCCTGATCTGTTTTACGTGCGTCATCTTTCTTCTGTATTCTAGAACACGTATTTAGGAGAGGTGGGAGGGAACAAGCAATAATCTATTGTTGAATGAAAGTATTTATTCATGTTGTTAATGAACTTTTACTAAGTATTTACTGAGTGTAAGAAATGAATAGATGGCGTCCTTCTGCTTGAGACACGCCTGAGTAATAGATTCGTAAACTGCTCACACCATGGTCGTGGGGAGTGCTCCAGCCAGGTGCAGGCAGGCTACTGAGGGAACGCAGAGAGGGACGTCTGGGCTGCAGTTTGGAAGGGCGAGGAGCTCACAAGGCAGAGGAGGAGAGGGCACGCCAGGCAGTGGAGGGACAGCAAAGGCATCCAGGCCTGAAAGCCCGGCGTATGTGGGAGAGTGCACGGCAGTGTTTGTGGGGGCCTCGGGCACACAGAGGGAGGCAGCTGGATGTGAAACTTCACAGTGAAGGGCCCCAAGGACCTAGAAGACAATGGGCTTGATGCTGGGGGTAGATGGTGGGCCTGGAGGAGGGAGCGGGGCAGGGTAGAGCTAGCAAAAGCTTCTGAGCAGGGCAAAAATGCACGTGGCTTTTATTGGAGATTGACAGCGTTCTCTTCGGAGGGAACACAGAGCCTTCCAGGGTGCAGGTGTCTTGACGTCCACGGGGACGGTCCTGCGGTTTGTTAGAGGTCTTAACCTTGGTAGAGCTAGTCAAACTGGGTTTACGTTTGAGTCCTGGTTCTGCCGCATTCTAGCTGAGTACCTTTTGGACAAGTTAGTTCACTTTCGGGGCTTCAGTTGTCTTATCTGTCAGACGGGGGTGATAAAGGGTTGCTTTTAAGTTTCAGTGGGCAGAGTGTATAATCCTTAGCAGGCTGCCCGACACACAGCAGTCACCCGCCATTGGCACTTGTCTGTAGTGTCACTGCCATTGCGGCTGCTGCCAGAGTCAGGGTGGGAACTCGGGGATGTGGTACTTAGAGGGAGATGGCTTGTATAGATCTGTTGGGCCTCATAGATGGCAGCTTTGGGACGCAATGGAAACCCTAGGAGAATTTTTCTAAGTAAATAAAGAACATGTTTTGAGTATGCTCCCCCGGGGTCATACACAGAATGGGTATGTGTGGAGTGTTCTCCCCACCTCAGAAAGGCTCCAAGGTGTGTGGATTTCCCACTGAAAACTCGGGACACGTGGTGGGGTGCTGCTTGAGCACAGCTGTGTTGAGTGACAGGAGCCGTACCTGAAGCATCGCAGGCACCCAGCACGTTTATGACACTGTTTTCCACCCAAGAGCCTTGTACTTGCTGGCGAAGTGAGCTGGGTTTAAGGTTTCTGATCTCAGCCACCTCACCTGCCCCAGAATGTGAGCGCTCAGCTTTATTTGATCTGTACGAGTGGACACATTGAGGGTCAAAAACAGTTTTAATTTAATCAGAGAGCAGCTGCCCATTAAATAAAAACTACTAGTTGCTTTATTAAATTTACCATAGTCACAGGGAAATTAATTAATTAATTAAGCTAATACACCCTCATTTCCAAGTGAGAAACCTGTGGCCTTTATGAGGAAGTCACTCACCCGTGTCAGCTGGGACCCCCTACCTCCTCTGCCTCCTTTGGGCTGGACAATGTCCTTGTCGGGGCGGATTGGGGTCACTGTGTGCGGGTGGCCACCTGCACCATGAGTAGCAATGGCCTGTCCCAGTTCGTGCGTGGGCCGAGGCCCGAGCTCCTGCTGCTCAGGCCTGACCTTTGGTGGAAGGCGATCCAGGCCCACTGAGTGAGTTTTGCTTTTCCTTCACCTGAGGTGTGCAGCAGCTGGAGATGTGCGGCTCGGTGAGCTTTTTCCAGCACCCCCCACACCCACCGGTCCCCAGAGAGACCGTATCCCTCCCACCCTCCCCCAGGGATGGGGACAGCAGCTTCTGAGACGACAGAGCAGTTTTGCCTGTGTTTGAACTTCACTGTGTGTACTTCGTACAGTGCGTACCTTGTACCTGACCTCTCTCCCTCAACATTGTGCTGGAGGGAGTCCCGCAGGGAATGGTTCATCTCTTTCCCAGGCTGCTTGTGGCTGCCATGTGCCACGTGGATCCACCCACCTCCGTCCATCAGCCACCACAGAAGGCCTCATGCTGCCAGATCATTGTGCTGTTTTCTAGTGAATCCCCTCTGTGTCGGGAAATCCCAGCCTACCCTCCCTTGGTGGGAGGCGGTTCACCGTAGTGAAAAAAGCATTTGTTGGAGGGCAGCCGGATCTTCTATTGAGTCTTCGTTCTGCCACCTGTGGCCCTGGGATAACAGGCCCTACTTCCCAGGGTTGTCATGAGATTCATTTTGAGATGTTGATAAAGCACTTAGCATCCAGGGCCTGGTGTGTGATGGGAGCGCAAATAATATTGGTTCTTTGCCTTTTGATCGTGTTAAACATGGTCATCTTCTGTAAGCTCCGGTGGCCTTCCTGGTAATGTAGGGTTACCGGTCCCACAACAGAGCTGCGGAGGGGACTCAAGGGCCCTCTGTGGTGCCTGGCACCTCGACAGTGCTCCCCCGGCAGGCTTCGCCCCCGGCAGGCCTCTGGGGCTTGTGTCTTCTAAGACTCAGGGACTCTCACGTTGAATCCTGCTGGGCACTTCCCACCTCCACCTCCTCACATGGAGGCAGATACGAGTGGGACCCCTCTGGGGTCTTTAGAGCCTGGCAGAGACGAGACGCCTACATACAAACCTGAAGGTCCCCCATCAGAGCAAACCGTGGGTTCTGAGCCCTGTGTAGTAAACGGTCTCCCCGCCCCCCCACCCCAACTCTTGCCACAGCCCTGCGAGCGGAGGGCCCAGATGACGTCTAGGTTGGAGAGCTGAGGCTCAGGGAGGAAGGCGACTTCCCTGTGATTACAGGGCCAGAGAGTAGCTGAAATGCACAGCCCAGAGCTGTGCTCCCTCAGTAATCTGCGCCATCCGTGTGCTGAAGACCAGCAGAGAACCACGAGCCTGTGCTCTTTCTTTGTCCCTCCCTGCCTCTCCACCACATGGGGCTCACTGTCGGCCAGGGTTCTTAAGGGTATGCTAGAGAAAGAATGGGCACAACACAGTCCTGTTTGTGCTGCCTCATGCCTACGTGAAAGTGACAGGCATGGGACCCTTGGAGGATCTGTTTACTGACATTGTACATTGTACCCACAAAATCGGCTTTTCTTCTGCAACGACTTTTAGAGACTCATTCGTCAGCTTCAGGCCCCACCCAGAGAGCCTAAAGTCAATTCAGCAAGTAAAATAAATAATCACCCTGGAGTTCGGTAGTTTTAGTTCCCTGGGCAGAGGACAGGGGTGCAAAGCCAGCTTGGGGCTCTCTGGGGACCCACAGTCTCTGGGTTCAGTCAATCACTGGGTTATTGGGGCTTTTGCTACAGGAACTGACATCTGGAGGTGGTTTGGGGGGGTGGGAGGAGCTGTCTTAGTGGAGAAGAGCACTACCTCCTCGCAGCCCCCGTCGGTGGGCACGGTGGGTCCTTCCTCGCTGTGGTCACCGTTATCCGTGCAGGTTCCCGCTCTTCACAGAGCTTGGCTCGCACACTGTATGCTCTGCTTTCCTGGGGTTCTGGATGCCACGCCACAGGGCGTGATGGCCCAGGATGGTGTCTGTGCTGAGGTAGGAACTCCGAGTGAGGCTTCTTTGGCTAGTTGGACATCACAGAGTAATAACAGTAGAGTAAATAATAATATCTGTACTTTCTCTTAAAAGCTTGGGCACTTTGCGTTTTACCAGGCTGCCTCTCCCACATGCCCCTCCCCTGCCCTTCTCAAGGAAAGGTCCCCACTGATCAAACAGCTTCGGGTAGGGGGAATGAGGGCCACAGAAGGACCTTGTCTGGCTAAGGAAGTAAGTACTTCCTTACACTCTAAAGTGCTTATAAGTTGGCTTCTATCCCCAGGAGGTAGTTGGGCCGGCTACTGTTACACATGTTTATGCGGCCGGGGAGGCGGGGGCACGGGAGATTTAAAAAGGTGGCGCGTCTGCCAGAGCCTACCAGTGGAACTGAGATACAAGTTTCGGGCTTCCGGTTAGATACCAGTGTTTTTTCTACAACTCTGCCCCAGGAGGTCGGGGAAGAAGGCCAGCTGGGGTGTCCTCACTTTGGGGATCACAGGGACTTGGGCTGGGCAGCGGGCGCGGCACATGGCACATTACCGTCGCTCACAAGGTGGCCGGAGACTCGGGCTTCTGTGCCCTGGGTCCGCATCATTTCGACCCCTGCATCACTGGCATCAGCTCCAGAAAGCGCTTCCCTAGACTTGCTCTGGTGCTGTCTTTAGTGGGAACACACCAATACCTGGGTAAAGCCAGTTACCAGGCGGGGGGAGGAATGTTCACAGGCTGCACTTGGACACCCAGCCAAGCTCGGCTTTCCTCGTGCCACAGCGTATTCTCAGCAGATGCCAGTTCACAGCTCAGTAGCCTGATAAATGCAACAGCTTCTACATGCTTCTGTGTGAGCCTGCTTCTGACCCACCGTGTAACCTTAAACACGGACCTCTCTGTGGACCATCCGGGGAAGGAGGGCTGCAGACCTGAGCAGATCTCTGTAAGTCCTGGCGGTTTTGTGCACCGTGTCGGGCAGGAGTGAGTTCTCGTTCACCGCTGAGGGAACATCATGTCACTGTGACCGTTGCTGGGAGCGGGCAGAGCCCTGTGCAGAAACCGGAGCAGTGGGATGCCCTCTTCACCCCTTGAAGGGCCCCCAGCACACCCGGGAGACAGGGCCCCTCGGCATCTAGGGTCCCTGAGCAAGTCAGTGCTTGGTTATCATGGAAAAGAGAAGATACAGACGAGCAAACAAAAGTGGACTGTAACCCTACAACCCAGAGATGAGTGCTGTTGACACTTACGTACATCATTCCAGACATTTTTGGGTTCGTATGTGAGTGAACAGCTATTCCTTGGAAATAGTCTGCACATCTGTTCGTAACCCTTTCTCACTTAACGCCAGGCTATGGATGTCTTTCCATGCCAAGATAGTCAGATCTTCACATCCTCTGAGTGGCCAGAATAGCACGTCGGGTGCCCTGTGAAGATGCGCCATGATGTCACCAGTCTTTTGCTTTTAAATGTAAAGGCATGTAAAGGCTGTCCCCATTTTTCCCTGTTGTATTCATGTAGTGGAAGGCCTCCTTGTACAGTTACGTACTTGTAAGTGTGCTTTGTGTCTTACAGTGCATCCTTGCACACTTGTCCAGTTGCTTCTTGGCCATATTTCTGCATCAAACAGTATATACATTTTTAAAGCTTTGATCTTTTTTGCCAAAATGACTCCCAGAATGAGTGCACGAGCTGATACTCTCCCTGGCACGTGTGACAGTCACCCTCTGCCCCAGCCTTCCTCAGTACTGGGCATTCACACTCTTGCTAACCCTAGGAAGCACAGGCAAGAGAAGACGGATCCTTTCAGTTTGTGCCTTCGTGTGCTAGTATGGGTGAGCTTTTCTTGAATGTTAGTTGGCAGTTTCATTTTTCTGTTATTTGCAGCAATGGCTGCAGTAGATGCAGGACAGCGTGGCCAAGTGTGAGCTTCCTGCATCTTTAGTCACACCTGCGTGACTTCCCACTCCCAAAGGGTGTGCGTCCTCGAAGGACAGCGGGATCTTCCGTTTGCTTGGGCAGATGAGTGGAGGCAGTCTGGCGTCATGTGGTGGGAATCAGGCATGGGCTAGATCATAAATGCACCTTCCCCAGCAGCCCCTGTGAAGTCGCACCTGCGTCGGCTGTTTCAGGCATCGTTACTGTTCCAGCCGTAGAAGAAAATCCTCACTTGCACTGTCTTTCGTTCCCTGGACCTCTCCTTCCACTGGAGGAACTTGTTCAAGTTCAGTATCTAGAGTCATGTTGGTAGGTTGCAGGGAGATTCCTTGGCTGCTCCTTCAGCTGGCTTCTTGGAGGAAAGGGAGGTCTGAGTTAGAAGACCTAGATTCTGCCAGAAGCTCAGCTGGCAGGTGGGGCGGCTTCCCGGTTAGCACAGGCCCCTCTCACCCTTGCCCCCCTCTTCAAGGGCATGTCTGGCCAGGGTATTTCCCTGCTGCCTGCTGGCCCTGGCACCCACCCTCCTACTGTCCTCTGCTTTAAAAATGGACAGAAACCAGAGGGGCGGGGTTCCGAGGCTCTGGGGTTTGAGGAGGCTGGAAATATTACCATTTTAAATTATCTCAGGAATATTTTTTAAAAGAAGAAAGGATACCAAGGGACGCCTGGGAGGCTCAGTCAGTTAAGCGTCTGACTCTTGATTTCAGTTCAGGACATGATCTTGGGGTTGTGAGATAGAGCCCTGCGTCCAGCTCCGCACTCAGTGGGGAGTCTGCTCCAGGTTCTCTCTCCCTCTGCCCTTTCCCCCTACTCACACATGTGCGCTCTCTCTCTCATATAAATAAATAAATCTTTAAAAAAAAAAAAGGAGAAAGGATACCAAAAATGACAAGAAGGGCACACAGAGAGCCTTCTGATGAGCTTGTGGTCTTTTCAAACAATATGCGACCAGTAGAATAAGGGCACATAGCCAAGGACAAATCTAGAAAGGGCAGACATCACAGCTTAATGCCAAGTTTTTTCAAATATTGCTCCTTCCCTGGGGGTATTTCTTTTCATCTTTACTTCTCCCATCCCTGCCCTCCCTACCCTGCCCATCCAGCTCTGCCCTCCCTACCCTGCACTACCTACCCTGCCCATCTAGCCCTGCCCTCCCCAGCCCACCCTACCCTGCCCTCCCCAGCCCTGCCCATCCAGCCCTGTCTTCCCCAGCTCTGCCCTCCCCAGCTGTGCTCTCCCTACCCTGCCCTCTCCAGCCCTGCTCATCCAGCCCTCCCCTCCCCAGCCCTGCCCTCCCTACTGTGCCCATCCAGTCCTGCCCATCCACCTCAGCCCTCCGCTCAGAAGCCCTCCTCCACCTTCTTAGCTCCCTCCTCTGGCCTGTCTTTATTCATTCCTCCTTCTTTGTGCATCCTTGTGTACTTACCTTTTCTCTCTCACTGAAACTTCCGTGCACCACCCCGCTCCCCAGTCTGCGCCTCTCATGCCCCTTTCCACGCTCCCGGCGCTTCCCTGTCCACGTGGCCTTTGCCGACGTAATGCTCAAGCCTGGCTGCCGTGAGAGGCAGGGTCATGTCTGTCATGTCCCCAAGGCAGCCCAGCGCCTTTGCGGTGCTTCCGCATTCACCGCACCCAGAACCAGCTGTAGAGTGCTGAGTGCCTGAACGCACGCCCCAGAGAGCAGGGGTCGCCCCTTCCTGTCTCTGTGCTCACAGCCAGGAGCCCAGTGCCCTCCCTGCTGGGAATGATACAGGTGTGGGAGCCAGCTGCTTGATCTCCCCATGCGCAGGCTTCTGAACCGTAAAGACGGAAGGCTACTCATCCCATCGTGCCTCGTGGGATGTCCTGAGGATTAGCTGTGCTCATCCCTGTACAGTGCCCAGAGCAGTTCCTGACACACAGTACATGCCTGATAAACATACACTCTTTTAAAACCCACTGTGATCTTTTCAGGGGGGCTGGGCTGGGGACGCGTACGGGAGTTACCAGCCTCTGCAGTCCTCAGCCCCGGAGGACTTTACTCTTCAAGTTGTCCTGTTGACTGGTGGTGGTGGTTTAAGTCTTCCTCTCTTTCAAGCTCTCGCCCGTTACTTCTCACCGTTGATTAGATCCCTGGCCGTGGTGCTCCTTTTCTCCTATTTGTTAGGGAAAGAAATGTAGCCTCTCCCTGAGAAAACCACAGGTGCAGGTAAATTACTCCCACGCTGAGCTATGTGTTTATATTTACTTATATTTAGAAATGAGGTTAGGGACGCCTGCGTGGCTCAGTCAGTTAAGCATCTGCCTTCAGCATAGGTCATGATCCCAGAGTCCTGGAATCAAGTGCCGCATCAGGCTTCCTGCTCAGAGGGGAGTTGGCTTCTCCCTCTGCCTGCCACTCCCCCTGCTTGTGCTCTCTCTCACATTCTCTGACAAATAAATAAATAAAATCTTTAAAAAAAAAAAAAAAGGTTAAAGATGGGGAGGATCTTAGAGATATTTCGTTTATGTTTTTCCCCAGAACTCCGTTTTGACTGTGGAGCTGTTTCTGTGTCTGAAGGGAGGGACGTGGGGGAGTCCCCAGCTCTAGAGAGCACAGACCTCGGTGGGTCATGCTGCAGCCCAGTCTCGTACCTGCTGCGACGCCACTGCCCCCTGCTTGGGTGGCTGCAGCTAGCACCCCAGCCCTGCACATGCACCCTGCCTACCCTAGGTCACCACTGCCCTCTAGGACTCCTGTGGAGTGGGAGGGGCACCCAGCAGGAGCTCAGGAAGTGGGAGGGGCTGTGTCAGCCTTCTGATGTGGCCCTCAGTGGTGTGCAAGGAACACAGTCCCCAGGTCCTCTTCCTCTGGACTGGGACTCAGGAGGCCTGGCTCTGGTCCTGGTTCTCCCATTCACTCACTGTGGGACCTCAGTCAGGCCCAGTGACCTCTGTGGGCCTCCACTCCCTCAGCTGGAGCATGGAGTGTCAGTTGTCCCCCGAGGTCTCTTACGAAGCTAGTGCCCAGTCACAGCCCTTTCTGTGTGGTGCTGGGTGAGCTGCCGTCTGCTCGGGGACTAAGAGGCCATGGTGTTGGGGAAGTCAGCAGACCCAGATGCTGGGCCTGGCATGACACTTAACCGACAGGCGCCCTGAGCCAGTCACTTCCTTTCTCTGGGCCTCCATCTCTTCATCTGTAAGGTGGGTGGCACGTGTGCTTCCCAGCATGGGAGTGCAGGGACGTCATGGGTGTGGACAGTTTCTGAGGCCTTTTGCACAGCACAGGTGGGAAGGTCTGTGTCGGTGATCCGCTTGGCCAAGTCCTACTGACTAAGGAAGATGCCTCTCCTGCTTCAGCGTCTGAGTTCTGGGAAAACTCAACCCTCCAGGAGTTCGCTTGAGCCCGTGGGAGAGCCTGGCCTGGACATTAGGAGTCCAGTTCTTGGCCCAGTCAGCCGCTGCCTTCCGCGTGACTTCAGGCAGGCTCTAGCCCCCGTGTAGTCTAGAGCTGAGTGGCAGGGCTGGACTAGACAAGTAGTTCTCATCAGGGACAGCTGAGTCACAGGGACATGGTGAACAGGGGGCGAGGAGTGCTGGATGTCTTGCAGTGTGCACGGCAGGCCTCCACGTGAGGAATAGTTTGCATGTCCCCCTGAGCACATGGAGGTAAAAAACTTAATTTTCTGACCCAGAACTTAGCTCTGTTTCAAGAAAAGTACTCCTTTTTCCTTTAAGCAGGTTTAATGTGTGCTGAATTTTCTAGAAATGCAACTACCACATACTTCAAAGGAAAATTGTGCTTTAGTTTGTTGGTAACTTTACCAAGAATTGTTTTCTGTTTTGGAAGCACTGTCACCTGTGAGACTGTTTGTCATCCACGCGGCTCCCCTTGGTCATGGTGAGTCTGGGGGCAGGTACAAGCATCGGGCAACCGCGTCTCCTAGCGTAGCCAGGCCTGCGCACTTACGTCCTGCCGTGTGCACTTTATTACGGGTCACTCCTCTGTCTCCTTTATAGTACACTGAAGGCATTATTTTTTTTCTAACTTATGTAGGTAGGTTGTATAACCAATGAATCTCACCGACGATAACACAAGGAACATTATAAAATGTTTGTAATAAAAAGAGGCTATTGAGTCTAGAAGGGTGGGCCAGAAGTTCTGTGAAGATCAGACTCATTCCTTCTTGATCACGGCTGGTGTCTCATATAATTGTCACGTGACAGAGCCAGGTAGATAGCACCATGGCTGTGCCCGTCTTACAGCGGAGGAAAACTGAGCCCCAGAGGGAGGAGGTGAGCCCTTGGCCGGGCAGTAAGAGAAGCTGGATTAGCTCACTTTCCTCTTCTCCTCCCCAAACAAGGAGATGTGGTGAAAACAACATGGCACAGTGGGAAGAACGTCCATTTTGGCACCAGGATCCCTTAGTTGAAGGAAGGCCACTCCTGTTACACTCCTGTGTGTCTCCTCTGCCCACAGTCCTTCACGTCTGACACCAGATGTGTGCGGTTTCCACACACCAGGCAGTCCCGAGTGCCACCTCAGTCCTGACACTGTCCACCAGGAGGTGGCGTCAGACCCCGCAGGTTAAGACTGTCCCACAAGCCTGCCCCACCATCCACTTCAGACACCAGTCAAGCCCAGGTTGTCACCTGTGTATCTGGCCAACAGGCTGTAAATCGGAGGTTCCCACAACCCCCTGGGGTTTGAGTAGTTTGCGAGAATGGCTCATAGGACTCAGGAAAACATTTTACTCACAAGATCACTGGTTTATTATAAAGTATATAACTCAGGAAGAACCCGATGGATGAGATGCCAAGGGCGAGGTGTGGGGAAGAGGGAAGGAGCCTCCATGCCCTCTGGGTGTGCTCTCCCCACACTTGGGCTCAGATTTCTACTCTACTGCTTACAGCAAGTCAGTCCATCTGTAAAGTGGATATAATAACACCCCTGATTGTGGGAGGATTACCGGACACAGTTCCTGTGTCAGACACTCACAGGTGTCCAGTAAATACAGCTGGTTTCCTTCCAGCTGCTCGCAGCCTAATTTCACCTTTTGTCCCCAGGTCCAGTATTCTTCTGTTAGACTACTGGAGGTTCTCTCAGAATTTACCACAATCACCGTATGTTCATCTCCCACTGTTCCAGAACAGTAGGGCCCTAGCGACACTTAAAGCAAGACCCCAGGTTGCTGGGATCCAGCCACCTCATAGAGGGAATTTTTGAGAAAAGCCTCCCCTCGAAGCCACTGCTGGTGTGGAAGACAGATAATTGAGGCCCAGGTGGGCCGATGAGTGGGAACCGGGAGAGAGCCTTGGGCATCGTGAAACAGAGTATACATTCTGCAGCTGACAGAACTGAAGCCCAGAGAGGGAAGGACTTGCAGGTCACACAGAAAGTCAGGAGCAGAGCTGGGGCTGCTCCCAAGGTCTCTCCTCCTAGCCCCAGAGACACAGGTTTGATACACCTGTTCCTTCCTAAAAAAGGGTTTTCTCTGGGACTTAGGACCAGGGGTTCTTTCAGAAGAGACCTGAGGAACATGAAGTCAGTGCTCAGGAGGGCTTGAGATAATAGCTTCGTTTGTCCACTATTTCCCTTTTGGTTCTGAGGCCGATGAGTCAGACATTCCCGGTGGTAGGGCAGCCTGCCCTAGCTGGCAGGTGCTTCCCTGTTCTAGCCTCAAGGAGCCCAGGGCCTCACCTTTCCTACTGTCAACTCAGCACAGAGTGGGGAGACCCCAGACCAAAACAGAGGGTTCACTTCTCAAACTCCCACTAAGACCCCAAGAAACTTTCAAAATCAGAAGATCCAGCAACCTCCAACTCATGCCAAAGTCATAGTAGGTCACCGGGAATGACGGGCAGTGGGGGCAGTTGGGGGAGGGCTGGACAAACTTCATGTTGTGACTGAGCCAGAATGTGTCAGGAAGGGTAGAAAAGAAAGCCCCACAATAGTTATGAGGCCTTACACACAGATTGCCGGGGTCTGGGGCCCATGAACACTTCTGGTAGGCAGCCGTTGTCCCAGAGCTGGAGGAAGGAGCCTCTTCCCCAGGGGGTATACGGGTCCCAGCAGCCGGACTTCCATAGCAGTACCGGCTGCCTGGGACAGCGGCTGTCCGGCCAACGGTCACGTGAAGCCGCATCGCGGGGTCGAAGTCAGGCGCAGCGGGACAGCTGCAGGTAGACTGTCTGGCCTCGGGCAGCACGTCCCTCAGAGCCTCAGTGTCTTCATCTGTAGAATGAGCTGGTGACACCTATCTCAGTGAGATCCAGGGTGTCCCCAAAGTGCAGTGCTGACGGCAGGAGCTGAAGGCTGGCTGTCTAGAAATGAGGAGTTCACGCCTCATGTATCCAACTCAGTGGTAGAGGGCAGGTTTCCTTTACAGGCCTGAGGTGCAGACTGGACCCAGGAATGCCCCAGAATGTTAAAGCCTTGTGTTGGAGGGCTGGGCAGGGGCTGGAACAGAGCAGGAGAGTGTGGAAGGCAACTTTGTTTATAGTTTCTGGGTGGAATGCAGTGAGTCTCAAACTGTTATTTTGAGGAGTTCCAGGGGTCCAGCTAGGTGTGCCAGGGAACTCACCCTGCTGCAGCTGGAAGTGTTCTACTTTACCTATGTTATCCATTTGGGTTCTGAAAACAAAAGAAAAAGAAGAAAAACCTGGTAGCTTAGTGGAAATCCACATGGAGTGAATTAAAACACATGACGAAGGATGTATTTTCATTGGCCTCAAGGAATGTAATGGAATAGCCTTTCCTCTCTTGGTTTGCTTGTAACATCATCGGTACATTCCGAGATCTGACTGTCCTGGTGCTGGACGAGCAGTGTTCTCCTGGTTTTCCCGACGTCCCGTGTCCTTAGCCGATCCCTAGAGCAGCAACGACACACGTGGGAAGGAGGCCCAGTCAGGGACTTCTTTTTTTTTTTTTTTTTTTTTTAAGATTTTATTTATTCGTTTGACAGAGACAGAGACAGCCAGCGAGAGAGGGAACACAAGCAGGGGGGTGGGAGAGGAAGAAGCAGGCTCCCAGCGGAAGAGCCTGATGTGGGGCTCGATCCCATAACGCCGGGATCACACCCTGAGCCGAAGGCAGACGCTTAACCGCTGTGCCACCCAGGCGCCCCGCAGCCAGGGACTTCTAGACACCCCTTCTTCTGGAGACGGGGCCAGCTCCATTTCTCCACATTGTTCCTCCTCATGGCTTCTTAGACTTGGGGCTGAATTTCACTTCTCGTAAACATTTCTGTGGAAAAATGACCTTTTTCCCTTAAGAAAAACACTGGGCTGTCTTCGTCTCCCGCCTGCTGAGGCCGTTGGCACTCTCTGCCTCACCTCTGACACAGCAGGGCCCCACCTGGATGACGAACTTCCTTCCGAGTCCTACCCCCTCCCTCCTGACTTCCCTCTGGTGGCCAGTTCCTGCGGAGCGTCTGTGCTCGAGATTCACAGATGGCCGCACATCCATGCCGCACGCTTTCAGGCCCTGCTCCTCCTGTCGGAACGTTCCCCCTCGATGAAGCCTTTCCAGCCACTGTGGCGGCCTCATCCGCCCCTACACCCATGCTTTCCTTCTGCCTCCATCACCAAGGTTCACACCCCTTGGCATTGTCCCATGGGAATCCAGTCGGGTTGGGTGTCATTAAGTGTTCTGTTTGTCTCCGGACCCTCAGAAACCAGCACACTGTCTAACTTAGGCGCTCTTGCTGTATGCATACCGGGTTGAGTGAACAGATCAAGACCCAGGGGCTTGCCATGCATTGGCACTCAGCACAGGCCCCCAGTCCCATGCTCCATTGCGCCAGACAGCTTACACCGACGAAGGTGTGCACCATGCCCCACCCCAACAAACCCTCTCATCCCGTATGCTCGCTGTGTGTCCCCTGAAGGCTCGTAGCAGGACCCCAACTGGTCAGCCTCTCTTCCCTTCTTCAACCTGCCCTTCCTGCTGGTGCTGCCAGCATGACCTTTCTGCAGAACGGGGGTCAGGTCGGCAAGCCCTGCTTACGTTCTCCCCATCCCTTATGCGTGAGTTGCACCAACCATGCTATGCTGTCCCCTCTCGGTGCTGCAGTACTTGTGGGTCCTTGCCTGTGTGCGTGCTGCCGGCCCACCCCCCACCCCGTGCTGGGGGAGCCTCCCGGTGCCCCCGTGCACCTCAGGGCTTGCTCCGTGGCTCCCAGCACGTCGTCATCGTCCCACTTGGGCTAGACTGTGAGCCCCTCGAGGGCAGGCATCTTGCTCCTCACCTGTCCAGTGCCCTGGAGTGGGGGAGCTCGCCGCTCCGTTCCCGTGTCTGTGTTGTGTGCCTCACGTAGCCTGGCACTTCTGCCATCATCACGCCATCATCTGCAGACCAGGACAGCATTCCTGAACCAGCATCGCTCGCAAGCCTGTGAAACTGGGCGCAAGGTGAGGGGTGCTATCTGTGATTGAGGGACATGGCAAATAGAATTGTCTCACACAGAAATCGCACCCGTCACCTTGGCCCGCCTACCACCATCTCTGAACAAAGGAGCGCACCTTCCTTGGCCAGCAGCCTTGTGTTCGAGGACCTACGGGGTTTGCGGCCCTGAGGTGTGTGCATGTCGGACGTGGAGTCAGGTGGATCGGGGTTCAAACACTGCTTATGCCACGGGTGTGCCCTGGGGCAAGCCACGGTGCTTTTCTGAGACCGTTTCTCCCTCTGTACGACAGGCTCATCCTACCTACCTCACAGGGTTGTTGTGAGGGTAACGGGACATGGCGTTCCTGAAAGTGCTTTGTCACCTGGAAATTACTGTAACAATTTGAAGTTACCCTTTTTTCATATGTACGAAGTTAGCTAACAATATCAACTGCAGTGATGCTGACCGCCCTGCTTTGGAACACAGAGGCCGGGCTCAGGACTGGGATGGTCAAGAGTGCGGGGGGGGGGGGGGTGTCTTGAACCCGGCTGTGGCGCTGGGACTGGGGGGGGCGAGTAGCCGAGGATGAGGATGGGACACAAGCAGGTCTCTGTGGTTTGGGACTTCAAATCGAGGCTTTGGGAAAAAGCTCTGCCTGACCTTGGGGTCTCCCTCTGCCGCTGACAACACTTTGTATCCTTCCTGGGGGCCCCTGATCTCCGAACATCCCACCATTGTCTTCCTCTAAAGAGCTGCTGGCTGGTTTGCACTTCACTTCCTGGAGAAGAAAGACCCCCTCCTACCAGCCCCAGGATGTTCTCCCTACCACTAGCGGGCAGATTTTTGGGGGGCTTTTGGTTTTCCGTGGCTGTGGCCTACACACCAGGGCCCAGTCGGGCCTTGGGATGCTGCATGGTCTGCCTCGCCGGTTCCTGCCCTTACGCCTGGGGTTGGGGCATGGTGATTGGCAGAAGTGACACAGACCGGGGGCAGATGACAGGGTGGCAGGCCCGCACCGCTGGCCCGGCACACGGAGCAGCCGGGCACCCTTGAGCAAGTCACCGTGCCACATACGGCCCCAGTTTCTTTATCTTTACCACTTACGCGTAGCTGCCTACCATGTTGTGGTGAGACCCAGTGACACAGTAGAGGGGAATGTGATTCGTCCGCTGTAAAGTACCGTGAGAGTACGAGCAGCGTGTCATTGTGCCTGGAGCACCCGGTCCCAGAACGCGGTCCTAGAACCTTGCCCCTCAGCAGTGGCAGGGTCATTACCCTGGTGTGGAGAAGCGGTGACGTGCCCCAGGGGCTCACCCACCCGCTCCTCGAGGAGAGGACGTGCCCCGTTTTCCCACGTGCCGTCATGCCCGCTCATCCCGCTGGGTCTTCACAGCATCCTCTGGGGCTGGCAGGGAGACGTTAGGATTGTTGTCCCCACTTTAAAGATGAGGAAATGAAGGCTCAGAGGAGTAAGTGAGTTGCCCAAGGCCACACTGGGGAGAGACATAGCCCCAGCCTCCTAACTGCCAGTTCAGGTCTCTCCCGTCGCACGGGTTGCCTCTCAGAAGACACGCTCATCAGCTGGTGGCCTCCGTGCTTTCTACGTGGCTCATCGGTGGATGGTTACAGGCACTCAGCCTGGCCCGTCTCTGTGGCCATACGCCTGTGTCTTCTGAAGGAAGTCAGTTCATTAGCACCCCTGTTCTGTTTCCTCACCTAGCATCTATTTCTTTCCTAAAGAATGATCGTTTCACAGGTCAGCTTTCTGCCAAGTTTAGCTCATACAGGATAGGAGCCAGCTCATATCTCTTAGCAAGTAACCATTGCAAGGACTCAGGAACCCAGGTGCTGAGCTTGAAGTACGACTTGCAGTTTCTGGAGTGGCCCAGGCATGAGCATCTGAGGCCCTGCCCCCACCGGTGGTGCTGCCGCCTTCATTCAGCCATTGATTCACTCAGCAAACAACTGGGTTTTCACAGCGGACACCTGCTTGATTTGCCTGCCTCTCCGCTCAGCCCATGATAGTCTGTTCTTCACGTGCAAGCAGATTGCTCTTTTCAAGTGTAGTCTAGCTCAGGTCAGGTCAGCCTTTGCTCAAGACTCCCCAGAGACTTCTAGTCTTACTCAGAATCCAACCCAAATCCTTAGCAAGGCCCACATAGACTAAGCCCTGGCGCCTTCCGAGCCCACCTCCCCCCCACTCTGTTTCACCCTCTGACTTCCAGTCTCTTTGCCTCCTTGTTGCTTCCCTGTGCACACCACACATGCTCCTGACACAGGGTCTTACACCTGATATCCCTTTGGCCTAGAATGTTCCTCCCTGAAATAGCCTATGGCTCCTTCACCTCTGCTCATATGTCACCTAATCATCACCTGCAATTCAGTTCTCGTCCCTGCTGTGTTCTCGTGACATGTATGTGTTTGTCATGTAACTTCCAGGGGAGCAGTTTATATGCCTCACGTGGCGATGCTTGCGTGATGAATGAATGCACAGACATTTACGGAGCACCCGTTCTGGGCGGTGCCCAGCACACGAAGATGAGTAAGCAGGTTCCGGGGTTCCTGGGGCTCAGGGGGAGAAGGGAGGCTTGACAGCACAGCGTGGCAGTTGCTATGGCAGAGGGCAGGCAGGGCCTGTGGTAGAAGAGGGAGGAGGCCTGGCACGTGGGCTAAGGTGGGGGATGGGACGGGGCCGGCAGGCAAGCCTGATCTGAGTCTTCAAGTGTGGGGAGAAGTTTGCCAGTGAGAGAAGAGAGAAGCAGTTCCGAAGGGAGGCAGCTACGTGAGCAAAGCACAGAGACTTGCCAGAGCCTGGCGCCCTTCACAGGAGCACTGCCCGTCCCAGGCGCTGTGGGAGACGAGAACGCAGACTAGGCCAGACCAGGTCCTGAAGGACAGCCTCTGAGTATAACATTCTAAGGTGGAACACTCGCCCCGGAGCTGTGAGGAAGGAGTCTCCAGGCTCAGGCCTTCACAGCCTCCTCTCCCTGCCAAACAGATGTTCAGAGGTGAAGAATCACAGCCCGGCTTTCTTTGCCGGGGCACCATGGCTCTGAGCAGGGGCCCAGCAGATTCGCAGTTGGCTTGCAGCTTCTGCTCGCAGAGGCCTGGGAGCTTCAGGCTCCGCCTGCCCCGCTTCTGAGCAGCTCTGTCTTCTTCCCAGTGGAGTCCGTGAGGTCTGCTCTGGAGGCTGGCCTCGGTAAGCACAGTGCAGACAGCACCCCTGCGTGGCACCCAGGTTTAGCGTGATACAGGCCCTGTTTGCACTGGCAGAAAGGTGTAGCTGAAAGACTCCTGGCTTGAGCCAGCTCTACCACCGATTTAGATGGGTGATTCATGCCTCTGAAACTCCATTTTCTGATCTTTTACATGGGGCGATAATAACAGCTTGTCGCATTGTTTTGAGAATTCAACACGGTGATGCGGAAGCATAAATATAGGGTGTTGCTCTTATTCAAGGGGCTCGAAGTCCAGCAGGGGCACAGACCAGCACCTGCACGGCTCTAATAAAAGGCAGCCTGGGCGCCAGGCCGGGCAGGGCTCACAGGAAGAGCGTTCCCTGTGAACATGTCACGAGGTGCCTCTCGCAAGCCCAGGGCAGGCCTCAGAGGATGGCAGGCTTGTGGGGCAGAAGTGGGGACATGCCGTGTCGCAAGCAGAGGGACCACCAGGGAGAGGCAGGAAAGACAGAAGCGTTTCAGGAAGATGCAGGTGACCCACTGAAGAGCAGCAGCTGCTCGGTGACAGGGCCCCTGGGGCTAGGCCAGAGTGCACGGGTGGGCCGGGAGCGCTGGCCCGGGCCCGCCCCTCCTGTGCTGGTTGTGGTGTGGCCCAAAGTCCCTCTGGACTTCTGCAGATTTTGTGTTCTACTCCGTGAGCTTATTTCCTGAGCTTGAATTATTTACCTTTCAGTAAACCTGATACTCCAGGTGGTCCATGTTCTCCATTCCTCCACATACCCCCAGAGTACCACCAAGCTGTTGGGGTGCCCACCCCCAGTGGGAAGGGCCTGCTGCAGGTGTAGGAGCCCATCTCAGCTTAGGAGCAGAGGGCAGAGAGTAGACCGGCCTCAGAAGCAGAGGGTAGAGTGACTGGCACAGGGGGACTGCTGGCCACCGGGTTTGACCCTGGGGACTCAGGCATAGCTGGAGATTAGCCAAGCCAGGCGCCACTAACGGAATGTTCTGACGTGATCTAGTCTAGAAATTACTTCCCTCTATTGCTTTCCTCCATCAGAGCACAAAATTGGGAATAAATACCTGTTGAAGAAACAAATATATTTCATCGAGTAGTTTGCAGAAGGCCTCATAGACCGCATCAGCCAAGCCCCGGGTTCGTTCTTTTTTTTTTTTTTTTTTTTTTTTTTGAGAGAGAGAGAGAGCGCAAGCTGGGGGAGGGACATAGGAGAAGCAGACTTCCCACTTAGCAGGGAGCCTGATGCGGAATTCGATCCTAGGACCCCAGAATCATGACCTGAGCCGAAGGCAGACACTTTACTGACCAAACCACCCAGGCGCCCCAAGACCCCAGGTTCATAGATGGAGAAACTAGTCCGGAAGGTTAGACTGCAGAGGCGGTGCTCAGATACAGCTAGCTACCTGTCTGCCCGTGTTTGGGAGCACACAGCCTTCTTCTCCCTTTTGCAAACACTGCTACAGAGACTTCATTACTGGCCTCGCGGGGCGCCCAGCGTCTGGAGGCAGAGCGGGCAGCTCAGCCAGGGTGAGCCCTGCTGGTGGGTGTGAGCCCTGCCCCGCTGGGAGGGCGTTCAGGGCTGCAGGGCCATGCAGGGAGCCTTCCTCAGGTGGAAGTCAGGAAGAGACTGAAGCTGAAACAGAATTAGCACGTGGGTCCGATGGCCCTGCAGCCTATGCTTGTGTGGCCTCGCCTTCCGTTCCTCCAGCTCCTTTTCCCTGACAGGCACTGCTTTTTAAGGAGAAGTGGACCATGGCTGGCGGGCAGGCCTTGAGCTGGCTTTCTGATTCAGCACCCAGGAGAGCCTGCCCCGACGGCCTCTCCTCCAGGCAGTTTCTATAGCGTCACCATCGCGGAGGTGGCAGCCTGGGATTGGAAGCTGCAGGACCCGGTTCTGGGTCTGACTCTGTCACTCACTGATTTGATGTAGGCAAGTTTTTGTTTTTGTTTTTGTTTTGGGGTGGTTTTTTTTTTGTTTTTTTAAAGATTTTATTTATTTATTCGACAGAGACAGCCAGCGAGAGAGGGAACACAAGCAGGGGGAGTGGGAGAGGAAGAAGCAGGCTCATAGTGGAGGAGCCTTATGTGGGGCTCGATCCCATAACGCCGGGATCACGCCCTGAGCCGAAGGCAGATGCCCAACCGCTGTGCCACCCAGGCGCCCCTGATGTAGGCAAGTTTTTAATGTCTAGGGCCATCCCTGGCCTGATGGGGTAATGATCACACCCCTCCTGGAATGTGTCATGAGAATTTCACAGACACTAAATGTCGCTCACGCGGGACTACCTACAACAGAAAGCGAACCGCACCGGCGGGCCGCACCGCGTCAGACTTGAGGCTGACACCCACACGTTATTGATCCGCACCCCAAGCCAGATGGTGCTTTTGTTATTTTTCCGGTAAGAAAACAGAGTTACGGTAACCCGTCCAAGGCCAAGAGTAAGGGACAGAGCCAGGGCTGCGTCTGGCTGTAAATGACTTCAAGTCCAGGCGCCCAGAACAGTGCCTGGCATGTGGTGAGCACGTAGTACACAGTGGGGCCACTGTCAGCACTGTGATGCCACCTGTCTAGTTCAGCCCCGCGGACAGGAAGATACAGTTCCAAAGACAGACCGTGACTGGCTAGCCTCAGGTCTCAAAAACCCTTAGAAGGGATGTCAGTTGTTTGGGGAAGTATCGGGACAGGCAGGACCGCGTGAGCCCTGTGTCAAGGAAGAAATAGAGGGGGAGATGAGGTGCCAGCTTTCAGGCGACCCTCCCAGGTAGTGTCTGGGGAAGAGGGAAATGCCAGATTCCTTTGAAGTCCAGTGTTGTCCCTTACAAATGTGTGCATATGTTGCATATTTACATTTTAGGCCCAGGAAGAAAAGAGGGAACAGTCAGTATCCACCACAAGGGAAGATGGTAAGGAAAGTGGGGTCTGGCCCAAGTAAGTCACTGGCTGGAAAATAGGGAGCTGGAGAAGGCAGTTAGCGGCTGGGCCAGGCAAGTTAGAGCATAGGAGGCCCCAGGTCTGAGAGTGAGGATTTCCCGTGGGTGCTGGTAGGACCTGCTAGGGCCCTGGCTGGGGATCTGCATGGAAGAGCTATGCTTCCTGATGTTTCGTCTGCAAAAATGGCTCAAGAGAAGAAGTCTGAGGCCGAGAGACCCCCCAACTCGAGAGCATGAGGCTGGGGCCTAGACAGCCCAGGGAGGGCAGACCTGAAGGGCAGTTTTCCAGAGAGCCAGCATTTCCTGGAGACCAGTAGAAAGCACAGAGTGGAAAGCCAAGTCGGACTGGGGCTGTCCAGTTCCCACCGGGAGACTGTGCTGCGGGCTTTGGGCTGGCCATACAAACGTGCTCTGCACTTCCTGCCGGGCCATGTACTGGGTGCTCGGGTCCAAAAGGGAGAGGCATGGGAGTTGCTCTCGAGCTCACAGTTCAGTGGAGTAAACAGAGGAGAAACTCAGGTATTGGCAGTGGGTGCATTCCCTGGGGCATAATGGCACAGGACGCTACAGCAGAGCGGGTGGCAGAAGGAGGGGGAACGTTCCCCACACGGCCACCTGAGGAGCCAGGGAATGCTAACCTAACCTGGACTCTGTGGGTCCTGGGGGTTGCCAATCAGGGAAGTGCGGATAAGTCTTCCCTGCAGAAGGAACAGCCTCTGTGCCCACGGGTGTGATGACAGGAAGGGGTCCCAGGGCAGTGGCAGAGATGCATGCCTGCTGGCAGGTCCAAAGACGGAGCTCTTGCAGGCCTTGGAGCTGGTTGGGCTGAGAGAGAAACCAGGAGTGGCGGGGATCGGTTGGGGGGAAGCAAACATGATGGCAAGGAGGGGAAGCATGAGGAACAGCAGCCAGGACGCCGGGGGAACAAGGGGAGAGCAGGTGGCCCAGGCAGACCGTGCCCAGGCTTCTGCCTTTGGCCGCTCACCTGTTCCATTCTGGCTCTGTGCCCACCCTGCCCCATCCCATTGCCCACAGGGGACAAGAGGGGAGCCACGGCGGGGGGGGGGGGGTGTTCTTCTGGCAGACACCTGGTGTTACCAAGGCCTGTGAGTGCTGACCCCACAAGGGGTCTGGACACTTATCCACAGCCCCCAGAACTTGCTGGAATCAGGTAGGCAGGAGGGTTCTGATAGGTTAGCTGGGAAGCCTCATTAAAGATTGAGGCAGTGAAGCCCATTTGACGGCTGACTGGCGTATCAGTTTCCCACTGCATAAGCCGGACGGCTGAGGAAGGAGAGGTAAGTGGCCGGGATGCGAGAGGCGCCCTCCTGCACTGCGCCCGGGGGCCTGCCCGGAATGGTCAGCAGAGAGTGGACCTTCCACTGCTTCTGCTTCTGCCACTGCGACTGCACCGTGCTTTGCAGAGTGAGCTGTAGGTGACGGGGCCCCTCCTGCTCACAGGGTGGGAAGGGGGCCTCCTCCAGTCCTCACAGGGGACTCCTCACAGGCCTCTCCTCCCTGTTCCTCACGGGGGGCTCCTCCCTGCTCCTCCTCATGGACCCCCCCGCTCCGCGCGCCTCACGGGCCTCTCCTCCTGCTCCTGTCTGCTGGGGTGGTGGGCATGAGCTCTGGATCTTAGGACAAAGCACCCATTAGTGGCTGACCAGAGGGTAAGCGCTGTTTTGCACTGAGGACTTGCAGAAGGGTGGACCGAAGCAGCGGTGTGCGGACTGGGCTCTGGAGACGTGGGCTCCTGTCCCAGCAGTGCCGGTCACTCGAGGTGCGTATGGCCTTGGGTGCTTGCTCACCCTTTTGGAACCTCAGGCTCCACGCCTATAAGGAGGTCCGATAGGCCCCGCCCTGGATAGTTGAGCAGATTAATAACCAAAACCATGCAAAGGCACTTTGTCACGCACACTGTAAAGGTGTGACAGGTTTTTATTGTACTTCATTGTGTTTGAGATTCTTTTCAAGGTTTGTTATATGTCCTGAAGTGAGCTTATTAGGAAAGGGAGAGAAATTATTTCAGCAGGAAAATAAGTGGCCTGATACATAGCCTGAGGGGGTAAGGCAGGCTGGCGGGCAGTGTCCTGGCCTGGGAGCCAGGAGCCTAGGTCCCAGCCCCACTTTTCCCGTGAGCAAATCCTCCTTTTCTCCAAAGCTCCCGGGCCTTCTGTGCAAGGACACGGACAGGGAGGTGGGGCTGCTGCCACCACAGGCCTCCTGCTGCCATTGGCACGATGCAAAGGTCTGCCCTCTAGACTCCAGGTGGACACTTCATTGCCAGGACTGGTAGGTGCTTCTCCCTGTGTGGCCTAGGCCTTAGCTCCCTCTCTGAATCAGTCCCTGCATCCGCACTGGCTGCCCTTCCAGGACTACAGGTCATTCAGACACTGGCCTCTTTGATGCAGCTTTAGGCATTGGTCACCATGGGGTGACGGTTGAACCATCACTGGCAGGCTCAGGAATGAGGGTCTGTTACAAAAATCCAGTGGGTGACACAGCTGCCTCCAGTGATCTGACTAAAAGAAAACGAGCTGCCTCACATATCAGCCCACTGTGAGCCTCGGTTCATGAGGAAGGCCTAGGTAGGAAAGGCACTGGAAGATTCACCCAGGGTAACTTCAGGCAAGCAACTGAACCGTCATTAGAGCAGGAGGTGGCAGTCAGGATTGTCTACTGCCGAGCCACCTTGGCTTTGTAAGCGCGTAAGTGGGGAGACAGCTGCTTGTCCAACTAGAGCCCTGGGCTGGGAGACATTTGTCCTGGGCGCTGGTCCCAGCTCTGCCACCAATTCTTGTGTGGCCTTGGAGAAGCGACTCTGAAGGCTCAGGCCCAGATCACAGACTCCATTCCCACACGGACGCTAGCTTGCTCAGCAGTGGAGGCCTCGAAATGAGAGGGGAAGGAGTGCTAAGGCGTTGGTCTGGGAAGGCTGCCTCCATCTCAAAATGCCTCTCTTAAGTCAATGCAAAATGCAGGGGCCCTCGAGAGAGAGGGGAAGGAGCCAGCCAGCGAGATGCCAGAGGGGAGGAGGGGGCCTTGAGGGGCTTGGGACTCTGCCCAGCCCAGATTAGGTAGCTGTCGTTTGCTGGCCAGAAATGCCATCAAGCATCACTGAGCAGGTGCTGGGTCCTTTGTCCCTGGCACTCCTGGGATCTCAGGTTCCATCTTTCCAGGAGGCCCAGGGGATGCCTTTCCTATAGAGACTAACTCGAAACCTAGCCTGTCCCTTCTGTCCCAGAGGAGCTGGGGGGCCAGTGTCCCAGAGCCTCATGAATGTTAATGGACAGGCAGGAGGACAGCCTCTCTCAGAAGGAGGCGTCAGCAGTGCCTCGGCTTAGCTGCCCACCTCAGGCTGTATAATTTAAAGTGGGGTGTCTGGGCCAGGAGCTGTAAAGGCCTCCACCTGCCCTGCACCACTGGACTCATGGGGATAGAGTCACAGAGTCCCCACTCGTTCCCTCCGTGGGGACTCTCAACCATGTGTTTCTGTATTATAAGGTAACACATCCCATTTGTACATAATCTGGAAGTTCAAAAAGAGAGAAAGAATCCCACAATCTACAGATAACCACTATCCCCATTTTGGTGTATTTCCTTCTTTGTCCTTTTCAATTATAGAGATTTAGAACTAGATGGTCCTTCTCACTTAATGGTAAACTGAGGCCCAGTGAGGGGAGGGACTCCCCAGGCAGAACTCCAACAAGAAGTTGGGTCTCTTGGCCCCAAATTCACTCTGAAGGGGATTTGTATAAACTGGAGTCATGCAGAAGAGGCCGGCCAGGAGCGTGGAGGGACTGGAATATGTGAACGAGGGATAGTGGGAGGCCTGGGCTGTCTTCTCGGGGGTGGGGACTGGAGGGGGCATGAGCACTGTCCACTGTCCAGAGGCCTCTGGGCCCGCACTTGAAAGACTGCCTGTCCAGTCCCTGGGGAGCAGTGCTAGCGAGATTCCAGCCCATGAGGAGGAGGACTAGCAGTGAGGGCCCTGCAAGGAGCCTGTAAGCAGAACGTAATAATACTCAGTAGACTTGGGCTCTCTCTTCCCGCAGCCCATCTGCGGTCATTTCCGAGCACCACCTCTGCTGGCCACCTGCAGCGTCTCCCCCGCCGTCATAGCTCAAGGCTTTGAGGCACCGTCGCCGGCTTGGCCACTGACTGTTTCCAGCCGTGAGCTGAGAACTTTAAGAATGTGTCGCCTGCTGTAGTCTCAACATTTAGTTGGAGAGCTTCACACAGGCTGCCTGGGGCCTAATCGTTCGCTTATTCAACAAATATTGACTGAGTGTTGACCGTATGCCAAGAACTACAATGTGGTGCCGGGAGTACAGAGAACGAAAGTTGTGTCCCTGGAGAGTAAAAGTCAGACCGCTCTGTTTGCCTGGGTCCGTTTTGCTGTCTTTCCTGGTCCGTGCGGGCGGACACACGGTGCCCTAGTGGACAGAGAGCTTGGCACTCGCAGAGTCCCCACAGGGGGGCGCCCCCGACAACCAAGCGGGACCTGGGCCCAGCCTGTTACCCATGCGCCTCTCCGCTCTGCAGCGAGCCTGGGGGGACTGGCGCATTGCCCACATCTGGTTTGTTCTCCTGGAGAAGGTCATGCAAGCAGGTTTTCCTCTCTCAGCAGCTCTTCCCCACCCCTTTCTGTTAAACAAGGGTGGCTTTCTCCAAGATGATTGTACCTTGAGTTGAAATCCTCTGTCAAATCTTCACGTCCGGGACAGACTCTATAGAAGCCTTTAGAAACTACCAGTGCCAGGGATGCTCTCGTTCCACCTCGTAACAGCCCTGTGGTCATTAACACCCTGCTCATGGACCCCAAGTAGGCCGGGAGTCCCAGAGAGCGGTGCTGCCCCTCGGAGATGACCTCAGACCCCCTGGCCCCACTTTCTCCTTTGTTCTGGTGATACCACTGCCCCAGGCCGGTCACACTGACGCTCCCTTCAGTGCCTCGGCCTCTGTGGCGTGGGGGCCAGCCCCATCCCCTCCGGCCAGGCTCCCGAATCACCCCTCCCAGGTGGGCTCATGGCTGGAGTCTGGCCCAGCCTCAACCCCTCTAGCTTTGTTTTCTTCTCTGTCTTCTCCTACCTCATGACCCCTAAGGAGGAACAGTCTTCCTCTGGGTCACCCCCGTGTTCTGTAGGGGTAGCTGTTTGATGGCACTTAAGGCCATCTGGAAAGTGGGCTTCAGAGACAGCAGGAAGTCAGCTCCTTCCCCAAGAAGAATCACTGTCCAGGGGGACTTGGAGCAAATAGGCCCAGCAAGTGTCAGTGTGGGCCTCGCCCAGTGTCCCCTGCCCCTCACTCTGTTCAGACGGGAGCCTGCCAGGGCACAGGCCACCCTCTGCCAGGCCATGGGCTGGACCCACACACCAGTCGTGCCCAGGCACCCTGCTTCTCCCCACCTCACATTTCTCTTTCTCTCGTTCAGATGTCTGTAGTGCCAGTGCATTCTCTATTTTGACTTCGGCAAAACTTCTCTGAGGCAGGTGAGAGAGATGAGGGTTGTCCTTGTTGGAGCCCCAGACCAGCTCCCACACTCGGCAAGCTGTGATGCTGAGGCCCGCTCAGGAGCCCCTTGGCCTCAGCAAGTCCCCTCACCTCCCAGAGACACACCACCCCTTCTGTGGGGCTGTCATGGGACCAGGGCAGGCAGGCGGTGGAGGCTGGCAGAGAAGGCAGCGCTCTGTAAATGGGGAGTGCGGTGCCTTCCTAAAAGCACCAGCAGCCTGATTGGGGTCAAGGGCCGTTGGAGTGTGCAAGGACACAGGCAGGTCAATGATTAGCAAGAGATGTTGGACTCAGTGGAGAAGCCAACCAAAGAATTTGCCTTTTTTTTTTTAAGTAGGCTCCACGCCCAGCATGGAGCCCAACACGGGGTTCAAACTCATGACCCTGAGATCAAGACCTGAGCTAAGATCAAGAGTTGGACGCCTAACCGACTGAGCCCCCCAGGCACCCCAAGAATTAGCTTTGAATACTAATAAAAACAAATAGCTTTCAGGCCTTTATGGTTTCCAGAGTACTTTTTCATGTGAAGTGCCACTGTTGGCTTTAGGAGTCCTCTTTATATTCATTTTATAGATAGGGAGGCCCAGCTAACGGGTGTGGGGCAGAGCTCTGGCCAGGCCTTCTCCCTCCTGACTCAGGGCCCCCTCCCCCGCCTGCCTGCCCAAATCAGTACCTTGTGGGGACAAGGCAGTTAAATGTGATCTCCCCAAACGAGTGTCTGTCATACGTGTACAAAGAGGTCAGCGCACAGCTGGGCACAGAGCACGTAAGACACCGTGCCCTGTGACAAAGGCCGGGTCAAGCTGTCTCTCGGGCCTGGTTATGGCAGGGAATAGTTAGCCCGGGAACTATCCCTTGGTTGGCCTCCTCTCTGAACAAGCCTGAATTTGGGGATCGCTTGTGTTTCTGGGGTTTATCTCTTAAGTGATTTTTATTTTTTTTTTATTTTTTATTTTTTTTTAAAGATTTTATTTATTTATTTGACAGAGATAGAGTAGCCAGCGAGAGAGGGAACACAAGCAGGGGGAGTGGGAGAGGAAGAAGCAGGCTCCTAGCAGAGGAGCCTGATGTGGGGCTTGATCCCATAACGCCGGGATCACGCCCTGAGCCGAAGGCAGGTGCTTAACTGCTTTGCCACCCAGGTGCCCCAAGTGATTTTTATTTTTATCTGAGTGAGTTCAGCCCCGTCCATTCACCTGTGCTTCCCCCACCTGGGCAGGTGGTCACGAGTTCCCTCTAACCATCCCGGCTCGACTCAGCAGAATAGACCAGGGGTCCGGCGTGAGCCAGGCACTGTGCACGGGGGGGTAGTAAGAAGCGCGAGAGCTCATAGGGAAGAGAAGGCTGCGTTCAAACCTCTGTTGCATTAGTGAGAGAGTCGGGGTGTGACAGAGGCCCTTGCGTGTGGAGCAGCGAGGAGCGTGAGGATGTGGGAAGGCTTCCTGGAAGAGCGGACGACGGAGTCAGCCCTGCAGATGGTACCCCAGGTAGACTGAGTGCCGCACACACAAGGACAGAGAGGTGGGGAGCACAGCATGCGGTCAGACTTCTGGAGCAGATGCAAAAGGTCTGCTGTGGAGCGAGGGGCTGGAGTCCTCTTCTGTGGGGTGTGGACCCAACCCCCTGAGGGTCGGGCTTGGGTTTTCCACGGATCACGGAGGCTGTGATGACCGTGCAGAAGAGGGGCGTGAAACAAGGAGAGAGAGTGCAGGCAGAGGGTCCCGTTGGTGGCCCGAGGCACCCGTCGAGGAGAGAGATGCTGAGGCGGCCACGTGGGGACGGAGGGGCGGATCTCAGACCATGCCCCAGTAAGACTTGATAACCAGCTCGACGTGGGAGGCGGAGGCGGAGGGCCGGCTCCCCAGCTGCTTCCCACCTCCCCCTGGATCCTGAAGGCAGGGGCGCGGCTGACTGAGGCGACTCCGTGGCCGGGGACTCTGCCTGGCCTCCACGTGGGCTTCCCATTATACCACACACACAGGGACTCATCAGAAATAACTCGACACGGGACAGTGTTCCCACCCTGAGATTTCCCCCCAAAGGTGCTCCTGCGAGGGGGCTGTGCCAGGGCCTTCCCAAGGAACCCTAGACAGCACAGGAGAGATCCCCCTCCCTGCGCCTCCTCCCCGCCTCTGCCACTGGGCCATTGGGGCCAGTGTGGGGAATAGGCCAGGACTAAGGAGGCCAGGAGCCTCACGTCGGCTGCAGATACCTCCGAGTGACACTGCCAGGCCCCTGCCCCGGGTCCCGGGCCCCAGCTCCCACCTCCAAGACAGAAGGACCTTGCTTCCTAATAGCAAGGATCCTCATAGCTCAAAACAGACTCACATTTTCTTAATTTGAGAAGAATGGAAGGTCTTATGCAGCCAAGCATCGTCTCTCCTGCTCTGTAGTGTCTAAAATTCCAACCGTTTGGTTTTGAAGTATGCCTGCAGTGCAGGGGGCCAAAGCCTCCAGGGAGCACCCAGGCTTCTGTCGGATGTCCCCCACCCTCTGGAGGAGCAGGCTGGCTGAAGGTATGGGGAGGAAGTCCAGCCCAAGAGGCAGACTGAGGGACCCCAGTACAGGACCACCACAGACCGCTGTGTAGGCCGTTGGCTGCCATCGGGGGTCCTAACAAAGGGATGGGAAGTGGTCCCAGTGACCGAAGCCAGACCAGGCGGACAAACGTCTGAGCAGCATCACACGACCTCAGTGCTAGGGTGGGCCTGGCTAGGTTAGCGGTGGGCTCCAGTCCTCAGACGAGGTGCTAGACAGGGTCTCCGGGACGGGCTCAGCCCTGGAAGAAGGGCGACTCCAGATTCAGGCACGGTCTCCGCAGCCAACGCCAGGCGCTACAGTGAGGCAGAGCGGCTCAGTTTTCCAGAAGTCCAGCCGGTGGCAGAGCAGCTCAGGCCTGAGTCCCAGAATGGGGCGAGGAGGGGAGGCTGAGGTGTCTTGAGTCCCTCGTGCCTCAGTCAGGACAAGCAGGTGGAGGCACAGAGCCTCCGGGTGGGGGTCAGAGGACACCCGTCCAACCGCAGGTGCTGTCTGAGGGCTGTAGGCCCTTGTCCTGTGGCTCTTCTGGTGGCGTGCCAGCCTGCCCCCTTCATTCTTCACTCCTAAGCTGCTCTCAGTCGCCCACGGTGTGAGTGAATGGGAGAGAGTGGCCTTTTGTACTGTGAGTCTGGCTCTGCCACGCGCTGCTGTGCGGCCCGGAGCAAGTCATTTCCCCCTTCCAGCCCACCTCACCCATGACATGTCCTCTTGGTAGCTGGCAGGGTTGTGAGAACGAAAATGAAGTTAAATTAGAAAAGGGCCTGGGCTCTGCCGGTAGCAGGGTTCTCCTGCTTCTGCTCCTGCCCCTGCTTCCTGAGAACAAGGAGGACAGGGCACCAGGACCTGGACTTGCCAAGTAAGAGACAAAAGAGATCCCTGTCAAGGATTTGTTTTTTAATGTGTTTTAAATTTTCTAAGGTCTGTACCGAACATATATGTTACTTATAATCAGAAAAAAACAATTTTTATAAAAAAAGAGCAAAATGATATATGTTAAATTATTTCTTTTTAACAATGTGTTTGGAGATGGGGAGAGAAAGCTGACATTGCTGTCATGCCTGTCGTGCGCCGGCCGCCACGCCAGGTGTTTCCAGAAGTCACGTCTGTGGAAGTGTGCAGGCCGACCTTCTCTGCAGCCCATCATCTGAGCGCTGCGGAGGGTGGCAAGCAGGGCCGGGGGCAGGCAGGTCCACCCAGGGGAGCATTCTTCCTTGAGCGCTGGAGGGCCCTCTCCTCCCCCCAAGCAGCAGGCCCACTGCCTGCCATCTGGATCCCTCTTCCCCAGCGGAAACATTGACACGGGGGCCAGGAAGGCAGCAAGGCGTGGCTCCCTGAAGACTAGAGCCCATGCTGGGGGCCAGGACGGCAAAATCTGGAAGCTGCCAACCGTGGAAGCTCACTTTGGGCATGGAAAGATTCGACCCGTGTTGTGTCCCACCTGGTGGTGGGGACAGGGCCTTTGAGGACGGGTAGGTTTGAGACCTCCGTGGCAGAAAGCCCCCGTGGTCACGGGAGGTAGTGACTTCCGTTGCTGGGATCCGGCGGGAGGATGGGCCTGGGAGGCACGCAGGAGAATCCTGTGCTGGGCCGGAGGCCGCCCTAGAATCACATGATCCGTTTCAGCTTTGAGATTCTGTTGCTCTCTACCCCGCTGTGCCCCTGATCCAGGGGACGACCTGCTGATCCCTCAGCGGCTCCAAACACTTGTGGGAGAAGCCTCCTCCACATCGTGGGTTTTGTGGGGGGCTGAGCAGGCTACCACTTTGTCATGGGGAGGAGACAAGCCCCTTCCCCATGTAGTCAGGGAGGCATGAGACCAGCCTGCCCAGAGTCTCCGCCCTGTCCCTGTGACTCTGTGCAGTTCCCCAGTGACACGCAAGCTAGCAAAGAGAAGAACAATCAGCTCTTTCTCAGTTTGGGGCAGAAGCCTGCCTTTTCTTGTGAATGTGGCTCAGCACCAGCCCCTGTCTGAACACGGGGCGCTGGCAGCAGACCTGGGCTGCTCTGGGCCCTTGCCTCCCGGCCAGGGTGTGGCCCAGAAGGCTCCACAGTCGCTGGGTCAGTGACAGCCTCTGCCGCTTGTGCCTCACTGCGTCCCTCCCACCCACGGCTGCAGGCTCCTGGATGCGGGCAGGAAGGCCCCGCACCGTGGCGAGGAGCCCGGGCTGTGGCTGCACCAGACCGTGCGAATCCCTGGCTCTGACGCTTAACCCACCGTGAGGGTCATTCCTTTGCTCAAAGGGCAGGACAAAATGGATTTCCGGGGTTTGGTGATGCCGAGCGCTCTGGTGATTTTAGGTGAAACGGCTTTGTGGGATGTGGAGAGGACACAGCAAGCATAGTCCGAGAGGGAAGGAGAGAGGGCTCAGTGCCTGAAGGACTGTCTCTGAGCGGTGCGAGCAACGCGCTCTGGTTTGTGGGCTCTGAGAGAAGAGCCCCGAGACAGGGAGAGAGAGGTGATTGAGGGCACAGGATGGGGACAGTGTTGTACCTGTTGAGAGGTCACGGACAGCTCCTGTGGGCCAGGAGGGCAGAGACGGGAGAGTTCCAGGTTGGTTTGCCAGGGCCTTTCTTCTCCACTAACCACGGCGCTTCTGTGCTTCTCTGCCCCACAGGCCCCTCCACCCAGCGTCAGGTGCAGAATGGCCCCTCTCCTGAAGAGATGGACATCCAGAGAAGGTAATCCCCCACCCAGCAGGGCCAGTGGCACCCTTCGACTCCTGGAGACAGGCCTGACCAGAAGGAAGAGGGGGCGAGTTCATTGCAGCTTTGCCAGAGTGAGGAAGGGAATGTGTGGTGTCATGGAGACTGCCAGTCTGCAGCATCCTGGATGCTGTTCCCTCTTACTAACTCAGCCCTCACACATGGAGGTGGCTGTCATGGTGTGGAGGGGTTTGGTAACATGAGCAGGGCCGCGCTGCTGGAGATGGGCAGACAGACCCGGCCAGGGCTGTCTGTCTGAGGCCTGTGGCCTCGGCACCGTCCTGTGCTGCCTGCCCCTCACCCCCGTCCTGCCCCTCACTCACCGGATGCCTCGGGTGGGGACCACGGCCTCTCAGGAGGAGGTGAACCCCAGCCAACTCACCTCTGAGCTCAGCCGAAGGTGGACAAAGGCCGCGAAGGCCATTCAGGGGCCGCAGCTGCTCTTTGACGGCTGGGCCAGGGCCGTGTTGTTGTCCTCGTGTGCCAGCCTGTGGAGGGGGCAGCTCCCATGGGATGTGGGCGGTAGGGCAACACCCACCCCCGCTCCAGGGAGCTTCTAAAGCACTTAAACTGGGAGGAAGGGCCAGTGTCATTGTCCTGAAGTTACAGAAGAGTCACGGTGGCCAAGGAGGGAGCAGCCGCCCCAGGTCACGTTGCCAGGGAAGACAGGGCCAGGCAGTGCACCCAGCCTGCCATCGCCTTGGCAGGGGCTCTGCATCTCTGACAGGCTCTGAACTGGGCTCTGCGGGAGCTGTGTCCAGGACGTGGGCCTGGTGCAGGCCCTCCCCACCCAGGTTCTCGGAACAGGGGCCGAGCCAGGGGCCTGCAGCTAGGCCTGTGTGGAATCCTGGCCTGGGAGTTGAGGAGGCCCCGTCCCCGCTCCTCGGCTGGGTGGAAGGATCTCCGGGGCCCTCTTTCCTCTAGCCTCTCCCCCACTCTGAGGAGTAAAGGCCGTGGCTCCGTAACCTCTGGGCGCCTTCTGGCCCTGATGGGGTACTCTGTAACCCTGGGCAGATTCCTGCTCCAGGCCTCAGTTTCCCGTCGGAACGTAACAGTGGTATTTCTCACTGCGCTTACCTCAAAGAAATGAGGTAAAACTGGCAATGTGCTTCTGCACTGCCTGTGGGCAGGGGACAGTCCTTTTATCAAGCCCCATGGGTCTCTTGATCCCGTGGGCCTGCCTTCTGGCCTCTCAGGAATATAGCACGTTGCTGTCAGTGAAGGGCTCGTTTTACTCCTCACGCTAACCTTCCAGGGCTCCAGTTACTGGTACCGTTCCTCACACGAGCCAGGAGAATGGAAAGGACTTGCCCAAAGTAACGAGAAGTTAGAGGCGGAACCAGGACCAGCGGCCTATCTGCCCCAGCTCAGCTCTCTGCCAGGTCCTGGGGCTGCCTCCACCCTGAGAAGGGCATGAGTGAGCCCCACCAGACTCGGAAATGAACGTACAGAACAGATGGGTCCTAAACAGATCTCTCAGAACTGGTTAAACACCACTGTGCATTACCTTGACCCGCCACCCAACTCCAGCTTTCCCTCTGGAGCCGTCTGCAGTCTGCTGCCCGGGGGCCGGAGCGCCCCCTGGAGGCCCGGCTGTGGACTGCAGGAGTCAACACGGGCCACAGGGTGGGGCCCCTGCTCCCCCGCATCCCTGCTGGTCAGTCACCTCACACAGAGGAAGGCCCAGGGGAGAGAGGACTTACGCGGGGCGGAACACAACATACTGATTCTAAGCACAGGAACCTCGTATTCTCTCACAAACAGGGTCTTAAGTCCGCACCAGATTTTTACGGATTTCCAAGCGCCTTCATTTTGCTGAGGGCACCTAAGCATAGGAATCCTGCTGGGAAGGTTGGAGTTTGGTGTGATGTTTCAGCAGTTTGGATAGAGAAGCTGGTGCAAGCACTGCTGGGAGCTTTTCAAACACCTTTTGTGCCAGAAAGATCTTTTCCATTATTTTGTAGGGATCACAGATAGTCCTTCCGAGAGCCCCCTGAACACGTATTGTCACGCTTCCTCTGCGAAGAAGCTGAGGCCCAGGAAGGGCCGTGACTTGTCCATACTCACAAAGCCACGCTCCCAGAACAGGAGCCAGAAAACTCACTACCTTTCAGTGGTCTTTGCAGTGAACTCTGGGTCCCCCTGGAGGAGGCGCTGTATCACTGACCTTTCGTGAAGATGAAAGCAGCTGTATTGTTCCCTCTGTATTTACTGCCTCACGAAGCACTTATTGAGCCGCTGCTACATGCCAGGCGTGCTGCCCGCACCAGAGAAGCGCCAGCTCCCTGCCACTGCAGAGACCACTGCTTGCCTCCAGCGCGCTCTGCCCCTGAGCCCGGAGTGGGTGTCCCAACGTCCCTTGACCCTGTGCTTCATCGGCAGAGCGAATTAGAGTTGGCTCGCACCCACTGAAGCCTGGCCGCTCTCCGGGGTCTACATGACTCCTTGAGCCCCCTTCTACCCCGGCATCTCAGTCCTGGATTCTGTAGACATATTTGTGGGACGGTGTCCTCACTCGACCTGCCCTCAAGAACACCGAGGTCACTCTGCCTTAAGGAGCCAGGACGTTCGTGCCCATTGAGGCACACATAGCATTGCTCTCTAACGGAGGCCTGGCCTGCGGCCGGATCTGGGGTAAAAAGAATGAGGACATGCGGCCTTAGTGTCCACTTCTCCCGGCAACCAGCAATGCCTGAAAATTGTTCCAGGAAATGTAGTCAGGTGTAATAAGAATGGGTGACCCTGAGGTCAGGTCTGCTGAGGCCAGAGGCCCCCAAAAGCCAGATGAGCACGTCCAGCCTGGGGAAGAGCTTGGTCACTCAGCCAGATGGTCGCCCCAGCCTTCATGAGGGGCTCCCTGTTCAGGTGTGCCTGAAACTGTTCAGGGGGTGCTGCCAGCACACACCTATTCGGGGACTTGGGCCCAGTCACGTGCCCCACTGCCCGTCAGTGAGGACAGCGAGCCCGGTGGACAGGGTGGGGGCGGACTGGGCGAGCTCGCTGCGGGGGCCCCCAGCCCAGGGCACGCAGCGGCTCTCGGAGTGCCAGGGAGACCCGACTCCGCAGCCCGGGCTCCCGGACACAGAGCCACATTGTTCTCGGCTCCGAGCCATCAGCCGTGCTCTGCTGTTGTTTTCCAGACAAGTGATGGAGCAGCAGCACCAGCAGCAGCGTCAGGAGTCTCTGGAGAGAAGAACCTCAGCCACAGGTGAGGGCCCCTCTGGGGCCTGCTCGTCCCGCCGCGCCCGGCCCCTTCCCTGGGCACCTCGCGCCCTCCGTGAAGAGCAGCTGGCTGCGTAGATCTCCGTGTGTGACGGTCACGTCGGATGAAAGCAGGGGGACGAGGGGCAGAGCTGGGGGGAGGGGATCAGCTTGGCCCGGCCCTTGCCCCCCGGCCTCTGGTCCCGCAGACTTGCCGCCGGAGCCGATGCTCTGGGCACAGGCCGTGGCTCGGGGCACACAGCAGTGAGCCAGGCAGGTGCGGCCCCGGCCCCAGGGAGCTCAGTGTCCGGTCAGGGGTGCAAGCAAGTGCAGAACACGGAACCATCATGGTGCGCACAGGGCGACCAGGGCAGGGTGAGGTGTGAGGCCACACACGGGAGGGCCCCGCCTGCCCCGAGAGTCAGAAGCCCTCCAGCCGAGGTGCTGGATCGTCCTAACCGTCGACTGGACCTGAGCTCAGGGAGGCCAGAGGAGGTTCCCTGAAGAGTGGCAACGCTGATGAGTAAGCACAGGACCTCCCAGCCCAGCAAGCGCCTTCAGAGCCTGCAGTTTACGTTCTTCTCTCCAACACCCTGCACCGTAAGCGGGGAAATGTTGCCTGGTTCGCTGATGGGAAGGCCGAGCACCATCCCCCGCCCAGCGGCAAGAGCCCCCAGTCGGGCAAACGCTGGCCTGGTAGCACCCCGTCTCAGCTAGACTTCTGCTCCAAGACCCCCTGTGGGCCCCCTGCCCCGCTCTGGCCCACTGTCCGCATTCCTAATGCAAAGCTGTCCCTGTCACACGTCACCCCTTCCCGTCACCCCTGCCCAAGCCAACCTCCTGGCGGCTCCTTCCACATCCTTCAGCACCTCTCTGGCATGTCTCATCCTCTTCCGACCTCGACTTCACGCCTCCTTCACCAGACTCAACTCCTGCTCTTTGTCACCATCCCAGCATGGTGGCCACTGCCCTGAGGAAGTCTCCCAACTTCCGACTCTGCAGTTGGAGCCCTTCTTCTGTAGGCCGCCATGTGCCCACTCTCAGTAGCACACGCCATCCTGCCACCGTTACAGACATGCGACCATCTGTGTGACTGGCTCCCTGCTTGCTCACAAGGCCGTGAGCTGAGAGCCTGTGGCTGCTTTCCCCAGAGCCTGGCACCGTGCTGGCCACACGGTGGGGGCTCGCTGGGCACTGGATGGAGGGCTGTGTGGATGGTGGACCGAGGACTGCCCAGCACTCGGCATTGTTCCCTAACGTATGCCCCACTCAGCCCTGCGACCACAGTTACCCGCCACAGTCCCCACAGGCCATGGGTCAGTCATAGCTGCATCTCAGGGACTGACAGGGGCCGGTGCCTGGGGTGGTGCTGGGTACAGGGAAGGAAAAAGAGATAAAATTTGTGCCACCAAAGCACTTCATCTCCCATGGGAAGACTACGATTAGAGCAAGAGAAAGTTAGCTGAGCTCAAGGGATGTTAAGTATGTGACACTATGGGTCCAGCCAAGCCCCAGGATGCTGGGGAGACCAGGGTCAGGAGTAACAGACCAGGGCTGGGCGCATCCCACAGGGGCTTCCTGGAAGAAGCACCTTGAGCTTGTCCCTCGTCCCTCCTTCCAGGGAAGTAGCATCTGGGGACTAGGGACCGACTAAGCCCCACCCTTGCCTTTCAGGACCCATCCTCCCACCGGGGCACCCCTCATCTGCAGCCAGCGCCCCCCTCTCCTGTAGCGGGCCCCCACCCCCGCCCCCACCCCCTGTCCCGCCTCCGCCCACAGGAGCCACCCCCCCTCCCCCACCCCCCCTGCCAGCCGGAGGAGCACAGGGGGCCAGCCACGACGAGAGCTCTGTGTCCGGACTGGCTGCCGCCTTGGCTGGGGCCAAGCTGAGGAGAGTCCAGCGGGTAAGTGTCCATGGGTGCGGGTGGGCCGGCCTGGGGTCCTCTTCCTAACTGCCCAACGAGCAGTGCCTTCCCTGGCCGACCTAGATGCTACCTCTGACGCCTGGCGCTGTGGCAGCCCCAAGTGCTGTCAGTTGCTGCTGGCCCTCCCGCTGACTGTCACGGGCGGGGCGAGAAGCACCCCCTTTGCCGATGAGGAGACTGAGGCACGGGCATGGAAGCATTTGGCCCACCAGGTGGCGGTCAGCTGCAGGGTTCGGACTCAGGCCCAGGTCTCCCACATCTGGGTCCCTCCTGTTTCCCACTCCGACCCTAGATGCTGGCTGCACTGTGCCCGGCTGCCTGTCCCAACGCATCTGTGGCAGCCTGGAAGGGGGAACTGCCACGGGACAGCTGACTGTGACAGTGGTTCTGACAACACCTCCAAGACAGAATTTGGCTTCCTTCCCAAGAACTGCCTCCTCCCCGTCACATCACACCCACCTTAGCAAGGGCACTGACACGAGCCAGCAGAGCTGGGCAGTGTCTCTTAACGGCGACCAGCCAATCCTGGTCCCTTGCTGGACTCTGGTTTGGTCGCATGTGGGGCTGTGGGGGGATGGGACTTGAGAGCCTTGGGCCTCTTCCGGCACCACCATTACAGGAATCCCGTCCACGTTTGCATGTACCCCCTCTAGGGACGTCCCGCCACAGACACCAGACTAAAACGCTGCGTCCTTACCCCTTAGCCAGAAGATGCGTCCGGAGGCTCCGGCCCCAGCGGGACCTCTAAGTCTGACGCCAACCGGGCGAGCAGTGGGGGTGGAGGAGGAGGCCTCATGGAAGAAATGAACAAGCTGCTGGCCAAGAGGTGGGTGTTCAGGCCCCCCCCAGACTCAGCGACTCTCTAGGGATCTCCTGCCCCTCACCATCAAAGTGCAGCCCTTGCCCGGCCCCAGGGCCCATTGTCACCTGGGCTCAGCTAAGCAGGGGACTGTCAGTCAGTTCCCCCTCTCCAGGGCTCAGCCTGAGGCATCAAGCCCAGATGCCATCCTCTCAGCTCTCAGCCCCTCCTCGTCTCCTTGATTGACGCAGCGCCATGTACCAGCCTCGCTCCGAGCAGAGGGAAATTTGGAGATCATCGCGGACATTGGTTCAGGGGGAAAGAGGCTCATTCCCCACACTTAAGATCCCAACATAAATGAGATGTGTCAGCGCTGGAGCCTCCCAGAGCCGCCCATGGCGAATGCGTGCTGCGCAGCCAATCCTGCGGGGGCCCTTGTGGAGGGCACAGGGAAAGGCCTTCTGAAGTGGCAGGAGCCCAGACGACACCATCCTGGGATTCGGAATAGGAGTTCCACCCATGTCCTGGCTGGGCGCTGGGGCCTGGTCACCCCCTTCGCCACCACACCAGCAGGTGTGGCTCCAGCTTGCCCAAGGCCATCAGCCTGTCACCGGGCCTCACAGTCACTCCCCAGCTGAAGCTGCAGCAGGCAGAGAGGCCAGGCAGCTCCTTCTCGGAAGGTTGCGGAGCTCGGACATTCCTCGTAAATGTGGCGTGGCGGCAGGAATGTGCTGACATAGGTTGCCGAGGCCATGGCTCCGCTGGGCCTGTCAGAATGCTCCTCTTGTCGGTGGAAGCAGCACCCGGGCCTCACTCCAACAGGGACACCCAACACCCACCCACCTCCTCTCAGTGCCTGGGTACTTCCCCTGCCCTCCAAGTGGGCTCGGCCTGCATGAGAACTGGATCGGGGCAGGGTCCCCTCATTAAGAGCACACAGCTCTGAGGATGACGCCGAGACCCAGGGCCCCAGACCGTAGGTGGTTGGTCTGGGGCTTTGCAGCAGGGCCAGAGCCAGCGTTTCCTGCCCAGGGCCTCTGCACACATGGCCAGGGACAGCAGAGGGAGCGGTGAGGTGGACCCACGGCACACATAGGTCACCAAGAGCAGGGACAGATTGAGCAGTTGTCACATGACAGAATGGAGGCTCGTAGGGTAATATGGCTACACACCAGTGCAAGCCACTCCCTGGGGAAAGCCAGGAGGGCTTCACAGAGGAGGTTCCACACGCGCAGGGCCTAGAAGGAGGAGAACACTCGTCTAGGCTGAGTGGGCAGTGTTATAATACTAGGAAGGCTGAGCAAACCTATTGGGCCTGAGCCCAGGGTGTGGAGGAGAGTGACCGAAGGTCAGCTGCAAGAGAGAGCCTTGTTTGCAGGTGCGTCGGGCTCCATCTTCTCAGAGGTGTGTAAAAATAGATGTTTTGCGAAAAGAAAATATTCATGTTTTCCCAAGTCCAAAATCTGCGTCAACAATAACAACTAGGCCTAGATGGTTCAGACCAAACGCAGAGGAAGCTCCTGAGGACAGGAAAAGGTCGGTGTCGCCAGAAGCCAGTGAGACGCCCAGATGCTGGTGGGACAGTCGAGGCCCCGCCAAGAACAAGCATGAGTGCACCCTGCCCACAAGGGGTCAGCGAGTCACTCTTTGAAGCGCAGAGTTTGTGCCTCTCCTTTGGGGGGCTGTGGTGAGGTCTGTCTCCCAGCAGCAGGGTACAGGCAGGAAGGTCATCACGGCCAAGAGCTGTGTGCTGGGCCCTCCTGGGACTGGCATGCCTGCCTGCTGCATAGCTTCAGAAAATTAAAGGCTGGCTCTGGGTGGGGACAGAGTGTCATAGAGCGAAGTGGTGATGGGGAGCCCCTGTTGTCCAGGAAGAGGTGCTGCTGGCTGTCGCTAGGTGTCCGAAGTGAGGATGAGGACAGACTTGAAATACGAAGCAGAGGTGGAATTGGCTCCACTTTTTTTTTTTTTAAGATTTTTATTTACTTGAGAGGGTGAGCATTACGGGGTGGGTAGCAGAGGGAGAGGAAGAAGCAGACTCCCTGCCGAATGGGGAGCCTGACGCGGGACTCAATTCCAGGACCCTGGGATCATGACCTGAGCCAAAGGCAGATGCTTAACCGACTGAGCCACCCAGGCGTCCCAGAATTGGCTCCACTCTTTTGAGGAAGAGGCTGGTAGGGAGGATTCCCCAGGTTTCTAGGAGGAACGACTCCCCGCGGGCCTGTCCGTGGGCTGCGACAGCCTCACTTCCTGAGTGCCGAGTACCGTGAGCTCGGGAAGCCTTGCAGAGCCCCGAGGGCCTATCTCGGGGTTACTAAGGCACGTGTAGATGTGGGAGTTAGCCAGATTGGATGACCACTGAGGCCGGCACATAAGGGTGGGCTTCAGAGGCTAAGAGAAGGGGTCCAGGCAAGTGGGGAGCAGGCAGATTGACCAGAGGGCACCAGTTCCAGCTCTCTCCCCTTTCTGAGAGGGGCAGGCTCACAGTGGTGTTCCAGAGCAGGGCGGACACGGCTGCACGTCCGAGTTCCAAGGTAGGAAGAGGTCGTTCTTCTTCCCACAAGGTAGTGGGGTTCCCTTCCCTAAGCCAGTCAGCCTGAAGACAGAATGCTCCCCCAGCCCTGACTTGTGACCAGGGCCACCTCTCCCTGTCCCATCTGTCCTGGCCTTGAGTGTCCTGGGAACGTAGCTGCCATGTGGCCAAACCCAGGCCCCCAGGGAACCTAGACAGGGTGCAAACCAACCTCTTCCAGCCCTCAGGTGCTATAAATAGGAAAGTCCCCCGGACCCTATTCTCCCTGCCCAGACCAGTTTTGTGCTCAGGGTCATGGGACAAGCACAGGCCTGGACGCTCACCTCGGCATCACCATGGCCGCTCGAACAGTTGCCTTCTGTTGCCTCCTTCACACCAAACGGGTCAGATCCCACCACAGATTCCTCCGTGGACCAGGGTGTGTCCAGCAGAGGCATCTGGGTCAGTGTGAGAACCTTCAGGAGCTGATTTGCACCTTTTTCCTCCTTGCGTTAGGAGAAAAGCGGCCTCCCAAACAGACAAGCCGGCTGATAAAAAGGAGGACGAAAGCCAAGCGGTAAGCAGACCCCTGCCCTTGCCGCCCTGGGCGCCCGCCGGTGGGAGACACCGGGCTTTTGGGGCACTGACGTGCACCCAATTTGGACATACCTGTGATAGAAACTTCACCAGGTGGTTCACAGGAGGGAGAGTTTGGGGAGGCCGGGGGCAGAAGAGGCTGCGGAGCGCCCCACGCTCCGGGTGGCAGGCCTGTGCTCTCTGAGCATCTAGCAGCACCGCTTTGCCCCAGAGCTCGCACCTTCCCCACGTCAGGGCAGGCCGCAGCCCAGGAGTGCCGTGAGGGGAAGCCTGCAGTCCGGGAGCAGAGATGGCCCCACAGACAGAGCCTCGCCTCTGCCAGGAGAGGACGCTCAGGGTTCTGCATGGCCCGCCGGTCAAGCCTGCCTCCCCCAGCAGGAGGGGCTTTTAGCAGAGGGGCACGGAGGCCAGAGCTAGGTTCTAGAGCTCACTTCAGCCGCGGCGCTGAAGAACTTGTGGGCTGGTTGGGAATAGAGATAATGAATTCTTACCATGTCCTCCTCTCTTGGTGGAAGAGACGTGAATGGGGTCTTCCACAACCAGGACCGGGGCTGTGCCCTGGGCAGCCCTGACCCACAGGGCTGACTAGAACCTCCTTCCCCGGGCCTTGCCCTGCTGCAGCCCACCTGCACAGACCCCTCTAGGGTCACCTGCCACCTGGTCCTCAACAGCAGCCCATGGAGATGCGAGCCAGGCCTGGAGAAGGGAGGTCCCTGCCATGGTCCTGCCCAGCTACTCCCACGGGCAGCAGAAGAGTCCCAGTGGACAATGGGGCAAAGCTCCCCGGGAGCTCAGGCCATGCTTGTGCCCCAGAGGCGCCGGCCACACGAGCCGGTGGGGCTCAGTCACGGGCCGCAGAGGCAGTGTGCCGTGCTCTGCAGGACCCGTGTCCCCCTGCAGCCCTCTCCTTCCCTGACTGTCCCCAGGCTAGCCCCGCCCCCACCAAGACCAGGTGTTCTCACTAGTTCAGGACGGTGCTCCTCGTCTGGCTGATGATACAAGGGCTCCTTAGAAAACGTGAGAAACAGACCTGTCCTTGCGACCCGGTCAGAGGCACCCTGCCCTTGCCCCGACTGGCCTTCCTAAGCAGACTCGGAGGGCAGAGCTTTCTTTTCCGTTTCAGGAAGAGCCGAGCACCTCTCCATCTCCGGGGACCCGAGCAGCCAGCCAGCCACCTAACTCCTCAGGTAAGGGGCGCCGTCCCACCCTGCCACGGGCACGAGGTCTAGAGCAGGGGGCCCCTGCAGGGAGATGACTCAGCCCGACGCCTCACTTTACAGACGAGCTGTGAGGGCCAGTGAGGTGGCCCTAGCCTGTCTCCCGGACACCTTCTAGAAGCCCTGAGCCTCCAGGAGGAGCCAGGGCAGGCGCAGCCGTGGCGTCCACGCTGAGCCGGAGCGGGTGCTGGTGTGCCGACGGCCCAAGGGCATCGGAGCGGCCGGACCATAAGCCCCATCCGGCCCTCTCGTTGCCACACGGGGGCGGGGAGCACACTGCGTCAGGGCTCAGCTTCCCGGCCCGTCAGGCTCCGAGGGGCAGGACGGACCTGTCTTGCTCATTGCGGTGCTCAGAAGAAGTGTGCCCAGTGATGCTTGTGAAGTCACGGGTAAGGGGACACACGGCCCAAACCCTGCCCCGAAGCCCCCGTGAGCTCCGGGATGCGGGGATGTGCTCGGAGCGCCTCGCGGCTGCAGCTCAGGGAGGAAGCCACCGGGCCGGGCTCCATCGGTCAGCAGACGTTTGCGCGGTGCCTGCTCCGAGCCAGGCCCGTGCTCCCGAGCATGGTGGGGGAAGCAGAGGGGAGGCCGGCCACGCTCGGCCCCCACAGCAGAGGGAGGCTCTGAGCGGCTGTTGCACTGGCCTCTGGTCCTGATGCTCTGGCGGTGTGGCTGCCCACCCCGCCCCGTGAGACTGCCCTCTGTGTCCCCTCCTTCTCAGAGCTGCCACCGTGGGTCCTTGGTGAATGACTCCACGAACGCCTCCCACCCCAGTGAACGGTTATGTGTTTCCCAGTTTAGGAGGTGACGCGATTGCTCAAGGCCACATACCTGCAGCCTGGATGTGGTCCCCGCTCTTGTGCCTGTGGGCCCAGCGTGTGCCCCACAGTGTGGCTTTGGGGAGACCCTCCTCTGACCCACAGGGGGCCTCCCTGTGGCCCCTAGGGGTTTTTCTCCTGCCTCTCTGCTCATCCTGCAAAGTCAGGGAATTGAGTCGAACAATCTCTTGAAGTAAAATGAAATATTAACGTAGCACCACTTACAAGAGAAAGCGGAAGGAGAAACCGGCTTTCAGGGCCCGAGGGGGAAGGGAGCGTGGAGGGTGTGGGGCTGCAGCGTGTGGAGCAGACAAGCGTCTCGGGGCAGCAGGTGGACATGTGGCCCGCGGGCTGCCCTGAGAGCATCCAGGCCAAGGGCTTCCTCTGCCCCACTTGGCCCTTTGCTGGAGTCACGGGTCCACTCCAGGAGTCACAGTTAAGAGGTTCCCTGACCGCTGGGTTCACACTCCCAAGAAGAGACCCAACCATGGTGAGAGGACTCAGAATGAGGCCACAAGTCAGGGTCAACCAGGTCGAGGGAATAGGAGCTGTGTCCCGAGGGGGGAGACGCAGGGTGACAGCAGTGATGTCCCCAACCCTGCAAGGGCCACCTGGCCCAAAGGGAGACTGGGAACAGAGAGCCAGGTTTCATCTCCACCCAAAGCCAACCCTCCCAGCCAGGCAGCTCTGGGCCCTCAGCGCTGGGGGGCCTCCGGCCTGGGGTGTGGTGGGGGGAGTGGCCACTGAGAGTCCTCCCAGCTCTGAGGCTCTCCGTCCACTGTATGGATTGACAGAGGCTGGCCGGAAGCCCTGGGAGCGGAGCAACTCGGTGGAGAAACCTGTGTCCTCGTTACTGTCCAGGTGAGCTGCCCTGGGAAGGCGGAGCTGCGAGTCCGGTGGTGCCAAGGCGGGCGACGGGGCGATTCACATGTCTGTTTCATTCCGTGCCCTAGAACCCCGTCTGTGGCCAAGAGCCCCGAAGCTAAGAGCCCCCTTCAGGCGCAGCCTCACTCTAGGTACCGAACAACCCCGTCTCGGGGGCCTCCTCTGTCCCCTGCCCGTAACTAACACTCCTAAACCCGCCCCGTGCCCTGTCACCTAACAATTTGCTCTGGGAAAGGGTGGCCTGTCCCCCCAGCCCTGGGGAAGGCAGGGCTGGAGGGATGTCAGGGGCTGTGCAGACCTGCTCCTGGCTGTCCCCTCACAGAGGGAGAGACCCGGGTCTGGGGAGGGCAGTGAAGTAAGGCTGTCGTCGAACCCCGGCTCCAGGCTCGCTGTGACCTCGGGCAAGCCGGGTGGCCTCTCCCGGCCTCCACTTCTCCCCCGCCCCGTAAAGAGGTCTGTTAATCCCTGCGTCGCGTGACAGCTGTGTGGTGGGCAGCAGCTGGACACAGGAAGTGCTCACTAGCCACGGCCGCATCCTGCCGCTCAGCTGATCCCGGGACTGGCCTCCCGTCCCTCCCTCCTCTGCCCCTGGCACACAGAGCCATCTTCCCCCAGAGAAACCATGTTTCCCTGGCCGTATTTCCCAAACCAAAAGCTGGCGTGAGAGCAGGATGGCATATTCAAAACTGAGCGGTCCCCCAAAGTGAGAGGCAAACAGCCGCACAGTCACCGTAGGCCGGGTGTGGCCTGGAGTTGCCGGTCTCTGGAACCTGTAGTGGGAAAGGCCTCCACTGCCCACACAGACCGAGGGGAGCCGCTCTTCCCGCGGACCAGGCGGCTTTGGAGCCTGGTTTTGCTGAGCGGAGCAGAGCAGGGCTCGCAGAGAGAGCTGGGCCCGGCTCTGGCAGGAGTGCGGGTGGCAGATGCCGGGTGTCAGGAATGAGGTCTCGGTGGTCAGCCAGGTTCGGAGCTGGGCCCTGCACGTCCCTGCCAGCAAGGAGCCTGTTTTCAGTGGGAAAGCCCATGCACGAGGCAGCCGTGTGTTCTGAGAGGTGCCGTGTGGAAGACAGGGTCGCGTGGCAGGCCACGCTGGGGAGGGGCGTTAGCACGTGGGCTGGGGCAGGCGTCTCAGAGGTGGCATTTGAGCTGACCTGGAGGAGGAGCCTGCCCTTGCAAAGAGCGTGGGGACAGCCTTCCACGCTGGAGGAGGTGGTAAGTGCCGAGGCCCTGTGACCAGCCTGGCAAGTTCATAGGACAGAAAGCTGGCCCGCGTGGCTAGCAGGTGGCGAAGGTGGGGAGGGCCGAGGGAGGTAAGCTTAGAGGCGTCAGAAGGGGTCACGTGGCCGGAAGACTAGGTTTCATTCTGTGTGCAGGACCCCAGTCCTCGAGCTTGAAGCACAGGGCGCCGTGCTGAGCCAGCACTTTCCCTCTGGCCATGAAGGGGCAGGGGGACCAGACTGGGGCAGGAGCCAAAGGAGGGGCCCCGGGAGGAGGGAGGAGGCCGGGCCGCCAGGGCTGCACGCGCAGCTTGCCCAGCACTTCCTGCAGGTGGAGCGCGGATGGGCTGCCAGCTGTCCTCACCCGGGCCAGGACACTGTCAGGGGCCGTTCCCCCTCGGGTTGGGGCTCTCCACCTCTGAGACCAGTCTGTTCTCTAGTTTCACAGAAGGCTCCAAAGGGGGCGTGTGGCGACAGTCTGTCTCGGGGTGCCCATGGGGGGGGACTGTCAAGTGTGCACGTGGGAGAACTGAGGCCCTGAGAGGTGAAGCAGTTGGCCCGGGTGGCCTGGAAAATTGCTGCTGGAACAGACACGGACCCCCAGGCCCGCCGTGCAGAGCCAGGGTCTCCGGCTGCTCCTCTTTCCCCGTCGGGATGCACAGTTACTCAGACTCCTTCTGAACCATGCTTAGCTCTTCCTTGAGTTCAGCCAGGAGCCGGGGCGCAGAACGTTCTTCTGTTTTTTTTTTTTTTTTTTTTTTTTTTTTTTTAAATAAGATTTTATTATTTATCAGAGAGAGCACAACTGGGAGGAGAGGGAGAAGCAGACCCCTCGCTGAGCAGGGAGCCCGACGTGGGGCTTGATCCCAGGATCCTGAGATCATGACCTGAGCCAAAGGCAGACACTTCAGCGACTGGGCCACCCAGGCGCCCCTGCTTTTTTTTGTAATCCAGGCTTGGGCGCTGGACCACTAAACTTGATTTACTCAGGGGTGTGTTTTGTCAACTTTGTTAAGACATAAGTGACATCTGACATTGAGCTGAAGGCGCACAGCATGGCGATCCGCGTGCGTGCAGAGAAGTACTCCCGCGGCCAGGTTGGCTGACACGGCCACCGCCTCAGTTTCCAGATCCACTGGCTTAGCTGCTCGCACGTGTACGACGCCATGTGCTTAACTGCAGTCGGCTCCCCGCACAGGCGACCCCAGAACTCCCTGTCTCCACCTGCGCCCGCCGGGCCGCCAGCAAGCTCCTGTGTTTCCAGGCATTCGGCTCCTTTAGATTCCACATGTCAGTGAGGCCACACCAGGCTTGTCTTTCTCTGCTGATTTCCCTCCGCGTCGCCCCTCGGGTCACCCCTCTTGTCACACACAGCAGGTCTCCTTTGTTCTGGCCAGGTGGCGGTGTACACGCCACACCTTCATCCACCCGTTCGTAAGCAGACACAGGGTTGTTTCCACGTCGAGGCTACTGTCCGTCATGCTGCCGTGACCGGGGGCGCCCTGTCTTCAGGACAGCGGTCTCCTCTCCTCTCCATCAGACACACACCCAGAAGTAGCTCTGGTCCGGCTTGTCGAGCGCCCTCCCCGCTGCCGTCCGCAGCGGCCGGGCCTGCTCTCGCCCTAGAGAGGGGCCCCCGCAGCCATGCTGGCCCTGCCGTGTCGCGTGGGCATCGCCGTCCGTCACCCACCCACACCATTTCCCCGGCCCCGCAGGCTCCGACTGGGAGAGAAGCGGGATCCAGACAGTGGAACCTTCCGCACCGCTGCCCTGTTGTTACGAGGCTGAGTGGTCAGAGGAGCGTTTTGTCAGGATTTTCCAGGGACAGTTCCGGTACGAGAGACATTGAATAGCAAACTGGCAGCCTTAGTTCAGCAGCTTTTCAAAGAAGTACAATCCATGTGACCGAGACCTTTGCCTCAAAGGAGCAGAACCACTTCCAAGGACGTTTCCTGAAAAGTTACACATTAGGACCAGTTTCCAGCACCAGGGACTCTGGTTTGTGTCGGAAGTGGATGCCTTTAGGATGAGTGCGGACTGTGTGGTTTTGTGATTTTGCACTGTGCTTCATGCCATCGTCACTAGCTGTCCCCAAGCCTCAGTCTAGCCAGGAACACACACCCCTCACAGAGGAGTAGCCGGGGGTCCTTTCCGGAGGGCATGTGACCTGCACGGCCGCATCTGTGTACGAGCTCTCAGATCAGAAAACAGCCCCGTCGTCGTAGCCCCGAGTTGGCAAGTATGGTCGCAGGATCCAGGAGTCCCTCTTGAGGTGGAGACAGGCCATTAGAACCCTTTCGGAGTAGCTCGAGAGAGGCCAGAGGTAAAGCAGAAAACATTAGAAAGACGAGGGGAAGAGGGCCGTGCTTGGCCCGCGGTCCTCCGCCCTGCGCTTGGAGGCTTGGCACAGCCAGCCTGCCTTCTCACGCTCTGTCCCCACGTGGGGGGGCGCCCGCCCGGCCCTGCTGCCCCCCTCACCGCACCCTGCCATCCTCTCCAGGATGAAGCCGGTGGGGAGCGTGAATGACGTGGCCCTGGATGCCTTAGATTTGGATCGGATGAAACAGGTGAGTGTGACCTTCCCTGCGAGGCCCCGACGGAGCCAGAGGCTGTGGGTGGCCAGAAGGCTGTCAGGGAGCCAGCAGTGGGGGGAGGGGTTGCCCACACTCCGCACCGGGCCCCCAGCCCCGTCATTAGCAGGAGAGCGTCCGTCCGCCCTTCTGGACACTGCAGCTTGCTCTGACCCTGGTTTCTGCAGCAGGACTGGGGGGCGGGGTGTCCTGTCTCCCGTCCACTCTGACCTTGCCCTGTGGGGACACACAGACCCTGGCAAAGCCAGCTTCCCCGACTCTGCTTCCTGTCCCTTCACTCTGCGTTCGGCTCCCAACAGGAGATCCTCGAGGAGGTGGTCCGAGAGCTTCACAAAGTGAAGGGGGAGATCATCGACGGTGAGTGCAGGGCCTGCCCTGGGGCGCCACTGAGGGTCCCGGGGGGAGCGGCAGGCGGCCTGTCGCCCCAGGGCTGCAAGGCAGCAGATCTGTAGTGGCCCAGCCAGGAGACCGTCGCCCGAGGTTCCATGCTGTCCCGTTCCCTCCTGACAACCACGTCACCCCCATTCTCTGGTCGGGCAGACTGAGGCTCAGTTAGGGGACTTGCCTTACGCGCCTCCCTGGCCGGGTGGCAGCTCGGTCTGCACTCACCAGCTTCCGCCCCGGGATGAGCGTGGGAATGTGTGCACGGGGAGAGAACTCCGAGAGTGCATTCCAGAGCAAGGCAGTTGAAGCCACCTGAACAGTCTGTCCCTTGCCGGTCTCAGTATCCGTGCGTGCGGACTGCCTTGCTTGACTCTGCCGCCTTTGATCCCCGGGTTTGGGTTATGAGGGCAGCTGCTGCCTTTCGGGGGGGGGGGGTGTCACGGGGACCACGAAGCCACTGTGGTCTGACGCAGTTCCCAGCTTGCTTGGCGCTGGGCTTGGGGAGCAGGCATGGGTCTCCCGCTCCAAGAGCCTCTGGCTGCAGAGGTCAGGGCCCTGTCACAGTGATCACATCCGTCCTTCCGGTTCCTGCCAGAGCCTTTGATACAACGGGCTCAGGTCTGGGGCCAGAGGAAAAGGAGAGGTTTAGGCACAGCTGGCTCAGGCCGGAACCCAGCAGTGAGGTGCAAGCCCAGTCCCACCCCGCCTCCCTCCCCCACCGGACCAGAGGCTGGGCCTGGCCCCCACGGCAGCAGCGGGGACCTGGGCAAGAGAGGGCTCTGAGAACTAAAACGGGTGGGCGCTGATGCCAGGCGGATGGAGAGAGGGGAGGCCAGGTGGGAGTCCGCGTGCGGGCCGCCAGACCTGGACCCTGTGCCCAGAGCCTTGACCAGCCACGCCCTGTCCTTGCCCCAGCAGAGCGAGCTCAGTTCTTGTTTGTCCAGTCCCCCCACAGGCCTGGGCTGGGCAGATAAGGAGTTAATGAATGAAGAGCAAGGCCAAGCTGGAGCCAGAGAGGAGACACAGGCCATCTATTAACTCTGCTTTATGGCTGGGGGGCCCCACCTGGGAGGGGCCGGCCAGCTGGCCCCAGGGCCAGAGCTGGTGTGCAGCCAGAAGCAGGCTGCATAGCCCGCCTGTCTACAGAGGGAACAGGCAGGGATGGAGGCCGGGGGAGGAGGTGGGAAACACGTCCCAGGCCTCGCTCTCCGGGCTGGGCAGGCGCAGCCGCGAGTGGAAGTGGCCTCGTGGGTGGGGCTCCGCCTGTGGCCGACAGGCCCGAGGGAACGCACAGGCCATGTGGGGGCTCCGAGAAGCATCCCCGTCATACTGGATGAGTGCCCAGCACTCTACTCTTTCGGTTCCAGGCCGAGTGGGGTCTGTCCAGCGAAAGGCCCCAGTCTGGGGGAGAACCTGGAGGGGCGGGGACAGCAGGACGCTGGGGAGAAGAGCAAGAGGAACCCCTGCTCAAGGCCAGGCCCTACGGGCTGCCGCTGCCAGACGCGGGGCTCCGGGTCCCCCAAGCAGCACCGGGTGCCCAGCTCTGAGGCGGGAGGCAGGTCGAGCGCCACCCCCTCAAACCTCAGCTCAGTCTCCCCCTGGCAGAGGCAGCACCGCCCTCAGACTGCCGGCTCGGGAAGAGCCCACGCAGCTCTGCGGTCACCCCAAAGTCTGCCAGAGTCCGCCGCGCTGCTTGACCTGAGCCTGTGCCTCGTGAGCTCCGGGAGCCTGGGTGAGGCTCTCAGGAGACGGAACAGGGCAGACACGAGAAAGGGCCTCCCCAGGGGTGTGGGGAACCAGGCGGGCCTTGTCCCTGCCGCGCCTGAGCCGCCTGTCCTGTCCCTCAGCCATCCGGCAGGAGCTGAGCGGGATCAGCACCTCATAACGCCCTCGGCCCCGGCTGCCGCCGCCGGGACACCAGGCCAGCGGACGGCGGGGGACATCGAGGAGCCCGGCCGGCCCCAGGCCTCCAGCACACGCAGGCACCCACTGAAGCCGGGGTGGGCTTCGTTTCAAAGTCTTAACCGGTGATAAAATATTAAAATGAGGAAACAAGTTCAATTCTGGATTTTTTTAGATTCTACCTGACACAGAACACCAGGTCACTCGCCTTTTTTGTATTTTATATCTGCCTATTTAAGTGTACATTTCTCCGGGTCTATAGAGGACTCCCCAGATCACGCGCTTCGTTAGATGGTTTCCGAGTTTTCTCCTAGGTGATGCTGTTAGCACCTCGGCTGGCAGTGGCGAGCCGTCCCCAGCGTCGTGGTGGTGAAGTCTGTCCACGCACCGCGGTGTCTGTGTCCACGTGGTAATAAACGCTTACTGTACACACCCCCGGCTCTGGCTCAGTCTCTCACGCCGGCTCTCGGCCACTCAGGCTTAGGATGCCCCCTTCTGGGTAAAAGCCCACAACGCCGTGGGCAGGAGCAGCAGGAAAGAGGCCGGCCTTGGTGGGTAGCTGGGCTGAATGCAGACAGGGCAAGGTGGAGGGAGAGCCGGGGCGCTCAGGCACTTCCAGCCGGGTGTCGGGGGGGGGTGTCGCCCCCCACACCCTCCCCTGAGCCAGGCCGCATGCCACCCACACCTGGAGCACCAGAGGGGCTGACTCCATTCTGACCACAGCGCGGGGACTGGCGGCTTGGACTTAGCAAGGCAGCGGTGAAGTGAAAGGCAGGCTGCGTCGTCCAGGGAGGACCATGGCCCTGCCCTGCACCCCCACCAAAGGCACATCCCAGAACTTCCCAGACCGTGCGAGTTCCCCTCTGGAGCCAGAGAGGACTGCCCCTGGGCCAGGAGCAAGGCCCCAGCCAGTGGGCAGGCCTGGAAAGGTTGCACCATCTCCTGGCCCCCAGGGACACAGCAGTTGGCCCAGCCGTCCAGGGTGGGAGGGTCGGGGGTGGGCTCAGGGGGAGGGGATGAGGCGGGGGCCCCCAGTCTGGCTAACAGGGGACTGCTGTTTTCTGGCCAGGCTCTAGACACCCCAACTCATTGCTCCCAACAACCCTAAAGACGGGAGTAGGAGGGTCTTGCCTGTTGGGGGTGAGCAGCCTGAGCCCCGATCTCAGAGCGGCTGCCCCCCCGCCGGGTGCAGCAGCAGTTCTAACCCAGGGTGGCAGATTCTGCCCCCCAAGACCCGGGAATCCTGTCGTCTTGGCTTGGCGGCGGGGTGGGGGGTTGCTGGCAGGTGGTGACAGAGCACACCCCTCTCCCCGGACAGCCCCCGAGCAGCCCCCAGGCCTGCTGCTGGAGGAGCTGTGCTCCTGGATCCCCTGACTCAGGCCAGCCTGTTTGCATGGGGAGGGACCACCCGCCCAGGCAGCTGCGCTTCCCTCACACCGGTGGTCTCTTCCCGGGGCCATCTCAGCGTTTAGGGGACAGGGGTGCCTGGCACCACGAGGCCACTCCCAGCCCTGGGCGGGAAGTCCTTGCTCAGCACCTGCCAGGTCCCAGGCAGGGGGGCTGCAACATGCCTTCCTCCCGGCCCTCCCTCTCCTGGGTCAGCTAGCACAGCCCCACTGCGCCCCTCCAGGAAGCGGTCCTCAGCCTCCCCAGGCTCAGGGGCCCAGGCACCCCTCCTGCTGCCTGCCTGGCAGCCTCCGGGAGACCAAGACCCCACCCTACCCCACCCCATCCCTTGCAGCCCTGTAGGCTTCAGCCTTGCCCCCATCAGTCAGGACAGGGTCATCACCAAGGACACCAGCCTGCTGCCCCCAGAGCTACAGTTCACTGAGCCAGTCACCTGTCCAGCCACCTGTCTACCCTCCGTCCATCCATCTGGCCTGCAGCACCCATTCCTGAAGATCTCTTCAAGTCCTACGGGAGCTGGTCATGGAGACAGACCCCACCCCGTCCCGCCCCAATCCTCGGGGGCTCAGGGAGGGCTTCCCTCAGGCCAAGGCCTCAAGGGGAAGCAGGAGCAGGGGCCCGGCTGAGGGGAGGCAGCTGTCTGCAGCACTCAGCAGGGACGGAGCGGAGGACAGACTGCTAAGGAGGGGCTTTGGGGCCCCATGGACCGCCACCCCCCCGGGGTGTGCAGGGGCCACCCACAAAGGCAGGACCCCCGGGGACACTGCCTAACCACAGAGCATGGAGAGCCTTAGTCCCTGAGGGCGGAAAGCAGGGGTGCTGTGGTCCCAGGCTGGCTGGGAAGGAGGCACGCAGGCCTGAGGTCCACGGGGCGGCGGGGCGGGGGGGGGGGGCTGGGGCCTTGACCGCCGCTGGGAAGCACGATCTGCGGGTGTGAAAACAAACACTGAGCCGAATTTAGGTTCTGGGAACAGCAGAGAAATCCCCTCCGTGGAGACTGCGGCACGGAGCCCCCAGGGTGGGGCCAGGCCTCTCTCCCCAAGGCCCAGAAGAGGAGGGCCCGGCCGGGGGTCTCCAGGCTGCAGTCTGTGCCCCGTGGTCCCGGGATCTGGGACACAGCGCAGCCAGGGTGTGGGAACCAAATGCAGCCAAACCAGTTCCAGGCACTGGGCTGGGGGTGGGGCGGGCAGGGCCAGCCAGGTCTGCGCAGGGGAGCAGGTGGGGCGGCGCCGCTAGGGTTGCGCGGGGTCCGTCCACTCAGGCAGCCCGGGGCTCACAGACGGTCCTCGGCCAGCTTGCACACCCGTTTCACCCTGGCGAAGGGCCCCAGGGAGTCCTCGAGCACGAAATCCCAGAGCACCTTCACCCACGAGTGGTGCTGTGGCAGGTGGTCGTAGTACTCAGGGGCGATCTTGCGCACCTGCGGAGAGGGCGACAGGCTCAGAGGCCGGGGCCGGGCGCACGCCCCCTGCCATGCACACACACACGTGAGCACACAAGCGTGCGTGCACACACACGCACACACACGGTCGCCGCCCAGGGCACCCGTGTCCAGCACAGCCAGGCAGCTGGGTACTGCCTGACGGAGAGGGGCCGCTGGCCTGGGACACCCCACAGACCCTGAGCCCCCTGCCCCAAGCAGGGGTGAGGAATTAAAAATGCACCCTCCCCTCCCTGGAGCCCATGCCAAGTTTCTGATCCAGGAGCCCAGGGCCGGGCTTTCCTTCCCCCAAGCACCTGCGGACTTCTGAGACCCAGCCTGGCTTGAGTTCCGCTGAGCCACAGTCACAGCCACGTTCCTCTGCCCAGCGTCCCCTGCCCTCTCCTGCCCCTCTGGCCTCAGCTGACACCAGGCCCCCACCCCACGGCCCTCCTGCCAGCCTTAGTGTTTCCCATTGCCCAAATGCGTATCACGCACACCTCTGCCTCTAGCCTCCTGCCCCCCTCTGCTCCCACACCCTCAGCACGCTTCCTCCAGGAAGCACTCCCAGCCTCAGCCTACACAGGCGCCACCACCGCGCGCTATCTGCCGGGGACGCCCTTCACTCCCCCCAACGGGGATGCATCCAGTGCTCAGGGCCTGCACCCAGTGCTCAGAAACACAGGGGCTCAGGAGACCAAACGACCGGCTTGAGGCGTGAGCAGGGAACCCTGACTTTGCCTGGGAGAAGTAGAGAAGGTCACAGCTAAGGGGTGCTTCTGTGGCCACCTGGGGTCCAGATCCTGGCTCTGCCACTTCCCGAGGCAGGGCCGTCCCATCTGAGCCTCCGCCTTGTCTGTGAAATGTGGATAATGGGGAATGAGGACGCCTGCTGCACAGGCCGGGGCTGAGGCTGAGATGGTGCCTGGCACACAGCAGGACCTCAGGAGCGTCGGGAGGGGAGGAGGGCCGGGGGCTGCACAGCCAGGGCTGGACACACGGGCAGTCGGACTCCAGAGTCCCATGGCCAGGGCATGCCCAAACAGGTGCTCACACACGACCACACACACACTCAGACACACGGGCGTGCACACAGGGCCGGCACACACAGACTATTCCAACACTCCGACACCCTCCCCACTGATGCACCCTCCAGCCACCCTGTGGTCCACACCACCCCCGCTCTCTCTAAAGCCAGCGTCAGACCAGAGCTCCGGCCCAGACCCTGGGGTCACAAAGGACCAGGCCCACCCCCTCTGTGTGCCATGAGGGGGCCCTGGAGGGCCACAAGGCAGTGCCGAGAAATGATCAGGGACAGGGACGTGGGAGCCAGGAAGGGGAGGTGTTTCGCATGCAGAATGGCTATGCCACCCCGTCTTAAGGAAGGGAAAGCCGAGGCACAGACAGGGCAAGGGGCTTGCCCAAGGACGTCCAGCCTGGGTTCATACAGGTTTTCATTCCCCACCCGCCGGCCCGCAAGCCCCTGCCCTCCCGGAATCCTCCTGCTTATTCTGCGGCCAGGCCCCTGCCTATCCCATGGGGCCTCTCCCGCCGCCCTGGGACCACCCCGCAGCCAGACGGCCATCAGCAAGGCCTAGAGAGCCCGGGTGTGGCCCCGCCCCCGGCCCGCGTACCAGCGGCAGGTTGCAGCCGGGGATGCTGGGGAAGTCATGGTGCTCCACGTGGTAGCCCACATTGAAGGTGATCCAGTTGAGCGGCCCGTAGTAGGAGTACGTCTCGTGGCCCTTGAGGAACATGTAGTGCTCGGCCACGAAGTGGCCCGAGATGGGGTGCAGGCCCAGGCCGAGCAGGGAGCTGGCCAGCAGGTAGGCCACGGGCTTGAGCCCCCACAGCGCGAAGATGGCGGCGTCGGCGGCCAGCTGCACCAGGGCGTTGAGCACCTCCATGCGGGTCACGGCCTTGGGGTGCACGCACAGCGGCCGCAGCGAGTAGAAGAAGGGCTGCAGGGCCAGCCAGAGCAGCTTGCGGGCCGGCGTGCAGAAGAGCCAGCCCTCCAGGCGCGTGGGCACGTCCACGTCCAGCCCGTGGCCGCCCAGGTAGCGGTGGTGGTCCACGTGGTACTTCTTGAAGGAGGCGGCGTAGGGCACGCCCACCGGCAGGTTGGCGAACACGGCGAGCCAGCGGTTGTGCGCCGCGCGGCCGGAGCCAAAGGCCGCGTTGTGGGAGATGTCGTGGATGGCAAGCGTCAGCGAGTGGTTCACGCAGCCGCCGAACGCGTAGGCCCAGAAGAGCAGCCAGCGCCACGTCAGGTTTTGCGCCAGCCGGCAGGCCAGGAGCTGCGCCAGCACCAGCCCCAGCACTGCCCACTTGAGCCGGGGGTCGGGCCGCATCAGCGCCTTGATGGCCGGGTACTTGGCTGCGGGACGGAGGAGACGGCGCGGTGAGGCGGGGCGCCGGCCGCAGGGCCCCCCCCATGCGGCTCGGCCTCCCCCCGCCCCCTCGCAGTTCTCCTGCCGCCTTCCCTCCCTCCTCGCACCACCCCTGAAGGCCCCGGGCAGGGACACGAGGGTCCCTCGAAGACCCAGCATCGGGGGACCCCTGGAGCCGCAGAGGCAGGCACCCCTGCCTCCCCACCACCTGGGGGCCCCGGTGAGACTTCCCAGAGCCGGGGGAAGGGGTCTTTGCCACTGGCCTACAGAAAAAGCAGGTGTCACCCCGAGTCACAGAAACGTAATGGCCAAAATGAAAGCAGCTGCAGGCGACGCACACTGGTGCTGCTGGGGCTTCCAGCCGAGCGAGGGGGGCCTTGGAGGGCACGGGGGTGGCCAGGGGCGGGGGCGTGGAGGGCAGGGGCGGGGCGTGGAGGGCTCTGGCTCTGGCTGCAGTGTTTCAGCTCTTAAACAAGATCTAAGGAAACATGATAAAATGATGAATGCATTTATTTTGGGGTGGGGGGGTGCTCGTTACAGAATCCTTTGTACTTTTCTGTATTTTGTTTAACAGGAAAGAAAAAGACAATGATGGTGGGAATGGGCCAAGCAGGGGAGGGCCTTCTGGCCAGAAGCAGCCAGACCCTGCAGGGGTAGCACAAGAGTGGGGGGGGTGCCCTTGGGGCAAGACAACTGTGCCTTCCAGAAACCTCCCTGGCTGCTCCGTGGAGGGAGGAAGGAGTCTGGTGCTGTGTCCAGGGGTGGGGATGGACAGGGCCGGGGGTCATCCCGTGCTCAGGGTGGCAGAGGCTCCCGGCTCTGCTCTGTGCCCTGGTTCCCAGGCCGTCTGAGGCAGAGCCGCGCTGTGCTTCACGGATAGGGAAACTGAGGCTCATGGCAGCGGGGCCAATCCCGGGCACCCTCAACAAAGCCAGTGCTGGTCTCCAGTGTTTTAACCCCTCCTGCCCCCAGAGCAGCCAGGCAGCCTCGGGCTCACCCTCCCTAGGCTGGGGCCCAGGAACAGGGCCTGGAACCAGCCAGACAAAGGGCAAATCCTGCCCAGCCCTGTCCTCCAACTGACCCAGGAAGTTACTTCCCCTTTGTGCTTAGAAGGGAAGGATGTGACAGCTTGCCTCAGTTGCCCAAGGTCCCCACAGCCAGGCCCCTCCGCCCTCTTCCCAGCCCACAAACCTTTCTGAGAGAGCCACCCAGCAATGAGCGGGCTGCCTGAGAGGTAGTGAGCTGCCTGTCCCTGGGAGTGTACAAGCAGAAACACAACAGGGGCAAAGGGAGTCTTCCCCAGTCCAAAGGGAGACTCAGGCTTGAAATCCTCCTGCCTGAGCTGCCACCCCACAAGCCCATCCTGCAGTTAGTCGTGATCTTGCTCTGTGCCCGGGGCTACATGCCACCCTCTCTGGGCCTCGGTGTCCCAGTGTGTGATGGCAGGGGTGTGATGTGCTTCACAGGGTATCTGTCCGCACAGAACGATTCCTGGCTCCATGACAGCAGAACGCCCATATCTGCTGGAGATGCCACGGGGAGTTGGGGTTCCCAAGTCAAGGAACCCCAAGCCACCTCTGGCCCGAAAGCCAAGAGAATCCCCCGGGCAGCGCTCCCCCCAGCGCCCCCACCAAGCCTTCGCCTCATCTGGCAGCTACAGCGGTCTGGGCTCTACCCCAGTGAGCAGTGGCTCTCCACGGCCCTAAGGCCAGCCTTCAAGTGGCCGAGGTGGGGTCTGAACCCCACGGTGGACAGAACCAGGGCTCCCTGCTCCCCCGCCCACAGCTCCCACTGCAGCTGCCCTCCCCTTGCACACAGAGGCCACCTCCGCAGGCGCCAGCGATAGCTGCAGCCCCTGCCCCTGGGGCCTCCAAGCTGCACAAAGCCACAGGGCCCTTTGATCCCAGAGCTCTCTCCCTGAGGCTTGGCCAAGCACCCGCCAGGATGGTGGTCAGAGCACACGTGTAGACGCAGGACTTCGGAAAAAGCAAGCCAGCCAAGCGACAGGTGACCAACCTCAGCCCCACTCAACAGGGAGCACAGGAGCCACAGCATCCCAGGGGGCCGGGAGAGAGCAGCATTCAGAGCGGGTTCCAATCCTCACTCCAGGTGAGGGTTTACTATCCAGAATATATAAAGATTTCCTACAACTCAATAATGAAAACAAACCACCCAATGTAAACTGGGCAAAGGACTGGGACAGGCACGTCTCCAAAGACATGCAACCAGCCAAGGAGGACACGGAAAGACGCCCCCGTCAGTCGTCAGCAGGGAACTGCAAACTGAAACCACAGATGAGATCCCACCTCCCCCCAGGATGGGCAGAATTGAACACAGACAAGAGCGAGTGTCGGCAAGGCTGTGGGGACACCGGAGCCCTCGTTCGGACGCTGCCGGTGGGGATGCAACGCGGGGCGGCCGCCGTGGAGAACCATCTGGCAGTTCCTCCGACACTTCAGTGCCAACTTCGGTGCCATACGCCCCGGAAATTTCACGTCTAGATACAGACCCGACGGGCTATAAATCGGGGACACATGCAAATACTTGGACCCCAACGTTCATTGAACTATTCACAGCAGCCAGAAGCTGAAACCGACCCCAAAGCCCCTCCACAGGGGACCAGCTAAACAAAATGTGGTCTGTCCACGCAATGGAAGGTCATTCAGCCAAAAAAGGAATAAAACCTCCAGTCAAAAAATAATTAAGTCCCGAGGGTGTAAGGTGTAACACGGGGAGACCACAGTTAGTAACATATGATGGGGGCGCCTGGGTGCTGCGGCTGGTTGAGCGTCCGACTCTTGGTTTCAGCTCAGGTCACGATCTCGTTGCGAGACCAAACCCCACGCTGGGCGTGGAGCCTACTTAGAAAAAAAAAAAAAAAAGCAGATCTTAAAAGTTCTCATCAAGAGCTTTTCTCACCCGAGAACGCAAGAACAGACGTTTTTAGAACTCCGTATGGTGACGGGTGTTAAACAGGCTCTCGGTGGCGATCATTTTCACCGCAGACCGAGCCGTCATGTCGTGCGCCTGAAACTGTACCACGTTCTATGTAATTACACTCAATAAAAAACGTCTCTACTGAACGTTCCACCGTCCCTACTTCACACCGCCGGCACCCCACTCCTGCTCCCTGAAACTGATTCCCAAGCAAACGACCGGCTCCCCCACGAAACTGTTTAGAAGGAAGGAAGTGCTGATCCAGGCTACACACGGATGAGCCTCGAAGACCTGAGGCCGCGTGAGAGACGCCAGCCACACAGGCCACGTGCCTACGACGAGAGAGGGATGGAGAACAGGCCGTTCCCAGAGACAGAAAGGAGTGGCTGTGAGGGGCTGGGGAGGGTGGAGGGGTGAGGAGGGGTGAGGAGGGGTGGGGAGGGCTGGGGGCAGGAATGGGTCTGCGTGGAGCCATGAGGTGGATTTGGAAATAGCCACGGTTCACGACGCCCTGAATGCCACCAAATCAGACACGTCAACGTGGTTCCATGTGGCAAAATGTCGATTCTATGTATTTTACCACAGTGAGAAAAAAGTTGAAGAAAACCTGGCTGCTCGGGCCGGTGAGCTCGGCGGCGGGGCTGGGGGCCACCGGCGGGGCTGACAGGTAAGGCTCAGTGGCCGGGCAGGTGCGCACAGCGGCCCGGCTGCGGGGCGACCACGGGCGCGCTGGGAGGCCGGCCCCGCGGAGCCGTGTCGTCGGGGCACAGGGACCGCAAGGGGACAGAGCACCAGGCTGCCGAGCGGCTTCCCCCCGGGCCTGCCCGCTCTGCCTCGTGGCCTCTGGCGGCGCGCCCGCGTGCTGGGCGGTGAGCCGGCTGCCCCGAAGGCCAGAGCCCCGCCGCGTGCCTGGCGCCCCGCGCAGGCAGAGGAAGACTCGGGTGGCCCGTGCCACCTTAACCCAGGAGACCCCATTCACAAGGTGGACAGCGGTACCACTGGCAATGTGGGGGGGAGGGGGTGGGCAGGATAATGGCCCCCAAAGACACCCACTTCCCAATCCCACAACCTGAGCGGGTTCCGTCCCCGGCAAGGGAGAACCAAGGCTGCACAGGGGAGTCGGCGAGCTAGCAGCTGACCTTACAACAGGAGGGTGACCCGGATCATCCCAGTGGAGGTGCAGGCAGGAGAGCGGGTCCCGGGGGGACTGGGAAGGACCCCATCTGCCCCTGCTGGTTGTGCAGGTGGAGGTGGAGGAGGGGCCGCGACCCCAGGAGTACAGGTGCCTGCAAAGCTGGAAAGGCCTGGAAACGGCTTCCTCCCCGCAGCCCCCAGGGGCGTGGCCCTGCGACACCCTGACTTCAGCCCTGTGAGAGCCGTGTCAGGCTTCCGACCCTCCAGAACTGTTAGAGAACACGTGTGTGCTGTCTGACACCCCCCAGTTTGTGGTCACCTGTCACCGCGACCCAAGGAAACTCAGGGCACCTAGACCAGGGATGAGGAAATGGTGAGCGCCCCCGCAGCTGGGCGAGCCACGGGGCCTACCCTTTGGCCTTTCTCCGTCCTGGCACCTGGTGCAGGCCCCACAGCCCACCAGCCCCAACCAAGGGGGACGAGCCAGCCCGCCTGGCGTCATCCCACCAGGTGCGACAAGAAACAAAAGGTCCCAAGTCTGGGAGCCAGACGGGCGGCCATGTGGGCCCCACTTGGGAGGGGGAACAGGGGGCAGGCCTCATCCCAGCTTGTTCTCTCCCAAAAGGGGGTCAGAATGAGAGCAGCCACTTTAGAAAGTACGCCTGGATTGCCTGGGAAGAGAGGGGATTCCGGGGGGGGGGGTCCAGCAGCCATGGTGAGGTGCAGCAGGACAAAGAAATGGCTTCACGATGGACAGGGCAACGAGGAAGCACTGGCCACCCCAGCCATCAGGAATGCACTCCACCCACAGCCCAGGGCCAGGGAAACCATGTGCAGGGTCCCCCGGACCTTTGCACAGCTGCCTGTCAGGTTGGGACCACAGGTCACAGGGCTCCCTCTCGCCAGGGGCAGCCCCTGGGCACCAGCCTCCCCCTCTGGGCAACCAGGAGCCTGGCCCTCACCTCCCCAGGCACACCTAGAAGCCCCAGGTAGCTGGAGGCCACCAGCTTCTCTCAGGCTGGTTCCCAGGCTCACCCTTGGAAAGAGGCCAAGCCTGGGGCAGGAGGGTGGGGCAGGCCACACCTGCGCCAGGTAAGCAGCCTGGCATGCTCTGAGGCAGAGGGACCCCAGCTCTGGGATCGAGGCCAGCAAAAAGGCCACTCCTGTGCTCCCCGGAAGCAGCTCTGACCTTGGACGGTGGGCCCCAGATGCCCCATCTGTCCAACAAAGGCAATAATCCTACCAGTGAGAAGCAAAGGAGTGCACCCCCAAGGTCCCACCCCTGCCGAGTCCACCTGCAGGGAGCCCAGAGCCCCTTCCTCCTTCTCCTAACAGTTTCCCAAAGACTCAGCTGCCCCCCACTCGGGGGGCCACACTGCCTTCCAGCCTTGTCTCCACACCTGCAAGACACTCCTGCCTGCCCATCAGGGCTATGGTGAGGCAGGATGATGGCTCTGGGCCCTGCAAGCTCTTTCACTGTTACTAAATGAAGCTTTCTGAGCTGAAGGTAAAAATGTCCTACTTCTGATCTTTGGGGTCGTGGGTGCTACTCTTGCAGGCGATCTGGCACAGCTTGCTGTGACCTATGCAACAGGCCCAGCCACCCTGCTGGAAGCAATGAAAGATGGGGCCGACATCCAAGCTGGACTCCAGGCTGTGCAGGGGCGATCCCCTACAAGGGGACAAGCACGTGCGCCCCAGATCACCTCCATGCCTCCCGGACCACCGTGCAGGGAGGAGCCCAGCAGCCACCAATGAGAAGGCAGAGCCCAGGGGCCTTGGCTGAAGTGTATGTGGGGCGAGACACCAGAAGGGCTCCAAGATGGTGCCCAGGGAGCTGGGAGCCCAGTGGATTCTGGAGGCGGCACGGGCTGGCAGGGCCTGCTGGAGACCCAGGCCTTCCGTGGAGACCCAGGGAGACCCCATCTTAGGAGTGGGGCTGCACAGCGCTGGGCTCCATCTTCTCAGGGCCGCCGGAGAGGGGGACTGCCCGAAGAGGAGGGAGAGAAGCACATACTGCCCCCTGGCAGCCCCGTGGAGGAGCCCCGGCCCTGAGCTGGACGCCCAAGCCTGGCCCAAGCCCAGGCTCTGCCCCGCTGTGGGACCCCGGCTGACCTCAGGGGTGCCAGGCCCACTCAGGCCTCCAGCTCAGAGACAGCAGTAGCTGGACTAGGACTGGTATGCTACGAGAGCTCTCGGCTCCACGGGGGAGCCTAGAGCCCAGCATGGACAGCCACCTGGAACCAGAGACAAACAGACCCATGCAAATGTCTGTCAGTGGAGGCCCCGGGCGCGGCCCAAGGCAACCGGGCAACTGGCCATGAACAACAGCCATTGTTAGAAGTCACGCTGCCAGGACCTGACACGGAAAGGAGGGTCTGAGGTCCAGGGAGGCTCAGGGAAACGTCGGACCGAGCAGGGTAAGGCCCATACTGCCAAGACTTGGCCTCAGGACCCCAGCTCCAGGCCTGCAGGATGCACGCCGGGGCCCAGGCGAGGGCTGGGACGCCAGCAGCCACTCTGTGCAGGCCATCTGACACACTCATTCTGCCTTCACCACCCTGCCCGGGAGGGGGCAATCCTCCCGTTGCAGAGATGGGGAGACAGCGTTTCCACCACGGTGAGACAACGTGCCTCATTTCCAGAGCCCCCCCTACCCCCAGAGAGCTGGAAAGAGCACTCTGCGGGATACTCAGGCCCCAGGGGACCCGTGTCCTGCGGCCGAGCCCTATGGTCGCCAGGGCAAAGCGTCCAGAGAAAATCCCGGGTCCCAGATCAGGAGACTTGCATGCGGCCCGGCTCAGCCCCACTTCGGGGTGACCTTGGGCATGTCCCTGTCCCGATCTGGGCCTACTTCTCACTCTCCACCTTGAAGGTGCTGGCTCTGACAGTCTTGGGGCTGTGAGCATGTGGAGGCATACCCGGGCCGCTGGGCGTGGGGAAGCTTGGTGCAATAGGGCTCTGACTCACATGCATCACATGGACGCACAGACTCGCTCACAGGACCCAGAGAGCAGAGCAGGAGGACAGGCCTGCTGGGCCCCAAGTGCCCCCGCACCAGTCCCCAGGAACAGCCTTACCGTGGACACTGGGTCATCCCCAAACTTCGCCTGACAAAGCTGGCCAGCGGGAGGGGAGGCAGAAGCAGGCAGCTGGTCAGGGAGGCTGCTGGGCCCTTACCCTCTAGAGGCACCCAAGTAGGTCCCAAGGCCGAGCACCGGGCTCCTCCTCCCAGATGCAGGCCTTCTGCCCGCCCGCTGCTGACCGCTGGCCTCTGGCAGGGGTCCCAGGAGCACACGGGGCTTCTTCCCACCAACACTCTGGGCCCTTCTGTGCGCCCAGGCCTGGCACTATTTGGACTGCATACTCCTACCACCTCCCCAAAGAGACCAAATGCCACCGTGTGACAGTACCAATAGCTACAGGGGAGGTCCTTGTCATTGCCCTCCATCACCTAAGTACACCCAACTCTAGAACATTCCATCGCACAAGGCGGCTCACTGCTGCCCACCTGCTTCCCAGCCAGGTGCCCAGAGCTCTTTCCCTCACATCCCCCACCCACTGGTAAGTAACTTGACGACTCTCCCAACAAAGGCACCTAAAGCCCTCTTAATCCCCTCCTTCCTAAAGGGCTTCCTCGCAGCCTTGCCCCAGCTCAGCGGCCTTCCCACCGCACGTCTCCCTCCTCCTGCTCCTTTCAGAGCCAGGAGGCAAGCCCAACCCTGTCTGGTCAGTGTGGGAGGCACTGTGGGGACATGGCTCGACGCGGAACGTGTGGAAAGTGGCCCAAAGTGCCTTTGGGAACCACTGAACCCGCCTCCTCACCGGCCTCTCACTAAACCTGCTTTTTGTTCAGTGACCAGTATTTGCTGAAGGTCTTTGCCAGCCAGGCCCGGATCCCAGAGATGGGAGGGGCTCCCCAGCTGCGTGGGGTGGGGTGCTGTGCCCACGGGGCGTCCCAAGAAAGGGGGACACACACACACACACACGCACACACACACGCACAGGCATCTGACATCGGAGCCAAAACCCCGAGGATGGAGGGTCGGTGTGTGAGAACCCGGGGGGCGGGTGGGGGGACTGCCCGAGTTCCAAGGGATCTTCCAGGTGATGAAAATACTCCCCAACTGGATTAGATGATTTCACTAAAGTCACTGGCCTGTGCCTTTCAAATGAGGGAATTTACGGTATGTAAAACATGCCTCATAAAAGCTGGTACATATTAACGAGCAAGGGGAAAGGCAGGCCAGGGAAGGACGTGGCACGCACGGCCGTGTGGAGGCCAGGATCCGGAGCCCACAGCTGTGCCTGTGTCCTGTGGCAGGGGCAGTGGCTCTCTTCAGGCGCCAGGGACAGAAGAGGGTGGACGAGAGGCCTGTCTGCCTCTGCAACGGCTGGGGACCCCAGCAAGTGACTGACCCCACAGGGAGCGTCCAGAAGGCAGACAGAAGAAAGGAAAGGCAAAGATGCTCCTTACATGTGACAAACACAGGGCCACTAGAAGTCATATAGGAACCCTTACCCAACGGGAACAAGGACTAGGATTGCTTGGGTGGAAAAAGGAGCCGGGACAGGACAAGAAAGTTCCCAAGGGAAGACAGACAGTGAGATCAAGCAAGAATCCTCAGCCTCAGAAACCCGCTTGGAGATGTGGGTTCCGTTGGGTTGTCTCCCAGCTCCCCGGCTGGCCAGGGCGAGCCCCGGAGGGAAGAGCCGGAGCTGGCAGGTCCCAGGCAGCGCGGGAGGGAGGGAAACCCGGGGCTTCTGGCAGCCTTTGCGCTGGCAGCGCTAAACCCTCAAGCCGTGCTCTCGCCCACCTGTCCGGGGAGCGCTGCGGGCCAGGCCCAGGGAACGCGGTGGTGGCAGAGGCGGGCAGGCCTGCCCTCGGGAGGCTCAGGCGGGGGACAGTGAAAGCAGCAGCCCCACAGACGCCCATGGTTACAGAAGGGCCAGGGCCAGGAGCTGAAGGCACCTTGCAGGACGGTGAGGGAGGCCAGTGGAGCAGGTGCCCGGAGGGGAGGGGAGCACTGCAGGCCACCCACATGCACTCCTCTTTTCCCAAATCCCTGCTCAGCAAGCCATGCTGGTCGCTTGAAATTGGCCACGACAGAAATATTTGCAGAAACTGCCAAGTGCCAATTTGCAAATCAGGGGTTTTTGTTCCCTCCAGAGAGTACCAGCATAATACTGTGTGTGTGTGTGTGTGTGTGTGTGTGTGTGTGTGTGTGTGTGTGTGTGTTGTTAGGATGTTTCTGAGAAAAGGACATTTAGGCTGAGACCTGAGGGACACATAGGATTTTGGCACATGAAGAACAGGGGGAAAGAATTCAAGCAGAAAGAACAGCAACTGAAAAAACCCTGAGAACGGAAATGGGCAGATGGGGTACTGTCCACAAAACAGCCAGAGAACAAGTCAGGAGAAAGGGCGGGGGCCAGACATGGGGCGCCCCACAGGCCAGGGCAGAGGTGAGATTTTTCTAGAAGGGGAAGCCCTTGCAGGACTGCAGCAGGAGAGGATATAATCAGGCCAAAGAGGGTCCGCGAGTCAGCCCTGAGTGACCACGGTCCGTGCTACCGTGCCCCCGTGTTCCAGCCTGCCTCCCTCCCTGCCCACCCAACTCAGGGTTACAGCACCTCTTCTTTACTTGGCCAGCCACTTCTCTCTGCCCTGACTATGTGATATGGTGGGGGCTTGCCCATCACAGCCCCTGCCCACTGACCAGCCATCCGACTCACAGCTCTGGCCAGAGACAGTGGCTCCACAGTCATGCTCCTCGGGTCAGGAGGCCAGGGAGGCACTCTCTTTCTTCCGTGGAATCTCAGAGTTGGGTGGACCCCGCCTGGCAGGGACACGGGACAAGGACAGAAGGGCCTTCTGGCCTGCCTGCTCCCCACCCCTGGAGCCAGCATCTCTGTGGTTGGGCGGGGAGAGTTCACGAACTCCCCCCCCCCAAGGGCTTCAGCCGGTTCTGTTCTGGATCTTACCACTGGCCCTGAGAAAGCCCCAGCAGGGGCCTTTCCTAGGCAAATAACCCAACAATTGCCAAGAGTCTTACTTCCTTGTTTCCTCTTTTGTTTTCCTTTGATTATTTGAATTTGTGTGTGTTTCGTTCTGTTCTGTTTTGTTTTGTTTTGTTTTATCATGCATGTGCCCTGTTTTCATAAGAAAAAAAAATCACAAAGCTATTTGTTTTTAAAGACAAACCCAAAGCCTGCTTCTTTACACAGCCACGCCTGGCTTGGCCTCTGGTCCCCGTGGAATCACAGTCCTGCTGGTTCTGTTCCTGCCTTCAAAGTACAGGGAGGCTCAGCGGTGGCCTGGGAGACGTGGCTCTTAGGGGCTGCGTGGGACTCCATTTACTCAGGACGCTGTGCCCTGGGGGAGCCTGTCCCCACTGAGGCAGGAGCTGGAGACGGACTCTGGTTCTGCCTCCGAGAGCGGCAGAGCCGTCTAGGTGCAAGGGCCTCCCCCGGGTTCCGACTCCCTCCCAGATCAGGATCTCTACTGAGCATCCATGGCCCCCAGGGGCAGCAGCCTTCCGGGTGGGGCTGGAACACAGATTCAAGCAGTTCACTGCACACCAGCCCGGTCTCGGCAGTCTCCCGTCTGTGCGGCCCCATCCAAGTCGCTTCCCCTCTCTGAGCCTCCCCTCTGCTTCTCTAAAGAGGTCCTAGCAGTTACACACACAATTACTCTCGGGCTGGGAAGGGCACGGGCGGCCGGAAAGGAGAGGCGAAAAGGCATTCCCTGTCCTTGGGGAGAACTCCGGCCTGTCTGCCAGAGGTAGTAATTATCGTCGGAGCTAACATTTATGGTAACATTTATTGCGTGCCCGGCTAAGCACTTAACACTACCTCATTTAATCTGTACAACTCTGTAAGGAATAATAACCCCTTTTAACTCAACCAAGCCTCCATTTGCTCATCTGATGATGGACCCGCCCAGGGTCACACGGCTAATGAGTGAGTAGCGTGAGGTGCCTGCCAGGAGATGAGCTCCACAGCCAAGCTCCAGACCCCTGGCGGTCTGCTGCCCACGGAGGTAAGAACCTTGATGGGGGCAGCCTCGGAGGGAAATCCCAGAGGAATGCCCTTACCCAGCCGAGGCTAAAGGCCAGGAGGGCAGTCAGGGGGCCTTCCTGCAGGAAATGGGAGTGAGCAAGGGCCCTAACAAAATTTCAGTGGCATTCTTCAGAGAACCAGAACAAATAATTCTAAAATGTCTATGGGACCACAATGAATAGCCACAGCAACCTTGAGAAAAAAAGAACAAAGTCAGAGGCACCACGCTCCTGGATTTCAAACCAGACTACAAAGCTGAAGTAATCAAAACAGTACAAGTGAGCATAAAAATAAACACACAGACCAACGGAACAGAATAGGGAGCCCAGAAACAAACCGACAGGCGTGTGGTCACTTGATCCGCAGCCACAGAGGCAGAACAGGCAACGGGCAAAAGACGGGCTCAGCAACAAACGGTGCTGGGGAGACTGGACAGCGACATGCAGAAGGCAGCCGGGCCGCTCTCTTACACCCCGCGCAAAAATAAACCCAAAATGGCTTGAAGACTTGAATGTAAGACGGGAAAGCCAAAGACTTTAGGCGGTAAGCTCCTTGACATCAGTCTCGGCGATAATCTTTTTGGATTTCACACTGGAAGTAAAGGCAACATAAGTGAAAATAAAACGAATGGGCCTGCATCAAACTAAAAACCTTTTGCACAGTGAAAGAAACCAACAACAAAACAAAAAGGCAGCCCAGGGAATGGGGAGATATTTGCAAATCACATGCCCAAGAAGAGTATAATATCCAAAGTATACAAAGAACTCATACAACTCAACAGCAAACCAACAAAATCTGATCAAAACTCGAATACACATTGTTCCACGGAAGACGTACCAACCAGCACGTGGAAAGATGCCCAGCATCACTCATAAGGATCAGCAAATCAAAACAGGTCACCGCACACCTGTCGGAATGGCTAGAATCAACAACACGGGAAACAACAGGTGCTGGCGAAGATGCGAAGAAAGGGGAGCCCTCGCGCTGTCGGTGGGAATGCAAACTGGTGCGGCCACTCTGGAAGGGGTTGGAGGTTCCTCAAAAAAATTAAACTAGAACTACCCTACCACGATCCAGCAATTCCACGTCTCAGTATTTATCCAAAGAAAGCAGAAACACAGATTCGAAAAGATACATGCACCCCCTCTTCATTGCAGCATTCTGTACGAGAGCCGAGATAGGGAAGCAATCAGTGTCCGTCACAGATGGGGATGAAGAAGACGCGGCACATACACAGTCAAAAGCTACTCAGCCATGACAAAGAATGAAATTTGGCAACAACACGGGTGGACCCTGAGGGTACTGTGATAAGTGAAGAATGTCAGACAGACACAGACCAATACCGCATGATCCCACTTATATGTGGAATCTAAAAGACGAAACCAAACCAAACCCAGACTCAAAAGACAAAACCAAACCCACCCAGATTGGCGGTTGCCAGAGGGGAGGGGCACGGAGGGATGGGTGAAGCGATCAAGAAGTACGAACTTCTAGTTACAAAGTAAATAAGTGATAGGAATGTCATGTACAGCAAGGGGACCACAGTCCACAAAATCGTGGTAACTTTGTACGGTGACTAACAGTAACTAGACTTACACCCGAAACTTATTACTAACATATTATATGTCAATTATACTTCAATAAAATTTACAAAACCAAAGAGCCAGTGGGGCAGAGCAGTTCTTCCTGCTCTGGACATCCAGGCAAGGCACGAGCTGTCAAATGCTGGGGAGTAAGGGGAAGTGGCACATTCCAAGTTCATGAGTTCAAAACCAGACGTGAACAGAGGAATCCACAGCACCCAGTGGAAACTGGAATGAGCTGAAGTTCCCTGGAGTGTCAGCCCCTGAGATCTGGTGCCATCCCCGCTGGCCCAAATCACCTCCTCTCCTCCAAGGCTTCCAGGCTTCCCTGCCACCCTGTCCAGGAAGCTTCCCCTATTGGTTTCAGGGCCCATGCCTTCTCTCTTCAGAGAGAGATCCTTTTCTCCATGTGTTGGGGTGCTGGGTACCACACTGGGCATCTTTTAACATTCAAGATCTCCTTTTAACATTGCACCCTCTCTGCTAAACAGGATGACTATGCCCGTTTTGCAGATTCAGAAAGTGAGTCTGCAGCCCAGAGGGTCTGGACCCCTCCAGGCAGCTCTGCAGGCCTGGATGAGTCACCCAGCCTTCTCCACCTGGGCCCAGGTGCCCAGTGAGCCCTGTAACAGCAAGGTAGGGGAGCCAGGGGAGGGGAAGGAAATGGAGGCTTGCCTCAGCCCTGCTGAGGGGAGCAGCCAAGACACCTGCCCTCTAGGGAGAGGCAGGACCAGATGATCACCAAGACCCCTCCGAGCCACCTGGAGAAGTTCACAGGTGTAGGGGAGGATGCTGCCACAGGTCAGACCGCAGTAGTGCTGGGTTATTGTTCACCTCACAGCAGAAAACCACGAAAGTCACAGACCCACCCAGTGGTCTCCAGCCAGGGGGCAGCCACAGAGCACAGCCCTGCACTAACCATGCAGTGTATCTGGTGTCTGAGAGCTTTCAACGTAACAGGATGGATATTTCATAGTCTTGGAGTGGGGCAGGAAGACAGCAAAGGGAAAACTCTAAAGAAAAAAACCAATCCATCTGAATGCATGGGGGGAAAAAAGCTTCCGTGAGAGCAAAAGACAAGGGGAAAAATATTTGCAACACGTAAGACAAAGAGTTAAAAGCCCGCTGTACAAAGAGCTCTAACAATCAACAAGTGAGAGACCAACCCAAGAGAAAAAAGAAAAAATTAAAGTGGCCAAATAAGCATTGGAAACAATCATCCCCAAACTGCAAATTAAACACAATGAAATAGCACATGTCGCCTAGTCAGTCTGATTAAAAGGTTTGCCAACCCCAGGTGTAGGCGAGGGAGTGTGGAAACCACGGCCTGGGCATTTCTTGGGAGGGAGGGTGGTGTGTCCACCCTGCTGCAAGCAGGCCTGGCGCTGTGGGGGCAATTTGGTGACATCCAGTAAAAACCGTTCTGGAGGTGTGAGCCCTTTTACGCGGAGTTCCCGGTAAAGAGACTGTATGTACATCCCGGGTCTAAAAGGCGCCACTGGCTTGACTGACCACAACTACGTTGGTAAAAACGACTTTGCAGGACACTAAATGACAAAGGGGGGCGACCACCATGTACTAAGCTATAAAATACATGGCAGGATGGACAAATGGCATTCTCTGGCATAATCTTTGTGGGTTTTTTCTTAAGGTGTATTTCTCGTTCCGCGCTTGCTTCCTTCCCGGCGTTCATCCTGCCCTAAACTCCGGTACCAGGCTGAACTCAGCGGCCTCTGGAGACCCAGGAGCTCTCCCTTCGAGGGGAAGACGGTGCATCCCGCACACGGACGGTCCCCTGGGGACGCACCCCTGCCCCGCCACGTCCCCGCGCCCCGAGTTCGTGCCCAGAACCCGCGGCCCACCACCGGGATGCTGCAGCTGAGGCGCGCTCCCCAGGAGCTCGGATCCGGGCTCGGGTCCTCGGATCCTGGACCCCAGGACGGAGGCAGAGACGCCGAGAGGAGTTTCCGACCCAGGCAGGGGGACCCTCGGGACCCGAGCCAAGGATCCCTGGGGGAGGAGGAGTGGCGCTCCCACCCTCCCTGAAGCAGGGGCCGAGGAGTGCCCGCTGGGCACCGGGGCCGGCGCCACAGCCACCGCCGGGCTCGGGCTGGCCCGCGTCTCCCAACGGCCCCGCGGGGCTGTCCCCACCCGCGGCAGGGCCCGGGCAGCGCTCACCGAGCATCTCTTTGCGCCGCTGCGTGTGCGGCTGGTCGGTGTAGACCCACTCGAAGTCGGTCCGGCCCGCGCGGTTGCCCATGGTGGGGCCAGGAGCGCTGCACAAAGCGCGGTGCACGGCTCGGCTCCCCTCCACCTGTCTGCCCAACCACGCGCTGCGCGGGGACCAGTTTGCGGCTCGGGGCGGGGCCGGGGGCGGGGCCTCTCGCGGGGGCGGGGCCAGGTGCGCCCCCGAGGCGCGAGGGGCGGGGCCCGCGGGGTAGGGGCTTGGCCCAGACCTGAGGCGGGTGGCGGCGGCTCCCCAGCCTCGATCACGTCGGCTGGACGTGGGACTAGTAGCGCGCCACCCGCGGGAGTCCCCGGCCCCGAGGTCGTGCGGGGACGCCCCGGTGCGCTCGCAACCCCCCCACCCCGCCTGGCTCGCCCACGGCCGGTCGTCGGGTTTCACGCACGCCCCAGCCGGCGGAGCGCCTGTTCTCCCCGCGGCCCAGACGCACTGGCTCGCCCGCCGCCCCTGCCTCCCGGGACAAGCCCGGGTTAGCGCCCACTTGGGGTGGGGGTAGGGGTCAGGAGGCTAGAGATGAAATGCTTGCGACCGCGCGAGCAAACGGAAGGTGCTAGGAAAGATTCACCGCAGCAAAGCTCCCTTCCCCTACCTGTCCCCTCCCCGGGCCTCTCACGCAGCCACCACCACCCGGTGGCAGATGACATGTCTGTGGCAACCGCAGGGCGGTGAGTGAGCCCCACCCCTACCTTCAGGAAAATCGAGGGACACGGGGACACAGACACGGAGGAGGCCTATTATGACTCAGGGTGAGATGAGCCGTGACACAGGGAGGGGTAGCTAGCTAGGGTCCCGCAGAGGGGTCTCTTGCATTGGGCCCTGAAGGGTGAGTAGGAGTCAACAGCTAGAAAAGGGGAGGGGCACTGCGGGTGGAGGGAACAGCAGATGAAAAGGCTCAGAAGCTTGGAAGAACCCTGACATTTTTGAAATAATAGAGTCCAGGGTTTGGGGGAGTGGGGGTACAGGGCTCCTCATTTTCACCTTTTCAGGGATTCCTCTCACTCCTTGGGAGCTTTGTAGGGTTTGGCCAGTTCGTCTTTGTAGAGCCTGTAATGCCCGGCCTGTACTGGGAGCTGTCTGGGTAGCAGACCGGCCTGGCAGCCACAGGTGCCACAAGGCAGGGAGGCAATAGTGGGGAGTTTCCCTCCAGTCTCCTGGAAGTCCATGGCCCAGGGGTGTGGTACACTTGGCAGGCCTCCCTCAGCCCAGGGCCAAACGCGGTCCTGGCCTGAGCTGGAGAGCAAAGCAACTGTGTGTGGGCATCCCGTGGCAGCCAGCCACCTGCCGGGTCAGGTATAGGAAAGTGGGCCCGCACAGAGGTTGGATTTCCAATCCAACAGGAAGACCCTCGGCGCCTAGTGTTGCCACCACCCCTTGCAGCACCCGACAGGGTCACCTGGCCCCGCTTGCACAGCCTCAAAAACAGAACTCACCGCTCCCCAGGGCAACCTGTCCTATTCTCAGCCAGAGGGACCCTCCCACCAGCTGGCACTTTACAGATGAGTAAACGGAGGCTCAGAGCTCAAATGGGCCTTGCCTAACTACACAAGAATAAGCAGCAAAGCAGGGACAGGCCCCTGATCTTTGACTTGAAAAGCCCAAAGTCAGCATGTTGGCCCCCATGTTCCACTCAGTGAGATCTGGGTCCCGGCTCTGCCCTCTGGGATACCATCATGACTGCCAGCCACCCTGCCCCAGGGACAGGGATCAGAAAACTTCATTCGCACATCTACCCCAAGACTCAATCTGTCCGGGTGGAAACTAGCCCAGTGCCTCTATTAAGGAAACCAAGGCCAAAGAGGGCACAAGTCAAAGGACAAACGAGAGAGAGACAGGAGGGTAGAACGGGAGTTCAACATGCATGACTCCCAATCCAGCACCCTGGCCAAGTAATTCCCAAGTCCCCAAAGCAGCCCCAAACCAGAGAAACTGACTTCAAGATGGTGAACTTGATCCAGCACACGTGATACCCTCCCCACCACGCCCCTGGTCCCAGCAATGACAGAGAATACATGTTTGTCTGTAAGGCGGTGTCCTGGGTGGGATCCTGGAGCAGAAAAAGGGCATTAGGTAAAAAATCTGAATAAAGTATGGACTTGAGTTAATAACAATGTATCAATAGTGATTCACTAATTATAACAAATGCACCATACTATTATAAGATCTTAAAATAAAGGATGTGGGGTGTGGAAGCTATGTGAACTCTTGATACCATCTTCCCGATATTTCTATAGATCATAAAGTTTATTTTTAAAATGACGTTTATTCTTCAAAAATCTTTATTATACATTGTATGTATAGTCACTTCTCTGTGACCCCCCCAACCTTCCCTACCCGCATTTCTCCTGGGAGAAGCAGCAGCCTGGGTGGGGGGTTCACTGACTCTCGGGAGGGACCCCGACTATAAGCCTGGGTGTCTTGCACTGCCTGCGAGGAGCAGGGGTTACCTGCACCCAGAAGTCTTAAGTGTAGTATTTGCTGTCCCAGCAGGAAGCCCTCTTCTGCAGCACGGGGCACGTTCACACGTGCCCGAGGGGAACAGGCCAGAATGCATTCCGTACAGCCCCTCCCACCCCTGCCCGAAGCCGAAGCCGAAGCCGGGGAAGCTAACAGCCCGTGACTCAGGGTCAGCCCACACGGGAGGCAGGCACTGCGGGAAAGGAGGGCAACCACTCCAAGAAAGAGAAGAACTTCCCATCTGGGAAGACAGAGCTATTGGAAAAGCAGAACCGGGTTGAGAAATGAGAATATTTTCATTTCAGGACACACACAAGGTTATTGCCATTTCACCCATAAAGTAAATAAGTAAATAAACCAGAGACGGACAGGTATAAGTGGCTTGTTTAAAAAAAAAAATCTTCTCTTAGAAGAAACCATAGGCAGAAGAAAACATAGGACGGGGGCGGGCAGTCTCCCCAGGCAAGGGCAGCAAAAGCTACAATAAACAAAGGGGGTTGCATCAAACTACAAACTTCTGCCCCGTGAAGAACATCATCAGCAAAACAAAAAGGCAACCTACTTAGTGGAAGAGGAGATTTTCAAGTAATACACCTGATAAGGGGTTAACTACAAAATACATATAAAGATCTTGCACAACTTTATATTTAAAAAAAAAAAAAAACACCTGATTTAAAAATGGGCAGAGGACCTGAATAGACATTTTTCCAAAGAAGACTTGCCGACGGCCACCAGGGCACAAAAAGATGTGTCATCAGGGAAATGCAAATCAGAACCACAATGAGAGATCACACCTGTGGCGAGGGCTAGTACCAAAGGACTAAAAGTAACAAGTGTTGGAGGTAGACAAGAGGGAACCCCCTGCACTGCTGGTGGGAATGTAAGTTGGTTCAGGTGCTGCGGAAAACACTACAGAGGTTCCTCGGAAAGTTAAAAACAGAGCTACCCTATGATCTAGGGGCGCCTGGATGGCACAGCAGTTAAGCGTCTGCCTTCGGCTCAGGGCGTGATCCCGGCGTTATGGGATCGAGCCCCACGTCAGGCTCCTCCGCTATGAGCCTGCTTCTTCCTCTCCCACTCCCCCTGCTTGTGTTCCCTCTCTCGCTGGCTGTCTCTATCCTGTCGAATAAATAAATAAAATCTTTAAATAAAAATAAAAATAAAAACAGAGCTACCCTATGATCCAGTAATCCCACTTCAGGATTTTATCTAAAGAAAAGAAAACACCTTTTTTTTTTTTTTTTTTTTTTTGAGAAAGAGAAAGAGGATGAAGCGGGGGCAGAGCTGAAGGGAGGGAGAGAATTTCAAGTAGACTCCCCGCTCAGCATGAGCCATACATGGGGCTCAATCTCACAGCCCTGAGATCATGACCTGAGCCGAAACCAAGAGTTGGATACTTAACCGACTGAGCCACCCACACACCCAAGAAAATACCAGTTTGAAGAGACACATGCACCCTATGGTCACTGCAGCATTATTTATAATAGCCAAGATCTGGAAATAACCTACTTGTCCATCGACAGATGACTGGATAAAGAAGAGGTAGGAGATATACAGACACACAGACACACAGTGGAATATTAGCCGTAAAAACGAACGAGATCTTGCGATTTGCAACAACATGGATGGACCTAGGAGGTATTACGCTAAGTGAGATAAGTCAGAGAAAGAGACATACGGCAGGATTGTGTTTCCCTGTGGAATCTAAGAAACAGAACAGAAATAGACTCGCAGATACAGGAAGCGAACTCTCAGTTACCAGAGGGGAGGGGGCTCGGAGGGCGGGCAGAGTGAAGGGGATGAAAGGGTACAAACTTGCCGTACGAAGCCACAAGCCACGAGAACGCCATGCACAGCACAGGGAACACAGGCGATAATACTGCAGTGACTGCGTACGGACCAGAGCGTAACTGGACCTATCGTGGGGACCGTTCCGTTCAAAGATAATGAATCACGGGGCGCCTGGGAGGCTCAGGCGGTTGAGCGTCTGCCTGCCGCTCAGGCCATGATCCCAGAGTCCCCGGATCGAGCCCCACGTCGGGCTCCCTGCTCGGCGGGGAGTCTGCTTCTCCCTCTGCCTCTACGGTTCCCCTTCTTGTGTGTACGCTCTCTCTCTCTAAAATAAATAAATAAAATCTTTAAAAAATTTTTTAAGAATTAAAAAAATAAAAATACCGAATCACTGCAACGTACGCCTAAAACTACTAGGATGTCGTGTGTCCATCATGCTTCAATTAAAAAAAAACAAACCCAACAGCGCTCTATTGAAAGAGAAGCACATGAAAGAAAAGAGACACGAGGACAGATACAGAATCCCGACATCTGTCTCGAGTGATTTCTAGGAGGACAGAGAAAAGGAGGAGGCAACACTTGTACCTCCACAGCCTTATTGTCTTCACAGAAGTCATCTCTTACCGAAATTATAATTATAATTTAATTATATGGAAGCATGAGTATTCCTATCTGAAATAAATCTTTGGAGCATGTACTTACGTACTTGATTATTGTCTGTTCCCTCCTTTAGAGCGTCTTGTTTTCAGGGGTTCACCCGTGGTGTCCCTAATGCCCAGAACAGGGATGCCCTCAATAACAATTTACTAAATGAAAGAATGGATGGACCCGTTCAAACAAGGAATCAATGGGGACTCCCCAGATCAGAAGACACGAGCCTTCAGCCTGAAAAGGCTTAAGGGTGTCAACAAGGTTGAAACTTGGCTGAACCACTTTGGGTAACTTGCAGCGACATCTTCCAAAGCACCCCATACACCGCCTCGGGAGGCAGGAATGTCACTGCCGGGCACATGGCCCAAAGAAATGAAAACAGCCACCAAAGACACGGGTAGGAATATTCGGAACAGCTTTACTGGTCAAAGCCGCAGCCTGGAGACAACCCCAGCTGCCCAGCACAGCAGAATGGACAGACAGACATCCCGTGGTCAGTCCACACGCTGGAAGGGTGTGCAACAACGAAACAGAAATGCTCTACACACCCCCACACAGTGTACTATTCAGGCCTTTTGATTTTCTCTAGTTCTTTTTAAGTCATCTCTACACCCAACATGGGGCTCGAACTCACGACCCCAGGATGAAGCATCGCATGCTCCACGGATGGAGGCCCCCGATTCTCTGTATTTCTGATGCTTGGACATCCCCTGACCGTAATGAGACTGACCTTCCCAGGGCTAACCAGTTCCTAGCGTAGTAAGTGTGTAGCCGGGGAGCCTTCCCTACGCGAACTCACCAGTCCAGGGCCCACGCCCCTCACCACCTCCTCCAGCCGCTCACACTCAGGGCCAGTGTTCCCCGGTCCTCATCACCCGAGAGCCAGGAACCAGACACCTCGACAGACAGACTGGCCAGTCCTAAACCTGTTTACCCGGCCTCACCACTCCTTCCCGCGGAAACCACGTTGGAGGCTCCTGCCCAGGCTTTCCCGCTGCCCTCTGCTCCTGCCTCCCATGCGTCCCCTCCTCCCGGGAACTATACCTAACAGACTCTCTTGCCAATGGCAGTCTGCTCCTCATCTGTTGGCCTTACCGCACCTGAATTATAATAAAATCAACATTATAAAACAAGCGAGCGGGGAGCTGGGAGGCTGGGCTCAGACTGAGCTGATAGACCTGGGGGGGGGGGACCTACTGCCTGCACCGGTGTGAGCTGCAGCCTGGCCAGGGGCCACCTGCTGGGGCCACCAGGGCCGGCGAGCTTGCCTGGTGGGGCCACGGACTCCCACCCGGAACTCGGAAGCCAGGTCCTCCCTAGGTTCTGATTGGAGCTATTACCTGCCTAGATTCCAGGATAACACCGCAGGGCACCCCCTTTTCTTAGGGATCTAGCTGAGTTTCTGAAAGGCTCCTCGGAATGGACAGAGCTATGGCTTACTTCCTTCCCAGGGTGTGGCCAGGCCTGAGCGGGCAGCACTGACCAATGGTGGGCAAACTGAGGTGCCGTGCTCCCTACGTTTCAGCCTGCCCAGAGGGAATACTCCTTCGAAGTACCCATGAATTTCGAACCACACACTGAGTCAGTGCCAGGCCACCCCCCTCAGGGACCACGGCACCCCGCAGGTCCCTAACTATGCTGTTTGCCTGCTAAAGTCTTGATTCTTCACTGATTTGGTGGGGTAGGAGGGATCACATCCATAGAGAATTTAGAGGGAGGGAGGCGGGAGAGGATGAAGGGGAAGAGGAGGGATGGAAGGAGGAGGAAGAGGGAGAAGAGGGGGAGAAGAAGGAATCACCCCAGGAGTGGCTGCCGCCTAGAGGCCCCGTACCCCAAACCCAATATTGCTAAAATTAACTCACCCAATCAAGCCCCCTAGAGATTCTGCTCTTAGCCATTTGGCTAGTGTGTTCTACTCAGCGCCCGTTTCAGTGCCCTCAGCCTGGCTGCCTTCACCCCTTCAGGGACACACGCCTTCTCCAGGTACCCGTGGGCCTCAACAGCTTTGCCTTCACACACCATCCTTGCAGACAAGACCTGACCGCATCCACCTTCCTCCGGGAGCACCGCTGTGACGCTACAGGGATGACCCCTTCCTCTAGCGAGATTCATCGGACACACTCCTCAAGGTCCTACGAATCCAGCATCTGTTAGTCCTTTTTGGCTTCCGGCGGCAACATGTTCCTCGTTTAGAAATTCTACCGCAATTGGATTCAGGCTGCTCCTTACAACTAGCTCAGCATCAGTGGGGCCCCGCTAATGAAAGGCTCGAAGATCCGTCCAAATTAAGTCAGCAGGCTCTCCCTGCAGGGCCTCCGAGAATCCTTCCCCGGAGAGGCCTGGGCAACCTCCTGTCCTGCCCCCGGGCTCCCGGGACCACCCAGGATGGCCCTTAGTTGTCCAAGGGCTTCTGATGCAAGAAACTGCCAGTCTTGGCCTCATGCTAAACACCATTAAAACCAAAATTGCTGGCTACATACCGGGCTTTCCTGGAAATAGAGGCACCCACAGACCCTGAGCCTGGAACCCTCCCAGGGCAGCTGCCCCCTGCTTGGGTCGTGGAAACCGCACCCCACAAGCTCAGCATGGCTGGCGAGGCCTCCTACAACAGGAAGGAGCCAAACCTGGGCCCTCTGGCATACTCCCCTGGCCTCCCCTGTCCTTAATCCCTGGCCAGATGCCATGTGCTCCTCCCGGGGGGACGGTCACCCCTCCCCCAGGCCCTTGGCTAACCAGAAGCCCCCCGTTAACTGAATGAACATCAGTGAGAGCTGGCTGACTGTGTGAGTTGCACCACCAGCCAACATAAAGATGACAGCACTCAGTGGAACACGGCTGCTTTTCTCCTCTTAGGCTGTCCCAGACAAGAGTCAGGACCCAGTGGTCAACACAGCTGGCCAGACTTCGGGCACTCGTCTTGGCACTGGCACCCTGGCCAACAACTGCCCCCCCGCCCCGGTTCATTGATTATACACACTGTAGGGTCATTGACTGAGTGTAAGGGACTCAGAATCTCTTGCCCCACAGACATCCCAAATCACACCTGTCTCCCCATATCCGAAGGCCACAAAACAAGGCCTGGCCAGCCCACTCCTCTCCCCTCTCGAGTTACAGACAGGACTGGTAGTAACCAGGTACACAGTTCACTTCTCAGAATACACAGTGCTGGGCTCTTGGAAAAGGCACTCAATAGAACTTTCCCGTCCCTGATGCCAGAGAGATTGAGCTCAGAGACATAACGGTTTCCTCAAACAGCTTCTTTTCAAACTCTGATGTCCAGCAAATGGACCCCAGACAGGGCCTCTTTCTTGCCCCAGGCCTTAATTGCTCTTAATTCAAGATCCCTGGCCAACTCAAAATTCAATGTCAAGTTTTTAAAATGTCCTGCGCTCCTTTTCCTACATTTAAAGTGGGATTTGTCTCCCCTCCATGGTCATAAAGACTCATATATTATATATAGGCCTCTAATATTGTCTCCCCCCATCTTTATAAACTTCCAATCTTGTCCCCATCCCAGAAGGGCTGGAGGCCAGAGCGAGGGCACCTGTTCTCCTAGAACCCATTAACCACAGATTGTCCCATGGGCCAGGCAGCTGCTCACCTGATAGAAAGAAGGCCCATATGAGCCGAAACTTACATACACACACACACACACACACACACGGAATAAACACAAAACCTGTCAAGGGCAACCGCACACCCTTCTGTTGACTACTGGTCTCAGTACTGTCTGTCCAGGAGCTTTCGTTGGTTTGTAACCGAAGGCCCACACAAGGGAACCACGGCTTCAACCAGGCACTGCGTTTGCTTAATACAATCCCCACAACCCGAAGACCTCGCCACTTTGCTATCACCAACCAAACCAACAACTGAAGCAAAGAGCCAGCAGTAAGTGGCCAGATTGGAGGGCCTGCCTGCAGGCTCACGCAGGAGCCCCAGCCCAGCCTTGTCGCAACACCACGGAGCCACAGGAATACAGCCACATCTCCCTGAGCAGGGACCCAGGCCCACATTTCAGATGACGTCCCCATGGCCCGGGAGCTGGCTGCTGGAGATCACTGCGACAAGTTCACCCCCACTCTCAAGGCCCTGCCCCAGCCACACCGGCAGACTGCCTCTGCTAAGGCACACCGCAGACCCTGACTGCTTTCCTTCCTTTGGGATTAGGGATTCTGTGATGTTTCTGAGCTTGCTGTTTGCTTCGCCAGGATCCTGGTTAACTCCTTGCTCTCTGTGGAAACATACACTCCTACACGTATGTGCCAACACTCCACACCCAGAGGGAAATCTGGCCAAGGTCACTAGTACCTGGGCCAGTCTAACAATTCATGGAGATAATGCTTTTCCCCAGGGGACACCGGCCTCATACTAGTCAACCCCACGACCCCCTTGGGGAGAGGACTGCTTACCCCCCAGTGCCTTTCCCTACTAAGCCCTCCAGCTTTCCACCAAGACCCTGCGGTTCCCACCATGACCACGACCACCCTTCCCCCTGGTCACACACAGCACCACGCCTCCTCACAGACTTTACTAAACCAACAGTTCATACTCCCAACAGTGTCACAGCCGGACTTGCCAGCCTGACCCCCCAATAGTATTAGTGAAAGAAAACGAAACCAACAACTATATATATGCATGTTTTTAACAATCTACACCCACTGAGACGTCGTTAGAAACCCTGGGGATTCCGGATTGGCTTTCTCGGACCGTGCCATCTACATGAGAAACTCAAGTGTGGGCCAGCCCAGAAGGGCTCCTCATATTTCTACTTGTGTCCCTCCTTTCTATTTTACGACACAGTTTTTTTCTACGCTGCTCAGGAAAACTTAGGCCGGACTCTCTGAAAGTCCCCTTATCGTCGTCACCACAAAGATTCCTTAAGGTGATGTCAAAGCATCAGAGGCCAACTGTACTAATCAGGCCTTTTTCTTTTATGTCATTCTCACCTTACACAATCTTGTCGACCCCGAGGAGACCGCCCCTCCCAGCGCCAGTTCCTAGAGATAGTTAATGACTAGCTTGGAAGTGCGCCTTTCACGTGCACATTTATCAATCCCCAGCCCAGCACCACAACAGGAAGGAATGACAAAGTCAGAGGACTCACAGGACTCGATTTCTAGACTGAACTACAAGACAAGGGTCCTGGGATCCAGCCCCGCAATGGGCTCCCTGCTCAGCGGGGAGTCTGCTTCTCCCTCTCCCTCTGCTGCTCCCCCTGCTTGTGTGTGCGCCCTCTGTCTCTCTCTCTCTCAAATAAATAAAAAAAATCAGGAAAGGAAGAAAGAAAGAAAGAAAGAAAGAAAGAAAGAAAGAAAGAAAGAAAGAAAGAAAGAAAGAAAGAAAGAAAAGGAACAGACCCACACACGTGTAGTCGACTGATCTTTGACAACAGAGCAAAGGCAGTTCAGCGGAGAAAGGATAGTTTCCTCAGAAAATGGTGCTACAACCCCTGGACGTCCATATGCAAAAGAATAAATGAACCAGACCTTACACAAAAATATACTCAAAATTGGGGCACCCGGCTGGCTCTGTCAGTGCAGCATGCCACTCTTGATCTCAGGGTTGTAGGTTCGAGCCCCACGGTAGGTGCAGAGATAACTTAAAAGTAAAATCTTAAAAAAAATTTACTCAAAATGGATCACGGACCTAAATATAAAATGCAAAATGACAAAACTTCTTGAGGAAAACATAGTAGAAAAACCTACATGACCTTGGGTTTGGTGATGAGCTTTTAAAGATTTATTTGTTTATTTATTTGACAGAGAGAGAGACAGCCAGTGAGAGAGGGAACACAAGCAGGGGGAGTGGGAGAGGAAGAAGCAGGCTCCCAGCAGAGGAGCCCGATGCGGGGCTCGATCCCAGGACTCTGGGAACACGCCCTGAGCCGAAGGAAGACGCTTAACAACTGAGTCACCCAGGTGCCCCAAGTGATGAGCTTTTAAATACAACACCATGAAAGAGAAAAAGATACATAGTTTTAACTTTATTAAATGAATAACTTTGGTTCTTGAAAGACAATGTTATAAGAATGCAAAGACTAGCCGCAGACTGGGAGAAGATATTCGCGAAAGACGAGTCTGATGAAGGACTGGAATCCAAAATATATAAACAAATATTAAGAGTCAGCAGTAGATGACAAATAACTCAATCAACAAATGCACAAAAGACCCGAACCGACACATCCCGGCAGGAGCCACGGATGACCACGGCGCGTGAGAAGATGCTCAGCGTCATTTGTCATCAGGGATGTGCAAACGAGAGCAGTGATGAGATCCTACGACAGGCCTGTGAGAATGGGTAAAACCCACAACACCAACACCAGCTGCTACCGAGAATGTGGAGCGACAGGGACCCCTGCTCATCACTGGTGGGGGTGCACAAGGGCACGGCCGCTCTGGAAGACGGTGTGGCGGCTTCTTTTATTTTTTAAGATTTTATTTATTTATTTGAGAGAAACAGAGAGAGTGGGGAGGGGGAGGGGGAGAGGGAGAAAGAGTCCCAAGCGGACTCCCCACGGAGCGCTGAGCCAGATGCAGGGCTCCATCGCCCAACCTGGAGATCACGACCTGAGCCGAAACCAAGAGGCGGACGCTTGCTTAGTTGACTGCGCCACCCAGGCGCCCCAAGCGTGGTGGCAGCTTACAAAATTAAAAATGGCTTCGCCGCAGGATCCAGCAGGCTCACTCCTTGGTGTTTACCTGATGTGAAAACTCATGCCCACACAAAACCCACGTGTGAACGCTTACAGCAGCTTCAGTCCTAGTCACCTAAAATGTGAACCAGCCGAGGTGCCCTCCCATAGGTGCGCGGATGAACAAACGGTGGCCCATCCAGACCAGGGAAGAGCAATCAGAGATAAAAGGAAATGAGGTAGGGACGCCTGGCTGGCTCGATGGGAGGAGCATGCGACTCTTGATCTCCGGGTCATGAGTTGGAGCCCCGTATTGGGGGTAGAGATCACTAAAATATAAATAAACTTAAAAAAAAAAGGGGGGACGCCTGGGTAGTGCAGTCGTTAGGCATCTGCCTTTGGCTCAGGGCGTGATCCCGGCGTTCCGGGATCGAGCCCCACATCGGGCTCCTCCACTGGGAGCCTGCTTCTTCCTCTCCCACTCCCCCTGCTTGTGTTCCCTCTCTCGTTGGCTGTCTCTCTCTGTCAAATAAATAAATAAATAATCTTAAAAAAAAAAAAAAAAAAAAAAGGAAATGAGCTAACAAGTCCCTAGGAGACGTGCAGGAATCTTAAATACATACAGCTAAGTGAAAGAAACCAGTCTGAAACACTATGTACTGTATGATTCCAATTCTATAACATTCTGGAAAAGGTAAAACTATCGCCACTGTAAACAGAACAGTAGTTGTCAGGGGTGCTGAGGGTGGTGAGGGTTGAACAGGAGCAGCACAGGGGAGTTTTTAGGGAGGTGAAATCATGGTCTAGGAGACCGTAACAGTGGATAGAAGACATTAGCGTGTGTCAAACTCCTAGGCCTTGATATCACAGAGCGAACCTCGATGCACACACAATTTTTAAAAACCATTTAGGAGTCAGGAATCCCAGAAAAGAACACAGAATGCAATAGAAGAATCTAATTGATGAGAAATATCTGAAACAGCTTGGCTGAAGGGCAGGGGAGAATCAGACACTGCCCCGAGTAATTTTGGAAATGACAGACACAGGACTGTAGTCTAGTTGATGAAGTTGCTTCCCAGGGGACACCAGTTAATTCTAGAACCACTAAACGTGTACTGGAATTGAACAGTTAAGTTAAAAAAAAAAAAAAGGCAGATGGTGAGAGCTGGGTTTCAGAGAGCGGAAGATTACAGATGAACAGGGGAAGAGGCTAGAATGTTCCATGTGATAATTGATTAGAGGTGGAAACACCAATATAAACTTATGTTTAGCTTAACATAGATACAGATGGTGACTTGTAGACATAATTACGATGCGGATAGGCAGGGGTTAGAATACATACATATATTTCCTTGCTTTGTCAGCCAACAGCACCCAGAAGCAAGGACATCCCAATAGCTTTGATCACAGGAGCTCTTGATGTCTAATACCCTTCTCCAGGAAAAGGAACCAGGGGTTCCCTGGATAAATGGCAGATTCTAGGACTGGAGCAAGAAATATACGAGTCCGGAGCATCTGGCAACACCAGAAAGTAAGGAAGTGCTCAGAACACACACACACACATACACACACACCATACACACACACACACCACATAAACACACACCCCATACACATGCAATGATGGGGTACATCAAAGAGACATAGGAGCCAAATGAAAGAGCTCCCAATGGCCAAAGCTAGAACAATTTGAGCAACAAAATAGTGAGACAGTATTAGATTATAGCCCAAAGTATTAGATAAATCTCATGAGTATTGATACTGGTATCAATAAATAATTGAGTAACTAAATGGAGAAGAGAGATCTTCCACACAGAGGAATTCCAAATAATTTATGCAGATACCCCACCTTCAAGAAAGTAGAGCACAGCTCCCCACTCCTCAAGCGTGGGCTGCACAGTGACTTCCTTCCAAAGTGTGGAAGCTGGGAAAAGAGTCACTTTACCATGGAGAAACCTGACCACCACACCTCTCTCTACCAGGTGACCAAGGTCAAGAGGACAGTGATTAGCAGGTTGACAGATGCACCCTTGAAATGATGAAATCATCTCACGAGTAGGGCATGTCACCTTGGTGTCTTCCTTCCCCAAACCCATGACTCCAGTCCCATCCTGAGGAAGACATCAGGCGAATCCCAATTCAGGAATACGACACAAAATACCTGGCCAGTACTACTTAAAACCATTAAGATCATCAAAAGCAAGGAGTAGCTGAGAGCGTGTCACAGCCAAGAGGTGCCAAAGGAGACGTGACGAATGAATGCAATGCGGTGTCTTGGAACAGAAAAAAGACATTAAGAAATATGAATGTAGTATGGATTCTAGTTGGTAACAATGTATAAAGATTTGTTCATTGGTAGTAACAAATCTACCATCCTAATGTGAGATGTTAGAGAGGAGAGGCTCCTGGCTGGCTCAGTGGGTAGAGCACAGGGCTCTTGATCTCTGAGTGGTGAGTTCAAGCCCCATGTTGGATGTGGAGATTACTTTAAAATTTTTTTTAATAAATAAAAAGGGAAACAGGAATGGAGTATACAAGAGTTTTCTGTACTACCTTCCCAGTAATTGTGTAAATCTAAAACTGTTCTAAAGTTCAGAAGTTTATTTAAAAAAAAAAAAAGGTAGACGAAAGCATACCACTCTGTTTCCATTTACCAGAAGTTCAAGAATAGTTGAACTAGTCAGGGGAATTAGAGGTCAGAACAGTGGTTTCTTCTGGGGATGAAAGGGAGTAGGGGAGTGGAGAGGGGCTCAAAATGAGTAGTCTGCATCTGGACCTGGGTTGTGATTACCCTAGTGTAGACAAAGGTAAAAGTTCATTGAGCTATATTGTTAAGATGTGTGCATTTTCTATATTACACTTTAATTCAAAAGTGAACACAAGGGGCGCCTGGGTGCCTCAGTCAGTTAAGCGTTGACCTTTGGCTCAGGTCATAATTCCAGGGTCCTGGGATGGAGTCACCCCCCCCACCCCCCCACCCCCGCCCCCAGTGGCTCCCTGTTCAGTGAAGAGCCTGCTTCTCCCTCTCCCTCTGCCCCTTTCCCCCGCTCGTGCCCTCTCGCTCTCTCGCTTGCTCGCTCTCCCTCTGCCTCAAATAAATAAATAATCTTTAAAAAAAAAAAAGTGAACCCTAAGTAAAATAACAGCAACCAAAATGCTGGACATCGCCATCTAGAAACACTGTACAGAAATTTCTGAGCGCCCAACGAAGAGAAACATCCCAAGCTTCCAGGAAGAAACAGAAAAGGCATTACCTGCAAAAGCACAAGCGTCAGCCTGGCCACAGACCTCACCATCAACCCTGAGGGCAGAGGTGGAGAAAGGGGTCCCGGCGGCCCCCTCGCGCCTCGCCCCCCCAGCCCCCCCCACGCATGCGCACACACGGCAGAGTGCACACCCACACCCCTCCCTGCGTCTCCAAATCCTTCATCCCGCCCACCTGCCTCTTCTCTCATGCCCAGTCCAGGTGCCGCCTCCTCCCAGAAGCTTCCTGGTCTGTCAGCCCGAGCTCCAGGCTCATCTTTCCCATCCCCGTAGGCCTCGGTAGGCACAAGGCCCTTAGTCCTCGGCAGTGGTCCGCGGGGAGAGCCCGGCTGCCACGGCCCGGCGTGCGCATGGGACTGTAGGAAGTCATCAGCGGCCCAGTGGGGCTCCCCAGATCACCCGAGGCCTCCTGCATCCGGCCCTGGGAGCCGGGCCACCACAGAGCCAGGCCCTGAGATTGGATTCATGGCATCTCTTTGATTAAGTCATTTTCAGACGTGCGGCTTAAGGACAAAATAAAAACCGGTTGGAGAAGTCGGCCCTGTTTTGGGGAGGGGAGGGGGATTTCAACTGCACACCACATACAAACAAACTTAGTCGGGTGTGGACACTCGGGGCATGTCATGTGTTATCAGCCCTAGAAGTCAGGCCCTTCTCCAGATCCGCGCCAGGGCCAGCCTGGGTCAACAGTGACAGTTCTGCCCTGCTGTAATCTGGGAACCCCCACTCTCCCATGTCACAGTGGAGGAACTGGGCTCAGCTAGAAGCAGAGGCAGGAGCTCCGGCCCGGCCTGTCTGGCTGGTACGCGCTCCACCAGGATATTGACAGCCACAGAGCTGAGGCTTCCAAATCAAAGCTCTAGAATGTTCTTGGTCTCCAGGACTGGGTCCCCGGCCCAGGCCCAGGTGTGACAGCGTGGCCGGCAGGCACTGGAGCAGCCTGGGGTTGACACACTGCACACTCATTCCCCTCCCATCTCCTCCCGGCCACCTGTCTGTGGGTCTTGTCGGGATTCACAGTGCATGGGCTCAGCTCCTGGCCCTGACAGTCTGCAGAGACCCATTCGGAAGCTCAGATTGTGTGGGCGGTGCTGCTGGCATGAACCAATGGAAACACAAGCCGGAGCCTGGGGCCGGTCTGTGGACAGAGGAGGCCGATGGTTCAAAGGCTGACGGGGAGGCAGGAGGATGCTCAGCTCCCCCCCCCCCCCCCCCGCCCCAGTACCCATACTCACGGTGGAAGACAGAGTCAACCACTTGGCCCCACTGATGGGCTCTGCTGGGTTGAAGGACACCATCCCAGTTGTAGGACAGTGGATCTAAAGAGGAAAACTCCCCAGAGCTCCACAGAGTGGGGGGGTAATGTGGAATGGCAGGCAGAGTGAGCCGGGCCCCACAGCTTCAGATACACCAAGGCCCCTGGAATGGGAGAGACCTCTCCTTAGGGCTCTCAGTTCAGCGGAATTGCATTTTCAGGGGGATAATCCACGTTTGTGGCTGACACAAATCCGGAGAGCCCCAAAGGCCTCCGACATGTCCCTCACGAAGGTCCAGGATCAGCCCCTGCCCAGCTGCTGACCTCTGCCTTCTCCTCTGGTTGGCTCTGCCCTCACGCCCCCGGCATCCTCCTGAATCCCAAGGCGTGGGTGACACCCCAAGCCCGCACGCAGTCACCACCACTCAAACAGCCCTGGCAATGTGTCATCGGCCACCTTGCACTTTGCAACTTCAGCCCCGCCTCACCCGCCGCAGGAAGGATGGGTTGGGGACGTGGAATGTCTGCTGAGGGCGCGGGAGGAGAGCCGGGAAACCTGCACGAATACACCCACAGCGCGGAATATTCCGACTAGTCTCTTCCTGTAATCCCAGCGTTCCCACGGGGGTGTGTGTCTGTCTGCGAGCGTGGGGGCATTTGCATCAGAGCGTGCGTGGTTTGAGAGCAACTGCTCCGGAGAAAAGCTGGAAGGAAGCTCCCAAGCCGGAGGCAGGGATGACTTCCTGGAGGTGAGGCCGTGGAAGCAAGGTTGTTGTTTCAACGCCTCTGCTCTGTTTTACAAGCGCCGATCATTTAAAAGAATAAAAGATAATCTAATTAATGTTTTAAAACTAGCGGACCCCTCAGGGTCAGCATCCCTGAGCCTCACCCTCCTCCAGCTCCCCGCCCTGCGCCCCCTGCCGGCGGGAGGTCAGCCAGCGCACCCCACGCCTGCGCCAGGGTCCCAATGGCCCCCGGGGCCTTTGCGTCCCGGTTATGCCCTGGGAGCATCGCCCTCAGGCCCAGAAGCAAGACGCCGCCCAGGAATCTGCTTTCTGCCCCCGGGGCTCTCCTGGGGCCGGGATGTGCCTGCAGCCAGTCTGCCCGTGCCCAGGGGCCCCCATCCCACCTTCCTGCAAGCGAGGACCACGGAGGCGGAGAGCGTCTCAGTACTGGGCAAAAGGAGGGGCAGAGAACTTCACTTTTGGAATTCTTATTTTAACCTCTTTTCTACTGGTCCATAGGTCCCCTATCTGGGCGGACCCATGGTAACACCCCCCCCCCCCGCCCGTCTCCACCCTGGGACATGGTTAGGGCTCGGTGCACCCGCCAGGTGGGGTGGAGGGGAGAATCCTTGGTGGCTAAGGCAGTGCCACAGCCTGAGGTTGGGGACAGTTGGGTCCTGAAGGTGTGGGTGGGTCTGTGGGTTCGGGCCTCCAAGGACAAGGAAGAGAGAGAGTTCCTGACCGAGAGAAAAGAGATTCCCAGCAGAGGAAAGTCCTGGCAGTGGGAAGGAGCCAGCTTGTGGTGTTCCTGGGTGGGGAAGGGCCATCACAAGAATCTTGGGAGGGTCTCTAGCGTTTGGGGGGGGGGGGTGAAAGGAGGTATGGAAGAGATGTAGCCACAAGAGAGGACCATTAAAAGTCCTGTAAAACAAATCCATCCATGAGTGAAACCTCCTTGAACATTTCTTCTTGGGTCCCCTGCTCCTGGGACCAACTTGGCAGGAGCTGGGTCAATGACACTTCCACCTCTGCAGAGAGCAAAGTCAAATGGGGGACTGCAACTGAGACCTTGAAAGAGACAGGTACATTTAGCCTGTTGGTCACTGACTGAACCAGGGGCTGCCAAGCCTCTTGTCAGCCCCACCAGATATTGGCTCCTCTGGAGAGTGGAGTGCAGGAATGGCCTGCTCCAGGAGGCAAGACTAGAAAGCATGCCTGGGACTAACCCTTGTGATGACTGAATCATCTCGCGGGCCGAGGGTCCTGGCTCATTCAACCCGATCTGCCTACCCGGCCCTGCCTGCTTTTAAACCCCACTCACTGACTCACTGCACCCCACCGCCTATTCATTCATCTGCCACAGAGAAGGATTTATCGTGGGCCAGCACAGGGTCACACACAGGGTGGAAGGGAAAGCCTAGAGCTGGAGTCCTGCACCTGCCCCAAAAAGAGTCTCGGCATTCACCAGCACCACCCCCAAGCAGGGTGTTTGACCAGTTTCAACCAAACCTCCCTTCTGAATGCTCTGCTCATCAGTGTAGCCCGGCACCTTTCACGCTGGTATGCCTTTGCTTGGATGGTTCCCCTGCCTGGAGTGTCCTTACCTGGGCCTGGCAGAAGTCCCACTCACACTTCAAAGGCCACTTACTTGGTGAAGCTTTCCCAGACACCTCTCCCGAGCATGGCTGTCCTTGGCCCAGAAGGTCATCTTACCTCTGGGTGGTCAGTGCCAATACAGGGCACACAGTAGGTATCTAATAGGTGCAGACTGAGTGCTTTCCTCATCCAACTCTGAATAAAAGACTCAGTCTGCATTCCGAGCCATGGTTTCCCAGCTGTGGAATAGATCCTGGGAAAAGCAGCCATGACCTGTCCCTCCAGAAGTGACCTGGTGCACAGGGACCATTGGGGATCCACCCCCTAGGAGACTCCGGGCTGCCATCAGCCCAGAGATTTCTACCCGGGGGCTTTGGAGCAGGACGAGGGGCATCTTGCATGCTTCACCTCCTGGGTGCCCAGTCTAGACCACAAAGGACAAGAGCAGGGGTCCACTGGATAGGTGGAGACACCAAGCCTAGGCAAGGAGCAGGCCCTTCCCCCTGCTGGACCAGGGGCAGGGGGAGGGGCAGGGCCCAGAGTGACCCCAAGGGAGGATCACAGCCACCAGCCCAAGGTGACCCCAGGACGCTGCCAGGGGCATTTATAAACAGCCAAGCCAAACTGCAGATACCAGTGACCTGTAAAATGAGCTCCTTGGTGTGCTCTGATGTTCTGATTTCCACCTCCAGTGTCTTTTTCAACAATGGATTTGGTTCAGGTCACATTCTAGTGCACAAAAAAAGCTGAATGGGTCAAGTTCCCTCAACCAAGGCTCCATTAACTAACCCCTTGCCATGCTATTATTATCGTTACAACAACACATGGATAAATAACATACAAGAATGTTGAGTGAAAGGAGCTAGATCGGAGGGAGCACATCCTGAATGATGCCATTTAAATAAAGTACCAAAAACAGGCAAAATTAATCTGTAGTGGCAAAAGGCAAAAGAGCAGTGCCCCTGGTGGAGGCTCCGGGGGGCCTGAAACGTGCAATCCCTTGATCTTCAGGGAGCCGCGGTGTGGACATATGGAAACATTCATCCAGTTGCTCACGTTAAGATTTTGTACTTTAATGTAAATACTCCAATAAAGCTAATAGAATCACATACCACGAGGACTAATGTTAGTTCGAGCCCCTTCCATGTTGGCAGGCAGGGCTGTCTCCACTGCCGTGTCCCCAGGACCAAGCACAATTCTCTCCACCCATCCTCACAACGGGGAACACTCATCAATATCTCCATTATACAACATGGAGACTGCAGTTCTGCGGAAGGCGGTCCTGTCCGATCCAAAGCTCTTCCCAGAAAGTTCTGTGGCCACCCCAGCTCTGGGAGGGGAGACAGAGATGTGAGTCAGAGGATGGAGCCTCGGCTTCCAGTGAGCTCCGGGGCCAGCTCCCCTAGCCAGGACGTGAGGAGCCAGAGACGCTTCTGAGAGGTGATGTGCAGGCTGAGTCTTAGGGAATGGGTGAAGTTTCGACCAGCAAAGACAGCAGCCCGGGTGGAAGAAACACCAGAAGCAAAGGGCTGGAGAGAGAGACCACAAGGTGTGGTCAGGACAGGGGTGCCCTGGTTGGGCTGGCACATAAGAGCTAAAGGAGGCTCAGCAGGGCAGGTGTGACTGGCACAGCCACAGGCAGGAGCTGGGGAATGCTGGGCTCTTCTAGAAACGCTGGGGCCCCAAGAAACATCCAGAATGCTTTAGTAAGATGATATCAAACATGACTTGCTTCAGGGCTAGTGTCAGGCAGCCATGCCTAGATTCAGAAAAGAGGAGCGTCAGGCAGGATGGACCTGAGGTCATCTACCTAGACACCGAGGCTTGGGCCGCCTGGAATCCATGGTGACACAACCCAGCCCCTCCACACGGGTGGCTCCTGCTGAGACACTCATGGCTGTGGTCCTTGGCAAGGACACCAGATGCCTCCTCCAAGTGGTAGTAGGGAGGACAAGGATCTCAGGCAGTCTAGGCAGGGACACAGGGACATAGGGCTCAGAGGGAAGACAGTCAAGATGCCCTTGAATTCCACCTCAAATATGGCCACTGTTAGCCTCCTCAGGGAATGTGGGATGGGACAGAGTTTTATTTTCCTTCGAGAAGCTATTACTACCTCAGGGGAGCATCTTTTTTTTTTTTTTTAAAGATTTTATTTATTTATTTGACAGAGAGAGAGCCAGCGAGAGAGGGAACACAAGCAGGGGGAGTGGGAGAGGAAGAAGCAGGCCCCCAGCGGAGGAACCCGATGTGGGACTCGATCCCAGAACGCCGGGATCACGCCCTGAGCCGAAGGCAGACGCTCAACGACTGTGCCACCCAGGCGCCCTCAGGGGAGCATCTTAAAATCAATGACATTTTAGACACAAGGATGTCTATGGTATATATGATGTTTGCTTCCACTCAAAATTATATTGTGATAAGGACAGTGGAAGGAAGGAGAGAGAAAAAACCTTAATAGTGTCATCACTACTCATAGTTGGGAGTCAATGGATAATCTTTAGAGAAATAAAGGATGAAGTGTGTTATATAAAATTATAAAGGTAATCACGAGTACATAGCTACAAAATTTCCAAAGTATCAAAAGAAACACTTGTACCCAAATTAAGCCAATATTTTATAACCTACAAAAATAGAAAGCATAAAATAAGACGACTTAATTAAGACCGAGACAGATTTGTCACATTGATATGCGCACACGGGTTAACTGAGCTGTACAAGGAAATGCCTGTCAGATGGTTCACATTCAGCTGTAAGCTGGAGGCAAAAGACACTCCCCAAACAAGAAGACTCAGAGATGAAAATAAAACGATGGCGCAAGGGGCAATGCCAACACACAGAAAGCAGCAGTCATTCAAGGCAAAATATTGGTTAGGTCAAGGGGAACATTTTGCAATGATGATGAATGCAAGTCACGATGATGATGGAGCAGATCTACTATGTGCTAACGAGCACACATTACTACGTAGCATCAAGTAACACGGTACCTGCGTTCATACAATGCCAGGAGCACAAGGAGAAAGAGTAAAAAGTACAGCATAGCAGGAAGTATTTTTTTTAAGATTGTATTTATTTACTTGAGAGAGGGAGCAAGATAGAGAGAGAGAGTGCACGAGGAGCGGGGAGGGGCAGAGGGAGAGAGAGAAGCTGACTTCTCGCTGAGCAGGGAGCCAGACAGGGATTCAATTCCAGGACCCTGAGATCACGACCTGAGCAGAAGGCAGATGCTTAACCGACTGAGGCACCCAGGCGCCCCTATAGTAGGAAGTATTTGTTTGAGATTTTATTTGAGACAGAGAGCATGTGTGCTGGTGAGAGGAGGGCGGGGGAGGGAGGCAGAGGGAGAAGGAGAGAGAGAATGGGCGCCGAGCATGGAGGGCACAACATGGGGCTCAATCTCATGACCCTGAAATCATGACCTGAGCGGAAACCAAGAGTTGGATGCCCAACCAACTGAGCCACCCTGGCACCCCAGTAGTAGGAAATTTTAATACATCTCTCACAGATATGTGTAAAAAACAATTAAATAAGATTAGAGAAGACCTAAAAGCATAATTATTGAGCTAGATTTAATTAATTTATATCAGACTCTCTACCCTAAAAACAGACTACTCCTTTGTAACTGGACATCTGAACATTCACAAAGATCGACCATATGTTAAATCATTTAAAAAAAATAATATATTCCAAAAAGTAGATCTGGAACAGACAACATTCTCCAATCACAATGTAAATAACCAAACTACAAGGCAAAACAAAACCAAAAATAAACCTTACTAACTGTAAATTTTAAAATTCTCAAGTTGTTCTAGAGTAAGAAAGGAGATCAAGTTGAAATTTCAGGATATCTAGAAAACAACCATAATTGAGACAGCGCATATCAGAACCTAAGGTAAACACCCAAAGCAGTACTCAGAGGCAAATTCATAGTTTTAAGTACTTACATTAACAAGAATGAATGAATATTAATGAACTAAGTACCTAACTCAAGATAGAAGTAAACACACACACACACACACACACACGAAACAGGATGGAAATAATAAAGATAAAAGTGTAAAACTATGATTTAGAAAAGAAAAATAACAGCAAAATAATCCAAATAAAATAAATCCAGTAGAAATGATTTTTGAAAATTTTTAAATAGCTGGGGCACCTGGGTGGTTCAGTAGGTTTAGCCTCTGCCTTCAGCCCAAGTCAGGACCCAGCTGGGAGTCTGCTTCTCCCTCTCCCTCTGGCCCTCCCCACCGCTGGTGCTCTTTGTCTCTCTCAAATAAATAAATAAATAAATAAATAAATAAATAAAATAAAATCTTTAAAAAATTGTTAAAATAGTAAGTCAGTAGTTGATCTAGTCAAAAAAAGAAAGGAATAAGGGGGCCTGGCTGGCTCAGTTGGTGGAGTGTGTAACTCTTGATCTCAGGGTTCTGAGTTCCAGCCCCACCTTGGGCGTAGAGATTACTTAAAAAGTTAAAAAAAATAGAAAAGGAATAAAATACAAACACACTGAAGAAAAGGATAACGGGGTACATTTTCACTGTACCACCTTTGGTGCCTGTAGGGCTGACCTTCTGGAGGGGAAGAGGCCATCGCAAGACAAAGCAGTAAGGTCCGATTTCATGATTTCACGTCCCCTGCTTCCAAAGCCCTTGCTGCCTGGGGGCGAGTGGCCTCCTGCTTCCAAAGCCCTTGCTGCCTGGGGGCGAGTGGCCTCCGCAGCAGAACCTGCTGCCCTCTAGGAGAGTCTGCTCTGTGCTCTGAGCGCTTCCTAGCGCATTTCCCTACTCCTGCTGCTAGGTTGCATGCTGTTTCCGTGGGTTGAACACTGGGTGCTAGGGATGCTAACCCCCACTCCCGACCGTCTGAAGGGTCCAGGCCACTCGTCGGTCCCCATCTGGACCCAGCGGGTGGGAGTCTGGAGAGGCCAGGGGGCAATTCCCTGCCTCCCAGCCCCGCACTTCACGAGGGACAGCTGGCATTGGCTGGAGCCTCCCCATCTGCGTCTCCCTCCAGTCAGTTGAAGTAGGTGACGAGAGGCTGTCCCGGCCAACTTCCGCCCTTCACCTCGCCTTGATGGGCCCCCCACGAGCCCGGGGCCCCTGGCCAGGCCGTGCCCTCTGGGAGAAACGTCTCCAAATAACGATACTTCCAGGCCAGGAGATCGGGAATGCCCAGGAGTCCGTCGCCCGGGCTGCAGGGAAGGCTTCCCGGAGGAGGCGGCCTGCAGATCGGGACCTCGCAAAGGGGGGAGGGGGGTTGTGGGGGAGAAGGAGAAGGGACTTGTAACTCCAACGGCCCCCGCAGGCCCCCGACCGTCAGAGGCCAGGAGCTGAGGCTCGGCAGGGCTGGGTGGGGCGGCGACAAGGTGCCAGACCTCACAAGAAACGATACCGGCCCGGGGACGCCGGACGCGGGGCGGCCTCGGGGAACACACGTCACAGGAAGTTCGTAGGAACTGGTCATTTTGCCAAGTGGACGTCCGGGGAATTGCTAATCGCCGACTTGCCTTGGGGCCGGAATTGGTGCGTCCGGGCCGCCTGTCCCGCCCTGTGCTGCCCCCTGCCGGTGCTTCTGGCCGCGGCTCGTTGCACTGTCAGGGCCGGGGCCGGGACGGGCGGGGCTCTGGAATCCAGCGCGGCGATTGGCCGCTCCGCATCAGGTGTCCCCGCCCCAACCAACCAGCGAAGGAGGCGGAGCCTCGCCGCCGGGCTGTGGGCGGGGCGGCAGGGCTGACGGCTCCGCCCAGAGCGGTGGGGTGTTGGGGAGAGCGAGCTGTGCCTGCACTGGGCCTCGGGGGACCCCAGGCCCCAGCGCCTTGGAGCCTCCGTTCCCGCCTCCCTTCCCCATCCAACGGCCGTAGCTAAGTTTTCAAACCCCGAAGTGGCTTTCTGGGGATAAAGACACATCCTTGCCAGGGCCCAGGCCCTTCGGATCTCAGCCCTGTGGTCTCGAATTTCCCGCCAGCTCCTTTGCTCCAGCTACCCTGGCCCTCTGCCACCTGCTCCCGCCAGCCCCAGGCCTACACCCCAGCCTGTGTCCTCTCCTGAGCCTGCCCTCCCCCCCACTCCTCCCCCTTCTCCTGGCTTGCTCTGGCTGGTCTTTCCAGACCCTGCTGGCATAGGGTTAAGGTTCCACTGAGGGCTGGTGCACACTCTGGGCATCTTCATTTTTCCCTGCACCGATCGCCTAACTCTGGGCTGCTGGCCTGCTTATAGACACCCCATGATCTTTCATCTATCTCCCCTCCCCAAGCAGAGAGCCTGGTACATGGTAGGCACTTACCCCCCGTATGGATATGAACCAAGGAGAGAGATGATGGCTAAGGAACTAACACCCCCAGGCATCACCTGAGTACCAGGCCCTGTGCCAGGCACGTCACAGGGCTGACTGACATTCAGTTATGTGATAGCCCTGAAAGGAACTGAGGTGCCCTCTTCCTGGGGAGACGGGGAAGGCTGAGAGGCTGAATGGCTGGCCCAGGTTTCCTCAGCTACACTGGTTAGGAGCAGGACTAGAGGGTGGGGGACACCCCCATGCCAGGCAGCCTGGACCTTGGGTCTCTCCTGGGGAAAACTGATGGGCAGCACCCCCCCCCATGGGAGGGTCAGGGACTGGGGCAGATTGGAAAGCGAAGGGGACTTGGGGAGATAAGTGCTGTGTGCACTCAGCATAGCCACAACCCTCCTCTAGTGGCTAATGACTAGATGGCCACCTTGAAAATCCTTCAAAGCCCTGCTGCCCCCCTCAACCCCATCTCGTCAACTGCTGTCCTGACCCCTTCTTCAGCTACACTGACTCATGTCAGCTCCCAGACCAAGGCCCCTGGGCCTTTGCACATGCTACTCCTGTCTGGGTTCACCCAGTCCTGCTTCCATCACGTTGTCAGGACCCGTGCCTACTTTCCAGATCAAATCCTGCTCAGCACTGGCCCCACCACTGTCCTGAGGACAAGGAGATGCTGAGACCTGAATTCAAACCCAGCCCTTCTGCCTGACACGTGTGTGGCTGCCCTCAGAGAACAGCTTATCAGTGGGCTTGCAAAACAGGGCGGTCTACTTAGGGAGCGCTCTGCTGATTCGCTGGCGTTGAGCTGAGGCTTTGGTGGACATTGAATCCCCAGGACACAGCCTGCAAGGTCAGACATGCAAAAAGGGCCTTTCATTTTCCAAAAGCCTTGTTGACATGAACGCCTCTCACTTCAGCAACATCTGAGAGTGAAAATAACCTGCTTCCCCAGAGGCTGCTCCCTCTGCGCAGACGGCCTACCACCCACGCCCGGCATCAGGCCAGTGGGCCTTCGGGGTCCACCTCCACCTCGAGCCTGAGCTCAAGACAGGCTCAGCTCTGAATCCTGTGTGACATCGGCCAAGTTACTTCACCCCTCTGATCCTCCATCTGCTTCCTCTAGCTTTCACTTCCAATAAAATTAGTAACAGGTACTCATTTTTAAAGGATCAATAGAACTGTAAGGCTTATAAGGACAAGCGGCAGTCCCCGCCCCCGCTCCGCACAGCCCGAGTCCTCCCCCGGGAAGCATTCATCCGTGCTCCTCTAGATGTTTTCTCTGGCTCTCATCTTTACACGTGCGACGGCCTTCTGCTGACAGTGGCTGATTTTCTGCCTTTAGATACAACCCAATGACTGCCTGCAGCTGAAAGATGAGGATTTCACTCTGTTGATCTGCTGTCTCTTCCGATTTGCTAATTCTGGATGTTTCATATAAATGGAACCCCATATGCGGCCCTTCGTGGCTGGCTTCTTTCCCTGAACACCGTGTTCTCAAGATTCAACCGTATTGTAGCACCGATCACGACTTCATGCCTTTTTATGGCCAAATAATATTCCATTGTTCTTATACATTGTTGTAATCTGCTTTAAAAAAATGACTTTCAGGGCACCTGGGTGGCTCAGCTGGTTGAGCATCTGACTCTTGGTTTCAGCTCAGGTCATGATCTTAGGGGCCTGGGATGGAGCTCTGTGTCAGGCTCCGCACTCAGTGGGGAGTCGGCTTGGGAGTCTCTCTCTGCCCCTCCCTCTGCCCCTCCCCCTGCCTGCACTCACCTGCTCTCTCTCAAATCAATAAATCTTTTTAAAAATAACTTTGTTTAAAGTGTATTAGGAAGGTAACACATCGCTACAAGCAGTCTTCTCTGAAATGTGAGACCCACGGGGAGTGCCTGTTGCTTGCAAGGCCTGATTGATCATTCATTCACCCACTCAGTCACTCATTCGTAAATTTATTCAGCAAGCACCAACCGAGCACCAGTGTTGAGCCGGGCCTTGGACACCTAGAGATGGAGTAGCCCCAGCAGACGCCTTGCCTGGGTCTGTCCAGCACGCAAGCCCCCGAGCTCAGTGTCGATGCTCTGAGCAGACACCAGGGGCAAGAGTGTGGGGGGGGGGGGGGCACGTGCTGGGGGTGGGACAAATGGAAGCCTTCCAAGGAGACACTGGAGTTGAGGGAGGCAGATGGGGCAGTGGATGGGAATGCCCAGCAGAAAGAACAGCATATACAAAGGCCCAAAAGCACAAAAATTGGCCCAGTCTCAGTCTCTCCCTTTTAAAGATTTTATTTATTCATTTGAGAGAGAGAGAGACAGAGCACAAGCAGAGGGTGGGAGAGGCAGAGGGAGAAACAGACTCCCCACTGAACTGGGAGCCCAACATGGGGCTCGATGCCAGGACCCGGAAATCATGACCTGAGCCGAAGGCAGAGGCTTAACCATCTGAGCCACCCAGTCTCCCCCTTCTAAAAAGCCGCACTCAATCGACCATGCGTTCCCTCTCCACCCCTCACCCCACCCACTTCTCTTAGCTCCTCCTACACAACCATATTACCCAGGATGGGGTTTCTCACCCTGGGGTCCACAGGGAGAATCCTGGGGAGGGGGAGGCCAGGGGATGGGAGTCTGGGGTTTCTGAAACTGGACAGAAAACACTGACATCCTCATTTTCACCCACCTCTAACATTTACTTTCCCATCAGGAACAGGGGCCCCAAACCTCAGTGGTGTGAACTGCACCTGTGACTTTGTCACCAACAGAAATCCTGATAGTTTCAAATCACATTGCAACTGAAGCAGAAATCTCTAAATTAATCTCATTTACACTCACTGCTACTTCAAAATGATAAATTGTAGACTTGCAGCTTCGGTCCTGTAATTAATGCGTTAATAAATACAGTACTACACTGTACATGTATTTAAGAATTTTACGAATTGCTTTTTTTTTTTTTTTAAGATTTTACTTATTTGATACAGAGAGAGAGAACACGCACAAGCAGGGGGAGCAGCAGAGGGAGAGGGAGAAGCAAACTCCCCACTGAGCAGCGCTCCATCTCAGGACCCTGAGATCATGACCTGAGCCAACAGCAGACACTTAACCAACTGAACCAACCAGGTGCTCCGAATTGTTTTTCTATGTGATTGCTTTCCTCCATTTATTCATTAAAAAATATTGTTTCAGGGTGCACCTGGCTGGGTCAGTCGCAAGAGTGGGCAACTCTTCATCTTGGGGTCGTGAATTTGAGCCCCACATTGGGGGTAGAGATGACTAAAATAAATAAATTTTAAAAACCGAATAAAAATAAAAATATTGTTTTGAGGAGTCCATACTCTTCTCCAGATGACCATGGCATGCAAAGGTCAAAGGTGCCTTTTCTAGAGAGAGGACAATCACTGCAGTGGGCTGGGAACCAGCAGGCGGGGCAGGGGTACAGTGCCAGGGACAGGACCATCTAAGGACCAACCACTCAGCCCAAAGAGACCCCCAGGCCTGGCAGGGTGGGAGGTCACTAGGCACGCCTCCACCCCGAGTCATCTAGCACAGCCCCAAGCCCTCAACTGTGAGGATACAGCCACAGGCGTACCAGGTGTTCTGAGGACATCCTCGGAGGCCAGGCGGGAAAGGTAGCAGAGGTCCCCAGATGTCCCACAGAGCACCCGGCACAGCTCCAGCCCCTCTCCCCCGAATGCCCAAAGCCGCAGAGCTCTGGGTTCTATGCCAGGTAGAGTTCCAAGGGGCACGGCCCCCTTAACAGAGAAGGGTCGTTCAGGGCTGCAGTACAGTGACTGAATCCCAGCGTTGTTACAGATGTGGAGGCTGAGGCCCAGAGAGGTCGAGTGACTAGTCTGAGGTCACACAGCAAGTTGATGGCAGGGCCACAAGAACCCAGGCCTCTGGACTCCCCAGCAGGGTCTGTCCCCACCAGAGCCTGTGAAGGCAGTGGGGAGAACAGGTCTGGGGTGATGCCGAGGGAGGGCACAGACTGCACATTTCCGTGTTCTCAAGGTAAGATGTACGCAGTAAGAAAAGCGAAAATTTGGGGCTCCCAAGCAGGGACACACAGCTCTACCCATTACATTTTTTTAAAGGTGGGGGGGTGGAGTAAGGTCAGGGGCTCAGAGCCAGGCTGCCTGAGTAAAACTCCAGACCCAGTCATTCCTGTGACCTTGGCATGCTCCGTGCCTCAGTCTGCTCATCTGTAAAACAAGCTGGGACCTACCTATTCAGGTACGTTATTATAAGCATTTTTTAAAGATTTTTTATTTATTTATGTGACAGAGAGACAGCCAGCGAGAGAGGGAACACAGCAGGCGAGTGAGAGGAAGAAGCAGGCTCCCAGCGGAGGAGCCCGATGTGGGACTCAATCCCGGAACGCGGGGATCACGCCCTGAGCCGAAGGCAGACGCTTTAACGACTGCGCTACCCAGGCGCCCCTATAAGCATTTTTTAAAGCTGCAAAGAAATGCTCTAATACATTAACGGTGGGATTCTAGGTGATTTAATTTTGTGGGTTTGGTTTTTTCTATGTTCACTTGTACAGTACCAGCTGTTTTATTGCCCACTCCCTGGACAATTCCAGAATGGCTGGAACTCGCCTATCTCAGGCACCGAGGACAGAAGTGAACAATCAGGAAAACCCACTTGAGTAGAGAATACTTGTACGCAAAGTGGTTCTGATGAGAGGCAAACATACAGAGCCACAGGAGCAGGGACCCGGAGCTAAAGCAAAGGGGCACTCGATGGAAGAGGTGGCATCAGTAGCCCAAGGGTCCAGGGGGACAGCCTTCTGTAGCGATCTGAACGGACAGAGGCCCGGACAAGGAAGCCCAGATGCGCCCCAAGCTCCGTGGGGCACAGCAGCAGGGGGGCGGCCAGGGGATGCGGCCACCGATGAGGGCCCAGAGTGTCCTGCTACAGATCGGGACTCGGAGACCGCTGGGCTCTCTGCAGCAGGAGAGAGCTAGGATTGCAGGGGAACTTCCGGAAGACTCCCTAGGGAGGCCTGGGCAGTGACCCTGACGGGGGCACATGGTCCGGCTGGAACTGGTGTGGTCTGAGAGGATGGGAAGGAAGGGATGCGATTTCTGGAAGAGAAAGCTGACAAGGAGCTGACCTTCCCACAGAGCAGACTCCAGGCCCAGAGGGCCCCGCCTGGGGTTCTCATATGCATTTTTAAAAACTATTTATTTATTTGAGAGAGAGAGAATGGGGTTGGGGGGGGCAGAGGGAGAGGGAGACTCCTCACTGAGCGAGGAGCACGACCCCGAGATCATGACTTGAACCGAAATCAAGAGTCAGGCGCTTAACCGACTGAGCCCCCGAGGCACCCCCTCATATGCCTTTAGGGAGCAAAGAGCTCCGGCCTTAGGTAAACTCAGAACACAGAGAAAGAGGGAACTGCCCAGCTCGCCTGTGAGGCAATCCTAACCCTGACACCAAAATCGGATGCAGGAAACGTGAGAAGAAGTGCAGGGCCGTCTCCTTCGTGAACACAGATGCAAAACTCCTCCACGAGTCACAAAGCGGACCTGGCCAGACATGAAAAGGATAACACAACACAGTCACGCTGGGTTTGTCCCAGGAGTGCGAGACTGCGACGGTAAACGGAAAAGTCAGCGTCATCGACTACTTTAGAGAGAAAAGGAGAAGTCATGCCGTCCTCTCTATGGTTGCCTATGAAACTGGAGATCCATTCATGAGAAGAACCCTTAGAAAACCAGGAATGGAGGGGACTTCCTCGCCCTGATAAAGGGCGGTTACAAACCCCCATCACATCGCAGGCCCTGCTGGGGCGCTGAACGCCCTCCTGTGAGCCCGGACACACGACAAAGAGGCCCATTGTCACCACTTCCAGTGCGGGTCAAACGGCACTGGAGGTCCTGGTCAGGACACTAAGGCAAAGGGAAATAAAGGTATAAAGACTCGAAAGGAAGAAACAAAACTGGCATTATTTAGAAATGACAGAAAAGTCAAAGAATTAACAGATAAGTTACCAGAACACAAGCGCTGAGCAAGGTTGCTGGGATTAAAACCGACATGCAAACCCTCCTACGTCTCAACAATTGTAGCCACAATTAGAAAATGCAGAACAGCTACGTACAATGACATCACACATAGGCATCTCTTCCTTTTTTTTTTTTTAAAGATTTTATTTCTTTACTTAGAGAGTGCGCACCCTTGTGAGTGGCGGTGGGGGGTGGGGGGAGTAGCAGAGGGAGCGGGAGAATCTGAAGCAGACCCCTCACTGAGTCCACAGCTCAGCTGAGCTCAATCACAGGACCCGGAGATATGACCCAAGCCCAAGGCAGACGCTTTACCGACCGAGCCACCCAGGCGCCCCTCTTCTCTGGGTTTTAGTTTCCTCCTGCGTGAAATGGTGGGAATGGTACCCAGGCCCTCGGGATGATTGCAAGGCACCTGGGCCCAGCCAACAGCCCCTGGAAGCCTCTGGAGGAAGAACGAAGGTTGAATCCCCTTCCCTTGCCCCGTGCCTCTGGGGGATGACGCACCTGAGACTAATGCAGCCGGCAGGGCTCTGGCCAGCTGCCCTGGTGCACTGGAGACAATGTCCCACGGCACTAAACCCCCACCGTTCTGCTCTCAGTGCTTCACCCCAGCTACCTGCCTCCTGCACCCCAGTGTGGTTCTGCTAGCCACTTCAGCTTGATAAGCACCCACCTGCAAGCCCCGTCCTGAACAGGATCCAGCTAGGTCCAGCTGTCACTACCCAGCACAGCCACCCCACCCCCTCGTGCCAGGTGTCAGGGCTCACCAGAGCAGGCAGCAGCACCTGTCCACAGCACGGCACCTGCTCACACACCTGTTAGGTCTGGGCTGGACCTGGCTTCAGTGCAACTGCCTGCCCACCCACTGTCGCTCACATCCGCTTGGACCAACTACCATTTCCTGCATTTCCTGTGCTGGCTGGGCTCAGGGTGAAAGACAGGTGGCCCCTGGCCCCGGGCATTCATGGGCTCCTGGGCAGGTTAGCAACCGAGCTCCCAAGTGAAAGCTGTCTTTCACAAGGACAGCCTCCATAGCCAGATGATCCCACCCACAGAAGCGGGTTAGATGGAGCCCATGCCCTAGTCCCGCTGAGGGGTGCTCCTTGGTCTGCAGTCTCCCCACCCTGGGTCCTGAGCCTCTGGATGCTATTGTAAGTCAGAGATAAAAGCCCACGTAAAAACTAGCAGAAATGGGCCATGTTGTGATTTGGGGGTGGGTGCTTCTCATAGATACCATAAAATAAGTGTTTCAACCCAGAGGAGACCTCCCCGAGGACACAGAGAGTTAGCAGCAGAGTTAAATAGAATTCAGGTCTCTGACTGGGGGCCAGTGCTGCCCGCCCCCCTGCTTTGCTCTGTGCTTCCCCGAAAAGCCCTGGCCGGAGCACCACCAGACGCAGGCTGTGCGATCGCTCGAACCAGCATCTCCCTCCACAGCCAGAAGGTAGGGTAGAATCAGGCTCCAGAGCAGGGTCCCCAGCCATGCAAGCTCTCGAATGCAAGCACAGGCTCCTCAGCCCTCTCTCTCTCACGCTTTGTCCCACTTAACTTCGTCTTTTTTTTTTTTTTTTTTGAAGATTTTATTTATTTATTTATTTGACAGAGAGAGAGAACACGAGCAGGGCCAGCAGCAGGCAGAGAGAGAAGCAGCCCCCTGCTGAGCAGGGAGCCTGATGCGGGGCTGATCCCAGGATCTGGGATCATGACCGGAGCCGAAGGCAGACACCCCCGTAACTTGCACAGTCTTTCCTACAAACTGTGAAGTTGTCCTGAAGCCCGACACAGGACAGATGCCCAGGTGGAGGCACTGCCTGGTAGTGGCCCCGAGAAGTCTCCTCCACCCCGTATGCCCCACTTACCTCCCCTGTGGGTCCAGGCGCTTCCTCACCTCCCCTTGACCTGGAGACCGTGGCGCCACTCCAGAGATAGCCTTACTTGTTTTACAACATTTAAGCTGATGTAGGCTCCAGCCTCATTTAATGCCGAGTTCTCTCCCTGAGGTCTGTCTCGAAAGCCGCTCTTTAGACAGAGTCACACCCATGGCCCTGAGTTCCTTGATTCCAGCCTGGGTTGGGTTGTTCCTGGGATCAGAACCTTGTAAAACCAACCCGCAACTTGGCATAAGGCTGGGGCCCGGCCAGCTTCAAGCAACTGCCGGCATCTGCAAGTACAGTTGGAATTTAGAGTGGAAAGTTCGCTCTGCCCCCTCCCCGACCCCGAGGGCCGTCTGCGCTGGAAAAAAGCAGAGGCTCCTGGAGGGGCGGTGACTCTCAGTCCGGTTCCCAAGGAGCTGTTTGCAGACCGCAGCAGCCAGAGGTGCTGCTGTCGGTGAGGGGGGGCCCAGGCTGGCTCCAGCTTTTCCTCAGCAGGCCTTGCGCGAGCTCTTTGCAGGGACGCCACTACTGTGGTCCCTTTCTCCCTGCAGTAACAAAGCAGCACAGGGGACTCGAGTGCACCACGCGGCCCACCTGGCGATGCCCGCAAAGCAGGTCCTGGGGAAGCCTCGCGCGGACAGGGGCATCTGCGTTCCCGGGACACAGCCGGCCTCGGCGTGGGGGAGGGTGCAGAGCCGCTTTCTGCCTCAAGTTGGCCCGTAATGCGCGGCACAGGCCTGCCCACTCCAAAGCCGACCCTTAACATCGGCCTCGCAAATTGGGCATCTGATGGAAGGACCCCGACTGTCGCCCAGAACCCCAGTTACCAGGGAGCGTGAAAGCGGTCTTTACCTGCCTGGAATCTGCCTTCCCAGGAGCGGCGCAGGGAAGAGGGCGCCCAGTGCGAGGCCGGGAGCAGTGCGGAGGAAAGCGGCCCGGAGACCTGACCCGAAGGCAGTGACCCCGCCTGAGCACCGGCTGGACGGGGAGGAAGGAGGCAGGTGCCCGCTTCCGGTGCATGGGTGTGTGCCGTGGGTGGGCGGTGAGGGCGAGCAAGACGGCGGGGGCTCAGCTTGGCACACACAGACCTCAGAGGCCCTGGGACTCCTTCCCAGGCCTGCATTTCTCAGGGTGGTGGCGAGCTTTTCCGCACAAGATCATTGATCCATGGGGAGAAAAATCGATGAAAGCCCGTTGACTGAAAAAAATAACCGGGTGGAATTTTTCTAGGGGAATAAAAAGCTCCAAACCAGAAGTCATCTACTGGCTCTATTAATAACCCAGGAAGCCGTGGCTGGCAGGCAGACAGGTGTGGGATGTACATGCAGGGCCTCTGCATCAGAGAGGGAGGGGCTGTGGGAAGCTGGAGGGGGGGGCAGATGCTAGGGGACAGGAAGGGCCAACAGCAGCGGTGGAGAGGGGCACAGAGGGAGCTGCTGGGAGAAAAGGAAGGAGCAGGGAACGGGAATGGCAGGCGCACAGCTGCCGAGGCAGCGACAAGCGAGGGGGGGTGAGTTTGTTCCTCCTTCTGGAAGTAAGAACCCTGTTCAGTTCACTGTACCTGTACAAGATAACACCGTGCTTCTGGAAGCAGCTTCCAGAGCCCTAACTGGCAGGAGCAGCATTGGTGTACTCCTCCCAGCAGCCAGGGGTGGGCCGCCAGCCTCCCTCCAGCCCGGCCCTCCCTCCCCAGCTTGCTCCAATTCAACACAGAGGCCTGTCTTCAATTCTCCATCCTCTCGGAGCCTCGCCAAAGGTAACCAGTACTAATTGCGGTGCGTCCCTGGGCCCTTCCTCCTGACTCTGGTAGCAAGTGGAGAGAGGCACAGAGGCCCCAGCACACATGCCAGCATAGAGCCCTGCACCGGCACCCCACCGCCTGGACCACGGCTGCTCAAGAGGAAGCGGACTTCTGCCGCTGTGGTGCTGGGGGGGCAGGGGGCACAGGGGGTGGCAGTTAAAGGGCCAGTGTGCAGAGCCAGAGCCTGGGGAGGAAGGTCTTGCAGACGGCAAGAAAGACAGGGAGGGGGGGCCAAGGCACGTGGCGGGGGTTGCAGGGAGCCTGGAGTGGCAGTGAGAGCCAGCTGGCAGAGAAGCAGGGCTCACCAGAGGGCTGGAGCTCAGGCTGGCAGGGGTGCGGGCTGCCAGGTCAACTGCGGGGAGGGCAGGAAAGGCGCTTTCAGTGCAGCCTCACACGGGGACACCCGACCCGGGTATCTCAAGTGGTTGGACTAAATCAATTCAAGGTTTGTTGCAGAGGGAGAGAATCTCAAGCAGACTCCCTGCTGAGCGTGGACCCAATGAGGGGCTCCACCTCACGACCCCGAGATCATAACCTGAGCTGAAATCAAGAGTCGGACACTTAACCGACTGAGCCACCCAGGTGCCCCTGGAGGGTTTTTATGACTCGAGTGCTGTGCCTCCCACCAAGTTAGCAAGCTCCAATGGCACCTCTCCACCTGAAGAGGCTTGGGTGAAGTGCGCCTGGCACCTGGCCGCCCTGTGTGTCCCCCTGAGCCCCGGGCACCTGATAGGGAGCCCCGGGTCGCTGGTGAACTGACCTGCAGCTGTTTTGTCTTCTGTACAGTTTGCTGGGGAAACAGACGGAAAGTCCGACACAGCCTGGAAGTACGAGGAAGGAGCGCACAGGGCTGGGGGCAGAGCGCCAGCCTCTCTGGGAGCGGTGTCAGGGTTGGAGTCACCACTGTGCCCAGTGAGGGAAGGACAGGAAGGACCCGTGTAGGAAGCAGGTGGAGCGCCTGGACGTGGCTCACCCAGTGTGGCCATCGGGCTTTCGAGTGGGGCGAGCACGTCCAGGTACTAATTCCCCGTTCTGGCAGGGAAGTGTCACTGTTGGCTGAGCGTTCAAAAGATCTGATAGAAAATGAGAAATGGGGGGGGGAAAGTGCAAATTCAATATAGATGATTTGGCTTCCCCAAGATTTTCTTCATTGCTACTTTTCTGTCTCTCACTTTTAAGCAGACGCTGGGCTATACGTGGGGCTTGAACTCACGACCCTGAGGTTAAGAGTCGCGTGCTCTACCAACTGAGCCAGCCAGGCGCCCCTGCTATTTTACTGATTACAAAATACATGCTCTTTGCACACGTGTGTGCACAGCAGCAGCATTCACAACCGCTACAGCGTGGAAGCAGTCCCGAGTGTCCACTGAGGCATGAACGAGCAGGTACGACGCGGTGTGTGCACGCAACACGCTACTCTTTCAGCTCAGGAAGGGACCTGGCTCAGCCGGTGAAGCGTCCCACTCTGGATCTCAGCTAAGGTCTTGATCTCAGGGTCGTGAGTTCGCGCCCTGCATCGGGCTCACACACACAAAATGGCTAAGATGGTAAATTTTATGCTCTTTTACTGCAATAATTTAAAAAAAAAAATCAGAAAAAAAAAAACCTCGCGTGTGAAAACTACACACACGTATAAAAAAAAGAAAGCAACTGCCCAGAATCCCGGTTCCCAAAAGCAAACCATTGTTTTGCCATACTTACCTTCCCGTTTTTTCTCTCCCTTTCCCCAAAAAAAGTTGGGATTACACTATATAACCCAATGTTCTACATTTCTGATTCAGATTATTTTTATCAGTTCTTTACATTATTAAACCCATTTACAAAATTAAAACCCAGGCATACAACAATCAGTGCTTTTATAATATTCCACACGGATGGACCATCAGCTTGCCAAGAGAAAACCCTTCAGCCATACAGAGAAGACTCCCCTTCTGATGCACCATCCCCTCCACTCCACTCCCCACCCTGTTCCCAGAGGGAACTACTGACAGCCTGACCTGCTTCAGTGTCGAGAACGCGTCGTGCCATGGCTCACACAAGCCTGGTGGCACCAGTGGCTTCCCAGCTCCACGGTGCTGGACGGACGACCCGAATTCTCCTAGTCTTTTCCTCACAGTCCTAAAATGCCATCACGCTGGTTTGGGGGCAGGAAGGAGGAAGATGGGCTGTCTTCTCTTGAGGTTTTATCTTTTCATTAGGGGTGCAAAGCCACCCCGGTAATAGACACTGTCCTTCACATTTCATTTCATTCACAGAACTGGGTCACATTGCCTCCGACTCTTTCTGAGAACAGTCACTGGTAAAGGAAAGGAGATGGCCCCAGATGCTTAGCTAAGCGTGATTTATCTGCTAAGCAAAGGTAGTTCCTCGCCCCTTCCTAGGGGATCAGATTTCTCCCTGCTCCCTGACGTGAAAGAGCTGGGGCTCTGTAGGGAGGGGGCCCTGGGTGCTAAGAGCTGCCGTCAGCCAGCAACAAAGTGGACGCCACAGGGACTCCCACACATCCCACTCCACAAACACACACACACATACGTGTAGGTGACACACAGTAACCCATTCAGCCATTCCTCCAGGTCGCTTCTAGAAGACCTTTCTGCGGTAGGACCCAGTTTACCTGAGGGCCACCTGAGAGCTGGCTGCTGGTACCGAGCCGGCGGGAGGGTACGCAGCATGAGTCCAGACACCTCCCCATCTCCACGTTTGTGCGACAGACACATCTACTAGGACGAAGATTTATTTACACAGTACGTTTTGTCACGTGGCAGGTAAGTTGCTATCTTTGGTTCCTGTAAACACAACAGTCTGCATAGAGGATGGGGAGAGGGGAGTTAAAAGCCAGCGTGTCGGGGCGCCTGGGTGGCTCAGTCGTTGGGCGTCTGCCTTTGGCTCAGGGCGTGATCCTGGCGTTCTGGGATCGAGCCCCACATCAGGCTCCTTCGCTGGGAGCCTGCTTCTTCCTCTCCCACTCTGCCTGCTTGTCTCTCTCTCACTGGCTGTCTCTGTGTCAAATAAATAAATAAAATCTTTAAAGAAAAAAAAAAAAAAGCCAGCGTGTGAAGAGCAAGCAAGCAGCAAGCTGGTTTGGCCCCAGAACAGTGGAACAGGGGAAGGCAGGCGAACTTGGACACCGTGAGCTCGCTCCTGGCCATGGCCACGGGCCTCGCTTGCAGCCAGAAGTGCGCTGCTTCCGTGCTCTCAACGAGTAGGCTTGGCAGCTCCAGTTCCCTGGTTTGGGGGAGAAGAGGGGGTGAGCGGTGTCCAAGGGAAATCACTGCTGAACAGCTGTGAGATGTACGTTTGAGCAGGTCTACACGACACCTGTAGCTGCCGGACGCCAACGGCATTGTCAGCCTGCTAACCGCTGGATTAATACATCAATCAATAGGGCATTTATTTCCCCAGGAAACGGTCTTTTTATGTGGACTCTCTTTGTTGTGGTGGTTGTGACAGGACCGGACTTGCAATACCATGCTCTTCAAAAGGGCTGGATGAGGGGCCCCCGGCCGGCTCAGTTGGCGGAGTGTGCGACTCTTGATCTTGGGGTCGTGAGTTCGAGCCCCGCGTTGGGAGTAGAGTTTACTTAAATAAATAAAAACTTTAAAAAAATAAAAGGCCTGGATGAAAGATTGGGTCTGCTTCCACTGAGCAGGTCAAAATAAGATTATCTTCTCAAAGCACAGTCTACTTACAGAATTTCCTTTTTGAATATTCTTTTGAGAAATAATTAGAAATAACATCATTTTCTTGTAGCTTGGGGCAAACAAGAGTCTTTCTTCACATTATAAACTGATTTCAAGACTGATGATCTCTGTGTTTGAAATGAATCTTCTAGAATTCTAATTTCCAGGCTCTTGTTTATTTGCTTGCAAACGTGGACATACACATTACGCAAAAAATCTCACGGGTGAGTAAGCTAGAATATCGAGTTCTCAGAGGGTTTGATTCCTTTAAGACGCAGACAACAGTTTAACCCAGCGAAGAAGCATTCTTCCGTCCTCCCAGCACCCATCACAGTAAACAGCCCTTCACTTAACACTTAGGATATTCCAGGCCCTGAGTGCTCGGAAGCATGGAGAGCTGCAAAATTGAAGAAACATCCCTGCCTTCCAGAAGCTTTCAACCCAGGAACTGTCTACAGGTAATTAAAAGACCTCTAAGTGTGTTGTCAGTGGGGGGGAATACCACCTGCATGGGAGTTATTTCTAACTGGAGGATCTGGGCATTCCTTGAGGCAGAATCTGAACCGGGAAGGGTCATTGGTGGACCTGAGGAAGGCATTCCTTAGCAGAAGGAGAACCAGCAAAGATGGGGAAAACTTTGTGAGGATCGATGTTGGGGCGGGGGCGGGGGGGAGAGGGCAGGAGGGGGCAGGAGGGGGCGGGGAAACCAGTACCCAGGAGGAGGAAATGTATTTAGCACCTCCTACAGCTAGGAGCTCCGTGCATATGATTCCAATTGAACTCTGCAACTACCTTGACAATCAATATTCCTAGTTTACAGGTAAGGAAACTGACCACAGAGATTAAGAAACTCATCTAAGATCACTTAGTTAATAAATGGTGAAACAGCTATTCAAATCCAGGTCTGTCTCCTGTAGTTTTTGCTCTGCCCTGCTACCTTAAAACCCAGCTAAGGTTCGAACTTCACTCCACAGGCAGGATGGCGGAGGAGGACAAGGCAGCGGCACCAGCAGATGCTTCTGCTCAGACAGGCCCACGGGGTGTCCTGCGCTGGGCTGGCCCTGATGCGCTCCAAGGCACAAGAGACAAGCCACGCACTGTCCCTGCCCTCAAAGACTGTCCGATTTTGTGGGAAAGCAGAACTGGTAACAGCCACTTTCATTATAATGTGGGAATGATGGTAACTATGGAAATACCCTCCCAAAGAAAGCTTCCCAGAGAGGTCACCTGAGCAGCTGTGGAAGATGACCAAAGTTGGAGGAGGTAGGAAAGGACGTTTTGGGCAGAGGAAAAGGAACAGTCTGGAAACAAGGTATGAGCTAGCATGGTGCACATGCCTGCAGGTGGGTGTGAAGGCTAGAAAAAGAGGCTGCAGGGTCAGGAATGCCTCGCCGAGGAGCTGGTCAGTCCCGAGGCTCCTGGAGCCCCTGAGAAGTTCGAGCAGGGGAGCGATGTGGTCCCACCTGCAGGTTAGAAGGGGGACTGGCGGTGGGTGGAGCGGCTGGTTGGCAGAAGTGTGGGTGACAGAGAGCCAGAGCCTACCTGAGGACAGCAGAAGCGTGACTGGAGAAAAGTTGGTTTTGAGAAATACCTAAGTCAACTCGTTAGCAGCTGGTGGTTACACATGGGGGATGAGGAAGAGGGAGGAGTCCAAGATGAATTCCCAAATTCGGTCCTGAGCAAGGGGTGTGCTGGTGAGAGGAAACCGCTGGAAGGCAGGGCTGGTGCAGTAGGAGAGATGGGGCAGGCAGGCGGGGTGTCCGAGGGGCCACAGGACACGGAGCAGGGCTGTCTGGAACGGTGGGGTGTGCAATGGCGCTCTGGGGTGAATCCAGGATAGACGTGGAAGCTGAGAATGGTCAGCATGCAGGGGGCTGTTGGGAGCCACACGTGGGGATCTGATGATCCAGGGGAGCATGTGGAACCAGGAGAGTGGCAGGAGGAAGAGAAGTCACGAGCGAGAAGGTGGAGACTAAGCAGAGTGGTGAGGACAGCCACAGTGGGAAGTCCGGGCACAGAGCAGCCGTTGGTGTCAGGTGTAAGAGGAGAGGAAGCGAGGTCAGAAAGCCTTCATCTGTTTGGTCGGCGATGGAACAGCAGGGAGACTGCCAGGAGACACGGGGCCTGGGGCTGCACAGACCAAGTCAAGGCTGCAAAGCCAGACGGGCTCAGGACACCTAGCTGGGACCAGAAGGAGAGAGGCAGCGGCTAGAGAGACAGCCTTGTTTTTAAAGCCCCGGAGAGACATGATCCAATGAGAAGAGTCTGGGAGCAAAGACAAGCGATGGCAGCAGGGCCCAGAAGAGCAAGAGCGGGGAGCAGAGCACAGGCGGAGGACGCGGGCTCGGCCAGCAGCACTGCAGGGTGGAAGATCGGAGGGAGCTGGCTGGTCAGTACGTAAGAGAGATGGCCACAAAGGGACAGCTGGCATCTGGACGTAAGAATCGTGATCCCTCCAATTTTCCTCAAGTAGGAGGCCACGGGGGGGGGGATGGACACAAGCACATTTCCTAAGGACTTTGAGGAAAGTAATTTAGAGAATTTGCTGAACAAAATGATGGAGGAAGGTGCAGTTAGGACAAGCAAGAAAAACTGTCAAGTGACATTAAACACAGAGCTGAGTCGAGAGGCCGTAAGTTACGGCAAAAGTCTACCTATGTGAGTGGTGTTTCCTCCAGCAGGTCCCGGGATTCCAGCAGTATAGAGACAGAAGTGGGTTGATCCAAGGGTGAAGTTTTATCAGACAGAAGCAGGACGGGATGCTGAGGATGCTGGTGATTAATCACGGATTTCCAGTCTGGGAAAGAAAGGAGGGATCAGAAAACCAAAAGTCTGAGGCTGAAGTAAAGGGCCAACGGGAGAGAAGGCGGAAGCTGGAGAGGACAGGGTATCGGGGGTTTGAGATTCCAGATGTGGTGCTACTCTTCGGGACGACAAGGACTAGGATGGCAGCTGAAGGGGGGAAATGAGGTAATGGAGTCGCAGAGGCCAAAATACAGACCTGAGTGCTGGTGACTCAAGTCAGCTAAGGGCTGGCGTGGCTCAGGTTCGAGAGGAAGAGCGTAGATTAAGTGCCAGGTCATGAAGGAACACGGGAGCAGGCAAGGAGATGGTAGCACGGCATCTGGAATGGCACTAGCCTCACACCATGTCAGGGCGGGCACTGCCTTTGGAAGGATTTGGTCAAGACATCAACTAGGAAAAGATGCAGGCCATCCATGATTGCATTCTTGCCACGAGGATGATGCCATTTGGGCAGAACAGTGCAAGGGCACTCCCAACCCATTCCTCGGGTAGTAAGAGGATGGCACAGTGTAGACAGGGTAGTCCTTCCTGCCTACCCCCATCCTTTAAATCTCAAGTTCAAAACTGTACCTGACCAAAGGGAGGACAGAACCACGCACCAAAGTGTGCCAAGGAAGTCAGGTGGTAACTGCACGAGAATGTGGTTCACTGGCACACGGAGGAGAGACCAACAGCCTCCCTCTTCCCTGACCTCACCTCAGGCTGCTGTTTCCGGGGCAGCTGCTGAACCCCATCATCACAACGGCCCCGCCAAGTCCCCTTGGGTTCACCCAGGCAAAGCACCCGTCACAAGAAAAGTGAGCAGTAAAACACCAGCAGCTGGATCTCAGTATAGACCCTTCCAAAGGGAGCTCCAATGTGGAGAAACCGAGTTCTGATTGACACGGAAAACACAAAAGCAAGCTGTTCTACTTTTAATAGACAGTAATCCACATAGCTCACAGAGATTAAATACTTACCACCAATACGGCAAATCTCTTAAAAAAAAAAAAAAAAAGTCTGGCTAGTATGTGATTTTTCATCTGCTTTCAGAAACCAAGGGAGCGCTGGGTCCTGTCTACACGCATCGGCCGTAAAGCCAGCAGTGCCCAAACGCAAGGCTAAGCCCGCAAACTCTGGTGAGTGGCCGGAACTGGCTCACCTAGGAAGGACAAGGGGAGGAAGAAAATGTAACTGGTCCTGAAGAGCACAAGCACCCCACACCCCAAGCTGGGCATGTTACTCACCATGACCACACACTCCCAAAGCACCCCGAGACTGGCATTATTAGGCCTGTTTTATAGCTCCGGAAATGGAGGGTTTGGAGGTTGCGAGCCTTTGCCGATGTTACACGGATGATAAATGGCACCACGGGGACGCAGACCCAAGCTTTGGTGACTCCAGCCTCCCCTTCACACCCATCAGTTTTGCAGTTGACCTATCCGGCAAGGCCTGGAATTCCAAAACGATTTCCGCTATGAATCCCCAAGTTTAAGTGTCAATTATGAATGGGGAATGGCTCATAAAAAAACAACAAAACAAAGGAAGACATGATGTTAGGGACCAAGTAGGAATGAGAAAACCATAGCCAATCCCAGCAGCACTTTCAATGGATCAGTCTGTTAAATTCGAATTTTCAAGGCTAAACATGAGTGTTACAGGCTTGCCCCAATATTTACAAGTTTATCACCTGATTTATTTTATCTACTCCTTTTTCACATAGAAATTAACATAAAAGATAAAAAGGCTGGTGTGCAGCCAAGTACTGGGTCAGGTACTTTCTGGTTCCTTCAACCTGTGAGTCTCAGCCGAGCTGTCCCTTACTCAGGAAGGCCTTTACCTGACAGTGTCCCTGCCCTCTTCTCTTCTTCCTAGGACTTCACACAACCAGAATCATGGCCACCCGTTCACAACCTATCCTCTCCAGCCTACAGGCTCCATGAGGACACGTGTGTCGTCCCGCTCACGGCTGTGTCCTCGGGGCACTCAGCAAGGGGAATGACCAGCCAGACTCACCAAACTCCCCAGGGTCACTCCTTTTTACAGAAGAAACCCATCAGGGAGGCTGGTATCCCCCCACCCCCTCAGCAAGGCCAAGCTGACTCCCTAGTCCTTGTAAGCTGTTCTGTTCCACCACCCTAACCCGCCTCACACACTCAAATGCAGCGGGTATGCCGTGTAACAGCATGGCTGGCACCAAGTTACCAAGGACTGAGAGAGAGATGCCTCCTCATTCTGTTCAGGTGCACATGCCACAGGTGCCGCAGGTACCGCAGGTGCCTGGCTGGGCAGGTGGGGGGAGTAACTAGAACGCAAAGAAGTCGATTGAGCATCTCTTCGAAGGGCCATTCGACCAGCAAAGCAGAGGGCAGCTAAGCTAATTTATTACTGAAGACTCCAACTCTCCTTAGGGTTATGGGCAGTAACCAGATCTGTTCACTGAAATAACCCACTTGACCTCAGCAAGAGAATTTGCCGAAGATCTTATAAAAGTAAAGGACATAAAATGTTACATAAATGTGAGCTTAAGAGACACGTCGTTAGGGTACCTTACCACAACGTAAGCTCCAAATCTAACATATGTATTGATGGAGAGGGGAGTATCCTTTTAATAGTCCAGATTTCACAGATCCCACAACCAAGAACTAGAGTTTAGATGTTTAAGACAACAGGTACACACCTATAGTGTTTCATTTGACCTGTACTGATACAAATTAGGCATAACTAATTTAGACTCACAAGCAGGAAATTTCAACCTGATTTTCCAAAATATTTTATTGGAAACTCAGCATGGACCTAAATTGCAACGGCATTCACCCTCCCCCCATCCCACCCCAAACAGCTGGTATTTCACTTACACCAGCCTTTGGGTGCTTTTACCCTTCTGACTCTGAGGGCAAAGTTCAACCTCCCCCCCACCCCAAACTGCAGATGCTAGCTCTACCACCTTGTGACCTTGAGCGGTTCCTCCCTCAGCCGCTTTCCCTGGGGGCGAAATGCCAAAAATGCCCAGAGCTCTAACGTTCTTCATCCTGGGACTCAAGCAGAAAGCAGTGCCTACCGAAGGTAACCTCGCAAGGACTAAACGTTAGAACTCACCAAAAGCGATTTCAAAGCAGCTACATTCGTTTGTGGTAAAAGGGAAATTATCTAGCGCCACGAGCTCATTACCTGAGTCATTCCCAATCTGTCAGAGATACACATAAGGCAGAATGAGATTTAACAGCTAGCCTCCTTATAATCCATAAGACGCTGTCTGAAAAGGGGAGATAATACCAGAATCTTTTAACTCACATCCTTTATTCTTCTGCTCACCCCTGACCTTCATCCTCTCCACGTGTGTCCCTAAACCACATACTCTTAAAGGAGTTTGAGCATTTAATAAAGGTTTCGGGGGAAAAAAAACCACTACAACACAAGGGAGGCAGGAGACTTCAGAGTTGTGGCTAACAGTCCGCATCTTTGTCCTGATCAGGTGGCCAAAGGGCACATTCCATGCAGGATATCTGTCACCACATCTCTTCAGCCATTAGTAAGCTCAGACTTCTCCAGCTCTGAGAAAACTTTGCATGGCTTTTAGGATTCTTCCCATATTCTAGTTTGTTCCGCAGTTGTTGACATTCATTTCTGTGGTAGCCTGGAAGCCTTGTGCAAAGTCAGAGCTTTTGAGAACCTTGAAATGGTCAAGCACGATCACACACAAGTCCTGTCATGGTGCTTTCAACTTCATTTTTTGATGAACCAAAAAAGCAAACAATCATTCCATGTGCAAGGCACTCAGCTGTAGACAGACACAGTCATGCATGACCTTTGCCCTCACAGTGGGAAGGGTAAAAGCACCCAAATGCTGGTGTAAGAAATACCAGCTTAATTAAATAACGTTAATCGTTTGTCCTGTTGCCGGAACAAAAAGGGACTCGAGACATTCAGAGGGAATGCTCTTTGGCTCAATTCATTCTGCCCGAACAGAAGAGTCAAAGCAGTAAAATTATCCCTACTTTTAGAGTCCCATGGCTGTGAAGTGGCAATTTAACCTGTCTTTTTTTTTTTTTTAAGATTTTATTTATTTATTTATTTATTTGGCAGAGAGAGAGAGAGAGAGAGAGACAGCCAGTGAGAGAGGAAACACAAGCAGGGGCAGTGGGAGAGGAAGAAGCAGGCTCCCAGAGGAGGAGCCCGATGTGGGGCTCGATCCCAGGACCCTGGGATCACGCCCTGAGCCGAAGGCAGACGCTTAATGACTGAGCCACCCAGGTGCCCCTAACCTGTCCTTTTAAACTGATTTTCACCTTTAGTATCAAGTGCAAGCAGGGTGGAGTCCACGCAGCGCACCATCTCTGCATGTCTAGTCATACGATCCTTCATAGCTAAAGAACTGAAGGCAAGGATACTTCCCACCACAGAAAACTCAAGGCCTATGTTAACAGGTCACCTGCTCTGGGGCAAGGTTTGTTTTTTGGTTTTTTTTAGAGAGGAAGAGTGTGAGTGGGGGTGGCAGGGGGGGGGGGGACAAAGGAAAAGAATCTCAAGCAAGCAAGTCCAGAGAAGAGCCTGACTTGGGTCCCAATCTCACGACCCTGAGATCACCACCTAAGCCTGAAATCAAGAGTGGGACGCTTAACTGACTGCGCTACCCAGGCACCCCTGCTCTGGGGCAAGTTTTAAAAGCTATTCGTGTGTTTAGGGGTGCCTCGGTGGCTGTCAATTAAGTGTCTGACTCTTCGTTTCGACTCAACTCATGATCTCAGGGTTGGGGGATGGAGCCCTGCGACCGGCTCCTCAATGGGCGTGGAGCCTGCTTGATATTTTCTCTCCCTCAGCCCCTCCCCACCCTGCACTTGCACAGTCTAAAATAAATCTCTAAAAAGCTATTTGTGGAGCAGGTGCTGGGACAGCACTTAGGGACATCTTAATGCGATGTCACACCTGCCACCCTTCCCAAGTTTTAAACCCTTTCCAGCTTTCTCCGCTTGATGGTGAACATCTACAGACAGATCTACCACTTAGAAGCTAGGCTACCTAAGCAGGTACTCCCCCACCGTTTCTCTTGTATGGGAACTACTTAGACATTTTCCTGTCAATTACTGGAGAGTGGGGAAAGTGAAATTAAGCCACATAAAAAATTCTCCCACAATTGGTTTTCACTTGTGAAATATTTATGCACAATTTATAAGCTACAAAGCCAGAAATGACTTATTTCAACAGATTTGACTTTGCCAAACTGTGTGGGTGCAGCACTCCAAGGGGAATTACTCAGGTTTTGAAACTCAGATTCAAAGAGAAAATGATCTAATTTTTCACTCCTTACACTAAAATCCCCAAAAGTCAAGTTAAACGGCATGTAAAAATAAGAACTAAATTGATCGAGTCACTTTTTAATCAGAATGCATCATCTTTTCTCTAACATGTTATCAAAGACACCTGCTTGTTTTAGCAAGGTCGACCTAAGATTAATGGATCACGGTCCAGAATGATCATGGGCTTCAACTGCAGGAACACTGTTCCAAGAGCTCAAGGAATTCGCACGGCGTTTAACTGGCCAAACGAGTACAACAGAGACAACGCCTTCCCAGATTTTCAGTTTTCCAAGATTTTCTTAAAAACCAGGGAGTCTTTATTTTTATTGCTTTAAACCAACTGTCAGGTGGACCAAAAGGCTGAGCAAGGGCAAAATCACTTCGGGGTAACACAGCTAGCTGTATCAGATTCAGGAAGGCTTAACTTGCCGTTAATTCGTGCCCGGAAAAATCCAGGCTCTGTTGCGGGACCGGTAAAATGGAGAACACAGCGGGTAAACTGTGGCGCTCTCAAGGATGAGACCAATGCAAAGCCTGGTGGGCACAAGGAGGAGTGTCTACGAAAGTGAGAAATAGGTGAAGACGGTGGTCAAGGGAAACACTGATTGGCTGGAGAGCGAAGAAAGGGAAGCTCCGAAGGAAATTCTAGAAAGCCACAAGGAGCCGAGCCACACGACGAGCGGCAGGGGCCCTGTGGTTCCAAGCTTTACAGGGAAGCAGGCACCCAACGGCCCCGTCTCGGGTTTCCGCGGGTCACAAAAGGATAACGGACATCCTCCCAACGGTGGACCTGGGGGCTCCGCGCGCCGCTTCCGCCCGGCCGCCCCGCCCCGGCCGCCCGGCGCGGCCCACCTGCGCTCGGCCCCCGGGCCCGCAGCGGCACGGGGACGGGCGCTCGCGGCGCGATGCGGGCCCGCGACGGCCCGCGGACATGCTCCTCTGCGGCCCGCCCGCCTTTGTTCGCCTGGCCCTCCACACTCACCGCCGCCATCGCCCGCCCGGAGCCAGGCGCCACGAGCCAACGCCGCCCGACGCGAAAAAGGAGGCACAGGCGTTTCTCGTCAAAGCAGACTTTATTGGGCGCCAGGGTCGCCCCGCGCGCGCCGCCCGCTCCCCCGCGCGGCCCCCGGGCCGCTCGCCGGCCGAGACCCAGCGCGCGGCCGGCCCCGCCCTCCCCTGCAGGCCCCCTCCCCCGCGGCGCCGGGGACTGCGCACCGCTCACCGGCTCCCGAGGCGGCGGCTGCAGCGGCGACGCCCCGCTCCCGAGTGCGGCCCGGGCCCGGGGCGGCGGATTTCGCTGCCTTGGCACCGCGGAGGGCGGGAGCCGCGCGAGTCGCGGCGGCGGCGGTGGCGGCGGCGGCGCGCTGACGTCACGCGCCGCGGCCAGCCAGCGCGCGCGGGGGCCGCCCCGTCGACCCCAATCCGGGAGGAGCCCGGGTGAGTGGGCGGGGCCGCGGTGGCGAACGGGCAGATCGATTGGCAGAGGGGGAGGAGCGAGAGGGCCAGCGGGCGAGTGGGAGCGAGGCGGGGCGGGCCGAGGCCAGAGCGGAAGTCTCGCGAGGCCGAGCCCGAGCGGAGTGTGGCGGCGGCGGCGGCGGCGAGATCTGGGTTCGGGGTGAGGAGTTGGTATTTGTGTGGAAGGAGGCGGAGGCGCAGGAGGAAGGGGGAAGCGGAGCGCCGGCCCGGAGGGCGGGAGGAGGCGCGGCCAGAGCGGGCGGCCGAGGCGCGGCGAGGCGGGGCGCCGGGGCGAGCAGCGGCCGAACGAGCGCGGGGCGCACCGAGGCGAGGAGGCGGGGAAGCCCGCCGCCGCCGCCGCCGCCGCGCCCGCCCCTTCCCCCCGCCGCCCGCCCCCTCTCCCCCCGCCCGCCCGCCGCCTTCCTCCCTCTGCCTTCCTTCCCCACGGCCGGCCGCCTCCTCGCCCGCCCGCCCGTAGCCCCGGAGCCGAGGCCGCCGCGGCCGTGGCGGCGGAGCCCTCAGCCATGGCCTCGGGCGACACCCTCTACATCGCCACGGACGGCTCGGAGATGCCGGCCGAGATCGTGGAGCTGCACGAGATCGAGGTGGAGACCATCCCGGTGGAGACCATCGAGACCACGGTGGTGGGCGAGGAGGAGGAGGACGACGACGACGACGAGGACGGTGGCGGCGGCGACCACGGCGGCGGGGGCGGCCACGGGCACGCGGGCCACCACCACCACCACCACCACCACCACCCGCCCATGATCGCGCTGCAGCCGCTCGTCACCGACGACCCGACCCAGGTGCACCACCACCAGGAGGTGATCCTGGTGCAGACGCGCGAGGAGGTGGTGGGCGGCGACGACTCGGACGGGCTGCGCGCGGAGGACGGCTTCGAGGACCAGATCCTCATCCCGGTGCCCGCGCCGGCCGGCGGCGACGACGACTACATCGAGCAGACGCTGGTCACCGTGGCGGCGGCCGGCAAGAGCGGCGGCGGCGGCTCGTCGTCGTCGGGCGGCGGCCGCGTCAAGAAGGGCGGCGGCAAGAAGAGCGGCAAGAAGGGCTACCTCGGCGGCGGAGCCGGGGCGGCGGGCGGCGCGGACGCGGGCAACAAGAAGTGGGAGCAGAAGCAGGTGCAGATCAAGACCCTGGAGGGCGAGTTCTCGGTCACCATGTGGTCCTCAGGTGAGCGCCGGCGCGCGCCGGCCCCCGGGATGTTTTTGTTTTGAAGGGAAGCCATGTTTTATGTGTGTGATGGGCGCCGCCATCTTCTTCGCAGGGCAAGTATGGCGGCCCCAAAAGATGGCGGGCCGCGGCGGGGGCGGCGGGCGGCGGGCCGGCGGGCCGAAGATGGCGGCGGGAGGCGCGGCGCCGCCCGCTAGGCCGCAATGGCGTAGTTTCCCCGGGCGGGGCGGCCGCGCGGCGCGGGGCGGGGCGGCGCGGTGGGGCGGGGCGCGCTCGGGCCAACGGACGGCCGCCGGCCCGTTGTCCGCCGCCCCCGCCCGGCTGGCTCCCCGCGAGGCCCGGGCGGCGCGCGAGGCGGGCCGCCGGCGGGTTGCGCGGACCTCGCGCCTGGCCGGGCAGCCCGCGGCCGCCTCCCACCCCCAACCCCCCGCCGTCCTGAGAGTTGAGGGGGCGCCCGTGGCCCCGCTCCGCCCCCTTCCCCGGACCCTCTGCTGCTCCCGAGAGGCGCCTTCCGCTCCCACGCCCGGCGCGCAGGCCGGACTCTGCCCGCGGCCGCGCTCCCCGCGCTCGCCTCGGTGGGGCGGGACTTGGGCGGCACGTAGGGCTCGCGTGTGCGGGCTCCGCGCCGCCAGGGCCTGTCACCGCGCTGCCGGCGAGGTCCTCGCCCCTGCCCCCCCTCCCCCCCCCCCGCGGCACGTCGGGGAGAGGGTCCGCGAGGTTTTGTAGGTGGTTCTTAACCCTTTATGTTTGGGGAAGGTTTTCTTTTTAAGTGTTTGTTTCTGCAGATAGGTCTGTTAGCTGCACAGCTGGGGACGCTGTCACTAAATTAATAAAATCGAGTATTTTGTCTTTGCTCACTTTTTGGTGGATAGTAGGCGATCAACTTACTTTCCCTGCGAAGAGAAAGATTCTAGAAAGCCAGAGAGAATAAGTAGGACAAAAGGGACTTACCTACATGTTTGTCTTCTCTTTTTTACTTCATAATTATAGAAAGCTGGTTTTTTTCATGTCAGTGTTCTGTTACCTTATTCGTATGCTGTCTAGATTGCCGGGATAGTAAATAGACTTGAGAGTGATCCTGCCGTGGCTAGTTAATCTAGTACTTGGCATGACTACACTTAGTTCTAAGTTTAAGTTGCAGAACCCTCCCCCTCCTCGTCCTCCGTCCCCCGTCCCCCCCCCCCCCCATTACGGTAAGGCTGTGAAATCAGTTGTTCGGATGAAGCCTCAAAGTGTCTTGACCCTTGAGTATTAAAGGATCGTTAACGATTGAGAGAAACAGATGATGTAGAAGGTGAAAAGGCTGGACTGGAAGGCTGGTCTTGTTCTATCTACTGAAAGCCCCTGACGAGATAACTAACGTTGTTGGATGCATCTAGGATTCGGAGAGGACTGAGCAAAGGCATCCGAGTTGCTGCCACAATTGAATAGCAAGTGTGAACAGGCTCTGCTGTTCTCGATATCAGAGTCCTTCTGCAAGTCTGAGTAGTTTTTTAGTAACAGGCATATGTTTAAATGAAACCTGTCTACCTATTTCATAGTCATCAGAGTATCTTCTGTAGAATTGATAGCATGCACACTGATCGTGTTGGAACCAGAAGTGATGTCTTTCTATTAATATGCAGAATAAGAGCGGGGCAAGTTGGGTGTTGAGTTTTGCTGAATTCAGGATACCATCTGAAAGTAGATATTGATATAAAGATAAATTAACCACATAAAACTAAATTTACTTTTTCTCATGGTAAGGACATGTGGGTTTTACAGAAACTTAGAAAACCAGGGTGTTTTATATATTTTGCATTTGATCTTAACAAATAGCTTGCCTACTTCTTTATACCCAGAAAACTTGGTAATGGAGGCTTTACTTGATGAAGTGAAGTGTATCGAGTCAGCCAGTCAGGGGAGAAGGTCTGAGGGGCCTGACTAATGGGAGTTAATTTACAATTAAGTCAGCATTTAAAAGTCATTACTTCCCCTGTGCAAGTGGCTGCTTACAGAGTTGCACAGTTTGGGGTTATTTTAATGCCCATTTCTATGCAGAGTTAGTTGTCTGGTGCATTACAGAGTAATCTGTGCCTAAAGGTTAGTTATAAATATTTGATGGCAATAACATAGTAAGGCCTGTTTCCTCAGACATGTTTTGTGGTGAACTGTCCCTCTTCCTTGTCGTTTGGAATTATTCCCAAAGAGAAGCTAAATAGTTTGTGATTAACCACGCATGCCCCAAGTTCAAATTCTGAATGTAGTGGAATCTTAGGAACTGAAATAAGGAGATCATTGATAATAGGTGAAGAAATGAAAGCAGGTGAATTGCTAGGCTGAATCTCTCCATGTGTGTGTTGACTGCGGAAGGCAGTATGCTCAGTGCTTTCACAGACTCAGTCTCGTCTGATCCCAGGCGAGGAGTTTGAACGCCACTGTGGTTTCACTAAAACAGTCCTTTGGGTGGGAATGAGCTGTGAGGTGATAGTTTTGCCTAAGTCCAAGCTTAGTTACCTGAAGCCCTTACCAAAAAAAAAAAAAAATTGTACACAGGGTATTCTTAGCGCTCAAGTTACTTGTGAGTACCTCTAGGCTAAAAAAAAAAAAAAAACTTAGTGGGAGCCAGCATGTTTGTGGAAACCAAATCTTTGGATTTTATGGGTTTCTTTTGCTTGTGTGCCGTCTCGCTCTAATTGCCCACAGAGTACAGCAGTCTGTGTGATTGGCATTTCTTTAATGGAATAACAATGGCATGGGAATCTAGTGGTTCTATACCAGACTAGTTTTAGATCTGGAATGATCCTTAGAGATCTGCTTTTTTCTTTCCCCTTTTTTAAATGATGTCATTCACATGGGTGAAGTTCAGTGGCCTCTGCCGTATTCACCAGGTTGTGTGGGCACCGCGGCCAGCTAATTCCACAACATTTTCATCGTCTCAAAAAGAAACCCCATACCCATGAGCAGTCACTCGCCATTTGCCCTCTCCCTCCAGCCCCAGGCCACCACTGATCTACTTTGTGTTTCTCTGGATTTGGCCATTCTGGACATGTCATTTAAATGGAATCATAACAATCTGTGGTCTGTGTGTCTGGCTGAGCCCGTGTTCAAGGTTCATCCACACTGCAGAGCATACTTCATTCCTTTAAGGCTGGATAAGATTCCGTAGTGTAGGCCCTAGAGCAGGACCTGCTTGTTCTGCACAGGAGAAGCTGAAGGCTCAGTGAGGCTAGCGTTTTTTGGTGCTTCATCACACTTCAGTTGTGTCTTAAACATGCTTAAATCACCATTTTAAGGCCCTTGTTTATTTTTGGGATTTTTTCCTGGCATATGATTAATGAATATTTCCATGTTGCCAAATGTAGGGCACAGTCTCATATGTATATTTGTCCTTTGATTGTCATCAGTATTGTATAGGAGTGACATCTATTTTATAGAGCTTACTATGAACTAAACCACTTAATCATGGCCAAGTAGGGAAGTTCATGTTAAAAGCTGAGTAGTTAAAACATTTAGGGCTTTTTTTTTATTTTAGAGAGACAGAGAGTGCCCCCACCTTCGTGGGGGGGGTGGCAGGGAGAGGGAGAGAGAGAGACTCTCAAGCGGACTCTCCCACTGAGCATGGAGCCTGACACGTGGGGCTTGATCTGGGGCTCAAGCTCACAACCCTGAGATCATGACCTGAGCTGAAATCAAGAGTTGAATGTTTAACCGACTCAGCCACCCAGGTGCCCCTAAAACATTTCATTTTGAGAGAAACCTAAGAAGGCTTTAAAATCTTGAGGTTTCAGGTTTTTAGAAATTGTGACCTTCACTCAAGGCTGTTGGTATTTTACTTATCTTTTGTTAGACCAAATATAGAAGTGCTTTATGCTGGATTGAGCAAAACATCTAAGACCAGAAAACCATTGATATTAAAATCAGCAAAGTGAAAGAAAGTTGAAAAGTATTCAGTTGTGTCTCAGTTCTTTATATTCAGAAAGTTCAAGTTTGCTAAAAGTTACTAGTCCAGACCACTTGCCACTCCTCTGCGGGTCTTCCCCTTCCCCCTCCTTTACCTGTTTATCCTTGACGAGAGATGCCGTGCACATAAAATTCCACCGAGCCAAGCCACAGAAGCACCCCCAGAGTGATCTTGTCAAGCCTGTGACCTACATAGGGCAGTCTAAGTCACAGATCCTGATTCCTGACCCAGTCGTCCTGGAAGTTGGCTTGCTGATACAGCCTCTGTGCTGTCAGACTCTCCACTCCAGGTTGTTCACCTCTCCTCTTCCCTCCCACCGGCAACAGCTGACTCCCCCTAGTGGGAAAGGAAAAATCCCTACTGGGAAAAGGTCAGGGCTCCTGACCTACCTATAGCTAGCATTTTAGGCTTTGAAAGAGAAAAAATAAAATAATAACTTTAAAAATGTATGCTAGACTCCTAAGTGTTTACCAACAGTTTCCTGTTTTTTTGTTGTTGTTAAAGTCTGCTTAGTAAGGTGGGTTTGTTTTAAGGCTCAGAAGTTTAGGAGTCTGTAACAGGTTATAAGTAAAAACAATGACAGAAGGAACATTTCTTGAGGTCTGCATTCCTGTGTTAATCCCTGATCTGCTCTTCCCAGGGGACCGTTCTGTGAACTCTGCTCTTCCCATAGGAGGAGTACGTGAAAGTGAAAACTTGTTATAATTTTTAAATCTGAATATTTACCAGCGGGTTGTATTCTCTAGTATCGTTGGGTAAACATTCAGACCTTGGATTTGTAAAATTTGGCATCTGAAACGCTACCTGGAGGTTGACAGTAACATCAATTTGATTACTGTTAGCAGAATATCAGGAAGGTGTGTGGAGGTTCTGGAAGTTATTTGACCATACCGTATAAGTTTGTACCTTCCTATGTGTGGCGGACTTAATTACAGTACATGAGAGAACTTTTTCCCATTCCCAAGTGCCTTGTGTTAGTGGGTCCCATTCTGTTTAATTTTGTGTTTAATTATCAATAACAACAAGCCCAGTGGTTTCTGGGAATCATATTAGTAACAGCATCAAATTTCTACTTTAGAGGGCACTGACCAAAGTATCTTGCCTTGGACTATCTTAACTTCTGACCTTGTTTCTTTGTAAAATGACTTCCTTTAGAAAAAGAAATTCTACTCCTTCCCGAACTCCTACATGACCGTGGGAAGCAGTATACTCACTTTCTTAAAGCAGAACTCTAAAATTTTAACAAGACCTGGTGAATGAGTTACTAGGAACTCTTCAGTAAAATTCTTAATAACCATTCGATGCCTTGGTGTTACGCAGTGGTCTCAGATAGGATTAAACATGAGGACAATGTAAATGGTTGTGAAGGACTTTTTTTTCTAGTGTAAGTGGTTTCCCTTAAATATAAGAAGTGTGGAGAAGGGAAGGAGGCTGCCATTGTTGTGCTGGAGACTGTTCTGTTGGAGCCCAGACCCTGTCTCTTCTAGCAGAGTCACAGACTTCAGTAGAATTTCTAGTATTTCACAGGTGATCACACTCTTGAAAACACCCTGAAGTGTCTTTATCTTTTTGCAGTTCTCAACTCAATCCTCTTTCCTTCTTTTCCTTCTGTCTTCTAGCTCCTAAGCACCCAGAAACTTGGAGGGAGAGAAGCTGCTACTCCTTCTCCGAATTGACAATTGGCTTTTAATTTCTTACTTTGTTGGTAACTCAGTTGTAGTTTGTACTAATACATATGATTCCTGTATTAAATAGATGTTATAGATTCTTTTTTTTTTTTTTAAGATTATTTTAGAGAGAGAGCATGGGGGGGGGTGGCCAGAGGAAGAGAGACTCTGAAGCAGACTCAGTGCTGGATCTCACTACCCCAAGATCATGACCTGAGCAGAAACTAGGAGTCGCATAGTTAACCAGGTGGGCCACCCAGACGCCCCGATTTTTATAGTTTCTTAAAGAGGACTACGTACAGACTTCTGGATTTCACATCTGGGGATCTAGGCACACACTCTTACCTTCCTGAATTTTCTAAGACTTCCATCAGATGGCTTCACTTCTTTGCTTAAAACCCCCCTCTAACACAACAGTGTGAATATACTTAATGTCACTGAACTGTAGACTTTAAAATGGTAAATACCGTGTTTTGTGTTTTCATATACACACACATCCTGCTGATGTCTCATCACATTAAGTAAAATCTCAACTTCTTATCATGAGGCCACACGTGATTTGGCCCCTGCTTTCCTTTCCTCTTTCCTCCTTCCACTCGCTTTGTGCTCCAGCCTTACCAGCCCTCCTTCCATTTCTTGAGCTTGTTTCTTTGCTCTTACCTCTGCTTCCAGTGCGGTGACCCCAGATGTTCACATTCTCGTGCTGCCTTGTTCACAACTCCACTCTCAAGAGGTCTTCCCTGGTCTTCCACTCTCTCTCTGTCTCCTAACCCTGTTTTATTCTCTTTGTAGCATTGTCTGAAATTATCCTGCTTTTTTTTCTTTTAACCTGCTTCTCTTTGCTTCCTCTACAGTAAGTTTTGGGCCTCTAACCGTCAGTCTTAGGATGGCACTAGGCATATAGAAGATTCTCGGTCCGTACCGAGTGATTGAGCACATGGAAATTACGCAGTGAGGCAGAATCACGGCCTAGAGACCAGACTACCATCCTCCTCTCTGACCACATAGGTGGAAAAGAAGTATGAAGGGTGAGGAGAGGGTGTGCAGGAGTGTTCCCTTTTTAGGAAAGGCATGGACTACACAGCCAATGCTAGTTTCAAATCCTAGATCTGCCACTTAACTGTGCTTCACATACATGACTTGTCATTTCTGAGGCTTATTTCTTAAACCAAACACATGGGATTAGAGTCTTTGAGGTTTTGTTTGTGTTGAGGAATAGGACAGTTGCTGGCATGAAGCAGGTACTCAGTAAATGATACTATCTCATCTTAAGGTCTCTCTTGGTGCGGAAACGTGGAAACAGCTTCTGACTGATTTCTGCCTGTTGCTTAGCAATGAATCTCAAATTGTTAGCTCTCCCCCGTTTCCCCGTGAAGGTTTGGATGATGGCAGTGGTGAGTCGATGTCGTTTTTGCCATGTCACCTAGAAAGGTCAGACTGAAGCTGGTGGCCTGAGATGAAAAGTACGGGGGAACAAAATCTAGCCAACCCATATAAGTAAGTAAGTAGGTAAATAAATATGTTAATTGTTGAAAATAGAACATCAGGATCACAGAAAAAAAGGAAGATTAGGGTCAACCCTCATGAGCTTCCTGGCAGTTGAGATAAAAAAGGAAAGCATGCTACTGATAACTGATTCTAGCTAACATGAGAAAAACTTGTTGGGAAATCAAGCTTTTCTGAGGACTGAATTCTTTTTTTTTTTTTTTAAAGATTTTATTTATTTATTCGACAGAGATAGAGACAGCCAGCGAGAGAGGGAACACAAGCAGGGAGAGTGGGAGAGGAAGAAGCAGGCTCATAGCAGAGGAGCCTGATGTGGGGCTCGATCCCATAACGCCGGGATCACGCCCTGAGCCGAAGGCAGACGCTTAACCGCTGTGCCACCCAGGCGCCCCCTGAGGACTGAATTCTTAAGTAAACTGCTTATATATGAAGAGGACCACCGAGTCACAGTGCAGATTGCAGCAGGTGTGGTGTTCGGAATTTCACGTGGTGTCTTGGAACAGCCAAAGACTTAAAATGTAACCTAATTGAAGGCGACTCAGAATTTTCCATGTTCTTTACATGCTTACTATCCTTTAACAAAAGTTGAGCGTTCTTTCACAAGCACTAAGCGTAGGACCTGCTATTCCCCTTAAGCCCAGGAGGGTGGGGAAAGTGGAACAAAGGTGTTCTGGCTCATTCCTCCCTGTGTCCCAGACACAGTGGCTGCCATTTATAGCGTTCTCTGGATTCAGCCATGCCACTGGTCTTCTCTTTTTTAAGAAATGAAGAAGCCAAGCAAGGGTCAGTGACAGGAGTGAAAGGCCTCTTGAAGGAAGGAGGTCTGGGCTTTGGAAAGCAGAGTGAATGGGGTGGGGGTGAGAGGTGGGCAGAGGGGAAGGTGTAGTTGTAGTTACCTTATATCTTTTCTCCCACGTCGAGTAACTTGGCCAGAGGGCCGCTTTGGTAGGAGTGGGGAAGGCAAGTCAGACCACTTTTTTAAACCTCCTCATGGACCCGTAGAGTGCTTCCAGCCTTTCCTTTTAGTTCCTTAATCCTATCTTTTTTTAAAACATATATTTTGAGTCTTTATTCAAAGATTATTTACTTAAAGTGCAGTCTACACCCCCCCCCCCAATATGGGGCTCGAACTCATGGCCCCGAGATCAAGAGTCGCATGTTCTGCCAACTGAGCCAGCCAGGTGCCCCATTGCTATCTTTTTGACCAGAGATTATTTTGAGTCTCTTTGCTTTGTCTCTCCAGCTAGGATGGGAGTGATGACAGCTTCGGTAATATAGAAGTAAACTGAATAGTTGAGAGATGGGGATAGGACAAGGGCTTATTTATACAGGAGCCCTCCCTCCCTTAATCTGTGGGGGTGTGTTCCAAGACTCCCAGTAGAGGCCTGAAACACACTTAAAACCACACCCACTTAAAACAACTATGGGGGTCACCTGGGTGGCTCAGTCGGTTAAGCTTCTGCCTTCCACTCAGGTCATGATTCCGGGGTCCTGGGATCGAACGCTGGGTCGGGCTCCCTGCTCCATGGAGAGAGTGCTTCTCCTCTCTCTGCTCCTATTCCTCCCTCTCAAATGAATAAAATCTTAAAAAAACAAACAAACAAACAAAAAAAAACTTAACTACTGATTAACAGTAACTAATAATAGAAGAGTTATAACCATATGCTGTAATAAAAGTTATGTGAATGTGTTTTCTCTCTTCAAATATCTCATGGTGCTGCACCCACCCTTGTGCTGGTGTGAGATGGTGAGGCGCGTATGTGAGGAGACCAGTGAGGGCAAGGACCTCCAGCAAGTGCGGGCGGGAGCGGGAGGCTGCCCTTGGCCCTGTGACTGTGCCTCAGAGAGGGGGTCCTCTGCCTTCGAACCATTGAATACAAAGTGTGTGCCCCCGTTATAGGTGGTATGGGCTAGACTGTGTTTTCTCCTGCTTCCATCTGAGGCCGTTTTACTTTGGTGTGGTTGTCGTAGTTCATCCTTCTGTAGCCAGTGTTCGTGAGTCCTGGAATCACCTGATCAGAGTTGACTAGAGGTTCTCCTTAAGACATGTTCTCCTGCCACACAACCCCCACCCCCTCTGAATCAGTGACCTGTATTCTCAGCGTTTTCCAATTTGGAATTCTGAAATTTGGTTTTAATTTGTTTTTGTCCACTTGTGTTCTGGTAATCATAATCATAAATTTAAGTTAAACTACTTGTAGAAACTCATTGCAGTGTCATTGCAGAAACTTCTTGTGTGGGTTAACCCTGTCTCCCTAAAACAGTGGAGAGAGAACTAGCTAAGTCCTGCCTTCAAGGAAAACTCCAGAGAGGCATATGTATGTGCAACAGTCTTTTTATATGTGTAGCAATTTTTAAAGGAGATTTAGATATTTCGCTTCATGAACATGCTTTGCCTGGATGTGTATTCCGTGTTACCCCATTGCCAGTAGGCATACATATCTGACATTCAGAGCAGATCAGTGAACACCTTCTTCCACTCTCTAGGCAGCAGATCTGTTTCAGTAGCAATTATGAAGTGAAAAGAATAAAATAATGGCCAGTGCAGACAGTGGGAATTTTATTTGAATATATATCAGAAAAACAAGTTTTAATAAAACTGTACAAAGAGAAAAAATAATACATTTCCCTAATATTTTTTTAACTAAGGGGAAGCTTATATGGTATTATGGCCTGTAAATGTAATAAAAATATTAGAGCATCATAAGTTCATATTTGCAAAAACTTCCAAAGGTTTTCTTTTGCAAAAATCAGATTAAATGGCCAAAAAAATAGCAGACATTGACATTCTTTGATTTGTTGCTTTAGTGTGTGTCCAGTTCTTAGTGAAAATGAGATGGGATGCCTAGGTGGCTCAGTTGGTTGAATGTCCAACTCTTCAGCTTAAGTCTTGATATCAGGGTCGTGAGTTCAAGCCCTGCGTTGGGCTCCATGCTGAGAGTGGAGCCTACTTAGGAAGGAAGGAAGGGGGGAGGGAGGGAGGGAGGAAGGAAGGAAGGAAGGAAAGAAGGAAGGAAGGAGAATGAGGCAAACATTGTCTTTGATTTCTCCAACCATAAAACTGAACATCTTTTGTCATTTCTCAAGCAGCTTTCTTCAAAATATGATTTTTTTTCTGTATAAATAGTTTATTTCCTGACATTGTGTTGTTGAATAGTTAATGACCTTTTTGATGATTTCTGTGTGCTGGCCTTCAAAGAGTTTACCAAATGAACCTTCGTGTCATACACTGTCTATTAAGGAATAAGTAACAAACGTGGTAATGTGAAGTTTAAATATATATTATGAAAGCACATAGCAATTACCTAGAAAGACCCAACAAAAGATTTCTTAAGGCAAGAATACCGTCTCACAGACATTGTCCAGAAGTGCAGGTGAATAGAGGTCTTCAAAAACAGATTGTCTTTAATCAGTTTGATTGTGGTTTTAACATTATGTACAGACCATGTGGTTATTGTCTATACTCGGGGCCGACTGCCTCGACTGTGTGTCATTTTCACTCGGCAAGTCACTGAGTACAATTCTCATGAGCCAAAGCTAGTTTTGCATCTGGACATATCCCTTTGGTCTCCTTCGCAGTCTTCCTCATTCACTCTGCATTGGAGTTACCCAGGTGTTCGTTCTGAACCCTCTCCTCTCTGTCTTTTTTTTTTTCAATAGATGTTATTTCTCTGGCTTTAAACGCAGGCCATGTGCCAGTGATGTCCATATATTTCTCTTCAATCTCCATTTCTCTTGTCCCTCCAATTGCATATCCAAGTACTTCCTTGAGGTCTGTCCACTAGGTGTCTCCCAGGTCCCTCAAATTAAAACGGAATTCCAGGTCCTCTGCTGCACGTTGTCTCTTCCCCCATCATTCTCCAGCTTGGCTCATGACCTCCTCCCAGAAATGCAAACCAGAAACTTAGAAGGCATACTTAACATCCTTTTCCACCCACCTTACCCCCCACTTATCTGATTCATTACCCAGACTTGCGTAGTCCTCCTCCAAATTAAAACTCGAATCTAACCTGTTTTAAAGACAGGTTGTTGTCTCTTTTGGAAATAAATCCCATTATTGGGTAACCTCACAGAAATTGTTCCTTGTTTCCCGTAGAAAAATCTCCACTGTAGTTTAAATCCTAGTTTCTAAGTAAAATTCCATCACACAGGTAGAAGGTCAGTAAGCTTTTTCTGTAAAGGGCTAGATAGTAATGTTTTAGGTTTTGTAGGCCATCTTAAGGCACCTAATCAGCTCCAGTGTCACTGTAACAGGAAAGTAGGTAACGTGTAAACGAACAAGCATGGCTGTGTTTCAGTAAAACTATTTCTAAAAATAAGTGGCATATGTGCACACCGTTATCCATAGCATTACCCAAGTAGCCGGAAGGTGGAAGCAGCTCATGTGGCCATCAGTAGATGAGTGGATAAACAAGATGTGGTATGCCAGTACAAGAAGAGGATTCAGCCATGAAAAAGAATGAAATTTTGTACACGCTACGATGTGGGTAGACCTTGAAAACATGCTCAGTGAAGTCAGCCAGACACAGAAGGACGATTACTGTTTGATTCCGTTTATAGAAGGTACCTAGAGTAGACAAATTCGTAGAAACAGGAAGTAGAATAGAGGTTTACCAGGGGAAAGGGGGCAGGGGCAGTTGTTGTGTGATGGGTACCAAGTTTCTGTTGGGGATGATGAAGTCTCAGGTATAGATAGTGGTGATGGTTGCACAGCATTGTGAATTTACTTGATGCCACTGAATTGCACATTCACAGATGGTTAAATGATAAATACTATGTTCATCTATTTAACCAAAAAATTTTTAAACAGTAGAAAGAAGGGCCACCTGGGTGGCTCCATCGGTTGAGTGTCCAGCTCTTGATTTCGGCTCAGGTCATGCTGTCAGGTGAGGAGATCTAGTCCCACGTTGGCTCTGTGCTGGGTGTGGAGCCTACTTGAGATTCTCTCTCTCTCTCTCTCTCTCTCTCTCTCTCAATAAAAAAATAATAGGAAACCGTGAAGGTGGTGGGGAGATGGTTGGTAGCCTGGGTTCAGCTCACTGGCTATACTTGGGGATCGTAAAACTTGTCAGTCTCTACTTAGACTCACTCCATACGTGTATTAATAGTTCTTGGTGATGTTAATGACTGTCCTCTGGGTGCTTGGCGATGCTGAATGTTGGAACTAAGAACTGAGTCTCAATCTTCAGGAAGCATTTCCTCATTTGACATGTGTCCCCCAAAATTCATAAGTTAAAGTCCCAATCCCTAACGTGGTGGTATTTGGAAGTGGGGCCTTTGGGAACTAATTGGGTTATGAGGGTGGAGCCCTCCTGGTGGGATTAGTGCCCTTTTCTACAAAGAGGAGACTGAGACACGATCCATCTCTCCGCCATGTGAGGGCACAGCCAGAAAGTTCTTTTGACAAGCCAGGAAGAGCGCCTTTACCAGGAGCTGAATTGGCTGGCACCTCAGTCTCCCCAACTGCGAGGAATAAGTTCCTGTTGTTGAAGCCCCTCAGTCTGTGGTCTCTTTGTTAGAGCAGCCCGAACTAAGACGGCTTTTCTCACTAGAATCTTAAGTTCTGTGAGGACAGAGACTTTGTTTTGTTCTGGTGCCTTGGAGCAGTGCCAGGCACGTCGGAGGCCCTCAGGTGGCGTGTGCCACGCTGTGCGACGAGTGTGACTTAGCCCGCGGTTCCCTGGGCCCGGAGTCGAGGTGCCCTCTCGTCGGGAGCTTCTTCGGAGCAGCCCTGATGCCCAGCCTTGCTGGCACTGCTCTCATGGGTACGACAGGTCGGGGAGGACAGGTGGCTTCCCGGCCCGCCGTGCATTTCCGCGGCACCTGAAAGCCCGCGTGTGTCGTTGCTCCTGGGCGGGAAGATTGGAGGGTGAGGGACTTGCCAAAGCCCCGAGAAAAAATCCAGTTACGGGCCGAGTCCTAGCTTTCTGACTCCGCTCCTGTCCTTCGTGAAGGCATCTGGCTGTGTTCTCCATAGGCTGCTGCATCGGCGAAGAGGTTACCCGGGATGTATTGTTGAGATCGTTCTGGTTCCACGCTGGAGGCGGCTGGCTTCACAGCCAAGGCCCCGGGTCCCAGAGTGAGGCTTCCTGCGCTCATGTTGGCCCCTCACTGCCCAGTTAGCCAGCTCGCCCTGAGCAACTTACAGAGCCCCTCTGGGCCTCAGCTTCTCCCGTGAGGAGCGAACTTGCTCATTTGCCCTCTTCTGGGGTGATGTGCGCAGGGATGGAAACAGTGTGTGCACAGTAGACATCCAGAGAAACGCTGCTGTGCCCTGGTTCCTGGCAGTGACGTATACTGTTCTCTAAAATGCAGGGTGGGCGGGCGCCTGGCTGGCTCAGATGCTGGAGCGTGCGACTTTTGATCTCAGGGTTGTGAGTTCGAGCCCCACGGTGGGTGTAGGATATGACTTAAAATCTTTAAAAAATAAATAAAATGAAGAACAGTGGGAGAAGAGAGACATTTAAGATTTAAAAGTATCCTGTTCTGTGCTTTTCGTCACTGAGAGTGATTGATGGAACATGATAATTACCACTTGAATCAAATGAACCTACATTCTGCCTTTTTTTTTTTTTTTTAGATTTATTTATTTACTTGAGGGAAAGGGCAGAGGGAGAGAATCTCCAGCAGACTCCATGCTGAGGGTGGAGCCCGACATGGGGCTCAATCTCAACCCTGAGATCACGACCTGAGCTAAAACCAAGAGTTGGAGGCTTAACTGACTCAGCCACCCAGACGCCCCTACATTCTGTCTTCACCTGAGCCTCATACCCTAATGTCAGAGAACCTGGCGATAAGCAGCTAGACACCATTTTTTGATAGTGATGTCGCTTGTAGGGTTTGGTTTGGTTGGTTTTTGGTCTTGTGTTTTGTTTTTGTTTTGTTTGAAGATTTTATTTATTTTAGAGGGAGAGTGGGGACGGGGGCAGAGGCAGAGGGAGAGAGAGAATTTTAAGCAGGCTCTGCGCTGAGCGCGGAGCTCAATGCAAGGCTCCATCTCACGATCCTGAGATCATGATCCGAGACGAAATGAAGAGTCAGATGCTTAACTGACTGAGCCACCCAGACGCCCCTTTGGTCTTGTGTTTTTAGCACTGCGGGAAAGGTAAGAATTGAACAAGCCAGTTTTCACTTCAGAAATTTGTTGTTACTGCCCCTTGTGAAACATTTTGACGGAGAAGCAGCACATTTCAGTCCGCATGGAAAACTTGGGAGCGTCTCTATTTTCTGCTTTCAGCACCACAGTAGTTGAAGAAGACCAGCCAGTTTGGGCCTCTGGGCACTTGACTCTAGCGTAAGAGGCAAGGCCAACAAAAATTCAAAACAGCATGATTTAGAATTTGTCAGCGTTGTTATCAAGAACTAATGTAGGAGTTCAAGGAGAAGGTAAGAATCTGAGGCCAGAGCGATAGATTCACAAGCCCTTGGAGACTGTCTCCTGCCAAGTGCTTGTGAGGTAACCTGCGAGAGCACAGCCTGGTTGCGTTATGGAGGGCTTGTGACTAGACGAAATGGAAGGTCAGGCGAGCTGTAAACTGGGAGCGGGCTGCAAGGGACCCAGGATGCCAAGTTGAAGTATAATTTATACCTCTGAGGGGTTCGTACCAGATGAAAATATTTACATTTGCTGGGGCGCCTGGGTGGCTCAGTCGTAAGCGTCTGCCTTCGGCTCAGGGCATGATCCCGGCGTTCTGGAATCGAGCCCCGCATCAGGCTCCTCCGCTGGGAACCTGCTTCTTCCTCACCCACTCCCCCTGCTTGTGTTCCCTCTCTTACCGCTTCTCTCTCTGTCAAATAAATAAATCAATAAAATCTTAAAAAAAAAAAAAGAAAATATTTACATTTTCTGTATCAGTTGATCCTTTATAGCGTCATTACGGCAGAGAATGGAATTGGGAAGATGAATTGAGAAATTATGATCGTTGTTGAGGTTTGAGATACTAAGAACTAACTTGATGGCAGTGGGACAAAGGGAGAAGACCTAAAAACCAATAGGATTTGGTGTTTGGATTATAGGAGATTAATTATGGGGGTCAGTATTCCTTTTTTTTAACTTACTGGATTTGTGACGATAGTAAGACATGTAAGTAGAGATGTCCTACGGTCTTTGAACATGTATTTATTGAGGATGAGCTCTGTGCAGAACCAGGCTCTGGGGATCAAAATTGACAAGCATCTCTCCTCGCGGCGCTTACTGTCTAGTGGGAAAGGCCACCAAAAATCACATTGCTGTTGATTATAACTTGCCTGCATACGGGCCATGGGATTAGGGTGAAGGGCTGGGAGTACACGTGAGGAACTGAAAGGCCAGCAGAGCGGAAGCAAAGAGTGAGGAGAGAGCAGCGAGAATGAGGGGCTAGAGGGGAAGGCAGGAGGCCGGCTGCAGGGCAAAGGCTGGGGCATCAGACTCCGTCAACATCAGTGTGTTGCTGGTTCACAGGAAATATGTAGGGTGGACAGAAAGCAGAACTCTGAGAAGTGGTGGGAGGAGAAGCAAGGAAGCTTGACAAGAAGCCAGTTGAAGAAGTGGCAGCGGAACCAGGCGAGTGAAAGCCAAGTCAGGAATGGGGAATATTCCCGGCAGGCTCGGAAGGAGTACTAGCGCAAAGGCCCGTTGCGTCTGGCATCGCAGATTTTGGTGACCTTCAAGCCGAAACAGGATTCCAGGAGACTGAGGAGAAAGACTGGGTGGTTAAGAAATTGGGCTAGCGGCTATAAATCACCCGTTCCAGAAGCTGCTAATGAAAGCGCTTTTCATAGTTTTTAAAATGTATTTGCCCACAAACACATTTTTGTTCCGCTAAAATAATCAATCTTATGGTGTGTTTCAGATGAAAAAAAAGATATTGACCATGAGACCGTGGTCGAAGAGCAGATCATTGGTGAGAACTCCCCTCCTGATTACTCAGAGTACATGACAGGGAAGAAGCTTCCTCCTGGAGGGATACCTGGCATTGACCTCTCAGACCCCAAACAACTGGCAGAATTTGCTAGGTAAGCCCTAAGAACTTTCCTTTCGTTCTAATTATAGAAAGTACTTGAGAGTCGGCAGCCGTGTTCTTTGTGCCTAAGTTACAATGGTGGCTCGTAGTCTTGCTCCAGGGAAACTTGTGAAAGCAAAAGCAGCTCGTGTTGTTTGTAGGGCTCACGATGCTATTAATGTGCGCGGCCCCATTTTAGATCCTTGCAGACAGTGAGATGAAGCAAATACTTCTGAATTCTGTAGTTGATATTGCTTGTGAAGAAATAAAACTGCTCAGAATTTGTTTGGAAATGGGTATCTCTACAGTAGCTCCTGTCCTCCCGGGACGCGTTGGAAGTTGCAGGGCGGGGTGCCAGAGCAGGCTGCGGGGGCCTGGGCTGGAGCCGGGCGGGCATAGCTGACCGTTCATATTTCAGCGGGTCATCAGTTAAGCTCCCCGGGTTTTTGTCCACTGAAGCGGGCATGACAGGAAGAGATCAAATATTTATGGCGGGGACCCTTGTGACCGGCCAAGGTAAGCAGTCAGGAAGATCTGGACCCAGCAGAGGCTTGTTGTGCTTGAAGCGGGCTGGGCTCCTGCAGAAGCCTCTGCCCCCTCTTGTAGTATTTATTTCCCAGCACCGTTGAGCAGTTTTAATGAGGATGTGAGAACGCACTCAAAGACAATTATAAATAAAATGAAATGAACTCATAAACTCTGGAGCAGAGGGATGACTTCTTTTCCCACCCTGAGATTGAATGGAGCCGGAATAGCCAGGACATTTAGGCAAGGACAGGATGAGAAAGAGAGACATCTTTGTGATCCCACACCATCTAGCAGCAGAGCGGGGCCTCATCTTTCTTTCTCTTGAGAGCAGAGTGGAGTAGATAAGAGCTGGAGGCTCTGGAGTGTCCTCATTTGTCCCAGCCCTGCCAAAAACAAGGTGGGTGACCTGCCATTGGGAGCCTCAGTTTCCCCGTGTGTCAGATGGGTGTCAGAGTCAGAGGTGTTGTAATAAAAGGGTTTGTGCCCTTTTCTCCTCTCCCATGAAACTGTAGCCATAGGGAGTCTACACATGAGTTTATTTCTGATTGATCACAGCTGAACAAAAAAAGTTAAGGCTTCTGTCCTTTTGTTAATGACATTGTGTCCCCCAGCTTTTGTTGCTTTTCGTATTTTAAATACGGGTATGCTACTCAGATTTACTCCATATCTCCCCCCCAAAATACAAATAAAAATGGAATCTGTAGATAGAATCAGCAGTGAGGTTAGAGTTTTGGAGCAGATTGAGTCAAAATGCATCCCAGTGTTTAGCATTGTCATGTGTTTTTAAAGTTAGTGATCTCTTGTTATCGTACTTGGAATTTAGCGAGGGTAGAGGCTGCTGTCCCCAGGGGTAGAGATATGGAACGCAGGAGTCAAGGAAAGCCTTGTAGAGGGGGTGGCATCTGACTTGAGCCTGAAAAACACTGAGATTTGGAGGGGCAGGTGGGGTTTCCGTGGTGGGCCTCATGCTAGCGTGGCATGAGCCCGGTGGAAAGGTTAGGTGCTCAACCCCCATCCGATAAACGCTCAGAAAAGAATAAGTAGGTTTGGGTGGGGATTCGGATGCTCACAGGGAGACAGTTGGAGTGTAAGAGCTCACTGAGTTCTCTGAATACTGGGCCAGCGTCTGTGGGTGTTTTTAGTGTGTGGTGGACAGCTGCCAGAGGTGTGGGAAGAGTACAGAGGAGCTCTCATCAGAGGTTGACTTTGAGAATGACGTGTCCACTGTCTCCAGGCTGGGTCGGCACAGGTACAGACAGGAAGTGGGAGAGGTCATGAAGGCCTGAGCCAGGATTGTGGCGGCCAGACTGTGAAAGAATAAATGAGCTCAGGGTGGCAGGAGATGGTAGAAAAGATTGAGAACCAGACCGGCTGTGTGTCTCCGGGAAGGAGGGATCAGAATGGAAGTTCAGAGCCTCGCGCCTCAGGTGGCACGAGATTGGGAGACGGGGCCGGTTTGGGGTTCAGGGTGGGCATTGTTTGGTTTAAATGCTATTGAATCATCGCTGTTGGACTTGGGTTGGTTTCAGGAAGTCCGTCGGGGCTAGACTCATCTGCTGCATGGTGGCTACGGCTGAAGGTGGCACGGCCATCCGCACTGTGAGAGGACAGTTTGGGAAAGCCCCGTGATCAGAGGGCGAGGGAACCAGCGACAGGGCACAGGGCTCCTTCAGTCAGACGGGGTGGCTCAGGGAAGTACATACAGCATCACAAAAGCCAGGGAAGGGCTCAGAAGGTCCAAGAGGGGGACGAATCACATTTCTCTAAATTACACATTGCAGAGTGATGTCAGCGGAGGAGCAGAGGGCTGAAGCAGGATTTTACCGACAGCAGGAACCTGGGGGTAGTGAGCAGAAGTGATTAGGTGTTGGTGACCCTTGGCTTTGTTCACCCTCCTTGCCAAATCGGGGCAGCTGATCTGGAAGTTTGTCCCCAGTTTCCTGACTAGAAAATCCGGGGTTTCAGCCCTGCACTCAGGAGGCGCACACGGGTCACTGTGGTGGAATAGAAGCCTCTGCTTGGTTCCCAAGTGGCGTCGGGCCTGTCTTAGGGCTGCCTTCAACCCTACTGGATCTGAATGAGACTTTTCTTCACCAGCAGTAGATAATTAGAAGACCGTGGAGCCACGTTTTGAGATTTGTGAGGAAAAGTTACATAGAATTCTTGACCCAGCAAAGCTGTCAGTCAAATACAACGCATAAAAGTGGCAATTGTAGACAAATATACAGAAGGGGTCCTTTTATGTCGCACTTACCTTTTCCGAGGGGTTACTGGAGGCTGTACTCCAGGAAGACAAGGGCGCACATCAAAAGGAGGCTTCCCTAAAGAATCTGGTGGATGGAAAATCTGGAGGGCAGCTGTGCGGCATCCTGGAAACCCATTCCATTGAGAGAAGACAGTCAGTGAGGTGTAGGGATTTCTTCAGGAAAAGTTGAGTTCATTCAGCAGTGCACAGAATGAGTAGGAAGCCAGAAGGTCTTTGTGGTATGGGAAAGAGTTTTCTAAAAAGGAAAAGTTTGTCAGAAACCCCCTGAAGAGAGAGGCAGTGCTAAGAAAGCCGTGGCCTAAAAGGCATAAATTTGATGATGGTTGAAGTGCAGAGAACTTGTTTGGCTTGACTCTGCCAGTGTCTCCTTGGTCCTGAAGCTCCTGTGTTGGACTCAGAGAGCAAGGAATGAGACCCTAGCACACAGTTCCATTCTACAGGAGCGATCTATGTCCATAATCATCTGATATAGTGTGTGTTTCTTTTCTAATCGTGCTGTTAAAGATTTCATTTTGTGTACGGAATAGAATGAGATCTTGCTCATCCTGCCAGTGTATGCAAAGTGAGGGGAGAGGGTTGGGCTCCCGCTCATCCCCGTTGTTCTCAGCATCCTGGGACAGATCACGTAAAACTATCGAGTCTCTAATTGGACGGTGGCGGTGGTGAGAGATACTGGAGCCTGGAATGCCCTCTTTTGTTAGGTCTTCGTGTTTTGAGAGTGTGTGTAACCAACCGCTGAAGAGGATTTTCCAGGGGCCCCGGCATTGGTGACTGGGACTCTGAAAGCTAAAGACAAAGAGGCACCAAGTATCAAACTGTTGGGGGCCAGACCCCGCCTTCTCTTGTAAAGACCCATAGAACCCCCTTTCTCCATCTGCACTCCGTGGCTCAGCGGTTGGCTTGAGGTAGCGTGTTAGCTGGTTTTCCCTTTCCTCCGTGTGCTGGGGTGAGGGGTTCTGCACTGGACTTGGAACTGCCCAAAGAATGGTTGGGGTTCCTGCCGCACTGAGCCTAGGGAACTGGTTAGGAGTAAGTAAATCAGTGACATGGGGGGGCGGGGCAAGCATAAGAAGTCCAGGTATGGCGGGGTGGCTTTGTTCTTTTTTAAGTACTTCAAAATGTGGCCAGTGGGTGGGACCTGGTGAGTTCTCGTTCCTGATTAAATGAACAGCCTTTTTGCCTTTTTCGTTAACTACAGTTAGCCCTTCGGAAACTTTGGGCCTGGAAAGGTCAGAATTAAGAGCGGTAAGGTCGGTCACAAGTTGGTGATTTTTATTGTCGTCCACCGCCCACCCTGAGCCTTTGTCCCAGGATTAGCGTAAAGATGAGCTGGGGTAGCAGAGCTGGGAGGACCGTCCGAGGGGTCTGTGCTGTCTCCGTAGGAGGTACCGTGGCTGGAGAGCTTGGTCTCGTTTGTCTGAGGCACCACTCTTCTTTGCACCAAGAAGTGAGGGGAGTCGCGGTTGCAGAGGGAAGCTGGGTTCCACACGAGCTTCTGCCCCACCAGCGCAGGTCCCTGGGGGCGGGGGTCCAGGCTGAAGGCAGCTAAGCTTGTTTTGCCGTGAACAGGTTTATCTTCATGGGAGAATCTCTGATTTAAAAACGGTTCATCTTGGCGTCTGGGACACTGAGCCGTAACTTAGAACTCTGGTTTCGGTCTGCTGGAAGTGGTGTCCGGAGATTCCTGCAGGTTTTTGGTCCCGGATTCGGGCCTTTACAGCGCTGCCCGCCACCCCCCTCCCCCCCCCCCCCGCCCCAAAGTGTGCAGAGTGAGCCAGGGCAAAACCAGCGGCTGCGCCGCATGGAGCGTGCTCTCTGCTCCTCGTTGAACAGGAGGCTGCTCTTTTTGGGTACCTGGCTCCTCCACGTACTTTGTAACCTATGGACGGTGCCTTGCTACCCAGCTCGTGCCGTTTTTCTCTAGTCTCTCAGCCCTTTAGTTGAAGACGGTGGCTTGGAGCACCAGAACCTTCTGGGCTGTTCAGTACGGCTGGCTTTTTTAAAGTAATGAACTCATTTTTAGCTAGGCCCATTTAACACATAGCCAGGGGTAAGAATAGTTGTCATTCCTTGAGAGCTTTCCGTACATCTGGTCTTTGAGTCTTGGCAGCTACAAAGCAGGTAGCATTCCACCTTTTTACAGAGTGAGAAACTGAGGCTGAGAAGTTCAGTGATTTGCTCAAGGTCGTGCAGCTGGTAGGAGTCGGCGCCAAGCCCACCCCCTGCCCCCACGTCCACCAGCGCCTCCGCTGCCGTCGGTGTCGGTCTGTGTAAAGTTCCCAGTCGAGGAAAAACTCAAATCTTGGTTATTCTGAGTAGTTTGGGCGGGTTGAAGGGATATTCCAAGTAGCAGTATATGATTTTAGTCTTTTTAAAAATTACTTTTTTAGGATTTCAAATTTTTTTATTTTGTAGGTTATATATCAGTTGGTGTCATGAAGATTTTTAATTTTAGTTTTTACTCACACACACACACACAAAAACCCACTTTCAATCTAGTTTTTGGAAAATGACCTTTTCAGTGTTTGCCTTCAAATAAAATATAAAAGGCACCAACACACACTGCCTCATTTGCCACTCTGTGGTGAAGAAGGAGGATTTGCCAAGGAGCTTAAGAGTGGCTGCAATTAAACCTTTCACTTCCTTCTTGCATCCAGGGGTGTTTGTCCAAATTCATTTTAAGCTTTCATTCTAAAATCAGTTATATTGCCACATGCTGGCACACATTTTGCAAATGACATTTTAAGAAAAAATACCACTTAATGATAACATTTAAGAAATCGAGAGTTTAGTAAATGGTAGTTGGGACTATGCCCTTTAATTTTGTGTATATTTGAAATTTTCCGTGATAAAAGTTTTTAAAAATCAAGTACCTGGAAATTTAAGAAAATGTCAGGGGGGTCGAGTGGGCACACCTGTCCTGCTGTAGCAGGCACCTCACTGACATGGACCCCGCAGAAAACAGTTGTTTGTGCGACTTAGCTGTCAACCCAGTGGACGTTTTTTAAAGTTGGTTTATTAACATAATTTGCAAACAATAAAATGCACCCTCTTTTAGGGGAGTACTGCTCTTGCGCATTTGGACAGACATGATCACGTAGCCATGTCCACAGTCAAGAGAGACGTAGAGGCATTTCAGTGTAATCATCGAAGAGTAAATGTTATTCACTGGGAAGACTGAAGCCTGGTTCTTAATATACCCTTTTTTTTCTACTAATACTTGATTGGACTAGAACCCATTCATGTGAATCACTCTTGTTTTCCACACTCTGGTCTAACCTCCAGGTGGCGCAGTGGCACCAAATTTTTGTCCTATGAAGTTATGTGAGCTCAGGGTTTAATGGTGTTTAAGATAACAGGCTGGTTCAAAGCCCTGTACACAACAGGCATTTAGAAAATATTTGCTAACTGATGGGATCATCCCCCAAGTATAAGAAAGAACGAGTATATCTACAGGGTTGGAACGGGGTGGGGGGGGGGCGGATACTAAGCTGAAAATGTTCTCAGAATTTAAAGTAGGAAATTCATACCATCTTGAACAAACTCCCTTAGAAGTAAGTTCCAGCCACCAGATAAATTGTTTTACCAGTGCTTCTCCAGGGATGGAGAGTTTAACTAGATGACTTTGTTAGTTCACGTTTTATAAAACAAAATCTTCAGGTCATCCTTTTCCCAGATCAAGGGTGAAGAAGGACCTTTGCACTAGGGCCTTTGCTAACTTAAAGATGACCACAGAAATCTTTTGTGATGAGAGTGTGCTGGTAAGTTAGCTTTTACTGGTAAGGCTTCGTTGACCTCGTGGCTCGTTTAACTGTGCGTCCTCACATAGGACGGTGAGGGGGCACACGTCGGGACAGAAGGAACGTCTGTCTCGGAAATGTAAATCTTTTTTTCTAGTCTCTCTAGGAGCTCTTAATCTCTCACCCCTCTACCACACACAGCTCGGTAGGGAGTATTTGGAGAGAAAGTTTTGAAAAAAGACCAAAGGTTGGTTCAGTGGAAATAGCAGGTAGGTAAGCTACCGAATTAGCAAGCTCTTGGGCAGTGCGTCCACACAGGGCTCTCCCCGCTGCCCGTGCGATTAGGACGCCCGTTACACCCCCGTCCCGAAGCAGGGGCAGAAATCTCTGTCGTTAAAAAAAACCAAAACTTATTTTTTGAAAACCGGTAACCTCCCTCCCACCCCCACCATCAAAAGTAGTAGTATGATAACATTCAACAGTGGGAAAGGGTATGGGGTGTTCCCACCTGTCCACCAGTCCCTGGGGGCTCCTCCCCAAAACAGCAATACCTAGTTCATTTACTGTGTTTCTTTCCAGAGATAACGTATATAAATGATTTTCTGCTTACAAGGACTACTCTGTACCCTTTTAAAAAATTATCTCCCTTAAAGATAATGTCTGTCAGTATAAAACAAACTCTCCCTCCTTTTTTTTTAAGCGGTTTTGTAGGGATCTGTGTTTAAGACCCTCCCCCATCTGCTGCTCCCTTTTCTTTGTTACCACAGCAGCTGCTCCTGGATACCTTGCTTTGCTCCCACCAAGAGATCCCTCTGTGGTTTGGGCTGGTGGTCTTTCGTGTTATTTAAAGAGCTTGGAGGGAAGCGTAGATACTTGAAGCACACAGACCTCAGTGCCAGTCTGAGCTGCCCGAGCTCACTCGCTGCGAGACCGCGGCGACAGCGCGGGCTTTGCGCGCACCGGCACCCACATCTGTGAAATGGGAAGGGTGCTTCCCTCCCGGGCACTCAGTGAACGTGGTCGCATCCCTTCCCTCCTGGACACAAACTGTAGCCTTAGTTGTTTGTATCTGTAAGGAAAACATTTTAGGGGCTATATGATTTATGCCAGATGAGTCTACCCACTCCTACAAATCTCTCTCTCTCTCTCTCTCCTTTTTTTTTTTTTTTTTTTCTTTTTGGTAAGAATGAAGCCAAGAAAAATTAAAGAAGACGATGCTCCAAGAACAATAGCTTGCCCTCATAAAGTAAGTAACGCTAGGGGAAAGTGCTCGCTAAACTGCCAATGAGGGTTTAGAGAGCTCATAAGCAATCTGCACTTCTATTTCTGTCTAATAATTGAGGAACTGTAATCCTTGCTTTCTAAATTCAAGAGGCTATATTTGTGATGTCAGTTTTGTTGTTCAGTAAAGACCATTAAATGCTATTAAATGGGGCTACTGTAGGGCGCCATTGTTTTTGCTCTTACTATATATTGAATATACAGTGTTAGGATTTTATTCTTTTTGGATCACAAACAAGTCAGTCTTAAGACATTGGGTTGTGTCTCACCCATGGACCTTTGTGGGGTTGTAAACTCATTATGGAAATTTGGAAATTATTTTGGATGTTGCTAAAAGTAAGCCTAATAAAACTACACATTTCCTTCACAATCTTCTTAATTTGCCCTGTTAACTGTGTGTTACGAGAGGGGTGCTTAATTGTTTTCAAATGTGGTTAGTCTTCCAAAGAAAAGGATCATTGAAAAAGTACTTTGAGATGTTGGTCTGTTTCACATCTAATTGGATGGATGTAAAACTAACAGAAAAAGAAGAATCATGTGGATGGGGAGAAAGTTGTAATGGGATGAAGAATTCTTAAAAATCCGTAATTGAAGAAGGGTGGGTTTGACTTGGCGATGGCCTTCTAATGACTGCTCACAGGTTCTACGTGTGGCTTTCTGACACACTTAGTGTGGAGATTTTGAGATGTAAAATGAGTTCCTTTGGGGCCCAGTAGGTAAAGAAGCATTTGAAAACAGTTAGGCCCTAAGTAGCTGTCCTCCCTCTAGCTTCTCTGCATACTTCTTTTCCAAATTACATTTTTTAAAAAATTCCATTTGCTAAATGGAAGCACAGCCTGGGGGTCAAGGTGCCAAAGCCACGGCTTCCCCCTCCCTCGTGCCTGTGAAGCTGTCCTCCTGTCGTGCTGTCCGCTTGTCCCCCACCCGCTCCATCCCTGGACAACAACTGCAGAAGAAATTGGGAAGGCCATGCTTGTCCCGAGCACCGCACGCCCATTTGTCCCCCCCCTCCGCTCTGGTGTCCGTGTGCCTGCTGCTTTTCCTGGTGTCTCACAAAATCAATTTCTTCTGTAGTTGCCATTCCTTGGAGACCCTCTTGCTGCTTTCTCTGTCAAGAAGGGGAAAGAGGCAGAGAAGAGGGAACAGTAGGCGATGGGGAGTGACAGCCCATTCTTGCAGCACAGAATATGGGGCCCACCAAAGGGAGTGGTGGACTGCTGTCATTTCAACCCCATTTGTTTACCAAGGCTTCTGTTACTTCGTCTGGGGGACAGAGTTGAGTGAGGCAGCTCTGGTGTGGCTGGAAGCCAGGCTGCTGGGTTCTACCCCCAACTCGGCTCCTACGAGCAGTGTGACCTTGGGCAAGTCTACTTAAAGACATCTCTGAGCCTCAGTTTCCTGATCTGTAACACAGGGTTTGCATTAAACGAGAAGGCCTTTCCCAGCTGTCTGGCTTTGTCTTATGTCATTTAATATTTCTACTGCGATACTGAGTAAAATGTAAGTGGGGGGGGGGTCGGGGGTGGTTCTGTTCCTCGGGTCAGGGAAGGCTGTTTTAAGTGGTTGAATCCTTTGTAAGTTTGCAGTGTGAACCGCTAAGCCTCTCTCTCTGTCCGAAGGGCTGCACAAAGATGTTCAGGGATAACTCTGCCATGCGAAAGCACCTGCACACCCACGGCCCCCGAGTCCACGTCTGTGCGGAGTGTGGCAAAGCTTTTGTTGAGAGCTCAAAACTAAAACGACACCAACTGGTTCATACTGGAGAGAAGCCCTTTCAGGTAGAGCTGGTCCCTTCCCCCTCCCCACACAACCCTGCAAGTGTAGGTGGGGCTGCGGGTGCCGGAGAGACAGACAGACGCGGCCACCAAGGATGGTGCCCCGTTGGAGCGTCCGGAAGGGCTGGCCCAGCGTATGCCTTCCCCGTGTGCAGTCTCTCTGGTCCTGGAGAACGGGGGGCGGGGTGTCTCGGGCTGTTGATGGGGTGTACTTCGTATTAGGAGAAAAACTGGGTTGCTCAAGAGCAAGCCTAAAACTGCTTTTCCGGTGCATTCACTGTGGAATTGAAGCGGTTCATTCCCTGTAGTTGGTGGACGTATATTGAATTAGTAACTGACAGGGAACTTCCAATATTTTACCGTATAAGAATACATATGGGTCATGTTTTGTCTTGTTTTTAGAAACCCATCACAAGTGAGCAAACTAGCAATGCAGCACTCAATTTAACAGGGTTCTTTTTGATACTTGACACCAGAGACCTTCCCAACTAATTGTATCTTCTTCTTTGAACCATCGACACAAATACTAGGACCCTAACACGATCCCGAGGAAGACTCTTGATGTTTTGTCAAGTGTCTCTCTTACCCCATATTTAAATAATTCCCGAGGGCTGTGCCTGGGTTTCAGGAGCTGCCCTGCGTGCAGAGGTCGAGCCCCCCCCCCCCCCGCCCAGCACCGTGTCCTGGGATTGGACTGGCGCGTGTCCCCCAGAGCAGGGAGGACAAGGTGCGCGGCAAGAGAGGCGGGCTGTTCTCAGGCGCGGGTGCCTGCCGCCCGTCCTCTCGGGCCCGTCACAGTCGCTGAGTTGGGTTATCTCTGGTCTTTCCTCGACAGTGCACATTCGAAGGCTGCGGGAAACGCTTTTCACTGGACTTCAATTTGCGCACGCACGTGCGAATCCATACCGGAGACAGGCCCTATGTGTGCCCCTTCGACGGCTGTAATAAGAAGTTTGCTCAGTCAACTAACCTGAAATCTCACATCTTAACACATGCTAAGGCCAAAAACAACCAGTGAGAAGAAGACGAAGACCCTTCTCGACCCCAGGGAGCATCTTCCAGGAGTGTGATTGGGAATAAATATGCCTCTCCTTTGTATATTGTTTCTAGGAAAGAATTTTAAAAATGAATCCTACACACCTAAGGGACATGTTTTGATAAAGTAGTAAAAATTTAAAAAAAAAAAACTTTAATAAGATGACATTGCTAAGATGCTCTATCTTGCTCTGTAATCTCGTTTCAAAAACACGGTGTTTTTGTAAAGTGTGGTCCCAACAGGAGGACAATTCATGAACTTCGCATCAAAAGACAATTCTTTATACAACAGTGCTAAAAATGGGACTTCTTTTCACATTCTTATAAATATGAAGCTCACCTGTTGCTTACAATTTTTTTAATTTTGTATTTTCCAAGTGTGCATATTGTACACTTTTTGGGGATATGCTTAGTAATGCTATGTGTGATTTTTCTGGAGGTTGATAACTTTGCTTGCAGTAGATTTTCTTTAAAAGAATGGGCAGTTACATGCATACTTCAAAAGTATTTTCCTGTAAAAAAAAAGTTATATAGGTTTTGTTTGCTATCTTAATTTTGGTTGTATTCTTTGATGTTAACACATTTTGTATAATTGTACCGTATAGCTGTATCGAATCATGTAGTATCAAATATTAGATGTGATTTAATAGTGTTAATCAATTTAAACCCATTTTAGTCACTTTTTTTTTCCGAAAAATACTGCCAGATGCTGATGTTCAGTGTAATTCTTTGCCTGTTCAGTTACAGAAAGTGGTGCTCCGTTGTAGAATGTATTGTACCTTTTACCACCCGGTGTGTACGCCCCGTGTAACAGAAAAGGGCAACAATAAAACAGCAGTCCTACGGAAAGAGAATGGCAGAAAAAGATCTGTAAGCACAGTCTTATTTCCTTTTGTTGTCCAGAATAATTCTAATTCTCGAGCCTCCCAGAAATTGGAAGCTAAATAAAGCAACTCAAGTTCCCTTTATTTTGCACTCAACTATAGTGACGTGTGATCGCAGCAGTGCATAGATACTCCGGGACTTCCTACGCGGGCTGAATTGTGGGAGAGAGTAGGTGACAGGCATCCCGAGTTAAGGAACTACCTCAGAGTACCCCAAACCGGGCCCGTTGGTGATAGGATTTTGATTTTAGCTCCCCACCCCCCCACCCTCCACCCCCACCCCCAGCAAACGTGTGACTGAAGCAGTTGTGCCCCAACTTGTGTGTGTGCTCGCAAGGTAAGCTGTCACCTAGACGGGGCGCGAGCAGAGAGGAGACCAGAGGGCGCTTGCCGGCGCGGGCTGCCTTCAGGGCGGCCCCAGCGGTTCCTTGGCTGCCCTGACGAGAAGCACTTAGGGTTCTTGGCCGTTGGTTGGAGAGCCTTGGTTCCTCCATCTAGCGGAGTCTTTCAGTGCTGGCCCAGTAGCAGGTGCGCGCCAGTGGCTTCCGTCTGCTTCTCCCCGGATACCGAGCGCAGACCAGCAGGGTGACTCGATGATGAAGAAGACTGTACCCAGTGAGTACTTGACCCCTCGCGTTGCGACCTCCTAAATGTGAGATGATGAGTTTTGCATTTTACTTAGAGTCAAATACCAGACTCGTGAGACGATTCTATAAACTGCCATGATACAGCAAAACCCCATCTATTGAAAACGCAGACGTGCCGTGTGTGCTGCGCGCTGGACTCTGCGAGGTCGTTGGCGAGCTCGCTACTGTCTGAGATTTGTGTGCCGGATGTCCGGGACACCATCAGGTCAAATATGCAGCCCTGTCTCTTAACAGCTTCTCCATCGGTCCCGTACAGGAGGATTGGTGACCTAATAACAGGGACCCTGTGGCTCTCCGGAATTTTGAAGTGCCTTTCTGAATCCTAAATGACAAATTTAACTTGAGACGCTTTTTCTTATTCGTTCAGAATCTGGTGTCCATTGGGTAGTTTGATGGAACTGAGTTAATCAGAAGACCCCAGCTGTTCTCGGGATAAGCCCGGCTTTGCTGTATCTGGCAGTCAGGAGAGAGGTAAGCCGGTGGCGGAGGTCCCTTCGGGGCTGCGCACCCCAGTGCCACCATATGGTTCTCTGACTAGACCTGGGGCGGAGGCCTCCACCAGTGGCCGTGGTGTAAGCGCCCCTCTTTCCCCTCTCCACCATCAGGTCAGCAGTCTCTGGGTGGCCGTACTGAAAGGCCACGTCAGTGGGGTGGTGGCCGCCTTAGGAGTCCAGGGCCGTGCTACCCTCGCCCCGCACTGCCACACGGGAGCCCGGGCCCGGCGCTGTCTTCGGGACTCCCGCCCAGGGGCCCACGGCCAGGCCAACTTATGCCGTGGGGATGTGTCGCCCGCAGGCCCCCAGAGCCACACCGTGACCTACAGAGAAGCCAGGCTCCTGTGTGGAGCGAGGTCCCCCCTTCCTCTGTGCCTTGATTCCTTGGGGGATGCCTTGGTCATCTCTTCCGCCCCTCTGTCTCTGAGGGGAACAGCCGTCGCTCCCCAGGCCCCTTTGTCCGTGTGTCTTTCTCTCGTGGTCTGCAGAGTTCCTCTCTGACAGGAATTGAAGTGGGGGTTTGAAGACGGTGGCATGTTCCAGGTTCGTGGTTGGTGGGGCGCTCTCAGTCCCCAGTAGTGTAGGAAGCTCATCAGTGAGCGGCCGTGGAAGAAGAGCCGTTGTCCTCATTGGCTGTGACCGAAACCCGTCGTGCTTGTGGTTAGAATTTATAATTTTGCTAAAGATGTAATTTACTGCAGTTTGAAGTGGTGTTCTAACAGTGAGTCCCTTGTCTTGAGGCTTAACGTGATTTATAAGTAACACTGATAGACATATTTTCTTACATCCGACCTGAGATAAATGCATGTTTCTAGCATATGTAATATAAAAGTTCCAGAGGATAAGTTTACAGTTAACAAGATGTTGTTTTCTATTTTTGGATTTATTATTATTTCCCCCCTTTTTTGGTAGTGGGGGCTTAGGGGGAAGCATAATATTTGTATAAAGAACTGTCACCCCAGAGTGACATTTATTTTCCAAGGTGACATTGAACTCACACTGTTGGTTTCATATGGTGTTTGTGTGCTGTGCCTAGATTCAAGGCCTGAGGATTTGAGGAAAATCGAGATTTTTTCCCCCGTTTGGTTTTCATGTGCAGGTTCTTTTAAATGTCGCTTATTTTGCTGAATTTGAGTCAAGCAAGGCCCTTTGACAGAATCCTAGCTTGATGCCTGCCAGTGTTTGCAGGCAGAGTTCTAGATGGTTTCTGCACAGATAGAGGAGAGTCCCTTCCATTCAGCAAGAACCCAGAGAGACTCTGCGGGCGGCCCGAGTGGTTGCCCCAGTGGGGTCGGGGGGCGTACTGCTATCCCCCGCTCTGCCCAGCAAAACCTAGCTGTCCTAACGCACCTCACAGTTGATGTCTGTGGCCCCGGAACACCTGGCCCCCTCCAAGTTCCTGAGTTGGAAACCCGATGATTCCACCCCGCACGGCAGGCAGAGAGAATTGATCGCTTCTTGCGTGACTCCTCTGTGGCCTGGGATCAGCAGGGCTCAGGGAAGCCGTGTTATGAATCTTGGATTCCTAAGTTCCTCCTATTTTCTGGACATCTGACCACGAGCAAGAGCAAGGATCCCAAGAGGTCAGTATAGCGGGAGAGCAGGTGCTGTCCACAGGCGTCCCCTTCGTGCCCTGTGGGAGCCAGCGGCCTTCCTGTCGTTGGATGGCCCCAGACCCCCGGCACTTGTCTGACTTTGTAGCCTGTGTCCTGGCTCCCGTTGGCACGGGTGGAAGCCCAGCAGGTCATGGCAGGTGCATGCCACCTGAACTCCAGGCTCTGCTTCCTCGCAGCTCGGGCATGCACGCCATCGCCTGCATGTGGACGTTACAGAAGGTCCTCCGCGCCTTCAGAATCCCTCTCGCCTGTGCAGACAGTCGAATGTCTGGCTAGGTGTCCTGCACCCTAATTGACTGGCCTTGGCCAGCTTGGTTCTTGCTCGTGTTGTGCTCAGGTCCCCTGGTTGCATGCAGTCAGTGTGAGTGCAAGCCCTTTAAGAGCAGCGGCACTGGGCTTCTAGAAGGAGGCTGGCCCCTCCACAAGTGGGGCTATCTGTGGCTGGAAGGCTGCCGGCACCCGCTCCAGGCCGGTCAGCAGGGTGCTGGAGAGGATGTTGAAGCTGGGACGGTGTGGAGACGTGGGAGGGGTGGGTGGCATACTGTTGCCACACTTTCTCCACTCCCCTTATCAACACTGGAAGGGAATGGTGAGTGTGAACGTGGGCGTTAGCTTAGGTCAGCAGGCAAATCGAGCTCACTGCAGGCCGATCGCCCCGCTCGCCATGTTTCTGACCGCGTTCTTGGAGTCTGCGGAGTGGGGAGTGTGTGGTGGTGTCACGTTCATCTAAGTCACAACAAGTGATTTTCCACAAAGTGGCAAGTTTGATCGAATTGCTTTTCCTTCAAGACGCTCAGACGCCGTAAGAACCCGCGTTGGGATGTTGCAGGGAGGGGGCAGCTGCTGTGCTGTATTCTGTTGCTGCTGTGTCTGGGGGCCGCACAATGTCTGCATACATAGCGCAGGGGAAAGGGCATCAGTACCAAACAGAATAACCTTTTTTCTACGACATCCATAACTGTTATGAGGCTCTATTATCTACAGATGGTGATTGCTCAAGCCATTTTCATAGAACAATTCTGTTTTTATCCACTTTCTGGTAACTTCTGTAGGCCCTGCCTCAAGGACTTAGCATTGTGTCTCATGTACATCTTTTCTTAAATGTTCTTTGCCATTTCTGGAATTGTCGTCCTTGGTTTTTCCTTAGCTCATAGGTCATAGATGCAGAAATATTCTAGTATTTAAGGCATCCGCGTCAAGCATCAGATGGCTTTGCATCCAGAAAAACATTTTAACGATAACTCCGTTTGAAGCACCACGCATGTGTAACATGGCTCTATAAAATATAATAAACGCATAATGTTGTTAAGCTTTCTCATGCCTGTGGTTCTTGTTTGTCCCTCAGTCCTCCAGAGCTCCTCTTGCGGAGTCTGGTTACACAATAAACCTGGCGGCAAGCCCCTGCCGCCGTACCTCCTGGGGCAGTGCCCTGCGGGTTCCCTTCTGGCACAGGAGTGGAAACTCGCAGGACTCCGCTCACACCAGCCAGAAATGCTTCCTCAACCTCTCAGCTCCAGGAGGGACTAGCGGGCCGGAGTTTTCGTGAGGACCTCACCCACTTTCCAGAAGGCACAGCCAAAAGAAATGCTCGTGCATTGGGGCCCACCACCCCCCAGCGTTGAGTTCTGGGAGCTCCGGTGCCGGAAAGAACTTACGAATGGGGATGGACTTAAAAACTGGATGAACTATACCGGCAGCTACCTAGGATTTGGCCAAAAGCAAAATGCACCTGGCCGGGGCCCTGGTGTCTGAGGGATCGCACCGGGAGGTGTAGTCTTACTCTCCTCAATTTGTGTGACTTTCCCTTCTTTTTGCTGATGATGCAAGGGGCTGCTGACGCTGCTGCTGAGGCGGCGGGTCCCAGGCCCACGTAAGGCCCCGAATTGCTGCATGAAGCCTTGAGGTTGAGCTGAGCGGCAGCCGTGGTGGAAAGTCGTGTGTGCCTCCAGATTTTAGATGGGAAGGAACTGAGATCACCGAGGGCTGCGGACTTGCTTTCTTTGGCGCCCCCAGATAACAGTGAAGCCAGTGTCCCTGCTTTGCTCTCCTGCTGGCTGCATGGCGTGTTGAGAACCTCCTGTGCCCAGGACCGCGCTAGGCCTTGCAAAGCATGGCTTCATGCACTCCTCCAAACTGCTCTTTGCACCAGGAGTTCTGTAACGCTGCCTCATGTGGGGGGTGAGGGCCAGCGGCCCCTCTTACCTCTTACAGAGAAGCCCTGGTCCCTATTTATGGAGGGTTCTGTGCCCTCCCCCAGCCCAGTCTTGGAACAGTGCATTGCTGGCCTTGGAAGCTGGCCCCCCGGGGCTGCCCACGGCCAGCCGGCGCTCAACCCCTTGTTCTGCTTCCAGCTGCTCGTCTCCAGCTTCCTGCGGTCACTGTACTGTGCCAGTCTCCTGGCTGGCTCTCTCACCACCCCACCTGAACCCTGCAGAATAAGATCCGAAGCTTCCACCTAGCGTCAAAGCTAAGCCCCAGCCCTGACCCACTTCTCCAACCTCTCCTACCTCTCCTCACTTTCCCCCTGCACGTTTTCATTTCCATTTCCCCTGTCCTTGAATTCCGGGGTTGGCTCATTCACTCACAATCTGGAGGGCGAACTGTGTGTCAGGCTGTTTTGGGGGTTAAGGGAACTTGCATTACATCTAGCAGGGCGGTGGCAGGGCGGGCTCCGAGGACGCTTGCGCCTAGCTGCTAGTGACCCGGCTCCAGTCCCCTTCTCCCAGCGCCTCCTGCAGCATGTTGCTTATGTACTAGACCCTGTGAGTCTACAGCCCCGGCGGGGGCTCCTGCCTGCCCTTCCACGCCTCGCCTTGGCCAATTCCTTCTCGCCTCCGCCCTCCTGGCTCTCTCTCTCTGGCCGCGCCTGGCCTGTGGGTCGGTGGTTGTGCGGCTCCAGCCCCGGCCCCGCCCGCACCGGCGGGTGCACCTCCACCTCCGGCCGCGGGGGGCGCTGCGCCCGGCTGCTCTCGCGCCGCGCGGCGGGTGGGGACGGGTGCGCGTGCGCGTGCGCGTGGCGGGGGCGGCCGGGACCCCCGGAAAGCCAGCCCTTTTGGGGACGCTGGGCGACTTCCGGATCTCGGTGGGGCGGGAACGCTTAGGGGTCCCGCGGCCTCGCCTGCTGTCGAACTTGCCAGGGCCTGAGCACGGCTGGTGGGAGGGGCGGAGGGGGGGCGCAGACCCGAGTGCGGGTGACCTTGGGTCCCTAGGGTTTCATCTTCCTCCGCACGAGTAAGGCGTGGGAGGGTAGCCCGGGCCGCGAGAGTCCAGGAGAAAAGGCTCCTGCTGCCAGCCGGTAGCCGCCGGGATAGGCCGGAGGGCAGGGGAGCCGTTCCAGGAGGGCTCCTGGTGCACCGCCAGACCGCGGAGGGGGTGGCTCCGCCGGAGGTGGGGCAGGGCGAACAGAGGCCCCCCGTGGCCGACCGCGCCTGTCCTGGGTGAAAGTCAGGACCTGGGAGAAGAGCTGCCCAGGCCAGGAGGCTTCAGTGTGGCACTTCGGGAGGAAGGGGTGGGAAGCCCTGCATCCCTGTACCGCAGGCAGCGGTGGGCGGGGTTCCCCCTCAACTAACCACTTGCACTCGCGCCTTACCCTGCCCCTCCACATGCCGCTCTGCCACTGTCACCCGGTTCTAATGCCCGGTCACTGGCCCCCACCATTGTCTCTGGTGACCTCAACATACTCTTCCATGGAAACTTTATGGAAACACCATGGCCCTGCCCTTGGGGGGGCTTCCTTGAAGGGAGACTGATCATCACAGCCTGAGAGATGTCAGCTGGCCTGGGAGAGTGTGGCCAGGGCAAGGTGGGAGTCAGTGTCCCCCGCAGGCTGGGCTCCCGCAGCCTCTGCCCCTTCTCCAGTGTGCCCGGGACACAGTGGACACCAGCACCACCACCCTCAGGGTGGGTAGGTCCCCGGAGGTCAGGGTAGGGGGCCACTGCAGAAAGGAAGTGGAGACCAAGAGCACCCAGGCTGGGACCCGGGCCTGCCCAAGGTTCCTGCCCCTCTGGTGCCTGAACTATGGCTCCAGGCTGTCGTCCCCTGCGGCCACAGAACTTGGCGAGCGGACCACGGGAGTCAAGGGGGCCAGCCCAGGCTGATCCTGGCTCTCGGGACACTCCTGCTGCAGGGGGGAGGACGGCCCAGCGGATGCACGGCCAGGCCTGTTGGGGGGGTGGTGGTGAGGGCTTGCGAACCCCAGGCTCCCCCAGACTGGCTGTTGCTGCGAACGGAGGGCTGCGGGGAAGTGGAGGCTGCGTGAGCGGTCCTCACATCGCAGAACCTGCCAGCTATAGGTGGCTCGGAGTGGCCTGCTCTGGGACGAGGGTCTCTTGATTTATGAGTGCCACTGAACAGCTCCGTGAAAGTGGCCGGTGGGGGGGGGGGGGTGAGGGGCACGATGCCGTAGTCATTCCTTGCACCTGGGGCCCAGAGGGAGGAGAATAAGCCATCAATGCCTGTGTGCACACCAGAGGACCGGCCGACACTTCCTCGCCACGGCTGGCCTCCAGCACTGGAGAAATCGGGGGAAGACAGTCTCTGTTGACTCAGTTTCCCTCAAACTGCCACGGCGGCTTCATCCATCACCGTTCCTTCCTGCGTGCTCCCGCCTGTCTGCAGCTGGAGCCCTCCCTTCCCAGCCTTGAGTTGCCCTGTGGTTCATAACATCCCCCCAGGCCTCCTCACCCCTGTGGCCCACGTGCGTCACAGCCTCCTGTGGGGTCTCTAAGGCATGAACTAGAGCCTGTCACTCCCCCGGGGAAAACTCCTGGCTGTGGCCATGATGCCTGGCAGACAACCCAAGGAAGGAGCAGACCAGGCTGGCCCAGAGGTCCACCAAGGTCACAGGGCTGCCTCTGCCTCCACTGTCCCTACGGGCATCCCAGCCCCATTTCCTTGGGACGTGCCATGGTGCATTTGTTCCTCTTACAAACCTTCCTCAGAAGCCCCAGCCACCGCTTTCACTGACCAGATCTGGGACACGCGGCCACCGCCAGCTGCAAGGGAATCTGGAAGGGTATTTTCATCCAGACACGCTGAAACCCAGAGCATACTGGGTTCCATCAGAAAAGGGCAGGGTGCTATTAGGTCAGCACCTAGGAGGCTCGGCGCTGCTACGTGACTTGGCCCGGTGGCCTCTCCAACCTCTTCGTGAGCTGCACTGCCCCTCCCTCCGCCCGTGGGACTCGGCTGCATCTGATCCCTCCATGGCCCGGGGGGCTGCGACCCCGCTGAGATGTCAGCTCTCTCCAAGAGGACTGTCCTGAGCCTAGCGGGGTAAATAAAGAGGGCTTATCTGTACAATGCCACGCAACTGTTAAAAACGTGGCCAACTGGAACACACCCATCAGGGAGAAGGTCTCTGTTGAGTTGATTTGTGTCCCCCAAAAAGACAGGTTGAAGTCCTCAGCCCAGGTACAGGGTCTTTGCAGATGTTATTAGTCAAACTGAGGTCATACTGGAGGAGGCTGGGCCCATGTGCCAGTGATTGTGTCCTGATAAAAAGAGGAGGAGACAGAGATGCCCGGGGAGGGGCGGGCAAGTGAAGTTGGAAGGGCAGACTGGAGCAGGATGGCCAGCAGCCGAGGCCACCGCCAGGCGCTGGAAGAGGCAAGGATGCTCCCTGAGCATCTCCAGAAGGACGCACAGCTGCCACCCCGGGATCCCAGACGCCCGGCCTCAGCCCTTCAAGAGAATAAACATCAGTTTGTGCCGTGGGATTTGGTTATGGCGGCCCAGGGAAACTGCTGCAAGGTCACTGTCATCCAGCATGTTTGTGAGCTAACTCACCTAGTCCTCATGCCTATGTCAGCCCCATTCTGCAGATGAGGAAACTGAGGGTCTGGACCTAGGCTGGAGCGTGCCCTGGTCATACAGCTCGGGCTGCCATCAGGGCTGGAGAGCACAGACCAGCAAGCTGGCCCCTCGGACTCCAGGGAGGGGGTGGGGAATGGACACAAGCAAGGCTTCACTCTTAAGAAAACAAAGAATATTTTATTCCTTCAGCAGTTTCTATACAACAGTGACACCACGCGAATAGGGGGGAGTCTTATCTTCCTTGACCCCAGTCAGCCTCCTGGGAGACCGTATCACATTGCCCAAGAGGCTGAGCCCCGCTCAGGATAAAAGAGGCCATAGTCATGTCCAGCTTGTGCAAAACCATCTACCTCCCTGTGCAAATACATGGCCACGCTGTACTGTGTCCACTAACAGGCCCTTCCTCCGTGGCCTCATGGGAACACTAAGCATAAGGAGATTCCCTGGGAGAGACATCATTTGCTGGGGAGTGGGAATCCTCCTACGCCAATCTCCTTGATGACTCCTCTGCACATCTCAGGGAACCCTGGCCACCGGCCAGAGCCCCACACAGTGGCTGACCCATGTCCCCATTTTATAGATGGGCAGCCTGAGGACCAGAGGGTGACAAGCCTTCCCTTCCCGCGGCTGTACTTAACCATTGAGCTCCCCTCCCACTGGCCTGTGCCTGGTCCCCAAGCCCAGCCCCTAGGCTGATACGGAGCCGCCACCAGGTCCCAAGCCCGTAGCGGGTCAGTGGGAGTGGCGGCAGCAGGGGCATGCCCAGCTGGGCCACGGAGCAGCTGGGGTGCATCAGCAGAGCATTCGGTTCCGGGACACCAGGGGGCACCCGGAGCTGCCTCTCCGTCCCTAAGAAAGACCCGACAGGTGGCCGATGTGAGGTTAGGCGCTGGGTGGCCCATCGGTGGGTCGTCAAAGACCCCACGGTGGTGGCGGCCCGGATCCCAGGAAAGGGCTGGAGCGTCGACTGGGCTTCCGAAGACTCCCAAGCAACAGCGCCAGGCTCAGCGCGGGGCGCTCCACGCCATCATCGCCGAGCTCGGTGACTGTACAGCGCGGGTTGGAGGCTCCCTATTTGCCGGCGCAGGACACCGCGGACATCAAGTCTGCGGCCAGGGCCCCCCGGCTGGTGCGCGGCGGGCAGCCCAGGCCCGCTGGGGTCCAGGGCCCGCGGCCCCCGGGCGCCGGCCTCACAGGCTGGAGGGCTGAGGCAGGCCGGACCCCGAAGGGGCGGCGGGCGCGGCCGGCACGGCCTCGCCGTCGGGCCGGGGCTCGGGGCCGCGCGCGTACGTGAGCACCACGGTGACGGTGGCGAAAGTGGCGGCGTTGACGGGGAAGGCGCGCAGCAGCGTGGAGGCCAGGCCGCGCGTGAACACGCGCCAGCCCTCGGCGCGGTAGCTCTGGCGCACGCAGTCCACGAAGCCGTCGTAGCGCGGGGCGCCCCGCAGCCCATCGGCCTGCAGCCGCGACTTGACCACGTCCACGGGGTAGGTGGACAGCCAGGACAGGATGCCCGACGTGCCGCCCGCCAGCAGCAGCTTGGGCACCAGCAGCCGGTCGCCGGGCTCGCAGCCGAGCGCGCGTGTCAGCACGTCGTACGCCAGGAAGTAGACGCCGAAGCTGGGCGTCTCGCGCAGCAGCGTGGACGCCATGCCGCGGTTGACGCCGCGCACGCCCTCGCGCCGGTAGATCTGCGCCAGGCAGTGCAGCGAGCCGCGGTAGGTGCGCGCCGGCCCCGCGTCCTGCAGCTGCAGCCGCGTCTTGGCCAGCTCCATGGGGCAGCAGATGACGCACTGGATGGCGCCCGCCGCCGCGCCGGCCAGGAACTGGTTCAGCGGCGTGTCGCGGCCCAGCGCCCGCAAGGTGTTGCCCTGCACGCCGAACACCAGCGCGTTGATGAAGGTGAGCCCCATGAGGGGCGAGCCCAGGCCCTTGTACAGGCCCAGCACCTGCGGGGCGCACGGACACGCGTCAGGCGCGCCCCTGCGCCTGCTTGGGTGGCCCGGCCCGCCTCCCCAGGACCCTGCCTGCAGGGAGGGCGGAGCCCCAGCACACCCCCCAACCCCGTTCAAGAGGACCAAGGCGAATTCTGCTAGAACCCATGTCCTGGATGTCAGAGGCCTGGGCATTCGCACCTTCCCATTTCCCAAGTCCCCATTTGCCCATGTCCCCGGACACCTTCTCCAGCTCTGCGGTCTGGGGCCCAAAGCATTCTAGAAGCTGGTTCCCCACCGCCACCCCTAGGCCCAGGCCACTCACACTCTCCTGCTTGATGATTGACTGGAAGCAGTGCAAGGTCCCTCGGTACTGAGGCTTCTCCACGCTCTGGACCTGAAGCCGCACCTGCAAGGACAGGGCCCAGTGAAAGGTGGGCGAGCCCAGCCGAAGCTCCCAGCTCCCTTGCCCCAGCACTCAGGACAGCCCGCAGAGCACGCTTCTGCAGGCCCAAGGCTGGTCGCTGGAGGCAGGGAGCCAAGTAGCTTTCTATGGCTTTTGGAATTCTGGGATGGGGCAGGGCCGGGTGTCCATGCCTCTTGGGGCGGGGGGTATCAGTGGGCAACAGCCGCAGACAGCCAGTTGCACAGGGGGTAGAGGGTCCCCAAGATCTCAGAGAAGTAGAGGCTAAGCCTCTGGTTGTGTATGTCTGCACCATGTGCGGACAGCGGAGCACAAAGCATTTTCCCAGACCTCCCCACTGTCCTGGTGGCAAACCATGGCTGGTGCCGGAGGGACTCCCCACTTAATTCCTATCACCCAACTCCCCTCCTTGGGGGCTGACAGTGCTGCAATGGGTGTTAAAAGCAGTGAGCCCTGGACTCTGAGGGACCCCCTCATTTCTGCCAGTAGCCCCTGGTGAGGACAGTGGTCGTGAGTTAGCAAAGCAGTGACAGGAGAGCAGCTGATAGCCTCCTTGGTGACTATGTCACCACCTTCGGGACGTGGGGGCTCAGGCCAAGCTGCTCTTGGAGCCCTGTCCAGAACCTCTTGATTTTATTCTCTGTTGACAGAGAGCTTATCTCTGTGCTTGATACGCAGGCCCCACAGTGTGGAACCGGAGCACATTTCCCGAACTCAGAATCCAGGTCATGGGGGTGGGGGGTGAGCTAGGTTAAGTCATGTGCTCAGGAGCTGACTCAGAAATCACTATCACAGCCAGGGCCACAGCACAAACACCCCTCCATGCCCGGCAGCACCAGAGGGCCTAACCCTGGAATCACCAGCCAAGGTGGGTGTCATTACCCCCACTTCAAAGATGGGAACACTGAAACTCAGAGATGTTTTGCAACTTGGCCAAGGCTGTCTATCCTCTCCAGTAACAGGAGTGGCTCGGCTGTGTTGGTCAGGGCCAGAGCGGGGTGAGGTGCTGGCTGCTAAGAGCCTTCCAGTGGATCTTCTCTTGCCAAATGCACTGACAAAAGAATGTTTCTGAAGAACAAAAAAGCACCATCTCTGCACACGAGGACCTCTGCAGTTGGCAGCCACTGCTCTGAGAAGCGGCTGACAAGCGAGGGCACCATGCAGGGGTCACCCCAGCTCCCCTTCCCACCCTGGCTGCCCGCCCCGCTCGGGCCTGGCAGGGAAGGGGTGGATTTGCAGTGGAGAAAAGCAGAAGCGCTTGTGCAACTATTAACAACATATTAACACCTTAACACTTAATAACGTATTAACACCTTGAGCTCTGCTCAGGTTGTTTTTGCGATGAGAGGTTTCTCATTTCCCTTCCGGGTTCTGGGGTCTCTGGTAGGACATTTCTCTCTCTCGTGCAGCCCCTAACTGGGCCATGTGAGCGGATTTCGGCCACATGTGGATGGCGGCTTGAAGTCCCTGTAGGTTGAACGAGCTCTTGCCAGGCTCAGGCCAGCTTGGGTCCCACGGGGAGCACGGAGGCCCCCTCCCCTTTGCTTGTGACCCCTGGACCCGGGCTGAGCACTCGCTGGCTGGCAGTTTGGGGGACCAGGTTTGGGGGTGAAATGGGGCCCGAGTCTTGTAATCTCTAGAGTTGAGGTTAACATCCCATTTGAGGATTGGGGGGCCTGCCCCTGGAAAAGTGATCATTGGCACACATGCTCAAAAGGTTCCCAGCTCTCCACCGGGCTGGGAGACCCCCAGTGGGAAGACCCTCTGATCCAGAGGGGGCTGATTTTTCTCCACCAGCCCCACCTGGGTCCCTGCCCCAGGACCTGGGCCGGGCCCAAGCTCACCTCAGGCCCTCCCTGTCCCCTGCTAGTCAGGGAGGGAACTGTGTGGGGTGGGGAGGAGGAGGGGTGTTCATGCCCAGGGTGTGGTTCAGCGAGGACAGAGGAGGGTCAGGTGCCCCTGGTCTATACTTACTAGCGCTCCCCAGGGTGAGGCTTACGCTCATCTACAACAAAGTTACACTTTTGCTACAGATGGAGACAGCCCCTAGCTTAGAAAGTAAAGGCGGTTAGAGCAACATAAAATGTCAACATCACATCCAGGCACGGAGCCCCCAGGGCCCAGCCCCCGACCTCCCGGGACATCCCCTCCCCTGCCCTGGGATGGCCACTCCCCGGCAAAAGCAGTTTTAGACCCAGTGTCCCTGATTACTGTCATGTCCTTGGCAGTAGAAAGGGGAGGGGTTGCTAGGAGGACTGGGGGACTTCTGGGGGGGGCTGACCTTGTTCTGCTCTCCCCAGGCATGTGCTTCGCGATGACTGGTAGATTCATGCACTTGACATGTGTGCACTTTTCTACATGTGTTAAATTTCAGTTAAAACAACAGAGCTACTGAAGTCAATCCCACTTTGGCCGAACTCAGGAATATATATGGGTCTGTGTACATTTCTGTTTTTCAGCAGAGATCACTAATGAAGGTTGGGGAGAGGATCTATGAAGGACTGGGTTTTGTTTTGTTTTTAGTTTATATGTCTCTATAACGGTTAAAAATTTCTTTACAACCTACATTGCCTTTGTAATAGAAAGGAACTAAATAACTGGGTATGTATGTGATGATATTTTAAAAATACCACACGCCCGTGGCAGGCACGATGGTGGAGGGGGTCCTGAAGGAAGTGCACAGAGTGGGAAAGCGGATTTGTCAGTATACGGAAATAAGGAGCTCTTCTACCTTTCCCAATTTTCTTTTAATAAGAATTGTTTAACTCTTATGCTGGAAAAGAGCCAGTAAAAAATAAGGCAACTGGGCTCGGGGCGGGGGGCGGGGGGGACGGTGGTGTGCCTGGATGACTCGGTCGGTTAAGTGTGTCTGTCTTTGGCTCAGGTCTTGATCCCAGGGTCCTGGGATCGAGCCCCACGTGGGGCTCCCTGCTCCCCGGGGAGTCTGCTTCTCCCTTTGACCCTCCCTCTGCCCCTGCCTGCCGCTCTGCCTGTGCTCTCTGTCAAATAAATAAAATCTTAAAAACAGAAAAATAAGGCCACTGGTGACACAGCATTAAATTAAACCAAAGGAGCGTGTTCCCTGATAGCACAACACAACAGTGAGCCCGTAACTAGGATGAGAGGGGTCTCGAGTTGAGTGATGAGCGGATTACTGGGGGCGGTTCTTCCTATCCATGAGAAGCCTGGCTCTTAAAGACGGGTGTGCGCAGATGTGATGCAGGTGGGCCGCCGTGGCCAAAAGGACTCACCAGTGGATTTCTTCAAAGACCATTCTCCAGGGGTGAGGTAAGGAATAGGGTCCTAGGGGCAGGAGCTCTGTGGGGTGGAGAGGCTCCTGCGCCCAGTCACTGCCGGGGGTGCGGGTCGTGGCCCAGGAGCTCAGAGGGGGCCAGAGCCACCAGGACAGAGTCCTCCCCAGCCTGGGGGTCCCTGAGGAGGGGGCCCAGTGGGAGCGGGGCTAGCTGAGGGGGGCCTGGCCATGCCCAGGCCGAGTCATGGCTCAGAGAGACCTGGCCCCTGCGAAGCTGGGCTGAGGAAGCAAATCCAGAGTCACTTCTTGGCCAGATACAGAGGCATTTACCACATGTGACACGAGATCTGAACACAGCAGAGCGCAGACAATGCCAGGCTCTCCTGGGCTGCTCCGGCCTGTGGGCCGCGCACAGGCAGCGGTGAGGACAGGCTCTCGGCGGGCCGTGTGGAGACACGGGCCGCTGGGTGGGAGCAAAGCCTGCTCCTTCCGCCTTCTCCCTGAACCGCATACGATGGGATAGGAGGAGGTCTGCGCTGCAGAACTAGCATTTCGTGCGACCCAGACTTGACTGACGAGCATCCGGCACCACAAGGGCCTCCGTAAACTTGCCCGCGGCCTCACGCAGCAGATGAGAACCCTGCGCCCCGAGGTGAAGCAGCCGGCCCCAGGTCACACAGCAGATGGGCTAGCAGGGGGCCTGGACCTGCGCAAGGCCTCGGGCAGAACTCGTTCAGGTCAGAGCCGGTAAGTGAAGCTAGGCCCTCAGGCCTGCCCTGGAGGAAACCCCAGCGCTGAGGTCCCGAGTCCTTTTCTTGCCCAAGGACCACCTGACTTCCACTGAAAAAAGAGGGGACAGGAAATGACCTCAAACCCAGCTAGGGCTGACATCCTTGCCTTGGCCGTCCCCAGTAAGCACTGCCAAGTTCAGTGTTTACAGTGGGTCACAGGGTCTGGCCTAGTGCCCTGCTGCTTACAGCTCGCGCTGATTCCCGGGTGAAGCCTGCAAGGAAAAGTCCAGACTTGGCTGGTTTCAGGACTTAAAACCCCAACAACAGGGACAAAATCCTATTTGGGAATTTGCAGCTGGAGAACATGGATTTCCTTTGTTTCCATTGTGAGCCTCTGAGAACCTGGATTTGGACAGTTTATCGCGGAGGAGCTGTGGACCGAGTGCTCGCCCCAGGGCCACACTCTGGAGCCACGAACTCCACACAAGTGCACACCAGCCCTTGGGAACCAACTGCGCGATTTCGCGCCGCGGTGATTACCACTCGGTGAAGATCGCATGCGTGGGAAATACTGACAAGTTCGGGTTTTTGTCTCTCTGTATTCTCTCTCTGAACTGCTCTTTCTTTCGAGAAGACGTCTGGAGGGCTTCTGCATGGGAACAGTGGGTGGCCCCCGCTCTGGGAAGGGGAAGGCTGCCCGTCAGCCTCTCAGTCTCAGTCTCAGGGGCCTCTAAGTTCAGCCCCGAGCTGGGAGAGGCAAGGCCAGACCCAGAAGGAACGCGGACACACAGCCGTCCACCTGGGTGTCACAGAACCCAGCGTCTACCTGTATTCCAGAACCTGTGGGAAGACCGCACAGGTGTTCCTAAGGTGGTCACTGGAAGGGGGCCTCCCGCCGCCTCTGCCCTGCAGGCCTCTGTGCACGGTCTGCGCCTCCACAAAGACCTGAGAGGAAAACTGTGACAAGACACTCACCTTGACCGTGTCAAATGGGTGTCCCACGAGCACGCCTGCCACACCTGGAGGGAAAAAGGAGGACCATCACCCGGATGCCTCAGAAACCTGCAGTGGGGGGGGGCTTCCGCCTGGGAGGACCGCGTGGGAGCCGCCTGAAGGGAACAGAGAACGTGTGCCAGGTGCCTACTGTGTGCCAGGCGCCTACTGTGTGCCAGGCACCCTGTGAGCTCCTTTGTCCTCAGGTCTGCGTGAGCAGGGAGGGTAAGAGGGTGACATCCCTGAGGACGAGCCAGGATCTGTCCAACTTGAAGTTGGTGTCTCTCCCTCCCCTGCTACTCTCCGACCACACCTGACAACAGAAGTTGTCTCTCCCCCCAACCCCCTCCCCCGCCCGGCCCCCGCAAACACCTCCAGCATGGCACGGGGGCCCAGACAGTCACCCAGATGTGAATTTTCCCGCTGCCACTCATCAGATGGCCCAGCTCACAAGGAACTCGAGGTCTGCGTCTCACTCTCCTCCCCTGTACCAGGTGTGAGCCTCGGCCCCCCCACCCTCACCCTCCTCACCCTGCGTGCTGACCCGGGACCCGAGGCGAGGCACGGAGGTATTGCAGACACGGGCCGGCCACTCCCTTCCCTGCAGGGGCGGCACCTGCTGCCCAGGGAGTCAGTTCCCGACTTTGCATCGTGGGCCTTTGTGATCTGCCCGATATGATCGGTTCAAGCCCTGCCCAAACCCAGCCCCACCTCGAAGGACAAAGGCTCACTCCCCAAATCGGCTCCTAAATACTTTTCAGAGTCCTGCGTGCTGTTCAGGTGTAAATATCACCGGGAATCAGGCACCTTGTTTCCGCATTCACGGAAGGAGAAGGGGAGGCTCAGTGAGGTGCAGTAACCCGAGCACCAACTCCCACGCCTTCCTCCCGAGAATTTTGTGTGTGACTTTCTTAAAGTTCTCCTTTTACTGCTAGGAGTATCTATAATTAAGACAGTTACTATTTGTTGAGTGACAAACAGTAACATTTCTACCTGGGGGTCACTGTTGTTAGTTTCGTATGTGTACTAACTCTCCCTCTTCTATGTAAAGAAAGGACTATTAGCCCATTTTACAGATGAGGAATGGGAGGCCGAGAGAGTATGTCCACGCTGCACAGCTCCTTAGTTGGTGGGGTGAGGCTCTGAACCTGGATCTTCTGGGCCTGGAGCCCTCCTCCTTAACCACTCGTCTTTCCTGCCCCCTGCTGGGGCTGGGTATCGTGGTGGGCGCCCAGAGGTTAGTGGGGATCACTATGCAGCCTCTTTACAACTTCTTGTAGGGTGTCCTCTCCATCCTGTTCCATGCTTCGGGCCTTAGAATCCACTGTGTTTGATACTAACTTTGCCAGTCCTGCTTTCTTTTTGGTTACGTGTGCCTGGTATAGCTTTGTGACAGTGAACTGTCAACCTGGTCCTCCTGCTTTGTTCTCGATGCTCCTGGAAAGGAGCTACAGCTCAGCTCTGGCCTCTGATTTTGCCAAGACAGGACATCTGACCCGACTCTATCTTATTTTATGTGAATGAATTCTCTTACTCCTTTTCCTTTCTGCATCTTTGCTGGTTCGGGCAAACTGCCATTTGTCCTCCTTCTGCTTGTTAACGTTTAAGTTCAGCTAAAGGTTACTTCTTGTTTCTAACCCTTAGAATCATTTTGTAGACACAGGCTAAGAACCGTTGACCCCCAAGGCTCTCTCTGCCCCCCGCTGCCCCACCCCAGGAACAGCCACCCCAAGAAGGTCCCCACCCCTGTAGCTTCCCCTTCTATCCCCTACCCCACACACCCAGAGACCCCACGAGACTCAGAGCTGTTCCCTCTCCTCCTCACCGCTACCCCCTTCTGGGGGTCTCTACTCTGATCAGTTGCCATTTTTCTCAGAGGTAACATTTAGGGCAACGGCCTCCGCATTCCTGCTCCTCTGCAAAATCTATCTCGTTAATGCTGTCAGGGAACAAGGGACCTGTGCTCTGGTGAGGCTCTCAGCCGAGGCCAATATCCCAGAATCTTCTGGCTTCTGCTACTGCAGCTGAGAAATCTGTTGCCAGTGCGTTTCTTCTCCTTTGTCAATAATTGATGCGTTCTATCAGGAAGCCTCTGAGATTTTATCTAGATTTCAGGAATGTCACCAAGATGCCAAGGGTGTGTCTTTTTTTTTTTTTTTTTTAAGAGTAACCCTGCCTGGTACCACACCAGCGCTTTCATTCCCCAGACTCAGGCATTTTTCTGATCACAGAGAAAATTTCCACTCTTACGTATTCATCCTAATCATATCTCCAGACCTTTTCCTCCTTCTGGAACCCATAACATCCACAGGAAGATGAAAAGACAGCCCCAAGGCGTCTTGTCCCTCAAGACTTCCATACCTGCGTCTCTGGTCTTCTGAGACACACTTCGTTTCTATCTTTTGCAACCCACCTTCTTTTTTTCGTTTCGTGTTGTAAATTTTCTATATTTGAACACCCTAGTTCTAGAATTTATTTTCTGGGACTGTAGCTGATTTCCTGTGGTTTTGGAAACCTGATACTTGCCTGGGGTATGCTGTTTGGCCTTGCTTCTCCAGCTCTGGGCCCTTCAGGCCCTCCCTGCCCTCTGCAGCCAGGCCCAGCTGTGGGGTCCCCAAGAAGCACACACTGGAAATGCAGGAGGTTCCCTTCCTGCGGCCCGTCCTGCCTCTGACCCCAGACTTGCCCAGGTTCTGGCACCAGCCTTCACCAGCCTCCGGCATGGGAGGGGATGACCCCCACCCCATCAGCCTCCATTGCCAAGGCCTCCAATGGCAGTCATTTGCATTCCTACTTTCCCCAGAGGCTCGGTTCTCAGCCCTCAGGGGAGGGGCTTCCTGCTTCACCTAGGACATCCCCACTCACAGGAACAGAGGGGCCTTGGGGCCCACCTCCATCAGGGCCTCCTGTCCCCCAAAGCCTTATCCTTTTAACCTCACAGTTACCTTGAGAGCCAGGAAGCCCTGCGAGACCAGCTCCCGAACAGGCCACTGAGGCGGCCCAAGTGGACCCTTTCTGCCACCTCCAAAGCCAGTGCCCACTGCCGAACGTAAGCTGGATTCTTAGAGGCACCCTCAGCCCATCATGGCCCTCCAGGGTAGGAGGGGGGTCCACTCTCCCCAGGCAGGATTCCCGGCCCCACCATGGAGGTGCTCTCCACACCTTCTCCTATCCACGCCCTGGGCAGGGAGAACTCCGTTCAGAACACAGGGTGTCAGCGAGCTGAAGACCCGGCACCGACCCCCTGGTAGGGAGCGTAGGTAGGCCTTCTGACCGTCCCAGGGCCTGAGCGCCGGGATGCTGTCAATCAAGGTGCCTGCCCCACCTCCCAGAGGGCGACATTGAACACGTGACCCGACACTCAGCCAATCAGAGGTGAGGTACTCTTCTCCCTCCCAGGAATCTGAATCTAGAGGGACCCCAGGGCACCAAAGAGAAGCACCGCCTTCACCCTGCCCTGAGCCTCCAGGCCAGGAGGAGTCGAAAACGAAGTAACTAGGCGGGGCCTCTAGGGCCTGGGCGCCGAGGTGGGAGTGCTACCCGGCTTGTTTCCTAGACAGTCCCTCTGCGCAGGCTGCGCCATGCCAGGGACCCAGAAGGCCAGCCAGGGGTACAAGGAAAACCAAGTCACTGTCCCACTAGTCCCTCCACTTCTCGAGACCAAGGTTTCTCCTGGGTCAAATAAGAGCTGGAGAGGATCCCAGGGGGGAGCGGGGGCTGACGAGCCTCGCCAAGAATCTTTGTGGCAGCCAATTCCATCCTCAGGCACCTGGGAGACTCAGGCCTCCGCTCACAAAGCAGGGACGGGGGTGCGCACCGCCAGCCCCAGGCTTGTGCCTAGATCCGAGGGAGGCAGTGGGGGCGGGGGCTGTGGCCTATAGCTGGGTGTGGTACTGGACTCTTATCTCGCCCCAACCCTGGAGCCTGGACAGGATCTCCTGGGTGGGCCTGGTAAGGATGGGCAGAAGGCATTCCAGGAGCGGCCCTTTGTGAGCAAGAGCCTCGAGTGACTGAACACGTGTGCCTGGGGGGATGGGTCCCTACGCAGGCCCGGCCTTAGGATGAGTGGTCCTACCCCAAACCCCACAGCTTGCAAGAGGCTCCCAGGACACCCAGGAGAAATCAGAAGAAATCCTGCCCCTCTGGGGGAAAGAACCCACACTCCCCAAGAAGTTGGGAAGGGTCTTTGGACATGGGACAGCCCACCTTCATGGAGCCATCACTTGGGTGGGGGCTGGGTAGAGGGGGAGGGCTGGGTAGAGGACAGCCTGGGGCACAGGAGGAGCCAGCAGGGGTGGGGGCAGGTGCCGCCACAGGAGGGAAAGCAGGAGTGGGGTCATTGGGGGATAGGGGAGCTGAGAGCTGGATCTGCAGAGGCTTCCCCCTCCTGTCTGCTCTGGCCTGGGCTTGGGAGAAATGCACCCATTTATGAAAAGCCCTGGGGTTTTCCCTCCTTCAGCAGGCTCCAGCCCGGTGGTTTCCTGAGGCCCGACTGGGTAACAGTCCGGGAAGTTCTTAAATCTCTTCACACACATCACTTCCCTGGCACACTGTCTTCTCCACCAGTCTCCTCTTGCCCAGAGTAGGACGCTCAAACTGCAGAGGTTTAAATGCCTGAGGCCACTGCTAGTCCCTCCTCTGGCTCCAGGGAGCCCAGCGCCAAACGCCAGCAGATAAACAGGTGCTGGAGGAGAGAAGCCCACCATCAGCGCAGGATTAGGCCTGGGGTGACGCAGCCGACTCCTAGCGGCTCCTCTGTCACCTCGGTGGGGAATACCTGTTAGCTAAACCTGGCTCGCAATTAATACCAGTTGCGTAAATTAACTCTCCAAGTAAAAGCAGAGAAACTACAGGCCAAACAGGGAAGTGGCCAGCCTGGTGCCTCGGACGCCCCACAGCAGAGCCCCACTGCACACTGATTGCTGCCTTCTCGGGACACAGGCTTGGGGAGGACCCTAGCAGCCCGGCCTGGGTGAAGGTGCCCCACATCAGTGACACGCACGCGTGAGCACGAGGGCTAGTCCACGCCGCCACCTGGGTGGAGTCGCCCCCCAGCAGCTCAGGGAACGGCGTAGGAAGGTGCGGCGTGCCAAAGCGTGACTCGGCGCCTGGGGTCCGGCGCCTGGGGTCCGGCCGGCGCCCTTCAGTGCCCTCCAAGGCCAGCCCGCCGGGGGGTTGTCCTGTGGCCCCAGCCCCGCCCAGACATCTTTGCGGGGAAGAGGGTGGAGCCAACCCCAAACTTCTCGGGCCCTGGTAAGGGGCTCTGGTCCGGGTGGGCGCGGGCCGGGGATGCAGGAGCAGGGGAGGGAGATGCGCCCGAGGCCTCGGGCGAGAAGGGCGCAAGGGGCGCTGGTGCATCCTCCTGGCAGTCCCAGCCTTGGCCAAGCCACCGTGCTGCCCCGGCGCCCCAGACCTCTCGTCCGGACGTGCCCCGAAGGACTTAAACGAAGCGTGCCCTCGCGAACTGCGCGCTAGACGCCCTTCGGGCCTGCAGTCAATTCACGCCCACGAGAGCCCAGTGAGACGAGAGCATTGTTATCCCCCATTCTGCAGGCGACGAAACCCCGGCCACAGGGTGAGCCGCCGGGGCCCAGGGCTCGCAGGTGAGCCGGCCTCCCATCCCGCACGCCTGGCTCCGGCATCCCGAAATCGGGCGCTCGGGGCGAGAGCCGCCCGCCTCCTTACCCCCAGCGCATCCAGCCAGGAAGTCGAGCGCCATTGCCGGGTACCCGGTGAGGCCGCCCTTCCTCCTCGTCCTTCTCCTTTGGCCCCTCGCCGGACGGGTCGCCGTCGGGGGTCCCCCGGGCTCGCTGGATTAGGGCTCGGCCTGGCCGCCGCTCCTGGCGCGGAGCCCGGGGCCGGCCGGGGTCGGGGGGCGGCGGCGGCGGCGACTCGGTGCGCGGGTCCTCGGTCCGCGCACGTCCCTCGCTGACCGGCTCGCTCGCCCTCGCTGCTGTCCGCCGGCTGCCCGCGGTCCCTCACTTCGGGCCGCGCGCCCCGCCCCTCGGGCCTGCCGGCCGGGCCCCGGCGGGGTGCAGAGCGCGGCCAATGGGCGGGCGAGGCGCGGACAACACCCCGGGCCCTGCGCGCCGCCGCCGCGCCTCATTGGCTGGGCGTGTCCGGGGCGGGCGGGGTGAGGGGGACGTGGAGGGCGGGGGAGGCGCACCGGCGCTGCAGACAAAGAATGTGCTTCGTGCGCCCGCCCGCGCCGGTGCGGGCGGGAGAGGCGGCCCGGTGCGCGCGGCGGCGGGACGGTGGGGCCGGGCCCGGGAGTCCGGGGCCTGACGGCGGCCTGTGCGGGGCGGGAACCTCCCGGCGTGCGCGAGACGGGTCCGCTGAGTGGGAAGCGGGGTGTGCTCGCTCTGGACCGGACCCGGGGGCCTGGGGCTAGATCCCGACTCCGCCGCCGAACCCCGGGTGTCTGCCCGTGTAATGGGGACACAGGCGCGACAGCGGGCGCCTAGAGCCAGGACCCTCCCAGGCTCGGACACTAGCTGTGATACCCCGCGGGCGGCGAATCGCCCCTCCGCCTGCGCGCCCGCCCGGCCCGGCATCGGGGTGTCGGGATCCGAGCGCGCCCGCCCTCCCTGGCGGCGGGGAGCGAGCTGGAAAGGAGAAGAGGGCCGTGGGGCGCCCCTCGGGGGCCCGCACCTGCCCGCGCGCTGCGGGGCCGCGGGAGCCTCGGAAGGGTGCGGAGAGGGGCAGGTTCCTGGACGGGATGAGAGCGGCGCGGCGGAGGGGCGGCCCGCGAGGCCCTGGGACGGGGCGAAACGGCCCATGTGGGAGGGCTCTGGGCTCCAGGCGTCGTGGTGAGCCGGGCGGCCGGGGACCAGGGAGCAGAGGAGGAGTCGGTCCGACGTCGTCTGCCCGGGGAGAGTCCCTGAGATTGGCGGTGGCAAGGACCCTTCCCTTCAGAGACCTGCCCTGCCCTGTTCCCCAGCGCCTCAGGAGGCCTGGACTGTCCGGTTGGGACTGGACTTGGCTGGGCACTTTCTCCTTCACAATGAGGGTGAGATAACACCTTTCGGGCCTGGGGCCCAACTTCCTTCTTCACGGTCCTGTGGTTGGGACCACACTCCCTGCGGTGTTTCCGGATTGCAGGTCACACAGTTCTTTTATTCTCACTGTACCGTTTCTGAAATTGGGACAGGGATTACAATGGATCTGTTACCCAAGGTTTTACAGATTATGTATTTCTGACACTAGGGTATATGTCAGCTAAGCAGTGATCCATGGTGAGACGGAGGCCACCAGGAATCCAACAGTCATGTGTCGTTTCCTTTTATTCTTCTAGAATCTAGATAGAACATTCATTAAGCAGAAACCCAAACCCAGGTCTGCTGACTCCTAGTCCAGTGCTCGTGATGGCTGGTGGGCCCTGAACTAGGGGTCTGGAGGCCCGGGTTTGAATATCGCCAGCTTCTGACCTCAAGGAACCAGAATAGCATGTGGGCCCCAGGAGAAGCCCAGACCCAAAACAGGGGCAGGAGTTGACTGTGGGGACACTCCAGCGGCTGGAGGCCTCCAAGGCATGACAGTTAAACTACATCCAGGTGACTCACCCCTAGGAACACTTGTCCCCTGGTTGCCAACGCCTCCGGAGGTGAAGCACGATGATGTCTGCAGCTACCCCTGCTTTTGGAGGTTTGAGAAGGAAGTCAAGTACCCTAACGGGGCAGTAAGTCAGAACCTTATGATGAAACGGCTGAGAAGGAAACAAGGATGACCTGCTTTATTTATTTATATATATAATTTATACATATACATATATATATATATTTAAGATTTATTTATTTTAGAGAGAGAGCACACAAGCAGGGGGAGGAACAGGAGAGGGAGAGAATCCCAAGCAGGCTCCAACTCCCCACTGAGTGTGGAGTCTGACGTGGGGTTCGATCTCACAACCCTGAGATCATGACCTGAGCCAAAACCAAGAGTCATTTAACCAACTGCACCACCCAGGCACCCTGCTTACATATATATATTTTATAGATTTTTATTTAAATATTTAAATTATATATATGTGTGTATGTATGTGTGTGTGTGTGTGTGTGTATATATATATATATATATATATTTTTTTTTTTTTTTTTTTAAGAGAATGCACATACCTTGAAGTTAATGTTATGCTTGGGGCAGGTAGCGTGAGCCCTGACTCCCTGGGGGTCAGCAGCCTGACCTCCAGGGGCTTTGGTGGCAGTTCAGGAGAGACCAGAACGGGAAAACAGGGAAGTCACGGCCAAGTTGATGAATACGCAATGCCCGTATTTTTGAGCCTGCGTTATGACATCAGCAGTCGGGTTCTGTGTCTGTTCTGTTTCGTTTCCTGAGGATAAAATGAGAGCAGGAAGTATGGTTGTTTGAACTCCTCACCTGCCCCAGCGCCCCAGGCCCCACCCCCAGCCCCAGGGAAGCCACCCCACAGGGCTCTTCTCAGGCCCCAGACTTGTAGGGGCAGGAGGGGCTCAAGGCCAGAGCAGTAGCAGGGCAGCGAGTGGGGGAGGGAGTGGCACAGGGGACCAGGGGTCAAGCCAGGTCACTGAAAAGTGCATGGAGCAAGTTTTTATTTTGTACAGCTTTTATAATTTCTTACACAAGGAGGGTCCAGTGTGGAAGGATTAGAAACACCAGCAGGAATAGAGGAAAAGAAAATCACCTCTGTTCTCTCTCACTTGGATCTTCAGTGACAGGAGGCTGTTTTGACCTGGTGAGGTGGGGTGGGGAGGGCAGGGCTGTCAACTGACTCCCAGCTCGCCTGGAATAAAACCTAGGCTCAGTGCCTCTAAGCCCAAGGTGACCTGGCCACAAGCTCATACTCCACGCCCATGCTCACCCCAGTGCTTTTGCACTGGCTGCTTCCTCTGGCTGGGAAGCTCTTCCCTTGCCCAGATCACCTCCAAAACTCAGGCCCCTGTCCACTCCTCACCGCCTCGCTAGGGTCTTGGCTGGCCCTCCCTGTCTACAGTGGACAGCCTGCTGCCCCTCCCCACACTGCTTTCTTTCAACTCCTAGAGTGACATTATTTGTTTCTCTATGTGTTAATCACCTCTCTCCCACCAGAATGTGAGCTTCACCGGGGCAGGGACCTTCTCTGTCTCCTTTATTAACCCTAAACAAGGCAGGCACACAGTGGGTGTTCAATAAATGTGCAAGATGATGGAATCACCGAATGGCCAGGGCTGTGGAAGGGGATGGGCCCTGGGTGGGGGGTGAGGCGAGTGGGAGGCCTCGCTGGCTGATACCCTGAGGCTTCTCCAGGGACCTGTGTTCTGTGGAAAAGAGGTGAGGGGTGCTGGGGGTTCTGGGTGATAGTTTTTTCTAAAACGTATTTTTAGAATTAAAAACTTCAGAAACAAAGTTTCTCCCTGCTAGGCTACAGTCTGCCCTGATAAGGAGCCAGGGAGATACAGGAAGGGGACGTGCCTCTCCTGGGTTGAGGCGGGTGCATGTGTGCGTGTGTGCGTGTATGCGTGGCGTGTGTCTGCAGAACCCAGACGCCTGCATCCCTGCCTGTCAGTTTTGACTCAAAAGCAGGAGTCACAGGGCACCTTGGTGAAGCATCTGACTCTTGATCTCAGCTCAGGTCTTGATCTCGGGGTCGTGAGTTCAAGCCCCACATTGGGTTCCCTGCTGGGTGTGGAGCCTACATTAAAAAAAAAAAAAAAATCAGGGGTCACCCTGCCAACTCTGGCAGGGGGTGAACAGGCAGCTGAGGAGTCAGGCCTGGGTGAGGGGATGGGGGCCCTGGCCCATCCTGCTGTGGGGCCCCAGCCACAGGCTCCCCACTCTAGACCTCCAGGATTGGAGGCTCCCAGGATGCTGGCTAAGACACAGATTCCCAGACCTAAGGAATCAGACTCCTGGAGCAAAGGGGCTTGAAACCAGCATTTAAAGTGACCCCTTCGGGGGTGTTTAGGTGGCTCTGGGGACCACAAGTTGAGACTGTCTCCAAGGACAGGTTCTGGAAGCTTCACTCAAGCTGTTTTGCTTTTTAGTCTCAACTCGGACCCCTTCTGGCTGTGTGACCCTGTGAGTCTTCTTGGCCTCAGGTTGTCATCTGTAAGATGGGTTCGGGAGGATCCTAGGGGTCAGAGCAAGTGAAGGCGCTCACACAGGGCAGGCACCTTTGTAGGAAAACACGAGAAGAGTTCACTGAAGTCTTTCTTCATCGGAGAGAGAAGGGCTTTCCTAGAGGCATCTTCGACTGTCCAACTGCGGAGGGGAAGCCCCAGCCTCAGAAGGTCTCTGAAGGGTGCTGAGGACTGCAGTGAGCCGGGGGGGATTTCGAGGGGCTCTGGGGGACTGAGCTGTGGGTTCGCTGCCTGACGTTGGTGAGAACCGGCTCTGACAGGTCTGTCTCCCAGTGAACGAGTTGCTGCCGTCCCGATGTCTCTGGCCTCTCGTCCAGTCTGCTCTCGGAGGGACTCAGCCCCCAGCTAAGTGAGTCTACTCTGGGCCTCAGAGGCTGAAGGGCCGGGGACCTGTTGGGGACAGCCAGCCACTGTCTTCCCAAGTCCACGGGGCCCAGAGTTCCCTCGTTCAGTAGACTTGAAGCGATTCGCTGGAAGCGAGTCAGCCCCAGAGCTGCCAGCATGCTGTGTGGGCTCCTTGCCCCTTCCCCGGGGCCGCCTCTCCAGGTGAGCTGTGGGCCTCCTCGGGCCTGGCACGGTTCCCAGCCCGCTTGGCCTTGGAGCAGTCGAGAGGCCAGAGCAGGGGAGGCTCGGGCCGGATTAGGAGATGACCAGAAACTCAAGATGGGAGCGATATAAATAGACTCATAGCAAATGCTTCAAGGTTAAAAATAGAGCCTACGGGGGGCCTGCCCGAGGGTGCCCCCCGACCTGGAGGGCCCCAGGGGTGGTCCGCAGCTGGGTTGGGCCAACCAGGCGGGACAGAGGGGCCACGCCCAGCCACGTGGGGCAGACACACCGTGTGCTTGCTGCTCATTCAGAGGTCGTGCAGCGCGAGGGCCCCCTGGAGCCCACACTCCGGGCTGGTGCTGGGGCCCGACGTGAGCCGGCCTGGCTCTGCCCTCTCTGGGGTGACACACTCTGCAGGGGGGCGGGGGGGCGAATGAGCAGACCATTGTCCCAGGCCAAAGGGCCGTGTGAGCAGGCACCTGAGAGCAGTGGCCAGAGGAGGGCAGTGTGCCCCCACCGGTGCCCTGGGCTGGGCGGCTGGGTGAGCTGGAGCTGGCACCGAGGAAGGCCGGAGGGGGCGGGGCAGCGGGGAGAGAACCACACGTACTGAGTGAGCCCTGAGGCTTGCTGGGACAGTCATGGACACAGCAGGCAGGACTGCGGGGAGCGCGGGTGCAGGAGGAGCCGGGGGCAGCTCCAGAGACAGGCAGAGGAAGGGCCAGATGCCCTCAGCCTCCTGGAATCCAGGAGCCCCGCCGTCTTGCAGGAATCCTGGCTTTGGAGTCCCCCTATTCCACAGCCTCTCCCAGAAGGGCCTCACGCTACCTCTGTGTCCCTCCTTCCTCCGTGGCTCTCCTCCTGTCATGGCCGCTCAGCCAGGCAGCATCTTCCTGGGGCAGCTGCCCATGGACAGTCCCTCCCCTCCCCCAGCCAGAAGCTCCCCTCTGCCACCTGCCCTGCTGCTTTGGTCTCCGTCTGCTGGAGTCCCTGTCCTCAGCCCCCTTGGGAGTCCTCGGCTTCTACGCCACAGTGGGAATGACCGTGTCACTTCCGAGGCAGTCACCAAAGCATTGTGGCCACCCCCTGGCTCTCCCTCTTGGATCTCCAGCTCTGGGGGGAAGTCGGGAGCCATGTCGGGACTAGTCCTGTGGAGAGGTCCCCTGTGCCGAGGACCGAGGCCTCCCGCTGACAACCACGCGAGCGAGTCACCGTGGAAGGGGGTCGTCCGGCCCCCGTCAGGCCTTCGGATGGTGCAGCCCAGGCCCACAGCTTGACGACGGCCTCATGGGAGACCCTGAGCCACAGCCGCCCAGCCAAGCTATTCCCAGATTGCCGACGCTCGGACATTGTGAGATAATAAATGTTGGCCATTTGAAGCTGCTCAGTTTGGGGATAATCTGTCGTGCAGTAACGGATTGCATGTACTGTGCAGCCAGGCTGGGCCTGCGGGTGGGCGAGGGTCGTATCCAGGTCATTCCTGGATCCCAGTGCCCAGCAGGAAGCCTGCGTAGGGACACTTGCACTGTAATGAGTGATGATTGATTGATTGGCAGAAGTCAATAGCTTCCCTTCCCTAAACCATCTGGCTTCTGGTGCTGCTTTGGAGAGGGCCTCCTGTTGCTCAACCAACTCCCTGTGTCTTGGATCAGGGTGGGGTCAGAGGTCATCTTGTCCAGATGCGACATCCGAGGCCCAGGGCTGGTCATTGTCTCAGCCCTTCCAGCCAGTGGACTCCAGACTTGAAGACGCCCCCTGGGCAGGGCGTGAAGGGTTGCCAGGGGCTGGAAACGTGGCCAGTGGGAGATGCTGGGCCCGGAAGCTCTTGAGCTGGGCTCGGGCGCCCAGGAATGAAGAGGCACAGCCTGGCCCGAGTGCCCTTTCCGGGGCGGAGATGCCAGCAGGAAGGCATCAGGGAAAGCTTGTTATATGCTTTTAGCTCTGAGGCCCCTCCCTCCCGCGTGGGGAGGGGGCACACAGGCTTCCAGACCCCAGGCCCAGGGCCCTCACCCCTCAGGATGTGAGAGGAAGGCCAGGGTGTGTGGAAGGAATGAGTCAGGGGCTCATCCCACCCCACACACCAGAGACACTCTTGTCCCAAAGGTGTGTGCATTCTCACCCACTCCCAGGGCCCTGTGGTCTGCAGCAACCAATGGGGCCTTACGGAGATCACAGCGGAGCACGGCAGGGCCAAGCCTGGAGAGGACCCTCTCATCTCCTGTCCTGTTCTATAGACGGAGAAACTGTAACTCGGGGGTCACAGAGTGAGCTGGGTGAGGATCTGGCTCTCCTGACCTTGGAGCCCCATTTTCTGGAAATGCCAAGGCTGCCAGTGTCTGCAGCCAGCCTGGGCCCCCGTGCCCGCTCTGGGCTCCTGGCCCATTTCCATTGGCAGGAAAGCCCGCTGCCCTTCCTCGACCTCTCCAAATCCTGCCCCAATGGCAAATATGTGAAAATGAAAGCTAGATCGGGTATCTTGGGCTCAGCAGTCCCCCTCTGAGAGTGAGCCCCACGGAAACAACAAAAGACTTTCTGTTCTAGACTGGAAACCAGTCCGCTTCTACCACTCGTGGATTAAATCATCATGGAGATACGTGGTGTGCCGATGGCTCCAACGGCTTTACGGACATTACCCTCCAGGACTCCCAAAGCTGGACGGCAGCGGGTAATGGAATTCCCACTTTACAGATGAGGACTGTGAGGCCGAGGTTCCTGAGTTGCACAGTGAGGACGGGCAGGGCCAGGGCCAAGCCTGGCTCAGCCTCCGTCCGCCCCGCACACCCTCGGCCACGTTGCGGTAGCCGCACGGTGTGGGAGGTCGCAGGGGCGGTGGTGGCAAGGTCTCCCAGGCATGTCGATAAGGGAAGAAGCAAAGCACAAAATCACAGTAAAAAAGAAAATGTTTGGGGCGCCTGGGTGGCTCAGTCGGTTGAACACCCGACTCTCGATTTCGGCTCAGGTCATGATCTCAGGGTCGTGCAATCGAGCCCAGTGTTGGGCTCCGCACTGGCCGTGGAACCTGCCTGAGATTCTCTCTCTGCACCCCCCCCCCAAAAAACAAAAGAAAACAAAAAAACGACAAAAAAGGAAATGTTTGTGTTTGCCTGCATTTGACTAGAAAGCAGGACCTAGACCTGGACGGTGAGGCATTCACTTCATATGCTCTCTCTTCAGTCTGGATTTAAAAAAAAATAACTTATAGTTATTCTTTTTCTTTTAGAGTTTTTTTTTTTTTTTTAAGATTTTATTTATTTATGTGACAGAGAGACAGCCAGCGAGAGAGGGAACACAGCAGGGGAGAGGGAGAGGAAGAAGCAGGCTCCCAGCCCAGGAGCCTGATGTGGGACTCGATCCCGGAACGCCAGGATCACGCCCTGAGCCAAAGGCAGACGCTTAACGACTGAGCTACCCAGGCGCCCCTATTCTTTTTCTTTTAAAATGTAAAAATGCGTTTTGGAATGTGTTAAGCCCCTTGGCCAGCAAGTCCCTGTGCCCAGTGGGACCAGCGCCACCCCCCTGTTCCCAGAGCCCTTTGCGGAGGCCCAGGCTTGGGTTTCCTGTGCAACGTCTGCCTCCTCCTGGAAGACCAGCCGGGCTGGGCCGCACTCAGTGGGGCTCTGGTGTTGGCAGAGGAGGGCCTCACGCCGGCCTTGGTGCTAATCAGTAAAGCGGCCCTTTGAGAGGAGTGGCCCCAGAGGGCTCCCATGGGCTTTGCCTCTGCTGTCCATGCAAGACCCAGAGAGGTAACACTACTGGCCCAAGGCTGCCCATCTGGGAGAGGCTGAGCCTGGAGCCAAACCCAGGCCGTGGGGGCCCCAGCTCTCCCCCAGAACGTGTGGGGTGCTCCCCGGCCAAGACCCCTGACTGCCCAGCCACCCAGCAGCCTCTTTGCCACCTCCTGTGTCAGCTCAAACCGAGTATGTGCAGGGGACGCCACGCTGACTCTGTTCATTCATTTGTATTTTCCACTGTCAGTCCACTCACCCCCGACCCCTCCACCCCATCCATTCATCTGTCCATCCTTCAGTCCATCTGTCTGTCCATCCCTCCATCCACCTATCTATCCACCCACCCACTCATCCATCCTTTAGTCTGACCGTCCTCCCGGCCAGCTGTCTGTCCATCCACCCATCCGTCGCCTTTATTCGCCCAGCCTCCCCAGGGTGGCGGTCCTGCGCTGGGTGCCGTGGGCTGAGACGGGTCCGACACGGCCCTGCCTGCCTGAAGCCCACAGCAGGCTGGGGACCCTTTCCTCCTGAACTGAGGCCCGAAGGGTGAGGTGGCGTGTTTTGTGTCTGCTGTGGAGAAGGGTCAAGTTTGGGCATGTTTGTTCAGGAGGCAGAGGGCCGGCGACACTTGGCTGCAATGACTGGGAAAACACACTTGTCTCCTAGGTCACCCTCTTGGGCTGCCCGCGCCCCACCCCCACTCGCCCCTTGTCTCCTCCTTCCTCTGCTTCTGTCCTTGGCGCTCGCTGCTGTTTGGCGGTCTCTGGGCTTTTGTCACCTCATCTCTTGGTGGTCTGTCTCCCTCCCTAGAACGTAAGAGCCACGAGGCAGGGACTCCTGTCTGTGTGGTTGCTGCTGTGGTCTCAGAGCTGGGCTTTGGATGCACACAGCCCAGGGCGCCTGGGTGGCTCGGTCGGTGAAGCGTCTGCTTTGGGCTCAGGTCACGATCCCGGGGTCCTGGGATGGAGCCCCGCGTTGAGCTCCCTGCTGAGTGCGGAGCCTGCCTCTGCCCCTCCCCGTGCTCACGCGCGTGTTCTCTCTCTCCGACAAGTAAATAAATAAAATCTCTGAACGCAAACAGCCGAGCTCCCAAGCAGACACTGAGCTGTGTATCTCTAAAGGCCGGGCTGGGCATCAGGACAGAACTTGGGCGGGCTGCATCCTGCCCTTTGCCCTCTGACATGGCAGCTGCCACTGCCAGTCTGTCCCCCCTTCACCCTGCAATGGCTGGACAGGTGGGGATGGGGCTGCCCATCAACACCCAGCCTGTTCAAGGCCAGCCTGTGTCCACCCGTCAGAGCACAAGAAAACAAGTAGACATGCGTCCCTCACCTGAGGGCCACCTGGATGAGGCGGTCTGAACCCTGTGCCCCTCTACCCCGGTCCTGCAGCTTTCTGGCCAGCGGGACACTCATTTTGTGTGACCCTGGGCACTTGCACGGCTTCCTTAAGCCTGAGTGCTCCCGTGGCCACCTCGAAGCGCTGCCCTGTGGGTCATTTGGGAGCACATGCTGAGCCTCTGGGAGGGCCCGCTGGGTGACGGCCATGGGGGCAAACTCATGGGCATCGGGGCTTGGCCCTTGGCATCAGAGAGGGGCTGGTTGTTCCAGAGCATCTGGCAATCACATCCAGCCCTGCTACCTCCATGGCCTCGGACAAATCCCCTCTCTGGGCCTCAGTGGCTCCATCTGTAAAATGGGACCATCAGCCCTGCTTCCCCTTCAGGAGCGCCCTGACTTAGTGAGAGGCCCAATCAGCAGCCCTGGCCCCTAGTCCCTAGCAGTGAGCCCCTCAGGGCTTGGTCCCCTCAGGCCTTGGTCAGTGCTGGGCGCTGGGGGCTGAGCAGAGGCAGACCCGGTGGGGCCCAGGGAGCGGGAGACAGATATGGGTGCAGCCGGAGAGTGTGGGGCCAGGGCAGCATGAAGGGCATGGAGCAGACGCTGGGCTGTGACCCGTGTTTGCTCATGGTGGGGGAAGGGGGGCTCGTGCAGCCTGCCCGTGCTCGTCCCCACTCCCTCCTGCCCTCTGGGGCCTTCTGAGGTCAGGGACTCAGTGCAGCCTCAGCTCAGCCCCAGCTCGGATGGGGTTGGTTGAGTGAATAGGATGGAGCTTCGAGGGCTGCTGGGAGGACACCATGAAGGCTTGGAGGGACAGGGGCATCACAGCCCCGGAGGTGTCCGCACCTGGTCTTGGGGCCCAGGCCTGCAGGCAGTGTGGACAGTGAATCTCCTATCTCCCGTGGCCTCTCACATACTTCCCTGACCCCTGGGTCCCAAGGGCACTGGGACAAGGGTCCTTTGAGGGGTGGGTGGGAGGGAGTCCAGCTGCCTGGTGCCTGGGTTTGGGCATTGACCTGCACGGCCTCTGCCTTCGAGGCCACCGGTCAGCAGGCTCCCGTCTCCTGTCCCTCCCCCGGTCCCTGCTATTTAAGGTCGGCCAGGAGCTGACAAGCTGCTGTCGAGGCCACCCTGGCGGTGGCAGACTGCTGTCTGGCAGGCAGAGCCCAGGGCCTTCCCTAGCACCCATGGATTTTGTGGCTGGAGCCATCGGAGGTAAGAGGCAGGCACGGGGGTACCAGGAGGCGTGCGGCAGTAGCTGTCCCACAGTCGTGGGGTGGGAGGGGCCCCGGAAGTGGTCAGGCCCCACTGTGGGCTGCAGGGGCTGGAAGGAGGCGCGGGGGGTAGGTGAGTCTGCGCTGGCCTGACCCTCTCAGCCTGGGGGCCCACGGGCAGGGGTGGGGGTGGGGACCATCTGGGGGCCAACGGGGACAGAGGGTGGTCTCTGCCTGGGCCAGGGGGAGGCTCGCACCCGTCAGCGTGGAGAGGGATGGCTGAGCTGTGGGAAGGAAGAAGAGGCCCAGGGAGGATGGGCAGTGAGGATGAACAGGCCTGGGTCCGGAAACACGGACTGCAGGGGGTGGGTCGGGGAGGGGGAGAGGCCCTGCCGAGCCCCGGCCACACCCTCTGGCTGGCTGCCCCCTGTCCCAGGCTGCTGGCCTCCCAAACTATTTTCCCTTCTGGGGAAAGGGCTGGTTGCAAAAGACAAGCCCAGAGAGGTAACTGGCCCATTGGGAAACCGGCCCGATGGGTGCCCCCGCCCCCCGACCCTGCAGGCTGGGACCCTATTTTGGGTGAGGCACCCTCAGCCTTGCCGGTCTTGTGAAACAGCAGTGGGTGCTGGTCGATACTTCTGGGAATGGCGTGGGGTGTCCTCCTCCCTCAGGAGGGGAGGGCAGTGCTGACCCAGGACAGGCTGCAGCCCTGGCCTCCCCGGTGACCTTTCTGAGGTCTGACTATGCACCTGGCCTGAGGCCAGCTGCTTCTGGCGTGTTAAGGCCCTGAAGAGGAGGCTCAGAGAAGGGGCTTGACTTGGCCAAGAGCACGAAGCCCGAAGGGCTCTCGAGTCCTGTATCTTTCCTCCAGGTCAGATCAGATGTGGGCCTTGTCCTTGTGGAGGACAGACATGGCATGCGTGGGACAGCAGCAAAACCACGTGACCGGGGCTCTGACCGATATGTTTTCCGGCACAGAGTCAGCCCAGCTGCAGGGGTCAGGGAGGGCTCCAGAGAGGAGGTGGTGCTGTGGTGGCGCTTTGATGGATGATAGTTCGGTGAGGTCTCTGTGAGGGTCAAGGAGGGCAATTCTAACCAAGTCGTTCAGTCAGTCCTTTGTTCGTTCATCACTCACTCACTCACTCACTCATTCGTGCACACTCGTTGAGTCCTGGGATGCCTAGTAAATAGGGCAGAGCCCCCAAGTGCCTTTTTGTCCTCGGGTGGCCCTCACCACCCCTCGCCCCCACGGTATGTATGTAGGTCGCCCCCAGGGCTCTGTGGCTTTCTGGCTTCCTCATGGCAGTGCTGGGGCATTGAGGCTCTGGTGTCAGGAAAGGAGAAAGGAACAGGATGGTGGCACTGGCTCTTTGCGGGGAGAGGGCCCTGGTCTAGGAAGCCTCACATCCCACTCTGTTCCATGCAGACTTGTGGTTCCAGGCAGTCCTTCACAGAGCCCTGGGTGACCTGGGCTTTCCCACCTCCTGGCCTTTGTTGGGGTCTGTGCCTCTCCTCCTGACACACACCCCGCAGCCGAAAGGCAGACAGACCCTTCACAGGCTTGAGGACGAGAGCTGCCTGGCTTGGACACAGGGCCCAGCAAGTGTTGAAACAGAGGCTCCCCCAAAATGCGTCCCTGGCTTTCGGCACGAGGCACTGCTGGGCTAAGCCACAGAAGGAGAAACTGTTAGCCGCTTGCCTGAGCCTCAGTGTCCTTCTCTGCATCAACGCGCTCAGGGTTGATGAGACGCGGTGTGGACAAGAAGTGTGTGTCTGTTCTCAGCGGGAGCTGGTCGGGGTTCACCCCGACTCCTTCCGTGAGACACCATCAGGCAGCTCCTGCTCCTTACCTGGTCCCTCTGATCTCCTTCCAGGTGTCTGCGGTGTTGCTGTGGGCTACCCTCTGGACACGGTGAAGGTACGGCAAATAGGCAGGCTTCCACTGCCCGTCCGAAGGCCCCTGGCTGGGATTAGGCTGCCCTCCAAGTCTCCTGCATCCATCCGTGGCCAGAAGACCTTTCCAGTCTGCTAACCAGACTAGCCCTCCCCATGCTCCTCAGGGCCGTGTCAGCCCATCTTCTCACCTGCGCGTCGGGTTTCTTGTCTTACACGGGACTCCTGGTCCCCGCTCTGCCCACAGTCAGTCAGCACAGCTATGACAACCAAGGCGTTGGCGCGTCCCCCCCCAGCCCTACTGACCTTGCCATCAGCCTGGAGCCACCCTTTCCTGAAGTCCACTTCTCTCACAGGTCAAGATCCAGACAGAGCCCAAGTACAGGGGCATCTGGCACTGCGTCTGGGACACGTACCGCCAAGAGCGGGTAGGCCGGGGCCCAGGGTAATGGGCAGGAGGATGTCAGGACCTCAGAGCCCAGGCTGGCCGTTCCCAACCAGCCAGGGGGTGCTTTGTCTGAGCTCAGCTCTGTCACCTTCCAAATGGGAATGATTGTACTGACCTGCTGAGTTTCTCTGAGGATGAGAGCCAGGCGTCCCACACATAGAAGGTGCTCAGAATGAGGTCCTGCCTTCAGGAGAGGGTCCACAGGTGGCATCTAGGGCCTCTGAGGGTCAGGGAGGGACCCTGAGTGTTTGCATTTCTGTCCCCTGCAGGCTGGGCACCCCTTGAAAGCTGTGCTGGGCAGAGCTGTTAGGTGTCCCCAGCGTCCAGCTCAGAGCCAGGTCCAGAGGAGGGACTCAGGGATACTTACCAAAGTGAGCTTGGGGCTTGATGCTGGCCAGGGATGAAAAATGAAGAAACAGCAACAATAAAGCATGCTACTCAACATCGTCATCACCATCATCATCAAATAGCTGTCCTAGGTCCAGCCTGGCCCTCTGTCTCTTCAGTCCCTCACATAACCTCGAAACTGGAGTGTTACGATCCCCAGTTTAGGTCACAGAGCCTTGGCAGCAAGAAACTGGCCTGAGGTCCCATGGCCAGGGAGGCCAGAGCAGGACTGAGACCCAGGTCCCTTGGCCCAGGGCCCCTCTGGGCAGCCCTCTTCCGGTCTGCACCTCTGGCCTGACTCGGGCCCTCGGGTCCTGTCTGTTTGCCCGCCAGGTGCGGGGCTTCTACCGAGGCCTCTCGCTGCCCGTGTGCACCGTGTCCCTGGTCTCGTCCGTGTCTTTCGGCACCTACCGCCACTGCCTTGCGCATATCTGCCGATTTCGCTACGGCAGCCCCGACGCCAAGCCCGCCAAGACCGACATCACACTGTCGGGATTTGCCTCTGGCCTGGTCCGCGTGAGTGGGGTGGGGGGGCGGGGGGAGGACTGCGGGGTTGGGAGAGGCTGAGAGAACCCCGTGAGAGGCCACCCAGCCCCACAGAGGGGGAAACCGAGGCTTGGGGCAGTGCGGAGACTGGATGAGGGCGGGATGCTGTGGGTGAGGGCTCAGTTGACCTTGGGCAAGCTAGGGAGCCTCTCTGAGCTTCTGTCTCTTCATTAGTTAAGAGGCGTGGTGAAGGTCAAGTAAGGTTATGGGTGTAAGCCGCCAGCACGGAGTCTGACAGGCACGAGCCCCCACAGAATGGCAGCCAGTATTATCAGGAATATTATGTTACTTATGAATGTTATTAAATACATTTAGTATTGTATTTTTCTTACACTACTTATATTAATTACACAGGACATGAATGTCATTCACATGTTAATTATGTGATCAATACTTCCATGAACCCGAGTCACAGATGTTTACCCAACACCTATCGTGTGTCGGGCCCGCTTTGTGCCGGTGGCGTGTGCGGCAGAAGCAAGCCCTGGCTTTGAACCCTGCTGCACCGTGACTGGTGGGCCGGCGGTGCGCCCCAGCTGTTGCCGTGGGCAACACGAGGCTAAGGCAGGGTGGGCCCAGCAGGGTGCAGGCAGCAGGTGCGCCTCCTTACCCCGGCTCCTTCTGCGGCAGGTGTTCCTGACCTCACCCACTGAGGTGGCCAAGGTCCGCCTGCAGACGCAGACGCAGCAGCGGCGCCCCTCGGCCTCGTGGCCCTCGGCTGCACCCCCCTTGTGCCCGGCGCCCCCTTCCCGTTCAGTGTCTGGGCCCAAGTACCGAGGGCCACTGCACTGTCTGGCCACGGTGGCCCGTGAGGAGGGGCTGCGGGGCCTCTACAAGGGCAGCTCGGCCCTGCTCCTCCGGGATGGCCACTCCTTTGCCACCTACTTCCTGTCCTACACCCTCCTCTGCGAGCAGCTCACCCCCACTGGCCACAGCCAGCCAGGTGAGCGGGGCCCGGGGCCTGGCAGGCGGGGTCCGGGGACTGGCAGGCGGGGTCGGGCCCAGCACAGTGGGCATCGGGGCCGGGAGAGGAGGCGGTCGTGCCAAGTGTGGGTGCCACAGAGCCTCCCCAGGGGGCCACCTCAGTGCCCTCCACACCGGGAGTCAGGGCAGACCCGCCGCGTGGCTTCGCACAGGTCCCGTCGGTGGCGCGAGCCCTGGGCTCCATTCCGGGGGGCCCCCGCTTGGCCTCCTGGGTGTCCCCGGCTGGCGTGCGGTTGAGGCGCTCTCGGCTCTCTCCCTGCAGATGTCTGGGGCGTGCTGGTGGCCGGGGGCTGTGCCGGGGTCCTGGCCTGGGCCGTGGCCACCCCCATGGACGTGATCAAGTCACGCCTGCAGGCGGACGGGCAGGGCCAGCGGCGCTACCGGGGCCTTCTGCACTGCGTGGTGACCAGCGTTCGGGAGCAGGGGCCGCGGGTCCTCTTCAAGGGGCTGACGCTCAACTGCTGTCGTGCCTTCCCTGTCAACATGGTGGTCTTTGTGGCCTATGAGGCCGTGCTGAGGCTCGTCCGGAGCCTGTCCACGTAGCCAGCCCCGACGCCCCGGGGGCTGGCCGGCCGGCGGCTTCCAGAGGTCCCGGTGGCTGGAAGAGGCGCGGGCGAGCGCTGGGGTCTGGGCCCCCCGGGCCGCCACCCAGGACAGCCGGAGCCCCCCCTCGCCCCGAGCCAGAGCCGGCCGTGCCTGGGGCTTCGCCCGCGCGGCTCCGCACCGCAAGGAGGTCAAGGGGCCGTCGGCCGTCAGCCTGGGGTTGGCTTGAGGGTCACATGGGGAGGACTGGGCCTCTTGGATGAGGACATCCGTCACACGGAGTCGTTTGCGCTTGTCATCCCTCCCTGCCGCCCGCGTTCACAGCACCCCCGCGCCTCCACCCGGTCCCTCGGCCTGGCACCCGGCCGCCCTCCCTGCGAGGCCCCCCCCTCGGCTGCCCTCGGCTGTGCAGTGAGCTCTCGTGCGCCGGACCGCTTGGCCCGGCACTGGCTGCTCGGAGAGGGCACTGACCGCACGGCCATGGCCGGCGTGGGGCCACACCTGCTCACGCACCCTTGCCCTGCGGGCAGGTCCCGGAGGCTCAGCGGGGAGCTGTTGACAATAAACTATCTCGGAGCCTGGTCCTTGGTGCTGCGCTGTGGTCTGTGGGGCGGGCGATCAGCACATCCTCAGAGGCCCAGCCCTCCACGACTGTGTGGCCGATGTTCCCACCATGCAGATTGGCACACTGAGGCCCAGCACTCCGGCTGGCTCTACTCCCTTGGCCTTTGGGGCGCTGAGCCCCGTCACAGGTGGCCATTCAACCTCAGCACGAGGCTTGCTCTCCTCACCACCCTCATCCCAAACCCACCCCTTTCTGAGCGAAATGGTTCTGGTCCCTCCATTGCCCGGACATTTGGCTGAGAGCCACCTTTCCACAGGGGCCTGGAGGAGGGAGGGGAGGGGGTGGTGCGTCCTGAACACTGCTGGGTGCCAGGTCCCTTGCACAGGTCATCACAACAGCCTGACACCAGTGAGCAAACAGCTCAGAGGGAGCTGGGCCTGCCCGCTGTGGCGGGGGTGGTGGGTGGACTGGCGTCTACACTTCTCAAGTTCTCTAGTTGGCACCACACGGCTTCCAGTCACGGGGGCTCTCAGGGGCCAGGGCTCTGGTAAAGCCGGCCAACACCTGCCTCGATTATCCTCACTCACGGACACTGGCCTTGACCATGTATTTGGACCAAAGGACCTCTTGTGTTCTGGAAACTCTTTCCCAGAACACGTGGGTGGACCTTCCGGTCCCAGTCCGCTCCTGTCATACTGTATTTACTTACACCCAGCGTTCTCCGCCAGAATACCCTTCCCCCTTCTCTGCCTCGCTAACTCCGAATCCCAGGCATCACCTCCTTCAGGAAGCTCTCCCAGCCTGACCACTAGGCTGCTTTCTAGGCTCCCATGGGGCCCTAGCTCCTTGTTTTGGTCACTCATCTGCCCCACACCCCTGACACCCCACTGCACCCACGTCTGATTTGGACTCTATCCAGCACAGGGCCTAGCACATAGTAGGTGCTCAGGGGGTGTGGAATGAAGGAAGTCCTGCCCTAGATTTCAGGAAGTTCATCCAGCTTCAAGTTAAAGATGCTGGCGTTCTAGCCAGGTGCTGGGAAAAGGGTACCAGCTAACAAAATGTTGAGAATTCATCAAAACCCTGACCCCACGTCCACTTTTGGCAAGACGACTGGTACCCATTTGCTTTAGCCTTGCAAGGAGAGTTACTGGCAGCACTCCCGGCTCTGCCAGTCACAGCTGGGGAGCGTGGGGACTCCGGTTGGAGATGCCAGCCCGGCCCACGTTGGCGAAATGGCTTTGCAGGAAGGCCAGGTCCCAGGTCCTCAATGCTCTCTAGGTGGCAAGGCCTTTGGAGGGCTGACCCAGCCCCCTCTTTTAGAAATGGGGAAGAGAAGGCGGGCCCAGCTGGGTCTTCCCATTAACCGTGGCCACCTTAATGAAGTCCAGGCTGCACCTGAAATTTCAAGTGGGAGATACAGGGTGGTGTCCCCAGGCCTCCCACAGCCGACAGGAGAATCATGCGCCTCTGTGAAGGGCCAAGGGGCACAGAACTCCCTGGGAGAGCTGCATGTCTGATGGCAGGGAGCCCCCTTCTTTGTTCTTGTTCTGAACTGTGTGCTCCCTGCTCCTAGCCAGCCCCCCCCCCCCCCCCCCCCGCAGTGCCCTGTCCCCAGCCCCAGCTCAGCTGCGATGGCAGTCGGAGCTCCTCTGGTAAGAGTTCCCACACCACAGGGGCTGCGACTTGACCTCCTGCTGACACCTGCCGAGCTGTTCCACCTGTCCATCCTAACCCCAGGGGATTCCTTCAGAATCTGCTTTTTTAGCAAAATGCAGGGCTGGGAGCGGCTGTGGCCCTTACCAATAGTGACCATTGGGGGTCACCTGACCACTGACCCAGGATACTGCTCCTAAGACCCCAACGTCAGGTATGGTCACTAACAGGCGGGGGTGGGGGTCCCCAGAGGTTAGGTGTCCTGCCCAAAATCATACAGCCCATGCAGGAAGGAGCGGCCCCGATGACATGCACTCCCGCCCTGGTGCTCTGCCACCCTGGGGACGCCACATGTGAACCCTTGTTTTATCTGCTCAGTGCACCTGTGATATGGGTGCAAGGGAGAGACAAGATGTCATCTAGCCATGGAGGGCCACAGACAGCCAGGTGAGCGGGGCTGGGGGTTCTGGCTGGGGGCGGGGGGCGCTGAGGCCGGAGGAGGAGACAGATGAGGTTGTCCCGCACACCAGGGTGGGACCCTCGGTGCTCTCCTTTGTGAAATGGTCCCTCTGTGTGTGTGTGTGTGTGTGTGCAGACAGCAAATAAGGCAGGACAGGCCTGCTCTGTGACAAACTCAGTGTGTGGCCTTGGACAAGTCACGCTGCCCTCTCTCAAGCCTCAGATTCCCCACCTGCAGCTGAGGTTGGGCAGGTAGAGGGAGCCTGGGGCTCCATCCCGGCAGGGCCTCTGCCCTCGGCCTCAGGTGGCCGGGTGGCCCAGGTTAGAGCCCAGGCCGGCTCCCATACCACCCAGCACAGGCACTGCCCGGCCTGTGTGCGGAGGACAGCTGCTTGCTGAGACATCCCCACTGGGTGGCTGGAGGTGTCCCATGAGGTAGGAGAGCCAGCAGCAGGGCGCCTGCCAATGGCTAGAAGGCATCTTGTGACCCCCTGGACCCCGGGGACGCTGCAGGTGCAGCACTGCCGGGGCCTGAAGCAGGCTTGCTCCCTCCTCGAGCCCCAGACAGAGCACAGCGACACAGGAAGGACCGGAGGAAGTTTATTCACGCCAACGAGTGACATGAGGGAGTGGACCCCGTACTTCCAGAAAGCACAGACCCCTCAACCCAGGGCCTTCCCTGAGATAGGTCTTTAGCGTTTCCAAACTACACAGGGTGCACAGTTAACCAGGCCTCCCGTGGATGCGCCGCTCAGGGCCTTGCCGGCTGCCGCGCGCTTTCTAGCTACGTCCACCTGCCCCAGGGCACTGCTCTGTGCAGAGACTTCCACGCCAGTCAAGTGTCAAAACAAAAGCATCTGCAAAGACAACAGACCCCTCAGCATCTGGCACAAGCAGCGTGAAGCGGCCATGGGCTTTCAGGGCGGAGTGTCAAGGATTACTTGGTGGAACGAAGTATTAGTACGTTCAGGGAAAAGCATGATTTCTTGAGTGCGGTGCATGCATGGTCTGGAGTGTGGGAAGTGAACCGGAGTCTCGCCCACAGAAGACTCAATTTAGTCAAACCCAGCCAACTTGGACCAATATTCAATGTGAAAAGCAGCTTTCAAGCTGGGAGCTCGCTTAGCCAAACGTACAGCAAAGCTTTCGGCTGGCAATTCTTTTAAATTTTTTTGGGCACGGGCTGAAATACCTCTGTGCCCATTAAACTTCCCCACGTAGACTTTTCAAAGCACATTTTAATTTATGCTCGTGCTGTTTTGATTCCAGATGTATAGACTACACACTTTCACAAAGCAGGTCTGAAGGTGTGTAGGGAACAGCAGGTGTCCTGTGGACCTGACAGGCTGGCTTGTGGACGTGGAGCCAAACGTCCCACAGGTGAGGGCTGCTCTGTGGGAGAGGCTCCAGCTGGACTGTTTGTCTGACCATGACATGTTAGCCGGCACCCAATCACCCCAAGGGTTTTGCCCACAGGAGACAGAAAGGAGGGTGTCACGGGAAAACACAGTACTGACACACACACACACAGAGGGCTTCCAGATACCAGGCCAGTAATTACCATGTGACAGAGCCTACGGGTAGTGCTGATTTGATGGGGCTGGAATTATTGGTAAATTACAACTCCTTGTAAGCACATATAAAAGGAGTGTTACTGAAAGTCGTAGGACAGCTTCCGGGGAGTCATGAACTCTTTCACTATCTCGTCTGTGACCTCCTTGCGCCTGGCCTGGTGCTCGGCGATCAAGGGCTGCAGAACCTCTATGAGCGTCTTCTTGAGCTCGCCAGTGAGCATATCGCCGCTGGTGTAATCCTGCCCGGAAGGAGACAGACCGCAGTGACGAGCGGCTCCATGTGCCCGGGCACCTCACTCCTCGGGGCGCCCGCCCAGCCCGTGGCACCCACGCAGAGCCTGGCACAGGGGCAGCGCCCAGAAGTCCAAGGACCTGCACCTTAAACGATGCTTTTCTTAAAATGGAGAGGATTCTGCCTGATGCGGGGCGTGACTCGCCACTCTCCGCCCTGCCCTCCCCTCTGGGCGCCAGAGCTCCGCACGCTGGACAACCGACAGCTCCCTGCCGGCTCCTGCAACGCCTAGTCAGCGTCCCCTGTGCTGTACTGTCTGTCCTGGACTTTTCACTATGATCAGTTTTAAACATGTTTGTATGGCGAGTTCTTTCTTAGTCAGGATTACTTCCGTGGAAAAGATTCCAAGGACCAGAAAACCTGAGGTCAAGTCTACAGATATTCTTCGGGCTCTTCCTACTTCTCACCAAACTGCTGCTGAGGGGCCGTGCCACAACCCTCGCCTCACCTGGGTGAGCCTCGAAGCCCCTGCCGACACTCCGGCAACGCAAAGCCCCGCTAATTCGGTGGGGGAATTATTTGAACTCTTATTCTGTCCTGTTTGAATTTACTGGTCTGTGGCGTCCAGTAACGGGAGACCGTTGTGGGTGACTACCACACTGCCCCGTGCTTTCTTTTGCGAACTATCACCAGGCTTCTTGGCACGTGACTAAAGACAGATGGACCTCCTCGGTTTTCACCTTGTCTCAGCTGACGGCCTGCCCCCAAGGCCCAGGCCCTGAGGGGCTCCGACCACCCTAAGCTCGGCTGCCAGACCCCCCCATGTCCCGTGAGAGAGCTGGGGGCCGGCTGGACCCTGCAGCCTGTGGGCTCACCTTCCTGATCTGCTCGAGCTTGTCATCGTCCTCGAGGAAGAAGGTCAGGTACATGAAGGACACGTCCACGTCACAGTTGCCTCCGAACTGCCTGTGCTCCTCGACGGTGTCCCTGCCTCCAGAAAACGCGTGCTTGTTGACCTGTGGCAGCAAGAGCACAGAGATACTAGTTGGTTCAGGCCGCCCTGCGTGTGGAAACTGGCTGGGAGCCGAGGGTGGCAGCTGGGCCAGTGACTGCCTTCTGCCTTGTCAGGTCCCAGGGCTGGGAGGGTGGGGCTCATGGTCGGAAGAGTCCCACGAATTGCTCCTCCCTGTCTGTCAAGCCTGGGTCTGTGCCAATGGGGCCAACTGAAGAGAAGGGGGGGAGAACGGGTTAGCTCTGAACCTCCGCACCCACGAAACGCACAACAGAGCTGGGAAAGCCAAAGCGCTGCCCATGCTGAAACACGGGGGAAGTGTCCTCAGGTGACAGATGGACACAAGCACCTTCGAGTTTCAGACTACGCAGGAAGGGTGGCTGCTGTCTCCTCTGCCGTGGAAGGGAGAACAGGAGCCACACAAGTGGGGCTCGAAAGGGAGAGCAGAGCCCAGGAGACACGCAGAGGGAGACAGCGCCTGCAGGCAGCCCCACCTAAAAATATGCAGTTTCCGGAGCTGAAAAAAGACTCAGATACTAGCACAATGGTTTTTGGAATCACTCAAGATAATCTTGGAGAAATCAGGGCCAAGAAGCGAGAGAAGAAAAGCCAAAAAGGACAGTCTCCTCAACCTTCTTCCCACGAGCACATGAGACCCACTGTATACAAATGTCACCCTTTTTCTTTACTGGGGAAAAGGGTGGGTAGAGCGACGGTTCCTAGGTTGAGAGGCTTCTTCCTCCTCCCCAGGACCACAGGGCAGATTGCTAACGGGATGCTCCGGGGCTATGGACCAGCAGCAGGCAGACCCCAGGGCAGAGGCTGTCCAGTGGCAGGGAGCGGCACCTGCTCTGTGCCCCACGCAAAGGGGAAGCACAGACGGCCGGATGCTGGTGGGGACGGGGCGGGGTGGGGGGGAATGACCAGTGCACCTTCATCTTCCCTTGCCTTCATCAAGGTTAAGCAAACTGCACTAACCATGGAAACTACAAAACAAATGGGAAGAGAAAGCACTAGGACTGGGTTCTCCTGAGCTCTGGCGCCCTTGGGCAGTCGCTGGGGGTCTGATGGTGCCGCGGGGCAGCCCCTGCCCACACGGGCCTCTTCCTATGCTCAGGCTCACAGGCGAAGCCAGGTCACTGCTAGGCCTCAGGGAAGACCCTCTAGTACCAGGAAGAAAGTCGTGAGAACAGAGCCTCCCAGGCTCCAAGGGCTGGTTTAAAGGCTATCCAAGGGCCTTGGGACAGTTCCCGGTCCTCGTCTGATAGCAAGATGAGGAAAGGTGCGTCTGTTGCATGTTTTCCAAGATGCATGGGTGCCGCTGCCACCCACGTACTACTCCACCCATGGGGCCAAGACGTGCCACGAATGGTGGGCGTCACCATGATCACATCACTAAATTGCCAAAAACACAGTGACCTCCGTACTGCTTTCCGCATCTTACAGGCGAGAACGGGGCGCAGTGTCAAGGACCTGCTGAATGTGGCAGTGAATGGCAGAGCCAGGCTGACCCTTCCTGGGACACCAATCTTCTGACAATGGCTTAAGTTTGCCTGGTGTTGGACTGGCTGGTCCTCAGTGCGGCTGGGGCCCCCCTCATGGGAAACCAACAGGAAAACGGGTTTGGGTTAGGGTGCAGAGCAGCCTTGGTTGTGGGGACCAGAATGCAGGGGCCAGGATCCAAAATAACAAAAGCAAGTGAGATATACCAAAACCAGCGTGATCTGGTGTAAAAGGAAACTATGCCTGGCAAGGATGTCTGGGCTGAGGGACAGGGGAGCTTGATTCAACCACCAAACTCCAAGAGAGAGTGCACTCTGGCTGCTACAATCCAATGGACAGTTGAGCTGGCCTGTAGGAGCCCCCAGGCCCAGGGCAGGGTGAGGCCACTGAACCAGGCCAGCTCTGGGCATGGGTACTACAGGGCTCCTGTGATCCAAAATCACAAGTGGGTAGCCGGGCTGGCAAACTGCGTCACAGACACTCGTCCCTGAAGAGGAGTTCCATACTCCGAGGCTGCCGGCAGGAAGGACTGGTCTGGCGGGCTCCAGAGCAGGGCCTGTGTGACAGCCTGGGGAAGGCCTGTTTTGGCCTATCCTGCAAAGCAGCTGACCAACTCTTCATTTTGAACTAAATTCTTAAATCTGGGCTGCACTCCACAGTTCACAAACACTTTTTACATGTGATCAAACGTAAGCCTTGTCTCAAGTCTATGAAGTCAGTACAGCGGCTCCCACTTCAGAGATGTCTCACCTGGACAAGGTCACTCACCGACGGCAGTGAAGCGGCAGGACACTGACAACCTGGGGTTCCTGACTCTAGGCCATGGGAGGGCCCATGCAACTGGGGAGCTGGGTTCCGGTCCCAACCCCACCACTCCCCAGCTGTGTGGACATAGGAAGCTGCCTGGTCCCTCTGAGTTTTGACTTCCTTGCCTACAAGATGAACATGGCCTCCCGGGTGGTTGACAGGACTTGGTGAGATCACACAGGCGACCACGTGGCAGGAGATGACACAGCCAAGCTGCCGTGTGCCCAGCCCGGCTACTGCTGCTATTCTCAGGAGAGCCGGAGCAAATGCCCCACCCCTGGCCAGTCCTGCCCCACATGCCGCTCACAACCCTCGCGGCCTCTGCAGCCGTGTGCTTCCTGACCTCACGCTCACTGCCCACGCAGCCCTCAGGGCCTTTGCTGGTCCCTAAGCGAAGGAAAAATGCCTTGGATCCAAAAATGACTTCTTTAAAACTAAAAAACCAAACAAAATGCCTTCTTTTCTGCAGAGAAGAGGAGCCCCCCTCCCACTTCTGTACTCAGTGCTTTGGAACTTCCAACCAGTAGTGAAAGGCTAAGAAAAGCCCTGAATATACCAGCTGCCAACAGAGGGTGGAAGAGAGTTTGGACATTAAAGGTTTCTTCGCTGTCAACCAGAAGCCGCTAGGGACCCTGGAAGGGGTTGCAGACGGTTGTATTACACACCTCAGATACTGATTTGGTCACTCCTGCTATAAACTTCCCACCCACAGACACACACCTGATTCCAAATAAAATGTCAACAGCTTCATGGGACAGTGAGGGGGCTGTACCTGTAGTTCAGCCCTGAGCAACAGAAGCAGGGCCCTGGGAAGGAAAAAAGATCAAACGGATTCCTAATTCTCATTTCTTTGGTGACTTGACAAATATTTGCTGAGTGCCCGTTGCATGCCGGGTCAGACACGACTGTCTTATTGAAGGGACCCCACCCGTTCCCAGTGTCCGTGAGAATGTGCGGCCCCTAAGCCCCACCTAGGCTGAGCTGGTCATCCTCTCTGGCCTTCATCCCTCTAAGGGCACTCACCACTGTCTCCGCCATGAGAAATAAAGCCCAAAACCACAAAGCTCCTGGTCCATCTACTGGACTATGACCGTTGCTTGAAAATTCACTAGAATATGTTCTATCATTTACTTTCAAGAAAACTGCCACGGGGCGCCTGAGTGGCTCAGTCGGTGAAGCGTCTGCTTTGGGCTCAGGTCATGATCTCAAGGTCCTGGGATCGAGTCCCGAGTCAGGCTCCCTGCTCAGCGGGGAGTCTGTCTGTCCTTCTCCCTCTACTCCTCCTCCCACTCATGCTCTCTCTTTCAAATAAAATCTTAAAAACAAAAAACAACAACAAAAAAAGAAAACTGCCATGATTTTGCTTCCAGAGCAGAGCACTGGTGAGAAAAGCAGAGAAGAAAGAGAAGAAAAATCCAAACTTTCACAAGTTCAGCGGGTGCTGGGGAACAGGGACAGCCGCCTTGAGGTCACGGGCAGCCGTTGTCACTGATCCTGGAACCCAGCGCCGTGGCGAGGATGCTGGAAGAATAGTCACGCCACACGTGTGCGTGACTGCGAGTGTGTGTGTGTGTGTGTGTGTGTGTGTATGGCACGTCTGCTCTGTGTGCACAGGCTGCCCCTCCACCCCAGACGGTGCTCACCTTATTCTTGATCTGCTTGGCGGTGTCCGTGAGGAAGATGGAGGAGTTGGGGTCGCTGGCGCTCATCTTGGTCTGGGCCCCCTGCAGGGCGGGGAAGAAGGTGGAGTGCAGCAGGGCTGGTTTAGGGTAGCCGATCCTGGGGGCGACGTCTCTTGTCATCCTGAAGTAAGGATCCTGTGGAGGCAGAGGGGCCTCTGAGGACAGCTGGCAGAAACAGGCTGGCTGTCAGCCCGTGGACAATACCTCCGTGGCTCCATGGGAAGCTCCCAGCTCCCAAGTAGCTTACAGGACCGCCCCCGGCCCAACACCTTTTAAAACCTCCATCCCCATCAAAGAGTGCAGCGCCCCAGACCAAACAACGCCTCGCTCTGCCTCCTGACCTGGTCGATGGCACAGGGGATGAGGCACTGGATGTCTGCCCGGTCTCGGAAGATCTGAGGGAATGAGTTGCTGAAGGAGGGGGCAGCCTGGATGGCAGGAAAGCTGATCTTCCCTAAGTGCAAACACAGTATTTTTACACACGACATTGACTCCTGTTCTGGTTAATTCACCCAGCAAGAGGGATGAACACGAACAGGCGTTCTCCCCTTTAGAGACGCGATCATCGCTCTAGAGACTCAGAAAGCACAGAACAGTAAGGAAGAGAGACAATCTACAGTTCCAGTGTGTGTCTCTTTTCATGTCTTCTCAATTTCCCTCTGCGTTTCTGTTGTGATTGCACACTATCCAGTTTTTTCCTCACCTTTCCCCTCATTTGGGTAGTTGTTAAATACATTGTCCTGTAAATGTGTCTGGGAGTGTTCAGCCAGGCTTTACCCACGGGCACATAAGTTGTTCCTCGCCTTTAATCATACAAATTACGATGACCTGGTACCTAAAACTGTTTTCAGATTTCAAGTGCTGTTGTTAACACCGCTACTGCTATTTGCTTAGACCTGCACAAGGGGTCCAAGGGCACTGACCTTTGTGTGAGCTCGGACAAGCGGTGTTGGGCCAGCCCCCACCAGCTGTGCTACGTGGGCACACTCACGCTGCCACCACCACCAGTGCCCCGTTCACGCACACAGTGGCGGCCATTTCCTGCATGGGGATGCAGGCTGTGCTTGGGGCCTTCCCCGGGCTCGTCTACTGCTCACACCTCTACAAAAAAGTGCCACATGGCCCCCACTTACGGACATGGACTTTGAGGCTCAGACTGTCGACATAGCTTGCCACAGCTAAGACACAGCAAGCAGCCGGCTGGGCCAGGACTCAAACCCAGGTGTCGGGCAGCACAGCGTGTGTGGCTAGTCGTAGGTCTACTGTCTCTTACTCGCCCAGTGCCGCCTTCCCTGAGACATCTTCCCATGAAATGCTGGCATTCCGACAATAGAAACCCTCTCGAAAGCACAGGGTTATGTCCCAATTGTCAGGAATGCATTTGACCGAAACATCCAAGAAAAGGCTCTTGCTCATGTGAAAAGCCCCCCAGTGAGGCCTCTCCACGGCGGCGTTTCTGCTCTTGCTCCTGATGGTCCCTCAGCACCAGGGCCCTGGGCTGTGCCCCTCCCAGCAGGACAAGCTCTCCCATGTGGCACCCGCAGGCACACCCTGGGATGCTGTCCTGGGATAGCGGCTGCTCGGCCTGGAGCCGAGCCCCAGAAACAAAATAGGGGAGGGGAGCAGGAGACCCACAAGTCTCAGGGATCAATTCTTAGCTTCAGGAGCTGTGGGACTAGGAGGAGAAGGCTGACGCATCTGACAGGCATGGAAGTATATGGAAAGGGACGTGTGTTGTGCAGGGGGCTGAGCCACGGAAGGACAAGGAAGGTGGGCAGGGTGGGCTCCTCAGGGCTCTGCTCAAGCTCTTACAGGGGAAGAGGCTCCTGGCCTCTAGCAGAGGCACCCACACTAGCTGGGACCCCACGAGCAGGCAGAGGAACTCTAATCATCCCCACCCTTCTCCTTCCTTCTAAACCTCTTAGTGGGGGACTGAGGAGTGACAGATGGTCTCCTGAAGTACAGCCCCGAGGCCCAGAAATGGGGCCGCAGGCATGGCACCAGCTCCTCCGGCTCCCAGGGAGACCTGCCCGTGGGCTCGCTGTGGGGAGGTGAGGGGCAAAGGCTGCCACCTGAGAGGCAGCTGGGCCCCGGGCAGCCGCCCGTGTTTCACCCCAGGCTGCAGGCCACGGCAAGCTCCTTACCGATGGAGTCACTGTCAGTGAAACCGAAAATGCCTTTTACTTGGTTGAAGGTAACGTGCTTCTGAATCTTCACCACGTTCTTGTAGAAGCCTGGGCTCATCCTGCAAAGACAATCGGAATCAAGCACCGGGTTCAGAGGGCAGCCGCCCGCCAGAGCCGAAGCAGCAGACGGTGCAGCCCAAGTATGCAGCTGTGGGCTGAGGACACAGGCTGGGCAGGAAGGTGCTCAGAGGGCATCTCTAAGTGAAGAGCTGCAGCAGGCCAAGCGGAGCTGCCAGGGAAGTGTGGGAACCAGTGTGAGACCGACGCCAGATGATGGGCGGACGAGGCAAGAACGTAACAGGATCAGACTCTGTGGCTTGCAAGGAGCATTTCAGCTCTGCCAGGGTCAGCGGCCAAGTGTGCTGTAGAGCTTTCGGTATGGGAGCCCCGAGGGAGCGTTCCTGTGAGACAGACCCTGTTCTGTGTGGTGGGAGACTATCTGCAGAGAAACCAACGCATCCAGCTGCCACGGCCCCGTCCACTTCGGCAGCGGTGCTGTCTGGGCAGGATGACCTCATGCTCAACAGGGCTGGCCCACAGTGGCTGGCTCAAGCAACCAGATACTCTCTCCTAGATGGTGAGGGATGCAGACGGGAGGCCTGGACCTGCAGCAGCCATTCTGCTACCAGAGGGACCTAGGCTGAGGATGAAGCAAATACAGGGAGGGGACAGAACCCAGAGAGACTTCTTATATGGCATCTCTAATATGCTCAGCAGCTCTACTCTCTACCGCAGCAGGTGTCAGGCCCCACAGAGACAGAAAGAGAAAAACTGGAAGAGCTACTGTTTACTATGTGTTTACATCATGTGGCAGGAGCTGTTAAGTGCTGGACATGGATTAACACTGCTCAACTCCCCTTTGAAGTAGCAGCCTTGCCTCCACTTTCCAGGTAAAGACCGAGGCTCTGAGAGGTTAAGGGTCATGTCACAGACCCAGTGAGCACAAGAGCTGGGATCCAAAACCAGGCTCGGCTGGCCACAACGCCTATGCTTTTCTCACCACATCTTGCAGCTTTTGAAAAAGTTTAAGACTTTTGTCCCTGGATGGAGAACTCCTGAATGTCCCTGGGCAGATGCGGGGGTGGGGGTGAGGTGTCAGAAATATAGGGGCACTGGCTGCCTGGGTTGGGGGCAGCCATGAGGCAGGGAGGACTGTAAAGGCAAAGACCCCACACCAGGGCTTGGGCAGAGTTGAACCAAGTCCCACTCAGGAGCAGGAGAGGGGAGAGAGCCACTTTCACGTAGCAGCTTGCTGAGTTTCGGCCCCAGGGCACTGGTCGGGGTGGGGTTAGGGACCGTGTTACAGAGAGAGGACACACTGGGAACCTGGCAGCATGCGAAATGCTCCCAACACGGGTGCTCCCTGGAATGCTCAAGGAATAGCTACTGCATGAAGGAGTGGGCTGAGTAAGCGGGCAGAGAGCAGATAACTCAGGTGCCCATCACACAGGAAACGGTGGTCAGGAGGTGAACCCAGGCAGGCACGCTGACGAACCCCTCCGCTAGACTGCTCTCACTAGTACGAAGCCCCCGACTTACAGGCTAACGGAGGCTCAGAGAATGTAAGGACTTGCCCAAAGGAACCACACCAACCAGGAGCAGGGCTGGGTCTGGAACACCAGCTCTCAGATCCCCGGTGCAGTGGCTTTCCATCCCCCACGGCTCCTGGCAGGAAGGCCTCCTTGGGCCCACACACAGGGCCAGAAACGTGTGTGGGGACGGGGCGTCCAGAGCCAGCTTGCCTGCCCTGGGCTTCTTTCCCCATGGGGCCCTCGCCGCTTCGCTCCCACCCAAAGAGAGGGTGGAGGCTGGCTTGGTTGTAGTTTCAGCTCCTGAAGACCAGGAAGGAGCTTTGTTAAATTAAAAATCTGAGTTTTTTGAATTAAATTTCAAGGAAAAAAAAAAAGTTCAACTGTTCAAACAAACAAACAAACAAACAAACAAACAAAAAAACTCTTAAAGGGAATAAGACATTTGAAAACAGGACTTAACTTTTAAAACTCTCTCCTGAACTTAGGTTCAACCTAAAAGGTCTTTCTGAGAAGAGGCAGCACAGACCCTCTGATGTACAAGTCATCTGGGTTTTCATTTCTACTCTGAGTTCATGAAGAAAAAGGAAGTTCCTCTTGAGCAAGGTTGAGGACACCAAGTGCAGAACGCAGAGAGATGGGCTGGGCAAGTGGCCTCGGATCCCGAATTCTCTCAGAATGTGCAGAGTGCAGAGGGTGTGTGTGTGTGTGTGTGTGTGTGGTGGCCCCTCCCGCGCCTACCACTGTCATCATCGTGGATGCAGGAGGTGTTTGTTTCTGCCCCACCAGCACCTCCGGTCAGCGAGGCAGCGACCCTGCTTGGCTCACTGCTGGGTTCTCAGGGCCTAGGAGGGCACTGGCCACAGAGAGCACTCAGTGACTATTTGTTTTACTGACCCAGCGGAGTATGGCCACCCCTCACCCCATACCAGATGTGGCCAAGGTGGAGCCTGGTGTGCTGGGGGGCGCATGTGAATTGGACCGTGGGAGGGACTGCTCCCAGGAAGAGGTGATGCTTGCCCGTGTGTTTGGAGACCACGTAGGGCTCCTCCGCATTGGGACAGGTGAGGTCAGAAGAGGGGGGGATCTCTGGGCAGAGAAGAGGGGGGCTGTGGAACTGCAGAGTGTTCCGTCTCGCTGAGGTGGCAGTGACACTGGAGAGAAACACCAGCCTAATCACTGAAGGGCCTGTCATGGAAAGTGAGTGCTTCATCCTGATGATGACAGAGTGGGAGCGGCACGGGGTGGAGAGTGGCAAGACCATCTGTGCTTCACAGAGAGTGCTGGCTGGTGGGGGACTGAGGCCGCGAGGGGCTACCGTGGGAGGCAAGAGGCAGCACCACAGGATGTGGTGACTGGGCAGCTGCCAGCTCGGCCTGGCCCTGGAAAGAGCAGCAGGGCCCAGGGTGTGGCTATGTGCGCGAGCAGGAGAATCAGGTCTTCTTAAGGAATGAGGGGAGAGAGAGAAAATAAAGCACCATGCAAATTATAATGATGATGACTCCTAAGGTCTCATGTAACTCTATTTCATTGACCAGCCTTGCTGCGACTCATGACCATTAAACAGAGGTGCCAGGACTTGAAACCAGGTCTGTGTTCTTCCTTCAAAGACCATGTCTCCTCAAGGACACCACAATGTCTCTATGCCCACAGAGAAGTGATTTTAAAAACCTCACAGATAAAATTAAAAAGTTAGGAATTCATTTACTAGTTGGCAGAAAGGCCAGACTTCTTATCAAGGCAACTATTTCTGTGGATATGAAGCCACCACCTGGATGCAATCCTATAAAGGGGACATTCTGGGGAAACGGTAATAAGCTCCTCCACACTCAGTTGAACACAGTCCATCCCGTGCTTTGCCGCACCCTGTCCTGGCCCGGCGACGAGCCCTCAGTGACAGGGGCCACACCCCTTACATTCCTGGGGACCGCCAGAGCCTTGGGGGGAGCACTGCATCTCAGGTGCTCAGGAAGTACTTGCTGAGCAGAACAACATATTCTTACTGGGACACGTGACAGAGTCTTATTTTTCTTTCTTTCTTTTTTTTTTTTAAAGATTTTATTTATTTATTTGACAGAGATAGAGACAGCCAGCGAGAGAGGGAACACAAGCAGGGGGAGTGGGAGAGGAAGAAGCAGGCTCCTAGCGGAGGAGCCTGATGTGGGGCTCGATCCCATAACGCTGGGATCACGCCCTGAGCCGAAGGCAGACGCCCAACCGCTGTGCCACCCAGGCACCCCAGAGTCTTATTTTTCTAACACAGTTCTTGGTAGTCATTTGGGATGAAGAAAACCTCAGAAGTTTCAATTTGGGGACACCTGGGTGGCTCAGTTGGTGAAGCGTTTGCTTTTCGCTCCGGTTGCGATCCCAGGTATGAGGGGACTGGTGCCGCTGTGGCTTCTGATCCCAGATCAAGTCCCGCACTGGGCTCCTTGCTCAGCGGGAGCCTGCTTCTCCCTCTGCCTGCTGCTCCCCCTGCTTACGCTTGCTCTCTAGTACTCTCTCTCTGACATATAAATGAAGTCTTAAAAAAAAAAAAAAAAGCTTCAATACAAGGGTTTTCTGAATGCAATATTTCAGCTACGGAGTGGCCGATTTAAAGAACTGGACTGTGAGGGGACCGTGTGCCAGCCAGTCTTTTCTCTGTGAGGAAAAAGGTACTCCAAGAAAGAGAAAGACCCTAACCCAGCAAACTGACTCTCCCTGGAGGGAAAATACAATTCCGTCTCAAGCTGGGGCTGGAAACCTCAGCTGGTGAAAGAGACCAAGAAACCACATCCCGACATGTCAGAAAGGAAGGAAAACGTTCTCCAGATCTTAAGGACATGCAGCCACGCACTCCTTACCCCATGTAGTCGAGGTCGGAGAAGATGAAAGTCTTGTTGATGTCAAAGCCGCAGGCAATGATGTCCTTGGCGTTCTCCACGGCATAGCCATAGGCCTGGTCCAGGGTCAGGTCCTTCCACAGGTACTTCTCATCATCCGTCATCTGGATGACCAAGGGCACGTTAAACACATCCTGCAGCCACCTGCGAGACACGCGGGAAGAAGGCTGTCATCTCACTTCCCTGTTCTGCATCTGAACACACAGCTCCTACTGAGAATGTGTGTCAAAACTTTGTCTATCCAATCACACAATCTTAAGCCGTGAAGCTGGGCTACGACACTCAGCAGTGCAGAAGGCCCTGTGTTCTGCTCCGTGCGAGCTGATCTACGCGATTTTGCAGCCTGGCGATGGTTTTAGGAGGTACGTGTTATCAGTCCCCTCCTGCAGACGTAGAAAAGGTGGCTCAGGGAATTGACTGCTACGGTCACAGGGACAGGGACAGGAGGAGACAGACAGGCTGACTCCAAAGCCGTGCTTGCTCCATCATACCACGCTTTCTAACGTGACACTGGAAACAGAGGGAACCAAAGCCACAACGGCACCAGTCCCCTCATACCTCGTTTAACAAATACAACTAGGACTGTCCTGTCATTCTGACATGGTTGATAACTAACATTCCTAATTCACTAATAAAAGGGAAAAAAGACATACGATACAATACTTACTTTGTGAAAATAAATGGGATGAGGTGACCTACATGCATTGCTTCAGAAGAGGGGCCCCTGCCTGTATACAGATAAAATGGCTTCTTGTTTTCATAGGCATCAAGAATTTGGTTCACATCTCTAAAGGAAAAAGGAGAAAAGGAAATGGTGTGAAACACTGAGAGAAACACTAAAGCACTAATGCTCACTTGGACAAGACAGAGAAAACACAACACAACGATTAGAATTTGTTACCCATGGTGCCCATATTAGAAAAATGACAGGAAACGTCTACCAATATGATTTCTTTCTCCTGTGATTGTTTTAAAGTAAAAGACATGCAGGTCTGGAATGAAAGAGGGATACGGTTGGGCAGCCAATGTAAGCCCTTCAGAAACTTCAAATACCAACATCCACACACCATCTACTTTACACCTGTTCCTGGGAATGACACCAAGCTGAAACTACACAATCCTTGGTCAGAACCCCTAGCCTGGAGACTCTGGAGATCTAGACCGGGGAGACTGCAGGGTTCCACACAGTCCTGACTCAGGGACAGGAGTTAGAAAGAACTCCTAGGAGTGTGGAGGGCAAGTCCCTAGCTGGAAATCTCACTTGGGCTTCCTCAGCCAGGCTGGGACCAAGTGTCTTCAGCTGGGCGTCATTCTGGACTCATCCACCTGTCTCCGGGACTGCGGTCCACAGACGATGACATGAAGGGTTCTCCTTCCTGGCTATGCGTCAGAATCACCTGGTCGCATTACCTCTGCCTGGGTCCCACCTTCAGAAATTCTGATTCAGTGGGTTTGGGTGACGTCTGGGAATCTGTTATTTTTAAAAAGCTCCCTCAGTGATCACAAAGTTCGCCAGGGTGTGAAACCACTACTCAAGGGTGCAAATGTTCTTTGTTTCTGGACAAAGTGTCCCCAAATAAAAGAGGACCTTTTTCAGGGGTCCGAGTAGGAGACCCCACACGAGTATTCTAAAAAGTGACTCCTCCTCATACCCCACATCAAGGGTTAACAGTGCTCCTCTCTGGGCTCATGGGATTATGGGAATTGTTTCTTTGTGTTGAGATTTCATTTTTTAATTTAATTTTATTTATTTTATTTTTCTCCTACAGGGACCAATAATATACTGCTTTTGAAATAAGGAAAGAATTAAACTTAATTTTGGAAGAAAGAGTCCTTCTTTGGTTCTCACAATTAACCAAATCAAACTTTTATGGGTTTATAGGAGAGAAAAAAAATGCAGCTGTCCCCTGAGCTGTTCTTCAAGTCTCTGAGAGCCTTCGCCCACGTGCTGCCCTGGGGGCAAGGCGCTCTCGAGCGGTGCAGATGATGGACTCAGGTAAGCACTCAGAGCTCAGCTTTGTGAGAATGGCTTCCGGCAGGTGAGGGAGCCTAGTCAAAGCCCACAGTTTGCAGCTCGCCAGCTAATTCCCTACTTTACAGATGATAAAATTAGACAGAGGGGCATTCTCAAATCTGTGAATGGCCAAAAGCTGCAAGTCCTATGACGCCCTAAGCCAAGCGCCTATAGGGTTACTATACTGAAGTAAATAAAGTAAGGTGCATGGGCAAGAAGGACTGTCAAGTGCTGAGACTAAAAATTTTTTTTTTTAAAGATTTCATTTATTTGAGAGAGAGTGAGTGAGAGAGGAGCAGGGGGAGGGGCACAGGGAGAGGGAGAAAGAGACTCCCATCAAGACCTGAGCCGAAGGCAGATGCTTAACTGACTGAGTCACCCAGTTGCCCCAAGATAAAAAGTTTTGATTTAAGATCAACAAAATTGGTAAACCTTGAGCTAAAGTGACCAAGAGGGGAAAAAAAATGAAGACTCTACCAAAGTCAGGAATGAAAAAAGGGACATTACTACTGATTTTACAGGAATAAAAAGGATTACAAAGGAATACTAGGAACAAGCGTATGCCCACAACCCTGATGAAAAAGACCAATTATTGGAGAGAAACAACTAGCAAACTGACTCCAAAAGAAAGAGAAAATCTGAACGGATCTATAACAAAGAAATTGAAGTAGCAATCAAAAAATGATCCACAAAGAAAAGCCTGGGACCAGATGGCTTCATGGTGAATTTTATCAAATATTAAAAAACAATTAACAGGGGTGCTGGGTGGTGCAGTCAGTTAAACATCTGACTTGATTTCGGCTCAGGTCATGATCTCGGGGTCCTGGGGTTGGGCCCTGTGTCAGGCTCAGCGGGGAATCTGTTTGTCCCTCTCCCTCTGCTCCTCCCCCCTGGCTCATGCTCTCTCCATCTCTAAAATGAATGGATAAATCCTTAAAAAAAAATTAACAACAATCCTTCATAAATCCTCCCAAAAAAATTGAAGAGGGATTACCTGCAAACTTATCCCGAGGCCAGGATATCCTGACACCCCAAGCAAAGACATCAACAGAAAACTACAGACCCTTATGAATACAGACAAAAACATCCTCAGCAACTCACACACCAAATCCAGCAACAAGTAAAAAGGATGATACACCATGATCAAGTGGGATTTGTCCCAGGCATGCAAAGTTGGTTCAACTTACAAAAATGCATCAATGTGATACACTATATTACATAGAAGACAAAATCACATGATTATCTCAACGGATGCAGAAAAAGAGTTTGACAAAATCTAACATCTTAGTCGTTAAGCGTCTGCCTTCAGCTCAGGTCATGATCCCAGCGTTCCAGGATCGAGCCCCACAGTGGGAAGCCTGCTTCTCCCTCTCCCACTCCCCTTGCTTGTGTTCCCTCTCTCACCAAATAAATAAAAAAAAAGGAATAAGGCAAGGATACCTGCTGTTACCACTCCTATTCAACACTGTATTAGAAGTTCCAGCCAGAGCAATTAGGCAAGAAAAAAGAAATCCAAATTGGAAAGGAAGGAGTCAAATTACCTTCATTCTTAGGAGACATGATTCTACACACAGAAAATTCTAGAGAACCCTCAAAAAAAGAAAAAAACCTATTAGGGCTAATAAATGAAGTAAAGCTGCAGGATTTAAGATCAATAGACAAAAATCAGTTGTATTTCTATAGAGAAGTGAGATAATTGTGATTTATAGTAAGAAATATATATTTGGTTTTTGTCACAGAGCTCCTAAAGTCCATGGAATTTCCTAAGTGATAAGAGGCATAAATGTGACATTCATGTAACAAAGCCCCTTTCAACCACACCTGAGTTTATGTTAATAAGGTGACTTTTACAAAGTCCCTAGGTAACCTAAGGATGGGGACTGGTTGCCAGGGGAACCAACCCTAATTAGAGGTTGGTACTTATCAGACCCTTTCCCCACAAAAGGGGCTGCAGATTGAGCTTAATCACTAATGATTACGCCTATGTAATGAAGCCCCTGTACAACACCAAAAGGATGTGGTCTGGAGAGCTTCTGGTCGGTGAACATGTGCACGTGTGGGGAGAGTAGCGCACGTGGAGAGGGCGTGGAACCTCCAAACCTTCCTAAAGACCTTGTTCTCTGCATGTCTTCCATTTGCCTGTTCCTGAGTTATGTCCTTTCATAATAAACCAGTAATCCTGTAAGTAAATGGTTTTCCTGAGTTATGTGAACCACTTCAGCAAATTAATAAACCCCAGGAGGGGACTGTGGGAACCTCTGATTTATAGCTGGTCAGTCAGAAGCACAGGTGACAACCTGGACTTGTGATTGGCATCTAAGTAGGCTGGGGGGCACTCTTTATGGACTGACCCCTTAACTCATGGGACCCAACGTTATGCCCACAATCTAACAAAAGAAGTACGAGACTTATAAACTGAACGCTATAAAACACCACTGGAAAGAAACTATGGCCCTGAGTGGAAAGACATTCTATGTGCATGGATTGGAAGATTTAACATTTTAAGATGCAACACTCCCTAAACTGATGGATTCAGTGCAATCCCTATCAAAATCCCAGTTTTTTCTTTTTTTTTTTTGCAGAAATTAGCAAGCTAATCCTAAAATAACTCAGGAAGGCAAGGGACCCAGAACAGGCAAAATAATCTTGAAAAGAAGAATAAAGCTGGAGAACTCAAACTTTCCAATGTCAAAACTTAGTACAAAACCACAGTAATCAAGACTATTTAGTAAGTTTAAATAACCCTTAAATGTATGGTCAACTGATTTTCAACAAGGGTGCCAAGAAAATTCAATTAGGGGCAAAGCAGTCTTCAGAAAATGGTGTTGGGACGAGATATCCACATGCAAAAAACATGAAGTTGGACCCTACTTCACACCATATAAAAAATTAACTCAAAATGAATCAGAGACCTTAATGTAAGAGCCAAAATCATAAAACTCTTGGAAGAAAAAACAGATGCAAATCTTCATAATCTTGGATTAGGCAATAATTTTTAGATATGACACTAAAAGCAAAAGAAACCAAAGGGAAAAAATGGATTTCATAAAAATCAGAAAGTTTTGTGTTTCAAAGGACACTGTCAATAAAGTAAAAAGACGATCTGTATTACAGAAGTAATCATTTGCAAACTGTGTATCTGGTAAGAAACCAGCATCCAGAATAAAGAACTATTATAACAATAATATAAAGACAAACAACTTAATTAAAAAGCAGGCAAAGGATCAGAACAGATATGCTCCACCGAAGAATATATAAAAATAGGCAGGTGGGCCCTTGAGTGGCTCAGTTGGTTAAGCGTCTGACTCTTGGTTTCAGCTCAGATCATGATCTCAGGGTCCTGGGATAGAGCCCTGCATGGGGCTCCCCGCTCAACAGGGAGTCCACTTGAGATTCTCTCTCCCCCTCTCTCTTTCCCTCTGCCCCTCCTCCTCCTGCTTCTCTTTCTCTTTTTCAAATAATAAATCTAAAAAAAAAAAAAAAAAGAAAAAAGGTGGGGGCAGCAGTTGGGGGGAAAATACATAAAAATAGCTAATGAGCACATGAAAAGATGTTCAATGTCATGAATTATTAAGGAAATATAAATCAAAACACAATAAATAACCACTTCATACCTATTAGAATGGCTATAAAAAAACACAAAGTAGGAAACAGTAAGTGTTGGTGAGGGTGTGACCTGGGACCCTTCTCTGTGCATTGTTGGTGGGGATGCAAAATGACAGCCACCGTGACAGCAGCTTGGCAGTTCCTCAGAAAATCCTAGAGCTACCTTACGATGCAGCAATTCTGTTCCCACCAAGAGAAATGGAAACACATGTCCACACAGAAACTTGTACACAAATGTTCAGAGCAGCACTACTGAGAACCAAAAAGTGAAAATAACCCAAATGCCCAGCAACTGATAAGTGGATAAACAAAAAAATGGGATGTATCTATTCTGTGGAACACTATTCAGGTATAAAAGGGAGGGAAGTATGAACACATGCCACCACACGGTGGAACCTTGAAAACACAATGGTTGCCAGTGGTTTGTGAGGACTGGGGTATGGGGGAGTGACTGTTCAGGGGGACTGGGTTTCTTCCTGGAGTGGTGAGAATGTTCTGGAATTAGACAGTGGTGGTGATGGCTGTACAACCTTATGAATATACTAAAGACCACTTTAAAAATGTGAATTGTATACTTTAAAAACGTGAATTAAGTCTTAATGAAGGTAAAAAGCTTTGATCATATTCTGTTCAGAAGGAGGGCTGAGCAGGGTTTGGAGTTTTCTGCACATGACATTTGAAGTGTTCTGGCAGGCTGCCAAGTTCTGTCCTGTGTGTGCTCTCCCATAACCGTGCAGAGCAAGCAGAACAGAACCACCCTACCATGGACAATAAAATGGGCTAACCTGTGGGTTGGGTATGGCAAGAACACTTTTGGAACCTGCCCATTTTCTGATTGTTATCTGCACAGAATTTATAGTCTAGGGTAGGGATAGTCTCTTCCAGGTACACTCTGTTAGTTTCTCTTTTGATAGGGTTTATCAGTGGGCCAGTACAATAGCAGGAAGAGGGCACGGGATTTCAGGAAGCCACTGCTTATCGCGTGGGAAATGTTCAACTTGGACATATTAATCTCTTTTGTCTCTATGACCTGATTTATAGAGCATAATCTGGCATGAATCTCATCTGCTGTGTATGTGACCTCTACTTTGTGAAGTGAACAGTTCATAAATGAACAAAGTAAGGGTCTGAGGGTGAAGGGACAGGGCATGAACCCACAGCCAGTTATGGACAGAAGGTGGACCCCAATCTTCAGATGGTTGGCTATCACTGTCCCCATAGGAGCAGGCAGCTTGAGGGAAGAGCCTCCAAATCATGTCTGGAATTCAAAGGAGAGGAGGGCGGGAAGCCCCTGACCTGTGTGAGAAGAAGATGCCCCTGCGCAGGAAGCGGTGTGGTTTCTGCCCCGTGGCTCGCTCTATCCGGTTTACCAGCTCCTTGTCGATTTTACTGCTTCCAAACCGAACTGGAAAAAAGAAAAATTGGGACAAAGGAGATATGGCCATCTTAGGTGGTGTGAGGTTTGGTGATCGGATATTACTGAAGGGGAAAAACTAGTGTATTGTATACAATCTTAAAGAACCCAGACTCTTTGGGCCTTCTGCTCCCAGTCCCTTCTCTCAACCCAAAGTCAAATGTCTTTCATGGTAATAAGGACAGCTGAGATCACAACCAGCAAAACAGGCAACAAATGATAGAATAAAATGCTGTTCTGACGGGAAACATATCCAGAATTCAGTCTGGCTAGCAACTTTTCACATCTCCCCTCCCCAGTTGCTTACTAAAGTATAATTTGTGGACACTGACACCATAATTTTACTATTCTTTAATTGCTGCATTGAATTAACATGTCTTCAAACGAATTTTCCCTCATTGATGGTCTATACTTAAATTATGGAAAATGGCTTTTGACTTTGATAAAAACATCTCAGTAATGCCTCTTCACTGGTGATTACCAGTCATCCCAGAGTAAGGACTTCTGTGAGCAGGAAGCCCCGCAAGGAGGGGCTTGCCAGTAGCCACCTGTCCCGTGAGGAATCCCCCTTCTTAAGGTGACTTCCAGCTTTTTAGGTCCACAGTCAGTATCACTGGAAGAGAGACTTAGGTAATCCATTCCTGACTTTAACCACTGAGAGGTGACTGAAATGAGTGCAAAGACGCCATTCTAATAGACCTTTCCTCAAGTTCTGAATCTGCAAGAAAAGGAAGAAACTTCTACTAAGCTGTCTACTATAGATTGTTATTTTGAAGTAAGTTTCACACTGTTATTCAAGTTAAAAAGAACGCTTTGGGAATGTATTGCATGACCAAAAGATTTTAGGATCTATTTTCTTCTTGGCATTGAAGCTTGACTGGGTTTATAATTCAAAATAAAAAAACACCAATGGGATCAACTCAAGGGAATCACTTGTGTCAGTTGGGGCTGCTCCCAGGACATACCAATGAGCTTGTCATAGTCAATGCCCTTGGCACTGCTTGTCTGTACTGTCCACGGGTCCACAAAATCCTCCTCAGCTTCTGCGGCGTCCATGCCACTATCACTGCCAGATGCCAGGTTCCCTGGAGGGCAGTCGGCCTTGTAGTCCTCCCCCACGGTGGCTTTGTAGCTCATTTTCAATGATAACAACATCTTTACTGCAGAATCAATTTCATCCTGGACAAAGGAAATGAGGATGAAGGCTAAAAATACCACCGTAGCGAATATTTTGCTAAACGTGACTGCTATGACGTGGCAGGCACAGTGCTAAATGCCCTCACACTCATTCCCTCCTTAGCCTCACCACACCCCTCGGAGGCAGGCAGCACTGTCACTGTGCTGTTCCAGCTGAAGACTCTGAGACTCAGAGAGGCAAAGGAGCTTGCCCATGGACACACACCAAGTCATGGGCCTGAATGTCTTATTTTTGTGCTGTTCTAGTGCTATGGATTACTACCACAAACACTGTGGGACAAATGGACATAACACACTGTTATTTATGACACAGTAAATATGCTAAAGATTTCTCAAACACCACTGATGCCAGAGAACATGTATGACAAGCTCCCCGGACTGAATATAAGGAATTCTACGTCGGACCTTGTTTTTACGTTCTACGCAGTTGAGATGAGTATTTGTGGAAGCCTAAATAAAGCCACTGAGGACAGTAACAGCAACTCTAGACATCAGGGAAGCAGATAAAGGCAAGGAAAAGCACAGGCTTTCAAGTCCTAAATTAAGGAGGGATGTAGTGGGAAATAGTTGTATTACTGTATTTTGGAGTCTTATCAAGCTGTCCAAAGTGTTTGCATACTAAGTGTTTAAAAATAAGCATGAGAAAAACAAATGTAAAAATATATCCTTGGGTACCCTAGAAATCTGGTAGAGACCTCCTGCTCCAGAAGCCCACACGAGCCACCCATGAAGGCTGGCCTCTGGAAGAGCAGGCCCAATTAGGCAGGTTAGTCATGCTATGCCCCAAAGCTCTGCTCCTGTAACTGGCCTTGCTGGATTAGATCACAAAGAATACACAGGCCAATTTGCTTGCCAAAGGAAGTACAAACATTCCCACTTAGAGCGTACACATCATGTTCTATGAAGCGGGCTTCCTAAGTGGAGAGACACATCACCAACCTCCATTCGGAGGGAACGGCTGTGTCAGATGCGGCCCCGGAGCCACAGAGAACTGTCACTGCGGGGCGCTTCTGCACACGTGGATTTCTGTTTCCAACTCTGAAACTACCTGGAATTCATTATTACAATGAATTAGAATGGTGGGCTCAGTAACTCCGTGGATATACCTCCCATAAGAGATAGGGTATTTGCCCGGGAGGGATAGGTAAGTATGTTTTACTCATTTCTGCAGTGCCTAAACTCAGTGCAACAAATGTTTAGCAAGCATGATTTATTGAATTATCCGTGGGAAGAATGAGCCTGCTTTGAAGTACACTTTGGTCAATACCCTTTTTTTAAAAAAAAATATTTTATTTATTTGACAGAGAGAGACAGCCAGCGAGAGAGGGAACACAAGCAGGGGGAGTTGGGAGAGGGAGAGGAAGAAGCAGGCTTCCAGCGGAGGAGCCTGATGTGGGGCTCGATCCCAGAACGCTGGGATCACGCCCTGAGCTGAAGGCAGACGCTTAATGACTGTGCCACCCAGGCACCCCTAGTCAATACCCTTTTATCACTGGCTATGTTGACATTTCATACTCTATTTGCTCTAACTCTGTTTACAACTAGGAGGCTCTTTGGAAGTCACACATTTAACCAGTGTCCCTGCTCGAAAACTGTCTGTAGTCTAGAGTGCGATTTAAATGGACAGATAAGCTTGCCTTGTCTATCTTCTTGTTCCCAATCTAACATGGACCAGAACACTCAAACAGGATTTAGAAGCTGATGTTCTGGCAGAGGAAAAAACAAAACAAAACAAAGACTATGTACAATCTGATTTTATCTAAAGTTCCAACACAGGGAGAACGATCTATGGTGGAGGCCTAGGGTGGAGGGTAGAGCAGTGACTGAAGGGGCCTGAGGATGGCTTCCAGATGCTCCTATCTTGTTTCTGGATCTGGACGCTGGTTACGCAGTTGTGGTCATTTTGTGAAAATTCAGTAAGCTGATTATGAGCTCTATACCTTTCTGAATAAATGATGCAGTTCAATGTAAAAAGTTTACTTTGGGTGCCTACGTGGCTCAGTTAACCATCTGCCTTCAGCTCAGGTCATGATCCCAGTGTCCTGGGACTGAGTCCTGCATCGGGATCCCTGCTCAGCGGGGAGTCTGCTTCTCCTTCTACCCGCCCCCCGCCCCACCACTTGTGATCTCCCCTCTCTCTCACACTCTCTCAAATAAAATCTTAAAAAAAAAAAAAGTTTATTGTAAAGTAAAAGAACAAGAAAAAAGGCTCTGCTCTCTGTCTTAACCTCTGTGAACCAGTGTCAGCTCCTGAGTCCTGCCCAAACTGCTCATGCCCCTGGCTACAGTCTCTCCCTAGATTCTGACCTATCCCCCCAGGAGACACCCTGCTTTTTGGCGAGCTGTTACTGAAAGCAGGAGGTCTTATTCCCTCAGTAGATAGAGCAAAGAAGTACGCTGAGGACCACAGCTGAAACACATGGCAGAGATAGCTGGAGAAAGAGCCCACGGTGCCCTCACTGTATCAGAGTTCCCAAAGTGGCTCTAGTAATTCACTTTGCATAAAGTGAATTTCTAAAATATCAGGTGCTTCTGTTGTAACACATTCCAGGGTCGAATTTACTTCTGAATATTCATCATTTAACTCCGACTTTATCATGCAACCTCTGCTCTCTCTTGTTGAGAGTCAGCTGACTGCATAAGTCAAAGAACACACTTGGAAGAGTAATTCTAAACTGTTAAGAAGTACTGCTTGTTTAATAATGAACATAACTGGAGATCACTAAGAACTGCTAACTAAAAACACTTACTAAGTGTTACTCGAACTTAATGTTACATCAACACTGATACCACTGTCAAGTTTCCCAAAAATGGGTTTAAAGAGCAAATGATTAACATTTGGGTCCTTTATTTATTTCAGATTTTTAAAAAATAACTTAGTCTCATCCACTGAGTCCTATCTGATGTATAAACTTCTTCCTGTGATTAACCAACTCCTTTTTTGAGATATCACTTTCTTTCAGTACTATTTATTTCTTTTAACGTGGAATGGAGTATTTGGGGTCCAAAGAGTCAAGGTAAACTGCCAGGATGGGTGGGAGATGGTTGACCCCCATCTGGGGAGGACCCGGGGGGGGGGGTTCTGAAAAGGAGACAACAGGGGTTGGAAGTGATGGATGAGGAAGTGATGGAGATGAAGGAGCTGAGTGACCTAAGAGTGGAGGCACTGCAGAATACAAGGCAGTGCTCACGTGCATTAAAGATGCAGACGGCACGGATTACACTTCTGAAACATCCTGCAACAACAGCAGAGAGACCTTTCAGAAAGGCACAACCTCAAGAGGACGCCAGCAACAAGATTTTGGAAGCTATAGAGTTGCGGGATGCCTGGCCATGGACCGAGCAGAACAAACGGGAGGATGTCATGCAAACACTGGAATTACGCTGCTAGGAGTCCCGGGACTGGGGCATCCGTGGAAGTGAAGGTGAATGTGGGCTATGAAACAGGGGCACAGGTGGAAATTCCGTTTAAGAAGCAGCTGCTTGGCTCTCCACCCCTGTCCCCCCTCCCCAGCCAGAGATCCTGTGCCAGGGAGGTCAGGTTACAAGTTTCTAGACTGGGGGAGCTCTGCACAGCAGGGGCGGGGGCAATGCACTGGGAGCAGGGAAGGTCAGGGATGGCCACACAGCCCAGCTCCTCTGTCCCACAGAGAACATCAGAAAAACCAGCATCAAGATCTCAGAGATAAAAGAATACTTATTGTACCTAAGAAACGAGAATGGAGTATAATGAAGAAAGGAACATTCAGAAAGCAAATGAGCTCATGGAAGTTAAAAATAACAGGATAAATGAAAAGCAACTAGAGGATTAGAAGTGGAGGAAGGGGCACCTGGTGAGGAGCTTACTTATATTAAAAAAAAAAAAAAGGGCAACATAAGAAGTTGAGGAAATATACCTGAAAGAACAACAACAAGAAAACAAAATGGAAAGCACAAGTCAAAAAATAAAAGCAGAAGATAAGTTTCTGGGGGGAAAAAAATCCACAAACAGAGAAAACAGGAGAGAAGAAATCAGAAACAACAGAATTTCTCAGAATAAGGCTTGCAAGTTTCTAGTTAGAAAGGATGTACTCATCCCAAGAAATTTCAGAACACTGGAACAAAGAGATCTTCGAGCAAATTTCCAGAGACAAAACAAGGGAACGGCCTCTGGCTTCTCCACAGCAACCCAGGGAGCTAGGTGAAGATAGACCACTGGCTTCCGAATTCCGTGAAAAAAATCACTTCCCCCCTAGAATTCCATACCCACCCTTGCTTATCAATCAAATATTACATAAAGATACTTTCAGACATGCAAGATCTCCCTAAATTATTTATTTGGCATGAATTTTTTCAGAGACCACTGGAGGATTTGCTCTGTCAAGAGAGTAAACAAAGGAGGAGTGAGACAGGATTAGGAAACAGAGACCCAACAGGGAGGTGAGGGGAGGGCCTAAGGTGGGCAGTGTGGATGGTGAGAGTAAGCAGTCTGTCTGAGCAGATGGAGGTCCTGGGAGAGACCTTTTGGAGATGAGCTGCAGACTGGTTGATGTGAGTGCCTCGGGAGGAGATTCACCTAACTGGAGGAGGCCTGGAGAGTTACTGCCATTAGTACACAAAAACATAGAGCCGACAGGAATTAAGACAAATACCAACTCCAGCGCAGGAAAGGAAAAACACTCATATTCTACTCAATGGGTCAGACGTCAGTAGCATTTATGCAGTCAGAAGAGCATCAATGCTGACACTGTGACATGCATGGGACATCAGAGGGATGAAGTGTTGACAGAAGTGTTAACTCATCTTCCACACTTAAAGCCCCAAACTTGAATATCAACAAGGAGCAATATAAAAGTGTGATTCTGAGAGAGAATCAGCTGAAAGGACTGAAATGTTCATTTCTGGGAACAGGCAGGGTGGATGACTGCTGGATTCCAGTGGCTTTTCTTTAGACTACATGCATCAATGAAGGAGAAAATGAATTTACAGTTATAGCCAAAATACCTCAGTTATTGAGGGAACAGAGTCTTGAGAACAGTTTGTTCTGGGTAACATGACCTCAGACTTGGCCCAGATGCACGTGTAGAGAACCCAACAAAACCACATACCTTCGACGCCTTTCCAGCTTTGAGGGACCGCACAAGTTCCCCCTGAGCTGCTATGTTGTTGAACAGTTCCAGCGGGGAGGCACACCCCTGCTCGCCGTTGGGCATGTCTGCCATCTCCTGGACCTAGGTTTACAGCTGGCTAGGAGGTTGGAAGATTTGCTCCGTGGTCCAGACAAAACTGTAGGGAAGAAGGGGGAGAAGAGAGTGGGAAGGGAGGGAGGGATTGATTAACAAGCCGTTGCAGCTGTTTTACCTTTCCTGCATCTACCTAGTCCTTCGTCTTTCCAAAAAGGTTGGAGAGGAGTTAAAATAAAGGACACGGATAAAATAACATTAATAAAAGTATAAGCAGAAATTTGGGGCCATGAAAAAGGAGAAGAGAGGACGAACAGATGCCAGTCATGAGGACTGAAGGAACTGCTAGGACTCACTGGGGGCAGGAGCCCTCCGACTAAGACCAAGTGTGCCTCAGCCAGTTCCCAGCACCCAGGGGAGACTCATGTTTGTGCATGGAGCAAGTACCAAAGTGCTTTAACAAATTTAAGTTCACCAGTGCTAAAAACATTTGGCAGACTGCAATTTACTCTTTATCTTAATTGTACTGGGGATGAGTCCCACGCCCTTGTAGCCATAGCCAACAGGTCACTGAGCAAATGGCTCCTTCTGCTGGCCAGCTGGTCTGTTCTCAGATTAAACAAGGTCTGGAGTGAGGACAAGGCCTTATCTAAGATGAGGGTAAGGCCTTATTTGTTCTGGGATCCAAATGAGAAAAAGAAGGATATATAGCCTGTCCATTCTACACGCTGTCTTACTATTGCAGCCCTCTGAAAAAGGTGTACCTGCACCTTTTATCATTTGTTACTTTTAACCTTGAAGAAGGTGGGACACAGGGCAGGCCACCTGATGCTGCCTTGGAGCAGAGACTGGCCACAATCAGTTTCCTCTTGGGTCAGTTACTTCCCCTTTCTGAATGTCAGCTTCCTCGTCTAGAGAGTGGCACAATTAGGATCCTTTTCAGCTACCTCAAGGGCTGCTATGAGCAGAAATGAGGAGAAACTAGAAGGAAGCATTCCATAAACTGTAAAGCAAGATATAAATCCATTATGAGTATTATTTGTTAGGACTCCAGGGCTTGGCCGAACCCCAGCTCTGTTTACAACTTCCCACTAGGCCCTGAACGAGGAGAGGACAATGACAATGGGCTGGGCCAGGGCAACCAACCTCCAGCACCTCCACACCTGTTTTTCTTAACACCTTAACATCCATTCACTGAAGCCTCACAGCAACCCTGGGAGAGAGATCTGTTGTCTCCATTTCACAGATGAGCAAACTGAGGCACAGAGAGGTTACAGAACTTCCTCGAGATAACACAAGTGGAAGGGATGGGATACAAACTCAGGCAGCTACAGCTCACCCTCTCCAACACTGTCCTACACGTTACTTAACTGTGAGGAGTCTCAGCCTCTCAAGTGTAAAGTGGGACTGACGGTAACACCACCTGCGGGACTGCTGTGGGGATGGAGAGTCATGGCACAGGTAAATAACCAGTCCAGGATGGCATTGGTCCCACTGGTAGTTTGTTTTTACTATTTTGTTAAATGTTTAAGAAGGATGTAAATTTTACCTAGATTAATCTTCATATAAATCAATGACAGCATAATACTGAAACCAGGATGAGACAGTAACCAGTTTCTTTTCCCTCCTTGCTGAGAATCACTTCAATTCCCAGAAAAAGGAAGCTGGGTGAAATAAATACTTCAGATAACAAAGCTCACAGTTTAGGGAGGCCTTAAAGAAGGAATGCGGAAGAACCTCTGACTAGCACTGGAGAGGAAAAACACCCAGGCCGTATCAAATTATAATCAAAGGGATGAAAATTACTTCTAGCCACAAATGATCAAACATCACGTCCAGTTCTTTTACACATGATCCCAAATTTGTCTAACCTTCAAAGTTGGATGGCTTGGTATATGCTCTGTGTTAGCAGATGAGATGACTCAGGGAAGTCAGGACAGCCCCCTGAGGTGCCACTGCCAGTGTAGCTAAGCCAGGATCTGACCCCAAAGCCCTCCTAAACCATGTGTTCTCTCAGCATTCCAGCTGCTCCCCCTGCCTGGAATGTGATACTCTCCCCTATCCGCCTGCAGACTGCAGGTTATTTTACTAATTCAGACCTCAGCTCTTCTCTGCAGCCTTTCCTGATTCCTGCACCTCTGCGGCCAAGCTGATCGACTGGTCGGAGATCCCCAACATTCTGTTAGTAACCTGATGACGGCACTCACACGGCATTTAGTTATTCATGTCTTTTCCACCAGACAGTGAAAGCAAGCCCTGGGTTTTACTTTTTCATGTGCCTCTAATGCCTGATACACAGCAACTTATCAACAAACATGTACTGAATTTATCGATCTCATAAGTCACCCAGTTCAATGTTCCCTCTCAAGTTTATATCCTCTCATGTTATCTTTGCAAGTGCCTGTTCCAGCTTAAGGTGGATTTTCACCCACGTGGACTTGACAAAGGCTCATTTTTAGCATCTTGCCACTGTGCTGAGCCTGCTGGGATTTGGGAAGGGCCAGGCTGACTATGGTGCCTTCTCCAGGTCTCAAACCCCACGTCTGGTTTCTTTACCCACTGCTAGCATCTGCCTACCATCCTGGTCGCTCTCTTTGGAATTCCCTTGGGTTTATCCCTATCCTTCCAAAAGTGTGGTACCTAGCATAGAAGGGGACGAGTGACAGCAGTAAGGTTCTGAAGTCTGCGAGTATAACCAAAAGCATTAGCCTTAAAAATTCCTAAAGGAAGTACCAGGTACAATAACTGGGTGTGCCTTGGACTGATAATCTCCCCCTGCAATGGGACAGGTAACTGAAGAGGCTGAGCTAGACGAATGGGGCCTGCACTTAGGGTCCCTGTTGTAGGGAAGTATATGTTTTCCCAAAGCAGAATTCCATTTGAGAAGCACATGGAAGCCAAAACTGATGAGGAAACAGCAAGTAAGGTCTCCTCGCTCTCATGATCAAGAGGCAAACGGTGCATGGGACCCATCCACATGATAAATCTTGTGCACGTGTGTGTATGTGTGTGTGATGCAACCTCTTGAAAGACAGGAAATCAGGGGCGTCTGGGTGGCTCAGTTGTTAGGCGTCTGCTTTTGGCTCAGGTCATGATCCCGGGGGTCCTGGGATCAAGCCTCGCTTTGGGCTCCTTGCTCAGTGGGGGGCCTGCTTCTCTCCTACTCCCCCTGCTTCTGTTCCCTCTCTTGCTGCGTCTCTGTCAAATAAATAAAACCTTAAAAAAAAAAAAAAAGACAGGAAAACAGAACAGAATCTCTTAGTTCACACACCCATCCATTTACCCCCATTTCTTGTGTCCGCTCTCCTTTTTCCTCACATCTGGTCGACATACTCCTTTATTTGTTAACTTTTAGAATGATATTTAATTTCGGAAGTTTTTAACCCAGAGTTCAGCATTTCTGAAATGACATCAACAGTTTGCATACACACTGGTACGTGCATGGTTCTAAGTAGAATATCCAGGTTACTTTTTCAAAGGGGTCCGAGATGCCAAAATTCTATGGACGACTGTCTTAGTGTTTACTGCATGAAGTGCAAATAGAGTTTTGAATCTTTGTTTAGAGAGTTGTTTTATCTATTTAACAAATAGTAAAATCTAAAACAAAGAAACAAAGCTATAATCTGTGGAGTTACCTATCTCCTCTGAAAAAAGTATTGGGAATTAGAGCAAAACTGCATAGTCCATGGCAGACCCTAATGTACCTTTAAGGAGAAAGCTAAAAGGCTCTTAAAAATTAATTCTCAATTCCTCTTTTTAAAGATCTTGCATCTTGTGCTCATTTTGAAAGGTTCCGTTGTTCTGGAGAAGCATAACAGGCACCTGAAGAAACCGGGTGGTTTTGGGACTGGGAATAGAAAGAATTATAGAACCGCTTAAAAGAACATGACAATGACTTGGGCCATCCTGAAATCATCTCACAGATTAGGATACACTGATCTATAATTTGGGGAAAGGGGGCATAAACACAGCCAATTCTAGAGCAGCCGGGAAGAGCATTGTTTCTGGATGCCTGGAACACTACCGGGAGGTAGGATACCATCCTTCACGTCCAGGCCCCATAGTGTGCTTGACAATGGCTTTGGACCGTCAAGTCCCCAGATGACAAGAAAACGACCTCTGGGGAGCAAGGAATCCTTTAACACTTCAACCCTTGGGACAGGTTATGTCCACCTTTTCTTTGTTAAACACTGAGAAAAAAGGTTATTTTTCCCTTCAAATAATAAAATGCATGTTACCTTAAACGGCAAAGAAGACATGCATTTCTATGAAGCCAGGCATTAGATACTCTTGGGTATGACGATGAGAGAGCTAACACATTAGGATGCTGAGGGTGTAAGGCACTGGAATGCCAGTGGTATCCCAGGCATCCAGAAATGATGCTCTTCCCGGCTGCTCTGGAATTGGCTGTGTTTATGCCCCCTTTCTCCAAATTGTAGATCAGCGTATTCTGATCTGTGAGATGATTTCAGGATGGCCCAAGTCATTGTCATGTTCTGTTAAGTGGTTCCAGAATTATTCTTTCCATTCCCTGTCCCACCTTGTCAGTGAAGACCATGTGTGAGAGCCAACGCGGAGGTGCTGCAAGTCAAGATATAAGGCCAAACAGGCAGAACTGCTCACCCAATACCTCTATTCCCCTTCGAAGCTGTGAATCACCTGAACTTTGGGTCAACGGCATGAGATACAATGCACGATACCTTGATTCTAAAAGAGACAGTCCCTCAACCCCCAAACCAAGGTTTTCAGCGTTTTGGTAAAAGGCTGATGAGCTCTAAGCCTGGCAAAGATGGCAATACATACCCAGGATGTGGGAGGCACTGCAGAGGTGGCCACTGGTCACGCCGGGCAGCTGAGTGGCTGAGACTGCCCCGAGCAGCCAGAGATCTTCTTTTATAGTCTTCCCCTATTTCTTTCAGTTTCTTTTTTAGAAAAAGGCTCTTCTCTTTTTTTTTCCTGTTTACCCCACTCTTCAGCTATTTGCACGTAGGGATTTTTTAATAAATTACTCAGTTTCTCAGAAACACTTGAGATTCTTGACCAACCTCCTTGGTGAGACTGTCCAATCAGGGGTGGGCTGGGTGGGGGGGCTGGGTGGAGACCGAGACATTAGCCGGTCGTTGCATCAGCCAGCCCATACCCCAGATTGGCCTCCATGTAATCTCTTCACCCTCTTCCCGTTCCCCACCCTCTGTATTAACATGAGTAACTGTTCACATGTAATCGTGGGAAGGCGGAAAGGCGACTGTGAATTCCCCGCAGCTGCTCACTGAGGCAGCGCAATGCAGTGGGAAAGAGCATGAGTTCTGGGGTCGGACGGACCTAGCTTTCAATCCCAGCTTGGGCATTTTCTCGTGTCAGGACCTTGGGCAAGTGCCATTACCTCTCTGCTTCATCCTCGGGTTCCTCATCTGTGAAACGGGCATAAAGAAGCCGCCTAATTTTACCGCGGAGGGGACTGAGTGCGATACTACAGGCAAAGCCCCCAGCACGTGGCACACACTCGTTCAAAGTGGGGGCCTCTCGCCTTGGGGGAGGGGAAGAGGGAGAAGACGAGGATGGGTCGGTGCCGGCGGGAGCGGGCGACAGACGGGGACGCGGGCGCTCGGAGGAAGGGGGCGGGGGGCGCCGTGGCAGCCTCCGCGCCCCTCGTGGTGCCAGAACCCGGCGGGCAGCGAGCCGGGCTCTGAGGAGGATACTCCGGGCCCTCGCCTGCAGGCGGCTGCGGAAGAGCCAGGTCATCCGGCGCCGCCCCGGCCTCCCGCCCTCCCTCATCCCCTCACTTACCCGCCCAGCCGGGCTCTTCAGCACCGCCGGCTCAGGCACGGGTGGCCTCCTAGGCGTCCGTGGAAACTCCGTCCGGCCGGAACAACTTCCGGCCAGGCTGCCCCATCATTGGCTTTTCGCGTGGGGGCGGGGCGGAGGCCGCGGATGATTGGTTGGAGGCCCCGGAACCAGCGGAACGCACCTGGGCTGCGGAGTGCAGGCCGGACGGCCTCCGGCAGGACCGAGCGCTTCCGGTGCGTGTGGTGAGCGGCGGGCCCGTGGGCGGGAGGGGCCTGGGACCGGGCGGCGGCGGCGGGGGCGGCCTGAGTGCTCCGCGCCTCTTAGTGCGGGCTTTTGCCGTCCCTCGCCCGTCCTTCATCGCCGCTGCCTTCCGGACGGGCAGAACTCTGGGCCCGCCCTACCTCGAGCTCCTGACAGCTCGGCTAACTTCTATTCATCCTTCAAAACCCATCCCTGGTCGTCTCTTTGTTGCCTTCCTCAGTCTGTGGCCTCCGGCGCAGGATTCGTGTTTTGTGTTTAAGCTCTGTACACACCAGACGCAGCATAAGGCTTGGCACAGAGTAGGTAATCAGGACGTGTTTGCTGAATGAGAATATTCTATTTCTTTTACTTTCTGTTTCCCCATCCCCCCAGGCTGCATTTCACAAATATTTCTAGACGCTGGGGACCAAACAGGGAACAAAGCACGGGAAGTCCTGTCCTCGTGGAGCTGACCTGCTAGTGACTCGCAGTGCCACTCCCCTCGTTCTGTCTTCTGCAGCGCCCTTACCGCTTCTTCCCACGGTACCTGTTCCTTTTGGTTGGATATCCCCCACCATGAAAAATTTTCCTTTTCCCCCCATTTGCCTTAGAAAAATAAAAGGCAGCAAACATTCTTCCTCTGAAGTTTCCGTTCCCAGTGGCTCCCACTCTTCTCCCCAGTTTTCCTTGAGTCACCCTTGCCGCCCCGTTTGATTTGTTGGTTCCCTCTCCAGGGCTTCTCACCACCTCTGCTCCCTCCCCTCCTCCCAATCTTGCTGACATGTCACCTTTTGTCTCAGGTCGCCCTGAAACTGCAACCCCAAGCCCACCAACACCTCTACTCTCCTCTGTTTTACTTTTCTCTGTAGGTTTTCTTACTACTGGACACCCTGTATTTCACTTGATTGTGGTCTGTCTCTCCCACTGCATGTGAACATGGTGAGCGCAGGCCATCGCTGACTGTGTGGCTTGCTGTGGTGTTCCTGGTGCCTGCTGTGGGGCTTGGTGAGTAGCCCATCAGTGCTGAATCAACCAGCGAAATGTACGCAAAGCAGGTAGTATCGGGGGCCTTATCATCCACCCTCCTGCATTCATTCAGTCCTTGCTGCCTTGCCTTGTTAGGAAGTGGCCTAATGGGCCCCCATCCCACTGCTCTCCGTTGTTTTGCCATAGACCTCTTTTTTTTTTTTTTTTTTAAGATTTATTTATTTTAGAGAGAGAGGAGAGGGAGAGAGCGAGCTTGGATGAGAGGAGGGGAGGGACAGATGGAGAGGATCTCCAGCAGATTCTGCGATGAGCGCAGAGCCTGACATGGGGCTCGATTTCACAACCCTGAGATCAGGACCTGAGCCGAAATCAAGTTGAATGCTTGACGGACTGAGCCACCCAGGTGCCCCACCATAGACCTCTTTTTAAATTCTGGCCATCGGCCTCAACCGCTGCAGACAGCTAGGTGGTGGGAATCCATCTTAATGGCTGAGCACAGACATCCTGGTGAGGGGGGCCTGGTGGGTTCCCTGTGACAGGAAGGAATGGCATGCTGTGGGGTGTGATGCTGTGCACAGGAGTTGAGACAGGTGAGATGTCTGAGCGGACCAGGCTAAGTATTTAGAGAACAGAAATGCCAAGTAGTTTGCAGAGCACAGTCCACTAGTTTATAATTATTCCATTATATAAGTTTTATTTGGACGATGGCCTTGTGTGTGGAAGGTGTTATCTGCCTAGATTAGGATGCAGGGAAGGGGGTGGTGGGATTTTTGGAGGAGGTAGACAACATTTGTTGAATGATGACATAATGTGTTGGGCAGTGGAGCCCTTCAGGCAATGGGCACCCTTTGGGGGAAAGGCGTGGATGGGGTGAAATGGCTGGATTCCAGGGGATGCGAAACCTACTGTCTAGGGAAAGAGCTGGGTAATAGGCTGAGTGGCTTAACAAAGGACCCAGAGGGAATCTCTGGCGCTGACCTGATCCCACATATGGGGAGGAGGAGCTCTGTGGTACACTGAGGTAGGGCACCTGGGGCATCTCAGAATTTGGTGCGTGGCTATTATTGCTGCTCCACCACGCCCTCTGCTGTCTTGGATGTGCTGGGCATCCTTGTTTTCCTCCCGACTGTACTTCCTCTTGAAAGCACAGAATTGAACTCCAGACTGAAGGACTTCTTTTCAGAAACTAGTTGGCAGCAATTTATTGTGTACAATGGTTCAGCATTTCAGAAAGAATTTTTTTATTTTTTTAAAGATTTTATTTATTTATTTGACAGAGAGACAGCCAGTGAGAGAGGGAACACAAGCAGGGGGAGTGGGAGAGGAAGAAGCAGGCTCCCAGCAGAGCAGGGAGCCCAATGCGGGGCTCTATCCCAGGACTCCGGGATCACACCCTGAGCCGAAGGCAGACGGTTAACGACTGAGCCACCCAGGAGCCCCATAGAAAGAATTGTTTAGAAAGGGGAGATTCACTGCTGCGTGAGTGTGTGTTTGGAGTGAAACTGGCAGATTTGGACCATACCTTCAGAATTGGGGGGACCGGTGCCTCGAACGCCGTGGTCTTGTGTTGTGGGTCTGTCTCCCCAACTGGCATATCGTTGAGATGGGATATCTAGACAGTCGGTAAAGGAGGCACTGGAGCCCAAGGGGTGGGTGAAGGTAGGGGTGACATGCTTTTCCCACTTGGTGGGTTCTGGACATCTTTCCATTTTAGTATTTTCAGACCTACCCTCAAAGGCCCAAATTGACCTTCCAAAAGGCATCTTTAAAATCCTGACTCTTTCTGTCCAGGCTTCCAATCTCCATTTAGTGAGGTCCTCTTTTTATGTCTTCAATAAAGTTTTAGTTTTCTTATTGATCTTGTTAATTTTTGGTTTAAATTATTCACACATATCCCATAGTCTTCATTTAAAAAAATTAAATCTTCTAATTATGCCTGGTGTGTAGAAAAGCTCTCTTTTTTAATATGTTTATTCTTAGAGTTTTCCAATTGTGGATTTGCTAGGTATGGCATGTTTTCTTTTAATTACACGTGGTGGTAAATATTCTTCCATGCATATTTTCTGACACTTGACTTTGTTTGGTCTCAGGTAGTTTGTCCTTGAAGGACAGCAAGAAACTGTGTCTTCAATGGCTTCGTTGGTGGCTTATGATGACTCGGAGTCAGAGGCTGAGACTGAGCCCGTGGGAAGTTTTAATGCTGCCAGCCAGACGAAAGACACCTCTGATGTGCTCAAACCTTTTGGGCAGGATTTTGCATCTGAAGCTGCAGGTGTGACAGAAGGGGCAGTGCTGCCCACAGAGCATGGTTCTTGTGAAGACCCAGCTGGCCATCGTCTCCCACTGGTTCGGCTCTGGAGAAGTGACCCAGGATCTTGTCCCAGCCAGAGGCTACAGTGGCCCAGGACGGAGCCTGATGTCACCTTCCCCACAGATAAGCCTCCTCGACCTTCCCTGTGGACTAGTCACATTCCAGCTGGCCATGTTCCCCTGGGAGCTGCCCGCTTTAGGCAGGTTAAACTCTCCTGGGGAACTTACCACTCCCCTGAACCATCCTTCTGTGCCCAAACCAAATCTGAAACCCCGGGTAAAAATGTCAACTCTCTTCAGAGGAAAAGGTGTGAGGACTGTATCGTGCCCTACACCCCAAAAAGACTACGACAGTCACAGGCATTAAGCATGGAAACTGGCAAGAGTAAAGATGGGGAGGCCCAGGGTCCGTCTGCAGGGCGTGCCCCGGCTCCTCTCTGTGTGACTCCCAGAGTGTCTGAGTTTATTCAGCCATATTTGGACAGTCAATATAAAGAAACCACGATCCCCAGGAAAGTGCTGTTCCACCTGAGAAGCCACAGGGGCCCTGTCAACAGCATTCAGTGGTGTCCGGTCTTTGCTAAGAGCCACATGCTTCTCTCAGCTTCCATGGATAAAACCTTCAAGGTAAGACTTGAGTGAAACTGCCTTTTCAGGGACTCTTAGAAGTAAAGTGCTGGGGTGTTTTGTTTTTCACAACAGTGAGGTAGGGATGCTGAACATTTCTGGGAATTCCTTTAATTCTCCCTGTTGCATTCAGGAGTGGCTTCTCAGTGGCCCACCCTGGACTGCTGGTCCATTCTGTCCCCTCCCCCTGATGCTGCCTTGCTTAGGCCACCAGAGGATGCTAGTCCTTATCCCTCGTGGAGGCACTGAGAACGTGCAGACGTACCGGAGCCCTGGGCGATGAGGTCACTGAGTGAGGGCAGACAAAGGGAGAGGAAAGCAGGCTCAGGACAAGTCCTGGGCCCCTGGGAGCCACGTGGAGTGTTGAGCCATGCCATCTCTGTGTCAGGTGCTGTGTTGGATGCCAGGGGAGCAGAAGTAGACAGACCTGGTCCCTGGCTTCAAGGAATGTGGTGTGGTAGGGGCCATGAACAAGTAGAGAGGCTCTCACAGCCCTGGGCTCAGGAGTGTGAGGACCAGATTCCCAGTGGGACACAAGTGTTCCGTGAACCCACTGGGAGGGACAGCAGCCCAGGCTGGGAGGGCTTGGTGAAGGCTTCCCGAAGGAGGGGAAGGTTCACTTGGCGAAGGGGGTGAGTTGGGGCAGAAGGATGTTCTTGGCCATAAAAGTTTTGAGGGGCCTGGTGGGGGGTGAGGGGCCCAAGGCTGCGGAAGTAGGCAGGGGCCAGACCAGGAATGGCTGTGGATGCCCTGCCGAGGACTTCGGTTTATACAGAAACTCTTTTTTCATTGTTGCTGGTTTATTTTAAAAGCTACTGAGGTCATGCAGACTTGGAGTAAGCAAGCCCCAAATACACAGGGATGTAGCGTAGCCCGTGTGTCGCACCTCCTGTAACCTGTCTCCAGCCCCCCTGGGCTATACTCTGTCCCTCCTCCTCACTCTCCTCGGCACCTTGCATCACCTATATGTAGTAGGTGCCAAGTGAATGCGAGCTGAACCACAGCTTCCTGGAAAGAAAATGGTTTTGGAGTTGAAGGGACGTGGCGTCAGATCCAGCTTTGCTGTGGAGCAGCTGGTCGCCTGGCCCCACTCCGAGTCTGGTGTCTCATCTGTAAAGGGCCTAATTATTCCTGCGTCATGTGGTCATGTGAGAAAAAGGCTTATAAAACCCCGGCACAGAGCTGGGTATCCCACAGGTGCTCAGTAAATGTCAGCTTCCTCTGTCTGTTTTCCTCACAGTTCTGGAACTGTCCTGCCCAGGACATCGTATTTGCAAGTGATGTTTTGAGCTTTTCTCCTAGGAGGCATTTTCTGAAATGAAGAAAGGAAGCCGAAGTACCACGAAGGCTTTGAAATGAGCCAAACCGATGGGTGTCATTTTTAAGTGGCCAATTTGAGTCCTGAATCGACTTGTCTGTGTTCTCTTCTGGCAAGGCTAATAGAGTTGTGCAGGGACAGTGCCATGTTCCGCCTTTAGCGTGGAGCCCGGGGATTTTACACGCTGGGCTTTGGTGCTGTTCCTGTGAGGGTGGGGGCTCAGGTCTGCTCAGGAGGCTTCTGGTGTCCCTGGTGTGCACTGTAACATGCTTGGTTCAATCCCACAGTGCTGGGGCTTCTCAGTGCTCCTTCCTGAGAGTCAGCACCCATGGGGAGCAGAGTGGGGACTTGGCCCTTTGGTCAGGAGCACGTCCAGAGGGTTTCTGGTGGGCTCGTGTGGGGCCTGTGTAGTGCCAGGCCGTGTCTGGCTGGCCCTAGATGTGGGCTGGAGTTAGAGTGATCTGGCCTGTGGGGTCTGGCTCCATCCCCAGGAGTCTTGTGACCCTGGGCAAGACACTTAACCTCTCAGATTCTGTTTCCTCCCCGTGAAACAAACTTACGAGACCTGTGGTTGGCACTTCGAAGGTGGGACAGATGTCCAGGCATGTGTGTCTGAAGCACCCAGTCTAATGCCAAGCACATGTTCGAGTTTTGTGGAGGGTAGTTAGATTACAGGTGGGCCACCTGAGGGGCATGGACAGCCCCTTTCTAGGACCCTGGAGGGAGGGGGCCATCTGATAGATGTTGGCAGCACAGACTGGAGGAGGAGGCAGCCTTGCCAGGAGGTGTCGAAGGACAGGCTGGGTTGCTGTGGGCAGAGATGGGTGGAGGGACGTAGGGCAGCAGGTATGCCCTAGCGGATGCCTGCCACCTGCCTGCCCATCTGCGGGGTCGTGTCTCCTGATGGCGAGGGGTAGGCTTGGAGCCCTGTGAGGACTGGTTTGCATCCAGCATCAGTGAGGTGCTCTGTGGGCCCTGCTTTGATCACTTTTGCCCACCAAGTTTAGGTTTCCTAAGCAGAGGCACCCCCAATGTAGTATAGTTTTCTAAACAGAGCACATCTGAGTGAAGCCATTGATCTGGGTGTTGTGTGTGTTCAGTCGTGTAGTGGGTGTTCGTGGAGTAGAGGAGTGTGCTAGGTGCTATGCACTGGGGATGTGTGGACGTCCCCATGGAGGGGACCCTGGATCAGCCAACTAGCTGTGACACCTTGTGACCAGAAGGGGGCGCAGTTGGCCCAGCTTGGGAAGCTGCTCAGGCGCTCAGGTGGAGGGACTGCGTAGAAAAGCCTTGCTTTTTTTTTTTCACTGAGACCTGGGTCCTGGGCCGTTTGCTGTGGAACTGCCCTCAGTGGGTCCGGGTGCAGTTGCTGTGCCTGCCCTTCCCAAGGAGGTGGTGTGTGTGCTGCAGGTGATGTGGGCACTGGCCTCTTGCTCAGCCTGACAGCCTCCAGGGAGTCCTGTCCATTGCACTGTCCGTCCCTCATGGCAAGGCTGCAGGGGTGGCATTGGAGGTGGTCCAGGGACAGGGTGCGGCTGCTGTCATGGCTGCTGGGGTCAGTGTCTCCTGACCTCCTCCTTCCTGTGGGGTCTTGAAAAAGAAGGGCTTTTATAAGCCATACATGCAAATGGTTGGGTGAGGATCCTCGCTGCTTTAAGATATTTGACAGTTGGGATGCACGGGTGGCTCAGTTGCTTAATTGTCTGCCTTTGCCTCAGGTCACGATCCCGGGGTCCTGGGATGGAGTCTTGCATTGGGCTTCTTGCTCAGCGGGAGCCTGCTTCTCCCTCTGCCTGCACCTCCCCCTGCTTGTGCTCGCGCTCTCTCTCTCTGACAAAAAAATAAAATAAAAAAAATCTTTAAGATATTTGACAGTTTTCAGTGACAGAGTTAATTGGCAATTTGATTTTGAGCACCTTTTCAGTGTGAAGAATGTGTGGCAGGGGCTGGAGGAACTGGGATGGGAAAACTGATTGGGGATTAGGTGGGAGCAGGGCTGGGAACTGGGGAGAGAGGTCCTGGCTGAGGCCTTGGTTTTGCTGGGGCCTCAGGTTCATGTGTAGCCTGGTGTGCAGCTGGCAGCCCCAGGTAGGATGATGTTCTTCCCCCTCCCTGGGGTCAGAGTGTGGGTGGCGCGGCAGATCTTGGGGGCCCATGAGGTGGAGAGGGGGAGTGGGAGGTGTGTGGATGCTGAGTCTGGAGTGGGTATGAGGCTGTGGGTGCTGGTAGGAGTCCTGGCTCCCTGTAGGCCAGTCCTGGGTGGAGAGCAGACAGTGCAGTGGGGAAAGAGCTAGAAGAGGAGGGTATGACAGGATGCCCCCCAACTCTGCACTTCCTTCCTAGGGTGCCTTTCCCCTTGTCTTTTGGCCTGCCAGAGTGCCTTCTTGAGCCCCACTGCATGAGGAAGGAGGGAAGAGCCTGGGGGCTGGGGTCACAGCACTTAGTTTGAATCCTTCCTCTGCTGATGACTGGCTGTGTGATCTCCGGCAAGTTACTTCTCCGAACCTCAGCCAGTGTATGGAAGGTGGAGACGACTGTGCCTGACTTACTGGGTTTTTGCGGAGAAGATACAATGTTGGATGTGAACTCTCTGGTGCGGTGCCTGGCACATAGTAGGCACCTCCTGTGTGCTCATGCTTTTGCTCTCCCCGGGAGTCTTCTTCCTTCTTACCACGAAGTGGCATCTCATCCTGTCTGTGTAGCCGTGAACTGCCACACCTTGTAGATTTTGAGCCTCTTGAGCATGGAAACTGTGCCAGACCCATTTTTGTATTTTCCGTAGCACCTGGCACAAAGTTTTGTACATGCTAACTGATCAGTAAAGATTAAAAAAATTTTTTTTGAATTTTATTTCCAGCCTTTTGGAAAGGGTGGTCTCTTAAGTGCACAGATTTTATTTGCCACTAGGGGGCATAGTAAGACTTAATATAAGCTCACTCAAGCTTCTAGAATGTGAAAGAATCCTTGATTCAAGGTAACATTTACTGAAATATCATTTCTTTTCTGATCAAGAGAAAAACAACACAATCCATCTGATTAATCTAAAGAGTGTGAAGTGCCAGTTCCTTCATCTCCTTAAAATGTAGCTTTGGAATTCATAAATTTCAATTGGGCACATTACAGTGGAAAGATACTTATTTTAATAAGTTCTAAATGTTCTGTGAGCTGTAAAATATGCTTATATTAGTTTTGAAAAATTTACAGCTGGAGAAATTAAGTAAGATAAAACAATGACTCATCACTCTGCACCGATGCTCTGTTTTCTTTCCTGATAATCCCTTCCTGCCCCTGTCTATAGCACGCATCTGTTTCTCACAGTTGTAATCCCAGCACGAATACTCTTTTATCCGCTCGTTTCATTTCCCTGTGTCCTCATTTGGCTCGATACGTTTGAATACCCACTGCACGTAAAGGTAGAATTCAGACTTGGAAGCCGTTGGAAAAAGTACAGACGTGGTCTGCTTCAGCCAAACGCAGGCAGCCTTCGCCACCGGCCCCGTGTGCAGAGCCCTCTGCTAGGCACCGGGCACATTCTCACAGGCATCTGACGTGTTTCCTGCTTCTAGGGACCACCGTCCATGCATCAGACTCAGAGTTCTGAGACACAGAAGGATTTTAAATAAAATGTATGAATTAGATGTTCCTCATTTGCTTTACAAAATGGTTTGCTTTAGGAATTCTTTCAATAACAGGCTTTCCTATGATACTTAAAAAAAAGCTTCATTTTTGATCATGAATGTAATAAAAGCTTATTGTAAAAAGCTATCAAAATGTAGAGGATATGAAGAATGAAGGAGAAAACAGAAATCATTGATAATCCTAACCCCGGGTCAGTGCCTCACTAACACTGGGGGCCTTTCTTGGTTTGGAGCCCCCCATTCCTGTCTGTTCACAGAGTTGGGCTCACTGCAGAATGTGTGCAGTTTTGATTCTGCTCCTTCCACCCCACGTCTTTTGTGCTGTTTGTAAGGGGTGTTTTTCTATCTTATTAAAAACTTTCCCCAAATGAAACATGAGAGACTATGGACTATGAGAAACAAACTGAGGGCCTCAGAGGGGAGGGGGGTGGGGGAATGGGATAGACCGGTGATGGGTAGTAAGGAGGGCACGTATTGCATGGTGCACTGGGTGTTATACACAACTAATGAATCATCGAGCCTTACATCGGAAACCGGGGATGTACTGTATGGTGACTAACATAATAAAAAATCATTAAAAAAAAAAAAACAGAAAAACCCCAAAACTTTCCCCAAACGTATTTTTAATGACTATGTCAAATTCAAGACTTGGCTTTGTCATTTCTGTGTTGTTTTTTTTATCATTACCTGCTTTTGTTTTTGAAATGGCCAGTACTTCAGTGAACATGGCTATCCATAAATGTCTTTTCTGCTGCCTTAGTGTGGGCAAGATAGGCTTTGATTTACACCCAGGCTTGAGCTAAAAGCTTTGTGTCTGGTGAGTGGAACTTGAATACATTGGCAAAGGTGCTATTGTCATATGAGACCCTTGGGTTCCTTGGGTTTCTCTTCCGTATCTGCTGCTTGGTAGCTGTGTGACTTTGGGAAAATCACTTTGCCTCTCTGATTCCCCAGCTTTCTCATTGGTAAAATGGGTGTGATGGCTGCCTATGAGGGCTGTTGCTATGTAGAAGTGAGAAGATGCAACGCGGTGCCTAGCATATGGGAGGGACTGAAAAACATGTTCCTGATTCTCCTCTTCTTTTATTGATTAAACAATTAGAAAAAAGATGAGTCACCCAGAGTCTTCCAACTTCATGTCTTTTTTTTTTTTGTGAACCTTTTAATAATCTGTCTACAGATACGTGTTTTTCCAAGTGTTCAATGTCAGTACTTCTGAGATAGATACTTTTAAAATTTCAAAGTTTTTTGGGTTTGTTTGTACCAGGCTATTTACCTGCCTCCTTTTCATGAACTGCACATTTATTTGGAAAGCATGTACTGGAGGGCTGGGTCTGTGTCTCTAAACTGATCATGTTTAAAATGTGATAGAAGAAAATGAATCGGACAGCAGTTTGCCAGCTCTCAGCGCGTTTTGTGTCTGGGCCTCTGGCAGCATGGGGAGGAGCGATTTCATACCTGAAGAGGCCAGGAGAGTGAGTCTGGGGGCAGGGAAGAGGCACCCACCCAGGGTGGCACCAAGTTCAGATGGGTCTCAGGCCGCTTTCCCTTGTGGGTGTGAAGGAAAGGATTTTGCTCTGGAGGCTGAAGACCCAGACTGGGGGTCTCATCGTGCTGTTTGCCGGCTCTGTGGCCTCTGACAGTGAGTACCGTTGAGAGGCTGGAGAGAGCTCACCGTCCCCAAGTGCTTACCACCTACGAGGAATGGTTCCAAACATTCCAGCTCCTCTTTGTGACAGGCCTGTGAAGCAAGGGCTGGTCTTCCCACTTTACAGACAAGGAAGCTGAGGCACAGAGAGGTTAAGGGATTTGTCCATGGTAACACAGCTGGTAAAATGTAGAAGCAAGATGGGAAGCTGTCAGATCACAGAACAAATAGAGCTAAAAGACTCACTCTGCTCTTCTGCCTCTGAGGATAAAAGATGGAAAAGCATATCCCTTCGCCCAAGTGGTGTGCAGGCTCTGTCCCAGCCTCAAAGTCTTGTGGTTCTGTTAAGGGACATAAGGAGAAGAGGTGATTTCAGTAGTGGTTTGGATTTGCATTTTAATGTATTACAGGATCCGTTGATATATCACTGTTAGCGTATCTGATTATATTAGGGTATCTTAGATGTGTTTTGTAGAAAGTAATATATCTCAGATTCAAAGACAAGGAATTTATGGATTCAAGTGCCAGAGTGAAGGTTTATTTCAGTTTTGAAAGAATTATTCTTGATGGATTTTACAAATTGAGAAATGATTTGATGTGTAGAGTGAGGAGTCGTGGAGCATTATGCAGATGATTGGCAATTTATTCCAAGCACGAGGCCAGTCTATTGGAAATGAGAGCCACACGGCTGGGGAGGAGGGTTGGGTTGTGGTGGTGGGCGTTTGGTATTTGGGGAGTGAATGATTAACAGTGCGCTGAGGGTAATTAGGTGAAGGCCAAGAGAAACTCTGTGGTGTGTGTGCCTGTATGCAGAGATCATCCGCGTCCATCTTCATTTTACAGAAGCCCAGAGAGGGGAAGACACTTGCCTGAGGGCACACAGTGAAGTCAGGTGGTGATGTGGTGCTGGGATCTTGTGTAGGAAGTATTCGGATGCTTCTCAGGACGCTGTTTGCTCCTCTTCCTTCCCACCTTTTGTGTATTTTTGTTCCAGGGAAAGTTCATGGTCATCTCAGTTGTCCCAGGGGTGGGAGCAAGGACTTCAGGCTCCTTGACAGCAGGGTTGCTAAGCCTCTGGGAATTGCTGTGAGATCCTGAGCTGGAACCTTCTCTTTGTGGGAAGTGAAGTGTGTTTTTTTTTTTTTTTTGACACTCCTCTCCCCCATATGAAAGCTGCAACGTTTCTGAGGCCAACAAATGAGACATTTCCCACTTTCCGTTTGCTTGCCAGAAGGGCCTTGCAAGCTTTCGCCTTGCAGAGAAAACCTTGAGTTGAAGGAGGAATAAGAAAAGGAAAGTGTGGCAGAACCCAAGCTGTGTTTTCTGCTTTTTGAAAACTCCATTCCGTTGAACTTTAACTGTTCAGTGTGCGTAGGGCAGGGCCATGTGCTTGCCAGATGCTGACAGGGAGAAAACAGTGCCCTGTGAAGGTGCAGACTCTGTCCTCGGGGAACCAGCCTCATCTAGTCTCATCCTGTGTCATTAAGGGAAGAATAGAGCAATTTGGGAAAATGCTTTTAATGTAATTGAAAAATGCAGATTGCAAAATTGGCACGGTTAGGAATTGAGACAGTCTAGTAAATTATTTCTTGCTGCTTTTAAAACTTGAACACCGAAGATTCTTAAAGGCACCCATTTACTGCCCAGCGATGGCTTTGTCCTCCTCCTTTAAAAAAAGTAAGTTGTTTTAGATTTAACTTAGTTTTATCATAAAAGTAGTAAAATTTTGGGAAAGAATATAAAAAAAGGTAGAAGTCAAAAATAAAACCATAGATCTCCATTCAAGCATAACAATTGTGAAGCAACTTGTAAGCAGCTTTTCCTTTCCGCATTTTTTCCCATGAGCATCAACTGGTTTTAATTATATTGTAGGTACTTTTTGTAAGCAGCATTTAAAAATTTTGTGATGGTTATCTTCCCCCCAAACTTTTACCCCTTAAAAGAAGGGGTGAGTAAGTCAGTCCAGCCTTGTCACCTTTTCTTGCAGCTTCTGCTGTCTCGGGCGTCTCCCCCAGGTGCAGACCCCCGTGGTGGGGGAGTGGGGCAGGCTGCAGGGGCGAGGGCATTGGTGATGGTCAGAAGTGTATTCGAGGGAGGTCAGTGGTGTCAGCCCAGGACCCCTGGGAACTCCCACACCTCAACCCCCTCACAAAGCGCTGTGAACCAGGCTGAAACACAGGAGGACCAGATGGCCATAGAAACCTAGCAACAAAGTGGCCCTAGCCAGGGGTCCTGGAGCTGCTTCCAGGCCGGTCTTTGGTCTTTCCTTGCTAGGGGTGAGGCGTCAGGCACCATGTCCTCTCCTGTGGAGCAGGGGCCACAGGGAGATGGGCCATTCCCCTAGGGAGGTTCCCATCAAGGGCTTTGATTTGGGGATTCAGATTGGTTGGTCTTGCGTGTCCCTGGATGGAGGTTCTAATTTTCTTTCTAGTTCTCTCTTTGCCTTAATGTTTTGTTTTTCTGGGAAATCTCCTCCACCTTATCTTTCAATCCTTTTTTTTTTTTTTTTTTTAGTTTTGTATTTCTGCTGCCGTATACTTAAACTTTTTTTTTTAACTGAAGTATAACTTATATTCAGAAAAGTGTTCTATTCTGATCTATCATATTTTTACATTCCAAGAGCTGTTTCTTGTTTTCTGAATGTTCCTTTTTTAAAGAATATGTCATTTTTTTATTGCATATTTACAAGGTCTTTTCTTAGCTCTTGGAGTTCTTTGAAAGTTTTCCTGTGTTTTGGAAAATGTTCCTGCCCCTTGTCACCTCCTTTTATCCTTTTGTTTTGGTATCTGTGTTTCATGTGAGGGGACGATGGGGACACTGTGCTGCTCATTCCTATTCAGGGTAGGAGGCCAGTGAAAGCCGATCTAACCAGAGGCTGTGTGTGTGTGTACGCGTGCGACCGTGCGAGGGTGTGCGAGGATGGGGCCTATCCACAGGGAGGTTGCTGCAGGGTGATGAGGTGGCCAGCTGGCACCTGGGGCAGGACCCCCCCCCCTTTTGAACCTCCCGAGGTGTTTTGAGTAGCCCAGGCAGTTTCCCAGGCAGGACTCTTCATGCCCTGGCTGCCTGTGTTCAGGGGAGAGGGCTGGGGTCGCCGTGTGGGGTATGCAGATGTCACTCTCTCCGTTGCATCCTCCAGTTGCTTTTTCCTCCCAGTGCTCAGATCTACCTTGTGTGCCTGTGGTGGCCTTCTGTTTATGACACACGCCATTAGTTATGTGTAAATGCCACCAAGTCTTCTTAACCCTTGACAGTGGTAGAATTATTAACTTTTTTAAACATTTGCTAATTGAGTGGTGTCTTATTTGAGAACCAAATGAATTCGTTTGCGTGCAGCTCCTTTTGAACCAGGCCGGTGTCTCGTTAATGCTCAGTGAGTGTTTGTGGGTCTTGTCCCTCAGTCTCTTGCCATCTTAGCATTTCTCTTATGCAGCAATTTACATACTAACGGTATCAACCTGTCATAATATCCCCCCCCCCATCGTGTGTTGTTTGACTTTGAGTTTTGGTATTTAGCTATTATTATTGTTAATTTATTTTTTTACCGGGAAAACCTGATTTTTTTGTGGTCAAGTGTATGGACCTTTCGCTTTGTAATTGTCCTGTGGCCTTAGAGCATGGCATGTCCTCCCCCATCTCAAGATCTGATAAATAGTCACCTATATTTGACCTTCATCTAGCAGTGATTAGCTCAAGCCAGTTTCAATTCTCATCATCTCTTCCAGGCTTTCTGTGGGTTCGGGGCAGGCTGTGCCCGCCATGATGAATGTGCGCTCGGTGCCAGGGATCGATTGGTATATTAAGGAGCAGCCCTGCTTCGTGATGCTCCCCCACACTGGATGCTGGCTACTAATGATTTAAAATGACCTTCTTCCCATCCAGCTTATTCCGCAGGGCACGGGTGTGCCACGGCTGCCCCAGCCTTTCCTCAAAAATGAAATGTTGCTTTTGACCATAAAAGAAATACATGTACGCTATGGAAAAAACAGGAAGGTATAAAGAAAAAAATTGCCCATTATCTCTGTACCCAGAGGCAGTGACTGTAGACTTTTGGTGTATTTCCATCCAGTCTTTGAAAATAAAAGGCAACATAGTTGAGTTCCAACTCTCCATGTAATTTTAAACCCGTCCTTCCCCCCACGTACGGCAGCGGCAGGGTTTTAACACTGCGACTCATTGCAGTGGTTTTCAGTGTGGTCTGTGAGCCCCCGGGGTCCTTGAGACCCTTTCATGGGGCCCGGGGGGTGAAAATTGTTTTCATAATGGTACCTCGAAGTTATTTGCCTTTTTCACTCTCATTCTCTCATGAGCATACATGGAGTTTTCCAGAGGCGATGGGACGTGTGCTGTTACAGTAGATTAAGTACAGAAGCGGCTCTGCGAGCCCAGCTGTCTCTATTAAGCAGCCGTTAAGGAGCTGGGAAAAATGTGAACAGTGCCTTCTTGCTGATTTTTGTTTGTCTTGGAAAATGTAATTATTTTTCATAAGAGATGTTTATGTTGACATGTAATGGGTTTATTATTGATACTTTTACATAAATTAATATTTTTAAGTGTTCTCAATTTTAATTTGAAATATGCTAAATATGGGTTGATGATAACCCACATTAAGCAGCAGCGTTTTGGAGTCCTCCGTAACTTCAGAGAGTGTAAAAGGGTCCCACCAAAAGCTCTGGGTAGCACGGTTTGATTTATGTCTGTAATTTCATCTTAGCGGGATGTATGTATGGGTACTAATGGTATCATCCTGCGGCTCTGGTGGAGGTGCGTAGATTCAGCCCCGGCTGCGTCACGGCCTCCTCCTGCTTGGTTAGATTTCTAAACGGTGTGACTAAAACATGACCCCAGAGTGTCCCAGCCTCCCTTGGCCTCCCTGCCCTCCCTTCTGCCTGTTGTGAAGGTGATTTAACATTACAAAATGATGGGAAAAATCCTCCCAATTCTAGTGTACACCTCAATTACGATTATCCTTTCAACATCCTCCCATCAATTTCTGGTCCATATGGGCTTGTGTTTTTCACAGAGTGCACATACAGTTTTGCAGCCTGCTTCTCCCACTTAACATTCTCTCCCAGCCTCTCCTGCCGCAGCACCACCAGCCGCCTCTGCGTCTTTGGAGGGCCGTCAATTTGTGCTGGTTCCATGATGCTCTATCGAGTTGATTAACTGTAATTTACTTAGCCGTCCTTGGACACTTAGGTGGTTTCTAATTTTTGCTATTATAGATAATGCTGAAGTGGTTATCTTCATGCATGAAATCCTTTTCTGTTGGATTATTTCTTTCAGATTGATTCGCAGAAGTGGGACTGCTGGGTCAAAGGCTTGTACATTTTCATGGGTCCAGATACGTCTCCCGTCAGATTGCTTTCCAAAAGGATTATACCAATTTGCACTGCCACTGCAAAGCCTGCGTAATAACCAACTATTTTGCTTAACTATCATGCCTAGAATTTTCCCTTGGAGCCCTGAGGGGGCAAAGGCCCTTCTCTAAGTGAATGTGATCTATAATTATTTAGACTAACACCAAAATTGCTTTCAGAACATTTTTAACCTGCTGAGTTTAGAATTCTAATTCACATACAAGCCAACATTAACAGTATCACAAGGAGCAATTTCTCTCCCTGCTCACAGTGTGTTTACACAGCCCGACAACTGCAGGGAAAACTGAAGAGCTTTTATAAACACAAGTGGTCTCTTTCTGAACTAGTTGAAGTGTTATTTTGAAAAGTACAGAAACACAAATTAAAACACATTTTCATTGTAACCGTTGGTTAGAAAAGTTGTTTGTTTTCGTTCTGGTCTCTTTCCATGTTCTTTGCTCTCATTCAAGTGTGTTCTGAAATATCCTGGCTCCTTGGAGTCTTGCCATGATGCCGTTAGTCTGGTGACAGGGACATGTGGGGGAGCGTGGCGGCTGTCTTCAGGTGCTGGTAGGGCTGTATTGGGAAGAGGAATAGGCTGTACTCCGGTTTGCTCCTAGGGCAAATGCAGGACTAATGGTGGTAACCTGAGGAAGAGGTTGGCACCCTGTGAGGAAGAACTTTCCAGCACTCAGGACTGGTCACCTTGGGGAGTGTCCATCCCTTGGAAAGGGGTGAGGATGGAAGGGTTCAGAGTCCATGTCTCCAGTGGGCCGGGAAGTAGATGCAAGCGGGGGTCAGGGACTCTAAGGCCCCTTCTGGAATGGTGTGTGCCTGTGGCTGGGCCCCTGGTGGCTGTGTGCTGCCCTGGAGAGAGCCCCGAGCCCGGCCCTGAATATAGGGGCTTGGAGCCTGGCACGGTGCTCGGCACGCTGTGAGTATGCACGTGAAGCACATCCCCACCCGGGTTTCTCTGGGCCTCCACACTCTCATCTGTGAAAGAATTATCTCACAGGGCTGTAAGGATCAGATGAGGTTAGATGTGTGAAACCACTTTGTAAACTATAAAGCCCTTACAAACGGAAGGTATTATCAAGAAATTCAAGCCAGGGTTTATTCTGTAATTGCCTGTGAAGCCAAGTTCTTAAACATGGGAGGCTTGCAATCCAGTTTGCCTCCAGTTACCTTGATTCGTTGAACAAATAATATGGTGTGCGCCTGTGGACGCCAACAGGTCTCTCAAGGAACTTGGGCTCTTCCAGATATGGCTTCCTATTTTCTGGCTTTGCAGTGTGATGTTGGCTCCTGGTGGTTGGGATGCGCTGCTAGACTTTTGTGGCCAGTGAATTGCTCAGGCCTTGTGTTAGGCTCTCCTTCTGTGGTTTGAGGGGTGAGGGCCCCAGGAACCAGGTTCCACAGAGTGCATGAGAGAGATGGCCCTTGGAGTCAGTATAGGAAGACTTGGTGTCTCCACTTCTTCATTTGGTCATCCATTGATCCAGCCATCGATTAAATGCTGGCCCATACAGGCTCTGGGCTCAGAGGGACCCGACATACCCTTGCTGGCAAGAAAGCTAATGGGGGCCAGGCACTGAAACAGACTAGAGCATGAAAATGTGACAGGCCCTCCAGAGGCCACCTGTGTGGGGTATGGGCATGCAGAGGGGAGTGGAGTGTGTCTGTCAAGGTGGGGGCAGAAGACAGGACAGGCTTCTGGGGAAGGGGAAGGTTGAGCTGGGTGTTGGAAGGTGAGATAAGTAGCCAGGTGGGTGGGGAGGAGAGCCCTGTGCTGTGACTGTCATGCTGCAGAGAGGGGCCAATGACGGCACGTCGGGGCAGTGTTGGCGTCCATTGAAGGGAGCCAGGCAGGACCTGTTACGGGTTTTAGGCCTGGACAGTCAGGGCACGTGGCTGGCTGCTGCCTCTTGTGCTTACACTGGGTAAGGCACCCACACTAGGTCTTTGCACCTTGTTGACCCACGGGTGGAGGGTAGGACAGTCAGTTGAGCTTGGGAGTCCCACTGTGGGGCTTAGCCCTGGCCCTGTGCTTTCTAACTGTGACTTGGTCTAAGTTCTATATCTCTTGGGACCTTTGTTTTTCCATCAGTAAGTGGGGATAATAATAGCATCAATTGTAGTTTTCTGAGGTTTAAACAAGAAAAATCATGGAGAGCTCTGAGGGGAGTACTAGGCATGTAGCAAGTGCTTCCTTATGTAAGCTGGCATCAGCAGCATCCTCAAGCCAGTTTTACAGATGAGAGAACTGAGGATCAGAGAGGGACAGTGAAGGACACGTGACTCCTAAATGCACAGCTGGTGTTTGGGCTTACCCTTTTCTGCCTCTGCATCTAGGGTTGTTCTGTGTCAGCTTCCTGCTTGGGAGTTCCAGAAAGTAGTCACGTGAGTGTGGGCAAGGTCCTTAATCTTTTTGAGTCTTAATTAGTTCATCTGCACACTGGGAACTCTAATGTAAGTTCCATTATGCAGGGAACTTGTTTTCTTGATTGTTGTATCTCCAGTTCCTGGAGGAGAGCTGAACACATAGTAGGGGCTTAAGCAACACTGGTGAATGAGTGAATGACCCCTGCTCAGTCTGCCTTGCTCCTGTGGGCCTTCTTGAACTTCAGGGGGATGGAGAGTCTCAGGGGTGATCTTGCCTGCATGCCTTGGCCCTTTCCCCCACCTCTAGCCCGTGCAGGAAGCATCCCTGGGGGTGGTGGTGGTGGTGGCACTCTTTGGAGGGGACTTTGAGGACTGTAGCCGGGAGCTAAATCAAAGCAGTGATTACTCCCCATCTCTTGAAATGTTTGTGTTTACGCTCCCAGGTAATGGGCTTGGGTCGATCCTTGCAGCCTGTGTGTGTGTTTATTTATTATTTATTTATAAACCATAAATCCAGAAAGGATTTCAGGAGGCTTACCATAAAAGATACGAATATAGTAAAGCTGTTAAAACAGACCATGAAAAGCCACCCTGAAAAGAGAAGGAGACACATAAATCAAGTTCAGAGCTGACCACTGTTACAGGGCTGGTGCCGTCCATCTTGCTTCGCGTGTTCCTGCAGCCTTGGGGCAGGGTGAAGGGCCTGGAGCCAACACGAGTGTCTTTGTGTGGGGACATGGGCTCGCTGGATGGTGGCGCTTGGAAGAAGGCAGCTTCTTCCAGGGCCATGTCTTGGCTGCCCTGTGATGAGATCCAGGGTTGGAGGGGGGGCCAGGGGCATTTCTTTAGAGGCCAACCTGGGGGCGATGTACAGCAGGGCTCAGGGCACTTTTCTGCAGCTCAGTTTCTCTGCTGCTGAGTGGCGGCAATAATACCCAGCTCCAATAGCCATGGTTTAGATTACATGCAGCGGTGTTGGGGCTGGGACCTGGCTCTTGGAAAGTGCAGTTGTGAATCTGCCCTGTTTGGGCTGTGGTTCCTGTGGTGAATGTTGTCCTTCACTCAGGCCCCCATGTTCAGAGGAGGTGCCGCTGGAGGGGCTGGCAGGATGGGGTGCCTCTGTGTGCCCTCAGCTCTGTCCATACAGACACTGTCCATGCTGAGCATGGCCTGTTCATTATTGCTTAAAAACACTTACCAAGTTCGATATGAAGGGAATATACTTTTTAATTATTTCCCTACTTGTCTCTGGCAGTGCTGTTGTCAAGGAAACCAAAACCTTGGAAAAGCTTTTCAGCTTCCTGGTCGGAAGAGGATGCTTGCACAGCGCTTATGTCTGTGGAAATGGACCTGTCGTGCTGTAACAAAATCTGTTTTTAAAAACCACTGGGTTCCTTCACTTCTTACAGATAGAGCCTTTTTGACCTTTTAACATAAGATGCAATGTTGCTGTTGGTATTTTCTCTTTCAAAAGAATTGCCTGCATTCTTGACTCATTTCATTCAGCATCTGATGCAAGAGTTGGGTGCGAGGGTTGGGAGTGGGATACGGAGATGAAGAGGGCGTCTCACCCTTTCTTGAAAGGCCCTGGGCCTCTGGGAAAGAGAAACGGGTAGACAGATACTTAGAGTGTAGCATCGTACTGGCTCTCTTGGAGTGGAGGATCAAATGCTGTGGGGCACAAAGGACAGCCCCAGGGAGGGGCAGTGTCAGTGAGAGTCATAAGGAATCTCAGAGGACGGGTAGAAGTAATTCTGTGGCGAAGAGATGGAAGAGCATTCTGGGCAGAGGGAACAGATCATGCCAGGGCTGGAGGGTGTGGAGGAGTGTGCTGCCACCAGCAGACTGCAGGAGGGTAGGGTGAGGGTGCTAGGTTGGATGCGTAAAACAAGGGAACAGGTCTGGAGAAGACTCAGGAGGCAGGAAATCGGGAGTGCGATGGAGGAGGAGAATCTGTTTTTAGAAGGACTGGCTTCCTTCACTTCTCACAGATAGAACCTTTCTGACTTCTCGTGGAGGGCCATCAGGTTGGGAGGGCAAGCTCCTCAAAGCTGTCCTCATTCTGTTGCAAGGGCCCTTGCTCCTTGATGCGTGGAGGCACGTTGTGCCTTACAGCTGCACTTCGGAGGGAAGGGACGCTGCTAACACGTTTTGAATTTAATAATTCGCTTCTGCTGCAGAAGTACAGTGTTTAGTGTAATGTTTCAGCCAGCATTCCAGTAAAACTTTATGATAGTTAAACCTTATCAAGGGCATTGGTTTTATATGAAAAAGATAAATCATTAGAAAAACAGGAGTCTTGTTTTTTTTTTTTTTTATTCGACAGAGATAGAGACAGCCAGCGAGAGAGGGAACACAAGCAGGGGGAGTGGGAGAGGAAGAAGCAGGCTCATAGCGGAGGAGCCCGATGTGGGACTCGATCCCACAACGTCGGGATCACGCCCTGAGCCAAAGGCAGACGCTTAACCGCTGTGCCACCCAGGCGCCCCTTGGTTTTTTTTTTAAGATTTTATTTATTTGACAGAGAGACAGCCAGTGAGAGAGGGAACACAAGCAGGGGGAGTGGGAGAGGGAGAAGAGGCTCCCAGCGGAACAGGAAGCCCGAAGGAGGGCTTGATCCCAGGACCCTGGGATCATGCCCTGAACCGAAGGCAGACAAACGACCAAGCCACCCAGGCGCCCCAGGAATCTTGTTTTTAAGCAGGCCTTGTTGTTTTTCTTTTAAAACTTTTGAAAATAATTTTAGATTTATAGAAGAGTTGTTAAATTCAGAGAGTTTCTATGTACCCGTCACCCGCCTTCCCCTCCACTTTACACAATCCTCGTGCATTTGTCAAAACTAATGAGTATCAGTATAACTCTGTTAACTACAGTGTAGAGTTTTTCAGATTTCACCTGTTTTTCCACTGATGTCCCTTGTCTGTTTCAGGATCCAACCCAGGATCTGATGTTGCATTTAGAGCCCTCATTCTTTTTATTGTTAATGGTTTTGGGGAGGGGGACGGGGGCAGAGAGCGGACTGAATCTCACCCTTGTTGAATCATGAGCAAGACCCTTGGAGGGTTTTTCCCTTAATGAGGCTGAACACGCTAATTCCTCACGTGCTGGTTGTTCCCCCTCTAACTGGCTGCTCTAGTGCTAAACCCGTCTCCTCCGTTCCTTCTCCTTTTCTTGCTGTTTTCCTTCTGGGTTGAACCCAGCCAGACCTGTGGGCTCATATTGACCTTTCTGAGGCCTTGAAGGACCTCTCCTCCGCTTCCCTGTGTTTACCAGATGAGCGTGTCTTGAGGTGGTGACTGGGAGTGAAGTGTGACCTTCAGTGAGGGAAGCGAGAACATTCTTTGTGCACAGGTGGGTGCACAGCCTCAGACTGAAGTCCCCACTTTCCTTCTGTCCCTTTCTTGGGTCACACTCCTCCCTGCCTTTTCCCCTCTCCCTTTCTCCTCCTTCTTCACCATTTCCATCCTGCTTTCCTGGCTTCCACCATGCCCCCTCTGCTCGCCTTTTCTTCTCTGCTCTTCCTCCTTGCCCTCCTACCTTCTGCCTCTCTCCCTCTCCAGCTCCCTGCCCTTCCTCCTTTCCTTTCCTGTGACAGGCCAGTGAAGCTGTTGCCACGGAAACAAGCCCAGCAGAAGCTCTGCTTTGCTTTCTGGATGCTTCTAACGATGATGATGACGCAGATACTGTTGAGTTCTAGAATCAGCTCAGCCCTGGCCTGTGGCCTCCGGAGTCCTTTCATTTTCCAAAGGCCAAACCGGTGCTACAGCTCATAATTCTCAGTAAATGGTCATTTTTGATTTGGAAACTTCAAAATTTGAGTAATCCATTTTCCTGTTGCTCCGGAAGACTAGTTGCAACCAGTGTGAAAAATATTCAGCTGAATCTACTTATATTAACGGGGGGAGAACACCACACAAAAGGTGGTGGCTCCATAGGCTCCACGAGTATCTTAAGTTTTAAGCGGGAGGTGGGTCTACACATTTGCTGAATTCTTGAGATGGATGACTGCTTTTAAAAGATGTTGGAGGACAGAGAAAATGTAATTGGGGCCCTAAAAAAAATCTTCAGATACTTACTTTCACTCAACAAATGTTCCGGGAGGAGTTGCGGGTCCAAGCCAGGTGCTCCTCCTCAGGAGGGAAGCTGTGCTTAAGCCACAGAGCTGGGGTGGGGGTGGGGGTGGTGTGTGTGTGTGTGTGTGTGTGTGTGTCTGTCTGTCTGTCTGTCTGTCTCGCCTGTGCTTTATGGCAGAGTAGCTGGCACTCCCTGATATTTGTCAGAGTAATCCAGTGAGTCCAGCGTTGTCAGTTCTGCCGAACAGCCTGCGTGCCTGTACGTGAAGTAGGCTTTGTGGGCCCCTCGGAGGGCTGTCGGCTTCTGGGCCTTCGTGGAGCTGGTTTATAGTGGTGGCAGGCTTGTTCCTTGCTGTTTGTTCAGGGTTTGACTGAGGCTCAGCTTGTTGGCATTAGCTTGGATTTGGAGTTTTGCCATTCAGCCAACACCAGCTAATAGCCCAGCAGGGAAGAGTTAGTTCATGGATTATATTTAAGTTAGTACTTATTCCCAAAGGTAACTTTGCTTAATAAAAACCTTAAGCCTTTATTACTGTGCTTATGGGTATCCTGGCTCCAGGGTGTAAAAATAAGACTTATAAAATCCAAACGTTATTTGTGGAAATGCAAAAACATTTTCATTAATAGAGAGTGTGATAAGCCAAGGCTCTTTCTGTCTGTGCCTAAATGGTCTTGCTGCACTTGGGTCTTTTTATTTTCGTACTCATTCCGAGCTTATTTAAATATCACCCGTTCAGTAGTGAATTTTAAAGGAAGGAAGCTTTGGTGTGTGAATAACTTTACAACTACCCGCAGTATTTCTAGTCAGTTGCTGTGACTTAAGTTGATAATGGACCCCACACAGCAGTCACTAATGGATGATAATCTGGAGTGTTTTTGTTATTGTTGTTTTTATTTTAGAAGAAAGGTTTGAAATTAGCATAGTAAATCTCTGTGGGATCTTTGCAAATAAAAGAATATTCACGTTAAAAACAACTTTCAGGAAAGATGTATGGTAATGAATAAAACATCAGTGAGTGAAAATAAGCATGTTTAATTATTCAAGTAGAAGTAGTAATTTAAACTAATTATTGCTTGCGGATTTCATAATTCAGTTTTTGTCTCGCAATAATATTTCCTCTGGGCCTCCTGGGCGCTTCGGCGGCTGCTGGAGCAGGCGGGGCCTCTCCCCCTCCCCCGAGGCTGCAGCCCCTGCTGCACTGAGCTGCTTCTGCCCAGCCTCCTTGGTGGCCTCAGTCCCGCTTGGATCCCGCCTTGCATCACCTAATTAAGCATTTCCTTGCTTATCACCTCTGGTTACTTCAGGAGTCTCAGACCAGTCCTGCCCACGAGTTCTGAGTGTCCTGGAGGCCAGACCCCCCTTCCCCCCAGTGTCTTAGGCTTCTTGTCCCTTCCATAGCCCTGGCAGAAGTGACCCTGAGCCCACGTCCCCATGTCCCCACTTCCCCGTGAGGCAAGTCCTTGCGTGTCTGGGCTTCTCAGGTTCTGTCTCCTCTGGATGCCCCCTCCAGTCCACCCCTGGCCCCCCGCTGGAATCGATCACTTTCTTCTCCCCCTAGCTTTGTACCAGCAGGTTCTTGTGCTCCTTTTAAAAAATGTTTTGTTTTAATTTTTTTCTTGTTTTTGGCTTTTCACTTTGTTTCTAATTCTAAGAGAAAAACTGTTCATATAGAGGAACTGAAAAGTACTGGAGAGTTTAAGAAGCAGGGGCATGATGAATCACCCCGAACTCACACTGCTGGCAGCTGTCTGTCCTTTTCTCCATATGCTGGCGCTGGTGCTGGCCCTGGCCCTTTTCCCCTGGAGTTCTAGGTTAGCACAGATTCCTGGGAGTGGCCCCACCTTATCCTTGTAGGTGCCTCTTCCTGGGGTGTGACTGCCATTAGTAGGTGCTGGTGAAGGAGTAGTAAGTGCTGGACAGTACTTTTGCTCAGTTGTGCAAGGCTTTTAAAAACCCAGTTTTGATTGCTTTTCTTGTGACTGTGATGGCATGGTGGGGGGAGAGCTTTCTGTCCCTCTCTCTATTGCACAGATGCTGCCTGGAACAGATCTTGGCAATTCAGGTGAATTATTATTCTGTCCCTCAGAAAGTAAAGGGAAAGCTTTCTATTTGTAACTTCTTCCCAAGTGCCCTCTGTCAAAAGGTAGTGACATCTGCTCTCTTGACATGTGATAGCCATTATTACCTCCGTATAATCACACACTATTCCATCGCGCGCCCAAAAGCTTTCCATCCATCATGTCAGGAAAGACAACCTTTATCTAAGATACTTTTTCCCCCTTTCCTTTGTTATTACTTTTCCTAAAAAAATAACCCTCTGACTCTACAGGCGTGATCCGGGCAAGTGAGTGACTCATTTCTTTGCTGGATTATTACTGTGGACAGGGACAAGACAGGTGGGCCGCGGGGGATCGAGAGAGCAATGAGCTGGCTGTCAGGGGCCAGGAGTCCATATGTGGATCTGCCTTCCACCAGCTGAGACCCTGAGCAAGTGAGGTCAGCTCTGGCTTTGGTGTCTCATTTGGAAAACACAAAGGTTTGACTGTGATCTCCAAGGCTCTTTTATGCAGAGCGGTTTTGTGATCTCCAAACTACCTTTAGCTAAATGAGGTAATGAGAGGATTACAGGTGTCCCTCCCAAGCCTTCCTGCAGAGTTGCTGAATGGGTTTTCAGGATTCTGAATCATTTTCTCTGCACGTGACCTCCAGAGGATGTCATTAAGCAGGCAGAGAAGTTACTAACACCTGTGGCCACGGTGGAGCAAAGCCATGGGATGAAGTAAAATGCCAGGGGGAGGAAACTTAGGTGGCCAGCCTTTGGGGAGACCCACTGGGAGGACACCCTTATGTCACGAGGTTCTTTCCTCCTCGACGAATCGACAGCTGAGTTTCACTACATGTGTGAACCTGTCTTGAGTAGCTCAGGGTTTGCATACCGAAAGTGCCCCGATAAATGGTTGTTGGGGTGAATTAAAATTTACTTTGTAAATCCAATCTGATCCCTCCTATTTGATTGTGAGCTTCCTCTAGGGGAAGAAACCATTTCTCCTTACTTCATTTGAAAGCTTATTTTTAAGAATAGAAGTGCACAAATTTTGATACAAGATTAAAAAGAGACAAAAAAAAATGTACAGAGAAAACCAGGTTTCTTTCCCCTCCACCCCATCTGCCACCAGGTCCCCTGCCCTTGTTCTGGAGGATCTGTTTCTCACTCATCTCTGCATCTTAGGGAGCACCCAGCCCCCATGCAGGAAGTAAACCTGACTTGGGCTCATTTGAGTTAGAATGACCTAGCCTCCTTTCCAACCGAAGCACTATGGCCAGATATTGAGGGAGTGAATTGGATGCGAAAGCCTCAGGAATTATGGGGATCAGTGGGACTCCTGCAAGGAGCTGGGCAAGCTTGTCCTTGAGCCGTGGTTCTCTCTCGGGTGCCTAGGGAAGGTCTTCAGCCTTTCCCACCTGTTTCTTGTGAAGTGGGGCTGTCATATAGAGTCAGCAAGATGGCAGCGCTGAGTGATGCCCGGACCTTGGCATAGGCACGGGTACCTCTTGCTTCCTTTCCCATTCTTGAAACTGAAGATGGAGAATGAATATGCATCCTTTCGAAATGATAATGTAAAATCAATGTGGAGGTGTGATTCCATTAATAGGTTAGTGATTAACTCAACTTTTTAGGAGCCCATTTGTTGCCCAGAGTGAAGCTGGCTGGAATGAAGCAGAATTAGAATGGCAAGCCTACCCTTCTAATTGAAACGCACGTAAAGTCCCTGGCCCTCAGACTTGCATCGGGATGATTGTTGCGATCAATATTTCAGTTTGCTTGGCCAGCAGCTTCCAGGGAATCAGAATGGATGATGGACCTAGGGAAGCACTGCCAAACAGAGCATTAAGTTAATTTCTGTTGGCCTGGCTTCTGGCTTGCCCAGTGAAGGCCCTGAGTAGACGGTTGCTGTGCTGGCGTGGACTTTATCTGGTATCACAAGAACTCGAGGTGGTCAGCTCCCTGGGGTTGGATTTTGGTAGCAATGACAACTCCCATTTGCTGAGATCCCACTATGTGCCCAGCTCAGTGCCTGGCATCATGTACACAGTGAATCCTCCTGAACCCCTAAGACGTCGGTAGCATGCCCGTGCTACAGTCAAGGAGCAGGCCACTAGCAGGTAGCGGAGTTAGGACAAGAGACCAGGACTGTTTACTTCCAAAGCCCAAGTTCTTTCCAGTCTCCCATGTGGCCCTGAAGGACACATCAGATGGTGGATTCTCCAAGGCTTAGAGCCTTCAGCTCAATGAGAACATGTGGGCTCAAGTCCGAAGCAGAGGACAGAGTTAGCGGTGTTCGAAGTGCTCATTCTTATATTAGAGGTGTGTCCCAGCTCTGAGACCTGGAGTGACTGGCTTTGGAGGCCACTTGGATTGTTCAGTGTGGACCGTGTGGGCTTGAGTGAGGAATGTAAGGCAGGTGTGCTTCCTGTTCTGGGTACCGAGTCGGCTGTGGGATAATTCAGTGATATACTACGAAAGCAGCCACCATCTATCTACTCAGTGTTCACTGTATGCCTGGGTCTGTAGGTGGATAGCCCCACTTTCCACAAGTCACTTTTAGGCATTTTCTCTTCATTTTGCAGGCGAAGAAGTTGAGACTGAAGCAGATGGAGTCTGTATTCAGTGTGAAGAGGTGGGAGTTGAATGGGAAAGGCTGTGTGGCAGCAGGGTGGCTGGTACCAGGTCCCTCCTGGGTACCTTGCCCAGAGTCACACTACTGCCAGGTGATAGAGCTGGAATCCATGCCCCGCAGCTTCACTAATTCCTGTCCCTCTGCCCCTCCAGAGCTGGTGTCTGCCAAATGTATGCAGCCCTGCCCCCCTCCCCCATCTTCTCTCTGTCCCCTGGGCTGAGCATTTTAAGGTCAGGGCTGCAACTTCTGCTGTACTCTCTGCCTTACACTGAGTGGTGCTGGATAGACATTTGTGTCGTGAGTGAGTGAGTGAATGAATGTGTGAATGAATGACACACATGGGAGTAGGGTAAGAGGGGCAGGCCCAGGGCAGCTGGACAGATGTGAAACATGATTTAAAGACAGGGTAGTAGGTCTGTAGCTGCTCCCTCTTTTCTTCGCCCCTCGCTTCTCTTCCTTCTGGTGTATTGGAGCCGCTCCCCGGCAGAGGGTTGCTGACTAGGACTGAAGGTACTGAGTGTGAGGAGCCTGCCTTGTGAGCTTCTTATGTGGAGTCAGCAGGAGGGAGGCAGCAGTTCCAGAGTGGAGTGGGTTACGCACAGAAGACAAAGTTTACTGAAGTCCTTCCAGGGGAAGAAGATCGATGCCAGGCTGAGCTGGCAGTTAACATCGTAACAGTAACAGGAGAGTTTCTGTGAGATTAGGTAATGATACATACTCAGCACTCAGACATTTAATTTGCATGGTGTCCTATATTCCAGAAAAGTTGCTTTCACATTCTTATTGATGTGCTCACATTTTTGGGGTAATTGTCCTTCTTTGACATGAATAACCCCCTGTTAACTCTCAGGTCCACATGCCTCTCATAGTCCAGGAGGCAGTGAGGAAAAGTCTTTAATTCAAAGCCCTATTCATCTTCCCTGCTCAGGTGAGTTGGGAGTTGGAAAGTCAGCTTGGCTGAGATAAGTGTGGCTGGCCTCCTGGGTGGTGGTTGTTGGCTTCTGGATGGGGCTGGCAGCAGTGGTGGGCAGGGGCAGAGGGATGCCTTTAAACTCTTCCACTGCCTTCTTCAGGTGTCCTTTTGGAAGGTGGTGTATTCCCAGGGCAGTGGCTACTGGTGGCGACTTCTTACATGGAAGCCAGAGAAACCCTTTGGATCACATGTACCCTGGGAGCTCTGGCTATGTTCTTTCTGCAGGCTTTGGTGGCAGCTTTCCCCTGAAGCATGAAATTATTAAGAGTATCCACAGTTTCGCACTTTAGGGCCCGAACAGGACCCAATGAACAATTTTGCTAGATTGAGCCTGGATGCCCAAGGTTGGAGTGGGTACTCTTCCCTGAGAGTTCAAGGTGCTTGCTGAATGTCCGGACAAATGAATCGAGATGGGCCTTGGAAAGGATGCTTGGCTGGTGTTGGGAAGCAAAGAGGAAGAGAGCCACGCCTGATGGGGCAGGAGAAGACATTTGAGCTGGCCCTGGGGGAGGGACAGTGGGGCTGTGAGAGAGGCGGTGCTGGCCGAGGGTCCTGGGGGCCAAGCACAGATGTTTGTTCATCAGGCGCAGGGGAGAGGGCTAAGGTAGAGAGTCATGGTAATGGCTTCGGGGGTGGGGGTGGGGGTCAGGGCTTTGTGAGGCATGTGGGTGAATCTAGAGTTTTTCCTGTAGGAAGCGGGAGCCATGGAAAGTTCGAGAACAGGTGGAATTGGAGGGAAAACCCCTGGGGAGGCCTCCCATGATGGTTCTGTGATATAATCTGGGCCCTTAGGATAGAGCAGATAGGGGTGGGGTTGTGTTAGCCCTGACTTTAGATAGTTATGCCTCTATTCCCCTCCTTTATTATAGACTCCCAAGGTTTAAGTATAAATGCAGTTATAATTTTAGGGCTTAAAAATGCCTACATTTATTGAAAACCCACTTGTACATATATTGAATTCCAATATTGCTCAACCCTGTGTGGTGGGTGTTAAGGGCTGAAGAGACCTGAGATGGGGAAAGATCCACAATTCAAGCCCCCCACACCCTCAGTGCCATTCCTTTTTCTTCCAGTCCCACCCCCTACCTCTCCCCACCCCCCTCCCCCAGTCTCTGAAGCCTAGGGTTGGGGGTGTATAAATATTAGGAATATTTACGTAGGCCTGCATGGGATTCAGTGACGCAGCTGAGAGCCACAAGCGTTTGGTGACTCATCAGACCTTTTCCAAACACTTGTGATATTTTGCTGCTCTGAAGGGAGGAAAGTAATTAGCAGTTAACGCTGGTAGATGACGCTGGAAGAATACGCAAACCTTCCCCGCTGGTCTTTTCTGTGCCTCGGGTGTTTTGTGTTTTTTTAAAGCTATGTGAATTGTTTTCTTTTTAATAATGTTTGTTTTCTTCTGATTATTAAAATAATGTGTGCTCATTGTAGAAAATACATAAATGCATTAAATAGGAAATAAAATGCATGAATTATTTTTCCATTATAGTCTTATTAAGAATGTTTTGCTTCTGCAAAGGAAATCTGGAGCAGTAGACTTATTTTATTTGAGGGGCCTGTTGAGATAAGTCAGATTGATGGTTTGCAGCCTATACTTTGGGGGCTTTAGGGTTCCGTGGAGATTTTGGGAGGGCTGCCTCTGGGGAGGGTGAGCTAGGGGCCTTGAGACAGGATTCCCCCCTACCCTACCCCCAGTATTTCTGCATTGTCTGTCGCATGACCTGGTTTCTTCACATGGCTGCCTTTGAGCAAATGGCTCCGTGGCTTATCAGGTTGGCGACTCAGTGATCCCGACCCAGCCTGTAATTTTATGAGGAGTCTGAGGACACTGGGAGATGTGCCTGGCCTAAGGTGACATGGTGGCTTGGGGCTAGTCTTTGTGCTTTCTGACTCTGCAGTCATTGCCTTTTGGAATATGAATCAGTTAGAAATATTAGCAGTTAAACTTGAATGTCATTGTTACAAGCTATGTCACCATGCAGAGACCCCCAGGAAGCTGATCAAGGGTCTCCAAAGGGTATGCTTTTGAAGGAAGGGGAGACCTTAGACCAACTGGTGCTTGAAAAGATGAAAAGTAAAAGCCCCATCATTGCTGTTAGGCACACAAAGGAGGAGAAATTGCTCTGGGTGATCCCTGGTTGTATGAATAATGAGAAGAAATTAAGTAAAGGCCGTGTTTCCTGACACTGATGTATAGAACATGGAGTAACTTTCTACAGGAAATTGGAACAGGAATCCCTTTAAATTGAATTTGAAGCTGTGAATAGTAAGCCTACATTGGCCCTGCGTGTCCTAATGCAAGTTAAGTAAGCAGTTTCCTGGGTAAGAGTTAAGTACTTTAGGGATACAGGTTAATGCCGAGGCCAACATGGTGCAAGTTAATAAATTGCCTCTCCGGTGTATTGTCTGTGAAGACGCAGAAGAGTAATTTGCTTCCCGCAGAGCTGTGCCAGAATTCTCATACTTATTTTATTAGATTTTTGGCCCAATACATTTGTTCCCTCTCATTGGTTTTGTTGATAATAATTACCCACCCCCCTTCCATCTCCCCATGGATCTCTCTCAATTTTAATTGTTTGCAGTAGCCTCAAAAGTTTACCATTTTAGAAAATAGGTGTTTTAAAATAAGAATACTCCAGGACAGAGCCCTTTTGAGTTTCCAGAGGGAGATAGCTAAAGCTCTATTTTTAAAGTGATCTTGGGGACTGCAGCCACTGAGATTAGGAAAAGCAAGAGCTGCTTCGATCAAACATGTAAGTGTCAATCCCTGGCCTCTGGGAACTCTCTGGGAACCCTTCTGGAGTTTGGTTATGCTCAAGGGCCTCCCAGGGAGGATGGAGGGCATAGAACACGAGCCTCCCATGCTGCTTCTGTTTGGCTCTTGACCCTGCGGCCCAGGGGAGGAAGGACATTTATAGTAGCAGCCACTACTCATTGAGGACCTGTGGGGTGCCAGACACCATGCCGGGGCCAGTTACACTAGCTCACAGACTAATAGATTAATTCATTAACAAGGTAATTATAAATTACAAACTGCTATTTATTGGGAAATAGAGAAGAATGCCAGTGGGTGGGGGAGAACCCCTGGAAGATGCCATGCCGGCAGAGATTGGGGACGTGAGAAGGACTCAGTGTGAAGCGGAGGGAACAAGCAAAGGACCAGCGTGTGCAGAGGCCGAGAACAGTTTGGAGTGGCAAGAAGCAGTGTGCAAGGCCAGGCTTGTCCTCAGACTTGTCCTAGGAGAAGGTGTTTTCTTTATAGTTGAATGTGTAAGGAGTTTCTCAGATTATAGCGTGTCGTCTTAATTCTGGACTGCAAAGTGTAAGACCTGTAAATAGGTCTGGGATACTTTGCCCACCACCTAATTTGAATCGTTTGCCCACCATGCCCACGGTCTTTGGTAAACCAATTAAAGGCAAGTCGGTTTGTGAGGGGCATGTTGCTTTGTGCTGGGCTTGAACCTTAGCTCTGTAACCTCCTGGTGCCCCAGCTTCCCCATCTGTAAAATAGAGAAATCGTACAGACGGCCTCAGATTTTCTCAGTTCGTAGTGCCCTTTGTGTCATAGTAACTCCCCCCCCCCCCCGCCATTTTCCAGGCCCAAACACTAAGCAGTGCTCTGGTCCCACTTAGTAAGGTCTTAGGGCCAGACAGTGAACATTTGGGTCCTGGCAACTTCACACCTGTTGGGCACACGCAGTTTCTCAGATGCTGGGGGCTGGTTGGGCACTGTCACCCTCCTTTCCTGTTCCACACTGATTTTCATGTGATACTTGTTCTTTATCACAGCAACTGCTGAAAACCCAGCTTTGCAAGGATATGATGTCATTCATTAAAAGACATGCAGAGCGATCTAATGTTGGAATGGTTAAGTACCTCAGCTAGTCGTCTGCATGGTATTAACAGATACTGCTGTGTTTTCTTTAAAAAGTTAAAGTGTCCCTTGGCATCCCTGTGAGTTTGCTGGGGTTCCCTTGGGTATCTTGGTGTACAATTTGGGAACTGTAGTGGTATTTACTTTGCGTGGTTTTGTGAAGGTTAAATGAAATGCTCAGAGCAGTGCCCGGTACTAGGTGCTTAGTAATCATTGCTGTTCCTCCACCTCGGAGGTTCCTTTTAGCTGGTAAGGAATGTATCCTGAGAGTGGGGAAGATACTGGTCTTTCTTTCTTTCTTTTTTTTTAAAAGATTTTATTTATTTATTTGGTAGAGAGAGAGAGAGGGAGGGAGCGCTAGCAGGAGCAGGGGGAGGGGCAGAGGCAGAGGGAGAGGGAGAAGCAGACTCCCTGGGCTTGATCCTGGGACCCTGAGATCATGACCTGAGCTGAAGGCAGATGTGTAACCAACTGAGCCACCTAGGTGCCCTTCATTTTTTTCTTCTTCTTCTAAGATTTTATTTTTTTTTAGGTAATCTCTATACCCAGTGTGGGTCTTGACCTCACAATCCCAAGACCAGGAGTTGCCCGTTTCTCTGACTGAGCCAGCCAGGCACCCCAGGAAGACACTGATCTTGAGGATGCCTAGGGAGAGGGTGTGGTATTGGAAAAATACAGTATTTTTAAAATCTGTTATAATAGGTGATTTTAAATATGCATGTAAGCCTAAGTTAAACGAAAATATAGGTGTTTGATTATTTCTTCAGTATCTCTACAAGTATATGTATTCAGGATGGTCTCTAGACTTTTTGTTTTGTTTTTAATCTTACCACTGGAAAAATAAGGGAGGTCCCCGTGGTTTGCCTTAGATTTGGGATATTAGCAAAGGGGAGAGTAGTTTGTGTTGAGGTTGGTGATTTAGGTAGGGGTCGGTTTGTGAGAGGTCTCTATGACATGCTAGGCCTTAGGATTTATTCAGAATGAAGTAGAAAAAGCCATTGACAGTTTTTTTTTTTTTTAAAGATTTTATTTATTTATTTAACAGAGAGAGACAGCCAGCGAGAGAGGTAACACAAGCAGGGGGAGTGGGAGAGGAAGAAGCAGGCTCATAGCGGAGGAGCCTGACGTGGGGCTCGATCCCGGAACGCTGGGATCACTCCCTGAGCCGAAGGCAGACGCTTAACCGCTGTGCCACCCAGGCGCCCCAAGCCATTGACAGTTTTAAATTTTAAAAAATGAATTAACTTTATTGAGAGGTAATTTACATGTAATAAAGGGCACCCATTTTCAGGGTACTGTTGGATGAGTTTTGACAAATCTCTGCACTTGTGCATACTCACAGCCCTGGCCCCATCAAGATGGAGGAGGACATTTCCACCACCCAGAAAGTTCCTCGCGACCTTTATCAGTCTATGTCTTCCTTCCAATCCCAGCCTCAGGCAAACACTGATCTGCTTTCTGTCACTATGGATTAATTTTGCTTGTTGTAGAATTTTATATAAAATAGAATTATACTACGTGTAATTTTCTGGATCTGGCTTCTCTCACTTGATGTAATGTTTGTGAGATTTATCCCCGTTGCTGTGTGCATCATCCCTCTTCATTGCTGAATAGTATTCCGTTGGGTGAAAAGACCATGCTTTGTTTATCCATTCTAGGGTTGATGGGCATTTGGTTTGTTTCCAGTTTGGAGATATTAGATATAGTACTTTAAAAAAAATCTTTATTTATTTGAAAGAGAGAGAGAGAGAGCGCGCCAGCACCAGCGAGTTACGGGAGGGGCAGAGGGAGAGAATCTTTAGTCAGACTCCCTGCTGAGTGCGGAGCCTGAGGCAGGGTCTGATCTCAATCCAAGAGATCATGACCTGAGCTGGAGCCTAGAGTTGGACGCTTAACTGACTGAACCTACCCAGGTGCCCCTAGAGATAGTACTTTTTTGTACTATCCACTTGTGTGGACCTTTGTTTTCGTTTCTCTTAGGTAAATATCTGAGAGTGGAACTGCTGAGTTGTGTGGTAAGTGTATATTCAACTTGGTAGGAAACCACCTGTTTTGAGCAGGGGTGTAACACTTCTTTATTTACATCTTTTAGAGGTTCCTTTGTCTCTGGATGGAGAGGGGCTGGACTGGAAGCAGGGAGAGCTGTGAATTGGCTGTTAGCAGTGTCAGGCGAGTGAGGCCAGTGGCTGGATGGGGATGACAGAGGGGCAGTGTCTGGCTCGGAGGGTTGGTTTGGGGACAGAATGGCAGAGGCTTGGTGATGGATTGCATGATGCTGGGAGTCATAGGTGACTCTAGGTGCTCCGGGCAGAACTGGGAAGACCCAGTTACTTCATTTCTCAGAGGCTCATTTCTGTCCTTCCCAGTGGCACTGGAAAGTAAACGTTAGTTTTGTTTCCTAAACAAGAAAAGGGGAAGAGATGCTTAGATGGGAGGCAGGCAGCTAAAGGTGTCTAAGTGGAGGTAGGAGTCACACTGGCTGCACACATGTGGCGCCTGCTGGGAGACAGTACTTGGGTCACTCACATTTCTGCACAGTCTTTTGAGCAAAGCCGTGAACAGTTCCTTTGGCCTATCTTTTCAAAGATGTTTATATAGACAGCAGAAGATTAGAGGTAGTGTCTGCATTTGGAGTGAATTTACTTGTAGTCCAGAAATAAAGACAGTGTTTCCCTCCAGGAGAGAGGTTGTGCAGGTTTACTGCAGCCCCTTATCCAAGACTGGGGGCTTCCTGATATCAGGGTTCTCCTCCTATAATGCATCCCACTCTGTGCAGATCACACCTGGCCTCCATCGAGTCACCCTGGGGGAATGGGGACTTGGAACCCGTGCTGCATTCTTACTCTGGCTACTACTGTTGTTACAAGTGATAAACTGTGTTTTGTCTCTGACCCTGGAGTCTCATGCCTTCTGCTGGTATGTGTAAAACTGTGACAGACTAACTTGTTAGTTGGCTAGCAGGGTAATCTCCAAGCCTACAGAGCTGTTTTTTGTTTGTTTTTAAAGAGATAGAGAGTGTGTGCTCGAGGGAAGGGTAGAGAGGGAATCTTAAGCAGGCTTCACGCCCAGCACCAGCATGAAGCCCAATGCGGGGCTCAATCTCATGACCCTGAGATTATGACCTGAGCTGAAATCAAGGGTCAGACACTCACCTGACTGAGCCACCGAGGTGCTCCAGAGCCTCTGCAGTTCCTGATGATGCCTTTGGGCTGCCTCAGCACAGCTGGCTGTGTCACCTCCTCTCCCTGCCCTGCTGCTGTTCTTTTGTCCCTCTCTCTCTCTGTAGACGCTGCTGCCCACATCTTTGTCGAGTACCTGTTAGTGGCAGGTTGAGGGTCAGGAGACAGTGTGAATAGGACACATAGGGTTTCAGTCCTCACAGAGCAAATGTTGTTCACTCTTTGCTGTTCTATCCATTGCTAAGTTGTGACTTATCTACTCCGTCCTCATGGCTACTTGGTCTCTCTCTGTGGGATGTATATCTTCATGGTTGTTGCAAGAGCAAGAGTCAGTTCTGGGGAAGGGGCTGGTACAGTTCCTGGTAAACAGTAGATACCTACATGATGACTGCTGTTGGCATTTATGTGATTGATTATTATAAAGTCTGATTGTCGTTCCTTGATGTAAACCCTTTGTTTTTGCCCCAGCCCATAGTATGGAATGTGGCCTGGAAGATACAGGATGCAAGCTAAACCCTGTTTCACCCTCTCCCTGGTCGAATACCTAGCCACCTTCCATGAGCCTGAACTCTTACCAGTTGGTCTGGTTGCTCTTCCCCAAACATGACACATCCCTCTATGCCTTTGTCTTTTCTTTCCTTCTCTTTCAGTCAAAGTCTTATTTACCCCTTAGGACTCAGTTCCAGGATCGCCTTCTCTCTGTACCTTCCTTGAGGTTGCTTTTTTCCCTTATTCCAGGCTGGCATAAACTGCAGCACGGTGCACCTGACCTGCCTTTGTACTAACTGGGAGGGGACTGCGGGGCCATGTGACCCTAGGGAGCAGCACAGTGATGTCACAGACTGTGTGGGATACTCTGATCTAGCAGGCATTTGGGACTTACGTGTATGACTTAGTACCTTGGCAGCCATGAGCTGCTTGATGTGAACTGAAGGGAAAATGCCATGATACCCATCCTAGGGAGAGTCACCCTCACCAGCCCTGGTCCAGAGGACCCATGCTGGCCCAGTGGTAAGATCTGGGCCAAGACTTAGAAATCAAATTATTCCTAAAAGCCTGTGACTTGGCAGCATCATTTAACCTTGGAGGAAAGAGTCTGGCAGGACAGTCCAGCTATACCAGACCAGGGGGTAAGCCTTGGTGAGCCAAACCTGAATCCTGCCCCTGACCCTCTTCTCTGTGGGCCTAGGGAAACAGGCTACTTCGCACCAGGGCTGCTCTACTGGTGGGTTTCATGGCCGATTCTTCTGCTCACAGCCTCGCCATCTGTTACCTATGGGTGTTTCCTGTGCCAGACCAGCACTGACACCAGCTAAGGGAGGAAGCAGCCATACCTCGAGGAGCTCTTAGGCAGAACACTTAGCACATGCCAGTGCTTTCCATACTTCAGTCTTCCAATCACCCAGTGAGGTCGGGAGGGAGTACCTCAGGCCTGCAGAGCTAGAGGTGGAGCAAGGTTTGGGGCCAGGCTCTTTCCCACGACTTGGGTAACCTCCCCTGGAAGGACCGGAACAGCCAGGCTATTGCTCCAGCCATCCGCTCCCTGCTCTGATGCTGCTGTGAGCCATTTTTCCCCTGCGGGGGGAGAGGAAGAGCTGCCTGAGTGTTACCTCCTCTTGCAGATAGGGGTGCTAGAGACCGAGTCTTTTCCTGGTCGACTGTGCCCGTGAGGCATGGAGAGGGTGAGACAGGAGCATGTCTCTTCTACCTTGATGCTGTGTGATGTGTCTGCGTGACAGACACAGAGCCATGATCCCATTTTCTGCCCGACTTCTCTCTGGTTGCGTTGACCCTGAGCTGTTCCTGGCCACTGCTGTCCACCTTCCTTCACCTCCGTAACGGATGGGCTTATTGTTGTGACCGGTTCTGCCCACACTAGCCCGTATGCTTAGGCTCTGTGCGTGTTCTTTTAGATTGGCGTGAAGGTCATTATTGATGTCCTTACGACCTGCTTTCTCGCTGTCCATGATTTCATGCATTGTACACACAGGGACCCCCCACTGAATTTCTGAATTCCATGCATGTATGAAATGGAAACATTTGAACCCTGCTTGTGGTGTTCTCAGCCAGGAGGGTAAAGGGCAGGTTCTGTGGGTTTACCGGACAGCCCTGGGGTTGACCTTCAGGCCACAATTAGTGGGTGGAAGTTCCCTCCCCATCAGATGGGCCTGTGAGGGTGGGGCAGGGATGGGGGGGGTCCTCACACCCCCAACTCACCCTATTGCCTCTGCTCTATTTTCTTGGGGCTCTGGCCTTCAAATGCCACGCTGTAAGAAAATTCTGTTTCCCTTCTCCGTGGGGGCCTTCTCTCTGTGGCTTCCCGGGCTCGTCTTCTTCCCACCTGCCTCTCACTTCCTTCCCCTGCTGTCTGCCCTATAATGTGATCGCCTTCTCAGGGAGTCTTCAAATGAACAGTTTTTAGAATTGTTGAAAGCTCTGTTGGAAAACAGAAAAGGCTATTTCATGGGAAGATGATGACCTTATTAACTATAATTAGGCAATTCACAGAGGTTTCCAATATAGTCCAGCATCTTGCCTTGTTGAAATGGGGGGAAAATTCTGTGGTAATGTCTTTGGGGGATGTAATAGTCTTTAACACATTACCAGTTTAATTTCTTCTAGAAGGTTTGGCAGCCTGGCGTTTTCATTTAGAAAGCCGAGGTATAGTTTTACAGTCATCCACATTAATATAATAATTACAATTTTGAGCAAGTAATTTCAGACACTGACATCGAGAGTTGTTTTTATAGCTGGAGGACGATCTCGGGTAAGGAGGTGGAACCTCACATCTAATCTCCCACGAATGGCGTGACATTGCAAACACAGGCAGTTCACGTCCCCAAGCTAGGCTTTGTATTTTGGGGCAGGCATGTAAATGAGCAGAAATTCTTCCTGTGTTAAATCCTCCGAGAACAGGCATATTCGAACTTAATGGGGAATTTTCTTCTCTGAAGAGTTTTGCACACACCAGTCCATGCTCTGAGATTTCTCCTGGCTCCTCCTGTCAGGTGTCTCACACACTGGGGCTGTGCGAGAAGGCAGCTGGGAGTGGACAGCTCACCTAGCTGTGTTGCCTGGACCTTTGAGGGCACCTGGAGGCCTGGAAGCTGCCGCCTCCTGGGCAAGCAGACCCTTCCTGCCTCCATGGTTCCAACCTGCATGTGACGTCAGGCCCCTTCCTTCTCCACCTCCATTTGCTGGTTCGGGCATCCCAGCCCACAGCAAATAACTTGGGTTTGGTGTTTTACCATTCCCTCGTGAACATATTTTTTTTTACAGTTCTCTAAGCATTATTCGCGTATCATTTTGGATCCTGTTTTTGAAACTTAATCACTATCCCTATTTTTACAGCCTTCAAAATAGTCATCTTCTTTCATGTGGTTGTACCACAGTTTACTAAATTGCATCCCTATTGCTGAACATTGAGGTTTGTTCCAGCAGGTTTTTTATTGTTGTTTTATAGGCAAGACTTCAGTGATCATCTTTATGTACATAATATTTAGCTTCTATGTAGTTATTTTCTTAGGCTTGATTCCTAGGGCCACAATTACTAGCCAAGACTAAGGACAACTTTTTTTTTTTTTTAAATACAATTTTTCTTATTATGGTAATACTATTTAGAAAATAGAAAAAGGTAGAGAAGGGAAAATCAAGATGGCCAGATTCCCATCATGTCATGTTCATCACCGTGTCAGCTAGGAATGTGCTAGGCTGCAAATAACAGGGGACCCACTGAGCACTGCTTAACAAGGTGGAGGCTTACTGTCTCCAGGACTGGTTCCTGGGTGAAGCCATGTCAGGAGAGACCCTAGCTGTTTTCCTCCCTCTGCCCTCCTGTCCCTGGCCGTGTCATGTTGGCCCCCTTCCTCTTCCTTCTCTTCATCTCTCCCCCCGGGCATCTTTACTCCACCTTTCCACTGCCTCTCTCACCTCTTCCACTGGGTGAACCTTTTTATTTCTGCCTGCTTTTGGTCCTCAGACAGCGTCTCATGCATTTGGGGCCATTACAGTGAGATATTTACTTCTTTTTTCTGCCTGTCCTGCATTTGCAACTGCCTGTTTGTGACATACCGTTCGGCCAAGGCTGAAATTTCAGCAGTGCTAAGGCAGAGAAGAGAAGCGTGCACCCCAGGACTAGGAAGGAGCTCATCTTTCTTTCTAATGGAATTGTCGTCTTTTATCCTTTGTTTCTAGTCCTGCCAAGTCCCTTGGGTTAGAAAATATCCTTTGCTCTCTGCTTGGTTCTCTTTTACCAGGGGAGGGAACAGAATCTCCCTGGGGCCTGTCAGTTCCTTTGATTAGTCTTGCAAGGGGAAGTCTGTCAAGCACCCACTAGGTGTAGGGGGACTGTGAGTGCCGGCATTGCCTTCAGGGAGCTCCCAGAAGAGTGGGGGAGACAGGCAGAAACACCATTACTGTTAGTCACATAAACCAAGCCAAGCAGACATAGAAACGAGTGATTTGTGACTTACCCTAATCCTACAGAAAATAAAAGGTAATAAAAGACTCCCATGGACCCACCACCAGATTTAACAGTCACTAATATTCTGCCATATTTGTGTTAGGTCTCTCTGTTTTGTGAGGGGTAAAATATTGCACATACAGCTAAAGCCCTGCCTCCCTCCCTTCCCAGCAATGGCTACTCTGCTGAGGTTGGGGGGTATGTGCTTTTGAACACTGACTACTGTGTTTAACCATAAACAGTATGTAATACTAGCTTTGTATTTTAAAGATTTATAGAAATGTTATCACACTTAATATTCTTTTGTAATTTGTAAAACATGAAACATTTTTGCGGATTTTACACACACACACACACACACACACACGCGCACATCTGTCTGGAACATTCATTTGTAGCAGCTGTACAGTATTCCACTGTGTGGATAAACTAGCGTTTATTCATTCCCCCCACTGGTTGAGGTTAAATTGTTCTTACTTTTTGGTCTCTTGGAAACAATATGGCAGTGAACATGTGTTCCAGTTATCTACTTCCATATAATAAAGCCTCTCTGAACTTAGTAACTTCAAACAGTAATGTGTGTGGTTTTTTTTTATGAACCTGCAGTTTGGGCTGGGTTTAGTAAGAAGAGCTCATCTACGTTCTACTTGGTGTCATGTGCAGTGGCTCGAGGGCTGTAGCCTGTTCACTGCCATAGCTGAGGTTGCTTTTGTGTGTCAGCTGGGTCCCTAGCTGTGCTGTTGGCTGCAGCACCGCGTGTGGCCTCTCCATGTGACCTGGTCTTCCTCACAGGGCAGCAAGAGAGTCAGGCCAACACTGGATTGTCTCTATGATTTAGCCTCCTGTTTGCCTCATGCTGTCACTAAAAGCAAGTCTCTAAGGCTTGCTCCCATTTAGGGGAAGGGGAATTGGGACCCGCTTGTAATGAATGGGCGTCACAGAGGGTGCACAGCTGTTTTAAAACCAATACCCTTAGATGTGCCTCCTTGTACACACCTGTGGGAGGTTCTCAGACCCCTCCAGGTGTGTCCAGGTGGCATGTGGCCAGGTTGCTGTTCTGCGTGTTTGTTCCACTGACGCCCCACAGTACTTGAGAGTTCCATTTCTTCACACCCTCTCCTACAGTTGCTGTTACGGATTTTGATTTTTGCCCCTCTGGTGGGTGTGAAATAGGATTTTGTTTTAATTTGCCTGCCCACTGGTGAGGCTGAGCCCTGCACCGCCCTCCTGGGATGGTGTTGGATTCCCTTTCCCAGCTGGTTGCCCTTAAGAAGACAGAAACGTCAAAGTGCTGTTTTTTGGCTTATGATGTCGATTTTTCAAGAGAGAAGTGGTGAGTATCCCACAGAGTTTATTGCAAACTATTATGAAGACCTTGGAGCTGCTATTGGTATGACTCACTTATGAAAAAAATATGATTTCAGTAACTGCAGGCTGTATCTGTAATGTGATGGATTTTCATTTAATCTCTCACCTCTCTGTAATTTGCCCAATTTAAAAATGCCCCGAAGCTTGCTTTCTCCTTGTCTGGGAGTCCTGTTCTTGCTATGTGTTATCACAATAATAGTAATAAGAAATGGTGCCAATATGTGTCTCTCTTCGAGTTCTTGCTGTCTCCTTGGTCATTTAATTACTTCTGGTACTGATTTCTCCTACTCTGGTCTTCTGCTAGAAAAGTCTTTGTGGGAAGCTTCCGGGGAGAATGCCACCCCGAACTGACTTACTGTCAGGGGTCGGCAGGCTCTGGATTAAGAAGCTCACCTGGACCCATGAGCTGCATTGGGGTCCCCTCTGGTTCTCAGGCACCCCATTGCTCAGTCACATCTTGTTTAGTGACATCATGAGGTCACAGAGGGCAGTCCATCACCTTTAGGTCTGGCAACAAAGCCTTGTACCTGGGAGCATTCAGGAAATATGCACTGAACCAAATAATTAAGAATGCTTAGTTATAATGATTAGTCTGACCTACTGTCTCTTAAAGACATCTGGAAAAAGGCCATGTCTGACCAAGAGTTTTACAATGAATTCCTAAGCTTTCCTTGAAAAGTGAACTTTTGGCTACTTTTAAATTTAATCAGGTTCTGTCTGAACACTCTGTGCGTGGCTTGCTAGAGAACATTATCTTCTCTGCCGCTCTACGAAGGGGTGCTCGGCTTCTTATCAGTGTTTAGAACCAGAGCCTCTGCTGCGGAAATGAAGCCTCGTCTGTGTGCCGAGAGTCAGCTCAGACCTTCTCTAGACGTTCTGAAAGCAGCCTCTGCATTCAAACCAGGGCCCTGGTGAACCAAGTGCGCTGGCCAAATCTTCTAGATTGGGTGGGTGCAGTATGTCCTCCCAGTGTCACTGGTGCCTCACAGTGGGGCCATAGGTCACTCCAGGAAGTTCAGGGATATCATTCGCCCAGGCCAGGCTCATGGCTGGTTCTGGGGAGGCTGGTGACTGGTGTTGCATCACAGAACAGGGGGGACAACCGGTGCTACCACTGCCTGTCTCACCGGGCTCTCCCTGTACCAACCAGAGTGTGTATAAATGAGGAATTTGTTATCTCTTGTTCTCAGGGAGGAAGGCTTTGGGGTGTGTTTGTTTCCTCTTTCATGGAAAGCTGCTGGGTCGGCCCCGGCTAGTTGGGCAATGCCTCCTAGGCTGGTGGAGTGGGTGCCCCTGAGCCCAGGCACTGTCAGGACCATACCACGTACAGGGAGTCAAGTTTCAGAGCCTGTGGAGTTTTCACACCACATTCTAGGTGCCAGCAAAAGTCTAACGGGGGCAGGGCATTAGCTCCATTTCTCTGACAAGGTTGTTCACGGCCTAACTGTGAACTGTGTAAACAAACACTAGTGCCTGCTGTCCTAGTCAAACCTCAGACCTCATTTGCATGTTGAGAGTTTGCAGGACATACTCTTTGCTGTTCGGGACCTACCCACTGACCCTAGGGCTTTTTGGTCTGGTGACCCAGATGTGACCCTGCCTGTGCTTAGCCAAGGGGCCCCAACCTCCTCTGGGGTCTTGAAGGTGAGGACTCTTCCAGCTGCTTGGTGTCTGGGCTGGAGCATCCTGGGCCTCGGGAGCCAGAGCTTGGCTTCTGGGATCAGTCTTTCCTGGTCAGGGTCTTGGTTTCCTTGTCAGTGAGATTCAGGAGTTGGGCTGATCTCAGGGCCCCTTCCGGCAGCAGCTGCCACCCTCACCAGCTAGGGAGCACCTGCTGGGGACCAGACTCTGTTGGGTGTCTCACGGTCATGCAGAGCAGGAGTTTAATCATTCTGTTGCACTGATAGGGAAACTAAGGCCTGACAAGCTGATACTTTTCCTTGCACACATGCTCCTTCTGCCTGCCCCTCATGGTGAATGATCCCATGCCTGCTTGGTGACTCCCTCCTGCCCCCCACCCCCGCCTGCTGTCATCTTGTCGGTTGTATAGCCTGTGGCTTCCCTCTGAAGTGCATCTTGGGTCTATCTCCTTCAGTCTTCATTGATACCTCCTTGGTCCATGCCACCACCCTTTTGTACAGCAGTCTGAGAAATGTTCTTCCTTGCCTCCCCGTATCCCCCTAGACAACCCGAATCAGCGTGTCCCTCACTAGCCTCACAGCCTGCAGGGCTCAGGATCAAGCCTGCCCTCCTCGATGTGATGCTTGCCTGTTCTCTAGCCTGCTGCCCTCAGTGTGCACATCCAGGGGCCCCCATGGGCCTGAGCTGTGACAGGACAGAGCTGTCACTCATGCTGACCAGTGCCCAGCGTGGGGGAGGCATGTAGCAGATAATAGGGAGTAGCTGTTGGGTGAATATACAAATGTTGCCGTAGGGTGTACAGATGAAAATGAGGAAGATGGTGGTTTGGACTCCCATCTGTTAGATTCTAAAACCTCTACTCTTTCTGACCCCTCCCACTGATTACTGAATTCTTGACAGGGAGAGATACCCAGGCCAAAGCCTGACCTGTGTATTTCACAGTAAGTGTCCCTGGCAGCCTGGCTGGCCCGTGCACGAAACCCATTAGGCAGTGCTATTGTATGTCGCTGACGGTGGGAAGGGCCCATGTCAACACTTGCTCGGCAGGCCGTTATGAAGGCCTTGTCAAGTTTTTGTTTTGAAGAACTTCTCAGAAATGACAGGCTTCATTTCAGGGGTCTTAGTTAATCTAACAGTGTTTCTTGGCTGAAACGTGTGGACTGTTTACCAAAGCTCTTGCATGTAATGATCTGGGGGCAGAATTAAAATGATTTCAGCTTCGATTCAGGCGAGTGTATGTAGCCAGAGAAGTCATCTGAGGGGAGGAGCCCTCAACATGAACCAAGGGACATCCAAGTGGGGTCAGGGTTAGACCCGGAGCTTTCCAGGGGCTCTGTGCTGACATTTCTGCCATGAGCTGGATTTGCATAAGCACAAAACAAGTGTACGGTTATTCTTGGCACGGTGTTATCGTGTATATGCATTCCGCAGCTTCGCATGGGGCAGTTTAAAGAATTAATAGATATGTCCTTTATTTCTCTCTCTATGAGCCAATGCTTGGAATTAATTTTTTCTGGCCCACTAACTCTTGTGGTTAAAAGTACAAATTAAGCTTTCCGGGAGAATCCATCACAAAATTATTGAAAAGTCAGTGTGGAGAAGATAATGGGCTTTATATTGGGTTATGTCTATAGGGTTATTGTTTTCTGCAATTACGCTATTCTTTGTTTTTCTTCTTTTGTGCTTTGGGAAATCAACCCGAGAATGGGCTTCCAACTCGGAAGAGTTATTGGCTATTTTTCCCAAATGGGATTGCCCTTCCAGAGAACAGTGGGCATCTATTTGACAACAAGTTATAAATTTGTGCTCCAAGTTCTCTGAAGAAAGCATGAATCTTAGACAATGGCGCTGTGGCACTATATTTCAGGCGGGCGTGTAGAGCTGTCAGAAGTCCATAAAGTCCTCAGGCGCCAGCTTGTACCCAGCCCGCATTTGTCAAGTGTTCTGCATGTACTTTGTGCAGGATTAGAAGGTGGATTACAGCAAGTTCTCCATCGCTTTTCACTCTGCTACTTCCCAGTGCCCCAGAGCCTGTCGTAGTGTGTTGTCTGTTGGAGCCCCAGCCCCCTGGAATGAGTGCCCTCCCCACGCTGTCTCATAGCATCTTTCCCATTGAAGGGGAAGAGCCCCCACGCCCCATTTGCCAGGACCTGCTGGGTGCCAGGTGTCGTGCCAGGTGGTAGAGCACATAGAACGAAAAATGGGCCCCTGCCCCAGAGATGCTGCCTGGTGTGGCTGCTGCCCAGTCTTCCCTGCTGTCTGCTTCCCAGACCCTGGGAGACCCTGCCGGCTGTGCCCATTGCTGGCTGTGCTTGTTGCCGGCTGTGCCCAATGCCAGCTGTGCTTGTTCCTCTTGCAGCAGCTACTGAAGTTGTAGGCAGAGGGTCTTAAACACCAGTTGAGCACCCAGTGTTTTGCCTAAAACCCTCCAAAGGTTCCCCTCTGTCTCCAGAATGGAGCCCAGATCCCTCAGTGTGCCTCTGAGGCCTTCTGAGGGCCTCCTCTTCACCTCTTGTGCTTCATCTGAGTAATTCCTCCTTCTCCTTTTCCCAGGAAGCCCCCGCCCCAACCCCCCAGGCTGGGTCAGGTGCCCCCTCCCACTGGCCCCTAATCTCCCTCACAGCACTTTCTGTCACCTTGCAGACTGCGTCCCATTTGTAAACCGTGGTGCAGGGATGCACGGCTGTATTTACTGTTGTATCCCCAGCATGATCACAGTGAGTGACACTCAGTAGGTGCTTTGTAAACATTTGTGGAGTGACACACAGTGCCCTGGAGGAAGGAGCTGTCTCTGTGGGGCCGCCCTCCCACTGCGGCGCAGGTGACGGCCTTGGCAGCTGTCACCGTGTTAATGGAGGTTGCTGAGGCACAGGCTGCAAGTGGCATGTGGTGCGGGATGTGCGCTGGGGCCCTAGTCATCACTTTCTTTATTAAACTGGTCCTATCACTTGACATCCTTCACCACTGAGGGAAAAATAGCCTGTTTCAATGTACAAATTCAGGGGTATCTGGGCTGCTGCCGCCTGTGGGAAAAATGACTTCTGGCCAGAGCACTGGGCTGGCAGGGCTGGCCAGCAGGCCCATACTAATGGGCTTCCTTCACCACCCACACCCTGTTGTAGGGACAGGGACCCTGAGGTTGGAGAGGAGGGGTGGGGCTGCAGTGATGGCCTCCTGACCTCTAGTCTTGATTCCTTCCTCATCCCTGCTGTTGCTCCAGGCGGGGAGAAGGAGGGCCAAGCAGTGGGGAGGCCCGGGGGGTTGGGGTGGGTTACCTTGCAGGATGACCAGCTGGCGCTTGTGGTGACTTTGCTGTTCCCTCATGCTGGTGCTCCTTCACCTCGAGGTGGAGACCACTCTCTTTCCTTTCTCAGGGAAGCCTGGTTCCCTGGGGAGTGCTCACTGAGGCCACTTTTCCCTTCCAAGGGAACATCTGTCGTGCTCTGACCAAAGCATAGCTGCTGGTGCATGAGAATGTGGTGTCCAGAACTCTGAGTGCGTGCAGTGCCCGAGATGAGACTTGCGGCTGTGCGGTGGCCATCTCGGGTCCTCAGACACGGGCTAGGTGCAGGTGCCCTCCACCTCCAGGCAGCAAGGGTGCCCTGGGAGGCGGGTGGCCCCATAGAGGCAGGAAGGCCTGAGCTCAGGTGCCTTCCCCACCGCTCCGTGTGTGTGTGTGTGTGTGTGTGTGTGTGTGTGTGTGTGTGTGTGGTAAGGTGGGTCAGCATGGTGGCCAGGGTCAGGTGGCCTGGGCACTGGGCCTGGATCTGCCACTCACTAGCCTTTGTGGGCCACCATCGCAGCCTCTCTGGGCCTCAGTTCCTGTCTGTGGATGGGGTAGCCCTGAGCTGGTCACTTGGGGGCACTGACAGTGGGTATGGCCTGTTAAGCCTCATCAGGAGAGCAGGCCCTTCCTTCTTGCTTTTCCCTCTGAGATGCCCTACCTGGAGTTGCCCCTGTGAGGAGCCATCTCACTTCTTTAATCAAATGGATATGTATATATTTTTTTTATCTAATACCTCTTTCAAAAGTACAGTACCTTAGTTTTTATTCCACTTTGAATGTAACTTTAATTTAGTTGCACATTCATTTTTAAAATCTCATATGTATTAATTTCATATTGGTTTGTTTTTCTTCTTACCTTTCACGAAGCAATATTACTGAGCTTTCTCCGGCGTCTCTGGCACTGGAGTCATCGTGGTCCCCCGGGCACTGTGAGTCATCTAATGTAGTTTTCCAGAGCGTGTCAGCTTCACTTCCGTCTCAGTCATTTCAGACCCGCACTTCCTGAGTCAGTGTGTGGTGTGTCCACTGGAGACTTTGTACCTAGTGCGGGTGTTCATTTGTAAAACTTTGGAACATTTTGTTTTTCCATTTGTGTTTTCTTCCCCCGGCTTTGATCTATGGCTGCGGGACAGGACCCATCCCCACCGTCTGCCCTCAGCTGTCTGCTCTATCAAAGGAGGTCCACCCCCCTTCTAGAACTCTGACCCTCAGCTTGTCACCGGCAGCTCTTCTCCATGGGGACAGGGGGAGCTTTGGAGGCAGGACAGCACGGCAAGGGCCAGCTTGCCATGAGGAGAGGGGGCATGTCATGCGCTCCCCACTTCGGCTTGACGGGAGTCTTACCTTTCAGCAGCTGAGTGGGACCTGGAGTGGAGGGGAAGAGAAGGGGAGCCATCCCCTCTGGTCTAGGGGCTCAAATGGTTCAGGATATATGTCTCTCCCTCTTACAGGAGAATTCACTGTCTATCTGTCAAGATGCCTTTTATAAACAAGATCCCAGTGGCTTGGGGGAGGCCAGCGCCGTCCTATACATTTAGCTTTTGAGAGCCCCAGAAAATCAAGGATTCAGTCCAGTACTATATATGAAATGCCGTGTCTCAGTCCGCCTGGGCTGCCATAACAAAACACCACAGACTGTGTGGCTTACATAACAGAAATTTATTTTCTCGCGGTTCTGGAGACTTGAATTCCAAGATCAAGGTGCCAGCAGGTGGCTGGAGCCTGGTGAGGTGTTTCCCCTTATGGAGCAGATGGCTCCCTTCCCACTGTATCTTCACATGGGCTTTTCTCCTATGTGGAGAGGGGGAGTAAGCAAGCTCTCTGGGGTCTCTTACTGAGGACACTAATATCAGATCAGGGCCCCACCCTTATGACATCATGTAACTTCACTTTCGTAGAGGTCCCATCTGAATACAGCTGTGGGTTAAGCTTTCAATATATGAATTTTGGGGGCGGGGGATACAGTTCAGTCCATAACACATGTAGTACCTCGCTTGAACATGGTGGGTGCTCCTCAGTGACTGTTCATTGCATTTGAATCTGAAAGATTTTAGGGTACAGGAAGAGGAAATGGAATTGGCCGCAGAGGTCTGGCCAGATCCTAAAGACCAGGAGTCCCCAGGGAGTGGTGTGTATTCTCAGGAAGACAAGTCCTGAGGTCAGCCTGCTGGCTCTGGTCGGTACAGGTGGCAGGCTGGAAATGAGGTCCACCTTTGGTTTCCAATCTGAGCTTCTCCATCTCCCCAGCCCCTGGTCTCTGACCTCCCAACCCTCTCGGGGGAAACGGAGGAATTGTAACATTTGGATAAGGTGAGGAGAAGGTACTAATGGAGTCGTATACTGTGGAGCCCGAGTTCTTAATCTGTTAATAATAATACTTGATTTTTGAGTAATTAGCTCCAGGAAAGCAGGGAATTTGACTATTTTACCGCCAGCATGGCACTAAGTAGGTGTTCTCTAAATGTGTGTTGACTTAATTAAAGGAATGGAGGGTCCCAGTGGTGGGCAAAACGATTTCCCACGCTGGCAACCTTGCAGCTTAGGACAGGCAGATCTGCTGTTCCCATTGGCATGTGAGGACACTGAGGCACGAAAGGGACTTGTGGTTTGTTCCAGGTGACCCAGCGAGGGAGCTTGTGCCCTGCTGGGCTTGGGGAGGGATGTAGGGGGAGCCTCGGGAGGATCGGGCTGGGTGGACCTTATGGGTGGGGCTTACTCCTCATCCCCTGCACCTGGCGCCTGTGTCTTTCTGGCTAGCGGGGAGGGGCCCTGGAGGTGCCCACTCCAGAGGCGCCCTCCAGCCTCAGCCTGCTTGGACAAACTGCTGGGGAAAGCCTTCTTTCTGGCCCGTCTAGGGTCTGCAGGTAGCAAGGATGTCCTAAGTGAGTGAGTCAATGGAAGGAGACATTAACCACACTTACAGGTTTAAATCAATGCTCTTTCGGCTCAGCTAGTTAACCTGTCACTCTCTGTGGCCCCTGACATTCATTCTTAGGTGTATTCTTATTTTATTAGTGTGGCTAATTAATGCATGACATTAAAATATTGACATGAATTGATTTGGTTATCTGTATCCTTGGAGCTTCAGTTAATAAGACAACTTTTGATAAGACTAGTGGTTTTAGAACATTTGGAGTTAATTATATTTTCTAAAGGATTTTTCTAGAATTGCATAACTGCCTGGCAAGCTACTTCAATTCCCTGGTTAACTGGAAGAAATTGGTTTTTCATTTGGTTTTGCTTAATACAAATTAAAAGTAATATACATTTGATAAAAGGAGTTAAAGGATTATTTATTAAAGTCTCCCTCTTTATATATTGGGAAAAAAAATCCATAAGCGCTGAGTAATTCTGAGGGCGGTGTGCACAGAATCTAACAGTTGGAGAGCTATTTGACCTGAAGAAACAGGCATGCATTTCTGTTTAAACTTCCGCTGTGACTGTCCCTCAAGGATGAGTGCTATTCTTGTGCGCGTGACTTCTGTGCAGTAGACATGTTACTCTTGCGCATCTCAATTCAGCACCAGCCGGTGGTGAATTAGGACAGTGGTTGAGAGCGGAGAGCTGGGAAGAATTCAGGGGTTTATTCTCATCTTGATTAGGTTAGGAGCTAAGAAGTCTGCCAAAGATAGCAGTTGGAAAATAAAGAAGTATGGGGCGCCTGGGTGGCGCAGTCGTTAAGCGTCTGCCTTCGGCTCAGGGCGTGATCCCAGCGTTCTGGGATCGAGCCCCACATCAGGCTCCTCCACTAGGAGCCTGCTTCTTCCTCTCCCACTCCCCCTGCTTGTGTTCCCTCTCTCGCTGGCTGTCTCTGTCAAATAAATAAATAAAATCTTTAAAAAAAAATAAAGAAGTAAAAAAAAAGGGAACTATTTTGTAGAAACACTAACTGTAAAGAAGATGTAATTAAGTCAGTAGTTGTTACCCCACTTGCAAGACTCAATTCCTCTCAGTTACTAGCTGTTTTTAGAAAGCTTACCGTCAGAATGCCAAAACTCTCCCAAAATTTTAGACTGCCATAATGGACCTTACAAATAATTCTATCAAATTTACCAGCCTACAAAAAAACAGAAGCAGAGACAGAAACCTTATAAAAACTCACCAAAAAAAGAAAACTTCTCTCTTTTCTTCTTTTTAAAAACAATTTTTGGGTACCTGGGTGGCTCAGTCAGTTTAGCGTCTGCCTTCGGTTTAGGTCATGATCCCACAGTCCCGGGATTGAGCCCCTTGTTGCATCGGGCTCCCTGCTCAGTGGGGAGTCTGCTTCTCCCTCTGCCTCTTACCCTGCTCTCGTGCTCTTTCTCACTCTCTCAAATAAATACATAAAATCTTAAAAAAATAAAAATAAGTAAAAAATAAAATTGTTAAAAAAAATTTTTTTTGACATAATCTCGGACTTACAGAAGAGTTGTGAGAATAGTAGAAAGAATTCCCAGAAAACCTTTACCCAGATTCCCCAAGTGTTAATATTATTTTGTCTTTTCTCTCCGTATATAAAGATGTATAGAGTTATGGATGTGTAGGTATATAGATAAATGCATATTCATATATACATATTTTTTTTCCTGAACCATTTAAGAGTAAGTTGCAGACTAATGGCCCTTTACCCCAAATACTTCAGTGTGTATTTTCTAAAAACAAGGAATTGTCTGACATAACCACAGTGCAGTGATCAAAATCAGGAAAACAACGCTGAAACAACATCATTGTCTAATCTACCGTATGTACCTTACTGAGATTTTTTCAACAGTGTCATAGTAATGGCCTTTATAGCAAAAGAAAATTCAAGATCATGCATTACCATTATTGTCCTGTCTTTAGTTTAGAAAAGTTAAATATGACATTCACATATTTGAAGAGTGCAAGCCAGTAATTTTGTAAACTATCTTTCATTTTGGGTTTGTCTGGTGCTTCCTCGTGATTAGATTCAGATTATGGACTTCCTGGCAGGAATGTCCCCAGGGGTGATGTTGTGTCTTCTTGGTGCATCATATCAGGAGGCACATGCTGTCAATTGGCCCAATTGCTGGAGATGTTAATTTTGATCATTTTGTTAGGATGACATCTGCCAGGTTTCTCCAGTATAGTTACTGTTTTACTTTTTGTAATTAAGAAGTATCATGTGGGGAGACACTACCTAAATAACCTGCTTTTCCTCAAACTTTTATCCAGTATTTGTAGCTTTCATTGATGATTCCTACCTGTATCAGTTTCTATGATGATAGTGGACAAATGGTGATTTTTAATTCTACAATTTCTTCTTCTTATAAAAAGGAGTCATTTCCTATACACCCCCCCAGTCTGTTTATTTATTTTGTATCACTGTGGATTCATTGATTCTTACTTTAATAAATTCTAATCTGATTTTATAATCCGACCAATAGAAGCTCTTTCAAGCTGGCTTCTGAGTCTACTTGAGATGTCTCCATCATTCTTTGAACAAGTTCTTACTTTTTACACAGCAAGATGTTCCAATTTCATCTTGTTCTGTTTCTGCCCCATCTCCAAAGAGCTCCAAGGAGCTCTGTTCCTTTTAGTAAGAGAAAGGCATTTAGAAACCAAGATTTGGGTGTTAGGTGTGCTCACTGCTACTGGGATGTCAGTACTTCTCCGAAGACAGATCTGGACAGTAGATGTGTGCACACACATACCCACGCACACTTCTGTCCACTTCTTTCTGTTAAACCTGCGAGTTCACATGGATTTTTCATCTTTCCATCCAGTACTGTGGGGTTCATTCTGCCTTTTTCCACTTTCATATTTGTAACTCACTTCTCCGGTAGTGTGAAACTTGGCTCCCATTTTTACAGCATATGTACATACTTGCTTGATCCCAGGATGTCAAAAATCTGTTTCACAATTGCTAACCTCTGCAAAAAAAGCTTACTAATTTGAATTTGTTCTTAGAGTTCTTTTGCCTTTAGCTTGAGAGCATATAGTGTTCAGATGTTCCTTGGCCTGTTTTTTTTTTTTTCTCTTTTCTCCTTCAGTGTGGTTTTATTATTTGTTTGAAATACAGTTTGCTCATTTGTTTTTCTTTGAATTCTTTTTTAGGGTTCCCCCAATCTCGTAGACTTCCTCCCTTTCCCCTTTCTCCACTCCCTACCTCCTTTCCTCCGTCCTTCCTTACACCCATGCCAACCACTAACATATTTCCAAAAGTTAAGTCTATACAAAAAGTTCAAAAAGTGAGGTATCCTCTCCACCCCCACCCCATTCCCTTTATCCCATCTGCCCAGTTTGCAACCCTGCCCCATAGGTAGCCAGTCTCATTAGTCTTTGGGTTTTCCTCCCATGTTTTTTTTTTTTTTTTCTCAAATGAGTTATTTCTTATTTGCTCTTCTTCTTCATAAGAAGTAGCATATTCTAGATCCTCTTTTGCATTTCGCTCCCTGTCCGCCCCCCTTACCAACATGTTCCATCAGCCACACCAGTCCCTAGAGCTGCCCTGGTGCTTTGTCACAGCTGCAGAGTACTCCATTTATCTCCTTTCTTTTTTTTTTTTTTTTAGATTTTATTTATTTATTTGACAGAGAGAGAGACAGACAGCCAGCGAGAGAGGGAACACAAGCAGGGGGAGTGCGAGAGGAAGAAGCAGTCTCCCAGCGGAGGAGCCTGATGCGGGGCTCGATCCCAGAACGCTGGGATCACGCCTTGAGCTGAAGGCAGACGCTTAACGACTGAGCCACCCAGGCGCCCCTCATTTATCTCCTTTCTTTGTGGCTGTTATTTGGTTGCATGGCAATGAACTGTACTCTGTGTATCTAGGTGCTGGTGATAGTATCCACCTTCCTGGACATCATCTCATTTCCACCTGACGTTAGAAGAGTGGCAGTGTGCTTAGAGGAGGAAACTGAGGCGTGACCATGTTACACACGTGAGAGCTGGGCCTGGGGGTTTGAGGTCAGTTTGTGTGGTGCTGGAGCTCAGGATTTTGCAGTTTCTAGGTGCCTGTCCTTGGTCAGAAGACGAGGATCACCCAGAGGGTGCTCCTAATTCACAGCAGGGCTCACGTCCTGGTGCCGCACACAGACCCAGGAGACAGCACTGGACACTTCACTTAGGTGTTTTTCATATCATCTTTCTGAAATTTCTGTTTGTGTGTGTACATGTTTCATAATGTATGTAATAAATCAGTAGAATAGAGTTTATGTACTTAAGGTTGTATGCTCAAAAAAATCTAAAAATAGTAGAGATAATGTGATTTAAAAAAAAAAGTTTGGAGGCCACTGAACGAATTGCTGTCCTAGCTGCCTTAGAGTGGAAAGAGCATGTCTGGGTCTCAGGTCCAGAGGAGGGGGGGCAGGGTTGGCAAGAGGCGCACATTCATTGATTCATTCACTTAGTTCGGCCCTGGGCAGTGAGGTTAATGTGGTGACTGGAAGGGTGTTGCCCAGACCTCAGGGAGCAGATTCCATTCCAAATGGGGACTCCCAGGGCTTGAAGGGCAGTTGGGCTGCTTGAGGAAGAATGCTGTGTGTGGCTCTCCTGGGAGAGCCGCCCACGTGACATAACTGTCCTCAGTGTAGGTGAGTGTCTTCAGATGAAGAAGGGCTGGCAGGCCCTCTGGGGTGTGGAAGAGGGGAAAGCCATGGCTGCTGACTGGGCACAGTCATTAATCTCCTTTGTGGGAAACTATCACACCACCAGCCCCTAGGGTGGGCCCTTCAAGTCTTTTCAGATTACTGGAGAGGCTTGGGTCCTAGACTCAGGCATTGCATTCCTTGGCTCTTCTGCCGACCAGCTCCGTGTCTTTGGGACATGTCAGGTCTGAGCCTCGCTGTGTGACTTTCATCTCATCTCATCTCATTTCATTTAATCCTCCCAGCAATTAATCAGTCAGTGCCGTATTTCTCATAGAGGACCTTGAGGCTCTGAGAGATTAAATGCTTGTGGAGGGTCATACAGCTAGTTGGAGACTGAGGCAAGGTGGGAATGCAGGGCTGACTGCCAAGTCGGAGCTTGGCTTTTCACCAAGGACTGAATGCTTTTATTACTTAGAATTCTCTTGTACTTGAAAAAGGGGTTCAGTTTGCTTTATGTTACTTTAATGCTTTTTGGAATCCATTTCCTTTGTTTATTTTACAGCAGTATAATTTGCAATGAAATAGTTTTCATTGAGCTCACATGTTTTAATGGTGTTTTAATGGCATCTTAATGATGTCTCCATGAATATGCAGTCAGATACTTTTGTCATCCTAACTTCCCATGTAATGGCACCACGTGATAGCATGGCCATGAACTGTGGCCGGAGGTGCCCTTCATGCTGGTCGAGGAGTCTTCGAGTTGGGGGTTCAGTGTCTCTTGGGGTGTGGAGGCCTCCATGCACTGGGGAGAGGAGAAGAGAAAGTCAGTCTCTATGTAGCTTGGCTTCACTTTGCCAGGTCATTGGGTTGTCCCTGAGGTTGTTTCCTACCTAGTGACATCTGGCCAGGCATCATCTCTGTGGAAGAGAAAGTCCAAGCGTCTGCCTTCAAGCCCCTTGAGATGTGGCAGGCATGCACACACCCCGGAAGCTAGAATGCTGGCTCCAGAGGGCCTCGGTTTGCTAGGGTGCCCTGCTTTCAGTTGTTGTCCCTGTGCCATGCCATATGCTGAACCATCTGTTCTGCCTTTTTGTTTTGGAAAACGTGGCACAACAGTTAGAGGCTTGCCTGGTGGAGCACAGAAGGCCCTTTTAGGGCTGGGGCTGCTCCTTAGCCATTTGGGTCTCTCCAGTGCTTGGCATGGGAACTCAGTCTTGGTTGTTAAATAAATGAGTGAATGCATGATTGTTACTACTAAGGGCTGAAGGTGATGGTGAGAAAGGGGGAGGTGAAACCCGATCCCAGGAACTTCTGTTTAGGACTAGCCCCCTTATTATTAGCCTTGCTCCTAGGAAAGCATCCAGCTGCAGAGAGCTGACCCCTACCATCGCCGCCACCATCCAACCTCAGCCCCATCTTCCCCTTTAGAGACCCGCACAGCTTGGCTGTAGCAAGACCTACATCGAGGCTCCAGCCGGTACCTGTTGGGGCCGAGCCTCACTGTACTTGTGGTTTTAGTACCCAGCACATGGTGCTGGTGTGCTGGTAAAAACCACCCAAAGCTGTGCTCTTACCCTGGCTCTGGTGCTCATTAGCTGTGTGGCCTTGGACAAGGTGGTTGCTCAACTTCCGTCAGCCTTGGTTTCCTTATCTGTAGATGGGGATCGTACCTCTCAGTGAGCAGAGGGTGGTTGTGGGAATTTGGGGTAACTTGGGTACTGCCCAGCACCCAGACACGGGGACATTGGTTGCTGTAGTCATTGTCATTGCTATTACTGTTCCACCCCCACTGTCCTTCGCTAGCACTCGCCATTCCTGTGTTCACCCACAGCCCTAGGGTGTTAGCCTGCCCTTCAGAGAGAAGAGAGGAGCGCAGCCCACACAGGTGCTCAAGCCGGCCACACTGCTCAGAGTTCTGGGCTCACAACTGAGGATCAAAGCTGCCCTCCCTCCCTCCTTGCTCGCTCATCCTCCTCTCTCCTGGAGCACCACTGTTTGCTTAAGGAAAAAAAAAAAAAAGGAAAAGAAGATAAGAAAAAAAAGAAAAAGAAATGGTTTGAATCAGGGAGAGAAATCCCCAGGGCCCCGTTTCACACGATTGTCCCATTTCTAAACTTGAGTTAATAAGAATAAATAAAGTAGTAGGTGGATTTGCACAGAAGAATATTAATCTGACGATTATGTAAATATTTATATGTTCTGGTTTTCTCATTTTGTTACTGGTGTCTAATTTCCTAGTCTCATAATGAAGTGTAATTTGGAGAAGCTTTGCAAAGACAGGCGCGGCAGTGAAATAATTTGATTTGTTCAGTAAACTTGGTTTTAGTTATTCCTTTTCATCAGTTCTTTTAGAACCCTTCAAGTTCTTTGTGATTTGACAACAGCTTTCAGCCCAATGAAGATATGACTCTTACATTGCCAGGAATTCGGAAGAGGCTTATGATATTGTCACTTAATAAGAAAATGCATTCATCGGCAGGATATAAAATTTATGGGCTTCAAATGGATTTGAGTTTGTAGTTTTAGCCCTCTGTGCTCCTGCCATTTTCGAGGCTATGAGTAAGGTTTTTTAATTAAGTCAAATTGAATTGAATGAGCTTTTATTGAGCGCCCACTCCCTGCCAGACATAGTCTCCTTAACCCTTGCACTGCCTGTATGGTGACTCTGGGCGGTGAGCCAGTGGAGGCCCAGCCATGTTTACCCCATGTCCATGGTCATCCAGCTGGCAGATATGGGAGGTGGGATTTGATGTGAGGTCTGATTCTTACGCACTTTCATCCCAGCTGATTACATACAGGGCTGTTTACAGAGATGAGACAGGTTGGGTGACTTTGTATACAAGGTCATCTCATTGGTTCTTGTTTAATCTTCTCAAACCCTCGTTCCTCTGTGAAGTTCAAGTTCAGTGCATTTTCCCTATTTTACATCTAAAGAAACTAAGGTTCAGAATGGTGCAGTGATGTGCCATGGGTCACACAGCTGGTAGGAGACAGAACTGGGATTTGAACACAGAACCTTCTGGCTCCAAAGCTAGAGTTCCTTCTGGAAACCCCCTGGGGTTCTGCATGTCCTCCAGCACATGACTGACCACTTGCCTGTGAAAATGGCCTGGTCCTGGTGGTGGGGGTGCCTTCCTGTAAACAGAGGCAAGGGGTGGTACGGAGGTGGTGTTAGCCTTCAGTTTCCTGGGCACTTTCTAACTCTGGGGACCCTGGTAAAGGGCCTCTCTCCCCTCTCATCTTCTCTCTCCCCGTTGGTGAATGAACGGGTGTCATGTTGTCAACCTGGGTTGTTGGTAGGATGACAGATAATATGTGTGAGGCCCCTGGCTGTGTCTGGCACCTGGTGGGTCCTGCAGCAAGGAGCCGTGCCCTCTGGAGTTGTTGCTTGTTCCCAGCACCAGCCTTGGCCAGGAAGCTGCTGTTGCTTCAGCCCCCGGACTCCTGGGCATCACACAGCTGATTGCCAGTGGAGACTGGTGACTCATTTGATGGCATTTTGTGTGGCATTGTGCGGTTCAGCCTGGCACAGCACACCACACCCACAGCAGGTATTCAAGAGCCATTAGTGTTTATGAAGGTGATAAAATTGCCAAAATGGAGCGAAGCCATCAAAATAAGAGCCTTTGCCTGTCTTGTGAAAGTTAACTTGCAAACCTAATGACTGTTAGGCTGTCGAAAAAGTGTCATCTGGATTTCTCACTGGAGACAGAACTCTCTGGAAGGGCAGTCGGGCAGCCCCTGATTGCTGTGTGGGGGCGGAGGCTTTTTATATGACAGTGAGTTGCAGAAATTAATAGTGGTCTCAGAGGACTTGTGCTCAGCTTAACCCTTCCAACTGCAAAAGCTTTAAAACAAATCTGGGAAATACTTGTATATTCTTCATACTCTCTGTGTTTTATCTGCAAATAAAAGCGATTTTGAATATTTGAGGTTCATGTAACAAAAACTCCTCCCACTTGTAAAGCATGTTGTAGTAGACGGAGCAGAACCAGTGTGCCCCAGTCCCATGTGCTATGGGGGAGGCCGAGAGGTCTGTCCTAGCCCCACTTCGAACTGGGGAAAGCAGGGACCCTGACTTTTGGTCCGTGGCCAAATCTACTGATCAAGGAAAGGATTCATTGTTTAAAAACAAAGGTGGGAAACTGTCACTCGAGAGCCCCTGGATAGTCATTTTCACGTCATTCTCCGATAAAGATAGAATGCTTAATTTAGGCAAATTTAACGATTTCAGAGCATTTGAAGTGGTCCTGGGGTAGAAAGCAGTGTTTTCGTTTTTTCAATTTCAACCTGACTCCATTCCTATCTTTATGTGTTAAGTGTCAGTTATACCAGGGGAGCATTTTCCTCTTGGATGCATTTGCACCTGGCAATTTGAATGTGCAGGAATTCCTTGATTGCAAAATAGCTACTCTCAAAATGTAGACAGGCAGCCACACTCAGGATCCCCTTGGCTGCGGGCAGCGGTGTGGCGCCAGACACCTGGGTTTGCTTCCCCGTTGTGGCGTGCTACTTAGTCTGTTCTAAGCTGCTGTTCGCTGGCTTCTAGAATAGGGGTAGAATGGGACCCCACACTACCCCAGGCCAGTGTGATGCAGACTGTTAGCTCCGTGGGGGTGTGCTTGGCACTGAGGGACCTTGGGGTAGAAAGAGGGGCTGCACCACACCTACCCCCAGGCAGCCTGCACCCTCAGGGTATTTACAGTCTCATTCTTTGCTTTGTTCTCTTTCTCGTTTAGGGAGAGTGAGAGCAGCAATTCTTAGGTCAGGTTATTTGGGAGATCCATATTACTTCTGATTATTTACGAAGGGACAGGCCAGGGGGAGGTAACCAACTCGATTAATTTGTCAGCAAGGCAGCTGGAGGGATGTGTGACAAACAGACCAGGCTGTCATTTGGCCAGAGATTGTCTGTGCTGGGATTGTTCCCCCAGGATAGCCATGATGACAAATGTAATTGACATTTTTTATTAACCCTGAAATGATTAAAGATGCCGCTGCTGAATTTGTGTCAAAGTGCCCGGTCCCTGGCATTTTGCGCGAGGGTTCTATGTGGAGCCAATAAACAGCCTTGTGTTTATTTCCTGCTCATCGCTTTAATCAAACAAGGCATACAGAGCCCTGCCTGATTTGGTCTTGAAACCAGGCCAGGGAGCCAAGGCTCTGCTTCTTGGCTGAAGTTTTCAGAACATTCTGGTACCAGCGTCATGGTGGACACTTAGGAGACACTCTGTTCATTTACCCACTTAGGCATCAAGCATTAGCTGAGCTCCTACTATGTGCTGGGCCCCGATGTGCAGAGGTGTGGATTGAGAGTCCTCCCCTGAAGGGTGCCATCACTGCGGAGTGGGGGATGGATAGATGTCCATGGGAATAACTGTGTGACCTGAGTCGTTGGCGACAGGACTAGGGTTGTCTTCATTGCTATGGGGAGGTGGCACAGGGGGTGATTTGGATATCGGAGGGGCTCTCTCTCACCTCAGGGGCTTTCCAGGCAGAGGCTGGAGTGCTGGCATGGAGGGGCATGGGGGTGGGAGGGTGAAAGGCATATAGGGCCACTGGCTAGAGTGTCCTGGGAAAGCTCAGCTTGTCCCTGCAGGTAGGCTGGGGGCTTAATGGAGAACAGTTTGCTGCTTCCTAGACTGCCTCTGAAGTTACTGAAGCTCCCTGTGCTCAGTTTTCCCATCTGTGAAATGGGGGCCGTCATGACCTCACATCTGTCAGGTCCATTTAGGATGAAATAATAGTGGGAGTGAAGCTCTGGACCAACCTGTGCTTGGTAGGGGACCCTAGTCAATGCAGGCCTGCAGGAATGCTGTCGGAGGAGGAGGAGGGAGCTTTGTGGAGATGTACAGTTGCCTCAGCAGTGGTTATGTATTGAGCGCTTACTGCATGCCGTGTGCTGGGCTTCATTAGGTATTTTGATTCTCATTTTATAGCTGAGAGACCTCTTGTTAAGAGTTGAGCAGCTGCCGAAAGTCACACAGGGCTGGAGAGAGACTCTCATACAGGGCTACTGCTTGCCCTCGAGTGCTTCCTTTTGGAAGACAGACAGCCATGTAGGCAGTGCAAGGATTGGGGGCATGGGAGCTCCTGTAAGGGGAATGGGTGTGTGTAGGAGAGGGGGTTTAGATGTGGCCTGCCCCCAAATGGAGCGAGGAGTTTGACCTTTCCTGACTACCTGTTTTGTGGCCAGCCCTCTGCTGGGGGTACACACACTTACTCGGTCACTAAGCCAGGATTTAGTAAGTGCCCACGGCAGGCTAGGCATGTGGCCCAAGCCTGCATACCCTGTGGGTACCCAGAGGGGAAAGAAGGAAAGAAAAGAAAAAAAAAAATCGTGTGCCTAGCAGTGTGGATAAGTGACATTTCAACGTTGAAATAGTGGTACGTGTTATTAAAATTTTATGTTAGACCCCCCCCCCCAAAACTCCAACTAAACCCCCCTCCTTTTCCCCACATGGTACAGACTTAGAAGGAGATTTATCACTTGTGACTTGGACCTGTTGCTTGGAAGCCTTTCCCATCAGTTTAATTTCTTCTCCCTTTTAATCCTGTGGCTGGCAGGATGTTGCAGGGGCAGTAATTTAATAAAAGTATGCCGTTTGTAAAGCAGCTGCTATTCTGTGTACTAAGCACATTTGCCAACCTTTTCAGGGAAACCTCCAAGCTGTTCTTGGAACTTGGTGATATTGCAGGGAAAAAAAGTTATATTTAATAACATTTCATCCTTTGGGTTCTGCAGCTAATAGAAGCATAAATGGAAGCCATGTCTGAAAGCCATTTCTTTCTGTGATTCAGAGAATCAGGACGCAGCAATTACAGTGTGTATGAGATTTATGAAAACATTAATGCCTAACGAGAAGAAAACATCTCAGTAAGTTATTTAATTTGAAGTTGCAGGCCTGGTTGCTGGTTCCTAATTCAGACCTCGTGTTCTGCTCGTCAGCCCCCAGGCGCTGGCTCACCAGACACTCACTCACTGCCCCTGTTTTGCCCAGAGGTGGGCGCCTGGGTCTGCAGGGGGCCCCCGGGGGAGGGGTATGTGTCAGGGCACTGAGGAGCTGGCTTTGAATCCCATCCGTCCAAGCCCAAGCCTGGCTCTCCCCACCCCTGCACAGGACATCCTTGTTATGTTCGTAACGTGTGGCAGCTGCAGGATCTGCTGGGTAAGAGACACACATTTAAAAAAATTTACGTGCCACATGCTTTTCCTTTATTTCTCTTTCCCCTGAACTGACATAAAAAGGAGAGTCACACACAAGCAGATGTCAAAATGACTGCCGCGCTTTGCCTCATCAACTGGAAAAGCCACCGATTGAATTACTCCCGACACTGTTTCTGTTTCTGGCAGATGCGGAACGGGAGTGCGGGGTGGGGGCCATATATTTTCCTGTTTTCCATGATAGCTGAAGCCTTAATTCAAAAACAAATTAAGTCCTTCAGCTGTCACTTGGTTGTTCTCTCTGATCTTTGGGGATAAATATCATGGCTCCTGCCTCGTATCTTCTTCTCTCCCCTTTTCCCCAAAGCTTTTCTCCCCTTATTTTTTTCTCTCTGCCCAGAACTCAACATTTCTTTGACAAAAGCATGCATTATTTAGAGCCTGTCGCCTCTTGAAGTTCTTTAATTACAGAATTAAAGCAAAGTAATGACAGTTTAATTTGTTCTTTCATTAATTGGGAGCGCTCGGGGCTGATGTGAGATGAGTGCATTTGGAAAGCACGAAGAATATTTGTTGAGTGATTGGAGCATGAGTAATAATAATCGCTGTCGTTAGTGCCTGGTGTTGTGCATATTCTCACTTAGCCTCCCAGCAGCCTTGGGTGGGGGATACTACCTTTTCTGTCCTATAGATTAGGATCTTGAAGCTCAGAGAGGGGATGGAGCGAGGCCCTGAGAAGCGCGCAGTCGTGCCCCGCTGGGAGCTGAAGCCGGAGGACACGTAGGAGGGGCTGGGGGCTTCACCGAAGCCAGGTCATTTTTCTACTTTGAAAGTAGTGGTTTATCCTTCTGAGAGATGTGGAGACACAGAGGCGTGCTTTCAAGTTCATCCTGTTCCCTTTAGTTGTGGGTCAGGAAAGCTGCCACAGTGAACAGCAGGACTGATGTCTATCTAAAGCCTGAGGTATAAAGGAGACCCCCTCAGTCCTGGTCTTCTGGGTTCCTGGGCTTCACTCTCTCCAGGGCCTGGGCCCGCTCTGTCCTGTGTTGGGACAGGTCTTATCAGGCCCTCGCTGAAACCAAGGCCAGGGCAGATGCTGCAGGCCGAGACAGCGGTTGTCAGGACAGTTGCCTTTCCATGGATGCACATGGCCCAGGTATCCTCCTCCTCACACTGGCTGCAGGGCCCATCATACCTCCCATGTTGGCCTCAGATGTCCCCCTCAGGTCTGCACTGGGCTGGGGCTTTGGGGTGGACAGTTGATCCATTCACATGTGCTCCTGACTCATCTGGTTGGCCAGTGTCCTAAAGGAAGGCACCCAAACAGCTTCTCTTCAATCTTACTTTTCAGGGTCTTGAGCCCTGTGTGCACCATTGCTGGGTCATTTTGGTAGCAGGTGGTAAAGGGTAGGAAAGAGAACGAATGGTTCATGGTGCCTTCACTTGTGCTTTCTACTTTGTGCAGCTTCCCCAGGACTCTGGGAAGTGGTCGTATTGGCCCCATTTTCTAGCCGTGTAAATGGCAGCTCAGAGACATGGTCCTCCGCTCAGGCCATGTTGCTTGAAGGGGTGCAAGTGGGGTTAGGATTCGGGGTATCTGATGTGCCCTGTGGAACCCAGGCCCTGATGTCCTTGTTGTTGTCACCCTGTGTGTGTCGTCCTCCCCCTCACCCCCTTGCTTCCTCAGTGTTCCTGTGCCCTGGAGTCTTAGAGTTCTACACTGTGAGTTGTCACACGGAACTCTGGAATTTATTAATGCATTTCTCTGCAGCAAAGTCTAGATGAATTTAGGATTAGAGGGTTCAGTTACACTTTATTATTGTTTGCCATTAAAAATCATGCAAATAAGCCAGGAAATAAAGCAGCTTGTATTGTTTTGGACATCGGATTTACATGTTTACTGGAAGAAAAATGACACTGAACTCCTTCAAGGTGGTAATAAGATTTTTGCCTCAGAGCCTTGGCTTTGTTGGTCTTTATTTATAATTTATGCCACGACAACTTCCAAAAGAGATTTTCAACTAGTTTATCATAAAAACTTACACATAGCAAGAGGGATTTTTAAGCTTACTTTGTGAAGATGAGAAAGCTTAGAATCCATAGAGCACAGAAGGTGGAAGTGGTGGGGGAGAGATGAGCCCAGTCGTTGGACCTAGGGTCTGGGAGGTCAGCCAGAGGCTGCCTCGTTGCCCGAGCTGAAAGGGAGACTTGCTGGGTCACAGGCTTCTCATTTATGGATTAACAAGAAGCTTCCACACACCTTTGTTCTGAAGCCCCTTGGTTGCTTCACTGAGCTTTTGACTTCCCTGTAGGAAGAAGAGCTGGGATAGAAAGACTGCTCCATCCTAACCTGAGTGTCAAGTGTCAAGTGTAGGCAGCCCCCCAGGAGGCTGTTCCCACCGCTGTGGGGTTTAGAACCCTGCACTTGGACTCAGTGCTGCCTGCCAGGTGATACCGACCTTAAGGGGAAAGACTTTAGGTTAGCAGTCCTGTTAAAGGAAAAGAAGGCTCAATGGCCTCCCACCCCCACCCTTGCTGACATTGGCCCCCCCCCCAGCCCCCCGCCCATTTATTTCAGCCCTGTGGCTCATCCCTTTCCTGAGGCCGTGAGGTCCAGAGGAGAAGCAGGCCTGGCTTCGTACACAGCTGCTCCTGGGGGCCTGAGGGGTGTTCATGAGTGACACGGAGCCACAACAGGTACATTGCTGGTGATCAGCATCAGTAAAAATGTAGTAATTGCAACATGGGGCACATAGCGCAGTACTGATAATAACTAATTTAAAAACAACAGCTTAAAAGTTAAGTAGCAATTATGCTGTTTTTCTGTTAAAAAAAAAATTGGAAGCCATGCGTCGTATCCAAAAGCTAGTGAACAAGAGTGCAGAAGAGACAGACGGATTAACTAATAGACAAACAGGCTTTCGGTAGTCAGTCCCGATATTGCTGATCACGGACCTGGCTCTTGGAGGAACTGCTGTCCCTGACATCGAGGTTCTTGTTGCTGTCAGCACAGCTACAGATAAAGGGATTTCTGGCTGCCATGCTCACAGCCAGGCAGCTTCGGTAAATTACAGGCTTTGTGACCACAAAAGTCATTGACTTAAGTGCTACAGACTTATCACTGTTATCCCATTATGTAACTCTCTTTAGTCCTTTGGAATCACTTGTTAAACTTTTATAGGTAAAATAATTTCGTCCACATTGAAGTAATACAAGACTAATTCAAGACCTTAGAAATTTTGGGGGCTCCCTTTATAATACCACTTAATGCATTCAAGGTATAGTTTGTTAGGGAGTGATAAATATTCAACCTCAAAGAACCCCAGGCCTGGGCCTGAGCTTGGGTACTGAGGAATTTTTTTTTTTTTTCAAGATTTTATTTATTTATTTATTTGACAGAGACAGCCAGTGAGAGAGGGAACACAAGCAGGGGGAGTGGGAGAGGAAGAAGCAGGCTCATAGTGGAGGAGCCTGATGTGGGGCTCGATCCCAGAACGCTGGGATCACGCCCTGAGCCGAAGGCAGACGCCTAACGACTGTGCCACCCAGGCGCCCCATTGAGTACTGAGGAATTTTGAGTGACTGGTCAGTTTATTCTTAGCTGGTCCCTTTTAGAAGTAATTAGACTTGGGGATTATTTCTGAGCATTGGACTTGAGACCCATAAAGCTACTATGATTTTATTTTTAGACACCAACCTAGAGATACAGAGAGAACTTCTGGGGAGTTAACAGCGGTGCTGTACTGCATGTGGCCACTTCTGCTGAGGCGTGGGTGTATGAGCCTCTAGGTGGAGACAGGAGTTGTTCTTTGTCGAGTTTTAGCCCCCCCCCCCTTTACTGTTGCTGAATTTAGCAGGTCAGGGTGGGCCAAGAGAACATTATACTTGTCTTTCAGGAGGGGTTCGGGGTCCTCTGGGCCCGGGGGCTCAGCCTGCACCCACCCCAGACTTGAGTGCTCTGAGTGTGTTGATGCCTGATGCGGTGACAGGGGTGCTGTTAGGCAGGTGGGGAGGCAGCGGAAGCCAGGCCTGCAGAATGACATTTTTGTGGCCTAATGATTTTCGAAAACCATTTGCGAGATTGAGGTAATGTATTTCCCAGACTCAAGCAATTTGCTCCTTCCCACCGTGCTGAATCAGGCTGTTAAATCCTCTTGCTGTGTGCATGTAGCTGTTGGCACCAGGGGGAAATGGTCAAGTTCAAGGCCCCCGCTGTATCTGTGCTCGGCTTTTCTGGAATTGATGAGTAACTGTATTTCTGAAAATGAAGTTTTTAAGAACATTGGAGAATGTTAAGTGAAGAAAGCAGGATGCTGGATTTGTGTATTCGGAAGGATCTCAGGAAAAACAAAGTATGCATAGAAAAATACTGCAGCGACACTGCCCGCAGGTTCACAGTGGTGACTTTGAGCGCAAGGATTAGACTCAGTGTTACCCTCCGTTCCTTTCGGTGCCTTACTCAACTGCCCTTGGCCCAGGGTGGTGACCCTGGCACAGGGAGAAGCAAGCACATGGACGCTGGCCAGGAGTCTTGGGCCTGTGACTTGCTGATTGTGGAACCTTGGGTGGCTTCCTTTGTACCTGGAGCCTCAGGCTCCTCCTCTGTAAAACAGCCTGGGTATACCCACCAGAAAGCGGTGTAAACATCTGTTGGTAATGAAGCACCTGGCAGTGTGGGGCATGTAGGGATTTAAAGAAATGATAGCTCTTGTGGTAGTGATGGGGGTTATAAAAATATTATAAAAATGCATAGATTCTTTTCAAAATCAGAAGGACAGGATATATAAGAAATGGGGAAAAGGAGTAATGACTAAAAATAGAAAAACCAAGCAGTCCCGCTAGCTGCACGACCCCCCGACCACCCTTACCCAGCCACAATGCCCACTCTTGACTTGTTTTCAGGAGAGAGGAGGTCAGATGGCAACCAGACCCTTACCACATGGTGCATCCAGCTCTGCCGGAGGGAAAGCATGGAGCACTGTGGGAACATCCCCTGGGACCTTACCTGAGCCTGGGGGATCAGGAGGGCTTCCTGGAAGAAGGAAATCATAGCTGAGACTGGAAGGAAGAGTAGGGGCCAACCTGGTGGGGAGGGAAGAAACAGCTTCAAGTAGAGGGAGGGGCATGTGTAAAAACAGAGGTTGCCAAGAGTAGGATACATTTGGAAAATGTGGCTGGAACGTGACATGTGAAGGGGAAGAGGTGACAGGTGGGGCTGGGCGAGTGAGTGGGGCCTTCTGTGTCAGCTGAAGGCTTTCCTGTTAGGCTGGTCCCATTTACAACCCCGCTCTGAGCACCTGGGTGTGCCCAGCAGAAGCCTGTAGCCAGATAAGTCCTTATGACCAGAAGACTCCTAGAGTACCTCCTTATTGGGTTTCTGGATAGAGTTTTGGGAGTGAAGGTTTGCCACTGATTTTTATGCATATTGAGGAGTCTTGATGAAAATGACCACCCCTATCCCAACCCCGTCATGGAGGGCTGGTGACAACCATGGCTTTGGCCAGCAGTGTGGGCCTTGTTGGAGCTCCGTCTGGTGCTGAGTGGAGACAGCCTGGCACTGGCCTGTGGCGGTTGCCATGGCAGCAGGACCTGAGTGACCTCACTTTCTGAGAGTGGTCACTTCTGTTGTAGGGCCCTGCTCTGGCTGGCTGTTGGGTGCGGGTGGGAGAAACTGTCTCAACTGGGTTTCTGGAAGAGCTGTCAGGAGGCTACCCCTGGGACAAGGCTGTGTATGACAGCCAGGAAACCAGGGCTCCCCCCCAGCTACTCCCTGCCCCGCCCGCTGCCTGGGCCTGTGGAAGGAATTAAGTTGGAGGCCATTAGAACTAAGTAAGACTGTGCTCTAAGGAGCCCCCACTAAGTAACTGCCAGGAGGGGCCCCCGTCTCTACATACGGAAGAAGCAGACACAGTGACTTTGAGCCAGCTCCTCGTCCTGGCTCAGGTGGGGTGTATCCCCACTCCCTGCCACTGCCATCACTTGTAAAGGTGACACTGTGATGAGGAGGAGAAGTCCCAGGTTCTTTTCTCCCTGCCGCGATCACAGTGTGATAGGAAGCATGTGCTCCCCCATGGTGTCCCCACAGCCCCAGCACCCCACCTCTCAGCTCCTCTCCTTCCACTTCACTATCCACTCTGATCCACTCCCAAGTCCTAGCAACCCTTCTCCAGAATGGATGTCCAGTGTGTCCTCTGTTCTCTGGCTTGCTCGTTGCCCCCTGGGACCCAGCCTGTTCTTCCCTCTGGACACCCTCTTCACTGGTCCCTCCATATTATTCTGGCCTCTTATATAGCAGCATGAGTTTTCTAAAAAGGAAAATCTGATTATTGCTTTGCTCTGCTATGTTGAACCCTTCAGCCACCTGCTGTTGTATACAGAGGGAGATGGGCTTGCCCCTTCCCCTCCCTGGAGGCTTCTTCCCACTAGCCTCACTCCTTCAGAATCCTGCCCACCTCCCCAGTTGAAGTTACATTTCACCTGCTGTTACTACCTCCCAGAGCCCCGTTCTTTCCTTCCACGGCATTTCTCTCCAGGGGTATCTATTTATGCATTTGCTCAATGTCTGTCTTTTTCACTAGGCTCTCATGAGCAGCTCTTTTCCCCCTGGGGTTCTAGCCTTGAGCAATGCTCCTGGCATATACTGGGCCCTGAATAAGTCTTTGTTGAATAAACCCAGTGAATGAGTGAGAGTGGTCCACCCTTTCTTTTTCTTTTTCTTTTTTAAAAACATTTATTTATTTGGGGGGGAGGGGCAGAGGGAGAGGGAGGGAGAATCTTAAGCAGACTCCCCACTGAGCACAGAGTCCCAGGCGGGGCTCAATCTTGTGACCCTGAGGTCAGACCTGAGCTGACACCAAGAGTCAGATGCTCAAGGGACTGAGCCGCCTAGGTGCTCCTGGTCCACCCTTTCTAAGTCTTCCTTACAGGATTTACCCACCTGTAAAATGGAGTTAACTTCTCTGCTGACTTGCGAGTCCATGCGAGGATCACATGATAGCGTCATTCGGGAAGTGCTGTGGGATGTGGTGCACAAAAGCTAAAGTATGATGTTATTACTGCTTCTAACCAGGTCAGGCCCTCCTCTTTTTCCCTCCCATTTTTGAAGGAGAGAGTACTACTTAGCATAAAAGAGTAGGGAGCAGGGAGTTATCTCTTAGTTCAGGACAGTAGAGAGGTGTGGCTAAAGGATGATGTGACAGGCAGCCTGGAAAGTTCCCTCGGTGCTTTTCCCAGCCCCCAGCAGGCAAGGCTGGTGTGCAGGAGCAGCTGGCAGTGCTAAGTGAGCCCCTGCAGTGCTGCCAGCTGTGGCCATGCTGAGAAATTATGGGGAGTGGCAGAGCTGGGAAGACTAGAGGTGGCAAGTGTTCAACCTGTCTTCTGAGAGAGAAGAAAGCTGCTGTAAGAAGCCATCCGTAACATTAGTGTTGACTCATGGCAAAATTGTAGAAGGATTAGAAAGATTTGTGTGAAAACTTTGGATTGCAAGCGACAGGATACTCAGTTCCTAGTAGCTGAAGCAAAAAAGTGAATCTGTTGGCTCAGAGGCGACAAGGTCAAGGATTGTGCAGCTTCAGGGGTGGTTGCACTCGGCCCAGGTGTCCTTGTGTCTTGGTCTCATCTTCTCTGTCTCTTGGCATGCCCTGGTCCCAGGGACATGTCATGCCTCTGGTGTCCCCTTTTTGGCTTCAGGGTGACTGCTTTGCTACCCCAGTGGAGAGGAAATGCCTCTTCCCTTTTACTGCCTGCCGAAGCCCTGGGCTTGTACCTCACTGCCCAGTTGGCCAGTCTTGGGTTACATGTCCTTTGTAGAAGTTAGAGTCAGTGCCTCATGTACCTCAGTGACTGAGTGGGATTTGAATGGTTCTCCATGGAAGAGTGGATGCTTGTACCAGAAAAAGGGCAAATGGACGTTGGGCAGGCAGTAGAATCCAGGGCCTTGCAGGATTAAATACTGATGAGCTTGTCAAGAGCCAGCATTTATTCACCAAAATCATTCACCCTTCTATGAGTTCTTAGACTCATAGGATCTATGTGTATTGAGGCCAGAGACCAAGTGAATCTTGATTTGGAAAGGCATGTGACACTTAAAGAACCCAGGCCTTTAGAACCTTAGAGATTTCATCTCACCCTTATTTTATAGAGGAGCGGGAGCCAGCCCAAAGTCCTCATGGTGCCAGTGCCAGAGTCCAGACTATTCTTGTGAAAGTGGGGGGGAGGTGTTTACCAGGTGAATGACTTGTTGAAAAATAGTACCCAACTGAAAGAATTCATGATTTATGGTCAGAGTAGGGAAGGTCTCTCCCTGAGGCAGAGGGTCTGATGTGTGCAAGGAGCAGCCAGGAGGCTACTGTGGCTTGAGTGGAAATGGCATGGGATTTATTCCAAGAGTGATGGGGAACCATGGTGCGGGGAGGTCAGCAGAGGAGGGGTGTGACCTGACTTCTGACTCAGGGCCACTCGGGCTGCTGTGTGGCAGCAGATTGTGGGGCTGAGTGGAGGCTGAGACCCCAGTTTTGAGGCTCTTGTGGGGGTGCAGGGGGTGAGGTGTTGGTGTCTCAGATGAGGGTGGTAGCAGTAGAGCTGTTGAGAAGTGGATACATTGGGGATATATTTGGATGATGGAGCTGATGGGTCGGGAGAAAGCCCCTAAGGAGGACTGTAGTACTTTGGAACAGCACAGTAGGAGTCAGTGATTCAGTGGGGGAGTTAACGTGAAACAGCTAAGGGGCTATCAGTGGGCAGAGGGGTCAGTCTGGCTTGGTGCTGTGTTCTCCACAGAGCAGGACTGGGAGCAGTTGGCGGACCATGGGGTACATTGCAGGTGGAAGGTGGAAGAGTGTTGGTGTTAAGCCAGCAGGCTCTCGAGCTGGACTGCCGGGGCCTGATTCCCTGCTCTGCCTCTCACAGTGTGGCCCTGGGGGAGATGACTTCTCTGTGCTTCAGTTCCTTCATCTGTCAGATGGCATTTATAATAATAGCTACTTCATAGGTTATGGTAAGGATTGGGTTAATTCTTGCAAAGTGCTTAAAAGCATGCCTGATGTGTAGTAACTGCTGAATTCATGATGACAGTTACCTGGAGGTGGGAGGTGAGGTGGTATTTTGCCTCAGAATACTGTCTGGGATTGTGATGCTTTCAGAAGGAGCTCTGGCTCCTCTTGGAGTCCTGCAATCATCACCATTGGATGTGCTGCACCACCTGCTGGGGACCCTGCAGGCTGCTGAGGGGTCATCCCACTCTACAAGGAGGGTGGACCTGATGACCTCCAGCTCCCCATGTGTTCTTCAGCAACCTCTGTGATGTGTCTTGCTCTTAATCCTTTCTACTCTAAGAAAACTCTTCTTTGCCCTTTTGCAGCTTCTGCTGACATTTAAAACTCCTTCCCTTTGTACTGACCGTATTGAATAGAGAGAATTATTTCTTGGAATTCTCTGTATAATGAATGCTCATGTACTTACACATTCTGATTGAGTTTCTCCTCATTCTTTCCTTTAAGGGACTTTGCATCATTTGGTATAGAAAACATTTTGGGAAGCACTTAGGAAGATGGTGTAAAATGAAGAGACTCTTTTGGTTCTCATTATTTCTGCAAATGTGAGCCCCTTGTAACACGTCTACCAGCTGAGGTACCCTGCCCTTAGGGAATCAAGTGAAACTGGTTCAGACTTCTATGCCATGTATCCTGGGAACCCTGCAAGGTTTCCCAGGCTCTCTACAAGCTTTCCTGAAGCTGGCAGGGCTTGGGGAATAGTGTGGGTAGGATCATTTCCTCAAATCATTCTTGGCTCCTCATTCCTGCCTGCAGTAAATGACATCAGTTTATAGACCACTTCTGGCCTTCTTGTCACCTCTGTGACACAGCAGCTCACACACACAGACACTCCAATCTCCTCACTCTTCTAAATAGTCCTACCAGAAGCAGGGTGCAGGGAGATTGTTACTGAAGTATTGGGGTAATGGGGTGTGTGTGTGTGTGTGTGTGTGTGTGTGTGTGTGTGTGTGGCAGGCACAGGGGTGGAAATGAAGAGGTGGGTTGATGTGTTACTCTCCAGTATGGCAAAACAGATGCTTAAAACTGGGTATTAGATGTGGCTTCCAGTAATGAAGGAGCAGTTCCTATCAGAATAACTGTACAGCTGCCAACCATAAACTCTGAACAACAACAACAACAACAACAACAACAACAACAACTACAACAACAACAACAACAACAACAAGAAGCTACCTGAAGGTATTGGAGAGCAACAAAAAGCAGGCAGACACTGGAAGGGAGCTCTTAGAAGAAGGAAATGGCACTGGGTGGGTCTCCTGCTTTTGTGTTTTCCTGCTTGAGGGTGGGTTCCAGTTTGTGCCAGGCAGAGCAGCTAAGAGTTAGAAAGAAAACCTGCAGTGTTACTGGCTTGAAGAAGCAGAGGACAGACTTTGGGGCAACCACAGCAGCTAGAAAGTAAGGAGGGAAATCTCAGAAAGGAAAGAGTCAGAGAAGAGGAGCCATAAATTCTGTGTAGAGGCTCTGCCCAGATCTCTGGATGACTTCTGAACCCATGGAGTAGACTCCCAAGCCTCTGAGCTGACACTAGGAGAACTGAATAGAAATTGCTGCTGCTGCATACAATAGAGACAGTTTAAAATGTGGGTAGAGCCAAGTAAGCTGACTGTTTAAAAAAAAAAAAGTTCAGAGAAACATAACAATCCAGAGTTTATACAATATAAATTTGGTGATTATCTAGTATTCCACCCCAAATTACTCACTATAGGAAGAAACAGGAAGAGGGAACCCATAGTCAAGAGAAAGGCAATCAGTGAAGCTTGTCTGAAAGATATACAGATGTTGAAATTAAAGTATTTTAATACAGTTATTATTAAAGTGCTGAAGGACACAAAGGAAAATATATTCACAATGAATAAAAAGATAGGAAATCTCTGTAGAGAAATAGCAACTATAAAGAAAAACAAATAGAAATCCTAGAACTGGAAAATACAGTATCTGAAATAAAGAATCCATTGTTTGGACTCCATTGCAGAGTGGAGATATCAGAAGAAAGAGCCAGTGAACTCGGAGATAGAATAATAGATATTATTCAACCTGAAGTCAGAGAAAAAGAATAGGGAAAAAAAAGAACAGATACTCAGGGACCTCTGGACAATATCCAAAGATGTTCGTGTAATATAGTAATCCTGTATGTATAATTGAGTTCCGGAAGGAGATGAGAATGAGGAAAAAAAACTATTTGAAGAAATAATACCAGAAAACTTCCAAATTTGATGAAATATGTATATTTACAGATTCAAAAGAAGAACAAAAAACTTTGCAAACCCCAAGCAGAACAAATATAAAGAAAATCACACCATGGTGTATCATAGTCAATTGAACATGTGGAAACCAAAGATAAAGAAAAATTTTTTAAAGTAGCCAGAGAAAAATGAATTTCATGTGGAGAAGAATAATGATATGAAAATCACTGACTTCTCATCAGAATCCATGGAGTCTGAAAGCAGTGGAATGGCATCTTTAAAGTCCTGGTAAACAAACAAACATGTCAATTCGTGATTCTGTATCCTCTTAAGAACGGAGGTGGCTTAAAGACATTTTCAATTCTAAGTGAAAATTCATTGACAGCAGACAGGCACTACAGAAACATTAAAGGAAGTTCTTTAAGATAAAGAAATATGATACCAGATAGGAACTCAGATCTTTAGGAAGGAGTGAAGAGCCTGGAAATGGTAAATATGTGGGAAAATATAGAAGACTATTTTTTCCTCTTAAATTAAAAAAAAATGCATATGACTATTTAAAGCAAAAATGATCATATTCCTTGTGGGGTTTATAACATGTGGATGTGGTACATGTGACAACTATGTAGAGTAAAGAATGGGATAAAAGACATGGTTTCAAGCTTCTTAATGTTTTATGTAAATTGGTACAATATTAACTGTAAAAAGACTTTGAGATACTCAGAATGCATATTATAAGCCCTAGAGCAACCACTAAAAAAATAACATTGAAGAATAGCTAACAAGCCAATAAGTAAAATGGAATTGTAAAAATAATTATTTGAAAATAAGTCAGTAAAGGAAGAAGAGAGGAATAAAACAGAAGTAAAAACAGAAAACAAGAAAATGATAGATGTAAATCTGATCATACCAATAATCATATGAAATGTAAATGGATTAAACACTATAATTGAAAGATTGTCAGAATGGATACAAAAGTAAAACTAAATTATATGCTGTCAAAAAGAGGTATACTTTAAGTAAAAAAGAAAGAAATAGGCTAAAATTAAGTAGATGGAATAAAGAGATACCATCCAAATAGTAGGCGTAAGAAAATTGGAAGTATTGTTAATACTAACATAAAAGAGACTTCAAGACAAAGGACATTACCAGAGATAAGAAATAAGACATTTCATAGTATTCAAGAATTTATCAGGAAGACATAACAATCATGTATGCACTGAATAACAGAGCTTCAAAATACATGAAATTTTTTTTCATAGAATTAAAGGGAGAATAAAAAGATTCGTAACTTACACATGGAGATTTCAACACTCTAAGTAATTGGTTGAACAACTAGACAGATAAATAAAGATGGAAGATCAACTACTTTCACTTAATTGACATTTATAGAACACTATACATAACAGGTGCAGAATACATTTGCTTTTCAAATTCAAATAGTACTTTACTAAGATAGGTCATAAACAAATCTCAATACATTTAAAAAGATTGAAACAACAGAGAGCCTAGTCTCTGTTTACAGTGGAATTAAATTAATAATAAATACGGAGATACTGAGCAATAAGAAAAACCATAAACATTTGGCAATTAAACCACACACTTCTAAATATCTTATGGGGACATGCACTTTCAGCTAAGATGGAGTCGTAGGGACCAGATTTATGCTCCAATCTTAAACGATTTAAAAAATCAGACAAAATGTCAGAAGCAGTGGTTTTTCAGACATCGAATACTAGGCAGTGTAGACGGTGATGCCTGAGAGAGGGGGAAGCAAAATGAAATGGGCCCTGTGACTGCTCCAGCTGGTGAGAGTTTCCCAGACTGCAGCACAGGGAGGAGAAATCCAGATGGGTCCCAGTGGTCATTCTGACCCGAGGAGACAAAGCTGGGAGTCCAGGAAGTCATGGCCACTAGGGTTCTCAGGACAGAGAAGCAGAGATTAGAGAGCTGCAGCAAGAGAAGGCTCCAGAGATCTGTAGGAGGCTCCTTCAGAGTCTTCAGTGGAGTACTTGGTCAGCATGTGTATGAGAAAGTTCCTGGAAGTGGGAGAAGAACCACTCAAAAAGAACAGGGTGAGCAATCCCCAGAGCTTCACAAGACCAAGAATAGTTCATAGTGCCACAAGCCAGAGTGGGAAGTCCACATAATTCATTAGAGTATTCTTTCGGTAGCAGGGTAAAATAGCCCTGGACTAAATGGTGCTCTAGTCCCTCCTATCAGAGCTTCGAAACTATCCTGCAAGGAGTGAACTGTTTCCAAGTAATTTAACTGTGTCCCAGAACAAACCTCAAAAGTATTTATAGGAATACATAAATATAAAACATTCACTAAAGTAAAATGCACTGTGTCTGGCATCCAAACAGGGAGTACAAGGAATGCAAAGAAGTAGAAAAATCCAAACTATGATTAGAAGAAAAGTCAGTCAATAGAAGCAGACCCAGAAATGGCACAGATGGTGGAATTAGTCAATAAGAATAGTAAGCCAACTATTATAAATATGCTCCATATATGCAAAAAGGTAGAGAAAAGCATAAACATGTTAAGGAGAGACAAGGAAGATAGAACAAAGATCCAAATTGAACTCTAGAACTGAAAAAAAATCTCCGATGAAAATTGCACTAGATAGGATTAACAGCAAATCAGAAACAAAACGTTAGCAAATTTGAGAACATAGTCATAGATACATTTTAGAAGGTAATACAGAGAGTAGAAAGCTTGGGGAAAAAATGACGAGCTGTGGGACAACTTCGAGCTCATCTGCTATACATGAAATTTAAGTCCTCAAAGGAAGAGCAGAAAAAAATATTCAAAAGAAATAATGCTGAAAGTTTTCCAAATTTGATGAAAATTAGAAACGAAGAACAGAACCAAAGAACCTCAGTGACATGCACAAGAAACATGAAGAAAAAAGTTCACCAAGGTACATCTTAATGGAATTTCTTATAACCAATGATAAAGAAAAACATTTTGAAAACAGCCAGACGGGGAGAAAAAGGCAAATTACATACTGAGGTATGAAGCTAAGGATGACAGCAGACTTCTTATTGGAAATAATGCCAGAAGCCAGTGGAACAATGTACTTTAAAGTACTGAAAGAAAAAAGAACAAACCAAACCATCGTCAGCCTCTAAAATGTAATACCCAGCAAAATATGTGTTTAAAAGAAAGGCAGAATGCTTTTTTTAGATATTTATAAGCTGAAATAATTCATCACCAGCAGACTTGCACTATAGGAAATGTTAAATAAATTTCTCAAAGCAAAAGGAAAATAATGCCAGATAGAAATCTACATTTACACAGGGGAATGAGCACCAGAAGTGGTAAATATGTGGGTAAATGTAAATAATTTTTGTTCTTACTTAAAAATCACTTTAAATGATGATTGATTGTTTAAAGTAAAAACAATAACCACGTTTTATGGGGTTTGTGTAAAATGTATGATAATGCATACAAGCTGATATGTGGGAAATGGTATTTATTATTATTACGGTTCTTATAAAACAAGCGCTAATATTACTTGAAGTTTATCTGTGATAGGTTACAGATGTATGCTATAAACCTTAAAGCAACTAGTAATAAAACAAAACAAAGATTTATGGTTAGTAATCTAACAGTGGGAGATAAAATGAAACAAAAAATACTCAATTCAAAAGAAAGCAAAAAAGGGAAAGAGAGAACAAAGGATAGATGAGATGAATGGAAAACAAATAGCATGGGGTGCCTGGGTGGTTCAGTCAGTTAAGTGCCCCACTTTTGATTTCGGGTCAGGTTATGATCTCAGGTTTGTGGGATCGAGCCCTGCATGAGGCTCTGCACTCAACATGGAGTCTGCTTGTCCTCCCTCTGCTCCTCCCTGGCTCACACTCTCTTTCTTTCTCTCTACCTCTCAAATGAATAAATAAATAACATCTTTAAAAAAATCCAAGAAAACAAATAGCAAATTTAAACCCAAACTGTATCAATAATAGATGAAATGGTCTAAATATCTATTTACGTATGTATGTATGTATGTAAGTAAGTAAGTAAGTATATATATAGAGAGAGTATGCATGAGCGGGGGCAACTTGGGGCCCAGTCTCATGACCCTGAGATCATGACCTGAGCCAAAATCAAGAGTTGACTACTTAACCGACTGAGCCACCCAGGCACCCTGGTCTAAATCCCATTTTAAAAAAAACAAAGATTGTTAGATTGCATAAAAAGGCAACTATATAATGCCTATAAGAAACCCACTTCAAATATTAAGATGCAAGAAGTTAAATGTGAAAGGATAGGATAAGATATACCACACTAGTACTAATTTAAAAAAGTTAGAATGGCCATATTAATATCAGACAATAGATTTCAGAGCAAAGAATATTAGCATGGAATAGAGTTATCTTATAATGATAAAGGGGTCAATTCATCAAAGGACATACCATTATGCTCCTAATAAGAGCTTTAAAATACATGAAGCAAAACTAATAGAACTGAATGAAGAAATAATCAAATCCACAATTGTAGTTGCAGGTTTCAACACCCTTTTCTCAATAATCAATAGATCAAGTAGACAGAAAATCCGTAAAGATACAGAATATTTAAATAACAGTTGGCCTGATTGACATTTATAAAACACCCTATGTAACAACAGCAGAATGTACATTCTTTTGAAGTGTACATAGAATGTTTACCAGGGTAGACCAAATTCTAGGCCATAAAACAAGTCTCAGTAAATTGAAAAGGATTGAAATCATTCAAGTATATTCTCTAATGATCATGGAATTAAATAAAAAATCAATAATAGGTATCTGGAAAATTCCCAAATATTTGGAAACTAAAAACATACTTCTAAATAATCCCTGAGTCCAGGAAGAAACTATTAGGGATATTAGAAAATATTTTGAACTGAATGCAAATGACAGCCCAACATGAAAATTTGTGGAATGTAGTTAGAGCAGTTCTCAGCTGGTAATTTATAGCACTAAATGCCTATATTCATAGGAAAAAAAAAAAAAGAAAATTTCAAATCTGTGATCTCAGCTTCCACTTTAAGACATAAGAAAAAAAAGAGCAAATTCAACCCAATGTCAGCAAAAGAAAGGAGATTAAGATAAGAGCAGAAATAATTGAAATAGAAAACAGATAAACAGAAAAATCAGTAAAACCAAAAGCTGGTTCTTTAAGACCATTGAAACTGATAAACCTTCAGTCACTCATCAGGAATGAAATAGAAAAGACACATACTAACATAGTATGAGAAGTGACTTAATTACAAATTCTAAAGACATTAAAAGGCTACTAAGGTAATGTTATGATCAACTTTATGCCAGTGAATTCTACAACTTAGATGACATGGATAAATCCCTTGAAAGACCCAAACAGGACAAGCTCACTCCTGAAGAAATTGATAACCCCCAAAGCCCCATATCCATTAAAGTTGAATTCATAGTTAAAAACCTTCCCACAAAGAAAACTCCAGGCCCAAATGACTTCACTAGTGAATCTTACCAAACATTTAAGAGAAATAATACCAGTTTGTTATAGGTTGAGTTGTGTCTCTCTTAAAATTTATATTTTTAAGTCCTAACCGCCAGTGCCTCAGAATGTGTCCTTATTTGGAAATAAGGCCTTTACAGAGATAATCAAGTTAAAATGAGGTCATTAGGATGGGCCTTAATTCAGTATAATTGGTATCCTAATAAAAAGGGATACAGAGAGAATACCATGTGAATGAGACAGCCATGTACAAGTCAAAAAGAAAGGTCTGGAACAGATCCTTCCCTCATGGCCCTCAGAAAGGGCCAACTCTGCTAACACCTTGATTTCTGACTTTTAGTTTCCTTAATCATGAGATATAATACATTTCTGTTGTTTAAGCCACTCAGTTTATGGTACTTTGTTATGGCAGCCCTAGGAAACTACTACACAATTCTATTCAAACTCTTCCAGAAAATCATAGAGAAGGAAACTCTTTTCAGCTCATTCTGTGAGGCCATCGTTACCTTATACCCACAAGAAAAAGACACTGTAAGAGAAGAAAATGATAGATCAGTATCTTTTATGAACACAGATACAAAAATTTTAAATAAAATTTTAGTAGATTAATCCACCTGTAGGGGTGTGTGTGTGTGTGTGTGTGTGTGTGTGTGTATACACATACTTATTTCTATGTGCTTATAATATCATGACCAAGTAAGAGCTGTCTCAGGAATGCAAGGTTCACCTAATATTTGGAAATCAATGCATTTCAGCATATTAATGAACTACAAAAGAAGAACCAAATGATCGTGTGAAGAGATACAGAAGGAGCATTTGACAATATACAGTATTCATGTCGATAAAAACTTTGTGCAAACCAGAAATAGAAGAGAATTTTCTCAAACTGATAAGGGGAATTTATGAAAACATTAACTTTCACATTGTACTTAACTGTGTAAAAGACTGATTGCTTTCCCCATCAGATCAGGAACAAAGCAAGGGTGTCCAGTCTCACCATGTCTGTTCAGCACTGTACTGGAGATTCTAGCCAGTGCAATAAGGCAAGAAAAAGAAACAAAAAATATCCATATTGGAAAGGAGGAAGTAAAACTGTTTTATTTGCAGAGAATCCAATTGTCTATTGGGAAATTCTACTGAATCTACAAAAAAACCCTTCAAGAATTGAAAAGTTGGTTTAGCAAGATTGTAAAATTCAAGGTAAATATGCAAAAATTAATTGTATTTCTCTGCATTGAAAATGAAGAACCTAAAATTAAAAATCAAAAATACCATTTACAATATCATCAAAACATGAAGTAATTAGGGATAAGTTTGATAAAAGATGTGCAAGAGTTTTTCATTAAAAAACTAAAAACCATTGCCTAGAGAAATTAAGGAAGACCTAAATAAAAGGAGGAATATATCCTATTCATCCATTGGAAAACTCAGTATTGTTAAGACATCCTCCCAGATTGGTCTGTAGATGCGGTGCAGTTCTAGCCCTTGACACACACATTGTAAAGGAATCCCAAAGCTTTTGCAGGCAGATGGCTTGGTGAAGGTTTGGGCACTGGTTGCACAGGCTTGCTGATCTAGTGAGTCTGAGAGTGGTCTCTAGAATGATATCCTGGGGCAGCAGGGGCTGTCAAAGGGTGGAGAAGAGGCCAGGAGGTGTGGCTGAACTAGGAAGGTCTGCAAGGTAGGAGCTGTCAGGGAGGGGCCAAATGGGAGGCAAAGTTCACCCAGAAGTTTGATAGCCTTTGTGTCCAGGTGGTAGAATTATGGACGATTCTTATTTTTTTCTGTTTCTCTGTTCCCGCCCCCCTCCCGAGCAGACTTACTTCTAATATAATCAGAGAAACCACAATCTTGTAGTTGATTCCTATGGGATATTGTTTTTTTGCATATCTATATAATTTGAATATTTTACAAGGAGATTGTATTTGTTTTGTAATCAAAAACAAAAGGCACACAGGTAGGCAGGAAGAACATTGCCACAGCAATGGGTTTTAGGAGATTGTGAGGAACTCCTGGTGGTGTCATGTATCAGTCACCAGGACATGGAAACCACAGTAAATGTGGGACAGCCAAGCAAATGCACATTTTACTTGTCATGTTCTTTCCGAATCTGACTTCTGTTGGACACGTAGAATGTCTCTGTCTAGTTAATGCATCAAGTCATCTTAGAACATTTGACAGAAGACTTAACTCCTTAATTCCATGGAGGCAGATGGGGATCTCTAATTACTTAATTGAAAAAAGGTACACACTTCAGGCTGCCACAGTGTTTGGGAATTAATCTTTAAAACCTGACAGTGAACATTAAATTCAATTAGGGAGAGCGATTAGCAGAGATTCTTCTCTCCTTCACCCTGGGTAGCTTTGAGAAGTGGCTGACTGGTCTGCATTGATTCTGACGCTATCCTTGTGTATATATCAACCAGGAGAGCCAAGTATGCATTTTTCACTTCAGAGGAGAGTTATCGGACAATTTACAGATTGACGGATTTCCTTAAACATGTCTCCGTGGCTGATTCAGAAGGCCCCGTGGCCAAGAATTCAGACTCAGCCAGTTTGCTGCTTTGGGCCTTGGTGCTTTCTTCTCCTCTTCTCTTTTCTTCCCCTCTTCCTCCTTCCTTAACTTTCTCCTCCTTCTTCTTATTTTGTTGGTTCTACCTTCCAAGCAAAGCCACTTTTTCACTGCCACCAAGTGGTCCAACCGTGCTCCTCTCTCCCGTGGATTCTTACAGAAGCTCCACACTGTCTTCCGTGTCTCCCTTGCCCCGCATGCTCCTCCTGGCACAGCAGCCTGCAGGGTTCTTCCCCAATTTCTGTATAGCTCCTTTCCTCACCACTTCAGATCTTCCTTCAAAGCCATCTTCTCGGAGAGGCCCTTCCTGGCCACCATTTCAGTCCTTCTCCTGGCCCTAGAGCTCCTTTCTTGCTCAATTATGCCCTGGGTCTTTACCACTACCTTACTACATAGATTCTGCTTGTTTCTCTTGTTCAGTGTCTGTCTCATTGAAGGCAGGGGTTTTTGTCTTGTTTACTGCTGAACAATGCCTGGCTAATAGCAGGTACTCAGGAAATGTTTGTTGAATGAATGAAAAAATGAGTTTATTTTTATTTTTTAAATTTATTTTTAGAGTGGGGGAGGGGCATAGGGAGAGATAATATTAAGTAGGCTTAGTGCCCAGCACGGAGCCCAATGTGGGGCTCGATCTCACAACCCTGAGATCATGACCTGAATCGAAATCAAGGGCTGGACGTTTAACTGACTGAGCCACCCAGGCACCCCAAAAATGAAGTTTCATAGATGGAAACATTTGGGAATATTTGCTTCAGAGCATAGTCATTCCCACCACCCCCCTCAGAAATACAGCATAGTGTTCACAGTGCCCTTCTCTCAGCCCCATCCCTCGCCCACCACTCCCTGGAGTGACCGTCATCTTCATACATATTTGTTACAGTCTTACTGTAAATGCACAAATAAATATGATAGAATTTTGCATCATGTGTGTTTTTAAGATTGTGGTGACATGCATATAGCACAGGATTTAACTCTTTTTGTTTCACAAAACTAAAACTCTGTCCCCATTAAACACTGACTCCCCACTCTCCCCTCCCCCAACCCCTGTCCCCCCCCCCCACCCCCCCCGTCTCCTTTCTATAGCTATGATTTTGACTATTCTAGGAACCTACGTGTAAGTGGAATGATACAGTATTTCCCCTCTGTGTCTGGCTTATGTCACTCAGCACAGTATCTTCAAGGTCCATCCATGCTGGGGCAGGTGTCAGAATCTCCTTCCTTTTTAAGGCTAAATAGTATCATATGGATGGACCACGTGTTGTTGATCCATTCATCCGTTGATGGGCACTGGGGTTGCTTCCGCCTTTTGGCTCCACTGAATAATGCTGCTATGAACTTTGGTGTCTCTTTGAGGTATCTCTTTGAGACCCTGCTTTCAGTTTTTTGGGTATACGCACACAAATGGGATTGCTGGATCCTGTGGTGACTCAATGCATAATTTTTTTTTTCTCTATGCATAATTTTAAAAAAAGATTTTATTTGAGAGAGAGTACGAGAGAGAGAGCATGAGTGGTGGGGAGGGGCAGAGGGAGAGGGAGAAGCAGGCTCCCCGCGGAGCAGGAGCCCGAGGGTGACACAGGACTCGATCCCAGGACCCTGAGATCATGACCTGAGCCGAAGGCAGACACTTAACTGACTGAGCCCCCCAGGCGCCCCTATGCATAATTTTTTAAAGAAACTGTTGTACCGTTGTCCACACAGGCTGCACCATTTCACATTCCCCCCAGCAGTGCACGGAGCTTCTAGTTCCTCCACATTCTCCCCAACACTTGTTCTATTCGTTCTTTTTTTTTCTTTTCTTTCTTTCCTTTCGTTTCCTTTCCTTTTCCTTTTCCTTTTTCTTGTTTCCTTTTTCTTTTTCTTTCTTTCTCTTCCTTCCTCCCTCCCTACCTTCCTCCCTTTCTTCTCCCTCCTTCTCCTCCTCCACTTCCTCCTCCTCCCTTCTTCTTCTTCTTCTTCTTCTTCTTCTTCTTCTTCTTCTTCTTCTTCTTCGATAAAAGCACTGTTTCTTGTGTTTTAATAACTTAGATGGTATCTTGCTGCATATGTGCAGCTTGTCTTATGTAATCTATATTTTTTATTTTTTAGCCATGTTAATCCTGTAGGTGTAATCATAAATTTTACTTTATTTTTTCTATTAAAGAGTCATACTTGTACATAGTTTTGAAAAAACTGCACTCTGTTCTTTTACCACAAACTCCCACTCCACTTTGAAGGCTTCTTGCTGTTTCTTCCATTCTTTCTTTCTTTCTTTTTTTTTTTTTTTATTGTGTTATGTTAGTCACCATACAGTACATCCCTAGTTTTTGATGTAATGTTCCATGATTCATTACTTGCATATAACACCCAGTGTACTATGCAATACATGCCCACCTTAATGCCCATCACCGGCCTGTCCCAATCCCAACTTTTTTTTTTTTTATTGTGTTATGTTAGTCACCATACAGTACATCCCTAGTTTTTGATGTAATGTTCCATGATTCATTACTTGCATATAACACCCAGTGTACTATGCAATACATGCCCTCCTTAATGCCCATCACCGGCCTGTCCCAATCCCCCTCTGAAGCCCTCAGTTTGTTTCCCAGAGTCCATAGTCTCTCATGGTTCATTCCCCCTTCTGATTACCCCCCCTTCATTCTTCCCTTCCTTCTCCTACTGATCTTCCTATTTCTTATGTTCCATAAATGAGTGAAACCATATGATAATTGTCTTTCTCTGCTTGACTTATTTCACTTAGCATTATCTCCCCCAGTCCCATCCATGTTGCTGCAAATGTTGTGAAATCGTTCTTTTTGATGGCTGAGTAATATTCCATTGTATGTATGGACCACATCTTCTTAATCCAGTCCTCTGTTGAAGGGCATCTTGGCTCCTTCCACAATTTAGCTATTGCGGACAATGCTGCTATGAACAAAAGTTAGAAATATGGACAGAAATAATGAAAGAACATATTTTCATGTGGGCTAACAGACACATGAAAAAATGTTCTTCCATTATTTCTGTCCATATTTCTAACTTTTTTTTTTAAGTAGGCTCCACACCCAGCATGGGGCTGGAACTCACGTGGAGATAAGAGTCGCGGTGCTCTACCACCTGAGCTAGCCAGGCACCCCTGTGTCCGTGTTTCAAATGTAAATGATGCTCTTTCTTGATTTTTCAGTTTGAGACCCCAGCTATTAACCCCTAAGAAGAAAAAAAGGATCTGAGCTCTATTAGTATTCTTTGATGGCTGCTATTGACCTCTTGTTTTTTTAAGCTCAGACATTTACATATGCCCAGGAAACATACTTTCAGAATTCTGATCCTTTGCATTTTGAGGACCCTCAGGATGCAGCAGGATGAATTTTGCCATCTTGAAAGGGAAGTCTTATCTCCAGATTGGGTCTGTGGATGTGTGGTACACTTTGGGTTATTAGGGAAATGAAGGACATGAAGCTTGGGTTCCCTGATGTAACTGAGAGAGGGTCAGAGAGCACTGCTATTAAGAACTACATGTATGGGGGCGCCTGGGTGGCACAGCGGTTAAGCGTCTGCCTTCGGCTCAGGGCGTGATCCCGGCGTTATGGGATCGAGCCCCACATCAGGCTCCTCTGCTATGAGCCTGCTTCTTCCTCTCCCACTCCCCCTGCTTGTGTTCCCTCTCTCGCTGGCTGTCTCTATCTCTGTCAAATAAATAAATAAAATCTTTAAAAAAAGAAAGATTTAAAAAAAAAAGAACTACGTGTATGGCAAGCCCCAAGGAGCATGCCCGCCAGCCCCACTCATTCCTCACCACAGTCGTTGGGATGGGGCTCTTCTTATCCCCACTTCGTGGAGGAGACTAAGGCCTAGGCAGGTTGAGCTGCTTGGCCAAGTCACATGGCCTGCAAGCAGAAGCATCCCATGGCAGGCACTTGACTCCAATGCCCGTGTTTTGACTGCAGGTGCTCTTCCTGCTTCTCATGTTCCATCCTCTAAGCCACCTCAGACGGTGGGCGGGAGCATCCCCTGCTTCTTGGAGTGACAGTGAGGGTAGGAGACTAGCCCTGCTGAGTCTGCATGCCAGGCCCAGAGCCAGCCCTGTCAGGCTCATGCTAACCAGCTTTTCCCTGGGGTTCCTGGGACAGCTGGTAAAGGGCTCTCTCATGCGTGGAGTGGCCCCGGTTCTTGGAATGTGCGGTTCTGTACTTGAGGGCTTAAGAACGTATTTCAGAAGTCATTGAATATACATGGGGCTTCCTGCCACAGGCCTCATCACCGTGGAAAGCCAGGGTGGGAATGAGGGATAATGCCTTCTCCCCAGAAAAAAGAACAGCTGGCCCTTTGGGCAGATAGATACTGGCTCTTTGCCCCATTGTAAGCACTGGTGTGGCAAGGGTCTGTTTTGGATCTTACTCTTAAAGCAGTACCCGTGAAGATAGCCTGACCTGGTGCAGCGTCCATTGCAGGGCTCACAAAGCCCCATCTCAGAGGACAGATGTCAGAGGTGCAGGTGAGGTTGGGCTAGAAGCAGGCGAGCAGGGCAGGATATGTGGTGGTGAGCAGCTTCCAAGTGGATGGGAAGGGCTGGGTGGCTGAGTGGCAGAACTTGGACATGCTGTTTTCTTGCCCAAGGCTGGCTGGTCTCAGCATCCATGTTGCCTTTTCCTCCCTGGGCTTCTGGGGGGCTCCCTTAACCCCAGGAAAGATTTTGGGTAAAGCTCCCCCTCAACTTGCCAGCCCCAAGCCTTTACACTTCAGCAAGGAAAAGTCTAACAGCTAGGTATTGTTTTGATGGTAAAATAATAGGAATCTGGTTCCACTGTGAAACTCTCTGCTCCTGTAGAGGGGTCAAGTTGAGCCCTAGAGATCAGGCTCCCATTTTGACATCTGGCACTGTGTTTACCTTGTAGGTGTGGAACGCTGTGGACTCAGGCCGCTGCCTGCAGACCTACTCCCTGCACAGCGAGGCGGTGCGGGCTGCCCGGTGGTCTCCCTGTGGTCAGCGCATCCTCAGCGGTGGCTTCGACTTCACCCTACACCTAACAGACCTTGAAACAGGTGTGTTTTCCTGCATTGTTATCCTGAGGCACCCCTTTCTCATTGGGAAGCTTCTCTGGGCGGGACAGGAGCCACAACCTGTGTACGGTTTCAGGGCAGTAGGAGATAGCCCTCAGGAGAGGCTCTTACTTGGTGAGTATGTTTCCAGGGCATTTGCCTGGAACCAAGACTCTCCATGGAGGGTTTGAGGTCGGCCTCTGCCAGCCTGCCCAGAGGACAGAGCCCTGAGGTTGTCTCAGCCCCAAGCTGTGGGGCTGGATAAAGAGGTGGCTTTTTAATCAACTTCTGACATGTGATTTGTACCAAAATAGATTTAGCTTTATCACAATGTCCTTTGGTTGAAATCAGTTTAGAATTCCTGTCAATTCATTATTGTTGAAAGGCTGTAAGGAATGATTCCAGCTCATAAGGAAAGTCTGCAAACGAGTTCTGCTTTAATGCCTACACTGAAAAGGCACTTGGGTAAGATGGATTTGTGCTGGGTAAATCCTAAGGGGCCTCCTGACAAGCAGGGCGACAAGGAGAGAGAAGTCAGCGGAAGGAACTTGACAGTACTGGATGCTCCTGTGCAATAGGCACTCTCAGCACCTAATCCAGCCACAGGCCCCGAGTGGGGTCCTATCCATGCTCTTCAGGTGAGGACAGAGCCAGCAGGTGCCGAGCTGGCTTAGAACCTCTGCCCCTGACTCCGGCAGGCTGGTCTCAGCACCCACGTTGCCTTTGCCTCCCTGGGCTTCTTCTGGTCACTTTTCTGCTAGGCACTATTGCCAGGGTCAGGAGGGGAGGCTAGAGTTCCCACCCATCCCTGGGGTGTCCCCTTCAGTCTTCAGAGAGGCCTCCCATGCCCAGCAGTGGAGGCACTGGGGTCTGTGCCTTTCCCAGGGCCTGGCAAGCAGGAGATGACAGTTCTGGGCCCAACCACACAGCTCCTCCCCAGCAGCTTGGAAGGGGTGCAGGGAAGGAGCACAGTGGTTGGATTGGGGTAACTGTGGAGTTTGTTTCCCACCCCGAGCACCCTCATCTCCTCTGGCCTGCTGAGGGGTGGCCTCGCAGCTCCTCTGACGGAGCCCCACACGCCCTCTCTGGGGATGATGACAAGACCCATGGCCATGTCAGTGGCCGGTACTGGGCCACAGGCTTTATACATAATGTATCAGTCCTCACCACAGCCTGCTTCCCGTGATTCTTTCCCGCATTTTATGGGTGAGAAGTCTGAGGCTCACGACAGCGAGTAGCTTCCTCAGAGCCTCCCAGTGGTGCGTGGCAAGTGGGGATTTAGAACCATGTCTGCATCTTCAAATCCTGTGCCCTTTCTACCGTGCTGAGTGTATCGTGTTTTTCTTCTCCAGAGTGTTTCCCCAACCATTTGTCGTCTTACCGTGAGCCCCACAGGGCCAACGAGGGGGCTATGGCTCAGGGGTTTGGTGCCACTTAGTTGGTAATGATGATAGCAGGTAATGTTCTCCTACAGCCTCACATACGGGGTCTCATTTAGGCCCCAGTCACCCTTCAGGGCTGGCACCACCAGACTCCTCTTTTCACGCACAGGTCTGCCAGGCTCACCATGTTGCCTGTGTGCCCAGTAAGCCATGCTCGGCATTGGAGACACAGAGGTGAACAAGACCCAGGATCCACCCCAGAAGCTCTTGTTTGCTGGGGGAGACAGAAGTGCAGAGAGAATCCCAGGTTACAGCGATGGAGCGAGATACAGGAAGTGCAAGGACATCTAGCCTAGAAGATCAAGAAAGACTTCCAGGAGGAAGTGGAACCTACCCTGAGGCAGGAACTAGGGGGACAGAGGTCTAGGTGAAGGGGGCACGGTTGAGGGTGAGGGAAGTGGGTTCTCAGTAGACAGGAGAATGAGGACAGAGTTGTTACAGGAACATGAACGTCATGGTGTGTGTGGATATGTGGGGTGTGGGGATCTGGGGCAGCGAGTCTGGAGCTGCAGGAATAGGAGCGTGAGCTTCATGCAGTTCTTGGCCTATGAGGTATGCGTTCTCCAGGCACTGTTCCCCACTCTGGGGTCACCGAGCACCCATGGGTACCTGCACTGCCCACCCACCGAGTGAAGGAGTGATGCCTTTCACATACTGGGGGTGATGTTGCATTAATCAAATACAAGTTCATTTCATGACATTAATGGATTCCTAGTGGCGCTTTGTCCTAATGGATCTTCTCGATCAACAGATGTTAAACAGACAGTGCCATTGTGGGTGTGTGTGTGTGTGAGTGTGTGTGTGTGTGTGTGGGGGGTGGTTCTGAAAGTTTTAGATGTTGAAAGAGAGTCTTCCTTCCTGACAAGTTAGGGACTGCCACAGCAGATGGCAGTAGGGGGCCATTGTCGAGTTTGGAGCAGGAGAGAACCATGGCTTGATTTGCACTCTGGGCAGTTCTCCCTAGTATCTGCAGCTGGTTGGGTATGACCCCAGGCAGGGTAGAGAGCGGGAGGAGGGGAGGAGGCATGCCTTGTCCCGTTGGTGGCAGAACTTCAGGGAGAGAAGCTTGTCTGGCCCCAGGCCCAGCGTGCACCCCTGGCTGTGGTGTGTTGGGTGGTATAGGGAAGGCACAGCCCCTGTCCTCAGGGCTTTGCCTGAGATGGAGGACTTCTCCACTCCACCCCTTTCCCAGGAATAGCACTTCTCACCTGGTTCATCTGTTGAGGGCTCAGTTCCATTCATTAAGTAGGTACTTACTGAGCACGTACTATGTACAGGATCTGGTGGGGGCTGTAGTGGTGAGCTTGTTGGATATTCTTTGTCCCTTGGGGGCAAGGGTCTCAGGGTTTGGGCCTTACCCTTGGGAAAGCCCTCCAGTCCCTAGATGGGGCCTCTCCTGCCAAGGGGGTTGCTGGTTTCTGTGTCTGTCTCCCTGACTAGTGTGGGTGCTCCTTGAGAATGGGGCCTGTCCTAGGAGTCTTGCTATGCCCATCATCTGGCCAGGGCTGGCTCGGAGCAGCTGCTCAGTGCGTGAGTGGAGGCTGGCCCTTGCTGGGCAGTGAAACCTGTCGGTGGCTGTAGGGGAGTTAGCTCTCCCCGGGTCTCCCACTTCAGCTGTGTATCCCCACCCCAGGTTGTACTAGGTGCTCTCTTTAGCAGAGGTCGGTGGGCTTGGGCAGCCCCCGTGGCTCTCGGCCTGGTTTGACTTATCTCGTCCTTTCTCATCACTGAGTCTGATTTTCTTTTTTACTTGATCTGCGTCTTTCTGCCCTTGGTGATTTGGCTTTTTCATTTCAATCTAATTAGAACTCCCTGCCAGGAGAAGGCAACGCAGGGCGTTCTCACCGCAGTGCTTTGGGAATTAGTCACTCGGTGCCCATTGTCGTTAATGGGAATTTGGCGCCAAGGCCATTTATCCTGGTGTCCTCAATCAATACAGTTAAAAATCTGTGGATTCTAAAATGTCAATACCCGGCCTGAAATATGGAGGGCTAGCAACATTTTATCTCGTTAATTTATAGTTCTGACGGGCTGTTGGCTTATAGGACAACCATGAATCAACACCTAAATAAAATCCGCTCACAGATTCATTATTTTTGGTGCTCCCGCTTCAGTCTGTAATCTTCCTAACAAAACGTCTCTAGTGCATTAGGCTGAGGTGGCCTCAGGGAACCCTGGCCGACTCCATCAGGGCCCGAATGTCGCCTGCCTTATGAGTCAGCTGTCCTGCACACCAGATCGGCCAGTCTCCTCAAAATCCTCCAAAGACCTTGTTCAGTTCAGTTCTGCTGGCCCTGGTCTCTTGCAGGTTCCAGCCCCTCAAGCAGTTGCCCCCAGCCTGGCTGTTAAGGCCTCAGCGGTCTGCAGGGCCTCGTACTTGGCATTTGTTGGCTGGAAAGGAGATTTACCTCTCCCTGGAGCCCCCAGGGCCCTGGCTAGAGAGGACACCCTGTCCTCCTTCCTTTGGCCTGGTCAGCTTTCTTGATGTGTGTCCAGCCTGTCCCGGACATCCGTGCAGTGCCACCTGGCCTCAGGTACCTGATGCTGGAGGCAGTGCAGTGGGATAGAAGGAGCATGGATGGGGTGCAGATGTGTTCTTCCACTTACCTGAGCTCAGTGTCCTTGGAAAAAATGCCTTTACCTCTGTTTCCGCATCTGTGGAAGGTGGTAACTGGACCTGGCTGGTGGTGGGGTGATTGAGGGCAATAGCTGAGTTAATGTTTGTGGATGCTTTACAGAATGCCTGGCCCAAGGTAGGCACTCAGCAAAAGATATCCCTTCCCTTCCTCCATCACTGCCCTGTGAGACCCTTCAGATGGTGGGAAAGAATGACCTTGTTCCTGCTGAGGGTCCAGAGAACCCCAGTTGCTGGCCCATTTCTTCATGTGGAGTGGCTTTGGTGGCTTGGCTTCAAAAGCCCCCAGTCTGATCATCCCCCAGGCAGCTTACTAGTGTGGCCCTTGGTCCCCTATGTGGGTCTTGGGTGCAGGCTGGGAAGAAGACAGGCCTTCCAGGGTTCTCCCAGCTTCTCCTCCATATTTTGCTTCTCTGTGACAAAATACTACTGGTGGTAGGCTAGCAGCTTCCTCCTGGTGCTGGGACAGCAACTGCCCTTTATTTAGGGTGGGCATGCAGACCTCCCACAGCCCAGCCTGACCCTCTCTCCAGAGCTCAAGGTGCCCAGTGGCCTTCTTTACTCAGATACCCACTGCCTGCAGCCTTGCCATCACCAGCCCCTGGTTCACTCCTCCTGCTCTGGGGGTCCCTATGCCTTTCAGTGGGGGTTTTGGGGCATGAAAATGAGCAGCCGACTGGAACTGGACCCATATATGACCATTTCTCCTGTTTTCCAAGAAGTGTGTTCTGGTTAACATGACTGGGGCCTCTGTCACAGAAGGACTCCAAGAAAGGGCAATATCCCATTGGCTGAGTATGCACCATGGGCCAGGCCCTAGGTGATGGAGCCCTGGTTCCTAGCATTCTGCTTGGCCTGTATGAAGCCGAGATGAATAAAGAGGTGTTAGTTCCTTTGCTTAGTATGTATTTAGCCCCTACTCTAACCTGTGAAGGCGGTGTTTTTATCCCCATTTCATTGACCTAGACACTGAGGTCTGGAACATTGAGGGACTTGCTCGAGGCCTCACAGCCAACAGTGACAGAGCTGGGATCCACCTCTGGCCTGTGTGACTGGCAGAGGCTGCCACATCTGTTTCCCTGCCATGGATGAACCGTTTGCTTAAGGGAGCCTGCTTGGCTCTCCCCTGGGCAGCTGGCTTGCCACCTGTGGAGGATGACTTAGGGCCTCCAGGAAGAAGGCAACTGAGATGGATCTTGACTGGGCCTTCTGAAGGAGGCTTCTCTGGCTTTTGACAGCCACTGCTCCAGTGGGAGAAATGTTAGCCCTGGCGATTTGAGTATGCTTGCCATAGGAAGGGTCTGATGAAGAAGACCAGGAGCTCATGGGGCTTTAGAGAAGAGGCTGCAGATGGGGCTCCTTTTGGGCTGAGTGGTGCCACCTGCCAGGTCTTGGAGGGGTGCCTGTAGAGGGGCTGGGGCTTCTCCATTCTTTGGCTTTTGAGCACCGTGTCAGAGTGTCCCCCCAGTACAGCTCAGAGAAACTCAGGCATCCTTCAGGTGCCTGTGGAGGCCAGGAAGGCAGACACCCAGCTGCATCACGAGGCCCCAGCCAGTGGGCACACTTGTGCAGCTCCTGATGGTATTGGCACGTTTTGTGTCGTCAGTCCTTTGGGCCAGGGGTTTTGCCACTGGATCGAGACGCGGAGTCTTTGAGGGGCTCCGGAGCCCTGCGAGGTCTGAGCTGACATTGGTCCTGGTGCTGCCCCTCCAGTGCCTTCTTGCCTGGAGCAGCTGCCCACACTCCCTCCCACTGATGCAGGGAGGCCCCCCGCTGACTCCTCTGCTTTTCCTTTGTCCTCAACCACCCCTCTTTCTCCTAAGCTCATTTCTTCACTGACACCCCATTCCTGGCCTGCTTTTAAATGTGCTTGTTCTCAGGGCTGCGCCTTCTTTGGCCCTAGGCACCCAGACCCATTCCCATGCACACCCTTTCTCTTTCACTCTGAAGAGTCTTTCTCTCCAGTCTCAGCCGTGTTCTCTCCCCTCTTTCTGTACAGCTTTGGGGTGAGAAGCCAGCCCTTGTTATGGATATTAAATCCGATGTTAGTCAGCTTCAGTGAAACACCCTGACAGCCCGTATCTCACTTTGGAAGGTGCCTGCAGGTTCTGCCGCATGTCCGTACACGTCCATGCCGTACCCCTCTGGGTGGATAAAAGGAGGGTTTTCCGTGACAGTGCTAGTTCACTGGCTCCCATCATGGCACGGGGGGCGGTGGGGTGGCGCATTGTCTCTGCACATGCTCAGTGGCAGCTGTGCAGCAGTGTGGCTGCCCCGCGGGTCAGACCACCTCCGGGGACTGCTGGGGAGCCTGAACACAGGTGCCTGCAGGGCCCCAGAAAGCCAACGTGAGGCAAAATTTTTGGACACACCTTGTTTGCAAGTCGAGAACTCTTTTTTTTTTTTTTTTTTTTTTAATTTTAGAAAATTCAGTTTTGTCCAGATAATTAAGAGCAGTGGCCAGACTTGATGTACAAGAGGTTTCGCCACCATGGCCGCTGTTTCTTTGTTGCTGCTGCTGTTGCTCTGCACCCACCGTCTGTGGGCCTCTCATTGGTCTGGGCCTGCCAGCTTCCGTGCCTCTCTCTGATTCAGGACAGCTTCTTTAGCTACACTTTATTATGCTGGTTTTGCGGATCGGAGAGGCCTGCTGGGCTGAGCCGGAGGCCCCCACTTGTCCATGGGGGGCCTGCAGATGCAGGCCTGTCTGCCTCTCACCCGGACCCTTTGCAGGACTCTGCCAGGCGTGCCAAGACGGCCCCTGTTTCTGATTCATAGAGTTTGATTTGAAAGTTAGTAAGCTCCTTTTCTCGTTAACTTTGAGTCAGGATGGTTAGATTTACAGCTGGCCGAGTACTTCCCAGAGGATGAGTGTAATGATATTGATTTTAGCGAAATGAGTCATATGCCGCCTGCCTGGGAACACAAGCTCAATCACCACGAGCCGACAGCATCAGCTTTCCCTTGTCAACGTCTCCCCTACATGTTCGTGAGTCCGTGGATGTGAACAAAGAGCTAAGGAGAAGGAAAGGTCACGTATAGCTTGTGGGCAGGCGAGGCAGGGTGCGGAGAGCAGGGCTCTGGGGTCAGACAGGTCTAGCCTCTCTCCCAGCATGGCTGACTTGTGTGGCCCTTGATGAGGCCTTACCTCCCTGAGCTTTCATTTCTCCTGCTATGAAATGGGCTAATTACACCTACCACAGAGGGTTGTGGCATGACACTTGGAAGCCGCGTGTAAGCTGGAGGTAACAGGTGCCCTCTCCCTGCAGAGGAGGGCATGAACTTCCCCTTTCTTTCTTGGGGATCCATACTTGGGTTTCATCTGACCTAGATCAAATGTCTGTTGTGTGCCAGGAACTAGGCTGGGGGCCAGACATACTGAGTGGAAGAGGAGGACCCTTTGGGGACCCAGAGCTGTGCATGCTGATAGGGTTCCCCAAGGTAGGCGTTAGCCAGGGAGTGGCTAGCCACTCCCTAACACTAGCCAGGGAATTCCTCAGAGTTGCCCCTCTTCCTTTCTCAGGTGGAGACCCAGGTGACCACCAGCCACGTTACCAGCTGCCTTACCTTAGCAACATTGGTGATGGAAGCATGGGTAGTCATAATAGTGTCAAGAGAACAAATTGAGATTCTGCATTCTGTTTTAAACATATTTTTGCTCTAATGACGATTTATAGTTTATTTGTATCATTATTGATTCAAGGAGGAGGAGAAGTGGTTTTTCCTAACTCCAAGAGGATCTGAACAGTTCTTATACTGGTTGAGTTCATTATAACCAGATCAATAAAGCCAGTGTTAGTGCATTAAATATTTTAAAACTCATATAAGCAGCATACAGTGAATGAATAGAACTTTCTGTAACAAACATGTAAACAAGCACAGATAGTCTCAAGGTTAAAGGTTACGTAGTAACTAACCATTGTGCTTAAAGTAGCATTGCCAGACAGGACATGATAAACAAGGTACTCAATGTATGAAAAGGTAGAGTGGGAACAAATCTGACAGGAAAGGACCTTCACCTTCACCGTGGCTAGTGTTCACATTGGAGATAGTTTCTGATAAATATTTCCAGCCTTTGTCCATATCTCTTCACCAAAATGTAAAGGCTAGCCCAGGGCATTGTGTTCTCATAGCCTCAAGACAGAAACTCCAGATTATTCCTCTCTCAAGTTTCCTGCTGTTAAAATCTTACAGCCTTTGGTTTTAGCTTTTAACTTAACCAAGGATGAATTCAGAAATTTGGGGTTTAATTTTTTTCAAACAGTTAAAGGCTCCCTTTTGTTGTTCGCTCCCTGCCGTGTCCTCTAGAGCACTTTATGTAATATGTAGTATGTATGTTGCGTGTCGCCCTCCGGATGGCCTTACGGGTATGAGGCTGGGCAACACCACAGTGAGGGGCCTGCCCTGGAAGGGGCAGGGATGGGATGGCACCTGGGTCTGTGCGGCTCCCAGCCCCTCTGCTGCACCACCTCCTGCTCGAGCACAGTGCTGGATGACGGCAGCTGGGGTCCTGATTTCTGAGCCGCAGTCTCATGCTCAACCTCCTTCCCTTCGTGTTTCCCATTACGTATCTGGAAGCTTATTAAAACTTTTAAAATCTTTTAGTTTTAGGCCCTTTTAACAAACAAATACAGCAAAGACCTAGTTCTCATAAGCAAAACTAGGAGAAAAGACATAAACCATAGCTTGTCTTCTAAGAAGAACATTTTAGTATTTAGACATAGATTCTCAGTCTCTTTAGGAGGTTGGAGAATAACATGCAGAAATACATGGGGTTTTTTTTTAGCAGAAAAAGCTCAGTCCTCATCTTTTAGCAACTCAGCTTTCGCTTTCCTCCCATCTTTTCCCCATTGTTGGCAAGACTGTATCACTGCACTTTTTGAAAAAAGATGGCTAATTCACTGCCGTTTCTGAAATAAGCATATGGTTATGTGCCATGGTCCAAGAAACGAGGAACATTTTTTCTCTAGGCAGATAGTTTGTTTTTCCTTTTGGGCTTAAGGACTGGCAGTGAATCTGAATGAGCAAGAGGTCAGCAGTAGGCACAGTTGTCTCTGTCAGGAGGACAGATTTCTGGCCTGCTGGGGCCTTTTTGGTGGTGTGGGGGCCACAGTGGCGTCTGTGTGCTCCTCTTCCATCTAGGGGACGTGGTGGTCATCCCTTCCCTCATCCTGCAGACAGATCCCCTAGCTGCTTACCTGGAGCAAGGGTCCTGAGGCCTGAGCTGCAGTTCTGATGCCCATCCTGAGATCTCCACAAGTGCTGCTCTGAGTCCTGGCTTGGGTATATGGACACTGGGGCAGGCAGCCCTCTGCTCCATCCTCCCTAGGAGGGGGCATCTGCTAACTGGGCACATCATGGGCAGTTTCTGACCACCAGCTGTAGCTTGAATGAGATTTAGGATAGAAGAGGAAGCTCAAGGAATACCAGGTTTCCAGTTAGGTTAATTCCTGGGGAGGGGAGTTTTTGTTTGTTTGAAAGAGTTTCTCATCTGTTGACCTAATGAGAGAGACACCTAGGACTCTGACGAAAGTCTCCTCATCTTTCTGATGCCTTTTTGGAAGAATTCTTTATTTCTTAAAAAAAAAAAAAAAATCATGACAACAATATTAGTATAATTTAAAAAGTTTTCTCACTATCCCTAAAACAATTCACTTCAAGTTAATGAATCTCTTCCCAGTCTCTGTCCGTGCCAATCCCTACTTAATACTTTTGTATTTCAAGACTAGGTATCAGGCATTGTCTGCTTGCCAAAGAGCACCGTTCATGATTCCAGTTTGAAACAGCTTTTCAGCATTCTACGAGGCAGACACCTGTATTTACCTTAAGTGCTCCCCTTGGGTTGGACAGCTGGGCTGTTGTTTATAGTCCCTTCACCATTACAGGGGACAGGACCTGCAGTGCCCGGCTCTTGACAACATTGCAGCGACACAGGATGACCATGGAAATCTTTGTGCCTGAGTGTTTCAGCGACAGTTAGGGGCTTTGTTGAGCTTAAACAAGTGTAGAATCTTCATTTACCAAACCTCAAGTGTTTCCCAAATTTTCTGTGACTACAAGTAATTGCAAATTGTGGGCCCCTGGAAGGTGTTAGAAAAAAATCACAATCTTCCATCATGGGAAAGGTGACACTTTAATAAAAAACAAGAGAGTAACTGCTTTCCAAGAAGTTTGTACCGTGGGAAGAACATTTTGAAAACAGATGTTTTTGTTTCCATCATTCTGTAAGTTTTGTTGCCAAAAACTATGTGAATATGTTACCTATTAAAAACGCCAATATTTGCACTCTTAACTTGGGAGCAGTTTTTCTAGTCTCCTTTAAAAGCCTTTAAATGAAAGTTTCGGTGGATTTTGAATTTGGTTGTTAAAAATATGAGAATGCAGTAATACCCTCTGATTAGTTGCAGGAACCATTCTTTGACCTGAGGGGAAATGGAGCTTTCCTAGTGAAATGTTCACACCATCCTTTGTGTCAGTGGTGGGATGGGAGTAGACAATGTTTCCCTTGATGCCAGTGGTGAATGTCTTCCGTCTAGGTCTGTGCATCTCTGGGAGAGGTCTTTGCTGGCTCTGACAGACTTCGATGAGTAAACCGAAGCTGTAACTGGGCTACTTTGAAATCACTGAGTCACAGAAAGTTCCCTACATTTGGAAAAAGTGGAAGTGGAGCCAGTTCGGTAGCTCTCGTTAAAAATGTTATAACTCATTTGATTTAATGATTTCAAAGAGCTTTGTTGATGCACTTAGTAAATGGCATGTTAAAATATATTTGAAAATACTGGTTATTTTGTCCTTGTCTCATCCTTTAAAATGGCTTATTTTTGGTATTTTAATGCTCATAATTTATTGGCATGGTAGCACACTGTGTAACGTAAAAACAAACACACATCTTGGAAATACGTGCTTAAGGGCTTTTCCTTGATGGGGCCTGCTGTCAGAAGAGTGCAGAGACCACGGATCTAGGCAAACTGGATTTATAAAGGCTCCCGCTGTAACTCGAGAGTACCAGTCGATGACTTTCATTTCCTTACCTGGTGAGCTGGTAGAGCACTGTGTGGGGGTCCTGAACACAAAGCAGGCAGCTGGAAGTGCTTTCTGAAATGAATGAGCAAACACGGTTTCTGAGTTCCTAGAAGAGGAAATGATGCTTGAGATCTTGGTGTCACATTGGTCTTCTTGGCCACCAGCTTCTTGTATCCATAACTGCCCACTGCCTCTCCAGCAGAGGAGTTTCTGTGAGCCAAGGGCAGTCAAAGTTGTCCCTCTTGGGCTGTGGGCGCCCTTGCTGACATCTCTGAGGGGTGCCACCTTCAGGTTCCTGGTGGGTGTGGTGCATAGCAGGGACCTGGGATGTGTGGAATGGCCTGGCCCCCGGGGATATGTTTAGAGGCAGCACTGAGACCACCGGTGGTGAGAATGGCTTCTAAGGCCAGTCTGGTTTCTGTATGCGTTTTGAGTGGTGTTGAATTGAACACATGAGAAGTACAGCCAGTGCTCTAGGTTATAAGGTGGCACCACATAGAGGAAGAGAGTGCTGGCTTTGGAACCCAGCAGACCTGAGTTCAGGGTCAGAGATCCATTCCCCACATTCCCTGAGTTCAATCTATTTATATAGCTTATCTCTAAAAGATCCCAGTGACAAAACAGACGTTTTCCACACTGTATGTGTATATGTACACACATTTGCACGTGCATGTGAGTGCCTAACAGCAGTTTCATGATAGATAGATAGATAAGGGAAAAGGACTGTTTTGAATCCTGCAGAACCAGTGAGATCCCTGTTCACCATACCACCTGTCCATGCTGGCGCTCGGGCCCCCGTGGTGTCATGTTCTCATTTGTTGCCCAGAGTATTATGTCACCCCTACCTGCCACAGCCTGTAGCAAACCATTCACGGGTTGTTGTAAGGTCGTGATTGTAAGATGGCTGATCCTAAAAAGACCACTTTGGAGCATCCTGCTTTATCATTTCTAGACTCCTAGGTAAATAATCTCTGTACTAATATGCGACTTTGGTAATTTTACCTAATCTCCCTGAGCCTTGTCTTTTTCCAGTTGTGGAGCAGGTGTAGGGAGTTGTGTGGTTTAGATGAGTTGATGCACGGTATTTACAGAACACAGGAAAGGAGGCGGCGTTCATGGGTCCAGCCATTAGCTTAGCCCTTGGGGAGTTCAGCTAGTCAAGTGTTGGGGGGCTGGCTAGATCATGAGGCAGAAGTTGCTGCTGCCCATGTTGTGCTTCCAGAAAGTCTCATGGCCCCCTCGGGCCCAGATGGGCTGCGTCTGCCCATAGCTCTGCGCCAGATGGCTTCTAAGTTTTAAGGTATTTATTTTGTGATCTGAGTATTTTTTTTTAACTCATTGTCTGTTTTGTGTTGCAGGAACCCAGCTCTTCAGTGGTCAGAGTGACTTTAGGATCACTACCTTGAAATTTCATCCGAAAGACCACAGCCTTTTTGTGTGTGGAGGCTTCCACCCCGAAGTCAAAGCTTGGGATATAAGGACCGGCAAGGTGATGCCCATCTTCCTCCCGCGGCCTCTCCACAGGAGAGCTTGCGGCAGCAGTGTGAATGCCTGGGGGCGGGCCAGCATCTAGGTGCAGGACCCTGGAGATGGGGTAATTACCATTCATGTTTCATCAGTGCTCAGCGTAATGTGTAGTTGTTTTTAATGAACATTCTTGAGTTGTTAGAATATTGAAACATCAGAGGTGTGATTCTATGTAGCCTGTTACTGAATGCATTTACTGAGCATCTATTGTATGCAAATGTTTCCAGATGGTACAGAATGAGCCGGCTTTTGGGTTACTCAGGGAATAATGTGTGGATGCAGATAACTGGTGTGGAGTGGCACGTATGTATGTGTGTGTTTGTGTGCGTGTGTGCGTGTGCATGTGTGTTCATTCACATGTGCATTTGTGTGTGTGTGCGTGTGTACGTGTGTGCACGCATACATTCGTGTGTGTGCGTTTATGTACACGCAGGTGTGTGTATGTGTGCACATGTGCGTGTGTGTGAGGGAGAAAGCGAGAGAGATTTGAGGGGGAGTGAGGGAAGGGTGACCACCATTCAGAGGGGTGAGCACTTTTAGCTTGGTGCGAGGAAGGCTTCTTAGAGACCACATTCCTTCTGGAGCTAAAAGGCTGGTCATGATCAGAGAAGTGGTTTCCACCCCCCTGCACCCCACCCCCTTTGCCAAGCCACTGCTCTTGTGCCTTCGCCCACTTAATAAATGGCAGCTCCACCCATGTAGGTGTTCAAGCCAGAACCATCAGAATCATCCCTGTCTCTGCTCTTCTTCTCACCCCCACATCCAAACCATGAGCAAATCCTGTGGTAACTCTGGTTTAAGCTGCTGTTGACTCTCGCCGGGTTAATTGCAGTAGTTTCCAGTGTGGTATCTCTCTTTCCCCACTCCTTACAGTTTGTTCTCAACACAGCAGCCAGAGTGATCTGTCACAGTGTAAGTCAGATGTGGCTCTCCCCTGGTCAGAACCCTCCACGCTCTGATTTTGCTCACAGTAAAGGCTAGTGTCCCCACAGTGGCCCACAAGGCCCACAGGATCTTCCCCTCACACCTTTCTCACCACCTCCAGCCCCACTGGTGTCCTTGCCTTTCCTGAAACACATCAGCACATTCCTGCCTCAGGGCCTTTGCACCTGCCACACATACCACCTGGAATGCTCTTTTCCTGTTTTCTCTGTAGAGGCTCCCTCCCTCGCTCCTACACAATTCTGTTCAAATTCCACCTCTCCAGTAAGGCCTTCTCTGACTTCTCTGACCACCTTGATGGTCACCCCGTGCCATTCACTAGTCCCCTGTGCTACCTCACTGTTCTCCCTACCATTTATCATCACCTGGCATACTGTGGATTTTACATGTTTATTTATTTGCCTATCTGCCTTCACTTGAACAGAAGCTCTGCCAGAGGAGGGATTTTTGTGTTTTGTTTGCTGTTGACTTCTAACTCCCAGAATAGTGCCTGGCAAATAGTAGGCACTCAGCAAGATTGGTTGACTGAGTGAGGGAATGAAGGAAGGTGGTAGCCACGCAGAATGTGTATGTACAGAAGGTAGTATGAAATGTGTGTGGGGACCAGTGACTAACCCTACTGGCAGGGCGTGGGCTCCAGGCAAGGGGACTGGCCCCAGGCAGAGAGGCTCTCAGTCATGTAAGTCTTGGTTTGGGTTAGCAGTGAGAAGCCAGGGCTGAGGATGGGTTCATGGAAGAGTAGTGAGGAAGAGTCATGGCTAGGCTGCTTCTGGAGGTGTTCCCTGACTTTAGGAGGGTTTTGTTTTCAAGATCTGAAAAGCACTGCCCTGTTCTAAAGGAGGCACCCAGCCACTTGAGTCCTACAGGGTAGTTTATAATAAAACCCATGTTAAGCTTAACTTTGAAAGAAGAAGGTACAGACTGTCAGTGTCCTCCTGCATTTGGGATTCAAGGGATTCCCACTCTGAGGTTCTGGGGTCCCACCCTGAAGGGTCCAGCCTGCTGCAGTACCCAAAGGTTCTGCCTTGAAGGCTTCCCCTCCAAGACTGCCTCCTGTCCCACCTTGGACTTCCCAGATTTGAGGGTTCACTTGGCCACTGCGGGAAGGCGCTTTCCCAACAGGCTGTTGGAAGGGGCTGCTGGCGTTTTGAGAATCTAAGAACATAAACATTTTCTTTAAAGAAAATGGAAAGTTTTGTCTATAGATATCGTGTGGGGAAAATTAAAACACAGAGAGATGTACTCTTTAAAAAAATCTCATATTTTTCTTTCATAAAGAAACTTCTTTTTACAAAAATATTTGGAAAAGAGAGAAAATTTACCCATAAAGAAGTGGACACAATGGAATTTAAAAAAAAAAAAAACCAAAACACTGGAACACTTATATTTGGGCTGTGTGTGTTGGAAACTCTTAGTCATGCTGTTTGAAGAGGGACCTTTGATTACCCGGCCCCTGCTGACGGCCACGTCCCTTAAAGGTGTGCTTACTGTTTTTAGCCTCAAAGACCAAACACGTAAGAGATTACTCACCAAGGACGCCATCTGATTTAAGAGTTTGTTAAAAATATTGGATTTTCTCCTAGGGCAGACGCCATCTGACAAGCTCTGAAAATGCTGGGGGAGAAGCAATTAGAAGCAGATGTTGCTGTGACTGGTATTGGCATGTTTGCGAGTCTCTCCCAAGCTAATAATGTGGGTAAAGGGATCTGTGCAATGTTTGTTTTTACTTCCTCTTTACCAACAATCCGACTGCCTCTCCTCCTGGTCTGGGTCACAGGGCTAGTTGCATTTGCATCAGCAGGCTCAGAGACCGCTGTCTCTCCTGCTTCTGTTCTGTTTCCTCTGACAGGTGTTGCTTGAGTGTCTCAAGTGGGCACAGCCAGAAGACCAGAGAAGAAAGGCACAGAGTCCCACCTGGGGTGGCTCACTTTTGAGCCTGCTGGGCTGCCAGGGTGCGTGGCGCTGTCCCAGGTGCTGAACTTTCCAGCCCTGTCCTCTGTGGATGAACATCTGGGGCTGAGCAGCTTGGCTTTTTGGGACTACTTCAGAGACAGTAGTGAAAACAGCAGGTGGAGGCAGGAGGGACACAGACCTTAGATTAAAACCAAAACCACCTTCTGCTTTTAAATACGATGGGAGGGATTGTTTTATTGTAAAAGTAATATGTGATCACATGAAAAATTGAAAGATAGAGGGAAGTAAAGAGAAGGGGTGGTGGAGCCAGCCAAAGGTAGACATTAGTAACATTGTAGTATTTTTCTTTCTTTGTTCTTTTCCCCTTTGTGTGTGTGTGTGTGTGTGTGTGTGTGTGTGTGTGTGTGTGTTTTAAATGTATGTGTCTTTTTAAAAACATTGTTTGGTCTTATTTTTATACACGATTTTATATTTTCCTTTTCACATAGCACTGTAATGTAAGGGTTTTCCTTGTTATCACAAAGTCTTGAAGAATTTTTAGTCCACCCCTTTGATGCAGAGTGCTTAGCTGACTTGCTTCTTGCCTTGTCCCTGGTGTTCAGAGCAGAGTCTGACATAAACCAGCGCTTGATAAATATGGATTGAATGAGTCATTTTCAAACGGTTTAACTTATTAAACCATTTCCCTAGGTTGGACATTGAGGATAGCTCCTTTTTTCTTTTCTTTTCTTTTCTTTTCTTTTCTTTTCTTTTCTTTTCTTTTCTTCTTTTTTTTTTTTTTTACCACTGAAAATTAACAGAGGTAAATTTGGAGATCAGGGGCAGCAAACTACAACCCAGGGCTAAATCCAGCTTGCTGTCTGCTTTTGTGAAGTTTTATTGGAACACAGCCACATGCACTCATTTGTGTATCATCTGGAGCTGCTTTCACACTACAGCGGCAGAGCTGAGTAGTTACGACAGAGACCACATGGGCTGCAGAACCTGGCTGGGCCCTGCTGTGGATAGGTCTAACTGTGACATCTGTCACTCTATTGATTGTCGAATCTCAGCCTCCCGATCTGGCTGGTAAGGTGGGTGCCCCTGTGGCATCCTTACAGAGACTGTCTTTTCCAGAGAACTGTTCCTTAGTCAGGTTTCTCTCCATCGTTATAATCTCCAAACAGACCACCTAGGTCTGTAAGACACACATCTGTGCATCTAGTGCTCTCCATATTTGATGTTTATTTGCTTAAACTTGGGTTCCAGAACTCCAGTCACTGGGTCAAAGTGAATCAGCATTTTGAAGGCAAGGGGTAGGTTTCCAAGGATAGAGCTGAGGCATGCTGTGCTGGGGTAGAACCCATCACCGGAGCACGACTGCAGGGCCAGACAACCTCTTGCCGTCATCTGAGAGAACGGAGTCTGAAGAGTGGTTGGAACAGATAACTTTTAAGCTACTTTCCAGTTATACGATTTTATGACCCTTAAGCTGAGCCAAATGATGAATGTTGGGATTCTGGACTTCTCAGGGCCAGCCCAATTCATTAGAGCAAATGGGCTGTTTGGCTTCCCTCTCTTCTTTTCTTGGCTGATCTCTCTCTGCCTCGGGTTTGATGATTGGAGCACATCTCTCCTCACTGCAAAGTGCCTTGACTTCATTTCCAGCAGGTCAGCAGGATGTGTTCTGTGTGAGTGAGCTGAGCACACATGCTCGGGCTAGTGTAATACCACCAGCGGGATCTCTGACTTCTTCCTCCCAGCAGTGTGCTTGAACATGGGTGTAGCCTGGAGTCCAGGAGGCCTGTGGCCTGGCCTTAGTATCACTGTAGGGCCTCTCTCTCCAGAAGCCACTCCCAGCTTCCAGCGCTGCTGGCCTGAGCTACAGGAAACCTGGCCTCACAGCCTTCTTGTACCACGCACACAGCTGGGTGATTAGAGGCAAACCCCTTACAGACTCTGTCAGCCGTGGTTTCCCTGTTGGTATAGTCAAGGGGCAGGGCAAGGGCATCCATAAAGTGTGGCTTTGCCTACTACCCGTGTACTGGCGAGCACCTGGAGCTCTTGTTAGGATGCAGGTTCTGTGTCAGCAGTCTGTGGTGAGGATGACGTCTTAGTCTGTTGGGCTGCTAGAATGAAATACCATAGACCAAGGGGCTTAAACAACAGACATTTATTTTGCAAAGTTCTGGAGGCTGGGAGCCCGAGATCAGGGTGCCAGCATGGTCGGGTTCTGGTGAGGACTCTCCTCCTGGCTTGCAGAGCACTCCTTTCTTGCTATGTCCTCACATAATGGATGGAGAGAGCACCAGTCTTTTCATCCCCTTAGAAGGACGCCAGTCCCATCATGGGGACCGCACCCTCATGACCTCATCTAAACCTTATCACCTTTCAAAGGCCTCTCCTCCAGATACCATCACATTGGATTAGGGCTTCAATATGTAGATTTGGGGGGACATATCCAGTCCATTGCAGATGAGATCTTGCATCTTTAACAAGCTCCCAGGAGATGCAGAGGCAAATGGTTCATGGACCGCACTTTGAGAAGCTGGGGCCCAGAGGGCCTCAGAACGTAGAGGTTACTTGCTTCTGCCATGTGCACTCCCTTGGCTTTCATCCTTGATTGGTCTGCACTGTCTGTGACCTATTTCAGTGATAGCTCCTTGCCTTCTTACTTGACTGGGAGTTCCTTCAGCTGACAGGTATTTACAGCTACCCGTGGGGGGCTGAGTTGAGTCATGTCTGTGCCCCAGTGTCTCGCACAGGGCCTGGACCAGACAGGTGCTCATGGAGTAACCTGGGTCAGCTATTCCTGTGATCATGATGGAGCCCTGAAGCAGCCCCCACCCACCCACCCCCAGCTTGGGGGCAGTGGCTACCCTGGGATCTGTACAGATGGAATGGCCCTCCAACAAGTGGGATATAAAGCCTAGCTGCAGTTCAGCTGCACTGGTCACTTGAGAAGTTAGGACAGAGGCAGAGGACTTGGGTGATCCTGCATCAGATGAGGCGTGTTGTTATGGTCCTGACACTGCCGTAGACGGCGGGCTCTGAGCTCTTGTGCTCCCTGGTGTTTGGTAGATGACAGTAGCTGGCTTCACTTTTCTCCAGCCTCTCAGGTCCCTGGCTCTGAGCGCAGCAGGGACTGGAGGTTGTAGAGCCACGGAGGTATAAGACAGGGTCCCAGCTCTCCGGGGCCTGCCAGCACTGTGGGAAATGCTCAGGGTAGTTACTTTGCAGTTACTTTAAAGTTCACTTTAAGATGACTGTAGTTTGAGCCAAGTTAACATAGGTATTAAATTCACCCTTGTAACATGAATCAAATTTGTGAGAAAAACTATAGAGGCTTAATAATCATAATGCACAGTTACTGAATCACCCTTTTTGTAAGATTAAATTATGGAACCCCAGCCTCAGCAAAGTACCTCTCAGCTGAGCAGGATTGAGCACTGGAACTTAGAAAAGCTCTGGCAAATCTAGGACATGTGGCTCCTGACCTGGGATCTTGGCTTCTGCCCTGGTTCCTCTTCCCTTCTGTGGGCAAAGTTGGGGCTCTATTTGGCTCCCAAGAGAGTTGCAGATGCATTCAGATCCCTGTTTGGGCCTCCAGAACACTGACCCCCCCACTGGTTCTGGGATAAATTCTCATGATAACATGGCTCTGACAGGCCAGCTCACTTTTGCTCTAGTATTGTTTTGACATGAATCGTCAATATTTCATGCTTGTTCTACGTCTTTTGCTTTCTCTTTTTATTAAGCTTGTAAAGGGCTCTCTTAACTTTGAGATCTTGTGTTAGTTTCTTGACCTCTGCCTGGAGCTTTGTTCCAGCCCCTCTGCCAGTGTGTGTTCCTGATGTGCAGGAAACTTTGGGGGAGGCTGCTGGCTCTCCCTCCTGACTGCTCGGACCCTCACCTTGGCCTCTTATCACAGCCTCTCCCTCGTGTGTGTAGTTTCCCAGCAGAATGGAAACTCCCTGAAAACAGAGACTCCGCTTCATTTGCTGCTCTATTCCCAGCACCTAGCAAAGTGTTGACCTGAGAGTAGGCCCTGGGTTGGAGGGTGGGGGGTACTAGTGCATGAATAACTAACACTCCTGATCAAGACCAAGTTTTAAAAACCCCACCTAGTGAGCCCATCCAGGAAGCAGAAGCTGAGCCACCAGGTGTTAATTTGCTCATGTGACGCTTCTACCATGGGCCTCCTTTCCCTGAGTGGCATGCTGTGAGCCAGCAAAGCAGCTGGTGGCTGCTGACCTGGGCTGATGCCATGGCCAGAAGCACCTTGAGAGCGTCAGAGAACACTGTTGGCCCAGCACCCACCCTGTCCAGAGGTAGCCAAGCCATGAGGTTTGAAAACTCTCAGGGTGATTCTAATGTTGAGTCAGAGCTGTGAGTGACAGCCCTGGGGGCCATGGTCTGGGGGTCTGGGTGAGCATCCAAGTGGCATTTTGTAGGGTTTCTGCCCTGCAGCGTGCACTGCTCTGATGGCAGCTGCCTGAGAGTCTCAGCACCATTAGTTTTCGTGGTGTTGCAGACAGGTTGCTTATTTGCCCTAATGAAGTTTTGATTACTTTCCATTTGTCTCTTTCATCAGCTTTATATTAAAAAGACTTTTTATTTGGACTCTTTGTATTTTCTGCAGTTCTAAGTTTTGCCTCAAACTAAACTTTGTGTGCAGATAATAGGAGGCTAACAGAGACGAAGAGATGAGGAAGGGCCTGGAGAGCCTGGTGCAGAGAGGAGCGTGGCCACTGTACTCCTTGTGACTTTGGCTGGTTCCCATCTTTCTGGATGCTGGTGCCCCGTCTGTTGAGTGGGGGGGGCTGGGGTGCTCTCTGGCTGCTGCCAGAAGTTGGTACTGATCCCTTCCACCTGTTGGCCCCCACACCGAGCACTCTCTGTGTCATGGCTTATCCAGTGCACAGCAGTCCAGGGTAGCTGTCTCCCCATTCCACTGGCAGAACACCCAGGTTCAGAAAGGTTCAGTCCAGCATTCAGCTAGCACACGGCCCGCTGAGACCTTGAACCAGGTGGCTTGACTCCCACACCCTTGCAGGGCTTCCTGTTCACAGCATGAATGAGACTTGAGTCTTGTGTGTAAGGAAAGCACTTTGCAGTGAGTGCTGTGTGCTTTGTTCAGATGTTCACTCAGCCTGGCTGCATGCAACTCTGTGCCTGGTGTCAGGGCTTGGGTGGGCCCTGCTCTCCTCAAGCCTGAAAACATAGCCCCAGCATGTTTCTGCCCCCAAGGTGTAGACGAGGAAGCTATTCTGAAGGGGGCTGCGCTATTCAGCACAGGGGCTGGCAGCTGCTGTGGGGCGTGGGTCTGAACCCAGGGCTTATTCTAAGTTTTCCCTCCCCCTAATGGCAAATTTCATTTATTGATGTCATAGAAATGTTATGAGCCCCCAGCAGACACCAGGCCTGTGGTGTGACGAAATCTACTTAGTCCTTGCCCTCTAGGAGCAGCTGGTCTAGAAGAAGGCACTGTGGAAACACCCACTGGGGATGTACGTTTCTTCAGTGTGTGATGGATCTATCTGCCTCACCAGCTGCCTTCACAGACAGCGAGAGGGTTCCCTGTGTGTCTCCTGGGTCCTCCAAAGTTTTAGGTAGAGCTGGGGGAATGGTTTCCAGAATCTCTAACTTCAGAGACCTGCTGCCCAGCCTGCCCTTTCTCTTCAGCTCCACTCTGCTGCCCTTTCTTGGGGCTGCCAGTCAGACTCCTCCCTAAAACCTGGCACGTGACTGGAGCTCAGTGGGTGGCAACAGGAGACACATGGTACTCAGGAGGGATGGCCTGAGACTTTTTTTTTTTTTTAAAGATTTTATTTATTTATTTGACAGAGATAGAGACAGCCAGCGAGAGAGGGAACGCAAGCAGGGGGAGTGGGAGAGGAAGAAGCAGGCTCACAGCAGAGGAGCCTGACGTGGGGCTCGATCCCAGAAGGCCGGGATCACGCCCTGAGCCGAAGGCAGACGCTTAACCGCTGTGCCACCCAGGCGCCCCTGGCCTGAGACTTTTAACACCCCTTTGATGACTTCTGCCCTTAAAAATGCAGTAAGGTATATCGGAGAATATAAAGCATTGATTCTGGACCTGTAATGACTATGTAAATATAATATTTATAATTTTCTAACTTATAAGTCCTTTATAATGCATTTTGTCACTAAAATAATCTGTGTTACACTGAGTACCTCTTCTTGAGATTTTTGAAATCTTCATATTTTTATTGAAACGGACTCATAATTTGTTTTACTTGAGAACGTTTTTTAGCTTGCCATAACTATGGCATCCAAAGAAATCATGGGTTTGATGCCCTAGCTATTTTTATTTTATTGTGCTTTAAATACTTATTACATTTTTTGGTAACAGCTTCATTGAGATGTAGTTCACATACCATACAACACCATTTAAAGTATACAGTTCATTAGTTTTTAGTATGTTCGTGGAGTTCTACAACCATCACCCCTAGTCAATTTAGAATGCTTTCGTCACCTCAGAAAGAAACCCTGTGCCTTTTAGAGGTCATCTCTCACCCCGTGTCCCCTTCCCCTCCTGCGCTCCCCAGCCCTGGGCAACCACTGCTCTTGCTGTCTCTGTGCATTTGCCCGTTCTGGACATTCTGTGTAAACAGAATCCTACAACGTGTGGTCTTTTGTGACCAGCTTCTTTTGTTTATTGTCATGTTTTCAGGGGTCATCCGTGTTGTCGCAGAAGCCAGAATTCCATTCCTTTTTCATGGCTGAGTACTATTCCATTGTACTCATCACTACATTGTGTTCACGCATTCACGAGATGGTGGACATTTGTGGTGTTGCCATGGTTGGGCTGTTATAAGTGTTGTTATGGACGTTCATTTACAAGTCTTTTGTGTGTGGACATATGTTTTCGTTTCTCTTGCGTCCTACCTAGGATTGAGATCACTGGTTTGTGGTGTAGCTCTACCAGTGACCTACTGAGAATCTGCCAGACTATTTCCAAAGTAGTTGCACCTTTATTATCCTTCAGGTTCTGTCTTTTATTATTAGGTTCTGTCTCCTCTTTCATTCCACATATTGGCATTTGTGTTTTCTTCTTTTTCCTTTTTCTTAATCAGTGCAACTAGAGATTTATTGATCATTTCAATGAAACATTGATTTTCTGTGCTGTTTTTCTACTTTCAACTTCATTAATTTCGACTCCTACTTTTATTTTCTTCTCCTTGCTTTGGGTTTAATATTCTCTCTCCCTGATTTCTTGAGGTAGCAAATTAGATGACTGATAACGAAGTTTTTTTTTAAAATAAGCATTTTAATGCTGCCCATTTCCATCTAAGCACGCATCCCACCAATCTTAATATGCTGTATTTAATTTCTGTTTGATTAAAAATATTTTCTGTTCATTTTTACTTCTCTTTGACCTGTAGAGTATTTAGAAGTATATGGTTTAGTTTCCAAATGTGTAGAGATTTTCCAGATACCTTTTGGTATTAATTTCTAGTGTAACTGTGTTACGGTCAGAAAACATACCGGGCATGAATTCGGTCCTCTAACATTTGTAAAGATTGATTTATGGCCCGGGATGCGGTCTGTTTTGTTGAGTGTTCCATGTGCTCCTGGGAAGAATGTGTATTTTGTTGTGAGTGGGTGGAGAGTTCTGTAAATGACAGTGTACTCACGTTAGTTGGTGGTGTTCAGTTAGCTCTTCTAGCCTTGCTGATTTTTTTTCTCTCTGTTTTTTCAGTTATTGAGAGAGGAGTGCTGAGGTCCCCACCAGTATTGTGGGTTTGTGTATTTCTCTTTTTTGGTTCTTTTTTTTCCTTTTTCTTTTTGTATTTTGTATTTTGAAGCTGCCACCAGGGCTCCACTGGGGGCCTGCTCTCAGGTCAAAGCTGTTAGAGAAAATAAGAGAAGGAGACGAAAAATAGCAGCTTATGCCTGAGCTGGCCACTTCACGTCCTTACCTCTCTTCTCGTCTCCATGAGAGTCTTCAGGGAGTTGCTTTTTGTATTTTGCCCAGAGTTTTAGTTGTAATCAGTGGGGAAACAGGCTGCAGTGGGCTTACTCTCCAACCTGACCCCACATGGATTTTGAGCATATTTTGCTCTTGGCCTTGAATTTCCCCTATTTTCCTTGAATTTCCCCTCTTTTCCTGGCTAGATGCCGCCTGTCCTGCAGTCTCTACCATGTCTCCTCTCCAGGAACTGATCCCGAACCCCATTGGTCTGGATGCCCCTGTCCCTCCCTTGGTCTGGATTCTAGCTGCCTGTCAGTGTCATCCCCCGCCTGAGATGTGAGCCACATAAGGGTGGGGGCACACGATGGGCTTGTCCAGCTTGGCACCCCCAGACCTACTGTGCACTGGCACAGGGGCAGTGGCTCAGGCAGTAGTTATTGAACAAATTACTTTGAATCTGCAGCCTAACTCCGCAAAGGTTTTATGACTTGAGGAAGGTTCGTGTAACCCAAATCATGCCCCAACGAATAGATCTCCAGGTACAGGGTGGTGTTGGCGGCTGTGCGGTTTAATAAGCACGTTGGGTCTTCTTTGTGCCCCGTCAGTGGACAGACTGTCCTCCAGCCACATTCTTGCCAAACTGCCCTGAAGGAAGGCTGCCTGGTGCTTGTTAGCGGGTCTGGCATGAAGGCTGAGAAAGGACGTCGGGTATGCTGAGAGGGAGCCGCCGTGCATCCTGTGATTAGGCTGTTCCGAATGGGCCACTCATTATGTTGTGTTCAGAGAGGAGAAGCAGGGCGGACGTCTCTTCTCACCTTCTGTGTGCCCTTTCTACATCAAGCAAATTTCTCAGTTTTTAATTATAGTCTTTGACTGAAACGTTTTCTTTAAAAAGGTCTGATTAGCTGTCTCGCCTCATTCATTTATTCATTGAACATTTGCTGAGCACCTGCCGTGTGTAGGACATCTTCTTAATTTACAGGATTCAAAGAAGCTACAGGAAACACCTCACACCCAGCTGTTGGCACCTCAATCCACCCAGTTGCTAGACCAAGCCAGAAACATGGTGGCAGCTTTAGGATTGCCCTCCTCCCACCACCTTGATACCCTGTGCTTTCCTCTTCTGGGGCCGACATGTGAGGTTGTGCAGGTTGTTCACTGCACACAGACTCCTGGCTAAGGAGTGGCTGGGGCTGGAATCCAGCCCATGCTCTGCTGGCCAAGTCATGCCCCGGGTGTGTGGTGGTCTCCACCTGAAGGGGTGTCTTTTTCTAATATGCACCAGGGTGCCACATGGGCCAGGGATGGCACTGTCCCTTCCCTTCTGTCTGCTGCCGAGCCTGACGAAACCCACTCCCTCTCTGTCCCCACAGCCTCGCCCTAGGACTGCTCCTCACTTTCTCTCCTGGGGCATTAGTGCCACTCACTGCCTACCCTCTTCTGTCTTCCACCCTGCAGCAAGTGCCATCTTCTGGCAGCGTAAATCGGAATGCATTCCCCTTTTACTTGGAACTCCTCCTGACCTTGCAGTGCCCACAGGGCAGGCCCAAGCCTCCTGTCCAGGCGCGGGCAGCTCTGCACAGCCTGGCCTGTCTCCCTCAGCAGCCTTGGTCCCAGCACGGGGCCTGCCCCACGCCCTCCCTGCAGCCGCCAGCTCACAGCACTGGCGTGGGCATGGTGGCGGCGGAGGACGACTTCCCACCTTCCCAGACTGTATGACTTGTTTGCTAGGAGTTGGTCTTACTCTTAATAAAAAGAGTAGGTAAATTATTTTCCAAAGAAGTTGGAGGAGAGGAATCTGCAAAGGAGCAGCCCAAGATCTTGGGGCTGAGAGCTGGATCCTGGGCTGCAAGGTCAGGTCTCAGCTGAGGGAGGGTCCGTGTGACCTAGAGACACACGTGCGCCCATGCCTCGAGAGCGGAAGGGGGCTCATTCTCCAGACACTCATTCTGACTGCAAAAGCGCCGTGCTCTTCCTAGGCTACTTGAGAAACGGAAAACTGTGACGGGGAGAATAACTCACTCACTCCCAACCCAGCCACAACTACCACTGACAGCTGGTCTCCCTCCTTCCAGGGTTTTATGTGCATATTTACATTTTTATGTAATTTTCTCCCGACTTAATATGATAGCATTAGCGTTTCCCATATTGTTAAAAAGTTTTTGGATGATATAATTTTTAATAATTACCTGGTATACTATAATGTATTTAACCAGTCCTCCGTAATTGGGTATTTATCATACCAGTGTTTCCTTTATTACAACACTAAGGCAAACATCTCTGTGCGTAAATCCCTAGATGCAGAGTGGATTAAGGGGTATGCGTGGTTTTAGGTCCTGGGTACCACTGCCCAGTCCCTTCCAAGAAGCACACCTGTTCACCCTGAAGGATGGGGTTGGCGCGTTAGTTTGCTTTTAGCATAGGTGGGCTTATGCATGCTCCTCTCCATCCTGACGCAGAGCTGGTACAGAGGGATGGATGGGCTGGGGGTAGGAGAAAGTGGGGGGCTAAGGGAGCAGGCGGTGCTAGAGAAGGGACTGCCACCTACACGAGGCAGAAGGAAGTGGGGCTGAGGGCCAGCGCAGCGAGGCCTGCTCTTTCTGGGGCCTCTGTCTTGGCTGCAGACCTGGTCCCAGGGTGCAAAGTCCATCGTGCTCTGGTTCACCTTCCTCAGGTTGTGACATCAGCCTGTCACCCCAGCCTCAGGCCTCAGGATTTGGAGTCAGGTGGAATAGAAAGATTGGAAATCAACAGGGGTGTCCTTGAGATGCCAGAGGAGGGGCCTAAGCTCTCAGGACTACCAGCACAGGGAAATGGGGCCTCCACTGGGGGGGGTACATGAGTGGTTCTGAGGGCAGACCGGGTGGGACTTTTTAGAGAAGGTGCTTTTCTTTTCTTTTCTTCTCTTTTCTTTTCTTTTCTTTTCTTTTCTTTTCTTTTCTTTTCCTTCTTTCTTTTTTTTTTTTAAGATTTTATTTATTTATTTGTCAAAGAGCGACAGTGAGAGAGGGAACACAAGCAGGGGAGTGGGAGAGGGAGAAGCAGGCTTCCCGCTGAGCAGGGAGCCCAATGCGGGGCTCGATCCCAGAACGCTGGGATCATGACCTGAGCTGAGGCAGACGCTTAACGACTGAGCCACCCAGGTGCCCCAAGAAGGTGCCTTTCCTTATAGGGAGAGATTGCTGGGCCCCACGTCTCAGATAGCTGTCAGTATAGGACTGTTTCATGCACCATCCCTAAGTGCAGCCATTTGGTTTGTGGGCCACAGGGACTTTGAACAATAGTAGTGAAGCAGAGTGTGTAGCCCTGTTAACGACACAGGCAGGCAGTAGGATGCTTGTCCCTAGTTGAGAGCCATGGACAAGGAGTGGCCTGCCCAGCGTTCCCCTGGCTCTGGGCCCAGTGCTCCCACCTTCCCCCTGGTGCTGTCCAGGCCTTGGACCCACCCAGAGGATCCCTCGGATCCCTCTGCTATCCTCTGGGATGATGCCACAGCCCCATGCTTCCCCCTCACCTCTTCTGTGTTCCCTGAGTATCCTGATCAGGTGGGTCAGCTCCTGCTGGTCTCCAAATGTGCTCATGGGTGTGGGGACACAGGAGGGGCCTGGGGGGGGCGGTGCTCACTCAATCTCTTCTCCACCCTAGTGTGGTTCTGTGGGCTTCCAGGCCTGCTTGCACCCAGGAGAAGGTCCTGCCCTTCCCCTCTTCCTCATCCTCTTCTGCCCATGGGCTGGCTGCCTGGGAGGTAGGCCAGCTCATCTCTTCTGCTCCTTCTTCCAGAGGCCTGGTGGCATGAGATCCATGCTGGCTTTGGACAGTGAGAAGCAGGGGCAGGGGTGATGGTCAGAGGGAGGTGTGCTGGGCATGGGGCATTCTCTGTAGCCCAGCCCAAGGCCAGTGCACTGAGCAGTGGCTTTTGTTGGTTCCTGTGACTTATCATAGAGATAGATCCCCCCTTCCACCAACCAGTGCCCTGGTTGGAGTCGTCAGGACTGGGCGGGACCTGGTGGTTGTGGTTAGGCAGGGGATCTCCACACCCTCTATCTCTTGTTCAGAGTAGGCCTGAGCCTCTGTGCACTGCCCCTCTTTGCCTCTTGAGTGTTGGGGATGCTGGGAAGAGGTGCTCATAGCCCATGCGTAGCACAGGGGCCCACAGTTTGCAGGGCTGGGCTGCCCTTGGAGGGTGGCTGTATTGTTCGAACCCGATTTAATTCGTGGCTCCGTTGTAAAGTGAGGAAAACCAATTTTTCACTTGAGAGGATCAGCAACGTGGATACATATGTAATTGTTTCTTTCTGCTTTTCTTCCTTTCCCTAGTATCCTGTATCCATAATTTAAAATTTCACAGTCTCTGACGTGACGGCTTCTCCGTGGGCATGTTCAGATTCGCTTCAGGTTCGGCAAGCACTCATTGAGCAGCTACTCTGTGCTTCTGGCTGGGCAGCCTGTGATGTGCAGTGGGGAGGGCCAGGCTCCAGTGTGGGTCGCAGATTGGGTGTCATGCTGGCCCTGCCTCCACCCAGCTGTGTGATCCTAGGCAGGCCACTTTATTTCTCTGAGTTTCAGCGTCCTCAGCAGTGGGGCCAGTAATCCCAAACCCCTGGTTCTGAGGATTAAGTGAAGTCATATGTAAAGCACTTAGTAACAGGCATGGCACACAGTAGGTGTTCACTTAGTGGCACCTGCCATACTTGTGTTCTCAGATGATGATCTCCACAGGGTTGTGCCCCCCTCGAGATCGTGGAAATCAGCATTCATGAGCCGTCTTCAGTGTTGCTGAAAGCTGAGTGGGGATTGTGCCTTTCTCCCAGCTGGGTAGTGTGCCTGACCTCACTGTCAAGTGTCTGTGCTTTTGGCTGAGGATGTTCTAGCCCAGTGTGGGAACACAGGTCCTCCAGGCTGATCAGAGACTCTGATATACACTCCCCCATGTCTTTGATTAATTTTTAAAAGAGAAATGAATTAATTATTGCCTAGGAAGTATGGATGCTCAGAATGTTGGGGAAGAACTGAAAGTGGGACCTTTGGAGATGCCACAGTGGGAACCCCGGCCTCAGGACCCCAGCCACTGTCCGAGGGTCCGTGATGCCCACAGACCTGGCCAGTAGATACCCCCAGAGACAGAGGAAGGTGGCAGCTCAAGACCTGTCCAGGAGTGGTTGGTGGGGCTCCTGGAGAGTGAGACACAGGTGGCTGCTTCCCTCCAGGGATCCTCTTCTTGTCCCCCTCTCCCCAGACCTGAGGCCCATGGCCTGCCTCCCTGTAACCTGGTCAGCAGTTCAGGCTGCATTGAGGGGTCACACCTAGGAAGGCTGCCCTTGGGTATGTTTTCTGCTTCTGCTTGGACCCAGAGAAGGTGCCTCAGGCAGGACTCCCAGGAGTCCTGGAGTTTCAGGGAGAGGTCTACTCGCTGTGCTGGCTCTCATCCTCACCCTCCCATGCAGCTCCGGACAGATGGTGCCGTCCTCCTCTCTGAGCTGTCTGAAGGGCAGTTTCGCAGACCTTCCCTCCACTCCCCCGACCCCACCCCTTTGGGGAGAAGGCCCAAGTGGCCCTTGTAAGTCCCCCATATTTGGTGCTCTCATTATCTGGGCCTCAGTTTTCCCCTCTGTCTGGAAGGGGCTGAATTTTGTGATGTGGTCTGTATGGAGCAACCCCCCCAGCACTAGAGTTTAACTGGGAATGGCTCAGCTGAGGCCTCATGTGGTGAGTGTCCACTCCCTGTCCTGGGGTCAGGGGGGCTAGAGGCCCCAACATAACTCTCTGTTCCTCGCCCGCTCACTCCCACCAATGTCCTCGAGCTGCTTGGTTTAGATTGATTTATCAGGGGATCCTTCAAACACTTACTGAATACTTGCTGGGTGGCAAGTGGCCATGGGATGGAGAATAGCTCATCCCTGCCCTGAACCCTGAGGTCACAGTGGAGGGGAGGAGACAGATATTATTGGGCAGTTAGGATATAGAGTGATGAGAGCTGCCCTGGAGGGGTAATGAAAGGCCCACAGAAGGAGCTGATGAGTCTGCTTGGCAGTGGGGGCTGGAGGGAGGAGATTGCTGGGAGGCTTGGTTGGCAGAGGGTTTTAAAGGATGCATAGGAGTTTTCTAGACAGCAAAGTCAGTATAGGGCATTTTAGACATAAAGAATACACAAAAGCATGAAGGTACAGAGGCATAAAGGGGCTCAACAGGTGAGGGAATGGCAAGGAGTTTGTGTGGTTAGAATGCACACAGGGTGTGTGTGTGTGAGAGAGAGAGAGAGAGAGAGAGAGAGAGAGTGTGTGTGTGTGTGTGTGTGTGTGTGTGTGTGTGTGTAAAGGGGGGTTAGGAAAGAAGGTTAGCCTGTCAATTCAGGGCCTTCACCCTGGCCATTTTTAAGTTGTGGCCCAGACCTGCACACCCCAAGGGAGGCTTTAGAGACAGGGAGCCCTTCGCAGCTGGGCAGACACATAGTGCTCCTGACACGCCCTTTAAGGAAGGCTTGGAGCCTAGGCTGGTCCTCTGGGAGCTTGAGCCAGCTCATCAGCTATACCTAAATGTAAAAGGGAAAGGTGTCCTCCCTCAGCGGATGGTTATTAAAGCACGCCATCTTTAAGCCTCATTAAGGCGTGTTAAATGCTAATGAATTTAGAGAGGGGCATCTTGGGGCTTCTGTTTCCTTGGAAACGTTTGAGAGCAGGTGCTTTATAATGAGCTGTACCTATTTTAAAAGTGAGCCATGAGGCCTGCTTTGATAGGCTGGATCTCAGATGCTGATGGGTAAGTGTGAACAAAGCCGGTGGAGGCCAGTAGAGACGCTTTGTGCTCTCTGAAATATCATTCTCTGGTGGTTTCTATAGAAACCACTGGCACCTAGGTAGGAGATTTGCCAAGCTCCAGAGTCTCATTACACAACACATTGCCTCCAGCCTGGGCGACTCAGCCCCAGCCTCTGAAGACCACTGGGGTCCTGTTGGCAGGGTGGGACAGGGTTCTGGACAAAACAGGACAGATGTGTATTGCTATTTGCTGTAATTCTACTTTAATTGTGTCTGTTCCATACCTACTGCTTGATTTCAGCAGGTCCCCACTCTGCTTACTTCAGGCCTCGCTGACACTAAGAAAAGCTAGCGTTAGCAGAGCTCACTGCTTCCCACAGAGCACTGTAAAGGGACCTTGTATTACTGATAAATTTATATATCAAAGGGGAGAGACTCTTGATATATCTCCATGCAACCAGCATGCTGTCTCAACAATTATAAATTTACAGCCAAGCTTTTCTCTATAATCATACCCATTTTCCCAGCAATCTCCTCCCTCCAGCCCCCACTGCTGGATTATTTTGAAGCATATCCCAGAAACATGCTATTATTTCATTTGTATGTACTTTTGGTTCTTTAAGAGGTAAGGACTTAAAAAAAAGTATTATAGCATTGTCACCTCAACAGTTCAGTAGTAATTCCATAATATAGTCAGATATCCAGTCCATATTCAGATTTCTCTGATTACCTCATAATTTTAAACATTTTCAAACAGTTGCTTTGTTTAAATCAGAATCCAAACATTTGGTTGATAAATCTCTGAAGTCTTGTTTAATATGTGTCCTTTTCTTTTTTCCTTGTAACTTATTCATTGGGGAATAAGTCGATTGGGTGTTCCTTTTCCTTATTGCATCCCCTGTGGTGTCATTTATCACATTCCTCTGTTCCCTGTATGTCTTATAAACTGGTGGTTACAGCTGCAGCAGTGCTTCCTACACTGTGCTGTGCACACAAATCACCCAGGGTGCTTGCTGCTCTGCTTCTAATTGTGACTCAGTGGGTCTGGAGTAGGGCCAGAGAAGATACATTTCTTTTCTTTCTTTTAAAATTTACCTGTTTGAGAGAGAGAGAGAGAGAGAGCACACAGACATGAGCAGGGGGAGGGACAGAGGGAGAGGTTAAGAGAAAGAATCCTCAAGCAGAGTCCCCGCTGCTTGACTTGGGGTTAGATCCACGGCCCTGAGATCACGATCTGAGCTGAAATTGAGAGTCAGCAGCTTAAAGGACTGAGCCACCCAGGCACCCATGTTTTGCTCTTTTTAAGTATCATTATGAACTCATGGATTTATAACATATTTGGTATATTTTCAGTAAGTTGTGGCTATTATTCCAATACCCAGATTGCCCTGTATTTGGTGAGTGAACCTCTTTAAAGTAGGCTCCTGTGTCTTTGTTTTGTTTTGTTTTTAATTTTTCCCCCCACTTTTGCCCCCCTGGGTCTTGTATCTTTTTTATTTTAATCAACTTTACTGAAGTATCACTTACATACAGTTAACTGCTGTGCATTAGAGTGCGCAATTCAGTTAGTTTTGACGGACTGATACATCCATGGAGCCACCACCACAGTCAAGATACAGAATATTTCTATCACCACAAGTCCTCTCCTGCCCTTTGGCAATAAATCCCTCCATGTACTTCATCTCCGAGGCAACCGTTGATCCACTTTCTGTCACTACAAAGCAGTTTGCATTTTTCTAGACTTTTATATAAATGGAATCATACAGTAGATACTCTTTTAAATCTGGCTTTTTTCAGTTCACGTGTGTTTGGTGTCCGTCCGTATTGTAAGTATCAGGATTCCTTTTGATTGCCAAGTAGTGTTCCTGTGGGTGGATATATCAGTTTGTTTATACATTAACTGTTCATGGACAATTTGGGTTGTTTCCAGTTTTTGGTTATCATAAATGAAGCTACTGTGAATATCCGTGAGCAGGTCTTTGTGTGGATATATGTGTTCATTTCTCCTGGTAAATAACTGAGAGTATGATTGCTAAGTGGTATGCTATGTGTATGTGTAAGTTATGATAAATTGGCAAACTGTTTTACTCACTCCACACTCTCATCAGCCCTTGGCCTTGTCAGTCTTTTCCATTGTAGCCACTGTAGTGGGTGTGCAGTGAGTGGTGTCTGGTTGTGGTTTTAAGTTTACATTCCTAATTCATGGATTTGAATATTGAATATCTTGTTCTATGAAGGGTCTGTTCAAATCTCTGACCCACTTAAGATAATGATGATAAAGGAAAAGATGAAGCAGCAGAAGTAGTAGTAGTTCTAGGAGTTCTTTGTATATTCTTCGATTGTTTTCTCCCCTTCCACGGTTTCCTGTGTTTTATCTAAGAGATTTTTGCCTACTCTAAGGTTGCAAAAATTTTCTCCTATGTTTTCTTCTAAAAGTTTCACACTGTCGGGGCACCTGGCCAGCCTCAGTCAGGGGATCGTGTGACTCTTGATCTCACAGTCGTGAGTTCGAGCCTGATGTTGGGCATAGAGACTGCTTAAAAAATAAATAAATAAAATTTCCCACACTTTTGCTTGTACTTTTAGGTCTGTGATCCCTTTTGAGTTAATTGTGTATGGTATGAGGTAAGGTTTCTTCCTGTATTTTTGTTGTATGGAATACTCTGTTGTTTTAGCACTGTTTGTTGAAAAGACATTCCTTTCCAGTTAGATTGTTTTTGGACCTTTGGTTGATAATCAGCTGGCCACGTAAGCACAGGTGTCTTTCTGGGTACTCAGTTCTGTTCCACTGATTGCTTGACCACATTCTCTTGGTTACCAATGTTTTGTAGCAGTGTGTGAATTTTAGTAGTGCAAGTCCTCCAACTTTTTCTTTTTCAAAATCGTTCTGGCTATTCTAGGTTCTTTATATTCCCATTTCAATTTTGCATTCACCTTGTCAGTTGCTACCAAAAAAAAAAGTCTGCTGGTATTTTGATTAGGATTGTGTCTAATTTACAGACCAATTTTGGGAGAATTGATATCTTAACAGTATTGAGTCCTCTGTGAGCATACCATCTCTCTCTGTTTATTTAGGTCTTCTTTAGTTTCTTTCCCCGGAGCAGTGTTTTGTAGTTTCCAGTGTTTAGATGTTGGACATGTTGTATTAAATTTATTTCTCAGTATTTCATGGTTTTGGATACTATTGTGAATGGAATTTTATTTTAAATTTCATTTTCCAGTTGTTTATTGCTAATATATAGAATACTATTAATTTTCTTACTTGTGTCCTGTGACTTTACTAAATTTATGTCTTAGTGCCAGTAGCTTTTTCATAGATTTCTTAGGAATTTTCACATACACAATCACGTTGTCTGTGAATAATACAGTTTTAGCTTCCTTTCCAGTGTGTATGTGTTTCTTTTTCTTGCTGTATTGCAATCACTAGCATCTCCAGTACAATGTTGAATAAAAGTGGTGAGAGTGAACATTCATGTCTTGTTCCTGACCTTATGGGGAAAGCATTCAGCCTTTCACCATTAAGAATGATGTTGGATATGGGTTTTGGGTAAATAGCCTAAATCAGTTTAAGGGAGTTACCTTCTATTCTTAGTTTTCTGAAGGTTTTTTTTTTTTTTTATCATATATTAGTGTTAAACTTTGTCAAATGATTTTACCACACCTGTATTTTTTCCTGTATTCACTTAATATGGTGAATTACATTGATTTTTAAAAGAAATGTGACATGAACCATTGCATTTCTGGAATAAACCTTACTTGGTCACGATGTATTATTTTTTTTTATGTATGGTCAATTCTAGTTGCTAATATTTATTAAGGATTTTATATGTTTGTTCATGAGGATTATTGGCTTATATCTTTTTCTTGTGTTGTCTTAGTCTTGTTTTGATGAGAGATTAATATTGGCTTCAAAAAAATGAGTGGGGAAATCTCTCATCATGTACTTCCTGAATGTTTGCGTAGGAGTGGTGTATTTTCCTCCTTAATGTTTGACGGAATTCACCAATAAAGACATCTGGACCCAGGGTTTTCTTTGTTGGAAGATTTTTGATTACAAAAAATTTTAAAGGTGTATATAGGGCTATTCAGGTGTTCTGTTTCTTCACTTTTGTAACTTTTTTCTTTTAAGAAATTTGTCCATTTTGTCTAAGTTGTCAAATGTGTTGACCTCAAATTGATCTCAATGTTATTTCATTACTTTTTTTTTTTTTAAGATTTTATTCATTTGGGGCATCTGGGTGGCTCAGTTGGTTAAGCATCTGCCTTCGGCTTGGGTCATGATCCCAGGGTCCTGGGATCGAGTCCCACATCGGGCTTCTCTGTTCAGTGGGGAGCCTGCTTCTCCCTCTCCCTCTGCTCTCTCTCTCAAATAAATAATATCTCTAAAAATAAAAGTAATCCTTAAAAATGAAAGATTTTATTTATTTACTTGAGAGAGAGAAAGAAAGAGCAAGTGAGAGATACAAGGCTCCATCCCAGGACCCTGGGATCACGACCTGAGCCAAGGGCAGACGCTTAACCAACTGAGCCACCCAGGTGCCCTTGTTTCATTACTTTTTTGCTATTATTCATTCATTCATTCATTCATTCATTCATTCATTCTATTTCATTTATTTGTTGTCACTATTTATTAATTATTTATTATTTTTCATTATTTTTCCTTCCTGTTGATCTGAGTACCAATCTGGTGTCATTCCCCCAGTCTGCAGAACTTACTTTAACATTTTTTTGTAGTACAGACTTCCTGGTGGTGAATTATCTCAGTTTTTGTTTACTTTATTTTGCCTTTGTTTTTTCCATGTTGTCCCTTTGTGAAAATACCTTTATGGAAGTATAATTGACCTACAGTAAACTGGGTATTTGAAGTATGCAGCTTGATAAGTTTTGACATATGTATACGTCCATGGAACCATCACTACAGTCAAATTAAGTGGTAATATCCATCATCTTCAAACGTTTTTGTGCTCCTTTGTAATTTCTTCTCCTGCCCCTCTCTGTGGCTTACTCTTGGCTTCAGGCACCCACTCATCTGTTTTGTCATTATAAATTAGTTTCCATTTTCTAGAATTTTTTGTGTAAATTATAGTCATATGTATGTACTCTTTATTTTTTTATTTTTTATTTTTTTTAAAGATTTTATTTATTTATTCGACAGAGATAGAGACAGCCAGCGAGAGAGGGAACACAAGCAGGGGGAGTGGGAGAGGAAGAAGCAGGCTCCCAGTGGAGGAGCCCGATGTGGGGCTCGATCCCATAACGCCGGGATCACGCCCCGAGCCGAAGGCAGATGCTTAACCGCTGTGCCACCCAGGCGCCCCTATGTACTCTTTTTAAATGTGGGTTTTCCCCACATTCAGCATAATTATTTTGAGTTGATCCATGTTATTGTGTGTACAAATAATAGTTTATCCCAACCTATTGATAAGTAGGGTTCCACAGTAAGGATATACCATAGTTTATCTATTTACTATAGATGGACATTGAGTTGTTTCCAGCTTTTGGTTATTACAAATAAAGTTACTATGAACATTCATGTACAAGCCTTTTTGTGAGTACATGTTTTCATTTCTTTGGGTGTTACAGACTACATTGTGCCCCTCTCTTACTCATATGTTGAAGCCCTAACCCCTAGTGTGACTGTATAGGGCCTTTAAAGAGATAATTCCGGTTAAATGAGGTCATAAAGGTGAGGCCCTAATCCGATAGGACTGGTGTCTTTAAAAGAAGAGGAAGTGACAACAGAGCTTTCTCTGGGCTGCATGGAGAAAAGGCCACGTGGGGACTCAGCAAGAAGTTGGGAGTCTTCAAGCTAAGGAGACAGGCCTCAGCAGAAACCAGCCCTGCTGGCACCTCGATCTTAGACTCCCAGCCTCCAGGATTGTGAGATAATAAATGTCTGTTGTTTAAGCCCCAGACTGTGCTACCTTTTTATGGCAGCTTGAGCAGACTAAGATATTGGATAAATACCTAGGATTAGAATATCTAGGTAGTATGCTGGTCTATGTTTAACTTGTAAAGAAACTTCCAGTTTTCCAAATGGTTGCACTATTTTACCGTCCCACAGACATTGTGTGAGGACCCCATTGCACTGCATCATAGCCAACACTTGCTGTGATAGGCCTTTTAAATTTCAGCCATTCTGAAATGAGTGTAGTGGTGTCTCACGGTGGTTTTAATTTGCATTTCCAGAATGACTAATGATGTGCATCTTTTCCTGAGCTGCTTTGCCATCTGTATGTATATTTTTTTGATGAATGTCTAAGTTTCTTGTCCATTTTTAAAAAAAAAAATCAGACTGTTTTCGTGTTACTGAGTTTTGAGAGTTCTTTATATATATGTTTATCACATGTATGATTTGCAAATACTTCCTCCCAGTGCGTGGGTTGTGTTTTCATTCTCATATTTTTGGAAGAGCAGAATTTAAAATTTTTGATAAAGTTTAATTTCTCAATGTTTTTTTTTTTTTCTAATCATTCTGTTAGTGTCGTGGCTAAGCAAACTCTGCCTAACCTAAGGCCACAAAGATTTGCTTCTGTGTTTATTTTCAGAGGTTGTATAGTATTGGGCTTTATATTTGTCTGTGGTCCATCTCATAGTAATTTTTGTATGTGGTGCAAGGTAATGGATGGAAATTCATGGTTTTGCATGTGGATATTCAGTATTCCTGCAATACTTGTTGAAAATAATACCCATGACTTTGTAACTTTGGAAAATTAGTTGACTGAATTTGTGTAGGTCTATTTTTTTTTAAGATTTTTTTTTTAAAGATTTTATTTATTTATCTGACAGAGAGAGAGATAGCCAGTGAGAGAGGAAACACAAGAGGGGGAGCGGGAGAGGAAGAAGCAGGCTCCCAGCAGAGCAGGGAGCCCAATGTGGGGCTCGATCCCTGAACCTGGGGATCACGCCCTGAGCCGAATGTAGACGCTTAACGACTGGGCCACCCAGGCGCCCCTGTTTTGTAATATCTTCTCTCCCATTGCTTTCTTTGTCTTTACACCAATACCCCCATTGTTTTCTTGTAATCTTTCTCATTATTTTCATCTAATGAGTCTTGAAATCAGGTAGTATAAGTCTTCCAATTTTTTTCTTTTTCAAAATTGTTTTGGCTATTCTAGGTTCTTTGCACTTATATTTCAATTTTATAATCACTTTGTCAATTTTCTACCAAAAAAGGCCTGCTTGATCTTCAAATGATATTGTATGTGATCTACCAATCAGTTTTGGAGGAAAATTGAATTCTTAACAGTTTTGAGTCTTCCTATCCATAAGCATAATATACTTCTCCATTTCTTTAAATCTAGTTTGGGGCGCCTGGGTGGCTCAGTCAGTTAAATGGCCGACTCTTGATTTTGGCTCAGGCCATGATCTCAGGGTCCTGGGATTGAGCCCTGAGTAGGGCTCTATGCTCAGCTGGGAGTCTACTTCTCTACCTCTCTCCCCCCCTCTGCCCCTACCCACCCTGCTCACATGTGCATGCTCTTCCTCTCTTTCTCTCTCTCTCTAAAATGAATAAATAAATCTTTAAAAGAATAAATCTAGTTTAATTTCTTTCACTAGTGTCTTATAGTTTTCACTGTATAGTTCTTAAACGTTGTTAGGTTTATTCCTAAATATTTATATTTTTACACTATTGTAAGTAGTATATTAAAATTTCAATTTTTGATTGTATATTGTTGGTATAATAGAAATACACTGATTTTTATGTATTCACCTTGAATTCCATAACTCTAAGTCATTTATTAGTTCTGGTTGCTTTTTTGTAGATATTGTTGTATTTTCTGCAAAGATGATCATTTCATCTGTGAATAAAGGCAGCTTTAATTCTTTTTTTCCAATCTGAATGCCATTTCTTCCTCCCATGCTGCATTCTATCCCTTCCTTCCAGCTTATTGCATTGGCTTAAGCCTGTAGACCTGTGTTGAAATGAAGTGGCAAGGTGGACATCTTTGCATTGTTCTCAGTATTAGAGGGGAAGTATTCATTCTTTTTCACAGTTACATATGTTAGCTATGTGTTTTTGTAGATGTCCCTATGAATTTGAGGACATTCCCTTTTATTCCTAGTTTGTTGAGAGTTGTTATTGTGAATGAATGTTGGATTTTGTCAGTTGCCTTTCTGACATCTTTTGAGGGATAATATGTTTTTCCTATTTACTCAGTTAATATGGTGGATTTTGTCAAAAGATTTTTCAGTTATTAAAACAACCTTGCATTCTTGGGATAAACTCCACTTGATCATGATTTATTATCCCCTTTATATAATTTGGGATTCTGTTGGCTAAAATGTGTTAAGAATTTTCATATCTGTGTTCAAAGGGATATTGATCTGTACTTCTCTGGTCATGTCTTTGTCTCCTTTTGGTATCAGGGCAATGCTGGCCTCATAGAATGACTTTGTGATTGTTCCTTTCTCCCCAGTTTGCTGGAAGAGATTGTATAGAGTTGCTGTTATTTCTTCTGTAACATTTGCTGGAATTGACTAGTGAAGTCATCTTAGCCTAAAATTTTCTTTTCGGGGAGGTTTGAAACCTCAGATAAAATTTATTTAATAAATATAGGGTTATTCTAGTGTTCTCTTTCTCTTTGAGTGACCTTTGGTAGTTTGTGTCCTTCAAGAGATTTTTTTCTTTCATCAAAGTTATCTAATTTTTTGGCATAAATTGTCTAGAGGCTTAATTTTGTTGACCTTTTCAAAGTACCAGATTTTCTTTCATTGGTTTTTCTTTATTTCTTTTCCTTTTAAAAAACTTAATGATTTCTTTTCTTAATTATTTCCTTCTGCTTAAACCTTGAGTTTAACTTTATATTCTTTTTCTAGTTTCTTAAAGTGGAAGTTGAGACTTTTGTTCTTTTCTAACATAGATGTTCAGTGCCACAGGAGCTCTCCCTTATCCACGAGGGATAGTTCCAAGACCCCCGTGGATGCCTGAAACCATGGATGGGACTGAACTCTATATACCATATACTGTTTTTTCCTATACATACATGCTTATGATAAGATTTAATTTATAAATTAGGAACAAGTAATAGATTAGCAACAATAATTAATAAAATAGAGCAATTATAACAATTTAATATAACAATATAATAAGTTATGTGAATGTGGTCTCTTTCTCAAAATATCTTATTAAATTGTACTTACCCTTCTTTTTCTTGTGATGATGTGAGATGATAAAATGCCTATATGATGAGGTGAAGTGAATGACATGGGTGCTGTGACATGCAAAGGTCAGGCTACCACTGACCTTCTGACACTATGTCAGAAGGAAGATCATCTGCATCCAGACCACAGTTGACCTTGGTGACTGAAACTCTGGAAAGCAAAACTGCTGGAGAGGGGGACTGTTGTGTTAATTTCCCTCTGGGTGTTGCAGCTACGTTAACACAACTGTTGATATATTGTGCTTTCATTTTTATTTAGTTAAAAAATACTTTCGGGGCGCCTGGGTGGCTCAGTCGTTAAGCATCTGCCTTTGGCTCAGGGCGTGATCCTGGAGTTCCGGGATCAAGCCCCACATCAGGCTTCTCCGCTAGGAGCCTGCTTCTTCCTCTCCCACTCCCCCTGCTTGTGTTCCCTCTCTCGCTGGCTGTCTTTCTCTGTCAAATAAATAAATGAAATCTTTAAAAAAAAAAATACTTTCTAATACCTTTTTAATTTCTTCTTGGTCTTCATGGATTATTACAGGAGTGTGCTATTTCGATTCCAAATACTTGGAAATTTTCCAGATATCTTTTATTGATTAATTCCATTGTGGTACAGAACATACATTGTGTGTTTGAATCCTTTTAAGTTTATTGAGACTTGTTTGACATTCTAGAATATGGTCTACCTTGGTAAATGTTCTGTGTGTAATTGAAAATAATGTTTATTCTCCTGTTATTGGGAGTAGTGTTGTGTACATCTCAATTAGATTGAGTTGGTAAATCATGTTATTCAAGTCTTCTGTATCCGTTCTGATATTTCTGTCCATTTGTTCTCTTAGTTTAGAGCAGCTGGTTGAAATTTGTGAAGAGCGAATTTGTCTTATTTCCTTTTTAAGTTCTATTAGTTTTCCTGCATTTATTTTGAGGCTCTCTTATTAGGTGCAAAGCCATTGATGATTGTTATGTTTCCCTGATGAATTGACTCTTTAATCATTATGAAAAGACTTCCTTTATCCCTGGTAATATTCTTCATTCTGAAATCTCCTCTGTCTGTCATTAACCTAGGCGTTCCTGGTTTACTCTGATTACTGTTAACATGATACATTTTTTTCCATGTTTTTACTTTTAACCTATTTCTGTCTTTATAATTAAAATGTGTTTTGGGGCACCTGGCTGGCTCAGTTGGAAGAGCATACAACTCTTGATCTCAGGGTTGTGAGTTCAAGCCCCATGTTGGGTGTAGAGATTACTTAAATAAATGGGTTTCCTGGGTGGCTCAGTCGGTTAAGCATCTGACTCTTGAGTTTGGCTCAGGTCATGATCTCAGGGTTGTGAGATTGAGCCCTGCGTGGGGCTCTGCACTCAGCGGGGAGTCTGCTTGTGGATTCTCTCTCCCTCTCCGCCCTTCCCCCTGCTTGCTATCTCTCTCAAATAAAAAAATCTGGAGCGCCTGGGTTAACAGCTAAACATCTGCCTTTGGCTCAGGTCATGATCCCAGGGTTCTGGGACTGAGCTCCGCATCGGGCTCCCTGCTCAGTGGGAAGCCTGCTTCTCCCTCTCCCACTCCCCCAGCTCATGTGCTCCCTCCCTCTCTCTCTGTCTGCCCAATAAATAAAAATCTTAAAAAATTAAATTTAAAAAACCTTTAAAAGTAAATAAATAAACTTTATTATTTATTTTATTTTTTAAAAGATTGTATTTATTTGAGAGAGAGAGAGCATGTGAGAGAGCATGCATGAGCAGGGAGAGGTAGAAGTAGACTCCCCACTGAGCTGGGATCCCAGTGCAGGGTATACAATTTCAGGACTCCACGATCATGACCTAACCTGCAGATGACAAACAAACTTTAAAAAAAAATAAAAATGTGTTTCTTGTAGGCAGCGCTTAGTTGGATCTTGATCTTTAGTTTAATTCTGTGTACCAGTCTTTTTCTTTGAGCTGGTGTATTCATCCTGTTTTCATTTAACACAGTCATTGGTGTGTTTGGGTTTCAATTCACCATCTTGCCATTGTTTTCATTTGTTGCACCTCTTCTCTTCTCTCTTTCGTTTTTGTTTTTTTCCTGCCTTTTCTCTTGGATTAACTTAGTATTTTTATGATTTCATCTTACCTGTTTTGTTGCTTTTTTAATCCATGGATTTATGCTGTGGTTTACTTTTAGAGGTTGCTTTAGAGTTCATAGTATACGTTTTTATCTTATCAGCCCACCCTCAAGTCCTATTAAATCTCTTTAGGTATTGTGTGAGCTTGTATTGAGTTTTCCCCCTTAATAGTCTTTGTGCTATTTTTGGCATACATCTTATTTCTACATATATTACAGTCCCCAGAATACGTTGTTATTATTTTTGCTGGCAACAGCAAATTATTTTTAAAATATTTTAATACTAGAAAAGTATGTTCTATTTCCCTGCATATGTACTGTTTCCATTGCTTTTCAATCTTTTTTTAAAAAAAGATTTTATTTATTAGAGAGAGCAAGCACAAGCAGGGGCAGAGGGAGAAAGAGAAGGAGGCTCCCCCCTGAGCAGGGAGCCTGACGTGGGGCTCGATCCCAGGACCCTGGGATTGTGACCTGAGCCAAAGGCAGACACTTCACCGACTGAGCCGTCCAGGTGCCCCACTTTTCAGTCTTTTGTGTAGATTCTGGTCGGTACAATTTTCTTTCTGCCTTAAAGACTTGCAGTTTTTGTTTTCAACAGTCACACATATTTCAGAGAACTTAATTTGGAGAAAAAAATGGTCTTTTGGATTTACCCAATCTTCTACCATTTCTGGTGCTCTCCCTTCATTCCTGAAGTTCTCACTTTTCCTCTGCTATTATTTATCTTTAGCTTGAAAACTGTGTTTAGCATTTATTGTGGATAGAGCAGGTCTGCTGATGATAAATTTACTTGGCTTTTCTTCATCTGTGAAGGTCTTTTATCTCCCCTTCATTCCCACAGGATGTTTTTGTCTATAACATTCTGAGCTGACACTCCTTCCTGTCACCACTTTCACTGTGTCCACAGTCTTCTGGCCTCCATAACTTCTGATGAGAAATCCCCAGCCCTTCAGATTGCTTCATGTGATGCTTCATTTTTCTAACCTGGGTGCTTTCAAGATTTTTCCTTTAGCTTTTCAGCAGTTTGATTGTGATGTGTCAGGGCTTGGTTTTCCTTGGCTTGCTGAGCCTCTTGACTCTGTAAGTTTATGCATTTTGCCAAATTTGGGCACGCTCTGTCAACAAATATATATATTTTTCTGCACTGCTGTCTTTCCCCTCTCTTTTAGGAGCTCCAGTGACAAAAATACTTAAGTTTTTGATGTTATCCCACAGGTCCCTAAGGGTTTGTAGGTTTTTTCTTCAGATTGTATCATTCCTGTTGATCTGTCTTCAAGTTCACTGAGTCTTTCTTTTGTCACTTCCATTTTGTTATTGAGTTTATTCCATGGTTGTCTTTTTTTTTTTCCAGTTCTAAATTTTTCTATTAAAGAAAAAAAATGCAATTCCTGGGACACCTGGGTGGCTCAATTGGTTAAGCATCTGCCTTCCGCTCAGGTCATGATCCCAGGTCCTGGGATTGAGGCCTGCATCAGGTTCCCTGCTCAGTGGGGAGCCTGCTTCTCCCTCTCTTGCTCCCCCTGCTTGTTCACTCTCTCTCTGTCAAATAAATAAATAAAATCTTTTTTAAAAAAGAGTGTTTATGTCATTGAGGATTATTATAATTGCTATTTAAATGTGTCTGATAATTCTAGCATCTGGGTCACTTCAGGGCTGACATGTATCATTTCTCTCTACTATTTACATTTTCCTGGTTCTTTATATGTCGAGTAACTTCAGAATATATCCTACACATTTTGAATATCATATGGTAAAATCCTGGGTCCTATTGAAGTCCTATGGAGAATAGTGATTTTTTTGTCTTAAGAGGCAGCCAACCATTTTAGATTGAGATTCCAGGTTCTTTCTCTCTTTCATTGGGCAGTGGTTCCATTTTCATTACAGTGTTGAAACACTTTGTGATGCTGGGCCACGAAGGGATTTGTTTCAGACTTGGGCAGTGGTTATATGGTATTCTGCTTCTCCTAGTTTCAGTTGTGCTTCTGTGATTGTGTTCCATGACTATATTGCTTAGGGGTTGTCCTGGGGTGCATGTCAGTTCACACATAGAACTAGAGGATTCTCAGCTCTCTCCTCTTTGGAACTTCTCCCACACCACGTGACCCCCCCAGGGCCTCCTTTCCTGGTTCTTCTGCCCAGAGAGATGGCATTGTCTCAGACTGTTAGCCTTCTGCCTCGTCACGGTATCCATAACTGGGATCCCTTTCAAGGCAAAGTAGCCAGAGAAAATAGAGGAAAAAAATAATGTGGCTTTCCCCCTTACCATTGTTATAATAAAGACCCTTTTCCCCAGCTTTTCTATTCAGATGTTTTCCATCTGGGTTTTAGGTACTTGTGCTGCACACCCAGAGCACTGCAGTCCTGCTGTTGGGGCTGGCGTTGGGTCAGGGCAGGAGAGCAAGAGGATATATTTTTAGATTTCCCCCATACTCTCTGGCTTACAGGGGCCCATTTTCTTGTTCCTTTGACCAGAATGACAGATTTATTTCAGAATTTTTGCTATCCGTGTTCCCTGTGTAGCTCCTTAATTCACTAAGTCAAATTGTCAAAGTCAGGAGTTAAAAGACAGCAAACAGGCAACCCCCTCCCCCAAACCCTACAAATCTAGGCCCTTACCTTTCAAATTTTTATTTCCCTTCCCAGCCCACTTGCTATTATTTACTCTTTAAAGCCTTTAGGTAGTTGCTTCTTGAATTTTGTCCAGAGCTTTTAGTTGTAATTGGTAGGAGAGAATAAGAGGCCATAGCAGGCTTACTCCATTTTGGGTTAAAACTAGATTTCATCTTTAGGGGCGCCTGGGTGGCACAGCGGTTAAAGCGTCTGCCTTCGGCTCAGGGCGTGATCCCGGCGTTCCGGGATCGAGCCCCACGTCAGGCTCCTCCTCTATGAGCCTGCTTCTTCCTCTCCCACTCTCCCTGCTTGTGTTCCCTCTCTCGCTGGCTGTCTCTATCTCTGTAAAATAAATAAATAAAATCTTAAAAAAAAAAAAAAAAAACTAGATTTCATCTTTAAATCCGGTCTTTTTTTTCTCTTTGGTATGTTTTGAATAATTTCAATTGCTGTGTCTTCTAGTTCATTTTTTTTTTTCAGTATCTCATCTGCTGTTAATCCCATCTAATGTATTTTTCATCTCAAACATTGTGTATTTCATCCCTAGAAGTTCAGTGCATCCTCCATGGCTCTACCTAGCATGGTCACTTTTGCCTCTACCCCCCCTTTTTTTAAGAGGGAGAGAGAGTACACGTTGGGGTGGGGAAGAGCAGAAGGAGAGAATTTTAAGCAGACTCCATGCTCAGCGCAGAGCCTGACAGTGGAGCTCAATCTCACAACCCTGAGATCATGACTTGAGCAGAAATCAAGAGTTGGACGCTTAACTGATTGAGCCACCCAGGCACCCCACTTTCCTTTACCTTCTTAAACGTACATGAGACAGTTACAATCACTGTTGTGGTGCTGAGGTCGGTCATCTGTCGCTTCTTGGTTTAGCTGGGTTTAGAGACCATAATCTGAGTGATGTGGTTGCTCCTTGTTTCTAGGCCCCTTCTGTGGACAGAGCTAGGAAATGGTTTTGTTGTTAAGAAAAAATACATCAGGGGCACCTGGCTGGCTCAGTTGATGGAGTGTGTGACACTTGATCTCAGGGTTGTAAGTTAGAGCCCCATGTAGGGTGTGGAGATTACTTAAAAATAAGATCTTGGGGTGCCTGGGTAGCGCAGTCGTTAGGTGTCTGCCTTCGGCTCCGGGTGTGATCCCGGCGTTTGGGATTGAGTCCCACATCGGGCTCCTTCACTGGGAGCCTGCTTCTTCCTCTCCCACTCCCCTGCTTGTGTTCCCTCTCTCACTGGCTGTCTATCTCTGTGAAATAAATAAATAAATAATCTTAAAAAAAAAAAGTCTTAAAAAAGAAACAAAAAAACCTCATTTTTTTCCCTATTCAAATTTAGCTTTACAGAATTTTTCTTTAACTTGTTTGGTTTTATGTATTTTCTCTTTTTTATACTGGAAATTTTTATTTCTATCTGCCTTCACAGAATTTTGGGGGTATATGTCAACACTGTGCAATGATTGAAGACAGTTTAAGATTTCTTGTGGTTCTTTTGGTCCACAGAGTATGTCCAGTTAGGATCTACCGTCAAATTACTGATTTTCTGTTCAGAATGTATATTCAACTAAGAATATGCCATTATATTAGTGTGCTTTAGAGTCTCCCAAAATAAATCCCATTTGTGTGGTTAAGCTACCAGCTCAACACATGGTTAGTTTTATTTGATTAATTTTGCTTTCATATCTTAGAGCCTGCTTTATGTTAATTTGGTTGCATCATTTTATAAAATACATACATGGCTCTAGAGAAGGGATTGGAAAACTGTAGCTTGTAGGCCCGATCTGGCCTGCCACCGGCTTGGTACAGTCCTTGAGCTAAGAATGGTTTCTAGGGGTGCCTGATGGCACAGTCAGTTAAGTGTCCAACTCTTGATTTCCGCTCAGGTGATGATCTCAGGATTGTGAGATCGGGCACCACCATTGGGATGTGCACCCAGCGTGGCGTCTGCTTGAGATTCTCCCTCTCCTCTGCCCCTCTCCCCACTTGCACTTGCATGTGCTCTCTCACTCTCTCTCTCTAAAATAAATGAACAAAATCTTTAAAAAAGAATGGTTTCTACGTTCTCAAATGGTCGTAACATACACATGCGTGCACACGTCTGCACACAGGCACACGCACACAGAAGAGTATGCAGCAGTAACTGTATGTGTCCCCCAGACCCTAAACTGTTTACTGTCTGGCTGCTTACAGACATCCTCTAAGTTCTGTCTCTAATCCTCTCTCATCCTGTCTCTATTCTCTTTCTCTGTTTATTTACTTCTTTAGTTTCTGGTTTATCTTTCTGTTGTTTTTAGTGGAAGCAAACCACCCACACATACATATTCCTGTCCCTTCTTCCATTTACCCCATACACTGTTTCTCTGCCACCTGGCTTTTCTCACTGGCCGCCCCACAGCAGGGCGGATGGGCCCGCCTCACTCTTCACAGTTGCATCACGTTCCGGAGTGTGGATGGACTAAGGTTTATTCAGCTGGTCCTTTCTGGATGTATGTTTGGGTTATTTCCAGTTTTTAATTTTTATAAGTATTGCTGCTTTCAGTGGTGCTGTACTTACATCTTTTTGGGGTTTTGCCAGTGTACCTTTGGGATCATTCCTACAGGTTGCTTTGCTGGGTCATGCAGATTGCTGCGAAACAAGGCATATGTTATTTTGCTTGATGTTGCCCCAGTTCTCTCCACAGGGATTGTGGCATTTTGTGTTTCTGTCAGCAGTGTGTACAGTTAGCTGATGCCCCACAGCCACCTACTGGAGTGTGTTGTCAAATTGGGATTTTGCTAATTTGATAGGTAAGAAATGGTATCTCTGTGTAATTTAAATTTGCATTTCTCTTGGTATGAGCAAATCAAAGGACCAATTACATTTCCTTTTATATGACCTCTGTTCACTTTTCCAGCATTTTTTTGTAGAGGTGCTGGGTCTTTCCCATCTGCTTTGAGAAACTGTATTAGGGACCATAACCTTTGCCTCTAATATAAGTTGCAAATATTTCTCCCATTTGTCACTTTTATTTACTTGTTTTGTGTGCCGTTGTTGTTATGTTCATGTAGCCAGGTTAACCCATTTTTCTTCTCGTTGCTTCTGGCCTCAGAGTCATGGCAAGGAAAGCTTCCCCCAACTCCACATTGTAGAAAAACTCAATCAGGTCCTCGTTTCTATTTTTTTTTTTTTTTTAACATGAATTCCTGACCCTTTGTGAATTTCTGAACAGAGCACTTTCGGTGTATGCTGTGCTCTGTGATTGGCCACTTGTGTGAATTTAAACTCCAGAAACAGGCCCTTTGCTCACTTCTCCAGCTTGCTTTTATGCATAGATTCCTGACGTCTTAGCATTTGAAGAGACCCCAGTGTTTATTTTCAGGGAGAAGGAATTGAACTCTGAGGAGAAGGAACTTGCTCAACGACCCACAGCTCTGAGCTGGGGACTCTGGCTCCGGCCGGGACGGAAGAGAAGGTTCCTGAGCATCTGCTTCACGTCAGCCGCTGAGCCAGGCACATCGCCTTTGTTTGCTCCCAGGCTGTAGGCCCCATGACTCGCCCCACCTTACAGGGGTGGAAGCTGAAGCAGAGAGGCGTGGTTTGCCCAGGACCGTGCAATTTAGCAACAGGCCCCCTGGGTGTCCGCCTGAGAGCTTGGGCCCTCTCACGAGGGGAGGGAGGCCTCCACCAGCCTCCCCAGGGCCAGTGATGATGTGACATTGAGCCAGGTGCTCTGCTTCTGCCTCCCACCCCCACTGTGGTCTCAAGAGTTCCTTGAGAGTCACATCTCCTTTGTTTCCATGTCCAGGACCACAGGAGGACCCTGTGAATGAATGTCATCTCTTAGGGTGTCTAACAGAGCCAGTGGCAGCAGCTCCCCAAGTGCCTGATGTTGCTGGGAGCTAGAGACCTCAGAGTCCCTACTTTTCAAGCTGTCCTTTTTGTCATAATCCATTTATGTATCCACTCATTCACTTATCCAGCCATCAGTTCAGCACACCTTAGTAATGCTTGTGCTGTGCAGACCCAGTGCTGCCCAAGGGCGACTCAGAAATGCTGGTGCCCGGGAACTCACGGTCCTGTGGGGTAAGCAGGTGACTGAGGGAGCACGGGGTCCCGTGGGTGCCAGAGCAGTGTCTCCACTTGCCTTCCCTCAGGCTTGGATGCAGAGGAGTGGTGGGGTGAGGCCAGGGGGCTAGTGCACCCCCGTCCTCCTCCTTTCTGAGGTCCAGTGGCACCCAGAGGCAGAGGTTTGCTTGTTGGCAGCCCAGGCCCTTTGTGGTGATGACCAAAAAGCCAGGCCTGGAGAGGGAAGGGACTCCCCCAGGCACACCAGTAAGTCAGCAGCTGGGCCAGAACCGGAGCCCAGCCTGCGCCCAGCCACGTGCACTTCGGAAGTGGCAGGGACGTGAGGAAGGGCAACCTGTGCTTTGGATGAATCAGAGTCAGCCCATAGTTTCCCAGGTTTGTCCAGTGCGCCAAGCAGTTGTCAGATTTCAGGGATGTTGAGTGATTTTCATAACTGAGTATATCATGGTGTGGATTACGTCTCCCACTTTCCCCAAAGCCAAAGCCTTCAGCCAGGTATCTGCGTACCTGACAGAGGCCCCTGGCTGCCAGAAGAGTCCGAGGAGGGCTCCCTTCTGGATCCAGCTAGTTAGGCCCGCGTAGTGCCATCCCATGCCCCTGGGATGGGACATACCAGCTGTCGGTGTAATTAAGGTTGCCATAAAACCCACCAGCTAGACACACAAATGGCTCCTCTGCTCTTTCCCGGGGCAGGAGCAGTTGTGAAGGCGAGTAAATCACGTTCGGCGGCGATCACTTCAAAGGTCAGCCTTCCACTTACAGCAGCGTTATTGGCAGGGATCGCCCGTAACACGGCTTGTTTCCTGGCCATTCAATTTTATGGTGCCCTAATGAATTGGGCCGTTTCCATCCGTTCTCAGGAACATACAGAACAACGGTTTTTGTTCTCCTGGAAAGTTTGTCTTAGGAGGCAGGTGTGATGGTGGGCTCGCGGGTAGTTCCGTAGTGGACAGGCTGAGGGCCCGTGGCACCTTGCTCCTCTTTGGGCTGTCACGCCTCCCCCTGGGAAAAGCTACCTCTGGGCTGTCATCATGAGATAATTTATGTGGAACCCCTGCCCAGTGGCTGCCACTTTTTGGCACTCAGAAGCGGCTAGGGGGGCCCTCTTCTTCCTCTGTCCTTTCCTGGGTCAGTGGGTTTCCCAAGCCCCTGTGGGGATCAAGGTGCTGTGGCTGGAGGGGGGCTGCAGCATGTAGGCTGCCCACGGGAGCTCACGGTCCTACCTACCGGAAAGCTGGGAACTGCCCGGCGCGTGTGGGCGCCCACCAGTGGCCATTCTCTATGAGCTGCTGTAGCGCTGGGTGCTGCTCCGTGCCCCCCCCCCCCCCCACCGCCGGGGAGGACAAGCTGCACGGTGCGCAGGCCACAGCCAGGGACGTAAGTTGGACCGGGCGTACTCTTCTCTTGGTATTTGCTACCCCGGCAGTCTCTGGATTCCCTGCTCCTCACCTGAACAGTGGTGATGGAGAGGGCTTTGGGCGCTGAGGCCCATTGTGGCCTAGGCAAATGGAGGGCTGGGGTGGCTGAAGTGAGGGGTAACTGAAATGGCCCCTGGGATGGGAGGAGCCAGCAAAGAAATTGCTTCAGAGCCATTGACTATGGGGCATTGCTCCCTCCCCTCCCCTCCTTTCCCCTCCCCTCCCCACCAGAGTGGATTCCAGACCCGGTCTTGGGGTGGCACTGTTGTGAGCTGGACTGTTGTGCAAATTCAGGGGAACTGATAGTGGAGACTGTGAAGTCATGCGCCCCCCCCCCCCCCCGCCCCACCAGGCCCCAGCCTCAGACTGGGCAGGCGGAGCATTTAGCCAGCAGCATCCCCTCTGGGTCCCTCTGGCTGGGGGCATGGAGACGTCCTCCCCATCCACACTCTGTGAGGCTCGGGGCTGAGGAGCAGCCACAGGCCGGCTTTCTGCCCTGTGTTCAGAGGCTTGCAGGGCTGCCCTCTCTCTTCTGCCTCTGGACTGTTCTTCAGGCTTCGGGGGCTCACCCTGAAATCAACTTAGCTAGGGGCTGCTTCTGAAGAGGCTCGGAGAAGAGCAGTCGTTTGTCCCCAGGAAATTATCCCCATATTTATGGAGGTAGGGAGTGGCCAGTAGGAGATTGGGTTGTGGGCCCCAGGGAAGCAGCAGGGATGGGGAGAAGCCCACCACCCTGGTGGTGGGACTTTGAGCAAATCCCTATATCTCTGAGCCTCAGTGTTCCTCATCTGGACAATGGGTCTCAAAACTGCCCAAATTGACTATGTAAAGTGCTGCATGTAATGTGAATTTGAATTATATACATTTGAAAGAGGATGATAGAAAATATATCTGCAAAATTTTTAAGGTTGTGAACTCCAGTTTTTTAAAAAAATTGTCAAGACTTCTTTTTCCCAGCCAGCAGGTGAGGGACCAGAGAACTGTGTTTATGCTGTGGCCACATGGTGGCGCCCTGGGAACTGGTAAACAGGCCAGCCAGGACCTGGAGGAAGGCCTGAGACCGCCTTGTATTGGCCTCTTGCCGAAATACTGCAGTCTAAAGCGTGCGGTCTGTGAGTTCGTGAAGTGGAGTTACTTGTTAGTTCTGATACTGGGACCCGCCCCCAACCTAAACCAGTTGCTTTAGAATGGAAGGTGAATGTGATAAAATGCTCTGGAGAAAATAGAACCGGTTGATAGTTAATCACATTGGTTTACAAGACAGGAAGCTATGAAATATTGGCCGAGATGCTAAGAAGTCAAAGTGTCTTTAAAGCTAATCTGTGTATTGTGGTTCTGGCTTTATGGTCTTCAAGGGCTCTGGCTTTCTGCAGTACAGTTACTATTCCAGAGGGAATAGGCTGGGGTTTTGTGAGCTGTGAATTATATGACATCTTTAGAAGCAAGAGCCTCTCACAAAATATGGCCTGGTATCAGTGGGCATCATTGATGCCCTTTAGGTGCCCTTGGGCAACGGGCCCTTCCCAAAGCTCACTTTCATCAGGCACCAGCTGCTCTCTAGGCGATTGGCGTGATTGGGGAGATTATCACGCCTCCCTGGGTGGCTAATGGATGGTGGCCATGTGTCAGTAGATGTGGGGTGGGCACGCGACAGGGAGGACCGCCTGTGGGGAGGGGCCACCAGTCAAGGCTGTATCTCCTAGCAGCCTAGCACTGCCCTTACTAGACCCACCTACTGTCTGGGCCCTTGGTGGCCCTCCCCGTGGATGCCTGCCCTGTACTCCTGAGGCCCACCAGCATGATGGGTGCCCACTCTTGCAGGTGGTGAGAAGTTACAAGGCGACCATCCAGCAGACCTTGGACATCCTCTTCCTCCAGGAAGGCTCAGAGTTTCTGAGCAGCACAGATGCTTCGAGCCGGGACTCTGCTGACCGTACCATTATTGCCTGGGATTTCCGGAGCTCTGCCAAAATCTCCAACCAGATTTTCCACGTGAGAAACCCTATTTGGCATTGCTTTTCAGTTTGTTTTCAGCTGCAGGATGTAGCCATGTAGCCCTAAGCTGCTGGGATCCCAGGTCACTTCCTGATGGGGATGGTTCAGCAGGCAGGATCTTTAGAGACTGCTCAGGTGCCTGAAATCTCTTGGGTCAGGTAGACAAGTGCAGGTCCAGGCCTGCCTGGAAAGCCTTCCAGAGGTTCCAAATCACAGCACCTCCATGACTGTCCTACTTATCCTCTGCTCAGCATGGCCACCCCGTGGGTGAGGGGTGTGGAGGGGCCATCCATCCAGATCAGTAGAAGATAGCCACACAACCCAAGACACTCCTTCCTTCCCTCTGCCACCCCAGCCAGCCCCCCAGGTTTCCGTCCCACACTCACTCAGTGTGTCTGGCAGGAGCTGTGACCTGGAAGTTCAAGCAGGGCCCCAGGGTTAGACCATCTCTGCTAAAGTCCGAGATTCGCCACTTACAAGCCTGTTACGTAGCCCCTTTGATTCTCATTTTCCTCTTAGGAAATTGAGGAGGAAAATATTCTTTACCTCATAGAGTGCTTCTGAGACTTGAAGGAGATGATGCTTATAAAGGATCTAGTGCCAGGCGCAGGGGTGCTCTACCTATCATCGCCATCACCACCGTCGTCATTAACGTCATCACCGTCACCACCCTCAAATCCAGCGTCTTCACCACTGTCACCACCACCACCACCTCCACCATCACCACCCTCACCATCACTCTGCTCATTTTCACCATCGCCACTACCACCATCTCCATTGCCATCACCTTATAAGATATCAGTTAAGCCATGGCTAATCTTTTTGGTACTCTCCCTGGCGAATTTCAAAATATATATTAGGTGTACATACATACCTTCTCCCCTTCCCTGCCTTTCCTTTTCTCAGAGGATTCTGTGTGACCCTGAGCAAGCCAGCCTCTAGACCTTTACTTCAGCGTGCTAGTGCAGCCCGCTGGGAGGGACAGGCCGGGGGCGGGGTGGGGGGGGGGCCTGCATGGGCCTGTCTGGCCACCCTGGCATTCTGTGTCCCAACAGCCTGTGCAGAAACCAGGGCAAGTGGGTGAGGTGGGTGAAAATGCTGAATGCCCAAGCCCCAGCAGAAAATGCTGAGGGCCAAGCCATTGGCCCTCTTAAAAATCACACCTCCTCACTTCCTGTGCGGTGAGCAGGCGCTCTGCTCGGGAGCAGCATGCTGGGGAGCTTGTTAGCAGGTCACCGTGGCCTCTGTGCCGCTGACGGACACAGTAGTCTGCAGCTGTGTTCCACCTGCTCCCCACTTTGCTCTCTGAGTTTGGGCTCTTTTAGACAGTGTGGCTTTAGGACAACACTTAGAATAAAGGAAGGACAGGTGCCGTTGAGAAGGGAGTTTGTAGGGGTGTTTCCATGTGACCCAGCCTGTCAGACAGTGACAGTTCCTTGCCTTGTGCTTTGAACACTTTGTTCATGCCTTTATCTTCTTGCCTGGCCGTTCACCTCCTCAGTTACTGTGTGTGTGGGCCGCGGGGAGCTGGGGCTGGGCTGGGGCCACCCTGAGGGCTCACCGTGGAGGCGGGAGGCGGGTTTGTAGACTTGTGTCCTGTCACTCTGTAGCAGCGTACCGCAAAGTTGGCGGCTTAAACTAACAAATCCACTCTCAGTTCTGGGGGCCGGATGCCTGGTAAGTCTCCCTGGGGTGAAATCAAGGCTCTGCAGGGCCCACTCGTTCTGGCGGCTCTGGGGGAGGGTCTCCCCCTGCTTGTTCACATTGGCCTCTGCAGACCCTCTGCTCTGGCGCCGTGCCGCCTTCTCTGGGTGTCTCATCTCCCGCCTTCCTTTCGTAAGGACACGTGTGATGGCATTTAGGGCAATAATAGGGGGTAATATCCCCACCTCAAGATGCTTAACTTAATGACATCTGCAAAGACAGACACCCCCTCCACACTTTTTGCCATATAAGGTGACATTTATAGGTCCCAGGAATTAGGACAGAGATGTGGTTTGGGGGACCATTTTTCAGTCCACCACTAGGGCCATGAGCCAAGGGATGTTAGAAAGGGCAAGAAAACAGATTACCCTCAGAACCTCCAGAAGGAACACAGCTCTGCTGACACTTTTGCTTTTAGCCCAGTGAGACCCATGTCAGACTTCTGACCTCCAGGACTCTAAGAGAGCAAATGTTTGTAGTTCTAAGCCATGCGGTTGTAGGAAACTCGTACACAGCCGTAAGCCCAGGTTCGGGTTGGACGCAAGGATCCAGGAGTATAGTGCTGGGTGGCATGTTTATCGGAGGCAGACGCATAGTTGGGAGCCTTTGCCGTCCTCTCTGTGGCCTCACTGTTTCTCAGGAGAGATACACCTGCCCCAGCCTCACCTTGCACCCCCGGGAGCCCGTGTTCCTGGCGCAGACCAACGGCAACTACCTGGCTCTCTTCTCTGCTGTGTGGCCCTACCGGATGAGCAGGAGACGGCGCTACGAAGGGCACAAGGTACTGTGTTCCTGTCCCCGGGTCGAGAGTGCGGCACAGGCCCCCAGAGCCTCCTGCCAGACAGCATCAGCAGTGAACTTGGAGCCCAGAGTGCACAGACCCTCTTTCTGGGTAGAGTCCATGTTCTGTTTCCCAGGTGACCACATGCCATGTGGCCTGGTGTTCACTGAAGGCCCTGGGCCACATCTGGCTCTACCTCCAGGCCCCAGGTGCAGGGGCAGGAAAGGTTTTCCCTGATTCAGTGGCTCACATGGACAGGTCATGGGGGTGGGGGAGGGAAGACAGGACAGAATGGGGGTGGGGGTCATTTCTGCATCTGCCACTCTCCCCATTGAGGCCTGCCTCGCTGGGGCAGAAGGGGCCAGGGGACCCAGTGGCTGTTGGTGAGGCCAGACACTGTCAGCCATGCTAAAGCTGTTCCAGCTGCATTCCACTAAACCGACTTCGTGAAACAAGATCTGTGCTGGGACCCCAGCCGTATGGATGGAGCTCGGGCCTTGGCTTTGGCGATGCTGGGTGGGTGGCCCTGCTCTGAGCCTCAGGCTGCTCCTCTGTAGAGTGGCTGTAATAAGCCCTGCCTCCTGGGCTGCCTGGAGGAGCCGCTGTGGTGTGGCCTGCTCACCCTCTGTGTTGCCCTCTGCAGGTAGAAGGCTACTCGGTGGGCTGCGAGTGCTCCCCAGATGGTGACCTGCTGGTGACGGGCAGTGCTGACGGCCGAGTCCTGCTCTACAGCTTCCGCACTGCCAGCCGGGCGCGCACACTGCAGGGGCATGCCCAGGCTTGTGTTGGCACCACCTTCCACCCTGTGCTGCCCTCTGTCCTCGCCACCTGCTCCTGGGAGGGCGACATTAAGATCTGGCACTGAGCCTCCTCGTGCAGAGCCTTCCGGATGCCAGCCAGGCCCCAGGCTCCCATTCTTCCTTGGGGTGGGTGGGTGTGAGGAAGCACTGAGGTTGCCTCTGATCAAAGCTGGGTAGAGGGTGCCTACACCACCCTCTGAGCCTCAGTTTCCACATCTGTAAAATGGGGACAGAGATCTGTTTGCCTCAGGGTTGTGAGGACCACATTAGTGGAAGTGCCTGGCAGGTTGCTGACGGTACTTAATAAACATGAGTGTTTTGCTATTTCTTAGGTTATTTTAGTGACAAATATGTGTTGGCAGCTTCCTTGCGCCTGCCCCCTCCCAGGCCCTCTGGGGCTCCGAGACAGAGAGACCAGTGGGAGCTTGAGATGGGGCAGCCCCCCTCTGCTGATCCTGACGATGGACCTGACTCCCGGGGCCGTGGGGGGCCTGTGAGGACTCTGGGTCTTAGAGCTGCCCTCGGAAACTCAATGTGGGAACATGGCAGTCCCCACAGTGTTGTAGGGCTGCCTCCCTCTCCCCGCCAAGCATGGCCCGGGGAGTCCCACTGCCTGTGGGCTGTGCTCACTGTCCCAGTGAAGAATTGTTGTGCAGAAGGCTCCTGAGGACCCCTGAGGGATTAGGCCAGCAGGGAGACCCAGCCACCCAGGGCTCTGGGCAGGTAGGTGAGCTCTAGCACTGAGTCTCACCAGGCCCATAGTTGAGGGGCCACCGCAAGAGCCCAGGGATCCACTGTAGGTGAGGAACTGCAGGTACCGGGGCAGCCGTGTGTCCCTGTGGCCTTGAAAGGCTTCCTGGTGGAGGCAGACTGTGAGCTGGCGAGGAGGGTATCCCCGGCAGGGAGTCCATGAGGAAGCGCGGAGGACCTGAGGAGGAGGCCCATGGGAGTAGGAGCCATGGGATGCCCATCCTTGCCTCTCCAGAATCTGGGTTCTAGGGCAGGTCTGGGGTCAGCATAGCTGAGACCTCATGAGTCATCTCTCCTCTCTGAGCCTCAGTCTCCCCATCTGTAAGGTGGTGTTAGGACCCTCAGCCTGCAGGCTTGTGTATGGCTCCAAGGAGCTCAAGTCTGTGGCAGGTGTTGACACACCAGGGGTTCCATTCCTGGGAAGGGAACTGGACAGATTGCGAAGGGCATCTGGAGCTTGCAGAGGGTTGCTGCGTAAATATGTTTATTTCAGTATGTCTCACTTGCACAGGGGTCCATGGGTCAGGCGTTCTGGGCAGAGGAAGGGCAGTGCAAAGGCCCTGAGGTGGGGCTTATTCTAAGGGATGACTCCTTTTCTAGCCTTCGTCCTGCCCCCACACCCCACCCCGCAGTCAGTGCGGAGCCTGGCAGGCGGTGGGTGTTGAGTGTATGCAGCACCTGCTGTGCCTGAACTGGCGGGGGGATGGGGGGGCTGGAGCTGAGCACATGGGTGAGGGTGGGGGAGCATGTGCTCTTCAGGCTGGTGAGAGAAGTGACCCCCCCCCCCCAGGCTCATGCAGGGCACAGGGTCCCAGTGACTGTATGCTGCCAGGCTGGGTGTTGGCAGAGCTCAGGTTGGGAGCACTTTCTCCTTTTAGGATCAAGAATGGCTGATTTGGTGAAAAGAAAGAGAATCACATCCCATGCTCTGAGGGCCTGGTCCCCTACAGAAGTGGAGACCCCCATGAGGCACTGCCCCTGGCAGAGTGGCCGAGGGAGCGGAGGCTGAGCATACGTCCATTCAGAACATGGCACAGGTGATGGACACTCCTCCCCCACCCCTCACGTGACTGCCCTGCTGAGCCTCTCGCCCACTCTCTCTCACCCCCCCACCCTCTAAAGGAGTTCCCCTGGTCTGTGTGGGAAGCTCAGTGATCTTAGAAGCCTGCTGTCAGGTCACTTTCTCTGTGAAATGGAGCCTCCCCATATCAGCCGTATCCTTGATAGGCTAATGGCTCCCTCCACGGTGCTCCCATGGGATGGTGCCTCAGGACCTTTGCTCCTGCTGTCCCCCTGCTGGGTCATGATTTCCCCCAGTGCCCCCTGGCTCCCTGCCTGTCTCATGTGCTGTGCAGACAGTGGGGCTTCACGGAGCCTCCCCTGACCTCTGTGCCTAACACGCTCCCGTCATTCTCGGTCTTTTACGTAGAGTGCTTAGCTCTGCCTGGATGTTGTCCCGCTCCCCAACACACAGGTGTGCGCAGTGGAGTGTAAGCTTCCTGGGATTCCAGGTGCCTGATCCCTGCTGTACGCCTGGCCCCTGGCCCACAGTGGCGTTGGATGAATAACTGCACGTGTGGCCTGTTGGCAGGACACAGGCTTTGGGGTCAGACAAACTTAAACCCTGCCGTCACCTTTCATTGTGTGGCTGCAGTCAAGTGCTGAGCTGCTCAGTGCCTCAGTTTCCCCTTCTATGAAATGAGAATTGGTAGTACCCAGCTTGTGAGGGTTAATGAGGTCGGGCTGTACAGCTCTTGGCAGGACCTGCATACAGTATGCACTCAGGAAACAGCAGCTGGGAGTATTAGTAATAATACTAATACTAGTATCAGACCACTAATTGACGCAGGAGTTTAGACCAGAGGGTGCATTTTGGCCCCATCCTCAGGCCTCATCATGGCAGGCCAAGGATGGATGAGACCCTCTCTTGCCCTTTGGGCCTTGGCCTGAGCCTGGTTCACTCTCACGGCTGAAGCCCCCAGCGACGGGCTGCCTCCTTCCTCTGTTCCCGCTTGTTGCCCCTTCTCAGGGAAGGACTCTGATCGACTAGCTTCTGGTGCACGCTCACTCCGGACCAGGGGTCCTTGGTCAGACATAGCTCTCACTATGGGAGCTGGAGAGGAGAGTGGTGGGACCCACTACAAGTGTTTTTGTAAGGGTGTGTCTCCCCAGATCCAGCCTGAACAGGCCCTCAGCACACGCTTGTCAAATGAATGAGTGATGTATCAATGAATCCAGACACAGGCCAGGAGGAAGGGTTGCCCTTGTCTGTGGTGCAGGGGGACCTGGCTTTCCCAGAGCACCTCTCATCTGCCTGTTCCACTCCAGTTTCCACTGTCCAGCCCCAGATCCTAGAGTCCAGATATCTTGCCGTCTAGTGTAGCCTGAACTGGGTGGTTTTCTGCCTTTCTTGTGTGGAATAACTTCTCAGTGGGAATTTCAACACATGGTTTTCTGATTGCTTTCCCCACTGTGACATGTTACTATTACCACTTTTTTTTTTAAGATTATTTATTTTAGAGAGAGAGCATGAGCGGGAGGGGTAGAGGGAGAGGGAAAGAATCTGAAGCAGTCTCTGGACTGAGCGCAGAGCCCGACACAGGGCTCAATCCCACGACCCTGAGATCCCAACCTGAGCCGAAACCAAGGGTTGGACACTTAACTGACTGTGCCCCCCAGGCACCCCTATTACCACTTTTTTAGTATGAGCACTGTTTACAGACTGCATTAAATGAGGCTTTGGTGTGAGTGCTGGGTGTGGGCAGAGGATGACATCCCTGTCCAGCAGCCGCCCACCCCCTCTCCTGTGCTGAGGCACCCCGGCTGCCTGCAGCCCTGTGGGGTTTGGAGCCGGGAGGCCAGCTCAGGCCCCAAGCCCATCACTCACTTGCTTGGGATGTTGGCAGGTGCTTCGCTTCGCTGAGTCTGCTTCCTCATCTATAAAGTGGGCCTGTAGGAACAAGCAGGGGAGAAGATGCAGAGTAAAACGCTTGCAGATTACGACCCTCTCAGCTTCACTTGGGGCCAACACCATCCAAGTCTCTGTTGGCGAAGTCAACCAGAGCTCTGATCCTCCTGGGGCAGGGGCACATCCAGGGCTCCCCACTCTGGCTGCTTCTTGGCACTCTCCTCTGTGGACTTGATTCCTCAACTTCCTGCCCTGTGGGTGCCAGCTGGCTGCCAGCCCCGCCCCCTTTGTAGGTTATTTTATTGGGAAGAATGGCAGGCGTACCCTGTGCCTTTATCGGTGTCTTTTTCCTAATGCTATCTTCCAAAGAGCCTTCTTCAAGGCTCACTCTGATCCTCTGCGAGGTGTTGGGGAGTTCATCATTTGCAATTTTAAAATAAGGGAGCTAAATTTAGAAAGTGTAGAGCTGGAATGAAAAGAAGTGTGGGCCGTGCCTTCCACCCACCTTCCCGGGGCTGAGTGCTTACCTTTACCCTCACCTGTGGATCTGGGGTACAGGTCTGAAGTCTTCGTGGGAGAAAAGCAGTTTCATGTTGAGGTGAGGCTGTGTGTGCTGCCAGGCGTGGCTGTGGCTCTGTCAAGAGGAGCTGATGCTCGAAGCCCCCTGCTAGGTGGCCCCACCCTGCTGTCCAGCTGAGGGGACTGCGGCCCCCTATGCACTGGGACAGCCAGCTGTCATGGGGACTCCTGGGGATCTCATCCATATCCCTAAGCTCCAGAAGGGGAAACTGGCCCCAGGTCACACAGCCAGCGAGGGGCAGAGGCAGCCCTGTGCTGCCCTGTTGGGGTGAAGAAGTGTGCGTGGGTTGGTAGGAGGGTGGTGGATACATGGCTGGGGGAGGGCAGGGGCTGAAGGAGGGAACCCCATGCTGCGGCCTGGCTGGCTGCCCGGGTAGATGGGGCCAAGAAAGTAGAGGGCAAGGCCTCACCACAGCCCAGAAGTTCCCATCTGGCGGAACATCCTGGGACAGATCCAGAGGGAAACTGGGGGCCCCCTGGCTGAACCCTCAGGCAGGCACATGGAAACATGGAGCCATTTCTGGAACTCCCCAGCTGTCACACATTTGTGCCTTTCCACAAACTGTTCCCTTTGCCTGAAGTGCCCGATGAACTCTTATTCATCCTTCGACACCCAGCATGAGCCTCCTCCTGGAGGCTTGCTTTCTTCCCCCTGGAGCAGTAGGGATCTTGTGCCTCTCTGGATGGCCCTGTGCTCTTGAAGCCTTGAGCCTAAAGTCACACCATCTGCCTCCCTCCTGCTTCCGAGTTCATTGTGGGCAGAGCAAGGACTCCGTGGCCAGCACGGGGCTGGTGCCAGCCGGCCCCATTATCAGGAAGAGGAGGGAAACACCAAGTCCCCACCCAGGGGTTTCTGAGAGAGTCACTGACCAGAGCCACCTGCACTCACGAGTCCCAAGGTCCTGCGGAGCTGGTTTTGAGCCAGGGGGATTCGGGAGAGAACCAGGTTGTTCCAGCTCAGCCCCACAAGAAGTGGTTTGGGACTGCTTTACATAGATCCCATGCCAGCCCCCACTCAAGGTGGTGTCAGCCTGACCCCGCTACTCGAAAGTCATGCGATGGAACTCTAGACACGGCACCCCTTCCCCCCCCCCCCCCCCGTGTGGCCAGGTCAGCCCATCTTTGTGGGCTACCTGGCTCTGTAGCCAAAGAAGTCACTGTCCCCACCCAGGCCTGAGCAGAGCCCTCTGGGAACAAGACTCCCTCAGAGCCCTGACTGTGGCTGGTGGCAGGGCATGGCAGGACAGCTCTGTGGTGGTGGGGGGGGGGGGGGCAGGCTCCGAGGTGACGATGTGGGAGCTAAAGCCCCGAATCTGAGAGGGCCCTCAGCCCAGGCTGCAAAGCCCTCAGGGTCCCCAACCCTCTACCCAGGGCCCAGCATTCTGATCCCATTGACCCTGAGGAGCTCGAGCCAGGCAGGACTTTGGTCACTTAGAGGCGGGAAAGCCGAGGCCAGGAAGAGGGACCCACCACCCCCCTTCACGCAGCTGATGTGAGGCTGAGATTCGGGTTCCCCTCTGGGAACACCTCTGAGTGCTGGGTGCCAGGGGCCATGTGTTTCTCCCTGCACATCCCCAGTTGCTCCCCAGCTCATTCAGTGTCGCTTCCTGTCTGCCAAGGAGGAAACTGGGCCCCCAGAGGGGAGCCGACTGCCAAGCCTCTCCCAATTCCCTCTGGCTCGAGGAGACTGCTTCCTGGAGCATATCTCCTGGGGAGGGTGGTTGGGCTGGCCCTGGGCTCTCCTGCAGAGGCAGGTCAAGTGCAGGAATGCTGGGAGCCAATGCTGATGCTCGCCCTTCTTGGGGTCCGCGGGCAAGAGACAGACCCACCCTAGGTCTACACGGAGCCGGGTGAGCCAGGGCACTTCAAGGCCTGAACCCAGACCGGCTAGTCTTGGGCAGGAAGGGCCCAGGCCCTTGGAGGGAGCAGACATAAAGCCCCGTGAGGAGGGGCCTCCACCCTCGGCCTTGCAGAACCCCACAAGTAGATTTTCAAGGACATTGCTGAGCGTGCGTCTGAGATAACCAGGCTCACGAAGAAAGGTGGCAGCAAGGGCAGGGACCAAGAGAGACATATGAAGGTAGTGCCAGACACAGTCTGAACTGGTTGTGCCCACGTGTTTAAGGAAATAAAAGGCAAGCTAGAAAAGATCTCCAGGGAACAGGACACAATGAAAGTGGCAGCTTAGGTTTGCGAGACAAACAGAACATCTAGGAATGGAAAAATGAATGGAAAACTACAAACCTGGTGGCTGTGTTTGGTGGCCACGTGGACAAAGCAGAGAGAACTCGTGAAATGGAAGGCAGATCATGTGGGCTGAGCTGGGTGAGCCCCAAGTGCAGGACACGCAAGAGGGAGGGCAGCAGGCACAGAGGGTGCAGTGAGAGGGGCTGCCGGGGCTCTAAGGCAGTCCCAGGAAGAGAGAGGGAACAAAATTGTTTTAAAAGTTGAGAATTTTCCAAAACTGATGAAATACACCAATCCACAGATACAACACACCCTGTGAATTCCCGGGAAGGATAAATGCCTCAGGGAGACAGCAGACGACCAGAGGGACGATCCGAAGGGGCTGGAGAGCAGAAGGGCAGATCACCGTCGGAGGAATGGCTCCCCATGGACTGATGGATGGACGGATGGGCATCCCCACACTAACAGGAGGCCCGGGACATCTGTGTGTGTGTGTCCAGGGGGTGGGGTGGGAAAGAGACCCCCCCGGGCTACCTCCCTCCGAAATGAGAACACCCTTCAAAATGGGGCCAAACACGTTTCAGAGAAATGAGAGCTGCTCTGAAGGAGAGCCTCAGGAATCTCCAGGCAGAGGCCAAGTCTGAGACTGAGAAGGGCGGGGGGGCAGGGGGAGCAGGAATAGGGGTGTGGCTTCCTAGGCACGCCCTAGAAAGGGCAAGAACGCCTAGTTGTTGAGACAGTGCAAGTGCCTGGATGCTGCACAAGGTGCTGGTGGGGAGGGACGGGGTGGGGGGGCAGCCAGGGCCACATGTCCCTGCCATCAAAAGGCAGTGGGGAGAAGAAACAACCCGGAGCCAAGTTCTTTCCACCGATGTCTTTTATTAATGAACGAAAGTACAGTACTAACTGAGACAGGGCATGCATCGCAGACAACAGGAAAGCAAGCCACAGAAACTGGGAGTCGGAGGGCCTCATTACGTCTGAGGTAGAGCGAGGTGGTGCCGGGGAGCGGGACACTGGGGGACGAGCACCGGCCCCACTCGGGACTGCGGACCACGGGAGAGCTGGGGTGGTGTATCGGTCACACGGCGAAAACAGTTTAAAAACATTTCACATCCCTCCACCCATTCCACTTCCCCTCTTCGTGGACAGAGCTTCGGGTTCCCTTGTCACCGGCTCACTGGGGGGCGTCTCCACAAGACACCGTCCTTCCCCTCCGAGGGGCAGGCCCCACTTGTCCTCCCCGAAAAATAAAGGAGCTTTGTGTTGAAAACGCCAAGGCTGCCGTCCAGGGAGCTGGAGGCCAAGTGCGTTAAGAAAGACCCTTTTTCTCTATAAAAATAGTTTCACTTTATAAAAGGGGGGAATGCTCATCTCAGGTGGGGAAGGATGTTGGGGTGTGAAAAACGTTCCACCGTGGTGGGGCTGGGATGGACAAGATGGTGTGGGGAGGGGTCCTCCTCTCAGGCTCGACTGGGTTGGGTGGAAGAGAGGGTCCTGGGTGGCGGGGGCTGGGGAGGACGGGTGTCTGGGGAGAGGCGAGCTGTGCCCTCGGGGCCCAGGTGGGGCGGGTGGGTGATGGCCCCGTGGCCGCGGCCTGCAGGCAGGTGCTCAGTTGAGCAAGGTTCCGTAGAGCTGGGCTTTCGTGAGGCTGTCCTTGCGGCTGAGCCCCGAGCCACCAGTCCGCTGGAAGGCTGGCTGGGGGCTGAGGCGGGCAGAGGGGTGCATTTCCGGGGAGGCCTCCATGGAGCTGGGCTCCAAGGACTCCCTGGAACTGTGAGGGCTGTGCTCGGGCTCGGGGCTGCCGCCCGCCCCGCACAGCTGCACCCCAAGCCTCTCCGCGTCCCCCTGGCTGGGTGCGTAGCCAGGCAGCGGGTCGGCCGCACGGCCGGGGCTCAGGCTCAGGTCGCCACCGGCCCGGAGAAAGCGGGGCTCTGCCAGGTGGCCCTGGGAGAGGTCGTCACCCTCCGAGAAGCTGTCGGCCTTGTAGGTGGCATAGAGGGGGCTGGCGCGGCCCTCGGCCTTCTTGCCCGGGCTGCCCCCGCTGCCGTAGTAGCGTTCCGAGAAGCTGCAGGGTGAGGTGCGGCCGGCGGTGGTGGCGGGGTAGGAGTAGGCGCCAATGTCCTCCACGCTCAGGGGCCGCCACTGGCCCCGCGCGTCCTCCCCAGGGAGCCGGGCCGTCCCCGGCTTGGCCCGCAGGCTCCACAGGTTTGGGGGCATCAGGGCCTGCTGGGGGCCTGGGGAAGCCGGGAAGCGGAAGGGCTCGGCTGGGTACGGAGACATGGTCCGCGCAAACCCCGGGGCCACCTCGGCCTCAAGCGGCGCAGCCACGCTGGCCGTGGCCTTGGCGAAGCGCGGGCTGCCCTCATAGGCAGTGGCGGGAGGCTTGCGGTCGAAGAGCTCGTCGCGGCTGTTCAGGTAGATGGCCTGCTGCGAGGCAGTGAGCGTGCTGGCCTGGGCATGCTCCTTCTCCTCCGATGTGGCGCTGAAGCTGGAGTAGGAGCTGGACGTGGGCAGTGAGCCCGCGTAGCCTGGGAAGGCCTCATGCCGGAAGCCTGCGGGGAAGGCGGCGGCCTCGGCCTCCTCCTCCTCCTCGGCCGCGCTGTCGGTGGAGTTCTGGGCCCGCAGGAAGCCCACGTCGGTCACGGGCGCATCCACGCTGGGCCGCCGGGTGCGCCGCCGCTCCTCGGGGCAGTAGAGGGCTGTGTCGCTGCAGTAGATGTCCCCCTTGTAGGGGGGCCGGGGGCCCTGCTTCTCCACCCCATCCCGGAAGGCCAGGTCACGGGCTGAGGCATCAGACAGGCGGGAGGACAGGCTGGTGGGGTCAGGCTTCTCCAGCACCTTGGCAATGACACAGGTGGGGACGCTGTCGGCATAGGCCGGGTGGCAGAGTGGGGAGGGCAGGCTGCAGCCATGCTTCTCCATGTGCAGGCTCACGCGCTCCTGGAAGTCGGAGGGCAGCTGGAACGGGTCAGGTGTGGGGGGGGGAGGGGGGGGGGACAGGGGTAGCAGTCAGCCCAGCACCTGCAGCCATGACCGTGACCCACAGATGCACAGACGGAAGAAGAGGGACCTGCCCAGGGCTTCTCAAACTGCATCGGCTTCGAGCCAGCCCCTAGGACTCTGTATGCCACAAGCTCTGGAGATTTGCCCAGGAGCCCTGGTCACCTCTGTCTCCCCAGCCTGCGACAGCTGGGCTCTGAAGAGCGCAGAGGGTGGAAACAGGGTCTGACTTGGGCCCTTCTCAGGGCTGCAGCCCCCTCATTTCCTCCCACCCTGGGGCTTTCTTGCTCTCCCAGCCCCAAGGTCTGTCGGGGGCACCCCTGCTGGGTCATGAGGCCTGGGTGCTTCTGAACAAGACAGACTGAGATGCAACACAGATTCAGGGCCAGGACCAGGCATCCAGCGGTTTCTGCACGAGCACCTGGTGCCTCATGGGGTCGTCTTGCTACTGTTTGATCTATTTTGTGAGTGTCTCAGGTATGGCCCAGGCCCAGGGAAGAGGGAACATGGCCCAAGGCCTGGGTGAGGGCAATGTGTGGAGCTGGGACAGCCTGGCAGGGGTGGGGGGCCCTGCAGTCTTGGCTGAGTCACTCCCATGTGAAGCCAGTTTTCTTGTCTCTGAAATGGGCACTGTCAGTAATTGTGTCCAAACCAAACCAAAGGGTTTCTGTGAGGCTCACATGGGGTCACTCTGCCCCATCAGTGCTCAGTGGACAGGGGGCTTGGAGCAGGGACAAGGAGCAGCCCCCAGAGGAAACCAAGGGGAATGGGCAGGTGGTCCCAGCTGGGTGACTAGGTGTGCGTGGGGGGCGGCCCCTCCACCATATTCAGAAAGGCCAGGATACTTGTAGGAGTGAGGAGGGACGGGGGGCTCAGGCTCACCCAGCACCTTCCCCTCAAAGGGGAGAAGTGGCCTTAGGGTGGGACCTGTAGAAAAGGAGCCCCAAGTAGTCCTGGGTGTGCGGGCTGGCCTAGCGGGGGCGGGGCTGGTGTTACCTCGGACACCTTATGGACCCTGCCGTAGGTCTGGCCGCACTGCAGCAGCTGGGCCGCCAGATTGCAGTCCTTCCTATAGAGCTCCTAAAAGATAAGAGAAGGCGCTCGGTGCAGGCTCGCCCCTCGCCAAGGACCCTGCCACCCGGAGCCCAGTGGCCAACACAGAGACCAGGTGTGGTGGGAGCCGGCTGTGCAGCTGGCAGGGCAAGGACCCTCTCTGGGCCTCACGCTCTCGCCTGCAGCAGAAGGTGCCCAGAGAGGGCCCTGCCAGGCCCTTCTGCTGCCGCCCCAGGTGGGAACCTCCCACAAGGTGGGGGCAGTGGCGGAAGAAAGGCTTCCCAGAGGCCCCCGGTGCGGCGAGCCTGCCTGGTCTTCCTGTTCCCCCATCTCAGTGCGGAGGGCCGGCACCAGCGAGTGAGAAGGAATGTGCCCGCAGCGCCTGCCTCCCGCATCTCAGGCTGGCTTCGCACACCCCCCTCCTGAAGTGTGGCCTGCATATGGGGGTGGCTGTGGGGCTGGGTGAGGGCAGGGCGAGGTGGGGCAGAGGGCCTGTGTGACGCAAGGGCCGGGCAGGGACTGGCTCAGCCTCCTGAGCTGAAAACAGATGCAAACAGTAGGACTTGAGAGGATTCGCTTTCGTCTTTGGAAAATCTCTGTTGCATGTGCCTGTGGTTGGGCCTTTCACTCCTGTCTCCCTCCCCAGGGGTCCTCCACCGTGAGGGCTCTGACAGTGAGGAATCTGGGGTCCAGCAATGGGCCCCGAGATCTCCCCGCTCCCCCAGTCTCAGCTCAACCAGGACCAGGTGTCCTGCAGCTTAGACAGGCTACGGAGGGCGCGGGCCCCGCTGCCCCTCACCCCCGGCCCCCGTTCCTGGAGGCTCCCCCACCTCCACCGTCCGTGCTGAGGCTTGAGCCCCTGACTTGCCCTGCCAAGTGGAGAGACACTGGGTCCCCAGCCTCCTCAATGTCTCCTCGAGCCCCCGGGAAGGGCACAGTGGGCCGAGAGCTGAGAACGGACCCCCCCCCCCCCAGGAGGCCCTAGACTGGCTGCCCCTGGCCTCAGAGGGCTGTGAGGACTGGCTGGCCAGCCCAGATCTGCCATGCATCCCTCATCCCTTGCAGACTTCCAGCAAGGCCCTGGGCCCTGGGTGGGGCCTCCCTCTCCTCTGCCTGCACTCCTTGGCTATCTCACCGCATCTGTACGCTGACGGATGCGTGCAACTCCAGACCCTGCCGTCTGGGCATGCCCTGCAGCTGTCCGGTGCCCCGTCCAGCCCCACTCCTGCTCCTCCCCAGGCACCCCCCCACCCCGGAGACAGCAGGTCACTTCTTTCCTTCAGGCTCTGAACGCTGCTGCAGTTGGGCTGGACCCTTCTCTTCCCCCATACCCCACGTCCAAAATCCCCGTTAATGCCGTGGGTTCCATCTTGTAACCAGAGCCAGAACCTGAGCCCTTGTCCCCACTCCATGGGCATCGTCCTGGCTGAGCCACTGTCAGCCTGGACTGTAGCCACAGCCACCTGGAGCCTCCCACTGTGGCCCTTGTCCCGTCTGTTCTCAGTGAGCCCAGAAAAGTGTAGGTGCAGTCATGTTAGTCCTCTGTTCAAGAATCTTCCGTGGCTCCCTATTTCATTCAGAATAAAACCCAGATTCCTAGAGGAGCCTGCACCATGTGGCCTCCTGTTCTGTGTCTGACCTCAGACCCTGGGCTCCCCCTGCCCCCAGGAGTCCCCTCTGGCCCATCTGTTCTTGTAGGCCCTCCTCTGCCACTCTGGTTCTTTCCACTGGAAGGAAGGCTCTTCCCCAGGTGCCCGTGGCCAGCTCTCTGGCCGCCTCCACGTCTTGATCTAGCAGCCTCTTCCAGAAGCACCCGAATGACTCCCCAGCACTGTTGGCTGTGTTGTTCTTCCCTGCAGTATTCAGTACTTGTAACATGCTACATGGTTTGCCTATCTTGTTCACTGTCTTCCCCGCTCAGGTGTAAACTCCACCTGGGCAAGGAAGGTTTTTACCTGTGTCGTTCACACCATATTCTCACAGCTTCGGAGGGCCTCGCAAGAAGCAGATGCTCATTAGTGAATGTGTGGTCAGCTGTCGGGGTCCTTGGGGGTGGGGCTGGGCCCATCTCATGGGGCCCTTGAAATCAGAGCAGCCACATGGCTCTGATGCCCACGGGGGCTGGCTAGGGAGGAATCCTAAGTAAGCATGCCCCAAACCCGGGGTCAGGAAGCACCGCCCTGAATGGGGTAATGTGGCCCAGTGGTTGCTACCTTATGCTGTTTCCTTCCAGCAGAGGGTCTTCCTGAACACCCGTGGCAGCGTATCTGTGCTGAGGTAGCCCTGTCCTCCCCCCACTGCCAAGTACTCGAGGCCCCGACTGCCCTGTCCTTCCACCTTGCCTGAGCCAGCTTCTGAAGCCTGGAGGCCACAGGGCCTGGGCCTGGGCCCCCAGGGCCACAGTGGTGCAACACTCACGTTGTCCTCCGACAGCTTGTCGATGGTCACCTTGGCCTCCAGCAGGTGGCTGTTGAGGGCAACAATCTCGTGGCTCAATGCTCGCTTCTCTTCCTCATAGTGTTGGCCCTGGGGCGAGGGGCGGGGTATGGGAAGGAGCCTGTCAGTGGTCAGCCAAGGCCTGGGCCTCAAGCCCAGTTGCTACATAGGCCTCCCAGGTGCCCTCTTACAGTCGGTAACGATGAGGTGTTTGCAAGGCCAAGGAAGGTGGGGGTAGGAGCTCAGACCACCAGGTTCAAATCCACCTGTGCTCCATCGCTGACAAGCCAGGGGCCTTGGGCATGTCACTGCCTCCCTTAGCCCCTTGTGCACCCACACTACGGGGACAGTAATGCCCTGCCTCCTGCGTCTGCGGGGAGTCTGCACGCAACACAGATCCTGGCCCCTGTCCCTGCACCCCAACCCGCCTTCCTTGAACCTTTCCTCTCTCAGCCTCCAACTGAGCTCAGAAAGGCAAGGGCCCCTGTCCAGGGTCCCAAGCTGAGCTGTCTCTGCTCTGACAGCGCTCTAAGACAGCAGGCGTTGAACACCCATTTGTGATTTTCAGAAACAAAACAAGCCTGTAACCTACTGGAAGGAGAGGGAACTCCTCTCAGTGAACCCACCCGGCCCCTCCCTGACACAGGAGGCCATACAGGACCAGGAGGCCTCCACCACGTCCCTGCTCTTCCAAACTGAGGTCGCGACAGCCCGATCAACACAAAAAAGAGGCAGCACTTGCAGACGGGGTGAGGCTCTCCTGGAGGGTCTCCGCTGGCGTGGGGCCGGGTGCAGCACTTTCTCCTTTATTCTTCACCATGAGACCACGTGTTCCCACGAGAAACACAGTTGGGCTCGAATATCATTCTGTCTTACTCGGGGCCTGAACTCAGGTCTCTGTCTGACCAGGTCTGGGTCTCCAGGCTAACCGCTAAAGCAGGGTCACTGTCCCCTGCTCATGTCCTTCCCACAGCCCTGCTCACACAGGCCGAGAGCTTATTCCTTGCTGTGGAGGCTCACGGGGCAACCTGGAACCCTATGACTTCCTAGTCCTGAGAGCACCCACCGTTCACTGCAGAAAGGGGTGGGACTAGCCCAGCCCCCCAAGGCAGGGGTAGGCCAGGAAACAAGGCCTGTGACCAGCTCCTGCACAGGCAAGGGGATGAGAGCCAGGCAGGTGGCTCACCACTGGGGTGCCAGGGCAGGCGCGTGGGGTGGGGCCGGGGGGCAGGGGGCAGTGGCCCTCACCATGCGGTACAGCTTGTCTTCCAGCTCCTGGTTGATCCTCTGCAGCGCCATGTAGTTGCTCTGAATCCTGGAACAACGGGGTGGCTGCGGTGCCAGGCCCGACCCCCCCACCCCGTCACCCCGACAGCCACCCCTGTGGGCTGGTCAGGGCAGGGCTGAACACTGGCCGCCTGAGCCCGCCTACTGGTTCCACCCTGGTCTCCCTGCTCCTCTGCACACAGCAAAAAACTAACGTGTAGAGGCGTTTCCTGGGCCAGGGTGGAGGACCCCCTGGAGATGGAAAGGGAAGGAAGGCCTGTACTCACAAGCGACCGTCCAGTCCTCCGAAGAAGGGGGAAGGCGGGAGCAGGTATTGGGTGGGAATCAGGAGCCGTGTGCCCACTACTGCACGTAGTGTGATGGTGGAAGGGGACTGGGGACAGTGTGCATCCTCTTGACAACCTGCCTGTAGTGTCACTGTGCGCCCCCGCCCAGTCTCACCAATGGGGAAACAGGCTGGAGGTGCTTCAAGCAGTAAGTGGCAGAGGTGAGACCTTAACTGAGGTCTGACTGCATGGCCTAAGCTTGGTTCCCACACAACCAGACGGGGGAGGAGGCCGTTGAGGGAGGGACAAACAGCCCTCCTGGCAAATCTGCCCCGTGGCAGCACTGGCCTCCGCACTATCGCTGTTTAAAACAATCCGAGCCAACGGCAAACTCTGCGTTCTCTTTGCCATCTTCCTAAAGGCTGGAAAGTGTGTAATACATTTTAGGAAAATGTCTTCAACCTGCAGAACCGCGGTTTTAGAAAAGTTTGGCTTCTAAGGGAGTAACTACTCAGGGTCCAGCACACCTTGCCCAACACTTCACTTGCTGCCATGCCGCTCAAGGGAACGGTCCCCAAACACTGGTTCATCTCCAGGGCCAGACACCACTTTTCCTATCAGAGACCCAGGGGATGGTGGCTGGGGTCCCGGTGGGCCAGGAGGGGTCTGGACGTGCACTTGTGTCATGCTGCTGTCCCACCGAGAATATAGGAGAGATATGAACAGAAGTTGGAGAGGTGCCTGGGAAAAGCCTGTCCTGGCAGTAGCTAGACCCGGGGTCAAATCCCGACTCAGCCGCTCTTACCACAAAGTGCGACTTTGGAAAAGGAGCTTGCCCTCCCTGAGTCCCGAGCTTGGCATCCACAGCTCAGGAGCAGGCAGGGTTCCCCGGGGCTTCAGATCCCGGGCCCCGCCCCCCGCAGCCAGGCCCCGCCCCCGCGCGAACGGGCCCCGCCTCCGTACCTGCGCAGCTTCTCCGTGACCTTCTCGAGCTCCTCCTGCGCGCGCCGCAGCTCGATCTCCAGGTAGTGGCGCGTGGAGTCGAACTCGGTCTCGAGCTTCTCGAGCTTGTGCGTGGTGTAGGACAGCCGCTTGCGCAGCTCGCCCTTCTGCTCCTGCAGCGCGCTGCAACGACACGCGGCGGCGGGCCGGGCCGCGGCGCTGAGCGCGGGAAACTGAGCCCCAGCGGGCCAGCCGCGGCGCCGTGGGTGCGCCCCGTGTGCGCCCGGCCGCACGAACACACGCGAGTGCGCACGCACGCGCACACCGGACACCCCTCCCCGGGCGGCACCCAGCCCCTCGGGGGTTCTGAGTCGGTCTGGCCCCGTGGCTCCTTCAGCTTCCAGCGGCGCCCCGCCCTAAGTAAATCCCTGCGCCGCCCCCCCCCCCGGGAGGAGAGACGTTGACCCCCGAACCTGGCGAGTGTTGGGGCGGCTTTAAGGACCCTGGTGTGAGGAGCGCTCATCAGCCCCCAGGCTCCCCCTGGATGGCACAGCCTGCAGGGGCCCCCACTTTGGCTCCTCCACGGCGCCGGGTGGGGGAGCTGAGGGCCAGCAGCCGCAGTGCCACACTGTAGACCAAGCCTCCCCTCCCCTAACTGGTCGTGCGGCCCCAGGCTGTGTGACCTCCGCGCCTGGGAGAGGATGCGCTGTGCGCCCCGTGCCCAGGCAGGCCCCGCCACGGTGGCCAGCTGGCTGCACACAACTTCGGAAACCCCGCACAGTCCTGGCCTGCTCGCGTCCCCCTTCCTCCAGCGCCCCAGCCCCAGTTCTTGAGGCTCCATTTTCTCCACAGACTTTGGGCTCCTCTAGCACACCGGGGCACTGAGCCCCCAGCCCAGGAAACAGAGACACAGGATACTGGCCCACTGACGGCATGCCCTGCAATTCCACAGTCCGGCGAAAGGCAGGAGGGGCAAGTATGGTGGCCGTGAACTTCACCGGAGCAAAGCCACACCCTCCTGCGGGCCGCCACCCCGCACCAGAGTGCCGCCTGGGGATACTCCTAAAAACGCACTGATCTACGCATGCCTCCCTTTACAGGCTGAGCGCAGGGTCGGGGCTGCTGGCGAACAGTGGGGCCCAGAGGGCTGACTTCCTGCAGGCCAGGGGCTGCTGGCGGAGGGTGCCCAGCACCGGGTGTGTCTGCTGGGTGTCAGGCTTGGGTGGAGCTGGGATTCCGGCTCTGTTCAGCGCTCTACGCATGCGCTTTCCCCCATCCCCTTCCCCCGCCCCGGGCTCCAGTAACAGCGAAGCCCACCCAGGGTGGTGCAGCCCACAGGTGAACTCCAGGCTGGCATCACGGCGTGGGCAGGGCCTGTGCTGTCACATAGACTTGCATCTGGTCCCCGCCAGCATGGGACTCCAGGCTGCCCACGATCCGTTCAGGCCTCAGCTTCCCCGTGGAAGGACTGGACCGCCCCCATCTTGCCCTGTGGTCACAGAGCCCAGGTTCTGAGAAAAATTCTGCCCAGAGAGGGGCCCAGGTCCGAGGTGGGGGAGGGCGGCAGGTGGGCCCACTGTTTGCTGGAACAAGTGCACAACCCCAGGGGGCAATCTGGAGCCAACACCCTTTTAAACGGTCATTTCTGGTGCGTTTGCTGTGGGCCCAGGGAAGCGGGAGCAGAGACAGTGCCTGCTGCAGACTGTTGCATGGGAGGGGAGGAGAGTCCCAGGCATCGCGCTGAAAACCTGGCGGGAGGCCGGGCGTGGGAACTCTGACTCGGCCTGGAGGTGTGGTGGGACCTGGAGCAAGAGCCCGACTTCTCAAGACCTCCGAGACCCACACCGGAGTGAGGGACGAGGACGCGGGCCGTCTCCTTCAGCCTCCGGCCCAGTGTGTAAGCCACGCATGTTACCACGGGCGCACAGCCAGCAGATTGCAATCAAATATTCCTGGATTCCTGCCCACGTCCACGTTTTCTTTTAAATAAATAAAATAAAAAGTTGCCTACGTTTAAGAAACCTCAGAGAAGGGCGGGGCCGTCCCCATGGGGGTCAGACTCCAAGGAAGGTGCAGCGTGTTAATCCAGGAGAGCCCTATGGCACAGTGCCCACGGCTGCCCACGCAGGTCTGGCTGCCTCTCCAAGCAGCATGCCTGACTGCCCCACCCTGCAGCTACAGATCCCAGATGGTCCTCGGCCCCCCGCTTTTCTCCCCAGTGGGGTGGCGAGCTGCTTAGCTTCTTAGGGACTCTCCCATGTCAGCCAAGGCCCCCCCACCCCCGCAGGCAGCGTCGGGGGGTGGGGGTGGGGCAGCAGCCCCTGAAGTCGGTTGTCCGGTGGGGGCTACAGGTCTACCCACAGCTCTCTGGCAATGTACAGGTGGGGTCTGCACCTGCAGGAAGAGGCGACAGCATCGTCCATCCACTCGTGTGGCCACCTGAGTGGCCACCCCCTGCCACCCAGAGCCAGTGACCATTCCTCCCGACTGTGGTCACCCACCGCAGCTGCAGCACGGACCCTGCCACCACGCAGACTGCCCAGTCCTGATGTGACCCAGCCACAGGTCCACCCATACCAGGCCGTCCTTCCTTCCTCTCCAGCCCCGCCCCACCCCGTTCCTGGGCCCTTGCAGCGGCCCCCACCCGGTGGAGACGTGCACACACAACAGGTTCCGCCGTGAGACAGCGTACGACAGGGCCACGAGGTGGGCACCTGGTCAAGGCCTCCCCCTCACCCGGCGACCGCTTCGCCAAGCTGGCCGTTCCAAGCCTTGCGGCACCCAGCGGCCTTCCAGACATACCGGGCAGCTCTGTCCTACTGACCCTCAGACACTCCTCTCACCCACCCCCCGACCCCTGCCCTGGCCAGGCCTGGGACCACAGCACCCCCAGGCCTTGACTGCCACCGCTTGTGGCCCCCCAGACACACCTCTGACCCCTCAGTCACAGCAGAGGCCCAGGCCCACCACCGGAGCCCACATCGTCTCTCCCCGTCTCTGCCCCCCGGGCTCCGTCCAGTCTGCAGACCCCTCGGCTTTGCCCAGGCTGATCACCAGGGCCCTGTTTGCACCCAGCCCCTCCCTGTACATCTCAGGCTGAATTTCCTCCCCGCCCCGCCACATGCGAGGCATCCCCCAGGCTTCCATCTCCAGCCTGGGTCTCTCTCTGGTCCACCTCTTCCCCGCCCCCCCACGTCCAGCCATCCAGTGGCCTCTCCGCCCCACGGCCCACGGACACCTCACACTCTGTGATTCAATGCTGCCCCCTCCCTGCCCTCTGCAGTCCCCGCCCCCGAGAAGGGCACAGCTACCCTCAGTCCCCAGTCAGACTCCAAGAGGCCGTGGTGACTCTCCTTGCCCCTTGCCCCTCACAGCCGGTCACCGAGTCCTGGTGATCAGCTACTCAGAAATTTTGGACATGTCCCCTCCTCGTCCTGGTCCAGGGAGGTCCCGGGCTGGGCATCCTGGGGTCTGCGGTCACCTGGGTGGTGCCACCATCGCTGCCAGTGCTGCCCGTGCTGCCCCCTCCCTGGGCTTCGACCCGAGCCCTGCCTGACCTCCGCCTCGGTCTCCGTATCTGTAAAGCGGGGATGTGTGCACACACGTGGGGCGCTAGGGCCGTCGTGTGGTCCGTGCCCTGCCCCGGCTCACCAGAGCCCCCAAGAGATGATGCCAGAGGCAAGTGCTGTGTGGACGTAGGGCTTCCGGGCTCCTAGGAATCTGGGGGGATCGCTTGGGGCCCAGGGCCTCTGCTTCCCCCTGAGCGAGGAGTCGACTTAGGACGCTCTAGCGTCTGGAAACAGCCCCTTAACAGAAGCACAGGGAGGGTGTGGGAGTCCTCTGTGAGCAGCCCAGCCCGTGCCAGGCCCTCTGGTAAGAGCCACGCTCCCGGGTCGGGCGCTCAGGAAACCCGACTCAGACTGTAGACGGGTGAAGTCACCTTGCTTTGCCCTGTTCTTGGTGAATCGAATCAGGACGTGCACCTAACCTGATGGGTGTGGGGGGGTGAGGGGGTGTTTTCCAGTTCCTTCTGGCCCATGGGAAGCCCCTGGAAGCATGTTCCCGGCTCTCAGAGAAGAGTGATGAGCTCAGGAGTGCAATCCCCCCTGACTTCCACCAGCAGCTCTCCCTGGACACTCAGGGGAGGCTTGAGCCCCAGGACAGAGCCCGCAGCTAGGGCCAGGGGGTGCGGGCTGTGGGGCCTCGAGGGCCTTGCCTCTGAGATGGATGGCACAGGAAGGTGTGGCAAGGACGTGCTGGTGGCCCAATGCCCTTCCCCCTCTGTCTCGGGCGAGTTGACGCAGACACGGGAGGGATGTCTGGGGACAGACGCAGAGACACCAAGGAACCGGGGAGACAACAGGTATGTTACCTGTCCCAGAGCGAGGGCGAGGACCTGGCCAGTCGGCCCTGCAGGATGCGGGGCTGCCCAAGGCACGAGGGCACCCAGGGGCTGCGCAGCCTGTGGGCGAAGAGGACAGAGCTGCTCAGCGTGGGGGTGGGGCTGCAGGCCATGGGCACAGACAGAGAGAGAGGTGTGGAACCTCCCCCCACGGGCAGCAGGACTCCTTATGGTCAGCAAGGTGTTGGGGTGCGGGTGGGGGAACGGGGGGGGGGCCCAGCCGGTGCACCTGCCAGCTCTGGCTGCCTAAACCCAGTGGCGGCACTGCATCCCACCTGCCGTGGTCTCAGCCTCAGAGAAGAGTCGTGGGAGCAGAATCCCATTGGTTGGAGATCCCAGGAGGCAAGGAGCATGGAGGGACAGCGTGACGCCAGGCCTCACCTGTGCTGGGCACTGAGATGGGCTCACGCGTCTAGACAGGGGAGGGGTGTCCTGGGGGCTGAGGGACCTGGCAGGAGTTAGGGGTCCAGGTCAGGGCCCACTTGACCCTCCCTGGGACCCCTTCTCATCCAACTGTCTGTGGCCTGTTGGGGCTGTGCAGTGGGTGGGCCGGAGGGGAGCGGGTTCAGCTGGATGGATGCGGGAGGGGACCCAGGTCTGCCCTGCCCTTCTTCGGTACCAGTCTCTCCAGGGACACTCTGGTGGCCTCACCGGCCCCAGAGCCAGAGTGGAGATCTGAGGAGAGGATGCAGCCCTGGAAACCAGGCTTCCAAAAAACACTAGAGACACGGGTGTTGAGAGAGCAGCATAATCCCATTTAAAAAGATCTGTATACCGACAGCCACAAAGGGTAAGGTAGGGAAGAAAGAGTTAATGTTGCCATGGGTGGGTGGTGGGGTTCTGGGTAATCTGAAAATTTTCTTCTATACTTTCCTAGATTTGTCATATTTCCTATAGTGATGAGAAATCAGAAGAAAAATTACTAAGGATCAAATTTTGCACCCCACCCCCCAAAAAAGGACTTCAAGGGCTGACTTGACAAGCTGAGGGGGAAGTGGGGAAGCTCTCAGCCCTGGGTTGTGCCCTGCACACTGGTCGCCACTTCCGGGAGCGCCTGTGTCCCCATCCATAAGATGGGCTGTGCTTGACCCTGGTCTTCTGAGCTGGGGCCCCAGCACGCTGTGGAGGAGGGGTGGCGGGCAGGGCACTGGCTGGGTCTCTGGGTGGACCGGACTTTGAGATTCCGGCCCCAGTGTTCACCCTTGGCCAATGGCCCCAATGCTGCCGAGTGAACAGAGCAGGGCAGGACGGGCCGGTGTCCTTGGAAGCATCCAGAAACCACCAGTCTGCCCTGGGTGCCTGGACCACAGCCCATCCTGTGGGAGTCCCCATCCCAGCCCTCAGCCAGTCCTCATTCCAAAAGGCCCCTCCACAGGGGGGGTCCTGGCAGGTGAGTTTTCAGAAGAGTAGCAGGAAGTTGGGGCCTGGGAGAAACTGAGGCCCAGGGAAGGGGCAGGACTTGCCTGGAGGCCCAGCGAGTAGGGGGCGTGGCTGTGACTTGGTCACACACAGGGCATTTTTGGCTGACAAGCTGCTCTTGTTCTGACACAAAGGCTCATTGCCAGCCTGAGGCTGGGGAGTGCCCCTGTCCTAGAGACAAGAAAACGGGAGTCCAGAGAGGCTAAGCAACTCTTCCAAGATCACACAGCAAATCTGGCGGTAGGATGAGATGAGAGCCAGATCTGCCGGCTTCTCCTGGGGCCGCCACCCCCTCCCGGGGCACCTGTGTGAAAGGACGGCAGTGGGGAGGGAGGGCCACCCCAGCCCACAGGCCTGCCAAAGTGTTTAAGCCGAGAGACTGCAGAAGAGGGAATTACCTGCCTCCCAGTTGGCCCTCCTGGCCGGCTGCCGGCTGCCAGCAGGGCCAGTGACTGCCCCAGTGGGAGCTGGCATGGCAAAGCCGCGGACCCGAGGACGACTAGTCACAGTGCTACCCCTCGCTGAGCACGCAAGGCCACCTTCCCACCTCGGCTGGCAGAAGGGCCTGGTGACTGCTGGGCAGACAGATGGACAGAGGGGTTGGCCCAGGCTGCTGAAGCCGACCTGCCCTGAGTCCCGGGGCCTTGGAGATCCCGGGCTCCCCTTGTGGACATGGGCGTCCTCAGTGGGGAACAGTGGCAGCCTGACCCTGTGCACCTCGAGACGGGCCTGGGAGGCACCCTGGACCCTGGTGGGGGGGCGCTGGGAGGGGCAGGATGTCTGAGTGCTTCCCCTGGGGAGTGGCTGGCTCAGGGAGCAGCTGGGGAGACCAGCCTGCCAGCTTTGAGGGGCTATGGGTCTGAGGGGATGGAGGTGAAGAAGGGGACACAGGGAGCATCTCTCATCCCGGTGGTGGAGGGGTGCTGTCATCCCCCATCATACAGGTGGAGATGGCTGCAGCCACCTGTGGCTGCCTTTGACCAGTCCAGGTGGAGGGAGGGGAGGAAGGGCCTTACAGACACACCTGAGCCCCCCCACACCAGGCCCCCATCCTTCTCCCCCTGCAGGAAAGGATCACGGTGCTCTCCATTCCTCTCTGATGCCCCAAACATGGCCACACTCACACCCACCATCCGGGCAGTTGTCCGTGCTATTCCCTCTTCTGGAATGTCCTTGCTTCCCTCCTCTCAGTCCCCAGAGCCTCTTTTTTCTTGAGAAGCTCTGTTCAAATGCCACCTCTTCTGGGAAACCTTCCTTGGTTCCCGCTCACTGAAGGTTCCCTCTCTTTCCTCCTCCGTCCCCATCAGACTGCGACTGCCTCCTGATGCCCTTCCTCCATAACTCAGGGCCACCTGGGGCCTGGGCCTGGGCTGTTTGCCCTCTGTTCCCCTTGATGTCTGAGGCACCGGGTGCCACGCTGGGCATGGGGAGGAAGGGCACGTGAGCTCCGGGAGCCCTGGGGTGCTAGGAGAAAATCCTTCCCCGCTCCGCGGCGTTGACAAGGTTACTGGGTCAGGTGCACCGCGGTGGGCCGAGGGCGCCCGTCCGTGGGGGGCTGCAGTCTGTCTGGGGATGAGGTGGGGCCGGGCGGGAGGCCCATGGGGGGCATGTTGGCTGAAGGAGCCACAGCCTGCCAGCTCCCAGATGCCGTGAGCCTTTGGGCCCTGATGTCCCCGCGGTTCACCCCCCACAGGACAGCCTGTCTTCTCGCCCCATGGCGCTTGGGCCCCACCCAGCAGTCATGCTCCAGCAGCCCCAGACTGTTTGTCACTGTCCACATGCTGCAGGCAGCCTCTCATCTTGGTGACTTTGTCCCCGTGTCCCCTCTGCCCGGATCGCACGCACTCCCTCCCGCTCCGGGTTAACTCCTCCACACCCAGGGCCTGATGGCCAGGGGCCCGACACCCCGGCCTCCCCAGCTGGCCCCGGGGCAGGGATCGGTCGCTGCTCGCAGGTCCTGGGGCTCCTGCTCTCCCCTCCCTCTGGTGCCCCCTGAATTACGATCTCCCCCCAGCAGCAGACACACCATGTGTCCCCTGTGGTCAAAATTCCCCCACATGTGCCCATCCCAAGATCCTGTCCCCCGGGACTCACCCCTGCTCTGCCCCTCCCCGAGCTGGCCTCCTCGTTCACCCTGCCATCGGGCTGCCATCAGTCTGAGCTCTTCCTTCCCCCCTCAGGGCCTTGGTCCTTGCTGCTTCCTTGGCCAGGGACATTACCAACTCTTTCCAGGCCCGCCCCTCCTCTCCGTCAGGCCCCGGCCCCTGGCACAGCCTGCCCTCCCCACTCTGGCTCACTCCCGAGGAGGCAGCACCCTGCTTCCTTGCCTGCTATTCCGTGGGGCTCGCCCTCCCTGTTCACCTGCCATCCTTAGCACCCAGCCCAGCCCCTCCCCGCTAGGCTCCGAAGGCTGTGGGAAGCCCTTACGATGGCCCGCTGGACCCGGGAGCGCATCCCCGCAGAAGGCCTGGTGCTACATGCCTTCCCCAGGAGAAGCCAAAGACAATCCCTTCAGGACCTCGGTGTCATCTCTCCCGCCTCCGAGCAGCTCCTGTGTCCCAGCCTGTGCTTGTGTTCAGTGGTCGCCCCTTCCTGCTGACCCTAGAAGAGCCTTTTCTCTGTTCCTCTGGGGAGCCCACCCTGGCTGGATCTCTCCCGAGGGGCAGGTAGGCATGAATGGTCAACCCACACTTCCAGAGCCTTCCGAGGGCCCACCCGCCCCGGGTGCATGCATCAACCGGTCCGTCCGGTCTCAGATTACCCCATGAGGGAGGCGGGCACCAGACCCACTGCACAGACAGGGAAACTGAGACTCATGGCAATCAAAGGAGTGGGGTCCCTCAGGTCACATGGGTTCAGTGCCAGGCCAACTGCTCTTCCCCTGACGTTGAGATGACAGATTTCAACGCAAACAGCAGTGCTCTGTTGTTTTCTCCGAACCACCTCCCCTACAGTGTGCTCACGACAGGGCGCCGTCGTTCCCCCTCTGAGGGCCTGTGAGGGCTGCCTGCGGCCAGCCTGATGGACGCAGGGCCTGGAGCCCAAGAGGAGAGGCTACTCGAGCAGGGTCAAGGGCAGATGGGTGGGCCTGGAGCCCCGCAGGGCTGGCCAGCCAGCCTCCTGTTGGATCCTGGAGCTTCTCCCCGGAGGAAAGAGATCGGGCCCCTGCTGGCACTGCTCTGGCCTCAGACACGCCGCCCGGGGCCCCAGCCAGCCCTCAGCTGGCCTCTGTCGCAAGGGCACCAGCAGTGCCGCGTGCAGAGATGGGCACCCCAGGCCAGGCTGTCACTGTGGCCACTGCGCTGTTGTGTGAAGGTCCCGGGGACAGTCGTGTATGTGTGTGTGCGCTGATGCTTATGTCCTGGGGGAGGGGACTGTCCCAGGGCTGACCTGGGGGGCCACAGCCTGGAGGGGTCACCAGCTCAAGCTAGGGGGTGTAGGGACTCCCTGAACTCAACGCCTGCCCGAGTCCTACTCTCTTCTGGCCCCTTGACTAAGGTCACCCAGTGGGACTATCGTCCCTGCCTTCCCCATGGCCTTTGGTGACATGGCTATTTCACCGCTCCCTCCCGCTTCATCCCTCCTCATCTTATCAGGTGGCTGCAGCCCTGCTCCTGCTTCCCACTCTCTCTGCCAAGGCAGAACCATGTGCCAGGAGCTGGCAGCACTGTGGCCTAGTGGGCCCTCGGTGGCTGGGCAGACCCAGGGGTGCCCACGGCTGGGACAAGCAGAGTGACCCGGGCAAATGGACAGAGTAGGTGCAAGTCACCCCTGAGCCTTTGCATATCCTGCCCTTCCTGCTTAGCATATCCCTTCCCTGCTCGTTGGTTCTTTGGTTCACCTCCTCTAGGAAGCCCTCCCAGACTTCCCACTGGGTCAGAAGCCCTCTTGGCTATCCTGGTCCCAGTCTTACATGCAGGTGGTGCTGTCTGGATGCAGGGGCTGTGTCTGCTCCTCCTGCTGAGGGTCCCAGAGCCTGGTGCAGGGCCAGGTACATGCAGAGCCTGGTGGCCAGGCGCTGGAGGTGCCCATGGCCTCTGGGCAGCCCTGGTTTCAGGACAGCGCAGTGGCCCTGAGCTCCCAGCAGCCTTGTCAGGAAAGGCCTATCAGGAGAAGGCCTGAGGACTCCGGCCCCCAGAGAGGAGCAGAGGTAAACAGCAGGGCTCTGGGGGCCCACGGAGGGCTGGTGAGGGCAGAGCTGGCCCCCTCTCTCCTGGTCACTGCTGTCCCCACAGGTCCTCATCACATCTGTGTTATAGACCAAGCCCCTGGCCCTCAGTGGCCACATGACCTGAAATGTCACCTGTGAGTCGGGCCAAACCCAGGCCTCCTGACACCCAGCATGGGGCTCTGTCGACCCCTTCCAGCAACAAAGACCTATGGACAGTTGGCATGTCGGCCTCTGGGAGAGGGGGCCGTCAGTGGCAGAGAACGTGGGTCCCTAGCACGTGGCTGGCACATGGAAACGCACAACTAACTCTTGCTGCAACAATGACCGGGGTGGGGTGATGCGGTGGAGGGCTTGCGCTCCAGGGCGGGGAGGGAGCACCCGGCCCAGCTCCCACACCCATGGGGACGCCCGGCTGGCTTCACCAATGCTGGCTCCCTTCAGCCATCCCACTTCTGACACCTGCTCTCTTCCCAGCTCACCATGGGGACACCCCTCCCTCCATTACCCGCCCAGTCCCCGTGCACCACTCCCCACATTCCCTCTCTGCCTCTCCCTTCATGGTAGGAGCACTGGGGCCAAACCCCAGCCTGGGGAAGGCCGCCTCTGCACGGACAGCAGGAAATCACAGAGCTGTGTGACAGGCCTCACCCTCTGCCCATCCCACAGAGTGACCGGGAATCTTATCACATGTCCTGTCTGTCCCCTCTCCCACCTACCTGGAAAACGACTTCTCCCCTTCTGCTGCCTGCTCCACCTCCCTGCCCCCACCCCCAGCTCCACTCCCAGCTGCTGACCTGGCTTCCCTCTCCGCTGAGGAAATGAAGCCGGCCCAAGGGAGCTTGCACAGATGTCCCTGCCAGGTGTACCCACCTACCCGCATCTGGCCCGACACCTGGCACCGCCCGCCGGTACTACAGACGGCCCGCCAGGCGGCCGTCCGCCCACTCCAGGCGGGGCTCAGCGACTCTCCCCTTGCTCCCCAAACACCAGCCTCTCCCTCTCTTCCAGAGCCTTCTCTCTGGCATACGAGAGAGTTACGTCTCCACCTCGAGAACAACCTTCTGCTTGCCCTCCAGATCCTGCCCGTTCCCTGCTCCTTGGGAAGCCGTCTGTCCCCACCCCAGCCTGCCAGTGCCCCCCAGGGAGCCAATGGCTTGGCTGGCCCCTCCCCCTCCCACAAGCACCTCCTTCTTGAAGGTCCAGAGGTGAGAACATCCTGGCAGGGGCCAGGGTGCATCCCGGAGATGTGCTGGCTGGAGCCCAGGCCTGGGGGGAAGGGCTGACAAGGTGCTGGCCAGGGAGACGTGGGCAGAAGGCGCTGAGTGCAGGCCAGATGTCTGATCCTTTCCCTCAGGGCACCAAGCTTGGGCTTGGGGCTGTCTGTCTAGTGGCTGAGCCGGCAAGGGGAGCCCAAGGAGGCTGTCTCAGGAGGGCTGGGGCAAGCCACAGGGGCCCCGGGAAGCCCTGGAAGTCCTGGCTCTATGAGGGCTCCTTGGGCACCCCTGCCCCATCCCCTTTCCTAACACCGAGCTGGGCCCTGCGGGTCATCTGCTCTTATATTAGACCCCTATTCTAGACCGGGGGGGGGGGGGGCGGCCTGGAAGGCGGGACACCGCACACCTTGGCCCCCAGACCCCTCCCCTGCCCCGAGGCCATACCTGCCCTCCACCTAAAGTCTGTGTTCGCGGGGGGGGGGGGGGGGGGGGGGGGAGGAGGGGGGGAGGTGCCCACGGAGAGAAGGGTGGATGGAATGACCATGGAGTTGGCCCCATAGGCGATGAGGGTCTCTCAAATTAACCTCTCAGCACCTGCCATCTGCCTTGGAGCCCCGCTGAGAGGTGCTTCCGGTCAACACTTCCATGATCAGGTTCATGACTGCCCACCAAGGAACCCACGTTGGTTCCCTAATCCGACCACCCACCGGCCGGCTCGCCACCGCAAACACACATGGACACACATTAGCTGGATCGGCGGGAGGGCCTGTTTTCTGGAATTCTGGGATCATGAAGGTAATCCGAGCTGTGGGAGGCTTATCAGGACCCCTACACTGCGGGTCCTGGGCAGCTGGCCCCAGCTCTGCACTCCCTCCACTCCCCGCTACTCTGGGCCCCTGGCTGGTCCCGCCCTCCCCTCCCCTCCCCGGCTACTCCCACACGTCTTCAGGCCCACAGGAGAGGTCCCCAGGAGAACAAACCCCAGCTGGAAGAAAAGGACCAGCGCGATGATGCTGTGGGTTTTAGCCCCGGGCCATAAGGAGCCGGGCTTTCTGGGCTTTAAGTCCAAAGCCCAAAGGGGCACTTGTGACCGCTGTGATCTCCTCCTGGAAACAGCTCCCTGAGATCAGCCCCATTCCGTCACTCAATCACCCAGCAAGACCTACTGTGCGCCACCGGCCTGTCTCACTGAATCCTCACCTCCCTGGGTGGGGGGTGCTGCCCATCGGCAGACAAAGGGGTCGTGGCCAAGGGCAAGGGCCCCTTTCAAGGGCACCGGGCTAGTAATGGCTACTAGTAAGCACCTCTCCCGGGATGGCCTCCCTTTCTCCAGGCAGCCCCTCCAAACGTCACCACGGGTCCCCCAGCCCTGGCCCCCACCCCCTGCCAGGACACGGGACACAGAGGCGTGGCACCTGCCCCGGCAGGGCACCCCCACGCTGTCGGCCACAAGGGACACGGGAAGAGGGGCTGAGGACACCAGGAGACCCGGCCCCCCGTCCTGCTGCCTTCACCCGACAGCTGTCTTGTCTTCCCCATCTCAGCGAGCAGCAACTCCATCAAGACGGACGCCTCACTCTTGTCCCAGTGCGGACTCCCTGACCGGCCCACCAGCCCCAGCACCTCGGGGCCTGCGGAGGGACGGGAAAGAAGCAACTCTCAGAGGGGCAGGCGGTTAACAAGCCAGACAATTCATCACGTGCCAAGATCCACGGCAGCAACATAATCCTGGAAACAACCTTCTAAGGTACGTGCTGTTATGATGCTCACTCTGAGGATGCAGAAACTGAGAATCAGAGAGGTTCAGAAACTTGTCCAAGGCCGCACAGCCAGTAAGTGGCAGCGCTGGGATTCAAGCCTAGGTGAGTCACCTTCTTAATCACTTACGTCATCAGGAAGGCTTTCCAGAGGAGTAGGGACTCAGATGTTCTGTGAGGATAGGAGACTTTGAAGGGCAGGGCAGAAGAAGAAAGAACAGTTTATGTGCAGGGTCTCTGTAGTGCCTTGAAACCCAAAGGCAGAAATCAAAGTGAGGTAGTCATACACACCATAGTAAGAATTGGCCCTTAAGACTTCCTCCACTAGGGTCAGGTTTAGAAGTGGGGCAGAGAGCCTTGGGGGACCCCACTTAGGAAGGGACTGGGCCTGCTGGGTGGGGCAGAGGAAACAAGAGGTGGAGAGTAGGCGGTCTGGAGGGAAGGGACAAGAAAACCCAGTGGTAATCCTGGAGGCATCAGATGGGTCTCAGCAGGTGGCCAGTCCCCAGGAAACCTCTTCCTGACTTGGCAGCCCGTCCTTCAACCCTCAATGAGCGCCTACTGCATGCTCACCCCACCCAGAGCATGGGGGTGCCCTCCAGGACAAGGGGCCTGCCCAGAGCAGGTGTGCTCCAAGGGTAGCCCGAGCCCGTGGGTAAGAGGGCAGCCTCTGTGTCCCCAAGCCTGCTCTCCCCCTGCAGCTCTCCCTATCTCAGGCGGAGGCCCAACACCCAGTAGTTGTCCTGGATGACCCCCCTCCCCCACACCCCACATCCAATCCGTCAGGAGACCCCATCCGCTTTCCTCCAGAATACACCAGAACCCTCTGCCGTCCTCCATGGCCACTGCCCGGGTGGTCAGAGCTGCCATCACGACTCTCCTGGTCCCTGCCCAGCCTCCGTCCTGACCGCCCAGCTCTGACCCCTCGTTCCGCACAGACCCGGCCGCAGCATGGCTCCGCTCACAAGCCCTCAGCAGTCCCCCCTCACCTCCCCAGCCTCCGCATCACTGTGCTCAGCCACTTCTCAGAGGTCGGCTCCTTCCTCTGCACCTTGTACTCGCTGTTTCCTCTATCTGGAGCTCTTTCCCCCCCACAGGGGCGTGGTGACCCTTCGCCTGCTCAGGCCTGCACTCAGGGACCACCTGCTGGGCGGGGGCCTTCCCAGGCTGTGCTGCCACCACCCCCACCCCGCCCCACCCCCAACACACTCACCGCCCTTGGGTTTTGGGGGCACTTTTGGTCTCCATAGCCCTGGTCACTGTGGTATTTATTTTAAAAAGTTTTCTGTCTCCTCTAACTAGAGGAAGTGTTTGGTCACTGCTGTATCCTCAGCGCCTACAACGGCCTCTAGCAAACAGTGGGTGCTCAATAAATACTTGTCAAGCATGCGATCGATAAGCAAATTAAATCAACGATGACAACCCAGGGGGCCAAGGCAGTGGAGACGCCTAGGTGAGAGAAGGGGGTGTGTGGAGGGAGGCAGGACAAGCCCCCTTGAGTGACCGGCGGGGGGAGCAGCCATGCGCGGGGCTAGAGGTGGCCTGGGTGCCTCACAGGCGTTCGGGTCTTCTGGGGGCCAGCGGGGATGTGGAGCTGTCAGAGGCGTGCCCTTGGCTCTGGGCTTCAGGCCGGGTGCTGGTGTGGGCCAGAGGGGGGGACGCTGGAAGGGGCACCTTCTTCTCTGACGGGGCAGGTGTCGTGGGCACCCACAGGTGAGTGCGCTGCACTGTCTGGTCCAAACACAGACAGGACTCTTCCCACTGGGCGCTGTCCTGATGCTTGGGGACGCTGGGGCTTTCCTGGCCCCACAGCCCTCCAGCTCTGTGACCCTTCACGGCTGGGAGAGCAGGAGGCAGAGAATACCGGGAGGCCAGGGCTCGGCCGCCACGTGAGGAAGACCGCCGCCCCACCTTCGCGCCCTGCCTCTACGGGCCACTCTCCCACCTGCCCCCAGGCTCTTGCCCCTGCTGGGCCCCCAGCCAGAAGCCCCCCTGTCCCTGCTCTCCCTCATCTCAGCAGGGCCCCCCATCTCCTACTGAGGCCAAATCCCTCCACCAGAGGCTCTCGAAGCTCTGAGGGCCTCCCAGGGGGTGATTTAAAAAAATAATGAAAAACACTGTCCCTGAGGGCGGGGGGAGGAGGGTGGGGGCACAAGTGAGGGAGAGGCCCCCTCTCGAGCGCTGTGAGCAGTGGGGAGTGGCCGTCCCTCCTCCTTCCTCACTATTTGCCACAGTGCGGTTTCATTCAAAAGCATTTCCTGAGCACCTACAACGTGCCGTTCTAAGCACCGGGAATCGGCAGTGGCCTGCTATTCTGGCCAGGGGTGGGGGAAGTCAGATAACAAACAGAAAAAGAAATAAAGCAACTCACTAGTCGGCTGGAGATCAGGGTGGCAGGGAAATCAAGGCAGAGAAGGGGCAGGGTGGGGGTTGATATTATAAATGGAATGGGCGGTTAGGAAAGCCCCCCCGTCCCCCTGACATCTGAAAAAGATGTGAAAGGAGGGAAGGCAGGAGTCATGTGGATATCTGGGGAAGAACATTCCAGGTCGAAAAGAAGAGCCTGTGCAAAGGCCCTGGGGCAGGAGCCTGTCCAATGTGTTTGAGGAATGGCAAGGAGGCCAGGAGGCTAGAGGGGAGAGTCACGGGAGAGGAGGTCGGTGATATTTGACATTTCTGCCGAGACCTGGTGTCTGTCTCTATCTCCAGGATGTCAGGCTGGTGTTGCCCCATAGCGTCTCCAGTGAGGACAGCGGCTGCTGGCAGGGGCAAAACCACAACAAACATCAGTCATCTGAGTGCATCAGAGAGTGTAAGCCGAACACTGGGGTGTCCCTGGGCAAAAAGCTTTAATCCGAAAGGAAAAGCCAAAAACATTCAACTGAATTAAAAGTAAGAACTTGTGTCCATCAGAGGCCCATTTCGAGGGCGGGAAGCGAGCAGCCTCTGGGAGGTGATTCGCACACGCACGAGCGACAAGGACTTGGCCCAAGAACACCCACAAGCCGGTCAGACACCCTGATGGGAAAACGCACACAGAACTTACAGAAGAGGCACTCCCAATGAGCAGTCATCCAGGGAAGTGCGGTTAGCGCCACCCTGAGAAACAGCCCCCCACCGGCTGACGAAGATGCAAGGGCCGGGAGGCCGTGGAGACACAGGGACCCCGTGCTGGACTAGAAGAAGCACCCTTCCGAGCGTGGCCCCCCTTCCTCCTGACCATGCAGCTCTGCTCTGGGGCGTACCCCCAGCCACGCAGCACGTGGTCCCCAGAGCACCTGCAGGGCAACATCCAGTAGCTCGCCCGGGTGGTCCAGGCCGGAAGCCGCCCCCACTCCTCCAGCAGCGAAGAAAGGGATGGCAGTAACGTCACTCACACGTGCTGCTCCACGACAGCCAGCTGTGGGCCACCCCACCCCCCGACACGCAGACATGACGTTCCGGGGAAGAAAGGCCAGGCTTAAAGCGCAGGCTGGAAGACTCCGTGGATGTGAGGTTCTAGACCAGGCAAGAACAAGCTCTGTCAGTTAGGGACGCTCCTGGGTGGCCAAATGACGCAGAAACAGGGAGCCGCTTGTCACAAATGCCAGGGCCCTGGAGGCCTCTGCGGAGCTGGAGGGAGCTGAGACTGGGGCGGGGTCTTGGGGCGCCCCTGGAGGGCCGGCAGCATTCATCTTGACCTGGGTGCTGGCCGTCCTAAACTTCATCTCTAAACTGCACAGATATGGATTCCTTTTCTGTATGCTGGTCACAGTTCACAACTTTGAAAGATTCTAGTTGGGGGGGAGGGAGGGGTGGACACATAGCGGGAAGAGCTCTGGTTTCCGGGGCACCTGCTCCGTCCCTGCGGTGGCTGACCCACTTTCCTACATCACAGAGGGGACGGGGCTTGCCCAAAGGCCTGCGGCAGACAAAGGGGCCACGGCAGGAGCGAAGGCAGAGGGGACCCTGTGCAGAGGGAAGCAGAGGAGCGGATTAATTTGGGGATTAGCCACGGGCCCCCGCATGCAGCCAGCCAGCTGGGAGTCAGTCGCTAACAGCCACAAATACTTTCGTGTCACAGGAAGAGTTGCGCAAGCTGTCAGGGGCAGGAGGGCCGAGGGAGTGAGGGCAGGGGGACACAGGATGCCAGGTCAGAGGTGGACGGACCTGGGGGAGCACGACTGTGGGCCAGCCCCTGTGGGGTACTGGGGCTGGAAAAATCGAGGGGCAGACGCAGGCTATGCTGGAAGGGCCCTTCCCCGGGGGGGCTCGCTGGAGGGCACTCCATCGACCTGCGCTCCCCACACCCTCACCTGTTTCCCAGAGTGCATCCCTGCTTCCTCAGGCCTCCCATGGCCTTTGTGCCTCTTGGGAGGCCTGTCCGGTCTATTCTCCTTACAAACACCTATTCATTCTTCAAGCCTTGGCTCAAGTACCTCCGCTTCCAGGAAGCCCTCCCTGATATCCCAAGCCAGTGTCCCTGGCCTGGGATCCCTGGGAAGATGTGTTGATGGGCCTGTGTCCCCACCTACTCTAGAGGGTTGGCCTGGGTCTTACTCAGCACCCAGGGCAGGACTCGGTACACGGAAAGGGAATGATTCCACTGGAGCGTGAGGCGCAAGAGAGTCACAAAAGGCACAGAGGAAAGGTGACAGAGAGAACAAAGAGTCTGTCACGTGGACAAGAAGGCCGCTGGAAGGGCATTCTAGGCAGGGGAATAGCACAGGCCAGGGCAGAAAGGTTTGGCAGCTTATTTGGGACTGGGAAGGCCGACTTCAGTATGGGGGGGTGGTGAGCAGAGGCAGTCAGCAGAGGGGCTGGGGCAAGGGAACCCATAAACGGCACTGCCGAGGGTCAAAGTGATAGGGTCTTTCTGTCCACTCATCACGTATTTCCTGGACCCTCCCAGGAGCCAGGCTTAGTTCCAGGCCCCACAGGGGGGTGGGATGTCGAGTACGGGATAGGGCAAAGGGCCTGCCCCCCCAGGGGCTCCGTTCAGATCCCCGGGCCCAGCCTGTGATGTGCAGAAATGCACTCTAGGGGCAGGAGGCGGGGCCCTGGCACAGGGTCACTCTTCTGGGGGACATGCCAAGACCCCTTCAGTTGGATCACAAACGCATCTTCTCCTGCCGGGGGACCCACCAAGTGTGGTTCGGATGCCCCAGAGTGAACCTCCACCCGGCCCCTGCTATGGGCCAGGTCTCGGGTGAGGCACAACATTCTCCCAACAGCCCTGCCAGGGCAGGGGTGGGGTGGGGGTGGGGGTAATTAGGACATCCACTTCACGGATGGGAAAACTGAGGCCAGAGACTGGATCTGTGGGGCCCCAAGCCCCATGACCTACCCCTGTCGACCAACTTCCCCTACATCCCTTGGGGCCTCTTGGTCCTGGACCCCTGGCACTAAATGCGGGACAGAGCCCTACAGGGGCAGCCCCCGCACTGGCTGGGAAGGAAGGGTCTGGCAAGGCCCTGGAGGCAGCTCTGAGAACACTAATGGGGCGAGGAGAAGACGAGGGCAGGACCCTCCCTTGTGGGATGCTATGCTGTGTCCTGGCCCCATGGGACCCCCATTCCCACCAGCTCCAAAATCCTGCATCGGCTAAAAGCCCAAGTGGCCCAGAGCAGCCCAGAAGCCTGGCCCTGGCTACTGCCACTGGCCTTTGGGACTCGGCCCGGGGAAGCCCTGAGCCCATGGGGCAAAGCCATGCCTGACACCCTTAGCATCTCAGGCAATGGATCTGCCCAGGTGGCTTACCTGTCCACCTGTGTCCTCCCTGTCCCCCTGCCCAGCACACAGGAGTGGGTGCCCAAGGCCTTGGCTGGGCGTGGGGAGTGAGAAAAAGAGAAAGCGAACCACAGAAGGGACCCCCCCAAGGTGGTCTTGGGGTCCCCCATGAGTGCAACCTTTCTCTCAAGTCCCAGCTGAGTTAAGCGGTGTCCCCTTCTTCATAGGGACCCATCTCAGGTGCGGAGACCGGTGAGATGACAGCCAAGGTGGGGTACTGGGGACGGCCCCGGCCTGAGCTCAGAGGTTGGAGCTCATCTGTGCGGCCACAGCCAAGGCTGCTGCTCCTCGCGCCTCACCGGCCCCACCCGGACCTTGACCACGACAAGGCGGGCCTGGCTGAACATCAGATTTTGGGTCTGAGCTCCTACGCCCTAAGAGACTGGACTGCTCCTCCCAGCCCAGGACACGTGTGTCCTTGCCCTGTGGGTCCCACAAGAGAGGGCTGCGCTCCAGCTCAGTGGCCAGGAGATGGCCCTGCTCTGAACATCCGGTCTGGGGCCTCTGTGTGAGCCCACCTGTCTCTGGCTCCCACCTGGGCATTCCCAACTCACCCACAATGAAGGGTCAGCGCGGATGGTCCTGGGTCTTCTTCCCCTAGACCCTGGGGCATGTTCTGGAACAAGCCTGGGCTCTGCTAGGTCCCAGACCCTCAGGGAATATGCCTCCTGGCTACCTAGCTTGTCCGGATGGATGCTGATTCTGGCCTTGGGAGGAGGGGCAGCTGGAGGGGGGAGGTCCAGAGACCCTCTGGACCTTGGGGACGGTCCGAAAACCTCACAGTCAGAGCTGGGCCTGCTGCCCACACGACGCCTCAGCTCAGACTCCGGAAGGAAAACACGGGAGGGGTGTTCCCTAAGTGGGGGTCAGGGTGGCCAAGGGAAGTCCAGGAGGAAGTCGTGAATATTCACATCGGCTGATCCCTGGCCTGCCGCGAAGGGCGCCCGGTGCAGTCCACGATGGCTCAAAGTTTAGTACCCGGAGGGAGGCCGCGGGGGACACTCCCCGCACTCGCGGGATTCCCCCAAAATGGCTCCAAGACGAGCCCGCCTCGGCTGGCCAGCCGCGAGGACTCCATCCCCCACCCCCGCCCCCACGAGGCGGAAACTTAAAAGCTCAGAACCAGGCAACTGTCAGCTGGGGGCGAGGGGGGGGGGCAAGCCGGCGCGGGGACCCGGCGCGAACAGCGGGCGCGGAAGCCCGGAGGGGACAGTCGAGAGTCCCCGGCGGCGCACGCGGGCCGGCGCAGGCCCTCGCGGCGCACCCCCTCCCCCGTCGCCACGGCGGCCCCGGTCCGGGCCGAGGAGCCCCCGCGCGCGGGGCTCCCCATTGTCTCGCGGCGCTCACACACGCACCCCACGGCGGCACACCCGCCCGCGCCGGCCCCGCCGAGGCGGCCCGGGCCCCGCGGCTGCGCCCGGGTGGAGCCCTCCCCCCGGCCTCCCGAGCGCCCCCACCCCGACCCGGCCCCGCGAGCCGCGGCTCGGAGACGCTGCACTCACCTGAGTTTCTCCATGTCTGCGGCAGAGGCCTGCGAGAAACCAAACGAGAGGGTCAGCAGGCAGGAGGCGTGCGCTCCGCGGCCGCGCCGGGCGGAGCCGGGCACAGAGGGCACGGGCGGGCGCGGCGGCGGGGCGCCTCGCGCGGCTCGGTCGGCGGCAAGCCCGGCCCGCGCGCCCCCAGCCCCTGCCCCCACCCCCCGGCCGCGGTCCCCGAGACTCAAGGGGTGCGCCGGGCCGCGGCCGAGTAACAGGTGAGCCCGCCCGGGCCGCCGCGCTCCCCGGCAGCGAGTTACGCCCCCCGGGGGGGAAGAGGGGGCCGGCCCGGGGACTCGGGATGGCACGGCCCGGGGCGATCCCGGTCTCGCCCGAAGAAGGGGGACCCGGCCCGGCCCCGTTAACTCTCCCGCGGCCGCGGCCCCCGCCGCTCAACGCACAGCACCCCCCCCCCCCCCCGCCCGTTAACGCTTCCAGCCCCGCGCTCCCTCCCGGAGGAAGCCGAGCCCGGAATCGCAGAATCTCCTAGTCGGAGAATGTTCGAATCCGGGAATTGGGAGACATACGGGCTTGCAGAACCCGACACTCACACGATCCGAGGGTGATGGCATTTGGGACCTCAGACTCCTCAGTCTGAGACCCCGCTGCCCTCAGATTCTGGGGTTCCGGCCCTGGCTCGCCCCTCCCGGGCCCGAGGGATTAACCCTTGCGCGCCCGGCTCGCCGGCGGGGCTCCCTGCCGGGCTTGCGCAGACCCGCCCGCGCGAGGCTAGGAGACCCTCCCTGCCCAGCCCCGCACAGCCGGGCAGCCCCTCCGCGCGCCGGGCGGGGAGACCCACCCGCTGCCGTTAACCCTGCGGGCGCCGGCGAACGAAGGGGACCGCGAGCGGCCCGGGCGGGATCGCACTTCCTGCGCGGAGCGGGGGGCGCGGGGCGGGCTCTCCATCGCCCGGGAGAGGCCGTTCCCGGGGGCTTTCCCCGCGTCTTTCCGTGCCACGACTGGCACTAAAAGGGGACGGGGGTCTGAGCCCAGGGACCACGCGACACACCTGGGAAGACTGATGACTGCCCATCCCGGCCCCTCGCTCCGGGCGCCGCCGCCGCGTCCGCCGGGAGCGCGCTCCGCTCCGGTCCGGGCCCCACGCCGCCTCCCCCACCGCCCCGCCGGGCGAGGGCGCAGCCCGGCCAACAGCGTCGAGCTAGGAGGCCCGGCCCGGGGGCCTCGGCCAGGCTCGGCCGCCAACTCCCCGGGTGCTCCGGCAGGCCCTCCCGGGACTCCGCTGGCCTGTTTCCTCACCTGCGATACGGGGTTGGGGGCAGGGGGAGGCGGACGAAGCGCTCTGCTGCCCTTCGGCACCGGCGGGCTGCTGAGGGGCTGGGTGGGGGAAGGAATTTTAGAAGAAAGGATCCGCAAGGGGCCCGGATTGGCCACCAGACACAACACTCACTCTAAAAGTTGTCGGAGACCACGAGCCCAGACCCCCTCTAAATACCTCCTCCCCAAAGACAAAGAATTGGCCGCCGGGCCAGTGCCTCCCCCGAAACCCCCTATATGTACCCCACCTTTCCCAGGTCCCCATCCCGGGGCTCCGCACACTAGATCCCAGTATACAGCAGGCGCTCAATAAACACGGACAGTGCATGCCTAGATCCCACACCACGGTGGCGTGTCTTTTCCTGTCTCTTCTCTCTGGCTGTGAGCTCCAGGCAGGAGCCCTGTCCCTTCACCAGGGCACCCCCAGCGCCCAGAGGGCCTGGCCTCCACAGGGCCAGCGCAGGGCAGGAGGAGCCCTGCTTTCTCAGGGTCAGCCCCAACCGGGTTCATACCCAGCCCCCAAATTCCAAGTGTTCCTCCATCCACCACCGCTCTCTCACACATTCATTAGCTCCTGGCTAAGTTCTTGCGGTGGGAGGGGGCAGTCAATGAGGTGAGCCCTGCCCTCTGGGGGCTAACGGTTGAGAAAGGAAGCCCCCACTCTGTGCTGGGAGCCCCCCTCAGCAGAATGGCAAAGATAAATACTGGTACTACCAGCCGGACCCCCCCCCCCCCACGCCTTACACCTTGGCGGCTCTGAGGCTCCTCAGCACAGCCTGGCAGGGAAGCAGTCACTCCCATTTTACAGACAGGAAAGCAAAGGCCAGAGATGAGCCCAGCAGGGCCTGGAACCCAGCCCTCAGAGAGAGGCCTTTCCCCCCCCACCAAGGCTAGGGACACCCCTCATATGTCTCCAGTTGTCTCAGTCACTCACAGCGAATGACCTGCCAGGGAGTTTGTCTAAAATTAATAAGAATGTATTAAAATTTAATTTAAAAAATCTAGCATTAATTATTTATATTGAATATTTCAGCTCTTCTAAAAGGTCTGTCTGGGAATTTCGCCCCCAAGAAGGAATGTCAGGGGAAGGTGCTGAGTTGCCCTGCTGGGGGACGGGGGTGGCAGGGCAGGAAGGCTGGTGGGGAAGGAGAGGGGCTCTAGCCCTGGCATCTTAGAGCCCCTTCCTTCGCTCCGCTACTCCAGACCCTGAAGCCCAGCTCTGACCCGTCCACGATGCTTCAAATTCTCCCCAGACCCACTGCCTATGCCCTCATCCTTAAAGGTCACCTCCTCCAGGCAGCCCTCCACGGAGACTCAGTGGAGTTGTTTGGTTTGGGTCTCCATACCAGACTCGTCCTCCCTGGGGCAGGGCCTTTCCCAGCCGTGTCCCGGGGCTAGCCTAGCACCTCGCCCAGGGATTGGGAGCTTGGACCGGCTCTGGATGCACATGTGATGTGCAGCCTTGGCTGTATGCAGCTGGGGGGCAGGCAGAGCAGTGAGGCTAGCCCTGTGGGGAGGTGCTGTGCCTTTGGCAATGGTCTTGGTGTTGGGGCCAGAGCCCCAGGTTCAAGTCTTGACTTTGCAATTCATAAGTACAAGATTTGGGAATATTCCTGAGATGCCCCTTGTATGGATGAGAAAAACAAGAGAGCATGAAACGGGCTTGTTCAGAGTCATCTAAAGTAAGCCAAGGCCTGCCTCGTGCGCTGGGTAGAGGAGAATGGAGACACTGCCTGGGTTTCGGGCCAGGGGTGGTGTCCCCGTTACAGGAGGAGGTCAGGGTTGGTTGGGGACCATGAACATGAGGGGCCTGTGAGATGGCCAGTGTCTTCAGTGTGAAATGATGGGGTAGGAAATATCCCCACGGCCTTTTTGGCCTCTCCAGGCCTGCAGGCAAGTGGGATCCCAGCGCTCTTCTCTGGGGACTCCCACACTCATGGCCCCACGCCTCTTCCTGCAGCACACTGTGCCCTTGTCCCCTCCTGGTGGTCCAGCCCAGCAGCCGCCTTTATTTCCCTAAAACATTCCATGAGCCCTGCTTGTTGGCTCCTGCCTCAGTCACTTGCTCTTTGTCTTTGTCCCCGAATGCCATCCTCCTAGTGGCACCTGGGCACGGTGACTGGCACACAGTAGGCACTCCCAAGAGGCGGTGGAAGGAGGCAAGTCTGCCTAAACTTCCGACCTCCACTCCGACCTGCCCCTTACTTGGCACACAGTGACCACACTGGCCTCCTTGCTGGTCGCAAGCTCACCCAGCTGGCTCCTGCCTCAGGGCCTTTGCACTTCTTCCCTGCACCTGGAATGCTCTGCCCCACATCTTGTGTGACCAGTGCCTTCCTTCTCTGACGACCCATCTGAAGTAACTCCTTGCCCAGCAAAACACTTCTCATCTCGCCGGTCTCTTTGGACTCCTCCTCCTTGGTCATTTGTCTGCCTGCCCTGGCCCTGTGCTACCCCTACTGCTGGGCCCTCGGTTTCTGCCACTGTGTCTCTATCCCCAGGGCCTGGCACAGAGGGCCTCCGATGGCAGGTGGTGACACTGGCAGGTGGTGACACTTCTCCCAGCCAGAGGTGCCTGCTCCGCACCCCAAGCGCCTTCCTGCCCTCCCGGCTCCTATCATTCCCTCACCACCCCGTGCCCCTCCCCAGGCTGGTGGCACCTGAGCCCAAGGACACATCTGAACCAAGTCCTGCCCAGGGAGCCCCTCTGAGGCCGTGGGTCCTCCCGCTCCCCACCCCCCTCCCGCCAGCCGCTGTGTGATTCCTCCACTGGACCATCTGGCTGGGCTGCGTTGCTCCCTAGTCCACTCCAAACCCTTCGGAACGACAGCGAGAAGGAATGCGAGTCCCTGTCTGGGGACGGGCCTGCTTGGTGCTGAGAGCCAGGCCTGGGACACAGGGAGCCTGGGTCCTGGTCCCAGCTCTGCCTCTGCCTCGCCGTGTGACCCTTGGGGCTGGGGGCTGGCCTCTCAGACCCCGACCCTAGTGCTCCACTCCCGGGGTCTCTGTAAATCCACTCGGGGCTCTGGCTTCCTCAGTTTCCCCCTTATCTTGCTTCCCGACTTCCATCTCCAGGGGAGGAAACAAGCTGAAGAATGTGGACAGGCGTGGGGGGTTCAAATCCCAGACGTGGCTACCACGGGATCACCCACCTCCCGCTGATGAAGACTCAGGCCTCCTACACAGCTGTGTGACCTCTGACAAGTCTCTCAACCTCTCTGAGCTCAATCCCTCATCTAGGGAGCATGGAAAATTTTCAAAGGACATTGTGAGTGAAAAGGTAGCCATGTGTAAGGGACTGTCTCGGGGATAGGGCTCCTCTGGGGAGCCAGCCTTTTAAATTTAATCATCTGGGGTGGACAGCCTTCTAAGATGCGTTCTTGCCTTCATTCAACCAACACGGACCGTGTGCCCTGTTCTAGGGGACTCAGCAGAGAACGAGCCAGAGGAGGCTCTGTGCCCTGATGGTGCGGATACTCTCGGCGGGATGCAGATTACACGGGATGTCAGCACAGCGCCCCTGCTGCCCCGGTGTCTGATGTGAAGGGGGGAAGGCTGGGGCCCGAACGGTCCACAGGGAGGTCAGGATGAAGGGCGAGCAAAAACGGGGGAGCTGGTGGGAGCAGCAGGCTCTGGGCGTGGGAGGCCTGGTGAGTATGGGAGCATCTGGTCACCAGTGGGGAGCGGGGGGTTGTCTCATGGGCCACGGTCAGGACTTGGGCTTCTATCCTGAGTGGGTGGGGGGCCCCGCAGGGCCAAACAGAGGACTACCCCTGGTGCCGCTGCGTGGGGGAGGGGCTGCAGGGTGAGTGCAGGGTCCCAGGAGTCCAGCCGGAGGCGCCAGCACCAATCCAGGCCTGCGGGGCCAGGGTGGAGGTGGGAGACAGGCTTGCAGCCGGAAAGGGGTGGGGAGAAGATTGGAGCTCAGGTCCAGGTGACAGACATTCCAGTGGGGCCATGGCCAAGGGGGTGGGTGCACAGGTCCAGGGGACGGGAAGCTGGAAGCGGCCAGTGTAGACGCAGCACGAAGTGTCACAGGACTGGAGGAGCTGCCTAGGAAGTGAGTGTGGGGCCAGAGGTGCAACTTCAAGGTCAGGGTGCAGGGAGGGGCAGAGCCGAGGAGAGCGGGCTTTTCGGGAGGCGGGGGGGGGGGGGGGGGGGGGGGGGGGGGGGGAGACCAGCACTCACAGCCTGTGTCCTGGGTTAGGAGCTAGCTTTGTGTCCCTCAGCACCCCCACAGGGCTGGCCTGTCCCGGACACACAGCAGGTCATCTGCCCCATACCTTCCCCGCGGGACAAAGGTGAGCTGTGTGCTCTCCTGTCCCTACTTGGGGGGAGGCTGAGCGCTTGCCCAAGGTCCCCCCAGCAAGTGTGGAAGCTGAACTCAGGCCCTGGCTTGGCACTGCTGTCCCCAGATGGGGCCGGGAGTGTTCTCCCTGGGATTCCAGAGGCCCCGGGCCACGCACGGGCTGAGCGGCGCCCCGCTCGCTCCCCACCCTTCCTGCCTCCATCCAGCTCCGCGTAGCCTCAGGCAGGGCCTCGGGTTCCCAGCCAGTGCGGCTGCAAGCTGGCCCCCAGAGCTAAATCGGGCTTACCAGCATGTTGTATTTGGCCTGCAAGAGGTTTTAAAATTTTTTTAAAAAACATTTGAGCCAACATTTAAAAATTGGGAGAGTTTACATTTTGAATTCCATATTTTTGGCTTCTACTGAAAATTTGCAAGATCTGGCAACTCCGGCCCACATTCCCACGTGGCAACAGTTGGGGAGCTGGGAAGCAGCTGCCCCCTCCAGAGGCACCTCGGGGGGCCCCCACTGGGGAGAGGAACCGTCCACACCTAACTTACCTGACAGCTTAGCTAGACTTGGGGAGACTGAGGCCTGGAGGGTGGAGTGACTTGTCCAGGTCACTCAGTGCGAAAGTCCCTGGGACAGGATCTGGGGACCTCCAGGCCTGGCGTCAGGGGTCTTGTCACAACCCCACCTGTGTGACTTCAGAGCCCCCAGCCTGCCTCTCTTTCCATGACCCTGGCCCTGGCCCTCCAGCTCTCTTCTTCTGACCTCAGGAAGTGACTGGCTTAAGTCATTCATACTGTCATTCAGGCCTGTGGACAATGAGAGCCGGAGGTCTCAGAGGCCTGCTTTTTTTGTGGCTGCCTGTTCGTGAGATAACGAAGGGGAGGACCAGGGTCACCCACGGCCAGTCAGCCAGATGGGACAGAGGCTGGACTAAAATCCAGGTGCTTCCCCCACCCCTTTGTAGCTGCCCTGCCCCAAAGGTGTTAATGGTGAAACTCCAGGGATTATGCTCACAAAAGGGCTTTCAGGTTAAGGACTGAGGCCAGGGGTCTGCCCTGCTACCTACCCTACAGCCCCAGCCTCAGCCCCAGCCCCAGCCCCAGTCTGGGAATAGTTCTGGGGACACGGGCCTGTCCAGGCTGGGCGGGCAGGAGGCACACAGCAGAGGGACCGCCATCATGACCTTCATCACTATCATCGTGCCAAGGACTGCACTCCTACTGTGCGCCACGCACCTTCACCCAGGACCTCTAACCCTCCCGCCCCCACACACCGCTGTTCTCTGAGCCTGCTCCTGTTCTGTGAAACACGCCTGATCCTGGGATCTCTCTGACCCCCCTGGTTTGAGTATTTGATGTGAGGCTGGAGCAGAGGGGACCCGGAGCAGGTGGTCACCATGCCACGTGGCCCTGGGGGTGGGGGGGGTGTAGGACTGATACCCCCCTCCCCCTCCCTGGGGAAGGACACTCCCCGGGCCTCAGGGTGGAGCCCTGCCCCCTGGCACCTACGGCTGGGGCCCGCCAAGTCCCTGCAGCCCTGGGCTGCCTGGCAGTCCTGGGAGGCACGTGTGAGGAGCCTTGAGATGGAATCCTCCAGAGGCCTGGGTGTCATGGGGCTCCCCCAGGGCCCAGTGTCCCCAGAGGGAGGGCTGTGCCATGTGCAGGGCTGAGCAGCAGAGGGGCAGGGGTCCCAGGTTGCCAGGCCCTTGTGGAGGACAGCATCTGTTGGGTGCGTGCCCTGGGACAAGGCAAAAGAGGAATCGTGATCATTCCTGCCTTTTCTTCACGTCCAGGGAAACCGAAGCCCAGAGGGCGTGGGTGACCTGTCCAGATCACAGGCAGGCAGTGGCTCCATGAGCCGAGTCTACCTCAAGTTGAGAACTCCCGGGCTGAGCTCGGGGCAGCCGGTCCAGCAGCCACGGGGGAAGGGCTGAGGGGCTTCCAACGCCCAGCACTGTCTACTGGCCATGCTGTTCCCGGCTCTCCCTGGAGATCGGGGCAGGCCCCTGGGGGGTGGGCGGGGGGGAGCAGAGGGAGAGGATGTGACTGCCAGGGTCCGACCCTGGCTCCTCTGCATGACCTGTCTGAGACTCAGTTTCCCGCTCTGGACCTTGGGAGCATAATGGTGGCACCAGCCTCCTGGGGGTGCGCTGTGCTTGCCATCGAGAGTTAGAACAACACCCAAAATTTTGTTTTTAAAACAACCTCTCCCTATAGGGACGCCATCCTAGGGGGGTCCTGGTTGCGAGCTCTGCCATCCTGGCCCTGCGGTCCCCACCTTGGTCCTGTGCCCAGAGAAGTCCGGATGGGGCAATGTCCTCAAGAGCCCATAAGAGCCCATCCTGGCCCCAGGGGACACAGATGGTTTGGGAGACAGAGGTCAGCACCAAGGTGGGGGTGCATGTGTGTGGGGCGCTGCTCTGCGTGACCAGGTCCCCAGGACAGCTAAGTGGGGCCCACATCTTTCTGCCTATCGGTGAGGCCAGGGTGTCTGTGTGTGCAGGGGAGTGGGTGCCAAGGTGCTGAGAAAGACACCTGCTTTGAGATTTGAAGACCTCGGTGCTAGCCCAGGCCCCCCCACCATGTGACCTGGGGCAAGTGGCAGCCCCTCAGAGCCTCAGTTTCCAATTCTATAAAATGGGGGAATTAGTGAAGGACACGGATCCATCTATCGGCCCGATGAGACAGTGACAGACTACCTCACCTGGAGGGGTCTGGGGTTCAAAAATTCAAAGGGATAATCATATGAAATCCTGTGTAAAACACGGAGGTAAAAACTCACGCGCACTCAGGTCAGAACTATTCTGCCTGCCCCAAGCCCGAAATTTCACCTTAGAGATTCATTCTTTTGGTTCTTAAGGTCTTGCCTGTTACAGATAGGATAAAAGGGGTGTGATGAGGGAACTCAGAGGGGGTCAGCCAGGACTCTCGGAGAGAGAAAGCACAGAGGAAGGAGGGAGGGGACCACAGCAGACGTCTGCCTAGCTGCCTGCTGGAGGGTGGGCTGAGGCTGAGACTCACCCGGCTTGCAGGCTTCCGGGGGGAGGCGGCTTGGCCTCCATTCTTGCCGCTGCCTATTCGAGAACCACTAGTCTCCACGGCCCGGCCCGGCCCCGGTCTGCTGGCAGCCTCAGCTGTGGACAGTGGAGGGTTCAAGGCCAGGGTCTTCTCTGGGGCTGCAGCGCCCGTGAGGGGCTCCTGGGCTGGGCCTTGCTCCCCTGGGGAGGGCTCCGGGCTGCGGCCTCTGGGCCCCCGGAAGGCCTCCAGGGTCCTGGGGTCCAGCACTCGCACAGTGACCTCATCCAGGAACCTGGAGAAGGGCAGCCTGGCCTCCCGTCGGCGGCCCAGCCGGGCAAGGGGGCCTCTGGCAGCCCTGCTGCCCGTGCTCAGGGGCTCTTGGGTGGACCGCAGGCCAGCTGACGCCTGTGTCTCCTCCTGGCCTGGCCGTGCTCCCCAGCTGGGGCAGCATGTCTGGCCCTCCGGGTTCCGGCCTAGAGTGGGACTTGGTTTGTGGCTTTGAAGGTCCTCTCTGCATGCTTCCTTCCTAGGGGCTTCAGCCCGGGGCTCCAAGAAGGAGATGTGGCCATCTTGCCTGGGGCTGCCGGGGTCAGGGCCCCGTGCCTGGGAGTCAGCCCCTGAGAGCATCCTCCTTAGTCGGTCCAAGGTCAAGCCTCTCCAAACACCTCGTTGAACTTCACTTCTCTCCTCCCACGGCACTGGGATCCCCCGCCCTGGTTGGGGGGGAGGGTCAGGGCCACCTGTCCCTCATTGGCCAGAGTGATCAGCTGAGTGCCCGCCTGCCCATCGATCCAGAGAGCATGTGGCAGGGGGGGCTCCCACCCCCTAAATTGATTCTCACTAAGTGGGAGCTGGGCTTCAGGGCTTAGAAAGTGCTACAGAGAAGGTCATGTCCTGACTATGTCTGCCTGGGGAGGCAGTCTGCACTGAATGAGCACCTGCTGTGTACAGGGAGGGGGCTGGGTTGGGCCTCACGCATGCCACTCACGTTCTTCATCTCCTCTGCCAGGTGTGGTGTTGGGTGCATGGAGAGGGAGAGGCAGGCAGCACAGAGACAGCTGTGACAACTGCCATGACAGCGTGAGCACAGGGCCCAAAGAAGGGGAAATTAGAGCATCATTGATCTGGCCAAATGGGAGGGTATTGGTGGAGACTGCCAGTTGCCCACTGCTCTCCCACTCATCTTTAATAAAGAACTCATTTTGTTCCAGAAGGCCAGAGACTCAGCTGAAAGGCTGCATTTCTCAGGCTCCTTTGCAGCCAAGGGTAGCCAAGGAGATATAAACAGAAGCTATTGGGTGTGATTGCAGGCAGATCTCCTTAAAAGGGATCAGACAGCTTGCATGTGCTTCTTTTGCTCCCACGCCCCACCCTCCTGCTTCTTAACTGGGACATGAATGTGATGGTTGGAGCTATTGCAGCTACATTGCACCATGAGGCAAACTTGTGGCAGAGCCCATATACAAAGGATGGAAGAGCAGAAAGACAAAAGGAACCTGGGTTCCTGATGGCTACTGAGTCATCACACCAGCCCTGAACCACCTTCCTTTGATGTTTTAACTTGGAGAAATAACCCCCTGTCTTATTTGAGCTGTAGTTACTCCCAGTTTCTGTTACTAGCAGCTGTGTGCAATTCCTCAACAATACACAGGGGACAAGGCAAGGAACAGTGGTTGATAATGCAATGAGGGAACAGCCTTTGGCACATGGGGCCCCAAGGTGTAATTAAATGGGGAGTAGAATGGAGGAGATTAACCCAGAGAAAAGGCCAGAGCCAGGCCTGGGCACTTCCTCATTTGTGTGGAGGGAGATGTGTCTGCCTCTGGCATCTCAGGAAGATAGGAGGTAGGACTCCTTCCTGGGATGCACCTGCATGAGTCAAGGGAAGTCTCACTGGGGGGTGGCAGCCCCAGGCCCTTGGCAGGCCAGCTGGTGGGCACTACCACCACCTGGGCTTCTAGTGCTGCTCAGAGCATGGCCTTGACCCCCCTTGGCAGTGTCTACTCATGGCTGTGAATCTGGGGCCCATGCCCACTTGTTGGTGCCTAGATGTCTCATAGCAAGTGCTAGGGACCTCTTCTTTTCTGGACTCAATTGGACACCTCTCTGAATGCCTTCACAGCATCCATGACTAAATGTCTGAAAAGCTCCATGAGCTCAGCTCCATGGGAGCTGCCTGGACCCCTCCTTCTCCCTCTCCCCTCGCTCCCCCACCAACCAGCGGGCCCTGGAAATTCAGCTTCTCTCAGACCTGACCACATCCCTCCATCCCCAACATCACGTTGCTCATCCCAGGTGCCACTACGTCTCACCTGTATACCTGCAATCACCCTCCCTGGGGCCCCTGACCCTATGCTAGTCCAGCTTGATCCATCCCACAACCTACCAATATGAACCTTAAAACTCACAGACCAGATAACCAGACAATGTCACGTGATCATATGCCCTGCAAGACCCTGCCAGCCCAGTGTCTTCTCTAGAGACACTGGGGTGTCTTCTCTAACCTGAAGGGTCCCCTGGAACCTCCATCAAGTTCCTGACTGTGCTAAGCTCTATATGGTCTCAGGGCCTTTGCATGTGCTGTTCCCTCCACCAGAATCACTCTCCCTCTCTCTCTTTCCCTCTGTCTTCTCACCTAATTTTCATTTAACTTCAGGACCCCAGTCAACAGCCTGTCCCCTTGCAGATCAGATCAGGTCCCCTTGCAACAGCTTCTTGTCGCCCCTGCTCTTCTCATAGCACAGCCCCCAACCGCAAAGGGTATGTGTACAATCATTTGTTTATTCTCTGTGTCCCCAGGACTGCAAGCTCTGCTCTGTCCTCACTCTCCACACAGGCCTAGGCACATAGTAGGTGCTCAACAAGTAGTTCTGGAGTGGACATTTTCCGGGCTGAGAACTGGAGAGGAGAACATGGGGGAGCAAGAATCTCAGGCTCTTAGAAAGCCAAGCATCCCTCCAGCCTTGCAGTCCCCTGACAGCCACTCCATGACACCCGGACAGCCCCTTCACAGCAGCTGTCCAGCCCCTGCCCCATCACCATCTTACCACCATCTCCATGACAATGACCATCACCATTTCCATCACCATCTCCATCACCATCACATCTCCATCACCATCTGCAATACCATCCCCATCTCCATCACCATCACCAACTCTATCCCCATGTCCATCAATATCCCTATCACCAACTCCATATCCATCAATAATCTTCGGGGCGCCTGGGTGGCGCAGTCGTTAGGCGTCTGCCTTCGGCTCAGGGCGTGATCCCAGCGTTCTGGGATCGAGCCCCACATCGGGCTCCTCTGCTGGGAGCCTGCTTCTTCCTCTCCCACTCCCCCTGCTTGTGTTCCCTCTCTCGCTGGCTATCTCTGTTAAATAAATAAATAAAATCTTTTTAAAAAAAAAATCTCCATTACCACCACCATCTCCATCACGATCTCCATCTCCATCCCCATCAGCATCACCACCTTCATCACCATCACCTCTCTATTCCCATCACCATCCCCATCTCCATCACCATCACCAACTCCATCTCCATCTCCATCACCAACCCCATTATCCATCACCAACTCCATCTCCATCACCATCACCACCACCATCACCATCACCATCTCTGTCAGCAGCACCGTCTCCATCTCCATCATTGTCTCCATCACCATCACCGTCACCATCACCAACTCCATATCCGTGAATTACCATCATCTCCATCACTATCACCATCTCCATCACCATCACCAACTCCAACCCCATATCCATTACCATCTCCATCTCCATCAACATCACCACCTCCATCACCATCACCAACCCCATCTCCATCGTCATCTCCATCACCATCCCAATCTCCATCATGATCTCCATCACCTTCACCATCACAAACTCCATGTCCATCACTATCTCCATCTCCATCATCATCTCCATCACCAAATCTGTCCCCATCACCACCACACTCACCACCACCATCTCCATCATGATCTCCATCACCTTCACCATCACCAACTCCATCTCCATCACCATCTCCAACTCCATCACCATCTCCATCACCATCACCAGCAGGAGGCGGCAGACCCAAGGTCAAATTCCTCTTCAACAGGACGTTGGACCAGTCATGTCCCTTCACTGTCACATGCAGATGGATGCCCCATTCAGGGACAGTGGTGGGAAGCGGTGTGAGAACACAGGTGCTAGGCACCTCTATCACAGAGCCTGGCATCTAGTAGGACCTCAGGACTCATGAGCACGGGGCTCTAATGTGTCCATTCCCTGTGTATGTGTGGTCACAGGACTGTTCTAGGGATTCTGGCCAGCTGGTCCTCTGAGCTTCTCCTAGAGTTGCCGGCTGCATCAGAGAAGTTCCCGTTGTCATAACAACCCACTGGCTCTCTGCCGCCTGGGCCCGAGGCCCGAGAGGATGCTGCCGGCTGCTGAAGCTTGCATCCTAGGCCTGCTCACCTCTCAGCAGCCTGGGCTGCCTCTCCTGAAAGGGCTCCACAGCTCCTAGCACTGCGGCTCCTGCCTCTTGACTCATCGGTTGCCGTCCCACTTCCTGAGTCTCTACGGTGTGTCAGCCTCCATGCTCAGCGTGCACATGCATCATGGCCCAAATCCTCACCCAGCCCTGTGAGGTGGGACGGCTGGGAACTCAGTTTCATGCTAAAAGAAGCAGAGTCTCAGGGAGGCAAAGTGACTTGTCCAAGATCCCACGGCTCTGACATTGCAGACCCAGGAGGGGAAACCCACAGGTCAAGTACTCACCCTGTTTCCTTTCCAGCACCCCCTCAGCCCCCTCCACCACTGCCTGGCCCCTCCTTGATCTCATGGGTGTGAAGCTGGCCTCTGTGAGCTTGGAGCGAGGAGGGACACAATTTCCTGTTGCCTCTTGGCCTGGAGCAGGAAGACCTGTAATAGGGAGCTGGTGGGACCCTGCAGGATGGGCAGGGCATGCTGGGCACCCACTAAGGGTTCCAGACATCACCTCGCTGATTCTCACAGTAACCCGCCAAACTAGGTTTTGCCACCCCGTTTCACAGAGAAGGATTTGGGCTCTGAGGGGTCACTGGTCAACAGCCATGCCCGCCATAGGCCAAGTGCTGCCATGAATGCTGGCAGGAGCGCCGTCCCCATCCCAGGGCCTCCCTCATGCCAGTGCGGAAGTTTCTATTACCGTTGCCCTTTCACGGATGAGGGCATAGAAGGTCTGCGAATTCTCGTACTTGTACTTTAACCACCCTGTCTCATTGCTTCTAGACATTTCCCTGCTGGCCTGAGAATCCTAGAGGGCAGGGGCGCCTGGGTGGCTCAGTCGGTTAAGTGTCCAACTCTTGGTTTCGGCTCAGGTCCTAATCTCATGAGCTGTGAGACTGAGCCTCGTGTGGGGCTCTGTGCTCAGCAGGAGTCTGCTTGGATAGTTTCTCCCTCTTCCCCGCCCTCCTCTTGCGCACTCTCTCTCTCTCTCAAATAAATAAATAAATCTTAAAAAACAAAAAACAAAAAATCGAATCTTAGAGGGCAGCCACAGGCCTTAGCTCTCTCGAGTCCCCAGTGTCCTTGCGCATGCTTGTGCCATCGGGGTTTGCACCCTGGATCCTGCCCCAGCCTTTCTTCCCCAGGAGGGGTGCATGCTTGAGCAATGCAGGAGGGCTCCCTGCAGGTCACTGTGTTTACAAGAGGCTACATGGCTGCTTCATCCTACAACACGTAACTGGCCCCCCACTACTCTATCACGGAACTGGAGCACTGGGGGTCATGTGAACAAGACACCAGCATCTAGGGAATCAAGATGCTCCATCCATGCAACCAACCAGCCTTCAACCCATCCGTCTCTAGAGCCATTCATCCGCTAACACGTGCCTATTCGTGCATCCTTCCATGCCTGTACCTGCGATCTGCTGACCTGTGCTCACCCATCTACTAATTCGCGAATTCCTGCAGCCATCCATCCACCCGTCCATCCGCGTATCCCTCCTCGGTACGTGTATCTCGTATCCGTGCATGCAGCTGCCCATCCGCACATGCATCCGTCCACTGACATGTGTCCATTTGTGCACTGATCCACGCTTCCATGCCTGTATCCAGTCATTCATTAACATACACTCGTGTACCCACACATTCATTCTTCCTGATCCCTCCGTTCATTCCTGTATCCACCATCTAATTGACATTGAGTACCCGTCCATCTGTCCCCGCATCCAAGCGCTGACTAACCCACTTAGTATCCACCCATTTTCTCATGCCTGCATCCATCTACCCCAGCATGTATTCCTGTATCCATCCATCCCTTTATCTATCCATCTGTTGACATCTGTCCACCCATCCATTCATCCGTCTGTTTTGCCAATATGCATCAGAAATTCACCCTCCTATCTATCAGTCCATCTATGTATGCCTCCATTGCTATCTTCTATTCATCCGGTCCTGTATCCTTATCCATTCTTCCATCCATTCACCCATCCATCCCTATCTATCTTGCCACTTCCACCAGTCTCTGCTCCCACCCATCTGTCCCTCTACTTTCTTTATGCATCCTCCAGTCTGTCCCGCTGTGCACCTCCTGTCACTGTCTGTCCACACACTTTCCCCTTTCGGCCACCACACCTGTGCAAAGTCGGGTGCATGGGGAGAATATGCTAGGTGAATACAGAATTCATTCACTTACTCACTCACTCATTCATTCATTCCTATAATATTGCACCAATGGAGACAGCTCTGGTCAGCTTCTCCCACCATCTATCATCTTGTGCCTGCTCTGGGGCAGAAGTCACTCTGTTGACCATGATCGGTGTCGTGCTAGCCACTGAGGCCCAGAGAGGGGCAGGGCCTTGCTGAAGGTCACACAGTGAATCAGTGGCAAAGAAGGAACTGGCATTCAAGACTCCAGATTCCTATCCAGACCTTTCCACCAGGCTGGTTACCAGCCCTGGGGAAGGAGAGGGAACCAGGAAGGGATGCTAGGGACAGTTCTAGACCCAACACAGTGAGCCTCGGGGTCACCCACCCCTGAATTTGTCCCTGGGAATCTTCACCTGCTTTGAGGGGAGGAATCACCTGTCCCCACCCCACGGCCATAACCTTGACCTCCAAACTCCTACAGGACTGAGCCTCTTCTGATCCTGGTACTCTCCCCTCTTACCCCCAGGTCTTGACCCATGCTGCGCCTGACACTTCACTACCCTCACCTGTTCAGCTCTGACTCAGCCCTCGGACCTCACCTCCTGGGATTTGAGGAACTATTTGTGGGCTGTCTCCAAAACAGGACACGGATTCCTGGGCTCCTTTCCTCTCTTCTCCTCTCCTCTCCTCTCCTCTCCTCTCCTCTCCTCTCCTCTCCTTTCTTCATTCTTCAACATCAGTGCCTACAAGAGCAGGGGCCCTCCTTCAGAGTGCTATTTTGGGGATCATGCATGAAAATGCTGATACTGGGCTTGGCACATAGTAGGTGTTCAATAAATGGCGGCGACCGTGGGCCAGACTCTGTGCCTGAGTCCCTGCAAGTGAATGGTGGATCATCTAACAGACTGCTTGTGACTCACTTCCCACCCAGACCTGGAAATGTCTCACGTCCCACTTCAGCCCATGGAAAGCCCATCCCATCAGACAGGCTCCTGGCAGCCTTCACCCTCCTCACTCAGCATCCCAGGTGTGAACAGCTCCAGGTTCTGAGGATGAGCAGAGCCCAGAGCTGTAAATGTAAGGCAGTAGCTGGGGAGGGTCCTCCACGGAGGCACAGCCCCTCGCCCAGCACCGATGTGCTGAGCAGCCGGGAAGAAGCCGCATCTGCCAGTCTGCTTGCTTTTCTGTGCCTCCCTGATTATAGTTAGAGTCGGGAAAATTAAGGGTTTTCGGGGAGGCTGCCAGGGCCCTTGCTGCTGCCTCCCTGCTCTGCACGTCACAGATGCCAGGCAGAGCCGCCTCCCTCGGCCACTTGCCCCAGCCAGCCGCGCCACACGGGGCCTGGCGGGACAGCACACCACAGTTTACGAGGGGCTTTCTCCCGCAGTCCCCACGGACCCACGGAACAGAAAGGGTCTTTGCTCTGATTGGTGGGTGGTAGAACTCGGGCCCAATGAAGGGAAGCCATCTGTCCGTGGCCCCTAGAGATGGAGGGCATGAGCCCTCAGAAGGAGCCAGGCCCAGGGAGACCCTGCCCCACAGAGCCCCAAGGCCTTGACCCCTGCTGTGCAGGGCCAGCGACCGAGGCCCTGCAGGACCCCATTTGCAGTTGCTTCTCATTCGGCCACCCCCACTCACTCCTGGGTGCCTCCTCGCTCCCATCCCGCTCCTCGGGAGACTCCAGGAGGCCGCCCACGCTGTTCCTGCCCCAGAGGAACCACACTGGGGACGGGGTGGGGCACAGACGAGGAAGGAAACACCTCTAAATCAGGCAGGAAGCGGAAGCGCTAGGGTAGAAATTCCCATCCAACGCGCCGGGGTTCAGGGAGGGTGGGAACGCCAGCTGAGCGGCCCTGGGCCTCAGTTTCCTCGCTTGTAACTGAGGGGAATGTCAGCACCTGCCTTGCAGGTCCTGAGCGAGACCGAGGGTCTCTGAGGCTGGCGCGCGCCCACGCGCTGCAAACGCTCGGTGAAGCCGCCCGGGGTCCAGCCTCCTTCCGGCTACTCGGCCTTTGGGGCGGCCTCCCCGAGCCGGGTCTGGCCCTGCCCCCTGACGCAGGGCGGGACGAGGCCTGCCGGTACCCGGCCACCTGTCCCCTGTCCTCGCCCTCGGCCCCCGCCCCACCCGCTCGCCCGCCGCAGGGACGCGCGGGTTGGGGGGCGATCGCCCGCAAACCGGACCCAGGCGCTCGGGCCGGCGGGGGGCGGGGAGGGGCAGAGCCGCGCGCGGAGGCCGAGTCCCCGCCCCGCCCCGAGACTGCCGGGTTCCCAGGAGTGCCTGGCCGGCCCCCCCCTTTCCCCGGGCCAGCGAAACCTCCGCGGCGGGGCCCTGGCGCCCCGGCACCGCAGGGGGCGCCGCGGGCAGCGGAGAGGAGGCTGGACAGCCGCCTCCCCCCTCCCCCCGGCCGGAGCGGGGGTGCGGTGCAGAGCCCGCCCCGGGCGTGGGTGGCGCCCGCCCCGCCCCCCGCCGGTGCCCGCGCCGCGCCCTCCCAGCTCGCAGGTACTCACCGCCCGGCGGAGCCGGCCCGGCCGGCGGCCGCCGGTCCACATGGCCCCGGGGCAGCCGCGCTGCTCGCCGCCACCGCCGCCGCCGCCGCCGCCGCCGCCGCCGCCGCGCTCGGGTCCCTCCGCCCTCCCCACCGAGGCCGAGCGCGCCGGGAGCCGGCGCGGCCGGGGCTCCCCCACCCCCCGGCTTCCCGCAGGGAGCGCCCGCCCCCCGCCCCCAGCCCGGCTCCCCGCCAGCCCCGGCCCCGCGCAGCCGCGGCTGATTCAGCGGCTCCCCCCGCCGCGCCGGGCCGGGGCGCACTCGGGGGGCGCGGGGCAGGACACTCGGCGCGGGGGTGCCGCGGGGGCGCTGGAGCCGGTGAAGGAATGGCGGCGGGGCAGGGAATGAATGAACGCGTGAGAGCATGAATGGCGGAGCGCATGAATGAATGAGTGCCTGGCGTGCGTGCGGGAGGAACGAATGAATGAGGAACGAATGCTCGAGGGCAGCGCTGAGGGCAGGAGTGAATGGGCCCTTAAAACCGGGAAACCCTAGGTACTAACCTGTCCAACCCATTCATCCATTCATTCACTCAGTTCCCAACATTTATTGGACACCTACTGTATACCAGCCCAGCTCTAGGCCTGGGAACCCCGCAGGGAACGAAGCCAAATTCCTGAACTCCTGGAGTTCACAGCTTACGAATATAGAACCTGCAGGAGTGGGGGCCGGGGTGGGGGCGTGCGAAAGGAGTGACTCGGCCGAGCTAAGCTACCTCTCTCCCAGCCCTTACTTTGCGGCGCCCGCAGCCCAACCTCAGTGTCTCCCTCGGGTCACCGCAGGTACCTCTCCCGCCTTCCTTAGCCGAATCCAGGCACCTGGGCCAGGGTAGTCAAGTGATGGGGGAGGAGCTTCCTCACTTCCTGAGCTCTCAGAAGGGAGAGGTAGGGTCTGGAGGGTCCGTGTTGCTCCGGGAACCTCCAGGTGGAGCACCTCCCTCCCTGCCCCCCAGCAGAGCCCCAGGTGGCCCAGTCCTGGTCCTGAGAAATCCGTGTGGGATGAACCACTCCCTCTCCTCCCTGAGACGTTGGACAGGGTAATTCTCACGGCCCAAGCCAGGCTGGACCTTCTCAAGAACCAGCCGCAGTTCTGAGGACATCAGAGCTCCCTGGGACAAATCTGCCAGCCCAGCCACCCCAGCAGCAGCTAGCCTATGAACCCAGGAAAACGTGGGGGGTGGGGGGAGCGGGGGCGGAAAGGATCCTGCGTGTTGGGCAGGGATGTTGCAAAGCACACGCACTTTACTCCTGCCCTCCCTCAGGACCTATGGGCTCATAGTTTACACATGTTTATATCATTCCCAAGCACATGGTGCATTAAAAATGCTGCCAATGAGTACTTTATATATTTTTCCATTGTGGTAAAATACACATAACACAATATTTACCATTGTGACCACTTTTTAGTGTACAGTTCAGTGGCATGAAGCGCATTCACACTGTTGTGTAACCATCACCACCGGCCGTCCTGCATTTTATATGTCGTATACTTTGCAGTTTCTACTCCACTCAGTTCATTAGGGGAGTAGGTGCTACATTCAGGCACAGGACAGCGCCGAGGAAAGGAGCTGGCAGCAAGGGAAGCAAGAAAACCAACCAACGGGAGACAGGAAAGTAAAGGGGACGGGGAAGAGCCAAAAGCCGCTAGAATCCTTTGGTTTCCAGGCAAAGCCCCCTCTCCTCTGCCTCAGGCCCCGGGGACATTTTTTGGGTAACTAATAGGGAAAGGGTGGTTCAGGGATCTTTCCAAGCCCCCAGGACATCAGGGGTGCCCTTTTGCCTCCGGGCTCACAGGGTCAGGACAAAAGGAGAGGTAGAAGTTTGGTGTGGGCTTTCTGAGTCCCTCCTTTAGGGGCAGGCTCTGTGATCTCCAGTCCTGCCCTCTCAGATCCTGACATCAGGCCATCCAGAGGAGGGGAGCCCAGCCTGCTGAGCCCCACCTGCCACCCCTAACGTCCCTGCCCTCCCCAGGCCCCAAGGGGACAACAGTCATGGTGGAATGTGGACGGAGTGTACATGCAGGGCTCTACCCACATTTCCTCCCCAGACACTGGTCCTGTTCAGATGGTGCCAGAACGTTCGCCACCCGCCCTGGCTCTGCTGCTGCCAACGCTGCAGATGGCTGGGGAGGCGGAGGAGGGGCAGGGCGGGGTGGGGGCGGCCATGCCTCAGCTCAGGCAGCTTGCACACTTGAGCTTGGGCCTGCCTGGGAGGGCTCCAGGAGAGCCCCTCCCCACACTGCTCGGCCTCTGCCCCCGTCTGCACCCTGCAAGCCCCCTCTCCCCTCTGCTCCCCCGTTTCACAATGATGGGAAGGAGAGAAGAAAGCTGGCTCTGGCTGGGGGTCTCCCTTAATCCCCATAAAGACCTTGTGGGGGAGGTGGCACTAGCCTCCTTTGGCAGATGGGGAAACCGAGGCTCAGAGAGGCAAAGTCCCCTGCCTAAGGCCACTTTAGCAGTTAAAGACTGAGCCGGTGGTCTGGTGGTCATCTGGTCTGGTGGTCATCCCCATTCAAGTTTTGTCTCCCACCGGACCCACCTCCAGGTGTCTCTGAGAACACCCAGGGGTGCAACCTGAAGATCCTTGCCAGATGGGCTGATCTGTAGAGGTGTCTGCAGCCTGTGCAGCCAGCCAGAGCCTAGAGCACCAGCAGCAGCCAGGCAGCCTTCCTGGAGGAGGTGGGGTTTTAGCTGCAGGTGGGAGGAAGGGATAAAAGTGGCAGGCTTATAAAAACCATGCCCTGGGGCTTGTAGGTCTCTTGTCCCCATGGCTTCCTGCCCTCATGTGGGACCCTGGCCACAATCCCCACCCCCATCTCTCAATCCCATTCCCGGTTTTATTTTCTTCATGGCTCTAACTACTCTCCAGTGTTATCTGACGTATTTGTTTATGTGTGTACACCGATCTCCCCAGCTGGCGAGTGCAATCCTACACGGGGGGGGGGGGGGGGGGGGGTTGGGGGGAGTGAACAAATGATCGCAAAATCGATGGAGGGAGGGAGGACCAGAGAAGGCTGGCCCGATGCCAGGCTTCTGGTGGCAGTGGCTGAGCGGAGGAGGGAAGGCAGCAGGCTGGGGTCACTGAGAGCGAGGCTCCCGCAGACAACCTGCACCCGGTCTAGGTGTCCAGAGTCTCCCAGTCCCTCGGGCTCCAGAGCTGGCCAGTCCTGCTGACCACGCCTCAGCCTGCCTTTCCCTGCTGCCTCCCTCAGGCTGCAGTTGGAGAAGGTTCTTGGCACGTGAGCTCAGGAGACCCTCGGGGAGCTGAGAAGCTGGTGGACTCCATGCCCCCCGGAGATGCTGTAACTTACGCTCCAGGTTGCCCTGGAGGACCAGGGCCGGACTTCTCCCGAATAACCCCTGCCCCATCCTGCTGCCCCCAGCCCTCATCTGTTTCTCCTGGGAGCACTTTTGTAAAAATCGAGGATTCAGGGTCTGTTTCTGGATGTCAACCTAAGACAGAAACAAAAAGACAAAATGGTCCCCATTTCCCTAATAGAGAAATAGGGGAGTCAAAGCCCTGTAGTAAGGGCTCAACACAGAGCCCTGACCCCCGTCCCCATGGTGAAGTGGGTATCACCGCCCAGCACTTTCCTTCTCTACCACATAGTGGGCCCTGCAGGTGGGGCTGACCCTGGCTCCACGTGCTTCCCCAAAACCTGCGTGGGACCCATCAGCTGAGCTGAGGCACCTGCAGTGGGGACAGATGTTAGCTGAATGAATGCAGGAACGAATGAGTGGCACGGGAATGCTGGAGAACAGAACCTCAGTGCGATGGACAACCTTGTTCCCTACTCCCTGATACCTCCCGTCTGGTACTCAAGGCCTTCCACGGGCTTCCCTGAGTCTCTGACGTGACTTCCACTCTTGGCAGATGTTCAGGCCCTTCTGCCCCCTCATGTCCCTTCCAGACTGCCCTCCACCCCCATGCCCCCCCCGGCATGCCCACTCAGCCTCTCTTCCTCTCTCTCGTCCCTGCTCAGAACAGGCAGCAACACTCCAGTAGAATAGAGGCTCATAGGAATGGGCTCTGCGCCCCTGGAGGGGTGAGCCCAGGCAGAGCGGTCTGCAGGAGCCATGTCTGCCCAGACTGCCAACTCCTGGCCCTCAGGACACATCGGATCTCGTCCGTGCAACTTTCAGTGGCTCTGAATGGTCCAGACGGTGGTTGGTCGTGGATGCCCCCCGTGGCTGTCTGCCAGGACAGTGCCAGTTAGCACACAGGTGACCTGTAATTCCCCGAGATGTCCAAATGGCCAGGGGTCAGGCCTCTGGTTCTGGCCCCTTCTGCCATCGGCGCCCCTCTCTGAGCTCTGTCCTCATCTGTAGAATGGGAACCCGCCGCCCTCCTGTCTTCTCACGTGACTGTTGGGAAACCCTTCACTGCGAGCCGAGGGACAGAGTGGCGAACAAGACAGGCCCTTCCCCAGAGTTCGCAGTCTTGGTGCCAAGGCCGAATAACAGGGGGACCCCAAGGCTGGGGTGCACCCCTCCGTGCCAGGCACAGAGCTCCTCACACAGGGAGTGAGGCAGCAGCAGGGCTGAGGCTGCTGGGCCGGGCGCAGGCTGCCCTCATTGAAAACTGGCCGGCAGAGGTGGCCACCAATTTTCCCCACTCCACTGGGCAGGAAAATTATTTCTGCTGATTCCTCTGTGTTCCAGCTGGTTCCCATGCCTGCAAGAGATCCAGAGGCTGGTCCGAACAGTGGCCGCAGCGAGCTTCCAAGTCGCGCCTCGGGCAGGGACAGCACTCTGGCCGGGGTTGGGGGGCAGGAGGCAGGAGCAGCCTGGACGGCCGGATCCTCGGGCATCTCAAGCTCCTCCTCCCTGGGCTCTGCACTGGTGACCCCCAAACCAGGGCGGTGGACCCCCTCTGGCGTAAAAAAACAAGGGACCAGAAAGAAAAATGCACTGAGCCACTGCCACTTGTGTCCTCTGTCACTAATCCTTACAGCAGCCCTGTGAGGAAGGGAGTCTCAGCCCACCTTCGAGGGGGAAACTGAGGCATGGGGATTAGGTGGTGGTGCTCAGGAAGCAGAGGCTGGGATTTGAACCCCGATCTGTCTGCCACAGTGTCTGAGCTCTTTGCCCACAGCCAGTGGCCTCACTTGACCACAAACAGGACCAGCGGAGAGGAGGGACCCAGCGTTGGAGCAATGGAGACATAGACCATCCCTGTGCGGGAGGGGCCAGAACTGGCGTCCACCTCCAGGGGTCAGACTCAGGGAGAACAGAGCCAAATCCCCCCACCCAAGAGGGCCGGGGGAGTGGTGCCAGAGCCGAGGTCCCTGTGCCCGGGGTGCTCCTCAGAGGCCAGCGGGGCCTGTGACTGAGACGTGGCTAGCAGAGGGACTGACCCAGTTTGCCCAAGACTGACAACGGTCCCAGGACAGGGGATTTTCAGCTTTAAAATGGGACAATCCTGGGCAAACCAGGATCAGTTGGTCACCCTAGGCTGACTAAAGAACATTTGATGGTTCAAGGCAAAAAGTTAAATTGAGACAGAGCGAGGGGCTCCAGCACTTAGAGGGACCACACCAGGGAAGGCTTCCCTTGGGGAAGTGTTTGGCTGGGAGGTCAGGTTGGTGTTTTTTAAGATGGCCAGTTCCAGGGTTCAGCCAGGACCTGAGTACAGTCCCGAGGGGCTTCGGGGCTTTTCCTGGTGGCACTGCCCCTCTGGGACCCCATCCAGGACCCTGCCCCTCCTCAGGGTGGCCTTGTCCAAACTTGAGGACCCGACTCAGGGCCATCTGGACATCTACCCCCTTACCCTTTCATTGCCTGCCCGTCTCTGCCAAACAAGCACCCCTGGGGGGGGGGCGGGGGGGGGAGCAGAGAGAGTGCTGGCTCTGGAGGCAGCTGGGTCTTTGTCCTGATCTCAGCTTGGCTACACCCATACCCCAGCAGAGACCATGGGTGGCTCAGAGCCTTAGTTCCCAGCTCTGCAAGGTGGCATAATAACCCCTTCTCGGCAAAGATGTTGCAAAGCCTGGAAACGAGGTCTGTGGAGGCCCCAGCACAGCCCCTGGCAATGCGAGGAGGGGCCATGGTTTGGGAAGCAAGGAGCTCAGAAACAAAGGGAGAGAATGTGAATCTGGTCCTTGCTGGGCCGGAGGGCTGGGGCCACACTGCCTCCCAGACTCTGGTCTGCGCCCCCGGGGACACCGTGCTCAGTCCCCAGGGGGTGCTAGCCCTGAGACAGCTCTCTTGGTGGAATGCGGTGTCTCCCTGTGTGCCCCCCTCCCCCTAACAGGTGCTGGCAGGCAGCGAGGCACAGCCCAGTGCTGACCTTCCCCAGCGACCCCACAGCCAGGGAGCCAGGTGACCGAGTCCTGGGAACTGTGTGGAAGAAGTCCTCGAAGGGGATCCCTTTGGCTGTTTTGTACAGCTTTATTGAGGCATAAGAACTTACAGTAAACGGCTCAATTTATGCAATGTGCACAATTTGATAAGTTTTGACATAGGCGTACACTCATGAAACCATCACCACAATCAAGATTGAGAATGTTTCCATCAACCTCGAACGCTTCCTGACGCCTCTTTGAAAACCACCTGTCACTTCACCCCGTCCTCAGGCAACCTCTGATCTGCTTTCTACCATTTTAGGTTAAGTTGCATTTTCTAGAGTTTCTATCCGTGGAATCCTACTGTATGTTTCTCTCTCTGTCTTTCGGGCGTGCGGCGGCTTCTTCCACTCCGCATGATAGTTGACTCCTTTCTATGAGTCACATTCCAGAATATGCTCTGATTTGTTTATCCATTCACTTCTTCATGGACATTTGGGTTTTCCCACTCTTTGGCTATGACAAGCAAAGCTGCTGTGAACATTTGTGTCCGAGTCTTTGTGTAGACATATTGCTTTAACTTCTCGGCGTGGAATGGCTTGATCATATGGTAGGTGTGTCTCTAACTTCTTAGAAGCCTCCATGCTCTTTTCAAAGCGATCATATAATTTTAAGTTCCCGTCAGTGAAGCTTCAGAGACCCAGTTGCCCCACATCCTTGTCAACACTTGGTATGGTCAGTCTTTTTAATTTTAGCCGCTCATAATAGGTGTGTAGTGATATCTCATTGTGGGTTTCATTCTCGTTTTCCTAATGACCGATGATGTTAAGAATCTACTTTAGTAAAGTCTTCCACCTGTTTCAAATCTTTCACCTGTTTCTCAGCTGGATTTTTGTGTTATTACTCAGTTTTAAGTGTTCTCTTTATACTCTGGACACGAGTTCTTTGTCAGATACCTACTTCACGAGTTTTCTTTCCCAGTCTTCTGCTAGCCTTTGAACTCTCTTCAAAGTGTCTTTCGAAGAGAAAAGTTTTCAATTTTAAGCTTAAAATCTACTTTATCAATTTTTTTCTTTCATCATTTGTGTTAATTGTGGCAGGTATCTTTCCTAACCAACTGTCTGTTGCTAGTGTATAGAAATACAATGAACTTGTGTCTGGCAATCTTGCTAATCTCACACATTCTATTTTTTAGAAAGATTTTATTTATTTTTTTGACAGAGAGAGACAGAGAGAGAGCGCACAAGCCAGGGGAAGGGCAGGCAGAGGGAGAGGGAGAAGCAGGCACCCTGCTCAGGAGGACTCGATCCCAGGACTCCGGGATCATGACCTGAGCTGAAGGCAGACGCTTAACCAAGTGAGCCACCCAGGTGCCCTCACAAATTCATTCTATTAGCCTTTTTGTAAGTTCCTTAGAAATTTTTACAGAGATCACTATGCTCTCTGTGTGAAAGAGCCGTTTTTCTTTTTCTTTACCATCTGCCATCTTTAAATTTTGCTTTGTTTGCTTTCTTGCCTTGTTGCACTGTGCAGGACCTCCACGGCAATGCTGAATAGGAGTGGATAGACGTCCTTACCTTGTAATCTGCCTTAGGGGCCTTCACCTGTAACTGTAACTTCCTATTACGTTTTTGTTACAGGCCCTTCATCAGATTGAGAAAGTTCCTTTCTGTTCTTAATTTACTGTGCCTTTATTAGGAATGGAAACTGAATTTTGTAAAAGAAAAAAAATTTTTTTGCCTCTGTCGAGATGATCATATGTTATGTTTCTTTTCTTTTTTTTCTTTCTTTCTTTTTTTTTTTTTTGGCTGTTAATCCGCTGAATCACGCTGATTGATATTCAAATGTGAAACCAATCTCCTATTGCTGGGATAAACCTCACTTTGACATGATGGCATTCTTTTTATATTTTGTCAGAGATAATTTGCAGATATTTTGTTAAGAATTTTTTGTGTATGTTCAGGAGGAGTGTTGGTCTGTAGTCTCTTCTATAATGTTGCTGTCTGGTTTCAGTATCAGGGTAATGCTGGCCTCAAAAGATGAGCTGGAAGATTCCCTTTTCTTCCATTTTGGGGAAGAGTTTCTTTAGAATGGTTATTATTTCTTCCCTATGTGTTTGGTCCAAGATGAGTCTAGAATATTCTTAATGGAAGGTTTTTTTTGTTTTGTTTTTTTTTGTTTGTTTTTAAGGATTATTTATTTATTTTAGAGGGGGGAAGGGGCAAAGGGAGAAGAGAATCTTACCCAGGCTCCGCACTGAGGGGAAGCCCAACGTGGAGTGGGGCTCGATCCCAGGACTCTGAGATCATGACCTAAGCTGAAACCGAGAGTCAGATACCCAACCAACTGTGCCACTGAGGTGTCCCTCTTTAATGGAAGGTTTTTAACTACACGTGCAACTTATTTAATGGACATGGGGCTTTGCAGATATCTATTTGTTCTTGAAAGAGCTTCAGTAGATTATATCCTCCAGAAAATTTGTCCAGTTCACCTAAGTTGTTGAATTTCTTGGCATAAAGTTGTTCAAAATATTCATTTGTTAGTTTTTCAGTGTTCGTGGGATCTGTAGTGATGTCCCCTCTGTTGTCCCAGATATTGATAATGTATGTTTTCTCTCTCTCTCTCTCTCTCCTTTTTTTCCCTGATCAGTCTGGTTAGAGTTTTATCAGTTTTATTGACTTCTTAAAGAATCATCTTTTGGTTTCATTGATTTTTCTATTGTTTTAGTGTTTTCTATTTCATTGATTTCTGCTCTTTATAATTTCCTTTCTCCTGCTCACTTCGAGTTTTTCCCTTCTTTTCTCTAGCTCCTTAAGATGAAAACAGAGGTCATTAATTGAGACCTTTCCTCTTTTCTAATATAAGCATTTGGTGCTATAACATTTCCTCCAACCATTGATAACTTCATCCCACACATTTCTATAGGCTGTGTTTTCACTGTATTCAGCTTAAAATATTTTCTGATTTCCACTGTGATTTCTTCTTTGACCCACAGTTTATTTAGGAGTGTGTTGCTTAGCATCCAAGTGTTTGGCGATTTTCTAGGCATCTGTCTGCTATGGAGTTCTAATTTAATTTCATTGCGATAGAAGAATATACTTTTTAAGATTCCAGTCCTTTAAAACTTATTGGGACTTGTTGATTGCCCAAAATATGTTTTATTCTGGAAAATGTTTTATGTGTCTTAAGAGGAATGTATATTCTGCCATTGTTGAGTATTCTCCAAATGTCAAGTTCATTGGTAGTGTTTTTCAGATCTTCTATATCCGTACTGAGTTTTTGTCTGCTTGTATCAATTACTGAGAGAATAGTGTTGAAATCTCCATTTAATAACTGTGGATTTGTTTATTTCCCTTTGCAGTGCTGCAGTTTTTGCATCATGCATTTTAGAAGGTCTTTGATTAGGTGCAAAAACGTTTAAGGTTGTTACAAACACTTAAGGAGGAATTGAACTGTTTATCATTATGAGATGACCCCCTTTATTCCTGGTAACATTCTTTTCTCTTAAATCTACTTTGTATAGTAATAGAGCCACTCCAGCTTTCTTTTGAATCGTGCTAATATAGTATACCTCTTTTTGCATTTTTACTGTTACTCAAACTGTGCCTTTATATTTATAGTGACTTTCTTATAGATACTGTACAATTGGGTCTTGCTTCTTCATCCTATCTGACAATCTCTGCTTTTTAATTGGTGAGCTTAAACAATTTATATTTAGTATGATTATTACTATAGTGGATTTAAATCTATTATCTTAATACTTATTTTCTATTTGGTCCATTTGTTCTTAGTTCCCTTTTTCGTATTTTCCTGACTATATTTTTGACCAATTGAGGAATATTTATTATTCCATTTTATCCTGTTATTGGCTTGTCAGCTATACTGTCTTGGTTGTGCACGTGTATGAGTTGTTGCTGTTTAGCAGTTTAGAGTTTACAGTACCCATCTTTAATTTATCAGACTCTACCTTGATATAATACTGCGTTATTTCATGAATTATATAAGAACATTACCACAACATACTTCCATTTCTTCCCATTTATGACTTTGGGTTATTTTGTTGTACATCTTACTTCTACATATGTTGTAAGTTCCACAATACATTGTTATTATTTCTCCTTTAAACAGTAAAGTATCCCGTAAAGAGATCTTAAAATACAAGGGGAAAAATGTTTTATGTTTACCCACATAATCACCATTTCTGGTGCTCTTCATTCCTTGGTGTAGATTCAGATTCCTTCTGTTATCATTTTCTTCTGCTTGAAGGACTCCCTTTAGAATTATGAGCTGGTGCCCTGGTGATGAATTTCCTCTAAATTTTAGGGTCTGGAAAAGTATTTTACTTCCATGTTTGAAAGATATTTCACAGGGTATTAAGTTGTACTTTGATAGCCCTTTTTATTTATTTATTTATTCAAAAAAAGACGTTACTTCACATATTTTTTGGCTTGGATTGTTTCCAAAAAAGAAGTTTGTCGTTATTCTTATCTTTGTATCTTTTGTACATAATGAGACTTTTTATTTTCTTCTGTGGGTTTTCAGCAATTTGATCATAATAATGGCCTGGCATAGTTTTCTTCCTTTCTACCCCTGACGCTTGAGGGGTTCATTGAAATTCTTGGATCTGTAGTTTTATAATTTTCATCAAATTTGGAAAAAGTTGTGAGTCATTATTTCTTCATATGGTTTTTCTGTCCTCTCTCCTTTTTCCTCCCTGGGGCTCCAATTACACATATATTAGGCCAGTTGATGTCGTCTGACTTCTCAATGATCCTCTGTCCACTTTTCCTCCTACTCATTCTCCTCTCTATGTTTCATTTTGGGACGTTTCTATTGCCATGCCTTCAAGTTCACTAATTTTTCCTTTTAAAGTATTTAATCTGCTGTTAAATTCCATTTGTATATATTTTTAAAGTCTCATACATTGTATTTTTTAACTTCAGGAGTTCAGTTTGGGTCTTTTAAAGTATATTCTATTTTTCCCTTCTTTATGCTCATGATTTTCTCTGACTTCTTGGACATGTCTGTTTTACCATCTATTTTCCTCATTCCATCATCTGGTCATTTCTGGATGTGTTTCTATTGATTTATTTTTCTTCTTCTTATGGGTCACATTTTCCTCCTTTTTTGCATTCCTGGCAATTTTTTAAAAAAGATTTTATTTATTTATTTGAGAGAGAGAGAGACAGGAATAGCAAGAGAGAGCATGAGTGGGGAGGAGGGGGAGAAGCAGGCTCCCCACTGAGCGGGGAGCCCATTGCAGGGCTCCATCCCAGGACCCCGGGATCATGACCTGAGCCGAAGGCAGATAGTTAACTGACCGAGTCATCCAGGTGCCCCAAATTCCTGGTAAATTTTTATTGGATGCCAGGCATTGCGATTTTTCTTTGTTAGGTGCTAAAGTTTTTCATGTTCCTTTAAATATTTTTGGATTTGTTCTGAGATGCAGTTAAGTTACTTGGAGACAGTTTGATCCTTTCAAGGCTTGCTTTTCAGCTTTGTAAATAGATCTAGGTCAGCTTTTAGTCTAGGGAAAATTTGATCCCACTATAGAGGCAATACCCTTCTGAGGACTCTACTCAATGCCCTATTGTTATGAGGTCTTTGCCACTCTGGCTAGTGGGAAGATGAACAATTCTTATTCCTGTATGACCCCAGAGGATAGTTCTGCCTCTTTCTTTCTATTGCTCTTCTCTCAGCCTTGTGTTTTTCTCACACTCTTGCACTGATCAGTGCTTACTATTCAGTATTGATCAGTAAAGACTGGGGGAGAACACTCTGCAGACCTCTGAAGTCCTTTTTCTCTGTGTAGCTCTCCCTTCTCTGGTGTTATACACCATGAATTATAGATGTCTTGGAGTCTCTGAACTCTGGGTTCCAACTTAGAGACAGTTCTGAGTTTTGTTTGGGTTTTCCTTCTCTGGAACATAGGCTGGAAACTCTCTCCAGGGACAGTCATAGGGTTCACTTCATGTGTTTCCCTTTTCTCAGGGCTCACTGTCCTGGGCTGCCTTTTATCCAGTACCTGAAAAACCATGGTTTCATTAGTGTGCATGTGTGTATGTGTGTCTAGTTTAAGATTGAAGAGTAAATCTGATATCACTTACTCCATTTTGGCTGGAAATGGAAGTGCTTGTCATGACTTCTCAGAAGGGACTCAGACAGCTGGGCCAAGCCTCCTTTTGGATTCCCCTTTCCTCTTTCCTATTACCTGAGATTAAGATATGATGGCTGGAGCTTCAGGAGCTTTCTTAGACCAGGAGGTGACTTAGAGGATGGAAGCTACTAGCTAAGGGTGTAGGAAAAGAGATGATGAAAGGAACCCAGATCCCTGATGACATTGCAGAGCACTTCCACCACCTCTGTGGAGCCAACTTCTCAATTTCTTTTATTTGAGACAATAAGTCCTTGTGTATTTAATTCAAAGTTATTTTGTGCTTTCTGCTTTGCTACTCAACCTAATTCTAATGGATACAGCCCCTCATCCCAGCACACCCTTATTTCCCTCTCAAATGTCCAAAGAGTACCCAGAGGATGTGGACCCACAGTGGGGAGTGATGAAGGTGGCTTTGTCCGCATCCCCTGGTCATTCCATCTGGCTCTGGTTTTGACTTCTCTTGCACTCTCTGAAGCTGGCCCATGGAGGCCTTTGCTCCAGGCTCTGATTCCTGACCTTGCCCATGCACATCAGAGCCTGCCTGCAGACATGGTTCTACGCTCCTGGCCCCCTCGTCTCACGAGGTGCAGGGGTGCAGATAGTGCAGCCATGGAGCCCTGTGAAGAAGGCGGTGGTGAAGGTGGTCCTGTGGGGTGAGCGGTGCAGGCGTGGTACATTGGGTGTAGAAGGAGGGCAGTTTGGTGGTTCTGTGGCATGGCAGGTGGTAGAGGTGGAGTGGGCAACGTGTGCAGTGTGGTGCGAGGGCATGGCTCGGGAGGGCGTGAATAATCTGACTTCATTCCCATTCATGCCTCCCACCGACTATTGTTCACCAGCAAGGGTGACCAGCACACCCTTCCTTTCATCCCCTTGCCTGCTCTTCCTCTTTGCCAACAGAGCTCCCGACTGTTCTGATCAGCCAGCTTCCTGCATGCAGCCACCAAGCCAATCACAGCGGCACCACTGCTCTTACCAGAGGTGGTTCAGGAAGGGGGGCCCAAGGCCCCTGGGGCAGGTAGAGGAGGAAGAGGCGGGGGGAGGGAGGTGTGCTGGAAAGCAGTGGGAAAGCCCATCAAAGAGACTCACAGCAGAGACAGCTCCTCTTCTCTCTAAAGATGCATTGTGCGGGTGGGTGATGCTGGGCACCAAGGGCCACGCTGAGGAGTATGGCGGCCAGGCCACCACGTCAAGTCTGGGAGAGCAGATGGACGGAAGGGTCTGAGTCCTGGTGATATGACTGCTAAGGCGCCAAGAGAACCACCCTACATGCCCTTCCTCGGGTAACACACCTTCCTACAGCTTGTGGTCACATCTCACTTGGTGGCAGGTAAGTTGCCCTCACTGTGAAGCCGGGACAAGAGTCACCTCTTGCCGCATCGTCATGAAGGGCAAAGGTCTCATGGTGGCCAACCCCTGGACCAGCGCCGGGCACACCGTGCACCCCGGGAGCGCTTGATTTCCTCCCTTGAAGGGGAGGGGTGTTGATGACAAGAAACATATGGGTCCCGATGGTCCCCACCCCACCCTGAGGGCACACAGAGGACTCCGTTATTATCTATAATGTTTCTATATTTTACATTAGAAAAGGGAAAGAGTTAAAACAATTGGAACAAAACCCAGTGATTGTCATCTCTGTGTGGCGGGTGCACAGCTGTGCGCTCTTTGTTCGTGTACTTTTCTGAAATGTAATAAAAGGCGATGATGAGCCGCCCTTCTTCCCTCCCCCATGCCGGGTCTGCAGGCCCGTTGGCTCAGCGCGGGGTGGCCCCTGCTCTGGTGTCAGGATGTGTCCCAGGCTGTGCCCGCATCGGGGGGCGCTGCCAGCCCAGCCGCTCCCCCTCCCCGCTGTCCTTGTTCCAGCTCACGCTCCCCTCTGCAGCCCGCTGGGCTCGAGCAGAGAGCAGATGGCAGCTCTGCGGGCCACCAGACGTCCTCCAACACTTCTCTCCCTGCCACCATGCCCAGGGCCCTGTCGTCTCCCAGCAGCTTGGGGAGCTGAGAGCTGGGGAGCTCCAGGGGTGGGGGCCGGGGGGGCAGGGGGAGATGGGGTCAAGGGGAGATTCCCTCTCTCCGCTTCTCTCCCAGTGAGCTGCTTTGGGACCACAACTGAGTGTGGATGTTGGGGGTGGGGGAGGGGCACGAGGGACACAATCACGAATCCCAGTGGGACTTGGGGTCCCACACGACTGCTTGGATTTCAGAAGATGGCCCTGGCAGGGTCCTGAAAGGCAACTCTCGCATCCCACGCGTGGTGGCAGGAAGCTTTGACCCACTTCTGCCCAGTGTGTCTCCTGGATCTAAAGAGTGCCCTGGCCTTTCCTGTCCCTTTTGCATGTCTCGCTGTCCCCACCAGATATCCGTGGTCCCCTACCACTCCTGGGCGCTGGGTCCATGACGAGATTGAGCCGATGACTGAGGAGGGGCTGGGTAGGTGGCAGTGGAGGTGGGGGGAGCCGGAGCAGGTCTGAGGGGGACAGGTGGGTCTCTGAGGGAGAGAGTAGGGCTGGGTTTGTCCAGCTCTGGGTGCTCCAAGCAGGGCTCAAATCCCATTCTGGTTGAGGGTCTGAGTGACCTTGGGCAAGTCACCCTGACTCTCAGGCTTCAGTTTATCCCATTGTAAAATGGATCTAATATTGGCGACTCCATGTTATTTAAGAAAACGTCAAACATCCAGCCTGGTGCCACCAGCATCATTTGACACCTACCACCCCTTCCCGCCTCTGTGGGCAGGGGGGTCACCTGCTCCAACAGCAAGCATTGAGGGTCCTGCCCTCGAGCTCCAGGCATTTACTCCGTCTCTATGTGGCCTTGTCCAGGGCCTCAGGGCCACCAGGTCACCCCACACTGAGCAGATGACACCTTGAAAGCTGGGCTCCGGCGGCAATTTCGCTATTACTGCTACAGAGAGAAAACGCACCGTTCCCACACCTGAACTCCTTGCCAGCCTCTCCGGAGGCACACGTGTGTTAACGGTATTCAGCAAAGTCGGGATTTCTAAGCTCTGGCCATCCCCACGCCTCTCAGTCTCCACCTTCCTCCCAGACTCCCCGCCCTGCCCACTCCCTGCTTCCCGGCTGGAACCGCACCCAGGTCTCCAAGGATTTGCAAAGTGATACTCGTGGACCATGTCACTGGAGGTTTTCTCCAGCTCTGAAATGATTGAGAAGGAGGGATAGAGCCCCTGTGGGTCCTTTGTGGGTTGGTTTGCTGAGCGGCATGCCAGCTGCCTGAAGCTGCCCGTGTGGGTGGCACCCTCCCGCCCCACGGCCCTCTCACCTTGCCTCTGGGGACTGTGGCTACACCTGGAGGCTCCTGGCCAGCCACCAAGCCAGTCATTCAGGTGCCTCAGGGCTCCAGAGTCTCTGAGTGATTCTGCTGCAGCGAAGAGCAAGAGGCCAGTTCCTGCCCGCTAGCCTAGCCTGGAAGGGCCTTGCTCTTCATGCCCGTTCAGTGAATCCCATATTTCACAGTCCTACCCTTGGGGTTCAGGCAACCAAAAGTGATGCTTTATTTGTTATAGGACTTTTTGCAAAAGAGCAAAAACCCAACTCCCAGTGGTTTCAACATAAAGGGAATTTATTGGCTTATGTTGCTGAAAAGTTAAAAGCTTCAGTTAAGGCTCGATCCAGCAGCTCAAAATGCCATCACCCCAGATCCAGCTGTACTTAGGCTCTCTGCTCAGTTTCATCCTTGGGCTCCAACTGGTGCCCCCAGCAGCCCTAGACATTCTGCTCCTGGGAGTGACATGTCCACCCTTGCTGTAAACTCACAGACTTAAATCTCTAGGGCAGAGAGAGAGAGAGAGAGTCATTTCTGGTAGCACTCAACACATCCTGAAATATCCTCTTATTGACTGGAATTAGGTCTCATGCCTATCCCTGACCACTCAGGATAGCCAGGGGGTGGGGCACCCTTCTTAGCTTGAGCCAACCATGGCAACTCTCAGAGCAGAGCTAGGGTCAAGTGTGGAAAATTGAAGCTCAGTTGGCCAGAGACACAGGCTGCCAGGGGAGCACAGTGGCAGTGACTGGTGTGTTGAGTGCCTGGGATGTCCAGGACCTGTCTGCTGCACTCCCGCGTGTCATCAGACGAAGCTCTCCCAACAGCCCAGGGAGGGAATGGCAACCAAGAAGCTCAAGCTTGGGTGGGAAAGCCACGCAATTCAAAGGCCCAGGGCTGTGGGGGGTGGCACCTAGGTCTGGCTTTCTGTTTATGGCAGGAGCCCTGTGCAGGTCTGGAGCCAGACCCGGCATGAGCTAGACCCTCAGCGTGCCCCTGCCCATGCCCCGGCCCACCCAGGAGGACACTGGAGCGCATGGCCACGTCTGGCAGCCCTGTCTGCTTCCTACCATGAGCACCCACCTGGTCCTGCAGAGGGAGGGTTCTGCTGACCCCGCAGCACTGGGCAGGCGTGCCCCGCCAGAGCTAACTGCCCAGGAGCAAAGGGCAAGGGGTGGGAGTGGTGCATAAGTACCCCAGCTTCCCTCCCCACACCCCCACCCCTTGCTGTGGGACGAGCGAGTTGTGTTCTCCACATTCTCTCCGAAGGTCCCCCGAAGAATGAGCCCGCGGTGGCCACGGTGGCAATTGCTCATTGACATACTCTTTATCAACCTGTGGTCCACATCAACTCACCCCCTGCCCCCCACTTCTTCACCTGCTTCCTGGAATCACGTCCCAAATAAGCCACTTGCATCCAGGGAACCCGAGCCAAGACAGCAGCGCCTCGGGTCTGAGTGTCTCCCAGAGTCCTGGCGCCACATGCCACCAAGCACATGAGCATGACTTTTTAATCACCTCCCGGATGACTGCTCCCTGTGCTGGGCTTGGGGCCTGGGGGCATGGCTAAGGGAGGGAGCAGATGGGGCCAATCCCCTAGGTCCAGCTGAAACCGTAGGCCTGCAAATTGTTTATATCTGGCCCCAAACGGGCTCAATGGACACTTTATTGCACTCCCTACCCAATGCCTAAGTTCTCTGTACAGCTCCCCTACTCCAGTCATTCCACCGTTTGCACATCCCTAGGGATGGGGAGCTCACTACCATTCAAGTAGTCCGACCCATCTGTAGATGGCCCTGAAATTGATTAGATACTTAACAAGTATCAAGTGTTAAATAAATGACTAAACAAGATAATTATTTTAGTATCAAATCTCCAAGCACCTCTTTGGGAAGCAACCAGCCAGAAACACAATAATGCCGGGAGCAAAGGCATGAAGGAGTGCTTTTGAAATCTAGTTCAGGGATAGCCAATGATGACCAGGGGCCCCAATCCGGCCCACTCTGTTTTTGTACATCCTGCAAACTAAGCATGGTTTTTACGTTTTTAAATGGTTGGGGGAAAAAATAGAAAGAAGCCTATTTCACGACATGTAAAATTATATGAAATTCAAAATGCAGTGTCCATAAATAGAGTTGGCTGGAGCAGAGCCATGCTCCCTGCTATCATTCACGGCTCGCCTGCGGCTGCCTCCCTACCCCAGCGGGCGCAAGGGTCTGTGACGGAGGCAGTCTGGCCCACAAAGTCTCAAATACCTACTACCTGTAACTTGATAGAAAATTGTGCTGCCTGTCATCTGGTTCGTACAAGCAATGTCACCCCATTTTACAGGTGAGGAAATCGAGGCTCCATGGGGGCAGGGAGCTCTGAGTTGACGTGTGACAGGACGTGAAGGGCTTGGTTCCCAGAATGGCAGCTTGACCTCGAAGCCCCGGGACCTCCCTCAGCCTGGCTCTCTGACCCCCCCAAGAGCCAGGTCCTCTCTCCTGTCTTCGTGGGCCCGGCCGCCTGGGACGGGCTGTCCTGCTGGGGGCTCCTGCCCTGTCCGGAGCTCCAGCTACGCCGGGGGCTGGAGCTGGGCGCAATCGGAGTCTCACCGATGCAGCCACGGTGCCTGTCAGAAGAGTCAATGCTGCCTCCCCGAGCAGCTGTGCAGCCTCAGAAAGTGGGTCAGGCCCCGGGAGGGGCAGTCCATTTTTAGCTTTTCATTAGGGCCTCATTCATTAATTCCTGCATTGAATATTTACTGAGCAGCTACTCTGTGCCAACCCCCGCCATGGGGACGGAGGGCACAGGTCGGTTACTGGGGAGAGGTGGGGTGTCCCATCCCTGCAGGCCCCGCGGTCTGGAGACGGGACAGTCCTGGACACCAGCATGAAGCCGAGGTGTGACCCAGGCCGAGAGCAGCCCCCAGCACTGCCTTTTAGGCAGAGGCAGAAGTATCCAGGTTACACAGAAAGGGGGCTGCCAGGTGGAGGTGGGAGGGGAGCCCATCGGGCAGAAGGAACAGCGTGTGACAGAGTGTGGCAGGGAAGGCTTCGGCCAGCAGATACGGGTGCGGAGCTTGTGGCTCTGGCCATGCAGGGGGGTGAGGCTGCAGGGGTGGATGGACCGGGGGTCTCAGGAGACAACAAAGCTTGCCCTGGGTGTCATGGGTGCAGGGCCCAGTCACAGCTTTGGGATAGAGTTGGGGGCTCAGTCAGGCCGGCAGATGGAAAGCTCATCTTGGAGCCACAATGTGGAAGGAGCACTGGAGCCAAGAGTGACCGGAGTCCTGGGTCAGGCAGCAGGGACAAGGTGGGGGAAAGGGAGAGGAAAACCAGAGTCAGAAAGGGTGGGTCTTGGGGGCCAGCTGTAAGTGCAAGGGGCCCGAGGTGCAGGGAGAGAAATTTGAAGCAGGCCTTGGAGGGCTTCCAAACCCCTGGAGTACCCTCCCCTCTGCTCCTGCCATGGGGCTGGGGCGATGGCATGGGTGGGGCTGGGCAGTGGTCCTGGGTCCTCCGAAGTATCCTGCCGGCCACCTGCCCCCAGCCTCCATCCCGGGCTCCCTGGGTGTGCACCTCCCTTCTTCCTGCCAGCCTTGGAGAGGCCCCCTCCTCCCTCACTTTTCTGACCCCCAGCACACATGCTTTCCCGACCCCACCCCTGGGGCATGGCAGGCGCCTGGCTGCCCGGTGTGACTCCAGAAAACGCACAGACATATCCCCCGTCAAGCAGGGATGGCCGGGTGCCCCATCCATGCCTTCCTCTCTGAAGGGTTGTTGGAGGAACCGGGGGTCAGGCCCAGCTTGGCAGGGGAATGCCTTTGGGTTGCTGGGAAAGCCGCTGTCACCCCTCTGCCTGGGAGCCGTGCTCACAGAGTTCCTTTGACCTTGCTGGGAAGTGTAGGTAGACTCACGCCTGCCCCTGCTCGCATGGCTTGGAGCATGACGCGTTGACACTTCCTTCCCCCTAAGCAGGGGGACGTCTTAGGTAACTTGTGTGTCCCCCAGGAGGCTGGACCAGGGTTCCCACCCTCAGCCCTGTCACTCAGCCCTCCTGTGCCCAGACAGTCAGGGCCACATGGACGGAGTGGCGGGCATCTCAGGGTAAGCAATGGGGCAGAAGACGGGCCTCTAGGGGCCCGGCCAGAGATGGCATATGTCCCATTGGTTTCCAGCCCCGGGGCAGAGGTGGGTGCATGGGTGGGGCAGGGGTGGGGGGAGAGAGAGGGTTGGGGGGGCGGGCAGTGGCTGGGGGGGCCCTGCTGAGCCCCCGGAAGCCCCTACTCATGCTCCTTGGTCCCATGTAGACCCACCGACGCCCTTGGCCGCCCACGGTCCTTCAGCAGCTGTGAGCCCCGGCTGCCGACACTGGCTGAGAGATGCTGACTCCAGGGGGGACCAGAGAAGGTGCTCAGCGCCCTGGAGTGCACGCCTCTGGAAGCCTCTGCCCTGATTTCCCGAGCATCAAGGCTGGTGGTTGTCTCAAAGAGAACGATCTGAAAGGGTCTCTTGGGGGAGCAACTCCATCTCCCCTGGGGTCTCGGCGCTCGGACTGAGCCCTTGCCGGTGCCCCGTCCTCCCCTGCCTTTATGCTGTGAGCCCGAGGTGAATGGAAGTCACCGTGTCAGCTGACCCCGTGGTTTACTGTCCAAACCAAGACACTTGTTACTAACGATGCGGGGGGGGGGGCAGGGGAAACTGAGGCAGACTGTGCCCCTCCCCCAACCTGTCCTCCTGTCTGGGAGGCCCCTTCCCAGGCTCAGCCCTGCCACCCCCACCCCCAGAGGCCTCCTGATGCCCCCTCCGTCCTAATCTGTGGATCCCAAGCACCACTGTTCATTTTCATTTTATTCACTCATTTGACAATGATTTTTGCACACCTACTGTGTGCCGGGCTTTGCTGCACGTGCCGGGGATGCTGCACTTTCAGCCATCACGGCGCTCACCTGTGAGGAGGGAAGGCAGACATAAATCAGCAAATCGATCATGTTGGGGGGTGACTCCTGCCGCCGCATTCGGACACGAGACCGTGGTCAGGGGAGGCGTGTCTGCGGCGGTAGCCTGGGAGCAGAGGCTTAGATGAAGACAAGGCACGGCGGGTAGAGGGGCGGGAGGCGGGACGGCTACGTGGCATTCAGTGGCAGGCGTGGAGCTGGGACATGACCCAAGGCTGGCCACATAGCCCCCAGCCCACTCAGGCCCTGGTTCTCAGACATGCAGAAGCCGGGCCATGGGGGGCAGGTTTGGGGCAGCACAGGGCCTCTGGCTAGTGTCCCTTCTATGGGGGTGGGGGAGGAGCGGGAAAGAGCAGGTCTGGGAGCGTCCACGTAGGTGACCATCAGGACGGGCAACAAGAGCACAATAAAACAGGACGTATATGTCTGCTCTTGCCCAGGAAGGGAAGACTGAGCCCAGGAGAACCTTCCCTGTCTGCTCTCTGCACTCCCCTTGCTGGGTCTGCTGTCTGGAAGCAAGCCACGGGCCATGAGTATCCGCTTCTGTGCACAGTGGGTCCCTCGATCCGCCCCCTTCACAGAACAGCCGGAGCCCATCAACAGCAACCTTCCCTTCTCAGGGCCAAGGATCCCTCAAGGGGGGCAGACAGCTCGCTTACGGGACAACTGTTTGCTCACCGGAAGCCACGTCCAGACCCTCCCCTCCCTGTGTCCACCCATTCCAAATCGTTCTCTTAAAACTTTTGTTGAGTTTCCCCGAGAAATCAAACAGAGTTACGGTAGGCAGCGAGTGCCCCAAGCTCGCTTCCGGGTGTGCTCGCAGAAGAATCGAAAGCGGGGACTCAAACAGACGTGGGCCCCCCGCCCCGTGTTGACAGCAGCATTCTTCCCGGGAGCCCGAAGCTGGAAGCAACCCCCGTGTCCATCCGCGGGGAATCTTCTCCATAAACAACACGGGACATATCCATACAACCGGGTACCATTCAGCCTAAAGGAGGAAGTTCTGTCACCTGCTCCAATGTGGGTGAACCCGGAGGCCATCACGCTGAGTGACATAAGCCAGACACCAAGGGACGGATGCTGTCAGATTCTCCTTGCCCGACGTCCCTAGAGGAGCTAAAGCCATGGAGACGGAAAGTGAGTGCAGGGCGCCAGGGGCGGGGGGGCGGCCGTGGGAGTGGGAGTTTAACGGGGACAGGCTTTCAGTTCTGCAGGATGAAAGGCGTTCTGGGGACAGATGGTGGCAGCGGCTGAGCAACAGTGGGGACGTGCTCAGGGCCACTTGGCTGTACACCTGAAAACGGTGGAGATGGTAAATTTTAGGTTACGTAAGTCTTGCCTAAGTCTAAGAGAAAAATAGGAAAACCAAAACAAAACCGCCTTTGCCAATCCCAGAATCAAAGGTCTGCCTAAAACCACTGGAGCCCAGACCCCCGAGCCCTGTAGGGCTGAACCCCTGCCTCAGCTCCCCTTTCTGAGCCTCCGTAGACCGCGTGCACACGGCAGGTAGCAGGTCACAGCCAGCCTGTACGAGCAGGTAGTCAACTCAGCTTCGCGGCAGCAACCCGTGACTCGGGGGGGCTTTTGGAGACTCGGCCGTGGCAGCAGCGAGCCACAGATCGGCTTACACTGGGCAGAAGCGGCTGTCTTTGGCCTTGGGGATCTGTGGGAAAGCGTCTCTCTGAGTCAAGATTGGCCCAGGATGTTGCCCGCCCACCATAGAAAGGCAGGTGCTGCGTGCTGGGGACCTCGCCAGACCCAGGCTGTGCAACCCTCAGGTTGGATCGCAGAAGAAAGGCAGGCAGGCCTCACTGTCCACTCCAGACAACACCTCTGGGTGCAGCTGCTGTTCCTGATGCTTCTAGAAGCTTCCACACGCCCCCAGGCACACTCTGGCAGAGCCATACATTGTTTGCATTGACTGTGACTGGTTGGGTGACTGTAGGAAAGCATTTAACTTTCCCCCTAAAGGGATTTGATTTTGCACACAGCCCCTGGCCCTCGCGATGCCTTTGTTTCCCTGGGGCTTTGGGCCACACCAGAGAGTCTAAGCAGTGTGACTTGGGGTGGAGACTGTGAGTCCCAGGGTGTCAGCTCGCTCTCCAGAGGCGCCAGGGACTGAGGTCAGCCAGGTGAGCGCCGAGGCCGGTGTGAGCTTCCCGGGCTGACGGTCCTCCGCAGAGTCGGCGTCCTCGATGTCGGGGACGCAGTGCTGTCCGCGAAGATGCTGCAGGAGAAGGGCGGGTTCTGCATCTGGAACCGTCCTGACTTGCCCGAGCCCTGGGGTTAGTCTGAGTCCTTTGGTCAACCGTGGCTGAGTCAGCAGCTCCCGTGACTTTGTGAGTCCTTCCAGAGAGTTCTCAAAGCCAAGGGTGGTCTGAGAAGCCTCATACTTGCAGCTGGTGTCGGAGTGGGAGTGGCCTGGGGCTGACCCCCTCATCTCACAGTGACTCCCCTTGCTGGTGGATATCCATGCAGAAGCGACTGCGAAATCTGGGGGCAGGATTTTGAGAGGAGCAGGTGGTGGTGAGTGGGGGGGTGCCCTCCCGTCCCGTAAGTTATGCTTGTGCACTTAGAGAGAAAAGAGAGAGAGAGGAGTCCTGCTCGGCTTAGTCCAGAACCCCTGGACAACAGAGTCTGGGCATGTGGCCACAGGCTGACCTGTGTCGGGGTGCCATCCTGGGGTACAGAGGAGGGGAGGGGCGTGTGTGGGGGTGTACCGCAGTGCTGGTATTTGGGAAGAAGCATAGCTTGTGTTCTGTCTCCTGGGGTGACTTCAAAGAGGCCACCTGAAAACCCTTGTCTCAAACATGTCTGGGGCACTCGTAGGTTCCCAAGAAGAGTGGAGGCTGCGTGCCCCAGCGGTGTGTGGGTGTGTGGGAGGGAAACAGGAGGGCAGGGCAGCTGTAGCTTTGCAGGGAGACCTGACCTGGGGTGGGGGTGGGGGGCTGGTGTGAGGGCCCAAGCTCCTGGGAGCGCCTGGGACTGAGCAGTTTGGGGTGTGGGCTGGGTTCTTCGGCCGTTAGACTTGTAAATGAATGAACACCCCTTTATTAATCAGAGGGGAGCCTGGAAGACTTTGGTCCCTGTGGTGGAACCAGAATTAGTCACATTTGAGCTAAAAACAAAGGCCCCTTAGGGATGGTGGGCTTTTAGTGAAGTCTGATGTGTATGGGAATCTTCCTAAAATAACACCCTTCAGAAGAAAAACAAGAGCTCAGTTGTGCAGATGGGTGGAGTTTAATATGTGCCCACTTGCTCGGCACGTGCCCTGACTCAGAGGCCAGGCTCCAAAGGGGGCAGCAGCAATGAGGGCTTCTTTCAGAAACGGGAGCCCCCCCTCCCGGGAGCCCCCCTCCCCACCTGCCCCCTGCCCGCTCTCTGAAGGATCCGCACACGAGGAAACAGGCTTCGGGCCATGAATGGGGCGCTGAGCGGCTGTGTGGATCCTGCCCATAATCCCTTTTAATGGACTGTTCCTTTTTAGTGACTTTCTGGTTTCAGTCAGTGCGGCTGCTCTTCTGAAACAGGAGGCTGCCCTCCCCCCCACCATGTACCCTGGGGTCTGGCAGGGGGAGGGAGGTACCGCCCTGGGAGGGCTCGGTTCCTCCAGAGCCTGGCTGCCTGCTCTGAGCTTTCCCCGCTGTGGCTGGAGGGGTCTCTCTCTGCCCCAGGACCTCGGGAAGCCCCCGCTCCTCCTCTTCCTGCAAGGAGAAGGCCTTACGGATGTTTGGCTTATGACTTTCGTGGAAAGAACCCCGAGTCCAGAAAGGACACTTCCAAGGGTAATTGGACTCTAGGTGCCAGTGAAGCTTGCCGAACCTCTGCCACCCTGTGTCCCCCTGGATCCCTTGAAGCACCCGGACCACAGACCACGCAGGGTCGGTTTGGCGGGACCTAGCACTCACCTGCGGCTGCAAATGCCACCTTGTATGTCACTGTCCCCAGAAGCCCTGTGGTGACCACTGCTGCGCCCCGGCCAGGATCACTGCCAAGCAGGCCACGGCCTCCAAGCCTTCCGGTGGCCAAGCTCAGAAACTGAAAGTTTTGGCAGCGGCGTCCGGCCCGCACTGAGGACGGGCTGTTGTGGTCTTTATCTCTCACTTGGGATGAGTGTGCACACATTTCACCGTGGGGTATTGGCGCTCGGTTCCGAGGTGTTACCCCGGCCCCACTGGGGTGTTAGGTAACAGTTGTTATAGATACCTCGTGAACTTTCTGAAATCTAAGAAATTCTAAATTCAAAAAGACGCCTGGCCCTGAGGGTTTGGGTAAGATACGAGACGTGGGATCTGTAGTAATTTTGTTCCGGGGCGAGTGGGGGATGCGGTGGGGGGTGGGAGGGTGGTTTGAGACGTCGGAGTCAGCGAGCAAAGCTGGGATTGACTCCCAGCCTGGTCAGACACAAAGCCTGGGCACTTTGCCAGCTCATCATGTATATGAAGCCTAGTCTGTGCTCAGTTTGCTTCAAGGTAGGGGTCTCTCCAGCTTTCTCTGGACCTGGCGGCCTTCGAGAAGTCATAGGGCTGTGTTCAGCACATTCCGTTTTCCAAAACTGGTAAGTGGCCACTGGCACCATGATCGTGGTCACAGATGATCTCATCTGAGCCTCATGGCCCCTGGGGTGTCATCCTTATCTTACAGCCAGATGCAGGACTCCTGTCACAGTGCTCACAGGGAGCCCAGCCGGGATGAGAAGCTGGGGTTGTGGGTTTCTGCAAGGTTTGCGGCAGCGCCCTGCCCCTAGAGAGTCCTCGGTCTAGTTCAGGCTGGAGCTGCGGTGGGCAGAGGGGGAAATCCGGCATCAGGCAGGGCATCTCCAGGGTCCAACGGAGGGCCCCAAGAGCTCGAGTGTGTGAGTCCTGGCTGGATGCTGGGGGTGCCTGTGACCTCACACTGCCTTCCCCATGTGGCCCTGAGCCTGCGGGGGGCCTGCCTGGGAGTGGGTGGAGAGGAAGCAGCCCCTGCTGTGTGCCGTCCCCTGTAATTTAGGGGAAACCAGGACGGGCTTCCTGCAAGCACTCCTTTTCATCTCTTGCGTTCATGTGGAACCTGGAAATTAATTATCTCAGACACGAGTTCCATAGCCCAAGTGCATGAAAAGATTCTTCGTTAGTAAAACTTTGCCGTTTGGCTGGTGGGCGGTTGGCGGCTGGATGTCAAATCGTGGGTCTGTGCAGGGCCGGCAGCCAGGTGGACAGACCTGACTATAGCAGGTTCTGCCTGCCCATGCCCCCAGCTCACGCCCACCTCCCAGCAACATGGGGTGTTTTCAAAGCCCGTCCCCACAACCGGGATGTCCCTGAGGATGGACCTGATGGAGACTTGGGAGCCTCACAGAAGGCTTCCAGGGGCCTCTGGCCGGGCAGTTAGAAACCCTACAATGAAGACCTTATTTGGACTGGGGTCAGGGAAGGCCTATAACAAAGTCACCTAGGTGGTGACACTTAAACCCAAATTGGGAGTCAGAATTAGCCAGGTAAGGGGCAGAGGGAACAGCATTCCAGGCAGGGGAACAGCCCTTGCAAATATCCTGAGTCAGAAAGGCGCTCGGTGGGCAGCCCCGGTCGCCAAACACAGGAAATGTGTGGGGCTGGGCAGAGACGGGGAGGCCGCAGGCACGGTTCAGGGGGGACCTCCTCGGCCTGCTGGGGCGCTGGGTCTTCACTTGAAGAAACCTGCATTCTGAAAGCATTGGGTAAGGGAATGAAGGCCCCGGCATCTTCCAAAAAGACCCCCTCCTCCACCACCTTCCTGACGAGGGAGGAATTAGCTTATCCCTCCCTCCCAGCCTCTTCCCCACAGCGGCACATCTGGCTCCTTCACCATCGTCATTGTGGGTAATTGTTAGGTGGGCTGGGCGTGCGATTTCCCTTCTGCTGAGGCTGCGAGCGAGCGGGGATAATCACGGCTTTTCACCATCCTCTCCCACCCCCCTCCGCCCCACCTCCTCTCTTACCATTTATTTGGGAGGGCCCAGAGGAGACTGTGCAAGCAGCTCGGGGCCTAAGGTCCAGAGGGGTTCCGGCAGGCACCGGCCAGGGGTCCGACGTCAGACCGGTACTCCGAATACGAGAGATGCTGGTGGTGGTGGTGAGGGGATGAACGACCTCTACTTACGGAGGCTTTGCCATGCTCAGGCACAGTCCTGCAGCCTCTCCTTCATCCTTAGCAGAGGGAGACGATCACGACCTCAGTGTACAGAGAAGGGAACAGGCGCGGGAGTTTGGAGCGACGTGCCGGAGGCCCCAGCGCCTGGCAGTGTGCTCACGCCCTCAGCCACGGCCCCATCCTGCTGGTGCGGGTTAGCGCTGACCCCAACCCACCCTCCCCGACAAGGGGCTCTTAGGCCCCCGCAGGTTTGGGCTGAGGCTCCTTGTGAGGGTCCCCCCACCAGGAGGGCCACGTGCCCCACCCATGGCTATAGCTGACTGGTCCAGGGCAGACACTGGCCTGGGGGGCAGCCAGTGTGAGTGGCAGGGCATGCCCTGAAAAGCTGAGTGGGGACCAATCAGAGTCCCTCTCTCTGGCCTGGCCAGGGAGAAGCATGGAGAGAGGGAGTCTGCCCGGGTCGACGGGGCCACGTCCAGAGGGCCAATGCTCAGCGAGATTCTGGAGGAAGCCCAGGGCATCAAGCCCATGGCACAAAGGGGGAGAGGCCAGACCCCAGGGCTGGCCCACAAAGGTGGGACCCCCGGTGGGAACCCAGAACGACTCTCTCCTGCTCCGTCCCCACCTGGCTGCCCAGCTGTCCCAGGTCCTATGTGGGGCAGAGACCCCTCTCACTTTACCCATCAGTCCTTAGAGAAGGCAGGTCCATCGAGGTGTGAGAGGAAGTCCCAGCAGAGCTCTTTAGAGACACCTGTCCCTGCCTTGCCCTTCCTCCTTCCTCCTCCTCTTCCTGCTGCTGGAATCAGGAGGGGACCTGAGGGACAGATGTCATACCCTGACCTCAAGCACGGAGCCTGGGGTCCCCAGACATCCTGCAGTCATGCCTCCAGCTGGCAGGCTCCTCCCTGTGCCCAGGTCACCATCAGCTCCAAGGTGGCCGCTGAGCGCAGCTCCTCGCGGAAGCCGTGTCCGCTGTCCTCACCGTGCTCTCCCACCCACCCCTACTCATAGCGGCCACAGGGGTGCGGAGGGGCTTGTTGTCCCTTTGCGAGGCCCACATGTATTCCTGGGAATGGGGATGGAGGCCCCACCAGGGAGGGGTGAGGGATGTGGGTGAAGCCCCTGGCACAGAGCAGGCACGGAGGGCTAGGGAACAACGGGTTCCCGAGAACGCAGGCTCTCCTTCCTCTGAGACCGGGGTGTGCGTGTGTGTGTGTGTGTGTGTGTGTGTGTGTGTCCAGTGACCTCCCTGCCTCCTCCCAGCTCAAGCTGCCCCCGCTGGACACGGGGGTTCATGTGCGGGGGATCCTTGAACATTTTCGACTTTGCCTTCATGCTGATCAAGAAAACCTGGACTAGGAAGGCTGACATGTATCGGGCAGAGTAAATGATCACGCACCTTCCGGAGCGGGTGAGGACGGGCTGGGGGACGGATCGTCTCTGCTGGGGTCTTCCAGCTGCAGAAGCTCGTCTGTATTGACAGCAGGTTGGCGGGAGGGCCGCGTGGCACTGAGGCCAGCGCCCGGGTGGGGAAAGGTTCAATTGCAGGCCGGGTTTGTATCGCCCTTGGCCAGAGGCCTTCTGGAGAACGCGGGAGCACAGAGCCCTTCTGGGAGGGCCAGGGTTCAGGCCAGTTTCTTTCTTTTTTTTTTTTTTTTTTTAAGATTTTATTTATTCGACAGAGATAGAGACAGCCAGTGAGAGAGGAAACACAAGCAGGGGGAGTGGGAGAGGAAGAAGCAGGCTCATAGCGGAGGAGCCTGATGTGGGGCTCGATCCCAGAACTCCGGGATCACGCCCTGAGCCGAAGGCAGACGCTTAACCGCTGTGCCACCCAGGCGCCCCCAGGCCAGTTTCTTTCAAGAGCGACTTGAAAGGAGCCCTCGGGGGCTGCATCTCGGGCCCGGGGAGTGAGGGGGCGGCCCCAGGGACACTGGGCCTGGCTCTTGCCCACGGGTCCCTCCGGCAGCCCCTGCCTCCCCTGGGTCCGGCCCGACCCAGCTCTCGCTGAGGCTGCGTCTGTGACTTACCTCTTTCCCTGACCGCCCCCCCCCCATCAGGTGTGAACAGACAACACTGGGGGCCTCGCGGCACCTCCACCCCGAGCCCCTGGTGATGTGTAAGCTCCCAGGAAAGGGGAGACGCTTCAGTTATAGAAATCCAAAGGCGCCTGAGATTTCTTTCCTGGGCCCCCGAGCCGCTGTCCGCCCCAGCACTGCTTTGCTGCGTGTTAGGCCTGTGTTTCCGGTTTGGACTCCCCCCACCAGACTGTGAGCCCCCACAGTCTGATTCAGCTCTGCGTCCCCCTGCCTCCTTACCAGATGCTCCTGACCAAAAACTGCTTGTGGACAAACCCACAGGAGCAGCCACGCTCAGCCGCCCGTGCTCCCCAGGAAAGCCCCTGGGACGCTGCGCCGGATGCTCGGCCTCTTCGCATCGGACCACTTCCAAAGCCACCTCGGGTCGGCTCGTCCTCAAGACAGACGTCCGTCCAGTTGTGGAGATGGCTCCTCCCAGGTCTCCAACCACCTCGCACGGCTCTGCGGAGGCCACGTGGGACTGGCCCCAGGTGTGTGACGCCCCACACCCAGGGGTCCCAGAGACACGGTCACGATGAACCATAGGAGCTCCAGCGCTGGGATGGTGGTGGCAGGGACAGCCAGGTCACCAGCCGGTTACGACAGCTGACAGCGGCGAGGTGCCTGCTAAGGCCCTGGCATGTGGCCCTGGAGGATTAGCATTATTAGTATTTCTGTTTTTCTCATATAGTAACTGAGGCACAGAGGGGTCGATAACCTGCCTCAAGTCACACAGCAGTGAGTGCGTGTTGGAGAAAAGAGTTGAATCCAGGAAGTGTGGCTTCTGAACCCATACTTCTGACTGACGTATGGGTTCCTCATCTGTACCCACCTTGGCTGATTCTGAATTTCTTTTTCTTGGGCCCTGAATGCTTGGCCCTTGTTTTAGTTCGCTTGGGCTGCTGTGACAGTCAGTGGAGACTGGGCAGCTCGGACGGCTCTGCCGGCAGGCTTGCAGCCCCATTACTCTGGGCAGCCCGGCACCGTGGCTTTGGTCCGAGGCCGCCTGGCCCATCGAGACCCAGGTAGGAGACCTGACCGTCTCCGGATCGCCTTCGGGCCATTCTCCTCTCCTCTCTCTGCCCCCGGGCCTCCTGAGAAGTAATCAATGTCCATCAGCGTGCACATGTAGGCGCCCAGCACAATGGGTTCATTGGTGCACGTCGTGAAATGATGACCACATAGGTTCAGCCGACCTCCAGCACCCAGAGAGATGCAGTAAGAAAATAAGAGTTTCTCCTTGAAAGGAGGGCTCTTAGGACCTACTCTCTTAGCAACTTTCTTTCTTTCTTTCTTTCTTTCTTTCTTTCTTTCTTTCTTTCTTTCTTTCTTTCTTTCTTTCCCATTTATTTATTTGAGAGAGAGAGTGCGGGGGCAGGAGCAGAGGGAGGGGCAAGCAGGCTCCACACCCCGTGGGGCTCCATCTCAGGACCCTGAGATCACGACCTGAGACGAAATCTAAGTCAGAGGCTTAACTGACGGAGCCACCAGGTGCCCGTTAGCAACGGTCTTCTATGTCACACAGCAGCGTTAGCGATTGTCACCATGCTGTGGGTTGTATCCCTAGTACTCATGGATCTCATAACCTTTGCGCCCCTCCCCCTAATTCTCTACTCCTCTTGTCCTGAAGAATAGCACAGGTTTGCAGCCCAGTAGCTGTCCCGTCCTGTCCCATGGGGCCGGAGGAGCCCAGGGCGATTCTGCCCTCTGTCCCGCCTCCTTCCCTCCACGTTCCTGCCAGTGCACGGAGTCACGCTTGTGCTCTCCTCCTGCCGGAGGCCGGCCACGGCCTCAGTGTCCCCTCCCACATATGCTGTCTCATCTTGTGCCGTATGGAATAGCTGAGACTTTTCTCAATCTTCAGGCTCTGGTCCCTCTGCCGAACGATTCCGTCTTCAATCCATCACTTTCATCCTGAATTGTCTGTCAACAGTTGGGAAGAACCAAGCTGCTTCTTCGACACTCTGCTTAGAGACCACCTCTGCTAGACACCCTGTTTCACCTCCCACAAGTTCCCCCTTCCACAGAAACCCTGCGACATGAACACGGTTCCAGTTTGAAATGGGATCCCCTTTCCTCTGCGGACTGCTCACTGGCTTCTCGTTTCCATGCGAGACCTCATCAGACTGTCCCTTAACATCCGTGTCCCCCCCGACACTCTGTTCGCTCCCACTTGCGTCGTCTCTCAGAAATGGAGGCTGTCTCTCTGGCTCCCGCTTTCCTTCCTGAGCCGTCCCCAGAAGCACCTTGAACAGGCTGCTCCCGGTATTAGATTTTCCAGCATGCATCTCAAGCCTCTTCCAGCCTCTGCTTATTATTACCTGGCTCCAAAGCCACGTCCACGTTTTAGGTGTTTATTACACCAGTGCCCAAGCCTCAGCACCCATTTCTGTCTTTGTCGGCTCAGGCCGCTGTGACAAATCCCGGAGTCTGGGTGGCCCTAGCAATAAACGTCTATTTCCCACAGTTACGGAGGCTGCGAGGCCAAGATTGAGGCGCTGGCTGACTGGGTTCCTGGTGACTCTCTTGCACACGGCTGCCTTCTCTCTGGACCTCATGGGGTTGGGGGTGGGAGAGAAGGCTCTCTGGTTTCTTCTTACGAAGGCACCGATCCCATCCCAGGCCCCTACCCGCATGACCTCACCCACACCTGATCACTTCCCACAGACCCTCACCTCCAAATACCACCACCTTAGGGATTAAGGCTTCGACAGAGGAATTTCTAGAGGACACGAACACTTCCTCGTAACAGGGGCCCTGTTTTCCTTGGAATCTGGCTGCGGTTGCTCTCTGGGTCATGGCTTCTTCAGCAGTCACTCGTCACGTTGTACCGATGAGCAGAGGAGGTTCAGAGAGGCTGAAAAACCTGCCCAGGGTCACACAGCAGGCGTGCAGACAGACACCTGCAGAGCCCCAGGTGGTGTTCTCCGCGGCTGGGCTCCTGATCTGGGGAGGAGTCGTGGAGAAGAGGTGGCCTGGCCGGCGGCTGGTATCTGCGGCCCTGGGGGAGGCACACAGGGGATGCCCACAGCCTCCTACCTGGGAGAAGGAGGAGGGTAAAGTCATCACCAAGCAGCTAAGGGAGTGACAGTCAGCCAGAGGAGGGTGTGGCCTGCAGACAGAGGCTGGCCTCCAGCCACGCGATTGAGAAAAGTCCCTGGACCGTTCTCCCTATTCTGTCTCCCATCAATCCCACTGACGGAAGGGGCCCCTCCAGTTTGGATCCCAGTCATCCCTGCTGCCCTCCACCCTCTGGCACCTTCACTCCATTCTGCCCCCCCCCAAGGAAACTCCTCCCCACAGAATTCGAACTCAGAATCCAGTGATGAGTACACGGGTCTATTTCATTCCTAACCATGCCATCGTTAGTATATATGCTTTTGTTGCCTTTTCTGAGTGTCCTTTTGATGCCAGGGTCTTTTCTTGCATTATAGAACTGAACCCTCCAGACGACCCTGGCGGACATCACGATCCCAGTTTCACAGATGAGGAAACGGAGCCAGAGAGGGTAACCGGCTTACGCAAGGCTTCACAGCTAGGAAGCAGCGGAGCCTAGATCCGAAACCAGAACTGGCTTACTCCAGCGGCTGGGTCCTCGCCCCTGCGTCAGTTTGCCTCCCATCCTACAGGCTGAGCAGGGCGCAGACAGTTTATTTCTAAGACAGCGAGAGCATCAGATATGTGGAGCGTGGAAAAGCTGGGCAGGGTGAGTGGTATCGCTGAGCTGGTTTCACCTGCGGAGCGCGCTCTGATCCTGCCCGCCTTCCCACGACTGTTCCTCATTAGCCGGTCCCGCAGCTGGACGCAGCTGGACGCGGCCGAGTCAGAGCGCTGTTGCAAGAGCCCCCGGGCAGGCCCGCTCTTGCCCAGGGCTGGCGTCCCAGCAGCCCCGTGGCTGCTCTGAACCTGGCGAAGGCGGAGAGGTGAGGATCACAACAGCAGAACGGGCCTTGTGAGCCCTCTGCGGGGCTGCGGCAGCCGCCCTGGAGCCGGGGGTGAACTCCTGATATGCTTTGTCCCGATTCCCGCCTGCAGAGAGCCGGCTCCATCCGTCAGAGCGGCAAGCAGCAGCCCAGGGCAAAGCAGGGGTCGCCTCTGAAGGCAGCTGCGGGCTGGTGGCCTTTGTTTCCCTGAAGTCCGCCTGGAGCAGCAGGGGCGGGGGGGGGGGGGGGCAAGGAACATTGGGGGAGGGGACTTATATTGAGAAAACTCAAATGCAACCTTTTTCCTGTGAATTAAGAAATCCCCATTCTTCTGTTTCTGCAGCCAAGCCCTCTGGTCCAGTGCATTGAACCCCAACATTTGGCAGGAAAGTGGTTTCTAAACTTGGGGTACATCCTTGCCTCCTTCATGACGGAGGGTTACAAGGGGCAGAGAGACACCCCCCAAACCCGGCACTTTCCGGTTTATAAAATGCCGCACATACATCTTGATACGTCAGAGAGGGCCGCTCTCCTGGTTTCCATCTGTCTCTTTGGACTCCTGTCTTGAATTTCGGGTTTGAGTGCTTTATCAAGGGCGAAGTTTGGGTCAACAGATGCCCTTGGGAAGAAGCAGAAAAGGGCAAAGCTGGCTGGTGTTCTCGACCTCTCAACACCTGTCACTGCGGAGACAGATCTCGGATCTCTGCAGGGGTTGAAGGGGACAGGGGACTGTCCCCTCCCTGGCCCCAAAGCATTTTGCTACAAGGCAGTTGGGGTGGACAGGGTGACCTGTTAGAGACACGCTTTCGTGTCATGTGGGGGAAAGGTGCCAGCGAATGCTCACCGCCTCCCCTCCCGGACACACGGCTTCCCCTGATCCGGGTTAGCGGCCTTTTCGTGGAGCAGGAGGGCCCTGAGTCACTGCCCACCCCCCCAGTCTCACAAAGCTTTGGCCCGGGCTGCTGCCCAGAGCCCTTCTCCACTGTCCGCTTTTGTTGGGAGGGCGCCGGGAAGCGTGAGCAGGTGATCTGGGGAAGAGGCAGGAGGCCCAAGAGAGTCACGGGCTCTGTTCCACTGACGTCTGAGCGCTGGAGGCTATACTTTGCAGATCACGATTATGAAAAGGCCGCAATTGGCCTCTTGGCTTCTGAAGGTGCAGATGACTCATTTGGGGTTGGGTGGCATTCTCTGGTTAAATTGTCCCCTTGTCACCTCTGTCCCCACCCCCTTGCACCCGGAGATCCCCACCCTCACTGCATTTCTCCAGCCTAGGCTTTGTCCTCACCACATGCCCTGGAACCAGAATGAGAGGAGCCCAGCATTCCACTGAGGCTGGGAGAGGGGAGGGGACCTGCCCAATGTGGGACCCGAGGGGCCGGGCACCAGCTTCCAGGGCTACCATGTGTGCGTTCGTCATGCTCAGGAGACGGGGCTCTTGAGGATGGCCTGCTGCCTTTGGAAGGGGCTGTGGGTAGGGGTGAGGGGCCAGTGGACTCCCCTCTGGGGTAGTTGCTGGAGGGCTTGTAGTGCCCTGGGGCTGCAGAGAAGGGACATGGGCTCTCCTGAGGGCACCCCTCCCCCCACATACAGGGGTGAGTGAGTGATTCTAATAATAACAGCTGATTGCTGGGCCCCCCAGGAACCCCGGGGTCGCTCTTGACCTCCTCAGCCTTTCCATCATGGCCCACCTCCTGGCGGAGAGCTGCTCTCGATGGCCAGCGCGGCCCCTGAGCACTTCATGTGTGGCCAGTGTGACAGAGGAACTGAATTCTTTTTCATTTAATTTCAATCAACTTATATTTATTTATTATTTTAATTTTTATTTAAAAAATTATTTTTGGAGAGAGAGAGCTCACACATATGTGAGCTGGGTGTTGAGGGGTAGGGGCAGAGGCAGAGGGAGAGAGAGGATCTCAAGCAGACTCCCTGCTCTGCTCTGAGCCCGATGCGGGGCTTGAACTCACGACCCTGAGATCACAACCAGAGCGGAAATCAAGAGTTGGACGCTTAACTGACTGAGCCACCCGGGCCTCCCATCTGAAAGTTAAATAGGCTTGCAGGCCAGTGGCTGATTCTAGGCTATATCCAGAATCTGACTGTATCTCCGCACCTCCGAGACGCCTACCCTGCCCAGCCACCATCGCCTCCTCCTTGGACTAGTGCAGTAGCTTCCTTCCAGTCTCCTGGCTCCTGCCTTGTCCCTGCAATCTGCTCTCCAATACATCCTCTCAAAACCCTGTGGTGGGGCCACCTGCCGGGGCTGTTACACATCTTGCAGGCCACCTGTTACCCTGCTCTGCTGTTCCTGGACCAGACCGGCGCACTCTACTCCTTCCTCTGCTTTACTCCACTGCACTCACCTCCTTGTGCTTCCTGTACTGCAGTTGTGCTCCTGCCTCAGGACCTTTGCACTGACTGTTCCCTTTGCCTCAAGGCTTTTTCCTTAGGTGGCCACCTGGCTTGCTGCCTCTCTTCCTTCAGGCCTGCCCTCCAACTCCACTTTCTCAGGGAGGCCTTTCTTAATGACGTGTAAGGAATATAGATCAGCAGTACCTCCCCCCAACCCCATCTCCTTTTAGCAGATGTATTTCTCTGTAAAACATTTACTACCACCTGGCATTGTAATGGTTTTGATTTGTTTACTTTCTACCTCCCTGGACTAGAATGTAAATTCTGTGAGGGCAGGTTTTTTTTTCCTTTCCTGTTTTGTTCACAGATATTATCCCACGCTTCTGGGACAGTGATGGGCACATAGTAGGTGCTCAATAAATGCCAACTGCCTGGAGGAAACATCTCAGTCAATTCTTGCTGTTACCAAGGGGAAGGTATCCTTTACCCTCAGGTTACAGGTGAGAAAGCAGAGTCTGGGGGCTAGCTTTAAATGCAGTTGTACCCAGCTGGGAAACCCACACACACGTCCATGAGACGGATGAGTCTTTCCACCGTGGAGCCTTGGTGTCCTTGTGTTTGACACCACAGTGGCTCCATGGGCTCTGGGCCCCAAATGGACTCACTACAGCCCCATATTATGGGGATGTCTTGCCAGACAGTATGGGACAGGTATGTCCCCTGCTTGGAAAACTCCCGCTGGGCAGACAAGAGGAGGCGGTGTGGGGTATGGCCAGTGGCAGGAGTCAGGTCTGGCCCCAGGAGCTAGGAGCTTCTACGGGGTTTTCGCAAAGCACCTTAAGCTTCCCCATCCCCAACTTCCACATGCCAGGTGTTGCCTAGTTCTTGTGCTGCCGTGGCATGTGGACAGTGGCACTGGTGAACCGACACTGGGCAGATTCCCCAGTGATGTCACCTAGGATGTGTTGGGAGCTGGGACCTCAGGAGTGGCTGGACAGGGGGCGGCCAGGAGGAGCAGTGAGCCGAAGCCTGGAGGGCCAGGCCTTGAAAGCCACTCTCTGAGTCCTCGAACGTATGTGAGAGGTACAAGGAGAATGGAAGAGGGAGAGGCAGACATCAATTATGCACTTGCTGTGAGCGATGCTGGATACCTGGGGCCTTCCATAGGCTCCCTCACGTAGTACTCACGACTTCCCTGCAAGTCAATATTATCATTGTCATTCATTCATTCACTCATTCATTCATTCATTCACTATGTGCCAGGCCTGCTGAACCAGTCTTCATATCTGAGGGTGAGAGGACAGGCCAGGAACTGTAGGGACATATGGCCACAGAGTGCCATGGTCCAGGAGGCCAGTGGAGGAAGAAGGACACTGAGGCTCAGAGAGGCAGGGCCAGGCCCCAAGCCCAGGCTCGCAGAGCTCACTGCCTGGGTTTCCCACACCTTGGGCTGGGCAGGTGTGGCTCAGTGGTGATGCCCTGAGCACCCAAGCCTGATTTCCCCTGGACACCAATAGCCGAGGCTGCAACTCTTTCCTCTCCATCTCTTCAGAGCAGAAAGATGGACCCGTTGTTTCCCTTTCTGGGTTCCACTGAAGTTCATAAGGTGATGGTGTTTATCTGCCCCAGGAGCCCACCACCTGACTCCAGAGAATTGCCAGGACTCCTGGGCATAGGGAGGCCTGTGGGTCGAGGGTAAGTCTAGGGGTCGAGGGGACAGCAAGTATGCAGTCCACTGTGTTTGGGGACCTTGTGCCTGACTCTGAGCTCTGCTGTGCTCACACATCTGCCTTCCCAGCTGGGCCCCACCCAGCACCACTCAGGCCCGCCTCCTTGGGCAGGACACACCTATTCTCATCTGCTTCTTTGCACCTGACCCATGTCCTGGGTACATACCCTCTCTGCCCGTGGGGCCTCTGCCTTGGTCACTGTCTGTATGCTTGATGCTGGTCCTGCCCTGCTCTGACTAGACTGGCAGAGGCCCCCTCCAGGCATTTGTCCCCCATCACTGACTTCTGAGAATCAGCACAGCCTAGCGTGTGGAGTCAGGAAGAACTGGATTACTCAGTCTACTGATTCAAAGGCAAATCTCTTCCTGAAGCAGCCTCACAGACACACCCAGACATAATGTCTTACCACCTCTCTGGGCGTCCCTTAGCCCAGCCAAGTTGACATGAAATTAACCACCACAGCCTCATTTTCATCCAAAGTCTGTCGTTGACATGGTGTGTAGTCTATAGGTTTGGACAAATGTGTAATGAGATGGATCCATCATTAGGGTATCATACAGAGTACTTTCACTGCCCTACAAACCCGCTGTGCTCTGCCAATTCATCCCTCCCTCCCCCCACCCCTGGCAACCACTGATCTTTCCCTGCCTCTATAGTTTTGCCTTTTGCAGAATATCATATCGTTGGAATCATACAGTTCCCCTCTATTCCTCGTTTACTGAGACTTTATCATGAATAGGTTTGGGATTTTGTCAAATGCTTTTTCCGCATGTATTAACATGGTCATGTGATTTTCCTCCTTTAGCCTGTTAATGTGTTGAATGCCATTAATTGATTTTTGATTGTTGAACCAGCCTTGCATATCTGTGATAAATCCCACTTGGCCAGGGTCTATGATATTTTTTATACATTGTTGAATTTGATTTGCTAATATTTTGTTGAGGATTTTTGCATCTACGTTCATGAGAAGTATCGGTCTGTAGTTCTAGGTTCTTGTAACGTCTTTGTCTGGCATTGGTATTCAGCTAATGATGGCCTCATAGAATGAGTTAGGTAGTACTCCCTCTGCTTCTATGCTCTAAAAGGGATTGTAGAGGATTGGCATAATTCTTCCTTAAATGTTTGGTAGGATTCACCAGTGAACCCATTTGGGCCCCATGCTTTCTGCTTTGGAAGGTTATTAATGATTCAATTTCTTTAATAGATAAAGGCCTTTTAATATTGTCTAGGTCTTCTTGTGTGGATTCTGGCAGATTGCGTCTTTCAAGGAATTGGACCATCTCATCTAGATTATTAAATGTGTGGGCATAGAGTTGTTCATAGTATTCCTTGATTATCCTTTCAATGTCCATGGGATCTGTAGCGATGTCCCCTCTTTAATTTCTGATGTTGGTAATGGAATTCTCTCTCTTTTTTTCTTAGTTAGCCTGGCTAGAGGTTTATTGATTTTATTGATCTTTCAAACCAGCTTCTAGTTTTCATTGGTTTTCTCCATTGATTTCCTGTTTTCAATTTCATTGATTTCTGCTCTAATTCTCATTCTTTTCTTCTGCTTACTTTGGATTTAATTAGATCTTCTTTTTCTAGTTCCCCAAGGTGGAAGTTTAGGTGATTGATTTCAGATCTCCCTTCTTTTTTGGTATATGAACCTGATGCTATAAATTTTCCTGCCTCCCAAATTTTGATAAATTATGTCTTCATTCTCATTCAGTTCAAAATGTTTTTACATTTCTCTTTGGACATATGTGTTATTTAGAAGTGTGTTGTTTAATCTCCACGTGTTTTGGAGTTCTCCAGTATTCTTTTTGTTTTGTGCTCAGAATGTGTTCCATCATGGTGAATGTTCCATGTGAATTTAAGAAGAATGTGTAATCTGCTATCATTGGATGAAGTAGTCTATAGATGTCAATTTTATCCAGGTGATTGATGCTGCTATTCAGTTCAGCTATGTCCTTCCTGACTTTCCGCCTACTGGGTCTGTCCATTTCTGAGAGAGAGGTGGGGAAAATTCTGACTATGATAGTTAATTTATCTATTTCTTTTTGAAATTCTATTTGTTTTTGCTTCACATATTTTGATGTTCTGCTGTTAGGCATGTACATGTTAAGGACTGTGATGTCTTCTTGGAGAATTGACTTCTTTATCATTATGTAATGTCTCTCTTTAACCTTGGTGACATTCTTTGCTTTGAGGTCTGCTCTCCTTGAAATTAATATAGCAATTCTTTCTTTTGATTGGTGTTGCATGGTATATATTTCTCCATCCATTTTACTTTTAACCTATTTGCACCTTTATATTTAAAGTGGGGTTCTTGTGGAGCACCTGGGTGGCTCAGTCACTTAAGCATCTGACTCTCGATTTCAGCTCAGGTCATGATCTCAGGGTCGTGAGATTGAACCCTGCATTGGGCTCCATGCTGGATGTGGAGCCTGCTTAAGATTCTCTCTCTCCCTCTGCCCCCCTTTCTAAAGTAAATGATAAATAAATAAATAAATAAATAAATAAATAAATAAATAAAGTGGGTTTCTTGTAGACAACATAGAGTTGGCTCTTGTTTTTTTTAAAGATTTATTTATTTATGTTAGAGAGCGGGGAGGGGCAGAGGGAGAGAATCTTCAAGCAAACTCCCCACTGAGCAGGGAACCCAACGTGGGGCTTCATCTCACGACCCATGAGATCATGACCTGAGTGGAAACCAAGAGTTGGACACTCAACCTATAGCCACCCAGGCACCCCTTGGCTCTTTTTTGATCTGCTGTGATAATCTTTGTCTTTTAATTCATGCATTTAGACCATTGACATTCAAAGAGGTTATTGATATAGTTGGGTTGGTATCTACCATATTTGTTACTGTTTTATATTTATTGCCCTTGGTCTTTGTTCTTATTTTTGTCTTTCACTCTTTTTCTGCCTTTTGTGGGTTTTCTTTTTTGAGTAAGAAATATTTATTGTGTTAAGTAATTGTTATTGGGGGATTTATGTGTTAAAATAACTATTCTTTCTGCCCCTCCAGCTTTATTGAGGTATAACTGACAAGTTAAATTGTATAAATTTATGGTATGCGACACGATGATTTGATATACATATATATTGTGAAATGATTACCACAATAAAGTTAGTTAACACGTCCATCACCTCACATAGTTACCTTTGTGTGTGGTGAGAACATTTAAGGTCTACAATCTTAGCAACTGTCAAGTATACAATACAGTATTGTTGACTATAATCACCATGCTTGCTGTGCACATTAGATCCATGAACTCTTTCATTTTACACCAGAAAGCTTGTACCCTTTGACCAACAGCTCCCCATTTCATCCACCACAACCACCATTTTACTCTGTTTCTATAATTTCGACTATTTTAGCTTCCATGTATCAGTGAAATTGTACTGTGTTTGTCTTTCTCTGTCTGATTTCACTTAGCATGACGTCCTCAAGGTTCACCCATGTTGTTGTAAATCTGCCTTTTGTGGTTTTAATTAAGCATTATATACGATTTTATTTTCTCCCCTTTTTTACCATATCAGTTTTTCTTTCCTTCCTTCCTTCCTTCCTTCCTTCCTTCCTTCCTTCCTTCCTCCCCTCCCTCCTTCTTCCTTCCTTCCTTCCATCCCTTCTTTCTCTCTCTCTTCCTTCTTCTTTCTTTCTTTCTTTCTTTCTTTCTTTCTTTCTTTCTTTCTTATTTTGTGGTTGCTCTAGAGTTTGCAATATACACTTACAGCTAATCCAAATCCACTTTCGAAAACACTATACTGCTTTATGGATATTAAGAGGACCTTATAATAACAAAGTAATCCTAATTCTACCTCTTTTCTTTTGTACCATTGCTATCATTCATTTCACTTACATAAGGGTACATAAGAATATATATTTATACACACATAAACACATATGATGTATACATAAGCATACATAATCAAATACATTGTTAGTATTATTATTTTGAACAAATTGGTACCTGTTGAGTCAATTAAAAATAAAAAAATACAAAGGCTTTATTTTACCTTCACTTATTCCCTTCCCCATGCTTTCCTTACTTCATTTGATCCATGTTTCTGACCTGTATTTTCTTCCTTCTCTCTAGAAAACTTCTTTCAACATTTCTTGAAAAACAGGTCTTCAGGCAACAAATTCAATTTTTGTTTTTTTGAGAAAGTCTTTATTTCTCCTTCACTTTTGAAGGGTGATTTCACAGATACAGAATTCTAGGTTTGTGGGTTTTAAATATTCCACTCCACTCTTTTCTTGCTTGTGTGATTTCTGAGCAGAAGTCAGATATAATTCTTACCTGTGTTCTTCTATAGATAACATGCTGTTTTCCTTTGGCTTCTTTCAGGATTTTTATTTATCTTTGATTTTCTATAGTTTGAAAATGAAATGCCCAGGTGTGGTTTTTTGGGCATTTATCCTTGCTTGGTGTTCTCTAAGCTTCCTGGATCTGTGATTTGGTGTCTGACATTAATTTGGGGGAAATTCTCAGTCATTATTGTTTCAAATGTTTCTTCTGTTCCCTTCTTTTTCCTTCTGCTTCTGGCCTTCCCATTACGCTATGACACACCTTTGTAGCTGTACCACAGCCCTTGGATATTCTGTTCTATGTTTTTTGGTCCTTGTTCTCTTTGCTTTTCAGTTTTGCAGGTCTCTATTGAGATAGCCTCAAGCTCAGAGGTTCTTTCCTCAGCCGTGTCCAGTCTACTAATAAGCCCTTCAAAGGCATTCTTCGTTTCTCTTGCAGTGTGTTTGATCTCTTGCATTTCTTTTTGGCTCTTCTTTGGACTCCCGTCTCTGCTTCCATTGCGCACCTGTGTCCGCACGCTGTCTAGTTCATCCATGAGAGCCCTTAGCACATTCATCATTGTTTTAAATTCCCTGTCTGAGAGTTCCAGCAGCCCTGCGACACCTGAGTCTGGTTCTGTATTTGCTCTCGCTCTTCAAACTGGGTTTTGGGGTTTTTTGTTTTTGTTTTTGGGTTTGGGTTTTGTTTGTTTGTTTTTGTTTGGGGGGGTTGTTTTTTGTTTTTTTGTGGTTTTTTTTGCCTTTTAGTATGTCTTGCAATTTTTTCCTGCTAGCGGGACATAATGTTCTGGGTGAAAGGAACCGCTGTACGTTGGCTCTAGTGATGTGGTGGTGAGGCGTGGGCGGGAGAGACAACTTCTGCAGTTGCGAGAGTAGGTCCTGGATTTTTAGTGAGCCTGTGTTTAGACTGGGAGCCTCACGTGTGTCTCAGGGCTGCTCCCTTGGGTGGGACGGGCTGGCTAGAGTGGGCTGGAGCTGGGTATTTCCCCTCCCCCAGGTCAGTTAGGTTCTGATAAAACCCCAGCAGGTTAGGCTCTGGGTCACTGGTTCCTGCCAAGGGCAGCCCTTGTTAAGAGGAACGGAGCGCTCTGGTACACTTTGAGGTGGTTCCTTTCCCCTCCTCCTGCCAGAAACATGGGGGGATTTTTCTCTGATGTTCCCTGTAAGAACCTAGAGGTGGGAGGGCCCTCTGTGATGGGCCCCCTGGAGTTTGGACTGAACTCGTCCACACTGAGCCTCCAGTGATTCCAAAGGTCAGGTGTCCATGAAGGGTTCTGCTCCCGTAATTTGTGGCCCTGTGTTCATCTGTCGGTGTTTCTAATTTGTGGGGCAGCAGTTTGCACTGTGACCTTCATTCCTTTATGGATCTAAAAAGAGTGTTTTGTTCAGCTTGTTTGTTCTTTTTACTTGTTGTTAGGACTGAGTATCAACTTCCAAGTTTTTTACCTGCCGGATGGGAGATCAGAAGTCTGGGATTCGGTTTTTGACAGCTCACCTGGTTGTGGGGTGGAGAGAGGGTGCGCTGGCCAGGGTGTCAGTGGGCAGAGCGGTGAGGGGCCGGGGCAGGGTCTGGGTGAGGCTCAGGTTGTACCTGAGACCCTTCCCTCTACCATTTGCAGACCCCACCTGAGGGACTCCATGGGCAAGGAAGAGAGGAAGGGAGGAGGAGGGTGTATCAGGAGACATTTCCAAAATGTCCATCTTTCCATGACGGCATCAGGCCTCTGAAGGCAGGACTCGGGTGTTACTTGCAGGTCTCCAGGGCCTGGGGCAGAGCCTAGCACAGAGTCACGCCTCAGTGACCATCCGCTGAGCCTAAGAGCGAATACGCGGGTCAGGGTACTGTCAGGATGCCGGCTAACACCCAGAGTGAAACAGAAAAGATCCTTCCCACCTTGTGCTGTACCCTTGCCCCGCCATCCCCTTCTCTCCTTGGGCATCCTCCTTCTAGAAGTTTCTGCCCCGTAAGAAGCCTTCTGGGGCCTGGGCTATTGAGAAGCCTGGTGTGGGCTTCCATCCCTGGCTCTCACTGTCATTTCTAGCAAATTGTGTGATGACTTGTCCATTTTTGTCTTGTCGACCAGACCTGGGTGTGTCTTGTCCACAGCTATGTTCTCAGGATCTGGAGGGATGCTTGCCCCACGTGGGTATGCAACTCACTTCAGGTGAATAAAAGAATGAATGCTGAACGACTAGGGAAGAGCAGATACTGGCTTATGTCAGCCCATGGCTAAAGTCACCGGGCGGAAACCCCAAGGTGGGGGACTCCACCCTGCCCTGTGGGGCCTCCCATTCCCCAGGCTGTTGCTTTGGGGTGAAATGGGTACTGGTCTGTGGGGAGCCTGGGTTCTGCTCTCACCCCCTCACTGGCTCCAGGGGCAGATGGCTCTGAAGATGGCCCCCCCTCCTGCCTGCTGTTAGGGTCCTGGCCGCTCCCTGGGGAGGTGAGAATCACGGAAATGCAAATCCCTCAGTCACAGTGTTCACACAGTCCTTCCCCAACTGTCCTGATGATTGCACTCTTCCAGTGTGGGCCTCAGAGAATGTACTGGTCTTGCAATATGGTGTCTCCAAAATGTGAGTCATGAGTAAATGAGAAAACAAGCAGCAGAGCCTGCCGTGGAAGGTTCTGGAGTCAGGATGCTGTGGGGGCCCCGTCCAGCCCTGCTGGGCCAGGTTTTCAGAGCTGCGGCTCTGTAGTCGGCTGACTGAGGTGGAGGTGCTGACCCTGCCACTGCCTGGGGGATCTGGACTGCACTGGAACTTGGACTGTAGTCGGACTGGAATCTCTGCCCCTCGTTGGAAGCCCCTGCAAGAAGGACACGGCCCATGCCTGGCAGGTAGGAAATGCTCACCACGCCCCGGGACCCCGGGCAGTTCCCTTCCCTCTGCAGGTCGGTTTCCTCATCCGGAAAATGGGAAAATGAATCTGCTTCCAGGTTGCTGGGCGGACCCAAGGAGGTAATGCGTAGTAACGGAAATAATTAATAACAGCAGCTGGTCGCACTTGGCAAGGACCTACTGAGTGCCAGTTCTAGTCCAAGTGCTTCGTTCGATATCACTGATTTTCGGATGGGGAAACGGAGGCACTAGTGATCTGCCCCGGTGCCCAGGGCTGGAGGTATGGGCAGCTGAACATCCTTTCCAGCCAATTTGGCCCGGAGCTGAGCTTCTGGGGGCAGAGCCTGCCTCCCCACAACAGGAGACCCAGCCCTGCAAGCCGGTGTGTGTGTGTGTGTGTGTGTGTGTGTGTGTGTGTGTTCCTTCTCCCTGGTCCCCTAGCCTCGGGTCTGCCTTAGCCCCGCCCCGGTCACTGCCGCTTACAGGGAGGGACTCAGCGCTCCTTCCCCGGTTCTCCTGGCTGCTGGCGCCCCTCCAGTGTGGGCTGGGTCTGGTGGGGCCCCGCAGCCCTGCCGCCGGCTCCGCGAGCAGCAACTGCAAGCCTGGGGTCCGTGGTGTTTTAGGCGATTGTAAAAACGTTTTCATTTTAATTTCCTTTAAAATCAAAAGAAAGAAAATGAACATAGTAATAATGAATCCAGCCCGGATTCTATTTGTCTTCATGCCAATGCAGTCGCAAAATTTAATTAAAATTTTTTTTAAATTTTTTTATGGCAAAGGTGCCTCGGGTCCCCAAAAGTCACCATGTAGCCCTGGCTGCGGTGTCACCCATTGCCTGCTGACCCCTTGGCTACTCTGTGTCCTCTCTGTGCCACTGAGTGATAGGACACCAGGATGAGCCTGGGGCCGCTCAGCCACGGAGGGCCGCATGCAGGAAGAGCCAGCATGCTCCGAGGCACTGGGGGCTGGGGGCTGGGGGCTGGGGCTAGAGGCCAATGCGGGCCATCAGAGAACATCTCCCAGCAGGTGATCCATGAGGGCTGGACAGATCCAGGGATGAGAGGGGTGTCCAGAGTGGTGGGGGGCAATGGCTGGAGACAGAGCCACACCAATGGTCAGGGGTGTCTGGAGCCCCAAGGGCCAAGGAGGGAGGAGGCTGGGGAGGGCACAGGGAGCTTTTCCAAGGAGGTCCCTCCGGAAGTGGGTGCCTGGAGTTACTCCTGCAGGGGTCTCCGGGGGACAGCGTGGACCACGCAGCAGAGCTGACCACTCAGGTCAAGGGGATGTGGGAAGGCTATCAACTGCACGGACTGCACCCCAACTTGATCACTGCGGGCCTCGTCCCCCAGCAGAGCCCAGGGGCCCCATGAGACCCTGGTCCCTCTGAACAATGAGGGTGACGTGAGGTGCACCCGGGGTCAACTGGGGCCCTGGACAATGTCTCTGAGCCCCCTGAGACCCCCGGAAGGGGTTGCAGAAACAGCGGGAGGGGTGTGGACTTGGGCGGCAGAGGAAGGAGAAGCCAGGAGAAATGGGTCACGATACCCTTGTGACGTGGTAGACCTCAAAGTCAGAAACCAGGTAGCTTGTGGCCAATTCTGCGAGTGCCAGCATGGCTCCTATGATGGGTTGAGGAGTGCCCCCCACCCCCCACAATGTACCTCCATCTGGAACCTCAGAATGTTCCCTCATTTGGAAGTAGGGTCGTTGTGGATGTCATTAAGCTGAGATGAGGTCATACGGGAATAGAGTGGGCTCTAATTCCAATGGCCGACCTGCTTATGAGGGTGTCTGGGGAGACTCAGGGATGGAGCCTGTGTGAAGGAGGCAGAGACCGAGGGCTGTGTCTGCAAGCCCAGGACGGCTGGCAGCCCGCACAACCTGGAAGAGGCCAGGAGGACGTTTCTCCAGATCCTTCAGAGGGAGCATGGCCCTGTGGCACCTCGACCTCAGGCTTCTGGCCTCCAGAACTTGAAGAGAATAAATTTCTGTTGTTCAAGCCCCCCAGTTTGTGCTAGTCTGTTATTACGGGGGCCACAGGACACTAAGACAGACCCCAAAGCCCCTCCCCATCCTTAGCCCCAGGATGGCCCCAGGCAGAGACACACCCCGGGACTCCAAACCCGAGGAGACTGGGAACAGCAAGCAAAATCAACATTGTCTCCGTTGTGGGAAAGCAAGCGTCGCTTCTGGGGCCCCCCTGAGACTAGGGACGAGGTCGAGGCTGTGGTGCACAGGGACCCCTGGGTCGGTGCCCAGGGGAAGGCAGGCCCACCTGCGCCCTCGCGGCCGAGTCTCCAGTTCCTGGGTTGGCGTCATCCCTGACCCCTGGGGCAGCACTGGAGGGCCAGCGTGCAAGTGGCCACTGCGGCCCCGCATTAATATTTGATGGTATTGAATCGCTTTCTTCTGAGACAGAGAAAAGAGGCCATTACATGTGGGTAATAAGATGCGCTGGGCTGTTCGGCGAGCTCCCGGCTGTCCGGGGCCTGAGGAGGTTGACGATGCCGTGAATTATTCATCCACCTATAATGATTTTTCTAGCTCTGTGTCCCTCTTGGCCAGCGAGAGCTTGGCTCCCCACTGCCTGGCAGTCCAGCCCAGTGCTCGGTCACTCTTGGTCCCACCAACCTGAGTGTGTGAGGTACACACTCCCCCTTGCTGCGGGATCTAGGTCTCAGACCTCAGTTTCCCCCGCTGCACCAGCAGGGGAGCTGCGAGTTCTGCCCCTGTCCCTCTGCCCTCCCCCCTCCACACACACAAGGAGGTCCAGAGAAGCCAGGCGTGATGGCATGGAACCTGGAGTCTGAACCCTCCAAGTGCTGTGTGACCCAAAGCAAGTTGCTTCACCTCTCTGGGCTTTGGTCTTGTTCCGTTGAATGGGTTTGGGGTTTATTTCTGCTGCTTCAATGAAACATCTCTGAGTGTCTTCCTGGGCACAGCACCAGCTGCCCTTAATCATCTTTCCAGCCTCCGTTGGGCTGGATGCTGCTGTCCTCACTGGGTGGGTGGTATCCTGGGGTAGGGGTGCGTGTGTGGCAGAGACAGAGGTCTGCACTGTGTGTGGAGTGGGGGCATCCAGGGAGCCATGCCAGAGGCCTGGGAGGGGAGAGCAGAGGAGGGGTATTACTACTGTCTCTGTCCCAGAGGGTCTGGGAAGGCTTTTGGGGAGGCAACTCTAGAATCCTGACTGTGGGAACAAAAGCAGCATATGGCGGTTACTGACGACAGTGACGCTGGTGACAACGATGATGGCAATGACAACAGTAAAAGGAGCAGTAGGGTATTAAGCAGAGAGCAAGCTTGCCCATGCCCCTCCAGCTCTCCTAGAGATCACCTTCACATTTAAAAAATGTTTTTAATGCAGTCTTTGATTAAAACCCTCCAGGGGCTTCCTATTGACTTCAAATCACATTGGAGCTGTCTGCGAGGTCACACACAGTCTGTCCCCACCCATTTCATACCCTCTTTCCCACCATTTCCTCCTCTTGTTCTGCAGCTCCGGGTCCTCTTTGTGCTGCACAAAAATGCCAAATCAATTCTCACCCCAGGGCCTTTGCAGTTGCCATGTTTGTGCCCGGAATGATCCTCCCCCTGCCCCCATCTTTTCTTGTGCTCTCAGATCTCAGAACCAGCACCACCTCCTCACGGAGGCATTCCCTAACCCCCCACCCCCATGGTCACCATGTGCCAAATCACCTTGTGAATTTTGCATCAAAGCACCTACTGGTATCTGCAGTTTTCTAGCATGTTCACTTCCCTGCCTGTTGAGTGTCTGTCTGTCCCCCTAGGTTGTAAACTCACTAGGGCAGATACCATGGCTCACTTGCGCCTGTGTCTCAGGGGTACACGGCTGTCACACAGTAACCCCTCAAGGTGTAACCGCTACTGCAGATGGGACAGTTCTAGGTGACACCCTCGCTTCTTGGTGTTCTGTTCAGTGTGTCAGGCAGACTCCAGTCAGGAGAGAGAACTCACATAGTAATCGAACAAGGAATGCTTCTATCAATATTGCCCTAGGAGCATCCAAGGAAGACATCACCCTGCGCCTCTCTACCCAGGGCTGAGATCCAGATGTTGCAGGGGGCATGGCTGTGTCCGGTGTTGGTGGCGGTGGCGGTGGGGCTTTACCAGCAAAACTTGTTGGAAATCTGCCCTTTAGGGAGAGGGAGGCTATTTGTGGGGAGATGTCTTGCTGGAAGCAGCCCTCTACAAAACCACCTGGAGAGAGCCAAGGGAAGCTGCTGACCACGGTGCTGCAGGTGCTAGACCCTGGAGAAGTCGCCCACATGGCAGGAGCCTGGAGTGGAAGAAGCCCTGCATGTTGCAAGAGGTTGCCCAGGCAGCACACCAGAGCCAGGAGAGAAAAATCCCTTCCTCTTGCTCCATCTCCCTAGGGCCCCTGCCGACAGAGCCTAATGGGCTGCCAGAAGGCAAAGAGCAAATGTTTCAAGAGCCCTTCTCAGTTGTCATACAGCAGGCAAGAAAGGGCACATTTGGAGCTGAGGGACAATACATTGGTAATTGGCACACTCCACCCCTCTGGCCACCCAACCTTCTTCTCTGAACTTCACATGTTGGCATTCCCACGTAGCAATAAAAAAACTTTGCATGTCCCCCCAGATGAGATGCAGCTGTACCTCTTACACGTGTGACAAAGAGCTTACCCTCTCCCCGAAAGAAGGAGACATACGGTCCTGACGAACGTTGTTTGACTGTATTACTCCTCAAATTCAGCTGCGGGCTCACTGAATACGTTCCTACCTACAGACTAAACTGCAAAGTTAACTTCCCACAACTTGTATGTGAGCTAAAACTGGGAAGAAGGAGCGAGAAGAAGGAAACAGCAGAGGCAAATAAGCACACACACAGGTCAAGCAAATTGGAGACAGGCGGAGCGACCTCACAACTCATTTCTGTGGTTTAATCACGAGGTCCTAATTGATAAGATAAGCTTCCTTCTTCCATTGCCCAGTGTGTGCCCCCCTGTCCTCAGCCAACGCCTAGCTGGTCCTTAACCAGTGCAGCGCCCCACCCCTTCCTTCCTGCAGGCTCTGGGTCCCTGGTTCCCTGCCTTGTCTTGGGTGGTATAGCCTTCCATCAGCTACTATTACTGGCCGTGGGAGCACAGGAAGTGCCCTACAGAATCTTCCCCATTCCAGAACTAAGACTGCTGTGTCCGCGGTGGGGAAGCCACCCGCTGTCCCCTTGGCAAGCAGGATTGGTCGCTCTGGCGGATACGGTCTCTTCTTTCTTCCTTGCTTCCTTTCCTCCTTTCCTCCTTTCCCCTTCTTTCCTTCCTTCCTTCCTTCCTTCCTTCCTTCCTTCCTTCCTTCCTTCTTTCTTTTTTTCCATGTTTGTTCAGTGGCTTCAAAATGGCCCAGTGGCAGCCTTCATCTTCCAAGCAGTGAAACCACTGTGTCTCCTGATGGAACATTTCCTCTGACTTTTAGGTCTCAATACCCCTGCTTCTCTCGGTGGTTTCCTCTCTGCAGTGCCCCCAGGGATGAGATGTTACTTCTAGTTCACTGTCTTGGATGGGAATGGAAGGCTCAGGGCCTTTCACTAAGTTCTTCCTACCATAATGCCCCTCACCTTGTGGCTCGGAGAGCCCGTGTGGGCCCCTGACAGCTGCTCACTGTGTCTATTCCAACTAGACACTTAAGAACTAGAGAAACCACCAGAGGGTGGGTCCATGGACCAACTGGGCAAATCTGACCTGAGCAAAGACTCCGGCTATCACCTATCCACCTGCTGAAATCAAGGCGCCATCTCTGTGGCAACATCTTCGGTGCTCACGTCTGGCCTAAAAGCAGAGCGATCACAGAGATTTCCTAGTATGTAGGTGCTCTGTTCATGAATATATTTTTCTATTTCTTGGTGGAGCAAGTGTCTTCTGAGTGTCCTTGTACAACACACTGGAGGTTCCACACACCTGCCCCAGTCCACAATCCTACCCACTTAGCCCTGGCCTCTGACCTCATTAACTGCGGGTCACCATGGAGGCCCAGCTCCAGTCAGCCAGCCAGAGAAGCTGTCAGGGACACTTCCAGCTGGTGGAGGGCAGACCCCAAAACAGCTCCCGGTGACCCCTGCCTCTTGGTATTCACCCCTTTGCGTAATCGAGCATGGGCAGGGGACCTGGGACATACTTCAAACTGATTCAATATGACCAAGGCTATAGGGTGTCACTTCTGTGGCTAGGTTACATAGGAACAGTGACCTCTGTCTTGCTAGCAGACTTTCTCTATTGCCTCCTCAGCTTGCAGACTTGGGTAAAGTAAGCATCCATGCCGAAGAGGTCCATGAGGCTAGCCTCCCACCAGCAGCCAACTAGGCACTGAGACTCCCAGTTCAACAGCCTGCAGGGATCTGGATTCTGCCAACAACCCTGAGAGCATGGAAGTGGATCCTTCCCTGGTTGAGCCTTTGGATGAGACCCCAGTCCGGCTGACACCTTGAGTGGTAGCCCAGTGAGAAGACTTGAAGTCCCATTTACTGACCCATTGAAACTATGAAATAGTGAAACTGTGCTGTTTCGAGTCTCCAAGTTAAGGGTAATTGGTTACATGGGAATAGATAATGCATACCTAGTTACACAAGCTAACGTATTAATCCAGCATCTCTAGTATGTACAGCTATGTCCACCGTATATGACCTGACCTGATGCTGTGTTCCTCTCCCTTGGTCTAATGCCCTCAGTATCCATACCCACATATGTTCTCCAGATTTCTGCCAATACATAGCGGAAAGCCTTGTGATTCTTTTGGCTAAGCTTTTGATGGTTGAAATGTATACCTGTCCTCCTGGGGTATGTTGAGAATGGGGCCTTGTTGGGGGTCTGGTGGCAATAGAGAGTGGGTATGATGGCTCTCAAAGAGAACGAACTCCCCTTCCAGGCCCCCAGGGGGTTTTCACAGGGTTTTAGGCAGAGAGCTTTCATGCTCTTTAGACATGAGAAGGAAAGCCACTTCCCCTGGTCAAGGAGGCTCAGAGTGATGAGAGTTCAAGACTGACAGTCTCATTCAGATCCGGTAAGACGTCCCCATTGCAAGCTTCAGGATCCTGTTCTTTACTAATCAGTGCCCTGACTTTCTCACCAGAAACTTGTTGAGATTGTGAATTCCATCGTTATTTCAGCAGCCTGCACAATTAAATTTTGTATTTGATTTTCAGCAATATCAGCCTTGCAGCTCAAAGAAATTAGAGCTCCTTTCAGAGCTGTCATGGAAGCTCGCTGGTTTGCAGACCATGACTGGAGCAGAGAGCTAACGGATCTGAGCTTGTCATCTTCTCTTTGTAAGTGCTCAAGCGCACTCAAAAGAATCCGGAGCTCACCGAATCCTTATAGTCATCATTACTGCTGTAATGGTCAGGTTCAGCATCGGCTGGGGCCCCTGAGACATGCGCCACTGTGTCACAATCAACCACAGGTGATAGTTTGGTTAATTGTAATGCTATTGTACATGTGGATTACTAAGGTCCCCTTCCCCACTGACAGCCCGGCACTGCATTCAAGCCCAAAGGCAGGACGAAACCGATCCCCAGACCCCATCTGTCACCTGGGACTACTCCTCGTACCAAATTTGGATCAGTCAGGGTCCAATCAGGAGACAGAAATGACACAGTAATTTGAACAAGGAAAGTGTTACGTAAAGAATTATTATCCATAACAAGGATCGGAGTAATGAGGAGTGGCTGGTAAGAAGTGAAGAGAACCCCCCAAAATATCCCTAAGGAACAGCAGCTATGAGGAGCAGCCAGTGCGCCTAGGTCTGAGAGAGAGCCTTTGGGAGATCGAGATATTGGGGAGGGAGCGTGGTCGTAGTTCAGCAAATGTCAAGGAGGTCACTGTGCTTGGTGCCAGGCTGGCAGAATGTGTTGGAAATCCACCATAAGAACTTGCTGGAAATCTGCCCTCTGGGGTGTTATGCAAAGCTGTCCATGGAGAAGTATGTTGTCAGAGGTAGTGTGGGGAGAAGCTTCTGGCTGCCCAGGAGGTGCCGTGCACCCCGATGGAGCCAGGCACTGTGGCCGTCACACCCCTGCAGGAGCTGGGTGCTGGAGAAGCCCCAGGAGCTCTGGGACCCTGCTGGTGGAGCCACTTGTGCCACAGGGGCCGATGCCAGAGAAGCTAAGCCTGCTCCAGGAGCCCCGGGTCACCCACTGGAACCAGGATGGACAGTCCCTTCCTCCCACATGTCTTTCCCACGCCTGCTGCTGACAGAGCTGAGCACTGTGCCTCTGGGAGCAGGTGATAAAAGTGGATTCAAACCTGAGAGGCAGCACCCAGGCAGCGGGCACAGACCCAACCGAACGGGGCTTCAGAGAACTGGGATATTTGCTCACTTACCCCTTCAGGTTTTTGTTCACTGTACTTTTGAGTTTTTGTTCACTCTGTTAGGATTTTTCATTTCTTCTCTTGGTAATCTTCGGCTCCTTGAAGTGATGTTCTCGTAACTAGTGCATCAAATAGCTGAACTTGCTAGGATATGGTGAAAGCTGTCGTGTCCCACCATTTCTGCAGGCTGGGCAGAAGCGTGTGGAAAGCTGCTCTATCCTCTTGTGGAAGCCCTGGGGGGCTACTTCCAGGGACTTCTTCAGAAAGTGTGGCCTTCTGGTTAACTGTTGCAACCTTAGGGATTAGGGTCTATCCCGAGAGGAGAGAAAAGTCCCCTTCACCATCCTCGTCCCCCTCCACTTCGTGTCTTAAATCTTAGACCGTCTCTTAACTCTGGTTTGGTTGAATTCTGTCCCACCAAATTCGCCTGGTGGCACCCTAACCCCCAGTACTGTGACCTTAGTTGGAGACATAGTCTTTACAGTGGGAATAAGTTAAAATAAGGCCATTTGGGTGGGCCCTCATCCAATAGGACTGTCATGGAAGTCTGGACACGGAGCCACACAGAGAAGGAGATGGCCACGTGAACATGAAGACAGCCACCTACCAGCCGAGAAGAGAAGAAGAGAACAGATGCTCCCTCAGCCTTCAGAAGAATCCCACCCTCCCAGCACCTTGATCTCAGACTTCCAGCCTCCAGAACTGGGAGACAATACAGTTTTGTTGGGTGAAGCCCCCCGGTCTGTGGTATTTTGTCACCCACTCACCAGCTGTGTGACCTCAAGCCTGTTGTTCAACCTCTCTGTGCCTGTTTACTCACCTATAAAGTGGGACAATCACGGTACCCACACAATGGGCTTACTTACTTGAATGAGTGGCAGACCCGGACCTCATGGAACAATGTTTAGCACCTGCTGCAAATGCTTCAGCCTCTCCTGGTCAGGAGAGAGAGCTGGGCAGAAGGCAGCGGAGGGGGGCGCCTGGGTGGCACAGCGGTTAAGCGTCTGCCTTCAGCTCAGGGCGTGAGCCCGGCATGATGGGATCGAGCCCCACATCAGGCTCTTCTGCTATGAGCCTGGTTCTTCCTCTCCCACTCCCCCTGCTTGTGTTCCCTCTCTCACTGGCTGTCTCTATCTCTGTCGAATAAATAAATAAAATCTTAAAAAAAAAAAAAAAGAAGGCAGTGGAGGAAGGGGGCAGGCCCCTGAGGGGCCCCAGAGCCAGAGCTTTCGTAGTCAGGCCGCAACCACGGAGTAGTGGCTGGCACCCAGGTCGTGTCCAGCCTCCGGACCCTCCACACCACTGATTCTCAGCTGCCTGTCTCCTACGGCCTTCAGGCATTTGGTCCCTGCACAGCCCTGCAGGGTAGGCAGGGAGTTGACGGGGAAGCTGAGACCTGGGGGAGAGAAATGATCTCCAGATCGCCCAGTGAGGACACCTTGAGTCATAACTCGAACCCAGGTCTCTGGACTCCAAATTCAGTGCTCTTGCTCTGTGAGACACTGCCTCCTGGTGGTCACCTCAGCCAGGAGCAGCTGGGTGAGTGAAGGGAGCTTCTGGGTTGGGGGTGCGGACTCCCTGCCCAGCACCATCCCTGTGAGCCTGTGAGCCTGTGACCCTGGCTCCCCCTTCTCTAGAAGCCACTGCTCTGGAAACTCTAGGCGGTTCCCATGGATTGAGGCCCCACTATGTGCTAAGGACTGAAGATAGTTCACGCTCACCACAACAGTGCAAGTTGGGTGCCAGCACCCCCATTCTAAGAGGGGTGCAAGGTGACAAGGGAGGAACCTCGGCTCAGGGAGGAAAGAGACTTGCCCAGGGCCACACAGTCGAGAGGCTTCAGCACGGGGGTTGAGTCAACGCCAGAGGAAAGATATGCCTGACACCCAGTCCCTTGTCTCCCGGAACCCCAACTACTGTCCTCCCTGGAGGCAGAGCTGGGTGCGGGAGGGGGTGCAGAGGGAAAGCCCCTCAAAGGGATGCCAGTCCGGGCTGGGGAAACAACAGATGCCTGAAAGAGGCGGGGGTGAGAGAGGACAAGGGGTGGGCTGCCCACACTCCTGGCTGCGTTTTGGGTGGGCTTTCTATTGGAGTCTGGCTGACAGTGGGGGTCCCCTTCAAAGGGCCGAGGGGGCTCTCCAGTGTGACCTTTGCCACGTACCACTCGCTAAAGATCAGAGCGGGAGCAAATGGGGCCTGGCCTCAGAGTAATTGGCTGGGGGCTCTGAGCCTCGGCTCAGCCCAGGGAGGCAAAGGCCCGCGCGGTCACGCAGCCAAGGCACCTGCAGGGTCAGAGGCCACCTGTCCTCGCCTGGCCCAAGATTAAACTTTCAGTGGCTGCTTTTCAAGGTTCCACACGAAAGAAGGGGGGCAGAAAGGGAAGGCGTTGTTTTCATGCCTCTTGCTTCATTTGCATAAGGTGAAAAATGTTTCCATAGAAACAACCAGAGTCTGTAATTTTTGAATAGCGATTTCTGCACAAAGCACAACCTGTCTTTTTGCGAAAGGGGATTAAGAAATTCTCAGCAGCATTTCTACCACAACAAAAGGCAAAGTCATCCAGTTCTGGGAGAGCTGCTCTGGAGGGGAGGGTCTGGCTCAAGCCTCTGCCCTCTGTGGGCCTCAGCTTCCCGACCTGTGAAATGGGGCCTGGGAGGGCTGTGCAGGAGCCCTTGGCGATTGGAAGGGGGGCAGGGCTGCTGAGAAATCCCCATCCCCGGGCCCCCAGCGGGGCTTCAGACGAGGGGCCTCCGGCAGAGTTTTAGCAGGCTTTCCAGAAGAGGCTGGGGCAGAGGCCTGAGGGCCCCCAGCTCCAGGGAGAGGCCCGCTGGCCCCTCTGTGGCCGCATCCAGGTGCCCCTCCTGCTAGTAGAGCGGAAGGCGGGCTCCTCTGCCCCCTTGTGGCCCGAGGGCCCTGCAACACCCACTTGCCCCGCGCCCCACCGACAGCACCTTCCCTGGGGGCTTTGCCAGGGGCTGGCCTCCCTGAGGGGTGCTGCGGGTTGGGACAGGCAGGGAGAGAAATCTCCCAAATCATCCTGAAACTGGTCCTCCTCCCCAGGCCGCCGGGCAGGTAGCCCCCCACAAGGGCTCGCTGGGGCGCGCTGGGCAGGGCGGAGTCCCGGAGAGCCTCTGTAGGTCCGGCTCGGGGAGTCAGGGTGTGGAGGCTGAGGCCAGAGGGACTTGGCCGCTCTGCATGTTACAGATGGGAAAGCTGAGGCCCTGGGAGGCCTGCCATCCCCATGGTCTCTGTCCGAGGAGGCCCCGAACGCTCCGTCCATCCCGAAGCCCTGGCTGCGGTGACCCGGGTGGCAGGGCAGTGTCCTGGGAGGGGGCCCAGGCATCTTCCCTTACCGTCCTCCTCTAGCTCTGGGCTGTGAGGTTGTGGCTGCTGCTGGAGCTGGGCGGGCGCGCTCCGCACCCCGCGTCCCCAGCGTCCCCATAGCCAGAGCAGGCGGGACAAACGAGCCCCTGGTGCAGGAATGAGACTTTGGACGGTCTTCCCCTTCCAGTTCTCCAAACTGCACAGATTACTTGATTAACAAATATTGACCCCACCAGATGGTGGCCTTTTGGGGGGCAGGAGTGTCTGCCCTCAGCCCTGAACTTTGGGAAGCCCTCTCCCTCCAGGAGGCACCTGGAATGTCCTGCTACTCACCTGGGCACCAGCGCAAGGGAGGACAGAGCGCGAATCCAGCCCTTTGTGTCCTGCGGCGGGACAGCCTTCGGTCAGATGCCCAGGCATGAGGGCGTGCAGGGAGCGTGGGCCACGCAGACTGGGGCCTGTGCCACGTCAGTGGGTAAGAGCTTGCTGGGAGACAGACAACACCTTATCTGCTGTGTGACCTGGGGAGGATTCCTTCCCCCACTGAACCTCAATTTTCCCATCTGTGACATGGGGCTTTGGTGAGGGCTGCTGATTAAAAGTCTCTGTGGGCCACTGGCTCAGGGATAAATGGCCCCTGTAGGTCCGCAGCCCCTTGACACAGTAGAGGGCTGACCAGAGCACTGGTCCTCATTCTGTTCCCACCCCCCACTGGTTTGTTGGTGAAATGGGGACACTGCCAAGCTCGGAGCGTCCTTGGGAGTTCAGATCAATGACGGGGTGAACGCATTTGGAAACCACATGGCCCACGGGCACACGGGATACTTTTGTGGCGTCCGTGGCTCAGTCCCCATGGTACCCTGAGGGCGGCATGGGGGGGGCGCTGAGGCTGAGACCCCCGGGGAGGCAGCTGGGCCAAGGCCACAGGGCGGGGAGATGGTGCAGCTTGGATCGGGGTGGGGTGTGGTCTACGGTCTGGTGGCATCCCAACTGATACAATTTGGGGGTCCCTCAAAATGAGGTCAAGGGGAAAAGGGAAATCACCATAGTGGCCTGCTTTGGAAGTCTGAGAATAATCACGGATGGTGACATAGCTGGGCCTTCCGTGCCCGGCACACACTCGGCCCTGACTCAAACCGGGATCTCTGACTCCTTCTCCAGTGCTCTTCCTTGCTGGCAACTCCTTAGAAGGCCCCTGGCTGGCTGTGAATGCTATTTTTTTCCAATGGAATGAACCAAAAACTCAGAAAAGTATCTCGAAACCGTGCTGTCCCATCTGCCCCTGCAGTGCCCCTTCCCAGTGCAGTGAGGCAGGGACGTTCTTTCTTAGAGCCGGGGTGAGCAGACCTTGGGGGGGGGGGCAGACGGCCTCTGTGTTCCGGGCCCAAGAACGTATTTCCTCTGTTGGCCATCAAGGAGCTCCCCCCCCACACCCAGTTGCTGAAGGCACGGCTCCCCCAGGCAGATAAAAGCTGAATGCAGTTTTGCGACATGAAAGTCAGCTAGAGGGAACAGCCTTGAACAGGCGGAATCGAGGGGGGGGCTGGCGAGGCAGATGGGACACGGCAAAGATGAAAGCGCCTCAAGTATTTCAGGACAAAGGCAGTGCTTGCTGCCACGAGGGCAACGGCAAGGAGAGAGGACCCCAAAAAGAGGGGAGACGGAGAAAGTACTGGGAAGCATGTGGGGAGGTGTGCTGTGAGGTGGGGGGAGCCAGGAGATGGGAACACGGGGGGCTCCTGGCCAGGAGGTGAGGAAAAGCCTTGGCTCCTGTTCAAGGGCCCAGGAGGTGATGGCTGGGAGGCGGGGCTCTCAGGAACACAGGTAAGTCCCAGCTCAGGGGGGCCCTGTGCCAGCAGTGGGCGGTGGGGGAGGTCACTTAGTCATTTAACAAACATGTGCCAAGCTGCGTCCTATGCTGGGCCGTCGCTGCCCTAAGAAGCCCCATCTGGGGCAGAGGCTGACTTGTGACAAACTACAGTGCAGGTGAGGCGGGGGCCTGCACTGGCCAGACGGGGTGCTGTGAATGAGCCTGGGGGACGGTGAGGAACCCAGATGGGCAGCAGGTGGGAGGAAGAACCTTCCAGTGGGAGGATGCAGCCCAGCAAATGCTTGGAGGTGAGTGGGGAGCCCCCAGCACCCCGGGCTCTGCCAGCCAGGGCACCCAGTGTGGCTGGGAGGAGCACTGGGAAGGAGCGTGCGGTGACCCCGCTGCCCTGTCCCTAGGCAGGAAGACCTGGGACCGATCCTGTGGACAATGGGGAGCTCCGGCAGGATCTTATGGGGGGGGGTGGCGAGGCTCCATTTGTCATGCGGCTTAGGTGAAGGGGGAGCCAGGAGTCCAGGCTGTAGCCCCAGCCAAAGCGGAGGTCTTGGCTGATGCAGGAGAGAGGAGGGTGGGGGAGCTCTGCTGCCTCTGAGCTTGCCGGCCTCTTGACACCAGTGCGGTTTCTGGAGGTTTCCTTCCTTCTCAGTCTCCTCTCTTTCCCTCCCCCCCCCTCTGTTTTTCTCCTCCCCTCCCTCCTCTTTCTCTCCTCCCCTCCTTCTTCTTTCTCTCCTCCCCTCCCTCCTCCCTTTTCCCACCTCTGTCTTCTCCTCCCTCCCTCCTCCCTTCCCTCCTCCCCTCTCCCTTCACCTCCCCTCCATCCTCCCTTTTCCTACCTCTCTTCTCTCCTCCCTCCTCCCTCCCTCCCTCCTCTTTCTCTCCTCCCCTCCCCCTCACCTCCCTCTTCTCTTTCTCTCCTCCTCCCCTCCCTCCTCTCTTTCCTCCCCTCCCTCCCCTCTCCTCTCCTCCCTTCTCCCCTCCCTCCTCTCTTTTTCTCCTCCTCTCCTCTCCTCCCCTCCCTGCTCTTTCTCTCCTCTCCTTTCTCCTCTCATCTCCTCCTCCCCTTCTTCCTCCCCCTCTTCTCCTTCCTCACCCTCTCCTCTCTCATTGTCCCATTCCTCCTCTCCATTCTTTTCTCTCCCTTTCTCCTCACTTCCCTCCTCCTCTCTTCACTTCTCCCCTACTTTCCTCCCCTCCCTCCTCCCTTCCCTCCTCCTCCCTGTTCCCTCTCTCCTTCTGCCCTCCCCTTCCCCCATCCTTTCTGCCCTCTACCCCTTTCCTCCTCCCCTTCCTCCTCCGTCCCCCCAGCAGCTGCAGGAGTCGTTGTCCCAACAGCAGAGGAGGAGCGGGGGTGGGTGTGCCTCAACCTCCCTCCCTTCCTCTGAAGTCCCTGTGTCCCAGCCAGCCTGTGTGTCCCTTCCCAAGCCTGGGCCCTGGGCAGCTCCTGCAGGGATGAGAGTGTACAGGGCAGGGCCTCCCGAAGTTGAGTCCAGACATCATGGTTTTCCTCTCTGCTTTTTCTGTCTGGGCCGCAGACCAGCAGTCGTGCGGGCCCATGAACGCAGGGAGCATGGTGGGGCCCACCCCACTGTAGTCCAAGCCTAGAGGGCTGCAGGCCAGGTGGGGTGGCACCCCTAGACCTGGGCAGTGGGGGTGGCAAGAGGGCTCCTCTCCAGGCAGGCCCCTGACCATTCACCCTAATCACGGCTCAGAGCTGTCCGCACACAGCTGCAGGGGTCCCTGCTAGAAGCTTCCAAACCCATGGGGACTGAGCCTGACAGATGCCAGGGGTAGTCACTTGGCAAAAAAGAGCGCTGTCCTGAAGGGAGTTCCCAAGAGGGTTGGATTCCTCAGGAGCACAGTTCAACTGCCAGCCATGGGCTCTCGGTGCTCTCCTCCCGCTCTCCTGCCTGACCGACGGGCTGAAGTCCCGCTTTGCCCACCACCAGGGCTTCTCTGGAGGATACAATGAGGCCAAGGTAGGGGAAGTCTTTCGGAGCCATGGAGGACCCCCAGCAAGCTTGGGGCTGCTGTGGTGTGGGCGCTGAGCTGGGGTCCACAGAGCTCGGAGCGCACGGACAGCCTTTGCCCAGAGACGCGGCCCCTCCGTCTGCATCTCGTCCAGGGGCAGGAAGGGGGAAATCCACCTTCAGAAGAAGACAGAGGACTTGGAGGGAGGTGGAGAGGGAGGGAGTGTGGCCAAGGCGAAGCTTTCAGAAGCCTCTAGGGCTTGGGGCCCCAGCCCCAGGCTGGAGGCTCCTTATAAGGAGACAGCTGCTCTTCTGCTCCCCTCCCAGCTGGGGGCGGAAGCGAGCTCTTCTTGGGGCCGAGGATTTGTGCAAAGGGAGGAAAATCACCTCCCAGCCCCTTCCCACAGGGCGTGAGCCGGGCCCAGCGTCCACGGCTGGGCAGGCCTGGGCTGCAGCTGGGGGCAGCTGCCATGCTGACCGCTTCACCGCAGGCCCTGCCAAGCCTCCTTCTGGCTGGGCCTCCCTCCGCCCGGCTCTACCGTACTGGAAAGGAGGCTCCGGAGGCCAAGAGGCACCCGGTCAGCCCGCACCAACGCCAGCCAAACGGCAGGGTGGATTTTCCATGTGGGGAGCCAAACCAAAGCTCTGGGCTCTGTTTTCCTGCAAAAGTAAAACCAAAAATCTGGAACCCAGCAGCTGTCGGTGCGGATGGAGGGGCAAGGCCGCCTCAGCCCAGGAGCCGAGATGGGCAGTGTGGCCGAGGTGTGGGGCTGGGCATGTGGCCAGGTTCCCGTCCTGCCTTGGCCATCCCCCTCCCCAGAATCTTGGCTGGGTGAACTGGGAAGCCCAAGGGCTGTGGGGCTGCCAGGGACAGCAAGATGACAGGGGCGAGCCTCAGCGCTGTGGGGTACGCAGCAGGTGCTCGGGATGTGTGCGCCCTGTGGGCCGCCCACTCGGGGACTCAGTTTTCCCATCTAGTCGAAGGACAGAGCTGCCCAGAGCAGAAGTTTTCACGGGCTCTGTGCACCTGGGGGCTGCTGCAGGGGTCTCTACGTCCTTCAGTCTTTCCTCGACCAGGGCAGCCCCCTTAAAATCTGTTCCACGCTGTGGGCTTCTAGGTGAGGATTTGCTGGCGTCCTGCACCAGAGGCCCACAAGGGCCGCCACCCACAGCCCTCGTGTACCCGAGTTTCGTTTGAGCAGGAGCCCGGCAGCCCGTGCCGGCGGCTTTGTAGGAAATGGCTGGTTTTAGGGTGTCCCTCTCAGCCTGCCGTCACCCAGCTCAGGGACCTCCTTGCAGCCGTCTAAGCTCTGGGCCCCAGCTGGGATTCTGGAGACTGTCAGAAACCAGAGCGGAATGGCCCTCGCCCTCCTGAGAGATGGTAAAGGTAGGACAGGGCAGACAGCCCAGCCAATGACTCCCTCTCCCCGGGGCCTCAGGTTCCTCATCTGTGAAATGGGTGTAGCAGGAGTACCTCCTCTCACAGGAGTCGCGAGGATTCAATGAGATATCGCACCTAAAGTTCTTTTTTTTTTAATGTTTTTTTTATTATATTATGTTAGTCACCATACAGTACATCCCCGGTTTCTGATGCAAAGTTCGATGATTCATTAGTTGCGTATAACACCCAGTGCACCATGAAATACGTGTCCTCCTTACTACCCATCACCAGCCTATCCCATTCCCCCACCCCCCTCCCCTCTGAAGCCCTCGGTTTGTTTCCCAGAGTCCGTAGTCTCTCATGTTTCATTCCCCCTTCTGATTACCCCCCCTTTCTTTATCCCTTTCTTCCCCTACCGATCTTCCTAGGTCTTATGTTCCATAGATGAGAGAAATCATAAGATAATTGTCTTTCTCTGCTTGACTTATTTCACTTAGCATTATCTCCTCCAGTGCCGTCCATGTTGTAGCAAATGTTGAGAACTCGTTCTTTCTGATAGCTGAGTAATATTCCATTGTATATATGGACCACATCTTCTTAATCCAGTCATCTGTTGAAGGGCATCTTGGTTCCTTCCACGATTTAGCTATTGTGGACAGTGCTGCTATGAACATTGGGGTGCATATGGCCCTTCTCTTCACTCCGTCTGTATCTTTGGGGTAAACACCCAGTAGTGCAATGGCTGGGTCATAGGGTAGCACCTAAAGTTCTTAGTGGGGGCGGCCAGGCCCCCAGTAAGTGCTCAGGTAATGGGGTGGGGGTGGCTGCTATGATTCCTATCAGTAATGTCCCCGGGGCCCCTCGGGATCTCCTTCGGCTTCTGTAAGATCCCACACTGAGCAAGCCTCGCTGGAGTTACTCACTTGGGCTCATCTTTGTAAGGAAGTTGAGAACAGGAGGCCCACTGAGGGGAGGTGCTGAGCCCAGGGCCCCGGAGGTGGAGTCAGAGCTGGTTCTCTGGGTGCTGGATCCCCGGGTAGGGCGCCTCCCTTTCCCGGGGCCACCTCTGCAAACCGTACCCCCCGCGTGCACCAGGGAGGGAACCAAAGGCAGCTTTGATATGTCGACTTGGGGAGCAAGCCTGCCGCAGAAGATCACGGGCACTGCTTTCTGCCCGAGCAAACGGCTGAAGGATGCTGTCTGGGCTCTCCCTCTAATGCGCTGGGTGTTTATGGGTTTCTAAGGGCCTCATCACAGAAAACGCAATAATGATGCTTCTAACCGAACGGCAGTGCTTTGGAAGGGATGAATTATTCACATCAGAGACGAAGCGGGGACTCTGCAAACTGCGCCAGCCGAAGCCGTCCCTCCTTGGGACTATTTTTTATCTCCTTTTGTAGTCTTTCATCTTGGGAGACTCGCGGTTTGGGCAGTACAGGGGAGCCTGTCGCGCGAAGTTGGCAGGATATGGAACCTGAAGTGCTAGGTGTCTCCGAGCTTCTGCCTGGAGCACAGAGCTGAGGAAGTCGGAGAAAGTATGGAAAACGGGGCGGGGTCGCTCATGGGGACGGCCGCGGTGCGCTGGGGCCCCCTTGTCTCTTAATCCTAGGGGGCTCCTCAAATCCTGGGCCCTTGTTACCGGCCCGGGGTCCCGAGGGAGCCATTTCCCCCTTTATTCTGTTGGCATCCGCTTACTCTTGGCCTTCAGTCTATCTGGGAGGGTGCGTGGAGCTCTTGGGGGAGGACGTGTGGGTTCCACGTGGCGCCCCGAACCGGCCTGTCCTGGGGGAGGAAGGGATTTTGTCGTTGGAAGGCGGCTCAGGGGCGAGTGTGGACCAGCACAGTCCCAAGCTGCAGGCCATGCCAGCCCAATGTGGTCAAACCATTCATGGCCATGTGCTTTAAAAAGCACCCCACACCCATGCTGTCCAGTCCAGAGGCCACGAACCTTACGGGGCGCTGTCGAGCACTTGAAAAGTGCGTGGTCCAAGTGGAGGGGCCCTGTGAGTGTGAACAGCACAGTGGATTTCAGAGACCCAGAGCGTGACCCGTCTCATAATCACCGCTTATACCAATTACACGTCGGGATGATAATATTTGGATACCTTTGGTAAAATACAATTTATTGTTTTTTTAAAAAGATTTTATTTATTTATTTGTCAGAGAGGGAGAGAAACAGAGCACAAGCAGGGGGAGTGGGAGGCAGAAGGAGAAGCAGGATCCCCGCTGAACAGGGAGCCCGATGCAGGACTCGATCCCAGGACCCTGTGATCATGACCCGAGCCACCCAGGTGTCCGAAACACAATTTATTGTTAAAATGAATTTCACCTGGTTGTTTTAGTGTTTGAACGTGGCCACCGGAAGATTTTTAGTTACCCTCGTGGCTTGCCTTCGTGGCTTGATTTAGGGTTCTGCTGGAGAGGCTTGCTGTAGAAGGGAGCAAGGAAGGCTTCGGCAGTGGTTGTCTCTTGCTGGTAGAATCACGGGAGACTCTTTTCTTCCTCCCTTTTAGACTCTATGTAATTTCTAAGTTTTACAGAAACTCTAAAACTCGCCTCTCTTGCTTTGCATCAGAAAAAGCACAGCTCCCATGGTTTTTAACGCATCCCAGGCTCTTCGGGAAGTAGAACCAAGCTGTGGACGCAACAGCATCACCAACTGCCTGGTGAACGTGGGCACGGGGAGCATCAAGAGAGTGGGGGGCTTTGAGGATGCCAGAGCTCAAGGGTTGAGAGTGAAGGATCGCAGGGAGGGTTGTTGGCGTGACCCAAGAAGTGGCTCCACAGGCGGCTTTGCCTTGATGGGAGAGCCTCTTGGGGGGTGCAGGGCAGGAAGCTGCTCTCTTCCTGCTGGGGGCTGGCTGGGCCCCTCTGCCTCTTGCATCACCCCTGAAAGGAATGGGAGCAGCTCTGGAGGAAAGGGCCCTGGCTCCGCCTCCCAGGCAGCAAGATGTTACAGGTGTAGCCAAGTCTGGCTCAGCTCTTGCTGGGGTATCTGACACTGCGCTGCTCCCCGGACTTACCTGGACGTACGCATGTCCCTGCATCACAGCCCTGGGAGATAAGAGCTGTCACAGTTTCCATTTCACAGACGAGGACGCAGAGCTCGTGGGCATGGAGGGAGGAGGAGGGGTGCTCAGCAGGGAAAACTCAGGCCCTTGGCAATGACCCTGTGCTCCCAGCCATGGGGCAGCCCCCTTCTCAGTAGCCCCCTTCCCAGTAGCCCCAAACTACCACTGTCCCCCTGAAAGAGATTGTGATTCCTGTTTGTAAAAGCAAGGTCAGGGTTTGCTGGCATGTTTCCTCTCACTCAGCATGTCCAAAGGAGTGCTGTCCGGACATGTAATCAACATGAAAGTTGTTATGGAGATAGTTCACGTTCTTTTGATGTTGTGTGACAGCCTCAAAATCCGGTATCTTGTGCCGACTTAGAACCCACGTCCTTATCTCGTCTTTCTGTCCCGGGCAGTACACAGGCAGCTGTGGCTATGGCGGGAGACACTGTGGCTCCAGAATCTAGAAACTTACAGGACTGGCCTGGGATAGCAAACCAGTCCATCCTGCCGGCCGGCTGGGGCCCCCCGGGGGCCCGGGGTTGAGGGGGATTTGGAGGCAGCATCTGGATTCAGTGAGGAGGAGCGCTGTGGTTGACTAGCAATGCCTGCCACGAGCACTGAAGACCCTGGGCCTCTCCGCAGACTGACGGGGAGCCAAGCCCGTAGTCCTGTGGGTGGGCACGGGGAGCACACACTGAGGGCCATTTGGTGAGCTCCTGCTTCTCTGCGTTCCTGCAGTCTTTACCGTTGTAATCTGGCACGGGTCCAGGTATCCAGCCTGGGTTTCAGGCCCAGATCCCTGCACCTTGACCTTCTGCCTGCAGGACTCCAGATTAGCTACTCTACTTCTCTGAACCTCAGGCTCCACATCTGAAGAATGGGCACAGTAAGCCCTACTGAGCAGGGCTGGGGTGAGGGCGAAAGCAGATGAAGTGTGTAAAGGGCAGATGCACGGTAGGTGTGGAGAAAGGGGTAAGCTCCCTGCTCTTCCTCCTTTCAATTCAGTGTCCCTCCGGGCCTCCGTTCCACTCAGGACACGCAGGCCAAGTCCGTTCCCGCTGGGAACCCTCTCGGGGGCCATGCAGCTCCTTACTGCTCCTGCCCCGTGATTTCTCTGCCCTGTCCGAGGCTGAGTGAGGCCTCCTGCTTGCTGCCCCTCTGACAGCCCCCTACTCCAAGGCCGAGGATGGCCTCAGCCCTCAGCAGGCTGGCAAAATAACCCTGTCGTCTTGGGCTCCCCCGGCAGCCACGCCGCTGCCGGCGCCAGGAGGGGCCTCCACACCTATCAGAGAGTTGATGGAAGTTGAGACACTCTGCCAGCCCCGTGTTTTTTTTTTAATTATTCCCTCCCGGCCACTGTAGACAAGGACGTCCTTTTCCCGGCCTCCCTGTAGGAGGCTGGCTGTCCTCCAGCCAGGCGTGCAGTGGTCTCCCGTGGCCTGCATGAGTTAACACCTCTCTCAAGACACTCTGGGTTCTCTTCTGGGGAGGAATTTACATCCAGCAACATCTGGCAGAGAACGAACGGTACATGGCGAAAGCACAGGCGAGGCAGGGGCTCCAATTAGGAAACGACCAGCTTTCTCTAAGTGTGACGGGGAAAGTAATTCTCTGGCCAACAGAGTTTAATCAAAATGTTTTATGCAAGACGTATCCCTGACCCTGACAAATCTTCCCCCTCTTGCTGGAAATTAAACAAATATATTGTCAGCACGGATTCCAATGAGCGCATAAACAGATGCGGGGCCGTGGAGTCATGAGGTTAGGGGTTTCTACGACCCGGGATGAGAAAGGACCGGGCGCGAAGCGTTGGTAGGGTCCGTTGGGCTTTTAGCAGCTCCTGCGGGCCTTCCTGCCTTTTCGGTGACATCTGTCTCCCCCACCCCCGGAGCGGTGGCCTCTGTCTCCCTGCGGCCCCGTCTTCTGAATCGTATCCTGAATTCCCTTCTGTTTCCACTCCTGCCACCCCGTCCTGCGAGCATGTGCTCCGGCATCTGTCTCCCCTGGCAGACTGTGTCCGATTGTCTTCACACCCCTGGCACCGAGGACAATGCCTGGCACACAGAGGACCTTGAACAACTGTTTGTGGGAGGAAGAGAGGGGAAGGGGGGGTGGGAGGCACAGGGACCTTCCTTCAAGGGGTGGTGTGGTCTAGACCACCTGGTGTCAGTCTGGGGAGCAAAGCTGTAACTCTGCCAGGTTGTGACTCGGGAAAGCTCAATTGTAGCAATCGGGAGAGTGGGCACGATGACGGGTGGCCTCAGTAAATGAGGGAGTAAACGAGGTAGTAGACACATGGGGGGCAGACAAGGCTTGAGTTGGTGGTGATGGGAACAGAGGGAGGGCAGGGGAAAGAATGAACGGCTTCATCCCAGGGAGGGGGCTTCCCGGCTGGCTCTTGAAGGCAGAGGGACCAAGGCCCAGAGCGGTGACTTGCCTAAAGTCTCCCAGCAAGGACGGTAGTGGGGAGGCCCGGGCTTGTGCAGGAGCTCTGAGTTGAACGCCTGTGGGTTCCCTGTTACCTTCCCCTGGGAGTTCCCGGTATAGTGTAGACTCCTGGATCCTCGCTTGGGTCTTTCCAGTGGCTGTAGACAATCAGCCGGGGAATGTCAACAATTCCAGTCCTCCAGCCCCGGCCTGGCCCTGGGGAGCTGTGGTTTAGGAGAGGCAGGAAGGCCCTGCCGCCGGGGCTGGGACAAATTTCCCAGGCAAGTCGGGTGCATGGACAGCCTGGGGGGGGGGTGGTGTGGACCATCCAGTTATGACTGTAAATATCAGTGCTCTTGTGACATGAGTGCTCACTTGTGTCAAGATGGGAAAGCCAGCAGGGAAGTGGGGGGAGGGTATGAATGAGATCAGTCCCGCCTGGCCTGGCCCTTGCCACCCCTCCTCCTGGGGCCAGGGATTCCCACTGCTGACGGAGCATCTGAGGCCTGAGGGGAAGGTGTGGTGCCCGAGGAGCCCGTGGACCCCCTTCCAGCGCCCAGAATGCGGCCCCCACATCCTGCCACAGAGACGCCTGTGTGTTCTTCTGTCTTGAAGTTGGTCTTGTTATCTCAACAGCTCGGACTTTTGGGGTGAAAGGCAGCAGCGACCCAGGCAGGCATTGCAGAGTAATGGAGTCTGGGGTCAGACAGGCTGGCGTCCTCCTTATGTTATTGGTGGAGAAAAAGAGCTTGGGGTCAGAATGGCCCTCATCAATGTTCTGGTTTGGGGATGTGAGACTGAACTGCTTGGGTTGAGATTTTCCTCATGAGACACAAGGGAGAACTGGGGAGCGTGGGTAGAGACTGTGCCCGCAGCCGACAGACGGTCGTGGCCTGGGTCTGGGGGCTCTGAGGGGACGGTGGCAGGAGTGGGGTTGGTGGGAGAGGCTGAGGTTGCCTCACACCCCCCAAGCCCATCTCCTTCACCTCTGCCTCTCCCCGGCTCATGGCACCGTCTCTTCAGCAGCCAGCAGGGACAGGGACCGCCAACCGTCTCAGCGCGGTGCGGGCGGTGGGGTGGGTGTGAGTCTCTCCATTCTCCAGATGGGGACAGCGAGCTCGCAGAGCCGAGGACATGACGTGCACAGGGTGCGCTTGACCATGGACACGGACACCGCATGGCTGTTTAGGAGGGGTGGCTGGGCACCCTGCCTGAGATGTTCCCAGTCACCCCTTCACGTTCCAGGAGGCCGCGGGCCCCAGGGACCAGATTCTCCAGGCCTTCCCCGAGGCGCATCCATTAGCCACGGGCACAGATGGAGAGCCGCCGTGCGCTAGGAGGCAGGAAGCGTACCCACGCTCCTCGCCAACAAATCAAATGTTCCCTGGCTGGGCGGACATGGGGATTAGTGCTCTCTTGTCCCCTGAACCCCGAGGCTTGGTCTCATCTTGCAAACACTCTCTCCGTGGCAGTGCCAGGCAGCTGGGCTCTCACGGAGGGGGCTGCTTGGCCTGTAGGACCCAGAGTGCCATGGCCGGATCTTCCCATGGCCTGTCCAACCTGACCAGCCGGCCAGTTGGGTCCACACGTGGGCCTCATCCGCAGCAGGGCTGGGCCAGGTGGCTCACCCAGGGGCTGATGAGCAGCTGGCCCGGCCCAGGGGGTGGCCAGGGACGGTGGTGCGCAGAGAGCACTGCTCAGGGCAGGGGGGTTGACCAGGAGCAGGGGTGACCAGAGGGAGTGAAGGAAACTGTTAGGATCAGGCTCGGGAGGGGAAAGGTCAAGCAGGAGACTACCAGCTCTTCAGTAGACTGTGCTGTGACGGCAGCACCAAAGGCCATCCCGAACGCCGCGGATCCGCCACACCCCCCGCACACCCCATCCTTGCTCTCTGTCTCTCCCTCACGCGCATGGACCCAGGTCATGCCCTGGGAAGAAGGGGCCTGGCCCCGCATCCCACGCCCCTGTCAGGTGGGTGGGGTGGGGATGGTGCAGTCAGCACAGGTGGCGGGAGGTGGGCGGCCCCTGGCTCACAGCCCGTCACGCGGGCCAGACCCCCTGGAAGTCCCTTCCCCGGGCGCAGGGTGGTGGGGGCCTTCCCGGCTGCCACTGCGGGGCCTCAGACCCAGAGACGCGCTGGAACGCGTGGCACTGGCCCCCACCGTCTACTCGGTTAGTCTGCACGGGGTCTCCTGGCCCCAGAGTCGGGCCCTGTGGCCCGGGACACCCGGGTTCTGGGCTCTTGGCCCCTTGGCGTGGCCATCAGGCTGTCAGAATTGTCTCCACCACAAGGAGCAGCTCCTCCCTCGTGCTCCACCCCCACTGGGGGCTGGTGGGTGCCTGGGAGGCCCGGGGTCCTTCCCGCCCCGACTCCGACCCTGGCTCCTTCTCCCCGTGACTCCCTGGCTGGGGATGCAGACCCTTCCTCAGATTCTTCGAGCCCCACGCCTCTGTGGGAGGCAGGGAGGGGGCCTGCTCTCTGTCCGCGTGAGAGCCTTTGTTTGGCTGTATTTCTGGGCCGCAGCTGGTAAAACCCAGGTCGCTCTGGGCTGAACCTGGGCAGAGGGGCTGGGGGAGCCCAGTGGTCCACGGGCCCTTCCCCAAGGGTTCCCAGTGGGTCCCCCTGCTGCAGGATGAGGGCTTTTCCAAAAGGCTGTCTTTGAGGGCAGGTGGCTTGCACAGACATGGATTCTCTCCCGGAGCCCCGAGCTCTCTGTGCCTGGGAGGCACCCTTGGGGCTGATCTCGCACAGGTCGGGGCGGGGGCTGGACGGACATAGCAGCTTGCAGTCATTTCCCAGGGCAGAGAGCAGGGACTCCCAGGAGCTGGCACCCCCACTCCCTGCATGACCCAGGGGATGCAGCGGCCGGTGAGGAAGGGGCTTTGCTGGGTGGGGGGGGGTCTGGTTCGGTCCTGAGGTGAGGAGGGAGTGAGGGATGTGAGCCTGCCCCCCTCAGCTTGCCCCCGGTTCCTGGGATATCGGTACTGCCTCGTCGTGGGCCATGCCAGCCTGCGTCTGTCTTCAGGCCTCTGTCTAAGGAGGTCTGCCGGTTGCAAAGCCCCGTGTGGGACAGCATCATTTCGGCAGAAGGTCCCGGAGGCAAAACAAAGCGCTTGGGAGTGGATGTGTCTTCCTGGGGTCTTTATTCACGCATGTGCCTGTCCCTAGTGACAGCGAGTACTGAAGACCTACCAGGTGTTAGAGCAATTGTACAGACGAGTTAGGCTGGGTCCCTCTGACAGACATCCCCTTCCCTGGGTGTGAGTTGTGTCCTCACTGAGTCCTCTCTGCATCCCCTCTGTTCTACCTGACACACAGCTTCCTCCTACCGTCCCGGGGGAGGGAGCCCTATAACGCTCTTACCCAGCTGGAGCAGACCCAGGAGGGGCAAGTACTCGGGCTGGGTGATTGAAGGAAGACTTCCCAGAGGAGGTGATGTTGGAGTTGGGTCTTGAGGGGTAAAGAGGAGTTTGATGGCCAGACTCGATGAAAAAGAGCAGTCCGGACAGAGGAGCCCGCAGGTTAGGGCGATGGGAAGCCAGACCCTCAGCCCTGGAGCTTTGGGAATGAAACTGTTTCTGGGAGACCCACCGAGGACCTTTCTACCTGATAAAAGCTAAGATTCAGGAGGGCTGGTTGGAAGCACTTTTCAGGTGTTCCGTGCTACATCCCCCTCCCTAGCTCAGCACCCGCACACTGTGGGGCTCTCTAAATTCCAGCTGACTACGTAAATGTGCAAACTCTTTCTCTCTTTCACACGCACAAGCACACACACACACACACACACACACACACACACACACCCTACATATTTTTGCAAAAACAGGACCCTGAATGCTGGCTGACATGCAGCAAGAGACAACTGGGGGGGAATATTCCTTCTAGCCTCAGGACCTTTGCACATGCTGTTCCATCTGCCTGTAATACTGTTCCACACCCCACGTCCACTGCCATTTTTCATAGTGTACTATGTCTTGCTCCCATTGTGTTCCCCTTGCCAAGCACAGGGCTGTCTGTCAGTAAATATTTGTTTTCTGAGTTCATGTGCCCAACACCCAGAAGTAGACGTTTAGTACCATTTATTAAATGAAGTTCTGGAAGTGCAGGGTGCGTGAGTACCCACACAGAGATCCTGGCTGATGTCAAAAGATTGAAGGGCACCCAGCAAGGAAAGGGGAAAACCAGGGGGAAAATGCACCATGTTTCTGGTTAACAAACTGTTTCCAGAGCTAACTGAGAAATTGGGTCCTGGTCGCCGATGGAAGCAACTGCCTCTGAGTGCCGAGCCCAGGGAGGTCCCTGCTTCTGGGCACTAACGAAGCAATCTTCCAGCCTGGGCCCCCATCTGCAGCATGACAGTCATCGTGAGGATTACTGATGATAAATCGGGCAAAACCCCCACTTAGGCCGGTGCCTGGTGCCTGGCGGAAGCCCTAGAGGTGGCGTGGTTACCTTGGCGGGAGGGAGGGGACACCCACCTGGACTCAGGAATGCCATTCTTTTCCTAGAGATAGTGGAAGACCTCCAACAGGACACCCTGGCAGTTCAACAACACTGGCCTTGGGTTCTGAGCCCAAATCTTCCCCCCAGGGGACACCCCCCCAGTGCCTGGCATCCCGATCTTGCTCCCTGGCCACTTGGAACCAACCCAACTCCCTCTTACCCGCCCCAGACTCAGTTTCCTCGCACAGCAAATTGGGGCCGATTGAACGGGCTGACATTTGCCAGCAAACAGCATGCCATTCTCTTGCCATCTGTTACGAGTGCATCTTTCACTTTCTGCAAAGAAGGAATCAATCTCCACGGCTTGCTGGCGTTCTCGGGCTTGCTCATCGAGGGCAGAGGTGGGCAGGACCCAGGGCTGAGCCTCTCCTCCGGGGTGCCAGCCCCACGACCTCCCCTGGGGCCCGTCTCTGCGGGGGCGGCTGGAAAGGGAGAAGCAGGCTGACTCTCCTCGCCCACTGCGCCCACTTACAGCCTAGAAGCAATTTGCTTTCATTATGAAGGTCACACGGAGTGTGTTTGCAGAAGGACTTGGCTTCCCAGCCGCCTGTACTGCGGGGAAAATTTTCCTTAATTATTTTTTTATAGCCTAACTTTTGTGTGAGAGGGTTTGTTATTATCCCTACCTCGCTTGAGAGTGATAAGCCCGCAAGAAGAACCATAAATAAAACTTTACTTAATATTCAGTCTGCGAGATGGGATGATGGATGTGGGGAGGGGAGACACTCCCCCTCGGTGTGGAGCACCCCCAGCTTTCCGCGGGAAGGCAATTACTTTGTGCTCCTGTAATCAGAACCACTTCCTGCCTCTGCATTTTGTTTTTCTAACTTTCTCATTTAAAACCCGGATGGGCGACATTGTATCCCATTTGTATTGTGTCGAGCGAGATTACTCCGGGAGCCGCTGCGTGCCAGGCCCCTGGGATGGCAATATTTTACCTGGGAATCCGCCTTTGAAACATGGAAGTGTGTCAACTGCAAAGACAGGGCCATGATTTGATCCCCAGATTCCGAAGCTTTGGGGACAAATTCCTGGCAGTGGAATTAATTTTTCTTGAGGAATAGGGGAGCTGTAACTTTTCCCTCTATTATTTCAAAACCGCCAGCCTGACCTTCCCCCGGCCTGAGCTACAGCCGGCAAGGTGGAAAGAGAGGAAGCTGCAGCGGGTCCTCGTGGCCAGGGGCTGCTGTGTGACCTTCTGCTAGTTCCTGCCCCTCTCTGGGCTGCAGTCAGCTTACCCAGAAAATGGAGGGGCTGGACAAGAAAATGATACTATTATCACTCTTTTCTGAGTCGACATTTTATTGAGCACCTACTATGTGTCAGTCACCATGCTAGGCCCTCAGTGAGCCTTATCTCAAGAAAGCCGCAACAACCCGAGAGATGGGTCCAGGAACAATTCATTCAACAAATATTACGGAGGCCCTACTGTGGGCTCAGCATGGCTATAGGCACTAGGTGCACGCAATGAACCAGAGACGTAAGGATCTGGCTCCGCTAGGGGTTCTGTTCTAGAAGGGGAGACGGAGAATTAACAGGTAAACAAGCAAGATCATTCCAGAGAATGAGGGGGTGGGGTGCTTTGGAGAAAATAAAACAGGATGATATGGTGGATGGTGGCCAGAGAGAAGTAAAATGAGAGATTATCACGACAGCCTGTCTCAGGAGGTGGTATCCAATCAGGGGTCAAAAGACAAGGAGCTACCCAGACACAGGAAGATTGGGGAAAGTATTCAGGTAGCGGGCATAGCATGTGCAAAGGCCCTGCGGTGAGTGTAGTAAACACCACATATCTGCTCACTCAACACCACTCCAACCCCCCACCCCCTTGCCCTCTTGTGCTATAGAGCCTGAAAAGCTAGAGCCATGCTTCTCAGAGGTCCTGTGGTTAAGATCCTACATGAGGGACCCCACAGGGACACCTTGGCACCAGGCTGAGGAGGGAGAGGCAGGCACCATCAGAAAACAACTTGCTGGTGAGCATGGAGGCGGGCAGGTCTCCTCGCAGCATCGTAGATGCTGAGCAGAGAGAGGTGGTAGCAAAGGAGTTCCGCTAGAGCAGTAGGGGGTCAGGGCAGCCCGTAGTCCCCGGCTCCAGCCTTGTCTTGCCCTTGGCCCTGACTTCCCACTGGCATCGCCCGCGGTGTTTTCCCTGAGCGCTCCTGTGCGCAGGGCAGGTGCCAGAGACTTGCGCCCTCTGCGTGGGCACAGCCCTCGGCCAGCAACGGACCCCACGGTTCCCTTCGGCGGGACGCCAGTTCCCTGCTGGACCCAGAGCCGTCGCCCGCAGCGATGCCAGTGCTGGAGGGTCCTGCGCTATCCCCTGCCTCCCAGTCTCCTTCCCCACGCCCCGGATGGAGCTTCCTGCTTATTCCTCCCCATAAGCCCCTTGTCCTTGAATTCTGATTTCTGGGTCTGCTTCTGGGAACCCCAAAGAGCTGTGCCTGGATGTCTCTCTTAGCTGTGTTTCTACGCAGGTGGAATCAGCTTTCATTTCCCTGAGATGCCATGAAGCTTCTCATCCCCCCTGACAACCCCTTCTGATTAAATTAGCAAGAGTGGATCCTGATGCTGGTGATGGGGAACCCTGATGGGTGCTCTCGCTGTCATTGTTCTCAATACCCCTTTCGTAGGCCAGGGCACAGAGGCTGGGGGTCGGCGGTGGAGGGGGGGGCGGTCTGTGGCCCAGGCGGGGCTTCGGGCACCGGCCTCCGTCTAACAGAGATGGATTCTCGGGCCTTGGTCCCGGGCTGGCCCATCTAGAGCAGAGATCTGTCATCCTTCGGTAAATGTGCTCTTTGAAAGAACTGAAAAGGTTAATGGGGCTGCTGCAGGCTCCCAGCCAACTGCCAGGTAGCAGCCAGCGGTGTCGCCCATTAGGTGACAGATAGATGAGGACACAGCATTATCTCGCTCCTCAGGCCGAGAAGCAGCCACGGGCCTCCCCTACCAGCCCTCTGGGGGCTCTGCTGATAACTGTGCTCTTTGCTGTGCTTGGAAAACACGCAGAACACCTGCTCTGTGCCTGCCTGGGACCGGGAAGGGCCGGGGGTGGGAGGCTCGGAAGCAGCTCGGCCTCTTCCCAGAAGCCCACTGGACAGGGAAGGCACTGGCTGGGACCCCTAATGGTGGTGGGGGGGGGGCTGGCCTGCCCCTCCCACTCCCTCTTGCAGGCTCAGGGTGGGAGCCACCACCGATGCCTGGTGGCACAAGGTGGTGGGCTGAGTGACAGGGAGGGGACAGAAAGAGCCTGGGCCAAGCTGTGAGAGCAACACCAGCCCCACCTACCTCTGGGCTTCTTGCTAAGTGAGAAACATGCTTCGTTCCTGGAAGCTCCTGTTAGCTGGTTTGCTATAACTTGCCTCCTAGATCATTCCTAATTTATAAGCCTGTGTCCTGGCCCACGGAGGGCATCTGAACACATTTGAGAAGTTTAAATGGTTTGAATTATATTAACATCATCGCAGAGCCTCCTCCCACGTGGGACAGAGGTGACTGCCCCCTCCCCGTGCCCCCACTCCCGAATTGGGCCATCTCTTGGTCAGAGCACTTTACCGTGCTTCCCCATCAGCCTGGGGCCCAGTGTGGAGCCTGACTTGGGGAAGAGGTCAGAGCACTGTTTGTTGAATGACTGAGTGAGGTGCACGGGGACACGGACAGGAGGCTGATGCCGTGGACCCCACACCCTTCCAGTACGGTGAGTCTGCCATTCTCGGTGGAGAGTGGGGGTCATGTGGGCGTCGTTGGGAGTTCAGTTTGTGGTGAGCTAGTGGACTGGCTCTCTGGGGCATAAAGAGCCCCGACTTCCAGCATTTGCCGATTTCCCTGGTGTAAACACTCCCACCTCGGCGCGTTCCAAGCTGCCAAACGTTCAACAACCAGCTCACGACATCTCTTGAAAATGTTCGTCCTTGTGAATTAGTGCAAGTCTCTAGCACGCCACTCATTTCCCCTCCTTTCCCTCCTCCCTCCCCCTTCCCTCCTCTTCCCTCCCCTTCCCTCCTTTCCTCCCTCTTTCTCCTCCTCCCCCTTTTCCTCCTCTTCCTCCTTTCCTCACCCTCCCTCCCTCCCTCTCCCTCTCTCCCTCTTCATCTTCTCCTCCAACATTGCCTGAGGACCCACCAGTGCCTGCTGGGTCCTGCCTGGGTGCTGAGACCCTGGTGGAGGTAACCATTAGGAAGCTGCAGCTCTTACTACACTCCAATAAAAAAAATTAATTAGAAGGAGGAGGGGGAGAGGCAGCGGCAGCAGAAGCTGAGGCCCTAGTGGTCCCATCAAGAGCTTCGAAACAGTGAGGGAGGCGCAGCGCCAGAGGAGGAGCCCCTAAGCTGGCCATGGGGGGAACGCAGTGGGGGCTGGGCTCCCCAAAGAAGGAAGAGGCGGCTCAGCGGAGACTCCAGGGGGCAGAAGTGAGCACTCCGGGACAGGACCTGAGGAGCTAGGGAGGGGAGAGGCCAGACCGTGGACAGTGTCCATGTGCTGATGGGCTTGGACTTTGTTCCAAGGGCAGTGTTAAGCTATTTATAAGTGGGGCGCGATCAGATTGGCATTTTAATATGCTTCCCCTGAGTGCAGAGAGGGGAGCAGGCAGGAGGGGGGCAGGGGGAAGGCTCCTGGTTGGGGGGGTGCAGGAAGCTTTGATGGGAAGCCTGGCTGCAGCCTCAGGACCACAACAGGCAGTTTGGAGGGGCGTATTGTGGGAGGGCTAGCCAGCTCCACCACGGCCACGGGATGAGTGCTGGGCCATCTTCCAAGATGGGGGCAAATGGGAGGCAGGGAAAGATCTGGGGGAAAGAAGAGAAACTCTTGCCTGCCTGCCCTCCTGGCTTCACCTCTGGGGCGGGGGTGGGGAGGGTAGGGGTCTCCGTTCCAGGCCAGGGGGCCCTGCCTGTCCTCTGCTTGAGGGAAGTGTTGGGGATGTGAAGGAGAGGCCGATCAGATGGCGCTGGCTGCAGCTGGGGATGCCACGGGTCCTCACATGCGGGGTGCAGAGAGGACACCCCATATCTCTGGCTAGGGAAAACAGGAGACCGGGCTTGAGATCTGGGACAGATGCAGGCTGAGAAGATCTCGAATGCCAGGATGGAAAAGAGGCCCTGAACACAAGCAACCTGGGCCCCCCCCGGCCGGCTCCCACATGCCCACCGCTGGGTTGGGAGACCCACAGGGGTGGCAGGGGCTCCGCTCAGGCTTTTTTTTTTTTTATCTGGGCATGGGGACGCAGCCGTTTCCCAGGCCAGACAGGTACACAGGATTAATAAGGCCGACACGCTCTCCCGGGGGTGTGCAGCGAGCCAGCCGAGCGCTGAGTGAGCCATCCATCACTGCCCCCTAATAGCTCTGCGGGCTGCGCCCCCCCCGCCCCCCCCCCCCCACTGCACTGAAAGCGAGAATCCAGGCTGCCAGCAGGAAGATGCCGCAGCCCTTAACCACCATAATTATGAAGTCTTGGTGGAAAGAGATGCTTATCGTTAATGTTAAGTGAACAGAGCAGAAGACCAGATGCCCTGCCCGTGTGCGCACACGGCCGTGTGCTGTAATGTCTGCCTGGAAACAGCGCGGCTGCAAACCAGCCACGGCTGCGGTGGGCACGCGGTGGGGGGACAGTTAGCCGTGTAGACGCAGTTAGCAGTTAGCAATATAGACGTGCCATCTTTTGATGAAAATTTTTATCTCTTTTTCTGATGCATAAAAAGTCCCAGTTCACCGTGGAATAGGTGGGAAAATGTGAGTAAAAAGAAGAAAATGACCATTCTCAAAAGTGCCCGCCCGGACGCAGGTCCCGGGGTGGGTATGTTGCTGTGGGTTTTCTCCCCTCCTGGTGTTGTGTGTATGCGTTTGCTTTGCGTTGTTGTTTTTACATAATGGAGATGAGTCATTGTATTTTTAATACATATTCTTAAGTAAACAACTAGTCTCAGGTGTGGGCTGAGCCGAGGACGTAAATCTTGTCAATTTGACCAGTAAATCCGATTTATAAGGGGAGAAAGGAGAATATTTCACTCACTCAAAATCATTAAAGACCCCCACCCCCCACCCCACCAACGTAGCAAGATCGACCACGTGCTTCTGGAAGGCCCTCGGAGTTCAGGGTCAATGCCGGGAGAGCCACGTTGCCAGTCGACCCGGGACACCCACACCACCTTCCCTGGCTCCCGAGGTCCGGTCCTAGGATGAAGAGCCACCACCAGCCGCCGTAGGAAACACTGAGGGTCCCTGGGGCCTCCGCGGGCGCAGGGGGAGCCCCAGGAAGAGGAAGGAAGCTGCCTTCCGGTCCTGGTTCTCTGTGGCTTAGAAAGGCAGAGAAAGACCCAAGGGCAGTGAAGTCTCCGTCCTGGGAAGGCTTCTGGGTGGAGATAGAGCTCAAGCAGCCGCAGGGAGGCAGGACCGCAGAGGAGGAGAGGCAAGGAGCCCTTGGTTCAGCGGCAGGGAACAGTATTGCTCTTCTCCCGAGCCCACTGTGCCCGGCTCACTCTTCCAAGGATGAAGATTTATACCCTTTCCATGGTTACCGCCTGTTCTCCCTCCAAATTCCAGAATGCTTCCTCCAGGAAGCCCTCCTTGGTTTCTGTGACTTACACAGCTCTCCTGCAGGCCCGCCCCACTATGGAAATGCCCGTGTGTGTGGATCAACTCCCCACTCCCCAGAGGGTAAGCCCTGGGGGCTGGGGCCACTTTGCTCGGTGTCCCCCATGCCAAGCCCAGTGCCTGCCCACAGTGGCACTGGGTGGTTGAAGCCAGGCTCTCAGAGTCTCCAGACCTGACAGTCCACTTGACAAGTGGAGAGGAGGGTGCCCAGCACCCAAGCCCCCTGCCCAGCCAGACCCGGGCTCTGCAGTACCCTTCGCTCTCCGTTACTTTGTCGCCAAGTTCTGGGCACAGAGAGGAGGTTTCTAGCCGCTCTGGTTTTTTGTTTCTTTCTTTTTTTTTTTTCTGGTGACCTTTCCGTGTAATTAAAAGGCCGCTATTCCAGGAGACGAGGCAGCCGGAAGCGGAGACGCTGATCTCTATGTACGTGTGTGGAAATTTATTGTCTGGAGCACAGAATCCTGCTCGAGGCTCCCGTGCCAAAAACATCTGTGGCTTCACCCGGGGGTGAAGCCCCCGGCCCGGGAACCTTCCCCTCTGTGGGCCTACTGTGCGCGGCACCTCCCACGTAACGTGGCCCTGCTAGGCCGGGGGATGGCTTCTGTTTGTCCAGGGAGATTCACGCTCCTGAGTTACCCAGCAGCCCGGTGGGCACAGCATGGGCCTGCCCTCGCAGGGCTGGAATCCCCCATCCAGGCCCCTCCATGGCCTGCTGTCTGCGGGGGGCCCTCCCCCCCACCCTGGAACTGCCCCCACGAGGCCACATCAAGGAGGGGCACATCCAGCTGGGAGCAGCCCAGCCCAGGGCGCAGGGCGTATAGCTCGGCCTGGGAGAGCTGGGTTCAAATCCCGGCACCCCACTCCTTGATGTCCAGCCTCCGGATGAGAATAGCCCCCCTCCGGGCCTAGCCCGCGCCCATAAAGGGTGTGTGCACAGTGCTCTCTCACCCCACCCTGGCCTACAGAATTCTGGGAAAGTTTATTTTCTGGATGGAAATCCTTCCTTGGCTGGACCTTCCCGGTGCTGCTCTGTGGGCCCATTCCTCCCCCGTGGCTCCGGTCAGCACCTCTGGAAAGCAGCACTCCCTCCACAGTCCCTAGGCCTCGGGGTGGAGGGTCTAGAGTCCAGCGGCCCGTGAGCCCCCTGCCCAGCCAGGCCTCCGCCCCTTGGCTCTCCGCAGCCCGCAGCTGCTGAGGATAAAGCACGCGCTGGCCCGGGGCCAGCTCCCCTGAGCCACGGAGAATCGCAATTTAGCAAGTTCCTCAAGTCCGAGGAGGCAGGAGCCCAGGCTGCATCTGCAGCAGGAAGGCATCCCAGCGGCACGAGGGGCCTTCCTGGTCCCCGGCCGCCTCCGCGCCCCATCCGCTTCCCACAAGCCTGGATTAGGCCCCGGCAGCTGGGCGGGGGCGGGGGCCAGAGGAGCATGGGGCCCCCCGGGCTGGGGGCCCAGACCAGTGGGGGCTCTGGGCCTCTCTGCCTCTGCCTTGCCACGTGGCCCCTGGTAGGCTGCAGCGTCCCTACGAGCCTTGGGCGTCCCATCTGTAAAGGGGGATGGGGTCCTTGTGCCGGTCCATGTAGGTGTGGGGGTGGCTGCCCCAGCCAGGCGAATGCACATGGCACGCCAGGAAGGAGGAGGCAGGGGAGGCCTCTTTCTGACAGACCTGGGGTGGCTCTGAGGGTGGCGGAAGGGCTGGGGAAGGGAGGGAGTGGAAAGGGCCTTGCCAATGGGGCCCTCATGTGAGCGAAGACCCAGGGACAGGAGCGGGGATGTTGTGGGTAAGGTCTGATGGTCAAGGCCTTAAGGGCTGCCCCGGGGGGAGTGCAGTGACCTGGTAAAGAGGGGGCAGGGTGGGGGATCTGGGTCCTGGACAGATTGTGCATAGGTCCCTCCCCTGCATGCACAGCCTGGAGACTAGTGATGTGGCCTTTGGAGTCACCTGTATGGCCCATCAAAGCATCTGTGTGGGGCATGAGGCACATCCATGGCCAGGAACACGAGTGGCCTCTTCTCCAAGAGGAACAGCATAGGCCTCAGGAAGTACAGGGCTGAAGGGCTAAATCATTTCCTCTAGCCCCTCTGGGGACAGCCCGGGTGCAGGCACAGAATCCCAGAATGCCACAGAGATTTGCTTGCTTCTAGGCCTGGAGAGCTCACTATCTCACCCAGAGCCCATTCCTTTGTGGAGGCATGCTCATTGCTAGGAAAGAGCTTTCTAGAACTGCTCTTGGGCCCCAGTGCCTCTAGAGGTGATAAACTGAACTCGACCTCTTTCTTCTAGACCAAGCCTCAGGGCTTCTTTCTCTGCTCCTTGCAAGATGCACCTCAGTGCCCTCTTCTGAATGGGAGTCAGTTGTCAACTTCCCCCTGAACTTTGCGTTAGTATCCGAGCTACGGTTTGCAGCAGACTCTCACCTCCCAAGCTATGAACACTATGCTCCTGTTAATTGAACCCTAGGTCACTGGTGTCTTTCTGTTGGACCCACCACACTGTTGAGTCCTGTGCAGAGTGTTGTTGGTCATTCTGGTGGTGACAGTGGATGAAGCAGGAGGACAAAACGTCCATCTTAGGGAAACTGAGGCGCAGAGGGGGAAGGCCCAGCTCAAAGTTGCTCAATGCATCAACAGCAGAGCTGGGAAGAGCACCAGGCCTCCTAACTTCTGCCTGCCCCCTCTGTATACAGTTTCTCCATCTAGACAGAAAGGCAGGCCTCCATCTCCCTCCCTCCACCCTCCCTCCCTCACTTCCTGAGAACCTCTCAGCTAAGCCAGAGAAGGTGAAGCCCATGGCCTTCAGATGGTCATGATTATTGGTGGAGGGGTGAGTGCAGAGGGGAGGGGACCCCGGCCCCACGTCCTGCTAGCTGTTGCAGGGAATCGGCTGCGCCCAGGGGCTCAGGGGCCACGGTCCTGCACAGTTGACCTTGTCCAGCTCCTTCTGCAGCTCTGGGTGTTTCCAGAGATTGCCGGGCCTGTACATCCCTTTCTGCTGAGGGAGCTCCCCGGCGAGCGCGGACAGGAACCGGCCAGCTCCAGGAGGCTCTGTGGTGGGAAAGGAAAGACAGCTCACGTTCATGGGGTGGTTAATGTGTACCAGGTGCTGGCAGGCGTCTCTCCTGCCCCACTTGAGGAAACAGGCACCACATTCTCCTTCTCTGCCAAGGAGGGGAGCGACGGGATGCAGGAGGCGACAGGAGTGTCTCCCTCCCGGGACTGTTGACCGATGACTTAGTTCATGGAAGGGCCCAGCTCAGAGCCCAGGGCCGGTTAGTGTTCACCAGGTCTCAGGGCCCGTGGCCAGATGCCAGCAGACCTAGGACTCGAACCTGCGCCCGCAAGCCAGGGCCCCCCTTCTCTGTAAGGACCATGCTGCTACCTTTTGGGGTGGGGGCATTTCCCATGTTGCTCGCAGCCTGGTCCCTAACCCAGAGGCTCCCCGTGGGCCTGGGGCCTCGGTGGGTGGGGGGCCACAGCCCCTGCCCACAGCCCCGTGGAGAAGCTTCTACCATGGGAAGCTGAAGCTGAGTGCCCCTGGACCCGAGGTTCCCCCCCGTTCCCCATTCCTGCGGCTGCCAGAGGCCATGCGGGTGTCCTGTGGGCAGGCCGCCGCCACCACCATGGAGGGCTGGCCAGCAGCCCTCAAGTTTCCACCAACTAATAATTTTTACAAACCTCCAGCCTCGTAAAAAAGTGCACAGTGGCCTGCGCTACCTTGGCTAGGAGCCGCGTGGGGAAGCGGGAGGCACTGAGGCCAGGCAGAGGCGGTCTCGGCCAAAGGCCACTTCCTGCCTCTCCTCGAGATCTTGTCTCGGGCTTCAGACCCAACCATGTCCCCTGTGGCCCTCAGGATAAAGGCTGTCCTGCTAACAAGACTCACGCAGGCCCCAACCAGCCCCCACAGCCTCCTTCCTAGAGATCCCTGCTTTTTGCAGCCAGCAGTGCTGAGTGCAGGCCTTTGCATGTGCTGTTTCTTCTGCCCAGAATGCCCTTCCTGCCCCTCCACCAGGGATGCAGAAGTAATGGCACCTCCCATCCCAGAGGGGCTCTGGACACCTGGATGGCACAGGCTGTGCCTGGGGACCTCAGAGAAGTGACATTTGATCTCCGTTTGCCTCGGTGCCCTTCAAAGAAGGGACGGGGTGTGGTGGTGGGAAGGAAGGCGGGTCAGCTCCTGATCCAGAGAGCTATGGGGGACCTCCCTGGGGAACAGGCTGGGGACAGGTGGGGTTAACGCTCAGAGCCCCCAGACCAGAGGCGAAGGTAGGGGGCACAGGGATGGGGGATGGGTGGGTTGGAGGGGGATTGACGAGGCATTTCGAGGCTAGAGATTACCTGGACAGGGAGAAGAGGGAGGCTGCTGCTGCTGGCTTTCCGGTTCGGTCCCTGGTCCCAGGAGAGGGGTACTGGGTCGCAGGTCCTGGGTGTGTGATTCTGGGGGTATTTGGTGGCAGAAGGGTCCACGAGGCAAGTGGACCCCTGGGTGCCAGCGTGGGCCTGGGAGGCAGAAGGGGTCTGAGAGCCACAGGCACTCAGGTGGCCTGAGAGGCCAGGAAAATGGTCGTGGGCGAGCGTGGCCAACAGAGAGGGGCCAGGCAACCAGGCCAGCCCTCCCCTGGGAGCAAGGCCACGGGCGAGAGCCAGGCCAGCGAATAGTCGGAGAGAAGCCCCAAAGAGCCAGAAAGAGAAGCAGGTGGGTCCCAAAGCTGGAGGAAGAGAGTTCTCATGGGAGGGCGTGATCTGCCTTCGGGGGGGGGGGGGGGGCAGGCAGCGGCACCTGGCGGTTTGAGCCGCTCTGTGAAGGGGGAGTGCGGAGCCGCTAACGCCCCCACCCCATAACCCTGACGCCCCGGTGAGCACCCGAGGGTGGAGAGTTCACTCCAGCCCCCCGTCATCCCTCCATCCCCTGCAGGGCGTGTCTGTGTCTGAGGGAGCACCACGGATCCAGGGAGGCGGGGCGGGGGGGGGGGGACACACCACTGCCCCCTGCAAAACGGCGGTGGCGTGACCGCAGGCTTCCTGGGGCGTGATCGGAGTTTTCCTGCACCTGCGGGAGGGGCTCGGGCCCACGCGGGCCATTGGCCACCTCGTAGCTGCACATGGAGAGCCGAGGCTTGGGCAGGGGAGCCCTCTCTGGAAGCCTGATTTATGGGCCCGCCCCTTGGCGCACATGGATCTGGCCCTTCTCTAAGTGCGCGTTCAATCAAATTAGAAGTGCCTGAGGTCAGAGGGATCATCAATTACCTGAGTCTCTTGGCAGCTGTCCCTGGGCTCACTGCGCCAGAGAGGCTGGGAGCTGCGCCCTCTTCCCTCCCACCCACACACTGGCCTCCGGGAGGGCCCAGCGGCCTCAGTGAACCCATCTGTCCGTGGGGACTCCACGTTGGTGAAAGCAGGCCTGGTGGCCCATGTCCCCCGAATCTCGGTTGAAGGGTCTTCTGGGGCTTGGCTCTGGAGGGGAGGGGGCCTCCGGGTGTGCAGCTCGTGCTGGGCTGTCAGGACTTCCATGAGTCTTGCCCCAGCCGAGGGTCCTCCTTCAGCGGGTCTCAAAGACGGGCCCCAGGCCTGGGCACAGCGGGCCCTCAGGGAGAGGCCGGGAGAACGGGAGCCCGCCTCCTCCCCTCCCTGCACCGCGCTGCCCGCTGGGTCTCAGAGTCTCTTCTGGAAACCTCTCTCCGGGGTCAAAGAGTGGGGTCCGTGTATCAATGAGGTGGGACTCTGCTCCCAACCGCACACATACTTTTAAAATGTGCTTTGTATTTGCCCTGTCACGCCTCACAGGTGTTACCCAGAGGGGCCGGAAGGCGCGAGCAGCCTCACGTCTGCCGAGGGAGGAATGGGTACGCGAGACGCGGTCTATCCGAGCGATGGAGTATTTCCAGCCTTAAGACAGGAAGCGAATTCTGACAGCTGCTCCAACATGGACGAGCCTTGAGGACACGACGCTGAGTGAAACAAGCCAGAAGCAAAAAGACGAAGACTGTCTGATTCCCCTCGTATGAGGCCCTGGAGGATCCACGTTTCTAGAGACAGAAAGTAGATGGTGGGGGGGCGGGCACCAGAGCTGGGAGAGGGGAATGGGGGCTGGTGTTGAGTGGAGACAGAGTTTCAGTTTGGCAAGATGGAAGGTTCTGGAGATGGACGGTGGTGAGGGCTGCCTTACAGCGGGCATGTGCTCTGTGCCCCTGAGTGACACGCTTTGCAGTGGTTAAGATGGTAAATGTTATGAAAGGTACGCATGTATATTTAACCACAATATAGAAAAAAATGTTAAGATTTGTATCTCATTAAGAGTTCATTTTTTTTTAAGATTAGTGGGAAGTAGTGAGGACTACTTTTTTTTTTTTTAAGATTTTATTTATTTATTCGACAGAGAGAGAGACAGCCAGCGAGAGAGGGAACACAAGCAGGGGGAGTGGGAGAGGAAGAAGCAGGGTCCTAGCAGAGGAGCCTGATGTGGGGCTCGATCCCATCACGCCGGGATCACGCCCTGAGCTGAAGGCAGACGCTTAACCGCTGTGCCACCCAGGCGCCCCCCATTAAGAGTTCATTAAATCAGTGCGTCGCAGTCCAGAGAGTGTCGATGGCACTTGCCAGCAGCCTGCATGTCCGTTTTCTCTGTTTCTTTCTCCCCAGCCCTCTGAGCGCGTCCTTAACGGCCCCCTCCTTAGGGAATGGCCTGACAATAGCGCCCGGGGCTCCCGGCGTCCTGCCCAGAGCTCCCGGGCAGGGGCTGGCCGGACCCGGCTTGGCAAGACACCGCACAGGGCAGGGGTCTTGGCGACATGCTTCCAGCTGGAAAACCACACGGTGCTCTCCGTCCTCTGCCCACCCGGCCGGGCCTGGAGACAAACGGACGACAATGAGATGTACCGGAGCTGTGCTCCCTGGGCCCCTGTAATACCAGACACTTCGGAGACCTCCAACTGTCTCGCTGTGCAGCTGACACCAGCCTTTGGAGAGCACGCAGGTTGGGGAACGGAATTCATTTCCTAAAATTGAATGTCATGTCGAAGAGTCACCTCAGGATCTCTTGGGATGGAAGGAGACACGGCCGTTTGGTCTTGGCTCTTCCGACAGCCTGCTGCTTGAACCTCTAGTTCTGGGAGAAGCCTAGGAAGATGCCAGCTCTGTAGGGCGCCTAATGCACCTGATGAATTGGCAAAATACACAGTTTTCACGACAGCCCTGGTGCTGGAGAAGATGGGATGGGCTTTGTCCCGAGGGCCTTGGGGGACTTGAAAATGGCACGACCCCTCTGGAAACCAATACGAAAGCACAGAGTTACAGAAGTGCCGGGACCCTTCCATCAAGCTGTCCTCCTTCCGGAAGCGTGCTCCGGAGAAAACCACCTGAGAGCAGCAAAAAGACATCTGTGTGGGGTTGCTCCCTGCAGTGGAGGCTAGAGTCTGACAAAGCAGAATCCACCGCCCGTCTAATGCTGGGGTGCCAGAAGCCGGCAAGGAGCCAGAAGGAGGCCGAGGTCAAGGCTGTCCCAAGCGGTCCCAGACGGGCGGGGCCCCAGACCCCGGTGACGATGCCACCCACGTGAGCTTTTCCTCTGGAGAACGTTACTGGGTTAGTCACACTGTAATTAAAACACGTCAGGTGCTCCGCTCCAGAGAGAAAACTTCAGGGGTTAGGCCTGTGTGTGCGTGTGTGTTTGTTTATGCCTTAAAAACAACAACAACAAAACCTGGAGAACAGAGATCGTTTATGGAACAAAACAAGATAAAAAGGCAGCGGAGAGACGTGGTGTGCTTTGAATGCACAGACAGAAAGCAGACAGGACGGGCTGAGCCCAGGGAAGTGGAGGTGGCTGGGTGGGGGGTGGGGTCACGAAGTGCTTCTCCCTCTTGTCAAAATTGGCTTTCATGCTTAATGCTCTTATAACTTTTTTTTTAAGGTAAAAAAACAAGAAAGCTGCACCCAGTATGTGTTCAGACTTTCAGGCTTGACTCACACTTTCCACCCTTGCCAGCTGTTCTCTGATCCCTCCTGGCCTCCTCGCCCCCATGCACTGCCCCCCAGGCTGGAAGGGACCAAACCCTCTTGCCCACACCCCTTCCCACACCCCCAGTCCACCTCAGGCCACTTTCCTGCTACCCTGGCCCCATCAGGCATCTGAGGGAGGGAGGGGAGTGGCAGGGGAAGGGGGGCTGCTCTGGGGCCCAGGGCCCACCCCCAACTGACAACACTCACCATCTCTGTACCCCCCCATGCTAATGACATCTGTGTCCCCCACAGCTGCCCTCCCCAGGCCTGTAAGCTCCTTGTCGAGAGGGGAGTTGGGGGGCTCCTTCTGGGCCTGAGCCCCCCCACCCCTGGGGCTGGCAGTCACCTCCTCCTGGTCCTCCTTTATCCCTGAATGCCTTGGACTGGTCATCCCTCTGGGGCCCCAGAGCACAGGGGGCCTCGGGCAGGTGTCATCTCTCAGGACCTCCCTCCTGGATCTCACATTTGAGAACTTTTTAATTCTAAAAAAGATGGATTAGCCCCCAGGAGAAATGACCTCTCCGGCAGCCGCTCCGGACAGGCTGCCAAGGAAGGGGTGGCAGGGCGGTGAGAAGGCAGAGGCTCTCCTGTGTCCTCGGGCAGCTGCGGAGGAAACAGTGCTGGGGTCCCGGTGGTGGACCCGACTCACCGCGAGTGTGGTCTCAGGAACTCCTGTCACCGCTCCTCCCCAGCTCGGAGACCCAGGCAGAGTCCCCAGAAGGTGGCAGATGCCACTGTGTGTCTGAGGATTGCAAAGCAGGGAGGTGAGTTGGGACAGGGCACCGTTCAGAGCCTGTCAGTCGCAAACATGCCTAAGCGTATTGTCAAACGTGAGGAACTGAGGGTCTCTCCCAGGCAGGCGCCAGTCAGGTGGGGAGAATTTCCAGCGGCCGTCCCGTGACCTCGGTGTGGCCAGCTCCCGTGGCTGCCAATGTGACTAGCTCCGGGAACCCCCCAGGAACCACATCCTTGGCTGCATTGGCCCCTCTGTAGTCCTGGAGCCCTGAGGACACCTGGACATTTCCGCCCCCCCCCCCCAATCACACAGCACTGTCACCTGGGCTCCCAGGGTGCCCGCTCGCCGTCCTTGCAGTCATGGCTCTAGTTGAGGCCATGTTCTCTCCCAGTTAGATCGTACTGCCTCCCAGGTGCCCACCGAGCTCTGTCCTCCTCTTCAGTCCACTCGGAACTGGGACAGGCTGTCTAGATCCTCACTGGGACCGCGCTGCTGCCCTGCACACAGGCCCTGGGCCCCAGCAGCCTCAGGATACAGCCTGTGGCCATCCCCGGCCTCTCCTCCTGGCCTTGCCTCTCCCCTCCCACAGCCCCCTCCTGGCTATACCATCAGCTCCTCGGGCTGTCTTTATGTTCAGGCCTTCACATCCCCAACCTCATCCTCTACTGCCTGGCTACCTCTACCCCTCCTGAGGCTCAGCCCACCTGTCATCTCCTCCGGGAAGCCCTCCCTGACCAACTCCCTCATAGAACTTCGCATCCATATCTGGGCGAACTCTCTCCTTGTGACCCCCATCCCCACCCAAGTCTAAATGGGTTCAATTCAGAGCAGTGGTCAGTGAAGGACTGAAAAGTAAACAGCTATGAATAAATGAACGAGAGAATGAGCGAATATATAGATGTGGGGATAAGTGGTGCTTCGGCAGGCCTGGGGGCTGGGAAAGGGTGCAGCCCAGCAGGCCTCCCTCCCCACTCGCCCTCACCATCACAGGGCCTCTGTCTGATTCATTCTCTAGTGCCCGGCTTCCCAGCAAAATGCAGAACTCTGGTCTCCGGAGCTGGCGGCAAGGCCGAGGCTCCGGCCCTCTCCCTCCCCCATGTCAGGGTGGGCATGACTTATGCACCACCGCAGCCCCTGCCTCCCTGGCTTGGAGGGTGGGGGGAGGGCTGAGGCCAGTGGCTGGTGGGCACCAGCGGGTAGCGAGACCCCGGCATTGCCCCCAAGGCCCTGAGGGCACTCGGAGTGGGGGCCGCGTCCCTGGAGGTGCTAACGCCACCCCCGCCCTGCGTCTGTGGAACCCGTGAGCGCCTGAGCGGGCTTCACATTAGTATTCCCTGTACAGACGCTTGCAAAGAAATGACTCACACACCGGTTGACTAATTTGAAAGTAAGCTGTTTTTGCTGCAAGTGGAAAGGTTCAGTGAATCTTAAAAACTAAGCGAGGGAGGTTTTATTCCTCATTCTAGACCTTTCCTTCAGCAGGGAGGGTGGCTCTGCCACCATATGTCTTTGGTTGGCTTCCTTGCAGCAGCCACAGCTGGGGGGCAGCAGGGCAGATCCTAGCGGGACAGACCCCACTGCGTGCCTCGCCTACACAAAACCCACATTTGTGGGATGGGCCCGGGGCCTGGGTTGCAGGGCTGCAGGACCCGGATGGGGCTCTGGGAAGCCCACCTGTCCAACACCCTCCTTTGTGGGGCAGGGGACTGCCAAGAGGGCGTGCGTCTCCCCCACGCGTGGGGGGCTTGTGGTTATGAGGGGCTATCTTCCCCCCATTTTACAGACAGGCAGTGAAGAGACACAGAGAGGTAGGTAACGCGTCTGAGGTCACACAGCTGCTATGGACAGAGGGTGGGATTACCAACCTGGCCATGGGCTGTGCTGGCTTTCCTAACTTAGGTCACCCCCCACCCCACCCCTGCCCTGGGGTTAGAGAGGAGAATGAGGGCCAGACCTTTTACCCTGAGGGGATAACGTTTGCATTTGTCCTGGGGGAAGTGGGACAGGAGGGGGTACACTGCAGGAGGCAGGAGGCCCCAGGGTGTGTGTGTGGGGGGGAGGTTGAGAGCAGCAGGCGGCCTGGGTTGGGTGGTGACAGAGAAGGGAGCAATGAGTCAAACTCAGGATATGCCTCCAAGATCGATGCAACAGGCCTCTGACACGACTCGGGAGCGCGTGAGGCAGGGCCGTAGAGCGGCCCCCTAGACTCCGTGGAATACCTCATCCCCTTCGGGACCCGGGCTCCCCTGGCCCACCCCCTGCTCTAAGTGGTCCACACGCGTGGGCCACCCTTCCCCCCCCCGGCTCTCCTCCTCGGCTGCACTATCCAGGCATGTTGTCCATGGGAGCGGGGACGAGGGGAGCTCCAGTGCTGTCACATGCTGGCTGCCTGCCTGGGGCCAAGCCCCGGGCCCTCTGCCCCCTTGGGCAGCTGGGAGCTGTGGGAGCCTCTGGGAGACGTGGCTTGTCCAGCCTCCCGGGCCTCAGCCGGCTCCGCAGCTGCCTCACCTTCCTCAGAAGCTCTGTCTCCCCAGCAGCAGAATGATGGGCAGAAAATTGAAAAACTGAGCCCAACTAGTGTATTACTTTCCTAGAACCCCCTCCTCCCCTCCGCCGAAACACAAGCCAGAGATAACACTCTCCCAAATGGGGTTACCGAAGTCAGCCCATTACAAGTGCGGACAAGCTGCGAGATAACGGGAGCCCGTGAGTTCTTAATATCCTGCCTGGCACGCGGAGGGAATAAATGAGGGACGGGGCAAGACAGCAAATGCTCCTCCGCGGCTCTGGGCCATCCATCAGCCCTGCGCGGCAGGCAGTGTCGCCGGCCCTGGGTTCGGGAAGTAGGGTCGCCATAGGGATGGAGTCAAATGCATCCTTTCAAAAATAGATCTGCTTAAAATTCATGAACTTAGACAACTCCACCAGAAGAAGCAATCAATTCCTTGAACTCTATAATCATGCTTCTCCCAGGGACCTCTTCCTCAGTGTCGGTTAAGCTAATAAAGACTGTTTGGGTCCCATGGAAGGAGAGAGGCAAGAAGTCTGGCCTTGACATTCTGCAGCCGGCTTGGACCCAATCACTTCCCCACACGTTTCTTTCTGGAGTGAGTCACCCATCATGCTAGCCAGGGTTGGGGGCCCCTGCCGGGCGCCAGGCTGCGCCAACGGTGCAGAGCGATCGAGAAGTGGTCTCGCGCACCAGGAGCCACGGTTGAGCGGGGAGATGCAGGGACGGGCGTCTGGGCTCACTCCTGGTGATCTCATCCTGCACGGGGCCATAAATCCCACTCCCTAGCGGATGAGTCTGGAATTTATATCTGCAGCCGGGACCTCCCCACTGAACCCCAGACCCCACTATGCAGATGCCCATCTTACATGTCCCCTGAGGTATCTAATGGGTGTCCTAAACCCACCCTGTCTGAGCACAGCCAGACCTGTCTCAGGTTTTTCCAGCAGCTCAGTCCAGAGACAGGGAGCCCTCTGGGATTCCTCTCTTTACCTCGACCCCACATCCGGCCCCATCTGGGGGCCTGTGGGATCTGCCGGTCCAAGAGCAACCAGACTTCAGCTGTGTTTCCAGGCCTTCGTGGGTGCTGGGCTGAGCTGGCCCAAGCTGTGCCTATAGTACCTGGAAGACTGGATACCGTACCTGTTTGTCCCTCCCTGTAATCTCAACCTGACAGCTGGAGAAACCCTATTCACATGTAAGCCACACCAGCCTCTCCTCTGCCCAAACCTTGCCAAAGGTTCCCGGGTCACGTAAGACCTTATGAAGCCCTCTGAAGTCCCTGTGCCTCCCTGGCCTGGCCTCCTATTACTCTCCATTTCCCTTACTCCACTGCAGCCACACTCCTGCCCCAGGGCCTTTGCACTTGCTAGCCTCCCGTAAAGATCTCTTCCCCCAGGTGGCCTATGGATCTGTACTCAGAAGTAAGGCTTCCCTCGTCACCTTGTCTGAAAGTGTCCCTGGCCCTTGGCACTTTCCACTAATTGACTCATGCATTGTGTTTGCTGTCCATTGGTCTGACCAGCAGAATGTACGAGCCACAGAGCTGGAGGGGGGCATAATGTGTGGTCACTGCTGAGGGTCCTGGACCTCACCCGGAACACGACAGGTGCTCAGGAAGTGTGCAGTCAGTCAACAGATGAGTGAAACTTGTCTCTCCTTCCAGAAGCCTGCCCCCATCCCCTCCTTCGGGCTCTCATCACCGAGTCAAGTGCTCAGCTCCCTTTGGAAACTTCTGGTCGTGGCTTTTCTACTGGGGGGCAAGCCAAACACTGGCCGCTGTCTGACCCACCCCTCCCTGCTGCATCTGCCCCTCGCAGTGGTTGGTGTGAACACTGGCTCAGTCAACCTCCCACTCTTTATACTGTGGCCATGTCAGCCCCTGCCCCAAGCTTCCCTTCTGGAACCTTCCATTCAACTATTCCCTTTCCAACCACCTGTGCCTCTGGACACCCCCTGGCTGTCCCTGGGAAACCTCACCTCACCATTAAAACCTCTTTTTCTCTCCTACGCCCCTCCAACCTGCTTCTTCAGCATCAGCCCCATCCCATGGCCCTGATGGAAATCTGGGGACCCTCAGTGTCTCCTCGTCCACCGCCAAGTTCCCACTTCCTTCTGCTCCTCCCCTAGAATCTCAGGCCAGTGCTGCTTCTCTGCCCTTGTCCGTCCAGCCTGTGAACCCCACCGCGGGGCAGGGCACTGAGCTTGTGGGGTCCATGAGGGCGGGGGCTGCTGGAGTAATGAGTGCCCCTTATGCATTCGGTGCACCCCATTAAGACGAGCAGAGTACAATGCAGACTCGGGCAGGCGCAGCAAACCTGGAAGCTTCCAGGCTGCATGCCCGGTGCTCTCTGTTGATACAATTCCGTTCGACCCACTTAACGAACATTTACCCAGTGCATGCCGCCGGCCTAGCGCGGGGCCAGGCCCCATGGGAGATGCCCCTCTGCTGCTCCCTGCCTCACCCTCCTCGCTGTCTCTCCGGCCTGCTCCTCCACCCCTTCTGGAGGCTTCTCCAGAGACCCCCTCCATCCTCAGCCTCTCAGGTTTTACACCCTGCTGCCCTGTCTACACCGCACTCCAGACGTCTGCGATGACTCTGCTGGTGGCCACGCAGCCATGCCCCACGAAGTGGGCATTGCCCGGGGGAAAACGCTTGCTCGGGGCACGGGGCTGGGCAGTGGGGGGGGGGGGGTCCCGGTGACCAGAGCACGTGGGCCCCAGAGGGCAGCAGCGATCATGGTAATCCCACAGTCGCGACTGCCCCCACCCCACACCGGGCTGGGGCTTTGACAGAGCGCATCTAGGGCACAAAGGGGAGACGAGGCCAGCAGCGAGCACCTGGCTGACAGCCGAGGGCCTGGAGCGCAGGCTGAGGACTGGGGCATCGTTTTGGACCAGCTCTAGGAGCTCCTGGAGGAGCCCCCGTTCCTTTTTCTCCCCTCCCCCATGGGGCTAAGTCCAAGTTGTAATAATAATAATGCTGATCAACCCCGAGCTCATGCTTTCCTGCATGCCAGGCGCCCACCCAGCCCCCTTTGCGAGGATATCCCCAGAGCCCTCTTATCCCCATTTTACAGATGGGGAAATGAAGACGCAGAGAGGCTTAGTATCCTGGGACGGTCACACCGCTAGTGCATAGCAGAGCAGGGGTTCACGCTCTGGGAGAAAGTGGCTCGCAGACGTCTGCGGTGTTGACAAGTGAACAGAGGTGCTGAAATCGTCCCACAGGCCTCTGACAAGGGGGTGGGTGACCAGAGCCGAGCTCAGGGGGCCACTGGTGCTGGGGTGGGGGCAAACTCCTTCCCAGTTGGGCCCGATGATGAGGAGAAGTGAATTTTCTTAGCTCCCTGTGCTCGTGCATTTATCAAGCACTAACCAAACGCCCAAGCGCAGGGGATTCAGGCACAGTTGAAGCCTGGCCCTGTGCTCCCCAGCGCTGAGGCCGCCTGCCCCCCGGCCGGAAGGAAGATGTCTAGAAGCAGGTGGTGGGAACCGCACTGGCGGCCCCCCACAACAAGGAAGGGGGGCAGGCTGAGCTGCCTGCTGGAAAACCCTCACGTCTCCTTTGTTCTGTCTGGGAGACTCGGGGCTAACCCTGGGGCGGGGGGGGCGGGCGCAGCACAGACACCCTGAGGCCCAGACTCACCCGCCTCCCACTTTGCTTTCTCTCCTCTCGCCTTTTGCACCACTTCTAATTTATCTGGCTGCTCCGGTGTCACTTCCTAAGCTCTCCTAAAGCCTCTGCGAAGTGAAGAGGGGACAAATAAGGTAACTGTCGGGCTGCCTCCGCGTGGTGGGACCGAGGCTCCGCCCGCCAGGAAACTGAGCGCTTCATCGTTCTGACACTTGATTTTTTAATGCTGGCCCGGAGGAGGCTGAAATTGTGTCCCCACCCGCACAATTTCCTTCCTCTGCCCCCAAAGTTCTCGAAATCAAATGCACTAAAACTGTGTGTGGCGGGGCAAGCGGGTCCCTCTTAAATTGCGGAGCGAGCACGCAGCCTTGAAAGGCTGGCTCCATGTCAGCTGGGTGCGTGAGCCACTCTTGATCGTTCAGACGAAAAGTGAATTTGTTCACCTTATCCACATTTTTGTTCTTTGTTCTGTAATATGTCCCTCACATTCTCTGAATAAAAATAAAACCTTGACCCTGAGTTAGAAAGCCAGGGGGTCCTTCCTGTCCCTGCAAAGCCTCCCCCACTCCCCCCCGGGTCACATCTGGAGAGCAGAGCAACTCTGAACGTGGCTTCGAATTTCTTCCCAGATTTTTCTACAAGATGAGGATTCCAAACTCTGTGGACAGAACTGGTCACCTGCCCACCCTTCCTGACAGAGGCTGCAAAGTGTCTGTTGATGGATTTGGGGCAGCAAGGCCATGATGAGGGTCCCATCTTTGGACATTTCAATCCCATCTGCACTCCCTTAAAAAGCTCACACTGCCAAAAATCACAGCCCTGTTAGTTTACCGACGAGTATCTGTCACATTGACGTCTTCATAAACACAGGCATAAACCCAACACCCAAAGACCAAAAGAAGGGCCCAGATCACCAGCATCCCATCAGCCCGACAACAAGAACCTGAGCCAAGTCACGCCTGGACTGGTGAGTTGAGTTAGTGGAATTAATGGAGGGACCGTGTTTCAGCTCGGCCACCTCTTAGTGACACATTCCACGGTGTCTGACATACAGGGCTTCTTGGCATGTTCCCGCCTTGTCAGGAACGAGCTTCCTGGACATGGAATCGCCTTGAAAGCAGCGGTCTTGGACCCACCGTGTCATTGTGCTTGCCCGCCGCGCCCAGGAGCGCGGTGCTCTCTCTGTTCCTAGCAAAGCCCTCCGGAGCTACTCCTTGCCGTGCATGACCGGCTTGCAGATGTCGCCGCCGGGGGGCTGCTTTCCTGCAGTTTCTCACTGGAGAAACCACCCAGGTTTTACCAAGTACTGCGTTCACGTGGCAAGGATGAAATTCATTTGTTAAACTGGAAATCCAGAACACCCTCCACCATCGGGAGGCCGCTGCTAACCACGGGCTTGGTTGTGTTTGTGCCAGGGAGAAGCAGCCCTGGTCAGAGCCAGCACCGAGCCAGCCCCTTCCGGACACCATGGGGACCGCTCACCGAGGTCCACAGGCTGCCCATCGGCGAGGGGCCGTTTTTGTAAATTGAAGTGAAATTCACATAACATAGAAGGAATCCTTTTTTTTTTTTAATATTTTATTTTATTTATATGACAGAGAGACAGCCAGCGAGAGAGGGAACACAAGCAGAGGGAGTGGGAGAGGAAGAAGCAGGCTCCCAGCGGAAGAGCTTGACGTGGGGCTCGATCCCAGAACGCCGGGACCACGCCCTGAGCCGAAGGCAGACGCTTAACGACTGAGGCACCCAGGCGCCCCGCCGAAGGAACCCTTTTTCAACGGCACTCAGCACATTCACAATGTTGCACAGCATCCCCTCGAACCTAGTTCCAAAACATTTTTATCCCCGCCAGAGGAGACCCCCCCACGCAGGAAGCAGGCGGTCCCCGTTCCCCTCCCCCAGCCCCTGACGACCGCCAGGCCGCTTGCAGACTCCATAATGGCTTTGCCTCTTCCAGACTCTTCATGCAATCGGAATCATACAGTGTGGGGTCTTCGGTGCGTGGCTTCTTTTGCTCAGCGTGTGTTCGAGTTCCATCCATGGCGCGGCCCGGGCCACACATTCGTTCCTTTTCATGGTTGAGCAATATTTCATTGTGTGGACGGAGCGCGCTTTGTCACCGGGCCATCCGTCGGCGGGCTCCCGCGCTCTCTGCACCTCCTCGGTTGCTGTGAGTGCTCGTGTGGATGGACTGGTTTATGGGCTACTTATTGTCCCAACCCACAGATGAGAACACTGAGACCCCCCCAGACTTGCCGTACCTGCCCGGAGCTGCAGAGTTATGGGGGTCACCGGGGAGAGGGGTTCATGGCCACACCAGTGAGTCTTCTCAAAATACGCCACATATCTTCAATATCTTCAATCTTTCTGTCCACATTCCCTGTTTTTAATCCATGGTCCTTCTCTCCAGTTGCAGCACCATTTAAGATTTAGAGAACTTTTAAAAAGGTAAACCGGGGATGTTCGTAGAGTCTCCAAATCCCTTCCTGTCAGTGCCCCAGTGTCGTGTATGGGTCTCACTGAGGGCGTGAAGGCTTGGCCCTCTGCAGGAATATGTGTGAGTGCAGGAGACTGTCGCGGCCCAGAGCAGGGCAGGAAGCAGGGCCATCCCATGCACCCCGTGGCTTGGGGCCGTGCCAAGCCCCAGTGCCTATCCCAGCTGGAAGCCGGGGGTACACAGTTAGTGCTGGGGCAAGGACACCTGCCAGGAGGTGGGGGGCCATCCCCTGAGCAAGTGTAGCGTGTGCTGTCCATTGGTAGAAAGGTCTGGCAAAGGTAGCAGAGCCTGGGTGCGATGTGGTAAATCAGGCTCCTTCTGCTCCGGGCAGATGGGCTTTTAATGACTCTCCCCCATTATTAATGCTTCCTACTTGGGGAAAATGAGGCACGGATGATGCAACTTGCCCAAGGCCACACCGTGGCTCAGTGGCCAAGCTGGGATGGGGGTAGCTGGGAAGAAAGGGAAGAGGTTTTGGGGGAGCCCCAAATCCAAAAGACTCTGGATCCCAAAAGGACAAACTTGTCTTTCAGAAGCAAAGTGAGCTGTGCAGGCCCAGGCGTATGAGCAGAAGCCTGGCTTCTTGCTCGAGCTGCCAGCTGCCCAGGGTGACAGCGCTGGCGTCATCTGACCAGAAGGCTGGGCTCCCCCATCCCGCACACGTGCCGAGTCATTCAATCTCTCCGACCTTCACCGAGGCGCGGGACAAGGCAACGCGGGGCAAGCAAGATGGCACCGCTCTTGCTGTGTTGGTGACTCAGCCCCTCAGAAGGGCACGTTTTCAGGAGCTTCCTCACCATGTGTCTCGGCATGAGAGACATTCTGCAAGGGACGGGCCGGGTCCTGCCCGCTCTCCTGCCAGCAGCCACGGGGCTGCCTCTCTTCCTCTGGCCTGCTTTGTTCCTTTAACGGCTTTATCGAGGCAGAATTTATATATATAATAATCACCCATTTTAAGTGTGTAATTCAATAGCACTTAGTAAATTTGCAGATTTGTACAACCATCACCACAATCTAATTTTAGAGGGTTCCACACTGAAAAGAAGCCTCGTGCCCTCCTAATCTGCCTTTTGTATCTTCACTGCAGGGGGCCCTCTCCCCACTCTGCAAATAATGACGGACCCTCAGTGAGCACTTGATCCCCCACCAGGTCTAGGGCCTTTCCAAGGACACGTCCACAAAACTGCCACGGCAACCACATGGGGTCAGCTCTTGCTATGATGGTCCTCTCACAGCCACGGAAGCAGAGGCAGAGCATGGCTGAGTTCCCTGTTGTCGCAGGGTGAATGGTAGCCCCCCAAAAAAGGTGTGTCCACATCCCAACCCCCAAATCTGTGACTGTGACCTTATTGGGGAAAGAGATCTTTGCGGATGTCATGAAGGTAAGGATCGTGAGATGAGATCATCCTGAATTCTTCGGTGGGGCCTGGAATCCAGTGGCACGTGTGGGAATAAAGGAAGACCAACCCAATGAGAAAAGCAGAGGTTGTCTGTTCGGAACTTGCTGGAAAGGGGCGTCAGCAATGCTGCTTTCTCTAGCGGCACCTCACGGGTGCGCCCTGACAGAGCTGTGGCCGGGAAGCCGGATTCGGCTCACTGGGAGTAGGGCGTCCTATGTGGTTATTAGGAGGCTTATGTGGTTTTCTCTAGTTGGTTCTAAATCGGAGGTGGACACACATTAGGGCAGCTGTGAGTTCCCAGTTGCGTCCTGGCCACTGGGAATTGTCTGCCGTAGAAGTCATTGTTCAGCTTCCTGGATGGTCGCTAGGGTGGCCTCCTGGGCCCCAGCAAGTCCGACTCAATGCAGCCTGGCTTCCTGGGCCGGTCGCCAGAGAGAAAGGGTTGGTCTCCCGGGCAGCTTGCTGCACGCTGTGGCTGAGTTCTGTTTCTGTATGTGGTCTGGCCACTGTCCCTTTGTATATTCGGTCTGTCCCAGGCGTCCTCAACAGAGACCCACAGAGGACAGACAAGGGGAGGAGGCCAGGTGCGGAGGGAGGCAGAGAGGAAGGCGTGCGGCCACAGGCCGAGGATGCTGGAAACCACAAGAAGAAGTTGGAAGAGGCAGAAAGGATTGTCCCCCGCGGCCTTTGGACAGAGCATGGCCCCCGGGACACTTTGATTTTTGACTTCTGGCCTCCAGAGACATTGAAAATACATTTCTGTTGTTTCCAGCCACCAAGTTTGTGGCGATGTGTTAAGGCAGCCGTGGGAAATGAGCGCTCTTACCCCCAGGGTTACACGGATTGGCATTTTTGCCCAAGTCCTGTGTGGGGGCTCTTGACCATCCTCCCAAGGTGGAGGTGGGCAAAGGTGGGACGGGAACAGCAGGAGGGACACAGAGAGAGACAGGCAACAAGACAGACAGGTTTGCAGTCTTATCCGTCTGTTCATTCCTTCGGTATTTGCTCAGGTCCCAAGATGGCTTTGATGGCTCGTGGGTCAAAGGTCTGAGTGTTGCCTGAGACCGAGCTTGTCCGGCAGGCCCATCCTGGGCCCTGTCAGAGCCCCTCTGCCCGAGGGTGTTGCCTTCAGCCTCGACACCTGCAAGAGCCCCTTCCAGGCTGTCTGCCCGGAAACTCCAGGACTACAGGCTTTCCTCAGAACTGATACCCTATGAATTGAGGTGAAATCCAGCTATCACACCAGTGACACTGTTGACAGCCTTGTTTTCGTCTTCCCTGTCTCCGTTCCAGAATGGCCTTAAAGTGGCTTACAGAGTGACACCAAAAAAGTCAACTTAGAAGGAGGCCGGGACTTGGGGAGTCGGGGCAGAGCGAAGGGAGCCACACCCAGAGGCCAGCGTGAAGACCAGTGTAGACCCCCACAGGCAGGCCACGGGGCAGGGGCTAAGCTTCCTAGCAGCCAAAGGGAAGAGTGGTCACAGGCAGTGTGAGGTATCAGCAGAGCGGGGGCTGGGCTGTGTCTTGGAGCAGGTCGCCGGCCAGACAATGGCATAGAGTCACAGCACCGTTTGGGGCAAACCCCTCAGGCCGACCCCTGCCTCTGCTGGGCTGGCCAGATCTGGCCCCGGGTTTGGGGGGATGGTCTGATTTTTTTTCCTTTGGGGAGCTCTCCCTGCCCATCGGGGTAAGGATGTGACCCAAGAGACCCATTGGAGTCCAGCTGGGAATTGCTCCGCACTTAGAGGACAGAGGGGAACTTTCATGCCCTGGACGATCGCGAGCTATGGTGATGACGGAAGTGGGAGGGGGCTGCCCCACCTTCCAGGACACCCAGAGGTTGGCCATGTGCTTCAAGAAGGAGCAAGGCCTGGGCCCAGGGCGGGCAGGGTCGAGCAGAAAGGAGAGGTGGTTAGGTAAAGAGAGCGCCCCACTGACACCCCTCCTGCTCCTGGATCCAGCCATGGCTGACATCCTGACGTCTTCTCCCAGACCTCTGGGAAGTGGGTCAACAAAGTCCTCACAAAGTGCTTTATACAAATTGCTTGTGAGGAAAACCTGGGCTCACAGTGGTGTCTACCATGGGAAGGACCGAGGTGGGAGAAGGATGTTCTTTGGTGACTGCTAACTCCGGTTCCTCTCATCTGTGGCTTTCATGGACTTTGGGCTGTGCCGGGGCCCAGCTGTGCTCCCTGAACTTGGGATCCAGTGTCCCTCAGTGACCTCACCCCATGGACAACGGGGCTGACAGTGGTGGTGGGCCAGGCCCCTGTGCAGGTGGGTTTTGGGGAGGTGGCTGTAGTAAGGATCAGGAAAGATAGGTACCGATCCATGGAGATCACAGCATACTGGGCGAGGGTCACCAGAAGCCCCCCACGAGAACACAGCATGCCCCCCGCCCCCGTGAGACGCCACTGGTGTTCACTAATACAAGAATAAGATTGTGAGTTGGTTTTTTTTTTTCCTTAGAAAATATTTTGTTTCCTCAGCAGGACACAGAGGAGGAGATAATCAAGACATTTTTAAAGCCTTAATGTTTTTATTTTATTTTATTTTATTTTATTTTATTTTTAAAAGATTTTTATTTATTTATTTGACAGAGAGAGAGTGAGAGAGAGAACACCAGTGAGGGGAGTATGAGAGGGAGAAGCAGGCTTCCCGCCAAGCAGGGAGCCCGACGTGGGGCTCGATCCCAGGACCCTGGGATCATGACCTGAGCCGAAGGCAGATGCTTAACGACTGAGCCACCCAGGCGCCCCTAATGTTTTGTTTTTAACTCTCTGTGGTCCTTCCCTCCAGAGCAGGGCTTCTCAGTCCCGGTGCTGTTGACCTTTGGGACTGGATCGTTCTTGGTCGTGGGGGCTGTGCTGGGCATCGCTGTGCCCTTTATCCACTGGATGCCAGTAGTGTATTTCCCCACTTGCCATTGTGAGAACCAAAAATGTCTCTAGGCATCACTAAACGTCCCCCGGAGGGGACAAAATCGCTTGGGTTGAGCACCGTTATCCCAGGGACTTCCACATCCACAGTTCTGACATAGGAACACACAACACAGCCCGAAAGAGGGAGGAAAGAAGTGAATTTTGGGGGGGTGATTTTTTTTTTTTTACCGTAGTCAAATATACTTAACATAAAATGCACCATTTTAACCCTTAGAAGAGCTCTCTGCTGTGGCAGGGAGCGCATTCCCAGTGCGGGTGGTCATCTCCAGCACCCATTTCCAGAACTCTGTCATCGTCCAAACAGCAGCTCTGGACCCGGACAAAAGTGCCCAGCCTCCTGCACCCCTCCCCCCCAGTCTACTTCCATCTCTGTGGATCTGACCATCCAGGGACCCCATCCAAGTGGGATCAGGCAGGCTTTGTCCCGGGACTGGCTTCCTTCCCGCGGTGGAACGTCCTCGAGGTCCGTCCTGTCCTAGCAGGTGTCAGCATCTCCTTCCTTTGTAAGGCTGAATAATATTCCGTGGTGTGCACAGACCACGTGCTGTCCCATTCATCCACAGATGGCCGCGCGGGCTGCCTCTGCCTCCGGGCTACTGCGAATAAAGCCGCGATAACACGGGCGTGCCAGTGTCTATTTTCAGTCCCTCCTTCTAGCTCCTTGGGGTGCACCCCCAGAAGCAGAATTGCTGGGACATATGGCGTTTCTATGTTTAGCTCTCGGAGGAACCGCCGCACTGTTTAGAAGTAAATTCTTGACTTTGGAATTTCACGAGAGGCTTTTGAGGTTCGGATGCTCGGGTGGAAGGAGAGTGGGGGTCAGGTGGGCGGGGCATGGAGATGGAGAGTCTCTAAGTTATCACCAAGTCCCCGACTTCCGGGATCCAGTGTGGCAGGGGACACGGAACTGAGGGTTGGCTTTTGCCACCAACAGGATGGGTCCTTCGTAGAGCTGGATTGTAGGAAAACCAAGTCCTCCTTCTCGCCTGGCTGAGTGTGTGGCTTGAGATTTGTCCCGTTACCCTGGGCCCCAAAGTTCTCCACTGTGGAGTGTGACCACGGTATTTTTAGCCTGGAAATATTTGCAGGATGGGAGTTGCCCAACACCTACATGGACCATAAAATAATTTCCATCAGGCAGCCGTGGAGCACCTCGCTCGGGGCCCTGTGAGTGCCTGCAAGTCCTCCAAGATCAACACGGCCCCCAAGGCCCGCCAAGGCCCCGAACAAGGAGGGCTGCTGTCTGGGGCCAGATGGGCCTCTGTCAGAAGCCGCGCGCCGTCGGCCTGGAACAAGGCCTGCAGTCAGGCCCGTCCAGCTGTAAGCCCCTTTCTTGGTGGTGGTCAGTGGTGGGACCAGGTGTGTGGGAGGGATTGATAAAGGCCGTCTGTCTGTCTGATTGGGCCCATGTGGACTGTGGCGGTACTTCAGTGGCCCCCACATAAGGGAGCTGGTCTCTGACAATTATGGGTCACCCCCAAAGGAGTCCGATCGTCTACACAGCTTTCTCAGAACCCCCAGGGGAGGAAGGCCTCGTGCTGCACCCCCTTGCAGAGGAGGAATCTGGGCTCAGAGGGAGCACGGCCGTTCAGCGGGGACCTTGGAACTGGCAGCAGCTCCCTTTCCCAGCCCATCCCCTGACCCCCCCAGCTCCAAGCCTGAGCTTGGCGTCCTGTTGGCCCATTTCGGGCTCCATTTCTATTGGTGTCGCCACGGCACAGAGGCCAGGGTGCAGGGGCAGGCCGATGACGGACTAACTGCCCCGTTGCTGTGGGTTTCCATCCCAGCCCCGCCACTGACTGGCCCGTGTGCCCTAGAGCAAGGCCCTTACCCTCTCTGAGCCTTTTTGTCCCTGGACACGGGGGACCTCTGTCAGGCAATGCGGTCAGCGACGCATCCTGCAGGTGACGCCCCGCAGGATGCCTGGCACAAGGCGAGTGCGCAGTAAGTGTCCCCTGGAGGTGGCGCCGGGGCCCACCATCACCATGGCCACGGGGGCAGGGGGCTGGGGTTGGGGTGACATGGACCGAGGCATCCGCATGGGTCTTCCAGGGAAGAAAGACTCCGGCGATTTTCCAGAGCCAGACTCCACCAGGGAGAGGGGCCGAGGGTCAGGGGTGGACACGCAATTCCCCTGGAGAGTCGATGCCAGCACTGTGGCTCCCGTCCCACGGGGGACCCCCTTTGGTGACTCTCTCCTGATGCCACCCCTGCAGTTCCAAGGGACAAAGGGAGCTCGGGAGCTGAGCAGATGTCTTACCTGGAGCCCAGGTGTGTGACAGCTGGAGGGCAGGTGGGGCCCGCGTCAGCCCTGACCGAGCTGAGCAGATTCAACCCCCGTGGGCACTGAGCCCGGCCCAAGGGCCGAAGCCCCAGAAGGGGATGCGAGATGCCGAGGGCCGGCAGGGTGCTGTGACGACGTGGTTGGTCTGGAAGGATTTCAGGGTCTGGGCGCGCAGCAGGGCTTTCCTCACCACAGTGTGAACCCACACTGTGGGTCGAGTCTGTTTAAAGGGGCCTGGCGGGGACCTCAGGCCTCCTGAAGGGCCCTCCAGCTTTCTGTCAGCTACCCTGGGAGGCGGGGAGGAGGCTTGGAAATACTGTTCTCAGGGGTGGGGCTCCCTGGCCTTCCAGAATTCCCCGGGTCCTGGGAGAACAGACAACAGAGGAAGGGATGTGAATCTCTTTCCTTTTACACAACATGGGGACCAAGGGAGCCATGGATGTGTGGCTGGTGGTGCCCAGCCAAATCCGGTCTCTTCCTCGTTCCCAGCAAGTGGGAACAAACCCCTGTCCTGCTCACTGGTGGAGTGGCTGTGGGCATCTGAGGAGCTACGAGGCTTTGTTGGCAGGAAAGGGCTAAACAAAGCATGGAAGGTGGTGGGTCACTGAGAAAGTGCATTTGAGAGGGACCTGGAGTAGGTGAAGGAGAGAGCCGTGTGGGGATCTGGCAGGGGACACTCAGCAGAGGGAGGAGCACATGCAAAGGCCCAGGGGTAGGAGCCTTCCTACTGTCTAAGCTACAGTAAGGAGCCGGTGTGGCTGGAGGGCAGAGAAGAAGGAGAGAAGGGCTGTGAGGCGACAGTCAGGGAAGAGCCAGACCACGCAGGGTCCTGCTTCGTTACCCGGCAGGGGAGAAGCCGGGAGGGCGGCAAGAGGTCATCGCTTTGATGCAGGGGAGAGGCTGTAGGTGAGAGGCTGCAGGTGAGAGGCTGCAGGCTCACGCTGGTGGTAGCGTGGAGAGCGGAAGCCATCACTGGATTCTGAACACATTTTGAAATCAAACCCACGTGACCTGCTGCTAGCTTGGATGTGGGGTCTGAGAGAAGGCGAGTGGTCAGCATGTCTCCGAGTTTTCTGGCCCAAGCAGTGGGAGCACAGAGGTGAGTGCCTGCCTTGTGGGCCGGTGACGGTGACGAGGGGGCAGTGGAGACATGTGATGGCGGGGCTGCTGAGCTGACCTCCAGCTTCCCGGGCGATGGAGGCTCCAACGGCTGGAGTTTGCATCACACCCCCCTCCCAAACCGAGAGGAACTGACGCTAAGGGGTGAGGGGAGAAGGCCTCAGAGTTCGAAGTGAGGGAGGACAGGATCCACCTGTGGGCAGCCCTCAGGCAGCCAGCAGCCCTGACAGCCTCCCGTCCAGACCCAGTGAAGCCATGGGACATATCACGTCTGAGACCCTGGCCCATGAAGCTCGAAACGTCTCCTCCCCATAAACATGGCTGTGCGCACACACACTCACACACACACACTCACATTGGGGTCGGGCATCTATTAGTGTCCACGAGGTCATCGGTGACTTGTGTTTTCTCTTTATACTTGTCTCTCTAAATTTTCTAAAATAAATACATATGACCCGTAGCACCCTGCCTCCCCAAAGCAGCCCTCCTTGGTTTCCCCTTAAAAGATTTCTATCATCTTAGACACAGAGATTTTACTTTTGAAAAACGATTTGAGGGGCACATGGGTGGCTCAGTCAGTTAAATGTCTGCCTTCGGCTCTGGGCGTGTTCCCAGGGTCCTGGGATCGAGCCCCACATCGGGCTCCCTGCTCAGCGGGGTGCCTGCTTCTCCCTCTCCCTCTCCCCCGTTCATGCTCTCTCTCAAATAAGTAAAATGTTAAAAAAGAAAAGAAAAGGAAAAAAAAGAAAAGAAAATCGATGGAAAGGCACCCATCTGAAACAGGAGGACACCATTCAACAGGGTGATGCCAGGACAGTGCCCTTCCGCTAATGAGCAGCGCTGCTCTCCCCCCGGGGTGAACGGAGCGAGAAGGATCCCTGACCAGCTGCGACCACGGTGCCCACGCTGCCTCCGCTGCTCGGGAGCCGTGGACACTGAGCCTCTGTTACATTTATATAAACAGAGGGAAATATTTCTGTGTGAGAACTGACGAGAAACAAGATCACAGATGAAGTCACATCCCTGGCATGCAAAGCAAAACCCAAGGAAAATGAACAGAAAAAAGACTGGAAGGAAATGCACTGTGGATGTTGTCTGCGTAGAGAAATGACGGATAACTTGGTTTTCTTCTCAATTTTCAGACTTCTCCCGAATTGTCTTTAAACTGTGTGCACGGCCTCGAGAAAGAAACAACTCCAGTCGCTCCTATTTCTGCACATCCTGCCCGGTCCTCAAAGCCCGTCAAAGGGGAGTTTCCTTGCAGATGCCCCCCATCCTCCTGCCCCGGTCCTCTGTCTTGTGCAAGCTGCTGTCCAACGGGGAGTCAGGAAGCATCTGGATTCCTCCTTCCTGTCCTCCCAGACCCTCAGTCCAGAGGGGCAACAGGAAGAACCAGAGGTGACGCCCGCCGTCCACGCTGCCTCCGAGGATGCCGAGTGCACACCAGGCAGGCCCTGACCTGCGGCGGAGGCTGCCAGAGCCAGGAATGCTCCTGGCAGGGCCGAGGGTCGGCCCCCTTCTCTGCCCTCACCTGGTCACCTGGTCCCGAGCCTCCCAGAGGTGAGAGCGGGTGTCAGTTACTGGCCAAGGCCTCTGGGTGGCTCCACCTGCCCCAGGCTCTGTGCCTGTCCCTGTCCTGCCTCTTACCCCTCCCAGCTGGCTCCTTCCCAGAACGGAATGTCTGTCCTCCCTGCCAGCCCCGCTGAGGACCTGAGAGTCATGGCGCTGGGGAAGCCTGTGGACGTTTCCGCCCTGGTTCTAGTCACGGTGGCCCCGGGGCGGGGGCATAAGATGACCTTTGTGAACCCCAAATCCCGGCATGTTTGGAACAGAACTATGTGAGAAATATGCTCACTTTGGTGCAGAGAAGATCAAAGATGTGGGATGTGCGACATCTGGGGGGCTGAATGAAGGTGGGGAGACCCTGAACACTTTGGGGGGGCAGGGCGGATCCCAGGCCGGTGTGGGGAGACCAGGCACTGGGCTCTTCTCTCCCTCCCTCCCTCCCCCTCCCTCCCTGTCCCGCATTGTTGGGTGCCCTCTGACTTCTCTTTTCCGGCTCCCCACCCTCCCACACATCCCGGTGCCTCTGAGACCGGCCTGGGGGGCCCTCCTGTGTGCCCCTCCAGCCAGGGTGGCCGGACCTTAGGCCGTCATGACACCAGGGGAGCCGTTTGGCTGGGCTTCACGGCGGCGTGATGGGAAGTTTTATTGACCAGGCCCTGCGGTCTGGATTTTGTCTAAGGCAGCTGTCTCTGCTTGCTCCCAGGAGGGCTGAGAACATCCAGCCACCTGGCTGAGCTCACTGGGAACGGACGTCAGGAGCAGTAACTGCAAGGCAGTGGGCCGCCATGGGGGCCTGGCAGGGGAACAGCTTCGTGGGGCCCTGGGGTGCCTTCCCGCTGCAAACAATTGCACACCCCATGACTGGACAGACAAAGACCCCTGTTGTCACTGTCCGCCCTCCGGAGCCGCGGGGTCACCACTGGCCAGGCCTGCCGAGCCCTGGACCGCACACCCCAATCCCACCTGGAGGTCTGCAAGGCCCGTAGGAGCTGCCCCTTGCCGGGGAGGAGATGGGGATGGGCCACTGGGAGGGAAGAATCCAGTGCATTGTCATCTTAACGCTCGCGCAATGAGGTGTGAAATTCTGTGTTTCCAAAATTTGTTATCGGCCACGCTCCCTGTCCTCCTGCACGGGCTGCATTGAGAAAATTCGGGAGAAGCGGTGTTCTTCCCGTGACATGAGTTATGACATGCTTGCGGCTCCATGGCTGGGAGAGCGCGCTCGAGGGGGATTTATCACTCCGGAGAGAGCCTTCAACAGGCTTCATTAGGCGGAAAACGATAATGAATCTCTTCCCCTCACCTGTTTTCATTAATAACGGCTCCCCTCTTATCTTTTTGCCACACGTACCATTCTTTCATGAAACACACGCGCCCGTCCAGGAGGAACATGCAGTGATCGGCGCGGAGCAGGGGTGACCAGCACCGAGCCCGCGCGCGCCCACCTGGCTCCGGCCCCGCCTCCTCCACGGCTGCGCCGGCAGGGGGCGCCTTGGGCCCGCCCAGAGCGGTGGTGGTGGAGGGCCGGGCAGTTGTCCTGCCCTTCAGGGGACGCGGGGGCTGGGGCAGTGGCCAGCTAGACGGGGAGGGAGGAGAGTCCAGCCTTCTGGAAACTTCCAGGACTTTTACCTCCTCCTGGATTCCTCCAGCCCTTGAACCTTAGCCAAAAGCAGACCTTCCCCGGCAGGCTGTATTTTTTCCCCTTTCTTAGAGGGAAAGCAGGGCTGTGGGCATGAGCGCCTGCAGGGGAGCGAGAGGAGAGGTCTGGGGGAGGGGGGCCAGGGGCAGAAATTACCTCTACTTCTACTCTGGGCTGCTGCCTGCAGCCCATCCTCCAGGTCTCAGGCCCTGTCCCCTTGTGCTCTCCTCGCCACCCCTCAGGGCCCAGTGGAGGCCTCATGGCTGTGCCCGCTGTCCCCACTCCCACAGCAGTCACTAGAACTTTTTAAGGCTCTGACCTTGTCCTTCCCCTTCTCAGGGTCTGTCTGAGGCTACCCCCTGACACTGCCCAGCGGCCTGGCATTCGGGACCCTGACTGGGCAGCCCCTCCGACCTCCAGCCTCAGGGACAGCTGCTCCCCTCACTCCACCGGGTCTCTGACAAGGCTCCCAAAATAGCCAGGCACGTCGGCGCCCTGGCCTTCCCTGGCTCAAGCTTGTCTCGCTGCTGGGAAGGCCTCCCCCTCCCCTGCATTTGGCAAACTCATTTGTACCCTTCAAGGCCCATCCCCAAGGTCACCTCCGATGGGAAGCCTTCCAAAGAAAGGCTCTCAGGCCTTGCCCGGGCCACCGTGGTGCTTTGGCTCAGCCAGTGGGAGAGGGCTTCCTGTCCGGCTCCGGCCCCGCCGTGCTGGGGCCTTGGGTCAGATGCGCTCTCCCGACCCTGTTCCTCTGGCACTGCTGGCTGCCCGCTACCTCTGGGCGCTCTGGGCCGAGTGCTCGTCGAGGTTGGTCCCGATGTCATGTGCACCTTTCAGGGCAGGACTCTGAGGCTCAGAGGGGTGTCAGGCAGCTTGCCAAGGCCCCACAGTCTGTCAGTCTGTCTACCCATGCTCTACCCCTCCCTTTACAGAACCCCACCTTCCTCCAGCAACAGGGAGCTCACTTCCCTGGGCCGCGCCAGGGGCAAACTCACCTGGCTGGAATCTCTACAAGGGGTCCCAGTTTGGCCACCGTAGGCCCCTGGGAGGAGGTCCAGACTTGGCCCCCAGTTCTGCTTTGCTGGTGAACATGCTGGGCCCCCGTCCTTGGAGGCCCATGGATAAAGGGACAGCATAGCCTTTGTGTTTCTTCTGGCTCAGACTGACCCTTGCAGGATGGGCTTGTGTTTTGACAAGTGAGAGGCTTGAGGAGGGGTCCTCGGGTGGAGGCAACAGCACAAACTGAGGCCTGACGGTGGGTCCTCAAGGGTGTGTGGGAAGCAGAGAGCAGCCAGTGCTCAGTATGGCGATGGCATCGGGACAGGAAGGCTGGCTGGCCTGGGGAGGAATCTGAGAGGGGAGTGGGGGCCCTCGCTGCCACACGCGCCCGTCCAGGAGGAACATGCAGTGATCGGCGCAAGGATTGCCTTGGGCTGATGTGGAGGGCTAGAGGTGTGACAAAGGGGCCAGAACCCGGATGCAGGAGTAGAGTGGACGCCAGGGTCCCCATTGTCTTTGGGTTTTGTTGTGGGGCATGGGGGTGGGGGGGTGGGGCACAGGCCTCAGCTGCGGGGACAGTGACGGACCAGCCATGCTCTGGCTCAGAAGGCACGTATCTGCACAGGCCCATTCCCCACCAGCCTCGGGCTCCTGGTGGCTTGTCCCCAGCCGGTGCCCCCTGTCCCCTGGGTCGCGGGGATGCCGTGAAGGACTGCAGCAGCATCTGGGCTGCCTTGCTGGGCCCTCGCCTCGCTTGTTCTGCACGCATGGTCCTCAGCCTTGCTAATGAGTTGGTAACTCCGCACCCCGAGCCATGTGCCTGTCCTGATTACACGGTACGACCTCCAGCGCTCCGTTCCGCTGCTTTCCCGGTGCTGCTCGGAGCAGGAAACCAGCAGCCTCCCTTCTCTCGAGGAAGAGTTGCCGCAGATGTTTTTACAAAGTCGGGGCCAGGGAACATATGAATAAATGCCACGATTCATGTTTGCAAACCCTTCCCTCCCAGCTTCTGTCTTGACAAGCAAGGGGGGCTGGGGAGGAGGCAGGCAGATGTGGGACCTGGGAACGTGGCCAAGCGCTCGCTCAAGACGGTGTTCCCTGTCACGGGCAGAACTAAGTGGCGTGCAGAACCGGGGAAGCCCCGTGACAATCAGGGGCTCCGGGGCGCCCACAGGCCGGCCCACTGGCCAGTCATCGCCTGGCCTCCCCCAAGCAGGTGGCCTGGCTCTGAGGAGGGGGCCACTAGCAGGGAGGTTCCCCCACCCTGGGGAGAGGCTCAATTACCCCCAAGGTCAGGGGGCACATTCCTCATTATTGTAATAACAGCAATTAGTAGGAGTGGTGATAACCGAGTCCTGGCTTCCAGACTCTGCCTCCAAACTCAGCCCCACGGCCACGCCAGAGCCCGAGAGGGGCCGCTCAGAGCAGGGGTCCTTAGCCCCCTCTTACAGATGTGGATGCTGAGGTCCAGTGGGATTCAAGACACCCATTCAAAAGGCAGCAGCTGGGCAGCGAGGGGTGGGACCGGGTGCCGGCTTCCCTCTGACCGTGGAAGTAAAGCTTGGTGTGGGCATCCATCCAGTGGGAGGGGGTAGGCATTTTCAGGGTTGGGGCGTCCCTGAGGTCGCGTACGGAGGGTGATCACCTCCTCTGTTTTCCTGCAAAACCAGCGCTGCCCGAGGAGAATGGACCTCCTCACCTCTTCTGTGGGCGGGGTGGGGGGGTGCTTCCCTGACATTTATTGAGCACCTACTTTTTGCTTCTGCGGGACAGACTACAATTTACAGGGGCTCCTTCCCCCCACAAACTCCCACGGTGGGAAGGAGGACTTTCGTCTTCAGGGAGCACCCCCAGCTGCCAGGGAACCTCTTGTCCCTGCGCGTCCAGCTGCCTGGCAGGACGAGGAGCAGGAAAGGGCCAGGGCTCTGGGGTCAGGAGGCCCGGAGGAGACTGTTTGGAGCCTGGGGCTTTGGGCTGAGGCTTGAAGCCATTAGAGGGGGTGGGGGGGAGCAGGAGAAGGACGGACTCCTTCCGGTGTTCTGGGGGGGCAGAGCAGCATGAGCAGGCCCACCAGGGTGTGCGTGGGTGCCACGGAGATGGGCCACGCTCAGAGAGGAAAGGGGGCACTGCAGGGTGCACAGAGAACTTGCTGGCTTCCCCCAGCTACAGTGCTCCCTTCCGCAAAGGAGTAGGAGAGAGAAGGGTGAAGCGAGGGGTCTCACGGGACCGGGACAGAGCAAGGGACATGAGGAGGTCAGGAGCCCAGCACCCGGCAGGCAGCAGTGCCCAGAAAAGAGAGCTATGAAGAGCACATGTGTGAGGGGCCTGCCTGGAGGGGGTGGCAGGGTCTGAGATGGGTTGAGGCTACCGGGAGGTGCTTGTGGATTGGACCTCCTCCTGCAGCCCCTCCAGGTATCGTGGACTTTCTGACCAGTCCCGGGGCCCAGAGGCAGGGCTGTCCTGCATTTGCAGAGGTGGCCTGGGAGAGAAGGGCCCTCCTGGGGATGGGACCAGCCACAGAGGCTTCTCTCCGCAGCTTCAGGGCTGTGTTTTAATTCGTCAAGTTCTCAAATCACTTACTGCTCCCCACATACGGAGGATTTCTTAAAAGCTGGGCCAAGTTAAAAATACCAGGGACAGGGATGTGCAGGCCAAGGGGGGCCGCAGAGCCAGGTGCCCCGACCATGGGGAAGCAGGAGCAGCTCCTCTTCGGGGAATCCCTGCCCACGTCCTGCCCATGGCTCGGCAGGAGGGAGAGAGGACAGCCACCTGCAGTTACGCCAGCCCCACTCTACCCGTGCCAGCGCAGGTGCACACCAGACCTTGTGACCCTGGGTGCCACGGAGGTGTGGGCGGGGACGAGGTGCAGCCTCCCCCCACCATCCCTCCAGGACCTTCCAGTCGGCGGGCAGTTTGCGTGCTGTTGGACACAGACAATCAAGCAGCCGCCAGCCCTGGCAGGAGCCTCAGGGTGAGTCTGGGGGCAAGGAGCCCACAGGTGTTCATGGAAGGGAGGGCTCCTGGAGGAGGTGGCCCTCAGCATGGGACGGGCGTGTGGGGTGGGCACGGGGTGGACATTGTGAATGAAGCCCTGCCTAAGCCAGGGCACAGGGGTCAGAAAGCATGGGAGTTTGGGTGTGTCCTGCTCCTGGACAGATGTTGGAGGCCAGGGTGAAGCACCGGCCTTCACGAGACAGGCGTGGGGGCAGTGACAGTAGGGGGGAGGCACCGCGTGAAACCCTGAGTGCCCTCCCCAGGAACGGGCTCTGTCTTGCCTGGCACCTCCCAGAGGGTTCCAGAGTCAACAGGTCCTTGGACAGGGGTCACAGAGCCCAAACCCAGCTCCACCGCGTTCCTCAGAGGGAGTGAAGAGGAGGCAGGATACTGTGACTCTTTCTGGGGACACTAGATGGCCGACTCCTGGCTGCAACTGAACTCTCATCGTTGTCATGAGACAAGCATTAATGCCTCCAAATATTGGTACCAGGCCACACACAGTCCTGGTCACCGGGCCTCAGTTTACCCACGTGATGAGAGATAGAGCTTTGCCATCCAACACATGGCGCCATCCACCACCCACCTGTCCAGTCTCCCATCCATCCAGCCTGCCACTAAATCACCCGTCCACCTGCTAACCCCTCCATCCTCCAATCCATCCATCATGTATTCATTCAACAAACATTCTCTGGGCCCTTACTACTTGGCCAGGACGCAGAGGAGAATCAGACGTGCGCTGTGGCCTCCAGAGCCCTCGCCCTACCTCCCGGCTGACTGGTGTCTAAAGCAGAGCGTGACAAATGCTGGGTCCCGAGGAGTAAATAAAATCAATATAAAAGCACTTTGAAAGTTAAAAGCACAGTTAACGCACGTGCTCTGTCTATAGGGACAGTCGTCAGGTGCTTTCTGGGGCCCAGGCTGCAAGGGGGCTTTCTCTGCCAGTGGTCAGGTGCATGGCACTGGAAGGGGAATCACAGAGCGCCTGCTATGCCCCAGACGGCTGCTGGAGGCCGTAATTCAATTACAGCACGTCTCCCATTAGTGGAGGTGTCGGTTCGAATCCTCATCTCCCCACCACACCCAGAACCCACAGAGGAGAGAGACCGTGTTCTCCTTATTCAATTAATCAATTATGCCCTTGCTCGGCATCTGCAGCCTCTCCGCCTGTAAACACCCTCCAGTGTCTCCCGTCTTTAACTGCAGACACGCACACACACACACACACACACACACACACACACACACACCTCGTTTTGCAAGATGCGGACCTTTCCCCCTCTCCCTTCCCGTTCGCAGCCATGGGGTATTAGCACCGATGCTCAGCTCCTGTGCACCTGCAGCCTCTGCCGCCTTCCCCGGCTGCCCCAGAGGCATCTCCCTGACCCCCACCCCCCAGCGGTGGCTTACTTCTCAACCTCGGTCTTCACTGGGGATCCCGCCGCACTGGGGACCAATGGCCAGTTCCTTCCTCATATTGTTTTCTCCTTTCGTGTCTGAGATGCCTCCCTGTTTTTGGAAAGATGGGGGGTTTGCGGGTGTTTCTGGGTGTCAAGGAAGGGGCTGTGCGGTAAAAGATGCTGGACATTTGAAGCTGGGAGGGGTGAGAGGAAGCTCCTGGCTCTGGGCCCCACCTGTCTTCTGGCAGCTTCTGTGTCCTTTGTGAACACCTGTCCTTGCTCATTCTTTAAATGCTGCTGCACTCTGCGGCGGGGTTTCCCTCCCACTGATCCTCTTGATCCCCCTTTTCCATGGGTCTTCCCCCACTCTCCACCCCAGCTCCCTCTGGAGCTCCAGCCACATCCTTGAGTCTCAGATTGAGCCCACGCCACCTGTTCCCATCCCCTCGCCCCTCTCCACCTGGTCCGCGGCTCCTGCACCCATCCCGGCCCCTGAGGCCACAGGCCCTAACCCAGGCAGCAGGATGTGTGCACAGCCCAGGAAAGTTAAGTGGGGAAACTGAGGTCTGGATCACCCAGGGTCCTATCCAAATCCTGACACCCATTACCCAGCCCGCAGCAGGGATTCTGCTCACATGGAGCTCTTGTGGACGTCTCCACCCGCTGGCCAAGTGTGGGGCTCAGCGCCTGGGGTGGCTAGGGCTGTTCCCTGCCATCATGGCCCGGGAGGGTCCTTCAGCTGGGCACTGCTCCCAGGTCAGTGAGGGCCAGGGGCACGAGATCCCCAGCCAGGAGACCCAGCTTCAGAGCTCTGCCCTGAAGGATTTCAGCCTCAGTTTCCCCGACCAAGATGGAGGTGATTGGGTTCGGTGATGCTCTGGGTTGCGTGGGCTCCTTTTCTGTTGTCCTTCTAGCCCTGCTATGTGCCCCCGGATGCCCACCCGGGCATCTACAGCAGCTGGTTCTATGCCCTCTGCTCCCAGCACATGGAGAGGACAGGAGGGGTGGCCGTGGACCAGAGTGACCTCAGCCACTGCCCCCTCCACCAGCACTCCTGGCTTCCAATCGGGATGGCGCCCCCTCACCTCGTAGGCCCCCAGGGTGACTGCCTGCTGCTACCCCTCCAGCGTCCTCACACCCTGCCCACAGCTCTGTAAATAGCCCTTTATTAAACCCTCCCCAAATTAACCACCTCGTGTGTGCCATCTGTTTCCTGCTGGGACCCTGCCTGAATCCCGGGGCCTCCCCATCCCTACCGTGGGGTTCGTGTTCTCCTTGTTAACGGGCGCTGTCAAGCAGGGAAGAGACTGGGCACGGATCCCCAGGCACGGACGGACTGGAGGCGCTGGATCAGGACGCAGCAAAGCCTGGGGCAGGTGGGGCTGAGGGCCGTGCTTCAGGAACCCGAGCGGCCTTTCCAGCTCGCGGGTGTCCGCGCCCTGTGGCCTCCTCAGTGCCCTGGTTTCAGAGCTGCGGCAGCACCAGCCCTGGAGCTCCTATCACGGGCCAGTGCCGGGCAGGGTCTCACCTCCACGCAGGGGGCGCAGCCCCAAAGGGAACGAGCCATGGCCCAGGGAGCCTGAAGCGGTTCCCCAGCCTCCCCCCTTCACCCCCGTGCCCCTTCCCCCTCCTGCTGCCTGACCCCCTGCCCCGGTGCAGAGGGAGTACAGAGAAAACGCACCCAAGATCGTTCCCCACCCTCCCCAGGCAGCGGGGAGGAGCGGGCGGGGTGAGCCCGGCGTCCGGCCCCCTGCACAGCTTGCACGGATCGATGGGGCCCGTGGCTGGCCACAGACGGCAGAGGCTGCTGCCCGCTGCTCGTGGAGGAAAAGGCAGAGTGAAGTAAAATACAATCAGAAATAATTGGTCCATCTGAGAGAGGCAGGGGAAAGGTGTTGAAAAGAAACTCATCTACAGGCTGGAGGAAATCTTTGCCGGAAAGAGGGGCTCCCCAGGCTTTGAAAGACCATTTCTGATCCCCAAGGTGCCCCCGCTCCTGCCAAATGCTTCCTCATCGATTCCTTGATAAGATGGTGCAATTCAGTTCCACAAATACTTAATGAGAACCCGCCGTGTGCCTAATTCTGAGCGCACAGCCCTGGGAGAGCTGAAAGGGGTTTGGAAAAGGCAAGACTCTTTCCCTCCTTCTTCTCCCTTCCTTCCTTCCTTCCTTCCTTCCTTCCTTCCTTCCTTCCTTCCTTCCTCTTTCTCCTTCCTTCCTTCCCTCCTTCCTTCCTTCCTTCCTTCCTTCCTTCCTCTTTCTCCTTCCTTCCTTCCTTCCTTCCTTCCTTCCTTCCCTCCCTCCTTCCTTCCTTCCTTCCTTCCTTCCTTCCTTCCTTCCTTCCTCTTTCTCCTTCCTTCCTTCCTTCCTTCCTTCCTTCCTTCCTTCCTTCCTTCCCTCCTTCCTTCCTTCCTTCCTTCCTTCCTTCCTTCCTTCCTTCCTTCCTCTTTCTCCTTCCTTCCTTCCTTCCTTCCTTCCTTCCTTCCTTCCTCTTTCTCCTTCCTTCCTTCCTTCCTTCCTTCCCTCCTTCCTTCCTTCCTTCCTTCCTTCCTTCCTTCCTTCCTTCCTCTTTCTCCTTCCTTCCTTCCTTCCTTCCCTCCCTCCTTCCTTCCTTCCTTCCTTCCTTCCTTCCTTCCTTCCTCTTTCTCCTTCCTTCCTTCCTTCCTTCCTTCCTTCCTTCCTTCCTTCCTCTTTCTCCTTCCTTCCTTCCTTCCTTCCTCTTTCTCCTTCCTTCCTTCCTTCCTTCCTTCCTTCCTTCCTTCCTCTTTCTCCTTCCTTCCTTCCTTCCTTCCTTCCTTCCTTCCTTCCCTCCTTCCTTCCTTCCTTCCTTCCTTCCTTCCTTCCTTCCTTCCTCTTTCTCCTTCCTTCCTTCCTTCCTTCCTTCCTTCCTTCCTTCCTTCCCTCCTTCCTTCCTTCCTTCCTTCCTTCCTTCCTTCCTTCCTTCCTTCTTCCCTCCCTCCCTTCCTCCCTTCCCCTCTCCTTTTCTTCTTTCCTTCCTGTCCCATTCCTCCTTTTCTCCTCTCTACCTTCCTTCTGTGAAGAGTTAAAGTAGGCCCATGCTCTGGACTATGCATTTAGAACACCTCTCTCTGACTCCCGTCCTGCAGACTCCAGCAAGTAGGAAGGCCCAGATGTGGCCTTTGGTGACAAAGTCTGGTGGCTTGGACCAGGGTGGTGGTGGCTAGGATGGGGGTACAGGAGTGGATGGGAGAGCCAGCGGAGAGGTACGACCCCCCAGGACTTGGGGCATGTGTGCCCACGGACAGGGGCAAGACCGAGGGAGGAGAGGCCAGATGTTGGGCTCCTGTGGGGCCCCTGGTGGCTCTCAAGGAGGCCTGAGCAGGGCAGATGGAGAAGGGCATGTTGGAGAGGCTTCGGGGCCGACGTTCTGAGGCAGTGGGGCTGCCCCCACCCCCTGGCACCAGTTCTGGGTAACAAAGGCCGAGAGAGCTGGACTCCATCATGCATGTGGCTGAGCAGAGCGAGGCCAGGGTGGGGAAGAAGAAGGAAGGAGAGGGGAGGTGGGGAGAGAATGTGCCCAGCCCCAGGAAGCAGTCTTGTTTACCCAAATTCCACTGTTGCTGAGGCAGTAAACGGAGGGGCACTCCCTCAGTCCCAGCTGGAAACCCCTTCTAGTGACATGATTTGTTCTCTGCGTTGAGTCTGTGGGCTCTCTGGTCAGACCTGGGGGCTCCTCAGAGCACTGTTCCCTGTCAGCTCTTACGGTCGTGTGGCAGGGCACCCGGCTTCCACAGTCTCGTTCTGCTTTGCCAGTGCCTTGCTGTGTGACCTACAGAGAATTGCTCAGCCTCTCTGGACCCCAGCATCAAGCTCTGTGGCTAATAGGGTCCCTTACAGATGGAGAAGGAGGAGGGACAAACGTTTGTGGGCAGGGATCAAATTAAGGCTCATTGTGAAAGACCAAACTTGAGTTTGGGCACCAAGCAACCCCATGTGTGTTGGGTGGGGGGCGCTGGGGTCAGCTAGGGCCAGATGTCCCCTGCCCCCCCCATCCCTAGCTGAAGCTTGGCTGCGAGTAGCTAGGTAGGGCCTCTGGAGGCGCGGAGCGTCACCATAGGAACAGGCTCTCGGAGTGCACGCAGAGGAGCCAGGCGCTGGGGGAGGTGGGCAGGGGGGCGGGTAACAGTGGGGGTGCTGGCTATGGTCTCCATGCAGCTGCTCCCCACATTCTACATTCCTAGTCAAAGAACTAAGAGGCCCCGGTGGGGAGAGGACAAGGCAGGGACGCCACTGCAACCTTAGAGCCCCCCTCCCCTCAGGAAGCCCAGTGTGGGGAGTCAGCAGCCCCTGGAGCCCAGAGATCAGAGGTGGCCGGAGGGCGCTGGCGAGAGAGGGCCACCTGGCCTCGGCCAGTTGCTAGGACACAGGATGTCTCGGAGCGGCCCATGGTAACCCTCAGAGAACACTTTGTGCCTTTTTCATTTATTCATTAATTCACTTATTCCACAAACACCTCGTGGGCAGCGCCGCAGCCCTGGCGGAGGGGCAGAGGGCTGGGAAAGGCGCCCCGGCCCTGCCGACGTCAGACGCACGTGCGAGATCCATTAACACCAGGTGGGAAGATGTGTCCGAGGCGATGGCGATGCCGGGAGTGGCTGGGACGAGGCCAGGGGCTCACTGGTGTCCAGTCCTGGACCAGGACCCATGGCAGGTGGGCTGGGGGCTTGGGCGGGTGGGAGCTGGGAGGACAGGGTGGGAGGGGAGGCCTTGGGGGACGAGGGGAAAGAGGACGGAACATAAGGCCCTCTGACCGCCCACCTGCCCGTCCCAGAGCCCCACCTGGGCACGAGACGGTGCCTTTCTTTGCAAGTGATCCCTAGTGCTTGGCATGTAGTAGCGAGGGGGAAAACATTTTTTAATATAATTGAATGAAAATGCTAATGCCTTCTTACAAATAAGAGAATAAATAGAGTACGGGAACATCTTAAATTCCTCGAGAGCTGTGTGTTTTCACATCTCTAAACTTGACAGGTACGCCAGGCCGTGCCACGATGAACAGCTCTCTTTTCCTAGGCCCAGACAACAGAGATGGAGAGGTCGCGATCCAGCTATGGTCCCCCTAAAGACCTGTAAGCTGGGGCTAGGATGGGGGTCCTCCTTCCAGCGGCTCAGGGCTTGAGAAAATGATTTCTCCTATTTCTGCTTCTTCGGGGCACTTGGTCGGTGCCTCTGATGGGCCTGGTTAGCCGCGCCCTCCCGGGAAGGTGGGTCGGCAGGCACGGCAGGGGTGAGTGGGAGCAGCTTGGCCCAGGGCCCAAGCCTCAACACAAGTCTCGGCAAGGCGTGTTCGTGAGTCGACCCTGGTATGAGAAAAGGGAGACCCTTGGTCCCCAGATTGTTTGCCAAGGTGAGAGAGGCTGCGGACTATTCACCAACAGTTAAGAGGGCTTTATATCCAAAATGCTGAAAGTTTTGTAACCCTCCTTCCCCAGCCTAACTCTGCTCCAGCCACAACCAACAGCCCACGCCGTGAGCATCTCAGTGTGCGAACGTGCATACAGAGGTCCCCCCATGATGGCACACCCTGGGGGCCTCCTACACATCTCTGATCACTCAGTCCCAGGACCCCCATCCTCCAGGAAGTGCTCAGTCTCCCTTCCCACGCAGCCGCACGCCCTTGGCTCACCTCCCTCCCTTGACAGGCCTACACCTCAGAGGTCTCTACGCAATCAATCCCCCAACCCTTGGAGGTGAGGGGCCACCCCGGGCTCCCTCAATGAACACCCCCCACCCAAGTCTGCCCCACACACACAGTAGGAGCTCAGCCGGTGCTCAGTGGACGAGACCACATCTAAAGAGGTGAGCCTCCGCTCTATGGCAAATTAACTTCTGGGAATTTCTGATGAATGAAGAATGAATGTACTTTCTGCCCAAGCCTGCATCGACAGGCGAAGGGATGAAAAGACTCCTTTTCCCTCTGGTTGTGATCCCCTCCCTCCCAGGTTGGGGGGGGAGTTTCCCGATGAGGTGTGGGGGCGGGGCGGGGAGCTGTTCCTAACCCCTCTGGAGACCCCACGAGCTCCCCACGCACACAGCATGACTCAGTGGCGCCCTTTAAGAGGAGAATTTGATTGATGACGTGGACAATTAGACTTGTGAACGTGGCATCCGCGTCGATGGCAATGGCGAGAAAGGAAGCGAGAAAATCTATTTTTGCACACCCCCATCAATGGGGCAGCGAGGCGCGGGGGGGGTGTGCGGGGGAGAGGTGCAACCCCATGGCCGGCCCCCTGTGCCCCCGCCGCTGGGCCACGTGCACCCCGGCTCCCTCGTGCCCCGAGGCCCGCAGCCCCGGCCCGGCCGTCACGCGCCTCTCCCGGCCCGCCACGAGGCCTCAGCCGCTGCCTTCCCTTCCCCGCTCCCTGGGCTGAGCGCACTGCCACTTCAGCCTCAAGAGGCTGCTTTCTGATTGAACTTGAAACCAAGCCGTCGTCGTGTTCTCAAGCCTAAATGTACCCGGGTGCGCCTCTCCTTTCCCTCCATCCTCCGCCCCCGGGCCCCCTCCCCTCGGCAGAAAAAAAGAGACTTTCTCTCTTCAAAGACGAACTTTCGCTTGGGGAAAGAGTGGGAAGCTGGCTGCTGGGCATCTTGGGTACTTGCGATGAAGCCCTCCCAGCCCCCACCCGCCCAGGGGAGGGCAGGGCCCTAATGGTGCCCTTCGGGTCTTCCCACTGTCCCCCGGCCCTGCTCACTCTTGCCACTGCCCTTGGCTGAGCAGAGAGCCCGGGGCTCGGATTCCCAGAACACCAGGTTCGGATCCCAGCTCTGCTCCTGGTTAGCTGCACGCCACACAACTGTCCCGGCATCTTCAGGCCTCCGCCTGCTCAGCTCTGAAACGGGCCTCCCGGTCCTGACCCAGCCCAGCTTCAAGGAGGCCCCGGTAAGATGGCCTCTGCTGGGGCGCTAAGCCAGAATCGAAGTCCAAGGGGACAGTCAGGGAGAGGCTGTAACCCCCCTGACTCCCGGGCTGCGGCTGCGTGGTGGGGAGATCCCTGCCCTGCTGCGTCCAGATCAGGTCAAGGGCTCCAACCAGGAGAGCCGAGGCTTTGACCGCTGGTCCTCCCTTGTTGAATGAGCAGTCTCTTCGGGAAGAGCTCCATCTCAGTCACGGCTGCGGGAAGCTGTGTCCTCTTTCGGAGGGAGGATGGAGAAGGCCTGGTGCTCGGAGGAGGGAGGGGGATAGAGGGAACCAAGGCACCTGGGAGTCTTTGCTGGGCCTCAGTTTCCCTGACCGATTAATGTCCCTCTAGGACTGGACCAGTTGGGGTACAGAGACCTCCGAACACCACAACCCCACCTGCACAGAAACAAAGCCTGGGGTTTCAGAGATCCTCAACTGTAGGGGGCTGCAGAGCAGATGTCAAGATAGGCTGGGGGTGCAGCCCCCCCCAACCCCCCGGCTGCCTTGCCTCCGCTGTGCAGGCCCAGGGCTAGCTGGTCTCGGAGGCCCCTCCAGCTGGACCCTGCTGGGATTCCTTGATCAGCAATTCTGCCTTTAATCAAGTGGTCTGTGTAGGCTGAGGGGGAAGGGGGGAGAATGACCGGGGAGGGAACAGTCTGGAGATAACATTTCTTCAGTTCCCTCAGAAAACTTTCACCCCTCACCAGCTCCCTTGCTGCCGGCTGGAGCGATGTCTCCGGGCAGAGGGCTGGGGCTGCAGGCAGAGCCACTCAGCTTGGCAGAGGGAAGGAGCCTGGCCTGAAGCCCAGGCCCCGAGTTGCAATCCAGCCCCACGGTGGGCAGGCTTTGTCCCTGATACCTGCGTAGACCGCAAGCTAAGCCCTGCTCTGCCGACCAGTGGGCCACGCAGTTTCCTGGGGGCGGGGCTGCTTGCCTCTCCTGTGAGCCCCTCTGTGTTTTTTTGGAGGGGAGGTGAGGGGAGGAGGGCACAGCTAAAGGAGGGAGGGGGTAGTCCTGACTCCTCCAGCCCTCAGGGTCTGCTTGCAAACAGCAGGCGGTGCTGACTTCTCCCCAAGGGACCTGCTTGGCATTTTCAGGTTTCCTGTGCAGCCTTGAAGCTTGTGACAGTCACCAACCTCCCCTCTCCCCACTGCTCCTAAGCTACCCTTTCTCACTGTCTGCCTGCTGAAAAGAAATCTCCAGTCTCCTGAATTTACAAACACTTTACCGAGACCAACAGAAACCAACAGAAAGCCCCAGGCTTATAGGTCTTGAAACGCAAGAAAGCCTCCTCCCAGCCGCGGCGCTGCGGGGGGCTCTAAGGAAGGCCAGATCAGAACCGGCCCCCACCTCCAGGTCTCTCTAGCCTGCTGGGATGGAGGCCCAGGGGCAGCTGTTGGAGGAAGGGCAGGAAAACCTAACTTCCCTTTGGGGACAGGTGTGGCATCCCTGTTTATAGACAAGGAAACCGGGCTCTGAGGGGGAAGTGACTGGCCCAGGGCCCTCAGCAGGCAGGGGTGGAGCAGGGATTAGCGAGCAGGTGCCGGCCAGCCAAGACACTGCCCTTTCAGCCTAAGCCCCTGACATTTGGACACGGATGCCCTTGGGTGAGACTGCCCTCCTCAGGCCTCCCTCCCTTTCCAGAACTAGGGAGGGCAGCGGTGGGAAGGGACTGAGATGGGAAAGGGAGGGGTCTAGATGAGGGTGCACTTGATGGCCGTGGCGGGCCCCAGTGGTGCCCCGCAGTCCACACAGCGGCACCTCGTGACTTGGTCTGGGAGGAGGCCCTCACCCTGGGCCGCTCAGCCCAGAGATCCCCCGCCCCTCCTTAGAGTCTGGCTGAGAACCCAGCCCTTCCCAATCTGCCCGCTGTGTAGGATAATTTTGGAGGCTGAGGTCAGGGTCCTTGGAGGGGAGAAAGGAGGGGGGGTCAGGGAAGCTGGGGCGAGCTCCATGCAGTGGACAGTTGAACCTCCAGGCCAGGCCTGCCCGCCACTCTCATTGGAACCCCCTGGGCCTTGGGCAAAAGACCTTCCAACTCCGAATTCCAGTTTCTTCATTTGAGAAGAGTCCCTGGAAGAGACTGGGGTAATGGAAAGGAAGGGGTACAGGGTGGGCGACTGTTCCCTCCAGCCTGCCTCTCAAGCGATTCCCAACCGCACCCCACCCCCTTCCGGGTCTCCTGCACAGAACGCCAAGGAAGAGGCACCTTCCACAAGGGGAAGGGGGTGGGGGCTCCCTTCCAGCCTCTGTGGAGTCTGCCCAGCCCAGCTCCAGGGTCTCCCCCCAGGGCATGTGCCCTTCCACAGCTGTCTTACTTTGGGAGCACAGACTTAGGGCCTTAAGGCCCTTGTGCCTGGGGACTCCCCGTGGCCTCACTTCCCACACCCATCCTAAGGATGGAGAGTATGTCCCCAAACCTGCCAGGGCCCCAGGAGATGGTCTGAAGGCCAAGGCCTCCCACCCCACGACCGAAGCGGCAGAGATCACGCACCCACCTCACTGTGGTAAAGGGGAGGCTACGAAGAGGGGGGAATCCAACCCAGGTCCCCTGCACCTGGGATCTATACGAAGCTGATCTATGCCAATGAAGCATCTATAAAGGACCCATCTAAAGGTCATGACCTCCTGGGACCCTTCCCCAGAAAGTTAAACACCTTTCACCACCTTCTGCCACTCCCCCACCCCCACCTCCTCTTCCCGATTCCTGCCCCCCCCCCCCCCCCCCCCCCCCGTGCCCTGATCAGGACAGGGCCTGGAGGACCTGCCCAGGAGAGTCTCTAAACCCAGGCTGGGGGCTCTCCCCAGGAGCTCCCGGGAGGGAGGATCTCTGGCAAGGTCAGCACCCCACCCCCGCACCCCGTGACTCCTCTGGAGGCCTCCCAGTGGGTCCGGACTATGTGCCCGGTGCTTGGCGTGCAGCTGCGTGAGTGTGAGCGGACTTGTGAGCTTGCCCACATGTGTCCCTGTGTGTTTGCTGGGCGACAGCACATTCGTGTTTTGATGAGTGTGTCGCCAAGAGCTTGTGATTTGTGCGTCTGGGGGACTGGGTCCGCGTGCTTGTAACTATCACCTACGTGTGGCCCTACACACGTGTGCAAGATGCAAGAGTCTGTGGTTTACGTGTCTGCATGACTAAGGCCCTGACCCCGTCTGCCCGTGTGTGAGTGGGTGTCTGTGTGTTTACGCGTGAATTCGCATGTTCAGGTGTGCACGTGGCTCTGCGCGTGCCTCTGTGTGGCCGCCGGGTGGGCACATGGTGGAGGAGGCCCCGGGTTTCATAACTGTGTGCGCGCGGGTCTCTCTGCGTGCCTATGCCCGAGCCGGTGGCGCTCCCCGACTGTTTCTATAACCTGCGTTTGCGTTGCAGTGTGTGCTGCCGGTGTAGGGCGTGTCTGGCTCACTGTGTGTGTGTCTGTGTGTCTGCATTTTCCTGCGTCTTTACGGCCAGGGGTAGGGGGTATAAGGCTTGTCCTCCGTGTTTTCCTGAGTGCGTATGTGGTGCGAGCGTCTCTAGAGCGTGCATTTGTGTTTTCCTGGCCGTGTGAACCATGGCATGCGTGCTCGGGACCTTGGCGATAAGTGTTTTGGTGCTTCTATGCGTGTTTCTGTATTCTGAGCGCGTGCTGGTGTCTTCCTGGGGTCTGCGGCCCAGCCCCGCTTCGGCCCCTGCCACTTGTCCTAAGCGGGCCCGTGTGTGCGCGCCTGCTGGCCGTCCTGTGTACAGAACGTGTGCCCAACGTGCGCGGGGTACCTGTGCCCGTCTAGCCAAGAGCGCTCCGTGTGCGCGAGCGGCTTTCCGGGACGCCGCAGTGGTGGGGGGCGGCCCCGCGAGGGGCGGGGGTCACCGGGACTGGCCGGCGCCGGCCCCGTGCGCGCGGAGGCGGGGGCGGGGGGCGGGGGCCGCGGGGGGGCGGCAGTACGAAAAGGGCGGCGCGCGCGGCGGCAGCGGCAGCTCGGCGGCGGCGGCGGCGGAGAGCGCAGCGCGCAGCCCGGTGCAGCCCTGGCTTTCCCCTCGCCGCGCGCCCGCGCCCCCTTCCGCGTCCGCAACCAGAAGCCCAGCGCGGCGCCCGGAGCCGGACCCGCGCCCGCGCCGCTCCCGGGACCGCGACCCCGGCCGCCCCGCGATGACCGCGACCGCAGCCCTCCTGCCCGTCCTCTTGCTCCTGCTGGCCTTCGGCCACAGTGTCCATGGTGAGCCCCCCGGCGGCCTGGCTCGCGCCCCCTCTGGGGAAGCCCGCGACGCCCCCCCGGCCGCCCGGTGCCCCGCGCGCCCCGTCCCATGCGCCCCAACTCCGGCCCGTCCCGCCTAACCCTAATCCCTTCACGGTGCTGCCTCGCCCTCCCCGCCACCCTCGCATGCCAAGCCCGGCCCTGTGGTCCCGGGGCAGGGAAGGTGTGGGGACCCCCCCCCCCAGTCCCTTCCCGCCCCGCAGAAGTGGCGCTCGCAGGGGTGTCGGTGCGCGGAGAGAGGAGGTATGGAGAAACGAGGTGATGCTCGGGAGCCCTGTGTGGAAATGCTCTGGGGTGCAACTTTGGGGTGTCGCTGCGTGCGCGTTCAGGAACAGGTCTGTGGGGGCAGTGGGGGGTGGCTTTGCCGTCGCAGCCCCAAATTCCCAACGAGGAGCCCAGCGCGAGCCCCTCCTGCGTGGCGTTTCTCTCGGTGAGGGGCTGCGACACTTCTGTCTGCAGCGGCCATCTGTCTCTGACAGTGAGAGAGTTGCCCCTTCCCGCAGTGCCCCCCGCCCCCACTGCACCAGAGCTGATGGGGAGGGGCGTCTGGAAAGCTGGGGAGCTAGTTGAAGTGAATGCACACAGTAGGCACAAATCTCTAAATAGTGTCAGAATTGCAGAATCTGTTTTGCAAAACCCTTGCGTCTTTTTAACATGAAGAGTCTGGGGTAGGGGAAATTGGGGGAATTTGACCTGGGTGCCTGGTTTAACGGGGATTAACCTTTAAGAAAAATCCTGATGCCATACCTGCCAGGCTGCCAGGTGAACCTGTATGGCCTTTTCCAAAACTGAATACCTTCAATCTGCTCCCCGTTTTAGGCTCACTTTGCCAAAGTGAGGGCTTGGCTGAGTGCCCAGGGGTCGGAATCTTTCCGTTTACTGTCTCCCTATCCCCGCTTTTAGCATTTGAGGTTTCATATCTGGGGGGAGGGGGCGTCGGGGGTGGAATTGGGTGTCTGACCTGCTCCTAGGAACTAGGCGGTTTACTGCCGTCACTCCATAACCAGGAACATGGCAGAGATGTTTTTTTCCCTGAGTGAGCTGGTGTGAGGTGCCTACTGTGTGCTAGGCTGGTAGGACCGGAGAGGGTCTTTGGCTCCCTCTGGGGAGGCCGTGGGCTGCTGGGGAGAAGTTGGGCTTTGCCTTGGCCTCTGGGGTGAGTAGGGTGAATGGTGTAACCTTTCTTGTGCCTCAGGAGCTGAATGCTTCCCGGCCTGCCACCCCCAAAATGGATTCTGCGAGGATGACAATGTTTGCAGGTAATGGGGTGGCTCCCCAGAGGCAGCTCATAGGTGGTCAGGGCCAAATCCTGGGGAGTCGTGGTATCAGGCAGGAAGGGGGGGGCTTGGCTGCGGCAAACGTCTTCCTCGCCCCCGCAGGAGACTGATGGGGGGTAGCGAGGGGGAGAAGAGGGCAGGGGACAGGGGACAGCCACGGCTCCTGTCTGCTGTCTCAGAAGTGGGGGTGTTAGGAGAGCCCCTTGCAGGGTGAGACCACTGCAGGCCACTGCGGCAAGACGCAATGCCCCCCTGGTTTCTCAGGGACCCCTCTGTCCGGTCCTCCGTTGACGCTTTTCCATTCAGGTGACTGGTACTTGCTTCCTGGGGCCCACTGGCCTGGTACAGACACCCTGAGGGATCTTGGCCCCAAGGAAAGCAGCCTGAGCTCCCTTTCCACTCCTGACCCCCTTCATATGTCCGCATCTTTCTCCGCCCTCCGCCCCCCTGCAGGTGCCAGCCTGGCTGGCAGGGTCCCCTGTGTGACCAATGCGTGACCTTTCCCGGCTGTGTTAACGGACTCTGTGTGGAGCCCTGGCAGTGCATTTGTGACGACGGCTGGGACGGGAACCTCTGCGACATAGGTTGGCACCCCACCCCATCCCTGCCCTGGGCGCCCAGCCACCTCCTCCTAGTCCGTGGCTGCCTCTCCTCCCCCTCCGGCCTTATCCGCACACACCCAGGGCTCTGTATGGTAATGATGTGTCTGTATACTTCCTGCTGATGCCCAGAGCCTCCTCCCGGGTAGGGACTTAATTTTGCTCCCCTCTGCTCCGCCAGCACCAGCACCCAGGGAAGTCACTTTGTGGGGGCCGGCAGAGAGCTGCCTGTTGAATAGCGTCAGAACATAAGCACACGCCACACAAAGCTGGGAGGGTAGAGGCCTCGGTAACCTGTCTGGGTCACTAAAACTCAGAGGGGTAAGGACTGGGCAAGCGGGTCACAGAGCTAAGCCTCCAAGAAATTCACACAGGAGGCTGCAAAAACAGGCAAACAAACAAACAAACAAAGGGGTGGGGGTGGTGAGCGAAGGGGCGGGGGGGGGGCTGGGGGGGAAACAGGAGCTGAGTCAGGGCCGGCAGGACAGGGCTGGCGTCCGTGGTCAGGTGTAGGGGGAGGCTAGGGGTCGGGGAGGGCTGAGAAGTGGCCAAAGTGCAGATTGGTGTTATCTGTTGATTTCATTAATTTATGCAATCTTTGTCCTCCACTACCCTGAGCAAATTCAGAGTTAGCTGTCATGCATTTTTAGGCTGCAAAATGTCCATCTGAGTCCATTCGCATTTGGCAGAACCTGCCCTGAAGCCGGGGCAAACTGAGTCCTCGACAAAACTCCCAGCAGCCCAGGGCAGCTGCCACAGGGCCTCTGTCCCTCGGTCCTCAACATTAGCAGGGACGAGTGCGACCGAAAGGGAAATCGAGGCTCAAGGATGTCAAAGGCTGTGCTTAGGAACACAAGAAGCTGTCAGGGCGCTGCGGGGGGGGGGGGGGGAGGGGGAGCCAGCTAAAATCCCTTCTCCTAGCCCTGGAACTGGGTAATTCTCAGCTGTGGCTGTTCCTAATCCCCTCCCTTAAGGAAAACGCAAGAGAAGGTTTGACCACCCACCCCTACCCCCCATGGCCAGGGCAGCAGGACTTGCCTAATCGAGCGCCCCCCCACCACCACATTGTCTTAGCTCGTTAAAGGCCCCGCAGCTGACTCATGCCCTGGCCAGCGTCTCTGCGGCCCCTCAGCCGGCACCCTCGGAGCTGCTTTGGGACCCACAGGATCCCAGAAAAGCCACCTCTTGGGGTCAGGGCTTTTAGCCTGGAGCCCACCCTCTCTGGTGTCTGGTTCAGGATTGCCCTCTCCCAGCCCATGGAGTTTTCCAGACAAAATGTCCCCTCCTCACTGGGTTGACAGAGCCTCTCAGCCTGGGACGCTGGGTCCGGAGGAAACAGCCCTCCGGGTCATTAGCGGCTCTCTCCCTTTCTCCGGGTCTCTGGGGCCATCAGGGCCACAGCTGCTGCCCCAGCAGAGACCCCCGGCAGCTTTCTCCTTGCCGTGCTTAATCTACGCTACTTTTGGGCTGGGGGCCCAGGAGTTGGGAAGAGTGGGCTCACCCTCCGCTCGTGGGGCCGGACGTTGCCGGGAGGGGAGGGGGCGGTCGCCAGCTCTTTAGCTTAAATTTAAGATTCCCGGGGAGGGGTTGCTGGGAGCACACGACTGGGAGCCTGCGGCCGAGGCTTCTGCTAGCTGCGCCGGCAACTTCCCCTAATGATAAATCCTCTTTATGTTTCCTTATACCAAGCCGGGCTCCCAGGGAACGCCTCGTGGGCTCCGGATAGGCCATCAGCATGGTGTTCAGGCTGTTCCTTACTGATGGATTGCCATCTTCCCTCCACGAGGGTGCAGGTCTCCTTAAAACAGAGGAAAAAAAAGAGCTGCACACATGCGGCCTCAGCACCAGGGACCCCCACCCACTCCACCTTAACTTGCTGCGTCTCCGGTTAGCCCTGGCTTCGTATGTGGCAGGTGCACCAGGGCAGCGCAAATGTAGGAAACCGAAGCTGGAAGGTGCCCCCTCCCCCCACAGAGCCCTACCAGGGAGAGCCCCTCCTTTTGTCAGTGGGGAAAGTGAGGCACAGAGCGGGGATGAGCTGAACCCTGAGGCTGGCTGGAGCCGGGCCTAGAAAAGGTCCCACCTGGCCTTGCCCGGGTGCTGGGGTCTCCACTGGCAGAGAGCCCCTTACCCAGGCCCCTTTGTTCAGCTGTCCCTGGCTTGCCGAGCCCCGCATAATGAAGTGTGCATGACGGGAGGTGTAAAAAGGCGGCGGAAATGCAGCAGTGCTTATGGAAACCCACACGGACGGGAGAGCACTCAGATACTTCCAATTTCGCTGCCTTCAAAAGATAGAGCCTTTTTATCCCAGGCCCCTCCGCTCAGCTCCTGAGCGCAGAAAGAGGGACCACCAGGAGGGGGAGGCAGTGCTGGGGCGAAATCAGATTTCTTGGTTCCCGACAGGAGTCTTCACATGTCTCGATTTCTCCCCCGCCCCTCTGTGATGGGGAAGTATGAAGGGCAGCTGGTGTTTCTAACAGCTGGGCTGCACGATTGCCCTGAATGGCAGGGACCCCCCCAAAACAGGAGAAGCTGGACGTGAAAATTTGTCTGGGGGAGGCAGGCACTGGGGATCCTTGGCCTGGCACACGCCGTTTTGGGGGAGGGAAGGGGTCTGCAGTGAAGGTCATGCTGTTGGACCGGAGAGGTGACCTGGTGCCAGGAAAAGGGGACAGCTGTCCTGGGTTGAGGAGCAGTGAGCAGCCGTGACTTTCTGTCCCCGTGACCTACTCCAAGGGAGCCCCTTCGGCTCCCTGAGCTGCTTACCCACTGCAGAGTTTTGGGGGGTCACTACACGCTCTTCCTCAGGACCCCATTTGGTGACCATTGGCAGTGGCCACAAACACAGACATCGAGGCAGCTCACTTGGGCCCCCCCCCCTTGACCAGCTGGAGGGCTCTGTCCCTGCCCCCAACCAGAAAGCTCTCCTTCCAGCCTGCCCCCCTCCCCTTCCCTGGAGGAGGGGGTGACAAAATCTGCTTTTCCCTCCCCATCCCAGACGTCCGGGCTTGCGCATCGACCCCCTGCGCCCACAATGGAACCTGCGTGAACCTCGATTCCGGCCACTACGAGTGCTCCTGCGCCCCTGGGTTCTCGGGGAAGGACTGTCAGAAGAAGGACGGGCCCTGCGTGATCAATGGGTAAATATTCTTTCCGACTCTGTGTGATCTGATGAATGCTGCTTTGATTCCCGCTTCTCACCCCTAAAGACCCTTTCAGCCTAGCCCAGTCAGACCTGTCGCCTGACAAAAGACCGAGTAAGTGCCCGTCCTGCAGCCCCGCGGGGGGCCGGCCCAGATCAGGGTATTTATGGGGGAGTGTGTCATTGCCATCATTTCTGAAGTGACCCTGAAGGTGATTTCATATTCCCTTGATGCCCCCGAGTCCCGATGTGTGTGTGTGACGGTAGACTGGGCCCACCGACTGGAGCAGGGAGCCGCACTGTGTTGTAAGGGCAGCCTGGGAGGCAGAGACTCTCGGTGAAGCCCACTCACGGCATTTTAGGGGGTGGTTTTGGGGAACTGGCAGACTCTGCAGCTGGGTTTTCGGGGATGTCTTGGGGGACCTGTTAGGCTGAAGAGTGGAGAGAGGGGCCTTTGGCCAACCAGGGGCGGTGGGGGGCGCGAGGGACGAGCCCTCAGCTGCCCTCAGTGAGGTGGGGGCTCTGGGGCTTCTGAGCAGCGGGCACAGCAGACGAGGAGGGTGCCTTGCGTTCTAGCAGCCAAGCCATTTCCGGCCCTATCTGTGCAGCTATGCTGAGCCCACCCAGCCGTCTGCTGGGGCTTAGGCGGTCGGTGCAAGAATGCGAACTGGAGCCGGGTCCTGGGCCGGGAGCCGGGGGTGGGGGCGAGAGCCGCTGCGTGCAGCATCCGCTTATCTTGCCCTGACGTTCCGGGGCTGCGGAGTGCCCTGGGGCCGGCGGAGGCCACGAACAGGCATTGGCGCAGCGTCTGAAGATCAGTGTTCAGAGGGGGTCAGAGGAGAGAGGGTCACAAGCGAAGCCCGCGTCTGCTTACTAGCGGGATGGGAAAATACAGAGCGAAACCTTTACAATATTTTGCTTTTTTCTCCAACCAACTTGAACCAGTCTGTCAAAATAGAGCCCAGGGTCCTTGAAGTTCCTTCAGAGCCCAGCTCCTATGCAGCCCTCAGCCCCAGAGCGACAATGCTGATTTCGTGTGCTTAGAGACCCTTTCTTCCCTGGGTTTTGGCATTTATCAGATGACAAAGGGTCTGCTCGTTTAAAAGCACTTACATTAAATGCTGCTGTGCTCGTTCTGAGCAAACAGCTCCGGTCTGCACGCTGCACTTGGGTGAATGGCCCACTATTAAACAGCCGGGCACAGACGCCGGCCGGGCCAGCAGACAGACCGAGGCTTTCTTTCACTCTGAGTGTCCCCAAGGGCTTCCCGTACAATAGTCTGCAGGCTGTCTCCGCCGAAAATGACAATACGAGTCACAATCAGGGTGGTGGTGGGGTGCAGGGAGCGGGGTGGGGGTGGGGGGCGGAACTGAGCCCCCCCCCCCGCCCCCGGCTCTGCCCAGTGGCCCAGGGATGGAGCTAAGGGAGGGGGCTCGCTCCAGCCCCGGGTCATCACTAACTTTGCCTCTCTCAGCCTCAGTTTCCCCACCTGTCCAGTGACTAACCGTCAGGCCTCTGGTCGGAGAGATGACATAAGAGGTGGGAGAGGAGACGGGCGTCGGCCCGGGAGGTCAGGCGTGTTCCAGGCTGGCAGCTGGAGGGGGTGAGGCGCGCACCCCCCACAGGCGTGCGTGCGTCCGGCTCGGACAGCCCGGGAGCCCCTCGCGGGCAGGGGTGGCAGCACCCGGTGTCTCCCTGGCCAGCTCTCTCTCACGCGCAGGCCGGGGCCCGAGACCCCGCCCACCGCCGCCCAACCCCGGCCACAGCGTCCTAGCCCAGCCCCCGAGGGCCCTTTACCGTGTCCCCCTGTTGTGTTGCAGCTCCCCCTGCCAGCACGGAGGCACCTGCGTGGATGATGAGGGCCGGGCCTCCCATGCCTCCTGCCTGTGCCCCCCTGGCTTCTCAGGCAATTTCTGCGAGATCGTGGCCAACAGCTGCACCCCGAACCCATGCGAGAACCAAGGCATTTGCACCGACATCGGGGGCGACTTCCGCTGCCGCTGCCCCGCCGGCTTCGTGGACAAGACCTGCAGCCGCCCCGTGAGCAACTGCGCCTCCGACCCGTGCCTCAACGGGGGCACCTGCCTGCAGCACACCCAGGTGAGGTACGAGTGTCTGTGCAAGCCCGAGTTCGCGGGCCCCCTCTGCGGCCGGAAGCGCGCCCCGAGCCCCCAGCAGGTCACCCGTCTGCCCAGCGGGTACGGGCTGACCTACCGCCTGACCCCCGGGGTGCACGAGCTGCCGGTGCCCCAGCCCGAGCACCGCATCCTGAAGGTGTCCATGAAGGAGCTCAACAAGGGCACTCCCCTCCTCTCCGAGGGCCAGGCCGTCTGCTTCACCGTCCTGGGCGTGCTGACCAGTCTGGTGGTGCTCGGCACCGTGGGCATCGTCTTCCTGCACAAGTGCGAGGCCTGGCTGTCCCACCTGCGCTACCACCGCGTGCTGCGGCGGAAGAACAGCCTCCTGCTGCACTGCAACAGCGGCGAGGACCTGGCGGTCAACATCCTCTTCCCCGAGAAGCTCGACATGGCCACCTTCAGCAAGGAGGCCGGCGAAGACGACATCTGAGCCGCGTGCCCGCCGGCCCCTCTCTGTTCTCGGGGCCCCGCAGCGCTCACTATATGCGGTCTGTTCTCCTCTTTGTGGTGGAGTTTGCTCTCTTTTGTGTCGAATCTGGTGAACGCTCTGCTTACCTCTATTACCTTTGTGTTGCCGTGTGACATAACGCAGTGCCCGAAGCATCCTCTTTCTCTCTCTTAATGCATGATCGAGAAATAATAATAAGAATTTCATCTTTAAACACGTAAAAGAAATAAGTATGTTATTCTAAACTCTAAACTTGACGTAAAATCAAAAAGACCAAAAAAAAACAAGGCAACAGAACCGGGACTCGGTGCCGACGCCCCTCTCTGAGGGGTCTCGGCCAGGGTCCTTGTGAAACCGTTACGAGTGCTGTGCGTGACCACCCACTGTGAAAAAAAGCTAAAATCTCTTTCGTTCGTTCATCCTCACACGCCACATGCAACGCGCACTCACACCAAGCTCAACGCTGCAACCTTTAGAGCTTTCCGATTGATTTGAGATTTTGCGGAGTGCAGCGGCCGTGTGTCAGGCAGAGAGAGCCCCGGGTTGGTTGCTGGGGGGGCCGGGACCTCGTCCCAGCCCTGCCATGAACTCGCTGTGTGATCCTTGGCGAGCCCCCGTCCCCACCCCGGGCCCACCTCTTCCCCCCTCAAGGGAGGGGCTGGAACGCAGTGACCATCAAAGTTCTCTCTGGCTCTAAAACTCTGAACGAGGAACGAAGGGGTATGAACCAAAACAGTTCCTGACCCTACAGATTAGGATCTGATGAAGACGAAGTCTCATCCCAGGATCCACAGGTTTTGGCCTATCCTGGATGCACACTTGACATAATGAGATCGATCCTAACTGCATTTCTCAAAGTGGGGAGCCTCCTGGCTCGCTTTCGGTTTGGAAGCAATTGGCCCCCTTTGAGCCACCAAGTGCAGGCTGGAGTTGCCACTTGGGCAGCCCCCAGCCACCCTCAAATCCCCAGCACTTTACCTGCCTTCTACCCTGTAGGTTAGACGTGTCCCTTGGAATTTAAATGCCCCTTGAACCGCAAGTGCCCCCTGGCGAAATCTGAGCAGCAACACAGCCCTCACCAAGGTTTGCACAGGGTTTAGTGGGGAATTGTCGCTCGTGGGGCGTCTCCTAGTTCTGTGGCCAAAGGTCCCAGACCTGGTCTACACAGCTATGGATTTGATTTGTGTTGCTGAGTTAATAACCCTCAGATCCTGAAAGACCTAGCCAGCTTCTGAATTATAAATTTGACTTTTTTTTAAAAAGAGCATCTATCTTTTTTGCAAAAATAGAAAGAAATGGGACAGAGCTCTGTTTAGCTTTCCAACTCTTGAGGGTTGGGCAGCTAAACAGCCCTTGGGTACCAGTGAGAAATATTTTGCTTCTTAAATTATTTGGATAGGAATCTATACTCTTAGCTTTACTGAGTATTACTTGCCGTGTTTACCTTGCTCCATGTATTTATTTCCAAATCATCATCACCATCTTCCTGGTCATTCAGGTCATCCCCCCATCCCTACACACACACGGACATGCGTCACCGTCACCATACAACCATCGACCTCATCACCTTCAGCCACCGACCGCTGTCCCCCAGCCCTCATCATCCTGAGTCAGAGCACGACTGTCATCTCCCCCAGCTCTCCGTGCCCCAGCCAAGCCCCTGTCCCCGTCTCTCCCAGTCCCCGAGCCCCTCCCACCCTTGCCCCCTTGTCCCTGGTCTTCTGCAGGCAGAGACCTGTCCCCCCTCGAGCCCCCCCCCCCCACTCGCCCAAGTCCCTTCCTCACCCGCCTGCCTCCGGGCAGTTTACCCTCAATCCCAAGACCCTATCACCTTTGCCCACCACCCCCTCCCACCCCAAACTCCCACGCCCCTCCCCTTCCTACCCTCACACCAGGCTATCCCACCCCTGGACTCGGAGAGCGCCCGCCCCACGTCCCTCCTCCCCCATGTCATTCAGTCATCATTGCATCTCATTTTGAGTTCATTTTGAGAAATAAAAAATTTAAAAAGACAAAAAAAAAGAACTGTTGGCATGGCCAGGCGGGTGTCTGGCACCCCGCCTGGCCTCTCTCGCGTGAGACCTTGACCGAGTCTGCTAACTGTTCTGATCCAGTTTCCCCAAACACGAAATTCTGAGATTGGCCCAAGTGATTCAATTCTCTGCTCCACTCTTTCCGTCTCTGTGCTGTCAAGAACAGTCCACCCCCCACCGCATGACAAGGGAGAGTATCCCACTGTCTGTTCATCCCTGACCCGCTCCCCATCCGTGTACCTACTCATCCGCCATTCATCCGATCAGGAAGCATGTCCAGCACCTGCGGCGTGCAAGGCAGTGTGCGGGGAGCTGTGCGGCACGCAGGATGAGGGCAGTCTGGGGGGGAGCGACACAGCCGTGTCCCCAGGAAGCCAAGCAGTGCAGGTAAAATGCCGTGGGAGCGGGGAGTCCTGAACAGACGCCCTTGGAACCTCACCATCTTACCTTCCCACGTGACAAATTATCTATTACCGGCACATGACGAGGCCACCCCACCCAAATTCCACAGCGCCCACTTGCACACATCCCGCGACACCAGAACAGTGTCCGCAGCCTCGACACGGTCTTCACGTCATGCAGAAGTGGTCCATTCCATCCTCTATGGGGTAACCAGATTCTGCTGAGAGTGTCGGGATCCCAGGCTGCCCATTCACACCTCGTGTGTGTTTGGAGTAGTGTGTAGTTTACGAAACAAACGGAAAAGCTCAAAGACAGCTGTCCGAGACATGATCAGCAATTCGGTCCCAAAATTGAGAGAGGAGGAGGTGTAATGATCTTTCTGTAACCAAAATATTTCACAAATGTCAATGACGCTCTTTTTAGCTTTCCCGTTTCCTAAAACCAGACAAGCAAAAAATTTTGTTTATTGAAAAATAAACAAAACCCAAGGGCTATTGGTGTGTTTCCTTGATTTTCTGTACGCCGGGCTACTGTTGTCCCTTCCCACTGGCCGCCTTAGCCCCGAGCAAGAGGGGTCAGGGGCGCATGCTTTGGAGGGCCCTGCTGGGGCCCCGTCCGGCCCTTCCCACCTGGTGAGGAGACCTCAGGCTAAGGGCTGGGCCCCCCGCTCCGCCCCTTCCAGATGCACTCTGGGTGCCTGGAGCACGGGCATTTCCTGCCCGATGGGCTCCACCTCTTCCCTGGGTCTGTTTCCAACAGTGGCTGTTGGTGGGTGGTGTGCAGGGAGCTGGGGATCCGGGGGTGGAGGGAGGGGCAAGGGGTTCCACGCACAAGCACGCCAGAGGTGAGGGCCGGCTCTCCCACCCACCATATCCCAGCCCAGAGCTCCCGGGGGTCCCAGAATGCCATGCTGTTCTGGTCCTTCCAGAAGTCAGTGAAGGTGGCATCAGGTTTTGTTTGGTAGTGAGGGGGACTTGGAGGCTTCTAAGCGTGGGCGCATCAGTATAGGGGCTCTATTTAGACTCCTGACCGGGAGGGACCTGCCTCTCTTCCAGCCCTGGCCTCGGGCCACAAGCTTGCACACTCAGCTCACTAAAGCCACCCTTTTGAGTCCCCACGGAGTGCCTGACTCTGCAAGTGCCTGCCCACCCACCTGAGAGGGGTCAGCTGGACCCCTCCCCCTGGACACAAGGGCTGCAGCCCCGTCCCTTATCCCTGCCGGCCCAGGAGGCCCTCCTGGGGCAGGGTCCCCTCCCCCACTTCCTCCCACTGCCTGTCCCTCCTCTCCAGGGCTCTCCTCGGCCAGGCCACTGCCACTGCCCACCCAGCTGTCCAGCCAGGATCATGGTGTCCCTGAGACACCTCCCTCCTCCACTCCCACTGCCTCTCCCTTCTGTGCTGCTCTGCTCTTAGCTGGTGGGTGGGGGTCCCGTCAAGGATGGGGACACATGAGAGGGACAGACAGGGCGGTACAACCTCAGACATGGATGCCGTTCTGAAAACTATAAGAAACTAAGAGGTAACAAACGCAGAAACTTCTAAGAAAGGGATGAGTTTTTCAGGAGAATATGTATTAACAAAATGTGGCCATCAGGGAAAGACCGATTACCTGGGAGGAGACCCCAAGGTGGGCCAGCTGTCTGTTATCTGACTCGGGGTCCAGAACCTTTGACCCTTCGATGGAACAGGAGGCGCCTGGGCAGAGACACGGCTTCAGAGCAATGAAAAAGAAAAGATGGAGACTTTCCAATTCTTTTTCCAAGCTAGGAGAGCCCCAGTGCTCGATCCTGACAAAGTTCACAAAAGGAAAGGAAAGTCACTGTCCTCACTCCCAAATAGAGAGACGAACATCCTCAGCGAAGTAAGAAAAACAGGCAAATACTTACAAAAAAAATCATGACCAAGTAGAGCATTTTCTGGGAGAGCAAATATAATTTAATATTAATAAACATATTCATAGGCTGTGAACCCTGGAGAGGCCTGGGAGGGAGGAAACAGCGGCAGATCACAGGTGACCTGGCCCGGAGAAAGCCAGATGAAGATCCCTGGCTGACGGGTCAGGGCTGAAAAGGGGAGTCTGACCTTGGAAACTGGGTGCTGTGGGGGGGGATGCAGAGGGCCCGAGAAGGGGGAAGGCCCAAACGTGGGGGAGTTGGGGTGAGCATGGGCAACAAGCATTAGGAGGGGCTGCGGCTGCGAGGGGTCCCCAAGGTGCCCCAAGGGCAGAGCCAGCCAAGGAAAATACCAGGCAAACCCCAAGTTCAGGAAGAGCCAAGTGCCGCCCGTGGACGGCAGGTAGGTGGATTTTCCTGGACGACAGGGAGGAGGGGTGCAGCTGGACGGGGAAAGAGGAGAAGGTGGGCCCCCAGCACGGGGCAGCCTGCCGGGCAGTTGGGTCAGAGCTCTGTTACAGGACAACCCATGGGTCTGGGGGTGTCTGCTCAGTCAACTACAGATCCCACCGGGCTTCTGATGTGAGTCTCCATGGCTTTCTTCCCTTTGGCCACTCTCCCCCACTGCTGAAGGAGAAAACACTCGCCCCGCATGTCCTGTCTGAGACCCCCGGTAGTCCACAGGAGGGAGGAGGCGAGACCCAGCCGCCCAGCCCCGTCTCTGGGTCAGGAGCTCCCAGCAACTTCTGGACCGCTGAGGGCCCTGCTTTGCAGCTCGTGTGGCCCCAGCCGAGGCTGTGCTGTGACCAGTGTAGACACAAACAGAAGAATGGACTAAATTTCAGCCCAAAAAATAGCTCAACAGGAAAAGATATATATGATAGCAAGTCAAAAGAATTGGTGCCAGAAAGAATTGGATACCATACATTCCTGGTTTTTAAAAAAATATCTAAACAAACTAGGAAAACGTATAAATATCCTTAACGTCACAAAGAATGTCTATCTTCAGCAGTGCTTGATATCCTACTGATGAATGAACCAAGGGCAGGTAAGGCCGTGTGTTACGCCCAGCATTGAAGCGCTCCGGCTAGAGGGTCAGAGACGCCTGGCTTTACGCGTGGCTCTGTCCCTGAGCGATCTACGTCCTCATCTGCAAGGGAGCAGGGCCTCGGTTGTCTTCGACAACGAGAGCAAAACGCCACAGACCTGGGGCTTAAACGACAGACATTTCTCTCTCACAGTTGTGGGGGGTCAGGTTCTGGTTGAAGGCCCTCTTCCTGGCTTACGATGGCTGCCATCTTGCTGTGTCCTTATGTGGAAGAGACAGAGAGACAGAACTCACCCTCTCTGCTGGCTTCTTACGAGGGCACTAATCCCATCCCGAGGAGTCTCGTGACCTCCCCAAAGCCTCAACTCCAAGTACGATCGCACTGGGGGCTAAGCTGCAACATATGAACTCTGCAGGGATGGGGGGAGGGGGAACACATTCAGTCCACAGCAAGCAGATAAGGAGAGCGATTCCTACCACTGTTGACTTCTAGCCAACGTAATAACAAGAAAAACTGAAAAGCATGAGGGGTGACTATTGGAAAGGAGATTAAATGATTACTAAAGATGATGCTATTTTCTGCCACACAAACTCAAGAGAACGACCTGAAGAGAACATGGGCGTTAGCAAGATAGCACACGTACCCAACTTGTTCAAAAGCCTGTATACCAGTAATATGTCCAAAAAAATTAACGATGTAAGACCCCGATGTTCTAAAGATGCTAATTATCCCCCCAAATTAATCTATAAGTTTAATGCTATTTGTTGGTATTCGATCACTAGACACTATGGCCCTAAAGTTTATTTGAAAACAATGACGTGGGAAGAACAACCAAGAGAAGAAATAGTGAAGGGGTGAGCTGCACCGTCAGGTATGAAAGCAGAAAGCCACATGAACAAAAATAGCACAGGACAGACGCCCAGCACTGGTCTTCTGAAGACGGGACAGACACACAGACGCCTGCATGAATGGCAGCTTGGTAGGAATCTAATCTCCAGCCTCACCTGCTTATTTACAAATGTGGAAACTGACACAAAAGAATAATGAGCCTCAAGTCCTCCCTGAGGACAACTTTGTCCCTCAGGAGACATTTGACAATGTGCGGAGCCTTTTTTCATTGTCAGGACTCGACGGGGCGGGGGGGTGGTGGTGACTGGCACCAGATGGGTGGAGACCGAGGACGCTGCTCACCAGCCGACAAAGACGACACAGCCCCCTCAACAAAGAATTATTTGGCCCCAAATGGCAATCGTGCCCAGGTGGAGAAACTCTGGCCCAGGTTGGTGGGACAGGGACGAAACGGTCAGGAGCCACAGGAGGTCCCATGGTGGCGTCACGCTGCGTGCTTCGTGCTCCAGGTCTGCTGAGCTGCAGCGGGCACACGACGAGGCCAAGTTTCAGGTGTCCAATGTGACGATGTGATTGCGAAATAATTACCACAGTGAGGCTGGTTATCATGCCCCTCACTTCCCATAACGCCCGTTCTGTTGTTGGTGTGGAGACAACAGCTAGGTCTACTCTCCACGTGACTTTCAAGTGTTCAACACGGTATTGTCGTCTGTGGTCACCATGCTGCCCATTGGTCCCTGGACTTGTCCACTGATAACGGGTAGTCTGTGCCCCTTGACCAACACCTCCCCAGTTCCCCACCCCCACCCCTGGTATCACCAATCTACTCTCTGTTTCTGCGAGTTCGGTTTCTTCAGATTCAACGTGTCGGTGGGATCATATGGTGTTCGTCTTCCTTTTATCTCACTTAGACGCAGGCCCTCAAGACTCATCCGTGTTTTCACAAACGACTTCCTTCTTTTTTATGGCTGATTAATATCCCACGGCGAGTGTATTTGTGTGTGTGCGTGTGTATCTAGCCATCTATCTCTATATATACGCTTTCCTTATCTACCCGTCCATCAGCGGACACTTAAGTTCTTTCCAGGTTTTTACTGTCATAAACCTGCAACGAACATGGGAGTGCGTGTATCTCTTCGAGATAGTGATTTTACTTCCTTCGGCTAGACGGGCATACCTCAGAGATACTGCGGGCCCAGCTGCAGATCGCCGCAATAAGGCACGTGTTGCATTAAACCCGTCAATGTATTTTTCGGTTTCCCGTTGCATTTTTGGTTTTTATCAAGTTTAATTATGGTTCAGAAAAAATTTGAGTGAGTCACTTTTTCTGAAAAAATACACTGTGTGCAGACTGCAGTTATGGGGGGGGCTGGAAAGTTAAATTGCCCTATTTTCTATTCTGAAAATCATAAAAAGGTCTGGTCTGATTATAGAGATGCATGAGCCCCACATGGCTGAGAATAAACACAAGAAAGGCAAACGCTGTGAAGCGCAGGGCATGCCACAGGCTCTACGAGAAAGTCTCAGAAATACTCAAAGTGGCACGAAGAACGTTTGGCTGGAATCTGAAGTCCTCTTCAGTCACCTTTGTCTTCTGCTCCATGTCTAAGGACGCACGTGAACTCAATGGAACTGAGATTTCCCTTTTGGTCCACAGGCGAGCCTCTGTGCAGCCCATCCAGCTCCTCGTCTGTAACTCAGCCTCCTATTGTTGTCTGCAGCTCTCTCAGGGAATCTTCCTGAATGGTGCCAGTTGCTTTTTCATCAAAGGAAGCAAAGGCATTTCTGAGGACATGTTCCGGATCTGTGCCATTTAATTTTTCACCAAACACGGTGAGAAACATGGTGAAACTTATGGGACCTGGAGCCTCATTCGTCTTGGTGGCCAGATACCCATCAGTTGGATTTCCCCGAGGGAGGCAAGAATCTCACGCAAATCCTTGTCAAAATGCCATCAGAACTAGAACAGACAATCCGAAAAGGTGTAGGAGGGGCGCCTGGGTGGCACAGCTAGTTAAGTGTCCGACTCTTGATTTCCGCTCAGGTCACGATCTCAGGGTTGTGAGATCAAGCCCCGCATCGAGCTCCACACTCAGCAGGGAGTCTGCTTCTTTCCCTTCTCCTCTCCCTTTGCCCTTCCCCCCCACTCTCTCTCTCAAAATAAATCTACAAATAAATAAATAAAAGTTGTAGGAAACCACAAAAGACCTCAAATAGCCAAAACAATCTTGAAAAACCAAACTGCAGGTGTCACAATTCCAGACTTCAAGTTACATTACAACGTGGTAGTAATGAAAACAGTATGGTACTGACATAAAAATAGACACACACATAGCTCAATAGAATAGAACAGAAAACCCAGAAATAAACCCACGAGTGTGCGGTTAATTAATCTTCGACAAAGCAGGAAAGAATATCCAATGGGAAAAAGTCTCCTCAACAAATGGCGTTGGGAAAACGGCACAGCCACATGCCAGGGAACGCACTGGACCATGTTCTTACACCACACACAAAAATAAACTCAAAATGGCAAAAAGACCTAAGTGTGAGACCTGAAACCATAAAAATCCATGAAAAGAACACAGGCAGTAATCTCTGCTGACATCAGCTGAAGCAACTTTTTTCTAGATATGTCTCCCGAGGCAGAGAAATAAAAGCCAAAATGAACCATTGGGTCCACATCAAAATAAAAACCTTCTGCACAGAGAAAGAAACAACAAAACTAAAAGGCAACCTACAGAATGGGAAGAGATATTTGCAAATGACCCATATCTGATAAAGGGTTAGTAAGCAAGATACATAAAGAACAGACACAATTCAACATCCAAAAAAACCAAATAATCCAATTACAAATGGACTGAAGACATGAACAGACATTTGTCTGAAGAAGACATCCAGACGGCCAACAGACCCCTGGACAGAGGCTCAGCATCACTCAGCATCAGGGAAATGCAAATCAACCCCCAACGAGGTACCACCTCACACCTGTCAGATGGCTAAAATCATCCAGACAGGAAACAACAGGCGTTGGTGAGGAGGTGGAGAAAGGGGAGCCCTCTTGTACTACAGACGGGAATGCAAGTTGGTGCAGCCACTCTGGAAAACAGTCTGGAGGTTCCTCAAAAAGTTAAAAATAGAGCTACCCTATGATCCAATAATCACACTACTGGGTATTCACCCCAAAATACTAAAAAACCCACTAATTCAAAGGGATGCATGCACCCCTATCCTTACAGCAGCGTTATTTGCAATAGCTAAATTATGGAAGCAGCCCAAATGTCCATGGATAGATGAATGGAAAAAGAAGATGTGATATATATATATATATATATATATATATATATATATATATATATATACATATATATATGTATATAGATGAATGGATAGATGAATGGAAAAAGAAGATGTGATATATATATATATATGTATATATATATATATATATATATATATACATATATATATATGTATATAATGGAATACTACTCGGCCATAAAAAAGAATGAAACCCTGGCATTTGCGATGACATGGATGGAGCTAGAGAGTATTACGCTAAATGAAATGTCAGTCAGAGAAAGGCAAATACCGTATGATCTCAGTCATATGTGGAATTTAAGAAACAAATGAGCAAAGGAGAAAAACAGAGAAACAAACCAAGAAACAGACTCTTAACTAGAGAGAACACACTGATGGTCACCAGAGGAGAGAAGGGGGGGCCTGGGGGAAGTTAGGGAGTGAGGAGCGCACTTACTGTGCTCTTATTGCCCTGAAAAGAAGGTAAAATGAGGGAGCGAGCCCAGCTAATCAGGAGGATGACAACGTGCACCCTGCCATCTTTGCCAACATGCTGGGCTTGTCGCTCTTCCTGCTTGTCCTTTTCTGTCACTATGAGGCCACCAACAATCCTAAGAGCAGAAATAGAAGTGGCGCTTTCCCCACCCCAGGGTCGTGGCACATGGTCTGAGGGAAGACGGCGGGTGCGAAGGGCCTTCACGCTTCCCTCCGTCCCTCTATCCACTGCAACATACAGAGCAGCTGCACTCGGATTTCTCCAGACCATTTTACTTCCTCAAAGTCTTCCTTAACCCTCTGGGACAAGAAGCTGCCACTGAGTAGGACCCAGTATAGGGCCTTTCTTTTCTACTCCCTCCCCCCAATATAAAAATATAGGTATATTTTTTGTGGACCTGCCCCCCAAAGAAATAAAAAATAAAATGATAAAGAAAGAAAAAAAATAAAATAAAAAAGAAAAACGTAATGATGACTAGATTATCCTTGGGACTCTGTATTAACTCTGTAATGTTCTTTTTTTTTGAGAGAGAGAGAGACACAGAGCACGAGCGGAGGGAGGAGGGGCAGAAGGCGAGGGCGAGAGAGAATCTTAAGCAGACTCCATGCTGAGCACAGAGCCCGACTCAGGGCTCGATCTCATGACCTTGAGATTGTGACCTGAGCCGAAATCAAGTGTCAGCTGCTCAACCGACTGGGCCACCCAGGCGCCCTTATAATGGTCTCATTATTTTAAAAAAAGCGTATCTGTCACAGAAATTTAGTTAACATCTTACAACTGAACACGTATATATGTTGCTTAGATAAATGTAACCACTTCTTGTTTGTTGTTTGATTGGGGATTTTGTTTTTATTTTGAAATGGGAGCTTTTTTGTTTACAAGTTCGTGAAAAACTAAAAACTATTTTTGAGACGGAAAAAAAGCCTCCTGGAAAAAAAAATTACGTTCATACTCTATGGTAGTCTATTACGAGTGTAATAGGATTATGTCTAAAGTAAGCAAGTACCTACCTTAATTTAAAAATACCTCTTTGCTGGGGCGCCTGGGTGGCACAGCGGTTAAGCGTCTGCCTTCGGCTCAGGGCATGATCCCGGCGTTCTGGGATCGAGCCCCACATCAGGCTCCTCCACTATGAGCCTGCTTCTTCCTCTCCCATTCCCCCTGCTTGTGTTCCCTCTCTCGCTGGCTGTCTCTATCTCTGTCAAATAAATAAATAAAAAATCTTTAAAAAAAATAAAAAATAAAAATACCTCTTTGCTGGGGTGCCTGGTGGCTCAGTCGGTTGAGCGTCTGCTTTCGTCTCAGGTCATGATCCTGGAGGCCTGGGATCGAGCCCCGTGTCGGGCTCCTTGCTCAGTGGGGAGCCTGCTTCTCCCTCTCCCTCTGCTGCTTCCCCCTGCTTGTGCTCTCTCTCTAATAAATAAATGAATGAATGAATGAATGAATAAATAAATAAATAAATAAATAAATAAATAAAATCTTAAAGAAAATACCTCGCTGCTGGCAGCTCTCACCGTCGTCGGGGCCCTCGGCCGGTCACAGTCTCCCTGCCGCAGGAGCGCTGGCCCCGTGGTGCTGGCGGCCGACTGGTCAGGGTGGTGGGCGCTGGAGGCGGGGGAGCCCCCGGCGATGTCTCAAAATAAGACAAGCAGGAAATGTGCTGCACTGTGGGCCCTTCCCTCCACGGACGATGTCTCTGGAGCGGGCGAGCTGGTCGATGGCGTGTTGGCCACAGGAGAACGTCTCCCGGAATGGGGGTCGGTGCTCTCGAACCGGCTGCAGCTTGCGGACCGCTCGTGGACGGCCTCGGTCCTTCGTCGCCGGCCGGCAGCGTTCTCAGCGTCTCCGCAGGAGCGGCCTGCGTCGCAGGACCGCGCGGCCTCCGCTCCCACGAGAGGCCAGGCCTCCTCCGCTCAAGCTTCCCCGGGAGATCGGAGCCGTTCAGGCCCGTCTCGGGCCCCGCTTCTGACCCGGTTCCTCGCTGTTCCCGCCACACCTGCGCTGACGTCCCCCCTCGAGCCCAAGCCCCTGCCCGTCACCCCGAGGGCCGGAGTCCACTTGCTCCAAACCCCTGGGGGTGGTTCGGGCTCCTCATGGGTCACGAGCGTCCCTCACGGCATCGGGAACGGTCACCCCTTCTCAGGACGTTTCCCTGCACTTGGCCGCATCTGCCCGAAGAGCCACTATCGCGGCGGCCACGGCCTCAGACGCGCGCTCCTTAATGACAAGACGCAAGGATCAAACAAGCCCTCGCCCCGCGGGCTGTGGGGCGGCCGCTGTGGTGGCCGCACGAGCACGACACTGGCCTCGTGGTGCGTCTCAGTCGCCGCTCCGACAGCAGGGCTCCACAGCGGGCTGAAGTACTCAGTGACCCGTGCTGTGGACACACGTGCTGCCATCGGGCCTCGTGCCGTCTGTGGCGCTCGTGCAGAGGAGATGGAGTCGGATGTTAAGGCCCCGGGGGGTTCAGGGGTAAACGAGCGTCGGCTTCCCTTGAGGTCCCCGGCTGCAGTGCGGCTCACGGGGTCACCTGTCCTCTGGAGCTTTGAGGGGCACGGAGCCGCCTCTCAAGCTGACGAGTCCTCGATGGCACCTTCTTAGGGAGAAGGCTGCTGCGTCCGCACGGAAGATCTGGTGTTGAGCGCGGCCACCTTCCCGGTGACCCTCGCTTGGTCTGCGGGAAAACGTGCTGGTTCTCCCTCAGCCCGGCTGCTTCGCCTTGCGGGTGTGGACGCAGGTGTAGGCGCAGGTGTGGACGCAGGTGTGGGCCCAGGTTTGGGCTGTGGTGTGGTCTGTGGTGTGGGCGCAGGTGTAGGCACAGGTGTGGGCTGTGGTGTGGGTGCAGGTGTAGGCGCAGGTGTGGGCTGTGGTGTAGGCGCAGGTGTGGACGCAGGTGTGGGCTGTGGTGTGGGTGCAGGTGTGGGCGCAGGTGTGGGCTGTGGTGTGGGCTGTGGTGTGGACGCAGGTGTGGGCGCAGGTGTGGGCTGTGGTGTGGGCGCAGGTGTGGGCTGTGGTGTGGGCACAGGTGTGGACGCAGGTGTGGGCTGTGGTGTGGGCTGTGGTGTAGGCGCAGGTGTGGGCTGTGGTGTAGGCGCAGGTGTAGGCACAGGTGTGGACGCAGGTGCGGGCTGTGGTGTAGGTGCAGGTGTGGACGCAGGTGTGGGCTGTGGTGTAGGCGCAGGTGTAGGCGCAGGTGCGGGCTGTGGTGTAGGCGCAGGTGTGGGCTGTGGTGTGGGTGCAGGTGTAGGCGCAGGTGCGGGCTGTGGTGTAGGCGCAGGTGTGGACGCAGGTGTGGGCGCAGGTGTGGGCTGTGGTGTAGGCACAGGTGTGGACTGTGGTGTGGGCGCAGGTGTGGGCTGTGGTGTGGGTGCAGGTGTGGGCTGTGGTGTGGGTGCAGGTGTGGGCTATGGTGTGGGCTGTGGTGTGGGTGCAGGTGTAGGCGCAGGTGTGGGCTGTGGTGTAGGCGCAGGTGTGGACGCAGGTGTGGGCTGTGGTGTAGGCACAGGTGTGGACTGTGGTGTGGGCGCAGGTGTGGGCTGTGGTGTGGGTGCAGGTGTAGGCGCAGGTGTGGGCTGTGGTGTAGGTGCAGGTGTGGGCTGTGGTATGGGCGCAGGTGTAGGCGCAGGTGTGGGCTGTGGTGTAGGTGCAGGTGTAGGCACAGGTGCAGGTGTGGGCTGTGGTATGGGCGCAGGTGTGGGCTGTGGTGTGGGCGCAGGTGTAGGCGCAGGTGTGGGCTGTGGTGTGGGCGCAGGTGTGGACGCGGATGTGGGTGCAGGTGTGGGCTGTGGTGTAGGTGCAGGTGTGGACAAGGGCGTGGGCGCAGGTGTGGGCTGCAGTGTGGACGCAGGTGTAGGTGCAAGTGTGGGCGCAGGTTAAGGCGCAGGTGTGGGCTGTGGTGTGGACGCAGGTGTAGGTGCAGGTGTGGGCACAGGTGTAGGCGCAGGTGTGGGCTGTGGTGTAGGTGCAGGTGTAGGCGCAGGTGTAGGCGCACGTGTGGGCTGTGGTGTAGGTGCAGGTGTGGGCGCAGGTGTGGGCGCAGGTGTGGGCTGTGGTGTAGGTGCAGGTGTAGGCACAGGTGTGGGCGCAGGTGTGGGCTGTGGTATAGGCGCAGGTGTGGGCGCAGGTGTGGACGCAGACGCTCTGGTTGGCTCCAGACGCTCCTCCCGTGGGCCCCTCCCCTCTGGGCCGCCTCCGGACGGGAGAGTCGGGGCCTGGCTGGGGACCAGGCTCTGGCTGCAGGGAGTGCTGTGGTGGCCGGTGTGGTCTCCTCTCCGGACTACTCAGACGGTCTCCAGATCAGCACGAAGGCTGTTTCGCCTTCTCATCATTCTTGTGCTCGCTGGAGTGGCACTTTTAATTTCCTTCCAGAATTTTCCCTTTGCCTTCACAGCTGGGCTCACTGTGTGGTCAAGAGGCCAGGCTTTCGGCCTCTCTCGCCTTCGACGGGCCGTCCTCGCTCGCTGACTCACTCCTAGCTAGACTTAGCGTGAGCACCGGCACTCTCCCCTTGCGCTTGAACACTCAGAGGCCGCCGCAGGGTTATTAACTGGCCTAATTCCAATATCGTTGTGTCTCGGGACCAGAGAGGTCCGAGGACAGGGGAGGGGGAGGGGGGAACGGCTGGTGGGGGAGCAGTCAGGACACACACGACATTAGGTTCGCGGTCTTCTATGGGCGTGGCTGGCGGCTGGAAGCAGTTACAACAGTAACATCAAAGACCGCTGGTCACAGATCACCGTGATGGATAAAACGATAAGAAAAAGTTTGAAATGTTGGGAGAATTACCAAAATGTGACACCGAGGCACGTAGTGTGCGAGTGTGGTTGGACAGCATCTGGAAAGCCCAATAGAGCAAGCGCCACCAGACACGGTGTGCCTCTATGTACCCAGAGGGGCCACCTCATCCGGTAGTCCTATGTTTAGTCCTTTGAGGAACCTCCTCACTGTTTCCTAGAGGCCGCTCCAAATTGCATTCCCGCCGACAGCGCACAAGAACCCCTTTCCTCCACATCCTCGCCAACACTTGTTATCTCTTGTCTTTTCGATAATACGTGCTAAGTACTTTAAATGCATAATCTTACACAGTTCTCTCAACAACCTAAGAGGGAGATAATATTCTAGGGCTACAGATAATGAAATCGAGGCTCAAAGAAATGAAAATACACGCCCACGATCCTCTGGCTAGAAAGTGGTTGAGCAAAACCCAGCATCCGAATCTCCAAAAGTTTGGGCCACCTTTCTTTCCGCTACCTGATTCTGCCTTCTGGTTAAAAAATAATAATAATTTATTCCCCATTTTCTTAGTATTAACAATGGTGCTTCACTGGAGTTTTTGGGGGACGGATGATCTCAGTGCATCATTCCTAGAGCTCATCAGTAAGAATCCCGAGTAGAATGAGGGTCCATCTTGGGTGGGGGCAGGGGTGAAACAGGCGAAGGGGTTACGAGTACACTGATCGTGAGGGTCCCTGAGTCATGTACGGGATTGTCGAATCACTATATGGTACACCTGAAACTAATAGAACACTGTGTTAACTACCCCGGAATTAAAATTAAAAAATAAATAAATAAAATTTACCATGCCCCCCCCCAAAAAGAATGATATTCTCTCCTTTGTCATTTCAGGGTGGAGTTTCTCCGCTTACCTCCTGTACCTTCCACTCACCCACTGCGGAATAACTCACTATACCTCCCCCAAACCCCCGATCCCTGACCCCACTACCTAGTGAAATCAGGATGTCACTTTGCCAAATTGTAGATAAGGATGGAATCAAGATCTTTTGTTACAACCGTTATCAGGCAAAACAGCAATGCTAAGGCATTGCTCTTAGCACTTTATTTTTATCTTATCAGAATTTTCAGGGCTTACTGGGTACTGCCTCTGTCGGTTAAGCGTCTGACTTTGGCTCAAGTCATGATCTCGGGGTCCTGAGATGGAGCCCCGCGTCGAGCTCCCTGCTCAGTGGGGAGTCTGCTTCTCCCTCTCCCTCTGCCCCTCTCCCTGCTCATGCTTTCTCACTCTCTCTCTCTCTCTCAAATAAATAAATAAAATCTTTAAAAAGTAAAAAAAAAATACTAGTTCTTGGAGACCCAAAGCATCGCTGTGGTCTACCAGTCAGAGCAGGGGCTTTGGGAAGTCAAGTGATCAGTGAAATTTCATTCAAGCGTGTCTCATAAAGGGCCCAGTGGTCCCTGAACCCACCTTCTGGTTTTATCCCAAGTTCCGGGATGCATAATTAGAATAGACACACTCAGCAGTTGTCAGAATCCCCACATAGATCCTCTGACCCATGGAGTGAGGTCTATTTTGGTGGGAAAGGCCAGCTGGCAGTGCTAGCACTGCCTCGATCCATGAAAATAGTACACAAAGTAATACTGCATTGCTGGAAGGACTGCAGAGACCGGGGCCAACATCAAGCACTTGAAAGATGCAGGAGTGGTGATTCTTACAATACCCTTTTTCAACTTACCACTTGGATCTGAGAAGAAAATAGGTCCTGGAGAATGACAGTGAAATAAACTTAATCAGATGGTGGCTCCCATTCGCAGCTGCTTTTCCAGGGCCGGTTTCATCATGGAGCAGATCAGCACGTTGCTGACACCCGGTATGTAGCTGTTCAGCCGGTGAATGTGTTTTTTCTCTGTACCTGTTCGTAAAGACCAACAAACCGGTTTGCTTTCAGTTGGCAAGGCCAGTAAAACCTTCACCACCGTCTGACCTTGGCGGGGGGGGTGTCAGCTCTCCAGCAATGTCATAATCTTCTTCCTGGGGCCTTTGCTTGTGTTTCCCTTACCAGGCCACCGTGCTGGTCCATCACATTGATGATATTCCACCTACTGGACCTGGTGAGCAGGGTGCACTGGTAAAACACTTGCACGCCAGAGGGTGGGAAATAACTTCCGCAAGAATTCGGAGACCATCCGCCTGGGTGAAAATTCTAGGAGTTCAGGAATTTGGGAGCATGTTGAAATATTCTTTCCAAGGCAAAGGACATGTTGCTTCATCTGTTATCTTCTATCTATAGGAAAGGAACACAACTTCTAACAAAACTCTTAGAATTTTGGAGGCAACATATACCTTATTTGGGCATGCTATTCTGACTTCTTTATAGGGTGACCTGAAAATCTGCCAGTTTGAATGGGGTGCAGAATAGGAGAAGGTTCTGCAACAGGTCCAGGCTGCCTTTCGAGCTGCCCTGCCTCTCGGGCCACATGATCCAGCTGGTCAGGTGGTGCTCAAAGCGCCAGCAGCAGAAACGAATGTGGTTTGGAACTGTTAGCAGCCCCTCGTAGGTGAATCACAGTGCAGACTATTGGAATTCTGGAGCCAATTCCTGCCATCCTCTGTGGATAACTATTTTCCACTTTTTAAAAAGATTTTATTTATGTACTCGAGAGAGAGAACGAGCACAGAGGGAGAGGGAGAAGCAGACCCCCGCCGAGCAGGGAGCCCAACGCGGGACTTGATCCCAGGACCCGGGGATCATGACCTGGGCCAAAGGCAGATGTTTAACTGACCGAGCCACACAGACGCCCCTAACTATTTTCCATTTGAAAGTAGTAGAGAAACAATTTTTGATTTGCTACTGGGCTTTCATTGAGATTGAACTCTTGACCATGGGCCACCAAGTTACCCTGTGATCTGAGCTACCCATTGTGGGCTAGGTGTAATCTGATTCATAAAGCCTTAAATTTGGGCACGCACAGCAGTACGCCCCCATCAAAGGGAAATGGTGTATAGAAGCTCAGTTTCAAGCAAGGCATTAAAGCAAAATTGAGTTGCCTGAGGAAGTGCCCCAGATACTCATGGCCCCCATTCTTTGCTGTTATCACCTTCTCTCTATCAATCTGTATTTATGACCTCATGTGGAGTTCCCATGAACTCCCAGGTAAGTGAGGAAGAAAAATTTCCATGCGGCTTTATAGATGGTTCTCATAATATAAAGTTACCATCCAAAAATGGACAGCTACAGTACGAGAGCCCTGCCCTGTTACCGCCCTGAAGACCAGCGATAAGGGAACATCCTACCAATGGGCAGAATTTTTTTGGTTGTTCATTTTGTCTGCAAGGAGAGATGGCCTGGGATACACGTTTGTATTGATTGATGGGCTCTGGTTAATGGTTTGGCTGGGTGGTCAGAGAATTGGAAGGAATACAATTGAAAAATTGATGACAAGAAGGTCCGAGGAAGAAATAAGTAGGTAGACCCTTCTAATTCAGTACAGAATGTGAAGATATTTGTGTCCCACATGAATGGTCATCAAGGTCATCAAAGGGTGACCTCGGTGGAGGAAGATTTTATTATCCAGGTAGACAAGATCACCTGTTTGGTAGATATCAGACAGCTTTCCTCCTCAGACACTCTTGTCATGTCTCACAGGCACAGGAACCAAGCAGCCATGTTGGAAGGGATGTATGCACGGTCTCATCATTTATTTCCAGTCTCTGGGGCCAATCATCTGTAGGCACTGCTGAATGCCCGATTTGTCGACAGTGGAAACCAACCAGGTCCTGACACAGTTCCATCCCCAGGGGGTCATCCAAGTACCTGGAGGCAGATCGATTACACTGGGACACCCCCCTCAGGGAAGGGGGCAGCCCTTTGTTCTTACTGGACTAGACTTTTACCCTGGATACAAATTTGCCTTCCCTGCCCGCAGTGCTCCTGCCAAAACGAACATGCGTGGGTCTACAGAACGCTTCTGTCACTGACACAACAATGATTCCATTGAGCTGCATGTTGAGACTGCCATCTGGCCACTCCAGCTCCCCATGGCGCTGAATCAACAAGCAAAGAAGGGGGTTACTGTACGGGCTGGGGTGATTGATGTTGACTATCAAGGAGAAATTGGGTTGCAAGTACACACTGAGGGTGAGGAGGAGTGTGTCTGCAATGCAGAAGGTCTCCTCGGTGCTTCGTATTACTCCCATGTCCTGGGGTCAAAGTCAATGACAAGCATTAACAGCCCAATTCAGGTAGAACTTCCACTAGCCCCAACTCTTCGTGAGTAAATGCCTGGACCGCTCTGCAAAGAGGCGCGACTAGCTGAGATGCTTGCTAAAGGCAAAGGGAATGGGAAATGGGTATTGGAAGGAAGCAATTATAAATACCAGCTACAACTACGTAGACAGCTGCAGAAATGATGACTATAAAAATTACGAATACTTAGTCTTTATTTTGCATATTTAAAATACATTTTATATATAATTTTGAAACTATATTTTGAATGTATATGTATATACATGCCAAAGACTTTATTTCTCCAATTCTCTCCTCTCCTTACCATCTAGCATAAGATGTGGCAGTAACAGTTAACTTTCTATCTCAGTATTTTGGCCACAGGATTTAAAAGGAGTGTGGACATGGGGCGCCTGGGTGGTATAGACGGTTAAGCGTCCAACTCTTGGTTTCGGCTCAGGTCATGATCTCAGGGTCTTGAGATCGAGCCCCGCATCAGGCTCCCTGCTCAGTGTGGAGTCTGCTTGGGACTCTCTCTCCCTCTGCCACCCCCTAACCCCTGCTCTCTCTCTCTCTCTTTAAAATAAATCAATCAATCAACCTTAAAAAAAATAAAGGAGTGTGGATGACCCTCAGTCCCCAACTCCTGGCCAGGTGTGTGTCTGGTTTGGTGGTGAAGGGTCTAGGACTCCGTGGGACACTCATACCACCAGCTTCGGAGGCCACAGGACTACCCTGGGCCTCCTTGTCCTGGAGAGGCTCAGGCTTGCTCTTCGTCTGCCCCGCTTCACATGGACCTTACCCTCCCAACTGTCTGCCTTGTGTTCTTCCAGCTCCAGCACCAGAGGAGCTAACCAGCTCCCAAGGTTGTGAAAGATCAAATCCCTGCAACAAAGTCCTTTCTGTCCCCCTCTTCTCCGACTAGTTCAACTTCTCTGATTGAACGCCAGCGGGTACAGCTCCCAAGCTCTGGCTCTTGACTGCTGTGTGACCCAAGCCCATCTGAGTGGGCATCAGGGAAGAGCAGGACAACACAACATGTGTGAGAGGGACCGTCGGCATTTATTTAGGCAACGCGCCCTAGGCGCCTGGAAGCGCAGGGCCCAGTGCTGGTACTGAGCACGTATCCCAGTCCATCCGTGATCCCAAGCTGTTTCCAGCTCAGGCCTTGTAAATACCACGGTCGGCAGAGGTGATCATCGAAGTCTCAGAGGTCACGGTCTTGTGCAATCATGGTTTTAGACGGGAGTGTCCAAAAAGTTTTAACGACCCATTCATAGAATAGTTGCCCTCATTTTTTACACCTGTTTTTCAGGCTTTCATTTGGTTTTGGTTTCTTGGCCACCGCCTTCTCCCTCCCCTCGGCCGGGAGGTTGGAGAGGAGGGAATTGGTTCATAACTGCTAGGCTTATTTATGTATGATTGAATCAAGACAGTGCAGTGTCAGCTGTTTTAGGTTGGGCGCCCCCAGAAGTCTACTCGAGGTGGAGATTCGTGTACCAGAGATTTGTGGAGAAATGTCCTCAAGATCAACAACTCTGCAGGGGGCCAAGGAACCAGGAGTGGACAGCGGTTGTCCTGCGGTTGCAAAGTCCTCAGGCAATCGAGTGTGGCCCTTCGGCAACTTTCAGAGCGGTCCTGCGTTGGGGGATGAGGGCTAGACCTTTATACATCTGTATTGGCCAGCTGCTAGATGTGGATCGCCCCAGAAAGGGGCTCTGACCTGGGGCACGGAGGTTCTCTTCAGCCAAGGGCACTGGGAGAAGTGAGGGGCGGGGACTCCGCTGAAAGCCGTCAGCTACCACCTGCCCAGCAGCGGGGAATGGACATTTCAGTCCCAGATGGAATCCAACACAGTACAGCCCCAGGGCCTCTTGATTCCGCTTGCTTCACATAACAGTTTCTGAGAGTAACTCCTCTAGGATTCCAGAGCCTCTTTTCCTGGGAAAGCTCCCAAGAGGAACATCAGTGAGATGAACTTCCTGCCCCATAGTTACAGCTGACCTTGAGGCCACACGGATGCTCATTGTCGCCCACTTCTCTGACCCACTCAAGGTTTCTCTCCTCCCTATGCAGTACCTGTAATGGTCTGGGTGGCTTACCGGTAGGGAGACCAGACCCTCACCTTGCTCGCCTCGTCCTGCTCAGACCATGCCTGCCGCACCTGCCCGTTTACCAGCGAATTGGACAAAGGGGTGCCCTGGAGTAACCCGGGTGCTGGGTATGTTTCTTCCTGTTCCTGTCATTTAATTGAAGCCCCTTCTCCTCCTGCCAGGATGGTGACTCTTCCTCGTCTACTGGTCTCTTTGCATGAAGAGCCTGGGCCTCAGCAAACCTCGCCTCTACGAAAGCAGTGATAACATTGGACAATATCGTCGAAACCGACCATCTCAGAACTCTGGAAATTAACCAAAGACACATAACAATTTGAAAGACATTTATTCAAGAAAAAGTACTAAACCTTTGTTGACAATGATGGGATTTGGGCCATTTCGACATGAGGCTGCTCCCATGTCCTTCTGCCAAACCGACGAGGCAGCCTGCAGACCAGCAGTCTTGCTGCAGCTCGAGAGTGCTGATCTAATTTGGAGCTCCAGAGAGAAGCCCCTTGTCCAGGGGCGCCGTCAAAAGCAATTGGCATCTCTCTGGCAAACAATCAAGGAAGGTCAATATCACGGCTGCCCGAGGCTGTAATACTGATTTGGGAGAGCAACGGACTCGCCAAAAATTTAAAAGAGAGATCTGGGGGCGCCTGGGTGGCACAGCGGTTAAGCGTCTGCCTTCGGCTCAGGGCGTGATCCCGGCGATCTGGGATCGAGCCCCACGTCAGGCTCTTCCTCTGTGAGCCTGCTTCTTCCTCTCCCACTCCCCCTGCTTGTGTTCCCTCTCTCGCTGGCTGTCTCTATCTCTGTCAAATAAATAAATAAAATCTTTAAAAAAATAAAAATAAAAAAATAAAAGAGAGATCTGAGGAATGGGATAGCTATAGGGTATAGCTTTGATAAAGGCCTTGCAAATTCCTAGGGATCTGGGAGGCCGTGCACGTATGCGTGCTCAGGGAAGATAGGAGAGGGCATGCTTAGCTACCCCTCCCCCTGGCTGACCACGGGGCGCTGCATAAGCAGGTAGTGAAAGCCCGGACTTTGAACCTGTGCCTCACCGCACCAAACGCTGAACTCTTACTGGCTCGGGCTGTTTAAGCAAAACCTTGACCAGCTGCTAGCTGACTCCTAAGCTATCCTTACCCAAGTCAGCTTCTAGGGAGCTCAGTGTGACAATGGGGCCAAGAATTCTAAGAAGCATAGATGTTCGTGTTTATACCCCGGAGAGGAGATAGACTCCAAATAATCCATCCAGGCAAGTCACTAAACAAACCACTAAAAGCGGCAACAACCCCTAGAGGAGGCAAACCAGAACCCAGGTTTGTTCTGCTATCCAGAATGTCCACTTTACAACAGAAATTGTGGCACACAAAGAAACAGAAGTGCATCACTTCACAGGAAAGAGGCGGTCTCTCGAAACCGTCTCTGAGGAATCCTAAGTGCTGGGCTTGGTAGACAAAGACTTAAAACCATATTCAAAGACCTACAAGAAATCATTTTTGAAGAATTAAAGAAAAGTACGATAACGTTAACTCCTCAGTTAGAGAACACCAAGACAGAGACGCAAAGCACAACACAAACCAAATAGAAATTCTGGAGCCGAGAAGTATAATAGCTGAAATGAAAGCTTCATGGGAGGGGCTCAATGGCAGGGGTGAGCCGGAAGAAGACTCAGCAAATCTGAAGACAAAGCAAAAGAAAGCCATCTGGCCTCAAGAGTAGAAAGAAAAAAGAATGAGTGAAATGAACAGAACTTCAGAGATCTCATGAGACCCTCAACAAAAGGCACGGCTATTTTTTTTTTTTTTTAAGAAATAATCACTGTAGGGGCGCCTGGGTGGCACAGCGGTTAAGCATCTGCCTTCGGCTCAAGGCGTGATCCCAGCGGTCTGGGATCGAGCCCCACATCAGGCTCCTCCGCTAGGAGCCTGCTTCTTCCTCTCCCACTCCCCCTGCTTGTGTTCCCTCTCTCGCTGGCTGTCTCTATCTCTGTCAAATAAATAAATAAAATCTTAAAAAAAAAAAAAAGAAAGAATCACTGTAAATTTCCCCAATTTGATTTTAAAGGCCCATCAGTATATCGCATACTCTAAGCTCAATAAACTCTAGCAGAATAAACAACACAATCCACATGTAGATGCATCACAGTCAGAGATTGTGGCGATGACACATGTCATCACAGACGAAGTCTCAAGACTGACAGCAACAAATTGATCCATCATGTACAAGAAAACCGCAGTCAGATTCTCTTTAGAAACAGCAGAGGCCAGGGGCGCCTGGGTGACTCAGTTGGTTAAGCGGCTCACTTTGGCTCCGGTCATGATCCCAGGGTCCTGGGATTGAGCTCTGCTTCTCCCTCTCCCCTTGACCCTACCCCCACTCATGCTCGCCCTCTCTCTCTCTCAAATAAATAAATAAAATCTTAAACAAACAAACAAAACAGCGGAGGGCAGAAAGCAGTAGGATGACACAGTCAAGGTACTGAAAGCAAAAAACAGCCAAGAATTTTATATCCAGCACAATTATCCTTCCAACATGAAGGCAAAATAAAGACATTCCCAGAAGCAAAGACTGAAGAATTTATTACCGGCAGTCCTGCCGCCCAGAAAATACTAAAGCAGGTCCTTTAGGATAAAAAGACACGATACCAGATGGTAATTTGAATGTGCATGAAGAAACAAGGAGCGCCTATAAAGGTCATCACGTAGACACACATAACAGATACTGTAAGTGTATTCTACTTCCCTTAATTGACATAAAACACAAGTTATAAAACGATAATAACAAAACTGTGTTGTTGAGTTTTAATATATAGTGACATAATTTATAGGGCAATGTTAGCACAGAGTGGAGGGGCGAAAAGGAGATCTTTTGGAGCAAAGTTTCCGTATCCTGTGGGAATTGAGTTAGTGTGAATCCTAAACAGATTGCTGTAAGTCGAGATGTACATTGTAGGCGAGTCTGTGTGGTTGAGCGACTGCCTTCAGCTCGGGTCATGATCTCAGGGTCCTGGGATCGAGCCCCGCATCGGGCTCCCTGCTCAGTGAGGAGCCTGCTTCTCCCTCTGCCCCTCCCCCTGCTCATGTTCTCTCTCTCTCTCAAATAAAATCTTTAAAAAAAAAAGATGTACATTGTAATCCTAGTAGAACCACTGGGAAAATAATTTTTAAGATATAGTTAAAAGGGGGCGCCTGGCGGGCTCAGTTGAAAGAGCATGCAACTCTTTTTTTTTTTTTTAATAATGATTTTTTATTATATTATGTTAGTCACCATACAGTACATCCCCGGTTTTCGATGTAAGAGAGCATGCAACTCTTGATCTCAGAGTCGTGAGTTCCAGCCCCACGTTGGGTGGAGAGATTGCTTAAGAATAAAATCTTTAAAAAAATAAAATATAATATAATTAAAAGAAAGGAATGATAATAGTACGCTAGAAGGTATCTATTTAACATAAAAAAATGAAGTAACAGAAGAACAAATAGACAGGAGACATACAGGAAACAGCAAAATGCCAGAACCACACCAATAACTACATTCCACACGAATAGAGTCAACGCTCAAAAAGCCGAGACTGTCAGGTTGTAAAAACGAAAACAAACAAAACCAGGATCCAAACTCACGCTTTCAACAATGGGTAGACACTTTAGCTCCAAAGATAAAAATAAGTTGAAGGTAAAAATATAGAAAAAATACACTAAGAAAACTATAAGAAAATTGGGGTGGCTATATATATATATATTTTAAATTTTATTTTATTTAATTTAAATTCAACTAACATATAGTGTATTATTGGTTTCAGAGGTAGAGGTCAGCGAGTCATCAGTCTTGTATGACACCCAGTGTTCATTCCGTCCGTGCCCTCCTCAACGTCCATCTCCCAGTTACCCCATCCCCCACCCACCTCCCCTCCAGCAACCCTCAGTTCGTTTCCTATGATTAAGAGTCTCTTATGCTTTGTCTCCCTCTCTGATTTCATCTTGTTTTGTTTTTGGGGTGGTTATATTAATATCAGAAAAATAGACCTTTAAGACAGAAACTACAAAGAAAGGCCATTTTATAATGATGAAAGTATCGATTATTCAAGAGGACAGAACTTTTACGTGCTTCTGAACAGAGTCTCAAAACACACAAAACGCAAGCCAAGATGGATGCAAAGGGAGCAGGTGAGGCCCACCGGCCGAGGGGGGCTTCAGCACCCCTTCAAATAATCAAGAGGGGAAGCAGACGGAAGATCAGCCGGAACATACACCGCCCCCCCCCCAGCAGCCGGGGGCACACGCCCCTCTCGAGTGCACAAGGCGTGTTCTCTCAGATAGACCATCTTCTAGGCCGCACCACATGGCGCAGAGAGTCTCTAAAAACTGACATCATACAAAGTATGTTCTCCAATTACAACAAAATTAAATGAGAAAACAACAGAAGGAACTTTGGGAAATACAAAGAATTTTGAACTGAATGAAAACAAAACCACAACCTCTCCAAATCTGCTGTGTGCCATTAAAGGAGAACATACAGCTTTTAAATGCCCATGTGAGGAAAAAAGAAATCTCAGACCATCGATCTGATCTTCCGCCCTAAGAAGCTGGAGCAGGGGGTGCCTGGCTGGCTCAGTCAGTAAAGCGTCTGCCTTGGGCTCAGGTTGTGATCTCAGGGTCCTGGGATCGAGCCCCACATCAGGCTCCCTGCTCAGTGGGGAGTCTGCTTCTCCCTCTGTCTCTGCTCCCCCTGCTTGTGCTTGCTCACGCACTCTCTCTCTCTTTGACAAATAAATAAATAAAATCTTTAAAAAAATAAAAAATAAATTTAAATAAATTTAAAAAAGCAAAGAAGAAATAACATCAATATTCCATGAAGTCTTCTAGAAAATAGAGGAGGAAGGAACACTTCTTAACACATTTTTTGAGGTCAGTATTACCTTGGTACCAAAGCCAGACAGAGACATCACAAGAAAATAAAATTATGGACCAATATCCCTCATGAGCATAGGTGCAAACATCCTCAGCGAACTATTAGCGAGGTGAATTCAACAACATATAAAAAGGATCATACAATATGACCAAGTGAGAGTTATCCCAGGAATGCAAGACTGGATTAGCATCCAAAACTTAATTAATGTAATGCACCAAATTAATAGAATAAGGGAAAAAATCCACATGACCACCTCAATAAGATACAGAAAAAGCGTTTAACAAAATTCAACATGCATTCATGATAAGCGAACCAACAAAGGGGCTGGGAACCTTCTCAGCCTGATGACGGGCATCTGCCCAAATCTTGTAGCTAAGGCCACACGTAATAGTGACCTTCTCGCTGGGATCAGCAACAAGGCAGAGAGTCTTAGTCCTACTACTTCTACTCGGCACGTGTGCCGGAAGTCTTGGACAGCGCTACCAAATATAACAAAGAAACGGAAGACGTCCAGGTTGCAACAGAGGAAGTAAAACTGTCTTTATTCCAGATGACCTGTTCTTCTGTGCAGACAGCCTGAAGGACTCCACGAAAGTTCTCTTATAATTAATAAAAAAATTCAGAAGGATGTAGGATACAAGATCAACGTACAGAAATCAATTACATTTCTACATACTGGCGACGAACCATCTGAAAACGAAATTAAGAAAAACAATTCCGCTCGGTAGCAGCAAAAAGAATAAAACAGGAATAAATTTCGTATAAGAACAGCATGACCCGTACACTGAAAACGACAAAACATCGCTGAGGGAAATGAAAGATTATCTGAATAAATGGAGACGTTTCGTGTTCACAGATTAGGAGACCAATATTGCTCAGAGGGCAAGTCTCCCCCAAATTGACCTATAGCGTCCACACCATCCTTATCAAAGTCCCAGCAGGTTTTTTTCACAGAAATTGACAATCTGATCTTAAAATTTATATGGAGAATGAAAAAAACAAAAAACAAAACAAAAACCAACAAACCTGGAAGAGCAAAACCAGTTTTGGGGAAAAAAGAAAAAGAAGACTGCAGGGGGAGGACTTTCACTTTCTAACTCTGAAACTTACGTTAAGCTTTGGTGATGGAGACAGTGTTAAAACAGTGTAAGAACAGACACAGGGACCAATGGAACAGAACCGAGGTCCAGCAACCAGTCCCTGCATTTTCAGCCCATTGGTTTTTGGTAAAGATGCAAGTCCATTCAATGGGGGAAAGGATCGGCTTTCAACCAAGGGTGCTGGACCATTGGATAGCCACACGCAGAAAGATGGACTCGAATCTTCACACCACATACGAAAATTAACTCAAGATGGACCAGAGACCTAAGGCTATAAAAACTTGGGGCACCTGGCTGGCTCCATCAGAAGAGTGTGTGACTCTCGATCTCAGGGTCACGAGCTCGAGCCCCATGTTGGGTGTAGAGATGACCTAAAAAAAATCTCAAAGCTATAAACACTTTAGGCGAACACGGAATAGAAAATCTTGATAACCTCGCGTTAGGCAAAGGTTTTCTAGATTCGATATCACAAGCGCCATCGACAAAAGAAACAATTGATACATTGAGCCTCATCAAAATTAAAAACGTGTACACTTCAAAAAACATCATTAGGAAAATGAAAAGACAAGCCATAGACTGGAAGAAAATATTTGCAAATCATAGATCCAATAAAAGGACTTGTATCCAGAATATAGAGAGAACTCAACAAGGAGACAAACATCCAATTAAAAAATGGGCAGAAGATTTGAATAGACATTTCACCAGAGGAGATAAACAAATGGCTAATAAGCACTTGAAAAGATGCTCAACATCATTAGTCATTAGGGAAATGCAAATTAAAAGCACAATAAGATAGCACTTCACACACACTAGAATGGCTATAATTAAAAAGATAGACAATAACAAATGTTAGTCGGAACGAGGAGAAGCGGGGCCCCTCGTACACGGCTGGTAGAAACACAAAATGGTGCAGCTCCTTTGGAAAATGGAGCATCATTTTCCGAAAAAGTTAAACATAAATTTACTAAATGACCCAACAACTGCACTCCTAGGTATTTAGGCAAGGGACATAAAGAGACAAGTCTACACAAAACTTGCACCGTTGCAAACTTCACACCAGCTTAATTTCTAATTAGCCAAAAAGTGGGAACAACCCGGGGTCCCTTAACTGGTAAGTGGCTGAACAAAGCGTGGTGGATCTCTGCACCAGGGGACCCCTCGGCAGCAAGAGGGGCCGGCGCGCGACAACGCGGAGGAGCTTCCATGATGTGTCGGGCAAAGGAGGCCAGACACAGAAGACCACATGTCGTATGATATCATTCATGTGACATGTCCAGAAGAAGTAGCTCTATCGAGATGGAAGGTAGATTGGCAAATTTACCGGAGATCATTGACTTGCGTGCTAAAAATGGTGAACTGTAATGATGCGATGAAGCTGTTATGATCAAGTCTCTTGGGCCTCTTGCTGTGTCCCTGGCAGAAGCCTCCCCCTTTGCGAGCCAGGACGTTGGTGATCACAGGGCACAAGCTTGCAGGAATGGGTCACCAGTTCTCCAAAGGGGGCCGCAGGGAGTGATTGTAAGTGGGGCATTCGTACTTCCTTGCTTGGTTCCTGGATCCATGTATTTTTGCTAGTGGGGGCAGGACGCCATACAACGGTCGTGCGTTAGGGGCATATCCGTCCTGGAGGATGACATCCCTCTCTTACAGGGCACCACATCAAGCTAGCGTCTGAGCTGTGCCTTCCACAAGCCAGTCCACCACCTGCGTCCAGCAGGGTTTGAAGCCAGTGGACTCTGTGGCCATGTCCACTCTACCATACCTCCTTTGTTGGGATTTTATGTGGGCTCTTGTGTTGGTAGATCAAATGCCCAATCAACCTTCAAATGGGGTGAAAAGGGACAGGCCTGGCTGAGGCTTTGAGGCCAGGAAAGGCAAATCTTTTCCTGGGTGTGATGTTTTAATTTTCTTGGTCGACTTGGAGGGTGTTTTTGATTGAGACGAACATTTAAACTGGCGAATCTCAAGTAAAGGAGACTGATCACCAGAGTGTGGGTGGGCCTTGTCTAATCAGTTGAATGGCCGTCTTTCATGAAACGCTCAGCCTCCTGGAGCGAGAGGATGTTCTCCAGCAGACTGACTTCCATCTCCATCTGCTCCATTGTGTCCAGGGTCTCCAGGCTCCCAGCCTTGGACTAGAACTGCCCCATCAGATCTTCTTCTGGGTCCAAGCCTGCCAAATACTGCAAATTGAAGCTTGCCAGCATCCTCACATGGAAGCCCATCCTATATAATAAACCTCTTCCTGCGTATATGCATACCCTATTGGTTCTGTTTCTCTGGAGAATGCTGACTAATATGATATGTGTGTCAGTTCCAGCTAAGATAAGTAGCTGCCTTTCCAGGGTCTATGCAGTCGCTTTGCCGCTATGTGGCTGACGGTCTCCTCAAAGGGTGTGCTGCATCAGGAGGAGCTCGGCACTGGTTTCTGCGGCCGGCAGGTTGGCCCTTCAGCCGTGGTCAGTGGGAGGCCATGGGCTGGGCCCGTGGCTACTCTGGTCACGCTCCCCAGCCACGCCAAGGGGGCTGACAGCGGAGGCTGGCTGACATCGGCCGGTCTGGTCGTCTTGTGTCCTCGGGCATTCATGCATTTGCTTCTTCTCCTGTGGATGCTCCTGGGGGGTGTTGTCCTGTACCCCGGAGGTCTTCCCACATCACGCCCTGTCTGAAGCCTGCCCATGCGACTCTTTCTCAGACCTTCTTGCTGGTCTTCTGATCCTCCCTCTCCAGGTCCCCAAGAGGCCCATCAAACAACTTGCCGGGGCTCAAGGATCCGCACATATTCGAACCTTGAGCTGCTGTGTTTTCCATACAAAGCGGATGACAGGGGCCGCGGCCCGAAGCTCTGTGCATCGGGAGGATTGCCCCACCGCGGCTTTAAGTAACAACCATGGAAAGTCATAAAAGGCTGCGTGAGCTCCCACCTGGCGAGCACTCTGTCTTCTGGGACGCTTGCTTTGGGGCCCTGAGCCATCGTGTAAGAAATTCAACCACCCGGATGCGTCTTTGTGGGAGAAACCTCATGGAGAGACGCATCCAGATAGAGATGCCAAAGGAACACCAGCTGGTCCAGCTCCCAGCTTGTTGCCTGCCCAGCCCAGGTGCCAGGAGCGTGAGTGTGGGAGCCTGCAAATGGTCCCAGCCCAGTCCCGACCCTGATGCGCCAGGTCTGCCCGGGTTGAGAATTCAAACCTTCGGAGCTCGGCAATCCTTGTAATTAAGTCCTGAGCCAGATCCTTAGCTCTTTCAACCCCTTCAGCTGCAGGAGATGAGAGTCTCTAATTCATACGGTGCTAAGGAGACCCTCTGGTTATCTTAATTAGCCTTTAATTGGTGATTAACCACCCTCGGCCTTTGCTTATCTTCCTCCAATACTTCAGTTGCCCCCAGCAACAGCCATCCAATTCCAGAGCCGGTAGGATGACGCTTTCCCCGGTTCTGCTCGGCTACCTGACGCGCCGTGCTCTCCCGGGCACTCCGTTCTGCTGGTCTTAATTGCACCTCTACGTCCTGCCAGTGGCGATCAATGCTCCCCAGTCACCAGTGATAGAGTCCTCATGGCCAGCCATCTGGTGGCTGAGCCAGCTCCAAAATCCCATTCCAGAGACACTTGGACCACTTTTGGTGCCATCTGTTGCGGGTCGGCTTCCCCGGCGTTCAGGCTCTGAGATGAAGACTGCATGTGGGAAGTCCATGAGGGAGAGTCCGTGGGACCGACCCACGGTGCAGGGCTGCAGGGAGCAGGAGCTGGGGAGTCACGGCCAAGGCCGCCGTAGTCACACAGGGGTCCGTGGCCCTGGGATGGCTCGTCAGAGTTGTCCCACTTACGGAAAGCCTTTTCATCCCCATAGCTGCTGGCCATTCCCTAGGGGCTGCCCCTGCCCGGTAAAGAGGGGTGACCTTGGGCGAGGCAGGCCTTTTTGGATGAAGGCGACCCCCAGAGAGGACTCAGGGGGCCCCTGTATGCCGCCCACATCGGGCAGCTGGGGGATGGGTACCCAGTGCTGGGGTGGTGGAGAGTGAATGTGGGCACCTCAGTCCATGGCGAGCTTCTGTAGGCATGGGACACTGGGTTCACGCCAGAGTTTGGACCCTCGGAAAGAGACCTAAGGTGCATTTGGGTAACTTCCTGGAACTCCAAGAAGAAACAATTATAAGATCACCATCTTGGTAATCGATCTGCATGGGCTCGATGTGCCTTGTTCTGAAAGATTACTTGGCAGTGGTAAAGTCTGTGACTGTGTTTGATGTGGGGAAAAAGAAAAGTCTTGAAGCCCCATATCCAGGGGTACCTAAGGCAGAAAGAAACAGGATTCTTTTCTTTTCTTTTCTTTAGGGAGGGAGAGAGAGAAAAAAGGGAAGGGCAGAGGGAGAGGGAGAAATCTTAAGCAGGTTCCATGCCCAGCATGGAGCCCGTGAGGGGCTCGATCTCACCACCCTGAGCCGAAATCAAGAGTCAGACGCTTAGACTACTGAGCCACCCAGGTGCCCCAGGGTTGTTCTTTTTGAAAATAACAGCGCCTACATTGTGTTTATCAGACTCTATATTCATTCATTTGTGTATTAGCCAACAATTTGTAAGCACCTACACGTCCCAGGTACTGCACGTTGAGAGCTCCACGTTGAGTGTCGAGATTACTTAAAAATAAAACCTTAAAAAAATATTTATTTATTTATTTATTTATTTATTTATTTATTTATTTATATGCTTCCTAGAGGGTTGCTTTGACCGCCTGCTGCCGGGGCCATGCACCTGTGATCCATGCTCCTCGCCGGGACAGTCACTAGGCTGTGTGTCCTAAGCTTGTGCCGAAACAGAAGCAGGGAGAAGACAGCCCCTTTCCCCTGGCATTGTTAACCTGGTATATATGAGCACAGGGCTCTGAGAGGGAGTGTCTGTAGTAGGGGCGAGAGATGGCAGGAACCGATAGAGAAGCAGAGTTGAGAAGGAAGGAGTGGGGAGAGAGGGAGAGAGAGAAAGAAAGAGAAGAAATGGTGTTTGAGCCCCTAGATTTCACAACTCTGCAAATTCTTAAATTCTTTTTCTTAAGCTAGTTTGAATTGTAATTTTTAATTAATTCATTTTTTAAGTTTATTTCTTAATTAATTTTTTATTTAAATTCATTTAACATATAATGTATTATTGGTTTCAGAGGCACAGGTCAGTGATTCATCAGTCTTATATGACACCCAGTGCTCATTCCGTTACATGCCCTCCTCCATGCCCATCCCCCAGTTACCCCATCCCCCACCCTCCTCCCCCCAGCAACCCTCTGTTTGTTTCCTATGCTTAAGAGTCTCTTATGGTTTGTCTCCCTCTCTGATTTTGTCTTGTTTTATTTTTCCCTCCCTTCCCCTATGATCCTCGGTTTTGTTTCTTAAATTCCACATATCAGCGAGATCATATGAGAATTGTCTTTCTCTGATTGACTTATTTCGCTTAGCATAACACCCTCTAGTTCCATCCATGGAGTCTTATTTCTCTTGCTTGCTATCTGAACAGTCCCGACCGGACAATCTCACATAAGGGTCCGCCGCTGGCCCTATGCATGGCACAAACTTTCCAGTGGACCAAGAGCTCCAGGAACAGGACACCTTCTCCCTGTGGGGAGGGACTATAGGACGGTTGTTTCCTTTTACAGATGAGGACACAGGCTTTGTGAGATTTTTAAACATGGGATGGATTGGAAAATGTGTTGTAAACTGAACAAGACTGTTCATAGGGGACCTTTGATTGCTACTGCTAGTGAATCACTAATGTCACCTGCAGAACTGGACACGGCACGCAAGACACATTCTGTGGCCTTGGCTCTTTGGGAGCACGGCATCAGGGCTCCTCAAAGGCAGGGGCGGTGTTTTCCGTTCTCCGGAGTCTGAGAGCCCGGTGCAGAGGCGGCACGGAACAGGTGCTCAGGCCGAGCATTCAGGCTGACTGGGGCGACGGGGATGCCGTCACTGGCTTGGGCAGCCGGCGGTCCAGCAGTGTCCCCCAATGGGCAGACGGGGACATAGGGAGGAGGGTGCCACCTGCTAAGGCAGCAGCTGGGGGACCAAGGTGGACCCAGGACTGCCTCCACTACATTGAGTCATCGTGAGCCTGTCCCTCCACTGTCCTGGCCTTCCTTCCTCCCCCTATAAGACGGGGAGGTACAATGATGCTGGTCCCGTCCAGATGCCCTCGGCTCTCACTACCTCCATAGGCGCTGACCAGAAGGCCTCCCACCGCACTCTGCTGGACACGTTTCCTGGCCGTTGGGAGTGTAGGCTAGGCCAGAAGGGCTGGGTCATGGATGTCCCCAGAGGAGTGTCCTATGTGTCTCTGGGGGATAATGGGGGCACGGGGGCTGGACTGAGCACTGCTCGCCCCATCAGCTCCCCTCCTTCCCTCTCTCACAGACCCGCTCCCTACAGGTGCTTCCTGGGGGAGGCTTCTGAAGCGAGCCCACGGCACTGCATATGCAAGGGCAGGGCCGGCTGTCTTGTCCCCGAGGTTTGTAATGTTGAGGACACTTGCATTTACTCGTGAGGGAAACCCACCCCGGAGGGCTGAAGTATGCGGAAGAGGGGTTGGTCCTCGAGCACAGGGGAGCCAGGAGCCGCCGAGCCGACAGCATTCATTCACTTGTACCAGAGCCTTCCTGCTCCAAGTGTCTGGGAAGCACTGTGCTGGACACTCAGCCACATGTCCATCTCCTTCTGCCCCAGCACGTCCGTTTTCCTTTAGGGGAAACCCTCCCCCTCCAAGTCCCTGAGGTCTGGGTGGCAGATTCTCTCCGCTGGTGCCTTAGCAGCTCTGGGTCCTGGTCCCTCCAGCTGGGCCAGGCCCCTCACCCAATACCCGAAAACACGTGCAGCACAGTCCCAGTGCGTATCTGGCGCTCAGCCACCGTTCGTCCCTCCTTTCTTCCCTTCCCGTTTGTTTTTTGTTTTTTTTTTTCATTTTGGGTTCCCTCGGTGGCACCCCCTCTCCTGGGACTCTCTCTCGAACGCGTTCTGCCTGGTGCACCTGTCCCATCTCAGGCTCTGTCCCTCATGCTAGGCACGTGTCCTTCCCCTCGACAGGGCGGCGGTGGCCGTGGGCGCTAATGAAGCTCCCAGCGCTCCGGCCCCGCGCCGCCTTCTCTCCCTTGTGCAAGTAACAAGCGCGAGGGGCTCTGTTCCTGTCTGAAGAAAATGAGCCTGTCTTCACACCCAGGCTTTTAAAATTGCTCAGGGCACTCCTGCTCAGACACCCTCGAGTAAGGTGGGGCGGGGCGGTGGGGGGGGAGAATTAGCGAAATGTGGAATAATTTGAAGAAATTAGACCTAGTTTGTCCAAGATTAAGGATAGCTCTTAATTAAGTGGCCCAATCTTTCTTGCTGGGGGAAGAAAATCACTTCAGCCCTTAATTTTCTTAAGCATCCCTGTAAGAACGTATGTGCAAAGGCTTCTGGGGGTGTTTATTAGGTTGTTTTATTTTAATCACCCACGGCTGGGCTTGCCAGGAGAAATTGCAGACATTTCACTGAATTCTCAATCAGCTACTTTCAAGAGCTCACCCAGAACCTTCTCCGGAAGTCCACCAGATTCTCCAGCGGGGAGGAAATTTCCATTCCCCTCAGTGGCTTTGGACAAGCTACACCCAGGCAGCCCCAGAGTGGGGGTCCAGGACTCTCACTGGCTAGACCCTCAGCTGGGGGTCCAGATCCCTCAAGGACCCCATGGCCCCACAGCGTGTGTTTGCCCTCCCACTCCGTGAGAGAGTGGGAAGGGGACAGGCCAGGGGCTCAAGAGGGCACTGAGAGCAGAAAAAGGGGAAGAACATTCCAGAAGCTCCCAAAGAAAGGAACAGGAAAGAGGGTCTGGGAGTGGCCGTGGGGTAGGGGCAGGTATTTCTCAGGAGGATGGCAGGAGAGAGCAGCAGGGTGAAGGGCAGGCTGGCTGGGTGGGGAAGCGGCAAGGGGAAAGGCCCCGGGGAGCTCAGCAATGGAACCCTGGAGGTGAGACAGGGCTAAGGATGCAGCCTCTCGCCAGCCGCCAGGACTTGAGATTTTATTCCTGGGGTTTTAAGCAGGGGACCAACGTGCTCTGACTGGTGGTTTTCAGGGGTGGGCTGACAGCAGGCTCGCCTGTGGGGCTGTGGCAGGGTCCCCGCGCAGGAGCTGTGCGGAGCTGCCACGCTGGGGGCCAGAGTTTGCAGGAGGTTGACCCCAACGCTGGGGAGGTGGGCTGAAGTGTTTGGGGACTGGCAGAGGTGGGTGAGTGCATTTGGCGGTTCCCAGAGTCCGGGCAGGAGACAGGATCCCACTCAGGTGGTTCAGACTGAAGAATGAATGATTCACGAGGTGTGGAGAGACCGGCCCAGATGCCATAGCCCCTGGGGCTGGGCAACCGCAGGAAGCAGTCATACTCACCCACACACGCACACATACAACCCCCCACCCCCTTAACGAAGGGCCCAGGGACCAGCGATGCCCACTGCCCGACCAGGAGCAGGGGGAAATGCCCAGCCTCTCTGCCCCCCGCACTCCCCTGCCCGGCTGGTGCCTCCGCCGGGAGCCCAAGCCGAGCAGAAGCCGGAGCCCAGCGGACCCAGGGCACAGAGCCCAGGCAGCCGGGGAGGGGGCGTCCCCCAGACTGCTGCGATCCCGCGACTTCCTCTCCCCCGACAGGCTGTGCACAGCGCCTGTCCCGGGCGAGATGGAGGGCCGCTGCCAGGGTGTAAATCACCAGCCGGCACGTCCCGCTGCGGGAGAAATGTCAGCGAGCTGCGGTGTGCTCGGGGACGCCCACGCTGATCTACACCGGGCTCCGGCCTCGAGCGCGGCTCCCAGCCCACTCTGGACGCCTGCCCCGCGCGGGCTTCCCTCCCCTCCCTCCTCCTGCTCTGTGACGGGGGCGCTTCGCCCTCCCTGCGGGGCCCAGGCCCCGCAGCCTCGCTGGCCCTGCAGACCTGGGTGGAACCCATGCCCAGGAACGCGCCAAGGGAGGGGGGGCTGCACCTTCCTGTCCCTTCGCACACCTTCCTGAGCTGTCCCTGTCCTAACTGGTTCCTCCAGTGTGCGTCCGCGGGACCCTGGCGGCTCCAGCCACGGAGCTGTTTATGAGGCGGGCGCTCGGCTGTGGGGTCACAGCTGCCCCTGTGGGAGGGGAGGGCGGTCCTGGGCAGGGGACCAGAGCGTGGCATGGGGACCCTGAGAAGAGGGTTCCTGCACGCAAGCACAGTGGGCCTGGGGCCAACATGAGGGTTCTCTTCTCTGAAACCTGCTCTCCCTTTGACACAGGATACACTGGGAGGGACAGGGGGAGGGGAGAGGAGGTGAGAAGCCTGTGCCACGGTGAGGGGGTCCCAGGGTCCACGGAAGAGAGCGCCCTTCCAGGAGGAGTGAGGAAACAGGGCAGGGAGGGTCCCAGGCTGCTGAGCAAGGCCAGGTCTGTGTCCAGGCCTCTAAGCAAGATCCCCCATCTCTGTCCCCCCACTGTCAATCTTCTTTGAAAGGCCCTGGGATTAGGTTTGCCCATTCAAACCCCCCACCCACCCTCCCACCCCTGGCCTGACTCTGGGGCCCCCGGATGTGGCAGATTAGCCAGACCCTCTGCCAAGGCCATCTGGGCCCGGTTAGGCCTACAGCCTGGGGCCAGAGGCGCCCTGGCCAGGAGAGGGTCCCAGTGGGGGTCTGGGGGTGTCCCACAGCTCCTGGGACGTCCAGGCTGGGCCTCCACACGATGGCAGCATGCACGCACTGAAGCCCTCTGGGCTGCCTGGTCTGGGCCGGGACCCAGCACCGCCCTCGGCTCTCTGGCCCTGCTCCCCGCTCTCTGTGGCAGCCGCTGCTGAGACATCATCCCCAGTGCTGTCTGGGATTCGAATCACACCCCTCCTTCACCTGGTTCCCCCTGGGCCCACCAGCACCTCTCAGGCCCCCGGCCCCTTGTGAGTTGCACATCCACAGGGAGGGCACCCCCCAAGGGGGCAGGAGAGCCATGGCATTGGGGTCTTTGGAACCTTGTGTGCTCTCTGCTGGGGCCCTCCCTGCAGTGCCCAGAGCCTCCCGAGTCCCTGGCTGGCCTGACCTCCCCTTCCCAAGGCCAGACTCAGCCTTTGGGCCCTGGTCATGCTGCCCGATGAATAGACGTTTCCCTGAGAAGGGTCGTTTGCTGGAGAAGGGTTGTTTGTTGCACAAGGGAGAGCCTCCATCTAGGAAAAAAGGACGGATCCACCTGCAGGGCTGATGGGAAGGAGATCCCCACTTGGAAGGTGAAATCCAGCCAGGCTGGGCTCCCGGGGGCCCTTCTAGAGCAGCCCAGCCACGGAGCAGGGTGCCACGGTTTTGCCCCGCCCTGCTACTCTCGCTCCCTTCCGCCTCCTTGCTCCCCACCGGCTTGGGCCTCTCCTCCTGGCTCCCGGGACAAATTACCGCTTTGTTTTTCTGCCTTCCTGCCTGTGCTCTCAGCCCTTCTCCTCCCCTGTGAGCATGTCCACACCCTGTGGGCCCCACACCAAGGTCAGACCCTCCTGCAGCCGTAGCCAGAATGGCCCCCCAGCACAGCGAGACCGTGGCTTGACCCCAGAGCCTGCTGGGGCCGTGACAGCAGCGAGGAGGGGGGTCCGGGGCCTCTGCGGGCTCCTTTCCCGGACCAGACAGAGGCCTGGTGGGGGGGTGGTCACAGTCTCATCCCTCCACAGCATGGCTTTTGACCTCGGGCGATTTTGCCCCAGGGGACATCGGGCAACATCTACTGACATCTTCGATTGTTACAACCCGATGCTACCGGCAGTGCGATGCCGTCAGCACCCCTCACCTCGCAGGGCAGCCCCCATGGCGCGGACTGGCCTAGCCCCGAATGGCAGCAGTCATGAGGTCAGGAAACGCTGCTGTTGGGGTCTAGAAAGTGGGACTCAGAGAGGGTGTCCAGGGTCTTCCTGGACCCGCCGATGGTCCTTAGTGCAAAGGTCACTCCTGTGCTCTGAGCCCCTTTTCTCTTCAGGACGCATTCTCGAGAACCAAGGGCATTTCCCCACGCGGGAACAGGACACAAGGTCTCCTTCCCAGCGGGAGGCCTCTAGCGGACAGGCCTGCCTGTTCTTCTGCTGAGCCTAGGGCAGGGCCAGTGGAGGAGGCAGGCAGACCCCTGGGTCCCCAATTCCTGTGCAGTTCTTACCACCTCTCTGGGCTCAGTTTCCCTCTCTATAAAAATAGGCGGCTGGGGTCAAGGCCCTGGAGCTGGGCCCCTGCCAGTCTTGATGTCCAGCCTATAATTATCGATGTCAGTGTGAGTGGAGGCAATTTATCAAGCCCGGGCACACACGGGCACTGACATCAGCCCCCAGCCACGGCAGCCATGTGGTCTGTTGATCCGGGGGCCCCCGCAGGAATGAGCCCCGTGAGCGGCACCTGCCCTATTGATAACTACCAAGCATACGTAAGACGCCAGGAATGTTTAAATGATCGGGTCCAGTCTGTTCCAGAAGATGCCATACATATATCAAGGCTATTTTAGGGTGCCAGTGGGGCCCAGAAGGAGGAGGGCAAGGGGCTCTTTGCCGATCTGGTTACAGCCATGTGCGGGGACAGCAAATGCCACATTTCTGTCCAGTGATCTAACGGGAAGAGTCGCAGAGGGCCTGACTTCCATGCAAAGGCCTCTGCAGGCCCAGGACAGGGATGGAGGGAGGGAGCGGGGTGGCAACGCATAGGGGGACACCTGACCCTTCGGAGCTGTTCTGTGGTTTTCCCCGGAGCTGAATGTATCCCCTCCATAAACACAGCAGCCCCCGGGGGCTTAGACCTGGGGGAAGAGGGGGTGGGACCTCTCCTTCAGGCATTCCAAGTGACGGACTGCCTGACGCGCACATCCTGCTTTCCGCCCAGGCCTCAGGGCCTGCCTCTCTGTAGCTCGGTGGCCAAAGCAGGGACGCCTCAACCCTCTGGTGGGCTCTGTGAGAAGCTCTCATGAGAATGTTTGTGTGGGACGTCTGAGGGCCCCCTCTGAGGGTTCTGGCTATGGTGTATGCTCCTTGGAGCTGCCCCCTACCCCCCGGGGCCTTCTCCCTGCACCTGCCCACCCCCATCCCAGCCTGATTTCGGGTTTCCTGCAGACTCTGTAGGGAAGGCTGGATGGAGAGGCAGCATTAGGAACTCGTTGCCGCCTTTTACTGGGGACTGTGGGGTTCCACCAATGACCGGGGATGATGCTTTGGAGGCCCCTGTGTCCACGCACCGTGCCGGGCTCATGGCTGCCCGGCCGCGTCTCTCCCAGACCAGCAGTTCGGGACGCCTGGGCTCTTCTCTCTGGCCCTGGGTCCTTCCCACTCTGCAATGTGAATGTGCCAAATTGCTCATTTTCCTGTCACAACGCGGGGTCAGGCAGGGGGTGGGACCAGGGTGAGGTGGTGCATGTCTGTCCCCTCCTGTGCTGTGGACAGGTCACCCTATTCATGCAGCCCTAAGGGGGAGCAGTGAGTGGGAGGCACAGTCCCCTTGGACCCAAACTAAACTCACTATCCCATAAAGTGCCAGGAATCTGTGCGACCCCACCTTGCTCTCGTGGGCTTGATCTCCTACCCCCCCGGCCCCCTCAATCTTTTTCTTTGCTTCTGGAGCACTTTGGGTCACCCCGAAGTTTCCCTTTGGCTTTCCTACCGTGTCCCCTGTGTGGGCAGGGGCATGGGGAGGAACGGGAGGGCTGGCCGCCGAGTCTATTTTCCACCCTGGAGATGCAATCACTTAGGGAAGCAGCCCAGAACGAGGTCACCAGTCCCCATCACGAAGGCTGTGCCTCCCTTCTCCGCCCAGAGACACAGTTGAGGCTGGCTTTCATCTATTTTAATTTGGTTGACAGACATCAGACCTAAAACAGATCTGCAGTTGGAAGGGGAAAATTCCTCAATGTTTTAATTTGCTCCGTCCGACTCGAGCCAAAGAGGCCATGGGCTTACTTTTTCCACCTCCCGCCCCCTGGAAGGGAGCGTGCGCGCAAGGCGGATACAGAACACCGCCTGTTCTCGGAGGCCCCTGGAATGGCTTGGCTCAGCGCGTGAAAAAAGATCCTGACATTCTCTGTCCTCTTGACTCTTCCCAAAGTAGCATCTCTGCGGGCAGTATTACCTTGTAAGGCAGCCGAGAGGCGCGGGCCAATGAGTGTGCGGTCGGATCATGGGGGACGGGGACAGGGACAGTCATAAACAGCCCGGGGATTATCTCTGGCTCTCGGAGCGTTTGGGAGCAGGGAGGAATGAGGCCAGGGCACCAAGGGAGGGAGAGGTGTTGGTGTGTTTTTCGGATGCCAGAACTATAATTAAGGGGTGAGAAGGCCCGCGCTAGCCACGGCTGCAGGAGGACTGTGAAACCCAATAGCCCCCGAGCCCGGGTTTGGAACGGCCTGTGGCACTTGCTTTGAAGCCTATGTCGGAGTCGAGCAGATTTATCACGGGCGCTGGGGCTCTGACAGAGTCAGGTGGCATGTGGCCATCTCTCGGTGCCCAAAGTATCTCTTGCTGTCTTTCATGCACCTGTTCTGGGGCCACCTCAAAAGACTTGGAGGTCCTTTCCAGGGAGCCCTGTGCGCATGCGTGTGTGGGGGGGTCTTGTTTGAACAGAGGGCTTTCCAAGGGCATGGGCCTGGGGTGCAGAGAAAACGTCCAGAAGAGAGCTGATCAGGGTGGCAAATACTTCTGTTCCATCGGTCTCAGGGTGAGGGGAAGGGGCACCCTTGGCCCTGGCCGCAGATTTCAATGTGGCCTCCGACCGGGGCACGCTTCCACGCCAACAAATCTGGGTCAAAGTTGTCTGAAGGCTTGTTCCTTCTCTCTACCTCTGTGTCCGTTGGCCACTTGTCATCATTAAAAAGGGAAGAAAAATAAAACCCCAAGCTCGGCCCTGTCTTCTCTCTACTTGCGTGAATGTCCACGCTTCCTTCCCTGGGGCTTGTCCACCGCAGCCCGGAGCCCTGAAACCCTGGGAGTCAGGCCTGCCGCCTCTTCCCTCCATCTCTGACCACATCCTCTGAGACAAACGATTCCTGGAGAATCCCACACAGACAGACTCGGTTGTGGCCAAGCCATGTGGTCATGCTGTTGCCACAGGCGTTGGCCAAAATCCTTTCTTAGAAAGCCACGGGCTTGGTGTTCCCCTGATGCGAGGGGGCAGCCCCGCCCCGCACGGCAGCGGCGCGACTGTCTTCCGAGCTGCTTCGGGGGCGGGGAAAGGGGGTCCTGGGGTCCCCACCAGGAGGGCCGGAGCAGGAACCCAGCCGGGGGGGGGGTTGCTCGCCTTTAAATGACCCCACTTTACTCAACAGACGAGAGCAGCAGAGCCAAGTTTGGCTAAGGCCTGATTCTGCCCACGGGTATCCGTGCTGCTAGCCGGGGCAGGCAAAGGCATGAACTTGCAAAGACTGGGCTTAACTCCTGGCGCTCTGGAGTCCGCGTGCTTCCTGAGGCTGGTGCTAACCAGCCTTACTGTGCTAACCAGCTGGGCCGCAGCGGCAATTAGACACGACCGCGGGGGCGGCCGCGCCAGCCCGTGTCACCGTGGGCTGCCTGAGCAGGCTCACCGGGCACCAGGCACTCCCGAGCCTGCTAGGACCGTGCCGAGTTGTGGAATTTGTGCCTAGGGGACAGACCTGCCGCCGTCTGTGCTTCCCAGCGCAGCGGTCCCAGGCACGGAGCCCCATCCTCGCTGTGCCATCGATGCAGAGATGAGGCTCCCCGACGCCAAGATCCTTCCTCCCGAGGACCCCGGAGCCTCGGGCAGGGGAGTGGAACCTGCGGCGCGGACCTGGAGAGCTGTTTCAGGCTGGCACCTTGGCCTTCTTTCTCTCTGAACTTTCACCTCGGCTGGGCAAGCACCCCCCTTGCAGGGCCACGGCCAAGGCCTGCTCCGGGGCTGAAGGCTTGCTCTGCACCATGGCCACCGTCTCCACAGCAGTTCAACCCCCCACCCGGCCCCCCAAAGGGAGCGAAGGTTCAGCCCTGTGGGCCCCCCACCCAGGTCCCCTCTCGGCTTCTCTCTGGGAGTCCAAGACTCCGGGCCACAGCAAGATTCCCCTTTCCCAGAGGTGTTTCCAGCAAGAAGACCGCTCCGTAGAAGGCCACGGGAGCATCGTCCGGGGAGCTGGGCCCTCCCTGGCGGCTCACCCGCTTCTCCCTGCTCTTCCTCAGGATTCAGAAGTTCCAGTGTCCCCTCCCAGGAAGGGCCCCCCTGCCCTCAGCCTCAGCCAGACCTCAGACGGGCCAAGTTGTTCGAATGGGTTTTCTCTCCCCTCCCCACCCTCTCACTCCCCTTCTTTTCTTCCTTCTTTTTATCGAAGCATAAAATACACATACAAAAGGACACATAATATAAGTGCACTTTCACAAAACCCACACACCGGTGGGTTTTGCAGGGCCACGGCCCAGGACAGTCGTCACCACCGAAGCCCTCTCTTCCGGGGACGAATGTCCTCCCCCGGGGGTGACCCCCTGTCCCGTGTCTGACACTGTTACACGTGCAGCTTGGTTTGGCCTGCACACGTGCTATAAACGAGCTGTGCCCTGTGCTCTCCCAGCCACGTGTTGGGAGTGGACGTGGAAGCTCATCCCCGACCCTCAGTGGCACGCCACGTGGGACCACCCCCCCCCCCGTGGACCCACCCGGCCACAGAACCGTGCTGAGCTGGGCTGCTGGGACCGTCCTTGTCCACACTTCCCGGTACACACTTGCTGAGTGGGTGTATCCCGTCGTCTGCCAAAAGGGCTCTCTGGGTCTCTCAACTGGTTCTGATGAAGAATCCATCCTGGTTGCGGTGCCTGGGTGGCTAGTTGGTTAAGCACCTGCCTTCGGCTCAGGTCATGATCCCAGGGTCCTGGGATCAAGCCCCATGTGGGGCTCCCTGCTCAGAGGGGAGCCTGCTTTTCCCTCTCCCTGCCGCTCCCCCTGCTTGTGCTCTCTCTCTCTCTCGCAAATAATAAAGAAAATCTTAAAAAAAAAAAAAATAGAGGGGCGCCTGGGTGGCTCAGTCATTAAGTGGCTGCCTTCGGCTCAGGTCATGATTCCAGGGTCCTGGGATCGAGCCCCGCTTCAGGATCCCTGCTCCGCTGGGAGCCTGCTTCTTCCTCTTCCACTCCCCCTGCTTGTGTTCCCTCTCTTGCTGGCTGTCTCTCTCTCTGTCAAATAAATAAATAAAATCTTAAAAAAAAAAAAAAGAATTCATCCCAGCTCTGTCGCGGTGTCTGCACTAGACCCCAAGCTCCGTGGGCTTCCCGGCCTGGGGTCCGATGCTCCCACCGTGCTTGCAGGGGACAGAGCCTGGCAAACTGTAGCCACCCTATTGGCACCATCCTCTCCAGTCACAATGGGTGTGTGGCCCCCATTTTACAAAGGGGGAAACTGAGACTCAGTCCATCTGACCCCAAAGTGGCTCTCACTCTGAACAAACCAGGTAAGTATACATAACATAAATTCACCATCTTACCATGTTTAAGTGCCCAGTTCAGGGCCATCAGGCACGTCCACCACCACCACCCATCTCTAGAACTTTTCATCTCCCCAAACGGAAACTCTGCGCCCACTAAACACCCACCCCCTTCCCCCCCATCTACTTTCTGTCTGTACGAGTCTGAGTCCCCTCGGGACCCGTGTAAGTGGAATCAAGCAGGATTTGACCTTTTGTGACTGACTTCTTTCACTTAGCATAGCATCTTCAAAGTTCATTCGTGTTCCAGCACGCGTCAGTTTCATTTCTGTGAAAGACAATAACACCGCGCTGTGTGCACCTGTCACATTTTGTGTATCCACTCTGCTGCCGGCGGACACCAGGGTGCCTTCCACCTTCTGGCCGTTGAGGATGGTGCTGCTGGGAACCTGGGTGTGCAAACATGTTTGCCTCCCTGCTTCCAATCCCTTTGGGTGTAGATCCAGACGTGGAATTGCATTTAAATGCACAGAACCTCATGCCCCGTGTTGATTTCCGAAAACCCCTCTGGGCCGACTCGGAGGATTGGGGGATGCTAGAGGCTGTGCTCCCAGGGTGGAGGCTGGGCAGAAGCAAGGGGAAGAGACAAGGAGGCCTGAGCCAGGGGAGGGGGTGGGGATCGGGATCAGGGGTCTTTTTCTGAGCCGCCTGTATAATACACTGGCTGTGGGCAGCATGAGGGGGGAGAGGGAAATGGCCCGATTGCAGCTGGGTGGGCTGAGTGGCTGATAATGACACCATTATCCCAGATGCAGGGTGCGAGGCCTCCCTTGTGGGCAGGGAGGAAGGGGGGAGATAATGAGTTCAATTTGGCCGATTTAATAATTTCTTCCTTCATGAATTCAACAAACATTTCTGGAGGGTCCATTATGTGCTAAGCGCTGCGCTGGACGCCGGCAAACACAGCCGAGGGGGAGTGATTGCTGCCCCCTTTCCACCCCCCACCCCAGCTGGAGCAGCCGTGTAAACAGATGCTTAGGTTGCATTGAGATAAGAGGCCCCTTCGGAGGACAGCCTGTATGCCTTGAGGAGTGGGGGACACACACGTTTCCAAAAAAGAGAAAGGGACGTAGGGGTTTACTGGGCAGGCAGAGGTGGGGGCATGGAGGCTCGGGAAGGCCACTCGAAGTTTGAAAGGCCAGGGACGGCCATAGTGGCAATAGAGTGTGTGCGTGAAGAAAGAGAGGAGAATAAGGAGGGAGAGAGGGTAGAGGTGCTGGGGACTTGCAGCCAGGCTGAGGGCTTGCACTTGACCAAACCAATAGGGAGCCATGGATTGTTCAGGTGAGAACATCATCACTTTGGGCAGGTGCCTGCACCGGGGTCCAGTTAGGGAGGCTTTGTGAATGGGCTGGTGAGGGGGTGGGCCCCTGCCGTGAGACAGGAGAGCAGGGGGAAGCAGGGCAGGTGAACCCCCTGGAAACTCTCTGGGCTCGGTGGAGCAGATCAGGGTGGGTCTCACTGCCTCCCCTTGAAAGATTCAATCGAGACCCCCCCCCCCCCGCCCCCTGACACAGCCCACAGCTTGCAGCCCCTTACTGCTCTCTCCAAGGCCTGGGCCCCCGAGCAGAAGAGAGAGTTCTGATAGGCAGATGGCTCCGCCCCTACTCCTGGGCTTGTCTACCTCCTGAGGACCCCTAGTCTTCCCTCTGTGCCCAGGACAGAGCAGCGGTGACAGCAGAAAGACCTGAGGGGTCGCTCTGGGTCCAGCAGGAGCTGTGATTTCAGCCTGAGAAGAGGGAGCAAGAGAGCAAGGCCCTGGGTGGGGCTGGGCAGCCAGGGTGGTGACAGAATACTTCTTATTCTGGGGGTCCATGACCTGGAGGTCGAGGATCCGGGAGGCGGCCGGGTCAGCGGCCCCCGCGTGCGGGGCTGTGCACCTGCTCAGAGTGGGCTGTGACGGCGGTGTGGAGGTGAGCGGCTCGCTCTGGGCAGCAGAGGATTAGTGCTGATTCAGAGCGGGTCAGGTGCATGGGGGCTTTGTTCAGACCTGCTTGCCTTTTGTCCCCGCCTGCAGAACGCCCAGGCTGCATGATGTCATTTCAGATGCATTAAGCTGGAACAGCTCAAAATTGAATAATTAATTACACTCAGCTTCAATCGCAGTGACTAATTGATCAGGGGCTGCCAGCAGACACCTGGACGGGATTAGCTGTTCACAATGAGGGCTGCGGGCAGGTGGCACGGCCCCTCTGGACCCCCAGTCCCTGTGTGCGACTTAATTAAGACAGCCTTGATTTCTCTATTCTTGCTGGTGATCTTGGGCAGGCCCCATCCCAGGACCAGGGGCTGCATGTGGGATGAGCGCTGGACGTCCACACAAGTGAGCTGCCTGAGGCTAGGAAGATGCTGGCCCTGGGGCTCTGACCACCAGGCCACCTTCTGCTCTATGCCTGGTCCAAATCCTCGGTCCGCCCCTGGGCAAGCACTTCACCACACAGAGCTTCCTCGTCTGTTAAACTGAGGTGATTGCTGTCATGCCCAGCACCATGCACAACGTGTGCTGCTTCCATCACTGGGATGCTTGGGACCCTCTGGGGAGTTTGCGTTTGCTCTCACCTCCCCTGTCTGGCTGCAGCCGGAGTAGCCGGCATTCCCAGCCCTGTCCACAAGCCCTGCAGCTCCTTGTTTACTTCCTACAAAAATCGCTTCAGCTTAAATCGCTTCAGCTTCAAGTTTCTGCTCATGGACATTACCACCTCCTCAGTTGTCCTGTGCCACCTTCCTGTGTACACAGCAGCAACTGACCATTTGTGGGCCTGGTTCACATTCTTGTTCTTGGAAATTCACAGCCCAATGGCACATCTAGCTCCTGCAAAGGGCAGCATGTACAGTTGGCCAGGTTGTGCACTGCACAATTCAGACATTGCCTTGTGTGTGAGCATGCGTGTGTGTGTGTGTGTGTGTGTCTATGGGGGGGTGCAATACACAGTTGCATAATGGGGCAACACTGGCCTGTGTTCATACTGCAGACTCTCCTCTCTGTCTGTATCCTTACTGATTCCTAGTCTTCTCAAGTTCAATCACCTCTGTCTTCATGACCCTTCAGCTCCATTTCCAGAGCCTCACCCCAAGGTGGAACTGCAATGCAGAAATCACAAACCCCAGACCCCACCTTCTGCCCTGCTGGCTCCCAGCACACTTGCTGGTCTGGGTGGAGAAGCCTCCGTTTCCTGGGCCCTCCAATTTTCTTCATGTCCGCAGGTCTGTTTCCACTCTCCACAACCCCTGTCCCTCTTGCAGCAACTTCCCCTTGGCCTGCAAGCACACTGGAGGTAGGCCTGCCCTTTGATGCAAACACTCTGCCTCTGGCCTCCCCTTCTCAGCCTCCTCGCACACACACAGCGGCACTGTCTCTATTCCACTTCCCACCACACGCCCTTCCCCCCTGGTGCTTTCTGCTCCCCGCGCCGGACTCTATTCTCAGGCCCCGCGGCCGAGCCAGGGGACACTCTTGTCCCATCTGACACCTGGGACACTGCCACCCCCTGGCCTCCTTGCAGCCCACTGTCCCCAGTCTCCTTGCTCCCCTGCTGGGCCGCCTCCCTGGCCTCCTGCCTCAGCCTCTCCTCCTGCCCTTTACTGTTGCAATTGTCTGGGCTTCTGTCCTCAGCCTTCCACTCTCGCCAAGTGACTGGCCCAGCCCCATCAACCACAACCAGCTGACTTTGTTTCTTGCCTGTTCTTTGTCATAATCACATTCTTTCCCCTCTGAAACATGGGACTGTCTCAGGTACGTGGACAGTGGTGTCTTCTACCTTCCCTTGGGTACAGGGAGGCACTCCCGACGTTCCATCTCTGAGAGAGCTCCTCCTTGCCTTAGCTTCCAGCACATTCCCCCAGCCCCAGAGTCCCAGGCCCCGGGGCGCCCCAGAAGCCGGAGCAGGGGCACCGCCGAGCTCCCGTACCGGAAGCCATGGTCCTTTGCAGGCACTATGCTGGTGCCCAAAGTACCCGTCACGCATCTGGTCCCCGCGAACCACACCACCCCCTCCTCCACCCTCAGCCCTGCCTGGGGAGCAGATTGTACAGTTGCCCCTCTCTTTTTTGGCAAAACCAGAGGTGGCTGCATGTGAATTTCTCAAGACAGAGGGAAGAGACTGTGAGTGTTCCTCAACTGTGTGGTTTGTCATCATCGGGGGCCCCTTTGGATTGCTGAATGAGAGCTGGGGGCCAGGACCGGTGTCCTCTTACCCGCAGACAATGGGGTCTATTATCTTCCTCCGGGGGCACTTTCAGAGCCATCTGCCCTGCCATCCACCCACTTCCAGAGAGAAGGGAAGGCCTCAGCCAATCTAAACAGAAGCCATCACTGGACAATGTCCTCCCTGGTGTCTGGCCAGGCTGGCAGGCAGGGGCGCGCTCTGCTCCCACGTCCGTGTCCGGCACCATGGGCATGCTGGGGACCCTCTGAGCTGTCCAGTGGCCACGCCACACGCGGTGGGGTGGGGGGCACGCTTCCTGACCTGGTCACACGGATGTGGTGGCCGTGGGCTCGTGGCCAGAACCCACAGGGGAGGTAGGGGGTACTTTCCTGGAGCTCTGGTCTTACCCAAAGGTAAGTGATGTGCTTCTCATCTCTGTTTTACAGAAATGGTACTGGCTTGTTAGAACAGATTCAAATACAGAAGAATGTGCGCTCTTCAAAAGTCATCAACTGGTTGCTGTGGCTTCTTCCAAATATTTTTAGGCATATACAGTCATTTAACTAAATATGTACATATGCGCATTTTTTTAACAGATGGGATCATCCAACCCGTACAATTCTTCAACTTGTCTTTGCTCTTGACAACCCGCTCAGGGCTTACCCAGGCCCATACACGTCGCTCTGCCTCACTCTGTCTGTCTACCGAGCAGCACGCGGTACTCCTTAAATGGGTGTCACCATGGTTCATGCAGCCATTTCTCTCATGATGGACAAAGAGGTCGCTGCAATTTTTTATAATTACAAATAGTACGGGGGAAAAAAAAAGGGCCCCAAACACCACATCTATCTCAGTGGAGCCCAGAGAAAGGGCATCTGAAATGGGCTTCCGGAAAGGTTACATGGATCCACACTCAATAATGGTGTGTGATTTTAAAAAATAGTATTAACACCAGCGAGGCTATGGAATGGCATGGAAAGCAAAGTTGACAGAAATTTTTTAAACTTAGTATCAGCCACGGAAGGAGGCACTTTGCCTCTTTCACTGCCATTCTCCCTGGAGGTTCCCTGCAAAGCCGAGCCCTGTTCTGCGGTCTGATGACTTGAGGTGGGGGGTGGCCGTGACCCTCCGTGGTCTGATAACTTGGGGGGCAGCTGTGACCCTCTGTTCTGATGACCACACCCCTGCTCCTGTCAGAGGGTCCTGCCTCACCCATCTTCCTTCTCTTTTGTCAGCGTTGGGCAGAGCTGACCCTCCCGGGAGGTCGATGGCATTTCTTAAAAGACCCTTTCAAGCGAGGTAACATGCCTGAGGTTTGGGGAGATGGAGTGTCTCCAGCCAAACTCATGTCCAAGGGAAGGCTGCTAACTCTACCCAGAAAGGAGACCAGAACCTCGCCCCACGCTTTCTCCCCTCCGCTGTCCTCACTTGGAGGCCTGTCTTGTGTGGCTCCATGTGGCAGGAAGAGCCCCGGCTCTTTCCAAATCTCCCTCTCTGGTGGGTGTCAGACCCACCAAGGGAGGCAGGAAGACGCTTCTGTGTTCTCTAGTTGGCAAACCCCAGGACCAAGCAGGCCCCAGCGTGGGGAGAGGGATGCACTCTCTGGACACGTGGGGTGATGTGGCACTGTGGGCCCTGTGCCTGGCCACGCGGGGCACCTTTTCTGCCCTCTGGCCATCCCCTCCAGAGCTGTAAAATGAGGCAAAGGGTCACCAGGCCCCCTGCTCTGGACTGCTCTGTTCCGAAGTCAAAGGTCATTCAGACCTCTTTGCCGCTAGTCCTGGGCCGACTTGGGCCGGTGGCCTCCCCGAGTGTGGGTGCGGGCCGGTGGAGGCTTCCGCGATCCTTGCAGGCACACACAGGACCCCAGGATGTTCTTCCTCTGGGAGGAAGCTCTTCATTTCCACCTCCTGGCACGAGTGCCTTGGGGTTCCTGCTTCCGTTTCCTCCCCTTGAGAGCGGAGCCGTTGATGCCTATTTCCTTTACCCAAGCACGTGGCTGGAGGCCGGGCTCTGGAGCAGAAGGCTCTGTATCGTCATCTAATTGGTCGTCACCCTGACCTGGACGAGGCACGGACCTCGTAGGTCTTGGGGCCTCCTTGTCTCTGCAGCCCCAACACCCCCTCCTGTCCTCCTTTGTAAGGGGATGAAGAGGTGAACCCCAGGACCGACCTGAATTAAATTCCTCACTTGACATCGGACAGGGACTGTCTCGGTCACTAGGCCATCATCAAACCCAAGTCTTTCACTGACTGTTGCTCAGTGCAGGGGCATGCGAGTCCCTCATCGATAGACACGGAGGAAGCACTTTGACTAATTCGGCACAAAGTTGCCAGTGGGGTGGGGAGGGACACCTTCTCTCCTCGTGAACGGCACCCACGCCCTGGGCAAGCCCGGTCTGGCCCCAGGATCCAACTTTCTTATGTATTTATTTAAACCCTGCCTCATTCCGGAGAGAATTTAAGGCCTCGGCATGAACACCATCTTTGTGCGGCCTTCCAGTGCCAAAGGCCGGGAAACCCAAGCCAGGCACGTCTGGAGGTGGGGCCTCCATATGGCCTGAAGGTCTCGGCCAATCACCCTGGTGGCTGGCCCAGCCTGCCTGGGGGGGGGGGGGGGACTCCTGCCAGCGCATCCCCCTGTCCTTGGTAACTCCCCATCCTGGGTGCTTCGAGCCCTCCGCCCCCCACCAGGCTCCCCCACCCTGGAAGAAGCATTTGCCAAGTTCTCTTCATCGGAAGATAAATCGACATTCTCTTTAAACCCTGTCTAGGGCGGGTGTGCGCAAAGATGGCTCCCGGGCCCGGGCTCTGACAGCCGTGGTTGGCGGGGGACGGGCTTTGGGAGATGCCCCCCCTCCCCCCGCTCTGAGCCAGTCGTGTGGCCACTGGAGGGAGGTGCAGCCCCCATCCCCGCCCAACAGGACACAGGGGATTGGCACGGGGGCCTCCTGCACCGGGAACCTGCCCCGTTTTCAGGATGGAGCCCCTTGCCCTGGAGCTGCTGCTTGCTCTCAAGCAGTCCAGATGTTCCATGGGCCTGCCATGGGCTGGAATCCAGAGGGGGGCAGGGGGAAGTGTGCGGAGCACTCGGAGCTGATGGACCCCGACTCCCTCACATCAGGGGTTGGGTGCACAGCCAGGACTGGGCTGGGTTGAATGCAGAGGGCCCTGCAGGGAAGAGGAGCCCGGGGCCAGAGAGCTGGGTCCACCCAGGAGCTCCGCGGGGAGGTGTCAGAACCCCGAATAGGCTGATCCCAGGGGAGACTCTTGCCCCTCACCCCCGAAAGGAGCAGGGGGCTGTGAGCTTGGGGAGAAGGAGGGCTGGGTGGCCTTCCCTTCAACCCTAGACCTCAAATCTCTGAAACTCTTTGATTTTTGAGACCTGCTGGCCTCCAGGAGAGCCGTGAAGCTTTCCTGGGCTTCCCACGTGACAAAGAAGGCTTCCGGGGGCCCCTGGGACTAGAAGACTCCCCCCACAGGCTCCCTCCAAAATTGCGCCCCCTACAGCTCCTCGGGAGAGAACCCAGAGAAAGGGACCGCAAGCGGAGTTTTCGCGGGCCGGGGTGCGGGCCAGTTCTACGCCAGATGATCCTGTGAGCCCAGCGAGGGAAGGCAGCGCTGAAACCAGACTCCAGGCACGTCCACATTCCAGGCCCGTCGCATCCACTGCCCTCGGCGCCTGCTCCTCTTGACGCGGGGGACATTTGGGTGGTCCCGCCACCTGTTGAAAGTGCTCGGATGCCTGTAACCCAAGCAGGCCCTGAAAATAGCTTGGGACGCAGCACGCCCCATGGGTGCTGCCCTTGGCGCCTGCTACGTACGAGGTGGCTCTGGTGGAGGGTTTGAAAGGTGGGCGTAGCTGAACCCTGAAAGAGAGAAGCTATGGATTTTAGACAGACATGGGCCTGAATCCCAAGACTGTGGGCACAGACAGTTTCCTAGGGGTCCTGACACCCTCCTCTGTGGGATGGGGACAGGAGACCTTCCTCGCGGGGTTGGTGAGAGCATGAGGGACGGCGTGTATTGAGACAGTACATAGTTGCTTACTGACAGTGTGGGGTCCCACAGGCCCAGGCCCCTGCCCTGCGGCCCCTCCCCCCTCCCGCCGCCTAAATATGAACACAAAAGAGGCCTGCTCACATACTGCAGACTGACACTGCGCCTAAGAGTCACATTAGGGCAGAATTAGAGCCACCAAGCTTCCCAGACAGAGGATCAACTCTTTGGCCGGCTTCTATGGTCTAAAGGAGGCCACCACTTTAGAGAAACCTTCCGGAGCCGTCCAGAGGTTACGGGCCACGAGCAGAAGGTCAGAGAATGTCCGCAGGGCCTGGGCTCTGAGCCACCTGGCTTTTTCTAGGGGTAAAGGCTTTCAGCGGAAGACCCTCACCCTCCTGGCCCGGCCCACCAGAGCATGGAAGAGGGTCTCGGGGTGGGCTGCGGAGGGCTGGTGGGGCGGGAGAGAGTCTATAGTGGTCCTGGCCACATGCTCACTGTGCATGGATTCCTGACACCTAAAATAGCCTGGGACACGGGACACAGCGCCAGGAAGCTCTCGTTCAACATCTCGGCAGCTGGCGGCTTCAGGCTAGGAATAAGGAATCATTATTAGCTCTCGCTATGGCCCTAGAAGGGAAGAACGGGCATTTTGGATTGAGACAGAACTGAGTACAAGGGTCAAATGTGATCATTACGGGCTGTGTGGACTCAAGCGTGCTATTTCTTAGCTCTGTGACTCAGTACCCTCAGCGGTGAGGGGACAGTGAGCTGTCTTGGCTCGTTCTTGGAAGAATCGGGCACGATGGGCGTGCGCAGTTTGCCATCAGTAAAAGCTGTGCCCTCCCCCGCAGAGGAAGGCCCTGCTGGAGCCCCTGAGCCTGTCTAAGATGACGAGTGGTGAATCACGAGTCCTGAGCTCCACCAGGAGAAGCAGGTGGCCTCAGTCCTGCTCTGCCTTTGTCAGCGGGGACATTGAAAATCCAACAGAGGACGGCGGCTTAGGCAGAAGTAAAGCGTAGGGGGATTTGTACGCAGCGGAATGCTGCTGTTCTGGGTGGATGGAGGAAATTAAGTGATGTCTATGGGACTTTGGGAACGAGAAAGATGGCAAGTTTAGGCACTTGAGAGAAGGGCGAGTCTCAAGGCCCCACAGACGGAAGGGCAGCGAAAATGAACAAGCTAGAAGGCTGTGGCTCAGAGGATTTGGGTGGTTTGCCCCAAACCCACAGGTAACAAGCAGCTGAGGAGAGAAACAGGGCAGGCCGCCTGCGCTCCCCTTATCCGCCACAGGCTCGGGGACCCGAGGAGTCAGCCCCTCACAGTCCGCGAGGAAACCCCAAGGCCCTCACAGGGAGGCAGAGCCCTGCAGGCGCAGTGTGTCATGTCCCGGGCTATTTTAGGGCCTCTGCTGAGAGCACAGGAATCCAGGCACATAGGTCCAGGGGCCGGGACCACCTGTCAGATCCTTCCCAGCTGAGGGCGGGGGTGGGTGATCCAAGGCCGGAAAAAGTCAAGGCCACCTCCACGCCTTCCAATTTTAGACCCACGCGTCTCTAGCTCCCGGGCACAGAGTATCCTGCTGGGGACTGAACATGACCTATTTAGGATAGACCCTTGCCCCAGTCCCAGGCCAACACCCCTCAATCTTTCATTGGCCATCTCCGATGCCAGGAGGCAACTGCGGCTTTGTTGCACTTACAAGGCCTGGAGGAAGACGAGGAGTTCCTCCGTGTCCCCACTCTGTACAGGCACACGGAAGCAAGCCAGAAGTTGGGGCCTGGGGTCCATGACCCCGCCCCCCCCCCCCCCAGATGCCACTCAGACAGGGCGTTTGCGGGAGCGGAGGTTTCGAGCTCCCAAGGACACTCACGGCTACAGCACAGCAAGGCTTCGGGCTGGCCCTTCAGTTTGGCCTCATGCGTCAGCTGAATAGCTCAGGAACTCTGGCCCCTAATCTGTAAAATGGGGCCAAGAACCCACCCTTACCGGCGTCTCGTGGGGATTAACTGATACCTTGGCAGCTCCCCGGGCAGTGCAGCCTCCAGGCCGCGTGAGGCCCCAGCCCGCCCTGCCTCAGCCCTGGGCTGGCCCTTCTGTCCTGACAGCCTCCTCCCGGTGACGGTGGGGGCTTCCAGGCCTCCCCGTGGCTCAGGGAGCCTGGCCCCGCTCTGGCCCCTCTACCAGACCTGGTCCCCAGTCGTGGCTCGCGGAAAAAGAGCAGCAGTTGGTGCAAACCGTCAGGCTGGGGGGCAGAAACACACCGTGCGCTTCCGTCCCTGTCCCTGCAAGTCCCCCGCCCCCACAGAGCTGCTGTCTCCTGTGCTGTGCAAAGCTTTGCCCAGGTCCGCTCTGGCCTTCCCGTATCCACAACCACCATTTTCCCAATTCTCTCAGAATTTCCACACTGCTTCCATCCATCCGGGGCACAAATGCCATCCCTATTTGCTGCCTTCTTGGCAGTTCTGCGGAGCTGGGTTTGCGTGTTTGTGAGCCCCCCCTCAAATAGCCCCAGATGCCTGGACAGTTGCTTGGTTTTCTGGAGAAAGTAAGAAGGCTTGTTTTCATGGCCAAACAATGGGCGTTCCCCCACAGGCAGGTTTCCCCATTCTCCTTAGGCTGAATGGAATCTATCTAATGAAAGCCAAGGGGATATGAGGCAGGGTGGGCACTGGGGAGGTTAGCAGGTGTCTCAGAAATGTTCTGAACTTCCATTTCTGCTCAAGACAGAGTAATGGGGAACGGATTTACTCTCCCGTGTGAAACCACTGAAAACACCAGGTGAAATATACGCAGCTAGGGTTCTCCAAGACTCTGGATATCACTGGAAGTTGGCAGGCAGGTGAGCTGAGTCCCACGATTGCCCCAGCTTCCTTCCTGGGGGGAGGGAGGTCTCCAGGCTAAGGGCAGGGGAAACAGAGACAGCCCCTGGGGATCCCCGGGGCCAGGAGGAGGAGCTGAGAGCTGGAACTCTGGAGTTCTCAGGGCTGTGTTGTGAGAGGAGAGATAGCCCCCAGGGCTGCAAAGGTCCCCTCTGGTGTCCAGTGGGGGACTGAGGAGCACCTGCTTAGAAGGAGGCTATCCCAGCTCGGGAAAGCCAACTTGCTCTAATCCAGGAATAAAAAAATCTTAAACCATCCAAAAAGGTTAGAGGAAACAATCCCAGCACTCGCATAGGACTGAGGAGAAGGTCTGTTTCCACGGACCAGACTGGAAAAACACCCATTCTCCCGGTAGTGGATAGACTTGCTTCAGCAGTGGCAAACCCTTGGGCTTGAACTCATGCCACCTCAGACGGGCCAGCAAACCATTTCATAAAACCGAGATGCAGAGGGTCAGACTGTTTCCAGGTAACTTGACTGAATCCCAGAACAAAGCTCCGAATATTTATGGGAGCACAGCACGCAAAGAAGGTGAAGTCCATAATGTCTGGCGTCCGCTCGAAGTTTCCCAGGATTCACAGAGGCAGGAATACGTGACCCACAATGAGCAAGGCTAACTAATCAGTCCAACCCTCCTAGAACTTACACAGCTGTTAAGATGAGCAGAAAAAGACACTGAAACAGTTTTAACTGTAGCCCATATGTTCAAAAGGTTAAGGAGAGATGTGGAAGATAGAAAAGAAAAAAAGCCCAACTGAACGTCTAAAGATGAAAATAACAATGTGCATGATGAAATTGACACCGGGTAAGACTACTGGCAGAGGAAACATTGTCGAATGAAAAAGACAAATGAGCTTGAAGATTTAGTTACAGAAACTATCCAAAATAAAACACACAGAGAAAATAATCCCCCAAATTAAAATAGTTATCAATGGATTGTGGGACAATTTCAAGCAGCCTAATATAGAGGTAACTGAAGACTCTAAAATGGGGTGGGGGGAAGCAGAAAAAATATTTGAAGACATAAGTTTCAAAATTTTTCCGATTTTAATGTAAACCCTCAGATCCAAGGAATTCAATGAACCCTAAGCGTAAGCCCAAGAAGAAAGCTATACCATAGCATGTCATAATCAAGTAGCTCAAAACTAGTAATAAAGAAAAACATTTTTAAGATTTTATTTTTAAATCATCTCTATCCCCAACATGGGGCTCGAACTCAAAACCCCAAGATCAAGAGTTGCATGCTCTATGGACTGAGCCAGCCAGGTGCCCCCCAGGAAAAAGAAATCTTAAACACAGTTGGGGGGGTGGGCAACCATGTAGTACAGAGGAATTAAAAATAAGGATGAATGCAAAGTTCTTATTAGAAACAATTCAAACAAGGAAACATAGATCAATGATTTTTAAGATGCCGAAAAGGGGACAAATTGTCCACTTTGAATATTTTCACTGATACAGCTGGTGCAAATATCTTGCACGAACAAAGTGGAATAAAGCCTTCTTGAGATCCACACAAGCTGCAAGAGTTCATCACCAACAGATCTGCCCCTCGAGAAATGTCAGAGAAGTCCTTCAGGCGTAAGGAAAATGGTATTAGACAGAAACATGGATGTATGTCAATGAAAGAATACCAAAAATGGTAACTCTGTGGGTGAACGGTCAAAACTGTTTTGTATTTCAATTTCTTTAAAAGAGAATTGATGGTTAAAAGATGAACAATTATTGTAGGTTTTCTAATATACGTAACAGTAAAGTTTATACAACAGCAAGGAGGTTGGAGGGGGGACATGGGAGTTGAGTTTGTAAGGTTCTTGCACTCTATGTGAAGTGGTAGATACTAGAAGGTAGACTGTGGCAAATTAATGGGGAATACTATAAACCTGCATAATGACTAAAATAACAAAACTTAACAGCTGGTAAGTCCACAGAGGAGATAAACTGGAATAATAAAAATCACAATTAGTTGCAAGAATGAAGAGGAAAAGAACAGAGAACTGGGAGGGATCGAATAGAAAGCAAATAGCAAGATGAGAGGCTTAAACTTAAGTAAAATTGATAATCATAGTAAATGTCAGTGGTCTCAACTGTTAAGAGACAAGCGGGGACCGAGGTTGCACCTAAGTATGAAACCACACACGGGGAAAAGTAAAAAGGGCAGGAAAACATACCCTGTGCTAACACTCATCAGAAGAAAGGGCAGGTGTCTCTACCAAGTCATACAAGTAGATTTCAGAGCGAGGAATACCACGAGGGCTAAAAACAAGTTCATTTTATAGTGATAATAGAGTCATTAATCGAGAGGACGTAACAATCCTGAACACCTTCTTCTAATAAGAGAGCTTCAAAATACATAAAACGAAGACTAAGGGAACCACAAGGAGAAACAGCCGCGTCTGCAATTACAGTTGGGTACTCGGAATAGCCCCCTTTCAGCAACTGATAGAAAAAGTGGGCAGAAAATCAGCACGGATATAGCCGACTGGAGCAGCGCGGGCAGCCAACCTGACATGACTGACATTTATAGAACACTCCACCCAGCAACTGTAGAACCCTCGTTCCTTTCAAGTGTGCGGGGAACATTTACAAAGATAGATCATACCTTGGCCCGTCAGACAAGTATCAGCATATTTAAAAGGATTCAAGTTTTACGAAGTATATTCAAGGACCACAGAGGAATTATGTTAGGATTTGATAACAGAAAGAGGTCTGGGGGGATTCCGAAGCACATGGAAACTAAATAACACGCTTCTAAATAACTCATGAGTCAAAGAGAAATTAAAAAGGGAGAGTAGCAAGTTGAATTGAGTGAAAATGAAAATGCAACATGGCAGAATTGGTGGCTGTCTCTCAAGCTGTAGTGAGGCGGAAATGTATAGCACCAAATGCCCCGGGGTTAAAAAAAAAAGGAACGATCTCGGATCGATGACCTCCACTTCCAAATTAATAAACTAGAAAAGGAACAGCCAATTAAACTCACAGTAAACAGAAGAAAGGAAATAATTAAGATCAAAACAGAAATCGGTGAACTATAAAACAGAAAAATGATAGAGAAAATCAATGAAACCAAAAGCTTGATTCTTTGGAAGATCAATAAAATTGATAAACCTCTAGCCGGGCTGACTGGGGAAAAAAGAGAGAAAATTGGGGAAATCAATATCAGCAATGAGAGAGGAGAAACACTACCTAGCTATCACTAGTAAGAGGATAATAAGGAAATATTGTGAACAACTCCATGCCTATAAATCCTGCGGTTTGCATGATGTGGAAAAATTCTTTGCGAGAAGCAAACTATGAAAGCTCACTCGAAAACAAAAGCAAAGCCCAGATGCTCTAAATAGCTGTATACACATTCAAGAAATTTAATCTGTAGCTAAAAACTTTCCCGCAGAGGCAACTCCAGGCCCAGATGACTTCACCAGAGAATTCCAGCAAACATTTAAGGAAGAAATAATACCCATTCTACATAAATTCTTGAGAGAATTCAAGGGGAAGGAATACACCCCAACTTACTCTATGAGGTCAGCATTAGCCTGATAGGAAAAGCAGGTAAACATATTCCAAAAAAGAGAAAACCACAGGCTACTATCCCTCATTCCCATAGATGCAAAAACCCTTAGCAACATGTTAGCACATTGAATCAAACAGATACATAAAAAGGAAAATATTCATGAGCAAATGAAGTTTATTCCAGGAACGCAGGATTGGGTTAACATTTGAAAATCAATCAGTGCAATTCACCATATTAATGCACTAAAAAAGGAAAAACCGTAAGAACATTTTAATGAACTCAGAAAAAGCATTTAATTAAAACTCAACATCCATTTGTGATAAAAACTCTCAGCGAACTAGGAATCGTCACTTCCTCAACGTGACAAAGATCGTGTATAAAAATCCTACAGCTAATATTGTACTTAATGGTGAAAGACTGAATGTTTTTCCCCTGAGAACAGTAACAAGACAAGGATGTCCGTTCTCACCATTTATAGTCAACATTGCACGGGAGGTCCTGGTCTCTGCTAGCCTCTCTTTTTCAAAATACAAATAAGCAACTAAAAAATAAAAGGCATTCAGATTGGAAAGAAAGAAGTTCAACTGTATTTGCGGATGGCACGATGACCTTTGTTGGAAATCTCATGGAATCCAGTCCAACAGAGCCCCCACAATTAATAGGTTACTTTAGCAAGACTGCGGATTAAAAGATCAATATAAGAAATTGTTTTCCTGGGGCGCCTGGGTGGCACAGCGGTTAAGCGTCTGCCTTCGGCTCAGGGCGTGATCCCCGCGTTATGGGATCGAGCCCCACATCAGGCTCCTCCGCTATGAGCCTGCTTCTTCCTCTCCCACTCCCCCTGCTTGTGTTCCCTCTCTCGCTAGCTGTCTCTCTGTCAAATAAATAAATAAAATCTTAAAAAAAAAATTGTTTTCCTATACACTAACAACAAATAATCATAAATTGAAATGAAAATGCCACTTATAATAACATCAAAATATATTCTTATAGATAAATCCGACAAAAGATGTGAAAGGTCTGTATAAGCAAAACCACAAAACTGTTGAGAGAAATTAGAGATATAAATAAACGGAGAGCTATGCCTTGTCCGCGGGTTGGAAGACTCTTGGTAAGATGTCGTTTCTTCCCAAATTAATCGATATATCAACACAATTTCAGTCAAAATCTCAGCAGGACTTTTAAAAATAGTAACTGATAAATTCATTCTAAACGAACTCGAAGGGGCACCTGGCTGGCTCTATCAGTGGACAGGCAACTCTTGATCTCGGAGTTGTGGGTTCTAGCCCTGCGTTGGGTGTAGAGATTACTTAAAATAAAATCTTGAAAAAAATCAATAAAAAAATAAATGGATTTGAAAATTCATACGGGAACTGAAAAGACTTAGAATTAGCCAAAGCAACTCTGGAAAACAAAACTAACACTTCCTGAACTCAAGGCTCATCATAAAGCTATGGTAAGTGAAACAGTGTGGCATGGGTGAGGAGAGAAGCAAAATAGATCAAGGGAACAGAATAGAGGGGCGCCTGGGTGGCACAGCGGTTAAGCGTCTGCCTTCGGCTCAGGGCGTGATCCCGGCGTTCTGGGATCGAGCCCCACATCAGGCTCCTCCGCTATGAGCCTGCTTCTTCCTCTCCCACTCCCCCTGCTTGTGTTCCCTCTCTCGCTGGCTGTCTCTATCTCTGTCAAATAAATAAATAAAAAATCTTAAAAAAAAAAAAAAAAAAGGGAACAGAATAGAGAATCCAGAGACAGATCACACATATATGGAGTCCTGATTTTTGACAAAAGCACAAAGGCAAGTCAGGGAAGAAAGGTGGTCTGGGGCACCAGACCGGCTCAGTTGGTGGAACATGGGACTCTTGATCTCAGGGTTGCGGGTTCGAGCCCCACGTTGGGTGTAGAGATCACTTAAAAACATAAAGTCTTTTTTTAAAAAAGATTTTATTTATTTGAGAACGAGAGAGAGAGAGCGAGAGAGAGAATGAGCAAGGAGAGTGGCGGAGGGAGAGGGAGGAGCAGACTCCCCTCTGAGCAGGGAGCCCGATGCGGGACTCGATCCGAGGACACCGGGATCATGACCTGCACCCAAGGAAGGCGCTCAACTGACGACGGAACCACCCAGGCGCCCCTAAAAACATAAAACATTTTTTTTAAATGGCAAAGATTATAAAAATGGGCCATATCAACTTTGACTGAGCAACCGGAAGGGCAGTGCATGGCGGACGGGAATGGAAAAGGGCATAAATGCTGTAGAGAAGTTTGGCAGTTTTCCAAAAAGTGAAGGCGATCTACCCCAGCTATTCCACTCCCACGTGTGCATCACCCATGAGAAAGAAAACCGTATTTCTACGCAGATTTGCACACGAATGCTCACAGTGGTTTTCTCTGACATAGCCCCACACTGGAAACAATTCAAATTGTCCATCAGGGTAAACAGAGACAAATAATGACGCCTCCCTCTAATGGAACCACTTGGTGACAAAGAAAGAAGGGACTGTCCACAGAGGCCACGACGTGGGTGAGTCTCAAAACACTGATGGCGAGCAGAGAAGCAAGGGTCTGGAGTACACACCGTAAGATTCCATCTTTATAAAACCCTATCAAATGCAAATGAACCTGTCCAGCCAGAAAGCAGGTCAGTGGTTGCCGGGGAGGAGGATAATGGAAGGAAGTACAAAGGGGAATGAGCAGAATTTGGGGGTGATGGGTATGGTCACTATCTTGGCTGTGCTGATAGTTTCATGGTCGTATACAAGTTAAAACTTTTCACTTTGGGGGCGCCTGGGTGGCTCAGTCGTTAGGCGTCTGCCTTCAGCTCAGGTCATGATCCCAGGGTCCTGGGATCGAGTCCCCCCACGTCAGGCTCCCTGCTCGGTGGGGAATCTGCTTCTCCCTCTCCCTCTATCCCTTCCCCTGCTCATGCTCTCACCCTCTCTCTCTCTCTCTCTCTCTCTCTCTCTCAAATAAATAAATAAAATCTTAAAAAAAAAAAACCAAAACACTTTTCACTTTGTACGATTTAAATATCAATATACCTCGACAAAGTAAATAATATATTGCTGCAAAATCTCATCCTCCTGGATGCCTGGGATGGAGTTAAATGGGCTTTCGGGGAGAAAGGAACTTCTGGAGAGATAGACCCGAAGGGCCTTCCTTGCCCTCAGTCATTAGATGGCAGGACTGGGAACTGTGGTTGCTTCCATGTGCCAGGCCTTGCCTGGAAGGAATCTAGGGGGCTAAGTGTGGGTTCAGCAGAGGATGGAGGGGTGACAGATCACACATATATGGAGTCCTGAGGCACTATCCCCATCACTGTCAGATTTAATTTTGCTTGAAAATGCTCTGAATGGCTTACAGGGCACCTGTGCCCAGAGAGCCCAGCTGGCGGAGGGGGTCTCAGTGGGATCGGGAGACTTTTGGATTCTCCTGTGACTGGCTCTAAGGCTGTCCCTTGGAGCCCGTGACAAATGACAGCACAGAGAAAGTGTGCTGGTTCCAGAACTCCCTTCCTTTCTCCCCCAGATATAGACCAATAAACACTGTCACTGTGGATACTTAGCCTTTTACTTTCTAGCTCTTTGCACTTTTTTCTCACAAACCCCCATTTGAGAAGCTGACATGTCTAGATCTCTGTGCCTGAAGAGGAAGGTCAGAAAGAGGTTCCCAGTGCCAACGTTCTCGCACTCTGTGGTTCTGGGTCCTGGCAAAGCATTTCCCATTCAGGGCAGTTAACCCAGGGCCTAGCACAGAGCCAGCGCCAGGCCATGCCCCGGGAAGCCTGGCTTCCCTTCGCCTTCTGCCCTCCTTACCCTCAAGCCCCTTTCGGGGTGCTGCTGTTCTCCTGGACCACTGGGGATCACTGTGGAGGGAGGTGATGGGATCGGGGTGTTTAGCACAGCTCCCATCCCCCACCCCATCCTCCATCTTCCTCCGCCCCCCCCCCCCCCACCAGGTCCCACCTGGGGCAGCAGCCACTTTGGCTCCTGCAGAGACACCTCAGCAGGGAAATGAAAATGTTCTCAGACCCTGACCATCCTCCTCCCTGGGGTTGGGGCAGACACCTGGCCAAGGAGAAAGGAATCGGGCTGGAAGTCAGCCCCCCAGGCCCTGTATCTTCACTTAGCAGAGTGGTTTCCACTTAACCCAGCTGCCTGTCATTTCCTCTTCTGTTAAAAGGGAATCTGCAAACCAGCCCCCTGGACATTGTGAAGCAGAAGCTGGCACCCTGGGGACCATCCCATTTAGTCCCTGACCTAGGAGGCCATCAAGCACTCCCGCCTCTCTATGCATTTGTAGAGGGAGTGGGCAGGGAGAGAGGGACCAGCAACTTGCTTCAGGAGGAAGTGTCTGTCTCCTGGAGTTGGCCATGTCCCTTCTTTCCTCCGCATTTCGGAGTTCACCCTCCACCCCAAGCTCTTGGAGACCTACCTGCTCAGCGAGCTGATTTGGCAGGAATAACAGCCTCCACAAAACACGGAAGAGGTTTCTGTTGGCCAGCATCCTCTCTGGTCCTCCCCTCAGCCACGAGGAAACCCCTTCACCTGGAAACTGAGCGTGCCCCTGACCCTCCAATGGTGTTGGGGAGCTCTAGGGTGAAGAGGCACTTCCCTCTAAGGCCACCTTCCCATCCTCGTTGTGCCTGGAGACCCCACTGGCCCAGGCCCCCGCAGGGGAGCAGCGGGTCAGAAGGGGAGTAAGAAATCACACTTTGCACTGTCACACACCACTGCGTTCTTTGGCTCTGTGTTGTGTGGGCTTCTTTTTTTTTTTTTTTTCAACAAGAAACAAGAATTATTCCTGTAATTGTCTTAAAGGTTAAACTATTATGACAGTTCCCTGATTGGGCCGTTGGGAGAACTAAACGAGATGACACTCCAGGGAACAACAGGACTGCTTTCGGGAGCTTTCAGACCGTGCAGGAGAAAGGACAGCCCTTCTGCCACCAGGCTCCTTTGCCTCAGTCGTCCGTGGGGAGCTCTTTGGTCCCTGAATCTTGTCACTCATCACATCCTAGCTCCTGGCATCTTCTACATGACAGATTCCCTTACGGGTTCTCCGGGGAAGCCTTGCATCCTAACGGCACACTTATGCCTTTGAGTGGAATCTTCAGTCATAAAGGACTGTGGGGGTGCGATCCTGACTAGAAGAGTTGATCTCGCCTGTCCTGCCACGCTCCCACCCCGGGCTCCCTTCCCCGACCAGGACCTGCTCCCCTAACCCTCGTCATGGGTGAGAGCTCCGCACCACTGTCCGCCCCCAGTCTTTGTCTCCAGGGTCCTGTGCTAGGACGTTCTGTGCCCCCGAGTCTGCCTTCTCACCCGCACACGGGCCTGGGGGCCGTCACCAGCCTGGGACCCCACCTTCGGGCCGCCAGTGAGGGAGGTCGAGCGTCTTCACTTTTCTGGTTTAGGCAATCATCATGTTGGAGAACAGAAAACACACCTCGAGGGACTGTCGTGAGGATTCAGTGAGATAAATGCCAAGTAAAGACCCCTGAGATCCCAGGAAATTGAAGAGTTGGCAGCAGCCAGACGCCTGGGCTCCCAGAGGAGCTCTCCACCGCGGAGCTGGAGAACTCGCGGCTCCTCCCGGGCCCCCAGAGGCAGCGCGGAACACGCCGGGCTCTAGGGCTTATCGATCCATCGGATCCGCATCCGCGGGCCCCTCTCCCAGCCCAGGGCAAGGGGCGGTGGCTCAGCCAGGAGGCGGAAGGAGGCAAAACGCCCCCAGGGGAAGGTGGCGCTTGGTGCGCAAGTCCGCCCCTGGCTGCTCCTCTAAGAGGGGACATAGTCACGGCGGGGCTTCCCACAAACAGAAGGTGGGTTTTCCTCGCCCTTATTTGAAGGCGCAAGTTAGCAGACAGCAGAGGACGGGGTTTGGGAGGGTGGGGGAGGGGGGACTGGAGACCTGAGGGGACTGAAACTGGGGAATGGGCCCTTAGGTGCCTGCAGGGCCGCCCCAAGCCTGGCCTTTGCCACTTGGGTGCTTCCTGGCCACCATACTTACACTTCGAGCAGAGAGATTGGGTCTAGATGCTCAAAGGCATAGTGTGGGGCTGCCAGGTGACACTGGGGATGAAATGAACGGCAGGCCCCAGGCCTCCATCCCACTGGGAGACTGTGAAGAGTGACAAGCTGGCGGTGCCGAGGTTTGCCAGGTCCCAGTGCCTCGATGCGCTGGCTTCCCTGGTCACCGGCTGCACTTGCCCGGCTCACTGGCTGGCACGGGTTGCCCCACCACCGTTCCTGGTGCTGCAGTCAGCTGGCTCCCCATCACTGGCTGTGCTCTGGTACCCACGCATGTTCGAGGTCCACCGGGGGCTCTGGGACCTTGAACCGCTGTGTGCCACGCTTCGGGTCTTGGGAGTCTGGCGCCCGCTACGAGCGCTAGTGTCGACATCCTGACAGCTGCGCTGTGCCTTGTGTATTTGCCACAAGGCTGGAAGGAGAGAAGTGTGTGTGGGGAGGAGGACACAGAAGTTGCTGCAGGCCTTTGCCCTGAAACTGTCCCCAGTGGGGTTGTCTGTGACAGGGGCTCCCCCATGCCTGAGACGGACCAGTTTGGGGTTCTACAAAGCTGGAGACTAGAATATCCATTCCTAGATCTGTTGTGTTAAGAAAATGCTACAGTTCAGGAGAGCACCACACACTGTAAGGCTGTGCAGGACCCAGACCCTGTAGGACCCCCCCATCTCTGATACAGAGTGGGGTGCAGGGAGGGATACCATGCTGCCCTCTCCTCAGATATGAGGGAAGGACACTTTAGCCAGAATGATTTAGCCATTGTTACTCCAAAAACCTGCGGACCCCACTCTGCAGACCCTCATCAGGGAGAGTGTACGGTGAATACATGTGCCCCCCAAACCCCCTCCCAGGCTGCACTCAGTAAGTTCTAATCTTAAAGTGCCCCTTTAAGGCTGTCTGGAGAGACTCTGCTCCTTTAAGAAGAGAGGGCCCACTGAGTTGGAAAAGACCACCAGTGGAAAGAAATACCATATTCCTACTGCCCTCCTGCTGCTTTGTAAATGGCTCTGTCCGTTGGAGGCCAGAGTACTGGGACTAGCAAAGCGATCCCAAGAAAGAGAACCGACCCACCCCTGGGTCCAAGAGAGCACAATTCTCCTTTTTTCAGCCCTGGTTACTGTAAATTTGAGATTTGGGAGTCCTGACAAGGTTTGGCACCTACGGGATTCCCCAAAAACCTCCAAAAGTGCTGAGCCCAGTGCAGGATCCGGCTGCGGGGCTAGGAATTGAAGAGATTTTCATGCCCCAGGTCCGAAACAGGGATTGCAGAGTTTGTCGGCCTACAAGAGGCAACTTCCCTTGGGCTGTGGTTCACCAGTGGCCCGCGGTCCAGCAACAGCCAGCACCATAATCCTGCGCAAATGCTGAGGTTCACCACAGTTCCTCCGGTCTCCCTGCCCCACCCCTACCAGACTGTGGTTTGTGCCACAATTCACCATGATTTGCCAGGTTTCACTGGTGTTTACTCAAATCTTGATACTTGGAGTGGCGTGTGACCATTGCCCAGGTCCAGGGGACTGGTTTCCAGCTCCTCCCACCTGGAGTGAGCAAGCAAGAATAGCGGCAACTGCAAAGCCTCTCCAGGACTACTTTGGTAAATTTCATCCTTAGGGCAGCTCGTTAAAGCTGGTTGGGGTTGCCCTGTTCCTTTAATTAAAGGAAACTCAAAAGCCAGCTGAATTCCGGAGGTGGCTCCTTACTCCCCTTACTGTTTTGCAAATGACTTTCTTTGCCGGAGGCGAGTCTGCCTTGAAAATGGGCCCTGTATCCCTCTCCACTTGAGTCCTGGGGTCCAAAGAATTGGATATAGGGTCTCTGGGGGAGACTTTGCACCTGAAGCATATTTCCAAGACTATTATCTATCCCTTTGGGCAAAGAGAGCATGATCTGCTACTGGTTGGGGTCCCCCAGGAGCCTGCGGTCTGCCAGTTGCCCGTGTCCGCCATTTACCCATGGTCCACTGGTTGTTCGCGGTCCGGTCGCAAGTTACCTGTGGTCCATCAGTTTCCCACGGTCCCCCAGTTGCCCGTGGTCCTCCAGCTGCCCGCGGTCCCCCAGTTGCCTGCGGTCCCTCAGTTGCCAGTGGTCCACCCGTAGCCCGTGGCCCGTCAGTTGCCCGTGGTCCCCAAGTTGTCCATGGTCCCCCAGTTGCCCGCGATCCTTCAGTTGTCCACGTGGTCCCCAGTAATGCGTGGTCCCCCAGTAGCGCGTGGTTCCCCAGTTGCCTGCGGTGCCCCGGTTGCCCGCGGTGCCCCGGTTGCCCGCATGGTCCACCAGTAGCCCGTGGTCCCCTAGTTGCCCACAGTTCCCCAGTTGCCCGTGGCCCCTCAGTTGCCTGCGGTCCACCCATACCCCATGGTCCGTCAGTTGTCCGCAGTTCCTGGGTTGCCCATGGTCCCTCAGTTGCCCGCACGGTCCACCAGTAGCCCGTGGTCCCCCCGTTGCCCCGGGGTCCACCCGTAGCCCATGGTACATCAGTTGCCCGCGGTCTGCCCGTAGCCCGCGGTCCGCCCGTTGCCCGCGGTCCGCCTGTTGCCCGCGGTCCGCCCGTAGCCTGCGGTCCTCCCGTAGACCTGTGGTCCGCCCGTAGCCCGTGGTCCACCCATAGCCCATGGTCCACCTGTAGCCCGTGGTCCATCAGATGCCCGAGGTCCCCCAGTTGCCCGCGGTCCGCCAGTAGCCCGCGGTCCCCCAGTTGTCTGCAGTCTGCCATTGCCCATGGCCCATCAGTTGCCCGCGGTCCCCCAGTTGCTCACAGTACCCCAGTTGCCCGAGGTCCGTCAGTTGCCCGCGGTTCCTCAGTGGCCCACGGTCCGCCGGTTGCCTGTGGTCCTCTTTGCCGTCATCCTGAAGCACCGTAACTGCCACACCAGATCTGTCCTGATCCCCTTCCCATCCCTTCTTTGCTTGGAGGCAGTTCTCTGTAGCACAGTTCACTGTGATTCGCTACCATTCACCCTGGTTTGTGACTTTATGGGTCTCTGCAATTCTCAGGTCTGCAAGCTCTCACTGTGAGGTATCTGCGTGTAATCGCGCCAATCTCAGTGGTCCTTGGGCAACTTTGTGCACCCTCTTGAGGATTTGCTGAAATTTTGCAGTGGCGATTGCTCCAGACCTTCGTCCTAACTCAGGAAAACTGTTCAGATCCTGTTCTCCTGCTGAGAGCCTATCTGAAATCCCACGTCTCTTCCCTTATGGTTTGTGTGGTCCTGGCACCAGCCCGGTTACTGAGAGGAGCCAGTTTGGGATTCTCCAAAACCGGAGGGCAGAGGACCCATTTCTTAGCGTTGTGGTAATGAATAAATGAAATGAATGACATGGCATCGTTACTGAAGACACTACGAATTGTGAGCGTGGCAGAATCAACCCCGTCAGGAGCCACAAAATCCTTGATACGCAGGTGGGGTGTGGGTGGCCACACCAGCTTCACCCCACATCTGGGGAGGTTAGTGTAGCCAGAGTGGCTTTGCCTGAGCTGCTTCTGAAAGTCTTGTGTCTTCTCTGTGGCTCTCCACTGCTGGGTCCACATCACGATGGGCTCCGCAAATTTCATCCATGGAGTCATTCATTACCACCTGCCTGGGTTACCCCGTTCCTTTCAGAAGAAAAAGACAGGCTAGAACTGAAAAGACCAACTTATCTCCTGAACTCCAGGGGTGGAGCTGCTCACCCCCTACTCCCGCCCCATTGTTTTGCAAATGGATGTCCCCTGCGGGAGCCAGAGCTACTGGGGGCTGGCCAGATCTGCCCTGAGAATGAGATCTGTGGCTCCCTTCCCTTTTAGGCTGGGGACCTGAGTTACTGAGTTTGGGGATCTGAGTAGGTTTGGCACCTGTAGCTCTCTACCCTTTGAGCAAACAGAGCACAGCCCTGCTGTCCTGAGAGTGGGTTCTGGGCAGCGTGGGTGCCAGCATGATATTCACGTCTCAGACTCAAATCAGGAATTGCCAAGAGTTTGTGGGCCCTTAAGAGGAGACTGCACTTGCCAGGATGGGGTCTGCCAGTTGCCCGCGGTCCGCCAGTTGCCCGCGGTCCACCAGTTGTCCGCGGTTCACCAGCTGCCCGCAGTCGGCCGCCACACCATAATCCTGCAGCGCCGAGACTGACCACATAAGTCTGCCCTGATCCCCCACTTCCTGGCCCTTCTTTACCTAGACACATTTCTGTGCAGCGCAGTTCAACTGTGATTCACCACAATTCACCACGGTTTGTGATTTCATGGATCTCCACGATTCTCAGTTCCGCAGGTTATCTACGGTCCTCCGGCAACTTTGTGCACGGTCTGTAGTATTTGCTGAAAGGCTGCAGCAAAATAGCTCCAGGCCCTTGTTTTTCACCTCCCCCATCTGAAGCTCTGCATTTCAAGAGGAATTGATACTTGACTCTTAGTCGACCCTCCCCCAAGGCTCTTGGTTACCAGTGAATTATTAGCCCTCAGTGGGGGATGGTGGAGCCAGATAGGGGCGTAGCCTCGTCTCCATTTCCCCGGGCAGATTTCAGCCCCCTGGGCTGTCTGAGCAGAGGTGGTGGAGTCCTGGGGGTCCTGCCAGTACTTTGATACGATGCCAACTGGGTATCATACTCACAGGCACAGCCGGAACTGTGTTGTGGGTTGTAACCAGCTCAGGCTCACCCGAACACATATGAGCATGCATGTACATATGTGTGTGCACACATGCACGTGTGTGCACACACAAGCTTCTGTCTGGCCCCTCTCCATCTTCACGAGACGGACCTTGACCATTTCCTAGATGCAGAGGTGCAGGAACTCAAGCCATGTGTTCCTTGAGGAGGAGCAATTCTTAGTCCCTGGCACTAGGCAGAGCCCTGGGATCTGCTTTTCCAGAAGGAAAGACAATAGCTGTTAGGAGACAGAAGAGGCTGGCAAGGGAGAAAACTGGCGCTCACCGGGGAGACTTTCTGTGTCTCCTGAAATGCCCATCTCATTAGATGAGGTTTTTGTGACAACTGTGTCTCTTTCAGTGGGGGAGTCACCCTTTGAAGAATTCTCTGTCCTTGACTTTTCCCACTCTCTGGGGCTCTCTGCTCTCTCAGACTGGCCTGGTGTGAGGTGCAGGAAGTGCCCTAGTTAGTCCTGAGGGGTGCCCTTTTCCTTTTGACCTTTGACCAGGACATTAACCTGTTGCCAGGGATACCAGGAGACACTATTCTGCAGGACCCAGCCCAGTGGGCCCCCACCATCCCATGCAAGTCCTGGGCCTCAGACACTGGGTTCCTTGTCCCCCGACATCTTCTCAAGCCAGCGACTTGGCTAGGGCAGAAAGGAGAAGGGCTGGCTCCCACAAATTGGCCCTCATCTTGGTGCCCGCCAGATCAGAGTTGGGGCATATGGGCAAGTCTCTGGGCTTCTGGGAACCTTGACTGAGGCATCTGGAAAAGGGAAGAATGGAAGCTCTGTCGGGCAGGATTTGGGAATAAAAACAAGACTACAACACTATGTCGTGATCCATGAAGTCATGATAAATTGTAAGGGGGAACTCTGAACTGCTCCCCCGGGAGCCCCCGAGGAACCCTCACAGCCCCTTCCCAAGTGCTGGAGTAGATACCAGCCCCTTCCCAGGCTCTAGGAGACCACAAGGGCCCCTTCTCCCAGCCAGGGGTGGAAGCTGGTGCCACTGAGCCCAGGAAGTGGATGGAAATGCACTCCCTCAGGGGCAGTGGTCTTCGGTCCCCAGGCTGCTCCCAGCAGGGGTTGTTCTGTCCCTTTAAGAAAGGAAAGGACTCCAGTACTGCAGTTTTCAGGCCCCATCCTGGTCCTGCTAGTTTGCAAAGGACTGTGTCTGCATTGGGGGAGGGTGAGGCTGAAGGCTGCCCATCCCCCCCCACCCCCACTGCTCAGCCCCAAAGACAGAGAAATCGGCTGTAGGGTCCGGGAGTCTCAGAGAAGGCTAGGCACCTGGGGCTTTACCCGAGAGCGAGCACCGAAGCCCCTCTTGGGCACTTCTTGCTGGCCACGTTTCTCCTCTGAGCAAATGGAGAGGGAATGTTCAGACACGCAAATGTGTGACAGGGCTGCATGGTGGCCTAGAAAATAGGATAGTTGGAATGCCGTAGCAAACTTGAACCATCGGTGGGCCGGTGAGGGGCCAGGTCACTCACTTGTCTGGCGCACAGTGGTTTGCAAAACCGCCTGCCGCGCGTGGCTAGGCTGTGGCTCATCAGGACTCCCATCGCCGCCCTGCGGGGCCAAGGTTGGCGGTGCGCGGGCACCTGCTGCCCTCGCCATGGGGCCTTTGTGTCTAAGGGCAGGGCTTGCTCAGACCCGCAGCACTGGGGAGTGCTGGAATAGCGGGGCCGGGGTTCTCTGCGGTTCCCAGCGACTGCCTGTGGCGAGCCGCACCTCGCAGCGGTTGGTTCAAGGACGCGGGCAGCATCCCACCCCTCCTGGTAGCCTCTGGAGAGCTGGGTGGGAGCTGCTGCAGGCCTTTCTCTCCAGGCAGGAAAACCCAGCTCTCTCGTGGAGGGTCAGGTCAAAACGATTTCTGACCCTGTAGTGCCCCCCTCCTGGGCCAAGTGTGGGGGATGTATGGGCCTTATCACATCTGCAGGGGGAGAGATTGGTAACTCCCAGACTGTAAAGTTGTGCCCACGGGACACTCCGGCCTCCTTGGGGTTCTCTGTCACCTGCGTGGCCAAGGAACTCTATTCAATGTCCTCATCCTTTGCATGTTACCTGCTCTCCCGGGGCGGGGGGGGGGGGGCAAGGGAGTCCGGAGAAATGTGAATGCAACGCATCAGGTGGAGGAAGTGCCTCCTGGCATGCACCCCGGGTCTGCTTCTCATCAGCCGTAGCTCTGTGCCTCAGTTTCCTTCTATGTAAGCCGGCGCGATCATGCACTTGGCTCTCCAGTGAAGACGAAATGAGCTATTGCAAGGCACAGAGGAAGCGCAGGTAAGCATGGTGGTCGGTTTGCCGACTGACAGTGCCACACCAGACCCCGCCACTCTGCACTTTCACACACTTGCCCCGTCCCGTGTGCGGGGACCACCTCTAGAGGAAAGCGGCCGGACTGAGGCTCACGTGCCGTCAAATGTTTGGTCTGCACGGCCACAATGCCCGCCAGAGAAGTCGTGCCCGTTTCCACCGCAGACACGGTATAGAGCTGGTGAGTGGAGCTGTGGGGGGTGGTGGTGGCCGTGGCATTTTTTAAAAAGATTTTATTTATTTATTTATTTGTTTGAGAGAGAGTGTGAGCGAGGTGGGGGGGGGGGAGCACGAGCTGTGGGAGGAGCAGAGAGAAGGAGAAGCAGGCTCCCCGAAGCGGGGCTCCATCCCAGGACCCTGGGATCACGACCCGAGCCGAAGGCAGCCGCTTCACTGACTGAGCCCCCCAGGCACCCCGGTCGTGGCATTTTTATGGTAAATCTTCCAACAGTTGAATACAAGAACGTAGATTTTAAAAAACAAACCAAAAAAAATCTTGCAGGGACATTTTGACAAGGTCCAAATCAAACATTACCCTTTTTTGCGTTCTGTAGACCCTGAGTCTCCCCGGCCACCCCCCGTGGCTGCAGGTTGGGGGTGAGGGGTGCCAGATAGTCACAAGCTGAACTTGGCCAAGTGAGGAAATAAAGCAAAGCCAGCCTTAGCGCACGGTCTCGCTGGGAGCCAGTGAATCTCGGCGTGGAGTTGGGAGGGACGCGTCGGGTTTTTTTTCACTTTATTTAGAGGGAACATGGGTTCACGTGTGAAATCCCGACCTAGGGGAACACAGCTCTGCCTCTGTGCTCTGCTTAGCACGGACTTCTAGAGCTGCCAGGCGGCCCGATCCCGGATCCCTGGCTCGGAGATTCCCGCCCCAACCCCAGCCTGCCAGGAGCGCAGCCTTTGGGGGTGAGGCCATCTTGATTTGATTCAAGGGCTCCCCAGCAGACGTTAAGGTCCTTCACATTTTGCTTCTGCCTCCCGTTGCCTTCCACTGAGGTTGGAAATGCAGGCACAGCATCGCCTTTAACATATGGAAATGTGACGATGACTGCTGCTAAGTGCCCAGCCCCCCTTCCCCGAGCCCCTCAGTGAGGCTGGGGCTGGAGCGTCCCTGACCCGGCTGTCCTGTGCGCTGCCTCCGATCCACCGCAGACCCCCACACATGTCTTGGGCAGGAGGGGCACAGCAGCCCCCTCTTTTGGATTGCCTTCCTGGTCCCCCAATCCAGCTCTTAATTCACAAAACGTGCAAGGACCCCAGGGAGGCCTGGAGTGACCCTTTCCTCAGTGCTTAGACAGCCTGCTGTTGGGGTGTGTGACCCCCACTTCCAGCCATATCCACCAGGCTCCTGAACACCTGTTTCAGCTTCTGCCCTGTTCACTGGCGAGGGGTGGGGGGTCTGTTTTGAGCCTCTGCTCCTTACTCTGTGCTCCAGACCCCATCCTGGGACAGGGCAGAGAGCAGCCTGCAGGTTTCATGTGGATATAGACTTCCCCTACAGAAACCTCACCCACAGAGAGGTTTGGGGGCGGGCTTGCCACTGAGCTCCTGTTTGCCTTGACCCCTCTGCCCCCTCCCCTCACCATCCCTTCTCCACCTCTTACCCCGCCCTCAACTCGGCTTCCCTTCTAGCCTGGTGGGAGAGGACAGCTTATATACAGTCCCCCCCACCCGCAGCCCCCGCCACTTCCTGACCCCCGTCAGCCCAGCTCCACTCAGGTTTCTCCAAATGAGGGTCCTCTTTGGGCTGCAGAAACCAGCCACGAGTGCGGGCCTGGGTCCGCGGGCTGTTCAGGGCGTGTGTGAGGGCCCCGTGCAAGCCCCCAGAGCGGGGGCGGGGATATACACTGAAGCCTTTCAGGGACAGCTTGGGCTGGGCAGCCAGACAGTTTTGCTTGGATCTCTGGGGCGGCCACGTGGCCATACGTTCAATGCTCCGAGATGTCTGTGCCCTGAGCCAGCCAGAAAAGTGACTTACAGCTGAAAGCAGGGTTTGAACGGCTTCTGCTGTGGGGAGGCCCCTCAGAGTAAACAGTAAGAATTTCTGGGAAATGTACATAAGGCCAGACTGTTGGGAAAGACGTGGGCCCAGAATTCCTGATCCTCAGCCCCGGGCGAGAGGTGCCAGCTTTTCATGGTCATCCCAGCCCCCACTCGGCTCTCTCTTCCAGTTAAGTGACAGTTCTCTATTTGCCGAATGTCCCCAGGGAGGGCAGAATGGCTCACTCATCTCGGGCCCGGGCTGAGCATACTGCCTACCTGAGATCCAAGCAGAGGCAGCCAGAGGCGGGCCCGACACATAGTAGGTGTGCAGCCCAGCGCCTCTGATCTTCAGCTGGCCTGGCTGGGAGCTTGTCCCATCACTTGTCATTTTATCCCTAGCAGCTAAGACAGTGACAGCCCTGGGCACCCAGTGTTTCTTGAACTGAATGAATGCACAAATACCTGGACTTGCCCAACAAAATTGATAAAAACTTAGCTAAAGAGGCAAAAACCTCAGCTGGCGTGTTTTGGGGCAGCCCCCCCCCCCCCCCCCCGCCCCGCTTTGAGCTTGCCGGCCTGGCTCCTCGGCCCAGGAGCCACCTACTAGGTGACTGGCTCCAGGGGGCCTCCACCACCCCAGGGGGGACTTTGACCCCCAGGGTCCCTCAGAGAATGTGGAAGGCTTTTTGTGTTTCACAGTCTGTTAGTCGATCTTACTCTGTGTTCAGAGCAAACCTGTGGCCTGAGTATTGATTTTCATATTTTTTGCCGAGGGAACAACTGGACGCTCCGTGGGGTGAAGTGGGCAGGACCCTCCTCAAAGGGCCAAGGGGTCCAGAGACCTTCCCAAAGCCCCCCACCCCCAACAGTTCACAAAGGCCGGGGGATCTTTAGGTTGGGAGCCAGTGGGAGCAAGCAGGCCTTTGAAAGGCGGCCTTTGTTTGCTTTTCTTTATCATCAAAAGTGCAAGGGCAGCTCCGTTTACCTAAAGGCAGGCGCCTTTAAGCTCATCCTTTCTGCAAACACCTAAAGGGTATGTTGAACGTTTGAGCCCTGTCTCAGAGGGCAAAGCGTTTGCAGAGCATAAGCCCGAGCAAGCTGGTAGATGGGGGCGAGACACGGAGGCCTGCCGTGACCTGTGGAATTCTGAAATGACCTTCAGTGCCTGGCCTTTACCCCCAGCACCCCTGGTGGTGCAGTTACCCCAACGGGGGGGTGAATGAAACTTTTCGGTGGGCTGTGGCTACAAGATGTGCGTGCGTTCTGGCTCTAGAAAGGGCACGCAGCAGGGACTGGCGTGGACGGTGCCTCCTCGCCCTCAGAAACTTTGCCACTGCCCCTCCATTGGGATTGCCAGGACCGAGAGGCTCATGACTCTGCTCTCCCAGTCCCAGAGCTGTTCCTCCTCAACTGTAGGGAGGCTTTGGCAGAGACTCTGTGCTCTGTGTTCCTCTGGAGAGGGTGGCCTTGCTAGATCTGCAACCCCGGGGAGGGTGTGTGTGTGGGGGGGGTAAGTATGGGGTGGGAGGAGGCCACCCCAGTGACTGAGCATCTCCCCGAGCCCTGCACTGAGGGCTTCCCGTGAACGGCTTCATTCAACCTTCTTAACAAGGTGCTCACAGAGAGGCAGATACCATTATTATCCCCATTTTACAGATGAGGAAACTGAGACACAGAGACACCTAAGATGCCCTCAGAGCCAAGCAGCTAGTAAGGGGCGGTATCCAAGTTGGAACCCGGGTCTGAAGTCAGAGCCAGCATTCTCGCCCACCTGGCCTCATGGCCTCCTTGCCAAATGTCCATGCCTGTTGTGTCCTACCAGGTCTAGGAGGACAACAGGGAAGAGGGGGAGGAGGAGGGCCATGTGTCCTGGGAATAATTTTTATCTGAAAGATCTCGTTTCCCTCTGAGCTTGCAAACTGCATCTCAGATCCCAGACTTGAAGATGGGAGGTCATACCAAAGAAGACAGTTGGCCCTTGGTGGTGGTGGGGATGGAGGGTACTGGGCCAGGTGGCTGTGTTCTGGTGGCCGGCCTGGTCCACAGGGAGCCCACAGGGCCCAGCAAAGAGGCTACAAGTGGGGAGGCCTGTTTCTCCTTTTTTTCTGGCCGATCGTGGGGACCGGCAAAGCCCAGCCCCAAAACTGGGGGGGGGGGGTTCAGCATCCGTGCTCTCAGGCATTTTGCAAAGAACGGTGTTCAAGGCCGTCCTACCCACATGAGAAGGGCACCTTCATGTCTGTGGCAGGCCGACAGAGTGCACAGAGCACAGAATTTTTGCTCATTGACCTAGCAGTTTTACTGAATTTACTTCTTAAAAAATTAAATTAGATTTTATTATTGTTATTTTTAAAGAAGATAGACGTTTATTGAACACTCCACAAGGGAGTGACAGGGAGGACAGCAAGGGAGAGACTATCTGCCTTTGCCTTCTTTTTTTAATTACAAAATAAATTTATGCTTCCTATAAAATAAAGGCAAACAACAACAAAACAAGAAGATCTCTTTGTGCTCTCTTCGTGTCCTATAGGTGGGGACACACGGTGAATACACACTCATTTTTTCCCTCCCCATTTAATCTTACCACCAAAAAGAGGCATTTTGTCCCCATTCTACAGATCATGAAAATGAGGCCCGGGAGGCTGAACAACTAAGTCAAGGCCACACGGGGAACAAGTAGACTTGCACCTGAGGTCTGATCTCAGGGCCCAAACCCTCAACCACCAGGTGAGACTAGTCCACCAGAGGCTGCGAAAGGAGGCCAGCAGTGGGACTTTGCGACCGCAGGGCTGTCATCCCCCAGCCTCTCCTTTGCAGTACAACTTCTGAGCTGTTCTCTCCCATGGGAGTCATGTGCACGTGCTTCCTTCTGGCTTTTTGGTGAAAGCCAAGGGGCTGGGCATTCCTCTTTTCACTGGTGCCCTTTCCAGGGGCATAGACTGTGACACGGACAGCCTAGGGTCCACAAGGGAGGACTGTGTGCCCCTGGGACCCCTCTTTGTGCAGAGGGCCCCTAATTGCCCCATTTCCTGGACGCCCTTGACTCTCTACCAGTGAGCCGGTGGCTTCTGGGTGAGGCTGAGACACAGATATCACCAGGCTTGGCCCAGAGAGGCCGACTGTGCTCTCTGAAAGGATCGAGACCTTGAATGTTTAAATTGAAAGCGTGCCCAGAATTGGCCCCCTTCCCTTTGCCGTTAAGAAGACAGGTCTTGCTTTAGTCATCACTGAAATCTAGTACAAGTGTCTTCTCTTGGAGCCTCTTGGGTGGGGTGGCAGTTTTTCAACTGTCAGCGATCTTTTAGTTTAAAAAAAAAAAAAAAAAGCAAACTTTCCAGTCCTGTTCTACCTGGAATACATTTTCTTCTGGGGGCCCCTCCCCCAGGCCTCAGCCCTTCTGTCAACACAGCAAAGCCAGCCCCCTCCCTCGCCGCAGGCAGTTGAATGAAGCAGTTCTTTGCTCCACCGAAGGAAATATTTCCATGGAGTGGGGCCAAGAAAACCCCTTGCTCGAATCCGGGGGCTGGCCCACGCCCAAAGCCAGGGGGGCTGGGTGGGGGCGGGGCGGGTCGACGTGGCCACCTTTTCCTCGTGTCAGGATGTGACTTCTAAAATCTGACCCATGGCGGTGTTCTGCTCCGCCAAGATCCCATTCTTGGCCTGCCTCATCCCCTGGTAGATGGATTTCTTTAGGCCCCTCCTGCAGGAACAAAACCAGGGAAGTTCACTTTGTTTTGCTGTGACCAGCTCAGAATTTGCTCCCCTCTGGTGCGGGTTCGAGAGAGCCCTTCCAGAAGTTGGGTGTGGCTGTGGGGCTGTCCCAGCCCTTCCATGCCCACCCCACTCTTGAAAGCCTCTATCCAGGGACCGTGCCTGAACTACTCAGGAGGGAAGTCCTGAGTCTCTTCATCTGCATTTATTTCAGAAAAAAATTTCGTACTTGAGGACCCTAAGGGGGAGGCTCAAATGGTCAGTCATCTTGCACTGCTGCATTTTTTTTTTAAATGCACATTATAAAAGCAATACGTGTAGTAAAGACACGCATAAAAGTAGAAGAAAAATCACCCAGAATTTATTCACCCAGAACAACTAATGGTTTTGGGGGGTATTCGGGGGTAATTTCGGCCATCACCTTCCGGTTCTTTCTCACTGGCTCTAGTCATGGAAAGTATTGGTAAAGAACCGTGTCTACCCTCTCTCCCGCATACCACAAACCCCCAGAGCCAAACATGCGCGCTGCCTTGAAGCCCAGCTTCAAGTCTACCGGGAAGTAAGCTTTATCCTTGGCCTTTAGCAAAAGGCGCTGACTTTTATTTGTCTTTTAATATCTACAATTTGACAAACTCCTCTATGCAAAGGTTGAGGCTGCACCCAGAAACTCAGGTTTCAGGGAAGCGGGGTGTTCCTGATATTGGTGTCCTGGGTGGGAGAGGTCCAGAAGTGCAGAGGCAGCCACAGTGTACAGCCCCCGACTCCCCAACTCCAGAATCACGACATCCACCAGAGAACCCCCCCTCCCCAAGCATCCAAATCACAGGGAGTGTGGGTATGAACTGTGTTTGGATAATAAATAAATAAATAAAAAGTGAGCCCCTCATACAAGTCCTTAAATGGGAAAGAGGTTAGACTTCATTTTGAAGGCAAACTCAAGCTCCTGAGAGGGGTGCCTGGCTGGCTCAGTCGGTAGAGCACGCGACTCTCAATCTCAGGGTTGTGAGTTCAAGTCCCACGTTGGGTGTAGGACCTACTTTAAACTTCCTGAGGGGTTGGTAGTATCAGAGCAGTGGGTCTGTGTGCAGTCCAGAGGAGCCACTGTCAATTCCAGGACCCCAGAATATGGGACTCTTGATCATTTCCCCCAAATCCTTGACTGCTTGAGGTCCAATCTCTCACCTCATAGGAGGCAGAGAGGCTGTTCCTGACAATGCCCAGGCATCTCTACCCCAAAATAACTTCAAGGGAAGGCCCTCTGAATGCCCTGCTGCTTCTCTGATTTTGGTTGAGGTCTACGGGGGAATGGTAGGGGGTTCAGAGATGTGTGATTTTGGGACATTGGCATTGCCGGAGGCTGGCTTTGGAACTGGGGATTAGGAAGGCACAGCTTTGCTGTAGCCACTTGTGGGAAGTGTGGAAGGAGCCTCAAGAGATTTCTGGGGAATACTATCATTTTAGGGGTACCCGGAAGACTGGGAAAATCTGCTTAGAGGAGCAGCCACATGGTATTTTGTAAAAGCTTGCATTGTGGTTTTTGAGAAGAGAGTGCATTTACCCGTGGCTGGGAGATTGATATAGGAGGACCTTGTCTTCATTTCCTAGCCAAATCTTAGGACATTTGTACACTTGCCCACAAGTATGTACATGTGGATAGGAGACTGCTCACACAGCTTTTGAGGGTTCCCAAGTATGAATTAAAAAAAGAAGAAAAATGTGTGCTTTGAATTAGATCTATGTGAAAAAAAAAAAAAGGCAACAGGCTAAGCCATGCGTCTGGGACACTGGCTCTCCTCCAGGGCCCTTCAAGAGAGCTGGGTTTCAGCATGTACAGAAAGAAAACGAGTCATTTCTCAAACCTGGATTTCCTTGTCTGTTTGGCCCTATTGATATCAATCTGAGCCCTCAAATGTCCTTTTTTGAGCAAGGAAAGCATGCACGACATTGCTCAGATTGAGAAACAGTTTGGATCCAAATATTACCATAGATTTGGCTCTTTCAAGTTATTTCTTCCATTGCTTTGGACCAATAAACATTTAAAAAGTTAGGTTCTGAGCTCCAGAAAAGCCAACAAAAACATTTAAACATATGGATATCTTTTTTTATTGTGGTTAAAACCACGCTCAGTAGAGATTAGTTTACAGCAGTGTTTTCTTTCTCTCTTTTCTTTTTCTTTCTTTCTTTCTTTCTTTCTTTCTTTCTTTCTTTCTTTCTTTCTTTCTTTCTTTCTTTCTTTCAGGAAGCCAGAAGGATAAACATGTTGCCATGGTGTTCTGTTTAAAATAAAATACAATGGAAAGAAAAGCAGAATGATGAAGTAACCACATGGACTGCAGGATACACCTGATACTAATTACTGTCATGCAGAATGTTCTGGAAGACATTTGACTCGCCTGATGTATACATTCAAATCAAGCAAAGCAGGACTGGAAGGCTCCTTGGGGACCATCTTGTCCAACTCTTTCCTTTTTCCAGATGAGGAAATAGGGGCCCAGGGAGAGGCCTGGACCTCAGCCTCCCAGTTAGGAGGGAGCAGAGAGGGGATTCAACCCCCCCCCCCCCCCCCGGGCGCTTTTGTCGGAAACACATAATTTCCAGGGTCCTTTACCTTGGCCTGTCAGTAAGACCCTGAAAAAGAGGAGTGGGCTTTATCGTTAAACTCTTGAGCACAGGGCTTTGGAGCCAGAGAGCCCAGAAAAAAAGCAGAGAGGCTGATTGCGCTAGGAGGCCCAACTTTCCTCCTGGGCGCCAGGCCCTGAGAAGAGATGCGCATGGATGTCTGGAGTTTCTCCTTCCTGGGCCTCCCGGGGGCACCCAACCAAGGCCTGGGGCTCCTCCCAGAGCATCAACTCATGTCCTTTTGGGGCTGCAGGGCTGACGCCATGAGGCACTGTCTCTAGGACAGCCTCCAGGGGCCCGGAATGCATGGCTACTGACGCTCTCTGGTGGCCGCCTGGGCGCCCACGCAGGCCTCCCACGCGTGGAGGGCGAGCGGGAGCCCCCGTGACAATGCGCACCCCTCGCCTCTGCCCCCCGAGAGGCTAGCAACCGGGCCTGCTGGCGTCTGATTGGCTGCGCGGGCCTGACGACAGGGGCTCCTGGACGCTGATTGGTCCCGGCCTGCTCCGGCTGTTTCCTAGCTATTAATACTGAGGCTAATAAACGTTCTCCTGTTGACAAGGATGCTCGGAACCATGATTTTTTGAAGCTTTCTTGACGTCTGTGGCTGGTGCAGGCCTTTCTGTCTCGCAACTCTTGATGGGGGACTCTAGTCTCTGGGGCTTCTTGCATGCTCCCTAGGCTGTAAACTGGGTGTTCTCTTTTCCCCCCTCATATTATCTGACACTTTGGGGTGGCTCCCCGCCATGCCCCCCCAAAGCCCACTCTATCTTCGTCTCCCCAGCAGCACAACTGCTCACCTATAAACGAGCCCCCTGCCCAAGGCTCGGTGTCTCTCGTGACCTGGTGGTCCACTTTCACCTCCCTACTACAGCCCGTGGGCTTGCAAACAGCTCTGTCCCTTCTTTTCAGCCCCGGAGTCTCCTGTCTGTGTGAAAAACACCTCGCAGGATCGCCGGGCATGGGGGGGCTGGTGGCTCGCTCTGAAGCTGCTTTGAAACTCCCCCCCCAAGTAGTGCAGGTCCCCACAGGGCCCCTCTGCTTTTCCCCTTTGGGACCCATCACTCATTCTCACCCCTCTTCTGTCACTAGGCGCTTCATCCTTGCCCTCCCGGCTGCCACCCACCTGTCACCCTAAGATAGATCCTTAGTCCCTTTCAACAGCATTTTGACCTTTTCGAGAGGACATTTGATTGACGGCCCTGCCCGCTTTGCCACTCAGTGCCCGGCAGAGCTGCCGAAGGCGCCACCTGTTACGGATTAAATCTCATGTGCCAAGTCCTGGAGCACGAGGCCGTGCAGCTATGCTCTGCCGCAACATGTGTCGCTGCCTGTTTCCCCGGGGCAGTACGGGGGGGGGGGGCTTTTCAAAGTGTGTGGGGGAGATCACCTCAGTTTGGGGGGATACCCCATGCATCTCCACGTGGGACACAGTCCTCCTCGAAAAGTACTTTCCCTAGAGGGACACAGCTCGTGTCTAAATTATTATTACGACCCCGGTTGGGGGGAGGTACCCCCTTGTTAACGTGTAGGAAACGGACCCCCTGGCAGAGGAAGGGACGTTGCAAGATTCTCGTGCACGGCTTGTAAGCGGCAAAGCCCCGGACTCAAAACCCGGTTTTTTTCTGACTCGGAGATGCTACGCTGTGCCGAGTCTTCTATGTCAAAGATAACCAATCAGAAATGGACGGGTGGGCTAAAAGGGGGTGACAGCCGCCGACTTACATTTGGGTACCGGTTATCTTGCTCAGGGCGTTTTATTTTCCGGGACAATATGCAGAAAGCATCATTTTCTTTCCCTAAGCCGCATCCTTTGGTGGAGGTTCCGAAATAGTCAGGTGTGTGATCTGCTGCCACCAGCGCCCCAGCTTTACCCTCGGCCCGCCTGAGGAAAACCATCCCCTGTCCCGTTCTCCCAGCAAATTGTGCAGACAGATCGCCCTGCTCGGCGAGCGGGGCTCGTGTAGAGAAAAAGCACCAGCGAACACAGGGTGTTGGTCATGGCGGCGAGGGGCACTGCGGCAGATTTTTTTCCTCCCTTCTTTGCTGCAATCTGGGTGCGGCTAGAGCAATTTGTCATAGAATCTGGGGGGCTCATTTTTCCGGCCAATCACTTTTGGAGAAATGAGCGCATTGCAGCAGAATGCGCTGACGTCAGAGACCACCCCTTCTGCGCCTGCATATAAACCCCACCCAGCCAGCCCCTAGCGCAGACGGCGGAGAGCTGAGATGGAGCGCGCCTTGGCCCGCTGGCCTCGGCTGCAGCTCCTCGGGAGAACCGGGGCGCCCACGCGAGAATCTCCCCACCTGGTGAGTGGTTGGCCATCCTTGCCTGAAAGGATGTGCAAATCGAAGACGACAGCCCTTCGAGGTTGGGCTCTGTCCTCTGGACATGCCGATGACAGACGCCGGGGACCTTCTCTCGAAGGCGGCCACCTCGCCTGGTCCCCGAGTGTCGGCAATGAAATACTGTCAGGCAGGAAAATCTCGAGGCACATTTTCCTGGGGTTGGGGGAAATCAGGGCCCCTTTCTTGTCCAGGCCCTCATCTTGAGGGTAGCCTGGGCGGTAGGGGCTTAAATGGAGACCGGGGGGAGGAATCCGATCAGATCCCTGTCAGAACCGTGTACCGCAGTGACCGGGGTCCAAAACCCCGATTTTCTGTGCTCGAAGCCACCTTTAGAATCGTGGTTGGTGGGAGATATGGCGGCGGGTACATTCTGCATGCCCCACGAGTTGGGGGGGGGGGAACATCTAAAAAGAAGAGTCTCCCAGGTAGATTCCCCCCTAATTTTTGGCTAGGTGGCCCGTAGGCGTGAGGGGTACAGGTTCCCGTCCGCAAGGGATTGCGAATCCAAATACAAGGGTTTAGTGCAGAGCCGACTCCAGTCAAAATTTAGAGTAGAATTGTTAACTGCTATCATCTGGTTCCCCCGATCAGTCACTTTAATAGTGGAGAGATATGGCGCCCAAGTGTAGCCCATCAGAAGCCCCCTAGGATCAGTTCCGTAGAGAAGGGCGGCTGGGGGAGGGTCAAGTCATTGGGGGCACTAGCAGAATAGAAGCAGGGGGGTGATTTGGGGTGGAGAGAAGGCCATGTCCTTGGGGCTGGGGAAGACTAATCTAGAGGGAAGAGAGAAATGCAGAAAAGGGGGCGTGTTGGGGGTTGTCCAGGCGCTGGGAGTTGGGAATTGGGGGTCGGGGGTCTTTTTAGCATTGCGTGATGGTCGCTAGAAGATTCTGACATGTTGCGGGCTTTTGACTTTTGATAAAGTCGTCTTTTGCCGTTTCCTTTGTCCCTGTCAAGCCCCCCCCACGCCGCCCCCTCCCCACTCTGGGCCGGCGGGCTGGGGGGGGGGGGCGCGAGCGGATTGCTACGTGGCAGGTTTCTGGAAGGTTCTCTTGCTGGCCGCCAGAGGGCGCTGGTGGCACTGCGGAATTTTGGGGGGCGGGGTGGCGAGGGGAGGTGGCCTTTGTTCTTCTGCTGGAGGGGGTCGAGCGCGGGATTTACTGGAGAATTCTGGATTCATTTACCTGAGGGGGAAATGTTTTAAGATCTGGGGGTTCACTGGGGAGCAGCTGGAGCATTCGCGCTGGGCAGAGATGCCGTGATTCGCACTAGCTGTGTGACTTGGGGTGTCGTGCAAGAGCATGGACGCATATTAGTTTATCTTAGTCGGTTTTGGTTTTGGGGGTCTTAAGAAGGTGTGGCTCATTTGAGCAGGATGAAGGGGTCGTAAAATTGTTAATTAGGTGTCATCGTGCGAGATCTTGAAATTCTTGCTGTGACCAAGAAGGGAGGTGAGATTGCGTGGTGGTGGTGGTGGGGGTCGATGGTGCTCTGGGTGGTTTTAGGTGGTTTTGGCCGCCTTTATATTATCTTTTAGCAGTACTATTTTGTATCATGTGTCCAGAGACCACGCAAATGAGTGAAAACAGTGTATCGAGAACTGGGCCTTTATAATTTTAATTGATTTATGTTTAATTGGATTTACCGAAGGTCAGAGTCAAGATTTCTGTGTTTTTACTTATTAAAAGTGGAATCGTGTTCTGGAAAGATCCTATAGCGAGTGCCTTCTTGATAGCCTCATGTGTCCCTGATGCAGGGTGACCCCCATAGTTGGGGGGTGCTGAAGGGCCCCTGGACTTGTGTTGGGGGGGCGCTGCTCGATGTCCACAGGTGGATTCTGGCATGCGATGGCGGGCGTGGTGTTTCGGGGACATAGCGGCCCTGCACGATGTGCTGGTGCGGGCTGTGGCTGCTCCCCACCCCAGCCTGAGACCTGTTGGGTGCCCCCCGCCCCCCGCCCATTCTATGCCAGCTGTGCCCCTGACAGCTGCTGGCCAGGCGCTGCGGGGGCGCGAGAGGCTCTGCTGCGGGGGCGCGGGAGGCTCTGCTGCGCTCGCGCCGCAGGTGGCTGTGCTCCTGAGTCCTGAGTGCTGGCCGCGCGCCCCCTAGCGGTTTGTGCCTGCAAATGGTTCTTGGCCCGCTAGACCTGGCTTCAGGTTGCGCATGCGCATACAGCTAACACTTGTGCCCTGTCAATCAAGTCTTCCTTACCCCCTCCCACTTCTCTCCCTCCTCCCCTTTTCAGTTCTTTCCTTCCTACTCCTCCCATTTCTCCTCTTCCCCTCCCCTCTATTTTTCCTCATCCCTCTTTTCTCCTCCCCTTCCTCTCTCCCCTTCCCTCCTCCTTCCTCCCTCCTCCCCTCCCTCCTCCTTCCATTCCCCTCCTTCTTCCCTCTTAACTCCTCCCTCTTCCTGCCCCCTCTTTCCCACCTCCCTCCCTCTCCCTCTGACTGCCCCCTCCCTCTCTCTGCTGTTCCTTTGCTGACCGTTAGAGGTCATCAAGATGGTTTCTAATCCGGCCCCCTTCCCATGCCATAGGGTCTCTTCAGGGATGACATCATCCGTTCACCTCCTTGTCTTCAAGGACCACCCCTCGATGCCACGCTGCTGCCAAGGTGCTTGCTGCTCACCTCCACCTGATGGTACCTCAGCCCCTCTTTGTAGCAGTGTATAACCCAACGTGACAGGCTGAATCCCCACCCCGGCCACCCTCCTTGTACCACCCCCAGACCCATTAGCAATTAAAAGACCATTTTAAATTTTAACTAATTAGTTTTAGTTGTAATTAATTCATTTAAATTTAATTACTGCCTAGACTTGGGCTTTTAAGTGGGTCCTCTAACCTTTGATCAATTGCAGAGGACACTAGGAGCTCCGACCCCTGGATGACACCAGCATACAAAGCAGCCACTGGCGGAGACCCCCGGGACGAGGATGACAGAAGATGAAGAGGACCAGAACTGACCAGCCAGCTCCCCCTCTTGGCTGAATGTTGAAACCAATGCCCTAGTGAGGGGGCATTGGTCATTAACGCCTGACCTTTGCTATGCTTATGCCTTGATGCTATGAATACTTTCCTATAAGTCTCTGCTTGTGTTCATGTGCCAGCGACCTGGAGTGTTTCCCTCCCCAGGGAGTTGTCAGTCTTTCTCTGACGACAACCCTGTTGTTGCCTGTATGATGTCCTGAATGAAAGGATCCCTTTGGGAACTTCTCAGGAGGGGGACCTGGGCCAAGGGCTCGACCAGCATCTCACTGGCAATTCCAAGGCCCAACATGGGCTTCTGGAATGAGCATGAGCCCTGACGCCATGCTACGGAACTGCCAAGGGCATCCCCACCTCTTCTCAGATCTCCCTGTTCTTTCTGGGGAATGGGGCCAAGAAGAGCAGCCTCCCAGGGTTGTTGTGAGTATTGAATGAGATAAAACCGCCTCAGGCAGGGCTGGGCATAGAGGAGGCGGTCAGCAAATGTCTGTTGAAACATTTGGTAGGTCAGTCCCTTCCCACCCCTGTCACTCTCGTCTCATGCTTCTTGTTTATTCTCCCACAGCGCTCCAGGCAGCCCCCTGTCCGCGGGGCTCTCCTTGAAGCAGGTAGGGGTCCACCAAGATGGGTGTTGGGTTGACCTGAGTAGAACATGAATCTTGCATGTGGTCATTTCCAGAGCACTTTCTATGTTCTACAAGTGTCTTATTTCCATGTCGTACATACATATGAATGAAGCAGCCTCACTTACAGATGAGAATGGGTTCGACATTGATTTGAGGGATTTTTAAAACGGTCGGGGGGGCAGGGGGAATAGGACTTAGGAGAAGCAAGTGCCCCCTCCCATGGCATAGGACACGTTCACATTCACAGCGGGACACTGAGGCTGGAGGAGTGTAAGTGTTTTGTCACATTGTTGGCAAGAGAAGGGGTCAGAGTTGGACCCTGGGTGCCCTTGTGGCTGCCGCTTACACGCCCCCCCGACCCAGAGTTCTACTAAGACCCTTTTGATTTCCAATCAGGCATTTGACAGTGGGATAGCTTGTTTGAAATCCCAGCTGTCCAGCGTGGTCTCAGGGGGTCTGGGTGGCCCCAGCGCCGCTGCCCTGTGCTGGTTCCACCTCTCAATGAAGGTGTGACCTTAAACAAGTCACTTAACTTCTCCAAGCCCCAGTCCCTTTCATGGGCTAAATGGGGATTTAAAAAAGAGAAAAGAAAAAAAAAAAAGCACCCGCTTTTATCAACCCCACAGGGCGCTTTTGAAGACCAAATGATGTAACCACTATGAAAGTGCTTTGTAAATCGCTGTGGAAATTGCTAGATACTTAACTCCCGGGGTTAGTGCCTCGTGGTGCACATGCCCAACCCCATTCTCCCGCAGTAATAATGGCACCCAGTAGGTGCTGTGTGTTTGTGCTGAATAAATAAATTCCAGAGTAAATAAAAGCAGAATTAATCCAACAAACATTTTCTGGAACGCCGACAATATGCCCAGCACACCAGGCCTGGCATGTGATCCAAAGATGATGAGAACGGTCTCCTGGAAGCTAATTGGGGTCCTCGTCCGACCCGCACTTTCTTTCGTCCCCTTTTAAGCCAACCAGTTTTGTCCGGACAAGACAAAACAACTCCGGCGCTTTAGAGAAGCCCAGCTCGGTGGAGACAATAGCTCCCGGGCATCTGAAAGGGGCTGATTGGATTATGTGGCAGATAGAAGGTGGAAGGGTGACTTGGAAGGTGACAAACGAAGTGGGCGGAGAGCTGCTTTGAGTTAATCCAGGCTATTAGGAGGGAACCCTTTGTCTTCCAGGGGCTGGCAGGAGCTTTTACCACTGGTTTTTACATCCTTAATGTAAGGACGCCTAATTTATGGTCAGTGAAAATCCAGGCCCCGGTGAGGTTTGAGTGGGCTGTAGAATTGGGCGTCCTGCTACCAGTGAGTAATTATAGCGAACATTTATGTCTCCCTTTGCAGTCTGCAAAGGCCTTTTGCAACCATGGATTCATTTGAACCTCACAACTCCCTGTCCCGACCCCGGGGCTGGCCTGCCACCTCCAAGGGGAACAGAGGCCATCAAGGTGTTCTTCCAATTGGGGTCCCACGGCACATTTGCACCCCCATCACCTCTTGGGCTGTGAAGGAAGAGGTGTCTGCTGTGCTGGTCCCTCCTGTCTCAGACCTACCTGTCCCTCCCACCCCTAGTTCTTCCCTCTCAATTCCTAACTTTGCTCTCTCCACAGCCTGGAGCCTCCCAGGCCCCCCTGTCCCCCTTTCCAGCCACTACAGCCTGTCTCTTTCCTTTTCACAGCCAAGCTTCTCGAAAGGCCTGTCTACACTTGCTGTCTTCCTTCCTCACCTCCAATTTCCTCTTCAACCCACTGCTTCCTGACTTGTTCTGCTCCGTCGAACGACCCTAACTCAGGTAATGACTTTTTTGTCACTTAACTCTGGATCCGTTTCCAGCTCACGGACACACGGACACATGGACACATTTTCATTCTTGGCCCTCACATGGCTTTTGGCTTTGGTTCTCTCCTGTTGACATAGACTCCCCAGACGCTTCACAGAATCACCTGCTCCTGGCTTCCCTCATTCTTAGTTTCTCCTAAGAACTGGAGTATCCGCAGCTCTCCTGTCTACGAGACTGCCTCTCCTACTGTCTTACCATCTTGGCCAGGTTCGAGGCCTGCCCAGACCACCTGGTGTTGAGGCCTTGGGGTTAGTCAGTTTTTCCAAGCCACGTTTTTCTCAGTTCTGGAATAGGGTTGCTAGTCTTTACCTGGCAGGTCAGGTGGGATGGGTTGCAGGTAAGAACCAAATACTAGTTGAAGGACTTGAAATAATGTCAATAAAATGTTCATGAGAAAATTGGAGTCCCCATCAGCTTTTCTGACAGGTTAAGTTCCCACAAGGAGAACCAAAGGGGGAAGAAAGATGTGGGGGGCGGGGGGAGGAGTAGCAGAGAAAGAAAAAGAAAAAAAAAAAAAAAACAGTAAGAAAAGACACTAGAGGCACCAAAAAATGGAGAAGGGAGCCTTGGAAAATATTGAAATCTACCAAAAACCCATCCAGAGAAAGGTTTCCTCTCGGGTCGGGTCCGGCTAAAAGAAGGTAAACAGGAAAAAGGTTTTAAATTGATTATCCCAGTGACAAATCCCAGGAAGCTTTCAAATCAAATTGCCCCATTTTGGGTTTTTAACTCCTTCTATCAAGTTTAACCTCTTTACCTCCTGCATCCTGGTTAAACCCTCCCCAGCCCCCCTCGCTGGTGATTAAGTCCCGAAGGTACACGCAGCCTTTCAGCGAATGAATGGCCCACAGAAAGCGCCCTCCCCCTCCCCCCAGCTGTGGTTTTCAGTTTTATTCCACTTTCCGCCCTTTCCCCTTAATGAACACAGGGCTAATCTTGGGCCTTGTCAAGGAAGAGGCTGCAGACGTTAATGAGGTAGCTGCTGGATTCCAATATTCGTCTCATAAGGAGCCCTTCTTTGTCTGTGAAGGAAAAACACACTGATTATCATAATGAGGTGAACTGGCGTCCGCAGGCAGGGGCAACCGGTGCTTAGGCCACACTTCTAACTCTGGGGCTGGAGCCCGGGTTTCATTGGCTCCTCATGTGAGTCTTTGCCTCTGTCCCAGTGAGGTTCCATTGAGCGGGGTTGAAAGTTGAAGGCCGCTTTGGGAAGCTGGCCACAGATACGGCCGCTTTGCAGAAAGTTCCTTTGTTCGACCCTACTACACACAGATGTCGCAGTGGTCCAGGCGCTTCATGCCTCCTGGATTCAGTCTCCGAAAATCCCGGGAATGGACGTGTGCATTTCCTACAGAGCACGCACCTGACCTGTTTCAGGACTCAACTGATCTTTAAACACATCATAATCTACCTGTAGAACCCCTGGAATTATCCTAAGGCCAACACCCATGGAATGCCCCATCCTGATCAAGAGATAGATGGATATTGGTGCCCCAGAGCCCCCGCCCCGTGAAACAGCAAGATTTGCGGTTCCCATTTGGCTCCCACATTCTCCTGAGTGCGAGCTTCGGAGGGCCAGCGATTTGTCAGGGTCACTCGGTGAGCCAAGTGCACAGAGGGGACATTACAGCTCAGATCTGGTGTCAGAACCAATAGTCAGTGCTTTTACTGGCTTCCTATCTCCCTCCCCCATATATCCTGTGCCCCAAAGGAATACCACGCCCCAAGCTTCTGTCCTGATATTTGAACTCCCCAGAGCCCATCGATCCCTTTAGAGCAGGTATCTCCCCAAGTCTGCAACCTGCCCTTCTGGGTCCCAAGTTTTGGACTTTTCTACCCCAAGGCTGATCAGGATTAGACCACTCCCAATTAATCATCAGATTCTAGCCAGACCTTTAGCCAAATGAAAACTAAGGGAGAAAGGAGGTGATAGGGGCCAGGGGAGGAGGCCCACAAGTTCTCTGTTGGCTAACGTTTCTCTGGCATCATGGCTCAGAATTCGCTTGCTCTTTTCAAATCTGCAAACCCAAATCGTCTGGCACTTTAACCGTGTCAAGGGATGGCCAGGTGACCCGGGGTTGCCTGGGTGAGGATGAGCACCTCTGAAAATAGGGATCCCCACCCTACCCCACCCTGGGTCGTTATTGGAGAGTAACATAATAGAGCAGTTCCTGGTGTTTCTAAATGAGAAGGCTTAAATAGGAAAAAGTTAACCATGGACCTCTTCTCAAATAGTAATTAAAATACAAGCCCCCAAGTCATTAATATGCCAGCATCTGAGAACCTGGGAAGGGTGTGGAAGGCATTAGTTGGCCAGGATCTTGGGGGTTTTTGTACTCATTCCTGGTACCCCGAGTGCCTAGCATTGACAAAAATCCTCTCCCCCAACTCTGCTTCTGCTTGGGTTTCTGGAAACTAGGCGGTCCTCTTTTAAGCTTTTCTGAAGCCACCAGCAGAGGGGTCTGAGCTAATCGCTCCCTTGAGCATAGGGGTGGCCCGTTGTCACTTGGCCCCTTGTTTCTGCCACATCTCTGCTACGCCTGGGAAGGACGTCGCTCTCTGTTGCCTGTGCACACAGGACTTTTGCACCCCACTTTTCCAGCCCAGGGGTCCAGTCTGGCTTCCTGTGTGAGCCCTCTGGCTCCCAGAACCCACTGGTCTCAACACCCCTCAAATCAATCCTGGAGGCTCTGGAGTTCTAGGAAGAGGTGGCTTCACCAGGTGGAAAAGTAGAGAATGCGTGAGGCCAGGAGACGCCCCCGCCCCACAGTTCTGAGTTTCTGCTTTTCTGCTTTTACTGGCCACCTCTGTTCTCCGCTCCCTTCTTCCTCCCCTCCTTTCATCACCACTTCCTGATTTGGTCCTCTGGGGGTGCCCTAGGCCAGCCCATGCCACCTCTGGGTGCCCCAGCCTCAGCTTGGCACAAAGTGGGGTTCAGTAAGAGTATGTGGGATGTCTGTTTGGACAGGTGAGTCAATGAAGGAACCGCCATTACTTGTGATGCTAGAGGGGAGTCTTTGGGACCCTAGGAGTTTAAGGCGATCGGGTGGTGGGTGGGTTTGGTTTCACTGAGGGGGAGTGGGCCTCGCCCCACCCCCAGCCCCGTTTGAGCTGGGCTTTGCTGGTCCTGCCCCTTCACTCACTCAGGCGGCCATGCCGTCATCCAACAGTTGATCCTTACTGAGCGAGCCCACGGCCCGGCCTCGGCTCGGCCCCAGCATCCCATAGCGTGTCCCTTGATGGCCTCTGCCTCCCCGGGAGGGCTGGCCGGGGGGTTGCTTCTGTTGAGGGCGGCCTTGTGCTGTCTCAAGAGCTGGAGCGGTGGCCTCCGGCTCTGTGGAGAAGGCCAGCAGAGGGCTGAGAGGGGTAGGCCTGGTCTGCCTTCTTTGGGCCAGTTGGCCCCCGTGACCTTTAATTTAATCCCTGGAGGACACTCGAACCTGCCCATCTCCAGGGCTCTGCCCCCCGCCGCCCTCTCTGCCTCCCAGCCCCCATCCCGTAGCTGAGTGCTGATGGCTGCCCTGGCCCCCCGCCCTACAGCTCAGGACTGAGGCGGGCACAGGAACTGCGGTGGTGTGCGTGCCCCTCGGGCTCCGGCCACATGGGTCTCCCTCTTGAGTTGGGGTCTGTGACCTGGACCTCTATCTCCATGATGCCTTCCTCCCCCTGGGGCTAAATGTAGCCCCTCTGCCACCCGGGCGTTGGCTGGGAACCTCCAGGGAGCTCTGCAGGCCCCCTTGGCCTGGTTGCCTACCTGCTTCGCTCTGTCTGGTGGCCAGCCTGACCCACCTGGACCTCTGCTTGCCACAGTCTGTCTGTCGCCTGGCCTGACCCACATGCCCCTTCTCTGTGCCTGAATCACAGGCTCCTGACCCTCTGGACCTCAGCTGTCCAGCCCTGTGCCTAGCTGGTTGGTTTTCCTTGCTGAGCCCACACCTGTGGTTACCTGGCCCTGCCTGCTTCCTTGTCCACTTCCTGCCTGCTTGCCTCTTGGCCTATTGGGCCCAAATGCCCCCCCCCCCAGCCTAAGGAGCCCCTTCCCCTGTGTGGCTAGAGAACCAGTCCCCAGTGCCCATGGGCCAGGCCCCCGCTGGCATGCCACCTCCCCCAACCATCCTTGGATGCCCCCTCCCTCGGGGGGGTTGGAGGGACCATGACTGCAGCCAGACTTCTGTCCTGCCCCCACCCCCGCCACCTCTCGTCCCACTGGGTGTTAGCCACAGCCTGTCCCTGTGAATCCTGGGCTCTGCTGTGCCCCTGGCCTCATGGCTGGTGTGGGCGCTGCCACCTAGGCCCGTTGCTTCTCCGCCTCTTCATATCATTGCTCATCTTCACGAACCACCTCCTTCCACGAAAACCACGCTGCAGGTGAGACTGGGTTTGATGCCTTTTCGTGTGTGTGTGTGTGTGTGTGTGTGTGTAGCTCTTCTGGAGTGCTAGCCTTGTCGTAATCCTAATTTCCTGCCTCTCCTGCAGGTCAGCCCTGTCCTCGGCACACTGGCTGCGACCTGGCTGGGTCGGCCCAAGAACCAGACGGAAGAGGCTGAGGCAGCCCCCGGAGGACCGCCGCCCTGCCCCACTGAGCCCGCCCTGCTGTTGGTCGCCTGGTACCTCATGTCCAGCCCTGCGCTTCTCCACTTCCTCCTGGTTTGGGGTGAGTTTCTTGCTTTCTTGGGACACTAGGATTTTGTTAGTTTCAGCTCACACATCTCTATTCACGGATGTACACATTTAGCCTGGGGAGGGGGCCGCTACCAAGAGTGAATCTTCTTCACCAACCCTGTGGCCTGGGGGTCTGCACGCTGCCTGGAGCCAGGACTGTGGCCACATGGAGCCAGCGTGGGGGGCCCACCATGGGTAGTGGCATGCCGTGGGTCAGGCACGGTAAGTGAGGGGTGTCCACAACTCTGGCCCTGGGCCCCCGAGAACCAGTTCGGGCCAGGCACACAGTAGGTCCTCAGTGCAGCTTTGCTAAGCACGTGAATGAAATGAAGAATGGTGCATTTGTCCTCTCTGGTCTCCGAGGCTTGCCCAGAGGGCCAGCGTGGAGACAGGGAAATAAGAAAGCTTGTCTGTCTGTAGAAAACCTTTCTCCCTGAAAGCCAATGCTATGGTCAGCCCTCGTGAGAGTGCTGGGTTCTCACACACCAGGCTTTGATAATGTCCTTTAATCACAGAATGGTTTTTGAGTGAGTTCTTCTCTTGGCCCCTTTTCCTCACCCCTGAGATTGCAATGAGATGGGAATGTTTGTGTCTGTTTAAATAAAATCAGTAATGGTAGAGAAGAAGAAAGCGGGGGATTATAGGCGCACGGTTCACGCCAGAACGAGTCATTTGTTTATCTGTGCTTTACTTATTCGAGACGCATGGATGGAGCCATGGGGGCTCAGGGCTGGGGCTCTCCTGGGGTGCCTAAGACCAGCTTTGCCTTAAGGACCAGAGGGTCTAGCGGGGTTCCCTGGGAGATCCTGTGCAGTGACGTGGCCCATGTGGCAGCTAAGCAAGATGGACAGGAAGAAAGGAAGCTCAGCTGAGGGCACGTTCCTTTTTCAGGTCCCAGGAGCCAAGTCTCACGGAGGGGCCGGGGGCGTTGTCAGAGCCAGCGCAGGGGGCTGGGCTAGCGAGCCTGGCTCTGTGTCTGCTGTGCCTTGTGCCGGATGCTCCCGGGGCAGCCACGGGGTGATGGATGAGGCCAGTGAGACTCCTGGGCTGGTCCAGAGGAGATGGGGAAGGGCCCGGTGAGGCTACCTCAAGCCCACAGACAGTGATGAAGCCTCGGGTGGGTCCCAGCCGTGTCCTTGGGCCAGATGCCAGCATTGTCCTTGGTGCCCACACGCAGGGTCTGGTGAGAGGCAGGCGATGAACACAGTAGGGGCCCCCTCCTCCAGGTGCCGCAGACACCCCCACCCCCCGCCACACTCACTGCGAGGTCTTGGGTTTCTAATTCAGCTTCCGTGATGCCCTTTTATCTGACAGAGGTTTCAGAGACGGGTCTGCCCTTCCCTTCTCCACTGAAGGGAAATGGGGTGTGGATATTAATTTTAAACAAAACCCGTCAGTGTAGGCGGCAAGGGTGGAGGCATCCGAACCTGGGGACTGTTGTCTTTGCTTGTTTTCATTCCCTGGAGAGCCAGGCAGGCTGCCTCGAGGTGGGGAGTGTGTGCCCAGGGCTGAATCCAAGGACGGGCACCAGGAAGGCTCTGCCCTGTGATATTTACCTCATAGCTGGCATTTGCTGAGCCATTGCAAGCACGTGGCAGAGAGGCCTGGGCGGGAAGCTTTACACAGGGCAGGGTGCGGGTCTGGGGGGGTGGGGGGGGTCTCATCCGGAGCTTACCAGACAGATCCACGTAGCTAGTCTGAGCCAAGCGCCCGTGGTTTCTGGATTCTTCCGGAGGGACATCTCAGCACTCCCTCAAGGTGGGCTGAGCTGAGGGGCAGAGTCAAGGTGAAGGCAGGTGTCCAGCCCGCCCCAGACTTTGCCAGCCCCCTGCCCCTCGTCCTCCACAGCAGTGTGGGGTGGCGTCTCTTTGCGCCCAGTTGTATTTCAGGTACACTTGGGAACGTTCCGTCTCAGGCAGATACATGTTTTTGTGTGTCATGAAGCAGAAAGTAAAGACTAGATCAAGTATTCTTCTCAATGAAAGGGTTAGAACATCATAAATCAGCCTTGCAACCGAACATCCCAGGCATTATTAAGTGTTAAAAGAAATGATCATTTTCAGGAAAATTCTTTTTTGGAGGGCTTGGCCCACCCCTGAGCAGTAAGGGGTAGATAGGAGCCCCTGACAGGCCCAACGGAGGGCAGAGGGCCCTGTTACTGTGGCAGGAGGAGTTTCTTTGGCCATTTGTCACATGCGAGGCTGGTCGCCAGGGCCTTCCTCTAACTGGGCACTTCTAGGAGGGCACAGATGCACGGAGGAGATGGTGGTCTTGTCTGGAAGCTGGCGCTCCCCTCCCACGGGCCTCCCCCTGGGTGGGTGGGACACGGAGCCCAGAGCAAAGCTCAGCCTCTGTGTTCATGGAAGGACACAGAGTGACCCTCAGCCCCATGTTTTCCCACCTGCAGGTTGCTTGGGGTGCTCATTGTAGCTTTTGGGGCCCCTGACCTCATGCCTCCTGACTTGTGATTCAAACCCCAAATGCATTTCCAAGCACATTTCTCCAAATAATGTCAAAACCTGGCAAGACTTAAGGGCAACAGGATGCATGTGTTTCTTATTCGTTTACATGAAGTAACTTCAATGTGTTTTTTATGACCATTCTGACTTCCAGAAAGAGAAAAAAATCGACCCATCTTTAATGAGCTTGCTAATGAATTTTTCCTTGAAAAGAAGAAGGCGGCTTTACACAGAGGGGGTGTGGAGGGAGACAAATTAAGGTTCCAAAGGGTTAAAGGGCAGTGGGCGATGGAGAGACCAGCATTGTCAGCTGAATTGAGAAAGGCCTGCCGCTCTGGGGGCGATTTCTTTTTAGAAGACCCGTGTTGAACACAGTGTGAATCCGTCCCAGGAGTGGCCCCCCTTCCCTCCGCTGCTTTGAGCCCTGTCCTCTCTCCTAAAGGGGGAACAAGGAAGCATCGCCTGGTCTCCCATCTCTGGTGTGAGCAGATGGAAAATTCTGGAAAAGAGTCATATCTTTCCAAATGAGGCCATCTCGAGTGGGGGGCTCCCATTTTGAAAGCGAGACATGAGTGTGGGCAGAGAAGGAGGGACAGCTCTCTCTCTGGTGCCTGGTTCCAAGGGGGCAGCCCCGAGTCCTGAGTGGCCTCGAGAAGCTGGGCCTTTAGGGAAGTCTGAGGGATGGGCTGTTGGAGAGGCAGCTCTCGTCCTCGGTGCGGAAAGAGTCTGTGTTTCAGAGCCAGGAAAGAATTCAGAGAGCCATTGGGACTCTGTTGGGAGGAGTTCTGCTCCCAGAGTTGTCCCCCCCGGCCCCGGCACCCTGCACCCCTGCAGGACAGAGCAGCCCCAGCGCGAGGGGTCCCAAGTTCAGTTTGGTGCAGCTGAAGCGGGTGTTGGGGGAGGGGGACTCCTTATCTGTGCCAGGTCGAGAGACCCATCTTTGAGGAGCCCATACATCCTGGAATTTCTAGTGCTTTCTGGATTTTAGAGGCTCGGTCCCATATCCTGGTCTTCACAGTGGAAAACTGATTGCTCTAGCCATGCTTTTGGGGACTGACTGATGAGAAAGTCTCCAGAAATATCTGTGTTTGTCTTCTCAGCTGCCCCCTCCCCTGAGTCCTGGGCTCACGAGGGACCAGGGGCCAGAGCAGGTGCTGAGGAGCTGAGGCTGGGGTCGGCCCCCACTTGGGATGCGTGTGGGAGGGGAATTAATCAGGGGAGAGGAGGCTGGTGGAGGGTGTAGTCGTGGGTCTCTTAATTGCTCTCCAGTTTCTTTGGGCTTAAAAACAATCCAGATGGAGAGTTCTTAAGTCTCCCACCCTGGGGGTCGGGGGAGAGGAAGGCTGCCCACCACCTTTCGCCTGGCTCCTCGGAGCCGTGAATAGGGTCTTTGGCAGGGGCTTAAGGAGGAGACTCTTAGCCTGGGAGCTCCCAGGGCTGTTTGAGACGGAACAAAGGCGCAGGCAGAAAGGAATGTGGGGGCGCCCCCCATGGAGACCAGCCACCTGGGGATAATCGGGAGGGCTGAGTGCACATGAGTTTTCCCAGGTCCTGTGAATACATTCTTTCAATAGAAGGTGTCTTTTCTTCAGATGAAAAGGAGAAAAGCTCAATCACCTTCCCTGGACCCGAGTGTGTGTGTGTTCCCTCGGGCCGCGGTGGCCCCTTCCTTGTGTGTGTGTCGGGGGCTGCACCGCGCAGACAAGAGGCTGCACAATGACACGGTTAACCAGTCACCCCGTCAGCGCGACCTCGGACATGCTTACGCTCCTTGGTGCTAGGGCTTCTCTGCAAGTGTCTCAGGAGGAAGAATTCTCGTGCCTCTGCCTGTAAACAAGAATTGGACTAAACCGGGCCTGATGCCCGAGAGAACGCCAGACAGGCAGATGAGGCCAGGGAGACAGGACTCCAGGGTGGAAAGGAGGGGGCTGGGAGGAGGGTCCGAGGGGCTGAAGGCTGACCACATGTCTGTGCCAGCCGTGTGGGCCCACAGGGGGGTGGCTCCTTCTGCCTTCCCCCACCCCCCGTTCTCCGGGCCCGCCTGACACTGGAGGCAGAGTTGCTTCCACCAGCTTAAGAAATTGGGGGCCGGTGTTGGCAGTTAGGGAGGATGACGGGGTCAGCACGGCTCACAGGCCAAGGGGCGGCCCCAGGCAAGGGGACCCTGCCAGGTGGAGGGCAAAGCGTTTGCGCCAGCCCGGCCCCAAACTGTCCCGAGGGCTCTGGCCCCTTTGGGGCAACTGGGGAAGCAGTCCCTGCCGTGAGAGGAAGGAGTCCCCGTCTCAGTCTTGGCCGGTGCCTCTCACTGCTGGCTTGTGGGCCTCAGTTTCCCCATCTGTAAAAGGAGGCAGTAGCCTGTCATCTCTGTGTATTCTCTAAGGCAGAAGGAGCATAGGATGTCAGTTTGGGAAAGGCAAGGGCCCTATTTCACCAGAAGGGGTGGTGGGTGGAAGGCCTCAGGTGTCAAGACTGGGCCCCCACTCACCTCCTGGCTGGTGGGCACACTCCCACTACCTGGGGCTTGTCATTCAGAGGAGAAAATTCTGAATGGGTGCTCTGGACATGGTCTTTTGGAGACTTGGTCCCAGCCCACGCTCAGCCCCAAGTCTGGGAGTGACCTTGGATCCTGTCTCTAGCCTTCTTGACCTCACTTTTCCCATCTGTAACATGGGGCAGTGCAGGATCCCGGGCATCTGAGAGCCCTTGGAACTCTGGGTTTCTTCCAGATGCCTCAGTGGCCCTTTGGTTTGTTTGTTTGCTGGGTCTTTAGAGTCAGAGGGTCAGAGATGACTGGTCCCCTGACATCCCTTCCCCTCTGCTTTAGAGAGGGAACAGAGAGGGCCGGCGCCCCATCCCGGATAGCAGGCCCTGGCCGTGAAGCCCACTGCTGGTGGCTGGCTCCCTCTTGACCAGCACGAGCAATGGGGTTGCAGTCATTAGTGAGTCCCCAAGGCCAGCTTTTTGTGAACAAGATCCCGATAGCGCTCATGCCCCAAGCTAGCTCCCAGGGGCTGCCTGCGCACTCTGAGGCGGGGATGGCATTTTATGGAGCATTTTTCCAAATGGGTGGGCCGCCGGCCAGGCCTGGAAAACCTTTCTGGGCTGTGGAGTGGTCAGTGTGTAATGAGACTGGCCCCGTGGCGGCAGTCCCAGGAGGGTGTGGCTGGCCGTGCCATCCCCTGGGGTTCACCCCGTGCGCTGTGGTCACGAGCCTCTGGGCAACACCTCTGTTGGTGCCCTCGCCTGCTCGCTGAGAACTTCCTGAAAAAGCCATCAGGGTGGAAACTTCTGGAAAAGTGCTCAGTAACCAGGCCTGTACCGGCTGTCCGTCCCAGACCCAACTTAGAAGACGCCTCCAGCTATCCCTTTGTGTTTTAGCATGGGATGGGTAAATGAGCTCACGGAGCCCTCGCTCGGTCCCGCACCCGGTTATCGCCACAGTGGGCTGCAGCCTTTGCTTTGTGACCTTGGTTGCTATAATACCTGGGAGCTGAAATGAGGAGTCGAAAAATTGCCAGCCTCAATTAGACCAGCGACTGCCTTTGCCGAGGCTGCCTCCGCCACTCCAGCCATTAACCGTAAACATACACCAGAGAGGCCCTAATTCTCTCTAATTGCCCACTCCTGAAGCAGAGAGTGAGGTTCCAGGAAGAGGCATATGTAAACATTCTCCGTGGCCTGGCCAACTGAAATTAGAGGGCTGACGGGGGCCGGCGAGAGAGGGGACGTGATTTCAAAAGATGTCCCAATTACCTCTCCCATTTTCATAAATGGGTCCATAATGTCCAGGCCCCTGTCTTCACAAAGGTACAGGAAATTAGCTTTGCAAAGAGCCTGCGTCTGTAAGGGAAGTTGTAGGAGGGTGGTCTTTACTCAACAGGTAGGAAGCATGAGATCTGAGGCGAGGCTGATTATTTGTATACACTATGGGCTCTCTTTCTGGAAATCACCATTTTATTGAAAATAATCCTTTGGTGTCTTTCCCTGCACTAAACATCCATAAGTTCTTTGTACCAAAGGCATGCCAGACCCGTTCGGTCCTGCTGGCCTCCGGGAAAGAGTCACTTTTAAAATCTTGCGATGAACAGCTAGGCTTTTCTAAGCCTGGGAAGCCATGGAGGCTGCTTCTGGGCGTCTACCAGTGGGTCATGAGCTCAGCGCAGGAATTTAGGAGGTCTGAGATCAAATGCTGGTGGCGGCTGTTTCTCTGGACCCCGTAAGGAAGCCCTGAGTTTTCCTCTGGTTCCAGACAGTGACTCATCTCTGCAGCTTTCCTGACGCATCTGTTACCGCTCCAGCCCGGCGCTGCGTTATCACAGATCACGGCGGACCCAGGGCTGTGCTGCACGCAGCTCTGAAACCAAGGCACGACTTTGCCAGTGCCGTGTTTTCGCAGAGCAGCCTGGGTCTGCATGAAGGTTAATCCAGGGCCGCCAGGAGCTCTGGGGGCTCATGGAGCCCTGGGGGCAGAAGCAGGGAAAACAAAACACAGATGCCCCAAGCTACCTGATTTCCCTGGTCCCAGTAAACACACCAAAGTCCTCCCCCTGCCACCCTTACGCCCGTGGGAAGTGGCAGTGCTGGGGTCTTGCTGTGTGTTCAGGGTCTAGAGTCCCATTGTCACCTTAGGACTGTGGTCATGGTAAGAGGGCCACCTCAGGTGCTCACCCCGGGGAGGGCTGGAAACTATCTTGGGGGGCATCTGCTCCAAATGGGGGGCCCGGAGTCTGCCCTTGGTCATCCACCAGCTTACGACTGTTTGGTTAACATGTATTTATTTTTATTTTTAAAGACTTCGGGTGTTTTTTGGTTATAAAATCAACCAATTAGAGGAAAACAGGGTTTTGGAAGCTCAAGGCCAGGGAAGGAATTTTTAGGAGGATTTGGAAGCAAGAGGTATACCCCACTGTGTCCCGGCCAAGTCTTGGGAGGCATAGACGTGGAGGGGATCGCACAGGGCTTAAGTCAGGGCAGGGGGAGTTGCAGAGGGCCTCTTCCTACCTTGGGGCTCCCTGCCTGCGCCCTCTCTCGCCTGACCTCTGGCTCTGCTCTCACCCACCTCAGAGCGCTGTTCAGACCTCAGCTGTGGCCGACTACCTTTTGGCCACGCTACTTAACCTTCACGAGACTACTGAATGTGTGTTCAAAATCAATTCACTTAGAACAATCGGTTTTGTTTTGTTTTGTTTTGCTTTAACAAATAGACGTTTTTTCCCCCCTAAGGAGCCTTAGGTTTATGGAAAAAATGAATGGCAAGCACAGAGAATTCCTACACCTGCCCCTGTCCCTGATTGCTCCTGTTATTAACAGCTTGCGTGTGCGGCCCATTTTGTTACAACTGATCAGCCAGTGGTTGATACGTTGTTATGAAAAAAAGTCCGGTGCTTAGGTCATTCGTTGGGTTCCCTCTTTTGTATAATCTGTGTTTTTTTTTTTTTTAAAGGATTTTATTTATTTATTTGACAGAGAGAGACAGCCAGTGAGAGAGGGAACACAAGCAGGGGGAGTGGGAGAGGAAAGAAGCAGGCTCCCAGCTGAGCAGGGAGCCCGATGCAGGGCTCGATCCCAGGACCCTGAGATCACGCCCTGAGCCGAAGACAGACGCTTAACGACTGAGCCACCCAGGCACCCCAGTCTGTGTGTTTTGACAGATATAGTAACTACCGTTGCTTAACTCACATTTTTTTTTTTTAAGATTTTATTTATTTATTCGACAGAGATAGAGACAGCTAGCGAGAGAGAGAACACAAGCAGGGGGAGTGGGAGAGGAAGAAGCAGGCTCATAGCGGAGGAGCCTGATGTGGGGCTCGATCCCAGAACGCCGGGATCACGCCCTGAGCCGAAGGCAGACGCTTAACCGCTGTGCCACCCAGGCGCCCCTCACATTTTTTTTTTTTTTTTAACTTTAAGGCAAATGCTTGAAACGCAAGGTTTGATGTACCTGGACACAGCTCTTCGGTGCTGATTAAAATGTGTACATAGGGGCGCCTGGGTAGCGCAGTCGTTAAGTGTCTGCCTTTGGCTCAGGGCGTGATCCCGGGGTTCTGGGATCGAGTCCCACATCAGGCTCCTTTGCTAGGAGCCTGCTTTTTCCTCTCCCACTCCCCCTGCTTGTGTTCCCTCTCTCACTGGCTATCTCTCTCTGTCAAATAAATAAATAAAATCTTAAAAAAAAAAAAATGTGTACATACTTATTAAAGTGAAGGTATCTCTCCAGGCACCACGATCTTCTATCCTCTGACATGTGCACCATGGTTTAGGACACACATCACAGACAGCACAGCCCGTGGCCCACAGCCTACCACTCTAGTCTTAACCCACGCTCACACCACGCCCCGAGCACATGCTGTGCCTCGGCACTGCCCTTCCTCCATAGTGGGATACCCTTCCAGGGAGTCTTCTCCCCACCCTTTTGGTGTCCAGCTCAGCTGTCATTCATGTCGTGGCTCTAAATTTTTGAGCTCCACAAAATGGCACGTATCTCCATGCGTAGCACTAAGCCAAGGGCTCTTGGGTCAGGAGCCACATCCCTGCCTCTGGGCCTGCCCCCATCGACTCCATGGGTAGTTAAAGCCGGGGCGGGGAGCTTGGCGGGTGAGTGAGCTTGCAAGCCAGGGTACTGAAAAGAGAAATGCTTGATTTCACCAATTCCACACCTGCTAGAAAGTTGGGGAGTCCCTGCTTTGGTTGGGTGAGGTTCCATCCCAGTGATCCCGTGCTCTCTCATTCCAGTTGAAGACGCCATCCGGAATCCTCCATGGAAGGAGACAGCGCGACACATGACCCAGCACCCTCCAGCATTCAAATCGTAAGTTGCTGGAGTGTGGGGGACACGTCTGTGGGCTCGTCACTGAGGGTGGGGGCTGCCACCCAGAGCACATTGCCAGGCGAGCCCTGTGGGAGGGCCTGGTGAGCACTGGCCAGGGGGCCGCTCACGGGGAGGCGGGTGCCCAGTGAGCCAAACTGATTGCGGACCTGGGGGGCTTGTGTTCTAAGGCGGGACCCCCAGCCTCCTTGTGTTGTCTCTGTGGCAAAAGAATTCTATAGGCGGCTTCGAGTGCCGGACCCCCAAAGAATCCCTTCTCTCTCGCTCCTCTCAGTGAATGGCCCTTTCATTATTGAGTGTCCCTTTGGCTCTTGTGCCCCAGGGCAGACTAGGATGGAAGTGCCCTTGTGAGCTGGGGGGCCCTTCAAAGGGCCAAGGAAAAAACGCGGGCCGAGGGACCAGCCTCTCAAACGGGCTTCGAGCTCCAATGACCTTCGCTCACCCCCTTGAAATGTCTGGAAAACAGAATGGGCAGATTTTCTGTCTTCAAAGTTTCCGGCTAAACCTCTTCAAGTTCTTTATTGTTTTGGACTGAGACACTCAGCAATGGTAATGGGTAGTTTCTTTTGTATTGGCCTTGAAAGGCCAAAATATTTTCATATTGCTACAGACAAAGCCGTCTATTTAGAAATGAACGCCATGTCTGTCGTTTCCCACTGGGGAGACTGTGTACAACGTGTGTGTGTGTCTCTGTGTACTCTAGGGTCTTGAAACAGGTTTCTCATGGGGATGGCCATTCACCGGGGTCCAGGGGGAAGCGCCTGCCCTGCCAAAGGGGCCTGGGGAACCCGGCCCTAATTGCACATCTATCCTGGTTGGTCTAGGACGTGCACCCCGGGAGGGTCTGGCTGCACTAATATGGACTCTGCCTGCATCTGCCATGTGTATGTGTTAGGGACTGTGGCTTGTGCCTCCGTGGTCAGCTTGGTGGGAGGAAGCAGGAGACTCTAAGATACTGTGGGTGTTCTGTTTCTCTTGTTGCGAGGTCATTTCACTGGTATCTGTTACATGATCCAAATAATGGCCCATAGATGGATGAATGAAGGCACAAAGGAGTGGATCAACTAATAAACAGGTAGAGAAGTGAGCAAGCCAGGATGCGGATGCAGGGAATGAGATCCCATCTGATGCCTAGCAGAGTGATCTCTGAATCAATAAAATATTGAATCATCAGCTAAAGAGAGCCACACACAAGCTGACACCCAGTCCTCGTGGGCCAGGAATAGGTGTAATGCAAATAAATGGCCCCTGAAGTTTACCAATAAAAGAATAAAATGTAAATAGGAGAGAGAATGACCAAAGGGTGGAAATGCAGAAGCCAGTGGCCACAGGACCGTGCCGTGTGCTCACACACTCGCTAGGGGGCTAGATCTCCTGTGGAGTGTTCTGATCACAGATGACGGCAGTGATAATGGTCCTTCCGGGCGGGAGGAAACTTCTGGAGGTGATGGATAGGTTTAGGACAAGGATCGTGGTGTTGGGTTCGTGGTGCACGCTTCCCTCCAGACTCATCAGGTCCCGTACGTTAATTATGTATGGCTTTTTGTGTGTCACCACACAATCAGAATTAAAATGCATAAAGAGAAGGTCACTGAAAGGACTCCCAAAGCACTGGTGAGCACGACAGGTGCGGGAGAGGGAGAGGGGGCAGGTGATTGGGGGGAACGAGAACACGGCAAAAGGTACTTAGTAAATGAAAGGAAGAGCGAGCATTTTCTTCGATTAGGGCTTGCACGAATATATAAGGAGGTACAAGGAGTGCTGTGCCAGGTGACCGTGAACCAGCCATTACGATGAATCCGCACGTGGGCACCTGGCATAGATAAACAGGCAGCCAAGAGTTCTAAGAACAGATTAAAAAAAAAAAAAAAAGAGAGAGAGAGACAGAACCCAGGACACCAAAGAAGAGAGTTAAATTTTACCAAAAGTTGTCTAACTCCTGGCACACATAAACAAATAAATATCAAAATGAGAGAAAGCCAAAGAGAGAGTGAGTGGTGGAAACTCCCGGACACGGATGGGAGCATGACGTGAGGGGCTTGTGTCCCCCAGTCCTGGGAGCTGAATCTGTCCCATGAAAGGGTAAAAGAGAGAATAAAGTAAAATACCCAAATACAAATCAAGAGGCACAGAAGGAAGAGGAACAGGAATGGGTGAGTAAATGCAGACAAGTAGACGGGGGTAGGATTCGTGCTAGAGCGTTGCCACGCAGCAAAGGTTATGGTGAGTCCAGTTCGACAAGCCAGGGCACTATCAATAAAATAAGTGTCTAAATCAACAAGTAAATCAGGATCTAGAGAAACAGGGCAGAGTGAAGGGGAGCCAGGCCCCTGGGCAACAGGGTTGTCATTAATGTCATCTGGGCCCCAAAGCCCCCGGAGAAGGCAGGCAGGCAAGTGGAGGGGAGAAGCAAAGCTGACTCAGGAGGGAAGGACAGCTCTCAGGGTGTTGGCAACCAAACAGAGAGATGGGGGCTAGGTAGGAGATCCGAGGGAGAGGGTGGGCTCAGACCGCGGAGCATCAAGGGTCAGAGTCTGGACACTCATTTCCGTTAATAGTGGAGTAAGTAGCTGATAAAGAAAAAGAAAACATGAAGGGAAAATGGAAGGAAGGAAGGGAGGAAGAAGTGCACGCACCGCAGAGCCTCAGGGGTCAGGGGTGGCCGTTTGCAGGTGGCAGTAGGATTCGTCGGTCTGTGGTGACTGAGGGCCAAAGATCGAAAGAACGCGAGAGAGAAGAGAGAAAGGAGAGAGACAGAAGCAGGAGAACGGGCTTGGGGTGGGGCGGACGGTTGCAGTTAGGTGTGCCTGCCTCCAGGAGCATAAAAACAGTTACTTAACTAGGGACAAGGACTGGCCGGATCCATGAGCGCCCTAGGAAGGAGTGAGGGAGCAAAAGGTTTGTGTTAAGCAATGAGGAGGGTGCCTAATTTCCAACAGAATGAAAAGGCAGTGAGAAAGACAAAGGATGGGAGGAAGGAAAAAGCAATCAAGATGGGGAAAAAAATAAAAATTAAAAAAAGTCTATAAAAATAATAAATAAATAGGTCAGACAGTTAAGCCTAGGACAGGACATTCATTCAGATCTGGGGCCCCAGAGTTTATAAATGATAAAAACAAGACCATAAATAAAAAGACTGATGCGTGTAGATACACGAGAGGGAGAGGCCCACACTGGGGTAAGAACATGAGCAGGTGCCGTGAGCCCAGAGTTATGACTGGCTCAAAACTGGGCTCTGGAGATGGCGAACTAAATCCTAAACCAAATCACCAGCTCGAGGAATTAACGAACAAAAGGGAGCCTCACGTGCATGGGCGCTGAGACGGCTCTGGGAGCCACGCGTTGTGGTTAATCCAATTCTGTGCACCTGAGGTCCATAAATGAAAGAATAAATATTGAAATAGAAGGGTGACAGAAAGAATGACTGGACACAGGAACGACTGAATCAGAAATGGAGATGCTTGGGACAGCCAGGAGAGCTGTCCTTGGGATCGTCACTCATCTGACTCCGGGCCCCTGAAGGCTCCCCTCCCCCGCCCCTGAGCAAAAAGATGCAGGGACCCAGCTGCAGAGGGCAAGAGAGAGGAGGAGAGTGGAGGGAGACTAACAGGTGAACGAGGAAGGGGGGAAGGACACCATAGAAGGTCACCGCGGGTATGTCCGAAGCTGCAGGCTCTGTTAGGATTAGCCATGAGATCGACTGGTCCCTGTTTGTAGAGCGAGGGAAGTGGAGGGAGTGGAAAAAGAAGCAAAAGACGAGAAAGGGAAGATAATAAACATGAAAACAACCACAGTGCCAAATGGAGAGTTGGGAGAGCTTGTCCGAACAGGGATTATAATTAGTTTACCTACACTCTCCTTAAATAGATCCATGCACTGCCCCTTTCAGAGAATGAATGAAAAATAAAGGGAATACCCAGCCCAGTGACAAGGCGGCGTCATCTAGCACTGTCATAAAACAGACGCAACGGAGGCCCATAAATGAAAGAATAAATACCTAAGTGTAAACGCCGGCTCAGCGCCAGGAAGAGAGATTGCAGATGTGCATGGGGACCTGGTGCTCGGTGTGCGGGGGGGAGCGGGGGGCTTACCTGGCAGGTTCTCTCACAGGGGACCAGGAAGGGAAAGGAGGGCCCTGGGCGGGGGAGGGCAGGGGAAGTGGACTTACCCTCGTGTGGGGAAGAGCAACATCAGGAAGGCGAGATTTGGGAAGAAATACAAGAAAGGAATAGGGAACAAAAATGCTAGGTGAGCACAGAGGTAAGGGCTGTGAAGGGAGGTCTGCACACCCAAGGCTCTGATCGTGGAGGCCCACAGATGAGGGAGTTAGGTGTAAAGGGATGAATGGAGGAGGAACTAAAAGGGGGGGGGGAGGAAGGAAGGAAGGAATAAGGAAAAAGGACGGAAGGAGGGAGGAAGGGAGGGAGGGAGGAAGGAAGGGAGGGACAAAGAAGGAGGAAGGAAGGGAGGGAGGGAGGAAGGAACAGAGGAGGAAGGAAGGGAGGAAAGAATAAGGAAGAAGGAGACGAGGAAGAAGGAAGGAGGAAGGAAGGGAGGGAGGAAGGAAGGAAAGGAAGGAAGGGAGGCAGCAGTTTCTCGGGCCCTGAGCCCAGCCGCTGAGCGAGAGGGAAAGAAGAGGGATGGCTCTTGGTATGTTGTGTGCCTGGCACACGCACTTTGCCTGGCAGGGAGGAGCTGGCTCAGGAAGACCCAGGGCGGTATGCTGGCTGTGTGGGCCATTTCACCTCATTTTTCTGATCCTCAGTTTCCCCAGCCGTAAACTTGGAAGGGCATCAGCTTCCTGCTTGGATTGATCGTGGGGGCAAATGCCGTCCCGCTTGTTGGCAGTGCCCTGTCCATAGCCCTGGGTAGGCGGAAGGGCTCGGGCCCAGGCCTTGCAGAAGGCTGTGTGAACAGGGGGTGTGGGGCCAGGTGGGTGTCTTGGCCCCTCCCTGGGCTGGGTCACCTGTGAGGGAGGCTCTTCCCGCCAGGGGGCAGCAGAGGGCAAGGGAGCAGGAGGCTGTGGGGCTTGTGGGCTGTCAGGGTGTGGCACCACTCCAGGGAAAGGTTAGCACGGGGCCAGCAGGGCCTCACAAAGTTGACCCAGGAGCCCGGTGACCCAGGCGCCCAGAGGCAAGTCCCCAGAAACCTCGTTCATGCAACCTTCTGAAATGGGCGCAGGCACCCTCCAGCCTCGTCTCCTAGGCCGCTTGCCCATCTCATCGGGGGTTCTCAGGCAGGTGCCCCTCAGCCTGGGGCTGCAGACGTGGTCCCGGGATCCCGGCCCCCTTGACATGGCATCCCCAGAGCCCGTTTCAAGGCCTCACTGTCTTCTCGCCTGTTTTCCGATGTCCTCTGTATTTGGGCAGAGATGGCGTGGGGGTGTGTGTTGGAGTTGTCCCCTCTCCTCCTGACCTCCCCCCCCCCCAGGCCCACAGCAGGGCGGGAAGGTCGTTTGTACTGACATTTCCGACCCCAGGGACCCTGCGGATCTGTCCCGTCTCCTTTCTCTGTAGTGGACAGGATTTGTGCAGTGTGTGTCGTGTGCCTGTTTGTCTGCAAAAACCAGAACAAAGTCCCTCTCGACCTCTCAGTTTCTCTTGGGGACGTTAAACCAAAACTGGACTCTTGACAAGTGCCCTGAGCAGGAGGAGCCGTCTTGGCCGGAGCCTGGTGCGTGGCTGGGAGCCGGGGAGCCCAGAGGAGCCGGGCTGGGGCGGGGCTGGCGTGGGCGCTGACACCTGCGCTGACTCTGGACCCTGGGAGGGAGCAGGTGCCGGGGGGGCGGCTGCTGCCCCGGGGGCCAGCCATGCCGAAGGTGTGCACTCAGGCCAGTGAGGTGGGAGCCGCGGGATTCACAGCTGTGGAGTCGGAGACAGGACGTGAGGAGGCGGTGAGGGGGACTGGGGTGACTGCCACGCCTCTTGCGTGGCCCCAAATGGAGGATGGAATTCATGTGTGAGGAGCCACCGTCTGTGCCTCCAGGACCACGTGTCTGGGCCACGTGAGCAGGGCCACATGGGCCTGTATGCTGGGGCTGCAGGGCTCTGCTCACCTCCTCCTTAGGAATCTGGGGGCTCTGGGCTCTGCCTCAGCCGGGCTAAAGCCTGAGGGGTGCACCGGTTACCCCGAGATACCTGCTCACACAGGGACACCCCAAAGAGCTTCCCTAACCAGCTCACGTGTCACTGTGTGGACTAGGGTGGGTGCAGGAGGGGCCTGGAGCAGGGAGAACCCTATGCGGTTAAGTTAGCCAAGGCGCAGGAAGACTTTAAAATGTTGGTGTGCGGTGGGGAGGAGGAAGGGGCCACAGCCAAGCGCCCGGAGGGAGCAGAGGAAGAGGACCAGACCTCTAGGGGAGCCTCCACCCCGTGTCCGAGGGGCTGGTGGGAGGTCCCACTGGCTGGGGAGAAGCTCCAGGGAGACCCGCGGGTGCCCCAGTGGGTGTGTGGGTGGGATTCAGTGGATTGTCTGTGTTCTCAGGAATGCAGAGGGCATGAGGCTTGTCAGGACGCTCAGAGTCTTTGGCCCTTAAGAGTTTTAAGTCTGGAGTTCTAAGGGTCTCCGTTCTGGGGTGCTGAGATTCAGGACAGGGCTTCCCCCCTGCCCCCCGCCCCCCAGCTGCAGAAGCCTGATGGGATCCCTGTCCGGGCCCACCCACGAGCTCCGAGTTGGGATCTTAGTGCTCCCCTCTGATCAGGGCACATCTTAAGTGTGTTTTTCTTTCTTTCCACTTATTAAAACAAGAACAAATTTTCTCTCTTGGACTTTGACTTCTGCATGCACTCCGTGCACAAATCCTTCCCCTGGTGACACTAGGAGCTCTCCTTAGACTCCTCTGTGACTCCCAGCTCCCTCCTCTGGAAACTCAGCCTCAGGGCTGGCCTTCCAGAGGCTGGAGGCTGGAGGCTGGGCCTCAGGCAGACAGGCCAAGGCCCCCCTTGTGTTCCTGATGTAACTGGTGTGGATGGCACATGACCTAGAGCAGGAGGTCGCCCATCGCCCTGACACGTCACGCCACTGTCTTTCTCCCCTTCACATTCCTGTCTGTGGGCATACTTTTATTTATTTTTTTAATGGACTTTTTTTTTTCTTTAATAAGCATCCAGTTTTAAACCTTGCCTTCTTCACTACATATATCCTGCGTTTTCCATGCAATATTTTTGTCATCAGCGTTTTTCTTTTTTCCATGAAAAAAAAAAGAATCATCGCCTCACTGGCTGTGTTGTGTCCCATGGAGTGGTTATTTGCCGTCATTTGCAATGCTGACCTGCTATTGTTCTGTATAACTCATCTTTTTTTTTTTTTCCCCGAATGCTATGAATTCCACCACGGCGAATGGCTTTGCGCACATCCACTTTTTTCATTCTTATGAATTGCTTTCTTTCACCTGGAAATGACCATTGCTTCATGGCATGCCAGTTTCTCCTGCTAGACTGTGAGCCCCTTAAGGGCAAGGAGCTTGCCAAATGGATCTTTGTACCCCCAGTGCCCGCCATGTTGTGGATGCTGCGTGGGTGGTGTGCTGGGTGAGACGGTGGAAGGATGGGTGAATGCGTGGGTGCTGAGCGTATGATTAGCTTTCCTAGGGTTGAGCTTCTTGAGTGAAAGGCCAGGGAGTTTGTATGGATGTTGACTAATTTCCAAGGGCTTATAGCATTTTACAATGTCCAGTGATGTATTAGCATTTTGTTAAGATATTCCTAGTTTATCTCTGTTAAACAGTGTTTTTCTGTCATTTTAACTTGCATTGCTTTGATTACTAATGAAGGTTGAGCATTTTCACATATACTTGTTAACCAATTGTATTTTCTCTTCTGTGAACTGTTTGTCCAAGTCCATTGGGTCATGGCTTTCTGGTGAGACTGTTCAAGGATGGAATGGGTGTCCTTGGGATGTAGTGAGCCCTCCGTCACTGGAGGCATTCAAGGGACAGGCCAGGCAGAGCTTTGATGAGGGTAGTTTAAAGGAGATTCACATAGTAGGTGTGGGGTTGGTCTAGATGGTCTTGCAGGTCTATTCGACTAGGATTTGCTTCTCCCTGGAAATGGGGGGTGGGGGCCTCTTCCACTTGGCAGCCTGGCAACATTTAAGATCACATCCCCTGGCTGGGTTCATACATATGTGATTTATAAACTCTACACCGTACCCTCTGGAACTCTTGTGGGACAGGAGTATCTCTTTGACCCTCCGAGGCCCAGATAACCATGCCTAGCATCTCGTGCAGTTAGCTGGTAACTTCCCGCCAGCTCTGACACCCAGCCTTGTTTTCCTTTGAGGAAGCCAGCCCCCTGGACCATCATTTCCCACCTCTTAGGGAATCAGGAGAGACCATCTGTCCTTTGCATTCCCAGTGTCCTGCGATGTGTGAGCAAATGTCCCTGAGGCCTTAGATGGACGGCACATGTTAGATCAGGACTGGTGAAGAATCCTTCGTGTTTTCTTCAGTGGGGCAATTAAATTCCATGACCCGAGGAGCAGAATGGACCCCCTGGTCTTCTTGGGTTTCCCCTTGTGCCCTATCACAAACTGACCTCAGCTCAAAGGCCATCGAGACCATTTGGGGAGGGTGTGTCACCCACGGAGGGCTTGCCCTACTTCCGGAACACCCCCTGCCCTCAGCACAGAGCTGCTTCCTCCCGCCGAGCCCTCTACTATAGCACTGAACGCTGTTTGCCTGCGTCAGAATTAGTCACGCACATGTCTGTCCCAGCATCGAGGCTTGGGAGGCCAGCAATGACTTCCAGCATTAATTTAATCCATCCATCCATTCATCTGTGCGTTTGGCCTCCATTTCTTGACCTGGTGCTTTGGCCTCTCCCTTCCCTGAAAGCAAGCCTTTTCATTTTGCCGGGCTGTGTAGCGCCATGGGCTGTGGTCATGAAGCGAACGCTCTTATTAGAGCTTTCTCCTCCGGGGTCACTGCTCTGAGCACGTCCCAGCTAGACTCATCTGCCACTGTCACCCACACGGCTTCTGTCCCCATGGCGCTTTCCCAGGCATCACCCACGGCGGCGGATCCAGGGCCAGGGTCCGAGAGCCCCCCCGCCCCCCGCCGTGCGCAGAGGTGTCCTCCCCAGGCCGCCCTGCCTCGTGCATGGTCCCTGCCCTGAGCTTTGCCTTCAGCCTCTCTGCTTCCTCCACCAGACGGCAGTGGTTGTAATTCACCCCTTCATTCCTTCATCCCTTCATTCCTTCACAATCGACACACATTTTTCCGAATTAGCTAGTGCTATACTAGAGATGGCTCCCAACGACTCATCCTGATTATCTCCTTTTGGAAGAGAAGACGGGCCTGTCTGCAAGGGGCCATGTTTGTGTGCCAGCAAAAGGCGCCACCCTTGGTTCAGCCCCAACTTCCAGATCGGAGTTCCGTTGGAAGTTTGATGGCCTCCCCGACTTTTTTCCTTACAAAACTAGGTTGATTGGTAATCAGCAAACTGCGTCCCCGGGTGTTCAGAAATCATAACCTGTGTCCTCAAGAGGCCAGAGTGACGGCTAGGGGGTCTGAGATGAACGGCTGCTTCCGGCCGTGAGCTGGCTTTTAAGTCATTAGGACACCCTGATCTTGCCCGCTGGTGATCTTAGAGCTGTTCCTGTCCCTTTTGAAATTAGTTAATGCTGAGCTCTATTTAGAGAAAATTGGGGGAGATGATTGCTCCCCGAGGTGACAAGGATCATACCCTGTGTGCGGGTCTGTACCAACTCATCCGTTGGCAGACCTGGGCATCCAAGACATATGGTACTTTGCAAACCCTGGACGTGACCCCGAGCATTCATGCGGGTCCCAGGCCAGGCAGGACCCCCCTCCCCGCCTTTAGTTCACTGCTCCCTGTGTGGGACAAGGCAGAGGTCTTGGGGCCTCTGCTTAGAATTCTGCAGTTTATTCATTGCATTGGAGAGAAGGCGTAGTGGGCAAAGCCAGGACCCTGGAGCTGGACAAACGTGTGTGGTTGAAACTGACCGTGACAGCTTGAGTCTGTCTTCTGGGGGGACAATGGCACCCACCTCGCAGGGCTGTTGTGAGGATTGCTGTAACCAGGGCTTTGAACTGGGATTCTGACCAGGCGGTGCGCGTGCCCCCGGGGGGCTGCTGGGGGTGGGATGGCAGGCCGGGAGGGGCAGCCTGACTCAGCAGGTTAGTGGGAAATTGCTTTGCCAGACACGCAGGGGACACCGTGGGATAGGGTGCTAAATTGGTATGACATTGTAGGGTTAGATGGGAGTAATTTTGGCAGGGATCTTTATGCCGGGGGAATGGGGGCCTCTTTGGGCAACACCCTTGCCCCCCCTGGGGTACGCGTTCACGCTCACCTCTGTAAAAGGTTGGAAGAACCCTCTGGGTCCTGCCTACTGCTGGGTCTTGCCTGTGGGCGGCACTCACACACATTCCTCCCTCCGCAAGAGCTCTCTCCTGGCAGTGTCCTCCCCCCGACATACTAGGCACCGGCCATCAAAGACACCGCAACGTCCCCTCCCTCAGTTAACAACATTTGGGCTCAAATGCCAGCAGCCTGGGTGCCTAACACAGAACCAAGCCAGTGGTAGGGGCTGCCTTCCATTTTTGTTGAATGGCCAAATAACGAGTTGTAACCACATGCAAGCGGCAGATGTTAAAACCCTTACTAAGATTTTGTATCTCGCTCCTGATTAACCTGTTAACAATTGTTGTATTGTATCTCACGGACTTCTGTATGATGTGTGTTGTTTGAAAACCAGGATTCTTGTTTTGGGTGTTATGCGATGAAACTTTAGCTGTGTTCTGTGTTAGAAATTAGAAATTAGAACCCGGCCGACCCAGGGGCCACCTAACTGTTGTGCGGTGCTGGGCAAGTCACTTCTCCTCTCTGACCCTCGGTCTCCTTTTCTCTGATGGGTCACCAGAAAGCTTCCTCCACTGGGTGGTTGTGAGGCCAGGGGCCGGGTGAACTATAACAGAGCTGATCAAATGCCGGCTCTCATTGAGAATGGTTTTATGTTGGGGATTGCCTGGAAAGTTCCAAGCCTTTGCTGGTTCTAAGTGAGTTGAAAGTCAGCATTGACTTTGTGCTCAGATTGTATTTCAACAGTCAATAGAACGTGTGAGACAGAGGCTGAGCGGTCTGCAAGTATTTAGCGAGTTGGCCCAGGGTAAATACTGGTTTGATTCATGAGTGACGGCTTTTTTCCTTCCTGGGAGCCTCCCCCTCGTCCCACTTTCCATCCTGGCTGCTGCTTCTCATGGGGAGGATTGCCACTGGCTGGGGTGACTGCTTCGGGCTTGCTGTACCTGTCGATGCCGTGTCTGCTTGTGGGGCTTCCGCAGACGTCCGTGTGTGCCCCGGGTCGAGTCGGCCAGGCAGGACGAGGTTTAGAGGCAGCGTGAGGAGGGGCTTCTGGGTGACGTCTTTGGGTCATCTTCTTCTGCCCTTTAGGGGAAAGGCCTGTGCTCCTCATTTCCTCACACCCCTCTTCCGTCTTACTCTGGCTGTAAGGTGAAAAAATCAGTCTGCAGTCTCTCTGTGGGCCTGGGACCAAGCTGGGGCAGGGCTGTAACCACTACACCCCGCAAGCTTCCTGCTTGATTGGGGGGTGGGCCCGGTTTCTCCATGAGGGAGCTGAGATTCAGAGACGGGATCAGAGCCAGGGCTCAGCAGTCTTGCATGAGGAGCTGGTGCCCTTTGACCCTGCCAGCCAGGCTCTCCTAGTTACTGAGGCTGGTCTCTGCTGGCCCACATGTGCTTGGCCGTGCCCCTGGCAGGGGTCACAGTGCTCCAGAGCTCAGTCGGCTCCAAGGGGGACTTGGAAGCTTGGCTGCATTAGATAAGATATTAGGGGTCATTTTGGGTGGGTGGGTGGGGGGGTCTCTTCAGGAGACCCCTGAGTTTCTTTCCTGGCCCTGTCCAGTGTGTGGGGGGGAGTAGCACTCTGCTCTGTCACCCCGAAACACCATCCAGGTGGGTTGGAGTTCTGCACCCCCAGCCTCTCTCCTGCTCTGCCCGCCCTCTGCGGAAGCCTCACCGGCCTCCCCTTCTTTCTGCCTCCTGCTTTCACAGCCTTGGTAGGCAGGCTCTTTGTGGCCCTCGCTGCTGTCCACCTGGCCACTTCTTGCGGGAGGTCTGGCGTCCACCCCTGTGCACCTGCAGCCAGGAGCACTAGCACCGACTCCCCGATACTCCTCTCCCTCAGGCTTAGCTGAGGGGGCCCTCGCTCTATCACTGTTGGCTGTCTGCCCTGTGGACATCCCACATCCTTGAGAACATGCCTGAGCGGAGAGGGGCCTTGCCTTGGTGCTCCTGAGGGACCCCAAGGGAGAGACAGGTAGATAGGGGCCTCCTCCCAGGGGACTATGAGTTTATGTTCAGGTGTCCGCTCCCCGATGGGCCTTGGGCTCCTGGAAGCTTAGGGCTGTGTGTGACCCAGGATGAGGAAGTCTCCTTGGTGCCCAGTATTGACACGTCACCTGCCCCTTGAAATGGGCAGGGCTGGGTCCCCATTTCCTGAAGGCAGGTGAGGGACCGGAGGGTCGGAGGGGTGACGGCCAAGCTGTACTTGAACCCTCACTCTGAGAGCTATGCTTCTCTGACCTTACTGCACTAGTAGCGTCTAATAGGTGCTCATGACTGAGGAGGCGGGGTTTTTCAAGGACGTGAAGAACTGAATTGATGGTCAGCTGATGTGCAAGGTGAATCCACATGTGTTTCTTTAGGAGGAAAGTGTGTTTTCTTTGCAAAGACTCCCCAGGGCACATCCTGAGGGTCTCTGCCTGTGGCGGGGCTTCCCCCCGGGGCAGGTGCAGCTCAGAGGAGGGCCCCTCCTGACAGACATGTCTGTCTGCTGCACATTTTTGGAAGTATTTATGTCTAGAATAAACTTCATTTAGGCTCAAGTGTCCTCGTTTGTGCTGTGGCCCAAGTGATTTTGGTAATGTGGCATTTGGTAATGCCCAGGTTGGAGGGAGGCCCTGGTCATGCCCACACTCTCTCTGTGGCTGGTGGTGGTGGGTCCTGGAGTGTGGAGATCTCCACCAAATGTCTTTGTTTCCACCATTGGTGACAGTTAACCTGTAAGGCACATGCCAAGTCCGAGATGCAGCCATGGGCACCCCAAAAGCAAGGAGGGATTGGACTCCAGACCGTGGTTCCTTTCATCTGCTCTCACCCCCAAAGACGGTACCCGGGCACAAGTTGAGGGATGGGACTCTGGAGGTCTTGCTCTTTTGAATTCTGGTCCTGGTGTCACCGTTGGCCAGCGCAGTGGCCTTGGGCAGGTTACAGGCACCCCGAGTCTTGGTTTTCCCACCTGTAGAATGGGTACTGAACAATTGTATCCGCACAAAGGACACTGGTAAGCCCCGAGAACAGGCCGCGTGCCTTGCTGCACCCCATATGCTGCTCTGAGAATCAAGGTCTGGGTTCGAGGCCACTCTGGGGCCCACGTGTGTGTGGCCTGGCCGATTTTTGCTCACCTGTAACCTGGAAATAGTCACATTTACCTGGCACGGTATTGTGGGATTCAATGAGTTTGTTTATGTGAAAATAAATGCTTTGTTACCTGGTGCACAGGTGGCCTCACCCCTTGTTCTCTGGTGGGCCCCGGGTCTGGCCAAGGTGCCCTGTGGCCTGTGGGCGCTGGTCGCAGAAGTCCTGTGCTCCCCAGAACTACGGTGGCCCAAGTGGCTGGTGCGCGGAGTGGAGGGTGTCAGGGAAGCACGCGGCCAGCTCTGGGGAGGCAGGCAGGGAGGGCAGGGTTTGCTTTTAAATACAGAGATTTAACAAGATCAGAGGAGGTGGGGTTGAGGCCAGAGGCGTTGAGGGCAGGGGGGAGCAGGGGGAGCTTTTAGACACCCCCAGAGGAGGGGGGCTGCTATTTTAGAAAACATCCAGGTTTAATTGGCAGTGGTTTGGGCAGGAGAGCTGGGGTGGTGTTTAGAAAGGCTGAGAGTTCCAGATTCTGGGTTAGTGAGGTGAGAATCTTCAGAGGTCATGGGTACAGGAGGGTGTCAGGACTAAGGGTATGCTTCTGGAAATCTCTGCAGGTGGGGGAGACTGGGGAGGTGGTGATGTGTGGGAGCCCAGAGATCGAGGGGCACTAGCTGGAGGGCAGGAGCTGGTGCCTGGGTGCTCCTCCGACCCCCCCATGGCTGCTGGGAGCCGGGGCCTTCCCCCCGTGGTGTCCAGTGGTGTCCAGTCCCGGGGCCCTCTCTCCTCTCCTCGCCCCCCCGGCCTGCCTGTCTGCATGAGAACTCTTGTCAGCCAGTGAGACCGGGAGCGGGCCCCTTCATCTGCACCTGTGTCTCTCTCAGCCTCCGCAGCCACAGGGACACCCTGCACACGTTCCCGCGGGACAGGCCGGACCCAAAGACTCTGGACCAGGGCCGCCCCCTGCGAGGAGGGGCATGCCCTCCCGGCCTCTCCTTGCCTAGCCACCCGCCCTCTGACTGATGGACTTCACTGATCTGAGGCTCAGACACGTGGGCTGGACCCCTACCCACCCCTCATGAACCCTGAGACTTGGGGGAGCCACCGAGCCTTCACTTGTCCACACCTGAGGAGTGGGCTCGGACACCTACCTCACAGGGTTGTTGTGAGGAGCGAGTGATGTGGTTTGAAAGCGCCTGACCTGGGGCTTGGCACAGCCTATTGTGCTCTCAATAAATGTGTTTCTTGCCTTAACAAAACCAGTGATGGACGTGCTACTAATATGAGGAGGGCTGAATGTCGGGTGTGCCGTCTGGCTGGGGCTGCTCTCACCCCGGGAGTGTGGTGGGCGGGGAGGGCGGGGGAGCCAGCGCTGACCTCCTGTGGCAGATGTGTTTTGGGGTGAACTAACTCCGGCTGGTCCCCCTTCTTCTAATGGTTTTGGGATGTCAGGTTCCTTTCCAGAAAGGAATGTAGCTGGGGAGTGGAGGATGTCTGAGCTGAGTGCAGCGTCGGGGTCCCCAGAGCCCCAGAAGGGCTGCCCCCAGGCTGCGACTCTTCCTCCCCTCCTCCTGCACTCCCTGGGCCCTGCAGGGGCCAGGCAGAGCTGCGGTCCTGCTCGAACTGACGGTGAGTGTGTGGCCAGCCTGGGTATGACCCAGGGCCAGCGCTCACTGCCTAGGATGGTTACCGAGCTCAGAGGGACCCTGAGGAGATGGCAGCGGTGCAACCTCAGATACAGCTGCTGTCCCCACTGGTGCGGGCGCCGAGCCTCGTGCCTCTGAGACCCAGCTCAGGAAAGTCAGGCTGTTGGCTGAATGGTGACAGAGAGGAGCAAGGGCCAGGGAGCTGTGGACCAAGTCCACACGGAGTCCTGGGGGTCGGCACACCTGGCTTTGCTGGAGCAGATGAATTCGACATGCAACCAGTGAGAAAGGAGAGGCTGACCTCTGCCACTACCACCATCAACACCAAAAGCCACCTCCACTGCCATCACCACCACCTCCTTCCTCCTTCACCTCTTCCTACTTCTTCCTCCTCTGACTTCCTCCTTCATCACCTTCTCCTTCCTACTTTCTCCTCCTCCCTCCTCCTTCTCCTCCTCTTCTTCTTTCTTCTCTTCCTCCTCCCTCCTCCTCCCCCACGCAGGGAGGTGCCTCAAGAGAACTACAGGAGAGTCCCACCATGAGTGCATGGGGCTGAGGATGGCTCCTTTGCAGAAAGAAAGAACTACCTTGGTGCCCATGGCCATGTCTTGGCCAAGGAGACTCGACCCCAGTCCCTGATGGAGATGATGACACCCATGGTGTAGAGTATGGTCCAGGCAGCATGAAGACAAGGAGAAGATGGTCTCCAGAGTGTGCCCCACTGAGATGAGTCCATCCCAGCCAAGATGGGGCCAAGAGAGTCCTGCCCATGGTGGATAGAGCCCCAGCCTCTGATGACATTCAGATGTCCATGATGAAAGACCCCCTTGACGTTCCAGAGCCGAGACCCCAGCTCCAACCTCCCATGAAGCTCAGATGTTCATGAAGGGCCTCCTTGATGTTCCAGAGCCAAGACTGCAGTTCCAGCCTCTGATGAAGATCAGATGTCTATGATGAAGGGTCCCCTTGATGTTCCAGAGCCAAGACCACAGTTCCAGCCTCCGATGAAGCTCAGATGTCCATGATGAAGGGACCCCTTGAAATTCTAGAGCCAAGACCCCAGCTCCGGCCTCCAATGAAGATCTTGCATCCAGAATGAGGGTCCCCTTGATGTTCCAGAGCCGGGACTGCAACTCCAGCCTTTGATGAAGCTCAGATGTCCATGATGAATGGCCCCTTGATGTTCTAGAGCCATGACCTTAGCCAAGACTTTGATCAATCTCCTGCATCCAGAAGGAGGGTCTCCTTGATGTGCCAAAGCTGAGACCCCAGTTCCAGCCTTTGGTGAAACTTGAACATCCAGAATGAGGGTCCCCTTGATGTTCCAGAGCTGAGACCCCAGTTCCAGCCTTTGATGAAGGTTGGGCATTCAGAATGAGGGGTCCTTTTGATGTTCCAGATCCAAGACTCCAGCCCCAGCCTCTGGTGAAACTCAGATGTCCATGATGAGTGGCCCCCTTGATGTTCTAGAGCCAAGACCTCAGCTCCAGACTCCAGTATGGCTTGTGCATCCAGAAGGAGGGCCCCCTTGATGTTCCAGAGCTGAGACCCCAGTTCCAGCCTTCGATGAAACTTGGACATCCAGAATGAGGGGTCCTCTTGATGTTCCAAAGCAAAGACCTGGGCTCCAGCCTCTGATGAAGCTCAGATGTCCATGATGAAGGGTCCCCTTGGTGTTTCAGAATTGAAACCTCAGCTCCAGCCTCTGATGAAGCTCAGACATGCAGAACTGGTGAGAAAGCCTCAAGGCTTTCTTGGACAGGACTTTGCTTGGGCAGGACTGGGTGTGTTGAGACTGGAGATGGCAAAGGAGACTCTGCTCTCCACCCATGGCCTGCAGCACTCCTCATTAGCCACACCAGAGGTAGCATTTGGACCCCATGGGAAGCTGGGTTCCAGATGCATTAGGAAAGATGTGGAGTAGGGACTCCTGGCAGGAGGAACAGTGTTAGGAAGAGCATGGCAGCCGAAATAATGGATTGTGGGTGGCACTGCTGATGAAGCTTGCCCATGAGAGTGTATCTGTGCAGCAAAGCTCTGTTTTATGCCTTTTAGTTGTGCTGGACTCATGGCTGGCTGCACACCAGCCTTGACCCACGGGGCTGCCAAGTTGGCTGGACCCTGGAATGTAACCCAAGCTCGTTTCTGCGGCTTAGCTCCTCTCCCAAGGGAAGGTGCTAAACGCCCACTCGCCAGACCGGCGTGAAGCTGTGACCTTGGGGCTGGTCAGATCTGGTTGCCTCTTTCTAGCAACGGAAGCTCATTGAGGTTGGGACTGAGACAGGGCCAGGCCATCACGATGGGTGTGAAGACAGCATGGGGGGCGAGGGGCGCCTCCAAATACATGGGGACATGATGGCAGCTTCCCAGATGCAGCTGCCTTCTGGGCTGGGACTCTGCCCCAAGCACCTTGATGATAGCTGTGGTCTTTCCGGAACTTAGTTGACACCAGACTGTCCACTAAGCTGAAGAGGGATGACAATTAAAGAGATAAGGCCAAAAATATTGACCTTCTCAGAAGCCATAAGAACTCCATGGGTGGATAGAGTTGAAGCTATGCAAAGTGTCAACTTTGGGAGGAGAGAATGCGTGGTATCTGCATGTGCGGACTCTGAAGTCTCTAGACTGGGAGCTTCTGAGAATCTGGTATCATCAGTTATGCCACTGAGACACAGCTCCAATAATATATCCCAGAAACTGACTTATTTTCTGCAGTTGGAGCCTGCAGGAAAAGGAAGCAGCTAGCAAGAGTTCTTGAAAAACACATCCTAACGATGCCAACATCATTTTGGTGATATTTCCTGGAAATTCATTAGCATTTGGAACTATGCACACAAAAACTTCTTTTATGAGTAACTGGAACTCTAGACCTGGGATGGAATGGAGGAGAAATGTCATCTTAGAGGACTGCCCTGCCCTACCCCCACCCTCATTTGGCCAAGTTATTTTAGGAGGTTTCCAAGAACAAGCGATTATTAGAATCACTCGTTGCTGATTTCCTAGAAGTCCCCACAACAAATTCAAAGCCAAATGCAAACCGGGTGAGCCGGCAGTCTTGCAATGTTTGTGAAGAAATGTGGAATCTGCTCTATAAAAAGTCATCTGCTTCGGGGAGTGAGGCTCAGAGTAGGCATTAAGGATGAATGGATAGAAGTTCTAGGTCATCAGGCAGAGCCCTTGATTTAAGATAGTTCAGAGACTCGTACACGGCCCCTCCCAGGAAGGTCATCAGCTCCGGGATGTTTCTGGACTGTGCTAGGCATTGTGCTGGACTTAGGGAGGTGAGTTTGATGCAGGTGTGAGAGGCCAGATTCCAGGTGCTACCACCGTGGTCTCAGCGCAGAGGGCTTCCCTTGGATCAGGATTAGATGGCCCAGAAAGGTCTCCCAGTTACCTCTCCTATTTTTCAGGTGAGGAACTGAGGCCCAGAGAAAGGTAGCTTCCTTGATGTCTGTTAAGACTAGCCCTCTCTCTGGAGGTCAACACTCCCTGCCCCAGGCTGCCTCTGATTTTACTGAGATTCAGGAAGAGCCCCGAAGGCTGAGTGGATGGTCTGCAGTCACCCGTCAAGAAAGCAGTGGTAGGAAGGCTCGGCACCGGAGCTCCCACCTCCTTGGGCAGATTGACCACGGTGGTGACATCCTCCAGGAGCCTGGCCCCAGCGCCATGCTGGAAGAGCAGAGCAGAGAGAGTGAGGGTGCTCTGGGGATTGCGGGGGGCGGGATGGGCCAGGAGGAAGCCCGACTAGGAGTCCAGGGAGCCAGGCCCAGTCACAGTTTGCTCTACCCCCCTTCAGGGCCTCAGTTTCCCCATCATTTACTTTGTCCTTCTCCTGCTTGTTGGAGTGGCTGCTGCTGGCCAAATGGATCAGTGACAGGGAGGCCGGGGTTGCTGAGGGAGTGGAAGGTCATGGCTTTCTTCCTTCCCCGGAGGGACAAAGTGGGGCCCCAGACTTCACTGACACTTCTAGTTCAGCTCTTAGAGGAAGCAGGGAAGGCAGGGAGAGGCCTGGAGCTGCAGTTTTCTCCCAGATGACTCTGATTTTCCCCTTCTCATTCTTCCCAGCCGCTGCCGTTCTGGAGTTGGCAGCTGGGGTGAGGCAGCGTCAGGTGGGCCCTAGGGAAACTTTCTCCCCGGCTCCGCTCTCCTGAGGGCTGTTTTCCTGTGCCAGCCTGCCAGGGAGGGGCCGTGTTCCTAATTGTGTCCTCCGTGTACTTCTCAGGGGACACTTCGAGCTCTGCCCCTCTCTGTACCCTGCAGTCACATGGGGGCTTAGGGGAGGCAGTCCCAGCAGCAGCAAAAGCCCCTTGCTGAGGCTGGGCCCACCCATGGGTGGGTGGAGGTGGGTCAGGAGGATGGACAGGGCAGGGCAGTGGGGGTAGGACTATGGCCAACTAGCCCGGAAAGTCAGGCTGAATTCAAGCCAAATGTTACGCAATCAGCAGAGGAGGGGGAACCCCACACCCCAGAGAGGTATTTATTAGGCTGATTTGGTATCTGCATTTCCCAGACGGCCCACAGCCCCATACCTGCCTTCCTGCAGCCGCGGGGCCTCTAGGGACAGCGCATCCCCAGACCTCGAGCTGGGTCGGGTGCGGGGCGGGGTGGGGGCTGGCAGGGTGTCGTGGAACATTACCTGTATACCTGCACTTTACAAAGCACTTTATCTGTTTGCTTGGTGTTGGCTGATGGTGGAGCTGAGTGGAAGCGTGCCTGTCAGTGGGCTGGGGCTCCTGTCAGCCCCCCACCACGTCAAGGTGGAAACCCTGGGCTCAGAGAGGGGCAGAGGCCATTCTGGGATACTCATATGTACCTAGGGGACAGGCCTTCACTCTCTTCGGAGGGGCCCTCCGTGCCCAGCAATCAGAGGACCACACTGCTGGGAGGAAAGCCCCCCTCCCCCCCCAGTGTGCCCCAGAGCTGACCACCTGGGATTAGTTTCCCAGCCTGGAACATGTCTCCCTTCACTTAGAACTTACTGTGACCCCAACCACAAAGGGTCAGGCCTTAACTGCCCCCCACCCCCCACAGCCTTTGCTCACGCTGCCTGTGAGTAAGCTGCCTCTAGAGCTTTTCTGCAGCCTGGGACCCTGGTCCCGGCGTTACTCTGCCCCCCTTTACCCCAGCTGCCACACTAGCCCCCAGCACCAGGTGGGCCCTGGATCGGTGTTGGGTGACTGCCCCAGGCTAGGCTCAGGCGTGGTCCTGGCCCTGGGAGGACTCAGTGTGCACAGGGTCCCTGGCCTAGGTTGGGGGGGCAGATGTGTGTCCCTGCCTGCTTGTGTGTGCCTGGATTGGGGTGTGTGTGTGTGTGTGCGTGCGCGTGCGTGCGAGTGTGCATGCGTGCGAGCGTCTGTGCTTGTGCGCATGTGCCTGAGTGAGAGAGACAGATGGTGGAGGGTGACTGGAAGTGAGAGACAGATTGGATCTCTCCCTAAGCCCGGACACCCTGAGTGCAGAGTCCCCGTCCGCTTCTCCCCCAGACCCACTTCCCACTGTCAGCCCCTGCCACATGCCCCCTGGAGCTTTGTCCACAGGCCGTATGTGTGTCCATTTCTGCCACAGCGGGCAGGAGAGTGGCATCCTTGGCCCCAGACCCCTTACCCTTCACTGTTGCCCCCCCATTGCCTCACCCTAGCGATGCTGTCACAGGTCAGGGGGATTTTGTCCTGGTGAGCTGCCGACATCCCCTCTTACCAGCTCCGCCCAGTGGACCCAGTAGGCTTCTCCCTTCTGTGTCCTGGAGTGGAGCCCTCCCCTCCCGCAGCCCCCCAGCTCCTGCCCCTTGGGCTGGGGTTCTAACTAGCTCCCCCGTACCAGCCCCTAGACCCCAGCTACGAGGGCAGCTCACGGTAGAGTTCAGCCATCTCACAGATGGAGGGACAAGAACGGGTTGAGCGAGGCACGGCTGGGTCCTCTGCCCAGCCTCCGTGACCTGCCCAGCTTCCCCGGCTGCTGTCCTGCCACCCGGGGCATCTGCCACCCATGGTGCTCGCCAGGGACCCCAGGACCAGATGGAGCCTCCCAGACCTCGGCCGCTGCACCCCACCCTTGACAGCCTCGGACCGGAGGAAAGCTGTGTCCCGGACGCTGCAGGATCCAGGTCAGTTCCCGCTGTGCCTCACGGCGCCCCGGCCCCTCAGCCCCCAGGTGCCGTGTTTACTTGAGATTCAGTCTGAACACCGTGACTCGGGTGGGAAAAGGCCAAGAATGACATCAGACATCTTTGTGTGTGTGCCGGTGAGGTTGAGAGTGGACAAATCAAACGAGCCTGACCACAGCCCCGAGCTGCTGACAACTCTACAGGCTCCACACGCATATTACAGAACATACGGGAGCTTGCGTTGTGGCAGCCCTGCAAGCTTGGCCTTGTTGCCAATTCAAGAACGGGCTGGGGGCAAGGAGGAGATAGGCATCTTTTCAAAATTCCTTTATGGACTATGCAAGCAAAAATGTTTGCTGACCCCTGTTCCAGGGCGTCCACTGTTCCTCACCTGCAAGGTTCTCGGCCTCCGTAATTGTTCTCCAAGCTTCGTGCGCGGTGGATAGTCTGTAGGTGACGTGGGCGTGGTGGGGGTGTTGGGCCAGATGCCGGGCTGGGCTGTGGTTGTGAAGGTTCTTGATTCATGTCCCACATTGGCCTTCAGAAGTTTCCAGGTCCCCCTGGTGGGTCCTGGGTTCCTCCTCCTTGCCTTCGAAGCTTTTGGGGGTCCATGTCAGGCGTATCTGTCACCACGGGTTCCTGCATCATGGCTCCTCGCCCCTAGCACTGTCTCACTGTCATCTGCACCGGCTGGGTCCCAGGGCCCAGGACCCTGCGGGCCGGTCATCTCGGGCTCCCATCACCTCCGCCTGGCCTCTGTCATCCTGGGCACGGCATCTCATCTCCATCACTGTGGACCTGGCCATCACCCATCCATCATCTGCCTCATCTCCATCATCCTCACTTCGGGGCTCCCTCTGGCCGCCAGGGCCTTGTACATGGTAGGCTTTCATTCATTCGTTTGCACATTCGGTGAAGGTCTACTGTGTGCCAGGCCCTGTGCCAGGCGTCAAGTAAATGGACATTGCTCTTGGGAGTGCACGCCTCGGGGAGACGCACGAGAGCCGGTGGATGGCAGAGAGCCTGGGCCAGGGCAGCGGGGACGCGGTGCGGAGAAGAGGGAATCTGACCGCGGCGGGGGCCAGGGGGCGGAGGGTTCAGCAGAGGGCCTGCTGAGTGGGGTCTGGAAGGAGAGGTCCCATGTGTTGTCTTTCTTCCCCGCGGGTGGCTGACATCTCAGAAATGGTGCCGGGAACCCAGGTATTCACTGCTTGTCCATGGGCTCCTTGCTCCTAGGCCTCGGCGCAGTTCCTGCCCCTCCGGGAGCCTGGGCTCGCTGCACTCTGCACCCCATTTTCCGGTGCAGCCTCCTGGCTGTCCCCTTTGTTGGAGATCACCCAGTCCTACCTACACCCGTCGTTGGTCACATCATTCCCTTTTTAGAGGGGAAAACGAGTGCTCAGATGTCAGCACTCAGAGGGTTAGGAAACAAATTCTGTGCCCTTGCCACCAAAGGGGACATGAGAGAGGGAGCAGGACCTTTGCTTCTCGTTGCTCAGCCCTGGGGTGGTTTCAAGGCAGAGTTAGATCACCTTGGAGGAGGGGAGTTTGCTGGAGGGGAGGAGGGAGCGGGCTCCATGTGTGATGCAGTGTTCGTGCTCCTGGGGTGAAATCAGAAAATGGTGGACAAGGCAGTGAATGTTTTGTAAAGCAAAATGTATTCCATTGTAGCTGAGTGATATTCCATTGTATATATGGACCACAACTTCTTAATCCAGTCATCTGTTGAAGGGCATCTCGGTTCCTTCCACGATTGTAAAAATCTGAGTTGTGTCCTTGGGGCTGTTAGTGTATTCGTGTTCTCCGACACGATGCTGGTCTAGGACGGACTTGTTCTGCTCTTGATGTTAGTGCCTGTGCTTGGCCAAGTGTTGGTTGTCAAATATCCATTTTGGAAGTTTCTAGGTCTTGGAGAGCCAGAATCTTGGACCCTCTGTTGTCCATGAAGACCCTGTGGATGTTTTGGGTGGAGGGACATGGGCTTGTGGGGTGTGATGGTGGCTCAGAGGTCTTAAAAGTCCCCTTCAAAAATTGGAGTGCACTCAGTTTTAGAGGAGCTGGGTGGGCTTCTGGAGACCCGTCAGGTGTGTTAACCTGGAATTCTGCTTTCGCTTGATGGTCTTGTCTAACTTCTAGAATTGTCAGGTGGCCCCTTTCGGTTTGCTTCTGAATCACAATGAGTGTGGTGTGTACCGACTGCCTTGGGGTGAGGTGGTGCCCTGGGCTCCCTCCCTCACCGCAGTTCGCCCATCATTTTAGGGGAGGGGCAGCTCCTCGCTGGGTGTTCCTGAGGGCGAGCACCACTCCCGGGTCCTGCCCGAACTTACCTGTCCTCACTCATGTGTCACACTGAGCCCCTCCTTCCACACCTGTCACACTGACACCCTCCTTCCACATGTGTCACACTGAGACCCACTCCCTCATGTGTCACACTGAGCCTCTGATCCCTCATGTGCCACATTGAGCCATGTCTCAGTCAGATGTCACACTGAGCCCCTCCTCCCTCATGTGTCACATTGAGCTCCTCCTCCTTCATGTGTCACACTGAGCCCCTCCTTCACCTGTCACATGAGCCACTTCTCACTCACTGGTCACACTGAGCTCCTCCCCCATCATGTCAGACTGAGTCCCTCCTTCCTCATGTGTCGCACTGAACCTCTGATCCCTCATGTGCCACACTGAGCCATGTCTCACTCAGATGTCACACTGAGCCCCTCCTCCTTCATGTGTCACATTGGGCCCCTTCTCACACACCTGTCACCCTGAGCTCCTCCCCCCTCATGTGTCACGCTGACACCCTCCTCCCTCACATGTCACGCTGAGCCCCACCTCACTCACATGTAACATTGGGCCCCTACTCCTTCACATGTCACACTGAGCCCCTCGTCCCACACGCATCACACAGAGTTCCTCCTCCCTTATGTCACACTGAGCCCTTCCTCACGTGTCATGCTGGGCCCCTCCTCACTCACCTGTCACACTGACTCACTCCTCACCTGTCACACTGAGTCCCTCTTCCCTCAAGTGTCATGCTGAGCCCCACCTCACTCACATGTCACATTGGGTCCCTTCTCCCTCACCTGTCACACCGAGCCCCTCCTCTCACATGTGTCACACTGACTTCCTCTTCCCTTGTATCACACTGAGCTCCTCCTTTGTAGTGTGTCACACCGAGTTCCTCCTCCCTCATGTGTCATTCTGACACCCTCCTCCCACATGTGTGACACTTTGCCCCTCTGCCTTCACGTGTCACCCTGAGCCCCTCCCTCACGTGCCACACCGAGTTCCTCCTCCTTCATGTATCACACTGAGCTCCTCCTCTGTCATGTGTCACACTGGGCTCCTCCCCTCTCGTGTCGCATTGAGACATGTCTCACTCACCAGTAATTCTAAGACCCTCTTCCCTCATATGTCACACTGAGCCCCTCCTCACTCACCTATCACACTGAGCCCTTCCTCACTCACCTGTCACATGGAGCCCCTCCCCCTTCACATGCAGCTGAGCCCCTCTCCTCTTATGTGTCACACTGCAGCATGTCTCATTCACCTGTTATACTAAGCCCCTTCTCCCTCATGTGTCATACTGATCCCCTCCTCGCTCACCTGTCACACTGAGCCCTTCCTCACTCGTGTGTCACATGGAGTCCCTCCTCCCTCAGGTGTCACATTGAGACACATCTCACTTACCTGTCACACAAAGGCCCTCCTCCTTCATGTGTCACACGGAGCCCCTCCTCCCTCACCTGTCACACGGAGCCCCTCCCCCTTCAGGTGCAGACTGAGTTCCTCTTCCCTTATGTATGACTGTGCCCCTCCTCACCCACCTGTCACACTGAGCCTCCCCCGCCATGTATCACGCTGAGCTCCTCGTCTTTCATGTGTCACACTGAGCCCCTCCTCCCTCATGTGTCACATTCAGCTCCTCCTCTGTCATGTGTCACATGGAGCCCCTCCTCCCTCGTGTGCCACGCTGAGTTCTTCGCTCAAGTGTCATGCTGAGCCCCACCTCACTCACATGTCACATTGGGCCCCTCCTCCCTCACCTGTCACACTGAGCCCCTCCTCTCACATGTGTCAACTGAGTTCCTCTTCTGTTGTGTCATGCTGAGTCCCTCCTCCCTCATGTGTCACGCTGAGCCGCTCCTCACTCACTGTCACACTGACTCCCTCCTCACTCACCTGTCTCATTGAGCTTCTTCCCCGTCATGTGTCACACTGACACTCTCCTCCCACATGTGTCACACTGATCCCCTACTCACTCACCTGTTAAAGATTCCCTTCTCCCACATTTGTGATAGCCCCTCTGCCCTCATGTGTCACACTGAGCCCCTCCTCCCTCACGTCACACTGACTCCCTCTTCCCTCGTGTCACGCTGAGCTCCTCCTCCCTCATGTATCACATTGAGACTCTTCTCCCTCATGCGTTATCTGAGCCCTGCCTCCCTCATGTGTCACATGGAGCCCCTCGTCCTCACCTGTCACATTGAGCCCCTCCTCACGAGTCACACTGACACCCTCCTCCCTCATGTGTCACACTGACCTTCTTCCCCCTCATGTGTCACATGGAGCCCTTCCTCCCTCACATCTCTCATTGAGACACATCTCAGTCACCTGTCACATAAACCCTTCCTCCTTCACGTGTCACTCTGAGTTCCTCCTCACATGTCACATTGAGTTCCTCCTCCCTCACGTGTCACACTGACTCACTCCTCAGTCACCTGTCACACTGAGCACCTCCCCCCTCATGTGTCACATTGAGCTCCTCCTTTGTCATGTGTCACACTGAGCCCCTCCTCAATCACTTGTCACACTGAGCCCCTCCTCCTTCATGTGTCACACTGAGCCCCTACCTCATGTGTCACATTGAGCCACTCCTCACTCACCTGTAGCACTGACACTCTTCTCCCACATGTTTCACACTGAGTCCCTCCTCCCTTATGTGTCACACAGAGCCCCTCCTCACTCATATGTCACAGATTCCCTCCTCCCACATGTGTGACACTTAACCCTTCTGCCCTCACATGTCACACTGACCCCTCCCCCTCACATGTCACACTGAGCCCCTTCCCTCTCATGTGTCACATTGAGACATGTCTTGCTCACCTGTCACACTAAGCCCCTCCTCCCTCACGTGTCACACTGAGTCCTTCCTCACTCACTCATCCCACTGAGCCTGCCCCCCTCATGTGTCACATTGAGACACATCTCACTCACCTGTCACACAAAGCCCCTCCTCCTTCATGTGTCACACGGAGGCCTTCATCTCTTATGTGTCTTACTGGCCCTCCCCCTTCCACATGTGTCACACTGAGCCTCACATGTCACACTGAGCCCCTACCTTATGTGTTACATTGAACCCTTCCTCACTCACCTGTCACAGATACCCTTCCTCCATATATGTGACACTTTGCCCCTCTGCCCTCATGTGTCACACTGAGCCACTCCTCCCTCACGTGCCACACTGAGTTCTTCCTCCCCCCGTGTGTCACACTGAGCTCCTCCCATCTCATGTGTCACATTGAGACATGTCTCACTCACCTGTCATTCTAAGCCCCTCTTGCCTCATCTGTCACACTGAGCCCCTCTTCTCTCACGTGTCACATTGAGTCCCTCCTCACATGTCATGCTGAGCCTGCCCTCCTCATGTGTCACATGGAGCCTTTCATCCCTTATGTGTCACACTGACACTCTCCTCCCACATGTGTCACACTGAGTTCCTCCTCTCTTATGTGTCACACTAAGGCTCTCCCCTCTCATGTGTCACACTGAGACACATCTCACCTGTCATTCTAAGCCCTCTTCCTTCATATGTCATACTGAACCCCTCCTCACTCACATGTCATACTGAGCCTGCCCCCCTCATGTGTCACATGGAGCCCCTCCTCCCTCACGTGTCACATTGAGACACATCTCAGTCACCTGTCACACGAAGCCCCTCCTCTTTAATGTGTCACATGGAACCCTTCATCCCTTATGTGTCACACTGACACTCTCCTCCCACATGTGTCACACTGAGTTCCTCCTCCCTCATGTGTCTCACTAAGGCTCTCCCCTCTCATGTGTCACATTGAGACATGTCTCACCTGTCATTCTAAGCCTTCTTCCTTCATACATACTGAGCCCCCCCTCACTCACGTGTCACACTGAGCCTACCCCCCTGATGTGTCACCCAGAGCCCCTCCTCCCTCATGTGTCAGACTGAGTTTCCCCTCCCTCACGTATGACATTGTGCCCCTCCTCACCCACCTATCACACTGAACTCCTCCTCTGTCGTGTGTCACACTGAGCCCCTCCTCCTCCATGTGTCACACAGAGCACCTCCTCTGCCGTGTCCCATGGAGCCCCCTCCTTCCTCATGTGTCACGCAGAGCCCCTCTTTACTCACCTGTCACACAGATTCCCTCCTTATTCACCTGGCACACTGAACCCCCCCTCCCTCACGTGTCACACTGAGTCCCTCATCCTTCAGGTGCACACTGAGCCCTTGCCTACCTCTCTGCCCTTCCCCCTTGGCCACGGCTGTTGTCTTTTGCATCCCCTACCAAGGTTCCACGCGTGGCAGAAGGTGACCCACACGGAGCCCCTGTGCCACTGGAGTCACTAACCCATTACAGCATGGCAGGCAGCCCGGGTAGACGCGTGGGGTGGCAAGGCGGTCAGTCCTTACCCACAGCAGGAAGCTGTGGGGCAGGTCGCGAAAGTCCGTGGCTCTCCCCCCACCCCGCAGCTCCCCTTCCCTCGCCTGCCTCCTGCCTTTTCCTCCCTTCTCCCCAGTCTGTCATGGCATTAGGAGGTCTTGCCGAGCTCAGGAAGGCCTTCCTGAGGAGCCGGGCCATGTCAGGTGTCGAGTATGTCATGTGTGCCTTCGTTGGATGGAATGCATCGGAGCACGACGTGACACGTGCGAGATTGAAGTCCCCTCCTGAAAGGACTTGGTCTTGGCCTCTCAGGGAGGCTCCAAGAAGTATGTGACACGTGGTGGACAGGTGGTTCTCCAGCGCCCCCGGGCACCAGCTTTCTGAGGCCTGAAGGCCGGGGCCAGGGCCCTGAATCTGCATGTTCAACCAGCTGTCTTGGTGACTGCGGTGGGTGGCCCGAGGCCTCACTTTCGAGAAACAACTTTTGGAAGTGGTCAGTGCCTGATACTTCTCTTCCCTGCTCCTGACTGCACTGATCAGAGGGGCCTGCTGCCCGAGGGCTGCCGCGCTCATCCTGGCCTCTCTCTTCCAGGGCCGACTTGATTCCTTTGGGCTGAGCTCAACTCACCTTCCATGGAGGCCTGGCTTTCGGCCGCCTGGGTGTCTGTGCGAAATCCTAGGGTGATGGTGTTTCTGAAATGTGTCCTTTGTTTGTTTTGGAAGACCCTGGACAGGGGTCAGGATGAGGGTCTCATTTGGGTACGAGATCCCCTCGTGGTGGTGCCCGCTGGCCCAGCAGCAGGGCCCATGGGGTGTGGAGGGCAGGCCTGGGTGGCCTTTGTCTTCTCACTTTGGGAGCAGCGTGGGGGCTGCTGGCTTAGCTCCTGTCACCCCCCTCATGTGGGGGCCCGTGTCAGAGGCCCCGCATTGGACCCGTGGCAGCCTGTAGGAGGGGCGGGCGCATCCGGACCTGGGTGGTGAGTAGCCATCAGTGTGATGGCTGCATGTTTGGGAAATGGGTCCAGTGTGAGCCAGACCTCAAGGCTGGAGCACTTGGGACATGGGGGTGGGCGGGAGGGGAAGGTAGGTGACAAGAGGGGTTGATAACCTTCCATGGGGTGGACCTCAGGGTGTTCCCTGGTCCCTGGGCGCTGTCAGAGCTCACTGGATGCCAGTGATCCTGGGAGGTGGGGTGTGGGCACACATAGGCATGACCTCGTGCAGGCCAGGGCCCAAGAGCTGGGAACCCATTTTCCAGAGTCACCGCATGCTTGTTGTCTCACCTTGTTTGTGGTGTCTGTGTTGTCGTAACCCCCCAGCCCAGTTGTCATTTAATACTAACTTTCTTTTCCTTTTTGTTTTTTTGTTTTCTGTTTTTGTTTTTTTTTAATCTTTTTTTTTCCAGGAGGAAAATGGTTTGTATTCTGTTTTTTAAAACTCTTTCTAGGGAGGCAGGGACCTCAAAAACACCCCATGTTTTGTCAGTAGCTCTCGGAGGCCCGGGCATAAAGCCCCTCTGTTTGGGACAGCGGCAGGGGCTCAGTGAGGCCAGGACCCTGCCGTCTGCTGGTGTGGGAGGCAGAGGCCTCTCCTGCTAGACCCCGTGTGTGTGTGCGTGCGTGCGTATGTGTGCAAGTGTGTGCCCGCCACTGTGGGTAAACCTGTGCACCTTGGTGGACATCTGGCCCTTCCACTGTAGGGCAGGGCTGATGGGTGACAATTTCTCCGTTTGGCCCCCGCTGAGAGGCTGTCCTGGCCTGGCAGGCATGGCAGTGCTCTTGGCAGGACTTGGGTCCCAAGCACATGAAGGGTCACCCTCCACACCCCAGGCCCCCAGGGCTGCCCCTACCGAGCAGGCACACAGGTTTGCCTGCAGGCATCAAGCCTCTGGGACTCCCAGGGGCGGCCCGAGTGAGGGGCCAGTGCTGGGAGTGACATCCCCACTGTGACCCCAGGCCGTGTCCCAAGGCAGTTCACCACCATCAAGGAATTTGAGAGCCCCCAGAAGTGCCACCTGGGAGCAGAGGGGATTTTAGGAACCAAGGGTCCTTGGACATTGTATCTTGTTGCCTCTGAAACTCCTCTCTCCTCTCCCCTCCCTCGTTTGATGACAGGCAACAGACCTGAGATGAGCAGCCATTAGCCAGGGCCACCCAAAAGTCAGGATCAGGGCCACTAGGGGAGACGGTGGGGTCCTGCAGCCAAGCCGTTGATCTTGACCCATAGGACCCACTTGTGGCCTCCTGGGGCCGCCGTCAGGGGCAGATGCTAGGAGGGCAGGCAGAGCGGTGTGGTGCCCCTGGCTCCTAGAGCCACCATGATATCAGCCCTTGGTGGGGGTTGTTCCGGAGCCCTGTGACAGTAGACATGCGGAGTGGGCACTGTAGGGGTGGAATGGCCTGAGGTGACAGAGCAGAGGCCACCAGGGAGGGTTCCCAGTCCCGGCTCTGTCTGTTCCTGACTTCTCTGCAGCCACCAGCAGGTTGCCTGGGGTGCAGGGGGCGGAGGGTAGAGCCCTGAGTGCAGGTTGTGCCGATTACTTCCTTTGAGCCCTGCAGGGTCCGGTGACAGATGAGGAAACTGAGGCAGGGGGTGGGGCTTGCAGCCAGCCAGCAGGGAGGCCGGGTGAGAGTGGGTGGCAGCCCAGAAGTACTCCTGAGCCCCTGGCTTTGCACTTGGGGATCCTGACCGTGATCTCTTGGTGCTGCTCTCCGGGGTAGATGCCTCAATTAGATGGACAGGGTGCCACAGCCAGTCGCCCCTGGAGACCAGTGAGGGCACAGGACATGAGCCTGCTGTGCTGCTACAGAGCCTGCAGAACTTTGGGGGTCAGTGGGGCTGTGCTTTTCCTTAGGATGAGGTGAGGGGGGAGGGCCAGTAAGGGAGATGGACGGGATGTCAGGCACCTGCCGAGCCCCTGACCTTTGAACCTGAGATCTGCTTGGTGATCTCATGGTGCCACAGTCAGGGGCAGAGTCAGGGGCAGTTAGAGGCAGTCAGGGGCAGAGTTGGTGGCAGAGTCAGGGGCAGTCAAGGGCAGTCGGAGGCAGAGTTGGGGGCAGAGTCAGGGGCAGAGTCAGGGGCAGAGTCGGGGGCAGTCGGGGGCAGGGTCGGGGGCAGAGTCAGGGGCAGAGTCAGGGGCAGTCGGGGGCAGGGTCGGGGGCAGAGTCAGGGGCAGAGTCGGGGGCAGAGTCAGGGGCAGAGTCAGGGGCAGTCAGGGGCAGTTGGGGGCAGAGTCAGGGGCAGGCCTGGTCGGAGGGGGGGTGGGGTGTTGTTTGAGGGCCTAGATTCCCTCCCCCAGGTGAGGGTCCTGGTCGTGCAGGGAGTGGTTCACGTCCTTCCACCATGCCCCAGTTCACCAGTGTGGACCGTGGGGGCAGCTGTGCTCTTGGAGGTCTGAGGCTGCTGCTGGGTGGGTGAAGCTGAGACCAGGCAGGGGGCCCTCAGTCTGCATGTGCTGGACCGTGGGTTGGATGGGCCCTGAGCGAATGAGTGCCATCCTCCCTTTGCCTGGACTCCCCGGGGGCACCCTCCCCTCCCCAGGGCAGTGCACCCTCTAAACAGCCATTTTGCCACTTTCAGGGCAGTGTGACCTTGGCCTCCACTGGGGATGGGAGAGGGGCAATTGTGTGAAGCTGGTGCTCCTCTGCGTTAGTGGGCAGACAATAGCCTGCCCAGCCTGTCTGTCTTATGGGGGAGTTAGGCCCAGGCCAGAGGTGAGACTGGACTCTCAGGAGGAGGCAGCTTCCCAGTGTCCCTCTGCCCCCCATCCCAGTTTATGTGCCAGGCACGAGGTGGGGCCTGTTTGGGGGGAGAGCCCAGACCCCCCAGTCCACTTGCCCCCCCCTCCATCCTGCCCTCTACCATCTACCTTCAGATCAAACCACAGAGTCAGATAATCTTTTATTTTGCTTTATTTTGGGGGTGGGAGAGGTGAGGGGGTGGGAAAGTGGGGGGTCTCCTCCCCGTGGCAGAGAGCAGTGGTCTGGTAGGGACTGGCTCAGCACAGTCCGCTGGGTGTCTGGGGCCTTCCTCAGTCTCTCTTGGAGCCCCCTCCCCTGTCGTGGACCTCCGGGTCCCTGTGCTGTCAGTGTTGGGAGGGGAGAGGGAGCCCTGCCAAGGGAGGTCACCCCCTCAGTGTCCTGGGAGTCATGGGGACTCTTGAGAATGCAAATCCGGTGAGTACTGGTACGTCGGACGCTCTGTGGAGAGGCACCGTCCAGGTAAGGGCAGAGCTCAGGGCCAGGCAGAGTCAGGGTCGAGGGAGCCGAACCAGACGGTGGGGTAGGGGTGGGCTTGCTTTGCAGGGGGTGGGCGAGGGAGGTGTCACAGCGCTCCACGAGGTGTGAGCGGGGTGGGGGGCGGGGGGGCGGGGCGCGGGAGCCCAGGGGAGCAGGAGCACCGGTGGTGGAGGTAGAAGAAGTCAGTGGAGCACCCGAGGTCAGTGTCCCAGGATGGCACATGGTGGCCACTCGTCACTCCAGGGGGTGGGTCCCCAGCATCTGCTTGCTTGGCTGCGTCTGCTGTGCCTGATTCTTCACCTGGCCTTGGGGCATGGGGTCATCTCCTGCTCACCACTGCTCTCTCCCTCATTGATCTCACTCCCAGCTGCAAGCCTGGGACCTGGGCAGTTAAGATGGGACTGTGGTCGTGTGGCCCTGCGCTGGCTCTGGGTCTCTGATGGTTGGATAGTCCATTGTTAGCACAGATGATGTTGCTGGTTGATGAGTTGAAGAAATTTTTGCCCTTCACAAGTGGGTTCCCCTTGGGTCAGGAGTGGCAGGAGGGGGGCACTGGGTCTGAGCGAAGCAGGCCGAGGCACGGGGAGGCTGGAGGGAGAAGCCCAGGTGGGGGGGCAGAGGAGTGGAGGGTGTGGTGCGGGCTGGGAGGCAAGTCACTGGAGGCTCCCGTCATCCTGCGCCCTGGGCAGCTCTTCCAGTGTGGCTTCTTCCCGGGCCCAGACAGCGGCCGGTTGCGCCTGTGCGTAGACTGCGGTCAGAAAGCGGATCAGGGCCCTGGCTGCCCGCTCCTGGGCGGTCAGGTCGGGCTGCACGGCGGCGCTGCGGACACGGGGTGGGTGTTGGCTCAGGAAGGCGAGGACGTCGGCGGGCATGGGGAGGTGCCGGAGGGGCTGGAGAGCCACGGTGGTGTCGGGGCTGAGGGCCTCCTGCACGTCGTTCTGCTCGTCCTGCGAGGTGTCTTGCAGGCCGTCATGCAGGCCACACTGACGGTAACGTTGCAGGTCGTCTTGCAGGGCTTCTCGCAAGACGGCATCTTCATCGCCCACGACGTGCAGCTCCAGAGAGTGGGTCCCTCCCGGGAGGGGGCGGGCTCCTTGCGGGCTGCCGCCTCGGACGCCGAAGAACTCGCACAGCAGCAGCCAGAAGCCGGGGGTGAGCTGCAGGCCCTGGCGGCTCAGGGGGAGCAGGGCGCCCCGCTGCCAGCTCCCGGGGCCCGGCAGCAGCCCGGCCAGCTGCTCGGCGGGCACGGCGCTCGAGCCCAGGGGCAGGGGCACGTGGCTCAGGAGGTGAGCGACGGCGGCGGCCGTGCCGCTGCCGGGGACGAGGCTGGCGGCCTGGCTGAGGCGCAGCCAGCGCCTCGGGGGAGGCCGGAGCCCGGGCCAGGCGGGCGTGGGCCGCGGGGACAGGCGTCGCCTGAGCTTCAGCAGCACGAGGAGCGCTGCCACGGCCAGGGTGTCCTTCCAGAACAGGAGGCCCCGGAAGAAGTGCAGAATGACTGCTCGGATCTGGGCCATGCTGAAGTGGGCGAGGACGCCATGCAGGATTTGGTCGATGGGTATGAGAGCCAGGAACTCCTGCTGGAGGTTCCGTCCGTGGGGCTCGTCCTGGGGAGGGGCATCCTCGTTCTCGTCTTCTTCCCCGGAGTCTAGTGACCGGTCCCGGGGGGGCCCTCCCGTCGGGAACAGCGACCTCGACCGGGTGGCAGTGTTGTGCTGGAAAGGCCTTCGGTTGAGGTTTCTCAGGGGCGGCAGAGGCCGACCGCCATCTAGTGCTGGCCGCTGCATGACGTCAAAGTTGAAGTGGGAGAAGAAGAAGACCCAATGCCCGGGGAGAAGTACGGTGAGCCTGTCATTATTCAGAGAGGCTAGATCCTCTGTGTTGAGAAGGATCATGATGGGCTCCTCGGTGTTCTCCAGGTAGCGGCACCACACCGTAAAGGCAGCCCTTATGGGAAGAATCTTCATCTCCAGTCGAGAGTAGGCGACTTCGATAGGGGAGATATTTCGGGAGTAGAAAGCGCAGGAGACTCTCTTGCCGGTTTGGTCGTCGATTTGGATCAGGGAGGCGTGCAGAGCCGTCTTGGTGACGCCTGTTTCCAAGTAGAAGGGGTTCTGTGGCTTGGGGTGGTGCAGGAGGGGCGCCTTGCGGAAAGCCCGCTTCAGGCACTCGAAGGCCTCTTGCTCCTCGTCTCCCCAGGAGAAGGTCGGGGCGGTCAGCAGCAGCCGCGCCAGGGGCTCTATGATGACGCCGAAGCGCTCCACGAAGTGCTGGTAGGGCAAGATGAACTGGATCAGGTGTTTCAGGGACTTCTTAGAGCCCGGGGTGGGGTACCCGGTCACGGCGGTCACGATGCTCTTGTTGAGTTTCACCCCTTTGGGGGTTATGACGAATCCCAGGAATTCGACAGTGTGTCGGTGGAACTGGCTTCTGTCCAGTGAGCAGTAGACGTGGTGGTGTCGGAAGCGGACCAGGACTTGTCGGACGTGTTGGAAGTGTTCCTCCTGGCTCATTGAGTAGACCAGGACGTCCTGCCCATACGAGAGCACGAAGTAACCTAGCATGTCCTTCAGGATCAAGTGGAGCACGTGCTGAGGGATGATCGGGTCTGAGGATAGCGGAAAGGGCTGGTAGCTCTTCATCTCTTGAGGCTGGAAACCGAATGCCGCTTTCCATACATCTTCCGCTTGGTGTATGTTCATGCTTTCCTCCACAACGGTCCCCCGCAGCTCCAGCTTTGTGAACCATGTAGCTCCGTGTAACTGGTCAAAGAGTTCTGGAATCATCTGTATGTAGTCCTGTTTGTTGGTCAGCATGCTCTCCAGGTTCCAGTTTTCATCCCGCGGCCTGGCACTTTTTTGCATCCCGGCACCCACAGGTTCCCACGGCGCGGTGGAGGGACATTCGTAAAAGGTCTCTCTGTGATCACTGTCTCCAGCCTGCTGAAGCTCAGAGGGCTCTGATTCAGAAAGATCATCGGATCCGTCTGAGCTTGGCTGGTCGGAAGTCTCATCATCTGCTTCCTTCGGGTTAAACACGTCGGCCAGGTCGGAGTACAGGGGCGGCAGTCCGGGCAGCAGGCTTATGGCATGTCTTTCCAGCGCGATGCATGGTGGGGGTGGGCGGAAGCACTTCTGCAGGCAGTAGGGAGAGTGGAAGGTGCAGCGGCCTTTGAGCCAGTCGACTTCGGGGGTGTGGATCCGGAGCCAGTTGATGCCTAGTATCACGGAGAAGTTGGGGGACGGAACGATGTCGAACTCGATGGACTCCTGGTGGTTCTGATGGATGCACACCAGGGGCTCGGTGTAGAGCCAGACAGGTTCGTTGCCGATCAGTGAGCCGTCCACGCCTTGGACCATCTGCGGGTAGGGCTTCTCGTAGAGCTCCACGTAGTGCTCCTGGGCAAACCTCTCATCCATGAAGTTGCCGCCCGCCCCTGAGTCAACCAGGGCCTGCACCGCGACGCTGTGGTAGGGGTTCACTCGGACCAGGAGCAGCAGGAAGAGGTGCTTGCGGGTAATGGTGGGGCGCACTTCGCAGGGCAGCCAGCTGCTAACCGTCCACCTCTCTCGGGCAGGTGAGTCGATCCAGGTCAGGTTCCGTGGGCGGGCCTCTGGGGGAAGCCTGAGCATGGCCCTTCTCTCTGCCAGCTTTTCTTCTATCTGCAGGACGAGCACGATCAGGCTGTCCAGCGACTCTGGCTGCGGGACCCGGAACAGATAGTGCCTGATCTCCTCGTTGAGCCCCTGGCACAGGTGGGCCTGCAGGACTTCGTCCGACCAGCCCAAGGTGGGTACCAGGCCCTGGAACTCATTGATGTATTCGATGGCGGGGCGATTCCCCTGCCTGATGTTGAACATGGCGTCTTCTGCCACACGCAGTGCCTGTCGGTACTCGAACATACCTGACATGGCCTCTAGGAAGGCCGGGAAGTCATCCACCAGGGGGCTGTCTTCGTTCACCAGAGCCCTGGCCCATTCTAAGGCCATGCCCGAGAGGTGGCACATGACGTACCCCACTCGCAGGCGGTCGTTGTAGAACATTCTCGGGTAGCTTTGTAGGATCAGCTGGCAGAGCACGATGAACTCGTGGTATTCTCTGCGATCACCAGAGAATTTTGATGGGACGGGCAGTTGGCCTGCATTGATTCCTTCCATCAGGATCTCTTCCGCTACTCTTTGTTGCTCTCTGAGGTCTTGCATGCGGAAGTACAGAGAGATGATGGATCGCACGGTGGCCATGATCTCCGAAGTGTCGGGCTCCTCTTCGGGACGCTCCTCCTCTCCCACATTGGCCAGGTCAGTGTCGTTGACTTGTTGGTCTTGGGCTCCCCATGGGTTGACTGATGCTTCTTCCATTCCGCCAGGTGCCTCACTGGTTGGATCCCCCACTTCCTGATGTGAACCGTTGTGTGACTCCTCCAGGTCTTGGAGTAGGTCATTGGGTGGATCCTTTATTTCCCTATGTGGGCCACTGGATGGCTCCTCCATGTCTTGGCGGAGATCAATGGGCAGCTCTTTCATTTCCTGGGCTGGGCCACTGGCTGGCCCTGCCGCCTCCTGCGCGCCGCTGCCTGATGTCTCCACGGTCGTGTTGGATGAGCCCTCGGAGGACTCCATTTGTTTTGATGATGGATTCTTACGCTCCATCATCGTCTCAAATGAGTCTTCAGAGGGTTCTATCATTTCGTCGGATGGAAAGGAGTGTTCTCTGAAGACTGGTAAGGTCGTGACGCGTCTGGTCCGCAACTGGGACCGCAGAGATCAGAACCTGGGGGTGGGGAGGATGGGTGGGGAGGAAAGGCAGCTGTTTAGGATTCACGAGGTCGAGGTTAGGTTCTCTGGGGCAAATCAGATGCCCAGCTCATCAGAGCAGAGAGAAACTGGGGAGAGCTTCCCTTGCCCAGCTTAGAATACCGTTTCTACTCCTGACCTTCTCCCTATTCTCCCAGGCTCGCTCGGCCTGTCTGGCTTGCCTGCTTCCTCCATGGCCGTGAGAAATTCACAGCCCATAAATTCTGTGAGCAATAGGCCCAGAGCAGCCGCTGTGGCAGGCAGGCACCTGGCAGGACACGCTGGCCGCTTCATCTGCCCCTGGCACCCGTGCCTGGTCAACCCTCCTTCCCTTCTCTGGTCACCCCAAAGTTGCAGAGGTTATATGACTGTGCCATCCAGAGCTGTTCCTGGCAGGCCGAGTGCCCTGGAGCAAGCTTGGCCCCCCTGGTTGTGAAGTGGGAATCTCTAGCAGATGCCTAACTGTTTAACAAGGTCAGGGGAAGAGGAGAAAATGGGCCGTTGGCCACAATCCCGTCAGTTGGATCAGCAGCCTAAAATAGCTCTCACTTCCTACCCTAGATTCACAGTAGAAATTGGGCCCGTGGGGGGGGGAGGAGGGCAGATATCGAGGTCTGGCTTTTATTTTTTCCATAAACGTTGATAAAGCACCTACTATGTGCCAGAGCCTTGCACACTGTGACTTGGTCCTCATTCAGACGTTTTGCTGATTTCTCTTACTCTTTCCTCAATTTCCAATCTCCCCAGCTCTGAGCCCTCGGGGAGATCTGTAGATCCTCTCCCCAGCCCTCCCAAAACTTCCACTTTCCCAAGACTGTGAGGGTTCAGGCATCAATTCCATACACACGAGCAAACATATTTACCTGACCCTCCAGTCTTACCGGGGGGGCTGGTTTTGCCCTCTAGCACGCACCCCCTCTCTATTGATGGCTGGTTTCTCCCTAACCTACGGGTGTCTCTAGGAGACCTGGGGTAGTGACTAAGGGGTGGGGGTGGGGGAGGGGGAAGAGGAGGGCCCGAGATATCATTGACCTCTGATTGTCTTGGAATGGAGTTTTCACAGTAGAGTCATGGGTGGTTTGAGTGGGCTAGGGCGGAATTTAAAAGAGATGTCTGGGTTGGGGTTATTTTGCATATGTCTTCTCTGCTGGGAGAGCAAATTGAGTTCTTTATCCAAAAGAGCAGCTCTGTGGTTACCCTTCTTTCTGCATTTAACACCTCTTGTTACTTCTGAGTACTTCTCTTAGCCACCAAGCCCATCTATTTAAACAAAAGAAGTCAGGCATTCCCTCATTGGCTAATATCCAAACTTTCCAACAGGATAGATGATTCTAATCTGCTGTTTCTCAAAATTAAGTCCATCCTTGTTAGCATGACAGTTAATTCCATCCTGCAGAGCCTCTGATGAAAAGGCTTTGTTGTTTATTTACTGTTCACAATATTAAATCCAAACCTTTTAGCATGACAGTTCCTGACGCAGAAACTCACCAAAATCATTCCCTGGCTAAAATGTAAAGGCCTTAGAATAAGAGAAAAGTCTGCTCATGTCATTCCTCCAGGTAGAGATGACATTTCTCAGCACGACGCCCCGGTTGCAGAAAATCACCAGCGTCCCCACCCCCATCCTCACCACACACACAGAGCCCGGCACCGCAATGAACTCATTTGTCCTCACCAGCGTCCTGTAGGGAGTGTGCCACTCCCGCACAATTCCAAGGTTGAATATAAAGTTCTAACTGAAATACAAAATTTGACTGACTAACTCATCTGCAGATTCCTCTATTAGAAATAAAAATCTGTCTCTTCACGCCCTTAATTGTCTAAAATTTAAAATGGAAAAATTTGAATTGGCTGAAATTTACATTTTAAGATGGAAAAATTTAAGTTGGCTCAAATTTCAAACATGAAACCTGCGCATGTCTTAAAACTGTTAAAACCCTTTATTGGCAAAAATTGAAAAATTGAAAATTTTAAATTGGCTAAAATTTATATTTTTGAATATGAAATTTGTAGATCTCTTAAAACCCGTAAAGGTCTTTATTGGCTAAAATTGAAAATTTAAAAATTTTAATTGATGAAATTTAAATTTTAAAATGGAAACATTTAAATTGGCTAAAATTTAAAATTTTAAACATGAAAACTGTATATCTCTTAAAATTTCAAAACACTTCACTGGCTAAAATTTAAGACTTAAAAATTTAAATTGGCTGAAATTTAATTTTTATTTTATTTTAAAAGATTTCATTCATTTATTTGAGAGAGAGAGAGAGCGCAGGAGCAGGGGGAGCAGCAGAAGGAGAGGAAGAAGCATGCTCCCTGCTGAGCAGGGAGCCCAACCTGGGGCTCGATCCCAGGACCTTGAGATCATGACCTCTGTCGAAGTCAGACACTTAACTGACTGAGCCACCCAGGTGCCCCTGAAATTTAAATTCTAAAAATTGAAAAATTTAAATGGGTTACAAATTAAATATTGAAATATTTAAATTGGCTTAAATTTAAAAAGTTTAAACACGAAATCTGTATATCTCTTAAAATTTTAAAGCACTTTATTGGTTAAAATTTAGAACTTAAAAATTTAAATTGGCTGAAATTTAAATTTTATTTTATTTTATATGATTTTATTTATTTGAGAGGGAGACAGAGCACAAACTCTCTTAAATTTTTTGAGAGAGAGAGCGGAGCTTTCAAGAGAGAACACGAGTGGGGGTGGAGAGGGGCAGAGGGAGAGGGAGAAGAGGGCTCCCCGCTGAGTTGGGAGCCCCGACATGGGGCTCTATCCCAGGACTCTGAAATCATGACCTGAGTCGAAGTCAGATGCTTAACTGACTAAGCCACCCAGGTGCCCCTGAAATTAAAATTTTAAAATTGAAAAATTTAAATTGGCCAAAATTTAAAATTAAAAAATTTAAACAGTTAAATTGGTTAAAATTTTTAAATTTTAAACATGAAACCTGTATATCTCTTAACATTTTAAAACACTTTATTGGCTAAAATTTAAGACTTAAAAATTCAAATTGACTGAAATTTAAATTTTAAAATGGAAACATTTAAATTGGCTAAAATTTAAAATTTTATTTTTTATTTTATTTTATTTTTTTAAAAGATTTTATTTATTTGACAGAGATAGAGACAGCCAGTGAGAGAGGAACACAAGCAGGGGGAGTGGGAGAGGAGGAAGTAGGCTCACAGTGGAGGAGCCTGATGTGGGGCTTGATCCCATAACGCCGGGATCACGCCCTGAGCCGAAGGCAGACGCTCAACCGCTGTGCCACCCAGGCGCCCCAAAATTTAAAATTTTAAACATGAAACCTGTATATCTCTTAAAATTTTAAAACACTTTATTGGCTAACCTTTAAAACTTAAACATTTAAATTGCCTGAAATTTAAAATTTTAAATGTAAAATTTATATAGCTTTTAAAACTTTTAAAAGACTTCGGGCACCTGGGTGGCACAGCGGTTAAGCATCTGCCTTCGGCTCAGGGCGTGATCCCGGCGTTATGGGATCGAGCCCCACATCAGGCTCTTCTGCTATGAGCCTGCTTCTTCCTCTCCCACTCCCCCTGCTTGTGTTCCCTCTCTCGCTGGCTGTCTCTATCTCTGTTGAATAAATAAATAAAATCTTAAAAACAAACAAAAAAAACTTTTAAAAGACTTAATTGGTTAAAATTTAAAATATAAAATCTCAGTATGGCTCTTAAAACCCTTAAAACCCGTTATTGGTTAAAATTTAAACTCCTTTGCCAGATGATTTAAAAACTAGATTATACTCTTTTTAACATAAGTCCATATGTCTTAGCATATTTATGAATTTGATGATGATGTAACTGATGAAATCATTCACCTGTCCTGTCTTCAATCTAAAATCTAATATCCTTGGCATGTTACAAAATTCTAATCTTAACATCACTTAGCATCAAAGTTTAAACTTTTAGCAGGATGCATGAAAGTTGTCCCATAACTGCTCTATTTAAAATGTACAGAAGTTTCTTTTCATTGCGTAAAATATAAAGGTCCAAGCACTTAGCATAAAATAAAAAAGTTTTGCCGTGTAATTTATCTGCAAACGGATGGATATAAACCCCCGAATCTTACCAGGCGACGTCTTAAACTCTTGATTGGCTTAATTCCAAACCTCTAAGCATTATATAAAAATTTGACTGTGTCATTCCTCAAAATAAAAGGTCGCACTTCTTGCAAGGTACATGAATTTGGTCTTGTAACTTCTGCTTAACGCCTTATAATATCTCTTAATCACCTATGAGATAAGATCTAAACCGCTTAGCCAAAAATACAGATATTACTATATCATTTCTCTGCAGACTACTCTTATCGAACACAGAAATTTTAGAAATTTTACCATGTCACTCTCTTAAAATCTCTTAATGGCTGAAATCCAAATTCCTTAGCACAGCACAAAAATGTATTCCTGTCGTTCCTCAAAATAGGGTCCAAACTTCTTAGCATGCTATGTAAATTCAGTCACATAGCCTCTGCCTGAGACCTGCCCCGCCTCTATGTCCCTTGCTATAAACGATCCAGTTTTTCAACATAAAGTACAGAGAGGTTGCACTTGTGCCGAGGGGCACTGCCTCTGAGCTGTCGATGTGCGTTCATTATCAGATCCAGACACCTTAGCATAAAATATATTTTACCAGCTAATTCCCCTGGAGACAAAACTCTCATCAGTCACTCCTTAAAACCCTTTACTGGCTAAAATCCAAACGGCTCTGCATGAGGGCTCAAAAATGAGATCATATCCCTCCCCAAAATGAAATGCTCGAATACCTTCGACTCTCACATAAAATCACATTTCCTTGGCATGTTATAAAAATCTGATCATATTATCTTTACCATAAAAACCCACTCTTGTAGGCCTGCCAAAATGCAGTAAGTTTGATCATGTAACTCCCAATTTAAAACTTTCCAAGATTTCTTCATTGCCTATAACATAACGTCCCAACTACTTAACATAAAATGCAACGTGGTACCATGTAATTTATCTTCAGACTGGTCTATAAAAAAACCCCCAAATCTCATCCCGTCATTCTTGTAAACCCTTTATTGGCTTAAATCCAAACTTATTAGCATGATATAAAAATTCGATCTTGTCATCCCTTAAAATAAAGTTCACACTTCCTTGCACAGCATATAAAATTTGATCTTGTAATTCCGCCTTAAAATCTTTAACAATATCTCTTCATTGTGAAATTATGGAGTCAAAGTCCAAATTCTTAGCATAAAATGTGAATTTTATTTTGTGATTTCACCGCACATTATTTATCCACTCCAAACAAAAAATCTTACCATGTCACTCTCTTAGAACTTTTTATTGGCTAAAATAAAATTTCCAGGCATGTACCAAACTCCAATCATGTCAGAGCCTCAAAATAAATTTCAAATTTCTTTGCGCATTCCCAGTGTTGATCATATAACTCTTAGGATTGAAGTTTTTCAACTGTGGTGTCAACACCCATCAAATCTCTGAGAGTCAGACGTTGGCGCCCCCGAGATATAAAGTGCAAAGGTTTTTGCAGGAGACTTAAATTTGTGGCTGTTATCGTTTTTTCTCTTTATAGTTTTTCAATGTTCCCTGTATAATAAAGTCCAAAGCTGTTAGCCTTAAAATACACTTTTTCATGTTTTTCTGCGGATTTATCTTCCACAAGCAAAAATCTCAGCATCACATTTCTTAAGACCCTTTGGCAAGAATCCAGACTCCTTAGCATGATATAAAAACTTGTTCCAGTCACTCCTCACATTAAAGCAACCCCCCAAACCCCAAATCTATTCCTAGAACCCCGCTTAAAATCTTTTCCTGTATTTTCATCACTAACAACATGTCTCAGCATCTTCAATCATGGTGTTCTCAGTGTAAAACCTTTCAGATTTCATGTCCAAAGCATAAAATCCAGATGCCTGAGCATGAATCGAAAATTGGACCAGGTATTTGTTATATTAAAAAGTCTTTACATTACTCTTCACTACTTAGGGAATAAAGCCTAAATCCCTTTGCACGAAACCGACATTTTTCAATCCTCCCTAATTTCTCCATGCAGCTTCTTGTTCCTTTCACACTTCGCTCCTCCAAGACTGGGTTTCTTACCTCCTGTCCCCGAACTCATTTTAATGTTTTAGTTCTGGATCTTTTTATGTTGTTAAGCTGGTTCCTCTGCCTACATTTCATTAATTCATTACAGCAACATGTCCTGATTCTTTTTTCTGGGCCAGGCACTGTATGAGGACCCCGATGGGAAGAGATGGAAACAGGCTTTCCTTGCAGAAAGAGCATCGCCGGCAATGGAAATGAGGACTGTGCCCTCCTGCTAAATGTCGTGCTGGAGGTGAGTGCATGGTCCTGGGGGGCAAGACCAGGGGATCTCCTTCTGCTGGTGAGCGTCTCCTTCGAGGCTCTACTGGGCTCAGCTGCTTGCCCCTTTGGGAAGACTCTGGGTGTTGTTGGGGCCATGTTTTGTAAAGTGAAGGAGTCTCTGGCCTCCCATGTCTGGCTTTCTACAGTGGCTACGGGCTTCCTTCTGACTCCCACCCTCTACACGCCCACCTGCTGCTGTTGGGACAGCCTGGAGGCTACCCGGCCTCTTCTCTGGGCTCCCCAGAGGTAATATGGTCAGTCCTACAGATGTAGCGTGATAAAAGCTCAGATCTCAGGCCTTAAGGCAATTTCTTTAAGAAATATCTCTTGATTTGGCAATTCTCACCTTACCGGAAAAAAAAAATTCAAAATCAAAATCAGGATTTAGTGCACCTGGTCCGGGTCAGAAGTGCCCTCGAGGTCTTTGAGTTGGACCCTCTGCCCCCCGCCGACACTCATAGACAGACACCCCAGCCTCACCACCTTCAGTGCCCGAGCCTTCTTGGCCAGGTCAGCTCCCTGCTTGCCGCTGAGCAAGTGGCCCATTGGGTCAGGGCTGCCAACGTGAGTCTATGAAGGGTTGGGTGGGAGGGGGGCGGGGGGGCCAATCCCTCAGCGAATACCTCGCCCTGTCGGCTCACTTGTACAGTAAAGGAAATCTGATTTTAAAAATAGAGCTTGGAAGAGGAGATGAGGGGTATTTAGGGGCATATTCGAGCCTGGGGCGGGGATCGGGGAGAGGTGAGGACAGGGGAGGGGGCACGCAGCCTGAGTTGCTGAGAAGGAAGGTGGAGAGCCAAGAAAAAGGAGGCGTGCGGGCAGAGGGGAACGAGGGACAGCGGGCGTTCTCTGTCACGTTCTCCCCTTTCCTGGCCTCTCAGACACTAGCGGTCACACCTGCGGCCCTGGCCCTCTGGGCTGTCAGAAGGGGCATCGGGGCTGAGATCAGGGGGAGACCCTCGTCTGCCTTGGCCTGCCTCCAGGCCATCCTCAGAACTGCGTGGCTCTGTGGGACACAGCTACCAGGTCTTGAGGGCTAAGCGACTTTGAGATGAACGTCCCGCATTTACTCCCTCCGCTGCCCCGGACCTGCTGTGCCTCACTGCGGGGTGGGCACGTGGGAACACTGGTGGGTATTAGTTATTTTATTAAACTAGCGTCAAGGTCCAGGTGTACCCTTGTTAGGCTAGGGCTGGGGCTCCTTGGTTTCCTGGTGCAGACCGGTGGTGGGGTCACTCTCCCCCCTCAGCTTGCCAATTGGGATTTCCCAGGTGGCTCCCTGAGAGCCCCGGGAGGAACTTGGGTGGGTCTTGGGTCCCGTGGACTCCCGGGGACTCCTGCTTTGTCTGCTCGCCCCCTGCCTTGTGGATTCAGACCACTCGGGCCTTACAGCTGTGAGACCCTTCGCACCTGGAACCAGAGCAGTCAGCCTCAGTTGCTTCCCGCTCTTCACCTGGGGGCTGGGGCCTGGGGCCTTGGAACACAGTTTCACCGAGGAAACAGTCTCTGGAAGGGGCTTGCAGTGATTCAGGACAGACATGGAATTACAGCAGAGCTGGGGTTGGCCCCAGGGCTTCGTCACCAGCCCCAAGCTAGCTTGATGCGATACCTCCCGGAAACGGTTCCTCGGCCCCTTGCCTCTTCAAGCCATCGAGGTGAGGGGCAGTGCCCCTGACGTAGCAATATTTCTGTGGCCAAGTCCCTACACCCCCGCCCCCTCACTGCTTGATTGGCAGCTCCAGGGGGCAGCTGGATCACTCTGCCCAGAATAACCCTGGGAGGGATTGGGAGAGGGGTCACATACGAGAATGTCCTTCTTCTTTGGGCTGCCCAAATGGGCCAGGCCAATCAGCTGCTCCCCAGGCTGCTTTTGCCTTTCAAGGCAAGCGGGCAGAGGAAGGAGCCTTGCCAGCTGCTAGCCCGGGGCCCACACTGACTTTCAGTGTGACCTTCTCTTCCTGGGCCCTCAGTTTCCCCAGAACTGCAAGGCGGGCTTGGGCAGGGGATCTTTGTTCCTGTAGCTCTGGGGTCCTGGCAGGTGCCAGATGGGTGACTTGGGGAATGGCGGTTAAAGGAGGGGTTGGCTGAGCAGGTGGGGCTCAGGGACCCCACCCTGCCTCAATTCCAGAAGCTGGGGGTCCTTGTACTATTTAAAAATAGTATTAGGAGTTGGGGTCCTCACACTATTTCATTTACGGAGAGCCCCCCACGTATAAGTCATGGTTGGGAGCTTAGGCTGGCCGGTTCCTCCTGGGGTTTGTCCCGTTCGACATTGGGGCTGGGAGGGTCTCAGTGGAGCCTGTCTCTGGTGGGGCCCTCTGGGCCTGGTGTTCTTCTGGCTCTGTGGACGGGACGGGAGCTGTAGACCTAGAAGCTGGGTGAGGGCTTTGAGGGAGACGAGGGGGCTTGGCCTTGCTGTGGGTGGAAGTCGGGCAGAGTGGGAGGCAGACTTCCTTCCCAGGGGAGGTGGCCCTTTGTAAGCTGGAAAGGGTCCCAACAAGGAAGGGCCTGTGATTATCATGAAGACTGGCGACTTTTAGTTTTGGAACACCTGCTGTGACTGGACGGTCAGCCCTCAGACAGCATTTTCACGCCTGGGTCAGCTTGAATTTCCCCACTCGCCCTGTGAGGCGACGGCGTTCCGCCTTGCGAGTGAACGCACGGGAGCCCTGGGGCTGCAGTGACTTCCCTGGGAGCTCCGATCAGCAGTGGCTGTGGCAAGGGGGCCAAGACCACCGAGCGAGCACCCCTGGCAGCAGGCTCCTGATGACCGGAGCTAGCGAGGGGCGGGGCGCGTGCACGAGGAGGCGAGTGCCGTCCAGACGGGGCTAATTAGAATTTATTTATTGAAACTGACGTTTCCCCGGCGTCTGCTCTGTGTCAGGCATGACCCTAGCAGCTTGACCCCCAGACACTGACTTTGCTCCGGACATAGTTCCCCATTTCGTGGCATCGAGAGAACCCAGGTCAGGAAGGAAGCGGCAGTGTAGAAAGCCAAGTTTTCCTGCTTCCTTCCACCAGTGGCTGGAGAGAGCAGGAATGGATGCCCCAGGGGGGCAGACAGTGGCCATTTGGGGACCCCGAGGGACCCTCGGCCAGAGAGGCCACTTTGGTTCCGTGGCATCCATGTTCTCAGCCTCGTGACCCGATGGGAGGCCAGGCCCTCCCTCGGAACAGGGGGCCCCAGTGTCTGCCTCCATCTCCCTGAAAAGCTCATGTGGTCATGGCCAACTCATTTTGGCCGATTCGGTTGTCGGCAGAGGGACAGGACAGCTGGCCCTGGACCTGCTAATTATAGCCGCTCAAGTATTTGAACGAGGTACTGAGTCCCCCATGTCATGGTTTTTTCCTGCAGACAGACTAACCCTTTTACCTTTGTTCCTGAGTGCTGGCCAGCCTAGCCGCCCCATGTATCGCCCAGGCACCCCACGTCCCCCAGCGAGCCGCCTGCCCGGTGGGGAGGTCAGCATGGGACCTCCACCCCAAGTCTTACCTTTGATGCAAGCGTTCAGTTGCTCTGCTCCTGTCCCGCTGTCGGCTAGAATCTCGCTTCTTCCTGCAAAGTGATTGGATACGTTTATTTCTGTAATTAAGAGTGTCCAGGCTTTGGGTCACTTATGGACATTCTCCTGTCCCCCATGGCACACCCCACACCTTCTTCCCTGCTTCTGTCCCAGGGCTGAGTCACTTTGCTCCCTTTGGGTACTTCCGTTTTTAGTACTTACTATTTTCCAGACGCTGTTCTAATTCTTTGAATCCTTATGGCAACCTGTGACGCTCTTACTGTTACTGTCCCCATTTTTCAGAAGAGGAATTGGAGGCTCAGGGGCGAACCTCAAATCTTCAGCAGACCTGAACTTGTTCTCCCACTGGGTCTGATGAAGGCTGCGCCTCCTGCTGGCCTCAGGGATAGCCTACCACCCACGGAGGTCCGCAGTGGCGCTTCCATTCAGCTGTCCCCATGGACTCCTGAGCTTTTGGCAAGACCCCAGTTCTTTCCAGACCCCATTTTGCTCTCAGCAAGAGCAAGAGTTGATGTGAGTCTGGGGTCTGGGCCCCGTACGTCACCCCGAGTTGGTCTCTTAGCTCCCTGAGCTTCGACTTCACAGGCGAATCTAAGTAGCATCTCCTCAGGCTGGTGGTCCTTCCTTCCCCTGGGGCCCCGTCCAGGGGGACCCCCGTGCTGTTTTGTCCTACCCCTGGTGTCTGTATGCACATGCTACTCCTTCGTCCCACCCTCTGTTGGCACGCAGTAGGGCTGCAGGCAGCAGGTGTGTTCTCAGAGGCGGGTGGAACTCTGAGCGGTTTCCTTTCTCCCCTCCCAGGTGGCTGGAGGTGAGACTGCGCTTCCCCCCCAGGGAGGGAGCAGATGCCTGGCCCAGAATCCAATCGAAAGAAAGGTCTGCAACATGAATTTTTTTTTTTGATTTGTAAATTTGGACAATTTGTAAATGTGTAGCTCCCTCAGGATGGAACTAACCTGACCTCTTTATTTTGCAGCTGAGGCTCACTGCTCCCTGGGTGGGCAGTGAGTTGTGGGTTCCTGAGGCCAGCATGCGGCCTGGCGCCCCACCCCCACCCCCCCTGGGACGCACCCCTGTCCAGAGGGGGGTGCATGCTGCCCTCCTAGGCTGACCTCATAGCAGACCAGGTATGTATGCCCTATCTTTACGCCACACAGGTTCCGTGGGCAGAGGCCTTAACACCACGTTAATATGGTAATATAATTAAAAATCCGGAATAACTGTCACTCTATTATATGTAATCAAGGGAGGTATTAAAATCTCTGACCAAGATACAAAGGAGTGCAACAAGTGAGACCTCTGGTGGGGGCTCAGAGGGGGCCCAAGGCGGAGCAGAGAGCACAGACTCCCCTGGGGGACCTTGGTCAAGTGACGTGAGGCCCCCTCCCCTTCTGTAGGATGGGGACTGTCATCTGTCAGCGTTGCCTTGTTGCCTTAAATGAAATAAAATAGAAAGTGCCCGGCACACAGTAGGTATTCAACACAGATAAAAATAACCCTTATTTGAGGCAGATCTGTCCCCTCCCTGTTTGAAAGCCCTTCTCATTTTTAGAGAGCCCAGAGGGAAGACGAGGGGAGCAGGGACTGTTGGGGGTCAGTGTAGGGATCCAGAGAGCCTTTTCTTGAGTCAGCTGTATGACTTGGGCTGGCGTTGCCTGGATTTATGAGGCCTTCCGGAGGAGCAGACGTCTTCATGTTGAATTAGCCTGGCCCGGAGGTGGACGCAGGTGATGTCAGCCCGGGTACGGCATTTTATTTTTCTTTATCCTGCCATATTTCATATCTGAAATCTATGACAAACACCTCAAAGTATTCACCAGGACCAAACCTAGGCCAAAATAAAATGCTGTGTAATAAACAGCAGAGCCTCGCGTGTGGGAAAGGCGATTACGAGCTGGTCACGCTGGCAGAGGGCTGGTTAACCTGTGCTCACGTTTCTTCTACATAAAGTCATGGTCAAAATAGATCTCTGCCCGGCAGGGGGGAGGAAAGTTCTAGAAGGTCCCTGTCTGTGCTAGCAAGAGGAGAGACTCTAGGAGGCCAGGGTGAAACAGGACGAGGGCTCACACTGATTCAGGTTGAACGTTGGCTTAGTTTGGTGTTCTGGAGGTCTCAGAGCCTCAGCGGCTCCATCTTTAGGTGAGACCAAGATGGTCCCTGCTGCGCACTTAGCCCTGTGCCTGCTCAGGGATTCTGACAGCCTAGACAGCTGGGAGGGGGCCTGGGGAGTTGAGTCTGAAGCTCAGGGAGCAAGCAGGAATTAAAGTGTCTTGGGGAGAGGGGCATTCTGATGGGACACCAGGGTGCAGCTCGCCACCCTGGACACAAAGGGGGGCAAGCAAGGGCCTGTGGGGTTGTTCCCCTTTGTCCTGGAACCGACAGATCGGATATACCCGTGCCCTTGAGCCACACTCCGTCTTGATGAGATGTGGGGGAAAAGATGGCAGCTGCAGGTTCTGTACAGAAATCTAGCTGTCAGGACTGCTCACTGGGCAGCCGCGCGGCTGTTGACGACGCACGTGAGCTGTGGGGCTGCTGCTCCCCAGAGGCCCGCATGTCCCCTTCACCAGGCCCAGCTCATGTGACATTCTCCTGGAGTTCTCATTCCAGCTAGCTAATCCCCGAGAACATGGGGCCTCTTAAAGACTGAAAAGGAAAGTCCTCCCTGATGGGTGCATTGCAGACACTCCCGCTAGTTGGCTCGGGAGGGATTTGGGGCCTGGGGGCGGTGAAATCGCAGCCGGCAGGCCCACACCTGCTGGCCTCCTGTCACTGACACGCCACCTGGAGGCCCGGGGCTCTGGCTTTAGGACATATAAAATTAAAAGAGGAATGATCTTTGGGATAAAATAAATCCCCCGTGTCTGGCAGAACTTGTTTTGGGGATGTGTACCCCATCCTGGGCCATCAGCCAAAATGCTCTTCCTTTTGTTTTTGTAAAAAAAAGAAAACAACCCCCCCACCCCACAAACAAACAAACGAGAAAAACCAAAAAAAAAAAGAAAAAAACCCCACACCAAGTGTTTATTTTAATTATGTAGGGAATGTACTGATAATTAATACACTCGTTACTAAAAATCAAACACTGCAGATAAAAGCTAAAGCCATCTGCAGCCCCTCCCTCACTCCCAGCTCCCCCCACCCCCAGCATATTCACTGCCGTTGCCAGTTTCAGGTGCATGGTTCCAGATATTTCTCTGTGCATTTATGTATGTATATAAATAGACCTCTAAAATATATGATTTTGTTTATTTTTTACATAAGCTACAGCACAGTGTACATTCTCTTCTGCTGCTTTTTCTTCCCTCAGGAATCTGCCTGGAGATAATCAAGATCGACACCGTGCCTTATAACACATCTTAGTACCCTGTAATCCGAACGCCCCGGGGCTGACTTAACCCCCTCACTGCTGCGGCAGGAGCCCCAGGTCCTTACCCCGTGGGGACAGGAAGCGGAGTGCGGGGCAGGTGTAAGTAATTTCTCAGAAGCGGGCTCACAAGTGTTTATGACATTATCACAAATGAATATATGGCTGCATCAATTAGCAAAATAAAAGGGGGACATGCCTGGACCAATGATGGCAAAGTGTTTATGAACAAAGGATCATGATGAATCCAGTTCTGTGCAAAATACTGAGGTCCATTAAAAGACAATAGGTCTCGGCTGTTTCATTCTTTTTAAGAGCTGTTTAATATTCCAGGGTATGTATGCACCCTTGTTGATTAGACCCTCTTCTATTGTTGAAAATCCCGGCTGTAAGTGTGCCGGGGGGTAGAGAATGTGTCCAGATAGGAGCTCTGGTCAAAGTCCTGGTCATCTGGGTTGGTGGGGGGAGTCACAGGTTCATGGCTGCTTGTTACGTTATTTAAGGAAATAAATAAAAATGAATACGTAAGATAAAAGTAGACCTTGCAGAGATAAACGAGCATGTCATGAGCCGAGGTTTCAATTCCTACGATTTTGTTCCACTGATGCCGCTAGAAAGGGATCTAAGCCATTCGTGTTTTGTTGTTTCAAATGGCCCCGCAACGAGCATTTTTATAGCCAACTCTGTAAACATATCCCTGGCTGTTCCTTTATCCCAGCTTCTTGGAGGTGGGGTAGCTGGGTTAAATGGTTTGCAAAGTTTATTTTCATTGATCTTTCTAAAATGCCATTTTGACCTTGTCACTGTCCTGCTTTAAATCCTCCCTCTGACTTCCTGGAGCTTCTGGGATGAGGTCCAAGAGCCTTAGCCTGGCACGCAGGCTCCTTCAGGGTCTGGCTGGAAGCTTCCCAGCCTCGTCCCCCCCAACCCCTTGCCCCCCACTAGGCACACTGCAGCCCCAAGAGCTGCCTGCTTCTGTCTGTGTGTGCTTTGCCCTTTTACATTCGGGGGCTTCAGCCTGCCTTCCCAACCAGCTTCCCCCGAGCCTTTAAGACCAGGCTTTGAAATGTACCCCACGCTGAACTCCCCCCAGCACCTTGTTGAAAAGTCCAGCAAAGCACAGTCCCCGTAAGTGTGATGCCTCATTGACACATTTTCCTAGTTCAGGAGAAGGTTTTGAATTTTTCCAGAATGCATGAAACCGGCCACATGTCAATCTCCCCTTTTCCTTTGTCCCTTTCTAGGGCCCTGGGCTCCTGGGTCGCCTGGATCTGCCTTCCTCCCACTGAGAAGGCCTCCTGTTCTGCTCCCGAGGACTGAGCCGTCTGCCCCGTGCACTGGGTGAGTGCTCCGAATGTGTCAGACCACAAACGCATGCCTGGGGGGGAACCTTCCCCTCCACTGCCCCCAACGGCTCTGCCCTGCCCTCCAGGGCACAACACCAGGTTCCCTCCGTGCCTGCTGGCAGGACCCCAGAATCCATGAGTAGGGGGGATGGTAGCATCTCGGGGTTGAGTGTGCTGGTGATGGGTTTGGGGGGCATAATTACAGCTTGGAAACGGTTGATTGCATCTTTTATGGCCTTCTCCTTGCCAGAGGGAAATGGGCTCAGTCCCAGAATATAAGAAGGAGGTAAGTCTTAGCATGTGACAGCAGGGCCACCAGCTGTGGTAAGGCAAGGGCTCTGGGGAGAGGACAGGCTGACAGTGGATGCTGCCTTGGGGACAGGGTCATGTTCCAGAAGGAGCACAGGCTTTGGGGCAGAGGGACGATGATGCCAGGTCCACATCACCCTGGGGGCAGAGGGCCTCACCTGCTTGTGGGAGGGACCAAAGTCACCGGACCTGCTCAAGGTTTGGGTCTTTTTTTTCCCCTCCAGGATGGGGGGTTGGGGGGTGAACTCCGAGAGGCCGGCCATCTTGAGAGCACAAACCCAGCTACAGAGCAGACGTGAAGTGTACGTCTTTGGCAAGGCCCTGAGAATTCCTGTGCCTCAGTTTCCTGATCGGAAAAGCATCTGCACACATGGAGTAGTGATAGGCAGAGTGAGACAAGAACACAGATAAATCACCAAGCACAGTAGCCAGTGGAAAACGGGAGCCTTTCCCCTCCTGTCCTGTCTGAAATGCATAACCTTCCCTCCTGGAGACACAGGCAGCCCCTCTTTGGAGCAGGGAGACCCACAGAGGGGAAAAAAAAGGCTGCAAGAGTGTGAGTGGGATTAAAGGCCCCCCCCCTTGCCCCTCTCGCTCCAGTGCAGACGCCCCCAAGGGAGACCCTGGCCTTTCTGTCAGTGCCCTGGCAGGGGAAGGGGCTGCCCCCGCCGGGTTTAATTGGGTTCTCCTGAAAAGTTTGGCAATAGTTTATTTTATTTTTTTATAAATATATATAAAATGTCAGACTGCTCTTCAGGCAGATTTTTTAGGCGTGTATTTTATGGACTTTGGCAAGGACGGCTCGGAAGGAACAGTGGTACAGTCTCCAGGGGTTAATAATTCCTGGAAAAACTTCTGGCTAAACCTGACTTCTCCTGCATTTCACAGAAAATGCTCCCTGGGCCCGGCCCAGCCTGAAGGAGGTTTTTGTGCAGTGGGCAGCCTTACCTAGCGCCCGTGTGGCTTGTCTGTTGCCTTTTACACAAAAGTGAACTTCCTCGGGGGCGGGGCACAAAGACTCCTCTCTCCGAAAGGTTGGGTTTATTTACTCTGGAGCGGCTCACCCCGGCTGTTTCTCGGTGGCCCCGTGTGTGGAGCTGCCTGCACCCCTACCTCGTAGCCCCGTGCTTCTCGAAACCCCACTCCCCACTTCTTCACACAGGGACGGGGGACAGGGCCCCGGAGCCGGCGCTGTTTGTGTCTGAAGCAGGAGGAAGTGTCCTGGGGAGGGGGATAGAGCCTCCCTCTCAGCGGGAGCCCCTCCCTAGCCAGCCTGCCAGGCAGGGGCTAGAGGGTTTGCCGTCCTGTGGCCTTTGGCTGGTTAGCGATTTGGGTAGGTGACTTTTTAAATCCACACCGGTGCTAACCTGAGCTCTTTCCTGCACCACAAGCTACCCCTGACCAGAAACCTTTATTTGCAAAATTTCTTTTGTGCGAGTCTTGTGTTCCGCACCCCGCATTGCCCCCCCCCCATAATGCTGCAGCGGCAGGAACGCATATGCAAATACCTCTTTACCAAACATTTGCAAATTGACACTTTCAAAGCAATCCTTTAATAGATTAAAACAAGAGCAGTGACAAAATAACAACAGAAACCCCAGGCTCTGAAAAGCAGTTTCCCCAAGGTCTCACAGTAGCTCCCAAGCGGGGCAGCAGGGGCAGTCTGTCTGTCTGTCTGTCTGTCTGTCTGTCTGTCGGGAGTCAGCCTGCACTGTCCACCTGCAACACGATGCTGCCCCCCCACGGCGGGTCAAAGCAGCTGTCGGGACCCCGACAGTGCCCTGGCCCATTGGATTGCCAGGAGCGGGACAGTCAGGCTTGCAGTGACAGGGGTCTCCATCCCCAGGTCCCCAGGTTCCTCTGCCCCCCCCACCCCGAATCTTACAATCTTACTGCCCCACGAAAGTGCGTCACTGCCTTGAGGGTGAGCTAAGACAGCCTGGTCATTCCACACAGCCTGTTACACACGCACGCACGCACACACACACACATGCACACACACACACACACACACACACACACACACACACACACACACGTGCGCGTGCCTGCGCGCGTTCCCTGAGCGCCTGCACTGGGAACAAAGACAAGAAAACTCCTTTAGAAACTGCAGAACAGAGCCTCGTCTAGCGGGGGTCCCCTGATAAAGGCCCCGTCCACCCAGAGTTCCTGGGAACTGAGCCCCCATGAATGGGCCTGGAGATCCAGTGCCTGATGCGGCGTGGGCCGCATTCATCAACATGCAGGCCCCTGGGCCCCGTCGCCGGGCGAGGGGCTTTCACGAGTCCCCAGAGCATCCAAGTCACGGTCCAGCAGCCGGCTGAATCCGTGGCTGCGGCCCAGCCTCCAGAAAAGGGCCCTGCTTTTCCCATGACCGGGAGGCCTCTCAACTCACCAGACCCCCCCCTCCTACTTCCCCCCTGCAGGAAGGTTCCCCCCCACCCGCTGCACCAGCCTGTTGCCCCAGAGAGGACCCAGGCCAGCCTTTCTGGGCCTGGGAGTTGGGGCGGGCACTTGGCCACTCCAGGTGGCCCGGCCCTTGAGATGGGGAGTTGGCTGCAGGACAGCCCCCCACCTCCCCCCTGCTGGCCCCGAGCACTCACCCCCATTCTCTGCTCCTCTCCCTCACTGCCTCATTGTGACAGAAGCGCTCCACCAGCCATCTCCGTGCCTTTGCCATGCAGCTCAGGGCAAGGTACATGGGAAAAGTCTGCGCATCCTTGCTCTGACCCCAGCCTGTCTCCTCCGCAGCCAGCCCCGCTCGGGACTTAGCTCTGTAGGAGCTTCTCAAAGGCCTAGACGTGCGGGCTGCCAGCCCGGGCAGGGAGCCGTGCTGCAGCCTCCCGGCCAAGTACCGGCCTGCCTCTCTCTGCTCGGATGCCTCCCGTAACAGGGAGCTCCCTCTCTCCCCGAGCAGCCCGCTCAGGGCTCGCACACCGAGCTGCTTTGCCGAGCCCTCCCCTGCTTTCTGCATCTGCCTCCGCGGCTCTGCCCTCGGCTCTCCGCAGACAGCAAGCTCACTTCAGTGCTCTCCTTTCCGTGCTGAGGAGCGAGCCCCCCACCCACCGAGGGATCAGATCTGGGGTCCCTGTCACCGTCCAGATCACAGCCGTCTACACCTGTCCCGGGGCGCCTCTGCCCCTGCTCGGTGGGGTCTGGGACAGGAGCCCTTTGCCCTGCTGTTCTGCAGAGAGCCCAGGGGAGGGCGCGGGTCTCCCCTCCCAGGTCCAGCTTCTCGAATCTCTCTGTTAAGCGGCGTCTGAGCCCTCCGTTTTTTATGGCCCCTCTGCTAGTTGCCAGGGAGAATGCTCTCTATGCAACCCCCTGCCTTTTCTGCAGGAGCTGCTGGCGGCTGGCCGGCCCTGGGCAGCAGCAGCGGCGGCGGCAGGCGGCCACAGTGGGGCTGGGGGGCTCCTGAGACAGAGAACACCAGACCGGGCTGGACTCCCTGCTTCCTAGCTGTGAGACCATGTAATTCCTTTTACTTTTCAGAGCCTCTGTTTTTCCCTGTGCAATAGATAAGAGAGGGGCTCCCTCCCCGTGAGATAAAAATGAGATAAGAGTCACCTAGCACACATCAGACACTTCATGAATGCTTATGGAGTAGACAGTGGGACCCAGGGAGGGAGACGCACATGTAACAAGTGGCACGCAAGGAAGAAAACAGTCTGGCCTTTCACGACCCTGCCCCGAATACAAACAGGAACCTTGCTTGCCAGAGACCCCTCAGCCAGCTTAATTGCACAAATGAAGTCAGCCAGAGGCAGCCCCTGGCCTGTGAGCTCACAGTAGATGCAGCAGGCGGTAGAAATGCATGCGAACCCACCTCTGCATTTAATACGGCAAGAATTTGCATTGTGTGTAATAGCACGCGGGGCCCCGGGGTAAGGCATGAAGAAACACTTTGCTCTGCTGCTGCCTGGAAGGGCTGGCTTAGACAGTAGGGGGGGCCATCTGGGAAAGAGAAACCCAGTGGGCTCCGGGCATCCCACAGACTGTGGGATCCGGGTATCCTCCCATGCACTCATTCTCCAAACCACCGCAGTGCACCTACCTTGGCAGGCCCAGACCCGAGTGGGAGGCTGGACCCCGAGTAGTGGCAGTCGGCTTCCTGTCCTCGAAGTTCAGTCTGGTGGGGGAGAGAGACAAGGAGTAAGTCAGTCACTGCACATCAAGTGATCGGGGGGCGGGGGGGTGATGGCAGGTGAGATTTATGGAGCCCTGTCTCGGGGCCAAGCCCTGAGCCTGCACAGGACTCACCCGGGGAAAATCTCTGAGCACCAGCTTCATAATCCCCATTGGGTTGATAAGGAAACTGAGGCAGGGGATTGTGAAGTCGCATACTCACCGTCTCTCAGCTGCTGTGAGGCCAGGCTGGGATGGAACCCCAGACCGTCTGAAGCTCCCCACCACACCCTGCTGCTGAGGGCTGCTCAGGAAGGCAGAGCTGAGTGCTGGGGGGGCGTGGGTGGGCAGGGGATGGATTGATTAGTTATAAGCACCTCCCAGCGGTGCTTGAGATCCCAGCTCCTCTGTGGCCCAATCCGTTTGAAGGGCAGATTCAAAATTAGGTGGTAGCACCTATGGGCAGAGGCTTATGAAAATGGCATTATTAACCTGACGTGGAGAGGGCCCTGCCCACCTCCAGGCAGATTGCAGATAGAGACGGAGGGGGCTGGGGCTTGTTTATGTGGACAGTGCGTGAGAGAGGACAGAGCACATCCGGGGGTGGGCCCGCCAGGGCTTCTTCGTGGGGAGGACTGGCTTTGGAGGGGATGAGGGCTTGATGGCTGAGAGAGGGGAGCAGGGGAAAATATTCAGGGCAGCCCCTCACCTCAGGGAGATGCTCTAAGCTAGAACCCACTCTTGGAGGGAGGGTCTCTGGGCCCTTTTCTGATCGGCACAGGGACTGTGAGCCTCACTGCTCCTCAGTTTCCCAAACGTCACTTCAAGAAAAGCCCCTGTCCCCACACCTTCCCTCCCACTCCCACCGCTGTTACAGTCGGCAGACACCTGTCTGCGTGTTGGAGCAGTATTCAACAGGAGAGCTCTGGTTCCCGGAGGGAGGGAGCGAGGAGGGCTCGATGTGGACGGGGGAGGGAGGGAGGAAAGCCGTGCCCCCGACTCAGAGAGGCGGCTGAGCCAGGTCTGCAGCGGGTAGGACTTGGGCCACTTAAGATTTGTGCCAACTCACGGTGCAGTGGAATCAGACAGTCTGAATTCTTCAGACACCAGCCAAGAGTCTGTGGCGCCCCCAAGTGCCGCAAGGGGGCTGCCTGGGCCACATTTCTGAGCCCAGAAAGTGAGGAGGGGGAGACCGTCAGTAGGGACTGTTGCTTTTGCATCTGTATTGGCGCTTTTAATTGCGGCATGGAGAGGGGGGCCAGGCCATGTGCTGGGCTGGGGACAGCCGGGAGGGGGTGGCAGGCTCTGGCTTGGGGTGGCTGCTGGCTGTGCCCCTCCCTCACAGAGGGCTCCGCTGCAGTGCAGCAGGCTGCCGGAGGGTCCCGGGAACTGTCCCAGGGAACTGTCCCGGAGGGTCCCGGGAGCTGTCCGCTGGCCGGCTTTCCAGAATGGGAAACGGAGGAGGAGGGAGGGAGCTTTTCCAGGGTGACGAGGTGCCCAGGAAGCCCACCGCACAGAGTCTGGCAGCTTTAGAAGGGCCAGGATCGGGGAGAAGAGGAGGAGGGGGGTGGTGGTCCGTAGGGTCTGGGGAAATTGGCTGGACCTGGGGTCGAGTGTTAGTTTGCCGTGGGTGATATGACTGATGCAGAAAAAGGGGGCTGAGAGAGGGAGAGGAAGGGGCTGAGGAGTCAGAGCAACTTGGTACACAGTTTTAGGGCAAAAGCACTAATTCTTTTCCTCCCCAAAAGGCAATTAAAAAAAACAAAACAAAATAAAATAAAATAATTTTAAAAAGGCATTTGAAAGCTAGACAGCTCAATCCTTAGCAGCCAAGCTGGTCTCCGGAAGGATTCATCAGGTGGGCAGCTCTGTCTTGGAGAAGGGAGGGGCTGGCAGGTCCTTTAGAGCCAGTGAAAAGGTTGCAGGGGCCTGGATGGCTTAGGGTGGAGGAAAGGGGCCAGGGAAGGAGAGGGCCTGGGGGGAACACAGGGGATCTGAGGGAGGCAGGAGGGCCAGGGAGGGGGCTGGAGGGCCTGGAGGGAACATTGGGGTGTATGTGTGAGGGAGGCATGAGGGCCAGGGAAAGGGCTGGAGGGCCTGGGGGGGCGGGGGCATGGGAGTGGGGTCTGAAGGAGGCAGCAGGGCTTAGGGGTGGCTGGAGGGCATCTGGTTCTGCAGCTCCTGCACCTTTGCACTTTCTCCTGGATCCAGCCAACTTACAGTGGCCTGCTCCCATCAGCCCCAGCCCCTTTCTTGCACCCTCTCCACTTTGAGGCATTCGTTCTGTGAATCAGCTCCCTAATACCCCCCAACATTTAGTTTGGATGCTGGGCTCCTCTGCTTTTTTTGATGGCTTCCCCTCTCCTACCCCCTCACCTCCTGCACTTTATTTTTACCTATTGATCTTTAAGACCTTCAATTATGTAAAATTTGAAATAACACAAAAGTAGAGAAAATAATACATATTTTCATCACAATTTACAGTTTCCACATTGCCGGCACCCAGGTGCCAACAGCTCTCAGCCCCTCCTGTTCTGTCTGAGCCTTACACTGGCCCCTTACCACCCCCACCCCAGACTATTTGGAAGCAAATTCCAGACACCATATTGTTTCCTCTGAGCATATTTCAGTGCCTATCTCTAAAAAAGAAGGACTCTTTTCTGTTTTAAAAACATAACCACAATGCCACTTTCACAGTTAAAAAATTAACAGCCTTTCCTTAATGTCATCCAACATCTATTCAGCATTCAGATATCCCCAGTTGACTCATAAATTTCTTTAACTGTTGGTTTGTTCAAATCAGTGTCCAAATTCTTTCCTGCACTTTCAAGGGGCACTGGGATGACAGCAGGTAAGTTACAGATACAAATTCAGGGGTCTGACTATATACCCTCACCTTAAGTGAGTAATCCACCCTCAGTAAACCTCAGTTTTCTTACTGAAAATGGGGCAACTTCGGAGTCTCTCCCAGGGTCATTTAGAGGATCGGAGACAGTGCACGGGAAGCCCCCAGCCCTGTTTCTAGACATAAAAGACACTAAGCAAACAGAAGTTGCTAGAACTTCTTTTTTTTTTCTGGAAACATTTAAAGGGGAGTTGGTCTGGGGTAGGTAAAACAAAACTGGCTATCATCCACAAAACAAAAGGCTCCTGGCAGTCCAGGCCCCCTGAGTGATGAAGACAGTACGTGTACCACATCTGAACGAGGGCAATCTGCAGTCTGGGGACTGGGACCTCCAGCTGGCTCGGAACTGTCACCCCACATGGGAACAGCAACCTGGGACCTATCAGGGACCCCGCCGGTTGCTGATCCACTAGATGGCAGTCTCTGCTGGGAGTCCAGGAGGGACCACTACCCCAGAAGGCTCTGGCCACCCCCCAGCCCCTGGGGCCGAAGGGGGATGCACACCACTAAAACACTGCAGATAATTTCTAAAAAGCATTTCTCAAGATGTCATGCAAGACATTCTGGTTTTCTCCCTGTATAAATCCGGGCCCCACTGCAGAAGCAGAGGGAATGAACATTTAATGATCATTTGCTCAGGCCAGTCATTGGTATGTCCACTCTCTCTTTAAATCATCACCACAGCTATGACTGATTTCCCTTTATTTTACAGCTGAGAGGACTCTGAGAGGTTAGTGGCTTATCCAACATCAGCTAGGAAGCAAGACCCAGGATTCCAATCCAGGTTTGTCTGATTCCTGCCCATAATATGGAGAGGAGGAAGGATGGGTGTTTGGTCTGATGGGTGGATGGATGCTGGCCTCGGTGAGGTGTCCGCAGATGGAGAAATGGTGTGATGGCTGGTGCATGCTGGTGAGATGGGTGAATGAATTCAAGTGCAGAGGGTGGAGAGATGGATGAATGAGAGAGAATAGCCAGCTTCTCACCAACATTAAAGGCTTACTTGGTCTCTGAAGAGATGTCTCCTCTGAGTGGAGCTTGCTGGCGAAGCTCCTGCCTTTTGCTCTGCCTCTGAGCGAACTGACTGGCTCAGGTGTCTCTGGGACAACAGGTGGGCTGCCAGCTCACAGGGACCAAGCCCCAGCTGTGGTGCTGGAGCTTCTCAGCAGCAACTCTCAGTTCCAGCAGTTTTCACACTGCACTGAGAAACAGCAGGCAGCCTCCCTCCACTGGCTCTCCTGGATGACTAAGCCCTGAGCCCAACCGCATGCTCAGTCCTTATGTAGCCACTTGGCATAATTTTATCTCCTCTAAATCATTACAATGACCCTCTATGATAGCAGTTACCACCCTCAATTAAGATGCAAGAAAATTGAGGTTTAGGAATGCTAAGTGACTGGCCCCAAATCATGTAGGGGACAATACAGAACCAGGATTTGAACCCTGGTCTGCTTTATTCTTCCAAACTCATACACTTTTAACATTTATTTTTCTCTAAGTCTGTGTCTGAAAAAAAATTCACTCCTTGGGGTTAACCCATGTTAGACTCCTCCACCTGGTCTGTCAGGGAGCTGGACCTCTTATCCCCCATACTCTAAATTTATTTCTCAAGTAACACCTTCTCTAGTTTGTCCTATTTGTGACTATCACACATATAAGGGTCAAGCATACTACTGACATCTTGCAGTATAATTAATCAAGTCAAATTTCTGGTAGTTCCTATGATGACTGAATACTAAGGGAAGCAGATGTAAAAATGACTCTAGAGCCTGAAGGAGTACAAGGCAAGGAGAGAGGGAATCAGACAGAGGGCTTAAGGGCAAATCAGTAAGCCTCCCTGAAGACCTGGCTCAAATTCAGCAGATATGTTTTGATAACCTGCATATGGACTAAGTCCTGTTACACATATCCCAGATGCTCAGGTTTGATTCCCAGGTTTGCTGTTTACTAGTTTTGTGAGTATTTAACCTCTGTGCCTCAGTTTCCTCAGTTGTAATATGGGGATACCAACAGCACCTTATTAATGGGTACTTGAAAATTAAATGAGTCAAACATTTAAAGAGCTTAAAAACAATGTTTCCCATATGGTTAGCATTCAATAAATACTCCGTTACAGTTAAAATTGTAATTGTCATAACTACTTTATTGAGATGGTATTTAATATCTCTAACTGCTAAAGAATCATTATCCACATTTTATAGACGACAGAACAGGTGCTCAGAGATGTGTATGAGCTTGCTTTTGGAGAGGGAGTCTGTGAAATAGAAACACATATAAATTTAAGGCTAGAAGATTTTAGCTCTAGTTAGGGAAATGAGAATTATATACACTAAATGGACATTATCCATCTAATGAAATATTAAGCCTTGGAATAGGCATTTCCTTGGGGGTATCGAGAATTATAGAAAGAATGGGAGCTGAGAAGAAGCTGAGTAGATGAAGGGCAAGATGAACAATTACGTTGTCTTGGTTCAACTTCCTGGCTTCTAGAAGCAGTGGGCAAGTTCCCCCAGTATTCTCATGTATGTTCTTACCAAATTTCTTTCTCTTTCTGTTTTTTTTGGGGGGGGTAGAAAATAATCATTTTAGAAACATTTCTTTGTTTGCTCTTTTGAGGGTGGCTGTTTGGAATGAAGAATTGTTCCATGGAGTCTTAGCTTATGTAGGGCATGAGGACTGGGTGACCTCCTCCCATTTCTGGGCAGGATATTTGCAACTTAAGCCTCGGCAGTGTGTAGCTGCCTGTGGGGGTAGTGCTGGGGTGGGGTGTACATTTGGATGCCCTGCTACCCCAGACAAGGTATGGGGCTAGCATCCGTGCTGACTTGCTGGGCTGTGTTGGGTGCATGCTCTGATTTCAGCATTACCTGACAACGACTCTGCAGGTCCTGCAGGAACTGTCGCCTCTGCGTCTTCTTTAAGGAAGGCAGTGTATTTACTCATCCATGGCTGTTAGTATATCCTGGAGATGCCCTGTGCTCCTGGGACTGCCTGTGTGGGAGGTCACATAAGCCGTCCCACTCACCCACACACACGTTCACACACTCACCTTGGAGGCTGACAGTGGGGTATCAGAAAGCAAGAACCGCCATAAAAATGAGGCAGCAGGGGTAAGTGGGTAAGGCAGACTCTGGAGCTCAGCATCTTCCTTGCTGCGTGACCACTTGTAAGTCACTTAACCTTTCTGAGGCTCAGTTTCCCCGTGTGTAAAATGGGACTAAGCATGTCTGCCCATATATCAGCTTCTCAGGGAGTCTCTCTCGTCATTTGCTATTGCTCCCTCTCCTGCTTTATTTTTCTCCATAGTTCTGTGTCATATACCGCATATCATACTTACTTATTCTTAATGTTTTCTGTTCTGTCTCCACCCAAGGGATGTTAGCTCTCCGATTTTGTCTGTTTTGGTCATTGCTGTATCCCAGGACCTAGACCAGTGCCTGGCACAAAAATTGCGTGCTCAGAACTTTTGGGGGGAAGAAAAAAAGAGATGCTGTTGAATTGTACCCCTCCCCGCCAGAGACTGTCAGTGCATGCCAAGCAGGCAGCATGGTGCCTGGTGCAGTGTATGCATTCAATCAATATTGGCTAATTATGATTATTATGTCTAATTCGCAGGGCTGCTGTGAGGATCAAACAAGATAATGTATGCTAAGGCATGCTGTGAACACTACGTGCTGGGTACAGGAGGTACAACATTAATGATCGTCTGATGCTTGGAGGGAACTTGCACTTAAACTTCATGCTTTTCACTTCCACACCACCTGGGAGGGAGGGCAGACTGGTGGGTTTTTGCCACCTGAGGCTCAGAGAGGGGAAGGGCCTTGCCCAAGGCCATACAGTGTGATGAAGGCAAAGGCAGAAGCCTAGGTTCCCAGCCTGGTGGTCTACCCATGACTCCCTTAGGAAAGTACCCAAGTGGATATATTTATGTATATATTATGTTATACACACATAAACATGATGTATATGTGTTTTAAATTTTATTTTTAATGTTTCATGTCTCGAAAGTTGCACTGTGGTCAGTGTGCTGGGCACCTACCAGGCCAATCTGGGAGGGTAGGGAGGAAACTGGCTATATTGTCAGTAAGGGTCAGAGTAGAGGCATTTGTAGTTTCTGGGAAACGATTTGGTCATCAAGAATCTCCTGGCATAGACTCCCCCGAGGGCAGCCCCATTTCATGAAATGAATTTTAGTTTTCTAAAGCGCATCCCTTAGTTGGATTTCTATTTTCCAGGGCACTTGTTTAAGCTTTGATGCCGTGTCCAAAAAAGAACAGATCCCAACAATTTCCTGCCCGAGGCCCATCCTTCCCGAAACCCTCGGCTTGGCCTGAGCATCGAGATAATTCGTTTTTCTAATCAGATTGGGGGCTGTTTGGCCAGCAGGGTGGGTGTGTGGGCCGGGGAGGGGGGTGTTCAGGGTGGGAGCTGCTTGAGGAACTGTCGATAGTTCACTGCACCCTCACGCTGGACCCACGAGGGTGCTGCTGTCCTCAGTCTACAAATCGCGCAAGTCGGGGCACAAGACAGAGAGGCCAGGTCACGTCTCTGCAGTTACACAGCTCATGAGTGCCTGCTGGGGTGGAACCTGGTCTGTCTGTCTGTCTAGCACCACAGCTCGGGCGCTGCTGCAGAGGGAAGAAAGATTTGGATGAGGGTCTCAGAGGCAGGGTGGGGGTGGGGGAGATTACCTGGTTGCCTTGGTGGGAAACTAATGGCTAATTCTGCTTAGGAACTAGTGCTGCGACTATCTTACAGATGGGGAGACAGGCACAGAGAGGTTCGTTAACTTTCCTGATGCTGCCCAGCTCGTCAGGGTTTGAGGCTGGATTTGGAGGCAGGCAGTGTGGTGTTGAGCACATGTGCTCTAACCATGGGGAACAGAGCTTTATGACTGAGCACGTAGTCACGCAATGTAAAGATGGCACACAGAGTTCAAGGATCTCGGCTGGACTCCCTTTACCGTCCCCTGGTGGGTGTGCTCTTCAGTGAGTCAATGGATTCATTCTCCCCCTTAACAGAGCCCTGCAGAGGCCCTGCAAGCCAGTGGCCCATGGAAGTTACTTGTAAAGAATCCACATATGTGATAAAGCTTTATATATTTATAAAAGGGGGAGGAGAGGGTACCTGGGAGATTTGGGAGTGACCATTGAAGGCAGAGGGCAGCAAGGGTCTAAGATCGAGGGAAATGGAGGTGGGGGTCATGGTTGTTGTAGAGGTTTTAAGAATCAGTAAACCAAGAGAGGGGCAACCCTGGTGCAATGGCCAGAAGTGACCCTGAACCAAGGATCATGATTAATTCTCCACAACCGAGGGATATAAAGAGATCAGACTGGTTTGTGGTTATTAATTTTATTATTAAAAAGAATAGAGTCAAGAAATAAAGTAATAAAGGCCTTGAATAGAGCAATCGTGAGAATGTGTTCTGGACAAAAGATTATGATTAATCCAGGTCTGCTAACCTGACATGAACAAACAAAAAAGGTCTAGGCTATTTTCTTCCTTTTAATGGGGCTTTGTGTTCCATAGAATGGGCACACGGGGGTTTTTCGCGAGAGATGAAAGATCTTTGTGGGGAAGGAAACTGTGGATGGGTGTAGGCGGGGCTTAATGGGTTTTACTGAATAGTCAAAAATGAATGAATGCATAAATAAAATTATAGAGGTCCAAGTGTGGACCAGTGACGAGGATGTGTTTTTAAACAAGAGTTATGAGTAATCTGTTGTATCCACCTCTAGTTACTAAAAAAACAAAACAAAACAGAACAGAAACAAAGCCCAATGAATTCGAGGGTATTGGGATGGTGGGTAGGAAGCATATCAACAGCTATATAGAACTGTCATTGGTCTGGGGCTGGATGGTGGCTTCGAGTGTATTTGCTGTATAGTTAAATATGAATTAGAGGAGTAACAAACTGAGGGTTACTGGAGGGGAGGCGGGGGGCGGGGTAATTGGGTGATGGGCATTAAGGAGGGCATGTGATGGGATGAGCATTGGGTATTATATGCAGCTGATAAATTATTGAACACTACATGTGAAACTAATGGTGTACTATATGTTGGCTCATTGAATTTAAATGAAAAATTTAAAAAATTAATTTGATGAGAAAATAAACAAAAGGATGAAAGACAGCTGATAATGAAGCACCAAAGATAATGTTGTATGAATTATGGATTAAGATTAATACACTTATGTACATTATTTATGTACTTTTATGTATTATTTATGTACTATTATGTACTACTTATGTACACATTTAAAACCATAAAACAAAGCTCTTACGTCTGTGGATAAGAAGCATTGGAATAGAAGTACTAATAATATAAGTGCTGATGGATATTTTTGTTCTGCGTTAGTGCTGACCTGGTGTGTTTATTGTATTTAAAAAAATAAGTAAAAACAGTAAGGGACATGTGGGAAACGATGATGCAATTATACCTGGAATCAAAGATTGTTATTACCTCAACTCTGCATACCTGAGTCCATTAGGAAGAAGATCTGGGCTGGTTCCTTTGTGGGTAAGAAGCATAGAGACAGATGCTTATAATGGCTGTTACTCTGGTTTTTGATTAGGTCATGCACGTTGATTATAATATATTAAGTGAAAAAATATGTACGATGAGAACTATGCTTAGGCCAATGGTGAGAGAGTGTCATGAACCAAACTGTGATTAGTCTTGAGCTGCTCATCCAACAGCCGTTAAAGAATACCTGGTTGTTTCATCCTTTTTAACACATGCCTTGTGTTCCACAGAATGGAGGCCCCAGAGTAGGTCTAATGACACTCTGTTGATGAAGATCTTGGCTGTGACCTCCTGTGGGAAATGAGCCATGGACCAACCAACCAAGTGAGTGATGGGTAATGTTATTGTTCTAAGGTTGGGTGGTTGGGTGATGGGTGTGTGTGTAGCATTATTAAACATGAACAGGCACAAATAAAATCAAAGATGGTCAAACATAGACCAGTGAGGAGACTGTGTCATGAACCAAGGTGATGAATCTCATTTGGCATAACTGTCACCAAGGTAAGAAAAAAAAAAAAAAAACAGGTTGCTCTCTGTGTAGGAGATGAGCAAATAATAACAAACAATTATATTCATATATATTAATTTTATACATGTATAGAACATGCATATCTCTTTACAGAATTGTTACTTATTCCTGGGTTGAGTGGTGAGTTCCTGTTTATTGATTTATTAAAAATAAATGAATGTGTACATAAAATAAAAAAGAATTAAACATGGACTAATGAAGACAAGATTTATGATCCATGATTACATAATCCTGCAAATCTGAAGGACATTAAAACAAAAAATCTGTGCTATTTTATTTATTTTAATGGCATTTCACTATTAATTTATACGCTATGGTTTATATAGACACTTCTGCATTGATAAATTTGGGTGTTACCCTGGCGACAGCGACGCTCCGGTAGACATAGATACTGGTAGTTTTCTGCTTGTCGGTAAGATTCATAGGTATTCTTCTATGATTTTTTGAAAGGAATAGATAAAATTAAAAAGGACCAAGTGTAATCCAGAGAGGGTAATGTTTAATAAACTAAGGCTCATTATTTTAATTCTACACAAGTGAAAGCCATTGAAAATGATCCAGAGTGTTCAGTTTTTAAACGGTTGTCTTCTGTTGCACAAAATGGAACACCATAGTTCATTTAATCATGCAATATTTATGAGGATGTTGAATCTTATTTGGATGGATAAGGTACATAAAGAAAATGTAAGTAATAGTTGATGTTCTTAAATCTTTGGCTGGGAAGTTGTTCAAGGGTGTTCATAGCTAAGAAAATGTATGAATGAACAAATTAAGGAGTAAAACAAGAGATGGCAGACATGGGCCTATGATGATAATATCTCATACTCCCAGGATTAAGATGATTCTAATTCTGTACATCTAAGGTCCGTTTAAAACAATGTGTTGGTTAAGGAGTAGTCAGTATTCTTGCTTTTGCATGATGGTGCATTGGATGTTGATTTTAGTACTAAAAACAAATAAATAATTACATTAATGCATAAAATACAGGAAAGGCCAAAACTCAGACCGGTGATGAGAAGGGTCCAAGGATTACAGTTAATTCAGTTCTGCCCTTTGGTCCGCTATCAAAATAATCTAGTCTTTTTCATTCCTTGGACCAGCTACTTTGTGTTTCACTGTGGATATATACGTAGTTTATTTAAACAATTCTCCATGGATAAAGATCTAAGATACTAACTCTGAGCAAGGAGCACAAAGGGAGATGAAAGATAATGTCAGTGTTTTACTTGTAAGAGTAAGAGATTGGATTTATGGTTGCTCATTAAAACTTCTTTAGAAATGACCAAGTCAAACAAGAGAGAATCAGCATGGACCAACGATCAAGAACTATGATTCATCCAATTCAGCTTCATTAGAAAAAGTTCTAGACTATTCCGTAAAGATAAAGAATATTTATTAGTGTTGCCCAATAGAATTTTCTGCAGTGATGGATGTGTTTTATATAATTTGTTCTGTCCAATATGGTAGCCACTAACTACATGTGACTCTTGAGCACATGAAATGTAGCTAGTGTGTATGAGGAACTGAATTCTTAATTTTACTTGATTTTTATGAAATTTAAATAGTCCTATGTGACTCATGGCTATTCTGTTAGTCAATTGTGTCGGGTAGTTGGGTAATGGGACTTTCTTGAATACTAAATATGGATAAATAAATATATAAATTAATAATACACAAATCAATAACAGGATTAGTTATGGGCTAGAGATGAGAATGTCTCATGAAACAAAGATTATAATTAATCTAGTTCTGTGCAACTGAGATTCATGGGCAAGGAAGTCTTAGGTTCATGGAAAAAAGACATAGGCTTATTCATTTGTTTTATCAACTGTTTATATTACCTTGTGTGTCTGTTTCACAGTTCATGTGAACATTTCTCTACCATTGAAGATCTTTGTATCTTGGTGGGAGAGGATCAAAAACATACTGTCCAAATCATAGTTGGAGGGCTGAATGGTGGTGTTGTCAATATTCAGTACGTTATTATATTATTTACTTTAAAAAATGAATAATAAATTATAGTCCATGCTTGGTGCAAGGATGATAATGTGACATGGACTAAAGTTTGTGATTCATACAAGTCACCACAACTGCGGTCCATAAAACTTTATCAGAATGGAAGGGAGGGAGCACCCCTTTCATTAGGCCCTATTAAGCAAGGTCCTTTTTGAAAAAAGGTGAAAGAAGATTCTCCATTTTACATTTGTTTAATATTTCATTTTATACTCCATCACTCTAGATTTATACATTCCACCATTGGTAAAGATTTGGGTGTCTAACATGTTGATAGAGAAACACAAGTAAAGATTTTTGGTGAACCGTTGGGGAAGTAAAATGAGATGTTCCTGGATTTTCTTTGTTATGTCTTTAAAATTTGACCAAATTAAAGAAAGACTAAAACAAGAGGGCCACGCATGGTTATGATGGGTGTGGGTTTGCATGAAGAATGGTGGATCCGTATGCACAACAGTGAGTCCATTGTAGAAAGAGGTCTAGTGTATTAGTTCTGGGAGAAATTAAACAAAAGACAGAAGTAGGTGATATTCTTTTATTCTTGCTTGTGATTCATGAATATGATCAAGTCATTTTTAGTCAATGAATGAATGAATGAACAAATGCGTAAATGAATAAATAAAAAAAAGTCCCAAGCCTAGACCAATGATGAGTACCCTGGGGTGTCTGAACCAAGGATTTTGATTAAACCCTGTAACTCTGAGGTCCATCATAAAAACAAACCTCATTTCTTGCCTTGGTGGGACATGGATTGTGGCAGTTAGGAATACAGGCGTCTTGCTTGTGGCTTTGGCACATCTTAGGGATGGGTCCTTTTATTAGTGAATCCGTGTGTGAGTACATAAAGAAACACATCCACAAATAATGACAATGAGACCTAGGTATTTGCCAGTTACGAGAGTATCTAATGAGAAATAAATTATTATTCAAACATTTCTGAGGAGCTGAGTTCCAGGAAGTGAAGATTTCATGGTTTTTACCATGTTTTATCAGAAACTCGTAGGCAGATGTCTGTAAGCATCAGTGTTGTTTCTGGGTTGGTGGTGGTTACTTTTATCAAGTAAAGGGGGTTAAAGGGAAACATCATAAATATTGATTACAGAATACTTAATTAAAGAAGACCAAGCATGGGCCGATGTTAATGTGTTACGTGAGAGGAGTTATGATTAAATTAGTTATTCTCAATATCATTTTTGAAAAACACATCTAACTTTTTCTGTGCGTATTTGAGTTTATGGGAAGATATTAGTTGCGTTTAGGTATGTCTAGGTATGTAGTTTCACAAATGTTGATGATATTATTGTAAGTGATTGAAGGAAGAGATTATTTAAAAGAGGGCAAACATGTATCAATGAAGATAATATGTCATTAAAAGAAGTTCATTATTAATCTTGCTCTACCCTTCAGATGTCCATATAAGTAAAAGGGGGTGGTTTGGGGCTCTGTCCTCTTTGGGTAAAGGGCGTAGAGACAATTGCTTATAACAGTATTTTGCATTTTTTTTTAAGAGAAAATACAAGTTATTTCATGAGCAAATAAACCAAAAACAAACAGATAAAGGAATAAATTTATAAGGTACAGTTATGCATGGATCACTGATGAGCATATGTCAAGAAATGAAGATGTAGATTTGCCAAATTCTAAACAAGGAAGATCCATAAAAAAGACAGTCTAGGCTCGGACCTGCGTGGTTAGGGTTTAATAGACAGGATTTGGAACGGGAAGAGTTCTTAATTCTTCTACTAGGATGTAGATTTAGCAGTTGTCCTTATATTACATACATTAATAATTAAAGAAGTCAGCAAATAGAAAGGTGGCCATTTGTGGGCTCATAATGGGAATGTGATAAAAAGGCCTTTACGATAAATCTGGTACAGTAGGACTAAGGTGTCTTTAAAAAAATCTAAATCTATACCACTGCTTCAGTTTCCTAAAATCTGCATTTTATCCACAGATTTCAGTCTGCTTTCTTCATTATCCCAGGAGGAAGATCTTGGCTGTCCTTTCTGTGGATAAGAAGCAAAGTGACTCATGTAAGTGACAGAGTTTGTGTTCTTGGTTTGGAGATAATTTGTGTGGGTTTTTTGTGGGGTTGTTTTGAAGGAAGAATGGGCACTGTAAACATAAGTGAAATCAGACTCATCAGGCCCGGACCACAGCTGCAAATGTGTAATGAACCACGGATTAAGATTAGTCCATTTTAGTTTAATTGAGATCCATTAGAAACAAAGTTTGAGGGGTTTGCATCCATTTTCAGAGTTCCTTAATATTCCATTTTATTTCTGCACCACATTCTAAGAACATACTCTACTGATAACTATCTAGATTGTTAAACCTCTGAGGAAGGAGCACCTGGGAAGATAGAAAGTATTGCCAACGTCCTAGTTATGGAGAGAGTCAAATGGTAGGTTCAGTGTACTATTTTTAAAATATGAAGAAATTAAGTGAAAGACCAGCAAGCAGAGTGCAGTGAAGCCCATGGGATGGGTATGAAGCCAATGTATTGATTAATCCGTACATGTAACACTGAGGTCCAATTAAAAAGAGATCTCATTTACCAGCTCTGTGGGAAATAAGCCTGTGAACAACTCTCTGCAACATTCAAAGATCTTGTTCCTGGGTTTTTGTGATTCATAGGAAGTACTTTCTTTAAATCAGCAAGGCCATGAATGAAGTAATCAATAAATAATGCATAAACAATCAATATACAATGTAGAAATAAATAAATGAAGTAAAAGAATGTTGAGCTTGGATCAATGATGAGTAGTTCTGGGGTATATGAATCAAGAATTTTGATTAAACCCTAAACTCTGAGGTCCATATAATACCGTATATTAACTGTACAGGAATTGAAATTAAAAAAAAAAATAAAGAGACCTAGTCGTTTTCTCTAAAGGAATAGAGTTCAAGCCCATCGGGGATCTGGTTCTTGGGTCTTAGGCGGTTTTGCATGTGGATTGTATTGACGCAGGTGAATCAGTGAGTGCACGAATAAATGAACGTGTAAGTGAATGAAGACAAAGAAGCTCACGTGTGAATCATTTACGAGAGCGTGTCGTGAAACAGGTATTATTAGTAATATATTTGTTTAACACCAAGTTTCAATATAATATGTAGGTAAAAGCTGTTGCCCCCTTTAGAGCACATAGGAAGTCCGGACACATAGGAGCACACACGCGACGTATCTATATGCACGTGTCCGCAGTCTGCGTTGATGGGAGTTTGTGGTTGTTGGTTTTGTTAAGAAGAAGGAAGAAACGCTTACATAAGCCAATGATTATGTGACTGTCTAATTGAAAAGAAGCAAGAATGGGCCAGTGTTGAGGACGTGTTATGTGATGTCAGTCATACTAACACATTAACACAATTAACTTAATCGTGTTCACTGAATTTTATTTAAAAACAAAAAATGTCTGTATGGTGACTAATATAACAAAAATTATAAAAAAAATCCCCCCAAAATGAAAAGGGACGCGGTTATTTCTGTGGGCAATGAATGTGTAGGTGTGGGCAGTTGTTAGTGTGTTTATGTGTTCAAGGATAGGGTCTTGTAGAAACTCAAGTAATTATATATTGTGTTAAGTCACGGAGTGAATGAATATGATCATTTTATTCGATTTTTTTAGAGGGGGGAAGGGCAGAGGGAGAGGGAGAGAGAGAATCGTGTGCAGGCTCCATCCCTAGTGCGGAGCCCCACGCAGGGTTCTGTCTCATGACCCTGAGATCATGACTTGAGCTGAAATCGAGTCAGACATTTAACCAACTAAGCCACCCAGGAGCCACAATATGAGGATTTTCAAATGATTACTTAAAAGAGGGCAAACTGGACAATTTGGAGCATTCGTGATGTGAAATAAAGTTAACAAGTAATCTTGCCCTACTCTACTGATGTCCATACGAAGAAGATGGGATCTAGTTTCTTCCTACTTGGGGTAAGGACATAGAGATAGGTTTATGTAATGATGGTATTTCAGTTCTAGATTTCAGTTGGAAAGTTTACAGTTTTATGTGTGTGTATATATATATATATAATATATATATAATACATGATTATATATTTACTATTATATATATAAAATTTTATAATTTTATCATATATTTATCTTATACATAATGCATTACATACAATGTTACATTCTGGAATGTGTCTTTATCATATATTATGTATGTTTTAAAAAAAATAAATAGGTGATGAAATTATTCCATGGGCAGTTAGATAATGATAAAGCTAGGACTGTTGAGAATACATCATGATGCCAGGTTCTAAATCTACACAGTTCTGCACAAGTAAAGTTCATGACAATAATCATTAGGCTGTTAATGAAGAGTAGGGAGTATAATAGTTACAAGCCTTATTCCTGAGTCAAGTCTTAGATTCCATGATGTTTCCATGGCCAAGAATTAAAAATAAAACGAACTGATAAATAAAAAGGAGCACAGTTTTTGCACCAGTAATGAGAATGTGCTATGATCCAGCTTTATTATTAATCTGGCGGTGTAAAGCTCACGTCCACTTAGACATATCCAATAGAGACTGTTGAGAATTGGCGTTTTCATTTACAGCGTGAACACACCACAGCCAATGTAATAATTCTCTAATGGTGAAGGTCTCTGTTGTTGCCTCTGTGAGTAAAGAGCACAGAGACCAGTATAAATAACTATCAAAGCCACTGTTCTCTGGGGAGAGTGTTCATGAATTTCCAAGGAATTATTTTTAAAAACTGGCTTTATAGAAATAGATACATGTATACATATATATAAAATCAAAGAACAGCAAGCATTGACCAAAGCTATGACTACGTTATGAACCGAGGTTCATGGATTAGTCGTTTTCAAGACCACGTAATAGTATGTCATTTTAGTTTGGCACCAAAGTGTATTTAGAAGTATATCCCTTCCTTGATAAAGATCAAGGTTATTTACTTTTTGAGGGAGGAGAACATAGGACGGTGGGAGAAAATGACATTATTCTAGTTGTGAGGGAAGAGGATGGTTCACAGTCGTTCGTTTTACCACCTTTACAACGTGGACACATAAAGAGACCAGCAAAAACCTGTTATCACTGTGACGCTGATAGGAAGCACAGCTGTCCACCAGTCCCCATGTGCAACCAGAGCTGCACTGAGAAAAAGACGTCAAATGCATTAGCTTTGTGGGACAGGTACAGATAGACTAAGCTTAGTAAGAATCATTCCTCTCGTTCTTGGCATTTGTGAGTCATGGCTATTGACTGTATTATAATGTATGCATCTAAAAATGATGCAGAAAGGAAGATAGGAATGAAGAAGACAAAAAATGCCAAGTGTAGGCACCTGGGTGGCTCAGTCAAGCGTCTCCCTTTGGCTCAGGTCATGATCCTAGGGTCCTGGGATCTAGCCGCATCTGGCTCCCTGCTCAGCAGGGAGACTGCTTCTCCCTCCCCCTCTGCCCCTCCCCCTGCTCCTGCTCTTTCTCTCTCTCTCCCTCATAAATAAATAAAATCTTTTAAAAAAATTGCCATGTTTGGATCAGTGATGAGTACCCTGGGGTGTCTGAATTAAAGGTTTTGATGAAGCTCTGTAGCTCTGCGGTCATTCCAAGAAGAGGTCTCGTTATTCCCTCTGTGATGAGGCACTTGAGAAGCAAGAAAGGAATATTCCGGATCCTGTTCTTAGGCTTCGTGTTCCTTGGGTGTGGGGTGTTTTTAATCACAAATGAAATAACGCCTGATTAAGGAAAGACATGAAAAGATGAATGATGACAAGGAAAGGCACACATCATTCAATTACGAAAGTATGTTTTGAAACCTTTCCGAAGCAGTGAGGTCTAGGAAAATAAGTAGGTCAAGGTTTTACTCGGTTCAGCAGGGAACAAATGGAAAGGTATGCCCAAGATTGACTGTTGTGATTATGAATTGATGGTGGGTTGCTGATGGTTCATTTTATTAAGAAAATGGAAAGATGTTTGCATAAGTAAATAATAAGACTCTAATTGAAAAAAAAGGTTATGGACCAGTGATGAGAACAGGTCCTATTAGAAGCTGGTTTACTGTGAGCGTACGATCACACGTTAATATTATTCAAAGTTTTGTCCAGTGAGTTATAATTATAATAATGACATATTATATGTTATTGTAAGCATATGAATAGATTCATATTTTATTTAAAAGGTGAAAATCATACCCCAGTGAGGACCTTATTATGGAATAAGGATAATGATTATCCTGTTTCACAGTACTGTTTGCATATTTAAAAAAGGCTAGGCTTGGGGTGCCTGGGTAGCGCAGTGGTTAAGCAACTGCCTTCGGCTCAGGGCGTGATCCCAGCGTTCTGGGTTCGAGCCCCACATCAGGCTCCTCCACTAAGAGCCTGCTTCTTCCTCTCCCACTCCCCCTGCTTGTGTTCCCTCTCTCGCTGGCTGTCTCTCTCTGTCAAATAAATAAAATAAATAAAATCTTTAAAAAAAATAATAAAAAAATAAAAATAAAAAAGGCTAGGCTTTCCCTGCTTTGTACGATGTACACAGACAGATGCACTAGTAGTTATTTCCTTTCTGAGGGGCTGCCTGTTTTACCATTTCGCTTTTTCTTTTCTTTTTTTCTTGTTTTTATAAATCGAAGTACAGTTAACACACAATATCACATTAGTTTCAGGTGTACATCATAGGGATTTGACAGCTCTATACGCTGTACTCACCATAAGTGAAGCTACCATCTTTGCCTTTTCTTTTCTTTTTTTAAATTTATTCATTTATTTTAGAGAAAGTGAGAGTGAGTGGGGGGGAGGGGAAGAGGGAGAGGAAGAGAGAGAAATCCTAATGCAAATGCTCTGCTGCGTGTAGAGCCTGACTTGACTCCCAGAACACTGAAATCACGACCTGAACTGAAATTAGGAGCTGGATGTTTGACCAACTGAGCCACCCAGGTGCCCCTGCCTTTTTTAATATAATGAACAACAGGTAAAGTTACTCCATGAGTAATTGAATGAATGAATGAATGAATGAATGAATGACTACATTAAGTAGAGTCAACCATGGACCATTATTAAAAATACACCATGAAACAAGAATTTAAATTTATCCAATCAGTACAAGAAAGATCCATTGAAAAGGATAATGGAGATTTTCCCTATGTAATGTACATGGGCGTGTTTGTAATCGCCATAGTTGTTACTTGTGGGTTGGGTGGTAGATTCAATCATGTTCTTTATATTATTTAAAATTAAAATTAAATGATTAAGTAAATAAACAGTAGTGATATTCTTGAGCCAATGAAAAGAAGCAGGTTTTATGTTTAACCTAGAACTCTACAATTAATATCTTTTAGACATAACAAATTTATGGCTTTTTCATCATCATCATCATTATTTTTTTTATTATTTTTAAAGCCTGATTTTTATCTCAGAATTAAGATACCATAATTGATTTAATCATATCTAATGATGAAGATTTTGGCTCTGTGGTTAAGGAGCATAAATACTGAGGTGAGTAATAGTCAAAATTTATGTACTTGGTTAGGGGAACTTGCTCAAGGGTGTTCGCTAAGTATTTCAAGTAATAAAGAACTACACAGAAGTATAACATAAAAGAATGCTGCATATTACCTATGACAGGAATAGATTATGAACCATAAATAATGATGTTTAATTCAATTCTGCACAACTGATGACTCCTTAAGAAAAAGATGGAAGATGTTTCACACATCTTCATACATGATATTTACATGACAGTGGATTTTAATATTCATCCCTTCAGATGATTCAGGGAGCACATGTGTGCTACTCTAAAGGCCATTGCAAAAAAAGATCTAATGTATTAGCTCTGTGGGAAATGAGCATATGAATAAATCTTAATGTTCCAGGTAGTATTTTTGAGCTTTTGTGATTTATATGTGTTGACTATATTACTGTTGGAACAGTGAGTGAATCGATAAACAAAAGACAAAGGACTGAAGAAAAAGAATGCAAAGCTGGGGACAATGATGAATCCTGGAGCCGGCATTGAGTCTGAATCTAAAATTGTGTAGGATGTGGGGAAAGGGGAGCCCTCTTCACTGTTGGTGGGAATGCAAACTGGTGCAGCCACTCTTGAGAACAGTATGGAGGCTCCTCAAAAATTTAAAAATAGAACTAAGCTACAATCCAGCAATTGCACTACCCGGGATTTACCCAAAGAATAAAAAAATACGAATTTAAAGGAATACAGGCATTCCTATGTTTATAGCAACATTATGTGCAGTAGTAAAGATACGGAAACGGCCCAAGTGTCCACTGATGGACGAATGCATAAGGAAGAGGTGAGGTATATATAAAATCGAATATTACTCAGCCATCAAAAAGAATGAAATCTTGCCATTTGCAATGACATGGATGGAGCTAGAGAGTATTATGCTAAGAGAAAAAAGTCAGAGAAAGACAAATACCATATGATTTCACTCCTGTTTGGAATTTAAGAAACAAAAAAAACGAGCATGGGGAAAAAAAAGAGAGAGAAACAAACAGAGAAACTGACTCTCAACTACAGAGGACAAACTGATGGTCACCGGAGGGGAGGTGGGGGGCGTGGGGTAACAGATGATCGGGATGAAGGAGCGCACTTGTGATGAGCACTGGGTGGTGTATGGAAGTGTTGAATCACTAAATTGTACACCTGAAACTAATATTACACTGTAGGTTAAGCATACTGTAATTTAAATAAAAACTTAAAAAGATAAAAATAAAAAATAATGGAACAAACAAAATTGTGTTAATCCCTGTCTGGAAATCTGTGGACTGTTGTCACAAAGAGAAAAGGCAGACTCTTTGGGAAAAAATGAGCTCATGAATGGATGAGGAAATGTGAAAATGAACAAAGGTAAGGAGGGCCACATGTGGACCGGCTGTGAAGTTATGTAATAAAACAAAGATTATTTTGCTTAGCATAATCCCCTCCAGTTCCACCCATATCAATGCAAATGGTGGGTACTGGAACAGAAAAAGCGCATAAGGAAAAACTAAGGAAATCTGAATAAGGTATGGACTTCAGTTAATGATAATGTATCAATATTGGTTGATTAGTAACAGATGAACCATACTACTTTAAATGTTAAGAAGAAGGGTTACCTTCATAAATTTTCTATAAATCTAAAATTGTTCTAATATTAAAAAAAAGATTATTAGCATATATTTGAAACACCTGGTTCCAAAGATAAATCAAAGCTCTGAGCTCTTCCATAAGGACAGGTATGGACAGATACATCCAAGAGTTTGTGTTGTTGGTTTGATTGATTGTTTGGTGGTTTTAGCTAAGAAGGACAAAGAAAAAAAGGGCTTACATAAATAAACAATTGTTTCAATATTGTATTATTGAGAGAGGGCCAAATGTGAATCCATATTGAGGATGTGTCATATGACCAGAGTTAGAGTTAATATAACTGTATTCACTAGTTTAATTTTTTTTTTAATCAAAAGAGGTTTTAGTAATCAGTTATGTCTCTGGGCCATGAGCATGTAGACTGGATATTTAATATTCCCGTTCCGTGCTTTGGTTTTCATTGATACTGACATATTGTCATAAGGGAATGAAGGAGTGCATTTCTGTGTAGGTTAATTATTCAAAAGAAGGCTGAGCAAAGGCCAATGAGGAATATGTGTTATGAATCAAAGATAATGATTGCTCTTTTTATACCCAAATGTCCAGATAAAAAAAATAGAACTCACAATTTCTTCCACTTTGGGTAAAATTTACATTGCAGTTGGTTAACATGCAGTGTACTGTTAGGTTCAGGTGTACATGGAAATTTACATGGGGAAATTCTTTAGAAAAATGGGTAGGTAATTGATTTATTTTATGCCTAATTGTATACATGAATAAATAAATGAATCTGTAGACATCAGTCAGAAAACTTTGTGCTTCATTGGTGAGAATATGCAATAAAATAAAGATTTTACATTTATCCAATTTTGGACACGTGAGGTCTATTAAAAGCAACCAGTGAGTTGTTAAATTTATGGATAAGGAGTATGCAGACGGATATATTATGGTAGATAATTGTTCTTATTTTCATGTTGGTGTTAATTGTGTTGTGTAAAAAGAAAAACTAAGTAAGTCAATAAATAAGAATGCGATTCATGGGCAATGATGACATTCTAAAATGACCCATGTTCATGACTGGTCTGATACTACAAGACTAACCTCACTTTAAAAAAACATCTCACTATAGGCTCTTTCTCTCTTTTGAGAGTCTGCATTTTCACCACGTGAACACACCACCGATTTAATCATTCTCTAATGCTAAAGATTGTTGGCTTTCACAAACGGTGTGGGTAAGGAAAGAAGAAATTGATGTAAGTAGCAGAGTTTATATTCTTGGGTTGGGAGGTTGGTTTATGGGTGTTGTTTGACTTTTCCAAAGTAATGAATGGCTATATTAATAAATAAAGCCAAGTAACACCGGCACAGACCCAAATTGGGATTTATGATTAATCTGATTCAGTACTACTGAAATTCAATAAAAAAGATGCAGGGTGTGTCATTGGTTTTCAGGGTTGATCCACATTGTGTTTTATTTTTGCATTGCAATACATTTAAGTACTTCTCCATTGATAAAGATTTAAGTTGTGACTTCCTTGAGGGAGGAACGCACAAGAAAATGGACAAGTTGATGTTTTAGATATGGGGAAAGATTAAAGGTCCCGCAGTTATTTCTTGAATCATCTTTAAATGTAAAAGGGTCAAGCATGGACCAATGAAACTGATACGAAGCAAAGATGTTAGCTAATTTATATTTGCAAAGAGCATATGTATATATTGCAAAAAATGTCCTTGTCTATTAGCACTGCAGGAAATGGGCATAGAGCCAGTTCTTAGTGTTGTTCTTGGGCTTTTAATGGATTATATTGTTATTAGTGAATCAATGAATAAAAGAAGAATCAATTTATAAATGAAGGAAGAAATGTTCAGTGTAGATTAATGATGAGTATTCTGAGATGTCTGGATCAAAGATTTTAATTAAACTCTGACTTTGAGGTCCATTAGAAAAAGAAATGTAGTTAACTTCTGTGAGAGAGGGACTTAAACAGCAAAAGTTAGGAGGAGTCAATGATCTCTTCCTGAGCTTTAGTTCTTAATGTCTGTGAAATGTATCCTAATAAAGCAATGCAAGGGTAAAGATGAGTAAGTGAATGATGACTAATTATGTGAGTCTGCGATGAAACAAGAATTATTATTATATTATTTCCTGAAATCTGAGTTTCATGATCTAAATAGATCAAGTCTATCTTACTTTTTTCCATAAAGAATATGGATCCTATTCCATGCGAATCCACGTTGTTTCAGATTTCTGGTAGGTAGCTGGTTGTTGGTGCTGTTTAGAAAAGGAACAAATCTTTCACACTAGAAACAATTGTTTAAATAAGTACCTAATTGAAAGAAAGCCCAGCATGGACTAATATTGAGAATACGATCATAGCTCTGATCGAACAAATCCTGTTCACTGACTATTACTTGAAAAAAAAAAAGAATCTAACAGGTTATATCTGTGGGCAATGAACATATGGACAAATACTAGTATTAGTCAGTATTCTTGTCCAGTGCCTTAGCTTGCCTTCACTTTGAATGTATTTTTAAAAGTTAATGAACAAATGCGTTCATATATTGGTTAATTATTTAAAAGAAGGCAGAGGAGCAGGTGTCATGAAACAAATACAGTGATTAAACCATTTTAGACGAAGAGGAAGAAATCTAGACTTATCCCACTTTGGACAAAGTAGATATCAGCAATTGCATGAACTGGTATTTCAGTTTTGGAGTACTGGTGGGTTTTACTCTTTTTCTTTAAAAAATGAATAAATAATCAAATTAGGGCAAATCTTAGACCGATGCTTCATGGCGCACTCTGAGCAATGCATGAATGTGGACCCTTAAAAAAGATTAATGGGGCTGTGAACCATGTGGTTAGGGTGTATATAGATGGATAGTAGTACTAGTTACATTTAGTTATTTAGCAACTAGTGGGTGGTGGATTTAACAGTGTTCATTACATAAATTAAAGATTAAATGGTAAATAAGTCAATAAAAAATAGAGTCATTCATTTTTTTTAAAAGATTTTATTTATTCATTTGACAGAGATAGAGACAGCCAGCGAGAGAGGGAACACAAGCAGGGGGAGTGGGAGAGGAAGAAGCAGGCTCATAGCAGAGGAGCCTGATGTGGGGCTCAATCCCAGAACGCTGGGATCACGCCCTGAGCCGAAGACAGACGCTTAATGACTGCACCACCCAGGCGCCCCAAAAATAGAGTAATTCTTGCGTCAGTAATGAGAATATGGTAGGAACTAAGGTTTAGTCATCTAGTACCTCATGACTCCATTAAAAAAGGTGTCTGTGCTGTTCTGCTCTTTATAAAATGTGTATTTTAATTCATGGAACAAAAACACTACAGCTGATTTAATTATTCAATAGTAATAAACATTTTAGTTTTTACCTTTGTGGGTAAGGAGCCTAGAGACTGTAGTAGATTATAGTCAGAATTCATGTCCTTGGTTTAGGCGGTTATAAAATCAAAAGACCCCATGCGGGGACCAATAATGGAAACTAACCAAAGTGTATAATTAATGCAGCCCAGTGCAGTTAGGGTTTATTAAAAATCATGGAGAACTGTTTTTCATTTTTAGGGCTTTTAATGTTATCGTTTGTATCATGGTTAATTTAAACATTTTGCCAGTGTTAAAAAATCTAGGCTATTTACTCTTCAAATGGCAGGGGGCAGATACAAAAAGGGAAGGTAGTATCAGTGTCCTCATCGGGAGATGTGATGGTAGTTGGTTCATCATCGTATTAGTTATCTATTGCTATATAAAAATTTCCCTATAACTTAGCGCTTTAAAACAAGAGTAAACATTTGTTATCTGTCACAGTTTCTATGGGGCAGGAATCCAGGAGGGGGTTAGTGGGCAATTTGGCTGAGGGTCTCTTGGGTTGTTGCAGTCAAGATACCAGGAGTCATCTAAGGTCATCTAAAAGCCTGACCGGGCTGGAGGATCTGCTTCCATGGCTGCAAAGTTGGTGCTGGTTGTTCGTGGGAGACCACAATCCCTTCCTACACAGACCTCTCCTTAGGACTTCTTGAGGATGCTCACAACCTGACAGCTGACTAAACGAAGAATAGCCAATCCAAGAAAGAGGAAGGTGGAAGCCGCAATGTATTTATAACCTAGACTCAGAAGTCCTACACCCTCACTTCCACAGTATTCTATTGGTCATGGAAGCCAGGCATGATTTCCTATGGGAGAGATTATACAGGCTGGAATACCAGAAGCCATGGATCATTGGGAGCCATCTTGGTAGGCTACCTTATTATGTACCATCTTTAAAACATGGAGTAACTAAGTGAAAGAAGGGCAAGAATGGACAAAGTATAAATATGGGGTTGATGTGAAGCACGAAAGTTGATCATCTGTATGCAGAGTGCCGAGACTCAATGGAAAAAAAATGTAGTCTCTTAGTTTTATGGAAAACAAGCCTACAGATAGAGCTTAGTGATATTTTGGGATCATGTTTTTAGGTTTTGTGATTCATGAGTGTTGCTTTTATTATTATTAGTGACTTAATGAGGGAACCAGTAAACAAAGGTAGCAATGAATGAAGGAAAGGGTGCTAATTTTGGACCAATGATGAGTATCCTGGGGTGTCTGAATCCATGATTTTGATTAAACCCTGTAACTCTGAGGTCAGAGACCTAGTTAATGTCTATCTGGTAAATCAGCTTACAGCAGAGGTTAGTAATAGTCAGGATTTTGTTTTTAAGCTGTGAAGTTTCATAGTTCTGAATTGTAGCACTATAAGTGAATTAATAAATGAATAAATAAATAAATACATAAATGAAGACAAGGAGAGCCATATGTGGCCCAGTTATGAGAATGTGTAGTGTGTTTATTATCATTAATATTTTCTGAAGCACCCAGTTCCATAATAAATTGATTAAATCTGATACCTGTTCGGGACAGGAACATATACAGATGAGTACCAGGAAAGCAATGTTGTGTTGTTCTGTGGTCTTCGAGGTGCTGCTTGCTTGTTGAAAACAAGAAAATATGATCTGGTTGGTTATATCTGGGAGGAAGGAGCATATGAACAGCTGTTAATTCTATTGAAGTTTCTAATCTGGTTTGTATATTTGTAGATATTGATGGTATTGTGAGTGAATGTATAAATACATTTATGTCTCAACCAATTATTTTGAAGAGGGTACAGCAGGATTTTCCCAACCCCTCTTTACTGACATTTTTGGCTGGATAATTCATTGCCGGGAGGCTGCCTGTACATTGTAGGATGTTTAGTACTTCATGGCCTGTGCTAGATGCCAGTACTGACCCCTGCCCCTGTCAGTTGTGACAATAAAAAATATCTCCAGACATTGGTAAATGTCCTCTGGTAGCAGATTTTTTGTTTTAGTTTTAGTCTTTTTAAAAAGATTCTTCATTTAAATTCAATTTAATTAGCATATATTGTATTATTCGTTTTAGAGGTAGAATTCCGTGATTCATCAGTTGCATGTAACACCCAGTGCTCATTACATCAAGTGCCCTCCTTAATACACATCACCCAGTTTCCCCTTCCCTGTACCCACCTCCCCTCCAGCAACCCTTAGTTTGTTTCCTAGAATTAAGAGTCTTTTATGGTTTGTCTCCCTCACTCTTTTCTTATTTTATTTTTCCTTCCCTTCCCCTATGTTCATCTGTTTTGTTTCTTAAATTCCACATATGAGCAAAATCATATGGCATTTGTCTTTCTCTGACTGACTTATTTTGCTTAGCATAATACCCTCTAGTTCCATCCACATTGTTGCAAGTGGCAAGATTTCATTCTTTTTGATGGCTGAGTAATATTCCATTGCATATATATACCACATCTTTCCATTCATCTCTCTCTCTTTTTTTTTTTAAGATTTTATTTTTATTTATTCGACAGAGATAGAGACAGCCAGCAAGAGAGGGAACACAAGCAGGGGGAGTGGGAGAGGAAGAAGCAGGCTCATAGCGGAGGAGCCTGATGTGGGGCTCGATCCCATAACACCGGGATCACGCCCTGAGCTGAAGGCAGACGCTTAACCGCTGTGCTACCCAGGCGCCCCTATCCATTCATCTCTTGATGGGCATCTTGGCTCTTTCCATAGTTTGGCTCTTGTGGCCATTGGTGCAGGTGCCCTTTCGAATCACTATGTTTTTATCCTTTGGGTAAATACCTAGTAGTGCAATTGCTGGGTCATTGGGTAGCTCTATTTTTAACTTTTTGAGGAACCTCCATACTCTTTCCCAGAGTGGCCGCACCAGTTTGCATTTCCACCAACAGTGTAAGAGGGTTCCCCTCTTTTTGCATCCTTACCAATATCTGTTGTTTCCTAGGTTGTTAGTTTTAGCTATTCTGACTGGTGTGCAGTGGTGTCTCATTGTGGTTTCATTTTGTCATGGCATGAGTCATCACAGAGAATGTAAAATAAGTAGTCAAGTGTACCCAATTCTGCAAAAGTAACATCTTTTAAAATGATCTTTTATCCTGTTAAGACTATTAAAATATATATATATATATTTTCTTTAATGATGTTTTATTATATTATGTTAGTCATCATACAGTACATCCCCGGTTTCCGATGTAAGGCTCGATGATTCATTAGTTGCGTATAACACCCAGTGCACCATGCAATAGATACTGTTTTTATCCTTATGTGGTGTATTCAACGGTGGCCAGTTCATTATTTAAACATGAAGAAAGACTAATTAAGAAGTACCAAAGTTTATTACTAGCTAATTCCACATAATCAACATACATTAAAACCTAGGTTAATTCTCCTTTTTCCTTCACAGAATTACCATAAGGCAGCAGACTTACTCATTTTCTAAGAAACAATATCTTGGCAGTTAGCTCTGTGTGTAAAGAACATAGAGACAAATGTAAGTAAGACTCAGAGTTGCCATCCTTGATTGGGATGCTTTGTTCATGAGTGTTTAGTGGTGTATTGAAAGAATCAATGTCCATAAAAGAAATAAAAATCTCCAAGTATGGACCAGTGATGGGAATATGTTATCAATCAAAAGTTACTTTTAATCTAATTTGGCACAATTGAGGTGATTAAAAAGATAGTCATTTGATTCATTCTCAGAACTACTTAATATTTCACTTTATTTACCTCCACAGACGACTCAAACGTTTCCATATGGGGCTAGTACCGGCTGACAATGTTTTGTGTGGCAGCCTATAAGCAAATGGAAGACTTTGTTTTGAGATGTGATTAAAGATGGTGGCTTCATCACTTTTCATTGAAACATCTTTAAAATATGGGCAAATTAAATAAAATAAAACCACAGGAGGACCAGTGGTGAATGTGGATTTGGCAGGAGGCATGGATATTAATTGATCACATGTATTCTCTGAGGTCCAATATAAAAGGAGATCTAGTCTATTTGCTTTTTGGGGAAAGAGCCACTAGTGGGAGGATCTTGTCCTGGAATTTTATGTGATCAGTGAATAACTAAATAAATGAAGATATTAAGGAAGAAAAACGTGCCTGGACCAATGATGAGTACCATGGGGTATCTGAAACAGGAGTTTTGATTAAACCCATATGCAACTCTGAGGTCCATTACAAAGAGACACGGAGTTATTCCCGCTGTGGGAAAGGAGCACATGGTACCTTGTGCTTGGGCTATCGTGGTTCTTAGTGATGGACTGTATTTTATTATAAAATTGACCCACAAATAAAAAAATGTGTCAATGGAAAAAAGAAGACAAGTTATACACTTACTATTAAGGAATGTAATGCGACATGGGGTAGTATTATTAATATTTGTCTGAAACTCTGACTTTCATTAAATTAATAGTAAATGAAAGGGGTATATGATTATTTGTACATAATACTCAGGAGTGTTTGTTGGTGGTGGGGGTTGCTGACTCTTTTATTAAGGAAATGACAACACATTTACTCTATAATAGTCGGTTAAATGACAACATAATGGAGAGCCAAGCAGAGACCAATGATGAGAATGATTTATATGACAACACTCATCATTAATCCAATCTTCTTGAAAACTAACTTTTATTAAAACAATAAAAAAGAAGCAAGTCTGTTATTGACGGTAATAACTATGGCCAGACATAAATTTTGTTCAGTGTTATGTCCAGTGGAAGAGATCACAGTTATTAGTTTCTTTGTATAAGAGAAATAACGTATAATTTTATATATCAGTCTATTTTTAAAAAGTCAGCAAACCATGGACCAATTAAAACACAGGTTTAAAGATGAGGATTTTGATTCATTATAGTTTTCCAATGACAAATATTCTAGGAACGATTTTAGGCTCTTCCATTTCTTGAAAGGTGCATTTGGACCTTTCCAAATTGTGGTAATTTGGTTCTGGGTTGCTGTTTAACCATTTTGAGTTTTCTTTAGAAAGATGGTATTATTATTCCCTGAATAATAAAATCAGCAGTAAGTGGGTGAATCCATAAATCCATAAATACGTGTAGTGGAGGATTGGGAGATAGAACCAGGAAACAAATTAAATATGTTAAATTCTGCACAAATAAGTCCAATAAAAAGGTGATCATGGCTCCTCCTTTGTAGGTAGCAAATAAAGCCAGATGTCTCTAATTGGTCATTATTTTATTTTATTTTGTGTTGAGCAAGGAATTCAATAGTATTCCTAATATTTCGTAGAAATTCAACTAAGTAAGAGAGTACCATCCTTGGGAAGATGATGAGATTGTGATCTGAAATAGAGCTTCTGGTTAACTAGTCCTCTTCACAAATTTCAGTTTAAAAAAGAGAACTCTGTTTTCATTGTGTTTACAAATTGGCCTTCCTTCCCCCTTTTTCCTTTGTAGAATGAACACAAAGCTGATGTAATCATTCTGTAGTCCTGAAGACCTGGCCATTAATTCTGGGACTAAGAAGCGTAAAAACTGATGTGAGTAAATATCAGTGTTTGTGTTCAGGGCTTAGATGGGGGTTATTTATGGAAGCCCACGAAATTATTTCAATAAAATAAATAGTTAAATAATATATGAAATTGAGGAATGCCAATCCTGAGCCCCATGATTGGAATGTGTCACAAATTAAAATTTATATTTACTTTGACTCATCTCAACTAAGGACCATTACTAAAGTGATGGAGGGCATTTCATATATTCTCAAAGCAGTATATCTTCCCATTTAATATTCTTGCCACATTTGCTTAATACATTCCTTCACTGGTAAAGATCTCAGTTGTTAACCCTTGGAGGCTAGAATACCTCGGAAGATGGCAGATGTCAGTTTTGTCACTTGTGGGTGAAGATGACAGGTCTGTGGTTGTTGATGACACCAGCTTTAATGTATGACAAGTCAAGTGGAAAAGGAGCAGGCGGATACCAGTCATAAGTGAGGGACTGATATGAAGCAGCATGCTGATCAATCCCTACGTGTCAAACGGGTTCATTGTGAAAAGTGAGTGACTATTTGCTCTCCATGAATGGGGGCAATGAACAGATTTTGGTTGTTTTTCAGGCTTTTGTTCTCAGTTTTGTGTCATTAAAGGTTACTGATTGTAGAACTATTATCCGTGATTCTGTGAGTGAATGAATGAATCCATTCAAGAAGGCATCAGTGAATGAAGACCTAGCAAGCTGTGCCTGGATCAATGATGAGTATTGGTGGAGGTATCTGAATCAACACCTTTGATGAAGCCCTCTGTGTAACTCTGAGGTCCATTACCGAGAAGGAACCAGTCAATATTCTCTGTAGAAATTAGCTAATAGTAGAAGTTAGGAAAATTCAATAAACTTGCCCCAGGCTTTTGTGGTTCATGGATATGGATTGTATTATTTCAAGTGAATCAATGCGTGAATAAATAAAGAAATGAATACATGAAACACTAAAAGCCTCCTCATGGGACAATTAGCAGAGCGCAGTAAACACTATTAATATCAATACAATCCTGAAGGAAAATGGAAAGGCTTACTCTGTAATCCCCTTTTATATGGAACATATTAGTGTCTGCAGCTAAGAAGCAGTGTGTGGAGTTCCTGTAGTTTGCTGGGGTTTTTTTTTTTAAAGAAAAAGGAAAGTGTTTGCCTCAGTCAATAATCTGTTAGATAGCCATCTCTTTAATAGGTATTGATACAGGTGGATATTTGAAACCATTATAGATCTTAATCTTGGGTGAGGTGTGGACTTAAGAGTATTTAGTGTATTTTTTATCACTAAGAATTCCATACTGGTTTAATAATGAATTGTATGTTTGAGCCGAAGTTCTTATTGGTATCTAGCTCTGTCTGATGAGCAGCCATTAAAAAATTCTAAATGTGGTGTAAATCTGCTTTTTCCTACACAGAATGAACCATAGCATGGCTGATTCAATCATTTATTAAGAATGATTATAGTCAACCAGGAGCATGAAGACTAAGACAAGTGAGTCCCTTAGCTCACATTCTTGTTTGGATGACTTGTTCATGGGTGTTATCTGAAGCATTTCAAAGTAGATAATTGTGTACCTCACAAAATAAATAAAACACTCCAAGTGTAGACTGGTGATGGGAATGTGTTATAAACCTAATATTACGTGTAATCTAAATCAGTACAATGGAGGTAATTTTAAAAGAAGATACAAGTTATTTTATTTATTTTCAGAGCAGTTTAATATTCTTTATTTTTTACCATGGTTGATTTAAGCATTCCCATTTGGGTAGAGCTAGCTGATAGCTCTTTGGGGGCAGCCCAGAGGTGATGGAAGATGGTAGTTTCATTATTTTTCATTGAACCATCTTTGACATTTGGACAAATTAAATAAGAGAGGGTCACACAGGAAGCAGTGCTAAATGTGGGTTTGATACAAAGCAGGGAAGTTGAGCCATTTGCATGTGTAGCTTTGAGCACCATTACAAAAAAAATGAGTTTATTAGCTCTCTGGGAGAAAAGCCTAAAATTCAAGGATCTTGTTTTTGGAATTTTGTGATTGTATTATTATTATTTGTGAATCAGAAAATTAATCAATAAACACAAAAAAATTTCCTAGCATGGACCAATGATGAATGTCATGGGGTTTCTGAAACAAGAATTTTGATTAAACCCATCTGCAACTGAGGTCCATTACAAAGAAACACCTCATTATTCTCTTTGTGGGAAATGAGCCTACAGCATCTTATTCATGGGCTTTTGTGGCTTGGGGTATGAATTCATTATTATAATACAATTAGCCCATGAATAAAGAAATATATCAATGAATAAAGAATAAGAGAGATATGCATGCACTACTTTTAAGGCATAGAATGAGACATGGGTAGTTATTAAAACAATTTTGAGATATTTAGTCCCAATAAATTAATACTCAAGGTTTTTATCACTTTGGTAAGGGGCATGTGGTCAGGTGCGCGTAAGAATCAGTGTTTTGTTTTGTGTTGAGGCACACTGCCAATTGATCATTTTATTAAGGAAAGGGAAATACATTTACATAAGTAGTTGATTGAATAAACTATGTAATTGAGAGGGAGAGCATGGAGCAATGATGATAATGTTTTATACAGCCACAGTCATGATTAATGCAATCTTTTTATGCAGTTTTATGTAAGCAAGCAAGTATTAAAGAATCAGGTTGCTATTCTTCTGGGTAATGACATAGGACAAATGTAAATATTATTCAAGATACTCCTCCGGTGTGGGTGGGCTGACATATATTGAAGTATAATTATAAGTGAGCAAATGCATTTGCATTTATATCAGTTTTTTTAATATCAGTTTTTTTTAAAAGTCAGCCAGCAATGTGCAAAAGGAAAGCAGTTGGATGTAGAGATCACGATGCATCATGTTTTATACCACTGATATCCAGAGGAATTCAAAGAGCTCTAGGCCTTTCAAATGGTGCATACAGACATTTGTAAATAATCAGTATTTTGCTTCTGTACTGATGGTTGTTTAATTTTTGGAATTCTTTTAGAAAAATGAAGGGATGGCCTTATTATCCCATGAGTAATTAAATAGAACAATTAGTGAGTGAATTAATAAATATATTAAGTAGGGTCAAGCTTGGATCCCTGGTGAGATTGTGCCCTGAATTGAATCTCCCAGGTATCCAATTCTGCACAAAGAAAGTTCCACAAAAAAGATGATCCTGGCTTTTACCTACATGGGTAGCAAGTCCAGACAGATACTCCTCATAATTATAATTATTTTTCTTCTGTTTAGTGCTAGGTTCAATGGTGTTCATTATATTATTTAAAAAATCATACAAATTAGTAAATATAAAATAGAACTCTCTCTTCCAGATGTGTAGAAAATTATGCAAATTAAGGTTTATGGTTACTTGACTTTTGATCATTTAAATTAGTTAAGTGTAGACTGATTCTTTTTCAAGTTTGCCTTTTACTCCTCAGAGTGAGCACAATCTTGATTTGATTATTATCTCATGGTGAAGATCTTGCCTTTTATCTCTTTGGGTAAAGAGAGAAGAGATCAATGTCAGCAATAATCAATGTTCATGTATTGCTTGGGGCTTGGTCATGGGTATTCATTGAGATGTTCTGAAAGACAAATGGCTGCATACATGAACAAATTCAAAGGTGGTCATGCGTTGACCAGTGATTACAATATGTTATGAATTCAGAATTATGATTAATCCATTTTAGCATTACTGAATGATTGAGATGAAGGATGAAAGGCATTTCAATAATTTTCAAAACACTTTTATATTCCATTTTATTTTTGTTCCACAGTGGATTTAAACACTTCTCCATTGGTTGATATTATTATAGACTATGAACCCACTGAGGGGAGAACATAAGAAAACGGGAAATTTTGCTTTTTTCTTAGTCATGATACGAAATGGTAGTTCACTGAACCATCTTTAAAACCTGGATGTTAAATGAAAGAGCCCAAGCAGAGACCAATGACTAAGGGAATTGAGATGATGCAGGGAAGTGGATTAATTCACATTTGTAATTGCACAGAGAGAGCTAGTTCTGTAGCTCGGTAGGGAGTCAGCTTTCATGGACATATTCCTGTCTTCAGGGACCTTCATTTTATTTTCCTAATTCATGCGTGTTGACGGTATTATTAGCAAACCAATGAATAAGTCAGAACAATATGTTAAATGAAGGCACAGAATACCAGGTCTGGATCAATGATGAGTGTGCGTGGGGCATCTGAATAATTCTTTTGATTAAAACCCAGTCTGTAACTCTGAGGTCCGTTCCAGCTATGGGAAATGTGCTTACAGATGAAATTAGAAATATTCAGAGTGGTCTTGATTTGTGTTGTTGCTATTTTATTGTTCACAGCTATGAATTGTATTCTTATGAGGAAGTCAGTCCATGAATAAGTAAAGTATAAGTACAGAGGAGGCCTTACCTGATCCGGAAAGGAACTCGTGAATCAAGGATTATTATGAATATTTTTCTGGAATTTTGAGTTAGAATAAAGTAGACTAAGGCTGCTCCTCCTTTGGGAACATACAGATAGACACATGTGACCATCAGTGTTTTTGTTCTGAGGCGGTAGTGAGTCAGTGGCGTGTCTTATTTAAAAAAGGGACAAGAAAATTATATTTTGTATAGTAATCAGCAATACTTAATAGAATATGTATTTTCAATGATAATCTAGCAAATCATGATAAGCCCATTAGTATACAATGATTTTAATAAATAAGATTTAATCTAATCAATGCTAAAAAATAAAATACATTATTACATAATTATTGAAACTTAGAAAAGGTCTAAGCATGAACATTGGAAAGGTGAGTATAGTAACTGTGTTCATTGACTTTTCTTTCAAAAGAAAAATGTAAAAATAAAAACCTAAAAATGAGAGAAAACTGTAAATGTATTTTGTTGACGATTTCTGCAAGTGAAAAGCCAATGGATACATTTAGTATCACTTAGCTTTCAATTATGAAGTATCCCTAGGGTTCACCATTATTGGTGCCATTATTGGCAGTGAGTAAAAGAATAATTTTATATTTCAATCCATTATTTAAAAGAATGTAAACCATGGGTCAGTGCGGAGCACATATAATATATGAAGGAGCCTGATTAACCCTGGTCTATACCCTTGAAGTCCACTTGAGTAAAAAAGATCCAGGCCCCCTCCTTCAGGGAAAGATCATATAACCCCCATTCTTTAAATACATCTTACTGTTGAAACATTTAAATTCAAATTAATTAAAAATAAAAATTCACACCCTTCATAACACTACCCACATTTCAAACCACATGTGGCCAGTGGCTACCATATTGAACAGTGCTAATAGAGAATATTTTTATCACGGCAGAAAGTTCCATCAGTGCAAACAGTGCTGAGATAGATAGTTGCATGTAATAGCATTTAGCTTTGGATGGTTGATGGCTCTACCATTTTGTCTTTTCTCTAGGAAAAAAAAGAGTAGATAATTAAATTATCCTTAGAGTTATTTACAAAGTGAGTAAATAAATTAATTGATAAACACAAGAATTGAAGTATAGTAAGGCTCGTTGTTCAGATTGTTTGATGAAATAAGAATTTAAATTCATCCCGTTTTGCTCAGGTTTTCCCACTGAAAGATTATCTGGACTTTTTACTATTTGGTAGGTTATAGAGAAAGATATCAATAATAGTGCTAGTTCTTTTTGTGTTGGGTGGTAGATGATAAAAGATCTTCTCTATGTTATTTCACACTAAAGATTGAGTAATTCAGTAGATGAAAAGGATACCACTGTTGTATTGAAATGTGTGAAAATGTGACACGAACCAATATTTATGATTAATCTACTAATGCAGAACTAACTTCTATTTAAAAATCTAAATTTATACTTTTCACTCTTTTAAAAATCTACCTTATCCTCCTGGATGAACACTCCACATTGAATTCAGCCATTGTCCAATGAAGAAGATCTTGACTGTTACTTCTGTGGGTAAGAAGCACATGTAACAGTCAAAGTTTGTTCTCGTTCATATGGTTTGTCCTTATGTGGTTACTAAGGTAGTTAGATAGAACAAAAGGCTATATACACAAAAATATCATCTAAGAACACTATGTATGAACCAGTAGTAGGAATGTGCTCTGGGCCAAGGAGTAGAATTAACCCATTTCAGCACAACTGAGATGCATTTTTTTTAAATGGGTGGCATTTAATTAATTTTTGGAACTGTTTGCTATTTCATATTATGTCTAAACCACAGTTGATTGAAGCATTTTCATTTTGTTAGAGATCCAGGCTATTTAACAATTTAGAGGAAGGAGGTCTCAGAAGGTAGAGCATATTGTCTGTGTTCTAAATGTGGGATACCATTGTATTTTTTTGTTATTAATCCATGCTTAAAACTGGACATTAAATGAACATGGCCCAATCATGGGACATTTTTAATGATGGTATTGGTATGAAGCAAGGTTCACACGGAGATCTGGTCTGAAAGCTCTGTGAGAAATCAGTCTAGAGACAGATCATAGTTCTATCGAGTATCTTGTTCTGGGAGCTGGTGATTCATGGGAAAATGAAAGTAGAAATGAATGACGATAAAGAGTGCCAAGCGTGGACCAATGATGAGATTGGAGGGTGTCTGAATCAAAAATTTTGATTAAAGCCATCTGTGACTCTGAGGTCCATAATTAAAAAGTGGCCTCATTTTTTCCTCTATGGAAATGAGCTTAGAGCAGAAGTTCAGAATGTTCAAGTGTCTTGATTATGGGCATACCCACTTTCTGGGTATAGATTGAATACTTGTAAGTAAATCATGCATGAATAAATTGAAGAAATATAAAAATGAGTAAATATAAAGAAATCCGGGCATAGACCAATTATGAGAGTATGTGATAAAACAGGGATTGTTGTTATACATTTCTGTGGTACTAAAGTCCTTTTTGCCCCTTTTTGGAGGGAGTGGGTAGGCAGATGTATGTAAGACTCAGTATCGTTGTTTGATGTAGGTGGTTGTTTGCTGGTGGTTGTTTTTATTTAGAAAAGGAAAAATTACATACATAAATAATTCATTAAATACTTAATTGGAAAAAGAATGAGCATAGTTCATATTAGAATGTGCCTTATGAGCAGAATTAGTATTAATCTACCTCTGTTCACTGAATTTTATTAAAAAAGAGAAACAGCTCATTTTTAAAGCTCTGTGGGTACTATAATAGACATGGAGACAAAATGGTATTTTTCACGTTTCCTTGTCTAGTATTAGTTAATTCCCAGATATTGATGAATTGTTACATTTGAGTAGATTAAGTCCCAACCACCGTTTTTAAAAGGGGGCAAAACATGGTCCGGTAAGAAGCAAGAATAATGATTAATTTTTTGTATATACTACTGATCCTCTCTTTGTAGCTTGGCTATGGGCATGTGGACACTTGCACATGATAAGCATATCTATTCTGGGTTGTTCATGGGTTTACCTGTGTGTGTGTGTGTGTGTGTGTGTGTGTGTGTGTGTGTTTTAGTATATTTTAATGTATGATCAAATATTCCCTGAGTCACTCCATAAATGAATAAATAAAACAATGAATGGTTGAATTAATATATGAGGAGGGTCAAGCATAGATCTTGGTGAGAATATGCCATGAACTACAAATTTAAACTCATCTATTTCTACACAAATTGAGTCCTTCAGAAAAAGAAAATTGTCTACGTTTTTGCCTATGTGGATTGGGGGTCACTAGACAGATAAGTGCAATGGGCAGAATTTTAATTTTTGCACAATAAACTCAACAGTATTCATTGTATTATTTAAAATTTATAGTTAAATCAAGAAATAAGATATTCTTGGGTCAGTAATGAAAATGAGAAGTGAATCAACTTCCTGATTAATCTTGTACCACACAACAATTGTCTTTTAAATCGGTCTAAATTTGGACTGTTCATTCTTTTGAATATTGGTACTTGACTCCACAGGATGAAGATGATGGTTGATTTAATCAGTCTCTACTGATGAAGATCTTGGCTGTTAGCTTTGTGGGTAAGGAACCTAATGACTAAAGTAAATAATAGTCAAAAGATCTTGTCAGTTGGGGTGAATTTTTCATTAGTGTTCACTGAATTATTTCAATTAAGCCATACATAGATCAATGATGTGAATGTGCTATGAAATAAAGATGATGATGAATCCAGTTCAGTACAATTGTGGTTGAAAATAAAATGGGAGACATTTTATTCATTCTCAAAGTGGATGAATAATCCATCTTATTTTTGCAGTGCATTTGACTTAAACATTTATTCAGTGATAAAATCTAAGACTGCACTGTCAGTGTGGTAGCCCCTAGCCACATGTGGCTATTTAAGTCTAAAGGAATTAAAGTGCAGTGAATTTTAACTTCAGTTCCTCAGTTGCACTGGCCACATTTCAAGTACTTAGTAGCTGCACGTGGCTAATGGCGACCGCGTGAGAGAGTGCAGGAATGGCACAGTCATGTTATGTTGTAAAGTGCTACTGCATAGCTCCCCCTGAAGGAGGACAGAGGAAGATGGAAGGTGGTTGGAATAGGGTGCTCGTGAAGCTGGCATGTTAATTGATCCATACATAACTCGCTGAGGGCCACTGCAAAAAACGGCTTTTGGGAAAAGGTCTAGTTATAGGAAAAGAGCCTGTAACTAGACCTTGGTCACATCCAAAGATCTTGTTCCTGGCTTTTTAAAAATTCGTGGGTATTGATTTTATTACTGTTGGTAGATCAATGAACGGATCAATAAACAAAGGTATACATGAAAAAAAAAAAAGATTGCTTAATCTGGATCAATGATGAGTACCCTGGGGTGTCTGAAATCAAGGATTTTGATTAAACCCTATAACTCTGAGGTCCATTACAAAAGATTCCTCTCTGTTGTCTTTATGGGAAATGAGCTTATTCTAGGAGTTAAAAATATTCAGGAGTTTGTTCTTGGGCTATTGGGTATTTTATTTTCAGTAAATCAGTGCATGAATAAATCAAGAAGCAGATAAATGAATAAGGACAAAATGGGTTATTCCTGGACCAAATAGGAGAGTATGTAATGTAATATATGTAATATAAAAATCATTGTTAATAAATTTCTGAAGCACTGAGTTCCGGTAAAGTAAATTGATTAAAGCTGACCCTTTTGGGTAAAGAGAATTTAGATAAATGGATGTAAGAACCCATGTTGTTTTTCTCGGTTGGGTTGTTGGTTTTTTGTTTTACTGAGAAGAGCAAAACATTTACTCAAAATTAATTATCGATTAAATAACTCCATAACTGAGTGAGGGCTTACACATGGACTTATGTTGAGAATGTGTTACATGACCAGTTACAACTAATCCAATGATATTCACTATGTTTTAATAAAAAAAAAGGAAAAAAATCATCTGATCTTTTTTTCTGTGCCTAAGAAGCATATGGACAAGCATTAATATTGTCCCTTTTCTGTGGAGTCACAAATACTAATGATATTATAAATATATAAAAGAGTAATTTAACATTTTAATCAATTATTTGGACCATGAGGAGCACGTGTTATGAAACAAGGACAGTGATTAATCCAGTTCTACACAATTGCTCTCCAGATAAAGAAAATAAGACTTACGCTCTTGATTTGGGGAATGGTGAATACATTTAGATAGGGTTTCTTTTTCTGGTTTGGTGAAGTTTCTTTAAAAAAGCAGAAGATAAATGACTCCATATAACTATGTTCGTACATACACATATAAAGGTGAGACAAGAATGCACAATTGTTGAGAATGTGCTGGAATCTAGGATTCAGATTAGCCTAGTTCTTTCCAAGGAAGATTCATATAGAAAAAAGAGTTCTCTCCTGGCTGAGTAGGGGACATAGAAACAGATATGAATAGTAGCCATGGTTCTTGCTCTTTTATCTGTTGTTGGTTTCAGAGGTGTTCATTATATCAGTTAAATGTAATGCTTGGCTCAATCAAGCAGTAGGTACGCTGTTCTGAGTTTTAATATATAACAGGCACTAAGGTTTATTTCTAATCATTTATTGTTGACTTGAACTAAAATATCTGAATCTAGGCTGTTCTATATCATCTGTTTCATTGAATCTATTTGTTTTTATATTTGCTTTGTACTCTACAGAATGGATGCATGATGAATCAATTATGGAGTGTGGAAACTTGTGTAAGTAACAGTCAAGGTAATTGCTTGTGGTTTGGTGGTCTGTCATGGGTGTTAACTCCATTACTGAAAGGGAATAAATGGCTACATATACAAATAAAATGAATGAAGGTCATGTTTGGGCCAGTTCAGCACATCCATCGTCAATTAAGGAGAAAAAAGCAAGATCATTTTATTCATTTTCACAGTTAATTATTCAACTAATTAATGTAAAATGTATTACTCAATTTCAATTTTGAGTCACAGTTGATTTAAACCTCCCTTTATTTATGGAGACATAGTTTGGCTACATTCAAATAGTAAAATGGGGTTAATATGAACTATTGTATTAATCTCTATAGGAAACATTATGGACAATTAATGAAAGATATAATCAGTGGGATGTAATTCTATTCAGAAATGTTAGAGATATTCAAGGCTCTTGTCTCAAGTTTTCATGACCTTTATGCATTTTATTATCATTAGGGAATTGGTGAATTAATCATTAAAACGTGCACACGATTGAAGATAATGAAGGCCAGTCCTGGACCAATGATGATGACTGGTGGAGTATGAGTCATGGATGATGAATACTATGTAACTGGAACTCTGAGGTCCAACACAGTAAGAAATCTAGTCTATACCTTCTGCTGGAAATGATCCAATGGACAGACAGAATATTTAGGAATATTTAAAGATCTCCTTAATTTTTTTTTTTTAAGATTTTATTTATTTATTCGACAGAGACAGAGACAGCCAGCGAGAGAGGGAACACAAGCAGGGGGAGTGGGAGAGGAAGAAGCAGGCTCATAGCAGAGGAGCCTGATGTGGGGCTCGATCCCAGAACGCCGGGATCACGCCCTGAGCCGAAGGCAGACGCTTAACCGCTGTGCCACCCAGGCGCCCCTAAAGATCTCCTTAATTTTTGTGTTCATGGAATTCGATTTCTATTATTGTAAATGGATCAACAAAAGAATCAAACAAACAAACAAAGCAAGAATGCAAAACATTATCCAGTTATGAAGATATATGATGAGGACAGAAATGTTGTTAATATATGTTAAAAATACTGAATTCCATTAGGAAATAAATGTGCTAAAGGTATTATCTCTTTGGCTAAGGTTGATATGTACAGTGTAAATCATAGCGTGTTTTCTTGTTTGGCCAGGGCCTTGTTCAACGTTGTTTGTTACTTTGAGGAAAAAACGTAACAATTTAATGCATACCTAAATCACAAATAAAATGAACGGAGGCATGCAAGGAGAAATGGATAGACTGTTTCAAATCTATTTTATGATCTGTTTTTGTGCTCTCAGAATGGATGCTCCCGGCCAGTTTAAGCATCTCTCTCCATGGCCTTCATCTCTGGTTGCCTAGCAGCATAGAGACCAATGTGAGTATGGTCTAAGTATTTGTCTTGGTTTGGGTCCTTGTGAAAGGATCCAAGAAGGCCAACCATGGCCCAGTGATAAATACGGCACTGTCCTGAGCACTATTGCTGATGATTGCAAAATTAAGAATGATTAATGAGAGATAGAATCAACGTAGTAAGGGATCCTGTAGTGAGCTGTTAGAGATACTTGAAAATCTTGTTCTTAAGCTTTTGTGATTCAGAGTTACCTAATTACTAAAGAAATGAGGGGTTAATCAGTAAACAAATGTAGAAATTAATGGAGCAGAAGAGAGCCAGTTCTGGACCAATGATGACAAAGGGTGGCGTATGAGTCATGGATGATGAATATTACGTGTCTGAAACTCTGAGGTCCAACGAATAAGAAATCCAGTGCATTCCCGCCGTTGGAAATAATCCTTCGGGCCGCTGTAAGGGTACACGAGGCTTTTGTTCTTTTACTATGTCTACCCGGTTTCGATTTCCTATTATAAATGGCTCAATGATAGAACCATAAACAAATACGTAAATCAGTAAATATAAAGAGATGAAGCAAACTGTTAAAAAAAATGTGGTGAGGCAAGAAATACTATTAATATTAATTGAAATCACAGACGTCCATTAAGAATTAAAGGGACCGACTGTGTTACCTCTGTGCAGGGATCGCACAGGCACTGATTACTAATAGTCACTTCGGTTGTCACAGACCAGTCTCATGGGTGAGGTGGTTGATTTTGTTAAGAGGAAACTCTGTAAATATTATGAAAAATTAATAAATAATCAAATGGCCGGGTAAATGAAATGTGAAAGCAAAGCTTAATGGAGAGGACGTCTCAATTTTTTAAAATAATCTCTTCTGCTTTGTACTCCTCAGAATGGAGGCACTTGAGCTGATTCCCTGCGGTTGGCTCCATTGTTAGGAACACAGACGCGAATGTGAGTAATAGTTACAGTGCTCTTAGGTTGATGGTTAGTTTTTAAAAAGAATATTCAGTGTTTTAATAAGATGTATTTTGTATAAGCAAAGAAAGCCAACTGTGGCCCAATGATAAATATGCTATCATATGAAACATTGAGGATAATTCATATAAGAAATATATTGATGGGGTAAATGATTGTATAGGTGGATATAGGAATATTTAGGGCCCTTCTTTTTTTTTTTTTTAAATACATTGGTACTTGTTTTATTATTATCAGAGAACTGGTAAATTAATTCATAAACAAATATTGATGAAAATGAAGAAAAAGAGGCTCAAGCTTGGATCGATGATGATGGCTGGTGGCGTATGAATCATGCATAATGAATGATACGTGTCTGGAACTCTGAGGTCCAACGAAGAGAATCTAGTTTACCGCCTCCATTGGAATTGGCCCTATAGACAGATGTTAAGAATATATAAGGTCCTTGGTCTTTTTGTTCATGGATTTTGATTCTATTATCATAATTCGATATATTAAAGTTATAAACAATCAATAAACAAATATAAATAAATATGAATAAGTAAAACATTGTTCAATTATGAAAATGTGTCATGATGTAAGAGAATCTATTAATATATGTTAAAAACACTGAGCCAATTAGGAAAGACATGGTTCAAAAGTGTGACTTCTTTGGCTAATGATTATATAGAAAGTACAGTAATAATCATTGTTCCTATTCTGGCTTGGTGACAAATTTGATATTCATTTTCTTAAGAGGAATATTAATAAATATTACCCCAAAATAATAAATACCTAAATTACTGACTAAATGAAATGGAAGGATTAATAGAGGGATAATGTCTCTCTCTCTCTCTTTCTTTTTCATCTTCTCTGCTCTGTACTTCTCAGAGTGGCCACACCAAGCTGATTAAAGCATCTTCCATGATTATGAGCTCTATATGTAGGAGATGGAGACCAGTGTGAGTACAAAGTTCTTATCTTATTTTTGGTGGTTTGTTTAGGATGTTAATTGAAATATTAAGAAGTATTTAAATTTAATTAAAGGCCAACCATGGCCCCACGATAAGTATACAATTGACATGAAACATATTGATTTACTGGTATTTGCAACATCGTAGATGATTAATGAAATGTAGCTTCAAGGAGGCAGTGATTCTATGGTCAGATGTTAGGGATGCTTAAGGGTCTTATTTTCAAGTGTTTTTGATTCATCAATGTTTATTTTATAGTCATTGATTTATCGATAAGTTAATCAGTAAAGAAATGTAGAAGTGAGTGAAGAAAAAGGGCCAGTGCTGGACCGATGATGACGGCTGGTGGCGTATGAGTCATGGATGATGAATACTGTGTGTCGGGAACTCTGAGGTCCAACACAACAAGAAATCTAGTTTTTTTTTCTCTGTTGGAAATGACCACAGTGGTAGATATTAGTACCATACAAGAATCAAGTTCTTGGTCTTTGTGTGCATGGATTTTGATTCTTTTAGTATAAGGAAATGAAAGAATCAATAATCAAATACAAATTAATATGACTAAGTTAAGGATTATAAATTATGAAAATTAATAAATACCTAAGTGGATGAGGAAATGATATGTGGAAAGCAAAGCCAATAAAGATAAGGTCTTAAATTTTTTTTTATCACCTTCCGTGTTTTCCACTTCTCAGAATGGATGCACTAGAGCCAATTTCAGGATTTTTCCACGGTCACAAGATGTCTGCTTGTCTCTATGTGTTTGGTGCATAGAATGGTGAGTTTTTATGGGTATATACTCTGTATTTGAAAAGTATGAAATGTAATAAAAGAAAGCCATGGTTCATTGATAAATATGGAATTGCTATTACTTTGCATTACATTGGGTAGTCCCTATATGAGACTTTGAGGGTGACCAATCAAGGCAATATGCTGATGTAGCATATGATTCCATGGACAGATGTGGGACTGCTCAAGGGTGTGTATTCTAGGTGTTTTTTTTGCTTCATAGGTATTTTATTACTATAAGATAAATTGATGAATTAATTAATACACAAAGGATGATGAGAGTGAGGGAAAAAAGGCCAAGGGTGGACCAATGACGATGGCTGGTGTCGTATGAATCATGGTTGATGAATACATCTCGAACTCTGAGGTCCAACATCAAAAGAAATCTAGTTTATCACCTCTGTTGGAAATGATCCTATAGACAGATTTAGACTTTTACAGGGATCTTGTTCTGGGGTCTTTGTGTTCATGAATTTTAGTTCTATTAGGATAAGTGAATCAATAAAAGAAGCAATGTAGTAAGGCAAGAATGAGAGAGAAATCGTTCATGGGTATTACCTCTACATAAGAGTGCTATAGATAATATAAACAACGGCCAATACGCTTGTTCTGGGTTAGTGGAAGGTTCAATGTTTGTTTTTCTTAAGAAAAAGTAAAATACATATTACCCTGAATTAATATGCAGCTTAATTACTGAGTAATGAAATGTAGCGCAAGGATCAATAGAGAAAATGTTTCATTCATGTTATTATCTACTCTTTCTACTTTTTAGAATGCACACACCCAGGGTGGTTTAAGTAGTACGCCTTGGCCAGTGATCTCTACATTTGTCTGTAGGAACATGGAAGCCAATGTGAGTAATAGTCAATGTTTTCGTCTCACTTTGGGTGGTTTCACCTGGGGATTCTCTGTATTATTTAAAAACAAGTATTCAGTATAAGAGAAAAGACCAACCATGATCCAGTCATGAAATTGGAAATGTATGAAATACGATGTTGATTAATCTACCTTTATAACAATGAGGATGATTAATGGGAGGTATTTCAATGAGGCAATGATTCTAAAGAAAAATGATAGGGATACTGAAGACCCTTGTCCTTGGGCTTTTGTGATTCATAGATATTTATTTAATTACCATAGTGAATTGATGAACTGATCCTTAAAAAATGTATATGAGAATAAAGAAAAGGAGGCCTGTGCATGGACCAATGATGACAGCTGGTGGCGTATGAGTCCTATACGATGAATGCTACGTGTCTGGAAGTCTGAGGTCCAACACAATGATCCTGTGGATCACCGTTACGACTATACAGGAATCTTGTTCTAGTAATCATGGGTTCGTGAATTGCTGTGTTATTCATATAAATGAGTGGGTCACTGATAGAACCAATCAATAAATATATAACTAAATAAAACCATGGAAGAAGTTTTGCCAACCATGAATATATATGTGGTGAGGCAAGAACTATTAATATAAACTAAAGAAAGCAGTGCAGGTTAAGAGATAAATGGACCAAGGGTGTTCCCTCTTTTTCTTTCTTTTTTTTTTTTTTAAAGATTTTATTTATTTATTTGACAGAGATAGAGACAGCCAGCGAGAGAGGGAACACAAGCAGGGGGAGTGGGAGAGGAAGAAGCAGGCTTCTAGCGGAGGAGCCTGATGTGGGGCTCAATCCCATAATGCCGGGATCACGCCCTGAGCCGAAGGCAGACGCTTAACCGCTGTGCCACCCAGGCGCCCCAGTCCCTCTTTTTCTAAGGATCATAACATTGCATTTATATTTATACGTATATATGTGTATAAATTATGAAAAACAGTAAGTACCTTTATGACTGAGTAAATGAAATGAGGAAAACAAGGACCAGTTAGAGAAGGCCTCAATTTTTCTTTATCACCTGCTCTGCTCTGTAACCCTCAGAATGGGTGCACGACTCCAGTGCGTTGAAACGTCTTCCGTGGTCACGAGCTCTGTGGTTGCCTCTTTGTGTAATGAGCCCAGAGACCAATGTGAGTAATAGTTTCATGTCTGCGTTTGAGAATTTATTTTCAGGTATTCACTGTATTATTAGAAGTGTGAAATATAGTAAGAAATGCCAACCATCAGGAATGATAAATATGGGATTGGTCTGCTGCATTGTATGTATTAATACATATATGGAACTTTGATGATAATTTATGAAAGAGATATATCAATGTGGCAGATGATCTGATAGGCAGACAGAATATTCATTGCTCTTATTCTTGGGTTTTTGTGAATCATAGAGTTTTAGGGATTAATATTAGTGAATTCATGAATTGGTCAGTGAACTTAGGCTGATGAGAGTGAAGAGAAAAGAGGCCCAGATTTGGACCAATGATGACAGTTGGTGGTGTGTGAGTCGTGGATGATGAATATTACGTGTCTGAAACTCTGAGGTCCAACAAAAAAAGAAAGCTCATCTATTGCCTCTGTTTGACATATTATAGACAAATATTAGGAAAATAAAAGATTAATTTTCTCACATATTGCATATTGCATGGAGCACTGGGTGTTATACACAAAAAATGAATCTCGTTTTGTGTTCATGAGTTTTGATTTTACTGTAAAAAAATGGACCAAAGAGACAATCGGTGTACAAGTACAAATAAAGAGGGTGAAATATGTTTGCTCTTAGTATATGTGGTGAGGTGATAAAAGCTATTAACATATATTGAAAATGATGCAGTTCATTAAGAAATGTAAATGGTTCACATATCTTGTTCTGGCTGAGAATGATATATAGACAATAAATAACAGCCAGAGTTCTTACTTTATATTAGTGTTAGGTTTGATTTTTTTTTGAGAAAAATAATAAATATGATCCCAGTTCACTGTATTCCTAAATGTCTAACTGAAGATGGAGTGTGTGGATCAACAGTCTCTCAGCCTCCTGTTATTGTCTGCTTTGGTTTGTATTCCTCAGAATGGAGACACTTGGACTTATGATCAGGTGCTCATGGATGCCCCTGCGTGTAAGATCATGGAGACCAATGTGAGTGACAGTCAGATTCTTCTCCTGATTTAGGTGGTTTGTATAGGATATTCAGTGTCATATTAAAAATTTAAGGAATTCCAAACATAGCTCAATGGTAAATATGATGTTGACATGAAACATTATGGTAACTAATCAATACGTTCCCAATGAGGATCATTAGTCAAATAAACATATTCGGTGAGGCAGAAGATTCTATAGACAGTTGCTAGGGATGTTAAGGATCTGTTCCTTGAGTTTTGTGATTCACAGATACTTATTCTATTATATTAATGACTTGATAAATTGACAGTAAACAAATGTAAACAAGAATGAAGAAAAGAAAATCTGAGTGTGGACCAATGATGACAGCTGGTGGCGTATGAGTCATATACGATGAATGCTATGTGTCTGGAAGTCTGAGGTCCATCCAATACAAAGATATCTAGTTTAACAGAGGTCAGGAATATATAAGGACCTTGTTCTTATTCTTTGTGATCAAGAATTTTTAGAAATATTATAGAAGTGTCAATGGCAGAATAAACGTATGAATGAATAAAAATGAAGAGGGTTAAGTATTGTTCATAATTAAAATATGTAGTGAGGAAAAATAATATGTTAGAATAAGTAATAAATGGATCAAATGCATTTAACACTTTTGACTAAGGATGATATAGACAGTGATCAGTAGTAGTCAATTATTGAGTCATGGGAATAAAGGGTACAAAATAAGGAATACAGTCAGTGACATTGTAATAGCATATTGAGCATACCATAATGTATAACGATGTTGGATCACGTCTTGTACACCTGAAAATAATGTAGCATTGTGTGTCAACTATACTCAAAAATTAAAAAAATTTTTTAAATTTAAATTCAATTTAATTAACATGTAGTGTATTCTTTGTTTCAGAGGTAGAATTTAGTGATTGATCAGTTGCACATAACAACCTGTGCTTATTACACCAACTGCCCTCAGTGCTCATCACCCAGTTACTCCATCCCTCCACCCACCTCCCCTTCGGCAACCCTCAGTTTCCTAGAGTTAAGAGTCTCCTATGATTTGTCTCCCTCTGTTTTCATCTTATTTTATTTTACCTTCGCCTGTGTTCGTCTGTTTTTTCTTAAATTCCACATATGACTGAAATGATACAGTATTTGTTTTTCTCTGACTGACTTATTTTGCTTAGCATAATACCCTCTAGTTCCATCCACGTTGTTGCAAATGGCAAGATTTCATTCTTTTTGATGGCTGAGTAGTATTCCATTGTATATGTACACCACATCTTCTTTACCCATTCATTTGTGCATGGACATCTGGGCTCTTTCCATAGTTTGGCTACTGTGTACCTTGTTGCTGTAAACATTGGGATACCTGTGCCCCTTCGAATCACTATGTTTGTATTTGGACAAATAATACCTAGTAGTGCAATTGCTGGGTCATAGGGTTGCTCTATTTTTTAAAAAATTTAAATTCAGTTAATTAACATATAGTGTATTATAAGTTTCAGAGGTAGGGTTCAGTGATTCATTAGTCTTATATAATACCCGGTGCTCATTGCATCAGGTGCCCTTCCTAATGTCCATTCCCCAGTTACCTCATCCCCCACCCACCTCCCCTCTAGCAACCCTCAGTTTGTTTCCTATGATTAGGAGTCTCTTACGGTTTGTCTCCCTCTCTGATTTTGTCTTGTTTTATTTTTTCCCTTCCCCTATGGTCCCCTGCCTTGTTTCTTAAACTGCACATATGAGTGAGATCATATGATAATTGTCTTTCTCTGATTGACTTATTTTGCCTAGCATAATACCCTCTAGTTCCATCCTCATCATTGCAAATGGCAAGATTTCGTTTTTTTGATGGCTCAGTAGTATTCCATTGTATATTTGTAATACATCTTCTTTATCTATTCATCTGTCGATGGACCTCTGGGCTCTTTCCATAGTTTGGCTATTGTGGCCATTGCTGCTATAAACATTGGGGTGCATGTACCCCTTCAAATCACTATGTTTGTATCCTTTGGGTAAATACCTAGTAGTGCAATTGCTGGGCTGTAGGGTAACTATATTTTTAACTTCTTGAGGAACCTCCATACTGTTTCCCAGAGTGGTTGCAAAGGAATGAAGTAGTCATCCGTGCTGCGATGCAGATGTGCCTTGAAAACATTGTGTTAAGTGAAAGAAGGCAGACAGGAAAGGTCATGTCATGCATGACTCCATTTATATGAAATATCCAATGTAGATAAATCCATAGAGAGAGAATAAAGATTGTAGTTGCCCAGAGCTAGAGAAAGGAGGAGTAGGAGAGACTGTGTCATGAGTATGAGATTTTATTTTGGAGTGATGAAAGTATTTTGAAACTACATAGAAATGGCAGTTGCACAATATTGTGAAAATATTGAATGCTACCAATTTGTTACTTTAAATGGCTAATTTTACCTCAATTAAAAAATGAGAGATCTTTATTTTAAAAAGGCAGTTATTAAACTGACAAATTTGAACATTTGATGTTTCTTTTATGAAGGGAAAATAAATATTACCATACATTAATAAATACCTTAATGACTACATATATGAATGGTGGAAAATTTGGATCAATGGAGAGAATGTCTTAATCTTTTTATCACCTTTTCTAATTGGTACTCTTCAGAATGGAACCCCAAGCTGATTGGCCATGGTCAAGATTGTCATGTTGTTTCCATGTTGGAAGGAGACCAAGGTGAGTAATGGTCAAAGTTGTCATCTTAGATTGGGTCATTTGTTTAAAGGTATTCATTGACTTATTAAAAAGTATGAAACAGGGACGCCTGGGTGGCTCAGTTGTTAAGCGTCTGCCTTCGGCTCAGGGTGTGATCCCAGGGTCCTGGGATCAAGCCCCACATTGGGCTCCCTGCTCTGCTGGGAGCCTGCTTCTTCCTCTCCCAATCCCCCTGCTTGTGTTCCCTCTCTCGCTGACTGTCTCTCTCTCTGCCAAATAAATAAATAAAATCTTAAAAAAAAGTATGAAACACAATTTTAGAAAGTTAACAATGTTCCAGGAATAATGATATCAGCCATGATGTTGGTTTATCAATAATTGCACTACAGAGGTCGATTACTGAAACAGAATCAGTCTCTGTGGGAAATGATTCTATAGAGAGATTTTAGAGATCTGAAAGGATCTTCTTCTCGGATTTTGTGACTCATGTATTTATTTTATTATTATTAATGGATTAATGATTTATTTGATACAAATATAGAAATAAATGAAGAAAAAAAGACCCAAACCTGAACCTTTGGTGGCAGCTGGTGGCATATATGTCTGGATGGTGAATAATATGTGCCTGGGATTCTGAGGTCCAACACAGGATGCAGTTGGATCCCTCTTTTAGACATGCTCCTGTAGACAGATACTAGAAATATACAAAGGTCATCTTCTTGTCCTGGTTTTATCAATTTAGATTTATTATTATAAATGGATCGGTGATTGAACTATTAATGAATTATACATAAGTGTATAAAGAACAAGAGAGTGACGCATTGTCCAGCTGTGAATATATGTGGTGAGGCAAGAATTATTATTACTGAAAATTGAAAATACTGATACCCCTTAAGAAATGAATGGATCAAGAGTGTCAGTTCCTTGACTAAGGATCAGAAAAACTCCTAAGTATAAGTTAATTGTAGTTTTTAGGTCAGTCTCAAATTTGAGGTGGTTCCTTTGTTAAGAGAATGAAAATTAAGGGGCGCCTGGGTGGCACAGCGGTTAAGCGCCTGCCTTCGGCTCAGGGCGTGATCCCGGCGATCTGGGATCGAGCCCCACATCAGGCTCCTCCGCTATGAGCCTGCTTCTCCTTCTCCCACTCCCCCTGCTTGTGTTCCCTCTCTCGCTGGCTGTCTCTATCTCTGTCGAATAAATAAATAAAATCATTAAAAAAAAAAAGAGAATGAAAATTAAGAAATTCCTAAATGACAGAATGAATGAAATGTGGAAAAGAAGGATCGATTCTGATGAAGTCTCTGATTTTCTTTTGACAACATGTTTTGCTTTATATCCCCCAAGATGGACATCCTAAAGGTGGTTGAAGAATTCTTTCCTGGTCACAGTCTCTATGGCTGCATCTGTGTTTCAGGTGTACAGAGACCAATGTGAGTAATAAATCTCATGTTTTCATTTGACAGGTTGTAAAAAAAAGGGGTGTTTACTGTGTTATTAATAGTGTGACTATAATTCGAAAGGCCAATCATGGCCAGTGATAAATACGGGAGTATTACCAAGCGTTACATTTACTAATGCATTTATGATAGATTAAGAATGATTAATGAGAAAGAGTATATCAATGTGATAAATGATTCTAGGGACAGATGTAGAATATTCAAGGTTCTTACTCATTTTTTTGTGAATCATAGGGTTTTTAAAATTAATATTAGTGAATTAGGGAATTAATGAAATAATATGCAGAAAATAAAGAAAAAGGAGCTGAAATATGGACCAGCGATGACGGCTGGGGGCATAAGAGTCATGCACAATGACTGCTATGTGTCTGGAACTCTGAGTCCAACGCAAAAGAAATACCATTTAGTACCTGTCTGAAATTATTCTATAGACCGATTTTAGGACTGTAAAGGGACTATTTTCTTACATTGTTTTCTTGAATTTTGATTCTTTTATTATCAGCTGATCAATTTAAGAATCGATGTACAAATACTAAAAAGTAAAAATGAAGAGCATGAAGCATATGCACTTTTAATATACATGGTGAGGCAATAAATACCATTCAAAGGTATTGAATATCCTGAATTCCATTAAGAAAAATAAATGGTTCGTGTGCCTCTTTAGTGCATGGTAATAGAGAGGTTCTTACTCTGGGTCAGAAGCAAGTGAGATATTAATGCATTTTTAAAAATAGAAGATAAAGCATGATTGCAAATTAATGTATTTCCAAATGATTGACTCCATGTAAAGCGGAATGTCCAGAACGCAGGAGGTAACGTTTCCGTCTTGTTCTCATCTACTTTGCTTTGTGCTTCTCAGAAAGAAGACACCTGACCCGGAGTAAGCATCCCCCATGTTCAGGCGCTCCAGGCTAGCCTCTCTGTGTGGGAGCATGAAGCCCAATGTGTGTAATAATCACAGTTTTTGTCTTGGTTTGGAGGGTTTGTTTAGGGTATCGCTATAATTATTTAAAAAGTGTTAAGTATAAGATAAAAGACCAACCATGGTCCAAGGACTGAGTTGGAACTGCATGAAACATTATGTTGACCAATCTACCTTTACCATAAGGAGGGTAGTTAATGAAGAAGTTTGTTTATTTAGGCAATGATTTGAAAGAAAAATGGTAGAAATACTGAAGGCTTTTGTCTTTGCATTTTTGCAATTCGTAAATATTTGTTTAATTTACTGTTGTTAGTAGATTGGTGAATTAATGGATGAGGGTAAAGGAAAAGAGGGCCAATCCTGGACCAATGATGACAGCTGGTGGCGGATGAGTCCTATACGATGAATGCTACGTGTCTGGAAGTCTGAGGTCCAACACAACGATCCTGTGGATCGATGTGAGAAATATACAGGATAACGTTCTTATAATTTTGGATTTATGGATTTCTATATTATTAATGTACGTGGATCAATGATCGAACCAATAAAAAATCTATAAAAAAATTAAAAAAGGATGAAGCCTTATCAACTACCAATATATTTGGTGAGACAAGAAATCCTTTTGAGGTAACCTAAAGAAACTGAGGCAGGTTGTGAAATTAATGGACCGAAGGTGTTATCTCTTTTTGTAAGGCTCACGTAGACACACTGATAAGCGATATCCAGTTTTGTAAGCCTGGGTCATTCTTGAGTTGAGGATGTTAATTTTGTAATATATACATTTATATTTTCGTATGTATGCATGTTGTGAAAAATTAATTAGCACCGCGTAGCTGGAAAAATAAAATGAGGAAAACAAGGACTAATAGGGAAGAAGTTTTAATTTTTAATTATCTTCTTTGTGTTAACACTCCTCAGAATCGACACACTCCAGTTGATGTAAGCATTTTCCATGGTCAAAAGGTCTGTGATTTCCTGCATGTTCTGAGCATAGAGATGAATGTGAGTAAATGTTCTTGTATTTGCTTAAAAGTTTTTAAAATAAGGTATCCACTGCAGTGTTGAAAGTGTAAAATACAATTTAAAACCCTCAACACAGGAGCCTTTAAATATGGCATATAACATTTGCTAATGCGTATGTGAGGTATGGCTGACCACTGGTGTAAGACATGAAACAACGTGGCAGATGGTCCTATAGGCAGTGGTAGAATATTTGTTGCTCTTATTGGATTTTTTTGAATCACAGGGTTTTAAAAATTAACATTAGTCAACTAAGGAATTAGTGATGTAATATACAAGAGAATGAAGAAAACAAGACCCGGATTTGGACCAGTGATGACAGTTGGTGGCGTATGAGTCATGGATGATGAATATAACGTGTCTGAAACTCTGAGGTCCAATTAAAAAAAAAAGAAATATAGTCTGTTGCCTCTCTTTGAAGTAGTCCTATGGACAGTTGTTAGGGAAAGAAAAAGGTACAATTTCTTGGTTCGTTTTCATGAATTTTGATTCTACTGTAACAAATGGTTCAAAGAAGAATCAATATGCAAGTATAGATAAGAGGGTGAAGCATGTCTACTCCTAATAAAAATTATAAACATTTTTTGAATATACTGGAGTTTTTAAGAAATGTAAATGGTTCAAGTGTCTTACCTCTTCCGCTAAGAAGGGTACAGACAGTAAATAACAGCCAAAATTCTTACGCTTGGTCTGTGTCAAGTTCGATATTGTTTGTTCAGAGAAAATTAATAAATATGTCCCCAACATGCTGTATTCCTAAGTGACAGACAAATTGAAGGTAAAATCAGTGCATCAGTAGAGTGTGTCTCCACCCTGTTAACCATTTGCTCTGCTCTGTGCTCCTCAGAATGGATATGCTCCAGCAGCACTGCCATCATTACGTGCTCTCTGGTTGCATCTGGGAGTTTGGAGCATAGAAACCAATGTGAGTAGTAGCCAAAGTTTTCATCTTCTTCTTCTTGTGTGTGTGTGTGTTTTTTTAAAGGTATTCACTGTATCGTTAAGAAGTATGAAATATAATCAAGTAAGGTCAACTGTAGCCCAGTGACAAATATGGAATTGATTATATTGATTAATAGGGGTTGATTATATTGATTAATGCATTTATGTAAACCATTATAATTAATGAGAGTGATACATGGATGTCAGAATGATCCTAGGGAAAGATTAGAGATATCAAGGCTCTTGTTACGTTGTCATGAATAGTAGCATCTTAAAATTATTTTAGTGAATTAATGAATTAGTCAATAAACAATGTGGCACTGAGTAGAGAAAAAAAGGGACAGTATTGGATCAATGATGACCACTGGTGGCGTATGAGTCATATACGATGAATACGTGTCTGAAACTCTGAGGTCCAACAGAAAAGCAGTCTAATGCACTGCCTCGTGTGAACTGATCCTGTAGACAGATACCACAAATATAGAAGGATCCTGTTTTGGGTTCATGTTCATGCATTCTCTATTTTTATAATTGGATCAATGAGATGGTCAACAAATAATATATAAATAAAGATTAAGGTCATAAAGCATTGTCCAGTTATCAAAATGCGTAGCGAGACAAGAAATACTGTTAATGTGTATTGACAACACACTCCTGTCCATTAGGAAATAAACGATACAGACAAAGGTGTTGCCTCTTCGGCGAAGGACGGCGTAGGCGGTGTTAAATAGTAAGAGGCAATGTTCATATTGTGTGTCAGTAGCAAGATCATTATTGTTCATTTATTAGGAGACATTAAATAAACAGTTCCCCCCATTGCAAGTTCTCTAAGTGACTGACTAGATGAGAGGTGGGGTGCAAGGGCCAATTGAGATAAGGTATAAAGCTTCTTGTTTTCGTCTGCTCTACTCTGTTCTCTGCAGAATGGACACACTCACGCCAATTTAAGCATTCTTCCATGATCACAAGTTCTATGGCTGCATCTATGTGTTGGAGAATAGAGATCAATGTGAGTAATAGTCAATGCTCTTGTCTCAGTTGAGTAGTCAGTTTAAGGGTATTCACTGTATTGTTAAAAAATGTGAAATATAATCAGTGAATGCCGACCGTGGCCCCCAAATGAACTAACATGAAGCATTGTGTTTATTAATCCATATACAAAACATTGAGGTCAGTTAATGAAAGAAGTGAATTGATGGGGGAAATGATTCTACGGACAGATGTTACACATTAGTCACTGCCAACCATGCACTAATGGTAAAGTAAGAGGTTAAAATGAGCATGTTGGCCAATCTATACATTCTACACTGAGGTCAGTTAGCAAAGTAGATCTAGACTGTTTGCCTGTAGAAAATGATTTTATGTACATATGTTAGGGATATTAAAGTCACTTTTCAAAACCTTGTGGGCATTTTTTATTATTAGTGAATTAATGAATTAATCTTTAAACAAAATTATGGTTCAATGAAGAAAAAGAGGATGAAATCTGGACCAATACCGATGACTAGTAGCCTAAGAGGCAAGGATGAATACGACTTATCTACAACTTTGGCATCCAACACAAAAAGAAACCTAGTCTATTGCTTCTGTTACAGATGGTCCTACAAGCAGTTGTTAGAGCTATCCCAGAATTTTATTCTTTGGCTTTTGAGTTTCACAAGTATTGATTGCTTATTAAAAATTAAGCGATGTAATAATAACTAAAAATATGTGTGAGTAAATGAAGGAAAAATAGGGCCAAACGTGGAATAACTATAGCATATGTAGTGAAATGAACATCCTCACGAATTCATTTCTAAGAAATGAAAGTCCATTAAAAATATATTAAGGTGTTTATACCTCATTAGAAGGGATGTAGGGACAGATGTATGTGGTTGTCGATATTCATGTTCTGTGCTGCCTCTGGGATGCAGGTGTTTTTGTTTTTGTTTCTTTTCAGTTGAGAAATTGGGGAAAAGTTTATATCATGTAATCAACTAACTGTATTAAAGAGGGTCAAGCCTGTAGCTGTGACAAAATTGAGTCATGTAACAAGTTATGACCAATCCAGTTTGCTTCACTGTGCTCTATTGGTAATCATTCCACAATGTATGCGTAAATCAAAAGTCAAATATACAACTACATTTATCAATAATTTGTCAGTAACGTTGGGAAGAAGTATATAGTCCTTTGTCATTTATGATAGTGAGCAACTGGGCACCGTTTTTATTAATTAGTGTTATGATCTTGATTTTGTACAACAGTATGCATTTTATCATTGTAAGTTAATAAATAAGGTAACAAGTGAATACAGTAAAAGGGGTCAAAGCTCGTGGCCAGTGACGAGCACACGGTGATGCATGATCCAGCAGTTCTACTCAGGTTTTGTCCCTCCTAAGACACAAATCTCAGCTCTCTGCAGGTCGAGTCAGGAGAACCGCACAGGTGGATACACAGCAGCGTTTCTATTCTGGGTTTCTGGGAGGTTGTTTTCATTCTTTTAAAAAAGTGACTGGTTGTCAACTTTTTATGAGTTAAAGATTGAATGAACGAATATTAAAGCTACTGATAAATATTTAGGGGCATAAATAAAATCAAGGAAGACCAAATATGGGTCTATGATGGAGCTGTATGGCAAGGTTTATGAAGTAACCAATTTCAGTACAGCTTTTCTTGTAAAGGTTTGAGGATTTTCATTCACTCTCTTAAGTATCTAATTTTTCATCTTAGGTTGGCACCACATTTATGATCTAAGTTGTTAAATCAATGAAACAACTCAGAGAGAGATGTAAGTTGCACTCTTTGGATGGGGAGTGGATAGTGGGCTCATGGTTATACTTACATCTTTAAAGATTGTACAAGTTAAATGAAAAATTATGGAGGTTCCTCAAAAGATTAAAAATACAACTACTCTATGATCCAGCAATTGTACTACTAGGTGTTTACCCAAAGGACACAGAAATGCTGATTCAAAGAGGCACATGCACCCTGATGTTTACAGCAGCATATCTGCACTAGCCGAAATATGGAGAGAGATGAAATGTCCATTGACTGGTGTCTGGATAAAGAAGTTGTGGTATATATATATATATATATATATATAATGGAATATTACTCAGCCATCAAAAAGAATGAAATCTTGCCATTTGCAGTGACATGGACAGGGCTTGAGTGTATAACGCTAAGCAAAATAAGTCAGTCAGAGAAAGACAAATACCATAGGATTTCTCTCATATTGGAATTTAAGAAATGAAACAGGTGAACGTAGGGGAAGAAAAGGAGAGAGGCAAACCATAAAACAGGCTCTTAACTCTGGAAGACAAACTGAGGGTTGCTAGCTGGAAAGTGGGTGGGGAAATGGGCTAAATAGGGGATGGGTATTAAGGAGGGCACTTGGGATGAGCGTTGGGTGTTATATGTGATGAATCAGTAAATTCTACTCCTGAAAGTAATACTACACTATATGCTAACTAACTGGAATTTAAATAAAAACTTGAAAAAAAAAAGAGCCAAGCAAGGACCCATGATGTGAATGGAGTGCATTCTGAATGTGTCTTGTGATTAATTCATTTCTTCATTACTGAAATTCATCTCAAAAGGTAATTTCGTATATTATGTCTGCAGGAACAAGGCTATAGCCAGACTTCAGTAATGTGCAAGAATCTAATTATGTGGTTTAAGTGGCTTCTGGGAATTTAGTACATTATTATAAGAGACTAAATTAAAAAATCAGTAGATGATAGATAAGCAGATAGATGATAGATAAGTAGATAGATGATAGATAAATGATGGTAGGTAGATAGATAAAGAGAGTAATTAATGCTGGATTAATTAAGAAAAAACTGTGAGGTTGAAATTTTTGTTTATACGATTAGGAAACCTTGCAGTGTATTAAGAAATCAGTGGGTTAAAGGTGTTACCGCTCGGGGTAGCTGACTGTAGAGCAGTGGTTCTCAAACTTGAGTGAGCACCACCATCCCCTGAAAGCTGGTTAACCTGTAGATTGCTGGCCCCATCCTCAGCATTTCTTTGATTATATTTAATACTTTTTAAAAAGTTTTTATTTCCATCCCAGTTAGTTAGCATACAGGTGTTTCCGGTGTACAATCCAGTGACTCAACACTTGCGTGTAACACCCAGCACTCATCACAAGCACACTCCTCGTCCCCGTCACCTGTTTCCCCCCTCCGACCCGCCTCCACTAGCTGAGATGATGTTAAAAATAGGTCAGGTCCGTGTCATTCATTTTTATAGCTCTTTAAATTTCTATTTCAGCTTTTCCTTAGACATTCCTTAACTCATAAAGATGTAAACTCCCTTTATTACGAGGAAGCAGCACATGGGAGATGTAGGTGGTAGTCAGTGGTTTAGTTCTGATGCAGGTGGTGACTCTATAGAAAAAGAATATACAGATTAGCTGGAAAAGGACAAACTGTGGACCAGGGATGTGAATGGAATGCATTCTGAACCATATTTTATGATCAAAACACCTGTGGCCTATGGAGGTCCATTACAAAAAGGGGTTTAAGCGTCTGTATCTGTGGGACTGAGCCTGTGGATTTCAGTAATACTCAAGGGTCATGTTCTTAGGCTTTGGTGCTTCATGGATTTTGATTTTATTATTGTAATGAATAAAGGAGAGAAACAAATATGTCAGTGCCTAAAGATGAAAAGGGTGAAGCATATCCAGCTATGAATATATGTGGTGAGGCGAGAATTACTATTAATGTAACTTGGGACAAGTGGAATTGATTAATAAATGGATCAGGGGTTTACATTTTGGGACAGGATGATACAGATGGTGATATGTAATATGTGTGCTTGCTTTTTGGGGGGGCTTTATTTAAAATCATGTTAGTTAAGATACAGTGTATTATTAATTTCAGTGTAGAATTTAGTGATTCATCTGTTGCATGTAACACCCAGTGCTCATTACATCAAAGCGCCCTCCTTAATGTTCATCACCCAGTTACTCCAACCCCCTACCCACCTCCCCTCCAGTAACCCTCAGTTTATTCTCCATAGTTAAGGGAGATGGCGTATGAGCCATGGACAATGGAAAATAAGTATCTAAAACTCTGAGATCCAACGCAATACATAATTAGTCCAATCCTTCTTTTGGAAATGATCTTATGGGCAGATGTCAGAAATATGTAAAGGTCACGCTCTCATTTTGGCTTTATAGATTTAAATTTATTACCATTAATGGATCAATGTTAGAACCATTAAAGAAATGTAAATAAACAGAAAATGAAGCACTGGCCAATTATGAACATTCGTTGTGAGGCAGGACATATTATTAATAAAAAAAACACCAGTGCCCATTAAGAAATAAAGGGATCAAGTATGTTACTTCTTTTTTTTTTTTTTTTAAAGATTTTATTTATTTATTCGACAGAGATAGAGACAGCGAGAGAAGGAACACAAGCAGGGGGAGTGGGAGAGGAAGAAGCAGGCTCATAGCGGAAGAGCCTGATGTGGGACTCGATCCCGGAACGCCGGGATCACGCCCTGAGCCGAAGGCAGACGCTTAACCGCTGTGCCACCCAGGCGCCCCCAAGTATGTTACTTCTTTGGCTAAGAATTATGTCAACATAGGTAATTAAAAGTCAATTATTTTAAAATTCTGAATCAGTTCCAAGTTCAAGTTTCTTCCCTTTGTAGGAAAGAAAAATAATGAAAAATTAACACGTATGCAAAACATTCAGTAAATGACATGTGGAAAGGCATGGTAAATGTAGATAAGGGCTTAATTTTCTTTATCCCCTGCTCTGCCCTGTACTCCTCAGAATGGACGCAGTTGAGCTGATGGAAGCATCTTCCATGGTCATGAGTTCTGTGCCTGCCTTTAGGCATTAGGCGCATAGAGACCAATGTGAGTAATAGTCAGAGTTCTCGGGTTGAGTTGGGCGGTTTTCTTAAGAATATTCACTGTATCATTAGTGTGAATTAATAAAGAACTTAGAAGTGAACAAAGGGAAAGAGGACCAGTCCTGGACCGATGATGATGACTGGTGGCGTATGAGTCATGGATGATGATGAATGACATGTGTCTGAAACTCTGAGGTCCGACCAAACACTACAGGGCAACCTCTTCATTTGAGAGGATGCTGTAGGCAGAAGTCAGGAATACAGACAGATCTGGTTTTTGGTCTCTGTGTTTGTTCGTGCATTTTCATCTGCGATTATAATTGGAGCATTGAAATAGTCACTAAACAAATATATATATATATATATAAATATAAGTAAAGAAAGAGGAATATGGGAAAGCATGCTCTAATTATAAAAATACGTGGTAAGGCAAGAAATAGTATTAATAAATTTGAAAAGCGTGTGAAGTCTGAAGACGTGTAAATGGGTATATGACTTAAATCTTTGGCTGAGGATGATAGAGACAAAATAAATGATAGTCGATGTTCATTTTCTGGGCTGGGGACAAGGTCTAAGTTGTTCATTTTCTTAAGAGAAAATGAAATAAATATAGTATACGCCTGATTAATGATTGCCTGAATCACTGAAAAGGGAATTGCAGAAGCAAGGATCCATGACGATGAGGTCGCAGTTTGTTACCGTCCTCTCTGCTCTCGGCTCCTCAGAACGGGCACACTCAAGCTCCTTAAAGCAGCTGCACATGTTGGAGCTCTGTGGTTGCGTCTTTGTCTTAGGAGCCTAGAGAACGATGTGAGTAATGGTCAGTGTTCTTATCTTGGATGGAATGTTTTGTTTTGTTTTAATGACTCTATTATTAAAAAGTGTTTGCTATAATTAAGAAGCCCAAACATACCAATATCAAACATCGTTGTGAGCCAGTATGATGTTAGTCCATATGTGAAACACTGAGTTCAGTTAATGACAGCGTTTGTCTTCAGTGGCAATAATTGTATGGATAGATGTTAGGGATAGTCAAGGGTTTTGTGATTTTTTTTTTGGTAACTTATGTTTATTTCTGTATTAGGCAATTAATCAATAAACAGGTGCAGATGACAGTAGAAAAAAGAGCCAGTCCTGGACCAGTGGTGGCGACTGATGGCATAGGAATTGTGTGGTGAATACTATGTGTCTGGAACTCTGAGGTCCACCGCAAAACCAATCCATTCCATGTTGTTGAAATGGTGCTATGCAGACGTCAGGATATACAAGGATCTTCTTTTTGGTCTTGGTTTTTATTCATTTTCATTCTACAACTATAATTGGATCAGTGAAAATAGCAATAAACGTATTACAAATGCATGATGGGAGTAAATCATTGTCCAGTTGTAAAAACATATGGTACGAAGTACAATTAATATATATTGCAACCACTGACAGTTAATGAAAATAAATGATACAAGCATGTGTCCCTTTTGCTGAGTATGACATAGGCAGTAATGAGTAGTCATTGTTTATTCTTTGTCAATGGCCATATTGATGTGATTTGGTCCCTTAAGAGAAAATAAAATAGACATGATCACAACTTACTAATTTCCTAGATGGCTGAATAAATAAAGGTGGAATTATGGGCCAGTGGAGAGAATGTCTCAATCTTTTTGTTGTTGTTGTTCTTCTTCCACTTCTGTACTCCACAGAATGGACGTATTCCAGTGGATTTAAGATCTTCCATGGTCAGGAGCTCTCTGGTTTTCGGAGCATGAAGACCAGTGTGAGTAATAGTCAATGTTCTTCTTGGCTCAATTATTGTTTTAAAAAACATTTTCAATGTATTATTATAAATTTATATATACATATCATATAAATCATATATATATATAAATCGTATAGAAATGAATGAAATTTTGCCATCTGGAATGACATGGGTGGAGCTAGAGGGTATTATGCTGAGTGACATAAGTCAGTCAGAGAAAGACCGACACCGTATGATTTCACTCATAAGTGGAATTTAAGAAAAAAAACAAAGGGGAAAGAGAGAGAGGGGCAAACCAAGAAACAGACTCTTAACTCCAGAGAACAAACTGATGATAACTGATGGGGAGTTGGTGGGGGTGAGGGGCTATTACCAGGTGATGGGCATTAAGGAGCGCACCTGTGATGAGCACTGGGTATTGTGTGCAAGTGCTGAATCACGATATTGTACACCTGAAACTAAAATAACCTAGTATGTTAACTAACCGGAACTGAAGTAAAAACTTAAAAAAGTATTAAATATAATCAAAAAAGATGAGATATGCCAGTGTTAAGTATCAGATTAATATGAAGCACTGTGTTGATTAATGCATATATAAAACACTAAGCTGAGTCAATGAAAGAGATTTGGTCTCAGTGGAAATGATTGTGTATAAGGATGTTAGAGATACTAAAGAATCTTACTTTTGTTTTTTTCGTGTGATTTATGTGTATTTCTTTATTAATGAATTAAATGGTGAACAAATGTAGGTGGTCATGGAGAAAGAAAGCCAGTCCTGGACCACCAGTGATGATGGGTGGGATATGAGTCATATATGATAGACACATTTTCTGGAGCTCTGAGGTCAAATGCAAATGGAATCTGGTCCACTCTCCTTTAGGAAGGGAACCTATGGATGGATGTCAGGAATATATAAGGATTTAGTTCTTGGCCTTTGAGTTCATGAAGCTTTAAAATATTATTATAAATGTATCAATGGAGGAATAAGTAAACATGGAGAGATGAAGCTTTGTTCATGAGCAAAATGAAATACATACTAAGGAAAATGTATATTAGTGTAAAGGAATGGATAAAAAAAGGACCACGTGGATTTCATATTTGACTAAGGGTGATTTAGACAGTGATAGGTGATAGTTATTGCTCTCAGTCAGGTATCAATTTGAAGTTTATTTTAGTAAGGGAAAAATAAATAAATATTACCAAAAATTAATAAATGCCCAAATGACTATCCAAACGAGTGGTGGAAAATACAGAGAAAATGACTCAATCTTCTACCATATTGTCTACTTGTATCGTATTTTATCAGATCTTCAGAGTGCACACACTGGTTTTTAGCATCCCCGGTGATTAAAATCGTTGTTATCTTTGTGTTAGAAAAGAGACAGAGGCAGGTAATTGTCAAAGGCCTTACTTTGTTTTGGGTGATTTGTTTAAGAGCATTCATGGTATCATTTAAAAGTAATAAATACAATAAAAAGTTAACTGTGGCCTGATGAGAAATATGATATGAAATATTAATGTTGATTCACCGATAATGTGCAACATTGAGGTCAACTAATGAAAGATGTAATCTATGTGGTACATGATTCTGCAGATAGAAGTTAGGCTTCTTCAGGGGTCTTTGTGATTTTATGAATCATTTATTGATTTTTATTATCAATGAAATCACAATTTAATTGTTACAAATGTAGAAACGATTGAAGAAAAGGAGGCCCAAACACAGACCAATGATGAGAACTGGCGGCATAGGAATCCTATGGGGTTGAGTGCTGCACGTCCGTAATTCGGAGTCCACACAAAACAAAATCTAGCCTATTTTCTGTTGTAAATGACACCAGGGGTCAATGTAGAAACAGGCAAAGCTCATATTCTTAGTTTGGGTTCATATACTTAGATTTATTATTATGAAGGACTCAGAATTCAAAGCATTAAAAATGTAAAAATCCCAGATAAATAGGGTGAAGCATTGTCCAGCTGGGAATGTATGTGGCGACATATAAAAAATGAGCAAAAATGCTTATTAAGCAATAAACAGAATAAGCGTTTTTGCCTGTTTGCTTAAGAATTATGGAGGCGCTGATAAGTAAGAGCTGTTATTATTGTTATTAATCAGTCTCAAGTTTAAGCTTTCCTTTAGATAAGGGAAAAAGTACCACATTATGAAAAATTAACGTGGGCTAAATGAATAAATGAAATGCAGTAAAGAAGGATCAGTGGAGATTGGATCTGAAATTTTCTGTTGTCTGCTCTACTCTGTACTCCTTAGAATGGACCTGTCAAGCAGATTTAAGGATTCTTCTTTGGTCACAAAATCTCGGGTTACATTCACGTGATAGGAACATGGAGACCGTGTGAGTAATAGTCGAAGTTTTGGTCTTAGTTTCAGTACTTTGTTTAACAGTATTCAGTGCATTATTGAAAACTGTGGAGTATAATCAGTGGAATCCAAATAGCCCACTGACTGATAAGGGATTAATATGAAGCATTATATTGATTAATGCACATAATATGAATTGATAATAATTAATGAAGGTGATAAAGACATGAGAATGAGTCTAAATAGATATTTGGGATTTCTAGACTCTTTGTTTCTGTGAATAATCATTTTTAAAATTATAAACTGAATTATGAATTGATCAATAAATAATGTAGAAACAAAAGGTGAAAAAGAGGGAGTATAATGGATCAATGATGACCACTGGTGGCGTATGAGTCATGTACGATGAATACGTGTCTGGAACTCTGAGGTCCAACACAGCTGGAATCTACTCCGTTGTCCCTCTTTGATGTGGTCTAGACGCAAAGGTCAGAAATATATAAAGACTATGGTTTTGGTCATTATGTTCATGAATTTTCTTCCTATTTTTATAATTGGATCAGTGAAATTACTAATACACAAATGTGTAAATGAATTTAAATGGAGAAGATGAAGCCTTGTCCAACTATGAAAATAGGTGGTTAGGCAAAAATTACTATAATATAGTAATATATTAATTATATTGAAAAGACTGATATCCATTAGGAAAGAGATGGTATAAGGGTGTTGTCTCTGTGGCTAAGTTGATTGTATAGACCGTATTAAGTATAGTGTTCAGATTCTTTGGAAGGGGCAAGATGGATATTATTTGTTTAGTTAATAGAAAAGAAACTATACATTATCCCAAGTCAATAGCTACCTAAATGACTGACTGAATGAAAGGTGGAGTACAGGGATGAATGAAATATGATCTCGATCTTTTATCCCCTGCTCTGTCTGATACTCCTTAGAATGGTCACCCTTGGCTGATTGAAGCAATCCACCATAGTCAAGAGCTCTGTGGTTGCATCTATGTGTGAAGAGCATGGAGCACAATATGAGTAATAGTCAAAATTCTTTTCTTAGTTTTGTGGTTTTACAAAAAGGTTTTCACTGCATTATTAAAAAATTGTGAAGTATGGAGTGCTGGGTGTTATACACAAACAATGAATCATGGAACCCTATATCAAAAACTAATAATGTACTGTATGGTGACTAACATAACATAATAAGATTTAAAAAATTATGAAATATAATTTATGATTGCCAGCCATGGCCAAATAATTAGAATCAGATTAATATGAAGCATTGTGTTAATTAACCTATATAGGAAACGTTGAGGTCAATTAATGAATGATATATATTGTCAGTGGAAATTATCTGTAGACAAATGTTAGAGATGTTCAGGGATTTGTTTTGAGTTTTTGTGACCCCTAAAAATATTTTATTATTATTAGTGTATTGATGAATTAATTAAAACATGTAGATGTGATTGAAGATAATGAGGGAAATATCCGGATAAATGATGACAAGTGGTGGCATATGGGTCCTGGATGATGAACACCACGGGTCTGGAACTGAGGGGTCCAACACAAAAGAAATCTAGTCCTTTCTCCCATTTGAAGTGATCCTCTAGAGAGAGGTCAGGTCTAGATCCTCTAGAGAGAGGACCGCGCACTTGGTCTGTGTGTACACGAATGTTGTAAAGTATTGTAATAAGAAATAAATAGTAGTATAAATATATAAATGAATAAATACAAAGAGGGTAGAGCATTGTTCATTGCTATAGTATATAATAAGTAAAATGATATTACTATGAATCAGAATGGAAAATAAAAGATTCACGTGTATATGTCTGAGGAAGAATGATGTGGAGAGTAAGTAGTAGTTACTGAGTCAGTTACAACTTCGACATTTGATTTATTAAGGGGAAAATTACAATAACTGCATAAATGCCAAAATGACTGCAAGTGAATAGTGGGGTATATGAATCAATGGAGAGAATATCTCAATATTTTTATCATCTTGTCTGCTTGTTACTCTTCAGAACGGATGCTTGAGCTGATTTCAGCTTCTTTTTTTTTTTTTTAAAGATTTTATTTATTTATGTGACAGAGAGACAGCCAGCGAGAGAGGGAACACAACAGGGGCAGTGGGAGAGGAAGAAGCAGGCTCCCAGCGGAGGAGCCCGATGTGGGACTTGATCCTGGAACATCGGGATCACGCCCTGAACCAAAGGCAGACGCTTAACGACCGCACTACCCAGGTGCCCCTGATTTCAGCTTCTGCCATGATCAAGGTTGTGATCCTCCCTTTGAGTATGGAAAGACACGAAGGCGAATAATGGTCAAGATAAATGTCTTGAAATGGGACATATGTTTAAGGGTAATCATTGTATCACTAAGAAAAATCAGTAAAAAATTAAACGTGTTCTCATGATAAATGTGATAAGAAACATTATGTTGATTAATCTGTAATGTTCAGGTTGGAGGTGATGCAGTCCATTTGGATAATGATTCTGTAAACTGATGTTAGGGGTATTCAAGGATCTTATTTTAGGCTTCCTGTGAACCATGTCTTATTTTTATAATTATCAATGAGTTAATGATTTAATTGATACAGAAGTAGAACTAAGAAGAGACTGAGTCCTGGACCCGTGATGATAACCAGTGGCATGGGAGTCATGGACGATGAAATTATGTGTCTGAAACTCTGAGGTCCAACACAGAACGTAATTTGGTCTGCTCCTTCTGTTGAAATTGATTCTACAGAGAGCTGTCAGGAATAAGATCATATTCCTGAATTGTTTCATAGATACAGACTTGTTAGTGGATCAATGATAGAATGATCAAGCAAATAAAAATAAATAAGAATAGGGTGAGGAATCGTCCAAATAGCAACCCAAGTAGCAAGGCAGAGTATACTATTGCTAAGAATTGAAAGCGCTGTGATGCCGTTAAGAAATAAGTGGATCAGGGGCGCCTGGGTGACGCAGTCGTTAAGCGTCTGCCTTCGGCTCAGGGCGCGATCCCGGCGTTATGGGATCGAGCCCCACATCAGGCTCTTCCGATCGGAGCCTGCTTCTTCCTCTCCCACTCCCCCTGCTTGTGTTCCCTCTCTCGCTGGCTGTCTCTATCTCTGTCGAATAAATAAACAAAATCTTAAAAAAAAAAAAAAAAAGAAAAAGAAATAAGTGGATCAGGGGCGCCTGCGTGGCACAGCGGTTAAGCGTCTGCCTTCGGCTCAGGGCATGATCCCGGCGTTATGGGAGCGAGCCCCACATCAGGCTCCTCCGATCGGAGCCTGCTTCTTCCTCTCCCACTCCCCCTGCTTGTGTTCCCTCTCTCGCTGGCTGTCTCTATCTCTGTCGAATAAATAAACAAAATCTTAAAAAAAAAAAAAAAAGAAAAAGAAATAAGTGGATCAGGGGCGCCTGCGTGGCACAGCGGTTAAGCGTCTGCCTTCGGCTCAGGGCATGATCCCGGCGTTATGGGAGCGAGCCCCACATCAGGCTCCTCCGATCGGAGCCTGCTTCTTCCTCTCCCACTCCCCCTGCTGTGTTCCCTCTCTCGCTGGCTGTCTCTCTGTCACATAAATAAATAAAATCTTAAAAAAAAAGAAAAAAAAAAAGAAAAAGTGGATCAGTGGGTCATCTCTTTGACCCTGGTTCTGTAGGCATGCCTGAGTACGAATCACTGTAATTGTTCTTCCTCAGACCAAAGATTGGATTTTTATAGGATGACAATACATATATAAAGAAACAGTAATAAATACCTAAATACTGGGTAAATGAAATGCAGAAAGCAAGGATCAATACGGATTAGGTTTCAATTTTTTTTTAATCATCTGCTCTGTTCTCTACTCCTCAGGATGAACTCACTGGAGATGATTCAGCCGCTTCCATGGGCACACGTTCTGTGGTTGCCTCTAAAATAGGAGGATGGAGATTAATGTGAGTAACAGTTGAAGTTCTCTTCTCAGTTTAAGTGGATTTTTTAAAGGTTATTCACTGTGTTATTAAAATGTGTAAAATAGAACTAAAGAAGGCAGCTGGATCTCAGTGTTGAATATGGAATGCATGAAACACATTGATTAATGCAAGTATGAAAGCTGAGGATGATAATGAGAGTTATATTGATATGAGATTAGTTCTGAGTATGGATTTGAGACTTACAGTCTCTTTTTATTTGAATTGTACTACTTAAAAATTATTAGTGAATTAATGATTTGATCAATAAACAAATAGAAATCTATGTAGAAAAAGAAGGACGATATTGGATCGATGATGACCACTGGTGGCGTATGAGTCGTGTACGATGAATACGTGTCTGGAACTCTGAGGTCCGATATAAAATTGGTCTGGTCCATTCCCAGTGTTTGGGGGCATCCTAGAGACAGATATCAGGAATAAATGAAGGGTTTGCTGTTGGTCTTGGTGTTCATGCATTTTTATTTTACTATTACAATTGGATAAATGTGAGAATCTATAAATAAAAACATAAAGAAAGATGAATAGAGTAAAGCATTGTCCAGTTATCAAATTATGTGGTGAGGCACAAACACTATTAAACTACTATGGAAACCCTGAAGTTCAGTTAGAAATGAATCATATTGGACCATTACCTCTCAGGGTAAGAATGATGTAGACAGGGTAAGTTACAGACAATGTTCATATTCTGGCTCAGTGACAAGACTGAAGTTGTTTTCTTAACAGACTAAATAAATACGCCAAATTAATGATTGCCTAGAGAGCTCTGTGAATGTTGAAGCTGGGATCAATGGAGAGAATGTCTCAACCATTTTTATCACCTGCTTTGCTTTGTCTTCCTTAGAAGAGACACTGGACCTGATTTAAAGATTCTTCCTTTATCCTGACCTCTAAGGTTGCATCTGTTTTAGGAGCCTGGAGACCAGTGTAAGCTTAATGACATTTCTTCTCTTGATTTGGTTTTTTTTGTCTAAGGGTATTTACTATAGCAATCCAGTATTTGAAATACAATCAAAGAGGGCAGTCTTTATCCTATTGGTAAATGAGATTTATAGGAAGCATGATACGGATTAATGCATGTATGAAAAACTGATAAAAGAGATATTGTGATGTAAAAATGGATCTAGAAGCATATTAGGGATATCAAGACCTTATTGGGATTTGTAAATAATGGAATTTATATATAATTAGTGAATTAATAAATTAGTCAATGAACAATATCGAAATGAATGAAGAGAAAGCCGTCTTTTCTGGATCAGTGATGATAACTGCCGGCGTATGAATCACGGATGATGAGTAACACGTGTCTGAAACTCTGAGGTCCAACACAAAAGCGATATGTGCCTTCTCTTCATGCATTTCCATTTTTTAATATAATTGAACCATGAAAGAATCAGTAGACAAAACTATGGATCAGTTGAGAGAAAGTCTCAATCTTTTTATCACTTTTTGTGTTTGGTACTTTTCAGAATAGAAGCTCGAGATTTCCACCTGTATTGTGATCAGGGTCACCATATTTCCCTTCTATAAGAAAGAGACCAGCGTGAGTAATGGTCAAAGTTCGTTTCTTGGTTTGGGTCATTTGTTTAAGGGCTTTCATGGTATTATTAAAATGTAATAGGGACACCTGGGTGGCTCAGTCGGTTAAGCGTCTGCCTTTGGCTGAGGTCATGATCTCGGGGTCCTGGGATTGAGCCCCGGGTCGGGCTCCCTGCTCAGTGGAGAGCCTGCTTCTCTCTCTCCCTCTGCTGCTTCCCCTGCTTGCGTGCTCGTTTACACGCACGCTCTCTCTCCCTCTCTGTCAAATAAATAAAATCTTTTAAAAAAACCTACTAAATATAAGAAGAAATTAACTATGGCTCAGAGATAAATATGATATGAAACATTATATTGATTGATAATATGTAACATTGATATTTATTAGTGAAAGAGATATGATCTATTTTGGCAATGATTCTAAAGGAAGAGGTTAGGGATATTCAAGTATCATGTACTTCAGTTTTTGTTAATCCTGTATTGATTATATTATTACCAATGAAGGTATGATTTAACTGATACAAATATACGAACAAATATATGGGTGAATAAACTAACCTCTAAAGGAACCAACCAGTGGTGATGACTGGTGGGGGATGAGTCATGGACAGTGGACAGTGGACAGTATGTGTCTGGAACCCTGAGGTGCAATACAGTGAGTATCCTATTTTCTCTATTTGACCCTCTGGATAGATGTTAGGAATGTATACAGATTATGTTCTTATTTTGGATGAATTATTCATTTATTTATTTACTTATTTTTAGAAGGGAGGGGCAGAGGAAGAGGGAGAATGCTAAGCAGGCTCCATGCCCAGCGCAGAGCCTGACGCAGGGCTCGATCCCATGACCCTGAGATCATGACCTGAGCCAAAATCGAAAGATTTGGGCACTTAACAGATTGAGCCACCCAGGCGTTCCTTGGTTGAATATATTTATATTTGTTATTACTAATGGACCATGGATAGAACCATTAAAGGATATTTAAACAATAGATTAAGAAGAAAAGGTGAATTATTATCTAACTATGAACATAAGATGGTGAGGCCAGAAATATGAATAAAATTTGTAAACCCTGATGCCCTTCATGAAATATATGTTAAAAGGGTGTCCCTTCTTTGGCCAAGGATTATATATACATGAGTAATTAAGAGTCAGTTTCATTATTCTGGGTCAATGTCAAGTTCGAAGTTTTCCTTTTAAGAGAAAAAGCTCTACATTATGAAAAATTTATGAATTCCTCAATGAGTGAGTAAATGCAATATGGAAGGCAAGAATCAATAGGGATAAACATTTTATCATTTTTTCTGTCATTGACTATGGTTTGTACTGCGCAGAAGGGACACATTCGAGCTAACCGAGCACTCTGCTATGGTGGCGAGCTCTCTTGTAGCGTCTGTGTGACAGAAGCATGGAGACCAGTGTGAGTTAATGGTCAGATTTCTTGTCCTTTTTCAGTGATTTTTTTCCAGCATATTCGGTGCATTATTCAGAAATTCCATGTAGAATCACAGAAGGCTAACTGTAGCTCTGTGATAAATAGTGAATTTTAGAAAACATTATATTGATTAATGCAGGTATGGAAAGTGAGGGTAATTAATGAAGGAAACTGATGTGAGAATAAGTTTATATTCAGTATAAGGACAGAAAGACTCATTTCAGTTTTTTGTGAATAATAGGGTTTTAAATTATTAGTAAACCAATGATTTAATAAATATACAAAGAGAATATAACGTAGAACGAGGGACAGTATTGGATCGATGATGACCACTGGTGGCGTATGAGTCATATACGATGAAAACGTGGAACTCTGAGGTCCAACAGAAAATTAATCTAGTACATTCTCATTATTTGAAGACATCAATAAATAGATGTCAGGAATATAGTAAGATGTTGCTTTTGATCCTAGTGTTCTTGCATGTAAATGTATCATTACAATTGGATAAATAAGAGATTCTATAAATAAATAGATAAATAAAAATGATGAAGGGAGTGAAGCATTGTCTAATTATAAAAAGATGTGATCAGGCAATAATTAAGACTTAATTTATTTATTAATGTATTATTATTGATTAATAATTAGTACTATTAATATACCATGAAAACCCCGAAGTTCAACTAGAAGCAAGTTGTACATAACTGTTACTATACAGTGAAGGATGATAGAGACAGGGTAAGTTACAGATAATGCCCATCGTCTGGGTCAGTGGTAAATTTGACGTTTGTTTGCTTAAGGGAAAAAAGACACATACACCAAATTAATGATGGCCCAAATGACTGACTACATGGGAGGGGAAAGGCGAAGACCAATGGAAAGAAGGTCTCAACCTTTCTTATCATTTGCTCCTCAGAACAGACAGACACACAACACCTGAGTTAAGGATTCTTCCCTGATCGCGAGCTCCAGGGTCGCATCTCTGTTTTAGGAGTTGGAAGACCAATGTGAGTAATAACCAAAATTCTTGACTTGGTTTGGGTGGTGGCGTGTCTAAAGGTATTCACTGCAGTAATAAAAAAGATGAAATCGACTCAGATGGTCAGCTGTGTCCTAGTGACAAATATGGGGTTAAAATGAAGTATTATATTGATTAAAGCATTTATGAAAAACTGATAAATATAAATATGGCAGAGATATAATAATGTGGGAGTGGTTCCAGACATATACTAGTTCAGTCAAGGCCCTTTGAGTTTTTGTGAATCATACAGTTTTAAAATTGTAATTAGTGAATTAATGAAATAATAAACAATGTAGAAATGAATGGAGAGAAGGCAGTGTTTTCTGGATCAGTGATGATAACTGCCAGCGTATGAATCACGAATGATGAATGATACGTGTCTGGAACTCTGAGGTCCAACACAAAAGAAATGTGGTCTTTCTCTTCATGCATTTCCATTCTTGATTATAATCGGATCAGTGAAACATCAATAAGGAAATGTATTTTTAAAAAGTGAATCGTAGAAACATTGTCCAATTTTAAAAATATGTGGGGAGGCAAGAAGTACAATTAATATAATTTGAAAACACTGAAGTCCAAAGAGAAATAAATGGTACAGGACTCTCCCCTCTCTGGCTCGGATGATATAGACAGGACAAATTACAGACAATGTTGGTGAAGTATGAAGTGGTTCGTTTTTATAAAAGATAGTGAAATTAATGTTCTCCAGTAACAATTTCTTAAATGCCTGACTAAATGAAAGATGTAAAGCAAGGGTCAACGGAAGAAGGTCTCATTTTTTTCTCATGTTCTCTGTCTGGCACTCTTAAAACAGATGCTGTAGCTCATTTCAGCTTCTGCCCTGATCACGGTTATTATGTTGCCTGCATTTTAGGAGAGCAAAGCCAGGTGAGTAGTAATGAGAGGTTCTGTCTGGGTTGGGTCATTTTTTTTAAGGGTATTCACAGTATTATTGAAAATTAATAAATATAATCAAAAAGTAAATTATGGCCCGATGATAAATATGATATGAAACATATTGATTAATTGATACTATGTAACACTGAGATTGATTGATGAGAGAGATATAATCTGTGTTGGCGATTACTCTATAGGTAGAAGTTAGGAATATTCAGGTTGTTGATTCAAGTTTTTGTTACGTATTAATCAATGAATTAATGATTGAATTGGTACAAATATAGAAAGGAATGAAGAAAAAGTGGGTCTTTAATGTACCCGTGATGATGACTGGTGGAAGATGAGTTATGCATGATGAACACTGTTTATCTAGAACGCTGAGGTCCAATTCAATATATAGTCTTTCTCACTGCTTATTTGATCCGATGGACAGACGTTCAGAAAGCACAAAGATTATGGTTTAACTGGGTTGACAGATTTAGGTTTGTTACTACAAGTGGATCAAGGGTAGAACCATTGAAGAATATGAATAGCGGATGAATACAGAAGCGTGAAGCATTGTCCAACTATGAAGACCTGTATTTAGGCAAGAAATAGTAATACAGATTGCAAACCCTGACACCCGTTAAGAATTAAATGGCTCAAGAGTGTCACTTGTTCAGCCAACGGGCATTTAGACATGAACAATTTAGAGTCAATTTCATTGTTCTGGGTCAATTTTAATTTTGAGAAGTTTTGTTACTATTGTTGTTAAAAGAAAAAAAATCAATGTTATGAAATATTCATAGGTATCTAAATGACTGTGTAAGTGAAATGTGGAAAGAAAGAATAAGTGGAAATAAAAGTTTTTATTTTACTTTTGTTTATCATCGACTGTGCTTTTCATTTCTCGAAATGGACACATTTGAGCTGAATTAAGAAATACTCCATGGTGGCGAGCTCTGTGGTTGCATCTCTGTGTTGGAAGCCCAGAGAACAATGTGAGCAGCATCCAGTTTCTTGTCTTGGTTTCAGTGATTATCTCATTCAGCATAGTGAGTCCTGTGTAGTATCATCACAGAAGGCCAACAATAGCTCAGTGACAAATACTGAATTTTATGAAACATTATATTGATTAACACATACATGAATAACAGCATAATTTTAAAGGAGATACATTGATGTGAGAATGATTCTATTTACAGATTTAGGATACCATGACTTTTCTTGGGCTTTTGTGAATGATAGGGTTTTAATATTATCCATGGTGATTTAATGAATTATTCAATAGACAATGTAGAACTGAATGAAGGAAAAGAGGGACAATAATGGATCGATGATGACCACTGGTGGCGTATGAGTCGGATACGATGAATACGTGTCTGGAACTCTGAGGTCCAACAGAAATGGAATCTGGTTTATTGTCCTGTTAGAGGTGATTGTATAGACAGATACCAAGACTATACAAGGATCTTGGTTTTGGTCTTTATGTTTATGCATTTTCCTTCAATTTTTATAATTGGATCAATGAAACAATCAATAAACAAACATACAAATAAATAAAGATGAAAACAGTGACATCTTGTCCAATTATAAAAATATGTGGTTAGGCAAGGAATAGTATTAGTGTATATTTAAAATGCTGATGTCTATAAGGAACATATGGTACAGGACTTGTTCTTTGAGGGTGATATAATGGCTGATAAGTAATAGTCAATGTTCATATTCTTTATTAGTGGCTAGACTGATATTGTTCGTTTACTTAGGAGAAAATAAAATACGCATTATTGCAATTCACTGCTTAATAGTTGACTAAATTAAAAGTGGGGTGCAAGGATGAGTGAGCATAATATCTCAATCCTTTTTTCATCTTGCTCTACTCTGTACTCTTCAGAATGGACACACGTGAGCTGATTTAACATCTATCATGATCCTGAGTTCTCTGGTTGCCTCTATAATAAGAGGACGGGGATTAATGTAAGTAACAGTTGAAATTATTTTCTTGGTTTATGTGTTGTTTTTTAAGTTAATTCACTGTATTATTAAAAACTACAATATATAATGAAAAGAGGCACTGTATTTCAGTGATAAATATGGGATGTATAAACCATTATGATGATTAATCCATGCATACACTGAGGATAATTAATTAAAGAGATATATTGATGTGAAAATTGTCTAAGTAGAAATAGAGACATATAAGTTCATCCTCAGTTTTTGTGAATTACAGCATTTAAAATTATTAGTGAATTAATGATTTACTCAATAAACAATTAGAAATGAATGAAGAAAAAGAGGGATAATATTGGATCAGTAATGATCACTGGTGGTGTATGAGTCATATATGATGGATACATGTCTGGAACTCTGAGGTCCAACAGAATAGAAATCTAGTTTATTCCCATTGTTTGAAGAGATCCTGTGTGGACAGATCTCCAGAATATACAGGGTCTTGTTTTTGGTGTTAGTGTTCACGCATTTCCTTTTAATTTTTATAATTGGATCAATAAAATAATCAATAAACCTTAATAAAGAGGAACGTAATGAAGCATTGTCCAATTATAGAAATACGTGATTATGTAAGAAATACTATTACTTCTATGAAAACTCTGAAGTTTAATTAGCAGTAAGAGCTACCTGACTGTTAACATGTATGGCTAAGGATCCCATAGATAGCATAAGTCATAGACAATGTTCAAGTTCTGGGTCATTGGTAAATCTAAGTTGTTCATTTTCTTAAGAGAAAAAATATTTACACCAAATTAATAGTTGACCAACAATGGATTTAATGAAAGGTTAAAAGCAAAGACCAATAGAGAATGTCTTTACTATTTTTATGATACGCTCTGTTTTGTACTCCTCAGGATGGACAAATTAGACCTGCTTTAAGGATTCTCCCCCGATCAAGAGCCCTAGGGTTGTATTTTTGTATTGGGGAGACTGGAGACAAATGTGAGTAATAGTCAAGGTTCTTGTCTTGTTTCTGATATTTTGCTAAGGATAGTCATTGGATTAATACAAAATATGAATTGTAATTAAAGAAGGCCAACTGTAGCCTAGTGAAAAAAGTAGGATTTAAAATGAAGCATTACATTGATTAAAGCATTTATGAAAAGCAGGATAATTGATGAGAGATACGGTGATGTGTGGATGATTCTAGATACATATTATGGATAACACTTCTTTCTTCATGTTGTGTGAATCATATAGTTTTAAATGATAATTAGTGAATTAATGAATTAATCAATAAACAATGTAGAAATGAATGGAGAGAAGGCAGTGTTTTCTGGATCAATGATGATAACTGCCAGCGTATGAATCACGGATGATGAATGAATGATACGTGTCTGGAACTCTGAGGTCCAACACAAAAGAGGTGTGGTCTTTCTTTTCATGCATTTCCATTCTTGATTATAATCAGATCAATGAAATATCAATAAGGAAATGTGTAAAAAAATTAAATTGTAGAAACTTTGCCCAATTCTAAAAATATATGAGGCAGCAAGAAGTACTATTAATATAATTTGAAAACACTGAAGTCCAAAGAAAAATAAATGGTACATGACTATCCCCTTTTTGGCTCGGATGATATAGACAGGACAAATTATAGACAGTTTTTATATTTTGTGTCACTGGGAAGTTCAAAGTAGTTCATTTTTGTAAAACACAATGAAATAAATATTCTCCAGTAATGATTTCCTAAATGCCTGACTAAATGAAAGATTTAAAGCAAGGATCAGTGGAAGAATGTCTCTCTTTTTTTATCATCTGCTCTGCTCCATACTCCTTAGAATGGACACACTCCAGCTGATTGTGACATTCTTCCAAGGTCGTGAGCCCTCTGGTTGCATCTATGTTGGAGGAGCATGGAGACCACGTGAGTAAGACTCAAAGCCTTTGTCTTGGTTTATTGAGGACAATTCAGTGTATTTATTCAAAAGTATTAAATATAATCAAAGAAGGCAAAATATAACAATGTTTAATACCGCATTGATATGAAGCATTGTGTTTACTAATCCATAAATGCAACACTGAGGTCAGTTAAAGAAAGAGATTTAGCCTCTGTAATATTATAGAGACAGATGTTAGGCATGTTGAAAGATGATATTCTTTTTTTTTTTTAAAGATTTTATTTATTTATTTGAGAGAGAGAGAGTGAGAGAGAGACAGCCAGCGAGAGAGGAAACACAAGCAGGGGGAATGGGAGAGGAAGAAGCAGGCTTCCAGTGGAGCAGGGAGCCTGATGTGGGGCTTGATCCCAGGACTCTGGGACACGCCCTGAGCCGAAGGCAGGCGCTTAATGACTGAGCCACCCAGGCGCCCCAAAAGATGATATTCTTATATTTTAATTTATGTGTATTTTTTGATTAATTAATTAATAAATAAATGTTTATGAGAATGGAAAGAAAGAGGGTCAGTCTTAGACCAGTGATGACAACTGGTGGCAAATGAGTCATATATGATGAATGCTATGTGTCTGGAACTCAGATCTGATAAAAAAGTAATCCAGTCTGTTTCTCCTGTGTTTAGGGAGCCTATATACAGATGTCAGTAATAAATAAGAATTTTGGGGGCGCCTGGGTGGCTCAGTCGTTAAGCGTCTGCCTTCGGCTCAGGGCGTGATCCCAGAGTCCTGGGATCGAGCCCCACATCAGGCTCCTCCACTGGGAGCCTGCTTCTTCCTCTCCCATTCCCCCTGCCTGTGTTCTCTCTCTCGCTGGCTGTCTCTATCTCTGTCAAATAAATAAATAAAATCTTAAAAAAAATAAATAAGAATTTTGTTGTTGATCTTTGTGTTCATGAATTTTAGTAATTAATTTATAAACCTATTAATGGTACGATAAATAAATGCATAAATGAATTAACATAAGGAGGTTGAAGTATTATTTTTTGGTAAATAGATAGCAAGGTGAAAGTATTTATATACATTAGAATGGATATAAAAGGATCAAGTGTATTACCTCCTTGACTTAGGTTGATATAAACAATGAAATTCTGTAGTCAGTTATTTATTGTCTGATTTAGTTTCAAGTTTGAAATTTATTTTTAAGGTAAGAATAAATATATCCATCATGTTAATAAATGCTTAAATGATTATATAAATGAATGGTGGACTCCATGGGTCAGTGGAGAGAAAGTCTCAACCTTTTCATCCCCTTCTCTGTTCTGTCCTCTTCAAAATAGGTGCTTGAGCTGATTTTGTCTTCTGTTGGGATCAGGATTGTCACATTCCTGTGACACTTGTGATATTCCTTTTGTGTTAGGAAACAGAAAAGACAGTAATAGTCAAAAATTTTGTTTTGGTTTGGGTCTTTTGTTTGTGTTCATGGTATTATTAAAAAGTAATTAGTTTGATAAAAAGGTTCACTATGGCTAACTGATAAATATGATATAAAACATTATATTCCTTAATTTATTACATAACATTGAGTTTGATTAATGAGAGAAATATAACCTATGTTGGCAATGATTCTGTATTCGATGTTGAGGGCATTCAAGATCTTATTCTTCAGTTTTTGTGAATTACACTAATTTTAATATTTTCAATGAATTAATGATTTAATCAATACAAGTATAGTAAGGAATTAAGAGAAAGTGGGCCTCTAATGGACTAGTGATGACGACAGGGGATGGAGGAGTCATGGGTGATGAGCAGTGTGCGTCTGGGTATCTGAGGTCCAACATACTAATCGTCTGTTCCTTCTGTTCTGTTTGATCCTGTACGTGGATGTTAGGAATATACGAAGATCATATTCTTATTGTGAGTTTATGGATTTGGGTTTGTTATTATTAGTGGATCAATGATAGAACCATTCAAGAAATAGGTGTAATAGGTAAGGAAGAGAGGGAGAAGGATTATCCAACTATGAACTATGAATATATGGTGAGGAAAGATGTAATAAAATTGAAAATATTTATATTCATTAAGAAATAAGTAGAGGAAGGGTGTTACCTCCTTAGCTAAGAGTTATACAGACAAATAAGACTTTCTGAGTCAGTGTCAAGTTTGAGGTAGTTCCTTTTATTAAGAGAAAAATATATTCATGTCATGAAATAAGTGAGTAAATGAAATATGAAAAGCAAGGATCAGTGGAGATAAGGTCTTAATTTTCTTTATCATTGACTATGCTTTGTACTTCTCTGAACAGACACACTACGCTGACTGAGCATTGTTTTATGGTGGTGAGCTCCATGATGGCCACTGTATGTAAGAAGCCCACAGACCGATGTGAGTAATAGTCAAGTTCTTGTCTTGGCTTCAGCTATGTTTGTTTTAAAGATATTTGGTGTATTTTTAAAAGTGCCATATAGAGTCAAAGGCAGCTCACTGTAGCCTAGTGAAAACCATTGAATTCCTATGAAACATTATATTGATTATTACATGCATGAAATTTAAGATGATTTTTTCACATTTTCTTTATTTTTTTATGTTTTGGTTTTTAAAATTATATCACAGATGAAATTTAAGATAATTAATAAAAAAGATATATTGATGTGAGAATGATTCTGTATACAGATTAGGGGTATCGTGACTCTTGTGTTATTCTGAATAATAGGGTTTTAAATTATTGTTAGTGAATCAATGAGTTAGTCAATAAACAATGTAGAACTGAATGAAGGAAAAGAGGGACAATATTGGATCAGTGATGACCACTGATGGCGTATGGGTCGTGTCCACACACAAAAATGTAGCCTATTCCTATCATTTGATGGGATCTTATACACAGATGTCAGGAATATATGAGGGTCTTGTTTTTAGTCGTGTTCATGCACTTTTATTCTATTATTATATGTGGATAATTGATTTATAAATCTATAATCTATAATCTTGTTTTTGGTCTTTTATGTTGATATATTCTATTTTTTAAATTGGATCAGTAAAGTAATAAGTATGAAGTGGGTGAAATATAGTCCAATTACAAATATATGTGGTTACAAGAGATACTGTTAATATATTTTGAAAACAAGGATCTATTAGGAAATATATGGTATAATGGTGTTATTCTTTGAGTAACCATCCGTGTTTATGCTGGCAGCTACCAGATTGATACTGCTTATTTTCTTGAGAAAGAAAATATACGTTATCCCAATTCATTCTTATTAATGAATGAAAGGTGGAATGCAGGGACCAATGGTCATGAGGTCTCAATTTGTTAATCATCTGCCCTGTCTTGTACTCCTCAGAATGGTCACCCTCGGCTGATATAGACATTCCACCATAGTCACGAGCTCTGTGGTTGCATCCATGTATTAAAAACACAGAGAACAATGTGGGTAATAGTCAAAATTCTTTCCTTGATTTTGTGGGTTTTTTTTAATAATAATTTTTTATTATGTTATGTTAGTCACCGTACAGTACATCCTTCGTTTTTGGTGTAATGTTCCATGATTCATTATTTGTGTCTAACACCCAGTGTTCCATGTAATAGGTGCCCTCCTTAATACCCATCACCGGCCTATCTGATTTTGTGGTCTTTTAAAAAAAGATTGTAGCTGCATGATTAATAATGTGATATAAAGTTAAGGATCACAACCATAGCCAGATGGTAAATTTGAGGCTAATATGTAGCATTATGTCAATTAATCTATATAGGAAACATTCTGGTTAATTAATGAAAGATCTTGTCAGTAGGAAGTAATCCTAAAGACAAATGTTGGAGATATTTAAGGCTCTTTTTCAAGTTTTTGCGGTCTCCAAGCATTTATTTTATTGTTATTAGTTAATTGAATTATTCAATAAAAACATGTAGACATTAATGACTATAATGAGACCCAGATGTGACTGCTCATGTATGAATCTGGAACTCTGAGGCAAACGTGTAAATTAATTAGTCTGTCCCCTCTTTTGGAATTGTTTCAGTGAAGAAATGTCTGGAATGTACAAAGATCATATTCTCATAATGATTTTATGGACATAGATTTGTTGTTATTAATGGAATAATGATGGAACTATTAAACAAACACCAATAAATACTAAAGAACAAGAGGGCAGAACATTGTCTTAACTGTTAAAGTTCGTGGTGAGGCAAGAGATATTTGTAATAACCATTGAAAACCGTGATACCCATTAAGAGATAAAGGGGCAAAGTTCTCACCTCTTTGAGGTCACATATACTGATAAGGAAGAGTGAATTTTATTCTTTTTGGTAGTGAAATTGAGTTTCTGCTTTTGTAAGATAAAAATATATACATATTGAAAACATAAATACTGACTACATGACACATGGGGAGCGAGGATCAATCGCAGTTAGGTCTCAGGTTGTTTTTGTTATGATGTGTTAGTCACCGTCGGGTTTTTATATCACTGCTCTACTCTGTTGTCCTCAGGACGGATGCAGTGGAGCTGATTAAGCATTTCCATGGTCGTGAGCTCCTGCTACCTCTATATAAGAAGAGGACAGAGGTTAATGTGAGCAATAGTTAAAATTATTTTCTTGGTTTCCATGTGTTGAAGGGGGCTCCATGCCCAATGTGAAGCCCAATGTGGGGCTCAAACTCATACCCTGAGGTCAAGACCTGAGCCAAGATCGAGAGTCAGACGCTTAACTGACTGAACTCTCAGAGGCACCCCTCCATGTGTTTTTTTAAAAAGAAGGGGGAATGAACCATGAGAGACTATGGACTCTGGGAAACGAACTGAGGGCTTTAGAGGGGAGGGGGGTGTGGGATCGGGATAGGCTGGTGATGGGTAGTAAGGAGGGCACGTATTGCATGGTGCACTGGGTGTTATACACAACTAATGAATCATCGAGCCTTACATCGGAAACCGGGGATGTACTGTATGGTGACTAACATAAAATAATAAAAAATTTTTATAAAAAAATAAAGGCAATTCACTTTATTACTAAAACATGTGAAATACAATTTAAAATGGCAACTGTATCTCAGTGATAAATATGGAATATATGAAACATTGATTAATCCCTGTGTAGAAAAGTGAGGATAATTGATAAAAGAGATGCATTGTTACGTGAATAATCTATGTACAGATTAGGGATACAAAGGCTCTTCTCGGGCTTTTTATCATAGTGTTCAGAAATTATTATTAATGAATTAATGTTTTAATCAATCAATAAATAGAAATGAATGAAGAAAAAGAAGGACAATATTGGATCGATGATGACCACTGGTGGCGTATGAGTCGTATGTGATGAGTACGTGTCTGGAACTCTGAGGTCCAACGCTAAAGAGATGTGGTCTTTCTCTTCATACATTTATATTCTTTGTTAAAATTGGATCATTGAAATGTCACTGTGGAAATATGTATTTCAAAAAGCTGAATTGTAGAAGCCTTGTCCAATTTAAAAAATATGTAGGAGACAAGAAATACTATTAATATATTTTGAAAACACTGAAGTGTAAAGAGAAATAAATGGTACCTGAACGTAACCTCTTTGGAGGACAAATTATAGACAATATTTATGATCTGGGTCAGTGTGAAGTTCAAAGTAGGTTTGTTTTCTTAAGAGAAAAATGAAATAGACTTCAAATAATGATTGCCTAAATGCCCGACTAAATGAAAGATGTAAATCAAGGATAAATGGAAGAATGTCTCCTTTTTTATCATCTGCTCTGCTCTGTACTCCTCAGAATGGACACACTCCGGCTGATTGTGACATTCCTTCAATGTCATGAGCCCTCTGGTTGCATCTATGTTTTAGGATCATGGAGACCACGTGAGTAACAGTCAAAGTTCTTGGCTTGGCTTGAGCGGTTTGTTTAAGGCTATTTACTGTATTATTCAAAAGTATTCAAAAATACTATTAAAAGGTATTATCAAGGAAGGTAAAATATGCCAATGTTATTTATCAGGTTGATATGAAGCATTATTGTGCTTAACCATTTTATTGATTTTATATTTGTATACTTCATTTTATTTACATATATATATTTATATTATAGATATTTTGTATTATAACTATGTTTTAAAATATTTAATACTTTATGTAATTTAGGTGTTAATATAGTTATACATTCTATTATATACTTACACATTTTATTATATGTGTATGTATAATATATAAATTTTTAATTCATGTATAAAATACGTATTATACAAATAAAGATAAAAAATCCATATCTAAATCCTGCGCCTATGAAATAAAAAGTGAGGATCAATGACAATTAAATCTCATTTTTTAAAATCACTTGTTCTGCTCTGTCCTCCTCAGAATGGATGCACTGGGGCTGATTTCATACGTTTATAGGCGTGAGCTCTGTGGTTCCCTCCATGTGATTGGAGGATGCAGATTAATGTGAGTAACAGTTGAAGTTCTTTTCTAGGTTAAGTGTTTTTTTAAGGTAATTCACTGTATTATTTAAAAGTACAAAAGGTACTTAAAGAAGGCAGTGCATCTCCATGACAATTATAGGATATGTGAAGATTATATTAATTAATCCACGTGTGGAACACTGAGGATAGTTAATGGAAGAGACACATTGATATGTAATCTACGTACAGATTAGGAATGCAGTAACTCTTTGGCGATTTCATAGTGTTTAGAAATTATTACTCGTGAAGAGGAATGAATGAAGGAAAAGAGGATATTGGATCGATGATGACCACTGGTGGCGTATGAGTCGTGTACGATGAATACGTGTCTGGAACTCTGAGGTCCAACAGAAGAAATCTAGTCCGTTCCCAGTGTTTGAAGGGATGCTCTAGACACATGTCGGGAATATACAAGGGTCTTGTTTTTGGTCTTACAGTTCATACATTTTCATGCTGTTATTATAATTGGATCAATGAGAGAATCTATAAAGAAAGGTGTAAATTGATATGAATCAATGAAGCATTGTCCAATTATAAAAATTTGTGATTATGTAAGAACTACTGTTAACGTCCTGTGAAGACCCTGGGCTTCCATTGGAAGTAGATGGTGCATGACTGTTGCCTGTACGGCTAAGGATGCCGTAGACAGTGTAAGCTGTAGACCATGTTTGGATTCTGGGTCAGTGGTAAAATCAGAGTGGTTTGTTTTCTTAAGAGGAAAACAATATTTATACCAAGTGAGTGATTACCTAAGTGTTTTACTAAATGAAAAGTGAGATGCAACAATCACTGGAGAGAATGTCTCGCTTTTTATCATCTGCTCTGCCTTGCACTCCTCAGAACAGACACACTGGACCCGCTTTAAGGATTCTTCCCTGATCATGATCTTTGGGGCTGCGGTTCTGTTGTAGGAGTCTGGAGACCAGTGTGAGTAATAATCAGAGCTCTTATCTTCATTCTGGTATTTTTGCTTAAGGATATTTGCTGTAATAGTAAAAAGTGTGAAATAGAATCAAAGAATGTGAACAGTATCCTAGTAACAATTATAGGATTAATATGCAGTTTTATTTTGAGTAATACATATATGAGAAATTGATGATAGTTAACGATAGAAGTATTGTGAGAATGATTCTAGTCATATATTCGGGAGCTCAAGGCCTTGTTTTACTTTTAATAATAGAGTTTCACAATTACAATTAGTGAATTAATGAGATAATCGAAAAGCAATATTGCAGTGAATGAAGAGAAAGTGGTCTTCTTTGGATCAATGATAACTGTTAGCGTAGGAGTCACGCACGATCAGTGATACGTATCTGGACCGCTGAGGTCCAACACAGAGGAAATGCGAGGTTTTGTTGCTGTTGTTGTTGTTTTCACGTGCTCTGATCTGTACTCCTCAGAATGAACCCACTTGAGCTGATTTAAGCATCTTCCAAGGTCATGTGCTCTCCAGTTGCATCTATGTTGTTAAGAACATTGGAAAGACCAGTGTGAATAATGTTGGTGTTTGAGCTTAGGTGGTTTGTTTAAGGGCGTTCACTGTATTATTCCAAATATTGAATATACTCAAAGTAGGCAAAATATGCCCGTGTTAAATATCAGACAGCTATGAAATGTTAAGGTGATGAGTCCATAAACGTAAACCTCGAGGTCAGTTTTTGACACAGAGGTAGTCTCTGAAAAAGATTGTAGAGGGAGATATTAAGAGGTCTTCTGTTTATTTATATTAATTTTGTGTATTTGTTAATTTATCAATAAGCAAATGTTTATGAGAATTAAAGAGGCCTGATCATGAGTCAGTGGTGATGAAAGGTGGTGGATGGATCAGGGACAGTGAGGACTGTGTGTCTGGATACCGAGGCCCAACGTGATACCAACATGGTGTATTCTGTTTAAGTCGGTAGACAGGTGTCAGGACTATACCCGATGTCGGTATTGGGTTTATAGATTTAGATTGTTATTGTTAATAGACTAATTATAGGACCATTAAAGAAATATAGATAATAAATAAAGAGGACAAGGCAAAGCATTGTTTAACTCTGAACATTTGTGGACAGGTATGAGATATTATTAGTTCAATCAAAAACACTGAAACTCATTAAGAAATAAAGGGATCAGGAGAGCCATTTGGAAAAACAAAAGAAAAAACGGAGTGTCATCTATTTGACTAAGGATCATATTAACACAGATAATTAAGAGTCGGGTTTTTTTGGTTGTTGTATATCTGTTTCAAGTTTCCTGCTGTTCATTTTGTTAAGATGAAAGTATCTAGACGAGGAATAATTTATAAATTCCTAAATGAGTGGGCAAGAGATGTGGAAATCAAGGAGCAGTGGGAATAAGAATTTGACTTTTTTTTTTTTTTTAAATCATCACCTGTGCTTTGTCCTTTTCAGAATGGATACTCTTGAGCTGATTCAAGCAGTATGACTTGGTGGCAGGGAGACCAGTGTGAGTAATAAAAGTCAAAGTTCTCGTCTGGGTTTCAGTGATTTTTTTTTTTCCCCAGGGTATTCAGTGTATTTTTTAAAAGTGCCGTATTTAATAAAGATGGTCACCGGTAGCCCAGTGACAAATATTGAAATGACATGAAACATAAAAATGTAGGATATTTAAAGAAAGAGTATATTGATGTGAAAATAATTCTGTATACAGAATAGGGATTTCAGGGCCGCTTTTTTTTTTTTGATAATTGGGTTTCAGAATAATTAGTGAATTAATCAATTAGTTAATAAGCACTGTAGAAATGAAGAAAACAGGTACAATTTTGGATCGATGAGGACCACTGGTGGCGTATGAGTCGTGCGCACTGAATACGTGTTTGGAACTCTGAGGTCCAACACAGATGGATTCTGGTCCGTTGCCCCTGTTTCAGGTGATCCTTTAAACACATGTCAGGAATATACAAGGATCTTCCTTTGGCCTATATGTTCATGTATTTCTATTATTATTATAATTACTTCCATAAAATAATAAGCAAATATATAGAGAAAGATGAACGTAGTGAAACTTTGACCAATTATGAAAATACATGGTTAAGCAAGAAATACTATTACCATATATTAAAAACAAATGCCTATTATGAAAGATACATATGCATCTATTCTTTGACTAAAGAGGATGTAGTTATTCATAAGTAGTAGTCAATATTCATGTTTTCTGCCAAGGACAAGATCAATATTTTTATTCACTTAAGAAAAATAAAACGTTCTCCCAAACCACTACCTACCCAAATGACTGACTGATTGAAAGGTGGATACAGGGATGAATGAACATAAGGTCTCAATCTTTTATCCCCTGCTCTGTCTTGTACTCCTTAGAATGGTATGAAGAATATGGAGCACATTGTGATTAATAGTCAAAATTCTTTTCTTGGTTTTGTGGTTTTTCAAAAAGGTTTTCACTGCATTATTAAAAAGTGTGAAATACGATCAATGATCACCAACGATGCTAAAAAGAAAAATGATGTTAATATGAAGCATTATGGTAATTAATCTTTGTAGGAAATTTTGAAAGCATTAAGAGAAGATACTTACTGTCTGTGTAAAGTAATTCTATAGACAGATATCAGAAATATTCAAGGGTCTTGTTTCAAATTTTTCTGACCCCCCTAGGTATTTATTTTATTATTATTAGCAAATTGATGAATTAATAAAAACATGTAGACATGATTAAAGATAATGAGGGACATACCTGAATAAATGATGACAAGTGGTGGCATGCGAGTCTTGGATGATAAACACCACAGGTCTGTAACTCTGGATTCCAACACAAAAGAAATCTAGTCCTTTCTCCCCATTTGAAGTGATCCTCTAGACGGATGTCAGGGACATGTGAGGACCACGCACTTGGTCTTCGTGTACATGAATGTTGTAAAGTATTGTTATGCAGAATCAGTGGTAGGAATATAGAGGACAAACTGGTCGTTGCTGGAGGGGAGGGGGTTGAGGGGATGGGCAGATGGGTGTAGGGAGTGGGAGGTACAGGCTTCCAGTGATGGAGTGAGTAAATCATGAGGTAGTATAGCATAGGGAACATAGTCAGTGGTATCGTAATAGTGTTGTAGGTGACAGGTGGTAGCTATAATTGCGGGGAGCACAGCATAACATATGGAGAAGTTGAATCACTATGTTGTACACCTGAAACTAAGATAACATTGTATGCCACTGTACTTCAATAAAAAAAATCAATGGTAGGATAAATAAAAATGTAAATGGATAAATGTAAAGAGGGTAAAATACTTTACTGTTACAATATATAATAAGTAAGTACAATATAATTGGAATGGAACATAAGATGACCAAATGTATATGTCTCGAGTGAGAATGGTAGACAGTAATAAGTAATAGGTATTGATTGAGTCCATTAAAACTTTGACATTTAATTTATGAAGAGAAAAACAAATATTACCACTAATAAATGTCCAGGTGACTGTGCAAACAAATAATGAAAACTGTGAATCAATGGAGAGAAAGTCTCCACATTTTAGTCACATTTTCTGCTTAGTATTCTTCAGAATGGATGCTGGAACCGATTTCAGCTTCTGCCTCATTAAAATAGTCATGGCGCCTCTGTATGGAGAGAGGTCAAAGTGAGTAATGGTCAAAGTTGTTGTGTTGGATTGGGTCATTTGTTTAAGGGTATTTATGGTATTATGAGAAATTACCAAATTAGTTTAAAAGTTTACCATAACCTAATGATAAATATGATATGTAACATTATGTTAATTTATAATGTGCAGGATTGAGGTCTGTTAGTGAAAGATACAGTCTATACGGGAAATGATTTTGTGAATCGATGTTAGGGATATTCAAGAAACTGTTCCTGAGTTTTTATGAAGCATGTATTATTATTGTTATTAATGAATTCATAACTTCATCAATACTAATGTAGAAACAAAGAAAAACAGACTCAGTCATGGACCGGTGATTATGACTGGAAGCATAGGAATCAAGGGTGAAGAAAATGTGTCTGAAACTCTGAGGTCTCGTGTGGGACATGATCACTCTATTTCTTCCATTGAAATTGTTTCCATGAAGAGATGTCAGGAATACACAAAGATCATATTCTTGCATTGATTTCATAGACATCGATTAGTTATTGTTAATGAAGTAATGATAGAAGTGTGTAACAAAATATAAATAACTGTACCAGGAAGAAGTAGATGAAACATGGTCCACTTACGAATGTATGTGGTGAGGCAGACGATATCATTAATAATTTTAAAACCATTGATACCCATTAAGAAATTAATGGATCAGGTGGCTAAGGATCATACGGGCACGTGATGAGGAAGAGTGAATTTTATTTTTCTGGGTTAATCTTTAGATTGAGTTTTTTCCTTTTGCTAAGATAAAAAATACATATTAAGAAAAAAATAATAAATACCTAATTAAGGAAATTCAGAAAGCAAGGCTCAGAGGTGATTAGGTCTCAGTTTTTTTTACCGTCCACTCTACTCTGTACTCCTCAGAAGGATGCACGGGAGCGGATTTAGCGTCTCCGTGGTCAAGAGCTCTGTGCTTGCCTCTATATAGTAGGAGCACAGAAATTAATGTGAGTCACAGTTGAGATTACTTTCTTGGTTCAGTGTTGTTGTATTTTAAGATTATTTGTGAAAAAGTGCAAAATCCATTTAAAGAATGTAACTGTATCTCAGTGGTAAATACGGGATATAGTTAACATTATTTTGATGAATCCATATAAGAAAAACAGGTATTAATGATAAATATATTGATGTGAGAATAATTCTATCTATAGATTACAGACATAAAGACTCTTCTTGAGTTTTTACGAATGATAGCATTGAAAATTGTTATTAGTGAAATAATTCTGTAATCAATAAACCCATAGAAATGAATAAAGAGAAAGAGGAACAATATTGGATCGATGATGACCACTGATGGCGTATGAGTCGTATATGATGAGTACATGTCTGGAACTCTGAGGTCCAACATGAAGGAAATCTAATTCATTACATCTATTTGAACTGACTCTTTAAACTATACATTAGGAATGCCCCAAAAGAAATCATATTATTATAATTTGGAATGGACAATAAATGGACCATTTTGTCAGGTGTGTTTTGTCTGATGAAAGGATGGTAATAGAACAGTATAAGTAACAGTTACTGCTTTCAGTTTCAAGTTTAACATTTGATTTATTAAGAAATTTATATTAACCTAATAAATACTTGAAAGACTTCATAAATGGATGGTAGAAGCTATGGACCAATGGATAGATGTCTTAATTTTTTATCATCTGCTCTGCTTTTGCTCTCAGAATGGACACACTTGAGCTTATTTAAGGATTCAACTACAGTTGTCATCTTTATATTTGCATCTACATGTTGGGAGCATGGAGAGCAATGTGAGTAATAGTCAAAATTCTTGTCCTGTTTGAGTGATTCAGAGAAGGCCAACCATGCCAATGTTTAATATCAGATTAATATGGGGCATTAAAATAATTAATTCATAAAGAAATACTAAGTTCAGTTAAATGAAAATGATTTAGTCTGTTTATATATGATATTATGGATGAATGTTAGGGATAGTGAAGGATCTTATTTCTTGGTGTGATTTGTGTGTATTTCTTCATTAATGAGTAGTCAATAAAGAAATGTCGATGAGAATGTGCAGAAAGACAGCCAATCCTGGACCAGTGATGATGATTGGTGGTCCATAAGTCATGGATGATAAGTAATATGAGTGTGGGACTCTGAGGGCCAATGCAAAAGGAATCTAGTCTAGTCCCGATATTGTAAGTCATTCTGTAGGCAGATTTCAGGATTGTACAGTGATTTTTTCCTTGGTCTTTATGTTCATGAATTTTAAAAATATAATTAGGAAAGAACCAATGGCAGAATAAATTAGCAAATGTATAAATGAATAAAGATGAAGAGGGTGAAGCATTGTTCATTACTAAAATATATAGTCAGGAAAATGAATATTAATATCCATTGGAATGAATAATAAATGGACCAAGTGTATTACATCTTTGGGTAAGGGTGACACTGATGGTGATAAGTAGTAGTCAGTGTCACCCCGAGTCAGTTGCAAGTTTGATGTTTATTGTATTGAAAGAAAGATAAATAAATTTTACTATAAATTAATAAAAACCTAGGTGATTATGTACATGAAGTATGGAAATTATAGATCAGTAGAAAGAATGTGTCAACCTTTTTATCATCTTTTCTGCTTGACGCTCTTCAGAAACAACAAGCTAACTTAAGTATTCTTCTGCCATCAAATTGTCACATTATCTCTGTTTTCAGAAAGACACCTAGGTAGAGTAATAGCCACAGTTCTTGTCTTGGTTTTGGTCATTTGTGTGAGGCATTCACTGTATTAAAGTATTAAGTCTAATTTAAAAAGTTATCTATGGCCCATTGATTAATGTGATATGAAATATGGATTAATAATGTGCAATGTTGAAGTCACTTAATGAAAAAAATACAGTATGTTGAGAAAGATTTCTATCGATAGATGTTAGGGATGGGATTCAGGGATCTTGTTCTTGTGTTTTCATGAATCATGTATATTTTATTATTATCAGTGAATTAATGATTTGATACAAATTTAGAAATGAATGAAGAAAAAGGGGGCCTCTCATGGCCCATTGATGATGAGTGGTGGCTTATGAATCAGGGACAGTGAATAAAATGTATCTGGAATTCTGAAGTCCAACAAAAACCATATCTCTTCTATTGGAAATGATCTGGTAAACAGAAGTCAGATGCACGAATGTCATGTTCTTGTTTTAGATTCACAGGTTTTGGTTTACTATTTATGGATCACTGACAGAATAATTAAATAAAAATACATAGATCAAAAAGAAGAGGATAAAGCATTGTCCAACTGTGAACTTATGTGATAAGGCAGAAAATATTATCAGTAGAAATTGAAAACACCTATATCCATTAAGGCATAAATGGAACAAGAATTTTACCTCTTTAGTTTAGGGTCATATAGACACTGATACGTGAATGTCAAGTTTGGTTGTACAGGATCAGTTCCAAAACAGGTTCTTCTTTTGTTAAGAGCAATATATATATATGTTATGAAAAATGAATAAATACCTTAGTAATTGAGTAAATAGAATGTAGAAAACAAGGATCATAGAGGATATGGTCTCAATGTGTAGAAGATCACTTGCTTTGTTTTCTATTTAGAATGGACACAGTTAAGATGATTTGAGCATCTTCCATCATCACGAGTTCTGTGATGCAAATCTCTATTAGGAGGACAAAGATCATGTGAGTAATAGTCAGATTTCTTGTCTTGGTTTGTGTGGTTTGTGTAAGGGTATTTAGTGCATTATTAAAATTGTGAAATACAATCAAGTTGGCCAACTGTGATAACAATGGGATTGATAGGAAGTATTATTTATAATGCAGCTACAAAATTTGAGGAGAACATATGAAACAGATACACTGATGTTAGAATGATTCTATACACAGATTAGGGATATCCAGCCTCCTGTTGGGTTTTTCCATAGGGTGAAATCATAACATTTAAAATTATTAATAAATTAATAAACAATGAAGAAATAGATGATAGAAAAGAGGGCCAATCCTGGACAAGTGATGATGACAGATGGCATGAGTCATATGCAATGAATACTATGTGTCTGGAACTTTGAGTCCTAACACTACAGAATCTAGTCTATTCCCCTTATTTGAAATGATCTCAGAGACAGATTTCAGAAATACAGAATGAATTTGTGTTTGTTGTTTGTGTGTGTAATTTCATTCTATAGTTATAATGGGATCAGTGGAAGAATCAGTAGACAAATACATAAAGAAGAATAGGGTTCCACATTGTACAATTATAAAAATACGTGATGAGACAAAAATACTTTAATATAAATTGAGAACACTGAAATTTAAAGAGAAATAAGTGGTACATGACTCTTTCCTTTTTTAGCTAATGGTGATATAGATAGTATAAGTTGCAGAAAATGTTTGTTTTCGGTCAGTCTCAAGTTCAAAGTTGGTCGTTTTCTTATGAGAAAAGAAAACAAATATACTCTAAATAATGATTGCCAAAATGACTAACCAAACGATGGTAAGAAAGCAAGGTACAATGGAGACAATTTCTCAATTTCATAATCATCTGCTCTGATGCTCTATATTCCTTAGAATGGTCACTCTTGACCTGATTTAAGGATTCGTCCAAGATCACGAACTGTATGGCTGCATCTTTGTGTTGGAGCATGGAGAACAATGTGAGTAATCATCAAAGTTCTTGACTTAGTTTGAGTGGTTTTTAAAGAAAATTATTCACTGCATTATTAAAAAGAATATAATCAAAGAAGACCAACCACACTGATATTTAATATCGGATTGATATGAAGCATTACATTGTTTAATCCATGAATGAAACACTGAGTTCAGTTAAATGAAAGAGATTTAGTCTGGATGTGAATGATTCTATAGGTGGATGTTCTGGGATATTCAAGGACCTTATTCTTGTGTTTTTGTGATTTATGTGACTTCCTTGTTAATTAATTAATAAACAAATATAGATGAGAATGAAGCTGGGCAATCATGGTCCACTGATGATAACTGGTGGCTTTTGAATCATATGGAATGAATACCTCATTTCTAGAACCCTGAGGTCCAACACAAAAAGACTAATCCACTCATCATATTTTAAGACTGTAGATAGATTTCAGCATTCTACAGTCATCTTTTTCCTGGTCTTTGTGTTCATGAATTTTAAAAATATGATTATAAAAGAATCAATGGCAAGAATAAATTTGCAAATGTATAAATGAATAAAGATGAAGAGGGTAAAGCATTGTTCATTACTAAAATATATAGCCAGGAAAATGAATATTAATATTCACTGGGATGGATAATAAATGGACCAAGTGTATTATATCTTTGAGTAAGGGTGACATGGATGCTGTTAGGTTGCAGTCACTATCGCCCTGAGTCAGTTGCAAGTTTGATGTTTATTGTACTGAGAGGAAATTAAATATTACCATACATTAATAAACACTTAAATGACTATGTACCTGAAAGATGAAAACTGTGGGTCAATGGGGAGAATGTCTCATTTTTTTTAATCATTGTATTTTCTTGGTACTCTTTAGAATGGATACACTGAGCTGATTTTAGCTTTTGATGTAATGAAGATCATGTTGCCTCTGTGTCAGTAAAGAAAACAAAGTGCGTAATAGTCAAAGATCTTAGCTTGGTTTTAATCATTTGTTTAAGAGTATTCTCAGTATTGTTAAAAAGTATTAAACGGTATAAAAAAGTTATCCATGGCAAAAATAGATATAACAGGAAACATTGTGTTGATTAATTTAAAAAAATGGAAAAAAACATAGTGTATATGGGAAAGGATTCTATACAACAGCATTAAGGATATTCAGGGATCTTGTGCTCATATTTTCTTGAATAAATGTCTCTTTTATTCATATCTATGAATTAGTGATTTAATAGAGGACAAATGTAAAACACATGAAGAAAGGGAGGGTCTAGCTTGGACCAGTGATGGTGACTGGTGGTGTGTGAGTTGTGGGTGATGAGCAATACCCGTGAGGGTCAACACAATACCGAGTCACTTGAAATGACCCATTAGACACATGTTAGGAATATACAAATATCATGCTCTCATTTTATTTTATTTATTTTATTTTTTTATTTTTTTAAAGATTTTATTTATTTATTTGACAGAGATAGAGACAGCCAGCGAGAGAGGGAACACAAGTAGGGGGAGTGGGAGAGGAAGAAGCAGGCTCATAGAGGAGGAGCCTGATGTGGGGCTCGATCCCAGAACGCCGGGATCACGCCCTGAGCCGAAGGCAGACGCCCAACCGCTGTGCCACCCAGGCGCCCCTCATGCTCTCATTTTAGATTCATAGATTCAGATTCACTATTACTAATGAATCAATGATAGAGCCATCAAACAAACATAAATAGAGAAGGGGATGAAGTGTTTTTTGATTATAAACCTGTGTGGTGATCAGGCAAAAAGTGTTATTATTAAAAATTAAAAACACTAATGCTCATTAAGAAATAAATGGATTAAGAATGTTACCTCTTTGGTTTAAGATCATGTAGACACTATTTAGTAAGAGTCAATTTTATTGTTCCGAATCAGATCCAAGTTTGAGATCCTTCCTTTAGTTAAGAGAAAAAAATTTATGGAAAATTAATAAATATGTCAGCGAGTAACTGAAATGCAGAAATCAAGGATCAATGGAGATAAGATCGGTGTTTTTTTGTTTTTGTTTTTTCGTAATCACCTGTTTTGCTGTGTATTCTTCAGAGTGGACACACATGAGCTGATTTAACACCTTCCATGGTCATGAGCTCTACAGTTGCATATGCGTGCAAGGAGCATGGAGACCAATGGGAGTAGTAATCAAAGTGCTTGTCTTGGTTTGGGTGGTTTGAGACTATTCAACGTATTATTAAGAGATGGCCAGTTGTACAGTTGTGATAAGTGCGAGATTGAGATGGTGCATTATATTGATTATTGCATATATATAAAACTGAAGTTAATTAATGAAAGAGATTGATTTGAGAATTATCCACTCTACGGATGAGGGACATAAAAACTCTTCTTGGGTTTTTGTGAATCACAGTGATTACAAATTATTATTAGTGAATTAATGATCAATAAACAAATGGAAATGAATGAAGAAAAAGAGGGACAATACTGGATTGATAATGACCACTGGTGGCGTATGAGTTATGTATGATGAAAACGTGTCTGGAACTCCGAGGTCCAACAGAAGAGAAATCTAGTCCATTCCCTTTGTTTAAAGCCATTCTACATACAGAGGTCAGGAATACACAAAGTTTTTTTGGTCTTTGTGCTCATGGTTTTTCATTCCATTATTATAATTGGATAAGTGAATTACAAGAAAGAGAAAAAGAGAGAGAAAGGTAAGTGGAGTGAAGCATCATCCAATTATAAAAATACATGATCAGGCAAGAAATGCTGTTGATAAATATTGAAAACACTGAAGTCCAACAGCACGTGACTCTTACCTCTTAGGTTAGGGAGAATATAGACAGTATAAATTAAGATAGCATTTATGTTTTGAGTCAGTGGCAAGTTCAAAATTGTTTTCTTAAGAGAAAATGAAATAAATACACTTGAAATTAGTGATTGCACAAATGACTGCCTAAATTAAAGGCGAGAGGCAAGGATCCGTGGAGAGATGGCATAATTTTTTTTTTTTAATCATCTGTTCTGCTCTGTACTCCTTAGGATGGGCGCACTTGAGCTGATGTAAGCCTCTTTCATGGGCTTGAGCCCCTGGTTCCTTCTATTCGTCAGGGGCATGGAGACCAATGTGAGTAATACTCAACGTTCTTGTCTTGGTTTGGGTTCTTTAAGGGTTTTCAATGTGTAACAAAGAAATACAGGGTGGATATGAAGCATTGTATCAATGGATACCTGTATGAAAACCTAAAGACATTAATGAAAGAAATATATTGATATGACAATGATTCTATGTACAGATTAGAGATACCAGGGCTCTTTTTCAGTTTTTGTGAGTCATAGGGTTTTTAAAGTATAATTAGTGAATTAATGAATTAATCAATAAATCTCATAGAAATGAATGAAGAGAAAGTGGACTAATCTTGGATCGATGATGACGGCTGGTGGCGTATGAGTCGTATACGATGAATGCTACGTGTCTGGAACTCTGAGGTCCAACCCAAAGAAATCTAGTCCATTTTCTCTTTTTGAAATGGATCTATAAATAGATGTCAGAAGTATACGAGGATTTCATTTTGGTCTTTGTGTTCATGCATTTTCAAACTATTATTACAATTGGATCAATAAAAGAACATTGAAAATGTATAGGTAAAGATGAATAAGGTTAAGCATTGTCCAATTATAGAAATAAAGGATAAGACAAGAATACTATTGATATATATTGAAAACTCTAATATTCACTAGGAAGTAAATGACATAAGGGTGTTATTCTTTGGCTAAGGATGATACAGTGTTACCAATAGTCAGTGCTCTTGTTCTGTGCCAGTAGCAAGACCTATACTGTTTACTTAAGAGAAGATAAAATGTTATCCCAAATAACTACCTAGATGACTACGCAAACAAAAGGTGGAATGCAAGGGCCAACACAGATAATGTCTCAACCTTTCATTATCTCCTCCTCTGCTCTGTAAGCCTTAGAACGGACACTCTTGAGCGGACATAAGCATCTTCCAGGGTCATGAGCTCCATGGTTACATCTCGGGTTTAGGAGAATGGAGACCAATGTGAGTAATAGTCAAGGCTGTTGTCTTGGTTTCAGTGTTTGCTTGTTGTTGTTGTTGTTTTATAATGGCATTCACTGTATTATTTTTAAAAATATGAAATATAATTTTTGAAGGTTAACCATGGCCCCGGCATAAGTATGGGGTTAATGTGAAGCGTTGTTTTGATTAATCCTTACATGTGACATTGAAATAAAGTAATGAAAGAGGTGTATTGCCATGAATAATAGTTCTGTAGACAGATGTTAGAGATCTTTAAGGATCTTACTCTCGTGTTTTAGGACTTCAGGTAGTTCTTTTATTATTATTGATGAATTAATAAAATTCATGTGGACACAAATTAAAATGAGGGCCAAGTCTGGATCAATGATGACCACTGGTGGCGGTATGAGTCATGGATGATGACTACTACATGTCTGGAACTCTGAGGTCCAACACTAATACAATAGATACCTAGTCTATTCCTCTGTTGGAATAAAATCTTATAGATAGATGTTAGAGATATGTAAGAATCTTTTGCTTCTAATTTTATGGCTCATAGATTATGATTATATTAATATAAAAGAACCAATGGAAGGATCAATAAAAATATTTAAATGATTAAAGATGAATGAAGTGAGGCATATTCCAAGTTATGAAAAGATGTGGTAAGGAGAGCAATACTATTAATATAATCTGGAATGGGTAAGTGGACCAAGGGTGTTGCCTTGGATTACATAGCCCTTGATAAGTAATAGTCAGTGTTTTGTTCTGAATCAATGAATTGGAAGTTCAACGTTTGTTTTAGTAAGAGAAAAGTAAGCGAATACCACAATCGATTAATAAATATTAAATGGCTGAATAAATGAAAGGTGGAATATACAGGACCAATGGATAGAAGATCTCAAATTTTATTTTCTGCTTGCTCTTATACTCCTCAGAATGGGCACTGCCACACCAATTCTGACATTTACCATGGCCTCGAACTCAGTGGTTGTCTTAGGAGCATGGAGACCAGTGTGTGTGAGTAACAGCCAAAGCTCTTGTCTTGGTTTGGGCAACGTAAGAGTGGTGAATGCATTATTAAGAAGTAGGAAATAGGGGCACCTGGGTGGTTCAGTTGGTTAAGCGTCCAACTCTTGCTTTTGGCTCAGGTTGTGATCTCTGGGTCATGGGATCGGGCCCTGAATTGGGCTCTGTGCTCACCTGGGAGTCTACTTGAGATTCTTTCCCTCTCCCTATGCCCCTCCCCCTGCTCATGCTCTCTCTGTCTAAAATAAAGAAATAAATCTTTATTTAAAAAAAAAAGAAAAGTAGGAAATACAATCAAAGAAAGCCAAACATGATCCAGTAATAAACATGGGATTGACATGAAGCATTTTGCTGAGAGGTCATACATGAAACATGGAGGCCAATTTAAGAAACAAATGTGATGTCTGTGGGAAATGATTTTATAGATGGATCAGGGATGTCAAAGCTCTTATTCTGGGTTTTTTTGGACTTACGTATATTTCTTCACAAGTAAGTAGTAAATTAATGAATAAATCAATATTTAAAATTTAATAATTTTAATTTAATAATAATTTAAAAATTTAAAATAATTAAAAATAATAATTTAATTTAAAAATTTAAAATAATTTTTAAAAAGTTTAAAATAAATTTAATTTAATAATAAATCAAAATTTAACTGAAAAGAATTCACAAGCTTGGATATTGACAATGATTGGTAGTGTATGAATCAAGAATGATGAATAACTTGTGTCTGGACATCTGTATGGATGTGTTAAATCGCTGTATTGTACACCTGAAACTAGGGTTACAACATATGTTAACCAATCGGAATTTATTTATTTATTTATTTATTTATTTATTTATTTATTTAGAAAAGATTTCATTTATTTATTTGAGAGCAAGAGTGAGTGAGTGAGAGAGCACAAGCAGGGGGAGTGGCAGGCAGAGGGGGAGGGAGAAGCAGACTCCCCACTGAGCAGGGAGCCTGACGTGGGGCTCGATCCCAGGACCCTGGGATCATGACCTGAGCTGAAGGCAAATGTTTAACTGAATGAGCCACCCAGGCACCCCTAACCAATTGGAATTTAAACAAAAACTTCAAAAAATTAAAGAATTAAAAAAAAGAATTCATAGTCATTTTCCCTTTTTGTTCCCCATCTACGTTCTACTCTGCAGAACGGACACACGGAACTGATTCTGTAATCATCAAGACTTTTATGTAATGGTCCCGATTCTGGTTTATTGAGGGTATTCAGGGTTGTCCGTGGGATTAAAAAGTGTACTATATAATCAGAGAAGGACCCATAGGGACCAAAGATGAGATGGTGTCACAAACCAAGGTTCATGATTCATCTGGGTTAGCACAACACATACCCTTTTATAAAGAAGTTCTAACCTCGTAGCTCTGAGGGTACGTGACCCAGACTCAATTGTCTGCAGCACTCCTCGTTTTTATGTCCGGTGGTTTATTTAATGGTGCTCCTTATATTATTAAAATGAATAACTTAATATATTAATTAACAAAATAGAGGTCCATTCATGAGCCAGATGTAAGAATGTGGCATATATCACTCTTCACGAGAAATTTCTGTCACGGACCCCTCATGTTCAGTAATTACACCCCAAACCTAGTTTGTCAGCATCCTCTTTACATCCTGCAGGATGGCTGCACCATAGCTAATCAGATTATTCTCCAGTCTTGAGGATCTTTGCCTTATCCCAGTGGGAAGGAGCGTATCGTGCTACGTAAGTAAGCAAGTTCTTGGTTTGGTGGTTAGTTTGTGGGTTTGCATTGTATCAGTGAAAAAAAAAAGCTCCATCTGTTAGCATGCAACACTATTACAGCACCACTGACCGCATTCCCAGTGCTCTGCCCTTTATTCGTGTGACTTGTTCATTCCATGACTCTGGGTCTGTATCTCCCACCCCCTTCACCCATTTTGTCCGCCCATCCCTGCCCTTCAGGTGACCATCATTTTCTTCTCGCTATGTATAGCTCTGACTCTGATTTTTGTTTATTCTTCGGGATTGTTTTTTAAGATCCCACATATAAGTGAAATCATACACTGTTTGCCTTTCTCTGACTTATTTTAGTTAGCACCATACCCTCTAGGAGTGGTTGAATCACTGTGTTGTGCGCTTGAAACTAGTGTAACATTGTGTGTTGGCCATTCTCAAATAAAAAAATATATCCGGAAAATGGAAACAGAAAGTGAAAGGAAATAAAACATAAATGTAATGAACTTTTCAAATGTCATGCACAGTCCAGTAATGTAAATACGTGACGAACCACAGTTTGTAATTAATCCCATGTGGTGCAGATGAAGTCCAAGTAAAAAACTGAGCTTTTCTCATTCATTTCAAAACTTCGGGTCTCATTTCATGTTTGTCCCATTGATTATTTATTTATTTCTTTAGTCCCACTGATTATTTAAACATTCCCCTCTTCTTAAAGATCCAGGGTATTACTCATTTCAGGGGTCAGTATTCTAGTTGTTGAATAGGATGGTGGGTTCATGGTTGTTCCTGTAACGGCTGAAAATGCTTCCATGTCAGCTCTAAAAGTTAAATGCAGAAGGGCCCCACCTGGACCAATGATGTGAGTGGAATGCATCTGAATGAAAATGATGATCAATCAGTTTTTGAACCACTGAGGTCCACTGCACAAAGAGAACTACTGTGTGACTTTGGGGCAATGATCTCAGGAAGGTTCAGGAATCTAGTTGAGAAGGGTTCATGGATATTGATTTTATATTATTAGTGAATAAAGGAATGGATCAATAAACAAACATATTCAAAGGTAAAGAAAAATAGAAATAGAAAAAGACCAATTTAGGGGCTCCTGGGTGACTCAGTTGGTGAAACGTCTGCCTTCGGCTCAGGTCATGATCCCAGGGTCCTGGGATTGAGCCCCACATGGGGCTCTGTGCTTAGTGGGGAGTCTGCTGCTCCCTCTGCCCCTCCCCCCGCTTGTGCCCTCTTTCTCTTTCTTGCTCACTCTCTCACTCAAGTAAATGAATAAAATCTTAAAAAAGACCAATTTAGAGGCTATGTTATAAAACAGGAAATACTACTAATTCAGTTCTGATATACTTTGGTGCATTAAGAAAAAAAATACACAGATTAAGGTTGTTACCACTTTGCGTAAGAAAGCAGCTAGACAGGTATGTAATGGTCAGTGTTCTGCTCTTAGTTTGCAGTAGGTTTCTAGATGTTTGATTTATGAAGAAAGAAAAAAATTTTAACTGAACAAATGGTTAACTAAATGAGTGCGTGCCAAGTATGGACCGGTGATGAGTATATTTTATTCTTTTTTACATCTGCTTTGTACCCCTGAATGGCCGCACATTGGCTGCTTCAGTCATTACAGTTAAGGATAAAAATCCTGATTGTGGCCAGTGTGGCAAAGTGCAGTATAGATTTTGGCAAGTCGTAGATTAAGTTTTTATTCTTGGTTTCATCCTTTTGTTCATAGATGATGACTATAATATTTGAAAAGAATAAATGGCTTCATGCAATCATAAAATGAAATACAAAAAGACCATGCATGGACCAATGATAAGAATTTGTCGTGACAAGGTCATGCTTAATTTATTTTGCAAAACTGGAAAAAAAAAAGAAACAGATCTCCATTCAAAAAAATAGGTTTAGACTGCTCTCTCTCAGGTTAAGATGATTATAGACCTTTGTTGAGTGAGAAATGGAATAAATGATGAATGAAATAGAGAATGATTGAATGACACAGTGAGTTAGTGAATGACTGAGTCTTTGTGTAAACAAAAAGAAAAATATTGATGAAAATGCTAAGGAGTATGCAAATGTGTTAACAATTGACAGTGAGTTAAGTAACTAAATGGATATGTGCATAAATGCATGATGAATTAATTGATGAATTAACGTGTGAATGAGACCATGTGTAAATAAAAATGTCAAAAGAGAATGAGTGAATGATAACTGAGTGGGTCTGTGAGTCAATGACTGAAAGACTAGTAACCCAAGAAGTAAGTGAAGGATGAATGCCAAATGGATGGGAGAATGAATAAGTGAATCCCTGAATGAGCTCCTGAATTACTAGAGAATTGAAAATTAACTAGTAATGAGGGAATGAATGAACCCGTGAGCCAATGTATGCATCAATGAGTGAGTAAGTAACCAAATGAATTAATTAATAAGCCAGAAACTGAGAGGGCGATGAAGTTCATAAATCAGTAAGAGAAGGAAAAAGTTGAATAATTTAACTAATGAGTAATAAATACGTCCACGAATGAGACAAGTTAATGAGCGGATGCGTTAGCAAGTGGATGGAGGGATGGAGTGGATATTAGAGCGAGTGAACAAAATAATGAATTAGTGAGTGAGTCACTGAGTCAGTGGATGCGAATGTAATCCAAGAACAGCTTCACTGAATGAATGAGTAGACGGGGGAGTCGAGAAATGAGTGAGTGAGTCAGTGATCCGCGTGTGAGGCAGTGCAGGAGTGAGGTCACACTGGGATCCCTTCCCCGACCGCTCCAGAGAGAGCTCGCCACACCCCAACCTCACGGCACGCTGGAAATGCCGGCACGTCGTAAACGGCTCCACTGGAGCGCCCATGCTACTCCAGCACGGGCACCGGTGTACATGTCACCACTAAACGCATGTGCCCCGAGAGCCAAGAACCGGGTCACATTCTTCTCCGGATCCCCGGCGCCTGCCCAGCCCAGAGCCTAGGAGGCGCCTTGTAAATTATTGGTGAATGAATTAATGAATAACTAAAAATACATGTGCTTTTGTGGAACCAGGATGGCCCTTCTCAGAACGGTCTGGGAACTGTTCTGTGGGTCAGATGGTCTGTGGCATCCTCCTACGCAAGTCCAGATTCTCCCTTGGGTCCGGCTTCTGGGCTTCAGTGCCAGACAGTGAGACAGGATACTGGCAGTTCTGACTGCCCTGGACCTTGGCCCATCCTTGGGCAACGTTGGCTTGCCATGGTGGAATGGAAGTCCTGGGTCTTCCCGAAAGCTGCTCTCGCCTCTGCCAAGACTGGAGGTCGAAAATAACCTGGTCTTGTTTTCATGCCTCCAGCAAGTGGGCCAACTCCTTGCCTGTGCAAGCAAAACGAGTTCCTCTGGTTGTCGTTGTAGGACTTCGGGTTAGACGTTAAGTGCCTCTGGACCTCCAGTCTCAGTATCGCCCGTAGATGAGGGTAACAGCTGTTACGGGAATTAACCTTGTCTAACAGGAGCTTGTTAGAAGGTCCACACTCTGGTACCTGGGAGGGAAGAGAAGCCTCAGAAATCACCCAAAGTACCTGTAATCGATGGTTTCAACTGTACTTATTTGAAAGCTTCCAAATGCTACCCAACTAATCCCCAGTTTCCCCTGTCCCAGAAGAATGGCAAGTCCAACAAAGTTCTGGAAGAATGCCAGTTTGGATGGGACCGGCCAGCCCGGACCATGCACCTTTAAGGCAGCAGACCATGCCGTTCTGCCAGGGACAGATAACAAGAAAAGTAAGTTAGCAGCACCTTTGCCCTGTGTGGGTATTTGCCCAAGACCTACCCTCCATCCCCCACCCCTATATTACATCCTCGCCCCTCCTGCAATTATGTGTTGTGATTTTATACCCACTTTATGGCTGACACCGACCACTCCACTTCCTCTCCTGTCTTGCTGGCTCCTGACCCTGGATTCCATCTCTCCCTCCTGGCTTTGCGTCCTTTGGACTTGGTGATGGAACTTGGTCATTTGGCTTGGAACGTGGCTTCCTCCTTCCTGACGATTTGATCTCAGCTCAAATCATTGGCCTTTCTACTTCAGAGTGAATCTGGTAGACGCCCCATTCTTCATTGTGGACATGTGGAACCCTAATTTTGAGTCTTTTGGGCAACATCCAGCCCCTTCGGGCCCCTGAATGCTGAGGGTGGACAGCAGGATGGACATCGGTGGCTTTCGGCTAGAATCAAAGGTGTGACTGGCATGTGTGTGTGGACGTAGGAGACGGGACTTAGTTCTCACATTACCCAGGATTGCTGGGTAAACAAGCTGTCTGGATCTCACAGCGGTCAGCAACTTCCAGTAGATTCTTGTCTGGGCTTCCCATGGTTGCTCAACTTTGTACTAAGCCTGACACCCCCGTAACCTGCCTCACACTCACATAGCCCCTTGTCTTCCTTCCTGGCTCCCCACATCCCCTTGTCCAGATTTGTCCTGTCCAGACTCGCCCTGTCCTCCTTCCTGGTGTGTTCTGACTCCTTTGACAGAGCCCGTGTTATGCTGTTTGTTAGGACCTGTGGGTTTCCTCCGAAGGGAATGAACTCCTTGAGGACAGAGTCTTTTCTTGTGTTATGTAGCCCACCAGAAGGTTGAGACTTGAGAAAATGTTCGGGGAATTAATCATCCATTCTTTCATTTATTCAAAAAATATCGGGCTCCTTTTGTGGCACCAGAGGCTAGAAATAAATAGCAAGAAACCAGCCATAGCTCTCTCTGCCCTTGTGGAGCTCCAAATCTTGGGTGGGAGATAGAGGTTAGACACATTCTCACTGCAAAATTACTTAATTAAGCTCGTGATGAGTTCTATGAAGCTGAGGCACTGGGGGCTTGGTTGACCTGCCGCCGGGCTGGGCCGGCCCTCACGACAAGTTCTCTCTGCTTCTCTTCTATGTTGGGGGGGCAGCCTGAAAGGACAAGGCCATAGCCACGGGGGTCCTTGGATGTCCTTGGAGGAAAGAGGAGTGAGTGGGTTGTGGGTTATTACCTGGGCAGTGGCCACCAGCCACACATCGCGCCTCACGAAAGCCCGTGCTTGTTAAGGCCGGGTCTGCTGAGCGTCAGGGTTTGATCTGCCCCGTCAACTTCCAAGGTTTTCTCTCAGATGTGCGGCCAGATGACAGACTGAGGGTCCAGTGGAATATGTGTTGACCTTTTCTCCCTCTACCACATTTCATTCTGCGTTTCTTAAAATGGCCGCCCAAGAGACTTGTGTCGCTAGCTTCCCTGGGATGCTCTACAGCACACCTGGCCGCCAGCGTGCCTTGTTTCAGCCACCCTGGCCCACGCCGCCTTCCCTCTGCCTCCGACTTCGGTCCCTCCCCATCAGCATGTCTGCAGGGAGTGCCGAGGCCACTTCTGTCATCCCCTATACCACACCAGTCCAGACTGCCCTCCTCTTGGGCTGGTGTCGGCCTCCGCGTTGGTCTTTTTGCCCCTCCTCCAGTTTGCTCTCCTCACTGCAGTCAGTACAATCTTTCTAGATTTTTCTAGAATGCATGAGAAAGAGTCCCATGCTCCCTAGAGCCCTCTAGTGAGTTCAGGAAGCCCCACGGTGAAGCCCAAGGCCCTCGGCTTCCCGCTCGAGTTCTTTGTGACTTGGCCTCTCGCCCTGGCTCCCACCACATGCTCCTGGCCGTGTGTGTCACCCTGCAGACCCTCCCTGAGTCTGTGTATCTGCGTCTCTGTCCTTTGCACACACTCCTGCTCTGACGCTGTCCTTACATGAGCAATAGCTGGATGGGTTGTCCTGCCTCCCCCTGGTGGGTTGGGTTACCCCACATTTGGAACTGTTGCACAGCCGTGAACTTGATCTCCATTCAGAAACCTCTCCTGTGCTGGGTGTAGGTGTCTGCCTTCCCAGCCCAGTGGTGGGTGCTAGGTCTTGGGGTGTTTCGGATCCCCCTCTGTCCAGGACAGAAACTGGTGGGTCCATCCCACAGAAGCTGGTTGAATGAGACAATGAGTAGACACACACAAGAACGATTGTGAGTCCTTTCTGGAGGCAGATTCTATCCCTGGCAGAGAACTGGGGTCCTTGGCGCTGGGGAATATCACCTCCTCATTACCGAGGCCTGTCCTCTTCTCCAGCCAACTCTGCTTTGCCTTCTGCCTGTGACTCATTAAGAGATATGTAACCTTAATCCTTGCAATCGCGTGGGACGGAGCGTGTTTTCACTCAAGGACGTGAACGTGGAGATTTTATTCTTTCTTAAATAAATCTCACTCCCCCAGGAAGTTTGGACAGGATGTGGGCCATCGGACCAGGGCTTGAAACTGAACATGTTGCAAAAGGCTCATTTCAAAATTTGAAACTCTGTGGCCACTGGCCAGAGCCGAGTCTGGTTTGCGGGGGTCGCTGGGGCCTCCTTGCGAAGAAGGGAAGCGAAAATTGAAAACAAGCCTTGAGCTGTCACTGAGTAGGCTGGTGGTCTGCGAGACGGAATTCCGCGGTTCGGTTTTGCTTCTCTGATGAAACTGGAGCGAGCTCGCTCAGCCCCATCAGGTCTTCCTCCAGGCTTCTGGCAGAGGTCTGAAACCCTCCTGGAGCCAGAGTGGAGTCTGGGTTGGTCCTGAAATGGATGGGACAAGTATGTGGCACTAGCTGGGACCGAGATGCTCAGGGGCAGGCCCAGCTGAGGGTTCACCCTTCCCCTGGGGGGCGGGCCCAGGTGGGGCTGAGGAGCAGAGCCTGGGGGTCCTGACACTGAGGAGAAAGTAATAGCATTGCATTATGCCAGAAGTTTCCCCGGCTCCTCCGGAGACAGGTGACATCAATTCCTCACTGTGGAGAGGCCTAGGGAGGTCAGCCATGGCTCCATGCTAGGGCTCCTCCCAGCCTTCTCCTCAGGGGGCTCTTGCCTCCCAGAGTGGTGGCTGAGGCTGGCGCCCCAGCGTCACAGGTGCGGCAGGCTGGGGGTGGGGGTGGAGGGACGCACGGACACACAGACAGGCCCGGAGGACGGTTCTCGGTGTTTGAGCCCTTGCGACTGGCTGTTCCACTGTCCCTGCTGACCTGTGAGTGCACCCAGGCTCGGGACCGACCTCCAGGACAGGGCGATTCGTGGCCTCTCATTCTCTTTTGACATTTTTCTTTTTCTGTCAGGAAAGAGCAGTTTGTGTCTTCGAAGTCACCAGAGCCCTACAAGTTTTGTGCTCCTGATCTGTAAGAGAGAAGTAAGTTTCCTTCATTTATCCTGCAGAAATCTTGCTGCGTGCCATGCCCCATGGCGCGCCCACCTGAGCTGGGCCTCACAGCAGCTGTCTCCCCACCCCCTACCCCGTGTCCGTTCCCCTTCCACCAGCACTGTCTCCACTGGCCTGCCATGCTCGCTGGGCCTCAGCAGCCACTTGGGACCTTCATGAAGGGTGACGTTTCTGTCTTCCCTCCATCAGAGACTTGGGTTGGAGCGAATGGCTGCCCAGCCTCAGTGTCCCCATCTGTAAACACAGAAGGATGATGGCAGGAGTCTCCGCCGTCACCGTTTTACCTGTCCTGTTGGGGGGCGGGGTGGGGAAAAAGATGGCTCTCCCTTGGACTCTGGTCCCAGACCTCTTCCTCGCTGTCCTCTTGATCCTCGCTGGTAACTTTGGGGCCGGTTTGTTATATTTCTTTTCCCTCGGGTCAACATGATAAAATAAGAGATAGTCCTGCTCGCTTGGCAGATGTTCCCAGACCAGCAGGAACCCGGTGGCCCCTGCTGACCAGGGCTGCTGGCAGCTGTCCAGAGGGGACAAGGGCAGGCCTGGGCACATGTGTCCCTCCCGTGGCCTCTCTTTCCTCGGCTGTCCCCTCCCCTCCTCTGCCCCCAGGTGCCACTGGGATTCTGGCCTCATTTACTGATGGCCCCCCTGTGGGGTTCTCTGGGGAAACTCCAGGCCAGAGTTCAGACCTTTTTAAATGGACATTCGTCCAGCCCCCGTGCCCCCGGGGTCCCCTGCTGCTTCCTTGCAACTCTGAGCCCCTGCCCCTGATGTTCTGGCCCATCCTGCCTATGCATACCCTTTGCTGACCCTCCTCCCCCCGTCCAAATCCCACTGCTCCACAGGTCACCTATCCAAATATTTAGTACCCTGGTGAGCCGCGGGCCCACATTCCTTGGTTTGGCTGTATGTGCAGCTGTTGGGTGCTCGTTGGCCTGGGGAAGGCCATACTTGAAGTGTGGGGGTGGTCACCAAAGTGTGGAAGCATTCCCTTCGAGCCACAGAAGACAGTGGGGGCGGCCCGGGACCCTCTGGCCTGAGTCCTTTGCTTTGTGGGTCTCCTGGCTGCTTCTCCCAGGCTCTTTCTCCTCAGCCAGGGAGTGTGTTGTGTGCAGGCTTGGCTTCCTACCGGGAGGAGGAAGGGGCAGAATGGGGGATGGAGGGGCTGGCGTTGGCTGGAAGAGGTGGTCTCGCGGCATGATGGCTGTCCTCTGGGGTGCAGCGGGGCACAAAGGAAAAGGGTTTGGGGACCTAGAAAGCGCTGGGCAGGTATTGGAGAAAGAAGGGAGGAAGAGGCTCTTCAGGGTGTAGCTTCCAGGGGACTGCCCCTCCCTTACCAGCTCCAGTCTCCCCGGGAGCTGGCTCCAGTCGGTAGGTGCTGCTACACTGGCAGCTCACTGGGACCCCTGGTGCCACAGAGGGTGCGTCACCCCCCCCCCTTGCAGAGAAGGAAACTGAGGCTCAGATGAGTGCAGTGAGCCCAGCTGTGTCCCCAAGTCTAGGGTGTGTCCCATCCCCCCAGAGCAGGCCCCATACTAGTTGCCTCCCCAGAATGCATAGCGTGAAGAGGGGCAGCAGACAGGTGCCCTGACCACAGAGCCCAGAGGTCTGTTGCTCCCCTCTGGGAGATTGGCGGCACCATCCTCCTTCGTGCCAGGGGTTTGGGTCCTAAGAGCTTGGTGTCACATGTTTATGCTTTGCTCATCAGGATGAAAGAACAAACTTTCATGACAACGTCTCCCAATTTCAGGACCTTTTATAAAAACCCTGCAGGGAAGCATCTGGAAAACTCCCTTCCTGCTCCTGACAGTTGCCCCAAATAGCATGTTTCAAAACACATAGGCTGTGGAGCTGGCTCGCTCTTGGCCTGGCCCATCAGGGAAGTGGGGTTGGGGCTGCCCTCAGCCCACCTGAGCTTGCTCCCTACCCCAGAGCCCACTGGGTGCTGGCTTGCCCCCAAATTCCCCCTGCGTGGCCTCAGAGAGAGCCTCCATTGGGAGGGCATCCGTCTGTCATTGAGGCCAGCCCATTTCTCTCCCAGCAGGGGAGCATCCAGGAGTGGTGTGGCCAGAACTCTACAAAAACGGGCAAGGGGGTGAACAGCACAAACACAGCTCGGAGCCCAGGGTCGGGGCATAGCCAGGGGCGGGTCTCAGCCTGTGAGGTCAGGGCTGGTGGCAGGCTGCACAACCACGGGGCTGTAGGAACAGACACCCAGCAAGGGGGATGCACGTCGGTTCGTGCCTGGCTCTGGGTCGGAGCTATGCCAGGCTTGTGGACGGGCATCAGATCCTTCACAGGCTGGATAGAGATCATAAAAGAGGGCAGCAGCCAGCTCTGATCCAGCTCCATGTCCCTGGTGCTGGCCTCACCATTCCCAACGTACCCCCCATGGAGTGTTTGCCAGTTCCCCGTACCCTGTGAGGCAGACATGCCCCTACAGGCTGGATTTGGTCTTGTGACTTGGCCCTCTTGTCTTGGAAGGTCGTCTGCAGGGAGCCGGGGAGGAGTGCTTTCTTGAGCATGAGTTTTCCCGAGGACACCTGTGATGGGGGGAGCACCCACTTCACTGGGTGAGTTCCGCTTTTCCTCGTTGCACTCTAAAAGGCATACGTGCCCGTGACAAAGGTGATACATGGACTCTAGGTGATCCAAGACGGACTGGAGCATGTGTGAAGGCCTCAGAGGGGCCCGAATGCTTGCACTGCCCACCAGAGCACCGGCAGGCAGAGGCTGGGCTGTTCTGGCAGCTGCTTTTCTGCGTGCAGGGCCGGCCAGCCAGATAAGCGACTTAGACGTTGCCCGTGGCCGCACTAGGGAGAGTGCAGGCAAGGAGGTGAGGTCAGTAGGGACACGACCCCAGAGAGCTGTCCCTCGTCCCTGATCCCATCCGATTGGTAGGGACCGTGTTCACTTCACAGCTGACTGGACACCAGGGTCCTTTTTGGCAGCTGGAGTTGCGACTCAGGTTTAACTTCATGCTCCTGGCAGAAATGAGGCTTCTTTTAAACATTGTGCATAAAATTGCATTTTGTTAGCTCATTACTATAGTGGAAAATGCAATAAACAATGGAGCCATGTGAGTTTTCCCCATAAAAGGCAAGAAGCTAATAACGAAAACTTATTGCACATCATAATTCCAAAAAAATAGTATTTTTTCTCATTAGAAATGAAATACATGTTTATTGTAAAAGCTTAGAAAATACTAAAAAGAATAAAATGAAAACTAGGAATCGCCTTCATCCCAGTCCCTCAGTGGTGAACACTGCCAGTGCTGATGACCGTCCTCTGGTCTTTTGAGTTCTGTGCATTACACAAGTGGGTGTGTGTGTGGGTGTGCACGTAGGGATGGGCACGTGTTTGTGTGTGTTTATACACATACATTACGTGTGTATATTTTTAACTGGGCTCCTTGTTGTCATCTAGTTTTATCACCTGACTCTACAGCCTGAATATCTTCTCATGCCAGTAAGTAATTTTCTAGCTTGTGATGCTTTAGTGGTTACGGAGTATGCTAGCAGATTCCTGCCTCCGGACGGAGTCAGTGGGCCCTCTCTTATGAGATATGTAGATAATTTCCAAAGCCGGATTGTGTACGTTGGGGTGGGCGTCTTTGTTCACCTCACATATGTGTCCGATTTGCTTCCTGAAGTTCATTCTCAAAGTGGAATGGCTATGTGGGGGGGGGGGGGAGCATTTTGTGCCCAACTTGCCTTCCATAAACTTTGTACCAACTTGCAATCTTAGAATTAGTTTAAGAAGTGCCGGTTTCCATGGGCACTACCAAGTTTTTAACATTTGCCAATTTGTTAGCACACATCATTGTCAGTTCTTTCGTTACCTGTGATCACAGCATTTCCCTCATATCTTTACTGGGTCTTAGGATCTGACCTGCCAGCTCCGGTTCCTTGCATTGTTCGTCTTCCCTTAGTTTTATTTCTGTTGAAGTCCTGCATATGCATCATTCTCAGGGTCAGATCGTTCTGTAAGCCCGCTGCAGGGGCACCAGTCCACCCCCCCACCCCACCCCATAGCCTGCTCCTGTTTGGACTCTTTTAACTCATTCTTTTGACATTTACATCCATTTTTCTAAGTAACATTCTTATTTTTCGGCTTTTTTTTTTTTTTTTAAAGCTTGGGGGTTACCTTGATTTTTCAATCACAGAACGTATGTCCTTGGCCTCACCTTCCACAAGCCATACCTCTGTGCCCCATCCTCTTAATGTTTGGTTTATGGTTTTGGTTTGGTCCGTAGTCAGTGTTTGCATTATTGTAACCATGGAACACTCCTGACAGCTGAGCAGCAATATTATGATTATTTACTTGTCCTTCAAAACTTTTTGTTTTCTTTGGAACTAATAATTACCTGGGTGTTTGTTTCTTTTGGTTAGTTTTAAGTGAACTTATCACAGATTTATTTCAAGCCTCTCAACACATTCAAGTACGTTCAAACAATTTTTTAAAATGTGTTTTATCTTTTCAAAGAAATCTCTTCCTGGAGCGTTCTTGCCTCTTCTGTTCCCGATTGGTTGATCTTTGGGGTTCCTGCCCTCATTCTCTTCTGAGGAAGTCCCCTGATCCTCTATCCATTGTTGGACCCCTGATTTTATAAATCCTGGGTTATCTTTCTTCGTTTACTCCCCTGCTCTGAAAGGGTTCAGGGGAGGTACATTTTTGAAAACTTTTCACATCTGAAAAGGAGAATCTCTACTTCACAATGACGTAGATAGTTTGGCTGGGTATAGGATTCTGGTTGGTCATCTTTCTTCCCCTCAGACTTTGAAAGCAGAAATAATTGTCTTCTAACTTCTAGTGCTGGTGAGGAGAAGTCTGAAACCTTTGTGATTCCTCAGCCCTTGTATGTGATCTTCTTTTCCTCCCTTTCTGGAATGTGCAGGATTCTCTTACTGTCTTCTGGTGTTTTAAATTTCATGCATATGCAGCTTGATGTGGATCTCTGTTCACCCATTTTGTTAGGCCCTTTGATCTGAAACTTGCTGTGGACATTTTTGGGGAATAATCCTTGGATAATTTCCTTCCATCCGTTTTTCTAGAACTTTTGTTTTTTGTATGTTGGATCTCTTTGACTGGTTCTCTAATATTCCCATGTTTTTTTTCCCCTCTGGTTTTCAACCTTCGATTTCTTTGTTCTTTCTTTCTTTCTTTTTTTTTTTTTTTTTTAAGATTTTATTTATTTATTTGACAGAGAGAGAGACAGCCAACGAGAAAGGGAACACAAGCAGGGGGAGTGGGAGAGGAAGAAGCAGGCTCATAGCGGAGGAGCCTGATGTGGGGCTCGATCCCATAACGCCAGGATCACGCCCTGAGCCAAAGGCAGACGCTTAACCGCTGGGCCACCCAGGCACCCCTTCTTTGTTCTTTCTGAGAGATTTCTCAGTCTTCATATTTTAACCTATTCTCATTTCCACAATCTCTTATTTGCAAGATTTTTTATTACACTCCCAAGTGTTATTTTAAGACATTTTGTTTTATGGATGTGATTGCTTTGAGATTCCTGATAATACTTGATATCCCTGATAATGTTAATGATAGTTTTTGTGAAATGTTCTTCTTCCTACAGCGTCGCCAAGCTTTTCTTTTTTCCTTCCAAGTATATGCGTCTCTGACTTCCATGTTACATGCTTTTCTCAACTCTCTGGTGAGAGAGAGCAGCATATAAATATAGATACACACACAGATACACTAGTGAGCTCTTCGGAAGCTCTCAGCGTTCAAACTGATGATGTAGTTGGGACTCGTGAGCTGTGGGCTGTACTGTAGAGTGAGCTAGCTAGTGCCCCCCCATGTTTAGTGTTTTAAAATCTTTTTCTTTTAGACTGCTCAAATGTTCCCAACAAAGGATCTTTAGTTTCTGGCCTAGAGTATATCTGGCTGCCAGTGCCCTGGGAGGTTTGAGGAGGAAGACTGGGGGTTCTCAACATCCAGCTTGTAAATTTTGCCTTCTTCCTCTTTAATTTAGAACTCTTACCCTCAGCTGTGCTTGCTGTTTCTGTGTTAGTCACCTTTGCTTTACTTTCTCTGTACATTGTCAATCTTCTTTCAGGATCAGGGAAGGCTCTGCATGGTGGGTTGAGGATTTGGCGACCTGCCTTCTTCTTAAACAGACTTTCAGCCACTTCATCCTATTAGGCTCAGATTTTCCTGCCACATCAAGGTGTCTGGTGCTGTCAGTTCCTGAGACTTCTGTGGGTCCCATGGGATACACCAGGCTTTCTTTCAACCTCCCTCACAGCCATTTAAATTTGGTTTTCCCAGTTCTGAATCAGTTTCCACTCCTGTCTTCTTGTTTTTGTCCCTGCGTGCTTATCTCAAAATGAACATCTCTTCTCCCCCATTAGCAGTTTTAAGGGGGAAGGCAGGTGAACATCTGTATTTAATTCACCATATTGAACTGAACGTCGTACCCATTTTTCTCTTTTGGTGTGTTCCTCCTTTTATTTTTATCTTACAAGACTTTTAAAAAAAGAACAGTAACTTTTTCTATCCTGTATTACCAATGGTCACCCCACCCTTGCCACCCCCTGCCATTTTCATTTGCCATTCCATTTTACTCATGGTGTTTTTCATTTTTTTTAAATTTAAAACGTTTTTATGTTCTAAAAATCTATCCCTAAGTTTTCCTTATACTTTTCTCTTAGAAATGCCTTTCCCACACTGTGCTTATATAGGCACTTTTATTTTTTCTAGTTCTTTCATGATGTCATCTTTTATATTTGAATCTTTAATCATTTATTTATTGTAAGAAATAACCATATGTTCTATTTCCATATGTACCACATGCTAGATAATTTTATAGTTTTTGATTCTTGTTGTGGTTTTCTATTATTCAATTAATCTGTTTATTCTTATACTTGTATTGCTTTGTTTTAATATAGTATTGTTATAATATGTATTATTATTTGGGAGCAATAGTCTTTCATTCTCATATCTCAGTATTTTCTCCATTGGTCTCACTTGTTTATTTTTCTAGATGAATTTTAGTGATATCAGGAAGTTAAAAACATTCTTTATAGATTTTCTGTGGAATTTTATAAAATTGTGAAATGAAGAGAATTTATATTTTTTGATACTTGTGCTTTATATAATCTTTTGTAGTAATATATATATTATATATTTTTTCACAATTTGTCAAATTTGACAAATTCACAATTCATCATTAAGCTTATTTCAAGGAATTAAATATGCCTTACATGTTTCTGTTGTGAATTTGCTCCTTTATGTTTTCTAACGGGTTACTAGTAGCATGTAGGGAAGAGATTGCATTTTTATTGTTACTGGCTATCTCATTGAATTCTTTCATTTTCCTACAAGTTTTTATTTGAATGTTTTGGAACTTCTAGGTAAAAGTCATTCACTTCTATATAATACAAATTTTACTTCTTTTTCAATATTTTATGTCTTCTGTTTCTCTTTCTTGTCTTATAGCATTGGCTAGATCTTCCAAAACATTAAGCTGTTGAAAATAGAAATCTTCATCTTGTTTCTGGTTCACTGTCAAGTATAATAACAAATAATTTTTTTAGGTATGTTTTTTGTAATGCTAATGAAGTATTTATTTTTAGTTCGTATATGACCTTAAAATCAGGAATGGATTTAGAACTTTATGAAATGCTTTTTTGATTAATTTGTAGTGATATTTGTGTTGTTGACTTGATGCATGAATTATAATAATGTTTCATAACTCTGAAACATTTTTTTGGATCAAATTCTCCCTGGTTATGGAGTATTGTTCTTCTAATATACCACATGATTTGCTAGGATTTCACTTAGGACTTTTCACATTTTTTGATGGTTTTGGTATCAAAGTTATGCTGCCTTTGTAAAATGAATTAGGGAACATTCCATCTTTTTCTGTATTCTGTACCATATATACATCATTTGAATGATCTATTCCATGAAAGCTTGAAAGAACTCACCCATATAACTCTCCCGGGATAATTCTTTGACAACTTTTCCTGTTTCTTCTGTATTAATTGGATTCTTCCTATATTTTGCATCTGTAGAATATATGCTTCTTTTTCTAATATAGCCCAGCATTTAAATGTGCAGGTACTGAAATCAGACAACTTGGGTTCAAATTCTTGCTCTGTCATTTCCCGTGTGACTTTGGGAAAACTATGTCTCCTTCCTAATTCTTAGTTTCCTCAGTTGTTAAATGATGAAAACGAGAGCCTGTAGCTAAGAGTGCCACTGTGAGGACTAAAGAGATAAAGTACCTTGCACCTTCTCTAGCACTTGGCGAGTGCTTAGTGATTTTTTAAAAACCTATTATTAATCCTAGAAAATAATAGATTTTTCTGAGATTTAAAAACTGCTCAGCATAGAGTTATAAATAGTAGTTTTATAACATTCTAATCTATTTCTATGATTGTATCACCTTTGTCATTCTTAATTTTGTGTATGTGTACTTTATCTCTTTTTTTATTAGATGAGCTGGAAGAGTGTCTCTATTAGAGGTTTTTCAAAGAATCAGTTTTTGGAATAATTTATCAATTCAACTGTTTATGTGTGTGTGTGTGTGTGTGTGTGTGTGTGTGTGTTCAATTCAACAATATCTGCCTTTATCTTTATTGATTCCTTCCTTCTGCTTTTCCTGAAGCTTGTTTTGTGGATCTGTCCATATATTCCTTATGTTATTCTTCTTAAATAATGAAAACATTTCATGGTATGAATTTGCCTCTGCTTGCAATGTTGACTGCATAAGTTTTAATATGTAGTTTTAAAAATATTTAAAAATATTTGTAATTATGCTTTTCATTTCTTCTTGCTCTTAGAAGAGATGATTATCTGAATTTAATGTGCAAAAGTAGAGCTTATTTTAAAATTAATTTCTAATCAATTTGGGTTGTGTGTTGCTTACCTTGTTTTACTCAATTGTGGTTATATTTCACTGTGGCTAGAGAATGTGGATATGTAGATTCTACTCTGGGCAATTTACGGATATCTTCTTTGTGCTTTATATAATCAATTCTGTAAACATTCCATGGACCTTTAAAAGTAAGGTGTACATCTCATTTATAGGGTACAGATTTTGATGTAAAGACATTTTGTTTTACTAGGTTTTCAGTCAATTCTTTTGGGCTTTCTTCGTAGAGAATGAAGTAATCTAAAAACATTACAATCTCATTCTAAAAGTTTATAACATTTATCTGTTACATGAGTCAGAGCTTTTTGGACAGTATAACTTAATATTGATGAAGTAAGCATCTTTTCTTTATTTCTCATTTTCTGTTAACTATGATGTTGCTCGCCTCTGAATTTGTTTATCATTTACTTTTTTGCCTATTTGATGTCTTTAGGACTGAGAGGCCCTGGAAACTGTTTCTATCTGTTTGCCCATTTCCTTCGAATGCTATTTTATTCCGAATGTAAATGTTTGTGAATGTTGTATCATTGCTGTGGATTGTACCTTCCACCTCTGAGAGGTGGTTTTTATCAACCTGTTTAATGGTTTTTCTCTTGGGTACTTGAAATTGCAGAGACACCTCTGTTTTATTTTCCTTTGTGTTCCTGAGTTAGGTAGCCCTACCCTCCCATGTAATTGTTTCTGGAAGTCTGTATTCAAGGCAAAATGTTGTTTGGAAGTTGAACCAGAGACTTGCATGTTCCCGAGTGTTCTGCTCCTCGAGAGCTCAATATTCTGCACATTTCTAGGCCATTTCTAGCATTCCACGGATGTTCTTTAATTTTGTTCTTTTCAAACAAATAGTTGACTGCCTTAAATTCAATTACTGAGGCTAGAGATTGGCCACATTGGGTCTGCCTAACGATTTCCATCTTCGTCTTAATTTCTTAAGTATATGTGAGATCTATGCTCTTAACCACAGGTATCAGCAATTTTATTTTTCCATTTTTCACTTATTTTTACAAAACAATAAGAGCAAACTGTAATTAAATACTGGTTCTCAAATGCAGCCAACCCCTTTATTCAAACCAAATATTCCCCAGAAGCCCAATAAGTAAAATAGATCAAATCAGCGCTACCCTATTGGAAGCTGGGCGGTGAACTCAAGCTGTGGGCATCATCCCAACAGAGGCCTGGAGGACCTCAGGTGCCCCTCAGAATACCCTTTGGAAGCCTCTGCAAGGAGGTATTTAGGCAACTGCACAAATTGAACAAATTGCTGTGTATGTAAAACTGGGGATGCCGTTGATAGGGAGTGGATTGCTGGCAGTCAGCTGTTGTATAAATTTTGTGGTTCTGGACATGTCAGTGCATGAGAGTGTGGGTTGCCTGAAAGCCAAATGCATGGAAATTGAGGCCTTCCTATTTATCTATGCCCATTCCTTGGATTTGATTTTTTTTTTTTTGCGTTAATTATTTAAAGTGTGCCTCAAATAGATGACAGATACTTTGGATTTAAGGCTTTTGCCTTGACTTGAAAACTCTCCTTTTTAAGGGTGCGTAACCCATTTACATTTTTATGTTTCGATTGTCTTGTCTGGACTTAAAACAACTGCACTAATGCTTGTTTTATTTGTTTCATCTTTTCTTTCCTGATATTTTATCATATAGACCATATTTTTCTTTTTAAAAATTTTCTCTGGTAATTCAGAGAGCATACAACCAGTTTCTAAGTGTCTTAGAGTTTGAGTTTCAGGTTTTTTTTTTTAAACCATACCTACATTTGTATTTGTCTATGGTAAGGAAAAAAATGAAATAGTATTTTCTGACTTGGCATCATTATTAAGATGCGTGTGTATCTGTTTTTTTCCATTCCTCCTGTTTATGAGCTTCCAGATGATGAGGTCTGAGAGGGGTCTCATTGCTGTCTCCTGTTGGCCTCCCCAAACTGTGCCCTAGTCTTTGGGAGGAGAGAACTGCCTCTCTTTGCTCTTTCGGGGCCTGGCCCCTTCTGTGGGAGCTGAAGCTCCTGGCTGTTTCTGGACTATGGGTGTTGTAAGCCCGATATCCTAGCATTCTGTGCACTTTACCTGATCTCTTATCAACATGTGGGTTGTGTCCGTCTCTCTCCCTACGAGCCTGTGAGCTCCGGAGAGGCAGGAACACTAAGTCAGGGCAACCCCGACCTCCGTACAGGGTGTGCTAGCCAGGCGTGCTCACAGCTGTGTGCCTGAGAGGGTGTGTGGACTGAGCAGTGCAAGGGGGAGCCGCTGAGGAGCAGACAAGTGTGCGAGTGAATCTGTGAGGGCGAGCAAGGAGGGCACACATGAGCGAGAAGATCCATGCGCCATTGAGAGAATGGCCGAGCCAACGGACAGGTGGTGAGTGGGGCATTGACAGGGGTCTGGAAGAGTAAGAAGGGCCGTTGGCCACAGCCGTCTGAGCTGAGGGGATGCTCGTCCAGGCTGGTGTCCATGTGTTGGGGAGCTGGGTGGGGAGGATGGGTTGCCTGCTGCTCTAGAGATCCAGGAGGGCACAGCGGTGTCAGGGTTCATTGCGGCTGTTTGGAGTTGTCCGTCCTTTCATTCCTTGATATTCTTGCTATTCATTCTACAGAATGTCTGGTTTTGGCCACTGGGGATTCAGAGCAGAGGCCAGTGTGACCCCTCCTGCCCAGAGGAGTTCCCATTCCAAGAGGAGACATGAGTGGCGTCCTCTCCAATCACGGACACACAGAAAATAAAAGCCATCAAAAGGCACTCCCCCAGCTTTCCCCCATTAGCCTTAACCCCCTTGCTTCTCTTTCCCTAATGACTAGTGGAGGAAGCCACCTGCCCCTGGTGCATGGCACACCGCCACCTGAGCATGGGCTCTACCCCCCGACCCCCAGCTGCTCTGGAACCTTCTATTGCCATGGCTGGCTTCTCCCATCCCCTGGAGGCTTCCCGTTGGCTCTTAGCATGCTGTAGTGCCTTTAGTCTGAAAAATCCCAGGAAGCCACCTCCTGCCTCTAGCTGCCATCCTCTCGGTGCTTTCTCTGCATTTCACTTTTATTTGGCTTCCAACCCTACCACTCCTCTGGAGGAACTTTCATGAAGATGACCAGGGGCCTCTATCTGATTGCTAGGGCCTCTTGCTGGTGCTTCATACTTGGTGCAACTCAGAACTCAGCTCCTTTCCCCCACTGACACTTGCTTCTCCTCCGGGGCTCCCCACCTCAGGAAGCGGTGCCCTTCTCTCCTACTTTCCCTGCCAGATACCTGCACGGATTCTGGACCTTCTTTTAGTGCTCCCCGTTCCTTACCTGCGTCTGGAGCACCACCAGATCTCTCATGCTCTTCTTCCTACCTGTGCTCAAATACGCCTGCTTTCGCCACTTCCATGACCCCTCCCCTGCCCAGGCTACCATGCTCTTTTTTGAACTCTTAGACTCTCTCCCTTTCCCACTCTTGCCACCAGAAGCACTGTCTTTTCACATCAGCAAGACCTATCTTAGAAAAACATGAAGCTCGTGTTCTTTATCAGCTAATAAGGGCTTTCTTGTGGCTTGAGGATAAAATCTGGAATCTTTAACCTTTGCTATAAGGCTCTGGATGATCTAGCCTCCACCTTGTGCCTTGGTTCTAGCTCGTTTCTGGCTCTCCGTGCCCCATTCACAGGTCTGCTCTCTTGGTTACCATGCTCCATCCAGACCACGCTTTACCTGTCTGGTCCATGGGCTATCCACCTGGTCCATGCTCCACCTGGTCCGTGCTCCACCTGGCCCGTGCTCCACCTGGCCTGTGTTCCACCTGGTCCGTGGGTTATCCACCTGGCCCGTGCTCCACCTGGCCCATGCTCCACCTGGCCCGTGCTCCACCCAGTCTTCCACTTCCACCCTGCATTGCCACTCTTGTCCCCTCTCTTCCTGGCTTATTCCCCTCATCCTTCATCTTTTACTATAAACTTCTGGGAAGCTTCCCCCAACTGGTCAGATATTCTTATTAACATTCCCTGCTTCTTCAAAACACTTTGACCTCTTTTAATTTTGAAATCAACGCTCTGCAGTATTATTTCAACGTGGGTCTCCCCTGCTAAGCTAGAGGCTGCTGCAGGAGGCCAGAGACCCTGTTTTATTCACAGCTTCAGCACCTGATGGGTGTTTCAAAAACATGAACTTATTGCTGTGCATGACCACATGGGAAGTGGGGTTGGGCTGGTGGAGAAGCACAGGCAGGGTGCTGGGGAGGGTCAGGGGATGCAAACAAGGGGCTGAGTTGCCTGGGGCGGTGTCAGGGCTCAGGAAGCAGGAGGAAGATGGGAAGGTAGGCTGAAGCCTTGAATGCCTTTCTAAGGAGTTTGGTCTTCAACAACTGGATTGTGAGCAGGGGGATGACATGCTCTGCGCTGGGTTTCAAGACTTGGGAGGATAGCTGTGTCTTCCCACCTTGCTGCCCAGGAGCCTGCCCTTGCCCTGTCCTTGGAGACCAACTGTCATGGCTGTGCATTCCATTTCTACGGGGTGGTGGTATTGACAGTTGGACTACGAGAGGGGATGGAGAGACCCAAGGAAAGCCTCTTGGGGGAGGTGGAGATGTTGAGAAGGAGCTAGAAGAACCCACTGCTCACTCAGGTCTGTGACTTGAGTAGACCAGGGTGGTGTGGTGTGTGGCAAAGACTGCCATAGCTTGGGAGAGCGTGGGGAAGTTGTTACCCAGAAGTTGAGGGACCCCCTTTCACATCTGAGCTCTGTCCTTCGAGCTTCCCATTCTGCCATGCAGAGCAAACCACTGCCCCTCACCTCGATAAGGAGACAATTGACCATATCCTGGCCAAAGCATGGCCAACGTGGCATGGTTGGCCTCTTCTCAATCTTTCTGAGTTGACATGGCCTTCCTAGGAAAGATGCTACTTCAGGATAGAGGCGCCTCTTCCCCATCAGCACCGCTCCCCCATACTTGAGGGGGGCTCATTTATGTTCACCACGTGTCTGCTTCCCAGTGCCAAATCAGGCCTCAGAGAGCTTTCTGGAAATGACACCAACTTCAGGGACAAGCCCTGGTCTGGGGTCAGCACCACTCCATGGTTCCTGAAGAGATGGTAGACTATGGAACGTAGGCTTTATGATTTTTGACCTATGTAACATGGTCCACTAACTCTCAGTATCCAATCCATCCTCGGAGGGCACCCCGGAGGTGTTGCCAACGTGAGGGAAGAGAACACTGGGTTTAGCTCCGGCACTGCTCCATGGTAATTCCCGGTGCCTGTGTTTGATGTCCGAATTGCGCAACGAGGCTTATTCAATGCACCCTCTGGGGGGTTTCTGGAGGTGATGCAACTCGGGGGCAAAGACGCCGGTTCCAGCCTCAGCCGTGGTGCTTGAAGAGATGGTTTGCCCCGTGGCATTTGCGCGAGGAAGCATTTGTGTGGCATGGCCCACCACTCCCCAGAAGCCCAGCCAGCTTTGGGAGGGCTTCGTGGAGCCCGTACTGCCTTCAGGGGGACCCAGCAGTCCAGCCTCCAGCACACTGTGCGGTGTGGAAGAGCTGTTGCCCTATGTTGATGTTCCTGTGTTTGTATGAATGTCCCCCTCTGGTCGAGATTACATTCAACCTCAGAGGGTGTTCTGGAGGCAGTGCCAAGATGGGGGCTGAAACGGAGGTTCTGACCTTAGGCAGTCAGTTGACCCAAACAACATCTGCTTTGCTTATGAAGATGGCATGGTGGTTACTGCTCAGATCCAGTCGGCCTGAGAGGACCTCCGGGACGTGCCCCTGACTTTGAGGCAGAGATGGCCGTTAGTCTTTACATAGATATATAATACATATATATATATTTTTTTTTTTTTTAAATGCCCAAAACTTGGGTTTACAGCCTGGGCTTCACAGGCCCTGAGTACTTGCTTGGCCTGCTCAGAACTAGACAGGTGTTCTTTTCGGTTGCACACAGGCCATCTTAGAGTTGTCATTTTGCTCACCTGTCCCCTACCCCACCCTTCCAGTCCCGTTAGCCACATGCCATGGCCACCCTCCCACTGTGCCCACGTACCCATTCCCTCAGATCCAGCACAGTGCCCAGCACATAGTAGGCACTTAATCAGTATTTCTGGAATCATGAAATCCATAACATCGTCCACTTCTGCTCAGTGGGACTTGCAGCCTTGGAGGGCTTCCCGGAGGAGTTGCCAGCTTTGGGGCTAAGCCACCAGTTCCAGCGTCAGCACCAACTCCTGACAGTGGAGACAAGACTCCTAGCCTGTGTGTGCTTGTCGCATGATGCATGTGTTGTGCTCGACCTGCCCTCTGATTCCCCCAGCTCTGGAAGGCTTTCTGGACACATCCTCAACCTCTCTCCTCGGCGTCCCTGTGTGGTACTTGGAGAGATAGTAGACCGTATAGCGTACGCTTTATCTGTGACGTATGTAACACGGTCCACTAACCCTCAGTATCAAATCCATCCTCGAGGCTCCTGGAAACGACGCTGTCTTCGGGGAGGCGCCACTGGACCGAACACCAGGCCTCCTCGTGATGCTCGAAGACATGGTTTTCTGTATGGCATGTTCTTTTCTGCATGATGCAAAATGACATACTCTCGCTCTTCTTGTATCAAGTTCTGCCTCGGGAACTCTCGCCATCTCTGGGGAGGAGATTGTGACTTTCTGGGATCGGTGCTGCTCTCTGGCGCTCAGTGACGTGGTTGACCGCACAACTCTTGTTTAGTGTGCATCATGAGCCGCTGCTTCTCAGCATCACATGCAGCCCCGAAGAGGTCCCCAGAGGCAACTTTGTGGACGTGAGCCTTCCTTCGGTCATCACTGCCCTCGTGCGGTACTTGAAGAAATGGTTTACCGTCCCACATACATTTTGAATATGTATGTGGGACGGTAAACCGCTTCTTGGTATCTAGCCCAGCCATCCAAACCATCCTGGAGAGAGCCTGAAGTTAGAGAAGCGACACTGGTCTCCCTCAGCACCCTGTCTGCTCCGTGGTACTTGGCGGCACGGTAGACTGTTAGATGTGTACTTAGTCTGTTAATGCTTGCAACACAGTCTTCTCCTCAGTGTCAAACGCAGCCTCCAAGGGCTTCCCTAGGACAATGATACCCTCTAGGAAGGTGTCCTGCGTCCACGTTGGCACGTTCCCCCATAGTACGTGAAGAAATGGTGGTCAGTGCCTCAAACGTTCGCGAAGGAGGGATATTCCGCGTTCTGCCTCTTGTCATCCTCCAAGCTGTGCTCAGATGGCTTCAAGACCCCGGGCCTATGTAGAGGCAGGCGTGGTGCTCACGAGATGATGCCACTCCAGGTACTTGAAGACACACTGACTCGTTGTTGTCATTGACGATACGTGTACAGTCTATCTTTTTCCCATATCAAGTGTAGTCATCTCGGGGAAGATGCCCTGGCTCTGGACTCAACACGCTCCTCCACGAAGATCTGATCGGCCCTGCCGTGTACGCTTACAGACGATGCACGTTCCACGGCCCACTTCGTCCCTTTCCGCCATCCGGCCTCAGAGTCGACTTGGAGCACTGGTTCTGACGTCAGCACCGACCTCACGGTACCTGGAAAGGGTTCGACCGCACTGCATGTATTTTCTTAACAGCGTATGGAACATGGTCTACTTCTTTTCAGTATCGGGTTCGGCCTCGGAGGTCTCCAGGGCGGTCCCGCCAGCCTCTGGAGTTGAGGTGCTGGTTCCGTCTGGCACCAGCACTGCTTTGGGATACTTGGTAGGAGTTGACCATGCTTCATATGTTTTACTTACAACGCATGTCACCTGGTCCACCTTTTCATAACAGCAAATGCACCTTGGGGGGCTTCCTGTAGGCGATACCTAAGCATCAGGCATCGGGCTCCTTCCGGCGTCATCTCCACTCTGGGTCCTTGAGGGGTCTCTCTGTGCTGCGTCCACTGCATCTGTGGCAGACATTGCATGGTGGCTTCTTCTCAATACTGCATCTAGCCTCAGAGGGCTTCCTGGAGGTGGTGCTAACGAGAGGAAAGAGACGCCGGCTCTGACAGCAGCCCTTTCCACGGTACCTGAAAAGATGGTTGACCATAGAACATGCGCTGGCTCTATGTCGTATGTAATATGGTCCACGTCTTCTCAATATCAAATTCAGTCGCAGAGGGCTTCCCAGAGGCAAAGCCAACTTCGTGGGAGACGTGCTGGTCTGGCTTCAGCACCATTCCACAGTGCGTGGAGAGATGGTAGACCAGAAAGCCTACGCGTTGTTTATGGCATATGTCACATGGTCTGCTAATTCTCAGCATCGGTCGGCCTTAGGGCCTTCCTGGGGGCCATGCCGACTTGAGAGCAGGGCCTGTGTGGTAGGCACCATCCAGCATAAATCACCAGGCGGTTGGCTGTAGACCACGTGCTTTATTTATGACGTTGGCCGCTTGGTCCCCCAACCAATACTCAGCACCCATTCCCAGCCTTACAGGGCGTCCTGGAGGTGGTAGTGGCGTTGGACACGGGTTTGTGGTCACTGCCACATTTGCTGATTGGTGATAACTCAGGATGCTCATTGATTGCCAAGGGGTTCCTGGAGGTGGTACCAAATTAAGGGAAGAGAGGCGGGGTCCGCGTCACTCCATGGTATTTGAAGATGCGGTTGACCATGGTGTGTACGCTTTATTTATGACGTAGGACACATGGTCTACTTCTTCTCAATATCACATCTCGCCTTGGAAGACTTCCAGGAGGGGATATCAGCTTTGAGGAAGAGCCACTGTCCTGGTGTCAGTACTGCTGCTGCTTGGTACTTGGAGAGAGGTGGTCCGTGGCGCGTTCGCTTTATTTATGGCGCACATTACACGGTCGACCTCTTTGCAGTATCTAATCCCGCCTTGCAAGCTTTCCTGGAGCTAACATCAACTGTGGGGTGGGGACACTAGTTCTGCGCTCACTGCAACTCTGCGGGGTTTGTGATGCGTTTCCTTGTCTTGTGTGTGATGATAACTCATGTGTGGCAGCCTTTTTCTCAGCAAACCACTCTGGCTTGGCGGCTTCAAGGGCAGGGGTAACTTTGCGGACAAGGAGAGTGGCATCGACACGTGTCTGGGTACATGAGATGGTTGACCAGAGAGCACACGCTTTATTTGTGCCGTTTGTGACCTGGTCCACTAACCCTCAGTATCTGATCTCCTCTTGGAGAACTCCGGAAGAAGTCCCGACTTTGGGGAAAGAGACAGTAAACCAGGGCTGGCCGGGCTCCGCTAGACTTGGAAGAGAGAGCGTCTGCAAGGCGTTCATCACACGTGGGCCAGATATGGCAAAACTTGGACTTATTTTTAGTAGGAGGGCCTTTCCTTGGAGGGCTTCCTAAATATGAGGCCGTCCAAACGCAGGCAAAGGAGCATGCTGCTGTCTGCACCACCTCAACGTACTCGAGTGATCACCTGACCCTCTGAGTGTGTGCACTTTATGACCAAAGTCACTTGGCCCATGCACCTCAATATCCAGGGAGGCTTGGGAAGACCTTTTGAGGAGCCAGCCTTGGCTTGGGGCATCTGTGTCTCTCTGTGGCCCTGGGGGTTAACCATACATGTGACAGCTCTTTTGACCAGTCTCTCTGTAGTATCACCACCCTCTGGCCAGGATGCCAACTGTAGGAAGTTCAGGATGCCATTGGGGTCTGCTCACTGGGGCACTTGGATAGATGGTTGACGGACAGCATGCATTGAACTAATGGCTAATCCAGCAAATTGACTCTTGCGCAGTGTCCAACTCCCTATTAACAGGACTTCCAGAACTGAATGTCAAGTCTGGGGAAGCATCAGTGGTGTTCTTGTCAGTGTTAATCAGTGGTACCTGAAGAGAGGTTTTCTGGGTTTCTGTTTCTTTAATGAGGATGAAACACACCTGGTTAACCTCTTTTCCAGTATCAGATCCCATCTTGGAGGCCTTCTGGTCCAGATCCCTGCTTCAGGGAAGGGAGTTACTGTCAGCTCCCATCCAGTGGACAGAAATAAGTGGTTGACCACGAAGCCTGTGCCTTATATTTATGACTAATGTCACCTGTTACACTAACCAGCAGTGTCCAATCCATATTAACAGGACTTCCAGAACTGAATGTCAAGTCTGGGGAAGCATCAGTGGTGTTCTTGTCAGTGTTAATCAGTGGTACCTGAAGAGAGGTTCTCTGGGTTTCTGTTTCTTTAATGAGGACGAAACACACCCGGTTAACCTCTTTTCTAGCATCAGTCCCACCGTGGAGGCCTTCTGGTCCAGATCCCAGCTTCAGGGAATGGGCACCATGGATACGAAGACATGCTTGGCCACAAAGCCTGTCCCAGATCTCTGACTTTGATTACCTGTTCTACTCACCTTCAATATCTTATCCATTCTTAGGAGGACTTCCCAATGTGATGCCAACCCGGAGGAAGACAGTGGTCCCATGACAGCGCCATGCCCCAGAAGACGAAGGTAGGTTATCAGAGCTTGCATTTATCTGCCTCTGCTGACCACACACAGCTAGGCTCATTCAGTATCCGGTCCCACTGTGAGGGATGGCTGGTCTTTGTCCCCTTCGGTGATGGGCTTGGAGTTAGTCCAGCCCACGTTAGGGAGATGCCCGCTGCACAGAGAGCATGCCCTGGAGAGACCATGTAGGTGGCCTGGACCACTGCCCCCAGCTTCCAGTTCATTCTGAAAAGATGTGCTGGACTTAATGACATCTCTGGGAAGAAAAGATGATTCTGAGATCAGAGTGAGACCTTTGTGTGTGTGTTTGGGGTGTGTGGGGGGGTCCCTGACATTGGTCTGGGGTGGGACCTGTTTGTTTTTTTTTTATAAAGATTTTATTTATTCATTTGACAGAGAGAGACAGCCAGCGAGAGAGGGCACACAAGCAGGGGGAGTGGGAGAGGGAGAAGCAGGCTCCCAGTGGAACAGCCTGACGTGGGGCTCGATCCCAGAACTCCAGGACCACACCCTGAGCCGAAGACAGACGCTTAACGACTGAGCCACTCAGGCGCCCCTGGGACCTGTTTATTTCTAACAAGAATTCTGGGTAGATTTATTTTAAATCTGGAGGAATGCTTGCTGTTGTGCCGGATGAGGGAGAAGTGAACAGCTAGTTAACCACAGGCTCTGGGACTTACCAAAAACGCACCTGGTCCACTGGCCACTGTATCCGATCGGCCCTCGGGAGGTGATGCTGATGTCCGGGAAGAAGCTAGGTTTCTATGGATGGTTCTTCTCCATGGTCCTCGTGTTTCTTCTAGGACAAGTCTTTCCCCTGACCACTCTTCAGTATCAAATGGCACCTTGGGAGACTTCCCGCACAAGACGGAAGTGGTCGGCCACAGTCCTGGGGGAGTGAGCCAACACCTAGGCTTCCCTCCCTCTGCACGTCATGTCTGATGCTGGTGCTCCTTGTCAGTCCTCCTCAGGAGGACTCCATGAAGGCGAGGTCCACTTTCGGGAAAGGAGATGGTTCTCGGCTGTCTCCAGAGCCAAGGCACAGAGGTAGGTTGTTGGCGGTGCGTTGGTTTAGATGGCAGTATGCCATGACTCTCGGTTCCGGGCTCCTTCGCGGCATTTGGGGAAGGGGCATGGGGTGCCTTAAGAAGGCCCAGGTCATTTCCACCCAACGCCACTTTGTTTTTGAGAGCCAGAGCACAGGTGGTGGTGACGGTGACCGACACAACCCAATCTTTCTCATGAGCTGACACTCCAGCGCCATCCCGTCCACCTGGAGAGAGCCCCATGCATGAAAGAGAAAGGTGAGAGGTGGCAGGGGCACACCAGGCTGGCCTGGGAGAGGAGGGGGGGCACGGTCCTACAACTTTGTAAGAGGAAGCCTGAGGCTCGCTTTCCCTGGGTGGGTGACTCCTCTCTCTGGTCCTCTCAGGATCTTGGCTGGTCCACCTCCCTACTGGGACTGCAAAGAGTCTGGAGATCTCAGTATTCCCCCTACGATGAAAAAATTAGGGTCAAAGGTGTTTGGTAGCAAAACAGAAAAGCCAGCCCAGAGTTGGTGCCAACATTTGGGTAACTGACTTCAGGAAAGGAGATTTGTTTGCGTTCCTCGGTGGTACCGACTTAAATGGAAAGCAGTGGAGGGCACCAAATGGGGTTTCATGGGAGGGCAGCGGCCTGGCCTTGCTACCCCTGCCTCCCTTCCCCCGGGAGGAGCTTGCAAGGGGGCGCTCATTTGACTTGAGACTAAGGCACCCTGTGTCTCTGCTTTAGGACCACACCTTAGCCTGGATGACTGTGCGGCCCGTTCAGCACAGGGTCCTGGCCGCCAGCCCCTGCAGACCGCATCGTCTGCCTCAGGACCACACAATGCGGTTCAATCACTGAACTCTCTCCCGATGCGCCGACCACACTTGGGATGCCCACTGTGGCTGGAGGCACTTGCAGAGGCCTGCGGACTTCCAGAAGGAGACCGTGGTGCCATCAGCAGGAAATCTCTAGTAACTGGAGGGAGGTCGTACACTCAATGTTCTCTGTATTGGTAGAAAATATTTCATGGGTGACCTCTTTCCAGTATCAGTTTTAAAGGGTTTCTCGGCTGACGTCCAGAAACCATTGCAGGACACTTGAATAGGACACATGCCTTCTGGGCTCTCAGGTGCAGCGTAGACTCAGGAAAAGTCCCCAGAGGTCACACCAGCATCGGTGAAGACTCAGCAGTTTCGTTTTTGTGTTTTCTGTTTTTTTGTTCTTTGTCTTTTGGTTTTTTGTTTTTCGTTTTTTTTTGATCAGTGCTAAGCTTCGATACTCGAAGGAGAGGTCGTCCGTGTTGTCTTCTCTTTATTTATGATGAAACATACACGGGAAACCTCTTTTTTAGTATCAAATCCCACCCTGGAGGCACTTCCTGTTCCCGATGCCGCCTTCAGGGAAGGGACATTGCCAGCTTCACTCTGAGTAGGCGCAAGGAAGGTGGACCGGGTGACGTGGGCCGCGGGCTGGAGGGCCGTGCGGCGTGTGGCCCTCAGGATCCCGCCCTCGCGTGGACAGCTCCTGGGAGGGGAGGCCATGTTTGGAAAAGGGCGCGTGTTTTTGCGGTGGGGGGAGGCGGCTCACCGTGGTTTCCGTCTGTCCGATGACCTGTGGTGGCTCTTTGGGGTGGGGTCTCGCTCGGATGGTGGCTTTCTGGACACAGCAGCAGCGTCACTGAAGGGACTGTAATGGCAGCCGCTCTCCAGGGCAGCTGAGAGGATGGTAGACCGGTGACGTGCACTTCATTTATGCTGTAGGTCACCTGTTTGACTACCCATCAGCGCCCAGTTCATCTGTGGGATGACATCTTGGTGCCTGTGGAGACTTTGGTGAAGTTGTAGGAGGGTTGGGGCCAGTGTGAATGCAGTGTTCACAGAGGGGCCACCCTTCTGGTGGGGGAGATCCCTGTCTCATCTTTGTAAAATAGATACAAGCAATCATTAGTCAATGATCTTCTCTTCCAGCCTCAGATCGTGCCCAGGAGGACTGTCCACCTGACGACAGACAAGGTCAGGGAAGAGGCCTTGCTGTCAGGGCCCCACCCACGGGGGACCCACCGCACCTCGGGCGCCGATGGCAGGATGTGTGTATCACCTGGCACAGGGGTCCAGTCTGCCCTCGGGAGGGTCGGCGGGAGGGGGTGTGTGCTGTGTGTGCGCCGTGGTGCTACCGTGGGCAGCGTCCGTGGCTGTGAAGTCGGCTGTGCCTGTGGGGCTGGAACAGAGCCAGTCTGAGGAGCCTGCCACGTCGGCGATGAGTGTCCACGGCCAGTCTCTTTTTAGCAGGACACTTCACCCTGGAGGATTTCCTGGACGTGAAGCCAGGTTCCAGGCAGGGCTGTGGGTGTCCACACCACAACTGGTGAGTGAACGGGTGGGGTCTGAGGAGCTCCAAGTGTGGTTTTGATGAGCCCCTCCTGGGTCATTACCTCTTCGAATCCAGCCCCTCTCTGGGCAGGTTTCAAGTCCCTGCTCATTAACTTGGGGAAAGAGACTTTGTTGCCATCGCTCAGCTCTGTGTGTGTCCTTCAGCCTTGCTGGACTCATGAGGACCCAAACGGACTGGGTGCTTTTCCGTGTCGGCTGCTGTCTGAGAGGCGTTCTGGCTGTGACACCAACTTGAGGGAGGGACCTCATCACTGGAGGTATGGCCATGGATGTTTTCCCTGAAAGCACGTGTCTCCTGGCCCGTAATCCGAGGCATCCCTTCCCCAGGACAGCTTGTGGAGAGCAGGCCTACTCTGCTCAGTGAAGGTGGGAAGGGACATCTCTCCCCGTCCTCTGGGGCTGGCCGGCTCGTCGTTCCCACAGCGATGGCAGGTGCATAAGAAAGTAAGTGGCTCCTTCACAGTAAAACTTAGAGCTGGCACATTTCTGCCCATGTGTGTTTGGCCAAAGCTGGTTATGTGGCCAAGCCCAAAGACAAGGGGTGGGCGTACACCCCACCTACATGGCGGTCGTGGCGAGGGTGTGGACGCGGGGATGGTGAGTATGGAGCCAGTGGGCTGGTAGTCCTCGTGGGCCACTGAGAATGTGGGGTTTCATTCATCACTCATTCACAACTCAGTAACCTCCATGTCCTGTCTGCAGCGCGAGCGCCGCCTTGAGCTGGGCTGACCGGCAGAGGGGACAACGGTCAGGGCTCAGGGTCTTTCCATTCCATTCAGGGCCGTGTTGTTCACGAGCCATTCTGTGTGTTTTTGACCAACAGTAGCCCTCCGTGGCACGCATCGCACGACGCATGCTGCCTGGAAGCCGTGCCGCCCCGCCACTCTGACACGACGTGCGGTACTTAATGAGAAGTTGCCCGTGTTTTTTTCGCTTTATTTGTGACGAAACATTCGCGGTGCACTTCTTCTTCAGTATCCAAATCTGCCTCGACGACTGTTTGGTTCGGGCGCCAGCTTCAGGGAACGCGCATGTGCTCTTGCGGACGTGGGTCAGGAATTTTGCCGCCCTGTTTTCCCTCTTCCTCGGTTTCCCCCGATTTTGGTCCTGAAAGCTCCCCTCTTCCTGCCGTGTGGCCTGGGTTGTCCTGAACCCCCTTCCGCCCCCACCTCCTCACAGCATATGCACAGCAGCCCAGGGTTAAGGAGTCGCTTTACTCCTCTCCAGCTCCTCGGGATTGATCTGAAGATGGGCCCCTAACTCCACTGAGCCAATGAGAGGCCAGGTATTTCCTGAGGCTTCTGGGGAAGGAAATATTTCTCCATTTCCTATGAGAGCTGCCAGGGTAGACCCTGTATGTTCCCGTCATACCATGTGACATGGTAACGTGAGCCTTGATGCTCCCACAGCCATTTGATGACCAAGAGGAGAATGCCCGGGTCTGGGCGTGGCAGAGCTGTGAGGACCCAGAGAGCGGAATATGTACCATGAAAGGCATAGACTGGGGAGTTAGAGAGGACCCAGGACCTCAGTGACATTGTTTGAGCCCCTGGATCAAACCTTGCCTGAAGCTTGCCCTGCCTCTTTACTTTTGGGTCATATAAGCCTATCAGTTATATAAAACCTAAAAATCTCTCTATTGTTTGAGCCAGTTTGAGTTGGGTTTTATCTTACTTGGGCTAAAGACAGATGATAGCCTCGTGCATTTTTTTTCCTGTGCTGTGTGTTTTCCTGTGCTGTGTTGGTTCAGCTATCCTCAGTTATCCTGTCTAAGGCAGGTTCTTGGTAAAAAGTGACTTTTTCCTATGGACTTACTACGTGTGTACTTTAAATGTGTTAATTTATGCATGACAAATAATTCCTGGTTGATGTGTTTTGTATGCAGGGTGGGGCTGCTGGCATGGGCCCCTCTCCGGGAGACCTGAAGGATGGCAGACCCGAAAGCATCTCCCTTGACCCATTGACCCTCAGACTCCCTCTCTCCCTGGAGGAGTTTCCTGGACGTGCTGTTGACTTTGGGGGAGACGTCATTCCTTGCACCTGCTGCTCCCTGGCCCTCTCTGACCGATTTGCTATATTCACCACAAGTCACACCAAACTCTAGACTGCTGGTGTTCCAGAGCACAGCTGTGCCTCGAAGGGACCAGAAGCTTCCTTGAGAGGGGGATACCATCAGAACCATGCAGAGCACAGGAGAGCCGATGGCGCACATTAGGTTTTTGCCTAATTCAATATCCTCGGGGTCCAGACTGTCCTGTTTTCTCTGGAGTGAGGCTCTCCGGGAGCATTTGTGGAGTTCACAGTAAATACTCTGGAACCTGTGCCATGGTGGTTGATTCCCACCCGGGAGGACGTCCTGGGGTCGAGGAGCAGAGGGACCGGTCTGCTTTATCCACAGGGATGACCACATGCCCCAGCGGACTTGGTGTCAGCTTCGCCTGAGAGGGCGTCCCGGACGTGCTGCCCCAGCCCGGGTGAGCTGGTGCCCCCCTGCCTCCGAGCACATGTTGGATGGATGGCGCTGACCCGGCTCAGCACCACGCTCTGACCCTCGGTGTCCCTGTTCCCGCAGGTGGATGGCCAGAGGGAGCGAGTGTGCACGTGCCCAGCAGCGCCCCCCTCTGGTGCCTGGGAAGAAGTTGCCCGTGTTATTTTCGCTTGATATGTGCCGAAACAAACATGGTGCACTTCTTCCTCGGTATCAAGTCTCGCCTTGAAGAGCTCCCTGGGCCCGACGGAGCTGTGGGGAAGGGACCGTGGTGTCCCTGCCTGTCTCGGTATGTACGTGGAGGGTCTGTACCCTTGGCCCGCGTGTTGATGGGGTCAAGGACACACGGCGTCGGGTCGCCTACAGCTCAACCGTGGGCCATATCCACTGCAAAGAACAGGCGGAGCTGGGGAGGCCTCGGTCCCATGCCAGCTCCCCGCGGCGAGGGGGCTGGGGCGACAGACTTCCAGGGTCTCTCCTGAAGAGTCCCCCCGACATTTGAAAGGAGCTCGGGTGACAGTAGCCAAAACACTGCTACAGCCCTAAAGACAAGTAGCCCATGAAAACCGTTGCCAGCTCTCTCCAGCGATGTGAGCGGACGGCTGCCAGGTGAAAGTAGTTTAACTGTGACGTGTCACCTGGCGGACTATCACCCACACATGCATAGTGGAATTGACTGGGGCCACCAACTGTGGCGGAGGGTGCTGGTCCCTGGGGTTCTGGGCGAGGGGTTCCCAGGAGCGGTCATGTGTTGGGACTAACCACCCCCTAGCCTGACTCTTCCCAGGTTCCCAGCACCGTGCACCTCGGTGCTGCCAGCAGAGAAGGGACATCGGCGTCGGCCTCCAGTCAGGACCACAGAGTGGATGTGACTGCAGGACGTGTGCCTCGTGAGCGCCTCTGCTGTTGGGGTCTGTCAGCCTCCATGCTAATCCATCCTGAGGCTGTCTTTCTGGAGGAGGGGGCCCCGGGCTGTACGGTCGGCTCTGTCCTGTGGTACGTGAAGAGGGGTTTTCCCAGATGAATTCGTTGTACTCGGGACGAGTCATTCCTGGCCAGCCTCTCTTCAGTGCCAGATCCGACCGGGAGGAAAGGCTGAGAGTCTCAGTGGTGTCAGCAGCTCTCTGGGTTAAGTGATGGGTCATGGTCCAGAGTGTGCGTGTGGCGGTCGTGGTCGCGTGGGCCACTCATCCTCCGTTTCTGTCTTCCCTAGGAGGAGTCCCTGAGCTCTGCCAGCTGGGACACAGTGCCACGGGGTCACTCTCGGTGCTACATTTTGGTACTAGAAAAGAGGTTATCCGTGTTTCTTCGCTTTATTTATGACGAAAAATACGGGTGCACTTCTGTTTGAGTATCATACCCCATCACCGAAGCCTGGCACTGACCGACTTCTGAGAGGAGAGGTTGCTGGCTCCCCGTTGCTGGCCCCAGCAGAGGCCTGCATGGGGCTGGGTCCGCTCCACCCAGCCTCAAGGGCCGGTCCTCCCTTCAGAGATCGTCCCGGAGGCAAACACACCGTTGGAAGAGAAGCTGCTGTCTTTGCGTCCGGCTCGTCTGCAGCCCATGAAGAAAAGCAGTCCAAGATGAGGCACACAGAGTTAACCTGCTTACCTTCCAGATGCCGGGGTGCCAGCCTCAGGGACGGCCAGCCATGTGAGCCCCTCCCCAGGGTTCCTGAGCTCAGCGCGGCGGGAAGGCCATGCAGGTCCTGTGCCACCCGGCCCGTGGCCCCGCAGAGTCGCCCAGGGGAGACGCTTCTGGAGGGGAGTCTGGTTCCAAGGCACCTGTTGAATGTGGAGAACACTTGTCTCACGATGCCTTTGTTTTATGCCCGAGAAACGCGAAAGGTACAGTACTCTTTCCACCGACGCTCGCTTTCCGTCTCGGAGGGCTTCTGAATCCTGCTGCTAACGTCAGGGCGCCGCCGTTCCCTGCAGCGCCCAGGCAGCCGAGACAGGCTCCGACGGAGGGCGCCCCTTGGCTGGCGTGCGCCCCCGTGCGCGAACCCTCACCCTCTGTCTCCTTTGTAGGAGGGTTCCCTGGCAGCCGGAGGAGAAGCAAGGTCGCAGAAGCTGGTCTGAGATGTTCGAAAGGAGGTTGTCCGTGATGTATTTGCTTTGTTTATGGCAGATATTGCACGGTTGATCTCTTTTCCTCATCAAATGCCTTCTTGAAGGACCCGCGGCACGTGGTGTCAGGTTCAGGAATGCGTGTGAGTGGGAGCCCCTCTCTGAGGGGATGAGCACAGATGGTTGACCAGATGGCGAGTGTTCTGCATGGACTTATCTTGAGATCTGAGAACTTATTGAATGAATCGCCATATAATCCTGTTGCCGAAGGTAAACCTGTAAGTGTGGAAAGTTAGGTTCTGTGACACCAATTCCTCTGAAAAATTGACAAATGTGAACAAAAAAATGTTTAACCTGGTTTTCAGAGTTTTAGAAGAATCCCAAATACACACTCTCTAGCCCCTTGGTCTCTAAAGCTTAAACCTGAACAGGAAGTGATAAGACACAGACACAGGCTGAAAAAAATTGAAATGACAAATACGAGATGATCGTGGGACTTCTTACAAGTATGTGGCAGGTGTACTGATGTTTTAGTATGTAACTTAGTTTAATGTAACTTTATTTTAACAATAACTGTTTTTTAAAGGTGTGAAATACCAGGTTGTTTGGGGGAAATTTCCAAATGGGAGAGAGAGAGAGAGAGAGGGAGAGAGACTATGGGGTCTTTGACTCTTCAAATGTCCCTGTCTCCGGTCTCAGCTAATGGTCAGGGGTTCCCCAGGTCCCCAGAACGTAGGCTCTGGCTTACCTTTCTGCGTCTTCCTGGAGGCCACGCTGCTGTGATTCACACACACCTTTTCCTTACACCTGGTGGGGACGCCTCAGGATTTGGGGGGCAAGTGGGTTATTCAAGAAGCCTTCTAAGGGAAGCCATTCCAGGAGGGAACGAGGGTGGCAGGGGAGGGGAGGCGAGGAAGCCATGCCGTGAACAGACAGGACTCTCAGCTCCCTGACCTTTGGTACCCTAACCCGCATTTTAGCCCTAGCAGGACACCAGGGCAGTGATGCCGGACCTCTTGGAAGTGACAACAGGTAGGGTTGGCATTGCCATCCCGGGGTACCTGAGGAGGACCTTGGTGGCTGGTCACTCTATCTATCCCAGATCTTGCCTGGCTGTCTGCATTTCAGTGAAAAACAATGGCCTAGCCAGTTCCTCCTGCTGGAGAGCATGCCCCCTTGTTCGTGGCCACGCTTGCAAGAATGCCCCCTGGGTACACGCGTGGTGTTGGCCGCAGAGGGCATGGACTTTATGTATGACTTAGACCCTCTGACCCCCTAACCAGTGTGTCTCGTTATTTTTGACAGGACTTCCTGGAGGCAGCACGCACGTAGGGAGCGTGGCCTTGCTCCCAGTGGCATGTGAAGAACACTTGGCCCCGTGTGTTTGCTTTATTTATGACAGATCATGCTTGGGGGCTCTGGGGGATCAGGATGGCTTCCTCAACAAGCCGCATCTGGAGGGGAGGGACTCTGGCTCTTTGTAAATGAGGGGTGTTCCTTGGTCCACATTATCCTCAGTGTCTGTATGGCCTTAGGAGGAATTCCCAGCCCCACCCTTTGGGAAAGGCGTTGATTTTCGAGTGCAAGACTTTTTGGAAACAAGTCCAACCTTAGGAAAACAGTATCAGTGTGGGTGCCCCTTTGTGCAATATGAATGGAGGGTTGGCCACAGAGCGTGTGCTGTGTTGATGACGAAGGCCACCTGGCCCACTTGTCTTCAGTCCTGAATCTGTTTTTAGGAGGGTGGTGGCGGGGGTGACAACCTGGCAGGACAGGGACTGGGTCTGGGATCGTTGGTGCTGTTGGAGGCGGGCTCTACCGAGGACCGATGGCATCTACTTCGGTAAGCCCCTGTGTTCAGTCCACCTGAGGGATGATTTTTCTGGAAGCTGTGTGGTGTTTTTTGGGGGGGAGTGGCAGCGGCTGGTGAATAGCCATCCTTTGCTGCCGCTTGGCTGTATTTGAAGAGATACTGTTTGTGATCTGTTTCTCTAATATACTCCTAACAGCCGATCCCATTGACTTCTCAAACCCTGGCTATTGGGACCTTTTGGATACAAGTCTCCTTTTCTGGAAGGTTCTCTGGTGTCGTCATCCCTCTAAGGTACGTGAAAAGATGCTTGACCATCAGCACACACTTCTATGTGGCCTTTGCCTTTGGTGCCTTAGGCAGGCTTCACAGATCTGGGGCTGACTTTGGAACGTTGTAGACCGTCTTTCTTTTGTCTGTGATATTTCTGGAACTTAAAGAATGGTCATCCCTCCTGTGCTTGCTTTATTTATGGTGAATTTTTGAAGTATGTCCCCTTTTTTAGACTCAGACCCTCTTTGCAAATAGTGGTGGCCATGAAATCCCCGTGAGACATTAGGGGGTGAGTGACAGCGTGAGTGACAGCCCGGCCCGCCCCTAGTCGTGCGCCTGGTAGCCGGGTCTGTCATGTGGACAGGACAAGGCCAGGGCCTGGCATCACAGTTCCTCCACGGAGTGCCAAAGGTCCTTGACTGCCCTGGGATGCTTTTACTCAGGATGAATTAGGGTCAGGTTAGGGCTTTCCAGGGCTGTTCCCTGTTTGATTTTCAGAAGGTGGATGTTCCTTCTATGTTTACGGGATTTATAGTTAATCATAGAGGAAAATCCACATGTTTGCTATTTGAAATTACTTTAAAAACATTTCTGAACACGAAACCCACCCTCCCTCAGGGGAAAGAGAGGAGGGTTATTGTGCGCCCCACCCCCCACCAACAGAGGGAGCAAATGGAAGACAGATCCCAAAACTTAGGTTCTTGCTAGCAATGGGACAGGTGCCGTCCTCAGAGCTGACCGCCACCCTGCCAGCCCAGCGGGCAGAAGCCGAGCGCGCCCACCCTGCGTTACCTCTGTCTCTGATGGATCGTGCTGAGGTTCAGGCTTTACAGGACTAAATCCTTCTTTGGTATTTAAAAGGTGGATATTCCTTCTATGTTTATGTTATTTGTGGTTAAACATAGAGGAAATTCCACGTTTTCAGTATCAAATGCTGCTGGGAAGCATGGCTGGACTGATGCCACCGTCAGGGGAGCCGGGGGGGGTGAGCCCCTCCAGGGTAAGTGGAAAGACGGTGGACCCCAGCCTACGCGCTTTCTTCGTGCCATATGCCCGCGGACCACCCCCCGCGCCCCCTCCCCCACCCCCCGCCCCACCGCCCCGTCTCGCGACCCCCTTGCTGAGCTGCCACCTCGGGGAAGAGGCTGGGCTCTGTGGTCACGGTCTCTCCATGGCAGCCAACGCGCCTTTCACTTTCGATGGATTGTGCGTGGGTTCGAGCTTTCCAGGATTAATCTTCTTTGGTATTTAAAAGGTAGATTTTCCTTCTATGATTACGTGTTTGATGGTTAATCATAGAGGAAAATCCACGTTTTCAGTATCAAATGCTGCTTCGGGAACATGGCTGGCCTGAAGCCGCGGTCAGGGGTGCGAGGTAGGGCCACGCCCCCCGCCAGGGTAAGTGAAAAGCTGGTGGACCGCGGAACATGGGCCTCGTTCGAGCCATATGTCTGCCGACCATCACCTTTCGAAGGCCCCGCTCGCGGAGGAGCCCCCAGGCAGAGAGGCCATGGGTGTCGTCTCAGCTGGGCCACGCGGCCGAAGGCGACTTGCTCTGCTGTCTCGCTTCTACTTTCGACGAACTGTGCACACGTTTGTCCGTTCCAGAACTCAGTCTTTCTTTGGTATTTAAAAGGTGGATATTCCTTCTATGTTTACGTGATTCATAGATAATCATAGAGGAAAATCCATGTTTTCAGTATCAAATGCTGCTTTGGGAATATTTCTGGAGGAGACTGTAGGGCGAGAGCCCTCCCCGGGACCCCACCCCCTCCCCCCGGCCTGGGCAGGTGAAAATGTGGTGGGCTGCACATCGTGTGGTAATTACGGACAACGCCTGAGGATCGTACAGGCTTGGAAGCCATTTCTCACGGGAGGCCAGCTTGGGGAGGTTACCATGTGGCGGGGCTGTGGTCCCGGATTCGCGTGGAAGCTCGCCCGCCCTACGTGACTTTCACTGTTGATGACTCAAACACAGGTTCACGTTCTCCTGGACAGAATCCTTCTTTGGTATTTAAAAGGTAGATTCTCCTTCTATGAGTACATTATTTATGATTAATCATAGAGGAAAATCCACGTTTTCAGTATCAAATGCTGCTGGGAAGTCTCCGACGACGTGAAGTCACCATCCAGGAAGAGATGGTGCGGGTACCCCTGCCGGGTACAGGAGCCGACCACAGCGTCGCCCCACGCTTTGTGTGGGGTACGCCCTCGGCGTCTAATGTGCTGTTTCCAGGCTGTGTGCTCAGTACCGCTCACTGACCTTGAATGAATTTTGTTCTCTGTGTGTTTACCATGTTTATGATGCGTTTTCTGGAACCATCCTCTCCCGCAGGAACTTTAGGCAGTACCCGGCAGGCTATCGGTTTCGGGAAAGGGCACCCGTGGGGGCACCAGGGGGTCCAGGTGGCGTGGGCGCGCAGTCCCCCCACGGGCGGGTACTCCACACAGGGCGTGTGCCGCCCGCTGACCCCGCCCATCCCATCTGTTTATCTTAGGCTCACTTCTGGAGCTGACGCCAACTTTGTCACAGAGCCAGTGGCCTCCCTGCCAGTGCTGTCGTTGCTACTTGAAGAGAGGCTGGCCTTCGTGTGTTTGTGTGATTGTAATGAATAGGCAAGGACCAGCTGTCTCTGAGGAGCGAATCCCGCCTGGGAGGGCTGCTCGGAGACCAGGCTGACTTCGGGGGCTCAGCAGAGGGTCAGGACCGCTGCAGGCCAGGCAGGTGCACGGCTGGCCACTGGGCCTGTGCCTCTGTCCTGCTCTTTGTGACCTGGTGCTCCCGCCCTCCCTGTCCCATGCATCTTTCAGAGAACTTTCTAGAGAGATGATGCCTCAGGAGATGATGCACTGGTTTTCCTTTCAGAGCCGCTGTTCTGTTTAGAAAGCAGTGCTTCTCTGCGTCGGCCTGCTTCATGTGAGGCTGAAGCATCCTTGCAGCTGGTCTGGCATGTGCTTCCCAGACAGGATGCCAAACGCTGGCAAGAGACCTCCTGGTCTATTCACGTCCCAGATACGGTGGAAGGGCGCTCCAGAGCAGTGTCCGTGTCTGGCTGAGATGTGGGTTGGTGCCAGTCCAGAGGAAGGGAATGGAGTGGCCCCAGAGCCCCCAGGGTTTGTGTGAGACTTGCTGCTGGGACCATCAAGCCCCAGTGCCCTCTGTTCACAGGCAGCCCCTTGGCATCACCGCCGGTTGTGACGGAAGGACCCGGCACTCCTAATGTCGTTATCTGTTTGATTAGAGTGTGCTGGCCCATGGGTATTTCATTTTCCTCTGATGGATCTTGCCCTAGATGGGCGCTTTGAGTGGCAGTGTAGGTGGCTTTCTGGACATGTTGCCAAGTTCGGGAGAAGGGATGCCTGTCTCAGCCGTGCTACACGATTCGCAAATGGGCAGTCCTTCATGGAGTGTGTTGGTTTTCTCTGTTTTGCTTTTTTCCCCCTCTAATGATGCATGTTATTGTGTCTTCTGCCCTCAAGCAGCCAACGTGTTACCAGGTGGGCTTCCTGGAGGCAGTGTTTTGGGACAGAGGCAGCAGGCTTTCCCCAGGGCAGCTTTGCAGGCCCTGAAGGAATGTCAGTCTTTGTCCATCCATTTTACGTCAGGTCATGGAGGACTGCCTGTCTGTGGGGAGACAGTCCTGTCTTGGAGAGATGCTGGAAGTATGGCCCATATCAGGGCTGGGTCACAGCGTACGGGGCAGGGTTGTCACTGGCGCCTCCCCCTGGTCTCAGGCCCCGCAGGAGGCCGCCCCAGAAGACGCAGTGTGGTCCTCGCTGGAGCCGCTCTTTGGTACTTGAAGAGAGGATACCCTTTGTATGTTCACTTTATTAATGGCGAATATACAGGGGGAGACTCTTATTTGCGTATCAAACTCTGACGGGGAAGGTGCTCGGACCCAGCTCCATCTTCAGGACAGAGATGTCAGCTGATGGCAGCCCTTCCCAGGTATGTCCGCACTCCCTGGGCCCAGGCTTCGGCTGTGATGCTGACCCTGGGCTCCTCCTCGGGGGGGAACTCCCCAGAGGCTGTGCTATGCTGGTGGGGGCAGGGAGTGGGGGGGCCTTTTGCACAAGCCTCCTCTTGTCTGCACCGAGTTTAATGGTGGATTGCTTTTTTAAAGATGAGTTATGCATGGACCTGCCCTTTGTCAGTACCGAGTCATATCCAGGAGCATCCCGGTGCAATGTCAAGCTCAGAGACCGACCTTGAAACCAGCCCCTTTCGAGGGTAACACATGAGTGATGGTCGACCACAGAGCACTGGCTTTATTTAGGATGGTCTCAAGCCTGATGAACCAACCCCCACTAGTCTATTCTGGAGGGCTTCCTGGAGGTGGCATCAGCTTTGGGAGAGAGGCTGAGGTTCAGTGTTCAGATGGACATTGTCCTGCTCATGGTCCCTGAGATGAATCTGTAAGAGCTATTTCTTTTTGTGATTTGTGGTCCATGTCCTGCCTTGGAGACAGTGTCCTCCATAGGAACTGCCGGGCTCTGGGGAAGAGCCACGGGAGCCCATCCCCCTGGGCCAGGTACGTGAACATGGGAAGGTCAGAGGGACGTGCTTCCATCTCAGTGTTTGCCTTCCAGTTCTCTAACAGCCTGCATTTTGTTCACCCCTAGGACGATGGCTGGGAGAAGAGAGCTCCGGCTCTGTTTGCCGAGACAGTTCTTGGGCCATGTGACTGTTGGCTTTGCCCTGCTTGCCATGGGGGTGAGCTGGCCCTGGGGCCAGCCTCGGGGAAGGAGTACTGCGGCAGCCCCCATCAGGAGCAGATATCGTCTGAGAGAGGTGAGCACCTCACCCGGGGGGTGAGTCAGGTCCCCTGTTGGCCCGTAGCCTTCACTTGCTGCTCTTTCCGTGGGGGCCGTCTCAGGGAAGACGCCACCCTGGGGAACTGGTTGTGGGCGTGTGTTCTCCATTACTCTGTGGTATGTGGGGTTTGACTCCTTTTCCATAGAAACTGTCCTAGCATGGCTTCCTGGGCATGATGCCAACCTCCAGGAGGGTGTTGGGGAGGGGGTTGATTCTGGGAATGACATCGATATCTATGCCTCTGTGGGAGGTATGATGGGGTGGTGACCACAGGGCCTTTGCTTTATCTACGATAAAAATATGCCCGGTCCCCTTGCCCTCAGTGCGCAGTGCGTTATCAGGAGAACTTCCTGGAGGAGGTGCTCATGCTCATTCCACTCCTGGTGTCGTTTTGCAGAAATCGAGAGGCTGAGCTCTGTGTGTGCACTCAAAGGCTGTGGGGTTGATCTCCTTCTCAGGAACAAGTCCTGAGCCGGAGTGATTCCTGGACATGATGCCGATTGCAGTGAAGGGGTGCTGGCGTCTCCGCCCCTCCCTGGGCTCCGTGGGATGGGGAGCTGACCGACGGGCACACACCTGGCAGGAGGTGTTTGCCCGCGGGTCTGCCGATCTGCATGTCCTGCCCCTCCCTAGGACGGACCCCAGGAGACGAGGCCAGGCCTGTGAACCATAGCGATGGACCTGCCCCTTGCTACTGTTTGGTACTTAAAGCGAGGTTGCCCTTTGTATATTCGGTTTATTGACATAGAATATACAAGGGCAAGCTCTCTGTGAGTATCAAACCTTGTCTGGGAGTCTTCTTGGACCCAGCCGCACTCAGCGAGCAAGGCGGTATGTGTGTGCATGACTGCGTGTCATTTGCTGTGTGACAAATTGCTCACGGGTCACCACTCTTCGGAGGGGACTTCACGGGTGCGTGGCCCAGGCAATGTCACCTGTCCCTGTGACGTGTGGGTGGGTCAGGACGCATGCGCTGTGTGTGTGGTTGGGTCCTGAGAGGGCCAGGTCAGCGTTGGTGCGGGGCGGTGTTTGTCGTCTCTGCTGTGATTCGGTCCGCGAGCCTGCACGCTTCTGCTTGGTGCGTGTGCCCTGGTCCACTAACCCACAGCGTCTAATTCATCCCCAGGACTGCGCCTTGAAGACGGACCAAGTCCTCCCAAGGCAGTGGCTTTCTTTTCCGTGCTAACCTTTGGTACTTGGAGAGTGGTTATCCCTGTCCTGTTCGTTTTACTCATGTCGAATCGTACAGGGTCATCCACTTTTTCAGTATCAAGAGCGCAGACCGTAGAGTTCGATTTCCTGTGTTTGGATCCCGCCTCTGACACTTACTAACCATGCAACATTGGGCAAGATCTCATCGCGCTGTGCCTGCTGCCTCGCCTGTCCAAGGGGGGTCGCGGGGGCTGCTGGGGGCTGACGGAGTGAAGGCTTGTACGTGGCTTAGAGTAGAGCCTGGCGCTTGGCGCTTCATGAGTTGTAGCTGTGATGCTTACGTGCCGTGACCTCGGTGGTGGTGGTGGTGGTGGTACGTTCCCTCCTTGGAGTTGTGGAGCAAGGTCGAGATGTGGACATCAAGCCCTCCCTCAGGTATGTGACTGGATTGTCGAGACCAGAGTGGGTGCCGTATTCGTGCTGGGGGCCCCTGAGGCCCTTCTCGTGGTGGCGCTCGGAAACATGGCCGGATACGGTGGGGCCGGCAGGGCAAGCGAGAATGTTCTCCGTGTCAGGGGGACAGCCCTTGGGTTCTTGACCGCCGCTGTCCTCCTCTGAAGGCCTCTTGGGTGTGGACGCCAAGTGGTGCGAGGCGCGGGTTCAGGGAGCTCGTCTCCCCAGTGCTGAATGAGAGGCTGTCCGAGGTGCACGCGGCATGCGTGCGTGCGCGCGTGGTGTGTTCCTGCGTGTGAGCGCGTGGGCGTGTGTGCGCGTGCCTGGGTCTGCTGAGTCAGTCCCTGTCCAGCCCTGAGCCAGAGACCTGGAGGTGCCGGTGTCCTGTCTGCGCTGTTTCATACTTGAGGAGAAACGATCCTTGGTGTGTTCGCTCTGTTCGTGACACATCATACGAGGACAGTTTCTTTTTGAGTATCAATTCCTGCCTCCCAGACTCCCTGGACTCCACGGCCGGTCCCATACAGGGCCGCGGGCGGCACCCCTCCCCAGGGCTCGTGCCGGAAGAGCGGCTCGTGGTGAGGGCCCTGGAGGCAGGGTCGCGCTCAGCCAGGGCCCGGCGGGCTCCTCGGTGCTGCTGCCGACTTGCGTTGGTCATGTCCGGTGTTAGGCAGGCACGGCATTTAAGGCTCGTCAGTCCTGCTTCTGGGACCTGAAGCCAACCTCAGGGACAGGTCGTCATGTCGGTCCCCTTCCCCTGCCTGAGGATGTGACTGGTCCCCAAGCGTGTGCCTGACTCTCGGTGTGTGAAGCTGACCTGCTAACCCTTATTGTCTGGACCGCCCGGGAAGAATTTTCTGGAAGGGACGCCGACTTTGGAGAAGATGCCAAGCTCTTCTGGATGGTGCAGTTCTTTGGTGCTTAAAGAATGGTTGTCCGTAGTATGGTCTCTATATTCATGGTGATTAATATCGGACAACCATTGTTTTAGTATCCAAATTTGCGTCAAAAGTTCTCTCAAGCACAGTGCTGACTTCAGCAGGAGGACGTCGACCCCTGCCCTACCGTGGAGCATGACTGTTCTGAAGATCTAGAATAACTAGTTCAGTGACCCCAGGATGCAAGCCGTCAGTGTGAACTCCTTGCACTAATACCAGCTTTGGGGTGGAGATACAGTGTGGGTGTTTGGGGCAACTTGGAAGACGTTCACCTAATTATTCAGCTGTCTTTATCTTCTTGTTCTTAAATACTAGCCGTGAGGAGTCCCTCGGAGAGATGCTGCTTCCAGGCATCTCTCTAGGTACGTAGGTGGTGGGCTGGGGCACCTGCGTCCCACGTCCCCAGGTCTTTGGCATATATCCTGAGCACGGAGGACCTCCTAGGGGAGGCGCAAACATTCAACACCGTGTGTTTCCTGCCACTCCTACCCCTTCGTGCTCCCGAGCGGCTGTGTAGTGAAAGTTCTGTGTGTTCTCGGCCACAGGCCTTCTTTTGCACCCACTTTATCTTAGAGTCTCAGATGCAACAGACTTTGAGAATAAGACACTGGGGTCAGCGGCCCCTCTGGGTGTGTGTGTGTGTGTGTGTGTGTGTGTGAGTGTGCGTGTTCGTGTATGTGTGAAGCATTAGCTGGAACAGTGTCCCTCACACTAGAAAATGCTTCTAAGATTTTCATCACCTAGGGATCTTGTTAAAAGGCAGATTCTGATTCAGGGACCAAGATTCTGCATTTTTAGCAAGTTCCCAAGTGATGCTAGCGCTGCTGGTCGGTGGACAACACTTGGAACCATTCGGGGCTGGACGTGACGTGCCTTATCTGTGATGTGTGGCCCCCGGACCCCCGCCTTCCTTACGCCATCCATCCCGAGAGAGCTTCCCAGAATCCACACGCCGCTCTTGGGTTTGTGAACAACGGTTATCTGTGACGGGCTCCCTGGACGCGTCAATGTCATGAGATTACTTGTCTTTAGAATCAAATCAGGCCTCAGAGGCTCCTCAGAGACAAGGCTGCGTCAGGGAGAGGCCACGAGTGTCAGCCCAGAGCAGAACCTGTCAGGTCCTGGGTCAGCAGCGTTATTCATGGCTTGGACCCTCTAATTCTGTAATCCTTCCCTTGCAGTCAGTCCGGAGGAGGTGTTCCTGGCACCAAGCCCATCTTGTGGTAGAGACCTTGTCTCGGGATCGGTGACACTCCATTTTATCAGAAGAGGTATGTCTATGACATACGTTCATCTGCTGACCACTCCTTGTCATCCAATCCCATCTGCCCGGAATCCCTGGAGGAAGGCCTCTTGTTGCTTTGTTTCGCGTAGAATCTGCTTCGGAAGTCTTTGGGAGGATGGCTTGGACTTTGGGGTTTGGATGGTGGTGTCAGGGCCAAGCGTAGGTCCTGGGACCCAGGCGTGGGAGCGGACGGCTGAGGCTGGTCCTTGTGCTTTCTTCACAGGCTGTGAACGCCTTGCTCCCTGACTTTCGGGATTCAGCTCGTCCTGAGAATTTTCCAGAGACAAAGGCACCGGTGGGGAAGAGGCCATGGTTTTCGTGTCAGAGCTATTCAGGGATATTTGAGGAGAGGTTATCCGTGTTCTGTTCGCTTCTTTCATCATGAATAATACATGGTTAACCTCTTTTTGAATATCAAACTGTGCCTCGGAGGGCCGCCCGCACAGGAGACGTGAGCGTGTGTGCTTCTGGTGTGTGATGGGTGCCGGGGCCCAGCCTGAGCTCCGTGAGGCATGCTTCCTGGAAGGGAGGCCGGCGGGGGGACGAGCCCGGGTGGCTTTGCCGTGTTTTTGCAGTGAACTTGCTGTGTTTTTTGATTTGTACAAAGTCGGCCCCATTTCGATGCCGACCTGCCTTGGAGTGAGGGTGTGATGCAAGGTCCGCTCCAGAGACGGGACCTCCGTGTCCACATGACCGCAGGGCGGCTCGGGGTGCCTGGCCAGTGAGCCTGCTCCTGGGGGTGGAGCTCTGCCTGGCCCCCAGCCTCCCGACCCAGCCCTTTGTAGGCTGGCTTCCCGGAGGCCGTGCTGGCCCCCGGATACACTGTGGTGTCCACCCCACTGGGATCTTCAAGGAGAAGTCACTTCTTTCGAGACTTCTCTGAGGGCAATCTGTTTCAAGGGTCAGATCCCACCCCGGCTGGCTCCCTGAACTCAGGGCCCCCGTTTCTCCAGGTATGTGAAAGGGAGGCTGACTTCCGCTGTCCGCTTGCGGGTCTCTGTGAAGTCACGGACCCTACTGTCTGCTTCCTTTTCAGGTGACTCCCACGAGGCAGCGCCCACAGGCGGGTCTCGAAGAGACCGGCTCTGGGCCGTGTTCCTGTCCCGCGCTCCTGTCCCGCGCTCACGTGAAGGTGCGCGCAGCCGACGGCGCGGCCTCCACAGCTCGGCCCCGGGCCAGCGCCTGCACGCGACCTCCAGCTGGGGAGAACAGCAGTCTCAGCACCCCCCTGGTTGTAGGGGTGGGGGGCTGACCCAGACCCCAACTTTGGTGGAGGGTCACCTGCGCCCCAGGATCTCACCGATACTGAGGGTGACATCTGGAGCTGCTGCAAAGGCTGCCCCCCCACCCCCCCATCCTGATGCCTCTGTTCCGTCTGTGGTGACCAGCGTGGTCGGGTCTGTGGGTGGCGTGCGTTTAGGATGGAGGCGTGTTAGGATGGCGGCCACACAGTAAGAGGACTGTCAGCCCCTGCCTCAGGTACGTGAATACAGAGTCGACCCTGCCGTGTGTGTTTTTTGGTGAACTTGTTCCTCGTCCACTGACCTAGAGAATTCATTCCACCCTCAGAAGGAGGAGAAGCCCCCGCCCGCAGTGAAGCAGGCTTTGGCGCTGGGACACCCACGTGGTTGTCAGCATTCGGTGCTCGAGGCGCGGCCACGAGGGCGTGGCAGGTGTCGCACCGTGGACCTCATGCTGGTATCGTGGAAGGATGCGTGGAGGTGTCCCACCTGCAGGGAGGGGATCTCTGTCAGCCCCATCACACCGTCCGTGGGTGGAGAGTCAGCATGTGGGGGTCCACGGGCCCCCAGGCCACAGCCTGTCCTTATGGAACTTCGGGGGCCAGGCCGTTTGAGTGCCCAGCTCCCCCCCCACTTGTCACGAAGACAGAGTTTTGGTCTGGGGAGTACTGTATTCATGGTATAGATTACGTGGTCCTTCAGCTCTCAGTATCCATCCTGCCCACGAGGCTGTTCTGGGAAAGTTGCTTGTTGGCAGTGCCAGCCCAGGGTCTAGGCAGAGCTGATCTGGCCTTAGCATTCAGCCCACCTACAGGAGGAGGTGGGGGGTGGGGGGTGCGCGGGGGGCAGACATGGCAGGTCACCCTGCAGTGCTTTCTGTACCATAAACACAGTACACTCTTTCATCCTTCCTGGATAAAATTGCAACTTCACAGAGGAATGATGTCCCCAGGACTTATCGTAGAGCCTGTGCCTTACTTAGGATTAAGCCACATAGCTCCCCTCCCCGTCTCCCGCGGAGACCTTGGACGCTCAGCCTCCGGGGCTGACTGCTGGGGCTTCACCGTGTTTGTGGCGAATCGCATCGGAGCCGCTGTTTTTCAGGACAAAGTGCCACCTGGACATGTGCCCCGACAGGACTGCCGCATGAGGGCAGGGCGTTGTCCATGATAGGGGAGTGGATGGTTGATCAGAGAACATACATTTTATCAGTGATGTATGTCAACTGATCCACAGTCCCTGCCTATCCAGCGACTTCTCGGGACAGACTCCGGGAGAAGAGGGGTGGCTTCCCTTGCCGTGCCAGGACCTGGCCCTTGAAAAGACCTTCTCTTTGCTGGGTTGTCTCTCTTTATGCTGAGTCATATGAGGGAAGGTTTGTGTTTTTAAGTATCGATCTTGCCTGGGAAGAGCTGTTGGTCCCAGCCCCTTCCTGGGGGACAGGAATGCATGGCTGGCCAGAGAGCATGGGCTTGATTCACAACACGTAGCACCCAATTCTCCTAACCCTCAGTCCCCAATTCGTCCTTAGGAGGACTAGCTGGAGGCCAGGCCGACTCTGGTGAAGACACAGTTCAGCCGCGTTAGCCTTCGGTACTTGAAGAGTGGTTATCCCTGCTGTGTTCGCTGTATTTATGACGAATCATACAGGGACATCCAGTTTTTCAGTATCAAATACTGCTTTGGAGGGCCTCCCGGACAGCATTCCGCCTGCGGGGAGGAGGTCTTGGCTTCCATACCCACCCAAGGTATGTACATGGACGGTGGAGCACGGCGCACATGCTTCTTTCATGATGCCCGTCACTCGTCGCACCCATGACCAGAAGCTACTCTGTGCAGACAGTGGCTGTCTGGGGGGGCTGGGCTGTGATCTTCTGGAAGGGGTGTTGGTTTCTGCACCACCCGTCATGAGAGGTTGACCAGTGAGAATCCCACTCACACCGAACACCTGCTGCCTGTTCCAGAAGAACCCAGGCCTCGCTATAAGATGAGTCCCTGGAGACCACGCCAGGGTGAGGATGTGGTAGTGATGCTGGCTGATACCTAATGGGTCATCTTTATTGCATTTGCTCCAAGGCAGACTCTTTCTGAGTGTCAAATCTTGCCCAGAAAGGCTTTCTGGAAGCACTGTCAACTTCGGGGGAGACATGTTGGCTTCATGTCTTTCTGGTGTATGTGGAGAGAGAGTTGAGCAGAGTCTGCTTAAGAGCAGACTCTTTCTGATGGTCTCACTTGCTTCCCTCTCCCGCAAGACCCAGCCCATTCTTACGATGGCCTTGGGGAGGGGTAATCTGCTTTGGCCATGATGCTTTCTCTGTAGGGCTTTCTCTTTTCATCATCAGATTCTCTTGCTACTGGCATAACCACATGGTCCGTGAATTGATCAACCAATGAGGAATGATTCAATCATTCCACAAAAGATTGTGTACATACTGTATTCTAGATGATTCTAGAACTTAGCTATTTCCTCTGAACTGTTGTGTAGAGCAGTGGACAATAGAAAGTCCTTGCTCATTATAGCCTGGTGGGAGAGATGGACAATTAGAAGCCAACTATGGGATATAATTTTGTCCACTGTTGAGTTATTTGGAGAGAAAGAAAGTAGAGTAAGCTCTCAGAGAGAAGCAGAAGTGGGATGGATGATTATGTTTACTACAGGGGTCTGGAAAGTTCTTTCTGGGGAGGGGGAACGAGAACTAAGTGAGAGGGTGGGTCAGATGGCAACCTGAGATCAGAGCGTTTCAGATGGAGGGCATGGTACATGGAAAGCCCTTTGGCATCTTTGAGAGGAAGGACGAAGGCCAGTGGGGCTGGGCTGAGCTATGGAGGAGTGGCCGGCTGAGGTGGGCAGGTTTGGATGTTACTCTGCGTGAGGTGGTGGCGGTGGGAGGGTTCCAGGCGGGGGGGACACAGGATCTGTGTTGAAGAGATTACTCTGACCATGAGAAGACGGAACCTGGTCCTGCTGGTCGAGGGTTGTTTGGGAGAAGGTGGGCGAGGGACTTTTGATAGCATCCTTCTTGGAATTGCTTTCTGGGGTGATGGGTAGTAGAGCCGGGTGGGAAGAGGGCAGGTGGGAATGGAGTAGGGGGTCTCCTGGGATGGTGAAGAGCTTGGTGAGCTCCCTCAGATCCTCCTGAGGGTGCCTCGGGTCCTCGGGCTGGCCAGACTCTCCAGGAGCACCCTGAAGTGGCCATGGGGATCTCTCTGGAACTCCCCCAGTTTGGTGGACCCCATGAGTCGTGAAGGAGCTTGGCTAGTGCCTCCATGTGCTTGATGGATAATCGAGTGTGCTCTGTTGAGAAGTCCAAGGACTCCGTTCAGAAACCCTTGGGTCCACACACGCGTGGAGCACCCTGACCTGTGGCGAGTTCACAATTCGAAGCACAAGCAGCTCCCTCTCCTCGTTTCTAAACCCTGCCCCTGAGGACTCAGGAACACAAATTCAACTCCAGGGAGGGGGGGCTGTGTCAGCACCCCTCCCGGGGAGGTGAGTGGATGGCCCCCCCAACCTCCAGCGTGTTCTGGCGACCCCTGTCAACAGTGTCACTAACACTGTGTCCAATCTGCCCGCAGGACGGCGGCTGGAGGCCACGCCCCCCAGAGAAGAGGAAGGGGACCTCTTGTCTGTCTTGTCTCTGCCTTTCTGTGGTACTTGAAGAGAAGTTGTTCGTGGTGGATTCGCTTTACTTATGACGAATCATTCACGGACAACACTTTTTTCAGTACCAAATGCTACCTCTAAGGACTTCCCGGACACGAGGGCAACCTCAGGGAAGATGTGTTCGTGTTGTCAGCCGTGTGGAGAAGACAAGGATGGAAGGTTGGCCAGGGACACCGAGCTTGACCTAGCTGTAAGTCGTCTGGCCCACTAACCTGAGCATCCGACCCACCCATAGGGGGCCTTCCCCCGGGCCGTGCTAACTCTGGGGACATGGCTGTGCTCTGTCGCCAGCGCCGCCTTACAAGACTCGGAAGAGAGGCTTCCTGGGCCTAAGGCCAATTTCCAGAAGAGATGCTGGTGTGAGCATTGTCCAGGGTGTGTGACTGGTTGACCAGAGGGGCAAGTACTCTGTTCACCCTGTGGGCCACCTAGTCACCAACCCTCAGCACCCACCCCGCCCACCCAGGAGGACGTCTTGGAGGTCCCGCCAACTTTGGGCACACAGCAGCGGACTTGTGGCGGCAGCTGCTCGGTGGACTTGGACAGCCGTGGTCGGGAAAGTGTGTTTGCTTCAAACGCGGTGCCTCGTCCTCGGTAGCCCCCTCATCACGGTCACCACCCAGCCTCCCTGAAGCGCCCCCGGGACGTGATGCTGCCTTCCGATGAGGGACCTGACGCGAGCCGGCCAGCTCCTCTCCAGGGTGCGTACCTGTTCGCCGAGCATGCGTTTCATCCGTGCGGTGAGGCGCCCGGTCCCCTAACCTGCAGCATCCTGTCTCCGCACAGGAGGATCCCGCGGAGGCGAGGCCCGCCCTGGGGAGCAGCCCTGGCACTCTGGGCAGTGCGGCCGCACTGTCAGAGCGGAGGGGCCACCACGATGCGCTGCTTCATGACGGCCATCGAATGGTGTCCCCTCTTGCAGGAAGATTCGCGGGGTCCACCCCGCCTTAGGGTAAGTGCGTCTCGGGTGAGCATGCAATTAAAGTGGTAGTATGTCACTCGGCCCACTACCCAATGTTGTCCCGCCCATCCCCTACAGGGCTCCGGAGAGGGCAGCTGCCCGCGCGGGAGAGGCGATGGATTCTCGCCAGCATTCACTTATGGTACTTGAAGAGAGGCTGGCCGTGATGAATTCGATTCATCAAAGCGAGTCATACACGGCTCTCCTCTCTTTTAGTGTCAGATTCTGCCTCGGAAGGCGTCCTGTGCCAGCGCCGTTTCCCAGGTAAGGTGCCTGGACGGCTGAGCCCACAGCAAGTGCTTTCCTGAGGACGCATGCTACTGACGCACTAACCCATGTCCCGGCCGACCCTAGGGCCACTTCTTGGGGCACCACCGCCTTCAGGATAAGCTAGGGGGGCTGTTGGGATGCCCTAACCTTTCAAAGAACTAACACTGAGATACGCGTGGCGAGCTCCTTTTACTAGCAGACCTGGTGTTGGAGGGGCATCAAGAGGCATCTTTTATGAGTCCGCTCTTGGGATGTAGGAGAAACCAGGAGACGGCCCCTGCAACCCCTGGTTTACTAACCTGCAGCAGCCTCACAGCCTCAGGGAACTGCCCTCGCTCGGGTGATTCCAGGTTTATCACGGAGGCGGTGGCTAATCTGTTTTTGCAAACGTGTGGTCTTTCCAGAGCTCTTGGCTTCGTTGACCATGACCCACACGTGGCTGGCTTCTGTGCACTGTTGAGTGTCGCCTGCATGGGCAGCCGAGCACAGGAAGTGGCATGTTCCTGTGCAACTCATCCCGGGTTAGTGAACCAGGAGTTGGCCGGAGCGCATGGGTTTGACTTGGGGATGGAGACGTTTGGTCCCCTCATCCTCAGTGTCCCGTCCACCCTCAGAGGCCACTCCCATCCAAGCTGCCCAGACCGCGCGGATGCAGGGACGCTGCGAGCAGCGCCGCCTCATGGTGCTCGGAGGGAGGTTGTCCGTGGTGAGTTCGCATTATTTAATGATGCCCAATACACGGTCGATCTCTTTTCGGTACCACATCTCGTCAGGCGTCTTCTTGGAGCTAATGCCAACCTCGGGGAAGCCACACTCCTGTGGGTCCCATGCCAATGTTCTGATCCTGCAGCGGGCCCCCGGGGAATTAGTGGCTAGGTGCCCCTAATGCTCCTTATCCTTGTTCAGTCTGTTCATGGAGGACCTTGCCAATTTGGGGTGAGAAGCATGTCATCTAGGACCCTAAGTGACTGAGGGGGTAGGGGTGTTCATGATGCTTCTGGATTGTTTTTTGTGTTTTAAAGGAAAGTAGACAGCTGCCTTCTCTTTTGGTGTTAAATCTTGTCTTGGAGGGAGGACTCCTTAGATATGCTGGCAAAGTTGGGGAAGGGCATTGGTCTCAGCAGTTTTTCTGGGCTAAGCGAATGGGTGATTCACTACATCTGTTGACCTGGAAACTGTACCAAATTTGAGGACAGAGGGCAGTTCTGCTTTCAATTCCTTGCTTTTTCTTTCCAAAAAGAATAATTATTTTACCATATTGCTGTATTTATGAAAATGACACACGCTTATAATAAAAATTCAAGCAATGTGGAAAAATGTAAATAAAAAGGGGAGAAAATTGCCCAATTCTCTGTGCACCCAGAAATAACCGTCTTCATTGCAGAAATTTCAAAGACCTGTCTGAGCAAATATGCAAATAGAAAAGTCTATTTAGACAAAGAGAAAAATATTTTATAAATATGAGATCACACAGTACCTGATCTTTTTATTAAAAAGGTTAACTCTAATTTTACTCGAATTTAATATAAAAAGTAAGCTGAAGAAAATTGGAAGAATCGATAAAGGTCTCTCACTCTCACAAGAAATATTCATTCCTAAAATATCCCTCTAAAATTAAGGGAAATTCTTGTGTAAAACGTTAACTGGTCGGGATCACTAGTTTTTAATTGTTTCAGTTTCACCCCTAGTTCTGAAATATAAGGAAACCAGCACCCTTACATTTTGACCCACGTCCTGCTTTTTACAATTTCATTTTCCCGTTGGAGGTATTTGCATTTTGTTCTGTAACCACAATTCTTACAGGCGTTTCGTCATAGTTTTATATTTAAATGGATTCTTTACTGACCACCAGTTCTGTTTTGTTTTGCCTTAAGCTGAGCCTCTCTTCCAGACTTTTTCATTTTAATTCATCTCCCAATGGAATGGATTTTATCAGTTCCTTCAGGAATGGCTCATAGACACCACTGCTTAGTACTCGCACGTTTGAGAATCTCTTTCTCTTGCTTTGACACACAAGGGACAGCTTAGCTAGGTATAAAATTCTCAGCCTACTTTTTTTTTTTTTTCTTAGAACTTCGTAGATACTGCTCCACTGTCTGCTACGTTTAGCATTTCACTGGCTCTTTTGACGTGGCTTCTCCACGTAACTCCCGCTTAGCTGGACTGTACAGTCTGGTGGATCTTCATAGACTTTGTTAGGAAGGCTTTGGTGGACTACGTTCTGTGAGGTCTTTCATGTCTGAGAATGTCTGACCGTTGCTTCTATTACCTTTACTTGCTCGTCTGTTTTTTCAGGTGCTCTGTGTGATCCTGTGATTTGTAACTCTTTTAATCAACTTAGTCACTTTAAAGATACTCACTGTTAATTTCTTTCAGCTGGAGGGGTACAGTCCTTCTCTTTGTTGAGTCTGTGGACTCCCGATGATGCTTTTCTTCATGGGTTTTTATAGCTTTTTGTAGTGATATTATCATCAGTGGGGATTACAGTGTTTCTGTTTTGTTCCCTTTGCAGAGGAGTTGTGACATTACAGTTCCGTGTTTGGTTCTGTCTGGCACCCCAAGGCTTTCACCAGGGGGGGACCAGTTTTCCTACTCAATTGTTGGCTTAAAGATTCCCACACCTGACAGCTGGTATAAATCCTCACCACATCTTTGTCCTGGAGCTTCGTTGCTCACAGAAGTCATTCCATCCACAGCCTAGACGGAAGCACACTCTCTTGTCATTTCTCTGGGCCCGTATAGTGTTCTAGTTCTCCTTTCTTGTCCGGATTTTGGCACTTCTTGGGCCCAAGGTCACATCCCCTGTTCTACTTGGACAGTGTGACCACAGACTCTTGGAGTCTCCAATGCAGTGTCCCATTGGTGGCAGGTTGCAAACTTGTCACTCTGAATTAAAGTCTCTCTTCATTGGCAGCACATCGTTTCCCTTCCTTTCACTCCTTTTAACTGTGCATTTATTTATCAGTTGATTTTGGCTGTGGCTGTGTTTTGGTCGTCGTTTCTCCGCCTTCGTGGGGGGGAGGGTTCTCTGTTAGCTCAGTACTAGGATCTAACTCGGTCGCTAGTTTTCTTTCTCAACTCTTCTGAATCATATTATGCCTTCTTGATTCAGAGCTAATTTTTCCTTTGCTTCAAAGATGTCTTCCTCTATTATTTCTATGAGTACTTTTCTATGTATTGGTCTTTTCTTGGGTTTCTTGGATCAGGCAAAAACGGTCTCTGATCTGGCCCCATGCTGCCATTTATCTGGCTGTCTCTTTGTTGTCATTTGCTCTTGTACTTGCCTGTTTAAAATGAATCCTACCTGGATGCCCCCTTCACAGTATCATCTTCCACCTTGGCAGGATGCCTCATTGCAGTGCCAGCTTCTGAGATGGGCGCGGAGTCAGTACCATCTGCTAGGTATGTGAATTTACTTTTAACAATGGAAGATTTATTTTTTGATCAGACGTCTACTGGACTATTAACCCTAAATGTGCAATTTATCCTCAGGGAGACTTCCTGGAAGTTAAGACCACCTTTGGAGATGAGGCCATCATTCTGAGGTCAGTGTCACACCGTGCATGCTATAATAACGTTTGTATCCCATGCTATCATTTTTTTTTTTTAACAATCAGTATTGCCAAGTCAGCTTCCTTGGGGAGAACTCCAGCTTTGGAGGGCTTCCTGGACACAAGGCTATGTGAAGAAAGGATCCGTGCTGTCGGTTGTGATGCTGATGTGAGACGGGGAAGTGTTCCTTGCTGTGATCAGCACAGTGACTTCTCATGCACTTGACCTTTCACATTCAAATCCCCCGGAAGTGCTTCTGAGCTACCGCGCCAAGCACAGTGGTGTTGACATCTGGGCTACTTCAGGGTCTAGGATGGGACGACTGAACATGGCGGGTCTACTTCCCTGCATGGCTCTCCGTCTGCTAACTTTCAGTGTTCGCTCTGACCTTACGGGAACTTCCTGGAGAAGAGGAATTGGCAACTGGTTGGCACTCATATGCGGTACTCGAAGTTAGGTTATCCATGTTGCCTTCGCTTTATTTATGCGAATCATACATGGTTCACCTATTTTTCAGTACCAAAGCCTGCTGTGGAGGGGGCTGTTTGGGGCAGGGTCCCACTTTAAGGGGAGACCTCGGTGTCCATTCCTCTCCGGGGTCAGTGGAGGTGGGGGGAAGAGGGGACCATGGGCCAGAGCTGACTACAGGGTGTGTACCGTCCTGACGCAGTGTGCCCTGCTCCTAACCGCCTGTGTGTTCCATCCGTGGCAAGATTCGTGGAGGCGGTGCCAACAGGTCTTCCGTGATGCACTCGCTTTATTTTTTGACAGATCGTGCATGGCTGATGCTTTTTTAAGTATCAAAGTTAGGCTTCAGGCACCCTGGGGGGATGCCAGCTTCAGGAACTGGAGTCGTGTGCACACACTTGACTGGATGGTCTGGAGCACGTGTGTGTCTCCCCGTGTGTGTGTGTGCCCCCGTGTCCACACCCCTCTGGGGTTACCACGTACGCACGATGCCAGTTCCCGAAAAGGTGGTAGTCTTGTCGTAGAGTCTCTCTGTGTTTGACAGGAAGTCATCCCTTCACGTGTAACAGGTGATGCCCCGCAGCCCGTCCCTCCCCGCATGGCTTCCTGGAGGGGGCGCTCATTTCAAGTAAGGTTTAGTGGGTCTGCACACTGTGGCGGGGCCGGCTGAGCGGGGCTAGCCGCAGAGCGTGCATCCTCCTCACATCGGTGTCACCGGCGTCCTCACTCCATACCCCTTGCGTCCTCAGGCCTGCTGTCTGGGACATGCCGGAAGCCAGCGCCCTAGTCAGGTACTCGAATGGAGGTTGTCCATGGTGTGTTCATTTTATTTATGATGAGTATTACATGGCCAATCTCCTTTCAGTACTAAATTCTTCTTGGGAAAACTCCACAAAGGCGCGTTGCACCCGGTGCCCGTCCACGGTAAGGAGACGGAGCGTGTACCCGCGACGAGTGCTTTATGTGTGACTTGTCACCCGGCCCAGAATTCCCAGGAGTGACGCTGACCTTGTAGGGGCGACCGTGGTTTTCTGGTCCCTGTTACTCCCCCTTCCTTGGAGACTCACTAGTGAAGAAAGCTTGTTTGGTAAGCCTCTGTCCTGTATGAAATCATCTTGAACATGGGACACATTCTAGCGGAGGGGACCGTTGGGCCATTCCAACAGCCTGGCTGTGTGGAAGGCACACGCTTTACGTGCGCATTGTGTTACGACCCCTTCGAGTGTCCTAGTCCTCAGGGTGACCTCTGGGAAGCAAAGCCGGCCCTGGGGAGGTGGGGCTGGGGGTGGGGATTTCTTGGGTCATGAGAATCGAGGTATTTGAAGACAGGTTTCCACGGCATGATTTGTTTATTTCTGGTGCAAGATAAGAATCATTCGTAGCATGTATGATTTGCCTTGTGTTTACTGGCTTTGGGATCTTGGGCAAGTTACTTAGGCCATCATCTATGTGCCTCAGTTTACCTATCTGTAAAATGGAGACAATGCGTACTCCTAGAGTAGGTGTAAAAACTCGATATAGATGCAGCATGTTCGGACAGCACTTGACGTGTACTGAAGTTGAAAGAGAATTGGCTCTTGGGATGACTGTTACCATCACGTTGCTGTTCTGTCATAGATCTTCCTTAGTGTTCTCTTGCCCCCCAGAATGCCAGCTCTCCGGGGGCAGAAGTTTTGTCTGTTTTGCTTACTGCTGTGTTCTCATTGCATGTGGTAAATGTGATGTTGAATGAATGGGTAGCGGCCGGTTAACACATTTTCTTTATTAAGTGCCTCTCTGAGGCCCTCCTGGAAGGAAGAGGGCGTGAAGGACAGCAGCAAGCCTCTGCTTTCCCGATGGTGCAGCTGGTTCGCCCTCGCCATGCCCCCCCCGCCCCCCCAGGAGGAGTCACCGGTCTTCAGGTCAGTGACCCCGCAGGTTTGGAGGCTGGAGGACTTCGCCATGGCCACAGCACTCCTAGACTATGTTAAATGACTGCCCCTTTCTCTGTTCAATCCCCATGCAGGGACTTCCCAGAGGAGATGGCAGCTTTGAGATGGGACCTTGGTGTCTGCGCCTCTCGGCGGTGAGTGACCAGAGCTGCCTAGACATGGGTCTGACTTGGGATGCGTTGCTCAGAGCCTCCCCCACCCGCTGCTCCCAGCTGAAGCCAGGTCAGGGGGTCACCCAGTGCCATTTGAGCTGGTGCTTGATACCCTCCCGTCCAACAAGACATGTTCTGATTGGGCACGGGAGGCTCCCCGGTGTAGTGCCAGCTCTCCAGACAGTTGGGGCGGGGGGTGGACATGAGCAGCTAGACCCTGAAGGCAGCGCTGCCCTTGGTGAAGAGGCGTCTTGCTGGTGCTCTTGCCCCTGCTGACCTTTGACCCTTGAGCAGAGGTTGCCCTTGGTGAATTCGCTTTATTTATGTTGAATCACACAAAGGCAACTTTTGTTTGAGTATCAAATCCTGCCTGTGATGGCTTCCAGGACCCAGTGGCAAGCTCAGGGTCTACACCTCTCCCCTGAACGAGGGCGGATGGTGTGGGTGTGGACGTCCGCACCTCGCCAGTGGACGAGGCTGGTGTGGATCAGAGAGCACAGGCTCGATTCATAGCGTGGGTCCCCTGGGGCATCGAGGGCTGGTGTCCGGGCTGAATCCGCTCCAGAGCTTACCTGGGACCCTCTTCACGTCACCATTGTGACCACTGACCTCAAAGACATTAGGCCTGCCCGCTTCTCCTCAGGAGGAGTTTTGAGCTTGTGGGTTAGTGAAGAGTTCGCTCTCAGCAGCTGGAGAGGCCGCAGCTTCTCCCTCCCTCCATCTGGCACAAAACCCCTTCTGCCTTCCGTCTGTCTGTCTGTCTGTCTGTCCCTCTGGTTCCTCTCCCTGCGCCACTCCTCACCTCCCTCTCTCTCTCTGTCTCGCCATCCCCCTGCCGACCGGCAGTCTCCGTTTCCTCGTGGGCTAGCGGATGAGCAGAAGCCGTCAGTACTGCCTCCCGTTTGTATTAAATAATAGCGAGGAAAGTAATCAACACAAAATTACACTAAACACAACGGAAAAGGCACAGCGTAAGACATGCTCACTTGTGTACTAATTGGCAGAAGAATCCAATTTTCTCGACAACGTTTCGGCTGCCACATCCGACTTGGGGCCACAGAACGTGGCAGGCGTGGCGGCCCCGAGAGGAAGCGGACGGTGGCGCGCCCAGGCGCAGCCCTGGCGTTCGCAGACAAAGGCACACTGAGGAATCCAATCCCCGTTCACATTTGTAAATGGAAAAGAATTGATCCTAATGGAAATGATTTGGGGGAAAATAGCAAAGGGAAATAAAAGAAATGAAAACAACTCAACAGCATAGCCAGGGAGGCTAAACAGGGAATTTGATTAGTTTAATGAAATTCACTGTGAAAAACATGATTTGTATGAAAATCAATGTTGGCACAATTCTCATTAAGGTGGTTAAATTTGCACATGTGGCGTGCAGTCCATGGGATCAGCAGGAACACGGGGCCCAGGCACAGTGTCCTTTATGCATCTGACCTTTTCTTTCTGTCCCAAGTCTTCCCAGAGAGCTTCCTGAGCAGGCTTGCCGACGCCAGGGGTGACACGCTGGTAACGGGGTGCATGTTGTCACCAGCGTGTGTGCCTTCCCGGTGCTGTGCCTGTCCTGATCTGCTTCCTCTTGGCATCCCTCCATCCCCTTGCGGAGCTCTGGGCGACACGCTGACTCCACAAGTGAGGCAGGAGATCCTTGGTCAGTGGTGACAGTTGTCATCAGTACTCCTGTGGCACACACAGGAAGGCTGGGACCGCCTCAGATAGACTCCTTCCTGAGATCCCAGGGTTGGCACGTCCCACGGCCCCAGGCTGGCTCCACAGACCAGCTGACTGTCACTTGGTCACGGGGGCTGGCCTTGCTCGGGAGGTGGCCCGGGACCTGGTGTTTCTCGGATCCACACCGTTGCCGGGGTTGTCCTTTCCTGGCATGATGCGTTGATAACTGACGCTGTCTGGTGGATCTCTTTCCAGGTCAAGCCCTGCCTTGGAGGGGTCCCGGGAGCCACAGCGCCCGCAGGAGGCGGCCAGCAGCTGGAGCCCTCCGCAGGGTAGGTGCGTGGGTGCAGCCCCAGGACGTGCCCCGAGGGTGTTGATGGTGTGTGTCACCCAGTCCAGCAGCCGCTGCCGCCCAGCCCGTTCTCACGAGCACGTCCGGAGGTGACACCGGCTCTGGGAAAGCACCTCTGAGCCGCAGGTCAGTACCCATGGACAGGGACGCCTCCATGTTATGTCCTCTTTCTTCCGGACAGACCTTGGGTGGCCAGTTCCTTGCTGCAATGGTAGCAAGACCCAAGGGCTTTCTTAACCTGTGCCAACATCAGGGAAAGGATTCTGCTGTCGGTCCCACTCCAAAGTTCACAAAATGGGTGGTGGGCACAGAATCCAGACTCTGCCTGTGGCGTACGTCGTCGGCACCCTGTCCCTCCCTGGCCAGTCCCTCATTTGGGGACGTATCCTGGATCTGATGTCAACTCTGGGAAAAACCAGCGTTCTGATGTCAGAGCTGCTTTGCCTTCTTTTGAAGAGAGATAATGTTTGGCCCATTTGCTTTTTGCTCCCCCCCACCCCTCCCAGCCTTTATTCTTGGTGTTTTGCTTGCTTTGTTTGTGAGGCTAGTCAAATGGTCAGCCAGTTGTTGTTTTTTTTGTATTAAATCGCCCTTTGGAGGACCCTGGGTGGCGACACCTACACGGGGCTAGCGGTGGTGCTGGGGGCACCTTGGGGAGCACAGTGCCAGGCGTTAGCGCCGTGCACACACGCAGTTCCCCATGGAGGGAGGATTTGTGCTGGCGTGGGGCCTGGGGTCACCCTCTCCGGGGTCTGTGAAAGACCTGAGGGCAGGCAGGGTGGTCTCTTCGTCAGCTGTGCGTCAGACCCATCAGCAGATAGCCCTCGCGTAGGACAGTCGGGCAGAAGGGCGCCTGCGATGCCCGTCAGCTCCCCTGGGGAGCCCTCTGGGGTGGCACGCCCATGCAAGGGCACCCTCTTGCCAGCCTGAGATCATCTCCCAGCCCTCGCACTTCGCTTCAGGGAGCAATCTCCGGGTCTGGTTCATGCTGGGGAGGGGATGGAGTGATTGGCCTTGACGGCTGGGGCGGGGGGTCCTGGTAGAGGGCGAGGTTACGGTCCCTGAATGCCCAGCGTTCAGACTGCCCTTGGGGAGGGTCTTCTGGAAGCACAGCCACCTTGAAGCGTCTGCCTTAGTCCAAGCGTCCGAGCCTCTCCATGGTACTCGGGGAGAGGTTACCCGAGCAACTTTGCATCTGGACGACGAATGTTGCTCGGTGAACCCCTTTTCGGTATCAAATTCCACCAGAGAGGCCGACTCGGAGGCCGGGGCACCTCGGGGAAGAACGTCGGTAGCAGCACCGCTCTGGGGTACGGGACGGATGGTCGACCAGTTGGAAAGTAATTGTTTCGAATGTACTTCACCTGGTCCACTAGCCGTCCGTATCCACCGCAGCCTGCGGGGCCCGCGGCCCGGGCACAGTCGCTCCTCCGCTCAGCACCTCTCCTGGTACTTGAAGGGAGATCGACCGTGTTATATTCGCTTTATTGACTTCGAATAATACATGGTTGATCTTTTCTCAGTATCAAATCTCACCTTGGAGGATCTCTTGGACATGAAGCCCTGCGGGGGCGGGCGCGGGGGTGGGGGGGTGGTCGGTGTCACCGCCCCAAGGGGGCGCCCGGGATGGAGGCCTGGCCGCTGTGGCCGGAGGGGCGGGGCGGGGCGGGCGTGCTCCGCTGGTCGGCGCCTCATCTTTCCTGTCTGATCCACCCTCAGGACGGCTCCGAGGCGGTCAGCGCGGCGCGGCGGCGGCCCTCGACGGCGTCTCTATGGGTACTTGAGGAGAGGTTGTCTGTGATGAGTTCGCTTTATTAATGCCGAATATAACACAGATGGCCTGTTTTCAGTACCACCTGCGACTCTGAGGCCGGCCCCCTCCAGGGTACGTGAGTGCATGGGCTCTGCCAATGACCTGTGTCGCCCTCTCCGCCGACCCCACGACCCCACGTCGAGTCCGTCCTGGGAGAGCTTCCCGGAGGGCCCGCGGGCACTGGGGGTTTGCACCGGGAGGCTGGGCATGAAGCCCCGCTTGCTGCAAGACGAATGGCTCTGTCTGTCCCCGCACCCCAGGCGGCAGAGGGCCCCCACTGCGGAGGGCGGCTGCCCCTGCCCCGGGGGCCCCTCCCCACCCCGTCTCCCCGGGGGCTGAGCCCCTGCATGGCCTGCACCTGGGAGGGTGTCCCAGCCGCTTTGCCGCTCACCCCCTGCTTCGGGGACCCCGCCGGCCGCCGCCCTTGGGGGAGAGCCCGAGGGCCCGCCTGCAGGGCCGCTGCTCCGTGTGGTGCTTGAGGAGAGGTCGCCCGTGGCGCGTTCGCAGCCATCATGACGCACAATACACGGTCGACCTCTCTTCAGCACCAGATCCCGCCTTGCATGCCTCCTGCTCGCGCTGCCGTCGGGGGAGGGGTCCAGGGAGGGCCGGCGGGTGCATGGCCGGGGTGCATGGCCCGCGAGCACGTGCTGCCTCCCAGCCCCTGGCCCCGGGGACGTGGCGGGCCGTCTGTGAGGAAGAAGCCTCCCGTCTGGAGTCAGCCCCGCTCAGTGGTACCTGAAATAGGTTGCCTGTGAGGTGTTCACTTTCTATACGATGAATATTATACAGTCAACCTCTTTCCGGTATCGAATCCCGCCTCGGACGACGTCCCGTTCGGGTGCCGGCTCCGGGCGGCAGAAGCTCGGCGCTGGTCGGCCCGCGGACTTGGTGTAGGGCCCGTGCCACGCGGCCTCTTCGTTTTCCAGCTCCACCCGTTCTAGAGAGCGGCCTTGTGGCTCCCGAGGCCCCCAGGTTGGCAGTTCCCGTCGTCCTGCGCAGGGCAGTTACCATGGGGCTGGGCTAGGCCTCCCCCTGCTGAGTTTCCTTTCCCAAGGGCGCCCAGCCCTGCCCCAGACCAGGCAGGGTCACAGGGGTGGGGAGTGCGGGTTCGGGGAAGGGTGCGGGCTACTGCAAAGGGGAGCTCCTAGAGCGCCTCCCAGGGGGGACAGGAGGATGTCTGATGTTTGTGCATTGTCTTCTGGGCCCCAGGAGCTCTTCTGTGCCGCTCCCATCACCCGGCGGCGGTGGGGGGGGCGCTAGACAACAGCCTCTCTGTGCACACCTTTCCCTTGGTGACCTCCTCCTCAGGCCTGCGGGCTCTCTGTCCCCAGTGCCAGGCTTCCAGCAGTGACCGTGCCAGTGGAGGGCCACAGCTCCAGATCACCACCCCTTCCCTGTCCGCCAGGCCCCAGGTGTGGCCGCTGTCTGCTCCTGGCCCTCCTCTCCTGCCCTCCACAGCCGTGCCCAAGGGGCCGCCCCACTAGGGTCTCCCCCTCCTGCTTTTGCCAGGAAAACCTTCCAGCAAGCAATCTGGCACTCTCTGCGCTGCCCAAAGCCCCTCCGAGGCAGCTCCTTCCTCACACCCCAGGGCAGGACCCCTGGCAGGCGGCTGGCCAACCACATTTCCTGCCACACCCTTCTGTTGTGTTTCCTCTGTACCTTCCCCCACTCTAGGTCCACCCACCCAGCTGTTGGGGGCTGGCTCCTCTGTGGCCGCCCCACCCCTGCAGCCTGCCTCAGCCGCCCCCTGTCCAGGGGCCAGGTGGGGATGTCCCCATCGCGGGCACCAGCACAGTTTCTTGCTCCAAAGGGGCTGCCCCTTTCTAGAGCAGGGGTTCAGGTTCTGGAGGGGATGGAATGTCCCTTGTTCGGCGAGGCTGTCCCTGACCCCCCCAATCTCGCCGCCCCTCATCCTAGTCGCCCTCTGTCGGTACCCTGTTCTGGCTTCCCTTCTTGTCCACTGCTGTCTGAAATTATCTGCTGTTAATGTCTGCTTTCTCCCCCCCCCCCCCCCCGACTAAGATTTCTCAGGGCAGGGATTTTTTTTCTGTCCTGTTACCTGCTCGGTCGCCAGCCCTGGGACCCAGGCCAGGTCCCTAATAGAGGAATGATGAGTGTTTGTTGATTGACTAACAGATTCCCTCAGGGCAGGGACCTTTCTCAAGTTAATCCCCAGAAAAGTGTGGGGCACAAAAGAGGTACCGAGGAAGAGGAAGACGTGGTCACAGAGCACATGAATATGGTAAATTGGCTTTTAGAAATTCTTCACATTTGTTAAACACTATTTGGTTTTCTGGCTTTTTCTGCCCCTTCCAGATGTCATTTGGGAGAGTTGAGGTTTGCTGCCACAGGGTCAGGTCAGCTGGGTCTGGGCTCTCCTCTCCGCTTTCCAAGGGGCTCCCCAGACCCCCAAAAGGAATGATGAGCCCCAAGATAATCCTGCAACCACCAGCTGAGCGCCCCCTCCCCCCGTAGCACACTGCAGTGCTCAGAGCCAGGTGCTCTGGGGAGCTCCGGCGGCAACAGGCTGGCGTGTGGTGTCGGGGCTAATATTTTATGCATGGAACTGACTAAATGGGGACATTTGGAGATGAAAATTGCTGTTAATGCATCCACACATCTTTGGAATATATTAAATGTTTGTAGGGGGCGGGAAGCGACATTAGCCTTATTTAATAGCTCCAATGTAACCATCCCCACACCCCAGCTTGAAGAGCCCAGGTGCCCCCCAGGCCGCCGCTTGGGGGACGCATTGGGTAGATCAGCCACTGCCTGAGAATTATGCATGAGACAAAATGTGAGCCCGGCGTACCAGGCGTTCAGCGGCATATGTTCCAAACTCATTTTAGACCCAAAGACGGTGACCCCATGCTGCTCGGTGCAGAATTTCATTAAAAGCCAAATTACTGGTTTATCTATTGTTTGAGCAGAAGAGAGAATAAACAAAGGGCCAAATGAAAATGTCTGTCCCCGCAGAGGCTGGGATGACAGTCGCTGTGGACCCTCCGGCCAAAGGGTCAGTGACTTGGGCTCGTCTCCAAGGTGCTGTGTTAACCCAGTCGTGGGTCTGAGCCCACGGGGCACCTGCCGTCTCCTGGGGCCCATGGGGGCAAGGACCCCGACTCCCCCCATTGTGTCTCCTGGATGCAATTCCACGAGAGCCACTTTGAAAACTGAGGTGCTTTATAGCGTCTGGACCTAGTCTCCTTGCCTTACCACTTTCGGGGGGGGCTAAGCAGGGAAATACTAGCCATCCTGAATAAGCTTGAGCCCCTGCCTGTCCCTCCGGCTCTAGAATGTTTTTGCTCATTGCACCCCCCAGCCTGGGGGGGGGCAGACTCTGTTTTACGGTGAGGGTGTGGGGCACAGAGGTGGAGAGACTCCTCCGAGACCACACAGCGGGCACTCCGCTTGCTGCAAGTCACAGGCCTGTGGAATAGTCCCCGACCCAAATTCTCTCTGCATGACGAGGTGGGCCTCCTCTCCGAACACTCAACTGGCCATACTTCCAGCGGGATGTTCCCTGCGCCCACCTGGCATCTCTCCAGTGTGGTGCCAACCCCACGAAATGGGATGCCTGCAGCTGGGTGCGGGTCCCGTGGCCCCCAGCTCCTGTCTGGCCCGCAGAGAGGGCTGCCTGCTCTGTCAGAAGACCCAGGGCCCGGGGGAGAGCTAAGTACCAGAGACCCCCTTTGACTCGTGTCTCTCGCTGCCACCCTGGAGCGCATTTGCGGGTTGTGTGTGGGTCTAGTCAGGACAGCTGGTGAGCAAGGTGGGGAGCTCAGGCAAGCCGGCTGGTCTCGACGGGCAGGGCCAGGCACCAGCCCCGCTCCCCCAGGCTCCCCCTTGTCCCGCTCGGGCGCTGCCCTTGTTTGTGTCCCACCCCGCACAAGGCGGGCTGGTGCGGTCCTGGAAGCACCGTCGCCTGTCCGTGCACGCCCTCTTGTCCCCACCCCAGCCCGCTGCGCTCTTCCTCAGACAGGTAAGGACCTGGGGTCCAAGACGGTGGAATGCTTTGCCACAGCGTTTTTCCTGAGCATCGTCTCAAAGTTCAGGGTCAGGACCCACCTCTGGCAAATAAGTAGTTTCCTTCTTTGCAAAACTGGGGTGACCCAGCACCCCAAGGCTACAGAAATACCAAGCGGGATTCAATACCTCCATACCCGGGGGATTGATGCTGCTACCCTGACATGGAGCTTCTAGAAGCCAGGACCTTGAGCCTGCAGTGTTGGCTCCCAGGAGGTGCTCCGCCAATGCCTGGGTCTAGGCTGGCCACAGACACCAGTGCAAGGAGGGTGTGCAACACGCGAGGGTGTACTGGAATCAGATCTCTTTGCTGCCGGGAGGAAGCACACAGGAGGGGCTGGGAGGACGTTTGTGGAATGAATAAATAAAAGCGTGCTCTTCGAGGGAATAAAGAAGCAGAGAGAAAAAGGAGAATCAGGGGAAGATGGACATAAACCTCCACCAAGCGCCGCCAAGATTTTGCAGCCAAGGCGGCAGAAAAGACCCCACGGAGGCAAAGGGGCCGTTTGTCATGGGCGGGGACCAGGAAGCAAGGGTGCGATGGAGGCTCGCTCGTCATTTTCCCATTAGCCCCACGACGTCGGAGGGGAGCCCGCGCCCGTGTAGCTGCGCTGCCTGCCTGGCAGAGTGAGTGAGGGGCTGGGCGTGTCCCAAAGGGACCCCAAAGGGCAAGTCCCAAAGCCCTGGCGTGGGCAGCAGAGAGGACAGGAGTCACTCAAGGCCACCTGGCCAGTCACGGGGCAGGACTTTGGGGCCATTATGGCTGCTGGGCACAAATGGGTACATGATTGGACATCTCAAAACCCCCCTTGTGTCCTGGGTGTGTGGTGGTTGCTTTCACACCTGCAAGTCCCGGTGCCGTTCCTGTGCTCACGCTGTACCCCTACCTGGAATGCCCGTCCTTCCTTATCGTTAAAGTAACGGCCCAGTTTCACTGGCACCTCCTACAGGAAGCCTTCCCTGATGTACCCCTGCCCCCAACACACATCCCCAGAGCCTCAGTCTGCCTCCAGATATCAGTCCCCTGATTCTTTGATCTACAGGTGGCAAGCTCTGCAGGGACAGGGGCTCTTGTGGTTTGGTCATGGTGGGGCCCCTGTGCCCCACAGGACCTAGCCCAGGGAACGCGTCGTGGATGCTTGTGGACCTTGTCTTCCCTTGGCAGGCACACAGCACGGGGCATTCGGCAGGTGCCTAGTACGTGGAGCCTTTGGTCGATTGCAGCCAGGAGCCAAGGGCTGGGCCGAAGGCAGCTCACCAGACCACTACCACCCGGGAGATGTGGGCCGTGAGCCAGGGAACCCAGGCTGACCCTAGGGGCATTCCTTGGGACAGGTGAGTGCACATTGGAAGGACCACAAGGTGCCTCCCATTCGGGCCCAGAGCAAAGGTGGGATTTGCCCAGGACATGCGGGGTCTCGGGGAGACCCAAGCTCATTAGCAGGGTGGATCTCAGGACAGAGATCATGCCCCCTAACTCAGTATAGCTCCCCCAGGCCCCAAACAGTGCTCATTGAGTGAATGAATGAAACAGGGCCCCCTGATTCCTGCCCAGAGCTCCCCGCTCACCCTAGACGGCCTTGCTCCAAAGTGAGGCTAGCCTAGCTCTGTCCAGCTGTGGAGAAGGGAGGGAGCGAAACCCCCATGGGCTGCCGTATGAGGGAGGCTTGACCAGGTGAGGCCCCGGACAGGGGAACAGTGGGGCCCTGCCTCCAGGGTCCCCTGGGAGTGAAGGCTCTGGTCTTCCTTGGGGCGAGCCTCTGTGCACAGAGCCTGGGTGCACAGAGCCTGGGGTGTGGGAAACCTTCCAGAATGCTGCTTCCCACCATCTGTGATATCTTCGTTTTCTCTAACACTCAAAAATAGATGTTTCTGTTATGCTTCTCGTTGGCAGGGGAGCTGCGGGGCCTGCCAAGGCCTGGGGGAGCCCGCCAGCCTGCTGAGTTTTACTGTACAAACAGTTGGGGAGGGGGGTGTCTCTGTTAACTTGAAATCCCCGATCAGTAAACATGCCAATTTAAAGTGTAATTAACTCAGGCCGGAAAAAAATCAGATCTGGACTGCTTTTCACAGTTGAGGCTGTTTTTCTTTTATTTATTTATCTCTTTCCGGGTGTGGTGGTGTCTGTGGCAGGTTTAAGCCAGGAAAAATAGAAGGGGGGCTTAAGTGGGGAGGGGCCTGGTTGGGAGAGGAAGCAATGGGAAGAAAAGCAGGAGCAGAGGAGAGGTGGGCCTGCCACCCCGACGGCCCGGAGGGTCTGCATCCCCTTTCTGTCCAGGATGCCGGGTGCCAGGTGAGGAAACAGAGGCGCAGGGAAGTAGGGGGCATCTGTGTCACTCAGATGCCCTTGCCAGCTGGGCCTGGAGATTCAGTCATGGGCGCTGTGTGGGGACCCCCGGAAGCGCTCAGCTTGTTTGTGGCCTGGGCTCTGGGTCCTGCTCCTGACTCTCTGTCTTGCCTCCCCTCTTAGGGGCCTCTGCTGTCGGTGAAGCCACCCCGGAACGTCAACATCTTCCTCCCCGGACTCGTCTGCCTCACAGGACTCCTAGAAGGTCCTGCTCTTGGAGAAGAACCATGGCACCCATGCTTCAGTGGACAGATGCACAGACACACAGCCTGCCCCACCAGCGCCCTCTCCTGCCCAGGAAGAAGGGGAGGTCGTGCACTCCCCACCCTTTAAAGGACCCCGAGTGGGAGGGCGCGGGTCTGCGGATCCATCGGGACAGGCCTGCACTGTGGACTGGGGAGGCCTGGGTGGGCCTGTAGAGAACTGGGAGTGACAATGAACTCAAACCAAAGAGCCAAAGACTCCAGCCCCCTCCCCCCCAGGGGCTCAGGAATTCCTGCTCTTCCTTTGCAAACACTTGGCATGTCGTTGGGCTATTTGAATAATAAATACACATTATAAAAATCTAAATATGTTTGTGTGTCTATATGTTCAGAGATGATGTTCATTAAACGGAAGGTTTAAAAACAAAGGCCATCTGCCCAGGGGGGCTTCTCCTATAGAGCCCCCGGCCTTTGCCCAGTGGGGCCCCTGCAGGGAGCATCTCGCGGAAGGGAAGCCTAGGGTTCTTCGCGAGTCCTTCGCGGCGGGGTCCACTCCCCCCGCTTGTGAGCCCGCGCTTCCAGGCGGGAACCAGGGCCCAGAAGGCACGCTTTCTCGCCCGAGGTCTGAGCCGGCTCCTCGCCCCCGCGGCGGCCCGCCCACCCCCCCAGGGGCAGAGGCCGAGCCCCCGCCTCCGCCGTGCAGCCTCCGCCGGTCACGACTCAGCCGGGCTGACTCACACGCGGCCCTAGCCGAGCCCCGTCAATTACATAATTACCTGCGGAACCTGCCGCGCGGGGCCGCGGTGACTCACCGTTCTCCCCAGAGCCTGTCGCCCGCGCTCGGCGGCCGCCTCGGTCTGGGCTGGGCTGGCTGGGCCGGGGGAAGGGCCCCCCCGGCGCCGCCTCCCTCCCCGGCTCTGCAGCCCGGGGGGCGCCGCCGCCGAGCGGGCCCCGGAGTTTGGCTTGGGGGGGGGCACCTTCCCTCCGGAACCCCCCCGCCCCCTCCAGCAGCCTTCCTGAGGGACTGTCCCCACTTGATAGAGGAGGACCCAGGCCCAGACAGGCTCGTTCCTTGGCCCGGTCCACTCATAGCCAGACGTGGCTCTGGCTCCTGCCTGTGCCCCCCCCCCCCCCCCCCCGCGGAGCCCGCGGTGAGCCCAGCTGCCTGGTCGACCCTCGCCCCTCTGCACCTCCCCGCTGCTTCCCCTGGCATCCGCCACCTCTCCTCCGGAGCCCCTTGAGGGGTGGCAAACGCTCCCGTTGGAAAAACACTTCTGACAGTGACTGTGTTTGGGAAGGAGGCATGAGGCTGCCCTTCGGCCCCAAGCTCAGGGTGCACACCCGGCGGGGGCCCTGCAGGGGGCGTGGTTTGTTGGTTTGTTTTTTTTAAAAAGCCCAAGGGGGCACCTGGCTGGTTCAGTTGGAAAAGCACCCCAATCTCTCAGGGTCCTGAGTTCGAGCCTCAGATTGGGTGCAGAATTTACTAAAAAGAAAAAAAGGAAAAAGAAAAAGAAATACCTAATAGAATAGGTCCGGTGGGTGTGGGCTCCTGTGAGGACCTAGGTTTGAATCCAGCCTTGTCCCTTCCTGGCAGAGCCTCTGCGTCCTCATCTATAAAATGGGCACCCTACCAGCCCCCTCGTGAGCTGGGTGAGAGGTGGGTTATATAGAAAGTGCCCTGTGCAGTGCCTGACTGGGTTAGGTTCTCATTAAACTGGGGGCTTCTTCCTGGAGACCCACGGCTGGTCCCCGTGGATCCTGAAGTCCCCACACACCTGCCGCCCAACGCACTCTGGCCTGTAGACTGCCCCTGATGGTCCAGATCACCCCTCAGTGCTAGCCCCAGTGCCCTGTGGCCTCCCCATCTGGCCTCTTGCTCCCAAGGTCACCCCCAAACAGAACCACAAGGAACAGAGCCCCTTATGCTCCGAGCCACATCTAGGTCCCCAGCAAAGCTCCACAGCAGGTCACAGAGGGTGCTGGGGGTTCCCCAGACCTGGGGCAGACATTCCCAAAGCCCCCTGCCCCCCACGACCCTCCTCCGCTCCAAGTCTAGGGAGAAAGCTGCCCATGTGAGCAGCTCTGTTGGTGGTGGGGGCTATGGCCCTGCCGAAGGCACCTGAGGGGGAAGTTGTAGAGGTGTGTGGGGGGGTGTTCTCAAGGTCTCCCCCCGCCCCACCCTGCAGGTCCTGTCAGCTCACCCCATAAGCCCACCACCCATTCTCACTTCTACATTTCCCATAGGGACCCCACACAGACGTGCTGAGGGGCTGGCTTCCTGGGGAGAGTCTCGGCCCGGTGCTTTCCCTACCAGGGCCACAGCCTGCCCGTCCCTCCTTCACACGGTCCCCCTGGAGCTGGCACACTGTTCTAACCATCACGCCACACTCTCACCCTCTCTGATTGTGCAAGGCCTTGTGCCTGGTGGGAGCTGGCCGCTGCCTTCAGACCGATGGGAGAGGGTCCTGGGGACTCTCTGGTTGCAGATCTGTCAGGATCCCGGCTCCAATTTAACCCTGGGAAGTCACTTGCCTACACTGTGGTTCAGTCTTCTCATCTGTAAAATGGGTGTGACTGAATCAGATTCTATGACACGAAAGTCCCAAGAGTCCCTTCCTGGGCCACCACCCCATGGGAGCCAGCCCTCCGGATTCCTGGGCCACCCTCCCCTTGACTATCCAAGCACCCCGCCACATTCGTAGCTCCCCTCCATTATCCAGGGAAGCCCCCCACCCCTGCAGTTCTCCCTGCATCCCTGCAGTCCTGGGAGGTGGGACAGGAAAACGGGGCTCGCACCCCCTCTCTCCCTGGGACTCCTCACCCCTGCTTCTGCTTTCCACCCGTTGCCCTTCTCTTCCCAATGCATCATCCAGCCGGAGCTCTCCATGGAAGTTTCTAGGAGTTACCTGGGGGAATTACGGCTCCCTAGAGGAAACAACTGGAATCTGAGAACCAGACCCCATTGCTCACGAAGCTCCTGGCACGTAGGGGCTGGGCTGGGGCTCCTGGGGGCTGGGCTCCCCTCCTCCCCGCTGCAGACAGCTTTCACCACCGGTTGCTGCGGCCGTACAGGTGCTGTCCCTTCAGCGGATCCCTGTCCCATCTGGGAAGCCGGGGCCTCAGAGTGGGACGTTCTACTGGTCCCCTGGGATGCAGACCTCTGAGAAATAGACATTTCCTCCCGCCCCCCTGCAAAGGCATGCAGCAGTGCTCTGGGGGTGCAGGCACTGTACCCCGACAGCCCGAGTGTGATGGGGAGAGCGCTACTCCAGCTCTGCTTGCCTCAGGCTTCCCATCCATCAAATGGGGCTGCGGTGAGGATCAGATGAGTGAGTCTGGGCGAGGAGATGAATGTTAGTCGTGAGATGATTCACTGCACTCGTCTTGGGACCCTCAAGCTGGGCCCGGAGACCCTGCGACATGTCTAAGGTGTCCCCCTTTACTCTTGTGGTTAAGATGGTGATATACTCCACTATTTATCTGCTCTCTTGCCTTGGCATTGACCCCTTTTGGTCCCTGGAGTAGAGGTCAACTTCTGAGCAGCTCCCGGCCCTGAGTTCGTTGTCTTGGGTACTCCCCTGCCCGGGCTTCTGGAGGCTGGGAGGGGTGGGCTGACGCTTGCGTGGGAGGGTCCAGAGGTAGAAATTCAAGTCGGGGTCGCTGAGTTGGGTGTTCAGAGTTGGGGAACAAGACGGAACTCAGCAGGGAGCCTGGCCTTGGGGAAGAGCTGGAGAATTAATGACAGAATGGGGGGCACTGGGTTTGGGGACTCTCTGATGCATCATATGCAAATGAGCTTGGGGTCAGAGGGCAGGACCGACGGCCAGGCAATGCTGGCCAATGGTCAGTGCTGTGATTCAGGCTGGCTCTGGGTATAGTGGAGACCCCAGAGCTGAGAGGGCTAGCAGGGCAGCCCTCCTTGAGTTTCAGCCCCAAATCTCAGTGAGGGGCCCTGTCACAAGACCTCTTTCACACGGAAGCTCCTGTCTCCCCACTTGAGCCCCAATCCAGAGCTCCACCCTGCCAGCCCTGCACCCCTGCATGGACTTTCAGAAGGCTGAGGAATACATCTGTAAATGACTGTATACGCCATACCCCTACTCTACTCTTCGCGCACACTCACACACACACACACACACACACACACACACACACACTCTCACACACACACGCAGATGCGCGTGTGAGGCTAAGGGGCTGTTCCATGGGTCCGAGCCAAAGTCAGGGACCCTAAGTGGGGTGTGAAGTGGTCTAGGAAGTTGGGCAGCAGAAAAGTCTGCTGGCAGAGATGGCAAGGAGCTATGGACAGTGGTGATGGGTGACGGCTGTATCACGAGCTGGGCTAGAAGAAAGGCTTGGGGTCAGAGTGGACCTCTCTGAAGTGTGGCTTCTCACTGGTTCTTTCTGAGACTAAAGGAACCTGGACTCTGTGCAAGTGTTCCTGGGTCACTGTGTGATGCCACCAAGCCACAGGGCTCTCTCAGCTTGTGCCCCCTGGTAACTAATGAAGGTGACCCCCCTCTGGCCTCTTGGTGATGAGGACTCTTTTCTCGAAGGTGGGCGGTTCTTCCCCTCACATCCAGTTCTCCTAATGGCCGTGCTCATTTGCTTCCCAGGGCTCAGGGGGCACTGTTCTGGCCCTGAGGACCGTTGAGCCGGCCACACCTCCCCTTTGGTGGGTGGCTGGGGAGGCCGCACATCTGAGGAGCAAGGCTGGGGTCACACGCTGCCCGAGAACAACACTGAGTTTCTTTCACCGAAACAAAGTTTGTTTTCGACAGACAATTACATTTCCAGCCCTCAGGCGGGGGGATCCGTGGCTGATGGCCTGAAGCTACTCCCGCCTCGCTGTCCCCTCAGCTTAAGTAGCGGGTTGGGACAGGCTCAGAGGGGTCCCGGCACCTGCAGGAGCCGCGGGCTGAGCCCACCTGGGCAACCAACCCAGCCCCGGTGCAGATGTGCTGGGTGACCTTGGGGACGGGACGCCAGCCCTGCGAGGCTGGTTTCCTCGTTGTCTGACCTGGGGTCTGGGGAGAGAGGCCGGAGACCGCGCCCGGCACCGAGTGGCAGGCTGGCGCCCTGTCGCTCCGAGGTCCCCACCCAGCCCCACACCCGGCTGGGACCCCTGAGCTCGGGCTGTAGCCGGGAGGGCGCAGGGCTCTCCTGGGTCCCCAGGCAGCGGGGCCAGGGCCCCTTCCCTGCAGGGCCTGGCGGGGGCGGGCGGGGCGGGTGTTGGTCTCCCGTCTGCTGCCATCTTCCGTCTGGCATCACCCTGGCGTGCTGACGTTTTCCTGAGGCCGGTCCGGGAGGAAGGGGCTGGCGGCCGCACAGCACACACGGCGGTGGGCGCCCAGCTTCGCTGAGGCTGCCTCTTCCCTGGGCCTGGGGCAAAGGGATGGTGCCCCATCTCTCCAATGGGGGGGGGTCACTTCATGGGTCCCCCCAAAAGCCCCCCAGGTTTCCCACTTTCCTGCCTCACACGTGCACCACGCAGGGGTCCCCAAGCTAGAACTACCCTGCACCTCCGCCCAGGGGAAGCCTGGCCAGCTGCCCCGTCCCCCACCATGTGCCCTTCTCCAGGATCCTTCGCTGTGATTCAGCGGGAGCCTCAGCTGGGGGCTCGCCGGCCTCCCCAAGCTCCCTGGCACTTCGGACGGAACCTAGAACAAGACAGCGACCACGAGTGTGTGTTAGTACTTCATGCATCCAGCTCCCACTTAGCCAGCGGTACCCCAGCACCCCATGTCTCTGAACAGAGACCTTGTGGTGCCTGCCCTCTCCCTAGCCGCGTGCAAGCCAGGAGACAGAGGAGTGAGACCCCAAGAGGCCTGGGTCACCTTCAGGGTCGGGGAGAAAGACCCTTGGGTCATGGTCTCAGCATGGAGTGGTGAATCCACAGCCCCGAGGCACAGCCCACGGCCCGGGGGGACACGGCCCATGACAAAGTTCCGTTTCCTCCTCCCTCTCCTGGAATGCCCCTGCCTCCTGTCTGGCAGCTTTTAATATCACCTTTCCCATTCTCCGCTGAAAACCAGTCGGTCCGGGGCCGGGACAGCCACCTGCCTGAGGTCCTGTGGCCAGCAGGTGGGAGGAGCCGCCACTCCAAGTCGGGGTCCCCCGTGGGAAGGCAGGGGTGCTAGGCTTTAACGCAGGTCAGTGGGCTCAGTGCGGCTGGGCAAACCCTCAGGAAAGGACGGGGCTGGCGGTGGTTACTGTTATAACTGAGGGTCCCCCCTGCAGAAGGGCATCCGCGCACCTGAGGTGGCCGGTGGTCCAAGCAGCCAGGCTGTGGGAGCCCCAGGGAGGAATCCAACCTGGGGGCCCAGGGAGGTGGATTGGGGGGGGGGCTAGGAGCGCGTGGAGAGGAGGTGAGGCCACTAAAGGCAGAGAAAAGGCCAGAACAAGGCTCAGCTGGCAGAGGCGGGGGACTGGGGCCGCGGGGGGTCCCACCCTCTGCCAGTGACTAAGCCAGGCTATTGTTCTCCGGGCCGGTGGGGGCGGCAGCTGAGCAGAGCCCCCTCCCTGCCAGCCCGGAGTGGTTCAGCAGAATTATGGAGAATGAGCCGCTGGTTGCTAATGGGCTTGGGGAAAATGGGATGCAATTTCGCCGGTGTTTTTCAGGCCCAGAGCTATTGAATAAATGAAGTGCGCACAGCCCCAGTCGCTGACGCACCGCCGGCTTCTGGCATCCTGGCAGGAGGCGGGGCGGCGGGCCTGCGGGGGCGGCCGGGCTGGGGGACCGGAGGGGGGCCGGCATGGGGCTGGGGGGGCTGCAGAGCTCAACGAGCCTGGCGTGGGATGGGGGGGGAGCAGCAGCGTGGGCGTAAGGGGTGGGGGGAGACAGCAGCCCTGGCCCAGCTCGGGGGACAGGGGCAGGATGATGAGAGACGGGGGTGATGGGGGGCTTGCAGGAGATCTTGACCTTGTCCCCCCAGGCGGAGGTCAGTTGCTGGGGGACCATGCGCCGCTGTCACTCACAATTTGGGGCCTGACCCAGGCGTGGGGACTTGCAGAAACGTGGGCAGCAAGCAGACTAGGGCTGCTTGGAGGGCGGGAGGATCAGCGGGTCTGAACCCTGGGCATCTCCCGCCTGGGCCCCCACTCCCGCCGTGGGGCCGGAGGGCGGCCTGGGGGTGGTGCTGGGGGTGTGCGGAGCGGTGTGCACCTGGCAGACAGCAGCCCGGGGGGCCCTGGGGGCAGCGCTGGCCGCTGGCCGGGGCTGCAGCTGGCCTGCCTCCTGCTCAGCTGTGGGAGAGAAAGCCCACCCCGGGGCTCTCTGGTGTGGTAAACGGTGGCAGACCACCCAACAGTCCTTGCAGGGGTCAGCTCTAGTCCTAGAGAGGGGTCCAGAGCTCCCTGGATGGAGGGTGGAACACCTGGTCTCCCCTGCGTCCTCCAACAATGTGCTGTGTGACCCCGGGCAGGCTCACGGCCTCTCGGGGCCTTCAGTTTCCAGCTGGTAAAGCACGAGCTGCAGATAGTAGGGCTCCATACCGAGCACTCACATTCACTCCTGCGCAAACACCACTCGCGCTTCTGACCCTATGGTTTCCAGAGCCTGGGGGGCCCTATTTGGACCCCAGCTCTGAGGTGCAGGATCCCTCTCACAGTTTCTAGAACACACAGCCAGGCCAGCAAGGGGGCAGGTGCTTCTTAGCCCCGTGAGGCTCTCCAGGGGAGGGGCTCCTCTTTCTCCCTTGGACCGTCCCTCCTCCTCACCCATGTCACCCTGGGGGACACTCGCTTCCTTCCTGAGCGGAAGCCTGCAGGAGGACAGGGTGAGCGGTCCGCCTTGAGCAATCACCACAAGGGCCCAGAGCAGCGGTGACCTTCAGTCGTCTGGGGCCAGGGGTCTGAAACCAAAGCCTCTACAGACGGTATGGTGAAATGACAGTGGAGGCAGGGCATGGGGCACGCTGGCATGTCCCCAAGAGCCACCAAGTCCACCTGCCTGCCCTCAGGTTCCAGATATCTCTGGGGGTCCCCCTCCTCCCCCACCCGGCACCACTCAACTCTGAGGTCCCTGGGGAAAGTGCTTCTGAGACTCAGTTTCCATATACGCAAAATGAAGAGCGAAGGCCAAGGTGGGCGGACACCTGCGCCTTGGCCTCCATGGCAGGCAGGGCCCTCAGCCCTCTGCTCCTGAGAGCCAGGGGGCAGCTTCTGCCGGCCAGGCCACGGACCTCCTGTTGTTTAATGCTCTCTAACTTCTAGATATGTCCAGAGGGCCGGAGCCCTGTGCCCAGGGCCGCACAGCTGGCGTGCCTGCGCCCTCAGCCAAATGCCACAGCATCCCACCCACAGCTGAGCAAGCTGGGCTTGTCTTGTCACCCGTAGCAGCAAGGGAGAAGCACGCCACGGGGAGCCCAGGCTTTGAGAACCCTGCTCTACAGACTGCGAGGAAGACGAGTCACGGTGGTAACACCGCCGCCGTCGCTCCCTTGAGCCCAGAGAGGGGCTGCTTCCTCATCTGTGGGGGGCACGGCCAGCTTGTCTCCAGCTGCGCTTAGACAATGGTATGAGGTGGCCTCGCTTTGTCTCATTCCATCACTATCTCCGAGGGGCCTTGTCCGAGCGTGGTGTCCATGAGATGATTTATGTCCTCCAGGAGAGCGACGTGGCCTGAGGGGCGTGCGGGGCCGCCTTCCGGAGGGCAGGGGCTGCCTGGGGTCTCTTTCTCACCGGCAGAGAGAGAGGCCGAGCTCCCGCAGCTCGTGCTCCCCACCAGAGCTCACCTGCGTGCCAGGCAGGGTTCTAAGCGTACTGTTTTTTTAGCTAGCATTTCTTTTTTTTATTATCCTCCAGCTTTCTGAAGGTGTAATTGACAAATAAAATTGCATATATTCAAGTTGTACAGTGTGATGATTTGATATACCTATACATTATGAAATGATTACTGTAATCAAGTGAATTGACGCGCACATCCCCTCCGAGTTACCGTGTCTGTGCGTGTGTGAGGATGCTGGAGAGGCGCTCGGCAATTTGCAAGTCTCTGACACAGCGCCGTTACCTACCGTCCCCGTGCTGTCCATCAGACGCCCAGAACGTCCTGGGCGTGCACAGGAAGTATGCACCCCGACCCACATCTCCCCACTTCTGTCATACCCCATTCCCGGCCCCTGCCATTCCACTCTGGGTTTCCATGAGCTCCGCCTTTTCTTTTTCTAGACCCCACATGGAAGGGATAGCATACTGCAATTGCTTTTCTCGGTCCAACTTCTTTCGCTGAGCATGATGTCCTGCAGGTGGATGTGAGCTGTCCCAAACGGCGGGGTTTCCTTCTTTTTGGTGACTCAGTGATACTCCGTCGTTTGTGGGCACCGTGTCTCCTTAGCCCTTCCTCCAGCAGCGGGCACTTAGGCTGTCTCCGTGTCCTGGCTGCTGTGGGTGATGCCGCGGTGAGCACGGGGTGCAGCTATCCATTCGAGATGGTGATTTCATTTCCTTCACACATAGACCCAGAAACGGGGGCCCCCTCGTTTCATCCATTTACATCCTCACCAGCCCTTGTTGTCTCTTGTCTCTTGGATACTAGCCGTCCCGACAGGCGTGTGGGGATAGCCCATCGTGCTTTTGATTTGCATTTCCCCGATGATGAATGACGTTGAGCATCTTTCCATGTGCCCGTTGGCCATCACTATGTCTTCTTGGGAAAAATGTCGATTGAGATCTTCTGCCCATGTTTCCATCAGATTTCATTTTTGCCCTTGACTCGTAGGAGTTCTTTATGTACTATGTATATTTGTCCGACACTATACCTTCTGCCGTGCTCACCACGAGTGTGGCCACCCTCTGTCACAATACAACCCTGTTAGGGCACCATCAACTATACTCCCTAGACTTCTTTGTGTATTTTGAATCTCAGCTCCTTCTCGGGTATAGAGCTGGCAAATACTTTCTCCCATGCAGTAGGTTGCCTTTTAGTTCTGTGGATGCTTTCTTTTGCTGGCCAGGAGCTTTTTTAGTTTGATGTGGTCCCGTTTGTCTAGCTTGTCTTTTCCTGCCTGTGCCTTGGGTGTCAGATCCAAGAACTCACTGCCAAGACCCACATCGAGGAGATCTGTCCCTGTGTTTCCTTCTAGGGGTTTTGTGGCTTATGTGGTTTATGTTTGAGTCTTTGATCCATTTTGAATTCATTATTGTGAGTGATGTAAGAAAAGGGTTCACTTTCATTCTTTTGCATGTGGATGTCCAGTTTTCCCAACACCGTTCAGGGAAGATACTGTCCTTTGCCCATCATGTGTTTCTGGTGTCCATGTCAGCGATTAGGTGAGCCTCTATGCAGGAGTTTATTTCTGGGCTCTCTAGTCTGTTCCATTACCCTGTCTGTCTGTTTTTATGCCAATACCACACTGCTTTAATTACTATAGCTCTGGAATATAGTTTGAAATCAGGGAGCGTGTTGCCTCCAACTTTGTCCTTTTTTCTCAACATTAGCTTTGGCTATTTGAGGTCTTTTGTGGTTCCATTCGAACATCAGGAGTGCTCTTTCTATGTGTGTGAAGAATGCCATCAGAGTTTTTTCAGGGATTGCACTGAGTCTATAGATGGCTTTGGGTGGTGTGGACACCTAACAGCATCGAGTCTTCCAAGCCAGCACCAAGGGAGAGCTTTCGATTTATTTGCGTCTTCTTCAATTTCAAAGAAAAAATTCTGAAGAGCTGAAGAAACTCATCTCAATGAGGGAACCTCAGTAAGGGTATCAGTGGATTTCTCAACAGAAACCTTGCAGGCCGGGAGAGAGTGGGACGATATATTCAAAGTGCTGAAGAGAGAAACTGCCATCCAAAAATACTTTACTCAACAAAGCTGTCCTTTCGAAATGAAGGAGAGATAAAGACTCTAAGACGAACCAAAGCTGAAGGAGTTTATCACCACTGGACCAGCCGTATAAGAAATGCTAAAGAGAGTTTCAAGCTGAAATGAAATGATGCCAATTAGTAACACAAAAACATGAAAATATGAAACTCACTGACAAAAGTAAGTATGTCGTCAAATTCAGAATATTCTAATACTGTAATGGTTATGTCTAAATACTTAACTCTAGTATAAGGCTGAAAAGAGAAAAGTATTAAACACAAATATAGCTACAATGATTTGTTAATGAATACACAATATTAAAAGATGTAAATTGTGATATCAAAAATATAAAAAATTGGGAATGAGTAAAGGTTAGAGTTTCTGTATGTGATTAAAGATAAGTTGTTATCAGCTTAAAATAGACCATTATAACTAAGGTGTTTTATGTAAACTTCAAGGAAATCACAAGGGAAAAAAAAAAAACCTGTCCTAGAGAAAGGAATCAAAGCATACCACTAAAGAGTATTGCCAAGTCACAAAAGAAGACAACAAGAGAAGAACAAAGGAACACAGAAACTACAAAACAGAAGACGGTTAAGATAGCAATAGTTAGTTCTTACTTATCCATATGTCCTTTAAATGTAAATGGATTAAATTTTCCAAGCAAAACTGGTAGAGTGGTTACATAGAAGGGCTGAATGGGTTAAAAAATAAAAAAACGAGGCTCAACTGTATGCTGCCTACAGGATATTCAATTCAGGATCCTCAGAAGAGATGGACGGATAGAGACATTCCGTGCAAATGGGAACCAAAAGAGAGTAGGGATAACCAGATTACATGAGACAAAACAGAGCTTAAGTCAAAACCTGTAACAAGACACAAAGACTGTCATTATAATAAATGATAAAGGAGTCAATTCATCAGGAGGATATAACAATTGTAAATATTTATGCATCTGACATCATAGTATCAAATATGTTAAGTACCTATTAACAGACCTGAAGGGAAAAACACACAGCAATGCAAAACTAGTGGGGGCTTCAATGCTCCACTTTCAACAGCGGATAGATGATCCAGACAGAAAATCAATAAAGAACCATTGGACTTGAACTGCCGAGGCCCACAGACACATACAGAGCACTTCATCCAACAAGAGCGGAGTAGACATTCTTCGTAAAGCTCACAAAGATCTTCTTTGGGATAGATCATATTTAGGCGAGAAAACAAGTCTTAACAAATTTAAGAAGATCGAAATTATATCAAGTTTCATTTCTCACCACATGGCATGAAACTAGAAAGCAATAACAGAAGGGAAATTGGAAAATTCACAAATATGTGGTAATTAAACGACACACTCCCGAGCAATCAATGGCTCAAAGAATAAATCAACAGGAAAATAAAAAAAAATATCTTGGGAAAAATGAAAATGGAAATACAACACACCATAACTTATAGGAAACAATAAAAGCAGTTATCAGAGTGAAATTTTATAGAGATAAATGCCCACATTAAGAAAAAATATGACTCTCAAATAAGAAACCTAACTTTACACCTAAAGCAACTAGAAAAAGAAGAACACACTAAACCCAACGTTAGCTGAAGGGAGGAAATAACGAAGAGCAGAGCAGAGATAAATGAAATAGAGAACAGAAAAACTGTAGAAAAGATTCACAACACTAAGAGCTGAGTATTTGAAAAGATAAACAGAATTGACAAGCTTTTAACTAAGAAAAAAAGAGAGAAGACTGAAAGAAATGAAATTAGAAAGGAAAGAGGAGATATTAGGATTGATACCAGGGAAATACAAAGGATCAAAAGCAAAGATGCCCATGTCCTCATTCCCAGCACCGGTGACTACGTGTCTTTACAGGGCCAAAGGGAGTTGCAGATGATTGTTAAGGACGTTGAGATGCGGAGCTGATCTGGCATTGTCGGCACGGGCCTCATAGCATCACCAAGATCCTTGTAAGCTCAAGGCAGGAGGGTCAGGAAAGGGGAAGGAGATAGGACAATGGAAGAGTGGTCAAAGAGAAGTTGGAGGAAGCCAAGCTGCTGGCTTGAAGACAGAGGGAGGGGCCACAAGCCAAAGGATGCAGGCAGCCTCTGGAAGCTGGCAAAGAAAAAATGAATTCCAACTTAGAGCCTCCAGAAGGAGCGCAGTCCTGCCAATAGCTTGATTTAACCCAGCGAGAACCATTTAGAACTCCTGGTCTCCATTTATCATTCGGTAATACACTATGTATTGAGATTTAAGATGCTGGGTCCAGCTCGGCCTGAAGCCCTCCAGCAGGCCTTTGCTTGTGATTCGGGGGCGGGGACCTTACCTACTACCAATATCTGCTTGATGATGCCTCTTCGTCACTCCCCCGCTCAACAAAGGCTTACCGTCCCCCGTGTCCCTGTTGCTGCCCCCCCGGGCCGTGGTCCGGCCAGGCGCTGGGCACAAGTTCAGGAGGGGGTGTGGAGACGGGTAATCTTGACCCAACTGGCGGGTGCTGGGAAGGAGAGAGAAAAGGCGGGGGGTGAGGCTCCCTGGGAAAGGCGCGGGGGGTGCGGCACCCAGAGGGTAAAGGTCACCAGCCGCAGGAGCAGTGCGCAGCCTGCCCGGCAGACGCGGGGTGTGGGAGAAGGAGCTGAGCTGTGATGTGAGGCAGTTGACACGAGGACCGACACGCACCTGAGTCCTCGGGCTTCAGGGGACCGAGGTGCACGAGTCTGGACACGAAGCACAAGGCTGAATAAAGGCCAGTATCACAAACACTGGCCAGCCAGTGCTGGGGCCAAGGACTGGGAAGGACGCCTTCCAGAGCCTGGAGGCCATCGGACTCCTCTGGAAACCCCATGATGTGGACACTGAGGCCCAGACAGGTGCCCGGGAAGCGATTCCTCACTCTGCCCAGGCAACTCTTCTGGACCATCTCCCCTTCCTGGGGCTCTCGGTCCCAAACAGGGGCCTGACGGGTGAGCACTCCCATTCCCAGCCCCCCCCCCCCCCAAGGAGCTATGGACGGACCCATGGCGGGAGCAGCAGGACTCAGGCAGATTCGCCCTCTGTGCAGGGCCCTGGTCGCGGACGTCCTGGGCTCTGGAAGGCCCGCAGAGCCAGCGGCCCAGCCCGGGATGGGCATGGTCAGTGTCTGGCCCGGTGGACGCAGAGCAGGAGGGGGTTTCAGGGGACCGGGGACTCCCCCATCCACTGTGCCGAGAGGCTGAGTTGGCTGGGGCAGCAAGCATCCTGGGTCCTTGGGAGGGGGCAGGGACCCACAAAGGGCCACCACATGTGGCTCTGACCCTCCAGTGATGCCCCGCAAGCAGTGTGGACCCCAGGGCCTGCTCACAGGCCCAGCCCCGAAGGTGGGAGGCCCAGCCCTGCCCTCCGTGCCTGCTTTCAGAGCTGCGGCCCCTCTGAGACCTGTTTAGCACCCGGCAAAAACCACGAGCAAATTGCCACGGGTGAGACATCACATAAGCATCGTTTCTTGCAGAACTCTGGAAGTCACCCAGCGGCAAAGTGAGGCCTGTGTATGGCGCGATGGGGCTGGGGGCCCCCCGGACGGCACGGCCGCCAGGCTGGGAGCTCCCCACCTCTGCAGCCAGGATTCCTCAACGGCCACTTGGAAACAGAGACGGGGACCCAGGGGACGGGAGCCTCCTTCCACTCCTGCTGGTAGGAAGTGTTTACGGCCGGAGCCCGCCTGACCTGGCAACCTCACGGCCTCGGTGGCCAGCAGGCCACAGCCTTCGGGGAGGAAGCTGTGTCCGGACTCTGCTGGGTCAGCAAGGCCCGGTTCAGGGGACGGCGTGGGCTGGGCGAGGCTAGCAGGGCACAGGGCGGCGTCCTTGTCGGCCTTGCTGGGCTTTCCTGGGACGGCGCTGCTCTTCCACACCCGGGCCCCCCTGAAGCTGGAACCCACCAGGGAGCGCGCACTTCTCCCTTCACTTAGCTCAGGGCCAGACCTCCTCCGTTCCTGCCTGTCGTCCTCTCGCTGGGCCCCCGCCCTGCTGTGCCCTTAGTGGCCATGATGCAGGGGGTAGTGTCCTGGGAAAGCAGGACCTACCAGCACCCCCCTGCCGTAGAAACAGTGCCAAGTGCTCAGTGGTCCCGCAGAGAAAGTAGAGAGTGTGGATGAGGAAAGAAGAGAGAACCAAGAATTTAATCATTTTGAACACCCGCCCCTCGACCCCACACGCAGCAACATCCTTGCTGGACAGGGACTGGGTTTTCCTACTTGCTGACTGACTTGCTCCTCACTGAGCAACTTAAAGGGGTTATCCGGGGCCCAAGCGGCACTGGAGACCCCCAGATATGCTCTCCTGCTGGGTCCTTCTCCTGAGCCAAGCACTTGGCATGTGCGGTAAGCGGTGGCCCCCACCCACTTCTCTGACCGGCAAACTGAGGTTTGAGCTGTGAAGAGCCTGGAGGCCTCAGGGGCAGTGAGGGCAGGGCTGGGACCCCACCCCCGCTGATTCAGACCTGTGACCCAGGTTGACCTCGTGGCATGCTGCCCCTCAGGCCCCTTCCACGCTCGTAGAACTGAGCTCCTGCCCGGCCCCTCTGAAGGACCCTGGCTCCAGGCATGCCCCTGGTTCACAGGCTCGCTCTGCCTTCTGCTCCTGCTGCTAGCACGGGGCCGCCAGGCCTCCCCTCACACAGCCCTGCTCCCTGGCCTGCCCTGGGCACCCGCCTGGGCCACACATCCCAGACTCAGACGCAGGCCCTGGGTGGCCGCCGTCATCGGGGAGCACCATAAGCTAAATTGTGCTTCCTCAAGAGACACGTGGGAGTCCGAACCCCAGCACCTCACAACATGACTTTTTTGGAGACAGGGACTTTTCAGAGGTCATCGTGTTGAGATGAGGTCACTAGGGTGGGCCCTACTCCAACACGACGGATGTCCTTGCAAGAAGGGGACATTTGGACGCAGAGACACACAAGGGGAGGAGGCCAGGGGAAGGTGAGGGGGGAGATCCAGGTGACACGTCTACAAGCCAGGGAACGCCAAGGACACCAGAAACCCCTGAAAGCTGGGGGACAGGCCTGGAACTGACCTCCCTCAGCCTCAGAAGGAACCTATCCCACTGACGCCTGCATCCGGGACTTCAGGTCTCTGGAGCTGAGGATAACACGTTTCTGCTGTTCAAGTAGCCTGGTCGGCCGTACTTCGTCATGGAGGCTGAAGCCCGCTGATCACAGCAATCCCCCAGGCTGGCACACCTGGCGCGCCCCATCCTCCTTCCCTCCCTTGGGGTGCTGTCCTGTCTGTCTGTGAGGGGCCACCCCCGCCAGCCCCACCCAGGGATGGGCTGATCCCAGGGACCATGACCCTGACTTGGGAGCCAGGGTCTGAGTGAACCAGGAGCCTGACCCCTTGGAAGTCTGTGGCTTTCCTGCTGTCTCTTGGACCCCTGGGGGGAGCTTCCTGCCAGCCTGGGGGGGTCCCAGCCTTCAGGTGTTCGGGACCTTGGAGGGTTTGGGCCAAGCTGTTCCTTGCAGAGCAACCATTCCCGAATTAACTGTAAAGGAATCAGAAATACACAGATTCAATTTCCCATGAAGTGTAAGTGGGTTTATAGATGTTAGGGAGTGAGCTTGGCTCTTCTGAAGGGCATGTGGGCTCTGACCTGTGCTGGCTGCTGGGGCCCTGGAGACAGGTGAACCCCGCAGAGGGCCGTGAGCTCAAGCCTGACTACCAAGAGGCTGCCTGCAGGCCCTTCTTTGCCCTCCCAGCCACCCTGTGATTGACTCAGCCCATTTCACAGAAGGAAAAACTGACAAGCAGACTGGACAAGGCCCTGACCTGGAAGGAGGTGCAGCCAGGATCTGGACTCTGCTTCCCCTGACTCTGAGCCCTGAGCTCTTTTCCTACACAATGCGGGTTTTAGGAGCCCTGGGGGGGGGGAAGGGGGATCAAGGTGGCTCCAGAGGGGTGGGCGTGTTTGAACGGGGCTTTGGGCAGGAGCAGAAGCTCTCGGGGCCTGGGGCTGGTGGGGCAGCCTCAGCTGTGGCATGAGGAATGCTGAGGTCCTCTTGCAGGATGTATTCTAGCAGGTTCCAGGCACCCGGACAGGCTTGGGCTGCAAGCAGGCACGGTGTCTCAGCCTACGGTCCAGACACACTAGGACGTGGGGCTGGGGACCGTGGGCCACAGCCAGGTGGTGTAAATGACCTCAGGTGGGGCGACTCCGACAACTCTGGAATTGCTACAACCGCCTCCCACCCACGGTGTCCTGGGCTTCCCGCCCAACGCCCCCGGACAGTGCAGCCCCCTCTGGCTGTCCAGGGACTTTCCCTGCAGTGCCGGCTGCCAGGACGGCCTGCTGTAGGTCACGCGGGACGTCTTCCTCTGGCCAGGGGGATATGGAATGTGAGGGAGGGAAAGGGCTGTGAGGTCTGAGCATCCCCGGGAACAACGGGGGACATCAGGGGACATCGTCACTAATGTCGAGGCCGGCTGAGCCCTCCTGCTCCACTTTGCATATGTTGCCCATTTCTGATCCCCACGCTGCAGCTGCCCCAACACACCAGGCTCCCCCCACACCTGGGCACCTTTGCCCTGCTGTTCCCCGCCCCCCCCACCAGGCAGCCTTCTGCCTCCAGGGCTCAGCGCCACTCTGCCCACGTGGTGGAGCCTGCCCCACTCGGCCGAGCAGCTCCCTGTGTCCTGTCCCTGCTCGGGCAGCGCGGGGGCCACATGGAGATCATCATCTTCCCACTGGTGCCGGGATGACATCACCGCCCCCCGCCCTGGCATGCTGCAGCCTCTGCACCCCGCCACCCCCACACCTAGCAGAAGGGCTGTTGCTGGAAGCGACGTCACCCATGTCCCGTCCCCCCCCCAGGAGCAGTAGAACCAGTGGCCAGTCTGTGGCCAGGCTTCCCTCGCTGTCCGGGCCATCTCTGGCCAGTCGCTTGGCCACCGTGCCTCAGTGTCCTCCTCTGTCAGCGGAGAGACACCCCGAGACACAGGAATCCGTAGTCAGTGCTCAGTAAAGGTTCTCTATTAGAGTTCACCATGGGCCCTGCCTGAGGCCCCGCCTGAGGCCCCGGGGCGTCTCACCCTCTCCCTGTGAGCAGAAGAGAGGACAGCACTGCCCCCCTGGCCCCTTCGTCTATCCGGAGAGCTGAACGTGGGCTCTGCAGGGGCTGGAGGCCACAAGGGGCAGTGACTTGTGGTGGCCGGGGAGCTCAGAATTGAATGTGGGGGCCAAAGCCTGTAGGGGGGGGAGTCTGATCGGGGGCCTCGAAAGCCTGGGGAGGGAACAGTCACCGATGGGTCCATCCTGGACAGGGAGAGCCACTGAGCTGTCTGGGACACTCTGACACAGAGAAGGACAGAGACAGACAGAGAGACACACCCAGAGACAGAGAGAGAGACAGAGAGCACAGGGATAGAAACAGAGGCAGAGAGCGACAGAGCAAGCCTCAGTTAGCAGTGACCCAGCTGGTCCTCAGATGATGTGGGAAGAAGTGACCGGGCACAGTCACAGTCAGGAGTCTGGGGATGCCAGGGGGCAGCCATGGCAGGGCCTGGGACTGCACGTGAGAACGGGCGCCCCAAATGCCACATCCAGAGCCTCTTTCCCTGACCCACGGTGGCTGGGTGCAGGTGCAGGGTACGGGCTGGCGAGGGGACCGGGGGTGACACTTTGTGCCACCTGCAGTCCTCAGGCCAGCTGCTGGGTGGCCGAGGACATGCTCTTGGCGGGCCCAGAAAGGGCCTTTGTGGCGGCGGCTCCTGCTGCGCTCATGACAGGCAGTTGGGCTCGGCAGCCTCAGACCACCAGCCGCGGCGGCCGACCTGGAGGGGCAGCTCCGCCAGGCTCCTCCCGGTACGGACTGACGTGGGGGCTTATGGCATGAATGTCCCCACGTGAAGCGGGGCAAGCCCTGTCCCTTCTCCATACGTGGGGGCTTCTGGGGCTACAGCCTGGGGCCGCTTTCCTAGGCTGACCCTGGCGGCCCAGGGCCCCGTGGGCAGGCGGCCGTGACCCCAGCTCACCCCAGGGAGGGGGGCAGTCACGTCTCCTGTCTGGCCCAGGGGCCCCCCTCTGTGCCTGTAATTGGCAGGGCTACAAGGAGGGTTTTGTTGACCCCTCAGTGAGGGCAGGCCCACGGGGGTGGCTGGCCCCTTTCATCTCCCAGGCCCCCAATTACCCCTTTCTCTGGCCCGGAGCAAGAAACTTTTAAATAGCAACAGTCAAGGGCCGAGGGGGGCCGAGGGGGCCGAGGGGTGCGGGGCCTCTGAGACTGCTTACAAAGGAGGACCATGTGGTCCGGGAGACGGGAAGAGGCCCCACTTGGGTTTAAAAATAGATGCCTGGGCCCTGCCCGGTCTTGGACCAACGTGAACCTGCTCTCGGGGGTGAGGCCCCCTTGCCCTCATTCCCACCAGCCAGGGCAGGTGCCCCTCAGGCCGGCCGGCAAAGACAGCTCAGCCACAAGGGGCGCCAGCAGCCAGCGGGCCGGGCTGTGCCCTCGGCCTGGGACACCCTCCCTGCCCCTGGTCTTCCTGGGGTTCCTGGGGAACCCTGGTTTATCCTTTCGGAGCTAGCTGAAATGCCCCCCTGCCCAGGCCTCGTGGGCCGCCGGCCACACTGGCCTCTGTCGTGCTGGCCTCCCCCAGGCCCGGGCACTCTGGAGGGCAGGTTTGTCCCCTTGGCTGGACACTCAGAGAAGGAGGAAGGGAAGAGAGAGGGAAGGAACGATACAATCTCTGCCTCCAGCTGAAATCCGTCCTCAGCCTCCCCTGGCCTCATCATTCTCTGTCCCCCCCCCCCGCCCCCACGCACCGCATCCCTCATCCTCTGCCCTGCCCGACCCCGCCTCCACGAGCGCGCTCTGGTTCTGCCCCCTTGGGTGGGGACAGGTTCTACGGCCCCCGGGACCATTCTGGAGCTCAGCATCGGGTCCGGGGTGGCTGTGTTGAGGTAGTACTTGGCCTCTACCTCCCGCCGGCTTGTCCCCACCAGGTCCCACGCGGTCCCATGGTGGCCAGGCCGTGGGTGGGTGCAGGCAGGGAGGGTCCTGAGATTGAGCAGATCCGCAGCCACAGCCCCGTGGGCAACGGGACGGAGCCCCAGCTCCCTGGTCCACCTGTGCTTGGCAGAGTAACAGGCCTCCGAAGATGTCCTTGTCCTAATCCCCCGGGCCCGTGAATAAGTCACATCACGTGTTAGAAGATGCAACGCAGATGTGACCAAGGTGACGGACTCTGAGATGGGAGATGATCCTGGGGTATCTGGGGTCCCACGAGGGTCTGAGCCAGGGGAAAGGGGGCAGGACCATGGAAGCAGAGCTTGGCGTCGGAGGGGGTCGCAAGCCAGGGAATGCGGACACCTCTAGAAGTTGGACACGGCCAGGAAATGGAGGCCCCACAGAGCCTCCAGAAGGACCCGGCCCTGCCACCACCCTGATGTTAGCTCAGGGACATCCATTCTGGACTTGACACCTCCAGACGCGTAGGCTCACGTTCACACTGTTTTAACACGTGTTTGTGGCAATGTGCTACAGTGGCCGGCACACTCGTACCTCAACCTCAGTCCCCACGCCAGGCCCTCCCAGTCCCCGTCCCTAGGGTGGCCAAGTGTGCGGCCACACTAGGAGGCAGGGCTGCTGCCTCCCCATCACCAGCCCCAAACTCACCCTTCCAGACAGTGGGGCCATTTCTTCCCCCGGAGGAAAAGTCTGGAAGAACCATTAGCACCTCAGGGAGCTCCAGGCCGCCCCCAGTAGGGCTGCGTCCAGCCAGCAGGCGGTTCGGAGGCCATGTGGCCCTGCCCAGCCAGGACGGTCCCCGGTGCCCAAGGCCTTGCCTCTCAAGGTGTCACTCACAGGAAGAGCCTTCAATCTGCTGGGGGCCCTTTTGAGCTCAAAACTGCTGCAACCCAATCAGCACCGGCCCCCCAGACACAACCCCCCGGGACACAACCCCACCGGACACAACCCACCAGACACAACCCTCCCGGACACAACCCCCCCCAGACACAACCCCCCTGGACACAGCCCCCCCCCCTCCGGACACAACCCCCCGGACACAATTCCCCCGGACACAACCTCAGGCCAGCCGGCACCGGAGCTCGAAGCCCCTTCAGCGGGAGAGCTTCGCCGATGTGCTTGGGGCTCCCGAAACACCTCTGAGGAAGGTCACAGCCGGGCCTCAGCGTGCAGTCAACCCGGGGCTTGGCACAGACGGACTAACCTCCTAGATTAGCCAAGAGCAGCACCCCAGCTTCCAAGAGCTGGGGATTGCTGTAATTTGGTGTCTACCTGGCAAAGTGGGCCTGCTCCCCTCGGCAGAGAGCAGGCCGGCGTCCCGGCTCACGGAGGCCTGACTGTGGGGTTGGCAGCCCCTGGACGTCACAGGAGGAGATGGAGGAAGCCACGTGGGACTGTAGGGGTGGTGTCCCTCCAGTCCCTGCCCCCAGTCCCCAAACCGTGGGTTACTCGGGAGCTGTAGGGGCTTCTGGAAGTTTTATTCGTTGTCATGCAGCTGGTGGGCTCAGGGGTCCCTTAACGGGATTTCTGAGCTGCTCCCTCTGACCACAGTTGTTCCTTGGAGTTCAAGGAGCAGAGGTGGTCAATATGGGGGAACCCCAAGGGCTCGCAAGATTTTCTTTTTTCAAGAAGGAACACAACCTCTGAGCACAGGGAAGGGAACTGCGACCCTGTAGCCAGGGCCACCACGACCCCCTCCCTCCCCTTCAGGAACACCCCGAGGCACCCACACCACAGGTCGGAGGCTGCCGACTCGGGCTCCGCGTTGGTGCTGCTGCTGTCCGCGTGCTACAACCTCACGTCTGGCTGTTCCTGGGAGCTGGCCCAAGGACCCACTGACCTGACAAGGAGCTGTGCCTGCGGGGCCGACCCCCTGGACTCTCAGGGCGAGCGCACAGGCCCCACAGTGCTCCAGAGCTCCCGGTCTCTAGCAAGACTTTGGATCCTCTCTGGTGTTCCCTTGTTCTACCTTCTTCCCCGCAGCTCTGCAGAAATTGAAGCTGAGCTAATGTGCCCTCTCCCACCCTGTACCCCAGCGATGTGCAGCTCCCTGGGGGCAGGGACAAGACTTCTGGGGGAGAAGGACCTGAGGGCTTGACTCTCCAGGGTCAAGTCTTGGCTGTACTCACTTACCACCTGAACTTGGGCAAGCCCCTTCTTCTCTGAGTCTCAGTTTCCCTGTCTGTAAAATGGGGACGATGCTCGCCTCTTGATGGTTGAATTGGGTTGTGGATATGTTCTGCTTATCAGGAAGGGATAGGAAATGATTCTTGTGGTTGTTCTTTTAGGTGGCTGCTTCTCAGTCGCCTATGAAGACCCCTTGAAGCTGTTTATTTTCCACTCCCCTTATTTTGCTCATCACATGGTAGGGCTGAAGAAAATTGGAACTGGAAGGGTCTTGAGAGGTTATTAAGCCTGCTAAAGCCTTAAAATGCTGTGGTTCTAAAATTGCCAGCCAGTGGGCAGCGCTAAAACTCCGATTCTCTCTCTTTTCTCTCTCCCTCTCTTCCTCCATCCACCTGTGCTTCTATCCCTCCATTACTTCATCTATTCATCCACCCATCCAACTCTCCATCCATCCATCCATCAATCCATCCAACCATCTATCCCCTTATCACTCCATTACTCCATCCATCCATCCATCCATCCATCCATCCATCCATCCATCCCTCTATCACTCCATTACTTCATCCACCCATTCATCAACCAATCATCCCTTTGTCACTCCATCTGTCCATCCGTACAGCCATCCAGCTATCTCTCCCTCTATCCATTATTCCATCTATTCATATCTACACCCTTCTACCATCCATCCACCTATCACTCATCCAACCCTCTGTGTCCATTCGTCCAACCATCCATCCGTCCATCCCTCTATCCTTCCATTACTCCATCTATTCATTACTCCTTCCAATCATCCGCCCATTTCTCCATCCATCACTCTATCACTCCATTATTCCATCCATCCATCCATCCATCCATCCATCCATCCATCCATCCATCTGCCTAACCGCTCATCCAACCATCTGTGTCTATCCATCCATCCATGATCTATCTCTTCTTGAAGCAGCCACAAACAATTCCTCTGTGCTGGGCACAGGGAACCCAGACTGAGAGTCAGACCCACACATCTGGGGGAACACCTGGAGTATCACGGGAGGCCTCAATTCAACATGGAATGGAGGGTGGGTATGGGGAAACCACAACAGGGGGGTTACACAGGGGGCCACAGATGAGCTTTAAGCCTGGCCAGGGGAGGGCATGGTTCTGTCGGAGCTCCCCAGAAGGGGTCCAACCATGTGTTTTGTGCAGCTGTGCAGAGGGCTAGAGCGCGCAAATGTATCCTCGCCCCCGGCCCAGCCGACCTGACAGCTGCCTTCCTTCTGCAATTTAATCCCCATTCGCAGAGCGTCACAGCTTTCCTAGACTCGAAGACCAAGATAAAAGCATCATAATAACCGCAGGGAGATGAGAAATACTAACAATCCCCAGCGCCGAGAAAAAAAATGAGATGCTGCCGCTTACATCTCGATAAATTGTAAAATTTATCTTCTTGTGTCGATCCTCCCCTTCTCTATTTCATTTCCAGTAGATTTTTAATAAAAAAAATGTTGATAAAAATCAAAGCAACATAGTCAAAATAGAAAAGTTTGACATTTATAGATGTTGTTTATTACTTTAGTGTTTTAAAGTATTAAAAAGGCAACCAAAATTAGTTTCTTATCAAATGTCAAATTTTCACCAAGTTCTCGCCTACGAACTATTTTAACTTTGTTCTTTGGAACAAATTAAGCCTGGCTAAAGCCTTAAAATGTTGTTCTTTGGAACAAAGTTGAGCGGCTGCACAAGAAGGTGGGGAGAGGCCCCACAGACCCGCCTGGAGCTTTCTCTCTGCTGCTCAGCTCCCCCAAGAAATTCTCTTGTCGTGTTGTCTTCCTAACAGGCACTGAGAGGAGTCTGCTTTTCCTGTCCTCGCCCTGCCCCACCCCCTTCACAGGCATATCCGTGGCTGCTCCTGTACGACCCGTGAAACACACACTAGACGGGCACTGCGGGGTCAAAGGCTCTGGCCTGGGCCTGGTCCAGATCTCCGCAGCCCAGGACGCGGCTCTCCTTCTCCAGCACAGCTGCCCGCCGCGGGCGGAGAAAGGGGGGCTCTTGCTGGGGGTAACAGCCCTGGGGCGAGAAAGGTGGGGTCTCGGGGTCTCGGGTTGGAGAGTTGCATTCCCTGGAGTGGAGACCAAGTGAAACCAGTTTAAGCAAGAAGGGAGAGTGCTGGAAGGAGAGTGGGGCTCCTGAGGCCACCGTGAGCACAGAGCGCCTGGGAACAAGCCCCTGGAGCCCAGAGAAAAGTGGGCATGGCCGGGACCTCCATCCATCCCAGAGAGGGAGGCTGGGGTTACAGCCCCCTGACGACCATGAACATGTTTGTCAGGGGAAGAGGCGGGGGCGGGGGGGATCAGAGGAGGCAGGGTCTGAATCCATTCTGTACCACTGGGCCGTGTCCTGAGCCAGTCACGTCTCCCCCAGAGTCTTCCTTTCCCGGCATGAGAACCAATGACCTCCCTGAGCCTTAGCTGTTCACCTGTGGAATGAGCGGAGTGATCCCCCAGCACAAAGGGGTACAAGCGCCAAATCTGCATTCTTCCTGCACCTCAGGCCTCCTCCAGTTTGAGGATTCTGCCCATCTGTGGTCAAGCTGGGTGTGTGATTCCAGGAGCCTAATCTGGAAGGGTCTTCTCCACCCTTCCCCCGTCCCCCCCGCAGGCCCTTATGCCCACCCTGCTGGGCAAGAGTCCTCCTCTCTCTCCTCCTTGTACTCCCCACCACACAGCCTCAAGGAAAGGCAGCCCTCTAAATTCCAGAACCTTCTGAAGGGGGTTGCATCCTCCTCCAGAGCCAAATCTCTTCCAGCATGCTCTGAGCTGGACAGCTGGAGGATGGAAGACAGGGAAGACAGGGATGCCAAGAGACACAGTATTTCCAGATGATTAGAGAAAGAGAAGCGAACAACACCGCTTGTCTCGGAAAAATCTGTGCAAACAGCTGTCAGGGAAATTTCTTCCCATGAAAGTCATATGAGTAAGAAACAAGGGGAAAGAGGAGCCCACCAGCTCCAGGAGAGACGGGCAAGGCACAGAGAAGACAACGGAGCAGATGTCAGGATGAGCTGCCTCTCTTATAAACAGCCGCCATGGGGCCACCGGGCCCCAGGCCTCGGCTCCACCTTGAGACCCTTCCATGGGGTCAGGGAACCCAGAGCACAAACACCAGGGTCTAAGAAGGGGCACCCCCACCCCCACCCCAGGGGATAAGCCACATGCTGGGACGACTCAGAGAAAGCACGAATAAACTCCAGCTTTGGGTTTAGAAAATAGACTATATTCGGGGACAGCTAGAGATTAGTTACTTACACCAGGCCATATGCAGGGAATTATGATAGATTATAACAGACAAAACTTCCTAATTTCAGTGCTTGATAGGACACTGCTATGTTTTGCTTACCGAACAGTTCAGGGTGGGTGCTCCTGGTCGGTGGGCTGCCTCCCTCTGCGGGTGACACAGGGACCCAGGCCCCTTCCAGATTGTGGCTCTGGCCTCCTCCGGGACATCCGCACCGTCTGCGTGCAGCCGGCAGCAGGGATGGGGCAGCCCTGTCTCGGAAGCCAGCCTGGAAGCCTCCCACAGCCCTCCCACTCGATCCTTGGAGAACAAGCCTGTGTCCATGCCTGGAAGCACAGAGGGTGACAAATGGGGACAGATGAGAAATGCCATCAGAGCAGGAGGGTCTGCTAGGAGAAGAGCCAGGGGCACCAAGACGATGGGTGTGGAGTGGCGCCTAGGAGAAGTGGGAGACTTGAGAAGAGTGGCCCCCTCCCCCCCGGGGACCCAAGACTGCTCGCTGCTCTTGCTGCCCCTCGTCCCCCTGGGGTCAGACAAGCTTGTCGAAGTCTCCAGACTATGCCAGCCACGCTGTGGGGGCCCAGAAAGCAGCTAGGGCCCAGGGGGCGGTAAGTCTGACAGCCCTGTGCAGGGTGGGGGGGGGGCAGGGCCAGAGGGAGGGACCGCCTTCGGCTGCTGATGAGGACCCGCTCCTTGACCAAACTTTACCAGGGTGCTCTGAAACCCCTTCTCTTCTGGGCATCGACCTTCTGGGCACTGACCAGCCTGCCCTGGGCCTGCTGAGCCCATTTTAGCCAAGAATCCCATGACATCGGTTTCCGTATGATATAAACTCCACATTTCATGTACTCGTGAGTTTGTGCATCAGGGACCCCCTCCTCCACCCATGGTATCTGGCCAAGTTCCTCTTAGTGATTTCCCATCCACACCCCTCACTCTGCTCCTTGCCCATGAATCCCCAGCTGTCTTTGCTGCCTCTGGGGTTCATGCTCTTGCCCCCATTACAACCATCTTGAATAAAGTCTTTCTTGCCGGCTGTTCACTAGTCCAGTGCGGCTGTTCACTAGTCCAGGGCAAGCAGTTCTAACTCCCCGAGAACCTGAGACCATCTCTTCATCTAGAATAGTCCTTCCAGGTCCAGTGCTGGCGGCTCGGGGTTGGGGCGACAGAGGGGACAGTATCAGGAGCTGTGGAGGTCCTGGCTGGCCAGGGGGAGGGGACGGGGGGCTCCAGGTTTAGGAGAGGCTGCAGGGGAGGGTCCGGTGGCTGACTTCACGCTCATCCTATGGCCGCAGGTCAGGGCCAGAAATTGGAGTGGAGAAATGCAGGCTGAGTGTAACCCTCCCGATCGGGGGGCTGGGGGACGTCCATAGGAGGTGCTGGGGCAGGAAAGGCGCTCACCTGAGGCTCCTTCTGCCACCCTACAAGCCCGTTCTGGCCTCTGCCAGGCAGGGGTGCAAAAGCCCCATATCTGCGCCCGGCTGCCTGCAGGGGCACGGAAGTTTCCCTGGGGAACAGGCCCCCAGCCCGTCGCATGAGAACGCTTCAGGCCTGGGACCGGGGCATCCTTCTTTGAAGACTGTTTCTGTTTTTAAACCTCTCCTGCCCAAGTGCCGGCTGAGGCTGTTTTTCGGGATCAGCCATTCACCTCGTCTGGCCCTTCTAAAAACCCTCATTAAATTGTTCATCGGCAGAAACCAAATACTTGGCCCCGGGGTATCCAGGTTTCTTGAGAGCCCCGGATGCCCCCGATTGTGCGGCCTCCTTGTTCGGGCTTTGCCTGAGAGTCTGGCGAGGGAACTTGGCCGGCCACCGAGATCTTGTTAGTGTCTTTTCCCTCAGAAATCCAGATCTGTCTTCCAAAACCACCGTCCCCCAGAGTTCATGAATATTCCCTCTGTTGACACACAAATGCCCGCACGCACACACACACGCACACGTACACACACCCAGGCCCCACCCGCTGAGGGAAGGGACGCTTCCAGTAAGTAATTAATCAGCACAATGGTCCAGGGTCACGACCTTCCAATGGGGGGGAGAGGCTTTGTTGTCAGTGGAGGGGGGCAGGCAATCCAAGGGTCTGGATGTTGGAGGCCCATGACCCCTCTGCCCTCCCAAAGACCCCCTGAGGGCCCCCCTAGCCCTCTGATAGGGTCAGAAGGGAGAAGCCAGCCTGAGGTCCCCGGCCTTGTGGGGAGCACTGAATTTGGAGTCTACGTTGGTTTCCTCTGCTGTGTCATACCTGGGCCAATTATTCAAACTTTCCCTAGACTTGGGGGAAAGGGATAGAAGGTCAATACGTTTGGGGAGTTTCCTCCAAGGGGGAGCACAGGAAGGACCCCTCAGGGAGCGCTCCTGTGTTTCAGGCTCTGTGCTAAGCACCTTAAATAAACATCTTAATGTAGCTGTCAGCATAAACATACCCATTTTCCAGATAGAAAATGTGGAACAATTCCCTCCTCTCCAGGGACAGGTGGTGTCCAGAACCCCAGAGTTTCTGGAATGGGATGGGAAGGGATGTGAACTCCAGAGGCTTCCTCTCTGAGAGCCCGGGGAGCACAAGGGGTGTCAGTCGACACCTGGCTTCTCCCTACAGCTCCCAGCTGCTCTGAAGGGTGGGGGTCCTTCAGCTCCAATGGGAGAGCCAGCATCCGTGAGCGTCCACTCTCCTCAGCCTGGGGGTGTAGGTGGGCAAAGCTGTGGGCCTGAGGGAAGGAGCAGCCCCAGGGTGTAACCCCAGGGGCGTGGAGTGCTCAAGAGAGCCCTAGCCCAGGGTCCACCGACTGTAGCATGGGTGGGCAAAGAAAGCATGCCATACTCGGCAGAGGAATAGTACACAGGAAAGAACAAGAACGAACTCCTGACAGCCCCCCCACAGCTGCATCCCACAGGCTGCTGTTGAGCCGAAGAAGCCAACCCCGAGAAGGACCCGTCGTATAAGACCATTTATATTTGCTCAAAACCCGGCAGAACGGGTCTTTGGGGACGGCTTCCTTGTTACCCTTGCAGGGGTACTGACGGAGGGGTGGGGGCGCCGGGATGCTCTCTGGTTGGGTGGAGGGTCCCTGAGCACCTACAGATATAAGATGCACCCATCTCCCCACTTCAGATGTAGGCACTTTTCGGTATAGGTGTCAATTTTTAAAAGTCTCCAAAAACTGAATCCTAATTAACCGCACGAAACAGACAACAGGACAGCCCCAGTCTCCTGACGACTTGCTTGTGGGTCCCCCCACCACTCTTGGACCTCTGAATCCTCTGGATGCCAACCTCCAGACCCCCCGCTCCCACCAAGAGGAGGTTCTAAAATGTGTCTTAAATCCTCCAGATCCTGGGGCGCCGGGGGGCTCAGTCGTGAAGCGTCTGCCTTGGGCTCAGGTCCTGATCCCAGCGTCCTGGGATCGAGTCCTGCATCAGGCTCCCCACTCAGCGGGAAGCCTGCTTCTCCCTCTCCCTCTCCTCCTGCTTGCGTTCCCTCTCTCACTGTCTCTCTTTGACAAATAAATAAATAAATAAGTCTTCCAGATCCTGAGCCTTGCTTGAAGAAGCTTTATTGATTCTTGTCCCACCACAAAGGCCAGTTGCTTATGTCAGTGAGAGCGGAGGGAGGCAAAGAATCCCTCTGGAGGAAGGGTGGACAGCCGCCGTTCCCTGGAAGTCTTCTGAGGCTGGGTTGGGGGGGGCTCTCACGGTGCTGTCCCTCCCTGACCCGGGCCCCCGCTCCCCGCCCCGTGACGAGAACCATCTGGCACATCTGGACACCACACCTTTGCTGCTCCCTCATGTTTTCCTCCCGAGCCCCCAAGGCGCCGTGAGGCCAGGCAGTGTCCAAGCAGGGCTTGGACCGTGTCGCTGCAAACTCTGAGCCCTACCACACTGAGGCCCCCAGACCTTCTCCTCTGGACTCCGTCTCCTGACACCTTATGCCAGCTGCCTCTGCCCTGGGGACCGGCGGGGGCTGATGAGTACAGGCTGGCCCTGGCGAAGGGACGTGGCCTTTTATTGTCCCTGAGGGTTGGAGAGATCAGGGGCTCAGAACAGACCAAGACTTATCACGGCAGCAGCTGTGGCTGGCCCCAGAGCACAGCGCTCCTACACTCTTGTCAGTGCCCTTGCCAGAGTGCCCACTGTCCGTGGCAGGATTCGCCGAACCCCACGCCCTAGGGAGCCCTGACGCGGCTGCAGACTTCCAGGTGCAGCCCCGGCCCTACAGCCTCAGCCCGGACGGCAGAGGGCGGGAATGGTGTCCCCAGTGGGGCACAGATGGAGTCAGGACGGCCTGCAGCGCAGGGCCCCAAACTCTGATCCTTGGCCTTAATTGTGCATGGGACACCGAGCTGTCCGAGCAGCGCCGGCCAAGCCCGGCCCGGGTTTCCCTCAAGTGTGACCTGAAGAGAAGGCTGGCCTCCTCATTGTGGCTGGACCCTGGGCACCGGGGGGAGTCCTGGGAGCAAAGTCCACCCGCCCTGACACGTGCAGATACACACGCTTACACGTGCTCGTGTACACGCATCCCACACACTCACACACACACAGATACATATCCCCACGTACGTCACACACATGCACACATAAACACTGCCACACTCACACACAGAGACACACACAGACACACACCGACACGTAGACACTTACCCACAGAAACATACAGACACACACGCACGTATACACACAGACACAATCATGCAGACACACTCACAGACACACAGAGACACACACATTCACACATAGACACACTCACAGGCACACCCTCACACACAGACACACACCCAGACACACACACCCTCACAGGCACAAGTTCACACAGGCACCCCTCCTGTGAGCCCATATCCAGCCCCCCGGCACACACACGGGCCCACATAGCCTCTGGCTCCTGGATTCAGTAAGCACTACCTTATCCGACGCTGTGGAGACAAAGTCCAGCGAATTTCTACACTGAACGCTCTCGGCCTCAACATCAGAGCCGCTGCCGCAGACTGACCGTGTGTCCCCACTCCCTAACCCCACCGGGATGGCATGAGGAGGGGCCTTCGCCAGGTGATTAGGGCACGAGCGTGGGGCCCTCAGGAACGGGATTAGTGCCCTTATGAAAGGGACCCCACAGAGCTCGTTGGCCCTTCTGCCATGTGATTACACAGGGAACAGATAGCGTCTGGGAACCACGAAGTGGGCCTTCACCAGACACCGAGTCCCGGCTCCAGAGCTGTGAGGAATAAGTGTCTGTCATTGATAAGCTCCCAGTCCGTGGTGTTCCTGTTAGAGCAGCTTGAACGGACTGAGACAGTACCTGGGTGGGGGTCTTGTCTGCCCTGGCACAGGGAGAAGGTGGGCATGCGGACCCACCATGCGTTCCCTCTGCCCTCTTGGCTTCCCAAACCCCTCTAAAGCTTAGGCCCAGCACTACACGCTGCCTTCAGGGTCCTCCTTGTCCCCACCCCCCAGTTTCCCTGCTCCGCCGCCTCACCCACTGCCCCTCAGCCCAGAGGTGTCGGCGTGTCGCTCCCCATCGAGGGACATCTGCAGGCTCGGTGGCAGCGGGGGTCACACAGCTGCCCCGCACGGGCGGGCGTGGGGTCCTGGGGGGAGGTGGCTGTGGAAATCATCACGGGCCATCCCTGCTAGGCCAAGGAGCCCCTGCGGCCCCAGTGTGGGCCCAGTTCTGCCCTAGCAGCAAACTCAGCAGCAGAGGGTCTGGGAGCCAGAGTTCCTCCCACACTGGGTTCTGCTCTGCCCGTCTGGATACACATCTCCTCCCTCAGCATCAGCCCTTCACACCCATCCCAGGCCTGGAAGCCAAATGCTAGAAAGTGCCGGGTGCCCTGGAGGGAGGGGGGAGTGGGGGCAGGGATCTGGCCGGGATTGGGTCCCGGTGGGTGCCAAGTCTCCCGTCTGCCTCCTCCACAGCCAGCACGCGGGAGCCTTTCTGGGGAACACAGGCTCCTCCTCCCACCTTGAGTGGGGTCTCCCAGGACCGTGGGCCCCAGAGCCATAGTGGGCAGATACGCCCACGCCCCAGCTCCCACAGCCTGTGAGGGAACGAGACCTTATTTGGAAGCAGGGTCTTTGCCGATGCAAGAAAGGATCTGGAGATGGGGTCATCCTGGGGAGGCCCTAAATCCAACGACAGAAGAGAAGACACAGACAGAGTAGCAGGGCCACGTGACAACAGAGGCAGGGATCAGAGCGGTGTGACCACAACCCAAGGAATGCTGGCGGCCAGAGGAAGCCAGAAGACATGAGGAGTGAGCCCCTCTCGAGCCTCAGGAGGGAGCGTGGTCCCAGAATGACACCTTAATTTCAGACTTCTGGCTTCCGGAACCATGAACGAATACACGTCTGTGGTTTTCAGCCCCCAGTGTGTGATGATATCTTCTGGCAGCCACAGACACTAACGCAGGATGCAAGCAGATCTGTTCAGACCCAGGCTCGGACAACGCCTCCTGTGTGACCTTGGGGAAGTCTCTTTGCCTCTCTGAGTCCCTGCGTCCTCGGCTAAAGGCTCCCTTCCTCTGTCTTCTCTTCTCCTGAGGAGGGAACGAGACGTGTTCCCCGCCGCTCCTCTGAGCCTTTGCGCCCAGGAAGCCAAATTGCGGGAAGAAATGGAGGCCGTGCTGGTGAGCTTGGAAGAGGCCATGGTCTGCCAGGAGGGAGCCCTGCCTCAGCGCCGAAGCGAGAACTTCCTCCCAGCGCTTGGCCACGGTGCTGCGGGGATGGACAGCTCGTCAGGGAGACGGTTCCAGACTGCTGAAGTAATGTTTATTGTACACACGCCGTAGATACTGTCCTGTGGTCAATTAGCTGCCAATGCGGCGAGGAGAATGCAGACAGGCACCGGGCCGCCTCCGTCTCCAGCTTGGCCCGGGCCGAGAGTTTTGCTTTGGAAAGCAGAGGCCCACGCTGCAGCTCTGGGATCCTGCTCCTACATGGGGCCCTGCACCCACAGGACTCCTTGCCGCCCAGTCTGGGGGGCTGGCAGCAGTGGGGGGGATGTCCCCCGCTCTTCCTTGGACACTGGGTGTGGGAGAACCACACTGCTTTGTGGCATTTGAGAATGAGCCTGAGGAGGCCTCAGTGACCACGTTGGCCCCTCCCTATAATTTTTCAGAAGGGGGACGGAGGCCCGGGGGGGAGCAGCTAGCCAGGGCAAACCAGAACAGAGCCCCCCAGAACAGAGGGGCCCGTGGCCTCTAAACACGTAACCAGAGGCATTAAGACCTCGCTGCGGACTCTGAGATGGGGAGCTCACCCCCTAGCAAGGCTGCCCCATCCACGTCCCGGGTGACAGGAAGGCTTTGTTATACCAGCCGAGGTCCATTTCTCTAGGACCCCTCTTCCTGCCAGGCTCCAGAGAGAAAAATACCTTTCTGTTTGCCACCGTGCCCGCCGAAACAAGACCCATCAAACAGTGGTCTCAGCCCCATGGCTCCACTCAGCCAAAATCCCCTCTCTGGGCCCCAGCTACCGGACACGACCCTTGGCCACCTCCTTGGGCTGCAGGATGTGGACCCTCCACAAAATCCTCGGGGGGAGGAAAAGTCACAGGCGCCACTGCTATTTACAGTAAGGAGGGTTCTCGTAAGCTGAGGTCATTCCCAATCAAAGGAGGGAAGAGCTGGGCAAACGCTCCATGCGCTTTAAAGAGATTATGGATTCTTATTAGGTTATATATGTCCTGCCAGATGTCCGCAGAAAGTTTTGCTGTCAGATCTTATGTAACTCATCATGCCAGTAGCCATGCCCAGGCTCACGCTCCCCTAACCAGTCCCACATGTCAAATGCACACAGGCAGTAACGAGAGCTGACACGTGTGGAACCCTTCCACGGGAGGCCCCGGGCGGCAGCTGCCAGCGTCAGCTCACTGTCCCCACAGCGCCACGAGAAACGTGCTGTCGGGATTCCTGTTCTGTCGAGGCGAACGCTGAGGCGTGGAGATGTCAAGTCATTTTCTGCATGCCCACGCATGCCCACGTATACTGTGTGGTCACATCCGACATGCTACTCACGGGAGACCAAGAAGCACAGAGTGGTCGAATGCGGATACGCTTGTATATGAATTTGCTAATTTGTTTATTTATTTCAGAGAAGGATTTCAGGAAGGGTGTGCACAAGGTTACCTAAACCACATGGCTACTGGCAAAGCCTGCAAGGTCCCAGCTGATGCCTCTGTCCCCTTCTCTTGCTGGCTCCAGCCCCACGGGCCTCTTTGCTGTTCCCAGAACATTTGAGGTCCTTTACACCCATTTGAGGCTTTACGATCCCTGTGGGTCAGCTGCCTCCCTCTCGTTAATCAGCTGTCAGCTACAATGTCTTTTCTTCAAAGAGATCCCCCCAAACACATGTGCCCACCACTGTCGGCAGACCCTGCCAATGGCAGTTGCTGTCCTGCGGCCCTGTTGATGCTCACACCTAGCATTCGTCAGTAATCTGAAATGCTCTTGCTTATTTACTTATTGACGCTTGAAATATCACTAGATTACGACCTCACTGAGCACCAAGTCACTTGCCAATTGCTATGATCCTAGCCCCTTGCACAGTGCCGGTATGAGGTTGTGCTCTGTAAGGGAATGAATGAATGAACAAACGAATGACTGAACAAAAGAGAAGTAGATACGGAAGGAGAGGCAGGGGGAACACATGAGCAGGGCAGCAAATGGAGCCGGCAGCTGAGGCTGGGCTCACCAAATGCCTGCCTTGAAGTCCTATTGACTGAGCTTCCTCATGGCCAAGGTGAAGAGAGAAACATGATCAGTCTACGTGAGTGACATGACAATGAGACAGCTAGCTGGTTTTGGCCCTGAGACCAGATGGACGTTTTCTCCGAGAGTCCTCCTAAAGGGACCACCTTGTGAAGTCACCCCCATGTGGTCACCGATCTCCTCATGGGGACCATGGGGACACTTTCAATGTAGCTGATTTTTAGTGGAGCCTGATGGCTTGTGTCACAAGACAGTTGGGACAAAGTTGGGCCAGAGGCATCTGTTCTGATGCTTGGGACATCGGGGGAGACCATGAGAGCACCAGAGGAAGGCCAGCCCAGGGGCCGTGGGTGTCCCTGGCCGCTCTTGGGATAAACAGAGGACCGTGGGCCTGGTGAGAGCTGGGCTGCGGCTCCTCTGACCGGCCACCTGTGGCTCAGGAACAAGCATAAGGGGGCAGAACACACTGTCAGCTCACACGCAGCAGGAACTGTTACCTTTGCAACAGCAGTGCCCAGCACCGGGGGCTCCCGGCAGGTAGGATCACGGGGCAGGTTGTATGGACGTCAGCCTCACTCTGAAGTTTTCTCAGCTCGGGAGGTAACTAATCCCTCTCCGGAGATGCAGAGGCGGGGGCGGTCGATACAAGCTGAAAGCAATCTAGAATGTTTTTGACAGATTTCTCCGGAAGGTGGTAAAAAGTCTATCGGGGGTCTGCAGTGTCTTGGCCGTGTCTCAACCCTGTCTGCTAAAAGCAAGCGCCAAGGTGCTGGTGTTGATTGAGTCAAGTGCTAGTTCCTGAGAACCGGCTATGCCCACCACCGTGAGTCACCCCCAGCCCCTGGCTGTCCCTGACCTTGGGTGCCTCCTACACTTGTGGACCTGAGCGCGTACGGAGGCGGCGATAAGGAAAGGCATTCAACAGGAAAAGTGCATCATTGGAGCCGGCGTAGAAAAAAATCCCACTTAATGTCGATAAAATCACCCCGGTGGCATCCAGGCTTATAGGAGGATGTAGTGTGGGAGAGTGTGGGTCCACGTGGTGAAATCCCCGAATGTTAGAATAACAGTTGAAGCAGGAGACATGTGTTAATTTACACTTTTAACCCACAGGATTGAAGTCAGTGGAGTGAATAAAATGGAGAGTAATTACAAGGGAGTACAGAAAGTCCCGAAGATATTCTTGCCTCAATGAAAGGGGCCAGAGGGAACATTGACATCTATGGGATAATGAAAGCTCATCTCGTGTCTAATCCGGATACTCACCTCTGAGAGATCAAACAGTATAAAAAATAGAAATTGACAGTAGGTCTGAAATTACTTATTGATGAAACCATGGAATTATGTGATAGAAGAAATCAATTAAGTACTAAGAGGTGAGGCCCCTGCGGAAAAAGAGGCTTGGAAATTAACAAAGGAAATTGACATGAGTGGTGAGAAAAGGCTAGAAAATTATCTTGCCAAAGGAAAAGTAAAAATAGAGGCTACTTTGAAAGACTATATCATTAAAAAAAAAAAAAGTATGATGGAAGGGAGAAACTTCAAAATTGCATTCGCCAGAGAAGAGAGGTTTTTCAAAACAGAAAGAACGTGGGGAACAGTTTGCTGACCGAGCTCCAAAGCAAAACTAATGAGACGTATGGAGAACTTCGAGTCCAAGCCGGAGTATTTCAGATGGGGAAACTGAGGCCTCAAGGGGGAAGGTCCTGGGGAGGACACCCTTCTCTGCAGTCCCTCCCTCCTTTCCATCAGGGGGATAGAGAACTCAATCCCACCCCTCAGCTTCTGTGGGGAAGGCAGAGGGGCGCCCGACAGAGGGGTGCCCAGCCCACTAGCACTCAAGTGCACGAGGGGTAGAGCTCCTCTCTCAGGGGGCAGGAGTACCACACACCCCCAAACCCCAAGTCCCAGGCACAATAGGACAAAACCGGACCAAAAAGCAGGTGATGCTGCTTGCTGCCCACATCCCAGCCACCAACAAGTCCTGTGGCCTCCGACTCCAAAGCACAGCCCATGGGGCAGCTGTTCAGGTCTCTACCTAACCATCACCTCCTCCATGAGGCCCTCCTTGGCCACCCCATTTAGAGGAGTGTCCTGCCCTGCCAGCCATGGCCTCGACCATTCCTTATTTTGTTTTCTTTATCATGTGATTATGGCCTGACGTTACCTTGTTTGTTCATTTGTGTACTTCTCTACTGTCTCCCACCCACCAGAACGTCAGCCCCAGCAGGCTGGGGGCCTTGTCCACTGCTCTTTCTTGCCTACGAAGGTGGACGCATAAAAGTTACCTAGTAAGCGTTGAATGAAGAAGTGACAGCCTCTGGCTTGGGCCAGATGTCCCTTCTCAGAGCTGCCACCGCAGCCCGCTCTCCCTTCTCTCCCACCCTGAGTGACTCAGTGCAGTCAGCCCTGGTCAGAGCTAACCCCCTAGAAGCCAGCATCGTGCCTGGCCCCAAGCGGCTGCCCCAGCAATTTTGCTGAGCGGCTGAATGTTCTAAGCTCAAAGCAGGCGGGGGTGGGGGTATCTCAGAGCATGGTTACAGGGCTTGAAGGGTCCACACAGCCCCTTCATTTTATAGGCATAGAAATGGAGACCCAAACAGGGTGTGAGACCCTCGGGGACCAGCAATGCCAGCTCAGGCTGGCCCCTGCTCCCACTGGCAACCCTTCTGCTCAGCTGGACAGGGAAACGGGCAGCCTCGGGCCTTTCGGGTGCAAATGGGATGGGGATGCCTGGCACCTCAGTAGGCCCCACCCCCCTACTTTTTCCCAGGTGAAAATTGGATCTTCCCACCAGGAGGCTCAACCAATTTTGAGCCCCTGCGGGGGCTGCTCTGGTAATAATGCTCAGCGGGATGGTCGGCCACACACCGTGGGCGGGGATGGAGGCCGTGCCCGCACGCCGTGTCCACGGCCCCTCCGTGAATGGGCACCAGGAACCTTGTGTGCAAGAAGCAAATGCCTGGCCCAGGGTCAGACTCTCGCTGTCGCATCAGGACAATCCAGGATGTCCCAAACCCAGCTCCGCCCCCCAGAGCCAGCCAACACCGGGTCCAGCACTTACCACCACTTCCGTGGGCCAGGCTGGGCACCAGGTGGGAGAGCAAGTCAGGGAATCGCCACGTGTCCTGAACCCCTGTTCTAGGCCAGCCGTTGTGCCCGAGTCTGTATCTGTGTGGCCGTGATTCTGCCTCCCAGGACCGTATGCCAGGCCTGGGGCTGGTCCTACATCCAGGTGGCTTCTCCTGTGGAGCCTCATGGCAAGTATATAAGGCCCAAAGGCGGTCTCTAGAGATGGAGCTGGGGTTCTCTGAACCTCGGTTTTCCCACCTGAGAGATGGGTATCAGCATCCAGATGAGGAGGCCTCCGGACTCAGACTCTGTCCGGCGGCCTCAGACACCACAATCTGCAGAAGCCCAGCCTCCCCTCCCTCCCTCCTGAGATGTCACTCTGTGAGGACACCCAGCACAACAGTCCAGGGCATGTGGCAGAGGCAGGGGCTGGCCCGGGACCTTCCAGCACCTTCGTCCTCTCACAGGCAGACTCAGTCTGTGACCAGAGCCCTGCCCAGCCAGATGCCCACCCCAGTACCGTGCCTCCAAGGCCTGCCAGAGGGTCGAGGGCCTCCTGAGTCCCCTCCCGCCACCCCCCCATCCCTGTCATCAGACTACCGGAGCCCCTAGCCAGAGGAGAGCACAGTGGGATGGGCAGACCAGATCAGGTGGAATGAATAAAATAAACGAAACGGAAGGGAAAGGATTCTGTACTCCAAAAAGGATGGGATGAACAGACCAAATAATTACCTGATGTCATCGAAATGATCATTTTTTATGTGACTGATAAGAATGACACCAAGTTGTCTCTTTGGCATTTATGAGTTACAGGTTCATTCTTTCTCACTTCGTGAAAACTGTCCAGGGTAGATGTATTTTCTCCATTTTATAGAAAAGGGACCTAGAGCTCCTAGGAGCAAAGAGACGGATTCCCCGGGTCTCAAGCCCACGGGTGTGAGGTCTGTGTCTGAGGTCTGACTGGGCCAGCTTCTGCCATGGCCCCACCTGCAAGTCTCCGGAATCTGCAGCTGGCCCGCTGGCTCCAGGGGCCTCGGGGGTTGAGCCTGGGGGTTGGGGATGAATTTCACTCCTGCCTGCGGCCTTTTGGACAAACAGACTCCCTCTGCCTGGACAGTCCCTTGAAATTTGCAAGTCTCTGGTCTGACCCGCCAGCGCAGTTCCTCTGGGCACAGTCATCCTGTTTCCAGAGAGATGTGTGTGTGTGTGTGTGTGTGTGTGTGTGTGTGCGTTTGCGCGTGTTGCTTTGTTTCTCATTTGAGGACTCACATGATCGAGTGATTTGGTTATTACCTAACACCTTTTAAAATACGCACACTCCTTAACCAAGCACTAGCACTCCTCCGGAACCACCCGAAGCAAGTGGCAGCAGAAATGCGCATGCTGGCGTGAATTTATGAGAATGTTTGCCATAATGTTATTTGTAAGAGCCCCGCAAGAGCTCCTACACAGAGGAACGCATTCAACAAAATAATACAAAATAATACTTCCAAACAATGGAATATTATACAGTCAATTAAGAAGGTGGTAGATCTACACGTACTGATGGGAAAACAACCTCCATGAGTGAGAGAAGGTATTGCAGGACAATACTGAGTGATCTCCTGGTAAAATATCCGTCTAGATATTTGCATATGCAAAGAAAAAGGTCTAGAACATGGCCGGCCATCTCTAGTTTCCCAGAGAGGTATTTTCACAACAAAGGAAACAGCATGGAGCAACAGGTTTTCCTTGTAGGCTTGGGGCCCTGGCCCCCTTCCCCACCGACCCAGACCCACGGAGCCTGGTGGGGAGGGCGCAGGTGGGGAGGACCCAGGGTGGGCTTGGGAGCGCACTGTGGAACTTGGGCTTTCCCGTGCGCGTGTGCATGCGTGCATGCGCGCGTGCGTGTGCGTGCGTGAGCGTGCGTGTGTGCGTCCCTCCTATGTAATGACAGTAATGGGCACGGGGAAGGCACAGGGCAGATCGCGAGAGAGATCAGGCTAATGTCCCCAGAACATTCTTCCTGAGGAAGAACCTAGACGCAGGCGAAGCCGCTAGACCCCTATCCCGGCGGCTGCAGCTGGGCCCCCGCTTCTCAGCCCCCGAGCAGCGCTCCAGGGCCAGCTGGCGGCAGGAAGGCTTGTGGCTGAATCTTGCGGACACCTCTGAGGACGGGAGGCTGATGAGAAACGGGCCTGGAGCTATCAAATGAAACACAGGCCTCGCTTTGCTTCACAGTTGTTGACTTAAAAAAAAAAAAGAAGCCCGACCACAAAACATGAGCTCATGTGGGTATTTGCTGGGAAGGTGGCGCGGGGGGTGGGGGTGGGGCGGTGGCTGGAAGAATGGATGTTTCCGCTGTACAGTCAACACGGATGCCCCGGGGCCCTTAGACGGGGCTTGGTGCGGGAGCGAGCTCGGACAGCCTGACCCCAGGGGGACACACGGATACAATGTAGAGCAGAAGGGACGGGCCGTGTCCGCCCCGGGAAGCCGCACAGCGGCTGGAATGCTCAGGTTAAATGCAGCTAACTGAGGCTGCGAACCTGGAGCGGGCTGGAAGAGGACGTAGGAATGGACAGAACAGACGGGAACGAACGACATCGCCCAGCTCCACTCGGCAGGAATCGAATAGCTGGAGGAACCCGGAATGGAGTAGGAAAGCAAGGGCCGCCTTCTTACAACAGAAGGGGACACCCGGGCCGAGGCAGGCCAGCCTCCCCCTTGATCTTCGCTGCCAGGAAGTTTGTGGGGCCTGCAGCTGAGGTGTGCCCGGTTCCAGCGTGGGGAGCCCTGGAAGGGCTCCTCAGAGGGAGACTGCTTACCTGCGGACCCCAGAGGCAGTCTGGGAGGAGCTGGACCCTGCTCCATGCTCGGCTCTGCCGCCCCGCCACTGACTCTGGCAAGCCCTGCCCCTCCCGGCCTTGGTTTCCCCCACTGTTCAAGGAGCAGGTCTGCTGAGGGGACCTTGAAGAATCCTTCATGTCCCCAGACTCCAAGCCGCTTTATTTCACAGATACTGAGCCCGGCCATGGACTGCAGGTCCAAAAGAACACACACGAATGAAGCACAGAACCCATGATCCGTCTGAGCTGGGTCCACGTCAAACAGCCTCGGGACCACCGTGGGCCAGGTGTCCATGGGGGACACGATGCCCTCCCAGCTCTGGATCCCGGGTGCACCCACCTTGTGGGGCGGACCGTGCCAAGCCAAGAGTGCAGGAGGGAGCCTGCGGCCAAGAAAGCCTCAGATACACCGATCCTGCCTTTATTTACGGTTTTAATGTTTTGGTCGTCATGGATGTATCTGCATGAATTTTGATTTTGTAAGAGGCTGTGCAAAGTTTCATTTATCTAGATTATTGGGTGTTTCGGTGCCTCTTTAAATGTTGTGCCCCAGACATGTGCCTCCCTTGCCTTAGCCTCGTCCCAGGCCCGTCAGTAGTTGCCCCAAAGTCCCCACTCTTCGGGAGAAACAGGTTTAGGGAGTATCCTTGACCCTCCGAAGCTGAGGCCACTTGTGGGAGGGGCTGCTCGCTGTGCTGCAAGAGAAGTGACCGCGACCGACCGTGCTGGGTGGGCTCACCAGCGTGGCTGTCCTTTGGGACATGTGGACCTCTATCAGGGGAAGGAGCCAGAGGGCAGTGTAGACAGAGGGTGAGCACGTGCAAAGGAGCGGCGGCGAGATTTGGAGCCCAGGTCAGTGCGGCTGAATGTGGGGCTGGTGGTGGATCAGGGTGGGAAGCTTTGGGGCCAGGTCTAGCCTCCATCTGCCTCTTGGCTGGCCCATGCCCGGAGACCTGCATCCCTGCTTGAAATGCCAGGCGTGCATGGATGATAGAGTGACAAGCTCGTGTCAGGCAGCTCCCAGGGGGTTGAAGCAAAAAGCCTCCGCAGTGATGAGCCCATCTCTGGAAAGTGCATTCTGTGCATTTATGGTCCCGGCCCCTCGGGGGCTCTGGGTTGTCAGTGTTGAAGGGGAAAAAAAAAAAAAAAAAAAAAAACCCTTCCAGCCTTGGCTTGCAGGCGGATGTATTTGGAATATATAGGATTGACAGAAATGCTTGCCAAGTGCTAAGCACTAAAACCCAAACAGGAGATTTGAACCACATGTCCTCAATCCAGATTTGGGAAGAGATTTGGGAGTGACACTGAAACCTCTGCTCTTTTTGGTCCCTGGCGGCCCCCCAGCCTCAGGAGGAGGTCCCTCCCCAGCCCCCACGTGCCCAGGCAGCCCCCCTACCTTGCCGCAAACCCCCAGGAATCAGGCAAAGCCAGGGAGATTTCTGTGGGTGGCTGGCGGCTGGGACCTGCTTGGTGTGGGGGTGACACACAGCTGGTCTTGTGTCCCTGGGGGCTCAGGGTGCTCGAGACCTGGCTCCTGGCTGAGAGAAATGACAGTCCTCAAGGAGCCCAGAGATCTGCATCATGGCCTTCTGGAAAGAGCGCTGATGGTCCTAAAGGCCGGGGCCTGCCCCGACGGTGCCCACAGCTCTCCAGTGGTACCTTCCCCCCGAGGGGGATGATCGCATTACAACCACGAAGGCTGAGGGAGACCCTGGCCCCAAGCCATGAACGTGTCCTAAAGGAACCACAAACCCTAAAACATGGCCTTGCCTTGAAGGAGACCATGGTCCTTAAGACTGTGCTGTCCTGAGGGAGACTGGGCCCTGAAGCCATGACCGAGAGACAGAATATTCAGGCACACCCCATTTCACTGGGTTCACCGAGACTGTGTCTCTCCTAAACAGAAGGTTTGTAGGAACCCAGCGTCATCGAGCATGTCTGTCAGCCCTGTTTGTCCAACCACATCTGCTCACTTCGTGTCTCTGTGTCCCCATTTGGTGATTCTTGTAACCTTCCCGACTTTTCCATTACTCTGATATTTGTTATGGGGATCTGTGCTCAGTGATCTTTGATGTTACTGTTGTAATTGTTTGGGGCACCACTCACCAGGAGTGATGAGAACGGACATCCTTGTCCTGTTCTTGATCTCGGGGGGAAGCATCCAAGTCTCCTCAAGTCACCCTCAAGTCTCCTGTTCTCGGGAGCTTTCTCCTGGACGCTCTTGATCAGGTTGAGAAAGTTCCCTTCTATTCCAACTTCATGGAGAGGTGGGACTTTTTCGTTTGTTTTTTAAAATCACAGATGGTCCTTAGATATTGTCAAATGCTTTTTTGTGTGTGTGTAGTATTTATTGAGATGGTGTGACTTTTATCCTTTCTTCTCTTAAAAGAGCATCTTACATTAACTGGTTTTTTGTTTGTTTCTTAGTTATTTAACTAGCCTTGCTTTCCTGGGATACATCTCACTTGGTCATGGTGTATAGTCCTTTTTATTCATATGCTGCTGGATTCGGTTTGCTAGTATTTTGTTGGGGAGTTTTGCATCTGTATTCACAAAGGATGTTGGTTTTCTTACCTTGGGATGTTTTTGTCTGGTTTTGGTATCAGGACAATGCTGGCTGCATAAAATGAATTGAGAAGTGCTCCCACCTCTTCTGTTCCCAGTTTGGGTTGGATTTGGATTGGCGTTAATTCTATTTTAAACATTTGTTAGAATTCACTAGTGAGGCCAGTGAGGACATCAGTACTCAGCTTTTCTTTGTGGGAAGCGTTATGGTTATTAACTCAATCTCTTCTTGTTAGAGGTATATTTTAATTTTTTTGTCCATTTTGGGATTCTTTCTAGGAAATAATTTTATTTGGGTTATCTCATTTGTTGACAGGTTCATTGTTCATGGTACTTCCTTATAATGCCTTTTATTTCTATAAGATTGGTGTGATGTTGCCTCTTTAAGGCCTGATTGTACTGATCTGAATTCTCTCCCTTCCTCTCTTGGTCAGTCTTGCTACAGTTCGTCAACTTTGTTGATCTTTTGGTTCCGTTGATCTTCTCTATTGTTTTTCTCCTCTCTCTTTCATTAATTTTCCCTCTAGTCTTTGCTCTTTCTTCCCTTGTACTGGTTTGGGTTTAGTTTTCTCCTAGTTTCTTAAGGCAAAATGTTGGGTTATGGGTTTAAAATCTTTCTTACTTTTTGACGCAGGCATTTACAGTTATCGATTTTCTTCTGAGCACTGTTTTTTCTGCATCCCACAGGTGTTGGTGTGCTGTGGTTTCGTTTTCATTCATCTCAACATAAATTCTCATTCCCCCTGTGATTTCTCCTTTGATCCATTGTTGGTTGGAAGTGCTTTACTTAAGTCCACGTACGGGTAAATTTACCGAATTTCCTCCAGTCATTGATTTCTGATTGTCGTTCGTCTATTGTCATCAGAGAACATACTTTATATGATTTCAGTCCTTTTGGATTTATTGAGACTTTTTTAAGGGTCTAACATATGGTCTCTCCTGGAAAAGTCCCACATGCACTTGAGCAGATCATGGATTCTGCCCCTGCTGTGTGGCACGCGCCGTAGATTTCTGCCGGGTCTAGCTGGTTCACAGCGTTTTCAGGTTCTCTAGAGCCCTGTTTTACCTGCTTGTTCCATCCATCGTAGAAAGCGGGGTATTGAAATCGCCAACTACTCTCGTTGAATTGTCTATTTGCATCTTCAGTTCTGAATTTTTTCTTCGTGTATTTTGGAACTCTGTTATTAGGTGCATATATGTTTATGATTCTTATGTCTTTTTGATGAATTGATTCTTTTATCATCATAAACATGTCATCTCTCCCTCTACAGTAAGACCATTATCTTAAAATGTATTTTGTTTCGTATTAATATAGCCTCTCCAGCTCTCTGTCACTGTTTGCGGCAGAGAGCTTTTTTCCATTCATTTACTTTTGATCTATTCATATCTTTGCTTCTAGAATGTGTCTCTTGTAGATTGTATATAGTTGGATCGTACTTTTTATCAGTTCTTCCAATCCCTGAATTTTAGAGTATTTATTCTATTGATATTTAATGTAAATAAATAAGATTTATGTAATGCCATTTTGCTATTTATTTTCTGTCTCATACCTTTTCTGTTCTTTTATTCCACCATAACTGCCTTATTTTGTGTTAAATAGATATTTTCTAGGGTACTGTTTTGACCCTAGACATTTCTTTTAGTCCATATTTTTGAGTTGTTTTCTTACTGGTTGCTTGTAGATTAAAATGATAATCTTTACTTAAAACAATTTAGTTCAGATTAGTACAAACTTAAATTCGATACTGACAACATATTTGCTTCTTAGGGCTCCATTTCCTCCCACTCCTCATAGTTACCTCTGTGTTGCCTTTATCAGTGCTCCCTGTTTCTTCACGGAGATCGGCGTGCTCACCTAGTGTCCTTTTCTTGTAGCTTGAAGGATTCCCATTAGTGTTCCTGATACAGCTGATAGATGGCTACACATTCTCTTGGTCTTTGTTTATCTGAGAATGGCTTTATTTCTATTTCCTTTTTGAAGGATGGTCTTGCTGAATATAATAAGATGCTCGTCAACAGTCTTTATTTTCGGTGTTTTGCAGCTGTCGCTCTTTTGTCCTCCACGCTTTCTGTGGTGAAATCGGCTATTAATCTCATGGAAGTTCATTTGTGCATTTTAAACAAATTTCTCTTGCTACTTTGACTTTGGTCCGTTTGACCATAATGTGTTTAGCTGTGGATCTCTTTGAGTTTAATCTACCTGGATTTTGCTGAGCTTCTTGGATATATGTATATATTAATAGTTTTCATCCAACTTGGGAAGATTTTGGCCATTATTTCTTCAAATATTTTCTTCTGCCACATTCTCTCTTTCGCCCCATTTTGGGGCTTCTACTATGCATACGTGTGCGGATGATGCGCCGTCCCTCGTGCTCCGCCACCAGTGACCTCCAGGTTGTCACATCCCATGGCCAACCTCCTTATTTTAATTTTCATCTCAGCAGCATTCCGCACAGTTTATAACTGCCTCCTTCTTCAATGTAGCTTTGTTGAAATATGATTCACGTACCATAAGATCTATCCATTTAAAATGTTCAGTGGTCTTTAATGTATTTGTAGGTAAGTGCAGCTGGCACTGCGGTCAACCCCAGAACATTCCCATCTCAGAAAGAAGCCCTGTATTCTTTAGCTATCATCCTCCTGCTCTTCACACCCCCCAGCACTCCCAGACTTAAGCGGTTGCTAAGCTACTACTTTCCATCTCTTTGGATTTGCCCATTGTAGACAGTTCATATATATGGAGTCTATCATGTGTGGTCTCTTGTGATTGGCGTCTTTTAATTAGCACAGTATTTTCAAGGCGTTTCCATGTTGCAGGAGGTGTCCATACTTTATTTCCATTGTATGGATAGATCGCATTTTGTTTATCCATTTGTTAGTTGATGGACAATCAGATTATTTCCACCTTTTGGCTATTATAGGTTCTTATCAGGTATATGATTTGCAAATATTTTCTCCCATTACGTGGACTGTCTTGTGGTAGCATCCATTGAAATGTGAAATATTTTACTTTTGACAGAGTCTGATAGATCTATTTTTTTCTTTTATTGCTAGTGTTTTTGGTGTCATATCCAATGATTCACTGTCAAAATTGGACATCATGAAGATTTACCCCTCTGTTTTCTTCTGGAATTTTAGCTCCTACATTTAGATGTTTGATCCATTTTAAGTTAGCTTTTGAATATAGTGTGAGGTAGGGGTCCAACTTCATTTTTTTGCACATGGCTCTCCAGTTGTCTCGGCACCATTTATCGAAAAGGCTATTCTTTCCCCGTTGGGTGATCTCGTCAAAAGTCAGTTTACTACAGACACATGGATTTATTTCTGAATTCTCAATTCTATTCCATTAATCTGTATAGCTATCCACATACCAGTACCACACAGTAATGATTATTATTGCTTTGGATTAAGTTCTGAAATCAAAAAGTGTAAGTCTTCCTAGTTTGTTCTTTTTAAAATTAGTTTTTAGGTATTTTGTATTCTGAGTCCCTTGATTTGCATTGGAATCTTATAGCCAGCTTGTTAATTCCTACAAAGAAGTCAGCTGGAATTTGGATAGGGATTGTGTTGAACTCAGATAGGTTTGGGGGAGCATTGCCATCTTAACAGCATTATGTCTTTTGGTCCATGAACATGGGATGTTTTCCATTTATTTCGAGTTGCTTTAATTCCTTTTGACAATGCTTTGTAGTTTTCCGAGTATAAGTTTTGCACTTCTTTGGTTAAATTTATTCCTAAGTATTTCATTCTTTTCAATGCTGTTGTAAATGGAGTTGTTTTCTTAATTTCATTTTTTGGATTGTTTATTGAAAGTATAGACATGCAATTGATTTTTGTATATTGATCTTGCATTCTGCAACCTTACTGAATTCATTTTTTTTAAAGATTTTATTTATTTATTTGAGAGAGAGACAGCCAGCGAGAGAGGGAACACAAGCAGGAGGAGTGGGAGAGGAAGAAGCAGGCTCCTAGTGGAGGAGCCTGATGTGGGGCTTGAACCCAGAACACTGGGATCACGCCCCGAGCCGAAGGCAGACGCTTAACCACTGCGCTACCCAGGCGCCCCTTACTGAATTCATTTTTAAGTTCTAATAGTATTTTAAATAAGTTCCTTAGAATTTTCTCTATACAAGATTATGTTAGTTGCAAAAAGAGATAGCTTTACTTCTTCCTTTCTAATATGGATGCCTTTTTATTTCCTTGTTAATTGTCTTGGCTAGAACCTCCAGTACAATGTCGAATAGAGAGGGTGAGAACAGACATTCTTATCTTGGTCATGATCTTGGGGGGGAGCATCCAGGATTTCACCAGTAAATATAATAGCTGCAGGTTTTTTACAAATACCCTTTGTCGTTTTGAGGAAGCTCCGACCTATTCCTAGGTTGTTGTGTGTTTTCGTGGTGAAGGATGTCGGATTTTGTCATTTGCGTCTTCTGTGATCACATGGTTCCATTGATGTGTATTGCATTAATTGATTTTTGGATGTTAAATCAACTTTGCATTCTTGGGATAAATCCCACTCGGTCATGCTGCTAACATTTTTGAGTAATAGCTGGATTAGGTTTGCTGGTATGTTGTTGTGGATTTTGCATGTATATTCATAAGAGATATTGATCTGTAGCTTTCTTGTGCTGTCTTTTTCTGGTTTTGGCATCAGAATGATGTTGGCCTAAAGGAATGATTTGGGAAGCGCTTCCTTCTCTTCTATGTTTGGAAGAGTTTGTGAAGAATTGGTATTGATTTTTTTTTACCGTTTGGCCCCTAATGCTTTCTTATGTGAGTTCAAATTTGCTGTTGAGCCTCTCTGGAGACTTTTTCGTTTCAGGTATTGTACTTTTGAACTCCAGAATTTCTATTTGGTTCTTTTTTTTTTCCTTCTAATTTTGTCTATCTCTTTTTATGATATTCTTTGTTTGGTGAGACACAATTGTTGTACTTTAGTTCTTTAAACATAGTTTTAAAGGTTCTTTGAACGTATTTACACTAATGGATTTAAACTGTTTGTCTCTTAAATCCAACGTCTGGGTCACCGTAGGGACATTTTCTGCTGACTGCTTTTTTGCCCCGTGTATAGACTACATTTTCCTCTTTCATCGCTTGTGTCATAATATTTGTTGAAAACTGGACATTTTAAATAACATATTGTAACAATTCTGTCATCAGCTCCTCTGCCTCTAGGGACTGGTGTTGTTGCTGGGTTTTTTTGTTTGCTTGCTTTTCTTTTTCCTTTTGCTGCCTCTTGGTTTGGTGGCTTTCCTGGACTAACGCTGTACTCTCTTCAGTACAAGCCACTGAGTTCTCTGCTCACGTTTCCTTTAAGTTCTTGTTTATATTTTCAAGCCCGGCTTCCTAGGGTTCCTCTCTGTGTGAACACAATCGAGTGCTCAGGCAGTGATCGATGGGAAGAGTTCCTTAACTGCCTTAAGCATTGTTTCCTGGCCTTTGTCAAGACTATCTGTGAGTGAAGGTACACCTTCAAACCTCAGGTGCTTTAAAAATTGTCCCTGGTTTTCACTTGCTGCTTGCGCAGGACCCGTGAGTCAGCCAGAGGTCTGTATGTGACCCTGCGTGTCCACACAGCCACTAAGGCTCTTAAGAATATGTCCATCTCTTCCAAGTTCCCTTTGGCTTCCTGGTTATCCAGATCTTCCTTTCATATTTTTGGCCAGGTTCATCTGCCCCGACGGAAATCGCAGCTCCAGGCAACTGCGATGTTACCAGCAGATTCCTATTTTTTTCAGTTACGGCTCCGTTGCAGGTCAAACTGCTGACAGTGCTCTGGGTCCCACCCTTGTAACAGAACCACAGCAGCCCCCGGTTTAAAATACCACGGCCCACTGTTGTCACCAAGCTTCAGTTGTCTTTCTTGAATAGATAGTTTTTAGTTCCTTCTCTGCCTGTAGTTAATTTCCAGAGTTCCCACATGGTTGATTTCATTGTTTTACAGGAATTTTTGTTGCTTTGGGGGGGCAGGTGGGTTCCCTGAGTTCCTAGCTCTACCAGTTTTCGCATAATGCTTTTGAGTTCCAATGTGTCCCAGCTATCAGCAGGTGGCTTCAGTTTTGGGGTAGCGGTCCGTCTTACGGATGTTCCCCAGGTTCCTTATGCATTCGCTGGTTGAATGGTATCTACGTCATTTCTGATCTTTGGTGATCGTCAATGACCACAGACTCTTACCTACAGGGCTCGGTGTGACCATACATTTTGATTTCCTTTGCATTAATGCCTGAAAGCGGGATCCCTGGGTTAGGCGGCAAGTGTATGTTTAAAGCCGTGAGAAACTGTCAGACTGTTTTTACAAAGTGGTTGCGACAGTTTGCCTTCCAGCCAGCAAAACCGAGAGTTCGGTTGCTTCACACTCTTCCCGTCGCCGTGATATTAGGGTGGCTTTTTTTCCCTTGTAAAAATGGTAGCGATTCTAATAAGCACACTATGGTATCAGATTGTGGTTTCAAATTACATTTGCCTGAGGTTCGGTGATGCTGAAAATCTTTATCTGTGCTTATTTTCCCTCCACGCATCTTCTCTGGTGAAGCGTATCTGTTCAAATCTTTTGCACATTTCAAAACACTTTTTGAGGTTTGAGAGTCTTTATATATTTGGGATAGAAGGCCTTTATCAGCAATGTGTTTATCAAATATTTTCTTCTCTCTGTGGCTTCTTTCATTAATATTAATAAAGCAGCCTTTCAAAGATTAGAATCATTAACTTTGATGCAATTGATTAATTTTATTCTTTTATGAATTGTGATTTTGGGGTCATACATAAGAAAGCTTGGATTAACTCAAGGAAAGACACAGAGATTTTCTTCTGGAAGTTTTATGGTTTTAAGTGTTATATTTAGGTCTCTGGTCCATTTTGAGTTAATTTTTGTGTAAGGCATGAGCTGTGAGGCCAGTTTCATCATTTGCATTTGGATGCTTAATTATCCAATCACCATTTGTTGAAAAGACAATTTTTTAGCATTGCGTTGCTTTTCAACTATATCCAAATTGGCCACATGTGTGGGAGTCTGTATTCTATTTCTGGAATATCCATGTTTTCCCATTGATCTGTACATCGGAGCTTTCGCCAGTGTGATGCTCTCTCGATGGCCAGAGCTTTATAATAAATCTTGGGGTTGGGTAGTGTGAGTCCTCCAACTTAGCCCTTCCTTTTCAAAATCATTTTGGCTCTTCTAGTTTCTTTGCCTTCCACATGCATTTTAGAATAAGCATGTAAATATCTGTCAGGCATATGTCCGGGATCTAGAGATCATTTCGGAGAGACTTGAAGCCTCACCGATAGTCGGTCTTCTAACATGGGCATCATTTCACGTATGTGGGTTTTCGTTTGTCTCGTCAGTGCTCTGGAGGTTTTGCATACAGATCTTGCACATATTTTGTTAGATTCATACCTGAGTATTTTATTTTGGGTGCTGTGGTTAGTTACCCTGTTTTAAAGTTTTCTCAACTTTCACATACTATAGAAAAATGACTGATTTTCGTATATGGACCCCATAATCTGCAACATTGGTAGATTCTCTGAGTTCCAGGAGCTTGGCTGCAGATTCTTTGGGGGTCCCTACGTAAATGAACATGTTGGGGCGCCTGGGGGGCTCAGTCGGTGAAGCGTCTGCCTTCGGCTCAGGTAATGGTCCTGGGGTCCTGGGATCGAGCCTGGTATCAGACTCCCTGCTCACTGGGGAGCCTGCTTCTCCCTCTCCCTCTGCTGCTGTTCCCCCTACTTGTGCTCTCTCTCTCTGTCAAACAGATACATAAAATCCTTAAAAAAAAAAAAAGTAAATGCATATGTTGTCTGCAAATACATACTTTCGTGTTTTTGCTTGATCTGTGTGCCTTCTCTGTCTTACTGCCTTTTGGCCCCGGGTGGGGCCTCCAGCCCATGTTGGGTGGAAACAATGAGGTTGTCTCACCTTGCTCTGCCCTCGTTTCAGAGGGAAAGCATTCAGTCTTCACAGTTCTGTGTGATGTTAGCTGTGGACAACTAATCTTCTGCTGTGCCCATCCAGTGAACATTTCAGGTTGGGTGCTTGTATTTTTAAGTTCTAGAATTTCCACTTCAACCTGTTGGGAATAGCTCTCTTTTCTCCACTGAGATTCTGTATTTGTTTCCTCATTACGTACATAGTTTTCTTTAAACCCAAGATTATGTTTCTAGTAAGTTTTACAATTTTTTGTTTACTCATTGCATCATTTCTGCTATAGTTTGGGGTCTGTTTTTCTGACAGTTTAAAGAGTCACGCCTTTCTTTCTTCCTCCCTCCCTCCCTCTCTTTTCTTTTCTTTTCTTTCTTTTTCTTTCTTTCTTTCCCCTTCCTTCCTTCCTTCCTTTTCTTTCCCCCCCTTCCTCTCCCTCCCTTCCATTCTTTCTTTCTTTTCCCCCCTCCCTCCCCTCTTTCTTTCTTTCTTTCTTTCTTTCTTTCTTTCCATTGTGATGCCATTTTGCTAAATGGCTAGTTTCATCTTCTGCATTTAGAATGTTGAGTTTCACTCCAGTAGGGAGTTAATTTTCATGTGGATAAGCTTTTCCTCTTGGAGACATTTATAAATGATGTAGCCTTTAGTCTCTGATGGTTTAGTTCTACTTTTCGAGTGTGGCCTTTGTAGCCCCTCCACGTTGGCCAGTTGGCAAGCGGCCATCTGAGCTCTGGAAGTTGTCCGGCCCACAGCGACCCAGATTTGTTCCTTGCCCAGCCGCGTGGAGTCTCACCTGGCACGTGCACAGCACGTTCTCCAAAGACCCAGAGACTTCTGCAGCAACTCGTCTACCCGATCCCTTCTAACTTCAAGCTGAGTATACAAACCCTAGCAGCCCCGAGAGTCCTGACTTCAGTCCTGTCCTGCTCACCCCACGATGCCACGGCACTCCTACCTTGAAGGGGTTCTAAGTCGGGGCGCCCGGTGGCTCAGTCGGTGAAGCTTCTGACTCTTGATTTGAGCTCAGGTCTGGATCTCAGGGTTGTGAGTTCGGGCCCCACGCTGGGCGTGGAGCCTACTTGAAAAAAAACAAGAACAAACACGAAGGGGTTCAAAAGCTGGTTACTCTCATCGTGTGTTTCTTCTGGGAGCCCCCGCCTGCGCTGCGGGTTGACCGAGGCCAGAAAACCATCACGTCTGTCATGTGGCTACTGTAACAGAGGGCTGCAAGCTTGGTGGCTTAAAACACCGAACGTTTACTCTCTTCTGGTCCCGGAAGCTGGAAGTCCCCCAGAGCTCCCCACTCCCAAACCAGGAGTTTGCAGGCTGGCGGCTCTTGGGGGCGATCTTTCCTTGCCTCTTCAGGCTTCTGGAGCCCCTGGCTCGTGCCTCTTGCCTCAACCGGCAGCCAGCATGGTGGCATCTGACTTCAGTGGCCACACTTCAGGACAAGTCTCTCTGTCCTGAGGACACTTCCGATCGCAGTTGGGGGCAACCTGGGTGGCCCAGCCTTATCCCCCCATCTCAGGATCCTTAGTTAATCAGATCTACAATCTCAGGAACAGACCAGGAGCTAAACCAAACTTCTCACTCTGGAACTTTGAGGCGTCTGGGCCGATCCAGTGAGATTACGGATGGGCACGTCGGGGCCACGGAGCTGTCTCTAGATCCAGAGGGAGTAGGCCGAGCCATGTCTTGGTGGGGATGGAGCTAGGCACTGCTGAGTGGAGCCGAGGAGGCTAGGGGATGCTCTATGGGGCTGGGAAATGCCCATCCAGGGAGTGCCCTTCTCCTGTGACACGGCCACGGGGTCGGAAGGATGTGGGAGATGGCGTCTGTCCTCTCAGTCTTGTGGACACCCCTCCAGCTACTGCCTTGGGTCCCGCCTGACCCCTGGTCCCTACAACAGCGTCCTCACTGGCCTTCCTGCCTCCCACTCCTGGCCATCTCTGATCCACCCTCCGCAAACCCAGCCACAGCACTCTCTCAGGCCCCCTTTCTGAAGCCTGTGGCCCTCTAGACAAAGCCCCCAACATCTGGCCAGCCGTTCTAGGCCCTGCCTGAGCTGCCTGCCGCCGGGAGGAGGCCCGTACATGCCGTGAGCACGAGAGCAGCCACCCCAGAGCACAGCCAGTCCCTACCTGCATCCACTTCCCCCTCACCTGCAGAGACCTGCCGCCTTCCTCTGTGGGGTGCCTGCCCCCTCCCCAGTCTAGTCTGCACATGTTGGCCAATGTGGCAGGGGACACTTCCCCCCAGACCCGTAACTTCCTCTGTGCTGGCTTCTCCCCAACTGCCAGGAGCCCCTGAAGGAAACCATGTGCTCTGCACCCACAGGACCAGAGCAGGGGCTTGGGGGCTACTGGCAGAGGGAGGAAGGAAGGGAGAGAAGAAAGAAGGGAAGGAGGGAGAAGAGGTAGGGGACCCCATGCAAGAAAGCCAGACTCCTCATCTCATTTCCTCATCTGGTCCTGCTGGGGACAGTAGGAACTGGATGCAGAGAGAAGGGAGGCCAGACCCAGAGGCAAATCCACAAATCCAGAATTCTCCAGAAAGCTCCAAGGACAGAGAGGGCCCTCTGCAGGTCTCCAATCCAGGGAACAAGCTTCACTCCCTTCCTCCCTCCCTCCTCTCTTTCTCCCTCTCTTTCTCTCACAAGGAGGTGATATGGGTATTTAATTGAGGGATCTGACTTTAAAGGTGGGGTATCAGCAATGGCCCCTCTTTCCCCACCAATATCCCTCTGAAATCCCTGCCTCCCCCAAAGACTGGGAGCTGAGTCGGCCTCTCCTAGTGGACAGGAAAACCATGTCCCCCGAGCCCTGGGCTTTGACACCACCATCAAATGAAGAACTGTAGACATTGGGGGGCGCCTGGGTGGCACAGCGGTTAAGCGTCTGCCTTCGGCTCAGGGCGTGATCCCGGCGTTCTGGGATCGAGCCCCACATCAGGCTCCTCTGCTATGAGCCTGCTTCTTCCTCTCCCACTCCCCCTGCTTGTGTTCCCTCTCTCGCTGGCTGTCTCTATCTCTGCCGAATAAATAAATAAAATCTTTAAAAAAAAAAAAAGAACTGTAGACATTGGAAGGGGACCGATCCTCGCTACGGGCACAGGCCTTGCCCAGGGTGCACAGGGAGGGACCTCTGATTGCTCTTGACAATCTGGGCCCTAAAGGCTCCCCAATCTTCCCAGAAGGAGATGGGCTGCTGCTGCCCCAAAGGGGGGACAACAGGCTGTGTAGGAGGGCAGTAGGGACCGGGAAGGATTGCGCCTCACGGCAGCTTGGCGCTCGCTGTTTTCCATGTAGTACCACGGGGAGTACTAGACAGGACAGGCTGCCTCCTTGGAGTCCTTGGCAAGGGATCCTGATTTGGGGGCCAGACTCAGGTCGGAGGGGAGAGTGAGTCATGAGAAGGGAGCCGGTGGCAGTGCCAGGGCTCGGCCGCGGAGCAGGGTCCTACCTGGACGAGGCCCAGGACACCTGGCGCACTCTACTCGGGTCTGCCCAGCCCCCGTGTGGCCGCCCCCCTCCTCCCGCCACTGGTCCTGGAGGCATAAACCCCCGGGGTTGGCGGCCGGGGAGCAAAGCCTGCGGCCATAGCGGCCCTCCCCTCGGCCCTCCCCGCACTGTCCAGATGGAGTGGAGCTACAGGATGTAAGGCTTTGGCTGGACTGCCAGGGAGGTGGACTTTCAAAGAAACAGCAAATAAATTACCCCTGGGTTGGGGCCCCAGCACGAATAGGTTGCCACACTGGCCGGCGCGAACACGTCTGGTATCCTTGCCAGCCCCAAGAAAATAACCTTTTTTTGGTCAGCCGTTTGGAAAATGGAGATCTGTCCGCATGCTCTCCGTCTCTGCGCAAGCTCCCGGGCACACGCTCGTGTGTCTCAAAACTCGGGGGTGCAGCTGTTTTCGGTAGCTCTGTGCCAGTGACAGCGTGCGGGGCCAAGTTCTTCCGGCCTCAGGTAACCCCTATGTCCAAGGCTCCTTGTCCAACGTCTCGCAGACGGAAGGAAAGGACGGCGGATCTTGTGGTGGCCTCCAAAGTGGGGGACACTGTGGTTTCTGAATGGCCTGGGCATCCCCGCTGGGGGCCTGGGCCAAGGGGCTTGAAGGCACCATCTGCAGCCCCTCTATAGTCGGTGAAAATCCCACCTCCAGGGCCAGATTCCTAGAGAGGCCAGCAGCCAGCCTTGGCTGCTTCCTACGGTCACACCAGAAAACTGGGGACAGGTGTCCTGGGCATGGGCCTGCGGAGGCCTCAGAGACCTGGGCCAGGACTAGAACCCTCCCCACCCTCCGGACAGCCTATCGTAAGCAGTGACAGGGGGCTCAGTTCCCTCCTCATGGCCCATCTCATGGAGACACACTTACAAATACTGGAATGTTCTTCCTTAGATGAAGCCAATTTTTCTCTCTGGTGCTTTACACAGGACCATCATGGGCATTTTTTTTTTTTTTTTTTAAGCTGGAAGGGATCTTGTAGACCATCTGGTTAATCCTCCTCATTTCATAGATGGAGAAACCGAGGGCCAGAGAGGGGCAGTGACTTACCTTGGTCACACAGCAAGGTAGGTCCCTCGCCAGGTCAAGAGCTCCACATCTGCCCTCACCCATCGGCCTCGCTCTGCCCCCCGAAGACAAGCTGGAATAGGCCGTCCCATTGGTAAAAGGAGGCCTCACCCCCAGCTTGCCTCTGCTGGCCTGAACAGGCCTCTCCTCCCTTTCCAGCTCACACTCAGCTTCTGGCCAGCTCACCAGCTGGCCACGCCCACACAGGCCCTTCCAGAAGAAACTGGACAGCCCTCTGACACGGCCTGGCCTCCCATCCCGGAGCCACTGGCCCGGGCTCCCAGCCCCTCAGGCACTCCTTGCCAGGTGTGCACGGCACCGCTTTCCTCCAGAGGCACCCCGGCCCCTCCCCCAGGTCCCCTCTGGCTCCCCTGTGCCTTGGATGGAGCAGTTCCTCACAGCCAGGCCACCTGCTACATTCTGGAAAAGCCTCTTTCCTATCCTGTCCGAGGGAGCACAAGACCGCCTTGGGACAAACGCAGAGCTGAACATAATGGGACCATCCTGCTTTACTCTGCACGAGAGGGTGTGTCTGACCTGATGTGATGGTGAGCAGACCACCCACCCCTGTTGGAGTAGATGAAGGGGTCAGAGAACTTTGGGGTCAGGGACTTTTCCTCATAGTCCATGGAAAACTGAGACGAAGTGGGACCAAGAATGACGGCACCACACAGCTGAAGGCAAACAAGAAGTCCCCTTGTACGTCTTTACTCTGGATGGGGAGACAGGAGCAGAAAGGCCTGGGGGCTCCCACTGCGGATGGCCAAGCCAATGGTTGGGTTGACGAGGCCCACCGTAGACGGGCCAGCGCCATTTCCGGGGCTATGAGGATGTGAGAGGGTGGGGCACATCCCAGGGTTCCCTCCTTCCGTTCCTGCTTCTCAGACAGTTGTCTCAAGGCAGCAAGATTCAGACAATTTGATTAAATTTAATGAATACATTATTTTAAGTGGCAGTCCTTTTTTAAAAAAACGTTTTAAAAGTTTTTAGAATTGAAGTATAATTGACATGCAGCAAAATGGTCTCAAGTGAACAGCTTGACCACTTTTGAACATGCATACACCCCTATAACTAACCCACACATCAGAACCAAACACGTCCGTCACCCTAGAAAGTCCCGTCGCTCCTGTGCAGCCACAGCACTTCCCTCCAGGACAATCACTGTTGTGATTTACATCACCATAGGTCGGTAGCATCTGCTCTAGTACGTCCCGGGAATCTGCCCGTGCATGTGCTTGCTTCTGACTTCTCGTATTTGGCACCCGATCTGAGTTTCATTCCTATTGTTGTGTGTAAGTTTTCCTATTATTGCTTCATGGTATTTCGTGTTTGGGTTTTCCCGTTGGTGGGCATTTGGGTTGTTTGTAGTTTGGGACTATTATGGGCAAATACGCAGCTATGAACATTCTCATAAAAATCCTCTCCTGGGTATATGTGTGTACTTCTTGTGGATAAAGACCCCAGATTGGAATTGCTAGCTCATAGGTTAACTGTTTAAGGGACTGCTGACCAATTTTCCAAAGTGCTTTTGCCATGTTCCCCTCCTATGACAATGTGTGAGCGTTCCAGGTGCTCCAGATCCTTGCAAACATCCCACACTATCGGCCTTGGTCTCATCAGTGCTCATCATTCTGTGGGACGAGCGGTGGTATCCCATTGTGATTTTAATTCGTGTTTCCCTGATGGACGGTCTAATGCATCTTGGCATCTGTTCAAGTGCTCATTGTCCGTTTGTGTACCTTCTCTTCTGAAGTGTCTGTTCGGCCCTGATACTCATTTAATTTTTTCTTTTTATTATTGAATTATAAAAGTTGTTAATATATTCTGGATACATGTCCTTTCCCAGATATATGTATTGTAAATATTTCCTCCCCATTTCTGGTTTTCCTTTTCCTTTTTAAATTTTTTTTGGGTAACTTTTTGATTTTGATATAAATTTGTGAGAATGGCCCAAGGGACCCCTGTATAGCCTTCCCTCAGATTCACTAGTTGTTTACCCTTCATCACAGTTGATTATTCTTGCATTTCTCCTTTCCCTCTCAAGTACATAAGCATGTGCACACATGTGTGTTCATCTGTAAACACACACGTTTATATAGGTACATAAGTGTATAAAATATATGTAAACATATATAACATATATACGTATAGGGCATGTGTGTGTGTGTGTGTAATTTTTCCCCTGAACCACTTGCAGAAAAGCTGGGGACATTATAACCCCCTTACTACACAGTATGTATGTCCCAAGAAAAAGATTATTTTCCATACCCACAAAAGAAATATCAAAATCAGAACATTTGACACTGGTACAATGTTATCATCCAAACCACAGCCCATATTTGCCTTTCGTTAATTGTTACAGAATGTCCGGGGCAGCCAGGGTGTTGCAAGCCGAGCACTTGGAGTTCTCTACTGTGAAGTTACGATTTCCTCTTGTAATTCATAATTAATATGACTCTATCAGTCAGCTTGGGCTGCCATCAGAAGATATCCCCGATTGGGTGGCTTCAGCAACGAAAATGATATTTTCTCACAGTTGCAGCGCCTGAAGTCTGAGATCAAGGTGTGGGCAGGTTGGTCTCTCTAGAAGCCTCTCTCCTGTCTCGGCTACCTTCTCACGTGGTCTTTCCTCCATGTGTGCGTCCCCTGTGGTGTCTCTTCCTCCTCCTGTAAGGACATTAGTCCTATCGGATTAGGGTCTGCCCACGTGACCTCGCTGCACCTTAGGAACCTCTTTCGTGGTGCGGTCACTTTATAAGGTAATGGGGGGTAGGGCTCCAACATGTGGGTTTTGGAAGGATGCCATCCAGTGAGTAACAAGGACACTTTGTTTTGTCTTTAAATAGGCTCTACACCCAGTGTGGAGCCCAGCGCAGGGCTTGATCTCATGACCCTGAGATCAAGACCTGGGCTGAGATCAAGAGTCGGATGCTTAACCCACTGAGTCACTAAGGTGCCTCATGGACACTTTGAAACTAAGTATCCTGTTCCTCACCTGCCTTTCAGCCAGTAGTTCCAGCAAGCACGGAGGATTTTCTGGCTTCATGTTTCTTTCCCTCTCTTTTATTAGTTGGCATTTTTCTGAAGGATGAGCTTTCCCTTCTCCACATTTATTTATGTCCATGCTCATTTTGGTATAGCCGTGTGGGGTTTCATTATGCTTAATGGGTTATAGCCCATTTCAATTGGTATTTATTTTTGTGCTCCAGTTGTTCTAAATTTGGCCAGTAAGAGCTCCTTTAAGCTGCTTTCTGTCTTTCTGACATGAGCCTATGTGCTTTTTTTTTTTAAATTGCTCCATTTTTAAGAGCAGTTTTGGGTTCACAGCAAAATCGAGCCAAAGTAGAGATTTCCCATATACTCCCATCCCTCCCGCACAGAACTTCCCCTACTATTGTCACCCTGTGTCCCACGTCATGATGTTCTGAGTACTTCTTAGAATATGTATGGTTTTTTTTCATTCCCTAGAACCTTCAGACTTTTTTATTATGTCCAGATCTTAGAGTTGTTTGCTTTCTTTTTTTTCCTGTAATGGCTTCTGTGTGTGTGTGGGGGGGGGTGACTTTTAGTGGGTTATTATTTCACTATGCTTCAAAGTAGAAATCCCACATCTTTCTTCCGTTGTCTCAACTGATGATCTTTGCCTTTTACTTGGAGGGTTTGATCCATTTGCAGTTAGTGAAGTCATTGATGTGGTCGGGTTCAAGTCTACTATCTTGCTACTTGTTTACTGTCCTCTCCTACTTAATTTACTCCTGTGTTTCTTTCTTCCTGCCTTCTTTTGGGTTAATTGATTACTTTTTGTAGTCCATTTAATGTCCTTTAATGGGTTTTCAGCTATACCTCTTTGTGTTATTTTTACTCACTTCTCTAGGATTGCAGTATATGTTCTTAACCCATCACAGTCCAGCCTGAATGCGTGTTCTGTCATTTCACACGTAACATAAGATGCCTATAGCAATATAATTTCATTTATTTCCTGAAATCTTTTGGAATGTTGTCATACATTTTATTCTATTTATAAGCACTATTGCTTATCCATTAAATAATTAATTGTCTTTTAAGGGATTAGAAAAATCCTATTTTATATTTACTCACATAGTAACAATTTCCAATGCTCCACATTCCTCTCTGAATATCAGAATTTCCATATGTTATCATTTTCTCTCAGCTTAAAGAACTGTCATTAGTATTTCTTGAAATGCATGTCTGTTGGCAAGGAATTCTCTTGGATTTCATTTGCCCAAGAATGTTATTATTTTTCCTTATTTTTTCAAAAACATTTTTGATACACAACTCTAGAATGGCATTTTTTTTCTTTTTTTTTTTTTTTAAAGATTTTATTTATTTATTCGACAGAGATAGAGACAGCCAGCGAGAGAGGGAACACAAGCAGGGGGAGTAGGAGAGGAAGAAGCAGGCTCATAGCGGAGGAGCCTGATGTGGGGCTCGATCCCAGAACGCTGGGATCACGCCCTGAGCTGAAGGCAGACGCTTAACCGCTGTGCCACCCAGGTGCCCCGGCATTTTTTTTCTTTTACCATTTGAAAGATGTTTTACAAGTTTTACTATGGTATACTTAGGTGTGGTTTTCTTTATATTTATTCTCCCTTGGCCCACTGAGAATCTTACCTGTGAGTTAATGCTTTCCATGAAATTTTGATTTTTTTCACTCTGCTTATTTTAAATATTTTTTCTTCTCTTTTATTCCTCTTTTTCTTCTTCTAGGACCCTAATCACATAGATATTAGATGGCTCATAGGTGTTCCACAGTCCACTGAGATGCTTCGATGTTTCGAAATCTTTTTTCTTTCTGGGTTTCAGTTTGGCTAAAAACTCGGTTCTTTTCTTTCTTTTTTTTTTTTTTAAGATTTTTTAAGTAATTTCTACAACATGGGGCTCAAACCTACAACCCTGAGATCAAGAGTACCTCTACCAACTGAGGCAGCCAGGTGTTCCCTGTTTGGCTAATTTCTATTGACCTGTTTCTTCTCTAAAGTTCAGTCTGAATTCAACACATTTTTCGTCTCATGCATTTCCAGTTCTGGGGTTTTCATTTGATTCTTTTGTAGAGTTTTCCTTTATTTCTTGATATTCCTCCACCACAGTGGGAACATATACACAATCTGTCCATCCTTTCCTGTAAAACTTTTAAACATTTCTATAATACTTATTTTATTATTTTTTTAAAGATTTCATAATACTTATTTTAAAGTTGTTTTCAAGTAATTCTAATATCTGGGTTTTTGTCAGTTTGCTTCTTGTGAGCAATTTTTTTCTTGTGATTATGGGTCACCTTTTCTCACTTCCTTGCATGCTTAGTAATTGTAGGTTAAGTAACGGACATTGTGGGTGCTATATTTGTAGAGGCTCTGGATTCTGTTATTCTCTTCTGAAGAGTGTGGCCTTTTGTTCTAGCAACTACATTATCAGCATTCACCTTGGTCTTGTGGAGGTTTGGATTTAGGCTTTGGAAGGGCAAGTTTATCTCAGTTTTTCCATTAGTCTTACCGTGTCACCCTTAGTGCTGGGACATGACGCTTACATGTAAGGCATAGCCCCTCTTTGGCTTCAGCTGAAGAACTGACATTGCAGAAACTGAACTGCAAATTCTGTCTCTTCTGAACTCAGCAGCTGATTAATCTCTGCTGCCAGCGTTCGGGTGCCTGGGGTTGCTTTTCATTGAGATCTTTGGAGTCTTACCTTATGTGTGTACAAATTAGTAGGCGTCAGCCAGGGTTTGGAAGAAGGATTTGTATGCAGATTTCAGAATACTTCCTTCCACCCTTGGTGCTCTCTCCTTTCCTGGATTTCCTCCCTTGCTTTCTGGCTCCTCTGGTTTCTCTGAACTCAGACCTTGACTTTCCAGCCTCTTTAGAATGCCTCTTTCTGCTTGAGCTCAGTCCTGCATGCCATGCAAACTGGAGAGTGCCTCTAGGGGAAGTCAATTACACATCTCTCTCCTCTGGGGTTTCCCTTATTTTAAGTGTCTTATCCTCTCAAGTTTTAGCTCACTTTTCGTTGTTCTCTTTTTTTTTTTAAAGATTTCTAAAAATTTATTTACTTGGGGGAGAGGGGCAGAGGGAGAGGGAGAGAGAGAAGCAGACTCCCCACTGAGCACAGAGCCTGATGTGGGACTTCATCTCACGACCCCAAGATCATGACCTGAGCCAAAATCAAGAGTCAGACACTTAACTAACTGAGCCACCCAGGCACCTCCAGCCCACTTTTGGTTGTTCTTAAGTGTCTTCAAACAGCTGTTTTTATGTGTTGTTCAGAATGCAGTTGTTGTCAGGAGAAAGCACAGCCTGCTACTGGCTATTCCACTGTTATTGGAGTATTCAGGCTTTTAATTTTACTTTAACTTTAAAAAATTAGACTCACTGGAAGTTGCAAAAATAGTACACAGAGTCCAGTATATCCTTCTCCTAGCTTCCTCAATAATAACTCAAGTGCAATATCAAAGAAAGGACATTGACATTAGTAAAATACCGTTAGCCAGACAGCAGACCGTGCTGTTTTCACCTGCACTAATGTGTGTGTTGTGTGTGTAGGTCTATGCAGTGTGATCCTGTACATGTTAACCATTCGTTACACATAGGAGCACTCCTGTGGTATCCCTTTATATTCACACAACTCATTCCATTCCTGTCCCCTAGAAACCACCATTACGTCCGTTCTTCCTTCCATCCTTCCTTCTTTCATTTCTTTCTTTTTTTCTTTTTTAAGTGGGGAGGCAGAGGGAGAGAGAGAATACCAAGAAGGCTACACATCCAGCACAGAACCCAATGAAGGGCTCATTCTCATGACCCTGAGATCATGACCTGAACCGAAATCAAGAATTGGATGCTTAACCGACTGTGCCACCCAGGCACCCTATGTTTTCTGTCTCCATATTTTCTCATTTTAATAATGTTATCTAGATGGAATTGCATACCTGGTAAGATTCTGAGATTGACTTTTCATACTGACCACAGTACCCTCAAGAGGCATCCAGGTTGTTGTATGGGCCAACACTCTGTTCTTTTCTATTGAAAAAATGTTTGAATTTTTAAAAATAAACCTTTATTTTTAGGACTGTTTTAGATTTTTCAGAATTATTCCAAAAGTAGTACAAAGAGTTCCTGTACACCCCGTGACCAGTTTCTCCTACTACTGACATCTCACATTCATGTGGCGCTTTGCCGCAATTAACGAACCAACATCAGCTTGTTGTCATTAACTGGAGTCCATAAATCATTCAGCCTTCCTCGCTTGTCTCTAATGTCCTTTTTCTGCCTGAGGATCCCATCCAGGACACCGCATTCCATTTAGCTGTTACGCCTTCTTAGGCTCCTCTCAGCTGTGACAGTTTCTCACGCTCTCCTTGTATTTTATGTTCATTTATTTTTTGGTGACCTTTAAACTCTAAAGCAGTTGCCAGGTATTTTGTAGAATGTTCCCAAATTGGGATTTTTTTTTCTGATGCTTTTTTTTTTTTCATGATTAGAATGGGATAATGCGTTTTGGGGAGGAAGACCACGGAGGTGAAGGGACATTCCCATCGTATCACATCGAAGGCACGCTATCAATAGGCCATATCACTGTGGAAGTTATTCTTGATCGCCTGGCTGGAGGTAGTGTTTGTCAGGTGTCTTCACTGTAAAGTTACTCTCTTATCTTTCTTTCATACTGTCCTCTTTGGAAGAAAGTCACTGTGTACAGCCTATAACCTGGGGAATAGGAAATATGTCGCACCTCCTTAAGGACTAAATGTCGACACCATTATTTGGAATCCTGCACAGGAGACTGTCTGCATCCATTCTTCCATGCATTGGTGCCCCTATGCGTTTCTTTACAGCAGTATGGACTCTTGGGTATCTTACACTTTATTTTGGGTATTTTATACTTTAGGTTATAACCTAACACTACATTACTCATTTTGTCATTCAGATTGCTTCAGCTTTGACTGTTGGGAGCTCTTTCATTTGGCCGCTTTAGCCCATTGACATGTTTCACATCGCTGTTAAGTGTTCTGGTTTGGTTTTTCTTAAGCACTTTCTTACTTTCTGGCACTACAAAATGCTCCAGGCTCATCCTGTACTGCCTCGACCCAGCCCTACAATTAGCCATTTTTCCAAGCAGCCCTGGTTCCTTTTCTTGAGTGATGGTGCTGAAGCCAACATCTGGGTACAAGATGTGCTCGTTGCTGCTGGGGCATCGTAGCTTCTGAGCCCTCTAAGCCCACAGAGCACGGCAGTCCTTGCTTCTACTGCCCCACGTAGGTGCAGCTCTGGACACGCGTCTATGTGCGGCCATCTGTCCTTACCCTACGCTGGACCAGAGTCCGTGGTGACGTCTCTTCCTCTAGTCCACCACCCCAAGGATCATCCTCGACTCCTTCCCTTGCTGGTCTATAACTTCCCATTCCGACGGTGAGAAACTTGGCTCTTACCATCTGCCATCTACTTACCTCATTGCTTGATTCTCGGGTCCACGCGCAGTGGTATCATCATTGTTAACCTCCAGCCTCGGTGGGCAACAGCGCTTTGAACTAGAAGACGGTGCTTATGTACAGTTGTTTTGGTTGCCTTCAGGCTTACAGACTCCACTACGTTCAAAGTAACCTAGCTTAGCACCTTCTTCCCCCATTCTCTTCAGTAAGCTTGCGCCATACATTCATAATATATTCACAGTATTTTGTCATGTTCTGTATTCTATCCCGGGATGCCCCAACCGCCTAAGTGATTTGTTAATTTTCCTAGATTACAGTTTATCCTTTGTGCTATCAAGTTCTATGGGTTTTGACAAATACATGCTCTCATGTATCTGCCATGGCAACGTGATACACAACAGTTCCAGTGCCCTGAATTATCCATTTTACCTCACCTATGTAACCCTTCCCTCCGACCTTCTAGCAACCGTGGGTATTTGTACCCTCTCCATAGTTTTGCCTTTCCTGGAATGTCATATAATTGGGACCATACCGTATGTAACCTTTTCAAACTGGCTTCTTTCACATAGGCATTTAATGTAAACCCGTATCTTTTGGGGACTCAACAGATCCTTTCTTTTTATTGCTGAATAATATTCCATGCATGGATGAGCCGCAGTTTGTTTGTTTTTTCATTTCCCTACGAAGGACATCTTGATTGCTTCTAGTTTTGGGCAATTATGAAAAAACTTGCTATAAACATTCATAGGCAGGTTTTTGTGCGGACATACATTTTCAACTCAGTTGGGTAAATACCGAGGAGTTTGATGGATCATATGGTAAGGCTATGTTTAACTTTCTCGGAAACCACCAAACTGTCTTCCCAAGTGGCTGTGCCACTTTGCGTTCCCACCAGCAACAAGTGAGAGCTTCTGCTGCTCTGCACCCTCACTAGCACTTGGCCCTGGGTCTTGGCCAACCCAACGGGACGTCCCAGTATCTCACCGTCGTTCTAAATTCCAAGTCTGTAATGGCACATGAAATCGAGCACCTTCCCTGTTTACTTACTGTGCATACATCTTCTCTGACGAGACGTCTGTTCTGATCTTCTTCCTATTTTTTAATTAGGTTGTTTGTTTTCCTGTTGTTGGATCTTGAGGAGTCTTTGTTTATTCTAGGTACAAGTCCTCTAGCAGGTAGGTGTTGTGCAAATATTTCCCCCCAATATATGGATCGTCTTTTCATTCTCTTAACAATGGCTTTTGCAGAACAGAAGTTTTTAATTTTGACAGCCTACAGTCTATCGCTTTTTTCTTTCCTGGAGCAGGTTGTTGGTGCTGTATCTAAAAAATCCTCATCAAACCCAAGGTCAAGTAGAATTCTTCCTGCTTTCCCTTAGGGGTTTTACAGTTTCATACTTTAAGTCACCTCTCGGCCCAACATGGGGCTCGAACTCACACCCCTGAGATCGGGAGTCGCATCTCCACTGACTGAGCCAACCAGGGACCCCAGTAGTTTCATATCTTAAATTTAGGCTTCTGATTGATTTCCCCGTCAATACTGAAGAGTATTCCTGGATATAGAATACAGGGGCGAGTGCTTCTTGTCTTTCTGCACTCATCTGAATCGGGGTTTCTCTAAATGCGGTACGTCCTCTCTCTCTGGACGCCCCCAGGAAATTTTTCTTTGTCTCTAGTTTCAGGCATTTGATTACGATGTTTCTTGGTGTGCATTTCTTTGGGTTTATTCTGTTTGGGATTTGCTCAGCTTTTTGAATCTATAGGTTAATGCCTTCTGCCAAATTAGGGGAATTTTCAGCCATTATTTCTTGAAATCTTTTTTCAGCTCCACTTTTTCCTCCTCTCCTTCTGGGACTCCAGCAGCGTGGGTGTTAGAACCCTTTTAACTGTCTCACAGGTCCTTGAGATCTTTTTTTCATTTCTCCCCAATCTGTCTTTTCTCTACCTCATATTGGTCCTTGGAGTGCTGTTGGCCTGTCTTTGAGTTCACTGCTTCCCTCCTTTGTCATCTCCAATCCACTGCTGGGCCCACTACTGAGGTTTTCCTAACACGGTTATTGTATTTTTTTTTTTCAGTTCTGAAGTTTCCCTTTGGTGCTATTTTGTATCTTCTATTTCACTGCTGAGATTTTCTCTTTTTTTTTTTCATTTGTTTCAAGCATGTTCGTAATGGCTGTTGAGCATTTTGTGATTGCTGCTTTATAACCCTTGTCAGAGAATTCCAACGTCAGATTCGTCTCAATGTTGGCATCTGTGGATTCTTGTTTCTCGTTCAAGTTGCGATTGCCCTGGTTCGTGGTATGATGAGTGATGTTTTATTGTATCCAGGATATTTGGGGCATTATGTAATGCAACTCTGGATCCTATTTAATCTCCCTGCTCGCAGGCAGTCACTCTGTTTCGGTGTTGGGTGCAGGCAAGGGTTGGGGTGGGTGCTCAGCTTCCTGCCTTGCGCCTTTGACACCACTCACGCTAAGTGATCCGCCCATTCGTACCGCCGTGGTGCCAGGGGTGAGACTGGAAGTTCAGTTGTCCCTTCACCCTGCTGGTAGCTAGCTCCCTGTCGAAAGCACAGGACTGGGTGGGGGTGGGAGTTTGGCTCCCTCTTGGTCCCCACTGGTACCAGCTGGGGGGAGCAAAATTCCGACCAGCACCACCCGACACTGCCTCATTCTGCTTCACGGATTCTGGGTCAGTTGGACCCCACCGACACCATTATGGGAGGTGGGCAATACCTGAGTGCTCGGCCTGCCCCCCTCTGTCTTGTTGCTGTGGCCGGGGTGGAGATTGAGGCTCTTTGCTCACTTCCTTGGCAGGGAGGACGGTTTCTCGCTGGTGTTTGGCTGGAGTGGGGTAAGTATTTTCAAAGAGGTGTTTGCTCTGCCAAGCTGCCCTGTTCCCTTTGGCTACAGGGCTTTTCCTTGGGGCTTTTTTTTTGCCCATGCCTGTTGGTGGTTCGGGTTGCACCCAGTCCAGGATGTATGGAAGGCAGAGAGAAAGCCTAGGGACCCACTGCCATACTCTGCCTGTAGTCCCAAGATCCCTCAGCAGTTCACTCCATCTTTCCCCAGTCTGTTGTTATGCCCAGGGTAGTCTTCATTGTAAAAGGGACTAGGGAGGAAGGGGGTCACTCTCTCTTGGCTGGAACTGGAAATTTCTCTTTTAACTTTTATCCCCACAACCCTTTTAAAAGGAAACAGAGTTCTCAAAGGTCCCCAAATAGGCCAGTGACCCCTCTTAGAGACCACAATCCTTGGTGCGCAAGACTCTTGAGAAGGCTCTGTAAAGAAAAGTTTTGCCTTTGTAACTGGCAAAATAAATTTTTAGATAGAGTTAGTTAAAGGAACGTCCAACTTAAAAATGTTCTCATAGAATTTGCAGGCTCCTGAATCTCAGCTCTGATCTGGACTCGGTTTGGGCTGAGGAGTGAAACGGGGGTCGCCGTGCCCCCTGCTGCTCTCTCCAGCTGCTGTCCTTCTGCATGTGGCCTTCCTTTGGCTTCTAGTCCCTGACCCCCTAGCTCGTCTCAATGTGGCAGAAAGTGACACAGACCTGGGTTCGGTTCCCGCCCCCGCCTCTCATGAGCTGAGTCACGTTAGGTCAGTAAAAATGGGCTAACCTTCATATAGATTTTGGTGGGTCACTGGGATGAGTACGTTAAATAATGAGTAGTCAAATAATGACTACGAGGCCAGGTAGTGAGTTCTCAGGAACTGTTTGCTGGTGGAGGAAAAGCGAGCCCAGTGCTCCGGGATGCAGAATATTATTTCTGCCTGGATGCATCGTCTTTCTCCTCTTTCTGTGCTCTTCTCCCAGAGCCCCTTCCTGACTGCACCCAGGGCTCAGGGACCCCCTCTATGACCTGCACCTCCCCATCTCTGTGCCCCTCTGTGCTGGTGCCTTCTCTGGTCTTGGTCCCCCTGGAGACTGGGGTTTCCTCGAGGGCAAGGCATACTTACCACTATTCTGTGGAGCCTGTGAAGACCATGGAATCACTCGAGGGGCAGCGGGGCAGCAGAGAAGAATCCTAAGACTCATGCCCCGAGGTTCGTCACTGCTGAGCGGGCAAGCGGGACCAAGAGGGAGCGGCCGAGGGAAGCTGTGTCCCAGAGGCTGGGGCGGAAGCGGTGGTGCGGAGGGAGCTGGGAACGTTGGACTGGGTGGCGTGGTTGTTGCTGGCGACCCTGTAGGCATTGTGTGTTGGCTTGGGAGGGCTGAGGAGTGGGTGGGTACTGAGATGGTGGGAGCAGTAGGTTGTCCATCACTGGCCAAACACGGGTGCTGGTGTAGGGTGTCCCCAGGCTCTGCCCAGGGCCCACATAAACGTTCCTCCAGGAGATGCACCAGAAGCCCCAAAACATCTTTTTCTGACTCTTTCCCTCCTGCTTACCTCTTATCAAGGCCCTACGATGCCACTGGGCCCTGGGATAACCCAGGATCGGCTCCCCATCAGAGTCCTTATCGTAATCACATCAGCCAAATCCCTGGGCCATGTCATGGGTTCTGGGCACTGGCAATCTTTGGAGTTCATTATTCCATGGACCACAGAGGGCGCCCTGGTCGGTACCTCATGACATGTGGCTCTTGCATGGTCTCAAGGAGCCAGGGACCCACTTCAAGAGGCAGAGAGGTACCAGTTCTGTTTTCGGCCTTCCAACAAAATCCAAAGCAGACCCACTGGCAAACACTTTGTGTTTTGTGTAGGGGCCCAGGCAGGGAGCCACGATCCGGATGGGATCTGAGGCACTGGAGACACCCAACCTGTGGGCCTTGCTATCACTTGCACTAAAGGCCTGAAATGGTGGCTGGAGCTCTTCCTGCAACCAAATTCCCACCAGCCACTGAACTTTTATAGGGCGTGCTGAGTCTAGGCCCGTGTAACTACTGAGTGAGGCTACAAGTTTCCTGTCACTGTAAAATTTAACAAGTTGGACTTCACTCACAAAAAGGGAATGCTTCGCCACGCAGACAGGCGAGCTCTGAGCCACGAGCTTATACCAAGGGGCTGCAGCCCCAGGCCCACCGGCCTCTCAGTTCTGAAGAATTCTGGGAACGCTGCGTACGGGGCATATTATAGACGAGTCTTGGAGACGGCGAGCGGCTTTCATGAGCTCCTGGTTGGCAGATCTCGCCCTGCCCGTGCCTCTGTGAATTCTTTGACTTCACTTTTCCCAAAATGTCGGTCAGTCATGCTGAGGCAAGAGGCAGGCACCATCCGGGGCCAGCAGAGTGGGCGGGCTTTGGAAAACGTCTATCAGAAACACCAACCATATTGCTAGCCTCGTGGGCCTGCGGGTCAGGGTCAGCAAGGTGCTGGCCAGTGTGGGGTGTGTGTCTGTATGAGAGCTCCTGGGGACACGAGTGGCTGGAGCCCACCACCCGCAGCTCCCCCCTGTCATGACGGGTCTGGTTTCTGTGTTTCCCTTGGTAGTACAGCTGGCATCTCATGGCAAGCCCTAGGGCCACCTTTCCTGTATTTTCCCAAAGGCCCTATTCTAGGCCCTATACAGAGGTGGTTGTCTGCTAAAGAAAGTGGGGAAAATCTATCTAAGTGCAGACCTTGGGAGAGAGAAGAAAGGCAGGCATGGAGAAGCCAGCTTTGGAGCCTTCCCTGTCCTTTCCTCCAGTCCCCTGGCCACCACGCTCCCACCCTCGGTCATCACTGGGGTCCCAGAGATAGTCCCCTTCTGGGTTGCATTGCTGCCACTGCACACAGAGGCAAGACGCTGGGCCCTGCCCTAGTCTGCCACCTCCCCCTCACAGCAGGTATGATGTGGGCCCGGAAGGGGTGAGTGACTAACCCAGAGTCCCAGAACAGGTGGCCCAGGGCAAACTCAGGACAGAGCATCTGCCTGAATGTGTGAGGTGTGGGAAGGGTGCACTTCTAGGCAAGCCTCTACACTTGCTTCTAAGAAGAGAATATGGAAAAGTGGACAAGATTTTGCAGAAATAACTGACGCCCCGAATCAGTTCATCAAAAGGAATATTCTACTTCGTGGGCCTGACTCAGAGGGACTGTGCCCTTCCTGAGGTCAGACACCCTCCTACTGGCCTTGAAAAACAAGCTGTGATCATTCTAGAGCTGCCAGGAAATGAACTCTGCCAACTACCTAAATGAGCTTGGAAGAAGATTTCCCCCCAGTTGAGCCTCCAGATGAGAATGCAGCCCCTCCAACATCTTGCCTGCAGGCCTGTGAGATGCCAGACAGAGGACCCAGCTCGGGTGCCTGGCCTTCCGCGCCCTGGAAATTGTGGGGAAGGAAATGGCGTGCTGTTCTAAGCCACTGGGTTATGGGAGTTTGCTGTGTGGTGCAGTTAAGTGGTACAGAAGGACAGGCCAGCGTGTTCTCCAGGGGCCCCAACGTTGGAGCCAGCTCTGCTCGTCACTCGGCAGCTGACTCACCTCAGCATGGTTACCTGTAAAACGTGTAACATGGTTACCTGTAAAATCAGTCACCACGCCTGATTCTCCATGGCCTCTGTGCAGATCGAACAACAGAAGGCAGACGGCCTCCGGCGGTGATGGACTGATGCATAACCCGGGCTGCTACAAAGATTACCACCCAGTCTGCCTTTCCTCACTCCACAGACCTTCCCCTGGGGCCGGGTCCCTGCGCAGCACAGGGTGGGCCGAGGGTCCTTGCTCACCAGCTGACATGAGCTTCAGGACAACATGCGGCAAGACCCCCTGGGCCCTGCGTCCAAGGCCTTGCCTGGTCCCACACGTGTCAGAAACCACTACCATTCCTGCCTCATGTTCCTGGCCCACCGCCTGGCCCTCCTGGACACTCCTGACTGGGGACACTGTGTGTGTGTGTGGCGCCACCTGACCCCTGGAGGCAGAGACGTAGAGGGGAAGCCACGGGTCCTGAGCTTGGATCCACGCAGGTCCCGGTGACCAGGCTGACGGTGCTGTAAGTGCATTCCCGGAAGCCTGGGCCCTCTCTGGCTGTCAGACAGGGATGTGTTTGGCCGGCTGACACTCCGGAGGCCCAGACCTGCATGTGGCAGGGGGACGGGCCCTAGACGGTGGGAGAAGATGGAAACACGACCAGAGCAGATGCCCGGGGCCTGGTCAGTTGCATCTCCTTGGATCTAACATTTCAGAGCGTGCCAGGGTGCCTCCCAGCTGCCAACAGCTGTGTCTGCCCGAGGGCTTTCTCCGAAGCTGCGAACATCTGCTCTACCCGTGCACACTGGCCTGAGATCTTGTGGGGTCAACATCCCTGGGAGCACCTGGGAGCTGCGGTGCCAGTGTTCCAGCTCCCTGCCCCCTGTGTGGGGCAGCTAGGGGTGGGTGGGGGGAGGGCGCGCTTTCTCCCGACTCCCAGCATCCCAAGGGGGGTTGTTCCAAATCAACTGCTAACGCTGTCTCACGGTCTGCTGCTGAGCAACCCACACTAGCCAGTAAGTTCGAAACGGCCCTGCCCTCGGGAGGCTCACCGTCTGCTAGAAGTGACTGAGAGTCACCGCTGGACGCCAGGGGCGGATGCAAGGGCCCTGGGTTGCACAAGAGGCCCGGTGCTCACGCGCTGCCCTGCGTCCCGATCTGACGTCCCGGGGCCTCCGAGGATGCTGCTCGCTGATGCAGAGGTGGGGAAGAGTGGCGTTTCCTGGAAAACAGGCCAGCCTGCCAAAGCACTAATCACAGGAAAAATGACAACCATTCTAGCCAACCTTCGATTGCTGATTGGGGTAAACACAGTGGGATTAAAAGAAACCACCAGAATTCCAGCTCATTGGAGCTGAAACATTACTAAGCTTGGAACGTCATCTTGTCAGGTCCCTCCAGACCCAGCCAGCCAGTGGAAAATCCGGCTAATTCAAACACGAGAGTGGGAGTCCACTCCCTCCCAGGCCCCACAGGTCACGAATCTGGCTGGAAGGATGGCGGGCCCCAGGCTGGCCCCGTGCAGGGCCGTGACAGCCGTGATCTCACCGGGCCCTCCCCACTGCCTGTGAGAAAGCTCTGGGGTCATGCAGGGAGGGCCAGGGGATTGCTCTGGTCATGCGCTCCCATGTGGGAATCAGTCCTAGGTCCCCCTCCCATCCTCTCTGGGTCAGGACAGAGGGGCAGTCCCACATGAACCCTCCCCTTGTGCAGGAAGGGCTCTCAAAGCCTTTCTGTAAAGGCTCAAAGAGTAAACATTTTAGGTTTTGCAAGCCGCATATGGAATATGCATATTCCTTTTTATTGACTTTCTATGAGGCTTCAAACATGAGAGACCGGTCGTAGCTTACAGGCCATACAAAGTAGGTCTCAGGCAGAATTTGGCCGCTGGGCTGTAGTTTGCTGACCCCTGGTCCACAGCAGTACAGATGCTCACGTGGCAGTAATTTCTCCACTTTGGCCTCTCACAGACTCCTATTCATCCCTCACAACCCCATTCAAATGCCCCCCTCTGCCTAAGGTCTTTCCCAGCGTCCCTTCTCCAGGTGGCTACAACCCCAGAACTGCCCCCCAGCCCCGCGGGGCTTCAGGGCTGTGGCACGCACCCTAGCATCACCCCGATTCATTCTTCTCTTCAGTACCTGCAGGGGCATCTTCCTGGCCCCGGGGCTAGAAGGGCACGCTCAGCGGCAACCCCGCAAAGTGACTCCCGCCTGCCTGATCACCACCACGCCCGAGCTGCAGACCCAGGCTCTGAGAGTGAAGCTAGCACGGGGCAGCTTGCAGGGGCACAGGGACGAGATGCTGCCAGAGAAGATCTAGGGAGGAACGGCCACGGCAGCCAAGTCCAGCTGGGGCTGCGCTGGAGCTGGAGGAAGGGTATTCTCAGAAAGGAACGGCATTGACCAAGTCCTGAGGTGGGAAACGCACCGTGCAATTTAGGAAGCGGTAAGCAGGGTGGGTGGGTGCCACTGTGGGTTCCGATCAGTCCGTGTGGGCCAGGATCTGTGTGCGCTCTGCTCTGAGGTGCCTCTAGCTCCGAGCCTGGGCCTGGACCCTACCGGAGCTCAGTACGCAGGACGGAGGAGCTGCGTGCATGGGGGAAGTGTGAGCAGTGCTGTGCGTGGTCCGAGACGGAGCAGACGGGGTGGCGTGGCAGTGGCAGCCTTGCGGGCGGCGTCTAGGCTCTGAGACCCCCATCACTAGAGGTGAGCCATCTAGGCAGGACAGGCTGATGGGTAAGGAGGCCTCTGGGCCCCAGGAGAACCGTGTGGAGATGGGTAGGGTGGGGTGGTAGGACAGGGTGGTGGCAAGGACCAGGGTGGGTTGAGATGGAGAAAAGGGTTTGAAACTCAGGCTGGGAATGGGGTGTGGGAAGCAGAAGCTCTCCCCTGAGGCTGGGACCCAGACCCCACAGTCAGCAGGATGGGGCCACTGATGGGGGCCCAGATGAGTCGTCATTAGCTCAGCGAACCTCATGGAGCCTGAGTGTCTAGAGTCTGATCAGGACACGTCCAGCCCTTGGCCTGAGCTCCTCTGAAGAAAAGTCAAGGTCAAAGACTTTTTTGAGGCAAAGGACCAGGCACCTGTACAGAGGAGGGTCAGGGGCCCAACACAGACTAAGCCTGGAAACTTTCACCATGCTGAGTAACCTTCCGAGTGATCGGTGACCTTGGCTTAACCTTCCCAGCTGGCAGGGCTCGGGTGGGAACCCTCCTGTGGACTCTCCGCAGGGTCCCCAAGCCAGCAAGTCTGCTCTTCGGAAAGCAGACCTTGCCTGCTGTGGCTGGCGTGGCTGGGGACGGGGTGATTTCGCGCGGGCCCCCCTCCTGCGTCCCCTCCCGCCTCACCAGCTTCAAAGGCCTCCCCTCCACAGGCAGAGCTCACAGCCTCGGAATTCCGGGCCCTCCAGGGCCCTGTGCGGTGGGCGTCCCTCGTGTGCCAGACGGGGATGGAAAACATACTCTCCCGGCCTTAATGTAAACCATGTGTGACCCGCCGTGCAGGAGCGGCCACCGCAGAGCGGACCAGCGACCCCCAGCCGTGGCCCCGGCCCCGGCCCCGGCCCCGGCGGCTCCCGAGGTCCCAACACCCCAACACCGGCCATGCCTGGGCCACAGGGGGCTCCAACTCTCCTCCATGCACACCGCTCGGACCCGCGGGGCTGGAGGCTGGCCCTGCTTGGACGAGGACTGTGGTCCTGGGGAAGGTCCAGGCCGAAAGCTGCCCATGGCTCTCCGGGGCCTCATGAGAAGACCTAAGCCACTGAGAGGGGCTTCAAGACCACCTCCGATGAGCCCCTCACAGCCTTGTCAGCTGCGTTTCTTGAGGAAATCACAGACCGCCCCCCCCCCCCCCCGCCCCGTGGTGGGCGGAATGAGGCCCTCCGCAAAGATGCACGTGCCTTCATCCTTGGAACCTGGGACCGTGTCACCTCACACGGCAGAGGGACTTGTGGATGTGATTAGGTTAGGGACCTCCACAGGGACAGATGATCCCGGATCATGGGGGGGGGGGCGGGGGCCACGTCATCACAGGGCTCGTGCGAGGGGAGGAGGGAGGCGGGAGGTCAGTCTGAGAGGAAAGGAGTGATACCACCACCAGCCCAGCAAGGCAGGTGGCCTCACAGCTGGGAAGGGCAAGAGCAGATTCCGTGCTCCCCCCCCCCCCCCCTGCTGGCCACTGAGAGCGCCCAGAAGGAGCCAGCCCCGCAGGCACCTTGATTCTTGCTCCGCTTGGGACTTTTGACTTCCGGGACCATAAGAGAACTAATCTGTGTCGTTTCAGCCAAGTGTGTGGTAGTTCCAGTGGCTGGAGACTCATACGCAATGCCCCCCTGCCTGCACCGGCCGCCCCCCTACCCAGGCTTCCCAGGCTTGGGTCTGCTCCAACGGTGACCTTGGTGGGCAGATCATCGGCGACAGCCTCACCAAATGGCCAGCTGAGTGGCTCATGCACTCCCGTCTTCTCGGGCTCTCACACTCTCCGTCTGTCCCACCCCGCTGCCCCAGTCCTCAGCACCAGCCCAGGTCCCACTGGGGCCACATCGGGCTGCAGGGGGAGAGCAGGGCTGCTTCCTTCTCGGGCACGTGGGCTTGCAGAGTAAGCAAGAGTAGGGGGTTGCCTCTCTTCTCAGTTCCGGAACCTGGCACCTCTGGACCCCTGCCTCCCGAAGGTGCACACCTGGGCACCCACCAGGAGGGGCTGTGGGGTCTCTCCCAGGAGGCCGCAGCCAGCTGGATAGGAAGGGGCCAAGACACCACCCCCACCTCAGGCCTGAAAAACCAGCTGCTTTTGGCTGGTCCTGGGACCCAGAGTTGGCGATAGTGAGGTAGGGGTGGGGGTGGGGGTGGGACTGGCCCTGAACCCCCACTCCAGAACAGGTGTGGAAGGCCCAGGAGGACTCTGATTGGCCAGCTCACATATGGGATAGCCTGCCTGGCCGAGGTCCCCAAGCCCCCAGACCCAAGAGCCGACACTGAAAGGGCCCTTGCAGGATGTCCTCTGAGAGCTGGCAGGGACCAGGGACCCTCACACATGCCGTGCCGCGGCCCAAGGAGGGAGGGATGCAAAGCCTCTTTGGCTGGTTCGGAAACCTGCTCAGGGAGACCACGGGGCCGGAGGACAGTCGGCCTCTGAGAGCAGCGGAGTGTGGCTATAGTCCTAGACAGGCAAAGGCACGGGGCCACCTCTTCACATGGAGGGGGGCATTGCCCGATTTCCGTGGGGTCCACAGTGAGAGCGCTACAGACAGACGAGGAGTGAGTGGGCAGCCCGTGTGCAACTGACACAGACAGAGAGCCAACCCTGCAAATAGTTAGGTCCCTGCAAGGGGGATTGGGGGGTCCGAGCACCCGTGCATTTTCCATTATGGAGTATCCTGCCACAGCGTCCCCCCACATGTCTTCCCAGTGCACGTGGCCGTGGACATGTCTGCACGTGGCCATGGATGTGTCTGCACACACCATGCCCCACACCCTTGTCAGCTCTGGACGTTGGGCCAATATCACAGGCAAAAAACCCTTCAAAAAATAAAAATCTCATTGTTTGCTTTTATCATCCAAATTTTCCTGGTCGAGAGGCCCTTCGGATGTTTGCTGCTGATATTACTCCTCTTCTGTGAATTGCCTATCCAGTCTCTGTCCATCTTTCTGCTGAGAGCTACTTCTAATTAATTTGTAAGAGCCTGTGTTTATTAAGGGTCTCGCCCCCCCTCCCCCGCCCCGTCTATCAGCAATGTTGCACATATTTCCTCCGGGCTGCCATTTCTCGGTTGAGTTTAGTCCACGTGTGAGTCTTGCAGTGCTCAGAGGCCTGGTGATTTTCCTTTATGGCTGCCGGGGTTCGCGTCCTGCTTGGGAAGGCTGGACCTGACCCCGGGGTCTGGCATCGTCCCTCTGTTTCCTGATGCTGGCGTTGTTTGTAATGTGTAACATCTTCAGTGCCAGTAGGACATTTTTTTTGACCTGCAGTGTGGACTGACCTTGGTGGGTTTTCCCTGGTGGTGACCCTTGCGCCTGTCCCCACTGACCAGAAGAGCTGGGGTCTCATGGGGACCCTTTGGGAAGGGCCCTGCGCTGGGTGGAGAGACCGGAGCACAGGAGGAAGACGATTCCCTGGGGCAATCTTGGTCACTGACACCGCGGGGAGCGTGTGGTGAAGAGAAGGTGTCCCCCCGGCCCACCGCCCAGGTCTGTCCCGCACCTGAGAAGCAGCTGGACCCCACGTCTGGGACAAGCTGAGCATGAAAGCTCTCAAAAGCTTCCAGAGCCATTTCTCTCCTCTGGGGCCATCAGATCTTTGGGCTGGGGTCCTGGGGACACCCAGAGCCACCATGGCTGTTCTCCCCGACCCCGGGGCAGAACCCTCATCTTGAATGGTTTGAAGAAAATGGATGTGCCCTGCATAGTTGTAGGGACTCCTGGATACTCTCAGTCGGGTCATGCCTGTCAGGGTCTGCGAGGTGAGGAAAAGGCCAGGGAGGCTGTTGGGGCTTCAAAGACCTCACCAGCCACTTCCCAAGCCTCTTCCAAAGGCGGAAAGAGGTTTTCTGACTTTCTACCAGACGCAGGTGGGACACGAAGATTATAACACCCGCTGTGACTTGGCGCTTCTGGGGGCTGAGCCCCCGGCCAGTTCTTTGCCTTGTGGTCACCAGGTCCCACAACAGCCCTGCAGGATGGACTCTATGATCCCTGCCTTACAGAGGAGGAAACAGATGCTCAGAGAGCGTAAGGAACCTGCCCAGAGCCCCACAGCGTGTAGGGAAATTGAAGTCACATACGGAGGTGTTGAGAGGCTGAGCCCCTGCAGGGTTTGCACAAAGTGAGTGCTTGAAAGATTCCGCTGCCCTCCCCCCACCGCTTCCCTACTCTGTGTCTCTTCCTTTCTTTCTCAGACCTCCCCACCTGCTGAAGTCTGCAACAATGGCAACCAAGAGATAACAATGGCTGTTCATTGAAGGACTTGTTCTGGAAGCTTCTGCTGAGTAGCAAGTCCTTAGCTAGGGACTCCTTCTTGTCCCCACCCCTGAACAGCACCCTACCTATCTAACCAAGGTTGACACTGGATCTGGAGGGGATCGGGTGGGGAAAGTTCCCACCCATGGGTCAGCCCTCAGGAAGAAGGGCCATCCAGAGGGGCTCCCAGGAGGAGGGGGTCTCTGGTCTGATTGTCAAGGGTGGTGGTCACACACAGGGGCAGGGAGAGTGGAGTTGTTCTGTTTCCCAGAGTGCAGAGGTATGGGACTTGACATTTTCAAAACTTGTTGAACACGAAAAAGTTCACAACGTGATGTATGATTTCGAGTATAAAACCACAATAACTGGTTTAAAAAAAAACAGTGTAGAAATCAGGATAATGATCTCCCTTGGGGTCGGAGGGCTGCTCACCTGAAGGGAGGTGTGCTGGTGGGTTTCTGGGGCCCTGACCCGACTGTGTTTCTTCCTCTGAAGGACGCTGGCTGAGGGGTGTGCCTCTGACTTGATGGAAAGGTAACATGCACCCCTGTGATCCAGGTACTTTCCGCCCGTGCGTTCGACTCCAATAAAAAGGTAAGATGTGCTGAAACCAGAGCTCAGGGGATGAGAGTTTGAACAGGGTTCTGGAGCCGGCGGGCAGACCCAGCGGTAGTTCGTGACCAGGGCTGCGTGTTTGGATGATGAAGCCGGCAGGGTGTGTGAGATGGGTTCGCAGGGGAGAGGGGGGCGGCGGCGGGTGCAGGGGAGAGGTAATTCACAACCGCCCCAGGGAGGAGAAGCCATGCTCGAGCTGTCTGGGGCTTCATTAAACATCAGAAAGAGAAATGAACCAATTTCACGGGCTGGTCTGTGCCTTCTCCCAGGATGTGAAGTCAAAGGCTATGCGACCGAAGGCCAGTAGCAATCCGATTAATTCCCCTGGATAAAGCCTTTAATCTAACACATAACAGCAGATTCTTGTTTTTCCATTAAAAACAATACCTCGGCCCCCACGTTGGCTGCCAGGGCCTTAATGAGATCCCTTTCCCACCCGGGAGGCTGAATCGGACCTTTGTTTCTCGCAGCATGGGGTTCGGAAGATTGCTAGTTTGGCGGTAGGGCCGGCTGGGGGTGTTTGCCTTGATGGGGAGCGTGAGGCTGGATGTGACATAAGCAGCGAGGGGTTCTAGGTGACCTCAGCTGAACCGCAAGTTGGCCTAACTTCCTGGAGGAAAGTGTGGGGAGATTCGCTGGGGCCGGGCCTGGGCCTGGCCTGAGGTGGAGAAAGCCCTGGGCTGGGGCGTCAGAGACCTGGGGGATATCTAACCCTCCGGCTTCTGTCTCTTCCCATGTCAGAGGAGACGGCTGGCCTTTTGGGAAGGCCAGTTACCCGTGGAATCAGGTTTCTGGGTGCTGGACCCATGGCGTTGGGGTCGGAGCGTGACTGTGGGCAGTAACACGCTCTCTGCCTAACTGCAGGGGGGAGGGGGAGGACACCCGGCACCAGGAAGCTGCTGGGGACACTCACGGTGTACAGCGGGGCAGAAGAGAGCCATGCTCAACTTGGACCCCTACGGAGAGTGCCTTGCCCCTGACAGGGTGGCATAAACACCACGTGCCTCCGGGGGCAGGGTGACCAGCTTGTCCTGCTCTGCGGGACTGTCCTGTGTTAGCTCTGAAAGTCCCGGACCCCAGGGAACCCCAGGCCCAGGCAAACCAGGATGGCTGGTCACCCACTTCCGGCCTTGGAGAAGCTTGGCACTCAAAGTGAATGGACGCCTGCGTACAGGGAGGTGACCCAGACCCATCCCCCGTCCAGCGGCACGTGGGGGACGGACCCAGAGTGGAGACTGTCCTCCTGACGGCCCTGGCCACGGTGTCCCTTGCCCTCCAGGCCTCACAGAAGGGGGACTGGACGCTTCTCTTGGAATCCAGTCAAAGCCGGCTTGCTGGACAGAATGGGACAATCCCTCAGTCTCTGTCTGTTGCCGGGATGATGGCTGTCATGCCTCAGGTGGGCAGGTGCCCCTTCTGGTCTGTGGGCTCCATCACCCCCATCAAATCTTCTTCTTTCCAGAGATCCCTGAGCTCACAGCATGCCCTCCAGAAGGACCCAAGGAAGGGCTACCCGGCCTCACGGCCCCCACTGACTTCCGCAGCCAAGCGATGAAAGTTGTTGGGACCAAACCAGGTGAGTGGCCCCTTGGAAGACCTGTGCTCAGCCGAGCTTAAGTCCGGCCAGATGGGCGCCAGTCATGACCTTGTTGGCTGGGGCCTCAGGGGCCGGCCCACCTCCCGCCACTCCCCATCCTCCGGCGGCCTCTCCTTCCCACCAGGAGCAGAGCCCGCGGTCATGGGGCGGCCCCTCCGCCGGCTCAGGGCTCTCGGACCTGAGCGATCACTTTCAAGCGAGCGTTAGGGTATTTGCCCAGCCGTCGTTTCCGGGGCTGGAGTCTCGCCTCTGTTAACACGGTGTCGGGGGGAGGTGTCCAGGGCGGGCCGGGCTCCCGAACAGACTCCGCACGGCGCCGTGCAAGTCCAGCGCGGGCCCCACCGGCCTCCTGCCCGGCAGATGGAGGACTCCGCTCGTGGGAACTGGCAGCCAGCGGTGACCTGTGAGATCGGGGCTGAGGGGATGAAAACGTTTTGTCACTGAGAAAATATGTTTATGCTTATTAGAACAACATTTTTCGGGCTCATGTAAAATAAACACATGGGGTCGAATGTTGCCCGGAGTCCTCCGTTTACAGAGAGGCGAGGAAGGTATGAGGCTGTGGTCGGGAGCTGGCAAGGATGAAAATTACAGCGGGATTAGCTTCTTGCGCTGTAAATTGGAAAGTCCAGGGATGGGTGGCACTGCCGCGGAGGACCCAACTTCGAAATGAAATTTATTCTTGCTGTAAAATCTGGAAACGACATCTTTGGGGATAACAAATACAGAGAAAACATAATTTCAGCCTCGATATTTGGTCTCCTTGCAGACGGTTTTTATTAAAAAGGGCTTTATAAAAATGATAAAAATGTTACAGTTTGCTAAATTAAGTCTGAAACAGCTCTATTTAATAATCTGGGGCATTTTAATCATTTTTTTGAAAAGCCTGACATATTGAAAAGAACCTCAGTCTTGGATGCCACTAAAAAAAAAAAAAAAGGAAGAAAAGAAAAAAGGAAACCCTCTCAGCTCATCTGGGTTGTTTTGCTCATTGCTTCACTTAAACTTGTCCTCCTCACTAAGTATTGGCTCCAGTTGAATACACATCTGATGCCCAGCTCCCCAGGCCTCCGGAGCGCTTGTAGCCGTGACGGGGTCACGCGAGAGAGGGTTTCCTTGTTCAGTTTTCTCTTGGGAATCAAAGTTGAAAAGGGTAACCACTCTGTTTCCACCTTTTGGCCCCATAATGCGACACACTCAGGAATGGGGGTGTGTAAGGTGGGAAGGGCGGGGGGAGGCAGAAGGGATAAACCATAGTGGGACTCTAGTACAAAGCTCTCATGGAAAGTCTTTGCCAAAGAGTAATGGAAAGGGCCTTCCAAGATCCTTAGAAAAGTCTCTGTTTGGGAGGAGGAAGCAGAATTTGAGAGATATTGGAGTTATGGAGCATTGGGAGTGGGGAGTTGTAAGAGCATTGGGTCCAGACTACAGAAATCCAGTGCTATGACACCATCCAGGGCCAAGGATTGGATGGATGGATGGATGGATGGAAGGATGGATGAGTGGATGGATGGATGGGTGGGTGGGTGGATGGGTGGATGGAAGTTTTGGGTCCAGAAGTTTTGGGTCCTGACTGCCTCTCATAAGGGAAGGACAAGTGTTCATTTTGACCATGTACCTGACACTTGCCAAGCACTGAGTCCAGTATCACATTATCTTGCTCAATCTTCATTGCAACTGTATTGATTTTATGTGAGAAGATAAAGTCTCAGAGAAGCAAAGTGCTACAGGCAGCATGACACAGCCAATGAGGGGGTGAGCTGAGCTTCCAAAGCCTGTGTCCAGCTTTGGAAGACTGCAACTTTCTGTGAAACCATCCCCAAATCTATGATTATTTTTATTGTTAAAGATAATGCTTTTTGTTGGTGGAAAGTTCTAGAACTCAGATATCCCGACCTCCATCCTATGGATTCTTCCACAGACTTTCTGATATTCAGGTCAAGGACTGGAAAACTTGGGGAGAAAAGCTTTGATGAGGAGCCAGTTGAAACAGCACTGGGAGAAAGCTCCAGAACATTGCCAGTTTTAAGAAAGGAGGGGTGAAGCAGCTGAGGTACCTGGGCATGGTGCTGGGTGCTGGGGAAGGATCCAGGATGTAGTGGGCTGGAAGAAGAAGGTAGAGACCTAAGCAGGTCTCTGGTTTCCAGAAGTGGAAATCCTTGTCTTAGAATTCTTCATAAGCACTGCTCGATGGGAAAACGTTTGGCTACCGAATATGTCCAGCAGGCACTGAGGTACAAAGTAGCAGAGGTGGAAGCCAGAGGCCTGATCAGCCCTGACTACATCCTCTCTGCCAGACGTGCCCTTGGAGAGCCACCTTACTTCCCTTGGCCTCAGTTTCCCATTCCCTAGCGTGGAGTCGATACTGTCTACGCCCTGAAACCACTGTGGGGATGGTCAGTCACTGTTGAGCTCTAAGGGTCTCCTCACGCAGAAGGGGCCCAGGACCCTCACCAAGCCCTTTGTGAATCCGCCACCTTCCCCAACCGCCCGGGCCCGAAGCACAGCCAGAGCCTTGGAATTTGCCTTCCTTCCCAGACTCGACCTCTTCTCACGCTCACCAGAATGATTCCCAGGGCACTGGCAACTTCTGTGGCAGGAAGCCCACGGACCCCAGCTTTGGCAAGTTTGCATGAATACGGACTCAGGCTGGTGCCAACCAGAGACGTCTCGGAAGCACCCCGGGCCGTGGTGGTTGTCGGGGCTGAACCTGGAAGGGACGCTGTCGTCTCTGGCCGGCCCCTCCCCGAAACACCATAACAAGTACTTATCCCATTTGTGTTTTTTTCTTTTTCTTCTTTAAACAACCTTATTAAAGAGGACTAACTGCAAAGTGAAACCATCCCCAAGCTACTAAGTAGGATGTGACTCAGTCCGGGGGAGCAGAGTGGCTGACGGGCAGGCAGTTTCTCCAGGGATGTCCACTCCTGGTGTTGGGTCGCAGCAGGTCACCTGGAAGGGGCACATTTCCTCTAGTGGTGACTTTTCCTTCATCTCGCACTGTGTCAGCAGAAGGCTCTCACCTCAGCTTATTGAGACACACAGTCTGGTCTCATCAACACAGATTTAGATCTGCCAAGGCCACCCGTCCACATGGACACAGTTGGCCAATCACCCACAAGATGACGCTCGCTCCCGGCTCCGGGGACTGTCTTCCATTTCTGACATTTGAGTGAGGACGCTGCTGGGCAGGGCAAGTCAGGGCGGGCCGGGTGGCTGGCCCACTGGCCGGGGTCCCTGCGGTATCCTTGGACACAATCACGATCCAGAGACCTTTCTGTGACTTTATGGAAAGACCGTGTGTCTCCTTCTTGTTCCTGTCATTGTCCAAGGGACTGTCAACTAAATCTCTCACTCAAAGCCGGAGATGACTGTGTGTGCCTGGCCACTGTCTACCAGTGTAGCGATGAAATTAGAGCAGAAGATGGTTGATTCTCGGTGAATCCATGTGTTAGTCCCAGAACCATCATTTTTGGGGCCTCGATGTTCTCCGGCCATCCATCGTCAAGTCTCTTTTGGAATTTGACGGGAATGACCAAGAAGCCAGGTCGACCTCCTGGGGTCTGTAGGATTCGTATCTGCAAACCTCAGCCTTAATTGTGGGGTCTCGAGCTCCCCGTCCCACCCTGAAAGACTCCTGGGCTTGGTGCCATAGGAAGCCCAGAGTAGGTGGAACGGGATCCATGGGCCAGGGTCCCCAGACTCTCAGCAACCCCCACATGAATGTGTTCACACCCCCCTGATGCCCAAGCGTGCACGCACACATTGTTCTGGGGACAGGGGCCACAATTTCATCACAGTTCCAAAGACCTCTATGTGTGATGGAGGGGTCCCCCCCGGAGAAACTTCTGGTCTCAGGAGAGGCTGGGAGTGGGGTCAGTGGGAAGGTCTGTGGTCAGACTGGCCTGGGTTCCCACGCTGGCTAGCTACATAATTGCCCGTAAGCTAACTGGTCCGCGTGTCTGTTCTTACCCATCCAACGGGGCTACCTAGCCCAGCTCTCTAGGCTCTAGGACAGAGCTGGGGTGCTGTGTGGCCACGGTGTCTGCTTCCTACACGGGACCATCAGAGTTCTGATTCCCAGGCTCACGTTGCACCCATGCTGGAGGAGTTGGGAGCGTGGACAGTCTTCTGCGGTGGGAATCACTGTGTCCTGCGGTCACGGGGGCCCTTCCAAATCTGCAGAAGGTTCGTGCCTCCGTTTCTTCGTCAGCTCTCTCAGGCCAAGCCACTAAATATAAACACGGTTCCTGCAAGGCCCACGCTCCGATGGGCGCCGCCTGGCCTGTCCACCCCACGCCTGGGTCCTTCAGCAGACCTCCCTGCCCTGCAGTTTCCAGCCTGGGGACGGCGTGTTCAGCGCCTCTGATCACGGCTCAGAGAGGCTGGCTTATCTGAACTCTCGTTCGTCTCGCGTCAGACACGTACATTATTTCTTGTCTTCGTCTCCACCGAAGCAGAGAAAAACACTCAGCTTTCTGCAAGAGGAAGCCCCGAGAGGCTCGTTAGGAGGGCCGGGGGCTCTTGCTGGCATAATAAGTGGTTATCAGCCCAAGGCCACGCGGCCTGCTGGGCGCCAGTTACATAAGCACCTTCCCCTCGGCGTCCCGCTGCCGGCATTAGTCTTCCCACCGTGCGTCCGGCCCCCTGACCCTGAGCTGCCACAATCAGTGTGGCATCTGCTGTCATGCGCCCCGGGTGTCCGGAGCGGGCGGGGCTGATCACATCTGTCTGATGAGAGCGAGTCGGGACAGCCAGTCGATGAGCCTGCCAAAGCCCCGGTGGCCAGGCCAGCCCTTCAGGAGAACAGTGAGGCCCATGGCCTTAGAGACAGACCCCCCGCAGGACGTGGGGCCCCTCTGATGCCCGTGAACTCTGGAGCTCTGGGAGGTCCTGTCTAAGTCCGCCCAGGGGGACGGTGGCAGCGCCGTGAGGCCAAGCCAGGTCCGCCTCTTTTCCCGGCCCACCTCTGGCCCAAACAGGGCAGATATCTGAGCTGCAGGGAATCAGCCCCTCCTGGGAACCTCCTCCCACGTCCCTGCAAGATGAGAGTCCCTCAAGGATGGGCAGCTCACTCCCAGTCCAGTTGGCTTTAAATGTAAGAAACTTCGGGAGGGGAGGTGGAAACCAAACCCATCAGCCCTAAGCATGTGCCTGGCTGTGTGGGGCCACACAGGGGAGCCTCCTGTTGACAGCGGGCATGAGGCCCGTGGGATACTGGCTCGGTGGAGGGATGATTACATACAGACCGAGGACAAGTGCAAGGGCCAGAGAGGGCCCTTCAAGAAGGAGACGGCACCAACCGCCCCAGGAAACCGTACCCTGTCAACCCAGGAACCACAGCAGAGGTGGGAAGGTGGCCCTTTGCCTGCGGCCAGGGGTTGGCGGGAGATCGTCCCTGCTCCCAGGACCTTGCTTCCCCACAGAAAAATGGGAAACGGTGAGGTAGGTCTGAGCTCACATGGGCACAGCGTTGGGGGACAAAGGAAGCGTCCCTTAATTCCAGAATTTTCTCTGGCTCCTTCTGCCCCTGAGAGCTTTGTGGTCCCAGCAGGGCAATTCTCATACCTGAATCAGGCCCCCCACACACCCTACTCTTGCGGTCTTCAGGCAAAATACCTGTCCCTTAACAGTTCCCCAGGCGACAGCCTAGCCACCTTCTCTGGACAAGCTGGGTCCCCCGGTGTGGCCTGATGGTGTCACTACTCATTGGGGGGCCCTCTCCCGTCTGACAGGAGCCCCGCTGGCCCCACACAGGCTGTCATCACGCCCTTCCTGTTTCTCTCCAAGCCGCTCGCTGGTTTCGGAGCCTGGAACATCTGACATGTTTTCCCAACATTTGCTTCTCATTTCAAAGTATAAACCTGGCAACTCCGAGAAGGTTCCATGTCTTTCTCCCTCCTTATGCTCCCCTTGAGCGTTCTGCCTTCTCCTTGCAGGGAGAAGTGTCTCTAAAGTTGATCTTGGGTGGTTGTTCTCAAGTAACTGGGCCCAAGGAGCTCAGAAGAAGCAAGCGGGACAGGCCCAAGTCTCTGGCAACTTTGGTTTCCCGTTGAATTTTCCAAAGAGATTTTTGTGCAGCGGGTGTTTCTTGAGCTCGTCGGGTTTCTCTAGTTGACGGCCGTCCACAAATCACCACATTTATCCCGGGAAGGGCGGGCGGCACCCCGCTGCCTCCCCGAAGCCCGGCTCCTGAGCCCAGCCGTCCTCCCCTGGGCCCTGCTCCCAGCCCACTGCGGCCACCAGCCTGCGCCTCCACCGTCCACTCTAAGAGGATTCTTCCCACAGCATCCAGTCTAGACAGGACTTAAGGCGGCAGCAAAAGCAAAGGCGTGAGAGGGTGCGGCGCCCGGTTCAAGGCCCGGCTCCCCTGAACGTAACCAGCAAGGTCCTGGACGCCTCGGCCCTTCGTACGACGCAGGCACGGTAGGGCCCACCTCCTCGGAGGAGCCGCGCCCGGCTCGGAGCGTGTGTTCCGCGAAGGCAGCCGTAAGTGTCCCACGGTTGACCGGCCTGTTACGCTCGTCCACCCAGAGCTTTCCACGAGACCCATTTCTCCCCAGCGAAGGGGCCGTGCCTCACGCGGGGCAGATTGAGGGGTGCGTCTCTAGAGAGGAGGTGTTAGAAGGGGCGTATACAGGTGATTAGAAGATGCACTTCCCTTCGGGGAGCTGTAGCTTCGCTCCCAGAGTGCGGTTGGCAAAGGCGTCCCCTCCGCCGCCCGCCTCCCAGCGGCCCAGAGGAGGATGGAGGCTGCTTGGCCGGGTTGGGGTGAAGAGCACAGACCCCCCCCCCCCCGCCCCGCCCCCGCCCACCCTTCGCCAGGAGGCTTCCCTGACCAGAATGGGCCTTCATTCACACTTCCAAGAATGTGAACCCAGAGTGCCCTCTCCCTGCCCAGGCCAACAGGTCCAACTCGTTGCAGGGATGGGGAAACTGAGGCTGGCCATCCCCAAGGTGATCAAGTTGCCGAATGCAGCAGCAGAAGGCCCAAGCCAGATGCAAGGTCCCCTTGCCAGCCACTGGGGACGGTAGCAGGCCTCCATCAGGAACTAAAGGTCAGCTCCGATCGCCTGGGGAAACGCAGAAGGCTCAGCGCCCTGACCTTTCTGGGCTAATAAGGAGGACTATTTGATGCCATAAAACATTTCATTATTAAAGCAATCAGGGAAACCTTTATGGAGACACAGCCAACAGGCTTTCTCAATTAGCATGAACATGCCCCTCCCCCCATCCTCTCTGGGCCGCCCACCGCTGCTTCCAGAAGCCAACAGAGGCCTGGCCCAAACCGCAGCTTCTGCAGCGGGGAAGGGCCCGGTGTGAGCGCGGAGCTCTGAGCTTTGTTTTCCCGGGCCGCTCTACCTCCCTGGGTCCGCTTTGGTACCGCGGCACTCCCTGGGCTGGGCCTGGATCAGGGTGCTGAGGGGGGTGTGGACCTTGCCTTGGAGAGCCGCCTGGGCAGATGGGGCTGGGGTGGGCGTGCAAATGCACGCAGTGAGGAACCTCCGTGGGCCAGGGGCACGTAGCTCAGCTGGGGGCTCAAGGAGGGAGGCTTCCTGGAGGAGAGGACATGACAGGAGCTGCTTCTCTGTGGAGGAGTTAGCTAGAACCTTCTGGAAGCCAGGGTGCCAGCCTGTGAACTAGCTCACCCATCACTTCTGGAGGTTGCCCAGAAGACTTCCTTGAGATGCCTCATTTCCTGAGCGCCGCCCACCCCCCCTGCCCCGTCCTTGTCCTTTGGGCATCACTTCCCGCACATCCAGGCTGTGAGTCTTGGCCTCAGCCCTGCAGGGTGCTTCGGGCTGGAGATCAAGCAGCCGTGAGCAGCAGAGCCCTGGCCACCCACCCACAAAGCAACAGGCCACCTGGGACAGTGAGCAAGGTGGGGGTCTGGGCCACGCACGCCTGTTAGGGTTTTCCTGGGCGCATACCTACAGCAGCCTCCTAGCAAGAAGGCCGGTTCTGGAATCAGCCCAGCTTTGGCCCCCCCCTTAGCTCTGGAGGACCGTACCCAGCCACCATGCACCTCCTCACCCTGCAGGTAGGCTGGCCCTTGCCTCGGAAGAACCCTCTGCCCCTGGCCCAAGGGGTCTGCGGGGCCTTCAAGACACAGCTGGCTGTTTGAAGCCTCCTGGCTCAGAGGGGGGTTTTCCTTCCCTACTCCCACCACACCCCTGGGAGGGCCAGCCTGATTTAGGATCTCAGAGCACCCGAGACATTGCCCAGACCACGGCTCCCAGGTACCAGAGAAGCCTCAGAGGCCCTCTGCTCTCTTTCCTGGTTCCTTCAAGCCCACCGCCTGTGCCCTCGGGCCCCCCTGCACTCACCTGTGCCCCCTGTAGGCCAGAGCCCCTCCCTTCTCATGCGCCCAACCTGCACCACGGTAAACAGAGAGTCCGTTCTAGGGGAGGGAGGCTGGCAGGCAAACTGTCTCTTATGTAAACTTACTTTCTTAGCAAGGGATTGAAAGCACATCTGTAATATTGTTCTCGATGAAAAACGCCCAGCCACTTTCTGGATGTGCTGTGTTGTTTGTTACTGCCTTCTGATGACGTCCCGGACACAGGCCTTGCTACCCCGCAGCGAGCCCCGGGCTGCCCATGGGCTGAGGTTGAGACCTGTGGGGCACAGAGAGGGGAGCCAGCCTCCCCCCGTGTACATGGGCCACCCAGCCACGTGCCCAGCCTGGCCTCCGGCGCCTGGCTTCATTGGGCCCGACCCGGAACCCCCCTGTGTGTCCTCACTCTGCTCCAAGTAACACCACCAAACTGGGTGAGTGAACGCACCCGCCTTTCCCAACCTGCAGGCATTTGCACGGGCTGTGCCCCCACGTTCTTAGCAGGCCCTCCTCCCCGCTCCAGCCCTCCCCTATCTTCAGGGGCAATTTGGGGGAGCCACATCATCCCCTCACTCAGGGACACCACCTTGGGTCGTCCTCACACGGGTACTTTACAGATCCTTTGGGGAGGCAGGGCGTGAGCTCCAGGGGAGAGGAAGGGAGCCCTGTCTCTGGTGATCAGCTGTCGGGCTGCTGAGACTTCCACATCTCAGCACCACAGCCACACCAGATTCTTATCCTCCTCTAAGAGATGGAGGACGCTGGTGCTCAGAGAGGTTAAGCTCCCAGCCCCGGGTCACACAGCACAAGGCAGGGCCAGAGCTCAGCCTCCGTCCTCCAGGTTCCCGCTCTGGCCCAGCTCTGCCCGGGTCGCCTTCCCCGTCCCTGCGCCCCGCCTCCCGGGTGCAGGGCTGGCCAGGAAGGCTCTGGATGTGTTTATAGCATGATCCTGGAGCCCACCCCCAGATCTGGTGCGGGGGTCTGAGGCTCTAGACCCACAGGAAACCTGTGATGAATTTTCCTGTCCTCATTAATTCCCGGATTTCGCCCTCTCATTACGAGGCGGTGGGTGGCGCGTCTGGGGCCGCATGCCTACCCGGCTCTGAGGAGCGGTTACGGGAAGGCCTGGCACTCCTAATTGCCTTGCCTGGCCTCAGACGGGCTCATTAGAGGTAATGAAATCTGGGAGCCCGGGGCAGAGGGAAGCGCAGCGTCCCTCCAGGGAGACGTGCAGGCAGGAGCTCTTCAGAAGGAAAGCACGCCCAAGAAACAAGGGGGCACGGGGGGCCTGGTCAGGGGGGCGGGAAGGGGGCTCAACTCCGCGGAACAGCAGGAGGAAGCGGGCTGGGGACTGGGCCTCCAGGATGCGGGGGCCGCCTCCCGAGGAGGGGTCCAGCTCCTTCTCCCAAAGCTGTACCATTAGTTACCGTTTCTGGGGAAAGCAGGCCCTAGTGCGGGGCCCTACCCACCCCTCCTACTGCCCCAGGCTGAGCCATCCTCTCTTGGATAGGCAGGGCTTGAGTCTCCTCCCTGGCCTCAGTCTCTCGTCTCACCCCTGCCCTTTCCCTGTCCACCCAGAGAGAGCCCTCTAGAACCCACCTGGCTCCCCAGTGCCAGTAAGACGAGCCCACCCTCGGCTGCACACTCCGTCCTGCAGGGTCTAGCCTCAGTGCCCAGGACCCTGCCAGTCCAGGTGACTGTCATCTGACCCTCTTCCACGTGTGGCCCCTACTCCTGCCATGCCATCCCTGGGCTCCCGTTCAGCTGGACGCTTACCTTGCCCTTGATCCGGCCTTTCCTGGGCCTGCCCCGCCTGCCCGCACTGTCCTCCTCACTCCCGGCCTCTCCATCCCCTGCTGGTAAGTCTCCCTCCGGATTCCTGAGGACACCCAGCCCGGGCTGCATCCACAGCAGGGGAACGACAAGTGCATGCTGCTGTGCACTGGCCGTGCCTTCTTGCCACTGCCTCCCTCCACGTGTTCTGTGGCTCCTGCCACTCTGGCCTTCAGAGCCAGCCCCAACCAGGGTGCTCCTTTCCTGTGGGACCAGGAATCGGTCCCTGCCTCCCGTGACAAAGTAAGGCTGTCAAGGAGCCCAAATTGAGAAGAGGCGCGAGCTGGGTAAGAGGTCAGTGCACTGCTGCCCACCAGGGCCACACGTGGCCTTGATCTGGGAAAGCTACAGGACGGGGCGGGGGCTCCAGCCCCGGGGACCGCGATGGTGGCCACATCCCCTCAGGACCTCAGGGCCCGGGTCAGAGTCACTGACTTCTCGGCCTCTTCTTCAATGGCTTCCGTGACCTTCCTGACGGTGGTGCGTGCAGGCCGGGTGGACGCTCGGTCCCGTCTGTGTGTTGGTTTCCCCACGCGGCACCTGACCACAGCCCTGCCCGGAGACTCTGGAGGCCAGAGTCCAACACGTGTCTCAGTGGGCTCATCTTGAGGCATTGGCAGGGCTGTTTCTTCCTGGAGGTTCAAGAGACCATTTCCTGGCCTTTCCTCGAGGCCACCTGCACCCTTGGCTCGAAGTCCCCTCCTCCACCTTCGTGCGGCTCTGGCTGGTGGGGTTCTTCCTATACCACACCACTCGGACCCTGACCTCTTGGCTCCCTCTTCACCTGTGATGACACGGCCCCCAGGGTCACCTCCTCAGCTCAGGTCCTTCACTGAAGCCCGTGGACAGCTCGTGTTGCCATGTGGGGTCACAGAATCCCAGGTTCTGGGGATTAGGCCACGGACGGCTTTGGAGGCACTGTTCTGCTGACCACAGCCTGGCCCTTCCTGGAGCTGTCTCAGGAAGCAGAGGCCTAGAAGGATCTGAAGAGGCTCTGGGAGCCCTGGTGACTCTGACCCGCTTGCCCCGCAGCTCGGGGACGGTGCTGGCATGGGAGCTGGGCTGGCCAGAGGCCTGCTGTCAGGGCCAAGCGGCTCTCTCCCTGAGGGCACGGAGGGGCCAGGTGACCGAGAAAGTTCCCTGTCTCCTGGCGGGAGGCAGCCCTGCAAACTCCCGAGCCACCTGCCGGCCTGCCGGGAACTGCGGGCCCTGGCACCCCCGCCCATCCTTGGCCACATGGGCAGCTCCTGCCTGCGGTGATCTGGGCTTCCTCGGACTCCCTCCCATTTGCCTTTCACATAAATCAAATCTGCGCCTTCTGGTCCCAACACCTGGAAATCAGCATCCCCCAGGGTGGCCGGGCCTCTAATTGGACATCTCGTGCTGCAGGCACGGTGCCCAGGCTGCAGTCCTGCCGGCGTGTTCTAGCTGGGCCACAGGCAAGTCCGAGCCGAGCCCACGGCCTAGAAAACATTTATATCGGCACGCACACGCACGCTTTCGCTCCGGGACAACTTCTGTCTCTCCTCTCACAGACTGTTGACATGTGTCCTCGTAATATGGTTCCAGCTCATTTCCTCCAAGGGTCTCCTGGGAGCTGCGGGTCCCCTGGTCTCCTCCCGGCCTCTGCCGACTCCAGACGTCTTTGCTCTGCCTGCCAGATCAGACCCGAGCTCCTGCGGCCTGGGCCTTCCGCCTCCCCCTCCCACGGCACAGAAGGTCTGGCTAAGAGGGGGCTTGCAGCATGCATTTGCAGACTGGAGGCAGACACAGAATGTCCCCAGTGCTGGCTGAGCCCTAGGCTGGCCATGTGGGCCTGTCCTGGCCCCTAGGGCTACGTCCTCGTCTTTAAGGAGAAGGAGCCACTGAAACTCTCCAGGTCTGGGAGGCTGAGCAGCTTTTTGGGCTAGGCAGTGTTACGGGGCCCGGAGCCTGCAGGGCACTCTCCCACCCATCCCTTCCAGCCAGCCTCTGCCACTTGGCTTTAACCCATGTCCCCACTCCACCTGGCTACCATGAGTGTCCCGTCTTCCTCTGTGCTACATTCTTGATGACTGCAGGATCAAGCAGAGTGATCTCTCTGTTGGAACAGAAGCGAGAGACGTAGGTCTCGGAGCAGGAAGGGTGGGCAGCCGCCCTCACATCCTGGGGGCCTGGCATCAGGTGGGGTAGGTGGGCTATTTCCACACTTGGCTATTGTGAATGACGCTGCTATGAATGTGGAGTAGAAGTTTTTGTGTGAAAATATGTTTTCAGTTCTTCTAAGCGTGTACCTAGGAGTGACATTGCTGAGTCATGTGTCCACTCGATGATGAAATCTTTGAGGAAGTGTTTTCCAAGGTAGTGGCACCGTTTCATATTCCCACTAGCAACGTATGAGGGCTCCAATTTCTCCACATCCCCACTAAGATGAATTATTCTATGTCGTTTTGAATACAGTCATCCTAATGGGTGTTAAGGTTAGATAGCTCATGATTTCGACTTGCATTTTCCTTGTGTATCTTCTTTAGAGACATGTCTGTTCAAATTATTTGCACATTTTTCATTGGATTATTTGTCTTTTAATAATTCAGTTGTATGAGTTCTTTATATATCTGGATATAATCAGAAGTATAATATGCAAATACTTTCTCCCATTTGATAGGAGTTCTTCTCACTTTCTTGATAGTGTCCTTGAAAGACAACAGCCTTTAATGTGGATGAGATCCCATGCATCTACTTTTTCTTTGGCTGCTTGTGCTGTAGATGTCATAGCTAAGAAACCATGACCCAATTCTAAGTCAGGAAGACACCCATCTGTGTTTTTTTCTAAGGGTTTTAAAACTTTAGATCCTCTTAAGTGTAGGTCTTGATCTCTTTAAGTTACTTTTGTGTATGGTGTGAGGTAGGGTCTCAACTGGGTTTTTTGGGGTTTTTTTTGTTGTTGTTTTGGGTTTTTGTTTTTTTTTTAAGATTTTATTTATTTATTTGACAGAGGCAGACAGCGAGAGAGGGAACACAAGGGCGAGTGGGAGAGGGAGAAGCAGGCTTCCCACCAAGCAGGGAGCCTGATGCGGGGCTCAATCCCAGGACTCTGGGATTATGACCTGAGCCGAAGGCAGACACTTAACAGCTGAGCCACCCAGGCGCCCCTGTTTGGGGGTTTTTTGCACCATTTGTTGAAGATTATTTTCCGACCACGGAATTTTTTTGGCACCATTCTCAAAAGTCATAAACATGCACGTAAGGGTTACTTTCTGGACTCTCAGGTCTGCCGTATTGGTCTATATGCCTCCTTTGATACCAGTACCACCCTCGTGATTACTGTAGCTTCATGGTAAGATTTCAAATCGGGGAGTATGAGCCCTCCCATTCTTTGTGTTTTTCAAGATTGCTTTGGTTATTCTGGGCTCTTGCATTATCAAATGAATTTTAGGACCAGCTTGTCAACGTCTGAGAAAAGCCAGCTAGGATTTTGACAGAGAATGCACTTACTCTGTATCAGTCTGGGGAGTATTGCCATCTTAACAGTGTTAACTTCTCCAATTTGTGAGCATGCAAAGTCTCTCACTTAGGACTTTAATTTCTTTCAGTGATGTTTTGCAATGTTCAGCGTACAAGCCTTAGACTACTTCTGTTAAATTTATTCCTAATTATTTAACCCTTTTTGGTACTATTATGGTTAGAATTGTTTTCTTAATTTCGTTTTTTATTTATTCAATGATAGTGTATAGAAATACAACTGGGTTTTGTATATTGATTTTTGAATCCTGGAACCTTGCTGACCTCATTTGTTAGATCTAATAGTGTGTGTGTGTTTGTGTGTGTGTGTGTGTGTTTGTGTGTGTGCGTGTGCGTGTTTGTGTGTGTGTGTGTCTGCGTGTGTTTGTGTGTGTGTTTGTGTGTGTGCGTGTGCGTGTTTGTGTGTGTGTGTCTGTGTGCGTGTGTTTGTGTGTGTGCGTGTGCGTGTTTGTGTGTGTGTGTCTGTGTGCGTGTGTGTCTGTGTGCGTGTGTGTGTGTCTGTGTGCATGTGTGTCTGTGTGCGTGTGTGTGTGTGCGTGTGTGTGTCTGTGTGCGTGTGTGTCTGTGTGCGTGTGTGTGTGTGTGTGCGTGTGTGTGTGTGTGTATTCCTTACGATTTTCTACACGGGATTATGTCATTTGTAAATAAATATGGTTTTACTTCTTTCTTTACAATGTGAGTGCCTTTATTTCTATTTCTTGCTTCATTTCTTTGCTAAAACCTCCAGTAGGATATTGAGTAGAAGTAAAGAGAATGGGCATTCTTGTCTTGTTCCTGAACTTTGGGGGAAAAGCTTTCAGACTTTCCCCATTAAGCAGATTGCTGGCTGTGTGTTTTCATGGGTTCTGCTCATTAGCTTGAGAAAATTCTGTCCTATTTCAAATTTGTTGAGTGAAACAACACAAACAGAGGTTATAAAATGGTATTTATTTTTTTCAAACTCGTTTTTGTATCTATTGAGATGATTATGTGGTTTTTACCCTTTCTTCTATTAATATGGTGTATTGTACTGATTGATTTTCGAATGTTAAAGCAACCTTGCTTTCCTAGGATAAATACCACTTTGTCAGAGTGTATAAGCCTCTTCATGAGTTGCTGGATCTGCTAGTATTTTGTGTACGATCTTCAAGTCTCCATTCATCAAGGATATCAACTTGTGTTTTTCTTGTGATGTCTTCATCTGGTTTTGGTATCAGGGCAATACTGGCCTCACAGAATGAGTGGGGACGTGTTGGCTCTTCTATGTTTTTAGAAAATGTTGTGAATGATTGATATTAATTTTTCTTTAAGCTTTTGGTAGAATTCATCAGAGATACCATCTGATCCTGGACTTTTCTTTGTGAGAAGTCTATTATTATTATTATTAATTCAATCTCTTTGTTTGTTACAGATCTGTTCAGATTTTCTACTTCTTTTTTTAAAAGATTTTATTTATTTATTTGACAGAGAAAGAGAGAGAATGTGCAAGCGAGAGAGCATGAGCAGGGTGGAAGCGCAGAGGGAGAGGGAGAAGCAGACTCCATGCTGAGTAGGGAGCCTGACATGGGACTCGATCCCAGGACCCTGGGATCATGACCTGAACTGAAGGCAGATGCTTAACCGACTGAGCCACCCAGGCGACCCCTCCTTTTTAAAAAATATTTTATTTGTTTATTCGAGAGAGAGAGTACGTGAGAGCAGATTTTCTACTTTTTCTTGAATCAGTTTCAGGAGTTCACATCTTTCTGGAAATTTTTTTTTTTAAGATTTTTTAAATTTATGTGGCAGAGAGCCAGCGAGAGAGGGAACACAAGCAGGGGGAGCAGGAGAGGAAGAAGCAGGCTCCCAGCGGAGGAGCCCGATGTGGGACTCGATTCTGGAACACCAGGATCACGCCCTGAGCCCAAGGCAGACGCTTAACGACTGCACTACCCAGGCGCCCCATCTTTCTGGAAATTTGTACATTTCATCTAGGCTATCTAATTTATTGGGATACAATTGTTTATTAGATTCCCGTATCACCTTTCTTTATTTCTGAAAGACCAGTAGTTATGTCCCCTCCTTCATTCCTGACCTCGTAGTTTGAGTCTTTTCTCTTTTTTCATGGTCAGTCTAGCTAAAGGTTTGTCAATTTTGTTGATTGTTTAAAAAAATAAAAAGGACCCACATTTTTGGTTCTACTGATTTTTTTCTATTCTCTCATTAATTTCAAATCTAATTTTTATTATTTGCTTTCTTATATTTACTTTTGTGTTTAATTTACTCTTTTTCTAGTTTCTTAAGGTAGACAGGTTATTCATCTGAGAGCCTTCTTTTTTAATTATCAGCACTGATAGCCTTAAATTTCCCTCTGAGCACTGCTTAACTGCAACCCACAAGTTTTTGTGTATTGTTGTTTTCATTTTCCTCCATTTCATTTCACCTTCCTCAAAGTATTTTTTAATTCCCTTGTGATTTCTTCTTTGAAGTGGTGGTTAATTTGGAGTGTGTTGTTTAATTTCTACATATTTGTGAATTTCTCACATTTCCTATGTTGCTGATTTCTAATTTCATTCTATTACGGCCAGAGAACGTGCTTTGTTTGATTTAAGTTGTTTTAAATTTATTTATTGAGACTTGTCTCATGGTCTAATTGATGGCGTATACTGGAGAGTATTTCACGCACCTGAGAAGAATGAATTTCCGGTGGTGTTGCGTGAAACATTGTATCTTTCTGTAGGTATCTGTTATGTCCAGTCGATTCATTCGTATTATTGATTTCTTTGTTCTTTCTATTGTTCCAGCCACAATAAAAGTGGGGTGTTGGTGTCTCTAGCTATTATTTTTGAATTGCTTATTCATCACTTCATTTTCATTGCACGTTTTTATGACCACTGTGTCTTCTTAATGGGTTGACCCTTTTATCATTACGAAATCTTGTCTTTAGTAACAATTTTTGTCCTAAAGTCTACTGTCTGCTATAAGTACAGCTTATATACCTATAAGCTCTCTTCTGATTGCATGACATATCTTTTATCCGTCCTTTAACTTTCGATTTTTGAGAACTGAAGTATGTCTCGTATAGACTAAAACTAATCAGATCATATGTTTAATCCATTCTGTCAATGAGTGTCTCCAACTTGGACTGTTTCATCTTCATGCATTAAATGCAATTCCTGGTAGGGTAGTACGTATGTCTGCCATCTTGTTATTTGTGCCCTATTTCATTTTCTGTTTCCACGTTCTGCTATGACTGCCTTGTTTTGTGTTAACTAGATGTTTTCTAGTATAAAATTTTAATTCCCTTGTTTTTTTTTCTTTCTTTTACTCTGTGTCTTTGAGGTTTTGCTTTGGGATTACAATGAGCATCTTTATTTCTAACAGTGTAGATTACATTAATACTAATTTACTTTCAAGAGTATATTAAAATGTTGCTTCTCTAGACCCCATTTCCTCCCCTTTGCTTTGTGCTGTTATTATCATAAAAATTACATTAATATACACTGTACGCCCATCAACATAGATTTATAACTATTGCTTTAAGTCATTGTCATTTTGGTTAGATAACAAGAAACTGGTCACACAGAGTATTTTCACAGCCCTCTGCTCTGCTGATACATCCCTCCTTCTCCCCACCCCCAACCCCTGGCAACCAATGACCTTTTTACTGTCTCCAAAGTTTTGCTTTTTCCAGAATGTCGCATAGCTGGAATCACACAGTATGTCTGGATCTTCCAGTTTACTTATCCATTCACCAACTGAAGGACATCTTGGATGCTTCCAGGGTTTGGCAATTATGAATAAAGCTGCTATAAACATCGGGGTACAGGTTTTTGTGTGAATATAGATTTTCAACTCCTTTGAGTAAATACCAAGAAACATCGCTAGATCATATGGTAAGACTATGTTCAGTTATGTAAGAAACCACCGAACTGTCTTCCAGAGTCACTTGCCATTTCACATCCCCCCCAGCGGTGAAGGAGAGTTCCTGTTGCTCCACATCCTGGCCAGCATCCGATGTTGTCGCTGTTCCGAATTTTGGCCATTCTAATAGGTGTGCAGTAATACCTCACTGGTGTTCTAATTTACATTTCCCTAATGACATATTATGTGCAGCAGCTTTTCATATGCTGCTTTCCACCTGTATACCTTCTTTGGTGAGGTATCTTTTAAGATTTTTTTTTTTTAAGATTTTATTTATTTATTTGACAGAGAAAGAGAGAGCACAAGCAGGCAGAACGGCAGGCAGAGGGAGAGGGAAAGGCAGGCTCCCCACTGAGCAGAGAGCCTGATGTGAGACTCGATCCCAGGACCCTGGAATCATGACCTGTGCGGAAGGCAGATGCTTAACCAACTGAGCCACCCAGGAGCTCCTCTTTTAAGGTTTTTGACCCATTTTTTAAAATTGGGTTGTTTGGCTTCTGATTGTTGAGTTTCAAGTGTTCCTTGTATATTTTGGATAACAGTTCTTTGTCAGGTCTTTTGCAAATGTTTTCTCTTAGCTTGTGGCTTGCCTTTCCATTTTCTCGACACTGTCTTTAATGGAGCAGAAGTTTTTAAATTTTAATAAAGTCCAGCTAATCAATTCTTTTTTTCACAGATTTTGCCTTTGGTGTTTTGCCTAAAAAGCACTGTAAACTCGAGGTTAAGAAATTTGATCTTATATTATCTTCTAGGAGTGTTATAGTTTCACCTTTTACATTTATGTGTGTAATCCATTCTGAGTTAATTTACTATAACTTTATAGTAAGTCTTGAAATCAGGTAGCGACAGTCCTCCAATTTTGTTGTTCTTCTTCCATATTGTGTTGGCTATTGCTATGGTCTGAATGTTTGTGTCCCCGCACCCCTAAATTCACATGTTGGAAGCCTAATGCTCAATGTGATGGTGTTAGAAGATGGGGCCTTTAGGATGTAATTAAGTCATGAGAGTGAAGCCCTCATGAATGAGTTTAGTGTTCTTATTTTAAAAACGACTCCACATGTTTCCTTAGCCCCTCTGCCATGCAAGGATACTTTGAGAAGTCAGTAATTCAGAAAAGGGTCTTGAGTCTACCATGCTGGCACCCTGCTCTCATACTCCAGCCTCCAGAACTATGAGCAATAAGTTTGTTTTTTACAAGCCACCCACTCTGTGGAATTTTATTACAGCAGTCACAGAAGACTAAGATATCTTTTCTGGGTCTTTTGGCACTCCAGATAAACTCTAAAATTAGTTTGTCTATATCCACAAAATAACTTGCTGGGATTTTGGTTGGAATTTCATTGAAACTACAGATCAAGTTGAGAAACTGACATATCAACAATATTGAGACTTCCCATCCATGAACATGGAATACTTCTCCATTTCGTTCTTCTTTAATTTTTGATCAGTTCAATAGTTTTCCTCATATAGATCTTGTAAATATTTTGTTAGATTTATACCCAAGTATTTCAATTTTGTAGTGCTAGTGTAAATGATATTTGTTTTTTTTATTACAAATTCCACTTGCTCATTTCTGATATATAGGAAAGCAATGGACTTTTGTATATTATCATTGTATCCTGCATCCTTGCTATAATCACTTATTAGTTCCAAAACTTTTTATTCATTCTTTTGGATTTTCTATATAGATAATCATGTCATCTTGAGCAAAAATACTTTTATTTATTCCTTGTCAAGCTGTGTATCTTCTTTCCTTTTCTCATCTTATTACATTAGCTAGAGCTTCTAGTACAGTGTTGAAAAGGAGTGGTGAGAGGGGACATCCTTGCCTGATTATAGTGGGAAAGCTTTGAGTTTCTCACCAGTATGATGTTAGCTGTAGGTTTTTTTGTAGAAAGTCTTTGTTAAGCTGTGGAAGTTCTCCGTCTATCCTTAGTTTATTGTAAGTTTTTATCATTAACTGATTTTGTATTTTTTCCAGTGCTTTTCCTGCATTGATTTGATCATGTGATTTTTCTTCTTCGACTTGTTGATGCATGCCGGGAATGGCCAGCAATCCCTGTACCGAGGGATGAAAGATTATTCCAAACTTTGATGTGAACAAGAGAGAGGTCGAGGGGGTCGATGCTCAGAGACAAAGACCCTTTGCCCTTCTTTGCTCTGCCCTTATTTGTCCTTCAGGATAATCATGAATTTTTATCACTGTTTCAAAGCATGTGATATGTGACAAGGTGTCTTACTGGAACTAGGAGAATCTGTTCAGGGGAAAGATATGATATGCTAATCTCTGTGTTCTACGAGTTCTGTTGAACATAGCCTAAGGGATAATGCCTTCATCTCTTAGATCAAAAGGCAGCTGTTTGGGCTAAGAAAGCTTTGGGGAAGGCAACTCTGCTGCATTCCTATGGCAGAGTGGTCATGTACGCCATGGCATTCCAAAGGCCTACACTCTTCTCGGAAACCTTGCCTGCCCCCAGAGGCCTTCGTGTTACATTTTAGCAAGCCAGGTATTGTGAATGATTTCATGCTCTACCTGAACCCCAACAGATGCAATGGTTTACATTAATTGATTTTTGAATGCTGAACCAGCCTTGTATACCTGGGACAAATTCCACTTGGCCGTGATGTATAATTCTTTTCGTATGCATTGTTGGGTTTGATTTGCTGATATTTTGTGAAGGATTATTGTATTTATGTTCACGAGAAATATTGTTCTGTAGTTTTCTTGTAATATTTTCATCTGGTTTTGATATTAGGATCATGCTGGACTCAAAATGAATAAGGAAGTATTCCTTCTGTTCTAATCTTCTGGAAGAGACTGTAGAGAGTTGGTATAAATGCTTCCTTAAATGTTTGGTAGAATTCACTGGAAGGTTATTAGCTGTTGATTCCATTTTTTTAATAGGTATAGGCCTAATTTATATTGTATAAGTTTTGGCAGATTGTGTCCTTTTTTTCTTGATTTATTTTCCCTCCTTTATTGATATTATCAGTGAAATAATTCCATGCATTTTATTTACTATTATGTTTTCTCAAATTTTCTGTGTTGGGAAATGGCAGACTGTGTCTTTCAAAGAATAGATCCATTTCATCTAAGTTATCAAGAGTGTGCAGAGAGTTGCTCATAGTGTTCCTTGATTATCCTTTCAATGTCCATGGGATCTGTAGTGATGTCCCTTCTTTCATTTCTGACATTAATAATTTGTATCCTTTTTTTTCTTTTTTTGAATTAGCCTGGAAAGAGGCTTATTGACTTGATCGACCTTTTCAAAGAGCCGGCTTTTGGTTTCATTGATTTTCTCTATTGATTTCCTGTTTTCAATTTCACTGATTTCTGCTCTAATTTTTATTATTTCTTTTCTTCTGCTAATTTTGAAATTAACTTACTGTCTTTTTCTAGTTTCCTAAGGTAAAAGCTTAGGTGATTGATTTTAGATGGTTCTTCTCTATAAATGCATTCATTGCCATAAATTTCCCTTTAAGTACATTGCTCTCACTACCTCCTACAAATACTGATAAATCGTATTTTCATTTTCATTGAGTTAAAAATATTTTTAAATTTATCTTGAGATTTCTTCTTTGACCCATGTGCTATTTGGAATTGTGTTGTTCGATCTCCAAGTATTTAACACTTATCCAGCTGTCTTTCCGTTAACAATTTCTAGTTTAATGCTCTTGTGGTCTGAAAGCAAATATTGCATGAGATCTATTCTTTAAATTTGTTTTGATGTGTTTTATGGCCCAGAATGTGATCCATCCAGAATGTTCCATGTGAGCATAAGAGGGAGGTGTGTTCTGCTGTTGTTTGATGACGTAGTCTTTTGTTCTTCATCTGTTGTAGTTTTCATGTTGTAGTTTTTTGTTTTTGAAAACTGGACATTTAGAATCATATAATGTGCTAACTCTGGAAATCAGATCCTCCCTCTCCCCAGAGTTTGCTGCTGCAGGTGCTGTTTATTTATTTCTTTGTTTGTTTGTTTGTTTTGGTCAATTGATTTTGCTTTGCTTTGTGACTTTTCTGAACAAATCCTGTAGAGTCTATTTTTCATTGTGTGTGGCCATTGAAGTCTCTTCTCACTGGGCTTAATATTCAGTTAAAGATTGGATGGAGTTTTCCTCGGTGCTTGGAAACTATAAGCCTCCTGATCTTTGCCAGGGAGCTGTTTCTCATGTGTGTTGGGGGGCTCCTTCAACGCTCAGCCAAGCAGTTAACAACTCTGTCCTGGCTTTTATTTCCTAGCCTCAAGATCAGCCAGATGTGAGAGCTTAGGGCCTTCCCTGGTTCCAAAACAAGCACATAGCATACATGGAAACTTCCAGATTCCCAGGAATATATTGGAACTTTAAAGCTCCTATGTGTGACTCCTGATCTTGGAGTCGTGAGTTCAAGCCCCACACTGGATGTAGAGCTTGTATATATGTACATACATACGTGTGTGTGTATGTGTGTGTGTATTGCATAAAACAAAGTAAAATAAAAATTAAAAGTTCCTATGAACTTTTAATTTCCCAGCTTTTCCTTTTAAGCTTTCTGGTTAGCCTGTTGTTTGCCCCAACTGTTACCCGCTGCCTCTGGGTGCCATGAAGGTAAACATTTGCCTATAAATGTTTTCAACAAATGCTCTCCTTGTGCCAGGAGAGCTCCAAGTCAGACAAAGACAGCCTTGCAAATGGGGCCTTCTACTGACCTCACACTGGTTAAGTAATGACAATTCTTTGGCAATGGGGCTTTGAAGTAGCTGGCACTCCACTTATCACCTCCACTGGCTACCACACTGCTGGCCTTCATCATGTTTGTGAGTCGTTGATTTTCAAGACGACCACAAAGCTGGAGAAAGGAGATGGGCATAAGGTCAGTTAAAATGCCACAAACCTTGTTCTTCTTTTCAAGATCCTGCCATTTTTCTTGCAAATGCTGTTAGAACTGTTGTAAGCTCTGGTCAATTTCCAGAGGTCTGAGAAAGTTGTTCCTGCTAATTTTTGCCTGAGAAAATTGTCGGAGGTCCATTTTCACTGACATTATCCTGTCTGCCTCTTACAGGGATTCCTTTCTATTTCCCCAGGAGAAGGCTTTGGGGAGGCCTGAGGCAGGAGCCCAGTGGATGGCCTGGGGAAACTCGCTGCGTCCTCTCAGTCTCTTTCCCAGCGTGGTAAAAAGCGATGTCCCACAGAGGTACTCCCAGGGGTGGTCTTACCAAAAATGCCCCATCTCTGTGCCCTGCCCAGAGCGGTCTGAAAACAGAAAGGGGGTCTTTTTAATCTCAGCATCCCCCAAAGCAGCAGCTTTCAAACTTCTTTTCCACACTCAGAAATCGTGACGCAGCTCATGCAGCCACGTAGACACATTTATTCACGCGCATTGCGTGTGGGACAAAAACCCCACCGAACGAGAACTACTGCTTCAGGGACCCACTCTTGATTTTTCTTTTTTCTTTTTTCTTTTTTTAAAGATTTTATTTATTTATTTGACAGAGATAGAGACAGCCAGCGAGAGAGGGAACACAAGCAGGGGGAGTGGGAGAGGAAGAAGCAGGCTCCCAGCAGAGAAGCCTGATGTGGGGCTTGATCCCGTAACGCCAGGATCACGCCCTGAGCCGAAGGCAGATGCTTAACGACTGCACCTCCCGGGCGCCCCCACTCTTGATTTTCCTATTCTGTTTTCTTTCTTTAAAAAATGCGTTGGTGGCCCACCGAAATGACTCTCCTGAACCACTCAGGCATCATCAGCCACAAGTGGAAAATCCAGCCCTAAAGGAACCTGGTTGAGGTGCCAGTGGCCCCTGAGCTGAGAGGGAGGATGGGCACTCTGCAGGACAGCAGGCAGGCACGTGGGAGCCAAGTCACAAGCTGTGGCTGAAAAGGGTGGGATTTTAGGAGGGTGTTCGTTTGGGGGGCCAGAGGAGTGGGAGGTTATGGCGTCAGGACCCTGGAGCTCTGGGTAGACGGCTCTGGCGGGCAGAGAAGACTCTTCCCTGTGGGTCTCTGGTAGGCAAACCTTACGTGAGAGCTTCCTGATGCATTTCCCCTCTGCCGTGGATTGACTTGTGTCTCCTCAAAAATTCATGTGCCGATGCCCTAACCCCCAGTGTGATGGTGTTTGGAGATGACGCTTGGGGGAGGTAATTAGGTCATAAAGATGAAGTTCCCATCACGAGATTAGTGCCTTTATAATAAGAGACGGAGAGATCCCAACTCCCGCTATATGAGCAGGCAGCAGGAAGATAACCACGTGCGAGCCGGGAAGGAAGGCCTCCCCAGAAACCACACTGGCCAACACCTTGGTCCGGGTCTTCCAGCCTCCGGAACTGTGAGAAATAAATTTCCGCTGCTTAAGCCCCGCAGTCTGTGGTATCTTGTTCTAACAACCCAAGGAAACACATGCAGCCAATGTAAATCCCCAGATGCTGCCTTCAGACCTGGACCCAGACGCCAAAGAGTCATCTCGACCATTCATCAAAGTCACCGATACATGCTAGCCCCTGGGGAACACATGGAGGAAACTTTCCCCGCCCCCAGGACAGGTATGGGTAGGCAGCATCTTTTTACTTTGCACAGCCAGACAGGGCAGGGGCAGGCGTTATGGGCATGATTCCTAGTGGACAGGACAGAAGTTTCCGTGAGAAATTGCACAACATGGAAATGCTGAGCTCTCGACCCAGAGTTCCACACTCTTCACCCGGTGCCGCCTCGCCTGCCTCTCTGGGAGGGGGTACCCAGCTGATAGGAAAGCTCTCAGGGCCCCGCCCCCTCCATGCCCCCTCCAGGGAACACCTGTCGTCGGCGAAGTCACTGTGCGCACCATCGCTTCCGTCTTTATCATCTGCACTGTTGGCATTGCCTTTGTCTTTAACCTCATCAGTGAGACGAGAAGCGTCCGCACGGGCCCTGGCACGGAGCAGGTGCCCAGGCAATGGCGCTCCCCACTTCCTCACATCGTGTGTCCTTCCCCAGGCACCTTGCTGTCTCAGACCTAACAATGTTAACAAAAGCCACAGTAATGGCCATTGTCCAGTGCTCACTGCACGCCCGACACAGAAAATAAAAGCCGCCAGACATTCATTTACTGAACCCTGGAGAGCCTGTGAAGTGGGACCCACAATGGCCGTGAAGAAGCAGGGGACAGAGCGTTGAAGCGTCTTGACCAAGGGCGCCATGTTTGCTTCAAGGGCGGAGCTGAGAGCAGAGCCTGTGCTAGGCAATGGGGGTTACAGGGGTCCCCGCACCATCCCGCTGCAAGAAGTAAGACCGGAGTGGCTCCAGCACACACAGTCTCACGTGTACACACACCGCAAACACACACACTCATCCACCCCACATCACAGCCATTTAAACACACACACACACACACCCGTTCACAGAGCCATACACACATACACACACACTCATCCACGCATAGACTTCTACGTCCACACAGTTATCCGCAGACATGCGCACACACGCACACACGTACACTGTGATGGTTAATTTTAGGTGTCACCTTGGCTAGGCCATAGCGCCTAGATGCTTGTCCAAGCCTTACTCCGACTGTTACACTGAGGGCTTTCTTTGGATTGGCGTTTCAGTCAGTGGACTTCTGAGTAAAGCAGAGTGTGCTCTATAACGTGGGTGGGCCTCATCCAATCTGTTGAAGGCCTGACCTCTCTTGAGCAAGAAGGAATTCTGGCAGTCGACAGCCTTTGGACTTGAACCGTGGTTCTTCGCCCGAAGAGTCTGGACTTCACAAGACCCTCCACAATGGCCTGAGACGATTTCTTAAAATCAATCTCTCTCTTTCTCTCCCCCTCCCTCCCCCAGCCCCCCACCAGCATCTTGTTAGTTCTGTTTCTCTGGAGAACCTTGACTAATACACACACATACATATGTGCATGTAACTGGTCACACACCACACACGTAAATATATGGTCTACACAAGCATACACCCCACGCACACCCATCACCCCACATCATGCACGTACCACATACCACATGCACACACATGCCCCTGCCGTAGACAGATGGACAGACACTCCCTCACTAACCACACACACCACACATCACAGTCCCACAGACACACACACTCGCACACCAGACACGGGTGCGCACACACACCTTCCATACAGGCCCCGGTGAATGGTCTGCAAGCCCGAATGGACTGTCCTCAGACCTCAGGGTTGTGGACTAGTGTCATTCCAGGTGGGGGCCACATGCCATCTCTGGGGACGGCCCTGCTTGTTTTTCATTTTGGACTCCTAGATGAGACGTGTTGTCTTCGAACAGTCAAAAGGAACTTGATACAAACAGAGAGCGGTTGCTGTTGACCTCAGTGAACAGGAAAGCAGCCATGTTCAGTGGGGTAACGTTGGCAGCCGCTGGCCCCTGGGCTACCTCTGGCGGAGCGAGAGGAGGGCTCACCTCTGCGTGGCTTGACCCATGTGATGACACCCCCAGGCTTGGGCTCCTCCACTTCAGGAGATAGAGATAGACAGGCAGGATGGAGGGGTTCTTCCAGAAGAGCCTGGCCCCATCCCACCCCTGAGCAAGGGCGGGAATCAGCACCAGTGGCTGGGCCACAGCGGGTGTCCCTTAGAGAGGACCCGAGCTCCCTCACTGGTCTCAGATCCACATCGCTTGGACCAGAAACACAATCCGAGGGAAACACAAGCTATTACAGGAACATCTGCTCTAGATGTTTGCTTCAGCTTCTTAGCACGTGGAAATGATGCCATCCCTTCCTCAAACAAAAAAATGTTAAATTGACAGCAGAACTCTTAGTAGAAGGTTCCATGATCTCTATGGGAGTCTAGCTTTCCAAGGGAAAAACTAAACGTATGAAATCTCAATCAGTGGCAATCAAAGCTGGCTTCAGCTCACACGAGCGGGGAGGCCGCGCTCCCCTGGAGCATTTGGAAGACGTCATATTACCTAACCTGTCGTCCTCATTGGAGGGCGGTGCGTCCAAGCCCCGCATGTGATGCAGAACAGAGCAGACCAGGACACCAGCAGGCCCGGCCAGGGTGCAGCGGGGCAGGGGGCAGGGGCGGGGGGCGGGCAGCGGGCTGGACCGGGCCAGGCTGGTTGACCCTCCCAGCCCCCACCCAGACATCTACCTACGTGGAACACAAGAGGGAGGTGGGATTGCCAGAGGCCCCGCTCGGGGTAGACTGTTTAATCCCTCAACAACACGCCCTGAGGACAATGGTAGGAGCCCATCTAAAAAAAATTTATTTTATTTAAATTCAGTTAGTTAACATATAGTGCATTATTAGTTTCAGAGGTAGGGTGCGGTGATTCATCAGTTGCATGTGACACCCAGTGCTCACTCATTCCATCACGTGCCCTTCTTAATGTCCATCACTCGGTTACCCCATCCCCCCACCCTCTCCCCTCCAGCAACCCTGTTTGTTTCCTAGAGTTAAGTGTCTCTTATAGTTTGTCTCCCTCTTTGATTTTGTCTTATTTTATTTTTTTAGATTTATTTTTTTTTTAAGATTTTATTTATTTATTTGACAGAGACAGCCAGCGAGAGAGGGAACACAAGCAGTGGGAGTGGGAGAGGAAGAAGCAGGCTCCTAGCGGAGGAGCCTGATGTGGGGCTCAATCCCAGAACGCTGGGATCACGCCCTGAGCCGAAGGCAGACACTTAACGACTGTGCCACCCAGGTGCCCCTAGATTTTTTTTTTTTTTTTGATAGAGAACAAGCAGGGGGAGTGGCAGGGAGCGAGAGAGGGAGAAGCAGGTTCCCCACTGAGCAGGGAGCCCAACCTGGGGCTTGACCCTGGGATCATGACCTGAGCTGAAAAGGCAGATGCTTAACTGACTGAGCCACCTAGATGCCCCTCGTCTTATTTTATTTCTCATTCCTCTTTGATTCTCTGTTTTGTTTCTGAAATTCCACATAGGAGTGAAATCATATGAGAATTGTCTTTCTCTGATTGACTTATTTTGCTTAGCATTATACCCTCTAGTTCCATCCACGTCATGGCAAATGGTAAGATTTCATTCTTTTTGATGGCTGACTAATATTCCACTGTATATATACACCACATCCTCTTTATCCATTCATTTGTCAGTGGACATCGGGGCTCTTTCCATAGTTTGGCTATTGTGGACATTGCTGCTATAAACATTGGGGTGCAGGTGCCCTTTGGATCCCTATGTTTGTATCCTTAGGGTACATACCTAGTAGTGCAATTGCTGGGTTATGGGAAGTTCTACTTTTACCTCCCTGAGGAAACTCCATACTGTTTTCCAGAGCGGCTGCACCAGCTAGCCTTCCCGCCAGCTGCGTGAGCGGGCTCCCCTTTCCGTAGGAGCTTGTTTTACATCTGAGGAACCTGAGGATCATAAGCTGACCAAGCGTGTTTTGTTACTAAGGAGGAGGCAGCTGCCTGCCCACCTCTGCCTTTGGGGTGTCTCCTTGACAGCATAATAGGTCTGATAAGAGGCCAAACTTTTTATTTTACTTTGCAAAGTCATGGATCCCTGACCCTTGTACCTGAAAGCACACACCTCTGAGGCGACCTTGGAAGACCCACGCAGATGCAACCTCCTGTCTATCTACAAGATACAAGAAGGTCCCCATGCTCTCGCTTTTGCACTGCTCTATGAATTTGTTGAAATTCTGCCCCGGCTCTGTACTTGCTTTCATGCTGCTTGCATGCACGCGACCCTCTTCATGCTTACTCCAGGTTATACTGCATTTTCTTCTCGATTCTGGGACAAGAGAGTCTTCTGTGAGTGGGTCTGTCCTCTTTCCCCAACACACAGTGGCAATCGGGGGCTGCGACCCTCCTCATCCCCTTGCTGTCCAGCTAGAGGGTCTTGGGACTCGCAGGGAGGATATCTGGAAGTGGAGGGCACTGCTTTTCCTTGTGGAGAGGTCATCTGCACAAAATGCCACTATGTGCTACTTTGGCCCGGGACGCAGAATGACCCTAAGGCCCCGTGAACTCAATAGGTGCCCACAGGCTGAAGACGGTGATGGTGCCATTGCCCCACGCTGTGCCCAATGCCAGTTCCCTCGGCACTTGCCAACCACTCGCCTGCCTCTCAGACACTGGCCCTTCTCGCACGCACACTGCCCTTGAGACCCATCTGAGTTTCTGCAAGTATCAAGCAAGGGCTGGTCCTTCCTGTGGCTGGGAGGGGCCCCATGTGCACCCAGCTTACTCTTCGGGCCATTCACCCCATGGGTCGGCTTTCATGGGGCTCGAGCCAGCAGGTGCACCAGAACCAGCATCTGGTCAGGAGCTGCTTCTTTCCTTCCTTCACTGAGTCAGGCTTTGCCCATCATGGTCCAGCAACACTAACACTATCATTATGCAGCTCCTTAGCCTTCTTCTGACTCAGCCTCTTCCCTCTGCCTTCGTAATGTACAGATGGATCTGGTGGAGAAAAGTTAATTGCATACGGCTCCGCTATTTTAGGTCGGCCAGACAAACAAGCAGCACGCCTCGTAATACCATCAACCTCTTTATTTTTAAAAAGCTGCACATCTTTTATGTATACACTACTTCTAGCCTCTAGGTTTGGGGGCTCGCTGTATCTTGTAGAAAACTCTCCTCACGTATGTTCGTACTTGCCAAATGCCATTATGGTTCCCCTTTCATTTTGCATTTACTCTATACAACCAGTTCACCGGAGAGGGAATCTGTGAGGAGGGAAAGACGGGGACAGGAAATGCCAGGCACGGACAGTCGCCACCTAAGCAGTCTTCAGGGACAGGCACTGTAAACGTAAATGCGTCATTCTGCTGAAGCCCACACCGTACGAGTGCTGCTTTGACTACAGTGATGCAGGGCAACGGGGGCTGCACACAGGTGCTGGGTGCCGTCTGTCCCATCGCTGAGGTAGGCTCTGCAAGAAGACACCCCTCCAGCTAGAAGGTCCTATGAGAAGAACGCGTGCCCCTTGTGGACTGTGCCATAGAGACGCAGCCTCAGTTACGGGCAAGGCACTCTTGGGACTACAAGGCGGCTGGTTCTTTGAACAGGGCGGAGGACTCGTTTTCACATCCCCGTTCATGTCTTCTCTCCATTGTTGGAGCAGCTGCGAGTGGCGCTCATAGATGTGCTCTGGAAAGGGTTTAGAATAAACTCCAAACAAAAAACAGCAATGATGTGCACTGTCAGGCTTTTCCATTCTCAGCTTTCACGTCACCGGACGGCCTGGTGTGGGCAGCATTCCCACGCCTTCTAGGAAGGACTCAGAGCTCCTGAATGCTGTCAGCGCCCGAAAGCCACCATCCAGAACCAAGTGGCTCAAAATCACCTTTGAAAGAGACATTGTCAAATTAGAAAAAGAAGGTACATGTGTATATCTACAGAGTTACCATTCCTAGTGTTCTTCATCCCATCGAGAAGGTTCTGGTATCCATCTGGTAAATGTGTCCTTCTGCTACAAGGACTTCCTTTAATTTCTTTCTTTCTTTTTCTTTCTTTCTTTCTTTCTTTCTTTCTTTCTTTCTTTCTTTCTTTTCTTTTCTTTTCTTTTTCTTTCTTTCTTCTTTCTTTCGTAGTGCAGGTTGAACGATCCTGAATTCTCTCAGCTTTGTGTGTCTAAATGTCTTTATTTTGCTTTTATCTTTGAAAGATTTTTTTTTTAATGGCTCAGAATAGAAGAGAAAGCCGGCAGTTTTCTCTCTTTTCAATGCTGACAGGTGTTTTCCTGTGGCTTCCTTTCCTGCACAGCTCTATTAGGAGCCCGTCTCCACCTTTGCCTCCATTCGTCGGTGTGCTTTTCCCCTGGCTGCTTCCAAGATTTTCTCTTTCTTGCTGGTTTTAAGCAGTTAGATGAGGAGGTGCCTGGGTGTGGCTTCCTTCGTGTTTCCTGTGCTTGCCGTCCATTGGGTCTCCGTGTTTATCCATCAACTTTGTAAAATTTTCTACCATTATTTCTTTCAAACATTTTTTCCTGCCCCTCCTGCCTTGCTTCAGGGCCACTGGAAGTTATCCCCACAGCTACCTGATGCTCTGTTTTGTTTTGTTTTCCATTTTGTTTCTCTATTTTATTTTGGATATTTCTATTCCCAAGTCCTCAAGGTAACTAATCCTTTCTTCTACAGTGTTGAATCTTTAGAAAATCCCATCCAGTGTCTTTTTCATCTCAGACATTGTATCTTTGTTCCTTGATGTTTCTTTGTCTGACATCTCTTTTCTTATCTTTCATGTGTCCACGTAACACGTTCAGTGCTTCCTTTTGCTTCTAGAACAGAGAATAAAGTTAGAATAACTATTTTGATCCTCTCTGCTGGTTCTATCATCTCTGATTGAGTCTTCTCATTATAGTCGTATTGCCCTGTATCTCTACATAACTAGGTAATTTTCTGTGGATCCTGCATGTTGTCAGTTTTACCTTGGCAAGTGCTGAATAGCTTCCTACCCACTATTGTTGAGCTTTGGTCCCAGGCATTGTGACTTGGAGACAGTTTGATCCTTTGAGGCTTGGTTTTACGTTCTGGTGGGCAGGTTTTAGTCTAGCATTAATTTTACCCCCATCCTGCACCAGTACCCTCTGAGCACTCTACCAGATGCCCATGAGCCTCAAGACTTTCCAGTCCGGCATGGGAGCAGCGCGATTCCCCACCCTGCAGGAGCGTGGGTGCTGTTATCTCTAATCCGTCCAGATGGTTCGTTCCTGCCTGGGGTAGCCGGCTGATCCTCCCCCCTCGGGATGCCCCAGGGGACCCCTCCATGGACTCTGAATTCATCCTTCTCTCACACTGCCTGTGGACCCCGGTTCCTCTCACCTCCCAGTCCATCTCCTCAACTCAAGAAGACCCCTCCTGGGCCCCCTCCCTGATCATGGCCTGGAAATTCTCTCCAGGCAGTAAGCTGGAGCGGTACCAGGGCTCACATGATTCGTCTCCCACCCCTCGGGGATCACCGTCTTGAACTGTTGGACGTCCAATGTCTGAAAACTGTTGATTGCATATATTTTGTCCAGACTTCTAATTGTTTCAGGCAGGAGGGTAAATCTAGTCCCTGTTATTCCATCTTGGCCAGAGGTAAAAGTTCATCAAATATTTGCTGAATGTCAAATATTTACTAAGTGCCAAAGATTGTTGAATGTCAGGCAAACTTCTGTGCATTTGGGATGCATCAAGGACAAAATCCAACATCTCTACCCCAGGGTGGGGGGGGAGCAGCGGTGGTCAGAACATCAAAAATAAACTTACGAAATCAATAAATTATATATACTGTTATATTAGTTTGCTTGGGACGCTTCAACAAATACCATAGACTGGGTGGCTTACACAAGAGAAATTGACTTTTCCACGGTTCTGGAGGTTACGTGTCCAAATCAAGCTGTCGGCAGGTTGGTCTCTCCTGAGGCCTCTCTCTTTGGCTTGTAGACAGCCTCATCCTCCCTGTGTCCTCACGCGGCCGTCCCTCAGCACACATCTGTGTCCTGATTTCCCCTTCTTATAGGATGCCCGTCACGTGGATCTGGGCTCATCCTGCTGACCTCACCTAATCCTAATCACCTCTGTAAAGGCTCTACTTCCAAATACAGTCACTTTTTAAGGTACTGGGGATTAGGACCTCAACATATGGGTTTGTGGGGGGAGGGCACAAAAGAGCTCATAAAAAGTATGTTGGAAGGTAAGAAGTGCTGTAGAAACAAGGAAAAAAAGCAGAGCAGGCTTGGAGGGGATCAGAGTGCCCCACAGGGGGCCCCTTACTGACAAGGTGACATTCTGCTCTCTCTCCTCTCCACTCCCACGCAAACCCTAGTGTGAGCAGAAGGGCCTCACAGCCCCCAGGAAGCCAGAGCAGCGTCCTCGGAGAGGGCTCATTCCAAGTCTTGGATTGCTGACCCCCCCCCCCCAGAAGCGCTGCTGCTCCCCGCCAAGGCTGGGAGGGAGGCAGGGGAAAAACTGACCGTGAGCAGGCTCTCAGAGGCACACGGCCCCGAGCCCTGCCCAGGCCATAATTAAATGCGACACATGCTCTCAGAGTTCACAAATGTTTATTCTACAAACTCTAGGACCCAGATCCAAGGAGAGAATGCATTTTTCCTGGTGAGTGTCTGGGTCTGATCAGCTCTTGTGACTGAGTGCAGCTGAGCTGAACAGCTCACACCGGTCAAGACGAAGCATCTGGAAGGCTGTCATTTGTGTTTGAAATGTGCGGTATATCTGCAGTTATGTGCACGCCAGGCAGTCCCCTCCTTCTGGACGGGAGCACAGCACCCCAGACATAAGTCCCTGCCCCGATGAGAGCCGGGCCCGGGGTTGCCCTTGTGTGGTGCCTCTACCCAACACAGTGGCCCTTCCTGTGGGGTTTGTGCCATGTGGCCATCTCCGCTGCTGTACCATGAAGTGTGGGGACTTTCTTCCCCTGCCCACAACCACCTCCCACAACGTGTGGATGCCCTGCTCTCCTCACCACACTTGGGCTTCCGGGGGCAGAGTCCCCAGCTCCTGCCACCACACCAGCCTCACAGACACGCCCGATCCCACACCTAGCCTGACCCACGCTCTTTGACCTCCTTCACGCCAGTGACTGCCCTGAACCTGCCCTCCCACCCCCCACCCCCCACCCCGTGGCCATCCCTAGCCCGTTCTCCACGGCAGGGGCTCTTGGCTTTGGAACCTTCAATGCCAGCCTGTGTGCCCTCCTGGGCTGGAGCCCTGCTGTCTAGACAGGATACAGAGGCTGGGCCATTCAAGAGCATGGCTCTTAGGAAAGGGGACCCCCACTGCCTGGGGTCCCTTGAGTCAGCTAGGGGCACCGAGGCCCAGCATCACAGTGTGTCTGCCTTCCTACCCCATCTTCCCGTCATCTGAGAGGTTGGGGGGGCCCAAAGGCTCCAGGCTCCCCCAAAACCCTGCAGGCACCGTGACACATGGATCAGAGACAAGGGAATGGTTGGAGGGAGGGAGGAAGTGGCTTTTTAGTGTGGCTGTTTTGACCCCAGCCTGTGGATTTCTTCCAGATCTCCCAGCTTTGTAGTTGCACAAAAACAATTTCTTAAAACTTTTGTCAAACCTTAAGAAACTCTGCCCTCCTCTCTTGCTCCAACCCACAAACCCTAAAGGGGGCAAAACTGAAACCAAACAAAAACAACCCCCCAACAAACTTAATCTTTGCAACTCAGGCAGCCATAGACCATACAAAGCCGCCAGGCCCTCCAGGCCCGTCTACTGATGGGGTCTGGCCCACCCAGTCTTGCATGTGCAGAGCTGCCCTTGCTCCCAAAACCCACCTTTGCCCGGACACCCCAGAAGCTTCCGGAGCATGGGGCCAGGTCTCCCTCCAGGCTGGTTCCCTTCAACAGTCCAAGACTTCACTTTCAAACGATTTGACCAATCAACACTGAGCATGGCGTTTACAGGCAGCGTTTGCAGGAAATAGCACATAATCTACTTCGGGGAGCGAGCCAAGACATCTTAGAACTGCCCCAGGTGCTCCGGGCAGGAACTCGGGCTGTGACCTCGAGTCCACGGGGCACACACCACACCTTCTTTTGTCCAGGGACGTAGGGAAGCAGCCCAGGTCGGGGACAATGCGGGATCTGAACATGACAGGCAGTGTGGACATCTTGGTTACAATTCTCTACAGGGCAGCCTTCTCTGAGTCCCCGGCCACCCCCACCACATGCCACAGTTTCCTTACCACGTGCCTCAGTTTCCTTATTTGTAGGCTTGTCCATGGGGGTTTGTGTAAGGTTAAAATGCGGTTTGTAAAGGGTTTTATTGATTCTCAATGGGAATATGATTTATTAACATGCGCCCCATGGAATAAAGAGAATTTTGACCTTGTGGGCTCCCCTTTCCCAAAGAGAGAGCTCTCTATTTGCCAGCTGGGTTTCAAGCTTTTTTATGATGCAGATTTGGGCCAGGGGGCACAAAGAGAGAGGTCTCAGGAGGGAGAGAGCTGAGGAGAGAGAGAGGGAATGCAGGGGTGAGTGTTACTGGCTGGGTGAGTTCCAGGGCTCCCCTTTGTTGTGGAGAAATATGGGGAATGGGCAAAGCCAAAAGAAAATAAAGCAGAAGCTGGAGGTTGAGTCTAGCTCATCAAGGGGGGAGGGGCAGAGGGGCTGCTGGAGAGAGAGAGAGCAGGGTGGCGGGGTAGGGTGCAGGCGGGCAAGGAGGCTCCCTGCAGGCGCTGGGATGGGGGACTGCGGAGGGGAAGGGGGAGGCCTTCATTCACCTCTTATGAGGCTCTGAACGGTGGCCCCTAAATGTCGTTTCCAAAGTCTCCAGCAAGGACTTTTAGACTCTGTGGTGACTGGGCTGCTGCTTCGCGGTCCGCAGCTCGGAGTCCTGCTGGGGACCCGCGCAGCCCTGGGTGCGTGCGGGCTGCAGACCCGTCTCCTCCAATGCTGAGCACTGCTCCAGCTCCGTGGACGCTCACGCTCTAGGATGCTGGCCACAGAGGCAGGGAATCCGCATGCCCAGTGCAAGGAGGGGCGAGGTGAGGGTACAAGGGCAAAATTCCCTCCTGTGCAGTCTGTGGGAGAGGTGGCCTGCCGGCCGAGGCCAGAAGGACAAGGACATAGTGCCATGCCAGCAAGGGGACGAGGGTGGGGGAGGGCACAAGCAGGCATTCTTGACTGAGGGCAGGGGCTGTGCAAAGGCCCAGGGGCAGGAATACATAAAGACTCAGGCATTGCAGAGACTCTGCTTTTAAAGTGATAGGTAGTGAGATGAAGGGAGTTTGGATTTTACCCAAAAGGAGTGAACGGAAGGATTTAAGTCCAAGGCTGGTGGGCAGGTCAGGTTGTCAGCTAGAAGGTCTGCTTTGGCAGAGGCAGGAGGAGGAACAATGGCGGGGTGGCGGTCCCACCTAGCTGCATGACGGGGAGCGTCCTTACCCGCTGCTCCCTCCACCAGGGCTGTGTGTGTGTGTGTGTGTGTGTGTGTGTGTGTGTGTGTGTGCGCACATGTGTCCCGGCTCTGAGCCTCAGGCAGGGGAAGGGACACTAAACCAGAACCCTCTCCCTCGTACAGGGACCCCTCCCCAGTGTCCCCAGAGAAGCTTTGAGGGGCACAGCAGGTGGCCCGTGGCTGAGGGAGGCCCCACGCTGCAGAAACAGCTGGAGGGGAATCAATTTGTTCTTCGCTACAGCTAGACATAAACCAATTAGAGCAGACCCAACAGGGGCCTTGGTGTTGGGAGAAGAGAACATGAGAAGGGTAAATCCAGGCATGTTAATCCTTGCTGGTACCTTCCAGCTGCCTGCAGGAGAAAGCCCAGACTCACAGGAAGGGGGCCAAGACCTGGGGTTGCTGGCTGCCTCTCCTCCCCACTGCACCCTCCTCACCCCCACCCAGACCCACGGGTGGTTCCAGAGGGCCTCAGGCAAAGTGTGCGTGTTCCTGCCTCAAGGCCTGCGTTCCTGGGAGTCTGGTCCAGGGAATGCGCGCCCTGCCTCCCAGATGCCTGCAAGGCCATCCTTCTCCAGCGTCCCCGCCCTGGGGGAAACTTGCTGTGTCTGCTTTGTGCTGCTGGCCTCGGCCACGGGGGCTCCTGGAGGTCACTGGGAGGACTCGAGGCCATGGGGCCTGCACTCCAGCCCAGCTCAGGGCCCCGCAGTGCGGTCAGAGCTCTCCGGACTCGCTTTCCACATCAGTGTGGAGGGGTCACACGCCAGCCCCGCAGGAGCGGGAGGGGTGGATGAGACCGTGCCCCCAGCAGACACCTGCTCCAGTGCCGAGGACAAGGACCCAGGAGCTGGGCTGCATGGCTTTATCGGTACAGCCTGCCTAGAGTCATTGTGGGGGTTCCAGGCCCCCCACCTACCCCCACCAGGAGCCCAGTGGGCGCTCAGAAAGGCAGGCTGCTTGTCCGTGGCCGTGCTGCTTCTCTGACCACCGTGACCCCCTCAGGGCCTCTCCAGCCCCCGCCACTGGCCACCCAGCCGTGCCAGGCTGGGAGCCTGACCTGCTCCAGCCCTTGCTGACTCCTGGCCCCCTGCCAGCTGTGAGCCACCCCTGCACAGGCCCCCCGGCCTATGGGGCCCTGTTTTCCAGGAACCAGCATCTCAGCCTCTGCATGTCGAGAATGGTCTGGCTGTGCCCGAGGGCTGTGGTTCCTGGAACAGGCCTTCCAGGGAGTGGGGAACGTGCCCTGGCCGTGGGCGGCTGAGGACGGCCCTCCTTTGCCTCCTGGGGGTACCTGGCCAGGTGAGCCCAGGACATGTGGTCCTGTACCCCTGTGTGAGGCGTGGCCACCTCCTGCCTGTCCCCACGTCCCGCAGCTGGAGCACCTCCCCATCTTGCCCCTGCTTTCTCAAATGCTGGGTATTCCCACCGCGGGACGGTCTGGCTGCTGGTACGCTGGCTTCTTCTGTTTGTTTGTTTTTTTATTCTTTTTTTTTTATTCTTTTTTTTTTTATTTATTCTTTTTTTTTTTTTAAAGATTTTATTTATTTATTCGACAGAGATAGAGACAGCCAGCGAGAGAGGGAACACAAGCAGGGGGAGTGGGAGAGGAAGAAGCAGGCTCCCAGTGGAGGAGCCCGATGTGGGGCTCGATCCCATAATGCTGGGATCACGCCCTGAGCCGAAGGCACACACCCAACCGCTGTGCCACCAGGCGCCCCTTATTCTTTTTTTTTAATTTAAATTCAATTAGCCAACATACACTACATCATTAGTTTCAGATGTAGAGTTCAGTAATTCATCCCTTGCGAATAACACCCAGTTCTCATCACATCACGCGCCCTCCTTAATGCCCATCCCCCCACCCCTCCCTTCCAGCAGCCCTCAGTTTGTTTCCTGGAGTCAAGAGTCTCTCATGGTTTGTCTCCCTCTCTGGTTTCTTCCCATTCAGTTTTCCCTGCCTTCCCCTGTGATCCTCTGCGCTGTTTCTCATATTCCACACATGAGTGAAACCATATGAGAATTGTCTTTCTCAGATTGACTGATTTCACTCAGCCTAATCCCCTCCAGTTCCATCCATGTCTATGTAAATGGGAGGAATCCATCCTTTCTGACGGCTGAGTAATATTCCATTGTATATGTGGACCACATCTTCTTTATCCAGTCGTCTGTTGAAGGGCATCTCGGCTCTTTCCACGATTTAGCTACTGTGGACATTGGTGCTATGAACGTTGGGGTGCAGGTGCCCCTTCTTTTCACTATGTCTGAATTTTGGGGGTAAATACTCAGTAGTGCAATTGCTGGGTCGTAGAGTAGCTCTATTTTCAACTTTTTGAGGGACCCGCTCACTGTTCCCCAGAGCGGCTGCACCAGCCTGCGTTCCCCCAGCAGCGTAGTAGGGCTCCCCTCGCTCCGCAGCCTCGCCAACAGCTGTCGTTTCTTGTTAGTTTTAGCCCTTCTGACGGGTGTGAGGCGGTATCTCATTGGGCTTTTGATTTGAATTTCCCCGAGGGCTGCTGATGTGGAGCAGTTTTTCATGTGTCTGTTGGCCATTTGTACGTCTTCTTTGCAGAAATGTCTGTTCATGTCTTCGGCCCATTTCTGGACTGGATCCTTTGGTTTTGGGTGTGGAGTTTGGCGCATTTTGAGAGATCTTGGACACCATGCACGCTTGCTTCTCGAGCCCTCTTGCCTACGGGTGTGGGGCTGGGAGCTGGGACTCTCCTTCCCAGCGTAGCAGGAGGGACCGCACGTGGGCCGCACCAGAGCTCTGTGAACGGTTTGTGCGCCCGGAGGAGGGAGCGCAGGGTGCCCCTGTGGAGGACGGGGAGGCTCCAGTGCAGACGGATGGGGACCCTCCAGAGAGGAAAGTGCACAGCAGAGGTGAGAGAGCAGACGGTCTTCCTGTGCTCCGCTGATCTGGGGGCTGCCATGGGGCTTAGGGGTGCACTCAGGCCTGTTCTCTGGAGAAAGTGGACCCGTGTGCAGGAGCCCTGTGAGGGACTGAGACCCTTCCGCAGCCCTCGACTGTGCTAGGGAAGGCTGGGTCCGACTTGCCCAGGGAAGCTGACCCAGCAGCAGCAGGAGACCCCGCAGCCAGGCTTATGTGTGGTCCCAGAGGCACCGATGGGGCCCGGGACAGAGCAGGGGGCTGGTACCCTGGCCATGTTTGGGGTACACACAGCTGCTTTACGCTGAGGACAATGAGGTGCCCGTGCGTGCAGGTGGACGCAGGGAGACGGAAGAGTTCACGCTGAGGGCACAGACAACACCCTTCACACAAGGACGTGTACACTCGCACGTGGACGTGATGAAGGATACCCGGGTGCCAATGTGGGACCCCCTCCCATGCTTCAGCCACCAGGCAGGAGGGAGGGGGCAGAAGTGCAGGTGGTGGGGGACAGGGTGAGACTTCTCTCCTTCCCAATCTACAGACCAGCAGGCCTCCGAGGGACAACAGGAAGATACGACAGCAGAAACAACAAAGGAAGAACCACAGAGACGGGGTAACATGTTTTTCTGGAAGAGAGAAGCCAGCCTGGAGGGGAGGAGGTGTAAAGGGGGGCGCTCCAGGGGGTGGAGCCCAGGGAGAACCAGGTCTGGGCAGCCACCTCCAGCCTGATACCTGTCACCACTGCCCGGACACCCCCAGGGCAGGGGCAGGTGGGGACCATCCTTCGGGGACACAGATGGTGCCGCGCACGAGCTGGATGTTGGATGAGGGGACACTCGGTGCTCGGTTCAGGTCCCCGCTGCCCTCCCACCCTGGGCTCTGCTGCCCGCCACCCGCTGGCCAGGCTGAGGCTCAGGCCGGACGAAGTGCCTTCCACAGCACTAGCTTCTCTCTCCTCTTCAAAGAAAAGTCCGTGGAGGATTTCTGGTAAATAAAAGTCCCACCTGGTTCCAAGGGACTTGGTGAGTCAGCGGCCGTTGACTCGAGGTCGGTACTCTTTCTTTCCCTTGGGGTTTCACGGGCCTGCAAGAACACATGTGTGGACCCCAGGTTCAAGGCCTGGGGACTGGGAGCCCCTCAGCCAGACCCCAAGACCCCACCTCCTACAGCGGTCCCCCCGCCCCTCACTCACACTGCTGCGGTACCCCCCCACCAGGACCCCCCCAGAGGCCCCCTCGGGCTCCCCTCTGTGCATAGTGCTTTCTCTCTCTGGAAACTTCTCTCCCTCTTCCTTGCTCTTCTTTCTGCCGTGAGCCGTCCTCCGCCACTCCGCGGCCCCAACCCGAGGGCGCTGAGGAGAGAGGCGCCCCCCCCCCGGACAGCTGTTTCCCCTTGTGCCTACCTGGGTAGCTGTCCTGGGCATGCTGCACGCGACCTCGGCATATTTGTCCCCCGTTTTTGGAGGCTCTGCCACCCCCGATCCACCATGAGAGCCCCCACCCACGACCGGCTGCGAGCTCGGCCCCGGTGGGACTGTCCCCCTCCCCGTTCAAGCCGCGCCTGGGCCTGGGCCCTGGAGGCGCCCACGGGGGACCAGTAGTGAGCACACTGCTGTCTTCGGCAAGTCGGAGCCCTGGAACCGCAGCAGCCTGAGCGGAGCACCCCAGGATGATGACCAGGTCTGGGGGCAGAGTGGGGAGAGCGGGCAGAGCCGGCTGTGGGGCTGTAGAGCCCCAGTGAGCCTCCTCCTTTCACTTACGCCCCTGGGTTCGGCCCGGAGCCTGGGGTCCTGACCTGGACAGCGGGCCAGGGGAAGGGGGCCGTGTACCTGAATGTCCTCCCCCCGCACGTACTAGTACTCAGTAAAGGCACGATCGTCCCGCTGCCTCCCAGCTAGGGTGGCAGGCGCGCTGTCCAAACTCACTGGCCCCTTGCAGACTCTGCAGGTTTGGGACTGCACCCTGAGCCTTCACCAGGGCTGGTTAGGGGGACAGTTTGATGAAACTTGTCACAGTGTTTGCTGTCTAGATGCTGTTGGGGACACCGTCCAGTTTTCATTTCAGGGCCACCTAGATGGAACTTCACAGGAAAAGCATCTTTCAGAGCCAAGGCTGGAAAAATCTTTGTGCTTTCCAGAGCACCAAATGACCACTGCTTTTAATGGAGTCTTTTCCTAACACAGGTGTGCAGAGACACTGCTCCATTCAGCCCTCGGGATGGTCATTTCCGGGCTGATGGGAGCAGCCTTGTCTGCCCTCCCCGGGACGTCTTACACATTTCCTGTGTGCCCTCAGGGGAGGAAAGCTGGGAAACCCTATCCCCAGGGACAGTGAGGACAACTGAACAGATCCTATTTCCCTTTTCACTTTGGCTGCCAGGAATCCCAGAGCCAGATTCAAGAATCCCATCAAAGCCACTGCACGGGACCTAGTGGCCTGCATGTTCGTGTTCCCCTTTTCTCCTTGGTGCTCTATTCCTATGGTTGTTTATATTTGCTGTAGCTTGGAAGCTTTTGTGTTTTGCTTTCCACTCATTTTTGCTCTGTTTTGCCTATAGTTCAAGGTCATCTTTCATGAAGTAAGGCAGGGTTTGAGTGAATACTTTCATGTGTCAGGCGTGAAACCCCAAATCCCATGGGGCCCACCAGTTCCAGGAGCAGACCCCACACCTTCTCCTCGCCCCTTTCCACCCCGAGGGTGTCTGTCCAGGACCTGTGTTGGATGCTGTCTCTGGACAGCTCACCCTCTGAGGGAGGATATACAGACCCGTGATCCAGGGGGAGTTTCTGACTCACAGAACTTTGAGTCCAAAGGGATGCCTGGCCCTGGTCCTTCATTCTGGGTGACATGGAATCCCAGGGAGGGTGGGTGGCAGGTCCTGGGTCACATGGTGGTGGCCTCCTGGCTTTCACCCAGACGGGACGTGAACCAGCTCAGCCACCCTTAGCGTCCAACAAGGGAAGGGATTCTCGGGTGGAGACTCCCCATAAACCTGAGATGCGTTTAGCGTTATGGTTAAGTGTCCGCGGCCCTGGCTAGAGGTTTTGGGACTGGCAGGAAAGCTACAGACAGCTCGATGCTTCTGTCCACCAAACCTTTCAGCAATGTGGGAAACCCCACCCCGAAACCAGCCAGGCCTCACCACGGGGCTGGTAAACACCACGGCCAGGGCCCCCCGGGAGCGGAAACGGCCAAGTGCACGGAGAGGCACGGCTCAGTCTGAGAAGGAAAGGAAAAGAAACTTCCAAAGCAGTGCTTGTTGGAACCCATCGGCCTTCTTCGCCTTGCGTGCTCCAGGCAGGGCGGAATGCACGTACACACTCAGGCTCACACGCACGTGTGCACACACTCACGCACCCGCTCCCACACGTGTGCGCGTACACACACTCCCACACACGCACACACAGAGCACGAGAGCGCTGTCTGACGCTGTCGGGCCGCCCTGAGCCGTCACCGTGATGGATGTGGATGCTTTAATGGCTACGCTCGCCACCCCGGGGGCTGTTCTAAGCCTGTGGAAAGCAGGCTTCTCGCCCCGGTCGCCAGAGTCTGGTAGAAGCTGTGCCTCCCTGTCAGAAACTGCTGGCAGCTGGAGAGCAGAGCTTGCAAAGCCCCAGAGAACGGGAGCACTTCGCAGAGCTGCGCAGAAGGCCAGCCGCAGTGCGTCCCTGTCCTCGAGTCCCCAGGGCTTCCTGCAAACCCGCCCTTCCCAGGGGCTGCGGGACCCCAGAGCCCACACACACGTCCTTCTGGCCCCTCCCCAGCTCCTGCTGCTCCTACCCCCCCGGGGGCTGGTTATGAAGGGGGCTGGGGGGGTATTTGCCAGGGAGAGGCCCCAGGGTCTCCCCCACGTCCCACCCCTGCCCCCTCCGTGTGCCAAGCCGTGGGGCACCCCTCCTCTCTGAGCCCACCCAGAACTGGGACTGAATCTCGGTGAAAAAGATTGATGGCAGAGGATCAGAGCCCTGGGGAGGCTCCCGCCGGGCGGAGGCTGGATTGAAAACATCACATCAACAGTGTCTCGGGACGGAGGAGCTCAGAGGGGCATCTGGACGGAAACCTCAGTCTGGGCTGCAGCATGAACTCCGGGCCCATGGGACGGTGGGGAGAGGAGACTGTGGGCTGTGAGAGCTGTCGGCGGCCCCGGGACCTCGCCTCCCCCTTTCTCCGGCTGCACCATGAACCGGGGCCACCGGATTTGAACGGGACCCCATGCTAGGTGGCTGACACATCCCCGCCCTGCACAAGGGAAAGAGCGGGGACTCCCTGTGGCCACTCACCGGGAAAGATCAGGACAGGGACCAAGCTCCACCACTCACCCCCTTGCGCCCCGGCCCCAGATGGAGGCCCACGAGGCACACTCGTGGGTGTGGGAGCTGTGACTGTGCTGGTCCGGACTCAGAGCTGAACAACGTCCTGCCCCAGGATTGTGACGGCTTGTCAGGTGATGCCTGGCAACGGGGAGAACTGGGGGCTTGCACACAGAGTTTCCTCCGTGAACAAAGGCCCTTTCTGGGGGCAACGGAACCTGCTCAGAGGGTTACAAGAGCAAGTGAGTGAAAATGCCTGCCACGTGGCCCCGGGAGCCTGCCACAGAGGCACCCCTGCACTGGGGTGTCCCGTCTGCCCCTCTTGGGGTGGGGGGAGTGCAGACAACCCTCCCCAAATCCAAGGGAAAACCCAGTAAGCAGGGGCTGGCCCTCACGCTCCATGAGGCGAGGGGGTCACTGTCCCGGGAGGGTTCAGGGGAGGTCCCCCAGCAGCTGGGGGTGCAGCACATAGACACGGTTTGAGGAAGGGCTGGTTTACAGAGAGGAAGACGGGAGCTGGGGGTCTGTCGTTTTATTTGAATATTCAGAGAACCAAATGAAAATGGAGTGATCTGGGGTCTGCAAGGGAAGGGGCTCAGGGGCGTGTGTTCCCACCCACCACCTACCCACCCCTGCCCCCACCTTCACCCCTACTCCAAAGGGGTGCTCTCCAAGGTCCCCGGGCAGGGAGGAGCGCCCTCTACCCCATCTGCAGGTCTGCAGACAGATGTGAAAGGCTGTGTGACCCTGGGCAAGTGACTCCCCCTCTCTGGGCTCAGTTTTGCCATTTGCAAGCCTGCGGGGCGGTTGTGAGGGGGTGGCAAAGAGCAAAGAGGAGGAGAGAGCCAGGGAAGGAAGCTATGGGGCAGGCAGCGCTGGCCACCAGCAGCAAAAACCCCAACTTAAACCTCCAGAGCCCCCACCAGCTTCGGCATGCGTGAGCTTCCCCGGACCCTTGTCCACTAAGGGAATTCACTGTGAAAGAGAAAATGAAAATCGGGTGCAGTCCATGCTGGGGCTGAGGGGCTCCCCAGAAAGGTGGAGCCTGGCGGCAGGGCCCTGACCAGGGGCTGGCTCCAGCATCGAGCTGTGGGGCCTGCACCGGGAACCCCCTGGGCTGCCTGGAAGGGGAGAAACAAAAGGAAAATCCACAGTCCCTACATTCCCAAGAGGGTACTTGGGGCCTCTGCAGCCCACCTGGGTCGGTGTGTGCGTGCAGGCAAAGCGTGGGTGATGGGGGTGCACGTGTGGGTGTGTGTGTGGGGGGGGGGTGTGTATGTATGTGTGTGATTGTGTAAGAGGAGAGGCTGTAATCTGGACCTTAGAAAAATTCCCAGCACCCAGACAGAGCGTGACCCCAGAGCCCCCAGGGGCAGGACAGCTGGGGTCCTGGCTGCCCCTGCCGACCCACGCGAGGGCTCTCTCCAACCCAGACTGTCTCCTTTGGCTGGGCTGGCTGCCCTGGCACCTCTTGGTGGATCCCTGCCAGGTGTCCTGGCTCGCACTGCCCCCCAGTGGCCATCCTGGGTGCCCAAGGGCCTGGGGCTGGAGTGGACAGAGACTGGGCAGACAAGGTGGCAGAGTGGCCAAGGCCCTAGTCCTCTCTGGGCCAGGGGGGCCTGTGCCCTACGGCCTCTCCAGGAAAACGGCAAGATATTCTGGCCCGAGACCTCTGGACCCACCAAGATGGTGCCTGTGGCTTTCTCCCAGCTTTCCAAAGGGAGGCCCATAGCCCGTCAGTACCTCTACTGTCGGGCTGGACCAGCCCCTCCGCACACCGACCCAGAGACGCCTCCTGTCCTCCAGCGGCTCCTTGTGACCTCGGCCAGGTCACATCCGTGCCCCGGGCCTCCACTGCCACATCTGGGTCGGCACGGACTGGGGCCTCAGAACTAGGATGGAGGAATTTGGGACTTCAAGTTCTGATCGGGAGGGTCTGGGAGCCACCGGGGCCTGCAGCCCTCGGAACCCCCCTGGAGAGCCCCCTGAGGCCCCGTCAGGGTTGGACCGTGCGGCCAGTCCCACAACGCCAGTGGAAGAGGCCGGAGCTAGCCCACTCAAGCCTCTGGTTGAGAAGGAAAGAGCCCCTCCCTGGGCCGATGGGCACTCAGGCTCCCAGAAAACCCGCAGGGGGCTGGGCACAGCCCCCCCACCACCACCCTGGGCGGTGTGTTTTCAAGAGCTGCTATTTTAGGACAGAGAGGGTGCCTAGGAGGGCAAAGTACTTGTGAATAACAGGACAAGTGGCCCTCTCAGGGCCAAGGCGACAGGGCGGGGAAGTCAGCAGGCCGGGGTGAGGGTTTTTTTCCATGACAAAGTTCCCCCAAACCACAGCCCTGGGGTCAGGGTCAGCACCCGGCCTCTCCCGCAGGCTTGCCAGGGAAAACACGAGATGCCCACCCACATCCACTCTGATCAGCGTGCAGTGTGCGGGACCGACTTGCTCTGAAGCAGTATTTGCCGTTCATGGAAATTCAAGCGGACCTGGGCATCCTGTCTTATTTGCTAATCTGGCAGCAACTACACGCTCTCTCCTGCAGGCTCCCAGTGACTCTTCCCTTGCCCCGCACAGAGGACACCCCTTGACCCCACATCTCGGGGAGCCGGGGCCGTGGGCAGGCGGGGGCTGCCGTCAGCGTCCGGTGCGGGGAGGACAGCAGCCCCGGCGCCTTAACGCCCAGCGATGTGGTGGAGGGCTCCATCGCCACCGCCAGCGCGCTCGAGCGTGTGTGTTCATTAGCTCCGTCTCCAGGCTTCTCTGCGGAGGTTCCAGGAGGAACCCTCACCTGCTCCCCACCCGGGAGCCAATGGGGGCCCGTGCTCACGGGGCAGAAGGAACACTGTCGAGGGTTCCAGGGCCCTCCCGCCTGCTCCTTGGCCATTTTTGGTCCTTGTCTTCTGTGTTTGGTCCCCAGAGCCCTGAGGGTGAATCACGCAGGTGTTCTGAGCGCAGGCTGACAGGGTGCAGATGGGGGGGCTTACAGCGGATTCCTGCACTCCCCAGGGGGCTGCGGCTGCTGGCAGGGGGCCCCCAGAAGGGAGAAGAGCCCATCCTGCTCAGAGTGTGCGGGTGACCAGGGTCTCTGTCCCATGGACACGGAAGCCCCGGGTTGGCTGGGCACAGTCTTGGAGCCACCTGTCTCCACCCCCCCCCCGCCCACCTGCTGCCCTCCCCGGACTGTGCGGCTCCGTGGCCACTCCTGATGCTCCCTCCACCTGCCAGCCCTCACCACGCCCGCCAGCACCGAGCAGGCTGCGATGGGGATGCCGCCTGCCACCCAGGCAGGGAAGGGCCACAAGCCCCAGCATGGAGGCCAATCCTAGAGGGCAGGCGGGGCCTGGCCCAGGAGACCAGAGACTTCCAGGCTGGAATGACCCGGTCAGATGCTGGTGGGAGGTGGGAGATGAAACTGAAGGTGAGGTGGAGACTGGGAGGAGCGGGGGTCCCACGCTTTTTCTGGAATTGGCCAGACAGTCGTTTTGGAAGCCCTGGGGGACACGAGGTCTCTGTGGAGGCGACTCAGGCCTGCTGTGAGCCGTCGTCACCGTGTGCAGATGCGCAGAGCCGCGTGCTAATAAAGCTTCGCTCTCCGCACCAGAGGGCAGGTCGATGCGGCCTGCAGGCCACCGCAGCGCAACCCTGGTCTAGACTAGGGATGCTGGGGAGGGAGCCACGGGGCCTGAGGCAGGGAGCAGGGAGGGTGGTGAGAGTGCAGGACCTTGGCCGGCTTCTGGAATACGTAGGGCTTGGCAGCACGGGACTCAGGGAGGTTGACTGAGCCCGTGATGGGCCCTGCCCGTTTCCAGGGCCCTCTCTCCCTCCAGAATGGTGTGCTCCCAGCGTCCAGAGAAGGAGTGAAGAAGAGGGCAAGGGGAAGGGATCCTGTGCCTGGAGGAGGGGTCCGCAGGGACCGCAGGAGTCCATCCCTGCAAAGGAGCCCCTGGCGTGGTCCCAGGCCGCCCAGTGGGAGTCGGGAAGGGAGCGAGGCGGGAAGGCTGGGGTCTGAAAAATGGGACAGAAAGAGATTCTTGGCCACAAGCCTACATTTTCTGGGCCACAGAGAAAAGGTCAAGGGCACTGGCCAGCCTGGCCAGCCCTCCAGACAGAGGCCTGGCCTGGAAACAGGCCATCCTGGGGACCAAGAGCCCCACAGGCAGGCACTCCAGAGGCGAGGGCTGGGCCGCCGGGCTTCTCACTCCTCAACAGGGGTCCTGAGGGGCATGGCCCTGATCCGCAGGACGCCCTCTCCCGAGAGTGCCGACCTAGCCCCCGGGCCCCCTGGACTCCTGACAGGTGGCATCCAGAGGAGCCATGGGACCTAGCTGCCAGCCTCCCCCCAGTCTCTGTGGCAGAGATGACATACCTTTTTGGCAAATTTGGCCGATTTGCCGAGCTCAGAGAGAGGGCCGCCCCTGCCCAGACTCAGCACCGTCTCCCGGGGCCTCTATCTGGAGCGAGGGCAGGGGGCCTGTCCAGCCCCGCTGCCCCCAAGAGGCCTTAAGGTCTGGACCCTTTCCCCTGGGACCCTTTCCCCTGCTCTAACCTGAAGATGTGCCTGTTCTCCACAGGACAGAGCCTCTCCAGGCCTCCTCGCCCTGTGCTATCAGCACCCTGGGGCCAGGGTCTGGTTCCTTCCACGACTCCAGTGACCAGCATGAGGCCTGACACGGAGCAGTAAAAACACCGAATCAGAGAGGACTCACTGTCCCCTGCTTGGGAAGCCTCCACCCCAGGCAGCACCCCACTGGAGAAGCCTGTGCGCTCTGAGACTTGGCTCAAACGTCACCTCCCCTGGAAAGCCTTCCCTGATTACACAGGTATCTACCACCTTGGGCACAGACCCCTCCTAGGACAGCACTTGGGAATATGTATAAAACAGATTTCTGTATTTTCATAGATTTCATTGTTTTCATATCATATATTTATTTTTGTGTTTATTTATATTTTATGTTTCATATTATATATGTTATATCATATAATATATATCATATATATTTAACATTTAATTTTAACTTAATATAATTTAATATATTAAGATTATGTATACTATATAATACATAATATATATTCCTATGTAAAAAGCATATAAATAAAAATAAAGGATATTTGGGGGACAGTTGGGTAAATTTGAATATAGACTGTATATTAATTAAAATTATTCTATCAAAGTTAGATAATACAATTGTGATTTTATTGGAAGATTTTGTAGGAGACAAATGTCACATTTAGCTGTCTTTGTCCCTCCCAAGGCAGCACTGAAGACCCTTGGGAAGGACTGGGTTTGCCCTGTGAAGCCCCTGCCCTAAGAGGCTCCAGACGCCGCCCTTTCTTACCCCTCTGCACAGGACGACAGGAGACAGCAGCTGCCATGTCAAGCTGCCAGGTGTCTTAAGAGGAAAACCGCTAAGAGGCGCATTTCTGGAAAGGAGTGGGTGCCGTCTGGCCTGGGACAGAAGCGGGAAGTGGGTCCCGGAGGTGAGGCTTTGATGTTGGGCAAAGGAGGACCAGACATTCTCAGGGAAAGAGGAGAGAGGCACCTCAAGGCCAGTAAAGAGGGACAGGAAGGCAAGGCCCCCGCGGGGCGTGGAGCAGGAGCACAGGAGGGAGAACAGGAGGGCGGCCAGGTGGAGAGATGGGAGGCTTCGGAGCATGGCCCAGCAAGCCTGGCTGCGCTCTGCTCCCGTTGGCAAACAGATAGGAAAGATCAATACCAGATGCCGTGAGAACTAAGGAACTTTGGTGTAAATGTTGGGATCCCTGGTGCCTTGTGAAGCCCAGTCGCCGGTTGTGGGGTGGGGATGGGGGGGTGGAGAGCAGGGCACGTGGATGAACGCATCATTAAGACCAGCGCTGGCTGCAAGAAGAGCTGTGCACCCCAGAGCCCAGGGCCCAGACAGGCCAGAGGGTCCTCGTGCTGCAGAAGAGCAGGGACACGTCTTACCCCCTAGTGGAAAGTGAGAAGAGACCACCATAAACCACGCTGTGCCCCCAGAAGGCTGCCAGGGTCCGGGTGGGCATGGCCAGGGCCCCTCTGTGTTAGCGTCCTGGGGCTGCCAGAACAAAGGGCCAGAGACTGGGTGGCTTAAAGCTACAGAAATTCATTGTCTCCCGGTCCTAGAGGCCAGATGTGAAATCAAGGTGCAGAAGGGCCTCTGGGACCCGCAGGGAAGGATGCTTCCTTGCCTCTTCTGGCTTCTGGTAGTGGCTGGTGGTCCTCGGCCCCCATGGATACGGGGGCGCACACCTGGTCACTGCAGCCTCGCCTCTGCCCGCACCCAGCATTCGTCCCTCGTGTCTCACTCTTGGCGCCTGCCTCCGTGGCTCCTTTTCTTGCAAGGATGTCAGTCCCGTTACATTAGGGGTCCACCCGATTCCAGGATGAGCTCATCTTAATTTAACAAATTCGATCCGCAGTGACCCTGTTTCCAGCGACAGTCCCGCTCAGGGAGTCTGAGGAATTAGGACTTCAACATTATCTTTGTAAGGAGACACAATCCAACCCGGAACACCCTCCAGACCCACCCCCTCCACTTCCACCTTTTTTTTTTTTTAACTGAGAAAGTCCGTTTCCAAAACCTTTAAATTAATGAATAAATTAATTGCACAGTCCAGCATCCTAAAAGAACCCAGTCTGCAAGGGGAGATGATGGTGCTCTTGCAGGCACCGCTGAACCCGAGGAGCCAGGGCCTGCGCTGAAGCCGCCGATTCCGTTCCAAGAGCAGAAGTTGGCTAGTTTCCTCTCCACCCTCGGGCTGTGCCACCGGGTAAAAGCAGGTCTCCAGGAGTGTCCCCTGGGACCTGGGTCTGACTGGGGTCCACCAGGTGGCAAAATGAAGCCTTGTCTGCAGCACCCAGAGGCAGTGGGACAATGGAGAGCAACGGAAGTCTCTCGATCAGCAGGCAGCCAGACGACGGGTCCTGAAGAGGCAGAGCCCCAGGCGGAGTGGTGGGCTGTGTGGGCGGCTGAGGGCACCCCCATCCTGGGCTTAGCCTTCCTTCTCCGCGGCCATCTGTGCATTTTCGAGAGCCAGACCTGTGTCTCCTTCGTGCCCACATTCCCCCGGAGGGTCCCACCATGGGCGCTTTGCAGGCGATGGGGACGGGCGAGCGAATTCAGCGATACGCAAAGACCATCTGTCCCTCGCTGTACCCGCCACGCAGCTTTCACGCACCAAGTTTCTCATCATCGATGTAGGCCAAAGCGGACACTGTCTTTTCACTACAGTGATTCTCCAGGAAACGTGTTCCTAATTATTCAAAAGGTTTTTTCTGCTAACCACTCAGCAAGTGCTGTCTGACATTTTCCCTGACGTGTCCACTGGTAGAGGTGGACTCCTCGCGCTCGGCACCCGCGGCGTCTGGTTTCTGGCCCGGAAGCAGCTGGCGAGGAGTGCTTGATGAATGAATGAATAAATCAGCACACAGGTTGCTTACCCCAGGCTACCCCGGGGCAGACTGTCTGTCCGTCTTAGACTGTGAGCTCCTGGAGGCTAGGAAACACTTCGCATTTCTCTTCTGTCCGCTGGAGCTCCCCAGGATGGCAAGTACCTATTTCTTTTTTTTTTTTTTTTTTTTTTAATAATGATTTTTTATTATATTATGTTAGTCACCATACAGTACATCCCCGGTTTTCGATGTAAGGCTCGATGATTCATTAGTTGTGTACAACACCCAGTGCACCATGCAACACGTGCCCGCAAGTACCTATTTCTTGAACGAAGGGGTGAACAAAGACGCAGCTGTAGCAATAGGGGCGCCCTCTTCTATGGATTAGGTCACCGAGATCCCATGGGACACGTATGAAGCTCCAACGAGGGGACCCATGAGGACAAGAGATGGTGCGAGGAAGCCCTGTGGAGTGCTGCCTGGGTCCCTCCTGTGGAGGGGAAAGTACACCGTCCGGGCACAGTCGGGCCCTGCGCTCAGAGCTCAGGCCCGTGACACACACGCTTTGAACCCCTGAGAGGGGGATTTCCAAGCCCAAGGGGAGTGGTTGTGCTCACCACCCCCTCCCAGTGCCTTCAGGCTTTTGGGTTGATTGGAAAGACTCACAGAGGAGCCCCAGGTGAGGGAAGACCTGGGTAGGACGAAAAGTTCTTTCCGCACCGCGAGGGGCTTGCTGATGTCCCAGGAGAGTGTATCAGCCCAAACCCACCTGAGACACAGCACACGCGTGTGTATCTTCCTGGCCGCATGCCAGAATCTGGGCGTGCCAGCTTCAGAAAGAGAGTGCACGGGTTCAGGTTGGGGACACACGGACGCAGATGTTTTGCTTCTCGAAGGTCCAGATGTTGCCTATCATTCTGTAGTTTCTCTTTCTGCTGCTCGCTCCTCCCGGAAAAGGACTTAAGGAAGCAAAGAACTGGACCATTAAAATCACATCAACGGATCCTCTCCCCTCTACGCTCTGCGTTTTTGTTTTGTTTTGTTTTTTACAGAGAAAGTCTATTTCAAAAACTTTTAAATTAATACTAAATTAATTGCACATTCCAGCTACCTTAAAGGGAGAGATTTAAAATATGCAAAATGTATTCGATTTATAAATTCCCTGACGGGTTTGCATTTCACCCAAATCACCTGTGCCGGCGGGGGGAGGGGGTGCCATCAGCTCTGGAGTCAGATGGAGGCAGGTGGGTGTGCACCCCACTTCTGAGACACGTCGTGTCAGGAACATCACTTGGCCTTTCTGAAGCTCGTGTCCCTCACCTGGGAAACAGGTGGATGGTGCTCTCAGAGGCCACACTGGGGATCAGGAAGAAACTGGGTGGAAAGGTCCCACGGGGTGTCTGGTCAGACAGGGTGTACTCCAGGGAACCCCCCTGCTCCAGGGACGATCTGAATTGTCACGATGTAGAGCTCCCTGTTCTCTCCCGCTTCAAGTACCTGACTCCTATGAGCTGGGGATTGTCTAGCCTGCCTTTGCAAACGGAAAAACCGAGTTTCAGAGAGGCCAAGAGGCTCCTGTGGTTGACAGAATAGTGCCACCCCCCCCCCCAAGATGTCTACATCCTCATCACAGGCATCTATGACTATGTTCCATTACCTGGAAAGGGGATTTTGCAGAGGTGCCTAAGGTAAGGGTCTTGAGAGGGGATGTTACCCTGGGTCAATCAGGTGGTCCCGATCCAGCCACATGGGCCCTTAGAGAGGAGAGGCTTTCTTGGGCGTATTCAGAGAGAGGCGCGGAGAAGAGAGTAGGGTCAGAGAGAATGCACTCTGCCGGCTCTGCAGGCGGAGGAAGGGGCCATGAGCCAAGGAGCATAGGAAAGGTCTAGAAGCTGGATAAGGCCTGGAAACGGACTCTTATCCAGAGCCTCCAGAAGGGACCCAAACCTGCCAACACCTTGACTTCGGCCCAGGGAAGCCCGTCAGACTTCTGGCGTCCAGAACTGTAAGATAATAAATGCACGCTGTTGAAGCCGCTGAGCGGTGCTGGTCTGTTACGGCAGCAGGAGGCGACACATTGGGCTTTCTAAGAAACCGACGGAGTCCGCGTGCCGGCAGAGCCAAGCCTCCACCGCCAGCTCCCGGCTCCCGGGCCAGTGCGTATCCTCCAGAGCTCCGCACTGTTTTTTCTCCTAAAAGGTGGCTACATGGGGTGGTCTGGAGAGCTGCCATGCCCTGCTTCCCTCGGGGCGCTTGGAGCACACACGCTCCCACCGTCTCCCCCCAGCCACATGCTCATTCATTCATTCTTCAGCAAATGCGCTAGGGGCTGTCGCGGGCACTGGGGTACAGCCGTGGGGGTCACACCAGGTCCTGCCCGGCAGCTCCCGCTCACGCAGGCCTCCGAGGATGTGGTCATACTCCCAAAGCTCCCAGATGCCCCAGGCAGCCTCCAAGGATGAACAGACACCCCAATGTGGCCTCCCACACAGTGGAAGACCCCACAGTGGTGAAGAGGAAGGGAGCACGGGCCCCTGCCGCAAGGACGATGAGCTTGGACGAACTGATGCCCCGTGAAAGAAGCCACACCCGGAAGGCCACGTACTGAAGGGTTCCATCTGCTCGAAATGTCCAGAAATGGCAAATGCCTAGAGACAGAAAGGAGCGGCGTGCTTGCCAAGGGCCGGGACAGGGAGTGGGAGTGACCGGGAAACAGGTGTGGGCGGTCCTCGTCAGGGTTCCTCAGAGAAGCAGAACCAGTAGGAACAGTAGGACAAATACAGAAATCCAGAAAGAGAAGGCTCCCGTGATTGTGGAGGTGGAGAGGTCCCCCGGTCCGCTGTCCACACGCTGGAGAGCGGGAAAGCCAGCGGTGTGCTCCCACGGAGACAGTCTGGAAACGGGGAGCACCTGTCAGAGGGCAGGAGAAGGCAGAGGCCTCAGCTCAACACAGGGAACACTCCCCCATCTGCCTTTTCGCTCCGCTCGGGCCCCACAGGTCCGACGCGCCGCCTGCACTGATGAGGGCATGCCCTCTGCTCGGTCTGCTGACCCCTATGCTCATCTCTTCCCGAGACACCCTCACGGGCACACCCCAAAGCCATGTTTTACCGGCTGTCTGAGCCTCCTGTGGCCCAGCCACGTTGCCGCGTCACATTAAGCATCCAGGGTGCTGAAAACATTCTGGAACCAGACGCTGCCCACGGTGTACAACCCTGTGAATATATCTAATGCCACTGAATTGTACACTTTAAAATGGCTAAACTGGGGAGGGGCGCCTGGGTGACTCAGTCAGTTAAGCGTCTGACTCTTGATTTCAGCTCAGGTCATGACCTGAGTGTCGTGCGATCAAGCCCGTGTCCCATCGGGCTCCGTGCTCTGCAGGGGAGGGCTGCTCCCTCTGCCTCTGCCTCTCCCCCTGCTCACACACGCTCTCTCTCAAATAAATGGATCTTCAAAAAAATATAAAATGGCTAAAATGGTGAATTCTGTGTTATGTATAGCTGCCGCAGTAAAAGTCAGGGAAACAATGTGCACCTGCTGTTTCGGCACTTGGTTAGCTCTGTCCTAACCACATCGAGGGGGCCCTGGAGAGCCCTGGGCTTCGGTGGCAGGTGCACACACCTGCGTGTCCGCCACCCTCACGTCTCACCTGTAAGGTGGAGCCAGCACCCTTATCTTGGGGGATTGTAAAGTGCATGAGGCAGCCGATGGAGAGCCAGCGCCCCCGTCCCCACGTGCTGCCAGGGTCACCGTAGGAAGGCCCCCCCAAGCTCCTCACTGACATGCCACTGCCCGCCCACTTCCCATTACTGAATTATCACTCTTGTTTTTGAATCTTTTTAATGCAGCCCATGCAGGGACCTGTCTTGGGGCACATCCTGACTTCCGTGGGGGAGCTGGAAGACAGCTTGAAATACGTAATGGACCTGGAAGGAGAAGAATTCCAGCGGGGGCGGGGTGGGTGAGTGTCTGTGCACGTGTGTGGCTGCTCAGTGGCGGGGGAGCCCGGGGAGCAGGTCTGGACAATGATCCATTAAACACGGGACACAGGGTGACTCTCTCCTCCCAGGGCTCGGACTCCCAGGGGACCATTAACACATCGAGACCATCTATATTTCCCAAGGTACCCAACACTGTGTTGCATTGGGTATAAATGCTTCCAGATTTTTGTTCACCGATATAAACACTGGTCTAGAAGAGGGGATCAAGGTGTTCAAATGAAGAAACAGCCTTAGTGACCAGTGGGGGGAAGTCCCAACTCGAGGTGGTTTGCATCCCACACCCTCCATGTCGCGGCGCTGTGTCCCTCGCCAGCCTGACCCCGGGCCGGCCATTCCAGTCCCACTGTTCAGAGAAGGGCAGGGTCTTCTGAAGCCTGACCGGACAGGTGCACCGGACCACCCTGGCCAACTTATCCGTGTGAGCTGATTGCTTTAAATAAAGTCAGCCGTGTCTCCAGCTCATGTAAGGATGGCGGGATCAGTCGGGTACACAGAAACAGATTACCAGGCAGGTGGCTTCAGGCTAAAGATAAACTGTGTCCTCGCATAACTCGGGAGAGTGGGATGCACACAGCTCCTAATGAGCAGAGCGAGACTGTCTGGTTCCTTACTTCTGCAGGGGAGCCCAGGCTGTGGTGCATGCTTCCTGGAGCCCCCGAAGACCCTCCCCCGGAGGAAAATCGCAGTCAGGGCTACCCTGTGCTCCAACCGTGATCTTGGGGTAGGGGCTGATGGTGACAGTCCCTGCCTGCCCCCCTGCTGGCCTGCCCCAGGCAGCAGAGAGCAAAGCAGGCCAGGGCCACTCTCTCTGTTCAGGGCTTGGAGGTCACATCCTGCTCCCAGCATGACCGTTCCTGGGGGCCCACCCCCTCCCCTTACCTGAGTTGACCTCCCCGGACATCTGACCTGGCAAGTCTGCCTAGACCATTGGAACTCCTCATGTGTCTGCTACGTTTGGTCTTGGCCCACGTTGTCAGCCCTCCAGGGATCCATCCTGTCCCTTCTTTTTTTTTTTTTTTTCTTTTTTGGAAGTAATTATAGATTCACAGGAAGTTGCAAAAACAGCACCGAGAAGTCCGGCGCACCTTCACCCGGTTTCCCCCAGGGGTAACATCTTGCATCACCGCTGCTCGGCAAGGGACAGGAAGTGGACCTCGGGAAAACCCACAGACCTTACTCAGAGTTCAGCCATGTCATGTGTTGTCGTCGTCAGCTCGGGCCACTCTGACAAAACACTGTAGACTCGGGGGCCTCGAGAGCAGACATCTACTGCTCCTGGTCCTGGAGGCTGGGAAGTCCAAGCTTGAGATGCTGGAAGATTTGGCTCCTGGGGAAGACTCCCTTCCCGGCTTGCAGATGGCTGCCTTTTCGCTGTGTCCTCACATGTGGGACAGAGATGATCTCTGGGGGTCTCTTTCATTAGGACACTCATCCCAAGGTGAAGACTCCACTCTCATGACCTCATCACCTCCCAAAGGGGTCCCCCGCCGAGTCAAGGCCATCAGCTTGGGGATTAGGGCTCCAGCCGATGAGCCCAGGGTGGACAGACGGTCCACAGCACGTGCATTCACTGCGTGTGTGTGTGTGTGTGTGTGTGTTTACCCAGTTCTGTGGGACTACACCGCGTGGGCAGATCCACGTAACCACCACCGCAATCATGACACAGAACAGTCACCACCGTGTGGACCCCTGCCGCTGCCCACCGCCCTCCTTCTCCCCTCTCCCCGTCTCTCAGCCTCGGCAGCTGCCCATCTGTCCCCTCATTTTGTCATTGAAGATGTTACGCGTAACTTCCAAGGTCGGCTTTTCTCGCTCAGCGTAATGCCATTGAGACACACCCACGCTGGGGCCGGGGTCCACAGTTTGTCCCTTGAGATCACGGGCAGTGTCCCCAGCCCGGATGGACCCCAGTCTGGTTCACCATCTCCCCAGAGGGCATCTGGGGCTGCGGTTTGGGGCTAACCCCGAACACAGCTGCTACGGACGCCATGCACGGGTTTGTGCGTGAGTGCAAGTCCTCGCTTCCCTGGGACAGTCGCCCAGGAGCCCGATCACATGTAAGCGGCATAGGTAGGTGCGGCCTCGTGTCTGGAGAAACTGCCGACCTTTTCAGGAACGGCATTTTACCCCCGCAGCTCGTCGAGGAGGAATTCCATCTCTCGGCATCTCGCCTCCTCTCCTCCCAGCCCTCATCTCCCCGGGCTCCCCGTTCCTCCCCTTGGCATACTCTTCCACCCTTTCTACCGGTCAATTCTCATCCTGTTTCTAGGTCTTCTCTTAAGCGTGGTATTTTCTGAAGAGCTTTTCCTGACCCCTCTGCGGCGTGCCCCCGTCTTGCCGCACGAGACCCTACATCCCCATCGATGATGGCTCAGCACAGCAGGGGGCATGACCTTGGCAGCGCATGGCCAGCAGCCCAGCAGGGGCCTGGCACGGGCCACGGGCACGGTGGCTGTGCGGCAGTGACTGCGCCAGTCTCCGCAGGTGCAGGTGGCATGGGTAGGAAGCTCCGGTGGTTAGGGGAGGACGTCACCGCGGGGACCACTTACTGTCCTTTGCTGTCATGTTGGTCCTCCCAGGGGCTGGCTTCCATGGGCGTCTGGACCCTCCCTCTGGCAAGGAGGCCAGGCTTGGCCAAGATCAGGAGGAGGTCGGGAGGACGTGGCTGGAACAGCCTGGGGGAGGCACAGCCCTGAACCCCTGGCTCTCCTCTGCTCTGTGGCCCTGTGCTTGGGGGCAGGGCCAGCTGCACAATGCGTGGGGGCCTGATAGGAATTTTTAAGGCGGCGACAACACGCGGCCCTTCTGAGAACCGGGACCAACCACGAAGCCCCAACCTAGGTTTGCCTCCCTGCCTAACGAGACGGCTGCCACCTTCTTGAATGGGTCTCCCCTTTGCTGTTTTATCAATTCATGCACCACCTGACATTCTTCCCCCAGAACAATCTCGTCTTGCTGACCTGAGGCTGTGGAGCAGCGGGACCATGGAGATCTTTCTGAGGCTTTCCACTCAGGGGAACCATCACCGGCTCTGTGCCTCAGCTTCCCCATCTGTGGACGGGGTACTGGACCCATCAGGGGCCGCTCTGGACCCTGGAGCAGCCCCGCGTGTCCGTCAGGGTTGTGCTGGCTCAGTTCTGAGGCAGGGCCTCGCGGGGGGCCCCACAGAGCGCACCCCGAGCCCGGACCACCTGGACACTGTCCTCATGTCCTTCTGGCCCTCCCATCGAACTCTGTTTTACTTTCTTCACATGGTGTTTTTAACAAGGATCCCACATACTTGGACTGAGCCCGGCTGTTACCCTGGAGGCCACCAATAAATTTCGTAGGCAAATAAAATTGACTGAAAATTAGCATAGAAGCCTTAAATTAACAGGATGTAATTTTATGAGTATCTCGCTAGCTAGTCAAAGATGTATGTCAGCCTGGGGTGAGTCAACTCCTTCAAGTGTCTTTCATTATATAATGCTACTAATTTTTCTCAAATGTAAGCAATGTGTTTTCTTCCTAAACATTGTGTCCTTTGTTCTGCAATTTGGAAACATAAATTTCCTTTAAAGCACTGCTTTGCTCAACCGCAAGACAAGGCAGAGAGGCGGGGGCTGAGGTGCCCCAGCCCCCCTGGTCCGGGAAGGCCCCGTCGCCCACGCGTGGGAGGCTCCTGCTCAGAGCAGAGGAGACTCCAAGTTCAGGGCCACGAAGACTGGGAGCCAGGAGGCCTCCGACCAGAGGCTGCAAGTGAGACAGAGACACGGGCTCTGCGGCCGACGGGTGTCAGCTGGAAAAGGCTGGACTTCACCTTCTCCAGGAGGCTGCATCACACCGGGGGCTACGCTGCGTGGCACTCGGCGGTGAAATTCAACCTTTGCTGAGCACATGCCTTGCGGCAGTGCGTGCGCACGCGGAGGGGGACCCTGGCTCACCCCCGGGACACTCATGGTGTGACCAGGGCTGGTGAGGGGACCGGGGCACCTCCGAGCCCATGGGAGAGGCTCCCCACTACCTAAGGCCTGAGAAGGCTGCGGGGGGCGTGGACGACGGAGACAGCATGAGCCAGGAGCTGGGGAAGCCATCGCAGAGGGGAGAGGGGACAGAGGGCCTTTAGGGCTTGACGGTGCAGGGTGGGGAGGACGTGATTCAGGGCAAGTCCAAGGCCCACTACGAGGCCCACCCCACAAGCCCGAGGTTCTGGAGAAACAAAGGACGTGGGAAACAGAGCAGACGGTGCTTCAAACCTGTGCTCGCCCTGACGGCCCCGTTCGTCAGGAAGACACACTCCGGGTAAGCCAGGCTGCGCTGTCCCACCTGCCGGGTTACGGAGCGATGCTTGGAGGAGAAGCTGCGAGGTCTGACTCCGTTCCGGGCTTTCCTGTTTGGACTCTGGATGGGAGTCCTCAGCGCTCAGGTGGTGGTGGTGAGGGGGAGACCAGGTGAGACCACACGGGGCTGCAGAGAGCAGGAGGAGCCAGCCCAGAGCCCGAGGGAGTGACCCTTCAGAGCCCAGGTGCGGGGCACAGGTGCAAGGGAGGCAGTAAGAGGGGACTCGGGCTTCACGCCTGGAACACGAGATCACAGAAAAATATGTACGTTGGTCTCTGCCCCTGGGTCCTGGCCCAGAGCTCCTAAACCCTTGGAATTTCCTAAGTGGCAAGAGCACTGGGAGCATCTTTTATTCTAAGACTTGACCATCTGCCCCCGGTTTTGACACTGAGTTCCTAAATCCTAAACACGTGTCCTGTGACTCTGTGTAGGAAGGCTTGGAAGACACAGAGGCGGGTCACTGTGGGGTGCAGCAGGCTCCCCGGGGGTCAAAACCTGGCTCCATTCAGACCCAAGAAAGATCATGTCAGCAGAGAGCCTGGTCACCTGGGGAGGTCCCAGAGGTGGCAGGTGGGAGGGGCAGGCTGGCAACGTGCAGGGGTGAGGCGGACATGACCTCTGCGGGCGGGGCTAGATGTTGCACAATGGCCCGTCGAATTATCTCTGTAAGAGTTGCTCTGTCCAGCTTGCCACCCTGTTCTGATTCCAGGCCAACCTGACACTTGGTCCTGACTTGCCTTCCATGGACATCAGCCGCAGAAAGAGAATGCACCGGTCATGCCCGCACAGGTCTGGGCCACGGGACAGGCGGTGTTTCTCACTAAACATTGGCACCTTGGCACCGGGTTCGGTGAACTTGGCTCCAGAGCCTGGATACAGGAAATGCCCCAAGGCAAGGAGAGACAACCCATCAGCTTCCAAGCTCACCAGGGGCCAGAGAACACGTTCCCAGGCTTTCATTGAGAGCCCACACCATTACTTCCTGCACCGTTTTCCCCCGCGTTCCTATTTTGCATGACCCAGCCACAGCTCCAATGGCCTGCAGCTTTCCCTGCCGAGGGGACACAGCAAAGACGGGCGACACCTGCCTGGGAACATCCGGCATCAAGCACATCAAGCATCAGCAAACGGTCGTCGGGGTGCAGAGCGGGGACAGGCCACCTCCAGGAGCAAGGAGCTCCCCACGTACTTGGACCTGTAATTAGGAAATGGGAACGGCTACCAGACGAGATACAGAAGTCGGGGGGAACGATGGGGAGAGACGAAAGGTGCCCCCCAAAGGCCAGAATTGGCCGACTGGAGGGTGCAGAACTCTGGGAGGTGCTGGGTAGGGGCTGTGTCTCTCGCGGGGGCTGCCATGACAGAGCACCACGGGTGGGGGGCTGCAAGGCTGAGGTCAAGGTGCCTGCAGGGCTGGTTTCTCCCAGGCCTCCCTCCCTGGACTGTGGACACTGCCTTCTCTCCGTGTCCTAATCTCTCCTTCTTACGAGGACACCAATCATACTGGATTAGGACTCACCCAAATGAGCTCATTTTAACTGATGACCTCTTTAAAGACTGTCTCCGAGTATTCTGTAAACTGGGGGTTAGGACTTCAGCATATGAATTTGAGGTGGGGGGGTACATCGGAGCCATAACAGGGGACAAAGTTGTAGCTAACGAATTTCAAAATGAAGAAGAAAGTTTAGCCCCCCCACCCCCCACCCCGCCCCAGTTCCTTTGGTTTGTTGGGGCTGGAGGTGGTGGGTGAGCTCACACGATAAGGGTTAACCGACCGGGCTGGTTAATCAGCATAAGCTTTCAGCAAGGCTTGATGAGTGATAAATGGGAACATACTTCATATCAAGTGCACTAATCTTCCCTGAAATCAGCCAAGTATTCATCGCGATGATGCTGATTTTCCAGGAAAATTAGATAATTGCAGCCTAGGTGGGTGGACCTTAGTCACCTCCTCATTTTCCTGCCCTTGGTGCCGTACTTGAGGGCCCTCACTCAGCTCCTTGCCTCCAGCCCCTGGTTATGGACACTCGAGAAGGCTCTCGTTCATGTCCAGACCCAGGAGGACTCAGACAGCTCCTTCCTGAGGGCTGGTGGGCGGCTGTCACAATTGCACATTCTCTGGACAGGAGCCTTCTGAGTGTCTGTAATAATGACCCCTCCCGCCAGAGCATGGGGGAGTTGGAAAGGTGGCCAGAACCTTCTCTACTATCCAACCTCAGTCCAATTGCAACTTTCAGGATTACAGAGAAGAGGGAAACTGGGGCCCGAGCCCCAACAGAAGTCCGGTATCAGTCAGGTTGAGCGAGGTTAGCTCCAGAAACAAGCACCCCCCCACACATTTCAGTGGCTTCCCACCACATATTTATTTATTTACTTATTTATTTTTTGAGAGAGGGAGAGAGAGAGCATGTGCACAAGTGGGGGGGGAGGGAGAGGGAGAGAGAATCCGAAGCAAATGCCATGCTCAGCATGGAGCCCAACGTGGGACTTGATGCCTCACCCTGAGATCATGACTTGAGCTGAAATCAAGATCAGACACTTAACCGACTGAGCCCCCCAAGTGCCCCCCCAACCACACATTTATGTGGCGCTCACCCCACACAGCCCATCTTTGGTGGCCTCGCTTTCTCCAAGTTGTCTTTGTCCCAAGACCCCGGCAGTTGGTACAGCCTCCTCCCAGGCATCGCTGGCTTTGGGGTCATAGAGGAACACCCCCCAGTTCTTAAATCTGTTCCCTGAGAGGGACGCACAACACACCCGCCTGCATTTCATTGACCGAGTCAAGTCAACGTGGCCACCTGGTGTGAACCACACCAGCCAGGTGCCCAAGGCGGGAAAGAGGTGGCTTTCTGGGGGTGTCATCAAGACCTTTGTAGTTGGGAACATCCTTGGAAACCAGGCTCTGCCTCTCACTTACGTATTTTAAAATTTGCATCTAAGGTGCAGACAGTTGAGTTCATTGTACTCCCAACTTACGGCACATGACTCGGTTGCCCATTTCCTGCCATTAATCTTCATCTTGTCCCCAATCTGCACACCTGGTTCCCCCTCACCCCCCACCTCAGGTGCTCACTGTAATGTTTCAAATCCGTCCTTGAATCCGTGTCTAACTAGAAAACATGTAACTTTGGGGTGTCTGAAGTATTGTTTCAGCTGTAAGTACATTTTGTTGAACTATAAAGCTCCTGTTTCTTACTTTTTTCATTCAACAATATGCCTTAAAAATCTGTCCGCTCTGCGTGTTGCTGAGTATCGCGCTAGCTTAGTGGTCCCCACAGCCACAGAACCCCACTTCACGCATCTTCATCTTCTTACTCCGTCCCCGGTGATGGACACAGGCTGTCTTCTCCATCACTCGGCGGCAGCACAGGCCCCTCTACGTCCACTGGTCCCTGGCCCCATGCATGTACCCAGAAGGGGGACCAGTGAGTTACGAGCCACGCAAGCGCGGCACCAGGTGAGCTGCAGGACCATCCCCCTCCGACCCCCACGGCTTCCTGCCTCCCACCTCTGCAGGTGTGCCTAGTTAGGGACCCATTTCCTCACATCTCTATCAACATCTGCATGACCCAACCAGTCTTTTCACGAAGTTGACATCTTAGTGTTCTTTTTTTTTTTAATATTAATTTTTTATTATGTTATGTTAGTCACCATACAGTGCATCCTTAGTTTTTGATGTTAAGTTCCATGATTCATTATTTGCATATAACACCCAGTGCTCCATGCAACATGTGCCCTCCTTAATACCCATCACCAGCCTATCCCAATCCCCCACCCCCCTCCCCTCTGAAGCCCTCAGTTTGTTTCCCAGAGTCCATAGTATCTTATGCTTCATTCCCCCTTCTGTTTACCCCCCCTTCATTCTTCCTTCCTTCTCCTACCAATCTCCCTGCTATTTCTTATGTTCCATAAATGAGTGAAACCATACGATAATCGTTTTTCTCTGCTTGACTTATTTCACTTAGCATTATCTCCTCCAGTCCCGTCCATGTTGCTGCAAATGTTGGGTAATCGTTCTTTCTGATGGCTGAGTAATATTCCATTGTATATATGAACCTCATCTTCTTTATCCAGTCATCTGTCGAAGGGCATCTTGGCTCCTTCCACAGTTTGGCTATTGTGGACAATGCTGCTATGAACATTGGGGTGCATATGGCCCTTCTCTTTACTACTTCTATATCTTTGGGGTAAATATCCAGTAGTGCAATTGCTGGATCATAGGGTAGCTCTATTTTTAACTTTTTAAGGGACCTCCATACTGTTTTCCAAACATTCAAAGAAGAAATAATACCTATTCTCCTAAAGCTGTTTCAAAAAATAGAAACAGAAGGAAAACTACCAAACTCATTCTATGAGGCCAATATTACCTTCATCCCCAAACCAGGCAAAGACCCCGTCAAAAAGGAGTATTACAGACCGATATCCCTGATGAGCATGAACGCCAAAATTCTCAACAAGATCCTAGCTAATAGGATCCAACAGTACATTAAAAGGATTATCCATCATGACCAAGTGGGATTCATCCTTGGGATGCAAGGGTGGTTCAACATTCGCAAATCAATCAGCGTGATAGATCATATCAACAAGAAAAGAGACAAGAACCATATGATCCTCTCAATTGATGCAGAAAAGCATTTGACAAAATACAGCATCCTTTCCTTATTAAATCCCTTCAGAGTGTAGGGATAGAGGGTACATTCCTCAATTTTATAAAAACCATCTATGAAAAGCCTACAGTGAATATCATTCTCAATGGGGAAAAGCTGGAAGCCTTTCCCTTAAGATCAGGAACACGGCAAGGATGCCCACTCTCACCATTATTATTCAACATAGTACTAGAAGTCCTTGTCACAGCAATCAGACAAAAAGGGATCAAAGGTATTCAAATCAGCAAAGAAGTCAAACTGTCTCTCTTCACAGACGACTTGATACTCATATGGAAAACCCAGAAGACTCCACCCCCAAATTACTAGAACTTATAGAGCAATTCAGTAACGTGGCGGGATACAAAATCAGTGCTCAGAAATCAGTTGCATTTTTATACACGAACAATGAGACTGAAGAAAGAGAAATTAGGGAATTGATTCCATTTACAATAGCACTAAAAATCATACGATATCTCGGAATTAACTTAACCAGAGAGGTAAAGGATCTATACTCTAGAAACTACAGATCACTCTTGAAAGACATTGAAGAAGACACAAAAAGATGGAAAAACATTCCATGCTCATGGATCGGAAGAATAAACATAGTCAAAATGTCTATGCTACCCAGAGCAATCTACACTTTCAATGCCATCCCAATCAAAATACCAATGACATTTTTCAAAGAGCTGGAACAAACAGCCCTTAAATTTGTGTGGAACCAGAAAAGGCCCCGATCACCAAGGAATTGTTGAAAAGGAAAAACAAAGCTGGGGGCATCACGTTGCCTGATTTCAAGCTATACCACAAAGCTGTGATCACAAAGACAGCATGGTATGGGCACAAAAACAGGCACATAGACCAATGGAACAGAATAGAGAACCCAGAAATGGACCCTTGGCTCTATGGGCAACTAATCTTTGACAAAGCAGGACAAAACATCCAGTAGAAAAAAGACAGTCTCTTCAATAAATGGTGCTGGGAAAATTGGACAGCTATATACAGAAGAATGAAACTTGACCACTCTCTCACACCATACACAAAGATAAACTCCAATTGGATGAAAGACCTCGATGTGAGACAGGAATCCATCAAAACCCTAGAGGAGAACATAGGCTGTAACCTCTTTGACATTGGCCTCAGCAACTTCTTTCATGACACATCTCCAAAGGCAAGAGAAACAAAAGAAAAAATGACTTGTGGGACTCCATCAAGATAAAAAGCTTCTGCACAGCCAAGGAAACAGTCAAAAAAACTAAGAGGCAGACCACGGAATGGGAGAAGATATTTGCAAAAGACACTACAGATAAAAGACTGGTATCCAAGATCTACAAAGAACTTCTCAAACTCAATACATGAGAAACAAATAAATAAAAAAATGGGCAGAAGATATGAACAGACACTTTTCCAATGAAGATGTACAAATGGCTAACAGACACATGAAAAAATGTTCAAAAGCATTAGCCATCAGGGAAATTCAAATCAAAATCACATTGAGATACCACCTTACACCAGTTAGAATGGCAAAAATGGACAAGGCAAGAGACAACAAATGTTGGAGAGGATGTGGAGAAAGGGGATCCCTCTTACACTGTTGGTGGGAATGCAAGTTGGTACATCCACTTTAGTATTCTTTTTGCATTTCCCCCCAAATTCCTAGTGACATTGAGTATCCCTTCATACACTTGTTAGCTGTTCAGGCTTTTCCTTCTTCAGATTGTCCATCGTTTTCTGCGGGTCACCCATGTTTCTCTTACTGATTTGTCAAGAGTCCCTTGTATGTTGTGGGTAGTAATCTCTGCTCAATTCCAATGCTGTACAGAACATTGCAATGCACTGCCCACTCCTGTTACCCTGCATCTACTTCCTGTTGACCAACAACTCCAATTCTAACGCAGGTCTAACCACGAGCAATTCACCCAGAGGTTGTGCTTTGTAAAGGACCTCATTTCAGAAGTCCTGCCCCCATTTGAATTAATTTTACAGTTTTAATCCTCATGCCCATATAAATTCATATTTTACATCCATTACATATATTTATATTTAGCCCGTCTACATTCACTGTGTGTGGTACGAGGTGCTAGGAAATCAATCTAATGTTTTCCTCTATATAGTGAGTCAATTTTTCCTAAACTGAAAATTAAATAATTTATCCTCTCCCCTCTGGTTTGTGATCTCACCCCCATCGAATACTACATTTCCGTAGGTAACGGGTATGGTTTTCTGTTTTTAGTAGCATGGGGTGGTAGGAGGAATTTTAACGTGGCCCCACGAGGCTATCCGGGTGCATCTGCTACGTACAATCCCCTCCCCTCGTGTTCTACGGTGGGGCATCACTCCTGAAATTGGGTTACCAATCAGTTGTCTTTGAGTTCGTCATAAAGGAGATTATCCACGGGGGCCTGACCAGACCAGATGAGCCCCTTGAAAAGGTCCAGACTGTTCCTGAAAGGCTGATTCCCAGTGGGCCGCACCCGAGGGAGATTCCCCACTGCTGGCTCTGAGGAAGGGGGGCCCATCTGGTAAAGAACGCAGGCGGCCTCGAGGCGCTTAGAGCAGCCCCAGCCAACGGTCAGCAAGAAAATACGGTCAAGGAACTGGATTCAGCGAACAAAATGAATGGGTGTGGAAGTGTGTTCTTCCCCGGGGGGCTCCCAGATAGGAGCGAAGCAGTCGACATCTGCAGTGCGAGACGACCCCCGAGCAGAGAACCCGGCCAAACCTTCTGACTCACCGAGCCATAAAGTAACAAATTGTGAGTCGGTTTGTGATCATTTGTGACCCGGCAATGGCAGTGAGTCCATTGTCTTTGTAGGCTGTCTCCTTACCAAGGCACCACCACCCCACAACCCGGTGCTCTTCTTTCTCAGAACTGACTTAGCGATTTGTGGACGTTATGACTTACATATATTTAGAATGAGTGACAATTTTAAGTCTCCATTCAAGTGACCTATCTTTCCATTTTATTCACGTTTCCCTTCATGTCTATTTGGATGAAATGTTTGCCCTTGCCCCCCGCCCCCCACCCCCACCAACATTCATACGTTGAAACCCTAATCGTGATGGTGTTTGGTGGTGGTGCTTTCTGGAGGTGATGAAGGTTAGATGAGGTCATGAGGTCGGGGCCCCTGTGATGGGATGGGTGCCTTAACAGGAAAAGACCCAAGAGCTCTCTCCCCACTGAGTGAGGACGAGCACGAAGGCAGCCTTCAGCAACCCAGGAGGGGCGCCCTCACCAGAACCCAAGAGTGTGACATTGGGCAGCGGGAAATATGTCTGCCATTTGGGGCCCCCTCGGCCTCCAGCCTGTCGTGGTTTACGGCCACAGTCTGGGCAGACCATCGCAGCCCTTTGAATGCTCTCAAATATCTCTCTTGATTTGTTCATCTCTTCTTCATGTCCTTTACATTTCTTAAATTTTAATGTCCCCCCCGTAAAGGTTTGCTGCATTTATTTCTAGTTTAATTTCTAGATACCTCATAGTTTTTTGTTCCTCTTGTGAATGTATCTCTTTTTCTATTATATTTCTAATTGGTTAATACTGGTGTAGAAAGCCACTAATTTTAGTAAGTTGATCTTGTGTTCAGCAATCTCGCTAAACTCTATTATTAGTTCCAACCAATTTTCTGTTCACTCTGGTGGGTTTCAGCAGATGATAGATGGTCTGTGCAGACCGACAGCTGTGTCTCTTCCCCGAGGATCCCTCCGTGTCCTCCTCTCACAGCATAAGCCAGAGTCTCCAGATTTGTTCCCAACATTGACAGAAAAAAATCTAAAGTTTACCTACAGAGAATCGGGTTTCCTGCACACTCGTAATGTACAAAACCTTGATCACACAAAGAATGTCCATTTCTATTCAGTTTCCTGAGAATTTTAAAAAATCACAAGAAGATGTTGAACTTTGTCAGATGATCTGCTGTGTCTATCGAGAGCCATTTTGTTCCTTTAGTCCAATAATATGGTCATAAATAACACCGACAGAATTTCTGGTGTTAACTTGTTCTTGCGCTTCTAGAATAAACTCAGCTACGTCACTTTTCAAAATGTACCGCGGGGTTAATTAGCTAGCAGCTTATTTGGAATCGTGCCTCTATTTTTATAAGTGAAATAGACCTAGTTTTTGTCTACTATTGGCCATATCCGAACTTGGAATAAGTGTTATTTTTGCCTCATAAAATGAGTTGGGCAGATTTCCTTTTTTTTTTTTTCCATTTTCTTGGGAACGAGTGCTCGAAGAATGTTAATCTGATCGTGAACTGCTTCACAGAACTTCACGTAAAGGTATCTGTCCTTGAGGGTTTCTTGAGGGGAATGTCTTTGCTAGTTCAGTTTCTTAAGAGCTCAGGTTTATTACGTCCTCACGGCCCTCCTGTATCTTCGCGTGACGTCTTTGACTGCTTGATGTCTCTATTAGTTCTAAGAGGAACATATTTAATAACAGTTTTAACTGTTTATTTATCTAGTTTTCCCCACAGTTTCATTGGTTGTGGCTTCCTGAATTCCAATGTTATCTCATTAGGAGAAAATAAGCTTGTGATTGCGATGTTTTCCCCACAATACTTTTTTCAGGGAGGCCTGATTAGAAGCATACAGCTCAATGAGTTTTGACAAGTATATGTACCATGTACCTAACTCCCAAACCAAGACACAGAATGTTGTTGTCACCCCAGACAGCTGTCACGTACCCCTTTCTGGCTACTGTTCTAACTTGACCGCAATAGCTAGTTTGCCTGTCACTAAACGTCATGTAAATGGAATGACATGGTATGTACTCATTTCTTTTTCTATTCATTCAGCCGACAGAATGCTTTGGATACTCACTGATGTTGGTGCATATATCAATCACACATTCCTTTTCACTGCAGAACACTCTCCCACCGTAGGAACAAACCACAATTCACATATCCGTTATCCTGTGGAGGGTTATTTGGGCTTTTTCCAATTCTTAGCTATTATGAATAAAACTTCTACAAATAATTCTATACAAATATTTTATGGTCTCATGTTTTCACATCTCTTAGGTAAGTACTTAAGAGTGGAATTGCTTGATCACTGGTAACTATATATTACTTTTATAAGAAATTGTCAAAGAATTTTTCACAGTAGTTACATCATTTGAGACTTCACAGGAATTTATGAGAAGCCCAGTTGTCCCATATCCTCATCAACACTTGATATTGTCAGTGTTTAATTTTAGTCATTCTGTGGCTATGAAATGGACTAAGCTCATGGTGATATTAAATTGCATTTCTCTGATCACTAAAAATGCTGAATACCTTTTCATGAGCATATTGGCCATTTGTGTGTATGTGTGTATATATATATATTTTTTAAGTGTCTATGTGAATCTTCTCCTATTTTATATGGCCATCTTTTTAGTTTTGATTTGTAGGAGCTCTGTATATATTCTGAATATAAGTTCTTTTTCAAATCTATGTATTGTAAATATTTTCTCCCAGTCTGTTGCTTGCATTTTCACTTTACTGAAGGAGTCTTTTAATGAGCTGAGCAGAAATCTTTAATTTTTATGAAAGCCCGTTCCTATCATTTTTTTCCCTTTTATGGTTACCATTTTTGGAACCTAAGAAGTTGTGCTTACACCAAGGTCTTAAAGATATTTTCCAATGATTTATCTTTTAAATTTAGATCTATGATCCACATCAAAATAATTTCTGTATGGTATGACATTGGAATCAAGATTCATTTTTTCCCATATGAATATCAAGTTGTTTCAGAATCGTTTGTTGGAAAGAATTTCCTCTCCCTGTAGAATTATGTTGGAGCTTTTATCACATTTCAATTGGCATATACGCATGAATCTGTTTCTAGACTCTATATGTTGTTACATGGCTCTGTTTGTCTAACCACATGCCAATACCATACTGAAGTAATTACTGTAGCATTATAGCAATTCTTGAAATCAAGTGGTGTGAGTCCAACAACACTGTTTATCTTTTGCATGCTTGTGTTGGCTACTCTAGGTCCTTTATATTTCCATATAAATTTTTTAACAGCTTTATTGAGATGTAATAATTTATGTACAATTAACTGGGTATATCTTAAGTGCACAATTTGACAGGATCTCACATATGTATACATCCATAAAACCATCACCACTATCAGGAAAATAAGCACACACAGATCACCCACTAAAGTTTACTTTTGCCCCTTTATAATCTCTGGAATCCTCCCGACCCTCCCTCCCGTGGATATGCTTTCTGCACTACAGTCAGTATGTATTTCCTAGAATTTACATAAATGGAATCAGGCTGTATGTATGCTTTTTTTTTTTTTTGGTCCGATAGTTTTCACTCAGTGTAAAAAATATGTATACATCTTGTTAAGGGTATCAATAGTTCTTTTATTACTCTGTAGGATTCTGTTGTATGAATGAACTAAAATTTATGTATCCATTCCCCTTTTGCTAGAGAATTGGGTTGTTACCAATAAGGGCACGGTGAGCATCCATGAACAAGCGTTCATGTCGACAGACGCTTTCTCTCCAGACGTGTAAATATCTGGGAATGGAGTGGCCAGTGCATATGGCAGAGGTATGTGTAGCTTTCTAAGGAAGTGCCGAATGGTGCTTCAAAGTGGTTGTACCATTTCACGTTCCTGCTGGCAGTGTGGAAGGGTTTCAGTTGCTCTGCATGTTTTGTTAACATCCGTGTGGTCAGGCTTTTACATTTTAGCCGTAAGAGCGGATATGCAGTGCTATTTCCTGGTGGTTTTAATTTTTCAGTTTCCTCCTGATGTTGAGCGTGTATTCAAGTGCTTATTTGCCATCTATATGTCTTCTTTGCTGAAGTGTATATTCAAACCTTGGGTCCATTTTAAAAATTAGGTTGTGTTTTCTTATTACTGAGTCTTGAGAGTTTTTATATATTCCAGATAACAAGCTCCTTTTCAGATACATGCTTTGAAAATGTTTTCTCCTTGTCTGGAACTTGTCCTTTCATCCTGTTAACAGTGACTTTTGAAGAGCAGTTTTTTACTTTGATGAAGTACAATTTGTCGATTTGTTCTTTTATAGACCAGGCTTTTAATGCCACATCCGAGAAATCTTTGCCTAACTCAGGTCACAAAGATTTTCTCTTATATTTTCCCCACAAGATTTATGGTTGAAGTTTTGCATTTAGGTCTAAGACCCATTTTGAGTCAATTTTTGTACACAGTGCAGGTTATGGATCAAAGTTCAATTTATGAGGTATGAATGTCCAATTGATCCAGCACCATTTGTTAAAAAGACCATCCATTTCCCCACTTTTAAACCGCTGTCGAAAATCAATTTTCTATGCATTTGTGGGTCTAATTCTAAACTCGCTCTTCTGTCCCATCAACCCATTTGTCTATCTTGTGGTCAATATCACACTATAGTTTTTTAATAGCTCTTGAAATCGGGTGGCGTTAGCCCCTTGAATTTATTATTATGTTTCAGAGTTGTTTTGGCTATTTTAGCCTCTCTACGTTTCCATGTACATTTTAGAATCAGCCTTTCCATGTCTACAAAACAAACAAACAAACACTAAAAACACAACTGGTTGGGGTTTTTATTGTGATTGCATTGGATCTGCAGATGAATTTGGGATGAGCTGGAATTTTAACTTTATTGAGTTTCCTGATCCATGAACGAGGGGCCTCCTCTCTTACAGGGGCTCCAATTGCATGTGTATTAGACTACTTGAGGTTACAGCATTTTCCACTTAAAGTTTTTCTCTGCGCATTTCATTTTGGGTATTTTTTTTTATTGCTATATCTGAAAGTTTACTCTCTTTTCTTCCACCATGTCTAATATGCTGTTAATTCCATCCAGTATATTTTTCATCACAGACACTGTAGTTGTTGTCTCTAGGTATTCCATTTGGGTCGTTCATATTCTCCATGACTCTACTTAACATTCATTCATTCATTCAAGGGGGAAGGGGCAGCGGGAGAGGGAGAGAGAGAGAGAATCCCAAGTAGGCTCCATGCCTAGCAGAGAGCCCAATGTGAGGCTCGATCTCATAACCCTGAGATCATGACCTGAACCAAAATCAAGAGTCAGACACTTAACTGACTGCGCTACCCAGGTGTCCCAATACTTAACTTATAAACATATAGAATACAGTTATAATAATTGCTTCAATGCCCTTATCTGTTAATTCTAGCATCTGTGACAGTTCTGGGTTGGCTTTGACTGATCTGTCTTCTCACTGTGGGACTCATTTTTCTGCTTTTTGCATGCCTGATAATCTTTGATTGGATTCCAGACCTCGGGAATTTTATCTTGTTGGGTACTGGATTTCTATAAATATTCTTCAGCTGTGCTCTGAGATGCAATTAAATTGCTTGCAAACTATTTGATCCTTTGGGTTTTGTCTTATGATCTGTCTGGTGAGACCAGAGCTGTGTTTAATCGAGGGCCAGGGCTGGTACTAAGGTAAAGAAAGCGAGGTGCCTGGGGTGCAGAATTTAAGGAGGTACTTGTTGCTCTGGGTTAAGCAGGGGCAGAACCCCCTTAAATGCTGTGTTGTGGGGGCTCATGAGGGGCCTCACCCTAGTCCTAGCCCTCATTATGGCTAATTACTTGCCACTACTCAGGTAAGACCCAAGTACTTTAACCAAAGCTCCATGAGTTATGACAATTTTCCAGCCTGGCTGTTGGAAGAGGAATACTCCCAGTTCTGTGGGAGCATCACGCACTGTCCCCAGCCTTGGGTAGTTTCCTCACATGAATATGCTGGTCAGCACTGAGCTGAATACTCAGGGGGACCCTCTGCATACATCTGGGGTTCTTTATATTGCCTTCTCCTTTCTGACACTCTGCCCTCTGAACTAGACACCTTGGTCTACGCTCTCATCTTGAGCTCCTCAACTCAGGGAGTCTGCCCAGCTCTGCCTGGGCTCCCCCAAAACAGCATCAAAGCCTACAAACTGTGTCAAATTAATAAGCTGGGACAACGTGAGGATCACCTCATTTGCGTCCCATCTCTCAGGGATCACTGTCCTTCCTTGCCTGATGACTAAGGTCTTGAAAAACATTTTCTCATGTTTTCTTGTGTTGTTGCTATTGCTGCTGTTATTTCAGATGAAAGAGTAAACTTGATCCCGGTTATTTGATCTTTGCTGGAAGAAGAAGTTCTATTTCTATACAAATTTTAGAATCAAATTATAAATTTCTATGAGAAAGTCTGCTGGGATGTTGATTGAGATTGTGTTGAATCTGTAGATCAAATGGAGAGAATCACTATCTTAATAACATTGAGTTCCCAAGTCCACGAACGTGCCGTAGCTCCCCATTTATTCAGGTCTTCTTTAATTGATAAACACGGTATTTTCACTTTGTTTAATTTATTCCTAGGAAGTTAATGTTTCATGTTCTTTTAAATGATACTACTCTTTGCATTTCATTTTTTAATTGTTTCCTGCTAGCATCTAGAAATAAAATTCATTTTTGTATACTGACCTCACAGACCTCAATTCCTGAAACCTTGCTATTTATTTTTTTTCTTTAAATTCAATTAGCCAACATATAGTACATCATTAACTTTTGATTCATTAGTTGTGTAACACCCAGTGCTCATCAGATCCCATGCCCTCCTTAATGCCCATCACCCAGTTACCCCATCCCCCCAGCCCCTCCCCTTCTGCAACCCTCAGTTTGTTTCCTGGAGTCAAGAATCTCTCATGGTTTGTCTCCCTCTCTGGTTTCTTCCCATACAGTTTTCCCTCCCTTCCCCTATGGTCCTCTGCACTATTCCTTATATTCCACATATGAGTGAAACCATATGATAATTGTCTTTCTCTGCTTGACTTATTTCAGTTAGCATAATCTCCTCCAGTTCCATCCATGTTGATGCAAATATTGGGTAATCATCCTTTCTGGTGGCTGAGTAATATTCCATTGTATATATGAGCCTCATCTTCTTTATCCATTCATCTATTGAAGGACATCTTGGCTCTTTCCAGTTTGGCTATTGTGGACATTGCTGCTATGAACATTGGGGTACATGTGCCCCTTCCTTTCACTACATCTGTATCTTTGGGGTAAATACTGAGTAGTGCAATTGCTGGGTCATAGGGTAGCTCTATTTTCAACTTTTTGAGGAACCTCCATGCTGTTTTCCAGAGTGGCTGTACCAGCTTGCTATATTAACTTATCACTTCTAGTAGGGTTTTTGCGTTTTTTTCATAAATTCTTTAGAGATTGTCATATACAAAATCACACCATCCGAGAATAAAGAAAATTACTTCTTGCTTTCTAATCTTTGTCTTTTATTCTTTCCTTGCTTTATTGCAATGGCTATGACCCCCAGAATGGTTAGTATCAAAAAGACAAGAAATAATGAGTGTTGGTGAGGATGTGGAGAAAAGGGAACCCTTGTGCACTGTTGGTGGGAATGCAAATTGGTGCAGCCACTGTGGGAAACAGTATGGACATTCCTCAAAGAACCTAAAAATAGAACTACCCTGTGATCCAGCAATCACACTACTAGGTATTTACCCAAAGCAAACACTGATTTGAAAAAAATATATGCACCCCTATGTCTATTGTAGCATTATTTACAGTATCCAAGGTATGGAAGCAACCTAAGTGTCCATCAATAGATGAATGGATAACAAAGATGTCATATATACATATTATGGAATATTACTCAGCCATAGAAAAGAATGAAAAGAATCTTGCCATTTGTAACAACATGGATGGAGCCAGAGAATATAATGCTAAGTGAAATAAGTCAGTGAGAGAAAGACAAATACCATATGATCTCACTTATGTGTGAAATCTAAAAAACAAAACAAATGAACAAACAAACAAAAAGGAACAACAACAAAACAGAAGCAGGCTCACAAACACAAAGAACAAAGTGGTCGTTGCCAGAGTGGGGGATGAATGGGTGGATGGGCAAAATAGGTGAAGGCGACTGAGAGGTACAAACTTCTAATTACAAAATAAATAAGTCATGGGGCTGAAAGTACAGCATAGGGGATGCAGTCAATAATGCTGTAATAGAGCATCGAGTTAAGATGGCAGAGGAGCAGGAGACACCGTTTTCAGCCGGTCCCCCGAGTCGAGCTGGATAGGTACCAGACCAGCCTAAACAACCACGGAACCAGCCTGAGACACAGGAAGACGCATCTAGATCTCTACAAATGAACATCTCCAGCGCTGAGTATTGAGGTACGAAGCGGGGAGCCATGAAACCGCGCACAGATATCGGAAGATAAATGGAAGGGGGAGGGAGCCGCCGCGTTTGGGCGCCGGGAAGCGGCAGCCACTTGCACGGGGGAGCGGGCGGGCTCGTGGTCGGCACCCGCAAAACAGCAGCTGAGACCGTGAGCCGGGTGCGCGCGCCACCAGGCATCTCGCGGAACACCGGAATCCCAGTGCGCTCACCGGGCATAGACTGAGACCGGGAGCTTCCGGAGCGCGCACGGGGCAGCTGGCAGCTGGCGGCATTAGAAACACAAAGGACAGAGGCGCGCTGGCCCTGGAAGTGAGGGCTGGGACTCCGGGTGTGGGGCGCACATCCCGGGTCACTGCAGGGTTGAGCAGTACCAACAGTAATAGAGTTAAAGTGGCCAGAACATCAGTGGAGAACGGGCCGCAATCCCTCTGTTCTGTGACAATGCAGCCTCTGCTGCTCTGACCCTCAGAAGAGACATAGCCGACCGCCAGGGAAAGCCGCCAGAGAACAAAAGCCTGGAAATACCGGCTCAGAGAGTGCCCATCCCCATCCCCCCTCGCGGGGGACATGGAGACTTTACCCAAACAGGGTTGCCTGAGTATCGGCGCGGCAGGCCCCTCCCCCAGAACACAGAAGGCAGGCTGAAAAATCAAGAAGCCCACAACCGGGCGCCTGGGTGGCGCAGTCATTGAGCGCCTGTCTCCGGCTTAGGGCGTGATCCCGGCGTTCCGGAAAGGAGTCCCTCATCGGGCTCCTCCGCTGGGAGCCTGCTTCTTCCTCTCCCACTCCCCTGCTTCTGTTCCCTCTCTCGCTGGTTGGCTGCCACATAAATAAATAAATAAAATCTTTAAAGAAGAAGCCCACATCCCTAAGATCCCTATAAAACAAGGGGCACGGCCTGGGACCCGGTCAATAATTTGGGCTCTGGAAACCCCGCAACCTCTCCTCATCAGAATGACAAGAAGGAGAAGCCCCCCCCCCCCCAGCAAAGAAAAGACAGTGAGTCTGTGGCCTCTGCCACAGAAATAATGGATATGGATGTAACCAAATTATCAGAAATGGAATTCAGAGTAACGATGGTCAAAATGATGAGTAGAATTGAAAAAACTATTAACGAAAAGGTTACTGAGAATATAGAATCCCTAAGGACAGAAATGAGAACGAATCTGACAGAAATTAAAAATTCTATGAGCCAAATGCAGGCAAAACTAGAGGCTCTGACGGCCAGGGTCGCAGAAGCAGAGGAACGGGTTAGTGAATTGGAGGATGGGTTAATAGAGGAAAAAATGAAAATAGAAGATGGTCTTAAAAAAATCCACGCCCACGAATGTAGGTTACGGGAGATTACTGACTCAATGAAACGATCCAATATTAGAATCATCGGCATCCCCGAGGGGGTGGAGAAAAACAGAGGTCTAGAAGAGATATTTGAACAAATTGTAGCTGAAAACTTCCCTAATCTAGCGAGGGAAACAAACATTCGTGTCCAAGAGGCAGAGAGGACCCCTCCCAAGCTCAACCACGACAAACCTACGCCACGTCACGTCATAGTGCAATTCGCAAATATTAGATGCAAGGATACAGTATCGAAAGCGGCCAGGGCAAAGAAATTTCTCACGTACCAAGGCAAAGGCATCAGAATTACGACAGACCTGTCTACACAGACCTGGAATGAGAGAAAGGGTTGGGGGAGCATATTTAAAGCTCTTTCAGAGAAAAACATGCAGCCAAGGATCCTTTATCCAGCAAGGCTGTCATACAGAATTGATGGAGAAATAAAGACATTTCAGAATCGCCAGTCACTAACCAATTTTGTAACCACGAAACCAGCCCTACAGGAGATATTACGGGGGGTTCTATAAAAGTAAAAAGGCCCCAAGAGTGATACAGATCAGAAACTCACAGCCAATACAAACACTTTACTGGCAACATGGCATTATTAAAATCATATCTCTCAGTAATCAGTCTTAATGTAAATGGTTTGAACCATCCCATAAAACGCCACAGGGTTGCAGATTGGATAAAAAGAAATGACCCATCCATTTGCTGTCTACAAGAGACTCATTTCGAACCCAAAGATGCATTCAGACTGAGAGTAAGGGGATGGAGTACCATCTTTCACGCAAATGGACCTCAAAAGAAAGCTGGGGTAGCAATTCTCATATCAGATAAATTGGATTTTAAACTACAGACTATAGTTAGAGATGCAGAAGGGCACTATATTATTCTTAAGGGAAGTATTCAACAAGTGGATATGACAATTATAAATATATATGCCCCCAACAGGGGAGCAGCAAGATACACAAGCCAACTCTTAACCAGAATAAAGAGACATATAAATAAAAATACATTAATAGTAGGGGACCTCAACACTCCACTATCAGAAATAGACAGAACACCCTGGCAAAAACTAAGCAAAGAATCAAAGCCTTTGAATGCCATACTCGACAAGTTGGACCTCATAGATATATATAGAACACTACACCCCAGAACCAAAGAATACTCATTCTATTCTAATGCCCATGGAACATTCTCAAGAATAGACCATGTTCTGGGACACAAAACAGGTCTCAACCGATACCAAAAGATTGAAATTATCCCCTGCATATTCTCAGACCACAATGCTCTGAAATTGGAACTCAACCACAAGGAAAAATTTGGAAGAAACTCAAACACTTGGAGACTAAGAACCATCCTGCTCAGGAATGACTCAATAAACCAGGAAATCAAAAATCAAATTAAACAATTTATGGAGACCAATGAGAATGAAAATACAACAGTCCAAAACCTATGGGATACTGCAAAGGCATTCCTAAGGGGGAAATACATAGCCATCCAAGCCTCACTCAAAAGAATAGAAGAATCTAAAATGCAGTTTTTATATTCTCACCTCAAGAAGCTGGAACAGCAACAGAGGGACAGGCCTAATCCATGCACGAGGAAGCAGTTGACCAAAATTAGAGCTGAAATCAATCAAGCAGAAACCAGAAGTACAGTAGAGCAGATCAACAGGACAAGAAGCTGGTTCTTTGAGAGAATCAATAAAATTGACAGACCACTGGCAAGACTTATCCAAAAGAAAAGAGAAAGGACCCAGATTATTAAAATTATGAATGAAAAAGGAGAGGTCACGACGAACACCATTGAAATTGGAAGGATTATTAGAAATTTTTATCAACAGCTATATGCCAATAAACTAAGCAATCTGGAAGAGATGGAATCCTTCCTGGAAACCTATAAACTACCAAGATTGAAACCGGAAGAAATTGATTCCTTAAACAGGCCAATTAATTATGAAGAAATTGAGTCAGTGATAAACAACCTTCCAAATAACAAAACTCCAGGCCTGGACGGTTTTCCTGGGGAATTCTACCAAACATTCAAAGAAGAAATAATACCTATTCTCCTAAAGCTATTTCAAAAAATAGAAACAGAAGGAAAGCTACCAAACTCATTCTATGAGGCCAATATTACCTTGATCCCCAAACCAGGCAAAGATCCTCTCAAAAAGGAGAATTACAGACCGATTTCCCTAATGAATATGGACGCCAAAAATCCTCAACAAGATACTTGCTAATAGAATCCAACAGTACATTAAAAGGATTATCCATCACAATCAAGTGGGATTCATACCTGGGATGCAAGCGTGGTTCAATATTCGCAAATCAATCAGCGTGATACATCATATCAACAAGAAAAGACTCAGGAAACATATGATCCTCTCAATCGATGCCGAAAAAGCATTTGACAAAATACAGCATCCTTTCCTGATTAAAACCCTTCAGAGTGTAGGAATAGAAGGTACATTTCTCAATCTCATAAAAGCCATCTATGAAAAGCCTACTGCAAATATTATTCTCAAAGGGGAAAAGCTGGAAGCCTTTCCCTTAAGATCAGGAACTCGACAAGGATGCCCACTCTCGTCACTATTATTCAACATAGTACTAGAAGTCCTTGCAACAGCAATCAGACAACAGAAAGGGATCAAAGGTATTCAAATCGGCAAAGAAGAAGTCAAAATGTCTCTCTTTGCAGATGACGTGATACTCTATATGAAAAACCCAAAAGAAGCCACTCCCAAACTATTAGAAGTTATAGAGCAATTCAGTAACGTGGCGGGATACAAAATCAATGCTCAGAAATCAGTTGCATTTCTATACACGAATAACGAGACCGAAGAAAGAGAAATTAGGGAATCCATCCCATTTACAATAGCACCAAAAACCATACGTTACCTTGGAATTAACTTAACCAGAGACGTAAAGGACCTATATTCTAGAAACTATAAATCACTCTTGAAAGACATTGAGGAAGACATAAAAAGATGGAAAGATATTCCATGCTCATGGATTGGAAGAATTAATATAGTTAAAATGTCCATGCTACCCAGAGCAATCTACACTTTCAATGCTATCCCGATCAAAATACCGAGGACATTTTTCAAAGAACTGGAACAAACAGTCCTTAAATTTGTATGGAAACAGAAAAGGCCCCGAATCTCCAAGGAACTGTTGAAAAGGAAAAACAAAGCTGGGGACATCACAATGCCGGATTTCGAGCTGTACTACAAAGCTGTGATCACAAAGACAGCATGGTACTGGCACAAAAACAGACACATAGACCAATGGAACAGAATAGAGAGCCCAGAAATGGACCCTCGGCTCTTTGGGCAACTAATATTTGATAAAGCAGGAAAAAACACCCGGTGGGAAAAAGACAGTCTCTTCAATAAATGGTGCTGGGAAAATTGGACAGCTACATGCAAGAGAATGAAACTTGACCACTATCTCACACCATACACAAAAATAAACTCCAAATGGATAAAAGACCTCGATGTGAGACAGGAATCCATCAAAATTCTAGAGGAGAACATAGGCAACAACCTCTACGACATCGGCCACAGCAACCTTTTTCATGACACATCTCCAAAGGCAAGAGAAACAAAAGATAAAATGAACTTGTGGGACTTCATCAAGATAAAAAGTTTCTGCACAGCCAAGGAAACAGAAAAACTAAGAGGCAGCCCACGGAATGGGAGAATATATTTGCAAATGACACTACAGATAAAGGACTGGTATCCAAGATCTACAAAGAACTTCTCAAACTCAATACACGAGAAACAAATAAACAAATCAAAAAATGGGCAGAAGATATGAACAGACACTTTTCCAATGAAGACATACAAATGGCTAACAGACACATGAAAAAATGTTCAAAATCATTAGCCATCAAGGAAATTCAAATCAAAACCACACTGAGATACCACCTTACGCCAGTTAGAATGGCAAAAATAGACAAGGCAAGAAACAACAATTGTTGGAGAGGATGTGGAGAAAGGGGATCCCTCCTACATTGTTGGTGGGAATGCAAGTTGGTACAGCCACTCTGGAAAACAGTGTGGAGGTCCCTTAAAAAGTTAAAAATTGAGCTACCCTATGATCCAGCCATTGCACTACTGGGTATTTACCCCAAAGATACAGACGTAGTGAAGAGAAGGGCCATATGCACCCCAATGTTCATAGCAGCAATGTCCACAATAGCTAAATCGTGGAAGGAGCCGAGATGCCCTTCAACAGATGACTGGATTAAGAAGTTGTGGTCCATATATACAATGGAATATTACTCAGCTATCAGAAAGAATGAGTTCTCAACATTTGCTACAACATGGACGGCACTGGAGGAGATAATGCTAAGTGAAATAAGTCAAGCAGAGAAAGACAACTATCATATGATTTCTCTCATCTATGGAACATAAGAACTAGGATGATCAGTAGGGGAAGAAAGGGATAAAGAAAGGGGGGGTAATCAGAAGGGGGAATGAAACATGAGAGACTATGGACTATGAGAAACAAACTGAGGACTTTAGAGGGGAGGGGGGTGGGGGAATGGGATAGACCGGTGATGGGTAGTAAGGAGGGCACGTATTGCATGGTGCACTGGGTGTTATACACAACTAATGAATCATCGAGCCTTACATCGGAAACCGGGGATGTACTGTATGGTAACTAACATAATATAATAAAAAAATCATTAAAAAAATAATGCTGTAATAACTGTGTCTGGTGACAGATGGTAACTACCTATTGTGTGTAATGTACACAATTGTCAATTCACTATGTTGCATACCTGAAACTAATATGATATTATATGTCAATTATTCTTTAATTTAAAAAAAAAACACCAAACATGCATTCTTGAAATAAATTTAATTTGGTCATTATTTATTATTTTATATACTGTAAGATTTGATTTGCTAGTATTTTGTTGAAAAATCTTGTGTCTAGTCCCTGAGCAATACGGGTCTGCAATTTTCTTTTTCTTTAATACCCTGTTCAGGCTTTGCTATCAGTTGTGCACTGGGCCTCACAAAATGGTTGGGAAATGTTCGTGTCTATTTTCTGAAAAAGTCTGTGCAGCCTTGGTATTATTTCTTCCTTAAGTGTGTGATAGAGATCAAAAAATGAAGCCATCTGGGCCTGGAGTTTTGTGAGCCTTAAATTATAAGTTCATGTTCCATAATAAATAAATGTAGGGATTTTCAGGTTTTCTGTTTCTTCTTGTCTTAGCTTTAATCAGCTGAGTTTTTCAGGGGAATTTTCCATTTCATGTTGGTTATTAAATTCATTTGCATAGATTTGCTCGTGATATTCCTTTATTGTCTTCGTAGTGTCTATAAAACAAAAGTGATGATTCCTCTTTCATTCCTGATATTGGTGATTTTTTCCCTCCATTTAAAAAAAAAACATCTTGCTGGACTTTTATGAGTTTTATTAATATTTTTAAAGAAACAACCCTTGGGTTTGTTGGTTTTCTATAGTGCCCGGCCATATACTATTTAATTCATCTCATGCTATCTTAAGACAGAAGATATGGTCATTGATTTCAAATTTTTATTCTTTTCTAACATTAGCATTCTAAGTTATAATGTTTCTCTAAAATTGATTGAGCTGAATTCCATGTATCTTTGAAATAAACCTGTAAACTTTAAGGATACTTTTAGATTTACCAAAAAAGTTGCAAAGATAGTACAAAGAGCTCTCATATACCCAACACCCAGTGTCCCTATTAATTTCTTGTGTGTACAATGTAAATGTACAAACACATCTACAGATTTGTCATAACTAACAAACTGATATTGATATATCGTTATTAACCAAAGTCCATGTTTTTTGTGGATATACTTGGTTTTTGTCCTTCTTCTGTCCCAGGGTCTCATCAAGGACACACATAAAATCTGATCATCGTGTCTCCTAAGGCTCCTCTAAACTGAACGTCTTTCAGATTTTCCTTGTTTTTGATGATCTTGACAGTTTTGAGGACCACTGGTCAGGTATTTTGTAACTGTGTGCACCCCATACATTTTGAGGTGTTGTGTCTTCATTCCTATCAAATTTTAGAGTTTTTATAATTTCTATTGCCATTTTTTCCACCCACTGGTTACTCAGAAGTGTACTGTTTCATTTTCTCACATCAGAGGACTTCTAGTTACCTTTTCAGTGTTGGTTTCTGGTTTAATTTCGCTGTGGTCAGAGAGCTCACTCACCATTAATCCTACCTTTTGAAATACACTGAGATTTGCTTTATGACACAGCATGTGTTCTTTGTTGGTGACGTTTCGTGGGCAATTGCAAAGAATATGTATTCTGCATTTGTTGGATGCGGCAGTCTACAAATGTCAGTTGTATCAATACGGATGAGAGTATTATTCAAATGTTCTCTAGCTTATAGATTTTTTATCTACTTGTTCTATACATTTCTGGAAGAGGAAAGTTACAGTCTCTGACCATGAGTTTGGATACGCTTATTATTCTTAGTCCATTTTTGCTTCATGTATTTTGACGCTCTATTTTAAGGTGCAAATGCACTTAGAATTATGTGTCCTCTTAATGAACTGATACTTCTAGTATGAAGTGTCCCTTTTTATCTCTGGTAGAATCTATTTACATCAAACGCAACTATGGATACAGTCGGGTTTAAATAAATGACCTTGCTATTTATTTTCTATTTATCCCTCTTGTTCTTTTTGTTTTTTCCCCTCCTTTTCTGCCTTGATCAAATATCTATAGCAATCCACTCCATCTCACATTTCAGATTTGGGGCACATCTCTGCATCATACTTTTTGTGGTTACTATAAGAATTACAACATGTAGTCACATTCACCTTGAATTAATATTATAGTACTTATATATAAGAATCTTACAACAGTATATTTTCATATGACCCTTTCCCATCCTTGGTGCCATTGTGTATATTTCATTTCTATACATTAATAAACACATCACATTGTTATAAAAGCAATCACGAGTTTTAAGGAAATTAAGAAAAAATAGTCTCTTTATTAAGTATTTATTGTTTTCAGTGCTCTTCACTCCCTTCTATAGGTGTAAGTTTCTATCTAGTTTTATATCCCTGTATCCTAAAGAACTTCCTTCAGCATCTCTGTTTCTTTTTCTTCTTCTTCTTCTTCTTCTTTTTTGTTACAACTTTTTATTTCAGGACTCTTTTACATTTTTGTTTTTGTTTTAAACAACTTTATTGAGGTATAATTGATATACAATAAACTACACATATTTAATGTACGCAATTTTATAAGTTTGGAAGTATGATACACCTGTGAAACCATTGTCACAATCAAGGTAATAGATATATCTATGTCCTTGTGTCCCTCTGTGCATGTGTAGTAAGAACTCTTAACATGAGATCTATTCTCTTCACAAAATTTTAAGTGCAAATACAGGATTGTCCATTATCGGCTCTGTGCTGTCCAGCAGATCTCTTGAACTAATTCATCCTTCATAACTGAAACTTCACACCAATTGAACAACACTCTTCATTTCCCCTACTCTGAACTTGAATTTTGAAAGCAGCGAGAGAAAAGAAAAACTCATCACATACAAGGGAGCAACCATGAGACTATCAGTAAATTTCTCAGCAGAAACCTTGCAAGCCAGAGAAGAATGGAATAATATATTCATCTATAAAAGAAAACAACTGCCAACCAAGAATACTTGGCAAAGCTGTCCTTCAGCAATGAAGGAGAATAGAAAAAGAAAAAAAGAAAAGAAAAGAAAAGAAAAGAAAAGAAAAGAAAAGAAAAGAAAAGAAACAAAGGAAGGAAGGGGAAATAAAGTCTTTCCCAGACAAACAAAAGCTGCAGTAGTTTATCACCACTGGATCTAACACGTATGGAAAAATTCACCCCAAAGCAGAAAAATACAGTTTTTCCAAGCATACCTGCAACATTCCCCAGGATAGATCATAATCTAGGCTTCACAAAATTCTCAATAAATTTAAAATAATTGAGATAATCTAAAGTATATTCTCTGACCATACCAGAGTTAAATTAGAAATCAACAACAGAAAGGAATCAGAGAAATACTAATATACTTGAAATCAAACATCACATTTCTAAATAATACATGGGCCAAAGAAAAAATAAAAAAGGAATTTAAAAAATAGAAAACAAAATGAAAACATGACATTAAAATCTATGTGAGGTAATTAAATCAATGTTTAGAGAGAGATTTTAGATTTAAACTCTTATATTGGAAAGGAAGAAAAATTTAGCTCAGTCAAGAATGAAAGAAGAGAGGTCACTATAGGAATTCCAGGAAGTAAAAGGGAAGATTATGATAACTTTTATGTCAAAAACTTAAATGAAAAGAAAATTCCTAGAAAAACATAAAACATCAAAACTCAGTAAAGAAGAAAAGGGAAAATTTCTAAGCAAAGTCACTGAATTAGTAATTTTAAAACTCTCCCAACTAAAGCTCAAGGCAAGGTGGCTTCACTGGTGAGTTCTATCAAACATTTAAAGAAAAATAATGCCAACTCTTCAGTAAATCTTTTGTTGTTGTTGTTTGGTTTTTGTCCCCTCCAGTGGTTGATTTTTTTAAATTTTTTTCTGTCCCTAAATTTTTTTTATTATGTTATGTTAGTTACCATACAGTACTTCATTAGTTTTTGATGTAGTGTTCCACAATTCATTGTTTTCGTATAACACCCAGTGCTCATTGCAATACATGCCCTCCTTAATACCCACCACCATGCTAACCCATCCCTCCAACCCCCTCCTCTCTGAAATCCTCAGTTTGTTTCCCAGAGTCCATAGTGTCTCGTGGTTCATCTCCACCTCTGAAATCCTCCCCTTCATTTCTCCCTTCCTTCTGATGTCCTCCATGCTGTTCCTTACAGCTATATACAGAATGAAACTCAACCATTCTCTTATACCATACACAGAGATAAACTCTAAATGGATGAAAGACCTCAATGTGAGACAGGAATCCATCAAAATCCTAGAGGAGAACATAGGCAGTAACCTCTTCGATATCAGCCACAGCAACTTCTTTCAAGACATATCCCTGAAGGCAAGGGAAACAAAAGCAAAAATGAACTTTTGGGACTTCATCAAGATAAAAGCTTCTGCACAGCAAAGGAAACAGTCAACCCACAGAATGGGAGAAGATATTTGCAAATGACATGACAGATGAAGGCTGATATCAAAGATCTATAAAGAACTTTTCAAACTCAACACCCAAAAAACAAATAATCAATAAATCTTTCAAAAAACAGAGGGATATAAAATACTTTGTAATTCAATTTATGAAGCCATAGTCCCCTGGTATCAAAGACTGACAAAAGCATCACAATATCACATCAGAGACCAAAAACACATCAGAGACCAAAAACACATCACAGAATAATATCACTCATGAAAACTGATGCCACAATCCTTAGCAAAATATTAGCAAATTAGTCCAAGTAACAAATGAGGATGATTTTACATGATAAACGATGGGGTTTATCCCAGAAATTCAAGATTGGTTGATCCAAAAGTCAACTGATGTAATATACTATATTAAGAGAATAAAGGGGGGAAATGATCATATCAATAGATGCAATAAAACCGTTTGACAAAATCTAATACCCTTTATTGTACAAAGGTTCTCAAAAAACTAGGAATAGATGAGATCTTTCTTAACCTGATAAAATGCATCCACTTAATTGTGAAAAAAATTAATGTTTTCTAAGTTTGGGAAGAAGACATGAATACCTGCTCCTATCACTTACACTTAATATTGTGCTAGAGGTTTTAGCCAGCTCAATAAGGGAAGGAAAGGAAATTTAAGGCATACAATTTGGAAAAGAAGAAGCAAGACTGTCTTTTTTCTCAGATGACATGATCTTTCATATAGAAAATACTAAGGAATCTATAACATTACTATGAGTACTAATAAGCAAGTTTAGCGAGGTCACAGGATATAAGATCAATATACCAAAAAATCAATTGTATCTCTATATACAACCAATGAAAAATCTGAAGACAAAATTAGGAAAACAATTTCACTGACAAAAGCATCAAGAAAAATTCAGGAATAAATTTAACAAGGGAAATGCAAAACCTTTACACTAAAAACTATAAAACATTGGTAAAAGAAATCAAAGTGGACCTAAATTGAATGGAGACATATACCATGTTCATGGATTGGATACAATATTCTTAAGATGGGAATTGTTGCTTTCAGTTTTTCACTGTTGAGTATGATATTAGCTGTGAGCTTGTCATGCATGGCCTTTATTATGTTGAGGTACATTCCTTCTATACCTAATTTCTTGCAAGTTTCTATCATGAAAGGATGTTGAATTTTGTCAAATGCTTCTTCTACATTGATTGAGATGATCATATAATTTTTATCCTTCATTCTGTTACAGCGGTGGGTCACATTTAATTTGTGTATGGTGAACCATCTTCACATCCCAGGGATAAATCCTACTTGATCATAGTGGATGATTCTTTTAATGTGTTGTCGAATGGTTTGGTAGTATTTCGTTGAGGATTTTTGAGTTTATCAGGAATATTGCCCTATAATTTTCTTTTCTTGTAGTGTTCTTAACTGGCTTTGGTGTGAGAGTAATACCTGTCTTATGAAATGAGTTTGAAAGTGTTCTCTTCAATTTTTTGGAAGAGTTTGAGAAGGACTGGCATTAATTCTTTCTTAAATGTTGGTGGAATCCACCCATGAAGCCATCTGATCCTGGGCTTTTCTTTAATGGGAGGTTTTTGATTACCATTTCAATCTCCTTATTCATTCTTGTTCTGTTCAGATTTTCTATTTCTTCCTGATTCAGACTTGGTAGGTTTAAATTCTAGAAATTCATCCATTTCTTCTAGATTATCTAATTTGATGGCATCAAATTAGTTTTTCATATTAGTCTTCTATAGTCCTTTGTGATTCTATGGTATTGATGTAATGCTTCCTCTTTCATTTACAATTTTATTTATGTAAGTCCTCTCTCTTTTATTCTTGGTTAGTCTAGTTAAACAATCCTAAAATTTATATGGAACCACAAAAGACCCCAAAGAGCCAAGACAAACTTGAGAAAGAAGAATAAAGTGGGAGGCATCACTCTTCCTGATTTTAAACTGTATTACAAAGCTATAGTAATCAAAACAGTGTAACACTGACATTAAAAACAAACCACAGACCAATGGGATAGAACAGAGAGCCCAGAAATAAACCTATGCATATATGTTCAACTTATCCTTGACAAGGGCACCAAGAATACACAATTGGAAAAGGATAGTCTCTTCAATAAATAGGGTTGGGAAAACTAGATAGCCACATGCAAAAGAATATAATTGGACCCTTATCTTACACCACACACAAAAAATTAGTCCAAAAGTATTAAAGACTTAAATGTAAAACCTGAAATTATAAAATTCCAAAAAGAAAACAGGGGGAATAAAAACCATGACATTAGTCTTGGCAATGTTTTTTGTTTTTTGTTTTTTTGGATAAGACACTGAAAGCACAGACAACAAAAGAAAAAATAAACAAGTGGGACTACACCAAGCTGAAGAGCTTCTGTAAAAGAAATGACAGAATGAACAAAATGAAAAAAGCAACCTACAGAATGGGAGAAAATGTTTACAAAGCATATATCTGATAAGGGTTGAATATCCAAATACATAAGGAACTCATACAACTCAAGAGCAAAAAAATAAGAACAAAAGTAATTAAAAATGGGCACAGGACTCGAATAAACATTTTTCCAAAAAGACATACAGATGGTCAACAGTACATGAAACTATGCTCACCACCACTGGTCATCAGGGAAATGCAAGTCAAACCCAAATGAGACATCACCCGCATGTGTTAGGATGACTACTATCAAGAACAGAAAAGATAACTAGTGTTGATGAGGATGTGAAGACATTGGAGCCCTCGTGCACTGTTGGTACAACCACTGTGGAAAATAGTACACAGCTTCCTTGAGAAATTGAAAATAGTACTACCATATGCTCCAGCAATCCCACTTCTGGGTATTGATCCAAAGGAAATGCAGTCAGGATCTCTGCACCCCCCCATGTCATTGCAGGACTACTCACAATGGCCAAGACACGGAAACAACCAAAATGACCATGAATGAATGAAGGAAGGAAGAAAATCAATATACAATATATTAAATACATATGAAATATTATTCAGCCATAAAAAAGAAGAAATCCTACTATTTGGGACAACACGGTTGAACTGGGAGGACATTATGCTAAGTGAAATAAGTCAGATACAGAAAGACAAATACTGTATGATTCCACTTGGATGAGGTCTCTCAAGTAGTCAAACTGGGGATGCCTGGGTGGCTCAGTTGGTGAAGCATCTGACTTCGGCTCAGGTCATGATCCCAGGGTCCTGGGGTCCAGCCCCATGTCGGGCTCCCTGCTCAGCAGGGAATCTGCTTGTCCCTCTGCCCCTCCCCTACTTGTGCTCTCCCTCTCTCAAATAAATGAATACAATTTTTTAAAAAAATAATAAAGTAGTCAAACTCATGGTAACAGAGTTTAGAATGGTAGTGACCAGGGGCTGGGAGTAGGGGACGTGGGGAGACGGTCAAAGGGTTACACTCCTTCGGTTATAAGATGAAGTTCTGGAATCTAAGGTACAGCATGGTGATTCTGTTTAGTAATAATGTATATTGTAAACTTGACATTTGCTAGGAGAGTAGACCAGAATGTTCTTGCCACACACACACACACACACACACACACGCAAAAACGGTGAGGTGATAAATGTGTATATTAACTTGATTGTGAAAATCATTTCACAATGTAGACATGCGTTAAATCATCATGTTGTACACATTAAATATATACAGTTTGAGTTTATCAATTGTACCTCAGCAAAGGTGGAAGAAAGTGAGAGCCCGAATAATATGACCAAAAGGAGAGATAATAGGAATGAGAGAATGTAGCGGGCCAGTCACGGAGGGCCAGCTGATGCAGGGAGCAGTGGACAGTCACAGGAGGCCGGGGGCAGCTCTGCTGAGTCTCCACGGATGGACGGTGGCCCTGGGGACAAAGGGGGCACTGCTGGCAGAGGTGACCGCCTGCAAAAGGCATGGAGGCGTGTGTGTCTGATGACAGGAAGGGCCTCTGCCCTAGCCTTTGAGAGTAACTAAGGGGCGCGGGGTACGGGACCTGGACAAGTGGGGAGTCAGACGGTGAAGGGGCTTTCACCTCCCAACAGCAGGGACCCACAGGACCATGTCGCGGAGAGAAGTGCTCAGACCACGAGCGTATCTCTGAAAGTGAGCTCTTGCACTTGGGTGGGTGGGGGACCTATGGGGAGGCCTGGTTTGGACACAGGGGGGCATCCATGCTTATCGAGTGGAACGAACGAGGAGAGAACTTGTCTGGGGCTTGATCTCCCCAGCTACAAAATTGGGGGAGCAACTTCTGGTTCTCCCAAGCTGGTGGAAGGATGGGAGCCATTGCAGGTGGCCGGCTCCATCCCCTGAACCATCCCCCGGAGATGCCTCCTAAGGGAGGTGGGGGCTGAAGGGCCTCTGAGAGGAGCCACGGTGAGGGGAGCCTTGGGCAGTGACCCCGTGGCCCTGCAGCCCAGGAGGAGCCCAGCCAGGCCTGGACCCTCAGGATCCTCCCCGCACCTCGCCCCCTCCCGTGCCAGCACCTGGCTGCCTCGGCCTCCACCCTCCATGCCCGGTGCCCACAGGGGTGCTGGTCATCTGGCTGCCATGGGCCTGGGAGAGGCGGGGTGGTGGCAGGATGAAGGAGAGGGGCGCATGCTCTCACGGGGACTTGGCTCTGGTGTGCTGGGGGGGTCGTTGAAATCAACAAGGCCAGCAAGAATGGAGAAGGAAAGTGAGGCTATAAAAATACCATCTCCCCGTCCAGCTGGTTCAGTGGGACTTTGGGGATGGGAGGCATCCCACAAGTAAACAAATACAAGGTCTCCTACCCATGTAACAGGATAAGATGGAAAGCACATTATGTGATGAAACCCTATTTAAAAGGCGCAAGTCAAAACAAATAAATTAACTTAGTGTATTACGAAACAATTACAACAGTGCCCACCGCCCTTGTCCCCCAGCCCCCGCCTCCAGCTCGAGGTCTTCTTTCTGGCTCGAACCCTGGGGTTTTGGCAAAATTTAAAATGGCTTGAGTACAGTGCGTGCCTTTGGACCCACCCCGGCTGGCTTTATTTGCGCACAGACACTGTCAGCACGATGTCTGGCGGGCTTCCCCAGCCCAGCGCCCTTTCTTGCTCCCAGAGACAGAATAGGGGCAGCTGTCTCTGCTCCACTAGGCTGCCCCCACCCCCTAGGCCTGCCTGGTGACCTGCTGGGCGTGGTGGCCCACAGTGATCTGCATTGTTTCCCTTTGCTCCTGCCCCCAGGCTGATCTCTGCCAGGTCTCCCCTCCCTTTCGCATGACTTGTCCCATCTCTAACCTCCTCCCCGTCTCCCGCGTTTCATGCCTCGCAAGGAGACACCTGAGAGATCTGCTCTGTTAGGGCTGGGAGCCCTCACTCGGCCTGGCCTGCCCCCAGGGTGCTCTGCTCTCCCTTTCAGAGTCAGTTTAAGTTCAGTTTAAATGCCATCCTCTCTGGGAGGCCGGGGTGTGCCTAACGTCCCCGCAAGGCACCTCCATCCCAAGCCCCTCGACCTGTGAATATGTTCCTTACATGTCAAGGGGCAAATCAAGGTTGCTAGTCAACTGACCCTAAAAGAGGGAGATGATCCAGGATTCTCCAAGCGGACTCAGTGTCATCCCACGGGTCCTTATAAATGGGAAGGAGGCAGGCAGGAGAGGAGGCTGAGCAGGACGTGGCCTGCCTGCCTCTGCTGGCTTTGAAGAAGGAGGGGCCATGAGCCAGGGGCACATGTGGCCCCCAGAAGCTGGAAACAGCCAGGGAACACATTCCCCTGGAGCCTCCGGAGGGAACCCGGTCCTGCCAACCCCTCAGTTTCCCCCCGGGGAGACCCATCTCAGACTGCTGGCCTCTAGACGCTAAGGCATGACAGCCTCTCTGTCAGCGGTGATCTGTTGCTGCGGGAGAGGAACCCAGGACAAAAGCTTCTCCCCCAGCACGAGGAAGGCAATCCCTCTGTGGGTTCTGTCTGGCTTAGAGTGGGTCTCTCGATGATCGACGGGACATTCTGTAACGGCTGAAAGAACAAGCCAAGACTCACAGCTTGTGAGACACGTCCAGGTAGAGGAAGCCCAGTTCCAGCCTTCACCCCTCCCCTGGCCCCACTCTGCCTTTGACCCCCACCATCTCAAGGCCGTGTGAAGAGTAACAGGGCCGGCTTCCTCTGCACAGACAGACACTCTGGAGCCCCGAGCTGGGGTGGGGGTCCCGGGGCGGACCACGAGCCTCCCCTGGGGACGGGACAGTGGAGTGTGGCCAGAGGGTCCTGCTTGGAGCACAGCCTCCGGCGGCACCTGCGGCTCCATCTGGAGCCGATTGTCTTGCTGTCTCTCCAGGTGCAAGGCGGGTGGCTGATCGATCGCTGCGGGCCCAGAGCTGAGCCGACACACAGCAGCGGCTCGGTGAATGCATCAGTCAGTCATCAATCAGCTGATCAATCGTTCAGTCAATACCAATTTAGCAAACCCAGAAGACGGTTTCAGAAGCCCTGCTGGCTCTGCAGCGTCACGTTCTCCTTGTGGAGGACCACTTCCCAGCTGGCCTCTCTCATCTGGGCCAGGCTCTCTGAAATGCATTGCCATTTCATACCTGTCCCCTCTCCCGGCTTCTGGACCAGCCTCCCCTGCCCCCTGAACCCAGGCACCCTCACAGGGTGCCCTTACCTGCCCCCTGCGCCCTGGGCACACCCGCAGCACGCCCGCTTCAGGACTCTCCCCTACGCCTGGTCCTCCCCGTCCCCAGCATCCAGCTCCAGAGAAGGCCCTGCGCAGGTTCCCAAGCGGGGTTTTCTGAGGCAGGGAGGACGCTAGGCCCAGACCGGCGCTCTGCTGATGGGCTCTGTTAATGTGGCGGCTTCGACGCTATTATATTTGTGTTATCCGTCCTCAGTTCCCCTCAGCTTTCCCCCGTTTGCTGTTTTGCTGAGATAATGAGAAGAGCACATGCCCTGTGCTACCTCCTCTCAGGACGCTGAGTGTGCTATGAGATTCCGTGAACGCGGCCTTGTCGTCGGAGCCAGGCTGGCGCTCAGGGTGGACGCTGTTGCCCCAGGAGTCCATGGCAGGGACAGGGAGCAGGATTCAGGGGCCCGGGGTGCTGCTTCTTGGAGGGCCCCCAATTCGCTGGGTCTTCCCACATGGATGGGTGGTTCGCCCTGAGCCGAGACGAGGCAGGAGTGTCAGTGGTTGCAAGAGTCTACACTTTCTCATGTGGCAAGACGGGCCACTTCATGTCCGGGGCCACGAAACAGCTGCACAGGCTCTGGAACCAAGTGTCCTGAGCGCCCTGAAAACCCCATTGCTTGAGATCAAAGTCGGACCAATAATTGCAAAAAACAGAGCCTGGCTTGTTCCCGGCTACCCTTGCCCGGGGTCTCTCTCCACCGAGCCACCGGCAGCAGCTCTCGAGCTGCTGGCTTTCCCCAGTAGCACGGAGCAGTGTCAGTGATTACTGGACTCGGAGTGCAAGCCCAGCCTCATTCATTCATGCTGAAGACGTGGCCTCCCTGCCTCGTCCCCTCCCTGCTGTAGTCAGTCTGGGATCATTCACTTCCAGACCCAAGCAGCAGCCCCAAAACGGGGCAGTGATGTCACTCCCTTCCCCCTTGTTCCAGCCTCCAGCCCCTGACATGAACAGGTCCTCAAAGGACTCTCCAGGGAGGTCTGAGGGACAGAGAAGGTGAGCGGCGGGACACAGGAATTCCTCCCAAGGAGCCAAGGAACTTTCTGGCACTGGAGATTCTCCCAGGGCAGCCGGAGCTGGAAGCCAGCAAGACGGCATGACTCTGACTAATGGGTGTGGACGGCCCAGGAGGACCAGTCATCAGAACAGGCTTTTTGCCCGTCAGGGAGAGGTGAAAGTGTCCCCTAAAGGCTGCGCGGATGACTGGCGGCTTTATCCAGAACCTTCTACCGGAAGCAGCACACAGCGGGTCTGACAAAGAAGCTGGGGAGAGGGCCAGGGCCAACGGCAGGGAAAATAAAACCCAAACCCACATGGAGCCTTGTTTTTTATTTACCTGCACGATTCCTGGGCTGAAAATTGCACAACCGAATCCCACCCATATACGGTGTAACAGGTTCCCTGACAGAAATCTCGGTCGTAAACAGGCTTGCCCTCTGCTCTCCCAATTACAGCGGAGTTCACCGGCGTGTCACCAAAAGAGGAGGTAGCCTCGGCCACTGCAGTTAATTTTTACCAAGCCACTTGTGGTAAACAGGGGACTTAGCAGAGTTTTATTTTTCTTTCCAGACCAGCGGCCTCAATATGTTTGTAGTATAACAAATAAAAGCGTTTTCTTGGAACCTCCAGGAAATTAATGGCTCATTTTTCCTGGCAGGCTGATGTGAGGGTACTCAATTACCTTACACTGATTAAAGACAAGCGTTACTGCCTCTGGGCAAAGAGGAAAAGAAGAGAAAAAAATGAAGCCCATTAGCAAAAGGGGGCAGTGATGAGTGATGCCGACAAGTCGGGTCTGCTTTTCCCCTCTCCTGTTGTTTCCAGATGCCACGAAATGGGAGCGGATGGAGCTGAGGCCGCATCTTGTCATGAGGCTGCCTGGGGAGGGTTCTCGCAGGCAGATAGAGAGCAATTGTTATTGACTAAGGACCCGCTATGCATTCCACGCTTTCAGCCTTCTACCCATTTCAAAAATGCCCCGTAAGGAAGGTGGCATTGACATCGTTCGGCAGCTCCAGGAGCAGACTGGGAGAGCAGTTTCCCCTCCCTTGGAGCCGAGGAGGAGAGTGTGCATGCAGGCCCGCCTGGGTATAAACTACGGCTGGGAAACTTGGTGCTGGGTGGGCTCGGCAGCACCCAGGCAAGGGCTGACTTACTAGGTCCCCAGAGATCTGCAGAGGTAAGGGGTAGATTCATGGTGGGACCGTGTCCAGGGGGATCATTCACCACTTATCTCCTGCCCATGCCTCTGGCAAACATACGCACACGTGCACACACACAAGCACACACGACTGTGCACAAAGCTGGCCCCACAGCCCCACCCAAGGGAAGAGGAGAGGGTCCCCAGCCGACTCCTAAGCCTGGCTATGCCTCTCCGCAGCTTTGCCACATGGCAGAACCCTCCCGGGGCCCCGGCACAGGGAAGGCTTGCCCTGCAGAATTCCTGAGGTCCCTTCGCCCTTACATCCTGTGATTCTATTAAGGCTGAGAGTGGGTTTTAAACACTAAATGGAGTACACGATGGCTGAATATTTCTCGAGGTTTAAAATGTCTCTCTGCTAATTGAAACTAATTCTCCAAAACGCACATTAAAAGCCCCAGGCTGATTTTTCTATTTGATGGACCCTGACAAAGCGGCGCGCGGAGACGCAGCGGCCCCAGCCCGTGCTCCAGCTCCCAGCGCCCCGATGTTCCTGCAGCCCCGCTTGCTTCCCCGCGCTCCCGGCCGTGCGCCCTCCCCTCGCTCTGGTCCCCTCTCCTCCTCCTCCTCCTGCTCCAGCTTGGCAGACTAATGGCCGTCATCATTATGATGAGCGTTTAACAATGACAGGCGCTGCTCTCAACAGAACGCATTTCTTCCGCGGGAGAAGGGACATTTAAATCCTGCTGCCTGGCTAAGTGGGAGAGAGAATAGCAGGGCCCCAAAGCCGCGCAAGGAGGAGGCTCCCGGCAGCTGGAGGCAGCAGCAGGAGCTTCAGATCATCCGGGGGTGGGGTGCGGGGAGGCAGAGAAGCACAAAAGTTTTGGGATTTTATGCTCGCCCTTCTGAAAGTGGTCCCTCCCACCTGGCTGGTTTTGAGTTTCCAGTCTTTTAAGTACAGGAGCAGCAGAAGTCCACGAAACAGTATTTATCGGTGCTTTATACAATGCACTTCTTTCCTAATGTGTTGAAATACACCTAACATGAAATTTACCATCGTAGCCATTTTTAAGAGGCATTTTTCAGTGACCTTAAGTACATCCACCCTGTTGTGCTACCATCACCACCATCCATCTCCAGCAATTTCTCCTCATCCCAAATAGCAGCTCCACCCCCATTAAACACTCACTCTCTGATCTTCCCACCAGGGGACCAGCATATGTGATGCACTTCCACGTTTCCGAATCTCTTCGGGTCCATTCCATTAAACACATGCTGGTCAGGACTCAGTAGCAATCTACATTTTGAAATCTGTACAGCCCTCATTCTAGTTGGGAAAACAGGCACAGAGAGGGAAGACAGCTTATCCCAACTGACGGAGAGCCAGGGGCCATCAGGGATGCAAGTCAAGTCATCAGATGCCAGTCCTGACAGTCATTTGACTTTCACTGCACTTTATATATGGCCAAGATGGGTTTGTCTATTCCTTCCTTATATAGGAAATTAAGGGGATATACAAGGATTAAGGGAATGGCATAACAAACACTTGTGTGGCCACCGCCCAGAACTGATGAAGGGTAATATTTTGTCACAACTATTTGACATTTTTATAAAATGAACAGAATATTAGCTCATGCTGCCTTCTTGTCCCTACTCCCAAGGCACTGTCTCCCCATAGGTAACCTGAATTTCACCCTTCTGAATTGGGTCTGTTTTTCCAGTGCGCTGTTTATACCTACAGAATGAGATAGCCATGAATAACTTGCCATGTAGTTTGTAGTGTGTTTTTAAACATTTTCGTAAATGATATTGCAAAGGAAGCTTGCTCTTTCCTCAACATTATGTTTTTGAGATGGAACTGTGCTGATATGAGTGTGTGTGTGTGTGTGTGTGTGTGTGTGTATACTTAGGTTGTTTCCAATTTATTTTCCTATTACAAACAATGCTGCAATTATGCACAAGCTTCTCTAGGTAATAGATTTAGAAGGGGGATTGCTGAGTCTTCGCGAACATGCATTTCCAATTCCAATTTTGCTTTGGATATTGACAAATTGCTTTCCAAAGTGGTTGAATTAATCTACACTCCTACCAGCAGAATGTGAGAATTCCTTTTATGCCTTATATTCACTAACTCTTGATATTGTCAGTCTTTTAAAGTTTTTGTCAATCTGATCAGTATGAAATGTCCTCTTGTTTGTTTTAAATCATATTCATCTGATTCTTAGGAAGGCTAAGCATATGGGCATTAATAATTTTTATCTTCTCCCATAAATTGTTTATTCTAGCAATGAAACAGAATAGAGAGCCCAGAAATATACCTGCATAAATAATGTCAAATGATCTTTGACAAAGAAGCAAAGGCAATACAATGGACTGAAGACGGTTTCTTCAGGAAATGGTGCAGGAACAGCTGGACATCCAGAGACAAACAATCAACCTTCCATACCTCGCAAAAAATGAACTCAGAACGTGTCATAGACCTAAATGTAAACACAAACTATAAAACTCCTAAAAGATACCACAGGAGAAGACCTAGGTGACCTCGATTCTAGCGATGAGTTTCAGATCCAACACCAAAAGCACAAAAAGAAATCATTGATCAGCTGGATTTCATTAAAATTAAGAACTTCTGGTCTGTTAAAGACAATGTCAAGGGAAGGAGAAAATAAGCCACAGACTTGGCGGAAATATTTGCAAAACATGTATCTGATAAACTTGTATCCGAAATAAAGACAGAACTCTTAAAATCCAACAAAAAGAAGACAAACAGTGTAATTAAAAGATGGGTCGAAGAGCTTAACAGACTCCTCACCAGAGAAGACGTTCAAGTGTCAAATAAACATGTGAAAAGATGCTCCACATCAGATGCCATCAGGGAAGTGAGATAGCACTACCCACTAACTAGAACAGCCGAAACGCAGAGCACTGACAACACCAAATGCTGGTGGAGGACGTGGAGCAACAGGAACCCTCACTCACTGCTGATGAAAACGCAAAATGGCGCAGTCACTTTGCAAGACAGTTGGAAGATTCTTACCAAACTAAATATAATTTTACCAGACGGTCCAGCAATCATGCTTCTTGGTACTTGCCCAAAGGAGTTAAAAATTTATATCTACACAAAAACCTGCACACAGAAGTTGATAGCAGCTTTACTCATAACTCTCAAACTCTGAGGCAACCAAGAAGTCTGATAGTAGGTGAACGGATCAATACACTGGGTACATCCAGACAATGAAATATTATTCTGTGGTATAAAAAAAAATGGGCTAATAAGCCATGAAGAGACGCCAAAGAAACTTAAATGCATATTGCCTAGTGAAGGAAGCCAATCTGGAAAGGCTACATCCTGTAGGATTCTAATTCTATGACATTCTGGAAAAGGCAAGACTCTGGAAACAATAAAATATCAGTGGTTCTAGGGCTTGGGGCAGGAGGGATGAATAGGAGGAACATGGAGGCTTTTTAGACAGTGGAAATGCTCTTTGTGATACAATAATAGTGGATTCATGTCATTATATATCCGTCTCACCCATCGATTACACGACGTCAAGAGTGAACGCCGTGGTAGACCGTATGGGCTTCGGGTGGTCATGATGGGTCAGTGTAGGCTCATCAGTTGTAAGGAATACTCCACTCTGGTGGGGGATGTTGATAATGGGAGATGCTATGCATGTGTGAGAGCAGAGGGCATTTGAAAAATCTCTGTACCTTCCTCTTGATATTGCTGTGAACCTAAAACATCTCTAAAAAACAAAGTTTTTTAAAAAAAAGATCACTGACTACTTAAGGTGAAATTGATAATACTTTGTGCAGTCTCTAACACGTATAGAAATAATATATAGGACAGTAATTACTCAAAATACGTGAGGGGGAGATAGAAACATACAGTTTGTATTTTTTACTGAATACATGACTTGATACATTCTTTTATGATAGACTGCAATAAATTAATTGTGCATATCATAAATTCTAGATGAACCTTAAAAAAATAAAGAGGTACAGCTAAGAGGCCTATAGGTGAGATAAAATGAAATGCTAAAATTACTCAACCCAGAAGAATGCAGAACAATGGAAAAAAGAACAAAGAATATACAGGAGGGCAACAAATAGCAATATTATACAATTAAATTTAAAACGCAAATGGTCTAAATGCACTGATTCAAAGCAAAGATTGTCAGACTGGATAAAAAAAGCAAGACTTGAGACTTCCAATTTCAGCTCTGACATGTAAGTGCTTGCAAGTAATCACTCCCATCCTTACTAAAAAAAAAAAAAAAGGAAAAGAAAAAAAAAAGAAAAAAGAACAAAGTGAAAATCAATGTCTTTTGTTGGATCCATCATCCGTCAGAGAATTGAGGTCACAGGGCAAACTACCACCTGAAAATGGGGGAGACAGGAGACACAGTCACAGCTGAGATCTGCTCTCCTGAGGAGCAGAAGCCACTGGAGCCATAAACCGGGAGGAATACTTTAGTGGTAATTGTGACAAATTGCGGGAGATTGAGTGTGGACAAGCATTAAGAATGGGAAATGGGAGGGGGAGGCACAATTGAGTGGATTTTATCTCCAATCCCACCAGGTTCTCACCTTGAAGAGCCAAGAAAATTTCCCTCTTGTCTCAGTCTGGGAGAGGGGAAAATGAACCCTTTGAAATACTCTCTGAGCATCTCCATAACAAAGGTCTACTCAGCAGGAGAAATGACCTTATCAGAACTGTGTGTCAGTTAGGATGGAGGGCAACAGCCCCCCTAGCCTGTCTCACTGAAGTCCAGGAGAAGGGGAGAAAACCAAGACACATACGCAAAGGTCACAGGCGGGGACACAGGTCCACTAAAATTTAATCATGAGATTACAGAATGCTCTCCTTCCTCCACAGCTTACTACCCCATCAACGGGGCTCCAATATCATGCCAGGGGATTACGGCCTCAAGGGCTGCAAGGCACAAACTATATTTAGGAAGCAGTTCTCAGCGAAACCCAAAGACCACATGAAAAATAAAAAGGACGCGAGAGGAATTTGCAGTCTTTGGAACTTAACATCTGCAACAAACAACACAGCTCAGCTCCTGGTCAGATTAACATAAAACCTCACACTAAAAGCCTACTCACTGCAGTTATTATTACCAGATATATCAGGTTGGGCTTCCAACAAAATAATTATAAGGCATTCTAAAAGGAAAGAAAAAAGAGACCTAATGAACTACATGCTGTCTGCAAGAAACCCAGCTTAAGTACAAAGACACCAAGGATGGAAAAAGAGATCTCATGCAAACACTAATTATAAGAAAACCGGTGTCCGTGTCAATAGCAGACACAGTAGACGGCAGAGCAAGGAGCATCCCTAGAGGAAAGAGGTACGTCCTGTAATGAGAAGATGCTCTGTTCATCAACATGGCAACCGAGCAAAAGCACGCACACTTCTCATACCACAGCACCAAATTAAGTGAGCAGAACACCGAGGAAGCTGAAAGGAGACAGGAAAGTGCACAGTTATTTTATATTTCCATATTTCTCTCTCAGGTATCAAGAGGCAAAGTACACAGAAAATCACTAAGTAACAAGGATAAGAATCACACTGGACTTCTCTCCAGAAACCATGGAAGCAAGAAGAGAGTGAAGGGAAATATTGGAAGTGTAGCAAGGAACAAACCCACCAGTCTAGAATTCTGTATCCAGTGAGGTTATCCTTCAAAGGTGAAGTAGAAATACCTTCTCAAACAGAAATTGAGAGAATGTGTTGCTAATAGACTTGGCCTAAAGAAATGTTCAAAGAAGTTCTTCAGAGAAGGAAAAGGATGTAGATCAGAAACTTGAATCTACAAAAAAAGAAAGACTGTAAGAAAGGAATAAAGCAAGCTAAAGTAAAAATATTTTTGTTATTCTTAATTGAACTCACAAATAACAGTTTGCTCAAAATGATAATAGCACCAATGTATTCAGGGATCACACTTAGGAAGCAGTGAGATGAGGGCAGCAAGGTGGTAAGGGAAAGGACCCCCCAATTGAGAATGCTCTGCTACCAAGTACCGGCACTCCATAAACAGTATTGTGTTATTTGGAAAGTGGACGTGGGTTCATTGCAAATGCGTATTGTAAACTCTGGGATAGTCACTAAAAAAGGAAAAGAAAGAAAGAAATATAATTAATATGCTAAGAGGGAAGAAAATGGAATCAGTGAAATGCTCAGTTAAAACCACAGATTTCAGGGGCACCTGGGTGGCACAGCGGTTAAGCGTCTGCCTTCGGCTCAGGGCGTGATCCCGGCGTTATGGGATCGAGTCCCACATCAGGCTCCTCCGCTGGGAGCCTGCTTCTTCCTCTCCCACTCCCCCTGCTTGTGTTCCCTCTCTTGCTGGCTGTCTCTCTCTCTGTCAAATAAATAAATAAAATCTTAAAAAAAAAAAAAACCACAGAATTCAGAAAAAGACTGGTAGATAAAGAAGAAACACACCACAAGCGTGATGAACAGAAAACAGGAACAAACATGATCGATACTAATCCAGCTGTTGTGGTCTGCAGGCTTGTGTCCCCCTAAAATTCCTATGTTGAAATCCTTCCTAAGCCTCAGAGATGATGGTGTTGGGAGACGGGTCTTTGGGAGGTGCTCGGATCATGAGGATGGAGCCCCATGAGTGGGATTAGTGCTCTTACTAAACAGACTCCAGAGGGATCTTCAGCCCCTTTCATCGTGCATGGCCATAGTGATAAGGGGCTGCCTATGAACCAGGAAGAGAGCCCTCACCAGAACCCCAACAGGCTGACACCCTGATCTCAGACTTCCAGCCTCCAGAACGGAGAGCAGTACCTCTCTGTTGTTTATAAATCACCCATCTGCGGTAATTTGCTACGGCAGTCCGTACCGACTAAAACCTCCATCAAAAATCACTTTAAACATGGATGGTCTAAATGCAATTGGACCAATTAAAAGACAGTGAGTGGTAGAGTGGGTAAACACCAGTCCCACTATAAACTGTCTATAAGGAACACAACTTTAAATATAAAGACTTAGATTAAAAGTGAAGGGATGGAGAAAGTTGTACCATGCTAACACATCAAAGGAAAGCGGAAGGAACTATATTGGTTTCAGACATAGCAGACCTTAGAGCAAGGAAATGATCAGAGATTTTTTAAAAGGGGTGTTGGATAATGACAACAAGGTCAGTTTTCCAAGAATATATAGCAATTCTTGGTGTGTATGCACTTAGAAAACAGAGTGTCAAAATATATAAAGCAAAATCTGCTGGAACTACAGGAAGAAATAGCTTAATCCACTATTAAGTTCGAGACTTTAACACCATTCTACCAGTAATGGACAGACCCAGCAGGCAGAAAATCAGCAAGGACATAGTTGAACCAAAATAGTGCCGTCGACCAACTGGATCTAACTGATATCTACAGAATACTTCATCCCATATTCACCAATGTTCAAATAGACCAAACTCCACGTCATAAAACATACCTCATCAAGTTTAAGAGAATAGAAATAATAACATATGTTCTCAGACCACAGTGGGATTAAACAGGAAACCAATAACAGAAAGACACTGGAAAACCCCCAAATACCTGGAGATTAAATGACACATTTCTGAATAACATATGGGTCAAAGAAGAAGTCTCAAGAGATATTAATGAATATTTGAACTAAATGAAAATGAAAATATAACTTAGCAAAATTTATGGGATGCAGCAAAAGCAGTGACTAGAGGAAGCTTGTTAGTATTGAATGTATATATTAGGAAAGAAGATCTAAAATCAGTAAACTCAATTTTCACCTTGGAAACTAGAAAAAGAACAAGTCAAATCCAAAGTAAGCAGTAGAAAAGAAATAATAAACACTAGGGCAGAAATCAGTAAAATTGAAAACAGGAAATCAGTAGAGAAAATAAAAAAAAAATCTGCTTCTTTGGCAAGATCAATAAAATTGATTAAACTCTAGCTGACCTAATGAGAAAAAGAGAGAGGATACAAATGGCCAACATCCGAAATGAAACAGAGGCAGAGGCCGTCACTACTGACTCCATGAGCATTAAAGGGATAATAAATTTATAAAAAACTCTATTCCCACAAATTTGATCACCTAGATGACATAGACAATTCCTTGAATATACATTTTACCCAAACTCTTACAAGAAGCAAGAGATAAACTCAGTAGGCTTGTATCTATGAGAGAAATAGCATCAGTAAATAATAATCTTCAAAACAGAAAGTGACAGGTCCAGGTGAGTTCACTGATGAATTCTACCAAAAAATTAAGGAAGAAACTATACCAATTCTCTACTCTGTCTTCCAGAAAACAGAAACAGAAGGAATACCTCCTAACTTCCTAATTCCATGAGACCAGTATTACCCTGATACAAAAACCAGACAAACACATTATTACCAAAAAAAAAAAGAAAAAAGAAAACTACAGACCAATAGAAATCACGAACATAGATGGGAAAATCCTCAATAAATGTTCACAAATCAAATCCAACAATGTGTAAAAAGATTGATACAGCAGGACTGAGATTTATTCCAGAATGCAATACTGGTTCAATATTTGAACATCAATTAATGTAATTCCATCACATCAACGGGCTAAAGAAGACAAATCTTATGATTTTATCAGTAGATGCAGAAAAACTATTGGGAAAAAATCCAACACCCATTCATGATAAAAATTCTCAGTGAGCTAGGAATAGAAGGGAACTTCTTTAACTTGATAAAGAATAAGCACCAAAAATGAAGAGCTAACATCATACTTACTGGTGGGAAACCAGAAATTTTCCTGCTAAGAGGAAGCACAAGGCAAAGGTATCTCCTCTCACCACTCCCTTTCAACATCATACTGGGAGTCCCAGCAAATATAATAATACAGGAAAAAGAAATAAAAGACTTAGAGAGTAGGAAGGGAGAAATAAAACTTTGTTTGAAGAGGACATGATTGTCTATGCAAAAGGTCTGAAAGAATCAACAAAATCCTTTTGGAACTAACAAACAACTATAGTGAGTTTACAGGATTCAAAATTAATATACAAAAATTATTCCTTTCTTGTATATCAGCAATGAACAATTAGAATTTGATATTAAAAACCCAATACCATTTACATGAGCACCAAAAAAGAGAGGAATACTTAGGTATAAATCCAACAAAATAGTTTGAAGATCTATGTGAGCAAAGTAGCAAAACTCTAATGAAAGAAATAAAAGATCCAAATTAATGCAGAAGTATTGCACGTTCATGGATAAGAAGACGATATTGTTAAATTGTCAATTCTTTACAAGTTGATCTATAGATGCGACCCAATTCCCAGCAATTAATTTTGTGAATACTGACAATTTAATTCTAAAGTTTATATGTAGAGACAAAGACTCAGACTAGCCGACTCAACATTTAAAGAGAACAAAGCCAGAGGACTTCGAAACCTATTATAAAGCTACAGTGCTCAAGACAGCATGGCATGGGGAAAACAGACAAACAGAAAATGGAACAGAATAGAGAAAGACCCCACAAATGCAGTTCACTGACTTTTGACAAAGGAGCAAAGATAATTCAATGGGAAAAAAAAAAAACTGTCTTTTCAACAAATGGTGCTGGAACACCTGGGCACCCTCATTCAAACAAATAAATCTACATACAGACTTACATCCTTCACCAAAAAATAACTCAAGATGAATCACAGACCTAAATGTAAGTTACAAAATTATAAGACTTCCAGAAGATATCACAGGAGATAATACAAGTGTCCTCAGGTAAGGTGGTGACCTTTTAGATACAATACCAGAAGCACAAGCCATGAAAGAAAAAAACCCTAAGTTGGACTTAACTAAAATTAAAAACTCCTGGTCTGTGAGAGACACCATTAAGAGGTAAAAAGATGAGCTACACACTGGGAGAAAATATTTGCAAAATGGATATCTAATAAAGAACTTATATCCAAAATATTCAAAGAACTCCTAAAATCAACCATAAAAACCAAACAACTCAATTAAAAATGGGCAAGAGATCTGAACAGACACCTCACCAAAGAAAATATACAAAGAAGATATGGATAAACTGCAGTATATCCAGACAATGGAACATTATTCTTCAATTTTAAAAAATTGAGTAAGAGAGTAAATCCTAAGAGTCCTCATCACAAAAAGATTTTTTCCCCTTCATTCTTTTCATTTTATTGTATCTCTCTGAGAGGAAGGGTGTCAGCTGAACATTCTGTGGCAGTCATTTCCCAATGTAAGTAAATTGAACCATCATGCTGTACGCCTGGAACTTACTGAGTGATGCATGCCAATTATTTCTCAATAAAACTGCAGGGGAAAGAAAAAAAAAGAAATGAGCTATCAAGCCACAAAAAGATGCGGCAGAACCGTAAATAAGTATTGCTGAGTGAGAAAAGCCAATCTGGAAAGGCTACATACTGTATGATTCCAACTATATGACATTCGGGAAAAGGCAAAAATATGGAGACAATGAAAGGATCAGCCGTTGCCGGGGTTTGTGGGGAGGGAAGGAGGGAGGGATAGGTGAAGCACAGCATTCCCAGGACATTGACACTATTCTGTGATGGTGGCTACGTGACGTTATGCACTTGTCAAGACCCACAGAACGGACACCACCAAGAGCGAACCCTCCTGTAACTATGGACTTAGCTTAATCACAATGTACTCAGGCTGGCTCGTTGGTGGCCACTGGTGCACCACACTGAAGCAAGATGGAAATTGCAGGGAAGCTGGGTGCCAGACAGAGGCAGTATGTGGGAACTCTGTACTTTCCAATCAATTTATCTGTAAATTCAAAACTGCTCTAAAAACATAAGGCTACTAATTAAAGAAAAAAAATCTTAAATGTTCATCCCCAGCCCAGGGCCTGGCACAGCCTCAGCCCAGCCTGACACCAGCTGTGGGACACCCACATAGTGGCCACACAGAGAGAGGGTCCTGCTGTGCATGCCACTGTATGTGACTGTCTCTGAAGGATGGTCTCCACCTGCCCTGGGGATGTCCGGGGAGTGGTGACAGGTATCAGGCTGGAGGTGTCTGCCCAGACCTGGTTCTCCCTGGGTTCCACCCCCTGGAATGCCCCCCTTTATACCTCCTTTCTTCCAGGTTGGCTTCTCTCTTCTAGAAAAACATGTTACCACGTCTCTGTGGTTCTTCCTTTGTTGTTCTTGTTGTCACATCTTCCTGTTGTCCATCGGAGGCCTGCGGAAAGGATGCTGGGGCTGCTGGTCTGTAGATCGGGAAGGAGAGAAGTCTTACCCTGTCCTCTACCACCTGCACTTCTGCCCCCTCCCCCCCCCCGCCTGGTGGCTGACGCATGGGAGGTGGTCCCACATTGGCACCCGGGTATCCTTCATCACATCCACGTGCGAGTGTGCACATCCTTGTGTGAAGGGTGTTGTCTGTGCCCTCAGTGTGCACCCTCCTGTCTGCAGGAAGGACATGTGAGGGTCAAAGTCCCCGTGTGGTGTCTCTCCTTTGACCCTGAGTGCACCTGTCTGTAGCTCTGTCTGTGAGTGGCCTCCTGAGCTCAGTCTCAGTTCTATTCTTGTGGCTTTTTAAAATTTAAGACAAACAAGCTAATTTTATAATTGGATAAAAGATTTTAACAGACCATTAACAAAAGAGGATCTATATGTGGCTAATAAGCATGTGAAGAGACGCTCGACATCATGAGTCCTAGGTGAAAGGCAAGTAAAAACCCCAATGCGCGACCACCACATAATACCATGTGCTGGCAAGGATGTAGACAAGCTAGAACCACCAAAACCAAACCAAACCAAAACCGCGTCCGTGCTATTGTACATGTAAAATGGTATAAGCAGTTCAAAAAGCAGTTTGATCATTTGTTCATAGTTAAAAACACACTTACCCTATGACCTAGAAATTCCATGTACAGATATATATCCAAGAGAAAGGGAAATAGATGTCTACAAAAAAACTGAGACTGAAATATTTGAAGCATATTCATCCACAATAGCCCAAAACTCAAAACAACCCAAACGTCCATTCGCAGGTGACTAGATAAACAAATTACAACATACCCAAGCCTGGAATACACTTAGCAATAAAATGAAAACTAGTGATACTCGCGGCGACATGGGTACACACCAAAGATATGACGCTCAATGTAATAAGCCAACCTGAGAGGGTCCATAACATATGATTCCATCTTTTCACCAAAAGCGGTGAGTAGCTGTCATAGCAAGAGGTGGAGGGGACACAAGAAACCTATGGAGGGAAAATGTTCTGTCTTGATTGTGGTGGTGGTGGCCATCATGGGTCACATTTGTCAAACCTCATGGAACTGTAACCTTAATACCATTAATAAAAATTTGAGACACATATGTAATAGGTGGTTTACTTCTGGAAGGGATAGGGTATCTCCAAAATGAGTTAATAAACCCTGTTCCTTAATGTTCACAAATAATTATGCTTGCAATTAGACCCTTCACTATGGCATTTACTGCAAGAAAACCAAATTAGAGGAGCAACCAAAAGCAGAAAAATTGAACATAAAGGCTTCAAGTTGATCATAAAAGGTAATCAATGAATGACAAATACCTGTCTAAAGAGACACGATCCTGACTGCATTGTTGGCAGTGCGCCCCTGGCCAGTTCGCATGGCCATAGAGCAACGTCACTGGGTGGACACGTTCAAAACTCGAAGTCCCGATCTCCCTCGGTTGCCAACGGGATGTGTAGCCTCAGGCCAGTGAGTTAACGCTGCCTCAGCGGATCTGCAGTCTTCTGGGTCTGAAAGACGCAATGCTATTCTTAAAGACAAGGATGAAACTAGCAGGTGCCAAGATGTGGTCATTGTTGATTTCATTTATGACCATTAACAAGAGGGGGGGTGATCAAATAAGCAAAAGGTCTGCTGATAGGAGCTTCTCCCCATTTTCCTTCAGCTGAGAATGTCTTTATTTCACATTTACTCCTAAAGGCTATTTTCCATTGATGTGGAACTCCATGTTCCTTCAGCAATTTAAGGACGTTCCACTGCTCCTGACCTTCATGGTTTCTGTGAGGGCAGTCTGCGGTCACAGAGCCCCAGTTCCCACACAGGCTAACCAAGAGCCACAAACAGGAGGGAAGGATTTCCATCACTCCAACTGCGCAGTCCTTCAGCCCAGAAACTGAGGGCTTCCCTTGGGAGTTTTCCTGATCACACTGGGTGTGTAGTTCCAAGTTTCCAGCTGCCTCTGAGTCCAAAGGACGACAGGCTGAAACTCAAAGGAGAAGGTGGTGGGGCACTCACTGATGGGGGGCTTTCCCCAGTCAGCCTGCTGCCATTTCTGTGAGGAGTGCTCGAAGAGAAGATGCTCCACACATCCTTCCAGGTTTTAGCATCTGTCGGTGGGAGACAGAGTGGCGCGTGCTGACTCCATCTTGGTCCAGCCATGTTACCTGGCAGGCTGCAAGTTCTGCGAGGGCAGAGACGCAGTCTAGCTTATTAATCTGACTGACCTGAGCTCAGTGTCATTCACGTAGCCGCTCCTCCTCTAAAATCACTGAATAAATCAATAAACAGTGAAGACTAAATTAGATGATGTTTGTAAAGCAACTGTCCCAGTGTAAAGATGTTTGATATCAGTAAATGACAGTGTCTACCATTGCCTGGGGAGACCTGAAGCTTGCGTGTCTATCTCCTCTATAGTCCAACTACTTAACATGGAAGCATTCAAACCAGAGCTAGGGGCTCATACGAGTCACTAACTTGTTTAAGTAAATGAGGCACCTCTCCAAAAATGTTATCCGTAAGCCCCAAGAAAACCTGAATTTATCCCATATGCAAATGAGAATTTAAAACACATGGGTGGCATTTCAAATCAGTGAGGGAAAAGATAGGTTTTCAATAAATCATGTTGGCTAGCCACTTAGGGGGAAAAAATCATAGACGTCTTCTTACTCTCTGTTCCCGAGTAAAGCCTGGATGGATCTGAATAGAAGAAATAAAGCCATAAAGGTACTAGGAAAAAACATCACTAAGTAGTAGACCTATTATGAGAAAGAAATTTCTAAATAAAAAGCAAAATCTAGTACCATAAAGGAAAAAATGAATAAATGTGATTTCATGAAAATGTAAATCATTCCTTGTGGGGGGATCATTATAAAGCCAGAAGGCAAACAGAAAATGAAAATGTGAATTTATTGTAACAATGTGCAGAAAAATACGAGCACTGTTGTGCACAGTGCTTACACGCAAATACAAACAGTATCTCAATTAGAACTACCCTTCTCCCTTCCTTTGGCTGACAGAGGGAGGTATATCTTTTGAAGGGAACCCTCGGGACCTAATAATTTGAACTCTGCCCTACTCTGGGGAACCCCTCTGGGGGCAGGGTCTAGGTGTCGCACAGCTCCTAGGGGTACATTCACGTCACAGTCTCCCTGCAGTGGTGACACTGGGGTCAGCGCTCACTGTCCTTGTCCTACATCCCAGACCCCCCCCCCCCCCCCCCCCGCCGAACAGCTGCTTCCCCTGTTTCCCAAACCAGTGAGTTGGCGGAAGCTAAACGGGGACCCGGTTGCAAGGAAGTCTGGGAAATGCAGCTCTAGGGAAGACGTTGGAAGGTCAGAGAGAGGGAGGTCACATCACGTTTCTCTTTCGCCTGACATGATAGGGGACTGCACGAACAGATTCCCCAACATGGAACCATCTCCCATTCCTGGGATAAAAGTGGTCTTCCAATACACAGCCGAAATTTCTCCGTCACAGGTTTTAGTTGGAATTTTTCATAAAGTGGGGTGGCCGAAAATGTTTTTTGTCCTCGTCTTGTCTGGATTTGGCGTCAGAATTGTGCTAACTTCATTGAAGGAGTTGGAAGCCATCTTTCTCTACTCTGTAGAGCAGTTTATGTAAGTACGTTATAGGAGACACCTATTCCTTAGAAAGTTAGAGCGTGCCCGGTAAGTGGTCTGGGTCCGTTTTCTCTCATTGTTGCTTTGCCGACACGGGAAGTCTCCAGATTACCTGTTCCCTTTTTCCCGTGGGTTATTTTTCTCTTGAGGTTTTTCTCTGGTGGGTCCACTTCAGTTCACCCGTTCTCAATTATTCCTAAATAATTTTTAATTTGTTTTTAATTTTCTCTTCAATCAAAGTTATCTCAAAAATCATTTTGTAATTTGCAGGCGGATGGACTTTTTTTTAAGGTGGTGGAAATATTATTCCCCGGAGCTGACTGCAACTTCCTACTTCTCCCTTGCTTTGGGAACCCACGTTCTGTTCAGGGTGGCAATATACCCTGCTCTAGGGCAGGGATCATGTTTGTCTGAAGCCATCCTGCGGCTCCTGTTTCCCACCACCCGCTACTCACTTGGCCAGCCTGTGTTCCCAGGGCAGACCCATGATTCCGTCCAGCCCCTTCCTCCCGCTTTGGCTCTGACAGTAAATACCTGGAACCACATGCAGCTTAGAAGGGGAGCCCAGACTATGGGCTACGCCTGGGCTCAGCTCCCGTTCTATCCATTACTGGCTCTATAACTTTGGACAAGTTACTGATTGCTCTCTGCTTCAGTTGCCCCACATGTAATGAGGAATACCTTATCAATTCATATGATAATTTAATGAGTGAAAATACAGAAGGGGCTCAGAACAGTGGTTGACACAAAGGAAGTCCTACGAAGTGCCAGTATCATTATAGTAATTATTATTAATGCTCTAATAATCATTGCCGTCCTCTTGGGACAGTGAGGACAGGGAACCAACATAAAGAGAGCACAGAGCAGAAAGAGAGAAAGGGCTTGGACCCTCGATGAAGATGTTGAACAGAGCTCAGAAAACCCACCTCTAGACGTTCAGAGAACAATAAACGTCCTTCCGTAGGTCCTCTGCTAATTTTCGTTGACTGCATTCTAACTGATATGCTTGCTTATATTTTTCATTAATTCAAAAACAGGTCTCAAACACTGTTCTAGGCTCTGGGGACACAGCTACGGAACAGCATCAAAGAAGCCCTCTGCCTCTTGGAGCTCAAATTCTTTTTATACTAATTTCTGATTGTTTTTCATGGAAGTCAGAGAAAGTAGCCCTGTGCGTTCTGCTCTGGGGACTCTCTACTGAGATTTTGTTGCTAATACAATTTTTATAATTGAAAAGTGAAAAGAACTTTTGAAAAGAATCATGTTCTTGTTTGAAAAGAACACGAACATGCAAGTAGTAGACGAGAAAAGTTAAGGTCAAGGTTCATTTTTTTACATACTGATGTCTAGTTGTTCAAACACCCTTTGTTGAAGAGACGACTCTTTCTTCATTGAATTGCTTTTACACCTTTGTCAAAAACAAAATGGCCATATTTGTGGAGGTAAAGCAAGAGGAGGAGAGGGGAGAGAACAGAAAAGACAAACACAGTGGAAACATCTAAAATAAAAATACCAAACATGGGCAAAGCCATGGCACGGACAGAGCCGTCATTCCCTGCAGGCAGGGTGTCGCCGGCCCGAGCTCTGTGGCCAGACCCAGGTTTTCCAGCTGAAGTAAGTCCTCGAATGCTCGCAAGGCTGTTCTCAAGCAGAAACGCTCACAGACGTTGGGCAAAAAGCACGAACTAGAACGTTCCCTGCAGGACTATTTGTTCGGCCCCAAATAGAAACCACTACCTCCTCGTCGTTGGCAGCACACGCAGCACTGGGTACGTCCACACCACGGACCGCAGTGTGAAAACGAGAAAGAACGCTCCCGCATGACACGCGAGAATGTGGCCAGATCGCACCAACGTAAATGCTGGAACTAAAGAAAGAAGACATAAGGGGACGTACGGTATAATTTCACTTCTGGAACGCACCAGAACAGGCCAAGCTCAGCTGCACTGCCAGCAGCCGAGCCAGGGGCTCACCTTGGCGGGAACAGGGGAATCCTGAAGTTACGGGATGTTCTGTCTCCTGACCTGGGTGCTGGCCACACGGGTATGCCCAGCGTGTGGAGATCTGTCCAGCTGTCACACGCACACACATGCGCTTTTCTGTGTATCCCACTTCGAATAAGAGTTTAGGAAAAGAGGGAGAAAGGGAGAAGCAGTGGTGCTCTGCACCCCTTGTTCTACGGATGGGGTGCACTCTGCCCGCCTGCTCCACACCCAGGCACGTGACAACACAGCCTCTGCTGACCTTCCCCACGTGAAGCCCAGGACAGGACATGCTCTCAGGAGCTTCAAGTCTTGCAGAAGGAAGAGGACCCCACGGCCGACACACCTGCCAAGCTCAAGCGTGCAAGGGACCGGGGGGTCACTGCGTTCACTGGTAACGCTCAGCTCAGGCAGTCCCAGTGACCCTGCCTCAATCCTGTCACGTCCTCATGAGCTGGTCGGTGCCACGAACATACAGATCTTTCCGAAGCCGTCCTCTGGGGCCGTCCTGCTAAGGCAGCGGGTCGCGAAGGCAGGCTGCGGACCCAGAGTGGTTAGGGAACCAGCTAGAAGCCCTGAATGTATATATCTGTCTACAGCACTGACATTTTATGCAATTTCCAGAGCAGCACAGGGCCCCTGCAAGCTCCTACTGGGAGCGGGAAACCTTCTTTCTTCTTTCTGAGAGTGGAAAATTGCTCAGTCCTCTCAGGGGAGAGCTGCAGGAATTTACGCTCTTAAAGGCACAGCAATACCCTGTGGCCAGAAGTAGCTTTTGCTGCCTCTTCTCTCAATCTGTCTCTGTCTCTCTCTTTCCCCGAGTTTCGGGGGCTCGGAGTGGGATGCTGGAAAGCCAGGCTTGTCTCTCCCAATATTAGGAGCAAAGACAAGAGAGAGAGAAAACTCCCACTCCCAGCCTCTAGACTCCCACGAACGTGCCAACATCACTGTCGCTTCGGCTGTGGAGAACAGGAAGCACACAGCAATGTGACACTCGGGGCATAAGGGGCTGGAGCCACCAACCATTAGTAAACTGTCAAAATTACCTACATAAAAAATTTCCTAAACAGTTGTGTCATATAGCTGTCACTTTTGAATCACAATGTTACAGAATATTCAGCTGTTTTAATACAGAAGAAAACACATAATACATAATATTGCCACTAGCTTTGGGCCACAGATAAATACAGACCCACCGCTCCAGGTGCAGGCCGGTGACTCAGGTAATTTTGACATCTCCTGGAACCCTGCCACGTCTGCAGCGAGCAGGCGGTTGGGTTGAAACAGCGTTAAGCACCGAAACCACCGAATGAAGCTTGCAAACCACTGGCCGTGTCCTGACACGCGAGCTGCATTATCCACAACCTGACAGCATGACCGTTGTCCTCACCCGTGGCTTGAAGGGGCTCCGGGGTGTCGGCACGCACACAGACATATGCGCGCACGTGCACACACGCACACACGCACACGCACACGTGTGGCCGGGGAGCTGCATTCTGGGGGGGCCTGTTATCCCTACAAGCAGAGATTCCATTCCAATCCAGAGGCCCCTGGACCTGACTTCCCCGAGCCCACCGCCCCTCCGGAGGGCACCTCCATCATTTCCCAGGTAACCCGCTGAAGCCAAACGAACGGCAGACCTCAGTGTACGCGTGAGGTGGGGAACGAGACCCAAGGGGCAAGCAATTTGTCCAAAGCCTCAGAGGAAAGCCCAACAGGGCAAAGATGGAACCTGCCCCTGTACCTGCCCCCCCATTCCAGGGCCCCCTGGGGAGACAAAGGGAGAGAAATGTACAGCATTCACCATAAGGTCCCAGCCCTGAAGCTTTCCACTGAACTCCCCAGGAACTCAGGACAGACTGTGACATGTGAAGGGTTTGTTGGGTGGGGGTTCGGGCAAGAGTCCAAAGTTTAGGCTCTGCCCACAGGCAGCCCCCAGGGAGGGCCCCTCTGGAAGAAATGCAGCCCCAGTGCAGGGGTAGGAACAGGTTCCTCGGGGAGCGGCCAGAGTGGACGGCTCCTGGGCAGAGGAGGGGGTGCCCGGCAGTGGACGCAACCGAGACTCGGCTCCTGCTGTCAGGACCCCAGACAGCAAACCCGCTCCCTTCCTCCCGCCAGCTCCAGGGATGTGCAAAGTCTCCTTGTCACCTAGCTCACAGGAGCTCAGGGAAACGGGGTGCAGGGGACCCAGCCTCTCAGGGCCAACGTAACAAAGTGCCACAGAACGGGACACTTACGTGACAGAAGGGCACCTCCCACAGTTCTGGAGTCTCCGGGGCTGAGGGAGGATCGTTTGGGCCTCTCCCCAGCCTGTGGCCTTTGCTAGCCACTCTGTCATTCTTCAGCTGGTGACAGCTTCCCCCCCCCCACCGGCTTTCCCCCTTCATCTTCACGTGGTGATCTCCCCATGTGTGCATGTGTGTGTGTGTGTGTGTGTGGGCGCGCGCGCGCGCAAACTTCCCCTTTCGATAAGGACTCAGTCACCTTGGGTTGGGGCCCGCCCTACTCCACTATGACGTCATTGCAACCCATTACATCTGCAGCGACCCTGTTTCTGAGGAAGGTCACGTTCGGAGGCAGTGGGGGTTCGGACTTCAACATGTGAATTTGGGGAGGACACAATTCAACTAATAAAAACGCTGAACACAAGTCCAGCTCTCCGTGCGGCCACTTCACGGCCTTGGACGCAGACCGTCGCAGCATCAGCCGGCAACGTGCCTCCTTCATCCGACGGGAACGGAGCGCCTGCCTTGCAGGATCGTCAGGAACGACCCCTGAGACGGGGGAGCACCTCCCTCCACCTGGAGCCTCAGCGTGGGCTCTGGAAGGCTTCCATGGCGTGAGCCCCAAGAGCAGCGCCCCCCCCACACAGGTGCACACAGCCCTTCCTGCACCCCTGCCGCAGCAGGCACTGCAGAAAGCCATTAAGAGCAAACTACGTGTTGAAGCCCCATAAATCGAGGGGTTCAATTGGCTGTTCTCCTGCAGTTCTCCCCCCACCCCAGCCCGCGTTTCTCTTTGACGCATTCCTAATGGAGCTGGGCTCCGGATGCTGTCAAGAAACAAGGCGTTTGCAAGGACGTCTGTGTTCAACTGCCCATGTTGGAGGTTTATTTACTTGATTTATTCTTCCTGGATTACTTCATTTACTTGATTTATTCTTATTCCCGCAAGATTCGAGGGGATATTCGGTGAATAAAATCCGTTTTGGTTAAGTGGATCGGCACCCCCAATTAGCGGGACAGAGCAGAGTAACTGGAAAACACAAATAACCCCCAGCTCCCATTTGATCTCACAGCTGGGATCTCAGGCCAGATGTACCTCTTCGCAAAGGCACGGTATTTTTAAACCGTGAGGCTCGGCGTGTTTAGGTACTGTGCGCGTGATGGGGGGATGGGTGCCTGAGGACGGCGGGGATCGCTAGCCCGTAAAAGCAGGTCTTCCAGACCAGCAGCACCGAGGGAGCAAAGGAAGACTGGACGGGAGACAGGCGGTGTTAGAGACCCACCACGCCAAACGCTATGCCTTTCCTGCCGAACTCGAATTAAGTCCCCAGGGGCTCTGTCTCTTCAAAATTGGGACTTAACCTTGGAGCACTGTCTGGGGGGTCAGAGGTTGGTTGTGTTCGCCATTCACCCCCAGAAAGCCACGTCTGAGCCTGGCTCTTGCCACCTGGTTCTGGTGATCCGTGAATTTGGCCTCTGGTGACTCCTTTGCCGCATTAAACCCAGTGTCACCCACGGTGAGCGAGCTGGCAGGCTCTGCTCCTGCACCATCCCCCAGGGCGCCCTGGCTGGCCCCAGATGACATGCAGTGCCCGGCCACGTACTCCAGGAGGGAGTGTGGGGCAGCTGCACACTCACGCTCTGCTCTCCATGGCACATCGGCCCCTCCGTGCCAGCCCCCGCGCCCACTTGGCCACAGTGTCCTGTCTGGAACTAGCCACACTTGAACTCCCTGGCAACCCAGAGGAAAGGGGAGAAAAGTGCACGCTGGATCTCCATTTGGTAAGGAGCTGGTATGACTGTGCTCATTGCCTGGGGAGGGGGAGCACCAGAAATGCCCCTGGCTGCTCTAACGGGCGTTTGCCCAAAGCAAGAGGGCGCCCTTGTGGGGTGTATCACGCCAATGTTCCCTGAGCAGGTCCCTATACTGCAGGACCCTTTCAGGTCACCCTGTGTGGCAGCCAGTGTTCTCATGGAGCCCCCCCGCCAAGTCCAGCACACGCTGCGACCATTCACCCCTACAGGACCCCAGGCGTTGTCCTTCAATTCTCTCCATTGGCATCACTGGTCCCTGTCCCTGTCAGCAGCCCGAGGCAGCCCCACGTTGGCCTGTCCATCACTGAGCAGCAAAAGGAAGGGAGTCACACCTTGGCCCCTTTCCTACTGTGAGATTCCTGAGCTCCCGTGTAATTGTGCCCACCTCCCCCCAGAACTTTCTCTGTGAGCCAGTATGGAAAAAGGAGGGCAGCCTTTGAAATGCCAGGGGAGCCCCTGAGTCGCCCCCGCCAAGGCAGCAGGAGCCTGGCTAACACACTGCAAACTAGAAGAAGTTGACAAAAGTGACGAAAAGACAAAGAACATCTGCTCCAAGGTGACCTCCTGTGTCTACAAGGACACTGAAGAGGTGGGCTGGGCTCTGCCCTGAGGTCACAGCCGCACTGTGAGATGTGCGTGGTGCCCTGGCTATCACCCACCCCATCCCGCCCTCCCGCTGGGGAAACCGAGGGCCTTGTCCTCTAGTACGTGGGGAAGCTAAGATGGACCCAGGTCTGGGGTGCACCTGAGACCTCACTTCCCGTTGACCTCTGGCAGAGAAGGAAAACGGGACCTGCAAGAGGGGAAGCAGTTTGCAAAGGTCTCAAGGCAAGGGATGGGTTTCTCACCTCGCTTCCGCATCAATGGTTCTCTGCCATCAAGCCTTCCGGGCACCCTCGCACTGGGCCGCGGGCCGGGGTGAATGGAGGCTACTTAATACGGCCGTCCTGGCCCTGCCTTATAATTAAGATTCCAGGAATAAAGTAACGCCAGGGGCTCTCACGGGCGATCTGCCTTCACACAGTGCAGGTCAGCTTTAGGCACCAGCGCCGTCCTAATAATGAATGGCTCCCTTTGGGTCTGAAAGAAAAGATGTAATCGGCCCACACAAAGCACGTCCTGTGCAATTACAAGAATCCACATGGATGGGCTGACCTGTGACCTATAAAACAAAATGAAGATTTTCAAATATCACCAGGAGGTAGGGAGAGAGATGGCTGGTCAGCTGCTCCTGTCTTCTGACTGCCCAGGGTGGAAGAAAGAACAAGATTGGGAACCCTAGAAAGAAATGGGGCAGACTTTGAACGGCCTTTGTACAATTTTTCGGTTGTAGGGTCTTTTATTGGGGGGGGTGCTAATGCTTATTTTTTGCACTCCGTATCCAGATGCGTATGACAAAATAGTTATTTCTGTTAAACAAACACCGAACCTGCAACAGCCATAGGATGTGCTCATTACGTTCTGCCAGAATATTCAAGAGGGTGTATTTTGGGGCAGGGGGATGTCATGGTGAAAAGCACAGCCATACTCACTCCTTATGGGACCTGAATTCCTGAGCTCGGGGCCAACCATCCAGGTTCGGGGGTGAGAACCCACTGAGGGCAAATAAAGAGTGTTTATGCATTCTTCTGTCCCCGTCTTGGGGCGCTGTGTCTCATCTCTCGGGGAAGATCCTGACCCATCACACGGCAGCTTACTCAACTATCAGGGACCCCCAGCAGCAGGGAGGTCAAGGATGGGCCGCCGTCCCTCATGAAGTCTACAGATGCGGCCTTCGCCTCCACGCTGCCGTGCCGGGGAAACCTGCAGGGGAGCAGCGAGCTCTTCGTTCCTTCTCTTTTAAAATCAACACCCGTCCCCAGATTTGCTTTTGGCAAACATTGCTTAACTACCGCTGTTCTCTCTGAAGTCACTGGAGAGAGAGCTGGATAATGAGCTGGCATGCTCTTCTGAAATGTTTACTGTGTTCCTTAAAGCAAGGGACATGCTGGTTCCTAAACTAATTTGGGGTTGCTAGATCTTTTCTACTCTTTTTGGAGATCTGCGAAGTAAACACATGGACTTAAGTATAATTAAGCTGTATCAGGGAGTCAAATAAACAGTCATGGGTCTTCCTAAAGGGTGAACCGTTGCAGATCTGTCTGTAGAAATTTTTCCTTGATTCTCCATGCGCCCCACCCCGGAAAGGAAAAAGGAATGCCTGAGCATTACAGCTCAGCACAGCCCAAAGATTCAGGGATGACAGACCAGGCCATCTTGCCACTGGCTCAAGGGGACCAGAACTACAGTAGGGCCACAGGGCCTGTGGTGCAGAGTGCGGACCCCGGCGCCCGGAAAGCCTCCTACAAAGCTCTGTTTGGTAACGGGGCTTATGTTTGAAAATTTTCCTGAGCCTCAGCCTAGAATATTTCATGCTCTTGTTTAAAGAAAAAATTAAAACTCAGGGCATCCAGTCTTGTGTAATTTCTGTGAGGACTATAATAAATGTGTCCACGTAAGCCCTAAATTCCCACTTTGAAAACGAAGATCCGGGGTTAGGACGACATTTATATAAATTTCACTTGGTATTTTGGCGGAGTGTTTTTCCCAAGGAGTTCAAAGGCATTTATAGACATTCTGATTAGTGCTTGTGATATCCCGGTGGGGTGGCAAATTCTATTAGCTCACTTTTACAATTGGGAATAGAAAATCTTGCAACAGCCAAATGATTTGGCAAAAACCATATGGCGTGTCACTGATAATGCTTTGAGAAGAAAACGGGTTTCATCAACATCTTTGTCCAGTTTGCTTGCAGGATTTTATATATTTTTTAATATTAAGTAACATAAGGCGATTCCCAGGGTCTGTGTAAAATCTCACCCCCATTTCCAGCCTGCTGGGGCAGGGGTCACCTGTGCAGAAAGGAGTGACGCTGAGCCCCCCTCTCTTTGTTGGGAAGGACAGACTCCATCTGGAGGGATGGGTCCGGAAAGCAAAGACGAGCATCCCGAGCAAAGAGCGCCCAGGAGAGGGGACACGAGAGCCCAGAGACTGACTCCCCAAGCCCCCTTCCTTCCACACAGCTCCCGGCTCACGGTGACCTCCTCCACGCGCGGTCCAAACAAGAAGTAGAGAAGGAAGCACCAGAAGAAAGACGTGGGCTTGCTGTGCAGGGCAGATGGCGCATCGGGGACAGATGCCAGGGACGAAGAAGACACTGCGACTCCTCATCGGAGTGAGATGTCCCCTCCCGGAGAGAGACCTCCAACGGGCACGGCACAGAGTGAGGAGTGGCCAGAGACAGGGGCCAGCCCGTGGCTGCTGGTCGAAGGGTCCTGTGCCCTGGGCCACGCGACCCTATTCCCAGGCATTTCCCGACCCTGCAGGCAAAACTGTTCAACTCGTCCGAAGGTACCATCCGCGGAGCTGTGCCTGCAGGCACGGCTCCGCGCTCTGCCCTCCTGCCCTAGCCACAGCCAGTGCCTCCACCCCAGCCTCTCGTCCCTGCCTCGGGGGTCCCCACGGGCCGTGCCATCTGCCAGGAACACCACTCCCTGCCACACACCCTATTCACACGCAGACTCCCCGGGGAAGGGGTCAAGTCCCTCAACCCAGGCTGTCCCAGCCCTCTCCTGCAGGTGACCACGGACAAGCGAGACAGAGTCATTCACTGTTACCCCGTGGTGCGTCGGGTGTTTCTAGCGTGGGAAGGTAAGCCCCATCACGTGGCACGTTTGCTTTCCCCTGTTCACCGCCACTTGCCCAGGGCTAACATGGCATTCATAAATACCTAATAAATTCCTAAAATAAATCGTTCATCAGTTTGGTCCAAAGAAAGGACCACACAGAAGGCAAGGTGGTGGGAGGAAGTTATGGGTTTAAGAGCCCCGTACATGGGAAGATTGGACACCCTCTCATGTGGTTCTGGCTCCTCTCCACAGCCCCGACTTCCCACTTCTAGGACCTTGGTCCTCTGACTCCCAGGGCACACCACCGGCCCCCGTGTCTGTCCCACACCTGCTCCTTAAGGGACATAGGTGTCCCTGAACCAGAGACGTCCAGGGCTCAGCCCGCGTTTTCCATGTGGGAATCAAGCGTGCCCCCTTAACGTGGCCTTGCAAATCCCGTGAGGTCTCTTCCCTAAAGGGATGCTTCTTCTGTAGGGACAGTGAACTGAGTCGCATTTCCCAATATTCAAAAATTTTTTTTTCCCCAGTAAATGTTTTCCGCAGAACTTTCTGGTCTCCGCTTGTTTGAGAGGGGTCAAGTAGGTTTGTTATACTTTAGCTCTGCTTTGGGATACACAGGAGATTCCAACGCTGGGCTTCTAATGACTGTATTTTATAAAATTAGGACTGCTCATTCAATTATAAGTAAAGGCTCCATCAGCGCTCATGGCATTGCTTTAAGCCTTTTTTTTTTTCTCAAACAGAACTCCCTGTCTCCCAGTGGGAACGTCACAAAAACACATTAGAAATGACGGTGCTATCTGCTCTCACCGCTCCCCGGACGCCTGCTCCAAACACCCAGGGGCCTTTTCTCAAAAGCAGCGGAACTCTCCAAGGAGGAAGTGGTTTGGACATCTGTCATTGCTATGAGAACATGACTACCAGTCCTCGTAAGTGGTAGAAATAATTCCAGAAGAATGAAGCAATAGGTAAGTGGGATCTTAAGGGGGAAGAGGGGGAGAGGGAGGGTGGGAGGCGGGAGCTGGATGGGAGAGAGAGAACAGATAGAAGGAGGGAACAGGGCCACGTAAGCATCCCAGACGAGCCGACTCATCCCCCCGGGCGATGCAGAGATGCCTGTCATGGGTGTGCTGGGGGTGCCATTTGTCACAGAGCTCCCTTTAATTATGTAAAATGCCCTGAGACAGAAACCAACGGGGGGGGGGCTGCAAGTTTTCCCACCAACGTGATCTTCTCTTTTCCAGCTCCCTTCTCTGAACTTGACTATCCTTTAAAAAAAAAAAAATCCACCAACCTAAAGCTATACGTGTTATGCATTGCCGAGTGGATCCAAAAATGATCAGTTTCTGAAATTGGAAGGTTTATTTCATTTAAATAATAATTACAGACTTACAACTCACATTTACTTCAAGTGTTTTTAATTTTTTATGCTAGATGGCACATCCGTCTTTGCCAATTACCCAGAGGCAGACACAAGTCTGAGAACAGAAGAAGCCATTAGCACCGCAGTGAAAGACAAGTGGAAATCTCCTCTGTTTCGACTTCATATCTTCTACGGTGTCAAGCTGTCATTTTCCTATGGGGAGAGGACACAGGGAAACCCGAGACCCGACGAACACATTTCCAGCAGCAGAGATAATCTCATCCTCCTCATTTGCTGAGCTCCTAAGATGAGCAACTATACTTTCTGAGAAATTCCTTTTAACACCTTCACAGATTCTAGAAACCGGAGCTCTCTGCCCAGGCTGAGACAGGCTCCTCTCCCCTCTCACACGTTGGTCTGTTTTCGTATAATCTGTGAGTTTCCGAGCACGGACTGCGTTTCCTGCACCTGCTGTGCGCAAGGAGACAGGCTCTCCAGGGCCCCGGGCCCGGCCGCCGTGAACAGGAAGCTCTCCCATTCTCCCACACATCGCCACGGAGCCTGCCTGATTGTCTGCTCCTCGTGCCCTCGCCGGTCTCCTCGGGTCTCTCCTTGAAAACCCTCCAAACTGCTGTAGCCAGAGTGGCTTCTGAACCACACACGTCTAGCCAGATGGACCCCTACTTAACCACCTCCATAGTTCCTAGAAGAAAGACCAAGATCCTGAGTTTCATGTTGAAGGCCCTGGGAAGCCACCCCTTTCCCGCCCGTGTCCTTTGTCATGGCCACACACTGGACAACACAGTCCTCAAGAGCTGCCTGCTCTTTCCACTACCGTTCCTCCCACCAAGCAACACTGACAGAGTACTCAGGGCTTGCTGGGCGCTGTGACAGGTGCCGAAGATGGAGGCGGCCACTGAGAGTCTGCAGTTCACTAAGTTGAAAGTCACGTAGGGTGCTGAACTCAGCTGCGTTGCCCTGACCCTGGAAGAGCACCCTGACCGTCAGCCTCCTGGCCTGCTTAACTGAGAGGCCATTCTTTCATGTTTGCAGACAAAAGTTTACAGGCGGCCAGTGTGTGGTGCGCCTCACACCCAAGATGACAGTTACTGTAAAAAACAAACACCAAATAACAGGTGTTGGTGAGGATGTGGAGAAACTGGAACTCTGTGCGTTGCTGGTGGGGATTGAAAATGGTGCCACTGCCGTGAAAGAGCCTGGTGGCTTGTCAAATAATTGAACAGAATTACCACACGATCCAGCAATCCCATTTCTGGATATACGTCCCAAAACACTGAACACAGGACTCAAATAGGGATTTGCACACCATATTCACAGCAGCCTCACTCACAGTAGATGGAAGACAGGAACCACCCAAACAAACTCGTAGATGAATGGATAAACCATACGACGCACTACTACTCAGCTGACACGTGAAAAGGAGATTCTGACGCACATGTCCTACACCGTGGATGAACCTTGAGGACATTATGCTGAGTGACATCAGCCAGCCACAGAAACACAAACATTTTATGATTCCACTTACATGAGGTAGAGGAGTCAAGTTCACAGAGACAAAAAGTAGGATGTGGGTGTCAGGGGATGGGGGAGGGGGTAGTGGGGAGTTAGTGTTTAGTGGAGACAGAGTCCCAGTTTGGGAAGATGAAAGAAAGTTCCAGAGATGGATGGTGGTGAGGGCTGCACAACGATGCGAAGGTGCTTCATGTCATTGAACTGTGCACTTAAAAATGGTTAAGGTGGTAGGTTTTATTTTCTTATTTATTTTTTATTTTTCTATTATTATTTTTTAAAGATTTTATTTATTTATTTGACAGTGAGAGAGAGCACAAGCAGGGGGAGCAGCAGAAGGAGAGAGAGAAGCAGGCTCCCCACTGAGCAAGGAACTTGATGTGGGACTCGATCCCAGGACCCTGGGATCATGACCTGAGCCGAGGGCAGACGCTTTACCCACTGAGCCACCCAGGCGTCCCAAAGTGGTAGATTTTATATGTATTTTATCACAATAAAAAAATGCATATGTAGAACTTCTGCTTCTGACCACAACACAGTCACAGGGCTCCGACTTACCCTTCCACATTAAATGGCAACCAGACAAAACAACTTTAAAAAGAAGATAAAAATAATTTTCAGATGTAGGACAACAGACAGCACAGGACAGTGATCCCTGCAAGATGGGAACAAATGAGATGTGCCTTCTGGTTGCCCCTAGCTTCCTACATTTCCAGGCCACACAGCAGGAAGGGAAGCCCAAAAAGAGCCTGGGGTTCTGCCTCACATGAGCAGATGGACCTGAGAATCCAGGGAGGCCAAGGAGGCGAGAACTTCAGGGCAGCATTTGAGAGAAGAAGGAGCTACAGAAGAGAAGCAAGTTGCAGGAAGAGAGAGATTTAAAGTTCTTCAGAGGGGCCCCCAGGAGACTTCAGCTGAGTGCCTGTCAGCATGTACATGCGAGGCCTGGAAAGAGTCACCAGAAAGGAAATGCAGAACTATCTCTGAAGCTAGAAATAGCTAGTGTGCTCACCAAAGCAGAGAAACCTTGTAATACACACGACATCAGGAAGAATACGCAGAAGGATACTGCCTCAAGAAAATTAGTCCTATGCTAATGGCCATTCTGGTCTTGTCTAACAAAGCTTATAAGTAAGGGTCAAAAGGATTGAGCTATTTCCAAGAAACATAATGGCTTCCAAGAACAAAGCTGAAGAGTGTGTAAAGGAATATAAAAAATATCCAACACTCAACAAAATAAAATGTATAATTCTCTCCCCAATCAAAAGATTATTAAGAATACAAAGTAACAGGAAAAATATGACTCATAATGGGGGGGCAATCAGTAGAAACATACGCAGAAATAACACAGATAATAGAGCTGATAAAAAAAGTATTAAGTAGTTATTATAACAAGATTTTGTGTGTTAGAAGGGTAGAGGAGAACATAAGCATGTTGAAAAGATATGTGGAATATATCTAAAAGACACAAATTAGGGGCGCCTGGGTAGCGCAGTCGTTAAAGCATCTGCCTTCGGCTCAGGGCGTGATCCCGGCGTGCCGGGATCGAGTCCCACATCGGGCTCCTCTGCTGGGAGCCTGCTTCTTCCTCTCTCACTCGCCTGCTGTGTTCCCTCTCTCGCTGGCTGTCTCTATGTCACATAAATAAATAAAATCTTTAAAAAAAAATAAAATAAAATAAAAGACACAAATTGAATTGGCAGAAATAAAAAAAATGAGGTCTAGGATTACACACTACAGAACAAAAATTTAGTGCACTTGAAGACTAAATAGGAATTGAAGCCATCCAAAAGAAAACAGGGTAAAAAGATGAGAAAAAAGCTGAAGAGCATTAGTGAGCAGTGGGAAATGCTCAAACAGTCTCATATGCATTAACTGGAGTCCCTAAAGGAGAGGCAGGTGGGGAAGAAAAATATTTGAAGAGGTAATTACTGAAATTTTCCCAAATTTGGTGAAGACTAGAAACCCCAAAATACAAGAAGCTAAATGAACCCCAAATACAAGAAGTATGAATAAAACTACAGCAAGGTACATCATAGAATCAGTGATAAAGAGAAAACTTTAAAAGCAGCTGGAGTGGGGAAGAAGGACACATTATGTACAGAGGAACAAATATAAGTATGAGGGCCAATTTCTCATCAGAAACAATGCATGCCAGGAGACAGTGCAGCAACATCTGAAAGTTTAAAAACTGCCAATCTAGAGTTATTCCCCAGAAAAGGAAATACCTTTCAAAAATAAGGGTAAAAAAAAAAAAAGGACTTTTTCAGACATACAAAAGCTGAAGAAATTCTTCACCAACAGACCTTTACTACAAGAAATGATAAAGTGCTTTGAGCAGAAAACAAACAGTAACAAAAATCTGGCTGTATACCCCCCCCCCAAAAAAATGAGTACCGGAAATGGTAATTATTGGGTAAATACAAAAGACATTTTCTCTTATCTAAAAAATTTTGTTTAAAAGATACTTGACTCTTTCAAGTAAACATAATCACAATACACTGAAGGGCTTAAAAGACAAGTAGATATAATGGCATGACGGCAGTTAGCATGGAGGCTGGAAAGGGAGAAACAGAAGTACAGCCTTGTAAGATTGTTACACTATATGTGAAGAGTTCTAATATTACTTGAAGATAGACTGTAATAAAGTATACTTTTAAAGTGTACTTATACTTTTAAAAAATAAATTTTCAAAAAATCCATCATCAGTCAATTATATATTTATTTATTTTTGACAATTCTATTTCTCTGTTTTAGAGACAGAGTGTACACATGCAGTGGGGGAGGGACAAAGGGAGAGGGATAGAATCCCAAGCAGATTCTGCACTGAGTGCAGAGTCTGATGTGAGGCCCGATCCCACCTCCACGAGATCATTACATGAGCAGAAACCAAAAGTTGGATGCTTAGCAGCCTGAGCCATCCACGTGCCCCTGCATTAGTCATTTAAAGTGTGAGAAGCATATACTTTAAGCTTTTGAGATATCATGTCATTCATTACATAAAAAATATAATCCAAAACAGGAATAAGCTTTAAAATTAAAACAAATGGAATTCAGGTGACTATAGTTTCCTTATAGTTTAAAAAAAAAAATCTTTATACTATAAGCCCTAAAGCAACTTCCATTTAAAAAAAGAGAGGTAGAGTGAATAAGCCAATAGAGCATATAAATTGAAATAATAAAAAAATCACTCAATTTATCCAAAGGAAGTCAGGAAGAAAAGAACAAAGAGCATATGAGACACGTAGAAAAAAACAATATAATAGATTTAAATTCAATTATATCAATAATCACATTAAATGTAAATGCTCTAAACACTTCAAATAAAAGGCACAGATTGTCTGATTGACTAAAAGCGCAGAAACAAACTACATACTGTCTAAAATAAACCCACTTTTATTAAAAAGACATAGATAAATTAAGAGTAAAGGATGGAAACACAATACATTACCCTAAGAATAATCAGAAGAAAGCTGGAGCAGCTATATTAATATCAAAGTAGGTTTCGAAGCAAAGAGTATTACCACGGATTAAGAGAATCATTTAATGATGATAAAGGAGTCTATTCATCAAGAAGACATAACATAACAACTATAGTTGGAGACTTCAGAAACTTCTCTTAATAACTGATAGACCAAGTACACAGAAAATCTGTAAGGATAAATCCTGAACAATACTAAAAGCCAATTTGACCTAAATTGGGATCTATAGAATATCCTACCTAACTGCAGAAGAATATCTACTTTTCAAGTGCACACAAACATTTATCAAGGTAGATCTTATTCTGGGACCAAAAAATAAAATAAATTTATAAAAATTCAAGTCATACAAGGAATATTCTCTGGCCACAATGAAATTAGAAATCAATACCTGAAAGACATCTGAAAAAAATCCCTTAAATATGTGGAAACTACATAATGCATTTCTAAGTAACACATGCCAAAGAAGAAATCATGAAGACTATTGGAAGGAATTTTGAAATGAATAAAAATTAAAACATGACAGGTCCAAATGTGTAAGATGCAGCTAAAAGTGCTTACCATGAAAGTTATAGCACTGACCACCTCTGGCCAATAAGAATGTTCTTGAAACAATGACCTTAGCTTCCGCCTTAGGAAATGAGAAAAAGAAGAGAAAACTTAACTCAAAGTAAGCAAGAGACAAGGAATAATAAAGATAATAACAAGTAAATGAAATAGGGAGAAGAAAAGTGATAGAGAAGATCAACCAAACCAAAAGCGAGGTATTTGAAAAGATGTATCAAGTTGATAAATCTCTAGCCAGGCAGATCTGGAAGAAGAAATAGAAGAAACAAAGTACCAGTATGATAAATAAGAGCAAGGAGAGACATCACTACAAATCCTACAGGCAAACAGTAATAATAATGAGGGACTGTTATGAACAACTTTATACGAATAAATTCAGTAACTTAGATGAAATGAAGAAATTACTTAGAAGACACAAATTTTCAGAGTTCACTAAAAACAAAATAGATAATCTGAATGGCCTAGGCTCATATCTATTAAAGAAATTGAATTTGTAGTTAAAAACTTTCTCACAGAGAAAATCCCAGGCCCATATGGCTTAACTGGAGAATTCCACCAAGCATTGAAGACAGAAGCAAAATTAATTCTACAGAAACCCTTCCAAAAAACTAAAGAGGAGGGAACATTTTCCAACTCATTCTACGAAGCCAGCATTACCCTGATACCAAAACCAGAAAATGATATTATAAGATAGCTACGGGGTATTATCCCTCATGAACATAGATGCAAATTTTCTTTTAAAAATTGAGCATATCTAATCCAACAATATACAGAAAGGATAATATATCATGGCTAAATGGGGTTTATGAAGGAATTGCAGAGTTGATTTAACATTTGAAAATCAATGTAATTCATCATATTGGCAGAATAAAGGAGAAAAGACATATGATCACAACAATAAATGCAGGAAACCCATTTCACAAAATCTAACATGTCATACCTGCAAATATTCTCAGCAAATTAAAATTAGAAGAAATTTCTCAACCTGAGAAAGAGCACCTGCAAGAAATTTTTAAGGAACGTAGCTAATGGCAGAAGGTTGAATGCTTTCCCTTAATTTCAGGAATGAGGCAAGGATGTCTGCTCTCACCACTTTGGCTCTTGCTGTTGTTCTCATCACTTTCATTCAGTGCTGTATTGGAAATTCTAGCTAATGCAGCATGGCAAAGGGAAGACATAAAAAGCATACATATTGGGAAAGTTAAAGTAAAATTGCCAGATTTGTTCATGACATGATCATCTACACATAAAATTCTAAGGACTCTACCAGAAAAAAAAAAAAAGCCACTAGTACTAATAAGTGAGTTTGCCAAGCTTCCAAGATACAGGTTGATAAAAATATATTGTTATTTCCACATATTAGCAAGGAAAAAAGAAATTGAAATAAAAAAAATAAAATCACTTATGATCTTATCAAAACAGATTAAATGCATGGAGTTAAATTTGACAAAAGAAGTGCAAATACCACTGAAAACAAAACAGTGCTGAGAGAAATAAAGACCTATTAAATAAAGAGGTGTACGGCATTCATGGATCAGAAAACGCGATGCTGTTAAGATGTCAACCATCCTCAAATTAGTGTATGGATTCAACAGTAACCCAATCAAAGCTCAGCAGGTGTACTGTAGAAATGGATTAACTAATTTAAAAAATTATATTAAAATACAAAACTAAGACTAGCCACACACATACATACATATACACACAAAACAACAACTTTGAGAAAAAAAAATAAGGTCAGAGGGCATAAACCTAAACTGATAAATTTTAAGATTTATTGCAAAGTTACTGTAATCAAGACAGTTTCATATTAACATATATAGAGACATACAGGTCAGTGCAGCAGAAAAAAGTGGTCAGAAATGGACTGATTTTCAACAAAAGTTCCAAGGTAAGGCAGTGAAGAAATGACAATTTTTAAAATAATTAATGCTGGAAAAATTAAGTAACCAGTTAAAAAAATACAAAGTTAAAAGTTTGTTATCAAGTTAAAAAAATAAATGATTTTGATACTTCATACCATGTGTAAAATTAACCCAAAATGGATCATAACCCTAAATGTAAGAGCTAAGACTATACCCCTTCTAGAAGAAAATATAAGAGGAAACCCTAGTGGTCTTGTGTCTGGTAAAGATTTCTTAAATACTCTACAAAGTATGAAACATAAAAGAAAAAACAAATTGGACAATATCCAAATACAACCTTTTGCTCTTCAAAAAGAATGTTATGAAATTAACAGCTATGAATTAATAGCTACACACTGGGAGAAAATATCTGGAAAGCATAGATCCATCTATGAACTTGAATCTAGAATGTATAAAGAACTCTTATAGTTCAATAATGAGATAAACAAGCCAATAAAAAATAAGGAGAAAATCTGATTACACACTTCATCAAAAGAAAACAAAGAGATGGCAAATAAGCACCCGGAAAGATGCTCAACGTTATTGGCTATTATGGAAATGCAAAATAAAACCATAATGAGATATCACTGCACACCCACTGGAATGACTAAATTAAAAAAAACAAAACCTAACTATACTTTTGCAAATGGCAAGATTTCGTTCTTTTTTATGGTTGAGCAATATTCCATCATGGGTTGCACACACGTGTGTGTGTGTGTTTGTGTGTGTGTGTGTGTGTGTCACATCTTTACCCATTCATCTATTGATCAATACTTGGGCTAATTCCATATCTTGGCTATTGTAGATAATGCTACAGTAAACGTAGGGTGCATGTATCTTTTCAAATTAGTATTTTTCTTTTCTTTGGGTAGATACCAGTAGTGGAATTGCTACATCATATGGTAGTCCTATTTTTAATTTTTTGAGGACCCTCCATTCTACATCCCACAGCAGCTGCACCAGTTTGCACTCCCACCAGGAGTGCACGAGGGTTCCCTTTTCTCCACGTCTTTGCCAATACTTGCTATGTTTTGTCTTTTTGATATTATCCATTCTGATAGGTATCAAGTGAAATCTTGTTGTGGTTTTGATTTGCATTTCCACATAGATGGACCTAGAAGGTATAATGCTATGTGAAATAAGTCAGAGAAAGACAAATACTGTATGATTCCACTTATATGTGAAATCTAAAAAACCAAAGCAAATGAAATAAAAAAAAAAAAAAGACCCATAAATACAGAGAATAAACTGGTGGCTGCCAGAAGGGAGGTAGGTGGGAGATGGGTGACATAGATGAAGGGCGTTAAGAGGTATAAACTTTCATTTATTAAAACAAATAAGTCACGGAGATGAAAAGTACAGGACAGGGGATATGGTGGATAATACTGAATCACATTGTTTGGTGACAGATGGCGACCCAACTTACCACGGGCAGCCCTGAGTAATGCATAGAATTGTGGAATCACTGTGTTGTCCACCTGAAACTGACGTCGACACTGTATGGTAATTATACATCAATAAAAAAAGAGAAAAAATGCAATGGCTAATTAAAATAAACAAGTGTGCCATATGCTGAAAGAAGAGAGAGAGAATGAAAGAGGAAAGACAAGACTGACCACATGAAGCTCCAGGGTGGATGGAGAAACTTCTGGAACTCTACACAGCTGGTGGGACCGTAAAATAAGTAAGCCACTTTCAGAAAACAGTCTGGCAGTTCCTTAAAAAGTTGAACATACATGCACCATATGACCCAGCCATCCCACTCCTAGGAAATAACCCAACAGAAATGAAAGCATGTGTCCCTGCAAATTCTTGAACACCAGTGTTCACAGCAGCTTCATTTGGAAGAGTCAAAATCTGGAAACAGCCCAAATGTCCATCAACAGATGAATGCATAAGCAAACTGTGGCATAGCCATACAATGGAATGTGACTGCAATGAGAAGGAGTGAGCGACTCATACACACAACACCCCCCCGGCGGGGAGATACACACGGTACACACGGTAACACAGTAACACGGACGGAGCTCAAAAGAATTATTCCGTGTGAGAGACATCCGACAAGAAGTACATATTGGATGCCTCCATTTACAAGCAATTCTGGAAAATGCGAACTAATTTATCACGCCGGAGAGCAGATCAGTGGTCATCTGAGGGTAGGTGAGCATGGGGGGATGGGTTACAAAGGAGCCCAAGGAAGCTTTAGGAGGTGTCAGTTGTGTTCACCATCTGACCATGGTGAGTACCGTGACGGTTTCATAGACACGTGTTAAAACTCATCCACTGTATACTTAAATACGGACATTTTATTCCAACTCAGCTATATTTCAATAAAACTACAAAACACAACTTAAAACTTACCTCTCTACTTCTATTAACTAGTGATGCTATGCTCATTTTGAGGAGTAAGAAATAGTCTCTGAGCAGGAAACCAGGGTTTTAGAGACATTCCTGGGGCCAGCTTGGCATATTTGTGGGTGTAGCAAGACCGGCCTTGCCTTCTCCCCAGGACTCAGACTAGTACAAGCTTCTCCACCCCTCCCCCTCACCGCAGCCACTCCTGTTTGCAGAGTTAACTGCTGTTGGTTTGAGGAAACTCAGCTCAAAAGTCAGCTCCTCCTAGATATCTCTCTGGGATGCATGGCAGGATCTGGGACGCCCCCCTGCGTCCTGATCGGCACTCACAATCGGCCTAGCCTCGGCCCCGTCCTGTGGGTCACTCCCAGGACACTGCGGACTCGTCCCATAGCCTCTGTTCGCAGCACAATGTGTGGCCCCAGAAACACACCTGGTGAATAAACAACAAGCATGGGGGTTGGAATAGGTCTCAAGCAAGGGCAGGAACAGGGTCTCCTTCTGGATGGCGCAGCCCCAGCTGATGTTAAAGGTCTAGGAGCCTGAAAGCATGGCCCAGCATCTATTCCGGATGCCACCTCTCCGGCTGCTCAGAAAAGGGGAACAGAGAGGTGAACAACGAGTGTCTCCAAATGAGCCCAGATACATCTTGCCCCTTCCAGCTCAGGAGTGAACTGGGGTCTTCTTGGGTAGCCATGGTCATCTCTGGCCTCCGAAGGACCCACAGGGAAATAGTACAGAAAAGGGTAGGCCAGCACCAGCCTTTGCAGTAAGGAACATGTATGAGGACAGGCAGATACAATTGTAATAATCCCTTGTTTGCTCCCTGAGACGCCAAACAGGGGATAAAAGTGCACGTCAGTGGGTCCAAGCTTTTGACCAGAACTGAGCTGACTCATGTAGTATCTCCCCTTTTTGGATGGGGTCCCTCAGTAGGTTCCAGAAAGGCCGAGTGCAGCCCCGTCTGACCCTGCCCCCAGTAACCACAAGTCCTTCCTAAATGAGCATTCCTTTCCCTCCCCCACATTCCCATCAGCCCCCAGATCAGCATCGCCAGAGGAACCCTCGTGGGGATCTGGCTTACGCCACCTGCCAACGCCCTTCTGGATGCCAGGAAGTCAGGCTCCCTGGGCCGGGCAAGGTTCAGAACGCATGCCTCTCTGGAGTCAGGGCTTTGCTTTTGGACACAGTTGTTTCATAAATGCCAGAGAGTATCCGAGGTGGGCAAAACTGAAAAGGAATCAGAAATCCTCTAGATACTCCGATTTATTCATCCCCAACAGATGTGTGTCTGCCCTTTTTGGGGTCCTACACCACGCAAAGGTAAAAGAGCAGAGGAAGCCCCTGGGGAGCCCACAGGTGGTGGAGGAGACCAAGGAGAACAGAGAGGAAGGGAGTGGAAAGTGGGGAGGGGGTCAGGAAAAGCTTCTGGAGGAGGTGAGCTAAGCCAAGGTTTTACCAAGTGGGCTACCCTGGACGAGGCCCGACCAGAAAAGGCCTGTTGCAGGAAAAGACATCAGGGCGAGCGAAGGCACAGACGCAGAGGAGCCAGGTGTACTCGTAAGCAGTGTGGTGCGACGGGGGAGGAAGCTGTGGGTTCCGACACCCCACACCGCCTGCTCAGCGTGGGAGTCCAGACCTATGACTTGGTCTTCTGTCGATCGACGGTGCACAATTGCCAACAGTCGTCTTTTTTAACAGATTATTCTATTTATTTACCTTGGTGGGTGATATATGGCTATGGTACAAGGTTCCAAGGGTTCTTCTTTCACCTCGGCTGTGAAACAGCCAGATCCCGATCTACAGAAGAAGGGAGAAACCCTTTTTTGATGCATTGCTAGACTCACAGGAAGTGAGTGAAATCTCTAAAGACCAATGCCTACCCCCGACACCACACCCCTGCCCCAGTAAAAAGGGAACTAGCATGAACTGAAACCAAAACAGCTGGAGGCCAAAGACAAATTGGGGAGGAGGTCACCCTGAAGGCATGTGAGGCAGTCAGTGGGGAAGACGACATGGCAGCATAGACCCTAAGGCCTGTGGCCACTGGAATTTGTAGAAAGAGAGTATAGGAGAGGTACATAGGGCATGTTTGAAGAAAACAAGGACCAACTCCTAAAGATAAGCAAACAAGGGCCTGTGGGAGGAATGACCATGCAGAGTTTAAAAAGAACCAAAAGAAATTCTAGAAATGAAAGATATAATTTGGAAAACAGTTAACTCAGTGGATGGATCAAACAGTAAGTGAGACATCACAACTGGAAAAGACTATCTCATGCCTTCCGCTCGCTCCTCCAATGCCGGCCCCTCTGCCTTCTCCCTCCAGCCCAGCAGACACTGCAACCAGAAGCAACCAGAACTCTTCTACCGCGGCCAAGCTCGCCTCCACCACGTGCCAGCACCACACCCACACACTCACTCTTCACCCCTCCTTCTAGTGATGAACTTTTCATGCCCCAACCTGAAGGCAAGTCCACCTGTGTTCCAGAACCGTCTTTCCACATCCCCTGAAGGCCACTGTGCCAGACAGTCTCTGCTCCTCTCCCACACTACTCACTTTCTCTCTCTGCTGGAATATTTTCATCACCTTCTTATGACTTAACCCTAGAGTTAAGTAGATTCAACACCCAGAGCCAAGTCTTTTCTTTCTTCCCTTGGTAAGCTAATGTTTTAGCTCTCGTAGATTCTTCAGCAAAGGCTTACATGAACCACATTTCCCGAGTTCTTACCCATTCGGTAGTGTCTGTTGCCTCTCTACTTGCGTGACAGTTTGGTTAGGTATAAAATGACTTCTGAGCACACCCCATGGATGCCTTTCTCCTTCTATGTTTCTCACTTAACGTGATCACCTTTCCTCAATTCCCATGTTGTCTTTGAAATTTAGTGCCTCTAATCAGGAATGCCTTCATGTCAACCACTGTATATATCCCCATGGGACACAATGTCTCCTTTCAATTTGTAGACTCAGGTCTTCCTTTTATTTCTAGAAATGTTTCTTAAGTTATAATTATAATTTTTAATTATTTTTCTGTCATAATCTTAGCTCTTTGTTCTTCAGTCTCACTGGGTAGAGATATTGGGGATATTCTTTACCACCTCCCTATACTCAAATCCTTTTAAATGCCTCATGTGCTTCCATTTTGTGTTGTTCACTAGCTCCTCAGTCCTGTCCTCCACACGCCTTCCAATGTTGTCACCTTCCGCAGGATCTGCTCCTTGTGCTACTTCCAATACATCCTTCATATCTGGTAACAGCCGTACTTGTCTGTTCCACATTTTCCTGAGTTCTGCAAGTTCATGTCTCATTTCTTCTAATCTTGCTGTGACTTCCCCGGGGTCCATCTCTACTTTAAGCTCTTATTTTATAGATGCAATTATCCCAAGTTTTCTTTTTTAATTCCTGGCAGTATGTTTGGTCATGAATTCCATCTGTTCCACAACAGTATTACTTTGATAAGAAAGAAAAAATGGAAAGAAAGATGAAAAACATGCTTGTATATCAGCCATTATCAAGGAAATCCATCTATCTACTTGCTAGACGCATTGACAGCTAACCAAAGCCACAAGCACCTCCACGGGGCTCTCTGGCTCTTCCTTCCATTCCTACCACCATCCCCACATAAAGGGCCCTTCCCCACTTCTCCCTTCCTTGGTGCTCTGTGAACTGCTGTGTCTTTGCAGAGAGCCTTGGCTATTTCTTGTGAATTGGAGCAAGAGTTTCAGGACACCCCCCCACACACACACACCTCTACAACCACACAGGTATCCTTCAGCCAAATGGCCTGCCGGGATTCCTGATAGGTCAGTGGAACCATGACCTCGTGGCCCTGGATAGGCTCCAGATTTTCCAGCCAGTGGCACAGAGGAGAATCCCCAGGGCCAAGGGAGAATAAACAGGAAAAGCAGCTTGACCATCCTGTGAATGCACCGTCTTCTCTCTGCTTTGGGTCCTGGAACTCAGGTCTGGTCGCTGTAAGAACCAGTCAGCACGTCTGTCCGTGCACCAACTTTTCCTCTAACTCATCACTGTGCACCCTTGCCTCCATGCCTTGCTTCCTCTATCTATCCATGCTTAATGTGTGCACGTATAAATAAATCAATAGGAATCAGAGAGGGGCTGGTCAAGGAAAGCATTTCATGGGGCCGAAGACTGGACATCATTTTTTTTTAAAGATTTTATTTATTTATTTGACAGAGATAGAGACAGCCAGCGAGAGAGGGAACACAAGCAGGGGGAGTGCGAGAGGAAGAAGCAGGCTCCCAGCAGAGGAGCCCGATGTGGGGCTCGATCCCAGAACGCCGGGATCACGCCCTGAGCCGAAGGCAGACGCTTAACAACTGCGCCACCCAGGCGCCCCCGAAGACTGGACATCATTTTAAAAACCACTGAACCTCAGACAGCGGCAACGGGATGCCGATGTTCCCTGAACATCAAGTAAAGCTAATGTTGCGGAGACCATGAGCAGGACATGATCTTTGAGCTGTTTTTCCACTTCTCAAGAGGGATGAGGACCAAACTGTATTGGTCAGCCTTTTGCCCCGGTCAACAAGGGGTTCATCTGGGGGGAAGGCTGAAAAGCTGCAGAAACAGCAAGGGTTAGCACTTTGGGTACAGTCCCAGCCTTCGCAATGACAGAGAGCATTTACCACTAAACCTCGCCTCCCTACTACAATTAGAAACACCCACCTCGGAGAATGGCTAGAGGATTTCATGGGAAGCTCCCTGTAAAAGCGTCAGGCAAGGTGCCTGGAACCTCAAAACTGAAAAATAACATTCGGTTCACTTTCCTCTTTCTGAGCCCTGCAGAAGCCGGAGGGCAGCTCTCGCTCTTACAGTCTTCCTTCCCTGCTGTGGGCCATCCGGTGTGTCCACTTCAACCTGGCAACTCTTACAGGGCTTTCTGATGCATCGACATCAGGACGGCCTTGTCAATTTTTTAAGTCACAGGTTCTGTTTTTTTTTATCGAGTAATATTCACGACAGATCTCTGGACACTACACCACCCCATCACCTCGTCCAATTACGTCATGACAGACTTGCCCCTTTGGTGGCCCATGTCACCGCCTCTACCTCTTCTCTTCTTTGTATCAGTAATTCTCACTTTCTTTACACTTGATTTGTCTGAATTCTTATAAGTAGGTACTATGTTTTTTTAATTTTAATTTAAATTCCGATTAGGTAACATCCAGGGTAATTAGTTTTAGGCGTAAGATACAGTGATTTAACACCTCCATACGTGACCCAGTGCTCATCACAAGTGCGCTCCTTCATTCCCATCACCTGTTTTCCCCTACCCCCCCACCTCCCCTCTGGGGACCATCACTGTGTTCTCTATAGTTAAGAGTCTGTTTCTCGGTTTGCCTCTTATTTTTTCCCTTCATTCATTTGCTTTGTTTCCTAAGTTCCACATACGTGTGAAACCATATGGTGTCTGTCTTCCTCTGACTGAATTATTTTGCTTAGCATCGTACTCTCTAGCTCCACCCACATCATGGCAAATAGCAGGACTTCATCCTTTCTGATGGCTGAATAATAGTCCATTGTATACATAGACCATATCTTCTTCATCCATTCTGGGGCTGCTTCCATGACTTGCCTGTTGTAGGTACTGCTGCGATAAACCCAGGAGGGCATGTATCCCTCTGATTTGTATTCTTTGGGTAAATACCTACTAGTGTAATTGCTCGGTCGTAGGGTAGCATTTTTATAATCGGAAAAAAATACCAAACATCTTAAATAATACACCTGTGTGGCTGCAAAGGCATAATGGACTTTTGGGAGTTTAGTGGCGATGGTCCTGTCTGGTGGGAGGCCGAGAACGAGCGGTGTCCTGTCACCCAATGTCCTCCACTCTCTGGAAACCTCTGAGCAGAACTGCCCCAGTGCAGGAACAGAACTCCATCAATTAGAAGCTCTGAGCCGCCTCTTGCCAGTGTATGACTTCGATCAGATGGTTAACGTCTCTGTTCCTCAGATGCCACATGTGTCAAATGCAGATAAGATCGAGCCTGAACTCATCAGATGTCCGGGAGGAGGGAATGAGGCAAAACACCTCGAGTGGTCCCCAGCACATCAGGGCCATCCCTGTGCACACGATCAATATGGGGATGAGCCAGCCAGTCTGTAAGGGAACAGTGGCCCTTTAGCCACAGAAAGGAATAAAGTACTGATTCATGCTACAACACAGATGAACCTTGAAATCGTTGTGTTAAGTAAAAAGCAGACAGTCACCAAAGACCACATGTTGTATGATTCCATTTATATGACACGCCCAGAATGGGCAGATGTATAGAGATGGGAAGTAGATTAGCAGTTGCCAGGGGCTGGGGGGCGGCGGGGATAGCAGCTGACGGTGGCGAGTGCTTAATGAGCGTGGGTTTCCTTTGAGGACGATGAACAAGGTCTGGAACGAAGAAGGCAGTACATCAGGAATGTACTTAACGTCGCTGAATTGTACATTTTAAAACAGTTACGACAGTAACGCTTATGTTATTTGTGCTTTGCCATTAAAAAAAAGAAAAAGGTACAGAGGCCCATCCCCGGAGGATCCCCGGGGGGACCATTAGCTTTGCTGTTTAATAAACCATGTCAACATTTAGTGGCTTTGAACAACGAAGCTCACCATTGCGTGGGCTGGCTGTGCTCTTCTGGTCTGGGCTCGCTCACATGTCCACGGTCGGCTGGTAGGCCGCTGGAGGCTGCAGGATCTAACGGGGTCTCACTCCCATGCGTGGCTGCTGGGAGCCTGCTGGTTGGGGAGCCTCGGCCAGGAGGGCTGGTCTCTGCTCCACGTGGTCTCAGGTCTCCGGTGCAGGGGGCAGGGGCGTGGGGAGTGGAGGGAGGGGGCGCAAGTCTCTGGAGGCCAGGGCTCCAAGTACACAGCCTCACTTTGGCCACAGCCTATTGGTCAGAGCAGGTCAGGATGCCCAGGGTCAAGCATGGGGGTGAGTGGGAAGCAGACCCTGGTTTCCGACTGGAGGGGCTGCCAAAGAGCTGTGGCTCTTCCCCCCACCACCGTACTCCTGAAACGAAGTGCTGAAGACCCCGGGTGCCCAGCTTCTGCCGTGTGTTTCCCAGATGGTGCTCAGGTCCCACACGATCCTCGTAGCCACTGTACTCGCACCTCCGGCAGGGGGCACGCGTGAGAAGGGCGAGGCTCAGACAGGAGGCCGGGGCATCCTCTTTGCAAGCCACTTAGTAAAACAGCACAGCTGAAATGGGACGGCTTGTGGTTCAGGGTTGCCATGTCCCCGACCCCCGGGCGGTTGCATCAGAAGGGCCACATCAAAATATCTTCCTTCGTTTTCCTTAGGACTCTAGGTTTCTTTTTGTTTCAGAACTAAATAGGCCTGTCATCGCTTTCTTCCTCCCCCCCCCAGCCCGTGTACAGAGCGTCCTTCTCTCTCTCAGCAGCACTGGAGGGTCGGGGTGGGGGTCCCCTCCAGGTAGAAGAAATAAAGCGGGGCAAAGACAGGGGTGGGGACAGCAGGACACACTGGTCCATTGTGGCCAGGGTCCTAGAGCGTATGAAGCAGACTTATTGTCCAGAAAGGGGAGTTTAGTGCGTGGTGAAGAGCCTGAAACCACGAGGTCGGTGACTGGACCCTGTCCGTGGTAATAGGGAGCCAGTGACGAGCGTGAAGTGCCACAGTCAGGGCCGAGTCCAGGAAAAGTTGTCCACAGCATGGGCAGACAGATGCTGTTCCGAGAGCTCCGAGGTGGGACGTGCCAGCAGGAGGCCGTGATGGAGACACCATGGCGGTAGAGTTGACATGACAACAGCTTCAATGTGGGAGGACAGGAAGGAGTGGAGAGGGGACATGGGGAGGCGGTGGGGAACAGGGAGGGCAGGGACACCATGCACGCGGGAGAGGGACAGGAGAAGGCACAGTACATTTGCAGGGAGAAGGAAACAGACGCGGGTAAGTGTTGCTGACTGTTCTAGGGAGACGTCCAGAGCGTGGGGTGTCACGGCCACGGGGCAGGGGCCGAGCAAGGCTGACGGGGCGGCCCCACAGGCAGAGGGGCCCAGGCGAGCCGTGGGCACTGCCCCACCCGCAGTCTCGCCCGCGGCCGGCCCAGGGCCAGCCCTGTGGTCTGATGTGCCGCCGGGGTCTAAAACCCAACTTCCAAGATTGAGCAATAGCATTTTCTCCTCCCAGATGAAAACCTGTCCAAAACACAGGCCCAGATTGCTTCCCTGCTCTCTCCTACACTTGGAGTGCTCGGCTCCTGGCCACAGCTGCATGGCTCACAACAGATTTTATAAGGCTGTCCTTCTGCCAGGGTCCTTTGAGAAGTAAAAATAGCTGAAATGAGCCCGCTCTCCCGGAACCATGAAAACATTTCCCCATCCCTCAAGCTTTCACCTACTGCCGTGTCATCCTATACCCCACTCACTCCTTAGGAGACCAGAGTGTGCAGCCTGGAGGGGCCGTGCTGAGCCCCGCTCCACTTGGGGCTCAGCTCGAGCTGGGGCGTTCAGCTGGAGATGGGCGATGGCCATCTCGGTCGCCTCTAAGATGCGCCGAATCATGTAAGACGTGCCATCGGTGAGAAAAGAGATGCTTTCTAATCTTCCCAGCACCTGCCGGGGCACCGGTACCTGCTTATTACATTCCGGGCACAATTAACCCTTCTGATGTTAGGGTCCTGGACTTGGTAATGTGCTCTCAGGCCAGCGACAAAAATATCTCTGAGATTTTTGAGCTAACGGTGCATTTGCGAGGTCATTCAAGGCTAAGACCAGAAGGATTAAAAGATCTGACTCCTTCCTGAGGTCCTTAGTTGTAAAGGACCAAAGAAGCCGTAAAACAAAGATTTATTCAGTTTCAGCCGGACAGCTCAATGGCACAGCCCCGTAAGGACCAGGAAAAAAGAAACATCTGGCCAGAAAAGCACACTTGTTTACGAAAAAAAAAAAAAAAAAGGTTTAAGAGTCTTCTCCAGCTTTACCAAGTTTTTGGATGAAAATGAGGCTGAACACGAAAAACAATGTAGAACCTTGCGAGCCACAGGGCAGCACAGGCGGAGAAAGAACATCTTGTTTCTTCCTCGTCCAGCTGCCTCGGACCGTGGGCCCCCTCCTGAGCACCCCGGGGAGAAGCCCTGCCCTGGTAGGTAGCCCCTGGGGACCGCACAGCTGTGCGGGGGACCGCACCCCACACAGGTGGCCAGGCCGCCTCTGTGGCCCTGCCCTTTTGTGGGGGAGGGCAGCCTCCGGACGGATGCTCCGCTCTCCGAGGGCGAGAGCCGTGTTTTGCTGCCCCTGATGACCAAGCGCCTGTCTTCCGAGCTCCGCGCACACCGCCCTGGTGCTGTTGGCACCTAGATAGTGACAACCACTTACGCGGCGTGGGGGGGGGGGGCGGGTGCGTCTTTGGAGCCGTGGACAATGGCTGTTTTGTAAGGAAGGAAGCCTGCACTGGCAACATGGCCCCAGGCCCAGGCCGGGAAACTCGGCTTCTTTTCCAGGCCTGCCGTTGACTCAGCGGGGCTCCGAGGCCAAGCCCTGCCGCCGGGGTCGGCCCAGCCCCCTCCTGACATGTGAGCACCGTAGCCCACAGATGCCCGGCCGTCATCCCAGGATGGCTGGACCCTCAGCTCTCCCCAGATGCTCCCGGGATGAATGGGTTAAGACTGGAAGATGCTTTGAACGTCTTGGCATAAAGCTGTCTGGAGCGCGGTAAATGCTTTGAACGTCTTGGCATAAAGCTGTCTGGAGCGCGGTAATTAATAAACCTTACCACAGAGGTGGATTAAGGTCAGAAGTCACTTAGGGGCCTGGGGGATAGAGCTGCATCTCTGGACCGTGCCGTGTGCAGCCCTATCCACGCAAGGCGCGGCATCAGAGGGGGCGCATGCCCCTGGGGGTCCCCGGGCCGTGCGGGTGAGCAGCCAGACTCACTTGTTCAAACCATGGTGGGCCCTGGAAAAGCTCACAGCCCTGGAGAAGCAAGCGCACACACCATCGGCATGGAAGCAATGGCTAGAGAAGGAATGGAATCACGCGGCTGAAGCAGAATGGAGTTAGCCCGCCCCACAGCCGCTGGGGTGACAGGAGCACCGTGTTGTGGGGGTCCGAGATAGAGCTTCTAACAGCAGCCAGTGGGGAAGATGCTGAGCAGACATCTAACCGGGTGAGTGGCCCTGCTGCTTCTTCCAAGGGGGCCTAGAAATCTCTGAGCAACCAGGACCTGAGTGTTCCCACGTGCCACCGGAGAGAGGACATTCCTGGAAACACTGCACCACAGATGCCAAGTCGCGAAGAGCATGAGACAAAGCTGTGACTTTCGTTACCGTGGCTCATTCTCCTCCTCTCGAAAATGGGGCGTCAGACCAGCCGTGGCGTCAGCGCTCCTGAGTCACCCAGATTTGCAGTGCTTTACGCCTGTGCCACCACCTCCCACCGAGGCAGCGTGGGTGGTCCGTGGACGGCCCCCCTTCTGCTGCCCTCTTGAGCCCCGGAGAGACACTCAGGAAGCGACGCCCCGACACCACAAATGACCAGCCCAGATGGAGGCCGGGTAAGCTCATCTCCAGCTAGGTCAATGCCGCGCCCATCTGCCCTTCCAAGTGTTCCCGCGGCACCTCAAAATGCCACCCTTGAGCCATGAACTGCTGGCACAGGGACACGGAGGTGACACTCTGGGTCCTGAGCTCCCCATGATATATTCGATTCCACCTGCTGGCCCCGGGGTGGTCCCGTGGCACCCTTCCCATCTGCATGCTCGTTCTGCACTAAGCCTTCTCCTCTCCCCAAGACTCTTTGGCCCTGTGTTCCCCCAGGAAGTCCTCCCAGATCAACCTCAGCTACCCCTCCCCTCAGTGAATCCCTCCCCAACCTCCTGAGCATTCAAAATGCATTTCCAAACATGGATCCGACTTTTGGGCTAACAAAGTCCATTCTCACCCGTAGGGCGCCCTGACCACTCCCGATGGTCCTGAGAGTCTCCTCTCCCTGCCCCGACGGCAATGTGCTTGCATGCACGGAAAGGGCTCATAAAAGCCTATAATTTGTCCTGCTCGTCTGTGTTTGTCCTACTCCTTCTGACGCCATAGACCGTGGAGCTAACCCTCTGCACACCTGGGGGAAGCTGAAACCGACGGGGAGCCCCGCATGCCCTACAGCCCATCAGTACCACGGCCGGCTCATTCATGATCGCCTACACCTGAGAGTAGCCCATCTACACCTGCCCTCCGCTCCCCAGCCCAGCCCACCCATCGCAGCCCCATCCACCTGGCCACCAGGCCAGCTCCCCCTGCTCCCGTCCCCCCCAGCCCACCTTCCCCTTTTCATCACCCCTGGGTGGTGGTCCTTAATTCCACCCCCACTTTCTCATCAGGATGACTGCAAAGCCACTGGTCCCCCAATCCCCCAGGACGTCCCGCACACCAGCGCCAGAGCAGTGGTTCCCAGACGCTTTCTCAGCAGCCCCGAGCGTGGCGCCTGACCCAGGGCCAGAGCGCCACGTGTGGTCAGCCCCAAATACACAGGTGCATCTGCCGACTGGACCACAGCACGCCCTCTTCTTAAAAGCCATGGCTCCTCCATTGCCTCGAGGACAAGGCTCGTGGCCATTGGTCATCAGCGTGGCCTCAGAAGCTGTCAGTAAGCTGGCAGCTGGCTGGCTCTCTGACCGCGTCAACACAGACACTACATTTCAGGACCACCACAGTCTGTTCACCTCGAACGCCACACTCTGCTTCCAGGCTTGGCAGACACAGCTCCTTCTGCCCCCTACATCTGTCCTCGCCGCCCCCCCGTCCTCATCCCATCATCCTTCACCCCCCAAGGGTCCCTTCTCCGTGGAAGGGCCCTCCCTCCCTTGCTCCCGCAAGAGTCGGCACCAACCTTGGCCAGGCCAGGTCCCTGCCCGCGGGGGCTAGGTCTGGGAGTCCGCAGTCTGCGAGGCTTTCTAGGGCACGTGCACGTCGCTCACCGGCGTGTCTTTCCTCCACACACCCCACTAGGACATGACAGCAAGCGAGGGCCCCTCTTAGCTGAGGCTCAGCGGTCTCAGTGTGCGAGCTGAGCTTGCTGCCGTGGCTGGCTCCCGGGCTAAAGGGGCCTTGCCTTTTAAACTGTTTTGTTTATGTGCGCGGAAAGTCAGTGCTCTCTGGTTATCTCAAAGTGATTTCTATCTTACCAGTAAGTTACTGCACTCACATGGCAAGGCCCGAGGGAGTGCCCGCGTGGCCCACACGTGCGCCAAACCGCCGGCCCTCTGAACCACTTAGTTTCAGAGCTGGTCTCGGCAGCCTCGCTCACTAGGCCCAAGTGGGCCAGAGTTCTACCCCAGCGACACCACGGTTTTGTCAGATCGCAGAGACGGCTCAGCCCGGCTCCACCCCAGGCTGACGGGCCGGGCCTGACCCTCTGACTCAGGCGAGTGGGCCCAGGGGCCGCCTCATGCAGACTTTCTCGCCCGTCTGTATGTTCTCGTGTCGTCTCCAGAGGCATCTGCCATGGCACCAAGGGAAGAGATGGCCATAAATCATCTGCCCCCACGGTCCCTATGAAAACACTAAAAGGGCTCAGGATAGGTGTGGTTTTGGCCGGCGAGCAGCAGGGCCAGCCCGGCCCGGCAGTCTGACGAGTCTGAAAGGGCTGTATCAGTGGCATGGCCCGAGGCTCCGCCCTCCGTAAATCAGCCGGGGCCTTGGCGTCCTTACCGGGCGCTTCCCGCTCCGGCGCACCCGAGGGTGAGGGGGTGCTGCCGGCCGCTCCCATCCCACGCCACAGGCCTGGGCCTCGGCTTAACCCGGCCTGACCCCGCAGAGGCCCACACGCTCAGCGTCCCACACACCACACGCAGCCACAGGATTACACAACACCATCCCGAAGCTGCAGAGAACGGCATGTACAGGCGCAGCCCAGCCCCGCGGTCCGCAGAGGACACATAGCAGGGAGGCTGGAACCTGAGTCGGCCGAGCTCGGTCACTCGAGCACCGGCCGCCGCGGGCGGGAGCCGCCGTCCCCTCAACCCCGGCCGCCACCGTGGAATGGGAGCGGGTGGCCCGTGGGGTCCGGCCCAGCCCAGGGGTGCATGGCATGGGCTCGGTGTACCCCAAAGCCCCCAGGCGCTGTCAGACCCTGTCACGATGAGGCGGTCGGTGGGACGAGATGAGAAGGAAGGGCCTGAAATGTGGGTTTTACTGGATTCCCACTTAGGATAAGCTGCCTGCAGAAAATGGGCTGTTAGAACCTTTCCTTTCATGTCTGGCCAGGAATACTGCTCCTGGGAGCAGAGCGCTGCGTCCAGGCTCCTCAGCAGGGCCCGGGGGCCAGCTGTCCCAGAATGACTCTGGCCTTGGCTGGGGAAAATCTCTGCCAGGAGAAATGGTAAAAGTGGCATAAACAAGGAGACTTCCTGCAAACACAGGCCCGAGCTACCAGAGCCTCGAGGAGCTCTGTGTCCCCACGAGGGAAGGCCGGGACCTGGGGACCTGTGCTTCCCACCCTGACAGCACCCTCCCCCCGGAGGCCACGGGTGACCTGCGGGACAGAGCCGCCACCTGTGACACATCGCTGCAAGCCGCGTGTCCTTAAGATGGAGACTTCCCCAAGCGCACCCCTCTCTTAGATCCAAGCCCTGTTCACACCCAGACAACTGAGGACGATGGAAATGCGGAGAACTTCTGGAGCCAGAAGAGACTGCCTGTGACCCCCAGCACTGCAGCGTGGTCCCTGGGAGACACAGGGCGCAGAGGCGTCTCTCGTAGCCGGGAGCGTGGGGAGCGGTGCAAGGACAGATCCCGGACAGTCCCCTACATGCATGTCCTAGAAGGAGTCAGACTCGGAGAGACAGAGAGTGGGATGGTGGTCTCCAGGGGCTGGGGCTTCGTTGAGGACAGCTCCAGGTTGGGGAGATGGAAAGTTCTGGAAAGGGATCGTGGTGAGGGCTGCACAGCCAAGTGAAAGTGCTCAGTGCCACTGGATTGATGGCGAATTTTAGGTCATGGGTATTTTACCACAATAAGAAAAATTTTGAAAAAATATTGCAGTTCCTGGGGCCCAGTGGTGAGGGCATGTCGAGACAGGCCTTCTAAGGTGAAGGGTAAGCTGGTGCCTCCAACCCCTCCTATAGCCAAGGAAGAGGCACAGACCCTCCTGGGCTTCCTCGGAGTTTGGAGGCGATGCCGTCCCCTGCGGGTGGATGTCACTCGGACCCATTCACCGAGTCACCCACAAAACTGTGTGGTGAGGGGCCCCAAACAAGAGGGGAACGGGCTGTCAGTGTTCGATGCGAACGCAGTCTCAGTTTGGGAAGATGACCATGTCCCGGAGACGGGGGTGGTGCTGGGTGCCCTGGAGACCACGAACTATGTGCTTAAAAATAGTTAAAATGGCCAATTTTATGTGTGTATATTAACCACAATGTTAAAAACACAGAAAAGAAAGAAAGGGGGACAATAATTTTAAGTATATACGAGAGTAGGCTAGTGCCCGCGTGGTCAGACTCACAGTGCATACAGACCGGGTGGAAGTTGCACAAACCTATCTCAAGTTGAAAGAGCGACACAAACAACAATGAACAAAGACGGGAGGTGGTGGGGGTCAGCAGACGAGTGAGGATCACAGAACCGGCCCTGGAGTCACGGTCTGAGCGCCGGGGAGGAGGGGCTGCTCTGTTCCTGCGGGGCGTGGGGCTCAGCGCCATGCTCTGCCCTGGGCACCATGCACAGCACGGGTGGCTTCTGGAACGTTGCTCAGGAACATGGGGCAGTTTATGTTCTGATTGTGGCGGGTGCGTCCAGCCAGCAGCGGCTCTGAGCTCTCGGTCCAAGCCCAGGAGCTCGGGCACCACGCGGGGCTCCGAGATGCACAGAAAGGTTCCCGCCCACCGGGAGCTCCTGGACGCGTGGAGCAGACAGAGGAGCCCGCGAGCACGACCCTGTGCGGCGAGGTTAGAGCCCGCAGCACACACAGCATGACACGCAGGAGCAGGGATGCAGGACAAGGGCGGCGGGACTGCACAGAGCCTGTGGCTGCGGCTTTCAGAACGCGGTTAGTGTAACATTCCTGCCCCCACGAGCCAAGTAACTCGTGACGCGGGAATGGATGCGACACGGGATCATAGAACTGGACAGGCCGAGGGGACGCCTCCAGCCCGACCTCCGTCCTTCACAAACGGGCTGCACACGTGTGCCCTGAAGGCGCCAGTGACCTGGCTCCGTCTTCTCCAAGGTGGATGCTGGGACCCTTATTCAGAGCTCGGACAATGGAGCTGTGGGCACCCCAGCAGCAGTTCGCGGCCAGTAAGGTGCCGGGGCTGGGAGGAGAGCCCCCGTGGGCCTGAATGACCGGCCCGTGGCCGGGGCCTGCCCGCCGCCTCCCACCTGCCTCGCTGGGCCGCAGGGGGCACTCGGAAGCTTCCCCGCCGTGGGCGTCGCCTGCGGACACCTACCACGTGGGCCGCTGGGCCAAAGATCCCCTGAGGCGGCCAAGAAGGTTGGGGGACAGGCCCACACGGACGCCCCCAGGCAGAGCCTGGGACAGCCAGACTCCCTCCGCGGCCCAGCCTGGTGGACTCTGTCCGCTTCACCTTCCAGTTTCATGCTGTTCCTTGGCTGTGGCTCCTTTGCTGCATTTTTCCTTCTCAGCACTTGATGATGAATTAAATTCTTTTCATTTTTTTCCTGATGCAAAATAACAACTGAGAAAGAAAGAAAAAGAAATGCCAGCTGATGAAAACTCCCGAGTGCTTCTGGCACCTCATTTCAGAGCACGCTGGGGGTGGCCCCCTGCGGTGGGCTGCGGTGGGGCCGGGAGGGGGGGCCCTCAGCGCTGCCATGCGGCCCCCGTGAGGCCTGAGCCTGTGCGTCCCTCTGGTTTGGGGGAACCCAAGCCCAAACCCGTGGCATGGAAATGACCGCACCTGTCTCCCGGGCTGGAGGAGGAACAGAGGGAAACAGGCGGCACAGAGTGGGGGTCAGGGATAACGCCACCTTCACCCACAAACACGTCCAACCTGCTGAGGCCCCGCGGGCCCTCGTCCCCGCGTGCGGCCCCAGCCCGCAGGTCGGCACGCGCCAGAGAGTGCGCGGGTGTGTTCCGCCACCACGTGCAAACACTAAAGTGATAAAGAAAGTGTCAGAGACCCCTGCAGCTCACCTGTCTCCACTTGAGGCTTATCATTCGCACCTCTGACAAGCTCTGGGTTCGGTGCTTCTGCCAGGACACCTTTCCAGAGGAAAGGCCCCTCCCCCGAAGGCCACGGGGCGACACAGCAATGGCACTGCTGCCAATCGTTGGGCACCCACCAGTCCCTCCAACCCTGGCGACCACCCCGCAGCGCAAGGGTCTATACCCCTGATTCACGAGTCCGTAAACTGAGCCCCCAAGAGGCGGAGGAACGAGCTCGAGGCTGCAAAAGCAGTGAGGGTCCGAGGCCAGGCACCCTGGCTCCAAAGCCAATCATCGCTCCTCCCAGCGCATCCTCAACCCCGAGCGCAGTGCTCATCCTCCAAAGCAGCCGGGAGGGGCCGCCGCACACATCACTGCTTCCCTCCCTCGCTCTTCGCAGCGCCTCTCCGTCCAGAACCACGCGGGCTTCCTACAGCAACCCTGAGCAGGATGGGGGCTCCTGCGGGATCTGGGGACAGAAGGTATCTAGAACTTGCTTCGAACTTCACCCCCAGGGCCACAACCCCATTGAGGCCCAGCACCCCGTCCCTGCCGGGCGGAGCGGGGAAGGGAGCTCTTAGCTGGAGAGGCCAACAGGTCTGGGGCTTAGTCTGGCTCTAATCTGGGCATTAACTCCAAGGAGCTGCCTTGGTTTCTTCATCCGTGAAATGGGAATGAGACAAGACCACCCTCCCTACAGCTCTTGTGAGGGTGAAGGGAATGACATACGCACAAGGCCCAGCGAGCACCCAGTGGGGATGCGTGCCCAACACCAGCGACACACACTCCTGTCCCACCTTGTGCCAGGCCCACGACGAAGGCCCCTCTTCCTTGTAAGGGAGGTGATTACCCACACTCTGCCCACATCACAGAGTTGTTATAACACCAGCACTGAAGAGTCCTCGTGAAAGTTATTTTCTACCAGTCATCTGTTCAACCATCCATCCGACATTCGCTGAAAGCCTACTATGTGCTAGGCCCAGCGCTAGGCCCAGAGGATACCCAGGGAAAGGAGGCCTGACCTGGGTCCCGGCTGCAGGATGGCCACAGTCTGGCTGGAGCAGAACAGAACTTCACCCAGGATGGGAAGCAGGTGCTCGCCTGGGAGGGGGGAGGCTCTTTGCACTGGTACCCGGGCCCCACTGGCGCAGTAGTCCCGGAGCTCCTGGGTGACGTCCACGTGCATGTGGACGACTTGTGAGGGGCCCAAGACTTTCTGGATGGACCAGTGAGGCACATCCAGGCAGCAGCACACCCTCCGCATAACTAGCCCTGCCGTCCTCTTGTGGAGACCCAGATGAGGAACCAGACAAGAAAGCAATGTGAGCCCAGAGCTAGGGTCTCTCCCATTGGAAACTCAGGCCCAAGGGCTCCCCTCTGGGATCTGGGTGGAAACCCAATATTTACATGGCCGTTTGATGGACAGAGCGCTGCCTCCCCGCTTGAGTCTCCATTCTCCCAGCTGTCACGGGGGTTGATGCTGGCTACCCCAACTCTTGTCCTGATTTGAGACAGAAGTGAGGTGCCTAGCACAGCACCTGGCTCCAAGAAACTACTTGAGAAAATGCCCATCTTAATTAGTCATAATATCTACAATAAGGACAAAGAGCAGGTGACACAGGAGAGTTTCCTGAATTCAGACTAAGCGGGAAGCCGCGCGCAGGCCTCCTAGGGGCCCAGACATCCGTGTTCAAGTGTGAGTGTGAATTATCCCACATCGGTAGCCTGCCCGGCCGCATGCCTGCAAATGCATACAGGCTTCTCTGCCCCAACAGACCTGGGGAAAAGCAGGACCAGAAATTCCTCTGCAGGCGCTGTTCTGCTTCACTTTCATTTTTTTTTCTTATAATAATTTTTATTTTGTTATGTTAGTCACCATACAGTACATCCTTAGTTTTTGATGTAATGTTCCACAATTCATTATTTGCATATAACGCCCAGTGCACCCTGCAATACGTGCCCTCCTTAATACCCATCACCGGCCTATCTGCTTCGCTTTCAGAGGCCACTGGTCGTGAGCGTGAGAGAGAAAAGAGATCATCGCTCCTGGTCCTGCAAGGGCCTCCCCCCGGTCCGTATGCCCACTCTGGCCATCACAGACATGCCTCAGGCACTGCCCTGGGTAGCCCTGCAGAGGACACGCTCATCAACGAGGAGTCCACCCCAAGTTGCAAGTTCTGTCATCCCGGCGACTTAGCCTCATCACCAAAATCTCACAAATCAGACTTCTCCAAAAAATAAAACCTGACAGACTACAGCCCAAGGACCAAATCCAACCTGATACCCAGTTTTGTAAATAAAGTTTTATTGACACCCTGCCATGCCCATTTCTTGACATGGTGCCTAGGGCTGCTTTCACACTACATTGGTACTGTTGAAATATTGATTGTGACAGTGCCTTAATCTGAATGTGTGCCCCCCCCAAATTCATATGTTGAAATCCTACCACCCAGAGCCATAGTATTTGGATGTGGGGCCCTTAGGAGAACAGAACCCTCGCGATTGGGATGGCTGCCCTTATAAAAGAAACCCCAGAAGTCTCCGTTACCCCTTCTGCCATGCAAGGACACAGCGAAAAGATGGCCGTCTACGAACCAGAAAGGGGGCTCTTACCAGACACTGAATCTGCCGGGACCTTGATCTCAGACTTCCAGCCTCCAGAACTGTGAGCAAACTGTTGTTTAGCAGCGACCCAGTCTGCAGTCATCTGTTACAGCGGCCTGAAGTGACTAAGACAGAGCCGCAGGGCCAGAGATCTACCATCGATCCGGGCCTTACACAGAAAGTGTGCTGGCCCCACTTTACGTGAACACGGGGACACATGTGGGGCTCTCCCAGCCCCCACTGCACGGCCCCTCTGGGTCCTGACTTCAGCACGGTGCCCAGAGTGGAAGGTCCTCGTTGAGTGCTTGTCAACCTCATGTAGACACCTGCCCCAAACATGCACTGAATCATTCAATAACATTCACTTAGACCCCCATGTGACAGGCCCTGATGTATCCCCAAGTGACTTCTCAGGGTGGACCTCACCCAGAGGAGGGGGGGAGGCTCACAAGCTTTCGTTCTGGAGCGCGTCTTTGGAGAAGATCGTGCCGTCTTCTGTGTATACAAAAAGAGGATTCTGAAAATGTGTTTCCAGTTAGCTGGAAGTAGAGGGGGGAAATTATGATTTTTGGACGATTCTGGGGTTGCCCAGAACCAAAAGGGTGAAGGGAACGCCTGAAAACAGACTAGCCACTCATACCCACTGAGTCACTGAAGCAGAAAGGTCACAGACAGTGTGGCCGAGATAAGTGGATAAGATGTTCCAGAGACAGCTGACCTCCCTTCTCCTCCCTGTTCAACCTCAAAAAGCACATGGGGGTGACAGCTTTCCCCGCTGCTCAGGAGCTTAGCTCCAGAGTTTCTCCTATTTTCTGCACATCTAGTGATTAGTGGGAGAATGGCGCGAGCCTGGTGACTTCAGACAAATCTGTTCACGCTCTTTGAGGGAGGCGGCAGGGGAACCCGCTGCCTCTGCTCCAGCCTGTCTGCAACCCCACACTGACCGCAGTCCGGCCCCTAGCACGGCGTGCAGGCCTGTCTGCCCACAGCCTCACCCATCTCCCCTGCTCCCTCCGGGGGCCCAGGACAGCGGTGGGAATAGCCCCTGCCTGTCACACTCTGTGCCTTTGCCCCCCTCTGCAGTTTGGGCCTCCCTCCCAAACTCCCTCCTTTGGCAATCTCCTCGAGACCCAGGAAGCGCAGCACCAGCATCTCCTCCACACAGCACTGCCTCGACCTCCCCAGCCTCCACTTGCCGGTCACCCAGAGCCCACCTGGCCCCCTCATGCCCCCATCCACCTATGGTGTCGCAAATGGCAAGATCTCATGACCCAACAGGCTTGCTTTTTCTCTCCTCCCGCCCATAACTAATTGCCCTGAATTGGGGAGTCTCATTGATCCCTGAGCCCCCACTGCCTGGTTAATGTTTCCTACCTTTAAATCTTTACGTTGATAGTTGGTTTCTAGATTCCTTCAACCTATGTACCATTGGTTTAAGGGAACAGAGGCTAAACCAGACCTGGAGTGCAGGTAGTGGTTCATTCCACCCTGTTCTAGCAGGCGGCTCCATCTTTGTACGCCCAGCCCGCGTGGGCAGCTGGAGGGACCAGGGCTCTAATGTCCTTATCTCCCCAGCTCTTCTAGGCCCAGAGTCTCCTCCTCTTCCGCAGCTCCTGCAGCTCTGCAAACTCCTGCTTTCCTTCAATCATCTGAGAAAGCAAACATCTGTGACCCCTTCAGGCGAGGATGGAGGTGCCCAACGCCCCCCATTCCTGCCAAGAAGGAACGGCCAGTCTAATGGAGAGATAAGAACCCAGGGGGAAGACCCAAAAGAAACTGTAAAATGCAAGCATCCTTCGCAGCATCTGTGATGGCCTTGTCACAATGAACGAGAACTCCTGCATCCTCTCTTCTGCCTCAGTGGCAGACTGCCCGGTTGGCACTCACTAAGAATTCGATCAATAAATCAGCAGTTAAAGTGTGTACTTGCACTGTCGGTGGGAATGCAAACTGGTGTGGCCACGGAGAGGGGAAACACTACGGAGCGACCTTAAAAAAGTTAAAAATAGAAATACCACATGATCCTGTAATTCCACTACTGGGTATTTACCCAAAGAAAACAAAAACACTAATTTGAAAAGATACATGCACCCCTGTGTTTACTGCAGTGTTATTTGCAATAGCCAAGATACGGAAGCAGCCCAAGTGTCCACCGATGGAGGAATGGGTAAGGAAGACGTGGTGTACACATACAACGGAATATTACTCAGCCGTAAAATAGATGAGATCTCGCCGTTTGCAACAACATAGGTGGACCTAGAGGGTATTATGCTAAGTGAAATAAGTCAGACAAATCTTGTATGATTTCATTCATATGTGTAATCTAAAAAACAAAACAAATGAACAAACGAAGCAGAAACAGACCCATAAATACAGAGACAGACTGATGGTTGTCAGAGCGAGGGGATGGGGGGATGGGCAAAACAGGTGAAGGGAACTGGGAGATACAGGCTCCCAGTTATGGAATGAATAAGTCAAGGGGACAAAAGGTACAGCACAGGGAATACAGTCAATGGTATCGTAATAGGGTTGTGTGGTGACAGATGGGAGCTTCACTTGAACTGAGCACAACGTAATGTGTAGAGTTGTCGAATCCGTTGCACACCTGCAACTAATGTAACATTGTGTGTCAACCATATTTCAATAAGAATAAATGGATGGATAGAAGGATGGATGGATGGACAGACAGACAAATAGATAAATGGCATGCTTCCGGGCAAAGACCGGAGAATGAAAAAGATTCAGATACACCCTCCTCTGATATCCAACAAAGTGAAAAAAAAAGTCATAAAACAAAACTCATCATCAATAACCACTCAATGCCATAAGCACTGAAAAGGACAGCCAAGAGAAAAGCAGGAGATTCCGGTTTGGCCCGAGGATGTGCAATTCCTAACCCCACCCTCAACCCCTGGAAGATCTTCTGAGGAAAGAAATTAATACTGAGAATTCTCACAAAGCTCCTGCAAGGGACGGCGGGCTTGGGCAGACTGGCAAAAGTTAAATTAAAACCTCAAGAGTAGAAGTCCCTGCATGTTCCAGAAGGAGCTCAGCAGAGGGAAAAGGCGTTTGCCATATTCCAGGGTGCCAAATTTAGCACATAAAAATGTGCCAAGATGTCCTATTTGGGATATACTTATCCTAAACAATTATCGGTTGTTTATCTGAAATTCAGCTTTAACTGGGCAGCTTGTATTTTACCTGGCAACCCTACCAGGGCACCGTGCTCAGTTGGAACAGCAACCTGATGCCCGTGGGAGGGAGAACCGTGCCCTCGGCGGGGCTGACTGGGCACTGGGACAGAGCACTCAAAGTCAGAACTGGGGCGCTCAGCCTCAGCAGATGCCCCTGTGCTACCTGCTCCCTCCCACAGACCACAGGAGGTCCGCCTGCCAGTGACATGCAGTCTTCAAAGTACAGCTCAGAAAGAGAAAGACCAAGCTGCCCCAGGGAAGATGGGAAAATGACGCTTTCACACGGAACATGTCATACAAATAGAAAGACTGGACCGAGCTGCCCCGTCACACAGGATAAACAGAATGAAAGGGTGGCCTCTAAAGGGAACCCTTGCCCTGGGGCTCCTCAGGACTGGGAGAGGGTTTGCCAGGTCAGCATCAGAGACTGACAGCTGCACCTGCCCTTTCCTTTCACAGGTGTTACTCCCCCACTCACCTTCGGCACCTCTACTTGTTCTTGAAGAACTCACGCCAGCAACAAAAACCGGTGGAGAATGGGGCAATGGAGTGGCGTGACAGAGCCACTCACCCATCCCATGAAGGTGGGGAGTCCAGACCTGCTGCAAAACCGGAAAACCTCAGGACTCACCTGCTTGATGATTTGTGAAGTATTTTTCAGTAACCTAAGGAGGGTCTTTTAAGACTGATATCTCTTGAGGTAAGGGAATTCATCTAAAGTTCAGCTATTCTATCATACTGCTTTTCTTTTATTAAGCTCAAATAAAATTAAAATTTCGTATTTTCAATCATGCAAAGTATGATTCTACTTTTATAGAAATAATATCATCTTGTCAATCTATATAATCACCTATTTTTCTATTTATTCCTGTAGAGAAGTCTGGCACAATGTTCACCAAATATTAACACTATTTGTTTCTGGGCAATGGGGGATTTGCTGGTTTCCTATTTGCACTTCTCTTTATTACTTTAGTTTTTGTGATGGCATGTAAAACTTTCATCAAAAAATAAAGCCATTACTTTAAAATAACAATAATTATAATGACAACAATAGGTATGGCTCACATTTCTAAGCACTTTATATGTATAACTCCTTTATAACTCGTCAGAAGTGAATTATGTTTATTTTAAAATAAAGAAAATGAGACAAATATTTACATGGAATCTCAAAAGAATCTATGTAAATATCATTAGATGAATACGTTGAGCAAGGGGCTGCTACATATAAACACACAGTGCGTTTCTATACACCATCAGCAAATTCTTGGAGTCAGTTAGTAAAAAAAAGGACATCTTTTATGATAGCAACCAAAATCAAAGGTATCCAGAAACTAATCTAATTAGAAACGGGTAAGGTCTGTATGCTTCAAGCTTCACTGAACTCTAGAGTTATTGAACTTTATTAAAAATTTATTAAAGAGTGCCTAAGTAAATGAAGAGATAGCCCATGTTCATGGATAGGAGCACTCAATATCACAGAGACATCAATCTTTCCCAAAAGGGGAGTTACAGCTCAAATTACTCAAATTTAAAAAAATGTTTTTTTAACTATAACTGGGTTTTTCATGGATTGACAAGCTGATTATCTCAAACCATTAATAAAAGTCAATTCTAAATGAATTAAAGTCTCAAATGTGAAAAACGAAACAAAAACTTTTAGAAGAATATATAATATATAATATTTTTTATCTTGGTGTAGGAAAGTATTAAGACACAAAAAAGTATTAAACATAACCTAAAACATTAATACATTTTAAGTTATTTCAATTAATAACTTGTGTTCACCAAAAACCACCATAAAACAGTGAAAAGAAAAGCCACAAACTGGGATATATTTGAAACACATACAAAAAATAAATAATTAGTGCCCAAAATGTATAAGGAACTCCAAATCAAAAGGGAATAAATCATGGGCACCTGGGTGACTCAGTCAGTTAAGCATCTCACAACTCAGGTTATGATCTCAGGGTCCTGGGATCAAGCCCCACATCAGGCTCTTTGCTCAACAGGGAGTCTGCTTCTCCCTCTCCCTCTGTGCTCTCTCTCTCCCTCTCTCTCTCTCAAATAAATACATAATTTTTAATTAAAAAAATAAAAAACCAAAAGGGAATAAATCAAATTTTAAAAATACATAAATAGGCATTCTACAGAAGAAATACAAATTCTAATACATATATGAAAGGTGGATTAACCTCTTTACTAATCACGAAAATACAAATTAAGGTCATCAATAAGCTATTATTTTGCTCTTTATTGGCAGCAATTAAGTCTGACTACACCGAGTGTTGGAGAGTATACAGATGAGCAGAGTGCGAAGGCAAATGTGGCGTTATTTGCAAAGTTGAACAGTCACGTATTTAATGACACAACCATGCCATTCCTGGGTATACTCATAAGAGAAACGAACCCAGACATCTCCTACAATGGAATATTCTGTAGCAATGAAGACAAATAAACTACAGGTACACACAGCAACAGAACATTTTTATTGAGTCCAAAAGCAAGTAAAATGAAACAATATATAGTCAGGCATAAATACATGTGTGAGTTGTTGTTTTTTAAGTAAGAGTATAAGAAGTGGATTTAAGAGGCAGGGAGAGAACAGGTAGATGCAAATTATTGGTTTATGGGCTGTTTATCATTCTGCTTTATAACCTAAATATATGTTATACATAGTCTTTTGTGTGATTTTTTATTTTAATAAAGAAAAAAATTAATTAAAAAGAAACCACGGCACAGGGAGTTTACAGAAGTGTTCAAAGTCAAGGATAGGAGAGTGGGCGGAGCCGGGATACAGAGTTTCTTGACTGTTGTTCGGCTCCATCCCCGGCACTCTGCTTCATGTACTTACTGAGCTCTCCAAAGGAGAAAGTGCCATGTAGTGGGAAGAATGGTGAAATTATATAACTGACACACACCTTCTCATTTAATAACAAGAGGCCAAACTAGCAGGATTGAGGAGGAAATGAACAGAGAAAACTCAGATGCGTGTGCTCAGCCCCTGGATGGCGTGCTCAAACCTGGTGTCCTGACACTTCCCGGCGCCAAGGACGGACACAACGTGTGACCTGCACATAGCCAGCCCTGCGTTTCATGGGGAAAGTCATGCTTTCTCTGAATATTTAGTCCCCATCTCTTGAGAGTCCTATCAGAAGAACACAGAGCACCGGCAGCCGTAAACCAGACGACACACCCAACCCCGCCAGAAGTGCTCCCTGGGCGGCGTCCAGCAGACGCTTTGGAAAGACTGTGTCAGACGTCCCACAGCTCTGCACCGAGAAAGCCTTCATTCCCTGTAAGCCCCGTATCTCGGACTGGAATCCTGTATCCATAGTGCTTTGAGTTCTTTATTTTAAAAGCACTTTTTGTCTCTTTAAAAACTCAATGCTTTTCTGATTATACAAACAACACATGTTTCTAGAGAAAATATGAGAAACACAGATAAGCACAAAGAAGAAAGGGGTATAAAGCACCCACAATCCCCACTCATAAAAATAATAGCTTTATCATTTGGTGTCTTTCTTTCTGTCCTTTTCTCTGCGGACGTGTAACTCCGCGTTTATGCGTGTGCTTGTACTTAAGATGTTTCTACTTAACTGAGATCTTATTGTATATACAGTCCCTAAGTGCTTTTGACTGACTAAACAGAACACTGATCCTCCCCCTCCTTTCAAAGATAACGCTTTATGCTTCTGTCTCGGGAGCCCAGGCCACATCAGCTATACCCTCACTTGCACTTGGGTGGCACTGGCTCCATGGAAGACTTTGTGACGGTCCCTGCTTCTTTCATTTATCACAGTTCTTCAGATGAGAGACCATCCTTAGTCAAGTACAAACCAGAAGAGCTCTCCCAGGACTTTGCTGCCGGCATGTTAGGGGAGAATGACAATGACAAGCACGGCAATTTGCATTTGTATAGTGGTTTGAGCTATATGACCCACTTTCACGTAGAAATGTAACTGTCATTCATGTGGAAATGGGGGAAGACAAAGCAGGACAGATATTCATCAACCATCAACCGGCCTCTTGAGTTGGACCGCCAGAAATTAAATCACAGGCTTGAAATTCTATAAACCCACGTTGCTTCATCAATAAACTGAGGATAATAAAAGCACATGACTCATGTGGTTATACAATGACAACTGAAAAGACCCAACACACACAAATCAATTAATACCGTTCCTGGCACATAATGAGTATTGAATAGATGTTACTACTGTCAGTGTCACGGTGGTGATGGTGGCGGTGGTGGCAAGGATGGTGATGGCCATGATGATGACATGAGAAACATCTGTGATACCCTCTGGGGATTAAAGGGATCGATTATGTACAATAAAAGGGACCCCAAGTCTCCAAATGAGTTTGGACAAAGGTATACACTCAAATAACCGGGTATAGAATATTTCTACCACCCTAAGAGTTCCCTTAGACCCACTCACAGTTAACGAATCTTCTCCCCTCGCAAGAACAGCCCCAGGCAACAAGTGTACGTTAGATTTCTCATTACACGTTCGATTGGTCTTTAACAGAGATTCATATAAGGAATTCCATTTTATCCTCATTTCCTAGCTGCTAGGCTACATGCCTCTGCTCTTTCACTTTAATGGTTGTTTTAGGGTATGCAGTCTATACCTTTTTCATATTATACTATCACCTTCGAGCGCTATCATGCCACTTCCCACATAAGAACATTACTTCCATTTCTCCCAACCTAATCTTTATGCTACTGTTTCATACATTTAACTTACACACTGTCAGAAACCCTAAAACACATTGTGACAATTTTTGTTCAAACAGCCAGCTCTCTCCTAAAGAGATGGAAATAGCAAGAAAATAACTTCCGTATTCACCTGTGTAGTTTGCATTTCTGGTGCTTTTCACTCCCTGTGTGGACCCCTATTTCAGTCCGTATCATTTTCCTTTCGCCTAAAGGACTTTCTCGTACATTTCCAGCTGATGATAAATTCTTTCGGATTTTGTGTGTCTGAAATCTTCACATTTGAAAAATGCTTTCTCTAGGTAGAGGATGCTAGGTTGAGAACACCGTCTTTCTGTGCCGTGAGGATGCTGCTCTTCTCATTCCCAGTGCGAAGTATGCTGCCGTCCTCTGCGTACGATGTGTCTTTCTTCTCCGGTTCCTTGTAATACCTTCTCTTTGTTGGCTTTGACCAACTGGATTATGAGGTACCATGATTATGATGGGCTTTTCGTCATATTTTCTTATCTTTAAGGCTCATTGAGCTTCTTGCATCATCTGTAGATTAATAGTTTTCAAAGAATTTGGAAATTTGGGGGCCATTATTTTTGGATATGGCTCCCTTGTCCCCTCTCCTTCCCCCATTTTCAGGGCTTCTAGTTACAATCCACTTACATTAGGCCACTTGACGTTTTCCCACAGATTACTGAGGCTCTGTTTTTTTTTAATTCTTTTTTCTCCGTGTACTTCCTTTTGGATAGTTTCTATTGCTATGTCTTCGAGTTCCTTAATCTTTTTTTCTGCACTGTCTAATCTCCTGTTAATCCAATCCGGCAGATTTTTCACCTCACATGGTGCGATATCTGTCTCTACAAACTGAATTCGGGTCATTCTGTATGTTCCACGTCTCTACCTGCTTTTTTTGAACATACGGAATACAGTTATATTAACCATGTCGATCGATGCTTTTGTCTGCTAAATGCGACATCTGTGTCAGTTCTAGGTCAATTTTGATTGATTGATGATTCTCCTCATCTTGGGTCATATATTCCTGCTTCTTTGCATGTGTGGTAACTTGTGATTAGATGCCAGACGTTGGGCATTTTACCTTGTTGGGTGCTGGATTGCTTTTATTTTTATAAATATTTTTGGGTTTTCTTGGCATAACTTAAGGATGACAGTAAGTTACTTGGAAAAAGTTGATTTTTCAGGAATGGTTTCTATGACATATTAGGTGGGTCTAGAACACTGTTCAGTCTAATTATTCCCCACTAGTGCGGCAAGACCCTCCTGAGAATTCCACCAATGCCTGTGAGTTATGAGTTTTTCCAGTCTGGCAGGTGTGAACAGGCACTATGCCTGATCCTGTGCCTTTTGGATGTGTTTTACCCCAACTCCAGGTCATTCCTCACATGTTTGTGCTGATCATACTCTGCAGAATACTCCAGAGGGCACTTCTGCAGCTCTCTAGGTGCACTCTGTGTAGTTCTGTCCTTCTAACCTCAGCCACGTTGGTCTTCCCAGACTCTCAGATCCTTGTCTTCAACACAGCAAGTCAACCAGGCTCCATCTGGGTTCCCCTGCTTTGTGCCACAGTCCAGAAACTTCATCAAAGCATAAGTAAGCTGGAGCAACCCTAGGGCTCACATGATTGTTTCCCATTTTCAGGGATCCATGTCCTCTGTTGCCTGGCACCCAGTGCCTTGAAAACTGTTGTTACACATCTCTTGTCTTGTTCTTATTTTGTAGTTTTATGGTTGTTTCAGGCATATGGATAAATCTAGCCCCCAGGACTCCGTCTTGTGCGGAAGCAGAACTGTCAACGGAAATATTTGCATCCACTCTGGGGGTCAAAAATATAACTTACATACAACAAAATAAGCCCATTTTAAGTTTCCAAATAAGCTTCCTCAACATTAATGGGATTTGCCTCCATATTACTTCATTTTTAAAGTTCTTTATATATTCTAGATACAGGGTTTTATAAGATACATAAGATAAATATTTTCTCCCACTATTTGTCTTACCTTTTCATTTTCTTAATAGTGTACTCTGAAGAGCAAGTTTGTGCTTTTGATAAAGTCCAAATTAATTTTTATAATTTTTTGAGTATAGTTGACACATAAGGTTATTGATTTGTGCAAATGTGTTCTAAGAAAACTTTGCCTACTCCAAGGCAAAAAGATTTTCCCAATATTTTCTTCTAGGAGTTTTATTCTTACAGATTTTAGGGATAAGTCTCTGCTCCACTTGGAGTTAACCTTTTTTATTATGTCATGGGACAAGAGTCAAGTTACATATTTTCCCATATGGATATCAGCTGTTTGAGCACCACTTGTTGAAAAGTCATCCCGTTCCCCACTGAACATCGGTACTTTTACAAAAACTCAATTGACTGCATATGCCTGGTCCATTTCTCTATTCTGTTCTATTAATCTATAAGTCCGTCCTCAGTAATACTATGCTACCTTGATTTTTGTAGCTTTATCTTAAGTCTTAAAATCAGCCAGCTTAAGTCTTCCAACATCATCATCCTTATTCAAAACTTAGTAACAAAACTTCAACATAAATGCAGCAAAATTTGGAAGTATTGGGAAGAGAAAGAGATTTACAACTTGTTGAAGATTTCAACATTCTTTTCTCAGGATTGATGGAGACAAGATACAGAAAATTAATAGGGGTAGAGAAGACTTGAGGAACACCATCGACCAACTTGACCTAATTGACCTTAACTTGACCAACTTGATCTAACCTGACCTAACATTTATAGAACACTCTACCCCAAATCTGTAGAACATATTCTCATGAGATACACACAGAACATCTGACATGATAGACTGTATCCAAGGTCATAAAGCAAACCTCATTCAATAAAAAAAAAAAGGAAGGAAAACATACAGAATATGTTTTCTGACCTAAATGATTAAATATTATATAATCTATATATAAATATTTATATAGTATATAAAATGATAAATATTATACAACAGTAACAGAAGGAAATCTTTAAAATTTCCAAAATGTCAGAATTTTAAATATAATCCACAGTTTTAAATAACCTAGAGGACCAAAAAAAAATCCACAGGGACAATTAAAAAATATTTTGAACGGAGTGAAACTATAACCACAATGCATTATAACGTCTGATGTGCAGCTAAAGCACTGACTAGGGGATGTTCCCACTTTGAATGCTCATATTAGAAAAGAGGAAAGGTGCTAAATCAATCAGCACTTTGAACTAGAGGGGAAAAAGCAAACTGAAGCCAAAGTAAGTAGAAAGAAGAAAATAAGAAAGTAGAAAGCAGAAATAAATCAAATAGGAATTTAAAAAAAAACCCAAAGCAGAGAATCCATGTAACCAAAAGCCAATTCTTTGAAAAGATCAATACAATTAATAAACATTTGACAAGGGGCGTCTGGGTGGCTCAGTCAGTTAAGTGTTTGCCTTCAGCTCAGGTCATGATCCCAGGGTCCTGGGATCGAGTCCCACATCAGGCTCCCTGCTCAGCGGGGAATCTGCTTCTCCCTTTCCCTCTACCTGCCGCTCCCTCTGCTCGTTCTCTCTCTCTCTTGCTCTCTTACTCTCTCTCAAATAAATAAAATCTTTAAAAAAAATAAACACTTGACAAGACTGATCAAGGTTTAGATTTCTAATATTAGAAATGAAAGGAGGAGGTTACTACAAATTTTACAGACATTGAAAAGATAACAACACAATTAACAAATTTAGGCCAAACATTCTACAACCTGGATGAAATGGACATATTTTTTGGAAAACACAAGTAATCAAAACTGACTTAAGAAGAAACAGAACAACTGCATAGCTCTATGTCTATTACTGAGTTGGATTTATAATAACATACTTTCCCACAAAAACGCCAATTCAGGTGGCCTCGTGGGTAAATTATAGCAAATAGCTAAGTAATTAAGTAGTCCATAAAGAAATTTAAAAGCTAGAAGAGAATTTTTATACCTTGTCACGTATTTACCACTTCCACCATTCCTCATTACTTTGTGTAGATCTAAGTTTCTATCTGGTATCATCACCCTTCTGCTTGAAAAACTTCTTTTAATATTTTTTATACAGCAGGTCTACTTACAGCAAATTCATACAAGTTTTGTTTTTCTGCAAAGGTGCATATTTCATATTCATTTTTGAGATATGTTTTCTTTGGGTGTGCTGTTCTGGGTTAACAGTATTTTGCTGGCTTTTCTTTCAGCACTTTAAAGATGCTGTTCCACTGTCTCCAACATGCATAATTTTTTATAGGAAGTCTTCGATATTGTTACCCTGTTCCTTGATATGTAAAGTGTCCTTATTCTTTAGCTGCTTTTAAGATGTTTTCTTTTAAAGATTTTATTTATTTATTCATCAGAGACAGAGAGAGGCAGAGGGAGAAGCAGGCTCCCCACAGAGGAGGGAGCCTGATGGCGGATTTGATCCTAGGACCCTGGGACCATGACCTGAGCCAAAGACAGACACTTAACCAACTAAGCTACCCAGGTACCCTAAGATGTTTTCTTTACACTGGTTTTTAGTAATTTGATTATGATTTTTGTGTGTGTGAGTTTGTGTGTGTATTTATCCTGGTTGGGTTTGTAAAGATCCTTGCATCTAATGGGTTTATAGCTTTATCAAAGCTGACAATTTTTAACCATTATTACCTCAAATGTTTTTCTGTTCCCTTCTCTTCTCCTGGGAATTTAATTATATGTATGCTAAACCAGCTGATACTTTCCCACAGGTCACTGATACTCTGTTTATTTTTCTTTCAGTCTTTCATTTGGGATGGCTTCTGTTGCTACAAATTCAAGCATACTGATATTTCCCCCCCTCCCCGTCATGTTAAATCTACTGTTAATTCTATCCAGTGAATTTTTTTATCCCCAATATTATAGTTCCCATATCTGGAACTTTCATTTGATATATATTATATATATATGTGTGTGTGTGTGTGTGTGTGTGTGTGTGTGTGTATAATTCCTCCTTTTTCTTCCCACTACATTCATGTTTTCTTTCACATCCTGAAGCATATTGCCAATGTTTATAATCACTGTTTCAATGTCCTTTTGTACTAATGTCATCACCGTTGTCACTTCTGGATCTGCTTCTACTGCCTGACTTTTCTCCTGTTTATGGGCCATATTTTCCCGCTTGTTGGCATATCTCGTAAATTTTGATCAGATGCTAGAACTGTGAATTTCATGTTTTCACACAGTGGATTTTGCTGTATTCCTATAAGGAATAGCGGCCAGTGAAGTTACTTTCACATCACCTTGGTCCCTTTGAGGCTTGTTCTGAAGACATTTTAAGGTGGTGCAGAATATCCCTTCTTCAAAGACCAGCTTAGTTTCATTTCTATAGCAAGAGCTTTCTGGTTCTTTATGAAATGTCACTTCTATCCAATGAGGTCTCTCTCTTCTGGCTGATAGGATCTCAGATCATTCCTGATCCTGTGTAAGATCTGGGGACTGTTCATCTTACAGCTCCCTAGTAATTGTCTGTTTTCTGGAAGCCGTTCTTAGCCCAGCTTCGTGGTGCTTAGCCTTATGTAAGCGCAGAATAGCAGTTAGCCAAATACTCAAGGAGCACTTGTACTATTTCTGGAGGTCTTTCTCTGTGTAACTCCCTCCTCTCTGGTGCTCTTCCCCATAGAGTCTATCTACCTCCCCCAACTCAATTATCTCTCTCCCAACTTAGTAAGACCACTTGGGTACCATTTAGATTCTCCCTCTCTGCACCATAACCCCAAATGGCCTCCATGCAGAAAACTGGGGGCAATCACTGGGCTCATTCCATGTTCTCCCCTTCTCCTAGGATCATAGTCCTGTATTTACTGATGTCTAATATTGGAAAAAAAGTTGTTGCACATATTTTATCTAAATTCAGACATGTTACTTCCTCATAGTCAGAAGTAAAAGTCAGATGTCAGAATCTTTAAAGCAATACAAGATGTGAATTAGACTTTGGGAAAGAAAACAGAGATTATTGTTGTATTATGTATTATTTTGTATAACTGCACAATATATATAAGCACGTGGCATCTTATCATCTATGAGGAATGTTCTTCATATTTAATTCTGAAAATAACTCTTATTAAATCTTACTAAACTATTAAATCCTATTGTTGCTCCTTTGAATGGAATGTGCTTTATGTCTCCGCCTTCCCCGGACTTTTCTCTTTGGCATTGTTTTTCAGCACTTTTACTGTGCTTCAGTGGAGTCTTCATTGCGTGTGTATTTTGTGGAGTTCCCAGTCATTCTTGAATCTGCAGTGTGATATCTTTCATCCTTTTTCAATAAGTGTGGAGCTGTTATAACTTCAAATATTGCTGTTCCCCCATTCCCTCTCTCTCCTCTCCTTCTCAGATGAAAATTACCCAACTATTAGGCATTTTTGCCATTTCTCAAATGTCTCATGCTTTTTTCTTTATTCCTCACCTCTTTTTTCTCTCCACACCGCAGCATAGCTATTTTGTTCTTACTTTGCCTCTCCGTGCTTCAATTACCTCATCTGTGAAATGGGCATAATAATAGGACCCAACCCATAGAGTTGCTATAGGGATTAAATGCAACGTGTGACTACGTGCCCATTATTTCATCCAGCGCCTAAGATACCACACTATTGTTATTCACATTACAGGATGGGAAAACTCAAGCTTGGACAGGTCAGGTAACCTGGCCAAACCACACAGCTGGAATTTCCCTCCTGAAAGAAGATGTGGTCTGAGCTGGGCCTTGTAAGTTTGACCAACTATGGATGACTGGGGCGGGAGATAGGTGGGCAACCTGAGGAGACTGATTTGATGGAGATGGACAGATGTTCCAGAGAGGACCCCGGGAAAAGGCCGGCTGTGAAGGGCAGGGCCAATCTGCCGAGAGAGTATCTGGATATGAGGTCAGCTGCTCCGACCCCCCAGAATAACGGTGGCTAAAACAAGACAGAAGTATCTTCTCCTTTCACGTACCGTGTGTGAGCACAACCATCCCTGGGAACTGGAAGTACGATAAAGATGGTCACCCAACAGAACGGGCCTGAAAGGGTTTGAACGGCCACCCAAGTTGTTTGTGCTACAGCCAAGAGCGCATCTCTGCTGAAAAGCCAGTCAGATGCTGGGTCAACCAGAGCCTCTTCCTGGGGGACCCAGCGTGTCCTGCTCACCTCAGGTAATGCCACACCGACCTCCTTGCCAAGCAGCAACCTGGTTCCCTCTCCAGCGGCCCAACACACCGAGGCACTCGTCCTAAGATGTAACTAAAAATGTGTTACTCCTACACTGACAAAACATAATATGAAGAAAAAAGCCAACCAGCTACCCCTTGCCTACCAGATAAGGTTCAGCACTCAAGGACCACCATGACCAAACCCCAGCTGTCCTAGTCCCTCTGCTGCCACTTCTCCGTAACTCAACACAGGCCCGTCTTCCTTCCCAGAACACACTGTGTGCCCTCACGCTGCTACGGTGTTGCTGAGGCCCCCTCCCCAACTTCTCTGCTTCCTAGAGAGCCCAAGAATTCGCTCCATGCCTCCGAGGTGGGCCAGCAGCAATCAGCACACACCGCCAGCTCAGCCCTTGCTATGCTGGTTCATCAACACTGGCTCACCATCTGTGCCTACAAGAACGTGAGAACGTGTGTCTTAGGAGGGCACGAACCAGGTCTCCTCAAGAGAGGAGCTTCTGCCTCCAGCCGGGCATAAAGTCAGTGCTCCGTGAATGTGGGAGAAAAGGGGGAAATGCGATGAACTGAATGTGTGCCCCACCCACCCCCCGAATCCATATGTTCAAGCCCTAAGCCCCAATGTGACGGTATTTGGAGGGTGGGCCTTTGGGAGGTGATGAGGTTTAGATGAGGTCATGAGGGTGAGGCCCCCATGATGGGACTGGCGTCCTTCTAAGGGGATAAAAGACGGGAGCTCTCTCTCTCCCTGGTGTGAGGATAGGGCAAGAAGGGAGCCCTCTGCCAACCAGGAGGAGAACTATCACCGGACATCAAGTCTGCCGGCACCCTGATCTTGCACCTCCTAGCCTCCAGAACTCTGAGAAATAAATGTGTGGTTGGGTGTTTTTTTTGTTTGTTTTTTGTTTTTTTCCTTCAAGCCCCATGGTCTACGGCATTTTGTTACAGCAGCCTGAGCTGACTAAGACAGGAAGAAGACGCCATTCGGTGTGTGGGGCTGCCGTGAAAACCTGCCAGGAGCCGGGGGTGGGGGGCTGTGTAAGCACATCTGAGTGCGCGAGTCCAAGATCCTCGGGAGCACCGTCACCGTCCACCAGCGTCTTTGCTCATGCCCCAAGCTCATCAGATTACTAAGTGGATCACATCAAATACCAGACTGGTTTCCCAGAGACAGTTTGTTTCTAGTCCCCACTGGCTCCGTCCTTGCTCTCCACTACCTGTGTTGGAATCCTCACGCAGCCTCAGAAATTCCTGCTCTGAGCAACTTGAAACGAATCCAGGAGCAGAACAAGCAATCGTTGGCAGCTTCAGAGACCAAGCTCTGAATCGAGACATGGCGTTAAATAAGTGTATCCAGAAAAAAAAAATTATATAATACATGGAAATTAGTCCAAGAAGCAGGCTATGGTCTCCGTGCCATGGAACCTCAGCACAGCACAAGCCTGGGGAACCAATAAACCCATCCACTGCAGGCACCGAAATGTCGCTAAAAGGTAAACCAACATCCTCAGGGACTCCATTTGTCACTTGAAACACACAGCTCCCAGAAAAAATGATTTTCATCTCCATTTCACTCCATCTTTCTTGTTCAAGGGCCTGGCCTTATCCTTAAATAACAAAAATCTTAAATACTGAAATGATTTAAATGGTGGTGAGATCAGGCTGATACGGTAATCAGGTCCTAAGAGAGCCAGAATCCCCCCTAAGGGCCTCTTAGCAGGCGATCGACTCCTGACAAGGCTGTGTACGTGGTCAGATACCTGTTTGGTGGGAGGAGATGGGGAGGGTTTTCCCAAACGCCAAAGCTCTGCACACACCGCGCTCCTGAGACCCTGCTGAACTGCGCCTATCTTCACAGCTCCTCTTATGAGGGGGAGAATCAGCAAATCCCACTTGGCCAAAATGGGGCGTAGGATGACTTGCCATCAGGCAGCCCCAGACCCAGGACAAAACCTTCTAAAAAGATCCAGCCAAAGGCCTTGGCCCGTGGAGGGCATGTGATAAATGGAAAGAAGAGCTCCTGCCTGCTTTTTCAGCTCTCATGTGGTTGCCGTAGACATTTTGTATTGTTTTAACATGTTTTTTTGAATGTAAGAGAGAAAACTTACATAACCCTTTGGAGCAGTTCCCTAAGGAAAGAAGAAAGCTTAACTGTGAGCCTGCGGTTCACCAGGAGCCGACGCTCCCCTACCAGGCAGGACGCGGGATGGTACGGCCAGGCAGGAGGCTGGCTGCCCACTCGGAGGGCTGCCTGGCTCCCCGGTGTGACCACATGGACTTCGCTGAGAATCAACTTGCAGCCGTTTGGCCTGAAGAGGACCCCCTCCTCCCCGGGAACGTTCATGCCTCAGGTGACCATACCAGGATTTTCCACGAACTGTGCTAAGTGCTCTTTACTAGAGCCTCAGCCTACACGGTGCTATTTTTGCAACCTGTGAATCTGAAACTACTTCAAAATCAAAAGTTTGTAAAGAAAAAGATGGGTTATATTATCCTTATCTTTTCATATATGGACATCAGGTGTCATGGAAGGTGGGGGGCTGGTCCAAGGTCCCCCGACACCGTGTATCAGTCAGGAGAGGCGAGATCGTGCTGCACCTAACAACCCCCCATCTCAGCGACTTACGAGGACGCCTATTTGCGGGTGGCCTTGGAGCCCGTCTCTGAGCTGGCGTCATCCTTTCTCCAGAGCACTGGCCCAGGACCGAGGCGCAGCCCCCAGGGGGAGCGCGGCTGGTCACCATGGCAGAGACAGAGCTGGGGTGCCCTGGCTCTTCCTGCTGCCACCTGGAAGTGACTGAGGTCACCCCCATTCCGCTGGGCACAGCCCACTAAGAGCGGGTGGAGAAAGGCCATCCTGCTGTGCGCCGAGAGAGCGCGCATGCGCGAGCGCGCCAGGACACCTCGTTAGGGAACAGGTGGCTCGGCGCCAGAAGCGGGACCTGGGTCCATCTGAGCTCGCAGCCTGTGCCCTCTCCACTCCGCCACACAAACTCTGCAGTTGCACTACTGCTTTTAATTTTAGAAGTTTAAGTAGTATGCATTTTAGCCTCTCTTTTTTTAAAAAGGACTGTGGCAAATACAGCTAAGCATCTCTTAATCTGCACCTGGCTTTAAGTCCTGTCCCCTGAGTGCCTCGGGGAAGAGGTGCCAGGTAATATGCCAGATGCTCAGTTCAACTTAAAAGGCAGATAAACAACAAGAAAGATTCTTAGTATGAGTATGTCCCAAATATTGCATGGGGCCTCCTTATACTAAAAAAAATACATATATATATTTGTGGCTTATTTAACATTCAAATTTAACCAGGCATCCTTGGGGGGGTGTTATTATTGTAATTTTGTTTGTTTTTCTGCTGAATCTGTCTACCCTACCTCAAAGGTGGGGCCCCCATCCTGCCAAATGATACACGAAAGGATGCGTACTGAAACACTAAAGTCATTGAAAAATATGTTAAGGCCAAAGGAACGCTAATACTTGCAGGGGAGCCAGAGATCGCTCCCCAGGCAATGTTGCCAACTCAAAGGAAGACACGTCAGGACAATGTCTGTACTCCCCACAGCTCGCTGCTCACCATAAACTCTCAAAGAACACTGGTTTGCTGGGTCTACTGAGCCTACTGCCCAATAAAGCCATCACCTCAATGGGAGCCCCCATTCCACATCACTTGGCTCTTCAGAACCCAAAGAGTTGGGCCTCGTTGAATCTGACTCTGTATTTCCCAATAACCAGCACGGGACCTGGTACAAAGAAGACCTTGATAAATGTTCCTTAAACAGAACTGAATTGGAAGGAAGGGAGGGAGGTGGGTAGGTAGGTGAGAACATGGGATCCCATTTTGACTAAACATCCCTGAAAACCCCTGCAGGCCCGCTGGGGTGCTGGAGAAGGTGCTCAGCAAATGCTGGCTGAATGGAAGCACGCGTTGCCCTCGGGGCCCCCGTTAGCCCTTACAGCACCTGCATGGGAAGGAGTAAATGGTGTCCTCTCTGGGTGGGCACGGCTCCCAAATACAGGGGTGAATGAGCAGGCAAAGTCCTTGACTTGTGCCACCAAGACCCAAACACTCCCTCCCCTCCCCCTTGGGCAGAAGCAGTTTGAGATCCTGGTGAGTGGGACAGAGTGGGGGGCTCGGCCCCCAATCACCTCTCAGTCGGGCACCTGTGCACATGGCATATTGGTGCACACAAGGTAGATATCCCTGACGTCTGTTCCCAGGCCAGCTCCTGTCTCCGCTGGAAAGCACTGGAACACACCCTCAGATGTGGTGATGTGGACTTCCACTCTTTGCAGAAAATCTCTTCTGTTCACGTTTTCCACACCCACCAACTTAGACGCGGAATTGAGAGAGGAAGAGCGAAACCGCCACCAGGGCGCCCGCGCATTCGCGCTGTAATTGCCGGGTGTGAACCGTGTGTAAGGTAACAACCGCACTTGCGTGGTGTCTGAACAGAGCTAATCCAATTAAATATTTTCCAGATAGAGCTAATGGAGTATACATTGTCCTCACTTACGTTCACTCTTTCGCTGTCTTCTTGGTGTTTTGGGTGCTGCTTAAAAATGATTTAATGAAACAAAAACAAAGACCTTCCAGGGTTGGGTATCATGAAACGAGGAGGACTGCAGCTAAGGCTGACACTTACTCTTTAGTTAATTCAATTGTGCCTAATTATCTTGTTGCTTTGCAATCCAGCTCCCTCCAAACCAAGACCAGCTTCGGGAACGCTCCTCCTAATTGCAGAGCAGCGCGAGGCGGTATCTTAAAGATAATGTGAGTAATCCTCAGCACTCTGATTCCTGTGCCGTGTCCCTGAATGCCTCCCGGCGCGTGCAGGAGCGACTCCAGAACCCAGCCTTCCCGCCCCCCTGGGGTTTGTGAGAAATCTGTGGCTGCCCTCCCCGTCACCCTGCATCGCCACAAACAGCCCACGGACAGTCTTTGTCCACTTAGCAGATGACGGCCTGTTGCAAAGGGACCGTTCTGATAAGTGAGCAGGGACGCGAACCAGCCTACAGCTAAGTAACTCCGAAATCTGCACGGAAGATAAAACGCGGGGAAACGCGCAGCAGCCTCGAGCAACTTTTGGCTTGGGGGGTGTGAGTCAGTTGCTTGATTTCTCCAGCTGGCCAGTCCAGGTTTCTACAAATTTCCCTCTGTGCCTATGCTGTTTCCTGTAATTAGAATTTTTTTTCCCAAACACTCTAAAACTCCTCTCAACTTCGAAATTACACCCTAAAGTCAAGAGTGCAACAAAAGTGGGGACTTCTTTGGGTTTACCTTCGTTGTAATTTGGTTTGGGAAAATGTGGTTTGCAGCCATAGCAGAGAGCTGTCTTCAGAGCTCGAGCTGTCTTTGGTGAAATGTTATGTTTCACCAAATACTTGTTTCCATGAAGTGTTTTCTAGCCGCTGGGAGAGTCAGTCAGCTGAGCTCTGCACTTAAACACGCCCAAGGCAAGAGTGAATTCACAGGACCCTCACTTATAAGTCCTAAGAATTATCTGGTCCTTCAGCTATTTTTGAGACCAGTGGAAACTGCCCAACAAACAAATAAAGGGAAGCATGGAGGCTTCTTTTTTTTTTTAAAGACACAGGACATGAGCAGAGCGGCAGAATGGCACGGGACGAGAGCTGTCTACCTCTAGGACAGGCGCGTGCAGTACTAGGCAAAGAGAAGGGGAGAAAAAGGCACCCAGCCCCAGAGATTTAAAAGCTGTATGTGCCCCCCTCTCTGATGCAACTAAACCCAGAATTTTCTGTCATCAGATAGACAAGTGGCTCAAAACAGAAAAGGGTTACGGAAAACTGAAGAAATCAGCATTTTTGCACACCTAAGGCTTAGCAACAGAAACTCACTGTGGCCGACACGCCAGGGTGGACATGGAGGCTCGCAAGCCACACGGCCCAGCTCTGGAACCTGCCGGCCGCTAAAGGGCTGTGTGACACTGGGCTACCACCGACCCTCTCTGTGCCTGTCTCCATGTCCTCGCCCGTAAAATGGAGCCAGTAACAACATCCTACCTATTCTTGGTTGAGAAGCCAGCCAGTTAATGCAGGTAAAGTGCTGGGAACCATGGCTGGTCTGCAGAAAACACTGCTTTATATTTAGGTGTCCCCACAACCATAGGTGAAATCCCATTGTAAATCACTCTTTAGTACGATCTCAGAGGGCTGCGGAGCTAGAATTTGGCAATAATAAGATGAATGAGACGGGAATTCCTTCAGCTGGGCTCCCAGGCCCCTGGTCCTGGGACGGACCTGCCGCAGTCCCATTTGCTAGCATTTATGGAGGCCCTCCCCCCACAACCCTCCCATGAAGTAGGGTGATGACTCCCGTGTCACAGTGAAGCCAGTGGAGACACAGGGGTGTTAAGCAATTTGCCCACACGGCCAGAGTAACAGAACCAAGATTCAAAGGCTCACCTGCCCAGAGCCCACCTGTCCTGACCACAGATGACACATCTGAGCTGGGAAAGCGCAGAGGCCACCAGAGCCCAGCGATTTCATCCTTGCAAGAGAACTATTTGCAGAGCTCTTGGAATAGGACACATCCGTGAGTAAGAACAGCAGTTTGCACAAATAATTCAGCCCCATGCATTTTGGATGCTCCTCTTGTGAAAGCTGCATGGGGAAAATCAAGACACAGACCGTGGGTGCCCTGGCTGGAGCGGGAGGGGCACAGGCCCTGGGGCTCACCCTCCAGGCACATGGGGAAGTAGCCTCGGGGACAGCAACTCGGGGCCCATCTTCTCCTTCTGGGAGTGACACATTGAGGCCGACAGAGAGCAGAGGTTGAGATCCCCTGGGACCACCCTGCTGTGGGTCGCAGTGGGGACTGAGACCCACGGGGTGCAGAGCCTACCCAGCCAGGCACCTGGCTCGGGAGAACACCCAGGGACGCCCCAAATCAGAAAGCAGAGCGTGCTCTCTGATCTGCACTCTTTCCAACACATTGTATTTCAACCATCAAATGTTTCAGCCAATCTGCAGAAAATACATTCCTTCCACAGGGGGTGAAAGCTGGCTCCCTTCGTTAGCAGAAGGCCCTTCTCTGCACCTCCCCCTGGCTCCCACAGCCTCCCTTCCCTTCACCCTATATCTGGAATTTACATAATCACAGGCAAATAAAATGAGAAAAGCACGCTCTTTCATAACGGGCATTTTCTGACTCTTCTTCAGGCCCATTAGCTGCTGATTATAGAGATTAGTCAAAACCATGACTCTGGAGATTGTGAGGTGGGACCGATTTTTTCTTTTTAACAAGGAGAAGAGCGGTTGTTTCAATGGCAGGGAATCACATAAGATGGCACTCGGAGGGGAACAAAGTTTCTGAGAGTCACATAATTGTCAGTTTCTCGGCGGTGTTAGGCATCCCAGCCTTTCAGCTCTTGCCTGTCTGGTCAAATACTGTACCCTAAAGTTGATTAACTTTTTACCGCAGATCAACCTCTTCCTCGTGGAAGTACCTCCAACATTCAAAGATCCGTGATTTTAGACATGTGTGTGTGTGTGCACCATGGAAGAAGGACATGCCTCTCCAGAAGGAATGTTTGAGTGCACTGGTTTGGAACAGAAGAGATGCTCATTCTGTCCCAAGAGCTCTGTAGGGGGCCCCAACCGGGGAAGGAACTGTGCTCACCTGCTGAGGGTGGGTAAGAGCACAGACCTCAGTGCTCAGAGGCGTCAAGTCCAGAGCCGTCAGCACAGAGGGGCTCTGGCCCCTCCCTCAGAGGCACCTGCAAAGATCTCTCCCCTGGGAGCATCAGCCACACTGCTTCCTCCTGGATGAATTCTGTGGTTCCCAACTGAGAGTGATGTGGCCACTTAGCGGATGTTTGGCAATGTCCTGAGACAGTGTGGGTTGCCATGCCTGGGGCAGGTGGGGAGAGGTGGTGTTTACGGCGGCAACCTGGTGGGTGGGGCCAGAGATGCTTCTGAAAGTCCTACAGAGCACGGGACAGCCCCTACAGCGAGGGATTCTCCCCAGATGTCAGTAGTTGCAGTGGAGAAAACCTGGTCTAGTGGATCGGAAAGCACGTGGGATTTTTAATAGGCAACCACGGGGAGTGGAGGGGCTCCCCTACCCCAAATGCCCGATAGGAGTTAAGTGCACATGAAAACCTGTGTCCTTCGTTCCTCATGTCGCTCCAGATCCATGATGTCATTTCAAGTAGAATGAAAGAGAAACAAGGCAAAAACTGTGCAATTCATTATACCTATATGTCTGAATTTAGCAAGAATTTCCAGACAAAAAATTCCCTCCTTCCACATGTATACGCACAAACCTTTAGGGCTGCTGATAATATCGTCAGAGGTCTTTTGATGTGATTTCTTCATCTACTAGCCTGTATCCCAGCTGGTAGGCTGGGAGAAATCTGATGGAATATTTCACTAATCTTTCTAGATCTGCTCTTAGGTTTTGCTAAAATATGACTGGTACTCGTTGAAATACTCGTAACTACTCGAGGAGACAGTACTCCGTGAGGCTCTATCATGACTATTACAGAGCATGTTGTCGCAAATCAGTTTTCATTCTTTTAACATGTTGGAGTAAAAAAAAAAAGCAACTTAATTATGTGCCCCAACCCTCAAAGAATTAAAGAATTTCATTTGAGCATCTCTTATAACAGGATGTTGGCAAAGTTTTCTGCAAAGGGTCAGATAGTAAATGTTTTTGGCCTTGCAGGTCACATGACCCCTGTCGCAAGTACTGGGCTCTGCTGTGTAGCTCAGAGCCGCCAGCGGGTGACGCGGAAATGAATGGGCTTGGCTGTGTGCCAATAAAACTTTATTTACAAGAACAGGCTGTGGGAGGGACTTGGCCCCTGGACCACAGTTTGCCAACTCCCGTCTTACAACATAGATTTCCTGAAAACAAAGCATTTAGGCAAAAAAAGTAGGGGAAAGTTCGGGAAAAGCCACTGCGAAATACCAGCAATCATCCTCACGGTCTTACGAGAGCAGCTGTGAGCAACTGGCTGCCCATCCAAGGGGACCAAGAGGCCTGCCGGCGGGGGACTGAGGGGGACTGAGGGACACACGGGAACATGGAGGAAGAGGAGGAGTTGTGACCACGCTGGTTAAAGGTCTAGCGCGGTTACCCTGCCAGCTGAACGCTCTGCTCAAATTCGGAAACGGCCCTTCGCTCCTCACCAGTGGAGGTCACTGGCCGTGGCGGGGCTCAGAGGCCTGGGGGACACCTGTGACGTGGCCATGGGCAGTCACCCGCCTGGCGGGCAGCTCAGGTCAGGGGAGGTGTGTGCGGGAACTGTTAGTGGAGAGAGGAGGGGAAGCATCAGGAAGCCAGGAAGAACAGAAACATTGTGTCCAAAACTTACAGGTGTGGCGCTCGGCACCAGCTGCTCTTCGGAAAGGGGCCACTTCCCCTACGCAGCTGCTCCGCGCAGGGGGCGCCCCAGACGGCTCTGTCGCGGGGAGGAGAGGGGGTCCCGGAGGCCGCGGTTGGCGAGAGGTCAGCAGCCAGGGCTGGGACTCGGGCTGCAGGCCAGGGCCTGGGCTCCCGACTCCCTCCAAGAGCTGTTGCCCTTCTCCCTCTCCCTCGCCCCCATGCTTAGTCATGGCAATATACACAAAACATCAATATCCCTGTCTTTACCAATTTTAGGAATTGTCCCATCAACTCCCAAACTCCAATGGTTGAAGGTCCTCCCGGAGGTATTAGCTCCCGTGGCCAGAGAACATTCTCAGGTACAAAGAGGGACACAGGTGAGGTGCCAGCAGCATTCACTGTGAGTGCAACAGCACCAGCCAAAAGGGGAGGGGGCAGGGAGGGGTTGTGGTTCACTGTTCACAGGGCCAGCCTTGTGCACAGGACTCGGAGCTCCTGGACGGCGGAGACAGCCGCCAATTTCTCTCGTATCTCCCAGTGCCTGGCAGGTTGGAAATACCCGGAAAACATGGCGAGTGAGTGCATAAATGGGTCTGTGGGGATGAGGCAGGGGCTAGGTCTTCGGGGGAGAGAGGCCAGAGGGGGCTTGGGAAAGGAGGAGGAGGCAGGGCAGGGTGGGGGTGCGGCCGGCCGCCAGGCCTGCCTCCAGGCCTGTCCCGCAGCACAGCCTCCGCGTCCCCCCTCGGTCTCCTGCGGGCCCTGCGCCAGCCAGCCTCCAGCCAGCCTCCCCATGGCCGAGCTGGTCTCTGGGAAACCACGCCTCACCTAGCAACAGCTGCTGCGGCTGCGCCTTCCGATCCTCCAACGGGAAAGCGCCAAGTGCCTCCACTCCCAGGGAGTGCTGAAAGGGAAACGGGTTTACTTCAAGGCCAGGCCACGAGAGGATCTGGGTTTTCCGAACTGGAGTCGTGGTGCGTTAAATGGCCAGCCCGCCAAGGCAGGGAGAAGCTCCAGTCCAGGGTGTCGTCGAGAAGAGCCTCCGGTCTGCAGTGGTCCTTGTTCATGAGATTCCTGTTGCTCCCTGTTCCCATTCAGCTGGGTCAACATGTGCCTGTAAATTCCTCCCAAAAGGGAAATCATAACAGCATCAGCAGCCCCAGAAATGACAAACAACTCAAGTATGGAAAGGCAGCTGCCAAGTGCTCAACACTACTCATGTTGCAGCAGAAAAAAAATCAGATAAGAAAAATAAACCGAGTTGTGTGCATATTTCCTCAAATATGTATCCCATTTTGTGGTTCCTTCCAGTCTTTGGTGTAATGAATACATCCATTTGTCAGGGGTCACGGAACGGCAGTCCTACAAAGCTGTCTTGGGTTGGGGAACGGTGCTGTCCGGTTCTCTCCCTTCTCTAGAGCACAGAGTGGTGCAAAAAGTCCAGAACAGAGAGCCACTGATGTTCACTTTCCCACCAGCCTCGTTGCTGAACTGCTCCGCGGCTGGCGCCCACCCACTTGCCTGTGTCGCGATCTCGCCTGCGTTTAACTGTGATGCCAGTGCGCTTTCAGAAAGCTTGGTCATCCTCAGGTGAAGACCCTGGGATAACCTCTGCAGAGCAGACGGTCTGCAGGCACGGACGGCTGGCACGGTCACCCACCCTCTCTTTGTTGACATAGCTTAACTCCATGGGTAGAGAAGTGGACTCAGGGGACGGGATCGGTTAGGGGAGCCACGAGCCAAGATCCATGGAATGGCTGATGCGCAGGGAACTCATGTGAGGCTGAAGAAGCCACACTTTGCTCAACAACACGGAGCTGGCCAGGGCACCAGGGCCTCCGCCAACCTCAGGAGGCCACTCTTGGCATGGCCAGAAAAGCCACAGCCACAAACACGGACAAGGCAAGAAAAGAATAGGGTGAGAAACCGGCTTGCCTTTGCTTCTCAGACTCCTCAGAAGTTTCTAGAAGGTGATTTTCCTAACCCGCTCAAATGAGAGGACAGATTCCTCTAGCATTCAGTCAGGAACCATGGCCAAGCTTCTACTCAGGGCCAGGCCTGGTGCCTGGAACCCAGTCCCTGTCTTCAAGGTGCCCACCACCGGTGCTGGAGGGGCCTTGTCAAGGGCCCTGGGACCCAGAGGGAAAGGACCTGAATCCACCCAAGAAACAACACCAAGAACAGAGCCTCCTCAAAGAGAGAGCCAACTACTCCCATCATGTGTTTCCTTTCCGTGCTGTGTGTCCTTCCCGCGAGAACAGAGCCACGATGTTCACATAGGGATGTGCTCTGACAGGCACCCCACAGACCGTCAGGAGTGAGAAATGACGTCCTTGCGTCAGAGGCAGCATCATGCACCCTTCCTGCTTAAAGAGAAACATGTTTCTGGGATCTGAGTCCTGCTCATGAGACCTGTGACAACAGCGTCCTGGCCTGGCATCTCCACGAAGCTGCAGAGACAGGGAGCGGCCCCGGCCCACTCCAGCCACCAGAGAAAGGATCTTCTGCTCGGTGGCAGAACAAATCCTTCCGTGGAGTGGCGACTTTAAAAATTCCCCAGGAGGAAGGACGTGGAGCTGTGAGAGCCTAGTGATTCAGTGGCAGGGTCAGAATGACTCTGGGTGGGGTTTCTTTTCTTGCCCTTGCAACTATATTCAAGAAGGAAATGGATTCCTCCATCCTCTTGTTATAAACTTTGATTTCTGGCCTCGTTTATTTCAAATTGTTTTCCTAAGTCTTTAAAAGGGAATTCCGTCTTCTTTTTAGACTTGCTTACACTTAAATCCACTTAACTTTCCGTCTGGGGTCTGCTCCTCCTGTGCTCTCTGCGGAGCCGGCATGCTTGTCAGAAAGTTGAGGGGGATCGGGGCAATCTTGGAAGACTCCCCGTTACCGTTTGGGCAGACAGTCTGTGGGCGTGTGTGTCTATAGGTCTGTTTCTTCTTTGTTCAGTTGGCGGCATTCTTATCCAATTGGTTGAGTATATGAGAGGATATTTCCAGAATCTGCACAAGGTATTTTGGACGAAGTGAGGACAGGCATTAGGGCAGGTGGTAGTTTGCCGGTAGCCACGGAGATGCAGGTGACCATTTATGGGGCACGTGCCTGGAACCTCACGTGTTCGCCTACTTCATTCAATCCCCTAGACTCTGCGAGGTACGTGACTACTCCATGTCACAAGCAGGGAGAGGACGAGGGTTCGAACTCAGGCCTGAAGCCCCCGGTCGTTCCATAGTTCCAAGCTGCCCCCAGGGAAAGCATCGCACAACCAACGCTCCTCACACCCACCCTCCCCACTCCCTATAATCATCCCAATAGGGTTCATTTGACTTTAGGACATGCATCCTTCCTCCAAAGGGCAGGTTTTTTTCACAAGTCAATCAAAATTAATTTTGTAAGCCGCTCAGACTTGACTGAAGACATCCTGTGATGTCGCTAAAACCAAGGTTAGGAAGGCCAGTTCTACCAAAGTGACGGAGTCCCCTCTTGGGGGCCAGATTACCTGGGAAACAGGTGGCCGTCCTCTTGCTCACAGCCCTATCCCGTGGGCAGAGCCCAGCGGGAAGGCCTGGGGTTCAAAGCCCGTCCACCAGGTGTTCTGCCAAGAAGGATGGGACCAGGGCCTTGTAACAGACAGGCACAGGTGCTCACTGGGCCCCCTGCCCCCCCATCCGTGAGTTGCAGACAAAGCAAATTAAATATGAGTTTCTTCAAACTCCTATGGAGAGAGGGCACAGAGGAAGAGCGGATGACGGGCCAGTGACCGCCCCGAAGCCACAGCCCCCGTGCGGCCTCACCAGTTGGCTATGCAAGGAACTGTGATTCACCCCAAAAAGCAAAGTTTTTTAAAAGCAGCCAACGGGCTTATCTGCCACAATTTAACTGCGTGACACCGAGCACCCATAGGATGTTATTTTTCACAGTCAGTGAGAAAGAGCCAGACTTTCAGGCAGATCGGTACTTTGGGGTCCAGCCTCTGTGTTCTCAGAGCATCCCGAGTCCGCCTGGGTCAGGTCGGGGACAGCTGTCGGGTCCGGCTGCTTCAGGTTCACGGGTTTGTGTATTCTGCAGGTGTCCAAGGGACCACCTCTGAGGGTCATCCTAGGACTTCGTCAAAACCATGTTTGTGGATGCCAGAACGTTAGTATTCACCAATTCCACTGACCAGCAATGACCTTGAGCTGGTTGGAATCAGCCAAATTCCAATCCACTTTGTGTCAGTGTCTGTCTTCCAAGCACTGTGCGTGTGCATATGTGTGTGTGTGTGTGTGTGTGTGTGTGTGTGTGTGTGCACGTATGCAGGCGGGGGACTTAGGACTTGGTTGAGCCCCCAAAGACTCGGAGAAGTCCTATTTTAGACACAGAAAACTATTTCCTTTCCCCCAGCTCACTAACATAGGTCTCTGATGAACTCAGTAAATGAAAAGCTACCCAAATATATTTTTCTGTGTGTTTTCTTATTACATCTGACATTGGCTAATTATTTCTCTATGCAATGAATGGGTGTTTGTTTCATGGGACTTCTCAGAGGCACAGAAAGAGAACGCTCCACAGCTATGACATGATGTCATTTCTAAATGGGTAAGCAACTTGAACTCCTCCATAAATTGTGGCTTATTAGGTATTGCTGGTTACTCTGAATAATGCACATGGACTAGAGAGCAGTGTGATATCAGCAAGAGGCATGCAGTCCATGACAGCAGCGTCTCCACCGCCCCAGTGCGCATATCCACCGAGTCCACCTTGGGGAGCGGTTCTTAGGCGCGTAAACCAAGCCTCGCCCTCACAGTATCACACACGCAGCAGACGACACGTTTGCAATCACATCACCCAGTAGCCTTTAAGGGTTGATTCCGTGGCACTTACTGAGGAATAAACTGTTGACTTTCCTTGAATTGTTGCCTAAGGACGTGGCTGAATACAAGTTAGAGCCAAGTGTAACCTTTTTAAGGAAGGCTGAATTGAGACAAAGAAGTCAGGATTTTTCTCCAAGTGGAAATGGAGATTTATTATTTAAGAAATTGCCTTAATGTGGCTAGTGAGGCTTTATAAAGTCTCATGGGGGGGAGGCTATTCCACAGATTCTGTACAATTATTCTGTGTATCCTGAGTAAGTTACCCATCTTTGTGTCATACCTGTCTACACGGCCATGCCCAGGGCCAAGAGAAGCATCACAACGAAGTAGGACCTGGGAAAAAGCTTTTGGTGTGCTCGTGATGCCAGGGGGGTAGGGGGATTTCGGTGATAAGCTCAGAGGGAAATTCGCTTCTTCTTACAAACAGATCCTTTCTGTTATTTCTAAAATGAAAACGGTGATTTTCGTCAAAATGTCACACAGCCTGACTAGCAAGACCAACCCGAGATAGAAATAATTGGGCAGCTGCTCTTCTGAACAGACAGCCAGAGTAAGGAGACAGTGGCGTTACTGGTAGAAAGTATTTTTTTCGAGGTAGTGGGGGGGGGGGGGCGAGAATAGGATAATAGACAACTTTGACCTACAAATGTCCTTTAAGAATCAGATTGTCCGGTTTTCAATGACAGTGCTTTCTAATTGTCATCCAGTTTTCATTATAGAAAAAGAAAGGAAATGTCTGATTCAAATAGTGGTCCCAGAACAAAACTTCAAGTTCTGGTTGCTTTGGTTCATTACCGTATTTGAACCGTATTTGAAAAGATGGTGGGTAGCTCCTTGACCCCTTACAAAGTGCTGTCGATTTCTTCTTTCAGCTTCCAGTAGAGGGAAGACCTCACTGGGCATAACCTACCTTTTCCAGAAACTTCTGGGCATACTTACACACAACTGGACAAATAAATTAAGACTTCTGGTATCCCTGTATTCCTGAGCCTGCTACAGGGACCCAGAGACAAAAAGGCTATCAGCCTATACAGATCCTTCTATAATTTAGTGATACATCTACTAAGGCTGGTTGCTTTTTCGGGGGGGGGGGATGCCACATTTAAGACATTAAAATATATCTTTTTAAAAAATTAGATCCAAAGCCATAGAATTTCATTTGCCATCCCTAGAGATTTATGTTTTCTTAAGAATGTGGTGTTGGTTCATTTTTCTGTCGGTGCTGGATTAAATAATGTTCCCCCCACATATACACCAAATTCATGCCCGTCCATCTGGAACCTCAGAACACGACCTGATTTGGAAGTAGGGTCTCTGCAGATGTGCTTATTTAAAATGAAGTCCTACTGGACTTGAGTGGGTCCTTGTAAGTGGGGAAGTGAGCAGGGAGAGCTCATGTCTCCTCCTGAGTGCCTCCTGGGCCCCTCACACCGCTATCACGCTTACCGTGCTCCTGACCCGGGCTGTGTGTGGTTCTTCCCACACCAGGCAATTCTCAGGTGAGCCACAATTCCGTTCTGAGCTAACTGGAGAGAGTGCAGACCCCACAGGTGAAAGGCTCAATCCCACCGAGTGTCCCCCACTCCGGACGCCAATCGAAAGAAGTGCTTCTCCAGGTTACCCACCACGTCTGGCCGACTTGGCTACAAACCGGAGGCTCCGCAGACCCTCTCTTTGGTTTCGACTGTTTGCTAGCTCTGCTCTCAGAACTCAGAGAAGCAGTTACGTTTACCAACTGGCGACACAGTGAAGCCTGGGACAAAGGGTACAGGTGAACCTCCAGATGCAGGGGCAAGTAGGGCAAGGTCTGCGAGGGTCCTGAGTGCAGGCGCTTCTGTCCCCATGGAGCTGGGGTGCGCCATCTTCCCACTACTGTGCGTGCTCATGCCTACGTGAGACGGCCTCCATGAAGACCCCAACAGTCTGGGGTTCGGAGAGCTTCCAGTCTGGTGAACCAGCCCCCACGCACGAGCCCACAGAGACCTGCCTCATTAGAACAAAACATTCTCCTATCACTCAGGAAATTCCAAGGGTTTTAGGAGCCCCAGGTCAGGGATGGGTCAAAAACCAAATACAAAACAAAAGATGCTCCTAGGGCTCTTATCACTTAGGAAATTCCAAGGGTGTTAGAAGGTCTGTGCCAGAAACCAGGGGCAGAGACCAACGGACATATTTTCTACTCTTTCTCAAGGAGACAGACACAGAAACACAGACACACAGAGGGAATGGGGCCATGTGACCATGGAGGGAAGGAGGCAGTGGTTAGAGTGACGTGTGTGCAAACCAAGGGAAGGCAAGGGCCGCTGCCACCACCAGGAGCTGGGAGAAGCAGGGAAGGCTTCTTCCCGAGAGCCCTCAGAGGGAGCACAGCCCTGGTGACACTTTAACTTCAGGCTTCTGGCCTCCGGAACCACAAGAGAATAAGTTCCTCCTGTTTGAAGCCACCCCGTTTGTGGTCACTTGTCACGGCAGGCCCAGGAAACTAACACACTGTTGAAACATGTCTTTGAGTGATTTATCCCTATTCCCGTATTTGGACAAAAAAAAATATGAAATCGGATGGTATGACCCAAACCATCTGAATCTTGGGCGGTGGGTGGCATCCTCGCTTGCTTAGGAGAATCCCCTGCAATCTGCGGCAAATCCCACGGCCAAAGTGGTCCCACAGCCCCCAACCCAATTAAATCAGAAACTGCACGTGGGACCAGAACAGCAGCCCTTCGTCAGGCTCCCTGGGGTGTCGCCGGTGTGCAGCTAAGGTCACAAAACCCGCTGATCTCTGTGGAGCTGCAGCGCCTCGCCTTCCAACAAAACCGTGGGCTTCAGGGTCGGTCAACTCTGGGTTTGGTTTCTGGCTTTGCTACCTACTAACTGTGCCCTTGGGCAAGTCATGTAATTTACCTGATAACTACTTGTTGAAATTGAAAACGGGACTGTGGAGATTTATCTTGCTCTTTAAAGATTGTACTGATTTATTTTAGAGAGAGAGAAGGACGGGGCAGGGCAGGGGAGGAAGAGCAGAGGGAGAGGGACAAGCAGACTCCGTTCTGAGCACAGCACCTGACGCGGGGCTCGAACCCACAGCCCTGAGATCATGAACTGAGCCAAAACCAAGAGTCAGGTGATTAGCCGACTGAGCCGCCCAGGCGCCCCGGATTCCCCAGATTAATCTTTTTAAGTATGTAAAAATATCTAAACATGCCGGGCCAGGGGCAGACATCTGATAAATGCCACTTCCTTTTCCTTCTCTTGACGTACAGAGAAGCAATTTAGCAGGAGGGGAGAAGCCCAGGCTCTGGAACAGGACTGCAGGCGATCCAAACTCTGACTCCACCACTTACTAGCCGTAAAACCCCAGGCGCTGCTCTGTTCTCAGTTTCCTTATCTATAAAATGGGGCCTCGGAGAGTCATTATGAAGTTTAAGTGGGATAATAAAATGATTTGCTCCCACTAAAGCACTTAAAACGGTATCTGGCACCGTAAGCATTCAATAAATGTTAACTCATATTATAGACATAATCGGATAACACTCTGCACACCGCCCCCTTGATAATACAGAATTCCGCGTGGCGAAGTTTCGCATCGCTGCCCTTCCCAATCGAAGCAAAGCGATGCCTGTGAAAGGGCTGGATTAGTCGGGACTCCAGAGCCTGGAGCTTGGAGCTCAGCCGAGATACCACAGAGCCTCAGTAACTTTCCCTGCCGCCCGTTCCAGGGCCTAATTTGTAAAAGGAAGGGTTTAATAAGCTGGTCCCTGTGAACCTTCTAGCATTAAAAAGAAAAAAAAAATGTGATTGTCTGAATATTATAAAGTGATAGATGGAATTTTGGGTGTGTCTGGCACACAATCACAATGCTTTTATGGCATTTTGAGGTTAGGAGTCACAAAAATCTGGTATTAATAAGGAAGGAATCACATTCTGCTTTACTACAGCAAAGGACAATCCCGGGACATTTTTCAAGGCTTATTAGGCCACTGGCACTTGAGACCACCATGTGACCGCTGACCGGAGCTGGGGAGAAGACATCACTGGATGGAAATTTCAAACTTAGGAACCAGCCCAATGTGGGAACATACATCCATACAATCTCTCTAATGGGCAATTAGGTAACATGTATGATCTAAAAAATACACAGTAATTACAGTTCAAAAAAAATCTGTCCTGAGGAAATACAACCAAAGTCTGCTTTTCTCACGCTTTTGGGATCCGCAATTGGACAATCTGGTCAGTTCATTAAAAAGTCAGTTAAATGGGGAAATCATAAACAATGGCAAAACACACTATAAAGGTTTCATTATAAGTTATACGCTGTGGATTCATTCATCATTCTTACAAGGAAACACCAAGGCCTTTCTCAGAGTTTTGATCTCTGATTAGAATCCTGTGATATCTTTCTTACACAAACCACACCTCTATAATTCATGTTCTTAATTGTGAGGTGGGGCACGAATGAAAAGATATTTGGATATCAGCATGAAAACGGATTCTTTCTATAGTTTACCATTTTTTTCTCAATTGATGGTGGGGCCTTGCCCATGACCTTATTTGGTAGTAACCTCATGACTTCACTTCCTAGGGTCCTCCCCAGAGCATTCAACTTCATTATTACAGTCCTTGTACAAGCAACCACGCTTTCTTTTTTCATTCATATTCCATAGATTAGTAATCCAGTCAACTAAATCACAACAAGACGGGCATAAACAGGTTTGGGAACCAACACTGTTAGCTCTTGGGAAGCACACATCCCAAACAGTGGGAGCAGGAGAAAGGTGAATGTTCCCTGTGTGGTCAGCCCTGCAGAATGCATGGAAAACATCGATTAATCCAGCCAACCAGTTAAGTGGAGGAGTGGTGAAGAGATATCTTCTATAATCATATGTCATCAAACATTTACGTACAAAGACGTTTACTGGAATAGTAACTGATACAGGCGAAAAGCATGGAAACATAAAATACACCCAAATGATGAACGTTTGTGCACATATATACATATATACACTATATATAAATATATATGTGTATATAGTATATATATGATGTAAGTGTATGTGGATATTTAAAGCTATATTTTTTAAATGATTTTATGATATGTAAGATGCCTATAACATAATGTTTATTCATTCAACATTCACTCAGCAATAGAACATTTTATAAGTTTTGAAACAAAATTTGTACCTAGTATCTTTCTGATGAAATTAAAAGTGGGCCAGGGATTAAACAAGTGGGACTGATGTCACCGAGCTCCTCGTCTATTTGACCTTGATTTATTTGGAGCTTAGGCTTTGTCCTTAAGAAAAACACATACAAATGTCATGTAGGTTGTCTAAAAATAAAATACATTTGCCTTCAGTAAAAGGTGGGAGGGAGAACTTTTTCCTCTGAGTGTGGCCAAGTAAACTTCTCCTAGACCCCACTGTCCTGCAGATAACGACTACCAACTCCGGGTAAGAATATGAAACAAGACTTTTGTTTACTGCAGGATGAACAAAAGGTAGGCAGACTCTAGAGGAAGTCAACATTCAGAAGAAAAAAAAATGGCAAAAGATGACATTCTCATTTTTATAGTTTTCAGCCTGAGGACAACTCAAACTTGTCACCACAGAAGTGACTAAATCCCTGAAAGAAAACCAACCAAGTTTCTGGCCTGAAGAACAAAAGGGCAGAGTTCTACTCTGTCAAGGGCAAACCAGGGTCACTGGAGAGTGAGGGGGTAATTCTGAGAGAGGGGGGACGAGAGAAGAGGCACTCCAAATTCTCTAGCTGACACCTGAACCATATATGTGACAGGTGGATTCAAAGCAGCTAAGCTAAGGATGAAAGACCGAACTAAGATTTTAGCTATTCCAAGAGAAAGAGCTTGCAGTTTCAATCCAATCAAGTTAATAGTCTGCTTTAAAAAAAAAATCAACCTTCTTCAGAGAAATATAACAGAATCCAGATGGCATTCACAATGTTCACGATTATTCCAAAATTATGCAACACAGAAGAAACAAAAAAATGTGACCTATTCTCAAGAGAAAAAAAATAATACATGGAGACCAATTCTAAAATGATCTAAATGTCACCATTATAAGACAAGGACAGAAATGAAATATGCTCTCCATGCACATAAAGAGAGGAAATGCCAGCCGATAAATAGAAACTATAAAAAATAATCAAATGGAAATTCTAAAGCATAAAAATACAATATATGAAATAAAATGCTCATTGTATATGTTTAACAGTGCAATGGATATGAGAGAGGAACGTCAGGGATCTTGGAGACATGCCAACAGAAATCACCCAATCTGAGAAATATAAAGGAAAACATTAGAAAAAATTAACTGAGTCCCAGGAATCGGTGGGACAATACTAACAAGTCTATCATAATCGGTGGAATGAAGAGGAGAGAAGAGTAGTATAAAAAATTTTTGGAAAAAATGGTCAAAAATATCCCATATTTGATAAAAGCTACACATTTACAGATAAGGAAGTCAGAGACCCTCAAGCAGAAACACTACAAAGAAACCACACCACAGCAGCCATAGGCAACAGCTCCAAATCAAAGACGGAAAAAATTATGAAAGCTCTCAGAGAGAAGTTAAACATCACGTCCAGAAGAACAACAACTCAAATGACCCCCAGCTAATCACTACGGGCCAGAGTACACTACAACCACATCTCTGCAATTCTAAATGAAACAATAAATTACAAACCTGCTCACTCAGAATCTATACCCAGTGAATATATCCTTTACGAATCTAGACAAAATGAAAACAATTTCAGATAAAAGATCATTGAGAACTTGCTGACAACCGACCTGCGCTAAGAAGTATTAAATGAAGTTCATCCTGAAGGGAAATAGTGCTACACGGAAATTCAGATCTCCTGGGGAAAATGACAACTATGGGAAATATCTGAATAACTATAACAAACGGTTTTTTCAATGTGTTTTAAAAAGACTCATCACTATTTCATTGAAAAATTATAGCACCGGATGGATTTACAATGTAGATGGAATACATATAACAACTATACCGTAAAAGGAAGGGAGGCGTAAATGACTTATGCAATGGTGAAGTTTCTACGTTTTACGGTAGCTACAATATTAGCGCCAAGTAGACGGTAAGAAGTGAAGGACGCGCACCGCAACGCTTAGAGAAAGCACTAAAAAATGCAAACATGAACAAAAACCATGTGGGACAGACAGAAAACAAGTAATAAAATGGTAGACCTAAATCCAGCTGTACAAGAAACTGCGTCACACGCGCACTGACTGGGGCGCTTGGGTGGCTCAGTCAGTCGGGCAACCAACTCCTGATTTTGGCTCAGGTCATGATCTCATGGGTGATGGGACTGCACCCCACATCAGACTCTGCACTCAGCAGGGAGTCGGCCTGGGGTTCTCTCTCTCCTTCTGCCCCCCCTCAAATAAATAATTCTTTAAAAAATTTTTTTAAATGGTCACTAAGTATCTAATTAAAAGAGGCCTATTCTATCTGATATTATTATAGTCCTGCCAGCCTTCTTATGCTGACTGTTTTCATGATACATATTTTTACACTCATTGACTTTCAACAGATCTGTATCTTTATATCTACAAAAGGTGCCCATCCTATAGATGGCATAGAGTTGGGTACAGCTGTTTTGTTTTTGTTTTTGTTTTAAATTCATTCGTATGAATCAGACAAAATAGACTTCAAGAGTGGCATATTAACAGAGACAAAAGAGGACTATTTCACAATGATAAAATTATAACTCATCATAACAACATAACAATCCATAAAGTGTTTGCATCTAACAGCCGATCCTCGTGTGTGTAAAGCAAATATTGACAGAATTAAAAAGAAATATACAATTCCAAAATCATAGTTGGAGATTTTAACACCCCTCACTCAACTATTAATAAAGCAACCAAACAAACCAAACAATGGAATTGGTGAAGATACAGATGATGTAACAATACTCCCAACTACCATGACCTAATTGATATTAAAATGCCACACCCCAAACCTAAGGAATATACTTTCTTTTCAAATGCACATGATACATTCATCAAAACATAAAACAAGTCACACTAAAATCACACAAAATATGATCTCTGACCACAATGGAATTAGAAATAAAAAAACAATAAAATATCTAGAAAATCCCAAATATTTGAAAGCTAAATAACACATTGCTAAGTAATGTCATGAGTCAAACAGTAAAGCGCAAGAGAAATTGGAAAAGGATGATGGAAATACATCAAAATTTGTGGACGTGATCTAGAGCAGTGCTTCGCGGGAAATCAAGCTTAAAATACTTACATTTGAAAAGAAGAAAGATCTAAAATGGATGTTCCAAGGTTCCAACTTAAGATATTAGGAAAAGAAGCAAAGAAAACCCAAAGTAAGTACACCGAGGGAAATAGTAAACATAAGAGCAGAAATCAATGCAATATAAAACAAAAAGCAAAGAAAAAATCAATGTAACAAAAAGCTGTTCTTGGAAAAATAAATATGATTGATACGTAGATATTTGATCAAGAAAATAAAGCTAGGGGGGCGCCTGGGTGGCACAGCGGTTAAGCGTCTGCCTTCGGCTCAGGGCGTGATCCCAGCGTTCTGGGATCGAGCCCCACATCAGGCTCCTCCGCTATGAGCCTGCTTCTTCCTCTCCCACTCCCCCTGCTTATGTTCCCTCTCTCGCTGGCTGTCTCTATCTCTGTCGAATAAATAAATAAAATTTAAAAAAAAAAGAAAATAAAGCTAGGAGGAACAAATTAACAATATAAAGAATGACACAGGGACATTACTACAGATCTTACAGATATTAGAGACTATGCCACCCTTAACAAATATGACAATTTAGATGAAATGGACAAATCCTCTATAACAGAATATCTTAATTGTCATATATCTACAAAAGAAGTTAGTTTCTTTATCAAATATATGCCCACAAAGAAAACTGCAGACCCAGATAGCTTCTTCACTGGTTCATAACATTTAAAGAAGTAATATAACCAACTTCATTTCTAAAAATACAAACTCTTCCTAAAAATAGAGAAAGAGGGGCGCCTGGGTGGCTCAGTCAGTTAAGCGTCTGCCTTTGGCCCAGGTCATGATCCCAGGGTCCTGCCACTCCCTCTCCTTCTGCCCCTCCCCCTGCTTGTATGCTCTCTCTCTGTCTCTCCCTCTCTTTCTCTCTCAAATAAATAAATAAAATCTTTTTAAAAATTAAATTAAAACAAATTAAAATACAGAAGGAGGAAACACTTCCCTGCTTATTTTATGAGGCCACTGCAACCCTAAAATCAAAGCCTGACAGAGACATTAAAAAATAAAAATACGGACAATATCCCTCATCAACATAGACGCAAGAATCCTTAACAAAATATTAGTAAATAGAATACAGCAAAATATAAAAAGGATAATACATCATGACCAAGTAGGAGTTATCCCAGAAATTTAAGGTTTTCTTATCATTGAAAAATCAATCAATGTAATTCATAGTATTAACAGACTAAAGAAGCTAACCCATATGATCATTTCAACAAATACATAAGGGGCATCTGACAAAACTCCAAATGAATTCATGATAAAAACTAGAAATAAGATCATATATACAGTCAATATCATATTTAATGATGAAAGTGAAATTTCTCCCACTAAGGTTGGGAACAAGGCAAGAATGTCCATCGGTAGGAGAAGGAAGGGAAGAACGAAGGGGCGGTAATCAGAAGGGGGAATGAACCATGACAGACTGTGGACTCTGGGAAACAAACTGAGGGCTTCAGAGGGGAGGGGGTGGGGGATCGGGATAGGCCAGTGATGGGTATTAAGGAGGGCACGTATTGCATGGTGCACCGGGTGCTATGAGCAAACAATGAATCATGGAACACTACATCAAAAACTAAGGATGTACTATATGGTGACTAACATAATAAAAAATTTTTAAAAATAAAATAAAATCTTAGTTAATAATAAAAAAAAGTCCATTCTCACCATTCTTATTCAGTATTGTGCTGAAGGTTCTAGCCAGTACAATAAGCCAATAAAAATAAATAAATGAATTAAATAAATAAATATCATCCAGATTAGAAAGAAAGACGTAAAACTGTCTCTATTTTCAGATGACATGATTGTTTACACAGAGAATCCAAAGGAATCAACAAAACTGCTACTAGAACTCATTAGTAAATTTAGCAAATTTGAAGGATAGAAGGTAAATATACAAAAGTTAATTACAGCAAACAATTGGGAAAAAAAGTTTTAAAAATAATTCCATTTATAATACCATCAAAAAACATAAAATACTTCAGGGTAAATTTATTTTTTTATTTAATTTCAAGATAGTTAACATATAGTGTATTATTAGTTTCTGGGTAGAGTTTAGTGATTCATCAGTTGCAAATAACACCCAGTGCTCATTACACAAAGTGCCCTCCTTAATGCCATTCACCCAATTACTCCATCCCTTCGCCCACCTTCCCTCCAGTAACCCTCAGTTTGTTCCCTATAGTTAAAAGTTCCTTATGATTTGCCTCTCTCTCTGTTTTTATCTTATTTTATTTTTCCTTCCCTTCCCCTATGTTCATCTGTTTTGTTTCTTAAATTCCACATGAGTGAGATCATATGGTATTTGTCTTTCTCTGATTGACTTATTTCACTTACCATAATACTCTCTGGCTCCATCCATGTCATTGCAAATGGCAAGATTTCACTCTTTCTGATGGCTGAGTAATATTCCATCATCTATCTATCTATCTATCTATCTATCTATCTATCTATCTATCTATTTATCAATCACTCTGCCAAATCTTCTTTTTCCATTAGTTAAAGATGGAGATCTGGGCTCTTTCAGTGTAAATTTAACAAGATATGTGTAAGGCTGGTACTGAAAACTACAAAACATTCTGAGAGACATTAAAGAAGGTATACATAAATGGAAAAATATACCATGATAATAGATCGAAAGACTAACCATTGCTGAAATGTCAGTTCTGCCCAAATTGAACTCTAGATTCAATATGATCCCAATCACAATGCTAATGCCTTTTTTCTATAGAAGCTGGCAAGCTTATTCTAAAATGTATATGGAGATTCAAAAGGCCGATAACTGCATTGTACATTACAGTAGTCACTAGCCACATGTGGCTACTTAAATTGATCTTTAGATCAATTAAAATTAAATACAATTAAAAATTCTGTTCCTTAGTTGCACTAACCACATTTCAAGGGCTAAATACTCACATGTGGCTAGTGGTTACCTCCTTAAACAGTACAGATGCATAATATTTTTAACACTGCGGAAAGTTCTATTGGTCATCAGTGACCTTGAATATACAAAGCAACCCTGAAAAAAAACAGCAAAGTTAGAGGGTTTACACTACCTGATTTCAAAACTTACTATAAAGCTATAGTAATCCAAAAATTGTGGTATTTGCATAGAAAACCAGAATATGTTCATATTCATAAGTCATATAAAGCAATAACCATAAAAGAAAAATCAGAGTTAATGAAATTAAATGTTTCTGTGTATCAAAAGACACCATAAGGAAAATTAATATGCAAGCCACCATCGGAAAGAAAATATTTGCAAAACAAACACCTGAAATAGGACTGGTATCCAGGATATATAAAGAACCCCTACAATTCAACAATTATAGTAAAAGCAAAAACAGCACCTCTCCTCAAAAAGGGAACAAGAGGCAAAGGTTTTAAAAAGAGATTTTCTAAAAGAAGATACGTGAATGTCAAATATGCACAAGAAAAAGTACTCAATATCATTAGAAATCAGGAAAATCTAGGTTAAAATCAAAATGACATACCACTATACACCTATTAGAATAGCTAAATTTAAAAAAAAAGAAAACACCAAATGTTGGTGAGAAGGCAATTGCACCTGGAACTCTCATACGTTGTTGGGGTAAAATGTATAATACAGCCACTTTGGAAACATACCTGTAAGTTTTCTGTAAGTTAATCATACACAAATCCTATGACTTAGCAATTCCACAAATGGGTGTTTACCTAAGGAAATAAAAATACACATTCATTCTCAAAAAGACGTATGCAAAAAAAATGTTTACAGCAGGTTTATTCATAATGGCCTAAAACCGGAAACTATCCCTATGTTCATGAACCAAAAAATGGACAAATTGTGATATATTCGTGTCACAGAATAATGTCCCACAACAACAACAACAACAACAAACTACTGATACACACAACAACATGGATAAACTGCAAAAATTATGCTGAGTGCAAGAAGCCAAACAACAGCAGAATACATACAGTATGATTCTATTTATATGAAATTGTAGAGCAGAAAAAATTAATCCATAGTGTAAAAAAATGTCAGAAGAGTTTCTGCCTCTCGGGGTTTGAGGGTGGAGACTGAGTGGGAAGTAGCAGCAGGAAATTTCTAGGGTGATGGTAATGTTCTCTCTCTGGGCAGAAGATTGGATTGCAGAGTATGAATCTGTCAAAACTCAGTGTATTTGTTTTCTAGCATTGCATAACAAGTTACCACCAACTTTGAGGCTTGAAACCACACACATTTATTATCTCACAGCTTTTGTTAGTTGGAAGTTCACACACAACTTAACTGGACACTCTTCTCAGGGTGTCTCGAAGCTGTAATTGATGGAACAGCCAGGCTGTGTTCTCATGTGAAGGTTGCCTGGGGAAGAATCCGCTTCCACGCTCATTCAGACTATTGTCAGAATTCACGTCCTGGCAGCTCTCAGACTGATGTTAGCTTTAGCTGTCTATCCACCCCCGGAGACTGCCTTATGTCCTACAACCGCTCCACAGTCCCCAGGTGCCCTGGGTCCCTTTGTCATGTGAGATTCTGCAACATGGCCCCTCATTCCATCAAGCTCACATGAAGAGACTCTAGCAAGAGGGCGATGCTGGGGGTCCCTGCACTTGCACCTTCCAGAAGTCTTCTAGTTTGACTGAGAGGATCTGTGAGGCATACCCTCTCAAAGTCTCTTGGGCTGAATAATCTGACCTTTTGATTTTGGGAGTTTTAGCAAGTGGTTGTACTGTCATACCCTCAGATTTTTCTGTAGACCGTGCTGTCCGGATTTGAGCACCTGTGGTCATCTGGAGAGGTACAGAATCTTCAAAATCTCCCAGTGCTGCTTCCTTTCTGTTTGACAGTTCCCCCATCAATTCTCTCTCCACCCACATTTTCTTGTAAGCAGCCAGAAGAAACCCGGGGATGCCTTCCACACTTTGCTTGGCATTTCCATAGCTATATATCCAAGTTCATGACCTACAAGTCCTGCTTTCCACATTGCCACAGGAAGCAGGGTCAGTTAACTTCCTGCCATGACCTGTCAAGGACTCCCTTCCTCCAGTCTCCAAATGCACATTTCTCACTTCCTTATGAGCCTCACCAGCAGCCCCCTTAAAACTCCAGGTTTCTATTAGTAACAGTCTTTTCAGGAAGATGTAGGCTTTCTCTATCATGCTTCTCTAGCCATTGGTGAGGTCCAAAACCACCCCCCATTTTTAGGTATTCGTCACAACAGCACCCCACTTCTAGGTACCAATACCTGTATTAGATTTTTTATTGCTGCATAACAGATCCCCACCAACTTAGCAACTTAAAACAACACACATTCATTGTCTCATAGTTTCTGTAGGTCAAAAGTTTGGGGATGACTTAGCTAGGTCCTCTGTTCAGAGTCCTGCAAGACCATGTTTTCATCTGGAGGCTCAGCTGAAGAAGAAACCACTTCAAGGTTCACTCTCATAGTTGTTTCAAGAATTATTTCCTTGCTGTATGGCTGAGGGCCCAAGCTTTTTGCTGGTTCTTGCTGGAGACCACTCGAAGACCCTAGATGCTGCCTACAGCACCTTGTCATGTGAGCTCCTCCAATATGGGCTCCTACTTAATCAAGCCCACAAGAAGTCCCACTCCAGTCTACCAGCATGATGGACTCTTAAATCATACAACATAGTCGCGGAAGTGAAATCTTAGCCTCTTTGCATATGCTATTGGTTATAAGCAAGTTTACAGGGGTGTGGGTGTGAATGCCAGGTGAGTATCACTGGGGGTCGCCCAAGTGTATACCCAACACACTCATGGAATGAGGACTTGAGATTTGGGCATTTTACATCAAAAGGAAAAATAGGGGGCACCTGGGTGGCTCAGATGATTAAGCGTCTGCCTTCGGCTCAGGTCATGATCTCCAGGTCCTGGGATCGAGCCCCGCATCAGCCTCCCAGCTCAGCAGGGAGTCTGCTTCTCCCTCTCCCTCTGCCTCTCCTCCTGCTTGTGCTCTCTCTGTCTCTCTCAAATAAATAAAATCTTTTAAAAAAAATTAAAAAGGAAAAATAGAATGAACTCTATCTATGCATGCCGAATTGTTGAAAAGCGTTAATAAAGTAAGATGGATTCATGGAGGGATAAGGGACGGGTGGATGGGTAAATGTATGATAAAGCAAGCATAGCAAAATGTCAAGGGCAAAAATCTAGGTGTGGACGTTCGAGCATTCACCGAAAACTTCTGCTATCCGCTTGAAATTTTTCAAAATAAAATAGCAGAAAAATGAATGTACACCTGTTAAAAAGAGCATAGACATAGCAATCATCATTGTAACAAGAATGAGTCTTTTCCATATCTTTATACTTTTCAACATTTCCTCACTTTACTGCAATAATCATGAATTTTGTGTATAATCAGGAGTTGGAAAACTTTGTTTAATTGGTAATGGAGCTATGATATAAGCCAAAGATCCCTGCAGCCCAGCACTGGTCTCCAGTAGCATTGTTGCCTTCCCAAGCGTGGTTCTCCAAGAGATCAGGACGTGATCACGAACATTCTCGAACTGCCCTAACACCCAGCTCTGGGTGGGTCATTCGCAAACTCACCTAAGCCCTCTGAGAGCTCATGTTTTTAGGGTGCATCAATCATCTCTTGGGTATAACAGCTACATAAGAATAACAGGTGAAGTACAGCTGTTCTTTTTACATATCCTAAAACTATCTCAGTTCTTCTCTCTGATTCTAGTATTTCTGAATTTGGTAAATAAACCTAAGTCCAGCTAATCTTAGTGATTCAGATTCTGTCATAAAAACAGCTATGTAAATCTGGAGTGCTTAGGACTCATAAACCACATACCTAGGAGTACCTATTAGTGTGATGCTGTTGTAGGTAAATTAATTAGTCTTCATTATTTTAAACATGTCCTACCACAGCCAATACCAACAACAGATGTTTGGGGAATGAAGTAACTGGTGTACACAGGCTTGGTAGACATTACCTTTTTCATTTTCTTTTTTTACAAGAGGAAATGATTCTGTCCAGCCAAGCACATGATTAAGGCATTCATACTTAATAAGTGGGTTCTGACATACGGAAGAAAGTTCTAAGGCTACTTATTGGCTGTTCGTGGATTATCTATGCTCCTCGCAAAATCATTTGATCTATAAGCATTAGCCACTTCCTCTGTGTTAAGTCTGTGCTAGAGGTAAGAATAGAGAAAAAGAGAAGAGAGTAAATACACAAAATCATTAGCAAATAATACAGTTCAGTATGTAACACTCTAGAATAACTAACAATTTAATTCAGCATTTGTTAAGCTAGACACTGGAAGCGCAGAAAGTAAGCTCTTCCTTCAGCCTAAAAGAGCTCACGGTGCTAAGCAGAACAGAGCTGAGGCGGAGTCCTCGCTAACCGTCTGCTACACTAAAACAGACTAGAAAAGCCAATGAGTCAACAGAGATGGTAAAAATTCGTGGACAAGAAAGCTAAGACCCTTAAATGATGGGTTGGTTTTGCAGCGGCATAAAAAAAAACAAAGGAGCAGCCTTAAATATCATCTTTAATTTGGGGGTAAACCAACAGCAATGAGAATGATACCGTTTGAGGTTTTAACAGCAATCTGGCTGCTCCTGAGACAGAGAAAAAACTCAAACTATAGCACGGAGTTTTAGGGGAAAATGTCTCTTAGGATACGGCCAATATGATGAAGATAAAGAACAAATAAGTAAACCATCAGTAATTATTTCTCTACTTGTGACCAGCGTTCTCTGTGGAAGTTTCAGGGACATTGTGAAAAACTGGGGGGAACAATTTTGCTGACAATTTTACAAACAGTTTTGTCTGGGAGATGCTATTTGAGTTCTTAATAACCCCATTGACATAAAAAGGAAATACAAAAAACTGCATATATTTAAAGTGTACAAGCTGGTGAGTTTATATGTATATAAACCATTGAAACCATTACCGCAATCAAGATAATAAAACGATTCATCACCACCACCTATCCCCACGAGTCTCCTTGTGCTGCTTTGTACTCCTCTGTGCCACTCCCCTCCCCCCATCCTTAAGCAACTGCTAACCTGCTTTCCGTCACTACAGATTAGTTTCTGTTTTCCGGAGCTTCATGTAAATGAACTCGTACTGTATGGCCTCTGTCTGGTTTCTTTCACTCGGTGCAATGAATCCGAAATTCATCCATACCTAGCACATGTTAATATTTGTGTTTATTGATGATTGATTGATTGATTGATTGCTTCCACTGTAAGGATATACTACAGTTGATATATACCCTATGGATGACAATTGGGTTGTTTCTAGGTATTGGCAATTAACAAATAAAGCTGCCATGAACATTTGCATACAAGCCTTTATATAGACGTATGTCCACGCATCTGTCATTTCTCTTGGGTGGAATGGAATGGCCATCCAACTATTTTCTTTTCGAAGTGGCTTCCTCATTCTACCGTCCCATGTGCAGGGGATGAGAGTTTCAAATGCCCCCCATTCTTGCCAGCACTTGCTATGATCAGTTTTTTTAATGTATCCATTTTAATGGGTGTGTGGTGGCAGCTCATTGCTTTTACTTTATACTTCCCTAATAACTAATGATGTTGAGAACCTCTCCATGCCCTTATTTGCCATCCATGTATCCTCTTTAGTCAAGCGTCTGTTCACACTGTTTGTTGAATTTTTAGATTATTTATTTTCTTATCGCTGAGTCTTTAAAATTCTTTTTTTTTCTGTTTAAAAGATGTATTGGTCCATTTTATTTTTTTTAATGTTTTTTTATTACTTTATGTTAGTCACCATACAGTACATCCCTGGTTTCTGATGCAAGGTTCGATGATTCATTAGTTGCATATAACACCCAGTGCACCATGCAATATGTGCCCTCCTTACTACCCATAGCCAGTCTACAAACTGAGGGCTTCAGAGGGGAGGGGGGTGGGGGAATGGGATAGACTGGTAAAATTCTTTATATAATCTGGACACATCTTTTATCAGATACATGATTTGCAAATATTTCCTCCAGCCGGCTCATTCTCCTAAGAATGTTGTTTGAAGAACAGTTTTTAGTTTCGTTCAAGTCCAATTTACCAATTTGTTCTTTTGTGGATCATGCTTTTATTGTTGTTTCAAAGAAATCTTCATCTAATCCAATCTCAAAAAAGCCTTCTCCTCTTTTTTTCCTACACATTCTCTAACTTCAGTTTTACGATGAGAACTAGGAGCCACTCGGGTTAACGTTCTGCACTGCTTGTGTCAAATCCCCAGCACCAACTGTCGACAAGATTACCCTTTCTCCACTGGCTTGCCTTGGAACCTCCATGGAGCTGTTCCTATTTGTGTCGGTTGGTATCTAAACTTTGTCCTGTTCCACTGATGCCTCTTTTAAGCCAGTACATCACTGCCTTAATGATTGTTATTTTATGATGTCTCGGAATTTTAAAATGTTAATCTTCATTTTCAAAGTTGTTTTGGCTATTCTCGGTCCTTTACATTTCCGTAGGAATCTTAGAATCCTTTTGTCAAATGCTACAAAGGAGCCTTCGGACTAAGATTTCTGACTGGGATTGCATTCAAGCCATACATCCAATGTGGGAGGATTCACGTGTGACCAGTAGACTCTTCTGATGTGTGGGCAGAGGACATCTTTCCACGTGTTAGGTCTCTCTTAATTTTTCTCAGCAAATTTTATAGGTTTCAGTGTTCGGAACCCACGCATCGTTTGATAAATTTACCCTTAATGTATTTCATGCTTTTGATGCTGTTACAAAAGAGATCTTTAAACTTCTATGGTTTTTCATTATTAATATATAGAAATATGATTACTATTTGTTCACTGATTTTGATTCCTACAACCTTGTTAAGCTAACTTAACAGTGCTGGCAACTTTGTTGTCGATTCTGTCAGATTTCTATCATAGACAAACTCATCATTTGTGAATAAGGTCAGTTTTACTTCTTCTTTTCCAAACTAATGGCCTTTTATTGCTTTTTGTTTCCTGATTGCCCTGGCTAGAACTCCCAGTACAAGAACCAAAGTGGTGAGAGAACATGCCCTGGTCCTGTTCCTCCTGATCTTGGAGGAAAAGCAGGCTTTGATGTTAGCTGAAGGGTTTTTGCAGATGCCCTATAAAACATTGTGGAAATCCTTTCAATTCCTGTTTGTCAATAGTATTTATTAGAAACAGATACTGGATTGTGTTCAATGCTTTTTGATGGGAAAAGAAGAGATCCTCTATTTGAATGACCGTGTGGTTCTTTTTTTCTGTTTAATATAATATATTGCATTGATTCGTTTTCTAATATTAAATCAACAGTGCATTCCTGAGATAAACCACACATGGTCATAATGCATGATCCTTTTCATGTATTGTTTGAACAGTTTGCTAAAACTTGTTTAGAATTTTTGCATCTATCGTCATAAAGGACGTTGCTCTAGAATTCTTTTTTGTAATGTCTTTGTCTTGTTTTTAAACAAATTTTCAATTGTTTAAATTTTTTTAAATGTTTGTATAGAGTTGGTATGATCTCCTCTTGAAATATTTGGTAGAATTGACCCGCAAAGTCATTTAAGCTTGGCATTTTCTTTGTGAAAAGGCATTTGAACACAAACTCAATGTTTATCATAGATACAGGGTTATTCAGGTCACATCATTTGTAATGAACGGGCATTGTTGTCTTTCAAAGTGTTTGTTCATCGAGTTGCAAATTTATTGGCACAAAGTTTTTCATGGTATTCCCTTATTTTAAACGACGGTATAATGCTCGGTGATATCTCACTCGCTTCTGATGCCAGTTATTTGTTTCTTCTCTCTTTTTGCCTCATCACTCCTTATAGATGTTTATCAGTATTAATGACCTGTGAGAGAATCAGCTTTTGGGTTCAGTGATTTTCTCTCTTGTCCTTTGGAGGCTTTTTTAAATGGATTTCTACTCTGATCTTTTCTTTTTCCTCTCTTCTACTTAACTTAGGTTTACTTTGCCCTTCTTCTTCATGCTTCTTAGGGTGGAGCCTGAGGTCATGTTGATTTGAGGTTGATCTTCTTTGCTAACACAGGAGTTTCATGCAGCTTGTCCCCGGGAGCTCTCCATCAGGGCACTCCCACGAATTCTGATGTGTGGTACTTTAGTTTTAATTCTGTTCACAACACTTTCTAAGCTCTCTTCTGATTTCTTCTTTAACCCATGGGTTATTTACAAGTGTGTTCTTCAGTTTCCAAGTATTTGGGGATTGTCCACATAGCTTCTGTTGTTGATCTCTAATTTGATTCCATTGTGGTCAAAGAATACCCTTCATATAACCTAAAACCTCTTTAATTTATTGAGACTTGTTCTACGGCCCAGAATATGATCTATTTTGGTAAATAGGTCATGTCCAATTCAAAGAACGTGCATTCTTCTATTGCTGGATGGAGTGCTCTACAGATGTCAATTAGGTCAAGTTGTTCGGGTCTTATCAATTATGAAGAGAGGGTATTGAAATCCCGGACCATAACTGTGGATTTTTCCATTTCTCCTTGCAGGTCTATCAGATTTTGTTTTATTTGTTTTGAAGTTCTTTTATTAGGCGCATAAATTGTTAAGATGTCCTTTTGCTGAATTGACTTCAATATCCTTACAAAATGACCTTCTTTGTCCCTTTACTCTGTTATCTTCTTTAATATTAATATAGCCATTCCAATTTTCTTTTGATTATTATTATCACAGTAAATCTTTTCCCATCTCTTTGTGTCTTTGTAGTTAAGAAGCATGTTGTTTTGCTTTATTTTTTGCAGGTAGCATACAGTTGAGTATTGCTTTTTTCATCTTCTAACAATCTCTAACTTTTAATTGGGGTATTTTATATTTACATTTAATGTGATTATTGGTATGGTTATGTTTAATCTATAAACTCACTGTTTTCTGTTCATTCCATCTGTTCTTTTTTCTCTCCTTTTGAATTGATGGTATACTTTTTTATGATTCTAATTTATCTTTTTTGTTCGCTTATGAGCAACATGTCTTTGTTTTCCTCTTTCTGTGGTGGCTTTGGGGTGTAGAGTACACAGTTTGACCTTCTCACGGTCCACCTTCAGCAGAGAGTACGCCACCGTGCATACAGGTTATGAACCTTAAAATAGCGTGCTCCGTGTTCCCCACTGACTTGTGCACTACCGTGCTCATGCGTTTTACTTTTACACTCATTATAAACCCCGTTTTACACTCTTACTTTTTTAAACACTCCACTGTCTTTCAAGGAGATCTAAATAAGAATAAATAGATAAGGATGTGAGGGCGATCTGGCTGCGACATCTGTCACCCCATTGATCGCCAGGGTTGATTCGGCGGATCTGGCTGGCTAGGCGGGTGTCCCCTTCCTCCCTCTCCGCTCCATGTGCGTCCCTCCCGAAGCTGCGCGCTCAGTCGAAGAGGACGACCTTCCCCGATAGAGGAGGGCCCTTCTTCGGTCAAGGGTATACGAGTAGCTGCGCTCCCCTGCTAGAACCTCCAAACAAGCTCTCAAGAATAAATAGATAAATAAATATATCTTAAATATTTGCTCCTGTAGTTCCCATTTCCTGTACCACTCATTCCTGCATATAATCCATATTTCTATATGGTATCGATACCCTTCTGCCTAAAGGACTTCCTGTAACCTTTCTTAAGGTGCAGGTTTATGGGTGATGAATTCTTTCAGCTTTTGATCATGTTTATATTTATCTTGACTCTAGAATGGCACTTCATTTAACGCATAAACACAGAGGGCGGCTTGGGGTACAGTTTTAACATAATAAAATTAATTCTTTAGGAATCTGACTGCTAGGTCAACTGAGGTGAAATATTATTTTTTGTTTTCCTGAACCCAGCCAAGAACTGATCACCATTTCAGAAAATCACAGCACCGACGGTAATGCCGCTCATGGTATCTGACTCCCATCTGCGCAGTGGTGCACCTGACGCAGGAAAGGTCACGGGACTCCTGGTCCCGCTGCTTCATCGTGACTTCTGTACTCTTGGGCTCCAGCACTCGCATGTTATTTATCATTAATTACTTTCCTATTATTTCCTTTTGTATTACAATTAAGGTAGTACATTTTCTTTTTAATTATATGTGTGGTCATTTACATAACCTACGAATTGCAAAGAAAATGAAGGGTCAGTACCAGTCCTCTATTGGGGCATAGCAAGCTACCCCCACCTTGATGATGGCTCCGAGCAATCATTATTTCTTTGCTCACAATTCTGTGAGCTGGCGGTTTGGGTAAGGCTCGGCCACAGCATGCTGGCTGAGTGCACTCTGCCTTTGGGATGAGCGGGCTGACCATCCCGGGACTCGCTAGTCCTGGCAGCCACACGTCTGGTGGTCGGCTAGGCTGCCCGCTATGGCAGCGAGGCTCTCCTTCATGGGGCCTCTCCAGGTGGCGAGTTCAGGCTTCCTCCCATGGTGATCTGTCTCCAAGGGGGAGAAGGTAGAAGCGGCAAAGCCCTCGGAGACCTTGGCTCTGAAACCGCACACCACCGGTGCTCCGTCCTACTGGCCGCACTTCATCACAGGCTCGCCGGGGTTTCAGAAGGTAGAAAAACAGACACCACCTCTTGATGGGGGCAGCGGCCACATCCCGTGGCAAAGGGAGTACATACACAGATGGGGAATCCGTAGCCATATCTCATAATTAATCACAGAGCATTGCAAAATACTTTTATAAAAAGGGACATCAGGTCAGACAGGATTGACTGCTGTGAATGGTATTTTCTCCTTTCCTCCCCTCACCTCTCTCAAAAAGCACATGTCCTTTCTTGATTTCTCATGCAAACAAATAAGGAAAAATCCCCTATTAACTCAAGAGAGCTTCCCCTCTCCAGACTGATGGCAGTGGTCTACTCTCCCGCCTGCCAAGAGAGGCCGTGTACGCCTGCAGTGACTAGGGTTCTTCACGACGTACAGCTTACGTGGTCAGAAAGAAGGAAAGTAAATGAGGATTTTGTAATTACCCTTTTCTTACTTTGTTTTTTTCTAGAAATGGATGAACCAGAACACTGATAGCCTGTAACGAATTTTTATGTAAGCGGTCTTATTATCAGATGACTGAGAAATTAACTAGATAACTGACCTAGTAATTAGATAAATGACAACTTCTGCTACACGCGCTTGACCCTGGTATTCAACTGGCGGTGTCCCCACATGAGAGATGGCAAGACACCAGCACCCTGGACACCGGAGAGGCTCGTCAGTGGACACAACGCATGACCTGAGTGATGGGATCTACCAGTTTGGCCCGGGAGTTTGGGACAGCATGTGCCGAGTTCTGCGTAGCGGGACTCTGAACTCCTCCCAAAGGACAGACTGTCCAGACCCAGATTCTCCCGCGCTGGCCTTGCGTTTGCTGATACACTTTCCTCACAACCATGGGTTACGTTACACACAGCAAGAGTGGGTACAAATCACAGTGAAAACCAACAGACGTTTAAGCTCAGAGGGCACGGAGTCTCGGTGTTTTCATTTCACCGAGGGTGGCAGAGGCTGGGCACGCAGAGAATAAGGGTGTTTTCATTCAGGAGAGCTCCTCTCCAGCTACTCCAACATCAAAAGCCATTTCTGTTCACATTCCCTTTAGGAGAAACCTTCTCTGGAATGCCACTGCCTCCCCACACGTCTAGAGAGGCAAAACGACTTCAAACGCACGGAGCCTGCAAATATTTAACAAAGGCAAGTTCACGAGCCAGAGTAACCTCAATGTTCTGACAACACCTGCTGGCCGAGGATGTGTGCCAGCCAATCAGAGGCCCGGGGACAGCCGGAAGGTACCAAGAGACAGCCTCCCCGTTTGGCTGAACAAGGGCACAACCTATTCCAAGAAGTAAGTCTGAAATCCTATCAGGCAACAGACAACAAATACGCTTTCTTGCCAGACTGCACGGAAAAGGTAACATTTGCGTGGCCCTGTGTCACATCCGGCCTATGAAAAGCTGGCAGCATAGAACTGTTTAGGAAGAAGTAGGGAGCACCCCTCCCCCCACCCTCCAGTAACATACTCCAAATCCTTGGATCTTCCAATGGAATTTATTTAGGGATCGATTAGGTCTCGTTTCTTCCTCCAAGAGAGCTGGGACCTTTGTTAGGAAGTCTGAGCTCCATGCAGTGGACACTGCTGGTGACCCGCCCAGATTCATTACCAGGTCAGTGGACCCATCCCCCAGCTGCGTGTGTGGGGTGCTCCTGGCTGCCCCCTTCTCCCCAGGGTCCCCTCCATCCGCCACACAGGAGACACATAACGGAGAGGTAATGCCCCTCCCCAGAGGCGGTCCAAAGACCCGCCAACCCTGGGATTGGAGAGACTCCTCCCTTGCCTCCAGCGAAGACCAGCTCTGAGGCTGGTCTCATGCTCACTCACGGCAGGTGTGCCCTCGGGTGTTAAACAGAATCATGCAGCTGCCCTGTGCGCTTAGCTTTTCATGTATACACAGCTCCTATGTTTATAACTCCACTCGACCGTAACTTCGAGGACAGGAGCGCTCTCATCTTTAATGTTTGCTAAATATCCCCTACAGCTAGGACTTTCCAATTTTTTGACAATGACCCAAAATAAGACATTAATGTGCCATATATTGTAATCTAGTATACACGTGCGTGCGTGTGCGCACATCTCAGATGCACATTTTGTGAAATAACAGCCACCTTCACTATTCCTGTTTTCTCTTTCGTTTTTAAAATGTTGGTCACTAAGATAAAAACAGAGAGGGAGACAAACTATAAGAGACACTTAACTCTAGGGAACAAACAGGGTTGCTGAGGGGAGGGGGGTGGGGGTGGGGTAACTGGGGGATGGGCATTAAGGACGGCACGTGATGTGATGAGCACTGGGTGTTCTGTGCAACTGATGAATCACTAAATTGTACCTCTGAAACTGATAATACGCTATATGTTAACTAACTTGAATTTCAATAAAACCTAAAATAAAAAAATGTTGGTCACGACTCCCGCAAGTAATTGTACTAACCCAGCAATGTGTATGACACACAGTTTGAAAAACGCTGCCTGTAATACTTAGCAAAGTGACTCACAAGTAAGAGGTACTCCATAAATATTTTATGAATGATGAAGCGATTGGCTGGTTATGAGAATATCCGACTAACAGTCTGGAAAGGCCTTGACCTTTGGCTCTGGGTCTTTGGATCTTTCCAATTTGTTAGACTTCCTGGCAAGTTCCATGGTTTACCTTCACAGACGGTGAGGCCCCTCGAGGGGCCCTGGGAGGGAGGGGATCAATCCAAAGGGCCCTTGTTGGTGTGTTTGCCCAAGTCCTTAGGCTCCCAAACAAGTCCTGTAGTTTTAGAAATAGGCAAACGGTGACACATTCAAGACAGCCAGCAGTGACCAGAAACTAACTCAAAGTATTACCTCCAGGGAACAACTGCCAAAGAAGGCTGCAAGGGAATAAAATGGGAATCATGAATGAAGGCAGCAAAATAAAAAATAATAAAAAAATGTAAAGCAGCAAAGAAGGCTGTGAGAGCGTGTGGTATCATTACTATAGGGTGTCAGGCTGCCAAGCCGTAATCTGGAAAGCACTCATTCTCTCTGTGAGTTCCTGAGGAAGATGCACACATTAAAAAAAAAAAAAAAAACCACGGAGGGAAGGAGCTACTTTGCTATGAGCTGGGCCAGTGCGTAATCTTGCCCAAATCCACGGGCTCTTGGGTCATGGTGGAAGTAGGAGACGCGGGTCCTATCTAATATGAAACAACAAGCTCCATGGGCTTTTTTTCAACGTGCTGGCTTTTCCAAGATTCTAAGAAGAAAGAAAGAAAGAGAAAAGAACAGCATAGGAGGCGGGCACGAGAACTGTGCATTGGGGCCACTGCCGGGCCTCGCTGGCGGGGAGCGGGGTGCGCACCGCGGCCGCTGCCCTTCATCCTGCTCAGGGCAGCGGCCGCCCCTCCCCCGGCATCCAGCTGCACCAGCGGCTGGGCCCTGCCCCAGCGACAAACTTGACATCTCTGGATCTGCCCGTCCATGACCCCCCTGCCCACGAAGACTTGATTTCCCATTTTATCAACTATCATTCCCCAGATGAAGCAACCTGCACTTTGACCCATTAGTAATTACCATTTACTGCAAAGGAGGCTGTGAACCTGAGTGGGAAGAAGGCACGGCTTCAAGTTCACCGCTAACAGACATTAGTACGCTCCCTTCCACTGGGAAGACAGGCAGCAAACCTCCACAGCGTCAACAGTTCCGGTGACCTCGTCACCAACAGAAATCACGAATGTTCTCTTAGCGCATTCATGGTGCTGCAGGCATCTCAAAATACCACTCACGCTCGTTGCTGCTCTGAAATTATGGTAGCTGCTTACCACCAGATCCTATTTAAAATAAAAGCACATGTATGACTACATTGCAAGTCTGCCTTTTAATATATTGTAACTTTATTTCAATAGGATTGGTTTCCTTTGTAAGCCTATATATTTTAAATTTACTCATTTAAAAATGTGAGTCTGAGCTGGGTCTGTAGGCTTCACCAGACCACCAACGTGGGCCAGTAAGCAGGCCAGGGCACAGACGAGGCCTTGGATGAATGCCTTTGTATGCCATTACGCTTATTACTTATTTCTTCTCATTTTCAACCACTTTCTTCTTTTGATTTAAAAAACTATATATTTATTCACGTATACTCAAATTACAAGACTAACTTAAGCTTATGTGAACCAGTGAAACAAGGCAAAAAGACGACCCAAGGGTCGATACAGTCACCTCCTCCATGCCCCTCAACGTCTATGCCCTGAAGAAACCCACCACGCCCTTCCCCTTGCTTCTACAAACACACGAAGGCTGATTTATTGCTTGCTTTATACCAAAATAGAATCATTCTACACACATTATTCCGTAATTTATATTTGTCACTTGGCAATTGACACTGCAACACAGACATTCCTACAAGTCTGTGACTACATGTTTTTCTAGTTTCTTTATATGCATTTCTATAAAATCGTATGTGAATGAACTCCCATAGTGCACGTCATGTGCTTTGGCAAAGCCTTCCCCTCTTGTCCGCCTCCTCGCCTCCCTGATTGTCTTAGTTACCCATCGCTACATAACAAGATAACTCGGACCCTAGCAGCTTAAAACAACACGCTTAATGTCTCCGAGCTTCGGGAGGTCAGGAGTCTGGGAGAACTGAGCTGGGTGGTTCTGGGTGGAGGGTCTCTCATCAGGTTGCAGTCTAGAGTTGGGTGGGGCTGCCGTCATCTGAAGGCTCGACCGGGACCAGGAGATCTCAGAGTCCACGTCGTCGGCAGGTGGGTGCCAGCTGGTGACAGGAAGCCTGTGTCCCTCACCACATGGGTCTTTCTAGAGGGCTGCTTGCGTGTCTTCACAACAAGGCGTCTGGCTTCTCTGGAGGCAGAAAGGGAGAGCACCGTGGAAGCTGTGACGTCTTTTATGAGCCAGCCTCAAAAGTCACCCATCTTCATTTTTGTGCTGCTCTTCTGGTTAGCCGGGTCAGCACTGTTCACTGTGAGTAGGGGCTCTGCCAAGTGTGAACATTAGAGGCGAGGCTCACCGGAGGCCTTCCTGGATGTTGAGTCCTCAACCCCTGCTTCCTGCAAGGGCCACCTCCCCAGATCACTCCTGTTAACAACCTTCTATATTGTGTTCCATGCTTATAGGAACATGTGCAAACAGAACATAAAGGACCTCTGGAGACTACTTACAAGGTACGTATTATTAACATTTAAATTTTTCATATTTTTGAACACTTCATATGTCTGTAGTTTATAAAAAGTTAATGAAATTTGAAATAAGTATTTTTAAATATTTAAAAACAAAGAAACAGAGACTCTGGTTCAAGATCACATGACAAAGAAGGGAAGCTGCTGGTATTTGGAGCCAAGACCAGAGGACTGCAAAGTCCATACTCTTCCCAGGACGCTGAGCCGCCATCACCACCTTGTCTCGATGTCTCCCTCTTGGTGACAGCCCTGAGTCTCCTTCCAGGGCACTGTCACCCATTCTGATTGCTTGTGGGACTGAAGACGCAAGGGGTCAGGGCTTCTCTTCCAGGCCCTGTGCTTTCTTTCTGCTCAGAGCCCTTTGTGAAAACCTGATTCTACCCACTCAACCTACCCACTCAACCTCAACTTTGCATCTGCTCTGGGCCTTAGTCTGCCACATCATTCCTCTTCCTAATTTTACAATAAAAAGAAGTTTTCTTTATGCCTTTATTGTCATGAGTGCAAATACAGATCAAGACTCCAGGGAAGGTATCAGCCCCCCACCCACCCCAGGAAAAGGAATGCAGGAAGGGGGGAGCACCGGAGCTGGGCCAGCCCTGTGTCTTTATTTCCACTACCTCCTTGCTTCTCAAGCTCTTATTTCTAACCTTCATTGCCACCAACAGGTCCTAAGCGGGCTTAGGTCCTTAGGTGGCCCACTGCAGGATGGGCTTTCAACAGGCAGCAAGGGGATCCCCCTCCTTGCACCAGTGGGCGCGTTGCAAATACACGGATGGGACAGGAAGAACGTGCAGTCTGTCTCTAGACCTGGACACACACACAACACAGAGGACTGTCCGCACCACCGAGGCCGAGGAAGTGCTGGGGGACAAGCCCGGAGGACAGAGAGGGTGGTGGGCCAAGCACCTGCTCGCAGGCGGCCTTCCTTCATGGGGGAAGTAGGCAGGGTTTCCTCTGAGAAGGGTTCCGTGATCACCCAGGACGACAAGCGTTGGGTGAAGCAAAGAAGAACGACATTCTCCTACTCCGCTAAAGCGCCTGTGACTCCAGGGGAGGGAAATCCGCCCAAGGTTTCTGAAGCAGAGTGGACCCCGGAGCCCTTCTCCCCCTTCCCCGAGAAGCAGCCTCTGTTCCCTGGAACGTGGCTTGGAAGCCGCCGAAGCAGGGTCGTCTAAGTTTGGTTCCGACCTCAGCAATTTAAAACACGCAACCAACAACGGCTGTATCCTTTGTTTTCTTCTCCTTAGGTCAGTAACGAGATCCGATCCCAGAGGTTTCTGTCTTGCCAGAATTCTTTATTTATTTACATTTAAAAAGGAAAAAAAAATAGTACAACCACCAACAACGGTTTCACTCCTTTTTTTGTGCGAACATACTTGGGTCCCCGGCCTTTACCTCGCCGGAGGCAGCGTTTAATGACCCCCAGGCGTTGCCCGAGCACCCTCGGGTGCCCCACTGTTTACACGGCAGCCCGTGTTACAGAGTTCCACTGCGTTGGGCTCTTCCGTGTCCTTCCTTGTCCTTCCTTGGAGGTGAAGGCTGCGTTTTCAGCGATATACGCAGAAAAGTTTAGAAAGTACCCCAGCCCCTTGCTGGAGAATGCATCGATCTGGTGAGTGACCCCTCTGCCCTGAAAAGGAGGGTGCACTTCACCCTCTCCCCAACCCCCCAGAGGGGTCACTTAAGATCTCCCATTAGCCGCTCGAACGAACGACCCCGCCGAGAAACCACACCGCCCCCCCAGCCAGAGCTCCATCAAAGCCAGACCATTGCCTCAAAATGGATGATGACCGTCCTCCCCGTGCCTGGATGGGCCTCAAACCAGCGTTTGCGAAGAATACCGAGGTGACAGCACCTCCCCCGCAGAGAGAACACTTTTACGGATGACTGATCAGCAATAATGCTGCAGATGACCCGTCTGCAGAAACCTTCAGTGCCTTGAGATCTAAATTACTCTAATTTCTCTCCCCAAAAAATTAGGTATAATATTATAATTTCAAGTAATGCAAGAGCAATTTCTCTCTTCATTGGATACCAAGCTCAAGATGTTACAGGAAAAAGAAATAGCTTTTACCGCTGATACGAGAAATTTAAAAGACAGACAAGTGTGAGCAAACAAAAGCTGTCACATCAAATACCGCGGGGGAAAAATCTAGAAAAAATGCCAGAAATGCTCTAGTCTAAATAAAGTCATTTATTTGTTATTTTAACCCCTTCGCCGTCAGTCGCCGGTGAGGCTCGCGAACCCTCCGTGGGCGGGAGGTCCCGGAGGAGCTCCCCGGGGCTCCTTACAATGGTGGCCCCGTCCCAGGATCGTCTGAGGCCTCTGGGCCCCTGCAGGGTTTCCAAACACAGAGCGCCGCTGAGGCTTCTCCGCCCCGACTCCTCCGCGGGCACCACATCTTCAGAGAACTCAGTCGTGTCCAATTGCCACCTCCTTAAGCAAGGAAACCAGACCTTGAGTCGCCGAAGGGCGGCAGCCACACCCCATTCACACGCGTCAGTAGATGGTAGGCGTGCTAGAGCGCGGCCGAGGTCCTCTCTCGAATTCAGCGTCCTAGACGGACAGCTGGGAAAGGGGAGGAAACACAACCTGGGCAGACCTGGGGCGTGTCCCTTGCTCCTCCCTGGTCACGTTCATAAGCCTGTTTCCTATGTCAAGATGATGTACTTTTATAAAAAACGGAGTAAGATAATGTTGGTGAAAGAGCATCACTAATGAAGGTCTCTAGAAATAGAGGCAAGTATTTCCAGTTCAAATGTATCAATCAGGTATCGATTTTGCACACTTCAACAGGCCCCGAGATGAGTAAGTAACAGCCCTGTCCTCAGGAATCTACCCCCTCCACCCCCACTCTCTCTGCCCAAGGCAGTAAGACTTCTGTTTCCAACAAAGTGCTTCGGCGGTGGCTAGCAGGACCTCCCAACGAAGAAGATTCCAGACACAGCTCCCACCCGCGTGCAGATGCCTTGACACACCGGGTCTCCAAACTTTCTCCCAAGTGCTCATCCATCCCTCCCCGGTAGGGGGCCCACCTTGAGCTGCCACGCACCCGTGGCTCCCAGAGGGGAGCCTGGGAGGCTTCCTGGGTCCTCGCCCCTCCCTGCAGCCAGCCAGCTCCTCAGCTTGGCACCCAAAACCCCCCATGGTCATGAGGCCCCCTCCACCTCCATGGCCTTGCACCCTCGATCACCCCCCACCACTCCAACATGCTCATCTCTGCTCAAGATGCTTCCTTGAGCCCTGAGCTCATGCCCATTGCCACTCTGGGCTCACCCCCTTCTGTTTCAGGGTGCCCATCCTACCTGTATTTCCTCTCCTCCGCTCCTTGGCACCATGCACTGTACCCGACCAGGTTTATGCACTCAACTGCCCTACTAGCGACGAATGCCTCATGGGCAGGAACCTAGCTGCTCTGCTTGGGAGCCCCCAGGGCCTCGTACAGGGCGCAAGGCAGGGTAGGTCCTTAAAATGGGACGGAGGGAGAGATGCCTAATCTATATACCAAAGCCACTCCCTTGGATCTTTAACAGGTAATGCTCACTCGATTTCCAAATAAGTCTGGTTAAATGAAATGCTGTGCTTTTCAAAGATATTCACAAACAGGAGGAACGTGCAGGGTCTCCCATCCAGAATTACAGGCCACCTGGGGTGCATGTGACCATCTCTCCACATTTCCCAGGTTCCTCCCATCTTGCTGCACCTTTGTCTTAGGACCTTCTCAGTTGTTCCTCACCTCGTGCAGATCTGCTGTGGGTGGCAGAGAAGGTGCCGCTGTGATCCCCGGCACCTGGTGGCGGCCACCTGCTTCCCCGTAGCATCGCGGCTGACCCAACTCCTTGGAGCCAGTGCTAGAGGGAGCCGCTCGCGGAGGCCTCCTCCCGTGTGAGGCTGCGAGGGACGCAAGGGACGCGAGGGACGCGCAGCCATGTGTTCTCAGCCCAGACATTCTGATGTGGGTTCGTGTGTGGGAGAGTAAAAGACGCACACACTCCACAAGTCTAGGATTTGTGGCTTGTGTTATCTCACAACTTCACATTTGGAAGAGGTATTTTAATTTCTTATGAGTTGTGAAAATAATTATGTAATTCTGCCACCTTCTTAAAACTAAGATATTTCAAAATGACTCCTTGTAGTCTGGGGCTGACATCCTTAAGGGGACTTGGCTGTTTTTTTTTTCTTTGAGTTTTCAGCCAATTTGTGCCAAACAAACTCTTGAGTTGTTAAAACAGTTCGTGATGGAGAACCATCTTGCATAAAAAAGTAAAGGAAAATCCTTCTTCCCTCCCAAAATTAACTGTCAACAATGACTTCTGAAATACAAATGCCGCTCACGGTCGCCAGCGAAGCCCACTTTCCGATTTGTTTTTGGGCCCCCGCGGTCTCTAGTGCTACCAGATTTCTCCACCATCCTGTCTCTCTCTCGTTTGTCTCTCCCTGGGTCTCCCTTATTTGTCTTCAATTGTTTAAGAACCTAGGGAAAGGTTCAAGCAGATTGCACCAGCAAATGCCACTATGACGTTCTCAATGGTGTATTTTAAATGATTGCCTGAAAAGCACTTCTCTATGGGAAGCCTCCCACTCCAGATCTACCCCGGCCAACCATGAAGTCCCTTGGTCGTCAATACTTCTGAGCATCTGCAACATCCCAGACCTCGTTTGGGGCTCTAGGGACACGGAGCGAGCAGGCAGATGAAATCACAGACTCAGAGTGACCACAGGAAGTTTATACTTTAACATCGCCCGTAGCTGACTTGGTGACATTCACATTACAAGGCGGTCGTTTCGTTAAATACAGACCGGAGACTGTCAGTAGTTAGGATGTGTTTATCATTTCTTCCAGGGCATAAGTTTTTTTTTTCTCATATGTATTTCATATTCCTAGCTGGAGGAATATCAAAAAAATCTGAATATCACCATCTGGAAGTTATGCCATGGGCTCCAGTGGGCAGGATTAGAGCTGGGTTTCTCTTCTTCCTCTAAAAGTGTGTTTCTTCTGCTTTGGAATGAGCACAGACACGTTTGATCCCCCGATGAGACCGACCCAGGCTCTAAACGGCACTGAGTCTCCCCCCTCCATCCTTGCAGGCTCCTGGGATTCTCCAACGCAGAGCAATGGGGATAGGGTCCCTTCAAGGACATCGGGGCGCCCGTGACTCACTTACCCAATAGATCGAATGTGCTGACATACAGAACACCAGCAGTCAGCGCCCACTACTCACGGAGCAGTCTGCTGGTCTGCCTGGGGCCCGGGTTGTGCAACGCAGCCCTCGGGAGCCATGCCAGTGTCGAAAGCACGCAGCCGCCACTGAACCCTTCACAAGGTGTCACGCCCCTTCACTAGCATTCACCCCCTGGTGTGTAATGGTTACTTTTGAGACTGCTGGTATTCTTAAGGAACAGAGGCTGTTATTTGAAAACACTCCCTTTTTATACCTCCAGCATATCACTTCCATGTTTGTAAGTCTCTTCATGTCCATCCAGAATGCTTCTGTCCTCTCCCCACGTGGCTCTCTCTCCTGCCAGACCAGCCTGGGAGCTTCTGGAAGATGCTTCGGCACCTGGCCCGTGAGAGACGTGCAAGATGCAGGATGATCTTTTAAATTAAAATTGTATTTTTTAAGGTTATTATCATTATTATTATTACTATAGACTTGGCTAGAAAAATGTGGCTATGGCCCATGTCAGAGATTACTGCCTGTGCTCTCTTCTACGAATGTCCTGGGTTCAGGTCCCACTTAGGCCTATAATCCATTTTGGGCTTACTCTGGTGTATGGTGTAAGAAAGTGGCCCCACTGCGTTCTTTTGCATCTAGTTGTCCTGTTCTCCCAGCACCGTTTCTTGAGGAGACTGTCCTTTCCCCACTGTATATTCCTGCCTCCTTTGTCATGGATTACAGCCACTGTGGAAAACAGGATGGAGCGTCCTCAAAAAATTGAAAATAGAAATACCATACAATCCAGTAATTGCACTACTGAGTATTTACCCAAAGAAAATGAAAAGATACACATGCCCCTGTGTTTACTGCAGCACCGTTTACAGTAGCCGAGATACGGAAGCAGCCCAGTGTCCGCTGGTAGACAATGGATGAGGAAGATGTGATGCAGAGACACAGTGGAATATCACGCAGCCGCTCAAAGGATGGGATCTTGCCACTTGCGACAACGTGGGTGGACCTAGATAGTATCATGCTGAGTGAAGTTAGTCAGGCTGAGAAGAACAAATACCATATGATTTCACTATATGTGGATTCTAAAAAAACAAATGAATAAACAGAATGAAAAAGAATCAGACGCCTAAACACAGAGAACAAACGGATGGTTGCCGAGGGGCGGGAGTGGGGAGTGGACAAAGTGGGTGAAGGTAAGTGGGAGACACAAGCTCTCAGTGACAGGAAGGAAAGACACAGCACAGGGAGCATGGTCAATGACACTGGAATAATGCTGCACGGCGACAGATGGCAGCTACGCACGTGGGGGGCACAGCATAACGTACACAGTTGTCCAATCACTACACCTGAAATTAAGGTAACATTGCGTGTCAACTAGGCTCAAATTCAAAAGTTTAAAAATTGAAAATAAAATCAAATTGCATGTTTAGCTCTCCCCTGTTAACCATCGGTTCACAGTTCGCATGCTGTGTCGAGTCCGCATTGATAACATAACATCAGCTCTTTCTTAAATTCTCACAGCACAAATTCGGTTCGGAAACACACTGTGATGATCACGCAGGGATGGTGTCCCAGCCGGGCGAGCGTTCCTGAATCCCACGGCTGTAACCCGCGGCCTGCTACAGACACACATTTCCAGCCCAGGTTGGAACCGCCTGTCCTGGTGAAATCGGCCCAATAGCCCTAACTTACGCCCAATTCATATTTACCATTAGAGAGTCTGCAAGACGACTGAAGGACTCCCAGACGCCTCTTTCATGCTGAGGAGCAGAGCTGCCCGTTCCCGAAGCCTGACCTCGCATGAGGCATCCAGCCTCCCCGAGCTGCAGTTCCCTCCCCCGCGAGATGGACGTGCTCAGAGCTCCCGTCCCGCCAGACAGACAGTGGGACTAAGTGAGGCATCAGGTGAGGCCCACGGAAGAGCAGCGGGCAGAGGCAGCCGTTAACTGAGACGTTCGCTCTTGAATCCGTTTGGCCTCAGGACAATGCGACTGAAGACGCTTACAGACCCGCAGAAGCTTGAGCATGCGATCCCTTCAGGAAGAAGAACTCTGTACACCGTCGTAATGATGCATTTGTAATAATGTTTTATACGACCCCTACTCAGCACTTCCACCCAAAATGTCGTCATTCCATAAACAAAACTCACAGGGAGACTCCGTCCACACACGAGAAACCAGCTTTATCGTTGGAGGAGACCAAACAACTGACCGCTAACAACGTTTCGTACAAGCTGGTTGGTGTTTGCGGACCCAATCCTCAATGTCTTTTACCAACTTACCTTAAGTCTGTCATCAGAAGGGTCTTTAGAGGACACCTCTGAACCTAACTTTATAGTCTGAGTTAATAGCATAGTGGGGACGTATATTGCACACACACTTTCTTAACTATTAGGTATAAGATATTTTAATACGGGGCCTGTTCTGGGCTCAAGAAACAAACCCCTTGACATTTATAACACGATCTACCTGGCTATCCAGACTGAACTGGGTAGGGAGTCATCTAGACTTTTTTTTCCCACGCTCTTATTTAATATAATTAGGAAGGGTCTTTATGTGGGACAATTCACGGTCTAAGTCGGCTTTCTCTCGTCTCTGACACAAGCATAACGGCAAGGTGCGAAAAGCTCTCTGTGGAAAAGAGCGAGCCCAGGAAAACAGATCTGTAAAAGACAGGACTGGACAAACTAGGCTGGCTCCCGTGACCACTGACTTGCATCAGACGTTCTAATGCTGTTACTGCCTCCGGGATTTATAAAAGTAAATTGCTCCAGAAAGCAATTGTCTCTTTCTCAGCTGGAATGTGCTCTTATCACACCAAGTAGCATCGATCACCCGCCCGGCCCATACATGGGAGAGCACGTTCCTGCCGCTAATCTTGGTGACATTAGCTAGTCTTCACACAACAGAAGGAAGTGAGGGTCTGGAAGCTTCCAAGGCTGCCCAAGGCCCAGGACTGAGCCAGTTCTGTACAAGGTCATCTCTGAGCCCTTCCCTTACGCCCTGCTCATGCCTCCCTCTGCCAGGGGCCAGCCTGGCATCAGCATCCCGCCTGCCAGGTACCCCTGGGGAGCTGGCCAGCTCTGGGGCCCTGGATGTTCCTCTCCATCAGGAGGAAGAGGAAGGAAGTCTTCCTTTCAGGTCCCCAGTGGCACCAATGAGCCTCTGAGGCCCCCATTTCCCAAGCCCTTCCTCCACAGCAGCCTCAATCCTGCAACCCAACAAAAAGCCACACACTTAAACACTCGGTCTTCCAATTTTGGGGGTGCTGTCCACGGTCACTTCCTAGCTCGAGTTAGCTATGGGGAGGCGAGGCTGATACCAGCCCTGCTGCTGTGCCCCGACAGCGTGCACGGTGTACAAAGTGCATATGGAGACATACACACACACTAACAATCTAATAACGTCCGTGGGCGACAGATGCTTCAATCTCTTTAGGACCCAGAGATCGAGAACGTACATGATCACATTAACAGGTAACAGGCTAATACTCTTAACATGGCATTAGAGAGAAGTACATATCACTGCAAGACCAGGATCCAGAGACCTTAGTGCTTCTAATTTTGTTTTTGGAAAATCCTGGCTTCTCCTTAACAGACTGATGACATCATCACACACTCTCCTAAGTGTCAGGCACTCTGCACAGGACCTCGCCTGGGTAATCAGGTTAATCCTTACAAGAGCTACCTGATGGAGACACGGGCGCCACATCTGCTGCAGATGAGGGGGCACAGGTGACCCGAGTGACCCGCACATCACAGCGCCGAGTGGAAGCCCACAGTCGGACCCGAGGCGGTGGGCCTCCACGGCTGTGTTCTTCTCAAGCTCTCACTGAGCAGAGGTTCCAAGACCTCCGCAGTCTGTTGTGTAACTCACCTTCTCCGCGGGGCAGAAGGGTAGGAAGGAGTGCGTACTTCCCACGAAGAAGGAGCTTTTCCCTGTCCGTCCTAGTCTATCGGGACCTACATAAAAAATATAGATAAGGTGTATCTTAGTGACTGATAGACATAATACAGTTGACTGAAAAATTATTCCAAACAATGGAGAAAGGACTTCCCATCCTTTATAGATTCAATAATGGTTTGGTTGAGGCTTACGGTGGGTCCACGGGAGTGCTGGACTCTGGGAGGAAGAATAAAAAGTATGGGGGGCCCTCTTTTGACCCTAGAGATCAAAGTTGGGTTCTGATCTTATCTTTTATCTGATCAGAGTCAGAGAAGTTGCATATTCCAGAAAGTTCTGCCTTTCATGAGATGAGCTCAGTTCAGCACTAGACGCTCGCTTATCCAACATGGAGGAAGGAAGACTAATAGAACACGGTGTGTTAACGACACTGGAATTAAAATTTTTTTAAATAAATAAAATTTTTAAACTCCATGTTAAAAAAAAAGTGGAGGAAGGAAGGAAGGAAGGATTTCGGGGGAGGGAGGGGACCCTTTTGTGTCATGGCCAAAGAGCAGGCTGTGGTGACACGTGACACAGAGCGGTCCCGCTCCCCCCGGGGAAGAACAGGAGCCGGCTGAGCGGCCAGCAGATGCAGCTTCACGTGGAGCTGGTAATATTGCTTCTGCTTTACTATTTTTAAGATGCCATAAGACTGCTTTGTCTTTAAAAAAAAAATTACAGATTAACTTAAAACCAGTGGGGTAGACATCTCTCCTTTTCTTTCAGGGGGAGAATTTTCGAATCACTTAAAAATCATAGCCTGGTTCCTCAAACATCATGGCTGTGCCTGGGGTATCTGTCTCGGAGCGTGATGAGCTTGGGGCTGAATACTGATTTGAGGTGTGGTTCGCCGCGCTGCAGACTTAAATTGTCCTTCCCACAACTTTATCTGAGAAGCCTGACGCTGGTGACAATCACAGAACTGGTTTCATTGGGTAAAACTCTGCGATCTGCAATTTACTCTGACAGGCTCCACAATTTTAAGTGCAATTAAATCCTAAGAATTTGCCCAGAAGAAAAAAAAATTCTATCACATTAAAAAAAAAATTTAAGAGAAGTTTAAGAAAAAAAAAAAAAAGGAAAAACAGTTGAATTGAACAACTAATTTCTAACAGGTTGCTCTTAAAAAAAGAAAAGAAAAATGTATTCAGCTGAGCCCTGAAATCAGTTTCGCTGTGCAGGCAGGCAGCTCGCTCGGCCTGAGGACGAGGCCTGCCGGGGGCACCTGCGGACCAGCTGCTCGGCCACCGGCACCCACAGCTCCAGTGGGGGGAACACACGCAACATGCAGAAACCATCTTCAGAAGTTGCTATCACCTGACGAGCCCTCAGCGAGAGCAGAGCGGCTGGCTGCAAAGCAGGTGGGAGGGGCCGGCCTCCCTGGCCGAGGTCCACATCCCCACCCGTCCCGCATAATCACAGAGATGAAACGCAAAGAAACAGCAGAAACAAACGAGACAGGCTGGCCTGCCCGTGGGACCAGACGTGGGGCCAGCGGGAGGGGGAGTCCTCCTCTATAACCGTCTAGGGAATAGGCTCGGAAGTGTGACTGATGGACTGCTTGCCTTTTGGGAAATTCGAGTTGCATTTCTAATCTGCAGCCAGGGTCCCCAGTGTCCTGGAAAAGGACTCGTGTCCCTACCCTTTCTTCATTCCACACTTGAAATCTTTATTCAACAGGAAGCTGATCTGACATGGAAACAGCTACCCAGGTTACATTTGGGAAATCAGATTTTTCTTTAAGAGATGTCAAATTATACCTGATGTTGGGGAACATTTCATATAAAATATGCATTGACTTCAGTAGAACATCTTCGATGGGACGCCTTCAAGCTTCCTAACTCTTGTCATTCAGGAGCACGGAGCTCAGCAGCCCCAGCCACCTGGCCCCTGCCCCTCTTCACCACCATCCCACCCTCTCCCCAAACCCAACTAGGGGTTACTGGCCTCCAGAGAGACCAGCTGTTTGGTGGCCTTCCCTCCTCCCGGTGTACCCCATGCATAGCACTGACCACCCCTGCAGGGCACCCCCCAGACTTCTACCACTGACAACACTCAAATGTCCTTCCCCATCTTTCCCTACCAGGCCCTGAACTTGCTGAAAATGCGGACCACCTCACTCACTCCCCAGCACCTCTCAGGGTGCCTGGCACACGGCAGGGTGCCCCGAGATGTTTGCTGAAGGCTCCTTTCCTTCGGAGCTGCTAAAACAGCAGGCACTAAAAAGCCTCCCGGGTGACCCGCTGCTCCTGCTGACAGTGTTCCCCCGGCCGACCATAAGCCCAGCGAGGGCAGAGACCACTTACCCCGGTGCCTTGGCCAGCGCTTTGGACCTGTGAGATGCTCAGTAAACGTTTACTGAATACATGAGCTAAAGACAATACTAATACAGAGACCCTGAAAGTATGATTGGAAGCCTTCAAACATCCCTGCATAAGAGAATGTTAGAAAATTATCCATCGGGGCTTCTCTTTTGTGGGTGCCTATTAAAGTCTGCAGACCTTGACCTTGAACTTGCTGCAATCCAGCATGGTATTGGACAGATCAAGCAGTGGGGGAGCAGCTCACCCCATCGATGTGTCATGGAGAAACAGGGACGAGGAGCTACTGTGTCATAATGGAGAGGGGCACCCTGGTGCCCCTGGCCCCCCTTCTTGGGCTGTTTGTTGCTTTTTCCTGGACAACCCTCTCTTGCCATCCCCCAGGGCTGTCCCCTTGCCTCTAGCAAAGCCAACTTACCCCATGAGACTCAGCTCAGCTACTGCCTCTCAAGGACGTGTTGCTGGGCCCCTCCTCGCCCCGCCTGGACGAGAGACCCCCTACACACACCCGCATGGATGCATCTGACATAACACCTCTCCTCTGCCTGCAGCGGGCGCCCCGAGGCCCTCATTGGGCTTCGGGTCAGGAGGGGCCAAGACGATTTCTTCTTTAGAGCAAGGACTGAGGAGGCTCGGCCCGGGCAGACTCAGATTTGCTGTCACCTGCCCCCGCAACCATCCCTGGACCCTGGCTCTCTTTCCCCCAGCCTACGCCTTCCCCTGCTTCCCCTCATTTTAATCCCACAAAATGAATTCAATCCTACCCACATAAGAAACCACGTAAACACCCTGAGCTCCCCGGGGAAGAGGAACGGGCATGACGAATGCTAAGTGGCACTTCAGGTGGCACGTTCCCTCGGGGCAGGCGTGGCCTCGGTCTCCCGCAGCAGCTGGAGTGCACCTCCCCGCGGTCAGGCCTCTCCTTTCACCTGTGCTTCGGTACGTGAGTCGGGTAAGTGGAGGCAGATGAGGCCGAACGCCACCACCTCGGCCGCCGTGGTGAGGGACACCTGCTCCTTTCGGCAGGTCCAAAATACACACCGCAGTGGCCCCTTTCAGGATTTTCTCCTAAGAGCTGCCTGCCGCTCTTTTCCATGCCCTCCCAGTCGTGTCAGACACAGGGGACGCTGGCCCTCCAAGGCCCTCCCTCCTTTATTAGCATTAATACTGAACCCCAAAAGCGTGCATGACTAAAACACGGCCGCATCGCTTGGAGCACTGGATGGACCCCTGGAGAGCCCGTGCGAAACGGAACACTGGCCTGGTGGTCCTCAGTCCCCTGACCCACCCTGTACTTCCAGAATCGCCTTCCTGTAGGCCGTGCACTCACGTCCAACGCCGCATAAAATCCTGCAAAGTACCGTGACGCTTCCCGAGCGCGCACAGCCCCTGCGCACAGAGTCCGCTAGTAGAGGCCCTAGAAAAACCCACACCCACAAACACCCCGGCACCTTGCTCAAGAAATAAACAAGCGCTAAGTAAAATATACATCACGGTCCCACTTAAACGGGAATGCTCACTACTGCGCCAAACGGCCCCGTGTCTGAGAGCCCCAGATGTTTATCATTAGCTGTAAAACGGCTCACACAAACTCACCGGGTCGAAACTGCACGGGATGGTGGAGGTTATGTAACCCAACCTCCAGCCCGCAGGAACCCCATCCACATGCTGGGGGCTAACTGTCGTCATTTTAAGGACCTCTTAGTACCTCAGGTTCTATTAGTCATGAGCAGTTTATTTTTGTTTCAAAGGTCAGAGGCAAATGAAGCCGCTTACAGCTTTTTTAAGCACGGGAGACTTTCCCGGCAGGGTGAGGGGCGAAACGCGGCCATCGGCGGTCAACTGCTGTCCCTGGCGCTGTGTCCAGCCCTCACCTAGGGCAGGACATGGAAATCAGCCTCGGGTGTTAGTCCTGGGCGCATTTAATACACTAAAGCAAGGTCCTTGGTTCATTTTTTTCTGAACTATCTGAAAATATCTAAGCGTTCTTGAAACAGTGCCGAGGCGCCAGCTACGACTGAAACTGGCCGATGGGAGAGGGGTGTGAAGGACCTTGGAACCGGTGCCTCTTTTTGTTTAAAGGAAAGACGGAGGGTGGTCCTGTAATCCCCTAAACCCTTACACACGTGTCTGGAACGCCGAAGAACTCTGACAACAGAAGTTGTTTCAGACCCTTAACACACTACCCTGATGTGAGACGACTTGGAGTCTCCATTCTGTCCCACTTGGGGCGAATAGTCATCTGATTGCTGCGAAAACATCCATGTCTTTGATAAGGGAGTGCTTCCCAGCTACGGAACTCCATACTCTCCAGTATACGTGATACGCTGTATTCTCTAAGATCGGGGGGGGAAAATAATCAAGTCCTGGAAAATACCCAGTGCCAAATGTTCTGTGGACCAGTGTTGTCAAAGTCTGAGGTCAGAAGGGGCCTGGCAGAGAATTAAGATAAAGAAGCACCTAAACTGGCAAAAAGAAGGAGGTCAACGCTTGGGGTTCCAAGTAGAAACCTGCACCCAGAGCTGTCTCTCACAAACACCCAAACACACGGCACCCGTTCCAGGGGTGCTGGCCCAAAACCCCAGTGTTCATTCTGGATCGAACCATAAATCTGAGGTAGGTATTGCTGTTTTGTTTCTCTTTTCTTTCCCCCAGAAGGACACCAAAGTCAGAACGTCAAAATCAGAGCATCAAAATACTGTCCAAAGTGTTCGCCTACATCCCTGGGCTAAGAGATGCAGCGAGAAGAAGGTCAGATGACTCACGGATGGGAGAGGCTTAACCACCCATCCACTTGTTAACACTCTTCCTCGGGGAGGAAGGGAGGAAGCTCTTCAAGTCTTTAAAACAGGTGGAAAATCACATCACGTGTACGTCTTGACCTGGCGACACTCCAGATGCAGGCGTGTGTCGTATGTATACACCTGCTCCTTCTTTTCATGGCGTCGCTGGCGCTTACAAGGACGAGCGGAGAGTCTGACGCTGCACACAGAGTCGGGGTTCTCCGCGGAAGACGAAGACTCTCGGGGCGGGGCCCTTCAGAAGCAGAACGTGTGTCTAAACGCGCGTCCGCCTGATTTGGGGATCTTGATGAAGGGCCAGAAATGATACCTTTCTTGTGGATGGGTTGTTAACACATTTTCACTGGAATCGAAATGCTAAATGTTCCTCCTTCAAATTCCTGAGAGCTCGCTGTTCGCGTCTCCCTGTACCGCAGCAATCGCTAATCTCTTTGTTCCCCGAAGAGTCTCAAAAGCGGGCTTCTCCACGTCATTGTTGTCTTGTTACTTTCATCGCGCGCTACCGACCAGAGTGGGATTCCCCCCCCTGCAGAGCCAGCCCCGACACCAGTGTGCCCGTGGGAGGCAGCGGTGCGGCCGGCGAGACGGTGGTGGAGGGCCACGTCCAGCAGGAGGGTCCCGTCCACCTCCCAGAGGCATCGGGGCCACAGGCCTTTGCCAGGACGTGACAGCACTTTGAGATTTTCTGAGCCTGTTTCTCAGGAATCTGCTCCTTTTCTTGGGCAAATCAAGAATATCCAAAGCAGACTGAACTGTTTGGATTTCTGGATTTGCTTTTGGTTTTTCCCCCACTTTCTCCTGCAGTCCAACTGAGTCATCCGCATTTTTTAAACAATTTAAGATTCCACTCAATCGAAATAGTTCTGTGTCGGTTTGAAAAAGTCCAGTGACAGGTCCTGTGAGTTCAACGGAGAAGCATGTCAGCTTCTCCCCGCTGCCTTCGGTGAACGGGAGCGTTTGTCACTGTTTCCCTCCTCCCTGGTGGCTGAAATGTGATTCTGATTTACAAATCGACGCCCGATTGACAGATGGATGGCCTACTTTCTGGGCGCTGGCTGCTGACAGCCCCAAGACATATGTAAAGTAATACCTGCTCTCAAGGGGTCTTCATTGCTTGCTTCTCAACCAGAAACATTCCCAAAGCCAAGCTACAGTATGAGAAAGAAGCAGGGCAATGAAAGACAGATGGTGTCACCAGGCCCTCCGTGAGAACCCGGTGGTGGGGACGGTTCCCCGGGGAGCCCGACGCAGGCCAGGCCCACACGGGTCCAAGAGACGATGAGGCGGGAACGCGGTCTGACAGGTGCAGTCTGGACAGGTGGAGGGGAAGACGCAAAGTGCTTCAGGGAGGCAGAGGGTGGGAGAGAAATCTAGAGGCAAGAAAGAGAGAAAGAGTCAGTGAAGAAACCAACGTGGCTGAGGGCAGAAGATTGTAAAGGCAGGGCTGGAAGGGCCTGCGGCTCGGATCTGCAGGTCCTGAAGCCTGCTGTCTGTCCTTTCCTGCCCAGGCCACAAGAGGCCCAGATGTGGCCAAGCGAAGGCGGTGCAGACAGACAGCGTGGACTGGCTGAAAGTGTGGTGTGCACAGAACAAGGGGTCAGAGGCCCAGTCGCTGGCAACCGCAGGGCCAGGAAGGGCCATGAAATGAGAGAAAAGCGGAACAGACTTGAGAAAATTTTCGAAATCATTGTTGACTAATACAAGCTCCTCAAAAAGTAAACGTTCGATTTTGCACATACATGTTTAATTACTCCCTTATGGATTTGGTATGCAGCCCACTTCCCCTTAGAACCCATGCTTGGTTCATTACCATAGAAATCATAATTCCTTAATTATGAGCCTATCACCTATTCTCCTTTCCTAAAACCAATCCAGAAACCAAGAGGTACGAACTTCTGTTTAATAAAATGAACGTTTGTGATGATGCACCAGGAGCAAAATCCCAATTGTTCTAAAACTGGCACTTTGCTTTGACAACCAACTACCTATTTTTTTACAAAAAAAAAATGCTTTATTCCTTTAAAACACCTGCTTTCTTTCCTTTTTGACTTCTAAAGGAAGAGACTAATTTTTATTGGCAAGAAGAGAAGTCACTCTCTAACAAAGGAAAAGCTATGCTCTATGAAGAGTTGCCCGCAACATTAAACAATACACAAGAATATCAACCCCAAACCACAAATCAAAGTGGGGCCAATCCCGTTTTCCCACATAAAAGCCCGCAGCCTGATAACCTCACTCCTTTGGAATTAGGCAGCCGGCGGAGGCTGTAATTCTTGCTTCTCGAGGGTGGCCGCACCACCGCGTTTCTGGACGGCCGGATTTCCATTAGAATCGCCTTCCCTCATTCACTCCCTTCTCCTCCACCCCCTCCACCCCAGCGCAGTTATTCAGTGAGTTATAATTTGGCACTAAAATTCAATTAAGCTGAAACTTTGGTCATATGTGGCCTTTTTCTCAGCAACGCGCAATTTCTCCCACCCGTTTTCCAAATGTTAGCCGGATCGATTTTAAAGCGGAGGGAGGTAAAAGTTTACTGAGACCCAGCTCTCCTTTCTAGAAACCGGCTGGGGCTCTCTACAAATTCAAAGACACGCAGCGCGCGGTCAGTGCACCAAAGCGCACCAAGCTTTAACAGCGCTCCTGGACCGGAGGCCTTGGAGCGCCCCGCGGCCACTGCCTCGCGCTCCGGCGGCCGCCTTGCAGCCGGGACACCGGCGCGCCCCATGGGAGTGCGGCTTGCAGGCCGCTCGCAACGGAGTCCCCGCGGCTCCCGCTGAGCTGGCCAAAGTCTGTCCAAGCATTGAGACCCCATTGAGGACTGTGGGAGTTTGGGCGGCTTAATGGGATTGTGTTCGGGGCTTCACGCGGTCCTTTAAGAGATTCCATGGCACCAACGAATCTCCAATAAAAGGGCCTCTCTAATTGCTCTCTGACTTTCTATGAAACTTTCTAAGCTGTGCTGACATCCTCGAATACAACTATGGAATTCAACAGTGGAGACCAGGGGGGTGTGCGCAGAGAAAGCGGTTCTCAGCGAGGCGTGTGTAAGGTGGGGGGTGACCTGGGGGAGGGGAGATGGGGCGGGTGTGAAGTCTGCGCCGGGGAAAGAAAAATATGAGTGTTCTCCTTTGTGTGCGGATAAACAGCCGAGCGCGGGAGGTCGGGGCCAGGGTCACGCGGCTCCGGGCTGCAGCTGCCGCCGTGGGGCGGGGGTCCCGGGCGGCCCCGGGGCGTCGCGGCCGGTGGCGGCATCAGTATTCCGGCGGCGCGGGCCGCCACTGTCCTCGCACGACCCCGGCCCGTCCAGAGCTCGCCCAGCTCCGACCCTCGGGGCGCCCGGGCGCTGGGAGCATGCGCCGGGCGCCCGAGCAAGGTAAGCACCGCGCGCCAGCGCCCCTCACCCCTCGACAGGGCGCACGGGAGGCCCAGGCGGGCCCCGCTGCCCCCGAGCCCCGCGGACCCCGCGCTCCTGGGGCCCGACGCCCAGCCCGGACCCCTGGGAGCCCCGCCACCGCGGCGCCCGGCCTGGGCCTGGGCCTGGGCCTGGCCTGCTGGGCCCGCTGCGCCTCACTCTGGGCCCAAGAGGACGGAGCCGCCTCGGGGCTCGCTAGCCCCTCTCGGAAGGGGGCCCGCGAACGCACAGGTGACCTGCCCCGGCCGCCCGCGGGGGGGAGTCACCCTCCCTCCGAACCAATCCGTGCGCGGCGGCCTTACCAGGGTCCCGGCCCCGGGCGCTGGCGTCCCTGGCGCCCTGTACGAGCCCCGCCGCCCCCTCGAGCGCTCCCGTGCGCAGGCGCGGGCCCCAGGCTTCGGCCGGAGTGCGCGCGCGGGCGTGGGCCCAGGCCTCGGACGCTGCCCTGCGTGCCCACGCGGTCACCCGAGGGCTAAGGCACATTGGGGGCTGGGGGGCGGGGAAAGAGATGGCGGCGTCGGCGAGGCCCAGGCGCCGGCAATCAAAGGCTGGGGATGGCGCCCGCCGCGTTGCCCACGGCCAGGCCCAGGGCATGAAAGGATCTTTATCCTCGAGTGACACTGCGGCGGTTTCCTCCTGCCTCCCCCTCCCGCGGCCCTAATTGGGGCCGGCTGCTAATGTGATTAAAGGCCAGTTAAATGTTTCTCGGGGCAGATGGTGGGAAGAGGCCGAGACCCCTGCCCCCTCCCCGGGGTCACACCGGGCCCGTGGTCAGGGGCCCGGTGGTGGTGCCAGTCCCAGGGCAGCCTGGCCGGGCGCCCGCCGATTGTTCACCCCGAGGCGGGGAGGCCGCGGGCGGGCTCCTGGGGCTTTATGTAAGCTGGTGGGCTTGGGGCCCGGCCGGATTTGGGGATTCTTTTCGCACAGTTTCCATTTTCTGGCCTTTGGAACTGGGCCCTGGGCCCTTGGGGCCCTCCCCCTCCGGTGCCCGGCGCCTGCGGGGCCCAGCCGCTGAGGCAGGCCGGGGGCGCGGGGCACTGGGGGTCTGGCAGGCTCGGAGCAGTTCGACTTGGGGTCTCCCCACTGAGGACAGTGATTCAGAATGGTGGTGCTGCGGAGGCCAGGCAGAGCCCCCGACCCGCAGCGCCCCCAGGCCTCGGCGACAACCGGGTTCCCACGTCGGCGGCTGCGTGGGTGGTCTCGCCCTCCCGGGAGGGCTGAGCGTCGTGGCTGCCCGGGGCGCAGGGCCTGGGAGCCAGTGTGTGCGCTGCGCTGCCCGCCGCGCCCGCTTCCGAGGGCGCCCAGAGGCCCTGGGGACCCCTCCCCAAGCCTGCCTGACCTGGAGGAGGCTGTGCGGGCCCCCAAACAGTTCAGCTGCGCTCCGCGCGGAGAAGGCCAGGCCAGTGCCCGGGGAAGCGGAGTCAGAGCGCTGAGCCCCGGCCCCACCGCCAGCTCCCCGCCCGTGGCCCTGTCCCCCCGCGGGCCGGGCCATGCGCTCGCGCGGGTGCATTGCTCTGGAGTCCCCGGGCGGCCAAGAGCGCGGCCCGGCTGAGTCGCCGCGCCTCCGAAGTGGCAAATCTGGAGCCAGTTAGGATGGGGGAGGCAGATAAAAGCCAAATGGAAGCCCGGCGGAAGAGTGAGCTCAGGACGGTCCGCCAGGTGGCCCTGGCCGTGCGCTCGGGCGGCGGCAGAGGCTCGGGGAGCGCGGGGCCGGGAGGAGCAGGTGGGACGCGGCCGGACCCATGCCCGCAGGCCGCGCACCCTCTTCCGGCCCCCGCTGGGGTCTCCCCGCGGCCTCCGTGCGCCGCAGAGAGGGAAAACGCCCGCCAACTGGAAGGCCGCGCGGGGCCGGGGACGCGGAACGGCGGGAGGGCTCCCGGGGCTGCGGGCGGAGCCGGCCTCGGGCGAGCGGGGAGAAGGCCGCCGCCGGCGCCCCCGCCGCTCTGCCCTCCGAGAACCCCGCGCAACGCTGCTTGGAAAACTAACGTTAGCCAGGCAAGCGTGGTTCCGTGGAAATTTTACATATCGGTTGTTTACTTTTTTCCAATATTTTTTGGAATAGTCTACAGAACTTTCTCACATCTAACAAATGTCAGACTGAACAGATCAGAAAATATGAAATAAAAAGAATGACATTTCAGTTTAAGCAGAGTGAAAGCAAACGGTATTTTTTAATAATATTTTTGCCAGAGTGTATTGTGGATCTCAAATTTTGTCATGTTCAAAATATATAATTTTTTGATACTTAAAATACACATTTTGTACATTTTTCAACCAAAAGAAGCAAAGCATTTAAAAAGCAAAAGCCGAAACCAAGAAAACCCTGCAGAGAAAATGGTGAGGAACCAAAGCCTGTCTTTCTCCTGCTCTCCTATTTTTTTCTTTTCCTCCCTAATAGCCTGAAGGAAATTAGAGTCAAAATAAAACAATTTCATATTAAACTAACACATAGATGGAATTAATTCCTTCCCAGATGGTCTGAGGGACCTGGCTGTTTTAGTGGGCTCAGAAAATGCTAGATTCAAGGTGATTTTCTTTCCTGGAGCTGCTCAGAGAATTGTAAACAGCGTCAGCCTCATGACTTGTTTTAATCTGCTTATTGAACAGAGATAAAATTAGAATCGTTTTCCACTTGACATAAACATAGCACAGGAAAAGTCATCAATTTTTTTAACCAAAGGAATATCCGTTTTTGTTCTGTACAAAACAGTAATATTTAACTAGTATGTAACAAACCGAGTGACCTTGCATTTGCTTAAAACTGCAAATGTTCTAATGTCAGTAACCCCAGTGGCTGTAAAAAAAAAAAAATCAGTTTTTAAGCTAATCTTCCATTTGTTCTTTTCCAGTGTTCTTGTGTCAATGAGCAAGTAGAGTAGGGTAAAACAAATAATTTGTGTGTTCCTGGTAAATAATTTTTTGAGTCTGAAAAAAACAAAAATATGTCAACTGCTGCTTTTTAGGAATAACCTTTAAACTGGACAGGAGGGGAAAATACGGTTTTGTGGACACTGGGGAAACCCGAGGCCAGTCGAGGTGCAGCTGGCTACAGTCCATGAGGGAAAATGCCGCTTGACGGGGAGGGCGTGTTGTGATGCGAGGTTCCTGGTGCTCGGCCCCCTGACCGTTATGATGCGGGTGATGATGTCATGAGCCAGACAGGTCCGTTGTACACCTGCAGTGGGGGAGGTGCCCTGGACATGCAGACGGGACCCACACCCGCCCGCAGTGTCATGGTCCCATCTAGAGGACCCTCTCCGTTTTCCAGCGTTCTCTCTCCTTTAAACACTCCATGGCGGTCCGCTCAGCAACATGACCGGGGACCCGTGTGTCATTTTCACGCACAAAGCCAAAGTAACCAAAGTCTGGACCAAAACTTAGGATCAGAGAAGCCCCCAGGCTGCTTTGTCCCATCTGCAGCCCATAGTCTGAACAGCGGGCCAACCGAGGGGACATCTTTGTTTGTAGCCCACAAAGGCGACAGCACATCCAGCCTGATGATGCAGTTGCATTTAGGTGTGTGTGAGAGTGTTTGGGGTTTTTTGTTTGTTTCCATCTCTGTTTGGTTCTGTTTCGCTGGGAAAACTAAAGTCCCTTTCGCAGCACTTGGGCCCACCTGCACGGAACCGGGGAAATCCAGCTAGGACAAGAGCGGGATGAGGCCTCTGGTTGGGATGCCAGCTCGCTTTGTGCCTGTTTGTGACAACTGAAGGTTTCCAGGTGCCGCGAATTGCCCAAACCAGAGGCCCATTCCCAGGAGGGGAACGAATGCTTCCCCGTCACGAAGAGGCCCCTGCAAAGTTTGTCTGAGAATCTTCCCAGCTTCCCTCGTGGGGGTGGGCCCCTGACACTCTCCAAGAAACAAAACAGCCAACTCACATAGTTTGAACATTCAGAATGTTCAGCGATATTTAGAAAAGGAGATAGCTGGCCTCTGGCCTTGGAGACCTTAAAACAACGTGGCCGTAATAGAAGAAGTAACAATGTCTGTGAGTGCTTGGGGAAAGGGAGGAGAAGATGTCCTGCAACGTAGGGAGGGTACATCTGAAAATGTCCACCCAGGGCTTTGTGCCCCATATCCGGGGCTCTGTGGTGGAAGCGGGACCATCAAGAGGAAGCCCTACAGATCCGGGGGGCCAGCCCCACACTCCAGCCAGAGTTAGTTACCGAATGAAAAACAAATCTGATGAAAAGCCTTCCTCCAGGTGCCCGCTGCTGGCTGGAGGGAGTTCAGACGGCTTCCCCAACAGGCCTCCCACCCCAGCCGGGCACTTCTTGGCCCCTGCCAGTGTCATTCCCCTGACAGCCCTCTGCTCCCCAAGGCACTTTCCTCGGCCACCGACACTGGCTCAGGGACGGGAAAGCTCTCACTCTGCCGGGTCCCCATAACCACGTGGGGTTCAGTGGCTCTCAGAGCAGCTCAGCCTGGGGAGGCCCCTTTAGGGCCTCGCTTTGGGGACCTCTGGAGCACCCCTGGCCTGCAGGTGAGGCGCCATGGGATCGCAGTCACATCTCGACACCCCAACCTCTCAGACCCCACACAGCGGTGCCGTCACCTTGCTGCGCCAGCCCCACTGGTGTGCGGGTGGGGGCACAGAGCGGAAATCCTCCAGCACAGCCTGGCTCCTGTCCTGTGCCCAGCACTGGCCTTCTTGTTCCGAGAACAAAGGCCCGGAGGCCCCTGCAGAACAGAGAAAGGCTGAAAGCAGTGGCTTTCAAAGCTTGCTGACCGTGGCCAGGGTAAGAAACACATTGTGCATCTCAACCCAGTGCACACAGGATGGCTGCATATACAATAAGCAACGAACTTTTACACACGTCCCGCTGAACGTTTTCACGAGAGAGCACTTCTCTTTCCATGCATCGTGAACCCTGAGGGTTGTTACCCCGTTTCATGTCTTCTCGGTGCTGGCGGCCACCTGCTAACCTGATCCCACGACCCCAGGGGGTTGCAGCCCAGAGTTTGCAGAGCTGAGGCCCTGTGGGCCGAAGGAGCTTGGGACTCCATCTGGGGGCACCCTCAGTCCCCGCCGGCTACGTCGGCATCCCCCTGTCCCAGCGCTGGAGTCCGACCATCTTGCTGGGATTTCTAGAGCCATGACGCTGGGGAATTCACCTCCCTCCACTGAGTTTCTTTCTCGTAGAATGGGGGTGACTGCGCTCACCTCCTAGGGTCACGGGGAGGATCGAGTGAGATCAGGCACGAAGTGAGAGCCGGCCTCAAAGTGCCCCTTTCATTCCTCTGCCTCTCGGCTGCACCTCTGGTCCTGCCCAGAACGTGGCCCGGTCTGCCCACCTCCCAGTGGGATTCTGCCCCTGCCGGCTCAGCTTCCCTCTGGGCCACCTCCTCCTGGGTTCCCACTGCAGGGTTCGGTCCTGCTCAGCGTCCACCGAGCCCCATTAAGTCCTACTGCCCGGATGGAACTCAGATGCTCTATGCACACACCTGTGGACCACCAGCGGTCCGCCGGGCGCTGCACGCCCCCTCGAGCGCTCCCGTGCCACAACGCGGGACAGAGACGGGCGCTCACAACGGTGCACTGTTGGGTACGGGTGCTGCTCTTCTCCTCGTGTTGCAGATCAAGTATTGGGGTCCCAGAGGGGTGTCGCACAGTTAGTAAGGGTAGAACTGAGGTTAGGCCAGCTCCCCTGGCCTTGGAATACTGTCACATTCGGCCTGACGCACAGCCCCTGGGTCCCTGCCCCACGTCCTCCCTGGGGCCGGGCAGAGAGGACTCCTGCTTCACGCTCTCTCCCCAGCCACCCTCGAGAGATGACTCCTCTCCTGGGGGTGGGACAAGGAACTCCCCCAGGCAACAGGGGGAATTACTCCCTGGCCTGCCTTCACCTCCTCAGCCCTGAGAGGGCGGACTCCATTTGCCTTTGAGAGTCCCCCGCCCCGGGGGGCAGACCCGCAGTGTTCCTGCACCCCCTCCCCGGACTCGCTCACTGCTTCAGTGGCGAAGTCACAGACACGGGACCGGAATGGCTGCCCTGCATTCTCTGCACACAGGCACACATGTACCAAGTATGCACGCACTCACGCACGCACACGCACACGCACACGCGTGCAGACACACGTACACTGGCCGTGTGTGTTTTATTTGGCAAATTGCTCTCACACACTTTAACCACTCCAACCTTCCTATAATCAGTAAATAAACATTAGGAAATAGATGGCTAACTCGCTCTTGAGGAGGCAATAGAATTTTCTGGAAACATGAAAACTGGTGGAAGGCCTCTTTCCCTCAAGTTTCTTCAGGCTTTATGAGTCTCCTATGGCCCTGAGGTGGGAGGTCACTGTGCAGGGAACCTCTGCGTCCCCGGCAATGGACAGAGGCCTTCTGTGGGCCAGGCCCTGCTGCGGACACCCAGGTCCCTGCCCATGGAGCTGACGTTCTAGTGGGAGACGGACGGACTGTGCAGGGGGTGCAGCCGGGATGGGCTGTGTCTGCGGCCAAGCGAGGTGGTGCCGAAGGGGAAGGTGCCAGCAATGCTCTGGAGGAATGTTCTCGCACCTGTGCATACAAAGGCCTAATCCAGGACCAGGTCCAGTACAAAGAAGCAGGAAGGAGCTGGTCTGGCTGCAGCAGGAGGCAAGTGGCAGAAGAAATGAAAAGGAAACAGGAACGGCGGGGTCTCTCTGGCCCTCTGGCCCTGAACATGCCACCCTCCCTCCCCTGCCTCTGAGCGCAAGAGGGCTGCAGGGCTCCTCCCCCACCACCTCTGCCCCACCCTGCCTCTCAGGGCTGCAGCAGGTCACGGCAGCCCAGTGTCCGACGGACCCACAGGTCTATGACGGCTCTGCGGAGCCAGCCCCCTCCACGTGGCTTCTGCAGTCTGTCCTTCTGAGTCAATTTTCCCTTGTAAGGATTTTCCCTTTTACTTGTTTTGTTCCTCTGACAGCTTTTTATCTCTTTGAAGTTGCTCTTGTATGATCCAGCTGTTCTGGTCTGCCATTTTCCTCCTTTCGGGCCCTTCCAGGGGGGACTGAGAGCAGTGGACACCCCTGCCACTGCTTTCCTGTGGCCTTCACTGCCCATCTGTGCGCACCGGAGGGAAGACTAAAGCACTGGCAGGGCTCACTCTCCAGGCTTTGAACTGCAATGTGGGGGGGCGGGGGGGCTCTTGCACCCCCATTCCCCATGCATGGACGCATGCGTGCACACAGACACACATGTGGTACCTGTTGTCCCATGAGGAAAACTGTCCCCATCCAGGAGCGAGCTGCCCAGCACCGGCTGACCCCGTGTCGCCCTCTGAGCCGCATTCAGGGCCAGCGCAGGATGCTTTCTGAGGTGCGTCCTGACCCTGGGTCCCGGGCACTGGTGTTTTCCTTGAATCTGTCCACCTGGAAAGCAGGTGCCAGAGACCCGAGCTTCTGGCCCCCCCAACGGTGGGCTCAGGTATGTGGCTTGCCTCCCGCATCCATGAGAGCCGCCGTCTGCCCACCTGCTTCATCCAAGCATTATTTCTGCCAGACAGCTCTTCACGGCGTGTGCGATTCTTCTAGAAAACGCTTTGAGCTGCACGGACCCCCGGAGCCCCGGGCCATCAGAGATGATGAAGCTGGCCTTGTAAGGCAGACTGCAGTGTGCACAGAGGCAGGCAGGTTCCTCTGAGGCCGGGGACCCCGCCCTCCCCTCCTCCTGCTGGCCCACTTGGCTCTCACCTGTGCCCTACTCACCTCGCGCTTCCCTCTTGCTTTCTGTCCCCCTGCCCGCTGGACTTTGGATACATTTTAATTTTTTTTCCTTCCCTGCCAACCTGTCACCTTGGTCACTGCCCTTCACCCAGTGCCTCCCCCAATATGTTTTCCTCTGAGGTTTTCCACCAGCATAAACAACCCATGTTTTTGCTTTAGTGTGTATTCTTAAGGGCACTAAAACCCCAAAGCAAAAGAACGCCTTATGGCGCAGGTGCCCAGGGGAAGTTGGGATCCTGTGGCCTGGTCAGCCTGTCCACCCTGCCAGAGCTTGCTGAACCACAACTCCAAGCAAGACAGTCCGAGTGCACCCCCAAACTTCAGTTCGAAGCACACCTAATTTGGAGTGTGATAAAATCATGGACCTGTGGAAGGAGGAAACCCCGGGAGGGCATCTAGCCGGGCCCCTTATTCTAAGAGAAGCCCACAGTATCTCAGAGAGTGCAAGGACTGGCCCAGGGTCACACAGCCAGGTGAGGAGTGTGGTCAGACCGGGGTGGAAGGGCTCTCGGCTTCTGTTCTGGCCCGGTAAGCATGGCGAGCAGTAACCCAACTGTCATGAAAGGTGCACCCCATTCCGAGCACCAAGCTCAGCACACCAGTTGGGCTGAGCATTCACTGTGTGTCAGTACCTTCGTGCTGCTGCCCCCCCACGCTCCTCTGAAGAATCCGCCCCTTCCCCAGCCCGGCTGGCTCAGTCTACACCACGCAAGGAAGCCTTCCAGCCCACGCTCCCTGGACCTAGTTTCATACTCCAGCCCGGCCCCGGCCGTCAGAGGCGTTCAAGAGTTTGAACGAAGCACAGCACTGAATCAGACTGAGCTGGGCCTGGGGACACGAGATACCATAGGTGCAGAGGGTGGCATCTCTGTGGAGTAAACCAGAGGCTTCTAGTAGCGCCCTTGCCCCCCCGTACGCCCCTACTCCCCCAGGGGCCTCATTGGCCCTTCATCAGCCCACAATGAGGCGAGGCCCTGGGGCTTCAGGGGCTGGATGAGACCAGGGCTGGGGAGCAGAGGGGGGCGTGCTGGAGGCGGCCCGGGCTCCAGAGTGGGGGATACAGGGTCCCACACCCTTGAGAAGGTGAGCGGGGCCCTCAGCAGCCCAGGGGAGAGGCTGATGCTGAATGCCAAGATGTCCCAGGGTGAGGGCCCCCCCGTACCACCCCTTTGGCCCAGACACCCCGGCCTGTCGCCCCACCCAGCTCGAGAGCCTCCTGCACACCTGTGCTCCTCTCCTAGCACTCCCATAACGAACGGCCGCGAGCTGGCCGACTTAACAGACACTCTGTCACATTTCTGGAGGCCGCGAGGCTGGAACCAAGGTGTCTGCGGGGCCACACTTACTCTGAAGGCTTCGGGGAGGGTCCTTCCCGGCTCTTCCTCACAAGGACACTGCCGTCGGGTTTAGGGCCCATTGAGTTTAGGGCCTGTATGATCTCGTCTGAACTAATTACATCCGCAAAGACCCTATTGCCAAATAAGGTCACGTTCTGAGGTTCCGGATGGATGTGAATTTGTGGGGGGACACAATTCGACCCAGTACAACCCCCACACTGTCTAAAGAAAGAAGGCCCCCATATACCTTGAGGGCCATCGGGTGTGAAGACAACGTTTGCTTCTGGACTGAGGTGGGGTCAACAGACGCTGCTGGGGATTCCCTGACAGGCCAGGCCGGGGCTGCTCACACTGCCTCTGTCGTGTCAAACTGGGGCTGCGACGGTGCCAGGCGAGCCAGTGTGCGAGGGGAAACCGGGGGCCTGTGGGAAAAGGCAGGAGTGTGGAGCAGAGTGGAGCCCCAGAGAGAGCAGCTGCCAGCCCGTCTTCCTGTCCCCGCGGTGGGTGGCCTCCCCCTCAGCCCTCTCTTTCCTGGCGCTGGCTTGCATGGCGCGGTAGACGTCTATCTGTGGTTCTGTTGGCCCCCGACCCCAGGCTTTTCCTTCCCCACTGTGGTCCTTACAGTTCGGGCGGGGCTGGGCCAACAGGGCTCCTGGCCAGGTCCGTGAGCCATGCCTGGCCCCGCAGCACTCACTCTGCACACTGCGGCTGTCCCCTCAGGACGCAAGGGCAGGGTTGGGCCAAATCAGGGCTCGGGGGGGGGGGGTGTTGAGAGTGCTGAACGGCAGAACGAGCCATGGGGTCACCTGGCCACCCTATGGGGGAGCCCGCTGCACAGTGCAGGGGGCCGGGCGGATGCCGAGTGCAGGACAGACACATGCTGTGATGTGCTGTGATGTCACGTGAGCCAGGGGGTTCAGCTGAACTTCAGACTCCTTGGTCACCAGAACCAGTCAATTCCCTTTAAGCCAGCCTGAGTGGAGTTTCTCTGCTAACCGGCCACACCTGTGCCCCCCGCCAGCTCTGGCCACCTGCAAGGACCGAGTTTTGCAGAAGGTGCGTCTGACTCAGTACCAGGTCTCCAGACAAAGCCCTGTCCACACTCAGGCCCCATGAGGGTCAGGGACGTGCGCCAGGGCCGAGGCCAGAGACCAGGTCCCAGATGGGACGAAGAGGAGATGTGCTCCTGGTGTCAAGCACAGACGGCCAAGACCACATCTGTGCTGCAGACCCTGGGCCACCACGCGCATCCCACCATCGCTGTGGGAGCATCGGGCGACGCGCAACTACCGAGGCAGTCTAAGCTCCTTGGTCACCGAGCACTGAGACCCCCAGCCCGTGCATCTGCGGCCTCCCTTGTAAGACGGAAGCTAGGAGGCCTGGTTCAGGGAAAGAAGGGTAGAGTCTGGGAGCCCACGTAGGAGAGACGACCGCCCCCCCCGCAAGTGGACAGACCTCAAGAATGAAGGAAGCCCGCAGTGGGGATGGGGCGGAATTACTGCTCTAAGTCAAGCCTCTGGGGGTGAGGGGTCTGCCTTGTGATGGAGGGACATGGGGTGCACACCAGGTCTTGGGGGGGCTGTGGGCCAGACTCTGCTGCCTTCACAGCCCCTCATGGTCTAGTTCCTCTCTGTTAAATGAGGCCCTTTGTCTTTACGGATACTCTCCATTACCGAGTTTACAAGGGTCTAAAAATCAAGGTCACCAACCAGTAGGAGGCCTGGGGCTAGAGCCCACTGTTGCCCAGGTGACCGTCAGGAGACTGGCCAGAGATCGGGTGAGCGGGTCTCCATGGAGAGAGGGCCCTGATCCCCAAGACCCATTGGTCTTTCCTTCCTCTGACCTGCAGCAGGAGTGAGGCCAGGAACAAGAACATCTTAAAGGCCTGAGGTCCTCTAGGCCACCCCCATTGTTCTACAGAAGGGGAAACTGAGGTCCAGGGGAAGGGGGTCCTCTGGCAAGGGCACAGCTGGATGCCTGCCACACCACCGTCGCCCGTGGAAACCTGGCCCTCATCATCTAAAGTGGCCTTCCCGCACCAGGCTGCCGGGACACCAACAGCAACGTCACCCTCTCAATAGCCACGCGAGTGGCACAACGGCAACTGCCAGGTCGAGTGTGTGCGGGGCTGGGGACAGGGTCGTACCAGGGAGGCGGGCGTTTGGGGGCCGGGCCGACAGGAGACAGTTCTGTCCCAGGTGGTGTTTGGATTCTGCCTGGGGCTAAACAGAGGCCCTCGGCTACTTCGACTCGGTTATCGACCAACTGTGGCAGAGAAATAAGTGGTGTCCTCCTCTCCAAGCTTTTGGTTCAGAGAGTCGGGGTGGGCCCTGAGTGGGGCCCTGAGTGGGGCCCGGGGGACACCTAGAGCAAGGCAGCCCCTCTCTTGGCCTCACTTAGCCCCCCATAAAATGAGGACTCGGACCAGAAATTGTCCAGGGGTCTTCCACCTCCCACGTTCTGGAAACCACGGGAAATAGAGCTGACCTGTAAGCAAGCACCGGTGGGCCCCCTGAGAGCCCTGAGGGCTCACTTTCTGGAATCCTGGTGTTTTCTTCAGTTTTTTCCCTAAGGTCCCAATATTCCCTTCGGGCGGGGGGGGGGTCAGTTTTTAAAACAGCATGATCGTGTTTCTCTCTTTAATATGGAAAAACGCAGTCAGGGAATGAAAGTCTGTTAGGCCCCTCCAGATACCCCTGTTGACGTTTACTAAAATAAAGGCATACTGGCAGCTAGAGAGGAGCCACAGAGGACATGGAAAAGGTGATCAGTGGAAGCCCACAGCCCCCCGCCCGAGGCCTCGCAGCCAGCAGCACAGCAGACAGGGGCTCGGGCTCGTGGCCTGCACCGCCCCCCCCCCATGCCCAGGCAGGGCCCTCAGCTCCCCAGACCTCAGCGTCCTCATCGGCAGAGGGGCCAAATGGTAGTACCAACCTCCTGGGCCCTCTGAGGACCTGGCGAGTTACAGGCCCGCAAGCACCTGGAGAAGGGCTCCCGACGGGAGGAATCGACTCCCAGAATTCGCCCCCAACAATACGCCCATCTACCTCGTCCCCCTTTTGTAACTCAAAATGGATCAGACTTTGTTCGGCATCTTGCTTTCTTTGCCCTGTCGATTCTAGAGACCTGTCCATCCCAACACGTGCAGGCAGACCCTCCTCCCTCTTGCTCAGGAGCCTTTAGTCCCACAGGCCCATCCTCTGTCACCGTTTCCAACACCGGGCCACCAGGAAGTCAGGTTAGTTCCTAGAAGTGTCGATTCTGGCCCAAACGGTGTATGCATTTTCACTGTGGCTGGATTCACACTTCCATTGACGAGGACCAGTGTCCCATCTCAGAAAACGCCTGCCAGCCCTGGGATCACTGTGGTCTGGGTAGTTTCCGATCTGCCCCAGACACCCCCTTGCAAGGCAGTGCGGGGCCACAAGGGCCGGAGTGATGCAGTAGAGACACGGAGACTGGGAGTGGGCTCCAGGGCTGAGGGACGTCTCGGGGACCCCAGGGGGACAGGCAGGAGCCACAGCCAGCAGCCAGTTGCGCACGTCCATCAGGCCCTGCCCAGCATTCGGTCCCTGGGACGTTTGGTAGAATGAAGGCCCCCTTGACAGCTGGGAAGTCAGCGAGGACATTATCAGCCAGCTTTCTCTGCGCGTCTCCCGAGGCAGCGCTCTGCAGCCCAGGGCTGGCTGGGACGCCTGCCTTGGGCCCCTTGGGGCGGGGGGGGGGGGGTGGGGAGGGGGGGCCTGCGGAGACAGCCCATTGTGTGGCCTCCTTAGCAGGTTCGGCTGTGACCTCAGAGAGCCGGCAACTTGTGGAAACAGCCAGATGCCATTCTGAGCCAAGCCCAGCGGGGCTGCTGCTGAGGCCAACCCAGGTCACCCATCCGAGTGACCACAAAACAATGAAGCCCATCTGCCCCTGCACCATTACTGGCCTAGAGAAGGTTCCAGAAGAGAGGCTGCAAACCTGTTTCCAGTGAAAGTGGCACTGCTGGGTAAGGAGGCAGCCTCCGGAGGGACAAGGGGACTTGTTGGGAAAGACTGAAATTTAGCCCACCGGTTAAGATACTCACATGCTGGGTCTAATCATCTGTCTTGACACAGGTCGGGCCACAACCACCAAGCTCAGCTGCTTCCATGGCTTTGCAGACACCATTCCCTGTGCTTCCCCTGCCATCTCCACCCCACCTGGCCCTTCGGGGCCTTTTGCCCCCTCCTAGGCTACGGAGCCATGGCCTCGTCCTGCAGACACTTCTCTCCCCTTGTCCCCACCCTAACCCCCAGATGACGAGCCTCCAGAGGTCACAGCCCATGTCTCTCCACGTCTGTGTCTCTGTGGCCCAAAGCAGTCGTACCAGCTGACAGGGATTTAGGGGGAACAAGAGCGACACGTAGAGCCGCCCCTGGACAAGGGCGTCCAAAGACCTGGGGCCAGGGCCTGAGCCAGACATAGGGCCCAGGATACCGCACCTCAGCTTCCTAAGCTATAAAAAGGGGTGTTGGGACCACAAGAATCCAAGGCCCCCTCTAATCCTGTTATTTGTGGGTTTTCTCATGGCAGAAGCTGGAGAGTGGGAAAGGCCCCCACATTCTGTGCCCCGCATGCAGTGAAGGGACAGCCCCGTCCACAGCCCCCAGGACGGTCCCCAGGCCCCATGGTGCCCCCCGGGGAAGGCAGCAGAGGTGCACGGGAGGGCACGGGAGGACACGCTTTCACTGACCATCCAGCCCAGCAAAGCTAGAAACCGTCAAAAAGTAAAAATTCCATTTGTAAACAAGATCGAATTATTTGATTGTGAAACCAGGGTCCATGGAATTTAAAATAATTTAATATGAAACAATATCATTTGAAATGCTGGCCAGCCGAGGACCTGGGGGCAGGGGGTCGGGACGGGGGGAGACCTAGCCTCCTGTGGCCAGACACGTGGAGCCCAGCCTCAGAACAACAAGTCACCAGTCAACAGGCGAAGCTGAGAGTCCACTGCATGGCCAGTCAGGACGGGGCATGGGGCTGCTAGCCCGGGGCTCCTGTCCGCCTCGGGTTCACAGTCGTGATAGTCAAGCAGGACGCCAGCCATTTAAAGAGCAGTGCCGGAGAGCAGGAGGGGTTTGGTTTGGCGGCATATAACCCAAGCCGGGAGGGAGGCCCGGATGGAGCCAAGGGGAACGCACACACGGGGCCCTCGCGGGCACTGTCAGGGAGGCTCCAGGCCATCCCATATGGTGGTGAGGAACTGCGGACAACACCTCGGAGAAGGGACAGCAGAAGAAGGGTATTCAGAATAGAAACAATGACCGCTTTTCACCCCGGCTTTGTCTGTACTGCCTGTGAGACCCGGGGCAAGCAAGCCACTCCCAAGGCTCTGTTTTGTCATCTGTAGAACGGGAATCATCCCAGTCCTCATTCCCTGGTGGCAGTGAGGGTCAGAAGTCCTTCGTGTGCCTTCTCCTGAAAGCCAACATCCCCGATGGACAGGGACGTCCCTCCCAGGTAGAAGATGTGATGCAGTTGGCACTGTCAACAGACACCCAGGGGCGGGAGGTGGGGGCAGGTGCCCTGGGTGCCTGTGCACATGGCCGGCTCCGGATCCTGACTGCCGTGCGTGCTGGTGCCCTGCGGAAGGATGCTGGAGGCAGGGCCCAGCAGATCCTGGGACGGCAGCCCCCGCTTCCACATGTCCTGCCTCAACGTAAACACAATCAGGAATATTTCAGGACTGTAAGTGCAGGAAAAACGAACCCAGGGAACCCAGACAAAGAGTGCAAATGCTAACTTTCATGTCACATCCAGAAACCACGTGTTCAGCAAGCCACCTGCAGGCTCGTGGCTCAGCAGGGAGGTGCAGGCTTGCTGTGTTTAGAAACCAAGCTAGCCGTACCGCTGGGGCGCCACCTCCCTCCAGCCTCCCAAGCACCGTGCCCACTACGGAGCAGCCCTTGGGGCAGCCCGGGATTTTGGCGTGGGGACGGGCACGGGTGCCTCTGGGTTTCACATCACCTGGGAGTCTGTGGGGCCAAGTGGGAACTTTCTATCACTGTGGTACCACCTGGGCGCCTCTCCCTGCACAGAAGGGTCTGGAAAACTCCCGAGGTCACCTGGCCAATGACTGGCAGAGCTAGAACTCACACCAGGCCCCCCTCCTCCCCAGACACGCCGTCTTCCCGCTGACCCTGGCTCACCAGCCACCGTCCAGCTCATGCAAACCAACTACCTATGGGCTCGGGAGGGCTCCAGATCCCTCCTACCCTTTGAGACAGCGATGCTGAGAAGTGTTATTTTTATTCGTCCCCAAGCCTTGCCAGATTACATTGTCAAGGCCAGCACTTTGGAGATATTCCCTTGGTTTCGCAATTCACACAGTGACTAACACATGTTACATTTTGAAAACCTCTCTTGGTAAAAATTTAAGCTGAATTGTAAATACATAAAAGTCTCGATGTTAATGGGGTGCATGATTTCTCGGTGGCTGTTTTGTAATCCCGAGATTCAGAAAGGATGTGGAATTCTATAAAAATGGATAACGAGTTCCCGCCCAGAGCCGCCCTTTGAAACCGTCACTATGGGCCACAAAGCAGCCCTTACATCCGTCCATCGTTACATAAGTTACAAAATCACTTCGAGTTTCCTGCCTCTCACCGGCCCAGGACACTTCGTGGGTGATCAGAGCAGGGGACAGCAGAGGTCCACAGCAGAGGACGGCATCCCTCCATGGGGCATGAGCGCACGTAGGTAGGTGGGGTGCCGGGCATAACTCACCTGAGGCACGGAGACTGCGAGTCGTGATACGGGGTAGAGCAGGACACCACCCCAGGCCCCACACCTCTCTGCAGCATGGGAGGCCCCTAGCTGTGCCCACCACGCCACTGCCCCTGCCCCTGAGCACCCAGGTCCTGGGTCACCCACTTTGCACCCACCTCCACCGATTGCACCAGAGTGGTCCCCACCTGGGACGGTCAATGCATAGCTGGACAAGCGGGGTCTCTGTGGGAGCATCGGAACTAGGACATGAGAGAGGATGGGGCAGTTGGCAGCAGGACAACCTGATGTCCCACGGGCATGCTGGAGTTGGCGTGAGGAGGTGACAGGGAGAGGAAGAAGGGAGGAGACAAGTCCAGAGTGGCCATCGGCTGTGAGAGAGGCTGGTAAGGGAGTGGGCCAGGGCTGCCCGGCCCCTGCAGGCTCAGGTGGGTGGCAGGCGTCCAGAGTGCGGGCAGTGCCTTCCGGCCCCGCCAGCCCCTCCCTCACACCCCCGATTTATTACCTTAGAGGATAACACTTATCAGTCTGTAGTTACCCTGTTTTCTTCTTTCGTTTACCATTCAATGCAGTCCCCACGCTGGACTGTAGACTCCGTGCATTAAGCGGCCTGTCTGGCTGGCTCCCCGCCATATCAGCAGAGCCCGGCCCAGCGTCTGGGCATAGTGGGCACTCAATAATTGCTTATTCAATTCATGCACCTCTGAAAGAACCAGGGAGCCACCCTGCTCCAGCTGCCCCAGCCCCGTGGGCAACTCTAAGAAGTCCTACCAGCCATGAGGGCTGCTCTGGCTCCAGGACAGGCAATATGGGGGGGGGGGGGGCAGCCAGCTCCCCCATCAGCAGAAGGCTCACCTGGGCTGTGCAAGAGCCAGGAAGTGGCCATGCATCTCGAGACTCGTTTGTGATTCAATGAACTCCAGGATGAACACTAACTTTCTTCCAAGTTCACGGCCAATCTGTCCGGGATCCTCCTGGGGCCCCGCCCACCCCCACCCCTGAGCTGCCTGCCAAGCCCAGGACATTCGAGCCATCAAGGCATGGTCTCCTCGATGCTGTGGGACCCCCAGTCAAGGCCCTTGTCGCCAGCATTCCTGTAACCCAGACATTTGCAGCCCCATGGTTGTGCAATAAAGCTAAAAAAACCACAACCAACCAAAGATAAAACGCGGAGAAGGTGCTTTCTGAAGAAACATTCACGGCTGTGGAAGAACTCGATGCGGGAGTGTCGCACATGCTTCTTTTTTGTGCTACCTAAGTGGGCAAGGTGCAGCCCGAGCTCTCGAGACACCCATGTGGGCGGTAACGGTGTGAGACAGACCCAGAGATGATCACAAGGCCGTGTGACTGTGGTACAGGCACGGGGTCAGCAGCACGTCCAGGGCCCAGGAGGGAAGGATCAGCTCTAAATGGGGGTCATCAAGGGGTCCCCAAAGGATGGAAATTTCCATTGTCTCTTACAATTTTAATTCAGCATCTCTAGAATACCTGCTATATTAGAGCCAACTGGGTCCTTAATGGAATTACTCAGCTTTCGGTAATAATGAGTTTGTCTAGGTCATGCGGGGAAGTGCTTTAAAGTTATTCTTCTTTATTACAGCAACGACTCACAGAGCTTGAAAGGACATTTTCCTTAATTCAATTACCAAGTGAGCTAAATGCATTTGCTGGAGATAATTAAGAATCTTTATAAATATAAAACAATTATCCCATCAAAATACAGTGCTAGATGTTATTATTCAAGCTAGCTTTTCAATCAAGCCCCCCTCCTTTCAAAGCAATTCCAGAGCATTTCAGGACTGCCTTCGCCGGTTTTCCCAGGCAGAGCTGCCTGTGTCCAGGCTCACCGCACCAGGCCACGTCATCCCGCGAGCATTTCAGCACGACGTTTGCCCACATCCACCTCCCTCCCTGGACCACGAGCGCCGGCAGCCGAAGCTCTCTCCACTCACCTCTAGGGCCCTTGCCTTGGCCCAGAGCAGGGATCAAAAAACAACGTGACATGGCCCAGAGGAGCCTGGGGAGACAAGAGGACTACATGCAGTGCGTTCCCCTGCTCGGATGTCGGAGCAGAGAGACAACATCACTGGGACAACTGGGGAAATCTAAGTCAAGTCTGGAGTCCAGTTAATAATGGACCAATGTCAGCTTCTTGGTATTGGCACACGTCCCATGGTGACCCAGGGGGAAACTGGCCGAGGGGTGCAGGGAACTCTGTACTGTCTTTGCAACTTCTCTATAAATCTGAAATTATTCTACAATTAAATATTTATTGGGGCACTTGGGTGGCTCAGTTGGTTGAGCGCCCAACTCTTGATTTTGGCTCAAGTCATAATCTCAGGGTCTTGGGATCGAGCCCCATATTGGGCTCTGTGTTCAGCAGGGAGTCAGCTTGAGGATTCTCTCTCTCTCTGCCCCTCCCCCCACTCCTGTGCACACACACACTCTCACAAATCTTTTTTTAAAAACCTTTTAAAATTAAATGTTTATTAAAAAACAAACGCCATGGTGTGACTGAATGTGCAAGCAAAAGGGAAGATTCTCTACTGCTCAGTACTCCCCATCTTTAGAAGCCTGCCTTGGACCCCCCACCCCCCAACTCCAGGGCGGAAACAGCAACGGTATGTCATGTTCGGGGGCTGGGAGAGGGGGGCACCCTTCTGCTAGAGCTGTGTTTGATGTCGGGTGCCCCAGAGCCACCCACAGCCCTGAAGTAGCAAGCGTCATCCGCACGCCCTTCCTGGACCTCCAGAGAGCCTGGCCTCTGGAGGGGCCAAGCCAAGTGACAGTCCCTGGAGCTGCATTGTGATGTTCATGCCCACACCATAGTAATATCTATATTTTAAAAAAATGTTATAAACGTTCAAATACTTCAACATTTTTCCGCGGTAGGCAAAATGGAGCAGATGTTCATGAGCCCCTAAGAATGGCGTAGGGACACATGCTTGTGCTGTGCCTGCCGTAGCTAATGGACAAGCAGGGTCCCCAGGCCACACTTCCCGACTAAGTGACCGGGAGCAACTTCCTTAACCACCACATCTTCGATCCCTCATGTGAGAACCGGGGATAATGATGCCTGCTTTGCAGGCTTTTATGAGGATTGCCAAAGTTAATGGGTGTGAAAGCGCTCACTCGAGCCTGGCCCCCAGGAGGAGATCGATAAGGACGAGCTGTGTTTCAGAAACATCCCAGCCATCTGAGCAGACAACAAGATTTCCATCTTCTAAACGTTCCCAAAAGGGCCTCAACTGGAGTCCACCCCCAAGGCCTCTTGATTTTATTCTCCAAGCTCTCACTACCTGAAATCAGAAGTGCTGGAAAGGCGTCTGGCCCCTCCGCCACGCTCTGAGTACCGTGCAGTGCCCCATTTACCGCCCGAGGCCGACGCGCTAGGTTTCCCTGCATGGTTGCCTGGGGGGGGGGGGGGCTTTCTGGATCTCAACCTTCCTCCAGGCCAGGGACTCAAGTTCCCTCCCCACACTAAAACCAAGGGAGGTTGTTTATGAAGGAGCTCTGACCGAAGTCCAGGCTCAACCCAGAATTTCCCTGTTTGCTTTCGCTCCTCGGGTGAGCGGGCGGGACGGCCTGGGGACTCTCGCCACCCCAATGACAGTCTCAGCGTGGGCGCCAGGGCCGACCTCCCAGCTGGGTCCTCTGTGCCGCTTCTGCTGAGGGCTCAGACAGGCTTGTCCTTTTAGGTCAACTGCCACGGCTGAGCCCGCAGGAGAGACTCGCTCCTTGGCATTCCCACAAGTGCTTCCCGGTTTGTTTAGGTTGGGAAATGAGGCAAGAGCAGGTAGAAAAACTGTGGGTCAAACACGAGCCATTGCAAGAAACTGACTCACACTTTACCAACAGCCATTATTCATCTCTTTCCTCTAGCTGGCTGTTTATGTATTCATTTACTCAGCAAATATTTATGGAGCGGCCAACAAGTGTCTCTGGGTCCCCTCACACCCCGACCTCACATCGTTGCAGACCAGGTCAAAGGTTGCCTCCTCTGGGAAGCCTGCGCCGGGTCTCCGTGCGAGACACCATCCCTTTCTGTCCCAAGGAAGGCCAAGGGAGGAGCTATCTGTGGGGTCAGACAGGCCTGGCTAAGAAGCCAGGCTCCAGGACCCCCGATGTGTGTCCTTGGGCAGGTTGCTAAGACTTTCTGCCTGTTTCCTCACCTATAAAGTATGGATAATAATAAGAATCCTTACCTCCTGGAATGAAATGCCTGGGAATGCTACATAAAATGCCATAAGCATCATTGGCAATTTGCAGCTGAGCTTGCCGAAAGTGGAGGAGTCACCCAGGGGCCCGAACTGAGAGGATCTAAAAGGGAGAGTGACGAGCTGATCCTGACACGGAAGCAACCTCAGGGTGTCAGGCCATCCCAGCATCCTCGCAGAGAAGGTGCTCAGGAAGAGGAGAGGACGTTGGGCATGAGCAAGGTGGCGCGTTGGGACCAGCATCCACGCCCAAAGCCAGGCTGACTGAGAGGGCTCCCATTCCGAGGAATGCACATGTAGGTGAATCCCACCTGCGGGAGGAGTGACGACTTCTAGGGCCACTGAGGTTCAACGTTCCTCTTCCTCCAGGCGTAGATGAACAGGTTTCCTGTTCTTGGGACGGGTTCTGGCCAAAGGGTGCTGAGAAGAAGAGATGTGAGCCACTTGTGGACTAAAGCAATGAAAAGCTGGTGCCAGACTCCAGGGCTAGCCCCACCCCAGTCCCCAGGGGCCTGTGGAGGCCGCACACTCAGATGGCAGAGCTGTGTTGGGGTTGATGACACCTGGATCATTGACTGGCTCGTGGTGGACAGCTGCCTGGAGAGTGGCTCAGATTCCCTGCACACTCTGCAAGAGCTTCAAGAAGTAAGCCTTTGTTAGGTTTCACCAGTGGGAGGGACTGTTTGTCCCTGAAGCAGAACGCAGGCTACCCTGACTAATACAGCGGGCAAAAAGAGAGAGCAAGCAAGGGAGCGAGTAGGGTAACGAGGTAACCTGTTTGTCTCTCTCTGTTCATCTCTATCTAGAAAACTAATCCCCTCTGAGAATTCATATCCACAGTCCTTACTTCACAAGAGTTGGGGTTGGATTTACACCATCTTTGTGATCCAGAAAACCCCAAATTGTAAAAGCAATTTAAAGATATTTCTGGCAAAGTCTCAGCTACAGGAAGCAAACTCAAATCCCCCCAACCTGGCCTCATAGGATTTCCACAAATACAGAGCCGTCAAACAGGCAATCCCAATCCCAAGTTAGAACCCCCAAGTTCATCCCATAAATGCAATTACTGAGTAGGAAACAAACTTTTTTTTAGTGTTTTAAGAAAGGAAATCAAGAAACCAAACTACAGGCAATTAGCAGAATACTTTCAAAAAAGACCAAATAAACTTGAAAAAGAACCAAAACCACTGGCTATGAAAATCTTACTAATAGTATTAAAACCTCAATTTTTGGTAAAAGAGCAAATTAGATGTAGCTGAAAACAGAATTCATGAAATAGCAGGTATAATCAAAGAAATTACCCAGAGACACACAGAGAGAAAAAGAGATCGGGGGGAAAAAAAGAGAGAGAGAGAGAGAGAGAGAGAGAGAGAGAGAGAGAGATAACAGACATGAAGGAGAAAATTCACAGTATACTCTGCCTCTAATTGGTGCTCCAGAAGACAATGACAAAAAGAATGGGGCTGAAAGGCGGGGGGGATACTTAAAGATATAATGGCCAAGAATTTTCCAGAACTGATAATGGATGGGACTCTTTAGATTCAAGAACTATGTTGAGCCTGTAGCTGGATAAATAAAAATGAATTCATGCCCTGACATTTCATAGTCCAACTGCCAGATACCAAAACCAAAACAAAAGCATAAAGGCAGCCATTTTTCATTTCCTCATTTATAAAAGGGATATTTTTGAACACCTGCTAGGTGCCTGGTACTACTGTGGACACTTGGGACAATTCTGTGAAAAAAAAAAAAACACAAACAGAATCCTTGCTCATTCTTACAGGAGAGATCATGAAGAATAGGCATAGGTACATTTCACAATGTGGTAGCAAGTGATAAGTTTTGTGGAAAAAGGAAAAGATCGCCATGCAGCAGGTGGATCTGGGGTAGGTGTGTGGTGGCAGAGGCTGGGGCAGAGTGTAGGCGTCACTAAAATGTGAGGGGAGGTCTCCCTGAGAAGGTGAGATCTAAGCAAAGACTTCCAGTAAGGGAGGGACTTAGTGAAACAGAGGATGGGGGGAGCACTCCAGGCAGAAGGAGCCGCTGGTGGATTGATCATTTCACATCTTCTTCTGTGGATGGCTCTCAAAGCTTTTGTCCGATGTTGCACTGCTTGTCTTATCATAGAGTTGCAAAACTGTTCTTGTGTTTCCCAATAGAGTCCTTTACGGTATGGGTGTTTTGCAAACCTGTTGTCCCAGGCTGTGATTTGTTCTGATAGAGTCCTTTACGGTATGGGTGTTTTGCAAACCTGTTCCCCCAGGCTGTGATTTGTTCTGATAGAGTCCTTTATGGTATGGGTGTTTTGCAAACCTGTTCCCCCAGGCTGTGATTGGTCCATTCACTGTAACAGGTCCTTTGAAATGCAGATGTTACTCATTTTGATGACCTCCACTTTGCCGAGTTTTACTTTTATGTTTTTGGCCATTTGGGTCTTATTAAGAAACCTTCACCTACCCCAAGGTCACAAATATGTTTTATTTTCTAGAAGTTTTATAGTGTTGGCCTTTATGTTTAGGTCTGTGTTCTCTTTCAAGTTCATTTTTGTGTATGATGTGAGGTAGGGGTTGAGGTTTATATTTTTACGTACAGATATCCAGTTGTTGCACCAACGTTTGTTTTAAAGGTTTTGCTTTTCCCAGTGATTTAACTTGACCCCTTTTTTAAAAAATCAATTGGTCATATATACATAGATCCTCTAGAATCCTTTCTGGATTCTCTATTCAGTTCCACTGATCTGGATATCTATCCTTATGTCAATGCCATTCTATTGCTTTATAATAGGTCTTAAAATTCAGGAGTATAAATCCTCCCACTTTGTTCTTTTTGAAAATTGCCCTGGATATTCTAGGTCCTTTGCATTTCCATTTAAATTTTAGACTCACCTTGCTAATTTCTACAAAAAGACATGTAATTATAATTGGGATTATGTTGAATCTATAGATCATTGAGGACAGGATTGACATCTAACAATAGAAAGTTTTTGGATCCATGAACATGGTATAGCTCTTTATTTCTTTATGCCATCTTTAATTTCTCTCAGCATTGGTTTATAGATTTTAGCATGCAGATCTTGAATATATTTTGTGAAATAAACCACGAGGCACTTCATATATTTTATGCTATTGTAAATGGTATTATTTTTTAAGCTTTTTTGTTTTGAGATAATTTTAAAATATCAGAAGAGTTGCTAAAAGAGTACAAAGAGTTATCATACAACCTTCACTCAGCTTCATGTTAATACCTAAATCATGGTGCAATTATGAAAAACAGGAAATTAACATTGGTCTGATACTATTAACTAAACTACAGACTTTATTTGGATTTTACCAGCTTTTCCACTAGATTCTTTTTGACTCCAGAATCCCACATCATATTTAGTTGGAACATCTCCTTAGTCTCCTACAACCTGTGACAGTTGTTCAGTATTCCTGTCTTTCATGACTTGACACTTTTGAAGAGTAATGGTCAGGCATTTTGTAGACTGTCCCTCAATCTGGCTTTGTCTAATGTTTTCACATAATTATCTGAGGTTAAGCATTATTGAGAAAAACTCCACTGGGCAACATGCATTATATCAGGGAATTCACAATCACTTGGTGAAGACAGTGTCTGTCAGATTCCTGCATGGTATTATACTATTTTTCTTTTCATTAGTAACTTTGGGGTGGGAGACACTTTGAGATGAAGCAAATGCTCTATTTCTTAAGCTTTTGCCCACTAATTTTAACATCCATTGGAGTATCCTGCTTCCATTACTTCCATGGAATTCTATGGTGATTTTTCTGTTCCTCTCTATCTTTTGACATTTATTAATTGGCATTCTGTAAATGGAATTCTCCCACTTATTTATTTATTAGATTATTAATTTATATAGGTATGGACTAACAGATATTCACTTTATGATTTGGATTATACTTTGATATTATCATTGTTTATTCTCTTGCTCAAATTGTTCCAGCTTTGGCCATTGGAAGCTCTTTCAGATTGGTTCCAATGGCTTTCCAATATTCCCCGATCCTTTCGCCTTTTGATTCTATGATTCATTTATGGTAAAGTATGTTTTTATTTTGATTAGCAACTGTTCTTTGCTCATATGTGTGTGTGTGTGTGTACACACACACACACACACACATATATATATATATATATTCATATGTATACTATGTATACACACAATTGATTTTTTGTGTATTTAAAATGGGTTTCTTATAGGCAACATAGAGTTGGGCCTTGCTTTTTTACCCAGTGTCAAAATCTCTGCCTTTTATTGGAGTATTTAGACCTTTACATTTAATATAATTATCAGCATCACTGGCTTTGATTCTAGCATAGTTCTATCTGTTTTCTATTCGTCCCATCTGTTCTTTGTTCCTTTTTCCTTTCTTCTTCCTTCTTTGGGATTAATTGTGTTTTTTTTAATTCCATTTTCCCCACTAATATCCAATAAACTATATCTCTTTGTTCTAATTTTTAGCAGTTGCTCTTGGATTTAAAATATGCATATTTAACTTCTCACAGTTTGGTTTATACCATGTTATACTATGTTATACCATGTCAGGTGTGATGTGAGTTATCTTACAGCAGCATTCTTCCATTTCACCTCTCCTGTCCATTGTGCTATACCTTTCAATATGCAATAAGAGCCACAGTACCTTGTTGATATTTTGTTTTAAGCAGTCAATTGTCTCTTAAGGAAATTAAAAGTTGAGAAAAAATATTTTAATAACTGTTTTTAAATGCATATGGCCAAATAATGTGAAACATTTCATGTACAATAGCAATTTATACTCCATATATGTTTTTATATGTTTATGTTTAATATACAAAATGTGTAGAATGATACATATCAAACATTATTTCCTTTGGAGAACATGTTGGAAGGGTTTGTTATTATTAAGTTTCTATTTGTATTTGGATGAAATGAGTATATGTGATGCCTATAATTTAAGTGTATTTAATCAGTTTTAATTATTTAATAACATTTATGAACCATCAGAGAGCCACAAATATCACCGCAAATAGTCACTCTTAAAGTGGGCTTTTGTTTAAAACAAAATTTTTTTTACATTTATCTACATATTTTCCATTTCCAATACTCTTCACTACTTTTTGTAAATCCAACTTTCTACCTGATGTCATTTTGTTTCTACTTGAAGAACTTTCTGGGATGCCTGGGTGGCTCAGTTAATTAAGCATCTGCCTGTGGTTCAGGTCATGATCTCAGAATCCTGGGATTGAGCCCCCACATCAGGATTCCTGTTCAACAGGGAGTCTGCTTCTCCCTCTGCCTCTGTCCCTCCCCCAACTCATGCACGCTCTCTCTCTGTATATATATCAAATAAATAAATAAAATCTTTTTTTAAAAAAAGAACTTTCTTAAGCATTTCTTGTAGTGCTAGTCTGCTGGTGTCTTAAAAACAATTTTGCCTTCATTTTGAAAGGTATTTTTGCAGAGTGTAGAATTCTAGAGTAACAGCTTCTTTCACTATTTTAAAGATGTCACCCTATTGACTAATGGCTTGCATTGTTTCCAAAAAGAAAACATTTTTATATTGTTCTCTCTGTATGTCTCATGCTTCTCTGGCTGCTTTGGGGATTTTCTAACTCTGGTTTCAGAAAATTCACTGCGGTGTGTCTTGGTGTGGTTTTCTTTGTATTTATCCTACTTGGGACTTGTCAAACTTGCTGGATTTGTAGATTTACAGCGCTCATCATATTTGGATGTGGTATTTCAGCTGGGCCTCCTGGAAAGAGCTCTTCTGTCTTTGAGTATAAAGGCCAACTGATGTGTTATTAGTGACCTGGGTAACCACACTTCTTAGAATGCTGTCCAGGAGCCTGAACAAATGGTTAGAGCTCAGCATTAATGGTCCTGTGGTATGCGGTGGAGTCTGGTGGGAACTCTGAGGTTCTCTCAGTTACTTGGAGAGTTAGGACAGCATTGCCATGACCTTCGGGCACAGCTGTGGTGACAGATACAGCACATGCTGCCTGGGATGCAGGAAGCAACATGAGTCCTTTGGAAAAGAGGTGCAGTTTGAGCTTGGGGAACAGACTTCTCAAAGCAGACCCATCTTCCCTGGTGCTGTGGACACACTGTGGCCACAGGCATGGAAAAACCCAGCAGGTGGGAGGATACGTCTGTGTTGCCTCTGGGGTCTCCCTCTTCATAAGATCTAGATCTGTTGGCACATATCCAAGTGCCTGAGAAGCCAGCATTGCTGAACACTTGACTTTTCCTGGTCACCTCTGTGTCCCCATTCTCCGCTCCACGTTTGCTGCTGTTCCTTTACCTCTCCCAGGTGTTGGCCCAAATGTGGAACTTGGCCCCTTGTCCTTCCTTTCCATAAGAAACCGCATGTGGAAGGCCCATATCTGAGCACAGGCTCTACTGCAAGTTAGAGGGGAGGAGCTGCTCCTTCACAGCCGTGAGGACACCAGGGGTCAGACCTTCATCAGGCCTCCCCCTCTTCCTGCCAGGCCCCCATGCTCCCTTCTTTTCCTGCTCTTCCCCCACCTCAAGGGTCACCCTCCCCTCCAAGGGGCTTATCTAGGAATTTTCCTCCCCACAAAGACACAGGTCTGGAATTAGGGTGAGCAAAAGAGGTACTCACCTCAGGTGCAAAATTGAAGGAGGCGCAAAAACTCCATAATGAAGACAAGCCACATTTAGTGTGACATTTTTAAAGTCAAAAGTAACGCAAATAACAACCCAACCACAAAACAATAATCAGCCCAATTCAAAAATGGGCAAAGGACTTGAACAGACATCGCTCCAAAGAAGTTACAGAAATGGCCAACCAGCACATGAAAAGATGCTCGACATCATTAGTCAGCAGGGAAATGCAGAGCAAAATCACAGTAAGGTACCACACCATACCCACTGGGATGGAAAGAACTAAAAAAATATATAAATAAATAAAAATTAGTTAAAAATGGAAAATAACAAATGCTGGCAAAGACATAGAGAAACTGGAATCCTTATGCACTGTTGATAGAAATGCAAAATGGTGCAGCCATTGTGGAAAACAGTGTGGCGGTTCCTCAAAACGTTAAACAGAATTACCATATAGTCCAGGAGTTCCCCTTCTATGTGGGGCGGGGGGGGACAGCCTTGAACACCAGTGTTCACAGCAGCACTATTCACAGTGGCCGAAAGTGGAAACAAACCCAAACTTCAATTAGCAGATGACTGGGTAAACGAGATGGGGTCCCTGCAGGCAAGGGCGTATTATCCACTCGTAAAAAGGAAAGATTCTGACACCTGCTGTAACACGGATGAACCTGAGGGCACTGTGCTAAGTGAAATCAGCGGTCACAAAAGAACCAAGGTCGTATGACTCCGCTTACCTGAGGTTCCCTGGAGGACACAAACTCACGGAGGCAGAAAGTAGAAAGGGGGTTCACCAGGGCCTGGGGGGGGTGGCAATGAGGAAGCTGGTGTTTAGTAGGGACAGAGTTTCTGTTTTGCAAAATGTGAACATTCTGGGGATGGATGGATGGATGGATGGATGGATGGATGGATGGTGTTGGTTGTACAACAATGTAAATGGACTTAATGCGGCTGAATTATACACCTAAAAGTGGTTAAAATGATAAAGTCTGTGTTCTGTACATCCTACCACAACTTAAGACAACACTAATGCAAAAACTCCATGATAAAAAAAATAAAATTTTAAATAGAGACGAGATCCATGCTATGAAAAGCCATACTGGAGCCCAAGACAAAGAGAACAACCCCTTAAGACCGATCCTGTCTTTATTTAAAATTTTGACATTTTGCTACTCACAAATTTTTTTGCGTTACTTTGATTTTCCTTAATATCACCATAAAACGCGATTTCTCTGGAGCACTGAAACCGAGGACACCCCTTACATTCTGCACCCAGTGCAAGTACCCCACTTCCCCCGCCCCCAGTTCTAGCCTGAGGAATGACGTGTCAGCCCCTGCAATCATAAGTCTCCCTGGGTCCTCCCACAGGATCCACCCCAGGAACCCTGTCTCCCCACCCCACCCCGAGCAGGGGGCCTGGCCACTCCCTTGTTGGTGGCTGGGTCAGGGCCAATCCTTTTTCTCTTTTTGAATTCCCCACTGCCATCAGTCCACAGAATAAAACCAAAGTCCTCTTGGACTACTCTTTGGTCTTAAAAAGGAAGGGATTGTGACAACTTCCACCAGTGGAAGGACCTTGAGGTCAACAGTGGGAATGTGCTCAGTGCCTGAGCCGTACGATTAAAAATTATTTAGAAAGTCAATATTAACCTATTTTGCCACAATAAAAAATAAAAGTACCAAGCCAACATACAGACAGCTTCCACTGCAAGTCCCTGGCTCTCCACCCCGGTCCTGCACGAGGAACCTCCAGGCGGGGCTTCGGCCACCCTTTGCCCTCTGAGCTCCGTGGAACAACGCCCCCTTCTCATCTGGCCACAGGCCACTGTTTGTAAAACAACAAAGATAAATATTTTCTACCTTGACGTGGTAGAATATAAACAGAAGAGATCCCGTTCGATTTCTAGAGTAACTATGCTTGGTTCCCCCAAGCATTTTCCAACCTTTAGGTTGTCGCCCCTCCTTAATTCGGAAAGCACGCAGGGGACCACTCCTCAAGCCTCCACCATGATTCATGCACTAGTCACCATGCCCCCGGGACTGCAAACTGTCCTCACACCCGAGACACCCCAGCCGCTGTGACAGAGCGCTTCCGTGCTCATCGTCCTAACAATACAGTGAGTGTGCATAATTTACACAGCTGAGGACTGATCCACCAGTCCAGGGTGTCCAAGTGACTGGCCCAAGGTCACACAGCTGGCCGAAACTTTGGCTTTGGGCTCTGGCCCCTCTCCTCTCCACCATCACCCCTCCCCGCAGCCGGACACGTCCTCGTGCATCTTAACCACAGCCGCGGGCCGGGTTCAAGCCCATCCCCCTGCAAGGCTCCCCAGCCCCACGACAATTAATGCGTGCAAACAGGAGGCCAGGGGCTCAGCCTGGGGCAGCCAGGGCCCAAGCTCCTCTAGGGACCTGTTTCTTCTGCAAATGATGCTGGCGGCCTTGGTGACAGGGGCCGAACCCCCTGATCACGAGGCTCGAGGGGCCCGAGATGCTTGTGCCGAGGCCGGGCCGGTGTGGCGGCCGGTGCACGTTCCTGGGCCCGGCCTCCCCCACAGAGTCGGCTGTCCTTTCCCACAAGGCCCCACGTCTCTGCTTGGTATGCGACGGGGGTCCCTGCCAGGGTCCAGCTGCCTTCCCAGGCCATTCAAGTCAACTCCAGCAAAGGCTTTTTGTTGTTACTACCACCCTGCGCCATTAGCAGGGCCAGTCTTTGTCTTCCCAAATGGGAAAGTATCTTTTACTTTTCTCTTTTGACACTGACTATTTGGCCCAAAGCAGGGACCAATTAAACTAATTAATCCCTAGGCATTTTGCCGGTGGAGAGACCAGGCTCTTACCCTTCCAGTCGCTCCAGACTCTCACATCCTGCGCGCGCGGCCCTGACCTCTGGGCTGGCCAGTCAGCAGCCCCAGACCCCAGGCTTGGACCCCGGGCTTGGGCGCGGCCCTCAGCAGGCCTCCGGGATCCGGGATCCGAGTCCTGAGGCTTCCTGCCAGCCCCACCTGCCACACGGGGGACCTCAGCTCCCCGCACCCCCCCCCCACTCACACACCCTCCCCTCAGACACAAGCCAGCCTGCAGCTCCAAGGGGGACCCGTTTCCACTTCCATGTGCAATGAGCGCTTTCTCTTAGAAGGGGGAACACAGGACCCCAAATTCACAAAGAGCGTGGTGTGCTGAAAGGAGATGCCCAAGGTGGAGCTCAGAGGCCCTCAGGGGGCCCTGGGGGGGTGGGGGGCTGCCCTTCCGTGCCTCTCAGCTCCAGCCGAACCGTCCCTCGGCAAATGCATTTTCTTCATGGACAACAGCAGACTTTCCTTGGCTCCGGCAGGGAGGAGCAGCTGTCCGCACTGTTTATTCAGATACCATTCTGGCAATATTCAGAAGGTTGTTTTTTCTCTTCCCTGCCGGCTCTGAAACTATCCATGGGGCAGTTGGAGGCACGTGTCTACACATGGCTTTCCAGAGTGGCGTCTTTGAAGAGCGCAGAAATCCTCTTCCAAGAGCCCTTTGCTGCGTTGCTCCGGGCCCCTCCCCCCGCCTCCCACCCCCGCTAACGGGCATGTTTCTGCGAACACTCAAGACGGAAAGCACGCGATTTTGAATGTGTCTCTTCCATGGTCTCTTTCACGTTTTTTTCATTGTGCATCTTGGCTGATCCGGGCTTTTAAAATTCCCAGCAGCTGTCCCCAGGTTGGTTTTCAAAATGTTTTGCACCTTGGACCCCACCCCCACCCCAGCCCCCAACCCCCCAAAAAAGAAGAAAACCAAAGGGCACCGGCCAGGGACTTGGAGGCTCTCTCTGAAAGCATTTTTCAGTAAAAGTTTCATGGTTTTGCCTCTGGTTTCCCCTTGCTGCTTGGAGCCCTGGGCTCGCAGACCCAAGATTCGTTATGCGGCCTTGCACCCACGTCCATCTTGACAAGCCAGGTTCCAGAACTTTGCACAACACTGTGACCACAAGCACTCAGGATACGTGAGGCCGTGTCTCCCCGTTGTCTTCCGACACCCAGTCATTTCCTGGCCCAGAGGCCCCACCAGGGCCCTGCATACTGCCCCCCGGCCCCACTGGGTGTCTCTTCCACCAAACTGAGTGTAGCCCGGGACAAGGTGCTCAGGGCCCCAGCCCTCCCAGCCAGCCTCACCCGACAGCCCCTCCCTGGCCCAGCAGGCTGGTCTGAGAGGCTGCCTCCCATCCAGCAAATAGCCTATACCCCGCTTCTGAGCCTCTCCACTCGAGTTTCCTCCCAGCCAGTGGGGGCCCGTGCTCCAACCCCATCTCAGCCCGCTGCAGTCCCCTCTCCGCCCTCGGGGCAGGTGGTCTCCTGGTGTTGCGATACCAGGACACCCCGGCACCATAAACTTCGTGGCTCAAAACAACACCAATTTATGATCACAAGGGGTGAGAAGTCGGGTGTCCAAGTGGCCTCGCTGGGCTAAAATCCGAGTGTCGGCCGACCTGGTTCCTTCTGGGGGGGGCATCCATCTCCCCATCTCACCATCCTTAGCCTAATCACGGGGGCACAGTCCCCTGGGGCCTTTACGTGGCCCAGCGCGGTGCACAGCGCCTGCCACAGTCCAGCTCACAGCGGATTCACTTCCAGATCCTGCCTGATTTCCCAAAACGACGCGAGAAGTACGCGGACGGAAGCATCGACCCCACGTCGCAGGTGGACAGCGGAGATACACACGGCAGGACACGGCAGAGCGAGACAGGCAGGAAGGGGCTGTTCAGGGACTGGCTGCAGCCCAGCGCTGCTCGGACAGCAGGCATCTGGGCCTCCAAGCAAATGGCCGCACGTGCGGAAGGGCGGGTGAGCAATTCATTCCTGGTTCCGGGGTGCGGGCGCACAGCTCGGAGTTCAGGCAGTTCATGGTCGGAACGGAAGATCTCACTTCTCTCCCTAGACCCACCCCTTGCCCATGGAGCTGCCTGAGGAAAGAGCACTGGACGAAGGGGCAGACAGACCCAGGCAACGTCATGGCTCACACACACACATGCACACATGCAAACACACGCATGTGAGCAACTGGGCAACCTGAGCCTCAGATCCTACCTCACCATGGGCTATGAGCACATGGACGTGTGTGCATTCCAAGCCCTGGGCCTTGGAGGAAGGGGCAGAGCATGTCCCCTGCTTCCTCTTCTCTGCTCAGCCCTGGCTGGAATGCAGATGGGATGGAGGGAGCTGCCTCAGCCGTCTGAGACCATGAGGTCTGAGTTTCTTGTTGAGGACAGCGGAGCAACAGGTGCCCCAGCATCTAGGCTTCTGATGTTCTGTTGTCTCCATATCATCCTGAACCACATGTGTTTGGACTGTAATGTGAGAAAGAAATAAACTTTGATCATATTTAAGCCACTCTCTGGGGGGCTCTTTGTTCTTGCAGCAAGCCCTGACAGCATCCTGACTGGTACAGATTTGGATGCCCAGAAGGGACGGGTGCTGCTCCCATGGCTAAACACCCCCAGTCTGGCCTCCATGGTCCAAGACACAGATTTTGTGAGCTAGAAAGCTGTCGACCCTTGTACTGTGGAAATCTTCATAAAATCTTTCATAAAAGCACTCCCACGGATGCTTAGAAGGCAGACCACATCCTGATGGCCCCTGGAACTTTAGGACTGGGTTGAAAACTCAGAATGTAGGTGTGTGGGGGCTGCTGCTCCCTGCCTTTGGGAAGTGATCTGGGAGAGGCCCCAGATGGCTTTGAGGACAGTCTTGGTGGAAGACAAGGCTGGTCTCAGGAGTTCTCAGCAGGACAGGAGGGCCAACCCCAGGGCCGTGATCTGAATGAGGTGGTGTCTCCCTGCCCAAGCCCATTGGTTCAGGCGACAGACAGCAAGGCAGTTGCTCTTGAATGAGCAAGATGGGCCAAGACCAGAGGCCTGGAAATAAGAGAGACCAACTCCGTAAGAATAAAAAACAAGGTCTGGATAAGACTTAGGTGGGGTTACATGCAACATGGAACAAACCAGTTGTAAATAGAACAGCAATTTACTAGTTTTAGGGGAATTGTATTCCCAAATGAACCACAAGCCTGGCTCTCGAAAGCATGCTGTTTTTTGAAAACCTCCCCAAAGAAATCCCTGGACCCCCCAGGAATGTGGACATGCAGGTTGAGTGCTTGCCCACTTCGGTGGGGGCTCAGGGAGGACAGCGGGGCAGGTACACGACGGTGGAGGACAGCTGACAAGGTGTTCCGAGCGAGCGGACGCAGGGGTGCCCAAAGGGCTGGCGGAGGAAGGGTTGTGGCCATGCTGACCCCACTGGGTGCGGCCGTGGTCCTGCCAGAGTGACTGCTCCACTGTCCCTCCTTCTCTGTGCCAAAGGCCCGTTCTCACAGCGGTCTGACTGCTCTGCACGGCCCCGGGCGCCTGAGGGGCTTGCAGACCACCTGCACTTCTCATTGGTAGTTCACAGCTCCCTGCTTGGGAGAGGTTGCGTCAGCCTTGGTGTGCGTCACACACAGGGTCTGGATGCGGCCGGACACAGAGCCTGGAAGGGATTTCAGGGCTGTGTCCGCTTGCAGGGGCTGAGTGTGCTCAGAGCACAGAAGGGAGAGTTGGCATGGGAATCGTGGGGCCCAGGAGCTGGACTGGGGCCTAGACAGCTGGTGGTGCCCCAGGCCATTTGCCCTTCCTTTCCCTCGGAGCAGCAGCGTCCTTTAAGTTCGTATAGGTGCAGAGCCACCACCTATGGTGATGCTCCCTGCCTCCCTCACAGCAACCTGCAGCCCTGTGACCAGAGTCCGGCCAACGGGGAGTGACCGAAGGCACACGTGTGGCGTCCTGGGGAACGGGCCATGCACCCTGCTCTCTTCTCTCATCTCTGCCTGGCTGCACCGCGGGTCTGCGGTGGCAGGCCTGAGCTTCCTGACCTACCAGGGAGAAGGTACACGGAAGGCCACAGACGGGCAGTGGCGGCAGCCTGTGCCCCAGACGCCCAGAGCCACCACCTGAGCCCCGCATGGCTCGTGATGCAGGAAAGGAAAAGAAGCTTCTAGGTTCCACTCACTGGGATGCTGGGGTCCTTGTCACAGCTGCCAGCCCTGTGCCCCAACCCATACAGCCACAAGGTCTGCAGGTGGGAGCCAAATCGGGGGCTGCGAAGGGGGAGGGGGGCCTTGCTGGGTATTGGTTTTGTCTTCTTACCCAGCGACGGGCAGCTGTGCGGTTCTCGGTGCCCCTCAGTGATGCAGATGGTACTGAGCCTAACACGACACAGGGTCACGCATGCACGCGGCTACTGCCGCAGGTCCCCAGCCGTCAGCGCGGTGAAGGGAGGGTCCAGGAGATACTGCGCTCGCTGCATGTCCTCGGGGACCTGGTCGAACGTGTCTCCGTGCGGTCGTCTGTAAAAGTGGAGACGGCAATCCGTGTGACCTCCCTTGGCTGCTGGGGTTCAGAGAAGTGATGCAGGTAAAGCCTGGCCCTCAGCCAGCTCTCAGTGATGTCGCCTCCTGCCTTCCGACCCCGGTGCTCGGAGTCCGGGACCCCAAGCAGAAGGCGGGCATGACGGGGGCCCATCCCAAGCGCAGCCCTAGTAGCTCAGGAGGCAGGTGAGGGACAGTGTGAGATGCCAGGATGGGCCCCACGGGGGCCACAGCAGAGGGGCTGAAGGACGTGGCGTCCGTGGCGGGGACAACACAGGTGGCCTGAGGTCAACTGGAGAGGGGTCCACTTGTTGGGTGGGAGGAGGACAGGTCTCTGGGCCGGCCCTGGAGAGCCGTGGCCTTGGGAGGGAAAAGGGGTGATGCAGACGGGTCATGGGGGCAGCACCCAGTGACACCCAGATCCTCCCGGCCTGAGCTGCACCCCAGCGGGGCCCTGGCTGGGCTGCGGGCTTTGGAGGAGCAGGGATGTACCTGAGGCCTCTGTCCCTTCTCTGGGGTCCTTGTCCCTTCAGCGGCCTCCTGACCTATCTCCCTGCCACCATGCACAGCAAGAGAACTTTGTCTGTCCTGCGCCAAGAGCCCTCCGACGTCTCTGTGCCACGTGGTAGGTGCCTAGGGAATGTTTGGTGGATGAGGGCCCGACACACAGTAGGTACACACTCTATGTCTGAGGAATGAACACAGGGGGCGCTCAACACACTAGGTGCTTTCACTTTGGCCAAATCTGCCCTTGGTCTCCTGCCTGGCGTGGGTCTGGGGGCTCCCAGGCCTGACCCACTGTGTGCTCACCCCTGGGAGACCTTGGTCACCTGGCTTCTCCTCGCCCACCTCTGCCGGGATCAGGGTGTCCTCAGGGGACCCCGAGAAGCGGGTGCCACAGAACTGGGAGGCAGTGTTCCTTTCTGTCTTCACATCGGGCTAAGACTCAAAACAAAACTGTCAGATTTCAGAACATTTCACAGCGGCAAAAATAACTGCACTTGGGGAAAAAACACGCAGACACTTCTCAAAGTCATCTAGTCGCTTCAACAATGTGCCAAAAGCTTCTGGAATTGACAGGTTCGGTTTGCCACGCACCAACTGTGCCTACCCTGCCAGCCTCATCTCCTGAGGCCCCCCGAGGCCCTCAAGGCCCCCGCGTGCCAAAACCCCGGCACAGAAGAGGAGCGGGGGAGATGCGCGGAGCCACCTTTGTCTGCCCCTACTAAGTGCTGGCTCAAACGCCATCCCCAGAATTCACGAGCCACGGATGCCACATCGGAGGGGACAGGGGCAGGGGGAGAAAGGCCTCGCTGGTGTGCGGCGCACACTATAGGCCATCTTACTGGCTCCTCACGGCCACCCTGCAGAGAGCTCCCCCCATTTCAGAGAGACGGGTACTGACACACGGAGACGCCACGCAGGTCAGGGACAAGCCATCCTCTCCCGGGAAGGAGTTCCAGTTGTCTTCTCTCCCCGTCTTCCACAGTAACACAAGACGTAGCCATGCATTCACCGCCCAGACAAAAACAATGTTTCCAGCCTCCTTGGCAGCCAGGTGGGGCCACATAATGAACCGAAGCCTGGTCGATGGGTACAAGCAGGAGGACTGTGTTCAGCTTCCGGCTGTGCTCTCTCCTCCGTCTTGGATGGTAGGAGCTCAGGCAGCCACCTTAGACCCATGAGGACAGCAGAGCCACAAGACAGAAGGAGCCTGGACTGCCAACACCACGGAGTTGCTGTGGGAGCCTGGACCACGTCGGCTGGCTCATGAGGCAGAAGAGGAGGAACCCCCACCCTAAGTTAAGCACCTGACAACAGGTTTGCTGAGCCAGCTATCCCTGTGGTCCTGCATCAGGAGACCAACCAGGGAGGCCTTAGAGATGCTGAGGAGCCTGGATCTTATCCCAGGGTGGGGAGCCAGCGGAAAGGAGGGTTCTAAGCAGGGCAGTGATCTGATCCCATTCGTGTCTTTCAAACATCCACACGGATTGCAGCAGGCAGTTTGACCTCTGAAGTCTGGGAGGGGACGGGGCTCAGGCCAGGCTGGTGGCGGAGAGAGGGAGGAGGGTGGCTAGATCCAGGACGCATCCCAGAGGAGGGAGGGCACACGAGGAGAGGAGACGTGGGGCAACTGTGGGTTGGGCGGCTGGGGCGACAGATGCCGGCTCGGCAGGGCTGCTCCAGGTCTCAGCTCAGGGTGAAGTCTGAGGTGCCTGTGAGGTGTCCAAGTGCACATGTCCAGCAGGCAGGCCAGGATTTCAAAAGGTGGCATGGAGGCGTAAGCAGGGGACTCACCAGCTTGAAGTTAGTAGTAAATGCCAGGGAGGACATGAGGTCAGCGAAGAAGGGGGTCAGAAGGTCACAGGAAGGAGGGGGTGTGAGGACCTCCAGCAGTGGGCTGGTGGAGGGGCTGCTCAGAGGAGCCTGGGGAAAGCAGTCAGGGGAGGCAAGGGGAAGCCATGCAAGAGTGGGCTCCGGAAGCCCTGAGAGGGCGTGGCCGGCCGCCTGTGTCAGCGCAGCCGGGGGACCATCCTGGAGGAGGCCGGCCGTGCACCTCCTTATAAAGTGGCCGCCAGACCCATTGAGACAATGGCCAGGGGGCAAGGAGGAGCGGTGGTCAGACCACAGAGGATTCGGGAGAGGGGCTGCAGTGGGGGTCCTGCTCTGCAGCAGTTTTCCTGGAGCCGGAGGGGGTGTGGACAGCTGGCGGGAGTGGATCCAGGGTGGGCAGTTGGGGAGGCCCGCGGAGCCCCACGGAGCCTGGGGTGCAGGACGAGGGAGCTGGTAGAACACTCGGTGTTTTTCCAAGTCCCTGGTTTTTTTTGTGTGGGTTTTTTTTTTTTTTTTTTTTTTGCCACCTTCCGATCCAGACTGATTTTTACTAAACGTTGTTCTTAAATGCAATCCTTAATAGTCTCGCTTTTTAAAACTTGCTTTTTTTCCTAGGAGATGTTCTCCGTGAAGTCGCAGATTTGATGGGTTAACTTTTTTGCTGATACACATGACACCAAATAGCCAGCTGTGTAGACAGTCCATCCGCGCATCTCTAAGACGGTCTTGGGACCCCCTGGTCTACCACGCGTTTGACACTGAGATGGATGGAGGACCACAGGGCTGTCCCTGGTGTCAGGGGACCCCGGGGCAGACCCCGCCTCACCTCTCACCAGCAGGGTGACCTCAGGCAAGTTACAAAAGCCGTCCAGGCTCCACCTCCGTAAACTGGAGACAACACTCAAGAGTGGGTGTGAGGAGGGAGAGAAATCATCCGCCCAGAGCCCTTAGCAGAGAGCTGGCACTCAGGCCGAGAGGCACTGGGCACGGATGCTCCCCGGGACTGTTCATACAGATGCAGTCGAGCCAAGGTCCCACGGGACCTCCTGGTGCCCTGCCCAGCCTGCCTCACCCTGGCCCGGCCCAGCGAGGGCTGGAGCGTAGTCCAGCGAGCCTCTGGAAGACGTTACACCCCAGGAGCCACACGAGCAGAGCAGGAGCCTGTGTGCGCCCGTCTATGCCGCCCCCACCCCGGCGACATCGGCCCCTCTGAGGACCCACCGGTGAAGGATGCTCAGGACGGCGACGGGCCCGGCCTGGAAGGGCAGTGGGTAAACAGCTCGGCCCAGGGGCTGGAAACACACCATCCTGCCCGTTCTTCACCATTTTTCAAAGTGGTTCTCTCTGAGCTCCCAGGAGCTGCAAATAAAACCTCCCCCTTCCTGTCTGGGGAGGCCTCCTAAACTCCACCCTTGCACAGGTGGGAAACCGAGGCAGAACTCAAGAGAACAACCACTCCAGGGATGCCTGGGTGGCTCAGTCAGTTAAGCGTCTGCCTTTCGGCTCACGTCATGATTCCAGGGTGCTGAGATCAAGTCCTGTGTCGGGCTCTCCGCTCAGCGGGGAGCCTGCTTCTCCCTCGCCCTCTACCCCTCCCCCGTTCATATTCTCTCTCTCAAATAAATCTTTAAAAAAAATAAAAATAAAAATAAAAAACACCAGTCTGACCTGCCCCTGCCTATGGAAAGTGAAGGCCCGCGGGCCAGGGACTCCGTGCCATCCCCCAGCAGCAAAGAGGTCTGTGGCCTGTCTCTCGCTGCCACGGGATCAGGGAACCATTATCCTGGGGACTTTTCTCCCCAGGTAATACCCTGTCACCACGTAAAAGGGGGCACTGCAGACCTTGCCTCTCTCTTCTCTGCCAAGTTGACCACTCGTTCCACGGAAGCCGGGCACTCAGGCTGGGAGGCGGCTGTCCCCGCAGAGCAGAGGCCAGCTGAGTTCGGGGGCAGAGCTGGGCCAACACGTGCCTTCCTACACCAGACAAGCCCTCGGCAAAGGGCGCCCCGTCCTGTCTGCCTCCTCTACCCTCCGCACCGGCACCGCACCAAGCCCGTGGCTCCCCGAGGGGCCGGCTCTCCACACAGATAAGGCGTGTCTGTGATTAGTGTGCGGTCATCTGCCCCAGGACACCTGGCTCTCCAGAGCCGGGGACACCCCTCTGCCCTCTAGGGCCTCTCTAGGACTGTAGGGCAAAGGTGAGCCCCTGCCCAGCCCTGTTTCAATTCCTTCAAATTCTGAACTCACAGGGTCCAAAGAGCAGACCCAAACATACCTGTATAAAAATGTGTTTGCAAAGAACGTTCTCTACTCATGCTGGCCCTCTGCTTCCTTCCACTTTGGGGTTCTGGGCAGACTTTTAGAAGCAAACCTCTTACCAATTACCGAGAGCAAAACAACTCCCAGGAGATCCCAGCTGCCGCCAAGCAGAGCAAGCAACAAGCCCCTCTTGCAGCGAGTTTCCGCTCGGCCTCTAGAAATCCCAGGAGAGGCACATCATGCGAGCTCTGGCCGTGTCCACAGCCGACCCAGTCCCCTCCGGCCTGCACCCCGCCCGCTCTCAGCCCCAGCCATCGCTTGCCTCCCCCCCAGTTCCTGGACCAGGGGGAGCCCCTCAGCTGCCAGCAGCCAAGCCCAAGCCCCCAGACCACCAGCACATACGTCCAGAAGCTCCAGACAGAAAAGGGCGCAGTGGCCGGCTCAGACTCCCGGGACCCACCCTCTAAGGTGCAGTCACCCCCCACCCCTCACCATCCCTGCAGGCCCTCGGGTTCTGCGCAACACAGGCCAGAGCTCGTTTCTACACCACACAAGGATGCGGAGCATTCTGGGCCGAGGTCGTGTACTTGGTGGCGTGACACTGCCAAGGGGAGGAGGACTCTGGGAGGTCCGTCTGTCCTCTCCTGCCGCCCTGTTGTGGATCACTAAAGGGAAAAGCAGGAGGAAGGACCTTCAGATGTGCTCTGCTGATGGCCAGGGCCAGGGACGTGGGCCTCGCCGTGTCCCGGAATGATCCCAGTACGCTCCGAGCCGGGCCTTTCAGGAGCAGATTGGAAAATCCCCCGGAGCGGGTGGGGCCTTACCAGCTGCTTGGGAAAATGTCTTTTCAGAGCTTAAGGGTGGCATCTCCTTGCTTCCCTCTCATTCAGGCTGAAGGCGGCATAGCCCTGTGCTGCGGGCTGGAGGCTGGGGCCCCGGAGAGGAATCCAGCTCAGGACCCTGCTCTTGCCAGAGGGCCTCCACCCACAGCAGGAGGCAGTCCTGATGGGACACAGCATCAGTCATGCAGGATAACCAGGGCCGTGCACAGGGTGCAGGCTTGAAGGAGGAAAGGGGTCAGGGAAGGCTTCCTGGAGGAGGCAGCTCCTGAAGACCAAGTAGGAGTTAACCAGAAAATAAGTGGGGGAAGGGCATCCCAGGGGGCAAGAGCAGAGGTGCAAAGACCCCAAGGGGAAGCAGAAGCAGACTGTGAGCCAAGCTATGACAGAGGCTGTGCAACGGTGAAGGCAAGAGCAGGTGGGTGCCCCGTGGAGAGGTACATTGGGTGGACGCAGGGGCCAGTCCCGAGGGGGCCTCTGTGCCACGAGAAGCAGTATGGGCTTCACTTGGAGAGCAGTGCGGAGCCATGGAGGGCTTTAAGCTGGCAGTGACCCAGACTGGGTTTATATCTTAGAAATTCCAGTCCTGTGGCTGCCTGGCATAGGGCAGCATACAGGGAGCCAAGCCGTGGGGTGGGGAGACTGGGACTGTCCTTTCTGCATCCACAGCAGTATATTCCCAGCCCTTCCCCTCTGAACCCCTTCTCCAGCCTCACAGTCCTTCAAACTTGCCATGAATTCCCTACCTCTGAGCCTTTGCACATCCTGTTCCCTCTGCCTGGAGTGTCCTTCTTTGCCTTCGACCTGCACAACATGCGCTCAGGGGCAGCCAGAACGCCCACCCTGCTGTGCCTCCCTGTCCACCCCTCTTCTGGGAAGAATCCGTTGCCCCTTTAGACGGTGCCAGCAGAGACCTGCCCATGCCTCGGCTGTGAGAACCCTCTGGTCAGGAGGCGACCTCCCTGCCAGACCAGAAGCCCACTGAGGGCAGGGCTGTGCCTTGTGTCCCTTTGGATCCTAAGCCCTCAAGCAGGGCAGGGGGTGGGCTCTTGGGAAGGGCCTGGAAAGCTGGCAGCACGTCCTGGGAGACCTGGTTCTGAGGTCCCCTGGAGGCCCGTGACCTCAGCTCTAGCTCGCCCCTGAGCAGTTCATCCCCACGCTGGCAAGCTCGGTTTGTGTGCCCTGCCTTTCTCGGAGCGGGGTGGCAGGGACCAGCTCCGTTTCCCTTCCCCCTGGCAATCCTGAGCCCAGCACTGTGCTGAGGTGTGTCCAACACAACGTGAGAACCCACCCCTTCCAGCCTGGCCCCCAGGAGTCGCCCGATCTGTCTTGTTCTTGCTGTCCCTTGTCTGCTGGCCGGACAGAGAGTTTTAGTGGGAGACCCCAGGGCCCTGGGAACAGTAAGAATAGATACCATGAGGGGCCCCCCAGCTTCCCCAAGGGAAGGAGAACATCCTCCCCTGCTTCTGTACGTGCCCCCAAGTGCCAGCTGTTGCCATCAGTCCTCTGGAAAGTGGCTCAGTTGAATACGCTGGGCTCATGACCCCTCCCCAGGGCGGCCCATATCCAGCGACCCATCACCATGGGGCTATACAGGGCCAAGCCATTCACCCCAACCTGAGACAACTCTGAATGGCCATTAGATCTCCTCGGGGCTCCTCCGAGGATCCCACTGGGACAGGATCTCCCATTGCCCGGTGGGCTTCCTCTCCTTCCTGTCCCCAGTTCCTGACCCGGAGCACCGCCACACGCCCTCCTCTACCTCAAAGTCTGCGTCCTGGGAAACAGCCTCAGTTCTCACATGAAAATGGGACCTGGGAGTGGGCTCACCCACTGGCTGGCTGCCTTCGAGGACCCACTGCTGTTGCCAGGAGATAAAGGTGGGAGAATTGCAATGGTCCAGACGTTCACCAGGGCGGACCAGGCTGGACTTCCGGTGGGCGGACGCGTGTGGCAGGTGTGGCGCCTCAGGCTCCCAAGGAAAATGGGAAGACAGCCGCTGTAGGGGGAGTGGAACCGGATGGCTGTTGCAAAGTTCAGCTGATGCTTTGGGGAAACATAACACCGTCTATGGGGAAACTGTGAGGCCCCTCGGGCTACAACTCCCAGGACTTAGTGACACAAGTGGTCAGGATCCAAAGGTTAACACAGGCGGCTCTGCTCTGACAAGGTCAGGGCCGTGACTGGAGAATACTAAGATCCTGACAAATGGCATAGTGACTTCTGAGTTGATGCACCTAAAGCCTTGAGCCCCTGGAGTCCTCTAAGCTCTCCAAGCTGGCAAAAGTGGTCTATTTGTTCCTACAAGGGGCAAGGACTCCCACTTCCTTGAAGATGTCAGAGACTCCTCACTACAGGACAGCAGGCACCCCCCAAAATTCACCCCACCTCCCCTCCAGGCCAATGACTCAGGCCGAGTCACAGTATAACTCATCCAGGGTCATGAGAGAAAGAGGAGGGGCCGAGGACCCAGCCAGCACAGGACCGGGGTCTGAAGGCGCCAGACCGACGGGTGGACACCAGGTTGGCTCGGGGAGAGCTTATCTCTTGGGGAGCATGCCCGTCGGCTGCATCACGTCACGTCCCGGCAAGGAGCATGGGGGTCCGGAACTGAGCAGGGGGGCAGAGGACCCCACCCCGTGGAGCCTGAAGACCAGCCTCGGTGGCCGGGGCTATCGTCTGTCCCCTAGCCTGCCTCCTCCAAGCTCCCGTTAGGGAGACAGGCCCGCCCATCTAGAACTTACGTGAGGAGGCCACGCACCACCCAGATGGCCCACAGGACAGGCATCTCCAACCACTGCCAGCCGCGGGCACAGGGGCAGAGGGAGCCTCCCCAGGTCGCATCCCCTTCTGGGGGGCAGCCCACACCCCACGACCGGTCAGTGTAAGAGCAGAAAGCCCACCTGAGCCTCGGACCTCCTCCTCAGCTCGCTGTGGGGCCAGTGAGGGCCTCGCTGAGACTGATCACGGCTCAGCGTCCTACCTTCCGTTCCACTGATCCCGAGCCCACTGCCCGCCCATCAGAGCATCCGTGTGACCCCGTGGAGCACCGGGCCCCGCCCACCGCTGTGGCCTCTGACGTGAGCAAGGAGAAAGCTGCCCGCGTTGAGCTGCCGAGCAAGGAGGAGGCTGCAATGGCAGCCAGCCTCCCCTGACTCCCCTCTGGAGGGATGAGGGTCTAACCCAGGAAGCGAAGCAATGCTTCGGGAGGACTCGCGTCTGGCAGAGCAGGTCCCCGCCAGGTGAAGCGCAGGGTCCTCTCTGCCCCTGTGGGAGCATCTGTGCGGCTACAGACACCCTGGCCGTGCGTTCTCAGCCCCCCAGCCCCCAGAGCCCTTGTTGGCAGCTGTCGGGGAGTGAGGGGTGAGTGGACTTCAGCCTCTGTCTGTGCCTTTCCCCGCCTGAGCTGGCCCCCGCCTTCCTCCCTGACGCCTGCTGTGAGAGCCTGTCCTCTGCGCATCCAGCACACACCCACCCCCGAGTGGGGGCTGACGCACGCCACCCATCCACCCGACAACCGTCCAGGGGCACTGTGGGTCTGGGGTCTGTCTCTCCCAGCAAGAGCGGGAGCCCTGAGGGCAGGGGGTGTGGCAGAGGCACCCAGGGTCCTCAGCACCCAGGACAGGGCAAGGCACTCAGGGAATCAATCTGAGGAATCCAGAAAGCCTCAGTTTCCCTATTTGTGCACACGTGCCCTCGAGCAGCAGGCCTCTCGGGTTACACACCCAGGATCTAGGACCCACCCATGATTGGCTGGGGCCAGGATGTCCTGCTCTAGGGCCCAGGGAAATCCCTGTAGACTTGAGAAAAGCATGCATATGGGCGGTTAGGGGGGCCCCAGCCAGGCCCCCTGGGAGCCAAGGTCCCATGCCCGCTGCCCGCCCTCCAGCTGAAACCCTGGCCACTCCCCTGACCCAGAAATGCCACCCTCGCCTATTGTACAAGATGACACCAGCCACAAACGTGGGTCTCCCCGGTACCCCCCAGGCCCCGGTCGGGCCCCACTGCCCCCAGTAGCTGGATTTCCTCCCTGCCCCCGAATCATTGAGGTGTGCACTCACGGCCCGGGGCTGGCGCGCTGGGCAGCTCCAGAGGCGCGTGCTGCGTAAACATTCCTACCGTTAATGTTTCCAAAGAGGCTGCTCCCAGGGGACCCCGGCTTCCTGCTCCTCTTGCCTTGGTGTGGGAACAGGTGCGTCCCAGAGACGTTCTTGTCAGGGGGAGGTTGGAGTCGTGGTGGGTCAGGCAAGGCAGAAGGCTACTGGTCCCCACCCAGCAAGGCCACATCGAGCGCCTGCTGTCTGCCAGGCCCCGGGCCGGGTACAAGTGTGACAGGCCGGGAAGCACAGGCTCGGAGTGGGGGCGGCCTGCACCAAGTCACAGAGCTGGGGGATCGCAACAGTGGGGCTCAAACTTAGGCCTGGCTGGTGTCCACGTTCCCTCCCTGCAGGAGAGCCTGCAGGCCATGACCTTGGAGTGAAGCCAAGGACCGATGCCCCATCTCCGTCTGCAGCTTTGATTCTGCTGGGAAAAAAACTCTACACCCTGAGTTTCCCTCATCTGCCTTAGGACCCCCGGCCTGGCAGATGGCGTGGGGGACCCCTGCTATGTCACACACAGCTTCAGGGGGCCCGAGCAAGGGCCTGTGCCTCTCTGAGCCTCGGTACCCCCATCCTTGGAGGGTCATCAAGGCCCCAGCGCACTAACGCATCAATAGGTACCCCCGCATGGACAGAATCCTCCCCCAAAGAGCACCGTTTGCTGAGTGAATTGGAAGGGTCCGGAGAGGAGGCAAGGGGCGAGTCTGGGGTCGCAGCTGGGACTCCGCCCACGAAGGGAGAGCCCTCTTCATTGGAGTGTGCCCTCTGGAAGGTGGTGAGTTCTCCAGCTGAGCTGGGAGCACCCAGGGAGGAGACGGGGACAGGCACCAAGGCCCCAGGAGAGCGCCCACTGAGCCCCAGGCCCATGCTGGGACTGTTCACTCCGGCTCCCAGAGGTAACAATACGGAGGGGGCCAAGCGCTCCGGACCCAGCTGCCTGCTTCTACTGATGGGGCCACCCTTTCCTCGCCTCCAACCCTTCCTTTCTGTGTCCAAATACCACTTCTTGTGTGGAGCGATGGTAACAGTAGACAGTAGCTGCTGTTCTGTTTTTGTTTTCAATGTTCTTACTTGGCAAATCTCAAGTTGGCACCCTATGACAGGAACTAAAGTTGATTTTTGAAATTTTAATTGTTTGCGAAATCCTCAGGCCCAGGACTTTGGAGGAATCTCTTGTTTAATTCTAACAACACCCCCTCGGGACGGGGCTCATCGCACCCATTTTACAGATGAAGGATGGGCGGGAGAGGACTTGCCCCAGATCTCAGCCTGTAGGCTGGGTGGGGGGTGGGGGGAGCTTGAACCCAGCCGACCGGCCCTCCTCCGTGGCTGGAGGCCTCCCTGCTCCTGCTCCGCCAGCAGCGGAAGAAGGGGTCCTTCTCCAGTCCTCGTATTGTCACTACCCAGGGCTTTTTCTTCCCCAGCTCCCCCGTAGCCTGAGGGCACCCCAGGAAGCCCCACTCCCACCTTCTCCCAGCCAACTAAACAACCAGGGCTCCCGGGAACAGCCTCACTGTCCAGACTCACCCCTCCTGGCCTCTCCGGCCCCTGAGCCTCCCCCCAGAACCAGACTCGGGCCCACGGCCATGGGGGCTTGGCTTGGGCCTGTGCAGCAGGGGGTCCCAGGCCACCCCGCCTGGGCCACCGGCAGCCCGCTGTCCTGAAATGGCTTGGACCAAAGACCCAACTGCAGTTTCTCAATGACAATGAGGACACGTTGTTTTCGGTGGCCAGGGGCCAAGGGCTCTGACTGTGGTCTTGCCTGGCCTGCCTGGAGAGACATCTGGGAAGGGGGTGTGGCTGCACCAGCCCCTCCTGGGCAGCCGCATCCTCAGCGCTCAATGCCCTCAGGACAAGCTGGCCCCGGTCACGCTGCCCTCCCTTCGGGCTCCTTCAATAAACACCAAACTCCGCAGGTTGACATCCGAGGCCCCGGCACGTCCCTCGCACCTGATTTCCCACACCCCATGCCATGCATCCTGAGGTCAGCCGGATCCCATCCGTTCCCTTGTTCATGCTGATCCTGGAGCCTGCGTGCCTCACTTCCTGCCCAGCCCATCAGCTCTGCAAACTCCCACCCCGGTCCCAGTGCCCACTGCGGTGGCACCGACCTCCTCCCTGAGGCCCTCCTGGTGCCCCCTGGGACTTCTCTTCCTGCTCTGAGTCCACGTGGCCCCTTCTCAGAGCCCTGGTGTTTTCACCTGTAAAACAGGCACAGTAATGGTACCTAGCTCAGCAGGTGGGGTGAGGACCGAGTAAATGAGACCCTTGGTGAAAATCCGGGCCCACTCACACTGAGCAGCTGCTCGATCCAAGGTGGGCTGATTCCTGCCATCGTTACTGTGCTTCCCCACCACATGGGCAACTTCTGCTCCTTTCCCACCTACCTCACGGGGGCTGGTCTTCCCCAGAGGTCTCTCTACACCTGTCGGCCTCCCCCTCTCCACCCTCCCTGAGCAATGCCACCCACTCCCACAGCCGTAGCCACCACCGCAGCTGTCCCCAGGGGCCACCCTCCTGGGCTCTGTGCTGTCGTGTTCACCTGGAAGACCCTCAGGGCCTCAGAGCCGACATTTCCAACACCGCCACGTTCCCCACCTGCTCCTGTCCAGGGGACTCTGCTGGTTAGTGCCAGAACATCGGTTCCAGTCCCATCTTGGCATGAAATCCTGTACCACTTAGGAATGCCTTTGGCTGCAAATAATAGAAGGCACAGTGAATAGTGACTTAACCAAAGATGGGCTCGTTCTTCTGGTATAATGAGGGGTCTGCAGTGACTGGCTGCCGGCTGTTGTTCGACAGCCCCAGGCCAGCCCCTGATGATTTCGTGTCACGTGAACCCCATTGTTGCAAAATGCCTGCCCCTGCTCCAACCCCTCAAACAATGTCCAAAGGCAAGAAGCAGGAGGAGGTACAGGGAGGGCATTCCTCTTCACATACCTTCTCTTATCAGGGAGGACAAAACTTTTCCCAGAGGCTTCCAGTAAATGTCCCCTTGCATCTCGCTGGACAGACCTGGCTCCTCGGAGTGGCCGCCCCTGCTGCAAGGGAGCCCGGGAGGGCCGTTAGCTACCACCACCAAGCACCCAGGCACCGGGCAGAAACCCGGACTCCTCTCTCCGCCACCCCGGCCTCCCGCAGCCCTGCACCCCACCTCTCTGCCCTCCTCCCTCCCATCCCTCCCTGCTCAGCACTGGGCTCCCTCTTCTCCCCTGTCCTGGACCCACTGAACAAGCAGAGTGATAGTTTAAAATCCAAACCTTTCCATGACTCCTGACTTCTCTAGGAAACACTCGAGCTCCTTCATGTGTCCCCCAAGGCCTCCCGACCCGGCCCTGGCTACCTTTCTAAATGTTCCCCCCACCATTTGCCAATAACCTGCAGGCTTACTGAGGATTTCCCAGATGGACCCTGGCCGGGCATGAGCACGAATGAGCACACGTGGCTTCGGTGGGCGGGGATTCCAGGACACCAGGAGGGGTGGGGAGGTCAGCAGGGCGGGGAAGGAGCCCACAGAGGGTGGCCGCTGGGGGAATACGCCCGGAACTCTGGTGTCCTGTCTGAAGGGCAAGGAGCCAGTGCTGAGGTCTGCTTCTGGGCTGGACAGGGTGGGCCTCAATTCTCCGGAACTTCTGGGCTGAACTGCTCCCTCGGGCAAAGTGATACAGGCTCCGGGAGCAGACGCCCGCCCTGTTCCACATAAGCAGGCAGGAGGGCGAGCGGACACAGGGCAGTGGGCTCCCTCCCGACGGCCCAGCACACCTGCCTCCTTTCAGGGATCCCATCCCTGCGGTTCCTGCCCCGGGCCTCCCCACAAGCCTTTCTGGAGGCTCCCCTCCCTCCCACACACCCACCTGAGCACCTAGCCCGGCCCAGCCAGCCTCACTCCATCTCTGGGACTAAGAACTCCATGCTTTCCCAAGTGGAACCCATCCTTCCCCTAGCCCTGGCCCAGTTCTGGCTTGAACACCGACCCCCCTCCCCCGTCAGTCTGCATCCCCCACCCTTGCTGGGGCTCCAGGCCTCAGGCACATCCCCAACCCCTGAAAGGGGAGGCAGGAGGGCAGGGGAGAACACAGCTCCCTTCCCACCCCATGTACAGCTCCCTCAGGCAATAGAGCTGTCCCCCCCGCTTCTGCTGGGGGCTAGAGACCGGGGGGGGGGATGCACAGCTGAGCAGGGTGGGAGGAAGAGAGCCCAGACTGACCACCCAGCCCTCTGTGGCAGGATGCGACACGGCAGCCCTAGCCAGGAGGGAGCCCGGTCTTCAGAGCTACCACCGCTGAGGCCAAATCCTCCATCGCCATAGAACGCGGCTGCAGCGTGAACAAGCCACTTCACCTCTGGGGCCTCCGTCTCCGCATGAGGAGAATGGGCACCACCACACCCACGTCACAGGCTGGCTCCGATGGAGGCACATGGCGTGTGCACACCCAGGTGGCCACGGCAATGGCAGGCAGAGCCGGGCCTGGTCCCAGGTCTCAGGGCGGATGAATAGGGGAGAGGCCGCCTAGCCTCCCCCTGAGGTCCCCCCAGCCACCCCTGGCTGCGCTGCCTCCCTCCTCACCCTGAGAGGCCCAGCCCAAATGCCATCTCTCCCAAGCACTGGCCAGGGAGGGCAGCTTCCTGCCCAGGCCCCTCTACTCTGCACAGCCAAGTCTCAGGACTACAAGTGTCCTCACCAGTCACCCCACTAGACCGCCAGCTCCAGCAGGCAGGCCTGAGCCTCCCCCATGCCTACAGGGGCTCCCTCCTCCCGGTGTCTCGGTTGCCCCGCTCTCCATCCAGGCCCTGGGGACTCCTCTCTCAGGCCTCACCCTGCAGGCAGCCCCAGCTCACGATCAAGGCACAGGACAGGGCCAGGGGGGCCCAGGCTGCGGGGGTCAGGCAGCAGGGCCTGGGGGTGTGGTAGGGGGTGTGTCTATGATCAGGCAGCCTGGAGTTGCAATTCATCTTTGGGGGCATTCCTCACATTCCCTCTCATCTCCCTGCAGCAGAGCAGAATCCAAGATGGGACGTCCCTTTGAGACCATCTGGAGGCGGGAAGGTGGAGGCCCAGAGAAGGCACAGATGTGTCTGAGGTGGCACAGCAAGCTCACACCGGAGCCAAGCACAGAGCCTGGGCCTTGTGCCCCCAGCCCAGGAGGCCTCCTCACCCTCACTTCACCTGGTGGCCTCTGTGAGCAGAACCTGGGCCCCGGGAAGGAACCAGGAACTAGGGGCTGAGCCTCAAAGCCACTTCCCTTTACCAAGCCTCAGATTCCCCTTCAGAAAGTGGTCAGTGGGGGCTCCTGGGAGACCTACCAGCTTCTGTAGTGCACACGGCAGAGGAGGGTCAGTTGGAAAGGGCATTTGTGGCCTGAGTGCCCTGTGATGGGAGAGAAGGAGACCCCCACTTCCCCACCCCATCGGCTCCAGTCTGTCTAACCGGCCTCTGAACTCTGGGTGATGGGCAGGCGGGGGGCACCCTAGAAGCAGAGAAAGGGTGGTAGGCATGAGCTGCCAAGACCCTCACTACCCCCTGAGGCCCTCCCCCCAGGCCCACCTCCGTTCCGTGGGCTCTGAGGGCTGATGGGGGGTCCAGTCCTGTGGCGATGTCCCTGGCCGGGTGGTGCCTGTGTGTGGGTGTGGGGTGGCTGCCAGCTCTCTGGGTGTCTCACTAATTGTACCCTGGGGTGTGGTCCACTGTGGGCACCGGAGCCCACGAAGCAGATGGCGGGGGCAGTGACTTGGGCGGAGGCGAGGCCGGGAAAGCCCCAGGCGGCAGGGCTGGGTCGGTGACAGGCGGCCCAGCGCCCAGGCCGAGGACAGGACACTGTGTTTTGATTATTTCCAGTTTCCTGACCCCCAAGTAGTGATTTAATGTTCCTGTTTACTCCAAGGGTTAGAACAGAAGGCGGGACGGCTAAGCTGGCCTCCTTGGCCTCCCCTGGCGTCACCCCTAAACTCCCAGCAAAGAAGCAGTCGGAGGGAGCAAAGGGTCCTGGGGGAGAGTGTGAGTCCTCTGGGTGCATTGGGGATGTCATATGGGCTCAGGGCCAGCCCTTGCACAAAGCAGGTCCTGCCAGGGGTTGAAGGGCATGACCTGCCCGAAGCATGGCTGGGTGACCCCCAGAGCTGGCCTGAGAGACCCCCTGACTGTGGGAGCCCAGGGCTCACTCGCCCAGCTCCACCTGGTTAAAGGCCGGTGTGTCCACATTCCTGGACCTCCCTGACATGACCCGGGGCTTGGACTTTGGCTGGGACCCTGTCCCCACTCAGAGTGTGAGTACATTTCAGGGACTGCCTGGTAGGCAGAGCCAGGAGTCTGTGGCTGGCTGGGAGGGGCTCCAGGAGGTCATAAGCCCAGCTCCTTGCTCCGGAAATCTTGGCACAGAGGGGCCGGCTTGTAAAAGCACTCCAAATGGGGCCTTCCATAAGCACCCTCTGAGGTCGAGGCCGTGCATGGCAACGTGAGGGGTGGAGCTTTTTACAATTACATGTAATCCAGTTTTGTTGTTTAAATCAACACCAGTTCACGTCATTGTTGGCAAAAAGTTTAAATGCTGGTATACTTTCTGCCCAGGGACGTCCTATCTTCGAGGGTCTGTTCCTTTACTTTAAGAAGCATCCACCAGGACTGGGCGGGTGCTAGGACCACAGACAAGTGTCTGGAGGAAAGATGCAGGTGAGGGAGGGGCCGCAGCTGGGGCTGGGCTGGGAGGGCCCCTCGAGGGAGGACCACAGAGGGGATGGTGGGGGAACCGTGGCCCAAGCAACGGGGCCAGTCCCACGGAGACACATGAGGGCTCAGCACGAGATGCTCCCCAGACACAGCCTTGGAGGTCTCGAGGCTCCAGAGGCGCACAGAGCCCAGGAGCACTACCCAGAGGACCCACGTGCACCCAAAGTCACCATGACTCCTGCTCCCCATAAGCTACCAAGGGGACAGCAGAGTCACAGAGGATAGACGTGGGACTCAAGGATCCTAGCAGCTCAGGGTCCCCCACAGGGTAACAGGGACCAGCTCCCCTGTGCCACTGGCAGTCTTCAGTTGGCCTTGAGCCGAGACCGAGAGGCCAAGGGAAAGGTCTCCTCTAGGTGCCGTCCCCCGTTGCCCTGCGTATCACCAAGATCCTGGGGTGCACAGCCAGGCAGGCCCAAGAGGTCACAGCCCAGCCCCATCTCCGCCTCTGAGGTCCTGTTCAACCATGGACTCAGTTTCCCCTTCACTGAAATCAGAGTTGACCCCGAGGACCCCGCGAGTGCCCCATCACCCTCCACGGAGGGGCGAGTCGGTAATGCAGGAGCTCGTCTCTGGAACCGGGCCCTTCGTGTCCACGAAGGTCACTCCTTAGCCCCAGTCCACAGGCATGCACTAAACTGAGGTCCTTTTGTTCACGCGGCCCTGGTGTCCAGCCCCTGCCCCACCACTTACAGCAGTGTGGTTTCACGCAAGCTTCCTGACCTCTCTGAGCCTGAGGCCCTGAGAGTCGGTACCGACAGACGTGGGAAGTCGGAGGCGGCACCAAGGCGACGCGGCTCTGAAGGACACTGAAACCGTAAGAACCGTAAGGAGTCCCCGGGCCCCTGGGAGGCAGCATGGCAGTTATCAGCCGGACTCCCCTTCAAGCGTTCAGCGACAGGAGGGCAGGTCTGGGGACACACAGACTCCACTTTGAAGCCCAGTCCTGACATTGGCCAACCGTCTCCTCCATGCAGGCCTCCCAGGTGGGGCCGGTGAGAGGACAGAGCGAGACGAAGGGGTGCCCAGGGCATAAGGGGTGCTCAGGAAGCATCCCTCGTGAGCCTGAATGCAGGCGGGATGCGTCCGAACTGGCTGGGCAATGTGGCCCCAGAGGCGGAGACCCCACCCCAGAGCTGAGCAGTCACTGCCCCGCCCCGCCCGCGACCCCCTTTCGGGGTAAACCCCCACTGCCGTTTGGGGAGACACTTGGATGGGGCAGTGGGGGGAGGGGGACACAGTGGGGAGAGGGCGCTGTTTGTGGAAAGAAGCGGAACAATTAAAGCCAGCCGTTCAAAGTTAGAGTCCCTTTTTCCAGAGTGGTTGTTTAGAAGGAAAAAAACGTCATCCAAATCACAGCCGAGAAAACCTGTAATTGCCAGAGAAATGGGGGTCGGTGGCCAAGAAGGATTGCAAAACCACGGCCCCGGGGAGCCGCGTGCTTGCGCCAAGCCCTGCAGAGCCGCGGCACGGGGCACCTTTCCGGGTGCCTGCCTGGCCTCGAGGTCGGGAACCTAGACCCACACCTTGGACGTCCATCCGTGCCCTCCTCTGGGACAGGAAGAGACACAACCTGACCGGTCAGGTCAGGGTCCTTCGCGGTTTGCAAAGTGAGGCTTTGGGGGGAGGGTCCTAGAATCAGGAGGTGGGGAGGGGGTGGGGTGCATTGTGGGGAGAGGTTGGGGGTGGCTCTGACCTCAGCGTTGGGTCCAAGGGTCCAGGGCTGCAGTGAGAAATCTGTAGGTGCTGGCAGGGGTGGGAGTCCAGTTCCAGCCACAAGGGGAAGGAAGGGAGCCGGTCACTGTGTGCCTGAGAAAGGGACCCATGTCTCCCTGCTCCCTGAACCCCTGCATCCTGCCATTGCTCCAACAGCCCGCCCGCCTCAGGACATCCCTGCCATCCCCTGGGCCATGCAGGCCACACTGCCAGGCCAGCTCCATTCCCTGGACCCCTGAATCCAGGGGATCACGTTCTATTTCCCCAACTACAGCTCAGCCCCGGGCAATCCGGCTCCAAGAGCCCTGGCAGCTCCCACCCTGCTGTCCCACCTGCTACCCAGGGTCTCAACAGCGGTTGCGGGACCTTAAGTGACCCTCACAACAGTTTGCTGCCCACCTACTGTGGGTGCTGGGCAGGGAGCACTCAGGGGAGAACCAGGCAAGTGCCCCATGAGGACCCACGACTCATAGGAAGGGCTGGTGCCTGTGGGCCGCAGTCTGCCACGGCCTCCCTCCCCAGCCCTGTGTGTCGGATGCCCACAGCCCTCCACAGAGAAGATTTGGGAGAGGAAGTGAAGGAAGAGGCTGTGTGCTGGTTTGGTAGTCTCTACCAGCTCCCACCAGGATGCACCAGTGGGTGCAGCGTGGCCCAAGGCCGTGGCAGGTGAGCTCATGACTGGGTGTCGGGGACCAAGAACGTGGCCTCAAGCACCCACCACGCCCAATGCCCCGCCACCCACAGCCCCTGCAGCGCGGCCTGCGCATCTGAGCTCCATTTTGAGTCTCCACGTGGGGAGCCGGGAGTCCTGGGTTCAGCTTGCCCAGAGTGGGGCCTCAAGAACCATCCATGTGGCCAGCAGCCCCCGTGGCGGGGCCTCCAGACTGCAAGCTCCTCACGTGTGTTCCCAGGCCACCATCAGCCTCGGAAGGGGAAGCCCGGCTTCCTGGACCTCATGGCATTTGTGCAGGGCCTCAAGGGCAGCAAGGTCAAGGGCCAGGGCTTTCCTTTCAGGTGGAGGGCACAGGGCGGCAAGCCAGAACCAGTGAGCGGCGGGGGTGCTTGGCGTGTGGTGGGTGAGGACATGGGCAGGAGACGCTGCTGTGGTGTCCCAGTGCCCTGAGCCCAAGGAGATCCTGGAGGCCTGGCGCCGAGCAGAAGGCTCCGCCTCGGAGGCACAGGTGCGTGGCAGAGCCCTCCTCCCGGCCAGACGCCGCCATGATGTGTGCTCACTTCACAGAAGGCCACACTGCGGCCTAGCGAGACAGAGCGTCTCCCCAAGGCCACCGAGGGAGCTGGCCACAGAGCCTGGAAGGTGCCTCCGTGTGACAAGAAAGGCACCCTCCAGCATCCTGGTCATCACCCCAGACTTTTGCTTGGCACAACCCCCCAGGAACAATACCAGTCACTGTGGGGCAAGACCTTGACCTTGTCCCTACATGGCCCACCTATGTGATCGATTCCACCTTTTCAGGGGTGACTCTTTGAGCAAAGTTTGTCTCCCCAGGTGAACAGTAAGCAACGTGGGGGCAGGTCTGTGTCTGCTTCCCCCACCAGCACCGCACTTGCTTCTTCAGAAACGCTCAGCAAATCTTTGTGCACGGCAGGTTCTCTTTCGGCCCTAAAACAACTTGATTGACTGCATCTTACAGATGAGGTTGGTGAGGTGAGGTGGCCTGCTTTTTAGGTCACAGGTCATAGTGGGAAGTGGGGCTTGGTAGGAATCGGGCCCCCCAGAGCCTTCACTCCCCCCTCCACGGCCCCACCTCCTCCAGGCCCACGTGGGCCATTCCCCACACATCACACGCCCCAACCAGCCTGAGAGCCCTCTCCCGATCGGGGCAGCCTCCCAGCCAGCAGGAAAGAGAGGCAGCCCAGACCGGGAAAGAGCCTGACCTGATTTGCTGACAAGGGAGATGCAACCTCGTCCCATCCCTGGTCTAAAGAGAAGCTGGGCTGGGAGCAGGCCTTGAGCAGCAAGCCTGACGCTACGAGCTAAGAGCTCCTGCCTTTGCCGAGGACGCCACATGAATGAAGGCCGCTGAGCCCGCCGGCGGGGAAGCCTCAGGAGGCCTTGTGTGCACGATGGCCTCCCCCACCAGACTGACAGCCCCCTGACCCCGCCCGCCCCAGGCCAGGCCCTAGTGTACTGTCGGAAGGGTTTGCCCAGTGGTGGTCTCTCTGATGGTCCCTATTTCTAAGTTTATCTCATGCCAGCTCCTTAAGTCCCAGCTCAGAGCTCACCTCCTCCAAGAAGCCCCCCTTCCAACTTTTCCTCCCACTCAAAGTGAGGGTCCCTGCAGTCCCTCTGCCGGCTACGCACTCTTCTTTGGTCATTCGGCAAACGCCATGTGGCATTTGTGCGAATGTGTAGGGCTGCGGCCCTGACTCTAGGCCCAGCGCCCGCGCCGAGCGCGGCGGAACCAGCCTGCCATGAGCACACGCGCTGATTCACCTGACCAGCACGCATCATTTGCTGGTCTGCCGGCTCATGGGGTGCCCTGCACCAGGGAGCAGGGCAGGCATCGGCCGTGGCCTCGGGAGCCCACATTCCAGTGAAAAAGACAGACACTTACAAGACAGTTATACATATAATTAAATGGCAATAAGCAGAGGATGATTTCAGAGGGAGGCTTTGCAGGCAGGGCTCCGGGTGCTGGGGAGGGTCTCCCTGAAGGTCTGACATGTGAACAGAGCCCCTGCGAGGTGGGCACAGGGTGGGTGGCCATGAAGACACCGGGCTACTCTGCCTGCCTCCTCTTGTCCATCTCCCCAGCAGCCACTGGCTTGCCGCGGTCAGCGGGCACCCTGAGGGCAGCGATGCCAGGCCCAGCCAGGGAGGAGGGATAGAGCTGACGCCCCGCACCCAGATGTTCTCATGGCCGGTTCCCACGTACCCCAAGGAGGAAGCAGCTGGTCTCGAGCCAGCCCCTCTGGGGCTGCTTCCAGCCCAGCCGGGGCCAGGAGGCCACCTGCGGGACACTGGCCGCCCTGGGGGCCGCAGCCAGCCCCAAGCTGCCTCGGCCAGTGGCTGGGCTGGTCTCCTGCTAGAGGGGTGACTTCAGCTCGGCTGGGAAGAGGGGGCCTGGGAGAGGGGGCAGGATGCAGTGTCCACTCAGGCCACATGTCACCAGCCCACAGAGGTCAGCGGGACATCACCAGGCCCTTTCCACCTGAGCTGCTGGGGCTCACGCTAACGTCGCCGACAGGCACCGTGAGTGGGACTGTCAGCTCCCCCACCCATCCCCCTGCCAAATTGCACTTAATTATGATGATAAATGATGGCAGGCGTCCACAGGCACATCGCAGAACATGACAAACACTCCACGTCGCCGAGCCAACAAGCTCCGCTCCCCCCACCGCCGCGTTCCTAACAGGAGGCTGAGGGGGGTTATCTCGGGCCACAGGCAGCCCCCATGACAGGCTCGGGCTGGACCCCGAGGCCGGCTCAGGGTGGGCGCTGCTGGGCAGGGCCCGGGCCCCACCATCATAAGACAGCTGGACCTGAGCCCTCGCCCCTGCCCTGGTGTCCCTCTGTGTCACCGGCTCGTTCTAGCAAAGCGTGAAAACAACAGCCCACCACCCTGGGGGGAGGGGCAGGAGAACAGCAGCCACCTTCTTTCTGGAGCAGTCTAGAATCAAGACTCCAGTCATGCCAGCCCTGCAGGCACAAGCGGCCTCCGGGGGCGTCTGCAAGAACCAGAAAGGCCCCACAACTGAAGGCCTGGCAGGAGGCAGGCAGGGCGAGCCAGAGAGCCCCCAGGGGGAGCAAGTCTGGACGGGGAAGCCCTGGCTCCGCCTGCAGGCCTTCCTCACTGGATGGGGGCATGAGTCTTCCTGGTGTCACAGAGGGAGGAGGGCACCTACATGCCTCCAACAGGAGTCCCAAACCCAATTCCAGTGTCACAGGGCGGGGAACGGAAGGGGTCTGTACCCTTTTCCTCTATCACGGTCACTGGCAGGGCTTGGAGACAGCATGCCAGAGTCCCAGTCCCAACCTTGTGACCTTCAAATGACCCATGGGGCAAGGGCTCTGTGCAGGCCGTGCCACCTAAATGCCCCACTCCATCTGCACGGCTGGCCAGGGCAGTCTGAGTGAGGACAGTGATGTTGCTATGGATGTGTCACCTAGGGGAGGTGTTAGGCAGTAGACCCAGCAACGCAGGAGGAGGAGGGTGACACAGAAAGAAGGAGCTACATGTTAAAGGTCTCAGGACAGAAGGCACAAGCAGCTGGGAGTGGCCACAGCCCGGAGCTGCAGGGGCAGGGAGGGGAGTGAGCCGCTGCCGAAGGGGGAAGAAGTGCCTCTGTGCGAGGGAAGGACGGGGGGCCTGGACTCTGGCAGTGGGAGCAGAGATGGGGGTGCGGGCAGCAGGACTTGGCTACAGAGGAAGTTGTGGCTGGAGAGAAACCTGGTTTGCGGGCGGATGACGGTTCCAGTCCTGAGAGGAGGACAAGCACGACAGCACATGTTTCGTGGGTGTTTCTCTGAGGCGTCCCAGCACAGGTGTGCAAGGGCAGCTGGGTCCCGGGACCCTGAGCACAGAGGGCTCAGAACAGAGGTGTTGGTGGTCGGCAGGGTTCAGCATCGCTTAAACTTAGCTGTGAGTAAGATGGTCCAGGCAAAGCGAGGGATGGCCCCTGGAGGAGCAAGGGGAGCGACACAGTGACCAGAACCTAGAGCCAGAGGAGAGAGCTGGGTACAGAGGGCCCCGGGAGCAGTAGGGTCCTTTGTTCAGGGGTGCAGGCCACCCTCCGTAATCTTGCAGGGAGAAAACCAAAAAACAAATACACCACCCTGCTCTCCTCCTGCGCTCCACTGCCTGCTGGTACATTCCGTGGGCCAGCCCAGGTGGAAGCCAGGGGGCCGCGGAGCACCCCCTTCCACACGGCCCATTCAGGCTCCCACCCTGGGCCACACAGCCAGCGGAGAGTGCACCCCCCGCACCTGAGGAAGCAGCTGCAGAGAAGAAAGGGGTTAGACGCCTGTGGTGCCCAGGAGCCCTGAGTGGGGGTCTGACGGCAATGCAGACACCCTTCCGCAGAGTGCGTTACAGAGAGGAGGAGCTGGAAGAGAGGCGAGAGGAAGCCAGGCGTTAAGAGCAGGCTTGCTTTTGTCTACCAAGAGCCTCGAGTTGAGCCATGGTTCCAGGAGTGTAGGTGAGAGAGAGGATGCAGGAGAGACGATGCAGGAGAGAGCATGCAGGGGAAGGAAGGGGCAGAGGCGGTGTGACTGACAGGGTGGCAGTCGAGGGCAAGAGCAGCTGGGTCTGACCCCAATGCTGAGAGAGCCGAGGAGGGTGGGAAGGTAGGGTGGCAGGCGGTGTGGCTTCCTCCCGCCCCTTGCCCAGGGGCTAGAGACACAGGAATAGTCTGGGTATCCCTTGCATATCTCACTCATGTGTGGAGGGCCTTGGGCTCAGGGTTTGGGTGAGGCCACAGGGGCCGAGTGAGGAAGTTGAGGGCTCGGGGTGGGGGGAATGGCTGGGGGGTAGTTGTTCAGGGCCCAGCTTTTGGAGGCAGAGCCAAGGGGGTGTTGATGGAGTCGGCGTGCACCATGGTAAGGTAGGGAGGAACGTCAGGGAGGGTTGTTGATCCATGAGGGTTGGGCAGGAGAGACCAAGATGGCGACTGAGACACCCCCAGGGATGTGGAGACTGACATGGGTTGAGAAGGAAGACTGGGGCAGGGTGGGGGACGCCAGGGAGGTAGTTGGTCACGGAACCCAGTGGGAGAGGAAGGCAGGGTGGCAGTGGAGTAGGGGTGAAGAGTGGGGGAGGCACAAGCAGGTTGCCTGGGGCGGGAAAGGAAGAGCCAGGTCAGCCTCAGCCCGAGGAGGGTGTGGAGCCGTGTGCTGGGCACATCTGGGCTCCCTGGGCATCAGCAGCCTACAGTAGATGGGGAGACGCAGACCCAGAATGGCAGGAAATGGGGTGCCAAATCCCAAGGCCTGCACCAGCTGGACTCAGAAACGCCCCTCTGAGGTCTAGTTCACGGCTCCCAATCTAGGTCAGCTGCATTCATTTTGCTGGTGGTAGAGGTGCGTGTAGGGACAGGTGGTCCATCAAGGCCCATGGAAACCCCGGCCCTGGCTCTGCTCAGCCCACAGGGACCCAGGCCACATATGGGGGCTGGGAAACAAGGGGGCATGTCTGGGTGGGTACATCTTTCTGTGGAGGCGAGTGGGTGTGCTCACCATGTGGGTAATTATGACCACAAGGGTGACAGGTGCCTACAGGGAGGAGACAATGCAACTGTGTCTCCAGGCAGAGTGGGCGGACGTGCAGTGGGAGTGTGCGGGCACACAGGGTGGGCTGCTGTGGGGGCTGTCTGCAGAGGGCAGATCTGGGGGTACAGGGTGATATGGGGGTGCATCAGCAGCACTCACGTGAGCCTGCGCGTGGGAGGAGGGGAGGATGTGGGTGGGTGGGAGCTAATTAGCGGGAGCCTGGTCTCCATGCAGAGCCTGGACGTGAGCCCATGTCTGGCAGCCTCATCTCAGCCCACACCAGCCCCCCTCAGTCTCACTGTGGCTCCCCATCTGCCCCAGAACCCCACCGTTGCCCACCAGGCACGGCCAGGCAGTGTCAGCCAGAGGCCTCCAACATTGTTAACTAGGTCAGGGAGGGAGTGAGCGCAGAAGGCCCTCGCTCGGGGAGGGTAAGAGCAGCTTCTGGTTTACATACAAGGTTCCCACCCCACCCTGGCTCCTCTGGGGTGCAGGAGGACTCCTAACCCAGCCTGTGGAGGTCGGGGCAAGCAGCCCGGGGCCCGGGATGGCGGAGCAGTATCCCAAGTCACAGAGCAAGCAGAGCAGAGCCAGTTCTCCAGCCCGCCCCCCTCCCCACCCATCCAGGACTCTGGCCCAGGCTCCTTGGGGTTTCCAAGCTCCTGGGCTAGCCCGAGCCAGTAGCTGGGCTCTCTGCCTCCAGGGGATCCTGCCCTCAGCTCCCAGTGATATGCACTTCTGCAGCCCCTCCCATCAACCCCGAAAGCCAGCCCCAAGTCCCAAAACCCAGGCCTACCAGGCACGCAGAACAGGGCAAACAAGGAGTTTTAAGAAAAGCAGGAAGAACTAACCCAGACAGCCAAGCGCAGGCTGAGCTGGGAAACGGGTCCCAGCTCCATGGGCTACAGGGAATGAGAGAGGGGCTTGTCCTGGCCCCTGCCCTGGCTGCCAATTGTCCTGGAGCAGGCATCATGGCCCAGATAGACCCAGAGATCATGCTGGGACCTGGGAAGGGCCACCTGCTGCCTACATCCCCTCTAGTCCTGCATTCCATCCTACTTGACTACTAGCAATTCAACAGCCAATGTGAGAAGGTAAGAGGCACCTCCAGATGCCTCTGTCTCCATTCATCCATCATCTTCCATCTGCCCATCCATCCCTACCTGCTCAGTCCATCAGTTCATTGAGTCAGAAAGCCAGCCAGGAAGCATCCATGGGCGTATCCAACTGAATCTCTCTGTCCATCCATCTGTCCTCCCATCCACCTGTTCGTGTAGCATTCCGTCCATTCATCGATCCAGCCAGCCAGCTAACCCTCAGTCCATCCAGTCATCTAGGGATTCACCCTCCCATCGATGCGCCATCCACCATCCCCACACGGTTCTCTCAGCAAGCCCACCAGCCGTCAGCGTGCCCCCCATCAGACCATTCACCCACCCAGCCACTGACCGGTCCAGCTCTCCATCTTCCTGTCTACTCGCCCCACCACCCACCCACTTGTTCATTGTTAAAATCAAGTACTTCGACCCTTTCCAAAGTCCCAAGAAGACCAAACCCCCCTTCCTGCCCCGGTCCTCCTCACTTGCTGCAGACCCCAGGCTGTGTGCCCTCTGCACCCAGGCTGCTCTCTGTGTAGAGAGGGCACGCCACGGGGCAGCCCCGCCTTCTCCTCCCGCCAGGCTCAGGAGGGCAACCACGGCAGGATCCAAGAACAGTGAGCGGTCCCACAACCACTTCCAGGGAGGTGTTGATCCTGCCCGGACCGTGTCCATGCACAAAATGCAGGAAACTTGGTGCCCTCAAAGGGACTCCTGCTCTGCCCACTCTCTGGTTCCCACAGTAATAGTACCTCGCCAACAATCACCCTCCCAGATTCTGTTCTAAGCACTCTGCAGATAGCGACTCATACGATCCTCAGCATCACCCACTCAGCCCGTGAGGCAGTGGCACTGCTGTACCCATTTTACAGGTGAGGCACACAGAGGCCAGGGGAGAACGACAAAAGCTAGCGTTGATTGGGTCCTGCCTATGCGCCCACGGTGCCATGTGCTTGACGTGCATGGTGCATTTAAACCTCACCACGGTGGGAATCCCTACCTTCATCCCCCTTTTACAGCTGGGTTAACTGAGGCCCAAGAATTCATCCAAGGTCACAGAGCTGAAAAGTGGAAGCACTGGGATTTGAATGCAGCTTTCTTATTCCAAAGCCCATGCTGTCAGACACCCAGGATTCCACTGGCGGTGCTGGGGCTGAGCTTTGCCCTAGATGGTGTGGGCAAAGGGTGGCCAAGAGCCCAGGCACACACGAGCTTCAACAACCCTGCCCTTTCGACCTGCAGGGGACAGAGTGGGTCCATCAGACCCAGGACTGCAGAGAGAGGAGGAAGGGCCAAGGACTCAGCAGGCTCTTGAGGCTGGGAAGGAAAATCAAGAAGCAGGGACCTGAGGCAGCCCCAGGGTCCAGGGCAGGGGAGTCAAGGGTGGTGTGGGGACGGAGCCCGGGACCCGGCCCGTGATAGGCATGGACCGAGAGGAGAGCCCCTTCGCAGGTCAGCCTCAGAGCTGATTCCAGTAATGAGCCTAGGGCAGAGCAGAGGAGAGGGGCGGACACGGATGTTTTTGAAACGTGCTCCAAGCCTGAGCACAATGTGTAAAGTCACCCAATGGCCCGCCCTCAGGAGCTAAACCAGCTGGGATGCTTCTGACAGCATTCTGTAGGCGCTCAGTGGAGGCTGCTCACAGCCAGGGCCTGGCTCGCCAAGGGCCACAGGCATCGGGAAGCTTGAACAATTACCTTTCTTTTGATTATTACATCACATGCACATTGGATCACGGCAGAAAGTGTGGGGGAATGAAGGAAAAGGAGAGGAGACTCGAGTCCTCCATGAATTGCTCCAGGAAAAGCACAGGCTGCTAAGATCCTGGGGCAGTTCGGGCATCCGAGTGGCAGGTGCACAGGACCTGGCTCTCCTCGCCTGGCACAGACGCCAGCGCGGGGCATGGGGGCCACTCGGAAGATGAACAGCACCTCTGGTTTTCGCTCATGCCCCCGTTCCTTAGCAAGCATTCCTTAGCAAGCACAACTGTGTCCAAGCCCAGGGCACGGGGCCCAGAGAAGTCCCCGTGGCTAGGACAGGAAAACCCGCGGTGCCGAACCGTGGCCCCCTAGAAGCTAGGCCCTGACCCCCAGAACCTGGGCACGCTCCCTCCCTCACAGGCCAGGTGTTTGTAAACAGAAGGAATTCAGTCAATGATCTTGAGACCAGGAGATGACCCTGGAGCATTCGGGTGGGACCCCAATGCCACCACAGGATCCCCCTAAGAGGGACCTCTCTCAGTCTGCTGGGGCTGCTGTGACAGGGTACCATGGATCTGGGGCTCATAAACACAGGACTTGACTTCTCACAGCTCCGGAGGCCGGAAGTCTGAGATCAGAGGGCCAGCACGGGCAGGCGAGGACTTTTGGCCGTGTCCTCTCGTGCTGGAAGGGACAAGGGGGCTCCCTGAAGCATCTCTTTGGAGGGCATCAAACCATCTCTCCCAAAGTCCCCACCTCCTAACAGAATCACCTTGGGGGGTTAGGTTTCACCAAAGGAATTTCGGAGACACATTCAGACCCCAGCACTGTCCTCCAAAGGCCTGAGGCCCAGGCGAGCTCGTGGTGTTCCCGGGAGGGGATGAACAGGTCCAGCAGGAGGGAGAAGGGAGTGGAGGGGGGGACAGCAGCCAGGGAAAGGGCAGTGGAATCACAGGCTCCGCCGAGGAAGGGTGACCGAGGTGTCACCATGTTCACCCCCTCAGCCTTGTCTGCACCGACACCCATGGTCAGGGTGCTGGAGACGAGGTCCTGGCCCCAAGCGGGGATATAGCCCTGCAGGAATGCCCTCAGCTCAACCAAACTCATGACTCTGTGCTCCCCCAACCACTGGCCTTAATTGGGGGGGGGGGGGCATCTTTTTTAACCAAAGAAAATGGAAGCCTCACCTCACCTCAGCTGTACTAAACTTTCTCTGCTAAGTGGGGCATAATCAAATCCAGCCCTGTAGCCTCATTTCCAGGCAACTTTATTCATTGTTATTTTTATTCCAAGAATTCCTTGGCATTTTCTGGGAGCCACTGAAGTGTTTAGTAGCGGCCTAAGTAACAACGTATCCTGTTTGGAGCGAAACCCAGGAGCAAGCAGTGGCGCCCAGGGGCTACCCTGGGAGGACACGTGAGGTCAACAGGCCTGGGCGTGGGGTGAGGGCACCTGGCCGGCTCAGGGGGCGGAAAGCAGCTGAGTTGGGGGCGTCTGGCTCTCCGGGTTGGGGGACTTCTAAAACACCGGGAACCTGGGCAGCAGAAGCAGCCAAGGGCCTCTGGGGGGAGGGGGATGACATCAGGCAGAAGTGTCACCCCTAGGGTGCTGGGGGGGGGGGGGTCCTCAAATCAGGGGGCTTGGCTGTGACAGGTCTCTAGGGACTCGAGGGACCTGTGGCTACAGCTCTCTCTCCCTATTAAACAGAAATCCACAGTCCCCTGGCTTCCCGGGTGGCCCCAGGACCCAGCGAGGATGAAAGGCACCCAGCCTCTACCGTACCTTCTCCGGGCCCAAACCAGAGGACACCTTGCAGGCAAGGGCAGTGAGAGCTGGGCAGGCTCTGCACGTCCTCTGTGTCCAGCAAAGGCACCCCAGGGTGGCAGGGGAAGGCCGGGAATGAACAGACAGGAGAGAGAGCAGCCAGAGGTCCATGAGGCGGCCACGGCTGAGCAACACCAGGACTTGGCTCTGGGGACAAGGGACGTACAGAATGGACACACAGGTGGAGGCCGGGCTGAGGACCACCTGGAGGCAGACAGTCTAGACGCCGGAAACGTGGCTCCCAGGTTTGAGGCTGGCCATGAGCAGTGCAGCTGGAGTGGGATGTCAGTCCAGGGGGCACCTTGGGGCGTCCAAAAGGACTGAGAGGGTTCAGGGTGCTGGAGTCAAGAGAGAGCTTGGGGAGGGTGGTCAGACACACCTGGGGGCCACCATGGGCACCCCAGGACAGCCCCTCCGCTGCCCAGGTCCCCTCAGCTCAGGCCGAACGTGGCTACCAATCCCCTCCTGGCCTGGTGAGAACTGGTGAGCTCTCAAGGAGGTCCGGCTGGTATGTTTCCCATTCTTGTTGCTGAAATCATTTAATGGCTCTTTTGTAAGAGTCACTTGATGCTCAGGAAGTCTTTTGATGCCTTCAAAGAGCTTTTAAATAAGCATTTCTAATCCTTTTCTCTTAAAAACAGGAAGTCACACTTTGCCAACCGTAAACACCAGAAGGTCCGAGTTTGGTTGGCGATGCAGAGGCCGCAGCCTCCCAATGGCTGCTAAACCCAGCCAGGCTTGGCCAGGGCTCCGGCTCAGGACAGCCCAGGCGCCTCCCGGGGGTCCCAGAGCCCAGGTGGACAGTGCTCGGCCACGGGCCACGGCACAGGTGACCCTCCCCAAGGAAGAATGCACCGTGCCCGTGACCTGCAGTGGTCCTTTCTACAGTCCCTCCTCTGTCCGCATCAGAGACCCCACAGTCACCCTCGGTGACCTCTCTTCCCCAGCCCCACGCCCTTGTTGCTGCACTTCTACTTTCTAGATCTGGCCCCACCGCTCCCCTGCAGAGACCCTGCACTGAGCCAGTGCTCCAGAGTCCTCACCTATCTGAGGGGGGTGGGCGTGGGGAGAGGGTGCTACGGGGAGCGCAGGACCGGGGTGAGGCCAGCCTGTGGAGCCTCTCTCCGTGCCCCTGGCTCTCCACTCCAACGCCACTGAATAGACCGTGACTCCCTGAATACTCCACAGCTTTCCCTCTGCCTGCGAAAGCCTCCTTCCACTTTCCTACACAGCAACCTCCTACCCATCCCTCGACGCCCCTCCACTCTGAAGTGAAGTTGCCTTGGCTCCCAAGGCAACATTTCCGCTCGGATCCCAGAGTCTGTGTGCCCTCGTCCAAGCCTCTGTCAGGCTCCCAGCGCGCACTGAATGTCATTGCAGAAGTACTGATGTATTTGTCACTCCCACTAAACAAATAACCTCTCAGAGGTGGGACTGTGTCTTTTCACCTCTCCCTCACAGCCGAGCCCACAGAAACCCCTCAACCACTGGGCCAACTGCCCTAGCCAAGGGCCCGGGCCTCCCGAGGGAAGGAGCAGGTCTGTACCCACCAGGCCAGTGGCCATGGTCCGGCCTTGCCCTGCCTTGGCCTCTTCCCTTCAACTCCCTGCGGGGTGAGGGGGAGAAAACCTTCTCCCTTCTCGGTTCTTTGGCGGGTCTAATAATTGAATTGACAGAAGACAGATTAAAAGGAGAAAAAAAAAATCAATTTCGTATGCATAGGGACCTCTAAGAGACGAGGCACAAAGAAGTGGCCACAGGAGCCGCTGTTACACCTGTTAGGAAAAGAAGCAACAAATTTGTGAGGGATTGACAAAGCGAAGCGCTCTGGCAGCCAAAGAGTACAGACAAAGCCAGGACTGTTTGCACGGCGTCTCGCCCCCACGGCCCCATCTCCGGTTCTAGGACGCCTCCTTCCTCCTGGGGCAGGGAGGACACCTTTCCCATGGGAGACGGATTTCCTGCTGTCAGGGGAACAAAGGAGGTCAGAGTGTCCTCCTTGTACCATCTGTTTCTTAAGTAACTTTAATTCAAAATAATCAATACGCCAAAGTGGCAGATTTGGGGGTGGCAGATTTTGCTCCCCCTCAGGGGGTTGGAGCAGCCGGCCCAATTCATAAAGTGTAGCAGGAAACGATCTCACCAGAGACTTCCTCGCCTGTGCCCCACCACGCCTGCCACCAGGGACCAGGGGCTCCCGGTCACATGGCTGGGCCAGCTGTGGCACCTGCTGCAGGGACAGCTCTGGCCCGGCCGCCCTCCTGGGGCAGTAGGGACCCACCCCTGACCCAGATGAAGCAGCCCCTTCTCCCTGCGTGCAGGTGCTGGAGCCTGGAGCTGAGGGGGGCCAGGAGGGAGAGGGGTGGCAGCCCCCTGAAGTCCAGGAGAGTGAAGGAGAGCCACCTGTCTCAAGAGGCGTGCAACCCTGAGGCGTGCCTCAGGAACACAGTGGCTGCTCAAACCCCAGCCAGAAGCTGGACCTGGAGACCTCTCAGCTCCCCTTATAACTCGGTGTCCATCTCTCAGTCATTCAACAAGGATGCTCCAGCCACTCCCATGTGCAGGGGGTACAGAGGTGGCCGAGGGACGTCCCTGTCCTCCAGGGTCCCCCAGCCCATGGGCAGACATGTCCAGAAAGAAAGGACCTCTCTCCAGAGATCCAGGAGCCATCTTGTTCACCCCTATACCCCCTGTGTCCCACAAAGGGCCTGGCACACATTTGGTGCTCAGCAAAGGTTTGTTGAATGACTAAGTGCTATATAGAAGGCCCCAGGGAAATGAGGGCCCAGAGAGGTGGCCAGCAAGGAGCAGGCCCCAACCCTAAAGGCATGGGCAGGCTAAGTGAAGTGACTGGGACCCCATCCAGGGTGCAGGGAGACCCCCGCAGGTGGGACCCTTGTGCAATGTGGGAGACATACCAGGGCAGGGACGGGGACCCTGCTTGCAGGGACATCGTGGGCGAGACTGTGTGTGACAGATCCCAAAATGACAGTGGCTTCAACAAATAAAAGTTCACCCCTCACTTTGAAGTGTGGGCTAACACAGGAGCCCCACTCCACCAGGTCCTTGGGGGTCTGGCCTCCTCTCCGCGGTGACTTCCCCAGGGCGTGGCCCTTCCCCAGGGCGTGGCCCGTCCCCAGCCAGGCACAAGCCTGAAGGTGTGAAGGACACAGACAGTCCCATGGCCACACCCAGCTGTGAAGGCAGCTGGGCCATGCCGACTCCCAGGGCAGCCGGGGCTCAAGGAGAGTGGCTGTCGTGTCAAGGGGCAGCTAGCAGGCTCTGTAGCTCATGCCTGCCTCACTCCTGGCTGACGAGGTGACAAGAGAGAAGGTCCTATGGAGGAGTGGCATGAAGGTGACCTGCCTGGGGGATGTCCTGCTGGGGAAGCCCGGGGAAGGCAGCACACAGTGGCAGGGCAAGGGCGGTGCACAAGGGTGACTGGGCCAGGAGGGCACACGGGAGGGGGAGCTCAGACAGGACCCCGGGGCATAAGTGCAGCATGCAGGGGGGAGGAGGGCAAGCCGAAGGGGCGGTATCCAGTGGCCCAGGGGAAGAGCAGAGCAACCGGACGCAGTGGTTGTTGACAGATCTCCAGGCAGACGGGCACCTGCAGATTCCGGGCTGGGACCATCTCCCAGAAGACGGGTTGGGGGTGGGAGCCAGACTGGAGGGGCCTGAGGAGAAGTAGGCAGTGATGGTCCAGAAGACAGAAGGCCAAGGAGAGTGTGGACAGAAGAGGGGGAGGCCAGAGGTGCAGGCCCAAGAGCAGGGCCAGCCAGCCAGCCTGAGAGGTGGGGGGTGGCCCGGAAACACGGAGGCCTCTCCCCATGCCTCCCAGCCCCAGCCCCCACTAGGAGCAGGGGGAGGCCCTCCAGACCTGCCTTTTCTTTCTCAGCCCCCAGGTTCCTGCTGGGAAAGCGGGCACTAACACCAAACAGGATCCTGTACAAAAGATTCTATCTTTGTGAGCTTACTGAACCCTGAAACAATCTGTCTTACAGACGAGGAAACTGAGGCCCAGAGAGGTGGCTGCGAGGGAGCCTCAGCCAGGTGGCCCATGCAGGACAAATGTTCCCATTTCTCTTTTAAAGACCAGAAAGCAGAGGCTCAGAGAGGCCAGATTCTCCCAAGGTCACCCAGCAACAGGTCATTTCCGTGCTAGTGGGCCCGCCTCCCAGTAGGGCCCTATCCTTGTGCTGTGTGGCTGCCCTCAGTGACCAGGAGAACAGAGCAGCCTGAACAGAAAGGGGGGATCGGGGACTGCAGGGGCCGCAGGGAGCCCCAACTGGTTTGGAAGCCCTGTGTAGGATTCATCCCTGGAACTGGGCAGGTGGTATCTTGCCCACCTTCTCCCCTCCCCACTGCTCCCCTCCCCCTCCAGCCAAGGACTCCATAACCTTGGCTGCCCTGCAACTCTGGGGACCCGGCCAGCCACTGACTGCCAGTTCCTGGAAAGGCCACAGGAGCAGACCAGGCAGAGGTCAGACCAGCAGCCCTGGGTCCCTCTGGAATCCTTTACATTTCCAGGAAAATTGCAAAACATTTGAAGAACAAATGGTCAATTCCTTATAATCCTTCCCCATTGTCCTGAAAAGAGGCGTTTGGTTGGGGAGGGGAGCCTCCTGGTCCCCCAACCAAGCCCATCCCCAGGCAGCCTCGGAGAGGCGAGAATGGCCAAAGTGGTCAGGGTGGGCCAAGGGAGAGGGGACCTGGAGGTGGGACGCCTCTGAGGGGGGGCACCTCTGAGGGGGCGAGCAGCTGCAGGACTGTGAGGTTCTGGAACCCCTTAGCAGCTGCTACGCAGAGCCTTTTCCTACTCTCTGCCTGCCACCCTCCCCTCACTCCCCCCAGCCCCCACCCCCACCCTCCTCGCCAAGTCACAGCCCAGCCACAGCCTGGCCTCAAAGGACAGGAGCCAGGACAATCATTTCCATGGGCCCCATGGGATCTGGGCGGCTGTCAAGGATGGCCCCACCCCCGGGTCCACCCCCCGCCCCCGTGGACTCGCCTCCCCTTGCGTATAGCTGGACTCTGAGACTCGCTTCTGAAAAGTGAGGAGATGGCATTCCCACGAACAGACTGTGGAAGGCTGGGAGTCCAGCCTCACCGGGATCTGCGGGCTGGCAACTTTGACTAAGGAAGCTGCCATGTTGGAGGGTGTGGCCAGAAACCCAGGGTGGCCTCCGCCACCTGCCAGCATGAACCCAGGGCGGACTCTGCCATCTGAATCCTGCCAACTGGCACCTGAGAGAGCTTAGAAGTTGATCCTTCCCTGGCTGGATGTTGAGACCAACACCAGTCTGGACGACACCTCAATTGCAGCCGGGGACAGACCCTGAGCAGGGGACCCAGTTAAGTGACATCCGAAGTCCTGACCCACAGAAACTGTGAGATCATGAATGCTCCTGTTTCAAGCCACCGAGCTTGGGGGCGCTTTATGACACAGCGTTAAGTAACCAATACAGGTGGCGGGGGACAAGGCAGGGTCAAATGTGAGCTTCACGATCTTCATGCTGTTTGGTGAGCTCAGAATCACTGAGTCGTGCCCTTCGCTGTGCCCCTCCCCCACAGCGTACCGTACCCGTGGGGCACAGATAACATGATGCAGCTCAGGCACCCTTACTCCTCCAGAAAGCCCTCCCCCAAGCCCCCAGTGGGAATTCACCTTCCCTTCCTCGGACACCCTAGTGAAGTGTCTCCACACCTAGTGCTTTTCCTCCCGCCCGAGCTTCTAATCCTCCATCCCTGCACCCCTCCTCCAGGCCCGGCCCTGTGGGGGTGCAGGGCCCCAAGGCCCTGAGGATGAAGGTGCAAGGAGGGGAGGCCAGAGTGGTTGGGGGCACAGAGCAGGCCAGTTGCAAACACCAGACCCAGCAGCACCCCGAGGCCACAGATGCCACAGAAGGGCTCAACAGAGCCTCGGGGTACAGGACAGACGGGCCAGTGCAGGCTGGGGGCAGGAGAATAGGGCGCATTTCCCAGCGATTCACTCTGCCCCTGAAACGCTCCCCCAGGAGGCAGGGACGCAGCTGCCAGAGGACACTGGTCATCGGGAGCACTGACTCTCGGATGCTGAGGGACAGCACATCCCCTCCAATCGTCAGTTTCCCCAAATAGGTAGTTCAGAGTTTCTCAAAGGGAGGGAACAAGTGATTTTAAAGAGTATGCAAAAAAATTTTTTTCTATTTCAATAGTTGTGTATGTCCATATGTCCTGAGAAAATATGTATAACAACCAGCAGATCAAACCCTGAGTTCCAATTCCTATTGTCTAGGTCAGAAGCATTAAAGTTCAAAAAGCAAGTTGATTTAAATAAAAACATTCAGTAAATAATAAAACTGAGGGTACAAGGATATGACATAAATCATGTGAGATTCTGATGACTGGTATTTCCTGACCAAGGAATAAACTCCTGTGTCTAAGCTACTGTCCTTTTCTTTCCATGGCAGCCAACACTGCACCCTCACCCAGACAAGTCGCCATGCAGCTAAGGAAAGATGTTCAAGGCAGACAGAATAGCAGGTGCAAAGGTCCTGGGGCAGGACCAAAATTGGTACCTATCCTAAGGCTTCAGGGGCTTTGCACTTGCCAAAAGTGCTGACCTGGGATCCGGTGATTGGAACACCTCAGAGCATAGCAGTCTGGCTGAGCAAGCCTGGGCCAGAGGGTCTGGAGCCCACCAGCCTGGCCCATCTCCTCCTGTTGGTGGCCCACTGAAGCAGTTATCCATTGTGAAAAACTGTGTCTGCAGAGGCAGGGGTCCCCCCTCCCCTGAGGGCAAAGCCTGTGTGATCTGTGTGTTCCAGCACCCAGTCCCCACCTGGCAGAAGAGAGGTCTTCATGGGTGTTACTGAATAAAGGAGGGGCTCTGATGACCTGTGACTTCTGCATCCAGAAACCCAGTGGAGAGAGGAACAGCCACATTCAGAGGACAGGCCAGGGTGGTGCTGGGCTCTCGACCCTTAGAGGGGGTAGAGCAGGGGCTGCCAGGGGGCAGGACTGGGAAGCTGAGGGCAGTGAGTGGGGAGCACTGAGGAGGACAGAGGAAGGAGGGAGCGAGGGGAGGGACCCCAGGGTGAGGTCAGGGCAAAGGTGCTGCATTATCACCCCAGTGGGAAGAGCCACCAGGCCCTGGCTAGAGTTCCCACCGTCTCTGCCTCCTCAGCAGCCCGTGCCTCTGGAGACGCAGACTGGTTCAGCTCGGGGCAAACTCCACAGCTGGGAAGGAACGGAGTAGACGTCCTCTCCTCAGGCAAGCCTGGACCCCCGCTCTCCTCATGGGACCCCACTGCCCCACCCAGGCCTGTCCTGTCCACATTTTCTCCTATTGACCCTAGGCAAATTGCCATGCCCAGGCTTCAGGATGCCACCTGGGCCTCCCACCACCAATGGATTCACCAGACCCGTGAGGGGGGCTCTGGGGGCCTCCCGCGCACCCCTGCTCCCCTCCACTCTGACAACCCTAGGTCATCCATATTTGCTGTCGTCCAAAGGTGCTCAGGGCAGCACGAGGCCAGGCTCTGCTCCCAGGAGCTCACAGTACTGGGGACAGAGCCTAGTGCTTTAAACCACACTACAGAGCAGGCACTAGGGCCGGTGGGCCAAGGCCTTGAAGGATGAGCACCGGTTTTCCCGGAGAAATGGGGAAGGGAGAGGAAAGGAACCTACCTCAAGAGATGCTCTGTGTGGTGGGAAACTCCCGGCTCATGGTGGCCGGGACGCACACTCCCCAGTACAGAGGGTAGGCACCAGCAGTCCTCCGAGCGCACCGTCCTCGCCTGGGCCCCGGCGCTCACCGCCTCTCTGCTCCGCTCCTCACGTTCCCGTCAGCCCTCGGACACACCTGTCCCTGCTCCCAATCACACAGAGCTGTCTGACCGGCTTAGCTCTGTCCGAGGCCCTATTGGACAGAACACTGAAGGCCAGCACCCCCCCCGAAGGATTCAGCCTATGGCTGCCCAGCCCTCGGGTCAGGTGCCCACCCTCATCCAATCAGAGACCTCCCCTGGCTTGCGGCTCTGCCGGGCAAGGCGCTGGGCTGCTGAGAGCGTGGGGGTGTGGCCAGCTGGGCCTGAGCTAATTGTGATATTTTAAATGTGACGGCTCTGGCGTGGTTGCTGGCCAGGGCTCGGGGAAACCTGTGGGGCCTCTTTCCATTCCTTGGCTCAGTTGCAGAGCGTTCCTGGGTCTTAGTGAGCGCAACCCTACGTCCAGCCCGATCCTCCCTGGCAGCCCTTCCCCCTCCTGCCCTTCGCCGCCCCACACCCCTCCCCACTGCAGTCCCCTCTCCGTTCAGTTTCTTCATTCAGGCCCGTGTATGTGCCAGGCGCTGCAAGGGGTGTCAGCTATGAAGGGGATGCGCCCCCACACACCATGGAGAGACGTCTGCAACAGCCATCTGAGCCCATAGGCTCCCACAGGGGATGTTTCTCAAACCCGTGTCTGACCATAGCCTTCCTCTGTTCAACACCTTCTGGTGGCTCCCCATCACCTCCCGGAAAAGGCTAGACCCTGTGGTTGGGAGAATAATGGCCCCCAAAGATGGCCCCGTCCTCATACTGGGAACTGTGGACCTGTCTTCTCCCCTGGCAGAAGGGATTTTGCAGGGGAGGTGAAGTTAGGGAGATAGGGAAATGATCCTGGATTATCTGGGTGGGCCCAGTGTCATCAGGAGGGGCCTCTACAGGTAGAAGGAGGCAGGAGGCCTCTGGAAGCTAGAAAAGCCAAGCAAACAGGTTCTCCCTGGAAAGCCTCCAGAGGGAACACAGCCCTGTCCATCCGTTTTGGACTTCCGACCTCAGAGCTCCAAGGTAATAAATGCCACTACATTTGTGGCCATTTGCTGTTACGGCAGCAAGAGGAAGTCAATACAACCGCAACCCTTCCTTGGGTCCCTAAGGCCTGCCTACCTTCCAGCCTGGAAGGAGCCTCTCCCCTCCGCCACTGCCCCGAGCTCCTTTGCTCCCAACGCCTTCACTCATGCTGTCCCTTCTGCCTGACTTAATTCTCCTTCCGGAGCCTGGCCAGTAACTCTTCCCCAATCCCAACCTCATCCCAGTGTCCCTTCCTCAATGGAGCCTTCTAGATCTTCAGGATTCTCTACCTTAAACAAATGAGGAATTTGTTGGAAGGTAAAGGAGTAGTCCTTGGGCTCCAGACCTTGCAAAGGACAGGCCTGGGGTTTCTAAATGCCCCCCCAGGTGGCTCGGCAGTGATTAACCCTGTGCCGGTGGGCTCTACCACTCAAGACCCACGTTCTGGCTTATCATGGGCTACACACCCACCCACGGTCAAAGGGAGGGGGGACGCCTTAGCTGGTGGTGCTGCCCTGATCTGAGGGCCACAGAAAAGCCTGGAATTTGAGAAATGTAGAATCAACAGGTGTCCCCTGCCCCTTCTGGTCCACCCCCCAGGGGCTGAGTCGCCCCTTCAGGCTACATCTCACCCTGGCAGCTCCCTGGTCCCTAATCTCCCCCATGAGCCCTCTAAGGACAGACAGCTGAGTCTGTCCTGGACTTGGATCCCTTACTAGGCGGGCTGCCCTGCACCTTCCCGAGCAGGCCTGCTGGGGAAGCAGCCAGATGTGGGCTCTGGAGGGGGAGACCCCCCCCAGGAATCACTGCCTGCGGCTGCGGGGAGCTCAGAGGCTGAGGGCTCTCGGGCGGGGCATCGGCCTCCCCACAGGAGGACATAGCCCCGCAGGGTGGACAGAAGAGCCTGGAGACCTGCACCCCATGAGTGTCAGCACCCCACACCCTCAAGCAGCCTTAAGACCAGACCCCCCCCACCCCGGCTCTCCGTTCACCTCGAAAAAGGGTGGCTTTGAGCGCCTCACACCCATTAAGACCGTTATTGTAAAATAAAATAAAATAAAATCTGAAAAAAAAAAAAAGCAAGTGTTGGCGAGGCTGTGGGGAGACGGGAGCGCCCGCGCTGTGGGTGGGCGTGCAAAACGGTGCTGCCGAGGTAAAGATCAGTGTAGACGTTCTTCCCAATGTAAGCATGGGATTACCATGTGACCCAGCAGCTCCACCTCCAAGTGTCACACCCGAAAGGCCTGAGGGCAGGGACTCAAGGAGAGAGTTGCACCCACGAGCTCATGGCAGCACTAGTCACAACACTCCAGGGCTGGAAGCAGCTCAAGTGTCCGTCGATGGGGGGTAGATGGACAAAACGTGGTCTGTCTGCACGACGGGATACCGTTCAGCCACAGAAGGGAGGAGACTGGCGCCGGCGACCACACGCACGGACCTCGAGGACATGACACTGAGCGACACAAGCCCGTCACAGAGGGACAGAGATCGCCTGATTCCACAGGGCTGAGTGGGCACCAGGGGGCTGGGGAGGGGGCTGGGGGTCAGTGTTTAATGGTGACAGAGTGTCAGGCTGGGGTCATGAGAAGGTTCTGGAGACGGACGGTGGTGGCAGCTGAACGACAGTGTGAACGTGCTTCACACCAATGAAACGGTGAAGGAAGTAACTCTCACGTTACACGCATTTCACCACAACTAAAAACATTGCAGGGGGAGGGTCCTGGGAAGGGCACATCTCCTCCCAGACTGCTTTTATACCATCCTGAAGCCAGAAGGGCCACCTGGTTCCTAAAGCTTGGAGAGCAGCGCTGCCCAGTTCGGGGTGGGGAGGTGGAGCCCGAGCCACTTTCTCAGCACCCCCTCGCTCAGCACCACCACGGGGGTGACCCCCAGAGCTCGGAAGCCCCAGCTCAGCGCCCCTCCCAGGCTGATGGGGCTTGGGGTCCAGGGCTCCAAAGGCAGGGACAGGGCTGGTCAGAGCTTCGAGGGCCCTTTATTGTCACCTGGAGCTTCCTGGGCGACAAGGCGTGGCTTGCAGAGCACTGGGCAGTCAGAGCCGGTGGGCAGAGGGCTCCTGGGGGCAGGCCTCCCGCGAAGGGTCAAGTCAGGGCCGCTTCCTGTGGGGCACAGGGGGCCAGAGGGGCATGTGGGCAACCTTTGGGGGGTCTGCAATTCTACAGTGTTAAGAACAGCTTCCAGAAATTCCCTTCCTCCTCTGCAGACATTTCCAAAGATTCTGAGAGCATTAATCCAAGTGCAGGAATAGTCCTGGGAGAAAATGGTCATTGCTAGAGGCTGAGTGTTGTCTGGGGGGCTCATTAAACCCCACAGCCGCCCTGCCCCAGGGAAAGGCAGGGCTGTGTAGGGGGAGGAGAGAGGAGGAAGGAGAGGCCCCTTGAATTGGGAGAGGCGGAGGGCAGGCAAGAAGAGGGGTGACCCTCAGTGCTCCCTGAAGCCAGTTCAGCCCTGGAGGGGAACCGGCTCGAATGAGCGTTTTCAAAACCAAGCCCTTTAAGTGTGTCATCTCATCTGAGCCTCCTGGAGGTAGACTGTCACCCACATGTCACCAAAGAGACAGCTGAGCCACCGACCCATCAGCTAACTGCCCAGGGAGCCGCCCCTCAACGCGGCAGAGCCGGTGCCCAAATCCATGGACACACCCCTTCCGCTACCCCAGAGCCCTGCAGGCTCTGAAACGCAGTCCCCACCCCCACCACCCCCCCCACAGCTATGGCTCGCTGACCTCTGGCTAGTAACCACGTCATCGTTCTGCAAACAGTTGACCGACTCCTCTCTCTGGATCCGTACTGATTAAGATACATTTTGGCTCCCTAACAAATGCCCCCCAAACACTGTATTAAACAAGATAGCAGGGTTCTTCCCTTGCTCATGACACAGTCTGTGCATCAGCAGTCTTGGTTCTTTCTACCTTGCTGCTCTGTGATCCTCAACACCCACCTTCCATCCCGTAGTCAGTGTGGCTGCTCCAGCTCCTGCCATCATGGCTGACATCCAGCAGTAGGTACAGGGGGAAGGGAAAAGGGAAGCCACCTCTCTTTTCTCTAGAGGCAGGACCCAGCAGTTACATGGGTCACTCCTTACATGTCACTGGCAAGGGTCTGGTCGAATAGCTGCACACAGCTGCCAGGGGGCTGCAAACTTGAACAGGCAGCCATGTGCCCAGCTTGAATTCAAAGTTCTCTTACTTTAGGAAAAGAGAAGAATGGATATTGGGGGACAACTAGCAATCTCTGCCACTAGAACACAATCTCTCCTCCCTCCCAGGACCATGATGAACCAAGGTCATGGGTAAAAGGCAGCAGCAGACTTCAGGGGGAGGGAACAGGAGATCTGAGGAGGAATCCAAGGTGGCTGCCTGGAGGAGGCAACATCTGGGCCAAGCCTTGAAAAACAACGAGGGGTTGGGATGGAAAGGAGTTCCAGAAGGAGATGATAGAAGTAGCAGATACAGCGCATATGGAGAAATTGTGGTTCAGTGTGACAAGTGTGCACTTGGAGGCAGAAGTCCTGGGTTCAAGTCCAAACGCTGAGTAGCATAGCAAGGCGCCCAGTCTCCTGGAGCCTTGGTTGGCTCTTCATGAAAGGCTGATGGCCTCCATCCCACCTCCTCGTGGGCCCGTGAGGAGGCGGGTGCTGGGAAGGGCCTGGCACTCCGTGGAGTCACTGCAAGGATGTCTCCGTGATGGGGTGTCACGTTGGTGGTGGACAGCGGCAGGACGTGGAGCTGCGAAGGGAAGCCGGGGTCGGGGGGGGGGGGGTCATACCAAGTGGTTTGGGTGTCCTTGAGAAGCGGTGTGCCGTTGCATGGCAGGGCAGTATCCTGAGCAGACAGCAGCTTTGCAAACATGACTCTAGACGACGGAGAGGAGGAGGTGAGGGCAGAGACGTGGAGGCCCAGGAGGAGGCGGCTACGAAATCCCAGAGAGACTTCGCGGTGAGGCCCGCTGAAGCCAGATGGCCATGGAATCTAACCAGGCCTCTGGGAAGACCGCCCGGAGGAGGGAGCCCCTAAGTTGTGCCAGCCGGACAGGGCGGTGAGGAGGGCTTGCCCCAGAGGACCAGAGAGGGAAGGAGGGATGGGCTGAAGCCAGGGGATGCCCAGAGCAGACAGGACCCACCTTCCCCAGAGATGCCTTCCCCCCAACCACTCAGAGCCCCCCCAGGAGTAGGCACTGTGCCTGGCGCCACACCCACAGCCTGGCTGACCCCCCAGCAGCCTCCAAGGTGGAGACCCTGCTCCCAGTTAACAGAGAGGAACCCGGAGCCCAGGCAAGGCTGATCACTCCACTGAGACCGCACAGCAAGCACCCGGGCTCCGTAGTCAGACCCAGCGTACCCAGCACTCTGGGTCCTTCTGGGGCTCTGAGACGTCCTTCAGAAGTACACCGTCAGCCCCCCGGACTCAGGAAGGCTTTCAGCCTGAAAAAGGGACGAAGACCAAGAAGGGCTTTACCCATGACGCGTCCTCGAGACCTCCCTGATGAAGCAGGAAGAGCTGCCCCATTGAACAGAAAGACAAACTGAGGCCAGAGAGGTGAAGTCCTGTGCCCAGGTCACGCAGCCGGTGGGTGACCAGCAGGATTTGCATCCAGGTCTCTGACTCGCCCTGGTTCCCACCATCCTCCCCCTCCCGGAGACCTCTCTCCCCTCCCCCCCCTCCCCCGCCGCTTTCCTGGCTCTCTCTCAGGGAAGAGAACGTGCTCTGAGTCTCTGTTTCCCTGGGAGAAATCCATTTTCAGAATCTGGAGGTGTTGAAATGTGTTCTTTTTTCCTCTCCAAAGAGCCCTTCTTGAGGACAGAGGTGCCCCGAGAATCCCTCTGAGGCCACCACCAGCCAGGCTAGAGCTCGGGGCTGCCCATCAGGAGGGCATGGCCCCAGCAGTTCACCCCGAGCAGGGTCTCGGGGAGGTGACCTTATCCATCCTGGCACAACGGGCAGCTGGGCTGCTCCAAGAGCTCTGGACACGCCTGTGACCTCTAGCCCCGACCTCAGAGGACACTTATCTGCCCCCATCCCCGACTGCTTGGCAGGGGCACTCCTGCCTCCGGAGGCAAGGGGGTTACTGAGCCCACCTGCCCAGCCCAGGTGCCCAGGGCAATTCCGTGCTGTCTCCACCAGACTGGCCCTCTCTCAGTGACAGCTGGGCCCATGATGGTCACAGGATTCTCGTGCCCTAAAGGAGCACGGGCATTGCTGCGAGCATCTGCTACCCCGCAGGGCCAGCCCTGGGGGAGCATGGTTGTAGGCACAGGGGGTCACCTGCAGAGTGAAGAAGGGAAGGAGGGGGCTGGTGTGAAGGAGATACAGAGAGGAGGAAGGGAGGAGGAGGGAGGGAGGGAGGGAGGGAGGGAGGGAGGGAGGGAGGGAGGGAGTGGAGAGAGAGGAGGGAAGGGAAGGGGGAGGGAGAGAGGGGGCAGGTGTGAACAGGAGGAGGGGGAGGAGAAGGAGGGAGACAAGGGAATGAGGGAGGAGGGGAAAGGGAGGGGGACAGGAGGGGAGAGTGGGGGAGGGAAGAAGAAAGTTGGGGAGGACTTGGCATCCCCACACATGCACATGCTTCTGGCCTTTGTCCCAACACACTCCCACTGCACCTGCCCAAACACATCCCCACCTGCCCCTTTCAAAATCTGTCCTGTCCGAGGTCCGGCATTTCCCTCTCCACCCCGGTCACTGCCCACTGCACAGGCAACACTGAGCATAGCTTCCTATGGCCAGATCCAGCTCGCCTGGGCTTCCAGCCCCTCCCCTGGGGTCTGCAAAGAGGCCCGCCTGCTGACTACCCACACCCAGTGGGGACCCATGGCAGGCCTGGGGCCTTGGGGAGCAGTTCCTAGAGTTCCTAGAGTTCCTAGGGCCTGCACCCTAGAATCGTGGCCTCATACACTCCTGGGCTTAAGCCTGGAAGGGTTCAGCGAGGCCAAGCTACCCGTGGCCCACCCCAGGCCCCCACGGCACCCCGTGGTCACCCCGAGCAATTCTTGGTCTCAGTCCCAAGCCTTCAGCAGGACACAGGCTCCGCTAGGCACCACAGGACATTAGGTGAGGATGCTCACAGGCTGGCCCCATGGGACCCTCCCGCAGGCAGCCATGTGGTTATTCTGCCTGTCCCCCTCTACCCCTCAACCCTAACCGCTTAACCGTAACAGGCTCCTGTTCCAGATAAGGCACCCAGCCTGGGAAGTACCTCCTGGGCAGGGAAGGGAGGCAAAGTGATGGCCCTTGGCTCAGAGGGACTCCCACCCCTACCTGGCCCTTCTTCCCAAGGACTTGGCCAGCAGGCCGGCTGACTGGTGAATGGTAGGGTCATCAGAATCACAGAAGGAGATCACACACCCAACTCCTGCACCCCTGCCACCCCCACCCCCACCCCCACTAAAGGCAGCCTGTAGAAGCTTCTGGAAAGAGGCAAATGTTAGAGGCAGGGACTAGGCCTGCCTCCCAGACTTTTCTGATTCTCTTTCTTTGTTCCCAAGACCCCCTGACCCCAAGCCCTTGCCTGGAAGTTCCCTCACAACTCACCAAGCCCATCCACGTCACCTAGGTGGGGACAGCAGCCCGGAAGGGCAAGAGTGCTCCCCGAAGGACTTGTCAAGGGCATCAGTCAGCCTGCAGAGCTATTCGGACCACAGATGATGTACTTCCCTTTCCATCCCTGGAGCCGGTGGTCCTCCAGCGCTGGGCTGTGAGCAGGGAGGGGCAGGGGAGAATCTGAGACCGCACAGGAACACAGCATCCCTCAAGACCAGGCCTCCCGGACCAACAGGCTTGGCTCTGGTCCAGCATGGGCACGGACACCAGGAGCGTGGGGGTGGGGGTGGGGGTGCATCCGCAGCCAGTGGCCCCAGGTTCCGGTCCTGCTTCGTCCCCGCGGAAGGCACTCCTTCACACCTCCCTGTGCCCTGTGCTGTGCCACAGAGCTCTGCAGTGGCTCCCCCATAACTTCCCTGAACCCAGGGGACGTGGACAGGCACGCAGAGAGCTGTGACTTCCCTCAAGCTCGTCGTGCAGGGGGGCTGCTTTCTTTCTGTGCCCCTGCCGTCCCCACCAGAGCAGAGCCGGGCCAGCCGGCCAGGCCAGGAGCCCGGCCAGATTAGCGGGCGGCCGAGCCCAGCACCGCCGACTCCCCCAGTGCGTGCGCACGGACGCGTTGCTGTGTGGTTTGTTACCAGCGTCACCCTGGCAGCAGACGGCCAGCCGGGTCCCCAACTCACCAGCTAGGACCACCTGCTCTGACACACGTTGGTGTACCCCCGCAAGCAACGAGGGTCAGAGAGGCCGCACTGGGAGTGGGTGCAGAGCCAGAAGCTCTCCAGGGACCTGCCCCATGGTGTGCCGGCCTGGCAGGAAGCTGAGTTGGGCCCAGACTGCCCTCAGGGAGCCCATGCTCGGTGAGGGAGACACAGGTAACCAGAGGACTCGGAGTCGGCTGCTTCGGAAAGGCCATGCCCGTCCCTGAAGGATGAGGCCAGTTTCTGCAGCTGGAGGAGGAGGAAGCAAGGGGCCCTTCTTGGTGGGAGCCATAGGGTCACCCCTCCCCATGGCCCGCGGCACCCTGACCTGGTAGTGCAGGGGAACTTCGCCCTCACTGGAGCTAGACTGCAGCCGCCGCCTTCCAGGGGGCCGGCCAGACGCAGCAGAAGGAAAGCAGTCACGCACAGCCGGCTGGCGCTTCTGCAGCCCCCGTGCCCACCTGAGAACACAGCGACACCCCTGACCGCGCTGCACGGGAGACACACGCTGAGAGCCCGGAGGCAGCACCCTGGCCGCGTTGCTGAGCACCTGGACACGGCTGTGCCTGAAGGCATGGCTTTGCAGGACTTTCGTCACTGTCTAGAGCCGGTGAATTCCTTCTTAGCTCAAGTGAGTTTGAACTGAGTTTCCGCCACTTGCAAACCTAAAGGGCCCTATCAAAACACAATTACTGGGGACAGGGAGGTGTCCGGGGTCCAAAAGGCTTCCCAGAGATGGGCTTCTGTAAGGGAGAGACCCCAACTTAATGACCTGGCTGTGTCCAGGCTGCGTTCCAGCAGGACCTTTTGTGGGGAGGGGGTGGCCCAGAGCAGGAACCCCGGCATTGCCCGAGCAGCTCCAACTCTAGGGCACCGTGCCAGGCATGCAGTGGGCTCGGTGCCGCGGTCACTATTATTTACACAGCATCCGGTGCACCGGGCTCTATCCCAGGGGCTGTGCACGTGTGCCCAGACCTTTCTCACAACAACTCTTGGGCGAGTTAGGGCTGAAAGTTCCGCCCATTTCACAAATCCCTGAGATGGAGGCACAGAGAGTTCGGGTAACTTGGCCGAGATCACACAGCGTGGCTGTGGCGGAGGGAGTGTGCAGACAGAGCCGCGGGGACATGGCCTTTCCTGCCTTTTGTGTCCTTTGCGCGCTCCAGAAGGTCCAACGCAAGATGAGTCGTCAGCGCCTGCGTGTGGAGGGAGACCCAGAGCGCCCCCTCCCTGAGCAGGCCTTCCCCTCCCAGGGCCCCCAGCCAGGCTGAGGGGCTCCCGGAGGACAGACAGCATGCCTGATTCACACTGTGTGCCCAGGGCCGCCGTGGGAGCCTGGTTTGGACCAGGGCTTCGGGGTGGGGGTCCCAAGAGAAAAAAGGTTCAAGAGGACACGCTCAGCCTCCAACAGCATCGCCCGTGGGCACACCCGTCCGTGGCTTCACCGGAGCCCCGGCCACGCCGCCCCAGGGCCCCTCTCCTCTCCGAGCTGCTCTCTCCCCACCCGCGAGCCACGGTGTCCTCTCCTGGGACTGGCACACAGCCCTGGGGCATCCGCGCCCTGGTGATCCCGGCCTCGGCGACGTGGGCGAGCCCGCCTCCGAAGCAGCACTGCTGGGATTGCGACCAGCTCGGCCACACGCACAGCTGCGCGCTTGGCACAGCCCGATGGCCATTTTTAGCCTCTGGCCACTGGGAACCGTAACCACTCAGGTTTTAGCACTGCGTAAGATCTGCCACGGGTCCCTGGCCCGCGTGAGGACGCTCAGGTGGCACCGTGTCCCCAGTGGGAAGCAGACCCTTCCTCTTATTTTCACCTTTTCTTCTCACTTGCAGTAGCCCTGGGATCCCGTGGCTTCCCACCAGAGGCTTGAAATGCACTTTGGAGCAAGGTTGAGAACAAATTAGCAGACACACTCACTCACACACACACACACACAGCCCTGGCATGGCCCCGCACACATGACGTGTTCATGACATCACGCTCCCCTCCCAGTTGAGAAAATGGAGGCTCAGAGAAGCAAAGGGACTTGGAGCGTCTCTCTGCTGCCTGGCTGTACCCCAATTTTTCCAGAGAGGGTCAGAAATGGACATAGCAGATCAACTCAAAGGTGGCCCTGCAACCAGCCTCAGGGTTCAGGGGAGGGGCCGCCCCCACAGGAGTGCCCAGCACCCCTCACTCCCCAGGCAGGCCCCAGGCACCCATACATGACCTCTGGCAGGAACCGGCTCCCCCTCCGGAGGGGCCTGGCCGCGCGCGAGGGAGCATGGCCGATGCTGGGTTGGGTCTGCAGTCATGGCAGGAGCACTGGCGCCCAGGGTTTGAGGGTGGGGTGGGCCAAAATGTGAGGGCCCAGAGCTGGGCAGGGGCAGGGTGGGCGAAAGAAAAGCTGGGGGCAAGTAACAAGGCCGCGAGGCCAGGGGTACCTCCATCCTCCAGTGTGGGTCTCACCAGCCCCAAAGCAGCAGGAGGGACCAGGGCAAGTCCTATAAAACTTCCTAGAACCTTCTGGAGTTGTGGAGGGCTGCACAGGGAAGGCATTGGGAAGTAGCCACCCAATCCCCTTGCAATGTCAATGAGGCCCGAGGGGAGGGATGGGACATGCCCAGGTCACACAGCAGGTGGCCTGGCCATCACCTTCAGGGCTTTCTCCTCCCCTTGGTCAGAAGCCCTGGGCCTCTAAGCCTGGAATGCCACCCAAATCCCCACTCTATCCAGGCCCTGCTGAGCTCTCGGGCCTGGCTCCCAACCTGCCCAGCCACCAGGGGAACTCCACCAGCTCTCCCAGTCCTACCTCCAACTCCTGGAAGGGGCAAGCGGGGGCCTGAGGAGGTGTGGACGCCCTACTGCCTTAAGGACCCCTCTAAGAGCAGACCAGTAAGCCTTCAGCCACTGCCGCCCTGTGCAGCCCAGCCAAACTGGAGTCCGGAGAGGTGGAAGGAAGTTGGAAAAGAAGTCATTCTTGAAGCAAATGACACGTGTGAGCACAGTAGGAGAGGCCCAGGTCCCCGTGGGAGGGCCGGCTCACCCCAGCAAGGGAAATGGATCGGCCCAGTGGCCAGGGGATGGGAGGATGTCTTAGACAGCATGCCCACGGGCACGACGCGGGGACTGCGTGCTCCCTGCCGCAGGTCCCGCAAGGCCTCCCTGGGCCCCAGCTGCCTACACTCCCCACCTCGCTCACTGCTGCCAGCAGGCAAAAGGGCAGAAAGAAATACCTTAGAATTCTCCTGAAACAAGTTTCCAGTAAGTCCACATCACACTCATTCACTCGTTTCACAAAGGTTTATTGGGCTTCTGGGTGCTGGGAGCAGGGCCCTGTGCAGGACCCCAGCTGGGCCAACCTGGGGGGAGCAGGGCCCCAAGCAGTGAGCAGCGGCAGGGACAGAGACAGAAGTGAGGTGCACCCCTCCCGAGGCTCAGCAGAGGAGGAAGGCCAGGGTGGAGGACACAGGAGGGTGGGGAAGACAAGGGAGGTCCCAGCTCCGTCTGGGGGTGGGGCAAGCTGAGCACAGACAGAGGTGAAGGGGTGAAGTAGGAGGGGCAAGGAGAGCCACCAGGAGGGAGCATGACAGCACGTGGGAATTCCTGGAGGCCAATGGAAGGGGAGACGAAGGGTCAGTGGCCAAGGAGGGCTGGGACCCCCGCAGCCCAGTCACCATGAGGCTGGGCAAGGGCTCAGCCAGCACACGCCGCTAGTCCTCGGATGCTTCTGGCCAGGTGTGTGGGCTGGCCCACATCCCCTGGGGCATTAGGAGGCCCTCCTGCCTCGTGGCCCAGCCTGCTCCCATGGGAAGTCTCAGCAGCCAGCTCCCTGGTCACTGGGAGTTGCTCACCAGGACAAAAGCAGAGGCTGTGCCAGTCCACCCACCAAGCCCCACACAGGGCACTGTGGGGGAGGGGTCAGAGCCTGGGCAAACCCCACCCCCCCGCCAGGCCCTCCCCTGCCTGGGGAGACAGCCCCGTGAGAATGGCCTGGGAAGCAAGAAGGCCACCCAACCCTCCCTTGGCTGAGCCAAGCCCTCATGGCCTGTCCCCTCCCCCCACCCCCTTTCGAGTTGCTCCTGGACACCAGATGGACCCAGTTCAACATGTCCTTCCTTTTCTTTCCCCCGCCCGCCCCCTGCTGGAGCTGTGAGAGGGCAGGCAAGAAGGGGGGCAGGCCGAGCCAGACCCGGAGGCTTGGGGAACAGCCCCAGCCCCAGCTCCAGCTCCAGCCCCAGCTCTGGTGACCCCAGCGCACAGCCTGCCAGGCCCACTGGGGCCAGGCCTCTGGGCCCTGGACCAAGACTCTCACTGCGGACCCCCGGGACAGGTCGGGACAGGATGAGCAGCGGGTAGGAAGGGCCAGGTCCAAGGTGAGCTGATGTTCCGCCCTGGGCAGCGCCGAGGAAGGTGGAGCAGGGACTCATGGGGAGGTGAGAGGATTTAGGAGAGGGAGAAGAGAGGGATGGAGTAAAAGTTGCCAAGCCTGGGCCTGGCTTCCAAAGGCCTGGACCTTGGATCTGTCCTCACCTGCACAAGCAGCTGTGGAAGCCAGATGAGCCTGAGCACCTTGTCCAATGTTCTGGAATCCTGACGTGTGAAGTAGAGCCTGTCAGCCCAAGAAACAGCCGGAGCCCCCAGAGCAGCGACAGTCCTAGGGGCAAGTGCTGCTCTCCTGAGCCTCCCTGGGGCTGGAGGGAGTGCGGGGTCAGGGTGGCTGGGAGCGCCAGCTGGCAGAGGAGACCAGAAGGACCCGTGTCCCCTGTGCCCCAGACCAACTCCTTCCACACACCCACAGTTCCAGCACCACCAGCACCGCCAGCACCGCCTACACCACCAGCACCACCACCAGATCCCAGGCAGCACAAAGGACTCTCCCAGACCAAAGTGGCTTCTTCATTTTCTGAAACTCAAATATGGGAGGGGGGAGGCCTGCCCCATGGCCCTGTCCCAGCTTCTGCGTGGGTGCGGGCAAGGCACAGGTCCTAGAACGGCACCCCCCGGAGAAATCAAGGAATCAGGGCTCGAAAATTTCACCAACCAAAGTTGGCATTCCCCTTGTCCCTGCCCAAGAGGGCAACCCAGACCCCCAAACCTCCTCTCAGAGACTTGCCAAGCAGGAAGCTTCTCTCCCCACACCCCCCCCCAAAAGGGGGAGCAAGACAAAGAAAGGAAACAATTTGCTAACTCAGAGGTGCCCTGGGGAAGGGGGGGCAGACGAGTGGGACCCGCCCCCCCAGACAGGTTTGGCGCAGGGAGAATTCCCTAACCCACCTGAACAGACCCCTACCCAGAGTGGTGAGGGGCAGTGCCTGGAGGCTGAGAAGAGCTGGGACCAGGCTGGCTTTCCTCCAGGTGTCGAGTTCCTGTGCTGTGCAGCCCCAACATCCCTGCTCCGACAGCAATCACCAGGCTGGGAGAGAGATAGGGGGCTCCATTCAAGTGCTCTCCACCTTCTGCTCTGGATCTTGACCTGCTGGAGCCATAGGTCCAGCGGGAAGCTTGTGGGACAAAGGGTCCCACCAGGGCCGAGAAAACTGGAGGGGAGGACCTCCGCCCAAGGCGGGGCGTCTACCCCCGCGCCCGCGGGGTCCTGCTGGGTCCTGGGTGGGGGCTCCTTGCCCTGCAGTTAACTTCTTCGGACTTGTTCCCTCACCGCCGCCTCCGCCGCCGCCGCCGCCGCCGGGAGCGATTCGCCCTCGTCCTACCCAGCCCAGCGAGCGAGCTCCCACCTCCTCGGCCACCGGCGCGAGCGCTATCTCCGTCCCGGGAAGAAGTTAGGCGACTGGTCCCCGAGGCGCGCAGCGCACGGGACGCAGGAGGCGGTGGCCCCGGGACTCAGCCACCGCCGCCCCAGAGAAGTCCCCGCTACTGCGAGGGCGTACTGGGAGGCTCGACTCCCCAGACCGGGTACAAATCGCTTGCGACCGGGCCCAGGCCTCGCCTCGGAGGGCAAGACGGACCAAGGCGAAGCGGGCTTGCTCCCAGCTTCGGGGACCCCAGGTCAAGGCACTTCTCCGCCCCGCCGCCCCTGTGCGCGAGTCGCCGGCCCGGCGCCGGGCGCAGCGAGGAATCAGATGGTCTCTGACTCGGCGGCGGGGCCGACCAGGGCCCCACGGAGTTGGGGAGTTGCCCCGCACCCCTAAAAGCCTCAACACACATTCTCGGTTGAAAGTACGCACTTTACGCGTCCGGGCGCCTCCGCGGTGAGTGGAGCTGCGGCGCTCGGGGTCGGCGAAGGTGGCTCAGCTCGGGCGCTCCAGTCTCGACGTTCCCGGGGCAGAGAGCAACGTCCGGGGACGCACGGGACGGGTGCGCCCGGCGGCCGGGGCTGCGCCGGGCGAGGAGAGCGGCGAGAGGGGAGCGCTTCGGCGTTCAGGCAACAGCTACCCCTAGTGGGAGAGCCGCCGGGGCCGCCGCCGCCCCACGCCCGCTGCCCCGCGCCCCGAGCCCGCGGCGCCCCGCGCCCGAAGCGCTCCCGGGTCGGCTGGGGCGCAGGCACGGCGCTGCTTTCCCCGGCCCTCCCCGTCTCCGGCGCCAGGCGCTAACCGGCCCTCGGGCCCTGCCCTCCGCACCTCCCTGCTGCGCCCCGGAGGCCGCTGACCCGAGAACAGCAGCGCCGAACAGGGACAAGATGGGACGGGGCGGGCACCGCCGGGACAGCGCGCAGCGGCCCCGGGCAGCGGCGGGGGGCGCCGAGCGCAGTGTGCGTGGCGGGGCCGTGCGGGGGGCGGCCGTGTGCGAGGCGCGAGTGTGAGCGCGCGCGGGAGGCGAGCGGGCGGGCGGGCGGGCTCCGGGAGGCGAGCGGAGCCCGCGGGCGAACGGGGAAGGCGGCGGGGGCCCAAAGTTGCCTCCTCGCGGGTCCGCGTCCCCGGCGGGGTGGGAGCCGGGGCCAGCAAAGCGGCGGCCGCGGACCCGGGCTCCCGCGGCACCTGGGCAGCGGCCCCGCACGAGCAGCAGCGGCGGGGGCGGCGTTGGCGGCGGCGCGCGGGAAGCGAACCGGAGCTCCGGCGCGGCGCGGCGGCCGCCGGGGAGCTCCGCTCAGGTGCGCGGCGAGAGGGGCGCGGGCCGGAGGCGGGCCGCCAGGACCCAGGCCGCGCGCAGCGCTCGCGCTAGCTGGAGCTAGAGGATCTCCCCGGCGGACGCCTGGGTCCCTGGTCCAGCTCCCCGTCCCGGGTGGCAGCAGCGACCGGGGCCCCCCGCCCCTGAGAGCGGGCTTCGGGGGCCCGGCCCCGCCCCCGCCGGCCCCTGGCCGGGCCGCCCCGCCCTCCGGCCGCCTGAGCCCGCCCCCGGCCCTTGATTTCTAAGGCATTGGACGCGCCGCTGGGTGATCCCTCCGGGCTCAAGTTGCAAGGGGGCGGGCCCGGCCCGGAGGTGGAGTCTCCCGCCAATTGAAGCCTCGGCTATAAATCGAGCTCCCCGAACAGCCAAAGCCCAGATGCCTCGCCAGGCCGCCCCGCGGTTGGTGGTGGGAGAAGGTAGCGGGTCCCAGGGGGCTTCAGGGGCTGCAGCCACCATGCTCCGCTCCCTGCTGCTTCACTCCCTGAGGCTCTGCGCCCAGACGGCCTCGTGCCTCGTGCTCTTCCCGCGCTTCCTCGGCACGGCCTTCATGCTCTGGCTCCTCGACTTCCTGTGCATCCGCAAGCATTTCCTGGGCCGCCGCCGCCGGGGTCAGCCCGAACCTGCAGTGGAGCTCGACAGTGACGGCGAGGAGGTGCCCCCTGACGACCCGCCTGTCTGCGTGTCCGACGACAACCGCCTGTGCACCCTGGCGTCGCTGAAGGCCGTGTGGCACGGCCAGAAGTTGGATTTCTTCAAGCAGGCGCATGAGGGCGGTCCAGCGCCCAACTCCGAGGTGGTCCTGCCCAATGGCTTCCAGAACCAGCACATCCTTGACTACGCGAGAGGAAACCGCCCGCTGGTTCTCAATTTCGGCAGCTGCACCTGACCACCGTTCATGGCGCGCATGAGCGCCTTCCACCGCCTGGTCACCAAGTACCAGCGCGACGTCGACTTCCTCATCATCTACATCGAGGAAGCTCACCCCTCAGACGGCTGGGTCACCACAGACTCCCCCTACAGTATCCCACAGCACCGCAGCCTGGAGGACCGGGTCAGCGCGGCACAGGTACTGCAGCAAGGTGCGCCCAGCTGCTCTCTTGTCCTCGACACCATGGCCAACTCCAGCAGCTCGGCCTATGGGGCCTACTTCGAGCGCCTCTACGTCATCCAGAATGGCACCATTATGTACCAGGGTGGCCGTGGGCCCGACGGCTACCAGGTGTCTGAGCTGCGCACCTGGCTGGAGCGCTATCACGAGCAGCTGCACGGGGCTCAGCCACGACGAGTGTAAGCAATCATTTGACAGTTGACTGAACTTGGCGGGCGATGCCTTCGAGCCTTCGAAGCCCACGTGCAAATGCCCCCAAACGAGTCAGGTTTGCCGAGGGCCCAATGACACAGGTGTGCTGAGCCAGGGACTGCTGGCTGAGTCTGTGCCCTCAGCCAAGCCAACTGAAAATTCTCCCTCGCCTCCCCGGACTCTCGCTGTGACTGTCCCTCACCTGTACCTGCCTGGGTGGCTCAAAATCCCCTTCCGAGTGTGGATGCAACGCCACCCTTGCCTGGGTCCTCCCCTACCCCCACTTGTCCCCGAAGAGGCCCTTGCCTCTCTCACACCCCCTCCCCAGAGGGAAGAGCCAGTGTGCCTTCAGCCAGGCCCAGCGGCCCCTCGCACAGAGACTTTGGCGGCCCCGGTGCACCCTGAGCGCAGCTGGGTTCCAGCAGCGCCTGCCGCTTGCCCTAGTTGCCTGGGACCCACACCTGTCGTTCGCAGCGAGGGGATGCCCTGCTGCTTTTGTGTCTATTTCTTGTCCCTGAGTTGGGGATGGGGGGCTTGGGATGGGGAAGCGTGGACAGGGTTGTTTCCCCCCTTATTTTGGGTGCTCACAAGCCCCACTGCTGATGACGAGCTGTCTCTAACTGGTCTTGACCACGAGCTGGTTCTGAATTGCAGGGGGTCTTGCAGCAGCGCCCAAAACGAGAGAGGGAAAGTACTCTGGGTTTCTGTGAGGAAACCACCATAAAGGGGGTAAAAGAGGGTGGCTGGGGGTACTGTTTCTGGGCCAGAAGCCCGATTGAGAGGCACTGGCGAGGTTCGCAGCGCCCCAGGGAGAAGGAAGAGGCTGGCACTCCTGGGAAACGGAGTGTGGGTAGAGTAGTCCGCGGGAAGAGAGATAAGAGGAGAGCCTGGAGACCCCGAGTGAGGGGCCTCCTCGGCAGAGCTGCCGACTGTGGGGCCGGGAAGTGGGAGGCCCCTGATTCGAAGGCCATTTTTTAGTGTTTTGTTGGAAATACTCTCTGTATATAAACTTCTTTTACGCTACAATAATAAAAGCTTGAAGTAAACTGCTTCGGGTTGCCTTTGGTCCATTTATTTATTTATTTATTTATTTATTTATTTATTTATTTATCTTTGCTCTGAATAGCGGCAGGAATTAAACACAAATCTCTCGCTCGCGTCCCCATAGTGACCCTGGGGGGGGAAGGGTGGGTGGAAGAAGCCGACGCTGGCAGGGGCGCAGGAGGGCAAGGAGTATGTAAAGGGGACGGTGCCCAAGGGTGTACACATGCACGCGCACACCCACGGTGGAGAATGTGGGGTCGGGAGAAAAACCGAGAAGCCAGGCCGGGCGGGGTTCTTGAAGGAGGCGGGAGAGGCAAGGGGGTCCTTACTTGCCGCCGCGCGCGCTTGCGCTCACGCACAATTAATTACAGCTGCCCCTGCAGCCGCCCGTCTAACTTCTCCGAGGGTCCGATGGTGTGGGGGAGGGGGCGATGTGGAGGATAAGGGGGCTATGGACCAGCTAGGAAGGCGCTCCGGACCGCCGCGGGCGCCTCCACACACCTGGCTCCTCCCTAGCCCCCTTCCCGCACCTGGCTCCTCCCTACCCCTTCCCGCACCTGGCTCCTCCTAGCCGGGTTCCCGCACCCGCCCCTCCCTAGCCCCCTTACCGCACCTGTAAAATTGTCTCCCCCTACCCTCCAATCCCCGCCTGGCTGCTGGGGTCCGCGGGAGGTGCGACTAGCAAAGCGCACGATGGCGGAGGGAGGGGAGACGGGGAAGGGAGGGCGGGCTTGCAGCGCCACCACTCCAGCAGCAACACCTAGTGCGGGGAGGGGGTGGAGCGGGGTGCGCCCCCCGCCCAGGACACCTCCTCGTCCTGCCCCTCCTCCGCTTCCCCAAGTTCGAGCCAGACCTCACCACCACCACCTGCGACGCGCTCGGGGCTGGGTAGTGGAGAAGGGGTGCGAGATGGAGGAGCGGAGAGAGACCGGAAAGAGGGGGATGGCTGTTGCCGGGACAGGGGCTGGTGGGAAGGGGGCCGTAGCGTTTGGCACCGTCCGCAGTCCAGCCGGGCGCTCCCGCGCAACCCCGGCCGTCACTCTGTCCCCTGCTGCTCTCTGGGGGAGGGCGAGGCTGGGAGCACAGCATTAGCGCGCCCCCCACCTCCCTCTGCTAGCGACACCTGGAGCGGAAGGGGGTGGGGGCAGAAGAAAGCGCTGGGGGGAGAGCCTGCATATCGCGAGTGGGGGAAGCGGGGCAGCCGAACTTCTCCCGCCCGGGACCCCAGGACTGTCCGGGTCGAGGGATGGAAGGAGAGAGTGTTAGTGAGCGCCTGGGTGTGAGCAGCGCGCACGTGAGAGGGGGTTCTGCAGGGGTGAGGGGGTGCAGCAGGCGAGTGGGAGAGAGGCCCCTGCTCCACCAACGCCTCCTCCAATTCCGCGCCCAGCCCCCACGCTGCTCCTCTGTGAAAAGTTTTTGGAACTGACACCTTGAGCTGGGATTTTTTTTTTTTTTTTGCTTTAAAAGTATTTAAATTGAAAAAATAACTTTTAAGAAAAAATTGGCACAGATGGTATTTCTGCATCTCCTCCCCTCCCCCTCCCCCCCGCGCGCTGCTTCTCACCCCAAAACCCCCAGGAAGAATCCGGAGCCAGCCGCACAGACGCGGCTGGGCGCCGGGGAGGGCCCGCCCCGAGCTCCTGCAGGCGCTGGCCCCGGTGGGGATTTGGTGGCCTGGAGGCAGCGGAGGGCGGCCCAGGAGCGCCGGCAGCCGCCGCGGGGCCCCACAGCCTGCCGAGGTCGCTCCTCGTCCGGCCCGCCGCTTGGGGGTCAGGCTGGACGCGCTGCGCGACCTCTCTTCCCCGCGGAGCCGGCTCCGCGCCACCCCCCTCCCGGCCTCGTCTGGCTTCCCGGACCGAAACTGCGAGCGCTGGGCGCTCGGACCTGCCGCTCCTGCCACTGCCCACGCGGCCGCCTGGCTCCCGGCTCCAGGGAGATTCCTGCACAACCCCCCCTTCTCTTCTTTCTCTTCTCCCTCCCACTCTCCCTTCCTTCCCTTCATCTTTCCCTTTCTCTCTTCCTTTTCCCTCGTTTCTTCCTTTCCTTTCTTCTCTTCTTCTCTCTCTTCCTTTAAAATCTCTCCTTCTTAAGAAAACAGTGCGTGCTCATCGAGGAAAACTCAGAAGAGTCAGAAGAAAATAAAACCAAACCAAGGTAACCTCAGGATGTGAGCACTTTCAAACATGCCTCTCCCTGTCCCCTCACATTTGTAAATATGTATTTTAATAACAAGAGCAGGATTATTGTAGCCTGACATTAATTTTTGACTCCTGGTACCCTCTTTCCGTGTCAATAAATAAGTCTCGAATGGCACCACTGCCACACCATTGAATGGACAGTCAGGGTGCTTCGGGTGTGAGGGATATTTCATTATTCTAAACAGAAACGCAGTGCGCAGCGTGTGCACACAGCCCCGCACCACTTTACCCCACCAGCACATTCCTTACAGGGGACATCGCTGGGTCAAAACACACACACATCTTTAAAGATGCCTGGTTTGCCAGATTTTGCTAAACTGCCTTCCAGAAAGTCTACTTGAGTTTGCTGTTTTGTGTCTTCCCAGTGCTGTCTCTTCTTTATTTTTAAGTGAAAAATATGAAGATAATACAAAAATCTATGCTCGGTAGTAAATTTTATATACAGAAGAAGGGGGAGGAGAAAGTCAAGCTTCACTTAGAGCAGGACTGTTCAAACTGCAAGTCAGGACCTAGCAGTAGGTCGTGAAATCAACTTACCAGATCAAGTCAAGCATTTTGTAAGAGCTGAGATAGAATAAATACAATGTAACTACCAGCAGACACTTCCCGGGGGTAATATCCTCTCCTGAAGTGGCTGTTTCAGGGGTATGTGTGTATTCAAGGTGGCTGATGTGAAATGCTGCTGAAGGATAGATCAAAAATGTTGGACGATGTTTGAAAGCCAACGCCTCAAAGTCCCCACGCATCGGGGCTAGCCCCTGTGAACTCTCGGGTGTGTTTGCTTCCAGATTCTACTTCGCCTACTGACAACAGTACATGAGTACATCCCCAGATATAGGTTCCATAATCAGGATCACGACGCACAGTGCTTGATGACCGCCCCTGCCACCCCCACACACCTTTCTCCTGCCAGTCCCTACCCGGCACCCTTTACCCATCCGTACATCTAGTCCAAGCAGCTAACTTACGCCAGATCCGTGGGATGCCTGAGCCCCTGCCCGCACCTCAGGAGACTCTGCCCTCAAGGAATGCTGGATCGGTGGGGAGGAGGGGCTGAGATAGCCACTGTTCTTATTGGTTCCTGGGGTTTTTAAAGATTTTTTTGTTCATTTGCGAGTGAGAGAGAGCATAAGGGAGGGGCAGAAGGTAAGGGAGAGAGAATCTTAAGCAGACTCTGCACTGAGCATGGAGCCCTGTGGGAGCTCAATCTCAAGACCCTGAGGTCACCACCTGAGCCAGGAACCAAAAGTCAAGGCTTAACTGACTGTGACACCCAGGTGCGCCATTGTTTTTATTGTTACCGTCACCGTCATCTCCTCGTTAGTGTCTCTGAGGCCCACCGTCAGCTTAGTAATGTGGTGCAGGGAGTGGGAGGAGGGGCATCACAAGAGACCACAGAGAGGGTCTCCTTTGCCCCTGGAGGCACAAGTGCCCATCTGGGAAGACACAGAGGGAAGGGCATCCTTGGTGCAAAGCCCGTGGAGGCCAAAAAGGGCAGGTTGTGTTCAGAAAGCAAGAAGCCCCCCGCTGCAGCTGTAAAGCAGAGGGGAGTGTGGTGGAGGAAGAGAGCCAGGGAGGAGGGTTGGGACCACCTTGGGAGCCTAGGCCACAGCTTAGGGTCTCTGCCGAGCCTCAGGCATGGGAGCCTCAGACGAGAGAGTGGGCAAGTCAGAGGGGGAGGGGAAGGAGCAGCAGATGCCCGGGGTCGGGGGTGGGCGGGCACGCCGTCCATCTGCCACTGACAGAGGGTACAGGTGTCCTTGCAGGAGTCAGCCTGCCATCTGCCCTTGACCCAGCAACTGTCCTCTGGGCATCTACCTGCAGGAGATAGACTATTGGGCACAGAGGGAGGGAGGTACCAGAGGACCATGGCCTCTGCCCTATACCAGGCGGACACCCCTCTGCAGAGAAGTGATGTCCCAAACCACAGGGAATAGTAAGAAGTGATATCTGAGTGTTTGCTCTCGGGGACGGGCACCAGGCAAAGGGCTGTATCAGGATCATTCAATTTGGTCATCCTAACAACCCTCTTAGATAAATACAATTCTTAGCCCCATTTCACTGAGGCACAAACTGAGGCTTGGCATGTTTGGAGACAGCCGGGCCAAGGGGTTATGGGCTGAATTGTGTCCTCCCCCAAATTCGTACGCTGAAGTCCTTGGTACCTCCAGATGTGACCTTATTCGGAGATAGGATCTTTAAAGAGCTTAAGTTAGGATGAGGTCATGGAGGCGGGCCTTGATCCAGAACGACTGGTGTCCTTACAAGAAGAGGAGATTGGGACCCAGACACACAGAGGGACGGCCATGTGAGGACACAGGGAGAAGGCGGCTGACTACATGCCAAAGAGAGAGGCCCCAGGAAGACTCGCCCTGCCGACACCTGCATCTCCGATCTGCAGCCTCCAGACGTGTGAGATGTTCTGCTGCTCCAGCCCCCGTGTATGGAATTTTGTCAGAGCAGCCAACCGATATGCAGGCTATGGGCGAGAAGGTGGCTTCGACCACAGGCCTCTCTGACCCTAGTGCTGGGGGCTTATCACCAGGCTGTACCACATCCCTCGAGTGGCCAAAAGGAATCGGGGCGCTTGAGATTTCCCCACCCCAGACCCGTTCCTCCCTCTGCAGTTACATGAAGAAGCAGCTTCTAGGACAGTGGGTCTGAATCGGGCAGTGAGTGTGTGTGCTCTTTTTTTAATATCTGCAAAGACACACACACAGGCAGCTCTAGAAAAATCTACCCCGAGGAATTCACAGTAGCTGTCTTTGTGTGGGTGGGATTATGAGTGTTTTCTTACTTTCTTCTTGTTGCTTGTCTGTAGCCTGTGATTTTTCTGTAGTGAATGTGTATTGCTCTTATGACAGAAAAAATAAAACTAAAACCAGCAAAAACGGTGGCTGTGGCAAGTAGAAACCTGGAGGTAGGGAGGCCAGGGCGGATAGAGGATCTGGCTGGGGTGGTCAGCACAGGGCCGTCTGGGGGTGGAAGGTGGGAGTGCTGGGGACGGTGCTGGCATGAGAGACATTTGGGAGAGAAGAAGTGGTAGGGTTGCTGAATAAAACCCAAGCCACCCAATTAAATTTGCATTTAGATAAGCAACAAATTTTTTAGTATAAGTATGTCCCAAATATTGCATGGAATATACTTATACTTAAAAAGATATTTTTTATTCAATTTTTTAAAAAGATTTTGTATTTATTTATTTGACAGAGAGAGAGCACAAACAAGGAGAGTGGCAGGCAGAGGGAGAGGGAGAAGCAGGCTCCCTACCAAATGTGGGACTCAATCCCAGGACCCTGGGATCATGACCTGAGCCGAAAACAGACGCTTAACTGACTAAGCCACCCAGGCGTCCTTTTATTCATTGTTTATCTGAAATTCAAATTTAATTGGACATTCTGGTTGTTTCTTTGTTTGTTTTAAATTTGACAATCCTAAGCTTGGCGGGGGGGCAAAAGTGAACAGTAGCGCAACCTCTCTGAGGCTCTGTTAGTGGCAATCTCAGAGCTCAAAGGACCTCAAAGCGTGGGATAGAAGAAGCCAAAGTCTCTAAGACCCTCTGTTCCGTCTTCCCCTCTGGCCAGACAGAGGCCTCCGAACTCTCCAGAGACTGCATCTGGTGACCCAGAGCCGAGGAGGAATGACCACCAGCCATGCCAGCTGATGATTTGCTGGGCCCAGAGCAAAGTGAAAATGCAGGGACCTTGTTCAAGAACAGGGGGAAAGTGCCATTAAAGGTACAAAATGTAAAGCTTTTACCTTTCTTTCATGGTACCTCAACTTGTCGTGGTGTTTCTTTCCTATTTAATGGCATTATAAAGAAAAATTAACATTTTAAATTATGTATTAGTCTGGGTTCTCTGGAGAAACAGAGCCAGTAGGATAGAGAGAGAGAGCTTTACTTTAAGGAATGGGTTCCCGTGATGATGGACGCTGAGAAGTCTAGGATTTGCAGTCGGCAAGCCAGAGACCCAGGAGAGCCATTAATGGAAGTTTCAGTCCAAGTGCAAAGGCCTGAGACCCAGGAGCGCCGGCAGTGTAAGTTCCGGTCCGGGTCTGAGTCTGAAGGCAGAAGACCAATGGCCCAATCCCAAGGCAGTCAGATGGAGGGGGCAAACTCTCCCTTCCTCAGCCTTTTGTTCTATCCAGGCCCTCAACTGATGAGATGAGGCCCACCCACATCAGGCAGTGTGATCTGCCCCACACAGTCTACTGATGCAAACGTTCATCTCATCTCGAAACACCCTCACAGACCCACCCGGAATAATGTTTGACCAAATATCTGGGCACCCCATCGCCCAGTCAAGCTGACGCAGAAAATTAGCCCCCCCAAATCAGTAGCACGGATGTTACCATCCGCCTCCCCAGTTTTAAACGCAGGTGAAAGAGCACATGAAGTCCACACGTGGAACCACTGACATTACAGCTTTGCATTTCGTGGCTTGTCCCGCGCGTGCATTTCCTCCTCCCCCCCCCCCCCCCCCAGTGCAGGGCAGATGCTGCACAAAGTTGACTCGCCTGTTTTTAGCTCAATTCTTGGTACGGGCACACGTTGCCAATGCTCTTGGCCGTCGGTCTGCTGATGAGAAAGGACGTGTGGCAAGAAAAGGAGCCAGGGGGAGCCACATTTCCCTTTCCACTGTGCCATCCCTCGGGGGGCCCGTGGCTCACACCTTCCACTTGCGTGTACCCTGAGCTTCCACGTGCTGTGGGTCCGCTGACATCCATGCTCAAGGGCATCACAAATGTTGCGTGTGAGGAACAGCAGAGAACAGGGCTGTGCGCGTCACCCTACCCCCTCCAGTGTCCTATCCAACTTCACTTACAAAACACAGTGCAAAGACAAAACTTACTCAGAATTCCAAGACAGGGACAGCAGAACATTAAATCAAGTGTGGGGTCCTTCAAGTGAGGGGCGCTGGACGCCGGCCCAGGACACACACCCAGGAAGACTCCCTGACCGTCAGTCCAGACCTGCGCACAGCCCACTCGCTCACACACTCCGGCACATGCCAGCTGCAAGTCTGGGGAGTGGGGTCAGCTCCTTCCGTTGGCAGAAGGGGCCACACGGTGGTTGCTCCCAGTTCTCCTGGGAGGAGAGTGAAGCTCCACGGTGTTCGCCAATGTCCCCAGGACACAAGCCTTAGGCCTCTGCTGGCTCAGGCAGGCTGTGGCCAGAGGCAGAGTCAGGGGACAGGGAGATGGCCAGAAGAAGGTGCCAGCAAGAGGAGTTCATGTGTAAAGGCCAAGAAACAGCATGGCGCCTCGTTCAGCTAGAGATACAGTGCAGGCGTGTGTTTGCGTGTGAGGAAGTGTGCGAGCGTGTACGAGACGTACGCCACTTCACTCTGCATACCCTCACCGAGCCCCTGGTACCCACCAGGCCTGTATGAAGCCCCGGGAAGAACTGGTCCCATCCTACCAGAGTGATTGAGCTTGTCGGAGAGACAGAAACCAACCATGCAGGAAGCCTGGCATTTGGGTAACCCGAGGGAAGGCTTCCTGGAAGAGGTGTATCATGAAGGATTAGAAGCTCAGGTGAGAAGAGCCTCAGGGATGGAAAGAATGACGTGTGTGGAGCCTTGGCAGTGAAAACATCCTGGCAGGTTTGGGCAACAGCAGTCAAGTCCATGGGGCCCGGGAGGGGGCAGGCAGGGATGAGAGGTGAGGCTAGAAGGCCCTATGTGGACCTGACGCTTTATCCCGAAGGCCCCAGGGGAGAGGCAGGAACGTGCCTCGAAGCAGAGAGGGTAGGGGTCAAGCCTCGGTCCAGGGTAGCTGTCCCTAGCAGTGGCCGGATCACCTGAGGGAAGATACTGGGCTCCAGCCCCGACCCGGCCACGACCCTGCCCTTCCTGCCCTGAGTCTCCTCCCCTCACCCCCACCTCCAGCCTCAGGATAGCTGGACCCTATCACAGCGCTCTGGGCTGCCTGAGCTCCCTGAGTCCCCATGACCCCTTTGCCAAAGAAAGCACTCAAGCTCTCTCCAGCCCACCCCCACCTGTGTTTGCACCCCACCCCACACAGCAGCCTGGAGTGGGAACCCGTCCTCCTTCCCTGACATTGCAGAGCTAGAAACCACAAAGCACCATCTTCTAGGTAATGCACTGGGACTCCAGGGAAGTCTCACCTCCAGAAAAGCTGTATGGGGTGCGAGAGTTTGCATACTGTTGTTCTTCCCAGATCTGTCTGTAAACCCAGCAGGACTCCACACAAACCCTCAAGAGGGTCCTGGAGCTTATTATCCCAGCAACCACATGAAAGAGAAAGACCAGGATCGGCCACACGATGTTTTGGAGAAGAAAGAATTGGAGGACACATTGTGCACCCATTCATTCCTTTGACAAATATTTACTCCAGGCCCGCAATGAGCCAGCCATGATTCCTGCTCCACGGGAACGGAACCGCAAAGTCCTGCCCAAATGGGGTACACACTGCAGCTGGGGGACGGGGACAGGGACAGCAGCAGATCAGCTTTGGGTGGTAATAGTCAACAAATCGATTTTGAATACTAAAAAGCGCTGTGAGGAAAAATAAGGTCAGTGCTTCCCTCCTCCACAGGGTCACCCCCACACCTGGTGGCTTAAAACAATAGCATTCCCGTCGCTGCTCACAGTGCTGGAGGCTGAGTGGGCTCTGCTCCGTGGTCTCACCCAGGGTCTTTCGGACCGTTGCAGCCAGCTGGGAGCTGGGGCTGGGCAACTCGAAAACTTCCTCACTCATATTTCTGGTGACAATGGCCAGCTGCCAGCTGAGGACTTCCCGGAGCTGTGGCTGAAATACCTATCGGGGGTCCGTCCCTGTCACCTGGGTCTCATCATATTATGCCAGCTGGGCTCCAAAGGCACATCCCAGGAGAGTAAGGCAGAAACGCGTGGCATTGTTAGGACTTAGGAAGTCATATGGCATCGCTCTGCAAACCCTGTTTGTCCAGCTGGTCACAGAAATCTGTCTGCCTGCTGGAGGGGAGGGGACACAGACCACCACCATTCAATGGAAGACGCGCCAAAGTCACACTACAGGAGTGGGCTACATTGTTTTCGTCCTGTCTTTGGGAAAAACATTCCATCGCAGCCAACGTAAGGAAATAGAGCCATTTACAAAGTACTACTAAAAAAGCAAGGGAGCGGCCCAGGAGAGACGAACAGACCCCAGGACGGAGCAGAGAGCCCAGAGAGACGCTCATGCCCGTGTCAGAACAGCATATACGATGAAGGGGTGTCAGCCATCAGTGGGCGCAAGAGGCAGCGGGGAGGAAATTACGTCGTATCCCTGTCACACAAGACACACAAAAATAAATTGCCAGTGGGATAAAGACTTGAAGTGGAATGTAAACTGTTACAACTTCTAGAAGACTATGTAGAAGAGTATCTCTGCCACAGTGAGATACCACCTCGCGCCCATTAGGATGGCTACTATGAACAAAACCGCTGAAAATACCAAGTGTCGGGTGTAGAGAGGGTGCGGAGCCATCAGAGCCTTGTACACACACTGCTGCTGGAGTGCAATGGCGCAGCCCCAGGGAAGACAGTATGGGGGTGCCTCCGAAATGATGCAAAATGCGGTCCGCCAATTCTACCTCTGGGCATATACTCAAAAGAACAGAAAGCAGGGTCTTAAATACATATTTTCAGACCCACGTTCCTAGCAGCGCTATTCACAGTAGCCAGAGGTAGAAGCCACCCAGGTGTCCATGGATAAATAAAGGGAGAAATAAAATGGGATCTGTCCACACCACAGAATATTACTCAGCCTTAAATAAAAGAAGAAAAATTCTGACACCTGCCACACTAAGGATGAATCACGAGGACTTTATGCCGAGTGAGATAACGGAGGCACACTCGAACCAATCCTGCGTGATTCCATCTATTCGAGGTCCCGAGAGGGGTCACATCCACAGAGACAGAAAGGGGAATGGAGAGGGGGTAGCAGAGGAGGAGGGGGGGACGAGGAGCTAGTGGTTAAATGGGGACAGAGTTTTGGTTCAGGGAGAGAAAAAGTTCTGGAGATGGATGGAGGTGATGGTTGCACAACCGTGTTTACAATGGTTAAGATGGTAAATTTTACTTTATATGTATCTTATCACAGTTCAAATGTATACACATGCACACACACAGGCAAATTAAAAAAAAGATCTCTATATTCTTAGGATGGGGAAATTTTCCTATTTAAAAAAAAAAATGCGGGCGCCTGGGTGGCTCCGTCGGTTGAGTGTCTGCCTTTGGCTCAGATCGTGATCCTGGAGTCCCAGGATCGAGTCCCGAATCGGGCTCCCTGCTCAGTGGAGAATCTGCTTCTCCCTCTGATCCTCCCCTCTCTCGTGCTCTCTCTCTCTTTCACTCTCTCTCTCTCTCAAATAAATAAATAAAATCTTTAAGAAAAAGAAAAAAACAAAAACATAAAGGAAATACGGCTAAATGACAAAATTAAAATTTTCTCTGTAAGCCAAGATGCTAGCAACGGTTTAGACTCGTGTCCCGGTGTTCACGTCTGTCCCTCCAGACCTGTTGGCACGCCTGTCCAGGCTCTCCACGGATGAGCTCTCTTCTCCGGGCTCTGGGGGCTGGGTCTGCCTGCTGGCAGCTGGGCAGGAGCTGGGGGCGGGGCGGGGGCCGGAGAAGGCTGAGGGCGGGAGACTGCTCCCAGCGCCCTGTACCAGAGTTGCTGCAGGCGGGCAGGGTGTCGAAGAGCCCACTCCTCTCAGGGCCTCTCTCCACCTCCCAGTAATTGTTCTCTCCTCACCCAAGGGCCTCGGGGTGGCCATGGCTCCTGGTGGCCAGCCTGGGGTATCGCTCCAGCCCTTCTCGTTCCTCGGCAGCTTGGCAAGCAGCCCCTGATTAATCTCTCCCCGCATCCCCAAGTTGAGGGTGCTGGTTATTTCCTGCCGGCACACAGGTCGTTGGGAAGTATATTTGTTGCACAGAAGAGTACAGACAATAAACTTCTACATGCGGGAGAGACAGACGACCAGCAGGTGCCCGGAGTGGAAAGGAGGACAGCAAGGAACACAGGAAGCCACCCACCTCTGTGGGGGCAGAAGAGTGGCCCCGATGAGGTACACGATCTGAGTCTCCAGACCCTGGCAGTGTCATTTCACACGGCAAAAGGGACTTGGCAGCCGTGGTGAAGCTAGGAACCCCGAGACGGGAGATGATCCTGGGTTATCCGGGGCACCGATGTCATCACAAGGTCCTTATAAGCAGGAGGCAGGAGGCGCGGAGGAGGGAGAGGTTGGAAGATACTACCCTGCTGGCCGTGGGGAGGGAGGAAGGGGCCCCGAGCCAAGAAACACAGGCAGGCTCCAGGAGCCAGAAAGAGAAAAATACAAAAGGGTTTTCCCCGGGAGGTTCCAGAAGGAGCACAGCCCTGCCACACCTTGATTGCAGCCCAGTGAGACCCTGTGGGACTTCCAGGCTCCAGGACTCCTTGTGATGAAATTCGTGTCGCTCTCAGGCGCTGTGCTGCGGTGGTCTGCTGCAGGAACGGGCTACGCTTCACTAGCCACCCACCAGGGAAACGCAAACTGAAGCTGCCACGCCACGTGGCTTCACTCGGGGTTGGCCTGCGCCCACGGGGGTCTGGGGGGACGGGGAGTGGATGCTCTGCCCTGTGGGGAGGGCCGGATCGATCAGAGAGGAGCTCTGAAGCACTGGAAGCATCCCAGAAGCTGCTGTGCTCACACCTGTGGCTCGGGAAGCCACCCTGAGCCCCACAGCCCGCGGTGGGGCGGGTCCTCAGAGATGGCCCCAACGACTGACTGCTCCTGCTGTGGGCCCCTCCCACTCTGGCCCCTGCCGGTGACCACCGAAAAGGACAGTCTGGGCGTCTGTGTCCGGGCCTGAGGAAGGCCTCGCAGCTTCTGCTTTGGGAGAGTAAAGACCATGTAAGGGGCAGGAGACCCCGCCGGAAAGGGAGAGAGGCCAGGCCATCCCAGTGTCTCCTGAACGTCCTGCACTAGCCACTACCCGACTGCAGGATAGACTCTATGCAGGACCAGCAGAAAGACGGCCCAGCTAAGCCCAGTCGACCCCCAGAAGCAGAGAAATCATAAAACGGTGGTGTCACTCCATGTTCTGGTTGACCCATTGGGCAGCCTTAGGGAAGGAGAACGCCTCCCCGAAGAAGCACTGTCATGGCATGCAGGAGGGGTGTAGGTGGGTGAATCAGGGAACAGCTGACCCCTCACCACAGCCATAATGGATGAACTAGATTCACGCGGCTCGCTGGGGTCAGACCCCAGACCCACGACGCGGATGTTCTGTGAGACTCCGTTTGTGTGCGATGCAGCAGGGGTAAGTCCGGAGACGGAAGGCAGGTTGGTGTTGCTGGAGGGGAGCAGGGAGTGGCGGCTCATGGGTATGGGGCTCCTCCGGGGGCGATGAATATGTTCCAGAACTACAGAGGTGTCGGCTGCCTGGCACCAATGCCCCTCGACAGTGCATTTTAAAGTGGCTGATTTTATGCCATGTGCATTTGCCTCAATAAAAGAAAATGGCGTGGAGTGGGAAAAGCAAGTGGCAAACTGACCCTAAGTGTGTGGGAGTACAAAACTGGACGGACGTGCACACACGGACACAGGAAAACATCACCGTTCGGGAGACCGGCCTCCGGAGGGTGTCTTCTCTGGGAGAGGAGGGGGGGTTTGAAAGAGGACAAAGGGGTTCCGGCCATAGCTAATGTTGATCTCATGTTTAAAAATAAAAAATCAGGGGCACTTGGGTGGCTCCGTCGGTTGAGCGTCCGACTCTTGATTTCGGCTCAAGTCATGATCTCAGGGTCATGAGATCGAGCCCCTCGTCGGGCTCTGCACTCAGTGCGGAGTCTGCTTGGGATTCTCCTTCTCCCTCTGCCCCTCCCCGCCCTAAAATAAATAAATAAATCTTTAAGGAAAATCAAAAATCAATGCTGTTCTGCATTGATTCTGAGCAGTGGCTGTGGTCATGGTTATACCATTCTCTGTACTCTTTTGTAGGTCTGAAATATTTCACAATTTCACATGAAAAACAAAGTGCTGTCCTACCCTGTTTCACCTCCCCGAAAAGGAGGAAGAAGTCCTTGGTGTCTTGGAGGCCCCACCCAGCTCTGATGCGGCCACATCAGTCACATGGGAGGGCACCTGTGAGAGGTCCCCCAGACCCAGGTGGTGGTAGGGCTGGGGTTTGAGCAGGCAGGCACTGAGGGGCTCACCCTGTAAGAGCTTTCTGCTAAGTACTGCTTCCCAGGGGCTCCCCCAATGAAACGTCACAACTCTGAAGAAGACCCTGTTGTAATTTCCATTTTGCAGATGGGGAAGCTGACGCCAGGAGGTGACAGTCCCCGCTAGCAAGAGGCTGAGCCAGGATCCCGCCCCCGACAGTCGGGCTGCCAAGGGCGGGCTTAGCTGCGTTCACTACTCTGTCTCAACCGCGTCCAAGTGACTGCTTGCTGGGCTGCACCCGTACCCCCGAGGGCTAGCGCTTCCTTTCCAGAACATGTGTCACTTTCCCCAAACCCACTGTCCACAGGCCTTGTTTCTACAACCCCGCCCTCAGATGAGCCAAAGGAAGAGGCGATTAGAGTTGAGTCACCATAATCATTGGCCCCCCAGAGAGGGTCTTGAAACTGGCTCCAAGACCACCCTCCACACTCAGTCCAGGCCGGTCCACACCACGGCCCCCAGGCGCCCTGCGGTCTGGTTATCGCGCACGCAGACACACAGATAAGCAGACAGAAGAGTTTGGAACCACTTCTCTGAGCCCGGGAGGAGGGCCCTGAGCCACGAGCTGCCCTGGGAGCTTCCTCTGCTTCAGCCTCTGCCGCGTGCGATTGAAGCCGACCCAGGATCTCCCCAAAGGGAAAGACTTCTGGGGCTCAAGTCTCCAGCTGGGGGCCAGACTCTGGGCGTGCGGCGGGGACGAGCACTGGGTGGGGGACAACGTGAAACCAGACCGTCAGCTTTGGGAAGCTGGTAAATCCTCACATCTGCGCAAGCTCCGAACGAGAAGGGCAAGGTGCGAGGAGCTTCAATTTTCCCGGACCTCAGTTTACCTCCTCTGCAACACGCGGGTGGTACTATCTACCCCTGGGTGTGTGAGGATAGAAGTAGAAGTGCCCATAAAAGCCCATGAACTTGGGCCCCTGGGTGGCTCCGTCGGTGAAGCATCTGCTTTCGGTTTGGGTCATGATCCTGGGGCCCTGGGATTGATCCCCATATCGGGCTCCCTGGTTAGCAGGGAGCCTGCTTCTCCCTCTCCCTCCGACCCTCCCCTGCTGTGCTCTCTCTCAAATAAATAAATAAAATCTTAAAAAAAAAAAAAAGCCCAAGAAGTTGGTGATGGGTGGCTGATAGCAATATTTCTAGATTTCGCCATTACTAAGGAGGGGCTGAGCTGGTCTCTAAGCTTTTGCGGCTATTAACGTCAGTGTGGCGAGCTCCTTCCTTCCCTGACTCAGTGTTTCCATCTGTGCCAGGGGCGTGTGGACAGCCTGTGGCTGACATTCCTACCCAGGACCTGCCCTGAGGCCACCAGCCCCGTCCCTCTTCCTGAACCGGCTGGGATCCCCGGAGTCACTGCTCCTGGAGCTCTTGGAGCCCCCGTCCCTCTGCTCCGACTCCCACACAGCCTGTCAGCTACAAAGACACACTCCCGGTTTGACAGCTGGCTGCCCGGGGTGCCTCTCCGGGGCAGCTCCTAGACAGCCGGGCCTTGGCACGGTGGTGCTTGGTCAGGAGGTAATAAAGACACCCCAAGCTTGACAAGAGTGCCACAGATCTCGGAGCTAGGCAACCCCGCTGCTGTTCCCGCGGTAGGGCTTCCAGACGCAAAGTCCGGGGCTCCCACTGCCCACAAACGGCAGAGGCCAGATTTGAGCTCAGGGCCGTGTGACACCGAAGCCCAGCTCTCCCTGCAGAGGGAAGGAACACAGTCACTGAGCACACAGACTCGGCTACCCTGCCCTGGCGGAATCCTCCTCCTGCCGTTGCTGGACGGTGTCACCAAGGACAAGTCGCTGTCTCCCTATGCCTCAGTTTCCTCATTTGTACAACGAATTTTTCTAATTGTAAAATAGATACACACACCTTTTTTGTAAAGATGACTGCATTTGTGAAAGTGAATAGTAATAGTAGCATCCACCTCATGGGTTATTTTGAGGACTGATGGTGTGGACAAAGTTAGGTGCGTGTGACAGCGTGTGGACACCGAGCACTGGACAGATGTCAGCTGTCATTGTTGTTGTGGCACGGGGATTACTACCCACACGGTCCCCTCCCCTCCAAATAAATCTCAGTCTCCTTGGAGAGACCCAACATGAACAATACAGCCCAGGTCTGACAGCTTCTGGATGGCAGAAGTGTTTGCAATCGCCAGGACATATCTAGAAAATAAATCATTTACAGAAGGGATTTTTTTTTAACTGTCTTTCATTCTTTTGGAGATTGAACAGGCCACTTGAGAAGGAAAAGCAGCTGGCAGGTATCAGCAAATAATTCTGAGAGTTATAAATAGTCTTTGGATGCCTAAGCTGAAGAGCGCTTGGAGGGAAATTCACCTAAGCCCCCGACCTGCAGGGGACGCCCCTCATCTGGGCTGAGAGACAGGGCCACTCCTTGCCTGTGGAGGGATAAAGTGGTTTTTCTTTACATTCCAACTGTTTCCATGTCCATAATATGTCTGTCTTCATAGAGAGACGTACCACATGTCAATGAACAGGTAAGTCTGGGAGCTCCCGAGGCCCCCAGACCCTGTGCCCTGCAGCCAGGTGGGGAGAGTCTGGTTGAGTAAACGCCGGCAGAGTGCACAAAGTCAAGTGTGTGAAGGTGGGCACAAAGCCCTGACTTTCAGGGTCCAGCTCTTGGCTGTGACGCATTCTCTGTCGGATTGACTTATTTCATTAGTAACTGCTCAAGGTCAGCCCGGTCCTGGCCACGGTCCCCAGGCGCCCATGCCCGGCCCAGGGCTGGGTGTCGGCCTCAGCGGTGACGTGCCGGAGAACTAGCGTGGAAGTCTCCCTCAGCCTTGGTGAGCGCTGTCTTCACCGGGAGCCCAGGGAAGCCAAGGCAGGATGGCTCCGGTCCAGGGGACAGTCAGAGATCGCTCCTCAGAGACATGGAAGGACCCGGGAAGGCAAGAAACAGAGCTGCAGTGCATGGGAAGGGGCTCATTTCTGGTGGGGCAGGAGATGGGAGGTGTATCTGGGCTGTTCAGAGACCAGACACTGGAAAGCAGGCCTATGCTCCCCTACTTGTGGCTATGTGGCCTCGGGCAAGTGACTTAACCTCTGTGCTTTGATTTCTCCTCTGAAACCTCAGATCAAAAGTCACACCTACCTGCCAAGGTGTACGCAGCTCCCACGGCAAGTGCTCCCTGGAGGTCGCGCACTCCTCCCACGGCAGAGGGCCTGCCCTGGTCTCTCAGCAAGATGCCCCAACATCTACATGGGGTTTCAGCAGCACCCACAAGAAGTCGCGCTCCGGCCGCGGTTGGGGAAGGCAGGTAGAGCAGTTAGAGGGAGTCTGTGGCGGGTGTCACATCTGCATGGAGGTCTGTGTGCCTGGCTACCACCTGGCAGTCTCAGGAGACTGAGTCAGGGAAAGCCATTGCTCCAAGAGAACTGTGGAAAATAGGGGGAGATCTGTTGAGTCCCTGAGGACAGAGGTTCCCCAGGACCCAAGGGGACATCAGTCAGAGGCCCTGGACCCACCACCCCATTGTGGGGGGACCCAGCCCCTCCCAGAGCTGACAGTGCTGAACTGTCAGCAGAGGCTTCCGGAACCAGGGGCTGCCATGCCCCTCCCCAGACTTGGGCTAGTCCGCAGACCCACCCCCATCCTCTATCCCCGAACAGCCCTGCTTCGTGGCCTGGGTGGCTTTTGGCTGTGTACGGTGTGGCTTCTTGTTTCCAAGAAGTGCAGAACCATCTCCTGGCTGCCCACGGCAAGCCGAGAACTCTGCTCATTTAGATGTAAGTCGATGTGAAGCAGGGAGTTCAGAGCCTGAAGGCAATTTCTGTGCCGTGCAGTGCGGACCCTGTGCAAGAAGGCTTCTGAGGGCGTCTCGTTCCCCAGGACTTGTGCGGCTCAGCAAGCACACACGGCGCCCACGTTCACATGTCTTCCCCCAGCCACATGCGGAGACACGCATGCTACATGCAGATACATGCAACCACAGACAACATGGGCAGGTGTGCACACACAAGAGAATCTACAGAGACCCGCACACACACACACACACACAGCCCCAGACTTCCATGCTCAGCTCCCTCCAAGCATGAGCAGGCCAGGAAGGTCCCCTCTGACAGGGGATGCCGTCCACCTCCAGACGCTCCGCCGATGCTCCGCACAGCACATAGGGAGCCAGTCACACAGAGCACAGTGGGGAGGGCGCCCCTAGGGCTGTGTCATGCTAAGACCCTGGGAACCCTGGAGCCACAGTTCCCAATGGCATCACCAAGGAGTCCATTTGCCAATCCAAATATCTTGCCTGGAATTTTTCCCAGCTCTGTCCCAGAGTCTCCCTATGTTTTTCAGTCCTGGACTTCACAAACAGTTCCCTGATTTCTGTTCTCCATTCCATAACTTACTCCTGAGAGAACTTATTCCTGGAATTGGGAGCTTGGGCCTGAATGGGCAGGGGGCAGATCCATTTGGGCTCTGCCTCCCTGCCCCTGCCCTCCCTCTTCTTCTCTCCTTCCTCCCTGGCCTTCTGGAACAGAGCCTGGAGAGTATCTGGGTGAGGTTCTTGGGCCCTGAGCTAGCAAACTGAATCCTCACCTGTCTCACTTTCCGAGTTGCCAGAGCTCAGGGTGTGAGCGAGGGGCATGCCTTCCTCGACTAGAGGCAAAAATATTGGGCTTCTTTGGAAGAGCCAGAACCAGGTCTGAAAACCTGCTTCCCAAATCAAATAGCTTTGTTCAGGAAGCTCCACCCATCTGTCGGACCATCCAAAATCCACCACCCACCCACCGACCATCCATCCATCCACCCACCTGCCCAGTCACTCACCCAATTCAGCAATCCAGTTGCCTGCAGTGGGGAGGACAATCAACTCAACAGGCACATCAGGGACCCTGCGCTCTGGGCTGAGCCCTGGGACCAAACTCGTTAACAAGGCCAATGTGGGAACTCCCCTTTACCCAAGCGCTCAGACGTCCCCCAGCCTCTTGGTCTCCCCTGAGCTCAAGGATTCCGGAGCCCTGGAGAAGGGTGGGCTGCTGCTCCGTTAGGTCTTCTGATTTTGGCGGTGAAACTCCAGGAAAGTGGTAAGGAAATGGGATTCCTTCCACATAATTACGGTTTACACATCTTGGGGACCCCATCTGTGCAGCCAAACACCCTCCAGCCCTTCCTCGCCCAGGTTGTCTGGTGGGGCGCACGTGCAGCCCCCGTTCCCAGAGGAGAAACAGTTTTATCACTTCCGGAAATGAGACAGAGCTGTCAAAAGCTCATGAACTCAGCTAGTAAATTGTGAAACATAAGTCTCAGCTCTGTTCGGTGCCACGGAAAACATGACAGCTGGTATCAATTAGAGCGGTTTCTGCCTGGAGTCCCGACTGACTCCGCGTCAAGCGGGTTTCCTGCTCGAGAGTGGGGAGCAGGGGGCGGGGCTCCCGCAGGGGCAGGCTCGGGCTCCTCCCCGCTGGCCACGCCCACCAGGCAGGGCGGGGCACCCCCTGCGTGGCCTTCTGTGTGGGGGAGGGAATTTCCCAGAAGCCCAAGCGGGGTGGGGTCATGTGACTTTCTGGAGCCAGTCACTTGCTGGCGGGTTGGGATGCTGGGATGCTGGGATATCGGGCGGACGCACTTTTGGAGGGGAGGATGGCTTTGGCGGTCACCATTAAAGACACTCCAGAAATTTGTTTATACCCCATCCCAATAATGTGTGTCCTACACTCCACGTTTTAACTGAGCCATTGAAAGTGAACGTGGTTTTCATTTTGTCCCGCACCCCACCCCTCCTTCCGTAATGAACCCCTTTGCCTGTAGGAACAGCATGCAGTGTGGCTCAGAGGGGCTGATCCCAGCCTCGGGACAAGGCCCATGACCCAGGCCCGGCCTTGCAAACTTGCTGGAAGTCTGCGCTGTGGACCCTTGGGAAGTCTGTCAACTTTAACTGTGATCATGAACTGTGACAAAAATACTGTCTGAAGGCCTTTTTGTCCCCACTGTGCAGAGAGCCAAGAGAGAGGCAAGCAGGAAAATGAAAGAGAGAAACTCAGTCGCAATGACACTGGTTAAGCTCCTGGATTGAGCTGTTCCTGAAGCCAGAGCTGCACAAAGTCCTATGTTCTCACTTTAGGAAGTTTTTTGTTTTGTTTTGGGTGTTTTTTTTGTTTTTTGGAGGTTTTTTTTTTTTTTTTTTTTTTTTTTTTTTTTGCTTAAACTAGTCTGAGTTGTGCTTCTGTTGCTTGCAATAGGGTCTCTCTGATACATTCTGGCCATGCTTCCCCAGTCGATAGACATTTATTGACTACCTGTTGTGTGCCACAGTCTGTGCTAGGCACTAAGACGGACAATAAATGAGACCCACTTTGCCCGTGCAAACAATTGCATCCTTTTCCTCCCTCAAGAGGGGAACTAAGAGCTCTGGCATGCTCTCTGTGCAGAGTTATTCCAGACACTTCCCATACATTTTCTTTCTTATTTGTTACAGCGCCATGACCGGACAGCCCCCAGCACCATGAGCGCAGTGGGCTGGAGAGGCAGACCTGTAAAGCAGCAGTGGGACAGCCTCACTCGTTTGTGGGAAGCAAAAATCACAACGTCTCCGCAGGGCTAGCCAGTGGGGAAGGTCTCAGACAGGAGACTGCTGTTGATGGATGGCCACGAGGTGCCCAGGACATCAAAGAACTGAGCACCCATGGCGAAGAGAAAGCGGAACCAGAAGTGGAAATTAGTATCAAAGGAAAAATAAAGTTGCATAAAACACGTGCTCCAGCTCCGTATGGTCCGGCTCCACCGGCATATACACGATGCGTGGAGCGTGCAGATCAGAGGGGAAAGATGGAGAGGAAACACAGCCGTAACTGCGGCTCTCTCTGGTGAGAGCCATGGCAGATAATCCTATTTCCTTTTTTATACTGTCTGTATTTTCCAAATCTTCTATGATGAAACAAGTTGGTGTTTTGTTTTTTAATAAATAGAGCAGCATGGGGCCCGCAGTAGGGGACCCATCTTGGGCAACAGCTGAGAGCCTCTTGGGCCCCCTCTTGTTCCAGCCACAGCTATGGTCACCAGACCCACACAGCCGTAGCTCACCTGCGTCGGGGCCACCTGACGGTGCCTCATGTGCGGAGCCCCCCAGTCTCTCTTCCTGCTCCCACATGGGCCTTCTCCCGGGAAACCCAATTCTGTATTACGTGTGCCAGCTCCAAGTGCAGGGCACTTAGCACCCTGTGGGCGACCGCTGACCACTGCAGGACCGAGCCGGGAACTCGCGCCCCCTTGCAGGGGGCACGTGATCCTAAGACACCATCACGGCTTCCTGGAGCACCTTGCGGGCCTGAGCAACAGGCACCGAGGGGGGGCTCCCCTCCCTCCCATACCAGCTCCCAGCCCCACTCCCACCCCTAGGCCACTTCCCAAATGAAGCCCTACACCCAAGCTCTGTTTCAGGCTCTGCCTTGGGGGGCTCTGCTCATTGCAACAATCCCACCACCCCATCCTACGCTGGTGTCACCAAAGCTTCTCTGCTTGCTGTGCCCCGGCCATCCCTGGCCCTGGAAGGACCCCCGCGGACTTCTCTTCAGCAGCAGGCATCCCTGAAACAAGTTCAGCAGAGGAAGGGTCTCCCCATCCTCCAGGAAGTCATCTTGTGTCCAGGTGGTGGCGGGTCTGCACCGGCCTACACCACGCTGTGGGGGCAGGTGAATGAGGCCCCGACCGCACCGGCCAATTCCGCTCAAGGGCAAGTGTCTGCGTGGATCCCTAAAGCAACCCGGACCAGCCAGAGCAAAGGCCCAAGGACGGAGGAGGGCTGAGAGGGCCTCCCGGCAGGGGTGAGAGAGGGCCCATCCTAGGAACCATGGGCCTGGGACCTGCGAGGGGGTGGAGAGGCTACGGGAGATGAGGTGACAGCCTGGAGACCTGGGCGAGCACAGGGACCTCAGCATCCTGATGACGACCTTGGCCGCGTTCTGGCAGGAGCTCGGACACAGGCCTGGAGGGGTGCGAGGCAGGAGGCAGCAGCGTCTGTGGGATTCCAAAGAATCCATAGGGATTTTCCAGACTGGGGTGCTGGGCTCAGTAACGTGGCTGCTTTAGGTAATGGGAATTTGCCCTTTTCCACGAACGCTGACACCATAAATGCTCTCACTGCTGAAACGGTTCCCCACGCTGCCGACTCGCCCTTAGCGGGTGCCAGGGGTCCTGAAGGCTCGCGCAGCCTTTCGGGGCTGCTGTAAATACCCATTGTCCCTGTACAGTGAGCTGTGGAGAAAAACATGCGTGTGCTGCCGGGGCTTTCTTGGCTGTGCTGGCTGCTTAGATTCAGACGAGTGCTCCCAGCTCCGAGGGGGCGCGGACAGGGTTTGGAGGCAGCGGAGCTGGCCCGGGGTTCGTTCAAGGCTTGCCAGCTCTGCGGCCGGGGGCCAGCCATGTCATGGGTGAGTCAGCCGCTGGGGCAGAGCGCCTTCGCTCTCCCGCCCCTACAGATGTGGAGCTTCGGGTCACCCCGCCCCCCGCCCAGGCCTCCAGCTTCCTCTTCTGTAAAATGGGGGCAGCCATTCCAATAAAGTTTCCTGTCCCTAGGGACGGGAACACGGAGGAACATCATTGTCGTAGAAAGCCAGGTTGATGCCTTCTCCCGGCTATGCTTGGCCCCAGGAGTGTTGATGGCAGGACACCTTGGCTGCTGCCCCACCTCCCACCTGGGCCAAAATCCCTTCCCAGCCCTAACCCCGCAAGGTTGACTGGGCACACGTCTTTCTTCCTCCCTCCCTCCCTTCCTCTCCCTTCCTCCTTCTCTCTCTCCCCCACCCCCTTCATGTTTCTATCAGACTCAGCTGTAGAAGGCGGAGTTCGTTGGTGGCCCAGGTCACAGCACAGGCTACTCGCTGGGCCGTGCCCAGCCCTCGGCCTCCTCCCCGGGCCTGTCCTCCCTGTGCACGCAGAGGGCAGCCCTTCCCCGGGCGCCGGGCGAGCACCGTTCTGATTGCATGTGCTCGTGCAGACTGGTTCTCTCTGTTTTGTCTGCATGTCATTTCAATTTACATAAACAGCTCTCTGTAGTAGCTCACATGCTTCTTACTTTTTCCATCCAGCTCGGTGTTTTCAAGATCCATCTGTGTTGCTGTGTCTGTCTGGTTCCAGCCACCACTCGGTCTCCATGGGGCACGTCCCCACCTCTTACCGACCTGCTCCTGCCCCCCCGCAACCCCTCCGAGATGGACATCCTGGTACCCGCCCCAGGTGGGGTGGCTCAGAAGGCCACTGGGCTGTTTCCAGGACTGGATCACTGCACATATGGCAGGGAGGGGGGCACACGTGGGTCATTCACCCGCATCTCTACAGAGCGGCTGCACCAGTGCGCGTGCCCACAAGGAGGCCGGGGCAGTCGCATGTCACCCATCCCTCCTGGTGCCGGCCTAACTTTTGCAGAGGTGACATGCGCAACGATAACGGGAGTCACGATTACACCAGCCGACGTTTCCCGAGAGCCCCCGAGCCCACATCATCCAACCGGCCCGACGCGGCGGAAGGCGTGTGCATTCCTATCCCCACTGACAACCGAGGAAATCAACATTTGGAAAGGTTAGGGGCCTAGTCCAGTGCTTCCAACCCCCTCTCCTGCGCCCCAGGTTCCCACGTCAGAGAAAATGAGGACCTGAGGGCCAGGATTAGAGCAAGCTTGCCTGAGGCCCCTGGGTGAGCCGGCCCTGCAGCTAGGACGGCATCCGGTGGCTGCCTGCCTGCTAGGGCCATTCGCAGCTTCTCTGAGCACATCACCCAGACCCGATGAGGGTGGAGGGTGCATTCTGAAGCCTAGAGAGGGCCGTGCTTAACCCAGAGCCCCTCTGTAAAGAGGGGCTTCAGCTGTGTGGCCGCCTCCCATCTGGCTCTGTCGCCTGCCAAAAGCAGGGACCCAGCACTGGGCACCCTCTCCCAGCTTCAAGATGAAGAGAGAAGTCATTCGCTTCCCATGCAAACCACTCTCCCATGCAAAGAATTGCATCCTTTTTCTCCTTCTCCTTGGGTTACACCAACTGTGGGCTCTGGCACCAACCGTGGACTGGGAATCATGTTGACACTTCTCATGCATTTTCTCAGCAGGAGGGGCATTATTAGCCCCAGTTTACAGATAAGGCTGCAGAGACCCAAAAGAAGAGAGTCCTGGGCTTGCCCAAGTTTGCACAGAAAAGTGGGCCAGGAACCTGAGAGGGTCAGGGGTGGGTCACAAAGACCCTGGAACCAAACCAGCTCGCCTTCTCCTCAGAACCCCCACAGTAACTAGAGGAGGCACCGCAGGCTGGAGAGAAAGCGCCTTGTGCCAGAGACCCCCCAACGGTCAGGGTTCAGGTGAGAGGCAGTGCCTGACCTTGGGAAGGGGGTCAGCCCCAGACCAGCTCCATCGAGGGCTGCCTCAGGGGACACAGAGGCCAGAACCCACAAACAAGCTGCCAGGCCTCCTTCAAATCATCCGCCGTCGGGAAAATCCAGTATGCCATCCCAAAGGTGCCTATATTCTGGCATCCAGCCCTCAGTCCCTGGCCCCCGCTTTCCATGCTCTGCGGGAAGAATGGACACTTCCACAGGTAGCTTTTCCAGAGCTAGAACACCAAAGACAAAACCAATTTGGGTTGGGGGAGGGGTTCCTAAGACCGCGTACAGCTGAGGTTTGCACGATCTCCTGCGGATGGACACCTGGGCCCAGGGATGTGATGAATGCAGTAGCGCTGTCTGCAGAGTGAGGACCCCAGACACCTGTAGGGACTGGGCAGGTAGAGGCTCTGTCCAAACCCACTTCTCCCCCCTGCTTTTCATGGGGGTCAACCCTGATAATGATCTCATACCCCAAATACATCTTGGCATCTACCTCCAAATAAGACAGTGGACACCAGGCAGGCCTGCGACCAGCACTGAGCCCCCCCCCCGCCCCCCGCCTGGTGGCAGGGGCACAGTGGTCCAGGTGTTAAAGCTATGCTGGGAAGAATCAGGAGGGCAGGGATGGGAGGGGAGCTCTGACGTGTGTCATGGACCATGCATTTGAGACACGTGGAGGACACAGGAGACCCGAGGACGTCGGGAATGGTAGCGGTTGCTGAGCACCACGGTGCTCCATGGCAAGGTGACAGGGCTGCGGGTGAGTAAGAGGAGACGCGGAGCCCGCGTGAAACCCAGGGGCCTCTCGGAGGCTCCCATCTCCTGCAAGGGCAGGACAGAAAAAGCCACAGACCAAGCCCAGGTCCCAGTAGTCTGAGTGGCTGAAGTTCAAGGAGGACTCAGCGCCTGGTCAAGGCCAGGAAAACAGGAACCCTGACTTACAGGACACAGGCAGACACCCCTGAAGGTTCCCACTCCCCAGCTCCCCTGACCCCTCAGAGCCTGTGGAAGCAGCTCACACGCACGGCCCTAGCACGAGCGAACAGCGAGGCACCACAGAGGGCTGCCCCCTCACAGAAAAGGGGGCCTTTTCTGACCTTCCCCCACCCCACTCACGCAAGTCAGGCCCCTCCCCCCACCACGAGGGTTAAGGATGTGTTGGGCTTGGCAAGGGAGGAAAGAGGCTGTACCCCAAAGGGGCTGTAGGACGCCTCCCTGGCGGGGCCTGAAGGACTCCTGTTTGATCAGAGACTGACACGTAGGCTGTCTGGGAGGTTTGGTGACCAGTAGCACCTCCTGAGATGCGGAATTAGCTCCGGCAAGGGCCCAGGAGACAGGGCAGGCCCACCATCAGGCCACTTCTGGGAGCCTGAGCTAGGGCGGCAGCTCAGATTAAAGCTGAGATGCTAGGACGCCATGGCCGGCAGTGATGAAGGGACTCCAAGGTTTGGGGAAATGGGCACCTGTAGTGGACATGGCGTCAGGCCAGAGGGCTGCCAGGTGAGCACGCTCCAGGGAAAGGCCTGGGAGACCTACCTTCCGAGATCTGAGGGGTGTCGGCATCCCTAAAACATTTGTGGGGGCTGTCCTCTGGCAGGGAGCCAGGGCCAATGGCAGGAATGGCTGTCACCAGACCTGGCCTGCTGATAGCGAGGGGGATGCAGGACCCAAGCAGGAAAGGCCGGGTGGCAGCCCTGATGCCCCAGGAGCCACCACAATGGCGGGTCTGATCGGAAAGCAGCCACAGAAGCTGGGCCTGCAGAGAGTCATGACCCGGCGCCCAGAGCAGACAGGACAAAGGCACTTCTCAGTTTGTGCCAACAGAAGGAATCAAGTACAGATGAACCGAAGGCTGAGGGAGGTCCCAGCAAGAAAAAGTCACAATCCCTTGCCCAATTTCCATGCCTGAGTCAGTCTGTTGGTGCAGAACCCATTGACTGAAGATTGGCTGAGCCCCAAGGAAGGGAGACCCCACAACAGAACAGTAAGTACACATGGTAATATCTCCCCCCAGTTTTTCCACCAAAGGGACCTATCGCCCGTTTCTCAGTTAATAATGCAGTGGGGGAGGGGAGCACCCAAACGTTTTGAGGACTGTTGGCTGCAGGGCCAGAACGGATTTGATACCAGAGACATGAAGTGTCATCATGGTCCCTACTACAGTGGGACCTGCGCAGGCCAGGGGATAATGGAGTCCCATCCAAGGTGCACCTTCCCGTGAAGCCATGGAGTCCACAGACCCACCTAAGAGTGATTTCTTTACTCCTCAAATGAGTAGTTGGAATTGACATACTTAGCAATGGGTGCATTTCCCACATTGGGTTCTCAGTCTATAGGGTAAGAACTGTCAGAGGGAAGTCAAATGGAAGTTTGAAACGAACCCCTCCTGGGCACCTGGGGTGGCTCAGTCGGTTAAGCATCTGACTCTTGGTTTCTGCTCAGGTCATGTTCTCAGGGTCATGAGATCAAGCCCAGCATCAGGCTTCATGCTGGGTATGGAGCCTGCCTTGAGTTTCTCTCTCCCTCTCTTTCTGACCTTCCCCCACCCCACTCACGCTCACTACTCTCTCTCTCTCTCTTTCTCTCTCTCTCAAAACAAACAAACTCCTCCTTGGCCAAGAAAATAAAGCAGAAACAATGCCACATGCCAGGAAAGGGGACGAGAGAGATTAGTGCCACCTTTAAGGAAATAAAAAACGCAGGTGCTCGTCCACATCACGTCTCTGGTCAATTCATCAATGTGGGCCACGCAGAGACCCACGAGATCCTGGAGGATGATGTAAACCACCACAGGTTCCACTAAGGAACAGCCCGATCGCATGACCAGGCCAGAGTGATGCCTCTGTCGAAGCACGGTATACAAACGCACTCTCTTCTACCCCAGGAATCACGCACATTCGCATGGAACGAACAGCAGTTACATCTCCAGTTTCCTGGGGCTGTGCTGACTTTCCCGCCCTCTGTCGTTATACAGACTAAAGAGTCTACACTGTCTTCTGCCATGAAAAAGTCATGGTGATCAGTTTCATCAACGGACCTAAGCAAGAAGGAGCCAGACCACTAGAGGCCTTGCATGACACATACACTCCAGAAAGCGGGAGGAAACATGATGACTCAGGGGCTGCCACATCCTTATCCTTCGTGAGCAGGGGCATTCTGGGCCATCCCTCCAAGGTAGAAGACGAATTGTCTCAGCTTGCACCTCCTACCGTGAAGAAGGAAGCGGAGTGCCTACTGAGTTCAGGGCCTGGAGGCAGCGTGCGCCACACAGAGGGATACCGGTTTCACCCACAGCCTGCCCTCGGCCAAAGGCCCCATGTCCCAGCCGCGGTGCAAACACCATGCATCTTGGGCCACAGGATCCCGCAGACTTGTTGGGGTGGAGATATCTGTGGCAGGAAAAAAACGACACTGGTGTTGGTGGCAAGCCGCAGGGGGACAATCACAACACAGGCCCCTGGGCTCCTGAAGCAAGGCAGGCCTCCTACAACAGAGAATTACACTTTAAAAAAATTTTTTATTTAAAAAAAAAAGGGGGGGGCGCCTGGGTGGCACAGCGGTTAAGCGTCTGCCTTCGGCTCAGGGCTTCATCCCGGCGTTGTGGGATCGAGCCCCACATCAGGCTCCTCCACTATGAGCCTGCTTCTTCCTCTCCCACTCCCCCTGCTTGTGTTCCCTCTCTCGCTGGCTGTCTCTATCTCTGTCGAATAAATAAATAACATCTTTAAAAAAATTTTTTTTATTTTATTTAAGTTCAATTAATTAAGATTATACTGTACTATTTGTTTCAGAGGTAGAGTTCAGCGACTCGTGGGTTCCATGGCACACCCAGTGCTCATCACATCACGTGCCCTCCTTCATGCCCATCACCCAGTTACCCCATCCCCCAGCCTTCCCCTCCCGCAACCCTCAGTTTATTTCCTGTGATTAAGTGTCTCTTAATGGTTTGTCTCCCTCTCTGCTTTCGTCTTCTTTTATTTCTCCCTCCCTTCCCCTATGATCCTCTGTTTTGTTTCTTAAATTCCACATACGACTGAAATCATGTAATTATCTTTCTCTGATTGACGTATTGTACTTAGCCTAATACCCTCTAGTTCCATCCACATTGTTGTAAACGCTAAGAGTTTGTATTTTCTGATGGCTGAGTAATATTCCATTGCGTATAAATGAACCACATCTTCTTTATCCATTCACCTGTCGATGGACATCTCTGCTCTTTCCACAGTTTGGCTGTTGTGGACATAAACATTGGGGTGCAGGTGCCCCTTCGGATCACTACATCTGTATCTGTGGAGTTAATACCCAGTAGTGCAATTGCTGGATTGTAGGGCAGCTCTATTTTTAACTTCCCGAGGAACCTCCATATTGTTTTCCAGAGTGGCTGCACCAGCTTGCGTTCCCACCAATAGTCCAAGAGGGCTCCCCCTTCTCCACAGCCTCACCAACCCCTGTTGTTTCCTGACTTGTTAATTTAAGCCATTCTGACTGGTGTGAGCTGGTTTCTCATTGTGGTTTTGATTTGTATTTCCCTGATGCCCAGGGATGTGGAGTATCTTTTCGCGTGTCCGTTGGTCATTTGTACGTCTTCTTTGGAGAAAAGTCTGTTCATGTCTTCTGCCCATTTCTTGACTGGATTATTTGTTTTTTGGGGGTTGAGTTTGGTAAGTTCTTTATAGATTTTGGATACTAGCAAGAATTACACTTTTTGAAAAACAACTTCTGGAGTGTTGTTTGGCCTAAGAGACAAGACGCCTGACCACATCATACCAAGGGGCCGGCCACTCCAGCCCCACCATATGCTCTATCAGACGCAACAAGTCATCAGATCAAATGGGCCAAGCAGCAGTCCACCACCACATGGAAATGGTGCATCCAGGACCAAACACCAGCAGGACCAGAGGGCACACGCTACAGAAGCAGGTAGCCCACACCCCCATGGCACCACCAGCGGTGTCCCAGCACCCCTCCCTCCGCTCAGGGCTGTGCCCATGTGGAGCAGAAGCTGCCTGAATGCAGTTTACAAATGCGTCAGTTTGAGAATGCAGGCCAGAGACAGATGCCAGCTGCCCTACCCCTTCACTCAAGGGTGGCCTTGAAATTAGCAGAGAGCTTCAGGTGTCATCTACCTTGTGTGGAAAGAGGAGCAGACAGAAGTTAAATATGGACTTATGAGTAGTGACAAATGGCCTGGCCACTTGGTTAGGATCTTGAATGGAAAAAAGAAACAGCAGGGTGGGTAGATCAGAGGCAAGCAATTCTCAGGCAGAGCCCTGACGCACACATGGGAGGAGACACGAAGGGTAGACCAGTAAACCGCCAGCGTAAGAGAGGCCCTAGGTAACAAAGCAGACTCAATAATCCAGCCACTGGACACCAGCCAGCCTCTGCCATGGGCCACCCCGGGGCTGGCACAACGGGCACATGAATGGAGTGACCGTGGTGGCAGAAAAGCAGGGTACACACGGTCCGACAGCATGGACTCCACTTATCAAACCCGCTAGCTAGGTCTACTGCCACCACGACAGCAGTAGAGACCGATGCTGACCCTTAACACGGCACCATTCTTGCAGGAAACCAACCAGCCCCCTCGTGGCGCCTTAGCTCCACTGGGCCGTCTGAATTCTAGCAGCGCCAGTGGTTTGTTCTTCCAAGAGTGGGCATCTATTTCGGGCATGGGTTTGCCTCTGCTGCCCCCCAGGCCTCAGTCAGCATCACTATCCGAGGGCTTAGGGTTTAACCCATCAGCATGGACCCTCGCCTGATTCACATCAGCCCTGGGGAGCTCTTTCTGACCAAACGTTGCGGGAGGAGGCCCAGGACCAGGGGACCCACTGACCATATCACACACCACACCTGGCCTGAGAATGTCGGACCGCCTACGAGAGGCGCCCCTGCAGCCCCAGCTTGGAGGCCGGACTCTGTAAGGATGGGGGGGTCATCCCCCCGGAACACGGATATGCACCGTGTCCACCTGTTATGTGGCAACAGGTAGAGAAAACCCATGGGTGCTTCAGTCCAGGGATGGAAGCCATGGCCCAATGACCCACTGTGAACTTTGTGCTTCCCGTTCCTACACCACTGGGCTGGAGATCCTCGTTCCCTAAAGGGACACCCTTTCACCAGGGGACACAGGAAGGGTCCCGTTAAATTGGAGCACGTGGCTGCTGCCTGGGCAGTTGGACATCTCAGGCCCATGGACAGCCAGGCAAGAAGAGCCACCCTTCTGGGCCGGGTTGACTCCCATCCACAGGGAGAGGCAGGGCTGCTGGTGCACAGCAGGGACAGGAGAGATGACATGTGGGACCAGGTGAGACACGTGGACATTTGGTGCTTCCTTGCCCAGTTGTGACCACCAAAGAATAAACAGAACAACCCTGGCCCTCCGAAGGCATGTGGACCCCAGGCCTCTGGGGAAGGAAGGTCTGAGCCACGCTTCTTGGTAAACCCTGGCACAGCACTGCTGACAGCAGAGGGTGGGAGATCTAGAACAGATAATGGATGAGGGACGGGATGAGTATCAGGCGTGGCCCTGTGACTCATTGTGGAATCGAGAGCTCTCATCTGCCCCATAACTTCCCTCCTTGGAGTCTTGCCCAAGGAAGAGCGGTCACCAGGGTCCCATGCGGGCTGCTCCCGAGATGGGTGTGGTGGAGTGGAGCCGAGCCACGGTGACACCAGGCACACACGGGCACTGCAGGTGTCCCTTCCAGGAAAGACGGGCTGCCCAGGGCTGGAGTGTGGCCACCGGACAGCCTGCAGCGGGCAGCTCCCAGGGGAGCCAGCGAGTGAGAGCAGGGCTGTGTCATCGGGAGCCACCGGGGCCCAGTCGGGGACCCTCCAGTGGGCAGTACCCAGGCTGGCAGAGGCTTTTTGGAGCCTGCTCCATGCCTGGCCTCTCCCTCTGCCCAGTCCTGTTTCTGCCCTCCGCCTTTCAAAGTTGCCAAGCCCTGTTTCAGGGTTGGCCTCCAGACAACCTGACTCAAGACACTTGCCAGGGATTGGGCTCTATCTGATAATTTTAAGCAAGGGGACCGTGGAGGGTGGGAGATGACACCTCCCAGCCTTGCACCCCCAGCCTTGACATGCTCGGGGGGAAGGCCATTGAAGAGTCAAAGCTAACCAGGCCGTGGCTCATGACCTCACACCAAGGGGCCCCCATGGTCTCTGAGAGGAAGCAGCTAACGTCCCTCTGAGGGCGTGACTCCAATGCTCTGCCGTGTTGGGACCCAAGAAAAACAAAATATGAGGAGCCAAGGGTGGAAGAAGCTGGAGAGGCAGCTCCCCCAACCCCAAGATGTCTCTCAGCAGGGGGATGTTCTCGATCCCCTTCCTGCTCCCAGGCATCTGCCCTGCCTTCCTCCAGAGGCCCGGCTCTTTCACATAAGAACTGAAAGTAGCTCACAGTGGCCCCATGTCTGTGAATGTAAAGTCAGACACTAGAGGAGCGCCTGGCTGGCTCAGTCGGTAGAGCATGCGGCCCTTGATCTCAAGGTTGTGAGTTCAAGCCCCACATTGGGTGCAGAGATTACTTAAATAATAAACTTTTGTAAAAAAAGTAAAGTCAGAGGCTAGAGCTCAGACGCTTGGAGTCACAGATTCTCGCACCCCCAGAGGCAGCCCTTTCTTCCTCCATGAAAAGACAGCTTTGGGGTTTTCTATGTCCATGGACATCTGAGATCTTTCAGAAGCAGAAGAGGGAAAGCGCTCACCCTGCCCCATCTCTGTATGGGGAAATTTACAAATACCAGGACATCACAGCCTTTCCAGGAAGTTGGGTTGCCCCCATTTCTTGGGTTCCAGAGGCCCAGGGAATGGGCAATCCTGCCCACTAGCTGGTACCTAGCCATAAGGAAAAGCCCAAGAGCCTCTTCTGGGGGAGCATGGGGGAAGAGGTTGTCTCAAAGCCTGGATGGGGGAGCCCTTCAGTCAGTACCCCTCAGCACCCAGTGAGAGGAGGGATCTGGAGTGAAGAGCGAGAAACGAGAAGAATACCCTCTCCTGGTTCCCACTGCTGCATCTGCACCCAGGCGGCCCTCATAGAGCCCACTCTCAGAGCGGTAGAGAGAATCAAGATTCCGGAAGCCCCCAGGACCAGGAGAATTTCTGGGTGGCATCCCTAGTTCCAGCTACAGATACCCACGACAGAGGCGGCTCAGCCCGAGTGCACAGCCTGAGTCTGGCTTCACCAGATCAACCCTTGCGTCTGCCAGCATCAGTGCAGCACCCACCGGCCAGCCTCTTCTGCACAGGGCTCTCCCTTCCTATCATCTACAGAAGAACTCGAGAAGAAGATGAAATCTTCCCCATCTTAGAGATAAGCAGGTGAGGCTCTCCTACTGCCTTCCCAAGCACATGTGAAGTCAGAAATGGCAGAATAAGAAGAGTACAAATGTAGATAAAGGAATAAGGGCAAAAAGTCCATAAGAGTAAAATTCCTAAAACTGGGCTCCAGTTTTGGCATTGAGCTCCCTAGCAGCCAAAGTAAAAACAGATCCACAGTCTGTTTTGAGATTGACACTGCGCATGGGATGGAGCCATGTTAGGGTCTCAGGATCAGCCAGGGGCTATTACTTGCCCTTGGTCCCCCAGCCCAGGAGTGGAAAGGGTGGGATGCAGATCCCAGTCTCAAGAGCCCCAGGTACTTGTCGGATGCTTTGTGGAGCCTCTGCACTGAGTCAGGCTCTGCACCACTACAGGGGAGTCAAGCAAAACCCCCCTCTCCTGCAGGTCCCCAGGCTACCATCCATCCCATCACCTGAAAAACAGCCTCTCAGCTGTTGGCTGCAGACCAGACACGTGGACATCTCCAGGTTGGAACAGAAAAAGGAAAGGCTGTGCTCAGGATTCTGTTTCAAGACCCCTGGAGCTGATGAGGTGAGCAAAGGACCCTGGGTCCCTTGACAGCCACTTGACTCTGTGGGGCAACCAGGATACAAGCGTGGGGACAGTACAAGCCATTGGCCACAAGATGGGACAGCAGCACAATCCACCATGGAGAAACCAGAAATTATCACTGCCTGCCAAGGGGTGGGGGCAGGGGTAGGCAACCAAGTGAGCCCTCGATTCCCACCTGGGGAGTGACTCACACTCACTGTGTGATGCAAGGGGTTGTGTGTGCCAGAAGGTCAAGGGGAAAGGGCAACACAGGGGTAGGGGTGCCATGGCACAGCCTGAGACCTTGGAAGTGAATCATCTCCTCCCCAAACTGATCCTGGCCCCAGATGAATCTATCACCTCCACCCTCACCACCCCAATCTGCTGCTCTTCCCATATTCCCTGTCTCTGGCAAAGACTTCCGGTTCTCCTTTTTCCTGGAGAATAGAACCCCTGATTCTTGTGGGGCACATGGCCATCCAAAATAAAGACTACATTTCCCAACCTTCCTTGCAGCCAAGTGTGGCCATGTGACTAAGTTCTGGCCAATGGGATGTGAGCAGGCAGGCACTCCATGTTCCCCTTCTGGGTCATGCTCTTAAAGGGGCAGCGTGAGTCTGCTCCTTTCCTCTCCTCCTGCCCTCACCCCCAGAATGCAGACCTGGTGGGAGCCGTCCTGGACCAAGCCGATGAGGGCAAGATGTCAGGGATGGCAGGGGCCATGACAGCTTCACAGACCCACAGCTGGGACCTCTGTGGGAGAGAAGGAAGTGCCTACCTTGTTTAAGGCACGGTTATTGTGAGTCCAGCACAAGCAGCCCAGCCTAAGAAGCCATGTCCACCGATGGTCTCTCTGTCCCCGCACTCCCAGGTCAGAAACCACAGTTAAGCCACACCCATTCAGAATAATCACTGCCGCCAAATTGTGCATGTTTGTTGCACACACTGAGGTCCTCACCTGTTCCCACATGGACCTCTGAGGCCACCCCAAGAAGAAGGCGTCGTGACTCGAGATTCAAAGTTGAAAAGGGCTCAGGGGCGCCGGCGGGGGGTGGGGGTGCTCAGTCAGTTCAGCGTCCAGCTCTTGATCTCGGCTCAGGTCTTGATCTCACGGTCATGAGGTCAACTCCGCACGGGGCTCCATGCTGAGTGTGGAGTCTACTAAAAAGAAAAAGAAAAAAAAAAACCTGAGACTCAGTGGTCAGGCAACTTGCCAAGGTCACACAGCGAATGACCAGCAGGGTCACTAGCCTGGCAAATCCATTCTGCTAGTCTCCCCTTCTGCATCTCCCTCAAAGCCACTCACTCCTCTCCAGTCCTCCAGCTGCTGCCCTGGGCCTGGCCACCACGGTCCCCTCCCACCTTGTGGCTTCTCACTCGTCCTGGCAATGCAGCCTCCACACCTGCCCCACCCGCCACACAGTGTGGCCCCAGTCCCTGCCGGCAGTCCCCTCAGGGCGTCACCCATGCCTGAATCAGGTGAGACAGAAAGTGAGGAGCCTCATAAGATGGACCACCTGGGCTCGAGTCTCAGTTTCTGGGATCCACGACAGTGGGTCCCTGGTGAGCCAACCAACCACTGGAGCCTCAGTGTCCTCACCTGTAACGTGGGTATGGCAGCCCCTCCCCCATATGGCTCCTGGTGTCTGGCGTGGGGCCCAGCACAGAGCTAAGCCCGTGTGGGAAGTGGCGGGGGGGCGGGGGTAGGCAGTGTGGGTCAGGGTGGCTGTGGGGTGGGCAGGTCTGGGCCAGGCCACCAAGGGCCTTGAAGTTTGTGCGAGGCATCTGCCTTTGCCCTGAGGCAATGCGGAGCCAGGCAGGCTCCGCAGGGTGGTGATGCCCTCAGATTATCTTTGAAAGGTCACTGCCTGAGGTGTGGAGGCTGCATTGCCAGGATGAGTGAGAAGCCACAAGGTGGGAGGGGACCGTGGTGGCCAGGTGGGAGCACTTTGGTCCCATAACAATGGGATAGGAGGCTCAGGGAGGTGAGGAGCCTTAGCAAGGTGCACAGCAGGGAGCACCCAAGAGGGCTGTAGACAGGAGTCTAGACACCCCTGCCTGAGCCCTGCTTCACCCCACTTTCCTTGATTCACTCAACAGTGATCTGGCCCCAGGGAATTATGGGTCTATACAGGGAAAATCTGGGCCTTCCCCTTCCTCCTGCACAAAACCTGGGTAAGTCCCATGAGTTCTCTGAGCTTCAGGTTCCCCACCTGTCACAGGGTTGGTAGCCCTGCCCACAATCAGCTGTGCAGGTCAGCCGGGATGAAAGGGACCTGGGAGGTGCCTGCAGAGACAATGGCTGGTGGCGCCTGTGGGTCTCCAGGCCTCCCAAAGGGGGAGGGGCTCCAGGTAGGGCCTTGCGTGTGCAAAGGCCCTGCAGGGCACGGCCTGGGATGGTGGTGCGCAGGGAGAGCGGGCTTGGCAGCCTCCCCACTTAGCATTAAGCTCTCCCCACGGGAGCCTCTAACCCAAAGGTGCCCCGCTAACTGAGCTGGGCACTCCTGCTCCAACTTGCAGTCTGCCCCACGAGTCATGCTCAAACAATGGAGGTGCACGCCCTCCGTGCTTTCCTGGCCAGGTGTTCTGGGCACGCCCACCCCCATATGAGAGTCCTGGGAGCGAGGGGTGGGCAGGAGGTAGCTGGAAGGCCCAGAGACAGGAGGGCCTCTGGGAGCCAGGCTGGGCACAGACCCCCCTCTCTCCCCAGCTTCTGCCCAGGGAGGGGGCCGTCAGAGGAGCCACAGACCCACCCCACACCCCCAGCTGCTCCCCATAGCTCAGAGGCCTCAAGAGCTCCTTGCCCCTCTGGGCCTCAGTTTCCCTAACTATGACACTGGAACAGTAGGCCCTGCCCTGCCCAAGGACAAGCCAGGTTTGGAAGTGCCCAGTGACCTCGGCAGGCCACTATGCAGCAGCCTCCCGCCAAGGGTGGCACCCGCTGCTGCGCTAACCCCCTCTCACCCATCCCCCCAACTCACCCTTGCCAAGGATCTCAGAGCGAGGGCTGTGACAGGAACAGGACCACCGGCAGCATCCTGGCTCCCAGACCCTGGGGAGATGAAAGGGAAGAGGTAGGAGTGCAGGAATGGCAGCAGGCAGCCTGGGAGAGCACAGGTAAGGGGGACCTCTGGGGGGCTCTTGAAAACCCTCCTCAAAACTGCGCTGCTTCCTTGTGGGGGAGAGTGGTGGTGACCCAGTGAGTCCTGACAGGCAGGCGCCCGGGTGTCCTGGCTCCGTGCCCGACGTGCCCAACTATCTCTGCACAAGGGGCCACTGTCCCCAGCCCCTGGTCTAGGAACAGAGAATGCTCTGCAGGCATCAGGGGGCTGCACAGGGAGCCTAATCCCAGGGGCCTACTGCACACTAGGCCCTGATCCCCATGACTTGATCTGGGAGCCCAGAACCAGAGCCTGGGAGGAAGGCAGGAAGGGGAAGAGGGAGAGAGGGAGGGAGCAAGTGACTTTGTGCCCATTTTACAGATGAGGACACCCAGGCCTTGAGGAGCAGTGACCCAGCAGGGGCGCCCAAGGACCAAGGTTACCAGGACCTTTAAGCACTGCATATCTGCTTGCAGCCTTCTTACTAAATTGAATTGACTGTGAGCCCTGGAAGGGAACAGAGGTCATCCGAGGACGGCCAGGGCCTCTGAGGCCCACCCCACGCAGAGCCCTCCCCTGCTTCTGTCCTGATTTAGGCCTGACCCTCCTTACAGAAGTTCTTCAGCCTGGTCTGCAGGCTGGGTGAGCCTGGGTGTCTGACCTCGTGGCAGGGACCACTGGGCAAAGAGAAGAGGAAGGAGAGAGGAGGAAAAGGGAGGAGGGCAGTAGGGGGAGGGAGGGGGAGGAGAGAAGAGGGAGGAGAGGAAGAGAGAAGGCAGGAGGAAGGAGAGGGGAGGGCGGAAAGAGGGAGAAGGAAGATCAAGGAGAGGGAGGTAGATCAGGGTCCCTGCTCTGCTTCTCCCCTCCCCCGCCCCTGGGGCTCCGATCCAAGTCCCTAGGGAAGCCACAAACCACAAATTCCAAGTGTGGGGCCTGCTGGTCACCTCACCAGACCTAAGGTTGTAAGGCCTTCCCGTCTCGTGGACCCTTCCTCTGCAAACTCCTCTCCATTCACTCCTCCCTTGGCAAAAATCTCATACCTTCGGGGGCCTGAGGGCACATGGCCTTTTGACTCATTCTTCACAAATAGATAGTTTTTCCTCTGGCGAAAATTGATCTGCCCCATAACTCTCCACCCTCACCCCAACCCTGGTTCTGTCCACAGAGGACACAGAGAACAAGTCAGATCAATTTGGCCCTGAAAGTTTAAACACTTCCAGCTTTTCCAACCTCCCTTAGAAACTTCTATCAAAACTCTCCCAATGGCATGTTTAAAATCTCTCTCCAACATCATGTTTAAAATCATTCACAGTGAAATTCTCTCTGTGGCTCTTATTTTAATCAGAAAACATAAACCAAATTCCTCAGTCAAAACATACATTCAGTGGAGAAGGCGTGAGACCACATAACTTCATGGTTTTACTGCTTAAACTCGCTGCGTGATTCGGGTCACAAAATCCAAGACCACTCCTCCAGTGGTCTTTTTAAGTTAAAATTTTAATTTGCTCTATTCCACAAACATAATGACGGCAAGATTTGAAGGCCCAGCCACACACCAACACTCACACAACAGGCAAACAAGGGAGCACGTACAGAAATACAAAGCTAGAAAGGAAAAGCGGAGGGAATGGGTGACGATGATGATCTCTCCTAGCCTGAGTAAGCCCTGGAAGATGGGGAAAGGGTGCTCCTGGCAGCAAGAACAGCAAGGGCAAAGGCTCAGAGTCAGAGCGAGCTCAGCACATTCCAGCAGGGAGGGAAGTGGAAGCAGGAGAGCTGGGAGGTCAGGTCGAACAGGAGAAAAAGTGGGACTGCATGGGAAGTCGACTGTGCAAATCACAAGAGCAGGCTTTCTTATCATCGTCAGAGCAGAGAAAATGGATTAAGGGAGGTTCTGGGTGGGACGGTGGGGGCATTGAAGTTTGCAGAAGGGATGGGTCCAGGTGGGGAGGACAGAGACCAAGGCATAAATGAAGACCTGCACAGACCTCTGGCTCACTGAGATGGCCTGGGAGGTAGCCCCAGCCTCTACCCTGGGAAGGTGCAGGGGACCCCCAGGGTGCCTAGAGCTGAGCCCAGACCACTTCCCTCAGCAGAATGAGGAGCAGTAGTGAACACCCTGGGGTGGGGCCCTTGTTCTCCTCTCTCTCCAGAGGGGGTGGTCCTGGGGCACCCCCATTCCATTTCCTCTACCCAAACCTTACGCTGCTTCGTGCACCAGATTTCCAGCTCAGGCAGGACCTGCCCCCTCTGGCGTGGCCTCTCGGGCCCAGGAAGTGGGGGACGGCTGTTCTGGCTTCAGATCTGGTCACCACAGAGAGGCCAGAGCCCCACGCATGGAGCTGAGGTGGCCAAGGTGCCCGAGGATGAAGGGCCCTGCACCTCCAGCCACACCTGCTTCTCTCCTTCCAGCCCTGTCTACAGGGTCATGCCCTAGCTCCTAACTCTGCCTTTCTGGCTGTATCTGTTGCTGCTGTCTCTCTCCCGTATTTCTGGGAAAACTTGACTTGCCCCTCAGTCTCTCCACACATCTGCTCGGCTCTTCCCACAGTCTAGAATGCCTGTACTACAGCCCCTTCCCCAGGAAATTCTTATTTATTCCTCAGAGCCCATCACCTACAGATATCCTTTCCCAATCCCTACCACACCCACCCAAAAATAGGTGTGGTGCCTCCCTCCTCAAGATCCTCGCAGGTCTTACTGGATTCTGTTCGGACATTTGTGTAAGTGCTTAGAACATAGTGATCACCATATAGATGATTATTGAACACTAATTTTTCCAGTGGTTTTCTGGGATGTTTCCTGTGACTCTTTGTCTATTGTAGACATTAAGCCCTGGTCAGTTTTGGATGTTGCAAGTATATGCTCTTCATCTGTCACCTACCTGTTAAATTTGCATACAACACAGATTTGGAATGATCAGATCAGGAATTTAAAATAACTATGATCGATATGCTAAGAGCTTTAATGGAAAAAGTAGGCAACATGCAATAAGTGATAGGTTATGTCAGCAGAGAGATGGAGACTCTAAGAAAAAATCCAAAGGAAATGCTAGAAATGAAAAACACTGTAACAGAAATGAAGAATGCCTTTGATGGGTTCATCAGTAGATTGGACACAGCCAAGGAAAGAATTAATGAGCTTGAAAATGTGCCCATAGAAACTTCCCAGACTGAAATGTAAAGAGGAAAAAAATGTAAAGAATGAACAAGAGAGAACAGAACACCCAAGAACTGTAGAGCAGTTTCAAAAAGTGTAATAGACGTGTAATTGCAACACCACAAGGAGAAGAGATAAGGAAGCAGAAAAAATATTTGAAGTAATAATGGCTAAGAACTTTCCAAAACTAATGAAAGACAGCTAACCACAAATCCAGGAAACTCAGAAAACACCAAGCAGGAAAAACACCCAAAAATCTATACCTAAATATATCATATTTAAGCTGGATAAAAAGAGAAGATTTTGAAATAAGCAAGAGGAAAAAGGTACTTTACCTAGAGAGGAAAAAAAGGATTAGAATTACATCAGACTTCTCTTCAGAAAGCAAGCAAGAAGAGAATGGAGTGAAATGTTTAAAGGGTTTAAAGAAAAAACTCACTGACCTATATTTCTATATGTAGCAAAACTATCATTCAAAAATGAAGAAGAATAAAAACTTTTTCAGGGACGCCTGGGTGGCTCAGTCAGCTAAGTGTCTGCCTTCGGCTCGGGTCATGATCCCAGGGTCCTGGGATCGAGTCTCACATCAGACTCCTTGCTCAGCTGGGAGTCTGCTTCTCCCTCTGCCTGCCACTCTCCCTGCTTGTGCTCCCTCTCTCTGACAGATAAATAAATAAACAAACAAACAAACAAATAAATAAATAAATCTTAAAAAAAAAACTTTTTCAGACAAATAAAAATTAAAGGAATTTATTACCACCAGATCTGCCTTGTAAGAAATGTTAGAAGAAGTTCTTCAAGAAGAAAGAAAAAATATATATAGGTCAGAAACTTGAACCCATGTTTTAAAAAAATAAAAAGGGAAAACATCAGAGAAAGACTTTTAAAATGTAAAATAAGGGGTGCCTGGGTGGCTCAGTCGTTAAGCTCTGCCTTCGGCTCAGGGCGTGATCCTGGCATTCTGGGATTGAGCCCCACATCAGGCTCCTCTGCTAGGAGCCTACTTCTTCCTCTCCCACTCCCCCTGCTTGTGTTCCGTCTCTCGCTGGCCGTCTCTCTCTCTGTCGAATAAATAAATAAAATCTTTAATAAGTAAATAAATAAATAAGGTAAAATAAAATATTTTCTTTTTCTTATTCTTAATTAATCTAATAAACGTTTGTTTAAATTAGTAATACTAGCAATGTATCCTGTGCTTATAGCCTATGGATAAGTGAAATTAATGACAGCAATTTTAAAAGAATATGGGAAGGAGAAATTGGGAACAAACTGTTATAAAGTACTTGCACTACATGTATAGTGTCTAGTGTTACTTGGAGGCGGACTGAAATTAGTTATACAAGCATATAGCAAACTCTAGGGCAATCACTAAAATTTTTTTAAAGAGAAGAGAGAAAATGGAATCTTAAAAAAATGCTCAATTAAAACAGAAGGCAGAAATACAGAAGAAGAAAGAAGCAAAGAATAAGTGCAATGAATACAAAATCATTACAAGCATGGTAGGTATTCATCCAGCTCCATCAATAACCACTTTAAATGTGAATGCCCTAAATACAGCAATTAAGAGTAGATTGAGAAAACAAGACCCAACTCTATGGTATCAACAAGAAACCCTTCTTAAATATAATGACATATAAATTAAAAGCAAAGGGACGGAGAAAGTTACACAATGCTAACACAAATCAAGAAAGCTGATGTAGCTTTATTAATCTCAGACAAAGCGGTCTTCAGGGCAAAGAAGATCATCAGGGATAAGGAAAGACATTACATAATGATAAAGGTGTCAATTCTTCAAGAAGGTGCAACAATCCTTAATGTGTTTGCACCTCACAACAAAGTATCAAAATGCATGAAGTAGAAACCAGTAGAACTACATGGAGAGATGGACAAGTCCACTATTATAGTTGGAGATCTCAACACTCCTCTTTCAGTAATTAATACAGGGAGCACGCAGAAAATCAGTAAGGATATAGTTGACCTGAACAGCACTATCAATCAATTCAATTGAAGCTATTCTGTATTATTTTATGATGGTGGAGACATGACATGATGCATTTGCCAAAACCCACAAAACTATACAGCATAAAAAATGAAACGTAATACATGCAAAACTTTAAAATCATTTAGGAGGTCGGGGAATCCCAGGAAGAAATGTAGACTGTAAGAACAGAATCTAGGTGTATTTATCAAATGTATAAAACAACCTCAGTGAAAGGGATGGAGGGGAAAATATGCTAACCCAAAATAATTTTGGAGATGAGTGGAGTCTGTAAGTCTAAAAGGAACTACACGTAACATTGTACTCTTATTGACTGCTGCTTCCCATGGTGGGACAGTATTAATGCTGATACGCTATACATGTACAGTGGAACTGCATGATGAAGTCAAGGGATGGTGGGTGGTAGAGTCCAGGTTTCTCACTGCTGGAGTTGTAGAATGTTGGGACTTTACAGATAAGCAAGGGGAGGAGGCTAGAATGATCCATGGTGTAATGTACTGGATTTGGAGGCATCAGCATGAATGCATGTTGACTTTAGGATAGATACAGATGCTTACATACAGATATATGTGTGTATACGTGGGTTCCTATACACGTATATCCCTTATTCTGTCAACTGAGAGGACCTTGAAGCAACAACAGTGATTACACCCAGGATGCAGAGCTTGGTTTTTTATACCATTTTCCAGTAAAAGGAACCAGGGCTCCTTGAAGAAATGACCAATTCTGGAGCTGGGGCAGGAAATATGCAAAATGAGCCTGGAGCATCTTATGCCAGAAAATAAGAAAGTGCTAAACCAAAGAAACAAACGAAAACAAAACCTACCTGCATTAACGGGGGCATGTCAAAGGACACAGGAGACAACTGAAAGAGCTCCCAATAGCCCAAACTGAAACAATTCAAGCAACAAGATTGATTGCTACTGGATTATAATCCAAAGTACAAGTAAATCTCCAGGAGTCCATACTGATATAAATACATGATTGAATAAATAAGTGTGGGAGAAGAGACAAATCTCCCTTGCAGAAGAATCCTGAATAATTTATATAGTTTACCCTCAGGGAGACAGGAAGCGTAATTTTCCACTCCTTAAGTGTGGGCTGAATGGTGACGTCCTTCTCTGCAATTGCTATGGAAGTCGGGGGAGGGTGACTTTACAATGGAGGAATCTGATAAATGCCTCAGGCAGGTGACCAAGGTCAACATCAACAATGATAAGTCATATTGATACTATGTACCCTTGATAGAATGTGATGAGAATGGCACGTTTTCTCTGTTTTTTTTCCCTCAAACTCCAGTCTAATCCTCAGAAAAACATCAGACAAATCTTAACTGAGAAACCGTCTATAAAATATCTGACCAGTACATCTCAAGAGTACCAAAGTCATCAAAAACAAGGACAGTCTGAGAACTCTCACTGCCAAAGAGGAGCCTAAGCAGACATGAAAAGTAAACGGGCTAGGACCCTGGGACAGAAGAGGACATTGGGTAAAAACTAATGAAGTCCAAATGAACCACAGTCGTTAGTTAATACTACGTGCCAGTACTGGTTTATTAAATGTAATAGAATAAAAGAGGAAAGGGTCAGTAACTTCAAAAAGTTCAATAGAAATCAGAGAAAAATAGGGTTGGAAAGAAATGAAGAGAGCTTCGGGGACCTGTGGGGCAATTCGAAAGGCCATCCATAAATATAATGGGAGCCACAAAAAGAGAAGGAGGAGAAAATGGGGAAGAATAAGTATTTAAAGAAATAATGCCCAAGATTTCCCAAATGTAGTGAAAGGCAAAAATTTAAGGATTTAAGAAGCTCAGCAGACTCCAAGCAGAATAATAATTTTTTAAAAGTGCCTGAGCACACACTAGTTGAACTGCTAAAAACCAAAAATAAAGAGGAAAGTCATAAAAACAGACAGAAACCACAATTACATACAGTAGAACAAAAATTCAAAAACCACTGATTTCTCATCAGAAACTATGAAGATGAGAAGACAGAATAACATCTTCAAAACGTCGAAAGAAAAAAACTTTTCACTCAGAACTCTATAACCAAAGAAAGTGTCCTTCCAGAATGAAGGTGAAATAAGAACATTTTCAGAGGAAGATAATTTGTATCTTGCACACCTGCCCTGCAAGAAATCCTCTAGGAAGTTCTTCAGGCTGACGGGAAACGATGCCAGATGGAAACTCAGATCTTTGGGAAGGAATAGAGAGCCTCGAAAATGATGAGTATCTGGTAATTTTTTAACTTCTTATTTCTTAAAATTAGATAAGACTTTCTAAAGCAAACTCCATTTTCCTGTTGTTACAATGTGTGTTGAGATATTACATATAACAACTATAACATAAAGGATGAGGGGAGTGAAAAATGATGCATATGGTTGCGACATTTCTACATTGTACATGAAGTGGTAAAATATTCATTCTATGTAGACTGGCAAAAGGTAAGAATGCATATTTTAATCCCTGAAACAACTATTAAAGAAATATTTTAGGGGAGCCTGGGTGGCTCAGTCAATTAAGCATCCAATTCTTGATTTCAGCTCAGGTCATGATCTCAGGGTTGTAGGATTGAACCCTGCACTGGGCTCTGCACTGGGTGTGGAGCCTGCTTACGATTCTCTCTCTCCCTCTCTCTCTCTCTGCCCCTCCCACCCTTCTCACTCCCTCTCTCTCTCTCTAGATTAATTATTAGTTAATTAATTAATTTTAATACAAGAAGGTATAACTAAAAATGCCAATAGATAAATTAAAATAAAACCCTAAAAGATACTCCAATTATCCAAAAGAAGATAAAAAAGAGAATCACAGGAACAAAAACAAAAGGAACAATCAGAAAACAATAAAATGAGAGACATACATGAACCAAATACTACAATTAAAAGGCAGAGCCTGTCAGAACGGATACGAAAGCAAGAACCAACTACAGGCTTCTAAAGGTGATATTCTTCAGGCACCTGAGTGGCTCAGTCAGTTAAGCATCTGCTTTTGGCTCAGTTCATGATCCCAGAGTCCTGGGATTAAGACCTCATTGAGGGACCCAGCTCAGCAGTGAGTCTGCTTCTTCCTCCGCCTCTCCCCACCAGTTTTTGCTCTCTCTCTCACTCACTTTCTCTCTCTCTCAAATAAATAAATAAAATCTTTTAAAAATAAATAAAAAATAAAAGTGATATTCTCTAAATATAAAGACACAGAATGGTGGGAAGTAAGTGGTTGTGAAGACAGAGAAAGAAAAAAAGAAGTATAAGAATGCTGAAATCAGGGGCGCCTGGGTGGCTCAGCCATTAAGCATCTGCCTTCAGCCCAGGGCATGACCCCAGGGTCCTGGGATCGAGCCCCGCATTGGGCTCTCTGCTCCACTGGGAGCTGCTTCTTCCTCTCCCACTCCCCCTGCTTGTGTTCCCTCTCTTGCGGGCTGTCTCTCTCTCTGTCAAATAAATAAATAAAATCTTCAAAAAAAAATGCTGAAATCATTATATTAATATCAGATTAAAAAAACACTTCAAGATCAAGGGTTTTGCTAGAGATAATTAAGATCAGTTCATAAGGATAAAAGGGTCACTTTATCGGAAAGACATAACAAACATAAGGATATTCATATAATAATAAAACTTTAACACTTATGAAGCAAAATTTAACAGAACTTAAAGGGAAAATAGACGACTCTTTAATAATTATTAGAGATTTTACCACTCTCTCAGACCTAAATGACAGATGATCTGAACAATACCATCAAACACCTTGACCTAACTGATATTTATGGGACACCACATCTAACAAACACAGAGTCCACATCCTTTTCAAGGTCATTCATCAAAGTAGACCGTAATGCTGAGCTACAAAACAAAGTTCAATAAATTTAAAAGGACTGAAATCAGACACAGTATATTTGACCACAGTGGAATTAAATCCAATTATACAATATCTAGGAAACCCACAGATATTTTGGAATCAAACAACACACTTCTAAATAATCAATGAATGAAAGAAATCACAAGAACTGAATAATGATGAAGATATGACATGTCAAAATTTATAGGATGTAGCTAAAACCGCACTTAGAGGCTGGTGTATAGTTCTAAATGCTTATGAAGAAAAAAGAGGAGTACAAAAATCAGTGACCTAAGGCTACAAGAAGCTAAAACAGAAGAGCAAGGGAAGTGAAGAAAGGAGAAGGAAAGCAATAACACAGAGCAGAAACCAACAAAGTAGGAAACAGTGGAGACAATTAACAAGGCCAAACATTGGCTCTTTGAAAAGGGGAACACAACTGATAAACCGGTAGCAAGACTGATCATGAAAAAGAAAACATAAATTACCCACACCAGAAATTAAACAGAGATCATCACTACAGATCCTGCATACAACTTTATGCCAGAAAACCCAACAACTTAGATGAAATGGGCAAATTCCTTTAAAAAAAAAAAATTGCAACTTATCAAAACTGTCACAGATGAAATAGAAAACCTAAATAGCCCTATATTTACTCCAGGCCCAGAGGTTTTCATTGGTGAATTATATCAAACACTGAAGGAAGAAATAATACTAAGTTTATAGAAATTATTTCAGAAAATAGAGGATAAAGGGAACACATTTTATTTTAGGGGCTAGCATAACCTTAATCCCAAACCCTGATAAAGACATTGCAAAAATTAAAAATCACAGACCAGTATCTCTCATAAAAATATAGAAACAAAAATTCTTAAGATATTGGGCAAATAGAATCCAACAATATATTTAAAAGGCCCAGGGATTTATCCCAGGAGAATAAAGATGTTTCAACCCTTGAAAACCAACATAATTTATGCCATATCAAAAGAAGAAAGGAGAACATTTAAAACATGATCAATTCAATACACACACCTGATAACAGTCTCAGGAAACTAAGAATAAATGGAATTTTCCTCGGTACACCTGGGTAACTCAGTCAGTTAAGCAACCAACTCTTGATCTCAGCTCAGGTGTTGATCTCAGGGTGGTGAGTTCAAGCCCTGCCCTGGGCTCCACATTGGGTGTGGAACCTACTTTAAAAGAAGGGGGGCAGGGTTTTCCTAGATCCAATCTAAGAAAAACCTAGGTTAACCTCATACTTAATGCTGAAATATTAACAATTTCTGCCTAAGATTGGGAACAAGGCAAGGATGTCCACTCTCACCACTTCCATTCTACATTATACTGGAGGTCCTGGCATTGTAATTAGGAAAGAAAAATTAAATAAAGGCACAAAGATTGAAGTCAGAACAGCAAAACCATCTCTCTGGCAGATGTCATGTATGTTTACGCAACAGGACATTCTCTCTGGCCAAACTGAGCGGGAGAGCCTGGAAGGCTAAGATCCGACACTGGGGTTGCCAAGAGGCTGGAGCTCAGTCCAGGCAGGAAACTTTGGGGCAGAAGTCAGACCTCTCCTCATTGTTGTCAGGGGGTCGTGGGGGTAGCCTGGCACTGTCAGCATTAACTAGGTGGTGTCGGGGACCCACAGAGCCAGATGGGCTGTCATCCTTCAATGCAGTCAGGTTCAGGGAGCCCTGGCCTTGAGTCCTGACAACATTGCTACCATTTTCTCCAGGCAGGAGATTAGGAGCCCCTCCATGGAACAGCACAGTTGGCCCAGGGTGTGCAGACCTGAGCAGGACGACATGGGCGTGTGGCCCAGAACCTTCACTTGTATAAAAGGAAGCACATCTTCTCTACCTGGCACCAACCTGCAGGTGGGCCCTGAAACTGCAACGCATTTTAATCAAGTTTTTGATATAGACAGAAGTCGCGCAGAACACATTTTTCCTGGGTCCTGCACACAGTGGGACAGCCCTGGTTTCCTAATCTGAGAAATGGGTGAGTGGCATGCCCTCTCAGTGGTGTGAAAATTGCATGAAGGAGAAATGTCGATGCCCAGCAAAGAGGGCACTCAAGAAACATTATCATCTGTGGTGGTTGCTGTTCCTCCAGCCTCCCGACACCCGGAGGCCCTGGGGAAGAGGCAGTACTTCAAGGTCCCTCCAGCCAATCAGGAGAATACTCCATTTCCCCAACCCACACCATTGCTCCTGCAGTTTCCTTTTCTGAAACGCCCTTCCCCCTCCACTGCTTGGCCAAATTCTGTTGCTTCCTTAATGCCTGGCTCAGCCATGCCTCCTCGGGGAGCTCTGTGCCATTCCAGGCAGGCAGGAAGAGCACTAACCACCTTGCGCTCCGGAGCCCCAGACCCACTCCACCCCATCCCCTGTGGTCATCTGAGGCACTGTCTTAGCCCAGATTGTGAGGCCAAACCTGGATTCACAGACCCTGGGCTGCGACATGTTGAGACCATCCCCTTCCGTCTCTGGACCCCAGCAATCTCATGGGCACAGAGGGATAAGACCCCATTCCCGGGGCTTTGAGAGGATGTGGGGGACAGCCTGTCTACTTCTGAGGACAGGGCACTCAACCCTTTGTATTATCCATTCTTTCATCCCTGCTGTGTACCAGACCGGGGCAGGCCTTGGGATGAGAATCAGTCACAGCCCTCAGGTTGCTCCGGGGGTGAACATCAACCAGACAGTATCATGAAGTGTGAAAAATGCTGGGGGTTCCAAGGAGGGCCTGAGGCAGTCAGGGAGGGCTTCTAGAAAGAGGTGACACCTGAGGCTATCTTGTAAATTCATATTTATTAGGCATCGTGCCAGGTACTGAACTACTCATGTCAGATGTGTTATCTCAGCCATTCCTCCCGGCTCCTGCAAGACAGGTACAATGATTACTATCCCTATTTCACAGACGGGGAAGCTGAGGTTTAGCAGGGGAAGTCCCTTGCTTGGGTCACACACGTGGTATGTTCAGAGTCAGAAGAAGGTGGGAGTTCAAGGTGGAGGGGACAGAGGGAACAGCAATGTTGGGAGGGGAAGAGCCTGGGTGTTGGGAGTAGAGGGGCCACTCCAGGGCAGTTTGGCATGGCCAGAGCATGGGTGGGAGGCCAGCAGTTGTGAGAGCAGGGGCTGAAGAAGGGGCGGGGTGGGGGGGGTCAGTCTCGGCACAGGGGAAGCCAGAAGCCATGGATGGTTGTTGACAAGGAGGAACGTGGTCAAGTGGGTGGTTTAGATAGATGGGTAAGAGGGTAACATCTCAGAAAGGGGAGATGTAGATGTGAGAACAAGGGAGAGGACAGTGCAGGCTTGAGGGTGGTGGTCTGGAGCCTGGGGGTCACTCCTGGCTCTCAGAGCAAGGGTGGGGGGGTGAGGAGCATCTGTTTCTAGCTCTGAGGAAAGCTTTCATTTTCCATCACTAGGACAACACCACCCTGTGGCTACCTGCCTGCAGACACCCCGTGGGATGGTGAGTGGGCAGCTCGGTCCTAACCCTGCATCATTCAGCTCCTCCCACCCCGCTCCATCCCCGCCCCCCCCCCATCCCAGCAAATGGCACCTCCTCCCTTCCAGGGCTCAGACCCAAACTTGGGAGTCACCTTTGACTTCTGTCTTTCACCTTGACCTTCAACCCATCGTGTAGTTCTGTTGTCTCCTCCATGTCCGAAGTTTACCCCAAATCTAACCAGTCCCCACCTCCCCAACCACCACCTTGGTCTGAGCCATCACTGCCTCTCAGCCGGACCATTGCAGTGCTTCTCAGCCAGCCAACTGCCTCTGCCCCCAGGCACCCGGGAGCATCTGGAATCCTAAGTTAAATCACATCACTGTGCACAGTCCTCACCCTATGGCCACAGCAGGGCTGCCCCTGACACCACCCTGCCTCCTTGACCTCACCATCTATCCCTTTCTTTCCCCTCCATCAACCTCCTTGGTTTGCCTCAAACTCACTGGGCAAGGTCTGCCTTAGGACCTTTGCATTTGCTGTTCCTTGTCTAAAATGTTCTCTCCTGAGACAGACATGTGACTTGCCCCTTTATTTATTGTATTTAAATGTCACCTCTTCAGCTCTTCTGGGACCTCCCTTATTATTCACCAACCCGTCACCTGGACTTTCTTCATAGCACTTAGTCTTCACATTGTATTATGTAATTATTTGTTTCTTTGTTCCCTGCCTGCCTCTCTCTCTAGATTGTCAGAGTCCTGACCCTATTCATTGCTGGAACCCCAGTGCCTAGACGGGGTCTGGCACACGGTAAGGCAGAATATAGTCATTGAATGAATGAATGAAAGAATGAACGAAGAAACGAACAAACGAATGACAATTGCATTTGATGTTCCTGGCACTTTCCCGTCCGTAGCATTCTTTCACATCCATGGTTTTCCTGGATCACGGTCAGAAATGAGAGGCTCAGAGAGGGTGAGAGACTTGTGCAAAGACACCAGCTCAAACTCTGCCCCTGAGTCTGGGCATCCCCTCCTTCCCTTGTGGGGTTCTGGGTGTGTTTGGTGACCCCAGTGGCCTGTGGAGTAAGGAGAAAAATCATCTCATGCTAGAGGGGGCAAGTTGCTCCTCCAGGGACACTGGGCAGGTGGGCTGTGGACAAGAGGCAGGCTGGAGGTCCCACAGGCCGAATTGTTGGTTCCTGGGCAAGTCGGGTTCCCTGAGTGCCCATTTCCTCATCTGTAAAATATAAGTTCCTGCAATAAGAACAACACAATAAAGAAGAGCAGGCATCACTGCAGGTTCAAGGGCATGGTGTCTGGTGCCAGGCTGCCCAGATCCCCCACCTACTGGCTACATGACCTGGGCAATCTACATAACTACTCTGTGCCTCAGTGATCTCATCTGTAGAGTGGGCATGGTGATTTCTACCTACCTGACAGGGCTGATGAAGGATTAAATAAATTGATACATGAAAGTGCTTAGCATAATGCCTGGTCTGTGATAAAAACTCAGAAAGTGGTAGTAGTAGTAGTAGTAGTAGTAGTAGTAGTAGTAGTAGTAATGAGAGAGACTGCACATGGTTTTGTGCCTGGTACTGACTCTTGGTTAGCTCTCACTAACTCTTCAAGATCCCAGAAAAGAACCACCACGCAGATGTTCAGTGCGGGGGCTGTAGCTCCCGCTCATTCCCTGACATGCCCCTGCATCCTCGCTGTCCTGACCAACCGGGCCTCCCAGCCCACAGGTAAATTATGGCTTGTCTCCTCTGTGGTTCTGAGTAGGAAGCAAGGTGGAAGACACAGGGACTCACCCACTGTCACACAGAGAGCGCCAGTGGGGGCCAGGATTCATCCTCCTCAGAAAGCCTCCCCTGCCCCTGCCACAACCAGCTCTGGCTTCTCTGTCGTATGCTGTTAGAACAGCCTAACCCTCACCTACCAGATCAGTCAGCACACCTGTGGTCATGTCTTTACACCGGGATTTCCCTGCAAGAGCCAAAGCTATTCGTGCAAAATTCCCTGCACTTGGGCCTGCCTAGAGCTGGTTCTCAGTAAATATTTACTGAATGGGTGGGCAGATGGATGGGTGGACGGGTGGATGGATGGTGGATGGATGAGTGGATGGTGGATGGGTGAGTGGATGGATGGGTGGGTGGGATGGATGGATGGGTGGGTGGGATGGATGGATGGATGGATGGATGGATGGATGGATGGAAGGATACATGGATGGGTGGATGAGTGGATGCATGCATGGGTAGATGGATAGATGGGTAGATGGGTGTGTAGATGAGCTCCTAAACGAATGAGGAGATGGGTGGATGGATGGGTGTGTAGATGGACAGATGGACTCCAGAAACAGTGCTCTCCCAGTGACATCTCACTGAGCCTTTCCCCAATACCTGAAAGACAAAGAGGCTTGGATGTTCCCTCAGATCTAAAAGAGACTCTAAAATCTTATGGACCAGGTGCACCTGACCTCAGTGGGCCTCAGTCTCTCCACACATGGAGGCCCAACCAGCCCGCCTCGTTCCAGATTCCCAAGATGAGCCGGTGCAAGGACAAGTGCAGCAGCACAGGGAAAACAGTAAGTGCTGCAAAGAGCTTGTCGGACGATAATGTCAGCTTTGGCAAGGGTGCCAAGGGCGCGTCAGTGAGCCCGGCCCTGCCAGGCCTGCCTGGGGAGTGTGCATGGGCGTGCCCTGCTGACAGGCACTCGTGCTCTCTGACCCAGTCATTCCACTTCTAGGAATGGACCCTAAGGAGGTAATCAAGGATTCCTGCAGAGACCTAAGCACAGGATGGCCACTGTGGTGTCGTCCACGAAGGGAACAGGGTCAAGCAATCACCGGCTCAGCCTCCGTAGCACCGGGCACAGCTCTGCCAGGGATGGTACGCAGCTGTGCAAAGCCAGGTGTTTGAAGAATGGCTCGATGACATGTGGAAATGCTTGAAACGGACACTTGTGAAAAGAATCGAGGTAGGAAACCGCACGTGGACTAAGGTCTCACACCTCCTGGGGGAAAGAGTCTCCTTTTGAGCATTTGCATGGAAAAAGTCCTAGATGGATATACATCCAAATGCCTGGTTGTCTCTAGATGGGGGGGTCGCGGGGGTGGGTTTTCTTCCTGGGAGTTTATCCATATAGTGTGCAGACAAGAGGAGTGGCCTTTGATCTCGGACTTTTTCCTGGGGGGCCAAGCAGGGAAGCCCCTGCTCTGCCCTCCCAGAAGCAAGGGTCTAAGGTCAGGTAGCAGGGCAGAGGGTGGCCAGGCCTCTCTGCCCTTTCACTAGAGACCACTCCCTCGCCAACCTCGGGTATGTAACCCTCCGGCCCACTGCGCGCCTCGGGGGATGAGATTCTGACATCTGCTCACTGGCCTGCTTCACTGTCTATTCTGTTTCTAACCTTGTACATTTTCTACAATAAGCAAGATCAACTCTGCCGATCGGGAAAGAAGCAAAGTGGTGAAGCCAGCCAGGGGCGTTGGCTGGCTCTGGATTTACCCAGACCCCTGCCGCCCTCCCGCCTGCCTGCCCGGGGCCTGCTCCAACCTGCAGTGGGGCAGAAGCTAGAACCAGCCCCGGGAGCCAGCAGACAGTATGGAGCCCGGCTCTGCCCCTTGCCAGCTGATGGTCACGGAGCTCCTTCCACCAAGACTCAGTTTCCCCCTGTGTGAGGTGAAGATGCTCACACTCCAACATTCAGTGTTGGAAGGATCTTCTTGGAAGGAAAGGATGAGGGAAGGAGGACCTTCCTGACTCTCCGAGGCCTGGGGGCAGCGGCCCATTTCCCAGCCCACCCATCCTGCTAAAGAAAGCTTGTCCAGCGGAGAGGTGGAGGGGAGAGGGAGAAGGGGTAGTGAGGGGGGGCCAGGATGGGTGGGGGGACAGCAGGAGGAAGGGAGGAGAGTGGGGAGAAAGGTAAGGAGGGGAGACAGGGAGGAGAGAGGGATGGGAAAGGGGGGAAGAGGAGGAGAGGGGGAAGGGAGAGGAGGGCAGGAAGGAATGGATAGAGGAAGAGAGGTGGAGGGGAGAGGGGGGACAGGGAGGACAGAGAGATAGGAAGGGGGAAGAGGAAGAGAGGAGGAGGAGAAGGAGAGGGGACAGGGGCCGGGGGAGAGGAGAAGGGGGAAGGGGGATAGAGAGGAGAGAGGATGGAGCGGAATCAAACAAGCAGACTCACTTGACCCACCCCCTCCCTACATGCAGGGTGGGGTGGGCTCTAGAAACAGGGGAGCAGCTGGTTCAGGGACAGAGAGGAAGGCGGGATCAGGACCCCGATCAGAACGTGGTAGGTGCGTGAGTCTCCGTAATTAACGCTCTGCTGTCTCCGTTTATGAGAAATATATAAGATATGTAATTGCCTTTGTATTTTGGACACTCATTAGGAGAATAATAAATGTTATTATTTATTAATAGGGCAATGAATCATTCAGGTTTTTAAATTAAACATTAAAGCGCTCACAAATTAAATGTAAATCACCAGGCCTGCCTGCGTTGATGGAGAGGGCCCTCTGCGCAGAACTGCGCGCCTGGCCCTTTAAGCAGGCGGGGCTGGCGGCGGGGTGACATGAGGACACGGCCGGCTCGCGGGGACAGCCTGCCTCCTGCCGGCCGTTCGGGGGGCCTGCGGGGCGAGCCGCTGTGGCCGCCCGTCCCCGCGCTGGTGCCGGCGCCCCAGCCCGGCTGCCGCTGCCGCCCAGCCGCACGCAGCGATTGTGGGACCCTAACCACTCGCAGCGGGGAGTGTGGCCCGCAAGACCCCACTGCCCCGGGGACAATCACAGCTCCCGCTGGCTCCTCGCAGGGCTCCCGAGCGCGAATGCCCTGAATGCCCCGCAGCGTCCCCAGGAAAGGGGCTGGCAATCCCCCGTTGACCCAGGCAGGGGGCACAGCGAAGCTCAGAGATGTTAAGTGACTGGCTGAGGTCACACAGCCAGGATCTGGTGGGCCTGGAATTCCAGCCCAGGTGTACCGGGTCCCCAAAGGCTGTTCTGTTGTCCTCCTGCTGTGTGGCCTCCAGTCCCATTCCCAGGCCAGCCCCAGACCCGGTTAGAAGCACATGAACACGGCATAAAGAGAGTAAGGGTATTTCCTGAGGGCTGAGTCTGTGCCAGGCACCAAGGCCGACACTGCATGTGGTAACTTCCAACGGCCGAGGCGCAGGTCCCTATGCCCATCTCACAGATACGAAGGCCGAGGCACAGACAGGCTTCAGTGACGTGCCCAGCTCAACAGGGAGGAAGCGCGGGAGCAGTTAGAACCGGGTCTTGTCAAGTCGGGGGCCTGCACCCTTGACTGCCCAAAACCAGACCATTCCTCCGGTTCCCCAAAGGAGGAGGGAATGCACCATCTCCACCGCAAACACCGGGCACAGGGCAATGGCTGCACCCGTGTAGCCACCTGGTTAAAGCAAGAAAATGGATCATTACTGAGTTAACCAGTGCATGATTTGGGGCCCCCATGTCCTTTCCAGCCCCCGCTGCGAACAGCACTGCAGTGGCTATCTTGGGGTTTAGGATTATTTCCCTGGGAAGGAGCCCCACAAGTCAAGATACTGAAACCAAAGGTTGGGACAGTTACAGGTTTGGGATACAAGTTGCTAAATGGCCTTCTAGTAAGAGGATGTCAGCTTACACTCATTTGGGGAGGACCTTTGAAGAGGGGGTCCCCCAGCCCCCAGCCATGGTGAGCGGCCTCTGGGAGATAGCTCCCTTCCGCAGCCAGGCTGGCATGCTGGGGAAACCCTGGAGGTCTATGATTCAACCTCCGGGGTTACCCGTCCCAAGCCTTTGGAGACAGGCAGGAGCCCTTTGAATGTGTCCCCCTCCCCTCCCCTCCCTCGGGAGGTTGAAGGTGGACTGGCACAGCCATGGGTGGTCTCAGACGCCCTCGCTTTGCTCTCACCCTTGCTCCCCTGAGTAATCCTAGCCACCCTTTGGCCCCTGAACGTGGCTTCCCCAAATTGACCTTCCTCCATGTCACCTTTCAGGATTCAGTAGATTTAGGGAGGATACGTTCCCCCTCTTCCTCACACACAGCGCACTCTGCCTCCCCTTCAGATTATCGTCGTTGTGATCACCATTGAGCACTCAGTAGTTCCCAGGCCTCGGTCTAAGGTTTTCCATCATTATCGTAACACGTGACAGGTAGGGGCCTGCCAAATGGCAGAGCCGAGACCGGACCCCAGAGCCCAGGTCCAGTCCACTTGGGTCTCCGCTGTGTGCCCAGGCCAGGCACAGCCCCTCGGACGTGCTCAGAAAGTGTTTGTGGGTGAAGTAAATGAACACACGCAGACTGCATTCCCCCCACCAGGCTTGGCACGTGGGGTTGGACTCGCTGTTGGACCCACATCACCCCTGCAGGGAGCTGGGCTGGGACACGGAGCTGAGTGCCTGGAGGGAGTCACGGCTCCTCTCTTGGACTCCCCACTCAAGCAGTGAGGAAAGCGGCAAGCTGTCCCAGCCAGCCGTGCCAACTCATCGCACGATCGTGGAGAAGCTAGGGCTGGCAGTGCCCAGCCCCTGGGGTCCATCCCAGCCTCTTCCCATGTGCCCTTCTGTCCCCCTGGCCCTGGGATCCGAGGTCCTCAATCTTGTCTCAGGCCCCTCTTGCCCCAATATCTGGTTTGGAGGAATAGGTTTCTCAGCCCGATATGACTGTTCTCTCCCCTCCCCCCCCCCCCTGCAGTCCCATGCATCCCAGCCCAGGATGGAGGGGACTTCACTCTTGCCTCCACCTGCCCGGGTCCCCTTCCCCCCACCCCGGGGAGGGGGACACACTGAGCCATCCAGGTTATTGCTGTTATCCCTTGGGGCTGTTCAGACGCCAACTCATTTGTTTCACTCTTGCCCCCTCCCTTATTGATCAATGCTGTAACCTAGCTTTGTGTTAAATGACTTGTTCCCATGGCAACCATCAGATACACGCACGGATCTGATGCGCCTGTTTCCTGAGCCAGATCGCCTCCTAAGAGCTCGGAGGGAACAAATCTCCTTTCATATCCGCTGCTGTTTTCTGAAAGGCATAGGGTATTGTTCAGAACAAGTCATTTTTAAAAACAATATTAAAAAAAGAACTTAACCAGGTTTCTCAACAGATATAAAGCTGTTTCATAAGGTATGTCACTCTTAAGAAATATGAAATCAGATTTTAAAAAACTTTGACCAAGTTCGTCTTTCTTCTGAGCCTCTCTCCTTGGGAAGTAAGTGAAATATGGGCACCGTTGTCTGCATACAGATAACAGCCTCATCGTTTACAAAGAGAAAAATTGAGAACACCCTAAAAGTTCGACAACAGAAGACTCAAATAAGCTGTGGTTCACACACTCGCAGGGTATTATAGAGATTTAAAATGCTACATGGAAGAGGAAAGCATATGTGTCAGATGATGTGAAATGAAAGAAACAGGATAGAAAACTGTGTCTGCCAGGAGATCGTAATGAATGTAAACAAACCTAAACGATGCCGGGAAAACTACTTAGAGAAAATACACACACCGAAATGTTGACAGAGCTGCTGCTTCTTGGTGGGCCGGTGCTGATTTTCCCCCCTGCTCCCTTATTCGGCAGATACTCCCAGAGCACCTGCTTCGGGCCGGCCCCCCATCCGAGCACTGGGAGCCCCGCACTTATTTCTGCTTCCTGTAGTTTCCCAGATGTGTGTGAGGAAGATGTGTTGCTTCTCAGTGGGAACATAATCCTTTTTCTTTTTTTTTAAGGAAGGGTGCATGTTTCATCCGTCAGGTTGGCAACAAAGTAAAGACATGTTGGTTGGCGAGGGGAGGATGTGGGGACGCGAGCGCCCTGCTGGTGGAGATCGGAATTACAGCTACCTGTGTCGGGAGGAGGGGTAATTAGCCCCCCAGAAAGGCATGCCCAGGGGAACAGTCCCGTCCTCCAGGTCATTTGGGAGTGAGGCACCCCCAAGTGGACACCTGCTCCTCTCCCAGGAGGCCTGCACCTCAACGAGCTCCCTCTGCAGCAGAGGAGAAGAAAGTGCTGGAAACCAGGCACCACCCAGAGCAGATGCGGCCCACGGAGTTGGAGGGTGGGGAGGCCACAGGGGGAGATGGGTTTTGTCAGGCTCTCCTTGCAGCCTCAGTTACCTCAGTGCTCGGGGCATGTCCTTTCACCTGTCTTGCCTCAGTTTCCCCATCAGCTCACTGAGGCTGCTGGTGAGGATTACACATGTGACAGCCCTTCCACACAGCACACACACACACCCAGGGCTTTGGTTTTGTTTGTGTTGCTTTTTGCTTCCTGAGATGGGAACAGCAACAAAAGTTGCCTCGTAGTCACCAACAAGCTGCGACTACAAACTATGACCTCCTTCCTCTTTGCCTGCAGACCCTTCGGGGGCCTGGAGAGAGGGTCTAGCAGCAGGAGGTCTCTCAGGCCCAGATGATGGGCTTTCCCTGGGTGGGGCTGCCAGCTCTGGCCTATGACAGGGACTCTGTTTGGATTTTTTACAGCCAGCAAATGCCCCAGCCTGGCGTTTTCTAGTTCTGCCATACAAGGTCTGGGGGAGAGTTCCTTTTTACTCCCAAGCCTGTCCCCTTCTCCCCTTCTCCTCCAGTCCCAGATCCGAGGACCACCGGCTGCCCCTCCAAGCCCCTGTCCCCTCAAACCTGCCAGCCAGCATTTTCATGCTGGGTTTATTCAGCTGTTCTAGGTTATTTGAAAACATATAAAACCTTTTCTTTTAAAAAAGCGAAGTCCCATCTTTAATGGGGATCCAGTATTTTCTTAAAAGTACCAACACAACATCTGCAGGAATTTTCCAGACTTGAAGAGATGAGGGAAGGCAAAAAAAAAAAAAAAAAAAAAAAAAAAGATCACCTCTGGTTTCTGACAACATGCACAATCCTAGCTGGATTCTAGACTCAGAGCAAGAGGGAAGGAGGGCAGGGAGAAAGATTCTGGCCTCTGGGCCTATGCTCCACCCTGGATTTCTATTTCCTAAGACAACCCTCCTGGGCCTGGCCGTACTGGAGGGCTGTGATTCAGCGGGCGTGAGCCCCAAAGGTGACAGGCGTGGGGACCAGGGAGGAACAGCAGGTGGACAGCAGGGATAGCACCTTCCTTGAGGGAAGGTGGGGAAGAAGATGGCTCTTTGAGTTTTTGCCAAGTCTGTTTCACACAACTGCATGCCAAGGACCCGACCCTGGGGATGGGGGTGCCGGTGTGGACCTGAATACACGAGGAGGTGCTGTGGGCAGCAGGTGGTGTAGGTCCCTCTGGCCTCCCTGGAGGGCTCTGGCACCTCTGATCCCAAGCCTCAAAGCCGAGGGTGCCCTTGGACCCAGCAATTCCACTTCAAAGCCTTTATCACCAGCAATAAAGGCGAGCAGCGTGACTTGGCCACTCCCACGATGATGGCGACAGCATGATGAATGGGTGAAGTGGTTCTCTATGTGGACAAGCTCGAGCCTGAGCTGAGCGAATGGTAGGTCAGCCGTCCCCTGGAATAGGAATAAAAATACTGCCCTAGATGATGCCAGGAAAAGGTGGTCTCACCAAACCACCCACGAGAAAAGCAGGTTACAAAGCACTGGGGACAGTATGTCACCAATCACGTTCACTAGAATAGAAGGGATGTCTAACCTTCTATCTAACTGATACGTAGGCTTAGGAAAAGGTCCACCCCAAAATGTAACGCTGGTCATTTCTGAGTGGCTTCTCTTTTCCAGTCCTCTGCATGTTCTCATGTTTCCCACAATGAATGAATGCATCTTTCTGTTTATTTTGGAGCATGGCCTGGGAGACAGACTGCCTGGGTCTCGCCCTTCCTATGTACCCTTGGGCAAGTTACTTAACCGCTCTGTGCTTCGATTTCTTATCTATAAAATGAGGACAGAACCTTCCTCATGGGGTTGCTGAGGTTAAAGCTAATATATGCAAAATGCTTAGCTCACTGCCTAGAGGATAATAAGTACCCAAATGGTAGCTGTTTTTATTATTCACTTGTTTTTCTACATATAAACATGTCACTGTGCTCCGTGCTAAGAATCCGGCAGTGACAGCTAAACTCCAGTAGAGACAGACATTAAACCAACACTCATGCACAATTAATTCACTGCAGTTAGGAGCAATGATTAATCCATTACAGTTAGGAGCAGTGCTGTGCAGGCACTGAATTCAAGAGCACTTATCAGGGAATCTTACTGAGGATTTTGACCATTTTCTTAAGAGCAGTGGGGACCATGATGTGGAAGGCTTTCAGGAAGGGTGGTGAGATCAGAAATGCATGGCTTAAAAACTCACTGTGCCGGGGGAGGCAACTTCCAAGAGGGTGCTCTGGGGTGTGGACCTGGGTGTGGACCAGGGTGTGGACCAGGGCGAGGAAGCTTCTGGGACTCCACTGGGGACAAAGGCAGATGGAGCCAAGTGGCCAGACTCCAGTGCCCTGGAGGAGGTGAGGTCCAAAAGCCTTGAGTGACGTCTTTGGAGGGGCTGGGGAGTAGGGTGTTGGGTGACCCCAGGCTTCCAGCCTGATGAACTGTGTGGACAGTCCCCAGATAGAGGGGATGCTGGGGGAGGAGCAGGTTTGGGGACTGCAGAGTGTTAGGTTCGGGAAATGCTGAGTTTGAGGCGAGGGGTGTCCAAGGGGAGAGGCCCTAGAGGCAGTAACCTCTGTGGTTGCCTTAAAGTCAGGATCCCACAAGCGGCCAGGTACAGTCACCACCGCACGGAGAAGAAACCCCGGGGCTGGGATGGTGACTCACCAAAGCCAGGAGGACCAAGATCCAAAGCCGGGACCTCGCCAGAGCTCCTCAGGGAGAGAGTAGAGCCCAGACAGGGCAATGGGGCCCTTCAGATATGGAGAGGCACCCAGGGCCTGGCAGGGACAGGCTCCAGGTGTGCGGGGCAGCTGGGCTCCAAGGGCCTCTCCCCGGGCCTCTAAGCCATGCAGACACACAGGGCAGCTCAGTCCAAGGGGGTCCCTGCAGACTGGGACCCCTGGCTGCCTCCCTCCCAGGTGAGCATGTGGTCCTCACCCCACCTCGCTCCGAGGCTGTCTCTGGCAGCTTCTTCCCCAGAGCCTCCCATGGATCCTTGCAGCCTCCTTCTGGCGTGGCCAAAATGCCACCTCCTCCCACTGCCCTTACCTGACTGTGTCGTGGGAGCTGCCTCCCAGCTACCTGTCCCCCATGCAGTGGCCTCCCATGGTCCTCTTTCCCACCCTCCCTCTGGGGCAGGAAGCCCAAGAAGGCAGGAACTCTAATTGTGCCGGGTGTTCCTGGGGGAGGGACAGTGCCTGGGACACGGTAGGTGCTCAGTAAACATTGGTGGAATAAATGACTGGAGATACATGAGGGAAACAGACATTTCCAGAGAGAGGGAAGCTGGAAAGAAGCAGCCCACATTGTTTTCAGCACTCCTCTCAGGGGGATTATGAGTAATTTTCTGTTCTAACTTATACACAGCAGCACTTTCCAAATTTTCCACAGTGAACTGGCATTTCTGATCGAGTCAGAAAACATGGTTGTTCAATCACTGTTTCTGAATGTGCAGCAAATACCTGGACACTCTGGGGAGGGCCCCCGGCCCAGCTCTAACTGTGGGAGGTGAGAGGGGGATGCTCATGGGAGTGGGGGGGTCCTGCCCCTCCCCTGCCTGCGGGGGTCTGCCTTCCCCAGGGGAGTCCTCCCCAGCCTCCTGGGAGGAATGAGGGGCCCTCCCTGCAGCCTCATTCTGTTGACGGCGGCATGGACATGTCTTAAGGCACCCAGAGCTGACCTGCGCCCAGAAATGTGAGCCCCTCCCCACTTCCCTGGTGACTTGTTTATGTGGCTTTGTTGTTGTTATGTGTGTGTCACATACACAGACCCATGAGGACAGATGCAGCCCCTTCCCTCCTGGTTGCCCAGGGCCCAGCACAATGTCTTCTGGGGGGGAGCCTGGTGGGGTGTCGCAGTTAAGGGTGTGGACCCAGGACCATCCCATCAGGTGTGCCGTCCAGCTCTGCCACTAGGACGTCCAAAGACATCCTTGCACCCACTTCCAGCCCTCCTTTTCTTTAAATGGGACTCCCCACCTGCCCCTCAGAGCAGCTGGGAGAACTCCTGCTACCAGCTCGGCACGCACAGGAGTGCTTCCTGCACCAAATGTTGCTGTTCTCGGTGACGTTTAGGATAAAGTGGGCGGAAGTGGGTGTAGCTGTCCCCCAGACTCGCCCTTCTTGGGGCTTGCGTGGCTTCACATTTTGGCCTGGCCAGTTTGGAAGTTGTTGAGGAGAACGTATGTCCCGTGGAAGGACATCTGACAGGCTCTGAGACAGCCGTGACAAGTTAATGAATTCTGCCACGGTCACCCAAGGCACACGTCTGGGCCACGCACCCCCCCCCCCCCCGTCTCTGTACTGACCTTTAAAGGTGAGCATTTAATACCCACCGATCACTCATGGTCTGATCGAATGTTCGGAAGATGAAACCTGTCTGAAAGAAGACTGATCACTCCCTCCCCCTCTCGCCCCCACACGAAAACACTGTCATTCCTTTCTGAATCATAATAAAACTTTGCAGAGCTGTTTGCTTCTCTCCCAGCACTTGCTGGGAAAACTGAGGCACTTTCTGACCTACCTGCTGGCAAGGTCCAGCCTGGCAGAGCTCCTTCACCCAGCAGGACCCACACCAGCCACCTTTTGGGGGATGGGCAGGGGGACTCCGCCTCTCCACACATAGCTTTTATTTTAACCCCTTCATCACCTTCTTCTCACCCAATTTCCCAGCTATCTATTGACCATTCATTGAGGACCACCTTAGTCTAGGAGTCTCTGGCTACAGGAACAGAAAACACCCAACTCATGCTAAAAGGATAAGAATGGGTATTATTTCATATAACAGAAATCCCAAAGTCAAGTAGGTTTCAGGGAAGGCAGATTCAACAGCTCTGCGTTGTTGTCAGAGACCCAGTTTCTTTCCATCTTTCTACTCTGCATTCCCATCTTTCTTTCTACTCGGACCTTGGTGTCACCTTCCAACTGGAACCAAGATGGCAGCTGCCATCTGAGTCTTCACAGCTGGCCCAGCCACCTCTCTCAGCAACTCCTTTTTTTGGAAGGACCCCAGACTAGACAGCCTTCCATAAGCTCCCTAAACCAGTCATCATTCTGCTGCCGGAGATTGTACGTGCAACACCCTTGTCCAGCCCCTAGAGGCTACGCCCAAGGGCTTGACCCTGGCCTCCACACCAGTCAGCAAGTCAGATTATGAATTTATTCCCCCACTGTTTATCAGTGAAGTTCTCTGTTTTCTAAACATATGAAAATATTTATTTTTTCACTCACTTTCATTTTTATAATTTTTAATTCTATCATCAATGGTCAAATGATTTTTTTCTTTATCTTGTTGATGGTGATGAATCTTGGTACTAGGTGTTTCCAGATCAAGCATAATTGATTTTGTTAATTTTCCTGACTGCTCCTTCATTTTTAATTTATTTTTGAAAGCTGATATTTACAATTAGCTGAAGTCTGATTCTTAATAAAATTTCATAATGAATTACTATTTGGTTTTGGCAATTAAGAAACAATGCTTACACATTTAAAAACAATAATTTAACATGCTTCAAGTAAGTCAATTCATCAGAGGGGACTGAAAGCATTTACAGCACCAGGAAAATCTATCTTTTCAAGATGTATTTCATTATACATATGTGTGGGTAATAGTTATATTTTGTGAATTTTTCAGAAATTTAATTTCTAAATTAAATACAAATCAACATTTAATACATCCTATTTTGTTGACTCCTGCTTAAGTTTATTTTAATTTGTATTTATATATTTTTAAACACAATAATGCAGACATTTTTTTTAAACCCTTGAAATCTTGATTTTCAGAAGCTGCAAAGGCCTCAGATCTCCTTAAGTATTTTATATCTAAATGGATGTACTTTTACAGATATTTATATTCCCTCCATAATGGACAACTTTTTAATTAAAGCTGGAAAGTTATCATCGTCACAAGAGAAGCAGCAATTCTGCCCAAAAGTCTAAGTCGTTAATTAGGCAACATAATGAGAATTGTCACACGTTGGGATCATGTGCTCTGACAATTACCACCCCCTCGGCCTAAATGTCTTATTTGGCTGGGAGAATTATCCAGCAAGGAAGGGAGCCAAGCCGACCTCGCCAGCACCTTGCCGTGCACCACGCGTGTTGTGCAGAAAAAAGTCTTGACCTTTTATCAGCATCCACAAGCAGGAATTAAAAAACAAAGTTCTTTGCTGAGATCGATTGCCCCAGTATCCAATGGAGCCCGAAGAGCTGGTTACGAGGTCGAGCAATTAAGAGCTACAGCCTAAATGACTCACGTAATTGCAGAGTCGCTCATTTTAACAGCCTGATTGGAAATTGTCAACACCGTGTGTGAGTTTAATGAAGCAAAGGGAATGGAAAAGGTGACATTTTCGAATAATATTATTAGTAAACGAATTGACAATACGTCAGATGACAAAGACAACTCTGATTCAGGGGCTTATTAAGTCCAAAAAAGTTTTCATTGCAGATTGATGAATCTGTATATTAATGCGTCACTAATTGGGCTCCGTTAATAGCGCCAATTAGAATCCCTGAAGGAGAGAAACTGGGGAGACGCTGTTTGCTCTTTAAAGTGGTCCCCAAACAAATTACTGGGAACGAAGCGTTCAAACTGGTAAATTAATGCTTAGAGATGCAGACCTCATTGCGGAGGCCCCGCCGCGCCCAGATGTGTGGTAACGTCGGAAGGTATCACAGCGGCACATCAGGAGTTTGTTCTGGAAAGCCCTGCGATTCAAGTAATGCACGGCATTCTTCGCAGCCTCTTGTACAAAGTTTGCATGCGGACCTGACTTTCCCGTTCAATGACATATCAGACGGGTGATTCTAATACAATCCAAGCTGTGACAGTCCCGTGTGTTTCGACATCACCTGAGGGAAACGAGAGCATCTGAATCCAGGGCTCAGCTGCTCTGCGCCAGCATGGCTGTGCAAAGAATGGGAGGATGTCAAGAGTTTAGGGGCTACGAGAAGAAATGCACGTGGAAAAGCAACAATGACTCACTTAGCAAGTCTCCCTTGGCTCTGACAGTTGGGGTACTTAACCTGGCCTCATGGGGCACCTGGATGAACTGAACTGGAGTTGCCTGGATTATCAGGCCGAGCTGTCCTTCAACCACCAAGGCTGTGAAAGCAGCGTCCAGTGTGCAGGCAATAGCGTTCACGCCAGCCCTTCCGGAGGAATCATCTGGAAGGCTGGTGGGCGAGCACTCGGGGTGTTTAATTGTGGGTCTGGAGGAATAACACCTAACTGCCGTATGTTCTGACAAAATAGAAAGAACACGACTTCAAAGGGGTGGGGGGAGGGGAATGGCCTAAATCCACCTGCTGCCAGGGAGGTGATAGGTGGGAGACGCAGGACCGTAACCCACGTGGACAAACCAGATGTGAGGCTGCACCCCCTGCAATTGCCAGTGTCTGACCATTGTCGACCTACAAAATGCCAGTTCTGTATGGCGCCAGCTAATGAAACGTTATCAAAGATACTAGAATACCGCCAGCCAACCAAACAAAAGCGCAGACTTCCTAACTTGCAACAAAGTTCCAAAAGCAAAGCTGTGCTGCTCTCCGGATACAGCTTGAGAACATCACGCTAGGGAAATAAGACCCAGAAGGACAAACACCGCAAGGTTCCGCTCCTAAGCGGTACCGGACGGGAGGTAGGACCAGAGGCCACCAGGGGCCAGAGCAGGGGGTGTTGCTTACTGAGCACAGGGTTTCTGTCTGGGGTGAGGAAAAGGCTCAAGGCTCTGCACGTGGCTGGCGGTGATGATTGCAAACCCCGTAAGTGTACTTCATGACACTGAATTGTACACTGTAAGTGGTTAAAATAAATTTTATATTTTATATGTTTTACCATAAGTTTAAAAAATTAATAATGTAATGTACCAAAAACCATTGAATTGCACACCTTACATGGGTGAGTTTTATGGTATGTGAACTAGATCTCAATAAAGATGTTTACCGCCTCCCCCCCAAAAAACAAGAAGAAAACAGGAAGAATAAAAGAAGATACACTTAAAAAAAAAAAAAAAGGAAACAACACGTAAAGAAAGGAATAGAATAAAGTGCCGGATACATAGTAAATATAACAGAACACAGTGGGGCAGAGGGGACACCAGCGCGTCCGTCACGGGGAACGTGAACAGGCTTCATCGCCTCTGAAGAGAAAAAGATTTTCAAATCAGCTTGCAGAGCAAGGCATGCCCCTCGACAGCGTGATTTAGGAAGACTGAAATACACGGGCCAGGCAAATTCATTGGGCCCATGGAAACCACAAAAAAGCCAGGTCTGACTCTGATGTCAGACAAGGTAGAATTTGGGCCAAAAGGCAATAAATGTGACAGAGATGTTGTGTCATTAGAGCCAAAGGAGATTTCACAGGAATTCCTACACAACAAGGAGCTCACAACCACCTAGACAAGTAAGCGCTGCAGGAGAAGTAGGAAGGAACGGACAGAAACGCACTGCTCCCTCTTACCACACCGCTCTGGTCAAGTAAACAACAATAACAACAACAACAAACAGAAAGGTTATTTTAAAAACTAAACAATATAATCAATAAAGAAGATTTTATGGTTTTGTGTGGAGTTTACATCATAATAAAAAAACATATCTCTGGGGCGCCTGGGTAGCTCCGTTAGCTAAGCACCCGACTCTTGATTTCGGCTCAGGTCATGATCTCAGGGTTGTGAGATCGAGCCCCGTGTTGGACTCCATGCTCAGTGGGGAGTCTCCTTGAGAGTCTCTCTCTCCTCTCCCTCTGCCCTTCCCCCTACTCCTGATCTCTCTAAATAAATAAATAAATAAATAAAATGTTAAAAATAAAATAAAAGAATATCCCTTCTTCTCAAACACACATGGAACATGCACCAAGATGGAAATTTACACGCACACATACACTGTCACAATGCTTTTCACAAAATGGAGATGATACGAACTTTGTTGATTAAAATGCATTAAAAGTGGAAATTAAAAACAAATAAAAAAACAACAAAATTTTCTCCCTGGAAATTTAAATTCTCTCTTAACTCTCAGGCGAAAAGCAAAATGCAAATTGAAATTGCAGGGTTTCTTTCAGAATGATGACAACAGCACATATTAGCATCTTCGGGTTACTTTTAAGACCGTCGTCAGAGAAAAAATTCAAATACTTATATCAGTAAAAACAAAACAATGAAAACAAGCGAGCTATCTCCCAATTCAAAAGAACCAGAAGGTGAACGGCATAGGAAACCAAAAGAATGCACAATAAGGAGATAACGGAGGAGCAGGAATTAATGAGGTAGTAGGACTAGAAAAGGAGCAGCCACTCTGGGAGAAGTCAGGCAGTTTGCCAAAAAGATAAATGCAGAATCACCATATGACTGAACAATTCCAGCCCTAGGTATCTACCCAAGAGAAACGAAAACACATGTCCACAGAGAAACTTATACATGGATATCCATGGCAGCATCATTCCCACCAGCCCCCAAAAGAAAACAACCCAAATGCGTGTGCACTGATGACTGGAGAAACAAGTGTGGTCCACCCACACAATGGAATAGCACTCAGCCACAAAAAGGAACAAAGTACTCGTGCACGCCACGACTTGGACGAACGACAAAAACATTCTGCAACGTGAAACAAGGCAGACAGAAAAGATCACAGATTGTAGGACTTCCTTTGTGTGATAGATCTGAAATAAGGAAATCCATAGACACAGAAAGCAGGTTGCCAGGGGGCTGTGGGAGAGGAGCATAGGAAATCAGTACTTCATGAGTGTAGGGTGTTTTTATGGGATAATGAAAAAGGTTGAAACCCGAGAGAGAGGGGTGGTTGCACCACATCGGGAACACGAAATGCCACCAAATTGTTCACTTGAAAATGGTTAATTGCGTGTTATGTGAATTCCACCTCAATTTTTTAAAAGAAAGAGAAGAAAGAAATTGGTGAGGTAGAAGAGAAAAGCCACAGACCTAATTAATCAATCAAAAATCTGACCCCTTGATAATAAAATAGAGAAGCCCTTCATTATCAAGGAAAAAGGGATGCAGCACATGGATACAAAATAAATGATAAGAAGGCGATCTGCATTGCAGGAGAAGGGCTTTAAAAGTCATAATACAGTTGACCCTTGAACAACACAGGTTTGAACTGTGTGGGTCCATTTTATACGTGGATCTTTTTTGATAAATACTGTACTATACATGTATTTTTTCTTATGAACATTTTCTTCTCTCTGGCTTACCTCATTGTAAGAATACAGTACAGAATGCATGTAACATACAAAATATGTGTTAAGCAACTGCCCATGTTCTCAGGAAGGCTTCCGGTCAATGGTAGGCTATTGGTAGTTAAGTGATACGTGGATTTTTGACAGTGCAGGGGGCTGGAACTCCTAACCCCCGTGTTGTTCAAGGGTCAACTGTGGGCTACGTTACACAGCTCTATGAAGCTAAATGCGAAAACCTTAGATAAAACAGTTTGCTGAGAAAGCACAATTTCCCAAAATTAATCTCGGCAAAGACAAGAAGTTTAAACAGCCTAATATCACAAAAGAAATAGAGGAATGAGGGTCTGCAAAAAGGAATAGAAAGAATAAAACAAAAACCAATGAAACTGGGTAGCTCTAAGAGTAGAAACCTTAAATATATTTTTAAATGCCAAGATCCACTCATAGTAAGGGAAAGTGAGGGAAAATGAGACTTCTCCAAATAGACCTTTTTAAATGGTTTTGACTTCTGGACCAGTTATTTTACTACATATTCATAAAATTAAATCAGCAAGATTTAGGGGGGACCCATAAATTGAATACAAATAGAAACAAATGACTATGAATGCATATCAGTTTGATAACATAACCACAAAAAAGAAAAAAGAATTAATCCAAGTACTTTGTTAACACATGAATCCTCTGTGTGAGGATAGGAAAAACCAAAAGAAATTCTGAACTTTAATGAGAAGTTTGTTGCTGGTAGTGGACTTGGGGCTGCAATTCCTAAACGATTTTCTGTGTATTGTAGGGTTGAGTGAAAAGTAAACATGGATGTTATTAAAAACCAGGGTTCTTTGCACGGGAAGGGGGATGCAAAAATGCAGTGGGGAGGACTGGAAGAAGCCCAAGATGTTGGAATGAAATTAGAACAATCAATAGGAACTAATTTTTAAATATTTACTTGTTAGCTCTCTCCACTGAATTGACCTAGAAGTTGGTAACAGGCCTGGGGCAAGAAAAGTCAAAATTATTTGTGCCAGAAAGTAAGGAAGCATTCAAAACTCATGGAGACATGTCAAAATTTTATAAGAATTGGCCTGAGGAAGCACCCATCAGACAAACGGGAGGGAATTTTATCATCAATGAGCATAAAGCATTGAATTTTAGAAATAAATTACAAAAAAATAAAAATAAAAAATTAATTTTAAAAAGGAGGAGGATTCCAGCTCCAGCCATAATAGAATGCCTTGTAGAGCTAATCTTCTTACTGACAACAACTGGAAAAGGTGGATAAAAAAGATGAAACAGCCATGAGAAGGCACTGGAGAACAGCCAAGGCAGGCAGAAGTTGATATGCCCCATGAAAGGAAGAAATATGTGATGGGAATTCCACAGCATCTCCACTTTTTCCACAGGGGCATTTTCCACTTCCTAATGAGGGGATACCAAGTGCAGCCAGAAAGCAGAACACCTAGTAGGATGGGGAGACAGAGGTTGAATTTAGAGCTGCCAAATCAGCTGGGACTTGAGGAGTAAAATTTTGAGATGGAGAAGACCATCCCCAGCATAAAACTCTCTGCACAATTTCCTCTCCAGTCACTGTCTTAAATTGTGAATGCTTAGGGTGAGACCCTAAGACACCACGCAAAAAACATTTGGTAGACTAAGGAGCTAAAGAGGGACACCCCAGCCATAAAGAACTATAGAGGCAGATGTTGGAGTTCACACCATGCAAGACCGAGGGTCTTTAGAAGACCCTCTGGGATTTCAGATGAGACTACGAAAGAGCCACATCTTAGAAGTAAGGACAATGCTCCAGGACTAAAGATCACATCAAAGAGTACAGATTATCCTAAGAGTGAGGAGAAATTAGAATAGGTCAACCCTAAGAGAGCTTAAGACCAACACTCAACAAAGTCAAGTAGATCTGGTATCTTGCATGCCAGAAGAAAAAGCCTCTTCGGAGAAAAAAATAACATTTTGCGGAGTCTCTTCGCCTTTATATCTACAATGTCTGGCATCCAAACAAAAATTGTGAAGCATGTTTAAAAAAAAAAGAAAGGACCAAATGACTGAAAACCATAGGCTTCATTTTGGTGAAGAGGCAAAATGACAAAAGAGGTAAGAACAAACGATAGGTTTTGAATCAGAAATGATTTTTGTGAATTTTTGAATCATAGATGATTCAGACATTTGAGTGAGCAATGAAGGAATTTTAAAATAACTCTGATTCATATGTACAAGAAAAGATAGGAAAATTCACTGAGGGCCTGAAATTTATACTTTTAAAAGATTCTAATGGAAGTTCTAAAAATGAAAAATATGAAAATTAAAAATTCAATAGGTGGTATTAAGAGCAAAAGAGAAAGTCAGAGAAAATCCGGAGTGAATCACAGAGATTTTAAAAGTCTTGTGATGTTTACATACCAATGTCCTGATGGGGAAAGCAGTCTCTCATGCAAACAGACTAGATCACACCCTCCAAATATTCAGAACCAGAGGTGAACTCAAACTAACTAGACCAGTAATCCAGACCTGACCAAGCTCCTAACTCTGCCTGCCTAAAAGGGAAAAGTGCACACTTTCTCTGGGGGATTAATGAACTTGAAGACAAGTCAATAGGAATTAATCAAAATAAAGCTTGAAGAACTAGAGAAAAATGAGAATACAAAAATGGGACATATGAGACAATGTCCAGAGTCTCATACATAATACCCAAGATATCCAGGATACAATAGAAAATCCAGCATTGTACTAGAGCCAGGAACACCTCAAGTGAAGGAGAAGACAATCAGTAAATGCTAAATCAGTAAATACCATGTTGGAATTATCCAGCAAGAGTTTTAAAGCAGTTCATCATAATGAGCAATTACAAACATACTTGAAACAAATAAAAGCATAGAAAGTCTCAGCAAGGGGCGCCTGGGTGGCTCAGTCATTAAGCATCTGCCTTCGGCTCAGGGCGTGATCCCAGTGTTCTGGGATCAAGCCCTGCATCAGGCTCCTCTGCTGGGAGCCTGCTTCTCCCTCTCGCACTCCCCCTGCCTGTGTTCCCTCTCTCGCTGGCTGTCTCTCTCTCTGTCACATAAATAAATAAAATCTTAAAAAAAAAAAAAAAGTCTCAGCAAAGAAAGAGAAAATATAAAGAAGATCCAAATGGAAATTTGGGGACTAAAGGGTACAATAACCAAAATTAAAAACTCATTGTATAGAATCAACAGAAAAATGGAGAAGACAGAAAAAAAGAATCAGTGAACATGCAGGTAGAAGAAAAGAAAACAACAAATCTGAACAGAGAGAAAAGAGAATGCAAAAGGGACACTCAGGGACCTGTGGGAAGATCTAACATTCATGTCATTGGAGTTCCAGAAGGAAAGGAGAAAGAGTGAAGAGCTGGAAAACCATTCAAAGAAATATGGCTGAAATCTTCTCAGATTTGGCAAAAAGACATACACCTACCCATTCAAGAAGCTGAACAAACTGGCACCATGATAAACCCAAAGAAATCCACACCACAACACATCATGATCAAACTTCAGGAAACTAAAGACCAAGGAAAAATCTTGAAGCAGTGAGAAATGACACAAAACCTATAGGGGGAACCAACTTGAGTGACAGTGGATTTCTCATCAGAAACCACAAACTAGAAGAAAGTGACCCATTTTTCAAGCACCGAAAGTAAAGAACTGTCAACTCCAAATTCTATATCAAGCAAAATTCCTTCAGGAATGAATGAGAAATAAAACATTCTAAGACGAAGGAAAGCTAAGAGAATTTTATACCAGCAAATCTACCATAAAATATTGGCCAAAGGAAGTTCTTGAAACAGAAAGGAAATGAAAAAAGAAGAATCTTTAAACATCAGGAAGGAAAAAGGAACAACATAAAGAGTAAATAATGAGTATATATAATAGTCTTCTCTCAAGAGTTTTCTAAATTATGTTTGATAGCCAAACCAAAAAATGTAACACTGCCTGATATCGATTTTGATGTATGTAGAGGAAATATTTAAAACAATTCTATTATAAATGGAGGAAACAAAGGAGTGAAAAGAAGGGAGTTTTCTCTATGTCACTCAAGGTGGTAAAATATGGACACCAACAAAAATGTCTAACTGAAGATCTAATAGGTTAAATGTCCTAATACTTGATTATTCTTAAATAAAGTAGGAAAGACCAATTAAGGAAGAAGAAACAGATGGAACATATAGAAAACATGGTAGGATGGTAGACTTAAAGCTAACTACAAGTTAATTTTATTAAACGTAATGGAATAAATACTCCAATTAAAAAACAAAAATGTCAGGCCGGTGATGGGTAGTAAGGAGGGCATGTATTGCATGGTGCACTGAGTGTTATACGCAAGTAATGAATCATGGAACATTACATCAAAATCTAGGGATGTATGGTGACTAACATTATAATAAAAAATTATCATTAAAAAAAGAAATCAAGATCCACTGTGTGCCATTTAGCAGGTGCACACTCTGTACAGAAGAGTAGCTGAAGGACACAGAAAGTTGAAAGCAAAAGGCAGGAAGAAGATGCCATCCTTAACCAATAATTCGGTCTTCTGCTTTGTCTAATCTTTTGTTAAATGCTTCTAATGAGTTCTTTTATTTCAGATACTGTCTTTCCCGGCTCTAGAATTCCTGTTTGATTATTTTTTTAATGGGTTCTAGTTATTTTTTTAAATTCTCCACATTTTCATGGGTTTTCTTGATCTTTTTCCTGTTGCCTTAAGCACACTGATGATAGTTACTTTAAAGTCCATGTCTGCTAATGATAAATTAAGAAAACAATCCCATTTACAACTGCACCAAAAATAATAAAGTACCTAGGAATAAACTTAACCAAAGAGGTGAAAGACCTGTACTTTGAAAACTATAAAACATTGAGGAAAGAAACTGAAGATGACATAAAGAAATGGAAAGACATTCCATGCTCATGGGTTGGAAGAACAAATATTGTCCAAATGTCTATATGACCCAAAGCAATCTACAGATTTAATGCAATCCCTATCAAAACACCAACAGTGTTTTTCACAAAACTAGAATAAACAATCCTAAAATCTGTATGGAACCCCAAAAGACCTCAAATAGCCAAAACAATCTTGAAAAAGAAAAACAAAACTGGAGGTATCACAATTCTAAACTTCAAGTTATGCTACAAAGTTGTAGTAATCAAAACAGTAAGGTGCTAGCACAAAAACAGACACATAAATCAATGGAACAGAAGAGAGAGTCCAGAAACAAACCCACAATTATATAGTCAATTAATCTTCAGCAAAGCAGGAAAGAATATCCAATGAGAAAAAGACAATCTCTTCAACAAATGGTGTTGGGAAAACTGGAAAGCCATGTGCCGAAGAATGAAATGGGACCACTTTCTCATACCATACACAAAAATAAATTCAAAATGCATTAAATGTGAGGCCTGAAACTATAAAAATCCTAGAAGAGAAGATAGTAATTTCCCTGACATTGGACATAGCAACATTTTTCTCAATATGTCTCCTGAGGCAAGGGAAATAAAAGCAAAATTAAGCTATTGGGACTACATCAAAATAACAGCCTCTGCACAGTGAAGGAAACAATCAACAGAACTAAAAGGCAATCTGTGGAATGGGAAGAGTTTTGACATATCCAATAAAGGGTTAGTATCCAAAAAATATAAAGAACTTGTACAGCACAGCACCCAAAACACAAGTAATCCAATTAAAGATGGGCAGAAGACATGAACAAATATTTCTCCAAAGAAGACATCCAGATGGCCAACAGACACATGGAAGGATGCCCAACATCACTCATCATCAGGGAAATGCAAATCAAACCCACAATGAGATACCACCTCACACCTGTCAGAATGGCTAAAATCAACAACACAAGAAACAACAGGTATGGGTGAGGATGCAGAGAAAGGGGAACCCTCTTGCACTATTGGTGGGAATGCAAATCGGTGCAGCCACTGTGGAAAACAGTATGGAGTTTCCTCAAAAAGTTAAAAAATAGAGCTACCCTATGATCCAGTAATCACATTACTGGGTATTTACCAAAAAAATACACAAACACTAAATCAAAGGGTTATGTGTACCCCTATGTTTATGGCAGCATTATTTATGATAGCCCAGATATGGAAGCAGCCCAAGTGTCCACCAACTGATGCATGGATAGAAAAGAGGTGATATGTATATACAGTGGAATATTACTCAGGCATAAAAAAGAATGAAACCTTGCTATTTGCAACAGCATGGAAGGAGCTAGGGAATATACTGCTAAGTGAAATAAGTCAGCCAGAGAAAGACAAACACCATGTGATCTCACTCATGTGTGGAAGTTAAGAAACAAAACAAATGAGCAAAGGAAAAAGAGAGAGAGAGGCAAACCAAGATTCAGACTCTTAACTCTAGAGAACAAACTGATGGTTACAGGGGAAGGTGGGCAGGAGGTGAACGAGAGGAAGACAAACACTCATTGTGATGGGCACTGGGTAATGTATGGAATTGTTGAACCACTGTATTGTAGCCCTGGAACTAACATAAACTGTATGTTAACTCTACTGGAATTAAAATTAAAAACTGAATTAAAAAATATAAGTAAAGTTCACATCTGCTAAATCCAGCACTTTGGTCAACTTTGCTTCTCTTTCTGCCCAGGTTTTGTCTTGGTTGCCAGTTATTACAAATAACAGTTATTACAAATAACGTTTTCATCAATATATGTAAGCATGTGTTCAATATGCTCATATTTTTCTAGCTTAAGGTAGAAGCTGAGATTGTTGATCTGAGACCTTTCTTCTTTTCTAATTTATATGTTTACTGCTATCAATTTCCCCCTAAGTAGGGCTTTTACAAAGTCCCACAAATTGAATATGTTGTGTTTTCATTTGCATCCAGTTCTAATTTCTGTTTTGATTTCTTCTTTGATCCATAGATTATTTTTACAAGTGTGTTATTTAGTTTCCAATTATATGGGGTTTTTCTAGAGATTCTTCTGTTGCTGATTTCTAATTTAATTCCATTGTTGTCAAAGAGCATATTTGATACGACTTGAATCCCTTTAAATGTATCTAACCTGGTGGGGTGGCTCACAGTATAGTCAGTCTTGGTAAATATTGTGTGCATGTGAAAAAAAATATGTGTATTCTGCTGTTGTCGGGTGAAGTGTAAATGTCCATGTGGTCAACGTAGTTGATAGCGTTGTTCAAGTTTTCCACGTGCACACTGATTCTCTGTCTAATCACACTCATAGGCGGTTGAAAGAGGTATGGAATCTCTGAGTGTGGTCACATCTCTATCTCCTTGTAGTTCTATCAGATTTTCCTCCGTGCACTTCAGATCTGTTATTAGCTATATACAGGTCTGGGATTGCCATGTCTTGTTGATGAAACATTTCTTATTATAAACTGAGCTTCCTCATCCTCAGTAATATTCTTCACTCTTAAGTCCACTTTGTTTTATGTTAATGTGCTGACTCCGGCTCCCTTTTGATTAGTATTCGCAGTATTAGCATACTGCTCTCCCTCCTTTCACTTTTTATCTATTAATCCATCCATATATGTAAAGTGAAGCTCTTATGGGCAGGAGATAGTCGGCTTTACGTTCTTATCCAGCCGACATCCTTGACTTTCGGCTGTGTGTTTAAATCATTTCCATTTGATTGTAGTTTTGATCAGGTTTCATCTTATCTTGCTATTGATTTTCTGGTCTCTGTGTTCTTTATCCCTTTTTCTGCCTCCTTTCGGATTACTTCTTTTTCATGATTCCATTTTATCTCTTTCGGCTTATTAGGTCTATTATTTTTGTGGGTGTTTTATAGATTGTAGTAAACATCATTACCTATCACAATCGACATTTAATGATCTACCATTTCACGTATAAGAAACTTACGTGATGGGGCACCTGGGTGGCACGGCGGTTAAGCGTCTGCCTTCAGCTCAGGGCGTGATCCCGGCGTTATGGGATCGAGCACCACATCAGGCTCCTCCGCTAGGAGCCTGCTTCTTCCTCTCCCACTCCCGCTGCTTGTGTTCCCTCTCTCGCTGGCTGTCTCTATCTCTGTCAAATAAATAAATAAAATCTTTAAAAAAGAAAGAAAGAAAGAAAGAAATTTACGTGATATCCTTCTGTTTCTCCACTCATGACCTTTGCGCTACTACTGTCCTCCATTTGTCTTCTACAAAGGTAGGAAACCAACAATATGCTGTTATTATGCTTCTTCTGAGAAGATTTAAATGATTGTTTCAACCTTACATAGGTGCTGCTGTAGCTGCCATCTCAAGGGCTCTTCTTCCTTTGGTTGATGCATTTCTGCAGGGCGCCATTTTCCCTCTGCATCGCGCTCCCTGTACCATTTCATGTAGTACAGCCGTGCTGCTCACCAACTCTCTCAGCTTCCGTATTTCTGAAAAAGTCTTTATCTCACCCTCATTATCAAAAGATATTTTACTAGATATAAAATTATAGGGCTTTTTCTTATAGCATTTTGAAGATGTTGCTCACTGGCTCCTTGCTTTGATGGGTTTTGATGAGAAATCTCCTGTCATCTTTAGCTTTGTTCCTTAGTACATAACAAGTCTTTTTTTCTCTGGCTGCTTTTAAGATTTTCTCTTTATCCCTACTTTAGAGCAATTTGATTATGATGTGTTTAAGGCAGTTTGCCTCAGGTTTCTTATGGTTGGAATTCACTGGGCTCTGCACTGTGTGAGTTTATAGTTTCCATCAACTTTGGAGACACTTTCAGCTCTTACTTCTTCAAATATTCTATATGTTCCCCCCTCTTTCTCCTCTCCTTCCAGGACCCCAACTACCTATACCTATAGCTCACTGATTCTCTTTTCATTTTTTAATTCTCTTTTCTCTCTGTGTTTCATTTTAGATTGTTTTTATTGCCACGTCTCCAGGTCTCCTAATCTTTTCTTCCTCAATGTTCGGAAATCTGCTGACACCATTCATCTCACAAATGGTTGCTTCATCTACAGAAGTCTGACCTGGGCCGTTGATATTGTCCATGTCTCTACTTGACTTTTGAGCTTATGAAATACAGTGATAGCAACTGCTTTAACGTCTTTTCCTGCTGATTCTTACATCCGTGTCAGTTCTGGGTGGATTTCAATTGATTGACTGCTCTCTTCGTTCTGGGCTATATTCTTCTGCTTCTTTGCATGCCTGGTAACTTTTGCTTGGATGAAAGGCGTTGTGAATTTTACCTAGTTGAGTGTTGGCTATTTTTTTATTCAGGTAAATGTTCTTGAGCTTTGTTCTGGGGTGCTATTAAGGTCCTCAGAAATAGTATGATTTTTTGGGGTCCTCCTGTTAAGGTTTGTTAGGTTGGCCAGAGCAGTGCTTGCTCTGGGACTGATTACTTCCCAGTACGGAGGGAAAATGCTTCTGTGCATTCTACCTAAAGCACCACGCATCTCTGAGGTGTCCCAGTATGGGCATGGGTGGTTGGAACAGGCTCTATTCACAGTCCAGTGTGACCACTGAGGACTAGTACCTCGAACATTCAGGTGGTCCTTTCTCCAGCTCAGGTCATTGCTTCCCAGATTTGCACAGATCACTACTAGGCTGGATACTATGGGGGAGGGGAGAAAGGAGGGTGTCTATGCAGATTTCTGGGGTTCAGTCCCTGTGCAATTCTCTCCTGTCAAGCCCTCTGTGCTGCGAACACCCAGTGCCCGATCCTCCTCAGACTTTTGGCTCCATACACTCACCCCCAGGAGTCACCCTGCTCCACCTTAGAAACTGTCAAGGCAGCATGCTGGGGCAATACCCCATTTATTTCTCATCTCTCAGGGGTCATTACTTTCTGTTGCCTGGTGCTCTGTGTCTTGGGAGCCATGGCTTCACATATTTTGTCCATTCTTCGGCTGATTCAGGTGGTAGGACGTATCTGATTCCTGTTATTCCATGTTGGTTACAAGCAGAACCCTCTGACCATTCATATACAATTACTAATGTATTTGGGCTCAAGTATGCTACTAATTACTGGCACGTTTGGGTTTAATAAGTGCTTTACACTCTCCCACTTGATCTATATTCCCTTTGTTCTCTTTGACTACCTATTTTTGAATGAATTGTGTTTTTTTTTGTTATTCCATTATTCCGTTATTCCACTCTATGAACTTGGAAGTTATGCAGTCTTTTACTTTTCTTTCAGCAGCTACTCTAGAGATTATAACTTGCTTCCCGAACTTCTCAATGTCTAACATTAAATGATGCTTTTATGAAGAATGCAAAATTCTCAGAACGTTGTAAATCTCCCTACCCCCTCACGAATTACAGCCCAACGTCACCATGCATTTTCATCCTATCCGTACACTTACCCAACACCATGCTATTGCTGTTATGCACTATCAACGTCCGCTAAGATTCACTTACATACTTACTGTTTTGTTGTTTTTTTATACCTTCCTGCCTCTCTATTCTTCCTGAGATCATCCTTTTTCCTGAAGGATACCTCTTAGTATTTTCTTTAGTGTGCTTCTTCTTATGCCAAACTCTCTGTTTTTCTGTCTGAAAATGTCTTTATTTTACCTGCAGTCTTGAAAGATATTTTCTTTGCATACAGAATCCTAGTTCAACAACTATCTGTCTTGTAGCACTTTAAAGATATCATTCTGATGCCCTGAGTTCCCTTACTATGTTGAAAATTAGCTGTCAGCCTAAGAGAAAGAGTTGGGACCCCCTTTGGTTTGGGTGGAGACCACTAGCCTGGTGTACAGGGGAGCCAGAATCATCCCAACCGGAGTGGGGGCGGGCAGAGAAGTAAAATTCACCCTTGAATCATCTTTCTGCGCTAAAACTGTATTAAGGTAACCATAGAGTTTTGGTGCCCCCTGGTGCCTGGCAGAAGCCGCCCTCAACCACATGGAGGAAGACCTCCTCTTGGGTCCTGAAGTATTTCTCTCAACGTGGCAAATACAAGGTCTGCCCCACAAGAAGCCTGCAAGCGGACAGACAGAATGTGTAGAAATACAAGCGAAAATAGTAACAAGCCCATGGGCATCGAGGTATTGAAATTATCCTAAAGTATCATACACATCTCAAAATAAATATGTATTCATTGTTTTAGATAAGAGGCAAGATTGAGAATTTTGGCAGAGATCTGAAAATGATAAAAAGAAAGAAATAGAATTGTATCATATGCCCCTTAAGATGAGCACAGGCTCTCTTGGCTGCGCCTGTCCCAGAGCGTTGGGTCATTTGTCTTGCTTCAGCTGTCACAGTGGTGACTGGTTTTGGGGGGGCCCCACCTGACCCCACGCAGGTGCAACTCAGGAGCACTGCACATCAAGCCCACCCTGGGCACCACTTAGTCCCAACCCCAGGTCTTCCCAGTTTCCACTGCAGCATGAGAAGCCCCAGGACTCACTCAGCTCGCATGTTCGTGCGATGCAAATGTGGGCGAGTTAACAGTCCATGGGGTGAACCACTGATGAATGGGATTTGGGCGCTGGCTTGTAAGTAAACTATTCCCCGCTCCTCCTCCTGGACGCAGCATGCTGATACTCCGCCTCTCGGAAGACGTGCTATGCAATGGAGTAGCCAGCTGGCTGATCTCCAGGCCTGTCCCCGCCATGCCCTGTGTCGCTCCTGACCGCCTGATTTCCTCCCCAATATAATAGGAGCGCTGAGCCTTCGCCTACATTCTCTTTCCTAGGCGCATAAATGTCCCTTGGCTGCCATAACAAAGTCCCACGCACTGGGTGATTTAAGACAGGAAATGTCTTGTCTCACGGTTCCGGAGCTAGAGGTCCAAAATCAAGGAGTCAGCCAGGCTGTGCTCTCTCCAAAGGCTCCAGGGGGAAGTTTTCCTTGCTTACTCCAGCCTCTGGTGGCCCCAGGCATTCCAGGCTTGGGGCAGCAACCATCCGACCTCTGCTTCCTTCTCCGCGTGGCTGTAACCCCTGTGCCTGTCATGTCTGGGTCCAAATCTCCCTTTTATAAGGACACCAATCATATATGATTAAGGTTCACCCTAACGACCTCATTTTACCCTGATTACCTCTGTAAAAGCCTTATTTCCAAATAGGGTCACATTCTGAGGTACTGGGGGGTAGGACTTCAATATAGTATTTGGGGGGACACAGTTCAACTCATATCATCAGGGAACCTTGTCTAGAACCCAAATAAATAGACAAAAATGTCATTAACTGAATAATAATAAAACAACTCAGATTACAAACCCATTTGGTGGGCGTACTAGCAAATTTTATGAGCTGGAAGAGAATATCCAGAATAAAGTACAATGAAGGAAAAGAATGGAGAAAAAAAAAGAAGAAGAAGAGGTGTAAGTTCTTACCACTCCTGTTCAACCTGGTCCTAGCAGTCCTAGCCAGAGCCATCAGGCAAGAAAAATACAAGGCATCCATATCGGAAAGGAATAACTGATCTGTTTGCAGCTGACATGATCTTACATGCAGAAAACACTAAAGACACGCCCCCCCCCACACACACACACGCTGCTGGGAAAACGAATCTATAAATTCAGTAAAGTTGCAGAGTACAAACATTAACACACACAAATCAGGTGTGTTTCTATAGACTAACAGTGAACCATCCAAAAAGGAAATTAAGGAAGCATTCGCATTTCAAGTAGCACCAAAAAGAATCATATATTTAGGGGGAAAAGAAACAGTCAAGGAGGCAAGAGATTTATGCAGTGAAAACCATAAGACACTGATGAAAGAAATTAAAGAAAACACAAACAATGTTTGTGGATGGGAAGACTTCCCGTTACTAGAATGTTCACATTACCCAAAGCAAATTCGATGCAATCTTTATCAAAATCCCAAAGGCAATTTTTTCCTGAAGTAGAAAAAACAATCCTAAAATTCATGTGGAACCACAAAGAACCCTGAAAGGCCAAAGTAATCTTCAGAAAGAACAAAGCTGAAGGCATCGCACGTCCTGATTTCAAAAGATACTACAAATATAGTCTTTAAAACAACATGTTTCTGGCATAAAAACAGACATGCTGGGGCACCTGGGTGGCTCAGTTGGTTAAACCCCCGATTTGGTTTTGGCTCAGGTCGTGATCTCAGGGTTGTGAGATCAAATCCTGTGTCAGGCTTCCCACACAGTGGGGAGTTGGCTTGAGATTCTTTCTGTCACTCTGCCCCTCTCTCTCTCTAAAATAAATAAATAAATCTTAAATTAAAAAAAAAAAAGACACACAGACCAATGGATCAGAACAGAGAAACCAGAAGTAAACCCACATACGTACAGTCCACTCATCTTCAACAAGGGTGTCAACAATACACAACGGGGAAAAGACAGACTCTTTGGCAAATAGTGCTGGGAAAACGGATATCCGCATGCAAAGGAGTGAAACTGGACCCTTATCTGGCACCGTACCCAAAAATCAACTCAAAATAGATTAAAGATTTAAATGTAAGACATGAAACCATAAAACTCTGAGAAGAAAATATAGGGGAAAGCTTAACAACATCGGTCTTGGCAATGATTTCTCGGATAGGACACCAAAAGCATAGGCAACAAAAGCAAAAATCAACAAGTGGGACTACATCAAACTAAAAAGCTCCTGACCATAAAAGGGAACTACCAACAGAGTGAAAAGGCAACCCACGGAACAGGAGAAGATATTTGCAAACTATGTCTCTGATAAGGGGTTAATATTCAAAAGATATGACGATCTCTTACAACTCAATAGCAAATAATCAAAGAACTTGATTAAAAGTGGCCAGAGGCTGGCCAACAGGTAATGAAAAGATGTTCCACGTTACTAATCATCAGGGAAATGCAATTCAAAATTATATGAGATATCACTTCATACCCTTTAGGAAGGATATTATTTTTAAAAAAGATAAGTGTTGGCAAGAATGTGGAGAAATTGCAACCCTTGTACACTGTTGAGAATGTAAAATGGGGGGCGCCTGGGTGGCAGAGTGGTTAAGCATCTGCCTTCGGCTCAGGGCGTGATCCCGGCGTTATGGGATCGAGCCCCACGTCAGGCTCCTCCGCTATGAGCCTGCTTCTTCCTCTCCCACTCCCCCTGCTTGTGTTCCCTCTCTCGCTGGCTGTCTCTCTCTCTGTCAAATAAATAAATAAAATCTTAAAAAAAAAAAAAAAAGAATGTAAAATGGGGCAGCTGCTATGAACAATGGTGTAGCGGGTCCTCAAAAAATTAAAAATCGAACTACCATATGATCCAGCAATCCCATTTCTGGGCATCTAACTAAAGAACTGAAACCAGGATCTCAAAGACTTATCTGCATTCCCGTGTTCATTGTAATACTATCCACACTAGCCAATGTTCATGGACAAATGAATGGATAAAGAAAACGTGTTACATACCTACTTTGGAATATTATTCAGCCTTCGAAAAGAAGAAAATCCTGTCATTTGAGACAACGATGAAACTGGAGGACAGTATGCAAAGTGAAATAAGCCGGACACTAGAAGGACAAATACACCATGATTCCACTGATAAAATAGTCACACTCACAGAAACAGAGTTTAGAATGGTGGCTGCCGGGGACTGGACAGGGGAGGGGGACAGAACTAGGGAGGGGCTGTTCAGCAGGTATAGTTTCGGTTATACAAGGTGGAGAAGACCAGGAGATCTGCTGGACGACATGGTTTCTGTAGCTAACAATACTGTTCTGTGCATTTAAAAATTTGTTGCAAGCCCCAGTGTTTGTAGCAGCAATGTCCACAATAGCCAAACTATGGAAAGAGCCCAGACGTCCATGGACAGATGAATGGATGAAGAAGAGGTGGTGTATATATACAATGGAATATTACTCAGCCATCAAAAAAGTGAGATCTTGCCATTTGCAATGACATGGATGAAACTGGAGGGTATTATGCTAAGCAAAGTAAGTCAATTAGAGAAAGACAATTATCATATGATCTCATTCATATGTAGAATCTAGGAAACAAAACAGAGGATCATAGGGGAAGAGAGGAAAAAATAAAACAAGACGAAACCAGAGAGGGAGACAAACCATAAGAGACTCTTAATCATAGGAAACAAACTGAGGGTTGCTGAGGGGGAAGAGGGTGGAGGGATGGGGTAACTGGGTGATGGGCATTAAGAAGGACAGATGATGTAATGAGCACTGGGTGTTATATAAGACTGATGAATCACAGACCTGTATCTCTGAAATAGATAATACATTATACGTTAATTAATTGAATTAAAATTTTAATTAATTTTAAAAAATAAAATAAAAAATGAAAAAAAATTTGTTGCAAGGGCAGATAGATCTCATGTTAACTGTTCTCATTGTATTTATTTTTATTTTAAAAAAGAGCTCCTCCCACCCGCTGTTGGTGAGCCATGGACCAAGAAGGCAGGAAGGATGGAGCCCACACATGGAGGTGGTGAGAGCTGTGACCAGGGAAATGGGGGGCTCAGGAGCCCCACCTAGAGTCACCCCACCCACCTATGCCTCTAGCCCCACACAACGCCTGCCTTCTCTCCTGGAAACAGCCTCTCCCCCTCCGCCCTGCCTCCCCCATTCCAACCCACCATCCATGTCTGCCTCAGCCACCAGAGTTGGACTTCATGCTTGAAAACATTGTGGATCTTGACCTCTTGCTACCTAGTCTTCCCTGTGGCCTGGAGAATAAAGTCTCAACTCCTCCAGAGGGTAGAGCCCGTAGTGAGTGTGGAGATGGCTGCTGGCAGTCCTTCTGCATCGTGAAGGAGTGCTAGAAGCCACCTGCCAAGAGAGCCAGCAGGAGAGAAAGACACCAGGATCTGGATGCACGGATGCTGGATCAAGCCACACCTGAAGTCAGTGCCTGAGCCAGCGGAGTTCCTGTATTGTTTAAATCAGTTTGAGTTGGTTTTCTGTCACAACAGAAATGGTTGTACGCCCCCATGAAAACACCACAAACTCCAGGGCAAGACTTTGTCAGTCTTAGTTGCCCTGTAACCCCAGTGCCGAAAATATAGTAGGTACTAAATAAAAGTTGGTGACATGGGAGGTGCTTGGAGGGAGGCTGAGGTGCAAGAGGCCCAGAGCCCAGGGTCGAGGGTGTGGGAGGCAGCCTGTGGCTCATGCTGTCAGGCATGGCCCCACCTGGGCCACCAGAGGCCCCTTCGTCTGCTTTCTGGCCTCCGCAGCCCAGGAGTTCTGACGCACCCAGAGGCTGGGCCCCATCTCCAGCCTCCCTGGAAACACTTCCCAGTTCCCAGACACCTGCCTGGTAACAGGATTCCAGACACTTCACCACAGCGGGAGCTCAAATCGGAATCTGCATTTTATCACGATGCCTCAGGACATCTGCGTGCCAGGTTTGAGAAGACCCGCCCCAGTTTCACAACAGACAGTGTTCTTCACCTGAACAGGCCGCTGGGGGAGCAGCCAAGCCCCCCTTCCACCCCACTCAGCTCCTCGCCCTCTGCTGGCGTGCTGGGCGCCACGGTTATCTGGCAGGGGCTCTGCCCTTGGCCCAAGTATGTTGGCAGGGGTGGGGAGCTGGTCTGGGGGTGATCTCAGGAAGCTCCTTTGCCTGACCTACTGCTCTCTGAGCTGTGGGGGCCCCAACACATCAGGCTGACATAGCTAGAGACCCGTCCCTGATCTGTCTCCTGGAGTGGGGACATGGGGGCTGGGGGCCCGCTGTGGTCGAGAGCTTTGCCTGGCCTGGCCCTGCCTGTATCCATCTCCCCTCGGCTGCCCCTGCCCAGTTCAGGCCCCAAGAGTCCTGCCTCCTGGTGAGTCCCTGGCCTCTGCCCCCTTCCCACGCCAGGCTGTCCCGCTCCAGGCTGCTGAAGAAAACGTCCCCCTGACCCCCTCTCCTCTGTCCTGAAACTCTCAGTGGCTCCCACTGCCCCTGGGATAGGAGCCCCAGCTTCTCAGCCTGCAGTCTGCAGCCCAGAGCCCTGCCCCACCTCCTTCTGGTCTCTCGGGGAAACTGCAGTGTGGGCCCCTTGGGGCAGTGATGAGCTCACACCTTCCCTGCACCAGGGAAGAGACTGTGGGGCCTTCTGCCGACCCAAGTGCCTGCCCCCAGGGTTCAGGGGAACCATGGAGTGGGGGGTGACCTGGGCAGCTGCAGCTCACACCTGAGAGCTCAGCGCCACTAGGACGCCCCCCACAGGCACAAAGCCAGCATTGCTGTCTGCAATTTCTCCCCCCTAGACAGTCACTCCTTTGTTTTCCATGGTCAGCCCCTTTTAGGGCAGCTCTCCTTGGGAGAGGCCGCACGTTTGGGATGCCACTTGTGAAGCTGAGTGGAGAGGAGACAGAGCAGAACAGGCCAACCGGGGCGACTTGGGGAGGTCAGGCATCTCTGAGGAGGATTTCCAGATGGTCACTGGTCCCTGGGGAATAGAAGGCCAATGGGATTTGGGGCCCATGGCCCATTCCCAGGCACTGGGATTTGGGCCCTTACGACCAGAGGGTGGCTTGGGGTGGGGGAGGATGACCGCAGGAAGATGGTCCCATCCTCGCAGGATGGGAGAGATCTGGCCCTTACGAGCAGACCTCGGAGACACCGGGGGCTCGGTTCCAGACCACCACAATAAAGCAAGTATCGCAACAAAGAGTCGCATGAACTTTCTGGGTTCCCAGTGGTGCCAGAGTTATGTTTACACTGTATTGTCGTCTGTTAAGTGTGTCAGAAGATCATGTGTAAAGAAACAATGTACCTACCTTAATTAAACAGACCTCGCTGCTGACAGCTCTCACCGTCATCGAGGCCCTCGGCCCGTCACAGTCTCCCCGCCGCAGGAGCGCTGGCCCCGTGGTGCTGGCGGCCGACTGGTCAGGGTGGTGGGCGCTGGAGGCGGGGGAGCCCCCGGCGATGTCTCAAAATAAGACAAGCAGGAAATGTGCTGCACTGTGGGCCCTTCCCTCCACGGACGATGTCTCTGGAGCGGGCGAGCTGGTCGATGGCGTGTTGGCCACAGGAGAACGTCTCCCGGAATGGGGGTCGGTGCTCTCGAACCGGCTGCAGCTTGCGGACCGCTCGTGGACGGCCTCGGTCCTTCGTCGCCGGCCGGCAGCGTTCTCAGCGTCTCCGCAGGAGCGGCCTGCGTCGCAGGACCGCGCGGCCTCCGCTCCCACGAGAGGCCAGGCCTCCTCCGCTCAAGCTTCCCCGGGAGATCGGAGCCGTTCAGGCCCGTCTCGGGCCCCGCTTCTGACCCGGTTCCTCGCTGTTCCCGCCACACCTGCGCTGACGTCCCCCCTCGAGCCCAAGCCCCTGCCCGTCACCCCGAGGGCCGGAGTCCACTTGCTCCAAACCCCTGGGGGTGGTTCGGGCTCCTCATGGGTCACGAGCGTCCCTCACGGCATCGGGAACGGTGACCCCTTCTCAGGACGTTTCCCTGCACTTGGCCGCATCCGCCCGAGGAGCCACTGTCACGTTGCCCCGCGGGCTGTGGGGCGGCCGCTGTCCCAGGCCAGCTGCTGCAAGGACCTGCGTTGTTATCGGCCCTATGAGGATCCCAAGGCATCAGGGCAGGAACTGGTGATGAAAAGTCTAGGGCAGCGTGGGAGAGAAGAAATCTCCCCGGCCAAACCCTCCTCTTTCCTGAGGAGGCTGCTCTCGCAGGGGCCAAGGGGCTGAAATGGCGGAAGGAGGCCACAGGTGAAAAATTAACCACCTGCGCGCAATCTCAGGTGTAATGCCAGGTCTTCACCACCAGGTGGCGGGCAACGATCATCTTTGCTTTTACCTTGCAGAGCGATCGGTATTCGCGCTGTCGCGGAGGAGGGGACAGAAGGACTCTGCTTTGATTGTTCCGCCCGTGCCAGACACTAGTGCGCGTGTGTTTCTTTACTAACGCAAGCCTCACAAACCCCCTACGAGTTGTTAGTTGTGGCCATTTGACAGATGAAGAATCCAAGGCTTAGAGAGCCTCAGACACCTGCCGGAGGTCACACAGCAGTGACCCAAGAGCGGATTCCAACCCAGACCCTGTCTGCAGGGTCTGCATTCCGCACCGCCTACCCTGCTTCCCATTTGTCCTCTACGATTTCTCAAGCGTTCGAGTTCATGTTCTAGCAAATTCTTTCCCTAAAACGCCAAATGCTAGGGGACCAGCTCGATGTACCAGAGGCAGGACCCCCCCCTCCTCCCGCCCGTGCTTGGGGGGGGGGGGTGACCTGAGCTTGGAAGGGGGGAAGCAGGAGACACGCAATCTCAGACACGGGGCACCAGCAGCAAGGACAGCAAGGTCCGTTTGGGGACCTGTGCCCGGTTCCATTTGTCAGCCTCTCTGGTATAAGTCTGCCCGTAGGGCTGGTTTCAGAGGACAGACTGAGGTCCCTGAGGGTGGGGTGGGGAGGGCACTGAGCCGTGCGCTGTTACTTAGTATTTCCACTCAAGATGAGCAGCTGGAAGTGACCTCAAGGGCAGAGACCACAGTGAAGTGTAGTAAAACAATAAGGTGGTGATACATTTTGAGTGTTTATTACCCCTCTTTTTAATGTAATTTAATTGTAAGTTTGCATAGTTGAGTTTTAATAATGGCTGTGCTGACCAACTGCTCTGGAAATTCCTGGAAATAACAGTCAGCTCTGTGAGCCTGGGCAGCACACCACTGCTGCAGGGCACCCCCAAACACCTCCCCGTGGCTTCCTGGGGGGCCCTTGGGCTGCAGGCTCACCCTCCAACATTGGAACAATATTGAATCTTCCTATTTATGAACATGGGATATCTCTCGATTTACCTAGTTCTTTTTTTGTTTCTTTCATCAGAGTCTTGTAGTTTTCCACATATAGATCTCACACGTATTTTGTTAGTTATAAACCTAAGCATTTCATCTTGGAGGAGGTGCTAATGTAAACAGCATTATGCTTTTACTTTCAAATTCCACTTATTCACTGCTGGTATATAGGAAAGCAGTTGACTTTTGTATATTAATCTTATATCCTACAACCTTGTTATCATTGTTCATTAGTTCCAGGTTTTTGTCAATTTTTTCATATATTTTACATAGACAACCATGTCATCAGTCAACAAAAATAGTTTTATTTCTTCCTTCCCAGTCTGTACACCTTTTATTCCCTTTTCTCATCTTATTGCATTAGCCAGGACTTCCAGTACTATGTTGAAAAGGAGTGCTGAGAAGGGGCATCCTTGCTTTGTTTCTGATCTTAGTGGAAGGCTTTAGCTTCTTACCATTATGTATGATGTTGGCTCTGGGTTTTTTGTAGACATTCTTTATCAGGTTGAGGAAGCTTTCTCTCTAGTCCTAGTTTACTGAGAGTTTTTATAAAGAATGGATGTCAGATTTTATTCAATAATTTTTCTGCAAACATTGAAATGATCGTGTGATTTTTCTTCTTTAGCCGGTTGGTGTGATGGATTACATTAATTGATTTTCAAACGTTGAAACAGCCTTCATATCTATGATAAATCCCACTTGGTCAGAGTCTATAATTCTTTTTACACATTGTTGGATTTGATTTGCCAGCGTTTTTTGAGGATTTTTACATCTATGTTAATGTGAAATATTGGTCTTTAGTTTCCTTTTCTTGTAATGCTTTTGTCTAGTTTTGGTATTAGGGTGATGCTGGTCTCATAGAATGAGTTAGGAAGTATTCCCTTTGTTTCTGTATTCTGAAAGATAATGTGGAGAATTGGTATAATTTTTCCTTAAATGTTTGGTAGGATTCACCAGTGAACCTATCTGGACTTGGTGCTGTTTTGGAAGGCTATTAATTATTGATTCAATCACTTTAATAGATGCAGGCTAATTCAGATTGCTTATTTCTTTGTGTGTGAGTTTTGGTAGATTGTGTTTTTTGAGAAAAAGGTCCATTTTATCAAAGTAATCAAAGTTGTGAGCACAGAGTGTATGGCATTCCTTTGGTTTCCTTTTTTTTTTTTTTTTTTGAGAGAGAGAGATTGAGAGCATGGGGGAGGGGCAGAGGGAGAGGGAGAGAGAATCTTAAGCAGACTCCCCACTGAGCATGGATCCCAAAGTAGGGCTCAATCACATGACCCTGAGATCATGACCTAAGCCGAAATCAAGAGTCAGATGCTTAACTGACTAAGCCGTCCAGGTGCTCCCCTTTGTATCATTTTAATGTCAATGGGATCTGTAGTGATGTCCTCTTTTTCATTTCTGATATTAGTAATTTGTCTTCTCTTTATTTTCTTGGTTAGCCTGGGTAAAGGCTGATCAATTTGATTGGTAGTCTTTTTCTCTCAAAATTTAAATATGTGACTCCACTCTGTTCTTGCTTGCATGATTTCTGAAGAGAAGTTGGATGTAATTTTTTAATTAAAAAATAACTGACATACAATATTATATTAGTTTCAGGTACAACATAGTGATTCAATATTTATATACATTACAAAATGATCACCACAATAAGTCTAGTTACCATCTGTCACCATACAAAATTGTTACAAAATTATTGACTGTATCCCCTATGTTGTACATTACATCCCATGTCTTACTCAGTTTAAGGATGTAATTCTCATCTTTGTTCCTCTATAGGTAAGGGTCTTTTTCCTTTGGCTTCTTTCAAGATTTTTTTCTTTAGCTTTGATTTTCTGTATTTTGGCAATGAAATGCCTAGGTGTAGTTTTCATTTATCCTGCTTAGTACTCTCTGAGCTTCCCGGACCTGTGGTTTGATGTTTGGTGTTAATTTGGGGGAAATTCTCAGTCATTATTGTTTCAAATGTTTCTTCTGTTCCCTTCTTTTTCCTTCTGCTTCTGGCCTTCCCATTACGCTATGACACACCTTTGTAGCTGTACCACAGCCCTTGGATATTCTGTTCTACGTTTTTTGGTACTTGTTCTCTTTGCTTTTCAGTTTTGCAGGTCTCTATTGAGATAGCCTCAAGCTCAGAGGTTCTTTCCTCAGCCGTGTCCAGTCTACTAATAAGCCCTTCAAAGGCATTCTTCGTTTCTCTTGCAGTGTGTTTGATCTCTTGCATTTCTTTTTGGCTCTTCTTTGGACTCCCGTCTCTGCTTCCATTGCGCACCTGTGTCTGCACGCTGTCTAGTTCATCCATGAGAGCCCTTAGCACATTCATCATTGTTTTAAATTCCCTGTCTGAGAGTTCCAGCAGCCCTGCGACACCTGAGTCTGGTTCTGTATTTGCTCCTGCTCTTCAAACTGGGTTTTGGGGGTTTTTTGTTTTTGTTTTTGGGTTTGGGTTTTGTTTGTTTTTGTTTGGGGGGGTTTTGTTTTTTGGTTTTCTGTGGGTTTTTTTGCCTTTTAGTATGTCTTGCAATTTTTCCCTGCTAGCAGGACATAATGTGCTGGGTGAAAGGAACCGCTGTACGTTGGCTCTAGTGATGTGGTGGTGAGGCGTGGGCGGGAGAGACAACTTCTGCAGTCGCAAGAGTAGGTCCTGGTTTTTTAGTGAGCCTGTGTCTAGACTGGGAGCCTCACGTGCGTCTCAGCGCTGCTCCCTTGGGTGGGACGGGCTGACTAGAGCGGGCTGGAGCTGGGTATTTCCCCTCCCCCGGGTCAGTTAGGTTCCGATAAAACCCCAGCAGGTTAGGCTCTGGGTCACTGGTTCCTCCCGAGGGCAGCCCTTGTTAAGAGGAACGAAGCGCTCTGGTACTTCGAGGTGGTTCCTTTCCCCTCCTCCTGCCAGAAACATGGAGGGATTTTTCTCCAATGTTCCCTGTAAGAACCTAGAGGTGAAAACTCTCGGAAGTGGGAGGGCCCTCTGTGATGGGCCCCCCGGAGTTTGGACTCTGGGTAGTTCACACCGAGCCTCCAGCGATTCCAAAGCTTATGTTTTCCTACCTCAACACTGGCTCCCACAGAGGATTCTGCTCGGGGGCTCCCGTCCAGTAAGTTGTGATTCTCTGTATTCACCTGTCAGTCTCTCCCGCTTTGGGGGCAGCAGTTCACCCCGTGACCTCCCTTCTCTTAGAGATCTAAGTGTTGCTGTTTTGCAGTTGGTTCAACTGTTGACTTATAAGGGCAGAGTAGCATCATCGAGTTCCTTATATGCTGGACCAGAAACCAGAGCCATTTACCCACGTTTAAGGTATTCTGGCTGCTCTTTGTGTTTATTTGAAAACAAAAAAGCATGGAGTCAGCTAGAGGTGTGGTGGATCCTCTCCTGAAAGCATCCATTCCCACCCTCTTAGCCACATCCCCCAGCCATATTTACCCAGATTCCTTGGTATTCATCCGGAACCAAGGAGATGTCTAATTCTGATGTCTCCAAAAAGCTTCTGAAATGGATCAAAATAGGACGTCCATTATCTTAACTCCAAACCACACCAAAAGCAAAAAACAAAACAAAAAACAAAAACAAAAAAACAATCTTCCCTCCTGCTTTTCTATCTCCCATTTTGAATGATGCTCAGTGTTGGGCCAGGCAAGCTCATGGGGGAGTCAGGGGACGGCCCAGAGCAAACTGTCCCAGTTCCAAAGCAATGCAAGACAAACCCCTGTGAAGCCCCTCCCCACTAGTATTTATCATAAAGAAGTTAAGATTCAAAAATTCCCCCACTGAAATTAAAGTTCCAGTGGAATGAAAGCCTCCTGCACAATCTGGCACAGAGACTCATCCGTCAGGATCTGCACGTGGGGTGAAGCCCAGCGGGGGCTGGGGCTGAGTCATCCTTCACTAACCAGGTGGTTTCAGGAGCAATCCCGCAGAAAGAATTAATCCAACCTTAGTTCCCCAAAGTGGCCGAGACAACAAGGACAGGCCCCCACATCCCAGATTTGCCCAGGGGCAAGCCAGGGTCTCCCCTCTGTCCTGCACAGAGCAGGGGTGGGACCAGGAGGTACCTGGACAGAAACGGGAAGCCACCTGGGTGGAAACAGGAAGCCAGGGGAAGGGAGCCCCTGAGCTCAGCCGCACCAAGTCGCCAGTTGTTCTTAGTTCACACCTTGTGAGCTTAAAACTCAGGAAAAAATCTCCCACCAGGAAGCAAGCTGTGAACCACCTTCCTGTGGCTGCTTCTCTCAGAAAATAGGATCCAGAACATCCCTCCTTCTTTCAAACTTGGGGATTTTGCCATAGTAGGTGGTACCTCGTGCCCGATTTCACCTCAAGTCTTCTGAGGTGGGGGTGTCTGCTGCTTTTATGCCCCGGTGTCTGCTCTCACAGCAGCTGGACCGACCCCCCTTTCCCTTAAGGAGCCCACTCTCTCTCGGCCATGCCTGTGGTGAAGCCACTGGACTAAAGGAGGTGATGACCCGGGGACAACAATCTGGAACATTCCGTCTGGTCAGGAAGGGGGACAGGACCCTGGGCTTCAGTTTATAAGAGTCTGAAACTACAGGGTCACTCTCAAGTGACCTAAAGAAGCCCAGCTGAGGGGCGCCTGGGTAGCGCAGTCGTTAAAGCGTCTGCCTTCGGCTCAGGGCGTGATCCTGGCGTACCGGGATCGAGTCCCACATCAGGCTCCTCCGCTGGGAGCCTGCTTCTTCCTCTCCCACTCCCCCTGCTGTGTTCCCTCTCTCGCTGGCTGTCTCTCTGTCACATAAATAAATAAAATCTTTAAAAAAAAAAAAAAAAAAAAAAAAAAAAGAAGCCCAGCTGAGATTCCTGCTGACCTCCCTGGAGCCCCAGTCAAGCTGCACCTGAAGCCGGATCTAGACTTTTCCAGCTTTTGTGAGCGAATAGATTCACTTTTTACTTAAGTGAGGCTGAGCCAGAATTTCTGTGGCTCATGCAACGGAAGAAGGCGTTTCTCCTCTTAGAGTCCTGGGTGCTTAAAAACTTTATTTGCCCTTTGACACACCCCCACCCCCACACGGCATGCCACATACATATATACCCACAACGAGGAAGGTTTTAGACCTCACAGTCCCTGAGCCAATGGCCTGCTATCCCTCTGTTCTTCCCTGGGCCTGGAGTTGCTGGCCTCTCCTCTTCTAGAATGTTCCTTCATAGATGAGGCTGCCCCAGGGCAGAGGCTACTCCCCCAACCTGGCTGATCCTCAGCTCCTGAATTTCCCTTGAATTTCCCAGGTGCAGCTGAAGCCTCCTCCTGCCCCCTCTTCTTCCTACGGACCTGGGCTTCCCTGCTGTTCTTCCCCCTTCTCCCACTGCTCAGGACGTCTCCTTCTGCTGCTATGCCTGTCACGTGGACATATAGGTTGGAGGGAACAGTTGTGCCCCTCTGTTCCCCATCTCTGTTTTGCTTGTAGGACCAATTCCTGCTTTTCACTTAGACCAGGTGCCCCCCAGAGGCTGGTGTCCCTCTCCCTGTGGCCATGTGACGGCTTGCGTGTGAACCACCCTCTGAGGCCTTCCCTCCTTTGCTTGGCCTTCCCTTGGCCTCTCTTGGCACATCTGATCTGGAGCTAATGGCTCCAGCTTTAGGCCTTTTCAATTCCCTTCTCATGTTCCCTGACATGTCCCTCTGCCTCAGCCCAACAAGAGAACAAAGGCTCCCCTTACCTGGGCATGAGATCAACACCCAGCACCCCACTGGGGCTGCACCGTCAGCCCGCATCCCTGAAATTTACCCGAGACGAGTGACTTTTCAGTCAACACATATTTAGTGAGGGCCTACTATGTACCAGGCACAGTTCTCGGGGCTGGAGCTGCATCTGAGAACAAGGCAGATTAGGACCCCACCTGCGAGAAAACAGACAATAGACAACAACCGTAATTAACCTGGAAACTCTCTGATGTGCTAGGTGAGTGCCGCGAAAAGAGGCCTCGGGAGGGGACACGGGGCCCCGCACACAGGGCTGGTTGGAAAGCTGAAGTTGGAGCACAGATTTGCAGGAGGCAGTATTGGCACGAAGGGCAATGGGAGCCCTGCCTTGGGAGCCCTCAGAGGGAGGCGAGGGGCTGGTGGCCAGCGTGGCGGGAGCCCAGGGTGACAGAGATTTTCAGGTGGTTTAAAGGATTTTGGCTTTTACTCTGAGTGAAGAGGGGAGCCATTGAACGGTTTTGAATACAAAGGCACACGATCTGACCTGCAATGTAACAGAACCACTCCGACCGTTAGGAAGTAAGTACAGACGGGCAATGCTGCCAGGATTCGGACCAGAGACCACTGCGGCAGGACCACATGGCAGCCGCGGTGGGAGTGAGAAGTGGTCAGATTTGGGTACATTTTGAAAGAGGATCCAGAGGTTTCCGATGGCTTCCACGCGGGGTGGGAGGGAGCAGAGGAGGCAGAGATGGCATGGGGTTGGGGCCTGAGCACTGGAAGGGTGGAGATGCTATCCATTGCCCTTTGTTGTCAGAGAGTCAATGCTGCAGGAGAAAGGGGGGGGCGCAGGAGCAGAAGACAGGGCTGGGTCTGGGGTCTGGAGTTGGGGACATCATCAGCCGCAAGGAATAAACAGCTGGAAGTGGAGGGGGGGTAAATGTGGGTGTGCTTGCCCGCAAGGGGCGAGCGTGGATCAAGTCAGGGTGAGGACTGAGGATGGAGAGGAGCTGAGAGGTGTGTTGGGCACTGGAGGGAGCAGAAGACCCCCCTCAAAACAGCTCCGTCAGGGCTGGAGATGTGCACCCAACAGAAGGAGCGACTTACGTGGGGGAGGCCCGTCCTCTATGTTCGTGGGTGTCACAGACGGCAGTCGCGGGTGCCACTCAGGTGCGGGGATAGAAAGACAAATCTGTGACACAAAGTCGTGCTCACCAACGCGCAGCCCGCACCTGAGCTCCGCCTTAATTGAAATGAGGCCTCCCTGACCCCACAGTCCGATATGGGCCGACTGGCCAACACCGGCCGCCAAGACCCACTGTCCCCTCTGTCCCCGCTGCCCCCGCTGCCCCTGCTGCCCTTGCTGAGCAGCGAGGCTGCCGCCCGCGGGGTGACAGAAGGGAAAGGACGGTCTGTCCAGTGCAGAGCGCGGGACCGGCCGGGCCACCCGGGGACCTGCCTGCAGCCCTGGGAGGGACAGCAGCCCGGGCGGGCAGACAGGTGCGAGGGGCCAGGCAGCTCCCAGCACCTGTCGCTCTCCCGCCCGCGCACCAGCAGCACAGGGCTCCCGGTAGCTGGAGCGGAGAGCTGGACTTCACCGCGGAGACCCCGCCGTTGGCCACGCCCGCCGGCCACGCCCCCCGCGGAGGGTGGCGCCACCTGCGACTCCACGCCAACAATCCAGGCAGCACTGGTCCCCCCACTGGAGGCACGGCGAGGGGGGTGGGGTGGGGAAGCGGGGTTGGGGAGCAGGGGTGCTTAGGCTCAGGATGGGCAGCATCCGGAAGACCTCTTCCCCGACAAACAGCGCAGGAGGGTCCCAGCACACCCAAGAGACAGCAGCGGAGCTGCCGGGGCTGAACGGCTGGGGGACCCAGGGCCCCGGTGCTGCGCCCGCCCGCTGGGAATATCAAGGGTGCTCTGCCTGCGAGAACGCTGTAGCCCACTCGGTCCTTAAACCCACGCCGCGCGGTGGTACCGTCACTGCACAGAGGAGGAGACCAAGGTTCAGAGAGGGCAACTCACGGACCCAGGGGCACAGGGCCGGGAGTAGCCGACCTGGCGTCTCCAATGTCAGGCTCATTCTTTACTCGGTTTTCCAGAGTGCTCCTCCCCGGGCACAGGCAGTCTGTCTGGGAAACTCGGGCCTGGTTTTATCTAATTATTTGTTATTTTTTTATTTTATTTTATTTTATTCTATTTTATTTTATTTTACGTTTTGTTGTTTCTATTGTACTGTATTATTTTTAGCACCAAGAGCTTGGAGCCACTTCCCCAGTCCACCTGCAGTTACTGCCAGGCTTGGGGAGCCAGGAGCGGGCCTGGGATAGGAACCTCAGTGGGTCAATTCTGCCTGCCTCTTAAAGGCTCATCCGTCATTGGATTTCTATCATCAGGACCTGTTCTTGAGCCCCCACATTGGGTATAAAATAAAACGAGTAAAATATGTATGTACCCCACCAAAAAGATGCCAGCAACTCAAAGGAAGCACGGCTTTCACCTCCAGGGAGGCTGGATGGAGGCCAGCCGGCCCGGTGCTCTGGATTTCCGTGGACAAAGAGAGGAAAAACAGACTCCGGGCCCCCAGGGAATGCTCCACTAGGTCTCGCTGGCATTTTTCATTAGCGGCCTCCAAGGGGGTTCCAGAGGCTCTAACCTCCCCCAGCGTCCCTTCTCCCAACTGATGGGCCCGGAATCCCAAAGACCATGTTCCCCTGGGTCTGCAGTCCTTCCCTGCCCCCTCGCTCCACCCCTGGGATGAGGAAATGGCCCGGCCCTTGCCTGCCTCAGAGCCCAGTCTGGTCACCTGGGGACAGCTCACCTGTGATGCAGCAGGAGTGGGGGAAGAGTCTTTGATTGCACATCTTCTACCCATGACGCTCCCCTGCCCTTGCCCTTGAGAACTTCCTCCCTCCCAACCCTCCCCACCCCCACCCCCGCCAGGCTTCACCCCTCGGCCCCTTAATGCCCTCAGATACATGAAACCATATTTCTCTTCTCATTGCCTCCATCCCACTCCAGGCCCTTTTGAGCCCTTTTGAGCATTTTCTGCACTACTGTATTCCCCGTCATTGGGCCTTCACTTAATATTTCCAGAGGAGAGAAGAGAAAGGAAAAAGGGAGGGGGAAGGGGCAGATGGATGAAGGAACCAAGGAGAAGGAAAGCCAATCTGAGCAAGGTGTCGGCGTCACAGGTGGGAGTTGTTCGGGGAGCTGTGGCAGCCAGGGGCTCTCACAGGGGAGCAGGAGCTGGCACTCAGCAGGCGTTTGCCAGAAGCTTCCCTTGTGTCCAGGGCGGCCCCTCCTGTATTGGCCCCCAGAGGTGCGGGGCGGGGAGGGGCCAAGGGTGCCGGTTGGCCCAGCCAGGTGGCCCCACGGGAGTCTCACACGCCACCACATTTCCTTCCCGCCTCTTTGAACAAGTCCGTGAGAAGATGCCGGGGATGCCCAGGTGCCACTTCTGGGGCTGAGAAGGTGGGCTGTGGTTTCTGGTGAGCCGCCCACTGCCTCCTGGGTGATGTCAGTAAGCGCCTTCCTCTCCCAGGATGGCCCGGAGCCACACTGTCCTCACACTGCTGCTGAGCCTGTCTGAGCTGAGCAGCATTGTAAATGCAAAATACACCCTAGAATGTAAAGACTTAGTAGGAAAATGAACGCAGAGTATCTCTTAGTACGTTCTATATAGATTGCATGTTAAAATAATGTTTGGGATGTATTGGGTTAAATCAAAGATATATTACAATTAATATCACCTGTTTCTTTTTACTTTTTCAGGCTACCAGAACATCGTAAGTTACCTCTGTGGCTCTCATTCTATTTCTGTTGGATGGTGCTGGTCTAGAGAGTTCTAAGGCCTTTGGATGTGAGTGCTGTATGAGCTATGACACTTCCCCATGCGCACACACACACACACACACACATGCACGTGCACAGGGAGGAGAATCTTGATAATTGTTTGCTGGTTGTTTGCGGAGCTAAGTAAGTGTGATATTATGGTGGGAAGGGCCAGGCAGCCAGGGGATAGCACAACGGCGAACGAAGGTTCGGGAGGCTCTTGCTTAGACAGGAGAGGGGAGAGGCTACTTGCATTTCTCTCTCCAGGGTCTTCCAGAGCTCTCTGGGAAAGCAAGGGGAGGGCCTCGGAATACCAGTAAGGGCTGGAGCATGGAGAAGCATACAGTTCTGGGGAGTTTGTGGCCCCCAATAGCCCCCAACTCTTCTCGTGGGGGGTCAATTGGTTTAACCTTCCAGAGAGGTTTTCCTGAGGAAGTCACTTTCTTCTCTATGTTCTAGAGCAGGGACCTGTCCACCCACAGCCTGGCCAGTGCCAGCCTCACAGACAGGTCATGGCCTCTCAGCACCAAGGTTCATTCATCCCAAAGGAGGCTGGTGGCTCAGCTTGACAGATGCATGTCCCCAAATCACAGTAACCCAAGAGTGGTTTTGGGAAGGGCAGCTGCCCCTGTGCGGGGGTCAGGGGACCTGGGTGCATGGGGGTACCTCAGCAAAACAAGACTAGCTGGGGACAGGGTCCAGGGAGAGGGTGTGGGCAGAGGGCCTCCCCTGGCAGGAAGTTAATCAAGCTCTTTCTGGGGTCAAAGCCGTCCCCTCTGGCCAAGTCAACCCTGCAACCAGGCTCCACACCTTCGCACACACACTGGCTATGATTTGTCCTTTCCATGCAAATTTACTGTAAAATTTTGGTTCTCCCCATCTTTCGACCACTCTTGGGAAGCCTCCCTTAGCTTCCAGAATGTCTGCCCCGACCCCTCCTCAGCTGGCCTACGAGGAGTCGCTGTGCCAATTAGGAAGAGGCACCCCTGGATGGTTGCAGGGCTCGGATGCAGAGGGAGCATGGCTGGGGGTCAGCCCCGTGCAGTGCCCACTGGCGCACAGCCCACCACACTGTTTGCTGTCTGTTCTTCATGTGTCTGACTCCCCTTTCAGACTGCGGGCTCTGCCGTGGTGGAGATGGGTCTGCTGTGCTCACCGCTGCCTCTGCAGGCACTCAGTGATGCCCCGTTCACGACAGAAGCACACAGGGCCCAGGGGAAGACGCAGCAGGAACGGGACCGCGCAGGCGCCCCTGGATGGGCCAGCCTGGGAGACACTGCTGTGTGGCGGGGTGCAGAGAGAAGCTGGGACGGAAGGAAGGGACCTGCGGCAATGAGGGGATGGGCTCTCAGTAGAAGGCAAGACCAGGGCAAAGTTGCTGGGGTCGGGTGGAGCTGAGACAAGCAGCCACTTAGAGAAAAGTAAGTGAGAGACTGATTAGATTCCCAGCGCTGCCATGACAAGCAGCCCAAACGGACTGCTGTTATGGACTGAACAGTGCCCCCCCTCCCCGGCCCCCAGGACCTCAGACAGTGATGTTTTTGGAGATAGGGCCTATAAAGAGGGGAGCAAGTTTGAACGAGGTCATGTGGCCGGGCCCTAATCCAATGGGACTGGTGTCCTTTCAGGAAGAGGACATCGGATATACGAAGAGACACAGTCAGTGTGGAAGCCAAGGAAAGAGGCCTTGGGAGGAACCAACCAGCCGGCACCTCGATCTTGGACCGTTAGCCTCGGATCTGCGGGAAAATAAATGCTGGTCAAGCCACTGGGTCAATAGTGTTTTGTGACGGCAGCACCAGCAGTCCAGCACAGAGGCTTAGAATGAAGATGTATTGCCTCACAGGTCTGGAGGTGGGAGCTCCTAAACCCAGGGGCCAGTGGGGCCACACTCACGCCTCCCGCCCACCTTCCGGTGCTTGGTTTATGGCAGCTTACCTGCAACCCGCACGTGGCATTGTCCCTGAGTGCGTGTCTGGGTTCAGATGTCCCCTTCTTATAAAGACACTAGTCGTATTGGAGTAGGGCCTGCCATCATGACCTTACCTTAATTATATCTGTAAAGACCTTATTTCCAATAAGATCACATCCTGAGGTGCTGGGGGGTTAGGATTTTAGCACATGAATCTGGGGGGACAGAGATCAGCCTGTTGTGGATTAACTGGTGTCCCCCAAAAATGTGTATGTTGAATCCCAAACCCCAAGGTGACTGTACTTGGAGTTAGGGCCTTTAGGGAGGTAATTAAGGATAAAGGAGGTCAGAGGGTAGGGCCCTGACCCTACAGGGCTGGTGTCCTTTTAAAGAAAAAGGTAGAGGGGCGCCTGGGTGGCACAGTCGTTGAGCGTCTGCCTTCGGCTCAGGGCGTGATCCCGGCATTCTGGGATCGAGCCCCACATCAGGCTCCTCCGCTAGGAGCCTGCTTCCTCTCCCACTCCCCCTGCTTGTGTTCCCTCTCTCGCTGGCTGTCTCTCTGTCACATAAATAAATAAAATTTAAAAAAAGAAAAGAAAAAGGTAAAGACACCAGAGATCTCTCTCCACGCACACACGCGCGGAGGAAGGTGAGGACGCAGCAAGAAGACGGGGTCTACAAGCCAGGAAGAGCCTTCTCTCCGGCAATGCTCCCTGACGGCATCTCAGTCTTGACTTCCGGCTTCCAGGCGGTGAGAAGATCGAACTCTGTCGTTGAAGTCAGCCGGTCTGGTATTTTGTTACAGCAGCCTGAACAGGTTCAAACATAAACCGTAACGGAGACTTGTTTAGCAAATCGCTTGGTGCGAGTGACAGAAACTCAAACTGAGTCACCTTAAACAAAAAGAACATGTCTTAGGTCAATGACTGAGCAGTCCGAGATCCGGGCACCACGGGAGCCAGAGTTTCTTCCGGCTCTTTCTGTCTCTCTCTCTTCTGCATGTGCTCCTTCCGGCTCCTCTCTCCTCACGGTGGCTCTGTCCTGGGGTAAGTCTTCCCATCAGCAGCTTTGCAGAGGGGAAGCGCCTCCTGTAGGCGGTCAGGCCCAAGGTGCTGAGGGACTCGGAGGCCACGGCAACAGCCTGGGAAGGGGCAGCGTTGTCCCCCCAGAACACAGGGACTGACTATGAAATGAGGAGCCTCCCCCAAAAAATATTCCAATGATATTGACGAAGAGACCCTGGAGTGACAGAAAGAGTTCCCAACACCAAAGGCAGACCAATCTGAGCAACAGCACGACTAACCCCATGTTGGAGTATAACCCAAAGTAAAAAAAAGAAAGACCCACGAGTTCATATTGATATGGATGATTGAATAAGTAAATGTTGAAAAAGAGACAAATGTCCCATGCAGAAAAATGCCAAATAATTTATGCAGGTAACCCTTCCCAAGGAGACGGAGCACAAGTCCCCACTCAAGGGTGGGCTGCAAGTGACTTCCTCCAAAGATGACAGTGCGGATTTGGGGAGGTAATGTAGTTTCTGTCAGGAGAAATCTGACACGCATCATGTCGGCCAAACGCTCAAGGTCACATCAACAGTGATGCATCCTGTTGATAGGACGTCCCTTGAAATGATGTGATGGAAATAAAACTTGATTTCTGTGCTCTCCTCCATAAATCCCATAACCCCAGCGTAATCACAAGAAAGACATCACACAAAACCCAGCTGAGACATCTTACAAAGCATTCAACCAATCGTTCTCAAAATGTCAAGGTCATAAACACAAGGACAGTCTGAGAAACTGTCGCAGCCAAGAAGAGCCTGAGGAGACGTGAGGACTAAATGTAATGTGACTCCTGGAGCAGGAAAAGGACAACAGGGGAGAAACTAAGGGAATCCGAATCAAGTGTGGGATTTGGTTACAAATAATATAGTAATAGAGGTTCGACAAAGGTGACAAATGTACCATATTATTAATAGTCGGGGGCACCACATGAAGTGTACGGGAATTCTCTGTATATCTTCATAATAATTCTGCAGCTGTAAACATGTCCTCAAATAGAAGGTTTATGTAAAACTAAATAAAATTGGGACCGGGTCCTGGGATGGTTACTTCCATGTCAACTTGACTGGCCGCGTTAGACGTCACTCGTGGGTGTGTCCGTGAGGGTGTTTGGGATGAGATTAGCACTTGAATCGGTGGACTCGGTGCAGCAGATTGCTCTCTGCAGTGTGAATGGGCACTGGTGAAGCTGGGTGCGTTGAGCCCCTAGATTTGCATGAGTTTTCTTTACCAGTGGAAATGGTCCCCCCACCCGTCAGTACTGCTTCTCCACCCAGACATATGGGACTTTGTACCGCCATCTGGGGGATGAACCCCACATTGTCTGAGAATATGGTAACCATCCCCCACAGCAGGTGTCAGGCAGGACAATGCTGATTCTCCTCGGGACCCACCGCCACCGCCGGACTTGGCTTCTTGACCTCAAGCTCTGGTCCCAGCAGTTCCCTCAGGTGAGATCTAGAGTGTGATTCACAAGGAGGTGTGTTACATTCCAAGAGAACTGCCTGAGCTTTCTAATTTGTACAGACGGAAATCCGGGGAACACATGTGGCAATGGACCCTAAGGGTGTGGGATACGGTGAAAGGAACAAAAAGTTGCTCAAGCCAAAGGTTTTGACATGTGCTCTCCAAGTACAACATCTGGATTTCATGCTGCAGCCGGGCATGTTGGAGAGGGCTCCCACAGTTTGGTTGTTTCATTGGCTGAAACACGGGCCAAAAGGTGGCCCAGTGGGCAAACTAGACCGTGCTTTGCTCTAATGCCCTGAAAGGGTTCAAAGGCCTAGGGAGGTTGGACAGTTGGACTGGATTTATCATTGAAGATCTACTCACCCACACTGGGAGGGTCCAGAAGTCGTGCCTTTCCACTAATACTGTGAGGAATCCATTTGTTAGAGGAGCCCCTGCATCCTTAGAGAGCTCTGTGATTGTCCTTCTCTGTGGGACTAGACCTCCAAGTGAGAACTCTGGTCACCCATTAAGGAGACGTTACTGCAGTGGGAGTGATCGGAACCCAGGTTCGTGGGGACCACGTGGCGGTACTCCCTGCCAGAGACAAGGTGGGCGTGCTTACTGGAACAGACATGGCGCCAAAGCAGCAATGAGAACAGTCTGACTCTCGCAGGCCTCTGGTGTTGGCTAAGATCAGGATGTTCCTAGAAGTGAAATAGGGAACCCGCTAGATTCTTACTTGGTCTGTATAAGCAGAAAATCTCTCGGGGAACAAATATCTGACCTGCATCATAAAAACAGAAAGTCACAGCCCCCTCCATCAAGTCCCAGACTTGAGCCGGTTTACAGACTCAGAACCCTCTGAAGGAAGTGGGGCCCAGGTCCCCCTGAGCTGACTATACACCTGGGAGGCGAGAGGGTGGGGGTGGGGGGAGTCATCAGATCTTTGACTGCTAGACACTGACTCTGAACAAACACTGATTCCAGGAGGACCCAAGATGTCACTGTGGCCACCGGTCAGAGTAGGTCAGGTGGTCCACTCACTTTTAGCTCAAACGTGTCCCACAGTGGGTCCAGAGGGGCCCCAGGCCCACCTAGTGTTTCTTTTCCCATTTCCAGGAGACACCATTGGAACTGATACTCTCGGCAGCCCCACATCAACCCCTGACCTGTCCATGAGGGCCAGCCTGGTGGGAAAGGCCAAGTAGAAGCCACCAGAACGGCCGATACCTGGAAAAATAGTACACCAAGAGCAATCTCACATCTCCAGAGGGAGGCAGAGACTAGCACGACCAACAAAGCCTTGAAAGATGCAGCGTGGTGACACCCAGCACATCGCCATTCAGTTCACCTACTTGGCCTATTGTGAAGACAGATGGATTTTTTTTAAGACTTATTTACTTAGTTGAGAGAGAGAGCAGGGAGAGGGGCAGTGGGAGAGGGAGAGAGGGAATCACAAGCAGATGCCCCACTGTGTGGAGCCCAACACGAGGCTTGATCCCAGGACCCTGAGACCATAACCTGAGCCCAAATCAAGAGTTGGACGCTTAACCAACTGAGCCACCCAGGGGCCCCAACAGAGATGGATCTTGAGAATGACTGTGAATTATCACATCAACCAGTTCGCGACTCCTGTTATGGCCACCATACCAGGCGTGGTTTCACTGCTCGAGCAAATTAACACGTCTGCCGGTGCCTGGTATACAGCTAGCGGTCTGGCAAATGCATTTTCCTCCATCCCTGTGCATAAGATCCCGCGGAATTCTGTTGCTTTCAGCTAGCAAAGCCAGCAAGGCCCCTTGACCGGCCCTCCCTCAGGGCTGTGTCGACTCCCTTGCCCTGTGTCATATCCCATAGTTCACAGGGATCCTGAATACTTCTCCCTTCCACAGGATTTCATGCTATTCCATACATTGATGACATTTACTAATTGGACCTACTGAGCAAAAAAGCAGCAACTCCTCTAGTGTTATTAGTAAGATATTTGCGTGTCAGAGAGAGGGCAATCCAACTAAAATTCGGGGCCTTCGACCTTGGTGAAATTTCTAGGGGCCTAGTGGCATAGAGCACATTGTGAGATCCCTTCTCAGGTGATGGGTAAGTTCTTCATCTGACCCCTCATACAACCAAGAAGGAGGCACAATGTCCAGTGGGCTGCTTGGAATTTTGGAGGCAACGGAGTCCTCATTGGGTTGTGTTACTCAGGCCCATTCACAGAGTTGCCCCAAAAGCTGCTGGTTTTGAGGGGTGCCCAGAACACGAGAAGACTCTGCAGCAGGCCCGTTTAGGCCACGTGATCCAGCAAATCCAATGGTGCCTGGTGCATCTGCGACAGATAGGGATGCTCTTCGGAGCCCTTGGTGGCCCCTACAGAAGAATCGAAGCACAGACCCTTAGGATTTTGGAGCAAGGCTCTGCCATCATCCACAAGTAACTATTCTCCTTCTGAGAAACAGTTCTTGGCCTGCTATTGGGTCTTAGTTGAGACCGAACGCTTGCCCATGGGCCCCCAAGTTACCACGTGCCCTGAGTTGTCCTCCATGAGCTGGGTGTTATCTGACCCGCCGAGCCACGAACAGGGCATGCACTGCCCCACTCCCTCCTCAGGTGGAAATAATACGAATGTGAGCGGGTTGGAGCAGAGCCTGAAGCAAGTAAGTTACACGAGGGAATGGCCAAATATCCACGGACCCCACCTTGCCACACTGCCTCCTCCCCCCCAACTTGTACTTGTACTTGGAGTTGCAGACGATCACAGGGAAGAGAAGTTTCCAGATGCTTCTGCAAGGTATGCGGGCACCACCAGAAAGTGATCAGCTACAGAACAACAGCCTCTCTCTGGGACTCGCCTGAAGGACCGCGTGGAAGGGGATCCTCCAGTGGGCAGAACTTGAGCAGTGCACCTGATCGTTCGCTTTGCTTGCATGTAGAAATGTCCAGACACAGGATTATATACCAGTGCGTGGGCTGTGGCCAACGGTTAAGCTGGAGCTCAGGGACTTGGATATGTGAGTCTCCTGGGAAGTCTCACCGAAGGATGACTTCAGCAGACGAGAATTTTAATAATCAAGTAGACAGATTTAAATCATGAAGTGGTGGCCGCTTTCCCCGGCCACCCCTGTCATCACCCAACGGACTTGCGACAGAAGTGGCCACGGTGGCAGGGGTGCAGGTTCTGCCTGGGCTTAGCAGCACGGACTTCCACGCACCAAAGCTGATCTGGCTACTGTCCGGCAGAGCGCCCCATCTGCCAGCACAGAGACTGACGCCGAGCCCCTGATACGGCTCCATTTCCTGGCATGACCAGCCAGCAGCTACCCGGTGCCAGGTTGATTGCACTGGACCATTTTCACTGTGGGAGAGGCAGAGTTTTATTCTTACTGGAAAAGACGTTCACCCTGGGGATGGATTTTCCTTCTTCGCACACACTGCTTCTGCCAAAACTACCATCTATGGACTTATGAAATGTCTTAACCACTGTCATGGTACTCTGCACATCATTGCTTCTGGTCAAGGAACCACTTCATAGCAAGAGAAGGGCAGCAATGGGCCCGTGTTCATGGCATCCGCTGGTCTTGCCATGTTCCCCACTGTCCTGAGGCAGCTGGCTTGAGAGTGGGATCAAATGGCCCTTTGAAGCCCGAGTTACAGTGCAGCTAGGTGGCAGTACCTTGCAGGACTGGAGCAAGGTTCTCCAGAAGGCTGAATATGCCCTGGACAACATCCAATATATGGTGCTATTTCTCCTATAGCCAGGATTTGAAGGTCCAGGAAGCCAGGTGTGCAAATGGGAGTGGTACCATTCACTATTATCCCTAGTGACCCGTGAGCAAAATGTTTGCTTCCTGTTCCCTCAACTTTACGTTCTGCTGGCCCAGAGGTCTTACTTCCAGAGGGAAGAATGTTTCCACCAGGAGACACAACAATGACTCCATTGAACCGGAAGTTAAGTCAGCTACTCAGGCACTTTGGGCTCCCCGGCCCTCTGAAACAACAGGCAAAGAAGGGAGTTGCGTGTTGGCTGGGGTGACTGATCCTGACCTCAAGGGGGAATTAGGCTACTCCTCCGCAATGCCGGTAGGGAAGAGCATGTCCGGAATGCGGAAGATCCTTAAGGGCGTCTCTCAGTCTTACCACGTCCCAATCAGTGTTCAAGGAAAACTGCGACAACCCAACCCAGGCAAGACTACTGGTGGCCGAGACCCTTCAGGAATGAAGGTTTGGGTCACCCCGCCATATAAAAAAACATGACAAGCCAAGGTGCTTACTTAAGGCAAAGGGAATAAGAGTGGGTGGTAGGAGTAAGGCGTTATAAATACCAGCCATGGCCACATGACCAGTTACAGCGACAAGGACGGTAATTGTCACGAGAACTTCCTCCTCATTTGTTGTGAGTGTGCGTGTGTGTGTGTGTGTTTTCTTTCCTCTCTTATTCCTTTAGCATGGAATATAAGACGTAGTGACTCTCTATAGTAGTATTTAAGAATTGTTCATTTTACATCATGGTGTTTATGTTACAGAAAATCAAGGGGAAGAGCAAACATCACTCAAGGACATTACCTCCTCGTCTGGGGAAGGAGTTGGCATATGTTCTGTTGCGCACAGGCTAGCTGGATCGTGTTGGCAGAATTGTGACCTTGTTCATGTTTGTTCGGAGATAAGTATGGCTTAGGAGATTCCAATTGGTGCCAATTGGACAAAGCATAGACTGGTGAAGGTTAACTTTATGTGTCAACTTGACTGGCCATGAGCTGCCCAGATTAAACATTATTTCTGAGTGTGTCTGAGAGAGTGTTCCTGGATGAGATTAGTATTTGAATTGGTGGACTCAGTATAATAGGAAGTTGCTCTCCGGTATGTGGGCGCCCACCATCCAATCCGTTGAGGGCCTGAATAGCATGAAAGGTGGAAGAAAGAGGAATTTCTCCCTTTTCTTCTGCCTCTTTGAGGTGGGGTGTCTCACCTCATCTTCTCCTGCCCTCAGACTGGGATTCACACTGGGTCCCCTGGTTCTCAGGCCTTCAGAACCGCACCGTTAGCTCCCTGGGTCTCCAGCTTGCAGACAGAAGACTCAGCCTCCCAAATTCTGTGAACCAATTCTTCACAATAAATCTCCCTTTATGCATAAATATCCTTTTGGTTCCACTCCACTGGAGAACGCTGACTAATACAGTTCCTTAAAGTAATGTCGGGCACTCAAGAAATGTGTAAACCTCACATCAAAATAAATTCTGGATTCTAGATAGATGTAGGATTAAACTATATAATTTTATATAAATTATAATTTAATATATAAAATTAAATTGTAAATTATAATTTAATAAATATATTTTTAATGAAACCATGAAAGTGCTAAATGAAAATGGTGGTAAATATTTACATAATCTTAAAATAAAGTTTTTCCTGAATATCACTCCAAAGGCAAAGCCGACGAAAGCTGGCTTTGAGTACCTAACACGTAATCTCTATGTGGCAGATAAGAAAAAATAATACAGGTACTAATTTTTAAAAAGCAGATAATTATCTCATACTCACTATACCCCAAGCACTGTTGTAAGCACTTTATTAAATCACCTGATCCCCCAAAGATGCCTACGAAGTGTTAACACTCCCTCCAATTACAGGTGAAAAACAAAGGCTCTTGCAGGTGAAGGAGTGTACCCAAGTCGCACAGTTAGGAAGTGACAGGGCGGTGCGACCGCGTGCGAGCTCTCAGCCACAGAAGAAACACACACCACAGACTGGAAAACCTGAGAACATTTCTTGAACCATATACAAAAAGCAAAGATTAATATCTTTATGACGGTAATACATATATGCACTCTTACCAATAAGAAAAAGACAAACACCTCAACAGAAAAACAGGCAAAGGAAGTAATATAAGAAGGCGATCCACACAGGAAGTAATTCAGTCAATGCCTGTTAAAAAAAAAAAAAAATTCACCCCCTCCCCCCCAGTTATCAAAGAGAGGCAAATTTAAACCAGGCAGCTTTCCACTTGATCAAACTGGCAAGATTCTGAAGAATTTGTCTCCATGGCAGAGAGCATTGCAAGTTGGGTTCTTCCAGAAGCAGAGTCTGAAATGGAGTTAATGAGCAATGGGGTATTTATTAGGGACTGGCCTTTGGATCAATACCTGCGGAAGGGAGGGGAGGGGCGGGCAGGTCAGAGGCAGAAGGAAAACTTTGGCACAGACACAGCGATAGCCCCCACAGGGAGTGCCTGCGCGGGAATGATCCCGGGAGCGGTGTCCTCAGCTGGGTGGAGCTGGCTGATCTTTACACCCCCAAGTTGATATGTCACTGGAGGAGGCTGCCCTGAAGGGTCATGACCTTGGGCGGGGTGGCTATTTGCAGCTGAGCTGTCCCTGAAGGGGCTGACAGCTGAAGGCGCTCTCAGCAGCCGGGGTGACGGGTCTTCCTTTCCTGGAAGAAGAATCTGGGTGACTCATCACAAGGACACAGAAAAATGCATATTAGAAGTCCTTTAGATACGCAATTCATTTCTCTGTGCTCCATGACAGAGTTAAAAGGGGGCTGGACTTATTCTTGTACAAGACCCACATGCCTCCCTTCCCCACCTCCACCCCCTGCTCCCCTTTCCCACCACGTCTTCTCTGGAGACCACCAGATGGTCTCTCTCCCATGATGCCCTGTACCCAGTGCTCTGCCACTGGAAACAGCAGGGACTGTCACAAGGGCCGATTATTCCATTTTCAGGCATTCTGCAAGCTGGTTGTTAAACTGTCGGTAGCTTAAAATCAGCCATCATAGGAGTATTTACACCATGGAAATGGGCAAATGCTACAAGTCAGGCCAAAAGAGCATCGTTAACTCTATACCCCTGTTCTCATCGACCAAAGACACCCAGGCTGCTGGGCCATCCCTTGGGACCCTAGCCCCCACGAGGCTCTGCCCATCTCGGAACCCAGCCCCATCCTCCCTCCCTCCTCCACTCCCAAAGGCCTTCACTATGACCTCTAGAACTTAAGATGCACCATGAACAAGAGCACCTCTCTCCTGCAAGTTCTCTGCACGGTCTTGTTCTGGCTGGAGCCTGGCCCCCTAAGGCGTCCCCCTTGCTCCTCAGGTTTACTTCCAGATTACCTTCCCTCCCACCTTCCCCAAACCCTCCAGCTCCTGGTTGTGACTGTCCACTAATCCCCACTGCCTCCTACTTGTTCCTAGAAGATTTCCACTCCTTCTCATTGTCACTCACCCTAAACCACTCCTGTCCTAAATCTTGGTGATTTGACTATCCACAGAGATGACCTCTCTGTTCTTTGACCTCTACTCCTCCAATGGTCTTGTCCTCCACACCTCCTCATCCACTCTCTCCATGATCTGTCTCAAACTGTCCAGTACGGTGGCCACAGTCCACTTGAAATTGGTCCAAAATGAGATGTGCTGTCAGGGTAAAATACAGATTTCAAACTTAGCATAGAAAAAAAAATTTTTAAATATCTCATTAATCATTTTTTGAGGTCTCAATTACTCTTTAGATTTTAAAAAAAATTTTCCAGCTTTATTGAGGTATAATTGACAAATATGAATTGTAGATATTCACAAAGTACAATGTGTTGTTTTAATATATGTGTACATTGTGAAGGGGTTACTTACAATCAAGCTCATTAACATATCCATCCCCTCACATAGCTTCGTGTGTGTGTGTGTGTGTGTGTGTGTGTGTGTGTGTGTGCATGTGATGAATGAGAACATTTAAGATCTACTCTTTAAGGGGCCTCTGGGTGGCTTAGTCGTTTAAGTGTCTGAGTCTTGATTTTGGCTCAGGTCATGATCTCAGGGTTGTAGGATTGAGCCCCAGCTCTGTCTACACACGGAGTGGAGCCTGCTTAAGATTCTCTCTCCCTCTCCCTCTGCCCCTCCCCACTCAAAAAAAAAAAAAAAAAGATAGACTCTTTTAGCAAATTTCAGTTACACAATATAGGATTCTTAACCACAGTCAAGTCACCATGCTGCATCAGAGCTCCAGGACGTATTCATCCTGCATAACCGAAACTTTGTACCCTTTGACAAACAGCCATATCTCCCCCACCCCTCGTCCCTGGTAACTCCCACTCTATTCTCTGCTCCTAGGACTTCAACTTTTTCAGATTCCACATATAGGTGAGGTCATGCAGTATTCGTTTCTGTGCCTGGCTTGTTTCACTTAGCATAATGTCCTCCGGGTTCACCCACGTCACAAATGAGAGATTCTCCTTCTTCTCTATGGCTGAATAATATTCCATTGTGTATAGACATCCCATTTTCTTTATCCATTAATCCTTTGATGGACACTTACGTTGATTTCATACATTGGCTATTGTGAATAATGCTGCAAGGAACACGGACGTGCAGATCTCTCTTTGAGAAACTGAATTCATTAACTTTGGATACATACCCAGAGTGGGATCACTGGACCGTATGGTGGTTCTATGTTTAATTTTTTGTGGAACCTCCGTACTGTCCCCACAGTGGCTACACCAGTTTGCACTCTCACCGACAGCGTACAAGGGCTCCCTTTTCTCCACCTCCTCGCCTACCCTGGTTATCTTTTGTCTTTTAGTAATTCTAATGAGGTGAGGTAGGATCTCATTACGGTTTTGTTTTAATCTGCACTTCCCTGACGATGAGTGATGTTGAGAATTTTCTTACATACCTGTTAGCCGTTCTCATGTCTTCTTTTGAGAAGTATCTATTCAGGTCCTTTGCCCATTTTTCCACTGGGTTATTTTTTTTTAAGAGTTGCCTTATTGTGTTTTTTTTTAAAGATTTTATTTATTTATTCGACAGAGATAGAGACAGCCAGCGAGAGAGGGAACACAAGCAGGGGGAGTGGGAGAGGAAGAAGCAGGCTCATAGCGGAAGAGCCTGATGTGGGGCTCGATCCCAGAACGCCGGGATCACGCCCTGAGCCGAAGGCAGACGCTTAACCGCTGTGCCACCCAGGCGCCCCTCCATTGGGTTATTTGATTTGTTTGGCTTTTGATATATATTGAGCTGTTTAAGTTCTTTATACATTTTGGATGTAAACCCTTATTGGCTGTATGGCTGGCAGATATTTCCTCCCAAGCCATAGGTTGTCTCTGCCTTCTATTGATGGCTTCCTTTGCTGTGCAGAAGTGTTTTAGTTTGGTGCAATCCCATTTCTCTATTTTTGCTCTCATTGTACTTTTAGGGCCAAAAGAGTCATTGCCCAAACCAATGTCAAGAAGATTGTTCCCTATGTGTTCTTTGCTAATAGTTCTTAAAATTTAAATGCATGTTGGAATGATTATCTCTGGGATGTACACAGTCAAATCAAATGTGTTTTTAAATTATTTTTGCCCATTTCTTTTTACTTTTTTAATGTGGCTACTAGAGAACTTCTAGCTCCCTGTGTGGCTCACCTTTGCTCCTCCCGCGGTATCTCCATCAGACCACACTGCTCTGGACCTTGCCATTTACCCAAACTGTTGCTCCTCCCCTAACCTGTTTCAAGCATGCCACCTCTGGACCGCCACCTCTCATCTTTCCAACTCGTGCCATGAGAACCCTTATGCCAACAACTTTCAAGTCCACTAAGGTCTATAAGTCATCAGTTCGCCTTTCAATTGTTACTCTACCTTCTGTCTTTCTCCCCTTCTTCCCAGCTGGAATTCCATGGTCTGTCATCACAGTCCTGTCTCGTGTATGTCTTCAGCCTCCTCATCTCTCTCACTACACTGCATGCACCTGGGAAAGCCTCTGACCTGGTTAATTATAACACCAAGCCAGCACCTGTTAGGTTGAACGAGGCTGCAGGGAAACTTACAAACATGGTGGCTGGTCTCATTTTAAATCTCCTGTGCCGAACTCAAGTACTCCCTTAATGCAGACTGGCCATCCTACTATATTTCCACTCCTGTCTCCTCAAAATCCCAGCATTTCCTTCCCCGTTTCAAGACATCACACTCAGCCGATGACTTATTTCCTATTTCCCTGAGAAAGGGAAGTGAGCCAAGGAGAACAATGACCGGCTCCCCACCACATCTACCCAGCCACCCCACCCCCGTCACACCCTAGCTGTGCTCCCCCCGCTTATGAACTAGCTCCCCCTCTTTGGCAACTTTCCACCACCCCCATTTTCCCTCTCTAGTGGATAATTCCCATTATTTCCCATTAAAAAAAAAAAACTCTGGATTTCTCATTCCATTTCCCTCCTCTTTTCAGGAAGAGTCTTTGAAAGTGTCAATTCTTGCTCTCTCCAATTCCTCTCTTCCCATTTCCTCTTGAACCTATTTCGGCCAGGCTTCTGCCTCTTACCAGTGCAATGAAACTCTTCAGTGGCTCCTCTATTGCACTTGGGACAAAAGTTAAAGTCTTTACAATGGCCCACGAGCCCTATAGGATCCCTACATGATCTGGTCTCTCATCATCATCACCCCTCAGCAGCCACCATTCTATGCAGCAGCCAGGCCAGCTATTTTGTGTCCAATATCAGAAAGAACCTGGAAAACCCATGTGGACCAGAGGACCCCTTCTTTCTGGCTACCAAGAGGACTCAGAAATCCTACAGCCCACCCCATACACCCCCACAATCTCCAGCAGAGGAATGGAGGACAGGGGGCTGTAAAAAATCTGATTGGCCATGAGTTTCAGCCTAAGAACCAGGAGTGTCTCAAAGAACTGTTTGGATTATTGTATCAGACTAAGGTTACTAACTGGACTCCCTTTTTCTCCCCTCCTTATTAACCAGCAGATGGTACCTCTCAAGGAAGATCAGATCGAGTAGGAGAATAAAGAAGCTGTTTTCCTTGCACGTCTGATGTATTTGCATGATTTTGTGACCCTGTTACATACAAACATATGCATAGAAAAAAAAGATGACAAAATATAGACCAAAATGTTAATAGTGGCTATGGATGAGTGGATTTTATGTTCTCCTTAATATTTTTGTTATTTTCTGATTTGTTTACAATGAGTGTGAACTAATTTTATAATTAGAAGAGTATTTTCAATTTTAAAAGAAGATAGAAACTTTCAACTCACAAACAAAATGAAGTAATAGAGAATACTCTCCTCTCTGAAACGACCAAATAAACTGGACCAAATATATGAAATAAAAGTTCTCAACTCTTTGGATATCAGGCAACAAAACATAATAATCTTTGAGAATGTGAGAATAAATGACATGAACCCCACAATTACCTAATCTTACTTCCTTGAGAGGACTTCCAAGCCACAGCAAGAAAAGGGCTCCCCGGTAGAATTTGGTGGACTTCTAGAGTTGAGGAGACAGAGTGGAGAGTCTTGGGAGAACAAGATAGCTAGGACTCAGGGTAGAATATCAGAGGAGAGAGCTGCACAGAGACAGAACCCAGAGATCTGCAGAATACCCCTCAAGCATTCAGCAGAGAATTGATCAGCACATGCCTCTGAGAAAACAATCCAAAAAGGAGGGGGGAGAACCATCAGAAAGTATTAGGGGTGACAGTGCCTGGTATTCACATAGGGCTGGGAATAGTATCTGTTTCAACTAACCAGACTGGAAAACTCATAACTCATAAAGCATCAGGTAAAATATTCAAGAGGGCCTTGCCTCAGTAGCGGGAACTAATTAGTCCTAGAATAGAAGCTATTATGTGCCCACCTAACACATCATAAAGCAAGGCCAGAGAGGATCAAACCGTGTCTAACTGTGTTCCAAAGCAAAGTTCAAGAACATTTATAACAATACAAAATATCTAGCACCCAACAAATAAAATGGATAATATCTGGCATCCAATCAAAAATTTCCAGACATGCAAAAAAGCCAGAAAACATAAGAAAGACAATATTCAGGGCGCCTGGGTGCCTCAGTCGATTAAGCATCCAACTCTTGATTTCGGCTGATCTCAGGGTTGTTAGATCAAGTCCCATGTCAGCAGGTTGCCGGTTGCCTGCAAGCCAGGAACAGAGCTCTCTTCAGAAACCAACCCTAAAGTCACCTCGATCTCAGTTGTCTAGCCTCCAGAACTGTGAGAAAATTAATTCTGTTTTTAAGCCACCCAGTCTGTGGTATCTTGTTATGACAGTGAGCTGACAAATACACCATTAAAACAGTACCCGGAGGAAATTTATAACATTAAACGCCCATACTAGAAAAAAGAGAACAATCTCAAATTGATGACCTAAGCATCCACTTTAAGAAACCAAAGAAAGAAGAGCAAATTTACCCCAGAAGAAAGGAAATAATCATGATTAAAGTGGAAATCATCGAGAAAGAAAACAAAAAACAATAGATTAAAATCATTAAAACCAAACACTGATTCTTTGAGAAGATCGGGGATATGAATAAACCTCTCACTGGACTGATTAGGAGGAAAAAAAAAAAGACACAAATTACCAAACTCAGGAACAAGAGAGGTGATATTACCTAAGACTCCACAATATTAAAAATATAGTAAGGCAATATTTGAACAACTTTATGCCCGCATGTTAGACAATTCAGATGAAATGAACAAATGCTTCCATTGACACAAACCATCCAAGTTCTCTAAAAACGAAATTGATCACTGAATAGCTTCTTCTATCATCTGTTTATCTCCCTATTCTCCATTCATCTTTATCGATTAAAGAAATAGCATTGGCAGTGAAAGACCTTCCCTCAGAGAAAACCAGTGAATTCTACAAAGAAGGAGATAGTACTCATTCTACAAAAATTCCTCCAGAAAACTGAAAAAGAGTATTTCCCAACTTACAGGAAACCAGTATGACCTTGGTACTAAAACCGAAGGTGTTACCCCCAAAAAAAGAAAGAAAGAAAAGAAGAGAGACCATATTCGTCTCACACATGGACACAGGAACGAAAACACAATTGTAGCAGATGGAGTCCAACCACCTGCGGAAGGGGACAGCACGTCACGGCCAGCTGGGGCTCCTCCCAGGGATGTAGGGTTACGTTATTGACGCGTGCTACCGCGGAGATGAGCCTCCAAATCACGGTGCTGAGGGACAGGGAGCAGACATAGGACGAGTACACATTCCACATATGGAAAGTGCTAGGAAATTCCACATGATATATATGGTTGCCTGAGGTAGGGAGACCAGGAGAAGGACAGGGGAGGACCCCAAACATGAGGAAACTCTGGGTAGCTACATCTGTTTGTTATCTTGATAACGGTGAAGGCTTCCTAGGCATGTGTCGATGTCAAAACCTAGTGAATGTGGGGCGCCTGGCTGGCTCCATCCATAGAGCCTGTGACTTTTGATCTCAGGGTCATGAGTTCGAGTCCACCCCAGGTGTAGGGATTACTTTAAAAAAAACAACTCAGTAAATTGTGCACTTGAAATATGTGCATCAGGGATTAAAACTCAATAAAACTATTTGTAAACATAAAATGAAGAATCCCACATGAGAACGCTTTCTCCTGTCCAACACCCGCCTCCCCAGCTATCGGCTCTTGAATGTCGAATCACTGGACAGGCTGATGCTAACAGCCCCCCACCCCAGGATGCCTGCCCTCCACAAGTTCCCAGGGGGCTGGGATGGGGCAGGGGGCACTCAGGGCCCAGCTGCAATTTGGTTTAAAAAGCCAGAGTTAAATAAAAAATAATACTATTAAAATTTTTAAAAAGAGGGGTGCCTGGGGGGTTCAGTTGGTTGTGCGTTGGCCCTCGGCTCAGGTCATGATCTTGGGGTCCTGGGATCGAGTCCCATGTCAGAATCCCTGTTCAATGGGGAGTCTGCTTCTCCCTCTGCCTCTGCCCCTCCCCCCCCACTCGTGTGTGCCCTCTCTCTCTCAACATAAATGAATAAAAAAATAAAAGTAAGATATAAACAAATAAATAGCCAGAGTTACTTATTTCTAAGAGGCCCTAAGCCTGAGGCTGCCCATGGTTAGGGCCAAACTCTTTTCTCCTTATACTTTACACATTTTTCTTCTGAAACTCCTGGTGGCTTTGCACATCCTCCCAGAGACAGCGATTTTGGCATAACTCCGAAACAACCCATGCCTGGTTTTTGATGCTCTTAGCCATGACAGGGACCAGGGCTTGTCAAAGTTGGGTGCCCATCAGCCTCAGAGCAGGGGACCTGGGGGGAGGGGGCTGTTGAATAAAAGCTCTTCAGCTTTTATTTATTCAGCATTATTTATAATGCTAGAATTTGAGCCCGAGACCGTCGGATGCAAAGTCCAAGGTCTTTCTGTGACACCAAGGCCTTCTTGTATGACGGGCAACAGCAGGCTGTGGGGTGCAGGAATCTGTGTTTGAACAAACTACTCCCCCCCGCCAAAGATCCTGTTTGTAAATCCCTCACTTGGGACCTGGGTGACCAAAACAATGATCACAGCTTTGTCCCTGAGTACAACGTGGCAATAGGCTACGTTTCCCTGAAATCCCCCCTGCATGGAGGCCCAGAGGAGGCCAATGTTCAACCCTAAAGGAAGAATTGCTTCAGTGCAAGCATTTGGGGCATGAGTCACCAGCCAGGGGCACAGAGGGCGTGGGAGGAAGAAGGGCTTCCGGTGCCTCAGTGCCCAGCAGGGACCAGACAGCCGCGGCCTGGCCAGCGGAGCCCGTTCTTACCTTCCAGATGGAAGAGGAGGCTACCTGTCCCTAGCAGAACACAGTCCCTGCCTTCCTCCCTTAAATGCTTTTGAGAGGTGGCCGGAGTGAGCTACCGGCTGGAACATCCCCTTTGCCCGCCCGTGAGAGCAGCAGAGGGGCAGCCGTCCTGCGTGGCCGCAGACTGCCAGTGTGTTCTCCTCACGGGGCAGGTGCCCCGGAGATGCTGCGGTGCGGACAGCAGCTGGCCCCCCTGCAGCGGGTGTCTGGAGAGCGGAGGACGCCTCCCACTGCCCCTGGGGCAGACCTGCCTCCTCCTCCCCGGAAAGTGATGCGTCAGCCGTCTGCACCCCAAGGCCTGCTGTTGCACCCCACGGCCGTTGCACCCCACAGCCTGCTGTTGCCCGTCATACAAGAAGGCCTTGGTGTCGCAGAAAGACCTCGGACTTTGCATCCGACGGTCTCGGGCTCAAATTCCAGCATTATCATTTACAGGCTTAAAGGTGCCTTTACTGGGAAGTTAAGTAAGCTTATGGGGGGGGGGGGGCTGCCCTACACCGACCTTCCCAAGGCCCTGGATCTCCCCTTTTAATATGCATTCTCTTCCTCCCAGGACCCTCCCTAGCTGAAGAAGCTTTAGGACCCACAAATCTGGGTCCACCCTTAAGAGGTGCCCAGGTCCACAGCATGGAGACACAACCATCTTGGGAGGGCTGTCCCCGGGATTCACCAGGGGCCCTGAGTGCTGGCGCCCGGTGTCGTCACCGGAGTGCGCTGCATTACCCTTGACCACAGGGACCCGTGCCTTGTGGATTTTCTCTAAAACTTGGGGCTCTGGAGAGAAAATCACGTCACGGGGCAACCTTTGCCAGCCCGTCTCCGCAGCTCTGGGAGGCAAAGCATTTCGATATTTAGACACCGCGGTCTTCTGATCGGTGCTGGGATCAGTGTGCAAAGGGAAAAGAACAGAAATCAATTTCATAATCTCACAGGTTGCTCCTCTCAGGTAAACATGCCTAATTGTATCTGCGTAACTAACCAACGCCACGCCCACACCGTCTCCGTGATGCGCCGCATCTCCAAGGCACCCCACACCCACCCATCACCCAGCGCCACGGATAATGACGTGGGGGCAGATGCAGTCTCGCATCTACCTGCCGCATCGTGTGCGATAAACAGCAGGACAGAACCAGCTGCAGTCACCTGGTCGGCTTGCATTGTATTAGCCCCATTTCCATCGATTCCAGTTACCTATTGCCGCCGTTATAACGAATCACTCCAAAATTCAGCCGCGGAAGACCTTACAGTAAGTATTGTGTGATCAGCTCCTGGCACGGGGTGGGGCGGGGGGAGGGGCGGTGGTGCTGGGCTCTGCTAGGTGGTTCTCAATCCCTCAGGGCCTCCCCGGGAGGTTGAGGTCTGGGGCTGGGCTTAGAGCCACCAGAAGCCTCCCTCACTCGCGCAGCTGGTCCTCCTGGTGCCGCCTGTCGGCGGGGCTCTCAGCTGGGGGTGCTCCTGGTGGGGAAGTCATGGCCTCCCCGGACAGGCAGGAACTTGTAGAACTCCATGGGGAAACCGCCCCTGATTTCATTAAGGCTGGAATAGGGCATGGGTTGGGGTGGGGGTAAGAGATGGGGCTGAAAAGCTGGCAGAAGCTAGGTGGCCAAGGGCCTCAGAAGCCCAGCCAGGGGTCAACTTCATCCTGAAGCTATCTGGTTTGGGGGGCACCTGGGTGGCTCAGGTGAAGCATCTGCCTTCAACTCAGGTCATGATCCCAGGGTCCTGGGATTGAGCCCCACCTGGGGCTCCCTGCTCAGCCTCGAGCCTGCTTCTCCTTCTCCCTCTCCCCCTGCTCATGCTCTCTCTAGCTCTCTCTCTGTCTGTCTGTCTCTCTCTCGTGCACGCGCGCGCATGCGCTCACTCTTTCTCTCAAAGAAATACATAAATAAGATCTTAAAAAAAAAAAAAAGCTTTGGGCTTTTGATGGGTGGTTTTGGCTGCCCCTGAAACAGCTCTTCCCTGACCCTCTGGCCTCGGTTTGTGCACCCAGCAGTGGGATGGCCTTTAGGAGGACCCTGGAAAGAGAAGTAGGGTTTGAGGACAAGAACTGGCAGGATCCAGAAACCCAAAGTGTGGTCTAGAAGGGTGTAGGGTGTGGGGTCCTCGTGGGGTTGTGCCCCTGGCCCTCCCAGCCAGGCAGCTCTGCTGGAGGTGCTGGGCCAGTGTGGAGCACTCAAAAGCAAGGGCGCTGAGCATGGGCCCCCAAATGCCCCAGGTTTCAGGGTGGTAATGTAATCCAGGGGAACCCTTACGAAGTAGGACAATCTAACCCAGCAACCATTTTCAACGTCGCTTTATGTTAATACTCAATGTAACCCATTCATGAAATTGACATAATATCCTCATAGCCTATAGGTACTTCTTGGTCCCCGACTTTTGCGGGGGCCCCTGAAACACTCAGTCCCTAACGTTGCGGTGGCCTGGCTGGGACACCAGCTGGGAGGCTGATGCTGTGATCCCGGGGAGGGCTGGCAGCAGAGCTGAGCTAGCCACACCAGGGTTTCTCCAAATGGAGCTCAGAACACTGCCTGCCTCTACACGCTGCTGGCTTTCCTAATCGGTCACAGGCGCTTTGCAGAGAGCATGAGATCTGTCATCTTCTGTTTGCAGTGGCTGCCTGCTGGTGAGTGGAGACAGGGAGGTGGGGCTCCTGGGGTTCCCTCCTGGGGCTCCTGAGCGGTGGAGGGCAAGCTCGCGATGCTTCTGCGGACGACGCTGGAGCTCTCACACCCAGCTCTCTCTTAGCTTACAATGCCCTTCCTAGAGGGAAGACTCCTGATTCCTTCCTCCCCAGTGCTCATCACACAGGAGAAGTCCTTCTGCCTCCTCTTCATCAGCTCCAGAAAACTCTCTCAGCCCAGTTTGTGACTTTGAACTCCTGCCCTGCTTGAGGTTCAGGGCGTGACCTATCTTCTCATAAACTATACCCCTCCCTTCCACCTTTGGACTTCTCATCAATCCCTCCCCACCTTTTCCCCACTTACGTGAGCTGCCTCAGTATTCTCCCCCCAGCCACAATTTAGAACTTGAGCTCAAAGGAGTTCATACCTGAAAGAAACTGTTCCTGCAATCTCAATTTCAACATGAGCCCACCTGCAAGCAATGTTGGGGATGTCCTGTGGCCCCCATGACTGGGGTGTCCCCACCACAAGGGCTCACGCCCCCTCAGGGACAGCGTTCTCTCTGCTCTGCATTTCCACAGCACGGACTGTCCCCTCAGCCTCATCTGCAGGGAGGAGCCTCAGGCAGTAGGAAAGTGTGGGGTCCCTGACGGGGGATCATCCTAGTCACGTGGCCCGGACAAGCTGTTAACTCTCTCTCTGACCCCACAGCCACCAGGTCACCTCGCCTGCTGTTATGGATTGAATTGTGTCCCCCCCTCCCAAAAAAAAAGACATGCTGGGGTCCTGACACCCAGGACCTCAGAACAGGACCTTATGTGGAGATAGGGTCTTTACGAAGATGATCAAGTTAAAATGAGGTCATGAGGGCGGGTCCTAACCCAGTAGGACTTCCTCCTAAGAAGCCGAGGCTGGGACACAGACCCCCCCGGACAGTGGGAAGTCACAGGGAGAAGATGGCCGTCTGCAAGCCAGGGGGGAGCCTGGGACAGACCCTTCCCTCGAGGCCCTCAGAAGGAGGCAAGCCTGCCAGCACCTTGATTTCAGACCCCTCGGCTCCAGAACTGTGAGCCAACACATTCCTGTTGTTTAAGGACCCCATTTTGCGGTACTTGGTATGGCAGCCCTGGGACACTAACGCACCTGCCCTGTTGACGTCCCAGAAGGAGATCACCATGCGGAGGTGCTGTGCTGGGTAAGTGCCGCCGATCCATTCGTGCTGGGAGCAACCATGGAGCATCTACTGTGTGCCTGGGCCCGAGTCCGGGTGCCTGCAGAACCAACTTCAGGACGTCCTCTATTCGCTCCCCTGACGTGAGTCCCTCTCCCAGCTACCTGTGAAGTGGAGCCCGTCTCAGTCCTCACGACGCCTGGTTCATCATTAAGCACAGGGTAAGTACTGAATAAATGCCCGTAAAATTGATTTAGTATGGATTTGTAATAGCTGCAGGTTATTCAACATACAAGTCTGTACGTGGGTGTGCTGAGTATTTTATTGTCCTCAGCACCATCCAGAAAAACTAATCACATTTAGATCCAAAATAGCCCCGTTTATTTTGTGCCACGACAGGCCAGCCTGGTTTTGTGGGGCATAGGATATTGGGCCCCAAGTGACAGCATCCCGTTTGCTCTCACGGCCTCACCGCACTTTGCACGGGTGCAGATTATGGCTTTGGAGAGTGTTTTGAAGTGAGGTTACATTTTCTTAGTGTAGCCAACTGTAGATAAAGGGCATTTCATGTGATGCTTAGTGCAAAATCTTAATAATTCTAATACCGATGGAAGTCATTTTAAAATGGCCTTTGAGAGCTCTGTTTTATTCTTCAATAAGAAAGAAAGAAAGAAAGAAAGAAAGAAAGAAAGAAAGAAAGAAAGAAAGAAAGAAAGAAAGAAAGAAAGAAGAGAGGAAGGAAGGAAGGAAGGAAGGAAGGAAGGAAGGAAGGAAGGAAGGAAGGAAGGAAGGAAGGATACGGCAACACATTTAGGTCAAAAGCAGCCTCTGAAGTGTGTGGATATCGAGTGTCGCTGGGCAGAAGGGTTTTGGGCACGGCAAGAACGAGAATGCCAAGTGAGTAAATTAGAATGCCATCTTTTCCCCGCAAACGGTGAATAATTACAGATGCCGAGTGTCTCAGGGAAGATCTGCTGGGCATATGGCCCCCGTTTCCCTTCATGCCACTTTTCTTTGCTCCTCCAGGGTGCACGGAAGCCAGCGTGAGTCAGCAGTTGGCCACAGCACGCCGACACATGAGAAATAAGTGAGGACATGTTTTCAAGTTCCTGGGGAATGTGGCACCATGTTCAATCCAGAGCACATTTACTGAGTGGCTAAAATATGCCAGGTCCCATGGGAATACAGGAAGGGTCCTTCACGCAGGGAGCACATGACAGCCCAGTTCCGCGGTCATTTATTGAGTGGCTTCTGCATACCAAGCATGGCTGTGGCGGGGGGACAGAGGGGGAAGGTACCATGGGGTTGGGAGGGTAGGGAGACCAAGACAAATGTGCTGTGATTCCTGCCCCTAACAGAGTTATATATTTATGAGGGAGAGAGATTCATAAAGAGTTGCATCTTATCTTTTCCTTCTCGTAGTGCTGTCTAAACGAGGCACAAGTATTACACCCATTTTATAGATGTGGCAACTGTGGCATAGAGATCCAGCCATGGTGGGGGATAGGAAGTAAGAGAGGTGTCGTGTGGACCTATCCCGGCTCTGCGCACCAGGCTGAAGTGGCGGCCCCAGCGTAGGAGAGGCAAGAGATCCCAGGCAAGAGATGAGGGGTAGACAGGTAAGCGGCCCACAAGAATGGAGGAGAGGGCTAAAACCGCAGAGGACGGAGTGACTCCCAGAGGAGAAGGGGAGAGGCGGCAGGGATGAGGTGGACTTTGAGCTGAGTTTGAAGACCAAGGAGGATTTCAACAGGTTAGGAGGCTGGGGAAGCACAGGGCAAGTGGAGGCAGGAGCAGACCACTTGGGGTAAGGGTGGGGGCATGCGGGGGGGGGGGGTGGCGGGGAGCCGGGAGGGCCGTGGATGGAGCACGGACAGGGGCAGAGCTCACAGGGCCCTGCTGGCATGCCATGGGGTTAGCTTTGTCTTGCTGGTGCCGTGGGAGACTCTGAAGAGGAATGTGAACTGATCCAGCCCGTGTGGGAGGCAGGTCACTGACAACAGTGGGCAGAATTGATCAGGTGAGAAATCGATGGACATCCAGGGGCCATTGCAAAGACTCCTGATACTTCAACTCTTTCTTATGGGGAGTCGATGACCAAACCAGGGCAGTGACCAAAGAGACTGGGGCTGGGCCCCAGGGACCAGAACAAGGGGAGATGTTCCACCCACAGCAGCCAGTGGTGGAAAGATCTGGAGGGACAAGGCTCTTGGTGACCATCAACACCTAGTCTGGGCATCCACGTCCGCCAGTCCAAAGATGCAAACAGGGGATCTTGGCAGAGTCAGAAGACTCTGGGTTGGAGGACGACCCCGGACAAGAGCCCCACTTGGCACTGGAGGGTCTTTGCGTGGTGGGTCTCAGGGAGGAGCTGTCTCCAGAGTTCAACAGAGAGAGAGAATAAGGACACACATGAGGAAGGGGGATGAAGAAGCCAGCTCTGACTATGATAGGGGGTCAGGAGATCAAGCAGAAAGGCTGTCTCCAGGGTAGGAGGATCCACAGAGAGAGCCACGGGAGCAAGTCACGGGTGCCACGACTCTCTCACAGAACAACATTAAATGAAGTTCAGCTGTGGAATTTCAGGTTCAGTGTGATCGCGTTCGTGCCAGTGAAAACAATACACATAGATGCATAGGAAAAAACTGGAAACGTATGCAGAAAACATGGACAGCGGTCTTTAGAAGATGGGGCTGTGAAAGTTATGAACCTTCTTTCTCTCATTTACCTGTGCCTGCCAAAATCTGTGTCATTAATATTTTTCTTTTGGCATGAATTAGATTTGGAAAAAAGAAGAGGCCCGCAGCCATAACCAGGCCTTCCCCATCACGCCAAAGCCAATTCAGGCAGCAGTCTGTAAATGCTTACAGTGTTACTGTGCTGGTCAGTGTCGTCTCAGCAGCAGAAGGAGCCCGAAAATAATGAGGACATGAAATCATCCAGTCAGTACCAGCAGCAGTCTGTGATGGAAAAAATAGCCCAAGTCAACATTATGTCCAGCCACGATCACTGTGAAAGCTGCCAACTAGCCTTCCGGCTTTGTCCACCCACCCTTGCACATATCAGCCCTTGTCCTTCAGCCAGAGCGACCCTTTCATGCTCTCAATCAGGCGGCATGGTGATGCCAGTTTATGCCTCGGGATCTTTGCGCTGGTTGGTCCTTAGGCTGCAGTGCTCTTTCCTGATACCTGCATGGCTGGCTCACTCATCTGATCCCGGTTCAGACTCTACCTTCTCAGAGAAGCCTCCCCTGATCATAACAGGTAAAGTAGCCACTATCCCCCAGCAGACACCCTCTAAAGTCTAACCTCGCCATGTCCACAGAACTTTCTGTGATGATGAAAACGTTCAGGATCTAACACTGCCCAGTGCAGTAGCCTCTAGACACTGGCTACTGACCACTTGAAATATGGCTTTTAATTTTAAATTTTATTTCATTTTGGTAAATTTAAGCGTAACTGTCCACGTGGAGAGCGGCTGCTGTACTGGACAGCAGGCCCCCACCCGTCACCCGCCTTGTTCTGGTCTTGCTTTCTTGGTAGCACGTCAGCATCTGAAATGATCTCACTCGTGTGTTTGCTTACAAATTCATTGTGTCCTCCCCCATTCGAATGTAGGTGCTGTACGGGAAAGGGCTTGTCTGTCTTCTTCGCCGCTGTAATCCAACCCCAGATACGCACAGTAGTGGAGTAAATGATGAGCAACTAAGAGGAGAAAAGCCTTACTTTGTCAGGTATTGCCTTTACTTTGATGGTTTGGCTCAATCTTGCACCATATAACTATTGCCAAATGTGCCGTATAACAAAACATCCCAAAACTCAGTGACTTACACACCCTTTCCTCTCACACATCTGTGGGTTACGGAATGGTCAGCTGGTCAGCCTGGGCTTGGTGGGGATCACTCCCACATCGAGCGTGAACTCCCGACCCTGAGATCAAGGCCTGAGCCGCATGGAGTGGGACACTTAACCGACTGAGCCACCCAGGCGCCCCCAGTTTTTATTTAAGTTAAGATTGAGAGACCTAACGCACGGAAAGGCGGTCTAAACGGTCATCTCTGTCTCAGTGTGAACGAGTTACACACTCTTCTCAGAGGTCAGGTTTGCATTAGGCCTACGTAGCAGGAAAGGAAGGCACAAAGGGACATTAGGGTCACCCAAGGAAAACTTGCTCTTGCTTCAAAATTTTGACTCAGGCCTACATCTGGAGTCATCATTAAAAGCTGAGGGCATTGCTGTCTCCAGAAGCAGTCCCTTGAGAAAAAGACACAACCACCTCAAACAAATCAAAGGAAATATCAGACAACAAAAATTAGAAATGTCCAATTTTAAAATGGGAGGAGGAGCTGTACTCTTTAAAGATATCAATATCAAGGGGCACCTGGGCGGCTCAGTCAGTTAAGTGTCTGATTCTTGATCTCAGCTCAGGTCTTAATCTCTGGGTGATGAGTTCAAGCCCCCAGCATGGAGCCTACTTTAAAAAAATCAATTAATTTAATTTTTTTAAATAAAAAGTAAATAAAAATGTCGATATCAATAAAGACAAAGAAAGGCCGTAGAAAAATTCCAGATTGAAGGAGGCTAAAGAGACACGGCCATTCAGTGCAACACCTGACCCTGGGTTGGATTCTATGCTAGAGGGAGACAGAGTGGTGGAAAGTCTACCTCGGTCAACTGACAAAACTAGGATACCCACGTAAATTCATGCACTGCACTTGTGTACGTAAGAGAGCGTCCCTATTCTTAGGAAATACAAAGTCAAGTATTTGGGGAGAAAGGGCCATAATACAAGTGCTTTATTCTCAAATGGATCAGAAAAAAAACATTCGTAGACAGACAGACAAAGCAAATGGGGTAAAACATTAACAATACGTGAATCTGAGTAAAGGGTATATGAGTGTTCTCTACACTGATTTTATTTTTGTAGCTTTTTGTAAATTGGAAGAAATTTCCAAATACATATTTAAGAGGGGGGAAAGCTGATGATGTTTGTAGAATAGATGGAATAAAATATAACTAGCTTTTAATATTTGTATCTTGTTTTCAGTGCAAGTCACTGGCGGGCACACGCGCGCACACACACACACACACACACACACACACACAGTTGGTTAAACGGCAACTGATCGTATTGACGTTGTCACAGCACCTACCAACCACATGCCAGACGTGCTCACGTATCACAGGAGCCTGACAACAGCCTGGAGGGGTGGCTACGATGACTTCCACTGGCATGAGAGCAGGAGGCCCACTTTGGTATAAACCACTGTCCTAGAAGGTTCAGATGCGCTCCCACAGACTCACGCCCACGGCCAAAGGAAAGTCACAATTAGAAACTCCTCTTTCCCAAAATCTTCGTGAGATAGCCTCGAGCCCCAGGCAGACGGGCAGCCCTGCTCGGAAAGTGGGAGGCAGACCGACGCCAAGAGAGGGTCCTCACCATGTCGGGGAGGGTGCAGGGCTTGGGGGCCTCCCTGGCATCCCACGTCTGGGTGTGCGCACGCTGCGTCTCACGGTGCCCCTGTAGGCCACGGCAGCCTGGAAATGCCGTCCCCGTGTGCCTCTCGGCACTCAGAAGGCCCAGGGTGGGGAGAGGGAAAGGGTGTGCAGGCACTGGGTGGCACAGAGGAGGCGGGAACAGCAGCGTCCCTGCCACCACCCCGCCTTCTAGGGCGCCCCGGGCACAGGACTAGGAATGGCTCAGAGAGCCCAGTGCAGAATGAGCTTGTGGGGCCCCTTGTCCAGAGATATTAATAATTTCCAGATGATAATGTCTGAGCACTAAACAAAGCATGGGCCTTCTGCACATGGCCCGGGGGGACCACACAGGTCACAGACCCACGAAGCCAGCTCTGATCAGAACTCATGCTGGGAACTTTATATAAGTTTTTTCTCATCTCTTACAAAGATCTTCAAGGGGGCATTTTAGAAAAAACATTTTTTTATTTTAACTCCAGTTAGTTAACACAGTGTTATATTAGTTTCAGTTGTACGATATAGTGATTCAACACTTCCATACAGCCCCCAGTGCTCATCACGACAAGGGCGCTCCTTAATCCCCATCACCTATTTCCCCCTTTCCCCCACCCTTCAAGGGGGCATTTTTAATCTCCACTGAGTTGATGAGGAAGCTGAGCCCCACGGTGGTTAAGTAAACAAGACATAGCAAGTAGGGCTCCTTAAAGAATAAATGAGAAGAAAAGAGGAGAGGAGAGGAGAGGAGAGGAGAGGAGAGGAGAGGAGAGGAGAGGAGAGGAGAGGAGAGGAGAGGAGAGGAAAGGAAGAGGCAGATGGCTCTGACTTCAAGGCCAGTGCTGTTTTGGTACACCACAGGTTCACTGAGGAACACCCTTAAGGACTCTAGGAGCTCCTTGGGCCCAGTTAGCAGAATTCTGGGTCTGACTGTTTTTTTCTGACCAGGCTTTACATGCAGATTATCACAATTCTAAGAAACCCCAGAAACTCAGCCCTGCAAACTTGCACAAGATGTGCAAACAGCAAGTGGCAAGACTTGGGATCCTCTGTAGCAATTCTCTGTCGTTCCCATGAACTCACAGCTGCCAGAGCCTGGAGACCTCCCTACCTAGGAGCTTACCATATGAAAGACCCCTCTGTCATTAGTCCTAGATCCATCTACTGTGAGTCAGAACTCATGGTTTTATAAGCCTGCTGCACATTCTACATCCTATTACACACCTGAAATGATGGCAACTCTTCTTTATCTTCTGTGTAAATTTGATATCTGGGAAAGCCAAAGTCACTGTATGCCAAGTTAAGCTGAGAATATTGTTGAGGTTTGCTTTGTTTTTCCCGTGTAAGAAGAAAACATACATGGCAATAAAGTAATGATTTCAGAGTTTACTCTTCCAAAAACGTGTTCTAACAATCTTCTGAGTAAAGTACATTGTTACAGAAGGTACATAATCTTTTAAGTGAAGGACTAGTCCTCTGGAGGGGAAATTCGCTTAGATGCAGAAGTTAAAAACATTCATAGACAATCTCATTGAATCAATAATCAAAAACCTATCAACAAAGGAAAGCCCAGGACTAGATGTCTTCACCGGTGAATCCTACGAAACATTTGAAGAAGAATTAACACCAGTCCTCAAACTCTTCCAAAAAAATTGAAGAGGAAAGAACACTTCCAAACTCATCCTATGAAACTAGCAATGATAACAAAGCCTGACAAATTTGCTATAATAAAGAAAAGTATAGACCAATATCCCTGATGAATATCGATGCAACATTTTTCAACAAAATACTAGCAAAAAGATTTCAGTGGCACATTAAAGAGACTACACACCGTGACCAATTGGAATTTATTTCTGGAATGCAAAGATGGTTCAACATATGAAAATCTATAGATATAATACACCACTAAACAGAATATAGAGGGAGAAAAGCACATGATCATATCAAATGATACAGAAAAAGCACTTGACAAAATTGAACACTCCTTGATAAAACCACTCAATAAACTAAGAATAGATGGAAACTACTTCACTATAATAATGGGTGTATATAAAAAGCCAGGAGTTCACTTCATACTCAATGGTGAACAACTGAAAGTTCTCCCTCTAAGATCAGGAAGAAGACAAGAATGATGGCTTTTGTCACTTCTATTCAACACAGCACTTGTTCCAACCAGAACAACTAGGCAAGAAAAATAAAACAAGGGCATCCAAATTGGAAAGGAAACAATAAAATTATCTCTGCAGACAACATGATCTTATATGCAGAAAACCCTAATGATTTCATTTTTTAAACTGTTAAAAACTAATCAATGAATTCAGCAAAGTTGCAGGACACAAAAATCAACATATAAAAATCAGTTGTGTTTACGTGGGCTAAAATCAAACAATCCAAAAAGGAAATTAAGAAAACAATTCCATTTACAATAGCATCAAGAAGAATAAAATACTTCAGAATAAACTTAACTAAGGAGGTAAAATATTTATACACTAGAAACTACAAAACATTGCTGAAAGAAATTAAAGGCAGCACAAATAAATTGAAAGACATCCTTTGTTTGTGGATTGGAAGGCTTAGCGTTCTCAGGATATCATAACTACCCAAAGCAATACACAGATTTAACGCAATCCCTATCAGAATCCCAATGAAATGTTTTGAAGAAATAGAAAAATTCATCTTAAAATTCATGTGGAAGCTCAAGAGATCCTGAATAGCCAGAGTGATCTTGAAAAAGAAGAACAAAGTTGGAGACCTCACACTTCCTGGTTTCAAAACATTGTGCAAAGCTGCAGTAATCAAAACAGCAGCCTCGCATAAAGACAGGCAGAAAGGACGTGGAATGGAATAAAAAGCCCTGAAATAAACCCTCACACAGAGAGTCAAAAGGTCTTCAACAAGAATGCCAAGACCATGCATGGGGAAAGGACAGTCTCCTCGAGAAATGGTTTTGGGAAAACTGGATATCTACACGCAAAAGAATGAAGTTGGACCTTATCTTACACCACATATGAGAACTAACCCCAAAAAGATCAAAGATCTAAACATAAGAGTTAAAACTATAAAACTCTCAGAAAAAAAAAAAAGACATAGAAGAAAAGCTTCCTGACATTGGAATTGTCAATGATTCCTCGGACATAGCACCAAAAACACAGGCAACAAAAGAAAAAAAAGGGACAACAGCAAAATTTAAAACTTCCATGCATCAAAGAATACAATCAACAGAGCAGAAAGGCAGTCTACAGAATGGGAGAAAATATTTGTGAATCATATCGGGGTTCATATCCAAAATATATAAGGAACTCCTACAATTTAACAACAAAAAAATCAAAAAACCCAATTTAAAAATGGACAAAGGACTTGATTAGATATTTCTCCAAGGAGGGTATAAAAATAGCCAACACGGGGGCGCCTGGGTGGCACAGCGGTTAAGCGTCTGCCTTCGGCTCAGGGCGTGATCCCGGCGTTCTGGGATCGAGCTCCACATCAGGCTCCTCCGCTGAGCCTGCTTCTTCCTCTCCCACTCCCCCTGCTTGTGTTCCCTCTCTCACTGGCTGTCTCTGTCTCTGTCGAATAAATAAGTAAAATCTTTAAAAAAAAATAGCCAACATGCATATGAAAAGATTCTCTGTATCACTAATAATTAGAGAAATGCAAATGAAATGTCACCTCCTACCACTTAGGTTGGCTACTATCAAAAAAGAAAAAAAGAACAAGTGTTGATGAGGATTTGGAGAAATTGGAACCCTTGTGCCCTGTTGGTGGGAATGTAAAATGGTGCAGCCCCTATGGTGAACAGTAAGATGGGTACTCAAAAAATTAAAAATAGAATCACCGTATGACCCAGTAACTCTGCTTCTCGCTGTATACCGACGAAGTGAAAGCAGGATCTCAAAGAGGTATTTGCACACCCATGTTCACGGCAACATTATTCACAATAGCCAAGAAGTGGAGGCAACCCAAGTGTTCATCAAAGGATGAGGGATGAATAAGATGTGGTCTATCCATACAATGGAATATTTTTCAGCCTTAAAAAGGAAGAAATTTTGTCACACAGTACAATGTGGACGAATCTTGAGGACATTATGCTGAGTGAATAAGCCAGACTCAGAAGGACAAATACTGTATGATTCAACTTATCCGAGGTACTTAGAGTTGTCACATCCATAGTGATGGAAAGTAGAAGGGAATTACCTGGAAGGGAATTCTGCTCACGGTAGCAGACTGGTGCTGTCATCTTTCTAAGACACAGCTGAGCTCTTCTCTTTCTCCAGGTTTTCTGTGAAGCACGGAAAGATGATGGCATGTGTGTGTGTGTGTGTGTGTGTGTGTGTGTGTGTGTGTGTGTTACATTCAGCAAACTGTAGAGTTCCACCCAGATGGACAATTTCTTCTTAAATGAAGCCTGCAAACACAGTTCTGGCTTTCATACCCATTACCTTCTGAGGCGCTCAGAGTAACCACAAAGGGGAAAGGGTGGATTGTATCATATCCGTTTTACATGAGTTTAGACCAGGGTTTCTCCACCTTGGCACTGCTGACATTTGGAGTGGGAGGATTCTTTGTTGTGAGGACTGCCCTGTGCACTCAAAGACATCTAGCAGCATCCCTGGTTTCTAACCACTGATGCTAGTAGCACCCCCCACCCAGCTGTGACAACCAAAAATGTGTCTAGACGTTGCCAGGTGTCCCCTAGGGAACAAAATCACCCCTGTTTAAGAATCATTGGTTTAGAGGGTTTGAGTGAGGCGTGGGAATGGGGACAGCTCCCAGGCTATTAGCCCCGGCACGCTTTGCTGTCTCCCATTTGCTTGAGCCCTGCATGCCTCTATGCAGAGATCTTTCATTAATTTATTTCCACTTAGACCTTCTTGACTGAGCCATCTGTATCCGGCCTGTTCGAACCAATAAATCAAAATTTAGGACAAGGACTCAAACTGGACTCCTGAGCACACGGCAGCGACTTAGAAACAACTTGCCTTCCCGCAGGCTTCCTGCTGCCTGCCAACCTCTGAACGCACCCTCCTCTCTCCAAAACCTCCTAATCCAGCGTCTCTAATACTCTTAGGGTATTCTCTCTCCACCTCAGGTTACTTCCATCCTGTCTTATTGCTTCCATTGGACTTGGGGTTTGGGGAGGAAAAATGAAAGGGATTGTGTTTCACCCCATTTACATGAAAATGAAATTATATTTTGGGTTGTTTCCCTTTTCCTTTAATACTTGGATGTGAAATGTATTGAAATATTATTTAGAACACTTTTTAGGACTTTCATAGGTTGTTTTAGAACAACCTATGGAACTTTAAGTTTTCAGAACCTTCCTAGATCGCTCACCTTCTAGTTCCTCAGGGTAGGACTCCAGGCGTGGTGCCGCAGGACGAGGTGGCATTTAGCCCCAGCTGGTGGGATTGACTGGCTCATGGCATTTGTTAAAGCTCTTCAAGAGCCAAGCGAGAGGCTCTTCTTCATCTAACGGAGCTCTCTGGGTGCGCTTGGGCCTTGAAGTGGTGATTTTGGTGGTGTCCTTCGGTCCTTGGAACTGAAGAGCACCACTCAACAAACCACTGTCCACTTGGTGGCAAGTCAACTTGCTGAGTGCCTGTCACGCACCAGGCACTGAGGTCGACACTCTACATGGGTATTTCATTTCAACGCAAGCTGACTTACATTTACTCTCTACGCCTCCACGCCAAATCCGCAGGCAAATACGCAGTGCGTGAATAGAGATCCAATTTCAGTAAGAAAGGAGTTTAATGACATTTCAGTGGAAATGAGGTGAGGAAAGGGGAGGGTAAACAAGTTGAACTTCTGCAGTGGGGAAGGCGTCAGTGGTGGCCTTGAAGAAGTTATTCTCCGGTCCTGTCTATGGGCAGCCCCCCACCAGCACAAGTAAGGAGCAGGGGCCGGGGGGCCTGCTGGGGCTGGTGACACGGACGCAGTAGGGGGAGGGGTTGCCAGCACACCCCAAGCTCTGGGGGGAGACGACAGCCAAAGAGAGGCAGCAGGACAGAGAACAAGACTAAGATGTTGGACCAAACTACAGAAGTGGTGGAAGGTGCCAACAAATGGTAGGCCCTGGGGAACACAGAATGCTGAAGATGGGAACGCTACCCCAGGGAACAGCCGGAAATCCAAGCCTGCAAGATCACCTTAATGCTCAGACAGCCCCAGGGCAGGAAGGAAATGAAGAAACCTAAGCTCCAAGGGCTCGTGTCCACCAAGCCCAGAGAAGGGGCTTTCTGGGTCCAGGAGACCAGAACTGCAGCCTGGCCAGGGCCAGGTTGGGATGGGCCTCAGAGAAGAGTGTGAGGGCAGGGCCACTGTGTCATAGGCATCCTTGAAGATAAGCCAGTGGAAAGAGCTTCGAAGGGCAGGTGCAGGAAGGGACAGCTTGGCTGATTCTGGACCAAGGGCCTTCTCTCCACCCCGCTTTTATGCACCTCTTCAGCTCCCCAGGGTGAAGCAGCAGGCCGCTGCAGGTCTGCAGCTGGTGGCTGCAGTGCAGTCAGAAGCCTAGATCCTCTGGGGACCTCTCTGCTCCTCCAGAGACCTCAAGGGCATAAATGAAGCAATCCACCATCCAGAGAAGCCAGACCTGGAAATAGCGTTTCACCATCTCAGAAAGTGTCCCAGAAACGTGCGGGTCTGAAGGAAAAAGGTTGTTCTGTGATATGGGCAGTGCCTTTATGAACACAGAACATAGGGTATCTCAGAAGAGGTAACCCCAGGCATGCACGCTACACACACACACACCCGTACATGCACACACATGAATATGAACACATATACAATCTCTATACCTCACTGATAGCTTATTTTGAATCCTTTTTTCAAGAGAAGGAGCTCCATCTATCAGTCAGGACACGGCACCATACCTAGGGTCCTCCGTGAATTTTCCACAACTCACTGCTGGCTAATGTTGGCTATGGGATGGCCCTCGCTAACATGGGCAAACGAAAGCCAGTTTAACGGCCAGGGAGGAACATACGTGTCTGGCAACAGTGCTGACCACCCCAATGCCTCTGGATACTATGACTTCAAGGTCACTAGCAGCTTTCCTGGTGTCTCACCCCTATACTTCCTGTCAATCTCACACTGACCTGATAAATACCTAACCTGACATACGTTGACACTCTATCCTGAATGTCAGATCTTTATTTCCATTTGCCAACTATCAGCATGTTGCAGACACAGCTCAAACTCAAGGTGCCCCAAAACCGAAATCGTGTTCCCTGGAAGATTTGCTCTCTGCCATGTCCCTTTTCTGTCACTGTGTTCCCTGACCTACAAACATTGGCACTAGCCTTTATCGTGGCTCTCTCCTGCCTAAGCAAGTCTCCCCCTGCGTATTTGTGCCCTTCCCCCTGCTGCTGCCATAGAGACGCCTCACTGGCACACACCTGAAACAACTCCATCCCGGTTGCTCTCCTGACTTCCTGCCTTTACCCCACCCCCAACACTCCTGCCACAGATGTCTTCCACGTGCACATGTGAGTAGGTCAGTCCCCAGTGTAATATCCTTCAGTGATCCCAAATCACATTGACAAAGAAGTCCAATGCCTTGGCAAGGCCAGCCACCATCTGAATCAGGAGCCTCTGACCCTTTGCTCTCATCTCTAGCTGTAATAAAATACTTCTGTGTAGGGCTCTTTTGTGCTTCTGAGCCAGACCCTCTCACCCCAATCCCTGTAGACTTGTTGAATGTCATATCCTTCTGATTGCTGGCCTTCTTCTGTTTCCACCTCAAGGATGTGGAGTGCTAGGGGACAAAGGAAGTGCCTTGTCCACCGTGGAATCCCTTGACCTGTGCCTTGCACACAAAGGGCATCAGACAAATGTCGGTTGAGTGAATGACCTGCAACGCTGCATCAGAGGCCATGATACAAGGATATCAGTGGCACAGACTCGTCTTGGAAAAGTCCCTTAGTCCCTTTAAAGCTTCGTGGTCATAAACTCATAGTTCCAGAACGACTCCTTTTTGATATGGATGTATACTGGTTTTGTTAAATTGATAGCATATATTTTATTTAAAAAATGAAACGTAATTAACGGGGGGGCATTGTTCTACACCCCCCCATGTTTCCTAACTATTTATTTTGGATAAACTATTAACCCACTTAAAACCGTTTCTTCTGCACAAATAGCTGTTGGAGGCTGTGCAGTTTACCCGCTGATACTCGTCTTAAGGCGCGCGTTCAAACACCTGCAGGCAGAACTTACTTTCAGGACCTCCCACGACAATCCTCACTTTAGATCTTTTTCTTCTTTTTCTTTTAGCTTTCCCGTCGCAGAGCAGAACAAAATAATCGAAAATGCTTTGCCTGGCAACTTTCAAGAGCGAAAACCGAGTGCCCAAGAGAACGCAATGATTCCTAAGTGCCCGCTTAAGATCCAGCCCCTCAATCATCACGGGTGAGGCACAACGTTTGCCACACGTGAAACCAGTTCACTCCTCGAGTCTTACCCCCTAACGCATTTCCCCATGCCCGTCACTAATGGGCTCCCATAGTTTCTGCCACCAGACAGACTGCGGAAGTACCAGATCAAAAAGTTACCCTTCTTCCCCTGGAAAACTCATCTCCCCAAAGCGGTTAGCGAGGTGAAAGAAATCACGTGACCCCCTGGTCACAATGCAGAGGTTTCCTCACGTGGTTTACGATCAAGACAAATTGAAGAATAAAATAAAATCCCATTGGCGCAGCTGGAGCCTGACCCGCGGGGCGGGGCCTCGGGGGCGGGGCCAGCGCGGGAGGGCCTCGGGGGCGGGGCCTCCGCCCGGGGCGGGGCAGAGCGGGGCTCCGGGGGCGGGGCCCAGTGGGGGCGCAGCGAAACTGCCGCTCGCTCGGCCCCGGGCCTCCTCAGTCGGTCCTGCGCGCCGGCGCGCGGGCGCCTTTGAGCCCGGCAAACGCGGCGGTGGCGGCGATGGGGCGAGGCTTGGAGGCTGTGGGTCGCGCTGGGCCACGTCCCGCCAGCTGTAGAAGTTGTTGCCATCCTTTTCAGACGTGCCTTTTCCACGCCTGACTTGTCTCCCTGCTCCCTCCGTCCCGCACCTGCGCCGCGTGTGCCGGCCAGCAGCCGTCACTGCAGCCCCACTCCCCCTTCCGAGACTGGGCTCAGCTCTCCCGGCCGGCCACTCGCCGCCGCTAGCGCACCGGTACCGCTGAGGAGGCCCCGGGAGCCGGAGCGCTGCGAGGGAGGGGGGTGGGACCCGGGCCGCGCGCAGGGGCGGGGCCGCGGCGGAGAGCGTTAGGGCACGTGAAGGCGCCTCGGCCAATGGCAGGGCGTCTGGAGGCCAGCGGGGCGGGGTCCGCGCGGGGGAGGGGAGGGGGTGGCCGGGGGCCTGGGGGAGGGGCGGGGCGGGCCGGGGGAGGGGCGGAGAGACGCCGCCGCCGCCGCTGCCGCTGCCGCCGCCGCCGCCGCCGCGGCTGCCGCAGCCTGTGGGAGCCTGGAAAAGGGGAAGTGCGAGCGAGCGAGCGACTCAGTCCCCGGGCGGCGGCGGCGGCGGCGGCAGCGGCGGCGGCGGCCGGGGGTCGCGACGGCCGGGGCGGGCGCGCTGCTGCTGCTGCTGCGGAGGGCAGGCGGTGGCAGTCCGCACCAGCCATGCCGAATAAAAACAAGAAGGAGAAAGTGAGTCCGGGCCCGGGCCGCCGGACTGGCCGGGGAGGGGAAGGGGCTGCGCGGAGGGCGGGCGGGGAACTGCTCGGGAGCGGGGTGCGGCGGGCTCCAGGTCCCGAGGGCGCAGGAGCGCCGCTCGGGGGCGCCGGGGCCCAGGCCGGGCTGGGGTCCCGACGGCCCCGGGCGGGGTGGGGGCGGCGTGGGCGCCCGCCCCTGGGCAGCGCGCGCGGTGGGCGTGAGGGGGCAGGTGCGGTCGCGGAGGTGGTTGATCTAGGCTCGAAGACGCCTGGGCAGAGGCTCGAAGGGTGGTGGGCTGCAGGCGCCTGGAGGGACCCCGGGCCGGGGTGGAAGGGGAGCGAATAGACCCCGCTTCACGCTGGTGAAGAATTGTCTGCTCTCCTGAGGGACGCTCTGGGGCTCTGAAATACTATTATTATCCTGGGTGGCGGCGGTGATGGCTGTGAGTGTGCTGCGTTGCATTTGGGGGTGGTGGGGGGATACGTTTCTGCTCCAGGTGGAGCTCCTAGCTTCTCAGAGTCACCCCAGAAATCCCGGCTCGCGGGGTTTACGGTGGGAGGCCAGAATGGGATGCGATGTGGATCCATCAAAATGCCGAGAGCACCTACATGTGGGTTTATCTGTTTCTGCTTGAAGTTTTCAACGCTCGATACAGATCAAGAAAACAAGGAGGATCTGAATTGGGGTTGGGGGTGTCGCATCGCAGTATTGTATCTCTAACGTGAGGCAGAATTTCTTGGTATTGATTAAAATTATCAGAAGTTCCAGTTAAATTGTGTAAATCCGTTTTAAAACTGCATTTTGGTTTATCTGATGTTTAGCAGTCTAAAAATTGAGAAGCCTAATTGATTTGCTTGATGTTTCCCAGGAATCACCAAAAGCAGGGAAAAGTGGAAAAAGTTCAAAAGAAGGACAAGACATAATAGAACCAGAGGTAACTGCTCTCAAATATTCCCTTTCCGTTTTTTTCATGAACACCTTCTAACTAAGGGCAGAAAAACAGCGTGGTGAAAACCAGGCTCTTCTAGAATGTTTCCCTGCATGAGATTTTCTTCCAGTCTCCTTCATAACCTGAAATTTTAGTTCTTTGGGTTTTTATTCAGTCTGGGAAAATACGGATGTGTTTATGGAAGTTGTGTCTGTGTAGCTGGTATTTTCAAGTTCATAACCCCCCACCTCAAATCTAGCTGCTCTCCTGCAGAGACTCGTTTCACCCCAGTTGTTCATGCTCCTTTTAGCTTTCAGATCCTCCCCTTCCTTCCTTCGCAAGCCCATGGCCAGCTCAGGTCCGTCTCTCTCAGTGGCTCCTCCTTCTATCACCTTTGCTTCCCTGATGTGGTCTTTGCTGCTTGGGTCTCATACTGGCTGCTCTGTGGATGTCTGATTCCCATAGCCTCTTTCCCCAGTGGTGTTGGTACCTTTCAGTTTAGCTAGTTTGGGTATTTTTATACAATCTTCTGTCATCTTTTACTTGTTTTCTCTCTGCGTTGGCCAGTTCTGACTTCCTTTACTTCTCAACTGTGGGCTCATTGAAGAACAGCCGGCATGGTCAGTGAGGACGGTGTCTACCTGGTGGGGTTGATGGCGTTCCTTGGCACCGTTGTGCTTTGAGAATATTTGCAGTGCCAGCACTTTGCCTTTGCCTTTTCTTCCTTGTGAGTAGTTGTTGAACTAGAGCCCCTCAGGCTAAGGATCCAGGAGCTGTCTGGACGCAGGCAGAGCTAATAGGCCCTTTTGGATCATTGGTAGCAGAGAAGCAGCTTGATTTTAGTGTCATGTTCTCCAGAGCTGGATCACTGAGGTTTCCAGTCTTATCACAGATGACATTAATTTGCAAGTGTCAGACCCCTTCCTGTAAGTCAAATTAGAATGAGTTCAGTGTTGTCTGGGGAAACACAGTTAACTGGTGATTATAGGCAGTAGCCTTTTTTTTTTTTAAGCCCCCCAGGGCAGGGGGTTTGGGAAGGTATCTTTTCCTTATCATTTGGTGCTTTCTAAGCCTCCCTCCTCTTCAGCAGGTGGTTTGTTCCAGCAAATCTGTCGCCCTCCCCAAAGAAAAAAGCAGAAATCCAAAAGGTTCCTTAAATATCAGTAGTTGGGAATTATTGGTGCCAGTCTTTTCTCTGCCTTGTCTTTATAGCAGATAATCAGGTTTTACTGTGCTATTCTTGCTTTTGACTTCCTTCCATGTCACTTTTTTTACATAATTGATTTAAATGAAATTTAGTCACTCTGCAAGGGTGTATGCATCTTCTTTCCTTTTGTTTACTGATGTTTCATTAAAACTGCTAAGGCTTCCAGTGCTCCCCCAACCTTGCTCGCTCACACGCCTGTCTCCTCTTACCGTTAATGTGACAAAGAGTAGCCGTGTATATGGTTCATTTATTCCCGTTTTAGCAGAAAGAACCAGACTATCAGGATGGATAATGTTAAGTTTGAACCTGAAAAGTTCATCAGTTAACTTGAAGAAAACAGAACCACTAGAATGTAAAATGCATGTGTTTAAGGTGGTTTGGGTTCCTAGACTGTCAGTTGCTTAAGACTCTTGAGGTGTGGCCTGCAGTGCCTGAGTGTCATGCCCCACTTGTCTTTTTGTATTTTTTCTAGTGCTACTGTCTAAGAGCTGGAGCTACAGAGCTTGAAATTACCACCGAAAAATACTGAAATGGTGGGCCCTTCACTACTTCTCATAAGGATACCAGAGGCAACATGGCATGTTAAGCATGGCAGTTGGCAGATGACTGTGTAAATTATTTTGCGGGAGTACAAATTGAGGCACTTCAGTTCATCTGAACTTTGGGTTGGGCCTGACTTTGTTCATTGTCGGTTCCCTCCTCAGTCTTCATCTCGCTTCTTCACCTGTGGCTCCAGCCAGTTACCAAACACGGTTGGCCCGCTCAGGTGCATGAAGCCCTCATTGCACACTCTTTTCCTCTCCTGGCAACGTTACTCTGAACTTGAATATTTTTAACCTGAACCGTTCAAATAGGACCGCTGTTCCCGTGCTGCCTTTCAGACCTGTTCAATGTCATGTCACCTTCACAGCCGGCTCTCGCTCGGGTCCGCCTGTGAACTCACCTGTGTGGGGGCAGTTACCCCATTCGGGACTTCCCAGCCTGAGGGACATGCAGCACAAGTGTCCGTCCTGAGCAGAGTAGCCAGGCTTGGGAAATCATCTCAGCAGAGAAAACGTGAAAAGAACGTGGCCTATGTTTGGTTGACTTAACACACCACTTCAAGACTGGAAAAGGTCCTTATACTCAAATCCTGGCTGGGTATAACCTAGCCTCACGGAGCACAAGGGAACAAGTGGCTTATACTACAGAACACTTTTTGGTTAAAACAAAGGAACATTTGATGGCACAGGGTTTTTAGTAAGGAAGATGAAGTCCTGCGGTAAAGGATAGGGTGGTATGGGGAAGGTATTTTAACCTGGGGATTAAATAGAAAAAAATGCTGACTCCTGAGTGCCATAAGTCATGTCACCTAACTTCTGTGGCCCTGTTTCCTCACCTCTAAAAACATGGGGAGTTTCAGATTTGACCATTTTTAACTATATGGGATAGACTAGTCATGACCCCTCTTGAAAGAAGTTTTCCCTGCGAGATGTATGGCAGAATATATCTTCCGATGAAACCAAATACCATTAAAGGTCGTAACTGCCGCTGTGCACATTTTTCTAGAAATTTCTGCTCCTTGAATGATGTGTATTGGTACTTTTTTTTTGTTTTATTCTTTTTCAAATAGGATGTTTAAATTCGACTTATCCACATGTGTCCTGGAAGCAGAAGTTTCTACCCAGTACTTACGGGTTTATTTCATGGCACATTTTTAAGGCCGCAGGTGGGCTCGTGGGACTTAGGAGACTGACGGTGGGAACTCCGCTCTGAGCAGCTGTTCTCAGTGTCACATTCCAAGCTGTGCAAACATAACTAGGCCCACTTGATGAATATTTAGAATCTTCATCCGTCGCTCAGATTTCTAAAGTCCATTTTGGAAGATGAGACCATCCCATGGTGTTTTTTTATAGTAGCTGTTTTAATTTGTATACTGTGTCCAAAGTTATGTTTTTATAAGTGTTAATGCTGTCTGTAAAGTGATTTGTTTTAAGCACATTAAAGGTTGTTTTGAGCGCTGTTCTCTGGTCACATATGTTACATATCCTGCTTCAGCTTAGTCTTGTTTGAAAGTCTCTACCGCAACTCTGACATAATATCTGAAAGCTGAATGGTCTTGTCTCCAACTTGTTAGCTTATTTTGACACCTTCTACCCTTAGTCATAACGTTTTTCTCTCTATAATCTGTACCTTTACATCCCCTCCAACCTGCCTCGGTGTTGCAGAGACAGGGAGCCAGACTTGCTGGGGTCCCACAGGCAAAGCTGGTGGAGTCACACTTGAGAAATTAAACCTAAAATGTCAAAAATAGTAATTCGTCTAACAGTAACACCCATTACATGGTCACAGAAATAACATTTTTGTGAAAAGTATCTTGTCACTCAGCTGCGTAGCAGGAATTTGAACCTGAGTGTTGGAGGACCGTGGAAGTGGTTTGTTGGTAGGCGTGTTTGCTGGGGAGGCGGCTGTGATCACCTCCAAAGAGGAGAGTCCCCGGCTCCCCTCCTCCGAAACACCAGAGCTACTGTCTGCAGGCTGCATTCTGAGCTCGCGCTGTCACTGGGGCCTCCCCTGCCACACTGCCCATCATTCTTTCCCCACTTTTTTCCCCACAACCCTAAACTGGACTCCAGTGAACTCAGAGAGGACCCAGAGGACCAGTACTTTAATTTTTTTTTTTGAAGTGCTTAAGTGACAATTGCGTGGGGGTGGAATTCCCTGCTTCGATTACCACGTCTTGGCCCACTTTCCCAGCCACTCTGCGTAGTCTTTGCGCAGAGCCCTGATGTTCGGGAAGGATGGAGGCTCTGCAGAGGATAATCAGCTGTGGGTTGGGGGGCATATGAGTTAGGAGCAGGTTCTGTGAGTTTCCTGTCCCTTCCCAGTGCTCGCTCCTCCTCCATGTCACCGTGCGACTAGCTGGGCACTTGGCAGACCCTAAGTGCCTCCCAGGTGAGACCTGCTGGCCTGAGCAGGCGCCCCACCTTCAGCGCCATTGACGGTGGACCAGATGCTTCCCTGAGGCGCTGCCCTGTGGTCTGTGCACTGGAGGATGGTTGCCAGCACCTGGCCCTCCCCACTAGATGCCGGTGGCCCCACACCCCCTCCAGTTTTGACAAGCAAAGGTGTCTCCAGACATTGCCAAATGTTTCCTGGAGGGCAAAATGGCCCCCAGTGAGACCAGAGCTCTAGAAAGACCCTTCCACAAAGTATGTACGTCAGCTTGCAAATCATGCCTGATACATATTCTTCCTTTAGCAGTGTTCAAACCAAAGGGGCATCAGCACCCTTTTATGCTCGTAAAAATTAGGATCCCAAAGAGCTTTCATTTAGGTTCATTTTAGCTGATAACTTTTCTTACTAGAAATTAAAACCAAAGTTTTTAAAATATTCGTTAATTCATCTAATAGTAACACACCCAGTACGTGTTAGCGTGAATCGCATGTTTTTACAAGAAATAACTATTCACAAAAATTTACTGAGAAAAATGGCATTGCACCATGTTTTGCAAACTTCGTTAATGTCTGGCTTAATAGAAGCTGGCTGGCTCCTTGCGTCCGCTCCTGCATTTAGTCTGTTTTGATATCCAGTGCCTTGTAGCCTGTGAAAACTTGACCTAATGATGTTTATAAAGGCACATCATGGCTTTGTGTTATCATAAAAGCACAGACCCCAGAAAGTGTCTACAGGACCCCTAAGGGTCCCCAGACCTTGCTTTGGGGGGTATCCTCTCCATGCTCTTCACTGCCTGCCTTAGTCCCTTCGTCGTCTTAGCTCCAACTCGGGTTCATTTATTCTGAAATTTAAGGGAAGCTTTTCTCACTATCTTGGCCCCTCTTTTTTCCATCTTTTAAATCTGAATAGCAATTATTGGCTCTACCAGTTACTTACCATTTATACTGCCTTGGACGACTTGTTTACCTCGATTCGCCTCCCCAACTAGATTAAGTACTCGAGGACAGCGATTTAACTTGATTCTTCTCTGCACTTGCCATGGCTGTGAGGACCTGGAGGCCAGAAGTGTTTGTCGGTGGATTTTAATAGTGCTCAGGAAGAAGGGGAGCTTCACATCGATGAGCTTGCTGGGTTTTCTGATGTGGTAAATTAGAAGGGAAGAAAAAAATCTCTCGTTTCTTTATCTTTCGATCCTCTAAGGAAATTTTGATGCAAAGTTTCCTTTCAGTATAATCTGTTTGAAATAAATAGCAGTGGGCTAAAACAGAAGATGATGGTACTTGGGTCTTTTTCTAATGTCCTGTGAAAGTTTTAAGAAGAGGGTTTTTGGTTTTGCTTTTGCTTTTGCTTTGCGCCGGAGGTCGGTGGTAAGATGTACAGTTTCATCAGATCTTATTTTAATTAAAGCAGTTCAAACTAAGATTTCCCTTTAAATATAAGGTTTCCAATATGATCTTCAGTACTTTGTAATTTTTGTTTTGAGTTTATTTGAGAATTTTTCTCAGTGGAACATACATATACACTTGACCCTTGAACAACATGGGGATTAGGGGGTGCCAATCCCCCCCCACACACACAGCAAAAAATCTGTTGTATAACTATTAAGTCCCCCAGAACTTAACTACTAGTAGCCCTCTGTTGACGGGTAGCCTTGCCGATAACATAAACAGCCAATTAATGCATGTTTGGTGTGGTACGGTTATTGTATACTGTATTCTTATAATAAGAAGGAAGCCAGAGAAAAGAAAATGCTAAGAAAATCATAACAGGGGGCGCCTGGGTAGCGCAGTCGTTAAGCGTCTGCCTTCGGCTCAGGGCGTGATCCCGGCGTTCTGGGATCGAGTCCCACATCAGGCTCCTCGGCTACGAGCCTGCTTCTTCCTCTCCGACTCCCCCTGCTTGTGTTCCCTCTCTCGCTGGCTGTCTCTCTGTCACATAAATAAATAAAAAATCTTAAAAAAAAAAAAAAAAGAAAATCATAACAGAAAATACATTTAAGTGTAGTGTATTTATTGAAAAAAATTCACGGAAGTGGGCCCACGCAGTTCAAACCTGTGTTATTTAAGGGTGAAGTGTATATTTTAAAAAAACATTTTATGAGTTTTATATACATGTTAGAAACTTTGTTTTGATCGTCTTGTTCTGTCCAAGCACTGGGGGACATAAAAAGACTATGGTCCTCACCTGTTAAGAAATGAAGTGTTGACCGTTTCTGTTATTCACGAAGTGTCCCATCTGTTGCTCATGGGCGTTCGGTAGACTTGGGAGTAACTTGGCCCCCCCCTCCATCACACCCTGCAGCTACTGAAGACATGGGACAAGATGGAGCACGTTTCTTGTCAAGACCCCAACTGGAGGAGACAGATGCTTTAAAGCACTAAGCAAACACAGGGTCACCATTAAATTACGGAGCCCCAGAGAGCATGTTGGACCTAGTAGGGTGTGTGTTGCAGCTGGGAGCAGTCAGCATCCCGCTCCCTCTTCAGGAAAAGCTCTGCTACACGATACATAATTCTAGAAAGGGTTCAGTGAATTACATGAAATAATTTATCAAGTGTTCCAGTTCGCGGAAGAAGCACAGAGCTCCGCTGTTAGAGCAGTTGCGGAGTGAGTGCACGCCTGTAGCCCTGCGTGTCAGGGTGGGGAGCTTTCCACCTGCATGTGCCGCGTGAGTCAGTCTGCCACCAACATGAATCACAGTGATATTTCCCCAAGTCACAGGGAAAATTCATGTGAAAGATTTCAACTATAAAAAGTCTGCAGCATTTCCTTGAAACATCAGGTGCCCAGCAAGGTCAGGGCCCGATGGTGTCTGGTTTGACACAACGTTACAGGTAATGATCTTGCACCTTCCTGTCAGTGTGTTGTGTCAGCCAAGACTTCCCAGGGCCCTGCTTCTACTCGAGTTTGGGAAGGGCCAGGGCAGGAAGCCCAAGAGCTTCCCAGATCCAAATCCAAGCAATGCTGTCATCTTCCTTTCCTCCACCTGGGGGAGTGAGAGGACAAGGCCAGAGTCAAATGAGGGGGCGTGCTGGGGAGGGGGGAAGGGGGTAATTAGTTTGAGGACACTGGATCTCCTTCATCTGCAGTATTTCAAATATCGAGATGAGATTTAGCAGGGCTCTAAAGGGATGGCAGCTCTGAGCTCGTGCTGTTCTTGCCCAGCGGGAACACCAGAATGCCTGGAGGATGCTCGCCATTAGCCACATGTGGCCCTCAAAATGGATGAAAATCAAATTAAATTTAAAAATGCAGCTCCTTAGTCATACGAGCCACATTTCCAGTGCTTGGGAGCTGCATGTGGCTGGCGGCCACTGGACAGCAGCTAAACACCATATCTTCCAGAATAATTCCAACTTGAGTGTGTGTAACTTATTTTAACTCCGTCAGCTATCACTCTTAATACGAAATACCAAATTGAGAAGGAAGTGGATGCAATTAGGGGAAAAGGGGACGGTGGAAGAGAAGGGAATTGAGGGGTGAGAAGGAGGAGGCCCTGCTCACCACAGGCCTGCCTGCGTGGTAAAGAGGGGCAGCTGGTACGCAGACAAGGCCGCACAGTCTCCCGAGGGAGTAGGCTTAGGGAGATCCAGGGACAACAATGTCCTTCCCATCCCCTTCAACATCTTTTCTAGATTTTTTTTTAAACATTTTATTTATTTATTTGACAGAGATAGAGACAGCCAGCGAGAGAGGGAACACAAGCAGGGGAGTGGGAGAGGAGGAAGCAGGCTCCCAGCGGAGGAGCCTGATGTGGGGCTCGATCCCAGAACGCCGGGATCATGCCCTGAGCCAAAAGCAGACGCTTAAACAACTGAGCCACCTAGACGCCCCATCTAGATGTTTTATCTTTATGTGTTTCGGTGGTCGAAACACATATGGTTAAAAAATAAAATAGTACAAAAATCGATCCTCTCTCCTTCCACCTAATGCATGCTCTCAGGAGCAAAACTCCCCTGCTCTGCCGGTTAGCTCCGTGGTCCAGATCTTACAGGAAGGAGCATCGCGTGGCAGAGGCCAGGCCCTGGAGGACGGCGCCCTGTCCATCACGGGGGTGACCTTTCTATCTCCCCAAGTCATTTTTCTTCCCTGTAGGCCATCGCTTCCCCATCGCATGCTTCCCTCCAGGTGACTCATTCACAGTCACCCCACAGGCACACTCAGAGACCCTCCTGAGCGCTAAGGGCCCTCGTGCTGGGGGGGCAGTGTGGGACACACAGCAGGGCCCGTTTGCTTTCGCGCTGGTGGGCGTAAGGGGAGCCAGTGGCGTTTGGTCTCAGCCTGCAGAGCAGCGGCCCTGGGGCTCTCCATCCACGCCAGGAGCGCCCTCTGGTCACTGTGCTAGCAGAGCTGCTCGCGCGTTTCCAGAGGCTGCAGGAGATCCGGGGTGGTCTCATCGGGGAGAGGATGTTAAAGGTGACACCCGAATGTGACGCAGGAGCCAGTGGTGCCAAGACCCGGGGGAGGAGGGCATTCCAGCCAGAGGAAGTGGCCAGTGCAGAGGCCCGAGGGCGGAAGTGAGCTTGTGTGTCCGCTGGCAGGCAGTCTGGCTGAAGACAGATGAGGGCGTCTTGAGCCGAAGGGATAAAGTCAGAGGGGGCAGAAGCAAGGAAGGTCCAGTAGGATCTTGTCAGTGGCCCTTGGTAGGATTGGGGTTTTTCATTTTTAGGGTGATGGGGAGCCATGGAGGTGGTTTGAGCAGGGAGGGGGGATGATCTGACGAGTATTTAAAAAGCTCTCTGCCGCTGCTGTGTACAAGTAGAGGGGCAAGAATTGAAACCAGGGGACCCCCGGCAGCGGCCCATCAGGTGCCCAGGTTCCGCGTACCCAGAGCTGAGGCCCCAGCACAGTGGGCCATGGGCGCTGGACGTGGTGGGCTCGTCAGTTGACCGCTCACTTTACAGGCCAGAGCTGAGAGCTGGCTCTGTGGCTTCCGGCCCTGCAGGGCCAGGGTGCAGAGAGCTTGGCTCTGAGGGGCCGGCTCCAGAACTACCAGCCTTCCTGTTTCCTAGACAGCCTGGTTTCTTTGGAGACCACCTTTCTCGCCCTCATAACACTCGAGGCTGACCGTCACCAACTTCGGGGTTGTCCCAGCGCCACCCATTGGAGAGAATCTTCTCCCATTGAGTGGTCTTGGCTGTCTTTATGCCAGCACCATACTCTTCAGACAAATGCACTTTTGGAAGATCTTACGAGGCGTGCAGATACGGGCTTCGCAAGCTCTGTGCCTCATGGTCTCTGGCCCAGAGTGCTGGCTGTGCATTGTATAATTGCAGAAGGGGGGGATTTTCGAAGATGTCAGAGAGTAGAATTGCTTGGATGTGGGACACAGGGGAGGCGGTGTCTGAAGTCTAGGGACCGAGCAAGATCCCAAGTCTAGCTCCACGGCTTCCTGCACAATCCCTCTGGGGAAGGGCCCTGCCGCACCCTGGGGTAGCAGCTGCTCAGGCCCCGGCCTACTTCGGGCTCAGGACAGCAGCTGGCTGCGAGGAGGCTGGGGGGCCCCAGCGACCGTCGGGGGCGCAAGGAGAGTTCTGTGTGGGCAGTGCCCCCTCTGGGCACCGACCAGTACGTGTCCAGTGGGATGCTGGTACTCGGCGCTGAGGAGAAAGATGTGTTCAGAGCGTTTCTGTTCTCCAGGCCCCTGCCCTGCTCTGCTGTTCAGGGACCCCTTCAGGCCATCCTCACCTCCTTGGGCCTCGCCTCCCTTCCTAGTGCTTCTTGCAGGTGACCTCGTATGTCTGCGCACACAGGACAGGCCAGGCAATCTCTTGCTCCCTGCTGGGCGTCAGACTGACAGCCGTCCTGTCCCATCCGTCCTCTGTTCTGTTGTCACTGCACGCCGGGGCCCAGATCCTGCTCCCCGCTCAGTTCTCGCTCAGCCGGACCTCCGCTCGGTGGCCTCCCCTGTCGGCATGCAGCGTGGTCAAGCCCTCGCCTTCCAGATGGTCCGAGGTCCCTGCTGTGGCGCTGCTGCTTGGCCTGACGCTCTTCTTCCCAGCCACCTTCTCGAAGTCATTACGGACACTCCAGGCCTCCCCACCTTGGCCTCAGCCAAGCAGCCTCTCCCCACTGCCCCACTGCCCTCAGCAGCCTCCACCAGCCCCAGGATACCAAGTCCAAGTCTGCAGATGTTGGCTTTGAGTGCCATTTCATGGGTTGACCTCCTCCTTCCTGAAAGGCTTTCTTCCCTCAGCCCCGTCCTCCTCAGGCCCCCGCCACCTCCACCTCTTCCACTCCACGCTCTGCTGGGCTGTCTCACTCATGGGGTGACTTCAGTGACCGTGCAGACGGGTAACTTCCAAGTTCACATCCAGCTTGCACAAGATGTCTGACAGCGGCCAGGCAGTGGCCAGGACACCAAGGACAGCACTCCAGCCCTTGTCCACAGAAAGAAGAGAGCGTCGTGGGGGAGTGAGGAGAGGCATCACCATGGCTTTTGCTCGGACCCAGTGTGCTCACGACCCACTTCTCGGCCCCTTTCTCCTTCCCGTCACGGTGCCTGCCCATCTGCTGGTTTCCCGTGTCCCCGCTGGCACTCTGCGTCACCCATGCACCTGCCAGCCACTGGTCCAGTGCGGCCACCAGTCCCGTGTGTGGTCTGGACCATTCACCAAGTCTGCCTCCTCCCCTCCCATCCACAGTCCACACTGCCGTCCGAGGCGCCTTTTGAACAGGAAGATGGACTTGCACCCTCGCCCCACTCAGAGCCCCCCTGCATGGCTTCCAGGTGCCTGTCAGGTGAAGGTCAGACTCTGACCCGGGCTAGTGGGCTCTGCGGCGACAGTGGTCGCACTGAGCCCCCACCCTCAGCGGCCCTGCCTGAATGCTGTCCCCCAGCACACATGCACGTGCCCTCAGAGGGACCTCCCTGACCTGGCCGGTGCGGGGCAGTGCCCCACTCTCGCAGGACAGGCCAGCGAGGCATCCAAGCCCTCCTGGAGCTGACATCCCTTCGGGGGAAAGACAAAACAGCCACCTCATAGCAGAGCCCGGCCAGGCGGGCAGCAGCCCATGGAGCTGACTGCACGGTGCAGAGGCGTCAGGAAGCCGCACTCAGGGTGGGAAGTGTGACAGTGGGACCGAGGCACAGGGCTGGCCGGAGCAGGAGCTGGGGACCCGAGCATGGGGCTCTGTAGAGCACTGTGAAGCCAATAGGCTCGGAGCCCTGGGAAGTGACTACAGTGAGTTAGCCTGGGTGATGGGACCAGGTCTTCTTTCTAGAAGCTCACTCTGCCTGCCCTGAGGACAGTGCTCTGGGGGAGCGAGGCCAGCAGGGCCCACGCAGAGGAGCCGGTGGCTCTGAGCCCACAGGTCTTAGGGATAACTTTTGCTCTGGCCGACGTTTGAAGCCTCATCTCAGCGTGTGTCCTGCATGGGCCGTGGATGTGCATAGAGGCAGCTCTGTTTTGTGAGGTAGCCACATCACCCAATGCTGGTGTCCCAAGCTGTGTTGCAGGAGCTGGCCGGTCCCCTTCTGTCTGGGCGGGAGCAGCACGTGTGGAGCGCGGGCATTACAGAAGGCAGAAAGGAGGTGTCAGCTTTACTAGACACGTGTATATAACTGAACATGGCCTAGGAAGACCTGTTTGTGACTGGGGAGTGAAAACGGGCTTTTGGGGAATTCTGGGGAGGAGGAGAGGTATGGACGGGGTTTTTAAGAAGAAGACCCAGCTTTCACGATCAGATGGAAAGAATGACAGATGTTAAGGACAACATCTGGGAAAATCCTTTCAGGGAAGAAGCTGCCGTCTGTGGGAGGGAGGGGAGCCCAGGCCCTCACTCCCAGTTCAGATTCCTGTCTGAATGTGGGCGTCCTGCTCTTGGAAAACTCTTCCCAAATATTCCTAAGCACCTTATTTAAAAATAAAGCTGCTCTGACTTCTTAGTAAAAGTTCCACTCAAGGAGAAGAACAAATAGTTGGGGATTTAAGTTGGTGTGTCTGCTCTCCTAGCTCAGTGTGATTGGAAGAGACTCGGTAGGTTTGTGTTTCTAGGATGAGCTTGGTCGGCTTTTCAGAAGCACACACGCACATATGAACTCTGTTCCTTTCGGTGGACTGGAGGTGTGGGAGGACTGAGCAGTTTGCACAAAGAATCTTGACGGTCGATGCTAAGTTGACGCTCGCTGGGCGCCCTTGCCCCCATGGGCCTGTACAGGTGTCTGCTGCACGTGCCCTCGACGCCCACCCACCTCTGCTTGGGTGTTTGCCCAAATCCTTCTCCCCTCACAAGTCAGCCACGTGTCCTCAGACAACCGAGGTATTGCAGCACAGTGCGGAGTTGAGCACTAAATCTGGAGCCTGGAGATGGACGCAAGGAGGGGGAGGCTAGAAAGAAGAGCATTCCCTGAGGCTTGAGGGACAAGCACTTTTCTGTCGCTCCTACTGATTGCTGAGGGCCGAGTGGTGTACAGGCAGAGAAGCAGCGAGGTGCCCGCTCTGTGAGATCCCTGTGGCTGCCGCGCAAATGACCACAGACTGATTATCTTACGGTCCCAGAGGTCAGAAGTCTGAAATGGGGCCGAGATCTAGATGTCAGCATGGCTAGTTCTTTCTGGAAGCCCTGGAGGAGAATCCGTTTCCAGGCCTCTTCCAGCTTCTAGAGGCCTCCGGCACTTCTTGGCTCATGGCCCCTTCCTCTGACTTCTTGCAGTCTCCCTGAGGCTCTCACCTCTGCTTTGTCATCTGCTTCTGTGTTGCCTCGTCTTGTCTTGTCGAAAACTGTGTGATTACATGGGGCCCATCCTGACACTCTGGGATCCCTACCTCATCACCGTTCCAAAGTCCCTTTTGCCAAGTAAGGAAGCCTATTCCAGGTTCCAGGAATTCGGATGTGAACATCTTTGGAGGGTCATTATCATCAGCCTATATATACATCAGCCTGTATGGAAAATGTTTAGAAGTAGAAAGTTTGAAGGAAAATGTGAGAAATGGGGTCTATCCATGAATACCTCGAAATCCAGCATTTCTAGAGGTGAGGTGTCGCTCAGACTCCAGCCACTTTACGGAATAGTGTTTATGGCGGAGTGAAGGGGGCTGTCCCTGAGCAAGACTCGTGCATATTTTCCAGATTCTAACTGTGCTGTAAAATACAACCGTTTGAGGTATGCATGTGTTTCTGTTTTTATTTTGGAAACAGATTTCCAGCAGGAAAAACAGCCTAGCTGCCACCCCATCGACAGTGTCTAACAAAATAAAAGTGCCAGTCCCTCAGCCCATAGTGAAGAAAGAGAAGCGGCAAAATTCCTCCAGGTTTAACGCCAGCAATAACAGAGAGCTTCAAAAACTACCGTCTTTAAAAGGTAACTTGTATTATTTGTCTTTTAAAAGTCAGAGTGTGCCCACTTAGGGAGAAGGAGTCACGTTGGGTAGTTGCCGGCTTCTTCTGCCTCTGCTGTGTTTGTGTTTTCTGTTCAGGTCTCGTTATTGAGGTTTGTTTCGTTGTTTTGTTTTCTCAATTAAATGCCACTAACTGATTTACCCAACTGATATTTCAGATTCCAGAGCTGTTTGAGATAAAAATGTAATCACGATTGTGTTCTGTGTAACACACTAGAAAAGCCAGAGGAGAGTCTTTAAATCTCTTTCTGTGAATCGTAACCAGGCTAGTTGGTGTTCCCTTCAAGTGATTCTCCTCTTGCACTTGTCACCTGTGAGCTCTAGATTCGGAAAGGAGCCATGCAAGGAAGTAGGTTTTAAAACCATGGTAGAGCCTCCTTGCTTTCCTGGTATTGTAGAAGTGAGAACTGTAATCTTAGTCCTTTGTGGACTTTCTTCTTATGTAAGACTCATTTGGGGCTTACGCTGCCCAGGGGTTTCCTATTTGACATTAGTCAGGGAAGGGTGCCCTTTGCTTTGAATTTCCCCCAAAATGGCACGGTTGCCTCTTTCCATCTGATGGTGTTCAATCCCTATAAGTACTCCCCTAGGAGATGTTGAGGTTGAAGTACATAAAATCAAGGAATGTAGGGTAAGGACCCCAAAGTCAAACATGAACCTCTGAAAACCTTCGTATTTACTAAAGTATAAGACTAGTGTAATAAAACATCCGACGTTTTTCGTACCTCCAGTTCATAACAGTGGGTCTTTCGCAAGATGTGTGAACCCAGAGCAGGAAGTGCATCATCCTTACAGGTGTGTTCCAGTGCCTTCCACGCTGCAGGGCGGATAGCAAGGGCTCAGTGCAGACGTGCCAGGCAGGGGGAGGGATGGAGGGAAGAACAGAGGAAGGAAGGGATGGAGGGAGGGAGGGAGGAATGTATGGATTCACAGATGCACTTCTGCCCCTCTCTGCTAGGAATCCAGGCTGTCCCTGCAGCTTACAGGGCATGAATCTGGCTTATATTTGGTTTAGCTTCGTTGTAGGTAATATGCATACTAACTCATGTTGGGGAGGGATGACTAGATGGAACATAGGAGATTTTCAAGACAGTGGACCTATTCTGTACGATACTAGGACAGTGAATACATGCAATTTGGCATTTGTCAAACCCCATAGAGTATATAACGCGAAGAACAAACCCTCTTGGAGAAACGATGGTATTTAGTTAATAATGATGTTGTCAGTATTGGCTCATCGTTGTAGCAAATGCACCCACACGAATGCAGAACGTTAATAATGGGAAACAGGTGGCCGGTGATATGGAAACTCTGTACTTCACATTCAGTTTTTCTGTAAGCCTTGAAGTCCGATAATTAAAAAACAAACAAACAAACAAACAAAAAACCCAGGGCTGCTATTGCGGTCTTCTGAGACCCTCCACTGCTGGATCTTTGACTTTTTCTTCCAGCCCTTAAAACTCCTCCACAGCAGTATTTTTGTTGTATTCTGTTGGCGATTTGGACTTACCCACGTATTTATCACTTTGTTCTTCATTCCTGCCTGCATTTCCAGCTTTCCTCCTGGGATCGCTTTCCTTCTGTTTCAATACGTCGTGTAGAATTTTCTTTAATGAGAGTCTAGAGGTGGCAAATTCTTTGTTTATTTATCTAGAAAATATCTTTATCCCGCCCTCATTCTTGAAAGATGTTCCCTGAGGGTTGAGTTGCAGGTGGAGTTATTTTCCTTCAGAACCACAAAGATAAGCATTCCATCGCCTTCCACTCCCATTAGTGTCGGGAAACCAAAGTCAGTCTCTGAAGAGACCGGTTCTGCCCACTTCTCTGATTTTTGTCTGTCACGTTGATCTTTCAGGTGCTCCACTGCTGGGTGTCCAAACATGGGCTTCTTTATTATCGGTCGTTTTGGGGATCCGTTGTGCATCCACAGATCATTACCCTTCCTCGGGGCCGGGAGGTTCCCAGCCATTATGTCTTCTACACTCATCTCTCTTTTTTCTTTGGCTTTCAACAAACACGTACTGGACTTTTTCATTTACTGTCTGTCTTTTTAATCCTCACCTGTATTTCTCACACTTTTTGTGACTTCCCATGCTGTATTCTCAATGAGAGGGCCTCACATTATGTCTCATGAAGGACCAGTTTTCTTTTTCTTAATTTTCAACCCTCTGTGGAAGGTATACCTTCATAAAATACAGTGAAAGTAAATAACTGCACAAATGAAATATAAAATGCAGCCTTTTTATGTTATTGTAGCCAGCGGACATAAAATTACCTTGCTGAGTTACTATCAGAATCTCTAAACACCATGTTCCACTTCTGTTATCTTGCTGAGAATCCTCGGGGCTGATAGGATGTGCTGAACTCCCTTTGTTGAGCTTTTAATCTCAGATAGCCTTTTTCATTTACAGAATTTACATTTTTAATCCGCAGTATGAGTTTTTCCTATTTTCCTGTTCTCAGATCACACTCGCCGTTTCCGTGGGTGCAGTAAGGACAGCTGCTTCGCGGTCTGTGTCAGATGATGTGATCATCGTTATCAGAGTTTGTTGGCGAAGTCTTAGTTCCTTGAGTACCTGACTATTTTCTAGTGTATGCTGGTCATCGTACTCAACTATTTAAAATAAGTTAAAACCTAAAACGAAAGTACCTTCTTCTATAGGGATTTATTTTTGCTGCTTCTGCAAGATACCTGGGTCACTAGCAGTCTGGGGATATATCGTAAATCAGAGCATGAGTTTATTATGACTTGTCAAATTAGTCAAGCCAGTTGTCCTGTAAAATATCCCACTTTTTCCCTGTAGTTCTGGTAAATAGAAACCTTTTTTTGGATGGAGTACATTAGACATGATGTTGTATGAGCCAGGAGACATTAGTTAGTGCAGGATATTCATTCAATCTGGGGACTGTTAGGGTGATGATGGATTGCTGTCCCGTCGGACCCTGACACCTCGCTCTGCAGCTGTGCTGTCCAGAGGTACTGGTGGCGGTCTGCAAGCTACGTTTTGGCACCCGCTGATCTGTTCCCCACCAGCTCTTTGCTAATGCTGTGTATCCACGTGACAGCCCTTGCTTGAGTCAGCAGTGTCGCTAGAGAGAACATGGAACCTGGTGTTCTTTTGACAGCAGAGTTGTTTCTTACCAACTGGAGACATTTGGTTATCTTGACATATAGTTCCTGAAAGTCAGGATGGGCTTAAAGCTCTGCCTTTTGGTTACACTTTCCCTCAAATGGTGAGAATTAAAGATTTTTCTGGTTTTCTTTTTTTTTTTTAATAGCATTATGGACTTAGGTATTTTGATTTGATTTCAGTGTGCTTCAACCTACTAAAATCATTATTCTTTCTGATGTGTAGATGCATGATTTTAACCACTCGGTATTCTTTGCGCTAACACCTGTGTATCTTTTGTACATAGACGCATTTATTTTTGACTCCTTGACTTCTGACACAGTCAGATGTTCCCCCAGCCTCATTTTGTACGTTCTTTGCCCCAGACTTGGAATCGGCCATTTTCAAGGAGCCCTGATTCCTTTCAGCGGGGATTGACTTTGGAGACCAGAATCTGGATACTAGGGGTGCTTGTTGCTCTTGGACTGGTGTTGCTTTCAGGGGCTGTCAGTGGAGGGAGGTGGAATACGCATTAGTTATGCATTCATACTGACGTTTTCAGTTCAACCGTAACATGATGGTGTTTTTACGTGTTTCTTGAATCTTCAGGTTTGTATCTTTTACGCTGAAAAGTCTTTGTTTCGAACATCATCGATGTAGTTATTGCTATATCCTATTAAAATAATTCACAACAATAATACTGATATTATTACAAGAGTAGGAACTTTGAATCGGCTCATTTCGTTGCAGGAAAAGCGGTTGTGTTTTTATCAGGATCCCATCACGTTTTTTAAATGTCCAGGAAGGATTGGCATCTTTAGAATGTGTGTGTCCTCTGGCCTCAGAGAGTGTTCTGTGCAGGCCACTTTCATTCCCTTTGGGGTGTTTTTAGAGAATCCATCATGTAGGTTTTGCACAATTATTATTAAGTTTTATGCCTTAGCTATTCTGTTATTGTTGCTATTGTGTCTTCTAAATAGTTATTTACATGAAGGCTGTTGATTTCCGTGTCTTGCTTTCCCGTCCTGCTTTCTTATGGAATTATCTTACACGGTAGTTTTTTAGTTGATTCTTTCGGATGTCCCCAGTATCTAGTTAGATCTTCACGTAAAGATAACCTCATGTCTTTGTTCCTAATTCTTATACCTACGAGTGTCTTCCCCCTGAATTGGCTGAAAGTTCCAGTAAGATGTTATAGGTGGTGGTGCAAGTGGGCATGTTTGTCTTGCTCCTGACTTTAATGAAAGAGGCAGGATTCTTTAAACAACTGTATTATTCCATTGTGTGGTGATCCTTGGTTCTCAGCCGTTATAGATTGTGCTGTAATGTAAATCTTTCGTCATTGTTCATGTCTTTGAACCTTTTCTTAAGCTGAACTCAGAGAAAGGAAGTACTGGACCAAAGCCTGTGTGTTTTCAAAATCCCTTTATAGAGACCGCCCAGACGCTCTCCTGGGAGGTGGCAGCAGACTCCGCTCTGCCCAGAGCGGAGGAGATGCCTGTCCTATCGCACCTTTTCCATACTGGGGTCGTTTAAAATCTGAGTCATCTGTTAGGTGGAAACTAGCATTTCCTATTTTTATTCATTTAACAGGGAGGCTGAATGTAGTCTTTTCATTCAAAGATTTCCCTGAATCGGTCCCTTCGTTTACCATGTTTTGGTCTGGGAGGTGGGAGTGTTCGATGCTAAATGGAGGGAGATGTCTTGGGTGACGTGCCGCACGCAGTTTGTTTCTTGGGGCCGTTCTTGTGGAAGGAAGAGCCTGGGAGAAGTCGGGTCATAAAGGAGCAACTAGGACTTAACAGCAATTACCTGGAGACCTCGGGGCAGAAAGTTGGAGTTGCTAAGCATTTGGGCTTGTGTGAAAGAAATTGTTACATTATTTTTGGGAGAATTTACATAGCCCGGGTTTTGTGAAAGTGCAGTACTTCAACCTCGTCCAAAGCAATTCATTTTCTGATACTGTTGGAAGTTTGGCCATACAAGTGGGTCATTTCACTGCCTAAAGATGAACTGTGCATGTATTGAGAGGAGCTTTGCCTCTTGGCCATTAGTTGCAGAATTATAACAATGCAGTGTGGGAAGTTGCCAGAGTGCCTGCCCTAATTCTGGTGGGCCGAGAAACCGCTCTCATCAGTCCTGTCTTCTGCCCCGCGCTTGGATTTCTGCGTCTGCTCCTGGCTGCCCCGGGTAACAGAGGAAGTGGCCCCGGGCTTGGTGAGGCAGGTGCCTGTTCACAGCAAGTACTTACTGACCATCTGGGTTGTCTAGAGCAGGGGGAGGTGGCCAGGATGATGACAATGACCAGAGGTGGCCCCTGCGCTCAGGGAGCCAACAGACCCAGATCCACCACACTTTTCCAACTCAGGCTCCTCTTGGTTCCATTCTGTCAGCAGCTGGACAGCAGAGGCGCCACCAGGGCCCCCGGTGTGCATGACCGAGAGCCGGTGCTGTATCAGCCAGCCCGGCCTTCTGGGACACTGTCCTGTCTGCTCTCCTGGGGCCACAAACGTGGCTTTTACTACAACGACAGTCTCAGGCCTCTGCCAGCCACCTCGGGGCAGAACCTGGGAGTCCGCCTCCTGTCTCCCAGCCGTAGTCTCACATTTAACGTTTGTCTCAGGCCCTCCCCACACCTCACCTCAATTTCTCACTGCACTTCACGTCCCACTCGCGACCGCACACCATGCCGTGCCTTGGGTGGCCCCATCCTCTGTCCAGCGCCTCGCGGCCCTAGACACCCGGCTTTCCTCTGCACTGCCTCCCCTGGAGGCCGCCACCATGCCCGGCTGCCTCTGCCCTGCCTGTGTGTCCTGAACCACCCTGGCTCCAGCCTGCCTCATCTGTTTTTCTAATTGTGGTAAAATACACATCGCATGTAGTATTTGTCATTCTAACCATGCGTCGGTGTCCATTTCAGCAGCGGTAAGTACCTTCACGGTGCTGTGCACCCATCACCACTGTCTGTTTGTCGTCCCCAACCCAACCCTGCCCCTGGTACACAGTGCCTCCCCTCGCCCTCCCCCTGCCCCGCAACTGCATTCTCCTTTCTGTCTCTGTGATTTCAACTCCTCCAGAAAGCGGAATCTTCCAGAATGTGTCCTTCTGGCTCCCTCTTCTCTCTCAGCATCACGTCTCCAGGGATCATCCGTTGTAGCCGGCGACAGGATTTCTTCCTTTTTAAGGCTGAGTAATACTCCAGCGTGTGGCTAGACCACCGTGTGTGTATCCCGCCGTCCGGCACTGACACTCGGGCTGCAGAACGCGCCGCACGCGTTGCTCTTGCGGGAAGTGTCACCGGGGGCAGGGCTGTTTGCATGTCTGTTTTGGTGCCCAGTCCAGCATCTGCCAAGGATGCAGGAGACACACTCTACGGGAGGAATGGGAAGCCCTTCCAGCCCTCTTCCTGCTCCTTCCCCACTCCTTCAGTTCCCGGAGAACTGGAACCAGGCCAGGCTCACCGCTGCCCCCTCTCCGGTTCTTCTGTGTAGAAGGAGGATTGTTCGTAGTAGCTGACGTGAGAGCAAACTGGATATGTCACGTGTACTAGGTACACCTTGTGTGGGCGTCCTGCCTTCCCGGAGTGAGGAAGGGCGGTGAGCACTTGCTCTGTGGGGAGAACGACAGTTGGGGGAAGTTTTTCCTGGTCTACTCCACTTACCCCCACTGGCCTTCCCTGGGGACCAGCCCGGCCACGCTTCCTACTCTCAGGACTCGCTCAGATCGACAGGGCCACAGGCGCCCGTCCCTTTGTCCTTGCTTTTGGCAAGCAGAAGTTCCCTGGCGACCCGTGAACACAGCTGAATGCTAGGTATCTTTGATCTGCCTCAGGAAAAAGTCTATTTTAAACTCTAAGTGGAGCCAAACATTTTAGGTTAGCTCTCTTACCCAACAAAACGTACATCATCCCTGCTCATATAGTTTCCAGTTCAAAAAAAAAAACAAAAAAACAGTGCTGGCCAACACAACAGCCGTGCTTTGCTCTGACGACACCATGGTTCTCTAGGTTCAAAAACAACGTTCTTTTAATGAAAGGAACTAGAAAACTTCACTAAAATATGAGCATATTTAATTTGCCGACAAAATTGCCTGGGAGATGAAAAATAAAACCTTGAGCTAAATTTAGAAACGAAAACTAGAAAGTTTTATTCAGAAATGCTAAATCAGAAATAAAATCAGTGGAATGTATTTACAGGCAGTTTGCTTTTAAATAAAGACCAAAACGAAGTGACAGAGGGACCAGAGAATAGAGTAATTCCTTTGTAAGTCTTCACTTTAGTGCAGCATGGAGACCCCTTGCATTTCCATCTTTGATTGGGGGCGGTGGGGGGGGGCTGTTTGCCCACCTTCTGTTCTGGAAGGCACACCACCCTGAGCCCAGAAAGGTGCCTTTCCTCCCTCGGCATTAGCTCAGGCCCTTCGTGGTGCGGCTGCAGTAGCAGGAAGGAAGGGAGAGGAGCCAGGTTATCGTGGGAGAGTCAGGAGCCCAGTTGTGAGGCTGTCATGAAGGGCAGGTTGGCCCGTCACAGGGGGTAACTGAGGGCACAGCAGGAGGCCAGACAGGAGTTGTGCGCCCAGGGGATGGGGCGTATTACTGTCCAGGCAACTAGGTGGCCTGGCCTTCTTAGTTATGTGCTATAGGGAAGAGGTTTAAAGAGTAGTAAGGGGGTTTTGGAGGGTCAGAAGAGGTGTTACTGCTTGGTTCATCCATCATTCAGTATGTTGGATGGTGCATATGCTGTGTGCCAGCCACCGTCTGGGGGGCTGGGAGTAGGAAGGCTGGGGGTGGGTAGTCTAAGGAGGGATCCCACTGCAGCCTGGGAATCTTTCCAAAGCACTGTTGGTAGAGGCCATGCTCTTGGAGTGCTGCAGTGTCCACTCTCAGCATGACACCTGTAATGGCTGGAGCCACTCCCAAGCTCTGCACGTCAGCCCAGCAGGGTAGTATCCTCCATCCGTGACATTGCGCCTCCTCACAGTTGAGGAGATGGAAGGTCACATAGACGCCCTGCTCCAGGTGAGAAGAACCAAGCCCGGGGTAATGCACGGTGGCAGAAACTTGCAGCCCAGCGACGGGGCGTGGCTGCAGTGCTCCTTTTCTGGGAGCACCGCTGAGGGCTTATGCCATCAGTGAAGACGGTGCTCCGGGGACCAGTGGAACCCTGGTAACTTAAGTGAGGATCCAGAGTCACAGCAAAGGTGGCAGATATGGTGGTAAAAACTAGTCCCTGACCAATTCTTCGAGACAGGGAGTCCACATCCTCTAGTTTCTTGGTTCAATTTGTCTTGCCCGATTTAGGCCAGTTTTTGTTTGTGTGTTTTTACCTACATGAGCTCATGGATGCATCACAACGAACAAACCTTGGGGGTCATACTTCCCATCAGAGCCGGTTCTCGGTTTGTCACCTACACCCAAGAGGCCGCGTTCATTGAGGGTTCCTCCCTATGGTAACATCATTTATGTGTCTTTTTAAAAACTGTTACTTGTCATTTTTATCAAAGTATTATGTGCTTATTTTAGCAGTACTGAAAAAGATAACAGAAGTTTCAGGAAGAAGAACCACCTATTACCATAACACTCAACAGTTGATATTTGGGGAGTGTTTCTTTTTATGATCATACTATTTCTGAAAACTTACACACACTGCCCTTTCTAGTTATTTTCATTTTATATACTTATAAAGATTTTTGACGGATGTGTAATATTTCACTGTGTGGGATAATCCCTTTGACATTTAAGTGGTTTCTAGTATTTTAGAATCATAAAAATGTGATGCTCTAGAAAAAAAATTATTAGGAATTAACCAAGGAGGTAAAAGACTTGTACACTGAAATACAAAACACTGCTTCAAGACGCTGAAGACAACACCAGTCACTGGACAGACCTCTGTGTCCATGGACTGGAAGACAATGCTGCCAAGATGTCAGTACTGCCCAAAGAGGTCTACACATTCAGCGCAATCCTTATCAAAATCCTAACAGTGTTTTCTTCCAGAAACGGAAAAATCCACCCTAAAATTCACGTGGAATCTCCAGGGACCCAAGATGTCCAAAGCAGTCTTGGAAAAGAACACCACACTTGGAGGTCTTAAATTTCCCGATTTTAAAACTTCCTGCAAAGCCGCAGTAATCAAAACCGTGTGGTACCGGCATAAAGACAGGCATATAGACCAGTACAGAGTAGACTGCAGAGCGTGGAAATAAACAAGGGTGCCACCCACTCAAGGGGGGGAAGGACAGGCTTCTGAACAAATGGCCCTAGAAGAACCGGATGTCTGCATGCAGAAGTATGAAGTTGGACCCCTACCTCACACCATACACAAAAAGGTAACTCAGGGGCACTGGGTGGCTCAGTTGGTTGAGCATCGGATTCTTGGTTTTGACTCAGGTGGTGATCTTGGGGTCGTAGGATGGAGCCCCACATCACGCTCCACACTTAGCACAGAGTCTGCTTGAGATTCTCTCTCCCTCTCCTTCTGCCCCTCCCCCCACTCACAGTCTCTCTCTCTCTCTCAAATAAATAAAATCTTTTTTTAAAAAAGGTAACTCAAAGTGGATCAAAGACAAGTCATTAGAGGAAAAGCTTCATGACACTGAGTCTGCTATTGATTTCTTTGAAATGACACCAAAAGCGCAGGCAACAGAAATAAAAATAAGTTGGATGACATCAAAACTTAAAATTTCTGTCATCAGAAACACAATCAGCGAGGTAAAAAGGCAGTCTGGAGAATGGAGGAAATAGGAGTCCTTTATCTGAGAAGAGATTAATATCCAGCATTTATAAAGAACTCCTGCAACTGAATGACAAGAAAACCAGGTTCAAAAATGGGCTAAGGACTTGAAGAGCCGTTTCTCCAAAGAAGACACACACATGGCCAGTAAGCACAAGAAAACGTGATCAACGCCACAAATTGTTAGGAAAATGATAAACAAAATCAGAGCGAAATACTACTTCACATCTGTTAGGGTGGCTACTATCAGAGGGAAAAAAAACAGAAAACAACCAGTGTTGGCGAGGATGTGGAGAAGTTGGAGCCCTGTGCACTGTTGGTGGGAGTGCAAAATGCCGCTGCCACTGAGGGAAACAGTGCGGCGGTTCCTCCGAGAGCTAAACATAGAAACGCCATATGTCCCAGCGATTCCGTTTCTGGGGGTGCACCCCAAGGAGCTAGAAGGAGGGACTGAAAATAGACACTGGCACGCCCGTGTTATCGCGGCTTTATTCGCAGTAGCCCGGAGGCAGAGGCAGCCCGCGCGGCCATCTGTGGATGAATGGGACAGCACATGGTCTGTGCACACCACGGAATATTATTCAGCCTTACAAAGGAAGGAGATGCTGACACCTGCTAGGACAGGACGGACCTCGAGAACGTTCCACCGCGGGAAGGAAGCCAGTCCCGGGACAAAGCCTGCCTGATCCCACTTGGATGGGGTCCCTGGATGGTCAGATCCACAGAGACGGAAGTAGAACAGAGGGGGGGGGGTGCCGGAGCCTGGGGGCGGGGAGGAGAGATAGGAGTTAGTGTTTAATGGGGACAGGGTGCAGTTTTGCAGGATGAAGAGAGTTCTGTGGATGGACAGTGGCAGCAGCTGCGCAAAAATACAAATGTACTTAATACCACTGAGCTGTGCACTTAAAAAAGTGGTTAAGATGATGAATTTTATGTAATGTGTATTTTAGCACAATTTTTAAAATATTAAAATGGGATGCTCACTCTGCTACTACGTTTCTAGAATAGAAACATTTCTAGAATAGATTCCCAGGAGTAAAATTCCTTAAAGAATCTCGATCCGTATTGCCAGATGATTCTAATTCCGAAAGGATCCAAACAACTTATACATTTGCTGGCAGGGTCAGCGTGCCTTTACCAGCGTCGAGTAACTATCGTTGTTGAAATTATTGCTGATCTGATAGGCAGAGAAATGCTTTGTTATACAAGTATTGATCAGTTATAGTTCTTTTGTGAACTGAAGCATTTCAACATCGAGGCCCCGTTTTTGATGACCAGCTCTAGTGTATTATTAAGTAACTCCTTGTATTTATAGCATCTATGTTTCCTCTGGTGTTTCAGAGGGAACATCCAGAACTCTGTAAATGTTTTAATGTGAGCAACATCCATTAAGGGTTTGTCCGTTGTCTTTAAACGTCCTGTTCTCTTGATACTCACTTCCCTTCTGAAAGCTGTAGGGATTTGGGGGTTTGGGGGTGATTTGGGTTTGGTTTTTTATTTAACTCATCTCAGATTTTATTTTGGTGTGAAGACTTAAATTGGCTTATCCCCGCACGGCCAACCAGCTATCTAACTAATCTTCCCCTTTCCACTGACTCAAGAGTCATTCTTTGTCATAATAATACACTTGGATGCATATGCTTCCCCCTCCAGGGGCTGTAGCTTCGTCCCACGGACCTGACCTGCCTCTTAGGCTCTCATTACGCCGGCGTGAATTCACAAGCTTTCCTGTGGGTAGGACTAGCCTTCCTCACAAGTAATCTCATTCTCTTGCTTTTTATTTTTCCAGGGGGACTTTAGAACTGTTTTGTCAAGAAAAAAAAAAAAAGGTCAGAAAAATAGAGACCCAACCAAATTTTGACTGGAATTGCTTTAAACCTGTAAATCAGTTTGGGGGGAAATGCAGACCAGCATATTTATAGTATTTACCCTTCCAGTCCAGGAGCCGCCGTCTATATATTTGTTCGAGTGGTCTCCTTTCTCCATATCACTCATTTGTTTCTTGGCTTATTTGTGTTTAGGGAGTGTTTCATCAGTGATTTCCACATCACAGTCCTTGAGTTCTTTAAAGAGTTACTTTATATGTATAGGCTTCAAAAGAGCGTGGGGGGAAATCACTAATAAAGTTGAGATCCTTTGATCTGAGATCATTAGGAAAAATACATCAAGAAACCTCTTCGCTTGTTCGTTGACTCCTAATCTGTATATTTTATGTAAAGATCCTAGGAGTCTTTCCCCTCATCTCTTCATTTTAGCTCATCAGCACAGTCTTGGGACAGGCACATTTCCCCTTCTCATCTGCTGTATCAGATTGAGGACAGGTCTCTCTCTTTTTAAAGTACGGAACTGCCGGAAGCATCTGCTCTGGACCCCTTACTGAACCCCTGCGCACCTCGTTCCTCCTTGCACGCACATCTGCGTTCATCTGGCATCACGCCCTGGGGGAGAAGGTGGTGGTGATCCTAGGAGAGCCGTCCTTCCCTCCATCTGACAAACCCAGCGGGTCAGCAGCTAGAATTTAAGTTCACATTACTGGCTGAAAGCACGGGCAGCTTTGTTTAGCCAGAGGAGAGCCAGGCAGGTGTGAGGCCAAGTACGTGCAGGTGGCGAAGGACTGGTCGCCATTGCCTGTTATAAGTACCTGTATGGCTAGCTCTGGAACCCAGCAGCATCCTTCAGCTCTGGGGAAGAGGGAGGCCCGGGTGCGATTTGGTTTGCTTTTGCTTATTATTTTTGTGATCGATATTGATGCACATTATAAAAACTGCCTTCTTGCTAGTGAGGGGCCTTGCTAAACATCCCTGGACAATTGCAGCAGTTCACTCCTTCCTCGAAATGTATGGCGTGCCAGCCCGCAGGTGCGACTGCTAACCCCACTTACTGATTCTTACTATTCTTCCTATTGGGAAGGAGGTCTAGGAAGCAGAGGGCTTTGGCGTTCTTTTCACGCAGGGGACTTGTAGGAGAACACAGAAAAGAGATGTGGTTTGGACAGACTTAGGTGTGTGCGTCAAGAAGTGAGGAATTTGTTTTCCATTGTACCTGCCAGAGACTTTTTCCCTGCAGCTTGTTTTTAGTTGGGACTAGCAGTGATACTTCCTTCTGTTAGGGGACCATCTCTTTTGTCCCCTCCTCATACTCCAGGAACGTCTGTCTCCTTGGAACAGCTTTTTACATTAACTCTTTTTGAAGATAAGAAACAGAGATTTAAATAATAGCTTTTAAAATTAGCCCCATAAAAGTAAGGGAAATATCCCTTTTTAGCTTAGAGATTTTAAACTTAAAATTTCTGTAAAGTTAAAAGTAACGTGTTGCCATCTCTAAGATACAAAAATGAACACTGCATTTCATTTTATAGCTTTCTTTTAACTGCCTTTAATCGGTAGCGCTTTCTAGCGATTCAATTTAAGGAAGCTTTCATTTCCCGTGTAATTTTTTAACTGAATTTTTCCAATAAAAACACGAGATCTCGAGGAAAAAAAAAAAACGGCGTTTGAGGATCAGCTTGTAACTCGGCGATAGGAGAGGCTGAGCCCGAGTCCACACCAGCGACTTGGGATTGCATAATGTTTGAATAGCCATTTGCCTAAACACCCCGAAACCGGGTTGCCCACGTGTTAACTCCAGTTCAGATGTTAGAGCACCTGGAACCTGGAGCCGCCGCGGGCCAGGCAAGAATGAGGTGCCCCTGACTTTGGGGGGCCGGCCCAGAGCGCCAGCCGTGGAGTTCCTGCGGCTCGCACACACTTGTCTTCCGCCGCTGGCACCCGAGGCCACCCCCAGACCGGCGGGGGGGGGGGGGTCCCCGGCCTCAGCCCTGCACCCTCGGAGAGGGGCTGTCGGGCTGGAAGTTAGCGGGGAGCAAAGCCTGCGGGAGCCGGGAGCCGCGCCGGCCGGCCGCGCACACTGACAGCCGAGCAGGGCGCTCTCTCCATTTGCAGTTTTTTTAGTGTCATTTTAAGTTGCAGCTTCCGGCCAATCAGCGAGCCCCATGCCTGCTGACATCACGGGGCAGCCAGTTCCCTCCAGCTGCAGAGAGCTTCAGTTTGTCTTTTTTTTTAAACTAAAATGGAGGCTGGTTTCTTGCCTTAAGGAGTACATTGCCTTTCCCGCTGGAGTCTAGATGTGGACATGTAATAAAGCGGGCAGCAGGATGGTGGTGGACGCGGCGAACTCCAACGGGCCTTTCCAGCCCGTGGCCCTTCTCCACATTCGAGGTGAGTTATTGTGTTTCGCCGAATCGGAACCTTCTGTGGTTAGTTAATAAATGGCTATTGTGCTTCAGATAAGAGGAGCAGGAAGTCCTTGCTCGCAGAACCATTCCGTTGCGCTGCACACTTAGCCCGCGGAGGTGGGCTGTGTCACCACGGTCTGGCATTTTACGAACGACGACTCGTGGAATCGGAGTCTTGAGAGAGGCCTTGCACGCATAGTTCAAAGCTGGTTTTTCTGCTTTCTGCTCGCTCTCCCATCCCCCTTTCCGAGCCGTGCTGATGTCAAAGGATGTGAAGTCACTGCCCGGGGAAGGTATTGGGTGGAGGTGGGAAGGAGAGGCGGGCGGCAGCGCCCGGCCAAGTTGTCCGTCCGCGGAGTTTCTGTTACATCTGGGTCGCTCGACGCTGCGAACATTTCATCGGGGGCACATCTCTGTAATGAAGATGAATTGCCGTCAGGAAATATGCAGAAACGATTGGAAGAGAACTTCCTTTAAAAGGTTGTTTTCATTCTTGCCGAGGAGCCTCAACAAGAAACGTGCTCAAGCTCGGAGATACAGAAATCTCTTGTGGGTCATTTCTGAGATGTTAGCGGGTTGTGGAAGAGGAGGAAATATTTTGCATTTAAATAGGCTCTGTACTGACATTTGACTTTAAAATTTAAAATGGCAACAAGTTTTCAATGTGTACATAGGTCTCGCTTCTTGTAGTTTATACAAAATTTGGGTTCAGAACTGAGCTGAAAAACACAATTACCGTAGTAATTAATAATAATTATATTAAAATATAAGTATCAGAGTAGTAGTCTGCTTATTCTCAGTTGGCATCTTAAAGCATGTGTAATATAAAATTTTTTTGTTCATAATTGAGAGAGAAAATGGACGTTAGGCTTTATCAGATCACTTTAAAACGTATAATGTCACAGCTACGCCCTGACAAAACAGTTGTCACTGTCAGAATCTCCTCTAAGGACCCGTGTTAAGGAAGGGTGGGGGCAATATTTCTAGGTGACTAATAGTCCGTATGACTAAAATGCCGGACAAGATTTTTCAGATCCTAGGGTGTATCCAGGGAAGATAAAGCACACGAATACTCAATCTGCTGGAATAAAATGGGTGTTGCTTTTCTCTGCAAACCCTCTGTAATAAAGCTGGCGAAAATTAATACCCACGGTGACCAACTTGCAGGTTGGGCTACACATTCATTGTTTCATGGTGTGTGCCCAGCATTTAGATGCTTTAATGGCAGGAACCAAACGGGTAAAAGCAAGATGTAACTGTGTTTAGGTTTGAGTTAGTTCTTAAATACCGACTAGTTTAGCAGTAAGATGATTTTATTACATATGAAATATATTTTTATAGTTTTAAGATATCTTATGAATAACCCAGGTTATTTTGGTTCATCATTTTTTTCCTGATTTTAGTAGACACTTAAGGCACTAGTCATTTTTTGAGCTAAGAGTTTATTCTGAAATGGAATCATTTATGCCCTATTATACCACACTGATTTTTTTTTTTTTATCCCAAGACTTTATTATAGGCAGGTTGGGTTTTTTTGCCTTTGTTTGAGTCATTGGTTGTTTGCTGTCTAACTATGGAGGAAAAAGTAGTGGAGTGTATTAACCTGAAGTTTTTAAGTTTTTAAGAGGGGGTAACCTGTAGGGACCTAAAATTCACTTTTAATTCAAACAGGGGAATAATTTCTAAGTTCAAAACTTGAAGAGCGCTCTGTTTACTCCTAAGCAGTTTTTAGAGCAAGCACGTTGGTGCTCAGTTTAGCAAGGTTTGCTTGACTTACATTGGTTTTTAGATTCTCGACCAATTAAACACCCAGTCAGCCGCTCTCCTGTGTATGTCCAGTGCTGAGGGTTAGTAACCGTGACTGAGAGGCGCAGCCCCACCCCAGAGCCAGTGGTTTTGTGGAGAGACCCATGCAGGGGCCCCCGGTGCAGGAGGGACACAGGTGCTGGGAGAACAGGGGCTGATGTAATGATGCTGGGGAGAGGCGGCAGCCGGGAGGGGGCGACGCTGAGGGCTGCCTCCCTCGCCAGGTGCAACATGGTTCCCATTTAGGGAGGAGGGGTCTTCACGCAGAAGAGAAAATGACCTTCCAAGGTCACACAGTCCTCACGTGGTTGGACCAGAATCCAAACCCAGGCAGTTCTGTTTGGCATCTTTAAAACAAAACAAAACAAAACAAAACAAAACAAAAACAAAAAAACCCGACTTATTTTAAAATGGAAATTTTGGCAGTTTGTAGAACCTTTACCACAGGATTATACTTGGGTCTTTCCCAGTGCCTTATCAACATTCATCTGTTTCATTGGCCTCTTGAGTGTGACAGTTTTGTGTCCAGGGTTCCGTTTCTTTATTTTACATATATTTGTCAGTTCCCCTAGCACGCCATGCCAAGCAGGTCCCTAACTTACAACATGAAGCAGGCTCTGTGGCCCAGCTTCAGGAGTTCACAGCCCCCTGTGGGGTGGGTGGCACAGTCAGGTAAACAAATCAATCCAATCACTAAACTGATTAGTAGTCCCAGTGGGTTGGATAGTTCTCTTCTATTAAATAATCTAGAGTTTGCAATTAATATGGTAAATTAGCATATCCTAAAAAAGTTCAAGCAGAGAGGAACATACTATTGAAATCTACATAAAGTCTTCTGTCTGTAGAAGGAGCGAGCCTCACCTGAACTTGACGGCTGTAAATTTAGCTCGATGACTTAAATCCCGATCTTCTAGTGCCGTCCAAGAGAACTGTCTGTGTTGGTGGTGATGTTCTCCATGCTGGCCACATCTGACCGTGGAGCACTTCATATGTGGCCAGTGCAACTCAGAAACTGGATTTTGGATTTTATTTCGTGAGAGTTCTTTCAGATTTAAATAGACACGTGTCTGTGGCTGCTGTCGAGAGGGCGCAGCTCTGGGCTGGGGTCCGTGCTTTCTCAGAGAAGGGCTGGGCAGTGCCAGTTCCAGACCTCTGCAGGAAAGCTCATGTCACCGTAAATCAAGTCTTACGAAGCGCCTACAAAAGTCACGCTTACGCTCTTGCTCTAGTCCGTTAAGTGTCCAGGCGCAGTATGTCAGACAAAAACAGTGCACATACCTTCATTTGAAAATACTTCATTGCCAAAACATGCTAAGCATCACCCGAGCTCTCAGCAAGCCGTCATCACTGACCGCAGATCACCGGAGCAAATGTAGTAGTAATGAGGTTTGGTATACCGCGAGAATGACCAACCTGGGACACAGGCACAAAGTGAGCAAAATGCAGCTGGAACAGAAATGGCGCCCACAGACCTGCAGACCTTCAATTTGTAAGAAACACGGTATCTGTGAGGCACAATAAAATGAGATGTGCCTGTAAATAAATATTTTTGGCCGTGAAAGCAGGCATAGGCAGTAAGTTAATGACGAGGCTTGCGTGTGTTCCAGTAAAGCTTTATTTACAAAAGCAGGTGGCAAACCAGATTTGGCCCGTGGGACCCAGTTTGCCCATCCCCGTTCTAAGACCATTCCGTGAGGTTTTGAACAGCCTGTTAGTGTAGTAAAATATGTCACTTCCAGAGCCAGGTTAACTAACATTAACGATGTTAATGGCCTGAGAGGAGAGAGTTCTTGACCCTTTTCCAGCTGCGTGAATCCGGCCTCAAGGGAGTTAACTGCTGGCCTCTTGTTCTAGCTGTTTCTTAAACTCACTCAGTTGATGAGTCTGTCTTTGAAGGACTGAGAAGTAGACGTGGCCCCGTGGGGGGCTCAAGAGCAAAGTATTCCTTTTGTGGGAACCCATTTTTCCTGGGATGTTGAAGTCTAACTGCAGAAGTTTGTTTTCTCACGAGTAAAATGGGCCAGAGGCTGTGCGGACGTCAGACCCCGTCCGGCGGCTCAGCCGGCACTGCTCCCAACACCGGTGCACAACGCAGGTGGCCGGCTGGACGTCCGACCCTCCTGCGTGATGTGATCACTGTGGGGCGGTGCCTAGCGGTGTCCACATTCCCCCAACGTTTCGGTGGTGGCCAAAAACAAAAGACCTCTCGAAAGCTCAGACCCGTGACCCTCTCTGTGCCTGTGCCTTTAATCAGCTCAGGAGTTCTAGTTCACAGACATCTGGATGCCGTGCACCTGTCCTTCTCTCTGAGGCGACTTTTTAGAAATACACCTTTAAAGCTTACCTGGCGTGATCCTGTATGCAACATCGTGTCTGTTGTATTCCTGAGGGTGTGTGGAAGGTAACCAAAGTAACAGAGCTCCCTTGGGGTGGGGGTGTTTGCATCAAGTCCACATGCTTTTTGTTCATTAGTCTTCCCTCAGCTTCGGTATAATGTCTTCTGAGGGTTTTCAGATCATGATTCCTGCCTAGCAGCAAAAGTTAAGCCCCCAGAATTTTTTCACTAAAGTATGAGGAATGGGAGAAAAATAAAGACGTGAGGTTGACCACCAAGAAAACGGTGTGTGCTTTTATAAACCTTGCATGAGGACAGACCCCTCCCAGGCCGAGTGGTTGGGGTGCAGCCTCCTTCTCGTCTGGCTTCTGGTTCCATACGTCAGATGCAGTTGCAAAGTGGCCCTCTTCTAAGCAGAAGGCACTCTGCCAAACGGAAGGAGCTTTCGAGAACACTGAATCGTTCCTGCCAGCATTCCTGCCTGGGAGGTATGCAAGCAGGACACGTGCCAGCGTCTTCCCTCCCCAAGGTCGCCAGCCTGTAAGGCCAGGGCCCCTGCCCCTCTTGCCGGCTCCACGTCCCCAAGCAGCTGCTGGTGGCTGTCCCGGGAGGAGAGGCAGCATGGATGGAGCGTGTGAGGTGAGGGCCACGTCCTCTCCAAATCCGTCCAGCATCGTGAAGCGTTATCCCCACTTTGTTCTAGAACAGGGGAGCCTCTTGCCCAGGGCCACAGAGAATGAAGGAGTCAGAGTCTGAGACCGTGCTCTCCCCTCTGCCCCCCGCCAGGGTGTCGAGAGGTGAATGTGGAGCTTCCACACCCCATGCACCTTCTGACTGTTACTGTTCTCCCTCGTGTAATGTGTTTGCGTGTCTGGACTTCAGAACTCATTTTAGGTCCACCTGAGAGCCTGCAGCACTGCACCCATCCATTCTTGGTGTGACCCCCCCCGCCCTTCCTCGCTGTCCTGTTTCACCAGCTCATCTGCCCCATGTTGATAATGGACTTCATTTTCTGGCCTCTTCCATGAATCGTAAGCATCCTGCAGAAGGTCACAGTCGGCTGGCTATTTCCCGTGACCTCTAGCATCGTCCCTAGAGTGTCAGCACTCTGTCGGTGGTGGATTGAAAATATAAAGCAGTTTCTCTGAAGGACCATTCAGATACTATTGATTTGGTGTATTTTCTAGCTAATTACTTGATCAGTCAAATACTACTTGTCAGGCTCATGAGAAGCTGTCCAGGGGAACTGGTTCAAAAGGTGGACACGGGTGACCATTCTGTGCTGGGCCTGGCTTCAGACTAACCCTCTTCCCTAGCAGATGGAAACAGGACCACCAAGGATGTGGAGAACTCTAAAACGGGGTGATTAGTTTCTCTCACTCAGGTACTGAAAGGGAAGTCTTTTCATCTTGAAAGGACACTGACTGGAGTCCCTGAGGGCAGAGAATTAAAGTGGGGGATGTCTGGTTTTGCTTTTGGCCCTTGAATTGTTCATAAGTCGAAAGCCCTTCTATTAAAAAATAATAATAATGAGACATAACAAATACAGTAAGTGAGTCTATATCAGATCTTTGTTCTAAAAAAAAAAACCTGTAGAAGAAATTTCGGGGGCAGTTGGAGAAACTTGAGTGCAGAATGATAAGGGACGCTGTGGGATCAACTTAGTTTTCTGGGCGCAGTGAGGGTGTGGCACGGTCCTTCTCAGGGACTGGAGATGGATGACTTAGCAGTGTGGAATGACAGGCTCTGCAGCGTTCTTGAAATAACACAGCGAAAAGTAACCGTAAAGCAAATACATTAAAATATGAACAACTGTTGAATCTAGGGAAGTGGGTATCCAAGTGTTCCTTCAACTTCTACGTAGGTTTCAACTGTTTCATAATATTAGAAATATCCTGAAAATGTTCTGCTTTAGAAAAAACGTACAAGCAAATTTAGTTATTCGGAAATTGTTTCCTAAACAGTGAGCAGTGGTCTTTAGGTTCAAGCATTGGCTTTTCCTTTTTTTGCCTTTATTCCACTGTTGACAAATCAGTGGCTGTTGGTGGAATAATCAGGTGAGGGTTCGGCCATGGAGGGGGGGGGAGGGCAGCGCTGCAGGCGCCAGCGGGCACAGCTGCTAACTCACAGTGGCCCCACGGACAGCAGCACCACCTCACAAAGCGGTATTTTGGGGGTGTGCGTACACCTTTTTTGATGTTTACTGGCATTTTTATTGGTCTTTTAAAGCGTAACAGCCTTTCAGACACACTTGCAAATAAAACCAGGGTTCCCTCTGAATGGGAGAGGCAGGGGTGCTCTGGGCTCCCCACCCCCGACCCCTGCACTGGCTGGCGGAGCCATCCTGGGCAAGTTGACTCACTCTGTCCCTGGAAATGGGAATAAGATGCCCTGCCTCTCGCCGCTCTGGATTTTATGAGGGTGAAAGGAACAAATGCATATGAAGTGCTTAAAATGGTCCCTGAAGCCTTTCGAGGCTCCCCACTTGTCACCCCTTTGCTTCGTGGACTTCGGAACCCAGCATCTTAACCACGCTTTTTTCTCCCTTCCGCTTTGTTACCTCTGTTGGTTCATCTTGGAGCGTATCTGCTTCTCTCTCCTTCCCCCACTCACCAAGCCTTTCCTCCTCTCGCAGTTGGCTTGCCGGTTCACCGCCCTGAAGGAATGAGCATCATCAGTAATCCTGCAGCGTGGACTGTGTCCCACTTAGAGACTGTGTATAAAAGTACCCAGTAGGACGATGGCAAGCACCACCTCGGAGTAGTCCCTGTGCTCAGTCCTGCAGCTCTCTTGGGTCAGTCTGCTCGGTGAAACGGGAGATGAGCTTTTTCTTACGTTCCCCCTCCCCTGCCCCCGTTGTTAACGCTTTTGAAGAAGGTCTTTCGATAACGTTCAGGAAGAATGCTGTTTTCAGAGTTAGAGGTACCTGTCCTGCGATGAGTCCCAAACAGGGTGACTCCCCTTGTCATTTCTCCTTTAGTTGTGTTTATTTTTTTTCCTAAAGATTTTATTTATTTGAAAGAGAGATGCATGCATGCACAAGCGGATGGGAGAAGCAGACTCCCCACTGAGCAGGGACCCCCCCCCCCCCCCCGACGCAGGGCTGGATCCCAGGACCCTGAGATCATGACCTGAGCCGAAGGCAAACACTTAACCGACTGAGCCACCCAGGCACACACACCCCCTTTAGCTGTGTTTAAATGCAGGTGTGGCTTCTGAAGATCTAGAAATTTGACCTCCGGAGGTTTACTGCCTTGGTGTCAAATCCCATTACCTTAAATTCCTCTGAATTCCTTTTTTGTGTTGAGATTTCTTTTTTTTTTTTTTTCCTTAAGATTTATTTATTTGGTTGGGGGGGGGAGATGCAGAGAGAGAGGGAGAGAGAGAACCCACAGCAGACCACGCCAAGCACGACCGGCCGCTAGGCTCAATCCCAGGACACTGCGATCACGACCTGAGCTGAGACCAAGAGTTGAGTGCTTACCCAACTGAGCCACCCAGGCACCCCCGTGCTGGGATTTCTTAGCTGCGGTAGTATTTGACCTCAGTGGGGTCGCAGTGACAACCTTCAGTCTTATGTTTTAAGTGTGAGCGCTGTGGTGTTGGCCGTAGAGTTTGCACTGGTGAGCACTGGCTGATGGGTTCTTCACGCTCTCCTTTGTCACCCATGCACGCGAACTCCTGTACTCCTTTCGGGTTTCTGTCTGCTGGTTGTGTCATTCGTGAGCAGTGCATTCTAATTTCGGTCTTCTGACTTACAAAGTTAGGGGAAGACTGATGTTTCACTGGGGGGAGCAAGCCCAGTCTCCCTCGTTGCGGGTCCCTTATTCTTGGTAGACCTCGGGGAGGAGGAGATGGAGAGGGTGTGTGCATGCTTGTAGGTTTGCTTCTGCAGCCAGTTTGGGTACATACACAGCTAGGAACTGGTTTTTTACCTTCGTGTAGTGGGCCCGTTTGATGACCGTGTTTTCAGAACTCTGAATCTGTGAAGGTGTCCTCAGTCTGCCCAGGGCAGAGTTCACCGGTGTGGTCCGCGGGCCCCTGGAGTCCCAGGGACGCCTTCAAGGGATTGACAAGGCCAAAACTGTCCTCATGAGAGTGCCAAGGCCGCGTGCCTCTGTCACGGTGTGGCCATCTGCCCTGACGGTGCACAGGCCGCGGTGGGGACACCGCTCCTGCCCCAGAGCAGCCGATGCTGTGTGTGCTGTCACGTGCCTGCCAGCCTGACCTGGGAATGTCCTCGAGGAAGCTTGAGGTGGTTGGTGTCATTGAATTTCAACCCTGGCCACCCACCTTACGATGTTCTGTGTGACGGAACGCGGAGCCCTCTGGCGTGCCGGAGCGTGGGGGCTTGTCTCCAAAACTGAACAGCTGTGTGAGTTACAAGCTGAACTAGCCCCTTTTTTTCAGAATCAACATTCTTACTTGAAAGAACAAAAGCCAGACACACTGTCTTAAGTAATGAAGTGAGTCAGCCAATTCAACAGAAATGACAGTGACGCCGTTTATTGCCTGTGATAAAATTCAGGCTTGCAGGCAAAAACGTGAATTTCGGAAAACTTGCGTCTGCCAGTGTGAGCTTGACAGCTCCTTCCTGCTGACGATCCTGGTACTAGTAACACATGGAGCTTCGTGATGTGTTCCGTGGAAGGTCTGTATAACCCCACACACCAGCACATTCCAGATGAGCAGGAAACGGTACTCCTAACACACGTAGGCAGAAGAGACTTTCCAAGTGTAGGACACACCATGGGGTTTGCACGTAAAATACCCATCAGTATAGTTTCAGCGTCTGTGTTGCGACGGACTTTTGAGAAACTACCACTTGTCGGATGTTAGCATAGAATCAAAGAAGAATAGCCACAATTTTTTGAAAAACTCATCAAAGTAAACATATTTGTGTGAGGCTGGGCTTTTTTTTTCCTTCATATACTTCAACCAAAACAGCATATCAGACAGATCGAATACAGAAGCAGAAATGCACTCTTTCTGTCCTCCGTTAAGTGGGACATTAAGGAGAGGTGCAGAAATGTGAAACAGTGCTATTCTTTTTGCTAATTTGGGGGAGGGGTTATTTTCATAATATTTAGGTTCACACAAAGTGAGCCTATTCTTATTGCTTTAAGTGAATTAGTAAATATTTTAAACATTCTAAGGGCACCTGGGTGCTTCAGTCAGTTAAGTGTCCAACTCTTGATTGCAACGCAGGTCCTGATCTCAGGGTTGTGAGATCAAGCCCTGCATGAGGCTCCGTGGTGGACAAGGAGCCTGCTTGGGATTCCTGCTCCCCCTTTGCCCCCTCCCCTCCTGTCTCTGTCTCTTCCCCTCTCTTCTTCTTAAAAAAAAAAATTATATATATTTTTATATATATTTATATATGTATTTGTATATTTTTAAGCATCTTCTAATCTGGTCAATATGAGCAGATGTAATCCACGTAATCCAAGCTCTCTAGGGTTCTGTGGACTTTTTAGAGTGTACATGCGTCCTGACACCAAAACAATTAGAAGCCACTGGCCTAGGAAATGTCTCTACCTTGGGCTGGATGTGACTCTGGCCCTATTTCTACCAAGCCTCTGTATTTTTTCTCTTTCCCCCACCTCAAAAAAAAAAAAAAAGGAAGAAAGAAATCCAAAGTAAAGTCAGTCAGCTGGTAACATGAACGGGTGTCGCAGGCCACGGTGACAAGGGGATGCCTGTGCCCCACGCCTGCACCATGTGTGGTAAAGTCACCCGGGGCACACAGCCTCCCTTTCCACCTTAGTCCGCTTTTTTTAATCTTTTTTTTTTTTAATCTGTATGTGAATATAGCCACTTAAAAAATTTGTTTTACTTACAAATCTAAAATTCTCTTTGGCCTGATCCCCCCGAATCAGCCTCCTACCTTTCCTTTCATCTCAGAGTGAATCGTTTGGGTTCACTGTGTATCAGTCCAGACCTGCGTGCGTGTTCACGTACATACTATATGTACGTATTCCGGAAGGTATAAAATATTTTTTGTTTATTTAAGAAACGTACGCTTTCTATAGGTTTTTAGTATCTAATCGCTGTCTGCGGGGCTGTGATGCCCTGAGGTTACACTGTTACATTATATTATCCTGTGTCGCTCCAGCATGTGGCATAAGCTCTGAGTGTGGTCTCCCGCGTCTTCCTGCTGATTGGGCTTAAACTCTTGGACCAGGTGGGCCCCTGGGAGGAGCACCCCGTGGAGCACCTACCACATGCCTGGGACTGTCCCAGGGGCTGTCAGAGACACTTAACGCCCACAGCCTGGCGGGAGAGAAGCTCTGTGCTTGTTTTACAGGCGTCAGAAACGAGCGCACCTGACCAGTGAGTGCGAGGCCAGCAGAACCTCGAACTGTCTGCCTAGAACTTAGGCCACTCCTGCCACGCCAGGCTGCCAGAATCGTGGCTGTTTATTTCTCCATGCTTGAGACCTGGTCCCAGGGAGACATTTTACTTTAGAAAGCATCGCTGACCCTTCTGTGCTCGCTCTTAAAATATTTCAGTAGAGGTTGGAAACACGGAGGCCTTGTTATTTTAGTGGCCTGCCCCTTCCTACCAGAACCCCGAGCTCTCAGATCCACCCACGGTCAGGGCCCGACAGTCACTTGCTGGGGTCCTTGAACTAGTCTTCATATCTTCCCGAATCTGCAGTGCCTTAGTTTAAAGATGCATTAGAGGGGCGCCTGGCTGGCTGTCAAGGGAGCATGCGACTCTTGACCTCGGGGTCCTGAGTTCAAGCCCATGTTGGGTATAGAGATGACTTAAAAATAGATGGAAAGATAGATATGCATTTGATTAAATTACTTATTTTCAAGGGAATTGAAAGAAAGGTACTGAGATTCGTGTTCGCCTGGTGTCCCTGAGGATAAAAGCATTTCATGAGAATGAGCAAGTTCCTCCTTTTACTTTATTCTTAGGAGAAATGCTTTGCCTTAGAAAACTTAAGTGGCTGCCCAGTGAGTAAGGGTTTTTTAAAACTCTAATAAATCCAGACACTTTTCCTCTTTGCAGTAAAGTCAGTCACAAATGACATTACAGTGAAAAGTTATTAATCTTAAAGGTTAACTGAAATTTGTACTTTAAGCCAAGTTATAATTAAGATGCCCTGAAATTCTTACCTCCTTGTCCCAGCCCCCTGCTTCCTCCCCTAAAGCACTCCTTTCTCCTGTGAATCCTTTGTTTACCAGAAGAGGCCTTCACAAACTGATCTCCTAAGGCCTCACTTCCTTTGGGTCGACTTTTCTAATTCAAACAATACAATATCAGTAGCTCGAATCCTGCACTTTTTACTCCTAAATTTTGTGCATCCGTTACATGTAAACATATATCAAAATACTCATCTCGAAGAGTTTTTTGCATTTAATTTTGATCTGAGTTGTAATTCTCTGTATTCAATTAACTGAACATAGATCGTCCTGCTTACGTAGGTTGGAAAAATACCTTTTGATGAGTGCATGTGTGTACGCACTCGTGTTTATTTAAAGCCAAATACCAACCTATAAAAACCAGTGCAGTCGACAGTCTTGTTCTTCAGTGGGGGCGGGGGGGGGGGCTTGATCATTTGCCTGTGTGAGCCCTTTCTCTACTTTAGAAAAAGGAGAACCTCCTTTTGAGTGAAATAGAAGCTAGACCCGGAGTCCCCCAGATAATTTTCCACACCAAACTTCACGTCTGAATATTAAAAACAGTAATGACAAAGGGAAGTTTAAGAAGCATGTTCAGGCAAACGTTCTTTGGCAGAGAACAGGGACTTCTCAGCCAGTGGACAGCCTGCACTCTGGCACGCAGAGAAGGCGAGACCTGCTGCCCGTGTCACTGTTCATGCCAGTTAGGAGTGTGCAGAGCTGAGGCGGGGCGGCCCAGAGCTGGCACAGGCCTGTGCGTGCTTCCTTGCATGCCGTCCGGTGCCCCAAGCATGACTGTCGTTCGTGTCTTCCAGGGGCTTCCAAAACGGAGCAGCCGTGAGAAGGGCTGGCTGGGGGCAGTTCGGACTGGGGCTGCAGCAGTGGGTGCCGGGGGGGACACACACGCTGATTGTCTGTCATTAGCTCCCAGGTGCAGCAGTGGGTGCCGGGGGGGGGACACACACGCTGATTGTCTGTCATTAGCTCCCAGGTGCAGCAGTGGGTGCCGGGGGGGGACACACACGCTGATTGTCTGTCATTAGCTCCCAGGTGCAGCAGTGGGTGCCGGGGGGGGACACACACGCTGATTGTCTGTCATTAGCTCCCAGGAAACTTTAATCTTCAGAGCTGCTTGCGTGCGCTCATTAACCATCCTCCTTCCTGTGAGGCTGCAGAGAGGTATCATTAGTCCCACTTGAGAGCTGTGGAAACCCGAGTAGGAAGGTTCCCCGACTTGCCTGAGGTCCCACAGGGGCTGGTGCCGGACGGGACGAGCGCTCGGGTCTTCGGACTCCCCGTTCTGGGCTCTCGCACGCCTCCGAATGCGCACCGGGACTGCTCTTCCAGGTCCCTCTGCCGCCGAGACCCATCTGCACGGTACTCTCTGCTGTCGGGTTCCTCTCGTGCTGGAGCGGCGGGACCGCGCCGACCAGCTCGGTGGAAGCTCTGGCGTCCTCTAGAAAAGAGACGCAGATGCTGGGTCCTGAAAGTAAGGCCGTACCTTGGGAGTGCGTGGGTGTGCGTGAAATTTAACTCGGGGAGCCTCCAGCCGTGCTCCTCTTGGAGGAACTCGGACTGGCCGGTTTCCACTTGACCTCGCACATCCTGAGAGACTCATGTGTGAGCTGGCATTTCCAACAACGTGGACAGGGGTACTTCTAGTGCTGAACCTAAACTCACCACTGGTGAAGATTCCTCGGGAAAAATTCTTAGGATTTAGTACAAAATTACGGACATGGTTTGCTGGTAGTAGTATAGCATGAATGTCTGGGTGGGGAGCGGCAGCTCGTACCCGAAAACTAGCTGAAGAGTTAGCATAGGCGTTTGTCCAAGGGGAAACAGTAGTAAAGACAACGATTTCTTGATGGTGAATACAACTGAGGGGATGTTTACATTGTAGTAGAAAACAGTCTATGAACTCGAGTTCCTCATTTTCATAAAGCTCTGCAAATGTTTCCTTCCTCATTCTTGGCTTTCAAGGACTCTGTGTGTGTGCCCTTGTGGATTTAAGCATCGGTACTGTGCAACCCTCCATCCCTTGCTGTGCCAAATGAGGTTAAAGTGAAGACTAAAAATGTCTAGTTAAATGAGATCATTTCAAAAGGAAGAAACCTTTATGGACTCTACCTAACACAGAAAGAACAAAATTTCGTTTTGACTTCTGCCTCATGGCCACCTAAAGCTTTGTTTCATTCCTTTGGCAAATATGTAGAAATCCCCCCCCCCCCCCCCGCCCCGGGGTGGTTGGCGGTATGCTGGGTGCTAAAGGTGCGCGTCCAGGCGCCCAGGAGGGTGAGCAGGCCCTGTGGGCAGGGTGGGGCCTCCCGGGAGAAGCGACACTCGGTGAGCCCCTTGGCAGTGCCGGGATGCCGCCGGCAGCCGCGGGATCGGTTCGTGCACTAGAGAGTGTGTTGGGATGGGGTGAGAGAAACCTGGGAAGGGGCTTCTCTCAAGTAGCGTGTCTTTACGACTGGCTAGTGGAGGGCCTCAGAGTGGCGGGGGAAGGCAGGACACGGCACGGTGCTGTGGCCCGCCGCTCCTGCCAGCCCACGACGGAGGGAGGGCCCAGGGTGCGCTCCTTGGTTCCGCAGCGAAGCTCACAAACCAAAAGCGATACTTCGGTGAGGAAATCGGGGTTTTCACCATAAGTGTGTGCGCTTGTGTATTTGAACCACACAGAGGTATTACTATTCAAAAAGTTAAGAAAAGGCATAGTATTGAAGGTGGGGGCCGGATCTTCACAGTCGGAAACTGGGGCTGCTGTTTTTCTGTGCCTCTGAAGTTACTGCCGTGCTTCTAGTCCGTTCCCTAGAAAGCCACGATCATGGATTTGTGTTGAGACTTGACCAAAATTGAACTCTGCTGGACCGTCTCCCCGCCCTGGCCCAGCCTGTTTGAGCACACCCCCTCATTCGTGAGGACGGCAGAGCACGAAGGTGCGGGTGGATGGGGCAGGTCAGTCACCCCTAGACTTCCCCGCCAGGGCCTCACTCACATCCTGTCGTGCTGGTTGCACTGACCATTCATTATCACGTCTCATTAGGTGAGTGAACCAGTTCTGCTGTATTTCAGAACTTGTCAGCGTGCGGTCAGCCCTGTTCCTTTCTTATGTGTGAAATGGCAAAGCTGTCAAAACCAGACCTGCTGAAAACCAGATGTGCAGTGTCCTCTTCAGCACACAGGGCTTTCAGAAGTTTCTGGGGCGGGAGGGAAATTTGAGAGGGACGTTGGGGAAGGTAGGGCCCAATGGCTTTGGTTTTCCTGGTGGCAGCAGAGGCGAGAGGGGAGGCCTCTGCAGAAACTCCAGGGGGCACCAGTGAGGAGGGAAGCGTGAGGAATGAAGAGGAGCTGACCAAACACTGGTGACGAGTGGGGGGGCCTGGAGGGCACAGGCAGGGATGACAGTCGTGACTCTGTCCCCCCAGGGTCTTTGTGTATCTGGACAGCGGTCCCTTATCGCAGATGCGCTTTGCAAAGATTTTCTCCCAGTCTGTAGGGCGTCTTTTCACTTTCTTGATGATGTCATTTCTAGCTCAGGAGTTTCTAATTTGGGTGAAGTCCAGTTTATCTGATTTGTCTTTTGCTGCTTGTGGTTTTGGTGCTAAGATCTAAGAAACCGCTGCCTAATCCAAAGATTTGCTCCTGTGTTTTCTTTTAAGAGTTTTGTGATCTTAGTTGGTCTTTGATCCATTTCGAGTTATATGGTGTTAGGTGAGGGTCCAACCTCATTCTTTCGCGAGTGGACATCCAGTTTCCCCAGCACCATTTGTTGAAAAGACTGTCCTTTCCCCCATTGAATGGGCTTGGCGTGCTTGTTAAAAATCAGTGGACCGTAATGTGCGGGTTCATTTCTGGACTCTTCTGTTGGTCTGTATGTCTGTCGCCCTGATGACTGTAGCTTTGTCAGAACTTTTAAAATCAGGAAGTGGGAATCCTCTAGCTTTGTTCTTCTTTTTCAAAGTGGTTTTGTAGTCAGGGTCCCCTGTGTTTCTATGTAAATTTTAGAACCAGTCTGTTCACCCTCCTGCCTCTCTGCAGCCCTGTCTGGGCTGGAGTCGGTTAGATCAGGGTAGTGCCGTCCAGATTCTCCTGAGGGAGGAGAGCCCACTCTTGTCAGAGTCTGGGGCCTTGGCCTGACTCACGACTCGGTCCACCAAGAACCCCCAAGGTGTGAAGTTCCTGAAGTCAGGTTTTGTCCTAAAAAGCTATGTGAATTTTGTATTCTATTTCATAATTATGATAGTTAATGTGAAAGCGTTTAGCGTGATTTCACTGCGTTGTCAAGCCAATGCTCCAGGAAGTGTGTCCTGTTTATCCTGTGGCTTCGTGCGCCCCCAGAATGCATACCCCAGTGTAAAAGGCCAAGTTGGGGAGAACCTGCCTGTCAGAGCTCCCGTATTTATTTGTCAAGGTTGTTGCTTTGGCTGCGTGCTGTGTGACCTCTCCAGACCACAGGCTGGCATCCGTCCACACTGGGTGAAGTGGCTTTCCCTGATTTTCAGCATGTTGGTGTCTCTTGCAAAGCTGCCGTCCTCTTTGATTCTTGAGCTTAGATTTAGATCTTGTCATTCCTAACCATCAAAAATATTTCATTCTTAGAGGAGGAAATCCACTTCGTTCCCTAGGCTGTCTTTGTGGGGGGGCTCCCTTTGGCCGGGGAACACACATGCTTCACTCACCTACATTCCTCTGTACCAAGGACAGTGGTTCAGGGTCTGTCATTTCCAAAGCCTGTGCCAAGGGCAAAAGTCAAGGTGATGTAATGTGGTTTTTTTTATAAAGCTAAATTTATTCCATTTACAGGACTCTGCTTCATTCTAAGATTGTCTTTTGTGCTATTAAAGTATCTTTTCTGGTGTGAATTTTTTTTTAATGTCCCTATTTGTCAGTTAGGGTGGTAAGCCAATGTCCATCTTCAAGATTCTTTGTGAAATTTTACTGGTTTGTGAAATCCTAACTCCAGAATATCATTTTAAGCCACAAATCGCAGGTTTTTACCTTGTTCACATTTGGAATTACCACATAATGTTAGGCAATTCATGTAACTTAAATGCCACTGTTTTATTTCTTTTCTGTGAAATGTCCAGACACGGCAAATCCATAGAGACAGGAAGCAGGTTAGTGGTCGCCAGGGACCGGAGCAGGGGAGGGCGGCGTGGTGACGGGAAAGGGATGAAACTGTGGAAACACGACAGGGGGCGGTGGCGCACCCCGTGAGCACACCACATGCCTCCAAGGGTAGGTGTACACGTTAAAATGGCTACTTGGACGTCATGGGATTGCACCTCCAATTTTTAAAAGCCCACTCCACTCAATGGCGTCGCTAGGTAGAAGGCCAGAGGGTGGGAGGGGTGTTTCTTACCAGGTTACAGGAGTCCAGGTGAGCGTGGGGCACACGGCTGCACACGCGCGATATGCCGTGTATGTGTGGCCCCTGGCGTCGTCCCCAGAAGCTGACAAGGCAGCGGAAAGGTGCATTCTAACACCGCAGGGAGACTCAGAGATAGCCTTTATTCTCACCTCGGAAACAGTGTATCTTCCCCACCTTTTTACAGCCTTTCACACCCGAAAGTTAAAGTTTTGAAATCACCTTCAGGAGAAATCCAAATAAAGTTTCTCGTGCTGCTCTGTTTAGTGGCCGTGTTCTTCGTGTCGACTGGGACGCCAGCCATCACGCTGAAGGCAGTCCGTTGACTTCTGTCCTGTAAACCCTGGAAGGGGGAGCATGAGATCCGGCCTCCCCTTCACCCCAGCCCTAAAAAGAAAGGTCCAGAAAAGGAAAGGCCCTACATTATTTTTAAGTGAGCAAGAATTCTTAATTCTCAGTACTTTTTTTAAGACTTCCTCTTCTTGCTGCTTCCAGAAGGAAACCCACGGCCGGGAAATGCTGGGCCAGGGCCCTGCCTGCCCTTGGGGATCTGGGGCGACCCGAACACTCACTGCTGTCCAGGTTTCTTAGTTTCCTGAAAGAAAGCTTGTCGCCTTAACCTCTGTTAAAATACAGACTGTGCTTTACTTGTAACAACAGATGATCTCTTTTACTGTTGCATGAAGTTGGAGCTTTTCAAGGAAGATGATTTTTCCACTGAGCTTTGACTCTGCCTGTGAATGTTGGTGCCTCGTTGATGTGTGGATGATTTTCCGCGCATCGCCCCTGGTGGCCGACGGTTGGGCAGGGCACAGGGATCCTGCAGGGGGAGGAAGGGGCCGCAGCTCTGCGTGGTAGGTCTCGCCCCCTGGCACCTTTGGAGGTGCCTTCTAACTGCGTTTCTTTACGGGGTGCTTGTTGTCTGCGTCGTCTCCTTGTTTGCAGCGTTGACACGGTGCTCCTAGAAACCCGGCGCTGGCTCCATGTGCACGGTAAAGGAAGGGGAAAGTTCTCGGGGGCTGTTGGGGTTTAGCCCCAGCTGGCACGGTGGCTCACTGGGTGCTCCTGCCTGGAATGCTGGAGCCGAAACGGGGACCCGTGTGCTTCTTTCGGGACCTGAGAAGCCATGAGTGCCCTGCGCGTCAGGAAAGCATCTGCCCTCAGCCTGTCGTCGAGGCAGAAGGTCTTACTATTTAGCTTTCTGACCCAGAGGAACACCGAAGTGTAATCCCTAAATGTGCCGGTTGTTTCCCACCCCTTCTTCAGGACTCAGTACGTGCCAGTCCACGGGAGAGGGGGCTTCCAAATCCACCCATTGACATTTTGCCACCCCATCCCATTTTATTTCCACGAAACACCCCGTGATTACTGGCAGAACCACGAGGCATTGATGAGCCACACGCTGCGCTCTCGACGCGAGACCGGGAATGACACTAACGAGGGGCGAGCTACTCCAGAGCTGTAAACAGAGCCTCAGTTGTGGCTCTGAAAGTTCTGACCTGATTCGGTCCCGCTCGGCGGCCAGCGACAGCGAGGGCTGGCCCAGATCAGCATTAACCCGGAGCAGCAGAAAATCTGCAGGGGCTCCCGTGGGACGCGTCCGAGAGGGACACAGGCAGCAGGCTTTGTGCACTGAGCGTGCGTCCTCGCCAATACCTAGCAAAGGTTTGTAGTCGAAATACGACATAATTGTGTTATTCTGTTGAAAAGAAACATGATTTCTACTAAGTTGGGTCGGGGATTAGCAATCGTATCTGATGCTTGTGTTTACAGGTGTAGGTGGAAAATTCAAGTCCATAAAGCAGGGGCACAAAGACTCGGAAGCCTGTCCTCAGGGAGTTTGCAGTGAAGGAAGCTGGGAAGAGAACATAGGGCCCTGGGATGGAAAGTCCCATGAAGGTGGCACTCAAGCCACAGGCGCCGTGGGGCAAGGCGCGGGTGAGAGCCGCTGAACAGGTGATGTGGATGGGCTTGGGGCGTGGGGGGCCTGGAAGCACAGACCGCACGGGGGTGAGGAACTGGCACGGGTGGCGGTCATGGGGGGACGGGGTTGGGTGCGTGGCCGTCTTACTCTTGATGTGTTCATCCCGCACACACTTCGGAGCACTTTGTGTCCACACCTGCTGCACACCAGTGAAGAGTGTAAAGGCCAGCAATCCGTGTGCAAATAACAACAGTGCCGTGCACACATGTCTCACTCAGCTCTGTGCAAGACACGTGTGATGTCTGTTCATTTTACCGCTAATGGAATAGGGTCCTTCTTGTTGGTGTCTGTGACCTCTTAATGTATAAGATGTCTTGCGTATTTTTAGAGTGTTATTTATATTTTGGCTACTTCCAAAAAAGAATGTGATACGGCCTAAAGTATTAGAAAATATGCAATAGTCTATTAAAGAAAGAAAAGGGACTAGAAGCCACTGTGGAGGGTCAGTTCCCCTTCTGAGTGGAGTTGTTGAACACTGTTTCAGAAAATGTTTATATGACCCCTTGGCTCAGCCTCATTAAGCTTCCTTCTGGTTCGTGATGCTGAAGCCTTTGCAGGCGCACCAAGGAAGGTGCTTCCCTTCCTGCCCGTCTGTAAGGCGGGACGTGCCTCTGGATTGTGGTGCTTTATCTGTTTACACTGGTTAAAGTTGAGTTTAATTTATCCAAAGGCAGTCTTATTTTCCCAGCGGTATTATGACGGAAAGGCAAACCTCAAAAGAAGTAACTACTTGGGGAGCTCCTGAGGGGCTCAGTCGGTTGAGCGTCCAACTCTTGATTTCGGCTCAGGTAGTGATCTCAGGGTCCTAGGATCAAGCCCCCGCCTGGGGCTCCACGCTCAGCGGGGAATCTGCTTCAGGATTCTCTCTCTCTCTCTCTCCCTCTTCCCCTCCCCACGTTCCCCCGCCCCCGTGCATATAGTCATGCACACGCAGGCACATGCTCTCTCTCTCTTTAAATAAATCTTTAAAAATAAAAATTAAGAAAAAAAGAAAGAACTACTTGGTAGCTGGGGTGGATGGAGAGGTCCTCACACAGGGTGTTAAGTAGTTTCTGGTCATAGAACCAGAGACCAGCAGGGGGTCCGCAGAGGCTGGGAGGCGTCCGACTGTCTGATGTCAGTGCAGCAACAACAGGTAGAATGACCTTGTCGCCCCTCACTCGGGACAGTAGCTAGGAGCCCTCAGAGCAGTAAGAGGCAAGTTGGAGATCCTTAATAAGGCGAAATGGGGGAGTTCTTGTTTTGCTCTTTATGCTGTGGGGCAGCCCCGATTCCCCCAGTGTGGTAGGTCATCCCTGCCGGCGGCCCCGGAGATGACTTCACGTGAGGTGGCGTTGGACATCATTTTAATAATTATATATTAACAGGTATGAAAATTACATAATTAGCACGTCACATCCGTGAGTTCTTGGGTTATTGCTGCTCAGGACAGAGCTTAGTCAAAATTATGTCTGTTTAAAGAAAAGCACCAGGTAAAAGCACGATTCTGTGTGGATGTAGCGAAATGAAGAAGGTGTCCATGAGTGCCCAGAGCCAGGGAAACCCTGGGATGGGCCCCCTCCAGGTGTGTTCCAACAAGACTGTTCCACAGAGCCCCCCAGTGTCTTGTGTCCAGTTCTACACACAGTGACCACAGAGGAGCTGGACCGTGGAGGCTGAAGGCTGGCCTCCATTCTGACTCGGGTCTCCCTCTTGAATTCCCCTGCCTCCCAGCCTCCACTGTCCCAGCCCCCTGGTGCCCTCACTTGCGGGTAATTGCGCTGCGTGTCTCAACTTTTGCTCGGTTGTACAGCTCCAGCAAGTTACGTAACCTGCTGAGTAACTGTTTCTTCATTTGCAAAATGGGAATAATAAATCTCCCTCACGAAGCCTTGTGGGCATTCAGTGACGGGAGGGGTGAGAGTATTTGGCACCAAGTCTGGAGCAAAGTGACATGAGACATGTCCGGAGGAAGGTGATTAAATCTGCCCGCTCCTCCCCATGTTTGCAAATCCAGATTCCAGTTGGTGAAAACTGAGTGATGGTAGCTTCAGTGTTCGGGAGAAAAGCTTTGACTTGGCCAAAGCATCATCCTTGGGTCAGGATATTTACTCATGGCCCAAGCTGCCTGGGAGTGAGGCCCAGGTGTCAGAAAAACCTGCAGCCTGAGTAGCCTCTGTGGCTGAAGGGGGGCCAGCAGGCACCACTAATACTGGCCGGAGCTGAGGTGTTCCTCAGTGTGAGCAAGGAGGTGAGCTTCCACTCTAGAACGGCTCTCAGCCCTCCGCCGGCACAGAGTCTTAGCCAGCTTGTTCTGACAGGGGTGGGTGTTTGAAGAAGATGGGGTCACAGCAGGTCAGCTGGGAGATTTCTAGACTGTGTAGGGATGACAAAGTTACCTAAAAGGTTTAATTTAATTACGTGGTTTGATCATTCTTCAGGAACTACCTCCTGGGTAGCCCACTGTTCTTAATTTTGCATCCATTACTGACTTCGATTATCTGGCCCCAGAGAGCCTCCCTTATTTCCATTCGGTTTCTTCTGGAGAGCACACAGTGCGAGGAAGGAAGAGGACCTGAGTTCAAGTTCCATCTCTCTCAACTAATAGTCAAGTCCATTCGTCGCTCCAAGACAGAATTTTCTCGTGGGATTGTTCTAAGAATCAGGCAGTGTAATGTTTGTATATATGCTGTCTAAAACATCAAAGTACTGTAAATACGGTTTTGTTTTAAATTTCACCCTAATATGGCTGGAAGTGCTTTGGTTTTGACTTCCCGTCTTCGTCGCATCCCAAGTTTAAAAATGGCCTCTTCCTCTGATTGCCCAGATGTGGTCCAGTCGAGGCAGTTACAGCGCCCAGGAAGGGTCCCCGTGAGAGACCGAGCAGCGGGCCACGTGGGCACCTGGCCGGGCCTGGTGTGTGCGCTCCGGCCCCCGAGGCTGTGTGTGAGGGTAGAAGCAGTGACCGCAGCGCTGAGGCCCGTTTCAGGACCAAGTGGTCTTTTCAGTTGAGATGAGAAACAGTCTTCCCCAAAAAAGGAGGCAAGGAAAGATCATGACAGTAAGTGGCCCCTGGCATAGGCCTCTAAGTGTGGCCGCTGACACCCCACGGGCCACCCCTAACTGAGTCTGGGGAGGTGTTTTCCTGTCCAGCTCAGGCGGCCGTTCCAGGAGAGAACGCTCTCCCCAGACTCGGTGTGTTGCAGGTGAAACCTCAGAGGCCTATCGCCAGTCCTGGCGCGTGAGTCTCGTAGAAGTGTGAGGTCCCATAATGTGTGCTTAACGCTCAAGGGCTGTCAGGGTGCTTGGGGGCTTTGTGCAAGGAATGTATGCATTAAGATACCACTGTGTTCCTGTCGGGATTCTGGATGGGGTTAGAGGAGTGAATCTGTATCACACGCTGGGAAAACCAGAAATTAGCTTGTAAGTGACTACAAGTACCCTTTCCTCTCCCAAGACGGCTGCCAAAAAGCTCTGAGAAAAAGTCCTGAAATCTTGGAGATTCACTTTCTTCACTTCAGCTCGCCTGCGAGCACATGACAAAGAAAGCCTCAGAGAAGGGGTAGGTCTGGCAGGATCTTCTGTTTTGCTTTCCTTTCTTGCCAGATTCCTGGAGAAGCATTTTACTTTTAGGCGTGCATTCAAAGCACATGCACAGTAAGGAAAAAATGCAGCCCCTGTCTTTTGACTCAAGCCTGGCTGGTGGCCTCGGAAACCGAACCTTATAGTGCAGAGAGCATGGCCTCCGGGCCCGGGCCTTCCAAGGAAGACTGTCTGCAGGATGCAGCAGAGGACCGTGTTCCGTGGCCCAGGTGGCTGGGGGGAGAGCCTGAGGTCTGGGCATGGGCCGAGAGCGAGTAGGTAAATTACACCAAGAAACTGAACGTCTGAACTCCACACTGACTTCCAGCTTGGGGCACATTTTACAGTCCACTGAGTATTCAAGAGAAGGAAAAATTGATGATTCGGATTTTGGTGGCTAGTAATGTTACCAAGTCAGGCTTGGAGTGAAGGCAAAATCCCAGACATTGAAGTTTGTGTAAAGGGCTCCTTTGTATGCCCAACCTTCTCGTCTATGCTGTGGTCTAATGGGGAGCTTGGCCCATATTGAAGCTATGTATACTAGGCCCCAGTGATTTTAATTCATGGATCTTTTTTTTTTTTTTTTCATCAAGGAGCTTTAAGTCCTTAGGGTATTTTTATGAAGGTTTCTGAAGTCTCCTGGGGCACAGACAATCCTTATGTGGAGCAGGGGCCATGAGACCATGCTTCTCCCGGTACAGGGTGAGCAACATGCAGGTGACCACCCTGGGAGGCTGGGGGGCTGCTGGCCGGCTGGACTGAGCCAGCGTGGAGGGCAGAGTTGTCCCCTCACCAGGGAGCTGCTTGTTTCCCGGATGCCGTCGAGAGGCTCTGAAACCGCACCGGCTTGGCTCACACACCAGCCCTGTCCCTCTGACCTTTGTGCAGATCCCCCTGCATGGTGAGGGTGTGGTGGGAAGAACCACAGCCACTTGGTGGGGTGCCACAGGCAAGGCCACAGAAGGGTACCTAGCACACAGTCAGTACTCAGTAATGGCGAGCTATCAGTGCTCCTTAAAACAGGTCAAAGTAAAAGTAGGGTCGAAGGTAAGATAAAATACAGTGGGGAAATTAGATTTTCAAAATTGTTGGAAGGAAATTCTTCAATTTCAGAGCAAAAATAAGAAGCTTAGACTTGCAGCAAAAAGCAACTAAAATGCTCTGTGCCTTTGAGGCCACCAAGCTGGACAGGGTGTCAGCTGAACGGGGACGGAGAGCTGAGGATGGGGAGTCCCCAGCCGCGCAGCTGCCTCCGAGCACACAGGCCCGCAGGGGCTTCCCTGCCCCCCACCTCACACCCTCGTAGCTAGTGTTTGTGACAGTGTTCAGTTGTTATCACAAATGGGTCATTTTGTTATTTTGGAAATTTACGTCTCAAGTACCTGGAGACAAGGTTTTTTTTTTTTGAAAATGCTACTTAAACTGAATAAATTTATTTAAAATATATCTCGATGCTAAACATCTGGCTGAGGTATGGCATACATTTTTCTAGGTTAGCAAAATATAAAGATTATTTCCATAATTTTTTGTATTGCCATAATTTTAGAAGTTACATTTACCTTTATATATTGCATTACATACATTATTATATATACCACATATATTGTTATATATTATATATGCATTAAATATATATACATATATGTATATACATATATATATATATTACCGTATATAACAAATTAAACAAATGTGGTTCTTCTAACTTGGCTTTAAATCCTAAAATGAGATGGATAAAATATAATAGGGTATTAAAAAGAAGCAGAGGGCAAGGGATATGTTAGGCAGATGCAGAAGAAAAGCAGGGAGCATGTTGTTAATAGTGGGTAAAGCTCAATTCAAGGCAAAAAAGCATCATTGAGACAGAATTGCTTCGCCACGCCACGCTGGAGCACAGGGCCCACAGATGGCAGAACCACCATGGACGTATGTGGCCTAGATGATGTAACCTCAAGAGCCGGAGGGACCATAAGACAGAATGGTCAAAGCTAGTGATGGTGGGAGACACGCCCAGACCCCGCGGCCCACCGAGGGTCAGGTGGTGACTGCACGCAGCAGCGAGGAGCCAGGACAGGCTTCAGGACACAGAGTTGTGAGTTTCACATCGTAGTTCACAGAGAAAACCTCTGCGGTTTCCCAGAAGTTGAAATAAGTAGAAACCATAGACTGTCATCATAATGCAATAAAAATAGGAATAAATACAGAGGTAGAAACCAGTCATCCTTGGGAGGCCCTCAGGGCAGAAGGGGTGTTGTTCCTGGCGGGGTCCCAGCTGGCGCTGCCACGCGGGTCTTGGCACTCCTGGTTCCTCCTTAGCATTCACGTCTCAGCCCGCAGTTCCCTCCGTGGACAAGCCTCCCCGGCCCCATCGAACCCATCCCTGTCTTCTTTCCTAAGATTGCCTTGTTGGCTTTTGGAGTTGGGGATTTCCTTGTTTGCCCCCCCCCACTCGGGGGGGCAGTTCTGTGAGAGCAGGAAGCTTACCTGTCTCGTGGAAAGCCTTAGACTCAGTGTCCAGGGCACTTGCCCGCTCTCAGACTTTGAACAGTGTCGCCCAATGAGCAATGCCTGGTGATCACGGTGACCGTGCCGCAAGGACTGTTGCACCTTACCTCTGGTAGCTCAGTTAGCCCTAGCACTCACCCTCGAGGTGGTCCCTGATGTGCCGTCGGGCAAGCAAACGCATCCAGAACTGGCAGAAGGCGAGCCAGGTTTGAGTGTGGGTCTGAGCACTCACCTCAGGTGGGTGCCGAGTCCGCGTGCAAACGTGCTTATTCCATAAGAATGAGGGGAGATTGTGCAAACAAGGCAGGGCAGGGCAAAGACCAAAATGAATGAAAGAAGAGCTGTCTTCCCTAAAGACGAGAGCAGAAGTAAGTGATCCAAGACACTGAAGAGGAGGAGGCCGCCCAGGGTTTTAGAGGGGCAGCGGTGGCATGCGGGGAGAGGAAGGCCCAGGAGAGCAGGGGCTAGCCTGGTGAAGAAGAGAACAACACCAGAGTCCGCAGCAGGCCTGGCTCTGAGGGAAGACGCAGGCCCATGGCCGTGCACTCGAGGGCAGCATCCAGTGAGACTCAGCTTCCGTTCTCGGTGGCTCGTCCATTGAAACTAATCCCGAATATATAGCACGTTGAAGGACAGTGTAAAGAATTTCCTTTATCAGGGCTCCTGGGTGGCTCTGTCGGCTGAGCATCCGACCCCTGATCTCAGGGTCGTGAGTTCAAGCCCCGTGTTGGGCTCCCCGCTGGGTGTGGAGCCTTCTTGAATTAATTAATTTCCTTTATCAGGTTTCACAACATTGCCCGCTTTCCCCACATCCTCTCTGTCAGGTCTCGCACACATGTATTTATGTTCAGAGGACGGCAGGACAGTGGCGTGGCTGTGGGATGGTGGAGAAGCAAGCTGGCACGTGCCGGCAAAGTGCCCGAGGCCTCGTTAAGGACAGCCACAAGCACTACGAGGCAGGGGTGCGGATGGGCCTGGAACAGGAGGGTCTCTTTATTGATCTACAGGACGTTCTTGACATAGGATTGAGCGTGGTAAAAAGCAGGAGCGTAGGAAGCGTGATTCTCAGTAGTGCGTTCATGCGATGCAGCCCGTCCTTGCACATGGGGAGACCCCTAGGGGGGCGCACATCAAAATGCCAGCAGTGCTGGGCTCTGAATTCTCCTTTCTTATGTCTGGAGGGTTATTGTTTGTTTGGGTTTTTTTTTTTTTAATTTTATGGTGAACATGTATCATTTTCCTGAAAACAAAATCCTGTATCGTTTTTCTGAAAACAAAATCCTTTAAAAATATGTATTACATCAGATGTTAGCAACTGAATACTAAGTTCAAATTTCACGTAAAGACCAGTGGTCAAGTGTCTGCAGAGAAAACGGTGTCACGCACAGTGTCAGGCCCTTGGCTTTTTCGATGTTCCTCCTCACGGTACTCACTTATAGGTTACTCTTCTGGGATTAAAAAAAAATCAGGCTGTTCTGTGTAGACTCCATTTGTGTCTAGAGACTGTCGTATTTCACCTTTTCCCGTCTCGGGGGACTGTTGCTGGCGCTCTGGTCTTTGAGAGTCTCGGAGAGCCAGAAAGAACCTTATTGTTCAGATGTGGAAACTGAGGCCCAGAAATATTACAGCCCTGCCTCCCGCCACCCTAGTCTTGCTACTTCCACTTTATCTTCTTACCCATGTGAGCTTTCAGCACCCGCCACCCAAAAAACTAGTTCCACCATAGTCCTTTATAAATCTATCAAACTCTGAGGTTATTTTTTCCGTTCAAATCTAATTGTGCCTCAGATTGTACCAAGACGTGCCCGCGCGCGCCCAAGAGCTTGGCTCCTCCATGACCTGGCAGGCACATGGGTAGTAATTGCATTTGAGGTTCACTCAGCCTCTTGCAGACGACATTTACGTAGCTACTCTCGAGCTGCACTGTTCTAAGAACCAGCACGGCAAGGCACCGTCGCTGGGCTCGGTCTTTGCCAGGACACCCGCGTAATTGAATCACGCACAGCCAGACACCATCGAATTCGGATTCCGCCCTTCTGTTAGGTACACATGTAGCTGCTGCGTGCAGTGCCTTAGTGGCCTGCTTGGAAATGCCTGGAGAGGATGGGAAACGTTGCTTCCGTAACAGACATTTTTTAAGGAGAAGAGCATAAACAGGGTTGAGTGATGGTACCTAACTGCCTCTGATTAGCAAAAACAAAAACCGGTAACGCTGACTGGGGCCGCGCTCTGTTTCAGGCATTGCTCTGAGCCCATGACATGGGCTCGTCCGCAGTAGTGCCGTGCATTGTTGGGCACAGTTGAGGAAACTGAGGCCCAAAGACATGGTGTATTCTGCCCTAAAGTCACTAAGGTAGGAACAGGTGGAGCTGGGACTCGAACCTGGGCATTCCTGCTCGCTTTCTGCCAAGTGAAGGACTCCCAAGTTAGAAGCGAGGGACAGCTGTACCTAGTGAGGACCTCAGAATGCCACGAGCATAAGTTGTTCTGATCTAACCGTAAAACTGGGACCATAAAGAACAAGTCTTTGGAAGGACCTTGTACAGAGATGTCGACTTTGAAGGACTAGGTGAGGAGGTTTCCCCAAGTGGCTCCCGCTTGGATCACCAAGTCTGTCCACGGCCCCAGTGCTGGGGGGGTCACATCCCATCCAGGTCCTGTGCGTACTCTGGGTATCCAGAAAAGCATTTCCAAGGGTGGCAACACCCACATGGTGGTCCCTGTGTCATCCAATCTTGGAGTTGCAAACAGAGCGGCAGAGAGTCAAGGTCCCTGGGGGACAGGAGGGAAGTGCTTGCCAATCAGGGACCCTCTGGGGTTGACAGGGGGCATCACCCTGGTGTCCTGCAGGGATCGCCTGCCCTGCCTGTCCTGTCCCCTCACATCGCGCCCATCCTGCCTCAAAGACAGTGAGGTTGGAGCTCCTCTGCTGAACTTGTGTGTGGTTCTTCTTCCTGGGCCCAGGAGCGGCCAAGCAGATTTCAGCCGGCGGGTTTGCCCCGTGGATGGAAGCACGTACCCATGATCCGAAGCACTGTCACAGCATCGCTGTGGGATCAGATGTGTAGAAAAGGGTGGGCGAAAATGTCTTCAGCATGAATGGAATGCTAGAGGGTCTCCTGTTTGAACTAGTAACAAAACATCAGATGTTGAGGTGGTGTGTTCTTCTCCAAGGGAGAAATGAGCCTATTGGTTGACTCTTCGGATAACACACTCAGTGTATTTAGATTGCGTGTGATTTGGGGATGTAATCAGGCCCTTTTACAAAGAGGCCGGTGGTGCGTGCGGTCCACAGCCAGCATCTCTGGGCATACTTGCCTCCCCCGACAAGGGGGAGTGGGGGTGCCTGGCTGGCTCAGTCAGAAAAGCGTGTGACTCTCGATCTCAGGGCCGTGAGCTCAAGCCCCACGTTGGGTGTAGAGATTACTAAAAAAAGAAATAAAAGAAAAAAGGAGAACAGCGAGGGCGTGAAGCACTGCAGGTGGCTTGCCTTGCTTCACGCTTGGCCTGTGCAGTTGGGGAGCCCCCACTGGAGCGTCTCCTGGAGAAATGGGGGACCCGCGAGCCTGGCTTTTGGCCTCCGGCTGTGCGTGCTTCATCCAAGGACCCACCTAGACTCGCTGGCCCAGCCGCGGCTGGGGAGGAGGGGGAGGGCTGTGTTGTGGAGCTGTGTGTCACCGCTAATTACCCCTGCCACCTCGCCATCAGGGGGCCCACGTCTGAGGACGCGCAGGCGTGGGCGGCGTGTGGTGCTGCGCGTCCGCCAGGTCACCCTCCAGTGCCACGGATCTGGGGCCCGTCACGCCTGGCGGGCACTGGTGCACAGGCCTGCCTTCCCACCCCCAGCCTTCAGCTTTTCTGTCTTGTCTCTAAGCTCTGATGAAAATCCTCCTCTCTAGAATTTGTGTATTATTTAAGACAGTAACAGAACAGGTGTAAGCAGTAGAGAAGGTTTCTGTTTATGCCCCTGAGTGCTCTCTGGCCCCCCACACTGGATGTCCCGTCCCGCCCGGCCCCTGGGTTCCCCTGCACAGAAGTGTGCAGATCCCAGGTTAAGAACACCTGGGGTTTGACCCTGTCAGGGTTGTTAGCTCATGTGGCCCGTTCGTGGAGTGCCTGTTCCTGGTGGTACGGCGGACGTGGCCGAGGCTGTGCCCTCTCTTTGCCTCTGCGCTCCTCCCTGAACAGCCGCCTGATGCCAGTGATGAGGCCGAGTCCTGTGTGGGAGCCAGTCAGAATACCCCCAGGGAAGGCCTGTCTGGTCCCCGAGAGGGCGTCAGCCGCTGCACCACCATAGGGTGCCACTGGCCCTTGGGGACGGGAAGAGCTGTCACCCACCTTTGCTGGCTGGTGGCCCTGACACCGCTGGCCTTTTGGCAGGCATTAGTTGATGGCCCAGTGAGATGAAGACTGGAACCCAGAGCAGGAATTATTAACACTAGTACATACTCATCCTGGAGGGGTGGGGCGGTGGGCGTTGCAGAGACAGGTCAGCAGCTCCCGGGAGGGGGACTGCAGGGGTCCGGCACCTCTTCCTGTCTGTGTCACCTCCTGGAGCATGGGCGTGCACACGCATGCACAGCGTCCGACTTCATGATTCCCAAGGCTCTGTGATCGCCAGGGCTCATTCCCTGCAGGTCCCAGCACACGGGCCCTCCAGACCTACCGAGCGTGTCCTCCAGTGACCATTCCTGCTGCAGCTCTGGGCCAGACAACAGGTGCGAAGAGGGGAGGATTCATTCTAAGAGTGCTCATGTCCAGAAAGAACCATTCTTACCTGTTTGAGATACAGAGAAAAGAAGTAGAGAATACAAAATCAAAGCTGCAAAAAATATGTACATGTCCTCAGTAGATCTTCTCACAGCTGTCCCCTGTTCTGCCAGTACACGTATCACAAGTTCTGGAATCTTCCTCTGTCAGTCTCTTCTATGTCAAATGTCATAAAAGCAGTGACTTTTCCTGAAAGGCTGCCTGCCCTTGTGCTTTCGGTAAATGAGCTCCTGCGTTGCTGGGGCTATTGGTGGCCAGACGCAGTAATATTATTCAATATTTCATCAGAAACGCTGGCCTAAGTGGAAGATGAAATGATATAAGCAGGGGTGTCTAACATTTGCTAATTTGTACTAATGGTAACTGTGTAACTTCATTCCCCATGAGGCACTGAGAACTGAATTCTTAAGCAGGAAATATGGCTTTGTGTCCACAAATCACAGTTTTGGATTTATCTCTTTATCCTTAGGAGTTTGACTTGTCTTCATCCTTCCCTATAAAGACAAAACAAAAAACAAGGCTTCATATTCAGCTGACATCTCTTTAATTCGTCGTATGTATTACCAGGAGGTGGGGACACGTTCCTGACGACACGTGTGTCGACAAGGGGTTTTATAGCTTTGGGAGCCCAAGGCTGAGAAAAATGTTGTGACTTCACCACGTTCTGATTATGGTGAAGTCTAGACAAGAAGTCAGTTTGTTTCTCTCACATGACTTCCTTCACTGAAAAATTTACTTGCCTTAATGAGGAGCTTTCCTGAGGAAACCGGTCTCTCCTGGCCTGTGTCTTATCTCAGCCTAACCTGCTTTGGGCTGTCCTCCCCCCAGCGCCTTTCCCACCCCTCACTGGTGGCGGCTGCCCATTCTCCGGGAGATTAAGAGCGTGAATGGACTACACCCTGGCTCCAGCCACCGCTTTTTGAAATGAAAATATCTGCCTCATAAAGTTGTGCTATAATTTCAGGAGAAGGGATGGCAGGCTGGAGGTCTGTGGGGGAGCCCTTTCTCTGTTGGCAAATGTAGAAAAACCAAAAGGGAGAGAGAGGATCTCAGATGTCTGAGGAGGAGCACGTGAGATTTGTGGGGAGACACTGGGCTGTGGGATTGACCCAGGACCTGCCGACCTGAACAGACGTCCACCCCAGACAGCAGCTCTGTTCCCCCAGGAAGGAGGAAGACAAACTTGGTGACTGTGTGTAACAAAGCTGAAAAAGCTGCAGAACTGGGATTTGAAAGGGAACACTGACGATGGATTTTGAACCACAGATTGTCTCTAATAAAACATGTTTAAAGCAAAAGTGTAACTAGAAGCTGCTGGCCAGTCTTCCGTTACCAACTCTGTCTCCAAATGAGTTTGGCAGCCGGTGCTTTCGTTCTGTCTGAGCCCTGGAACTCCACCCGGAGGGACTCACAGTAGACTCACAACAGGAAAGAATGCTCAGTGCCTCTCGGGGGATTCTCTTGGAACCCCACCAAACACAGGACAGGTGCAGGCAGAGAGCACTCAGCATTCTCAAGCTCATGAACTCTGTCAGCATAGAGACATGGTTCTTCAAAGTCCTGTCTACTTCCCATGGTAGATGGTGTGGACTGCACCTGGGCTGTATTTGAACGATGTGACACCCACTGAGGAGCCTGGCCACGGGCACAGTGCGTGTGGTGAAGCCAAGCTGCCATATCTCATCCAGTCTGAGACCCCACCGATTCACTCTAGGTCCAGCGTGTTGTAAGGAGTACCAAGAAAGAGAGGAAGACAAGTGAAAGACACAATGTGACTCGGGGACATTGATATGAAAAATGTGTACATTAGAATGGATAGACGGTGCGGCGCCCACATGGCTCAGTCGGTGAAGCGTCCACCTTCGGCTCAGATCATGATCTCAGGGGTCTGGGATCGAGTCCTGCATCAGGCTCCCTGCTCAGAGGACAGCCTGCTGCTCTCTCCCTCTGCTGTTCCCCCTGCTTGTGTGTGCACTGTCTCTCTCGCTCTCTCTCAAATAAATAAATAAAATCTTTAAAAAAATAGAATAAAAAGATTGGATAGATGGTGAAACTTGCATTTTGACATTGGGAAAGATTTATTGTAATTTTGAACATAATCTAGTTAGGTACATATTGAGAGGATTAACTCAGTTTTGGAATCACGCAGGTGTGAAGAAGGGTCAGAATTTGAAGTTGGTCTCCATGGAAGTAGACGTCTCATCGTTGTGTTTGTCGTGCTTTCAAGTTGTGAAAGTTTGGATTTTCTGGAGTGAGAGATAAACCGCTACTAGAAATGGTCCCTGCCAGGCTGGCAGCCTGAGGAATGGTTGCCTCGAGAGAGACATATGGGGTCTAGACTATACTCAGCCCTTCTCGTGACAGGGGTCCTCCTGCTTCTGGCACCTTCATTTCAGTCCCTCTGTCACTTCTGAAGAAAGCGTCCTCGTTCCCAGGTCAGGCTGTGTCGCTCACCTGTGACACAGGTCTGTCTGCTCACAGTCATCTCAGGGTCTCTGTCAGAGTAGCTTTGAGAGCTCAGACTGCTCAGATGGCCGCACAGGCAGGGTCTTTGAAGGCCTGGTTGTTACCCTAAGAGTTCGTGTAGACTTTGCATTCTATTCTGGTACAGAATTACGTACAGGTTTCGAATTATGGTACCTCTCGGTTACATTACCTGAATGTGTTTCTCTGCTTTGTTCGTTCCACAAATATTTGAGGTCGCATAGGTGCTGGTCCAGTTTTAGATCCTGAGAACAGGGTGAACAAGACAGAGTCCCTCCTCTGTGAAAACTTAAGATTAATTTGTGATTAATTCGGGGTTTGTAAAATGTAAGCAGTGTTCTGTTCATTTAAGGTTCTTTTTGAGGAAGATTGATTTTCCTGTTTAATTCGTCCTGTAACTTCAAGGCCCTCTGGTTTGAGAAGTGGGCACCTAGAGATACACGTTTCCCCACTGAGTGTGGCCTCAGTCCGTCCACAGCAGAACTGAGTTGGCTCCTGCTCTGCTCCTAAGACCAGACTCAGGTCGTCCCCAGGAAGACCTTTCCCGAACCAGTATCCCTGCCGTCCATTCCCCTGGGTCCCCTAGCGCCTCGCACATCTCTGTCATGGCGCTTCTCACGTGTTTTAGTCGTTTTTCTTTTAGATCAGTCTCCTGTTTTAATTTACCTTTGTGTTGTCAAAGCCTAGTACAGTGCCTGGCAGGTATGTGTGGGATGAATTTTTAAAATGAATTCCTTATGGTATAGGCTATAGAGTCAAGGTTGGGGCCTACTCTGAGACCTTAGTTTCTACGTCCCAGTGGTTTCATATCAGATGTTTTAGATCTGATAAGCGAGGCACGCTCCCATTTTTCTCTTGTAATTGCTGATCTTTAAGAGAGAAGAAAAGAAAGGAACTTTATATAAATAGGAAAAAGTAGTGGTCACTTAGAACTTCATTTCGATTAGGAAATTTTTTCAATTAAAAAAAGATATCCAGAGCTTAAGTTCTCCAACATAAGTACTACGTACAATAGAGAATGTGTTGGGATTTTGTGTGTGTCTGTGTATGTATTCTAGTCCCAAGTAGATCAGGGCTGATTTAGAGGTCGTCTGTGTCTGTTCGTCTGAAGCCCTCGAGGAAGGAACTCTGGTGTCTGTGTACAGCAGGAGTGCCCGTGGGGGGCGGCTCTGCGGGGCTCCCACCCTGGGGACAGTGGCTGCCTTTGGGGGGGGGTGGAGGCAGAGGATGGGTAACAGAGGAAAGAAACTCGTCTCTCTGTGTTCTTCTGTACCTTTGAGGGTTGTTGTGTTTTTGTGTCTTTGCTATACGCACTTGTTCTGTAGCCTTTTCAGTTTGAAATACAGCTCATATACAGAGCACATAAAACAAAGGGCAATGAATAATCACAGAGCAAATACTCACGTAACCGCCACCTGGACCAGGCGCCCCACAGCCCCCTCTGGGTCCTGAGTAGGTTGAGGGATGTCTAGTTCTGTACTTCATAAACACGAAATCATACTGAATAAATCCTTTCACCCAACAGTGTTTTGTAAGATTCATTCATATTGTATAGGGCTCGTTCATCTCCGTAGTTTCAGAATGTTCTAGAATATCCACTGCTGCTGCACATTCAGGTTGTTCCCAGTTTGGGCTGTTAGCGCTGATGCGAGCATTCTCTTAACCTATGTTGTGCTGCACGTGCTTGAGAATCACAGGGTTATGCTCAGGAATGCAGTTCCTGGCTCACAGGGTAGTCTTTTGGCTTCATATATTCAAATAGTTCCCTACTCTGTGGCCTGCCTTTTCATTCTTGGTGGTGTCATGATGAAGAAAAATATTTGATCTTATATATTCAATTTATCAATCTTTTAATGCTTATTTTTATGTGTTAAGAAGTTCTTCTTAGGACCAAATAAATAAAATCAGAAATGAAAGAGAAGTAACAACCAACACCACAGAAATACAAAAGATTATAAGAGACTACTATGAAAAAATGGTATGCCAACAAATTAGCCAGCCTAGAAGAAATGAATAAATTCCTAAAAACATGCAGTCTTCCAAAGCTGAATATAGAAGAAATAGAAAATCTGAACAGACCAATTACTAGTAATGAAAATGAAAGTGAATCATAAAAACTACCTCCAAAAAAAAAAAAAACCCTACCAAAAATTAGTCCAGGACCAGATGGATTCACAAGTGAATTCTTCCAAACATTTAAAGAGTTAATGCCTGTTCTCCTCAAATTATTCCAAAACACAGAAGAGGAAGGAAAGCTTCCAAATATATTCTACCAGGCCAGCAGTACCCCGATACCAAAACCAGACAAGGACACCACAAAATAGGAAAACTATAGGCCCAATATCCCTGATGAACATAGATGCAGAAATCTTTGGCAAAATATTAGCAAACCACATACAACAACACATTGAAATGATCATTACCGTGATCAAGTGGGATTTATTCCAGGGATGCAGTCATGGCTCAACATTTCCAAATCAGTGTGATACAGCACATCAACAAAAGGAAGGATAAAAATCCTCTGATTATCTCAGTAGATGCAGAAAAGGCCTTTGACAAAATTCAGCATCTGTTTATGATAAAAACTCTCAACAGAGTGGGTTTAGAGGGAACATACCTCAACATAATGAAAGCCACACAAAAAAACCCACAGGTAACATCATACTCAATGGTGAAAAACTGAGAGCTTTTCCTCTAAAAGAAATGGGTACCCACCTTGCCACTTTTATTCAGCGTAGTACCGGAAGTCCAGACACAGCAGTCAGACAAAAGGAAGTAAGAGACATCCGGTGGATGCCTCCAGAAGAAACGAAATGTCATTGCAGATGACAGGATACTATACATAGTAAAGACGTCACCAAAAAAACCTATTAGAAGTAATCAATGAATTCCGTAAAGTTGCAGGACACAAAACTAATACCCAGAAATTGGTTGCATTTCTATACACTAATAGTGAAGAAACAGAAAGAGAAATTAAGAAAAATTCCATTCAAAAATGTACCAAAAGGAATAAAATACCTAAGAATAAACTTAACCAAGGAAGTAAAAGACCTGTATTCTGAAAACTGTAAAACATTGATGGAAATTGAAGATGACCAAATAAATAGAAAGATATACCATGCTCATGACTGGAAGTATTAATATTGTTAAAATGTCTATACTACCCAAAGCAGTCTACAGATTCAGCACAATCCCTGTTAAAATGCCAACAGCATTTTTCACAGAACTAGAATGAATAATACTAAAATTTGTATGGCAGCGCAAAAGACCCTAATAGCTAAAGCGATCTTGAGAAAGAAGAACAAAGCTGGAGGCATCACACTTCCAGATTTCAAGTTATAGTGCAAAGGTGTAGTAATCAAAACAGTATAGACAATACACACCTGCAGATCAGTAGAGCAGAAGGGAGAGCCCAGAAATAAACCCATGCTTATGTGGTCAATCTGTGATGAGGCAGGAGTATACAGTGGGGAAAAGTCTCCAATAAATGGCACTGGGAAAGCTGGACAGCTACGTGCAAAAACACAAAAATAAAACTGAAATGGATTAAAGACCTAAATGTGAGACCTGAAACCATGAAACTGCTAGAAGAAGAACAGGCAGTAATTTCGTTATTGGCCATAGCAACTTTTTTCTAGATATGTCTCCTAAAGCAAGGGAAACAAAAGCAAAAATAAACTTTTGGAACTTCATCAAAATAAAAAGCCTTTGCAAAGCAAAGGAGACAATCAACAAGACAAAAAAGCAACATACTGAATGGAAGAAGGTATTTGCAAATTACATATCCTATAAGGGGTCCCTATACAACATATGTATAATATATATAGTCTAACTATATATAATTATATATAATATATATAAATATATAAAGAGCTTATACAACTCAATATCAAAAAAAGCCACAACTAGGGGCGCCTGGGTGGCACAGTGGTTGGGCGTCTGCCTTCAGCTCAGGGCGTGGTCCCGGTGTTCTGGGATCGAGCCCCGTATCAGGCTCCTCCACTGTGAGCCTGCTTCTTCCTCTCCCACTCCCCCTGCTTGTGTTCCCTCTCTCGCTGGCTGTCTCTATCTGTGTTAAATAAATAAATAAAATCTTTAAAAAAAAAAAAAGCCACAAATAATCGGATTACAGATGGACAGAAGACCTAAGTAGACGTTTTTTCAAAGACATACGGATGGCCAGCAGACACATGAAAAGATGCTCGACATCAGTCATCATCAGGGAAATGCAAATCAAAACCACAATGAGATTCCACCTCATACCTGTCAGAATGGCTAGAATGAAAAAGACAAGAAATAACAAGTGTTGGCAAATGTAGAGAAAATGGATCCCTAGTGCACTGTTGGTGGGAATGTAAATCAGTGTAGTCACTGTGAAAAACATTATGGAGATTCCTAAAAAAAAAAAAAAAAAAAAAAAAATAGAAGTACTGTAAGATCCAGTAACCCACTAGTGAGTATTTACCTCAAAAAATGAAAACAGTAATTCAAAAAGATATATGCACTTCTGTGTTTATTACAGCATTATTTACAGTAATCAAGATACAGAAGCAACCTAAGTATCCATTGATAGATGAGTGGATAAAGAAGATGTGGTGTATATACAATGGAATGTTACTCAGACAAAAAAAGGATGTGATCTTCCCATTTGCAATAACATGGATGGAGCTAGAGGGTAATATGCTAAGTGAAATAAGTCTGAGAAAGACAAATACCGTATGATTTCACTCATAAATGAAATCTTAAAAACAAAACAAAAAGACTGAGACCTGTATGTAGAGCAAACTGATGGTTTCCAGAGGGAAGAGGGGTGGGAAGATGGACAAAGTGGGTGAAGGGGATGGGGCACCTGGGCGGCTCGGTCAGCTAAGCATCCGACTCTTGGTTTCAGCTCAGGTCATGATCTCAGGGTTGTGAGATCGAGCCCCGCTTTGGGCTCCACACTCAGCACGGGGTCTGCTGGGGATTCTCTCACCTTCTCCCTCTGCCCCTCCCCCTGCTCACGCTTGCACTCACACTCTCTCACTCTAAAATAAGATAAATAAAATCTTTTAAAAAATGGGTGAAGGGGAATGGGAGATACAGGCTCCCAGTTGTGGAATGAATATGCCATGAGAATCAAAGATTGAGCACAGGAATATAGTCAGTAGTATCAAATAGTGTTGCATGGTGACAGATGGGAGCCACACTTGTGGTGAGCACAGCGTAATGTAGAGTGTAGTGTTGTTGAGTCACCGTCGTACACTTGAAACTGACGTCACATTGTGTGTCAACTATACTCAAAAAAAAATTTTTTTAAGTCCTTCTCCACTTCTTCCTGGACTTAAGATAATTTTCCGTATTATTTTCTTAAAGCATTAGAGTTTTGTCTTTCAAATTTAAGTCATAACCCACCAGGAGCTTATTTTTTATTTTTTATTTTGTTTTTTTTTAATGTTATGTTAGTCACCATACAGCACATCATTAGTTTTTGATACAGTATTCCGTGATTATTTGCGTATAACACCCAGTGCTCATTGCAGTACGTGCCCTCCTGAATACCCATCACCAGGCTAACCCTTCCCCCCACCTCTCTCCCCTCTGAAACCCTCAGATTGTTTCCCGGAGTCCATAGTCTCTCATGGTTCATCTTCCCCCTCTGGTTTCCCCCCCTTCAGTTTTCCCTTCCTTCTCCTACCAATCTCCATGCTATTCCTTATGTTCCACATATGAGTGAAACCATATGATAATTGTCTTTCTCTGCTTGACTTATCTCACTTAGCATAATCCCCTCCAGTTCCATCCATGTTGCTGCAAATGTTGGGTAATCGTTCTTTCTGATGGCTGAGTAATACTCCATTGTATGTATGGACCGCATCTTCTTTATCCATTCGTCAGCATGTCCACAATAGCCAAACTGTGGAAGGAGCCAAGATGCCCTTCAACAGACGAATAGATATTTTTTATTTTTATATGTAAAGGGATCCAATTTCTTCTTTCTTCCTTCCTCCCTCCCTTCCTTTCTGTCCCTGGGTGCCTAGTTGTCCCAGTGTCTTATATTTAAAAACTGCCTTTTCTTTGCTATTCTGGAATACAGTTCTGTCATAAATCGAGAATCCGTACATGCACATGCCTGTTTCTGGCCTCTGTGCTCTGTGGCTTGGCGTTTTCATTAATAAAGCTTTACAGTAAGTCTGCTCATTTCTGGAACAGCAAGTTGCCCCCCCCACCCTGTTGTTCTTCTCCGAGAGGGTCTTGGTTAGTGTTGACCACTTACATTTCCTGTGCATTTTAGAATCCACGTACCTGGTTCCATGAAAGTCTCTGATGGGATACGGATTGGGACTGAATCTATAGCTCAGTCTCTTCATCGGGTGAATGTTATCCACAGAGTCCTCGCGCATCCGTCAGGCCCAGTGGGATCTGGTGGGAGCTTCACTCTGAGCTGGGAGAGGCCAAGGGAGCTGCTCCCCCCACGTCCTGGCACATTACTCAGGCAAGAAACTAACACCATCAGTCTTTGCAGATGAAAGGATGGTATTCACAGAAGAGATTTACAGATAACAGAATTAGTAAGAGTTAAGCAAGGGTAGCTAGATACAGAAGTAATCCCCAAAATCGTTTTTGTGTGTGTGTCGCAGTAACAGGAATTAAATCTTTTTAAAGATACCATTTACAGTGGCATCAGAACATAACAAATACAAAGAATGAGTCTAAAAATTATGTGACACATTTTAAGAGAAAATTATAAAACTTTATTGAAAGACATTTAAGGGGGCGCCTGGGTGACTCAGTCGTTAAGTGTCTGCCTTCAGTGGGTCATGATCCCAGAGTCCTGGGATGGAGCCCTGCCTCGAGCTTCCTGCTCAGCGGGGAGTCTGCTTCTCCCTCTGCCCCTCCCCCTGCTTTCTCTCTCCCTCTCTCTCTCTCTCCCTCTCTCTCTCTCAAATAAATAAATAAAATCTTTAAAAAAAGAAAGACATTTAAGGAAAACTTGAGTTTAGGGAGAAATAGTCCATGTCCATGGATTGAAAAACTCAGTGTTGCAAAGGCTTCCATTCTTCCCAAATTGATAAAGGGAATTTGAGGGGCCATGAGTAGTCAGGGCATGAACAGAACTAGGTGAAAGAACTTAGTTTAACAGATAGAAGTCTTGGGCTCTAGGAGCTAAGGCTGGTGTTGGTGCGGGGAGGGGTGTCCGCGCAACAGCAGAGCAGTCGGTGCCCGCGGACTTGGTCTAGGGCAGAGGGGACACAGACAGCAGTGGGTAGGAAGGGTCATTTCAGAAACGGCACATAAATTTCCTTTTTCAAAACAGTATTGCCAAACTTTTGTTTTCCAGCGGGAGAAACTTGCCATCCGCCTTGCTTCCTCATGTAAGAACTAGAGCTAAGTGGAATTCAGCACGTACTAATAAAGGCTCCCCGATTTACTCCGTATTGTTAGTCATGAATCCAGCTTTATTCCCACTCACCTGGGGCTAAGAATAGATGTGTTGGAAAGACAGGAGGACACCATAGCTGGAGGTTTGGCTCTTCCTTTTTGGAGAGATTGCTTCTCTGTCTCTGTTTTACGAGCTGGCTCCTGTCTGTGGGCTCACAGCGTGAGGATTTTCGAAGACCCTCCTGCCAGCCGTGTGCCAGGCCTTTGAGAGTGCGACATGAGAGCTCACAGAGGGGCTGTGGCTACCCGCTGGTCGCTCTCCTTGGAAATCAAGCCACGTCAGCTGCTTAGCAAATATTCTGTGAGTGACTGTTGAGTGGCTCACAGCTCATGAGAGTGTGCCTTTGAGGGGAACATCTCTTGAGGTGGCATTCTCTAGGCTGACGGTTTGGGCAGTTCCACCCTAGGTTTCAGTGGGGTCCGGCTTATTTGGGAAAAGCCATCACCTGTGTACCACCAAGGCCTGGTTCTGCTGTCTTTGTGCAGCTCTCGTGCTGAAAGCTGGCTCTCTGTTGTATCTTGCGGTGTTTCTTCTCGCCACCAAGACTTGTCAGGTGGAAGTGGGCTTGGTTGGCTTTTTTATCTGAATCCTTTTCCTACCCACAAACAGTTCACATGATGCCTCCTTCCATGTAGCTACCACTTAGTAATTCAGCCTTACCGGAGCACAGCCTGCGATTCGGTGGTTAACGTGTGTCGTGTCGGGACCCTGCCCCTCTTGTGACTGAGACACACCGAGGAAGCCAGCTGTGACGTGATCAGCCATTTAGGGCTCCCTTGGGAGAGCCTGCGGTGGTCTCCAGACTGGAGCCCCCGTGCTGGCAGCAGAGCGGTCTCAAGCACGCACCCGCAGTGTGTGTCCGCTTGTAGATTACGTGCTGGTTCGGCTTACAGCTGAGTCTCTGTAGAAGAAGACAGGTTAGGTACCTAGAAGTTCTGCCGTGACGAGCCCATTCCCTGTGGCTTGTCTGGTGCCCTCTCTCACCCTGTCAACCTTCATGGAGTGGCTCTGTCCGTTACAGATGACTGGCTTCCTTTTAGTAAGACGTTTTTAAAAGAATGTCACAGTCTTCTCTGTGCCTTGTTTGTGCTGTTTCCCATGGGCTAGCGTCCTCCCTGCCCTTCTCTCCCTCCCGGTTTGGCATGAGTGTATCCCTACATTTTGCCCCTAGGTTTCCTCCAGGATTTACCTTGAAATAATGGGGACGTGTCTCAAGTTCACCATAACAGAGTCTTGAGGACAGTGCGGGAGGGGGGCTGAAAGATATATACAGACCCAAGGTGTTCATGATGTTATGTGTGCAGAATGTAATAGCTCTTAAGGAATGTTCTCCAGCCAAAACTGTGATCATCTTTTTTATTTCCCTCTTCCTCTTAGCAGTTTCAGCGTAGTGTTGGGCTTGTCCCGGGCAAGTGTTCTTCTTACCAACACCCTTCCCCAGTTAAACAGCCTGTCACTGGGGTTCCTGGCAACACCCCCAGGCTACGACTGAATTTTTTTTTAAATAATAATATTTTTTTATTATATTATGTTAGTCACCATACAGTACATCCCTAGTTTTTGATGTAAAGTTCCATGATTCATTATTTGCGTATAACACCCAGTGCACCATGCAATACGTGCCCTCCTTACTACCCATCACCAGCCTATCCCAATCCCCCACCCCCCTCCCCTCTGAAGCCCTCAGTTTGTTTCCCAGAGTCCATAGTCTCTCATGGTTCATTCCCCCTTCTGTTTACCCCCCCTTTCTTCTTCCCTTTCTTCTCCTACTGATCTTCCCACTTCTTATGTTCCATAAATGAGTGAAACCAACTGAGTTTTGTCTCCTGGTGCTGCTTGGCTGTTATTCCGGATCAAGACTTCATTGATGCGTTCTGAAACAAGTTTGTCCGTGTTATTTGTCTGTCTGCAATTTAAAAGGAAAGTAAGCCACTGTCACTCGTGGGCAAAATTCAGAGCCCATTTTTGTTGTTTATTCTGCTTCAAGAGAGTAATTTTAAGGTTTGGGTCAAACACAGGGTGGTGGCTTATTACTTATGAGTCGGGCAGTCTTGAATACCGAAGACTGAAGTGTAATGTCCCAGCACTGCCAGGCCTGGTTGGTTTTGTAACGTTCGGTTCACATTACACGGATAATCAGAGGAGTAGAGTCAAGCCACAGGCTCAGCTCATGCCACTCATACCCCTTTTTTTCTTTCAAAATTAGCAATACTAATTTAAAAGGTTTTTAAAACTTTTAAACCGTGAAGTTATAAAAATAGCCAAACGAGGTTCTAAAAAATAGAGTTCATAAGATTATAATCACAGGCTTTTTTATAAACTATAAATGAAAATAGTACAGTAACACCTTAGCTGTTTGGTACCCTGGAAGAATCGACATCAGAAAGTTGAAATTTTGTTGCCTTTTAAAAAGAAGAATTTTCGATAGAAAACTTTAAAATTGTTTTAGTCTGCTCTTCCTTTTTTTTTTTTTTTAAGACTTCATTTATTTATTTAAGAGAGAGAGAGCAGACCCTGGGGTAGGGTCAGAGGGAGAAGCAGACTCCCCAGGGAGCAGGGAGCCCCATGGGGGGCTCTATCCCAGGACCCTGAGATCATGACCTGAGCCAGAGGCCGACACTTCATTGACTGAGCCGCACAGGCGCCCTCTGCTCTTCGTTCTTAATCGGAATAGATTTTAGTGTTTTTGGTGACAACTTGGCCTTTATTCTGAACGTCAGTTCTTTATACCGTGTTAAAGGGTCACATGAATGATGCTTTCGGATGTTTTTGATGTATGTAAGACTTGGCAGCACCCCAAGTGACCCCAGCATGCCCTTGCTTTAGAGTATATCACACCGTCCTATCTGTGCTCTGCCACTTAATGGCGTGGTGGCCTCGGGCACGACGTTTGAGCTCTCAGCGTCTGGGTCCTCACCAGGTGTCTCTTGGGGTAAGCACAGGCTTCTTCACTTTCTAGTGTCAAGAACACGAGAATGCCAGATAGGGTCCAAACATACAAGCTGTGACGACAAACCGAACGCATTAAGGTGATCCTGGCAAACGGGAGGGCGAACAAAGGGTAGCGTGGAGAGAGGATGGAAGTCAAGCGAGGAGGTGATTCAGAAAAGGAAACCTTTTCATTGAAAAACGTTGGACCCAAACACTGTCGTGATGGTCACTCATTTAAAATGATTCAGCAGTCACTGAGCACTCAGAATGGTTATGAATCCGGTTCGGGTTCCCGTGGTCTCCTGCGTGTCCCTTAGGCGTATCTCCTAATCCCCTCGCCCTGCCCTGTGCTGCTTCTGTGGCAGCCGCAGTTTCCCACCAACGCATCCATTCCGGTGACAATGTCTGTGTGCCTGCTGTTTCCAAGGCTCGCTACTGGGCCTTATGGGATACGGAGAACTAGAAAACATAATCACCTGGCCCGCGCCTTCAAGGAGCATGTGGGGGAAGCAAGAAATACTGCGCAGGATAGCTGGCTGTTCAAAGCAAGAGCAGATGCTGAGCGACTGGCTCCGAGCACGCACGGCCCCTCAGCCAGCCGGGAAGTAAGGAAGGACCCTCAAAAGGAGGTGGACCGCCAGGGGCACCAAAGGGAAGGAGGAGCAGGGAGGGGACCCTCGGTGTGAAGACGGAGGTGACGGGTGGCTGAAGGCAGGAAAGCCCAAGGGCCCGGGGGAGCGCGCAGGGGTGTAGGTGGGTGGGGGGCAGTGGGTCTCAGCTTTGGGCTCAGGACCCCTTCACACTCCTAAAAATTATGTGGGATCCAAAAGAGCTTTTGTTTATGTGGGCTTAGCTACCAATATCGATCATATTCCAAATTAAAGCAGAAAAATAAAGTGTATATTATTCATTTAAAAATAATAAACCTATGTGCTCGCTTTGGCAGCACGTATGCTAAAATTATAAAAATAATAAGCCAGTTACATGTTAACAGAAATATTTTACGAAAAGAGCCGTATTTTAGGAAACAAAAACAAATTCGGTGAGAGAGTGGCATTGTCTTATGTTTGTGCAGATCTCTCTACTGTCTGGATTCTCCTGTCTCCTGCATTCACTCTGTTGCCATACGTTTGGGTTGAGGTGTACGAAGACACGTGTTTGGGGAAAGGAGGAGTATTTTAATAGCCTTTTCAGATGGTTATGGACATTGTCTCGATATTACACCAGAACTGAAACTGGCAGCTTCTTGAAGGAATCTGCAGTGTGGAGCGTGGGACGACCTGATGAGCTGTCCATACATTTTCTTCCATTAAAATCCAGCAGGCTGACTTTCAGTCCGAGTGGTTTGCTTGCCCTTGAATGATATTGTAACACCATTCTTTGATCCCTTCGAAAGTACACGGGTTCACTGAGTTGTGCGAGTCTTCTGAGACATTTTGCAAACGTTGGACACTTCTCAGTGTGTGTGTCGATAAATATCATTCATTTGTGTCACCGCCGAGCTCCTCGTCACCCCAGCGAAGCTGGGAGGCTCACAGCAGCAGGTCGTTTTCCAGGCTTCCCGGGAGACCGGAAGATCGTGCAGAGCTCCTTCGCTGTGCAGCCCCAAGATGACCCCCCAGACTTGTGTCTCGTCTCTGTCACATCATGGTAAAGATGACCCGGGGAAAAGACATGTAAATATGGATAAAGCTTTGAGTGCGGTCCCCGGCCCAGACAAGCACTAAGTAAAGTGAGTGTTGTTACTGTTGGCGCTGTTTCTGTACTGCTGTCCTCGTGAAGATCGCCAGGCGTCCTACGTGGTGTGCGTTGACCGCGGCCCAGGGTGAGGAGTGGAGCACCACGCAGGTGACTCCGTGTGTTGGCAGCCGCTCATCTGACAAGCCTCAGACTGATGGCACTGGGTCTGTGTTTGCCGGCGAGCCAGGGGACACCCATGTGCCCTTCCCGTCCTCACCTTCCCCATACCTGCGTCCGCAGGTGTCCCTGCGGGGTGGCTCTCATTCCGTTGCCCAGCACAGTGCCAGCACGTGATGACTGGCGCTCAGATGATATTTGTTGAATGAACAAATGCGTTTAGAGGGTTTACTTTGAACAGTACTCTCGATGTGGTTTAAAGAGTAAATCGTACAGGAATTTTATCTTTAGAAGCGTATGAGCTGAGCGGTGACTAGCTGCTAGTTGTTTTTCTGTTTGGGGAATATTCGGCCTCTCTTCATCCCTACCTTAGCTCTTATCTTGAATCTCTGTTAATTCAAAATAAAAATAGTAGAAGGCTTAAAAGTGTTTCACACTAATTTTGGGTTAAGCATCTTTGCAATCAATATCCTTTGCTTTCTGCTTTTCAGATGTTCCTCCTGCTGATCAAGAGAAGCTTTTTATCCAGAAGTTACGTCAGTGTTGTGTCCTCTTTGACTTTGTTTCCGATCCACTAAGTGACCTAAAGTGGAAGGAAGTGAAACGAGCTGCTCTAAGTGAGATGGTAGAATATATCACCCATAACCGGAATGTGATCACAGAGCCTATTTACCCAGAAGTAGTCCATATGGTAAGTGATTGCGGTTTGACCAGTGTGTCCCAGCCCTGAGTTGCAAACAGGGCTCTGATATTCTTAGCATAAGCCGAGCCTGACACAACACTTCCCTCAAAAAGTCCTCCTGTTGCAGATTTGTACTTGAAGAATGAAAATCTTTGTAATGTGTCCAGTGTGATAACGGTAACAGTGAGAGAAATCGGTACCTTCAGGGTCCAGTCACAGTGTCCTGTGTGCGTTAACTCACTTATCTCCCACGGGTAGCCTGTGGGCCAGATGTATTAGAATTCTCATTTGTATTTATTTTCTTATCCTCTTTAATGTAATAGTGCCAATTATATTATAATTTAAAAGTAAACATGTTGTCCATACACGTGCAGGAAAATTCTAATGCTGGGGCAGAGCTAAAATAGTGATGGGACCAAGCTGGTGTCGGGACAGGCTGCCCTGATTGGCCTGCGGCCTCCACGGTCAATGCCAGTGTCGGGACAGGCTGCCCTGATTGGCCGGCTGCCTCTACTGTCAATGCCAGTGTCGGGACAGGCCACCCTGATTGGCCGGCTGCCTCTACTGTCAATGCCAGTGTCGGGACAGGCCGCCCTGATTGGCCGGCTGCCTCTACTGTCAATGCCAGTGTCGGGACAGGCCGCCCTGATTGGCCGGCTGCCTCTGCTGTCAATGCCAGTGTCGGGACAGGCCGCCCTGATTGGCCGGCTGCCTCTGCTGTCAATGCCAGTGTCGGGACAGGCCGCCCTGATTGGCCGGCTGCCTCTGCTGTCAATGCCAGTGTCGGGACAGGCCGCCCTGATTGGCCGGCTGCCTCTGCTGTCAATGCCAGTGTCGGGACAGGCCGCCCTGATTGGCCGGCTGCCTCTACTGTCAATGCCAGTGTCGGGACAGGCCGCCTTGATTGGCTGGCTGCCTCTACTGTCAATGCCAGTGTCGGGACAGGCCGCCCTGATTGGCTGGCTGCCTCTGCTGTCAATGCCAGTGTCGGGACAGGCCGCCCTGACTGGCCGGCGGCCTCTGTCATCCTGCGGTTAGATTGGTTTTGGTTGCATGCAGCCCCCGATCTCAGTCATCTGCAGTCTCCTGCTTTGCAGCCTGTTTCCATACTCTCTGCAGGATCCCATTTCGAACTCATACCATTTGACCCTGAACTTGCTTTCTGTTGAGTTTTTTTGGAACTGTTCGTGTTTCATCCACCTTTGAAATTTGTACTCCCTGATTATAAGGGAGTCCTTGTTGCTTAATATAAAATTTTATATCCTGATTTTCATTGTTCTTAAGTTACTGATTTTTCCCCCAAAGCTATATATTTCAGAATTGATTAATATCATGACCTAAAATATGTTTATTTCTCATGTTCATATTTTGCTTTGGGAAAAGGATCTGAAAGTAACGTTCCTTTTTGTAGTTTTCACAATCTGTTGTGTCAGAGGTTGAGATCAACTTGATTATTTTAACTTGTTAACTCAAAGTTGAGAATTTACCAGTGTGTGGCCAGCCCGAGGCTTCAAGGGCCGCGTGGGCCCCCTCCCAGACTCCGCATGATGAGTGTCCTGACGCTTTTCCCATTCGGACTAAGAAAAACGGGAGTCTTTTTTTCGCTCTTTAATTTTAACTCCCATTTACTTTGGAAGGCCTCCCAAATGCCAGGATCTCAAATAACAATCTAATATTTCTCCTAATACCTTCATAATTTTGCTCACAATACATTTTATAATTCTCCGGGAATTTTGTGGTTTGTTGTTTTTTTTTTTTTTATGGTGCAGAGGAGGGGATGTAACTTTATTTTCTTGTAAAGTGATTGAAAAATTAGTTGTCTCTATATCATGTATTCCCTGTTCTCTGTTAATTTTTTTTCAGGATTTTATTTACTTATTTGAGAGAGAGCATGAGGAAGTGGGTCAGAGGGAGAGAGGGGAGAGGGAGAAGCAGGCCCCACTGAGCAGGGAGCCTAACTCGGGGCTCGATCCCAGGACCCTGAGAGCATGACCTGAGCCAAAGGCAGCCACTTAACTGACTGAGCCACCCAGGAGCCCCTTCCCCACTCATTTTTTTTTTAAGATTTTATTTATTTATTTGACACAGAGAGAGGGGGAGTGCAAGCAGGGAGAGCAGCACAGAGGGAGAGGGAGAAGCAGACTCCCCACCAAGCAAGGAGCCTGATGTGAGTCTCAATCCCAGGACCCTGGGATCATGACCTGAGCCAAAAGCGGACACTTAACCGTCTGAGCCACCCAGGCGCCCCTCCCCACTCAGTTTAAATGCTTCTTTATTGCATATTAAATTTATTTTATCTTTAAATTAAATCCATTTATTAATATATGTTAAATTTATAAGCACATCAATTTGTTATATATTAAATCACATGGTTAGGGGCGCCTGGGTGGCATAGCGGTTGGGCGTCTGCCTTCGGCTCAGGGCGTGATCCCGGCGTTATGGGATTGAGCCCCACATCAGGCTCCTCCGCTATGAGCCTGCTTCTTCCTCTCCTGCTCCCCCTGTTTGTGTTCCCTCTCTCGCTGGCTGTCTCTATCTCTGTCAAATAAATAAATAAAATCTTTAAAAAAAAAATAAATAAATAAATAAATAAATCACATGGTTGGAAGGTTTTTCCAGTTTTAAGGAGGGAAGAGGGAAGAATTTGCAGTGTGTGAGGCTACGGTCGGCCTGGTTTGGGTCAGATGCCAGCCCTGAACCGGGGCCCCACCCTCCTGCTCAGATCACGGTCCCTTGCCTTTGCATAGCAGGTGCACATTACCAGAACTACTCAGGATGCTTAAAGCCCTGGGACTTTTTTTTAGATTAAGTAATCGTTAACTTTTCTCCCTATTACCATCGTGTCCTAACCAGGTTCTCTTCCTGCTGTCTTTACTTCATCCCCACCCCCAAAATCCAAGTTCTTTGGAGTGTTGGACAGTGGGCCCTCTAAAACACTTACCCATACTGAGCATCCACTGTGGGCCAGGAGCTTTTTCAGGGGAGGAAATAGAGTAGTGAACAGTACTTCTGCCCTCCAAAGCTTTCCTTTTCACAGGGACAGGCATAAAGAGGAAACACTGTGGTGGGGAGGATAGTTGCCCCCGTCAGAGGTAGAGAGTGGGTGCAGAACTCGAGCGGCCCACAGACGTTCTCCCAAGCAGGGCCTGGACCCAGTGTGGCAGGTGGAAGAGATGGGGACCCCTTCGCGGTTCCATGCGATGCCCCATGCTTTGCTGACCCCCGAGGCAGCACTTAGCCAGCTCCCGTGAGCGTTGCCTGTCGTGTGTGTGTATGTGCGTGTGTGCACGTGTGTGTGTTTGTCAGGGTGTTTTTAAAGACACTCATTTCCACTTACCTTGAAGAATCCAAAGCTCTAGAGATCTTATACTCCTTATGCTACTTCTTTTAAATATGTTGCCTGTTGGACTGGATTGCTGTATGGGTTTTTTTTTTTAACAAATGTCTTGAGAGATAATTCATATACAATGCAATTCACCCATTTAAAATATACAATTCCATGGTTTTTAGTATATTCACAGTATTGTGAGCCATCATCACATCTCATTTTTTTATAACACTTTCATCCCCCTAAAAAAAAGTCCCATACTCATTAACAGTCACTGCCATTGCTCCCTAACCTGTGACCCCCAGCCTCTGGCAACTGCTTACTGCCTTCCTGGCTCTACAGATGTGCCTCACCTGGACATACCATGTAACTGGAATTCCAGGATATGTGGTCTTCTTTCACTTAGCATGATGCTTCCGAGGTTCATCCATATCGTAGCCCGTGTCCCTAGTTCTTTTTATTGCTAAATAATATTTCCTTATGTGGATACGTACCACGTTTTTATTTATCCATTCATCTGTTGATGGGCATCTGGGTCATTTCTGCTACATGGCAGTTATGAGTAACATTGCCGTGAGCATTCGTGTCCAAGCTGCCGTGGACGCGTATGTGTTCATTTCTCTTGAGTATTACCTTGGAGTGGGGCTGCTGGGCCCCATGTTAACCGGGTGTGTGTAACACCTTGAAGAACGGCCAGACGGTTTTCCGTAGGGGCTGCACCCTTATGCGTCCCCACCAGCAGGGCGTGAGGGTCCCAGTTTGTCCACAGTGTCAACACTTGCCGTTGTCTGTCTTCTGGATGACAGCCCCCGCAGCGGGTGAAGCGGGATCTCGCTGTGCCTTTGGTTGGCATTTCCCGGGGACCCACGATGGAGGGCATCTTGCTCACGTGTGCTGTATGTTTTCATGCATCATAGACCTTGGTCCTAGAGTGTAAGAGAACGTTACAGATCATCCAGCCCATCTACTTTCAAATTAGAAAGAAATCGTGAGAGATGAGGGTGAAAAGGAGCAGTAGCCACGGAGGTGCTGCGGGCACGGAGGGTCGCAGGCCTCACTCACACAGACTCCATTGTCTCTTCATTTCAGTCGTATTTTAAATATAATCAGCCATCTGTTTGTTTGTTTTTCCAATTGAATTCTCTAGTTAATCTGTTTTTCAGGCATTGGCATTTTTCTTAGAGTCAACATGCTGATAGCAAAACCAGTGTTTGCGCAGACACCATGTTGACGTGACGTCACTCACAGCCAGACCGGTTATTCAAACGAACATTAGCGAGCATCTTCTCAAAAAAATAACATGAGAATGCCACTTAAAGGGAAATAGCTGACAGTGTTTGTTGTCAGTGACAAAGTTTGAGTTTGGGGGCGAAAATTTGAATTTTGGAAAGTTCATGTCCGTCAGCCTCCTTGGGCCATGGGCTCTCCTGCTGAGGTCAGTGGTGATAGGACCCAACGGGCAAAATGAGTCCCCACCAGGAGATCTGCATAATCCAGGGAACCAGTGTTTTCCAAATTCCCAATAAATGATGTTCCATCATCATTCGTGGGCCCAAGACCCATTCAAAGTGCAAGACACACCATTGGCTCTTGATAAGGAAAACCACCATTTGTCAAGTCTGGGTATAGTATCACAGAAGTCCGCGGTTATCCGAAAAGGCTGTTGACTCCTCCTCCCTTTTCCAACTACTAACTGTAAGAGACATTTTCTTCCTGTATTTCAACCAAACCAACATTCAGAATATAGAAGCAGACATGAGAATCCAGCTGTTTTCTATTAAGCCAGATAGTAAAGAGATTAGCAGAAATGGAAAAAAAAAATGCCACTCTTCTCCCTAAATTTTTTTTCATTTTGGGAAATGCAGTTGGCCTGTGAACGACTTAGGTTTGAACCGGGAAGGTCTAGCTATACGTGGATTTTTTTTTTTTAATATATAAATACAGTATTATAAATGTATTTTCTTCTCCTTAAGATTTTCTTAGCATTTTCTTTTCTCTAGATTACCTTATTGTAAAAACACAGCGTATACTACATGTAGCACACAAAATATGTGTTAATGTTTATGGTATCAGGAAGTAGGCTTAATTAGTGGCTAAGTTTTGGGGGAGTCGGAAATTATGTGCAGTGGCTTGACACCTCTAACCCACGCATTGTTCAGGAGAGTCACCTGTATTCTATGTGATGTGAGATTTTATGAAATAACTAACATTAATTGTTACGAAAAATGATTTTTTCATAAATATGTATTTATATTGAGACACTGGGCTTGTTATTTTTTAATAGATTTCATGTTTTTTAAAATTTTTCTGGTTTAATTTCTAATACAGTCGACATCAGCAGAAATGACTCATAAAAGCTCTTTGGGGTCCTCAGTAATTTTTAGGAGTTTAAAGGGGTCCCAAGACCGAAGAGTTTGAGAACCACTCTTCCAGGAGGGCACTGCTCCGAGGCCGCAGCACCACCTGGGTGCCTCCCTGTACCCGCGTGTTTCCCAGGTCCTTCTTCAGCATACCAGAAGTTTCAGAATAACCTCTGAATAGCCTTCCTGCACTGCCCACTGAACCCCAGTGACAACACTAACCTCCCCTAGGCTGTAAATCCCAGGAGAGAAAGACCGGTTTTGCTCTCCCATTCCTTCCTCTGAGTTAGGCTGGTGCTTTCCGTAAGCTCAGTAGGTGTTCATTCCGTGTGGAGCTTTCTGTGTAGACGAAAACATTAACACCAGTCCTAGTAGTAATGCCACCTGCAGATCAGAGAAGGAATTGGTTAGATCGGAGGCAGGATGAGCTGGGAGGCTCCCGGCACTTCACGTCAATGGACCGCTCCAGAATGGCCTACATCCGCGGTTCTGGGTGACGACCGTGAATGAGACACAGTGTCTTCCCTGACACCGTCGCCCTTACTCACCCGGGAGCCTCCATGTATCCCAGAGGGGTATACATGCAGCCGCTTTTTGATGCTGTGGTTATGCGGATTTTTCCATTTTACCATATTTTTGTAATTTTTACAACTTTTGATAATGATCATGTACCACATTGGCATCATTAAAAATCAATCAGTGTGCTTTCTGGGGCGCCTGGGTAGCGCAGTCGTTAAAGCGTCTGCCTTCGGCTCAGGGCGTGATCCCGGCGTACCGGGATCGAGTCCCATATCAGGCTCCTCCACTGGGAGCCTGCTTCTTCCTCTCCCACTCCCCCTGCTGTGTTCCCTCTCTCGCTGGCTGTCTCTATCTCTGTCAAATAAATAAATAAAATCTTTTAAAAAAAAATCAATATGTTTTCTTCACACACCACCACCACCACCACCACCACCAAGCCCTAGCTGTACAGTGAAGGTAATGCTGTTCTTACCAGGGTGCATGCTGGGTTTCCAGGGAGGACGGGTCCGTCCCATCATTTTCATGTGTACTGCTTGTAAATGACCAGAGAGTGCCTTACGGGTTTGTTCTTTTATGCTTAGGGTTCAAGGCAACATTTTCTATTAGGGCAAAGCAGTGTTTCTTGGGTCCTTGGGAGAGGTGTCCTGCCCACAGCCGCAGGGTAATTGTCTGGTGCTCGCTTCAGGGTTGACGTTGGACGCTCTCCTTTGTCTGTTTTTACATCTGATATTTACAGTGTGTTCTGGAAAGCACTGCTTGCTGTAAGGGTGAAGATATTTTGGAAATGGGAGAGGAAAGCATGTTGTGAATAAAGGAGATAGTATATTAACCAGTTAAAGCTTCAGTGTACAGATGTCTCTCAAGTGAGGGTTTAATTCATGCATTCCCCTTTTGTGCTCCGTTGTTTGAGTTTAGCCAAAGTCACAGACACATGGGTTAGAGATGTACACCGGCAGAGAGCTAGAGGAAGATGAAACATATGGTGCTTTTTGAAACCCAGAGAATGATTTTTCTACTTTAAATATCAGTAAGCCATTTCTTGGAGATTTGTTCCAATTATTTTGGGAGAACTTCCCTTTGTTTTGTTTAATGTTTTTAAATTATAAAAGAAACGCATGTTTGTTTTCAATAAGTGAAATAAATATAAAAACATAGGAAGTAAAAGTTAATTTTTCTCCTTCCTCCACCCCTCCCCAATTCTGCCTACACCATCCCCGCTTCCAGCCAAACGATTTGTGTGTATTATTTTTTCAAAAGGCTTCTAAGAACTTTGGGGGGGGGGTGAATATGTTCATTATCTTGTGTGATGGTTTCTCAGATGTATGCATATCATACACATATCAGATTGTACTCTTTAAACCCCTACACTCTAAACACAGTAATGGTATGTCAGTTACACCCCAGTAAAGCTGGGGGTTTTAACGCTCTGAAGTGGAAGGGTCTGTCTTTTGATCTAGGGGCACAGTGAAGAAATTACTGAGACACTGAGGGCGTTGTAAACCAAGGTCTGGGAACTTACGGCCAAGAAGTACCCTTTCATAGCATGTTTTAAAATTAATTCTTAATTTACATAGAGCAGAGTTCACTCTTTTTAGTGAACAGTTCTCTGAGATTTGATAAGTACATATAATCATGTAATCACCACCACAAGCAAAACAGAGAACAGTTTCATTACCCTCCTCCCCTGTTGTCCCCAGCCCCCACTGATCTGTCCGCAGCTCTACCATGTTGTCTTTTCCTGAGACTCACGTAGATGGGCTCACATGGTTTGTAGCCTTTTGAGTCCAGCTTCCTTCGTTCTGCGTGGTGGGTTTGAGATCACCCCAGCGGTCTGTCCCTGTTAACCACCCAGTAGCACCTCACGACATGGACGTACCTCAGTTTACCCATTCCCCACTGGAGAGGTATTTGGGTGGGTTCCCATCTTGGGCAGCAAAACTACTATAAATCTTCATGTGCAAGTTTTGGACATAGGTTTTCATTTAACTCGGGGAAACATGCAGGACTCCTGGGTCACGTCATGTTTAACTTTCTAAACTGCTTTCCGAAGCCACTGTGCCATATGTGCACCCCCACCAGCAGGTAGGATGTACCCTTGTTGGCATTTGGGGTCCTCAGCCCTTTTATCTCTGTTTGGCTTTTTTTCTTTTAAAGATCTTATTTTTGGGGCGCCTGAGTGGTGCATTCTGTTGGGCGTCCAGCTCTTGGTTTTCGGCTCAGGTCCTGAGAGCAAGCCTGGCTTTGGACTCTGCTCAGTGTGGAGTCTGCTTAAGACTCTCCCTCTGCCCCTCCCCCCTTCTCTCTCTCTCTCTCTCTCTCTCTCTCTCAAATAGTCTTTCCAAAAAAAAAAGATTTTATTTTTCACTAATACCCAGCGTGGGGCTCGAACCCACAACCCTGGGATCAGGAGTGTCACGCTCCACTGCCCGAGCCAGCCAGGTGCCCCCTCATTGTGACTTTGATTTGCATTTCCCTAATGACTAATGATGCGAGCACTGTTTCCTCTGCTTGTCATTTGTAGGTCTTCCTTGGTGACGTGTCCATTCAAATCATTTGCACATGCTTTAATTGGGTTTGTTGTTTTCTTATTTTTGAGCTTGAGACTTCTTTACGTGTTCTAGATAAAAACCTTTGCCAGTTATGTGATTTGCAGGTGTTTTCTCTCAGTCTACGGCTTGTCTTCTTATTTTGATAGTGTCTTTTACAGAGTTTTAGTTCAGGTGAAGTCTAACATGATTTCTTTTTGTGGACTATGCTGTTTTTGGTGTCGTATCTGAGAAGTTTTTGCCTAACCCGAGCTCACACAGATTTTTCTCCTAAAAGTTTTATGGTTTTATAGTTTCTACATTTCACATTTAGGTCTGTGATTCATTTTGGCTGAGGTTCATTTTTTGGCATATGGATATCCAAGTATTCCATTTGTTGAAAAGACTAATCATTCTTTGAAGTGCTTGTGCACCTTTGTCAAAAGCTATTTGACCGTATCTGTGAGTCTATTTCTGGACTCCGTTCTGTCGCATTGATTAGGGATCTGCTCGCCAATACCATATGGTCTTCATTGCTGTCACTTCATAGTAAATTCTGAGGTCAGGTAGTGTGAGTACTTCGATCTTGTTTTTCTTTCTCAAAGTTGTTTGACTATCTAGTTACTATACCTTTCCATATAAATTTTATAATCGGTTTGTTGTTATCTGCAAAATATCCTTCAGGGGTTTGATTGGACTTGCATTACTATGTAGATTTGGGGAGAGCTGATACCTTAACAGTGTTGAACCTTTTAGTCCATGAACATAGTATGTCTCCATTTTGGCATTATTTGTTTTGTGGCTTTCAGCATATGGATCCTCCGTGTATTTTTTCAGACTCATAAATTTATTTCATCTTTTGGTGCTGTTGTAATTAGGGCTGTTCATTTTCTGTTTTTTGATTGTTTATTGTCTCTTTTTTCTTGTGGTTTTGTCAAGTTTTACATCATGTTATTCAGTGTGTAAATATTAGTATTTATTAGTTGACTCCTTTATCATTATGGAGTGACCCTCCTTATCCCTGGTAATCTTATTTGCTCCAAAAATTACTTTTTCTGAGGTTCATATAGACACTTCCACTCTCTCTTGACTAGTGTGAACCTGGTATGTCTTTTTCCTTACTTTTGACCTATTTGTATCCTTACATTTAGAGGGGCCTTGTTGCAGACAACATGGAGTGTTACTTTTCTGCTCAGACGGTCTCTGATTGTTGATTGATGAGGGTGTGCAAACCACTTACTTTCAATGTGAGTATTGGTGTTCTGGGTTTAAGTTGGCTGTCCTGCTGTGTGTGCATTCCCCAGGACGACACCTGGACTCTACTGTGAAAACAGGCTTGAACTAACGTTACAAATGAGGAAAGACCCAGATTTTCTTTTAAGATTGCCACTAGGATTTTTTTTTTTTAAGATTTTATTTATTTATTTGACAGAGAGACAGCCAGCGAGAGAGGGAACAGAAGCAGGGGGAGTGGGAGAGGAAGAAGCAGGCTCCCAGCGGAGGAGCCTGATGTGGGACTCGATCCCAGAACGCCGGGATCACGCCCTGAGCCGAAGGCAGACGCCTAACCGCTGTGCCACCCAGGCGCCCCGCCACTAGGATTTTTATTACTCCCCTAAATTTTATAGTATGTTCTCTGAGTTCATCAAAAATCCAGTTAGAATTATGTTTAAGATTGCATTCAGTGTGCAGATTTCTTTGTGGCGAAGTGACCTTTGTAATAGGATGTCACCTCACACCGGGGCCTGAAGTTTTTTCTGTTCACTCAGATATTCTAACTTGCCCTTTATTAGGGTTTCTATGCTCTCTCCACTGGGGCCTTGTGACTGGGCAGCGAGTTCCCAGGCTCTCGGTCACTTCTGGAACTGAGTTCCTAGGCGCCTCTCATTAATTCTGTTCCCTAATCACGTTCTCGTTAGCGGAGAGGGTGTTGCTGTTAGTTTTGTATTTGTGTTTTTGGATTTTGTATCCTAGCCCAGCTGCGATGGTCGTTCTGTTGCCTCTGTTGGTTTTCCAGGTATGCTGTAACATTTACAAACAAATGCAGTTTTCTGTTTAAAAAAATAATAATGTCGACGGGCACCCTCCCCACCTCCGCCCCGCCCCGACATGTATTTCATGACTCTCAGAACCTAGTGTTTCTGTTTGTGGGAGGAACTGAGAAGGAACTGAGATTTGGCCTTTGGCAGACTCGCCTCTGTAAAGCCCATTCTTGTGAATAAAACAATATACACAGTGGTGGAGTAGCCTCTCTGGTTGAGAAGGAAGAACCGAATAATCCACCTTCCTTGACCCGTTGTGCCTGAAGTTAGAGCGTCAGTGTTCTTCTTCGGAGCGTCTCTTCGTACCGTAGACCTCTGCGTGTCCTGCCGTACTGCGGTGACGTCACGGCACGGGCGCTGTGTTACTTCACCCGCTGGCCGAGAATATCGCAGATGCAGAAAGCCCTCGTGATGTTGCTGAATCGCAGGAATTTCCCACAAGGCTGCTTCTCAAGCCAGTGAGGTTTGCATCTAATTCAGTAAATTTAGCACCCTGGAGAAGAGCATCTGCAGGGCTGATTTTAAGTACTGAAAGTAGGAGTGTCGAGAAAGCTGTGAAAGCAGGTGCTTCCTAATATTACAGAGTCCGTCCACGCCCCACCCGGCCGCCGTGCACATCACATCCGTGCACACCCGCGTGCACAGGATCCGCACGTGTGCGCCCCGTCCCACTTCACATGGGCCCAGTGCAGAGAGAAGATTCACCCTCTTTCTACATGTGAGAAAACCAAGGCGTGGGCCGGTTTTTCAGGGCACAGTTCCTGCTTCTGGGTAGAAGAGGGCTGGGAGCCCATCCCCACCGGGCCCTGCTGCCCTCTGCTGTGTGGCCTGATCCTGGCCGGGTCCACACCTCTGGGTGCACTCTCACTCAGTGTGAGCCGAGAGGTTAAAATGAACCCATCTGGTCCACATCCGACCTACAGGACAAACAAGATTCCCTTCCTTTCTGTGGCTGAGGATGACGAAGACCAGCCTTCCTGCTCCTACTGAACTCTGCACATCTGGCAGCTCGGCCCTCCCTCCTCACACACGGATGTCGGCACCACCGCGCTCAGCCGGCTTGACCCCGAAGCTTTTGTGCTCAGAATTATTGAAACCCAAGAATAATTTGAGGTGGCAAACTGTTTGCCTTCTGCTCTTTTTTCCAAATGTTAGTTTTATGCATTTGGCCTTCTCTGGAGCCAAGCATTGAACTAACGCAGCACGATATGCTAGGAAAGGCGGGTAGAAGTTAGTGTCAGATTTTTTTTGTCTTGTGAAGGAAATAACTTCGTATCAATTAGAGTTGGCCAATAGGAAAACTTCCTGGATCTGGGGTGGTCGTCCTTCAAAGATACTGAAAAGAGGACTTTTGCCGTAAAAGCAAGGTGGTCTACCACCCCTGCAGACTCCTGACTCCGCGTCTGGGTTTGGGCCATAGGTGACCAAACACCCCGCACTGGGCCTCAACTTGGAACTGGAGTCATTAGCTTCACGTGAACACTGGTAGACTCTAACCAGTTTCCTAAGAATTAACTGAGCAGGTGTGCCTGCAGAGTTCTACCAGGGAAACAGTTAAAGAGAGAAACAGAGCCCGAGAGATGGATTTCCAGGAACTCCCTCGGGCGGGAGCTGAGGCCACCCCCACAGGGGGATTTTTTTCTTCCTCAGGAAAAGCCACAGTTCTGCTCTTCGACTTCTCAGCTGAGTGGCCGAGGCCCACCCACGTCCTCAGGGGTCATCTCCTGTGCTTAAAGTCAGCTGATCGCCGATGTGACCGCAGCTACAAATACCTCCACGAGTGATGCTCACAGTAACGTCTGATAACAGAGTGCTCTCGGATGAGCCACGATCTGTCCACTCTTGCTTTCCTGCTCCTGGTTAGTCTCTCTGGGGACAGCTGTCCCACCTGGTGTCACATTTCAGTCCCCACGGGCAGCCTGGCCAGTGAGGGACCCGCGGGGGGGCCTGCTGGACCCAAGCAGCACAGGAGGGCAGCCACCGCCCGCGTGCTTGCCCCTTCCTGTATGGGACTCAGATGTCACGGGCTGCTCGCACGAGTCTCCAAGAGAGGCAGGCCCAGTGTGTGTCCACAGACGCCTCCACCACGTAGGGACGCCAGGTGGGCTCCGCCCTCCCACGCTGGGCCTGCGGCTCTCCTCCGCCTCACTCTCTCCAAGACACCTGCAGTCTCTGGGTGACCGTCTTGCAGCCCCCAGCCGTTTTGCTTTGAGGGAGAGGATGGAAAACCCAGCTCATGAATGCCACACGGCCGTATGGGCCTCAGACTCCATCTGACCCCGCTCTCCGCACTTTCCTAGCCTGGAAAGGAAGGGGTGAAGGCTCGGGTGACAGGACCGGTCTTCTGAGGGGGAGGGGGGGAGGTACTGCCCAAGTGCGGCCTTTCCTTGGTGTGGGAGCTCTGTCCGATTGTTCTCTTCTGTGGGCTTGGGGATCAGGGTGCTAGGAGAGTCCCTCGCCACCCCGTCCCCTGGGGGCCGGTGACAGGACGTGCCCTGTGTACCTGGCAGCACCTGTCACAGCCTCTGTCCCTTAGTCACCTGTTACTTGAGAGGCCTCCTCCAGAACCCTGTTCACAGGTTCCAAACCTTTTTTACTTTCTACTTAGTTTTAGGAGTATTTTATTTTTAACCAAAGGATTTTTTTTACTTGTTTCTGGACTTCCAACCATATTTTTGTTCCTTCCGTTCCTGTACTATCTCAGCCCCGTTGCTATGATTCCTTGCATTCGCTCCTCTCGGGCGACACAGACAACAAATGTTTGAGGTTCAGGGCTTTATAGCTGACGGCTTGAAGTGTGGGCGTGTTCCTTCACGGAGCACGATGTTAGGGCTCGGAGTTCAGTGTCAGTAACAGTAAAGACGAGAAGAAACACAATGGATGACCTTGAGTCTGAGCTCTATCTCTGCGAAACGGGACAGCTGGGCCTCAGGTTTGCCCCGGGCTGTCCACAGATACCCCCCCGCTCGTTTTCTTGGAGCCGAGTCTTACCTTGTGTGGCAGTGTTTGGATTGTGTGCTGTGGGGGGTGGAGGGACAGAGGCCTTGCTGTGGTCATCTGTCAGTGCCCGTCACCGGAGCCCAGTCCTATAACGCACGTGTGGTGGGTTCAGAGCTTCTGGAAGGTAACTAATCACATTTAAACTTCCTACAAAGGAAGAGCAAGTTATAAATTGATGATAAGGAAAAACAACATTTATATCACAAATTTATCAGCATTGTGCTTTACACCATATGGGCATTAAAGTGTACCAGTATTCCAGAAAATTCTGGATTTTATTGTAGAAACAGCTGTAAAACACGGACTTTTATGAAGTTGGAAATAAGCAGAGCGATGATAGTAACAAACGTGGTGGGAGTCCGTAGTGAAGAACAATATAAAGAAAAATGGGTAGCAAATTGTAGGAGGGGGTCGTTGACACTCCAGGGAAATCTCTTCCTAAGTCATTTCTTCGTATCGAGACAGAGACCATGACCGTCCAGCCCCAGGGCACACAGCTGGCTGCCGTTGGATGGTCTGTCGGTGCCGATCGCAGGGACCTCCAGGGCAGGAGGCCAGTTCTTTAGTCTTTGCCGTTTCCTGCGTCATCTCATCCTTTCCTTCCCAGCACTGCCCCCGCCTCCTTGCTTGGCACTTACCGCGCACGGTGGAGACCGTGGGCTCCCCGCCGCCACCAGCACTGGTTGGTACTGGTTGTCCATGAGTCTGGCAGCTCAGAGTCGAGCAGCCGTCTGTCCACGGGCCAGGTTTCCCACTGCAGTTTTGACCCAAGGTCTCATCAGGGATCCACACTGCTTCTGAAATCTTAAGAATAAGGACGAGCCAGATAACCACTGGAAGCAGCTATCATTAGAATTAAGATGTTTTCTGTAAATATTTTTTTAATGTTCTCTGTAAATGTTTTTTTTCATGTTTTCTGTAAATACCTTGACTGTCCTGGTTATAACTTGAGAATATGTGGATTTTAGTTTGCAGTTAACATGTTTCGAACGTTACCACCTTCCTCCAATCCTACGGGAGCAGAATTTGACCCCGAGGAAGACGAGCCCACGTTAGAAGCAGCCTGGCCTCATCTACAGGTACTGAACGCTGAGAGCGCCCGAGAGACAGGGGCAAGTGAAGTGTGTGTGTTCGCAGGGTTTGTCTCTAAAGCAAGTGTACTGGCCCTTAGGGCTTCACTCCAGCTCATTGCAGATGGACCTCTGACCTTGCAAACCTGTGCATACAAGAAAGCTATTTTGTATGCAGAAGTGAGAACATTGAGTGGTTTTTTTTTTGTCTGTTTGGACCCTTGACACAACTACAAAGATACAGAGTTGTCGGTATGTTTGTAATGGAAGTGACCTCTTCATTGAGAGCCATCAGGTCGAGGCCTTTTGCAGATAGAAGCTCCCCCAGTTCTCAGCACTTAGATTTAACGCACCCCAAAGCTCACCTGCTGACTCACACCTTTTTCTGACACATTTGTAAGGCAAAAAGTTGATCGTAGATCAGGCTGGATGCCTGAGAAGACGCTGAGTTCAGCGTGAGCAGTGTGGGCAAGCCACGCTCCGCATCAGGGCCTGGGTCGTCCGAAGGAGGGGAGATGGAGAGTGAGATGGGGAACAGATCACAAAGGGGGGCTGTCTCGGGGGCAGGACATTCCCCGAGGCATGTGGGATTGCTGTGTAACCATGACAGCATGCAGCCCCCTCATGAAGGGGAGGAGCGTCCCAGCCCTGGTGACTGCGCCCATGAGCCTCTCACCAAGCCGTCCCCGCTTCCTGTCCACCCGGCTCTGCCAGGACACGTGCTCGCGGGGGGCTGCAGGTCCCACCCCACTGCAGCCGCTCTGCCCCACGGTTTCCCTGCAGCACCAGCTCAGCGCCAGTGATGCCCGCCACGGGTAGCGTTTTGTTTAAATGCGACTTAAGGGTATAGTCTATGGTTCTGAGCTAAATAAAACAATTACCATCATCAATTATAATTAAATGAAGCCATGGTATTTGGCATTAATTCTATAGATACGTGGCTTTTTCTTTTAAGGCTTAATATTTTCAGACAGAGATTCAACTCTTGGTGTATCTTTAATCTCCATCTAATAAAATACCATGTGATTTGACTCACTGTTGTTTTTTTTCCTCCTAGCTTGTTTATGAATTTTTCTTAAGATTTTTAGAGTCTCCAGATTTCCAACCTAATATAGCGAAGAAATATATTGATCAGAAGTTTGTATTGCAGGTAAGGTACACGTTAGCTGAAGCTACAAAAGCCGTCATCTACAGAGCGGGAATACTGACTCACTAAGTGTCTTTTTCTTCTTGAAGCTTTTAGAGCTCTTCGACAGTGAAGATCCTCGAGAGAGAGATTTTCTTAAAACTACCCTTCACAGAATCTATGGAAAATTCTTAGGCTTAAGAGCTTACATCAGAAAGCAGATAAATAATATATTTTATAGGTAAGTCGGTATGTGGGTGACCTATCCCTGCGTGATGATGTTTGTGTTCACACTCTGTGCCCCCCACCCCCATCGTTCCCTTTGGCATGTGACTGGGGAGTGGGAGCAGCCTGCCCGTGGCGTGCTGGGCCACAGCGGCCCCCTTCTTCCTCCCCCACCCCTCCCTGTCTGCCCGCTCCCCTCCCTCACCCACCCCCAGCATCTCACCACATGGTCTTCCTCTGTTTGCATTTTATCCTGGGTGTGAGTCCACCCAGAACCTGTCCAAAGCCAACTCTCACTCCTTGCACCTGCAAATTACTTCATCCTCGCCAGTGCGTCTCAGCAGGCAGGAGTGAGGAATAAAGCAGGGGTCCTTAGCAGCCCTCACCAAGCTGGGGAACTATACTGGAGAGGCAGAGGAGGGCCTGCCGGAAGTGGCGGGTGCAGGCGGGCACAGCCATCCCTAGGCCTGCGGGACCATGGAGACTGGTCGGTCTGGGGAGCTGGGTGCAGAAGTTGCCCTGTCTGGGTTTACATGGAGGAGGGCGCAGCCCCATGGCTCATGAAAGAATGTTCCGTGACATTCCAAGTGCAGTATTCACCTTAACCCCGCCCCCCCACTCCCTTCCTCCCCATCCTGGGCACCGCCTCTCATTGACTCTGAACAGGTCTGCACCCACCCGCCACCATCCCCAGGGTTCTGCTGCCGCCTGAGTCACATGGGTGACTGACTGGCCACGCTTGGATGGATAAGCCTAAGTCCTGGGCGTGCCCGGCCTTCCTCGTTCATGTTTCTTTTTTTTTTTTTTTTTTCTTTTAAGATTTTATTTATTTATTTGACAGAGAGAGACAGCCAGCGAGAGAGGGAACACAAGCAGGGGGAGTGGGAGAGGAAGAAGTAGGCTCTTAGCGGAGGAGCCTGATATGGGGCTCGATCCTACAACGCTGGGATCACGCCCTGAGCCGAAGGCAGACGCTTAAAGACTGTGCCACCCAGGCGCCCCTCCTCGTTCGTGTTTCTGCTCACCTCCAGGCTCCTTCCACACTAGCGCCTCCTGGAACATTCTTTCCACCTGCCCTTCTCCACAACCTCCCAGGCTTCCAGACGCATCCCCTCACCAGAAAGCCCCCCTGGCTTGGCAGACAGGTCTCCCTGCGGGCAGGCATGGTGCCAGCGTCTTTATCACACCCGTCCAGCGACAGCTTCGCACCTGGCCTGTGGCGGCACTGAATGAATGTGGATGCATGAAAGAGTTAATGTGTCTTATCCGTCCCTGCAAAACTTACTATGAGCAGTTTATTCTAAGAATTTCGGCTTCCTGGGTCAGCTTGCCTTGAAGGCCCCCCGACTCCAGACTGGCTGAAGGTAGTGACAGATCCTAGTGGTGACAGCATGTGTGCAGGTCCCCCTGTGAGATAGGAAAGCAGGTGGATTTCACACCATCCAGCCGTAGTGATGGAGTGAGGGTGACACGCAGGCCATCGCCAAGAGACCACAGAGGCCAGGCGGGTCCCTTCTTACGCACCATGACCCAGCAGGGGAGAAGAGGGCAGAGACAGATGGAGATCCCACCACAGAGACCAACAGCCTCTGGGGCTTCTGCAGCCCGTCCCTCTGACTGTGATCAGAGAAGGACGTCATGTTTCCTAGATGCCGTGTTCCTAGTTCCTTCTTGGCCACATGCTTCCTTCGAAACAGGATCATCACGTGGCTGAGGTACTTCTCTGTCAAAACATTCTATACATTATTTAAACAGCAAAGAACAGGTACAATTTAAATTCTGATCTTTTAGGCCTAAAATTAAAGCTCTACCTAAAATGAGGGGGTTTTTTTTCGTTAAAATGTAGGTTTTGTTCAGGCAGAAGAATCACAGATCATGAGGAACTCAAGATAATAACTAAAATATTCACATTACCTGCAAGTTCTTGCACACGATCTGGTTTGTTCTCACCGGCTCAGTGCCGGAGTACGGCGCTTTTGTGTTGCAGCGGTCTTTCTGTAACTGTCGTTCTTGATTGACGCGATCAGAAGCAAGCATGTTGTGTGGATTCTGTAGTTGGTTTGGTCTCCACCTTCCACACCACTGATCTCCTGCGGAAAGGAAGTAAGGAGAAAGCCCGTGAGAGAGGTACCCGGCTCATCAGCGTTCGTGGCACGACCCCGTCTTGTAAGAAAAGATCTCTGCAACCTGTTTGGTTCATCTCATTGAAAATGTTAACGCGATGTCCCTGTTCATGTAGCTTCTCCTTCTACTGAGCGTGTTCGAGGTGTGAGTGACACAAAGTCTGCACCGCTGACGGCCTGGCCACGGTGCGCTGGAACCCAAAGGCGGGCAGGGCGGCCCAGGGCTCCGGTTCTGTCCACGTCACACACACCCCGCAGCTGAGCGGCTGGAATCAACAACAGTTGATTGCTTCTCGCAGATCTGTGACCGGAACTGGACTTGCCGTGGTCTGCAGGGGCTGGCTCAGGGCAGGACCTCAGCCGGCTTCCGGGAGGGAAGAAGCAGGAGCCACCCGTCCTCGGTGAGGCTCGGCCCGTAACTGGAGCACACTCCCTTCTACCTTCTGTGCTGATAAAAGCAACTGGCAGGACGACAGATCCACCTCTTCATGTGAGGCTCAAGGCACGTCCTGCAGGGAGGAGAGGTCCTGGTGGTGTCCGTTTTGGAGACTGTCTCCAATAAGCAGGTTCTGGCTCAGTGTTTAGCGTCCTGATTCCTTTTTTGCTGGAGGAGTGAGAAACACTAGCTTACTCCACATGCGTCTTTATGGCTTTCTTCCCGTCCCGCACCTTCCTCTCTTGCCTCTCTCGGGAAAAGCAAGAAGGAGAACTATACCTATTTTCTCTTTCTGTATCTACTTCAGATCAGGACAAAATAATTAGAAACAAAGAACTTATCATGCCAATTCAAAGGGGGCACAGGCACCCCAATGTTTATAGCAGCATTATCTACAATAGCCAACTATGAGAAGAGCCCAGATGTCCATCGACAGATGAATGGATAAAGAAGATGTGGGTACATACAATGGAATATTACTCAGCCATCAAAAAGAATGAAATCTTACTGTTTGCAATGACGTGGATGGAACTAGAGGGTATTATGCTGAGCGAAATAAGTCAGAGAAAGACCAATACCATATGATTTCACTCATGTGGAATTTAAGGAACAGAACAGGTGAACAGAGGGGAAGGGAAAATAAAATAAGATGAAATCAGAGAGGGAGACAAACCATAAGAGCCTCTCAATCACAAGAAACAAACTGAGGGTTGCAGGAGGGGTGTGGGGCGGAGGGATGGAGTAACTGGGTGATGGGCATCAAGGAGGGCATGTGAAGTAATGAGCTCTGGCTGTTCTGTGCAACTGATGAATCACTGGATTCTGCCCCTGAAACCAATGCTACTAACTTGAATTGAAATTAAAAAAAAAAAAAAAAAAAAACACTAGCCCTGATGAAAAAAAGAAATGAAGAATTTATCCAGAAGAATATAGTGATGCTGATTTAGGAGAACAAAATGGCTTACAGCTGAAGGCCATCCTTGCTCAAATGTGACAGCCGGAGCGTTTAGACCCCGCCGAGTCCCCAGATCTGCTGGCGCCTGCTGCAGCCCTCCTGCCTTCCCCGCTTTCCGGGTCGTCGAGGAGGGAGTGGTGACTCAGGTGGCATGCTGACTTCATACAAAGCTCTAACTTTTGCGCCTTGAAACTGAGAAAACAAGCAATGCACGAGGGAGCCCTCAGGTTGAATTTTGTAAATTCTGAGTGCAGACGCACCATGGAGGATGGGACTCCTGGGTGCTGGCTCGCAGTCTCCGGGCAGGTGGGGTGGCAGAGAGTGGCGGGGAGTCGAGGGCTGTGTCCCCGGCAGTATGACCGTACTGCCCATTTTTCACCACTCAGATACCCCGTGCCGTCTGGGTAACTCCCTACCTCCCCTTCATCTGTGGCCACACTCATATCTGTGGCACTGTGGTTCTCTGCTCAGTGGCTGCAGCCGACCTGTGTGTGAGATGCTGGGGGTCCCCTGCGTGTCTGCCTTGCCCACCTCCCGCCCACGGCCCGCTCCCTGCTCCATTTCACAGACCTTCGCTCTAGCCCTGCCTAGATGTAGCGATCTTAAGGCCCACCCTTGGGGAATATCTCACGTCCTGTGGGTATTTGACCTGTTCTTTACCTTGAGGTCCTGTGTCCATTTGTTACAAACAAGGACAACGAAATTTCAGAGCCGATTTTTTTTAATCATTACAAACTCTTACTTTTGGCTTAGAGCTGTCTCTAAACTGTTCGTTGTTGACAGAGGGGCAGAAACCTTTTTCAGACCCCACTCGCATCAGGCAGGTGCCCGTGCCGTGGTTGAGGCGGACTCCAGGCGAGTGAGGTTTGGGCAGGAGTGGGCTCCTGGCTTCTGAGGAAATCCGCAGGGGGTGGGGCGGTGTTGCCCTGCTTGGTGTCCCTGTTCTCTCTCATCGCCCCCAGCCTGTCAACACAGGTGTTCCGAGCGTGGTACCAATGCCAGGCCCCGCCCCAGCACTGGAGACGCAGAGACAAAACGTCCTCGCCCTGTCCTCAGGCCGACCTCGGGTGTGGCCGGATGCTGCAGGGGCCCCGGGGAGCCCACCAGTCGGCACAGCACAAGAGGCTTCTCGGAGGACATAAATCGGCTGCTCGTATTGGGGTTCCGGGAGGTGGTGCTTGAATCTACATGGGGGCCATGCAGGGCGTCTGTGAGGAAGCAGGCAAGACGGCCCGCGTGGGCAGGAAAGGACTTCTGCCCTGGCACAGAGCCGGCCAACTGTCGGAGGCTTTAGCACTGAGTAAGGCGTCAGGTTAGGTTGGCGTGGAGCAAAAGTGAGGCCTGAGGGATGGGTCGCGGGAACCACATGTGATAAGGCAGGTGGCAAATCGCTCGTTGTCACCTCTGGGCGGTTGGAGTACGGACGCTCACAGCGTAGACCGTACAGCCTTCCTCTGTGTTTGAAAACGTCCAGAATGTTGGGGGGACATTTGAGCAGGCCCCGCGCTCTGCCCCCCGGGTCTTTGCACGCTGCCCCAACACATTGTTTCCTTATTCAGAGGATTTTAGTCCTTCCAGCCGTTACTTCAGTGTCAGTTCTAAATAGCGTGTTGCTTCTTCTAGGTTTATTTATGAAACAGAGCATCACAACGGCATAGCAGAATTACTGGAAATCCTGGGGAGGTGAGTCGTCTCGGTTCCTGGCAGCAAGTGGAATTGATTCCAGAATGATCCAGTTCACGGACTCCAGCAGCCCTCCCCAGAGTGAGGCAATTGAAACCATTTCCAAAGGAACTAAGATCCCTCTTGATGGAAGGGGTTGGTGAGGTCTGGGGTCAGTCACACGCCACCGATGAGAAACCCTCCTGCGTGCCTGGCGCCGCACACAGACGCGTTTCATGCACCTCGTCGAGGACTGTTACCTTAAGAAGGTTTATGCGTGACACCTAGAAGAAGGGATCATTTACTGTACACTGGGCTATTGAGTAAATGCCAGTATTTCAGATTGCTTCGATTTTATAAATTTTTCATATGTGTCCTTAAAAGTAATTAACATTTCAAAAATTTTGCCATCTTAAGGCAAGTGAAGTTCTTGCTTGCTATCATTTTTTTATATCAATGTCCTGTAGATTTCATATCAGGCCTCCAACGCACTGTTTCCCAGAGTTCCTCGGGGTCCCCAGCCAAAGAAGGTTGGAAGTGCTGTCCCCCAGCACCTTCCTTGGGATTCAGCTGCATTAGCAGCTAAAGGTTCCGAGGGACCCTGCAGGGAGGGAAGCTCTGTCCATCCCCAAAGCTTTGGGAACACAAGAAGCCTCTCTCTGGGAACGCTGCTGGCATCTGGTCCATCTGTGCTCCAGTAGTGCTGAGAAACCGTCTTGCCATTTTAGATATAATCTGAAAAACCGTTCGTCCTCGCAGAGAGGTCTGCTTTGACCTGTTTCAGCACAGTCGGCCAGTTTCTCTCGCTCAGTCGAGTGTGGTGAGCAGTCGAGGGGCCCTTACTAGTTGTGTGACCTTCCTTAACTAGTCTTGGCCGCTGTTTTCTTAGTAAGGTGGGGGGACATCCACTCAGCTCCTCCGTGTTGCGAGGAGGGCGTGCCACGTGAAGCGGCACACGGAGGACTCAGTGCTCCCCACTGCTGGGATTGGTAATTATATCCTTCCGGAAGAGGTGTTGGACCTGGAGGGTCTCCCCGACACAAATGAGCAGGTCATCCCTCCCTAATGCCCACTTCAGACAGTTCCTGCCTGTGGCGCACACGTGCTCAAGACCCCTGGATGGTGCGGAACAGTCCGGAAATCACTGTAACTGCTGCGTAGCTCTAACGTGTCTGTGGTTCCCTAATAATAAAACCAGACAGTGACTAAGGAAGCCCCCTCACCCAACTGGAAACCAGTGGGTAAACTACTTGACGTTAGAGACAAAGCTTCAGTTTGGGGGCAGGAGTAAGACCCCCTTTCTTTGTAGAAGGGAGCAGCTTCCTGGCTGATTCTCAGCCAACTCCCATTCTGCACACTCGGACTCTGTCCCACCAGCATTAGAATACCAAACCCAAATTTCTCCAGGGAAGTACGAATTCCTAAGAATGGGTGAAGGCCAAGGGAAGGTGCCAGGGGTGGGCGGGCCCGGAGCGGGGGTCCCACCTGAGCTGCCCGGCCTCGGCGGCCTGTCTAAAGAAGGAGGCTTTGCCCCCAGGGATTCGTGCTGTTCTGGGTAATGCCCTGCAAACCCAGAATTTTAGAATTATACGTAACAAAGATAAAAATGGTTATGCTTCTTAGAAAGTATTCAGTTTTTAATTTCTGCCAGTATCCACTTTTGTGCAATATACATTTTGCTTATCAGTTTTTTACAACCAAAATGAAAAAAGGAAAACGGCAAGATTTTTTTTGATCTGGAAATTGTAAATATTCAAACTTTGAATTAATTCTGTTTTCACAGTATAATTAATGGATTTGCCTTACCACTAAAAGAAGAGCACAAGATTTTCTTACTGAAGGTGTTGCTACCTTTGCACAAAGTGAAATCTCTGAGCGTCTACCATCCACAGGTAAGGGAGGTCCAGCAGCAATGCGTAGGTCGGGACACTCGGTAAGCACAGGGTCCCCGCGTGAGCATTGCTGAGGCTGAGACACACAATCCCAGCCTCTTACCTGGGAGTGTGCTCTTTGTTATGTCGCATTGCCAGTGTCGGTTCTGGTGATGATTGAGTGGATACGGGGTCCAGAGATTCCCTTTTAAGAAAATCAGGAGCATCTCAGGAATGGAGAATTTCAGAATTCCTTCTAAGCGCAGAGAAAGGGGTGACTCACTCGATGACAGGTGTCCAGGGAACTTGTCAGAGGAAGTTTTCTGTCGTGGGCTTTAAAATCTGGCTCCTTCGGGGCGCCTGGGTGCGCAGTCGTTAAGCGTCCGCCTTCGGCTCAAGGTGTGATCCTGGCGTTCTGGGATCGAGCCCCACATCAGGCTTGTCCACTGGGAGCCTGCTTCTTCCTCTCCCACTCCCCCTGCTTGAGGTCCCTCTCTCGCTGGCTGTCTCTGTCTGTCAAATAAATAAAAAATTAATTAATTAATTAATTAAATCTGGCTCCTTCAAGAAAAAACCTCTATGTCTGCAGCCCATGACATAGCCCATGAAAACATTTTTTTTTTACTTTTTTTTGTTTTGTTTTGTTTTTTTTAAGTAAGCTGTGGGCTTTCTGCAGGTTGGGGAAATCTAATGACAGTTACCCTGAACACTTGGTCAGTAAGTGGTTACTACTCCCTGGTTAGGTGGCTGCACTTACCCAGGAGACATGGTCTCTCCTTTGCTCTTGCACAAGTGAGCCCTGCATAGACACGTGCTGAATGTCAGGGACAGGTCCGGCAGCCAGCGGACACCCCATCCTGCAGGCCCTCCCGTCGGGAGTGACGGCACGGGCTCAATCACAGGAAGTGTATCCTTTACATGATTCTAAGCACGTTGGCTTCCTGGAAAGTATTTTACTTCGAGGTTTGTTTTGGGTTTTTTTTCCTCCTCCTGCTGTTAACTGGTGATAGTCGCTTTACCTCCACCAGATTGTTATCCTGTTAATTGTTCTACAGAAGAGATTAATAGTTCAGTGGTTTAAGGTGGAACCAGATTTTAATTTTTTTTTTCCGGCTGTTAGATTACTTGTTAATTACAGTCTCCAAAAAGAGCGTGAGGAAAATCCCGGTCAAACCGAGGCTGACTTGTCTATGTTAGTCCGAAAGACTGTTTCCTGATTTTTTTTTTAATTTTTTATTTTTTGGCTTTCTGCCGTACCATGTCCCTGAGAGTCCCCCCCCCCCCCAGAGCTGCAGCGGGCCCGTACAAGGGAGCCCCTGCTCACCGGGGGGGCCACACCAAGCGGGTGGGGGGCAGTGTTGCTGGTTGAAGCGAAACGCTGATACGTCCTCTGCTGTACTTTCCAGCTGGCTTACTGTGTGGTGCAGTTTTTAGAAAAGGACAGCACCCTCACTGAACCCGTAAGTACGTTCTCGGGCCGGGGCTGGGGCCTGGGGTCGGGCGCCGGCGCGCCTGTGAGGGGGCGTGCGTCCCCAAATGTCGGCTGGCCAGGCAGCTGCTCGGACCACTTTTTCACCTGAAGTCACACTAACAAACAGGCCGATTTCCTTTACGTGTTGTGTGTTTTCAGAGTGTGGTGACTTTAATTACAAGTTCCTTTATTGCGGTGATGATTTTATGTGCTCAGATTGCCGTCTCCTCTGAATGTGAGGCGCTGGAGTGGCCGAGGCCTCTGACTTGCGCGCCGCTGGCTTCGGTCCTAGAGGTCGGAGTGAGTTCTCGAAGTGCTTGAGCTGGAGAGGCTCTCTGAGCTGCGACGTTCCTTCCGGGTTCGAGGGCAGCTATGCCATGATCACTGCAATGCAAGCGCCAGGTGGCTGCCGTTGAGCGTGTAGATTTCCAGATTTCTTGGCCTATTATCTTGATTAAAAATGAAGGGCTGTCGTAGCCCAGGTTAACCAAGTTGAGCATGTCAGGGGCCGGTTTAAGCACTTGAATACACTTTTTAAATAGCTTTATTGAGATATGATTCACATACCATACAATTCACCCATTTAAAATGTACAATTCAGTGGCTTTTTGGTATATTACGTTAATTTTTTTAATTGTGGTAAAGTACACACAGCATAAAACTTGCCATTTTCAATGTACAAGCGAGTGGCATTAATTACATCCCAGTGCTCTGCAGCTGTCACCACTGTTCCCAGAACTTTGTTACCACCCCAGACAAAAGCCCTGCACCCCCCAAACACCGACTCCCACTTCCCCTCTGCCCCCCCTCCTCCGGTGACCCCTCACCTGCTTTCTGTCTCTGCGAGTTGGCCTCGTCCGGGCACCTCACGTGGGTGGATTCGTGCAGGATGTCGTCAGGGTTCCGACACACCGTGCCCGTGTCAGAACTCCGTCCCCGGCCGTGGCTGGAGAGACTCCCTTGTGTTTTGTTCATCCGCTCCTCTGTCGGTGGACGCTGGGCTCGCTGTGAATGTGGGTGTGCAGGTGTCTGTGCCGAGTCCCCGCTCTCGGTCCCTTTGGGTGTGCAGCTCAAGGTGGAAATGCTGGCTCAGCCGGTGACCCCGTGTTCAGCTTTGTGAGGAACTGCCCTCGGTCCTCCACAGCGGCTGCACGGGGCTCCGCTCTCTCTGCATCGTCGCCAACGCTCGGCATTGTCCCTTTCTTTACCCTGCCAGCTAGTGAATGTGCGGTGGTGTCTCTCGGTGGCTTTTTGATTTGCATTTCCCTCACGGCTGAAGAAGTTGGGCATCTCCCATACACCTGTTGGCCACCTGTGTGTGGACAAACGTCTCTAGATCCACTGCCCATGTTTTATCAACTGGGTTGTCTTTTACTGTTGAATAACAAAGTAGGACGTCTGAGTGCCAGTCGCAGCGTTTAAGTATTCTTTTCAAAGTTACCGTTGGAGTAGGAAAGGCAGATGTCGTCATTCCGGTGTCTTCTCTGTCCCCATGGCCTCCTCCATGGTGGTCCCGTGAGGTCGTGAGTGTGACGGTGGAAGTACGTGAGAAATCCCTGGTGCTCTGTTTCTGAGCTGCACTGGCTCCTGATCTCTGCTTTCTTCAGAGCTTCTGAGCTCCGTGCGTGGACACCCGGAGTCACCCACCAACTCAGGAAAAGCCCTCAACCACGTCCCCGGGGTCCCTGCATGCCTCTGCCTCAGCTCTGTCTGAGGTTCTGGAAGCCCCCAAGGAAGGGTACCAAACTCGCCAGACTTCAGTATCAAACCCGGAGTGTTTACTCCCGGTCAGGGTAGGGTTCTTTTTATCCCCCTTGACCAAACTGAAGACGTGTCTCTCTAGGGAAGGACCCCTGAGGTGGCCTCCGTGATCAAATCTCTTCCCCTGTGGAGCCACGTCCCCAACTCCTCCCTCTGTTGAAGGGCGGCTCCCCACTCGTGCATGGGAACAGTTACCTACGTAGTAGGGGAACAAATTCTGACACACACCCTGCCTTTTCCACCTCAAAAATAAGAAGTGAAAGGAAAACATGGAAGGAGAGAAAAAGCATGCAATTTTCTTTTATGATTTTTCTGTGTGTGTATTTCTCACACTGTCCAGGGGCTAAAGAATCCACCAAACTTTGTGCCCCATTCACCGCCATTCACCCAGGCCCCCGGCTAGTGCCCCAGTGCCCGGCCAGGTCCACCACAGCCCAGGTCCTAGTCCCGCCCCAGCACACCTCTGTTCTCGCCTTCACCTGAGACTAACGTGAAAGCTGACCTTGGTTTGCGGGCGCGGGAGCTCTTGGCTGCAGTTGTCTGACGGAAGGAGAGAGGCGGCTGCTGGCTTCTGCTGGGTCCTTCCGTCTTAGGTCGGAAGCTCTGAGTTGGCACGGGCACAGAGGAGCTTCAGGCCCCGCACACCCAGTCCCCAGATTGCCACACAGATTCGCTTCGTTCCCTCACCTCCCGCAGCACAGACAGCACGCTAGTGCTCTCTGACCACAGAAAGCAGACGTCAGCAACGTGCAGACCCTCACGTGGGTGAGCGCCTTTCTTTGAAATTCCCATCTTATGAAAGTACACAGGCCGATCTGTCTCACTTCAGCGTTGAAAGCTTGTCGACAGTAGGATGAAGGTGTGCGTCCACTCAGCAGCACTAGGAAGGACACGGCACCCACGGGGGTCTCAGGGTCCTAGACCCAAGGCTCTCCTGAAGCCAGTGTGGCCGAGGTCAGGAATAGTTAAAGTACAATCTGTTTAAAAGACCTGTGTCACTCCCATTTAAGGTCTGCAATTACCGTTTTTCTCTTTAACCCGTGTACAGTGCTCAGAAACTTTCCGGGCACATTGAACACATACGCCGTTGTCGTACGAAGACGAAGGGCTCATCAGATTACCGATGGGAGTAAAATCATGTTCTGTTGTCGCCCACCTGTTTCTTTAGGGTAATTGACTTTTCCTACAGGGCCCGGTGGGAGCCCTCTTTTTCCCTGGAGTGACGGGGAGGGGCTCCCCAGACACCGGGCCGGAGCCGCCAGCACGCACACCTGGGCTCGCCTCCCCAGCCCTGTCCCGAGAGCAGCATCCCATCGAGTCTCCAAAGGAGAGCTCGGAGCGTGACCTGCGCCCAGCAGCAGATGCCCACTTCTGCCCACATCACCTTTACCGGGCAGTCCCCTCTTTGGCAAAATGAGCACTGGGTGTGATATGCAACTAATGAATCTTTGAACACGACATCAAAAACTAATGGTGTATTATATGCTGGATAATTGAACATAATGATAAAAACTAATAAAAAATAAAAATAAATTAAAAAAATTAAAACTCCACATGAGGATGGTCAACTTATATATGCTGCACTCAGAAACCGTGGTATTGACCAACGGTCGCGCCAAACAGTGTGAAAAGTAGGTCCAGCATGGGGCCCCGATTCCAGAAATAAAACCTTTTCCAGCGACATTGAGTGGCTAAACCAGTTGTTTTGTATCTCACATATTAACGTATTTTTCCTAGTAAAGTGCCATTTGACAAATGACAAGGAAGAGTGGGTTTGTGAAGTGATTGGCATCTGCTGTGTTCTTGACAGTGGTCCCCACGCTGGGGAACAGTAGGTGCTCGCTAAATGTCTGTTCAATGATTTTGAGCGAAAAGTAGGACAAAAATCATTACATGCTAGATTTTTTAAGGAAATCCTTTTAGAGATAATTGTGTTGTAAATTTTTACATCAGACTCCAAAACTAGGAGCACTGTCTTTTTTTATAAATGTTGGAGTTTTATAAAGTGTCGTGTCACATCATGAAAGATGGTCCCGGAGCCCAAAGGCCAAAAGCGTTAAGCAGAGTTGTTCAAAATGGTTGTTGTTCAAAGGCCCACCGTGGTTTTAGCCACAGTCAGGATGTCCCTGCTGCCCTGCCGAGAAGTCGGGTGCTGTCTGCAGAGCTACGGAGGACGGGCCAGTGGAGACCACCCGCCAGCCCCAGAGAGCTGGCACTTGCCATGATGTTCGTGGCGGTCCTGACATAGCTAGGGGCTGGGACAGTGGTTCCCAGAATGGCCGTGATGGGCTGCAGTCCTGCGTGTGCAAGCGTGCACATGGGCTTGCATGCAGATGTTTTGGGCCCTTGTACTCTTTTAGGATGAAGATAGCTAAGCTCTAGAAATGTTATTTGTCCTCACCGAGTCGAATCTGATACTCTGGCTGGACGATCTTTACTGGTATGGTTGTGGTAGGAAATTTGGAAGCTATAGGGGTGAAATAAAGAAAGGTTGCCCCACAGAAACTCTTTCTACCTGTCTGACTTGGGCAAGGAAGGTAACGTCCAGCCCCTGCGAACGAGGAAGCCGCCGCCGGCCCGGCTGCACATGCCTCGTGGGGGCGGGCCACACAGATGCTCTCTGGCGGGGTCCTGGCTGAGCCCGCACTGCCGTGCTCCCCACGGGCCAGCGCTCCTCAGATGCAAGGTCCTCGCAGCCCCCAGAGGTGGTGACCAGCCCGGGGTCATAGGTCACGCACACAGAGGGCAGTGGGGCCCGACCCCCAGTCCCTCCACAGCCCTGTGTGGCGTGAGCTAACAACATCAGCTTATTTCATGTCTCCCTCTTCTGATGTATTTTAGCACAATTCAGCACAGTCAGAAACACCATGTGTACACACACAATATGCATGTTTGTGCAGAAATTTACATGAACAGTCAGTATGAGATAGAAATGGGTTGTGCACATGTGTGGCCAGCAGTCCTAGAGCTGGCCGCTTCTGTGCGGAAACGAAGATGTGCGTTCATATGCCGCGTGGTTCTCCATTGTCTTTTTTCTCTCTAAACCCTCCTAAGTGCTTATTTTTTATCTTTTTTTTTTTCTGAATGACTGACTGCAGTGGAGGTTAATCAGAGGGCGTGGGTCCCATACATTAAAGTGGTGATTCTTAAGTGTATAAAATTAGATCTGTTTCTCTGATTCTAAAAAGCCCACGTACCGATTTACTGTGTGGCTGTTCCTTCTACAAGGAAGGACGCGCCACCTGATTCTGTTGCTTTGCTCGGGGGACACGTCCATGAGCCACGGACGCCGGTCGTCACGCTATCGCTGATTCTCTGGCAGGTGGTGATGGCGCTTCTCAAATACTGGCCAAAGACTCACAGTCCGAAAGAAGTCATGTTCTTAAATGAATTAGAAGAGATCTTAGACGTGATCGAACCATCGGAATTTGTGAAGATCATGGAGCCGCTCTTCCGGCAGCTGGCCAAGTGTGTGTCCAGCCCACACTTCCAGGTACGGAGGGCTGGGAGAGAACGGCCTCGCTCAGGGTCCCCGTCGGAGATGCCTGGCTTGAGGGCATTGCTGTAGTACTGTGTTTGTCGTGTAGTTTGAAGGGAAATGGCCAGTTTTAGTCGCACTTCAAAATAAGATGCTGAAACTTGAATTCTATAAAACACACTTGGGCATCTCGGCCGCATCACTGAGCACCTGTTTCTCACTAAGAATAATCAGAAATGGCTCCTCTGTAGAACCGGCTTTGTCTCTTTGTTCATGTGCCCCAAATGCGTAAAACCTCGCTTTCCGGAACTCAGTGACAGACACTTGCAGACAAACTTCAGCCCTGAAACTCCCCGTCCTCAAGCACCTGTTTCTGACAAGGGCACATTCCGACTTCTGTCCCCCCCAAATCCTGCTTGAGGGGGGCCTCAGTCACATGCCGCCTTCCTCTCCTGGGCTCCTCATTCAGCGTTCTGGCCTCATTCAGAGGTCGTTCCCAGGACCTTTGTTCAGCCCGTCCGCCTTCCTTGGACGTGCTGGCCTGTATCGTGAGCTCACCCCGAGCCAGGCGGCCCGGCCGAGGAAGGGCCATGTGTCAGCCCTCTCCTGCCCCTGCGGCCCTCCTCCTGCCCCCCTTCCGTGCTGCTGTCTGCCACATGGCCTCTCACTCCTGGGGAATTAATTCCCCCATCATTTGTCCCCCCCCTAGAACGTAAGCTCCGGGAGGGCAGCAGTTCTCCCTCACCTTGTCCACTCTGACACCTCGGCACCTCCTGGACCCGCCATGGATGCGGGTGGGCAGAAGGCAGGTGGAAGGAGCGCATTTGGCCTGTGTCCTCTGCACGGAGCCCAGGGTCCAGCATACATTTTTCTTGAACGAGCGGAGAAGTGAGCGCGGGTATTCCTGATAGGCAAGAAACCATCTGCCTTTTCGTCAAGGGCTCTTCAGGCTGACGGTTCCGAGTGTGTTGAATCTGTGGGGATGACTGGCTGATGCAGTGGGGAGGGTCCTGCTGAACGAATGTCGGCCCGGTCACAACCCTTGTGCCCCCGTCTTCCAGGTGGCAGAGCGAGCGCTGTATTACTGGAACAACGAGTACATCATGAGCCTGATCAGCGACAATGCAGCAAAGATCCTGCCCATCATGTTTCCTTCCTTGTACCGCAACTCCAAGACCCACTGGAACAAGTAAGAAAGGGGCGCCGGGGGCTCAGTCAGCAAAGGGTCTGCCCTCAGCTCCGCTCATGATCCCGGGGTCCTGGGATGGAGCCCCGCGTCGGGCTCCCAGCTCAGCGGGGAGTCTGCTTCTCCCTCTCCCACTCCCCCTGCTTGTGCTCGCTCTCTGTCAAATAGATTTTTAAAAATCTTTTTTAAATTTTTAAAAAAAGAGAGGAAGAGCTGGCTGCCCCGTTGGGGCATTTAAAATTTCTTGTATCTTGCCGAAACTTCAATTAGGATTGAAATCCGAGTCCGAAATATCAGTTTAAACAGGAGACGTTAATTTCTTCGTGGGCTCACAAGTAGGTAGAAGTGTGCGTTGTACCTGTGGCCTTTTGTTTGCCTCCTCACCCCCGTTTCAAGCCAACATGGAGGCACGTCGCTTGGCGCCCGCTGTGCCTGGCCGCGTCGGCAGCGGCATCTTCCGGGCCTCGTCTTAGCTCCCTTCCAGAGGAGCTGAAGGTCGCTGCAAAGCCCGTGGAGCTCAGTCCCTGTGGGAGCATGGTGGCCAGCCCGTTCTCAAGGGCCCCGCACCCTCGAGCACGCGCCCTGTGAGCCCCTCCGATAGAACAGGAGCCTCTCTCCTGTGCTCGCTGCCCGGAGGGCAAGGGACGAGCAGGTGACAGCACAGGACCTAGCCGTGTCCTCCGTGCTGCCCCTCACAAGGATGAAGACGCGAAGCTGTGGTCTTCTGACACCTTACAAGGGGACAGTCGGCGCAGACCCCCGTCACTGTGGAACACCCACTGGTGTTCACGGTCTTCACGTGAACACGGGGACCGACGTTTTGCTCTCCCTCCTCCTTTCATTTCTTTCCACGTTGTCATCATGAAATCAGCATTGCAAGCAGGAGGAGCAGAGCCTCGATACCCGTCCTGCCCCCTTGTTTACGGGTGAAGAAAGTAAGCCTCGGGGCAGCGGCAGCCGGGCCACACTCGCGAGCAGGCTAGCAGCTGAGTGGCTGGCAGAGTCCCCGGCACACCCTCCCGCTGTCACACCTCACCTTCTCGCCCCATCGTGCTCAGCCAGTGTCGTCATCTCAGAAATAGAGAAAACGTTGGCACCCACCTCGGTGTTTTGTGCTGATTCAAGAAAATTAACGTGAACGTACAGAAAGTCCCTGGCCCCTGACAGGCACCTGGCAAGCGCTCACCGTCAGCACGCGGCTGTGGGGTCGCTGGGGCGCTCCTGGCACGGCTCAGCGGACCTCGTCAGTATATCGACTTTCAACAGCCTTTTCTTTGCCACATTCATTGTTTATTACGCTCAGCAGGTGGTAACAAAGGCCTCGGAGCTCAGCTGCCGTCCCCATGTGTCATTTCGTACAGTCGTACAGTGCGAGAGTCAGCGGTGGCTGCTGACTGGCCGCAGACCCCTGCCCCTTGCAAAGAGAAGTGTTGAAGTGTTACTTTAAGTGTTTCCAAATACGAGTTGGGTTTTATTGTGCAGTGAGTTAAGAAGTCGCTGTGAATTTGCGACAGCAAAAACAGTAGTAGTCCTAGCAGCAGTGAGAGCAGTTATGGGGCGAGATCGAGTGTCTGCGGCTGTGCCCGAGGCCGTGGGCTGACCGGGCCGGCGGCGCAGTGCTGCCCGTCTTGCTGGGGGTCCCGTGTGGCTGTCATCTGATGGCGAGCGGGACCGGTGTCCTCCCCAGGTTCCACTGGGCCGTGGGGCAGCTGCGCCTCCTCCCTCTCCTGGATGTCAGAGCCGGGAAGCTGGGTCTCATTAAGCCATTCCACAGTAATTTTATTTTCTGCCTTGCAAAGCTCTGCTTTGGCATTATTAACAACTTTGCCCTTAATTAAGATGGAAAGGAAACTGACGTTTATAGGAAGTAAAATGTTTCCGTTCTTGTCCCCTTCCTGTTGCTGTTTGTCTGAATTCTATTTCTTCAAGTTTCAACATTTTTATTCCATTTCCATGGAAGGTGGCTTTTGGCTGCTGTCAGCAGGACAGAAAGCGAGGGGCCTCGGGGCCGGTCAGGAGCGCCCCACAGCCGTGTGGACGCAGATGCGTCCAGTACGGGCTTTGGCCGGGAAGCCCAGAGGCATGAGACGTGGGGCCGCTGCAGCCACTGGAAGGTCAGGGAGCAGAGGGCTGTGGCTGAGGAGGGTCGGGAGGCGGAGAGAAAGATGGAGTGCTCGGAGTCTGAATACCAAGGTCTACTTACAGGACAATACACGGCTTGATCTACAACGCGCTGAAGCTCTTCATGGAGATGAACCAGAAACTCTTTGACGACTGCACCCAGCAGTTCAAAGCCGAGAAACTGAAGTAAGTTGCTCCTTTCAAAAGCTACTCTTTCGAGAGAGGCTGAAGGCGCAGGAACTTCGCAGGTTTATAAGGCGGGTATTTGAACTCTATCCCAGGAGGTTTACGTGAAGGAGCACCTTCATCTCGACATGGCTTTAGCGTGCCCATTTAACACGGGCCTTCTCCGGAGCCTAGCCGGTGTCCTTCACAAAATCAGGGTCCTGCTGTCACACTCAGAGGAGGACATCAGAGTCATGTCTGGGCTCTGGGCAGATTTTCTTCTTTGCTTATCACTAGAAGCTGGCCAAGGGAGATAAACTTTGAACGAGTGTAATTCAAATTAAGAGATATATATAACCAGCTGTCCCGTGCGTACTTTAGACGGTACATACGTGTTGACTCATACGTCAGGCCCCGTTGTAGGTTCTGACAGCACAGCAGTGAATACAACAAAAATCCCTGACCTCACAGGTGGTGTGGAAAGGAAAGACAGGAACATAGACGGGAGGGAGACGCGCTGTGTGCAAGGTGTGGTCTGCAAGGCAAGGAAGGGGTCCAGGGTCACGTGCCCATGGAGCCTTACGGAATTCCAGCTGCCTGACCCCTGCTCCCTCAGAGCTGAGCACAGGGTTCACCTGTGCCTTCGGCCTTTCACATGGCGAGTATCTTAGCTTTCTGAAAAGGATCTTAAAGATCATGCAGCACGTTGTCCGGATTTAAAAAAAAAAAATAAGTTGGGTCCAGGTTAAGGGATTTACAGAAGGTCGCGTGACTCTCTGGTGGTGGGATCTAACGAGAACCAGGTCTGAAGACTGTTCCTTTTTAAAGCCCTCCTTGTTGGGATGTCGGCCCTTAGCCTCAGTTCCCGTACAGCATGGAATGGTCTCACTTTCACAGCTGCATGAGCTGGTCTTCGAGGCTATCTGGGTCCCCAAAGCAGCTGAAGCAGGAAGGGTGCAGACCTGAGATGCCCGTGTGAGTGCCCCTAGGAGCCCGCAGTCTTCAGCACGCGCATGTTGTAGCGCATTCATTTGTTAAATCTCTTCCTCTAAGTCTGGCTTTTCGCGTTTCGTTTTCCATGTCACGTCCGTTGTGCTCACCACGGTGGAGCTGGAGGTACGACCCACGGTGACAGGACAGTAGGTTGCCGGTCATGTCAGTTTTGCCTCTCGCCTTCCCTTGCATGTGACCCATGTCTCTAATACCAACGACATTTTACTATTTTTCAGAGAGAAGCTAAAAATGAAAGAACGAGAAGAAGCGTGGGTTAAAATAGAAAATCTAGCCAAAGCAAACCCCCAGGTACTAAAAAGAGTAATGTGAAAACGTCTAGGGTGTTACTTGAATGTTTTTATGAGCTAGGAATGTGGCTTCCTCGCGGGAGGGGCGGGGGGCGGTCTCACTAACCTTGTACGTGGAGATGTCTGCAATAAAGGTACTCCTCAGCTTTTGTACAAGTAACTGATTTTTGCCCCACAAAGTTTTTACCACAGAATTGACATTTTTTTTCCTCCACTTTTTCAATAAGATCTAAATCTTAACAATATACTGTGGTAAAAAGAAAACCAGGGCACAGCCTCTATTTAGGGGCCAAGATTGCAATTTGCTTTCTCCCCACAAATGTCACAGACAGTGTCACTCAAACAGTACGTCCCTTTCTTTTTCATATTGAAATCATTTGAGAAGAAAAGCAGTTAGATTTGAAATAGATGAAGTATGAAGTGGGTGTCCTTTTTCCCAAAACCAGCTTCCTGTAGGCTGAACCTTTAATTGTTAAAAAATGCCTGACCTCTGTCATGTTGGCCACTAGCCCTTTCTCCCGTCTAGCTAGAAGGCTCTGGTGCGCTCTGGCACACGAGCGCACGCGGCGTGTCTCCCGGAGCCCCGGGCAGGTGAAGCGGCGTCCTGCAGGGCGTGCACTCCGGGGCCGGCGCCCGGGGGCTCTGAGCTCTGTGCTCTTTGGTTTATGTCCACTGGTCCAGACGGACCGGACCGCTGTCCTGGCAGGCGCTCCTTCCGGTTCAGGGCCTGAGAATCACTGGGGCGCGTCTTCGCCACAGGGGCGGTCCCCAGGCTGTCCTCAGCCTCCCAGAAGAGAAAGGACAATGCTTTATGAGAACCCCTCAGCCACCCTTAAAATCCTAAAAGGCTCGTTGAGGTGAACTGGATTACAAGCAGGCTGTTTTCTTTGGTGCGAGGTGTGCGTGAGTCGTTCACCAAGTCGATTATGCCAGTTTTTCAGTCTGACGTTTCCTAGAAGTGACACGTGAACACAAGGTTCACACGTTATGTGTTTGATCTGCGTGATGTACTGATTGTATCCCCTCGGTAAAACCACATTCGGGAGACTTGAACCTTCGGAAAATGGAATGACTTTCTTAAGTGAGGTCCCAGTCCCTGCATGGAGCAACCCAGCAGCGTGGCCCTTGCAGCGTCTGTTCTGTGCTCCTCACAGAAACGCCGTGGTAAGGTGACTGTGAGCCCGTGAGTGCCCCGTGCAGGTACACGGCTCCGGGGATCTGCTGTCAGGAACAGGATGTGAGGTTAAAATACTAACATTTGTTTTAAGGAAAAGCAGAAATCTGGGGCAGGTGGAGGCGGAGGGGCCCTGCCTGACAGCCGCGTGCAAAGGGCCGTCGGAGAGCCCATCCCACACACACGCAAAATCAACACCCTGAGAAACGTGAAATATGCACAGGTCAGAGATCCTGGCTTTATTTATTTTACCAAAATTATAGACACAATGTCATGAAGACCCGCACAACGATTCCCCATCATAAACGGGAAAGAGCTGGTTGGTTGTGTAACAAGCGTGGCCTGGTTTCACTGCTGTGCTGTGACAGGTGTCCCTTCTGAAATAGACACTGTTCTCATTTCCCTTTTTCTGAGCTTCTCCTGAGTTTTCTTACACGACGTTTTTACTCGTCTGAGGTGCCCTCTATGGTGTCCCAGGCGGGCGACGGCATACGCACCTGGGCTGTGCCTGTGCTCACCGAGCACCGTGGTGACCGTGATGCTCTGGGCGCTGGACTGACTGTCTTCCTGTTGAACCCATGTGTGAGTCAACCCCTGTGAGTCCTGTCTGCATGCACAGGTCTCCCGGAGGAAAATACTTCATGGGCTAATAATGTCTCAGAGCTGAAAAGCAAGGCCTCAGGACTTGGTTTTCACTTGAGAGAGAGAGAATCTTTTCTAAATTCTAGTCACTGCTTACCATTTATAACAACGACACCAAAAAGTAGATAATTGTGTGGATGATGATACAGCCTGTTTCTTGTTTCCGTCATGAAAACAGTGGGGTCTTTCAAGCGAGGCTCTCTGTCTCAGATCTGCCTTCTTGAGGAATGAGCTCGTAGCTGCTTCTGCAGGGTGGATCCCCCAGAATCCACCGTCTGCCCCCTGAGCTGTATCTACAAGTCTCCCCTGCTCAGACTCGGACGTGCACCGTCCATCCTGCTGGGCTTGGGGAGTCAGCGGCACCTCCAGAATTTTCCGTCTTGTTTGTCGTAACAGTTGTGGTAGCTCCCTTGAAGTTTTTGAATATCACACATGATTTAATGTAAGTCATGAAATTTTGAGGATTTCTAACGTAAATGTGTTTTCCTAGTCCACCAAAGAGGCCAGGGAACATTTTGCTGCTTACTTCTCCCTGACTTGGGTTGGAATTGTGTGAAACGAAGACAGGCACTTCTGTGAACCTCGGGTGCACGGACTCGGGGTGCAGAGAGGCCCGGGGCACAGGGCCCAGCTGGCTGCTTTCCTCTGAGAGGTGGGCTTCTCTGGGCGACATGTGTGCTCCTTTACCCTGCTGTGGACTCCAGCCTCGACAGACGTTTTTATTCCTACTAAGAATCCTCTCCTGTCGGTGCCTGGTGTGTGGCACTCACTTCGCTGGGACCATTTTGTAGCATTCTTGTTCCTCCTTCTCTTTGCCCTGAGCCCCAGCGAGGACTGAGAGCCCCGCGCTGCTGTGAGTCGTGCGGGCCTATGAGTCGTGCGGTCACCTGTGTTCTGTGAGCCCCCGGGGGCGTGGTGCCAAGCAGGCAGCCACTTCACTTGGCAGACGGGCACCAGCTGGGTATCCTGAATCATGGAACTTTCCCGAGACACAAAGATGAGAACAAGACACAGGTCCGAGGAGCTTAGGGACTCATGAGGGGAGCCAGATGGAGGCAAAGAGAATTCTTTTCAGATGGTCAGATCATAACACACATGAGGAGATGCTGGAGAGGAAGGCAGGCAGGAGATCTGTTTCCTGCTTCTGCCAGGGATGCAGAAAGCCACACTGTGGGATGGCCACAGTCGCAGTATCCCCAGCAAGAGGGCTGAGCCCCTTGGAGGGGGAATTCTCAGCTGCCCACTCTGAATCCGGGGAAGGTCCTTGAGGCAGAGAGAGCAGAGGAGGGAACCGAGTTGCTCAGCACAGGTGGACTCTTAGCTGTGGAGGAGGGGCTGGGTGTGGTCTGTACTTGGGATGCAGCTGGAGAGGGAACAGATGTGGAGGGTGCAGGTGTTAGTGTCCTAAAGAGCAAACTGGCCTAGTCAGACTTGCAGCATCACGTCTGGTGTCCTGGAAGGGGCCGGCACCCAGGGCCTCTCGTAGAAGTGTGTGGCAGATGGGAGTGGCGGGCAGAGGGCCCTGGGGCTCCTGGGTGCCCAGTGGCATGGAAAAGAGGAAGCCGGCTGGGCCGAGGCTCCACAGCCATGGGCTTGCAGCACGCAACTGAGCTGTTGGACCGAACCAGGTCACGGAGTCCAGCCAGAGGGCCGAGACACCGAGGGTGTGGACGAAGGGGTGGGATTGATAACAGGGTTCCAGCGAGTTAGAGCGAGGGGCGAAGGAGTGAGGTCGGCAGGTTTGTGTGGCCTGGGAGGTGAGGGGAGGCCATGAGCATGAAGCAGTCCAGGTGAGCACGTGGACTCAGGTGCCAAGGCTGCCAGGCAGGGTGCCGCCCCGCCGTCCCTCAGGCCCCAGGGACAGGGAGGCCTTAGAGGAGGTGCTGGAGCCTACGTCACACTCCCGCCTGGTGCTGCCGGGGCCTAGAAGGGTAGGAGCGTTCTGGCTCCTGAGGCGCTACAGGTATAGGCTGGTTTAATTGCCACCCAGGGAGCTTCATTCAGGAGAGGGCCCTGGGGAGGGCACAGGTGGGAAGACGTGCCCCTGGCCAGTAGGAGACCCTCGCAGCCCAGACCCTGAGCGCCCCAGAGAGTGATTCCACACTTTGCATTGCAGTACGCAGTGTATAGTCAAGCAAGCACCATGACCATTCCAGTTGCAATGGAGACAGATGGGCCTTTGTTTGAAGATGTGCAGATGCTGAGAAAGGCCGTGAACGAAGAGGCTCGCCAGGTAACGGTGCACAGAGCTAAGCTGGGATGCGCCGTGGTAGACTTGCTTAAGAAACGCATAGAATTTTAGGAGGTGATGTGACCCACATCAGTGTCTTCTGTGCGAGCTCAGGCTAAGAACTGAGTTTGGGTCCAGCTCCTGGGAGGGATTTTGCCCATGCATCTCAGTGAGCAAACTACTAGAAATAATTTTTGAGTCTTGAGTATGTGCCCAAAATTTGAATATTGTCTTCATTTATGTTAACAGTAACAGTCCCAGCTCCTAACCAACCCCAGGAATATTAACCTGAACAAAAAACCAAACACTTTGCAGAGTGGAAAGTGGTGTCTTTCCACTCTCCTCTCTGTTCAGCATCCCACTCGTGCTCTGGCACAGAGGTATCCCCTGTCAGCCATCCACGGCCGTCCCTGGGGCCGAGCCTTGTCTTCCTCCCCGACAGCAGAACCACACTGGCTGGCAGGAAGGGTCAGGAGCCGGGGATCCCTGAAGGCCGGGGCTTTGTCAAGTTAACACCTGTGCTCGGGCGGTTTGCTTCCACGCGGTGGAGATGAATTATTCAGATCTCCACTGATCCAGAGACAGACTCTCATTCCTAAGTTGGGAATGTAAACAATTGGGGCTTTAAAGAGGGTAGATGTCCTGCCTGTGTGTGACGAGCCTGTCGCTGGCCGTGTTTCCCCGAGCGTGCCTGCCTCTCTCCAGTTCGTGGAAGCTAGTGCAGTCTTCAGCGGGTGGAGGGGTGCGGCAGGCATGGGCCTTTCTGACTCTGAAACTTTAAGCGCCTGTGGCCTGCTTGAAAATTCCCACCGACACCCAGCACTAAGATTCCGAAGCGCGGACGGTCAGAGTGGCCAGACTCCGCTGTGCGCTGGATGCAGGCGGTTTACCAGTGCTCGTGTCATTTGGAACTCGCTTAAGCAGAGGTTTGAATTCAAGCAAATTTCACTCCCCGCCTGATCAGACGGGATCAGGCGTTAGCAAGAGCACGGGACCTCCACCACCCAGACTGCGTGTCCCAGCACGTGGCCATGAGCGCCGCAGGGCTGCCAAGCGCTCAGTGTGGCCATCTACGGGAGCTGTGCTGACGGTCTGAAGCACGGGAATCCCCAGGCCCGATAGGAAGAAACGAATGCAAAACCATCTCATTCGTAACTTTTTACTGTTGATTATATGTTGAAATGATAGCATTTTGGATATATTGGCTTAAATTTTAAAATGCTATTAAAATTAATTCTACCTATTGCTTTTCATTTTTTTGATGTGGCTACTAGGGAACTTGGAGTCCCATACTTGGACAGCACACTGATCCAGACTCCTTTTTCACAGAGCTGCCCAGCCATCTCCCAGCCTTAGCATAAGATCAAACTCAAAAATACCAAAACTACAGTGAGGAAACTCTGTACACTCCTAGTGAATATCAGTAACTTATTTTTACTTCGTTTACTTGGATTCCATAATTGTTAGCAGTGAACAGATTTAATAAAAAACCCAAAAATTCTGTTTTTCTCTGTCCTGGCTATGGGGGCATTCATTTTCCTGCTTCATTTTTTTTAACTGGGACAGGAATTGAGGTCATTTTTTAAATTGCCATTTTGATTTTACGCTGCAAGCATACTAAAGACATGAGAGCTCACCCAGTGCTTGTAGACAGAGAATATCACACCGGCACCCCTTCTAGCAGGAAGCCCGCCCAGGAATCTGTGACCACATTCGTTTTTAAGTTACATAGACCATTCAGCGGTGGATAGGAAACTGAGGGTGTACAAGCCAGTTCTTACACATTAAGTATTTGGGGTTTGGAGGTTTAGGGGGGTTTTTGGTCCATCCTTTGGTCCAGTGCAGGTCATAATTAACACTAGGAAAAGAATGACTGATGTCCAAAATGTAATGACCATGTAAATTATGGTCCTATTTATGATTTAAGGTGACTCTCTGAGGAATCAAGCATTTGATTGAGAAGGCAAACCAAAATCGCATTCTCATCTTGAGTGGAAAACTGCCTCTGAAAGTCGGCCCTCGTATTTATGTGATAGCCAGTCCCAGGAAAACTCCCCACTGGTTGATCTGTCCCCTGCCCTTGGCACAGGGCCTATGTCCTTCTGTGTAACACGAAGGGATCAGTCTCTGCTCATCCATCCACTTGGTTCTGAGTAACGGGAGGCAGGCAGGGCATTTCCTGGAGAACTCCTGTAGCGTGTTTGTTTTTGTGACTCTTGCAGGAAGATTAGGTAACTAAGTTTTCTGCGAAGTATTCCCCCACTCTTACCTCTGAGATCTCTATGACGACGCTCCTGGGTCAAAGACTCCGTGCCATTAAAACGCCAGTTCTCCCCAAATTAACATGATCTCAATCAGAATCCCAGCATACTTTTTTTTTTAATAACATACAGATTCTGAAATTCATATGGCAACACAAAGGACCCAGAGTAGCCAAAACAACTTTGAAAAAGAATAAAACTGGAAGACTAATACTACCCAATTCTAGTACTTATTATAGATTTCTATGGATTAATTGAATCCCCTCCCCATTTCTTTTTTTTTTTTTTTAAGATTTTATTTATTTATTTGACAGAGACAGCCAACGAGAGAGGGAGCACAAGCAGGGGGAATGGGAGAGGAAGAAGCAGGCTCCCAATGGACGAGCCTGATGTGGGGCTCAATCCCATAACGTCGGGATCACGCCCTGAACCGAAGGCAGACGCTTAACGACTGCGCCACCCAGGCACCCCCCCTCCCCATTTCAACCCAGCTAGATGAAGATATTTATAGTGCACTCTCTTAGCTATAATATTTGATACAATAGACTCTCCTGAATTTGAAAAATGTTGGAGTCCTATATTCCTGAAATTCTCAAAAACGCTGTTAAAACAAAGAGAAAATTACCTAGATGCAGGAGAAATTTATATGCACAATTTGGAGACCAAATTACATAAGAAGTTACAGCTAAAAATTAAAGTCTGAATATTTTCGGTGCCCTTTAATTTTATCTTCGGCTAATTTTATTTTTCCAAAATAATTCCACATTTCTTTGAAATGACTTGAACATTGGCCAGAACGGGACACGTGTGAGAGGTAAATGGCAGTATCACCCCAGAGGAGGGGAGGAAGTGGGATGCAGTTGGTTGGAATTGTGTGGAGAAATTCCATTATGTATTGACCTGTCAGAACCATAATTTGCATTCTTTTGCGGGGGGGGGGGGCTTGTCTAACTCTACATAGAACATCCAAAGAAAAGTACTAAATTTCACGTGAATGACATTTATACCAGAGACGTTTAAAATGTTTACAATTCTCGTTTCTAACAGTCGGTCGGGAGAAAAGCAGTGTCAGCCGTGCACGTAAGGAAGCTGTAGAGACGGCAGGTGGGAAGTGAAGGTACCCCTTACGCAATGCATAGCGTGTGTTTAAGGCTTGTGTGCTTAGGACAGGACTTGACAAATTCTGTGTACATGAAGTATTTTCCCTTTTCTCCCTGTCATTGCAGCTGGTGATGGTAAAGACAAATCTGGTCCCTCGAGACATGTGGGTTAGCTGTGTCCTCAGCCGCACAGTGAAAACATGCACGGTTATGTTCACCCGAGCCCTCATGTTCTGCTCCCACTTACTGTATAAACTTAAGCCTCTTAGATCTGCCGACATGCGGCAGACAGAGGCCGTGCCTCACGCTGCACCTGCTCGCTGCGTCTGCCCGTTGCCCGCACGCCCCCTCCACCCAGGCTGTCCATTCGGGGTGACCGTCTGCATGCCCTCCCATCCTTCCCCGCCTGCTGTCTTTCTGATCTTTCTCCTCTTGTGGTTCGTGAAACTCACGCCCTGCTCTACACACCGATCTGAGATGCCCACACAGAAAGGCCCAGACATGTCCAGCACACTTTCTGTCCTTCCAGACGCTCCCGGGGTCGTGTGTGTTCTCCCTGTTTGCACTTACGGGTTCCAGTTCCACGGTTTCAACTGTGGCCTTTTTCTGCTAAAGTGTTTCTTCTCTTTAGAATGCCTGTTTCAGCAGGGATGAAATGTTTCGAGTCTGTAAAAGTCTAGGTTTTGTTTGGCTTCGCTTTGCTTTGTTTTCAGGGTAGAATTTTGCCTCTTGAGTTCCTCGTGGGCCGAAAGCAAACCCGCTTCAGCACTGTGCCCTGCGCAGCCCCCCGACGGGGGTGCTTCTCCCAAAGCACCTTACGCTAATTTTCAGGGGAAAAAAGCCAGACTCCCGCCTTTACCATATGTGTATGTTCATATTCACATCACATTTCTAGAAATATTCCTAAAACTTCACAGAAGGCTCATTCTAAACCTTGGTGTTACTGCCGTTTCCACAGATAAATTTGCAAAGAACCCCAAGAAATATTAACTCTGCAAAAATGTGAACTTTTCATGTCTGACTTCTGCGGGTTCTAGATCGTTTTTAAAAGCCAGGGAAAGTGTACTTTATGCTGAGGTCAGATTTCCAGAAACTATGAGAGGTGGTTGTGGTTTTTGTCCTTTTGTTGTCAGATGATTGACTTAAAACGAACTTTCTCTGCTAAGACGTTTATTCACCACCACAGAAGTCATTACGCTCTCTTTAGAGTCTGTCTTCTTTTTGATGGAGACGCCAAGCAGAAAGGCTCAGTTCTGTCTAAAGTTTATAACTAATTGGCAGTCTTCTGGTGTATACGTGTGTTTAGATGATTTCCATGGCTTGTTTTGTTTCAGAAATACTGGTATTAATGCAGTGGCCCTACCTCAAAACTGACTGACTCGTTTAACTGTTATTAATGGAAATGGGTGCCTTTGGTGTAAATTCCCCGTATCAGCACCCCCACCCCACTTTCTTTGCAGACACAGTTCTCTAAATCCTCATGCAAAACTAGGACTGGTTCTTAAAAAATTTTTTTAAGTAAAACCACAATGTCCTAAACTTCAGGAAGAGAATGTTGTGGAGAAAGGGAGTCTTTTATTTCTTATTCTCAATATTAGGAAATTTTATGTAAATAATTAAGTACAGTTTTTCTGAGTGCTAGAGGGTTTGTTCCCCAAAGGGACCCACTTAATGCCTCCTACTTTAAGGACCTTTTTTTCAAATTCAATAGTAATTTTAGACCTTTTCTTGACTTTAAATCCAGTTTTAATGTGGTTTTCGTTCATTTTTTTATTTCCCTCCAAAGGAAATTTCCACGTTTGGAAAGTCTTCTGTAATGGACAGAGCCATAAAGATGCCTTTAGGAACATCTTACATAATGGGGTTTTGCTATTGATGACATTTCCTAAAATCTACAAAAATAGAGGCACTGAGTACTCTGTACAGAACTACACTTTTCGGGAGCCCAAATCACCGGTGTGGCGCACACAGCCCTTCACAGTAGCCATTAGATCATTGCTCCAGCCGAATCTGTTTGGGGGCAGTGGCCTCTGCGCGCACCGCAGAGTTCCTCGGGCAGCCTTAGAATGTGGGTGCTGGGCACCCGGCTCCCGGCTGCCCTTTGACTTAGAGTGCGGACGTGAGCTCACCCCCCAATGGCTTCGTTGTAGCAACGCCACTGCCTTTGTGATTCCAGGCACAGAAAGACCTGAAGAAGGACCGGCCTGTCGTGCGCCGCAAGTCCGAGCTGCCTCAGGACCTCCACACCAAGAACGCCTTGGAGGCTCACTGCAGAGCTGACGAGCTGGTCTCCCAGGACGGGCGCTAGCCCCCCGGAGGACCGCGTCGGGCTGGGGATGCCTGTTCTTTCCTGGATTCTGTAGAAAATACATCCTTTCTGTGCCATACCAATCAGTTACACTCAGAGTCAGAGCTTTCTTCGACCCCGTTCTGTAGGCAATAATGCACTTGCTGCCTCAGCTCGAGATTAGGAGTTCAAACAATGGTGGCTTCTCAGATCTGTTGGCAGAGCCGAGGGCCGCCGGCCACGTCCCCGGCGAGTGGGCTCAGCCCCGGCACAGCCCCCGTAAGACTGCTTCCCAAAATCAGAGCTAAGGAGAGCACCCTGGTCACCATCTTCATGTTCCACCCAACCGGAATTCGTGATCATTTAAAATAAGTGGTTCTATGATAAGATCAATGTTCTTCAAATCAAAGGAACACTTTTAAAAAGTATTACATATTTTTGAAGACTTTACAAACCTTTCCCATTGTTTCTCTGTGATTGTTACGCCTGTAGCTTCTCTCTCTCTTTCTCTCCTCCTCTCTCTCTCCTTTTTCCTTTCTTTTTATCCCATTGAGATGATTCTTTGCTGTCCTTGTTCTAACATACCTTACTGGGAAAAGTGACATGACAATCCGCCGCTGTGTTTTCCGATGGTATCTCTTTCCTTTGATTAGTGACATCTGTGCCGTGTCACTTCTTTTGTGTATAGCTAAAGCCATATTTCCAAGCCTGGGGTCCAGCACCAGGGACCCCAGCAGTTAAGCTCATAGGAGAAACTTATTTTAAAGAAAGCTTTCTCTGTCTACCTTGACCGGAATTAGAATTTTAAAATGATGTGTCCCATTTTTTGTTTGTTTGTTTGTTTGTTTGTTTGCAGACTTTTTTTTCTCTAAACATTGTTGCCCTTTCACAAGGCTCTTGAATGAATAAAGCTGTCATCTCTGAGAATCCATTTTCTACATTTTATAGAAGGTTAGAACGAGATCATCTTCAGTCGGGCCGCATCTTGGCCCGACGAGAGCTGCAGCTTCCTCTGGGCATAAAGTAACAAAAATGCCACGGTCCGTGCGGGGCGCTGGCCTGATGTCCCCTTGCCGCCGGGTCGTGGTCCCCAGACCCCAGCGGGCGGCGGCGGCGTGAGGGCTTACCGTGAACCGGGTCCAGGTGAATAGAGCACACATTATAAACACCTCATGAGGAAAATACAGCGTCTAAGTTCCCATCGGTCTTCAAATGCTGCTATTAGATTTCACGGACCTCCTTGCATGTGTCGAGCTTTTTGTTTGGGATGGAATAGCACGAGGAGAAAACCCTTCACACTTAGTGCTTCGTCTGCTCTGTATTTCTCTCAGGGTGGCCCGTGTTTTGACTTACTTATCCCGCTTGAGAGCTATTTGAGATGCGTCCTGCTGTTCTAAACAAGTGACTCTAGTTTCTTTTGTCTCTGGCATAAGATTATATTAAGTTCATGTTAAATGTCTTGCAGAAAAAGATAAAACGTGGCTTCTTTTAGGATCTGTATTAGGTCTTGGGTGTCCACGGAAACATTGTGGAAAGCAGGCACGGTTCCCCGCGCAGCCGTGGTGCCTGCTGCCCCCGGTGTCACTGACGTCCACCCACGATGTTGATTTCCTTGTGTCCCTGGAGGAAGATCATGGGGGGGGGGGGGGTTCTGGGTTAGGAGCTGAGTACTAACTAAAAAGATTGCCCCAGCTGAAAGTGGGAAAGGCCACTTTGTGAGAAGAAACACTTCCTGAGAAACTTGACAAGTTATCTATCCATTTTACCATTATGAAATTTATAATTTAAAAAAAGTTTAGATGCCTTCTCCTTTTGAGGGAAAAAGGGTGCTTTTTATTGTATAAAGCAGCGTCTTATGTATTTTGATATACCATTGTTTGAACTACCGTCTTTAGCTGATAGATTCTCAAATACCCTTGATTTTGGATGTTCAGTATGTGTGTGAGAGAGGGTTCTGGGAAGACTCTCTTCGGCCCTAGGTAAAAAGCAGAATACCCGTGATTTGGGTGATTGTATAAAGCTCAACCTGTAAGAACACCTCTTTGTCTAGGCTTTATTTCTGCTCTTTATTGAAGACAAACATTCACCAAAAGGGGGGGGGCAGTTTTGAAAGAGACTAATTTTCTTTGACAAGACTATTATTTAATATTTTGGCCTATTAAAGTTTTCCTAGTTAGTACTCAGATCCCCTGTGCTAATTGTTCAACTTATATATTATTATATAGATACACTGTTTATTCTGTACCAAACTGATTTCAAAAGTACGACATTGAAAATAAACCGGTGACTGTTTTTCTTCATAAAGTTCTGCGTTCGGCATCTTGACTCTTTCCGAAATGTACCTGTACATCAGAAATGTCACTATTCCGAGTGTCTTTTTAGTGTGGCTTTAGTATGGCTTCCTTTTAATATTGTACATACGTTGTATCTTTGTTTTATGGTAATAAGTAATAAAAATGTAGACTTCATATTTTGTACAAAATGTCCTATGTACAGAATAAAAAACGTTCATAGAAACAGCAAAAATAGGTAAGTGGCACAATTATTTTTCTTTAGAAGATATCTGTAACTTTACGCTTTAGTGAAATGTTAAGTACCTACATATTTTTTAACATTTTGTAATTCAAAACTTTCTGTTCTGACATTGTTTATGAAGAGAAAACTTCATACACGTGCCATTTAATATGCTCTTTTATCCAATTTTAAAAAAAGAAAAAACCTCTAAAAATGGTGTATTATATGGACTAAATAAAGAACATGTGAATTTTATTGCTCATCATGAAACTAAATTTAGCCACGGTGTCGGGCCAGCTGGGCCTGGCAGTTAGCAGGCTTCCCTTCGGGCGAGGGCAGCCACGCCAGGGACACCGTCTGGGAGATGGGGAGCGGAGGCCCCGGCCCAGCTTCCCCAGCTCATTCCGTGAGCTCGTGGCTCACCTCCCTCAGGGAAAAAAGTAGAGGTGCCTTTCTCCACCCCCCTCTCATCTTTGAGGAGGCAAATGTGAGTCAGAGCACAATTTATAGAAATGAAATTATTTGACCCCAAATCGTGATGTTTAAAATAATTCTTGAAAAGAAATTAATGTCTTGCAAACAGTAAGAATCGGTGGGAATCGATCTGGGGTCTCTGCCGGCCGCCCCCCTTCTTCATGGGGAACCTCAGCCTCACTGATGCTGGGAGTCAACAAAGTAGGCTGAGAATCAGGTACGTCCTCAAGTCCCTGCCACCCACCACCCACCTCCGTGGCCGCGCTGGGTCGACCTTCCAGCAGGCACACGGTGACCTGTGCACCTCCGTTCCCTTCTCTGTCAGAGGGTCTCGTGATGCCTCTGACACGCGTAAATACAGGAGACATTGCTCTGGAGCTGGGGCGTGTGGAGGGGGCCGAGCCCATGGTAAGTCTGTGGGGAAGTTTGGAGAGCCACACATACCCCACTTCCACCCAGGGGCAGGTGTGCTGGTCAGAGGACACCCTAAACGTGGTGCAGCTAGGAACTGGCTGTGTCCTCGGACCAGGCACCCCTCACCTCCCGTCTTGGAATCGGAGAAGCCGCCGTGGCCAGTAGCATCCGTGAGAGAACTCGGGGTGGACGCGTACCACGAGGTCAGCTTCACGCCACTCCTGTTTTCGGGCTAGCAGGTGGAACCCACTCCGTGTCTCCTTCCAGGAGAATCAGCACCTTACGCCAGGAGCTGCTGGAGGCCGTGTTTGTTGACTTTATTCTCATGACCCACCAAAGTATCTGCCGCTGTGACCCTCCTTGACAGGTGAGGACAGGCGCACTCAGAGGTCGAGTCGCTGGCCCGAGGTCACAAAGTACGGAGTGGAGCCAGGTTTCAGCCCACACGGCGTCACCTCGGAGTCCCTCCCCTTACCACTGTGTTACACCGGAGGGACACCTGGGTCATGCAAGGTCAGAGGTGCAGGGGAGGGGGTGGCCACGAACACATGGGAGGGCTTCTGACCATGCACTTGACTTCTAGAACCGGAGGAACCCAGAAACCATCCAGTCCCGTGGCCTTCACATACACTTCAGAAGCTCCTGTTCTTACATAAGGTTTGTGATATTTTAACTACTTAAAAAAAAAAAAAAAAACCTCAAATGTGTTCTACCAACTTTCAGCCCTTTGGAGACCACCAGCTCATTAGCTTCTGTCCTCGGTAACTTCATCATGTTACTGTGTGAACCCGTAAATGTGCCAGAACTTCAGCTCTTCTTTGTTTAATATATGTGGTTTTACAGAAGATATCATTTCTGGGCGGGGGAGTAGATTCCATGATCCAAAAGTTTGAAATACACTAAGATTAACTTTTTTAGAGAAGGAAATGGGAGGAGTAGAGACAGAGCAGTGCACCCAGATGGTTCGCGGCTGAGCGTTTTCCCGCTCTGGCCTGCAATCTCCTGTCTCTGCTTTTTACAAAAGTATTACGTAAACTCCACAGCACTTTGCGGGAGTGGAGGAAAGAATCTCTAATTCATCTTTTTTTTTTTAAGATTTTATTTATTTGAGAGAGAGAACGAGCAGTGGGGATGGGCAGAGGGGGAGAGAGAGAAAAAGAAGCAGACTCTCCGTTGAGCAGGGAGCCCAATGTGGGGCTCGATCCCAGTACCAGGATCATGACCTGAGCTGAAGGCAGATGCTTCACCGACTGAGCCCCCCAGGCGCCCCTCTAGTTCTTCTTTCTTCTGATCACACCCAGTTCAGGGGAAACGTGGCCTGGTTTACTCCTGTGGGGCTTTTAGAAACAGCTCAGTAAATTTAAGCTGGAGCTGAACTCAGCTTTGTGGTTTATGTTACAGGATGATGCATAACTGATTACTAGTCAATCCCAAGAGTTCTCTGACCCATCTTTTTTTTTTTCCAGTTTTATTGAGATGCAGTTGGCCTGCAGCTCTGTGTCAGTCTCGGGGCACCGCATAATGACTCACATACGGTATTGTGAGATGACCACAGTAAGTTTAGTTAACCTCCACCTCCGCGCTTAGTGACCCCAACGAAAACCTCCTAGGTTCCTGTAGTAAGAACAGCCAGTAAGAGACACTTGGGTGAACTCTCCATCGTGCCGGGGCAGGAGCAGCGAGCAGTGGAGGAGTGGGCATCTCTGCTGCGGGAAGCCCACGGAGCTCCCAGCAGCCCCTGGAATCAGGCCCGTTCAGGAATCCCTTTTATGCAGCGGGTCTGGGCCCCGGAGGCATCTGATAGAAGTGCTGGGTCTCTGCCTGTCTCCCTCCCACACACACACATCCCGGCCCGCTCACACCAGCACCATGCACAGAGTCGGGATGTGGATTCCCGGGGACACTGGGTGGACCCGGGCACTAAAGCGAACACTGAGGGGTCAGCCTAAGGTTCCCTGTCCGCCTCGCTCAGGTGCGGTCACCTCATTAGCACCTTCATTACCATCTCCAAAATGCATCTTCTAGAAATCTGCCTCAAGTTAAGTGTAGATTTAAGGGCACCTTCTAGCCAGTAACTGCCCCTTTCCTTTGGGATTTTCTCCTGGAGCCCCACGTGCCAACACAAGGCAGGTGAGCGGAGCATCAAGGAACCTGTTGACCACGCGCTTACGGAGAGCGTGTTTCGACCTTACTGAGAATGGGCTCCTGCGTCGTGAAGTCAGCCCAGCGTGAGCGTGCTGCTGAGGCTTGGAGACCGGAGCAGGCTCAGCTCCCGGACAGCGATGGATCCTGAGGCCGGGGCCTCTCGCAAACCAGAATGTTAGGCACCACTGAGCCCACAAAACCCAGGCTGACCCCCAAGGCCACATTCATTGGCTGCTCTTGAGCTGAAAAGCAAATAACGTCTAATAAGTCCGACCATTTGATGAATTGTTTTCTTCGGTTCAGTGTTGTCAAAATCCAGATGATTCTGTGGTGAAAGTGTTTGCTAGGAGAGCCAGAGGTTGCTTCCTACAGAACTGTGTCCTCACGAGTTTCAAAAAGACCAGCATAAAAAGCCTGCCACGTGGAGTGCCACGTGAGTGAAGCCCGAGCACGCAAGCAGGTCAGGGTCAACAGCACGGAAGGCAGAGGAACAGGCTTACTGGAACCTGCGGGGGGCCTGGTGGCGCAGAGAGTGACGGCCGAAGGGCTGCATTCACACTGGGGATGTCCCCGAGACCACCATGGGTGCAGTAACTCCCTGGAAGGACCCAGAAGGAAGCAAAACTACCGTACTCCTGGTCACCCTTTATGACCGCCAAGGACACAGGTTAAGGTCAGCAGGAGGAAAAGCCGCGTCGGGCAGGGCCGGCCAGGAGAGGCTGGGCTCAGAGCCCGCTCGTCCTCTCCTGGAGGTCACTCCTGCTCTGCATGCGTGGGCCAAACCAGGGAAGGGCCCGGGCGCCTGGCTGTCCAGGGCTTCAGGGGGGCCAGTCACACTTAACGTGGGATTCCAAAGGCTGGGCTGACCCTGTGCAGCCCACAACCACACTGCAGATCTCATTGTTACCGTGGACTGGCCGGCGTGGCCCAAGAGCCCCAGGGAGACAAGATCCTCGTCTGGCAGGACTTCCCCAGGGCTTTGGGGCAGCCCGCTGGGAGCTGGGGCAGTGGCCAAGCCTCTCCTGGGGCTGGGTGAGCCCTTCCCAGCGCCGTGGTCCTCAGAGACAGGGAGCTAGAAGCACGGAGAGGCTCGCTCACGGCCAAGGCCACGGCCAACAAGGGCACAGCCAGGAGCCGGCACTCCCTCCGGGGCCTCTGACTCAGCTCTCCCCACGGCGCCGCCACGGGCAGCCAGCCGGAGGGGGGCCTTCTGGCTCCGGCCCAAGACCGGCTTTCCGATTAAGCCGTTGGAGAAGGTGGAGGATTCCGGAGACAAGGCTACCAACCCGCCGATAGGAACAGAACAGACCCTAGAGTATATGGGCCGCGCTCAGCAGCTCTGGGGGGAGACCACTGCGTCCCTCGAAGTGGCTAAGAGGTGACTTGTATTCAACGTCAAAATTAAAGACAGGAAACATACCTCAGCTTCAGACACCGTCATGGCTCCCCTGGCACCGGGTACCTAGCAACGTCAGAGCCCAGGAAGGTCTCCAGAGGGCAGGAATCTCAGGCAAAAAAACTTCACTCATTCCTTCCTTCCTTCATTCATTCACAGCATAATGAACACCATGGGCCCCCTGCCCAAATTAAAATGTAGTCAATTAACAGTAACGAATGTCCTTTCTTACTAGCGTTTTCTCCAGCCTGGAGATTGGCACGACTTCAGGTGCCAGCAGGCACGTCATCGGTGAGGAGACCCAGGGCCGTGGAGGCTCAGGCCACATAGAGCCGAGCCCAGACAGAACCCGCGTCTCCCAGGGACCCGGTCTCCCCCTGAGTGACGCTGGGACCAGTGTCAGATTTCTGTTGACCAGGCTTGGGTCCCCACCACCAGTCTGCACACTAGTGCTGAGCACGACAGAGTGCCGCCACGTCCTCATCGAGGCGTGAGAGATGGCCAGCGGAGCCAGTCCCTCAGAAAATGAACGGCATTAAAGTATTATTGTCCTTTACCGGACGTGCTGTTCCTCCACTTTGGGCACCATACCCTCATGACGTGGCAAACGCAAATAGCCGTTTCTTTTGTAATTCCACACTAGAAAACAGTTGGCAACACTGTGTCCCCCTACCCGCCCCCGAAGGTGTTAACCGTATGACAATAGTGATCTGCCTCCTGACCTATGAAATCCAGAATTCTAGAAACCCTGGTCTGCTTCGAAGCCCTTGCTTTACAGAAAATGAAGTAGACTCAGAGAAAGCAAGCCCCTAACTAGTGAGTGCTACAACCCAGCGGGTTGGATGTGGGGTTTTCTTGAGGACCTTTTTTAAGATTTTATTTATTTGAGGGGGTGAGAGCACGAACGGGGAGGGGAAGAGGGAGAGAGAGACTCTCAAGCAGACTCCCTGCTGAGCACGGAGCTGGACGCGGGGCTCGATCTCACAACCCTGAGATCATGACCTGAGCCGAAATCAAGAGTTGGATGCTCAACCGACTGAGACCCCGGGGCGCCCCGGGTTGGACGTGTCTAATAGGAACTCAGAGTTGTGTGTTCATGCTGCCTGCCGCTGCATTCTTTCTAGGTTGTGGTTTGTTTGGGTTTTTTACTGTCTCTAGGAATTGCATATTCGAAAGATTTATTTGAGATAGATAGTGAACCTCTTTGGGGAACATTTTTACTCAGTAAAAATTCAGATATTTCCTGAATAGAAAAATTTTCCCCATCAGAAAACCTAAGTTTCTCAGAACACTTGGAAAAAGTCTTTGGAATCGTCTTCAGTCTGTTGTACAGGATGGGCCAGAAATGCTCAGTCATCAGTAGCCACACATTTTCGATCTTTTATAAAAAAAGTGCCCATATTTTCCACCAGTTGACCTTATAAAACTTCGAGTACAAAAAAAAAAAAAAAAAAATCAAAATCAAATCCAGCCTCCCAGAGTGAAGATTTGACCTAAAAGAGGACAGAAGTATTCCAATCAACAGACATCTGGGCCTGTGGACACCGGGTCCTCAGGGTGCCTGGGATGGTCTGGACACCCGTGGCACCCAGGGTCAGTGCCGGCAGCACCGGCCGGCCCGCCAGCCCCGCCCAGCCCCGCCAGCCCCGCTCTACAGCTGTCTTCATCTGGTGGTGGCGCAGCCCCACACCCACGGCCCAGCCAGAAACCCAGCCTGGAGTCTCCCCTCCGCCAGGACGCAGCTCTCTACTTGCCCGCCCCAGCTTTGCTCCCACGCCTCCCTCGATGGCCTTCTCTCTGGAGCATCTCAAAACAGTGATCACGTCACCCTCTTGTTTAAAACCCAGGAGTGGCTTTACATGGCACTTAAATGAAGCCTGAACTCCTTCCCACGGGCTCCAGGATCTCTCTGATCTGCCTGCTGCCAACATCTGCAGCTGCCTCTGACCCACGTCCCCCATGTTCCTACACTGGCCTCCCTTTCTCAGCTCTTTCCCACCTCAGGGCCTTTGCACAGGCCATCATTGCCCACCCTATCCCCAGAGAAGCATGGCTGACTTCCTTCTGTCCTGCATGTGTAAACGTCAGTGTTTTCTCTTGAGAGAGGCCTTCTCTGACCACCCTGTCAGAATTGGGAACTTCCCATTTTCTTCCAAGCCCTGATACAATCTGTAATTATATTTGTTCCTTAGTTAAGTGCCTCCACCAGCAGACAGGGACCTCGGCTGCTTTTTTACTGTGTCCGCAGTGCTCAGCTCCATCCCCACACAACAGGGTCCTTTGCTCACTGGGTTAAGTGGGTGAGGGTGCACTGGGCTGGGGGACACACCAGGGACTGAGTGTGCCTGCGGCAGGAAGAGCCCAACGTTGGGGGGGGAGAAGGATACTTGCTCGTTGCCTGTTCAACACGATGGTGCTGACGAACAACACAGACATCTTTGCTTCTGCGTAACCAGGACAGCCCAACAAACCAGGCTCAGCCATGAGTGTCACAACAGGGAGTGGGCAGGGCTAGGGAGGGGCATCCCAGGGGCTCCCCCCATGAAAGGGAAGGATGTTCCAAGCAAAGGGATGCATACAAAGATCCAGGGATGGGGGAGGCATGCAGTGATGCTGGAGCTAGGCTGTCACCAGACTGACCAGGGAGAGTGGCCATGAAATGAGGCTGCAGCTTTCTGCAGGGCTGGGCCATGAAGCCCACCCATCCTTTTAAGGAATTTGGGCTTCAGCCTGTAGACAGTGAGAAGGTATGAAAGAATTCTACACAGGGGACAGTGAAGTCCCTGAAGTGGAATGTCAGCTGGGGGTGGGGGTCTCAGGTGGGAGAACAAGGAGTGGCTCGGAGGCACCGAACCCCCTATGGGTGTGAAGTCCCCGCTGCTGCTTGGCCTGGGGTGTCTGGGCCGGCGCTGAGCATTGCCAAGACCAAGTGAGGCCCCCGAGTGCTGGACACATGGCCGTGCTAAGACACTGGGCTGCAGTAACCGTGGGAGAGACTCAGGAGCCAGGACAAGAGTACCAAGAGTCACCTTGTACTGAGGACGGGTGGTGGCCGGACACCATGCGTGGCATTGACACGTGTTCTCTCTGTCAATCTTCGCACCGAAGGCAGGCAGCCAGGGCTGTGGCCACCCAGACCCTACTCTTCTCTATCACCCACCACTGCCAACAGGATGCTTCACGGGCCTTGGGCAGGAACACAGGGAAGGGAAGCACGGCCATCTTAGGTTTTTTAATTTGGCAGCTGAAGGCTGGTGGTCCCCTTCAACAGAATGCATCTGATTCATTCACCCAAAAAATGTCTTCTTTTTGAGCAAGAGGCCATCCTCAAGCACATCGCCACACTGCAGAAAAGACTGGATTGAAGAGATCATTGAATACAGTATGAGAGCATATTGGGGGTGGGGGGCATCTAGCCCAGCCTGCCTGGGGCCAGGGGCTCCCAGAGGGATGCATTTCCTAATCTGATCTAACAACAAGTCCCTGGGCCAGGGGAGAGGCCCCCTCACAGTAAGAACGCATGGGGCAGAGCAAAGGGAACACGCGACCCCATGGGCTGGCAGGACGTCTGTGCCTCGGGGCCTGTCCACCATGGAAACTGGGTGTGAAGTTCCAGGCAGGGCAGAGTGGAGCCTGAGACAGGAGGTGTGCAGGGCCTTCAGTGTGTGGTCACCTGGCTGTAGGCGTGGCCGAGGCATGGTCATGCCATCGACATGAGTGTTTACCGCACAGTGTAGCCAGCACTGTGCTCCTGGAACTTATTTCCTGGTGGGGAAAGGCAGACAAGAAGAAAGTATCGCTAGTAGAAGAGCTATATAGTCACATGTAGGGCCACCCACCTCTGATGGAGGTCGGGTGGCCTCCCTGAGGGTGGGATGTCTAAGGTGTGATCTGGATGGAAAGGAGCCAGGCTTGGGAAACTGGGGGCTGGGGATGGAGTGTGTGCTGGCAGTGGAGACGGGTGCAAGTCCAACAAGAACCCATGTCTGGCTGCCCAAAGAGAGTCCTAGGAAGGGAGGGGACACCTTCTGGTGTGTTTGCTGAGTGGTCACAGACCTAGACAGCAGCCCACCCAGCTTACACCTGGGTCAAGGCTCAAGACCTCGAAAACAGGCCCAGGTGGCTTCAGCTGATCTCATGTGTTAAACACAATGGAGCAACATTTTCAAGATTCCCAAGGAAATACGAGACAAGGATGGCTGTTTGGGTTTTTTTGTTTCTGTTTTTGTTTTTATCCAGTGAAACTGCTGATTGGCTTTAAAGGGCACAGAAAAAAATAATTACAAGGATGCAAGAGCTCCTTCCCATGAGACCTTCCTGACGTGACCAGAGCTGAAGGTAGCTGCTTAACCGACTGAGCCACCAGAAGCCCCTAAACTCTAGTCTTTAAACCAGAGAACACTCCTTTTCAAGTTCACCTGCAACATTTATGAAAACTGATCACATACTAAGCCACAAAAATCTGAAATTCCAAACATAACATAACAGCACTCTGATTACCACATGACAAAACTGGAAATTAAGAATAATATTTCTTCAAAGGTCTTTCCACATAGAAGTTTTTAAGCCACTAAGTAACTCTAAGATCAAGAGAGAAATGTAAATTCGATGCAGCATTTCTAAAAAAAAAAAAAAAATAGTACTGAAACTATGACATATCAGAATCTATGGGATGCAGCCAACATTGTGCTCAGATGTAAATTCATAGCATTCAAAATCCATATCAAAAATTTTTAAATAACTTAAACATCCAACATAAAAACCTGCGAAAAGGGGCACATGGGTGGCTCAGTTGGTTCAAGTGTCCAACTCTTGATATCAGCTCAGATCATGATCTCAGCGTCATGAGGTCAAGCCCCGTGTTGGGCTGTGCATTCATCAAGGAGTCTGCTTCCCTCCCTCTCCCCCTGCCCCTGCCCTTTCTCTCTCTCTAAAATATATCTTTTTAAAAAAAACGTTAAGTGGGGTGCGTAGGTGGCTCAGTAGGTTAAAGCGTCTGCCTTCACCTCAAGTCATGATCCCAGGGTCCTGGGATCAAGCCCTGCATGGGGCTCTCTGCTCAACTGGAGCCTGCTTCTCCCTCTCCCTCTCTCTGCCTGCCTCTCTGCCTCCTTGTGCTCTCTTTCACTCTCTCTCTGTCAAATAAATAAAATCTTTTTGAAAAATTTTTAAAGCTGCAAAAGAACAGCAAGGTAATATTTTTAAAAGCAGAAAGTAAAAGGATGTCCAACATCATTAGTTATTAGGAAAATGGAAATTGAAATCATAACCTACTGCTACACAGCAACAGGTGAATGCACTCATGCACTCATGTAAGTAAAATATAACTAAAAACCTAACAATATCAAATGTTTAGAGGATGGAGCAACAGGGGATCGCTCACTCATTGCTGGTGGGAATGCAAAATGGTGTGCCCACTTTGGAAATCAATTTTCTAGTTTCTTTCAGAATTAAACATACACTTTCCGCTTTCCATATGACCCCGTTATTCCACTTATAAGCCTTCCTAAATACCAGAAAGAAGTGTTTACCCAATAGACTTGAAAACATATTTCTTTAAGTCTTATATCAGAATGTTCATAGCAGCTTTGCTTTTTTTTTTTTTTTTTCTTTTAAGGAGGCCCCATGCCCAGCGTGGAGCCCCAAGTGGGGCTTGAACTCACAACCCTGAGATCGGGACCTGAGCTGAGACCCAAGAGTCAGATGCTCAACCAACTGAGCCACCCAGGTGCCCTGATTTACTTTTAATTGCCAAAAATTGAAACACAAAATACCCATCAAGTGTGAATGGATAAACAAGTTGGTTATTATATATATATACACACACACACACACAATAAAATAAGCAATTAATAAACAATTAAAAATCGAAAGGACCACTGATACATTCAATGTAGATCAATCTCCAAAACTTTATTCTAAGTGAAAAAAATTAGATACAAAAGGCCATATGACGTTTGATTCCTTTTTATATGATCTTTAGGGCCAGGGGAGCTCTAGAAATCTGATGAGTGGTTGCCAGGAGCCGGTGTGGAATAGTGACCAAAGAAGGGCACAAGGCAGCTCTTTTGGGGTGATGGGAACTCAGTATCTGAGTTGTAGTGGTGACTACACAGATGTTAGGTCTGTCGTGACTCACAGAACAGTATACTGTGGTGACTACACAGATGTTAGGTCTGTCGTGACTCACAGAACAGTGTACTGTGGTGACTACACAGATGTTAGGTCTGTCGTGACTCACAGAACAGTGTACTGTGGTGACTACACAGATGTTAGGTCTGTCGTGACTCACAGAACAGTGTACTGTGGTGACTACACAGATGTTAGGTCTGTCGTGACTCACAGAACAGTGTACTGTGGTGACTACACAGATGTTAGGTCTGTCGTGACTCACAGAACAGTGTACTGTGGTGACTACACAGATGTTAGGTCTGTCGTGACTCACAGAACAGTGTACTGTGGTGACTACACAGATGTTAGGTCTGTCGTGACTCACAGAACAGTGTACTGTGGTGACTACACAGATGTTAGGTCTGTCGTGACTCACAGAACAGTGTACTGTGGTGACTACACAGATGTTAGGTCTGTCGTGACTCACAGAACAGTGTACTGTGGTGACTACACAGATGTTAGGTCTGTCGTGACTCACAGAACAGTGTACTGTGGTGACTACACAGATGTTAGGTCTGTCGTGACTCACAGAACAGTGTACTGTGGTGACTACACAGATGTTAGGTCTGTCGTGACTCACAGAACAGTGTACTGTGGTGACTACACAGATGTTAGGTCTGTCGTGACTCACAGAACAGTGTACTGTGGTGACTACACAGATGTTAGGTCTGTCGTGACTCACAGAACAGTGTACTGTGGTGACTACACAGATGTTAGGTCTGTCGTGACTCACAGAACAGTATACTGTAGAGGTGTGGATCTTGCCATACTTAAACTATATCCCAATAAACCTGCCTTAAGCAAAAAAAGAAAAAATTAAAATAAAAACTAATATTGGGTCCAGTGACCTGATGGTACACCAAGGTTGGTCTGAAAAGAAAAGAGTGTAACAACAACCAAAATATTCTGATCATTCCAAAAGCAATCATTCATTCAGAAAAAGAAATTAATTTTGAGGGGCACCTAGGTGGCTCTGTCGGTGAAGTGTCTGCCTTCAGCTCAGGTCATGATCCCAGAGTCCTGGGATTGAGTCCTGTATCAGGCACCCTGCTCAGCGGGGAGTCTGCTTCTCCCTCTGCCCCTCCCCCTGCTTGTGCTCCCTCCCTCTCTCTCCATCTCAAATAAATAAATAAAATATTTTTTAAAAAATTAATTTTGAAAAGAATTTTTTTTAAAGTAGGAATTAAGACAGAAAAAAGGTAGAAATTTAGTGAAGTTTGAAACCAGAAAAAAAGTAAAACTGATAAATTACTTTTTTAAAAAAATCAACAAATAAATGAATCACTAGCCAGTTTTTCTTAATGGCATGGGTCAACCCCTAAATATCCAAAATAAATAATGACAAAAGAAAAATAACCGTTAATACAGAGGACATTTTTAAAAATCATAAGAGACTACTTTGCACAATAGTTGTAAATAAATTTTAAACCTATTTGAAATGGATAATTTTCTAGGAAAATGTAACCCACACTGACCCCAGACAAGATAGTCTAAACCAGCAGTTACTGAAAAAAAGTTTTTGAACAACTTCCCCTTAATAAAAGATCTGTACTGTATTAATCAAGGTTTTCCAGGGATACAGAACCAATAGGATGAATGGGTGATGGATGGACGGACAGATTTTAAGGAACTGGCTTATGGAGGCTGCAAATCCAAAATCTGCATGGTAGGCTGGCATGCTAGAGATCCAGGAAAGAGCCAGTGCTACCAACTGCTGGCACAATTCCCTCTTGTTTGGGGGAGGTCAGACTTTTGGTCTGTTTAGGCCTTCAACTGATTGGATGAGGCCCACCCACATTATGGTGGGTGGTCTGCTTTACTCAAAGTCCACCAATTTAAATGTTAATCTCATCCAAAAACACCCATACTGAAACATCCAGCATAAGTTTTGACCATATATCTGGTCACCATGGCCCAGCCAAGTTAACATAGAAAATTAACCATCACAAGTCCACCCCATGTCCACGTGGCACCCACATGCTTCTCCTTAATCCATACTTAATCTCCAAACAAGAACAAAAACAAGATCGTAATTCCACACATGATACAGCTGTCCTGCAAACACCCTGCCAGATGTCGGACGTGCTGAAAGAAAGCATTTGTTAAAGAAGAATGTTAAAAGTGCAAGGAGCCAGTTAGTAGGGGCTCTCGATGTTAAAATCGAGAATAATTTGAGCATGACATGTTCTCACGTAACAATTATCCAAGATACATGTTTGGATGAAGCAAGGGAGTTCCAAAACATGGGCTTAGAATCAGATTATGTCCGTACACATATATACACACATATAATATCTTAAAATGTAATATATACCAAATATCATAGACTATATACATATATAATGTAAGTATGTGAAGAAACTAAAGTATTCCAAGGACTTCTATCTTTCTGGAGTATTCTGGAATATTTGCACTGATTTTACAAACAGACATTACCTTTTTCAAAAATCATGTCTAATGCCTCAGTGCAGCATCTGCAAACAGCCGGGTCCCGCTTGCCATTAGGCTGTGATGCTGACTGGTAATGTCCCTTCTCACCACCAGGGGACAGGATGCGGGCCACCGGTGATCTCACCGCCACCGCCCCGCATATGGAATGCCTGCTTAGAGCCTCCACCTGCCCAGCTATTTTTACATAATCCCTTGTCTGATTGTTCTGTAAACTGAACGCTCTGAGCTCCTTGACCTGCACTCCCAGCATCACACATTCTGAAGGACTTTTAATGAAATTAAACTCTGTGGGATGAGAGGAACGAGCACTAACTAGTTGGTTCCATTTCTCCAGACTGCCAGTGACTCTTCAAAGCTGGAAGACGGGAAACACGGAAACAGCGCTTTGGGAGCACCAACAACATGCTGGGCTGTCCCTTTGCTCACAGCGTCTTATGAAATTCTCACACGCTGGTGGTGGTAATCCCCATTTTTCAGATGAGAACACTGAGGTTCTGAGAGATTCCGTGATTCATCCAAACTCACTAGTCAAAGGTAGAGTCAGAATCCAGATGCAGGCCATTGGGGTCCTAAGACCTCGCTTTGCCCTCTATAAAGCCCTCATTGGTCCCCAGATTTATGGACAAAGCAACTAAAACGCAGTATGTTGGCGGCAGTTAGAACTCAGGTGTCCGGGTACGCAGAACATGCCCTTGCTAATGCTCCCTCTGCCTTCAAGTCCGGTGCGTACCCAGTCATGACCACTGCAGAGACCTGAAGGCCTGACCTCTCTCTCTGACTTGCCATATTGTTCAAAATTCAAAAAGAACAACAGTAAAAGAAAGTTTGTTTCCAATCCTCGGTGCCCTCCCCTCACAACACCAGCCAGCCGCCCAGTTCAACTCCCATGAGGCAAACCGTGTCACCAACTTGCGTATTTTTCCAGAAATTATTTTTTTTAAGATTTTATTTATTTATTCGACAGAGATAGAGACAGCCAGCGAGAGAGGGAACACAAGCAGGGGGAGTGGGAGAGGAAGAAGCAGGCTCATAGCGGAGGAGCCTGACGTGGGGCTCGATCCCACAACGCCGGGATCACGCCCTGAGCCGAAGGCAGACGCTTAACCGCTGTGCCACCCAGGCGCCCCGTATTTTTCCAGAAATTATTTTATATGTATATAAGTCAATGCGTATTTTTCTCAGAGTTACAGCGTCCTGACTATGGTATCCCCTAAAACCCAAAGACAGTGTCACCTAGCATTAATATTACTGGTGTCCCCCTTTCAGGCAGAACCTGAGGCCTAGGAATCTGGTGAACTGTCCAAGGTCACGCAGCAGTACAATCGAGGGTCTGAATCTAGGGATGGCTCTCTGCTCTGGGCTGGCCTCTGGATCCTGCTCCGCCCTTGCAACCCTGCTCTACCATGTCTCCTTTGTGTATGTATTGCTCTCTTTGCCTCACTCTCTCCAGTCTCCCTTCCTTGCCATGATCTTTCCCTCTCCCCGCTATAATCACATATAAATTCTCATCTGCCTGGAGTGCTGAATTTGTGTCAGAGGTGGACTACAACTTGAAGATGGAGTACAACTCCCACACTTTACAGATGGACAAACTGAGGCCCAGAAAGGCTCCCCGAAGTGTTCAGATTTCTACTCCAGCCTTTGTCCAGCTGTTTCCTTTCCTGCCTGCCCAACTCCCTCCTGCAATGACACGCCTCACATGAACAGCCATCCAGCTCTGGCTTCAGTCAGAGGAATCTTCCAAAAATACTCACCTATCAGTCTGCACTCTGCCCAACAACCCTCCAAGGATCAAAATGCTGGCTTTGCTACCTTCTCTGCTCTCCGCCAATGACAAGCTGAATCTTACCCATGATGACCCTTCTGACCTGCTATTCCCTGCTCTCACCCTAACTTGATTAGCTATTTATCCTTCAGTCTCAGATCGTTCCGGTGCCCAATCCAGAGGCGTTCACAGCATCTTTCTCATCTCCACTGCCTCCCCAAACAGACCATGAGTTCCATAGTAACAGTGCCTGGGCCTGTCTTATTCGCCACTGTGTCTCCAGCGTCTGGCGCTGTGCCCCACGCCTGCCCCAGCCAGTTCACAGGCTCCGTGTTTGACAGAAAACTGAAAGAACAAACGGTCCGGCAGAGGAAAGAACGTGATCCCAGCGGCGAGGAGTGCCGTCAAAATTGTGTGCAGGTGATAGCAAGCATTCCTGTGGGACTAGATTAGGGCGTGTGCAGACGGTTATTGGAAGAAATAAGGTTAGGATATTCACTTCATCTCATAAGCACCTTTGAGCATCTGTGACAGACGCAGTTGGGCTGGGCTGGTGCTGTGAGGAGCCAGTCTTCTGAGAGTTCTCGGCATCGGAGTCTGATGAAAGCCACCCCCAGTCAACAACACAGCCTACCCTGCATGTAATTTGAAGCGGGTCACAGGCCCCAGAAGCCCCGCCAAGGACCATGGCATAAACGTCCCTAGTTCAGCTGGGACGATAAAAATCACGAGTGCTCGGAGCACAAGCCAGGCCATGACGAACGTGAGGAAGGAGCGGGGGCTTCCCAGTACGCCCCGGGGACAAGGTGTCGGAGGCAGGGAAGGGAGAACGGTGGGCGGCCCCTGCGTCCACGTTAAGACATCTATCCCATTCTCCAGAAACGGGACAAATGTGCGGAGGCCACCAAAGGTTCCAGGGAGAGAAGGGGCCTAATCTCGAGGCCGGCTCAGAAAAATGACGCAAGTGGAGAGGGAGGGTCACCCTAAAACGCAAGAGCCCCGCTCCCGCCCGGTGCACTATGGGCGCCGCAAGCCCCAGCCAGACGCCAGATCTCGCGGGCGAGCGAGAATCACGCGGGTAACATGTGAACGGGGAGGGGCAGACAAGGCTTCCCCGCCTCCGAGCAAAGTCCCGCCCCCTTCTGGGAGGGACCAGTCACAAGGCCACCTTCTGGCCGCAGGGATTGGTCCCGGAGATCACGTGACCAAACAAGGCTTTGGGGCACGTGATCGAACCGTCTCTCGGGCACATGACCACGGCGGCGGCGTTCTTGGTTTTCTGTGGCGGTGGGGGACTGGAGACCTAGACCTGGCACCGGAATTGGGGACGGCGGAGCCGGCCACTGCACCGGGCTCAGATAGGCCGGCGGGTCACTTGCTAAAGGAAGAACCCGCCTACCGGCCCTGCGTGAGGCCGCGTGGCCTGAACCGTCGAGCCGCCGGTCTCAGAAGGCTGACCGTCCATCTGAGTGTTGCGCAGAGCAGAGCCTCTGGCCGTGGCCCGCTTAAGCCTAGGCTTGGGTGGCGGACCACTTGGCTTTCCTTCTAGTACTGTTAAGACACATCTGAGTGAGTTCGAAGATGGGATTGGCTTTATTCAACAATTCCTGAACCGGGCAGCATCCCATCCAGCAGGTAGGAAGGAGCGCTGAGGGGCTGTAGGAAATGGAGGGCTTCTGTAGACTGAAGTGGGACAAAACAGGAGGTTCTTAGCAAAGAGTGGATTGTTTCAGGTAAGGTCGCCTTCCCTTGGGGAAAGACAGGGGCAGCTTACCTCACTAGTGCTGACCAGGTGGTTCGAGATTGGCTAAATCAGGTCATGTTCCTGGAGAGGTTGAAACTGCAGTCAGGTTAGGAATTAGGCCTTGGATCGCTCGCAAGGAGCTTAACACAAGTAACTTCATTTGGGGCCTGTTGTTTCTTTTTTTAACACTACTAAATCTTTACAGCCCCGGTGAGTGGTCAGTAGTGCACTTTGAGGCCCATAGATGGGGAGAGACTTCACTGAGGCTTCACATTCTGGAAATGGAAGAGCCAGAGTTGAACCCAGGCATCAGCCTAACCAGCGTGCAGACCCTCAACCAGGTGGCGTTTGCACCCTGAGAAGCAAGGGTGGGTGAGCCAAGATGAGCACCCCCTCTCCATGCCATCCACAGTCATCCAAGCTCTAATGACACTCGCTTTCCCCACTGCTTTTTGCTCAAGGTATTGGTGACCGTGGGGGATGGAACCAGCTGCTTCCCAGTCTCCCCTCCTAACTGGTGTCTGGAGCCCATTACACAAGGGACAGGAGGGTCTCAAGCAGAGCCAGGAAAAGAGGAGAAGCAGTGGGAGTGAAGAGCTTAGACGCAAGAACTTGCAGGGGGGAGGGGGGAGATGCAAGGCCCCAAGAGAGCCTCCTGCAGCTTAATTCATTCCGTTCAGCAAGTATCTGTCAAACACCTACTGCTCCCAGGCACTTCTCAAAGTGCTAGGGATCTAGCCTTGAGCAAAAGAGGTAGAAATCCTGCCCCCCCGGAACTTACCTTCTAGTGCAGGAAAGAGACCAATAAACAAGATTAACAACATTCGTACTGTATTAGAAGTGAGGAGACCTACTGGGGGAAAAAATAAAACCGATAAAGGGTCTAGAAGGTGAGAACAGATTTACATAAGGGGCAGGGAAGGCCTTACTGAGAAGCGGACTTTGAAGGAAGTGAGGGAAGAGCATCCAGGCAGAGGGCACAACACATTCAAGGGACCTGAGGTGGGTGGGTTCCTGCAGCGGAGTGAGTGGGTTTAAGGATAGGCAATAGTCAAAGAGGTAACAGGTGGCCACAAAAAGGACTTGGAATTTTAAGCGAGTGAGATAAAGCTATTGTAGGGTTTTAAGACAGCTCCACCCCCAACATGAGCTGCTTTGCTGTTCTTACCAAGCTGGACACCACCCACCCCCACACCGCCCAGAGGCCGAAAGGCAGTATTCGCTGTGTTCCCAAAACCACACTGGCTTCTCTGTCATCTTTGCCCAGGACAGGGCAGCAGCCCTCTCCCACCTCATTCTGCCATCCCTGATCCCCACTGTAGGCTGTGGGATCTTCATGGAGAAAACCTGGCCGAGTGGTCCCATCTTCCTCTGCATGGTTCATGGTCCGGGTCTCTGAGCTCCGAGGCTGCCACGCAGGGTGTGCACATGCTTAGATGGCCAGTGGGGGTGAAATCCATACGGTGTGTCCTAACAATGCCCAGACCTGTGCTCTCAGAGGCTCCCCGGTGACAGTTCAGGCCAGAGGTTGCAGGAAGCCTGTGCTGCACCTCTAGAAGGGACTTGGGCCTCGTCCTGGGCACCCCATCTGTCACTCGTGTCTCCAGCCCCGAAATGGGACTGCATTTCCATCATCAACCCCGGTGTCTAGAAAATCTGGCACTTGCAGGTCTCAAAAGGCTTGTGGTCTGGGAGCATAATTAGAGTGCTGGAACTGTGGGCCTGGAGATGTGATTTTCACAGCACAGGGAGGGGCCTGAGGCTGTACAGACAGCATGGCCACTGCACTGCCTTTCCGCCAGTCCCAAAGCCACCCACCAGCCCCATCAGAACAGCTGGTCCTCAAGAGGAGGGGCTGGTGGGGTGGTCATCACAACATCCCTTGCCTCTCTGTTTTAGTAGACTTTTTTTTTTTTTAGACAGTGTTAGATTTACCAAAAAATAGAGAGTATGGAGTGCTCATATATCCCCTCTCACACAGACAGACACACACAGTTTGCCTTACTGTTAACACCTTTCATTAGTCTGGACATTTGCTACAATTGGGGAAACAGTAATGATACGTTTTTGTTTTTGTTTTTTTTCAATTTTTTAAAGATTTTTTAAAATTTATTTATTTGAGAGAGAGCACAAGCAGGGAGACGGGCAGTGGGAGAGGGAGAAGCAGGCTCCTTCCCAAGCAGGAGCCCAACATGGGGTTCAGTCCCAGGACCCTGGGATCACGACCTGAGCCAAAGGCAGACACTTAACCAACTGAGCCACCCAGGTGCCCCTTGATACGTTTTTTTAAAAGATTTCTTTATTTAGAGAACCCTAAATAGACTGCCCACTGAGCACAGAGCCCGACTTGATCTCACGACCCTGAGAACACGACCTGAGCCAAAATCAAGAGTCAAACGCTCAACCGACTGAGCCACCCAGGTGTCCCTTGATGCATTATTATTAACTAGAGTCCATGGTTCAGATTTTCTTACTTTTTCCTTATTTTTCCTGGGCCAGGATCCCATCACGTGTCGTCCACCTCACTTTTTTCAGAAGGTGCCGTCTTGAGAGAGGAGGTTAAAGCAGTGTGTAACTGCTTACCCTTTACTTGGCTTTAAGTCTGAGTGAACGCTGGGGATGGGCTGTGGCCTGGGGCTGCGTCTTGGCATTCTGCCCGACAGGTGACAGCTGAGTGGGGCACTGACAGGAGCTTCACCCTCCAGAGTGTCCCTTGTCAGAACCTCCCCTCGGGTTGGGGGTGGGGGGGAGTTATGGTTTAACGGGTAGAGAATTTCTCTGTGGGATGATGAAGACATCCCGGACATGGGCGGTGGTAGTGGCTGCACAGATTTACAGATGTGCTTAGTGCCCCTGATTGCACACGTAAACATGGCTGAAACGGTGAGTTTTATGTATTTTTCACCCGTTTTTGTTTTTTTTTTAAGCGAAGAAATAAAGACGCAATTTAACCAAGATTTCTGGTGCTCGCTTCGGGAGCATGTATCCTAAACAAGACCTGCTCTTTGCTCTTCAACAAAGGAAACCTGTATATTGCAAAACAAAATGAAACTGCCCCCTTGGAGGCCTTATTTCTCCGAGTAAGTTTCCTCCACAGACCTGGGATCCGCAATCAGTGCAGACGGGCTCCAGCACCGTCACCATTACTGTTACTAATAATAATGGCATTAGTAGGGCTGCCTGTGATTGATCACTCACTGTGCTGGTAGCTTCCCCACTTGATCTCATTTACTCCTCACAGCTCCCAGGGGCAGATGTGCTCAGGAGCCTCATTTAAAGAAGGGGAACTTAGCACAGAGAGGTTAAGGGACTCACCCAATGTCACACAGCTGGTAGTGGTAGTGGTAGTGGCAGTGCCAGGATCCTATCAGAGCCAGGCCTTTGGCTCACCACCCGCTGCAGGGCCAGGAAGGCAGCCCGAACTCCTCCAAAACCATCCTCATAACAGAGATGTGTCCTTTGACAAGCCATGTGTTGAGGCTGGTGCGTGGCTGCAGAATACGCCATCTGGTCAAAATGAGGACTAGCAGGAGGAGGGGCTAGTCGCCTTCTTAGGGGGAAAAAAAAAAAACCCTCTGCAATAACGGCCATGTTTATTAAACACCCGGCTCTGTGTTCTAGGATGGTGCTCTCCAAGTATCACCATCGCGCTCTAGCTGCACAGGGGCTGGGCTTTGATATTCCCCCAAAAATGAGCCCCATAGCCAAGTAACTTGGGGACTGTTGCACCTTCCTCTGCCTCCAAAGATTCAAAAGACCTTTTAGAGGCTCTGAAAAGTCCTGTCATGAAGAAACTGGTTAAGCTTTGTCTAACCCAGTGATTCCTGAACTTATTTGACCCCAGCCGCCCATTTTCAATACAAGACCTATTGACAGGGGCACCTGGCCAGCTCAGCTGCTAAAACATGTGACTTTTGATCTTTCAGTCGTGAGTTCAAGCCCCACGTTGGGCACGGAGCCTACTTAAACAAACAAAAACCAAACCAAACCAAACAATGCTGACAGCCCCAGGCTAGGCATGCTGCCTGTACCATGCTGGGCAACAGGCGTCTAGGCACGGGCTCTTGCTTTTTTTTGCCTTCACTCAAGGTGAGGAACAGAGATGCAGGGATGTCTTACTTGCGGGGTCCTCTACTTGCTCAACTTAGAAAATACTGGGGGCGCCTGGCTGGCTCAGTCAGTAGAGCACGTGACTCTTGATCTCAGGGTCATGAGTTCAAGCCCCACGTTGAGTGTAGAGATAACTTGAAAATTAAATCTTAAAAAGTAAATACTTGAGTGTTCAATATAGAAAAACATCAACTGATGTGAAACTTCAAAAAGGCTGACTGGCAGTGCCAGGAGATGCCAGCATCTACCATGATAAAGAAAATTGTAACATTTTCTGATAAACTATTTTTTTTAAAAGATTTTATTTATTTATTTGACAGAGATAGAGACAGCCAGCGAAAGAGGGAACACAAGCAGGGGGAGTGGAAGAGGAAGAAGCAGGCTCATAGCGGAGGAGCCTGATGTGGGGCTCGATCCCGGAATTCCGGGATTACGCCCCGAGCCGAAGGCAGGCGCCCAACCGCTATGCCACCCAGGCGCCCCTCTGATAAACTATTTTATGTCCTATCCCTTTGAGGCTGAAGAAGGGCTTTGTCTTGTCAATAAAAACGTAGACGTGTCCCCCTACCCCCATAGTGAAAGTGACCATTGCACTGAAGTCAAACGAAGTCCTAACCTAGCAGGATGCTGTGTGCTTTGCACCTCACCAGACCCAAGGCATTCTGCTGGAAATTTTGGGTTGTTTCTGTAAAATGTTTACATTCTAGGAGGTTCTTTCTTCCAAGTAAACACTTGTATGCGTTACCTGAGCAGGATTTTGGATGGACATGTGGTTACTTTAGGCTGGCAATAGGCTCAGCAAGAACGAAGGAGAGTCAGCCTCTGCCCATCCCACAGTCTTGGAATGAAAGATCTTATGGATTTTTTTTTAAAGATTTTATTTATTTGAGAGGGAGAGAGCAAGAGAGAGCGCGAGCAGTGGGGGTGGGGGTGGTAGGGGCAGAGAGGGAGAAGCAGGCTCCCAGCTGAGCAGAGAGCCGGATAGGAGGGTTCAGTCCCAGGACTGCGGGACCATGACCTGAGCTGAAGGCAGATGCTTAACCGACTGAGCCACCCAGGCGCCCCAGACCTTATGGAATTAAATGAAACTGAATAAATATTCCATCAGAGCCTATTCAGTTTCTGGCTCAGCACTGCCCTGCCTGGCAAGGAGGGAAAGTCGGCTAGGGCAGCAGGAAGCTGCAGAATCCGGGTGGAGAGGACCAGGACCCAAAGCCCTCCTCTTTGGGGAGCGTCAGGGGCTGGGACGTGCAATTACATGGACCGGCCACTAGGTGTCAGGACGCCTCTGGCTTGTGCTCGGTCCCAGCAGGCTGACCACATCCCCTGTTTCTCCGGGAGCTCTGAGCACTCTGAGATCGAGGTTTGCACCAAGATCACCATTTACAGGTAGAAAATGGAAGTTCGGAGAGAAGGTGCTGGTCAACATTTGGGAGAGCGGGAGGGAGCACTGGCGGCTCCCCCATGCTTGGTACTACACTGGGGACTGGGAAAATGACAGAACAGGACCCAGCCCACGCCCTTCTGGTGGTTAGAAGTCTCTAGGCACAAGCAGTATCTGAGTCTGAACCCCCCACTCCACCTCTTGTTACCTGTGAGACCTTAAACAATTACTTCTGCTCTGAACCTGCTGTCTCCACACCCTCAAACTGCAGTGGTAATAACCTGTCTCGTTAGTGCTGTGAATGTAGCCATTCAGACAGGCCAGCTCCTCATGGTGGTGCCACGCCCCAGTCATCGCGGGCATGAGTCTCCGGGGCGGGCAAGCTCAAGGACTCCACTGTCTGTAACAGCCTCGTTTCTGACCCAACCCCCCATTCTACAACACCATGGGCACCAGTTTCGGAGTTCTGCCCCCTTCCTAAGTCAGGACTCCTACAGGGATGGGGCCCTGAGGGCGAGCCTGATACCACGGGTTATCTGTCCACACTGGTCATTGCAGGCCCCCTGGTCCCATGTCTCAGTGCTGCTCCCAGCCTTGCTGGGCATGTGGGCCTCTTGGCCTAGCCTGCCTGGGGTCCTGTTACCTGGGTGCCACACCTCTCCTGCATTGCTCTCTGGGGACTGGAGGCAGCAGGCCCAGAACCCCCTCACCTGCTTCTCCTCACCCCAGACCAGGGGAGTCTCCCTGTGGTCCAAGACACTTCATGGACCCTCCTTCCCCAGGATACCTTGCCCACAAGGGAGACATCAGATGTTCAGCTGTCCCTCCTCCATTCCCCTTTGTTCTCCTGAGGGCTTGGGCTTTTGGAAACAAAGTCCAAAAAACCCACGGCCACCTTCTGCTTCATTCTGGAACAATGGGCCCTGGGGCCAGCTTCTCCTTGAACACAGAGAAAAGCAAGATGGGGCGGGGGGGATTTCAATACGGGCAGTCCCTGCCCTGCACTGTTCCAATATGCACAAATTTTAATTACCATGATCTAGTAGGCTAACCTCAGTCCCTCAACAGCACATTTCAAGTATCAGTCGCCCATGTGTTAGCTGAGTACTTGTACTGGGTACAGACTGCGGCGAGCTCTCCAGCTTGCAAATCACTACCGAGATCACAGCCATGCGTCATCAGTGACCATCTGGCGCTTCTTTCAAAGGCCGTGGGTCACGGTCACGGCGCATGTTACTCAGTTCCCACACGGCCAGCAAAGTCGGTAGCTGCACCGTCTTCCGTGATGAACACACTTGCTGTTTTACCAAAGTGCATCCGCGAAGCCAGGACTTCGCCAGCAAAGGCGAGAGCCGCGAGGATCGGGACATGTTAACCCTGGAGGTCACACTTGGATGCCACAGCAGTGGGGTCCCAGAGGAGAGCACCGCAGAGGGGAGGGGCATGGATACGAGCAGCCAGAGGAGCCTGGCCAGGCTGAGTCTAGAAGGATGACGTCCCAAGGCAGGGACGCCGCGAAGACTTCACGCTGAAGGAGCCCTCAGAGACGCTTGCCATCGCTCCAAGTGCAGAGACCACGCTGGAAGCTGATCTCAACCCTGGAGGGACAGTGACAAGCGACAGAGGCCTGGAAAGATGCTCGCCGCACATCCTAGGTTGCACCACGGGACAGGGAAGCACAGCTCATACTGCTCCTGGTAAGTGTTTTCTTAAAGTTGTGGTTAAACACTCATAGGATGAAGTCTACCACCTTAACCACTTCCAAGTGGCCAGTTCTGTGGCATCAAGGACAAACAGGGACTGCTGCACAAACTTGTATGTCGACATCATGCAGACACACGCTCATCTCCTCTGGGGCCTTCCAATTTTAGCATCTGTGCTGCTTTCGAACAAAGAAATAAGCGCTAGCACTCTGTTTCTGATATTTTAAGATATAGAGTGTATTCCATAAATATTAGTTTTACCATTGTTTAAAAAGATTTTGTTTATGTGAGAGCACAAGCAGGGGGAGCTGCAGGCAGAGGGAGGGGGAGAAGCAGACTCTCCACTGAGCAGGGAGCCCGACGGTGGCGGGGCTCCATCCCAGGACCCTGAGATCATGACCTGAGCCGAAGGCAGACGCTTCACCGACTGAGCCACCCAGGGGCCCTAATTTTACCATTTTTATTTGCCTATGTATTTATAACCAATAAGAAAGTTTTTAATATTTGGGAGATCATAGAACAATCACACTTGTCTGATGGATTTTTTTTCTCTCCACATGTCCATTTAAAAACTTTTTATTGAGATAAAATTCACATATCATAAAATTCACCACTTTAACCATTTTAAAGTGTATGATTCAGTGGTTTCTAGTGTATTCGCAATGTCCTGCACTATCAAGATTGCCTTGCATGGGGGCGCCTGGGGGGCTCAGTTGGTTGAGCTCCGCTGTCTTGGTTTCAGCTCAGGTCATGATCAAGCCCATGTTGGTTCCCTGTTTCAGATTCTTTCTCTGCCCCCCGCCGATGACATCTGCAAAGACCCAATGTCCAAGTAAGGTCCCATTCACAAGTACCAGGGGTTAGGACTTGAACAAGTCTTTTGGAGGACAGACCTCCCATCTCCCCAGATATCCCATCAAGGACTCTTCATGAGGATGTGCTGAAAACTTCATCTTTGTGTCCCCTCTTCTCAAAGTCCTGAGGAAATGAAGGGATGCATTACGGCTGCCATTTCAATAATGAACGGAGATAAACTGCAAAGGCCTGAATTAGACCAGGGATTGATGTGCGAGTGTGACACCCTGGGCAATTAATTAGTGCTCGTTTATCATATTACAGAGATAAGCTGTGACAGTTTCTTCACAATTAGGCTGAGTAATACTTTTTTTTTTTTTTAGTTCTATTCTTTTAGAATCACTTTGTAATTCACCTGGAGAGAACAAAAGGACTCTGTTTATTTACTCACATCCCAAAGATTTATTCCACACCCACAGCAAGCAAGACGCATTTCCAAGCACAGACACAGATTTGCCATTACCAAGAGAAAGTCCTTGCTCTCATGGGGTCACATTCTAGTTGGGGGCACAGACCATGAGTGAGAAGCACAAATTACGTATTTTTGTGGAGAAACATGCTCCAAAGACAATAAATCGATAAATAAAGGGGAGAATGGTGGGGAAGGTAGCTGAGGTCCCCTCTAGAGGGTCACACTTGAGCAGAGGGCTGATGAAGAGAAGGAGTGAGCCCCTTAGGACTCTGGAGGGAGAGCATTCTAGAGCAAGGGAAAGGCTCTCAGTCTGAGGCATGCTTGCTGTCCCTAGGGACAATAGGTCAGCACACAGGGACAGAGGTAGGTGATGGGTTTGGAGGCAAGCCAAGGACCAGATGACTCAGGGTCCAAGTGGGCAAGCAAGGACCATTCGCCATCTAAGAGGGATGTGAAGCCACAGAGAACTGATGACTCTGACCTATGTTTATAAAGACTGTTCCCCTTGGGCCTGCAGGCAGCTCTCAAGCAGCCCAGGTGAGGGCCAGTAGATTGTCAGATAGGATTTTTAAAAAGCAAAAACCAACTATGTGCTGCCTATAAGAAACCCACTTTAAATACAAAGGTCCCAATAAGTTTAAAATACAGGGTGGGAAATGATAGACCGCACCAACACTGATCCAAGGAAAGCCAGAGCGGCTATGCTAAAATCAAAGTAAATTATAGGGCAAATAACACCTCTAGGAATAGAGGGACATTTCAACATGATAAAGGGGTCGATTCGTGAAAAGGATACAATAATGCGGTATGTTTAGGTATGTCATCACAGAGCTTCATTATGTTCAAGATAGGGTGAGTGGCTGTCCCCACCCAACACTCGTTTTCAAGACATTTTGCTGGAAAAGGCTGTGAAGGGGTGGCGAGGTGCAGGCAGGCAATATGGCAGGGTTTTCTTTCCGTTTAAAGAAGGGATGCGTTTGAGCAGGTTGGGCACCGCAGGGAAGGGTCCAGGAAGGAGAAGGAAAACGTTTGGGTGCCAAGGGAGAATTCAGAGGAAGGAGGGGGTCCAGTGCGCGCAGGGAGCCGCGGCCTTGGTGGGGGACACAGGTTTTTAGGTGAGAAAAGGAGCGTGGTACCTCCAAAGAGGAGCACCCAGGGCAGCGTCAGGGGTCTCCGAGGGCCTGTGGGCAGGTGTGACCCTTAATTGTCTGTCCTTAGACACAAACTTCTCTAACCTCCCCAGTGGGTGGTGGGGTGCAGGCGGGGCCACGGGCTGGCATTCCCCTCTGGTCACTCCCATTACTCGCTCTGTGGCCATGAGCCAGGGACCCGGGTGACCTTGGGAACGTGAGCCTGGTGGCGCCCCCGGGACCGATGCGCCGCGGGCTGGGGAGGGGCCTCCTGGCGCAAGGGGTCCGGGGGCGCGCGTGTCCTCCTCCGTGTCACTAAGGGGCGCCAAGAGACCGTTCTGCTAGGTCGGGGTGCTGTCCCTACGTCCCCCTCCCCCCCGACCACGCCCAGCGCGGCTCCCAGCCTCCAGGAACCCGACCTGGCTCCAGCCTCACCCTGAGGCCCCCAGGACGGAACCGGACGGAAAGGGGCTGGGTCCCGAAACGAGCTCATCAGAAAGCAACCCCTCCCCCGTGAGCGCAGGGCAAGCGCAGTCTGCGCTGGCCCCGGAACGGCGCGGCCCGCCTGGCTTAAAGCAGCTGGAAGGTCAAAATCCAAAATGTGCCCTGTGGACCGGCTGCTGCCCCCGCAGCACACGGTTCCCTGGCGTTGGTTCCACAGCATTAACCAAGCACCCGCGTTGGGCCGAGCCCTGCTGCATTCCTCAAGGAATGAGCCCATGGAATGGATGAATGAATGAATGAGCGAGCGAGCGGGCAAGCCCAGCATGGTATACGGAGGGAGAGGAGGGGAGAGCCTAGGCGCAGAGCCTGAAGGTGCTGGGCCAGCCTGGCTTCTGCCGAGGGGCTCGGTGCCACCCCACGGTCAGGAGAGGGAGACGCAGGGTGGGGATGGTACGAGCCCCCAGCTCTGATTTGAAGAGCCATCCAGTCCAGTACCTTAAAGAGAGGGGTGGGGAATGGATGCAATCTCCTCTGTGTAAATAGTTCACCGATTTCTGATAAAATACAAACGGCCTAGCAGCCACTATCATCCCCCATCAACTTGGAACGAATTCTCTTTCCAACACGCAGCCCCCCTCCGTGCTGCCCACCGCCAATTGAAGCCGCTTCTACTGTGCATACAGGAAAGCCGAGATGCCTAACGGAGCTAGCGGTGGGAGAGGCCTGGCTTGGGTGGAGGGCCCCCCACCCCCACCCAGGGACAGCTTGGAGGACGATGGGGGGGAGGGGCAGAGTCCTACACCAGGACTTAAAAGGGGACATCTCACAAGAGATCTTCCCTTGCAGCCCCGGGGAAGTCTAGCCAGCCGGGGATAAGGAATTTAGAGTGCTTAGCACTTGGGTACAGTGAGCAGTCAATCAACATTGACCATCCTCATGTGCTGAACACAACAAACATCTTTACAAGACAGAAATGCAACCACTTTGGGTCAGTGTATGAATCCTTGTAGATGATTCCGATTTTTTCGATTTTTTAACAACTTTTAATTTTGAGCCTGTCATACAGAGCTGCAAAACCAAAGCCTGCTGCTCCGCTGCCTTGGCTCAGAGCCAAGTTGCAGAGTCTCTTGGATGCCAAGCGGCTCATCTCCTGGGGGCTCCTGAATGGTGCTGACTCACGGTGCACCCTGCAAGCAGCCTCTCTCCATCTGCCAGGTCGCTGCTGGGTATCTGGGTCTCAGGTGGTGCATGGTCAATTCAGAGTTCACTAACTTGCACCTAAAAGATTTCCCTCTTCACCTCTGTTCCTATACCAAAGGACATGACGGAGGTGGAGGGTGCTCAGCAGAGTACTTAGCACTGAGTAAGCATTCAGTGGTAGCTGTTGGTGGCGTTATTAGTATTCATTACCATTATGATCACAGCACAAACTCATTGCAGTTGCTTTATTTTTTTCTGGGAAGGTTATTTAGATCTGTTTGGGCATATCACACAAGGGTGGACTAATGGAGGGCTGGAGGGTGGGGTATTAATCTGTCTCCTTTTCCATGAGCTCCTTAAAGACAAGAATCATCTGATTAGTTTCCATGTTCCAGCAGCCCCTGGGGCTTGGCACTGGGTAATTGAGCAAGGATAAGCATATTGTATGTTTCCCAGTTTTCCAAAGATGATTTGGGGAAATCAAATCATCCCATCATCATCCTACCAATCAGGACTCAGCTCTGTGACTGTGCACTTTGATATAAAAATAACGCCTTTGGCTTCCATTACTCCACCCAATTTAAGAAGCAAGTTATGAGTTTGAATTTTCAAAGGCCAATTAATGCTCCTTAAAAGAAACTGTCATCTCTAAACCAAGAATGTGGGCAGCCTGGACTCTCGCCCTTATGTCATCTCAGGGTAAGGGAGGAGATCCAGGTGGATGGGAGCTGGGGGGAGCTTTGGCCGGCAGACGTCTCAGCCCCTGCCTCGTGCATCCCCAGATGCAGAAGCCCATGGAATGACAGTACCAGCCCCTGCTGCTAGCAGAGGATCACTATTCTAGATAGATGCTCTCACCTAGGTCTCCCACTTGGTCATCCCAGCATTCCAGGGGGAATTATTTCGTCATCAGCAGCCAGCACCCACAACCGCTTGGCTGTAGCCCACCGTTTAGGTTGGTGTCATTTCCTGGCTTTACCTGACACCGCCTCTGCAGTCAGAGCTCCAGCCGCAACCTTCAGGCCCTTCTGTCCTTGTAAAGGCTAGTTCCTCTGCCAGAATGTCCCCTTCCCAACCTCCCCCTCCTTCCAGATTAGCAATGTGGCACGCCCCTCATGTCCTGCCCCTCTGAAAAATGTTCTCACTCTTCACAGGTATATCTTATAACACATAAGTCACGACTATATTTTAGCACTCGACACACTAGTCATTCATTCGTTCAACGCGAGAATACAGGTTAAATGCTTACTTAGAGCAATGTCGGTCACACGCTAACTGCTCCAAAAAAAGTTAGCTCTCGTCACTAACACCATTCATTCATTCATTCATTCATGTGCTGTTCGGCCACAGCAGCGAACAAGACAGCTGTAGTCCCTTACCACCCCGCACCGCCCGCAAGCCAAGTCAAATTCCCATCTTTAGGGTTTGCGACGCGGGGAAACGTGGGGCCCTCCCAGAGCTGGGACTACAGGTCCCAGAAGGCCGCGCGGCGGCGTCGCCGGGGGCCCGCACGCGCGCATGCACAGCGTCGTGACGCCGGGACGGCGAGCGGGCGCTAGTGGCTGAGGCGGCGGGCGGCGGGTCGCGGGCGGGGCGGGCTGGCGGGCGGCGGTCTTTAGGGTGGAGCCGGCGCCCGCTCCCTTCAGTCGGCCGCGGTTAGCGGCCGGTGGGTTTCAGTCGCCCGTTTCTCTCGTTCGTCAGCTCGGCGCTCGCTCTCGTGCGGAGCCGCGGCCGCCTGCCCAGCGCTCCCCGAGGGTCCCGAGCGCGGCGCCATGTCGGAGCCGGGCGGCGGTGGCGGCGAGGACGGCTCGGCCGGCCTGGAGGTGTCGGCCGTACAGAACGTGGCCGACGTGTCGGTGCTGCAGAAGCACCTGCGCAAGCTGGTGCCGCTGCTGCTGGAGGATGGCGGCGAGGCGCCGGCCGCGCTCGAGGCGGCGCTGGAGGAGAAGAGCGCCCTGGAGCAGATGCGCAAGTTCCTGTCGGACCCCCAGGTGCACACGGTCCTGGTGGAGCGCTCCACGCTCAAAGGTGCGGGGCCGGGGGCCGGGCGTTGGGGCTCCGGGCGGCCGGGGTGGCGGAGCTGAGGAGCCGGGGGGGTCGGGGGGCCGGGGCCGGAGCGGTCTCCGGGCTGCAGGCGCCCTGCGGGATGGGTCCCAGGGGCCGCCCGGCGAGGCCGGCGCCACACCCCCTGTCAGGCGGGAGCCCCGGGGGTGCCCCCTTCCGGGTCGCGGGGAACGAAGAGCGGGTGCCCCTGTCTTGCCGTCACCCAAAACAATGGGATCGCTTTGTCTGCTCGGGCCTCAAGATGGCCGAGTTGGGTGGAGACAGCGTCTCCGGGGCTGAGCGCGGGCGGAGGCCGCATCCCGGCCTCCAGTGTCACATGAGCTTTTCGGTTTCGATTTGTGGCCAGGCCAGAGCGGCCTCCGGAGGGATGTGTCAGGGGCAGACCCGCGGAGCTGGGGGGAGCCCTGGCCGGCGGACGTCCTGGCCCTGCGCTGTGCGGACTCAGATGCTGAGGCCCGGGGAATGACAGGGCCGGACCGGGCCGCGAGCAGAGCATCCTGTTGTAGGTGGATGTGCGCTCCCAGGTCTGCCTCTTGGTCTTCACAGCGTCCGTGCTGTCTGGGTATTTCCCTATTTCACTCGCGAGCAAACTCAGGTGAAGTGACTCGACCAGTCACCAGCTAATCCTGCTGCTTGGGCTAGACTTAGCATCTCAGTGTCCGGTGCACCGCTGGGTTTCACTAATCATACCCCTGTATTTGTGTGACACTTAGACGATCCTAATGGTGACCCTGTGATATTTGAATCTAGTTTACAGATTTATTTATTTATTTATTTATTATTTTTTTAAAGATTTTGTTTGTCAGAGAGAGCGTGTGCACAAGCAGGGGGAGCAGCAGGCAGAGGGAGAAGCAGACTTCCCGCTGAGCAGGGAGCCCAATGTGGAACTCGATTCCAGGATCCTGGGATCATGACCTGAGCCTAAGGCAGACACTTAACTGACTGAACCACCCAGGCCTTCCTAGTTTACAGATTTTTTTTAGAAAGAGAGAGAAATTTGGGTTAGGCACCTACTTGGGGAGAGGGGGCAAAAGGTTTGCATATTCCAGCAGTCTTCTCGAATAGTGACCTCTCCAAAGCAAGGCTAGATTCATCTTGAGAATTGAACTTGTCTTCAGGGAGAGTTTCTGGACTCTGTAGGACCACTTGGTAGTTGATGGTGAGCGTATTTGACAGCACAGAATGGGTGTGGCACTGTCCATCTGGGAACTGAGGGGTGATGTCCAAGTAAATTTTAACCTTGGAACTAACGGATTGGCATTGTCTGAAAATGTTTGCCATGGAGCTTCTTACAATCTCAGAAAAGCTGCATGGGTGCCAATAACGGGATTTATACTGTCTCATCACCCCCCCCCCACACACACACACACACTTAAGTTTCTTTCTGATAGTTTGTTTCTTTCAAAACCTATTTCAGGAGATGCTTCATTGTAGCCTCTGTTTCTGTGAGAGGGTGAGAAGGTCAGTGTGTGAGAAAGAATATTTTTCTTAGACTCACATGGAATGTTCAAAGCAAATGAGCCATTCAGACATATTGAGACTATTAATGTTGTTTAGGGTTTTCTGTTATGTTTGGGGTTATGTTTTCCAGCATGGAAACGACTAGTTAAAATTTTTTTAACCCACCTACTTTTTCAGAAAGAGTATGTATTTGATGTATGTGATAGAACATTAAAGCATATAGATAAAGAAAAAATCACCTGGAATCCTTTGACCCAGATATAAACAGTGTCAGCATTTTAGAATCTGCCTTTCTGGTTATTTTTCAATGAATATGCATTATTTTATTTAAAAAATATCTTAATTTGTGTTAGGTTACTGTACTTGAGTAGTTTAATCTTGGCTAATCCTTGATCATATTCTTGATTATATTTTCATTGCACAGTTTATGTATTAAAATCGGTGATTTCTACCATGGGTCTCATTTCTTTTTATGGAAAAAAATTAAAAGTTTTGTTTTTGCTTCTAGACTTCTCATCAGTAATTGACTTTTCTCAAACATTAGAACTGAACTTTGCTAAAATTACTGGGGGGAAGCCCTGTTTCTGTAGTGTGGTTTTTAGTGCAAATTGTCTGTTTTCTTGATGGCACATTTTCTTATTTCAGCAAAGCAAATGTCCAAGCATCCACGTCTTGGCTCCATAATGACTTGCACTTTTGAATGTTGACTAAGGAATGAGAGTGTCTACAATTGAAATCCTGCCTCATTTCTGTATTTATAAAAATAAAAAAGTATTTCTAGTATTTCAAACTGCCTGTAAGTTGTTTTTCACTTAAAAATTTTAAAGAAAGACTGTATGGTCCCATCAGTCTTATTAGCATCCTGACTAAACTAGCATAATTTAGACGTAAGTACAGACCCAGGTCACTTGATAGGCTTTCTTCCGGGTGATTTTTGAGCTGGTGTTGGCTTTGGCACCTTTGATCAAATGTGAGCATCCAGTAGCTAGTTACAGTGAAAAGGTAGGCTTGCTTTGTAATGTGGAAAACAATTGTTTAAATTGTTTAAACTGAGTAAAGACTGTCAAGAATGAAGTCATAATTTAGTGAACAGAAGAAATTGCTTTTATTTTATCCCCCCCCCTTTTTATGGAAAGAATTTTCCAAATACTTGCAATTGAATATAGAAGCATTTGCACATGAAGATATATACATTTTTAACCATCCCAGCTAGCTGTAAACTTTTCTGTTAAAGTACAGTATTCCTTAAAGTGTAGAATAAAGATTGCGAATTTAACGGTTTATTTTGATACTAAAGGAATGGAGAGTTGGTGGGAAGGGGAATGTTAAATTATAGCTCCTCTGATTTGAAAAAGAGAAATCTCTTCCTTGTAATTCCTGGCCTATAGAAAATTGTTTTCTTCGTAGTGTTCTTCTAAAATTACGAGCAGATAGGTGCTCATTACTTAATAGGCATTTTACAATTTTAATGACGTTCTGTAGCAGTTTTTACCTGAAGTGCGTTTTTGGTTGGGTGGTAAAGGTGGGAGCAGGTAAGAGGTGCTCCATCTTGCAGCTGGTGAAACTGGAGGCCCCAGGAGGGCTCCAGCTTGTTAGTGACCAGCCTGGGATCATGTGCTGTGGGGTTTTGTTTTTGTTCATGTTTGGGTATCTTAGCCTTGGTACTTTGTCTTTAAGACTGAAAATAATGGCTGCCTTTAGTCAGTACTTATCCTAAGCTCAGGATTCTAGTTTTTCCTCAAATACATAATTTAGGGGTTTTATCTCCTCTTCATTAGTGCAGAGATGGCTAGGGCTAGAATGCGAAAGAAAGCTAGAACTTTTTACAGTCCTCAACTTAGAGATACAGCGATGTGGAAGGTTTAATGGGGAATGTTTTTGTGGATTTAAAAAAAATATTTTCTGAGGACTTAATTTCCCTAAAGGATGAAGAAATGATGACTAAAAAGTATGTATTTCTGGCCTTTGCTTTGTCCCCAAAATGGTTAATAAAGTCACAGGAAGACTTTTCTGTAACCCCACACTACCTTGAAGCCCTAGGCCGGGAGTCCCTCAGCCTGGGTTCCTTCTGTCCTGTGCTGTCATGTGGTAGGCAGGGCCCTGCACCCTTCGTAGGACAAACCAGTCTGCGGCTCACTAGGTTTGAATATACAGTGTAGCATAACAAATGACATTTATGGGCAGCAAAGGGAAAACCATCATCACTTCTTTTTAAAAAGTAAAGGTGGAGGGGCGCCTGGGTGGCGCAGTCGTTAAAGCGTCTGCCTTCGGCTCAGGGCGTGATCCTGGCATTCTGGGATCGAGCCCCACATCAGGTTCCTCCGCTGGGAGCCTGCTTCTTCCTCTCCCACTCCCCCTGCTTGTGTTCCCTCTCTCCCAGCTGTCTCTCTCTCTGTCAAATAAATAAACAAAATCTTAAAAAAAAAAAAAAAAAAGTAAAGGTGGAGGGAAATTGTTTGCCAGCATTGTCGCGTATTATGTGGGCTTTAATCCTCCCTTCCCATTGCTAACGGTGTTACAAATGGAAGTCTTCAGGTTGAAGAGAAAACTCAGACTTTCTCACCATGCCCTGAGCCTATGCCAGAGCAGGGAGTGGTTGTGGCAAAGAAGTCACAGCCCCTCAGAAGGAGGACGAAGGGGTGATGGGTGTCGAGGTGACAGGAAAAAGCACCGATGCAGGAAAGGGGGAAACTAAAGCAAACGTGAGAGAAAAAGGGGAGAACACCTGTGATAGTGATCAACCAAAATAATGTGGTGTTAGTATGTTTCGGATTTTAAGAGGAAAAGAAGATGAAAGATAAGGAGAACCAGGAACATGTAACAAGGAATTTGGTAGTTTGGACCAAAGAGAACACCTGGCTACCTTTGCTGGATGGAGAAGATACTTGCCCTGAGGCCGGGAGAAAGCAGGAGGGAGGGGATGAGGGAATGACCAAGGACACAGGGAGCTGGGCAGCCTCCTTTACCAGTCGCGGTGCCCCTCTTCCCTTGTGCGTTCACCACACTTTGTGAAAACACACTCGGTCTCCCTAGGGGAGAAGTCCGAGTCTTAAGGTGATTGAATGCACATCTTTTTTATATTTCACTAAGTGAGACGTAATGCTCACCTAACTCACAGTGTAATGATGCAAATCACTGTGAGTTTGAAATACATTAAACTGGTCTTTCAGTAGAAATACACGCAGATTCATGCTAAGTGACATTTTGTTGAACATCTCTAGAAATTCAGGTGACTCTCAGAAGTTAACGAAAGAAATGTCCACAGGTCACTAAATGTGTATCCATGTGGCTCGCAGCAAAGGACCTGGTGAGGCGGCCCCGCACTTTCTGCACTGGTTCTTCGGTTCTGGGGGTGTATTAACAGGCAGTGCCCTATTTATTTGGCCCTTATGTGTTAACCAGTAATGTTAGCAGCAGTAGGAAACGGACTCGTAAGCGGTATTGCCTGATAAAATACCCAAGGTTGTGTTACCTATAAGCTTCTAAATATAGCACGATTAATAGCGTCTTTGTTATTAAGAATTAACTATCAAGTGTCTTTCCTCTGAACAGTTAAAAAAAAAGTTTCTGCAGAAGTAGAATGTTACACTATTATTTGGAAGATGTAATAATTTATAGGGAGGCAAAAAGGTTAAATTATTTGGCAGTTTATAAAACAATGACAGGTTCTTTCTACTAGGTAGGAATCAGACATACTCAGACTTCATTTGATCTCTTTTTATGGAGAACAAGCATTAAAAAACTAATGTGAAATGTATTCTGTGACTTCCATAGATTATTACCATCAAAAGAAATGAGGGTTTTAACAAAGCGATAGAGGATACCTATTGGATATCCGTGTCTGAGGATTGTGTCTTTGGGTGTGCCTTCCCGAGCTCAGGCAGTGTTCTGCATTGCAGTATTCCTGGTGCGGAGCTGGGAGCTGGGCGTTCCCAGCAGTGCTGAGACAGAGCAGAGCCGTGACTCATCTCAGGGCCTGATGCCCAGTTCCTTTAACCCTGTTTGCCTTAGGAAGTGCAGGCAGCGTGGCTAGATGCTGCATCCAGTTGGCGTGTTTTCTGTGTGATATTATTTATATACATGGTGAATTTTGTCTCGGAGGAAGAAATGATTCAAAGTTAACATACCATGCTTTTAGTTATATTAGTGATTTCCTTTCACGATTATAAAATGTTACTTTTCTGGGTACTGTTTGGATGCTATTTTGATGGCATATATTTTATAAAATTCATAGAGCAGATTTTGGAAAATTGAGGGAGAAAATATTTTATAATCCTACCACCCTGACAACTGTTTTAGTTTGGGAGTGTTTCTTTATGATCTGTCCATGTGCTTGCATTTTAGAGATTGCAGTCATATGTGTGGTTGGTTTCAGGCAGTGTGATCTGTCTTGTGGTATATCCGCATTTTGGTAGTTAGAAAACCTGATTGATTTGTTTAGTGTTTTTTTTTTTTTTTAGTTTTGTTTTTTTCTTTTTTTTTAAAGATTTTATTTATTTATTTGACAGAGAGAGAGGCAGCGAGCGGGAACACAAGTAGGGGGAGTGGGAGAAGGAGAAGCAGGCTTCCTGCTGAGCAGGGAGCCTGATGAGGGGCTCGATCCCAGGACCCTGGGATCATGACCTGAGCAGACGCTTAACGACTGAGCCACCCAGGCGCCCCTAAGTTAGTCATTTTTTAAAAACAGCTGGGAAGTACCTGGCATACTAGGATACTTGGCCACCTCCTCTCACTTCCTAAAATTATACTAAAAACGCTATTTTGGAAGAGTTATTATCTTGACAGATATACTGATATTTTTTTTAGTGTAAACTTTGTTTTTGTCTCATCTTAAAGCTAAGGAAATAAATAGCTTTTGCTCAGACCCTGTATACCCAGATTTTCATAGTTGTTGGTGCATAAAGAAACTTTATAGACCGCCTCATTTAATATCCACCCCCTCCTCTGCTGCCCATTGTATTTACTTTTTATTTTTTTTATTTTAATTCTAATATAGTTAACATACAGTGTTATACTAGTTTCAAGTATATGGTGAATCAGCACTTCTGTACATTACTCAGTGTTTATTGTAAGTGTGCTCTGAATCTCTGTCACCTATTCCACCCATTTTCCATTTCATGAATTTGAAACCCAGAGGAAGAAAAATGACTTTCCCAGGATTACTTCACTAAGTAATCACTTTTGCTCTTATGTCATGACTTGAAAGTGAAGGCGAGCCACACATATACCGTGATAGTCCTTGGGTAGAAGTTTTTGCCGGTACAGATATTCCATAACAACGTACCATTGCAGAGATAGTTCAGCTGGAGCGTCTATGCATCGAGTGGATTAGCACTAGATCTAGAAGTTTGGATTATTTCCCATTCTTACAAATTTTAAAATTTTCAATTGCAGTTTTTTAATTATTTAGTTTTGTTCGGGGGCATTTGGGTGGCTCAGTCAGTAAAGCGTCTGACTATTGATCTCAGCCCAGGTCTTGATCTCAGGGTCATGAGTTCAAGCCCTGCATTAGGCTCCATGCTTATTCTGGAGCCTACTTAAAAAAAAGAAAGAAAGAAATTTTGTTCACATGCATCTTGAGCTAGCTTACTGTTGCATTCCAGTAAGCTTTTTAAAATGACTACCGTGCATGGTGTTTGCTGTGTGGAATCCAGCATGGTCCCCGCCCTGCAGGGGCTCACCTTTGCAGAGGAAGATGCAGTCATAAATCGACCCCAGAGCAGGCCCAGAAAAGTGGTGTGAGAGCAGAGGGGAAGGCTAGGTGAATGCCTCTTGGTGACCCTGGGGATGTTTGTTGATAAGGATTTTCTTGATCGGTGTTTGCACTTGGCTGGGGCGTTTAACCAGGGCTGGGGTGGGCCACGTGCTGGGGAGGACCCTGGGTTTGGAATCACAGGTTTCTGAATTCTCACTTTGTCCCTTTCCAGACATGTGTTTGGGGGCAGTTTACTTACATTTCTTACTTGGAAAACATGGGTAAAAATAGTCATGCCAACCCCCGTGTTGTTGTGAGCGTTAGATGTGTGATAGACCTAAAGTACTGAGTAAAATGCCAGTCCATAGTGAGCGTTGAGTGAACACCTGAGCAGAATACCCAGAGAGGGAAGTGGGAAGCGCCTTCTGTGTTGGGAGTACAAGGGAGACTGCCTGGAGGGGGTGGTGAGCATCAGTGTAGGGAACACCACCTCGCACTGCGCGGGGCCAGACGCTGATCTAGTGCTTCCAACACCCCAGGCAGGCCCGTGTCTCCGACTTACAGAAAAAGAAATAGAGGTGCAGAGAAGTTAACTACCTTGCCCAGATGACACAGCAAAGTGCCTGGGTCAGGAGTCACGGAAAAAATGGGTAGGAAGGGAAAAATAGGTAGAGCCAAGTCATGTGGGGGTTTAAATGTCAGGTTGGGGGTAGGGTGAGCAGATGATATTGACATGAATTTGATATCATATTTACTACAATTTGTAGAGGATGTTGGTGATGAAGGAGAAGAGGAAAAAGAATTCATTTCCTATAATATCAACATAGACATTCATTACGGAGTTAAGTCCAATAGGTAAGTAGTGTGAATACACTGTTGTTTCGGATTATAAATTTGTGAGAATTGAATGTAGATCTTAATGGACTCAGACGAAGACATTAAGAAAACATTCAAGATTTCTGCTGTTTAAATTCATGTATTGAATTTAAAATAAATTAGTTGAATCACCTTTGATTTAATGTATTGAAATTCAGAGGATTTCCAAGTCAATATAAATTCTAAAATATTTTTATTTTAATTGCTGTGTCATGGCATCCATTTTAGGTTTGAGCCAAAATGTACTTAACATGTATAATAATAATTCTCAGATTATATCTGGATTTTCTTTATTGTAAATAACTAGTAAAAACCTAGTAAAGATTCTTAGGTAGAGGTCTCATTCTTTTTAGTGTAAATCCCTAAAGAAAGCGTTACTGGTTCAGATGCAATGTGCCATTAAAGTCTTTAATGCATGTTACCAGATTTTTCCCACCTTCCAGAAAAGCGGTGTCAGTTTACACTCCAGTAGACATATCCAAATTTAAATATGTAAGTGTTTAATTTACACAGCATTGGCTTTTGAAAAGTTCTTATTTTGCATAATTTCAAGCCTTGAAGAGTCACATGACTCATGAATTCTATATAGTTGCTATCAGAAGCTGTCGTTAACATAGCCACGTTTGCATCATCGCTTTTTTCTTGAACCATTTGAGAGTTATAGGCAACCTGCCCCTTTATCCCTAAATACTTCAGTGTATTTCCTAAGAACAGGGACACTTCTATTCATAGCCTTGTTACAGTTTTTAAATTTTTGAGAAGTATAGGCCACTGGTGATTAGATTTATTTATGCATTTTTGGCAGGGATGCTATTATGACTTTTTCCTTCTCTATGTGTCACATCAGCAGGCTTCAGTGACTTTTTAGAATAACATAAAGTATTATGTGTAAAGTACTGGCCTGGGAACAGAAAATTCAAATACTAATTTTTTTGAACTATTTTAACTATCTTTGAGCACCTGTTATGTGTAAGATATGGCAGTAGGTATGCAGAGAAATTAAACCTGGTTCCCCAGAAGCTTGTGGTCTTTGGGGAGAAAGCTTGGCAGACACACAACTAACTGTACTACTTGGCAGAATCTTAGGGGTGCAGAATAGCACGAACCATGGAGATTGGAGAAGGTGATTCTGGTTAGGGAAAGTCCCGTGGAAGAGGTTATGCGGGAACTGGGTTTTGAAGATTACTTGGAATTTCAGCAGATGAATGTAGATTTCTTAAGCAAAAACACAGTGGCACATCACGTTTAGAGAATGGGACATTTATTTTAAGTTGTGTCTTGGGTGGGGAAGAGGGTACATAGCAGGAGATAAAACTGGAAGAGTTGATTTAGGCCAGGCTATGGGGGCCTGGAGTGCCCTCTTGCCACATTAACCTGTGGGTGACTATTGTTTGTTAAAGCTGATGTGTGACTTAGTGCCATAAAGGAATGGTACAAATTAGCATAAGATCAGATTTAAGTATATCATGGCTTGTAACTTGGAGTTACTAGGGAGGTTCGTTTGAGTGAGGCCAAGATTATTAACTCAACCCATATATTAGACAGATTAACCATTTGCCTGGTTTCGTGGTCACATACCAAAACTTTAACCTGATTCAGTTCTCACATGAGTAAAGGAAGATAAGCAGTGTGTTTCCCTATTAGAAAAGCAACTCTTTAACATGTTCTTTGTATGACTTTCAGATGAATTTTTAATTGTGTGCAACACACCAAGGGTGACAGTTACTAAAACTGATTAGGAATGAGGCTCTTTGTTCTAATTTCTTCTTTTGCTTTATTTTAGCTTGGCATTCATTAAACGTACTCCAGTAATTGATGCAGACAAGCCAGTATCTTCTCAGCTCCGAGTCCTCACGCTCAGTGAAGACTCACCATATGAAACCTTGCATTCTTTCATTAGCAATGCGGTGGCTCCTTTTTTTAAGTCCTATATCAGAGAGTCTGGCAAGGCAGACAGGTAAAAACCATTTTTCCTTTGTTGGTTTGAATGTCCTGTTTCACTTAGTGTTCACAAGACACCATGAAAGATAATGTGGAATTTGGGAATTGGGAGGGTAAAGCTAGTAAACCAAGAGGATATAAATCTGTTGCCATCAATAAGATGTATATTATTAATGTTTGACAGACCTAAAATAATAGGATCTTTTGGAGACCCAACAGCTCACTAAAGTTTTGAAGTGTTTGTTAACCTTTTTAGGGATGGTGATAAAATGGCTCCTTCCGTTGAAAAAAAGATCGCAGAACTTGAAATGGGGCTCCTTCACTTGCAGCAGAATATTGAAATTCCAGAGATCAGCCTGCCAATTCATCCCATTATTACAAATGTTGCAAAACAGTGTTACGAACGTGGAGAAAAGCCAAAAGTTACAGACTTTGGAGATAAGGTTGAAGACCCAACTTTTCTCAATCAGTTACAATCAGGAGTTAACCGCTGGATCCGAGAAATTCAAAAAGTAAGAGCATGGTATTGAGTGTGTTGTATAAAGTACTTTGTTCTTTAATGTCTCTGAGAAACTGGTCTGAGTTTTTGTGAATGAGGTGAAGTGTCAGATGAGGTTAGCAGTGCTTTCCATGGTCCTGGGACGGCATGCAGTTGTTTAAATATTAACCCTGAGAGAGTGTTGATCACAGCTGTCTTATACCTTTGCTTTCATTTATTAAACCACTTATAATGGACAAGGAAGGAAATCTACTTGAAATATAAAAATTACGTTGTAATGCATGTGTTTAGTTAATGATACTTTCCTACCTTTATTTAAATAGTGAATACTCTTGAATGTTATTTATCCTTAAAGGTGACCAAACTTGATCGAGACCCTGCCTCAGGAACAGCCTTGCAGGAAATTAGTTTCTGGTTAAACTTGGAACGTGCGTTGTACCGCATACAGGAGAAACGAGAGAGCCCAGAAGTTCTCCTTACTCTGGATATCTTGAAACACGGCAAGCGTTTCCATGCCACTGTCAGTTTTGACACTGATACAGGTAAAAACTAGAACCAATAATATGATCAGTAAGTTGTGGATCTGGCTTTTGAGCTTTCAGTGATTTCAGTGATGATTTCAGTGAAAGTCAGTAGATGGACCATCCAATGATTTTCCTACATACGTTCCTTCTCCTTCTGGAGTTTTGAGAATATAAGCCAGTTTCTAGGCCTGAGTAGAGTCCTGGGAGTTTCCCTCCTGTTTCTCAGTTACTTGGTTCCTTGAGTAGACCGTACTTTTTTAGTATAAAGTCAAGTGTGCTTTTGACAATCCAGGCAGGAAGACGGTTGACATTAAGCAGAAGTTACTTGCCCACAGGACTGTGGAAGGAGAGCTGGACAGTGCTTTCTCTTCCTCTTTTACCTGCCCCTTTTCCCCATTCTCTGCCTTCCTCCCTGTCCTGAAAGTGGTCAAGATAGATTTGGTTTTCTGTATGCACAGCAGTGTGAGTGATGTTGTATTAGCACATGTGGGCACTCAAAGGTTTGAATTGACCGGGCATGGTTAGGCATTTCTCTACAGCTCTGCCCACCAGAGAATGTTAGAGCAAGGAATTGGGGCTGCAATACTGGTCATGTTCTCGCCCTCCAAAAAAGGCATGCTGCCCACGTTATAAATGTTAGAGGAAGCTCCAGGTGGCAGTCTTCCAGTTACATGGATCACATTGCACGTGTTACCTGGGCATTCACTAGTGCTGAAAGGTATGCCTTCAAATTTTGTTTTTAAATACCTCTGGAACTTACTTCTTTCCTAATACTTTTTTTTTTCTTTCTTTTTTTTTTTTTTCTTAGTCTTCTGCTGGAGGAGTCAGAAAGTAGACTAGACCCAGGTGCTTCTGGGCTTCTGTGTCCATAACACATTCAGCTCACATGAGCCACGGGTGTACCATTTATATTTTTACTGTTCCTAAGGATGATAACATTGTAGTTTTTCTAAGCTTAATGTTATTCGTAGAACGTTTAGATGGTACGGAAAGCAATGAACTTCATGGGGCCGCCACCCACAGCCTTTAGAGTATGGCGTGAGTTGACTGATATTCTTTAAAAAGCGGTGAGACCATCCGTTAATTAACAGAGGATCATCCTGTTAATAACATGTTCCTTTTTTTCAAATATCATAGTTTCTGTGTCACTCACTCTTCGCAACAACAGAAGGTTCCGTTGTGAGGCTGTATTTCAGTTTACTTGCCCAGGGTTAGGCTATAAGCAGTGTCCTCTTCATTGTATTCCTTTTCCCTAATGAAGGTATGGTTGACATATAACGTTATATTATACCTGTATTACTTCAATGAACACCATTAACCGTTTCTTTGTTAATCTAGGTCTAAAACAGGCTTTGGAAACTGTGAATGACTACAATCCTCTGATGAAAGATTTCCCTCTGAATGATTTGCTGTCTGCCACTGAGCTGGACAAAATACGGCAGGCACTTGTCGCAATTTTCACCCATTTGAGAAAGATCCGAAACACAAAGTATCCCATTCAGAGGGCACTGCGTTTGGTGGAGGCAATTTCAAGAGACTTGAGTTCTCAGTTACTCAAAGTATTGGGCACGAGAAAATTGATGCATGTTGCTTATGAAGAATTTGAAAAAGTAAGTTTTAATACATCAGAAAACCAACCCGAGGGCACGGAGATGAAAACATGCTGTAATAATAAGCTGCCTTTCGTAAATTATATCCTAGGTGATGGTCGCATGCTTTGAAGTCTTTCAGACTTGGGATGATGAATATGAGAAGCTTCAGGTGTTACTGAGAGACATTGTCAAAAGAAAAAGGGAAGAAAACCTGAAGATGGTGTGGCGAATCAATCCTGCTCACAGGAAGCTCCAGGCCCGCCTCGACCAGATGAGAAAATTTCGACGTCAGCACGAACAGCTGAGAGCTGTCATTGTCAGGGTCCTGAGGCCACAGGTATGCTTCACATTTTAAAAATACGTACATGAGTTGTTTTTATAACCTGCTTTCTTTTTCTGAGAATAAACTACTTCCTTCTGTTCTGCACCAAATGCCTCTTGAATTCTATTTGCATCCTTTCACTGTCCTCTCTACAATATAGTGATTCTGTATTTTCAGTACAAATCTTCTCCATCCATTCATCCCTCCCCCAAAAATGCTTGAACCCTAGAGCCAGACTCCCTGGGTTTTAAATCCTAATTCCACTGTTTAACAAGCTGTGTGACTTGGACATGTTTTTTAAACTTTTTCCCAGATTTCTCATTTATAATTGCATATGTCTGAGATTTATTAAAAGAATTAAATGATTCCTTTTCTTTGTACATGCTCTTTTTTCTTCTTAATTCGCCTGTCTTTTCCTTTACCAATGATTTTTTTCCTTTAAAAACTGCAGCCCAGAAATATAAGGTGGACTAATACACAGTTGACCCTTGAACAACATGGGGGTTACTGGTGCCAGCTTCCTGCGTAGTTGGCAATCTATATGAGACTTTTACTCTAAAAACCTAACTACTGGGGCACCTGGAGCATGCGGCTCTTGATCTTAGGGTTGTTAGTCTAAGCCCCACCTTAGGTGTAGAGATTACTTAAAAATAAAATCTTAGAAACAAAACACAACAAAATTTCTCCCTCTGCCCCTCACCCTGCTCTCGTGCTCTCTCACTCTCTCTCAAATAAACAAATAAAATCTTAAAAAAAAACAAACAGTAGCCTACCGTTGAGCAGAAGCCTTACTGATAACATAAAGAGTTAACATATTTTGTATGTTACATATGTTAGACACTGTATTCTTACAGTGAAGTAAGCTAGAGGGAAAAAATGATATCAAGAAGGTCATAACGTAAAGAAAATGTTTACTGTACTAGATCCAAAAAAAACCTGTGTGTAAGTGAATGTGTGTGTAAGTGAATGTGTGTGTGTAAGTGGATGTGTGTGTAAGTGGATGTGTGTGTGTAAGTGGATGTGTGTGTAAGTGGATGTGAGTGTGTAAGTGGATGTGAGTGTGTAAGTGGATGTGAGTGTAAGTGGATGTGAGTGTAAGTGGATGTGTGTGTAAGTGGATGTGAGTGTGTAAGTGGATGTGAGTGTAAGTGGATGTGTGTGTGTAAGTGAATGTGTGTGTGTAAGTGAATGTGTGTGTGTAAGTGAATGTGTGTGTGTAAGTGGATGTGTGTGTGTAAGTGGATGTGTAGTTCAAACCCGTATTGTTCAAGGATCAACTATATATGGACAGTGGCATCGACTCTGCGTGGGGACACATGGGTGTTCAGTCTGTAAATCTTCTGCCGTCCTGTAGTTTAAAAATTTTTGTAGTAAAATGTTGGTGGGGGGGGGGTCCAGTCTAGAAATCATGCCATCCAGGAAGCTTCGTTCGCTGTGTAGGAGGGCCTGCTATTTGTAGTAAATTGTTAATAGTGAGTCCTCAGCATCTTTTCGCTCCGTGCTCACTGATCGATGTGTGCAGGCATGCATGTGTGTGTTGGCTTTAAATGTTAGCCCTCTATTTTATCTGTGAGAGATCTGATTCTAGTTCTGATTCCTTCTAGCCTCAGGTTTCTTAACCCTTTTTTCCCATGTACCTCTTCTCGTATACTGTATTTTTAAAAGATCATTTTGTATTTTCTTTTTATTTGTAAATCATGCAGTGTGTGTCCTTTATATCAGTAAAATTTATGATAAGCTTACATGTGCATGCATATGTTCTCAGAATGGTTTTATTGGAGTGTTTATTCCCATTGAATCTAACTATTGAGATGGTTGGATTCAGAGCTGTCATTCGTGGTTTGTTTCCTGCTTGTCTCACTTGTTCCTCCTCTAGTTCTCTCCTGCCTCTTCTCGTGTTATCTTGGCCATCTCATTTTAATTCCTCTGTAGACCCGTAGCTGTATGCCTCTGAATTTTCTTTCCTAGCGATTCTCTAGGGATTACAGTGTGCATCTTTCATTTATCATGGCGTGCGCAATACTGACTTCCAGTAAACCGTGGGAACCTCCTACCACTGTAGCTCCCTTGTCCCCTTGTCACGTGTATTACAGCTTCACATGCTGTAAACCCAACAAGGCCGTGTTGTGAGTTTTGTTTTAAGCAGTCACATTCATTTTAGAAAAATTAGGAGAAGAAAGAAGAATATACATAATCCCTTAACGTTTGTCCACGTGTTAACATTGCCCGGTTCTCTTCATTCCTTCCTTTGGATCTGACTTACTGTCTGGTGTGTCTCTTCCCTGTAGTTAAAGGAATTCTGGTAGTATTTCTTATTCCATAGGCCTGCCAGCAACACATGCCCCCATTTTGTGTTTACCAGGAAAAATATTTCACTTTAATATTGGAATGATGGTTTCACTGGATATCAAATTCTCAGTTGACAGTAAGTTGTAAACCTGCCCAGACTTTTCATTCCTGCAGGGCTCCCCAAGGTCTCCAGTGTGTGTGTATAGTTCATTACCTTGGCCCTTCTTGGGCTCTCCCATTTTCAGAATCTCCCCTTTAAACTTATTGCTGTTCTGCTCCCACCAGCAAAGCTGCAGGTTTTCACTGCCTGAGCTGGGGGATGGGAGCACCTCCAGGCAAGAAAGCCAACAACTAACTGTTACTTACCTGATTTGGTAGCACCTTTTTTATTTTATTTTTTATTTTTATTTTTTTAAGAGAGGAAGAGGAGGGTAGGTTGGGGGACAGAGGAAGAGGGAGAGAGAGGATCTTAAGCAGGCCTCCAGAGCCAGCATGGAGGCCAACACAGGGCTCAATCTCACAACCCTGAGATCATGACCTGAGCCGAAATCAAGACACTTAACTGGCTGAGCCACCCAGGCGCCCCTGTTTTTGTTTTGTTTTGTTTTGTTTTTAGAGAGATGATTTGGTAGCACTTTGTCATGAGAAAACATCTGAGGTTGTTGGTTGCCTTTGCTTGTTTTCCGTTGTCCTGAAAAGGCTATTTTTAATAATTTTGTTCAGCTTTTGCCCTCATACTACCAGGACCAGGAGTACTCAGAATGTTTTTAAATGCATAAAATAAAAGAAACAGTTTTTACAAAGAAACAATTATCTGGGTTGTGCTCTAGTAATCTGTGTGCTTCTCCATGAGCGCATAAAATAGCAAGATCTAGTGACGGGCCGTATTAATGCCATAATTTTGAAGTAGTAATGAGCGTAAGCAAGATCTTAAGTTCAAATGTGAGACGCCTGGATGGCTAGATGGGTTAAGCGTCCCACTCTTTATTCCAATTCAGGTCATGATCTCAGGATCCTGGGACCCGCCTCGAGCTCCCCACTCAGTGGGAGTCTGCTTGTCTCCCTGTCCCTCTAGCCTGCCCCCAACTCGTGTATTCACTTGTGCTTGCACTCTGTCTCTCTAAAATAAATATTAAAAAAAAAAAAAGATCTGTACAAATGTAATGTGATGAAGTATTTTTTGGTGACAATTATTTGTGACTGTTGTATGCATTCATAGTTTGAGGAAATGCTAAATTTTAGTTAGGGGTTAATGAAAATAATGATGATGATCTCCACCAAACAAGTTCCCAGACCATCTGAATTTTCTCCAAGACATCTGTGGACCCAGATGAAGGCCCCGCCTAGCTTTGTAATTCTGCGGGAGTGTGGGCAGGAGATGGGTGTGGAAGTCTGACACTTCCTGAGGTAAATGCTCTGCTCTGTGGGAGCTTCAGGGACCTGAGCAGGGGAATTCTTCCCTGTTAGTGTAGCCTTTATCTGTCCCTCTGCTGTGGTGTTTACCCATGGATTATAACTAGAGTTTTAAAAGTCAAAAAGGAAGACTCTTTACGTCAGATGCTGAGTTTATATGTAGTGCTCCTGTGAATTACTGAGCTTCCCAAAGCAGTTTTAATTGTAGACAAAACTTTGAAGAGACAAGTACCCAAAACCCAGGTTTTAACATGTTATTTTAGTTCAAGAACTAAAACTACATTGTCAGAAGATCTTTACATGCAGAGTTAGAATATACTCTGTCATATTTCTCATAGTTTTGTTGCATTGTGGTTATAAAATGTTTGGCTAAAAGTTAAAAACCCGCAGGTAGGACTGACTGTGTTGGGCGGTGTGTGCTCCTGGTGTCCAACAGAACAGCCTTCGTGCAATCAACATTTTTGTCACGAGTCCTCCTCTTTCAGGTCACAGCAGTTGCACAGCAGAATCAAGGAGAGGTCCCCGAGCCTCAGGACATGAAAGTAGCCGAGGTTCTCTTTGATGCTGCGGATGCGAACGCTATTGAGGAGGTCAACCTTGCATATGAGAACGTCAAGGAAGTGGACGGGCTAGACGTCTCCAAGGAAGGCACGGAAGCTTGGGAGGCCGCCATGAAGAGATATGATGAGCGAATCGACAGGGTGGAGACCCGGATCACCGCTCGCCTTAGGGATCAGCTTGGCACAGCCAAGAACGCTAACGAGATGTTCAGGATTTTCTCCAGGTTCAACGCACTCTTCGTTAGGCCTCACATCCGTGGGGCCATCCGTGAGTACCAGACCCAGCTAATCCAGCGCGTGAAAGATGACATTGAGTCCCTCCACGACAAGTTCAAGGTCCAGTACCCACAGAGTCAGGCGTGTAAGATGAGCCACGTGCGCGACCTGCCCCCAGTGTCGGGCTCCATCATCTGGGCGAAGCAGATAGACCGCCAGCTGAGCGCCTACATGAAGCGTGTGGAGGACGTGCTGGGCAAGGGCTGGGAGAACCATGTGGAGGGCCAGAAGCTGAAGCAGGACGGGGACAGCTTCCGCATGAAGCTCAACACTCAGGAGATCTTTGACGACTGGGCCCGGAAGGTGCAGCAGCGCAACCTCGGTGTCTCGGGGCGCATCTTCACCATTGAGAGCACTCGCGTCCGGGGCCGAACCGGAAACGTCCTGAAGCTGAAAGTTAACTTCCTTCCAGAGATCATCACGCTTTCCAAAGAAGTTCGAAACCTCAAGTGGCTTGGTTTCCGAGTCCCACTGGCAATTGTGAACAAGGCTCATCAAGCAAACCAGCTCTACCCATTTGCCATCTCGCTGATAGAGAGTGTGCGCACCTACGAGCGGACCTGTGAGAAGGTGGAGGAGCGGAACACCATTTCCCTCTTGGTGGCCGGCTTGAAAAAGGAAGTGCAAGCTCTGATCGCAGAGGGCATTGCACTGGTGTGGGAATCGTACAAACTCGACCCGTACGTGCAGCGCTTGGCAGAGACTGTCTTCAACTTCCAAGAAAAGGTGTGTTGTACTTTACTGCCCCCCACCCTGCAGGGTCCCGGGAATGAACTAAACACAGTAATAGCTCACTCATTTAATGGGGTAGTTCTCCCATAGGAGGCGTTCCTGGCAGGTAGAGCATTGGGCCTTGTGAGCTGAAGGGGAGAAGAGGCCCTTTTACATACTGGGCTGTTGGATAGTGGTGGGGTTCTGGCAAGACCGTTAAGTAACAGCCTGAGTTTAGACACCAATGGAGAGGGGAAGGACACAGGAGTCTGACCAAGTGAAATGAGAGCTTTATTACTGATATAGCTGCATGGACAGCAGGGCTCTAGATCTGCAGCCGTGGCCCTTGCTGTCAGTCCTCCCCAGACCCAGGCTTCCTTCCCAGACCCTAGCGCAGCCGGACAGTTGTAAGCCTCCTGGCCCTGAGCCTGCTGCTGGGAGCAGGTCCGAGTGAGAGCGTGGGTCTGCTACACATGCTGGCTACTCATGGAAGAACTCCTTTGCCTGAAACATATGTTAATTGAGAAGAATATACATAAAAATAAAGGGATACTATGAATGGTGTTTTAAATGTTAAATATACCTTTCTTTAGGTGGATGACCTGCTAATTATTGAAGAAAAAATAGACCTGGAGGTCCGTTCCCTGGAGACTTGCATGTATGACCACAAGACCTTCTCCGAGATCTTGAACAGAGTCCAGAAGGCTGTGGACGACTTGAATCTGCACTCCTACTCCAACTTGCCCATCTGGGTCAACAAACTTGACATGGAGGTGAGGGATGGGTGGTTAAGGTGCTTTTCAGTTTTCTGTCATCCCTGTTTTATAAGCTTAGTAGTTTGTCACTGAAAAGCATTTTCCCATAGAAGTTACCAGCAGTAGTCCAGTTTCCTCTCGAGAAATCCCATTTAGCTAACGGCGGAGCTGAGCTGTGTGATACTAGCAATGCTCCTTCCTGTCCATTCCAACTTGCAGGTGGGGAGGTGGGGGGAGTCTCTTTATTTTCTGAATATCTGACAACCTCCTGCCTGCCCTCCCTGCTCACCCAGGAATGTAGGTGATTCTCCCTGGCCCTCCTCTCCAGGCATCCTTCTCTGACACGCTGCCCCCTCTCTACCACCCAATTTAAAAAGAAATGCTCAGGGGACCTGGCTGACTCAGTCGGTAGAGCTCGGGTGGGACTCTTGACCTCTGGGTCATGAATTCAAGCCCCATGTTGAGCCAAGAGCTTCCTTAAAATAATAATAATTTTTAAGAAAGAAATGCCGAGCAACCAAATATGTCTTATTCCTGGTGTAGAGGATCAGGGCTCACTGCTGTAGAGGTGTGCGGGGAGGGGAATGTATCTGTGTGCACCTGTGTATGTGTTTAAAACATTCTTACCACGTGGATGTCAGCATCCGTGGAGAGCCCCAGGAAGTAGGATATTTCATGGTAGAGCTGCTCAGTCGGCAGGTGGTGGTTGGGCAGCTCCTAAGCACCTTAGTTATCCATTTAAGGAGAAAGGAAAAGAAAGCCTGTGACCCACAAAGGTACAGTGTATCCACACACGGGACACTACCAGAGAAAGTTAACAAACCCCACTCTTCTGCATCTACCGAAAGTCTCGGGGTTTGCCACAGTGACCTTTACAGCATTCCCAGGATGGACAGACTGCACAAAGACATACAGATGTCCTATTCATGGGACATTCACTTGTCTCATTCCACATCAGAGAGAAGGCTTCCTTCTTTACTTGTTAAAATGGGCACCTGTGTGTGCTGACAGGTGTTAACTACTCTCACTGGTGATTGTTTTGCAGTACATACAAAAATGGAATCATGTCATATACCTGACGCTAATACATTATATGTCAGTTATATCTCAGTTTTACAAAAAAGTAAATGGGGTGTTCGCCAGATTGTAGATTGTTAGTTTTATCTCTAAGGTTGTCAGGAAAATGCTTTTGTTTTGTAAATTTTCTAGTCTGTTGAGCAAACAGCAAGACCATGACTGCATCTGTGTCCATCTCCTTGTTCCTTACAAGTCGGAGGGCTGGTGATTGGGCTAGCTCCCAGACGGGGGTCAGGTTCTCTGAGGCTGGGAGAGGGACGGAGTGAGGTGGGGAACCAGGGTAAGATGAAGGGTGTGGTAGCAACTGTCAGCCTTGAGCTAAAGCATTGGCTTCCTGTCTGTCATGGTTGTTGAGCTAACTTTTGGAGGGAACACTGTGCTCTGATCCTACTTTCTCTGTAGATTGAAAGAATATTGGGTGTTCGCCTACAAGCTGGCCTGAGAGCTTGGACCCAGGTGCTTCTCGGACAAGCTGAAGATAAAGCAGAAGTTGACATGGATACAGACGCACCTCAAGTCAGTCACAAGCCTGGTGGAGAGCCAAAGATTAAAGTGAGTCTTTCCCGTGGCATCCAGTTTGCTAGTAAATCAAGCAAAGGATTCTCCCCTTAAAAAGTACCAAGGAGAAAGCCCCTTAACAGTGAAGAAACCTGACAGACAGCACCTCACCGGGTGACCACAGTCGGCATCACCAGTGCTGCTCGTGCACATTGTTTTACTCTGGCACTGTGTGTGATGTGACAGGGCAGCTCCTCCCCAGTCTTTGTCCCCATATATCCCAGACTCATTCCAGTCATGAGAAAAGATCAGATATCCCTACAGAACAGCATCAGGGTCATGAGAGACAGGAAAAACTGAGAAAATGTCACGGGTTGGAAGGGATTGAGGAGATGTGACAACTGTGGGTACTGGGGGGCTGGGAAATCGGACTGAAGTCAGTACTTTACTTAGTAGTGTTGCATCAGTATTAATTTCTTCATTTGGGTAATTGTACCCTGTTAGATGTAACATTAGAAGGAGCTGGTGAAGGGTATGTGAAAACTCTTCATACTTTCTTCGCAACTTTCCTGTAAGTCTAAAATAACTTCCAAAACAGAAGTTTTTAGAAAATGGGAAATTTTAGAAAAAATCTACACTGGAAAAAAAAACAAAACAACTCTGCTTTCTAAGCATACGTCCAAGAAATCATTTCAAGAACTGCATGTAATCTGTACAAGGAAAAGGGTAGACTCTGACACTAAAATGTCACTGTTTTCACAAAATTTCAATCAGTCTCGTGGGAGAATGACTAGCACAGTGGTCAGCATACTGAACAGCAGTCTTTGTCTCGAAGCCACCGATTTCCCATTTGAGTGAAGGAGTGGCCAGCTGGAGCCCAGCAATCCTTCTAGAAAAGTGTTAGTTCAGGCTGTGCAAATAGGTCGTGTCTACCAGTGTGGCTGTTGGTTACATAGGTGTCTGCCATATAGTTTCAGTAGGCCGTGCATTTGTGTTATGTAGTTTGTTGCATTTGTGTTCAATTTACCAATAAAAATGTCTTACAAAACAGAAGTCTAAAAGAACTGAAGGTAAAAACTTTGATGTGGGAGAAACAGTTGGCTGTTTTTTTTCTCCCCAGATGCTACCTTCTCGTTTTTTTTCCTCTTAATCTTGAAAAATGTTTTCACTTTTGAATATTACATATATTTATCCCCAGAGCGTACTTTTTAAAATACAGAGATGTAGAAAAGCAAACGAGCATGTCTAAGCTAAAGCAGTTATCTGGTAGAGATGGAGTCAGAATTCTCGCTTAGCCTAAAGTAGGCATTGGCAGGTGGCACAGCCTCACCTTGACTTGTAAACCTGCCTCCCTGCAGCACATGTCTGACGGCTAATGCCAGCCTCCGTCCCTGCATCGGTGGCACAGGGTTCTCGGTCTGAGGTCATTGTGTCCATAGATTACCACACATATTAAATCAGGTGGTGCTCCCTTGAGCACCTATTGTGTGTTCACCAAGGCACAGGGGACCCAGGAGGAACCTACGCAGTGCCTGCCCTCTGACTTCTCACAGTCCTTTAGAGAGGGCTGTGGACCACACTTGTGAAATATGGAAGACCACGTAACAGACTCATGGTTCAGACTCAAGTAGGTTAATAAAATTTAGAGGGAGAAAGCGTTATGCATCAAGACCATTTTTTTTTTACTTTGGAAAATGTTTTTCTATCAAGAACATTACTTTGAAATGATTCTGTTGCTTCGTATGACCAAAAAAAAAAAAAAAAACCAAAAAAAACTATGATTTCTATACTTTTTACCCAGTTTCAAATTTCAGCATTCATACACCTGATTTTATTCAAGATAATTACTGAGCAACAGTCACATACACGTATGTTCAGTACCATTTAATTGAAAATGGCTCCTCTAGGCATTCACCAATTTATTAGTGTGTTAGAATCACACTTAGGTGTTAGATTTTTAACCAAGAAATAATCACAGTTGTCGTGAATACTGATTCTGACATCGCAAATGCATAAAAGCATTTTATTGAAACTGATTGCTAAGTAAGAAATGAAATCTTTCTTTTACAGAATGTTGTTCATGAGCTAAGAATAACCAATCAGGTCATCTATTTGAATCCACCAATCGAAGAGTGCAGGTATAAGCTGTATCAGGAAATGTTTGCCTGGAAGATGGTTGTGCTGTCTCTTCCCAGGATCCAGAGTCAGAGGTACCAGGTGAGCCTTCCAGGCACTCGCACCGTGAGCCCTCGGACCAGGCCTCCCCAGGGTTCTGTGGCACCGCCTCTCCGTCATGCCTCTTTAAATGTTGCTCTCACATGTCTTCTCAGATTGCGGACTTCTGGCTCAGCCTTGGGTTTTTTTGTTTTTAAGATTTTATTTATTTATTTGTCAGAGAGAGAGGGAGAGAGGACAAGCAGGGGAGTAGCTGGCAGAGGGAGAAACAGGCTCCCCGCTGAGCAAGGAGCCTGATGCGGGACTCGATCCCAGGACGCTGGGATCATGACCTGAGCTGAAGGCAGACCCTTAACTGACTGAGCCACCCAGGCGTCCCATGGCTCAGCATTCTAAGGGAAAGCTAGAAGAAGACTTGTGTGACCTGACGGTTTTCCCATGGCTGTCTTTCCAAATAGTGGCCTCTGCAGTTCTGATCTCCGTAGTCTCTTAGAAATGCTCTCCATGAACTTCTTTGGAAATTTTAATTCCTGTTCCTCCCCGCCCCCACTTTATTATATTAGTTTGCAAATATACACGAAACTGGAGGGAAAATCATGAGCTCACACCAACTTGCCTTGTTTATTATCATGAGGCCAATTTAAATTTCTCTTTCTTTCCCCACCCCTCCCCCACCAGATTATTTTAAAACAAATCCCAGATATACTCTTAATAATGTGCTTCTGGAGCAAAAGGAAAACTCAGAAGCCTGTTTTAGTTCCTGGCTTCTAAGGAAAATTATTTCAGATAAGCAGATCTCCACAATCTCTGTCATGACAGGCTCTTCTAGAAAGTCTTAGTTTTGAACAGATGCAACATAGGCTGAGTCGTCAGATTTTTTTGCAGTAGCAACCATCTATACACTTACAGTCTTGGCCGTGACCAGCTAATCAGAACCAGGCTGTGAATACTGGTTCCTTCTGCTCAAGGACTCTGTGCAGACTGCAGGGTATTTCTTGTCACATCCTGTTTTTAACCAGCCATGTTTCTCTTTGCATTGCTGTCCTGTTTGTCTCCATATCTGACAGAACTGAAGCCAGCCCTTCTTAAGCTGGTCCCATGCCCTTGCTCTGCGCCTCAGTCTCCTGTCATCGAGTAAGCCTGACCCCTGTCACCCTCTAGCCATCTTACTTCTTGGCTCCTCTTGGTAAAAACATGGAGGAATTGTCTGCACACCTGCTCCAGGCCCCTACCCCTCAGACGTCGGGGTCACTGGCCTTTCCCTATCGCTGTGGCGGGCTTCTCAGCCCTTGAGAAGTGGCAGTGGCAGGCTGTGACAGGTGCACACCGCCTCCCGCTTGATACACTTGTTCCGCTTGGCTGTCCTGATTTTCCTCCCACCCCAATGGCTGGTCTCCTCTGCTGGCTCCTCTTTAGCTCTCCTTCTTCCAGTCTCCGCCTGTTTCCGTGTGCTGCCCACCCCAGAACTCTGTCCCACCCAGTCTGTTCACTCAGTGCCGGCCGTACATGACAGCACTGTGCTCACATCTCCAGCTAAGCCTTTATCTTGACCTCCAGCCCCATCTGTCCTTCTGGCTCCGGGGCATCTCCACCAGACCGATAGGCACATCACACTGAACGTGCCTCCGACCCCCTCCCTCAGAGTTGCTCTCACCCCCAGTCTTTCCTTTCTCCACGTTCAACCCGCTCAGGCCTAAGTCGAGGTGTCACCCTGTCCTCCCACTGTCTCTCTTCAAAATGAACCTGATCTTTTTTGCCCACATCTACTGATACCACCAGTCCAAATAAATAAATCATCCCTCACTTTTTTTTTAAGAGTTTATTTATTTGTCAGAGAGAGAGAGCACAAGCAGGGGGAACAGCAGGCAGAGGGAGAAGCAGGCTCCCCACCAAGCAAGGAGCTTGATGTGGGACTCGATCCCAGAACCCTGGGATCATGACATGGCCAAAGGCAGACGCTTAACCAGCTGAGCCACCTAGGTGTCCCGCATCATCCCTCATTTGGATTCTTGAAGTTCCTCCTGACAGGTCTTTGTGTCTGCTGTTGCCCCCTTAAAATTTATTTCCAACACAGCAGTGGAGTAAGACTTAGATTTCACGTTGGTCCTGACACTGATCTTCCCAGAGCCCACTGATGGGCTCCATGAAGGCCCACGTCCCTTGGCAGAGTGCTGGGCCCCATGTAATATGCTGCTTGTGGCCTCTCTGACTTGAGTGCCTACATCCCTCTCACTGACTCTGCCGGCCACGCTGGCCTCTCGCTCTCCTCAGACATGCCAGGCAGGCTCTCTCCCCTGGGCCTTCACACTTGCTGACCTCTCTGCTTGGAACCTGTGGTAGCGACATACTGACATGGCTCACTCCCTCCCTCTCCTGATCCGGCTCAGTGGGGCCTTCCCTGACCTCCCCGACTCCATACTCCCAGCCCTCCTCTTTCCTGCTTTGTCTCCGTAGTACTTCTCACCCGTTGACGTTCTATGTAGTTTCCTTTTCTCTGTCTCTCCTCCCACGAATATAAGTCCATGTGAGCAGAGATTTTTGTCTGGCTGTTTCTTGTGCCTACAACAGTGCTTGGCACGTAGCTGGCACTCACATTGTTGAAACAATGACCGGTCATCACTTCCATCATCCAAGCTGGTGTAATTATGCGGTCACGGTAGTTAGTCCTTTAGATGCCGCCGTTCATGTTCCGCTCCCACAGGAGAGGCTCAGGTCTCCAGGGGCTCTGCTCCCCAGGGCCATGCTGTCTGCTCCAAGGGCTCGGAGGGCTCTGTAACTGTTTTTACATAGTAATGCTGCATTTTCTAGCTTGTGGTTGATCTGATGTTTCCTTTATTGGTTGATGAGTGACATATGAGTAGGCCTCTGATTTCTTGTGGCTGGGGTAAGTGGGTGTTATCCCTTAAGTGCCATTTTTATAGTGAGCTTTTCCTTCGGTTCATTGGAATTCAGTGAAAGGTGGCTCTGGGATGAACAGTTTTGTACACACTATTTGTGTTCCTTCCGGCTCTGCTTCCATAGGTGGGTGTACATTACGAACTGACTGAGGAAGAGAAATTCTACCGGAATGCTTTAACACGGATGCCTGACGGCCCCGTTGCCCTGGAAGAGTCCTACTCTGCGGTCATGGGTATCGTGACTGAGGTCGAGCAGTATGTCAAGGTGAGAAGCTCCCTGTCTCATTTAAATATGCTATAGAGTCTGTTTTAGACGTAGTGAGTGTGTGGTCTAATGTCTAATGAACGTGGGAGCTAAAATCTACGTAATATTTGTATAATATGATATGCTAGGTAACACTTGTTTATTTTAAAACAGTGAACAGTAGAAAAAATCTTATGGGATATTAACTCTCATTTCAGAGAGAAGTAAATTTTATTCTTTTTTACTATGAAAATTCTGAGAATTTGAAGTGAATTTTTCTAACAGTGTTGAAAGAGAGTCTTTTTAATGAAACATGAACCTAATATATATGAACGTTCTACAAAGTGAGAGACCTGGCTGTGCTATTTGACTGCGCCCTTCATTTGCAGGTCTGGCTTCAGTATCAGTGCCTGTGGGACATGCAAGCCGAAAACATCTACAACAGACTGGGGGAAGATCTCAACAAATGGCAGGCCCTCCTGGTTCAAATAAGGAAGGCCAGAGGCACTTTTGACAACGCAGAAACCAAGAAAGAGTTTGGGCCGGTAGTTATAGATTACGGCAAGGTGAGCTCTGCTGTCTTGCTGGAAGGGGTGGAGGCGGCTAGCTATCAGGGCAGCAGCCGAAGCTCCAGCACCCAGCGCGAAGGAGCTGATGACCTGTCGTGGGCTCATTCACCTGCAGGTTCAGTCTAAGGTGAACTTGAAGTACGACTCTTGGCATAAGGAGGTTCTCAGCAAGTTTGGGCAGATGCTCGGATCAAACATGACGGAATTCCACTCCCAGATCTCCAAGGTGAGGAGGCAGGCGCTTGGCAGCGTAACGAGTCTACTGGTAAACCTTGGCTCCTTGTTAAAATTCCGTGTTCTCTCCGAACAGTCCCGCCAGGAGTTGGAACAGCACTCGGTGGACACGGCCAGCACCTCCGATGCAGTGACCTTCATCACCTACGTGCAGTCTCTGAAACGAAAGATCAAACAGTTTGAAAAGCAAGTTGAGGTGAGCTCCCTGAGTCACTAAGGTTCTCACCTTCGGCTCTGTAGGCACTGAGAGCTACGTACAGGCCACACACCATCTCGCTCATACCCGCCTGCTGTGCTGGTCCAAGTGGAGACCCTGGGGTCCTGGGGACTGCATCTTAAACAGCTCTGTGGGTGATGCCTAAGTGTGTCGAGGTTCGAGAACCACTGTGTTTTGCCTTTTAAATCTTGTACCGTAGCTGTTGATCTTTGAGTCATACGTGCATTTGTTCTTCCGATTTGTTAGGAGGGGTGAAGCGCAGCAGCAGCAGCATGCCTTCGGTCCGCTTCAGGCCTCTCAGGCGCAGCCAGTCGGCTCGGGGCGTGCTGCTTCCTGGGCACCGCACTCTCAGGGCGCAGGGGTTCTGGAGAAGAGCAAACATACTGATGTTGTTGTTCTGGAGCCACAGAGTGTCTTCTTTTTATGATAGTTTCTGTTGTGAAAGAAAAAAAAAAAACCCCTGTATTTTGTAACTCTCAAAGCTCTACCGCAATGGTCAGCGCTTGCTGGAAAAGCAGAGGTTCCAGTTCCCGCCCTCCTGGCTCTACATCGACAACATAGAAGGCGAGTGGGGGGCCTTCAACGACATCATGCGGCGGAAGGACTCTGCCATCCAGCAGCAGGTGGCAAACCTGCAGATGAAGATCGTGCAGGAGGACCGGGCAGTGGAGAGCCGCACCACGGACCTGCTGGCGGACTGGGAGAAAACCAAGCCCGTCACGGTGAGCCCTGCCTGCCGCTCCCGCAGCCTCTCCGAAACCCACAGCGCAGTTTGCTGTTCTTTCCTGCACTGAAGGCTTTGCTCTGGCTTAGCGTTCCAATAATGAGGACTTTCCTTTTTGTAATTAAAACAACACTTACATGTCGTGATTTGAAAAGTAAAGCCAACTTAGAGCTCTTTTTACCCAGAACCCCTCGTGACAATCATTTAAGTCAGGTCAGGAGGTGGTTTTAAAAATTATTCTGTTCTTAAGTTAGCCTCTTACTTAGGCATACTCAAAAATTAGAAATAAATTTCTCACGGACACAGGCCAAGCCTCATGTTGCCACTGCCTGGCGCTGTGCTGTCGGAGGCACGTCCTGCCGTCCCTGTCGTTGTAGTTAGTTCTGTACCCAGGACCTGCCACCCTTAGTCCTCTTGGTTCATTCAAGTATTTATTGAGCACCGACTATGTTCTGGGCAGTGGGGATAGAGCAGTGAACAGGACGGACAGGGGCCCCTACACCCACAGAATGACACTCCAGTGCGAGAGATAGGTGAAAAACGAGCAAGGGAAACAGGTATTTGAGTCAGATGGGGATTGGTTCCATGGGGAAGGTGAGGGCCGGGTGGACGAGGGGTGTTGGTGATGTCCTGCCTTGTGGGGAAGGGAGTCCGAGTGGAGACCTGCAGGAGGAGGGGGAGCTGGCAAGTCACGCAGGTGGCGGGAGGGGATTCAGGCAGAAGCAACAGCACGTGCAAGGTCAAGCAAGTACCTAACTGCACACCTTGTTTCCTGGGGTGGAGTTCAGTCTGATTTGTTTAGACATATAAACGTAAATATAGACAGGAAAGAAGAGGGGGCATGATACTTCGAATGTCAATCTGGTTTTCTGGTTTGCGGTGTAGGTGTTCCACAGCAGGCCTGGTGGCAGATCTAGCCTCCCACCTACTCCGTAGAGCTCTGTCCTGCCTCAGCCCTGTCTGTGCTGTTGGACCCAAAGGTCTTACTTTGTGTTTAATTTTGGTTTGAGGGCTCCTGTTTTAAGAAGATCTTTGCTTTCACAAATGCCAGTACTGTAGCTTATGCAGAATGCTAGCTCTAGCAGGGAAGGGAGTATTTCTCAAAAGCCAAGATTCTGATCACCAAAATTTGAATATTTTATTGCCATTTTTTGCTAGTAACGCGTTATAGTTTAAATTTTCGATGGTATTTTAGTCATTTTCAAGTTATTAAAATGGAGAGTCAGCAAATCATAGTGTAATGCTCAGCTAGAGGCCATTCACTGAGGACTACTTGATTTCTCATCCTTCTCTCTGTCACTGATGTAGTAATAGCTGTGTGCCTCAGGGAGGGCATGGCTGGCAGCCCCCAAGAGCCGTGTCCCCTCAGATCGGGAGTGGCCTGCTCCAGGCCCCAGTTTGTCCTCACTCTTCTCTTCCTGTCTTCCAAGGCACTTAGTGACACAGTGGCTAAATGGAGAGGTGCTCCATCTTTGTTTCTTTTTTTTTCTTTTTTTAAATATTTGTTTAAGTAATCTCTGCACCCATCATGGGGCTCGAACTCACGACCCCAAGATCAAGAGTTGCACGCTCTTCTGATTGATCCAGCCAGGCGCCCCGGTGTTCCATCTTTCTTACTCATGTTTTGTTTATGTCAAATACAGAAGTAAAAGTTCCACTCAGTAATATACGTGAATCGTAAGTGTACGTCTTGCTGAAGATGTGAATATTTGGAGACGTGTTTAAGGGATCACAAATTCCCAGATTTCCAGTGGGCTCTCCCCACCATTTCAGAGCCCAAGCACGCATCTGTCTCGAGACGCAGCACAGCAATTCTGCACTTTGACTGCTTGCAGGGCAATCTGCGCCCGGAGGAGGCGCTTCAGGCTCTCACCATCTATGAAGGGAAGTTTGGCAGGCTGAAGGATGACCGGGAGAAGTGTGCGAAGGCCAAGGAGGCGCTGGAATTGACAGATACGGGACTTCTCAGTGGCAGCGAAGAGCGCGTCCAGGTACAGACCTTGGAAGCCGGGAGGTAGGGGTGTCGGTCCCCGTCCTGGCTCTGCCCTTGACCAGGGCCATCTCAAGGGCCCTGCCAGACCTGCAGTGATTTCTGCATCCAGAGGCTCACTGCTCCACTGTCGTAATCACAGGTGGCCTTAGAAGAACTACAGGATCTCAAAGGCGTTTGGTCAGAACTTTCCAAGGTCTGGGAGCAGATTGATCAGATGAAGGAGCAGCCGTGGGTTTCCGTCCAGCCTCGAAAGGTATACCTAGTCAAAGCAGGTGTTGCGTATACAATCCTATGTTGAGAGTTGTAGACTTTGCTTAGAAGCTTTGCAATCTGCTGTAAGTTCACAGAATGGCACAGGATGGTCATTTATGGTATTCATCTGGACTGATGTAAAATTTGCTTTAAAACCATTTTTTTAAAGATTTATTTATTTGAGAGAATGAGATGGGGGAGGGAAAGGGGGAAAGGGGGAAGGAGAGAAGCAGACTCCCCACTCAGCACGGAGCCTGATGCAGGGCTCGATCTCACAACCCTGAGGCACTGACCTGAGCCGAAATCAAGAGTTGGACGCTTAACCGACTACTCCACCCAGGCACCCCTTAAAAGCATTTTTTAAGATATTTCACCATTTAAAGGAAGTGTTAGCAAACTAAATATCACCTGTGTTTCTCTCAACAGCTTCGACAAAATTTAGATGGCCTCCTGAACCAGCTGAAAAACTTCCCCGCCCGATTACGGCAGTATGCTTCCTATGAGTTTGTCCAGAGGCTTCTGAAAGGTTACCTGAAGGTAGTGAGTCAGTGCTGGGGTCCTGGGTGTCTGTTAGGAACACAGCTGCATCGGTAATTTTGCTTACTCTCTCCACAGATAAACATGCTGGTGATTGAACTGAAATCCGAGGCACTTAAAGATCGCCACTGGAAGCAGTTGATGAAAAGGCTTCATGTTAATTGGGTTGTTTCTGAGCTAACCCTTGGCCAAATCTGGGATGTTGACTTGCAGAAAAATGAAGCTATTGTCAAGGATGTGCTGCTTGTGGCACAGGGGGAGATGGCTTTGGAAGAATTTTTGAAGCAGGTGATTAATAGACCAATAACCCTTTTTATATCATGTTTCCAGCTGTGACTTAGGTTTGAACTATGTAAAAACAGCTGCATCTGTGGTCCGTTTGTCCCCATAACACTTGCTCGCTTATACAGCTGATGAATGCCCACAAATTGATAATATCCCTCTTTTTGGTTTTAATTCAGATAAGAGAGGTATGGAATACTTATGAGTTAGACTTGGTTAACTATCAGAACAAGTGTCGCTTGATCCGAGGCTGGGATGACCTCTTCAACAAGGTCAAAGAGCACATCAACAGCGTCTCGGCCATGAAGCTGTCTCCGTATTACAAGGTACTGTTGTTGGGAAAGCCTTCCCTCTCTTACCAAGCGTTCTCCTGCACTTTTGTCATACCTTTTGACTGGTAGTTACCAGAAGCCTGTTTTTTAAAGTGTGAGTTAAATAAGTTGATCTAATTTGCATTTTTTTAGTAAGCTTTGTCATATCTATGAGTGAAAAGTTTAGCAGCTGGGCCCTGCTTCCCACCTCTCCACTAGGTTTTCGAAGAAGATGCCCTGAGCTGGGAAGACAAGCTGAATCGGATCATGGCTCTCTTTGACGTGTGGATCGATGTGCAGAGACGGTGGGTCTACCTGGAAGGCATCTTCACAGGCAGTGCGGATATCAAGCACCTGCTGCCAGTGGAAACCCAGCGGTTCCAGAGGTATGACCTCTAGCCAGAGAGCAAGAGAACGGAGTCGAAGGTGTGGCTGGTAACCATTCTTCATGTAAAAGCTAACAATGGTTTCAATTTGATTTGTAGTATCAGCACAGAGTTTCTGGCTCTGATGAAAAAAGTATCCAAGTCTCCCCTTGTTATGGATGTTCTGAACATCCAGGGGGTCCAGAGGTCCCTGGAGAGATTGGCAGACCTGCTAGGAAAGATCCAGAAAGCGTTGGGAGAATACCTGGAAAGAGAGCGATCATCTTTCCCCAGGTGAGATGCTTGCTTTGACTTGCACAGAAGTGCAGTTCAATTTCAAGAGCCCTCTGCTCTCCCTTCTAGGTCTGCGTGTTGGTCGCTTTGACATCAAGAGTTTTGTTGGCAGCAATCCATTGAATGAATATGACTCCCTTTTTGTGCATTTATTCCTAATTATAATGAATAATTCTTCATTTTCTTCCTTGCATTTGTTTATTAAGTTTCACTGAAATTATTACACATCCTTCCAGGCAGCTCACACCGCTTAAAAATTTAGCTCTGATTATTTTCAAAGTGGCATTTCTTCCTTTCTGAATAGTTTGCTTATTGTAAATTGAACAGGCTTTTAAAAAATGAGTCCATGAAAAAAATAAAATAAAAAATAAGTCCATGAAGTAAGGTGAATGAGATGAAATCCATGGAATTCCTTTTTGCTACTTTGTTAGATAAATATGTATCTTCTGAGGGCTGGAAGAAATTTGGATGTCATCTCTGTTCAGACTGGAGATTGTCCACCACCATCCAAATCAGTTTCCCTTCCCACAACTTGAAGTTACGTTTTGATTGACTATTTACATATTTACGTATGTATAACATTTTAGCAACTTGGATGCTGTTTTCATTTTAGGTTCTATTTTGTGGGTGATGAAGATTTGCTTGAAATTATTGGAAACAGTAAGAATGTAGCTAAGTTACAGAAACATTTCAAGAAAATGTTTGCTGGAGTTTCAAGCATCATCCTGAACGAGGATAACTCTGTCGTCTTGGGCATCTCGTCCCGTGAAGGAGAGGAGGTAGTTTGAGTGTATGATTGTAACTAAGAATGCTTCTCTCCTGTCTTTGCACATCTTCATTCTTAAATTGTATTTATTTCAGGTTATGTTTAAAACTCCCGTGTCGATTACGGAACATCCCAAAATCAACGAGTGGCTCACGCTGGTAGAAAAGGAGATGAGAGTCACGCTGGCTAAACTCCTTGCTGAGTCTGTGACAGAAGTTGAGATTTTTGGTAAAGCAACTTCAATTGACCCAAATACGTACATCACTTGGATTGATAAGTACCAGGTAACGTGTAGCAGAAGTGGGCCAGCGGAAAGGCGGATGCACTGGCCTGTGTCCGAAATGATCCTTTGGCTCTTGTGTCTTGTGTCGTTCAGGCCCAGCTTGTGGTTCTGTCAGCCCAGATCGCCTGGTCTGAAAATGTGGAGACCGCTCTGAGCAGCATGGGGGGAAGCGGTGACGCGGCGCCCCTGCACTCCGTGCTGAGCAACGTGGAGGTCACCCTCAATGTGTTGGCCGACTCAGTCCTCATGGAGCAGCCGCCGCTCCGGAGACGGAAGCTGGAGCACTTGGTTAGTCCCGTTTCTGACTCATTCCTCACCGGGTAGGCTCTTGTGCCTGCAGCTCAAGCAGTTAAAGGAAATCATGCTTGGAAAATACTCTGACTGGTGTCAGGGAGAAAAGGAGGTGGCGCGTTCATGAAGTCTGGGGTGGGTATCTGCTCTCTGTCCTGTTGACAGGTGGCCGTGCCGGAGCAGGGAGCTCCATGCACACATCCTGGTAAACAGGAAGCGATAAGCTTGGATCAGGGTTCTGTGCTCTTGCGCCTCCAAAGCAGTGCCCAGGGGGCAGTGCTGGGCCCAGCCCGCGGGGGCCAGACCGTGAGGACGGGAGACTCCTGTCCTGCTAGTTGCAGAGTTTTCACTTAAAGTAGTTCGTTTGTTGGTTGTTTGGTTTTGCTGTAGCCCTTGATTCTTTGCAGTTTCAGCGTGTGAATAACAGTTCTGTTGTTTTTAAAAATGAATTCACATTTTGGAATATTTACTAAAAACTACTATAACTGGATCTTGCATCTCAAATTAAAAGTCTGTTCAGCGATCGCATCCCCAGGAAAGGCACTGTACTTCTCCAGTTTGTGATAAACTTAAAGTGACTCTTTGTTCAGATTACAGAGCTGGTTCACCAGAGGGATGTGACGCGGTCCTTGATCAAAAGCAAGATTGACAACGCCAAATCTTTCGAATGGCTCAGCCAGATGCGCTTTTACTTTGACCCTAAGCAAACTGATGTGCTACAGCAGCTGTCCATCCAAATGGCAAATGCCAAATTCAACTATGGCTTTGAGTACCTGGGCGTCCAGGACAAGCTGGTGCAGACCCCCCTCACCGACCGCTGCTATTTGACCATGACTCAGGCCTTAGAGGCCAGGCTGGGGGGCTCCCCGTTCGGTAAGTTACTCCACAGACCTGGACAGGTGGAGTCAGAGGATAAGCATAATTTATAAGGATTAAACCAGTGATTTTAAACCTATTTCTTAATTACAGAGCTGGTTCATTCTAAAATCTTAGATCTGTTTGTAGTTACTACATCTCCGTTGATTTTGTAAATGAGTCGTGTAAAGCTGAAGATCCCTCCCATGGACTCAGGTACTCAGTCGTGTTTCCTCAAATGGCAGGGCCAGCCGGGACTGGGAAGACAGAGTCGGTCAAAGCTCTCGGCCATCAGCTTGGACGCTTTGTTTTAGTCTTCAACTGCGATGAAACCTTTGATTTCCAGGTAAGAAGCTTTCTGAATCCACCTAAAATCTAATGGCCCAAGAGGCCAGCGGGGGAGTGCTACGCCTGGACCTCTCTCGAGGCTGCAGGCCTCACAGCTCGGCGTGGCTCCTATCTGCCCTGCTGAGAATTGGGGCTGGTGTGACCCTGAGTGAGGGCTCCAGTGTATGTGCTCTGGGGTTGACTTGAGCCGCATGTTCCTGGAAGAAATGGTTAGTGCCTGTGTCTGGGAATAAACAACTATTAGGACAAGTTTTTCCTCGTCAAGAAGAAATGATAGAATGGAAAGAACAGCTTTATCATCAGGATTTTATTGGCACAGGAGGAGAGGTGCGAGCCCTGCAAGTGTACGCTCGCAGTCCGTGAAGGGCCTGCTCTGTGCAGGCCCCGGACCCTGCGCCTCCTGTGTGAGCCTCGTGTCCCCTCCACAGCCAGCTTGGGGGGCGGCAACCGGAGGGCCCGGGCCAGCATCGGGGCCACAGAGCCAGCACCGAGACACTTTCTTTGCTCCGCTTTCAGGCGATGGGACGGATCTTTGTGGGGCTCTGCCAGGTGGGCGCGTGGGGCTGCTTTGACGAGTTCAACCGCCTGGAGGAGCGGATGCTATCGGCCGTGTCGCAGCAGGTGCAGTGTATCCAGGAAGCGCTGCGCGAGCACTCCAACCCCAACTGTGACAAGAGTGAGACTCCCCTTTTCTCTTTGCAAGTTATTTAGCGACTGTGGAGGGAAAGCCCATGTGGGCTGGGTTCCATTTTGCCTCCTTAAATTAGAATTGAACTTCGCTCCCAGGACTCACTGCTGCAGGCAGGGTGGCGAGACCTGGGATGATACTGCATGGGCAGTCTACACTGCTCACATCAGAGCAGTCCACACCCTGGCTGTCCTTCCCCTGGTGGACAGGAGTCCCTGTGCTCGCTCCCATAGCATCTGCCTGTAGCAAGTGTTGGGCCAGCGTGGGCCCTCCCTGCTCCCTTCCTCCTCCCTGCGTGCCCACAGAGCCAGCCTTCCTGGCCGCCTGTCGGCTGAGTGTTCTTTCAGGGAGCTTTGGGAACACGCCCTCTGTCACTGTAGGAGGACCTTTCTGAGAGGCTCCGAGAGCGGCTTCCTTGGCCTTGTTCCGTACAGAGCGGGCGCAACTGACGGGGGCAGGGTGGGTGCTGGAGGAAGTAAGCGGTGGGTGGCTGACCCTTCACATGCACAGTTAGCTTCCGGTATTGCTTTCATTCTGCAGTAATAGGAACTTGTCTCACCAAGGGACTGGCAGAGCTCTTAGTGAAACAAAAGGGGTGTCGGAGAAAACAGTACTGTGTGCTCGGGGTTCTATACCAAGGGGTCAGGTGTGGGTGGTGGCGGTTGACCCCAGGAAAAGGCCGTCCTCAGGAGCTGAGCCAGTCCATTGTGTCACATGGATTGATTTTTATTTCTACAACTACCATTAGGCTGCATTTCTATCCTTACATTGACCTTGTGACATGGTAATGTGCAGGCAGAGTGTGCGTCCCACCCCTGGGGACTTTGTTCCCCATGGAGGTGGCTTTCATGTAGGTGAGGTGTGCACAGCTGGGTCTGCCCAGGTGGGGTGACATGCCAGGAGGAGAGCCAAAGAGCGGCTTCCCTGCAGCCCTGGGCTTTGGGCATTAGAGGCTGGTGGGGAAACGGGTGCTTTGTGATTTTAGGGAGATTTTAGCGTGGTTTTTGAATATCACAAATCTTAACACCGTGTTCTGATTTTCAGCCTCCGCCCCCATTACTTGTGAGCTGCTCAACAAGCAGGTGAAGGTGAGCCCGGACATGGCCATCTTCATCACCATGAACCCTGGCTACGCAGGCAGGTCCAACCTTCCTGACAACCTCAAGAAGCTGTTCCGGAGCTTGGCCATGACCAAGCCCGACCGGCAGCTCATCGCCCAGGTCATGCTCTACTCGCAGGGCTTCCGCACTGCTGAGGTCCTCGCCAACAAAATCGTCCCATTCTTCAAGTGAGTGCCCCAGAGTTATCCCTGACCGTGTGTCTAGTGTGTGTGAGATGTGCCACCCAAGGTTCATCTCTGACCATGGCACAGCTTTCCAAGTGCCCGTGTCTGATTTCTTGACTCTGTGGCTGCATAGAGCGTGCTGTTCTAAGGCAAACCTTTTGTCTTTCAGACTATGTGACGAGCAGCTCTCATCTCAAAGCCATTATGACTTTGGTCTTCGAGCTTTGAAGAGTGTGCTGGTAAGTGCAGGAAATGTGAAGAGAGAGAGAATTCAGAAGATAAAGAGGGAGAAAGAAGAACGAGGGGAAGCAGTTGATGAAGGAGAAATTGCAGAAAATCTACCTGAGCAAGAGGTTTGTACACATGTTCTTTTAATCACTCACACCTTAAACACTAATTTTTTTAAAAAGATTTATTTATTTGAGAGGGAATGCACAGGAGCAGGGGGAGGGGCAGAGGAAGAGAGAGATGGGGAGGAGCAGAGAAGCGGACTCCCCACTGAGCATGGAGCCTGACGTGGGGCTTGGTTCCAGGGTCCCAAGATCATGACCTGAGCCAAAACCAAGAGTCAAGAGGCTTCACTGAGCCACCCAGATACCCCTAAACACTAATATTTAAATTGGCCTTTTCAACATCTAAGCCATGGCTTCAGAGTCCCCGTTGCGATTCACGTGTCCTGGGATGAATGGATAGAAGACACTATATTTGCACAGTGAACTGAGTCACTAACAGTCTCATCTTTCTTACGTACCTTCTTGGGGATACAGCAGTGGCCGTGCGAGCCGGGCTCCTGCCCCCCCCCCCGCCCCCGCTCAGAGCTAGTCTCTCTTCTCGCCATTAGATTCTGATCCAGAGCGTCTGTGAGACCATGGTGCCCAAGCTGGTGGCAGAAGACATCCCGCTGCTCTTCAGCCTCCTGTCAGACGTGTTCCCCGGGGTCCAGTACCACCGGGGCGAAATGACTGCGCTTCGAGAAGAGCTGAAGAAGGTGTGCCAGGAAATGTACCTGACGTACGGAGACGGAGAGGAAGTCGGCGGGATGTGGGTTGAGAAGGTAACTGGGGTTGACCCTGCTGGCTGCGCAGTGCAGTCACGGCAGCGATGGGCCCGGGAAGGAGCCACGTTTGAGAGAACTCGGGCTGTGAGGGCCAAGGAGTATCTGCTGTACCGAGATTTGACCCAAGGCTTTTTTCTTAACTTAAATGTAGATGTAACATTTTACCTGAAAATTTCGCATATTTGGTGTCGTTCGTTCTCTGAAAATGCCGACTGTAGCGTGATAATCATGGAAAGCATTTACGCCGTATAAGTCCTACTACAAGACTTTCCAACATCATAGGTTAACAACGTAAATCTGCTAATCAGTGCGTGGTTTATATTCTGTGTCGGCTTCTTTTCTTTGCTTCCTCTGGGAGACTAAGAAGCGTCCTATCCCATGACTGCATGCTGAGCCTGAGCGGTGCCAGACAGGTCGCACAAATGGCTCATCCATGGAGTCTCCGCCCTCTTTAAAGGGGATCCTACGTGCCTCTTTTGAGGCAGCCTGGTAGGCAGCGCCTGTTCCACTGGCTCCCAGCCAAAGAACTCCCCATGGTTTAGTTAAAACCCTTCTTGAAATATTTTTTGCAGATGTGGCCCATGTAACTTTAAAAGTTCCAGTTTAGTACTTGCCTTTAGGAATTCAGAGCACGTGTCTCATATCTGCTACCATGAGGAGGGGCTGGAGAACCTTCTCGTTCTTTCTCTGGAGTGGTTATGATGTGGTCTCTTTGGCCCGGCAGGTCCTCCAGCTCTATCAGATCACCCAGATCAACCATGGCCTGATGATGGTGGGGCCCTCAGGAAGTGGGAAGAGCATGGCTTGGCGCGTGCTCCTAAAGGCTTTGGAGAGGCTCGAGGGTGTGGAGGGCGTGGCCCATATCATTGACCCCAAGGCCATCAGCAAAGACCACCTTTACGGAACCCTGGACCCCAACACCAGGGAATGGACGGATGGGCTGTTCACACATGTCCTGAGAAAGTGAGTTCACCTTGATTCCAGCAAGTGGGACCTGGGTGCTCTGTCCTTATGTGAACGGCGGGTATTATTTTTCTAACCAAAACTGAATGAGTTAAAATGTCACTGCAGAAACTGCGTAGGGTAAGCATTTCTCATCACAGAATCTCACGTTGGTCAGTAGCTGTTTCAAAACCTTTCCAAACCAGGATCATAGACAACGTGAGGGGTGAGCTACAAAAACGCCAGTGGATTGTCTTTGACGGCGATGTGGACCCCGAGTGGGTGGAGAACTTGAACTCGGTGCTGGACGACAACAAGCTTCTGACTCTGCCAAATGGCGAGCGCCTCAGCCTTCCGCCCAATGTGAGTGGCCTTCTCTGGGCGTCAAACCAAATGTCCTGTGTGCTAGCAGAGTACCGCTCTGAGATGAGGCACCGGGTCCTGTTGTAGCGGTCAGCTGTGTAAATAGTTTTCTGAGCTGACTGAGTCTCCTTGTACTAGATTTTTCCATTGCTGTGACTAGTGAAAAATATTTCCATAGGACTCGTTACTTTCCCGTTTGCTGAATGTTAAGCATACTCTCTAATTCCCAATTAACACTCCTAACTGAATGTTACAGGGTTGTTAGGATTTCTGAAGTCATCGTACGTCTGGATAGTGGCAAAATGAGTAATTTAGATATGGAAGCTTTTACGTCTATCCCTTGGAAATGATCATTTGGTCCAGGTCCTGGACACACCACCAGATAGATAAGGAAACATGGGTGGGCCTGGCAAGGATTTGCATTTTACTGAAGGCCCAGCAGGAAAAAAACAGACCAAACCTGTGCTGTCCTGGGGCGTACAGTCTGATGCAGATGACAGAAAAACAAGGGAAACAGTGTTAAGTGGTAATGAAAAGATGAGCTGGAAGGGAGTGGTGGGTGCTGGCAAGATCTGGAGGATGCAGTGTCAGGAAGGACAGCATGGAGGCATCACCGAGAAGTGTTTGTAGAGACTGAGCCAGGTGAGGGAGCCGGTCTGTGGGCCTCCAGGTGTTCCAGTTCCAGGTGAAGAAGCAGATAGCAGGGGGTTGGTCAGAGATGTGGGGAGCAAGGGGAGAAAAGGCAGGTGAGACCAGAGGGGCCAGATCAGGTTGGGCCGGGGTCGCTGTGAGGACTGGCACTTGCCCGCTGGGTGAGTCAGGAGCCATCAGAGAGTCTGGATCAGATCCCTCTGGCTGTTGTGTGCAGAGTAGTTGCAGAGCGCAGGGTGGGGGCAAGGGGACCGCTGGGAGCTGCGTGGGAGCCCAGGCATGGCCACGGGTGTGGGCCGGAGGGGTTGGCAGCATGGGAGCTGCTGAGTTGTGTGATTTAAAGTGCAGGCTGGTGGGACTCCTGGAGGGGCCAGAGGTGGGCATGAGACAAAGGAGGAATCATTTTGTATGAGCAGCTGGTGAACATGAACCTTTGGGCCAGCAGTGGTGGTTGTCATCACGTTAGAAACCAAGCCAGGAGTGCCTAGTGCCGCTCTGGAAATGTGCACTTGGACTTGTGTCTTGATTGACTGACTTGTGGGGTCTTCCTGCTACAGCTTGTTATCTAGTAGAGCCTAACCATTGCTGGAGAGAGATTGCTCTCCTATGAGGCAGGCTGGCCCTGCGGTTACGGCTCAGGAATCAGACCGACCGTCTGGTTTGAATCTCAGCCCCATTTACCAGCAGTGGGACCTGGGTGAGGTACCCAGCCCCATCCGTGGAACAGAGACACTGATGTGCCTGCCTCAGGGGATCAGTGTGAGGGTTCGTGAGTTCAGGCGGAGAGTGTGGCAGCCACACCCGGCCTGGGGTAAAGGCTGATGTAACATCCGCTGCTGACGCCCCGTCCGAGGGAGCTGTTGCTTCTGTCCACCGAGAGCTTGTCTCGAGGGCTCACCTGCTCTTCTCCCAGCACACACGTTTCCTACCCAGATTCTTTTTCCTTTAGAATTTATTTATTTATTTTAGCATACCCGCACTCGCGTGTGCAAGCAGAGGGCAGGGGCAGAGGCAGAGAGAGAATCTGAAGCAGACTCCCTGCTGAGCGTGGAGCCTGTTGTGGGGCTCGATCCCACGACCCTGAGACCATGACCTGAGCCAAGACCAAAAGTCAGACGCTCCACTGACCGAGCCACCCAGGCGCCCCTCCTGCCCAGATTCTCGTGCAGAGCAGTTGGTGGGTGTTGTAGTGATGACAGTCATAGATATTTTCACTTCTAAACTAAGTGCAGAAAAATTTAATTGCCCTCTCAGTGTGTATGTAGGTAAAATAATTTTAACATCGGAGTTTCTAACCTGTGTTATTAAATATGCTCTGTATTTTCTTCCAAGGTGCGAATAATGTTTGAAGTGCAGGACTTGAAATACGCCACGCTGGCTACGGTGTCGCGCTGCGGCATGGTCTGGTTCAGTGAGGATGTGCTCAGCACAGACATGATCTTCAACAACTTCCTGGCCAGGCTGCGCAGCATCCCCCTGGACGAAGGGGAGGACGAAGCCCAGCGCCGGCGCAAGGGCAAAGAGGACGAGGGGGAGGAGGCCGCTTCCCCGATGCTGCAGGTACGAGCGCTGTGGCCGCTCTGCCGAGTATGGCCACAAGTCTGCCTCTCAGAGGGCTGGACTGCGCGTGCAGTGAGATCGAGCGTTCCGCCCCCGAGGGTCTGGAAGCCAAGGGAGCCATGGTACTCTTCCCTGGACGGTCACTGCTCGTCTGTTGAGGCAGGACGCTAGTTGGAGGTTCTCATGATCAGTGCTGTCTTATACCAGCTCCTAAGGGAGCAGTCTCCTCTGCCGAAATGAAGACGTTTGGGAAAATTTTTAAAATTCTTCCGTTATCTGACTTTTCTCTGCAAATTGATGAAACACTGCCTTTTTCCATTTCAGTGGTAAAAGCCAGTGTTCCCAGGAAATGTGATTTTTGGGAACTACCAAGATAAAGGACTAAGAATTGGTCACAGAAGCTTATCTGGGGGAAAAAAATTGTTTGCAGGTCACATGACCCTCTCCTGGGTTTTAAGTGAGAATACATGAAAGCCTCTGGGCTTTCTGAAACGATAGTTAAGTGTCCTTTGCTGCCTCTTGCAGATCCAAAGGGATGCAGCCACAATCATGCAGCCGTACTTCACCTCCAACGGCCTGGTCACCAAGGCCCTGGAGCACGCCTTCAAGCTAGAGCACATCATGGACCTGACCCGCCTCCGCTGCCTGGGCTCGCTCTTCTCCATGCTGCACCAGGCCTGCCGGAACGTGGCTCAGTACAACGCCAACCACCCCGACTTCCCCATGCAGATCGAGCAGCTGGAGCGCTACATACAGGTCAGGGAGTGCAGGCGTCGCAGGAGAGCAGGGCTCCCCCGGGGCTGTGCATGCATGACCCCTGTGTCTGTGAGCCTCCCAAAACTATATGCCCGCTTGGGTGTGCTCTCTTTCTGGGGCACTGTGTCAGGCTTTCATGGGTGCCAAGAAAGGTGCGGGTGTGTCATGATCCAAGAACACTGGAAACCACTCTCTCCAAGGTTAACGTTGCTGTAAATGTCTGTTGTTGAAATTTTATTTAAAAATGGATTTTATTTCTTCTGTCAATAGCGGTATCTGGTTTATGCAATACTCTGGTCCTTGTCTGGAGACAGTCGGCTGAAAATGAGAGCAGAGCTGGGTGAATACATCCGAAGAATCACAACGGTGCCGCTGCCCGCTGCACCCAACATACCCATCATCGATTATGAAGTAAGTGCCGGGAGGGCGGGGCCTTATTTCCCTTGATCTTGCCACGTTGGTTCACTTCCTCCCGGAGCCACCTCACTGTGAGCTTGGCTTACTCTTTCCGTTTCATAAAAGGATTCTGCCCTTTGTTTTATGCGGTATAAAAGGAAAGCGGGAACGTGAAAGCTGTGATTTGTATGAAAACAAGCAGGTCTCTGAGGTGTGTGGGTCCCAGAGTGACCTGCGCCCCTCCTCTGGTTGTAGGTGTCCATCAGCGGAGAATGGTCGCCGTGGCAGGCCAAGGTGCCTCAGATTGAAGTGGAGACGCACAAGGTGGCAGCCCCTGACGTCGTCGTGCCGACTCTGGACACTGTCCGCCACGAAGCCCTCTTGTACACCTGGCTGGCTGAGCACAAGCCACTGGTCTTGTGTGGCCCCCCAGGGTCTGGCAAGACCATGACGCTCTTCAGCGCCCTCCGGGCCTTGCCTGACATGGAGGTAAAGAGGCTGGGACGCGGCGAGCAGGACTTTTTGTGCTCGAAAGGGGTGGGGCTTACATTCCTTCATTTGTTTCTTCCCGCCTAAAGGTTGTGGGTCTTAACTTCTCGAGTGCTACTACCCCAGAGCTCCTGCTGAAGACTTTTGACCACTACTGCGAGTACAGACGCACACCGAACGGGGTCGTTTTGGCTCCTGTTCAACTTGGAAAGTGGCTGGTACTATTCTGTGATGAGATCAACTTGCCAGACATGGATAAATATGGGACACAGAGGGTCATATCCTTCATCAGACAGGTTTGTGTATACCCACAAATCCCCACCGCCCTTGTTCACATTTGCTCCTGATGTGCTAACTCTGCTGCTTTCCCTCAGATGGTGGAGCACGGAGGCTTTTACCGAACCTCAGATCAGACATGGGTGAAGCTGGAGAGAATCCAGTTTGTCGGGGCTTGTAACCCACCCACTGATCCTGGAAGAAAGCCCCTGTCTCACAGGTAACACACAGCTCTGTAGACTGCACTGACCTCACACGCATATCTGTTCCGGGATCGTTTAAAATGTAGCACAAGGAAAATTTGGTTTTAATTATAAAAAGGTAACAAAATACAGCTTGTCATAGGGTGGTCCCTGGGCTCCTTTTGCTGTGCTGCAAAGGAAAACACCTGAAAATAAAAGCACTGCTCTCGGGGAAGCAGTGAGCTAGCTGCTGCAGACCTGTGGGGCCACGACGGGTTGATAAGCCTGAATCATTTTCCCATCCTTGCTTGGCTCTTTCTCAAGTTTTTTGCACCTGCTATTACGTGTCAGACCCAGACCTGAGCAGCTTGTGTGCGATCTGTGTTAACTGTGACGTGAAGCCTGCGTGGGTAGATTGGGAAGCAGCCCCGGGGGTGGGCCAGGACAGGGTCGCTGGCCACGCAGGCACACTGCTCCTTCCCTGGAGTGGCTGAGCCGGCTGTCCTCACACAGATTCTTGCGTCACGTGCCTGTCGTGTATGTGGATTACCCGGGACCCGCCTCCCTGACACAGATCTACGGCACCTTCAACCGGGCCATGCTGAGGCTCATCCCGTCCCTGCGCACGTACGCGGAGCCGCTCACGGCCGCCATGGTGGAGTTCTATACCATGTCTCAGGTGCGTGGGGCTTCTCTGCTCCTCTAGTAACGGAAGAACCTGTTAAAAGATTGAGCCTTAGTGAAAAACACCTTTGCGCATTGGGTAAAAAGACGTGGTTCTCGTGGTTGTGACTTGCCTGTCTCGGGGAAGCCTTCCGAGGGCACACGAGAGAGCTGCTCACCCGTCCATGGGGACAGCGTCGTGCTCCCAGTGCTTTATGAGCATGTGCCTGTCCCACGTTGCAAACGTTTTTCCTGGTATTTAGTTTGCTCTCAATTTTGTAGAACTACAACTTCTTCTGCAGAATCGTTAATGTCATTCAGTGTCTTTTTTTGTCTTTAATTTTTTTTTTTTTTAAGATTTTATTTATTTATTTGACAGAGATAGAGACAGCCAGAGAGAGAGGGAACACAAGCAGGGGAGGGGGAGAGGGAGAAGCAGGCTCCCATTGGAGGAGCCTGATGTGGGGCTCGATCCAATAACGCCGGGATCACGCCCTGAGCCGAAGGCAGACGCTTAACGACGGAGCCACCCAGGCGCCCCGTCTTTAATTTTTTCTGCTTTTGAAATCGTGCTTTCCCTGAACTTAGGAATTACCTTGTTGAAAGTATTTTTGGAAGAATTTTTTGTATTTTAAATGTAATTAATTGCAACATAGAAGTGAGCAACTTGGATCGAACTTTGTTCTGGATAGTTGTCCAGTGTCCAGTTGGTCCAACATTACTGATTCATCCGTAAATATTCCAGGGCCAAGGTCGTTCATTTTCAGTATAAAAATGTTATACTGCATTTGACCTTTTACTCACTTTTCGTGGTTTAAGATATTTACACATTCCTCCACTTTTCTGAACCCGCAGGAGAGATTCACTCAGGACACACAACCCCACTATATCTACTCACCCCGTGAGATGACGAGGTGGGTGCGAGGGATCTTCGAGGCCCTGAGACCTCTAGAGACTCTACCTGTGGAAGGCCTCATTCGGATTTGGGCACACGAAGCCCTCCGTCTCTTCCAAGACAGGTAAAGCTAAGGATGCAGTTAGCTCCATGCTCTGCTATCAGACTCTTACCCTCCTCCGAGTTAGGGTCTGTGCAAGGCTGGCCTGCCCAGATTTGAGCCAGGCTATGCTGGTGGTGGAAGGGAGCAGAGGTGATGAGGGCAGCCTTGTGTCTGGGCACTCAACACAGCCACCCCCAGCGTTGACGGGTCTCGGTGCGGCGACTGCCCCCTGCTGCTTACTGAGTGGCGTGGGACAAGGCACTTCCATTAACCTCTGCACCTGTCAAGTGGGCACCACATAACCTTGTCCAAGCGAGAGGTCTCTGGAGAATCTGAATGCCTTCTAGGGGCACTTGGCTGGCTTAGTCGGTGGAGTGTGAGACTCTTGACCTTGGGGTCATGAGTTCGAGCCCCATGTTGGGTATAGAGGTTACTTTAAAAAAAAAACAAAAAAGCCCACAATTGAATGCCTTCTAACAACTATCTGGTATATGGTTTCCATAACCACCACTCCTTAACCTCGATCTTTTTCTTTCACCAAGGAGTATTCCTTTTTTTTTTTTTTAAGATTTTATTTATTTGACAGAGACATAGTGAGAGAGGGAACACAAGCAGGGGGAGTGGGAGAGGGAGAAGCAGGCTTCCCACTGAGCTGGGAGCCCGATGCACGGCTCTATCCGCAGGACCCTGGGGTCATGACTTGAGCCAAAGGCAGACGCTTAACAACTGAGCCACCCAGGCGCCCCCTTAACCTCGATCTTTACTCTCATCAGAGGGTTTGCAGCTCTGCTTCTGGGACTTCAGTTTTCTCTTCACTTGTTAACCACTTGTCTCACGTGTTGCCTTGTGGCTTCTGAGTTTTTCTAGTGAAGTCACCAGTACTTAGGGAAAGAGCTGCTCATGACCGTAGTGGTCAGTGTGGATCGTGGAAAGTTTTGTGGTTTGAGTCATAGGAAATGCCAGAGTGAAAAGTTGAGTCTTTACCTCTTGAGGAATCTTGAAAATTACTGACAGTTTTTCGGCCAGAACCAACTTCTTGCATTCTTTATAGGTCAGCACAGTCTTTGTTTGACAATAAATTTTTAACTTTCCTAGGTCCTGCCCTGTTATTTTTTTCTTTTTCTTGTATTTTTAATTTTATGTATTTTAGCCTGCAAAGACTTTTAGGCTCATTTTAGGCTGATGAGGAAAAATTAAATTTGTGTTGCTTTGACTCTAAATTTCTAAGTAGTAAATCTTAATTGATTTACTATTTCATGCAGCACCACAGTTTCCTGCCCAAACTATTTGGGGAAATGTTCTGCCTGTGAACTGGGTTACTCAGAACAGTGCAGGAGGGCAGGCTTTTGGTGGCAGGGCAGGTCGCCTCACTCCCAGGGCGTGTGTGAGGTGGCCATATGCAGAGGACACAGTCCCTGTGAGCACTCAACGTCCCAGATGTACATGGTTGGTAGCAGTTAGTTAATGGTTACTCCCCGGGGAGAACCCAAGGCGAATGGTTCCCTCCAGACCGAGAAGTGCTTATGCGTTTGGCAGCTGCACCCCTAGACCAGCGAGTCCTGCCTCCAGGTGGCTTTTCTCATCCATGCTTTCAAGGAGTCTCAGAATGTTGCTTTATAGATCTCTGGCTTTCAAATCAGGCTCCTTGGAGTCCTTGAGTTCCACGCAGCTGCCCTGACCAAGAGCCCAGTGTCCCAGATGAGCGAAGAAGGTGGAACAAGGAACTTGCCGGCTTTTTTTTAATTAAAAAAAAAAAACATAAAAACTAACACGCTCTTTTTTAATCATGAAAAAATTTGAGCTATAATGTGGTTTTCACAGATTTCCCAAAATACTAGAGACAAAATTTTGTTTTCATTAAAATGTAGCAGTGGTAGTGAGGTGCTTGTAAATCCTGATTGGCTGCAGTAACCACATGCCCTGCCTTCACTGGACCTGCAGCTGGTGGCCTGCTAACTGTATCACAGAGTCAGCTTCTCAGAAGGTGCCCTCCCATCCACAAGGACAGGTGTGGTCTCACCTGCTTGGTTCGCGGTTCTCTTTGTAAGCCCTGTGTCTCCAACGCTGTGTGTGTCACAGTTCCCTATTCTTGTTCTCTTATTGCCCCCGTGATACTGGGAACTTTATATTAGGCAAACTTAAAAACTAGAGTCATGTCGTCATTTTATTTTATTTTTTTAAGATTTTATTTATTTGAGAGAGCACGAGCAGATGGGGAGAGGCAGAGGCAGAGAGAGAAGCAGGCTCCCCACTGAGCAAGGAGCTCGACGTGGGGCTCGATCCCAGGACCCTGGGATCATGACCTGAGCCAAAGTCAGACACCCAACTGACCAGCCACGCAGGCACCCCTCCTGTTGTTAGTTTAAAAATCAATGTGATTACTCATTCTTAGAGGAATTTTTTTTACTTTTGTTTTTGCTTTTGTTTTTTAAGTAACTTATATACCCAACATGGGGATTGCACTCATGACCCCGAGATCAAGAGTCGCATGCTCTACCAATTGAGCCAGCCAGGCACTCCTAGAGAAATTTTTTTAAATGTAGTGGTGCCATAGTTCTGAGGGGTCTTATAAATATCAAAATTTTGTATTATTTAAGTTGTCTGGAATTCAGATGCTTAGGTTTTTCCATTTGTATAAAATGAAAATTTCAGGTAAAGCCTAATTCTAGCCCTTCGGAGTCACCCACAGCACCAACAAAACCTGGTATTTGCTCACCACGGCCTCTGGACTGATAGGCATGCCACTCTTCTTCCAACAGACTCGTGGAGGACGAGGAGAGGCGCTGGACGGACGAGAACATCGATATGGTTGCTCTGAAGCATTTCCCCAACATAGACAAAGAGAAGGCGATGAGCCGGCCCATCTTGTACAGCAACTGGTTGTCAAAGGTAACAAATATACGTCATTTCAGAAATACTTTCCTCTGTCCTTTTAGAATTTTCTTCTAATCAGAAATATCTTTTTCCTGAAGCACCCTGTAAGTGAAGCATTGGTTATAGGCACAGTGCTCTACGTATTTGCTGATAATGTGGGGCAGACGATCCCAGGAGTGTGGCTGGGGCTGGCTGGCCAGCTGTGTGTCTTACTCCCATGAGGTGGCTGCTACAAGAGCCATGCTGCTCCAGCCCAGCAGGGGTCACGGCTTCCACGTGTTTGCAGCGGAAGGGGCCTTCCCCTTTGCTTTCACTTTCCTTACACCATAAAAATGAGCTAGTTGTGAATAATTTGCGTGAAAATGTTTCATATACTTTGTACTAAACAAAGTTGACATTCCTAGAATAGCTGTGAGCTCTCCTTTTTCCAAAAGAGTAGGATGTTTGAGTAAGCCGTAGTTTCAATGTGCATTTCATTCAGTGGGAAGTGCAGGCACAGGGATGAGTAAAGTCTTCCTGTAGGGAGCTCACCGTCCCACAGAGGAGACAGCCAGGTGGAGACAGCGCTGTGTGGGGAGAGGTCTCAGTGGAGCTGACCCTGGCATTGGGTTTTAAAGAGGGCCGTACGGAAGTAAGAACTAGCAAGATAGGTTTGTTTGGTGCTGCTAGAATTTTCTGTTTATTTCTGCCCTCTGGATCCTAATCCTTATTTATAGGCACCATCTTCTTCCAGTGGTTCATCTGTCCCTGTCTCTATGCTGTTTTTTGAAGAGCAAATGTTAAAGCTCTGTCATTTACCCCAGAACCCATCTATACTTTTGTGTGTGGGGGGGGTGAGCTACAGGTCTATTTTCAGCTTTTCCTGAGGGACGTCCATTCTCCCAACATAGGACCCAGCACTGTTTGTTGGACAGTCCCTTACTTGGCCATGTCTCTCTGTCATTACGGTTCCCCGCATGCAGGGTCTGTTTCAGAGGCTTTGTCCTGTTCTGTTGATTATTTGTCCCTTCCTGTGCTCAGATTGCAGGGCCCTGGTAGCAGTGATGACATCGGATGGGATAGGCCCTCACACCTGGTTCTTCTATAGGGACTTTTTTTTTTTTTTTTAAAGACTTTATTTATTTATTTGACAGAGAGACAGCCAGTGAGAGAGGAAACACAGGCTGGGGGAGTGGGAGAGGAAGAAGCAGGCTCCCAGCAGAGGAGCCTGATGTGGGGCCTTATCCCATAATGCTGGGATCACGCCCTGAGCCAAAGGCAGACGCTTAACAACTGAGCCACCCAGGCGCCCCTTCTTTAGGGACTTCTTGACCATCTTTGGCCCTTTCCCTCTTCCTAATGAAACTTAGAATTGGCTCGTCAAGTTGTGCTAAAACCCACCACTACCGTCCACCCTCGAGATCGAGGCCTGGATTACATTGACTTTCTCTGTCAGTTTGGATGGAACTGACATTTTTAGAGTAGTTCGCTTTTCCCTGCATGGTTATGGTCTCTGTCTTCGTTTATGTAGGTCCTTCTGTGAGGTCTTTTTAGTGAAGTTCAGTTTTCTCTACAAAAATTTTCCATGGTTTTTAGATCCAGTCCTAGTTAATGTAAATTTTTGTTGCTATGCTGTAAATGATACCTTTTTATATTACATTTTTTTTAAGATTTTATTTTTAAACAATCTGTACACCCAGCATGGGGCTTGAACTCAGAACCCTAAGATCAAGAGTCTCATGCTCTACTGACTGAGCCAGCCAGGTGCCCGAGAGTCTATGGAAATAAACTGGCATAATAACAAAGATGATTTCTTAGTAATTCCGGTCTTACTGTTTTTTTCTACAGGATTACATCCCAGTAGACCAGGAAGAATTGAGAGATTATGTCAAAGCTCGGCTGAAAGTCTTCTATGAAGAAGAACTTGATGTCCCTCTGGTTCTGTTTAATGAAGTGTTAGACCACGTGCTCAGGATAGACCGGTGGGCTTTTTGTACTTATAACCTCACCACTGGCCTCAGCTGCTGTTAATGTAGTGGTGGGGGATCCTGCCAGGCCTCCCGACTGACCTTCCCCCACCTCGCCTCCACCCCCACTTCTCTGCCAAGCAATCAGCTCCTCCCCCGCCCACCCTTCTAAGTCCAGCTTCTCTGTCCCACACTTGCCCGCTGCTCGGCACCTACTCGGCTCCTGCTGGCAGTCTGTTCCTGCTGTGATTGGAAGCTCCATTAGAATCAGGTCTGTCTGCCTCCTGCCATCTGAGTGTCTGGAGGACAGGACCATGTCCTGTTGATCTTTGCACCCCCCCCAGACCTGGCAAATAGCAATTGCTCAACAACTGTTTAACGTACAGATTCAAGTTAAAACATGTTAAAAATGTTGTAGATTAACTCCTGAGAAAATTTAGGACCTGAGTGTTGAAACCAGAACAGATCATAAAAGTCTTGAATTGTATCTTTTTCTGATAATGTTTCAGAATATTCCGCCAACCTCAAGGCCACTTGCTTCTGATTGGTGTCAGTGGAGCGGGAAAGACCACACTGTCCCGTTTTGTAGCCTGGATGAATGGTTTGAGCGTGTACCAGATTAAGGTGGGTCTGGTTGACACTTCTTAACCCCATTGACAAGATTCCTGATGCATGCACGTGGCTCCTTGAATGAGAACAGACCTAACCTGCCAACTACTTCTGTAGGTGCATAGAAAGTACACAGGGGAAGACTTCGATGAAGATCTTCGGACCGTGTTGAGACGTTCTGGCTGTAAGAATGAAAAGATAGCATTTATAATGGATGAGTCCAACGTATTGGATTCTGGATTCCTGGAGCGAATGAATACGCTTCTGGCCAACGGGGAGGTAAGCGCCCCATTGCACTGTGTTGTGTGTGCATGGCGGCAGGTTACCAGGACCAGTCAGTAGTCGTGCTCTCTCATTTGCTAGGTTCCTGGCCTCTTCGAAGGGGACGAGTATGCCACCCTGATGACCCAGTGTAAAGAGGGGGCCCAGAAGGAGGGCTTGATGCTGGACTCGCACGAGGAGCTGTACAAATGGTTCACCAGCCAGGTCATCCGCAACCTCCACGTTGTCTTCACCATGAACCCGTCCTCAGAGGGGCTCAAGGACCGTGCCGCCACTTCCCCGGCACTTTTCAACAGGTACGTCAGTGTCTGCTCAGCTCTGGGTCACAGGAGCCGATTTCTTCCCAAGGGGCAGGCCCTGTTCTTGGGAGCTGTTTGAGACATGGCCGTCTTTTTCAGGTGTGTGTTGAATTGGTTTGGGGACTGGTCCACGGAAGCACTGTACCAAGTGGGCAAAGAATTCACAAGTAAAATGGACCTGGAGAAGCCCAATTACATCGTGCCCGATTACATGCCCGTCGTGTACGACAAACTGCCACAGCCACCGTCACACCGCGAAGCTATCGTAAACAGCTGTGTATTTGTTCACCAGACTCTTCACCAGGTGGGTTCAGTGTCCAGGTCGTGCAAAAGGAAACTGGTGAAGAAGAGAGTGGAAGGTACTTGGTAGTAGACGCAACGCCATTGCCTGTTCTTACCTCTGTCGGTGACATGTCCTCCTCCTCGTTACCAGGCTGTACCTTCTGGGGTCACTGACCTTTACCGCCCTCTTGCTACTGCCTCTGTAAAGCATTATTCTCTGCTTTTCTTATCTCACTACCCATGTGTGTGTGGGCCCTGGTTCTCCATTCTCCACCAGGGGTCCACGTGCTTTCCCTGTAAAAGGCCAGATAGTTCAGGTCTGAGGCTTTGTGGACCAGGAGGGTCTCTAAACTACTCGGCTTTGCCTTGGTACACAGCCTCCACAGCCCATGTGTGAGCAGGTGGGTAGGGCCGTGGGCCGCTAGCGCTTCGTTTGCAGAAACGTGCAGTTGGAGGGATTTGGGCCACTGACTGGGGTTTGCTGACCCTTGCTCTAGACTCTTATCATGGAACAGTCCAATCTGCTCCCATCTGAAAGACTTTGTGAAAACCACTCTGAGCCTGTGGGTGTCCCGTTGACCACTGCCCTGCTACCCCTGCCACACCTGCAGGCCGCCCCCATTGCCTCCGGAATGTGGCCTGGCCCTGGCTTCCCTTGCTGGTCTCGTGTCCTTTAGCCTGCAGGGCCAGAGCAGCTGGTCACACACAGCTGTGCCCTCTTCCCCTCTTCCTGCTGCCGCCTCTTACTTTGGTGTCCACGGAAGATGAGCAGAAGGCAGAGGAGACATAGCACATGTACCCCCAGTTGTAGAGCCTCTTCGCACAGAGTACACGTGTGAGGTCGCTGAGGTCACCTCTGTGTTGTAGAGACGTTTGAGGAGAGAGCTTAAGGGTTCAAGGGGCTCCATGAGATCTTACAGGAGGCTGAGCTGAGACCCCAGCTCAAGTGTGATCCTAAGGGCTGAGTCCATGCCACCGTGTCACCTGGCAGAGCAGTTAGCTTTTTTGAGGTTAAATCACAGAGAACGTCCTGAAGAGTGATAAGACTGAACTGTTTCCTAAAAGGCTAATGCTCGGCTGGCAAAGCGCGGGGGCAGAACGATGGCCATCACGCCTCGCCACTACCTGGACTTCATTAACCATTACGCCAACCTGTTCCATGAGAAGCGGAGCGAGCTGGAGGAGCAGCAGATGCATTTGAATGTCGGGCTCAGGAAGATCAAAGAAACGGTTGACCAGGTACATCCCAGGGGTCCGCTTCACTTACGGGCAGGGGGCTGGCGTGCGGACCCTTTGCAGGTAATTTCTGCACGATTCCGTTTTCCGAACGTGGCGTCTGTCCCGCAGGTGGAGGAGCTGCGGCGCGACTTGAGGATAAAGAGCCAAGAGCTGGAGGTAAAGAACGCAGCCGCCAACGACAAGCTGAAGAAGATGGTGAAAGACCAGCAGGAGGCAGAGAAGAAGAAGGTATGTGTCTGTCTCAGGAGCCCTGGCCCGGCCGGGCCCGCGCTGGCAGTCTCTGGGAGCCTAGGAAGTCTAGTCCGGGTGGGCTTCGGGGTTTGACGGGGCGGGGTGGGGAGTGTTCAGGAGTCACTCGGCGAAGTAACCAGTACCCATAGCCGAGCGCTCCCTCCTTCCTAGGTGATGAGCCAAGAAATTCAGGAACAGCTGCATAAGCAGCAGGAAGTGATTGCAGACAAACAAATGAGTGTCAAAGAAGATCTGGACAAGGTGGAGCCTGCTGTCATCGAGGCCCAGAATGGTACGTCAGTGCTGCGAGATGTGGTGTTTCTAGAAAGGGCGCCCTCCGTCCACGGTGCTGAGGAGTGTGGGGACTGAGCCTTTATCTCAAGGCTTTCCTAAACACTGAAGACTGTCTTCATCTCGTAAAGCAAAGTTCTTATAACACTTTTCACCAGAGCAGAACCCTTCTCGTGAGAGATGGTTGACAAGATAAGATCTATGTGAATACATGCGTTTTAAAAAAAAAATCTGGTGATAATTAGGTGAATATGCTCTTACAAATCCCTGACTTGAACATCAGTGGAAATGCCATAAAGCGTGCAGTGTTGCCGTCTTGTGGTTGTCCGAGTGTGCTCTGGCCAGCCCAGTGACTACCGACTCAGGTGCTGATAGCAGTCGCTCCCCATCCCGCCTCCATGCTGGCCCGCCTGCGGGACGCTGTTCCAGTGACTGCGGGCCGCCCCTTACCTGTGCTCCCTCCCGGCCCCGCAGTGTTTGTTCCATACACCACAGGAGAAATTGACATATGCCATCCAAACTATAGATTTTCCCTGAGAGTCAGATTAAATGAGAACTTCATATGGTTCCACTGCCGAGTAACCACTGAGTGTTTTCATAGAAGTTCAGGCTAGACAACTGTGTTGCAGCTTGTGGAAGGCATCGGCCATCCTTTTAGAACTGTATTCACCCAGCCAGGCAGACAGTGTCTAAATTCTGGCAGATTGAAAACATCTTTGCTTATATTGTGGAAGATATGTACATAATTAAAATATCTACATCATTTAAGTCTTTATGGAGATAAAGCAGCTGCTGAGGGCCTGTGAGACATTGCTGAAGGCAGAGTCCTGCTGCTCACGGAATGTTCAGTGTGGGCTTGTTAGTACAGTGAGATCTCCATATTTATTTAAAAGGTCGGCTACTCCTGCTATTCTAGCTTAAGTTTAAAGACAGAAAGTCTTGCTTGCTCAGACCTTCCGAGCAGCGGCTCCCTCCTCTTCGGAGGCACGGCTCTGCTGTGCGGCGGCCCCTCACCACGCTTCCTCTCTTGCCCTCCCACCCCCTCCTCTGCCGCCGCTGTGCTCAGCCGTGAAGTCCATAAAGAAGCAGCACCTGGTGGAGGTGCGGTCCATGGCCAACCCTCCCGCTGCCGTGAAGCTGGCGCTCGAGTCCATCTGCCTGCTGCTGGGGGAGAGCACCACGGACTGGAAGCAGATCCGCTCCATCATCATGAGGGAAAACTTCATCCCCACCATCGTCAACTTCTCTGCGGAGGAGATCAGGTGAGCGTTGCCAGGATGCAGAAGATGGTGCTCAGGTATTGGGAGGTTTCGCTGCCATGGTGCGGCCTGTCACTGGCCGGGCGTGCGCCGGAAGGTGGCGTCCGTCACGTTAGTGGCACACATGCCCTCCAGGCCGGTTCCCTCGAAGTGGTAGTCAGATTCTTCCTCCCATTCCTGGCAGTAGCTTAACGATTCCTTAACTCCTGTGAGCCGAATCCTTCTCCATCACCACAGATAGTGGTGAGCACCTCGCCCCCAGAGCTGGTGGTGGACACTGCCTCCCGTCAGGGGAGGACGGGCAGGAGGGTCAGAGGCCTTCCCCGCAGCAGCACCACTGTCACCTGGAACGGGGGCAGCAGGTGGGAACCGGCCTTTGCGTTTTGGTTTCCTAGAAACCTTACATTCACCCTACACGTGCTTAGAACTACATTTCCTCTTTTGCAGCGACGCCATCAGGGAGAAGATGAAGAAAAACTACATGTCCAACCCAAGCTACAACTATGAGATCGTGAACCGGGCATCCCTGGCCTGTGGGCCTATGGTGAAGTGGGCGATCGCACAGGTAGCCAGCGTGGCCCGGAGCTCCTGTGTGAAAAGCCACCTCCTGTCCGGTCACTTGTGAAGCATAACTACCGTTTGTCCTCCTCAGCTGAACTACGCCGACATGTTAAAGCGAGTGGAGCCCCTGCGCAATGAGCTGCAGAAGCTGGAGGACGACGCCAAGGACAACCAGCAGAAGGCCAACGAGGTGGAGCAGATGATCCGGGACCTGGAAGCCAGCATCGCCCGCTACAAGGAGGAGTACGCCGTCCTCATCTCGGAGGCCCAGGCCATCAAAGCAGACCTGGCTGCCGTGGAAGCGAAAGTAAGATTGTCGCCAGGCTATGCCATCTTTCTGCCAGCTCCCCTTAGCTCTTTGTGGGGTTTAACACGAGGTGCTCCTGGCACTTAACGCATGTTCCCATGTGCATGCCCCACATTCACCCTGGCCAGCTAGCTCTCTTGTGTCTGAGAGGTCCTGCCAGCTTCCCCGAGTAGTTACTGAGTGGCATTAAGACGGGTGGATACCAGGCATGATCTGAAGCCAGTGAGCCCCCTCCCCACGCCAGCCCCCAACCTGTGCATTCACCCACCTCAGTTTCAGTGGGGTCACCAATAGCCTGGGTGTCTGTCCAGGTTGCCACGCCCATACTCCTCAATTGCCAGAATATTCTCTCCTGCCAGCAGTGTTTCTTTCCTCCGGCCAACCCTCGACCCTGGGCGCTCCTCCTGCCCAGTCCCTGCTCCCGCATACATCTCCAGGCTGACCCCTGCTTCTCTACGCCCCCTTGAACCCTGCTGAGGTTCTGAGACCCATTTTTGTCCTCTATTGTGGAGGAGCTGGGTCCCCTCTCCTCCAAAACTGTGAACAACTGGAGTGTGTTTCTGTCTCTAGCCTGCCCAGAGCCCTGCAGGGGGACAGCTTTTCACTTTTCGGTATAAATCCTATTTGATTTTCCCTTTAGGTAAACCGGAGCACTGCTCTTCTGAAGAGTTTGTCTGCTGAACGTGAACGATGGGAAAAAACAAGTGAGACTTTCAAAAACCAGATGTCCACCATCGCTGGGGACTGCCTCTTGTCGGCGGCGTTCATCGCCTACGCGGGTTACTTTGACCAGCAGATGCGCCAGAACTTGTTCACCACCTGGTCCCACCACTTACAGCAAGCCAACGTCCAGGTAACGGGCCGGAGGGGATTCCAAACAGGCGTTAAACGCGTGAGCCAAACTGGCGTCCAGTCGCCTGTTTGGTCCTGGCTGGTAAACCACGCACCTGTAGTTCTGAAGAGGAAGGATAACTGCCCTCACCTTTCAGTTCCGCACAGATATCGCCCGGACAGAGTACCTCTCCAACGCCGACGAGCGCCTTCGCTGGCAAGCCAGCTCCTTACCTGCGGACGACCTGTGCACGGAGAACGCCATCATGCTGAAGCGGTTCAACAGGTGCGTACAAAGCTCGGAGAGGGCAGCTTCAGAGTTCTTACGTGTGGTGGGCCAGTTTTTGTTTTTTGAAAACACACCTTCGAGGAGATGAATAGACACTTGGAAGTGGGCAAGCCGCACAGGCAGCCTTGGCGCCCGTCTCTGGTGGTGGGGTACGCATGGCCCTCCTCCTCACTCCCTGACCGTCTGAAGTGTTCTGCTGTGAGCCTTTCTTGTGTAACCTTTCAGGGCCGAGTAGCAGGGCTGTGTACTGGTGTGAACAATAAAACAGACCCTCTCAAAATATAATGACTGGAAATACTTAGCTAAAAAGAGTGGAAGGGGAAACTGGTACATGGTTTGTGGCTTAAGCAGCCAGAGGAGGAAGTGAAGAATGACCGCAGGGAGGGCAGGCTCGACACTGGCTCGGGGGTCCTCGAGACCCACCCCCCCTACAGGGCCCCGGGCCCTCAGAGGCTTGAGCTTCCACCACGGCAGCTTTCAAACCCAGACGCCCTGGGTGTTTCTGACTTTATCTCAGTATCTTGAAATCCTTGAGCCCTTGAAGTGTGTCACTATCCCAGGGTCACAAAGAGGATGAAGACTTCTGCAGGTGTCACTTGATTTTGTGAGCAACCCCTCAGGCCGCACTAGGGGCCCCGTGTCTTGCCAGATGGTCCTGGTGAGAATAGTGATCCATCCATACAGTCTGGGCTGGACTCCTCTAAATTAGAAATACGCACACTCCTAGGTGCTGATGCAACAGTAGCCCGGCACACGGGACAGGTGACAGGTGTAAGGATGGGGCGTGACTAACAGCGGACTGAAAGCACCGTAGGTGCCCCTCGTCGGGGCCCATTCACAGATTACTGTACGTTCCGTAGTGGAAGGCTGACCAGGCCGCCCCAGCAGGCAGCGTGCCTGGAGGGCAGGTGTGCTCCCCGCAGACACAGGTACCCACATGCACACCTGTGTCTGTAAACGCCCGCACCTCTTCCAAGTAGACAGACCAGAAACCGGTGACCAAAAATAGGGGAAGGGGGCGGTTCTTCCCACCGTATGACCTTCATGGCTTCCGAATTTTGTGCAAACACATGTATGCACGTGCAGTACGTGCTTTCAAAGTTTTTTAATTGGCCACGTGACCCTGAACCCATCGCTGTAGCCTCTTAGTGCCCCATCTTTCTCATTCGTAAAACAGACGTGCTAATGGTACCTTTTCCCAGGCTCCTTGTGAGGATGAAGTCGTGTCTGCCATTTTCAGGGTCCCTGATGGTTTAAACTTTCTCTGCCCTGCTCCAGGGAGTCTGTGACCTTGTTAGCTCCTTGCACAAGTGCTTCAAAAAGATGGCTTTACCATCAACCATCCAGTCTTCCTGGGAGACTCTGGAGACCGCGCTGGAATGGTGGGGACGGCCTTCCCCTGGTCTTTGTCGGGGCTCCCTGAACGTGCTCTCATGTTGCCTCACCCCCAGGTACCCGCTGATCATCGACCCCTCTGGCCAGGCCACAGAATTCATCATGAACGAGTACAAGGACCGCAAGATCACACGCACCAGCTTCCTGGACGACGCCTTCCGGAAGAACCTGGAGAGTGCGCTGCGGTTTGGGAACCCCCTTCTGGTGCAGGTGTGTGCAGCAAACAGTTGATGTGATCTAACACTGAAGTCTGTGATCTAAACAGTGGTAGTTTTTGAACTTCGTGCTCATTTGATGTCAAAGGATAAAGGTTTGCAATTGTTCTGTGAGAAGTCTGACAAAACAGTGTTTGGTCTCCATCATCACAACCCACTGGAACTTTCCATACTGACGAAAATGTTCTCTGATTCGTGCTGCCCAGCGTGGTTGGATGTGTATGTGGCCTATGTGACTGAGGAGCCGCATGTTCTAATGAAGTGGCCAGAGTGGCTCGTGGCTACCGTGCTGGACAGCGTAGGTCTCCGTGGCTGGGTGGCTTCTGAGGTGTATTTCTCTCGAGCAGGAGGTCAATGTCAATGCACCGTTACTCGGGTGAAAGTAAATACCTTGGAACCCTGACCGCAAAGTTTGCGTGTATGTCCGTAGGATGTGGAGAGCTACGATCCGGTGTTGAATCCGGTACTGAACCGCGAAGTTCGGAGAACAGGGGGGAGAGTGCTGATCACCCTCGGCGACCAGGACATAGACTTGTCACCGTCGTTTGTCATCTTCCTGTCCACCCGAGATCCAACCGTAAGGAACGAGGCACCTCAGATACGGGGCTGTGGCGGCACCCCGTGTCTCAGCTCAGGTGACAAAGCAGACGGTTCTGTTCCTCCTTTTGGCAGGTGGAGTTCCCACCAGACTTGTGTTCCCGGGTCACGTTTGTCAACTTCACGGTCACCCGCAGCAGTTTACAGAGCCAGTGTCTGAATGAAGTCCTGAAGGCGGAAAGGCCAGACGTGGACGAAAAGCGCTCCGACCTTCTCAAACTTCAAGGTGTGTTTGTGGGTCTGTAGCTTCGGGAGTCCGGAGCAGGTTGGGGGTGAACTGGGGAGGGACTGGAACACGTCGGTTTATCCTGACACTCGGGAGCACGTTCCCCCTGGAAGAGCGTAGGTTCTGGCGAACTTGGGGTGTCCGATCGTTGCAGGGGAGTTCCAGCTGCGTCTGCGCCAGCTGGAGAAGTCTCTGCTGCAGGCTCTGAACGAGGTGAAGGGGCGCATCCTGGACGACGACACCATCATCACGACGCTGGAGAACCTCAAGAGAGAGGCTGCTGAGGTGACGCGGAAGGTGGAGGAGACGGACATCGTCATGCAGGAGGTGGAGACCGTGTCCCAGCAGTACCTGCCACTGTCCACCGCCTGCAGCAGCATCTACTTCACCATGGAGTCCCTGAAGCAGGTGCCTGCGGGGCCGCCCGCCCGGGACGCCGCGCCGCGCTCTGCACCCCACCTCCCGCCTGACACCGTCACCCTCTGCCCTCCAGATCCACTTCCTGTACCAGTACTCCCTCCAGTTCTTCCTGGACATTTATCACAACGTCCTCTATGAGAACCCGAACCTCAAGGGCATCACCGACCACACGCAGCGCCTGTCCATCATAACGAAGGATCTCTTCCAGGTAGAGCGCCCAGCGCTTGGCTGTCTCGGGGGGGGGGGGGGGGGCGGGCGGAGATGGGAGGTGGTTGTCCAGGGACAGCAGCGTTGCCCGCTCTCATCTCCAGGTGGCATTTAACCGGGTGGCCAGGGGCATGCTGCATCAGGACCACATCACCTTCGCCATGCTGCTGGCCAGAATCAAACTGAAGGGTACTATCGGGTAAGGTCGGCCCCTGCCGCGCCTGCCCCCGCCGAGCATCCTCGTCTCACAGGTCGCCTGCTGGCCTGGAACGAGCGCTTAAAGGAAATAAAATCCTTCCCATTACCGCTCTTTTAGTCGCGGCGGAAGTGAATCGGAGACCCGTCCTAACCTGTTGCCCCCTTCCCAGGGAGCCCACCTACGATGCCGAGTTCCAGCACTTCTTGAGAGGGAAGGAGATTGTCCTGAGTGCTGGCTCGACGCCCAAGATCCCGGGCCTGAGCGTGGAGCAGGCCGAGGCGGTTGTGAGGTTGAGCTGTCTCCCTGCGTTCAAAGACCTGATCGCAAAGGTTCAGGCCGACGAGGTGAGTGTTCTGAACGCTTCCTGGCCTCGCCCCAGGAAATCGGTGGTGAGAGATTATGTCTGTCAGCACTCACGTCGGCCGTCTGATACATTCGTTTCCATTTCTCTGCCCCAAAATGAGCTCTGCTCCAGGCAACACTATCTCTTGTCTCCACAGCAATTCGGCATCTGGTTGGACAGCAACTCCCCAGAGCAGACGGTCCCGTACCTCTGGAGTGAAGAAGCCCCCTCAAGTAAGCCTGCGTCGGGGCCTCCTCTGTGTTTTCATTCTGGGCCCAGCTGTAAAATTGGGCTTTGCTACTTGAGTGAAAGGATGCTTCCCAAAAAAAAGTCACCAGTTCCTGAAATAAGTATCTCAGCCTTAAAACTTGAGGTCCTAATTCCTGTTCCACTCATGCTCGAAGACCAAAAGAGACCGAGTAGGAAGGCCCTCGCCCAATGTTAAGGGAGAGATAGGCTTGTTCCGAAACCAGTTGCCTGAGGCCCTGTGCTGGCCAGCTCGGGCGGGGAGGGGTGGGGAGGGTCTCCAGCTCAGCTGCAGCTCAGCAGGGGTGGGCCCGGCGATCACTAGCATCTTCCCTAGACACTGCTGAGAACCTTTAGGTGCCTGCAGCGAATGGGTGTCCACGGAGTCCTTTAAAACCAGTAACCGCCACAGTATCCGTGAAGAGGCCTACGCGTAGGCACTGTCACGAGTGTGTCCAGAGGGTTCACTGAAGACAGGAGGTGGGGGCAGTTCTCCTTAGGGCAGAGAGGGCCAGAAGTGGCAGCATGATTTCAGAGGTGTCACTCAAGCTGAGTCTTGTACACTGAGCTTTTTTCAAGCAGGGGCTTGTATGAGACCAGTTCCGGCGGGGGCAGCTCGGAGTCTGTGCTGTGCCCGCCCCCCAACCCTTCACGTGTCTTGTCTTTGTTTCAGCAGCCATCGGGCAGGCCATCCACCGCCTGCTCTTGATCCAGGCTTTCCGTCCCGACCGCCTGCTTGCCATGGCCCACATGTTTGTCTCCACAAACCTTGGGGAGTCCTTCATGTCGATCATGGAGCAGCCGCTCGACCTGACCCACATCGTGGACACTGAGGTATGGTTCTGGCTGCCTGCAGGCTCGGGTACACCTCACTACTCCAGCACCTAGCCACTGTCTCCTCGTAAGGCCACGTACCCGCTACAGACTCCCAGCCTGGGCAGTCCCACGGCGCCCGCACCTCAGGGCCAGGGGAGCCTCCACAAGGCTTGCCATGGGGCTCTCCCCTCGGCAGTACACCCCGTCTGGCGGGATGCTCTGTGACTGAGCTCTGACCTCTTCGTCTGTAGGTCAAGCCGAATACGCCTGTCCTGATGTGCTCTGTGCCTGGGTATGATGCCAGTGGGCATGTCGAAGACCTCGCAGCTGAACAGAACACACAGATCACTTCAATTGCAATCGGTAAGGGTGCTTGACCAGTTTTCCGGGCTGAAGCCTCTCAGAAGTCATAGTGGACACTGAGGTCCAGGCCTGCCCCGCTGACACTGAGTTTTTTGGCACCAGGCTCGGCAGAAGGCTTCAACCAAGCAGATAAAGCCATAAATACAGCCGTGAAGTCGGGCAGGTAGGCTGGTTTTGTGTCAGAAAGCCTTAGTCCCAGGAGTTGGGAGCGGAGACCTGAAGTGTGGCTGTGGCTCTCGCTCTGCCCGTGCAGGTGGGTGATGCTGAAGAACGTCCACCTGGCACCTGGCTGGCTGATGCAGCTGGAGAAGAAGCTGCACTCCCTGCAGCCGCACGCCTGCTTCCGGCTCTTCCTGACCATGGAGATTAACCCCAAGGTGCGTGCCTGCCGGGGTGCTCGTGCAAGCTCTGCGTGTTCTCAAGTCCCGCGTGTGCGTGTGCGTGTGCGCAGCTGGGCTGGAGCACCCCGCGAACCAGAGCCATGACGGGAGCCGTGCCCTCCTCAGGTGCCTGTGAATCTGCTCCGAGCCGGCCGCATCTTCGTGTTTGAGCCGCCCCCAGGTGTGAAGGCCAACATGCTGAGGACGTTCAGCAGCATCCCCGTCTCGCGGATATGCAAGGTACGCGTGCTTTCTCCTGGAGCACTTGATCTGGAATCAGTCCGAGACACCGAGTCCCGTCACTGAATTCAGAAGCAGGTCTGTAGGGGCGCCTGGGTGGCACAGCGGTTAAGCGTCTGCCTTCGGCTCAGGGCGTGATCCCGGTGTTACGGGATCGAGCCCCACATCAGGCTCTTCCGCTATGAGCCTGCTTCTTCCTCTCCCACTCCCCCTGCTTGTGTTCCCTCTCTCGCTGGCTGTCTCTCTCTCTGTCGAATAAATAAATAAAATCTTAAAAAAAAAAAAAAAAAAGAAGAAGCAGGTCTGTGCTTCCCAGAAACACCAGAATGGCTGATTGCACTGGATTAACTGTAGCCCAAATTCCCCTCCTGTGAATAGATTGAAAAATATACGTACACGGTGTTTGGTGGCAAGGGTGTGACAGGCTCCCGGGTGAGCAGACACCCCAGTGGCGCTCTGGCCAGAGCCCAGATTTGTATCTGGGGTAGATGTTTGGCCGTCCTGTGCTCCCAAGCAGGGTCCCCCAAGGATCCTGGGCAGAAAGTGAGGGATCCTTAACTACGATTTTATTTTGTGCCATAATCTACCTTTGCTGACAATTTCAGAAAATCTGTTTTCTGTATCATGTTTTGTGACTGAATAATTGATCTCCACAGTGTCACTGGAATATATCTTTATTAATAGGAAAATTGGTGCTTAATTTCTGGCTGCAGTATTGGCATATTAAGGTGCTGCCTCAGAAGTCCTGATGTTCGTGGTTCAGGGTGGAAAGCTTTTTAAGATTTTATTTATTTGAGAGAGAGTATGCACGCACGAGCTGGGGTGGGGGAGCAGAGGAAGAGGGAGAAGCAGGCTCCCCGGTGAGCAGGGAGCCCAATGCGGGGCTCAATCCCAGGACCCTGGAATCATGACCTGAGCCGACGGCAGATGCTTCACCGACTGGGCCACCCGAGTGCCCCTGGAAGGCTCTTTTTAAAACTTTGACAAAGGAGCCATGCTGTTGTCTTAGCTAGAAAGGGCTGCTTGCTGGGACCTCCATCCTTGATAACCTTCCTCCTCCAGTCTCCCAATGAGCGCGCTCGCTTGTACTTCCTGCTGGCCTGGTTCCATGCGATCATCCAAGAACGCTTGCGATATGCGCCCCTGGGGTGGTCAAAGAAGTATGAATTTGGGGAGTCTGACCTGCGCTCGGCCTGCGACACGGTGGACACGTGGCTGGATGACACAGCAAAGGCAAGTGCGGGCTGCCGTGTCAGAGATGGGAGGGGAACGCTCAGAAGTAGGGAGTCCTGTCCGATGTGGGCCCCCTCCCCAAGCCGGAGAGCCAGGCTGTGCTAGTGCCCCCCGACCCGCCCCCACAAAACCCAGCCTTCCTCACGCAGGGGAGGCAGAACATCTCGCCAGATAAGATCCCGTGGTCCGCGCTGAAGACCTTGATGGCCCAGTCCATCTACGGCGGACGAGTGGACAATGAGTTCGATCAGCGTCTGCTCAACACTTTCCTGGAGCGTCTGTTCACAACGAAGAGCTTTGATAGTGAATTTAAGCTGGCCTGCAAGGTCGACGGGCACAAGGACATTCAGATGCCAGACGGCATCAGGTACGAGCCTGCCTCCTGTGACCTAGACCTTTGCCACACCGGGCACGTACCAGCGTCCGGCAGGATGGCATTTCCACATGTGCTGGTTTTGCAGGCGAGAGGAGTTCGTGCAGTGGGTGGAGCTGCTCCCCGACACCCAGACGCCCTCCTGGCTGGGCCTGCCCAACAATGCCGAGAGAGTCCTGCTAACCACGCAGGGTGGGTACTCACACCCCCGCCCCGCTCCTCCTCACTCCCCCTGCGGAGAGGCAAAGAGACCAGTGGGTTCTGGTTGGCATCTCTTCCACAGTCTAGGCTCGGGTCATCGAGGTCTGAAAAGTACATGTTGGTTTTCAGCGTACATTCGGACCTCATTTCTTTTTCCTTAAAGAATCGAAAGGTGCCTAGTATTACATGAGGTGTTAGAACCATTAGTTTTTGTTAGAATACTTCTTAGAGTTTTTCTTTTTCCTTATGCTTTTCTTCAAGACCAGTCAAGAAATACCTAGCGCAGTGGTCTTTGGAGTGTGATCCTCAGGCCTCCGGAGTCCCGACCGGCTTCTCTGACAGGCCCTCAGGGTGGCGGCTGTGTCTAACCCAGACTTCTCTTTATGGGAGACAGGCCCAGAAAAGGCCCAGAAAAAAGACTGAGATTCACCCAAACTCACACAGCTGTTTGATAGGACAGATCCCTTCAGGTCATCTTTCAGCTCTGCACGAGAACCCTTAGTTACAGTGCTTGCTGTCTGAGGACCACCTCGACCACATGCCAGAGCGCCCCCCTCTGTGGGGCAGCATAGGCCACCAAGACGAGAAGCTGGGCTGGCCGCCCGTCGTGAGTTTGAGGCCTCGGTGCAAGGCAGACTCCGGCAGGTCCGGGGCTGGGCAGGGGCGCGTCCTTGTACAAAAGCCTGGACTGAGAGAGTGTCTTAACACTGGTGGCACCTGCTGTGACCCCAACTTGGCCCCCACGATAGGGGAATGGTGTGTAGGATTTGTCCTTCACTCTGTTCTGATAGCAGCTGGCTGCCTAGATTGGGCTGCTCAATGCTAGTGAGCCCCCTGACATCGCACCCAGTCCCCCGCAGAGCATCCCTGAAGTCCTGGGCTCATGGCTGCTCCCCGAGGGAGGCCCTGACGTGTGAGCCCACATGGGCCTGTCCTCTCCGGTCCAGCCTCCAGTGCTGCTCGGGGACTGGACTTCAGCACTCCCGGACCTGGTGAGGGACAGGATGAGGTCAGGCTTAAACAAGGCGGGGGCCAGTGTTTGAGGCAGAGCGGTGGGCGTGGGCAGCCCAGGACCCACAGAGTCAACAGCACAGTGGCCTCCCTGGCTGGAGCCTGGCCTACCCCAGAGCCCAGCCGTCTACGGCCGCACGGGCGCGTGAATTCGGAGTCTCAGAGCAGCCTCAGTCTTGTCTTTGCGCGCAGGCCGCTGGCTCAGTCCCAGCAGACTCGATCTGGTGGTCATCTCCCTCTGTATTTGCCACCTCACTTTCTGGCCTGGCAGTCTCTGTGCTTCAGAGACGCGTCCCTACGTGGAAGCGTGCAAGGGACGCAATACCTGGCCCACACACTCACGTCCTCTTTCCTCTGCTCCTGCCCGTCCCCCTCTGCCCGTGCCTCTGGCGGGGCTGCGGTTCAGGCGTGGACATGATCAGCAAGATGCTGAAGATGCAGATGCTGGAGGACGAGGACGACCTGGCCTACGCCGAGACCGAGAAGAAGGCCAGGACTGACTCCACGTCCGACGGGCGCCCCGCCTGGATGCGGACCCTGCACACTACCCGCGTCCAACTGGCTGCACCTCATCCCGCAGACGCTGAGCCACCTCAAGCGGACGGTGGAGAACATCAAGGTGGCCGGGAGCGGGCAGGGCGGCCCCCGGGTGGCCACGGTCCTGGCGGGCTCGGGGGAGTGTCAGAGCTGGCCGGCGTCTGTGCCGAGGCACGGGGGCGGGCCTCCAGCAGGGGGTCTGTGCGTGCAAGCGAGGGGAAGGAGTCCCAGACGGAGCGGCAGCGGCCAGTCTTCCTCTTCGGGCTGGGCCGCGGCAGGGTTCTGACCTGCTTCCTGCGAAGTCTAGTCCGAGAGCGAGCTCGGGCGAAGCCGTGAGCCTCGGGCCAAGGCTGTGAGGCTCCCTCCTGCTGGAGCAGGGGCTCTTCCTCCACTCCTCTCTTCATCTGCCCTTCTCGTCTCTTTGACGATCTTAGGATCCCCTGTTCAGGTTCTTTGAGAGAGAAGTGAAGATGGGAGCTAAGTTACTTCAAGACGTTCGCCAGGATCTCGCGGATGTCGTCCAAGTGTGTGAAGGGAAGAAGAAACAGACCAATTACCTGCGTACCCTTATAAACGAGCTGGTGAAAGGTACTGCCCCCCCGTGTGGCCCCCAGCGCCCGCCGCATCCCCCTCACTGTGCGGAGGCCACTGCGCCACTGAGTGGGCCGGGCCTGGCGCGCGAGTCCTGCTGCGCAGACGTTCTCTCCGAGCAACTGCAGGCCCTTCCCTGGGGCTCGGGCTCAGAAGGGCCCGAGAATGTAGGGGGGTGGCCAGCACATTGAAAAGTGGGGAGGTCGAGTCTAAAGGTACAGGGAGCCCCCAGGGGTCTCCCATCCACCCCAAGAGCCTGAGTTATGATGAGGCCCATCTGCTTGTGTGAGGGGCGCTAGCTGCCGAGGTGTCCTTGGGGGGTGACTGGCCCCCCAGACACACCCCCTCGGTGACGCCGGACCAAGCAGATGCAGAGGGGATAGGGGCCCATCCGGAGCTGCGAGGGGAGCTGCGAGGTGCGTCAGGGATGGAGGCAGGCGGCGCAGAGAAGCTGGTGAGTGCGTGTGTGCCTGGGAAGGGTCAGGACTGACCGCTGCCTGGGGTCACCGTGCTTGCAGGGATCCTGCCTCGGAGCTGGTCCCACTACACCGTGCCCGCGGGCATGACCGTCATCCAGTGGGTGTCTGACTTCAGCGAGAGGATCAAGCAACTGCAGAACATCTCCCAGGCGGCTGCAGCCGGTGGCGCCAAGGAGCTGAAGGTGGTGAAGGCCGCTCCTCTGGAGCCTGGGGGAGGGGCGGCAGCCTCGTGGGCGGGGGCAGCAGCACCTGGGAGCCCGGGGACAAGCACAGACCCCAGCGTGACCCGAGAGAAGCTAGTCTTCACCTGGGGCGCTGCTTCCTCCCACAGAACATCCACGTATGCCTGGGCGGCCTGTTTGTCCCCGAGGCGTACATCACCGCCACCAGGCAGTACGTGGCCCAGGCCAACAGCTGGTCCCTGGAGGAGCTCTGCCTGGAAGTCAACGTCACCACCTCCCAGAGCGCCACCCTTGATGCCTGCAGCTTCGGGGTCACGGGTGAGTTGGGGTCCCAGGGAGGGTACACACTCAGCCCCTCGGTCTGGGCTGCTCCCTGTCCCCGCACCCGGGCCTGCTCACCGGTGTTGCTGGTGCCCTTCCGGCGTTGCTGCCTCTCAGAGGTGTGTGAGGTGACAGCTGGCAGCATGCCAGCGCCGTGCACTGCATCACAGAGTCGCACAGCCGCTACCACGGGTGACAGGTCCTGACTGCTGCCCACAGGGTTGAAGCTGCAGGGGGCCACATGCAGTAACAACAAGCTGTCGCTGTCACACGCCATCTCGACGGTCCTTCCTCTGACACAGCTGCGCTGGCTCAAGCAGACCAACGCCGAGAGGAAGGCGAACGTGGTAAGTGGCCCCTTCCCGCCAGGTGCGGTCAGCAGGTGCCACCTGTCCCCACCCCCTTCCCTGCGTGCAGCCTGTCGCCAGGGCCGCCGTCTCTCCCCGAGCCAGTGGTAAGCCCCCCTCTCCTCTAGGTGACCTTGCCCGTCTACCTGAACTTCACCCGGGCAGACCTCATCTTCACGGTCGACTTCGAGATCGCCACCAAGGAGGACCCGCGCAGCTTCTACGAGCGCGGCGTCGCCGTCCTCTGCACGGAGTGAAGCTCGCCTCCCCTCCCCTTTCTGTAGTCGTAACTCTATTTAATGTGTCTTCATCGTTCAATGGTGGGAAGAAGTGGACTGGTCAGAGGAAAGTCGCTGCTGGTGTGCGGGCGGAGGAAGCGGCACGCAGGCTGCTGGCCGGGACGCTGGAAGGACTCCGTTAGGCGCCTCAGGAGGGTCCGTAGCATGGCTTGTTTGGGGAATAAAACACTAAGCACGACCCAGCCTCCCGCCTCTGTCTCCGCTCTCCTCCTGGCGCCGAAACTCTGGACCTGGGGGCCCCTTCCCCACAGAAACGGATCCCCAGGGCCTGACCAGGCAGCATGTGCGCCCTGGGGGGAGGGCCTGGACCCCGCCACCCGCCCACCCCTCACGGTGGAGCCTGGCGGCAGTTCTGTCACACGGGGGTGCGGATGCCCTCGGTCGGCCGGCCGCCCATCCCGTGTCCTCCCGGTGCGTTCCTGCCCCCAGATCCCAGGGTGGCAGCTGCTGACCGCTTGCTGTTCACACTCAACGTGATGGGTGGGGTTTCCCTGTGAAAACAGGTTTCTGGTCTTCGAGTGCCTTATGGCAGCTCCTAGGGTGGATCAGCCATGGAACGGGCCTTAGCACAGATCCTGTGTGAAAACCTGTTCTGCTGCTGGGCCCCCGCGAGCCGTGCTCGTCCACCAGCCGAGTGACGATCCGGGGCTGAGGGGGTGCTTAAGCCCCCACCCCTGCCCCCCACCCGGACCGCTTCTGTGGAGCCGCGAGGCTCCAGATATGCCCAGGAACCAGAGTTGGCCTTCTCTTCACCCAGTTCTGGAATGTTCTATCAGGAATCTAAATGTCTTTGAACCAAGAAGGATTCTTAGCTTTTCTGAGGTGAGTTTCCTAAATGGGGCCGTAGGCTCTCACCTGAGAGCTGGGACCAAGCCTGAGGAAGGAGGAGGAGAACCCACAGAAAGGCCACCATGGGCATCCGTCCCGCCTACCTCCCATGCCCGAGTACAGGTGAGGGTCCTGAGCGCAGGAGGAACAACGCCATCCTGGGAGGGGATCCAGAGCAGGTTCCCGAACAGGGGACCGGACACCAGCCCCAAGGGCAGTGAGCGGAAGCCGCTGCAGCTACCCGACACGTTGCCGGGGGGGCGGGCCCCCCCACGTCTGGGGTGGACGCTCCCCCCTGGCATGCCCGAGGCACCGACTCGCTGCCTCCAAAAGCCCCGTGTGAATCAGTGCCTGGCTCAGGGAGCCCCACCCCTGCACGAAGTGCAGCCCGTGGGGCCTGAGGGAGGGGCCCCCACCTCTGGGCCACCCATTAGCCGTCCTGTTGGAGGGGCAGGCCGGACAGTGGCCACAGTCCTCATCCTCAGGGGGCAGAGCCGCAGCCGGGCCGAGAAGACAACGCCTGCGCCCAGGCCCGTGCGCACCCCCAGCCCCACCCCAGCCCCCTCGCCCGGCGCCCCGCCCACCAGGAGGAAGGAGAAGCTCTGGTCCTCGGGCGGCCTTCCCTTTTATTGGCACTTGGGAGCGGCGCGGTCCCAGGGCGTGTGGGCAGCGGCCACCCGGCGCTGGCACCAGACTCGTGCTTGTCCTGCGTGCTAGGGAGCAAAAGTCTCAGTGAGCAAACCCAGCAACTGGGAAAAGGGTAAAAGCCACCACCACCCCGTTATCTTCCAGCTGTCAGCACATCAAGATGAAGACCGTTATCATGTCAACAGAGCCAAGACCGACCGCTCGAGACGCCTCACCCCGCACGGACAGGGAGAGGGGTGGAAATGGGACCCGCAGGGCGGTTCACGGGAGAACGGGACACGCCCCCTCTACCCCCCACTCCCACCCCGCCCAGAGCAAACATCCAGGTGGGGTGCAGAGCCACGGGCACCCGGAGTCAAGGTTTAAAAAAAATAAATCACGTTTTACAGCTACATAAATAGGTAGTAAGTTCTCGGATTCAGGGGAGGTGGGTTCCGTGAGAGCCACACAGGACCTTTCCTCAGTTGGAAACCCATTTTTAAGCGAAGTTGGTGGGCACCCAGGTGTCCATCATTTAAGATCTAAAAACGGCGAGTGTTTGTTGGAAACAAGCCCATAGGCGTTAGCGGCCAACGGGCTCCTCTCGGGTCAGCACCGCTTCCTGAGCTGACCCGCTCACCTCGGTCTAGGCCGCGGACTGCCTCTTTCTCTTATTTTTCTCAGGCTCTGCAAGTAGAAGTTCCAGTTTCCTCTTGGAGAGGGTGAGCTTGGGCCCCTTGTCCTTCTCGCTCCCGAGCCTGGGTGGCGGCCGGACCGCTCTGGCTCTGCTCTGCGCGCGTCTGCCAGGCTCGGGGGGCCCCGCGGCAGGGAGCACGGGCCCGGCTGCCCTGGGCCAGCGGTCCTCCGTCATCCCCCAGTCCTCCGGCGACCCAGAGCGCCTGGCTGCCCGCCCTCGGGCCTCAGGGCCACTGGCCTCCGCGGGCTGCATATCCACGTCATCGGCCTCCAGGGAGGGGGGGCCCCAGCCGCCAACTTTCGGGAGGAGGTCTGGGGCTTTTGACGAGAGAGGGTCTCCCACACGAACTTGGCCCGGACTCCCGCACCCGAGGCCGTGTGAAGGCACAGTGCCGCGCACGACACCCAGAGGACAGTCGCTGAAGCTGGAGGCCGGAGGGCCGCAGGGGTCTTCTGAATCGCCATCGAAAGGATCTAAAAACTGAGCACAAGACTATTTCTGAGCCGGTTAGCAATTTCCACCAGGAGAAAGCGCACCACACTCCTCGAGTTCGCGAATCCTCTCTCCCATCGCTGACGTTGGCAAGCCACGCGTCTGCCTCGCTGCCTCGGGGAGGGGCGCCTGGAGGTGCGGTGGGCGTGGTCTCGGCTCCAGTCCTGATCGCAGGGTCACGGGATCAAGCCCCGCCACAGGCTCTGCACGCAGAGCAGAGTGCACTTCTCTCCCTCTCCCTTCCCCCGCCTCTCAAAATACATCTCTAAAAAAAGTGCACTAAATACCCCCTTGCATCCAAAAAGCCCGAGGGTCCGCCATCCCCGGGGGCCCAATCTGGGTCCCATCACTTAAAGCCCTCGTCCCAGTGCTGGGCACCAGCCCCACCAACTCTGTCCACCCTGCCCACCCACCACTGGAGGGTCTGAGCTCACTTCCTCCCACCAGCTGGTTCCTGGCTCGCTCCCTCCTCCCTGACTGGGTGTGCAAGAAACGTGCCCCTCACTGCGCCCCCACATGCAGGCGGCCCCCGGTGGCCCGCAGACGCTGAGCCGAGCAATTAGGTGCAGGGTTCACGGTTTTCAAAGGTGCCCGTGTGCCGTGTGACCAGCCCACCCTCCATGGCAGCCTCTCTCTCCCTCCGTGACCACTGGCTGAGGGGCCATGGAGCTTTCTGGACCTCGAGTCCCACAGCTCCTCGCCCCGGACCTTTACCCGAATTTCCTAACTCTTACTCCAGCTTTTCCCCTTCCTGCATCTGTGCTCTTGACTGAGCGGCTCTGGCAGTAAAGGTCTCCGGGGACATCTGAGTCCCCGCAACCGACCGCTGTTCCTTTCTGTACTAACAGTGGGGAGCAGCACCCCACGAACTTCCAGCGCCAGGTTGAGACCTCCTCCTAGATATGCTAAGGGCCCCATGAGGACTGGTCACCCAGCGGGTTGGCCAGTCGGAGGGGCTTCACTCCTCACGGAGCCGCAGGCAAAAAGGGCCCAGGGCTGAGCCAGTGCAGGGACCCCGGGGTCACCTCACGTGGGGAGTGAAAACCTGCCGAGGGTGCTCATTTCTTCCGTGGACAGGCGACTCCATTACATATGCCCCCCCAAGAAAAGGTAAAAATGAAAATAGCTTTATACCGTTATCTGCCCGTAGGCAATCGTAATCCTTCAGATTACGCAGATTTGCTGGAATTCAGAGCCAGCATCGTGTGACCCCACTGCAGGGCAGTCAGCAGCCCCAGGAGGCCGTGAGGCCCAGCCTAGGGGTGTGTGTGGGGAGGGTAACGGGCTCACCCTGCAAATAAACCAACAGTGCCCGTCCTTGCAGACGGAGAGAGGCCCGGCCGGACAGGTGTTCCTGGCCACGCGGCTGGGGTTAGAACGACGGAACATCTGCTCTTCAGCCTGACCTGGGGGCTCAGACACCGCGAGACCAGGCGTTAACCACACCCGAAATGATTACGGATTTTGACAGAAATGAATGTTGAGGGGTGACTGGCCAGCTCCGTGCAGGGAGCCTGTGGCTCTTGATCTTGGGGTCAGGAGTTCTAGCCTCACACTGGGGGTAGAGAGGACTTAAAAATGATATCTTAAGGGGCTCCTGGGAGGCTCAGTTGGTTGAGCACCCCACTCTCAATTTCAGCTTAGATCACGATCTCAGGGCCGTGAGATCAAGCCCCGAGCCAGCTCTGTGCCCAGCGGGGAGTCTGCTTGAGATTCTCTCTCCCTCCCCCACGCGCTTGTGTGCACGTGCACACTCTCTCCCTAAAAATTAAGTCTTTTTAAAATATAAAATGGATTCTTTAAAAAATAAATTAATTTTGAGATTGAGTAATTGCAAACTTATGGTCTTGTCAATATTCCAGGCAAACTACTTTGAGTCTTTTTTCTTATTTAAAAAATTTGAGGGGCACCCAGGTGGCTCAGTCGGTGAAACGTCTGCCTTCAGCTCAGGTCATGATCTCAAGGTCCTGGGACTGATCCCCAAGTCGGGCTCCCTGCCCAGCGGGGAGTCCAGTTCTTCCTCTGCCCCTCCCCCACCACTCATGCTCTCTCTCTCTCTCTCCCCCAAATAAATCTTTAAAAAATTTTTTTGAAAAGGGAAAATCTATTTAAATACCAAAGTGAAGCCTCTTCTAAAATAGAGTAACTCCAGTCTTTCCCAGCAGAAAAGAGCAACACACAGCCACTCTCGGAAGGGCCTGCTTGCAAGGTTGGCCCCGTGGCTGTTCCTGGCGACTTGGAATCAGGGACGGCTCCACCACCCCCCAAACGAAGAAAGTGGCTGCCGGCTCATTCTGTCTCCTACCTCTCTCCAGATACCTTCAATTAAGTCCATGTGATTCTTTTTGTGATTGGCCTGGGGAAATTAAAGAAAAAAAAAAAAAAAAAAGGCTGAATAATCCTTTCTAGGAAGGCAGGCAGACAGCAGCTCAGTGTTCAAGGGCCCGGCTCCCGGAGGATGGCAGCCCTTGGGGGTGCGCGAGCAGCACCTCCCCAATTTAAGGGACGAAAATGCACACCTGGGCCGCCATGAATAGGAAAAGTAGAACCGGGAACGCGGCAAGAGGGCAGATCCTGCAGCTGGATGTGGTCCCCATCACACGGGGAATCCAGAGCCCTGCGCTCGTTCTAAACCCAGATCATGGAAGGTACTAGATCCGTCTAACCCCTTCCTTTACAGGAGCTGAGGCCAGACAACGGCCTTGCTCAGCAAAGACCCCGGGGCTGGTATCAGGTGTTCTAGAACCCTCCCCACTAATTTTCTTGATTAGAAGGCAGGAGGTTGAACACGTCCGCCTTTGAGAAGGGAAGAAAGGCCCGTAAAGGTTTCCCAAGAAGCGCCGAGAACAGTTTCCTAGGAGGGGTGCGGGCCCAGAGCAAGGACGCGCGGTCTGGGGCACGCAGGGTCTCCCCGCCCGCCCGTAGGAGGGCGCAGCGCAGGGCCGCACCTTGAAGCGCTGGGGGGTGTTTCTCCGGCTCCTCCGGAAGCCGGCCCCGGGGCCCGCGGCACTGAAGGCCACCCTGATGCAGGCGGGCCGGCCGGACCTCAGACCGGCCATGGCGGACTTTTCGCTTCACTGGAAAACATCAAGTTCACGGGGACAAGGCACAGGTCACTGGTGGCTGGGGTGGGGGCGGGGCCGGAGCCGGAAGGCTGTCTGCTCGGTGGGGTGGTCTGTCCGAGTGAGAGCTACGTGCCCCGGGGTGAGTTGTACTGCGGGTCCTACGGCCCGCGGGCAGTACGCCAGCGTGGGCAAAGCCCCGTGCACCCAGAAACTCACACGAGCCCAGTGGAAAGGTCACACGTCTTGACCCTGAAAGTTCCAGACTGCAACCCACCCACCCAGCTAAATGTCCTCCCCCTTAATTTTAACAGATGAAGCATGTGAGCCCAGGATGGGGACTAACTCACCCAAGGGGACAGAAACGCAGGAAGTCCCCCCTCCAGAAGTGTGAGGTTGTTAAAAACAATAAAGAATAAAAGAGCAACATGTAGGGGCGCCTGGGGGGCTCAGTCAGTGAAGCATCTGCCTTCGGCTCAGGTCGTGATCCCAGGTCCTGGGATCGAGCCCCACGTCGGGCTCCCTGCTCAGCGGGGAGTCTGCTTCTCCCTCTGCCTCCCCCCCACTTGCGTGCTCTAATAAATAAATAAAATCTTTAAAAAAATTTTTTTTTTAAATATGCACCCAAAGGAGACACACCATCCACTCTTAAAAAACAAAAAAACTTACCCAAAGCATGAGGCCGTGGACTTTCATGTCACTTGCTTTCCTCAAGAATCCTCATGGGAAGGCGCACGCCAGGCCCTGAGGGGAGCGTCAGTCACAAACACGGCCCCTCTCCACGCGGTGGCCACCCCGCTTTCCCGGACTGGGCCCCGCGGGACACCGGCTCCGGCACAGGGCAGGGAGATAGGAAAGGCCGTAAACCAGACCCAAAGCACGATGCACGTTGGCACGTTAAAGGCTAGAAAGGTTCCCAGCAAAAACCAAACATTTTTTTTCAGTATTGACTTCATTCAGATTTTGTTTTGACAGAGTGTCCTTTTTCTGCCCCAGGTGCGGGCCAGGGTCAGATCAGGACCAACCCCACATTTCCTAGAACAACTAGTGGCACCAGGTTAAAGGTTTCTTTCTTTTTCTTTTTTTAAGATTATTTATTTATCTATTTATTTCACACAAGCAGGGAAAGCTGTGGAGGCAGAGGGAGAAGCAGGCTCCCCACCGAGCATGGGATCCTGCGACCCCGAGGTCATGACCTGAGCCAAAATCAAGAGTCAGACGCTTAACCAACTGAGCCACCCAGGTGCCCCTCATACTTTTTAATAAAAAGGTATTTTATGCGTGTGGTTAAAAAACAACTATTAGGGGCACCTGGGTGGTTCAATCCTTAAGCGTCTGCCTTCGGCTCAGGCCATGATCCCGGCGTTCTGGGATCGAGCCCTGCGTCGGGCTCTTTGCTCATTGGGGAGCCTGCTTCTCCCTCTCCCACTCTCCTTGCTTGTGTTCCTTCTCTCACTGTGTCTATGTCAAATAAATAAAATCTTTAAAAACGACAACAACAGCTATTAAACAAAATACAATAAGCACGAGGTTCCCCAGACACCCCCCCCCCCCCTCAGTGGGCCACCCTGTGGGGCCCCAGGACCTGCTGGGCGGATCTACACACAGGCTTCTTCCTACTCACTTGCCCGCAAGCATTTACCCCTGGACAGGCAGGGCTCGATCTCCTGAGCTATTTGCACCAGGGTGTACGGGCTATAACCCCCTCCCCATCCCTGCCGGCTCAGGCTGCAGCTGCTTGCCCCCCTCCCCAGCTCCCGGACAGGAGCTCCGGATTCCAGGGGACGGTGCTGGGCTTGGTGGGGGAAGGCCTTCCTGCCCGAAGCTGGGAGAGTATTAGCCCGTCCCCTGATGCCGCGTGTTTGAGAATTTCCTAAAGAAGAGTTTCGAAGTCGCCACCTCTGGCCCGAGAGCCACCAGATCTCGCCTTGGAGCGGGTCCTGTTATGCTCTAACCCTGAGCGCGCTGCCCACACACGTGCCCTGCACCCACATCACCTGGCCCCCAGCCCCCCCAGCCTCTGGTGACCCTGGTTTCCAGCTCCCAGCTCCACACCTCTGCGCCCCGCTGCCGGCTCCCCTGGGGTCTCTAACGGGTTCTTCCAACTTGACTTGCCCAAGGTCAGACGGCTGATCTCCCCAAACCTGCCCCACCGCGGTCCTGCAGGCCTGAGCAGGGCAACCCAGTGAATCTTGTTTCTCAAGCTAAAACAGTCTTCACATCACCCTGACTCCCCTTCTTCCAAACTCCACATCTAGCTGATCAGCCGGAGTTGACTGCCCGCCGGGGAGTCCAGAATCCCACTTCTCCCCACTTCCTCCACCAGAGCCATGCGGTTAGCCACACCGTAGCCTCGCAGCCCGCCTCCCTGTCCCCATCCCTCCTCCCTCCTCTGCCCACCCGCCCCTCCAGAGCTGGGGGCCCCACCTCAAGGGATGAGCCGGCCCGGTCCTCACTTGGAACCTGTCTTTACACTAAGGCCTCCCTCCTGCCTCCTACCTCCATTTCTCAGGCAGGCGCACAGTACCCCCCCACCCCCCCTGCATTTTTCTCCCTGGTCCTCAGCACACTCCAGCGATCTCTGGGTCTTCTCGCTCTATCTCTGGGATCCGCAGCCCCTTTCAACAGACTCACTCCATCACCTGGGCTTTTGGCTTCTCCGCAGCTGTGTCCCCAAAGCCCGGCCCAGCACTGGGCACAAAGTCCATGCTCAACAGCTCTTTCCTGGACGCGTGCGTGCCTAGTCCACAGACCCCTCCCCCGCTACATCCCGGGCCAAGGGCACCCCCAGATGTGCCCTGCATTTGCACCTCAGCGCAGCTCCACGGTGCACCAAGACCTGCCTTGTCCCAAGCCAGAAACCAGATTCCACGCACCCGCGGCCAGCCAGCCAAGAGCCAAGGCAGCACTTGGCAGTTGTTGCAAGTTGAACATCCGACCAATTTCCCTAACAAAGCTTTAACTTTTTCCCTTTGTAAATACAATGTTTGGGTGCCTCAAGAAAACACTGGATAGTAAATAGCAAAACTTTTTTTTTTTTTTTTTAATCATGAAGCGAGATGCCTGCCAACGAGGGAGGAAGAGGAGAAAGATTATGGACCAAATCCTTCCCCAAACAGTCCAGAGCCCCAGAGACCGAGGTAAGCTCCTTTCTCGGAGAGGCAGGAGAGGGGACCGTCCAGGCCCAAGACTCTTTAACCTTAGTTTCCAGCTCCCTGGGACCTGCCCCAGCCCCTTGTCATTGCAGCTGTGGAACCAGGCCCAGGAAGAGTGGCCCTGGGTGGGACACACACACACACACACACACACACACACAAACACACATACACACACAAGCCGGCTCCCAGCTGAATGGAGCTGCGTCCTAAGGTTCCTACCTGGAATCCGGGAGCATCCAGGAGTGGGGGGGCTGGAAATGGAAGGTGGAGGTGAAGTCCAGAAAGCCAGCTTCCAAGAGGGGAGCCGTGAGGAGAGACGCTCTTCTGCAAAAAGGAGGAAGAAACAGAGCACAAGCAAAATGACCTTCTGACAAAGAGGATCTCAGCAAGTCCACTCTCAAGATCTAGGAAAAAAGGAGAAAAACTATGGTGAGCTGCCTCGCCCATCCCCCACCTGGACGTCAGAATTCAGATCGGGTTTGCTCTAAGTTAACCACTAAACTGATCTCAGTACTTAAGTCAACTTTGCATTTCTGTTTTAAAGGAAAAACCTGTTTAAAAAGTTCTCTCCTGGGGGCATCTGGGTGGCTCAGTCGGTTAAGCATCTGCCTTTGGCTCAGGTCATACTCCTGGGGTCCTTGGAATTGAACCCCGGGTTAGGCACCTGCTTAGCGAGGGGTCTGCTTCTCCCTCTGCCCCTCCCCCCTGCTCATGTGTGCTCGCTCTCTCAAAATCCTTTTTAAAAAGTTCTCAAGGGGCGCCTGGGTGGCACAGCGGTTGAGCGTCTGCCTTCGGCTCAGGGCGTGATCCCGGCGATCTGGGATCGAGCCCCACATCGGGCTCTTCTGCTGTGAGCCTGCTTCTTCCTCTCCCACTCCCCCTGCTTGTGTTCCCTCTCTCGCTGGCTGTCTCTATCTCTGTAGAATAAATAAATAAAATCTTAAAAAAAAAAAAGTTCTCAAAAAAATAAATAAGTTCTCTCTTAATATTCATCAATCTCAACCATCCTAGTTCAAGAACAGGCACCGTTTCCTTGGAATAAAATTTGTTCTGGAAGAGTTCTCAAACTCCTCATCCCCAAAGGTGGTTTCTAAGAGGATTGGCTTTATTAGAGCAGTGACAGGCCGTGGCAACATGGTCTCTACCTTTGTTTTTCTACCTGCTTGAAAGAAACTAAGATCTGGTCCAGACTTCAAGTACCTGAGCTCCTTTCCTGGCCCAGGAGCCTGGGGAGCAGGAAGCCGTTAAGGGTCGGGTTTCCGAGGACAAACGCCACCTGCCCCCCCCCCCCCCCCCCCCCCCCGCGCACACTCTGTCCTTCAGACACACTTTCAGGGACAGCTTCCTCATCTCACACCCGAGTCCCTGGGCCAGGAAATATTCACCGAAGTGTAATAGTCTCAAGTGAGGTCCGAGACTGGACATTACCCCCTTTCCTGCGCGTGCGCAGAACAGGAGCGGCGGGCTCCAAATGGACAGGCTCCGCCCTTCGTAGGGTAAGGCTCTTGGCGGGGCTGTTAGCGTCTGCACTTCGGTGTACAAATCACAGAGGTGTTTTTCTTTTTCTCCCCCAGTGTTAACGTTAACAGATCTTATTTATTTTAGAGAAAGAGGGAGTGTGCGAGCGGGGGGGGGGGGGGGGGACCTCAAGCAGGCTCTCCCCCACAGCATCGTGACCTGAGCCGAAACCAAGAGTCAGACACTTAACTGAGTGAGCCACCCAGGCGCCCCCACCAGTGTTAATTTTTAAGATGGACACCTTCATACCATACTTGATATTATTTTGACCACTTTTTTGTGCTATTCTGAAATAGAATGAAAAGGAAAGACGGTGGATTTTTTCATTTTGCAATCTCTTGTCCCTTATGCCACCTGAAAGAAAAGGTCATATCTTGTAACTCCAGGGACACCCGGCTGGCTCAGTCACTAAAGAATGTGACTCTTGACGTGGGGATTGTGAGTTTGAACCCCACGCTGGGTGAAGAGATTTAAAAAAGAAAAAACGCCATAACTCTCATTCAAGACAGCGTTGACCAAGCTTTAGAAGGAAAACAATTCAATGAGGCAGGTGAGGCCAGTTTTCACTTTACCTTGTATTTGCGAGCCCACCTTTCCAAAGCACCTGGGCTTGTATCAGAACCCATCAGACCACAAAGTTCTACAATCAAAACAGGAACAGCCAGTCAGACAGAAAAGCCAGAGCACAGGACCAGTGGGATTTTATGCCTTATTTTAAATTCGTTTGCTCTAGAGGAAACTACAGGTTAAAATAATATTTTGGAGAAATACGGTGTAGCTTTGCACAGACGAACCCCAGGGTAACCCCCAGGTGTCCTAGAGATCTCCCGTGGGTTTGAAGGGCAAGGGGAACGTGTCCAGATTTCTCAAGCACAAGCCGTTTACTGCCTGAGAGCAAACTGGGGGTCAGCCCAGGGCCACCCTCCCCCCCTCGACCCTGACCCTGGGCAGAGCTGACCCAGCACCACCTCCCCGCCACCTTACCCTACCTCTCCCCCACTGGAAGAAGATTGGGAGCACCCCTTCTTAATCCCTCATATTTCATGCCTGGGGGAAATGAGTAACCCCCCCCACCTCAGCCCTCCCCTCCCATCAGAGTCTCACCACCCTGCAGGTCTGACTCCTGGAAGATGGGATGTTCCTCCATCAGGGGAAAGAAAAGGTGGGGGGACGGTCTCCAAGGCAGGGACTCCAGACCCAGGGGTGGGGCACCATCCCCCCCGCACAGGGAAGGCTGGCCTCACGGCCACGGGGCAAGGGCCCCCACGTAGACTCTAGACCCAGCTGCCTCGGCCCCTTCTTGCCCACGCGCTTTAGCGGCGCCCCGCCCGGCCAGCAGCCCACCTGCCCGGGGCGGGGCTGGGCCGGAAAAGCAGCCGCCGAAGTAGCGAGGAACTGGCTCCCGAGGGCGCCTCCGGGTAGGGCGTGCTGTCACTCAAGTCGGGGCCACCGGGAGTGGGCTCAGGCGAGGTGGGCCGGGGCGATGCCGCCGAGGTCGGGCGCGCAGGGCACGGGTCGGCCACTGCAGACTCACCTTCTGAATAGCACGTCCATTTTGTTCCCAGAGTGATCGTCGCCGAGCCCCGAAGGGGGTCTACGGACCGGACCTGTGTGATGTCACAGCCATCTCCGCGGCGACCTCGCGAGCCGCCCCTCCCGCCCGGCCGAGGACACTGGGCGCCCGCGCCCCTGCGCCCCGCGGCTCGGATCCGCCCTCCCGCGCTCCGCTCGCGGCCAGGGAAGCCTGTCTACGGACATGGTTTTGTCACAAAACCTTGAGTGACTCCCCTGTGCCCCGCGGTGACGTCCAAGCCTTTTAACGCGCCGACCCGGCGCCCCCCTCCAGCAGTACCTGAGAACTGCTCCCGCCCCACGGCTGCAGCCACTCCCACCCCTCCTTCCAGATTCGGGATGGCGCCAAGCCCCCTCCGCTCCCAACCGCCCACAGCCCCGAGTTCTCTGGGGAAACGCTTTCTTCACCCCGCCACACCTCTGGCTTTCTCAGCCTTTGGAGCTGAGTTTGGCACCTCCTCCAGGAAGCCTTCCTGGACCTCGAAGTCTTGGTTTGGAACCCCTCCTCTGCGTTCCCATAGCAGGCCAGATCAGCCCGTGCAGAAGTTGCCTATGAATTTCTACTGGTTCACAAGACTGGTGGATGAGCCTAGGGGTTCCAAACCCAAGGCCCCTCCCCCCACCCTTACCCCACGTTGCCCAGCTCAGTAACTGCTCAAAAATATATTTTGAGGGGCACCTGGGTGGCTCAGTCTGTTAAGCGTTGCCTTCGGCTCAGGTGATGATAGCAGGGTCCAGGGACCAAGGCCCACGTGAGACACACTGCACAGTGGAGGACTCTGCTTCTCCCTCTAACACTCCCCTCTGCTCACTCTTGCTCTCTCTCACTCTCAAATAAATAAATAAAATCTTTAAAAATATATGTATATATTTTGAATGAATCATAGCTATTGGTGAATTGAATATGCCATAAATCATGTTAGCTGTGAACTCACTAGGGTTTTTTGTTTTTTGGGTTTTTTTTAGTGATTTTTGAAGTCAGGAAGTGTGGGTCTTCCAACTTTGTCCTTTTTCACAATTGTTTGGCCCTTCTGGGTCCCTTGCATTTCCATGTGAATTTTAGGACCTGCTTGTCAATGTCTGCAAAAACGCCAGCTGGGATTGTGATAAGGATTGTGTTGAATCTGTAGGTTGATTTGAGTAGTATTGCCGTCTTAACAATATTGTGTCGGATGCTCGACATCACTAATCATCAGGGAAATACGAATCAGAGCCACAGTGACCTATCGCCTTACGTGTGTCAGAATGGCTAGTATCAAAAAAGACAAGAAATAAGTTTTGGCAAGGAGGTGGAGAACAAGGAACCCTCGTGCACTGTTGGTGGGAATATAAATCAATGCAGCCACTGCGGAAAACAGTGTGGACGGGCCTCAAAATATTAAAGGTAGAAATACCACCTGATCTAGTGATCCCACTACTGGGTATTTGCACAAAGAAAACAAAAACACTAATTTGAAAAGATATATGCACCCCTATGTTTATTGCAACATTATTTACAATAGCCAAATTATGGAAGCCACCCAAGTGTCCATCAACAGATAAAGAAGATGTATATGGGACACCTGGGTGTCTCAGTCGGTTAAGCGTCTGCCTTTGGCTTGGGTCATGATCCTGGGGTCCTCAGATCAAGTCCTGCATCGGGCTCCTTGCTCAGCAGGGAGCCTGCTTCTCCCTCTGCCTGTCACTCCCCCTGCTTGTGCTCTCTCTCTAGCTCTGACAAATAAAACCTTTAAAAAAGTTGTATGTATATATGTGTGTGTGTGTGTGTGTGTGTGTGTGTGTGTGTGTATACACACATACACACAATGGGGTATTACTTGGCCATAAAAAAGAAAGAGATCTGGCCATTTATGACAATATGGATGGACCTAGATGGTATTATGCGAAGTAAAATAAGTCAGATGGAAAAAGACAAATACCATATGACTTCACTTATATGGGGAACGTAAAAAACAAATGAAAAAAAAAAAGCAGAAAGAGATCCATAAATACAGAAAACAAATTGGTATTTGCCAGAGAGGAGGTGGAGGGATGGGCAAGACAGGTGAAGGGGAGTGGGAGATACAGAGCCCAGTTGTGGAATGAATAAGTCAAGCGGACAAAAGGTACAGCACAGGGAATACAGTCAAAGGTACTGTAATAGCGTTGCATGGTGGCAGATGGGAGCTACACTGTGGCGAGCACAGTGTAACCAACAGACTTGTCGGATCACTACGGTACACCTGAAACTAATGTAACATTGTGCGTCAGCTGCAGTAAAACACAATACTGAGTCTTCCGATTCATGAACATAGGATGTCTTTTCATTAGGTCTTCTTTAATTTCTTTCAACAATGTTTTAGTTTTCAGTGTGCAAGTCCTGTGTTTCTTAAATGTATTGCTAAGTATTTTATTCTCTTTGATGCTACTGTAAGTGGAGCTCTTTCTCAGTTTTATTTTTGGACTGTTGATTGTTAGTGTGTACAAATACAATAGATTTGGGCACCTGGGTGGCTCAGTTGGTTACACATCTGCCTTCAGCTCAGGTGATGACCCCAGGGTCCTGGGATCGAGCCCCATGTCAGACTCACTGCTCAGTGGGGAAGTCTCCCTCTCCATCTCCCTCTGCCCCTCCCCCTGTTCATGCTCTCTCTCTACCAAATAAATTAATAAAATCTTAAAAAAAAAAAAAAAGAAATACAGGGGCACCTGGGTGGCTTAGTCAGTTAAGCTGCGATTATAGTCCCAGGTCCTGGGATTGAGCCCCACATCAGGTTCCCTGCTCAGTGAGGAGCCTGCTTCTCCCCTCCCCACCCCCTGCGCTTGCTCTCTCTCTCTCTCTCTCTCTCTCTCGCAAATAAAATCTCCCTTAAAAACACGATAGATTTTTGTACATGGATGTTGTACCCTAACACCTTGCTGAACCGGCTGTTCTAACAAGGGTGTGTGAGCATCTATTCTTCTTAGTGTTTTCTATAGACAAGATTTTGTCATCTGCAAATAGAGATAATTCATACTCCTTCCTGTCCAATCAGGATGCCTTTTATTTATTTATTTGACTGACTGCCCTGGCTCGAATCTCCAGTACGGTGTTGAATCGATGTGGTGGGCATGATATCCTGTCTTGTTTTTAATTTTGCATTTAATTATAGTGCCAAGTGCCTTGATTATGTTTGAGCTATGAAGGTATGTTAAGGAAAAGATGAGAGACACCTGAGTGGCTCAGTTAAGCATCCAACTCTTGATTTCAGCTCAGGTTGTGATCTCAGCGTCGTGAGACTGAGCCCTGTGTCACATCCCGCACTCGGCAGGGAGTCTGCTTGAGATCTGCTCCTCTCCCACTGCCCCTCCCCCATTCTCTCTCTCTGTCCTCTAAAATAAATAAGTAAATCTTATTTTTTCTTTTATTTAAAAAAATTATTTATTTGAGAGAGAGAGAGCAAGAGAGCATGAGTAGGGAGAGGGGCAGAGGGAGAATGGAGAGGGACAAGCAGATTCCCTGCTGAGCACAGAGCCCAACACAGGGCTGGATCCCAGGACCCTGAGATCATGACCTGAGTTTAAATCAGATGCTCAACTGACTGAGCCACCCAGGTGCCCCATAAATAAATAAATCTTAAAAAAAAAAAAAAAAAAGATTCTCGAGCGCCTGGGTGGCTCGGTTGGTTAAGTGTCTGCCTTCAGTTCAGGACATGATCCCAGGGTCCTGGGATCGAGCCCTGAAGAGGGCTCCCTGCTCAGCCAGGAGCCTGTTTCTCCCTCGGCCTCTGCTGCTCCCCCTGCTTGTGTTCTCTCTTTCTGTGTCAAATAAATAAATAAAATCTTTAAAAAAGAAACAAAGATTCTCTCTCTCCCTCTGCTGCCCCTCCTGCTTGTGCACACTCTCCCTCTAAAAAAAAGAAAGAGAAAGAAAATATGAAATACAGATTAAGTGGGGGAGTTGATGGGGTGTGGATGGGCCCAACTGGCCATGACCGTTGTCTGACAATGAGAGGCACGTGAGGTTCCATATTCTTCCACCTACTTTGTACCTTTGAAAGTCACATCATAGAAAATGAAAAAAAGCAAAATAAGGAATATGTAGAGCCAGAAAGAAAGAACTAAGGAAATAAAGAGCATAGTAAGGAAAATTGAAGGTCCACTGGGGAATCGGAGCCCCAGGAAGGAAAGCTGGAGCACTGCAGCTGCTACCATCCAGGCTGAAATACCTTCCCCAACTGGGCCACACCCCTGCCTGCCCCATGGAGCCAGCAGGGCTTTAGGCTTAGACCGGGTATATTCCTTAAGTCTCCTTTAACCTAGAGTTGTTTTGTTTTAAGGGCACTGATTTGTGGAAGAGACCGAATATCCTGCAGAATCTTCTGGATTTGTTTGGCTGCTTCCTCAAAGCATTGTTTAGCTTGTCCCTCTATCCCCCTCCCCTGTATTTCCTATTAACTAGATTTACCAAGACCGTCTCCTGTTATTGGATATTGAGGCTATGTTCAAAGTTTCCATACTACAGTCTTGCAAAGAACATTCTTGTATGTTTCTCCTTTTTTTCTTTTGAGAGAGTGAGAGAGAGAGAGAGCGCGCATGCATGCACCAAAGCTGGGGGGCGGTGGGGCGGGGGAGAGAATCTTAGAATCTTAACCAGGCTCCATGCCCCTGCGCAGAGCCTTATGTGGGGCTCAATCCCACAACCCTGAAACGGACGCTTAACCAACTGAGCCCCCAGGCGCCCCATGTACATTTCTCCTTGTGCAGGTGGGTAAGACTTTCTCCAGCACCAACCAAGAAGGGGAAGTTTTTCATCACATGCACCCAATTGCTCTCTGGAGTAACCTTCGGTTCATACTCCCACCAGGGGTACAAGAGAGTCAAGTACCCATTTGTCAGACTCCAGCCGAAATGTGGTCATCTCAGACTTAAATTTCTGCCTTTCTGATGGGTATAAAATGTCCCTCCTTGTGCTTGGTTCCCCTTTTGTGATCACCAGGCATCTTCTCACACGTCTGCTGAACTTTCAGTCTAAGGGAGGACATGGAGCCAGAAGAATCCATAGGATGCTGGGGACTTGCAAAATAGCAGAATTTTCTATATCCGCAGGGAATGGAATTCATATACTAAGTGTTTTATTGGCTTTGTCCATTCAATTTTTTTATATATTTTATTTTTTTTAAAGATTTTATTTATTTACTTGACAGAGAGAGAGAGAACAGAAGCAGGGTGAGCAGCCGACAGAGGGAGAGGGAGACGTAGGCTTCCCACTGAGCAGGGAGCCCCACACGGGACTCGATCCCAGGACCCTGGGACGATGACCCAAGCCGAAGACAGACGTTTCACCAACCGAGCCACCCAGGTGCCCCTCAACTATTTTTAAAAGCAGGCAGCTGACATGCATGTATCATTTGCGGCCCATCATGACCCCCTGCAGCCATGCCACGAGCCCCTGGACTGACCCCTGGATAGATTCTAACTGCCGCACAGCCCGACGCCCCAGTTCAGCAGGAAGCAGCAAGAGTGGCCACCATCAACGGAGTTAGGGTTACTACTCCGGGGGGAGGAATGAGTAAGGGACAGGTGGGGCTAGGTAGGGAGAGGTAGGTAGGAGGCTATGTGATCAGGCTCACAGAAATTCCCAAAATATGTGGGGAGGTGTGGGGAAGCCAGAGATAAGGGGACAAATTGGACCACCCTGCCCGAGGCGTGTGGGATGGGTGTCTTTATGATAATCACCTGTGACCCACAAGGAACAACCAGACCCTAAGAAGGAAGTAAGCCATCGAAGGTGTTATCAATAGAGATATTAAAAGGATTTAAGTTCCCTGGCTAGCTTTCTATAAAAGACCAACCCTAAAGGCCCTTGTTGGCAACCCTGTTGGGACCCCTCTCACTCCTGAGAGCTTTTTCTGTATCCTTGCTTAATAAACGTCTATTGCTTTACACACACACACACACACACACACACACACACACACACACACACAGCAGAGGGGCCCCTGGCTGGCTCGGTCCGTGGAGCATGTAACTCTTAACGTTGGGGTTGGAAGTTCGAGCCCCATGTTGTGTGTAGAGATTACTTTTAAAAAGTGAAAGAGGGGCACCTGGGGGACTCAGTCAGTTAAGTGCCTGACTCTTGATCTCAGCTGAGGTCTTTACCTCAGTGGTTGTGAGTTCAAGCCCCACACTGAACTACTTAAGCCTGCTTTAAAAAAAAGAAGGAAAGAAAATCTTAAAAAAAAAAAAAAAAGTGGGTAGATGATTTATCCTTTTTTTAAATTCTGATTTTGTTATTTTTTTTAAATCTTCAATTTAAAAAAAGGGAGAGTGTTGTTTTTTGGAGTATAGGTGAAGCTCTAGGACGTCCGTGGTCAAGTGTGGAGGCCTCAGAGCACTTTCCTAAGAAGCTAACGTGTGTTCCAAGCGGACAGAGACGCTGGGCAGACCATATGCTCAGCCCGTTGGCTCCCTGACAACATCACGGAATCTTTGCTCAGAGTCTGATGTGCTATTAATACACTGTGACTCACTCAAAGCTCTGCTTCCTGGAATGTTCTTCCCAGGGAGGCGAAGCGATGTTCCTTCCTATAGAAGAATGATCTGTAATCACACTTGCAGAGGTTTGAGTAGATCTTGAAGGCTTAGCAAACAGAACGAAAGCTTCCCAAATCATACAGAATTATGTAAACAGATTGCCATCCACACGGAAAGCCGGCGATGCCAGTCTATCCGCCAGTTATTCACCCCACGAGCGTATCGGGCGCGCCGGGCGCGCCGGGCACGTGCCCTCCTTCGCGGGCAGACCGGCGGTGAGCTCATCGTTGCGGGACGAGGGGAGGGACGCCAGAGAGAAAGGGAGAGGGCGCGGAGGGTGCGGCGGGGCTTTTCTGAAGGACGCCCCCTACTGTAGAGGCGGTCGGCGGGATTTAGCTGGCGCAGGGGGCGCGGAGACCGTCTGCGGCAAGTTACCGCTTCACAGGCCGGGGCGGCGGTTTTCGCAGGCGACGGGGGTGACGGTTGCACGACAGCTCGGACGTAGCTGTTGCCGCTGAGCTGCGCGCTTACAACGGGCAATCGCGTGTTCTGTACATTTTACCACAACCGAGAAACAAGACGAGGGAGGGGCGCCGGGGGGCTCAGTCGTTAAGCGTCTGCCTTCGGCTCAGATCATGATCCCAGGGTCCTGGGATCGAGTTCTGCACTGGGCTCCCTGCTCAGCGGGAAGCCTGCTTCTCCCTCTACCCCTCTCCCCTGCTTGTGTGCTCTCTCTCTCTCTCAAACAAATAAATGAAATCTTAAAAAAAGAGAAAAGTAAAACAAGGCAATCCCAGGCGGAGGAGCGTGAAGGCCTCGAGAGAGGAAGGCTGTCAGTTTTGGGTTGCTGACCGACGTTCTGGGGACACCCCTTGGTGCTGGGCCACCCCCAGGTGACGAGGCTCAGCCAGCCACACGCTTCGAATGGGCTCTCTGGGGAAGCTGGTGTGGGAAGAAGCCTGTGGGAAGTGGGTGCTGGAAGATGCCGTCTGTCCGTCCGTCCGTCCGTCCGTCCGTGCTTCCAGCTCTTCCTCGCCACAGGACCACCCGCCACTCCAGGTCCTCCTCTCCCAGGAGGGACTGATAAGGATCCCATCCTCCCAAGAGTCCAGGCTCGGCTTTGAACCCGCAGCAATCGCTGCCACGGGCCGATGGGTACGCGGAGGCTCGAGAGCCAACTCCTACGTCGTGCGTGTTAGAATACGTGACCTGAAATTTGCCATTCTGACCCTTTTAAAGTGTGCATGAAGCACGTTCCCAGTGCCACCCACCCCTGGAACTTCTTCATCTGCCCAAACCAAACTCCGCCAGCGTTAAGCACTCACTCCCCTGCCCCGCCCGCCGCAGCCCGGCGCCCGCCGTCGTCCTGTCTCGGGGACTCTGACCCCTCTAGGGACCCGGAGCGGTGCAAGCACACAGCGCCTGTCCTTCCGCTCGGCGGAACCTCTTCAAGGCCATCCGCAGTGTTCACCCACCTCGTAACGTAGCCTGTGTCCGACTGCCCTTCGCTGTTAATACGGAGCGCGATTCCATTATCCGGTGGACCACACGCCGTCGAGCCCTTCATCCCGTGCGGGGACGTCTGGGTTGCTCCTGCCTCTTGGCCACTGTGAGCGATGCTGCCCTAAACGCAGGTGTGCCCGTGGCTGTTCGAGTCCCTGCCGTCGCTTCTGAGTATATACCTGGAAGTGAAATCGCGGATCACACGGTACTAGTGTAATTTTTGTGGGACCACTGTACTCATTCTACATTTTAAAAACAACGGCCTTATTGGGGCGTCTGGGTGGCTCAGTTAAGCGTCTGACTCTTGGTTGTGGCTCAGGTTGTGACTTCAGGGCCGTGGGATCGAGCCCCGCGTTGGGCTCCACGCTCAACGTCTCTGTCTCTCTCTCCCTCTGCCCTCCCCCCGTGCGCATGCTCTCTCTCTCTCTCTAAAATACATAAATAAAATCTTAAAGAAAAATAAAAACAACTTTATTGAGATAGGATTCATATACTATACAAATCATCCATTTAAAGGGTACAGATCAGTGATGTTTTTTAATTATTTTTTATTTTTAAAGACTTATTTGAGAGAGAGAGCAGTTGCGCAACCACCCCCACAATCAATTCTAGAACACTCTGATCACCTCAAAAAGAAACTCTGTAGTCATTAGCAGTCACTCCCCACGCCCCTCGCTGCAGCCCCTGGGAACCACGCCCCCTCCTTCTGGCTCCGTGGATTTGCCTGCTCTGGAAATTTCATACAAATGGATCATACGATACATCGGTGGCCTTTTGTGACTGTTCTTTCATTTACATGTTGTCGAGTTTCGTCCCTAGCATGACATGGATCAGTACTTCGTACGCACCTTTTTACGACAGGAATACAATATTTGGAGTGGTGCCTGGGTGCTCAGTCAGTTAAGTGTCTGCCTTCGGCTCAGGTCATGATCCCAGGGTCCTGGGATTCAGCCCCACGTCAAGCTCCCTGCTCAGTGGGACGTCTGCTTCTCCCTCTGCCGCTCCCCCTGCTTGTGCTGTCAAATAAATTAAATATATAGAATATATACATAATATTTGGAATAATACTCCATTGTATGGATCTCTACGTTTGGTTTATCCGTACCTCTGTTGATGGACATGTGGTTTGTCCCTACCTTTTGGCTTTTCTGAATAACGCTATGGAAATGTGTGTGTGTGTGTTTGCAGATGTTTTCATCTCTCCTGGGTAGACGCCTAGCTGGAGTTGCTGGATCCAATGGTAAATCTATGTTTAATTTTTTGAGGAACTGCCAGACTGTTTTCCAGAACGGCTCCGTTCCACATTCCCAGCGGCTGGGTAGGAAGGTCCAATTCCTCCACTTCTTCACCAACATGTCTTAGTCTCTGCCCCCTACTTTTGCATGTGTTTAGGACATTCCAAAATAAAAGTTAGAAATAAATAGAAGAAATTGAGGAGCGTTTGTAAACTGAAATGCTTTGGCCAATTTATTAAGAAATATTTAATTGCCTCCCACGTACTGGACAGACATCGAACAAAACAGAAACGTCTGTAATTCAAACTCAGGACTGGTCGGATCAGCTCTTCCTGAACTGCCATCTCAGGAGGCAGAGCCGCGCCTGGAACTTTCATCCCCGACCTCGGTCCCCGGCCTGGGAGGTGCAGGGGGAGCACCGTGGGGCAGCTGGCATGCTCTCAGCCTCCGCCGGGCCTCCCTCAGCCCCGCAGGTGGGACAGGCTGGGCTAGTGTGGCCCCGGCACGAAAACAGCGCCAAGATGGTGGAACTGCCTCACCAGTTCCCGGTGGGAAAGACCTGCCTCAAGAAGTGGGCACAGGCCCCGCCATTTTGAAGACGCTGCCCACCGGCTACCGCCTTCCCACCAGGTGCGCTGCCAGCCAGTCTCTGGTCTGAGGCTGGGGCTCATGGCCAGCGTCCAGGGCACACAGTTACCCACGGTCACCTCCAGCTCTCTCGTCAGTCAGCCTGTGCGCAGGTCCCTTTCCCAGGCCGAGTGTCCAGCTCTCAAGCCTGGTGAGGCACGGTCCCTCCTTCCCCTCTCCTCCTTGCTGAGATCAGGTCAGCTTTACCGCAACAGTCAGTCCCTTCTAGAAGCTTCCCCAGACCCTGCCCCGCCAGCAGAGCCCCTCCTTGGTGTGCTCGTACCTCAGCGGGAGCCCTCCGGCCTTCGTGCCAGCTGCCGTGGCTTAGCTGGCCTTCCGCATGACGCGGTTCACCTGTGGGGCCTCGCTCTCGGCTGTTCGATACAAACCTGGGGAACGTGTGCCTGCGAGGAGCTCCTAGAAATGGAGACGACCGAGGGATAAGGAGGGCAGAGGTAGTGGAGGAAAACCTCCTGGAGGACAGGAGGCTCAGGCTGCGGCTCCATCACACCCCGGAGTGTGTGGTAGGGGCGAGCCTGGGGGAGCTAAGCTCTAGGCCAGGCGGGAAAGGCCCCGGGAGGCGGAGCCCCTTGCTCGGAAAAGCTGCTCCACTCAGCTCTTGCTCAACACCCAGCACCTGGGAAGCCCGCCACCTAGAAAGCGCCAGACAGCTCTATCAGGCGTTACTGTTTTTCCTTTCTTTTCCTTTCTTTTTTTTCTTTTCCTTTCCTTTTTCTTTCCTCTTCAAATATTTTATTTATGTATTTGACAGAGAGAGAGAGACAGCAAGAGAGGGAACACAAGCAGGGGGAGGGGGAGAGGGAAAAGCAGGCTTTCTGCTGAGCAGGGAGCCTGATGCGGGGCTTGATCCCAAGACCCTGAGATCATGACCTGAGTGGAAGGCAGATGCTTCACCGACTGAGCCACCCGGGCGTCCCAAGCTCATTGGATTTTAATATCATCATGCAGTCATCAGCTCATCAGGTTTCTGGACTTCCACTGCTCCCCAAACTCCGCCCCTGGCAACCCCCACCAGGACTTCTGGCCCTGGGCAACCCACTGAGCCACTTCCTGCCTTTTCTAGAACTTTATGAGTTCTAAATTTATGAGTGGAGTATGGAGTTTGTTCTGTCTTTTCACCAAGTGTCAGGCTTCTGATGAGAATCCACAGCTTAGGGATGTCGCCCGTCACTGGACACTCTCCAGTCGTCGAGGTGTCAAATGGTAAAGCTCGGCAGCTCGTTGGTTATCAACAGGTCCTGCAACACCTTTCATAAAATTTGTTTCATATACTATGAACGCTTTTCTAAGATTTGAGAGAGCGAGCGAGCTGGGGGGGGCACAAACCCAGGGAAAGGGGGAAAATCAGACTCCCCCCAAGCCTGAGGCGGGGCTTGAAGTCACGACCCTGATTGTGACCTGAGCCGAAATCAAGGGTCAGACACTTAACCAACTCAGACACCCGGGTGTCCCTGAATTAATTTTTAAAGATTTAACAATTGTTTGATGCTGGCCTAAGTTCAGTAGGTTTTTGTGTATTATCTTCCTAACTTAGGACTTCGCTAAATTCATGTCTTGTTCTCATTCCATCTCTGTCGCTTCCTTGCGGGTTGCCTACAACTCTGTAACCCGTGACCCAGTCTGTCCCTCCTCAGCGGGAGGGGACTAGTTACGGAAAGTGTGAAGCAACCCCGGATTTTGAGGCCACCGTGTTCTCGGATCAGCGAGCTCCTTGCCCACCGTGCTGAGCACCCGTCTTCCTCGTGGTCCGGGTTCCAAACGGGGTCACTGGGTGATGCTTCCAGATGGCACACATCTGCCTCGAGCGCCTTCTCAGTAACTCAGCTGGGAGATCACTTACTAGAGGTGCTCTGTGGACTCCGTCCCGTGTCTGACGCAATCTTCAGCACTCTTACTGGACTCAGGAAACACGGAAGAAACTTCCCCTTTGCCCTTCCTGGCATTCCTTCTAGTGTGAAAACCTCACACTTCTCCCAGCTAGTAACATCTTTCACTGAACAGCAAAACAGCAGCACGACTGGGCTTTGGAGGTGAATTTGGAACCAAATAGACACCTCAATGTAGGCAATTCCTGCTCGTCTGAGGGGAATCCTCTGAGAGGATTTTGAAGATTAAATGTGATTACCATTTGCCAGGCGCCCAGCGGCTACCGAGGGCCAGGGGCCCACCCTCCCCAAGAGGCGCAACTCCGAGTTCTCTTCTGGCCTGTCCCTCTGAGGTTAGTCACGGTCATGGTTTATGTGACCTCAGCCTCCAAATCCCGTATGGACCTGCTACCACCCATTTTCCACAAACACTCAATTTTAGGTTGGCCATTGAGGCCCCCAGCTCCCACAGGGGGAGCCTACCCACTCGACCGGTTCTCGTTTAAGACGAGCTCACCTTCTCCCCACTGCGGCTCATGGGCTCCGCAATCACCCCTCGGTGCATCTTGCCTGAGGCTCAGTGAAGAACCAGAGAATAAGAGGATGTCAGGTGGGACGGCAGTAAGACTGGGTAAAGAACTGATATTCCTAAGGCTCAGGTATTAAGGAGCTATATTTAGGGCATAGAGTGGGTTTTACAAATACTACAAAACAGCGGTTTGGACGTGAAAACCCTGAGAAAGGAATTGTCTGTGAGGAAATGGGACACAGAATACAGAGAACGCATGTTGCGTGATATTCTCATTCCCTTCCGTGCGCTCTAGAATATGCCCCCTGCCAGCTGCCACCTCGGCGCGCACGGGCAAGGTCGTGAAGACTTCAGTGGTAACCACCTCCTTCTTTCCTTACATCTCCTAATAGGCGCCATGTGTATACCTCAACTTCTTCCATTCCGGGGCTGCCCTGCCACCTAGAACTCCCACGATCCCTCCAAACAAAACATTTTCACAGGACTTTTTTTTTAATTTGTATTTGTTACAACCTTTTAAAGCAGAATGTGACTTGAGCACTACATTTCCACTCACAGAACTTGCTGAGTTACTTCTTCAACAGCTTTACAACACGCCAAGTAGGCTTAGAATTCCGCTACTCCAAACGCTCTTCTTTGGAAAACAAGCCCTGTACGTAGTTACTCCCATCCAGTTGGTTCAGTTTAACTACTAGTTTCTAGAGGCCTGGTACATGCAGTTGATAACTACAGGGGATAGAAGATTTAAAAAGTAGATCCTAGAAGGTGAAAGTTGTTTTAACCAACGGTTCTCTTTTGAACATCAAGGTAGAGCTCAGAACATTTCAGTGACAAAAAAAAATTTGGTCTTACTAAGGAATCCGCTTGGTAGCTAAACACTTTAGACCACACAGTTAACGTTGGGTTACGCACACCTCACAACAAATGTTACCTTGTCTGGTTACAATAAGCCAGCGTGGAACTAGGAAAGAAAAACTAGCTGGGCTTTGCTTCCTACATGTCACAGCATCACACTCAGAAACAGAAAGAAATCTTATCTTCCCCTTAGGTAGTTATTGTCATGCCATACAGATTCTTAAAATGTTAACAAAAATAAAGAAAAACATCCTTGAAAATATATTATCAGAGGGAATGAAGATAAAGTACTGAATACATGTACAAGTAGCTCTTGGGCGGCGCTTAGTCGACTTCCTCCATGCGTGACGTGTCGTCGTCACCTTCGAGGGGTGGCATCTCTTCGCTCACAGCGGCACTGCTATCATCAGCGGTGGGGTCGTCTTCATCAATGCCTGTTCGGAAAGAAAACCCTCGCGTTAGATTTCTCGAAGCCGGCCCATTAGCCCAAGACGGCTGGTCTCTACCCGCTTTAAAGGCTGAACATTTACCCGGTGGTGAAAGGTGCTTTCATTTTTTTAGCCTTTCTCATCTCAGCAAAAGGCCTACTGAGCCCTTTAGTAAAATAGGGGCCTTTAAGAGGTTGCCTCACAGGATCTGACCCCCCCCATGCTGTTCAAGTGGCCGGCGGCCCCCCACCCCCGCCTCCACGCTGCACCACACTGGGTTCCCCCGAAACCTCGGGGCTGCAGGAAGCTCACCGAGACCGAGCTTGATCATTCTGTAGATCCTGTTAGCGTGTGTCTGCGGGTCTTCCAGACTGAAGCCTGACGACAGGAGCGCGGTCTCGTAGAGCAGGATGACCAGATCCTTCACCGACTTGTCGTTCTTGTCAGCCTCTGCCTTCTGCCGCAAGGTCTCAATGATGGAGTGGTCAGGGTTTATCTCCAGGTGCTTCTTCGCGGCCATGTAGCCCATGGTGGAGTTGTCTCTCAAGGCTTGTGCCTTCATGATCCTCTCCATATTCGCCGTCCAGCCATACGTGCTCGTGACGATGCAGCATGGGGAGGTCACCAATCGGTTTGACACAACCACCTGTATGTCATCAAAGCACAAAGTGAGAAATGCACCTAGGAAAATTCTGTTATTCTAACTTTTCAGTACCACTATCAGCTTTATTGTAAAATGAAACCTAAGGACTCCAAGTACTGTATATTCATGAATCAGAAATACTGCCTGCAAATTTAAGTATCTGGAACTTTCTTCCTGCACATCCTAACACTCTCCAGGTCTTCAAGAAGGTTAAGAGTTTTCTCTCACTACATAGAAAATCTTAATTTTCCATTTGTATGTAAGTTCAGAAAACACATAGGGGAGAAAGTGCCTATGGAGGACAAGCTTGGAACACACCCACAGGCCTCTAGAAAGCAGCCCACCACCAGATGCCTGAGGCAGACAGGAGCACTGTTCTCATGCACCTTTTCTACTTTTTTCTCCAAGATGTCCTTCATGATCTTGCACAGGTTTTCAAACTTTGTTTTTTTCTCTTCCTGTTTCTTTTTCTCTTCTTCATCTTCTGGAAGTTCCAAGCCCTCTTTGGTGACGGACACTAACGTCTTCCCCTCAAATTCCTTCAGCTGCTGGACGCAGTACTCATCGATGGGCTCTATCATATAGATCACTTCCAGGCCATGCTTCCGAAGACGCTCCACGAAGGCGGAGTTCGCTACCTGGTCCTTGGTCTCACCTGAGGGGTTGGTAGAAAGTTACAGACTTTTAACAGGAAGTGACTTCATTTCCTTCGGACTTTTGCAAACTCTAGTCAGATCTAACCCCAGACGTGGCCCAGCCCACGTGGCCTTGCCTAAATTAGTCCCTAGGAGCTGATGTGTAAAGCCACGTGCATAGAACACACGGCTCCCAGGAGGTTGTAAGAACAGGTGACTGTACACCTGTCTTACCTGTGATGTAATAGATGTGTTTCTGGTTCTCCTTCATTCTGGTGCAATAGTCCTTGAGAGAAACCATCTCATCCCCAGAAGCAGACGTGTAGTATCGTAACAGCTCTGAGAGCTTCTTCCGATTCTGAGAGTCTTCGTGTATTCCCAGCTAAAAGACAACGTGAGCTTTGAACTTCCTCTGCATTAAAAACGATCACTTTAAATCTGACAAGCCACGAGGACTATTGCTAGTAAGGATCAAAGTGTCCACACCAACCTTGATGTTTTTCGAGAACTGCTCGTAAAACTTTTTGTAGTTCTCTTTGTCTTCAGCCAGTTCGGTGAAGAGTTCCAAGCACTTTTTGACCAAGTTCTTCCTGATAACTTTTAAAATTTTGCTTTGCTGCAGCATCTCACGGGAAATATTTAGAGGAAGATCCTCAGAGTCCACCACGCCTCTAATGAAATCTGAAAAAATAGAAGCAAATGCGCTCAAAGTCCTCCTAAGGACTCGATCCACAGATACACAAACTCCACCAAAAACGATCTCCTGCCCCACATGCCCAAAGCCACAGCGCGGAGATGAAGCACTGGCCGGGATCGAGCCTCACGCCCGCCCACTTACTCAGATACTCGGGGATTAGCTCCTCGCAGTTATCCATGATGAAAACTCTGCGAACGTACAACTTAATGTTGTTCTTTTTCTTTCTGTTCTCGAACAGGTCAAAGGGAGCACGTCTTGGTACAAAGAGAAGAGCTCTGAACTCCAACTGTCCTTCCACTGAAAAATGCTGTAAGAAAGCACATGGAGAATCATCAAGGGACCATGCAAGCAGCCTTCACTGAAGGTCACCTCGCCCGACCCGCGAACACTTGCAGTCACAGACTGAAAGAGCTTTTCGGGAGAGAGGACAAGGGCTCGGAATGACAAGAGCCCTTGGCAGCAACCCACACCTCAACCACCTCAGACAACCCGCAGAGACACAGACTAGCTCTGAAGCACCGGGCACCCACCTTCACCGCCAAGTGATCTTCCCAGTCATTGGTCAAACTCTTGTAAAATTCTCCATATTCCTCATTGGTAATATCGTCAGGGTTTCTGGTCCAAATAGGCTTTGTCTTGTTCAATTCTTCCTGATCGATGTATTTCTCCTTGATCTTCTTTTTCTTCTTCTTGTCACCATCCTTCTTCTCCTCCTCCTCCTCATCAGAACCAACATCTTCTATTTCAGGTTTGTCATCAGACTCCTTCTCTTCCTTTTCTTTTTCTTCCTCTTTCTCTTCCTTTTCTTCAGCCTCATCATCGCTGACCTCTTTATCGCGTTCCTTCTCCACCTTCAAAAGAAGATGCAGAATCACCGTCACCTCTGCATTCTGGAATCACTCTGAATGGTGTGTGCACTTAACACCAAAGCGTAAAATACCGAAAGAAGCGTTTAGCGGCCAAGAAGCTTCTACTCAATATATCTACCCAAACAACCCTGCATACATTGACAATAAAATAACTTCAGACTAGTCCAGTCAATTCCAAGTCTGGGTCTCTCCCTCATCAACAGATCCAAGCACTAAAAACTGCAGCTTGCTGGTTTTAGTACCCACACCCCATGAGGACACTCACAAAGAGAGTAATGGGATAGCCAATAAACTGGGAGTGCTTCTTCACAATCTCCTTTATTCTCCTTTCCTCCAGGTACTCCGTCTGGTCTTCTTTCAGATGCAGGATAACCTTTGTCCCCCGACCCATAGGTTCACCTGTAGGGAGATAAATGGACTCAATTTCTATCTGAATGGACACATTAAGGTGTTGGGGGGAAAAAAAACACAATTCAGCTCTCCACACCACACCCAACAGTTTCGGAGCAAGCTACCAAGTGGCATTCACAGTTACTACAGGAGGAGAATCCGGGGCAGTTAACTGCCTGGCCCCAGATCAGAAACTAAAAGCTCCCTGCTCCTGTGTCACGTGCTTACTAGGCTTGGTGCAGAATAGACCGGAACAAACACATTCTTGCCAATTCCACAGCATCCTCAGGGGTCCCCGGCCTGCAGCACCCGGCCCTCCCCACACAACGGAGTGACCCAGGAAACCGTCCCACCGGGTGCCTACCTGTATCAGTCCGCACTGTGAACGAGCCCCCTGCAGAAGACTCCCAGGCATACTGCTCATCATCGTTGTGCTTGGTGATCACCGTCACTTTCTCGGCAACCAAGTAGGCAGAATAGAACCCGACACCAAACTGGCCGATCATAGAAATATCCGCACCAGCCTGCAAAGCTTCCATGAACGCTTTGGTTCCAGACTTGGCAATAGTACCAAGGTTATTGATCAAATCGGCCTTGGTCATGCCAATCCCGGTATCCACGATGGTGAGGGTTCTATCTTGCTTGTTTGGAATGAGGTTAATGTGCAGCTCCTTCCCAGAGTCTAGCTTACTGGGATCGGTCAAGCTCTCGTATCTGATTTTGTCCAAAGCCTATTAACAAAACACAGGGCGGTAAGGGCAGAGCTCCCGGGGGAGGGGGCTTCCCCCGCAGCCACGACCGCGCGTTCCGCAGCAGCACACTTACATCGGACGAGTTGGAAATCAGCTCTCTGAGAAAGATCTCCTTATTCGAGTAGAAGGTGTTGATAATCAGGGACATCAACTGGGCGATCTCCGCCTGGAAGGCGAACGTCTCCACCTCCTCCTCCTCCATCGGCTGGTCTTGGGTCTGGGTTTCCTCAGGCATCTGCAAGGGCCGCGGGGCCGGTTACGTGCCGCCCCCGCGCCCCCCGGCCCGGTCCTCCGGGAGGCCCGCGCCCGCCGGCCCGAGCCGGGGGCCGCCGACAAAGGATGACCTCATTTCCAGCTGCGACAACGAGGGCCGTGCGCACGCCGCCGCCACCGGGCGCCACGGGCCCGCGGGGACCCCCGCCCGGAGCCAGAGCGCCCCCCCCCCGAGAACCCCCATCCGAGCCGCGGCCGGGGGTCCCCGCGGGCCTGGGGGAACCCTTCCCTTCCCACGGGCGGTGGTCGGGGCCGCAACAGGCCCGAGGCCTCCGCCGCCCAGAGCTCGGCCGCGCCGCCCTTACGGGCCCGGGGCCTCAGGGGAGCCTGCCCCGCGCCCGCCGCCCTCGACCCCCGCCGTCCCCGGCCCCCGGCGACCCCCCCCAACCGCCCCCTCACCTCGGCTAATGGACCGCACGGGACCCGCGAAGACGCAGCACCACGACGCAGAAGCAACTGGCGCGCCGCCCCCGCGCTTCCCTTATATAGACGCGGGCCCGCCCGGCGCGCGGCGCCTTTTCCAGAAGCCTCCCGAACCTTCCGGAAGAACCCTCCCCAACCGCCGCCGCGGCCGCGCGCTTGCGCCTGCGCCCTGCCCGCGGCCCCGCCCCTCTCCCGGGCGCGCGCGGGCCCGGCCCGAGCGCCCCACCCCCAACCGCCGCCGCGCGCGTGCCCGCGCCCGTCTCAGTGCGCCGGCGCAGCTTGGAACTCTCGCGAAGGTCTCGCGCCTTCCGGGGCCACCGCCCCCTGAGCGGCTCACGCCGGCTCCCCTGCCCCCACCCCGGGCCTGCACCGCCAACAGGGCGCGCGCGGGCGCAGCGGAGCTCGCCCCAGGCCTGTACGGGGCGCGTGCGCTCGTTCCTTCGGCAAGTTCGCCAGCTTAACAATTCTTATAGTGTCCCCAGGCTGTATGGGCTTCGGGACCCTCGGCACCAGGGCCCGCCCCAGCAGCGTCGGGGTGTGCACCGGTTACCGGGGGCCCTAGGCCCGGTCTAGGGCTTTGAGGCCGGGTTCAGGGGCTCGAGGAAGGGAGAGGGGTCGCCCCGCATCTGTATGCCTGGGGTAGTGATCAGAGGCTCCGGGCTACGACTGGACTTTCAGATGTACAGCGTCCCCATCTCTTCGGCCAGGGCAGCGATGATGGATTCCGGGCCCTGGAATTGGGGCAACAGGTGCCTGCCAGAGCCTCCTGACGCGGACACCCCAGCTCCCAGCCTGGTTAAGGGGTGCGGAGGTGCCAGCGCCTGACGGGCTGTGAGGGGTGACCAGCGCATGCACGTGGGCAGGCGAAGCCGAACCCTGGTTTCTGTCTTGATCAGAGGGAGCCCCTAGACACGTGGGGATGTTGGTGGTGAGGTTCGGGACTATAGGTGAGGTTCGGTGGGTTGAGGTCCAGAGCCCACCATCAAGAAAGAATTCTCAAGATGTCTTTGGCGCAAAATGGTGGTTTATTAAAGCAGGGGGATAGGACCCTTGGGCAGAAAGAGCTTCTGCCCTGGTTGTGAGGGGTGGCTGATTATATACTATTGGGTAGGGGGAGGTAAGGATACAGGGAGGTTGAGAAAGCACTCTCAAATGCTAAAGAGGACCTACTGGATTCCAGACGGGGCCTGACAGGCGAACGTTCTTCCTTGTAGCAAGGCATTAATATGAAGATAGTTGGGGGCTTCTGGGAGCAATGTTACACTGCCCACTTTGAGTATCTGTCAATGGGCTGCAGGGTAGAAGGACATTTAATTGTATCTACATTTCCTTCTGGAAGCTAGGTTATTGATAGAAATGCTTTGTTCTTTAGATCGCTAAGATAATTGTAAACTGAGGGAGACTCCTCTCTTGCAGAATTGTGATCTCTTAACTCTTTGTTTTTCCTTACCTTAGCTTTAGGGCAGCCAGGGGTGCCTGAAGAATGTCACATATATCTCATCTTGGGGGGGTTTGTGGGGTGTCAGCTTCTGCTTTGTCCTCAGCTTGCCCTCTGTGCCCTCATGATTGGGATAAGGGAAGCCCCAGGGGCCTGGTTGCACTCCAGGGGTCCGGTTCTGAGGGTGGGACGAGGAACGCCAGCAGGTGACAGGGTCATTGCTGCCTTTCCCCATTGCCAGATGATCTCCACACATGCAGGCCCTGCTTGGATTTGGGGGCTGGTCCTTTTCTTAGGCCACGCTGTGCACAAGGGGAAGTGTTGAAATGGACAATTACAGAGGCCTGAGTTCTCCAAACCCACGCTCCATGCTTTGGGGTGTGTGTGTGTGTGTGTGTGTGTGTGTGTTTTAGGAGAATTTAGTGATTCATTTATATGTAACACCCAGTGCTCATCACAAGAGCTCTCCTTAATACCTGTCACCTCTACCTGCCTTTGGTTTGCCCTAAAACCATGTCCTTCACACTAGCCTAGAATTCCAGGATCATTGAACTAATGCGGACTCACCCAGTACACCCACCATGATTTTGTAAAGCCCATCTTCTTTATTGCCTATTTTACATAATTTGAGGTCTCCATGTGAAGGATCTAGTTCACCCTTGGGGGGATTAACTCACTCCAAAAGCCAGTTTCTATAATCCTGAGAATCTCGGAGGGGAGGGGCCCTTAGCCACCGCCCAGGTCAGCCACCAGGTGGTTTCACATCTGAGGACCCCCACCTGGAGCACTGTGAGTCCCGTAAACCTAGCCCTGCCCTGGGCTCCTTTGTGGCTAGCTCCTCCCAACACCCCATCCTCCCCCCGCCCCCAGCCCCGGAACAATCTGGAAGCTCCTTACGTTGTAAACAAACCTGTCTGAACTCTCCCTCCACCCTCATCTCTGGGGAAACCCTGCTTTAACAGGAACGGGGTTTTCACACTGGGCCTTGGGGCCCATTAGGACTGTATGAAATGAACACAGGGCTTCTTAACTGGCATTAAAATAGGAAAAATAGAGTGGAAACTTCCAGCCACGTGGTCAGGGGAGGCGGGCATTGTGCATTGGCTGGGGCACCCTGTAAAATGTATTTCTGCCCCCAGCCGTATCTGAGAGCTGTCCCCGGGTTTTCCCTGCAGCCTGGGCTGGGGGCGTGGGTTGGGGGAGGTGGGCGGAGGGAAGGAAGAGGAGCAGTCCGCGTGCCGGCTCCCGACCCACAGTCGGCTCTGTGAGATCTCCTCCACCTGCACCCCAGGACCTGCACCCCAGGGCGGCCCTCCTGCTCTCCTGACCCAGAGGCCTGGCCCACTTCTTCCTTTCTACCCCACTTCTGGTGGGCTATTTCAAAGCCCCATCTCTGAATTTGTCGGTTTCCAGAGCCTTCACCTGCCTCTGGTCCGCAGAACTTGCCCCAAGGGCTCTGCAGGAATCAGTTTCCCAGCTGGTCCAAACATTAACAACCCTCCCTCCCTCCCTCCCGCCACGGCCTCCCGGCTTTCCAGCTCTCTCCTTCCTGCCTTAGTTACTAAATACGAGAACTTTGTTGTCCTGCTCCACCTTGACCTCTGGACAACATTCCACACTAATCCGCATTGCCTCCATTCCATCACCAGTGTGTTCTCCCGCCTGCTAGCGGCTCCTTCTCCGTCTCTGCAGACTTGGCCCCCTCTCAGGCCTTTCTCTGGAGCTCCTGGACAGTACCTTTGTGCAGATAATGCACAGAAAAGCCTGGGCTGGGACTCTCCCAGCGCCCCACCTACCTGGTCTTCTCTCAGGACTCACCACCCAGGTGACTATACCACCACCTTCCAGAACCCGCAAGCACCCCCACAGGGGATCTGGCACGAGCTTGCCATTTCTGCCTCCTAAATGCCCCTCGGATCCATTTGCTTCTGTCCACCTTCACGCTCCACTTCCTTCCCCAAGTCCCTCACCCCTGTCGTCATCACCAGCCGCTCACCTAGACCTCTGTAGCCCCGACTGCACCTGTCTCCACCCTGTAGCCAGGGTGGGCTTTTCGAACCCAGATCTGATCTTGGCAGTGCCCTCTTCCACACACTCCCCAAAGCCTTGGACACCTCAGCATTCCGAGAAGAAAGACGGCTGCCTTAACCAGGCTCATGGGCTCTGCAGGACACCCCACCTTCCTATTTGTCTCTGCTCCCACTGTGCTCCCTGTCACCTTTGTAAACCTCACTCTAAACTGCCCCCACACTGTCTGGCCTGGACACTGTTCCCTCTCTTTTTCTTGTAATTAATGTCCCCGTGGACTTTCAGCTCCCGCATTTCCCTAGGGTCCCTTCCCACCTCGACTTGCCTTCTTCCCAGGCCCAATCCCCTCGTATAAATAGGTTCTCAGAATGTGGGACCCCCCAGCATGGCACGTGCTCACCCACTCCAGCGAGCCCTCCAACCCCTACTCTTCTCTGCCCCCCACCTCCTTTCACATCCACTCTCCTCCTGTTTCCTCCACTGTGTTTCTGTTACATATCAAGTCCTGCAGATTAGCTCCCTAATACTTGGTGCGCTGGTCCCAAAGTGATCACCTTTGGCGTCCTTCCGTTAAGCTGGAACACAGGGCACAGACTCTGGACCCAAGAAGCCTGGGTTTGAATATCAGTTCTGCTCCTGCCTACCCACGCGGACTGGGCAGGTCACTTACTCCACCTGTGTCTGCAGCAGGGGCGTGAGAAGACTTGTTTTCTTGTAGGGCTACGAGACTTAAACGAGCAAAGTCTGTTTTTGGAAATGACCCAGGACAGGGCCTGGCGTGCTCTGACTGCACATGTGTATAAAGTAAACAAATAAGTCTTCGATTTCCTTTTTGATTTCTTCTTTGACCCGTGGATGATTTATAAATGTGTTAGCTTCCAAATATTTGGAGGTTTTCCAGAAATCTTTTAGTTACTGATTTCTTTTATTTTTACTTTATTTATTTGAGAGAGAGAGAGCATAAGCGGAGCAGGGAGAGGGGCGGAGGGAAGAGGGACAAGCAGACTCCCCACTGAGCAGGGAGGCTGATGCAGGGCTCAATCCGGGGACCTTGGGATCATGACCTGAGCTGAAGTCAGATGCTTAACTGACTGAGCCACTCAGGTGCCCCTTGCTACTGATTTCTAGTATTGCATTCCATTGTGGTCAAAGAACATATTCTGCATGATTTGAATCCTTTCAAATTTATTGAGACTTCTTTTACGGCCCAGATTATGGTGTATGCTGGAATATTCTGTATGCAAAATCATCATGCTGAAGGGAAGATGCCAGTCATTGATATAATTTTAGAAAATGCAAGCTAACCTTTAGTGGCAGAAAGTGGATCTGTGGCAGCCTGGCGGGTGGGACGGCAGGCGCTGGGGAGGCGGACGGAGGGGCGACGACGAAGCTCAGGGAGATGCATCTACTCACCGTCTTGCTTGCAGTCTCGGTTTCACAGGTGTGCGGGTATGTCCAAACATATCAAATTGTACTTTAAACACGTGCGGTTTATTGCGTGTCATTTATGCCTCATAAAGCTGTTTTTTAAAAATTGATGTTTAATGGCACCCGGGTGGCTCGGTTGGTTAAGCGTCTGCCTTTGGCTCAGGTCATGATCCTGGTACTGGGATCGAGTCCCAAATCGGGCTCCCTGCTCAGTGGGGAGTCTGCTTCCCCCTGGGCTGCTCCCCCTGCTTGTGTTCCCTGTCAAATTTGTAAAATCTTAAAAAAAAAAAAAAAAAGAATTGATGTTTAGCAAAGAGCTAGAGGAAATGTTCAGAATTGAGTTATAATGATAAGGAAAACTCAGTGGCTTCTATTTTGGAAAGAGATACAGTTGACCAGGAAGAGGATGGTGTTGGTTAAAGCACGGGTCTGCAGCTGGACTGTGAGTCCTGTCCCTGCCACCTAGTGGCTGTGTCACTTTGAGCGAGCTGCTCAACCTCTCTGTGCCTTGGTCTTCTCATCTCTACAGTAGTGATGATCACGGTAAGGATGGTGTGGATGCCGTGAGCTGACCCCAGGGAACCCCAAAGCACCTGGCATGCGATGGACGTGCTGTTCTCTCTCTCTCTTCTTTTTATTATATTATGTTAGTCACCATACAGTACATCCCTGGTTTTTGATGTAAAGTTCGATGATTCATTAGTTGAGTGTAAGGATGTGCTGTTCTCTTAATGGAGGGCAGGGAGACAGGGTGGCCTGCGCTGGCGGTCGCCAGGTCACCATGATGCTGTCCTGCACTTGTACCCATCTGATGGGTTTGGGCTCACTGCTTGAGCAGGAAGGGGAGGGCTGAGAGCAGGGTCCCAAAGGAAGTGAAGGGATAGGCTCTGGGAGTGAGGGGAGGTGCAGTGATGCGGCCAGCATCATGGTGGAGTGACCTGGCCACTTAGAGTTGGCTCTGAAGAGGATTTCCACTGACCAACTATAAAACTGGGGACACTGTGGTACCCAAACTGACCAACTATAAAACTGGGGACACTGTGGTACCCAAACTGTTCTTTTCCTGGCCAGTTTTGACCCATCCTTTGAGGCCCAGCTGGGCAGCCATTCCTGGAAGGCCCAGATGGGGTTAGTAACTTCCCTGTTAACTTGCACATGCTGTCACCAGAAGGAGGCACCACAAACACTCCTTTGCCCTCCTCTCCCATTGCTGTCAGCAGAATGTGGCCATTTTGACAGGGGAAATGGTATCCTGTTGTTCACTGAGCACCATCCATTTTATCTCTGCTGACGGAAAGCCCGTGTTCAGGCCCTGGGATGCAGTGGGTGCAAAATTAGGTCACTGCATGCATGGTGGAAACATGAAGCCAATGCCACGCAAGTACACGGATTTGTAAACTGAGGAGTGCTGGGAGGGTCCTGAGACCGGAGGAGAGCAGTGTTAGCTGCTGGTGGGGGGAGGTGGGGAAGGGCATCTGCAAAAGTGAAATCTAGAAGGAATATGAGGAGTCGTAGGGAACAGGGACAAGGCGAGGAAGGAAAGAAAATGGAGGCCAGAAAAGCCTTTTCTGTGAGATGGGTGCACAGCCTGCAAGGGGCAGGGTGGCCACTGGGGCCGAAGCAAGAGGTAGGGGCCAGATGCCGCACTGCACTGCGCCAGGGGACTCGGAACATGGCCCAAGAAGCACAGGAGGCATGGGAGGCTGTCCCTGGGCCCCACCGTTCTGACAGTGCTCCACTCTGACCCTTGTGCGCATGGAGGTCAGGCCCAGGGAGAGCTGAGTAGGCCCGCACCTGCAGAACTGCTGGGTGAAGAAGGCGCAGGCTTGTGGAGACCAAGGAGGACGAGCTAACAGTCCAGGAGAGGTGGAGGAGCCTGTAGGAGCCTGCGTGGGGAACACTGCAGTCACCCTGGGGAACGTGGGGCCCAGGCCAGAGCAGCAGGTGACCTGTTCAGTGTCGCCATGTTGGGCTGAACTGTGTGTGGCACATCCAAGTGGATGGGCACCCAGCAACAGGACCCTGGGGTGTGAGCAAGGACACGGTGGGAGGGGTGGATGGGAAGGAAGGGAGCTGGATCTGCTTGGCAGGCACAGGGCTGCCCCAGAATGCAGTCTCAGTCTAGCGAAGAGCTGGGAACCTGGAGGGACAGGAGGAGGCTGTGCCTAGGCAGGGGTGCAATGTGACCCCCTCCCTGTCCCACCCGGGCTCCCACTCTCCCTCCTGCAGAAGCCCCAGGCTGCCTCTCCTGGCCTGCTCTGAGCCCCCCAGGCAAGGCGCACGGAGCAGGACGGTCTCAGGCAGCATCTTCAGGGGCTTACATTCTAGCGGGGGAGAGACAGACTATAAACACGCAAATGACACGTGGGACAGTCCAGACCAGTTCTTCAAACCCCAAGAACAGCAGCCCTGGGCGTGGGCTCGAACTTCTTCCTGGAAGCACCGTCACTTTCCCTTGATTCACCTTCAAACCTGTGAGTCATCTTTGACTCATCCCTCAGCCCCCACATTCTGAATGCTGCCAAGTCTGCTGGATTTTTCCTTTTAAATGCCCTTTCTCTCCATCCTCGGAGGCCCACCCTGCCCCAGCCCTTCAGCCCCCGTGCCCTGGCCACCTTCAGCTGGTTCTTGCTGGATTTACCTGTTCTACCTTCATTCCTGTTCTCATCTGCCCACTCCCAGTGCAGGAATGCCCAGGGATCCCGGGGCACCAAGCCAGCAGTACCTGTGCAGGCATTCAAGACCTGGGGCCCAGATGCCCAGCTCATGCCACCTCCGGACTCCTTGTCTGCTGCCTGAGACCCACAGACTCCCCATCTCCGCACCTGCCCTCGGTGCTCTCGGCGCTCTAGGGCCTGGAACGCCAGCTGCAGAACACCTCTCCCCCAAACCCCCCGCACCCTGGACTGTCTCAAGGGGACGACATCACTGTCAGCCCTGACCAGGTGGCCTGGAGTTGAAGAAGAGTGTAGCAGAGAAGCAGAGGCAGAGGGAGGGAGAACAGGACAGGGTGACAGCAGGGGGAGGGGGGCAAGAATATGCTGCTGCATTGTGTTCTGGTTCTGTTCCAGCCTCCCTCCTCCACTCCTCCAGCCTCCACAGGCAGCGGGAATGACGCCCTCCCATGAAGCGATCACCCTCAGATGAAACATCTTCATGGCCTGTTTTCATTCCTTCACTGAACAAAGATGACTGCAGCAACGCAAGGACTTTATGGTCTGGCCCTGGTCTTTCTTCCCAGACCCTTCTCTGTCCACACTCAGTTGTTCCCCAAACGTGCCTGGAACCTCAGAGCAGTTCCTCCTGCAAGATCCTTCTCCAGGCGACAAGTGTCTTGCCAAGCTTGGCAGAGAAATCCCCTCAGGCCAAATTCACTCTACAAGCCTTCTCCCCTTCCCATGGGGCTGAATTAAACTTAGACTTTGTCTTTTCCACCTCCTCCCCCCGCCCCCACCACCCCGTCCCCCACCGACTCAAGACAGAGCAGGTGGCCATTTAGGTATGGAAAGGCCTTGAGCACGTGTGTGAAGGCACCGGGTTAGAGCCCCTGGGCCCAAAGGCAGTAACTAACCTTTGGCGCCATCTACTGGCCAGTTGATGGGTTGTTTGGGGTCTCTAACAGGAAACGGCTTTGATGTTCAGGGATTTCATGTTTGTTTATTTCTTGTGAACGGGAGAATTAGGAGAGAATTATGTGAGATCCAGTCTAGATCACCACCATTAATGTCTCGCCCTGAAAAGTCCACGGCAAAGCTTCCAGCCTTTCGGTGAGTAGGGAGGAAACACGGTCTAGAAGAAAATGGGAGGCAATTTTTGGAAATTAAAAAAAAAAATGTATTTCACTGCTAAAACCTCATATAGGAAGAAAGGCAGGAAGGTTAAAAAAGCCAAAACTGGAATCATCTGAGTGCTAACCGGGAGAGTTAGCATGCCCAGCCTTCCCCGCTCCTCTTCTCGACCTCCCCTGGATCTCTCTTGGGCCATGAGGGTGGTGGAGTGGGCCTACCCTCCCTGCTCCCTTCTTCATCCCGGCTGTCACGGGGGCTGTCACAAGGACAAAGCCCTTTAGTCTGACCCCCACCTGGATGCAGCGTCTTGTTCAGCCAGTGGAAGAACAGGCCCAGCTGACCCAGAGGGACTATTGATTCTGATTGAGGTGGGGGAATGAGCGGGTGTGATGTCCCCAGCTGACAGTTCCTTTTTGTCTGTACTGAGGCAGGGGGCATCTGCCGGTCAGTTAGGATTCTGCCCATGTGGCCAGTTGACCAGGCAGTGAGCACCTTGGTCTGGCCACCTTGCCACGAAAGGGGTTGCTGTCATTTTTGGGTCCTGAGCTGGGCTCACCAGGCTCTCCAAAAGCTGGTCCTGCTGCTTCTCCCCTCACCTCCAAACCCCACAATAAAGTGTCCCCTCTTGCCCCCCAGCATCCTGCTCCTTCACACCTTGGCCCATGCCCTTCCCTTTCACCTACCTGGAAAAGGCCACTCCTTTAAGAGCCCCAGGGAGAGGACATGTCTGCTTCTTTGTCCCTCTTCTGTCAGCCTCTGCTGATTTTGGGGCAAGGGTCTTCCTCTTGAAGCCTGTTTCCTCATCTGGAAAAATGGGGGTAGGGAGGGACAGCTGGACCAGGTTCCACTTGTCTTAGTATGGTTCTAAAGTCCTTCACTGGAGGACGGACCAGCTGTTGTGTAAGTGCATTATTAAACAGAACTGAGCACCCAGTGAGGGACGGGAAACTTGCACACTGCAAAGCCTCATAACTTCCCTGAAGTAGGGCAGACAAGTGTGTCCCAACGACTATGTCGTGGCAGATCACACGGCAAACTTCAGAGTTCAAGCTGCCAAGGGCTGCACAATAAGGACAATTTGTCAGCGACTTCACAATTATTCTGAGCAGCAGACGACATGCCCGCCTTTACGTTCAGAGCCCTTCCAGCAACTTGGCATTTCACTTGAAATACAGGCCAGGGGTGCCCGGCCGGCCCAGTCGGTGGAGCATAGGACTCTTGATCTCGGGGTCGTGACTTCAAGCCCCCATACTAGGCGCAGAGAATACCTTTAAAAAACCCAACAGGATAAATAAACCCAACACTACATTTCACTCAACATTTAATCCTGATAACCCAATTAGAACTAGTGAATTAACCCCGACAGCATGCTTTAGCAGGGTGTCAGTGGTCCTCCTTCTCCTCCTCCTCAATATAAGCCCTATGCCCAACGTGGGGCTCAAACTCACGACCCTGAGGTCAAGAGTCACATGTTCTATCAGCTGAGCCAGTTAGGCGCCTGTGGGCTATTCTCACGGGTGAGAAGCCAGGCACCACGTCTACTTTTGTGCCCACCACCCTGCCGTGATTTCCCTGCCTGTGCCTCACCGGTGTTCCTGTCACTAACGGGATCTCTTCTGATTTTTATCTTTTAAAAATCTATAACTGAAATCATTATTTAAAAACTCCCCCTTTAAAAGAGAATTGTAGGCAAGCCTCCCAACTTCTGTCCTTTTTGAGGAAGGATGGCAGCAGTGAGGGGAGCCAGGCTCCCCGTGAGTCCCCTGAGCATTCAGATCTGTCATATGGATCAACTACAAGGAGTGATGACAATGTTAGCAGCCGCGTGCTGGCCGCCCCGCTTAGGATACAGGACGTTACCGAGAGGGCTGAGCTGTTTTACCACATCCGTATGTGTGTCCTTACGTGTCGGATGTGTTTGAATTTAAATAAATGGTTATCACATGTATCTATAACTTTTTTCTCGACGCTGTTTGTAGAAATGTATTCGTTCCGACTCGTACGACAGCAGCTTACTCCTTTTTTCCTGCCGCATAATAGTCCACCACACAACTCTACTGCGATTTGTGTGTCTGTTCTGTGGGTAAACATCTGGGTTGTCTCCGGACTTCGTTACTATAAACTCTATGCTGCTATGGACATTCTAGTCACGTCTCCCGGTTACACTGGGTTTTACACTCATCCATTTTAGCAGATGCAGCCAAACTGCCTTTAAAATGTTCCCCGACACTCCCAGCAGGAAGTGAGTCTCTTAATTCTCACCGTCTCGAGCACCTGGTCTGCCATATTAGCATTTCTGCCCGTCTGGTGGGTGTAAGATGGTATCTCACTGTCCTTTTAATTTGCATTTCCTTGATTGATCTGACTCCAGGGACTCCAGGATCATGACCAAAGGCAGTCACTTAACCAACTGAGCCACCCAGGCGCCCCTGGATTTCATTTTTTTGATGGCTGAGTAGTATTCCAAAAGGGGGGATTTTTACATAATTATTTCATTTATAGATGTTTAAAGATAAAAATTAGAAGAGATTATCTTTTCATGTCTTTACGGGCACTGGTCTGAATCCCTGCTCCACTGTCACACTATGGAGCCTTGGGGAGATTGACTTCTGTGGGCCTCAGTTTCCTTACCTGTAAAGTTCCTCTCTAGAGACAGACCACTTTCAAAGACCTATAGATGCTGACACTGCTGGGCCCTCACCCACAAATCACAAAAACTTTACAGTTGGCATTTTAGTACCTCCTTCTGTCATTCGAATTCCCAAGGGCGCTGGACAGGGCCCCAGCTGGGGGCTGTGACTGCACGGAAGACTAAGGGAAGGCCCGCTGCTGCCTGTCTGTCTGCTTCCTGCCACCCGACACTCGGTTCACTGCTCCCTCCTCCGGCTTTCTTGTCTCGTTCCTTCATTCTGTGTGAGACACACATGTATCATCTCTACCACCATCTGTGAGGGGCTCTGGGAGGAGCAGAGGTGACTACAAATGTCCCACCCTCCATGTCCAACCAGAGGCCAGAGGGACATCTCTAGGCACCATATGTGACAGTCCCTCCATGGCTCGGCTCCTTCCGTGGTTCACTTTGATGTTAGGATCAAGTCCAAAGTCTTCAGCACAGCCTTCTTGGGGCCCTTCCTCTATTTCCCTGCTCATCCCCCCGCCCCCCTGCCCCCCACTCTCCCGAAACCACCACCTACCCCACATGCCTCCTCCCACCTGTGTTCTATCTCTGTGAACAGGTGCTGAAGGTTGTCTCTGGAGCCACCTCCTCGGGGAGCCACGGGATGGGTACTGTCTCCCTCCTCTTTCCTCCCATGGCGGTTCTTCATGTACATGCGGTAGCCCTGTACTGTGGTCATTCGTCACGTGCACTCCGGGCGCGGACCCGGTACCCTCCTAGGCATTGCTAGGGTATGTGGTGGGCCCCCAGGAGGTGCAATGAGAGAAGAAGAGGCAGACAAGGTGATAAATGAGAAAGATAAAGACACTGTTTTGCCATTCTGTGGTGCTGCCAGGTGGGCTGGACGGCCGGTTAACTTAGGTAGAAATGTTCAGAATAGCCATGTCAAGCCGCGGTCCACGTGCCGTTAGCAATATAAACAACAGGAATGGTTGCTGATCTCATAGAACTCTCGGCCTCGGCCTCATCTCCAGCGGAAGCCCGAGGACGCAGGGGCACGGAGCACAGGGAACCAGAGGAGCCGAGAGCAGGGAGACGAGCGCTGGATCCGGACACAGGCATCCAACACCCAGGGAACAGTCCGGACTTTCTCTGGGCGCCAATGAACAAGAGCCCCGATGGCAACACAAACACAACAGAGCCGTGGAATCATCTGTTGGTAAGGGTGAGGCAGATCTCCGTGAGGGCGGTGCCAGGGTTTCCCTCCGTGTAAGAAACGCGTTCCACCCGAACCAACTGGAAGCCTGCCTTGGGATAGTGGCCACCAGGGCACCCGGGGGGCAAGCTGGCAACAGAGCAAACGACAGTGGCTGGAGGGAGAGGGTGAGAACAGCTTTGTTGGGGGGGACCTCTCCTGTATTAGGCTGAAATACATCTAACACACGTACCGAGCACCTGCTGCATGCTGGGCCCCGTGGGGTGTGCAGGATAAGCGCAGACCGGACCCAGCAGGGCACACCCTGGCTTCCTTCGACTTGCCCTGGGAACTGTCAGTGGATTAAAATACATAGTATGTTCTCTTCCTACCTGGAAATCTGAACACGGGTCTGAAAGGAGCTGGGTGACTCGAGGATGCTGCTGGGCTCATCGGCATCCCCCGAGTTACCGAGGAAGGTGGCACTTCGGGAAGTCGTGGGTCGGGCACTCTCTTAGTCTGGGCTAGAAGGCCCGCAGCCAGAACCAGAACTTGTTACATATCTTCTCAGGCCCCATCACAGCTCTGTTGTGATGATGGAGGCAAGCTGCCCTGAAGGGTGTAAGGTTCTGGTTGGGTTCAGAAGTTTGTGGCTCTGGGCAATCCCCCTTGAAAGTCCCTTAGAAAGGCACCTCACTGGGCCATACAGGCTGTCTCTCTGAGCCACATGTAAGAGATTTTCCTCCAGCCTGGAATGGGTGTTGGTGCCTCTCTGAGCACGGGGTATGGGGGGCTAACTTGATTTTAGGGGCCAAAGGCTCTTTGCTCTTGGAATCCCATGAGGCCACAGCTGGTGGTGCCCCGAGCATATGCACACGTGGTGGGGGCAATCCCTGCACTAAACAGCTGTGTGCATGTGTAGACGTCAGTGAGCCAAGCGCTTCCGTGACTTGGGCCCCCGCAGATCACAGACTTCTATAATCCAGATTCAGGCGCCCTGGAATCAAAAGTCAGGTTCACATTCAGGTTCTGTCACACGCTTGCCTTGTGGGAATTTCTATCAGTCAGATGGGATTAATTATATCTACTTTCTGCGAGTATTTGGGGGGTTAAATTAGATGAAGGAGGGGAGATGGCCTTGTACATAGTAAGTGCTCAATAAATGGCAGTGGATTTTTTTTTAAAAGATTTTATTTATGTATTTGACAGAGAGAGAGGGAGCACCAGCAGGGGGAGCAGCAGAGGGAGAGGGAGAAGCAGACTCCCCGCCGAATGTGGGGCTCGATCCCAGGACCCGGGGATCATGACCTGAGCTGAAGGCAGACACTTAACTGACTGAGCCACCCAGGCACCCCGGGCAGTGGATTTTGAATTGTTAATGGACCACCCTTGGTTTGGTCTCAGAAGCAGCACCCTTACAAAGAGTCTCTTAGGAGGGGCATCAGCTTCTCATTATGTAGGAAATTGTTCCCCTGAACAAGCCAATATAAGTAGGGGTTTTCCCAAAAGGAATGAAAAGCCCCTTGGATTAGGAAATGGAGCTGAGCTTGGGACTGGGAGGAACGGAGGGCCTCTGCTCTGGGGAGATGAGGCCGGCATCCTGGGCAGGGGGTGAAGGATGGAAGTGCACCTGGCCACAGAGCTGTCTGTTGGGGCCCTAAGGAGACTGTGTGGGGTGTGAACGGGCCCCAGGCTGAGCGCGGTCTGGGTGGAGTGGTGCCTTTGCCACCGCCTGAGGAATCGCTGCTCGCGGGGAGCTGTGAGGACAGAGTCCCACTTCAGCAGCCCTGAACTGTCCTGGTCTGCACAGGCTGTCTGAGTCTCAGCAGGGATGGCCTGGAGGAGCAGGTCGCTGGCCAGTGTGGTGGACAGCCACTGCCTGCTCAGTGCTCGCTCCTTCTCCTCTGCTCACGGGCCGTGCTCCTGACCCACCCTAGCCTGGGACTCTGGCCAGTGGCCCAGCTTAGTACCGCACCTCCCTCCTCTGCAGTGTGGGCGCCTGGCCTTGGCCGGGGTGACTGGTTCGCGACAGAATCAGACTGCAATCACAATCACAGCCCTTCCCCCAGCGTTTTCTCCCTGGAATTGGTGGGAAGAGCTTATCCTCCTTCTCATGTTCAAGGTTATACTGAAGCCACCAGGGAGAGTCGGAGACGAGAGATGGTCAGTGAGCAGCTTTCAAGATGCAGGCAGGGAAGCCGCGCTCCTGCCCCTGCGCTACCCATGGCTCGGCGCTGAGGCCACAACCCCATTTCGTTCATGATCCTGGGAGCTGGGCTTTTGTTTCTGGCAACCAAAGGAGCTTCGAATGGTGCTCCAGTGTTCAGGAGTTTGCTGTTGGGTGGGAGTGGGGAGGATCTCAAAAAGATAATGTATTTCCTTTCTTAAGAAGAGCTCAGAGTGGCTTACAAATTGAAGAGATGGAACCTTATTTGCTAGTGAGGCAGGACTCCTGGGTTGAATGAGAAAGAAATCTGATGAATGACTCTTAGATGCTATTTACATTCAGTGGCCCACACTCTTGGTTGTCTGTTTGGTCATTTCCAACAGCCTCTCCCCTACTCGCTTCCCCAACCTCTCAGCGGTCAGGGGGCCAGGTGACCTGGTCCTGGGCAACAGGACAGAAGTCTCTGCTGGTCGGGGTTTTATGGTTTGATATTTTTTCTTCTATTATAACTTGCCTCAAATAATTTTTAGACCTTAGTGGATGTATAAAAATAATGAAAAAGTTAAATAATAGATTTTTTTTTATTATAAACATTTCTAGTTTCTTTTTGTTTTGGATAGAAATAAACGTAAGTATTTCAAACATTCCAAGATAATTTACAGGGTAAATGAAAGAATACAGAATGGGGCGGTGGGGGGGCGCCTGGATGGATCAGTTGGTTAAGTGTCTTGATTTCGGCTCAGGTCAGGATCTCAGGGTTGTGAGATCGAGCCCCTGATATTCCTCCTAGGAGGCAAGAGATTTCATTAACCCTTCATTTGCCACACACTGATCTCGGTCTGGGGACTCAAAGATCTACAAGATGCACTTCCTGTGCTGGGAGCTCCGCGCTGGGGAGACAGACGCAAGATGGATCATTGTATACTCTGATGTAAGTGCCATGACAAAAATAGGCTCAGGGTGTTATGGGAGCACGGTGAGGGCCCTTCCCGATGGCCATGACACCGGGCCGAGTGGTCAGGGAGATGTGGTCAGGGCAGAAGAAGGGCATGCCAAAGGAGGGGACGGCATGTGCAGAGGTATAAAGGTGAGAAGCAGTGGGGCAGGGGCATGCTCCGTAGGAAGGCAGGGCCCATCCGGAAAGCCTGGGACTACGCGGGGGGTGGGGGGCACGGTCTCTATCCTACAGGAGACAGTGGGGAGCAGGGAAGGCCACCGGGAAATCTGTGTTCTAGGTGGATCATGGAGTCTGGTGGAACTGGGATTTGAGGATCACAAACGTGGGCACAGGGAGACAATGAGAAAGCTGCTGCAAGGGTTGGGGGAGACCGGCAGGAGGCATTTACTTCCCATCTGTGCTCTGGTGTGAGCAGATCTCCTTGTTCAGAAACAGACCACCGGGGGGCACTTGGATGGCTCAGTTGGCTAAGCGTCTGCCTTCAGTTCAGATCAGGCTCCTGCTCAGCCAGGAGCCCGCTGCTGCTTCTTCCTCTCCCTCTGCCTCTCTCTCTCTCATGAATAAATAAACAAAATCTTAAAAAAGAAAAGAAAAGAACAGAAACAGATCTTCTGATCGATGGTTCTTGACCTCTGAAAGCATCGGTCCACACAGCCATTTGCTTGCTCCTGGAAGTTTTTTTGCTATTTTCATAGAATGGATATCAAAATTCATTTTGATCAAAGTATCTCATTAGCTTTTGACTTTCAGTGAGAACAAAAAAGTCACCATTTAATCAAGAACCTTTTGTTCTGTCAGCTAATATCAAGTAAGGAGCTTCTTTAAAAAGAAGTCCTGATTATACAGTCATGAATAACCATGAAGATAAAAAGAGGGAAGGAACAGAGGAGTCCAGCGCGCCAGCATGAGCTCCCTGTTGAGCTAATTTTTTGAGAGGATGGACAAAATGTAGAGGAAGGAAAGCATCATCAGAGATGAACCCTGGAACACGACACAATCCTGAAAAATACTGTCCGGAAGACCATGCTGCGGTTTGTCGGAATCCTAAGGAAAACAAAACAGGCCTTTGTGGCGCTCTCTCGGAGCAAGAAGAACGAGGGGGTGGCCCCGCTGCAGAGGGGACGGTACAAGGTAGTAAGTGCAGCCCGGAGAAGTCACCTACACTCCCCGTCATAGACACACACCGTGACGTCAGCAACACACAGGCTCCTGATAAGCTTGGCCCTTTGAGAGCCTGGATATGGGGAGCTGGAGACCTCAGTGATGCGTGTGGGGGCAGGGGAACCACCGGCCTGGGCACACGCTCCGCTCATACTTCCCGGTGGCAGGACTTTGGCTTCAACAACTAGAAGGAATTCTTAACCTTCTGGAGGTATTCATGTCCTATGGCTGCAGAAACAAATGACCACCACGCCGGCGGGGGTGGGGGTGGGGGTGGGGAGAGGGTGTGTGTGTGAGGTTTACACGAGGCATTTATTCTCTCACAGTGTTGGAGGCCAGAGCCAGGCATCAGCATGTGGCAGGACCTTGACCCCTGTACAGACTCTAAGGGAGGATCCTTTCTGGCCTTTTCCAGCTCCTGCTGGCTCCACATGTTCCTCAGCTTGTGGCCGCCTGCTCCCGCTCCAGTCTCTGCCTCTGTCCTCCCAGGGCCACCTTGGCTCTGTGTCTCTTTAAGGACACCTGTCATTGGATTGAGGGCCCACTGGGCTAATCCAGGATGATCTCATCTCAAGATCCTTGATTACATCTGCAAAGACCCTTTTCCCAAATAAGGTGATGCTCACAGGTCTCAGGGATTCGGATGTGGACGTATCTCTTGGGGGGCCACCATTCAACCCCCTAAATCATAAAGCACTTTCAGAATCTGAGGAGAGCCAAGGAACTGTGAATCCTGTCATTGCTGGAAGTTGAGGCTGAGGCAAGGGTTCCTGTACAAGTAATTTATGGAGGGGGCGTTCCAAGGAGAAGGGGAGTGAGGAAAGCAAGTGAGGGCAGGGGACAGAAGCTAAGCAAGAATGGCCTCAGCTGGGGACTAGCTTCCACCTGGTCTCCTGAGCTGCCCTGAACCGATGATTGCACTCGCATTGTTCCCACCTGGAGGCAAGGGGTAGCCTTTGTGCCCTAAGTCAGTCAATTTCCCCTGGTGGGGGGCAGTATAGTCTCTCTGGCCAGGAGCTCCCTTTGGGCCAAGGAGGATTCATCAAAGAAATGGGTAGGAACACTCCCAGCAGCCCCTGGGGCTGGGTTAAAGGGATCTGGCCGAGGACCCACGTCTACAGCAGACTCTAGAAAAATCACACGCACACCCCATCCAGTCTCAGGTTGAGGACCTGTGACCACTGCTGACCTGACACTTCTGGTCTCTCATCTTTCCTCGTCTCCCAGGGGAGATGATGGGCATGTCTGGGAAGCAGACGGAACACCCTCCCATCAGTCCTCTTCGGACTGCCCTCCTGCAGAGCCGCCGCACTGAGGAGGGGCCGCCTCGGGGTGAGTGAGATGAATCCAAAGGGAGTCCCTTTGGCCGCAGATGCACAGCCCTCCGTTCTAATCAGCTTTTCAGGAATAAAGCTACCAGCTTCATCTCCACCTGTCCACCTCCTACCTCTCTCAGGTAGTTCTGCATCTAGGCGGAGGGGGGAATGAGAGGATATTTACAAACCTCCTAAGACCCCAAGTCTTGTCGTTAAAGACAGTGGCCCTCGAAGTACCATCTGTGGGCTGGCTGCCAATTCCCAACCTGCTGCCCAACGGCTCGCCCCAGGATGTGATCAACACTCTCCTTTCCCTGGGAAAGCTTGCTGCCAGAACAGTCAGCTGACCTCGACAGCGTGCGCTGCAATGCAGAGGACTTCCGTTCTGCCTCGCCTCTGTGCCAACCGGCGCCCTGAGCAGCACTGACAGAGGCTGTTGTGGACAAACCCAGGAGGCTGAGTCCAGAGAGGCTGGTGAGACAGGTGGGCCCGACCTGAAGGGCTCTCATCTGAAACACGGAGGACAGGATAATGAGCATAAGTTAAAAAGAGGCAACACTGACTCAAAAATAATGCAATAGTAACACAAATGACTAATGGGTGACCGTCTAGAGCCTTTACCACGGCTGCCGTGTTGCTGGCTTTGCGCTTGGAGGCCTCATTGGGGCCATGGGCAGACGCCACGGCTGTACATGCCAGAAGTATCTGTGGGGAAGAACAGAGTGGAGACAAGGGGAGGTGGTTGAAGGGGAAGGCCTGTGGGCTAGATGTGGGAGTGGAAGGGGGCTTGGTGTGTTTTGGAGGGCAGCTCCCATCATGGGGGAGAGGGGAGAACTAAGTGGAGTTGGAACCACCATGGAGGGTCCCTCACTAGCCTGGGCCCCTAGGCGGGTCCCAGCAATGTGCTCATGTTTTTGTAAATTTTGAAAAATTAAGCTCTTCCACCGCAGATCGCTGAGACTACGGTCTCTTTCTGCTCCCTTTCTGCTGTCAGATGCCTACACTTAGTTTAGGTGTAGTGGGCTGTTGTGGACATGGCTCAGTGGCTTCTCTGTGTAGTCAAGGGTGTGGGGCCAGAGGTTTCAGGGATGTGAATGGGTCCCAGAGCGCCTGGTGACAGAAGTGCATGAGAAGTTGGGGGGAAGCAAAGTTTGAAACACATGAAGGTGGCTGGTGGAAAATTCTCCCGGTTACCAGAGCTGTGAGATGTTAAGTGGAGGAGTCAGTTCTTATCAATGCCTAATCAGGACAGAAGGTCCTCCTGCAAAGAATATACTCCATAACGCAGTGAACACAACTATAAACACACATTTTTTTTCCTCTGGGAATGACACGAAATAGATTTGATCAGAATTCTCATGTCCTATGCAAGAACCAGTAGCAATACTGCAAAGAGCCAAGTATATCTGTGTGCGGAGTCATGTGTTTTCTACATCCGACGTCTGTTGGGGTGCAAATCTGTGTACCCGGTACATCTCACCCTGATGCATTCGGCATGCCAAAGGGTCCCAGAGGCAGCGAAGCCACCTCCGAAACCAGTGCTCTGTGACGGGACCCCCACACCTCTGCGTCTAAGTCAACGTGCGCGTCCTAACAATGGAAGCACAACACCGCGCAGCACTACAACACAGTGGCTGAGACACACTCGAATCTGGGTGTCTGAATTTCAGATACTTTTTGTACATTCTCTCTCCATTATTGATCATACCAAAACCCAAACAGGACGAGAAGGTAACTGAGGGGAAGCAAAACACATAAAGTGAAAAAAAGGAAGATGAACAGCAAGTTAAAAACGTTAAAATATAATTATAAATATAAAATATAATTATCATTATATCACAATGGACACTAAAAATTCTTAGGGTCAGAATGATGAGGATAAGGGAACAAATCATGACAGCCAAGAAAAGTACACAATGGAACTTAAAATCATAGCGATAAAGGTCATGAGAATCAGGGGCGCCTGGGTGGCACAACGGTTAAGCGTCTGCCTTCGGCTCAGGGCGTGATCCCGGCATTCTGGGATCGAGCCCCACATCAGGCTCCTCCGCTGTGAGCCTGCTTCTTCCTCTCCCATTCCCCCTGCTTGTGTTCCCTCTCTCGCTGGCTGTCTCTATCTCTGTCAAATAAATAAATAAAATCTTTAAAAAAAAAAAAAAAGATCATGAGAATCAGGACACTCCCAGACAGGAAACCAAAGACCAGAAGGCAGATGATCCAAAGGAAAACTTGGTACAATCCACGGCTGCACGTGAGGGTCAGCAGCAGCTTCCTTCCGGTGAATCTGTTAACTTCAACAAACACCACAATCTTGCATTATGGCCCATTACAAGGAGCACTCATATTTTTACTTACTTAGTTTTCTAAAGATTTTTATTTACTTATTTACTTGAGAGAGACAGAGACAGAGAGAGTGAGAGAGAGAGTGTGAACGGGGGTGGGGGGGAGGAGCAGAGAGAGAGGGACAAGTAGACTCCATGTTGAGCACAGAAGCGGACACGGGGCTCAATGTGGGGCTCGATCCCAGGACCCTGAGATCATGACCTGAGCGGAAACCAAGAGTCAGATGCTTAACCAACTGAGCCACCCAGGCGCCCCGAGCACTCATATTTTTAAATTTAACAATCATACTTTTGAATTTCCGAAAGCTCTTCTTTACATCTAGGTTTCTCACCTGAGCAACTACATGAGTGCTAGTGATGTCCTTCATGGAGATGCAAAGGACTGGGGAAGCAGCAGCTTGGAGTACAACCAGGAGTCCTGTACTGTTTTCCACCTGAAGGAACTGGTAGCACGACTGAATTACAGGTCATTTATACATTCTAGGTTGTCAAAAGGCACACTAGCTTCCTATGCCTTTCCTTATCTTTTATACATGTACTATCTTAAAGCTCTCTGTGGGTGACATGGAGACGTCCTGCTCAGATCCCCTTCTAGAAAGGACCAGCTGCCCAGATGCAAGGAGGGGGCTTAGCTGACAGGCTCCATCTCAGCTTTCAAACCAAGGTCATGCTCTTTTTGGGGCATCTCCCAGCCAATGACTGGCAAGCCATGGTAGCTAAGGTAGCTGTCTTTCTGGGCAGTCCCTAGTCAGTGACTGAGCCAGACAGCAGTACAAGGGTCTGGCCATTTCCCCCTGACCCAGGGCCTCTCCATCAAGGAATCTGCTCCAGAGCTCCCTAGTGGGCTGGCTGAGACTCTGTCAGGTCTGCACTGCTGTCTGAGGGAGTTAGCTGGGGCCGCTCTGCTGCAGGCTGCAGGCCTCTGCAACAGCTCTGCTGCATGTGTCGCATTCTGGAGCCTGGGCTGAAGTTACCAGGGGAAGCTCTTGTGGCCGATTACTGGAGTGTAAGAGCGCACGCCCAAATGCCCACGTGCAAGCACATTTCAAGCCTCTGCACATATGTTCACTAGCATTGACTAAAGCAAGTTGCATGGCCAAATGTGACATGAAGGGGTTAAGAATGACTTGACCCCCTTGAGGCCATGGCAAAGGGACTGGATGTATACTGCTGTTATGGGGACTGATAATTCACCTACTGCCAATAATGGTCCATCAAGTAGGTATAAGACTCGACATAACCATACTCCGTCAGCTCATACTTCCCAGCTCATACTTCTGGAATACTCTTAATGCTTATCTACAGGGTTTCCTCTGGGGTTAAGGCCCATAGAGATGCAGAGATAACTGGAGAACTCTAAGATTTCTGGGGGACTCCTTAAGATTATTCGGATGAAAGGTTTTCTGGATATGAAAGGCAAAATCTGATGCTCCTCTATGACCAGTGTCATCTGAAGACTGAACATGCTTCCTAGTTCAGTGGGATCTGATCACCATTTCAGGTGGAGTGCATACTGTGAACCTGTATTGCCGTTAGGTACCTGTTTCAGGATATACACATTTAAACCACTTCACTGAGGTATGTTTGACATACAGAATGCTCTACTTATTTAAGTTTTTTGGGGGGTGGGAGGGGCAGAGGCAGAGAGAAAGAAAATCCCAAGCAAGCTCACAGAATGGGAGCATGGGGCTTGATCTCATGACCCTGAGGTCACGACCTGAGCCAAAATCAAGAACCGGATGCTCAACTGACTGAGCCACCCAGGCGCCCCCAAATGCTGTACTTATTTAATGCATACAACTTGGTGAGTTTCAGGATATGGGTGGACATTTTCCTAATGGTAGCCTTGATCTGCATCAGTGTAACACTGCAGACCTCTGAGCTCTCGTGTCCTAATGTTCCCGAACCTGATCCACCACATGGATCATAAACGCCTGTCTTGAATCAGTTTTCCAAATGTACAGGATTATTAGAATATAGCAGAATGTTCAGAACTTATTACTTTCATAGTTCTTATCATGATCTAAAATTTTTAATTTTTTCCAAGAAATAAAAGATTTGAGAAAGTGCACACATGTGCACGTGTGTGTGTGTGTATGTGTGGCGGGGAGGGGAAGAAGGCGGAGGGAAAGGGAGAGAGAGCCTCTCTAGTTGAATCTCTGCTGTGCAGGAAGCCCGACGTGGGGCTCGATCTCATCTCACGAACCTGGGATCATGACCTGAGCCGAAATCAAGAGTTGGATGCTTAACTGACTGAGCCACCCAGGTGCCCTCAAGAAAGATAAAGTTTAAAAATGAAATTGTTTTAAAATAATGAAAAAGAGCAGTCCCTGCCCCACCACTCCCCTTTCCTCTACCCTCCTACACACAGGCAGCGACTCCCACTCTCCCAGCACTTTCCAAGTCACAGGCCTACACGGCTATTTTGTAAATGACCCATAGATACTACTGACTTCCTGTTATGGCAGATGAAGATTTAGCTCTTTCACCACTAACAACCCCAGAGTCTGCTTCCCCATCCTCTCAGAGTTTATGATGAACTTTGGCTAAATCAATAATCGGTGTTCACATTATCAAGGACATGTAACAATTGCTCAATGAGGAGCCAGGAAGTTGACCACTGCATGCCCCCATTTTTTAAAATAACTTCCAGTTATTCTGTTATTCCAGCTATTCTACCTTGTGTTTATATTTGCATTGTTTTTGTTTCATAAAAATTTTCCCTAAAGTCTCCAACAGATCCTTCAATTACCTATCAATGTAATATTTTCAGTCCACTTAAATGCAGTGGCTCGCCTACTGATTTCCCGGAGCCCTCCTTCCCACAGCCTCGCGTCCTTCCACTCCAACTTAGGCCTGTTGCCCATCCTGGTGATCCCTTTCACCGCTTTTCTCGGTTAGAATCCTTATTTCCTAGAGCCCAGGTCCTCCTCTTTCTCAGGTTAGCCCCTGGTTCTGCAGAAGCACATTCTCTGGGGTACATGGCAAATGCTGGCAGGGATGCTGACGGATGTGTCCGCTTGTGCAGCTGCTCCGGAGAGCCATCTGGCAGTGTCAATCAAATGAAGAATACGCGTAAGCGCTGTGCCCTAGCAGTCTTGCTCCCGAGCACACATCAAAGGCAAATGCTCAAACGAGTCCACAAGAGGACACGTATGAGGATGGTCACCCCAATGCTGTTTATGTGTTTGTGTGCATAAAGACTGCTGATTTCTGCAGATAACTGTATACCTTGTCAGTTCACTGCATTCTCTTAATAGCAGTTTTTTGGGTTGATTCTCTTGGGTTTTCTAAGTACTTGATCATACCATCAATAAATAGAAGTTTTACTTCCTCTTTTCTACTTTTTATACATCTAATTTTTTCCTCTTGTCTGACTGCTTTGGTTAATAACTTCAGTACAATGTTAAACAGTGGTAGAAACAGAAAGTCTTGTCCTGACTTTAGTAGGGCTACGGGCCATTACATTTCACTTAATTTTTATTACACAATTGGATTTTTTACTTTTTTGTTTTAATGTAATTTCTATACCCAACATGGGGCTTGAACTCATCACGCCAAGATCAAGAGTCACACGCCCTACCGACTGAGCCAGCCAGGTGCCGCTCATTATTACTGTATTTTTAACTTTCTTTTTAAATTGTGGAATGACTCAAACACACATATAGACGTACAAAGATGTGTAAAATACGTATGCATGATTAAAAAGACTAAGAATAAAACCAATACCAGTGTCCTATCACTCAGGTTAAGAAACATCACTAGATCTTGGAAGCTCCCTGGGAGCCTCTCTCTAAGGTAGCTACCATCTTGTCTTTTGTGTTATCATTTTGTAGTAGATGTGGGTGGAGTGGGGATAAAGTGCTGTAACAAAGATATTCAAAGATACTGCATTAGAGGGGCAGGGTGGCTCAGTCAGTTAAGCAGCTGACTCTCGCTTCTGGCTGAGGACCGAGCCCCATGTTGGGTTCCACACTGAGCAGGGAGTCTGCTTGAGGATTCTCTCCCTCTTCTCTGCCCCACCCCCCATTCCCTCTCACTCTCTCCCTCTCAAATAAATCTTTAAAAAGAAAAAAAGAAAAAAAAAAGATACTGCATTAGAACATGAAGAAGTGTTTCTGTTCACATCTACACCGATGTGAACAGTCCAGGCCGGTGAGGCAGCTGCTCTACGTGGCTATCCAGGGAAACTGATTCCCTTACATCTTTGTTTTCTGTCACTAGGATGTTTTACTGTCTGTGTGGTTGAAGCTGTGTCACTGGCACTTCTGGTGCCAGCCAGCAGTAAACGGGAAAGAGATGATGGGAAAGGCACCCTAAAGTCTTAGACTCAGACCTAAATGATAAGTGTGGCCCTCTGGACATAAACTGTGCAGCAAACACTCTAGTTTATGCTGAACACTTGCTTTCCTTCTGTGACTGTGTCAGTCTGGTATGTGCCTATATGACCGGCCTCCAGTAAAAACCCTGGGTGCTATGTCTGGAATGGATTATCACAAATTTGGTGGAGGAGGAATTAAGCATGTCCTGTGTGGCTCCACTTGGAGGACTCCTGGCTCACACCCGATTTCCTCTAGACTTTGCCATGGCCTTTTTCCTTTGCTGATTTTGTGTCCATTCACTGTAATAAAGTAAAATCTTGTGTACGACCACATGCTGAGTTCTGAGTCCTCCTAGCAAATCGCTGAACCTGGGGGTGGTCTGGGGGAACCTTCACAGCAAGGTTATGAAATGTGGGAAACACAGGGCTCATCACGGGTGGAGCATTTGGCTGGGCTATGGTGTGGGTCAGGTTCGGCATGTCTCTCAGGAATAGTGCCAAGATGAGGATTTGCTGTACTTTCTGCCTTTTTTTTAAAGATTTTATTTATTTATTTGACAGAGATAGAGACAGCCAGCGAGAGAGGGAACACAAGCAGGGGGAGTAGGAGAGGAAGAAGCAGGCTCCCAGCAGAGGAGCCTGATGTGGGGCTCGATCCCAGACCGCTGGGATCACGCCCTGAGCCGAAGGCAGACGCTTAACGACTGAGCCACCCAGGCGCCCCTGTACTTTCTGCTTCTTAGTTCATCCTGCCCTACCTCCCGCTCGCAGGAGGGGGTCAGAGCAGAATATTTCTATGGTGTAAAATGAAGGTTCTCAGTTAATGCTGGTGGCAGGGAATTCATTAATACAAGGTCTAGGCAAACCAAGTACAGCTGAGAATTGGGGCCAGGACAACCAGGGCACTCTGTCCCTAGACAAAATGGTATGACAATGGCAGTGGGCACTGGCGCCTGTCCCAGTCTGAACCAGCTGCCCTTTACATCTGATGCACAACTATTATCACCACCTTCCTGGTGGATCCCTATGTTTTTCCCGCTTATTTCCTGTACTGCTTGCCTTTCAGGGGTTACTCTCGTGTTTTGGTGGAGCAGATCCTCTCATGGCTTTCTGAGAAAGGCTACACGGATGGTAAACTGTTTGAGACCTCACATGTCCAAAAATGTCTTTATTCTAACCCCATACTTAATTGATGGGTTTAGTTACAGGCTGGAAGAAACTTTTCCTCAGAATTCTGGAAGTATTTCTCCACTGTTCTCTTTCATTCAGTGAATTTTTATTGAGAACCTAATACATGCCTGGCAGTGCTCTAAGTATGAGGGATACATCAGTGAACAACAGAGACTAAGATACAGAGGGACAGAGTCCAAGAGCTTATATTCCAGATTGAGTTCTGGCTTTTGGTGTAGTGGCTGAGAAGTCTAAAGCCAATCCGATTTCTGATCCTTTGTATGTGACATTTTCTCTGCCAGCTTGCGGGATCTTCTCTTTATTCCAAGTGTTCAAAAAGTTCATAGTGTTGTGCCTTGTATGGACTTATTTTCATCCATTTTGCTGGGTACCAGGTAGGCTCATTTGCTCTGCAGACTCATGTCCTTCAGTTCTGGACATTTTTCTTGAACATTCTGTAGATGATTTCCTCCTCCAGTGTTTGGATGCTGGACCTCTCTCTCAGGGTGGCACTCCTTCTTATCTCTAGTTCTCCTAAGATTCATCTTGTTGCTCTTCCTGGGAGATTTTCTCAATTTTCTTTTCCAACCCTTCTAGTGTTTTTATTCCTGCTATTCACAATATTAATATCCAAGAGGTTTTTTCCTTTAAAAATGTCATCCTGTTTATGAACTTACCTGAAAATATCAGAATGTTTTAAAATTTTCATCTCCCTTGCATAGCCTGTTTACTCCAACATTGCTTTTTCCCTTCTGTTCATTCGTTTTCATCTCTAAAACTCATGCTTAGAGGCTTTTCTCAGATGTATGGATAATCCTTGGTTGCCTGCTTATGATTAAGAGCCAGGGACTGGGGGCGCCTGGGTGGCTCAGTCGGTTAACAGCATCTGCCTTCAGCTCAGGGCATGATCCTGGGGTCTTGGGATGGAGCCCCGCATTGGGCTCCCTGCTCATCAAGGGAGTCTGCTTCTCCATCTCCCTCTGCCCCTGCTCATGTGTGCTCTCTCTCACTCACTCTCTCTCTCAAATAAATAAAATCTTGAAGAAAAAAAAAAAAGAGCCAGGGACTAAAAAACACTTTGAAGATCTGAGCACTTGGGTTTAGGACTTTTAGACTTTGGAGTTCACTTCAGAGAAATCTGTATGGGACATTTGTTACAGAAACTCTTTTGCCTCTATCTTGGGAATTGCCAGACTCTCCAGAAAAGAATCCTTTAAAATTTCTACATGAAGAGTAAAGATTTGGTTGTCAGTTTAGTGGGGAGAAAAGGATGAGGATCCCAGCATTCAGCAATCACATGTTCTCTTAATCCCCATCTTCAAAATACTACTTGTGACCTAATAATTTGGCTTAGTATCCCCTACACAGAAAGTCTTTTGTTTTGCCTTTTTCACTTAGAGTTCTGCTAGGATGAGGAATCTAGATTGGTGAGGATATATGTAGGATAAACCCCAAGAAGTAGGAGTGCTGGATTGAAAAATGCCTACACTTTACTTTATCTTATTTAAGTGAGTTCCATGCCCAGCATGGAGCCCAACTCGGGGCTTGAACTCATGACCCTGAGATCAAGATTTGAGCTGAAATCAAGAGTCAGACGCTTAACCAACTGAACCACCCAGGTGCCCCGAGAGCATACATTTTCGATTTGTATTGGTTATTGCCAAATTATGCTCTATTGAGCTTGTATCATATATACCACCACCAGCAATACTTGCTTTTTCATACCTTGTAAACAGATATCAAACTTTTTGACTTTGAAAAAAGGTGGAAAATATTTTACCTATGTTCTTTCAATTTACATTTTTCTTAAGTTTGAGATTATCTTTTCATGGTTGAGACATGTTTCCATTTTTTCCTCGTGTTTGCTCATAGAATCTTTGCCCACTGCATTGTCAACTGATTTAAATGAGCTCTTCACTTTTTCCAGTTTCTGGTTGTTGAATTTGCTTATGGTAGTTTATTAGAAAGGAAAACTGTTTTTTGTTTTTTAACAAAGCACTTTCATTTTCTATGCAAAGGTGATTCAGAGAATTTACATAAAGGTGTGAGGTGGTCAGCTAAGCGGGGAGCCTGAGTGTGGTTTGGGCAATGTTGCCATGGGAGCAGGACTGGGGCCCCCCATCTCACAGGCTGCCTTCTGGGTCTTCTGCTTTTCCTGATAGGATGTGGCCAAAGGGACAGTAGAGAGAGCAAAGGAGGCAACCCTCGCCTCCACTGTGCCTGTCCTTCCCTAACTGCCCAGTGAGCGAGGATTTGGGCCTTGCCTGAGCTCCATCATGTCTGAGTTTGGGGGTGTTAGAAACAGGGGGAGAAGTAGAAAAAAACTGCCTTCTTGAAACATACATTTTCTTGTTTATTTTATTTTTTGTTATTTTTAAATGATTTATTTATTTTGAGAGAGAGAGAGAGAGAGCAGGAGGGGCAGAGGGAGAGGAAGAGAGAATCTCAAGCAGGCTCCACACTCAGCGTGGAACCCCATGCAGGGCTTGATCTCACAACTCAGAGATCATGACCTGAGCCAAAATCAAGAGTTGGATGCTTAACAGACTGAGCCACCCAGGTGCCCCTTGTTACTGTTTTGTCTTAAAGGGAAAGGTCCCTTCAAGGCCCTTTGGGGGGGGGGGGGGACCAAAATGCCATCATAGTAGTAGGGACTATAGCATCTACAAGTATTAAAGAGGAAAACATTCTTCAGTGTGGTCAAATTTCTTCTATGGCTTCTGCATCTTTTGTCTTGTTGAGAAAGACCCACACTCCGAGATTATTAAAAATGTCTCCTCTTGGGATGCCTGGGTGGCTCAGTTGGTTGGGCGTCTGCCTTCGGCTCAGGTCATGATCCCAGGGTCCTGGGATCGAGTCCCACGTCAGGCTCCCTGCTCAGCGGGAAGCCTGCTTCTCCATCCGCCTGCCGCTCCCCCTGCTTGTGCTCCCTCTCTCTGACAGATAAATAAATAAAATCTAAAAAAAAAAAAAGCCAAAAGCACTTGACAAGGATAGGGCACAAACACCATTAAAAAAAAAAGTCTCCTCTTATTGCCCATACTATTTTTCTTTTTTGTATTTTAATTTTCCCTTCATTTGGATTCCCCCCCCCAGATGGCTACCCAGTTGTCCTAATCTTACTTATTGAACATTCATCTTTTACTCAGACATTTTAAATAACATTTTAAAAATTACATACAAAATTCTTGTGCATTTGGGTTTATTTCTGGAATTCTTGTTCTGTTGACCTGCCTGTTCATGTGCCTATGTTACACTATTACAATTATTATAGTTTTGTCTTATCTTTCAATATTTGATAAAGCTGATTCCCCATTTATTCTTTTTAGAATTTTCAGGGCTCTTTTTGTTTTTCACTTTTTCCACTTGAACTTTGAAATCATCTTGTCCAGTTTCCAAACATGGTTTGGAATTTAATGGAATCACATTAAATTTATGCGTTAATTGAGGAGGAATACATTTATGATGTTGAGTCTTTCTATTCAAGAACATGGTGTGACTTGCCACTGTTTAGTTGTCCTTCTGAGTCCTTGTGTAGCATTGTGAAGTTTTTACCCTAAAGATCTTACAGTTTTGGGGCACGTGGCTGGCTCAGTCAGTACACCATGAGACTCTCAATCTCAGGTTTATGAGTTTGACCCCCAGGATGGGTGGGTGTAGAGATCACTTAAAAAAATAAAATCTTTAAAAAAATAAATAAAAGAGGGGCACCTGGGTGGCTCAGTGGGTTAAGCATCCAAATTGTTTCAGCTCAGGTCCTGATCTCAGGGTTGTGAGATGGAGCCCTGAGTCGGCCTCTGTGGGGAGTCTGCTGGAGATTCTCTCCCTCTTCTCCCTCTCCCCTGCCGCACCCCACTCATGCATGCTCTCTCTCTCAAATAAATGTCTTTAAAAGACAATTAAATCCAGTAAGGCTTTTTAAAAAAAAGATCTTATAGTTCTTACGAAGTATATTCCTTGGTGTTTTATCTTATTCATGGCTATTGTAAATGAAGCCTTCCATATACCTCCTAACTAGCTGGGCTTGTCCATATAAAATACATGGATTTCTGTAGAGTAAGCTTATACCTAACTACCTTACCAAACTGTCTTATTGTTGTTTCTCCATTCATTCTGCTTCATTTTTCCAAGCAAACAATATCATTTGCAAATAATAATTTTACCTTTTTCCCCTAATTGGCATATTTTGCACACCTAAAAGTCACTTGTTTTCAGAGATCCTTTTTACTGATAGCATCTGTATTAATTTCTTAGGTCAGCTGTAACAAAGTACCACAAACTAGGTGCCCTAAAACAACGGACACTTATTGTCGCACAGTTCTGCGAGCTAGAGGTCTGAAGTGAAGGTGCCGGCAGGGCTGCGCTCTGAAACTTGTAGGGGGGACCCCTTCCGTCTCTTCCTAGGTTCTGGCGGCATCTGGCCAGCCTGGGGGGCCTGACACTGCCTCTGCGTCACAGGGTGCTCCTCCTCCATGAGTCTTGTATGTCTGTTTCCTTCTTGTTAGGACATCAGTCATATTAGATCAGGGTGCCTCAATGACATCATCTTTTTTTTTTTTATTCGGCAGAGATAGAGACAGCCAGCGAGAGAGGGAACACAAGCAGGGGGAGTGGGAGAGGAAGAAGCAGGCTCATAGCAGAGGAGCCTGATGTGGGGCTCGATCCCACAACGCCGGGATCACGCCCTGAGCTGAAGGCAGACGTTTAACCACTGTGCCACCCAGGCGCCCCTATGATATCATCTTAACTGAAGTACATTTGCAAAGACCATATCTCTAAATAAGATCATATTTACAGGAACCGAGGATTAGAACATTAACATATCCTTAGGGGGACACAGTCCATCCATAACGGCACTGAACTGTTCTCCTTGTCTTTATTCACTGTGAAGATGAATTTATAGGAGTCCATGGAATTATTTTTTTGGTTTGAACAAGTGTCTATCAAACCCTAAGAGTTTGTATGTAAAATGTGGTAGGCGTATGCATTCGGGTTGAGGAATAGGGTTCAAAGCTTTCATGGGGTTTCTCAAAGGGTCTGTTATCCCCTAAAAACTTAAAGAATTGTTAATGCAGACCAAAAATATAAGAAGCATTACATTAAGTCCATTCAAAATAATTTATAAGCCTATTAGCTTTGCTACAATATGGATAATTATGGAAGTCATCTACGTTTAGTAACTTTTGACTACCATATGTTTATGTTGAGTATTACTGTTGAAAAAGAGCTTTTATATACATTTTGTCTTTTGAGTCCTTTCATATTATATCTATATCTATATAGATATATATATCTATATAGATATTATAGATATAGATATACTATTATAATTTTAGATGCAAAAAAATAGATTCTATATATATCTATCTATATATCTATATATCTATATATATATCTATATATATAATATATATATAATAAATGAAATATTTTTTTAAAGATTTTTAAAAATTTATTTATTCATGAGAGACAGAGAGAGAGACAGTCTGAGGGAGAAGGAGAAGCAGGCTCCCCTCGGAGCAAGGAGCCTGACTCAGGACTCAATCCCAGGACCCTGGGATCATGACCTGAGCTGAAGGCAGACGCTTAACCAGCTGAGCCACCCAGGCGCCCTAAATAAATAAAATCTTAAAAAAAAAATAGTGAGTAATGAAGTCAGTTCTCAAACTTAAGGCTTAACAAAACCCTATAGGTACAGTCGTCCCCCTTTACCTGTGGGAATTACATTCTAAGACCCCCAGTGGATGCTTGAAACCGTGGAGAGTCCTGAACCCTGTATGTATGTTTTTTCCTGTACATAGGTACCTGTGATAAGGCTTAATTGTTACCAATCAGGCACAGTAAGACATTAACAACAACAAGCAGACCAAAATAATGAAATACTGTAACAAGGTATATGTGAGTGTGGTCTCTCAACAGATCTTCTTGTTGTATCGTACTCAACGCTTCCTCTTTTTGGGTGAGATGTGAGATGATAAAATTCCCATGTGATGTGATGAAGTGAGGTGAATAAGGCAGGCACCGTGATGCAGCACGAGGCTACTACTGACCTCTGACAACAGTCAGAAGGAGGATCATCTGCTTCTGGACCACAGTTAACCCCGCGTAACTAAAACTGTGGAAAGCAGAAGCATGGATAAGGGGGTACTACTGCATGTATACGTTTTAACTTTTCAGAAATGAAATCATATTATACTTACTCATCTGTAACTTGTTCTTTTACTGAATATACTTTAGACAGCTTTCCATGTCAGTCCATATGGGCTTATGCATTTATTTTTAACAATGGCAATGTATGGAATTTCCATAATTTATCTAATTCTTTATTGATGGGTATTTGGGTAATTTCCAATTTTTCACTATTAAGAACAATGCTTCAGTGAAAATCCTTGTATACATAAACTTTATACATTTGTGAAGATAAACTGGTAAGAATTGGAGTTGTTGACTCAAATCCTGTTAACTACAATAAATATTTTGACATCCACAAATTGCCCTCCAAATAGTAGCAATTTACATTCCCACCAATGCCTCTTAATACTTTTACAAACATGAAACTCCGTGGCAATACTATTATCAATTATATATTGGTAATTGATATTTTCCAGTGTGATAGTAAAAAATTGTTTTAGTTTGCGTATCTTTCACTAGAAAAGTTGAGCATTTTGGAGTGGGGAAGTTCTTCCTAAGCGTGATAGGGAACTCAGAAGTCATCAACAAAAAGTCTGATAAATGCAACTTTGTGAATTGCTTGCTTATGTCCTTTGTCTATTGTTTTCTTTTTTTTTTTTTTTTTAAGATTTTATTTATTTATTTGACAGAGAGACAGCCAGTGAGAGAGGGAACACAAGCAGGGGGAGTGGGAGAGGAAGAAGCAGGCTCCCAGCGGAGAAGCCTGATGTGGGGCTCGATCCCATAATGCCGGGATCACGCCCTGAGCCGAAGGCAGACGCTTAACGACTGAGCCACCCAGGCGCCCCTGTCTATTTTTTTCTACTGGGTAATGTTTCCTTTCTAATTGATTTAAACAACCATTTTTAAGGATTCTATGCACTTGCCATACGTGTTACAAATATTTTTTCCAAGTTTGTTTTCTTTTTGAATGGTGTTTTGTATGCAAGATACAGAATAAAAATATCCTGTGACTTATTTGTTTAGGGCTATGTTTAGAAAAGTCTTCCCTATTTCAAGATCACAAATATATTTATTCAAGTAGTTTTTTTTATTCTTATGGTTAATTTTTCTATTTAAATCTTTGATCCATCTGGAGTTTATTTTGGAATGAGAAGTAGGAACCCATGTTTATTTTATTATAAATGGCTAGTTGGTTGTTCCAATACCTTTTATTAAATTAACCCTGCCATCTTTACCATATGTCCATTTTTACTGTGGTCTAATTCTGTACTTTATTATAGTGAATTGATGTTTTAATTAAGGAGGCTTTATAATACATATTAATATTTGGGAGGCAAACATTACTTTTCTTCTTTTCAGAATTTTCCATGATTCTCAAATATTTTATTCTGCCAAATGAAATTTAGAATAATTTTGACAAATTCTAAAGAAAATTCTGTTTAGATTTGGATTGCATTCAATTTATACATTAATTCAGAAAGAACTGGCATTTTCCCACAACTATATGGTCAACTAATCTTCGACAAAGCAGGAAGGAATATCCAATGGAAAAAAAGACAGTCTCTTCAATAAATGGTGTTGGGAAAACTGGACAGCAATATGCAGAACAATGAAACTGCACCACTTTCTTACACCATACACAAAAATAAATTCAAAATGGTTTAAAGACCTAAGTATGACACAGGAATCCATCAAAATCCTAGAGGAGAACACAGGCAGCAACCTCTGTGACCTCAGCCACAGCAACATCTTACTAGACACGTCTCCAAAGGCAAGGGAGACAAAGGCAAAAATGAACTACTGGGACTTTGTCAAGATAAAAAGCTTCTGCACAGCAAAGGACACAGTCAACAAAACAAAAAGGCAGCCTACAGAATGGGAGAAGATATTTGTAAATGACATATCTGATAAAGGGTTAGAATCCAAAATCTATAAAGAACTTAATCAAACTCAACACCCAAAAGCCAAATAATCCAGTTAAGAAACGGGTAGAAGACATGAATAGTCATTTTTTCCAAAGACGACATACAGATGGCTAACAGACACATGAAAAGATGCTCAACATCACTCATCATCACAGAAATACAAATCAAACCCACAATGAGATACCATCTCACACCTGGCGGAATGGCTAAAATTAACAACACAAGAAACAATGGGTGTTGGCAAGGATGTGGAGAAAGGGGAGCCCTCTTACACTGCTGGTGGGAACGCAAGTTGGTACAGCCACTCTGGAAAATAGTATGGAGGTTCCTCAAATAGTTAAAAATAGAGCTACCCTACAACGCAACTGCACTACTAGGTATTTACCCCAAAGGATACAAAAATACTGATTTGAAGGGAAACATGTACCCTGATGTTTATAGCAGCAATGTCCTCAATAGCTAAAATATGAAAAGAGCCCAGATGTCCATCGACAGATGAATGGATAAAGAAGATGTGGTGTGTATATATATATATACATATACACACACATACACAATGGAAGATTATTTAGTCATAATAAAGAACGAAATCCTGTCATTTGCAATAACATGGATGGAGCTAGAGAGTATAATGCTAAGCTAAATAAGTTAGAGAAAGACAAATACTATATGATTCCACTCATACGTGGAATTTAAGAAACAAAACAGATGAACATAGAGGAAGAGAAAAAGAGAGGGAGGCAAACCATAAGAGACTCTTAATGACAGAGAATAAACAGGGTTGCTAGGGGGAGGTGTGTGGGGGATGGGATAGATGGGGAATGGGTATTAAGTAGGGTACTTGTTCTGATGAGCACTGGATGTTGTATGTAATTGATAAATCACAGAATTCTATTCCTGAAACCAATTTTACCATATACGGTAACTAACTAGAATTCATATAAAAACTTGAAACAAAGACTGGCATTTTCACAGTGTTGTGTCTTCTTACCCAAAAACGAGGCATTTCGTTTAATTAGTTTCTTTACAGAGTTTTATAGTATTCTTCAAGTAGTTTTTGAAAACTTTCTACATATAGTCAGAGACATTGTGCGGCTCAACCCCAGGGAGCACCACCCACACTGTGGTCAATGAGACAAAAGGTCCCCACTTCCCTGTGTGACAGGTACGAGCAACTATGAGTTTATTCCTTTTTAATTTTGTTATTGTGAGTGATAGGAGTGATATTTCCTTTTGTTTTATAAAATTAGTTACTATTTTCACCTGAGAAAGTTTGAATACTGATTTTATAACTTGATGTCTTATTTCACTGTCTTGTTAAGACTTTTTCAGTTGATCCCCTTAGGTTTCCCAACATACAGTCTTACATAAATTATGATAACTTCATTTTGAACTTTCCCCTACAGTACTGGCTAGCACTTCCAGCACAATATTAAATAATGGAATCTTGAGTAGAATTCACGACATGTCTTTTGACCTTAAGTCTAATGCTCTGTTTTGGGTACATATTCAATCCACAAAACAGTCCTGAGCACCAAGTACCTTTCATAATCTTTTCTTATCCCAACAGGAAGATCAAGAGCTGCAATAAATATCCAGTTGATAATTCTTATGTGAAATTCTCCAGCAAATTCAATATTCTGTATTACTAAAAACTGAAATGTGACCCTGAAGAAAGAGTATTCTCCAAGGATATGTTTTGGGTTTTTCTGGGGTGGGGGCGTGTGGGTGGGAGAGGAACGTGGACTGAGCCAGGGCTAAGGCAGTGACTGAAAAATGGGCACACCAAATAGTTATTTACTTGAAAGTCAAATGCATAAAATAAACAAGGGGCTGAACTACCCTTTACCACACCCACCAAAAGAGCCTATAAGCAGAACTATTTGAGAACACAGTGATATGACCCTAAAGCAAAGCTTAAACTCGGGGGTAAGGGAGGAGAAAAGCACGCATGAACGAGCATGTTTTCAAGTAGGTGAGCTGCAGTCACGTGTAGCTAACATCTAGTGAGAGGAGACAGCAATGTAATAAATGTCATGATAAAGTTAAGCATTAACATGAAGTACTAAAAGTCAGAGAATGTTTCTTAAAGGAGGTGCATCATTCATTTGCCAAATATCTAGAGCTCCTACTGAATCCAGCCCCGAACCTAGAAGCAAAAGGATGAGCAAAAAGAGAGGATCCCTGTTCTCAGAGAGCTTACAGGCCACTGGCAGAGGCAGATGTTACTCAAGTAAATACATAAACATACGTGGAGATAATATGTGTATGTTATTAGAAGTCGTGACAAGTCCCACAAAGGAAATAACGGTGCTGAGAGGATAATAAGGTGACATAACCTAGATGTGGGAAAGCCTCTCTGAGAAAGCAGCCTTTTGGCTGGAATCGGAGGGAAGACGAGGCAGAGGCGACATGGTGGGTGAGGTTTAGCCGTCTAGCCCCTCTGACGAACACAGGTGAGAGGGACTCTAGCTTGTGCGAAGGCACAAACGCACAGGTGCAACAGGTCTGAGGACTACAGGTCCTAGAGCTCAGTGAGGGAGCATGCAGAAACAGAAACACCGGGAAGAGAAAGGGAAAAAACCCCACAAAGATATTAGCAAGAAGGAAAAGGAGAAAATCAGAAATTCAATTCGGCATGTGCTGAACATTTACTACGTGCTTCATGATCTACCAAGGGATTCTTCCAATTCCAAAGAATAAAAAGACTGGTTCTCCTCACAGTTAACTTGGTCTAACTGGGTTCCTAACAGAAACATTGTCCTTTTAAGATAATCTTTCAGAGAATACTCCCTACCCCAGCCTAGACTAGATCTTTTTAATATCATAAACTGTGCTTTTACTTTCCCAAACAGTAACTCTTAAAATAGAATTTGAAGTTAACAAACACATCTTCTTTTCTGTCACAGGCCCCCAACTGCCACTTCACTGAAGCCTGTGCCTAGAAATCGCTCAGCTTTACTGGTCACTTCTCAACAGTCCCAAAATGTCCACGAAGCTCTCCAGGGAGTGACCGAGAAGCGTGTCTGACCATGTATGACCAGCAGCATGTTAATTTTTTCTTTACACGGAGCGTACCAGCTCTTTTTGTTCAATCCCCTTTTCTCTCTTTCCTGTTTAAGGTTCTCAGATAGAAGAAATCAGAAACTGTCATTGAGGTTATTAAGCTTGAATGCCCTTGCTCTAATCTCTAAAGAGATAAAATCCACCATGTTTATTGGGCTGCCTGGAAAGGCTGTCGCTACCTCCACCCAGAGGGGCTTAACAATGAAAAACAAAGCTCTACAAGTTCTAGCTACGAGAAGTGGTGTCCTAATTTGGGTGCAGTTCTAAGAATACTATAAATAATAATTCAACTGGTTCTGTGCTTGTGAGTGACAGAATGTCACAGCCTTGTGACAAACCATTCCTTCATTTTCTTCCTATATTTCTTCTTTTGTTATTCTGGTATGGAACCCACATTTCTGTCTTATCCCTAGAGTCGAAGACAATCAAAACAGCAGACATGCAGCTGTATTTATGAGGGGGGTGGGAGACAGTTGTGGATCTTTTAAGGCTGGGACTAGAGATGGGCAATAGGTCGAGGTGTTTTGTTTTAATTAGAGAAAGAGCAATTCTGTTGACAACAGCCAGCACCACTGCCAAGCGCTCAGGCAGAACTGACCCCCCAGTCCCGCTTTGCTGCCACTGGTTTTGCTCAGGGTAATAGTTTACACTGCATGGAAGGAGGCGGTGGTAGCGTGAGAGCTTGCTCAGGAGAAAGGGTAAGACACTGCTGGAACATATTATCCTAGACGAGATAAGAGGAACTTATTATAAGAACATGGTGGAGAAATTAGTTTTGGAAAGAAGAGACACCTCTTCCTTTGATCCAGAAGAAAAGAGTAAAAAGATTCAGATAGAGACAAAAACGCCGGTAGAGGGGCACCTGGGTGGCTCAGTCGGTTAAGCCTCTGCCTTCAGCTCAGGTCATGATCCCAGGCTCCCTGCTCAGCAGGGAGAGAGTCTGCTTCTCCCTCTCCCTCTGCCCACTGCTCATGCTCTCTCGCTCACTCTCTCTCTCAAATAAATAAAAAAAATCTTTAAAAATGCAGGTATAACTTGGAAATCGAGGAAGGTTCATGCCCTATGCCAGAGACTCCCAAACTTTGTAGGTTTTCAGACCCATAACAGTTCTGTTTATTAGATGTCCAAGCAATCTAATAAGTATTTATTCCGAATAATTTAGTAGGTATTTGAAAAATAAACTGGACACTGTACAGTTCGTTCTAGATTCCATTTAACAGCACATACAATTCGCCCACTTAAATGTATAAATCAGTGGTTTTTAGAATATTCGGAATTGTGCAACTATCACCTCAATCAATATTAGAATATTTTCACACCCCAAAAAGAAACCCCATTCCCATCAACAGTCACTCCTCTTTCTCCCTCACCCTCCCTGCTCTAGGCAACCATTAACCCATTTTCTGTCTCAATAGATCTGCCTGCTCTTGACGTTTCATGTAAATGGAATCACGTGATGCACACCCGCCTCCTCTCACTTGGCATAGGTTTTCAAGGTTTATCCACGTCACAGCGCGCACCAGTATATTATTCCTTCTTCTGGCTGAATGATATTCGATTCTGTGGATACACATTTTGTTTATCTAGTCATCAGTTAATGGACATTTGGTTTGTTTCTGTTTTTTGGCTATGATGACTAATGCTTCAATGTATACTCATGTGCAAGTTTTTTGTGCGGCGTGTTTTCACTTCTCTTGGGTATATGCCTAGAGTGGAACTGCTGGGTCATGTGGTAACTTCAAACTTTTGAGGAATGCCAGACTAGTTTCCAAGGTGCCTGCACACTACCAGAAGTACTGGAGGGTTTGAATTTCTACACATACCCACCACTTATAACCATCCTAGTGAGTGCGAAGTGGGATTGGACTGTGGCTTTTATTTGCAATTCTCTGATGACAATGATGTTGAACATCTTTTCCTGTACTTATTGGCCATTTGTAGATCTTTGGAGACATGTCTATTCAGATCCTTCACCCATTTTAAAATTAGGTGATTTGCTTTTTGGATTGTAGGAGTTCTATATATTCTGCATACTTATCAGATATGATTTATAAATATTTTCTCCCATTCTGTGGGTTGTTTTTTTAGTTGAGTTAAAAAACTTTGAATTAAAAAAAAATACATGTTTGCTTCACTTGAATTGCTATTCTTCCCCTTTTAATAATGTGTAGTTTAAAAACAAGTGATTATTTTACTCCAAGAGGTTTCTCTTTAGAGACCTGAATTCAAATTTTATTTCTGCTAATACTTAAGCTCTAAGGTAGTAACTTGGACAGGTCATTTCATGACCTTCTTAGTTTTCATGCTTATAAGGGAATAATGGCACCTACCTTATAAGGTTATGCATGAAAACAAGAACATGTATAAGCACTGAGCATAATGTCCACATAGTAGGCTCCCACAAAATATGCTGATTGGCCTACTTTAAAAGATCTTTAAAGGGGCGCCTGGGTGGCTCAGTCATTAAGCATCTGCCTTTAGCTCAGGGCGTGATCCCAGAGTCCTGGGATCGAGCCCCACATCAGGCTCCTCCACTGGGAGCCTGCTTCTTCCTCTCCCACTACCCCTGCTTGTGTTCCCTCTCTCACTGGCTGTCTCTCTGTCAAATAAATAAACAAAATCTTTAAAAAAATAAAAATAAAAAAATAAAAGATCTTTAAAAAGCACTTATACTTAAAGAACTCACATTTCTAGATATGTGTGAACTATTAAGTATTGTATTCACTTCATAATGGTTGTTGAAGAAAGAATAAGATGCTTTGTGCATGATCAATTTGTATCTAAAAACATGTCGTCATTTAGTAATCTTGACTGTGCGTCAGTTTTACCATTCTGCAAATCTGAGACAGAAAGCAGGCATGCTATATTAAGGACACTATGTTACGTGATGTTTTCCAAATTTGTTTTCAAGTCCAATAATGGCCTTATAAGGAAGTACCAAGTCATAATAATAGAATACGCTCAACCAACAAGAAAAATTGGAGAGATTGGTTACTTTACATGAGTCAGTAAAGTTTTTAAATGTGGTTCCTAAAGACACCTGTGTATGCCTTTTTTTTTTTTAAGATTTTATTTATTTGTCAAAGAGATAGAGACAGAGAGAGCACAAGCAGGGGGAGTGGCAGGCAGAGGGAGAAGCAGGCTCCCCACCAAGCAAGGAGCCCGATGTGCGACTTGATCCCAGGATCCAGGGATCATGATCTGAGCCAGAAGGCAGACGCTCAACTGACTGAGCCACCCAGGCATCCCTGTGTATGCTTATTTCTATTTTTAAATTTTATTTATTTTCTTAGGTAGGGGAGGGGCAGGAGAGCAAGAGAGAGAGAATCTTAAGCAGGATCCAAGCCCATTGCAGAACCAGACGGGGCTCAACTTCACGACCCTGAGATCATGACCTGAGCCAAAATCAAAAGTCAGACACTTAACCAACTGAGGCACCCAGGGGCCCCACCTATTTCTTTTAATAAAATAATTGTGGAAGCACACCTGTGTGCACATGCACATCTTCTCTGTCTCTCAAATAAATAAACCAATCTTTTTTTTTCCCCAAAGATTTTATTTATTTGAGAGAGGGAGCATAAACGGGGAGTGGGGGGGTAGGGAGGGGCAGAGGGAGACGCAGACTCCCCTGCTGAGAAGGGGGCCTGACTCGGGGCTGGATCCCAGGACTCAGAGATCATGACCCGAGCTGAAGTCAGACGCTCAACAGACTGAGCCACCCAGGCACCCTGGTCTTGCTATTTCTTTTTTTTTTTTTTTTTAAAGATTTTATTTATTTATTTGACAGAGATAGAGATAGCCAGAGAGAGAGGGAACACAAGCAGGGGGAGTGGGAGAGGAAGAAGCAGGCTCATAGCAGAGGAGCCTGATGTGGGGCTCGATCCTGGAACGCCAGGATCACGCCCTGAGCCGAAGGCAGGCGCTTAACCGCTGTGCCACCCAGGCGCCCCTGGTCTTGCTATTTCTTGAACATGCTAGGTACACTCCTGCTTCGGGAGTTCTGCATGGCTTTCCCTAGATCTTCCCATAGCCCGCTCCCTCACCTCTTTTAATTCTTTGCTGAAACATCACTTTCTCAATGAGCCTTATCTTGACCACCTTATCATAAACTGCAAACTACCCGTAGCACTCCCAATCCCCCTTGCTCACTCAACTACTTTTTCCTAGCACAATCACTATACGATTTACTAACCTGTGCTTATTGTTCATCTGATCTCCTTGCGAGAATATAAACTCTGAGTGAGGGATTTTTGTTTACTGATGCATCCCAAAGGCTAGGACAGAGTGGCACTTATGGGCATCAAATAATATTTGAGGATACAAACAATTTTAAAAAGGTCCCTCATATCCCTGAATGCGCTTACAATCTGGTTGAAAGTTAGCATATATACACTAAAAGATAAATATCAATATAAGATAATTAGCATGTGCTGACAAATACCAAAAGAAGATACTGTTTTAGGATATCACTTATGACAAATGAAAGCTCAGAGAAGTGCCACAGAAGTTTAGAGAGCTAATTTTAAAAAAATTTGGGGGGGGGTGTTCCTGGGTAGCTCAGTTGGTCGGGTGTCCAACTCTTGAAAATCTAATGAAAGCTATACACTCCAATGATATAATGAACATGTACACAAAAGTTTAATACAATTACTAGGAGTTCAAACACTTCCTGGAGCCAGCCATGGATGCTGAATAGAGAATCCTTGGTTTCAAGTATAGTTTTTAGGCTTGGAAAGGCTTGGTAAAGATGAGGCTTCGCTAGTTCTTGAAGAACAGGGTATGAACACAAGAGGAAAGGAAGGGCATAAGCAAGAGAAGGAGCTAAGGGTGTGGGCAGAACAGTCCGTACTGGGGGATTCAGGTAATACGTAAGAATAGGCTGTGACTTGCTTACTGTGACTTATACAATGCGGTTACTGAAAGTTTTTGGGTAAGAGAATGTAACATCTAAGGCATTGTTGTTGGTTTTTTAAAGATTTTATTTATTTATTAGAGTGAGAAAGAAAACGAGAGCACAAGCAGGGGGAGCAGCAAGCAAAGGGAGAGGGAGAAGCAGGCTTCTCAACACAGAGCCCCCGATTCAGGACCGGCAGATGCTTAACCGACTGAGCCACCCAGGCGCCCCTCTAAGAAATTGTTTTAAGAAAATAAATTTGGTGGTTGTTTACAGGAGGAAATTTGAGAGAAAAACTAAAATCAAGGAACTCATTCACGAAGCTGCCATTATATGATTCAAATTTGAGAGAATGGAAAGGGAACTAACCAGGTTTAGAGACGGATGACTGTGAGGCACCAATACATTCAGAAATGCCTGGCTTGACAGTGACAATTAGAAATGAACTGTATTTAGGTCAGGCCCTGTTATACAAATTTGGGTGTTATTTATTGAATCCTTGAGTGTGTGTGGGGGGAATTATAAGAGAAAGACATACAAAAAATAGAGATTATTTAAAGGCTCTGAATGGGACAAAGGGGACAGCCTATTATTATTGTGATAATATGTTGAATTTATAAAGAATAAAACCTTAATAGCCTGAGGCATACAGGTATTATTGCTAATTGAGGTTAATTGTGGTTAATTGAAGGCTAATAAAATTTGTCTTAATTTTTGCTTGCTGAGATTTTTTTTTTCTTTTCTCCAAAAAGTATTATGCTCTATTCCCCCTTGATAACCAGGGAACACAGCTGAACTATATTTAGTGGATTCAGGATGTCACTATCTCTCAAGGTGATCATTTTAAATACATATGTTCAATGTAAAATAACACAAAGGAAATTGGGATAAATCCGTGGTGACGACCGTACACATCCTGGCATTTAAAAGACTTCTGATATCTGTTTGACTTTTAGAGAAAGGCAGATAACATCAAAACAATTAGAACCAAAGGGTCTATGAAATAGGATCTTGCTCTACTGTCTTCTCGCCAACATGAATAAAGGATACAGGATGTTGGTGTCAGATGCATTATTACATCATTGACAGTACCTACTTGCTTTGTAATACATAAGAAGTTTATGACTCGGGTTCCTCTATTGTGGAACTTACTCCATCTACTAATTTTGAGACCTCCAGCTATGATTTGAATTTAAGGAAATAGTTCATTCTTGGTCTAGCAAAAATACTGGCTTCCCCTCCCCGCGGAATTCACCCAGAAAGTTTCTGTCGCTTTAGAAACTGTCTTATTCTAGCCAAGAAACCCAGATATAAAATAGTGACTGTCTAATCCTCAACACGTGTGCTGTCCTTCCATCTCTGGATCTAGCAGTGTGCGCACACAACTCTTGTCTAGTAATCTCACAGATCCTTTAGCTTTTTTCTTTTTAATCAATGGCCTCTACTTGTCAAGCTATTGAGCAAGACTAGTGACTCCTGCTTCGATTGGGTCTCTAGTTCCGAAAGCCACTGCCCGACCCGACTCTCCCCCTTTTTACTAAACACCTGGTGAAGACAAACTTAAGAAACAGAAGTGCCAACACACCCTACTTTGCTCCACATTAGCCAATGCTCTCCACCGACAGGCATCCAGACAGCCGACCTCCAAAGACCGACGCTGTGTGCACACACTCAAGAGTGCTCGCCCCCGGCCCCGCCTAAAGAAACACGCCGAAGCGGGAAACTGAGGCCCCCCCAGTACCTTCTCGGAAACTGGCTCCCGGAGGCGCAGAGGGGCTCCCGGACGGTGGTGCGGGTGGCCGAGCGCAGGCCTGGGGGAGGAGCCCCCCCAGCCTCGGGGCGCTCCCGCATCCTCCCGAAGGCAGAACGCCCGAGCTCCGGCACTCGGCACCCCACGTGCACACCCCGCATGGGGGGGCGACTCTCTCCCTCCGCTCCTCGGGGTCCCGGGGCCCCTCAGGGTGAGGCCGAGGCAGTTGAGGAGGCCCCTCAAGCTCACCTCTGCGATGCAGACTGTAGACCTGCCGCGGCTTCGGCTTACGGGTTCTGCCCCGGGGGTAGCAGGGAGGCGGAGACGGAGGCGGAGTCGGTGGCAGAGCTAGCCCGACCCCCGGCCGGAGGCCGCCTCACCTGCACGGCCACAGGGCCGCCTTGAGACCGCGCCCGGGGGAGGGGCCTGCGGACGCCCAGCCGGGCGGAGCGCGCCAGGTGAGCACGCCTGCGCAGTCGGGCCGTAAACAAGCCCGCCCCTGCCCCTCGGCCGGCCTCCGCGGGGCCGGCTCGCGAGTGGGAGGGGCCAGGAGGAAGAGGCGGGGGAGGAGGGAGAGAGCGAGAGCCCGGGACGGCGCCTGCGCGGTGGGCGTGATCCGGGCACTTAGGGCAGGATGAACGCTGCTTTCCAAGATGGCGACGGAGGGAGGAGGGAAGGAGATGAACGAGATTAAGACCCAATTCACCACTCGGGAAGGTCCGTACAAGCTGCTGCCGCACTCGGAGTACAGCCGGCCCAACCGGGTGCCCTTCAACTCGCAGGGATCCAACCCCGTCCGCGTCTCTTTCGTAAACCTCAACGACCAGTCTGGCAACGGCGACCGCCTCTGCTTCAATGTGGGCCGGGAGCTCTACTTCTATATCTACAAGGGGGTCCGCAAGGTACCGACCCGGGCGTCACCGGGGCCAGCCAGCGGCGTGGGCAGAGGCCGGGAGCAGGGCGGTGACAGTGGGGGCCAGGGTGACCGATAGGGGTGGCGGTCGCTCTTACTTTTGAGTGGGCCGGTAACTCCACTGGGGTGCTGCTGAGGAAGGGGGATTTACGAGTAAGGAGGGTGGTGTTTCAAAGGGGTGAGGGCGGTGGAAAGGGACCGTGGGGTGCGGGGTTCCGTCTGGGAGGCCCCAGAAAGGGCCGGCTACCTTCTCTCTGGCAGGGTCCGTCAGGCTGTGACACGGCCAGGGAGCGGGCCTGCGAGTCCCCGGAAGAGGTGGGGTGGCCGTCTGTCTGCTTGGACTGCCTCGTCTACCCAGAGAGTTGGGAGTCTCGCTCCGGGTTAGAGAACAGGGGCGCGGGGCGGCTTGGGAAGGTCTGTAAGGCGGAATCCGGGCTGGTTTCAGAGGACTTGAGACTAGGTCAGAAAGGACCTGCTCGGCACCAAGGGCTACTCCTCCGCGCTGACACTTCCTAGGAGCCTCTCTTTCTGGTGGTAAGACTTTCCCAAAAACATCAGGAGGAGGACGGCTGTCACTTTCTCCGCCGGGGAACCTTCTCCTGAGAGATTGTTAAAGAGGGTCATGTTGGCTGAGTACTACAGTTGGGAGGTCGAAATGTTGTTTTCAGTGAACTAAGCTGGTTCATAGGGGTTCTGTGTGAGCGTGCCCAGATCATTCTTGTCCAACAAGTCAGACTATGTCCCAAACAGGGAGGTATAAGCCTTAAAAGCTACTTTATAAGAATCATTTTTTTTCTTGGCGGGCGACTTAACATTAATTTTGTGAAGCATATAATCATCCTTTAAAAATATCTCTTCAAAAGAAACAACTTAGAGCTTTTTCTTTATTGGCTATGTAACTATGTTCTCATTGAGAACTGCTTATTTTTGAGATATGTGGTCTTTGACTTGACTTTTGGAAGAGTGAGGAAATTGATGCGTCGCATAGCACCTAGGCATGGAGAAAGGTGGTAACATTAATTTGTGTTTGGTTAGTGTGAAAGCAAATTGTACATACTGAGGAGTGAACATTCTCTAGGATGTAATATATCCAGAAGCAGTAAGTTTTCGGTTGGTTTCAAGAGCTAGGGACATGACAGCAGTATCCAGAAGTAGCAAGCTGTCTCATTTGTTCAAGGTGCATCTTTTTGGTTCATGTTTATAAGTGTTCTACTGTGTTTGAGGTATGCTGTTATTACTGAAGGTAAATCACTTGAGTTCGTTTTTTCTCTTTTGCGATTGGGAAAGTGTGAAGTAGTTAGTAGTCTAGGAGCTTAAGTTTTAGTCCTGCTCCCAGCTTTTTCGCTGACTTGTTGGGTGACCTTGGATGAGTTCTTTTAACTCCTATCTGCTTCTCTTTAAAATGAGAACATTGTAGTACTCACGTTGTAATTTATAATATACTAACTGTAATGAACTTTAAAGCTTGAAACGCTCGGTAGATATAAAATATCGGTAAAAGAAGCATTAAGTGTCAGACGGGAAGCTGCTATCTTGCCATTGATACTAGGACTGAAAGGATCAACTCTTTCTCTGGAAATAAGAATTTTAAGTTACTAAAATTTATATAAAATTTTAAACATACCCAACAGCTGAATTTACCAGCAATTACTAGTGCCAATGTTACCTTTTTTTTTTTTTTTAAGTTTTCCTTGAAAGTGTATTATTTCTGAAGCATTCTCTAGTGGCAACCCTTATCTGGATCTTGTGGCTTTGGTTTGCATCATTAAAACAGGTCTCTTGCTTGGAAGTATCATAGTTGTGTTCTCTTAGTGGGATGCTGTTTGATGAAGGTGAAAAGTAGGAGAGCTTTTCAAAACCATACCCCAAAATTGTTTTAAACAAGACATATCTTAAACATGTAGATTTGTCTTCAGCTGCATAATTTATTTGAGCACTGTAACTTTTTTGTAAAGTTTCATTTGCATGCGGTAACATCTTACAGCATTTTATGCTGTTTTTTTTTTTTTTTAATGATTTTTTATTATATTATGTTAGTCACCATACAGTACATCCCCGGTAGCATTTTATGCTGTTACTAAAATGTCCTCTTCTAGCCATTGTAATTTAAAAAAAAATTATTTTCCATGAATGAGTTTGCATGTATTTATTGTATTTATGAGTATAAGTGATTGTTTCTGAGACTGTCTTTTCTGATTTTATTATTATTTTTTTAAAGATTTTATTTATTTATTTGACAGAGAGAGACAGCCAGTGAGAGAGGGAATACAAGCAGGGGAAGTGGGAGAGGAAGAAGCAGGCTCCTAGCGGAGAAGCCTGATGTGGGGCTCGATCCCAGAATGCTGCGATCACGCCCTGAGCTGAAGGCAGACGCTTAACAACTGCGCCACCCAGGCGCCCCTGTCTTTTCTGATTTTAAAATGGAGTAGATAATTTTCCTTACTCAGAAAACCAAAATTTACTTTTTGAAGTTAGGAGTTATAACTCTGTTCTTGACATTTGGTCATTTTGACAGTTGTTATTCATTTTTTTTCATTGGGGCTTACAAAGTTTCACAGCAATCATTTGGATCATTGAAACGGTCTAATTTGGATGCATACATTCAACTTCACTCTGCCTGTAAAATAAGTGGAAAATAGGTCTTTGAGAAACTTAAATCATGAACTATGTGCCGCCATTCCTGAAAGGAAGTATGGAGTCATGGGGGAATGGAGTGGATGAGGAGGTAGACTCAAATGTGAGATGAAGTGTGTATTCTTGGCCCTTTCAAAAGATGGCGCAGGTCAGTTTCTAGAGCTAGAGGAGACCTTTGAGTTTCCAGTCTCACCTGCTTGGAGAAAACCAAGGCTAGAGAAGGAGTGCAAGTCTGTGTTACAGTTTTTTTCTTCTCATGGTCAGAAAAATGAAGCACAGCTGAATCCAAAGAACTGTCATAGTGAGAAGGGACCGATCAGGCTTTTTGATCGCTCGGATGCCATATCCTCCAAGCACTTCAAGATCTGCCCCAGCATTTTGCCATATATTATCTCATCGAGTCTTGATAGCAGTCTGTGAGGTACAAGGAAGCATCTTCTTTTCACATTTGAAGTTCAGAATGGAGTTTCTTGTGTAAGGAAATACAGTTTTGTGAATTTATTTTGCTTAACTGAAGATAATATGAGCATTGATTTAACGCTGACACTAATCATTTCAGCAAAGATTTGAGTGACTCCAATGATGATAACTATACCAGGTGGGGTATCTACAGTAGGATATGACCCTATCCATCTCTCCAAAGAACTATCAATTCCTAGCCTTTAAACCTTTTTTTTTTTTAAGATTTTATTTATTTGAGAGAGAGAAAGCAAGAGAGCACAAGCAGGGGGAGCGGCAGAGGGAGAGGGAGAAGCATGGTTTCCGCTGAGCAGGGAGCCAGATGCGGGGCTCGATTCCAGGATCCTGGAATCATGACCTGAGCCGAAGACAGACGCTTAACTGACTGAGCCACCCAGGTGCCCCTAACCTTTAAACCTTTTTATATAGTACTTGGCTTTCCTTTCTGTAAAAAAGAAGTTGTTTTAGAATAAAGAGGTAGCTGGGTTTATTGGACCAACGCTTTCATTTTATGAGATCTGTTTTTACATAAATGCGAATGGCCTCCATTCAGATCCCAGCCTAAACATCACTTCCGTAGCATATCCTGCTTTGAATTCCCAGGATGGATCATTTTTCCTTATTACATGTTCTCATAGCATCCTGAACTTTGCCTTTGTAGCACTTTTCTCAATTTGTAATTCTCTGGGTGATAATCTGTCTTTTCTATAAACAAAGCTCCTTTAGAAGAGGGACCATGTGTTTTCTGCTTTCACTGTTTTCCTAGTGCCTAGCACAGTGTCCAGCATAAGGTAGGCACTTAGTATTTATTTGTTGAGTGAATGACTGAGTAAAGCATCAGTATCCAACTATGCCATACTTTTAGTTAATTAATTAATTAATTATTTAAAGTAGGCTTCACGCTGGCAGGGAGCCCAACGCGGGGCTTGAACTCACAACCCTGAGATCAAGACCTGTGGACGTTTAACTGACTGAGCTACCTGGGTGCCCCATATGTCATACTTCTGAAAAATCTTTACAAGCTAAGGAACCTATTTAATTTTGGGCTTCCAAATAATGGGTATTTTTAGTGCCTCACATCTTTGTAAAGATATTTTAAAATTATTGTTAGTAGGTAACAAATTTAGCTTTCTTACAACTGGGAAATTGTATAGCAAGAGACCATGAAGTAATGGAAAGTAACCAAATGATACAGATTACTTTTGATCTATTTCTATCAAACCACGTTACCTACCACATCTATGTACTAACAGACAACTTTTAAAAACTATACTTAGAACTACTTAGCATTCAAATCAAAGAGACTTTTTTCCTTCCCATCTTAAGATTCTGGGTCACAAGTGTGTTGCCCAGAGATGTTATTGAAGCACTCCCTACCATAGTGGGGAGAGGAGTAGAATTAGATGGCTTCCAAGGCCTTTTCAACTCTTACGGTTGTAGGAGTCTGTGCTCAATAGTTTTTTAATGAAAATAAATCCATCTTTCTTTTGGGAAGATGTCTTCATGTCTTGGACTCATTGCCTATTCATTGGATGGAAATTGAGGGGTGGGGTGTGTTGTGGAAGCAAGTGGAACATGTGATTCTAGGTCTTTATGCTGGAGAAGGCTTTGTACTCATTGTGTTGGCATGAAGCTGGGGCCAGAAGAAGAGTCCTATCATAACAGCTTAAATATTTTCAGAGCCAGAGTTATCCAGGAGTGCAGTGGGTTGACTTGGGAGAGTATGGGTGTTCTGTGTGGGAGATAGTCTGTCTCTCTCAAGGACTGCAGAACCACCTGTTGGTGACTGAGGAATTCATGCTTTTTGTGGGAGAATGACCTAGAAGCCTTTCAAAGATTTTTCCCACAGGCTAGTTTTAGATTCTGGCCTGCTCCAGAGAAGGTCACGTTCACACCCTTCACTCCATTTGTAATTATCACATCTCTCTGCTCCCCATTTCTAGTTTAGAAAGAGGCGTGGAAGATTAGAACTTTTTTTTTTTTAAAGATTTTATTTATTTATTTGACAGAGATAGAGACAGCCAGCGAGAGAGGGAACACAGCAGGGGGAGTGGGAGAGGAAGAAGCAGGCTCACAGCAGAGGAGCCTGATGTGGGGCTCGATCCCATAACTCCAGGATCACGCCCTGAGCTGAAGGCAGACGCTTAACCGCTGTGCCACCCAGGCGCCCCAGAACTTTTTTTAAAAAAAGATTTTATTTATTTATTTGACAGAGAAACAGTGAGAGAGGAAACACAAGTAGGGGGAATGGGAGAGGGAGAAGCAGGCTTCCCGCTGAGCAGGGAGCCTGATGAGGGGCTTGATCCCAGAACTCTGGGATCATGATCTAAGCCGAAGTCAGGCTCTTAATGACTGAACCACCCAGGCGCCCCAAATTAGAACTTTTTCTTTTCTTTTTTTTTTTTTAAAGATTTTATTTATTTATGTGACAGAGAGACAGCCAGCGAGAGAGGGAACACAGCAGGGGAGTGGGAGAGGAAGAAGCAGGCTCCCAGCAGAGGAGCCTGATGTGGGACTCGATCCCGGAACGCCAGGATCACGCCCTGAGCCAAAGGCAGACGCTCAACCGCTATGCCACCCAGGCGCCCCCCAAATTAGAACTTTTTCTATCAAATTTACTTTGAGAAATTTTGTACTTAATTTAGTAGGGCACATGTGGAGTCTAATGGAAACCTGTAGTTTTTTTCCCAGTAAGGGCTACTTAAATCTTCTGAAATACTGATAATTGCTTAGTTATTTGACTATCACATTTTATATACTAAGGGGAAAGCATCTTCGTTTATCACTTAGAGCAGGCTAGAGAAACTTTCGTATGATACCTTGGTTCTCTTGACCTTGAAGAGGAGGAGGAGGAGGAGATTTTGAAAGACAGAATGGGTGGATATGAGCAATGGTAAGAAGCTCAGAATATGTCTGTGAAATCCATGAGATAGTCAGGAATGTCATTGTGTTAGCAAATATTTGCAGGCATGCTTATCAGATAGGAGGTACTGTTCTAGATGCTGGGTATAGACAAAGTCTCTGCCCTCAAGAAACTTGTCACCTACGTTTATTATCGTTGAGTTAATTTAGTGACTTCATTTATTTAAGTACTTACTGCGCTTTGGTAGAAAACTTGAACAAGAATCAAAACATTGTGGATTTTATCACTGACTAGTTTGGCTATATGCCTAAAGAACCTTGTTTTAAAAATAAATGTGAAGATTTTTGTAGTCTGATGTTTCATGTCTTAGAGAACAATTTTATTTATATTTCAGTGAGGTTAGTTTGTGCAGAAATAGGAAATGTCCTGTTTGGTTATTTAGGAGTAAACATCAAAAACAGAAATAACTTTAATTGGTAGACATTCTTATTCTTCATTTTCAGGACATTTTAAATTATCTGGGAATATCAGTGATAAGTTACCTTATTCTCTGAACATTTGGCATCTGTTATTTATAATAGAGTACAAGGTATGTCTTGTTTTAAAAAAAAAAAAAAAATCCTCTGGGCCACCTGGGTGGCTCAGTCAGTTAAGCGTCTGCCTTCGGCTCAGGCCCTGATCTCAGGGTCCTGAGATTGAGCCCCAAGTCATGCTTCCTGCTCAGTGGGGAGCCTACTTCTCCTTCTGCCCCTCCTAGTGCTCGCTCTCTCTCTCTCTCTCAAATAAATAGAACTAAAAAAAATAATCCTCATTCATCAAGTGTTTCTTGCAGAGCTATTATTTCAAGGTACTGCTGTCTGTTGTGGATGATGTGAGGGTAAAGTAAGACACTTCTGCCTGTAAGGGGCTTGTATTTTTGTACTGATAATTGTACTATAAAGTAGAAGGCGTGTGCTGTGCACATGGTGTGAGCAAGGCAAGTTCAGGTGCAGTTAAGGAGTAAAGGTGAAGTGGGGAAGTATTTCTCTGCCTAGAAGGAGAAGAATATTGGGTTGGGTTTCACACAGATGATTTACCCCAAAATGTTGTGTACAGATCAAATTTTTGTAAATTTTAAAACATATCTTTATATTTCTAATTTCAGAAATGCTTTATCTTCGTTTCTGATTGAGGTTGAGTTGGCAATTGCTCTTACCTTGTAGCATTTTTTCTCAACTTCACAACTTCTCTGCCAGTTGGTAATTTGTAAATTGAGTCATGTTTTGCATTCTCAATTCTGTTTTGTAATATGGATTTTTTAAAAGTAGCATATATTGTACTAAAAACATACCAAATCAATCTTCGCTACACTTTTATCTTGTTTTGTAGCAGTAGGAAAATGTAGACTTTATAAGAAAGAAGCAAGAATCACTCATGAGGAAGGAATTTATAGGGTTTTTATATTTAAAAGCAAGAATAGGAATACTTTAGCATATTCTCAAGTAACCACATTATAGGTGATCTCTGTGGCTTGGATCTGTCCTTCCTTTGGTTGGTTCACATCCAGCCTCACTGCTGTACCGCACTCTTTCTCCTGGTGCAGCACAACTGGTGCATGGGCTCATTCTCTTTACTTACTTTGATCTTCATTTCAGAGGCTCTGTCTGTCTGAGTGTCTCATTTAATAAATATTTGAGTGGTTTAGTGTGAAAAGCAGTATACTAGACTATGGGAAATCAAAGAAGTATGAGACATGATCTCTGACCTTGAAAGGATTATCATCCAACAAGGGAGAATAAGATATTCACATACTCATTCATTCTCAGATTTATCGAGTGGTTGGTTTGTGTTGTTGAGACAATCTCTGCCATCAAGGAGTTCACAGTCCAGTGGGATAATAAATGACTTACTCATTCAGCTAACATTTATTGGACCTGTAGACCCAAAGACAAGACATAGTCCCTGGCCTGAAGTGCCTGTAATCTAATGATGAGATGGACAAGTAAGTAGTCGTAGCCGTGCAGATGGTGTCTGTTATTTTAGACAATATTCGCTTATTAGTGCTTCTTAATCTGAATAGTTTAGGGGATGTATCAACCTAGATGGGAAAAAACTCTTAGCTGAATTTCAACGTGTCCTTCCAATTATGGATCTAGGCAACAAATCACAGTAGTAACAGACTTGTGACTTCATCACCAGTGAAAATCACAGGTGTTTGCATATCATATTATGGTTGTTGCGGGTGTGTCAGGTGTCACACTCATCACTACTTCAAAATTACAGTAGTTAGTGGATCTGCACTAGAGCTTGTTATTCAGTTGGAAATAAACTTTTAAAGACCTAAATTTGTTTAATAACTATTTTAATAATTGATCTCCTTTGTAATCTTTTGTATTTAAAAACATTGTTGTGAGAAGGAGGCCATGGGACAGGAAGTTTAAGCATCCTGATTTTGCTAAGTCTCGGCTTACCTTTCCTTTCATGTTGTGTGTGATTGAATGTAAGAGTGACAGGTCTCTCCTGTCCTGTTAAGTGACACTCTAGCTCCATGAAGAAGACCTCTTGTGCCTGCTTTTTACTCAGCAGCTCATTATCTAGAATTCTAAGTTTGATATGTCTTGTGTTGCTTTCCTTTTTCTTCTGGATCATTCCTTTATTCTTGCTGTCCTAACTAGAGGGAGAAATTCAAGAAGTACTTACAAGATTGACTCTTGTAGGAATGTTTCACTGGTTCATATCATAGATGATTATAGTACAATGTTACAGTGTGATGTTTGTCTCAGTTGCAGTGGGAACTTAGGTTTTAACAGGGTGACATTTGAACTGAATTCTGATGGGTGGTTGAGCTGAAGGGGGAAGGGATTCTAAACCAAGACAACTAGCAACCTGAGGCCTTAGGATGTGGCATGACTCCTCTAAGAGTCACTGTGAGAGTTGAAGCTTTAGCAAGGTTTGATTAGAGGGCAAGATTATCTTCTTTGGTAGTGAGCTTCTAAGTGTTGGCAGTAGGGGTGCCTGGGTGGCTCAGTTGGTAGGCATCTGCATTCTGCTCGTGTTGTGATCCCAGAATCCTGAGATTGAGCCCCGTGTCGGGCTCTCTGCTTGGTGGGGAGTCTGCTTCTCCCTCTCCCTCTGCCCCTCCCCCTGCTCGTGCGCTCTCCCGCGCACTCTCTCTCTCTCTCTCTCTCTCTCTCTCAAATAAACCAATAAAATCTTGAAAAAAAAATGTTGGCTATATCCTAGCTTCCAGAACTCTTAGTGTGGTTTAAAAAATTTTTTTAAATGTATTTTCTTTCTTTTGGTACTACTTCTGAGGTAATGCACTACGTTAGAGTATTGTCGTCCTCCTGGACTCCTCCTAGCGTATTGTCTTCTTTCAGAACTCTGGTCATCAGATTGTATCAGCACCATCCCTGTCGGACCCTCATCGCTTCCCTTCATTTCTCAATGATTTTGGCTCCTGCTACGCTGCCACTCTCTCCAGGGTACTCCTGTCTTAAATGCTGTGATTAGTCCTTATAACTTCGTTGCACTCACTCTCAGTTCTACCCGTGGCTCAATTGAATCCTACAGCAAAAGAGAAGAAGAAACCTTTTTGGGCCCTCATCCATTGGTACCCATCTTTTGCCTCTGGCAGCTACTGCCCCAATCTCTCAGCTGCTGCCGCTGCTTTTTTTTTTTTTTTTTTTTTTAAGATTTTATTTATTTATTTGACAGAGAGAGAGACAGCCAGCGAGAGAGGGAACACAAGCAGGGGGAGTGGGAGAGGAAGAAGCAGTCTCCCAGCAAAGCATGAGCCTGATGTGGGGCTCGATCCCAGGACCCTGGGATCACGCCCTGAGCCGAAGGCAGATGCTTAACAACTGAGCCACCCAGGCACCCCCCTCTCAGGTGCTTCTTAGAGCAAAGCTCCTCTAGATGTCTAAGTTGTCTGGACCCTCAAAGTAGGGCACACAGACTAGTGACATCAGTGTCACCCCCTGGGAACTTGTAGGAAGTACAGAATTAGGCCTCATTTCAGGCTTACTGAATCAAAATCTGCATTCTATGAGGGTCTGCAGGCGGCTCGGGTGCTCACTGCGGCTGGAGAGGCATTGGTCTTTACTGGCTTTCTTTAGTTCTTTCGCTGCCTCTTCAGACTTATTCCAGCAAAATTCTACCTTCCTGCCATCTATTTTTAGATGTATAATTTAGTATAATTCAATGATTTTTAGCAAACTTACCAAGTTGCACAACTGTTACCATAATCCAGTTTTAGAACATGAGGGATTGTTTTTAAATTTAATTTTGTGTAAGTTTCAGTTATGCTAGATGAATAAATTCTAGAGATGTGCTGTACACCATAATGACTGTAGTTAACAACATGGTCCTGCGCACTTCAGAATGTTAAGAGGGTAGATCTCATGTTAAGTGTTCTCATCACAAAAACAAAAATGAAGGGACATAAGGAAACTTTGGGAGGTGTTGGGTGTGTCTGTTACCTTGGTTATGGTGATGGTATCATGGGTTTTGCATATGTCCAAACTCATCAGATATACACATTTAATATGTGTAATTCCTTGTAGATCAATTATTCCTCAGTAAATCTATTAGGAAATACATTTAATGTTGTGTTTTGATTATATAAAACATTTATGTGGTTCCAACATCAGAATCATAAAACAAGGTTCTGTTCGGAGAGGTTTAGCTTCCATTTCTGTCCTCCCTGCAAAGTTCCTTCCTCTCCTTATAATCATTTTATTTGTTTTTGACTCATCCTTCTGTTGCTGTAGGAATAAGATGACATTTGAGCAGAGAAGTTGAGTGAGCATTACTACGTGTGATATTTTGCATCTTGTTTTTTTCTGCTATATGATATATATTGGTGATCTTACCATGTTAGTAAATAGAGAGCTGCTTCACTCTTTCTTATAATTACTTTATACTTCATGCTGTGGATACGTATCACATTTATTTAACCAGATGATTCTTGATTGTTAGTCTCTTTTTATTACAAATAATGCTGCAGTAGATAACTTCGCATGTATATTATTTTGCACGGAGGCAGGTATAGTTACAGGATGTGTTGCCAGGAGAGGTTACTGCTGGGTCAGAGGGTTAATGCATATATATACACATATATATATATGCATTTTTTTTTAAGATTTTTAAAATTTATTTGTCAAATGGTGAGAGAGAGTGCACACACACCAAGCAGGGGGAGCGGCAGGCAGAGGGAGAAGCAGGCTCCCCACTGAGCAAGGATCCCAGTGTGAAGACTCGATTCCAGGACCCTGGGATCATGACCTGAGCTGAGGGCAGACACTTAACCGACTGAGTCACCCAGGTGTCCCTGCATATATATTTTTGATAGATATCATCAAATTGCCCTCCACAGGGAGGGGTTGTACTATTCTGTACTCACACATGAGAGTACGGGTTTCACCACAGCCTCACCAACAGGGCATGTTGTCAAACTTGCATTTGATCTGATAGGTGAGAAATTAGTGTTATTTTTGTTTGTTTTCCCCTTGTGATGAGAGCGGTTGAGCATCTTTCTATATATAAGAATGGAATGTATTTCTTTCTCTATGAACTGTTTCATATCCCTTGCCCATTTTTTGTGTTGGGTTGTTGGATAGCTTTGATTTTTTTAAAAAGGAGCTCTTTATGTATTGGGGAGATTAGCCCTTTGTGATATGAATTACAGATTTTTTTTCTTTCATTTGTCATTTGTCTTGTAACTTTGCTTAGGAGTGTGTGTGTGTGTGTGTGTGTGTGTGTGTTTGCCTTGGATAATTTTCATATTTTTTGTAGTTAAATTTATAAATTTGTAAATTTTTATGGATAAATTAGAGGCGTGATTTTACTATCGAGGTGTTAACTAGTTGTCATTCTCCAAGATTTAAAGAAGAGGGAAAAGATTTACATTTTAATATTTGAAAATTAGGTTTAACAAAGACTTTTCTAGAAGCAAGAGATGAACATTGAAATGTGCTGTAAAAGGAACTGGTGGATGATGATTCACTAGTAGTTTTTACAACTTAGTGTACTTCAAATATATTACAATGTTAGGGATGTTTTGGTTTGCAAGTAACAGGAAACCCAACTCAGGCTAGTTAAAACTTTAAAGGGGATGCATTGGCATATGTCTTTGAATATTCCAGAGGTAAAGTGGGCTTCAGGCATAGTTTGATTGGGGCACCAGCTCAGTTTTGCTGAGATTTTCTTGGTTCTACTTTCCACTGAATGTCAGCTTGGCCTAAGTGGCAATATGGTGGAGGAGGTCTAGGTTTCACATTTCTGTAACACATGGCCCAGAATTAGAGCCAGTATCCAGGGTGAGAGTGAACAGCACTTTTAGACTTTTCTCAGAAGAATAAGAAAGATTGTTTCGTTGAATCCCCCAGCAAATCTCTTTCTTTGACCTGTTGCCCCAGATTGGATTACCAGCCCATTCCTGTCGCCTTTAGCAAGGAGAAATACGAAATACGTACTGATTGACCTTTAGCAAGGACATTGGATCATCTAAATACCCTGATTGCCCTGGTGCCCACTCTGGAGCTGCAGTGTGAGTAGATAGCAGACAGAATAAAGCTATACCAAGAGATGCAAACCCAGATGTAACAGTTTTTCCTTGAGCTCATGGTATGATACATCAGTAAAACAGGGAAGATAATACCCTGTAGTTGGACCACTTGGGCTACGCTGTGCTCCTGCATGGTTTAGAGACCTCTCCTTCCTTTGATCTTGCTGTTTGATGACTATGAATGTCCTCCCACTTTTTCACACACTTCGGCATTTTTTGTTTGGATCTCTCTGTCTCCCCCACTAGACAGAAACCATCTTATTCATCCATATCCATCACAGTGCCTGTACATAATTGGCACATTGTGTCAATTTTAAATGAATGAATTTATTGAGATTATAGTCCTCTAAGGATTTACTTGAGTAAATTAGATGATCTTTCAGAATCCCTGTCACAAGCCAAACATGGTCACTCTTAGTTACCAGAGCTCACAGATGCAGGGGTGCCAACTCCTTTTGCTTTTGTTGAGAGACTCTTAGAAATTAGTCACAGCCTCGAATCTTATGCTGTTCTGAGCTAACCTAGGAGGAGGCTGTGGCTAGTGTCTTGATCATCTTGGTTTGGAAGCTATATCTTCCTTGTCCTGTGTCCTGGACAAAATTGCTCACGCTGTCTCTTCCAGTCCCTGTTGCTTCTTCCTGCTTAATTATAGGAACTGCACAACTCCTGACTTTACAGAATCCTCTGGATTTTGAAATAGCTGTGCATGTAGCTAGCAAGACTGAGGGCAGTATTAATTCAGCTAATTGAAAAATGATGAGTATTACGCTCAGGGCTTGTTTTGACAGGGCAGCAGTTTGCGTTTCCCCGATTGCTCAGAAAGTGGGGTGCAGGTAGAGCTGGAAAGGCAGAGTCCCAAGTGCAGCACTGACTAGGTGTAGGTCTGTTGGCCACTCCTCCTGGGGTTCCTTTGGAGCTTCTGCCCTTTTAGACTCATCCACTTTTCTCTCTTCCTTATGGCCTTATACTGACTTATGGCCACGTCTGCTCCTTGAAGACTTCGGTACCTGCCTCACAGCCTTCCTTTCCACTCCAGTTCTTCTGTCATCTTGGGTGGTTTTATGTCCACCATAGGACCCTTGAGGCACCTGGGTTCCTTGGTATCTTGGCTTCCATGTCCACCCCCAGCGACCTCCTCTAGTCCACCCCTGGCACTGACTCCCAGAGTGACGCTCTGGGTCTTAGCAGCAGTTGAATGGGCTTCAGCTCCAAAATGACTAATTCAGATAGAAACATGTGTCCTGCTGCTGCAGTGTAACCTTGGCTCCCACCCTTCTTGTTTCTCCAGGATACTGGTTACTCAACTTCCTGCTGCCAAATCTACAGATACCATGCAGCCTGTAGCTTCCTTGCCCTCTCTTCAGCAGCATTGACACAGCTGATCATTGTCTCTTCTTTGAAACACTCCTGGCTGTGACACTTTAATCTTGACTTTCTGCCTTTCTGGCCCGCCCTTCTCTGGCCGTTCAGTATTTGCTCATCTTTTTGAGGTCCTTCTCCCCCACCTCATCTGGGACTGGGCTCTGTTCCCTTTTCCTTTCTCACTCCTGTTGTAAGTCTCTCTGTTTTCTAAAATTGCTTTTTTATGCCTTTTCTCCCCCCCTCCCCAAAGGAAAAAGTATTTACTGCAGTAAATTAATCCAGTGGGTATTCCCTTGAAAGCATGAATCCAGTTGTGAGGGCAGGTGAAACATACAGTGCATGTGCTCTGGAAAGCTCTGTCTCTGTCAGCCCCAGATCTTTCTTCTTGACAGTGACTTTTGCAAGCACCTTCTCCTGCTCCTGTTGCCTTTTGCTCTCTGGACCATCTGTGTGCAATGGTGGATATGGACATCACTGGGCTGGATCTGGGCTCCCCTTCTCTGCAGAGCTGTGGCTGAACAGACTTGCAAGAGTTAGTTAAAATGTTGTTTCAAAGAATCAGCTACTGTTGGTTTTCTGTTTGTTGATATCTGTTGTAATCTTTATTTCCTTTCTGGTTTTTTTTTTTTTTTTTTTTTTTTTTTTTTTTTTTTTTTTTAAGGTTTGCTCTTTTCCTAGCTTTCTGAATTGACAACACAGGTTTTCAGCCCTTCTCCTTCTCCTCCTCCTGCTTTTTTAAGAAGATATTTATTTATTTACTTATTTATTTGACAGAGAGAGAGAGCACAAGCAGGAGCAACAGCAGAGGGAGAGGGAGAAGCAGACCGCCCGCTGAGCAGGGAGCCTGATTTGGGGCTCAATCCCAGGACCCTGGAATCATGACCTGAGCTGAAGGCAGACGCTTAACCAGCTGAGCCACCCAGGCGCCCCTCTTCTTTTTTTAATGATGTATTCAAAGCTGTAGAATTTCTTCTAAGGATTATTTTACCAGTCTTCTATATGTTAGATAAATATTTCATTATTTCCACTTTTATTCTCCCTTTACACTTGAATTTCTTTTTTTTTCTTTTTTTTTTTAAAGGTGAGCAACCTGCTTTTTTTTTTTTTTTAAGATTTTTTATTTATTTATTTGACAGAGATGGAGACAGCCAGCGAGAGAGGGAACACAAGCAGGGGGAGTGGGAGAGGAAGAAGCAGGCTCATAGCGGAAGAGCCTGATGTGGGGCTCGATCCCATAACGCCGGGATCACGCCCTGAGCTGAAGGCAGAGGCTTAACTGCTGTGCCACCCAGGCGCCCCTACACTTGAATTTCTAAGCATGTATTTTTTTTAGTTCCTATTCATGGTGTTTAATTTTGTTAATGATTAACTTATTTTCATTGTGTGATCAGAGAATATGTTTTTTGTTATTAGCTATTTGAAATGTGACGAGGCCTTTCTTTGTGATCCAGTTAACATGTTCCGTTTGTTTATTTATTTATTTTTAAAGATTCTGTTCACTTATTTGAGAGAGAGAGAGAGTACAAGCAGAAGGAGCGACAGAGGCAGAGGGAGAAGCAGGCTCCGCACTGAGCAGGGAACCCATTGCGGGGTTTGATCCCAGGACCCTGAGATCATGACCTGCGCCAAAGGCAGATGCTTAACCAATTGAACCACCCAGGCACCCTGTTCCATGTTTTTGTTTTTTTTAAAGATTTTATTTGTCAGAAAGAGCGCAAGCAGGGGGAGCGGCAGGCAGATGGAAAGGGAGAAGCAGGCTCCTCACTGAGCAAGGAGTCCGATGTGGGACTGGATCCCAGGACCCTGAGATTGTGATCTGAGCCGAAGGCAGATGCTTAACTGACTGAGCCACCCAGGCGTCCCCCTGTTCCATGTTTTTAAAATAATATATTCTCGGGGCACCTGGGTGGCTCAGTCGGTTAAGCGTCTGACTCTTGGTTTCGGCTCAGGTTGTGATCTCAGGGTCGTGAGATTGAGCTACATCGGACTCCATGCTCAATGGGAGTCTGCTTGAAGATTCTCTCCTCCTGCCCCTCCTCCGAATCCTACACATGTGTGCGTATGTGCTCTCATCCTCGCTCTCTAAAAAAAATAAATCTTCAAAAATAATTAAAAAAAAAAAAAGAATGTATGTTTTCTGTGAGGCTCAAGATGACATATCTGTGTGCGTGTTGTTCAAGTTTTTAATGCTGTTCACATTGTCTGTCTCTACCGTATTTTCGATTGCCTTATTTCAGTTTCTGAAGGTGTGGTAAGTATCTCACGGTCATTCTGGACTTGGCAATTTCTCTTATCATTTTTTGCTTTATATTAAATTCAGAATTGTGAATCTTTGTAGATTGTTCTTTGTGTTGGTATGTTTTCTTGATCACATCTAATTGGAAATCAGTTTGTTTTTGCTAGTATTTGCATGGAATATCTTTCTATTCCTTATTTTCAACTTATTTATGTAGTTTTTGTTTTTGATGTGTCTTTTTGGTCCTTTTAGATGATTTCTGTTTCATTGCTGTCCATGACATTTTCTTCTCTGCCTCCCTTTCTCCCCCATCTACTTACCCTCTGTCGAGGGATCTTGGTTGGTTTTTTTTTTTTTTTTTAGTTTTTTTTTTTTTTTTTTAGTGAACTGTACATCCAACTTGGGGCTCGAACTCATGACCCCAGAGATCAAGAGTCCCATTCTCTTCCCGCTGAGCCAGTGGGGTGCCCTGGGAATCCCGGTTGATTTCATCTCCGAAGTAGATCTTCACTGCCCTCAGGGTCCCCCTGGCAGCAGGAAGGTCTCTTGCTGGCCCCTGCTGGGCCTGTCCTCCCCTCTAACTTATTCTCTATATAGTAGCCAGCATGATCTTTAAAAAGTGAATCTGTTGGTCACTGCAGCCTCAAATCTTTCAGTGGTTTGAGTTGCTTTCAACATGGAGAACAAAATGGCTGACATGGCTTACCACCACTGTACGAGCTGGTCCCTGCTTACCTTCTATCCCCTCTTCCTTTCACTGTATCTTTCTGCCGCACTGCCTTCCTTTGCACTCCTCTGACCAGACTTTTGTACCTTTCCTGCCGCAGAGTCTCACGTGCTGGTTCCCTTGCATGGAAGGTCCTTCCACTCCTTGCCCTTCACCCGTTTAATTCCTACTCCACATCTTCGCTTCATTTTTTGTCCAAGGCTCTTATCCTGACCCCTGGACTAGGTCAGGTCTCCTCTTATCCTCTACCAGCTCATCTCTCTAGCACATGTCACAGAAAAATAAAGTAATTTGAATTTGAAATTTAGTGTCCCTCCTCGCCCCACCACCTAAACTAGATTGCTGGCTCAGGAGGGCTGATTTTATCCAGTTCATTGCTGAGCTCCCTGTGTCTGGCTCCTGTTTTTGGTGCGTTACAGGCACTCTGTGAATATGCGAATAAATGGATAATGTGTAAATGGCTTGTTGTTTGTTTGTTGATGGTGGGAAGATTAGTATGGTAAGCATGTCATCTTGTAAGCGGTTGGTGTTTTTAAATCAGTCAATTACTGATCTTCTCATCTATGTTTTGTGAGAGAATGCACTTAAAGAGCAACAAGCTGTTGTGGACCCCATCCCTCCCTGACTTACTCCTCTTTCCCTCTTCTCCCACGCTGTCTCCCACACGTACCTTATCCTAGCGCGGGTAAACAGTGGAGGCATGGAAGAAAATGAAATCTGTTCAATTTTAAAAGTTTTCTTAGGGGCACCTGGGTGGCGCAGTCGGTTAAGTGGCTGGCTCTTAATTTCGGCTCCGGTTGTGATCTCAGGGTTGTGAAATAGAGCGCAGGACAAGCCCCAGGTCGTCTGTCATCTCCCATCGGGCTCCGTGCTCAGTGGGGATCTGCTCCAGCATTCTCTTCTGTCTCTCCCTGGCTCCTGATTGTGTGTATGCTCTCGCTCTCTCTGAAACCGATAAATCTTTAAGAAAAGAAAAAGGTTTTCTTAGAGGAGCACCTGGGCTGGCTTGTTCAGTATAGCACATGACTCTTGATCTCGGGGTTGTCTTCAAGCCCCACGTTGGATGTAGAGATTACTTTAAAAGGAGGGGTGCACACCTGGCTGGCTCAGTCGGAGGAGCATGAGACTCTTGATCTTGAGGTCGTGAGTTCAAACCCCATGTTGACTGTAGAGATTACTTAAATAAAATTTAAAAAATACATTAAAAAATAATAAAACTTTTATTGCTAATAAGTTTGCCACGTAGGAATTTGTCTCATTGGTGGCATTGGAAAGGAAACTTTTTTCCCTCTGCAGTTCAAAGTAGGGTATGTTTATGGTAGAATATTTGGAAAATTCAGAGAAGAAAAAACGTCTCCTATCTGGCTGCTGTTAATACTTTGTTTCCCTGCCAGTCCTTTTTTGGTGCTGTTGCGTATTTTAAGCCTAATTTAGGTCCTGCGGCATAGACGCTCATTAAGGATGTAGAGAACGAGCCCAGGTGCGGGTTCTTTTTCAACTTTAAAATCTCCTGTAGCTCCCTAATTTGGAATGCAGTTAAGCATTGCTTTTTGTTGATGGTGTTTATAACCTATTTTACAGCATTTGAGCTTTGTATGAAGGTGTGACTTTTTTTAAAATGAACCTATGAGGTCATTGTAGAAAGTTGGTTGGGCCAAATTGGAGTCACCTGTGACTTCTTTCTTCTTCTCAGTGTGCCCTCAGTAAAAGCTTTTGGCGCTGCCTTAAAATATATCCAGAACCTGATCACTTCCCACCTCCACCATTACGTCCTCGGTGTGAGGAAGCATCACTCCTCACTTGGATTATTGCTAGGGTGGTTTCCAGATGGGCTCCCTGCTTCTACCCTTGCCTCTTATAGTCTCCTGATGGCACCCAGAATGACATTTAAAAACAATATAGGTCAGATCATATTTTTCCAGGGCTGAAAAGTTTCTAATGCTTTTTCATGTCACTTAGAACAAGATCTAAATTCATTATTAGGATATGGTGCCTTCCCCTTCAACAGATGACTGGATTAAGAAGCTGTGGTCCGTATATACAATGGAATATTACTCAGCTATCAGAAAGAACGAGTTCTCAACATTTGCTACAACATGGACGGCACTGGAGGAGATAATGCTAAGTGAAATAAGTCAAGCAGAGAAAGACAATTATCATATGATTTCTCTCATCTATGGAACATAAGAACTAGGATGATCGGTAGGGGAAGAAAGGGATAAAGAAAGGGGGGGTAATCAGAAGGGGGAATGAAACATGAGAGACTATGGACTCTGAGAAACAAACTGAGGGCCTCAGAGGGGAGGGGGGTGGGGGAATGGGATAGACCGGTGATGGGTAGTAAGGAGGGCACGTATTGCATGGTGCACTGGGTGTTATACACAACTAATGAATCATCGAGCCTTACGTCGGAAACCGGGGATGTACTGTATGGTGACTAACATAATATAATAAAAAATCATTAAAAAAAAAAAAAAAAGGACATGGTGCCTTCCCTCTCCCAACCCCCTCAGTGTGATTTGCTACCACACTCTCCCTTACTCCCTCCATTCTATTCCTTGAAGAAGAGCCTAGCAACCCTCAGGACCCTCACTTGTACTTTCCTTTGACCAGAATCCTTTCCCTGGCCAGCCACAGGGCTGACTCCCTCACTTCACATCTCTGCCCAGATACAATCCTGTCAAAGAAGCTGTTTACCCTACCCAGAAATACACTCTAGTCACCCTTCTACCCTCAGTCTCCAACTTCCTTTCCTGACTGATCGTTCTTCCCAGTCCTTACCACTCTCTGATACTCATTCGTTTACTTGTTTACTGACCGTATGCCTTCTAAAACCAAAAGAGGAGGGATTTATTGTCATCATTGCTGAAACCCCAGTGCCTAAAACAGTGCTTGCAAGGCACATATAGTAGAACTCAGTACATTTTGACTGGTAGATAGTGAAAGAAATTTGTTTTGAGATCTCAAGTAACTCAGTTTGAAAATCTTTATTTAGGGCGTGATCCCAGGGTCCTGGGATTGAGCCCTGCATCAGGCTCCCTGCTCCGCTGGGAGCCGCCTTCTCCCTCTCCCACTCCCTCTGCTTGTGTTCCCTCTCTCGCTGGCTATCTGTCAAATAAATAAATAAAATCTTAAAAAAAAAAAGAAAAAGAAAATCTTTATTTAGGATGCAGGTGTTATGACTTCTCATAGGCATATTTATTTATTATTATTATTTATTGTTAATTTTTTTTTTTAAGTAGGCTCCATGCCCAACATGGGGCTTGAACTCACAACCCTGAGATCAAGAGTCACAAATTCTACCCACTGGGCCAGCCACGTGCCCCAGGCATATTTTATTTTTAAAATAGGTAATACATTCAAATGGTTCAAAATTCAAAGGGCCTGCAGTGAAAAGTCTCTCATAGCCTGTCCCCTAGCCACCCTCTTCCCCTCCTCACAAGTAACCAGTGTGAAGTTCTTGTGGATATTTCCAGAGGTGGCCTGTGGTTCTGTATAAAGAATCAGAGATATGTTCCTCCCTTCTTTAAAAAAAATGCAAATTTTAGCATCTGCACAGTTTTGCACCTTGTTTTGTTTTGTTTTGAAGATTCTTTGTTAGTGTGTAAAGAGCTTCTTTGTTTGATCTTTGCCAATTTGACAGATGAGAAAGTGTAACACTGTAGTTTTGCGTTTGTTAGTGTGTAAAGAGCTTCTTTATTTTGTTAATAGCTGCACGATGCCCCATTGTGAGAATGTACAATACATCCCCCTTTGATGAACATTGAAGTTATTTCCAGTCTTTAGCTATTACAACCTATGCTGCAGTAAATGACCTTGTACATAATATCATTTTGCCATGTTGGTAGTATATCTGAGGAGTAAATTCCTGAGTGGAATTGCTGGGTCAAAGGACATGTGCATTTGTAATCTTGGTAGACATAGTCACATTGCTTTCCATAGGTTGTACCGATTAATACTTCTGGCACAACATACTATTGTTTGATCTTTGCCAATTTGACAGATGAGAAAGTGTAACACTGTAGTTTTGCGTTTCTTGTACTGTGAATTAAGTTTCATTTCATATATTTGAAACATTTGTATTTTTTCTGCATATCTAACTTGTATCTTTTTTAATTGAAGTATAGTTTGCATATAATGCTACAGTAGTTTCAGGTGTATGCATTTTCTTTTCTGTGAGTTGTCCATGACCTGTATCCTCTTTTTTTAAATCCATTTTTCAATTAGGAATTTGGTCCTTTTATGTAAATTAGCCCTTCATCTGTGATTGGAGTGGCAGCATTTGGTTCTGTTTGTCAGTTGTGTTCTGATTTTGTTCATGGTGGTTTTTCTTAGGTAGAATTATTTTTGTTTTCATAGACAAATGTTATTAGTCTGTTCTCCTATGGCTATGGGTTTGGGTCACAGTTAACCCTCCTAATTTTATTTTTAAAGATCCTCATGGTTTGCTCTTGTACTTCTGAGGTTTCATTGTTTACATTTGATGTCTCTTTGATACTACTGAAATTTATTCTGGTGTAAGATGTGGGATGGGTTTTCAACCGCTGTTTTTTTTTTTTTTTTGTTTTTCTTTCCTGGAACAACCTTAGGATTTCCTGATCTTTTCTGTTCTTTATGGAAAATAATCTGTTGGCAGTTTTCTGCTGAACTTTTAGTGATATAGACCAGTGGGCCATGATGTCCTGTGTGTTTTTTCATTATAAGTCATGGTTATCTGTATCTTACCATTGTTGACCTAAAAATAGTGACTGAGATATAGTCTATTCAGTGAGCATTGTTTTGAAACAAATTTCGTAGAATTTTCTGCTGGTAAATAAAAATTGATTACGAGGTAATAATAGATGCAGTGATAGCTAATTAACATTATGCACTATACTTAGGGAGCTCGTTTAGTAACTTATGAAATACGAGATTTTCCTCTCTCATTTCAGTGAATCATGTTTGAGATCTCTTTGCTCCCTTGATTAATGCCTGGTAACACCAAATTAATAAATAGTAGGCTCCAATGGGGCTTGATTCTCACATCTATTTCTCATACCGAGTAGACTCCTTTTGTGGGCTACCTTCTTGTGGAATGAGAGTTCTGAAGGTCTTGGCGGTTGTGAGAAAGGGTGCTTTGGGATCACCTGCAGCATAATTGATGATGGGCCTTCACTGCTTTTGCTGTTTTCTTCCCAGTTCCATGCCGCTTAGCCTGGCCTTACCTGCTGTCCCGTCCCTGCTTACATGTAGGTGCCATTTTCACTTGTGGTTAACTTTTCCAAGATTTGTAATGGCTTACTTTACTCAAACTATTGAATCCAAGCTGAGCCTAGTAAGAAAGTTAGCCTATGAATGACTTCTTCAAAATCTGTCAGGTCTTGGAGTGCCTGGCTGGCATAGCTGGGTAAATGTCCAACTCCTGCTTTTGGCACAGGTCATGACCTCAGGGTCGTGAGATCGAGCCCTGTGTTGGGCTCCGTGCTGAGTGTGCTTGAGATTCTCTCTCCCTCTCCCCCTCCCTCTTGCTCTCTTTCACTCAAATAAATACATCTTTTTTTAAAAAAATCTCAGTTCTTGTGATGAGTTTCTCCCACACAGATATTCATTGGCCAAGCTGACACCTTGATGTCCCTGCACACAGCTTGTGTCTATTTCTCTGTCTTGGTTTTCTTTCAATCATTTCCTACCTTTCTGCTTGACTGTACCACTGCCTAGGTATTTGACTTCTTACCTTTACAAAAACTGTCAGGCAGCTCTTCCTTCTCTCTGCACTTTGAGCAGTGGTTCTCTTATGTGAGGTCTGCCACCATCAGCACCTCTTCTGAGCTTGTGGGGATGCAGATTGTGGGGGGCCCTTGACCAGCTGACTCAGAAATGCTGGGGGTGGGGCCCGGGAATCTCTTCAGCCAGTAACTCTGATGCGCTGAAGTTGGAGAGTCACTGCTTTATGGGATCTGATTCAGGGTTCCCCGTACAGTAAACACTCAGTAAAAGCTTATTTGCTATTTAATATGTGGATTACAGTAATAGCCATTGATTACTTTGTATATCATTACAGCTACCATTTATTGAACACCTACTCTGTGCTGGCACTTAACCAGGTGCTTTCACATATGTTGTCTCACCCTCAGACACTTTGTAAAATAGGTGGTGGTGTTTCCCACTTCAGATGAGAGGGGAGGCTCTGAGGAGTGAGGGAACTCACCAACTCACCAAGACTACACAGCTGGTAAACGGCACAGGGGAGCTGTCAGGCTCCGAAGCGCACACGCTGCTTTTCGTGGAAATCCTTTTTCCCAAAGAGTACGTGTGACTGTGTGGTGGTTAGCTGGTCACAGAACAAATGATTGTAATACCCATATTTCTGGATTTCCCTTATTGTATCCTTTTTTTTTTTTTTTTAAGATTTTATTTGTAAGCAATCTCTATCCCCACCGTGGGCTCAAACTCACAACCCTGAGTTCAAGAGTCTCAGGCTCTACTGACTGAGCCGGCCAGGTGCCGCCCTCCCCATTGTATTCTTAATCTCCTCAACAACAGCCTGTCACCTTTTTTAAAAAATAGAAATAGACTCTTTTATTTCCTTCTTCCAATATTTATTTACCTGTGGTCTGTCAGAGAAGCAGGAGGTAAGAGAGGCTTTGACATCATAGTCCATCCTCCACATGTTCACACAGCTAGCCCTCACATTGTTTCTTTAAAGAGTTATTTGACAGAGAGAGAGAGAGCACAAACGGGGAGTGAGGGAGAAGCAGGCTCCCCACTGAGCAGGGAGCCTGATGCGGGACTCAATCCCAGGACCACGGGATCATGACCCGAGCTGAAGGCAGACGCTTCACCGACTGAGCCGCCCAGGCGCCGCCACTGGCCCTCACGTGATATGTCCCACTCGGTAGTTTGTCTCAGAAGTAAACTTGTACTTTCATTGAGGTATAAATTGGTGTACTACATCGTTCTCACCTCTGAACTTATTTTTGTAACTTAAAAAAAATTCTGCTATGTTGAATTTGGTGAAATCTTAATTGGTTGGAAAAAGCAACTTTGCTGGCTTTGCTCTAGTCCAGGTGTGTTATGAAAGTGAAGTATCATCACTACTGTGGCCCAGGGGACAGTTGTCATCTGTGGTGTTGGGAGAGGAGTTGTCACTTAGGTTCTATGTGCTCTTTCTTTCTTCTTTTTTTTTTAAAGATTTTATTTATTTATTTGAATAAATAAATAAGCTCTCTCTCAGAGAGAGAGACAGCCAGCGAGAGAGGGAACGCAAGCAGGGGGAGTGGGAGAGGAAGAGGCAGGCTCCCAGCGGTGGAGCCCGATGCGGGGCTTGATCCCAGGACTCCGGGGTTACGCCCTGAGCCGAAGGCAGACACTTAACGACTGAGCCACCCAGGCGCCCCATTTATGTGCTCTTTCTTATCTCTTTGACTTTCCCCTCCACTGCACTGAAATACCCCGCATACCCACACCCACACTCTGGACAGGCAACTCAATAGAAAAATACCTTTATCTTTAAAATGCCTCTGAGGAATCCCATGCTTGTTTCCATGCTAACTCACTGTACCCCGGTTTGAATGTATTTAGCAAGTGTAAATTGATGTCATTTACAATAAGGCTGATAGCTGATAACAGCGCTCCTCTGACCACTTACATGCTGTCACTCCTGGTCATCAAACACTGTATGTGGTAGAACTACTGTGTTATCCTTGTTTGCCCATTTTGTGGAAACAGTAGTGTGGAAAGGCAGACAACTTGCCCAGGCTCACAGGACTGGGAATGGTGGAACCTGAGTCAGACACAGGCGTCCTGGCTCCGTAGTCTGTGCTCTGAACGCCTCTTAAAGTGTAAAGTAGGTTTTCAGTCAGACTTTCACTGAAATGTTTTACTTTACACTTTTGACATACTATACTGTTTAGTGTTTTTGTTTTTCCGAGGTAGGACCTGTGTGGAGGATGGAATGGGCATGTAAGTTCACACAGAGAAATAACTCAGGTCCTTTAAAAATGTTGAATAATTGAGTTCTCTGCTGGGGTCTCAGGCAGAAGTGTGTCCTGCAACACGGGCAGGTGGCCTTCTGGCCCGGGACGCTGCTGGGCTTGAATACCAGTCTCCTAGGACCTTGTGCTGGCTGGCTCTGTGCTTTGCCATGCTCTTCCTCCTTTGGGTCCTTGAGTGTGCCATGGTTTCTTGTTGCCTGATCTTCATGTAGGTGGCTTGAGGTCCAAGGACTTTGTGAGAATAGTACAAGTACTTGGACTTGCTGTAGACAGTAAGACATTTGGAGGTGTTATGTTGTTGTGTATCTCTTCAAATTTAAAGACAAATTTAGTCAGAGTACTCTGCATGGAGGAGAGTCAGAGAGATCTTTCCATACCACCCTAGAGACTGTCTTTTAGTTTGTAGCCACAGGTGCTGCTTATGGGACCGGCTGGTATTTGGAGCCTCAGCCTTTGTCATGACCATATGCATCGTCAGGTTGAGCTCCTGGCTGGCATTTCTTTGCTTTCAGCATCTCTGCAGCCTAGCTTAAAACTACTGCCTGTCCCTGCCATCCTGGTTGTATTTGCTTGCATCCCTGCTAGCCAGAACTTTTATTAGTGGGCATTTGGCTCCACTGCACAGGGAAGACCTTCCGGAAGGCAGTCAGAAGGTTTGGAAAGAGCTGTGGGAGTGGGCTTTGGCCTTAGTTGCTCAAGACACAGCCAGCTCAAAAACTCTGAATTACCAAGAAGCAAAGTACTCGCTTCTCAGCCAAGAGAAGGCTGGCAGCGGTTCGAACTTACCTGTGAACTTTGCGTCAGCTGAATGAGCACCACTGGGTTATGCTAAGCTTAGTGAGTTTTGCAGAGTCCTTATATATCTCTGTGTTATAAATACTAGAATTTCAAGTTCTGACAGCTACTTACTGTTTGATGTAGAAGCAAGAATGCCACAGGTGAAAGCAGGGGAGACAGAAGTGAGGGCTTTGGGTCAGGTTACCCTGTGCTTTCCCCAAATTTCCTGGGTCCAGCCCACGTACCGGGAATAGGACCAGAGCTCCAAGTTTAGCTGCTGTGTGAATTGATTGTATGATTTTAGGCAGTTTACATCTTTGGTCTTAAGTTGCAGCATCTTGAGAACAAATGTGGCTTTTTAAAAAGCTCCACTTTTAGCTTGGTTTGTCGTCCGGTTCCATGAAAGTGAGACTTCGGTTACCTACCTCTAATGAGACGACTGTATGTAGGGATCTGTTACAAAATTATTCACACTGGGAAATGTTGGCTTCTTCAATCCATTTCTTTGTGAATAGCCTTATATTTAACTTTTTAAGCTACTAGTTGCACATTTTAATTATGTATTTGATTACATGAGATAATGAATGATAAGTGGAGTGAAGCAAAGTGCAGTTGTTGCCAAGCGTTCACTTTTGGGTTATGGTTGATTTCAGCCCTGGATGTGGAGCTTCTTAATCAGTTCCAAGCTGGTCGGCCTGCTAACCTACATTTAAAATACAGCACTGTCCCCGTTGAGACTCTGAATACAATACTGTCCCTATTGAGCCTAGCAGTTTTATCTCAGGCCTCAGAGATTTTAACTTTTAAATGCTAAAATATTTTACAATGCTAAATATTCTGAATTCCAGAAAAACTAATTCCACTGTTACTCTTTTAGCTGTTTTTTCTTGATTGAGGATAATTTAGGATTGAGTTTTGCTGGAATCTCTAGAAGAGCATGGGATTGATGATGAATTCTCAAGTTCAATTCTTGTGAGAAAAAGATGGGGATTCAATTTGGAATCTACATAAGAGGAAACATTAGGAGATAAACTTGGAACAGATTGGATTTCCCAAAGAGGACTCTGGCACAAATTATCTTTATTTGCCACTGTAGCGAATTAGGAACACGCAGTGAGCCCTTCTAACACTGTAGTGCTATTTGAAGAGTGGAACAATAGAACCAGCCATGGCCTGCTTATTTGTCCTCTGAATGGTTGGCTCCTTTAAAGAATTTTCCTGTCCTCTCTCATCTCTTTGACATCACTGGTGCCACAGAAACATTAATAACAGACTCCAGCAGTCCTAATTGACGTGAAAATTGTGATTTGGCTAGTTCACAATATATCGTCACCTGCTGGTGATATATCATCCTGTTCATGTATTTACTTGATGTAACAGTGAGATTTCTTTTATGGTGAATTTTACTGTTTACAAGGCACATATTTTTCTGTGACCTTATGCTAGGCCATGACATGCTTTTAAGCCTCTTAGAATAATTTCAAAAGAGTTTTAGTGGTTTTTTGGCCTGTGTTTTGTTTTTTTTTTCCTTTTTAAGAAATTACACAAATAATATATAATTATTGATGAAAAGTTGGAATTTAAGATAGGGAAAAAATTATCACCTAAATACTACCCCCAACTCTTTAATAACCACATAGTAGTAGTTTGATGACTATCTTTTCAAATTGTTTTCTTTGCAAATGTATGCATATAAATAAATACATATTCCAAAAGGAATTGTACTTTTTAATTATGGAGAATTTCCAGCTTACAGAGCAGTTGAGAGAATGGTGTCATTGACTTCCATACACCTGTCTCCCAGCCTCGCCACCTGCCAGCATCTGGCCAGTCTTACTTAATCGATTCTGTCACCCTTACTGCATTATTTTAAGGCAAATCCCAAACACTGTATTGTCTGTATTTTTTCTACAATATATGGACTCTTAGAAATAAAACCACATTTTCACATGTAAAAAACATATTTGAATATAGTCTGTTCTTTGACAGATTCATAAATATTCTTTATAGTTTCTTGATTCATAGGGTCTTTTTATTATTTTTAACTTTTTAATTTGAAATCATTATAGATTTACAGGAAGTTTAAAAGAAAATGTGCATGGAGGTCTCATGTACACTCCCCCCAGTTTTCCCCAGTGGTAATGTTTTGCATAACTGTACTACAGTATCCAAGCCAGGACATTGACATTGGTGCAATCCATAGAGCTCATTCGGATTTCATCAGTTTCAGATGTACGTGTGTGTGTGTGTGTGTCGGGGTGGGGGTTCTGTACAGTTTGTACAATCTACAATGTGTAGATTCATGTAATCACTACCACAAATAAATGTTTTATAGTTGTCTTACTCACATACATTTCCACACAAGGACCACACATTGTATTTAGTACAAATGGCTCTTAAGTCTCTCTTTTGTAAAAATTACTTTGCTGTAATTTCATGCTTACATAGAAGTGACAAGTATAGTACAAAAAACTCCTTTATACCTGTCACCCAGACTAATTATTGCACATTTGCCCATTTGTTTTATCATTTGTGTCCTCCCTTCCCTCTCCCCCAATGTATATATATCATTTGAGACTAGTTTGTAGATATTGTGCCCATTTATCCATTTAAATTTCAGTCCCTGTTACCTAAGAACAAGAATTTTCACTTACATAACCATAGTACATTTATCAAAATCAGAAATATAACATTGATGCATTCCTTTTATCTAATCAACAGTTCACATTAAAATTTCACCAGTTACCTTAGTGCTGTCCTTTAAAAGCCATTGTCCCCTGGCCGGGGTCCTGTCCAAGTTCACACATGGCAGCTTCTTCAGTCTTGTTCAGTGTGGACCTGTTCCTTAGCCTTTTCTTTGTTTTCATGATCTAGAAATATTTAAGACTTCAGGTCAGTTATTTGGTAGAATACCTCTCAATTTGGATTTGTCTGATTTTTTTCATAATTAGATTCATGGTCTGCATTTTGGGGGAATACCACAGAATTGATGTATCCATCCCAGGGCAACATGTCAAGAAGCACATGATGCTGATTTGCCCCAGTATTAGTGGGCAAATTCATGTTAACCTTGATTAAAGTTGTATTTACTAAATTAATCTGTTGTAAAGTTCCATTTTTCTCTTCATAATTGAGATGTAACTTGTGGGGGAACACTTTGAGCCTATTTAAAAGTATTCTGTTGCTTAAGAAACCTTCGTCCACTAGTTTTAGCTTTCATTGATGATTTTGGCTGAATCAGTTGTTATTGTATTACTATGATGGTTGTAAATGGTGATTTTCAAACTCCATTACTCTTTCTTCGTACCTTATTAGGTGTTATTCTACTGTAAGGAAAATTTTTTCTCCATTTCTTGATATCAGTATGAGCTCAGATTCTTTATTCCATGAAAATTCTGTAGTATCATTTTGATATTTATTCTTTTTTTTCCCCAACTAATCTTGCAACGTGGGGCTTGAACTTACAGCCCTGAGGTCAAGAGTTATGTGCTGTACTGACTCAGCCAGCCAGGCGCCCCTCATTTTGATGTTTATACTGTCCCATCTTTGCCTAATGGAGTCTTTGATAGCTTTCTTGCTCAGAGGTACAAAAAGATGTTCCAAATGTATCTTGTTCATTTTTTGCCCCATCCCTGGTATCAGGTTCCAGGAGCGTTGGTGATTTTAAGTGGCAAATATCATTTGAGGCATAGTCTCTAGGCACTAAGAGTTCCTCTTGCTATTTGGTCATTGCTTTCTATATCTTTTTACTGGACACAGCTAGAAAATGCCTTTTTTTTTTTTTTTAAGAAATAGAACACTTGAGTTCATATTGGTCTTTCCTAATCAGATTGAAGATGAACAGTTTTACATTTCTTCCTCTTATGTGCAGAATATCAGCTTCTAATGACATTCACATAAGTAGCTTTTTTGCTTGCTTCTACAAGATATATCCAAAACAGTACATTATTACTAACAATATGATTATGGTATGAATATGATTAGGATTTCTTTGCAGTTCTTTCTGTCTTTAGAATCCTGTTTTTATTGTTTCATTTTTCCACTTAATATAGCATGTAACATCCTTCTTTGCTAGCAAGTATCTTCATTTTAAAGGCTCCATGGTATATCTGCCTGTTTCCTTTTTAGAGCACACAAGATGTTAGTAATGTTTCATTATAAACAAAGTGCAGTTGGCTGTCTTTGTACATGTGCTTGCTCATTAAAATTTCTTTTCAATATAAGAAGAGCATACAGACAGATATGTTTAAGTGTAAAGCTCTATTAATTATTCACAAAGCAGAATCAACCTCAGATTAAGGAAGGCATTCCTGGCCACCCGAAGCTTACCCTGTGGCCCTTTCCCCACACTCTTCAAGGGTAACCATGGTCCTCACCTCTAACATCACAGATTAGTTTTCCTTATTTTTGAACTTGGTATAAATAGAATTATTTAGCATCTGTTTCTTTTATATTTGGCTTCTTTCAAGATTATTTTTCAAGGTTTGTCCGTATTTGTCTCAGTGCAAATGTTCCATAAGCAGTGTTCCACGTAGAGCCCGCTAAATTACTTAGCTAGCCTCCTGTTCCTGGACATTTGTGTTGGGCCAGTCTGGGGCTATTACAGATTACACACTTGAAAAATAAGTTCTGAGAATGCATTCTTAGGCGCTCAATTTGTGTTTAAAGGAAGGAAGGCTTTTGCTACATGTTGTCAACTGCCCTGAATAAAGGCCAGGCTGGCTTATACTACTGTACTGGTGAGGTGAGGCCAGCCTTCCCACATTCCTGTGGGTGCCAGTTTTCCTGGTCCACATTTTCAGACTGGTCGCTATTGCATTGCTAGGTCTATAGCAGCTCATGGTACATTTTAGGTGCCTAGAAGACTTTTTTTTTTTTTTTCCAAAAACTGGTAGGGGCGAAAAACCATCAGAAATGTCTGAGTGGCTGTTACTGAGGTGACTTATAAAACATTTATTCCCTTAAAGTTTTGGAGTAGTTGTAGAGATTAGACATACAGGACAAGTGACTAACAGCACAAGTGCCAAGTGAGTAGTTCCTGTGATGCAGTAACAGTGCGGATGGAGAAGAGGTCAAAACCTTTCCTGGTGGAAGTGTTTAGAACAGGTCAGCTCTCTGTTGCTCTCATCGACCTGAGGCTTCTTTTCTTCAGCTGAGCTCTGGCTGGGTTAGAGATGAACTCTAGGAATTACAGAGGCCAAATAGAATATTTTGGCCACGTGTTTTAGTGGCTCATCTCCCTTCATTGTGTAAGGTAAGTTTAATGTTCTCTCCTTTCTTGCTTCCTATTTGAAAACACTGCAGCATACCAGCTCCAGAGTGCTGGCGTTTCAGATATGATTACTGCTGCACATCAGTGCCATTTAAACACATTTCTCACATTACAGGGATGCCTGCGTGGCTTAGTCGGTTAAGCATCCAGCTCTTGGTTTCGGCTCATGATCTCGCAGTTGTGAGATCAAGCCCCACATTGGACTCCCCACTCAGTGTGGAGTCTGCTCCAGATTCTTCCTCCCTCTGCCCCTCCCTGCTTCTGCACGCATGCGTTCTCTCTCTCTCTCTTTCTCTCTCAAATAAAATAAAGAAAATCTTTAAAAATAAATAAATAATTTAGTATGTTACGGATTCAGTAGTTCACTGTTCAGCCAAGGTTGCGTGATTGGAAAGATAGTAGCTTGATGTGGTTTAAAGCACAGTTCTAAGCTCAGTGAAACCTTGGGCAGGTTGCCACCACTCACTGGGCCTCAGGGACGATGGGCAAATGATTGCTGTGACGTCGCAGGGACTCTACACAATAGGGGATTTAGGGTATTTCTCACTGAGAACAGGAACTACTCTGCAGATTGGTTAGGTTATGAAGCAACCTGAATCGGAAAATTTAAAAATCATCTCTGTGCCATGCCAACACCATAAGCTCATGGATCGTCTCAGCATCAGGAAGACGGCAGTACAGTGGTTACATGGCGGAACTACTCTCTGCCTTGGAATGGTCCTAGTTCACCAGTGCCACAACACCGTTAGGTCCTAGAATTCCTCCCCAAGCCCCTTGAAGGGCGAACTTAAAAAAAAATTATTTTCTAGGAATTCACAATGAATATCTTTTGCAGAAATAAAACATCTTGCTTTTTCTTCCGTGTGAGTTGTTGGTATTCCCTTAGGAATAGGAATGCATATTTTATGCATATTTAACAGAAGGGTCTAATAAAAAAATAGGTCATTTGAATATGTCAGCATTTTAATGTGATGAGATCTGGTGTTAGAATGTGTGCAAACTGAATTTATCTAATGTTTATTCATAGTTTCTCCTTAATGAAGAAACCAGTGCTCCGTTAGCCTGCACGACGCACCGCCACAGCCATCGGTAGTATTTCACGGGGTGGGGAGAGGCCTCATCTGAACCTGGGGTTCCAGTCAGCAACATGAAGAGTTGGTGAAGAGGTGGCAGTTAGCGGCTTATTAAGTTTGGCTTTTAAAAACTAGCGGAGGGAAGAGGAGTCAGTTTTCCATAGCGAACAGTTTCTATGTGACAGGCCGCCTTGGGGGAGAAGATGACTTGTGATAGCGGCAGAAGCTTGTTGTGTGAGCACGTCCTCGACTGACAGTGCCGGGCCGGTCAGTTCAGTCCTGCTTCCTCCCCGCACCACCCCCGCCCAGCACACACACATGCACACGCACAGATGCACACACGCACACACACACGCACACACACACACCCTGGCTCCTGTGGAGAACAAGCAGTTCGCACCGCACCCCCTGCGCACACACACATGCACACGCATACACACGCAGGTGCACACGCACACACACCCTGGCTCCTGTGGAGAACAGCAAGCAGTTCCACAGATTGTTGCTGCAGAAGTTCCCTGAGCATATTTTCTGCCTTCTGTGACCGGGCGCGTCTTCCCAGGCTGCAGTGACATACTGGTGGGCCCCTCGCCTCTTCCGCCTCATTTGCCTGTATTCGGATGATGTCTGGCTCATTGTCCTTCGCTACTCTCTCCCTGCGTGGAGTTCCCGGCCGGCCGCGGCTGGTGGCCTGGCTGCTGCCGAGCACACGCACACATCCCAGGGCCAGAGCCCCGCAGAAGCACGCTAGCGAGTGACATCCCCGCGATCTGTGTTTAGTAACGGGAAGGGGTCTGGTGGGCCCGGTGAGTGTGGGCGTGTGCTGGGCCTGAGGAGGCGGGAGGAATGGAAGCTAAGGAAGGGAAGGTGCAATCTTGTTTTGGAAAATTATATTGAAAGGAAAACATGCCCTAAACTTGGCTTCTGCTCTTGTCCTTCTCCAGGAAATTTAGGGCAGAAAGATCTATCTCTGTTTTCCTTATTTATATTTCTTTGAAGGTATTGGTGAGTGATGAGAATTGTCAAAGCCTGTCTGTGATAAGCAGCAAATCCTTATATATACAGAAGGAGAAATACGAGTTTCAAAGAGGAGAACTAACTTTTCTCACGTGCCTTTGGAGTGCCAGGCATTAATCTTGGGACTCGAGCCTGTTACTCCATTTTAATAAAACAGGCCTGCGAGGTAAATGCTTTGAGAAGGTAGGTCTGGAATCTGGGCCACACAGATGAGGGCTGGAATATTTGATTCCCACCTCAGCAAGCGTGGGCACCTGGAGTCACACAGTGATGGGATTTGAGCTCTAGGCGCTACCCCAGATGTCACCTTGTCAGCTTCCTCTGCGGGCAGCACAGCGCACCGGAAGGAGGGCGGGGGCTGCCATTGAGACCGGCTAGACTCCCCCCGTTTGCTTCCTTTTGACAGCTGATTCTGTTTTCCTATTTATAAAATGCGAGTGGCCGTCCTCCTCAGGGCATGGATTTGCAACGAGGGGCCAGAAGAACCGATGCGCAAAGGTGTTTTGTAAATTGTAAAGTGACTTAACCAGTGTTTGCTAACAGAGATTGTTTTCTTTCATAGATGGGTACCCAAGAAGGCATTAGTTGTTAGTCAGGATTTGGTCAGCAGAAGGATCACATATTTGCTCTTATGTTTGCTGGTTGTGGGACTTTTTCCTTCCATTTTCAGAGTTGTTTCATTTCTGCAATAAATATTAATGATACTATTTATATGCCAGGCCCTCTATTAGGTGTTGGAGATAGAGTAGTGAATAAGGCAGAAGAGTTTCTGTCCTTTTTAAAACACTGAAACTGTACAATTGATTGACATTCTTTTTTCCCTACTGGGATAAAAGATTCTAAACCTGATTGATTCCTTACTACCCCTGACATATATTTTTAAATCAGTGTTAGACTCTTTAAATACCGTTCGTGCCAATTATGCAGATATTTTGGGTGTAGCTGGAGAAACTATGAGAAAGATGGATTGTGTGGGTGTTTCGCACGATCAGCCTGTTTTCTTTCTGCTTCAGAGCACGTAGGTTGGACTGTAGAGTCAGTGTCTGAGTCGTGCCTTACAGCCGATTGACCTGAATGCTAAACTGCTCACCTGCGCGTGTGGTATGAGCATGAAGATGCTTGGAAATCACTGTTTGGTGTTTTTGTCACTAGAGCCCGGTTATTTTCCACTATGGTGAAGAACATTTTGGCTGAATAGTACATTGAACTTTGTTAACAAAGTGAACTTAGCTCTGAGTGGCCAGTCTCATTTTCATTCGTGCCTGGGACTCGGAAGGCTTCAGCATTCCCCAGGATGACCAGCTAGTTGTGGTCCAGCCCCAGACTGTGGACTCATCCCTTGCACGCATTGGAGACCCAAACCTGCCTAGGTGGAAAGTCTCCTTCCAGAAAAACTGGAACAGTCTTTGTAAAGTGGTTTATTTTGCATCCCAAGTCTTAAGGTCAGACTCCAGATGTTCCTTTTCTTTCCAAGTAGGTGATCCTTCTTGGCCCTGGAAGTAAGCGCTTGCTCATTTTTGGCTCCGATTTTGGTTGTCTGAGACGTGGTCAAGAGGAATGCTAATGGAAAGCATGATATCCATTCTCCTGATTTTCAGATCACGTAACGGAGACCTGTGATGTCGCTGGGGCTGCTCCAGCTATTTTTGCTCAATTCATTCAGGCCTTCAGTGACTCACCAGCCTCCTGACTTTTTTGTTGTTTTAAAAAGGAACTGTATTTTCACAATATATGGAATACGGTTAATGTTACAGCTAATAAATGTGGCACTTAGTGATAGGCACTCAACAGTCAGGTGAAAGCCTGCTTCCCAGAGGTCAGAGCAGGAAGTCATGACACGAGTGCTGCTGTGAGCAGAATTTGTATGAAGACTGCGCCTAGGAAGGGTATTCTAAGTGAAAGAAGGGGTGTAAGGAAAGATAAAAAGGTGTACAGAGCACAGGCAGTGTGTGAACAAGTGCCTCTGGAGGGAGCGAGTGTGAAGGGGAGGGGCTGGTGAGGTCCGCATCGGGAAGGCCTGTGCGTGCTGGCCGAGGAATTCAGCCAGTGTTAGGGCAGAGCCATGGGGGTTTTAGTGGGAGATTGTGGCATCGTGTGTGGGATGTGTTGGAGGTGGGTAGAAATGGGTGGAAGGACGCTTTTCTGGCAAGTTCTATGGCACTGGTTTTTGAAGTGATTTTTGGATGGGGAGGGAGAATATAAAATTTAGTGAACATAAAGCCCACCTTTATTACTTTATTATGATGCTGTGCCCCCCCCCCCCCCCGCAAATATCATCATCTGACATGCTTTTTTCAAAAGAGGCCTTTCTGAGATATTTTCCATATCACACCAAATGCTTCTGGGCACTCAGAAGTATCAGGTAGCAGGTTCCACGAAGGGGGCTCGGCACAGGCCCACATGTCTCCTCTGAGTTCCGCTAAGGGCTGTGCCAGTGCGTGGAGGCCCTGGCAGTGCAAGCAGACCCACTGAGCCTGTGGGGGCTTTCCTTTCACTGGGCGTCTCCCAGCAGGCCAGGCAGGGGTCTGGGGTGAAGATGTGAGCTGGAATAAGAGGGCTTCTTTTGCGGACCTTTGTAATGCTGGAAAGGGAAATGTGACATTATTGTTTGTACTTACTGATCAAGGATTTTGATAACCAGCTTGTGTTGTCTGTGGTAGGAATTTTTAAACCATCATTTAAAATTTTTCTTTTGAGAACGAGACACTGACAGATTATTTGTAATCAATAAGTCCTTATGCAGAAACAAATGAGCATAAGATACAATTTCATCTTACCCCTGAAGAAACTGGAATAGTGCAGTTTCATGTGTTCAACAGACAGTGAGCCCTTGTGACGGACTGGGCACTCTCCTGGGGCTGCGCAACCAAAAATGATCTAATTCACATTGGGAAGACTTAAAAAAATATATATTCTGCTATAAATTCATGTTTAAGAATTCAGGTAACTGTCAATAATTAGGATGCAGGTGCATTAAAAAAAATCTCAAGTGTCTGTAACCCGTCTATACAGAATTTACCAGAAGGCTAGAACATAAAAGCTGATTTTGTGGAATAATACAGTGGTAACTAATGAAGAAGTTCCGCTCCTTAAAGGAGTTTTTATTGTAATTTTTTTGTAATTGTAATTTTATTGTAATTGATGATAACAGACATAAAACAATACTGTAATCATATAAATGATTAAATACTAAATTTTGTGGAACGAATTTAAGGACTCGAGAATTGAGATAAAGGAGCTAACCTAAAGAACGGTGGTTGGGGAAAAAAAGCTTGTCGGAGGTGGGGCTTGAACCGCTGGGTGAAATTCCCCCACCCCAACTGGGAGGGCGACCTCCTGGAACCAGGAGAAAGGAGCTGTGTGCCTGCAGCAGACTCAGGGCTATGGCGACGAGGGCAAGCAGAGGCTGGGGTGGCAGGACCTGTAGAGTGCTGGAGCCCGGGCCCTGGAGGCCTGAATCCCTTCCCAGTTCTGATTCCCCCTTGGAGGGTGGCAGGTGGGTGGTATCGGTGCCCCCTGGTTGGGGGGGTGGTGTGTGGGCTGTGAGGTGAGAGTTGTGAATGTGAAGCTTCTGGTGCCCAGCAAGTGTTCCACAGGCGGACTTCACCCTTCGGTGTGATGGAAATCAGGACGCTCCCGAGGCATTTGACCAGAGAGGTAGGGTGTGACAGGGACAGACTTGCCATGGTAGCTGGCCCTGGAGTGCGTCTGCACACTCTGTGCCTTGTAGATCCATTCTCAGGGTCTCACCACTCCCTGGCAGTGGAGCTGGGTGCTTTGTTCTCTGAGAGGACAGGAGCACCTTACCCGGGCCACCTGGCTAACCCATAGGGAAGGCAGGGTTTGAACCTCGGCCTGCCTGGCTCCAGAGTCTGGGTTCCTTCTCCTTCTCCCTGGGAAGCCCCCTGATGACCCTATGCAGAAGAGGCGTGGCTGGCTCAGGTGGTTATTACTGCTACTAAAAGGTGTGTGAGTTCAGTGTCCACGTTGGTACCCCTCCACCCTCAAAGAAGAGAGGAAGAGGAGGAAGAAGAAATAGGACAGCCACACATCCATGGGAAAAGAGATCGAACTTGGTGATTGGCTGCAGAAGAAAGAGGACAAGATGGGACAGAGATGAAGGCACTGTTTGAAATGAAGGCGGACACTGGTAACCTGACTTTCTTGCCCTGGTGTTGGGCTCCAGAGAGCTCAGGCACCAGTGGCGGAGTCCATGGGTTTCTCAGAAGTCAACTTTCTTATGGGCACACACCTAGCGGTCACTTAGGGGTTCACATCATTCCTGCTTGTTGTAGGGGCCATGTCGCTAGGCGGGACTTGTGCTGCTTGTGGACGATTGGTGCCATTGGGGGTTGGGGACGGGGAAGTGACCTTAGATAAGAGAGAGTCTGAGTGTTTCTTGGCCTTGGTTTACTTTGGTGCCTCCTAGGACAGTGCTGCTCACCGGTGTTGAAGGACCAGTTGTTAAAATTTCTAGTCTATCTGGACTGATAACTTTTCTAAAATTGAAAAAGAAAAAAAAAATTACTGGGGGAAAAAACTGAAAAAGATATGTGGAATACAAGTTCTAATTTTTATTATTAGAGTCAATAGATACAGTTATCCTGTCTGATTGCCATAAAAGTTTCTGAATGTTCATTCTCCGTCTCTGTACTTGATCTTGCTGCAGAGCGGCAGGCTGGCATGGCCTGGTACAGTTTGAGAGCCTGGTCTGGGAAGAAGGTTGTTAAGCAGATTAGTAAACAGGATGTTTTGGGAGTATTTACATGATTTAAGAAGAGTGAAAGTAGTCTTTCAGTTGGCATTTAAAATACATGTGATCTGTTTACAGATGACATCTTTTCAGTAAAGTTCCTTATTAGGAGGCCAGGATGTGCAGTAAATACACCAAGAACGGAGCTAATGTGGTTACTGTAAGGGATGTGTATGACTAGCTGCCCTAGTAACGATGCTCGGGAAAACGGGCGCTTTTCCTTCCTTTGTTGTTTCTGAGAACCACTGGATGTCCTTTTGCTCATTTAATTTGTATTGGTACGTTTTCTCTGTCAATTTTTGGCTTGCCTTTGAATTGATTTTTATAGTTTTGTGCATAATTTTAGATATGTTTTTAAGGGGGAAGTTCCCTAAGCAAATTTTTTAAAAAATCTAGAAGAGTTATATACCGAGATCATGTAATAATTTAGTTGTTTGTATTTCAGATTTGGTTTTTGTCTCTAGCTGCCAGTGTCTTTTACTTCCTATTTTGAGCTCTTTTGACATTTTGCTGATACCTTCTTTGCTCTGAAATGATTTGCTAAGGTCCCTTAGCCTGGCTTCTTTTTCCCTGCCTTGAGGGCCCAGTCTGGGAGCAGCTTCTATCAGGCGGCCTGTCCCTGTCCTGTTGCTTTTGGGGGCTGGGGAGAGGTGGCTTTCTCTGGCTCTCGCACACTTACTCCCTTCCCCACTGGCCCCTTTTCGCCTTGCTGTAAAGTCAGGACTTCCCGTGTTTTGTATCGTACTTTATATTATGCTTTTCAAGCCTCTTTCATGTACATATTCTCTTATTTCATCCTCCAGACAATCCCATGAGGTTGGTAGGACAGAGATTCTCATCTCCGTTTTAACTGAGGTGAGGCTGGGAGAGTGTCCACATGGCATGTGTCCTCATTCCTCTGCCCTGGGCTCTCAGAGTGCCTGTTCCACTCGGGTCCAGATTCCAAATGCTCGGGTTAGGAGTTTGCTCAAAGATGCCTGTAATTTTTAGGTCCTCTTTTCTACTCAGTATTTATGTTTGTTATTTGGAAAGTGAAATATTAGAATCTTCAGCACAGTGTCACGGGCCTCTTTGGAAGAAAGAAATCTTCAGAACCTAACTCAGGGGTTGGTCAGCAGAGAACAAGAGCTGTGGCCCCAGTCATCGTGTCCAAGGACGTGCTCAGCAACCTGGTTGTCTGCACCTGTGACTTTCCACTAAGACTGGAGGGTGGCGTCCTTAATTTCCACATCAGCCCCGCGCATTAGATTGCATAGAACATTTCTCATGAAGAAAAAAGTCCTGCTTTAAGGATTCAGGGGAAGGCATATTGAAAAATCACTTTTTGGCCCAAGTCGGAAGTCATTTGCTTCTGACTTTGGGGTGTGTAGGCATGTGTTCTCCCCATCCCTTTATGGCCAAGCGGACCTGGGTTCTAAATCCAGCCACTTACTTCGGTAGGTATGGTGACCTTGGCTGAGTTATTTAACCTCCCTAAACTTGTTTTCTCATCTGTAAAATGGGGGACTGTTCTCTACTTTGAAGGATCATTGTAAGGTTTAATGCTGACGCACGTCTCGCACTCTGAGTGTGGGCTCAGTAAGGGAAGGGTACCTGAATGCTGATGCAGAAGAGGGACTGGGGCCCAGGAAGAAGGCACCGGCTTATAATGGGCTGCAGCAGTGGTTCTCAAATCTGAGTGGGCATCCGAATCACCTGGAAGGCTTGGTAGGTCCACCCCTGTAGTTTCAGATTCTTCTGGTCTGGGGTGGGGCTTGAGAATTTGCATTTCTGAGTTTCCAGGTGATGCTGCTGCTGCCACCGCTGGTCTGGGGACCACACTTTGAGAACCCCTGGGCTACAGGTAACTCACCAATGAGCATTTAGATGCTGTAGGTGTATTTGCAAACTGAGTTTTTATGTGGTTAGAGGTACTCTGTTAGAAATTGCTTGGAATGAATGCATTTTGCAAATACTGAATTTAGTATCTCAAGGATTTTTCCTCCTGAAGTCTAGGAGTTTTTGTTAAAGATATTTGAAGAATAAGTCATGGAAGTAACAGTTATGAACATATTATGAATAGTCTAACGATATCAAATTGGCTAATGTATATGAAAGTGCTTTTACAGAATGCTGAAAACTGAAAAAAAATTTAAATACCTTTGTTTTTAAGATTGAACATCATAATGGAGTATAAAATAGTGTAAGTATTAGATTTCTCATCTCAATGTGCTGTTTACCGTATGTATTTTTCTCTTTCTCCTCCAGGCTGCTGACTTGAGTAAACCAATAGATAAAAGGATATACAAAGGAACACAGCCTACTTGTCATGACTTCAACCACCTAACAGCCACAGCAGAAAGTGTCTCTCTCCTAGTGGGCTTTTCCGCAGGCCAAGTCCAGCTTATAGATCCAATCAAAAAAGAAACTAGCAAACTATTTAATGAGGAAGTAAGTAGCACCCTGTCTTAGCTGTTAAGAATCCCTTTAAGAATTTATACGTTCTTACCAAGGGCAGTGGGCCTTATTTGACACGTCGAGCTAAGCCCATTTCTCATTCTCCCAGCTGTTCTGCCTAGTGTTACCAGGTGAGATGTGGTGCATTGACTTGCTGACTTCTGCCTGCTCTTCCCTGGGGCGTCGCTGTTCTGGGCGGTTTTGTGGAGCGCGCTCAGGTGTCTGTAGCAGGTGCTTTAAAACGCTTGATAATGGAGACAGGGATGATGCTGTCACCTGATTTTTATAATTTAAATAAGAAGATACAGAGTTCTAGACCTTGTTCACATCACCAGAAAATTTCATTCAGATTAAAGAACTTGATAATAATTCCTTAGGCGACTTAGATTGTAGCTCAGCCTCTTGTGTCTGTGTTTGACATGTGTTTGGCTAAGGGGTGGCTTTCTTTCTCTTGCACATATTTGCTATAAAATCACCTTTGACATATTTGAAATCCTGGCACTTAAAATTGGATCACCTGACAGAGTTTTTGCTTGTGATATAGCATTTGCTGGGTTTCTAGAATCTTCAGTTTTGTTCTGGAAGGAGTCTGAGCTATGTGAGCTGTGTGTTCAGGACCATGTCCGAACTGTTAAACGTGGCCCGTAGAAGTTACATAAATCGTGTGTGGTAAAGCTGTCAGAGGGGCTTTTCGGCCCCCCGAGTTGCCATTGCAGATTCAGTGTTCTCCCTCCTCTGTTTCAGTGCGACTTTCCCAGCAAACGGAAAAGATGCGGTGGGCTTGCTGACTTAGAAGCCCTGGGTCCCAGTGTCAGCTGGTGACCCCAGCCCTCATGTGACAAGGGTCAGGTCATGTGGGCTCCCTCTCTCAGGAAGGGCAAGTGGTGTTGCACTGTTGCCTGGTTTTGATGTCATGAACTTGGAACAGAAGCGCATTATAGGTTCGGTTCATAAGAAGTAATTTTGTTTGGGCGAGAATATTCAAGTTCACAAATTGGAGTTAAAATTCAGCTTCTTTAGCAGTGTCGTGGCCTTTGCTGTCCACACCCAGCCGGTCCCCATCCACAGTGCTCCTGTCTGGCATTGCCAGTGGATTTGGGGAGATCTCTTGAACCATGCCTTCTCCTCTTCTAGTTGCATCTGGGTTGACCGGAAACAGAACTTGCCATGTGGGTTGACAAAACTCTAGAAGAAAAGCATTTATTCCAGTTTCTGTTGAAAATAGTCTAAAGCAGAAACTGTTTTATTTACCTAAGTCTTTTATTAATAACATCTGAGGAAGTGATTCCCAGTAGCTGAATGAATGTTTTTTTTCCTTCTGGTGGTGGTTGTGGGGGAGCAACCAGTCCTCTCTGCACTGCCACCAGAAACTAAATTTGGAGTCATTTGGAGTCATTGTGGGGTTTTGTTTGTATTTAGGTAGGGGGCGTGTTATTGAGGGGGAGGGGCTGTTGGTGAACAAGATCGGGAGGCTGCTCTGGCTGAGGATGGCACAGAATGCCACTAGAGAACAAGAGGGCTTGTGTGTCGTCACGGGGGAGGCAGGAGTCTCGGGGCCCTGAGAGCACTCGGACGCGTCACCAGATCCATCCATGCCTTGCTCTGGACGGCAGTGGGGATTGCAGGCTGGGAAGCGGCTTGTCACTCAGTGATTTCAGCACGAGTTGTCTCATACATGTCTTATATTTTATTTGAAAAATGGCTGTTCACCATGCTAGGGCTGTGTGGGGTTAAATGCCAGTTTGGCACTTATAGCTTGAGTCTGAAATTGATTGCCTTTCACAGTAAAGAGATTGTTTGGCTGTGTGGATTTTCATCAGATTTTGGTCAGGATTTCTAAGAGCAGGGGTCATCAGAGGTCTGTTTCTCTGAGTGTGCCAGGAATGGTGGTTGAAGCCGTCATCACGCCATGCTTTGCCTTAGTATGAGAGTGAGAGGCTTCAAACTGTTTCACATTAGTCCTCTGCATGGTTGGGCAGGCAGCTGTTGCCATCCTACAGATGAGGAAATAGTCAAAGAGAAGGTACGTGAATTGTCCAGGCAGGAAATAAGTTGACGACAGAAGTGGAAATTAACGTCCACAAGGGCTCCCCGGTCACAGCCTGGAAGCCCCACCATGTGTGGTTGCCAGAGGGCTGGGCCCTTGCGTTCCTAGGAGCTCACAGTTCAGTAAGGTGGATGGATGGGGTATTGGGGCGTGTTAGCACACTGTTAGGAACAAAGTGCCGGGGGATATGTGTTCACATATTCTTCAGTATGTATCAAATATCATAAAGCGGAAGTTAAGTTCGGTGGAGGAAGCCTGAGAAGATTTCCAGAAGGTGACACTTGATCTGGCTCTTGAAAGATGCACAGGAGTTGGGGAAGCGTGAGAGAGGCTCTCAGAGCTGGAGAGAACTGCTTGGTGTGTGGAGGAGCGTTGGGTGGCCAGGTGTGACCAAGTCAGCGTGCAGGCCTCAGAGACGCAGGGTCCAAGCCGATGGGTACACGGGAACTAGACAGTAAATGCCCTGACATGCTAAGATGTTTGGATCTGACGCTGGAGGCTATACAGGTAGTTTTGGGCTTTTAATCAAGGGAGTGAGTGTGTCAAGCGGGTCCTTTAGAACGCTTGTCAGCACTTGTGGAAGGTGGATTGGAATGAAGAGAGACTGGCAAGGGTAGCAAGACCAATGAGGAGGCTGGTACCTGTTGACCTGAGAACCAATGGCTTGGACAAGAGCAGTGGCCGTCTCATCCAGGCGACAGACCTTGGTTTACTTACCATTTGCCCACTCAGGCCCCTCTGTGGATACCACGCGCGAGAGGGAGATGTATCAACAGTAGCACCCCTCACGCACACTTAGGGCAAATGCTGATGTGTGACATATAAGGAGGCAGAGGCCTGGGGAGACAGGGAGAGGAACAGCGGTGGCAGAGGACATCTCTTGAAGGAGGTGCTGTGCGCTAGGCGGGGCCTCCCGTGAGGAGGTGGCTGGCCGGGTCCAGCCCAAGATGGAGCGTTTCCCAGAAGGGAGAGCAGGTGAAGGCCCAGAGTAGGAAAGAAGCTGGGACCAGGAGAGCAGAGAGAAGGCCATGTCCCGGGGAAGGTGGTGTGAAGGGAGGCCGTGAGACCGGGCCGCTGTGTTCCCTCTTGGCTGAGGCCTGCGATCGCACAAGAGGAAGCAGGAGCACGGTGCGGTCAGTTGGTGTTTTTGAAAATCCCTGTGGCTCCTGCTTGAAGATTGGTAGGTTTCTGGCTGTCACGTATGCACTGGGTAAGACTGGAGAAGGAGCAGGTTTGGAATGGAGGGGAAGATCGGAGTTCCATTCTGTACTTGACAAGCTTCGGAGGCCAGTAGATGTTAGATACTTGGACCTGGAGCCCAAAACCAGGGGTAAAACTTTGAGAGTTTGGCATGTGAATAGTCATCCCATCCCTGAGATCAGACGGCAGGGTCTGTGGCACTGGCTATACTCCAGGACTCTGGCCGGCTCGTCACGTGGCCTTCAAAGGGGCACTTACAACAGTCCATTTATTCCCTGCAATTAGAGACTCAGCGCTGTGGCTCAGAACGCAGAGCCTTGAGCCTGAACGCCTCCCTGCTCTCCCCACCCCCACCTAGAGCGCCAGAAAGAGAGGCGAGGAGTGTTGCTGAGCGCACGGCTGGGAGACTGGGCCCTTGGGGAGTGCTTAGCAGAGTTTGCAGGTGGAGGGGAAGCCCGCGGAGCATCCCCACCCGGGGTGCCAGGAAGGGCTCCTTGGAAGGGGAGATAGCAGCAGTTCTGAAGGAGAAGCCAGTAAGTTTCCAGGACTACCCAGGCAGGGAGTGAATGTGCGTGGAGCAGAGGACGGGGGAGCAGCTTATCCCATGGGTCCCGTGTGTGTCTTCCTCACTGAGCGCTTCTCTCAGCTGCCTGTTGCACACACGTGTGCACGTGCACACACGCCCTGCTACTGATTCTTCCGCCTTTGCCTCCCTTCTACAGGCTCCTGGCACATGAAAATACTACGGAAATTTGCATGGGTAGATGGATGGATGGAATGGAATTTGAGAGTCTAGAAATCTACCTGACATTAAAGATAGATGAAAATTTCTATCTGGGAGTCAAGTATATCTTAAAAGGTGATTTTTCCCCCCTCTATTAACTAAAAAAGAAAAAGAAAAATTTTAATGCTTGTTTATAGAAGTACAGAGAAGATGGGAAAACATCACCCCTAAGTGCTCACTGTTAACTTTATTGTCTTTGTAGTTTTTACTTTTTTAATGAGGTGAGTCTGGTAGATTCACACCTTCCATCAGAGGTCCCATGACCTCCTCCTTCCAGTCTGGCCAGTGGAGTTAGAGGTGAGCCCCGCTCCCTTCACGCCCCGCTGCCTGGGTGTCCCTGTCGCGCTGCAGAGCCTGGCTGTTGTATCTGCTCCGTCCAGAAGGAAGGAAGTGCCTTGTCCTTTCCAGCCTCCCAGGGGGAGTGACACCCGCAGGCCCCCCGTGTCTGCTCTCTCCAGTCTCTCTCAGCGGGGCCTTGCTGTCTCTGTAGCGTTGTGTGTGTGCAGTGCCTGTGGAGCGTACCTTCGTTCTGCAAGCTCCCTGGAAAGGAGAGTCCCTCGCCAGCTGGTCGGCATTCAGCCTCGTGTGAAGGACCCCGAAGGGCTGAGGAGCTTCCTTTTTACTACTACTGGTTAGGGTGTACTGGGGAGCGGGAATTATAAAGGGACAGTTTCTATAAGATGATGAACCCAGACTTGTCTTTGTAGAAATTCTCATTATTTCAGGGTTGTATCCATAGAACAGTTAAGTTTAAAGGATTTTCAGGTATGTGTTGATTGTTGGGTAGGGTGTAAAATCTAAGAAAGTACTTGTCATTGTGCCTTCTTTCATTACTGACACGTAATGAGACCCTCTGTCCTTGACTTGTTCCCCGTCATGGGCTGCAAGGCCAGGGCCATCACACTGGGTCTGCGTCTCCTGCTGTCTGACCGCCCTCGGGAGGCAAGGCCGCCCTTTGCCAGCCCAAGGCTGCTGCGTCTTCTCTCTCCTTGCTGGGACCCAGTGCCCCTGGGGGCGGGAAGAGCCAGGCCTAGCTTTGCAGTCTTCTGTCCAGTTCTGGGACAAAAGAGCGGTTATGGGCATTTTGTTAGTTTTGTTTTGTTGCTTTTTTTAATGAAAGGAAGGAAAGGAGCACATAATGCTCTACTCCTTAAAGTTTTAGCATTGATAAAACGACATTTGATCCTCCTTTCTGTGGCTTTGAAATACCCTTTCTTCACACTTCCTGAGGAAAGCAGCTCTCTTTAAAAGTGTTTACATAAGCAAAGCCAGTTTTGCTTGTGACTTCATTATGGCTCCCCTCTCACCCCCTCCTCACCCCCCAACGCAGCTTCTGTGGTTTTTGAATTGTTTACTTCAGTATTTTTGTTACAAATTAATATCTGCATTATAAAATGCATACCCACTGCCCCCTAAGTAATTTTTTCCTGCTTGTCATGTTGATAGTAGTAGGAAAAAAGGGGCACCTGGGTGGCTCAGTCGGTTAAGTGTCCAGCTCTTGGTTTCGGCTCAGGTCATGGTCTTAGAGTCATGAGATCAAGTCCCGCGTCGGGCTCCACGCTCAGTGTGGAGTCTGCTTGATTCCCTCCCCCCCAAAGAATAAAAAGACAGCTAAGTGCTTTAGAAAGCTTCATCTTAGCAGTGACACTTTAACATGGTTATTTATTTTTATTCTTGCTTCCTTTTAGTTAGTTTATTATAGTTAGAAAATCTTTTCTCTCAATGCCATTAGTGATGGTAGTTTTAGTGTTTGATTTTTACTGGCTCTGTGTCAGCAAAGGGACAGTTTCTTCGGAATTGCGGTGGGGATTGTGTGGGGCTGCCGGTGAATACTAGCGAGAGGTGAGGGTGTGGGAGCTCACTTCTGTCACGTGCAGAGATGGCATGCCCATCTCCAGATACTGTGTTTGGTTTTTACAAAAGTGGTTATAGAAATTGGCTCCAAGCATTTTGGAATTTGACTCTTTAATGGAAGCCCAGTGCCCGAGCCAGGTGACCTCATAGAGACTTTCTTAACTGCTGAACTTCCCCAGCCACCTCCCTGCCCTCTTCCCCCTCCCTGAGCAGCTGTCCTGCTCCATCCGCCCTCTGCTGGTTTCCTGGAAGTGGAGTTCACACACTCCTCCACATTCCTCCTCCCCTGGTCAGTGTCCCCTGGGTGTCTCCTCTGTAGCCGGGGAGCAGGGGGCTTTCTTCCCCTGGATCCCCACAAACCCCTCTCCTTGGTCCCTCAGACTTGCTCCCTAAGGAGGCCTCCCTGCTCCTCCTGTGCCTGCCTCAGCCCTGCTGGGGCCACTGCCCCCCTCTGACCCTCCCTTCCTGGTGTGTAGACCAAGCCAACCTCAAAGACTCCGTCACAGGACACGGAGGGCACTTGTGATGCCGCAGAGCTCCTGGTCTCTGGTGGTCACTCAGCATCAGCTCCTTCCTCTCCTCATGGGACTTCGGGGTCGTCTCCTCACATGTTCCTTCTGCCTGCCTGACTTTTGTCCTGCTCCCTATAAGTGGGGCGTCACCCTGTCCTCTTCCACACCGCACCTTCCTTGGGGATCTTAGGAGGTCACAGATCTGGCTCTCCCTGTTCTCAGCTGGTGTCCTTGTTCTCCTTGCCTACTCGATGAGGACACTTGGGTGTCTCCCCAGCATAATCCACCCCCGGCCTTCTCTGTGTGTGGCAGTCGCTTGAGCTCCAGGCCCAGGAGAATTCACAGGCCTCTTCCCCACCCCCACCTCCTGTTCCCCCAGCCTAAGCCATCGTTAACAGCCCATCTTGCCATGCTGCCACCCGTCACTGTCCAGACCTTTTTGTCCACACACAACTATCACAGCCTCCTAACTGGTTCCTCCTCACCTGCCTCCCCCCTCCCATCTTCCATTCTGTACCTTCTGCCAGGGGGGATTCCTCTTTATTCTGTCACTTCCCCTTTCAGAAGCCTTCCCTCCCTGACTGTCTGCAGCCACACCGCCAGTAGCGTGTGTGAGGCACATACACAATCTTAAGTTTTCTAACAGCACATTAAGTAAGCAAAAAATGGGTGAAATTAAGATTTTGTTTTCTCTGTATACCCGAAATAGTATCTTAACATATACGTAATATGAAATTATGAGATTACGTCTGTAGGTTTTCAGTCTTCAGAATCCAGTGTATATTTTGCAGCACATCTCACTTCAGGCACATTTCAAGTGCTCAGGGCTGTGGGAGTGGTGGCCCAGGGCTTCAAGGTCACGGCCCAAAGCCCCTTAGCCTGAGACTTCACTGTGCTGAGCCCCAGTTCACAATTCCAGACCTGATTCCCTGCCCCTTCAGCCAAAACAGGTGCTGCGTGTGTCCCCACACTCACCAGGACTGCTCTGTCCTGAGCCACTCCCAGCACAGTCCTCCCCGCACCCCCCTTTCTTTTTGCACCCACCCCCCGCCCTCCCTGCTCTGCTCAGGAGCTCCTCAGAGGGGGCCGGGCTTTTGCTGAGGCTGTTTTGTCATCGTGCGTCCAGATCACGGCCCCATTAATACTGGAGAATTCAAGCTTACCAGGGTCATCCTGTTACATAACATGGGGCACTAAGATTCTTTATCTTTTTTACTAGATACTTTAGCAATAGAAACACACCTTTACAGTGTAGAAACTGGGCTTCATTCTTTATATTTATTTGAATACAGTGTTCCAGATACTTGTTTCTTAATTAGAGACAGGAGTGAAATGCTTTCTTTTTTCTTCCTTTTTTGTTAAATCCAGACCAGAGCTGTTTAAATTCAGTGACTCTCTACTAGCTAGCCCTCGAGTTGTGCCTCCTGCCTTGGCTTGGGGTCTGAGGCAGGCTCCTGGCCTGTTCCTGAGAACAGGTGTGGGTGGCCCTGGCCTTGGTTTGATGTCTCTCGGTGGCGCAGGAGATGGCAGCCCCACCTTGGCCAGTCTGTGCTGCCTGCTCTGTCTCCCTTCTTTCTCTGGGATGCCCGGTGCTGCGTTTGCTCCTGCCTCAGCACCTTGCAGCTGTGGTTCCCTCTGGGAGGATGCTCTTCCCCACGTGCTCTTGGCCTGCCCGCTGCATGCTGTCAGCCCGCTCAGCCAGCCCTTGCCATCCGAGGACTCTCACTAGGCCTTCCCGCCCGAGATTGAAGGCGCTCAGCCTCCTCCCCCGTCAGCACTGTGCCTTCTCCCCCTGGTTGGTTCTTCTCCACAGCTCTTGTCACCCCCGATCTTGCAGATTTCACTGTCTTCTCCTCGCTTGGATGCGGATGCCTGTCCGTTTTAATCAGTGCTGTATCAGCACTTGGCATTAATGCATTCGAGAAAGAATGAAGGAATGATGAGCGAGCGGGTGGGTGAGGGTGAAGGAGTGGGGCTGCAGGTGAGTTTCCTGGCCTCTCGGAGCCTCTGTTTCCTGGTGGTAATATGGTGATTATATCTACCTTGCTAGGGGGAAGCGGGTGCTCTTACATTGCTGAGAATTGAGTGTTCTGTCCTCCGTGGGTGGTAATTTAGCAATATCTATAAAAATTAAGATGTAGGTACCTTTTGCCCCGGCTGTGTTCCCGGGAGTTCATCCTGCAGTGTACGTGTACGCGTGAAATCTGCCGTGTGCGCGAGGTCGGTCATTGCTACGGAAATGGCCGGCGGTGGGGACTTCTAAAACAGATGACCGCGTTCCCATCCATGGCAGGGAAACTCTGCAGCTTTAGAGAAGAACGGGGAAGCGGTGTGGGTGCCCGTGCGGACAGCTGCGGATGCGTGACTGAGTGAGCCGCAGCAGGGCGCTCGGTGCCTCGGTGCTCTGTGGTGCCTTGCCCGTGGACGGAGACACTCTGGAGGGAGAGACAGGTAGCTTCACGCTGGTGACTCCGGGGACAGGTGATCTGGAAGGGAGGAAAGGGGTGCGAGTGAGCTCTCCCCCGCACGCTTTTCTGTGAATGATGAATAGACTGCCGCCTCAGACAAAACAGAGGCGGGCCTTGCGGGTCCTTTTGAGGTTAAAGAGCCCGTGTGCAGAGCCCCTGGCCCAGTGCCCGGCACGCAGAGTCGAGCCTCCGACGGGAGGTGAGCACTGCTGGCGCAGCGTGTGTGCCGCGTGCCCCAGCCCTGGGGGCACCCCCGGGTAGCGCCGCCCGACGCCGAGGCTTTGGCCACACCGGGGCGCACGATCTGCCGGGGCCGAGCCGGGGGCCGAGCCGGGTCCCGGCGCCTTTCTCGCTGGGGTTTGCGGCTGCCCGCACTGCTGTCCGTCCACAAGTTACATCCACGGATCTACTTTCAGTCGTCTTGATGCACCTGTTTCATAGGGAATGAAGTTCTAAGTGTGTTTTGTTTCCCAGTGGCGTTTATTTTAACAACAGTGCTGTCATTCTTTGTCTTCACGTCTGAGTTGCGGAACTAGACTCTGTTTACTTGACAGTATTACAATTTCGGGGCCTAATGAAATTATTTTGTTGTATCTCTTTAAGCCAAAAATAAAATTTTCTCCTAAGCATAGTGGTTTGTCCTTAAAAATTTCCACACAGGATGGAGTGGCAGTGGTGTTCTCTTGGCCAGACCGCGATCTGTCTGGTTGCGGTGACATGTGAGGGGCAGGAACCGAGAGCCACGGGTTTGGCTGCCAGTGCGAGGTAGCGGTGTCGCCGCCTGACCAGGCCGCCCCCGATGCCGGTGAGCCATGGTGGCCCGAGGTCGGCTGGGCAGCCTGGGCCCGGCGGGGACAGAATGGTCCGACAGATGGGGGTGGGCCCTCCCCCCAGGATGAAAGCCCTGATCTGGCCTTGCGAGTTACCTCTGTAACCTTTTAAGGAAGAAGCAGTGCAGGCCTCGTGGGAACCCTGCCAGAGTGGTCACTGGGCTTTTAGGTTGTTGGCATTGGTGCAGGTCAGGGGCCTTTTAGAGGTAGGATGGGAAGGAGGCAGGGGATGAAAACGTTGGCTGTGTGCCCAAGGCCAGCTCACGTGTCTCTGTTGACTTCAGAGGTCGGCGGTGCCGCCCTGTGGCTCCGGCGTCTGGGGCAGTAGTCCGTATCACCTGCTGCGGAACCTCTGCCCGCCCCGGGCCCTGCGTGCTGTGCGGGGCCAGCCGCCCTTCGTGTCCCTGGCCGGGGCCTGCCGTTCTGCAGCTTGCTCAGTCCGTGCATCTCTTCTCTGAAAAACCCAAGTGATTTCATGTCCTGTGCTTTTCTGCAAAGATGCCGCACACTCCGCACAGGTGCGCAGAGCCGACGGCGGGGCAGGGAGGTTCGTGTCGGTGCCCCGGGGCCTCGAGGCTGGGCCAGGAGTCCCAACCAGGGAGGGGAAGTGATAGTGTTCAACTCACCCGGAGTCCGCCGGCTCCTGAGGCAGCCGGTTCCTGGGCACGTGGCCTCGGAGAAGGTTCGGCAGGAGGAGTTTCTAAAGACTTGGGAGGGTTGGGAGCTTCTGGTTGGCTTCCGGTGACGTGCTTTGGGACCAGGCACCCTCCCGCGGGGCACCCAGGTGGGAGCTGCCGTGCCGGGGAGCCCCACGGCCGGGTCTGCAAGCAGGGCTGCGCACGTGTTGTGTCTTCAGGTGGTTTCACTTTGGTCTTTCGGTTCTAAAGGCGAGACTCCTGATCTGTGCCTGTGAAAGGAACCCTGGTCAGCTGAGCAGGAATTAGCGTGGCTGGAGCGGCAGTAATAGGCACATGCTCCCGAATCAGTTGTCTGTTTATTTCTTTAAACATCACCTTGTTCCAAAGAAGATCTGGAGGAATTGCTTTTAAAGGGGCACACAGGACAGCGAATGTGAGTGAGGAGTCTCAGTGAGCCGGGGCTGACGGGGAGCCCGGTACGCGCGCTGCTGCCAGCGGCTGCACGCTGCGTCCCCCACCCTGGAGCCGCCAAGCAGAGGGGCAGGCGTAGACAGCGCGCGACTCACGGGACTAAAGTGCAGAGAAGCCAGGGGGCAGAGTGGCTTCCCCGGGGGTCTTCGTAGAGAGGGTGCTGTGTGTAGGGGCCAGGAAGGCGCGCGTTCAGATGCTCCTGGCGGGAGAGAGGAGGGTTGCCGGGGGCTGGCGCCCCCCTGCCCTGCCCCGGCGCGGTGTCCGGCACTTAGCGGGCCTCAGCGGTGTGTGGTGAGTGACTGACTCCGCGGCGAAGGCCAGTGCCTGACACCCACGTGCACTTCTAGAAGGTAATTCTGCAAGGGGCCCACATGCTCTTCGCTGGCTTGGCTGACCACGGGATAGAGTGTGCAGTGCCTGGATGGACTCTTCCCTTCTCACCGAGAAGCAGACAAGTTTCTTGCTGGAAAAGTAGACCTTTAAAGCTTCTCCATTGTGATAACTTGTTCTCCTTTGTCTTCACAGAGACTAATAGACAAGTCACGCGTAACCTGTGTCAAATGGGTTCCCGGTTCGGAAAGCCTTTTCCTAGTAGCCCATGCGAGTGGGAGCATGTACTTGTATAACGTGGAGCACACTTGTGGCACCACAGCCCCCCACTACCAGCTTCTGAAGCAGGGCGAGAGCTTTGCCGTACACACTTGCAAGAGCAAATCCACGAGGAACCCTCTCCTTAAGTGGACAGTGGGCGAGGGGGCCCTCAACGAGTTTGCTTTCTCCCCAGATGGCAAGTTCTTGGCCTGCGTGAGCCAGGACGGGTTTCTGCGGGTGTTCAACTTTGACTCGGTGGAGCTGCGCGGCACGATGAAGAGCTACTTCGGGGGCTTGCTGTGTGTGTGCTGGAGCCCGGACGGCAAGTACGTCGTGACGGGCGGCGAGGACGACCTGGTGACCGTCTGGTCTTTCGGAGACTGCCGAGTGATCGCTCGAGGCCACGGGCACAAATCCTGGGTCAGTGTGGTCGCGTTTGACCCCTATACCACGAGCGTGGAAGAAAGCGACCCCATGGAGTTTAGTGGCAGTGACGAGGACTTCCAGGACCTTCTTCATTTTGGCCGAGACCGGGCGAACAGTACACAGTCCAGGCTGTCCAAACGGAACTCTGCTGAGAGCCGCCCCGTCAGTGTGACGTACCGGTTCGGCTCGGTGGGCCAGGACACACAGCTCTGCCTCTGGGACCTGACGGAAGACATCCTTTTCCCTCACCAGCCCCTCTCGAGAGCAAGGACACACACAAATGTCATGAACGCCACGAGCCCTCCTGCCGGCAGCACGGGGAACAGTGTCACGACGCCGGGCAACTCCGCGCCCCCGCCCCTGCCCCGCTCCAACAGCCTCCCCCATTCCACCGTCTCCAACGCCGGTAGCAAGAGCAGCGTGGCCGACGGCGCCATCGCTTCTGGGGTCAGCAAATTCGCGACGCTCTCCCTGCACGACCGGAAGGACAGGCACCATGAGAAAGACCACAAGCGAAACCATAGCATGGGACACATTTCTAGCAAGAGCAGCGATAAACTGAACCTCGTTACTAAAACCAAAACGGACCCAGCTAAAACCCTGGGCACACCCCTGTGTCCTCGGATGGAAGACGTTCCCTTGTTAGAGCCGCTCATCTGTAAAAAGATAGCACATGAAAGACTGACTGTGTTAATTTTTCTTGAAGACTGTATAGTCACTGCTTGTCAGGAGGGATTTATTTGCACATGGGGAAGGCCTGGTAAAGTGGTAAGTTTTAACCCTTAATGCTGCACCAGATCTAGAACTTGGATAGGTAGTGATTTTTTCTTGCGGGAGGGGTGGGTGTACAATGAATGTGAATGGCACTTCTTACTCTTAATGTAAATCTAAATGCATCAGAGCCATAATTTTGGATACTGCATGCCATGTAATTCTGAATCATTTGATAATTCAACTTAGAACGTTTAAAAAAAAATATAATCAAACTAATTGCCAGCCAAGTCAGTCACCCTCCTGGGAGTAGATACAGTCCCAAGGTTAGCGCTCCTGTATTAGACTATTTCGACTTAGGAAACTCATGACAGTGTGGGGAAACAATGACTTTAAAATGCTAAAATTAAAATTTCTGCTTTAACTGGAATATTTTGCTTAACTACTCAATTAGAATGTTGTACACCTGATCAGAGTGCGTGTTCAGTACGGACGGCCATTAATTGTCATTTCTAGTCCAGTTTTTATCGTAATCATAAAATGTTTAGGAATCTATGAAATTTAACTTTAGGAACAAAGCATTCAGCAGGGTTGATTGATATTATTTTTACATTGTTCTGGCAATCCACAGAAAGAGAAGAGCCTTAATTTTTAAAACCCATTTTAGTCATTTTATGACAATTAAAATTGTTTAATAAACATCTTTTTTCAAAGAAGCAGTTTGTAGCACTTTGATTGAGATTCGGTGCACTGAGTACAATGCCCACCTTCCTCCGAGCCTGGCCAGCTCCCGGGAGCCGCGGGCCGAGGACGCCCGCAGCAGGGGTCAGAAGTGCCTCTTGCCACATAAGCCAAGAACTTTTACGTTGGATGCGCTTTGCTTATGTTTTTTTCCAACAAGGGAAAGGAGGTTTTGGTTTCTTTTGCGGTTTACTGTGGGTTTTTTGTTGTTGGTGATGCTGTTTTTGGTCAAAAAGGTACGACTGTAGCCCTGGGACAGACTCTTCGGCCTTGTTTTGTGGAGACTGACAGACACACACCCCCCCCCCCCCCGACTCAGAGTGCCTCCGAGGTTGCCCTGGTTTGGGTTTTGTTTTCCCGCCCAGAGGGGAGGCACACGTGCGGGATGCCCTCTCCTTATTACTGGGTGGCTGTCATGCCCCCGCTCGGGCTCCGTCCTGACCGGCTTTCCCCCGGCCGGACGCCGAGCCGCTTCCGCCGGCCGGTGCGGCTCTGGGCCTGTGGTCCTTCTCGGCCGTGTGGGGAGTTTGAACGCCAGTTTCACGCAGGCGGAGATACCTACAGCTTTTATGTCAAGATGCCGGTTATCTGATGCGTTCACTTACTTCGGGCATCTCGGTGGTTCTCTGTTTTGCACGCCTTTGTCATTGGACGGAGGAGATGCTGACCGTTCGCACTCTGAGGAGTGGGTGCGATGCAGCCGAGTGGACACGAGGCTCCTGGCTTCTCTGCTGCGTGCAGCCCTGGGGACGGAGCCGCAGCCCTCCGGGAAGGCCAGACCCCACTTCCCCCGGCCTGCTCTCCCCCCCACCCCAGCCCACTCTGCCCACCGTGCTGGCCTCATCTCTGCCTGACACATTGGTATATGTTAATGTCCTGTTTACGGTTCAGATGTGGTCCTTTGTTCCTAAGTGTTAACTGGCCTGAGGCAGCCGGACGGCCGCCCCTGTGGGCGGTTTCCACCCCGGAGGTGAATCCGGACGTCAGATGGGGAGGATCGGAGCCGGCGCTCCGGAGCTCGGCGCAGTTTTGTGCACCCGCGTAGTTCTTCTGAGGCACTGCGTGTGCAGTTTCCAAATTCCGGACTTGGTGTGGGGCCCGGGCCGAGGGGCCGGCCCCGGGTAAGCAGCCTTCGTGGGGAGGCATCTCGCGACCTCCGGTCCTGACTGCGCCGCGCCCCACGCTGCCGCCGGGAAAGCTGTGGTGCGGCCTGAGTCCTTTCACCCTCGGGCGCCCTCCGCCCCGCCGCGAGCGCGCTGCCAGAAAGGGGGGGGGCAAGAGGAGGAGAGTCCTGTTCCCCTAAAATCAAGCTCTGAAATGTGCTGACAGAAGCCCATGGTGTCTCTCTCCGCCCCCTCCCCCCCCCACCCCCCAGTTTTAAAAACCATGGTCATGTCACAGTTTGGGATTTGGGGCTTGGTCACCATCTCGTTCTTCCCGTTTCTGCTGGTGAGCGTATCCTTAACGTCTGTCCGGTCCCCTCTGGGCCCGTTGCTGGGTGTCAGGTGCTGGGGAGGGGCTGCACGGCGGCCCTTCTGACGCCCGCCCCGTTTCTTTGACAGCCAGCAGGGCACCTGTCCCGCAGTCAGGAGGACAGAACGCAAGGCGTTCTCCGAGACCAGGACTAGAGCTGCCCAGAGCTCTAGGAGAAGAGAGGCACTGGAGGGGCGGGCGGGCCCTCTCTCCGACTGGCTTCCGGCAGAGGCTCCTGCAGCCCTGGGACATGGAGAGGGGACCCCCCGCCCCAAGGTGCTGGCCTCAGGTGCGGAAGGCCCGGGGCCAGGCGGCTTCCACAGAGGCCATGAGGGCATATCTGGGGAGCGCTTTTCTAGTTTCCTCACCACACTTTGAGCTTCCTCATTGAAACTGTTCATGGTGTTCTCACTTCAGTGTTATCCTGAGCAAGAATATCTTTTCTAACTTAACCTCTGGAAGAAAACAGCTGTTGGCAAGAGGAGGCTGTTCCTGCTCGGCCGGCACAGCCTGTCTGCTGTGCACGGAAGAAAGGCACAGACAGAAGCAGCTTAGGGTGGCTCTTGAACCCACCTCCCTCCCGGTCTGCGTGCAGGGACCCGAGCCCTCGGAGAGCACGGCCACGCAGTGGCGGTCCTCCCCACCTGGCCTGCCCGCCTGGGACTTCGGACAACCCCAGCCTTTCTCTGAGCTTCTCCTCTTCCTCAGGGGCAAGGGGATTAAAATCCGAGAGGGCTGGAGAAGGAAGCCTTTGGAAAATCCTGCCTTCTTTTAAAAGCAAATGTGTAAGAGGGAGTAGGCAGACTCTTTAAAAATAATCGGTAACCTTGGGTTCTAAATGCACTTAAATAGTGGTAAAGAATCTTAATTTTGTCTTTTGTGCTGATTGACCCTTCTAGAGCATTTTGGAAGTGTTCTGTGAGCCATAGCCTTGGGACTGAGGATGAATACCTAGGACAGGACAGGGGAGGAGTGGAAAGCAGAAGTAAGCTGTCACCACGATTAACGCCCCGGCCACTCAGAAGCCACGAGGAACAAAACGTCACGAAACTTACCTGTCTTTATGGGCATGCGCCCATGTCCCGGTGGGACTCAGGTGTTCTCCTTCACTGTTTGGCCTAACACCCAAGTCCTAGCTGACAAGTTCCCCCAGGTCCCCCACTTCCTTGTGGTGCATCTTGAATTGTAAGACCCCGTCAGGTGTTGAGTCAGTGCAGAAGTTGCTGAAGCGGCTTTATCAGACATCTTCACCTGCACACAGGGCTCTCCGCACCTCCAGCCTGGGCAGGGAGCTGTTCGGGTTTTTTCTTGGGGAAGCTCAAAGTGTGAGGAGAAAGGCCACAGGGTCAGGGAGGGCTGGAGAAGGAATCCTTTGGGAAACCCAGATGCCACCTTGTGTACCTGACTGTCCGAGGAAGATCTAGAAGCAGAGTCCGGCTAGCTTTTCCGGGAGAGACGCACGGAGCACAGCATCCCTTCTGCGCCCGAGGGCTCGGCTGAGACCAGCCGGCCGATGGCCCCTGTTGACTTGCCCGTGGTGCTGGGTGTGTCCACTGTTGGGGTTTCCTTCCGCAGCGGAGAACCCCTGCACGTGTGTGGTGGGCCTGATAAGGAACCTGGCGGTGTCAGCCATCCTGGGAAGACGGAAGGGACTGGGCAGCGAGGCCCTCCTTGTCCAGCACGCCTGTCGCGGTGGGCTGCGGGGACTGCCATCGGTTTGGGTCATCAAGGGGCTCAGCTCCGTGACCCCAGGGATGGCCTGTGAGCGCAGACAGCAGTCCAGAGAGTGGAGTCTGGGGCTCACATCGAAAAGCACTCGTGTTCAGAGCCCAGATTCAAAGCTGTGTGAAAATGCTTCCCCCCCCAGTGGAGGGGACAGCCCCCCAGGTATTAGCTCTGGTTTGTTGCTGCACCTCTGACATGACTCCGTGTTGTGCTCGCACTGCTGCTCTCCACTTCAAAGTGTAAGAGGAAACATTTCCTGCATTTTTAATTTCTGTATACCTAAGTTTAGTAAAGACTGCTCTGTTAGGTGACGTTGTATAAAATTGTATGATTATTTACCCTTAATGAAAATCAAAAGTAAAATATGTTTCTTTTTTTACATTTTCATCTAATTTCTTGATGAATAAATTTGATAGCCTTCCTAATATGAAATGTTGATAAATTAAGTTCTTATAACTGTTACACTAATTAGTGAAGCTTTAATATCAGTATTATTAATTTATCATTTTAAGAAAATCATGTTTCTGTTTCACTGTCTTGGTTTTTGGCTGTTCTGTTGTCACTGTCACAGCTCGAGACTCACGCACGCGGTGGGGGGGCAGCCCTTTGTACCCGGATGTGAAATAAACACGAGCGAATGAACTGTGCACGTAGACAGTTTGTGGTAGTTTCCCAGGTGGCTTCACGAAAGTCTGAATGAACCAAAAAAGAACACTTGTAAATGCTATAAAAGTATGGCCTCGTTGATGTTTACAGAGCAAGGAGCCGCGGGCATTTCTCCCTCTGCTGCCTGCTCGGAGTTCTCCTAAGGAGACGCGCACTAAAGGAAACCTCGGTTGTATCGGAGGCACCGGCTGTGTGTGGCCCTCGTCTGCTCTGACTCCCGGCCGCCCAAGGGCGGTTGGTGGACCTTCAGCAGAGCTGGGCGGAGGCCCCATGAACGGCAGTGCCGACGCTCTGAAGGCGTCCTGGGCTGCCAGCTGGCCTTGGTGCCCCACACGCCCGGCCTCCGACGTCCTCTTCAGCCACCCAGCCAGCAGCTGGTGGCGTGGGGACGCCTGCCGGCTTCTGTAGGAGCTCTTGTCCTGGGGGGGTTCCTTGCTTTCCTCCTCCTGGTCTTGAACGGCGTGCTGGGGCGTGCTGGAGGCCTCATCACCACCGTGGAGGCCGGGCCTTAGACACCAGGCCCCGAGGCCCCGCTGCAGAGAGGGCAGTGCGGGAAGGCCCACTGAGGGTGGGAAGAGTTGGCCATTCATACTGTCCTGCTGTGAAGTGTCCCCTCACTCTCCGCAGCACCCTGACGTCTCCGACCCTGAATGCCTCAAGGCCGGGATGCCAGCCTCGATCTGCAGGGTCCCCGGAGGCTGTGAGAGGCCAACGCACGACCTAGCCCTGGTCAGGCCCTGGTGCTCCTGCTTGACGGGAGATGTTTGGACCTGGAGCTAGGGGCTGGCAGGGCCTCGGGAAGCTCCCTCCTGGCTGCCTCTCATGGTCTCAGGGGGTGCACCCCAGCACCTTCCTGACCGGGCCGGCCCCCCGAGCCTCCAGGGCGAAGTGTGTGCCCTTAGCCTCTGACGCTAAGCTGCCAAAGCAGAAGAGACGGTGTCCGATGCCGCCCTCACGGGGCCCCCTGGGCTCTGCCGCCACGGGAACGGTCGTGTGTTCTTAGCCTGGAGTAGATTTTAAGCCCGCAACACTACTAGATTGACAGCAAGTTTAAAAAGACACACACATTTTAATCTTTTAAAAATAGTTTGTGCTTTGAAAAAATACTCTCGGTCCGTCCTTCTGTGTGTGGCTGCCTGTTGAAAGAGTTGAATCTGGACCCGTGGGTCCTGAAAGGGGCGGGGCCTCCGGAGGCGCTCAGTCCCGTCCCCTCCTCTCGAGTCGGCGGCCTCCAAACCAGCCTCTCACCGTGGGTGGGCCGCTCTGGAGGCGACTCCAGCCAGAGGGGCTTCAGGGAGACACAAGAGGGTCCCCTCCCCCTGCCGCAGGACGTGGGCCCTGACAAGAAGAGGCTGTGCTTTGCCTCCAGGCACCCGTCTCAGAGCCGCCCTTACGCGCTTGTGCCTGAGAAAGCCTTTGTCCCGGATGTCTGACAAGAGCGTCGTTTTTCCCCGGTGACTTCTCTGGTCAGAGACCAGGCTGAGGGGCCTCTCTGGGGAAATGTAACGTGTCGTTGGGCAAGTCGAGGCCACCCCGCAGGAGCCCAGGCCCCAGGCCCTAAGCGAGCAGTGGGTCTGGGGCAGGGTGGGGAGCCGAGGCCTGCTCTGCCCGCCTCCCACCCCGGCTCGTGTGCTCCGGGGCCTGGGCCCCGCCAGGCGTCCTGTGAGCGGTGAGGCCCCCGCGGCGGGTGAGGGAAGGCGCCTCCACGGCTGGAAACTCCTGGAGGAAGTTAGCCAGCCGAGATCTCACCGTCTCCAGGCCATCTCTAAAGGGACATGGCTTTACAAATGACATTTGCCTCTTAGTCTCCGCGTGACCAAGAGCTGGAGTATTTTATTTAATTTTCAAATGGAATCTCTAGCAGGAATAAAATGGCAACTCTGGTGAGAACAGAACGGCTTATTAAATATTAGATTCAGGAATCGTCCCTCGTCCGGTAATAGCTTCCCCCCGGGGGCCTAATAGGCTATTAGGCGGATTCCCAGCGTCTCGGGGGATTGGTGTTGGCGCAGCCCCGTGCGGTGTCTGGCGGGCAGACCGGCAGTCCCCACAGCGCTGAGGACAGCTGGACTCCGCGAGGCTGGCGGCGTGCGGGCCAGGCGGGCACGACTCTTCATCAGCCCGGGCCCGTCCTTTGCTCCTTCCTCCCCGAGTGTAACCACGGAGGACGCAGTCAGACAGCACGCCTGCCTCGGAGCAGGCAGCCCGGGCCGCAGCTGGGCCCCAGACCTGTCCGCGGGCTTCCTCACCACGGCGGTCTCAAGTCTTCGATGGGGGCCTGTGCGTGTTGCCGTCTCTCTCTGTCCCGCAATAACCTTTAAAAGAAAGCACAGCTTATAGAGCTAAGGGGACTTGACATTGAATTTGTTTGGACGGCAGCATTTCCCCCGAAGCGTCCACGGTCCATCACCGCAAAGCCGGTTCCAGCTCCAGGAAGGGAACCGGTGGGGTCGACATCCCGCTGACCGCGCCAGGCCAGGCGGGGCCTCGCCTGCTGGCGCCGGGCGTCCGTCCTGGACGGCCCTCCTCGCCCGCCGCGGACCTGTGGCTGACGCTCCTCGCTTCCTGGGAACTTCCCAGATGCTCACCCGCACGGCGGAGGCACCCGCGCCCTGGGGTTCGTGCCCCCGCGGGGCCCCTCGGTGGGGCGTGTCCGCTTGGTGCCGGGTCGCTGGAGGCCCGCTGTTGGACGCGCTTCCGCCGTTCTGTCCCTTGTTCCTTTGCTCTGGCAGAGAGGCCCCCCACCCGAGCCCTCGGGTTTCCCCCCACGCCAGGCTGGCTCCCAGGCCGCTTCCCGGCTCGGTGCCCGAGGGGCGGCGCCCGGGCGTGGATCCCAGGCGTCACCGCCGCCCAGCGCCCGTTCGTACGCAGGTTCGTACGCAGGTGTTCACCGCGGTTGACGCCAGAAGGGCTAACCCTGTTACCCAGACCCTGCGCTTCCTTGGGCATCTGGCCGTTGGGGGTTCATGTGAGTGTGGACGGCAGAAGCTGAGGGAAAGGTGGGTCTGAGGTGGTTGCTTGCTTAGGTGACCTTTGTGATCTGTGAACCTGGCCTCACGCGGACAGTAGGCCAGCGGGGAGGTGGTTCTTGGGGGGGTGGAGGCTTCAGCCAACAGAAGCGGGAGGATGAGCGAGTTTGTGTAGGAGAGCGCCTCCCCCCGGAGCCCGAGGATGGGGTGCCATTTCAGGGTGCCCCTGCTGACGCTCTGAGCCTCGGCACCCACCCTCGGCCGGCCGCAGGAGAGGGGCCAAGTCCTCCGCGGCCGGCACACTCGGGGTCGGAGACGGTCTAGGGCAGGGAAGGGCTGGGCTGGGCGGCCGGCCCGGCCACTGCAGCCTCGGAGCACCGGAACGGGGCCAAATCCAGACGTGCGGCACAGCATCCCTCAAGGCTGCTATGAAAAAGTGACGTAAAATAAGTCATTAATAATTTGCATACTCTACCTGTTGAAATGGTAATATGGGATATATTGAGTTGAATATATTAGGACTAATGTCACCTTTTTTCTTAATTGTTAAATGTGCTTCTAGAATTTTAAATTTCACACGTGGCTTGCCTTGTCCTCGTGCTAGACAAGGCTGGTCTGGGATGGGGGGAGGAGTGCCTTTCTGTGTCCTATTTTTTTTTTAAGATTTTATTTATTTGACAGAGAGAGAGGCAGCGAGAGAGGGAACACAAGCAGGGGGAGTGGGAGAGGGAGAAGCACGCTTCCCGCCGAGCAGGGAGCCCGACGCGGGACTCGATCCCCGAATGCTGGGATCATGACCTGAGCCGAAGGCAGACGCTTAACGGCTGAGCCACTCAGGTGCCCCTGTCCTGAGTCTTTAAATAACTGTGGGCGCCTCGGGTCACTGTCCTCTGGAGCGCTGCGTGGGGCTGGGGCTCTGTCCCCAGGCTGGGTCTCCACTCCCCCTTCAGCGGCAGGAGCAGAGTCCTCCTCTCATTTGGGGAGAAAAGGGACCTTTTCATTTTGTAGACTTGGCACTGCTCCTGGACATCCCAGAGCTCCTGGAAACCACTTTCTGTAATCCGAACCCCCGAAACCTTGATTGTGGTGGCAGAGCTCTTGTGATAAAGGCTTCTTCACTCCGGACTGTCACCGACTGTCACCGTGGAAGTGGAGTCTGACCTTGCCGGCCTCCCTGCAGCTCCGTAGAGGCCGGGAGGAGGGACGGGCCCACGGCTCCCCTCCCTTGGTGGGCTGCTGCTTCCACCCAGGGAGGCAGGGGGCCCGGCGTCGGGTCTGCGGGGCGGCCCCCGAGGGCTATGCGTGGGAAACGGGGCGCTTCACGGTGGAAGTTGCCCAGGTTGTGCTCCTTTCCGGGGGCAGCTCCTGGATCCCAGGGAAGGAGCTCCTGTAGATTCAGAGCAGGGGTCCGGGTGACACTCCCTTTGCTCTTGGCTTCCTGATCGCGACTAGATGAACAGCTGCCACTTGTGAGAAGCGAGGGAGAAGGCATCGCGGGGGACAGCGAGTCTCCCAGCCCACCCCCACCCCGCCAGCAGGTGTGGGCAGAGCTGCGGGGCGGCGGCGCGCGGCCCCCTCGCCTCTGCACCCACACGGGTCCAGGGTGTGCGACGCGGCGGCGTTGGCTTCAAGCTCAAGGCTTGTCCTGTGTCAACAACCAACTGAAACACTTTGTAGGACAGCTCGAGTTTGTGTTCACAGAGCTGGAAATCCGTCGCTTCAGTGTCACACTCGTGTAACCTCAGAACTGTGATGACTGTGCATCCCAGTGAGTGTGGAGAAATGTAGACGCTCTTTGCCGTGTCTGGGGCTGGTTGTCAGGGGGTCCCAACTCAGGCTTCCCCCCTCTCGGGAGGGGCCACCCCAGTGGCACACACGCCACCTCCTGCACCCTGTCCCCAGATCCGGCAGCCCAGGGCCCAGATCCTTGTCTTCCCGCTGAGCCCCAAGCGCCGGTGCCGAAGCCAGAGGGACGCCAGCATCACACCCCAACCAGAGAAAGCGAGAGCATCCCTTCCCGCGCCCCGCAGGTGGAAGACACCTTTAGAAAGCGCTAAGCCCGTCTGTGGCGGCCGACCCGCTGTGGGGACCCGCTGTGGGGCCGGGGCATGAGGTCCCCGGGCAGCGTCGTGAGCTGCTCCAGGCCGCTGCTATGCGAGCCAGGGCCGAGCTCTCCTGGGGCCTCACCGTGGTCCTGAGCAGCGGCCTCTGGGGAAGGTGGCGACTGGCCGCTGGCCAGCTGCCCCTCGCCTTCGGGCTCACGATGTCCCGAGGAGCCCAGGCCCCGAGAGGCCGCCTGCTGCTCCCCAGGCCAGCCCTGCCCTCTGTAGGACACCCAGGCCGGGGCCGGCTCCAGCGGACCCTGATCTGCTGGGACTGTCACACAGTGACATGGATGAGAATTAAGTAGACGAGAAATGGAGGATTTGTTCAAACAGTGGCTAACAATCCGACAGAAATCTAACTGTGGTCATGTGAACCTCTGGCAAAGGATGAGTGTGGCTTTCTTGGCTGCCCCGCGTTTTGCGGGATTAATGTAAACTGCTTTGTTTGCAGGGTTTGTTGTCATCCCAAAACCAGGCCAGCTCTCCAGGTGGAACCGTAGTGTAGTGGCCCGCCCCCGCTTGAGAACCCGCGCCCCGACGCGACCCTGAGGGAGCGACAGACGGAGATGGGAACGTGGACACTAGCCGGAGGCGGCGGTCACCCAGAGTCACGTGCGAGGACCCGTGGGCCTGCTCGGAAGGGTGCTCTCTGCCATTCACCCAAAGAAGCTGTTCCCACTTTTAAATCATTATTTTGGAGCTGCAGTAAAAAGTAAGAGGATTTTCTTGCTTTTTACTCAGAAGTTCAGTGTAATTGATATCATATATATATTATATATATAAAAAATATATAAATAATCTATACATATATACATAGTGTAAAATAAAATATTTCTTGGACAAAAAGTCCCCTTAAACTCAAGTGTTACGAATAGTACTTCACTCTGTTTTTGCACTGATGTTTTTATACATAGGTGGTCAGAGACAACCTGCAATGCACTCATGAAGAAAGTTGTTGCTTTCTGACTTAAATCTGTCATTCAGGAAGACGGATGCTGCAATCATAGAGTTTTACAAATTGTTTGCACTTAAATAGTTGAATGCTATTAGGGAATTACTTTAAATACGGGTCTCACAGACTCACGGCCCTACGGGGTGGGAAATGCCCTTTTTAATCTTAACATTTATTTTAATACCATTGCTTTCAAGGCAGTCAGCTCTGTATTTATACGTATAAATGATGTGTTTCTGCTACTGGGGACATGGTTACTTCACCAGTAATTTCCATCATTTATGAGTGATATTTCTAATTCACGAAAAAAATTAATATTAAAACTATCTTGAATATACCATTTGTTTATCTTCTGTGAAGTTGGCTCAATTTTTAATGTAACTTTTTGTTCTATTAAAGTTTGGTATAAAATGATTCGTCCTTTATCCACCCTGTTCCTGGAAGCTCAAACTAGGACAGGCTGCTCGAGCGGGGCTCATCTGGAGAGTTCTGTGGCTTACGGTCTGCGGCCTCCATTGGGAGGTGGCACCTGTGCGTGCGGCCCAGCGAACCCCTCTCTCCTCCCTGCTTGCAGTCCCTGAGCGTGCCTGTCGTTGCTGAAAGCCCGTGGCCACACATGACCACACGTGTGTCACGGACCCTGGAGAGTCCGGCGTGCTCTGTCGGCTGCGGGGATCACCCGGGATGGGTGTCACATTGAGGCCAGCCCAGGAGCAGCTCTGAGTGCAGGTCCTGCCCACACTCGGGGACTCCCCGGTGGCAGGGACCGCCCAGCAGAAGGCTGTCACTCCTACCATCATCCGCAGCTGTACCCCAGGAAGGCATTTTTATCTGGTGTGACTGTAAACTACGAAGTGTCCGAAACACACTTCTCCGAGCGAGCACGTTAAGTCTGGGGCTTGTCCCCACAACGGAGGCCGGAAATCAAGCGCACGGTCTCCGAGAGCTGCACTGTTTTCGGGGTTGCTGTGCGGGCGGCGCCGGGCCGCGGCTGCTTCTCAGAGGAGAGGCCGGGCCCCCGAAGCTCCCGCAGCTTGTGGAGCCCGAGTCCCAGGGACAGGCGCTCTGGGGAGGCGAATGCCAGGAAACAGTCAGACACCCTGTCGTTTCAAGGGAAAGAGTCAGAATTTTTATCGTGTACATTCAAAACGACCTGCGTATTAAAACCGCACGTGCTCGATGGTCTTTCTGTCACCGTGACCAAAGCGCTGGCTCCTAGACACTGTCAGGGGCACAAAACCCCAGCCACGCAGGTCCAGGGACACACGAGGCCACGTGCTGCTGCGGGTCAGCAAAGGCCGCCTTTGCGGAGTCCCGAGTTCATCCTGTGACCCCCTGGGGCTGTCTCCTTTTCCTGTGAAGTGACAGGTGGAAATCTGGCTGGCACGAGAACAGCACGTGTGTTAAAATTCAAGCTCGGTTCAGTCAGATGCCCCGGCTGTGCTCCCCAGCTTCCACAGCTCTCGAGGGGGACAGTCCCGGCTCAGCCCCCTGCCGTTCCCCTTCACCCTGGCTCTGGAGCGAAGCGTCAGACGGGCCCCGATTTGCTGTCGATGCGTCCGTACTAGGAACAAATCTGTGGCTCGTGTACCTTCAGTTGGCTCCTGGCCAAGAAGCCCGAGTTGGCTTCCAAAAGCAGACCGCCTTGTAACTGCCGCAGCCCTGCGGCCGGCCCTGGGGCCCGTCACCTCGTCCGAAGCCAGGGAAGGCTCAGCATGACTCGCATTTGCCTTTATTGGTTGCCTGGAGCCTTCGTACACGTAGGGGCTGGTGAAGACACGCTACTTGCGTGGGGACACGTCTAAGGGAAGCCGAGAGGAGGCCGGGGCTCCGGGGCGTGGAGGCCGCAAGCTTGCTGGCTGCCCCATGGCTGGACCAGAGGAAACACGGCAGGCCCCGGGGAGTCCTCAGCGCCGGGGGGCAGGGAGCAGCAGCGCCCAGGTCACTTGGGTGGCGTCGCCTCTGCGTTTTCTACTCCACAGGCAGGTCCACACGCTAAGGTGCTGTCAGAACCGGACCCCCCAGACCAGCACCCTAGGCTGAGCCTCGGCGCCGGGAGCAGCCGGGCTATGGGTGCTGGTGCCTCCCTGCCTCGAGCCCTCTCGGGCTGAGCCCCAGGGGGCGCAGTGGGTGAAGAGCGAGGCTGGTGCACCAGGCACATGCTCAGGAAACGCTGTGCAGTGAGCCAGCTTGACAGGGTGGTGGGGGAGCACGACTTCGACCCCGGTCCCTTTGGGAGCTTTGTGGCGACAGTTCCCATGCTCGGGAATAGCCTTGTCCGCAAAGGCTCCGCGGGCCTCCAGTCTGCAGTGAGCCGAGACCCGCCAGGGCTCTGGCAGCAGGCGGAGGCGGCCTTCCACGCCCAGCACCGGGCCTAGAGGCCGGGCACAGAGCCGGAGCCATTCTTGCTGCCCGGTGACCGGCTCCGTGCTGAGCGTGGGTGGGTGGGTGCAGGAAGGGCGAGCGTGGCCACGGTGCCACCTGCTCCATGAGGCACCAGCCATGCCCGCTGTGGGGCCTGGGGTGGCTGGGCCCCCGGCTCCGGGCCAGCTGCTTCACAGCACTTGTATTCCAGAGACCAACGTGAAGCCAAAAGAGCTTCAGTTGGTGGACAGGTCACACCCCAAGGGCCTGTCCTGTCCCAGAGAGGCCCTCCGTGGGGAGGGACAAATCTGCTTACTCAGAAAGGTATGTGGGAGAACTTTAAAGATTTCCCCCTCAAACTGTATGCACTTTAAGGGGTAACAGTTTTCCTAAATACACAAATTCTTGTCAGTCCTTAAATATGTCCTTAGAGCCAGTCCTCGAGGACAGGAGCATGCCCCCCGAGCCACTGCCCCTCGGGCCTGGTTCTCCGGCAGCCTCGCCTGCCTGGGTTCCGGGTGTGGGCTCACTGGCCATGCAGGGCCCCCTTCAATCCCAGGAGCCCGCTCCGGTCTCCCCCGGCTCCTGTCTCCCCAGCCTGCCTGCTGTGGAGCCTCAGCACCCCGCGGCTCCGGCCTTCTCCCTGCCTCAGCTCCCAGGGGCCCGGAACTCCCAGATCCTCCGAGGGGGCAGAGCAGCGCCCTGCTTGTCCCGCAATGTCCCCCCCCACTCCACCCCCGCCACAACAGGGCTTCCCGAAGACCCCGCCAGGGTGTTAAATGGGCTCAGAGGAAGCTCTTCCCAGCCCCTCCTCATGCGCACCCAGCTCCGAAGGTCCCCCAAAACCTTCTTTCTGGTCCTGAATCTGCCCCTCTTGGGCTCCTGGGCTGCCGTGTGGCCCATACCCATGCTGCCCCACGCTCACCCGCACCCACCCCTGTGAAACGCTGGCTCCCGCCTGCCCCTCCCCAGGCTGCCGCATCCACCCCACGGCCTGGCCGGCCTGGGACTCCTGGTTCTGCTTCACCGCCTGGCAGGTGGCTCAGACATGGTGGCCACCGGAGACCATGTGGAAGAATGTCACAGATCTGTCTCAAAAGAGGGAACAAGAAGACTAAAACTAACCTGGGAAATTTGCTTTTTCTTAACATTGTAAGTTTGTGAAGATGAGAAAACGAAGGTGTCATTACGCTACATCCCAAGACAAAAAGGGGCTCAGAGGGTCTGGCGTCTGGCCAGCAGGCGGGCCAGCAGCAGAGCAAAGCGCCGGCAGGAAGCAGCATCTCTACTCACAGGTGAAGCTGGGCCTCCGGAGCTAATGTGAGGTGGCCGGTGGCCGCAGGCAAGCCCGGCGCTCCGACGAGCCTCGTGCTTGGCCGCCTCGTCCGGCTGCAGCTCCCTGGGGGCACCGAGGCCATGGCGCAACCAGGCCGAGCCTCTGTTCAGTCCTTACTGGCTTTTCACGTGCCACAAAATTGAGCTGTACCAAAGCCTTCCCAACAAAATAACTTCCCCAAACATGCTCACAAGACCTAAAATAAAGAAATGCATGTCAGGACACGTGTAACTCAGAAAATATTAAAATACTGTACCGACAGCTTATTCTTTAATAAAACTCCAGGAGCATAATCTGTGAGCGGTGACGTGCCTCACACTGTTGGTGACGTACTGCAGGGGGCATGGCGTGCAGGGCCCGTGGTGAAACCGAGCCTAAATCATACAGTATATGAATTCTGATTTCTGTTTTGACTCAGATTTTTAAAAATTACAAAATATTCTCTGCCCCCCAATTCTCAGGTTACAAAAATGAAATAAAACCCCAGAGCGAGGTGGTTTTACAAATGTATTCGACTGGAACATACAGGACAGCTGCTCTCAGGACGCCCGCAGCCGCGGCTGGCCTGCAGGGCAGTGTCTCGGGGGACGCAGGGCCTCTCCCAGGGTCCTCCATCGGAGGCTCGGAGGCGACCCGCGGGGCCCGGCCTGGCCACACCTGCTCTCACGCTCCGGGCAGGCGGCCGGCCGGGCTGCTCAGTACCCCCCGCCCTTCCTCTCGATCGTGGGCAGACGGTACTGCTTCAGGTTGGCCTTCAGGTCCTTCTGCGCATCCGTCTGTTAAGGGAAACAGCAGACACTCAGCGGGCCGGGCCAGGAGCCGCGGGCCACGGGGAGTTGGCAAGACGGGCTACCTTCTGGTCGGCGCCAGCGCACTTGAAGGGCCTCAGCACCGGCACTTTCCTGTTGGCCCCCGGGCCGAGCACGGAGCGCAGTGCGGGGCTGGAGTGCGAGGACAGTTTGGTCCCTTCCGAGAGCTTCAGTTTGGGCAGTTCCATTAGGTAGGCCGGTCCTGGTCTCTTGGGATGGTCCTCCTCTGGCTTTAGGGACTGTTTCTTGAAACAAAACACAGGTCAGTCGAACCTATAATGGTGTCCCCTTTACGGAAATTAGGAAAAACAAAAGAGGCTCTTCTATACGACTTTCGCCTAATGGAACTTGACCAAGAGCTGTGACCATACGGTGACTAGATGGTATCCCCACCACCCAAGTGACGTGGCTGCTCACTGGAGCGTCCCCCCCAGGGGAGGCAGAGCCTTCACACTGGAGTCTCATGCGGGGTCTGCCCCACAGGGCAGCTGGCTGTAGCCTGGCCTGACGCCAGGGAGGCCACTGAGACAGTCAGAGCAGCGCTCCACAGGCCACGGCTGTGCTGGCACCCCTGCTTTAACTCCGGAGGTCGGCCAAACCCGCCCATGTTCTTGCTTCAGTGTGGCTGGTGAGCTAAGAATTTCTTTACCTTTTTTTTAAAATTTTTATTTATTTATTTATTTATTTATTTGGGAGGGAGTGGAGAGAATCTCCAGCAGACTTCCTGCTGAGCCCAAAGCCCAACACAGGGCTCGATCCCACAACCCCAAGATCACAGTCGGAGCCAAAACCAAGAGTTGGACACTCAATCACCTGAGCCACCCAGGGACCCTGCCTTTTTTAATAGCTGAAAACCATTTCATGGCATGTAACAATTACATGAAATTCAAATCGCAGTGTGCAAAGTTTTACTGGGACAGAGCCCCACTGTTCATTTACGGATCGTCCACGGCAAGAGGACAGCTGTGATGGGACCTTATGGCCCTCAAGGCTGGGAAGGCTTCCCGTGTGGCCCCTCCAGATGCGCAGGGACTGTGCTGGGTGCCGGCAGGAGTGACACGGTCAGACAAACGTCTCACCGGAGGGAAGGCCGGAGCAGAGACAGCAGTCGGGAGACAAAGTGAGGGAGGCTCAAGTGGGGCTGGTGTGTCACCTTTTGGGGCCTGAAGAGCAGGAAGGGAGCTGCCTCCACCCTTAAAGGGAAGGCAGGGGGGAGAAAAGAAGGTCTGGGGGGAGAGACCAGGAGATTGGGTCTGAACTGCTCAGCCTCTTAGCCGAATGGAGCCATCAGGCAGGCGGCCTGGCTGCAGATGTACCGGTGACCTCAGCTCCTAGCACAAAGTGACACGCAGTTGATGCTGGGATGAGTGACAGAAGGGCACAGCGCCGCACAGCGCGCGGTCAGCGCAGAACGTGGAGCTGGTGGGGCACAGCAGCGGGGACCACTTGGGGCGCTCAGGGGTGAGAAGACTGCAAAAGGAAGCTGCTGTTTTCGAAGCAGTCTGTGCCCAGGCGAGCGCTCCCTGAGACCGGCTGCGCACGTGGGGGTGTGGGGGCCTGCCACTGGCACACCAGGTCACCCGGGCCAGCTTAGCTTCTCTGTGCCCCCTGCTAGGGTCAGCTGGAGGGCACAGGGAGGTGACAGCTGCCAAGCGCTTTGGCAGAGAACCTGGCACCTGTGTGTGGGAGAATCCCGCCTCTCCTGGCCTGGCCTGCGCACACGGGGCGCTGCCGTTCCCCCTCGGCTAGCGGGACAGAAGGGGCGGGAACGATCGAGCCGGGCTCCCTGCGTCCTAGTTCAGAGACATCGCGGGCGCAGGGTCAGACCTCACTGATGGGCGCCCCTTTCAGGCGGGTGGGGCAGTCTGGCCTGCCATGGGGGGCGTCCTCCGCAGAGACACGAGCCCCCTGAGGACATCCAGTCCCACCTACAAAGGCCATTTCCAGCTCACTAACTTCACTCAGTACCTGCTTTCTGTCCTTCTTTGAAATTTGCCAGCTGTTACTGAACAGTTCTGATGCCACAGGGCGCTCTGGAAAGAAAGGTTTTCTGTGGCTGGCCAGAGCCTGTTTCTCAGCTGCCCTGCAGGGAAGGGGGAGAGAGGGCGTGCTCCCCTGAGAGCATGCACAGCATGCCTGCATGTCCCTCTCCGCCTTCCCAGGCTGGTCTATCCCATGTGGGCACTGCCCGGCCACACGCCCGCAGCCCCCGCCTCACCGCCACGCTCACCCTGGCACGAGTGCCCCTCAGGCAGCTCCTCCCGTGCCAGGTACCAACGTGCCCCCAACCCACAGCGAGTTCACCCTGCTGTCACTGCTGTGCAACAGGCCCCTCCTGGAGTCTTGACCACTGGAGCCTCACGAGCAGCTCAACCTCAGAGCAGCCACTGAGCCCTCATGCCCGGCCGCGGGCCACTGACCGCCTCCTTTTGGGAGGCTACACCAGAAAAGAACGAGGGGTACATCTCGGGGGCACCCAAGTTCAGGATAGGCCGCTCCCGGACCCACCCAGCCCCGCTCGTGCCCCCCAGGCCTCAACGGCCAGCTCCTGCCACCACCCGGGGCTGCACGGGAGCCCACCTCTGTCCTTGGAAGTAGGGGTGCTGCAGGGCCTGGTGGGCGCTGATTCTCTCATCGGGATCATAGGCCACCATTGCGTGCAGGAGGGAGAGGCATTGCGAGGACAAACTGGCCGTCAGTAGAGGTATTCCTGATCCCTTTTTAAAAGGAAAATCAAAACTCATAGCTCTCGACCTGTATTAAAAGCCCAATGATAATAAACGATCACGCCATTATTGAGCGCACTTGGCCAGCCACCATCATGATTCTACAGGGCCCTGACTGACGACGGTTTACGCTCTCAGAACGGGTGTGACTACACGGTCATCCAAACCCAGAGACGGTACGATAGCAGAGGGACCCTCCCGTGAACTGCAGACTCGGGGTGACAAAGTGTCAGAGTGGGCTCACGGATGGTCACCGATGCGTCACCCTGGCGTGGGGGGTCACGTGGGGAGGCTGTGCGGGCCCCCAGCTGGTCTACGGGAAGCCTCTGTACCTTGCACTAAGTTTGCTGTGAACCTGAAACTGCTCTAAAATTTAAAGTCTGTTTTTAAAATGGGGCAGGGGTCGTGAGACCTGTTGTACTATCAATGTGAGAGAACGACTGTCCCCCTGAGAAGACTAGTAGCACGCTTTTACCTGAGAAGAAAGAGATAAAGCTTCAAAGGAGGAAAAGGAAGACTCGATAATTGTTGTCTCTCCTTGCCTTCTGAGGGCCCAGGAGCTGCCCACCTGCTACCCCACAGGGCTCTCCCTCAGAAGCCCCAGCTCCCAGATTCAGCTGCATCTCTGACCAAAACCAAACCCTAACCAGTCGTGGTCGAGGTGTCCGTGTTGCTGGCAATGCTGGGTGACGCTCCCACGAACGCCTCACCACGCACAGCCTATATGTGGGAACCTTCTCTGCCCAAAGGTCTCTCAGTCCTGGGTAAATATTCGGAAGACAAAACCTGACTGCCAGGCCCTCAGCAAGACCATCTGAACTCTTCTGTGGCGCTGGAGGAACAGCGCCCCTGACAGAACCCTGGGGGACGAGAGCCCCGGCCCCCTGGCCAACCTGCAGCCCCTTCAGCGGCAGCGAGGACCCAAGCAGACAGAGGGCCTACAAGGGCAGGAGAGGCGCAGCCTGCTCCGCTCGGCTGGCTGCTGCCACCAGCCCTGGCAGGGGGCAAGTCCACACGGGACTCTTGGGCACACGCCGCACTTACTTTTTGAACTTGGTGAGGGTCTTCTCAGCAGGCGTGCCGATGACGTCGTGGATTTTTGAGATCTGGTCCAGCTCATTGGCACCGGGGAAGAGGGGCTGCAGACTGGAAGAGCAGGACAGGACTGTGGTTAGGGGAGGCCATGGCCTCTTCATCCCAGCGTCCCCCTCTGCTGGGCGGCTAGCTCACATGGAAACCCAAGGACACAATCCCACCCATGGTCCTCCTTGCAGCTATGGGCTTTCCGTTCTCCCTTCGGCCCAGGCCTGTTTCTCCTTTCCCAACAGGTGGGTGTCATTCTAAGAGATGGCCACATTCCTCTCTGTACACCCTGGGGTCTCCACAGTGAGACACATCACCCCTGTAAGTCTCCTGTCACAGGTGAGGTTTTCCAACAAAAATTCAGGGTGGGTCGGGTCTGGTTTTGGTGACAAAGTCCAAGAAATGTTTTGGTTTTTGGAGCTTTTATGGATTTTGGAATCGTGGATGAAAGATTTTAAGCTTATATAAATAAATTCAATTCGCATGACATGCCACAAAGAAGGGTTTAGAAGAGCAGCTCTGCGCAGGAAAGCAGCCTTGTCCGTGGCTACAGGAAAGACGAGGAAAGCACAGGCAGGCAGGGAGCAGCTCCGAGACGGGGGGCCAGGCGGCAAGGGTGTGTGTGGCAGACCCCCCGCAGGCTGCCCACACTCTGGTGAGACACCACCAGCTATCACATTCTCAACACTGAGGTCCTTTACCAGCCTTAGGGATTTTAGCGCCGCAGAAAGGATTGTCTGTTGGTACTTTAAGCATCAGTGAAAGTGCCACTCAGCTTTCCAAAAATAACAAGTCGATTATCAATAGGTGTGTCCTAAAGGACAGGCACGCCTGTATTTATGAAGTGGGTAGTTGAGCTGGCGAGAGCAGACGACCCGGGTCCCCGCCTATGATGCATGTCACCCACGCTAACCTCACCTGCTCGTCCTTGACAGTGCACTCCGAGCAGACGAGTGCCGGCCCACCCCCTCTGTGGGCCTCTTCAACCCCACACCCGACTCACCCTGAGTGGGGCAAGCCCACCTCCCTTTCTCCTGGGCCCCTGCTCCACCCGGCGGTGAAGCGCAAAGGCTGGGGGGTGTGGAGGCCGGGGATGATGGTTAAAACTTGGGGCTTTCTAGAATCCAGCTGCGCCACAGGTGACCCATCCTCACGCTTGTGACCAGCACTTCCTACCTGACAGACTCTCTCTCTTTGGGTAGATCCCAGGAGCAGGGGCACTGCTCACACATCCCCATGGCAGGCCCCACAAGGTGGCAATAAGCACGTTTCTACTCTGTTCCTGAACTCACGAATCAATCGTTTCACTGATGAAGCCGAACGGGGAGGCCCACCGACCTACGGGCGTGGTAAGAAAGGAACTGATACTATCCTGTACCTTGTGACAAGCGAACAAGGAAAAGTATTTGACGAAAAGTAAAATGAAAGCCTGTACATGTTCTGTCAGGTTAAACAGTCACACGGCAGGATGACCGTAAAGTCCGTCTGGCAAAGGAAGGGCCTGGCACGAAGCCACGCGGTAGGTCGGCCGAGCCTCGCCGTGTGGCCGGCTTCAGGACATCTGCGCGGGCCCGCCGGCACCGAGGAGCTCTCAGACACGACGCGGGCCCGCTACCTGGCGATCTCGTAGAACACACAGCCCGCGCTCCACAGGTCCATTTTGTAGGTGTAGAAGCCATCGGTGAGGAGACACTCTGGGGCGCGATACCAGCGGGTGGAAACGTACTCTGTGTACGGCTGCTTGGAATAGACGCTCCGGCAGGACCCAAAGTCCCCTAATTTCAGGACATCCTGCTGCAGGGACCAATGACATCTCATCAAGCAGCTGTTATAATACAGACCATTGCAAATACTTATGCACCAACGGGAAATTTACTAGCATGGAAACTAGCTTATAAAATACAAATTACTTCACAAGCACCCGCTCGTGCCTCTGGCAGATCACGAAGTGGTATTTCTATTCCGTGGGACACGTTTACAAACATTCTGGCTATGTCTTCCAAATATTTCCAAATGTCTACAGGTTTTGGAAAATTTTAAGTCACAGCGTGGGTCTACAAATGAATTAAATACCGTAATGGTTCATTCGCCCCATTGTGTCTCTAACTTCCCTGCTGTCCAGCTCTGCTGGCAGCTTTGTTCTCTGCTGGGGGGTCTGGGGGGCCATGGCTTCTTTGGAGCAAGTCAGACAGACCGGGGAGACACGTTTCGGGATATCTCTTCCATTTTGTTTACCCCTCACATTCAGTAATAACGTCCAGGCTGTCAACAAATTTGGAGCCTCTGGTACCGACACCTGCAGCAAACATTGGTCGCAGCACGTTTCCTAGCCAGGCTGTCGAGAAACTTCCTTCCAACGGCCTTCCACCTGATCCTATTACCCAGTGCATCATGTTGGACCTCCAACAAAATTGTAAGGTGTGTTAAAAGGCGAGAAAAAGAGTCTGAGAGACAAAGCAAGCATCAGAACCAGTTTCAGATGTGCACGATTTAGGAATTTTGGAATTACCAGTCACGGAATTTAAAATCACTATGAGTGATTTGTTAAGGGCTCTAGTGGAAAGAGTAGATGATGGAAAATTCAGGGAAAGTTCAGATGGGAAATGCAAGCAGGGAGACGGAGCTCTAAGGAAGAATCAAAAGGAAGCACTAGAAGTAAAAATCACTGTAACGGAAATAAAAAAAGACTTTGATAAGCTCATCCACAGGCTAAACAGCCGAGGAAAGAACCAGAGCGCTGGAAGATGGGCCAACAGAAACTTCCAAGCTGAAATGCAGAGACAACAAATAATGGCAAAAACAGAGAAAAACAGCCAAGATCTGTGGGACAACTTCAAAAGGTGTGGCACTCACACTACGATGTGGACGTCAGAATGATGACACTGAGGGAAAAATCCAGACCAAGAAAGAGCACATACTATAGAATGCCATTTAGAGAACATTCTAGAAAGTGCAAACGAATGCCTGGGGACAATGGACAGGAGGGATGACCAAGGAGCATGAGGAACCTTCAGGAGCAAGAGGTCTGTTTGCTTGGCTGTGACGACGGCTTCGTGTGTGTATGCCCAAACGTAGCAGGCTGTGCGCTTCAAGTACGTACAGTCGACGTGGCTGCGGACTAGGACACCCCTGAGCGCAAATTCTGCCTCTTCTACTTTCACATGCACAGTGTTTGAAGGGATAATATGAATGGAGTTTATTTATCTATTATTTTTTTAAGTAGTGTCTATACCCAACATGGGGCTTGAGTTCATGACCCTGAAATCAAGAGTCGCATGCTCCATTGACTGAGCCAGCCCGGTGCTCCTGGGTTTATTTTTGCCTATAGTAAGAGAAGAGTGCCTAAGATTATTTCCTTCCAGATGTACAGCTGTGTTAATGGCACTTATTAAATAAACCACTTTTTCCAACTTGGAGAAAACAACAGCAGCATAATAAACATGGTGCCCAACTATCTGGGATTGAAAGCCTATCTGGCAAAAAGGTTTTCTATTCTACCTTTCTTCTGATACCATTTTTTTAATATAGAAATTCTTACCTTTATTAATATATTTTCTGGCTTTACATCTCTGTGAAATATTCCATTTCTGCATTCAATATAAAAGGACAGAGTTAATTTGTGTCTCATTCAAATTCTTTTATGTTGAATTTTTAATGAATGTTAATACATTTTATCAATTTGAGACCTGCCAATTCTCCAAGAGCATACCTGTGCATATGATCAAGGGATTTACATAACTGGTACATATAGTGCATAATCTTTTTTTCTGATAATGGGTGTCTTCTCCCTGTGCAATTAAGGAAATAGCCAATTATAGTTACCAATGATACATATCCCATTTTTTAGAAACAAAAATAGAATCCAACAATTTTATTTAATGTGTGAAAACCTAAAAAATAATCTTTAGTAATTTCAGGAAATATTAAATACACCATTTAAAATTCTACATACTGGCATGATTTCACGTAAAATCCCCCGCGCATGCATTCTGACATAACAGTAGTACTGAGTAATAAGCACCAGAGTAATCGGGTCTGAAAAACCCCACTCAGGCTGCGCCCCGGGGCAGGCCTTGCGGGACACACCCTTCCAAACAGTTGACTATCAAGTGTCAGGAGTCACTTGAAAATCCAGGGTTTTCCTCGACTTCCAGTCTGGATTTTTAAGATTTTATTTATCTGAGAGAGAGCGCGCGCGAGCGAGGGAGCATGCTTGAGTGCAAGTGGGGAGGACGACCAGGGACAAGCGGACTCCACCTCCCAACCCTGAGATCATGACCTGAGCCGAAACCAAGAGTCCACACTTGACCCACTGGGCCACCGAGGTGCCCCTGGAGATTTCCACTTTAAAGGAGGATGGATCACAGTTCCAAGGAGTGTGTTTTTAATGCAAGAAGACCCAGGATCGCTTTGAATTTCACGGCCCGCTCTGCTTTGACGGAAAGCAGCCGTCGGTTGGCCTCTGGCCCCCACGCCCACTCCCTCACCAGGCCTGCCTGCCTGCGGTTTTTACGTCCTACAACTCTCAACACCACACTCCAGGATCACGGTTATCCTTGTTTCAGAAGATGTCCCATTTTACCTGATTTTAATTTCAAAGGTGTGCGTTTTTATTAAGTTTTAAAATCTGAAAAACAACCCTTCTCACCTAACAATCCAGAAAACCACTTTCCCCTCTGTAAGTGCATATCCCGTTTGACATTTTTTGCTCCTAAGTCTGCAATTTCTGTTGACAAATAAATGTATTCTTTTCCTCTCACTAGACAAGAATGTTTTCTGTTAATAGAAAGTAATTTAAATTACAAAATGTCTAAGTACAATTAACTTTTTCATAATACCATAATCTTTTTACTGTTTCAAATAATTTATCACCCACTTCCTAGAATTTAAAAGAAGTAAATGAAGACTTAGTCATCTTTCCCTAACTTGAGTAATTCTGTAACTTTATATTAAATTTCTCTCTGTATAAAGATGAAAAGCAAAATTTCTATTCTCCATAGCATGTGCTGTTGGATGAGTCTTCCTGAAATCTGCTTCTTGTCCTGCGACGGGGGTCTCACTGCCCACTGAATTAGCCCAGCACTCAGGACCCCCTTCCTCCCAGGGGCTCAGGAAGACACAGGATGCTCCCCCCACTCCGAGGCATCTGTGACTCAGCAGGTCTGTGGCGGGACCCCTAGAGCTGCCTTGCGAACAAGGTCCCAGGTGCGGCTGCCAGGCCCAGACCCACTTGGAGAGCCGCGCTCCATCACATCCCTCCTGCTTACTGAATGCTCCAGCCAAATTCACCCGTAGATGCTTCTGTACATGGCTCCAAAGCTCTCCTGCTTCATAGCTGTGCTCGGGCCGTTTTGTTCCAGGAGCACCTTCCCAGCCACGCCCACACACCCAGACCTTACGGCGTCAACTTGGCAGGACAGTCATCTGAACGTGCACTCAGGTGGAGTCTTCCGGGGAAAGTCTAACCCACTCAATCTTCATCATCACCTGGGCTGCTTTAAAATGGTGATTCCCATGGGGCACCTCGGTGGCTCAGTCGGTGAAGCCTCTGACCCTGGCTCAGGTCATGATCTCAGGGTTGTCTACTTGTCCCTCTCCCTCTGCTCGTGCATTTGTGCTCTTGCTCTCTCTAATAAAATCTTTAAAAAATGAAAAAAATAAAACAAAATGGTGATTCCCAGCTCCAAACCCAGACCTAATGAATCACAAAACCAAACACATGGGCCAGGAATCTGCATTTCTTGGCTGCCCTCAGTCCCCAGTTTAAGAGCCCTCTTTGAGTGCTGACCCTTCCTTTCCTCTTTGTTCACCCCACCCACCCATTCATAGACCTGCAGGTAAGGACGTGGCTCCCCCCACCCCCATGCCCCTCCGTGAGGATCCTTGCCTACGTGAGGGGGCTCCTGAGCGAGCAAGGTGCAATGTGAACCATGTGGGACCTTGGTCTGAGCAATCTCGGAGTCCACACCCTTGACCAAGGGGGGGCCTGACAATCCATGCTCTACAACGGTTTTTCAAAAACAAGATCCCAACATTCCAGGCCTGAGACTCTATCTGGTTCCTAACAGATTCTTGTTCTGAAACATCTTGAAACAAACAGGAGAACTAATAAACCACTCGTAAGCGCCTGTGGGAGTCGTCCTCACCACCAACAGACCCTGAAGAGTGCTTCCCTGTGTGTTGGAGCTATTCCGACCAAGTTAATTTGTGCAACCAAATATCCTCGTTAACAAGATTCTAAAGAACGTCATGTACAGTATCAATAACGTAAAAAATATTTACAGGAACACAATGATAAACTCCTGCATTTGTCGCTGGGACTAACGGAAGGAACGTGGCCACCAGTGTAGCCTGCACTGTCACAGAGTATCTCGCACGCACCCCTTCCCACAAGAGTGCGCATCCGCAGGCCTGTGCCAGGCTCTCCCGGGCAGGCGTGGAGGGGCCTGCTGGGCTCCGGCACGCACAGGCTAACGGTCTACCGTAGACGGCCTGATCCAGGCGCTGTGCCCGCGGCACCAGGCATGCACACTCCTGAAGCAGCACCTGCCAAAGGAGAAGTCTGCATGACGGCGCCCCGATCTGAGGCGAGAGACCCCGACCTGCAGGGGGTAGCAGGCATCGGGATGTCAGCCTCAGCTGGAGCCTGAGCCTTCCCCCGCACCCCTCCCTTGTCAACCGTGGCAAAACTCAAGGACGGCTCCTCCGGTTCCGCTCGATGAAGCCAGCTCATCTTCGGCAAGTGCTGAGGCTTCTGTGCAATTCCACTTCCGTACCTCTACCACGGAGGCGAGCACGGGATGGGGCAGCCCAGGTGCAGTCGTGAAGAGCGCGCGCACCAAGCAGTTAACGTAATACCAACGAGGAGGACAGTGACCGGCATCTACTGAAGACTCTGCAGAGGGTCACTGCTCTAAACACGGCACGCGTTATTTTACTGATTCCTCACAACCACCCGAAGAGTTAGACACTAGGACCATTCCCATTTCACAGACTAGGACCAGGGCTCACAGGCCTGACCCAGACCCGCCATCCTCAAACACGCGGACAGGGGAGCTCTGTGCCGCGGCCACACAGCCAAACCGGAGCCGCACTTCCAGAAGCAACAGCATCAAAACTAACAGACGGTGGCACGGGCTTGGAAGAAAATTCCGGCAACAAAAATGTATCACTCACACCCTAGCTGAATGGCACAGAGACCTACCGCGTAAGGAAAACAAAGACATGGATCACTGTGTCAAAATGTTTCAAGGAAGTGTTAGGAATGCCAAAACAGATGTATTTCACTTAGACTTTCCTTTTTATACACACATGAAAGTGATCTGGGCGGAAACTGTCTAAATAGATCCAAAGAGCTTTCAGTAAGAACAGAAGTAAAATTGCTAAGTAGATAAGGAAGCTGTGTGAGAGCCGATCGGCCGTGTTTCCTCTTCTGTTAGTACATAAAAATGCCGCGTCCTACAATCAGTCGGTCAGACTGATGAAATACAAAAATACAATTGAACTGATCTGACACAGTGATGTTAGGCAAAACAGCCACGTCGCAGGTGCTAAGGCACACCGCCTCAGGTCTTCACAGAAATATGAATCGTAATGCTATGTTTACAGTCAAACCAAACTTGTTTTGCTTTTTCCTACTTGGTTCATTCCCCAACTCATGGATTTACTTCAGGGTGCCTGCCCCACCCACGGCCTCTAAAAGGTACAACCCTAAAGGGACAAGGCCAGCCCACTGGACCTGCGACAGCCAGCACTCCAGCAGGTGGCCATGACCGGGATTTCTGGGGCTGGCCCATCTGCTGCCAGGGGAGGCTCCCAGGGTCTGAGTGGCCAGGTCTGCCAAGAGAAGTGGGGAGGGACAACCAGAGGAGGAAAGGTGGGGGACCACGTGACTCCGTGGGGGTCAGTGGTGGCCAGACCTTTGACAGCCAGACCTTTCCTGATTCCACCACCTAAGGGGCCCGACTGAGCTTCCTGCAGCAGATGTGGTTTTACCATAAACTCCCTCTTTCATATGGGAACTAGCTGAATGGCATGTGCTCCTTGCGATAAAACCAACCTACAACACTCGATATCTATAACCATCATCCACATGGACAACTAACACCGTGCCACACAGGGGACAGTGATGGGCACTAAGAGGACGCCAATGATGGAGCCAACAAGGCCTCGCTGTCAGAGAGCAAACAGCCCAGTGGACAGTGGGACAACGCAGATGCACGGAAACGAGAGGGAGATGCAACAAAGAGGGAGGGGGAGGTGAGGGAGCAAGCGTCCAAGGCTCTAAAGCAGGCACTGGGGGGCGGGGGCACAGTGACCTAGCCATTCACAAAGCAAAGCAATTTAGCTTGAAACAATTAAAACACAAAACAAAAATAGAATCAGATATGAGTTAAAATAATAGATGCCTCTAGGGGCGCCTGGCTGGCTCAGTGGGAACAGCATGAGACTCTTGATCTTGGGGTCACGAGTTTGAGTCCCACATTGGGTATAGAGATTATGTAAATAAATAAAACTTTAAAAAATAAAACAATAGATGCCCCTATAATCAGGTGATTATCTTAACCAGTTTTTCCTTATAAACTCCAAACAGCCTTTCCTGCTGCATGTGGCAGATGCCGGGCGCCATATGCACAAGGCATCCAAATAAACCAGCCAGGACTGCCAGCGGTGCCGGCATGCCAGCTACTCACTCCCTGCCATGAACGTTCTTCCCAAGTGAGTGGCGGGCAAAATATCCCCACCATCTCCTCGCCGGTCTCCCCACCACCATTCTTGCTCTCACGGCTCACAAAGCAGACCCATCCCAACCCCGATCTCGCAGGCCAGGCGTGAGAGCCCAAAGCAGTGTTCTTCAGGTTGCTTGTAGTGGGGAGCTCCAGACGTGACTGGGTTCTGCCTAAATCCGACCACCTGAGAAAGAGGATTCGGGCCCACATTACGGGGACAGACGAGAGGAGGGAGAGCATCCAGTGTGAGTGCAGGTGGCGGTGGAGGCGGCTTTCTGACTCTGGCAGAGGCCGCCGGGTTCCAGGGCCGGCGGCTGCACTAGCAGCTTCCTCACTGGGAGCATCCTGTCTGTGCAGAGGCAGCAGCCTCCTTGGCAGCCCAATCCCGCAGAATCATTTTTGGAAGCTGCTTCCTGGAGGCCACATCCACAGCGTCTCTTCCGCCCTCCCAGCGACTCTGTGAAGCCGTGCATATCACATAAGTCCCTTGGGGTTAAACTGGCGAGAACAGATGCTGTCTGTTGTCTGCAGTTGGAAGGGACGACCAAAACGTCCACCTATGACCCATTCATTCTTTAGACAGAAACATCCTTCTAAAAAGCATAGTCCACGAACTGATACCGGTCCAGGGGCTGTTTGTTACTGGTTTAAGAGACGACAAAACTAAGAGCAACTGGGAATTTCATGGCAATTCAACACTGCTGTTACATCTAAGCACATCATTTTTCCATTAATTAATTCTTATGTATTTTACAGAAGTTCTGGTCCACAACAGATTAGGGAAAAAAATGAAAAAACAGGTCTTCCACTATAGATAGTTTTAGAAACACTGGTCTAAACACCAATCAAAAGATGTTTCTCCCCTGCTTTAAACCCCACTGCTTCCCACTGATCTTAGAATAACCTGAATTCTTATCCTGGCCCTACCCTGCTCCACTGGCCCCTACCTGCCTATAACTCTCTTCCTTGTGCTCCAGACACACTGGCCTCTTAACCTCATGGTGGCCTCAGGACCTTTGCACTGTCTCTGTCTGAAATACTCCATCCCCATCACTCGGACATGTGACCTGTTTTATTCACTCCTAACACTTATCCCTGTCTCAAACTCTTTCTTGATCATTTCTTTATTTGTTCAGCATCTCTCTCTTCCTCAGAGTGTGAGCCCACATGTGTGAGACCATGTCCGTCACCACTGTTCCCACCTCCAGAGCAGCACTTGACACGTAGCAGTGAATGAGAGAGACTTTCTCTGCTGCATTTGCCTACATCTGCCACTCTTCCAGATGAAGCCCACGATCATCTCTGCCACACCTGACACCTACTGGACACAGAGAAAATCACCCCCAGCAATTCATTTTCTCTAGCGAGTGTGACTTTCACATAGTTTCTCTCTTCAGTAGACTGTACACTCTTTATCAGAAAATGCATCTTCTATTCCTCTTCTCTACCTTCGCCAGATCTTTGTGAATAAAGTAGGCCTCTCAATAAACACTGTGTGATCATCCTTTCATGCTATTAACTGGCTCTTCGATATCTGACAGGGCTACTCAATATTCTAATCATCTGATAGCAGGAAAAGCTTTAGTGACTGATTCAGTTTTCAGTATGTCAGTGTCGTCATCAACAAGAACAGATAATCAGCAGGTGCCTACTCACTGGAGGCACTGAGCAGGGGCCAGCAGTGGGGACCCAGGGTGGCAGTGGAGCTGGATGTTAATGTTTCAGTCAGACTGGACTCCTGGTTCTGGCTCTACTATTTATTAATAACCTTGGGTCCTCACTTAATCCTTGAAGCTTCAATTTCCTCATCTGTAAAACAGAGATGTGATGACGATGATGATGACGATGATGACGATGACGATGATGACGATGACGACGATGACGATGATGATGATAATGATGACGATGATGATGATGACAATGACGATGACGACGATGACAATGACGACGATGACGATGATGACAATGACGATGATGATGACAATGACGATGATGACGATGACGATGATGACAATGATGACGATGATGATAATGATGATGATGAAGATGACAATGACGATGACGATGATGACGATGACAATGATGAGGAGGAGGAGAATGATGATGCCGCCAGGCACTGAGGGTTGTCAAGAGGCTGCAGGTGTGATGGCTCAGGACATGCACTCTGCAAGAGGCTGTCCAAGTCCAAATGCCACGTCCACCACTTACTAGGTACGTAATCTTGGACAAGTTACTTATCTCTCTCTGCCTCCATTTCTCCATCTTTAAAATGGGGATAGTAACACTGTCTGCCTGAATGGCTGTCATGAAGGTAAAACAAGTTAGTTCCTACAAAGGGCTAAGAAGAGCACCTGACAGGTCGTCAGCATTCACGAACTGTTGGCTGTTACAGTGATCACTGTATTTCATCAATTCTCAGATTTTTTCCCTCACATTTTAACATCTCTGAAATCACTATGCATGCTGCAATATTTAGTATCTTGCAGTGACTCCCTGCCATTTTCTCCATCTTTTAACATCTCTAAAACTAGTGTACCCCTGACAGCTGGGCACTGAGCACAGCACTGGCCTATGGAAGACACTCAACACTTACGTGATGAGTGAGTGTTGATCAACAACATAACATTTTTTTTTTAAGTAGGCTGCACGCCCAGCGTGGAGCCCGAGAATGGGCTCAAAGTCACGACTCTGAGCTGAGATCAAGAGTCAGATGCTCAACCAACTGAGCCACCTGGGCACCCCATAACATTCCATTTTCTATAATCTCTCTCTGTAGACAAATACTGAAAGAAATGGATTCGATTTCTTCAATTATACAATTCCCCCTACTACTGGAAATTAAAGATATTTCTTTCTAGACAAAGATTTCTCAAATGTCTAAATACATAGGAACTTACCAGTAATGATCCCCTCCCTTTGCATTCTGCAATTTCACACTCTAGGAAGCAACAATCAGAATTCTAATATAAGACACATCTCACACCAAGAGGCCCACTACTAAATAAAGGAAGTGATTATGCAGGTTCATTAAAAAGCAAAATGTTGGCTTGTTGGTTAAAAAACAAAACAATTATCATGGAGTAATAAGGTTTGGTGGTTGTTTCTCTTGATTGTATTTGGGATCCTGTCCTGACACTCTGATGGACAGACATACAGACAGGATCAAACGGCACGATCTGTATCGGACAGAATGTATGAGAAAATGTAATCATGGAACAATACCTCAATTATCCAGGCTGTTTGGAATAGACGCTTAAAAAAGTGACATTTCCAGATCAATAAGGTTTACTCCTTGAACGTGAAACTCTTCTCTACTGCCATCATTTTAAGTGGGAATATTTTCAAGACATTTACTTTCTTCACTTTCCTACTTTTTCCGTCATGTTACCGGCGTGCTGACCACCATCCACCACACGGTTGTGCGTTCTCTAGCCCATCCTGGGGGATGTCTGCCCAGACTGCTCTCGTTTGGGGTGGCACTGATGCTGCTGTACTCATATTTTATACTTTCAGTTTCCTCGCCCACTGTGGGACTGTCACCTGTCACTTTCTGTTACTGCCGATGGCCAAGTTCTAGAAGCTCCTTCTAACCAACGGCTCTATTCTAAATAGGTTATTTTTTTTTTTAAAGATTTTATTTATTTATTCGACAGAGATAGAGATAGCCAGCGAGAGAGGGAACACAGGCAGGGGGAGTGGGAGAGGAAGAAGCAGGCTCATAGCGGAGGAGCCTGATGTGGGGCTCGATCTCGTAACGCCGGGATCACGCCCTGAGCCGAAGGCAGACGCTTAACCGCTGTGCCACCCAGGCGCCCCCTAAATAGGTTTTAAACCAAGTAACCTGAAAACTAACTTTGTTAGAATTGGACTTACAACACAATTAAACAGATCCCTGATGGGCTTACCTATGAATAAAATACACAAGGTTTGTAACATAAATACCATTTATTCCCAGATATAAGGCAATCTCCTATTTTCTCAAAGAGATCCTGAAGTTTGGGCGCCTGGGTGGCTCAGTCTTAAGCGTCTGCCTTCAGCTCAGGGCGTGATCCCAGGATCGAGCCCCACATCAGGCTCCCTCCTCCGCTGGGAGCCTGCTTCTTCCTCTCCTACTCCCCCGTTCGTGTTCCCTCTCTCGCTGTGTCTCTCTCTGTCAAATAAATACATAAAATCTTAAAAAAAAAAAAAAAAAGATCCTAAAGCTTTTAGATTCAAAAGTTTTTCATCATCTATAGATGTATAAAAACTTGCCTGTTATTTATTTTATTAGTAATTTACTAAAGCACACATTTCAGATCACACATAAAATATACTAGCTCGATAACGCTTTTTTCCACTTTCTGCGTCGTAACAGTTTTATTTGACTCTTCACGTGCATCTGCAGCAGCAGTCTTCTTCATCACAAGACCAGCTTCTTGGTCTTAACATTTTTACATAGCACAGCATCTTTGGTTTGGTCTGACTTGTTTCAGATAATATAGCAGTTTTTAAATCATCTATGCTGCTGCCACTAAATTCTATTCCAAGCCATAACTAGTCACACACAGAACACGGAGCAGCTGATTTGTTTTCACCTGTCCAAGAAGCGCAACGTGACCTGTAAAATACCACACATCCTGTGCCGCTTCCCAGTGACATCGAGGCTCGTTTGTCCTGACATCTAACACAACTGTGCAGTCAGACCCCCAGGGATATTTGCTAAATGTGGGCCAGCCATCTGCCTCCTTTTCTCTCGTTTCCTGCAGGTGACCTCTCTAAGCTTCCAGAACCAGCCCTGACTGAGGCCGGCTCAGGCACATGTGCCTCCCTACACAGTGCTTTTTCGCTCAGAAGAAAGGAAGGGAGCACCCTGTAACCAGGAGAGACTTTGTGAGGATCCAAATAGGAGGTCGTCTCTCATCGGAGGGATTATGCTTAGGGGCAAGCCTTGCCTTATCCTGAGGCACAGAACAGAGCGTTGGACAGAGGCAGAGACAGAAGAGCGCCCCCTGGAGGGGCACAGTGCCCCCAGCAGGCACCCGAGGTGAGGAAGGCCCGGGAGGGCTCTGCTGTCCTGGGAGCATCTCCATCCATCTCACCGGCTGGCCTGAAGGCGCGCGGCTTTCTTTACTTTTCTCATTGGCAGCCCTATTCGGAGTAGATGAGAAGGCCAGAAAAATAGCTCCCAAGAGTGAAGTAGTTCAGTACCGTATATTTAGATGTAACTCCTGCACTCTGGTGACTAATGATTTTGCGAACAAAAACAAGGTATATGTGAACTACAAGCTTTAAAAGGAGATCTTAGATTAGCGTACAAATTATTCTACGTACCTCGTATTAGCTCATAAATATTCATGTCCATAAGTTCACATATTAGTGCAAGAGAACCAGATTTTCTGTCACTGAAGAAGAAAGCAGGTTTGTAAAAATTTTTTTGTCTTAATCAGAAAATATAATCAAATATTTAATTTATCTGTAAACATTTCTGGTAGACATAAAGCACTCCTGCATCAAAGACTGAAGTGTACTGACTGACACAGAAGTTCTGATTTTCAATCAGTACGTCAGGTAAAATTAACTTAAAATAATAGTAAAACCTTAACTTTAAGCAAAAATTCTAAACATTCCCCCCTTTTAATGAGATGTGTCTTAAAAATATAAAAGTAACTACCAGCAGAAAGGAGAAATGAGGTTGAGGAGTTGGTTAAGCAAAACAGAGGAAAAAGAATTTAATTCATGCTCCGTGACTGCAAATTAAGTTTTAATTCACCTGAATTCCTTCATGTAATTGGGATAAATTATAACGAGGGAACAAAATCCACAAAGTGGTCAGAGGAAAAGGGAGAAAGATGGGCCATACCACCCCCGTACGGTGTCCAGGCCTTGCCCAGGGTGGGGACAGAGGCCTCTGGCCGAGCTGCCAGTTCTGTCTGAGGGACAGTGGGGGAAAACCAGTCACTCCAGAGTCTGCTCAGGGCGCCTCCGGTGGACGGTCAGGAGGCCCTCGGGATCTCGGGCAGAAGAGCCTGTGCAGTGCGCGTGAAGCATGGACGCGCAGCAGTGCAGGGGAGGGGGTGGGGGGGTGGATGGGGAGGCACTGCGGGGGGGCGGGGCAGCGTGGTGACCGACCGCCGCAGCCTGCGGTCTCCGGCCAGGCAGGTACTGACCATGCAGCGCACTGCAGGCTGCGAGGCCACACAGCTCTGACAAGACATTTCACTCTTGAGTTTAAAAAGGCTCAGTCCTTGGGGCGCCTGGGTGGCACAGCGGTTAAGTGTCTGCCTTCGGCTCAGGGCGTGGTCCCGGCGTTACGGGATCGAGCCCCACATCAGGCTCTTCTGCTGTGAGCCTGCTTCTTCCTCTCCCACTCCCCCTGCTTGTGTTCCCTCTCTTGCTGGCTGTCTCTATCTCTGTCGAATAAATAAATAAAATCTTTAAAAAAAAAATTAAAAAAAAAAAAGGCTCAGTCCTCTGATTGAAATCTACCACACCTGAACTGTCAGAGACCTGGCTAGTTTTAAAGCAGCCTGGAGAGCCAGAGAGAGGCTTCACGTGGCCTGCACCCTCTCGGGGCCCACAGAAAGGCCGGTGCCAGAACCCTGGGTCCAAGTTCCTGGCTCAGAGTGCAGAAGCGCCGTGCAGAAGTGCCAGCACCTGGGGACGAGCTGAGCTCTGCCTTCTTGATCGGCAGGTAAGCCTTAGGGAAACTATTCTAGAATTAGAACAGAAAGGCAAAGTCCCCTGAATTATATCAAGCAGAGGAAGACAGCCGGTCTCACGGCCTGAGACTGTGCAGATGTGGCAGCTGGCCGGGATAAAGCAAGCGCAGCCCTGCTGTGTGACAGCCGTGCCCTGCCATGAGGCCACATCGCCCACACTCGAGGCCTCAGGCGCACAGGCTGCTGTGCACGAAGAGGCCTCCCCCAGCTACCGGAGAGGAGCATTTGAACTGCGTATGCTCTCGTGGTACGGAGTCACCTGAATGCTGGCATTCCCGCAGTACCACTCAGATACGCGTCTGTCCAAGTAAATACGTGACTTAAGATAAAATGAAAAGTATTACTCCCTGAGCTACGAAGCAAATCTTTTCAGTGTCTACCACAGTTTTCTTTCTTAAAAAGACATTTAATCATTGTTATCAAATCGAGATAATTTGTAAAGCCCCAAATATACTTACAAAACCACTTCGTGCAACGTAAGAATGTTTGGGTGTGGATTCAGGCGTCTCAGTGCTTGTATCTCCCGCAGACTGTTCACTTGCTCAATACTATTGTGTAAGTAAAAATAAATAACTAATTTACCATTTAAGTCAACTTTCAGTTAGGGTTATTCAATTGTTATTTATTACCCATGATCACAACTGAAAAACTCACAAATATTTCAAGCAAGTTAATCAGCTTTTATTTCTCCCGTCAGCAGCTGAAGTTCAACGTGTCTCCTTCTGCATTATTATCTGATAAAAACCAAGCTTCTTATAGCTTTGGACATATATTCAAATTTTCCCCATCTAAGCTCCTGAAAGAATATCTTGGCAGTTTCTTTTATAATTAATAAACATAGAAACAGATATTAAAATTTCCTATTAATCAGTTTCTGGCAACTAACCAGCCAAGCGACACGAATACCATCTGAAGTAGTACCCATATCAGATTTCCACGAACAGCCCAGCCCTCCTCCTTGTCTGTAACGAACACCGTACATGTTTGCAATTTCATTCAGCTGGTGCCTGGTGCTCTCTCGGCAGCTGTGTCTTATCACTGGCTCTTCTTTATGGAGACTGATCTGCCCGGCCCTGTGTTCACAGCCAAAGTCAAGCTAACATGAGTACAACAGAAGCAGAGGGCTGAGGCTGGCTGTTCCCACCCCCCACCCCACCGAGAGACCCCTTACAAGAGACACGCCTCCCCATGGCTAGGCCCCTGGTCACACCCAATCAAATGACTCAATCCCCAGAGACTTCCATCTCCTAGGCTTAGAAAGAGAAGTGGGAATAGTCTTTCTCTGAACTGCAAAACTCTGTTCTACCAACTTTTAACATACAGGGTAAAGCTCAGCATTTTGTTTGGTGCTTCAAAGAGCAGACTCCCCACTGAGCGCAGAGCCTGACACTGTGGGGCTCTCGATCTCTGGACCCAGAGCATGACCTGAGTCAAAACCAAGAGTGGGACGCTTAACTGACTGAGCCACCCAGGCGCCCCAGAAGGGTTTTATGGAAAGTGTATCTAACCAATCCAGTCAGTAGGAAGAAAGTCCTTCAGCTGAAGGGGAAGAAGAAGCGGTTATATCAATATTAGACAAAGTCGATTTCAAAACAAAGATTATTACTAGCTATCACGACTTCGTAATGATGGGGCGGTACATCAAAAAGACAGGATGATGTGCTAAATTAGAGAGCTTCAGTACACAAGAAGTTAAGACTGACAGCAGAGAGAAGAAAGAGCTCAAGTTTCAGTACCCCTCTACGTAACTGATGGAACAGTCACTGAGAAAACCGGTAAAGATGCACAGCCCCTAGCAGCACCGTCAACCAGCCTGCCCCACCTAGCCTGACATCACACCCACAGCCAACACTAAGAGGTACAGTACGCTCTTCACTCAGATGAATATGCTGGACCCGAAGATAAGGCGCAGTGAATTTCCAATACAAACACTTACAGAACACATTCTCTGACCACGAGGGATGTAAATTCGAGATCAACAACAGTAAGCCAGCTAGAAAAGCCCCAAATATCTGCAAATTAAACAACACACTTGTAAATAAACCACAGGTAAAGAAGAAATCATGAGGAGAATTAGAAAACATTTTAAACCAAGCAACAAGAAAACACAACAATCAAGATGTATAGAATGCAGGAAAACAGGGCTTATTTGTGGCTTTAAATGCTTATGTTAGGAAGGAAAAAATGGTTGAAAATAAATTATCTACGTTTTCACCTTAAGAAGGTAGACTAAGAGTAAATTAAACCAAAGTAGAAGAAAAGCAACAATAAAGAGCAGAAATTGATGGCATAGAAAATAAACAAATAAGGATGCCTGGGCGGCTCAGTCAGATGGGCGACCGACTCTTGGTTTTGGCTCAGGTCGTGATCTCGGGGTCATAAGAGCAAGCCTAGTGCTAGGCTCTGCACTTAGCAGGAAGTCCACTTTGGACTCTCTCTTCCCCTCTACCCACTGCTCCCCACCCCACCCCCCGGCTCTCTCTAAAATAAATAAATAAATCTTAAAAAAAATAGACAATAGAGAAAATGAACAAAACCAAAGTTGGTTCTTTGAAAAGATTAATAAAACTGATAAACCCCTACCAAAACCAATGAAGGAAAAAAAATGATATAAAACACTAATACCACCAAACAATATCAGGAATGACTGAGGAGACATCACTAGACTTAAATATTAAAAAGATAAAAGGGAGGGGTGCTTGGGTGGCTCAGCTGGTTAAGTATCGTCTGCCTTCAGCTCGGGTCATGATCCCAGAGTTCTGGGATCGAGCCTTGCATGTGGCTCCCTGCTCAGGGGGGAGTCTGCTTCTCCCTCTCCCTCCTCCTGCTCCCTCTCTAATAATAAATAAAATCTTTTTTAAAAAAGATAAAATAGAGTATTATGAACTGTATGCCAATAAATATGACAATTTAAATAGACAAATTCCTTGAAAAACATAATTACCAAATCCGACACAAAACTGAAAATCAAAGGAGCCCTATGTTTACCAAAGAAACAAAATTTGTTATCAAAAGCCTCCTCACAGCTGATGGAAGGGTCCTAAAATGGGATTATGGTGATAGTTGCACAACTGTATACTTTCCTTACAGTGGGTGGACTTTTAGGATATGTAAGTTATATCTCAATGAAGCGATGGGAAACCTTACGAAAATCCAAAATCACTTGGTAAGTCAAATCTACTTGACTCTGTAACATTCCAAGGTTCGGAAACACCACGGTGCCATCGCCCGCTGCACTGCTTTGTTTCCAGCTTGTTACCACTGCGCATGATGCTTCGATAGACACCATGGGGTGGGGGTGAAGCTTCCCCACCAAGGAAACTTCTAGGCCCAGGTGATTTCACAGGTGAATTATATCAAACATTTAAGAAAGAAATGCTCTCACACGTTTCACAAAAGAAGGTCCGTGAGTGGCCGATAAGCACAAGTGAGCATCCATCATCACCCTTCAGCAGGGCAGCGAAACTAAACCAAGGTAAGACACCACTCACCAGGGGGCTAGCACCTAAGACCAACACCACCGAATGCTGGGGAGGACGCAGAGAAGAGCTACTGCAACTCTCGTTCTTTGCTGGTGGGGATGGAAACAGGTATAATCACTTTGGAAAAAGGCTTGGCAGTTTCTTACACATCTTACACACCTTTGATCCAGAGCTTCTATTCTAGGAAACTGGGTAAGAAAATGGAAACCTATATCCCAACAAGGCTCGCGCATGAGTTTTAATAGCTTTATTCACAACAGCCTCAAACCAAAACCCCTGAAAAGTCCATCACCAGGAGAATGGATACATGGATCGTGTGCTACTCAGTAGTAAAAAGGTACAAAGACTCCCGGAGCCACAGGGTGGATGAACCTCCAAGACTTCACGCTGAGCCAACGGAGCCGGTCCGCGAGCACGCTCAGCGCTTTCAGTGATTCCATTTAGTACAAATTTCTAGAAGAGGATAAAGGAAGAAACCCAGAATAGTGACTGCCTGGGATGGGGGTGGAGAACTGACATGAAGGAGATTTCTAGGTGACAGAAATGTTCTAGTTCTTAATTACATGAGGGTATCGTTTGCCAAAATTATAAAGCAATGTGCAACTTAATGTATGCAAATTTTGCCTTAAAAAAAAGAACTATACTAACCAGCAAGCGAGGAAGGAGGCCTGCTGGAGACGCACAGGAAATAAACATCACAGGCGTGTTGATTCTGGCTGCTGGACACCTGAGGTTCATTATACTGTTCTGTTTACTTTGTATATGTTTGAAATTTTCTATAATTATATTCTTTTTAAGTAAAAGAGCTTTTAAAGTGACTCATTAATTTCTTGTCTTTTTTTTTATTTATAACCTTACAAAGCAGACTTTATTTTTGTAAAAGTAATTTGAGGACCGTGCAGTGATGTGACTTGAGAAAAATTGTGTGCCACGTCAAGACTGGACCTTCTGCAGCAGACAAGAGAGCTGCAAAGAACACAAGCCCTGGACCTACACAGACCTGGGTCCCACGCTGGGCTCTACTGCTTGCCAGCTCAGTGACACCGGGCAGGTGAGGGAACTCGGCTCTCCAACCAGGCTTCCCTAATCTGAAGAAGGCAATGACAGCATCTTTCTCCTAGGGCTGCGGTGAGGATAAAATGCTGTATGTACATAATTCACCCAACAGTGGGCAGGGCACCAGACACTTGGTGAACAACTGCTGTCGCCCCGCTTCACTTTTCTAAAGTCTTCACACCCCACTCACCTGCACTGTTACATGGCCGGTTGATCTATGACTGTGGATCACAGATCTGTGGATCTGTGGATCTGTGGATCACAGATACTGTGGATCACAGCACAAGCACTGTGCTGAGTGCCCACCTGCCTTAACTCTCACAGGGATCCTATGACGTAGATCCTAGGTAGATATCTACATGGTTTATACAACGCAACCGAGCCAGAGAGATTGAGGAATTGTCCAAGGTCACATAACTTCAGAGCCTGAGCTCGTCCCTATGCCGACTAAGAGTAGCCCATATGTGTTAGTCTTACTGCTTCAGGACACTAGAGAGATCCTACAAATATCAAGACTACGGATTTTTTTTTTTTTTAAAAGAAACCCATTCTGTTTCTTTACAGTATTTCTATAGGAAGAAGACAGGATACAATCATAGCAAAAAAAGGGGGGGGGCCTCTAATTAACTGTTGCACTTGTGGTGAATACATGTGGAAACCAGGTATCCAAAGGACTGGGTTACACTGCAGGCCTCCAGCAAGTAACTCACTTATCCCCAAACTGAGCCTCTGAGCCACTCTGGAGAACGAGCCTCAGAAAGCACCTTCCTGACCCAGTACCAATGAACGGGCTTCTCTGACCTCACCTGGATGTCACATTAGCAATTATTATTGCAAACGCTGTCAACTTCTATTTCCGTAAGAGTGAAAGGAAAGGAATGGAAGTAAAACTTGGAGGAGGTGGGAGCCAGAAGCTCCAAATACCAACCTCATTCTGCCCGTGTGACTCAGCGTGATTTTCCCGTTACTGCTTCTCGTTTCTCATGCCACCCACACAACTGTGCAAGGTGACTTTGAGAATTTACTTAAAGAAGGATAGATCAGCAGAAATGGATTTTTAAAGAACCTAAAATTAATCTTCAAGTGAACAGGATTAAATTGTTTAATAATGATGATAGATACTCCAAAAACTAGAAATATTATTTTCATGGTTAAAAAACAAAAGAACAACATTAAACTTGTGGATCAAGTATCCGTGACACTGAAGCATCCAACAAATTATTAGCAATCTCCTTCCTAGAAATGGCCCCCAAAACAGTTGTCTTTCTTCTAGAAACTATAAGGTCATTTCTTCCTGTAAGTCAGAAATAACAGCAATACCTTTAACCAATGGAGAAAGCTTAGGAGCAATAGGGGTCATTCCAGATGCCAATGGTTATCTTTCTTTATTCTGTTTTTTACTTTGTAATCATTTTAGACTTAACAGAAGAGTTTCCAAGATGGTACAGAAAGTCCCCGTAACCGGCTTCCACTAATGTTAACACCTTATTCAACATTTATAAAAACTAAAAAATTAACACTGGTACAGTTCTATTAACTAGACACGTTATTTGGATTTCCCCGGTTTTTCCGTCAATGTCTTTTTCTCTTTCAGGACCCAGGGTACCTCATTACAACTAAGCTGTCATGTTCCCATACTCATCTCCAGTCTGTGACACTTCCTGTCTTTGTTTTTACTACCTTGACAGTTTCAAGGGGTACCAGGAAGGTATTCTGCAGAATGCTCCTTAATTTGGGCTGGTCTGATGTATTCTCAGAACTTAACTGAGATTACAGATCTTCGGGAAAGAACATCATAGAGGGGATATGCCTGCTCTTTCAAACCCATTATATCAGGAAGTACAGGACATCAAGATGTCTTACTACTGATGGTGTTAATCATTTAGTTAAGGTGTTATCTTCCAGGTTTTTCACTGTAAAGTTACTATCTTTCCCTTCCTACTTTCTATACCTTAGAAGCAAGTGTAGCCCACACTCAAAGGCCAGGAAATTAAGTCCCATCTTCTGAAGGAGAGAATACCAAACCATTTGTGGACATATGTTAAAACCACCACAGTAATTAATAAATAGTTAGGGGGGAAATCACTGGAGGCTCTGCAGAATCCTAGTCTCTTTAAAGTTTCACCTACTTATTTTATTTTATTTTATTTTATTTTATTTTATTTTATTTTATCTTATTTTACTTAACATTTTATTTATTTATTTGTCAGAGAGAGAATGAGCACAAGCAGGGGGAGCAGCAGGCAGAGGCAGAGGGAGAAGCAGACTCCCCGCTGAGCAGGGAGCCCGATGCAGGGCTCAATTCCAGGACCCTGGGATCATGACCTGAGCCGAACGCAGACACTTCACCGACTGAGCCACCCAGGCGCCCCATCACCAACTAATTTGAGTATCCATCAGCTTATCTTCCCTGCAGAAATTATTACTATTATTCTAATGATGATTTTCTATTTCCCTCATTCCTTCTGTATTTGTTATTTGGAATTCTTCTGTAAGGAAGAACTGTCCCCTCAACCCAATTTATTTATTCACTCATTATCAGTATGGACTCATGGTTATTTGAAAAAATAGATGGGAGGGTAGAGAGAGAAAGAGAGAGATGTGTGTCCATACAGATTAGTACACATAATAGCTCTGTCTGCTGGGTCTGGAAGGATTGACATTCCAGTAGCAATGAGCACACCTGGTGCCAAGATCTTGTTTTCTAAATACCTTTCTCCAATAAAAGGAACCAGGGCTCCTTAGAGAAATGGATGATTCTAGGGGCAGGAAAAATACAAGATGAGCCTAAAGAAACCTGTAGTGCCAAAAATTAAAGTGCTAAAAAAGGAAAGGAAAAGAAAAAGGATGGCACATATCAAAAGAACACAGGAGCCAACCTGAAAGAGCTCCCAAAGCCACAGCTGGAATAATCTAAGCTGGAACGATGATTAAATCAATACTGATAGTATTGAGTTATAATCGCCTATAGTTTTGAACATATGTATCAAGAGCACATTAGAACTCACATGATAAACCCAAAACCCAATTCCTCTTAGGTTTGGATGACATGGCTGGCAGATACCTGTCAAAACCAGCTTGAGACTCTATCACTGAGTTCATACATCACACAGCGACAAAAACCACCGGTCCAGAGTGAGTGTACTTCCTTTTAAGTAAAGCCAATACGTGAAGTTGTGATTTATACCGCAGAAACTAAAGCCTGCTGATAATCCCCTAAACATACACAAACTTTAAAAAAAAGTAACACTGGGATGCCTGGCTGGCTCTGTCGGTGGAGCATGGGACTCTTGACCTTGGGGTCATGAACTCAAGCCCTACGTTGGGTGTAGAGATTACTAAACAAACAAACAAGCAAAACAAAAATAAAAAATAAAATTGATTCAGTAGTATCTTATTAAAAGCCTTTACTTATTACAGGTTTTTAAAAGAAAAACATGTGTTCTAATCAACCACTTTTTAAGATAGGACAAAGAGCACTAACTGTTTCTGAAATACAACAAAGGATCCCACACACAGTAACAAAGGCTACCATCTACTGAATGGTTGCCATGTGTCCCACCTCCCTCCCAACTTTCTACTCATTCCCTCGCTTGGTCCTCAAGCACCTCACAACAAGGAGATCAAGGCTCAGAGGAAAAGGCACTGTTAGCATGTCGAGAACCCGGTCGATAGTGAATCTGGAATGTGCTTCACCGCTAGGAAACCACGTCCCTTAGGTGACTACATTCTCCCATGGGGCCGAGGTCACAAGAAGGTACTTCTCCAGATAAAACTGAGCATTCCTTGCCCCTCGAAGGATTGCTTCTTTGATGGAGACCCTTCTATAATGTATGACAGATATCTCTACCTTCCCGAAGGCACACCCACGCCCAAGTGTGATTTCTCCTGCCGGCCGACGCAACAGAGAGTGTGACTGCACGTCGCTCCGACATCCAAACAAACCCGGACAGGCCTCAGGTCTGCAGGCTATCTGTCCCGTCCACTGTTTATCTCTATCTCTTCACAGAACAAGAGCTAGCAAGCCCTGTTGTCTGTTCAGTGCGTCCACCCCTGACCCCGACAGTGGAACCTGATGAGGATTCCGGTCCTCCCCAGGGTCAAATGGGTCCCGTCCCGCTGCTCGAAGTCCGTTCTCTGCTGCTCTGGTTGGTGGGGCGTGTCTCAGAGGTGGCTGTCTCAGGGAGTCTGCTCTTCAGGTACGGGACGATCGGTACACTGCACGGCAAATTCTCCATCGCAAGTAGTTGAAAGGCAGAGGAACCCAGACAATGCAGACTACACAGAGGAAGGAGTGAGGAACGGGGGGAAAGCCGAAGACCCAGGGACTTCAGAGGCTTGGCAGCGGCAGGTAAACAACCTATGCTTTGCGCAGTGAAGGAGGAGGGCTCTGGCTCGCTGAAATCTGGACTCGATATGGCTCTGCCCACCTAGCGACCTACAGTGACAACTGTCAGGCTACTTCAGATCTCTAAGCACCTCTCCTCGTGTGCACACCAGGGATGGTTACAGACACCCCATGGGGAGGTCATGAAGATGACACTACTGTCCTCCACACTCTCTGACATGACTAATGGCCCTGCACTCCTTTCTGATCTGAGAAACACTTTTTTGTCCTAGAAGTCTGAAATCAAGGTTTATACCTCAAAACACTTCAGAAGGCTCTATGTCGATGTGGAGGAATGACGATGTTTTTTTACAACTAGCTTTTACCATTTAGAGACTTCAGTTTCTCTGCTATGACACAAGGCTGAGCTTCAAGCCGCTCTACTGAAAGCTTCCCGTTGCCGTGAGGCCACCTCGGCTTCATCGTTCCCTCAGAGCTTCCTGATCACGTCCGGTGTCTGACTCGTTCGTGCCCCACGTTAAGAAGCTGCAAAGCTGAGGGACTGAAGAGGCCGCTCTGAGGGCCAAAGCCACAGCAGCCCTCTAAGGGATGGACCTAGGGCAGGAGCGCGCCCCTCTCCAAAGCAGCAACTCATCCCTTTCAGGGACTCAATTTTCCCAGCCCTATCCGGAAACTGTTCTCCAGTATGTTAACTGATTCACAATTAATTAAATCATAAGCACCTCTAATACACTGAGACTAAGGTTTCAGTCATAAAATCCAACGTACAACCTTCAGGAACACACAGGCTGCTTAAAGTGAGGCACACCTTTACAATTTAAACGTTTTGTGACCATTAATCACTGTTGCTACAGTAAGTCTGGACCTGAATAAAATCATAAACATAGTAGTTTATCATAAACATATAAAATCATAAATACGAATGGTAACGTAAACATAAAGTTAGCCCTAATCCTCTGCGCAAAGAAAGCTGACAGCATCTTCCGTGTCATCACATGAATACACTGTTCCCACTCGGACCGAGGGGCCCTTCCTGCTCTAACCCTCCCGCCGGACCTCGTGGCGAGGACACGCCGCCCACCTACCTTTCGAAGTGCTGCTTCATCTGTTTGCACGCGTAGTAGCTCCCGTCCCTCAGGCTCCGCAGCTTCATGACTTCGGAAAACGTTCCCTCTCCTATTCTGCCGACTGTTTTATAGTCTACAAGTAAAAGCAACGGCACAGAGAAAACGTCTGTGTGCGTGTACGCTGCACTCCCTTCCGGACAGCAAGCCTGTTCACCGAGACGGCAGCCCACGCCGACATGCTGTGGACTGCTCCTCCAGGGTTCTGTGCCAGGGCTCCCCTGAGCACCGGGGAAGCTGCCGGCAGAGGCCAACTGGAGAAGAGGGTCAGGAGGGACAAACTTCCAGTTACAAGGTAAGTAAGTAGCAGGGATGGAACACGCCACAAGCGGGCACGCTCTAGCCCGAGCCGCGGAGCAAGGGCTCTGGCTGTGGGCCGGCGCGACCTTCCCCAGCAGCCTCGGAGCAAGCTAATCGCCAGCTCGGGGCCCTACGGAAGGTCCTGCTGATCTGCTGGGCTCCTACCATTCTTGCATCTCCTGATTTTCAGAAAGCGGCCAGCAGCTTCCCTGGCTTTGCTGCGGCCACCACCACCCACCACTCTGGCGCAGATAATGGTTTCACAGCCTCTAGTTCACTGTTAAATCCCCTCCTGTCTGAAATACCTAGAGCAGCGTCTGTTTTCCAGACCAAACTCCAACAGATGCTGGAATGAGTACCCTGAGGTAAGGTGCTGGGAACAAAAAGTCTAAAACATGCAGTCAGGTGGTAGACAGCAGGCTGGGGCGCTGGAGAACCTGGCATGCCCCGGCAAAGTCCCAAGTCCCGCTGCGACGACTACTGCCTCTCACGGAGCAATGTCTCCTGGGCCTGCCGGCCTCTGAAAAGTGGTGGGAAGGGGCAGGGTCATGGGGTGTGTTGACTACCGACCGCCCAGGCAAGAGATTTCAACACAACAACGAGCTCAGGAGAGAAATGCCACTTTGCAAGCAGAAATGGAAGGAACGAGAAAAACCCAGGCAGAAAAGTCTTACTGGGTTGAAAAAGCTTCTTCAGTCCAAATAATAGGAAAGTAAGACTGTAAAATAATGGTGACAGAAGCAGTCTGTGAGACTTCCCAGTTGCACAAATGGTTCTGCTTGACGCCAACATCACAGAAAGGCAGGTACTCCCCACCCCAACCAGGCCCCGGTTTCAGAGAGCTTTGAGAGAGGTCCCGGAGACTGGGATGAGACACAGAAAGCAAGGCCAAAGAAAAACAGGACAGCCTTTCGAACTATGTCTAGGAAAGAAACTTGAGTACAGAGCTGACCAGAAGCAAACAGATCAGAAACCTATTAAGCAGACCTGGTTCCAAAAAAGCCCACCATCTCTGGGTCCCAAACCTACATAAGCACAGAGCAGGCTTTTAAAACAGCACAACTCCAAAGGAGGCCATCCTCTTCAATGCCTCTCTTAGCTAGGACACATTTGTAATGCCTGTGTGAGTTCTGATTTGAAGAAACCAACAATAAAAGACACCATTTTTTTAAGAAGTGATAATGTTTTGTAGAAATATGTATAAAAATGAGAAAAGCCCTTATCTGTTAACAAGAAATACTGAAGTATGGCCAGGTAAAATGATAAGATGTGTGGGATTTGGTTTAAAATGCCCCTGTACATTCCCATTTGCCACTGTTGAACGTGTACATACAATGGGATAGCCATTTGGAGGGCAGTACCCGTTACAACTGAAAGACATTCATATCCTCCAACACAGCAATTCCAACTATAGAACTTATCAGGTAAAAAAACACTTGCTCAAGTAAGTATGATACGAGGATATTAGTTCAACATTATTTAATAAAGAAAAACTGATGCCCCCCCCCATGTGGAAATAGATAAATTACGTATGGTTTATCCATATAATGGAATACATTGAATATATTTAAAAGAATGACACAGATTAGAGGCACCTGGATGGTTCAGTCCATTAAATGTTGGACTCTTGATTTCGGCTCGGGTCGTGATCTCAGGATCGTGGGATCGAGCCCCACATCAAGCTCCGTGCTGGGCGTGGAGCCTACTTCAGAATTTCTTTCCCTCTGCCCTCCCCCTACTCTCTCCCAATCTCTCTCAAAAAATAAAAAAAGAAAAAGAAAAAGATAAAGAAAAAAAAAAAAGAATGACACAGATTATTCCCTTAAAGACAATACACTTAGTGGCTATCTCTGAGGGGTAAGGTTACAAGTGTCTCATCACCTAAGTTAGATATTTTCCATAATGAGAACACCATTTTATTAAAAAGTATCTCAGCTCAGCTCTTGATATCAGGGTTGTGAGTTCAAGCCCCACACTGGGCTCTACGCTGGGCATGGAGTCCACTTTAAAAAAAATCATCTTTTCAATCAATATTCAGTGACTTTAGTTACAAAAATTCAATCTATGCCTAATTTTTCAGAACAAACTTGCATTTGTCTGAGATTTTACTTACCTGTAAGTTACCAAATTAGCCTGCTACTGTTTCCTGAGTGCTGGCAGAAGACACAGCATTTTGCATCAGAGACAAAGGACTTTCTGACTCATGCTGCCCCAAGCATCAGCATAGTCACATTCGTTCCCCTGGCCCGAAGTCTCGTGGTGGTGACACGATGGACACAGATGACACGTGCAGGAGATGCAACAGACTGCTGGACAGGGGAGGACCCCAGGGCCAATGGCCTAGCACTTTTGGAACAAGCAGCACGGAAGATGGATAAGCCCTGCCATCGGGCGCACTCAGCACGTACTTGCCGGGAAGCTCAGGCCACAGAGCAGACCGCTTCCCCCAACAGTTCCTTACCAGGTTAGTACGTCAACCAGTTTTACTGATACAGAGTATTTGGTACGGTATTATTCTCAGCTATAAATATTTATATATATGTAATATTGACTTTAATGCTACTTTTCAGTCTTACTCAAAATAACAACCAATTTCAGTGTACGTTTTCAAATAGCTTCAGGCCACGCAAAATGAGAAAATTCTATTTGTAATTACATATTTATAGAAATTGGAAAAAATGCTTTTCCCCAAGGACAGCATCTCACCATGTCATTACCACTCAGAACGCCACAGAGCACCACCACGCCGTTAGCAACGGCCACAGGAGGGAGGGAGAACCGTGACTGCTGTGCCTCTGGGGGACGGTCAACAACTCCTGAAGGGGATGACTGAAGAAATAATGGTTAAAGCTGCTCACAAAAATTTATTTTCCGAAGATGATTTCTAGGGAGGGAGATAAAAAGCACTGAGAATATGAGTTGAATGGCGGACCCCAAAAAGATATGCCCTCGTCCTAACCCCTGGAACCTGTGACTGTTACGTTATCTGGAAGGTCTTTTCAGGTCTAGGTAAGTGAAGGATCTTGAAATGAGAACATCCTGGATTAGCCAGGTGGGCCCTCAATCCAGTGGCAAGTGTCCTTAAAAGAGACACACAGAGAGAGCAGAATGAGGGTTGCCAGGGGCTGGAGGAAGGAGAAATGGGGAACTGTGATTCAGCGGGTCTGCAGTTGTAGTCATGCCAGGTAAAAAAGTTCTGCGGGTTTGTGGTACAACAACACGCACACAGTTAGCAACACCCACACTTCAATGTTTATTAAGAGGGTAGAACGCATGTCATTGTTTTTCACAACAAAAACAACAAAAAGACAGACACACAGACATAGAAGACAATGCCATGTGAAGACAGAAGCAGGGCGCCAGAAGCCTCCGGAAGCTGGAAGGGGAGAGGAAGGACTGAGGGAACACAGTCCTGCTGACACCTTGATTTCAGACTTCTGGCCTCCAGACTGGGAGAGAATACATTTCTGTTGTGTTAAAGCCCCCAAACTTGTAATTTGTCGCAGCAGCCCCAAGATACACACAGAACGTAACTAGTATTTTTTTAATCTAAGGAAAACATTTTCATTAAAGGTAAATATTTTCCAAGCATAAAAATGGAAGCAGTCCCTCTGAACAGACTGATCTATTTGACTACATAAAAACATAAAACTCTAGCACCTGAAGAAACACTAGAAAAAACGGTTAAGTAAACTATGAAAATACCATACAAAGGAATGTTATATAGCAGATGCAGGGAGCACAGTAGCTCCGTAGCCTCTGATGGGGAGGAAACTTTTCAGATATATTATGAAACAAAAAGGACAAACTAAGGAACAGCATGTCAACTATGTTAACATTTGTAAAATGAAATGAAAAGAAAAGAAAGAAAAAGAAGAAAGAAAAAAAAGAAAAGTATACCAGTGGTATCTGGCAGAATGACCCCCCAACAGTGTCCATGTCCCTGGAACCTGTGAATGTTAGGCTACATAGCAAGAGGGAATTAAGACTGCAGAAGGAATTCTTTTTTTTTTTTTTTTAAGATTTTATTTATTTATTTGACAGAGAGAGACAGCCAGCGAGAGAGGGAACACAAGCAGAGGGAGTGGGAGAGGAAGAAGCAGGCTCCCAGTGGAGCAGGGAGCCCGATGCGGGGCTCGATCCCAGGACCCTGGGATCATGCCCTGAGCCGAAGGCAGACGCTTAACGACTGAGCTACCCAGGTGCCCCTAATGAGCTGACCTTAAAATAAGAAAATGATCCTAAACTTATTGGGTAGGCCTAATGTAGTGACAAGGTCCTTACAAGCAGCAGGGGATGGCAGAACAGACAGAGTCAGAGAGACTAGAGGATATGGAAGGGGCTATAAGTTTAGGAACACATGTGGCCTCTAGAAGCTGGAAAAGGCCTGGAAACAGATTCTCCCCAAAGCCTCCAGAAGGCACGCAGCCCTGCCAGCAACTTGCTTTTAGCCCAGTGAGACTCATTTCAGACTTCTGACCTCTAGAACTCTAAGATAATAAATGTGTGTTGTTTTAAGCCACTGAATTTGTGACAATGACAGCAGCAATAAAAAACTAAAAGACAGGGGCGCCTGGGTGGCACAGCGGTTAAGCGTCTGCCTTCGGCTTAGGGCGTGATCCCGGCGTTATGGGATCGAGCCCCACATCAGGCTCCTCTGCTATGAGCCTGCTTCTTCCTCTCCCACTCCCCCTGCTTGTGTTCCCTCTCTCGCTGGCTGTCTCTATCTCTGTCGAATAAATAAATAAAATCTTAAAAAAAAAAAACACTAAAAGACAGATACATTTATGCTCATCTCTACACAGAAGGAACTAGAAGGAACATAAGAAAGTGCCAACAGTGGTCACCTCAAGGGAGGAAATCCAGATGGCTAGGGGTAGGAGCATAAAGGAGACCCACTTTCACCATATAACCATCTATGCTTTTTATAGGTTATACTTTGTATTTGCATTGTTTTTTTCAAAAAAATAATTAATTGAAAACAATTGAAGGGATAATGGGATATTTTTCTCATGGTTCCTTTAAGGAAAATGGATTATGAAAATAAAACTGAGCATTTTCGTTTAATATCATCTTAAAGCAAATGGCAATCTATGAAATAAAAATAATTTACAAGAAAATTTAAAATAACAGAACATAAGGTACCACTTCACACCCACTAGAATAGCTGGGCTCAAAAAGCAAGCTAACAAGTGTTGGCGAGGATGTGGAGGCGGAGAACTCTGGCCCGCTGCTGGTGGGAATGAAAAATGGTACAGCCACCGTGGAGAACAGCTTAGCAATTCTTCAAGATGTTAAACAGAGGTACTTTATGACCTAGCAAGTCTACTTCCAGGTATGTACTCAAGAGAAATGGCCATTTTTGGGGCGCCTGGGTGGCACAGCGGTTAAGCGTCTGCCTTCGGCTCAGGGCGTGGTCCCAGCGTTCTGGGATCGAGCCCCACATCAGGCTCCTCTGCTAGGAGCCTGCTTCTTCCTCTCCCACTCCCCCTGCTTGTGTTCCCTCTCTCGCTGGCTGTCTCTATCTCTGTCGAATAAATAAATAAAATCTTTAAAAAAAAAAAAAAAAAAAGAGAAATGGCCATTTTTGTCCAAACAATAATCTGTACACAAATGCTCACAGAAGCATTCTTCACAACAGCCAAAGAGAAGCAACCCAAATGTCCATCAGCTACCAAGCCGATAAACAAAATATGGTCTATCCACACAGTGAAGTAGTATTCAGCCACAGAAGGAATGATACTCTGGCACAAGCTACATCATGGATGAACCTTGAAAGCATTATAAGAGAAGCCAGACACAAAAGCCATTTATGTGAAATGGTCAGAATAGGCAAATCCATACACACAGGGAGTAGATCAGTGGTTGCCGCGGCGGGAGGGGGGCGAGGAACGGGGAACGGCCGCTAATGGATACAGATGCTTTCTGGGGATGACGAAAACATTTTAATAGATTCTCATGATAGCTGTTGCACAACTCGGTAAAAAATGCCTAAAATCATTGAATCGTACACTTCAAATGGGTGAACTTTATAGCATGTAAATTATATCTCAATAAAGATATTAAAACAGACAAATCTGTGGCATTAGAAGTCAGAACAGTGGTTCCCGCTGGGAGGTGGTGTCATTGGAACGGACCCAAGGGGACTCCCAGGACACTGGTAATGCTGTTTCTGACCTTGGAGCAGGTTACATGGGCATGTTCACTTTATATGTAAGTGGACCCACAGTTCAAACCTGTATTGTTCAAAGGTCAACTTGGTCCTGCCGTTATATTACACCAAGACAGAAACAAAAGACAACCACAAAAACAAAGAAAGCTTTGGGCAATAGGGTATTATTATTTTAGTATTAAGACTATTCCATTAGTACATAAGGAAATCTGCATATGCTAAGCCAGTCTGCAGCAAAGACCATGACAGAAGCCAAGTCTCGCAATTGGCCTGCATTACAAGAAAGAAAAGCAGGGGTGCCTGGGTGGCTCAGTCAGTTAAGCATCTGACTCTTGATCTTGTCTCAGATCTTGATCTCGGGGTCGTGAGTCTGAGCCCTGTGTTGGGCTCCACACCCAGTATGGAGGTGTGCAGCCTACTTAAAAAAAAGAGAGGGAAGGGAAGGGAAGGGGAGGGGAGGGGAGGGGAGGGGAGGGGAGGGAAGGGGAGGGGAGGGGAGGGGAGGGGAGGGGAGGGGAGGGGAGGGAAGGGAAGGGGAGGGAAGGGAAGGGGAGGGGAGGGAAGCAGAGGGGAGGGGAGGGAGGGAGGGGAGGGGAAGGGAGCGGAGGGGAGAGGGGAGGGGAGAGGAGAGGGGAGGGGAGAGGGGAGGGGAGGGGAGAGAAGCGAAGCGAAGTGAAGCGAAGAGAAGGAGGGGTGGGCTATCAGACCGGGAAGGGCCTCCATGCATAACACCAGCAGGGAGAACTACCTTAGGGTGCTGAGTCTTCAGACTAGCACTTTCCAAATTGAGTTCCACAAAGCACTAGTACATCCCAAATCCTGATGGGTATTCCACAAAAGAAGGTTCCATGAACCATCCTATTTAGGAGCTGCAGGGTTAAATAAGGAGAACTGTGTTGGACTGCAGAATTCCTCAGTGCCTTTTCTTGAATACGTGGTGAGTCTCCAGGGTAAAGAAGGGCAATCGGGAGGGGTGTGGGATGCCTTGTTTCCTCTAGGCTTTGCCACATGTCCCTTTTTCCTTTGTTAATCTTGCTCTATGTCCTCTCATTGTAGTAAATCAGAGCTGTGAGTAAGACAGGTCCTGAGTCCTGTGAGTCCTCCTAGCACATCAGAGAAACTAGGGGTGGTTGTGGGAACCCCCTTCCCCAACGCTATCTATGCCACACTTCAGCCTACACGAGCTGAGCGTCCCTGGCGGTAAGACTACCTCACGGGGGATGTCGATAAAGATTTATTTACCAGCTATGCACGAGGTGCTGCAGATACAAACATCAATAAGACATAATCCCTCGCCTTGAGGACTTACAGAATGTCCCCATGCCCCTAATTTTGGGTCCTTCTCTTTTACACTCAGGTTTAGATAACATTAAAGGTCAGGTTAGGGACGCCTGGTGGTGCAGTCGGTTAAGCATCCACCTCTTGGTTTTGGCTCAGGTTGTGATCTCTGGTTCATGGGATCGAGCCCCATGTCGGCCTCTGCACTCAACGTGGAGTCTGCTTCAGATTCTCTCTCCCTTTCCCTCTGCCCCTCCTGCTCATGTGCTCTCTCTCTAAAATAAATAAATAAAATATTTTAAAAATAAAAAAATAAAGGTCAAATTAATAAGTTCCTGTGTATATTACTGAGTATGTGGTGCTTTAGATTCTAATCTCCTAGGACCCACCTAGTGGGCCTTAAAACAGATGTCTTTCCCCCATTCTGTACGCACCCTGCCCTCCGTTACAGAACAGCTCATGTCCCACTTCGCACTTCTCCCTGGAAGGCCATAAGCCCCTTAAAGGAAAGGTCTACGATCTGTTCTCTTTGTGCCCTGTACATACTCAACAAATTAATCTGAAAATGCCTGGCCATGTGCCTCTTAATCTAATATTCCTATAGTCCCCTGGACACATACCGCGGGAGGAACTTCATTGACAAGTGAATCACAAAATTATTACTATTGACTAACTGGCAACCAATCCTTTTCTATTCATCTCCATCTTTAAATGTTGAGTATCTCCAGGGTGCCAGGTTGACGCATTGGACTCTTGGTTTCAGCTCAGATCCTGATCTCAGGGTTGTGGGATCCAGCCCCAGGCTGGTCTCTGCACTCAGCAGGGTCTGCGAAAGTTTCTCTCTTCCTCTCCCTCTGCCCCTCCCCTCCCCCCCACCCCACCCTCTCCCTCTGCCCCTCCCCTCCCCCCCACCCCACCCAAGCACGTGCACTCTCTCTCACTCTCTCTCTCAAAAATAAATCTTTAAATATTGGTTATCTCCAATCATATTGCGAGAGACCTCTCATCTCCTAGGTTACCTCCTTTCCCAAGTCATACCATACATACAAATGCAACAGTGAGATGAAAAGGACAAGAAGGATAAAGTAGCCAGAAATCTCCTTAAATTACCCTCTAAAAGTTTTATAGTCCTTCGATAAGCTGTCTTTTAGGATATGTTTTTCCCAATTATATGCCAAGAAATGATGCATAAGGTGAATTCAGCCTTACCCACAACCAGGTCCCTTGAAACATAAAAAACACACAAAACCAAGCTAGGTGATTAGACTACCACTGTTGTGCAGTTACCGTATGTCAACCACCATTTTTAAAAATAAACTTTTAACTTTAGAATAGTTTTAGATTTACAGAAAAACTGTACAGATAATATACCTCATATCCAGTTTCACCTATTAACATCTTGTATTTGTCGTAATTGATGAACCCATATTGATACATTATTTTTTTAAAGATTTAATTTTTTTAAGCAATCTCTACACCCAACGTGGGACTCGAACTTACAACCCCAAGATCAAGAGTTGCACGCTTTACTGATTGAGTCAGCCAGGTGCCCTTGATATGTTATTATTAACTAAAGTTCATGCTTTATTCAAATTTCTTTAGTCTTTACCCAGTAGCCTTTTCTGTCCCAGGATCCCATCTAGGACATCACTTTACATCTAGTCGTATTTCTTTAGGCACTCGTGGTTGTGACAGTTCCTCTGACTTCCCTTGTTTTGTGACATTGACAGTTTTGAAGAGTACTGGTCAGGTATTTTCTATGATGTCCTTTTACTGGAATCTGTCTGCGTCTTCATCATTAGAGTCGGGTTATGGGTTTGGGGAAGAGGACCACAGCACTATGGTATCACACCGGCACATCGTATCTAGGGTCCATATATCAGCACGGCTCGTCACTGTTGACGTTCACCTCAATCACCAGGCTGAGGTCTTGTCTGTCAGGTTTCTCCCCTGTAAAGTGACTCTTTCTCCCCATCCCCTTCTATACTGTACTCTTTGGGAAAAGTCACCATGCATATCCTACACTCAGGGTGGGAAATAATGTTCCTCTCTGTGAGGATGGAGCATCCACATAAATTATTTGGAATTCTTCTATATGGGAAGTTTGTCTAGTCTCATTGATTTCATCATTTATATTAGTATGATAATTATTTCATACTTTGGGATTATCCAATAGTATTTGATTCTGTTGCTTAAATTGTTCCAGCTTTGGCTACTGGGAGCTCATTCAGTTGGTTCCTGTGTCCCTCTGACATGTCCCATCAATAAAGGGTTTGTTTGTTCTTGAGTATTTTCTTACTTCCTGGTACTACAAAATCCTGTGTATTTCCTGTCCTAGGATCAGCCATGTCTCCAAGAAGCCTTGATCCCTTTTATAGGAGAATGGTATTTATTAAACACCAAGCTTTGAGCACTAGGTGTCAGGCACCATTTTACACTTAATCATCTCAACAACCCCACCCAATAGGGTACCCTATTAGCCCTATCTTACAAATGAGGTTAAGTAGCCTGCTCAAGGTCACATCAATAAACAGTAGGGCAGGGCTTTAAAAGCAGGGAGTCTGACTCCAGAAGCCATTTCCTGACCACACTGCCACTGCTGTCCCCCATGAGCAGAACACCGCAAGCAGGATACAGATGAAGTCACACCAATGCACTTATAAGAGCACTGACCTTGGCAACAGATCCTTTTCAAAATAACTGGCTCAGCTAACAAGGTCCAAGAGAAAGGCAGAATTTGGGAACCCCACTGCCAACAATATAGGGACACATTCTTTGGTGTGAGGAACAGTGAAAACACAAACTCCAGTTGTCAGTGGCTTAACCCTCACAACCAACCACCAGAGTACTGTTTGGTCTCTCCTTATTTGGTAACTTTCAAACTTCTTTTTTTTTTTTTTTTAAAGATTTTATTTATTTATTCGACAGAGATAGAGACAGCCAGTGAGAGAGGGAACACAAGCAGGGGCAGTGGGAGAGGAAGAAGCAGGCTCATAGCAGAGGAGCCTGATGTGGGGCTCGATCCCAGGACCCTGGGATCACGCCCTGAGCCAAAGGCAGACGCTTAACCACTGTGCCACCCAGGTACCCCAACTTTCAAGCTTCTGATACAGTCAGTCCATCAGGCAATCTGGTCACTCAGTATCCCCTGATGTCGCCTATACTGAGCTGTAACCGCGTGCCTTTTACAACATTAGATAGTTGTTTTAACAAAGTGGGAACAACCAGCTCTTAAAACCTGTTAAAGCACATCCACTAGAATTCTAGCATTCATTAAAATGCTGAAAATGCCAAGTGTTAATGAAGATGTAGATTGAACAGATCTCTCGTACATGGATAAAGGGGAGGAAAAATGGTATAGCTGCTTAAGAAAACAGCTTGGAGGTTTCTTATAAAGTTAAGTATGCACTTACCATATAATCCAACAATTCCACTCCTAGAAATCTACCCTAGAGAAATGAAAACACAGAGCCACGCAAAGATGTGGATCCACGTGAGAGCGTTCATAGCAGCATTATTAACAACAGCCAAAAAATGGAAACAACCCACATGTCCACTAACCAATGAATGGATATATCCTACAATGGAATCCTACCCAGCAATAAAAATGACCAAACTACTGACAGAGGACACTATATGCACAAACCTCAACAACATCATGCTAGATGAAAGAAGCCAGATTCGAAAGACCACTCACATTTATAGATACATTTATGACACTTCATTTATATGAAATGCTAGAAAAGGCAACATTTTAGCAATAGAAAGCATACCAATAATCCATGGAGCCAGGAGTAGTGGGAGGAGATTGACTGCAAAGGGGCACAAGGGAACTTCTGGTGCGTGATAGAACCATTCTAAATCTTGACTGTGGAGGTGAGGCACTACCGTCTACATTTGCCAAAAATCATCAAACTGTACGCTTAAAATAGGTGAACTTTATTGTGTGCAAATTATACCTCAACAAAGTTGTTAAAATCAGGAGATTTCACATTTAAAAATTCAAGTCAGATCCTTACTTCACAACACACTTAAATATTGCTTAACATTGGTAAAAGGTTGAACATAAAAGTCAAATTAAAAGACAATATACTAGTATATTTACCAGCCCATCAGACAGGGATGGCCTTTTCACACAGAAGTTCAATGAAATCACAAAGAAGGAAGATCTAGAGGTGAGCCTAACCACACATTTTAACACGTTTACATCAAAAACTTAACAAAATGTAAAGGCAAACTACGATGAGAAAATATTTACAACAAATATGAGGACAGCTAACATATTTAATTATGAAGACCACTTACAAATAAGTAAAATACTAGTATCTCTCAAAGAAAATGGACAACTGGGCATAAGATGATTCACTTAAGAGATAAAAAGAGCAAAAGTAGGGAAATCTACTGGCACTTAAAGAAAAAAAAAAAGAGCTGTCTTTTTTTGTTTAATCCATCTGTCAAATTGGCAAAGCCTGAAACACGTGTATTCCACCAAGGAACAAGGCTGTGGTGAGGAAGTGGCCACGTGATATGGCACAATTAATGGGGAAATGAAATGTGCAGAGCAAGACCACTGAGAACATCCACTACCTTCCCTGGTGATAACAGGCTTCCTGGGGGAAATGGGATATGGTAGACTCTCACTTTCTTTCTTTTTTTTTTTTTAAGATTTTATTTATTTATTTGACAGAGATAGAGACAGCCAGTGAGAGAGGGAACACAAGCAGGGGGAGTGAGAGAGGGAGAAGCAGGCTCCTAGCGGAGGAGCCTGACGTGGGGCTCGATCCCAGAACGCCGGGATCACGCCCTGAGCCTAAGGCAGATGCTTAACGACTGAGCCACCCAGGCGCCCCTAGACTCTCACTTTCTGATTAATCATTCTGTATTGTGTGAATATTCTCCAGTAAACATGAATTACTTAAGTAGGAAAAAGATACTAGAAAGAAAAGACCCCATATAACTTTAGCTCAGCAATTACACTTCCAGGTTTCTACCCAATGATACCATCAGAGACACGAACAAAATTTATAGACAGTGATGTTCGCCACAGTACCATAACAGCAATAATGCTAAAAACTTAAATATCTAATATCAAGGAATGATCTAATAGTAATTTCGGCCATAAGCTGAAATATTATGTACCCATTAAAAATGATTCTTTCAAATAATATTTAATGATACAGGAAAATGTTCAGCCATAATTTAATGTTAAGTGAAAAAAGGATGGTAACAATCATACAAATATATATACACGCAAGAAAGAGAATGGATATAAATACGTAAAATATTTTTTTATTTTTTTTAAGATTTATTTACTTATTTTAGAGAGAGAAAGTGAGAGAGAGCACGAGCGGGAGGGGCAGAAGGAGAAGGAGAGAGAAATAAGCACTCTATGCTGAGTGCAGAGCCCAACATGGCTCAATCCCAGGACCCTGAGATCATGACCTGAGCCAAAGCCAAGAGTCGGACACTTAACTGACTGCACCACCCAGGTGCCCCCATAAAATATTTTTTAAGTATTTATTTATTTGAGAGAAAGAGAGAGAATGAGCACATAGGGGTGGAGGAGGGGCAGGGAGAGAGAAAATCTCAAGCAGGCTCCCTGCTAAGCATGAAGCCTGATGCAGGTCTCAATCTCACAACCATGAGATCAGGGCCTTGAGATCACGACCTGAGCAGAAATCAAGAGTCAAACACTTAATGGACTGAGCCACCCAGGAGCTCCAAAATACATAAAATATTGTAGAGTATCTATGTCTGGGTGGGATCAGTGAAGACTTTAATTCTCTTTATTATTCTTTTCTATATTTTTCAGTGTTCATAATGAATATATACTACTTTAAATGTGTGTGGGTATGGGTATTCTCAAGAACTTTAAGAAATCATTGAACTCGTTGGCTAACCTCCAACAGAAACATGACCTCAAAATGAACTGTCTTGATACTATAATAGCAGTTTAAAGGGAGACAGACATGAAGTTCATGGGAAGGATGAAAGTAATTGAAAGTTGGGCTACGGACTGAGGAATTCAATTTGAGAAGTGAAGAGAAATGTTACACAACAAATCCCAATTTATGTTTCATCACAGACAAGCAGACTTACTTAAAAAACAAAAACAAAACCAAATCAGTCAACTGCACACCTTAAAGTGGTTTAAGTACAAGCTCCCAAGTGTGTGCCAATATCCCGGGCTGACTCCAGCCCATCACAACAAGCAAGTGATAAATGGAACCCATGGCTCTGGAAATGGTCGTGGTAGATAACGATCATTTATTTCCCCCGTGACTCTTTCAACAGACAGAAGGGCTGGGTATAAAACAAGAATGACCGTCAGGGGAGAGAAAAAGAGAAACACCCTTATGAAAAAACACCTAGGAAAAGTAACTTCCTATTCTCTCCAACAGGATCTGGCATATTTTCACAGGTCTTTAAAGTTAGATGAGGAACATTAAGAAGTACGCAGAGCACAACACAAAGCTATGACGGGTTCAGAGCTGTCCTAGTGAAAAACAAAGACAAAAAAAATCCTGCCCCACATTATAGGGAATAGACAAAATAAACAGTCATCCAAAATATCCAAAAAACCACCCAGAGTCAGGGACAAAGAGATAAATAATATAGTTGTACGAAAGAGTAGAAAGAGGAAGGTAAATAAGACCATTTGCATTAAGATTCTATTCATTTTTATTAAACCAAGTCTTGTTTGCTTAAGTGGAATTTAAGCCTTATTTAATGCATGAAAATAGAGGTCAAATTCACTTTTTGTGAAAAGCGACACTTGTAATGCCCAAATCCAAACATTTATATTTAAGCACTGCTTCTAAAGATCTTAATCAAAAGTGTCTGCCCTCAGCTTAGGTCATGATCCCGGTATTCTGTGATCCAGCCACTGCTCAGCAGGGGGCCTGCTTCTCCCTCTGCTGCTCCCCATGCTTGTGCTTGCTCTCTCTCTCTCTCTCTCAAATAAATAAACAAAATCTTAAAAAAAAAAAAAAAAAAACGACCTTACGGGATGCTTGGGTGGCTCAGTCATTAAGCACCTGCCTTTGGCTCAGGTCATGATCCCAGGTTCCTGGGGTCGAGCCCCACGCTGTCGGGCTCCCTGCTCAGTGGGGAGCTTGCTTCTTCCTCTCCCACTCCCCCTGCTTGTGTTCCTTTTCTCACTGTCTCTCTCTGTCAAATAAATAAAATCTTAAAAAAAAACTTAACCAAGGCAGGTGACAGGCATCTGTCAAACTTAAAAAAAAAAAATTAAGTCAGGAACCTTCAATTACTTGGTGTGGTGAGGAAAATTGTGACCTGAATTACCAAATATCATGAAAACACAAAGGACATAAAGTTATTCATAACTCATAAAAATTTTTCATTTAACCTGTACCCTTTAATGAAGTAAATCCACTGCTAGGAATGTAAGCCACTGATAAACGTGAAGAATTACTTAAAAAATTTATTTTCAAACATCTTCATTGTTTGAATCATCCTAGCAAGTTATATATTTAATTATTAAATATATTAAATGGGATTCTACCATTTAGTCTGGGCTATCTGTTTAAGGGACAAATACATATTCATGCATATATATACATATATATACATTCATCTACATACATATATGTACGCATACAGAATGTGCACAGAAAATTTATGGGAGTACATCTAAGAAAATGTATCTTCTTTTTTTAAAGATTTTATTTATTTGAGAGACAGAGAGTGAGAGCGCACAAGCAGGGGGTCAAGGGGAGAGGCAGAGGGAAAGGGAGAGAGAATCTCGATCAGACTCCCCACTGAGTTCAGAGCCTGATTTGGGTCTCAGTTTCACAACCCTGAGATCATGACCCTAGCAGAAACCAAGAGTCAGATGCTTAGACTGAGCCGCCCAGGCGCCCCACATCTGAGAAAATGTTAATCAGGATTAACTCCGTCAAGCAGGGGAGGGTCCTGAGACTAACTTAAAACCTTTCACTGTTTCAATTTATCACAAAGCCAGTATTATTTTTACTTAATTTTGTTTTAATTTAAAGAGAAAAAGTTGGGGCGCCTGGGTGGCTCAGTCGTTAAGCGTCTGCCGTCGGCTCAGGGCGTGATCCCAGGGTCCTGGGATAGAGCCCCGCATCGGGCTCCCTGCTCCGCTGGGAGCCTGCTTCTTCCTCTCCCACTCCCCCTGCTTGTGTTCCCTCTCTCGCTGGCTGTCTCTGTCAAATAAATAAAATCTCAAAAAAAAAAAAAAAAAGAGAGAGAAAGTTGCTAGTTGATGCATCTATTTATAAAAACAGATGAGATGCACAATAGGAAGAGAAACTCAAACAGGATTATTTGAGGTACCTTGCAACTTTGATTCTATAAATATACATTTATGAGAGACATAAAGCTTAAACCTCTGCAATGACAACAGATGATTTTAAAAATTCTCTATAATAGGAAACTGTGATGCCTTCAGAATGTGTAGGATTTTTTCTCTTTTTATAGGTATGTTTTGAATAATCCATTAAAAAGTTCAGACAGTAAAAAAGTTGGCACTCCCACTAGGTTAGATAAGGGTAGATTTTTTTAAAGCAAGGATTTGACTGTCATTCTTTCCCCTTTTACACCTCCGCCTTCCATCCATGGGATAGCAAATAATAACTCATTTATAATTTACCACTTCACCAGGCGCTAGGATATGAGCTTTACATGGTTGATCTCATTTAATCCTTGAAACAATCCTATAAAATAGGTATTAGTATGCCTGTTCATTTTTTTGAGAGGGAGGGGGAGGGGCATAAGGAGAGAGAGAATCTTAAGCAGGCTCCACCATGCACAACGCGGCGTCTGATATGGGGCTCGATCTCACATCCCTGAGCCAAAATCAAGAGTTGGACGCTTAACTGACTGAGCCACCCAGGTGCCCTAGTATGCCTGTTTAAAACTGAGTGTGGAAGATTTTATTTTCAAAAGATGGCAGCTTCTAGATATCCCGTCCCACATACTTATCTTAGTATGTGTCTTTGCCACTCCTCCATCACGAGGTGGGATCTATGTTCTCTATCCTCCAATCTGGGGGATGTAGCAGAGACACTGTGACATTTCCGATGCTAGATCAGAGAAGGTAATGCTGCTTCCACCTCGCGCCCCTGGGATGCTGATCCTCAGAACCCAACTGCCTCCCTGTGAGGAAGGTCAAGCCATGTGGAGACGGTAGTCCCCTGGCTGACAGCCCAGGCTACAGTCCCAGTGGGCAGCCAGCACCCGTCGCCAGACAGGCGAGTGAGAAACTTGTGAGAGGACTCCAGCCCAGCCAAAATCTGACTGCGAGTGCATGAGAGAATCCAAGTGAGGCCTGCCTAGTTGGGTCCAGGCCACCCACAGAACCATGAGAGAGAATAAGATATTGTTATTTTAAGCCACTAAGTTAGGGTGATTTGTTGGGAAGCAATAAATAACCAGAATAATGAAGAAAACCAGTTTAAGAAAGGTCAGGAACCTGCAGGAGACTGCCATGTCTGCCTGGCTCTAACGCCCATGCTCTTAACAACTTCACTCTGTTTCTCCCTCTTCCCCACCACTGCCTGTGATGCAAAACAAAAAGGAGAAGGTGATCAATGATCAATACATCCCTAAACACTTGGGCAATGTCTAGAAAAGAAAGAAGAAATCCACCTAGAAAACTGTAAGATAAAGACCAACATGATAACCTAGCATTCCTGACCACACTCTTTGGCCCCAAGCTAGGAGTCCATTTTCCCAATTACTCACTTTTTCTATTCATTCTACTTCCACAACTCTGTCTCTGCAACTTCCTGTTCTGGACTATTTTCTCCACTGTTAAATATTTGCTAAACATTTAACTGATCAGGACTTACACCTGGGTAACAATAGGTTTCACCAATTCTCAGACAGGATTTTAAGGTAGTAGGAAGAATAAAGATGTAAGACTAAGCCAAGTAATTGAAAACTGACAAAACGGCCATCTAAAAGAACATATCAAATAAAACCTACTATATAATATATTTTTAAAACCCAAAAGCTTTAAAGGATACAAATAAAATGCAAGTATTTATATATGTAAAATATTTGTTTATAGTATGTATTTTTTATTACAGTATACAACATATAAAGCTTACATTAGTGTTTAAAAGGGGGGATGGGGAGGCTGGCTGGCTCAGTTGATAGAGCATGTGACTCTTGATCTTGGGGTTGTGAGCTCGAGCCCTTCGCTGGATGTGGAGACTACTTAAAAATAAAATCTTTTAAAAATAAATAAATAAAAATAAAAGAGGACATAGATACACATTTATGTATGCTTATATATAAATCTATAGATACACATTTATATAGAGAGACATATTTAGACATAAAAGTAACTGTAAGAGTGGTTGACTCTAGGAAAAGAGCAGGAAGGGTCTAAGAGGCAAAGCTGAATAAATGGAATGATCAAACGATCAAACGTAACTTCAAAACACTGAGACATGCTGACATCAGGCACTCTAGATGGGACACACTAAAAGGCACACATATTCTTGGCCAAAATATTTAAGCTAAAGCTAATCATGAGGAAACAATCCAACAAATCCAAATTGAAGGATATTCTGCAAAATACATGGCCTGAATTCTTAAAAAAAAGTCAAGAAAGACACATAAGGCAGTACACTGTGTCAGATTAAAGGAGACCAAAGAGATTTGACAATAAATGCAATTTGTGATTTTTGGCTGGCTCCTGAATGGATGTTACTGGGATAATTGGGAAAATTTGAAATATAGGCTGCATTTTGGATAACGGTACTATCCCAACACATTATTTGTACTGTGATTATGTAGGAGAATGTCCTTGTTCTCAGCAGATACTTGCTGAAAGTGGTACTCTCAAAAGATTTGGTGAAAATAAATACTGTACATAATTTAGAGAGTGCAAGTGAGCAAGCACACAAACAAAAGGCAAAACGGTGCATCTAGGTGAAAGGTTTACAAATATTCAATGGATTTTTCTCGCAACTTTCATGTAGATTCAAAAATTTTCAAAATAAAGAGTCAGGAAGGAAAAAAGGAACACAGTAAAAAAAAAATATGTGCATATAAGTCCACGCTATAAGTAAAAGTGTAAAGTCTTTCGTAGGCCTTGTATTCTAACTACAGCTTTGGGTGCATTAATGAAATAGATTAATATGTAAACAATATCTACCAAAAAAAAATAAGAATGTCTTGTAAAGGGCAAATGAGATTAATTATTTTAAATATCTTTGTTCCAGAATTTATGCCTTAATCAATTACCAACTGACACTTAAAAGTACAATACAAATTTTATATTGTAACTATAATATAATTTAATCTTTTTACAGAAAAAAAAAAAAAAAGCCCATTCTAGTTGGTTGCATTTGAATTGCCCAGAATCCACAAATCCAAGCATGGGTAAATTTTTTACCCGTCACATTTTCTAGGACTACAACCTTTCCCTACTTCCCAATAACCCTCACTTCACCAAAAGGTTGTTTCAAAATCCCTATAAAAAGAGTTCCCATAAAAACACAGCTGCATGATCCAGAAAATAAAACTGCCCAGCTTTCCTCTCAATTGTTCCCTAAAGCAATGTCACGAAAAGGCAGGAAACCACACGGTAACCGCTCACTACCTTACTGCCGAATGTTCAAGAATCCCAGTTTCAATCCAGCATTTTAAAACAACAACAAGACCCTCAAAACTGGTAATATAACCATGCACTAAATTAGGCCGGGGGGTGGGGGGGGGGTGGGGGAGGGACTCCGGAATACACTGTGAGACCCCAGCGCCCCCAGATACGCCCAGAACCCCGGGGGCGCCAGCTACTGACCGCCCAGGGAGGCTCGGGGTCCCCACACGGGACGCCCAATCCCTCGACCCGCCGAATGGCCACATAGGCGCGAAGGGGCCCGGTCCCTCCAGTCCCTCCCGGCCCCGCTCACTCTTCATCCTGGATACGGAAGCCGACGACAAGCCCTTGCCGACACTGGACGGAGAAGAAAGGGGCAGAGAGGACGGCCCCCTGGCTTCCACTCCTCTGAGGCAGGGTCCCAAACTAGGTCCTCCGCGCTGGCCCCTCGACAGAAAGCGTTAGGATCCGGCGGCCATGTTGTATCTCTGTCACCCTAGCAACCGTCAGGCCCTGGACGCCTCGAGGCTGCCGCCCGCGCGTGCGCAAAACGCCACGTCCGCCTGCGTTCGCCTTACGTGTAAGCGTGAGCAGTGTGGCCTGCCTCCTTAGTCTGGTTGCTAAGCAACCGGCCCCGCAGAGTTTCGAGAGCAATTCCCAGCCTTTGAAAAGCGTAGTCAGCCTTCCGGGATCGCTATCCCCATCCTGCCTCAGAATTTAGCCATTTGAGACCTGATGCCAGAACGACAGGAGAGCTTTAACTGGGCTGGGGGCGCACTAGATAACTGTCAGTTGATAATCTGTTCTTTGCGGGCTCAACCTGCAGTTGAGCATCTACTAATTAGTCTGGTACTCAGAGGTTCATTTGTAAGTTTTTGTTTTTAATTCAACAAGCATTTATTGAGCGCAGGGCACTGTTGCGGGTTTTGGGACTATAAGGGAGAGCAGTGCAATCAAGGTCCCTGACTTCCTGAGACTTCTATTCCAGTGTAAAGTTGAAGGAATGAATATGTGAATAAACTATGTGCCAATAGGGTGACTACGCGACCTGCGGCCAGCCCTCAAGGAGCTGACAAAGCACTAAAAGTAACAACTGTGTATCGGTGTAGCGTTTTATGAAGCTCATTGTCTTGTATTTGCTTTTTTCATCCCCCCAATTACTCCATAATGTCAAGTATCCCTATTTTTTCCAAGTAATTTTTGAAATTAAAGAAGTAAAATGTGCCCATCGTAAAAAACAAAAACAAAATACAGAAATATACCAAGTAAAATTTGAAATAATCCCTTCGAAGCACTTCCATCCTCCCCAGAATTAACCACTGGCAACAGCTGAGTGGGATCTTTTCAGAATTTCTGTGCATGAATTTGCAGACTTTCCCCATAACTGAAAATCAGAGATATTCTTCTAGAATTTGCTTTTTTAAATAAAGATTTTATTATTTATTTGACAGAAAGAGAGAGAGCACAAGCAGGGGGAGCAGACAAAGGAGAGGGAGAAGCAGACTCCTCACCCCAGCAGGGAGCCCAAGACAGGGCTGGATCCCAGGGTCCTGGGATCACGACCTGAACCGAAGGCAGACACTCAGCTGACTGAGCCACCCAGGCGCCCCTATAATTTGCTTTTGTTTCACATAACAAATCAAAGTCATCTTTCAATATTAGCACATGGAGAACTACCCTATGTTTTCTAACTGCCACATAATATTCCCCAGTTTGGATATACTCTCGTTTTTTAACCATTTCCTTATTAGTATTTCCTATTTTTACTATTACAAACAATACTTCGGAAAATATCTTTGTGCGTATCTTTGAGCACACATATGAATGTTTCTGTTAGAACTGATAGATTATAAGACATCTACAATTTAAATGTGGACTTATGTGAAATCATCCTCCAAAAACTCTGTGCCAACACGCAGAGATATCTATGTATGAATTCCCTTCCCCCCACACTTGCATGGACACAGGATATGTACTAAGAATCAGGAAAAGATCAAAACATGACAATGGGCAACTTTTAATTTCTTTATGCTTCTCAGTCCCTCTCTCTTGTCCTTCCTTGAGGACATATCCTTCTCCTCTGGAAAGCTGGAAGCTTTCTCCTCTATAAGCCACTGAAAGTGAGACCTGAACACTTCCGATGCTGGCCTCAGTCTCTCTCACCTGAATCCTACCTCTGGATCCCATCTTGGCAGGGGACAAAAACACCTGCCCAGGTGCACTCTGCCTTCAACACTTCCTTCCTCCCTGTCCCCCCAAAACACCTCAGGTTCCTGCACATGACTCCTCCTTTTTCTACCCACCTCACCTCTTGCTGGTCCCAGCCTCCTTCTTCCAGCCCCAGGGTGACCAAGTCTCCACAGCTTCCTGTCATTTACAGGATAAATCCCCATTTCTCACCCCATATACAGTCTCCCTCCATCTGAAATCTTCAGGCCCAACCCTTTGCCCATCCCATCTTCCTCTGACATCTTTGTGCCCAAAATCATTTTGGTTTAGAAAGTTATTTTTCCTCCTCAAATAATGTTTTAATATATTTAACACATATTTAATTATTTTAATTATTATAAATTATAATTTTAATAAATATGTTATTTATTTAAATTATTGTATAAAATAGATATTTTAATATGGTTTGACTATTATATTTAAACACAGTGATATATAAAATATAATATGACATATTATGTTATATCGTATATTTGATGGCTATTCTGTGTCATGGTTGCACCATTCCCTATTTAATTGGTCCCCTACTGATGGACATCTGGATTGCTTCTGATAGTCTGGTCTTTCAAACATTGCTGCACTATTCCCTATATGTCCAAATGTACTTGGAGGAGAAATTTCTAAAGGGGAGTTTTCAAGTCAAGGGTATCTACTTTGAAATTTTTACTTCTTTTTAAAAACTGAGTCAAGCTCATATAACATAGAATTAACCATTTTGAAGAGTGACATTTAGTACATTCACAGTGTTGTGCAACCACGACCTCTGTCTAGTTCCAAAATAGCTCCGTCACCCCAGAAGGAAGCCCTGTACCCATTAAGCAGTCTCAAAAACATGATGCTAAGTGAGAGAAGCCAGATACTAAAAACCACATGTGTTCGTATGATTCCATTTATTGGAAATGTCCAGAATGGGCAAATCTGTAGAGACAAAGTGGATTAGTGTTTGCCAGGGGCTGGGGGGTGGGGAGAAGGAGGAGTGACGGCTCATGAGGAGTGGGTTTCTTTTTGTGATGACAATGTTCTGGAAGTAGATTACAGTGGTGGTTACACAAATTTTTAAGTCTACCACTAATTAAGGAATTGTGCATATTAAATGGTTAAAAATAATATGTGAAATTTATCTCAAAATAAATTGGAAAAAAAACCCATATTGCTGGTATTATTGTTGTTGATGGTGTTATCTTTTTGGCTCTGAAGAGCCACATCTAATCCCTGCAGACCACTGGGATTCAATCTCTCCCTTCTTATCGCCTTGTGGTCTTTCCCCTTATTTTGGGACTTTGTCACATTATCTTCCTCTCTCTGTTTCTATGTTTCTCCTACCCACTTAGGTTCTAAGCTCCTTGGGCTGCCCACCTGTCTTTTATCTCCCCGGCGGGCAGAGCTGTTTACTGGATAGTCGCTGAGTACCTGTGAAATAGACGGACAGGTGAATGCCTTTGGCGGGTGAGCCCCAGCCCCATTTCTGACTGCCATGGGCTAAGGAATTTTCTGCTCATTTTCATTGTGGACAAGTTCCCTGGGGCTCTTGGGAGTGACCTTGTAAAGACCAGTTGGTCAGCATCCCGCGGAGGAGCACGGCGCCCTCGGTGGGTCGACACGGCCCCACCAGTGGCCCAGCCCGTCCCCCTGGTGTGCAGCACGCACCTCGTCCCTGACGCCCTGGGAGAGAGGGAGGAAAAGGGCCTCCAGGATGGAAGACCAAAGGGTACCAGTGAGGGACCTTAGCAGGAAATTTACAGAAGGCGGATTGTGAGGGATTTGGCCTAGAGCAGGGATTCCTAAACTTCAGCAGCGCCCCGAAATCCCCTGCCTTCAGGTGATTGTGATTTGTTGACTCTAGATTACCAAATCTGACCCCCAAAGTTTCTCCGTGTGTAATTCTGGGGTGGGGCTTGATAATTTGCACCTCGAACAGGATCTGAGGGGATGCTGTTGCTGTACCAGTGACCGTAGTTTGAGAACCACTGGCCCAGAGAATTCCTTATTCTTTATTTCATCCTAAACACACTAGGAGACGCTACTTGAAAGAGAAAAGGCAATGGCCAAGGGACTGAGTCTCCCTACAGAAACGCTCTCAAGCACCACACAGGGGTCTCAGCCTTCTTGGGTTGTGGCTCTGGGGCCTGGTCACCTGCTTCCCTGGACCACTCAGGCCCTAAAGGACAAGAAGAAGAACTGACAGGCAAGAAACACAATGCTGAGGGCCCTTCGCCTGTCCAGCACACAGTGACAGCAGCCAGGTATACGTCCTGCTCAAGAGACGCTTGTGAGGGGCGCCTGGGCGGCTCAGTCTGTTGAGCGACTGATTCTTGGTTTCAGCTCAGGTCATGATCTCAGGGTCATGAGATCCAGCGCCGCGTCAGGCTCTGAGCTTATCATGGAGTCTGCTTGGGACTCTCTCCCACTCCCTCTGCCCCTCCTCCGTGCTAGCGTGTGCTCGCTTTCTCTCTCTCTCAAATAAATAAATACATCTAAAAAGAAAAAAAGAAGCTTGTGAAATGGAACCACCCTGCACCTTAGAGCTCCACTCTTGAAATGGCTCAAACACGACCTAACTACAGCCACTGGAGCTTTTTGATTCATTCTAAAGCTGTTCCTCTGACAGTTTATCCCGTATCCTAGCATTAACTTTTCCCTATTTTCCAATGTCAAGAGATTCAGCCACGAGGCCGTGTTTAGCAGATAGGTTTCCTCCTGCTGAGCATCTTAATAACTGTTCCAACCAGGAAAGAGTCAGAAATTAGAAAGAAAAATTAGAGATGACAGAAATTTCAAATGTGTTAAAGTGGGCACATGCAAATCAACCTAAAGATATGAGAAAATCAGATTCATTTTAGAAAATAATAGACATCTCAAAGGAAACTAAGCTAACAGGTCTACGGGACTAAGAAGAGCAAGAAGAACATTAACCATTCAAATTAACATGAGGCATGGCAGGTGGCCAAGCCCTACAAATGAGTTGATGGTGTAATGTGTAACGTGAATGCAAGAATAGATCAACTTCAGACTTAGAGAGTCTACGCACATCTCTGAGAAAAAGGCATTCAGAACAATAGGTGTGTAGTTTAAGAAAAGGCTTTCTAAAAGGAGGGTACAAAGCATTAGAATTCAGCTGTTAAAGTGATAGAGGAGAGAGAATCGCACCAGGTGAACCCAGCCAAATCGCAGGAGCACGGTTTTCTCACTTCTGTAAAATGGGGTTAAGAATACCCACTCCAAAGGGTGTTCGTGTAGCTTAAATCAGATGTCTGTGACAATACCGCTCGATTTTTGCCCAGACGCTCAGTAAATGCTGTTCACTAATCAAGAGGCATCATCAAGTGTCACCTGTTGTTTATCACCTGCCAGGTGACTCAAACCCACCCACTCAGGAAACAAGTCTTGAGTTCTGACAAGGATGAGCCTGATTTCCAATGATTATTGAGCATTCAGAACAAACTTAAACCCTTGATAGGGAAGAATTAAACAGGCAGACTGACAAGTTGTAGAGGCCATGTAGCCTGTTGTGGGAGCCCCAGAGGGGCCTTTGCTAAGATGACCCACTTGCTAGTGGCCATCCTGGGCTCGGACCCAAATCTCCAACTTCTAACTCCCTGTGCCTCTGAGGCTCTCTTACCTCAAAAAGAGACCTTTGTAAAAGCTTTGCAGCTAATGTGCATGCTTCAAGGAAGGACACTTTTTATTTTTAAAAAATTTTTTAAACTTTTTATTTTTGAGTAATCTCCGTACCCAACATGGAGTTTGAACTCACAACCCTGAGATCAAGAGTCACAGGCTCCATCGACCATGCCACCCAGGCACCCCTGGAAGGACAGTTTTAAAAAGTCTCTGGAACTAACTGATTTGTTGTAGCAAATCAGAAGCAACATCTGAAAAATCCTCTGTTGGTCTGTTTCCTGTTTTGTGTTGTCTAACAGCTTTGGCACAGTTCATATCGTACAATGAAGCATTTGATTTCTGTGCCGCCTCCTCCCGTTTCTTTCCTTTTTGTCCAGAATCAATTGGCAAGAATTGAGCTTCCACATTCAAAGTGTTTTGTTCTCTCCTTGTCTCCTAATCTCCTTTGCACTCCAGGGCGCCAAGTCAAAACACAAAACGTAGAAAGAAGGTTGGAAGATAGTCCAAGGAAGTTGTTCAGGAAATAGACAACAGACATAGGCCTGGACCTAAGAAAAAAGAAAATGAGAGATTCAACCCGGAAGTTTGGACCTCAGAAGAATGGTGTTCCAGAAAAAAGATAAGAGATTATCAAATCTCCCTCAGGAACATTCTTCCTCTGAAATGTTGCCAGAATGGAAGGGCACCTTTCTGAATTGAAAAGTCCAACAGAATGAATCTAACACACAATGAGTTTAACATTAATTCAACAAATACGTATTGAACACCTGCTCTGTACCAGGCACCGTGCCAAGAACTTGGGATCCATGAGTGTGGGGAAGGAAGCCACTATCAGCCTGAGGCTTGGTCTTGGACTTCTGGCTTCCAAAACCGTGAGAGAATAAATTTCTCTTCGATCCCCCAGCTTGTGGTTTAAGGCAGTCCTAGCAAACGAACACAGTATATCCTGATTTTCATACTGAGGTTTCCAATTTATAAACAGAATGACAAATTTTACAAGTTGAGTTTAAAGCAAAGGGACCATTTTAAAAAGCCCCCTGAGACATTTAAAAACCTGAACAGTAACTCTGTACCATTTAATGCTGATCATGTATGAGTTTGCATTTTCCTAACTCAAAGAATGAAAATTAGGACTCGTCTGTCTTGCAAAAACCTTAAGACGGAGTGAGAACTGGCGGAAGGAGTCCCCGCGCCAGGTGCCCAGCCGACGCGTAGGTCTCGGGTGCCCCCTACCGTCTGCGTTCAGTCACTGAGCCTCCCCCACCGCGGGCCCGCCCCTGGGCGGCCTTGGCCTGGCGCGCCCTGCCCATCTGCCAGGTGATTCCGGCCCGCCCACCCAGGAACCGAGCCTTGAATTCCGCCTGGTTTGTGTCAGGGCTACACCCGCAATGGATGATCTGAGCTTCGTTCGACAAACCTGGATCGACCATCTGCTATGTGCCCGTCACTTCTAGGAGCTGCGGGTGCAAAATGCAGGTGGCCGCTCTCCTGCAGCAAGCTCCGGACGAAATACTAAGCAGGAGAAGCAAGGATTCTGAGTGCGGGCGGGCGGGCGGGCGGGGCGGTCAAGGAAGGCTCGCCGAATATGTGACATAGACGCAGAGACAGAAGGACACGAGGGAGGGAGAGGGTCCAGGAAGAGGGAACAGAAGTGCAGTAGCCCCAAGGCAGGAGCAGGGCCTGGTGAGCAAAGTCCAGGAGGGAGGGTGATGGGGCTGTGGCAGGGGGCAGGGGGAAAGGAGCATGGGGGGGGGGGGCTGTCTTTCAAATGGGTGCTGCTTTGGGTGTAGGCTTGCCAGATAGGTACAGGATGCCCAGTTAAAGGTGAATTTCAGACAAACAACTAATACGGTTTTGTTTCAAATATCGCATGGGACATACACTAAATTGTTTGCTAAATCTGGCAACCTTATCAGGGCTGGGCCAGAAGGGGAGGGTTTGAACAGAGAAATGACTTAATCTGACTTGTTTTAAAATGTGACATCAAGGGGTACCTGGGTGGCTCAGTCGGTTAAGCAACTGCCTTCGGCTGACGTCATGAGCCCAGTACTGGAATCGAGTCCCACTTCAGGCCCCCTGCTGGGGGAGGGGGCTGCTTTTCCCTCTCTCTGTGGCATTTCTGCTCTTTCTCTGTCAAATAACTAAATAAAATCTTTAAAAGAATGCTGCGACTTTGCAATTAGCTCATTCATCACTCTGATTCCTATTTATTATTTTTTTTAAATTTTAAGTACAATCTATCCCCCAAGGTGGGGCTCAAACTTATGACATCAAGATCAAGTGTCACATGCTCTACTGACAGCCAGCCAGGCGTCCCTGACTCCCATTTATTAAATGCTTACTATTCCAGGTAGTGCCTAGGCTCTGGACATTCAGCTATAAGCAAAATGGACAAGATACCTGACATCCCAGACAGTCCCCTTTGCCCGGAGGGCTCTACCTGTTTTTGCCTCCACTCATCCATTCTTGTCCTTCGAAACACAGTGTTAACAAGAGAGGGCAAAATGAAGACATTTTCCAGACTTTAAAAAAGGGGGGGGGATTGGGGAGACTATGGCTTACCCACTCAAGGAAACACTGAGGAGCTATTTAAAATGACATTTGCAATTGCTTAGGGATATGATAATGACGGAGTATTAAGTACAAAAAGATAAAAAATTATATTCCTTTTAACGAGGTTGAATGCCAAATACACATTTTTAAATACACCTGCGCAGTGAGAAAAGATTGTCAGGAAAGATACCAAGACCTCGGCGGCCGTTGTTTTGGGGTGGTGGGGAATTCGGTGGTTGTTTTGTTCTTTATCTGGTTTTCAGCATTTTCTAGGCTTTATTTAGCCACACCAAAAGCTCTTGATACACGAAGTTTCCACGCTGGAAGGATTCTCGGAGATAAAAATAGCATTGAGTCGCGATATTTGAAAATGCTATTCCCAAACCAAGCCTCGTAGGTCTAAGGCATAATTTGCATTCCCCCCTGAGAGCCTCCCATTGGTTGTGAGAAGCCACCTCCCTTAAAGAGTTTCGGTGTTTTCTTCTGGCCAATGGGGATGGCCACGGGGATGACGACAGCGGCAACTGGGGTAGAGGCAGTGAACCCACTGCCCACCCCGCGCAGGCGCAGAAACCTTGTAAATTCAGCGGAGGCAGATCCACGTCAGGTGGCCGGTTAGCTCAGTTGGTTAGAGCGTGGTGCTAATAACGCCAAGGTCGCGGGTTCGATCCCCGTACGGGCCACTGGGATTTCCGCTTTTCTCGCGTCCTCCCATTTCTCAATTCATTTTACCCTTTCCTTTCCTTTCCTTTCCTTTCCTTTCCTTTCCTTTCCTTTCCTTTCCTTTCCTTCCCTTCCCTTCCCTTCCCTTCCCTTCCCTTCCCTTCCCTTCCCTTCCCTTCCCTTCCCTTCCCTTCCCTTCCCTTCCCTTCCCTTCCCTTCCCTTCCCTTCCCTTCCCTTCCCTTCCCTTCCCTTCCCTTCCCTTCCCTTCCCTTCCCTTCCCTTCCCTTCCCTTCCCTTCCCTTCCCTTCCCTTCCCTTCCCTTCCCTTCCCTTCCCTTCCCTTCCCTTCCCTTCCCTTCCCTTCCCTTCCCTTCCCTTCCCTTCCCTTCCCTTCCCTTCCCTTCCCTTCCCTTCCCTTCCCTTCCCTTCCCTTCCCTTCCCTTCCCTTCCCTTCCCTTCCCTTCCCTTCCCTTCCCTTCCCTTCCCTTCCCTTCCCTTCCCTTCCCTTCCCTTCCCTTCCCTTCCCTTCCCTTCCCTTCCCTTCCCTTCCCTTCCCTTCCCTTCCCTTCCCTTCCCTTCCCTTCCCTTCCCTTTCCTCTTCTCTTCTCTTCTCTTTTCTTTTCTTTTCTTTTTTAAAATATGCTTTTCAAGGGCTGTTAGTCGCACACGGGAGAGAGCCGCGGAATCCGGAATCGTTCCGGACTCGGCCCAGAAGTTGGCTGGGGCAGCCAGTGGGGAGAAAGGGCAGGATCCCGCGCGTGTTCATCCCTCCAAATCCCCGCACGCTGTGCACACCTGCAGCTGTCATTGGGGTCTTTTTTTTTAAGGATGCTTTCAGATGCCACCGCCAGTTGCTTTCTAATGTAGAGCTTCTATGGGCCCTCGGTGCAGTCTCCAGGGTTCACGGTGTTCTTAGACTTGAAAATGCAGGCCTGGAATTAATTCATTCCACAAATGCTTAGGGAGCGCCTTCTTACTGCATACCCTTCCTGATTCTAGGTGGGAAGCAGACCAGTAAAAGAGAGACACAAATCCCGACCCCCCCTGGAGACAACGACCCACCAACGACTGCCATGTTTTTAGTGAGGTCTTCTGGTTGGGGAAGCATCTGGAAACCTTCTCTTGCTACTTTCTTGCTTTTCAGAGCAGTTTTAGGCTTCACATTTTTTCCCTTCTTGGTTCTGCAGTTTGCAGCCAGAAGGCAGCCGGATGAATTTCTCCCTGCCGGTTCAAGTCTGGGGGCATAGTCAGGCATGTTTAGTTTAACACAAAAGCCAGTTATTTTAGGGTCAATGCCAGTTTATATCAGGGTCTAGCAGGATCTCTAGCCATGTTTGAAAAATACCCAGGGAGAATGTCTACTAGATCATCTGTTCGTTTCTCAAATGCGTGTTAAGCTCTGGTGGAATTCCGTAGTGGCTCAAGGCCACAGACCAGGGGCACAAAGCCCTTGGCAAGTGCTCAGCATGTATTAAAAGTGCTCACTAAATGCTAGTGATGGAACCCTTGTTCTTACGAACAGTTAGTTAGAAGGAGAACCTGGGGCTGCTGATGAGTACAGACACTTTGGTTGTCACGCCTTGGACATGTGTGCCAGGCACCTTGTCTGACCCAGCAGAGGAGGAGCTGGCTGCCGTTGCTGCCCTCAGAGCATCACGCCGACCTAACAAGGCCTGAAGGGGTCCAAAATAAAAATTATTCTGAGCAGAAGCCATTTGAATTCCTGAAAAGTCTTATCTGCCTAAAAGTAGAGCCTTCCCAAAGAATTCAAAAGAATTCAATTGTCATAAATCCCCTTCCCTGGGAGCAATAAGGAAAGATGGACTCCTGTCCCTGGAGAGACCTTGCCATCACACCTACACAGCGATTGTCACAAAACTCATATCTCCCATCTACTCTGGTAAGGGTCCATTTATCTTTCCTAAAAGGCATCTGGTTTCCCATAAGTGCCCTTCCCCTCTTCCCTTCCCCTATTATGATAGTACATAGGCCCCGTGTTCTACCTGCCTCTTTGAGTCACATTTTTCTGTGAATTCCCTAGGTACGTGAATAAAAATGCATGATTAAATTTTGCCTTTTCTCTTGTTAATCTGTCTTTCGTCACTTTAATTCACAGACCCCCTAAAGACCAAACCTAGGAGCATCCAGGAAAAGTCCTCCTCCCTCCCCCTACAGGCTCAAAAACGTGATGAAATGGTGATACTCTGCTCTAGACGGGGAGGGCAGTTCTTGGCTTAGGGGTCAGAGAGGACCTTTCTGACACCTGAGGATGGGAAAATGAGAAAGTCTTTCTTTCAAAGTTAAAAAAAAAAAAGAAAGGATTGAGGAATTAAACAAATTCCACAAATCTGATCTCCCCTCTGGCCAGTCCTTAGTGAGGCCTCTAATGAATTAAGTTAGAACACAGCAGGGAGCTTGGTGAATGCAACATGAATCGTAACTATGATGATGACAATGGCCACGTGGAGAAAAAAATGATCAGAAGATCTACCAGAAGCTTCTCGAACATCAGCCTGGCTCCCCAGTCTCCCCCTTTTGTGGGAATCTAGACACTCATCATATTCTACTGTAAATGCCAGTTTCTTCCTCCTTTTCCTGCCTAGACTGTATACAGAGGGCAGGACAGTGCTGAAGGCAGGGAAGGTGACTCACCCAGCAGGTGCTTAATAACTGTTTGTCAACCAATGGCCCTACTGCCCTCTCTGGGGAGGGGAGCCAAGAAAGGAGCACACACCAGCATCTGCAAGACTCCATGGGAAGAACACACAGCACCAGGAGAGTAAAGAGGAGGGGAGATTGGGAAAGGTTGGGCTGAAGAGGAAGTGATAGAGCTGGGATGGATGGGACTGAAATGTGGAAAGGGATGGGGACCTTCCTTCCGACCTTCCCTCCCTCCTTCCCTCCCTACCTCCCTCCCTTCTTCCTCCTTTCCTTCCTTCCCCCTTTCCTTCCTTCCTCCCTTCCTTCCTTCCTCCTTCCTATTTATCCATGCATCATTCATTCCCTAATCTTGCACTCTGGGCTGGGGCCTAAGCTGAGCACTGAGTAAAATATCATCTTGGCCCTTAAAGGGTGTCCAGTCTGAATGAGTGGGTTGACCTGGGAACAATTTGGGGTTGGGTGCACACTCGTTAAAAATGCACACTTTGGGGGGCACCTAGGTGGCTCAGTTACTTGGGCGTCAGACTTGATTTCCGCTCCGGTGGTGATCTGGGTGGTGGGATCAAGCCCGCTTGGGATTCTCTCTCTCCCTCTCCCTCCGCCCCTACTCCCTTAAAAAATGCACACTTTGGGGGTGCCTGGCCCATTGGTGGAGCATGTGATGCTTGATCTCAGAGTCCTGAGTTCAAGTCCCACGTTGGACAAGAAGCCTACTTAAAAAAAAAAACAACTCATATATATATGTATATATATATGTATATATGTATATATATATAAAAGCACACTTAGGGTCCGCTGCCAGATCTATTAATCAGGTGGGACCAGACAGGATCTTCTGTGGCTCTAATGCTCATGACCTTGAGAACTTCTGGATAGTGTGATGCTAGGCTAAGGGGCTCTGGAACTCCGGAGACCTTCGCCTGGGAGATCCTATCTAGTTCCTGGAAGAGTGATATTTGAGAATTAAATACATCTGTGACGAGTGAGAGTCGAATAAACTCATTCTGGTTTTGGCCAAGAGGCAATGGGGCGGGACCAACTCAGACTCCACCCACCGACCCACTCGCCCAGGTGCGGTCGCCTTCCGAGGTGTCATGGCCTGCGGGGCACTCGTAGTCCCTACCCCGCCCCTTTCCCAGGTGACGCATAATTAAGCCGCCGTCGCTCGGCGGCATGGGTTCGAGTCCCAGTGTCGGCTGCCATGGCGGACGCGGAGCCCGAGGCTGAGGACGGCAGCGAGGACGGCGGCGGCGGCGGCCGGGCGACTCTCGGCCAGAGGGACAGCGCCACTCGCATGGCCCCGCTGGGCCCCGAGCAGCTTCGGCAGGTCCTGGAGCAGGTGACGAAGGCGCAGCCGCCCGCCGAGCCGCCGCCGCCGCCCTTCATGCTGCAGGACGCGGCGCGGCGGCTGCGGGACGCGGCGCAGCAGGCCGCCTTGCAGCGGGGCCCCCGCGCCAAGCCCCCGCTCCCGCCGCGCCTACTGCCGCCCCAGGTGAGGCGCCGGGAGGGACATGGGGAAACCGAGGCCTGGAGGGGGCCGGCAGGAGAGGCAGCGTCCGCCCCCGCCTGTCACCTCTCCTGCGTTTGCAGCTCCTCCAGCGCGCCTCGCCCAGCCTGCAGGGCCCCGGGCCGGGTCGCTCTCCGGCTTTCCCAGCGCTGCTCGGGGTCCCTCCGTGCCGCCTGGCTCCTGTCTCAGGCCTTTGTCATTTATCCCGCGTTTGCTGAGCACTCGCTGTGTTCCAAGCCCTGCTCTAGGTGCAGCCTTGAACACAGTGAAGGACATGAGGGAGGTTCTGGAAGCGACGAGGGTGCCGCTTTAGAGTGAGCAGTCCTTAGGCCTGACACTGGAGCTGAGACCTGAATGCATTAAATGGAACCAACCCGCAGAGTTTTTCCGGTGGAAGGTGCAGCAAGTGCCAACGCAGGGACTTGGGACAGAGTTAAGCACATTATACTGGGTCGATGCAGGACTTACCAGCCTGCGTGGTAGTGCCTGGATTTAACCCCAGTGCCCATCACAGAGCCTGACATACACTTAATGAAGCAAATACATGAAAGCACTCACTATACTACAAAACATCATTTCTCAGTGTAATTATTTCGCGGGTCACACAGCTCTTGTCTACTAAGGAAGTTGAAACTAGAGTATGGTCTTCCAAGCCCAGAGGGTCCCCTAAACCTCCTGAAGCCCGAGGTCTTTCACATCATCTGTAAAGCCACATTCCCCTTTCAGAGCTGGGGTTGCAAATGACACTGGCGTTTCTCACCGCACAGTTGCTGGAGAGATGCTTCTTCCACTAGAAGAAATAGATGGAGAATAGAATCAACAGTCTTTGATGTTGTCGTTGTTATTAACAGTCTTCGTTGTTTTTTTATTGTTTTTTTTTTCCACGGAGTGATTTTGGCAGCTTAGAGTTGTTCCCAGTTGGTGATCAAAACTGGAAAGCTGTCTTGCTAAAGTTTGAGAAGACAGCTATGATTCTGCCCAGACTGTTTCCTAGAGGTGTGACCTTGAGTAACCCAACCTCTTTGGGCTTTGATTCCTTTATTTGCGGGAGGAGCAATGGCTCCTTGTCTGAGCCTTCTAGCTCATACTGAAGAAACAGAAGTCTCCGGCGTAGGTGGCACACAGCGAGTCTGGAGTCAGGAGGGCGATGGTGGCTGCTGTTTGCAGTCTACTCCATGCCCGGCCCTGTGCCAGTCCGCATCTCAGCAGGCTCATGAAAGTGTTAGTATCAGCATTTTACAGATGAGGAACAAGCTCAGGGAGGTTGAGGGACTTTGCCCAGGGCTCCTCAGGTGTGGCTGCACTCTAGCACCTGTTGAATGTGACCCCAGCTTTTTGGGTTTGGAATGGCAATTAAAGAGTCCAAAAATGACATTTTCCATAATGCAAGCACACTTCATCAGAATTAAGAGCATAGTTGTATCCTGTAGCTGATCTAATTGGGACGGCATGAGTTCTCCCTGCCTTCACGATAGTGTAATTTTACTGCCTAGTAAGCTGATACCCTTCGAGCCCCAGCTGTGCCATGGAAAGCCACAGAAGCAAAGCAGATGTGTACCTTGCACCTAAGCAGGTTATGATCTAACCAACGAGGTAAGACATGACTCAGGTAACTTCTAAGCAAGGTCAGGAAACTAGAGATAAAGAGCTGGATCTAAAGAAATGGAGATCTTAGAGAAAGGGAGAAGTTACTTCTGGCGGAGGGGGATCAGAAATGACTTTGTCGAAGGGTGAGTCCCTGTTGAAAATACGGAAGAGGACAGGCAGTGGTGGGGTTGGGGTGGACTGTGCCCTTAGAGAACCCAGGCTTTGTGTTCTCTGTGGGGTGGGGGTGTGGTTCAGAAGGCACAGACCAAGCGGACGCACTCCCGTGCATCAGATTTTGGCTTACGTCCCTCCCCACCCTCCCTGTTCCTGTGCCATAGAAACATTTACAGTTTCTTCCAACATGCCTCGCCCTTTTTCATGCCTATGCATTCACACATTTTTCCTTACACCTAGACTACCTTTCCACCTGGCCAAAATTCTTCAGCCTTCTTAGGGCACCTGCCCTGGGAAGCCAGGCCCTCCCCCACCACACCCACAAGGCTGCCTCTTAACCACACCTATGACACCGCGGTGCCATTGTGTCCTTAGGGAGCCCAGTCTGCCTTCCGAATCATCAGTGGAGCTTTTGAAAGTGCAGACTGTGGGGCAGGAGACCCTGACTCAGCAGGTCTGCAAGTGATGAGACATGGCAGGGGAAGCTGCCCACCGCCTCAGGGGTGAGGCTAGCACTTGGCTTATGTTCTCTGTTGTTTTGTTTTTTAATTGAAGTACAGTTGACATACAATGTTATATTAGTTTCAGGTGTACAACGTAGCAATTCCACAAGTTTGTACATCATTCAGGGCTTACCACAACAAGTGTTGTGGCTCTCTGTCACCATACAACGTAGGACAGTATTATCCACTGTATTCCTTATGCTGTACTTCTCGCCTCCGTGACTTACTTACTTTCTAGCTGCAAGTGTGTGCCTCTTAATCCCCTTCACCTGTGTCTCCCAGCTCCTCACCCACATTGGCTTATGTGTAAACACTGGCACGCAGAGATACTTAGTAAAAGTTTGCTGAGTGAAATAAATACGTAACAGAGTATGAAGTGTAACACCCACGTGGTAAACTAGTCTCCAGCAGATTTAAAAATTGGACCAGTTTTGCCATCAAGGTAGCCCTAAAACAGTAGGATTGGGGGGGGTGTATTGGCATTATCTGGTGATATCCCAAGAGGTTAGACAGAATAAGTGGTAGTAATGTGAAACAAGTGTGATTATTAAAAGATCATTGTCATTGGATTCACAAGTACCCCAGGACTGGTCCTCATGGGCCCCCGGCGCCAGCTCTGTTACACGGCCTCATAAACTAGTCGTTGAATCGTCTCTGCTGTTTGTGGTAGATGTATCACATGGAGACAGACAGATGGCCTCCAACTTGATTTCAGTGACAGATGTCTTTCTGCCCTGTGTGACATTTTTATTGACCCTCCACACGGTATAGGGTCAGGTCCAAAGAAGGCCTGTTGGTGGCCCCAAGTCAGCAGTTCTCAACCAGGAGGCGATTTTGCCCTATGGAGGCATTTGGCAGTGTCTGGAGGCATTTTTGTCACAGGTTGGGGGACTGCTACTGGCATCTAGTGGGTAGAGGCAGGGGTGCTGTGAGCATCCTACAGAGCACAGGACAGCTGCCACAGCAAAGAATCAGTGGGACGAAGTGTCAGTTGTGCCAAGGTTGGGGAAACCTCTGGATGATGGGGTTGGTCTCTCCTTTCTCCCCTGACAAAGATGCTGACTGTCTGCACTGTGAGCCCTGAGCCTTGTCTGTTTTGCTGCCTCTCCCCTGAGCCCATGACCTTTGTATCTCTAACACCTATACCATTGTCTCTGGCACATGGTCACTGCTCAATCACTATTTGTGGACCATCGTTGATGGCAGCCCTCCCCTTTGGTGTGTGCTTTGCTATCACAGACCATGCTGTCTTGAACCTCCAGGATCTACATCTTTGTACCTGTTTCTTATGGAATCCAAGAAGTGGAGTTGCTGTGTCAAAAAGCACGTGCATTAAAATGTTTTTTTAAGATTTATTCATTTATTTTGGAGAGAGAGAGCACACAGTGGGGAAAGAGGCAGAAGGAGAGGGAGAGAAACTTGAAGCAGACTCCCCCCTGAGCATGGAGCCCGATGTGGGGCTTGATCCCAAGACCCTGAGATCATGACCAGAGCTGAAACCACGTGTCAGACGCTCAACAGACAGCAACCCAGGTGCCCCTAAAATTTTGTTAGATGTTAAGAAGTTGTTGAAGGTAAGCACCCCACTCCTAGGCATGTGCCCTGGAGAAATTCACACATATGCACATACGTCCATGAAGGTTCTGAGCACACCACAGGAGCACAAGGTTGGAGCCCGTTGTCCATCAACGGGAGAGTGTTTTCTTACTGCAGAGTAAGTGAGAGCTACACACCCCAATGTGGATGAATTTCACAAGCCAGATAGGGAATAAAAAACCTGAAAAAGCCCCACCGAGTTGCAGGAGATGATACTCACTTACATGAAGTTTAAAAACATGTCGAAACTGAACTGCGGGGGCGCCTGGGCGGCTCAGTCAGTTAAGTGTCAGCTTTCAGCTCAGGTCATCATCCCAGGGTCCTAGGATCAAGACCCACATCAGGCTCCTAGCTCAGCAGGGAGCCTGCTTCTTCCTCTCCCTCTGCCCCTCCACCCTGCTTGTGTTCTCCCTCTGTCAAATAAATAAATACAGTCTCAAAACAAAACCAGCCACGGAACTGCATATTTTTAAGGATATCTATACAGGTAACATAAAAAATATGTGAGAGGGGCGCTTGGGTGGCTCAGTTGGTTAAAAGTCTGACTCTTGGTTTTGGCTCAGGTCATGATCTCGGGCTCATAGGATGGGGCCCTGTGTTGGGCTCTGTGCTGAGTGGGGAGTCTGAGATTCTCGCTCTCCCTCTCCCCCTCCCTGCATGCTCCCTCTCTCTCTCTCAAATAAATAAATCTTTTAAAAAATGTGTGAAAACGATCAATAAACTTTGAGAAGGAAGAGGGCACGCAGATTGGGAGGAGAGCAGAGGGCTTTAAAGGGGTAATGTTGATGCCTTGACACAGGTAGTAGGTTCGAACCTGTGTTACATTGCTCTTTATGTTTTTTGTTTGTTTGTTTCTAGAATTTCATTAAAAACTCTTCAAGAAAATGAGCCTAGGTGTTGAATTGAGTCCAATTTAGAGTACTAGGAATTCCAAGTAAATACAAATGTGGTAAAACCATAAAGAAGAATATGTTATTGGGTCATGAAGTCAATTTAGTGGATTATGACTAGTATTTTTTTAAAAATGATATGCAATAGATACTGTCAGAAGGCATTTATGTAGAAATAGTAAGTAGTTTTGTGAACTTTGTGTATGCAGGTGTTTCCACGTGCACATATGGGTGTGATACAAAATATAACATGGGTCTGGTCAGAAAGCTTGAGAAACACCATTGTAAACAGTGTGGACCCATTAAATAGACTTTTATAGGTGAGATGTATTTTATAACTTAGGAACAATTTCAATGATAATTTAAGATGAGAGCTAAATTGTAGAAACGTTGATAAACATAATGCTTTTCTCTTTCTGTATTTAAGCAACTGGAAGCCATTTGTGTCAAGGTAACATCTGGAGAAATGAAAGGTCAGGAAAGGCCAGTGCCCCCACTGGCCAGCATCCAGCCCAAGCCAGCCAGGCTGAGCCAGCTGCCCGCGAGGCCTTCCAGGGTGCTGGGGCTCCGGGCGCAGCCCCCACTGAGCCCCGGGCCCCAGCCACGCTGCCTGAGCAGCTCACCTCCCGTTCAAGTGTTTGTACAGAGTCCACTGCCCGCCCTCCAGCCACTGGCTCCGAATGGACAGGGTGCCGCGCTGGCCCGTTTGTCAGCTTCTGACCCACCAGAGGCAACATCTGTGTCATCCAGTTCAGCGAAGTTATTTATTTCCAACCTGCACACAAAACACACTGAGAAACTGAAAAAATCCTTAAAAGTGAAAACACGTTCTGGACGGATTTCTCGACCTCCCAAGTATAAAGCTAAAGATTATAAATTCATAAAAACGGAGGATTTGGCTGACGGTCACTTGTCAGATTCTGATGATTATTCAGAACTGAGTGTGGAAGAAGAGGAGGAGGAGAGGGAGAAGCAGGTGCACTTTGACTTGTCCAGCTGCTCCCTGAGGCCCAAGACTTTTAAGTGTCAGATGTGTGAAAAATCCTACATTGGAAAGGGGGGCCTGGCGCGGCATCTTAAACTGAATCCAGGCCACGGCCCACCGGAGCCTGAGGTGTTGCTGTCTGAGAAGGCCAACGGGAGTGTGACTCGAGGCTGCGCAGGGGACAGGAATGCGAGCCTGACGTCGCCGGGGCCGTCCGCGCCCGCCCTTCTAAGTGAGGAGGGGGCCCAGTCGTCACGGGCCGGCCTGCAGGTAATGTTTCTGTCTGCTGACCGCGGCCTTCCTGCCCATCCTGGTATCTGATGGGAGTCTGGGAAAGGCTCGAGTAGGGCCCAGACCACCAGCGCTGGGCATCTGACACTCCCCTACCGTTGTCCCCACTGCCGCCAGACAAGCAAGGACGTGTGTGTCCTGTGTGCGGCGTGTCGCGGGGTTCGCTGAGCGCGTTCGGTGGGAACAGAGCTGCTGATTCTTTAGATCTGGTGGGCAAAGCTAACCGCGGAGCACTCTGGGCTGCTGCTGACCTAACAGTGGCCTTGGGAAGGGTCTGAGTTGGGGGCAGCGGCCCACAGGGGCGCTTCCTGGAGGGTGAGCCTTTGCGTTTGTCTCTTCAGAAAGTCACAATCAGGGCACACAGAAGTCACTCTGTGCATCGCCACGTCAGAATTTACTGACGGCAGTTCGACACTCCGGAGCGTGTGGTGTGCGTCTGTGTGCCCCGTACAAGGTCAGCTATTTACGAAATACAGACGAGACGGATCCCGTTAACAAACGGCAGGCCTCTGGTCACCCTCACCCGCGTCACTGGAACCTCCCTTCTTCCTTTTCCTTTGACTCGTGTTGGCCGTTATTTCTGGCTGTCTGGCCAGGCTCTTCTGCTTGCAGTTTCTGAAATGTTAGAGAAACCAGCCCTGGAATCGATGTGGCTGCTCAGTGGGAGTGTGTGATTTTAGTGACTTGGACGATGTTGGAAAGGGGGTGCCTGTCTGCTCTAGCCGCCTCGTTCCCTGCTGTGGGACAGGGGTTCCTGAAGGACGGGTGAGGCTGGCAGCCACTCTGGCTTACAGATCAGCTCCTTGGGGGGGGGGGAGGCTGGAGCAGGCACCTGGACACCTTCCTGAGTCTGGTGGTCGAACCACGGACAGCCCTGTGTTGGGGTTCAAGTACTAGCTCCCCTGTAGCATCAGCTTCAGTCATCACACAATCACAGTACTGTTTATTGCACGGCCCCTGTGGGCAGGAGTGTTTTCAGTCTTCTAGGACTCTGCCAGGTGGGAATCAGACTTAGGTCTTCTGACTTCAGAGCCCACCCTCGAGGCTGCCTTGCTGGGGGAGGTTCTGCACCTCTCATGGCCGGTGAGACCCCAGCTTTTGAGAAACTGTTCTACTTAAGTTGAGGTAGGACCCGGGTGACATGTAGTTTATCATCCAAAGCAGGACATTCAGAGAGTGAAAAAGGCACTATTAATAATCCCAAGGGACAACAGCTGTGCCCAGGACTGTCTCAGGATGACGAGGCTAGCCGGCACTTCCGACCTCCGTCAATAATGAAATCCTAGGGGCGCCTCGGTTAAGTTAAGGCTCAGTTAAACGTCTGACTCTTGGTTTCGGCTCAGGTCAGATCTAGGGGTCGTGGATCGAGTCCTGCCTTGGGCTCTGCTCAGCAGGGAGTCTGCTTGTCCCTCTCGCTCTCTGCTCCTCCCCCTGCTTGCTCTATCTCTAGAATAAATAAATAAAATCTTTATTTTTTAAGATTTTATTTATTTATTTGTCAGAGAGCATAAGCGGAGGGAGTTGCAGGCAGAGGGAGAAGCAGGCTTCTCACTGAGCAAGGAGCCCAATGCGGGACTCGATCCCAGGACTCTGGGATCATGAACTGAGCTGAAGGCAGACGCTTCACTGCCTGAGCCACTCAGGCGTCCCTAAATAAATAAAATCTTTTAAAAAATAATGAAATCCTACAGCACAGCAGAAGCAGCTTATAGATACTTGACTTCCTGAATACAGGCACTGGCCTTGGGCGTGGTGGCTGTCCAGATTGCCTGTGAGGGGAGCCTCCAGCTGCTGGAGTGGGGAGGGATGTGCAGGCCTGTGTCTCTCCTGTCCTTTCCCAGGAGCAGACTCATGGCACCTGAAACCACAGACTGACCTGGCATTCCTCCTGAAGCTCTACTGTAATGAAGATTTAGAGGGAAGATTCCATATGAGTTGAGAGGACACAGCTGGTGCTAGCTGCCACGTGAAGTGTGTTCCTTGTATTTGTTTAACGGTCCATCAGGCCCGGGAGATGGAGGTGGATTGCTCCTATTTTCAGACGGGGAGTTGGCGAGGAACGAGGAAGTAGCTAGACAGTGTCAGCCCAGGACTCTTCAAAAGCCGTGCAAATCCCTGAAGACTGAGAGTAGAGTTGGCTCCTGGGGCCTGGGGCCTGGGGGCAGGGAAGAATGAATGATGCCAGTGGGTACAGGGGTCCTTGGGGGGGACACAAACATGTTTTGACTTCAGTGGTGAAAGTTACACGACCTTCTCGGTGTAGGAAAATCTGAACCGTGTATTTTCAAAGTATGAAGTTTATGGTGTTTGAAATATATATGCAATAAGAAATGATTTTTTAAAGTCATGGGTAAGTTTTGAGTGACCAAATTTCAGTTTAATTTGTAAGATGACAGTGATGTGAGAGAAGTTCCTTGTTTCATTTTGGGCAACACCCAGGGTTATGGTTTGTCAGCCCAGTCTTCCTGGCTCACAGATACTCACCGGGTCTCTTAAAGGGGAACTTTGTTGGGAAAGTTAAAGATGCATTGATTATAGTTAATGTGTCTTGAAAATGCAAAGAAGAAATAATTTAGCAGGTCCCTTGCTTTTGACTTGACATTTTTTTTGTGCTAAGTTCATCACTATGGCGTGTACAACTTTATCATATTTTCATTTTGGGTGCGCAACGCTATCTAGAATAGCCATTCTGTAGAAGCGGAAGAGGCCTTGGTGTCTGAACCAGAAAACGGAAGTTATTCAGCCCTTTTGGGATCAGAGGGACACGCGGGCCCCAGAAGAAGTGACTCGTCCACAGCCCCTGCGGAGGCCAGCACAGCCGTCGTCAGGCAGAGCGGAGCAGCTCACCCACCCGGGGGTGCCCGTGCGGGAGGCACACAGAGCGCTCTGAGGGCCAGAGCCAGGCTCAAGGAGGTGCGTGGCCCTGAGACCCTGTTCTTGAAGCCTGTGTCTTTGGCATGGTGTGTGACAATTCACTATTAGGTTTCTGAATTAAAAGTCAAATACCCAGATCAACTAAGCAGCTCACCTGAAATGTGATCAGATGAAGTGTGTAATGAATTCAAGCATGGTATTAGCTGCAGTATTTCTGAGCTTTCCCTGTCTGAAATGACGAGAGGGCTTGAGGTATATAAGAGCTGCTTGCCTTTGTAAGTCTTGGAATGATTATAACCCATATTTTCACAGAAGCAGTTTAGAAAACAACAAATGGTTTCTGTTTTCCTGTGAAAAGTTTTAAGGCGTAGAAACACGTTTCAGGTTTTGAACCCTGGAATCTCCATCCCATTCCCTTGAGAGTAGGCTTAGTGAATTTAATGGAGTTGATTTAGAAAAGTAGAACCCTAAATTCATCCAGATTGCCTCTGGTGAGGATGTATTTAGCCGCCTGGTAATGGCCAGGTGAGTATCTTAAGGAAAAGAAGTGACGTACAGCTGATTTTCAAGGTAAAAAAATTTGTTGATAAATGAATTTAAATGTGTAAATTAATTGAATTTAAATTAAGAAAAGAAAAGAAATGAAGGGTAGCAGAGAGAGGTAGCAAGTTAGTGAGATAGCGGGTCTCAGGATGCCCATCAGGGAACCAGGGCCTCCAAACTCACCCACAAGGGGAAACGAGAGGTTTTCAGAGAGGAAGCGGGTTTCCTAGAAAACTTCATGAGCTTGCATGCTCTGGCGGGAAATTTAAACCCTGGCGAATTCACTTTTCTCTTGGCGGGCTGGTTAAATAATCCTGGATGACTAATTTTTTAGAGTAGGAGGTAAGTTAGTCCTTGATTCATCCATTAACATTCAAAATACCACCATCTACCGAGTGCCCGGTGCATGCCGACGCGGCCACCCTAACCAGCCTCTGCACTAAGTTCCAGGTTTCCTTCATTATCTCTGCTTAATAAATGAGGATCCGCGAGGTTCGTGAGCTCCCGAGCCCCTGAACACTTGCTTGTCTCTGAGACTGCTCCCTCCGATGCCATTGTCTCCCTGGGCGCCCTCCTCCATCGCCCTGGTTTCCCAAGCCATCGGCCCTCTGCTGACACACACGTACTGCCGGTTCACCCGATTCAAATCTTTCCTGACCCCAGAGCTCTGACTTCAGACGTCCCCACCTGGGCGTCCTGCACACCTCTCCACCTTCCACTTCCCACCCCTAACTTGTCCAGGGTCTGCCTGGGCTCGAGCTGGGAACCCACAGTCACTCCTGACTCCCCTTCCCCCTTCCCTGACTCCTCCCCTATCCTGAGGACCTTGCCCTCCCTGCATCCGCATCTCTCTCCCCACCCCCCACCGAGCCACCCCTGCATTCACCTGGGTCCTCCCCTTCCCTGGCCTGTCCTTTGGTGGTGGTCTCCAGACTGCAGGCTGCCCGGGACTTGTTTGCTTTCTCATCTCTGGCACTAATTAGTGTCCCTGGAGAGTAGGGAACACATTTCCTGACCCGGGGCCCGGTTCCCACTACATGCTCAGTGCTGTCACGGGGGAGTCAGACTTTTGACTCCAGAGTCGATCGTAGACTCCGTTCGTGGATGTGCAAGTGAGATATTTAACACACAGAATGTTTATCGTTGAGAGTTGCTTCATCCCTGAGATTTGGGGGAACTTTTATGTTCTTTGTTGTACCAACTTGTTGGTTACTGGGAGATTCTTTTGGGGCCTTCAGGGCTGTCAAATGCTTTCTTCTGGTAGTTTCTGCACCAGTGTGACCGAGACGCTCTGGTGGAGTTGGCGCTGCCTCGGCTGGCTCAGGTCGTGACCGTGTACGAGTTTCTTCTGACAAAGGTGAGTCGTCTTAGCCATTCTAAGTGATGGAGGGGTCATTTGAAGTTATTTAGAAAGACACCTTTCACATTTATTTTGGAAGAAGCCAGGCCGTTTGGCATCATTTCCCTCCCTCAGGACAGAGCCGAAGCGAGCCTGCTGGCCCCACCAACACCCGGCGTCGGGGCCAGTGCCTCCCCTGCCTGTTTTAACTTGGTGTTGGAGGCAAGAAAGTGGTGGCGGCAAACCATGGCCAGCCCAGGGCCCTTGTCACCTTTTTCCCAGCCCTCGCCGCCCTGGCCCACGAGGCTCTCCTCCCTGGTGAGCCTGCTCTGGCGACGCGGGAGGCGCCAGCAGAGCTGCCCAGAGGAGTGAGGGCCTGGCGCTCCTCCTGCCTGCAGGCCTGTCCCCAGGACTTGCTGGTCCCCTCCTGCCCCCCTCCCCCCCCGCTGGAGCTCTGGCCCATCCTGGTGTCCCTGCTGAGCACAGTGCTGGGCACACTTGGGCTGCGACCGGGGAGTGGAGGACATGATGGGCTGCCGACAGCTTGCAGAGCTTGTATCCTTCCCACCTCGAAGCTTCTTTCTGTATTTGCCATTTCATGGCCTCTGGTTTAACTCTTTCTTGTCATCTTTATCTTCATGAAGGTTGAAACAGGTCATCTAGCAAAACCTTTGTTCCCGGCTGTGTATAAGGAATTTGAAGAGTTGCATAAAATGGTTAAGAAAATGTGTCAGGATTACCTCAGTGGTTCTGGTCTACGTTCCCAGGAGCCTCTGGAAATAAGCAACAATAAGGTAACAGTCTCACATAGGAAAAAGTTTTGCTTTTAGATTTGCCAAAAGAAGGATTTCCATTTAAAGAGAAGAATGTTTTTATTTTTAATTATTTCTTAAAGCAATCTCTACACCCAGCGTGGGGCTCGACCTCACAACCCCGAGATCGGGAGTCGCGCGCTCCACCCGCCGAGCCAGCCAGGGGCCCCTAGAGGAGCACGTTTTTAGCAGTGACATCTTCAAAGTCAACTTCTTTGTAGCTCTTTTTCCCATCACGTGACATTTTTTAAAGTATAAAAGCAAATGGCGTTTGTTTGGGGAACCTCAGGAAGCAGAGAGGCTGACAGCAACCTGAAAGCACCGTTGTTTTCTCTCTCACTGCTGACATCAGGGAACAGCGCAGTTGGTAGGTGTGTGGTTTCTGCCCACCGTGGGCTGGGGAGGGTGACCGGGTTCGCAGACGCTGACTGGTGGTTCTGACACAATCTTCTTTTCACTGTCATTGTCATCATCCATTTCCTGTGGCTATGTTGGGTTCTGGATAAAAATACGTTTTGAACTGATGTGGTCTTACTTGTTTTGGATAAAACCCTTTGCTGGATACAGCGTGCCCTGTGTGGTCTTGTCATTCAGGGGTCCCCGCCGGCAGGCCCCCTCGCCCCCAGCCCTCCAGCCTCACCTTGAAATGGAGCGCTGAGTGATGCCATGGCTTTAAATAACGCCTGTTTATTAAAAAACATACTTGTACAACTGTAGCCGGCACGCCAGGGTCCCAAACACACCAGGCTCGACCACTCACTGCTGACAAAATCCTCAGGCAGAGAGACGAGTGGTGGGGACACAAGAAAGGAGGTTATTTCAGTGAGGCCGACATTGGGAGGACAGTGGACTAGCTTCTCAAAGACCATCTCCCAAGTGCTGGAAAGGTGTGCAGGTTTACGTAAGGAGAATGTGCGACGAAGGTGGGTGGGTGCGTGCGGTGAGCAGCGAGGATCCGGTCTCGTTGTCCTGGGCTCAGTCGTGAGGGGTTTTGCTAGCTCAGGGCAGCCCTTGTTGCTTGAGGGGGTAGTTTCTGTTGTCCTCACAGGATGCTTTACCCTCAGGGTCTTCTGTCTGAGCCAAGAGACAGCTGGAAAGAAGAACCCAGCTAGCAAGTTTGAGGTCAAAGTGGAGCAGCCACTGTCCTCGTTCACAGCCATGAGGAATACTTTGGCCATGATGCCTTTAACTGCTGTCTGAGGGTCCGTTAACCTGGTGGCGGGTCTGCCGCCTGTCCCAGTGTTAGCGTCGCAGAGAGTACCTTACTTCCGAAGCAAGCAGTCTTGAACCAGGCTGTGAGCACAGCCCGTGGGTTTTTTGGGTTTTGGGGTTTTTTTTGGGGGGGGTTTGGTCATTAGTTTTACACAAGTTCAATATTTAACGTTACCTAATAAGCTTTTGTATTTTATCTTCTTGAATTACATATTATAGAAATATAATGGGTTTTTTCTTTTTTTTCTTTTTAAGGTTTTATTTATTTATTTGAGGGGAAGAGGGAGAGTGAGGGGGAGAAGCAGATTCCCTGCTGAGCAGGGAGCCCAACATGGGACTTGATCCCAGGACCCCGAGATCATGACCTGAGCCAAAATCAAGAGTCAGACGCTCAACCGACTGAGCCACCCAGGCTCCCCAACTTACATGTTTTTTAAACTGTGAGCTCAACAGGTGTGGGTGTCATCCTGTCACAACGCAGACTGGACACGCACCGCTGTGCACGCCCATGGGGACCCATCTTTGCAGGCAGTTCAGGCTGAGCCACAGCCTCCTAGGAGCACGGGCTGAGGCTCAGCTCGCAGGGGACACAGGCAGGTTGGGAGGCACTGAACTTGAGGGGCTGTCTTCTACTTGGACCTTGATCTGCTGCCCCTCCTTCCCTGCCCTTTCCCCTCCTGCTCCGTGGTGTTCCCTTCCTATGTCCCTGCATAAGTAGTGACAGCTGTCACTTGTAACCTTTATCTGATCTTCTCAAATTCCCCCCGGGGCAGCTGCAGTCCCCGTGACGGGATCAGGAAGGTCCCCTTAGCCGGGAGCAGAGAAGCCGGGGCCCAGCTCGGCGCTCAGGCCCCACACCCTCACCCTTTGCACTGCCTGGAAAAGGAGACCTCCTCCTGGAATGGATAGGATTCTTTTTCTGAAGGTACCAGTGAGCATTCAGAACAGGAGGGATCCTGGGCGAGAACTCACTCTGGTGTCTGACTGACGCTGAGGAGAGTGTAGTGAATTAAAAAAAAAGAAACTTCTTGGTGTCCGCGTCTACGCTGCGCTAACACATTAAGGACCCATTCTCTCCTCAGCTGTTCCGGCGAACCTCACGTGCATCTTCGTGTCTGTCAGTGTTTAGGGCGCCTCGCTGCCCAGCGGGGCTTCCCAGGCTCCCCCGGTCCTGGAACTCAGCTGGTGATGTGCTGCCTCCCTGTGCGCCCTTCCTCCACAGGTGGCCGAGTCTTTGGGAATCACAGAATTCCTGAGGAAGCAGGAACTCCCGGAGTGCGTCCCAGCCGAGCACGCCAGCGGGGGGCCGGGCCAGGCCGGGCTGCAGGAAGCTGGCCAGCAGAAGCGGGGAAACGAGGTGGGCACGCGTTGAACGGGGCGCCGGGTGAGTGCGCGCCGCCGAGCCTCCGTGCTTTGACTTCAGCCCACGATGCTGTTCTCCAGAAAGGAGAGGCACGAGCTTGCCTGCTCCTTCCTAGTCTTGGCTGATTGGGTCTCCTCTTCATAGCCTGCAGAGGAGGGACTGGCCTGGGTGAAGAGGACCAGAAGAGAAGCTCCGCCCCGGGATGCCCCTGAGCCTTCTCCTGACCGTGGAGGCCTGCAGAAGCCCTCCTCCTCGTGCGCCCCCGCTGCCGGTGAGGGTAAGCGCGCGCCCCGCGGCTCAGAGGCCTGCTTGCCACTCGTGAGTGCCCCTGGGGCCAGATCTAAGAGAACCTGGTTTCTCGAGAGTTCTTTCCCAACCTGCCCATGTTCTGTGGTTCCCTCTCGTTCCCCGTGAGGCTTGAGGTCTGGGAAGCTTTCTCGAATCCCTTACCGAAATGAAGAGCCACCGCGTGCTGGTGAGTGGCTCGCTCTCAGGAGGGTCCCGAGGACGCGCCACGGCTGTGGCTTGGCTTTCCTGAGACTTGGCTCTAAGCGCATGTGAGATTTAACACTGGAGCAGGACCCACTCTGGTTTTTATTCTGCTCTCACCAGAATCGATCAACTAGACACTGAACATACGGCTATCCTGAGTGATTATACCGCTTTCCAAAACCGCCTGATACCCGCTTGATCCTAAGGTCTCCAGTTTAAAGAGGCATTCTCCGTTTTCGAACTTCCTACGGAATTCTGTGGCAGGGGAGGGCAGGTCGATTCAGTGGGGAGAACCCGGCCCCTGCTCGGCACCCAGCCCCCCCTCACCTGATGAATCTCTGTTGGCTCTCAGCTTCCTCCGTACTTGGCAGCTGCCAGTCCCAAGGAGCAAGGAGTTTAGGTTTCCACTCGTTTTGCCAGAAAATTAATTTGGACTGGCTTGTTTGGGATCAAGAGTGCGGTGAACAGGCCGTACCACAGTCCACATACGCGTTCCTGTTTTTCTGAACTGTTTAGGTTGTGCCCCTCATGTTAGCGGGAACATCGCTCACCACTCTGAAGAAAGCCACACGATGCCGGTTTCTGGTAGTGACAGAAGCGTGTTGCATGCAGGCCAGCAGCTTAAAGCATTTGCGGACTTAGAGGCCAGGAGTGGGTCTGCAGCTCCTGCTCTCTCGTGTCAGCACATCAGTGGGCTGAGTCTTTGTCCTCGGTTAGGAGAGCCCGGGATGCAGACGCAGGGACAGGTGGCAGCATTCGCTGAAGAGAATGCTCAGGAACGTTCTGTAGCCTGGAATGCTGGGGACAGCCGGAGGAGCCAGGGTCTCTGCGGCACCCTGACATCCACTGCAGGAGTGGAATCCCTGCCGCCTTCTGGGTCTGGAAACCTCGAGATGTGGGACTCCCACCAGAAGGGCCAGCGGTCCAGCCCCAGCCATGTCCTGCTTACAGAGGTTGCCGGCCGTCCACTGGCGAAGGTTTTGTCTGTGGACACGGTGCCAGCTGACTGTGCCCACAGGACCGCGCGGGAGCTGGGGCCGGACCAGGCAGGGTCGCTGTCCACTGATGGGGGCCAGGGAAGCCATGTGGGGGACTCGGACCACTTCTCCTGCAGGCCCACGGCCCATGCTGACCAGCGAGGACTGGAGAGTATTGTTGCTGTTGGTGAAGCCTTGGCTTTTGAAATTACCAATGGGTGCCATGAGTTGTTGTCTCAGGGACAAGAACCGCTATTCATTCAGACCTCTGATGGGCTGATCTTGTCCCATCCAGGTTCCCTAGTGACTGGGGAGGAGGACCTCATCCTGGTGACTGGTGCGGAGGGGCCTGCCCTTCACACGGGCCCCCGGGAAGGGGCTCCCCCAGAAAGCACAGAGGCAGAGGCCACACGGTGAAGTCAGACCACAGTCCTGGACGTGCGGGTGTTTTATCCAGAGAAGGTCTATTTGAAGTAATGTATATTTTTCTATTGTGAATACTGATACAAACAAATGTCTTATTTATAAAGGATGTCTTTCTACTTGACTGTCTCCCTCCTTCTGCGTCTTGTTGCCTTCCTACCGATGGCGGAGTGGCTGCCCGGCACTGGATGCCTCTGAGGAGCTAGTCCCTAGAGGCCCCTGACGACTGCCACAGTTAAAGCCACCACACTCTTCCTTGTCGGCCCTGCTCCCCCGAAACAGTGTCCCCTTCCATCCTGGGTGATCTGCTGCCTTCCCACCATATCTGGCTTTAGGAAATAACCAAGTGGGCCATTCTGGGCAGCGCTGGGAGGTAGGAAAGAAAGTCGTTTCTGCTCGTATGTCACGGATGCGGGCAGTGGGGCCTACGAGGTCTGCTGCGAGATGCCACGGAGCTCAGAGCCCTGGTCCTCTTGTGCCTGCAAAGGCATCTGTTGACGTCTCTCCTCTGTTGAATGTTCTCCTTGGCTTTGTTACGGGGAGGGACAGGGAAGGTCCTTTGTCCACCTTCAGATAGCCCAGGTGTCCTGTGCCCCCACTTGCGGAGACTGTGAGAAACCCCGAGCAGGCAGGGCTGGGGATCTCGGCTGCACCCCACCCTGGTGCCGTGCTCCTTCTGGGGCCTGCTGTGGAGGAGCGGACTTTAGTCTCGGGCATTTTCCTGTCCTCTCGCTTGATCTCAAAGCTGGATCCACAGAACAGAAGGGCGGTGGCCTAGGACACAGTGGCCAGCAGTGAGCCAGCTGCAGTTGCCCATAAGAGTCGGGCTCACAGGTGAGGTGGCAGGACCTGCTGTGGATTTGGGGACACTTCTCAGGAGCCTAGAGTGAGTCCTGTCCTGGGATCCTGGACTGAGGACGGAGCCTCCTGCCCGAGGATCGTTCATGACCCTCATCAGGCAATTAACGCAACAAACTGAGTCACATCTGGACCCCTGGTCCGTGATCTGGACCCAGGCCCTTTAAATATGGATTTATTTTCTATTCATAGGACATTCCTGAACACCCCAACACAGCTAATTTCACCGTGGTGGGTGTGCTACTCTAAACGGATGGGGACTTTGGTGGAGTAAGAGACCTCGTTCCACGGGGCAGAGCTGGAGCGCGTGTGAATTTGACCCGTGCTCGTGGAGGCACAGTAGCCGCCAGGACTGACGGACAGGCCTCCGCTCTGGGCGCTCGTGCTGCTCCGGCCAGGGCAGCATTCACAGGGTCTCCAGACGGATGGATAGCACAGCTTCTACCCCGCACCGCTGCGTTAGCAGACACACCGTATGATCTAGAAAGCAAACAGAAATTTTCTTTTCTTGTGAAGAATTTTCCTTGTATACATGGTGCTTATAATTTGAGATACACAGATTAGGGGCAGGAGTGAAGAGGCATCAGATCACACACCCAGCGACACACCACCCAAGTGACTCCCAGGGGGTGGCTGGTGTGGACCCCAGTGAGGACACAGGTTTTCAGCATTCGTCATCTTCCCTGTCATCACGTCCAACTATTGCCATTACTAAATACAACGAAAGAAAGTCCCTTTTTTTTCTATGTTTTCTGGAAAGCACTAGGGCCCTGCAGTTGCGGCCCCCACCTCATACCCCCCACCCCTCAGTCAGGCTCATCCACGTTGGCCTCCCCAGTGGTCACGGGAGTGGGGAGCGCTGAACCAGAAGCAAGGCCAAGGGGGAGCCTGTTTTTAATGTCCTCTGAGGCCTACATTTTAAAGAATAATGTCTATTTTCATCTAGGGAATAATAAGCACATAGTTTGAAATGCCAAAAGCCACCGGAAGGCCTGTGCCAAGCACAGGTGGCCCGACCTCAGCCCTCTGCCCCTCAGCCCCTCGGCCAAGGCGAGCACTTTCTCCCTCTTGGTGATTTAACCTCCGTGTGTCCCAAGTTATGTCCGTCTCACAGCTTTCTCGATTTATTCGTGTCCGATGGCACCGTGAGACCCGGGACACGGCTTGCACGCCTCCCGGCTCCCCCAACGAGGGTCCCTGTATCACAGGTTGGTATGGAGTCAGGATTTAACGCTCCAGGTGAGGGATGACCACTGCTCGTTGCTGAGCGTGCGGCTGTGCTGCGGACTCCGACCGCGGGAGCCGTGGTTCCTCCCGGAGAGAACCGCCTTGGGGTTGCGTTCGCTTGGCGGCTTGCTTGCTTTTCTGCCATTTGTTTTTTGTTTCTAACAAAATTATACACGCATGGAGTTTAAAGTGCCAGTTCTCTGAGACTTATTTTTTAAAGAGAAAGCAGCCCCTCCCCTTCCTGTTCTCTCCGTGTCGATTTGCTGCTCGGACCCGCGGCGCCAGGCTCGCGGGCGTCGTGTGAGCTGACGCCTCCATCACAGCACATCGTCGTCTCGCCGTTTTCCTCCAACCTCCTCCCGCGGTGGCCGCCTCCAGCTCTGGTCGCTGGCTCTTTGGCATTTCAGTCGAGGTCGTCAGGCAGCAGGCTCGTACCGTCGCGTCTCGATGTTCTAGGCTTAGGCATCACGCGCTGGCTCGTGGACGCTGGAGGCACCCGTGCCCGCCCCATCACCGCCTCCCAGGCACTCCTGCCGACCTTCCCCTGCTCGGCTATCAGCGGGCCGCCGCGACAGGCGGCGGGGTCAGCGACTTGAGCAAGCTGGCATTGTTTCTCCCTCGTCTCCGTCTCCGTCCGTCCGTTCCGCTGGAAGGAAACGGCTCAGACCGGGAAGCTCAGGCACAGTAGTGCCGGACGCCGGAGGCTGGAGCTCGTGGCGCCAGCACGGCCGGGTGAGGGCTCCCTGTGTCCCCGCCGGCGCGGGAGCCTCTGGAGCCTCTTTCATAGGCGCACGGATCCCACGCGTGGGGCTGCGCCCTTATGGCCGGAGCACCTCCCACAGGCCACCCTGTCATTTATCACCTCCTCCGGGGGTTAGGGTTTCAACACGTGAATCTGGCGGGGACTTAGGGAGACGACAGCACCTCCCAAGTGAAAACGTGAGCTGGAAGGCACTCGGGAACTCGAGTGGCTTTGCTCCAGAGGTGGCCCAGACCAGGGGGCTTCCTCACCCCTTGGGGGGGGCTTTCCCAGAGGCCTTAGGAGGCTCATCACCCTCACGTGTCCACTCCGTCTGCCTTCACGTGGGGAGCAGGACGGGCACACATAACTTTGGAGAACCAAAGTTCTCCCACACATCTCAGTCACGTGGCCACAGCTGGCGGCAAAGAAGGTTCTGAACCCTACTAAACCGGTAGCCATGCGCCAGCTAAAACTCAAACGAAGCCAAGAAGAAACACTGAAGGACCGCCAGTGGTCTCTGCCAAACCCCTTCTCCCAGAACGGTTAAAACTGCTGTGGGTCGGTCTGGAGAGGCAGGAGTAACAGCTCTAGAACAGCTTCGAACAACAGAGGTGCAGGTCTCCTGCTCATGCAACGCGCCCTCACAGGCTGGCAGGACGGTGCTGCCTCATCACAGCCGGGCCGGGGACCCAGCGGGGTGGCCACGTCTCAGACCCTGCCGGGGGCCCACCCAGACGGAGGGAATGGAGGAGACGGCTGTCCTTCCGTGGCCAGCACCTGCCACGTGGTCTGCCCCAGCAGCAAGGGAACCAGGAGGGCAGGCTTTCATGGGCCACAAAGGCAGGACTCTAGGAATATCTGGTGAACAGCACGGATGGCTGATCAACTTTTGGGTCACGTTATTTACCACATGTAAATGTTATCCAGAGCTGAGCCGGGCGGTATGTGGGGACTACTTTGATGCTTTTGTATACGCTTTTGTGTTTCCTGGAGAATGTTTGTTTCCCCTCTTCTTTTAGCTTTAATGGGATGTGCTTATCGTGAATTCATCCTGAAGCTCTTCCCCAGTCCTGTTCTGTTTTTATGGACTTGCCCTCTGCATACTCCTTGGCTGTCTATTTTGGCAAGATACCCAAAGGTGGAGAACCGTGGGAACCGTCTCCTAGGTTTAGAAGTCTGTCTGCTCGTAGTGAAGAGAAGGGCCATATGCACCCCAATGTTCATAGCAGCAATGTCCACAATAGCTAAATCGTGGAAGGAGCCGAGATGCCCTGCAACAGATGACTGGATTAAGAAGTTGTGGTCCATATATACAATGGAATATTACTCAGCAATCAGAAAGAATGAGTTCTCAACATTTGCTACAACATGGACGGCACTGGAGGAGATAATGCTTAGTGAAATAAGTCAAGCAGAGAAAGACAACTATCATATGATTTCTCTCATCTATGGAACATAAGAACTAGAATGATCAGTAGGGGAAGAAAGGGATAAAGAAAGGGGGGGTAATCAGAAGGGGGAATGAAACATGAGAGACTGTGGACTATGAGAAACAAACTGAGGGCTACAGAGGGGAGGGGGGTGGGGGAGTGGGATAGACCGGTGATGGGTAGTGTGGAGGGCACGTATTGCATGGTGCACTGGGTGTTATACACAACTAATGAATCATCGAGCCTTACATCGAAAACCGGGGATGTACTGTATGGTGACTAACATAATATAATAAAAAATCATTATATAAAAAAAAAAAAAAGTCTGTCTGCTCTCTGGAGATTTCATTGTTGCCTCGTGAGCACAGAACTCAGCAAATTCAGCCACCAAAGGGGTCACCCTTTAATCTGATGCCTCTTCCATTTCATGAGGGATCTCTGGACCAATCCCACCGGATAATTTGTCACTTAGCTCTTTTGTGTCTGTTTGTCCTTTGCAATATCACCCCTTTCCATTAGCTCCCCTGGGCCACTTGAGTGTCTGGGTTGAGGCGTCAAGAACCCATGGAATGTCCTAGAAAGGCCTGCTCACGGTATTAAGTCGTTCACTTTTTTTTTTTTTAAAGTAAGCTCTACACCCAACGTGGGTCCTGAACTTAAAACCCGGAGATCAAGAGTCACACTCACAGACTGAGCCAGCCGGGCGCCCTGAAGAGCACTTATTTTTTAAGTACACCCGAAACATAAAACTGCCAGTGGACCTGGGGGCCTGTCCCGTCCACCTCCTCTGGCTCATGACAACAGCCAGCCGGGCAGGGCGGCCTGGAGCACAACACCCTTTCTGCCACATGCTAACCACGTGGCTTCCTGGCTGCGACACGTCTGAGGGCAGCTTTTACGGGAGTTAGATATCAGTTAAGTGCCACGGGGACAGAGGAAGGAGATACTAAGAAATGCTGCCTTTCGGTGCTTTTGAGGTGTCAGTCTGCACAGCGAGGTAGGCTCACTTTCCCCCGAACCGAATCCCTGTCGCGCACAGTCTTTATTGGAATAGTTTCTCTCTTCCCCTGTTTCTGGGACGCTGAGCTTCAGTCAGATGAAGCGATGTCCCGTGTCCCGTGTCCCAGTCATGCTGTAGCATGAAGTTCCTTACATTTCTGTCTCTGGGAAGCAAATGGCAGGCTAGAGCCCCCAGGATTTGGTTGCAAATGTTGTCAGATCTAGCACTTGTGCCTGAACAATCACGTGGCCTGTCACATCTCAGTCTGCAGATACAGGCCGTGTTTGTGGGTAGTTTTCATGATGCCAGTCTTCATTATTCAGTTAACTCTGGTATTCTAAACATTCGTTGTAATTACAAAACTAATGTGGTATCATAAATATTTAAGTAATAGATAGGTATAAAGTAAAAATACGAAACCAGGCGTTTTCTACATAAGTGTTATATAAATACAGCTAATTTACAAAAACAAGATCACTCCATCATTCTGTTGAGGAACTCCTTTATTTCATGTAGAAGTCCTCTGGGGTGACAGGTTCACAACAGGTGCAGGTGACGCTGTGCGGCGGACGGCTCCCACCAGCACGGTGTCTGGAGAGGCCACGGGGAGCTGCTGAAGTGATCCAGTCTGGAAGACACTCAGGTCAGTGGGTGGCCACACCGCAGCGCTGAGTCTTACATGAGACAGTCCACCATGGGAGCCACAGAGGTAGCCGGTGGTCCAGAGCCTGGGGGCTCAGGTGAGGCTGTGCCGGGAGGTCACAATGCCCGGTGCCCCGTTTCGAGCAGCATACTTTCCAGCAGCAGCTTGCTGTCGGTCTCCACATAGGGCTGGTGCAGCCACATGGACAAGTAGCTCAGGGCGAGGTCGCGGTCTGCGGCGTGTGCAAGCTCCTCCGTGACTGTGCGCTTCAGGAGAAGCTCCTTCCGGTACATGTCGGACAGCTTGCGGGAGACCTCATCTGCAACAGACGTCTCCCTTTAGTAGCACGAATTCACAGAGCCGCTCCTGCCTGCGGTGGGGCGCCACCCTGAAGCGCTCCATGACAACTGGACTCAGCCATAGCGCGGCTGAAGAAGGACCAGGTGGTATGGATCACTCTGGCTCGTGCAGATCAGCCGGATTAGACGGCATGACAGTGTCTTGAAATTAATAAGTAAGTACAGCCTTCTCCGCTCAACTCTTCAGTCCCGAGATGATTATAAACAGTAGAGTCACCTCAAACCGACAATATTCCAGTAACACATTCCATCAAATGGCTTTACCCTTTTCTTCCTTATTTAAAAGTGAGGTCTCAAATTGGCATCAAATAGCTAGGCCCTTCTTTTGAACTAACAGAGCTAAAGGTAACTGAGGGGCGCCCGGGTGGCTCAGCCGGTTAAGCATCCAACTCTTGATTTCAGCTGAGGTCACGATCTCAGGGGCTCGATGTCAGGCTCTGGAGTCAGCAGGGAGTTTGCTTCTCTCTCTCTCCCTCTGCTCCTCCCCCTGCTCTCACGTGCATGCTCGCTTTCTCTCTAAAATAAATAAATCTTAAAAAAAAAAAAAAGGTAATCCTGATCTTGTAGAACTTACTTAAGTAAATGGATTCCATGTTCCCAGTACTCTTCTTCTGAGGGCTTGGCTGAAATGACCTCAGTTTATCTTTCTTTTTCAATTCCGGGCTTGAACTCATAACCCTGAGATCGAGATCTGAGCTGAAATCAGAGTCAGATGTTCAACCGCCTGAGCCACCCCGCTGCCCCAAAACCTATCTTTCTGAAAAAGAAAAAAAATTCTGCCTCTGCAGAGGAGGTGGAATTCACTCTACCCATTTTTTTTTAAGGTAATTTATTTTTTTTATTAAGTAAGCTCCATGCCCAACGTGGGGCTGAAACTCACGACCCCAAGATCGAGAGCTGCTGGCTCTATGGACTGAGCCAGCTGGGCGCCCCGACCACTTGGTTTTAAAGGATAATAAGGGCACCTTGCTTCCTGTGTCTCAAATTACATTTAATATTCTTTGCTGATTATTAGAGCCAAGAAGAAAGGCCCATTTTAAGATGCCCCTCAATCCCCTTCCCTTCCAATGGATCCTCACGAATTGAATTTCAAAGCCTGTCAGCTTCTTCAACTACCAGATCTAAAGAACGCAAATGCTCTCATAATTTCTACTCCTGAGAATCGATGCAGAGAGAACTACTCACAGAAATGGGTTGTGGGCCACGTGTGAAACAGGGGAGGCCGAGGCCTCCCGTCCGCACAACGGTAGTTCTCTAGCTCACAAACCCCCTTGGTGGTCGAGGACAGCTTTTCCATTTTCATCTGTATTTTGGCCTAAAAAGATATTAATTGGGAATATGAGAACCTTATTGGAAATCCACTCCAGTCTCAGATTCCGTAACTGTAGGGTTTCGAAGCTAAGAGGGAGAAGTCTGTTGAGACCGGAAGTCCAATACCAACACTGTTCCCTCCACACGCAGTGCATTTCCAGGGAGACAGAGGCAGACAGTGGCTACGATCTCATTCATTTGCATTACCTCAGAAATAACCCCTGGGTTTCCAGGGCTGGAAAGAGAAAGCTTGCTGAGTCCAGCTTCCCTAAGATTTCCGAAGGCACTAATTTCTTAGCCCCACAGACCTGGAGCAATCGCAAGGCAGGCTCTGCTTTTACGGAATGAGAGGAGGAAGGGTATTAAATGAGTTCATTGCTAACTTTAATAAAAATTTACTAGCTGCCTCTGAGTTTGCTGAAACCTTGAGGCTCGGTTTCCTTGTCTGTAAAACGGTAGTCATGAAAGGCAGCCCTCCACACTTCACACAGGACGTGGGGAGAACGGAGGTGACGACGCCTCAGGGTAGGGTGAGCTCTGCGGGAGGCCCGCAAACCCTGCAGGGCACACGGCACCATGCCCACTGCGGAGAGGAGCCAGCACGGCCCGCTCCGACGAAGTGCTTCCGTGGCGGTGAGAAGGACTAAGTACTCCTGAGGTACCTAGTTGGAGCTATAGAGGGTTTGTTAAATAAAGGGGCCAAGTAAGATTTCAGATTTAAGCAGCACAGACCCATTAAGACATTTCTAACCCCTACGTATACTTAACCCATGCACACGGGGGTTAAAGAGAGATCTATAAACTGTCAAAATCTGAATTCCTTACACTCGGTCCTTCAGCCACTTTCCAATTACGCCAGATGTGGTGTGCACCAAGGTTAGCTAACATTGATTTTTAAGGGACTACACTCCTTTCCCCAATCTTTTTCGGTTCGATGTTTCACTTGGCCCAACCCCAAGAGGTAGGACTCAGCATTTCTGTAATACAGCCGGGCCAATTCTCAGGGCTGCTGATCTAGGGAAGGTCAAAGCCAGTACCCCACACCATGCTTCCTGACCCTACGTCTCTCAGCATGCCATCCCATGTTCTCTGCATCCTGCCACCTAATTCAAAGAAAACCTTATAAATGATCAGTAGAACAAGGAAAATCCTGGAGGCCTGACACAGGCCTGCGGTGCCAAGTACAACTTGCTCATCAGCAGAGCCCAAGGTTATGCCCAGTGGGCAGCCCTGAACCCACAGGGGATGAATGGCGGCCCACACTCCCAGCTCACCCTCAGTATGCCTCCTCCCCAGACCAAACTGCAAAATGTTCATCCAGGTTGGGGAAAGAGGTGCCCCAAAGCCCCCTGCCAAGGTCAAGTTCATTAGAGACACTTAAAGCCAAGTCTGGGAAACCATTCTCTCTAAAAGCTGGAAAACAAGAAAATGATAATATGAAAAGCCTTATAACATCAACTTTTGGTTTTGAACATAGAATGAGAACTTGTTTCCAAACCACTTCAACAAAGAATAAATTCTTTGGAGCAGAGGATTTCAGTGCCTGACGGCGGCACCCAGATCTTGGTTTCTAAAACCATCCTCCAGTAAGAGTAACCAAGGCTCCTTGGAGAAATGGCTGATCCGAGGCAGGAAATACACAGGATGGGCCTAGAACATCTTGTAATGCTAGAAAGTAAGGATGTGTTAAAAAAAAAAACCCAAAAGCAAAACTCACACTGATGGAAGCATGTCCAAGGGACAGCCAACGGAGCTCATAATGGCCAAAGCAGGAACAATTGGAGGAACAAAATACAGCGGTACTGGATTATATACAACCCGAAGTGGGGAACACACAGCCAGGAGTCCGCGCTGCCAGCAATGCACGGCCCAGTAACGCACGGGTGGGGGAAGACAGACATAAGCTCGGCACACACTCCGCCCTCAAGGCGGTGGGACAGGACTTCCCACTCCTCCAGCACGGGCTGTGCGGACAGCGGGAAAGGAGTACCTTTTACAGAGAAACCTGACAACAGGTCAAGGTCAGGTCCAGCCAGGTGGTCAAGGTCAACACCCAGAGTGATACGGCGTGGTCACAGTCCACGCCTTTGACAGGATGTAATGAGACCTCGTCTCTGCGGCCTCCCCCGAAAAACCCACAAGCCCGGCCAAATCATGAGAAAGTCATCAGACAGAGCCCAAGTGAGGGACAGCTGCAAAATGCCTGACCCATCCTCAAAACTGTCACTGTTATAAAAAAAAAAGGGATGTCTGTGAGGCTGTGGCGGCCACGAGGAGCCTGAGCAGACATGATGACTACATTCACTGTGGGGTCCGGGGTGGAGAGAGGGCATGAGGGAGAAAGGAAGGAAATGTGACTAGACTACAGCCTTCTTTCAATAGCAGCATATCAATACTGGCCCACAAATTATGACAAACGTGGCATACGTGTTTGTGATACATAGGACAGTAATGTCTGAAATGGGGTGCAGGCTGGGGATAGTTTACGCGCACTCTCCGTGCTACCCGCTCAACCTTCCTGTGTATCAGACACTATCCTAAAAACTCAAGTGTTCATAAAATATGCAGAGAATAAATTCACTGGAGCAGGATACAGTGGCTTGGGGAGACCGTAGAGACCAGGGCACCTGCATCTTCCCAGAGCCACTGGGCCGTGGCATTAGAAACCCTGTGCCACACGATTCGTGCTGTCTTCCAACTTGGGTTACTAGCCTCGGGCCCATGTGCCTCTCCCTCCCACTCATACGTGCCTTTGAAAGAAATGAAACTTCCCTTCTTAGGAAAAAGGGAGTCAGCCCCAGGCTCAAAGACTTTTGGCAGGGAAGCAATATTCAGCTAATGTGTGTATAACGTGATTTTAATTGTATGACAGAAAAATGTTAAGTAAATAACAGGATGGGATTAATACAAATCGTGAGGTAGCCCCAAGAATGGATGGAACGTGTGTACACCGATGCAGTCCCACAGGAGTTAATTCCTCCGTGATCTTTGTGATAAACCCACCGGGTAATCATCCAGCCTTTTGGGGGCACATTTCCTGCCATGGGCCACACCAGCTCTCTGGGAGCTCCTTCCAGCTCCGGACAGGACTTGCCACACTGTTCTCTGGTGGGAGCCAAAGTTTCTGCCAGTACCAGCGGCCTCACTTGTCCCCTCAGAGGCCTCAGAAAACCAGTGGACCATTTCCTGTTCTTGGGACAGCCTTTTGGCTGTGATGGCGGCTGTTTTGCCTACTGGTTCCCCCTTTTCTGAGCTAAACCTCCAGTTCCTCTAATTACTTCCCTCTGATAAGGCCTGTCCCCCTCAGGTCCCCACGCTGTCTGTGTTGATGGGTGGGGCCATCATTTTGTTGGCTGTCATCGACACAGCCCAGGCTTTATCTGAAGATCTTGGGAACTCTGCTGACCAGAGCATACGGTCACCTACAATCCAGCGGCTACTTTCCCCGGCCTACCTCACCCTGGGCCTGTGCTCTGGGTCAGAGGGACCAAGGACAGGTGCCCCACGTTTCCTCTGCTGCTGCTCAGTCCATCAAGCCTGCTGGCTGGGTTTTCTGGACTTTGACTCTCCCTGCTAACATCTTCCCACGCTGTCCCTCCTCAGTGCAGGTCAGTGGGGCTGAGGAAGGAGTCCCAGGGTACCAGCCTGCCACTTAAGAACGGGGAGAACCTAGGACAGACATGCAAAACCAATCAATCACTCCTGGGTGCCTGAAATGAAATGCACACCCCCTCTTCCCCGTCAGCCTACCCTCTGAAACTTTTCCCTGATGGGCCTACGTCCACAGTTACAAATGAGAACGTGTGAGCTACCAAGAGCCAAGTGACATTTAGAAACAAAATCCTTTCAGACTTTTTTACATTTTATAAAAGTCACATGAGTATGTGTTGAAAATGTTTCTCATTCTAACAGAGCTTTGAGATTCTGTGACAGGCTTTACCCTGGAAGGCAGCAAAGGATGAAGAGGCCCGGACGGGAGGTGGAGGCCCGTCAGAACCACGCACAGCGAGGCAGCGAGGGCTGGGGAGCAGTGCGCTGAGCTCTGCGTGTGTTAGCTTCTGGCTATTCAAATTATTTTAATACTGGAACTCAGCCACCCGGTTTCTTTTCTTTTAGGAAAATATGTGCACCTGCTTTTTTGTTCAAACAAAAGTATATATTTTTAAAAGATTTATTTATTTATTGGGGGGGGAGAGAGAGGGAGGGAGAGAACGCACATGGGGGAGAGGCAGAGGGAGATAGAGAATCTTAAGCGGACTCCACCCTGAGCGTGGAGCTGGACATGGGGCTTGATCTCACGACCCTGAGATCATGACCTGAGCCAAAACCAAGAGTTGGTTGCTTAACCAACTGTGTCACACAAGTGCCCAAAACAAAACTATTTGCCATGATCAAATGGGTTAATTTGGGAAAAAGAAAACAAAACAACTGGGCAGTTTTCCATAACTTAGATTTGTCAATTTTAGTCGCTTCTTTGGCCCGTGTCCACTCCCTGCTGGCCAGGAGCTCCGTGTCCAGACCTTGCCTGCCAGAGACACAGTCACGAACGTGGAGACAAATGAAGAAAGCGGATCTCACGTGGCCCACACCCTTTATTCTCCTTCTTTCCTGTGTATGGGGGTCAACTCGAAGTCACTGATACCTGTCTTGTTACCTGCTCGAGCAGCACACGGAGCGCAAATGCTTCTCACCACAGCACAACCCCAAGACAAAGGGAAGGCAGAGCACAAAACAGGATGATTACAAAAACCTTATCGCTTATTTAGAGGAGACTGTTTGCTATTTAGCCCCATAGGCACTCTAAATATCCCAAAGACAGTACTGATTTCGATCATAAAGAAAAGGCCAAATTACTAATATGTCCTCAACCACTTATTTTCTCATTTTAGTGTTTCTGAAACCACAATGCATCTTACAGTTAATGTGATGTTGTAAAGGGTAGGTTGGGGCACCTGGGTGGCTCAGTCAGTTAAGCATCTGACTCTTGATCTCAGCTCAGGTCTTGATCTCATGGTTGTGAGGTCAGGCCCTGCATTGGGCTCAACACTGGGCATGGAGCCTACTTTAAAAAAAAAAAAAAGGGTAGTGTTTCTTTCCTGGAAAATTCTTTTAAACCAATAGTCAGCTTTAACATAGCTGGAATCCTAAATTTGAACAAGTGGTATCCTGAAGAAATACAATTACACCTCACATAGTCTGTTTAACAGACAAGAAATCATATTAAATATCAGAAACATTTCCATCAGAAAAGGTTAAAAGGTAAAGATTTTCTATGTTCATGGGTAAGTTTTAGCTACCCAAGTTCGAGTATGTGCCCAGCAAAGAGATGAGGAGCTAAGTCTATGTTTGGTGGCAGGTGCAGTGAGTACTGCAACCAGGTCATTAGTTCATTAGACATTGAGAACATCTCTCGTGTGCTAGACCAGGGCCCACAGGCCAAATCCAGCCCACACGCTATGTTGGTATGGTCCAGCAGCTCAGACTGGGTTTCACCTTCTGAAATGGTTCAAAGAAAATGTAAAAAGAATATTCTACAGCACATGAAAATTACATGATATTAAAATTTCAGTGTCCATAAATAAAGTTTTATTGGAACACAGCCACGCTGACAGAAACCTGAACTACATCCATTTGGACATCCCGTGACAGGAACCAGAACTACCCCCTCAAGCAATGACAACTGCCCCGGGGCCAGCAAGACCCTGCATGACTCCCCCGACGACCACGATCGACCTTTTACCGCCCACCTGCAAGTACCCACCAAGATTCATCCCACATTCTCCTTACCTAAACCTGCACATCTTTCCAGCACTTTGTTTTTTTTTGTTTTTTTTTTTTTAAGATTTTTATTTATTTATTTGACACAGAGAGACAGCCAGTGAGAGAGGGAACACAGCAGGGGGAGTGGGAGAGGAAGAAGCAGGCTCCTAGCGGAGGAGCCTGATGTGGGACTCGATCCCGGTACGCCAGGATCACGCCCTGAGCCGAAGGCAGACGCTTTAACGACTGCGCCACCCAGGCGCCCCTCTTTCCAGCACTTTGGATATGGTCTTTGAGACGCTAGTCCACTGTCCTCCCAATGTCAGCCTCACTGAAATAAACTCCTTTCTTGTGTCCCCACCACTCACCTCTCTGCCTGTGGATTTTGTCAGCGGTGAGCGGCCTGGCCTGTGTTTGGGACCCCAGAGCCAGGTGCTCGTCCACTCCTGCACCCCAGCGATGATGCCATTCACTTCTGTATCATCGCTGGCTTGCTACACGGTGGAGCCGCATGGTGACAAGGCACGGTAGGTGCCACAAAGCCCAAAATATTTACTACGTGGAGCCCTCAGAGGGGGTGAGATGGACCCAGACATCACAGGGGGCAGAAAGAACAAAGGTCTAGGACAGCATCCTGGGGAGCATCGAGATTTAGGGGGCAAGTGGAGGAGGCTGAGGAGGAAAAGGCAAGTGTCTGGGGGAGAGTGTCTCCCACAGTGTCGACACCTGCTGAGTGCCGAGAAAGTCCCAAGTACATCCCCGGGGTTCAGTGACTGCGAGCACAGGTGGCCAGGGGCTCCGGATCTCACCAAAGCATCGAAGGTGGTCTGCAGCTCCTCGCACAGCATCTCTAGCTCCTTGCTATATTCTGGAAGCGTCTTGTCTGCACCTTCCCTGGAAGCTGGGCTGCTGCCCTGTAACTCTGTCTCATCTTCACTGCTGGACAAAATGGAAAAGAGTGGGAACAAAGTTCATTATGGAAGACCCTAGAAAGAGCAATTTCCACACAACGGTGTCAGGCATTTGGCCCAGGTGTTACTTCGTGTAGTTGTAACATATGATTGCTTATTATTTACAAGCACAATGAACACGTCCACCAGCTCTGCACCAGAGGGGGTCAGCTGGAGGCAGCCCCGTAGCGTCCTTGGTCTGGGGCTCCGTGCTGGGCATACAAAGATGAACGAGACGTGACCATTTCCCCAGAGTTCACCGTCCGGGAATTGTGCGGTAAGCAAAGCCTGTGGCCTGTGGGGCATGAAATTAATCTAGTGTGGTCACATGTTAGGGAAAAACTGAACATAAAAAGAGAACAGACAGTATCAGAGAGCTCCTTATGCAGGCAGGCGAAGAACTGTCTCTTGCTGAACGGGCCTCGGCAGGGAGAGGCAGCAGAGGGCCAGTGGCACGTGATGTGCGGCGGGAACAGGCCAGAACCGGAGGCAGCAGTGGACACTCTCGACTCTGGCTTATGGACAATGACATAGGAACACAGAATGGTAACTTTGAGAATAAGAAACTATACCTACAGGAAAGTGTGAAGAATAATGAAGCGAACCTTCCAATCAGAATTGGCAACCGCTAACAGGTTTTCTCAGGACTCCTTTGTCTTTTTTAAAGAAATTGCTAAGGGTAGGGGGCGGGGGGGTACCTGGGTGGCTCAGTCAGTTAAGCATCTGCTTTTGGCTCAGGTCATAACCCTGGGGTCCTGGGATTGAGCCCCATGTCGGGCTCCCAGCTCAGCAGGGAGTCTGCTTCTCCCTCTCTCTACCCCTCCCCCAGCTTGTGCTCTCTCTCTCTCTCTCTTTCAAATAAATAAATAATTAAAACACCTTAAAAAAAGAAATTGCTAAGGAAAAATACTCTCCATCCCCCACCTTACTTCAGACACCCGGTCACCAAAGGTAGGAAGTGGGTTTCTCCACACCAAGCAAATCTCACAGTGTGGCCAGCAGCAGGGTGTCCCACACGTCAACTCTACGCAGACACTACCTACCAGAGACAGCCTCCGATCCCACAGGTCAATGTTCGGCCCCACAGGACTGCCCCGCTCAACTCCAGACACTACCTGCAAGTCCAAGGTGTTGGCTGTGCTTCTGACCAACGGGCTGTGAATAAGAGGTTCCCACGAGCTGCCCTCCTGGATTTGAAGGATTTGCTGGAGCAGCTCGCAGAACTGAGGAAAATGGTTAACTTACCAGATCGCTGGTTTATTAGAAAGGATATGAAAGGATACGAAGGAACAGCCAGATGAAGAGGTACGTAGGGCAAGGTGTGGAAGGGTCCTGAGCACAGGGGATTGGGTCCCTGTGCAGTTTGGGGCCACACTTCCAGCAGGGAGAGGTGTTATTGTTCACCAAACCAGAAGCTCTCCAAACCCCATCCTTTTGGGCTTTTATAGAGGCTTCATTATGTAGGTATGATTGATTAAGTCATTGGCCATTGGTGACTGATTCAACCTCCAGCCCCTCTCCCCTCCCTGAGAGGTGGGGTGAGGGGGGGAGCTGAAAGTGCACGGTCTCTAATCCCCTGCTTGGTTCCCATGGGGCTTTCCAGAAGTCACCTCCTTAGCATGAACTCAGGGGTGGCTGGAAGGGACATGGTATGAATAACAGGACCCTCCGTTCACCTAGATCATTCTGGGGACAAAAGACCAGATATCAGAGCAGAGGACGCTCCTCGTGCTCTTATCCATTGGGAAGTCAGAAGGGTTTAGGAGCTGTAGGCCAGGAACACGGAGGGAGACTAAAGAAAAAGCTCTATCAATGCCAACAGCACAGAAACAAAGTACAACGTTGTGAAATCGAAGTCCTACTGTACCCATCCTAAAGGTGCAAGCTTTACGACTGGGCCCGTGTCCTTCCAGTCCATTTTTCTAATTCTATATACAGACATAACCATGAACAATAGGTAGCATAATTTTGTATTTAAAATGGACATATACAGTTTATACTTGTACACATCATTTTACCACTTGCTCTTCTTCTCAATATAATGTAATTTACGCATGAGGATAAAGACTACCATTTCCACGCTAAGACCCCCAGGAGGCTTACGCCTGATCACTGCGGGTGCAGGGCTTAGAGCACGAGGAACTCTATACGTACTTACCATAACCTGATTTTCAGGTTGGCAATACTATTCGCAGTAGCAAAACCTGTGTCGTTGAGGGTTTCCCATTTCAGGATTAAATTATGCCAATCAGCTGCATTGTCCTTAATTTTTCTCGCGCTGACAGATAAGACGGGTTGTCTGGGCGTCGTACTTCCAACAGTGTTTGCTGATAGGGAGTCAAAGAAACATAATGATTATGAAATTTCTGAAAATAAATAAAAGGAACCTCATTTAAAATGGAGCTGAAAGGGCAGCTCTCACGCACACATGACTTGCTGCGGCCTGCACAGTCCGCAGGAAGGAGGAGGATAAGAATTATTATGACACGGGAGGACATTTTTCATGTAGGAATTTCATTTCCTGCTTTTAAGAAAAAGAAGAGCGCTCCCCGCTACAGCGACGATGCACCAACCACCACTTGCAGCCGATGAGAAACCACTACAACCTCAAACTCTTGTTCTTCTCCACAGAACATGTGTTCAACACCTCCCCACTTCCCCCTAAAACCCAATCAAAGTTGACCTTCCCTTTGTCTCTTCCGACTTGCCTGCCATTCATCATAGCAAATTGTCCTGAATTGCAATGCCTCTGTGATTCCTGAATAAACTCATTTTTTAAAAAGATTTTATTCATTTATTTGACAGAGAGACAGCAAGAGAGGGAACACAAGCAGGCGGAGTGGGAGAGGGAGAAGTAGGCTTCCCGCTAGGCAGGGAGCCCAGTGCCGGGCTCGATCCCAGGACCCGGGATCATGACCTGAGCTGAAGGCAGACGCTTAACCAACTGAGCCACCCAGGCGCCCCTAAACTCATTTTTTTACTTGGAGATGTTCTTTGTTCTGTTTATTTTTTAAAAAGATTTTATTTATTTATTTGAGAGAGAGCAAGAAGAGAGCACAAGCAGGGGGAGCAGCAGAGGGAGAGGGAGAAGCAGGCTCCCTGCTGAGCAGAGAGCCTGATACGGGACTCGATCCCAGGAACCTGGGATCATGACCTGAGCCGAAGGCAGATGCTTAACCAACTGAGCCACCCAGGCGCCCCAAACTCATTTTTTTACTTAGAGATGTTCTTTGTTCTGTTTATTTTTTAAAAAGATTTTATTTATTTATTTGAGAGAGAGCAAGCAAGAGAGCACAAGCAGGGGGAGCAGCAGAGGGAGAGGGAGAAGCAGGCTCCCTGCTGAGCAGAGAGCCTGATACGGGACTCGATCCCAGGAACCTGGGATCATGACCTGAGCCGAAGGCAGATGCTTAACCGACTGAGCCACCCAGGTGCCCCTCTTTGCTCTGTTTAAAGTTGACATTACTTGGTGGTCAGAGTGGGATCCGAAGGAGAGGACTCCAGGGGACGACGACCTCAGGCCTGAGCAAGGTGTCCTCGTGGAGCCTTTGTGCTCACCCCTTTGGAGACTCTCTCAGATTTTGAGCCCTCCCTTTGGTGGAGCGCCCGACTTTACTCAGGATCTGTTTAAAGTACTCGCTTATTTTCTGAACCTCAGATTTTGAGTAATGGGATTTTGATTCTCTACACTCTCTCAGGAGGGTCTTCCTTCTGGGACCCCATCTGGTTTTATGTTTAAAAGCTATGGTCCTGGGGGCGCCTGGGTGGCACAGCGGTTAAGCGTCTGCCTTCGGCTCAGGGCGTGATCCCGGCGTTATGGGATCGAGCCCCACATCAGGCTCCTCTGCTAGGAGCCTGCTTCTTCCTCTCCCACTCCCCCTGCTGTGGTCCCTCTCTCGCTGGCTGTCTTTATCTCTGTCAAATGAATAAATAAAATCTTTAAAAAAAAAAAAAAAAAAGCTATGGTCCTGGGGCACCTGGGTGGGTCAGTCGGTTAGGCGTCTGCCTTTGGTTCAGGTCATGATCCCAGGGTCCCAGGATTGAGTCCCGCTTCGGGCTCCCCACTCAGAGGGAGTCTGCTTCTCCCTCTGCCCCTCCCCCTTCTCGTGCTCTCCTTCTCTCTCCCTCTCTCAAATAAATAAATCTTTAAAAGGAATAAATAAAAGATATTTTTTAAAAAGCTATGGTCCCTCCTCATGTGCATTATTATTTACTTATTTATTTGTATTCAAGGATAGTAGCACACAGTGTTATATTGGTTTCAGGTGTTCAACATAGTGATTCAACACTTCCATACGTGGCCAGTGCTCATCACAAGTGTTCCTTCACCCTCATCACCTGTTCCCCCACCTCCCCCCATAACCATCGATGTGTTCTCTATAGTTAAGTCTTTTTTGTTCCTTTTTTGTTGCTTCTTAAATTACACATATGCATGGAATCATATGGTATTTATTTTTCTCTGACTGACTTATAAAGAACTTATGCAATCTAACACCAAAAAAACAATAATCCAATCAAAAAATGGACAGAGGACCTGAATAGACATTTTTCCAAAGAGGACAAACAGATGGCCAACAGACACAGGAAGAGATGCTCAACATCACCGGTCATCAGGGAAATGCCAATCAAAACTGATGTGGGAAACAGAAGCAAAAGAAAAATTATTGAATTTCCTTACTACTTACGACCCATTGACAAGCCCTTAAAATAGGCCGAGTGACATTCCTCCAGGAACTCAGCTGCCTCAATGCTAACACCTCGCTAAGGGCAAAAGGCAACCTTAGCCTGACCCCCTCCCCTGAGGATCCTGTAAGTCTACTTTAAATAAAAATTCCTGCAGAAATTTTTTTTATCTCTAAACCCGAGATACATGTTGGCAATCAGCCCCCAAGCATATGGCCCACCGGTATACATCTGAAGGGTCTCAGGACTAAGGTTTTATTAGACGGTAATAAATGACGTTTTCCCAACAACAGCTAGCCCCCTCGAGGTCCTGGAAACCTTGCTTCCAAAATTCTTTAGACTTATGCTCTCCCAAACCCCCTCCCAACTTGAAAGTATATAATGGGCCACTCCTCACGACCCCTGTGCAACTTTCTGCCCATGGGTCCTGTCCCTGTGCTTTAATAAAACCACTTTTTTGCACCAAAGATGTTTCAAGAATTCTTTCTTGGCCATTGGCTTCCAACCCTAACGTCTTTCCTACATTAAAAACCACAATGAGATATCACCTCACACTTGTCAGAATGGCTAGTATGGAAAAAGACAAGAGGGGCGCCGAGGTGGCTCAGTCAGTTAAGCGTCTGCCTTTGGCTCAGGTCATGATCCCAGGGTCCTGGGATCGAGCCCCACATCTGGCTCCCTGCTCAGTGGAGAGTCTGCTTCTCCCTTTCCCTCTGCCCCTTCCCCTGCTCATGCTTGCTCTCTTTCTTTCTCTCTCTCAAATAAATAAAAAATTTAAAAAAATGAAAGAGAAGACAAGAAATAACAGGCGTTGATGAGGATGTGGAGAAAAAGGAATCCTCGTGAACTGTTGGTGGGAACACATTTTGACTAAATGGACCAACTTAACCAGAGATGAGTAAACTTCAATGGCCATTATGGGGAACTCTCGACCCCCCCAAACTTTCCTCAGAACCTAATTAGAAAGCTCTGACTCTAAAATTAAACAGACTCCATGGGATGCCCAATTTAATGGGTACCTGGAAGTTTCTAAACAGATTCAGGACTCTCAAGTCACCTCTTTATCAAATACTGATCCCCAAATTAATCAAGCAACAAACAATCAGAAGAAGACAAAAATCTGAGGCCTCTTGCTCCCCTCCTGTCCTCTTGGTCTCAGGGCGCACAACTGCCATCTTACGCAAAGCCCACCACCACCTTCCCCTTTCCCTCCCGCAGGGCCCCACTTCCTTTATACCCTGCACTTCCTCATTCGATCCTCTCTCTGAACAACCTTCCCTTCCTTTCCCCAAACCATTAAAACCTGTCCCATTAAAGTCAGACCCTCTGAGGATCCCAATGCCAAACCCTGATTTCTTGGGTGCCCTGGACTACAGGTGAATTAGGAGCTATAGTCAAAGACTTTCCCAAAGTGAGATTTGGGAGTCTCAGATTTGCTGAGTAATTTAAGATGGTGATTCAAACTTATCAACTGGGTTTCTCAGATTCACATCCGCTATTGCACATGCTTGCTGTCGAGGGCCCATCCCAGCACTGGATGAACTCTGCCACTCGGATAATCCTGGTGAGAGAAGACGTCAAAGGCCTCCATCCTGGCCTCAGTCAGTACTTCCTAAATGACTAAGTTCTTCTTTTTAGCTTATCTCTTAACTCAGGCAAAAGAGCCAACTGGCAAAGCATCCCATGAGGGGAACCAAAACTGCCCCCTCAAGCAACAAGGGCTGCGCTGAACCAGCAAGACCCCTCCCTCGTGACTGACCCCCCCGAGACCAGACCTTTGCTGCCCCCTGCACGCACCCACCCACCTTCGTCCCATATTCTCCTTCTATAAACCTAGAAGTATCTTCAGCATTTTGGAGATGGTCTTTGAGAAGCTAGTCCCCTGTCCTCCCGGTGTCGGCCTCACTGAAATAAACTCCTTTCTTGTGCCCCCACCACTCACCTCTCTGCCTGTGGATTTTGTCAGCGGTGAGTGGCCAAGCCTGGTGTGTTTGGGACCCCAGAGCCAGGTGCTCGTGCACTCCTGCACGCCGGCTACATGGAGAGAGCTCTAGAACCACAGATGGGGTACTATCCCCTGACTTGCTATATGATCGAGCTCCTGCAGGTGCTAAATGACTTTACCAGGCAATTCCTAGAGCTTTCCCACAGCCTGTTGAACGTACTAAGATTCAGGCTTGTACCCAGAAGCCCGACGAACCCGTGCATGATTATTATAGTTGGCTCCTAATTATTGTTTGTATTGTTTGTTTGTTTGTTTAAGAGAGAGAGAAAGAATCTTAAGCAGGCTCCACGCTCAGCACAAACCCGATGCAGGGCTTGATCTCATGACCCTGAGATCGTGACCAGAGCCAAAATCAAAAGTTGGATGCTTAACCAACTGAGCCACCCAGGTGCTCCTCCAAATTGTTTTTAAAGAAAATTCTGGTCTTCCTTTAAACACTGAATCTACTTGGGTAGCCTTGAACTCTGTGTTCATTACTGGGCGGATCTTCTAGTTAAAAGGACCAGGATGAGGGGCTCCTGGGTGGCTCAGCTGGTTACGCATCTGACTTCCACTCAGGTCATGATCTCAGGGTCCTGGAATAGAGCCCTGAAGCAGACTCCCTGTGCAGCAGGGGGTCTGCTTCTCCCTCTGCCCCCCACTCATGCTCTCTCTCTCTCAAACAAATAAATAAAACCTTAAAAAAAAAAAAAACCTTAATAAATCCCCCTGCCCTTGGCCATCCCAATTAGCAACTTCCCTTTTTCCCATTTATATATGAAAAGGTAGGGAATTCCCTGAGGTTACTCACCCCAAACACCGGGATTACCATCGACCCCATAGGGCATTACAGCCAACAACACACCATGTGGCACCAGGGACCTTGCCTCAGAGCCATTCCTGCCACCACCCTTTCGGCTAAGGGCAGCGAGGAGACAGTCCTGGGACCCCTGTAGCCATCCCCGTGCCCTGTGCAGTAGAGGTCCTCCTGAACACCCACCACACTCCAGCCAGTCGTCTTCCTCCTACGAAATCCTCTTCCTAACTACTCCTCCCAGAACGCCTTGCTGCAGTCACCTCCCTGCTCATGCCTGACTCAGATCCCTCCTGACTCCCTCTGCGATGACTTACAGCCTCGGATGACGCTGACTTCTCATGGTTCTCGGATGGTTTTTATTTAAGAGGTGGAAATGGTGAATGTTGTGCTGGATATGCACTTGCAACTCCCTCTGAAGGAATGAGTGATACCTTTACCTTTGGCCACCTCACCCCAACAAGCTGAGCTGTACACCCCCACACGGTGGGCACGCTCGCCAAGGGCATAAATGCCGACATTTACGCTACCAGCACATATGCCTTAGGAGTGGCTCACAATTTTGTAATGTTATGGAAACAATGTGGCTTCCTCCTTTTAACAGGGAGAAATTAATTTTATTTTATTTTACTTATTTTTTTATTTTTTTATTTTCTAAAGATTTTATTTATTTGAGAGAGGGAAGGGCGGGGAGAGAACAAGCTGGGGGCAGGGGAAGAGACAGAGGGAGAGGGAGAAGCAGACTCCCCGCTGAGCAAGGAGCCTGATGCAGGATTCGATTCCAGGACCCTGGGATCATGACCTGAGCTGAAGGTAGACATTTAACTGACTGAGCCACCCAGGCACCCAGCAGGGAAAAAATTTTAAATTGGTCTTCTGTCCAAAATTTATTAGGTAGTATACTCCTATCAGCTGCTCTGGCTATTATTATTATTATTTCTATTAGAGAGAAAGAGCATGAAGGGGCCCGAGTTGGGTTCCATGCTGGGTGTGGAGCCTGCTTGAGATTCTCTCCTCCCTCCCCCACTGCTTGTGTGCATGCACTCGTTCTCTCTCTCTAAAAAAAAAAATAGAAGGAGAAGGAGAAGAAGAAGAGAGGTTGAAGTAAGAGCCTCCGGCAGGACTGGACTCCTGCAGGGTTTGATCTCATGACCTGGAGAGCATGACCTGAGCCAAAACCAAGAGTTGGATGTCCAACCGACTGAGCCACCCAGACACCCTCACCCTCTTGGAAAGACAGTGCCCTAATTGCATTTCCCAATCCCCCACACAAGGAGGAAAGCTTTCTGAATATTGGACCTGTCACCAGAAGCTCTGATCTGTTCGCAATGTCAGAGACCCCTTGGTCTTACCTATAACCAATTTCTTTGTAGTCCCAAATGCCACTGTTGATTACACCGCAACCCTACAGATGTTACCTATCGGGTTAGGCTATTATGGGGGTTCCCATACTTGTTTCAGCCTTTCCCCAGTCGTCACCATACTAGCTCAGTTAAATTCCTCCATCTTTGCCATTGCACAATCCCATATTCTTTTCCTTATGTAAGTGTGATCTGTCTCCTTGTATCCAAGGGAAATACAAACAAGTTTATGCCTCTTTGCAAAGTTTTTAGGAAAGACCCCTTAATGAAGGGATGGCCTGTCACAGAATTTCATCCCAACTCCTCCAAACCCTGGCTTGAAAAGGCCAATCAGGAAATTACAGTTAATAAATCTGTCAATAACCAGACCTTAGCTGGAGTCCCCTGTGCACCACCCGGTTTCATTTTTGTTTACAGGGGACAGCATTTTCCATGGGCATAGGAATGCTTAAACAGTTGGCAACGCGCGGAAGTCAATGTTTATTGTTTATTGTTAATTTTCATAACAAACCAGAGTCCTCTGCTGGCCTGACCCATTAGGCCTTCACGGCTCTCTTAACCAGGAACTTCAGGGGGCATATAGGACTCCTGGTTTGCCTCTGTAGGGAGGCTTTTCCTCTTGGGCCGGAGTAAGTGCTAATGAATACATGATCAGAAATCTCTCCCTAACATTAGGAGAGATAGCTGATTCCACAGCCAAAGCAAGAGCAGCCCAATGATGATCACGTGACCTGTTGGCTAAAGGAGTTTTAGACAGGGGTGCCTGGATGGCTCAGTCGGTTAAGTGTCTGCCTTTGAGCTCAGGTCATGATCTCAGGGTCCTGGGATCGAGGCCCATGACATGTCAGGCTCCCTGCTCAGCAGGGAGCCTGCTTCTCTCTGACCCTCCCTCCTGCTCTGCCCCCCCAAATAAATAAATAAAATCTAAAAAATAAAAATAAAAAACATAAAGGAGTTTTGGACAATCTACTTGCTGAACAAGGAGGTATTTGTGCAGTAGCAAATACCACCCGTTGCACTTGGATAAATACCTCTGGAGAGATAGAAACCCACTTACACAAGATCAGGGAACAAGAGCACTTGATTACAACAAATTTCACCTAATGACCCCTGGTCTTTTGATCTATTTAGCTGGTTACCTTCAGGTTTGAGCTCCTGGTTTAGAACCATCATACTAGATTTGTCATATTATTTTTAATTCTGTATTTTTTTTAAGATTTTACTTATTTATTTATTTGAGAGAGAGAGAGAGGAGAGAGCACAAGCAGGGGGAGCAGCAGAGGCAGAGAGAGAAGCAGGCTCCCCGCTGAGGAGAGAGCCAGATGTGGGACTCGATCCCAGGACCCTGGTATCATGACCTGAGCCAAAGGCAGACGCTTAACCGACTGAGCCACCCAAGCGTCCCAAGATAGAGATTTTAGATGGGAAGTGCTGAGGTCTCCCTCCTACCCCTTCTTGTCACTCACACGTGGCCTCAATGGTCTCCTCGAGTTATGCACTTTCCCTCTGACGGGACGGGACAACCAGGAAAGGTCCTTTTTGGCACCCAGGCACAAAGCCACTAAATGCAGAAAACCTGACTCTTGATAAGGTGATGTTTTTGAGCAAAGACCTTGATCACAAGGGAGAAATGTGAAAATAAAGGAAACTTCATTTAAAATGGAGTCAGGAAGCCCTGGAGAGGAGGGCGCTCACACACGCACCCTTGCTGCAGCCCGCACAACCAGCAGGAGTAAGGAAGAGAAGTCTGATCTCACCTAGGGAGGACAGACTTCACAGAGCAATTTTATCTCCTGCTTGTAAGGAAAGGAAGGAAGAGCCCTCCCCGCCCCAGCAATAATGCACTAACCATCGCCAGCAGCCAATGGAGAAACCACTGTGCAGAAACCACTACAAACTCCAACTTTTTTTATTCTGTAATACACTTTTGTTTACAACTCTCCCCAGTTTCCTCCTAAAACCTAAGGAAAGCTGACCTTCCCTTTGTCTCTTCCAACTTGCCAGAGTTCACCGTAGCTTGCCTGTCCCAAATTTCCTGTTTAAAGTTAACAAATTTATGGTCTTAATTGGAGAGCAAATATATATATAAAATACATATTATACATATATATTTTTTTCTTCTATCAGAAACAGCCAGATGGAAGAGATGCACAGAGCAAGGTATGTGGAAAGGGGTATGGAGTCTCCATGCTCTCCGAGCACACTACTCTCCTCAAATCTCCATGAGTTCACCGACCTGGAGCTCCCCAAATTCCATCCTTGTGGGCTTTTATGGAGGGTTCATTACATAGGCTTGGTTGATTAAATCACTGGGCACTGCGCATTGATTCGACCTCCAGTCCCTCTTCCCCCCCCGGGGGGGGGCACTAGGGAGGTAGGTGGGACTGAAAGTTCCAACGCTTTAATCACATGATTGGTGTGTGTGCTTGGGAACCAGCCCCCATCCAAAGGTTACCTAGAGGCTTTCCCAAAAGTCACTTCATCAACATAAAAAAAGACACCTTGCTCACTCTCACACTTCGGAAGTACTATAGGGTTTTACCTCTCCGCCGAGGATAGGACAAAGGCCAAATATTTACTTCTTTTTTTTTTTTTTTAAGATTTTATTTATTTATTCGACAGAGATAGAGACAGCCAGCGAGAGAGGGAACACAAGCAGGGGGAGTGGGAGAGGAAGAAGCAGGCTCATAGCAGAGGAGCCTGATGTGGGGCTCGATCCCATAACGCCGGGATCACACCCTGAGCCGAAGGCAGACGCTTAACCGCTGTGCCACCCAGGCGCCCCCAAATATTTGCTTATTATAAACCACAATCACAGCCTGTTATGCAAGTCCCATCTACCACTTCTCCAGCTTCTCCCAGCTTGCTCTCTATGCCTTGGGGATGGCTCTGTGCACGTTCTGACTTTGACCTAGAATGTTTCTCCTGTCCATGTATGTCCCCACTCACTTGGCTAACTCCTAGTATCCTTTAAGGCTCTGCTTATTCAAATATCCCTTCATTTTTTACTTATACAACTAATCAACAATATGCCAGGCATGGGGGATGAAGTGACTGAATGGGACATACCAGGACCATTTTCATGGAATTTACTTTCCAAAGAGGAGGTGGATAATAGACAACCAGATGACCATGATCAATTTAGATCGTGGTAAGTGCCATGTGGAAAAGAAAATGGGGTTTTGTGTTAGAGTGAACCTCTGAAGAAATGTCATTTAGGCTGGAACCTGCATGATGAGAGGGTCCTAATATGAGAATAAACTTGGTGAGTCCGAAAAACTAAGCAAGACCAGTGTGTCTATGATGAGGGATAGAAGCAGAAAAATGTCCACCTTTAGGCCGGAAGGCTGACCGTTAGCCTACATAGTTCCAACAAGGATCAAATATGTGCTGGTTGCTACATTCTTAAAGGGTCTCATGACTGCCTGTAAATCTCACCAATAGTTAATATCGAACTGAATGATAAGCACCAGAGAAATCTTGCAAAAGTAGTTTAAGGAGTAGAAATTCAGAGAAACATTTATGATATAACACTCCCTGCGTGTCTCCTCCCTCTTGACCAGTAAGCATATAACCACCAGCTTCATACAGCAAAAATGCAGCGCTTTCTGCCCATGGGTCCGGTTGCCATGCTACTTAAATAAATTTACTAAGTTGCACCATGCAACATCCCAAGAATTCTTTCTTGACCTTTGTGCTTGATGACCCCACACCATCTAGAATAGAATGGCGGTGGGAGGGGGGATAGGTGAGGGCGCAGTCAAGCAACCGGAACCTTACAGACCAAGATAAAGAGTTTAGATTTATTCCAAGTCAGTAGAAAGGAAGCAATAAGCTTTGACATGATCTGATTTTGGTTTTCAGAAAGTCACTCCTTCCACAAGGAAATCTTCCTGGATTTCCCAGGTTGGTTTAGAACGCATTGCACTAGATCTGAAACAACCTCTTCTTCAGCTATCACTGACATTCACTGGCCTGGTATATTTGCTTGTGTAATGTCTAAATTCCCTGCTAGACTGTAAGTCCACCTGAGTAGTGACTACGTCTTGTTTCCTCTCCTAACCTCAGCACACAGGAGGTGCTGAATAAAATGTGTTAAATGGAGAAATAGTCCTTACCCCCTGCACTATAATCTTCGAAGGGTTTCCTTCCTCCAGTAGGGGCTCCTTGAGGGCAAGACCCCATTGGATTCATTCTCTGTCTGCTCCATACCCAGCACATATTTAGGAACCAAAATCACAGTTCTAACTTCAAGAAACTCAGGCCAGTAGGGAAAGAGCCCAGTATCAGAGTCACAGCACAGAGCAGAGTGAGGTTAGGCACAGTGGCTACACCTCACTTATCCCTTCGGAGGCGCGGCTCCCAATCTGTTCGCATTACTACAGGAGATCCCTGTGAGGCTCAAACGAGCTGACCCACATAAAGCACTTGGGACACTACTTGGCACACAGTGAGCACTCGCTGAATGACAGCTTTTATTACAAGCAAAAAGCTCTGTGGCGGGTAATCCTGAGGGTGATTCAGGGAAAGGTATTGGGAGGAGCTGGGCATGCAAGGCTTGGCGCCCAATGTACTCCGCTAATGCTAGTTTACAATGACAATAACAATGAGGGTCAGGATCTGCGAACACTCCGCTCCATCCAAGTCGTTCTACGCGTGAAAAAACCCGAGGCGCGGCCAAACTGACGGGCTCCCTGGCCGACGGCCGAGCCTGCGCAAGGCTAGCGGGATGGGCTGGGCCAAGGCAGGGACCCCAGTTCGCGCCGGGAGTTCCGGCCTCCCGCCCAGCCCGCAGGCCAAGCCCGCACTCTCACACCCTACCTGCCCCGGGGATCCGACCCGTCGCACGCACCTGCCATGCGTCCGCAGATATCCCGGGAAGGAGCCCGAAGTCCAGCCCACGCCCGCCGGAAGCGCGCTGACGTCTCTTCCGCGCCGCTCAGCTGGCCAGCCGCCACTTGTGGCGCTGCCGCTCTAGCCGCCGGCCATCACTCCGCGGTGCCGGCCCGGTTGCCCAGGGAACGGGCTCCCGGCAGCCCCCGCGGCCCGGAGCTGGTCCCCGCCTCCTCCGGCCGGGCCGGGCCAACGAGTCCGGAGGGGCCGCCGCGGGAGGTGAGTCCGGCAACGCCGCTGTCGGCCCCTCTGCCCCAGCCGTCCGGCCCGCGCCCCTTTCACGGCCTCCCCGCCGCGGCTCACGCCTCCCTCAGGCCGCCCTTCCCTGGCCTCGGCGCCTCAGGGGCGCCCTGCCCGTCTCGTCCCCTTTCCCAGCCCCCGCGTCGCCCGCGCCGGGTGGCCGAGCCCGAATGCCACAGAATTTGAGGCGCCAGGGTGGGCGCCTGGCAGAAGCCAGCGGTCCGCCGAGGGCGGCGGTGGTCGCCCACGGGTGCTCGGCCCCCTGGCCTGCAGACACCATCCCCGGGCCCTCGCTCCTCCCACTCCGCGCCTTCTCTCCCCTCTGCCGCACCCTCGTCCCTCATCCCTCGGCCGTCATCCCTCATTCCTCTGCTCTTGTCCCTCCTTCCTCTTCCCTCTGCCTGCCGGCCCGCGGCTCCAAGCGTCTCATGATTGACTTTGCGTTCCGTCCCCCGACCCTGCCAGTCCCGTCCCTTCCTCCGCGCACGGGCGCTGCTGGCACAGAGCTTGGCACGTACCCAGTAGATGCTCAGGAGGTGTTCGTTAAATGGATAAATGAAGAACTCTTCCCTCAGTGCTGCGTTAGGGCCTGGGAGGCAGAATAGGTACTGCGGCTTCAAGAATGGGGTACCCAGGAGTCAGACCCGGATTCGGGTCACAGCACTGCCCCTTCCTAGCTGTGTACTCGGGCAAGTGATACCATCTCGCTATGCTGCAGTTTCATCATGGGTAAAAGGAGATGATAAAGGTTTCTACCTCTGTTTTGGTGGGAGGATCAAATGGGTCAGTGCCTGTGAAGTGCTAAGCACCGAGCCTGGCTCCTGATAGATTTCAGCAAGGGGTAGCTCTACTGTAGTTACCCACATGCCCTGCTTCCACTTCTCTTCCCCGCTCTGCGTTCTTCCTCACTTTCTCGCTGAGACTCAGGAATCTTACTCTGTTCTGTTCCTTCTATTCCATCTGTTGGCAGAATGTGGGGTCCCAGCCTGGGCACACACTTGCTTTATCTGCTCAAGTGACGAGTTGCACTTAGGGTTGACTCCATTCTTGTAAACCCAGCATGGACAGAATCTGGGAGTAAAGCCCTGTATCTTGTGCAGCCACCATTGTCTCCTGGTCTGCTAAGCTGCAAGGCTTTTTGTACTCACTCTCCCACACCCAGCAAAGTGCGCCTTGATAAGCTTCTGACCTTGCGGTTTTTTTGATAACGTAACTTATATCCCATGTTCATTCATTCACCAGGTATTATTATTGGGGTCCCTTGTATGTCAGCCACTTAATGGGTTCTAGGGATGCTGTGGTCCCAGTCCCTGCCCTCAGGGAGCTTTCTAACCAGAGAACCAGCCTGTGCAGGTATAGAGGATGCTCTGAGTTTTCAGGACTTGCTTTGAGACTGTGGCGGGGAAGATGGGTTCAGGACAGTCCTTCTGAAGGGGTGACTAGTAACTAGCTTGCTTAGGTTGAAGTTATTTTATAGCCCCATTGTGTTTTTCAATAGAAGATTGGCTTCTACTGGATTTGTTTTCATTTTCTCCTAGAAAGATAACAAACACTTCAAGTTTGAGGAAGACTATTTTATATTAGCTTCTGTATAGTTTGGACAAAATGGCTCCTGAAACTTAGTGGGGAAAAAAGGAAACAGCATTAGAAAGAGCAGTTGATTGAACTTGAAAAAATGAAAGAAAGATCAGGTAACAGTTATACATATAATGAAAACAAGCTTTGGTGTCAAGCATGGAGAGATTTCTAGATATAGCAAAGCACAAGGAGCTTGGTAGAATCAGGACGGAGTAGTTAACAGCTCTTGTGAACTCCTCAGGTAGAAGTGAGCAATTGTTCAAATTGTGTGTTCAGTTCAAACCAGTGTGTTATTTGGGCCTGGGCTTAATAGACCAGTGAATTTTTGCATTTTTGCATATTGGTGGATGTAACTAAGGTAGAGTGGTCTTATATTTTGGGTTGTCATCTTTGGGGAATCTTGGCATAGTGTTTTGAGAGCTTAATTTAACAAATAGTTGTTGAGTGCTGATTGTACCATACTCTGTTGGTCTTTGAAAGCACCACAAGGAGTGTAGACTAGAAGGACATGGGTGGAGACTACAAAGAGTCCATTAGAGAAGCTAGAAAACAAATGATGGCCTGCTGTGTAATAATGAGGTGCTGAGTGTTCTCTGAAAGCAGAGAAAGACCAACTAAGGGTCAGAGGGAGTCTGCGAAGGTTTCCTAGGGGGGAACTAGTTCTTACAGGGTGTGGGGGGAGCAGGAAGGAAGGAGGGGGTCTTTGCAAAGACATACAGGTCATGGCGTGTTCAGGGACTGTGGCAGGAAGTCCACTGCAGCTGCACTGTGAAGTGTGTGGAAGGAAGAGTGGCCTGGCATCAAGCGAGATACAGGCCATTTGTTTTCTAAAGATTTATGTATTTATTTGAGAGAGGGAGAGTGCAGGGGGAGGAGCAGAGGAGAGTGAATCTCAAGTAGACTCCATGCTGAGCCCAGAGCCCAACACGGGGCTCAATCTCACCACCCCGAGATCACGACCTGAGCTGCAATCAAGAGTCCGATGCTTAACTGACTGCCACCCAGGTGCTCCCAGACCATTTTTTAAAAAACGTTCCCCTTCCACGCTTTCATCAGGCTAGCCTGTGTGCACTGGGTAGGCAGCCAACAGGTATGGCAGCAGGGAAGTGACAAAATTTCATCTGGAAGATAAATGACTGCTTCAGTCCCATTATGCTCAGCTGCGAGATTTTAACACTTAAAAGAATGATAGATGTTGTAGCCAGACTTTAAAAATAGATTGTACAACAGGGATACTAATTATCTTCCTAGAGATTTTGGAGACAATCCTCAAACCATTTGAGTTGTAGAGTGCTCTTGCAATTCATGGTTCCTGTAGTACTAAGTGAATTATTTAGACTATGTATTGATATCCTTGCTCCAGTTTTGAAAAACTACCCACCAAGGGGGCATTAGGGTGCTGTCAGTCAGCATGAAGATCAGTTGACCCCCTTGCAGGTGTAGGGGGTTGATGGTAGGTACCACTGGGGGAGGGAAGCATCCTGACTAGAAGACTGTTGCAGAGTGGTGTTTTGTCTTTTTAATGGAAATATTTCTGACTAAGGAAGCATTATTGATTTTAAGATTGGATTGAGAATATTTTTTTGCAGTGAGACCTGAAGTTAACATTTTATTATTCATTCAACAAATTTTTATTGCAGATCTACTCTGTGCCAAAGATATTGTTAGGTGCCAGGCTTTTCATTTGTTGCTTATATTTTCATGAGTGATGATCATTAAACTGCTTAGCAAATAAAGGGACTAAAGTTTGTGATGAGAATGTGAAGGAAGTACACAAGGTGACATGACAGGAAGGAGGGGCCGATGGACTGCAAGTAGACTGCTCAGGGAGGCCCTTTGTGAAGCCAGATTTGTGGATGAGATGAAAGATCACTCGAGTAGGGGGAATAGAGGTCTGAGGAGGGAAACAATCGGTCAATGAAGCAGGAGCTTGGCAGGCAGGTGGGGGAGGGACAGGGATGTGAGGAGGGAGCCAGGGAGGGTGGGCACACAGAGCCTATGTAGGCCACTGAGAGGCATTGGGTTTTTCTGGGAGAACTGGGGAACCCCTGAAGAATTTTGAATTAGGATGGGTAGTATGAGACCCACCCATTTCTCTTTCAAAGAACTCTTATTAAAAAAAAAAAAAGACTTTATTTTTTCAGAGCAGTTTTAGGTTCACAGCAAAGTTGAAGGTGCACATTTCTTATATGCCCATGCCCCTACACATGCAAGGCCTCCTCCAGTGTCAACATTAGAACATTTGTTACAATTGATGAACCTACATTGACACATCATAATCAGCCAGAGTCCATCATTTACTTTAGGGCTCACTTTTGGTCGTGTACGTTGTGTGGGTTTGAACAAATGTATAATGACATGTGTCTGTCATTATGGTGTCAGTATTTTCACTGCCCTAAAAATCTGTGCTTTTGTTTATTCTGTTTATTCATCCCTTCCCCTCCCCCCGCAACCCCTATCAGCCATTGATCTTCTACTGTCTCCATAGTTTTGCCTTTTCCAGAGTGTTACATTGTTGGAATAATACATGATGTAGCCATTTCAGATTGGCTTCTTTCGCTTAGTAATATGCATTTAAGGTTCCTCTCTCTCTTTTCATGGTTTAATAGCCTGTGTCTTTTTAATGCTGAATAACATTCCAACGTCTGAATGTATTTATACATTCACCTACTAAAGGACATCTTAGTTGCTTACAAGTTTTGACAATTATGAATAAAGCTGATATAAATATCTGGGTGAAGATTTGTATGTGAACATACATTTTCAACTCCTTTGGATAAATACCAAGGAATGTAATTGCTGGATGATATAATAAGATTATGTTTAGTTTAGTTGTTTTGTTTTGTTTTTTTAAAGTAGGTTCTGTGTCCAGTATGGGGCTTGAACTCACAACCCCAAAATCAAGAGTTGCATGCTCTACAGACTGTGCCAGCTAGGTACCCCAGGTTATGTTTAGTTTTGTAAAAGAACAAACAAAACACCAAATTGTCTTCCAAAGTGACTGTATCATTTCATATTCCCACCAGCAATGAATGAGAGTCAGTTTTGGGGATTTTGGTGTTGCCAGTGTTGGTGTTGTCAGTGTTCGGGATTTTGGCTATTCTAATAGGCATGTATCTCATTTTAATTTGCATTTACCTGATGACATGATATAGAACACGTTTTCATATGCTTATTTGCCATCTGTATATCTTCTCTGGCTAGGTGTCTACTAGATCTTTGGCCCATTTTTTAATTGGGTTGTTTCTTATTGTTGAGTTAGAAGAGTTCTTTGTATATTTTGGGTAACAGCTCTTTGTCAGATGTGTCTTTTGCAAATATTTTCTCCCAGTCTGGCTTGTCTTCTCATTCCCTTGAGATTGTCTTTTGCAGAGCTTTTTAGTTTTAATGAAGTCTAGCTTATCAATTATTTCTTTCATGGATCATGCCTTTGGTGTTGTATCTAAAATGTCATCACCATACTCAAAGTCATCCATGTTTTCTCTTTTGTTGTCTTTTTTTTTTAAGATTCTATTTATTTGAGAGTGAGAGTGAGAGAGCGAGTGAGAGAGCACAAGCAGGGGGAACGGCAGAGGGAAAGGGAGAAGTAGGCTCCCCACTGAGCAGGGAGTCTGACACAGGACTCAATCCTAGGACCCCAGGATCATGACCGAAGGCAGACACTTAACTGACTGAGCCACCCATGTGCCCCTCTCCCATGTTTACTTGTAGGAGTTTTATAGTTTTGTGTTTTACATTTAAGCCTATGATCCATTTTGAGTTAATTTTTGTGAAGGGTGTAAAGTCTGTGTCTAGATTCCTTTTTTTTTTTTGCATGTGGATGTCCAGTTGTTCCAGCACCATTTGTTGAAAAGACTGTCCCTGCTCCATTTATTGCCTTTGCTCCTTTGTCAGGGATCAGTTAACTATATTTGTGTGAGTCTATTTCTGGGTTCTCTATTTTGTTCTGTTGATTTATTTGTCCTTTTGCCAATACCACACTGTCTTGATTACTGTAGCTTTAGAATATGTTTGGCAGTTGGGTAGTATCAGTCCTCCAGCTTTGTTCTTCTCCTTCAATATTGTGTTGGCTATTCTGGTTCTTTGACTCTCTATAAAACTTTAAAATAGTTTTGTTGATATCCACAAAATAATTTGCCTGAAATTTTGATTGTGATTGCGTTGAATGTGTAGAGCAAATTGGGAAGAATTAACATCTGGACGATAGGGAATCTTCCTGTCTATGAACAAGGGGTGTCTTTCCATTTATTTAGTTCTCTGATTTTGTTCATGAGAGTTTTGTAGTTCTCTTCATATTGATCTTACACATATTTTGTTAGATTTATATATATATATGTATTTCAATTTGGGGAATGCTAATGTAAATGGAATTGTGTTGTTAATTTCAAATTCCATATGTTCATAGCTGCTATATAGGAAAGCAGTTGGCTTTTGTATGTTAAGTTGTATTGTAACCTTGCTATAATTGCTTATTACTGTCAGAAGTTTTTTGTTGATTCTTTCAGACTTTCCACATAGATGATCATGTTATTTGCAAACAAAGACAGTTTTATTTCTTCCTTCCTAAAATATATACTCTTTATTTCTTTTTCTTGTCTTATTGCATTAGCTGGAACTTGCAGTATGATGTTGAAAAGGAGAGGTGATGTGGGGAGGTCCTTCACTTGCACCTGATCTTCCTGGGGAAGGTTTAAGTGTCTCACCAATAAGTATGATGTTAGCTATTGCTTTTTGTAGATATTCCTTGTCAGATTGAGGAAATTCCTCTCTATTCCTAGTTTATGGAAGTTTTTAGAATAAATGGGTGTTAGACAACTGTTCTTTTTTATAAAAGTTTGAGATATAGTTTACATACCATATAATTTACCCATTTTAAGTGTAAATTCAATGGTTTTTAGTATATCATAGAGATATGTAACCATCAATACAATCAATTTTAGAACTTTGTCATCAGTCTTAAACCCCATACCATTTAGCAGTAACCCTCAACCCCACTCCCATCTTCTAGCCATAGGCAGTCACTGATTTACTTTCTGTTTGTATAGGTTTGCTTTTTCTTAGCATTTCATATAAATGGAATCAATATGTGGTTTGTGTGTCTGGCGTCTTTCACTTAGCATGTTTTCAAGGTTCATTATGTCGTAACATGTATCAGAACTTCATTCCTTTTTATTGTTGATTAACATTCCATTGTATGGTTAAACTGTTATTTTGTTTTGATGGACGATTTGATGAACAAGTGATGGACAGTACTTTTTACCTTTAATATTATTACCTTCATAATATTTTTGTGTAGACGTATGTTTGCATTTCTCCTGGATATACACCTAGGAGTACAGTTGCTGGGTCACGTGGTAACTCTATGTTTAACTGCTAGACTTTTTCATAGTGGCTGCATCATCATTTTATTTTCTACCAGCAGTGTATGAGGATTTCAGTTTCTTTACATTCTTGTTAATACATATCTGTGTTGTTTTTTTTTATTATAGCGGTCTTAGTATTTAAAGTGATAGCTCATTGTGGTTTTGTTTTGCATTTCCCTGATGATTAATGATGGTGAGCATCTTTACTGTGTTTATTGGCCATTTTTATGTCTTTTTTGGAGAAATGTCTATTCAGATCCTTTGTTTTTTTATTATTGTTTTTTTATTATTGAGGTTTAAGAGTTCTTTATATATTCTGGGTACAAATGCTTTATCAGATATGTGATTAACAAATATTTTTCCCAACTCTGTGAGTTGTCTTTTCAGTGTCTTGGTGGTGTTTTTTGGAGCACAGAAGTTTTTAATTTTGATGAAGTCACAGAATTCTTTCTGTGTGTGTGAGCACAGATTCTATAGGTCGCGTGTGGAAGCAGGAGAGCAGTCATTGGAAGAATGTTGAGGAGCTTCAGGTGAGATGTGTGATGGCTTCATCTTGGGCATGGCCACAGAGATGGTGAGAAGGGGCCAGGTGAGAGGTAGGTTAGGAGATATATCAAATGGAATGAGGTGAGGGGTTGTTGTAAGGGTGAAGGAGAGGGAGAAGTCAGGGATGAATGCTAGGATTTTAGCTCGAAAAATTGACTCAAAATTTGATTATACTGCCCATTATCTGCCACAGAAATATGATAATTTTTAATCCCTGCTGGGACCTGGCAAGTGAGGGAGGGATCCTTATACATTTTTGAAGTTGATAGTATTATCATTAATTGTGCAAAGAGATGATTCCAGGGACTCTGACCTTCCATATTATCCATTAATACCTCCTAAGCCACCACAGATAAACATGTAATCCGAGTTAGAATAATGTGCCTCCCTGCAAGTGACTTTCAAGGTAAATCCTTGGCCCTCTTCTTGCCAGACTGCAATCTCAAATACCCTCCTGTATGGAGATTATGGAGCTATCAGTGAATAGTATCAAATCAAGTGAATTAATTTTTAAGATATAAATGTCATAATTTGACAAAGCTACTTTGCGGAAAATGACTTTTAAAGGAGGAAATATTACCAGCTGACATTTGTGAAGTGCTTAGTATTTCCACTTGCTTCCTAGGAGATCTTGTCTGCTAAAGCAGAAATTAAGACATTTTGGTTGGGAAAATTTGGGGTTATGTATACTGTGTGTCCTCTGCAGTTTTTCTATAGAGTCATTAAAACTCATGTTCTAGGGGAATATTGAATGACATGGCAAGTGCTTGTGATTTATTAAGTGTGTGTCTGCACACGAGTGTGTGGCTATTTGTATATATAGCATATCTCTACAAAGGGATTAAGAGTGGCATTTGTTTAGTTCTTTGTAATTTTCTGTATTCCAGTTTTTTGACAGTGAACATTTATAACTGTTGTAAAAGAAGATTTCTTTTTAAAAACATTATGTAAATTATGGCTTATCAATGTGTTCGCATGCACAGACCCACTAAGGAAACAAAGCCTTTCCTGCTCCTGTGCTGCCCTTATACTTGAAGACGGAAGGAAGATTGTTGAAATGGGAGTACTTTCCTCATCTATAAAATGGAGATAACAGTGGTCCCAACCTCCTAGGATTTTTTGTGAGCATTTCACGAGTTAGTGTGCTAAGGGTAGTTTTGTGATGTAACATCATTAGCTATTACCATTACTGCTGCTGTTGTTACTGTTTTGGTGTTCTTGTCCCATGTCCTTAAATGACCTACCTCCTTTCCCACGGTGTCTGTCAGCAACTGTTCTCACTTGAGTTTGCCTAAAAGTCATTTCGTTTTCATTTGATTCCTGCACCACGCAGGCCATGCCCGCCTTTCTGGAGTACTGGCGTAGACCAAAGATTGCTCTTGCTCTTTAAAAGTTACAAGTTTATGAGCTGTGCTGCCGTATGCACAGAACCAGCATTCACCATGCAGATGCCTTTCGCACTAGGCATGTAAAGCTATGGGAGCTTGGGCAAATTTCTGAATCTCCCAGAGCTTCAGCCTCTGCTACAAGAGGGTGTGTTAGTGAGTTTTCTTCTCCCTCATATCGAGGGATATGATTCTTCTTATTACCTTTAGGAGAGCTCTCATGAATTACCCTGTTTGCTTCACTGTATTGACTGTTGTGATTATCAAACAAAACAGGAGTCTAAAAACACTTGGAACACTGGATATGCCATTATAGATCCAGCATTGAATTGGGGTCATATTGGAGAAAAGATGATATTTTGCTGGTTTTCATTCTTGTCACTCATTCCTTCCTTGCAAATTTTCCTTTCATATAACTCATTTATCTATTCAGTAAATACTTACTGAGTGCCTGTGATATGCCTGATCCTTTCCTAGGTGCTGGGGGCTACAGGGGTGAACAAAGCAAATGTGGGTCCTATTCCTGTGGGCCTTACAGACCAGTGATAATAGCAGGGGTCAATCAGAGATCCCCTGTCAACAGCAAAGAAAAAGGATATGTGAGAAGGTAAAGCAGGGAGGGGGGGAGTAGAGAGTGCTCAGTGGTAGTGGTGGGAAGCCCACATAGGCGGTGGGCAGGTGGGACCTTGTGGCGAAGGGGACATTTTAGCAGAGACCTACATGCTGAGAAGAAGCAAAATCTGAGGGACATTTGGAGAAAGAGCATTCCAGGTAGAAGGAACAGCCAACACAAGGGCCTGTGGGTGAGAATGAGTTGGGTGGGAGTTTTATCATAAGAGAACTTGGAAGTTGGTCAACTCTATAGAAGTATAAAACACACAGCTCCAACAGACCACAAATCCAGCATCCCAACAAGTGTTTACTAGAAGGGCTTCAAAGTCTCCATGGAACTGAAGGAGTAGAATACCCCTCCAGCTCTAATCAGGAACAGAGCACCCACCCGTAGCTGCTGCTTGTCTGTCAACTGTGACTATGGGATTGGAAAGGCCCAGGACCTGGAGGGAGAAGACCTAGATTCAGGTTTGGCTGTGCGGTCTTGGGCAAGTCTTGTGGCCCTTGGGTCCTTAGTACCTTCCTTTCAAAGTTGGGGATGACACCACTGATCTTATAGGTAGGGTAAGGATTAAACGAGTGACCGAGCACATCATAAATTACAACGTGCTGTGTGAGGACTGAGTACCTTTATTGAGGGAAGCTTTGAATTCAGAGTGCTAAGAGGTATTGGTCTCACTGTGGAACACTTGCGTAACAGGCTCTGGGCATCAGGCGGCTGCTGGCATCCAGCTGGGGGACATGTTTCTCTGCTGTCTCAACCCAGTGAGTGTGTTGGTTCATTGTTCTCCTGGTACAGTGTCTTTAATGTTTCTCTTTTCCACATTCCCTCCTTCCTAGTGGGCTTCATAGTTCAGGATGTTTCCAGTGAAGCCTTTCTACCTTGCTCCCTCCCTCTTCTCATCAGGACCCACAGATAGCACTAATCACATGTGGTTTTATGTATCTTCACTGTTTCTTTTGCCTGCCTGGCTAGATCATAAACTACTTGAGAATAAGAACTGTGTTTAATTTTCTTTCCATTCCTCCATAGTACTTAGCATGATGTAAATTACAGGGGCCAGTACCTATTGACGTGCCCCTTGAATTAAAATGCTTGAAGTGATCTTAATGAAACTGGTTTACTTTCTCCATTCAGTTAAGGTCCACCTATAATTTTTACCCACCTGCAAGTTCCTTGATCCCAATGTTAAACATGACTTCTCTTTTTTCGATGACTAGACATCGAAAGAATTATAATGCCTTGTTCTTTAGCCCCCAGGCTTCCCCAGATGCCAAGTAAACATTCCTTTTCCTGCCTGAAGATCATCTGTGAAAACCTTGGCCATGGCATCGATGTCAGAGCCTGTTACGTTCAGAGAGTTCTGCCCCTTGTACTATCTCCTCAATGCCATTCCCGCAAAGGTCCAGAAGGGTTTCCGCTCGATCGTGGTCTACCTCACCGCTCTCGATACCAACGGGGACTACATCGCGGTGGGCAGCAGCATCGGCATGCTCTACCTGTACTGCAGGCACTTCAACCAGATGAAGAAGTACAACTTCGAGGTGAGTCTTGCCTTTCTTTACTCCTCAGCATGCAGGCATCATGGCTAGCATTTGACATGCTCGTGTGTTCTAGGGTGGGATGATTTACTTCTGATTTGGCCTTAGTATCTCACCCAAACAGTACTTTAAAACCATCTTTAATTGAAGTGGAATATAACTAAAATTATTTTTTTTAACTTTTTTCCCCTGCCTCCAAAAATCTAGCATCACTTTAAAAGAAAACATTTTAGTGTTTAACATGTAATAGAAAACTTTGGAAGTAGGTATTTTCTTTTACATATTTTGTTTCTCAAAGTACCTTGACTGACTCAGTTAAATCTCTAGTTTTTCTGCTGAAATTATTATTTAAAAAAAGATGAGTATCAATATCGACTGGCTGCTAGAACAGGTGCGTCTTAAATAAGATCATTCTGGCGAGCACTGCCATTGGGATCCCAGCTAACCTCTGTTCCCTGTTGCTTGACTTCAGGCCTGCCATGTTCTGTGTATTATAGATGCTGGTAGGCACCAAGTATTGACGGAGCATCATTGAGTTCACCCACTTAGTCAATATCTGTGGTTTATTGAGTTCATGGCTTTTGTGAGAAACTTGAAGGTGACTGAACTGTGGCTCCTCCCTCATGGCCTTGTGGGGCTCTGCTCTGTCTGTGGTTAGTAGGCTTTTATGGACAAGGCTTTTGTGTTTAAGTGAAATGCTTACAAACATCTGTATTTTAATAAATATTCAACTTAATTAAAGTTTTAATTTAAAAAGTTAGTTTTTCTTGGGGCACCTGGGTGGCTCAGTCAGTTAAGTGTCCGACTCTTGACTTTGGCTCAGGTCACCATCCCAGGGCTGTGAGATCGAGCCCCCACATAGGGCTCCATGCTGGGCGTGGAGACTGCTTAAGATTCTCTCTCTCCCTCTCCTTCTGCCCTCCATACTACTTGCGCTTGTGCATGCACTCTCTCTCTATTTCTGTCTCTCTTAAAAAAAGTTTTTCTTAAGCCTTTATACTCAATTTAAAATAACAGAAATGGCTAGCATGCATATAGCACTAACTATATGCCAGGGATTATTTTAAACCTTTACATATATTAACTCATTTCATTCTTGCAAAAACTCTGTGAGCCAGGTATTATTTTATCATACTCATTTTACCAGGGAGACAACTCAAGCATGGAGAATTAAGTAACTTACCCAAGTCAGGCATTCAGTAAGTGGTAGCACCATTGTCTGAACTTGGGTACATTGCCTCTAGAGTTTATATTAATGTTCTTGTATAAAAACTATTGCTATTTCTTTTTTGGTTATTAGCTCATGCATTTGACTGATTAAATTCTCCAAACATTTAAGACCATTTCATAGTTAATCTTTGAAAATATAGTTATGAATTAATATATCTGAAACTTCTCAAATACTACAAATAGTTAGCAAGGACGGCTTATGAATCTGTCAGCAAACCCATAACAGTATAAACCAAAGAAAGCCCTGCCCAGATACATCATAATTGTTAAAAACAAAGAAAAATATTAAAAGCAGCCACAAAAAAATGACACATTACTTGTAGGAAACAATGATTTGAATGATTGAAGATTTCTCCTCAGCACAGAGGCTAGAAGATAGTGGTATAACATTTTTAAAGTACTGAAAGAAAAGACTTGTCAATGTAGAATTCTTTACCTAGTGAAAATATCTATCAGGAAAGAACGTGAAATAAAAATGTTCTCAGCTGAAAGAAAACTAAGGGGATTTGTTATGAGGAGGTCTGCTCCAAAATAATTGTGTCAGGAAGTTCTTTAGACAAAAGGGAAATGATACCAGAAGGAGACTTGGAACGTTAGTAATGAAGGAAGCATAATAGTAAATATCTGGGTAAATAGGATAGGCTGTTTCTCTCCTCTTGAGTTCTTTAAAGTAATTTGATAGCAAAAACTACAGCATTGTTTGTAATATAAGAGGGGAGAGTAAGGGAACTATATAGTGATAAGTTTTCTGCATTCTACCTGAAGAGGTAAAATATTGAGTCTAAATAAATTTTGAAAAGTTAAATACATAAAATTGTAATCCCTAGAGCAACCACTAAAAATCCCTATACAACATGGTATAGTAAAAATTGCTGTAAACAAAAGAGAATTTTTTTAAATGTTCAAACAGCTCACAGGAAAACAAGAAAGGGGAAACAGAAGAAGGAAAAACAGAAGGAACGGATGGAAAATGATAGACCTAATTAAAACACATCAATAATTAGATTAAATGGAAATGATCTGTAAATATCAGTTAAAAGAAATTACTGGAATAGAGAAAAAAATCATGAACAAACTATATGTTTTCCATAAGAAAATTCAAACTTCATGATATAGGTAGGTATAAATTAAAGGATGGAAAAAGAGGTGTCATGTAAATGCTAATTATAAGAAAGTTGGAGTGGCTATATTAATGTCAAAGTATTTTGAGCAAAGAAATAACTAAGGATAAAGAGAGCCATCATGTAATGGTAAAAGGGCCAGTTAGCCAAGAAGACACAGCAGTCTTCAGTGTGTGCATCTTAACAACAGAGCTCCGCGGTATACGAAGCAAAACTGTCATAACTGAAAGGAGAAATAGAGAAATCGACGATTCTAGTTGGAGACTTCAGCAGTCCTCTTTCAGCAGTAGAAGGGGTTGACAGAAAATCAACAAGGATATAGAAGAGCTGAGTGGTGTCATCAGCCAACACTGTCTGATTGACTTTTACAGAATGTTCCACCCGACAGCCACTGAGGATGAGCTCTAAGTGAACGTGGAACACTCGCTGAGACCATATTCTGGGTCATCAAACACATCTCAACAAGTTCAAATTAGAGCAGACTTTTCAGGTTTTCTCTGTTTTACCTTGTAATCTCACTTTTTATGAAGTGCAACTTACATGAAGTATACAAGTCTCAAATATACAACTTGATGAATTAGTGTATGTATACACCTGTGTATACAGCGGTTAAGCATCTGCCTTCGGCTCAGGGCATGATCCCGGCGTTATGGGATCGAGCCCCACATCAGGCTCCTCCGCTGGGAGCCTGCTTTTTCCTCTCCCACTCCCCGTTTGTGTTCTCTCTCTCACTGGCTGTCTCTCTCTCTGTCAAATAAATAAATAAAATCTTGAAAGAAAGAAAGGAAAAAAGAAAAGAAAAGGAAAGGAAAGAAAGATCTAGAGGAGTACCCCTGCGTATCCACTGATGATTCTCTCACAAGTATGGGGGCTGAGAATAGGATAAGGTAAGGGAGGGAGTATGAAGAAGTATCTTTTTGTTTTCTTTAAATACTGTGGAATTATTAGAATTTTTTGTTAAGAATGTTTTCATTTATTACTTGTATAAACACAACAGCACAAAGATCTGTTTTGAGCTTTGGCTGTCAGTCATTAGCTACATGATCTTAGAGATGGATTAACTAAGTTATTCTTGTCATTTTTGTCTTCAGAGCTGGCTGGGTCTTAAAATAATTTGGTACAATTGCCATGTTTTTTAGACAAAGAAATGGTAAGATAGCTGCTTACCTAACCATTAGGCTCACTTCCTGTGAGAGAAGGCAGGGCTGCCCCAAAGTCTGATTTAGGAGATGATAGAAATCAGAGTCAGGGTCTCTGGAGTTTCCAAGTGAGAATTGAGAGATGTAGTAGCTAGGTTCATTTAGGGGAAATCTAAGATTTTATGGGAAGGTAAATAAAAATGATAGTTAGTTTACCCTATAATAAACCCATGTATGGCATGGATGAAAGATCATGTTTTTAAATGAAGTTATGTTTCTAAAGAAGAAAGCAGACCTTAAATGTGCTAAATACAGCCTGTCATGTGTTTTCAAGAATAATGCTTTTGGAAACCTTTTTTTTCTGTACAAGTTAGTGGGAGAGGGCAGATGGAGACCTGAAAAGTTCTTCTAGCTCGTGCCAAAAGCACTAAGGAAATGTGAGGAGCTAATAACAAGTATAAAAATGTTATAAGCTTGTGAAATGCATGATGTGACATACATAATAGACCAGAAAGATAACTTGCTCTGAGCTGCTCATTTTGTTTTGAAAGTAATTGCATGATCTTTCTTCTTAGCATTCAGCAAGTTGTGGAAATTTCGTGGATTTGCCCTCAGAACCTTTGCACTAACTACAGCAATGCTAGTTCTCATGTCCGCAGCTTATCCACACTTGCTGTCTCTGTGAAGTCATTCAAGAAGTCTCCAGTGCTTACCCTGTACTAGACCCGTTTTAGGTACTGGAGAGGCAATGCAGATGATGGTAGGCAGGGCCCCTGCGCTCAGGGAGCTTAGAGTCTAATGGGGAGCCAGAAAAATGAGGCGATAGCAGCACACAGACAAACAAGAAGGGAGAAGCCTGAGGAGAAAACAAACCGGGGGCGGGGGGTGAGGAGTGCCCGCAGGAGTGGTTGCAGTTTTAAATAGGAAGTTCAGGGAAGGGCTCACTGAGCAGGTAACAACTGAGACTGAAGACAGTGAGCAGCACCCGTGCTGGAAACATCTGGGGTAGAGTGCTCCGGGTGGGAGGAGGGAGCAGCCTGCGTATGGGAACGTGTCTGCAGTGTTTTCCAGTTAGAAAGCTCACATTTCGGAATGGTATGAATGTTTCCTTGACTTTTACCTGGTGTGTTTTTTAAAGTGTTGCAGAAATGAGAGTTTTTGTCTCACCACATCAGCCAATAGTGCATTTACCTTCTGGCTTTCCTTGTCATTCCCTGTGGAAGTCACGCTTAGGCCGTTGATTAGGATCCCGTGATCTAAATTCTGGCATGTCCGTAGCGTTACAGTATAGGGTTTCACTGGTGTACTTCTCAGCACGGATTGCTTCCATTGATTGGCTAATGGTAATTTAAAATTGTATTTGCAATTGTAATGAGTCAAAAAGAGTGAAGATAGTAGTGGAAAAAGAAAAGATGGGAGAAGTTGCACTATCAGGTTAGCAAGACTTATAAACCTTCAGTAATTAAGCTGAATGTGGTTATTAGCGCAAGAATAGGTAAGGAGGTCAGTGGAACAGAATAAAGAAGCCGGAAAATCCACATATACGTAACTCATAAACGCTTGAGTTTTTGCGAAGGTGATATTACAGAGTTTTTTAGTAAATGGTGTGGGACATTTAGATATGAGTATTTGGGGGAAAAGTGAAATGTGATTCCTATCTCACTTCATATGCTTCTTTTGTCTTAGTGCTTTAACTGCAGTGCACCATGGTCTCAGCTGCTGAGACTTAGCTGGCTAATTGTTTCCTTTATAGGTAATCTGCCCCTATCTCTTCCTAAGATCTTCTCTGGTGGTAGAGTCCCAGGCCCTAGGGACTTCCTTCAAGTCCACTAGATGTTCCCTACTCCAGTTTGTCCTATGGAGTAAAGGAAATTATTCCAGAAAAGCAATGTTTTTGCTTAACTTTAGATCATTAAACAGTTACATAATTATTTAAACTTTAAACTGTGGTTCTTTGTTAGTAAAAGAAGGATAAAAGTGAAACAATTCTTAGGAATTTAATGAATTCATGTCTTACTTGAGTCTTTTTAAATATTTCTGAGTATTTCAGATCTATTAGCTATTTCATGCTAGCAGTTCTGACTAAAGGTTAAGCTGTGGCATATCAAAAGAAGCTCATAAAGAAGGCTTTGTCAGACTTCACAGTTCCCATGAGCTTACTCACAAAGAACACTTCCCCTTCATGCAGTTTTGTCTTGTGTATAAAGGGAAAACAGCCTAACAGGGAGCCCAAGGAGGCTGGCTGAATGCTGTCCAATTGCTAAAGTGTTTGTCCAGAAAATCATTACTGGCGTCTTTCAAATCAATCTTTTTTTCCTTAAATTTTTTTATGATTGGATTTCCATTTGAGGAGATTAAATTGCCACAGGGCAACAAGAAGTGCTCCCTAGCAGCTTGGAAGTGAGGGAAATGTTAGAGCTAAACACACAATAGATGAGATCCGAGATGGGCAGTCTCCTTAAAGAAACAGAAGAGCGGACCCCAGACCAGAATGAGACTGAATTGTCCCCATATCAAAAGGAAAGAGGATGTGACCAAAGGAAGAGAGTGTATGGTCTGCTGTGCAACTTGGGAAAAATCGGGCTGAATTACCTAGACAGCCGGGGGTGTCCCTTTGAGAGCTGTGTTCTCTTTGGTGTGGCTGGCCCTCACGCTTACAGTTGCATGATCAGAAATGGCTCCACGCTAGCCACACACCTTTTCACTGAAACTTGCTGCCCACATACATCAGCCAGTGGGGGAAAACTGTACAGGTCATACCTGCAGGAGCATTCTGATTTGTTTGATCATTAATTCATTGTAAAATGATGAATTGGCTTTTTGACTTTAACTTCTTGTGCATTAGGTGGTCACAAGACACCCTCCCTGGGCACTAGACATGGTACTGGGACACTGAAAAAATGGAGTTTCTGGGTCAGGAAGGTTGAGGGCCAGACCGTTCTCATGATGATTCTCCAATTTGAATCTGTGTGTTTGGCACGTCTGTGCACCGTAGTGCATTGAGGACACATGTACATGGGGTAAAGCTGTGAAAGGCAAGGGAATAATGAATCCCAATTTCAGCATAGTGGTTTTGGTAGCATGAGGGTCTGCAGTCAGGGAGAAGGGTACAGAGGGCTTTGAAGGTGCTCTTGCTGTTCCCTTTCCAAGCGACATGGGGACTCCATGGGCATGCATTTTATAACAGTCTAAGCTGTTGTATGTAGTCTTGTATATATGAACATATTACATCATTTTAAAAATGAAAACAAGAGAATATCCTGCCATGAGGCACTTGGTATTCAGCCAACTGGCATGGCGACGGCACTGATCTTGCCTGCCCCTCCCACCCCATGCGCCTGTCAGAGCTGACCATGTCCTGCCTGTGACCTGCCTGTATGTGTGTGTCGATGCCAGCAGTGCTTGGCTCCTGGATTTGTTGATGGATCTTTTCCTTTTCCTGGACCCTGAGAGCCTCTGAAAGTAGCACCCTCATTTGTGTCCGCCACGACAAGCTCAGTGAGGCCCTCGGTAGACCCTGAACTGTTCAGTCTTCCTCTGCGTCTCATTTTAAACTAGCAATGCTTTTTTTAAATAGGCTACTCGATGTTATTAAGGCCTACCTCTGTTTGCAGACTTAGAAGAAAAACAGTGCTAGATCAGTATTTTAATGAAGCTAGTGTGGTAAAAAAAAAAAATCCCATTTTTATTTTTATTTTTTTTAAGATTTTATTTATTTATTTGACAGAGAGAGACAGCCAGCGAGAGAGGGAACACAGGCAGGGGGAGTGGGAGAGGAAGAAGTAGGCTTCCAGCGGAGCAGGGAGCCTGATGTGGGGCTGGATCCCAGGACCCTGGGATCACGCCCTGAGCCGAAGGCAGATGCTTAATGACTGAGCCACCCAGGCACCCGAAAAAATCCAATTTTTAAATAATGTCTCATATGAAGGATTGACATTATGAAACCCGCTAAGGAAGGTTAATGGTGGCTTTGCACCGTGAGTGTTCTAAGAGAGGTTTTGTGTATCCTGATTCAGTCATAAAAAATAAACCTCAAGTATTTCATCACCTTAAAGAGAATAGAATTGTTATATATGTCTTTTTATTCTATATGGCGCTTGGCAATATCCTAATCCCAAGGCTCTCTCTTCCTGTGGGGGGTGTAACTGATGAACACTGAACCCACCACCCTTCCCACTGGCTCTTCCTGGCCAGTGACTGGGCGCAGCTGGGACACAAGGCACACTTGTTCCTGTGAAACTGGTGATCCTCTGACAAGTGACTTTGGCTTGGGGTGTTCCTGTCAGCTTGGCCACAACTTTCTTAAACTGCACTGCAGCTGAAGATTAGCCTTTGCAACCGTGCTTCCTTCCCTTTCTCCATCTCGGGTTGCAGACCTGCCCTGTGACCTGACAGTTCTCCCTGCCTCTTCCAGCTGTTTCCCCCTTTCTCTCACAGGTGTTTCCCCAAGCAAATTCCTTGAATGTCTACTTCCACCATCACGTCCTGCTCTTTGGTGGACACAAACTAATGCAACAGCATAGTTCAGTCTCCCAGGACTCCTCTAGCCTACTTCTGTTGGTCACTGTAAGAAGAGGGTTGAATTCTCAAACAGAAATTGTACATTTGTTTTTCTCATCTCAGTTCTGTCCGTTTCTACTTCATATATTTTTTTAATTGTGGCGAATTATACAGAATGTAAAATTTGCCATTTTTCCTTTTTTAAGTGTACAGTTCAGTTGTATTAAATATTAATTTAGGTTGCTGTGTTGTTTCATGATGGTGATGATGATGATGATGATGATGATGATGATTTTTAGAGAGAGGAAGAGGGAGTGAGAAAATCCCAAGCAGGCTCCATACCCAGTATGGAGCCCAACTCAGGGCTTAATCTCACGACTCTGAGATCATAACCTGAGCCAAAATCAAGAGTCAGATGCTTAACTGACTCAGCCACCAGGTGCCCCCCTCACCTTTTTTTTAGAGAGGAGAGAGAGAGAGAGAGAGAGAGAGAGAGAGAGAGAGTGTTTCATGCATTTTAAAGCTCTACTATTTAGGTACCTATACATTTAGGATTGTTATGTCTTATTGAATAGATCCTTTTATCACTATAAAATGTCTCTTTTTATCTCTGGTAATATTCTTTCTCTACTTTGATGTTAATAGCCTCTCCTGCTTTCTTACAATCAGAGTTTGCATGATATATCTTTTTCCATTCTTACCTTTAGTTTATCTGTGCCTTTATATCTTAATATATATCTAAATATCTTGAAGATAACATAAGGTCAGATCTTTTTTGTAGTTTGACAATCTACCCTTTTTTTTTTTTTTTAAGTAAGCTCTACACCCAGTGTGGGGCTTGAACTCATGACCCCAAGATCAAGAGTTGAATGCTCCATCAACTGAGCCAGCCAGGCACCCTGACAGTCTCTACCTTCTATTATACCAAATTTAGGCCGTTTATATTGAATGTAATTATTGATATGGTTGGGTTTAAGTCACAGTTCCTCAGCCTGACACTATTGACATTTTGGTCAGGTGGTGCTGTCCTGTGTATTGTAGGGTGTTGAACAGCACCCCTGCTTTCTGCCTACTAGACAGCAATAGTATCAGCCAAGTTGCAACAACCTCCAGACATTGTCAAATGTCCCATGGCAGGGTGGGGAACAAAATTGTCCCCAGTTGAGAACCATTGTTAAGTCTACCATCTTGGTAATTGTTTTCTGCTTATCCCACCTATTCTTTATCTTGTGGTTTTTTTTTCCTTTTCCTACCTTCTTTCGGACTAATTATTTTTTCATATTTCTATTTTATGTCCCCTATGGGTTATTAGGCTCTGTTTTATTTTTCAGTAGTTTTTCTAGGATTTATAATATTTGTCCGTCTACACTCAAGTAATATTGTATCACTTTACAAATGATTTAAGAACTATACAACAGTTTTTTTTCCTTTCAGATTTTTTGTTCCTGGCATACAGAAATACAACTGATTTATGTGAATTTCACTTATATCCTGTTTTATAGATTTCTTGGGGTTTTCTACATAGGTAATCACTTCTACCTGTGGAAGAAGTGTTTTACTTCATCGTTTGTGAAGTGTACACCTTTCAGTGTTTTACTTGATTTACGGCGCTGGCTAGAACCTCCAGGATAATGTCCACAGTGAGAACAGATGTCTTTGCCTCAGTGTGTCCACTCATTAGCTTTAGATTCCTCATAGATGCTTTTTATTTCTACTTATTTCTATTTCTAGTTTTCTGAGAGTTTTTATCATGAATGAGTATTGAAGTTTGTCAAATACTTTTTCTGAATCTGTTGAGATAACATGATTTTCTTCTTCTTTATTCTGTTAATATGGCATATGTATCGAGTTTGATTATTAATGCAACTGTGCATTACTTCTGTAAACCCCACTCTGTTGTCATGTAGTATCCTTTTTAAAAATCTTGCTGTATGCATCTCAATAATATTTTATTATGGTCTGAGGGGTATTGGTCTGTAGTTTTATTATGATGTCTGTCTGGTCTTTCTCATCATACATGTAAGTGTCTTGTACTCTTGATTTTTTTGTTTGTCTGAATGTCTCTATGTCTCTAAGTTGTTTAGACAGGCATATATTCAAAACTAACAGTTTTTCTCTCTTAGCATTTTAAAGATGATCTTCCATTGTTTCCTGGACTCCATTGTTTCTGTTGAGAAGTTTTGTTCTGTTAAAGATTTTATCTTTAAGTAATCTCTACACCCGGGTTAGGGCTCGAACTCACAACCCCAAGATCAAGAGTTGCACACTTATTTACTGAGCCATCCAGGTGCCCTGAGAAGTTTGGTTGTTTGTTTGCTTATGTGTCAGAGAGAGAAAGAGACAGAGCACAAGCAAGGGGAGTGGCAGGCAGAGGGAGAAGCAGGCTCCCCGCTGAGCAAGGAGCCCAATGTGGGACTCGATCCCAGGACCCTGGGATCATGACCTGAGCCGAAGGTAGACGCCTAACGGACCAAGCCACCCAGGCATCCCAAAAGATTGGTTTTTAATAATGACTCATATATGGTCATTTGCCTTTTTGTCTGACATATTAATATCATCTCATGGTCTTTGAGGTTTTACTGTTTCAGTACACAGTGTGTTTAGTGTATTTCTTCCCATTAATCTTCTTCAAGGCTTGTGCTCCTGAGGACACGGGTCTTTCATCAATTCTGGGCACCTTCCAGCCCTTATCTCTGAAGACGTTGCCTCCTATTTATCCCCTTTTCTTCTGGTGTCCCAATTAGATGTAGGTTGGACCTTCGTATCTGTCTTCCAGGACTCTGCTCTTTCATATTTTTTATCTTTTCCTCTTTCTTGCACAGATCTGTCATCTAGCTCAATATTTTTCTTTCAGCTGTGACTAATCTTCTGTTTAATCACTACTAAGGTTTTAAATTCTTTTGATTTTTTTCATTTCTGGTAGTAGCTTACTATTATGTTTTAATTTCCTTTTATATTTTTTTTAAATTTTAAGCATATTTTATGTTCTGGGTCTCTTCAATCTAAATGTAGTGCTTGGGTGGGGGCAAAGTGTTGTTCAATTCTATTATTGCTTTTTTTAGTTGATTGTTCTTCATGAGGCTTTTTTCCCTATGGTAGTTTCTAATTAGGAACTCTGTGGCTGGTCCCAGTATGTGTGAGTGCTCAGGGACTTGGGTCAAGCCTGTGTCCCACAGATGGGATTTATACTCATTCTGTCAGGCCCCTTGGACTGCTGCTAACATAGAAGCACTTCAGACCGACTGCCTGACATAGAGCCCCTTTGGAGTGGAAAGGGAAAATAAATTCAAACTCTGATGCTAAACAGGGCACGGCAGATTCTTGAGGAACATTCTTCTTTTTTATTCATTCCAGTCAGTGTCTGAGAGAAGACAGAGTTCCTTGTCAGCTCCATTTGCCAGCAAATTGATTTTTCCATAGTTTACACTTTCACTGAGGGTTAGATTTTCAGGGGTTCTTCAGGAGCTTTTGCAGGGCATATCAATTCCAGCTCCCCACTCATCTGGCCTGAAGCCTCATCCTCATTAGCCCTGCTCAGCTCGGGAAACCAAGGGTCTTGGTGTTGGCGACATAGTCCTGGGGTGGCCTGTAGCTTCAGGGTTTGACAGTATTTTGACAACATTCTTTTTGGGTTTGGCCCCCATAGATTTTTACTTTCTAGAGATCAGCTATGCATTTTTAAAAGGATATTTTGTGGGGGTCCTGGGTGGCTCACTTGGTTAAGCGTCTGACTTTTGGCTTTGGCTCAAGTGATAATCTTGGGGTTGCGGGGTTAAGCCGCTCGGGCTCCATGCTCAGCACAGCGTCTGCTTGAGATTCTCTCTCTCCCTCTCCCCTTTCCTCCCACTCACTCATTCATGTGCGCACACACACACATTCTCTCTCTCTCTCTCAAATATATAAATCTTTTTTTCAAAATAAGGTTATTTTATATATCTTACTCAGCATTTCTGGGTGTTTGGAGGGGAATGTTTTCCAGAATAGGTAGACTTACACTGTAGGCAGTTGAAGCCTCATGTTTTGCTTCTATCAGAAGCTGAGTATTGATAATCTGATTCTTGGGATGTTTGGTTCTTAAGTCAAGAACCATAACATTTATTAATGATTATATTAAATAACATTAACTCAAAATGTTGGTTTATTAAAAAGCTTGTGTACAAGCATAGCACACAGATATTCAGGTTTTCAGCTTATCTGAGTGATGATTTTTATTTTGAAGCCATTCATTCAGAAAAATTACACAGCCATTTTGAATTTGTCTTACAACATGGCAAGACCTCCAATAAAGGATTTTGATTCCTGATGTGGTAGCAGTTTTTATAATTACGAATTCCCAGGATGCTGTTCTCTTCAACATCCTGCTGCCATGTCAAGACCACCTGTGTCTAAAACATGTTCTGTCACTGTCTTCCCTCAGAGCGGCACCAGTGGATTCTGCTCAAGGAGCCATCGCTCGTGTTTCCCACACTACAGATGATACAGTCCTTTTATTCTCCTTCCTCTTCACAAGGCTCCAAGCCTTCCATCTGCAGGGCCCGTGGATTCACCCTCAGCACATAGAGCAGCAAGGCAGGGCAGGGCCCCTGGAGAGAGTCGTACTTGGGTGTGAATCCTCTGGACTCCTCTAGCCGTGTGTCCTTAGACAAACCACGTCACCTTCGTAAAATGAGGAGAGCCCAGCACGTCCCCTCACGGTTGTTTGAGGAATCGAGGAGATAATGCATGTAAAGTGTTTAACAGGTTGTCTGGCACCAGGGAACGCTCAGTAAAGGGGAGTTGTTGTGCTGTTTTCCTCGTTGCTGTCATCATGCCAACCAGGACTTGACAGAGTTTTCTTTCGTCATCAGCCTTTGTGCTCGTTCATTTTGCCACTTGTCTGGACGAGGCACATAGTACCTCTGGCCTGAACTGCCGCAGGAGGCTCCCAGCTGGTCTTCCCACCTGGTCACCCATCCTCCTCCTGCGCTGCGCCCGATGGCGGTTAGCAGGAACACCTCTGATGGATACACTGGCAGTCAGAACCCTCGAGGGCTCCCCTTTGCCTTCCTCTAGCTTAAGATCCAAATCCCTTACCCTCCATCACGATCTCTCACCGGATATATTTATAGCCCATGAGAATACCCTGAAAGCTGTGAAGTACCAGATGAAAGTGAGTGCCGTCCTCACCACCCCCACAGGCTGTAGGCGGCTCTTCATGTGTGTAGCTCACTGCCACAGCTCAGCTTCAAGAGGGCGGGCCTGCGACCTACTTTAGTTTATATCACCATAGCGGCTGACTCAGTATCCTGAATGTGGAGGGTAGGCTTCCACACTTGACAGATTGATTACCATCTAAATTACTGCATCAAAATGTAGGGATCAAAGTAGTTTATTAGAGATCTTGCTGTATGTCTTAGCAAGGTCGAATGGTGGTGTAATTTTTCTGAATGAATGGTTTCACTCAATGGGCTGGAAGCCCAAATATCTGTGTGCAATGCTTGTATGTGTGCTTTTTTTTTTAAAAGATTTTATTTGTTTGAGAGATAGCGAGAGAGAGAGAGCATGCGCAGGGGGCGGGGAAAGGCAGAAGCAGGATCCTCGCCAAGCAGGGAGCGTGATGTGGGGCTGATCCCAGGACCCTGAGGTCATGACCAGAGCCAAAGGCAGACGCCCAACCTAGAGCCACCAGGTGCCCTGTACATGTGCCCCCTGTATGTGTGCGGTGGGTTTTTTTGTTTGTTTGTTTGTTTTGTCAGAGAGAGAGACAGAGCACAAGCAGAGGGAGCGGCAGGCAGAGGGAGAAGCAGGCTCCCAGCTGAGCAAGGAGCCTGATGTGGGACTCGATCCCAGGACCCTGGGATCATGAGTTGAGCCAAAGGCAGATGCTTAACTGACTAAGCCACGCAGGTGTCCCACATGTGCTTTTTAATAAACCCATGTATGAAGCTTGAGCTAGTGTTAATTTGATTACTGATCTAAGAACAAATCCGTTTACAAAGCGCTTTCAGATGCATCGTCTCCTTGATCCTCGTGGCAAGCCTGCGTGGCAGGCAGACCATCAACTACGGGGTTTGAGCGGCCGTCCAAGTTAAAAGAGAAGGAAGTGGAGCTTGGGTCCGGGATAGCTCTTCTTACTCCAGACTCCTGTTCTGGGCAGAAAATACCTCTCCAAGCTTCTTAGCACACTCTCATTAAGAGTTCAGAAAATTCACACTTGATTGATCAGTATTTCCTTCATTAGAAATGTGTTTTTTATTTTGTCATTTCAAGATGAAAGACCTAGAAAGAGAAAGGAGGGTTCTAACAGATGTAATTATTTCTCTGAATTGCATACATTTTCAGTCAGGGCTTTGTAGAAGCTGTAGCCTGATGCAGCTTCCCCCTCCAGGGGTAATGTTTACATTCTGGAAGCTAGCCTTGTCTTGTATGTTTGCTCTTTTAGGGGAAAACGGAACCCATCACTGTGGTGAAGCTGCTAAGCTGCTTCGATGACCTCGTGGCTGCAGGCACCGCCTCTGGGAGGGTTGCTGTCTTCCAGCTTGTGTCCTCGCTGCCAGGGAGAAATAAACAAGTAAGGACCCGTCATTTTGGCATTTCTTAACTTCTTGGTGAATTTCTCATGGATTTTCAAATGAGAAATCCACATCTGCCTGGAAAATACCTGCTCAGAAAAACTTCGCTCTGTGCTTTTAATGGTTCTTGGTAGGACACTTGGCAGAAAGCACGTTTGGGTAATTTAGATCGTGCCTAATATTCTTTGGCTGTCCTCTGTCAGTTTTAAAGATAAATAGCCAGGGGGAACCTTGTGCAGGGTTTTGCCTGGAAAACAAGGTTGGGAAAACCAGCTCCTCCAAGAGCAGGAAGGACTGTGTACCCCTGTGCCCACAGAGCCCCATCTCACTGTGTCCATCCCTTTCCCTCCTTGTGCATGTGTTTACCGTTGATTCCCAGCTTCGGAGATTTGATGTCACCGGTATTCACAAAAATAGCATAACAGCTCTGGCTTGGAGCCCCAATGGAATGAAATTGTTCTCTGGAGATGACAAAGGGAAAATTGTCTATTCTTCTCTGGATCTAGACCAGGTAAGATTATTTCCAGAAATATTTTTGGCCTTCTTATATTTGGAGAAATTATGTCCATAATTACATTTTAGTAAGTCAGTTTGTATTCCCAATAATTGTCCCTTTATAATCTCATTATTTTTTGTAACATTTTCCCTCAAGGACTTCTCTGTAACATTTTCTAAGCTTCTACTTCTGTGACTAAAGGGTTGGCCTTTGTTTGCACTGGCCCCTTCCTTCACAGTGTTCATTCTCCTGTTGTCTCCTGCTGCTCCTTCGAACAGACGCCATTGTCACTCCTCTCTCCTTGAAGGGTTTGTAGGAGCCATGCGAAGCTTTCATAATCATAACTGTGGACAGAGGTCAGTGCTTTGAGGGGGCGGAGGCTCGCCCCAGCCAAACCTTGCCTCTCGCGTGGGAGGGAGCGGGCAGAGGAAGAGGAGGTGTGGTGGCAGCCTGGTGCCCAGCCGCTACCCTCGTGTTTGTTGCTTTTTTTAATCCTCACAACGGCACCCTGAGCTATGTGCGCTCTTTCCCCGTCAGTAGATGAAGAACCCCATCACTAGCCCGGGTCACAAGTGAACACCTGGCAGAATTCAGCTTCAAACAGGTTCTGCTCCAAAACCCGCACCTTTTCCACTGCACGTGTGGCTCTGTGCAGGCCTGTGCTTCGTTGGGTCACGTGTCTGCCCAGCTAGACTGAACACCTTGGTGTCACGAGCCTCTCGTTTTCTTATGTGTAGCCTTCATTCCTCGTACGTAGTAGGAATTCAGCAATTACTAGCCAAGCGGCTTTTAGTCCCTCCAGTCCATGACTGACCTATTACAAGTTCTCTCTAGCAGTAGTTCTCAAAGTTTTTGGTCTCAGGACCCCTCTACACTCTTAAAAGGAGGACCCAAAGAGCTGCTGTTTGTACAGGTTATAGCTACTAAGTGCACCATGTTAGAAATTAAAACTGAGAAATTTTAAAATATTTATTTTATTTTGAAATAATAAACCTATTACTAGAAATAACATTTTTATGAAAATAAATATTTTTAAAACAAGTGAAAAGAAAGACATTGCTTTACATTTTTGCAAATCTCTTTAATGGCTGGCTTGATGGAGGACAGCTGCATTCTGCATAAATGGTCCCAAATACATTGTTTTGGTTGGAGTATAAAAAGAAAAGCTGGCCTCTTGCAGACCTGTAGTTGGAAACAGGACAAGTATTGTAATAACCTATTTAGAGAATTGTGGATATTCTTCATTAATCTTATCCCCCAACTGACGGATGGTGGTTTCTTTAAAGGTCAGTTGTAACTGGGAAGCTGAAACCATATGGGTGGATTTTTTGTACTTTATTACAGTGAAATCCAGTGGTCTGTCTTGCACTTTGAATGGCTCTTTCATCCACGCGTGATTTTGTAATATCATGTCTTGGTCACTTGGAAAATATTGATCTACTGAGTGAAGCATATCTTTTCAAATGTTGACACATTTAATTATATAATTTCAAAGAACGCATCTTTGTTAATATCACCATCGTTCTGATCAGAAAAGTCTTTAGCTACTGGGAGTTGCTCAAGTTCACAGGGTCGATACAAGTTTTCAATTCTAATCCTCATTTGAAAACTTGAAATTTATTATCAGCAACAAATACGATTACTTGTTTTCATTGAAGTGACAAGGTCACTTTGTTCCATCTGAGAAAATGTCTGCCAATACCCATGTTTGAATAATTATAGTATGTCAAATAAAAATGGCATTCTGTGGAAAAAAAAAAAAAAAAAGCAGCTGGTTGAGCTCCTGGCTCTTAACAGTGAAGCAAGTGCTTTTCCTTGAGAGAACCAGAGGACCTCAGTGTGCAGCAGAAGGACTGGTGTGCAAGCCCCATTTTATCACACAAAATTCCGAACTGCGTCTACCCAAGAGCCAGGATTTAATGAAATTATAAATGTTCTGCATCAAAGACAGTCTTCAGCGAAACGCAGGTTTTTTCCCTGAGTGGTGGCAGAGGACACAGTGACCATTAGTGGCATTCAGCGCTCTGCTCTGCCCACCGTGGCTTTTGTGTCAGTGCAAATGTCAGCCCAGTGAAAAAGGCAGACAGAACCGAGTATTATAATGAAAATAGTTTGGGCCTTGCAGACCCTGTGGAAAGGACTGCGGAGCACACTTTGAGAACCACTCTTGTGCAGGAAAGTGTTGGGGTTATTAGGAGTCCCTGTGTTGTATCTTCCTTCTGTTCAGGCCCGCAGGCAGCACCAGGACAGCACTGCTCCCCAGCCCACATTTCAGGAAGTGGAGAGAAAGCCACATGTAGAAAACAGGGTCCTTAGCATGCTGGTAACTTATTTCCCAGCTTTATTGAGGTTCTGATAGTTCTTTTAAAAAATGCAAGTACAAAGAGATTTGCAAAAAAAAGATATGGGAGGCTGAGTGTTTTTGTAAAATTCATACAATAAATTTAGTGCATTATAAGCTAAGTTGAAAACTGAAAAGCCACAGTTTACGTAACTACAGATATGAGAGGAAAATCTGCTTTAAAAGTACTTGATATTTGGGGGGTAATGAGAATTTCTCTATCTTCACTGTGTTGGTGGTTTTATAACTGTATGCATTTGTCAAAATCCATAGAATCAGGGGCACCTGGGTGGCTCAGTCATTAAGCGTCTGCCTTCAGCTCAGGGTGTGATCCCGGCGTTCTGGGATTAAGCCCCACATCAGGCTCCTCCGCTGGGAGCCTGCTTCTTCCTCTCCCACTCCCCCTGCTTGTGTTCCCTCTCTCGCTGGCTGTCTCTCTCGCTGTCAAATAAATAAAAATAAAATCTTTTTTTAAAAAAATCCATAGAATCATGTCTCTAAAAAGGGTGAATTTTATTGTATGTAAATTTTACCAGTAAATGTGATTGCTGCTCCCCCCACCCCCAGAGGTCTGTGGTAATGCATCAGGATTTCTTAAACAATTGAAGAAACTGGTTCAGGAGAGGAGTAACTTGTAGAGGCAGATTTTTGACACCAAGAAATAGAGTTTGTGCTAGCAGTAAAATGCCTTTTAGAGTTTACCTTTGTTCTTCAATATACTTAATATTATTTTAGTTCTGTTTTTTCTGACCCTTTCAGTTGGCAAGGATATAATGTCGCCAGAATTGCTTTGAATTCTTTGTGGGGGAAGAGTGTAATGTGACCTTAGGTGATAGTTGCCACAATAATTTTATAGAAAGTCCTCTTGTGTTCTACCAGAATAAATAATACTCATAGTGTAACATATTTCTGCTTAGATCTTCATGGGCTCTTCTTCAAACTGTCTACTGAGAACATTTTAAAAGAAATGATACAGAATTTTTAAATGTTTCTTGCCAAACTTGATTTAGCCTGAGGTAGGTGTTAACGTTATTTTCTCATTAGTGAGAACTTTTCCAAATAATTTCATCACAGTGGGTTGACAGTGAATCTCAAGAGAATTAACAGTATACATTTTAAGGTGTAATCTGACCCAAATACAAGTAACAAAAGGATGCTTCCCGGTCATAGAGGAAGTCGGGTTACTTTAACTGCACGCTGAGTTGGATTTAACTGGACTCTCTCACAGGGTGTATGTAACTCGCATTTGGTGTTGGAAGAGCCGTCTTCAATCGTGCAGCTGGATTATAGCCAGAAAGTGCTGCTCGTGTCTACACTACAAAGAAGCCTGCTGTTTTACACAGAAGAAAAGTCTGTCAAGCAAATTGGAACACAACCAAGGAAAAGGTAAGCGTCACAGTGCCCCAGCATGGTGGTTACAGAGGGGCTTTAAGTTTTCCTAGGTTTCCCGTTTGCCCTGTGCAAGCTCACAGCGGCTCTAAGCCTGGGGCTCCCACTGGGTCCCTAACCCGCCTGGGGCCCCTCGTCCCAGCATCAGACAGGAAGAGTGTGTCCCTCTTGTTCTGCTGCAAGCACCTGCACGTGTGGCCTCCCTGCCTCGAGTGCCGGGATCTGGGGAAGTCTCCAATGTGGTCTGCTTTGGGTCCACTCCTGTGCGGGTGCCCCTCCACCACAGCCCCTTCTCAGGGACCCCTCTGCACCGTGTGGGCCGTGCCAGGCTTGGGGATAACTGGCAGACAAGGTAGATGTGAGCCCGCCATCATGGAAACTTAATAAAGTCAGCAGAAAAATTGTTAATAGTTGTGTTACCTGCTATTGAGCAACATGCGGGGTGCTTCGAAGCTTCTACCCAGCCTGGAGGTGAAGGCAGACCCCTGAGGGAGTGGGCGAGGGAGGAGTAGAACTGGCTGCGAGGAGTGGGGAAGGTCTGGAGGGGGAGGCTTCCAGGCTGGAGGGGGAGGCTTCCCCCTGTTTACCTACTACCTGGAAGGACAGCAGGAGAAGGGGTAGGCCAAGCCCAGTCGCCTACCAGTCTTGTGGGAAGAGGCAGCAGGAGCCCATGGGTGACCTCCCTGCCAGAAACACACTTGTAGATCCCTGGGGCCTGGTTTACGTGGGGGTGGAGTCAGTGAGGTGGGACTTGGTAGCGTGTGGGGCCACCCCCGCATCCTGAGGAGAGAGGAACAGAGAGCCAGGTGGGGGCAGGGAGAGAGGATGGGTGCCAGCAGCTTGTAGATTGGGCAGCAGGATTTGGAGAAGTTCCTGGTGAAGGGGCACTATTGCCTACAGAGGCTCAGAGGGGCAGGGTAGCAGGTGGGCTGGGGAGTGTGGCGAGCAGGCTGACAGTGAGACGTGGATTGGCTGCACCCACGAAGGAGGGCCCGTGGAGGCTGGTGGTGACAGCCGGGCGGATGACAGATGGCCCAGAGAAGGGGAGGTCAGATGGGCGGAGCGTGGCAGCCCTTAGCTGTTAAAAGACCTGGTCGAGCCTCCCCTTTGGCTTCTGTTTTGCATGCTGAATACACCCCCAATTCCATCAGCAGTTTAGCCTTTTGATAGCATAGCAGTATTCTCCCTCTTGGCCCCTGGAAAACGCAGTCGGATTTGTAGCTTCGGCTTAGGGACTCCACACATCTTCATCTTAGTTTTTCCTCTGCCAGTGTCCCCCTCTTCTGCCTGATGTTTTGTCCTGACTTGTCATCAGTGTCTTACTGCACTCTTTTTGGAAGGATAGTGGAGGATAAAGAGAGAGATGAAAACCAGTTACTTTTCACGTGGATCAGCCAATAGTCCTCTTAAAACCCGGTCTTCCAGCCTCTGGTGTGGAAACCTAAGCAAGTTTCCATGAGCACCTCCCAGTGCACATGTGTTGTCGGTCTTTTGGCCTGTCCTGGGCACTGTTCCAGGCTGCGGACGCACACAGATGTGTCCCCTTTCTCCCCAGGAGGCCTATTTCACTGAGCCCTGGAGGAGTGGGGATACCACAGAATAAATGGAAAAGTTGTTCACCTCTGTGTCTTCAAGGCTTGTTTTTTTGTTGCGTGCCATGAATTTGTGGTTCAGAAAGGGCATCTGGTGTGCCTGGGGGGGCAGCGCGCAGTGGACAGCAGTGAGCAGGGGACACGTCTGTGCCCTCATGCAGGGTACCTGTGTGGGCTGCAGTGCGTGCTGTGGAGCAGACAGGGTGAAGCCTTGGGGTGGGGGTGGCACGTTCTCTTAGAACAGTCCAGAAAGACTTCTGTGAGGAAGCGATATTTGAGCAAAAGCCTCAAGCCTGGGAAGAGTTGCTGGAGGAGCGTTCTGGTCTCAGGAGACAGCGAATGCCAAGGCTGCAGATTGGGCCAGGGCTTACAGTGTTCGGGGAGCGAGAGGGGGCCAGGGTGACCAGGGAGAAGTGGGTTGGGTACACTCGTAGAAAATGAGATTGGAAAGGAAGGCCTGAGCCAGCTTAGGGGCGGGGGCTGTGGGGACCACGTGCTATTGCCCGAGTTCTTCTAGGCATAACAAAAAGCCATTGAAGTGCTTTAGGCAGGAGAATAGCAACATGAGCGATGACGTTTCAGAGCTCACCCCGGGTTCTGTGTGGAGACTCAACTGGAGATGGGCAGGAGGGGGACAGGGAGGAGGGTACCGCAGGAGTCCCGGGAGCAGGCATGGAGGCTGGCTCCTGGTGGTGGCTATCAGGAGCCGGGGAGGTGGAGGGAGCTGTAATTTGGAGATAGAAAGCACGGGGCTGGATAATGGATTGGATATGGGGCAAGGGGAAGAAAAGAAGATTTCTGTGCTGGTGACTGTGGCAGCTGGGTAGCTGTGGTGGGCACACTGGGCAAGCCTGTTTGAGGTCAGACATCCGTTCTATTGGGAGCATATCGAGCTGGAGGTGCCTGTTAGGTAGTAGTCAAGCGGGAGCCGTAGCAAGGAGTGACATCTACAGGCCTGGAAATCCCTAGATGCAGGTGACATTGAGACCCCGACATTGGGTGAGTTCACTGAGGAACAGTGTTTATTCATGTGACATTGAAAAATCCTCACCGAGTCTCTGCTGTGCCCCAGGCAGCCTTCTCCATCTGAGGAGACAGCTGTGAACGGGGAAAACCTCTAATCTCAGGGGGCTCACATTCCTGGCGGGGGAGACCAACATTAAATCACTATGTTCTAGAATGTTCGGTAGTAATAAATCAGGATATGGACTAGAGAGAAGGGAGCACAGGACACGGGTGTGTGCTCTAGATAGGCAGGCAGGGACGGCTCCTCCACAGGAGAGACCAAGTGTTGTGTGTGCCAAGCGTTTGAGAGTTTGGGGAGCAGCAAGGCTATGTGCATGTGGAGCAGAAGAGGGGCCAGGGCAGAACCCCATCCTGTAGGCTTTGTGGACCTTACCCGGGGGCTGCTTTGTTCTAGCACACCAGCAGTTATGAGAGGCTTTGACCAGGGCAAGTCACCCTTGCTGCTCTTTGGAGGGGGCAGGAATGGCAGCTCAGGGGGGCCAGCCAGGGGCTTACACCAGGGCAGGGTGGTAGGAATACTGGGAGGGCAGAGCTGGCAGGTTTGCTGACACGTTGGCTCTGGGGTGTGAGAGAGAGAGATTAGTCAGAGGCCGTGGCTGAGCCCTCGGGGGAGTGGCGGCGCACTGGCCTAGAGAAGCCTGGGGGAGGATAGAAGAGTCTGTTGTGGACAGGTAGCATAGTCTCCCTCCCAGGGGAGGGCCAAAGGGGCGGGAGCAGCAGGTGTGCGTCTTGGGAAGCGGGTGGGCCGGGGTGTGCGTTTGGGAGCCTGTAGCATGCAGATGGTATTTAAAGCTCTGGGATGGACAAGCTCGCTGCGGCGTGAGCATAGCTGGAGAAGTGGGGGGCTCTCTGTTCTGGGCATTGGCAGAGACCAGGGTGTGAGGAAGGTTCAGAGGAGTGAGAAGTTGGAGGCCACATGGAGGAAGTGTCGCAGGGCCAGCAGCTGTGCCCCAAGAGACGGCCTGAGACAGACGTTTGTATTTGGCGACCTGGTGGTACACACAGCCTTGCTCATGGAGAGGGGCCAAGGGTGAAAGGGCTGGAGGGGACGGGATCGCAGTGCTCGGAGACAGCTTTTTAGGGGGCTGGTTTTTGTTGAAGGGAAAACAGGAGGGGGCCCCTTGGGGGGAGCATGTCTGGTGAGAGGTTTGTAAAGATGGGCTGGGTGGCAGGTGCTGGCTGGCACAGGGCACAAGATGGCGGTGCCCGTCGTGGCCTCCCTGGAGCCTGCTGGTAGGTGACAGCGTGGCCTGGATAGGGCCAGGGTGTTCTCAGCGGGGAGCAGAGCATGGGTGTGGGGGCACTTGCAGGCAGAGGAAGTCAGTGTTGGGGTATGGGGTCGTCCTTTTTGGGTGGAGTTTGTGAACCTCCTCAGACCGGACCAGATAAAATACACGTTACTCCCAGAAGACCTCAGTGCCCTTGGCTGTCCCCAGATGTGTTGTACGTTTGCTCTCCTCATGGGAACCCTCTCCATACCTATTAGGTGTCCCATGCAGCCCTGTCGTCAGGGCCCCTGCGTGTGGCCGTCCGTGCTGGGTGTGGACATGCAGAGTCTGTGCCCCAGCAGAGCCAGCATCAGGTTCTGGAACGTGGTCACTGCCGTCGTGCCTGTGTGACGGCCTGTGGGCAGTTGGCTGTTGAGCCTTTTGTCACCCATCCTACACTGTCATTCTCTTGCCTCGGGCTCTCTGTCCTCACTCAGCATTTCAGGTCTGCGGCCCCAGAGATTATATAGCACGTTAGAAAACTCCTTTCAGAGCGCCCAGCCGGCTCAGTCGGTAGAGCGTGAGACTCTCGAACTCAGGCTTGTGAATTTGAGCCCCATGCTGGGGGTAGAGATTACTTAAAAATAAAATCTTTTAAAAAAACAAAAACAAACAAAAAAATACTCTTTTCACACTAATGCGGCTCATAGAATTAAAGTATTTTTAAAAAGTCATCAGTGATTTTTCTAGAAGTGACTGCCACCAAAATTAAGGAAGTAGGTTAATTTAGTTATGATTTAAGAATCCTGCAGTTCCTGGACCTTAAAAGTGGGAGTCTGAGTGTCCACTTCAGAATGACAGCAGCAAGTGCTGAGGAATCATGCCGCAGGTGGGTGGCACCAAGACAGGGCTTAGGACAGGTTGCACCTTGCTCTAGCTAGTTATCCCCAGCTTAGCTGCCATCCCCCCAACAACTCACACACCACACGTTCCAGAGTTCCTTAGAGCCATCCACCCACCAGGACCCTCTCGTCATGTTCCTTCCCCCAGAGTGCCCGTCCCTTCCTCAGCCGGGTAATAGTCCCGGGTTCAGCCCTCTCCTGCCCCAGTCAGGACACATCCCATCCGGACTCCTCGGGCAGCCCTTCGAGCCTCAGATGCTCTCGCCGTGATTCATACACATGCACACGTCTGCCCCCGTTTGTTCTCGGCCAGGGCCAGGATCTCGTCTCATTTATCTTTCATGTTGCCTGCAGCACCATGGTCACACACCACGCAGGACTCACTCAGTGTTCGTTCAGGTGCGTGCTTTAGTTACCCAAGGTGACCAAATCAAAGTGGAAGTGACAAGAGGGTTTTAAGAGGACCTATAAATAGAAGGAAAACGTGTAACAATTGGGTCACCAAACAGAAATTTATTTGACAGGAAGGGCAAGAGGAAGAGGTTAGGGACTGCCCTGCTAGAATTCCTTTGGGTCTATTTAGAGAATCTTTCCAGAACAAATCCACCAAACGCAGTAATCAAACACGATGCTGATTATAGAGTTGTCCGTGAATGATCTACAGCGTTAGAACCATCTTGGTTAATCTAACAATCTTCCTTTCAAAGCTGAATTTGATATTCGACATCCTCCTTGGGCCCTATCCAGAGGGATTTAGTTACTGTGCAGCCAGAGGGACCTAGGGAGATACTGACGTGCAGAAAAACGTCCGGATAACTCTATCTTTGTGACTGTGGGGGATGGGCCCTGGAGACAGCCCCTCAGGAGGGCCGGCGCACTGCTGTGTGCAGGGACGGTGAGGAGAGAGGCACGGGGCCTGTGGGGAGTGCGCAGTGCTGGCGTGCATGGAACTAGAGGCTGATGCCAGCTGTGAGCGCCTGTAGCCCTGTGTGTGGCCTTACAGTGTCACCAGCAGTGCTTTTGTGCCTTTATAGACTGGCTCACTTAATCTTCACTTTAACCTTTGAGATGGCAATGATTACCCCTGGTTTACAGATTAGGAAACTGAGCTCCAGAAAGTGTGCATAGCACACAGCAAATGTCAGGGCTGGAAATTGAGCCTTGCTGTCAATCGAGAGTCAGTACTCTTTCTACTGTTTCAAATCAGAGAAGGATTTTGGGGAGAAGGTGGACTGAAACTCTTGAACTTTGAGTTCTGGTAGGAGCCTGAGATTGGGCAAAGGTGTGGGACCATGAGAAATCAGAGGGGCGCCCAGCCTGCTCAGTTGGGGGAGCATGCGACTCTTGATCTCGGGGTTGTGGGTTCAAGCCCCACATTGGGTGTAGAGATTGCTTAAAAATAAAGCCTTTGGGGAAAAAAAGAATTCAGATTGCTGGTAGGAGCACAGGTTGCTATAATTTGAAATTGTCTTTCACACCTGAATGTGGTCAACTCAGCAGCCCAACAGTTACCCAACAGTGCAATAATTTCTTTTCCAGGAGAGCCTGGGCAGACCCTTAATACACCTGCGTGCTAGGAGGTCTGCACGGAGATGCTCGTAGCACTGTTGTTTAAAATGACAAAGTAGAAATAATTCAAATACCCATCAACAAGGGAGTGAGTAAAAAAAACGTGGCATACTGTGTAGCTCTGAAAATGAATGAGCTGTAGCTTTTTTATCAGTAAAGATAAATCTTAGAAATACACGTTTAAAGCAAGTTGCAAAAGTATGCAATAGCATCATACTTTTTTTAATACAAATGAAAGACAATGCTAAAATACGTAGTGTTTAAGATACATAGGTATGCCATTAAACTATCAATAATAGAAGCAAGGGAATAACAAACACGAAATTCAGTCTTGTGGTCACACCTGGGGAATGGAGGGGCAGGAACATTTAGGAGCACGGGAGAACATCACCCGTGTCACTGATGATTTATTTCTGAAGTTGAGGGATGGGTTCCTGGATGTGCATTTCATTTATTAGACTTCATAACTTTTATATGCCTATAAATGTGAGTGTATTTAGTATAAAATAATATATATTATTTATATAAAACATACATTCTTTTGTGTTAGGTATTTCATAATTTTTAAAATGGAAAAAACTGCCACGTCTGGGGACCAGATGGGAAGCTGGTCCCTGTGATGAGTTTAGACTCAATTGTAGACATGACGCTCATTCGCTGGGATGGAGTGAGGACAACAATCAGGCGTTAGAAGGAACAGAATTTCCGAGCAGGGAGAGTATGGTCAGACCTGGATTTGTCAGCTTCTGCCTCCATTTCCTCTTCTCTGACATAGGACCTGTACTGTTGGCCTCATGGGGCTGCCCTGAGGATTGAGCCAGAGGGTGGGGACAAAGCCCTGGGCACATCACCATGACGGCCGCCATGAGCCAGGCTGCATGCTCAGCGCGTGCACACTTCTGAGGGGGCTACGGGGAGGAGGCGACGCAGAGATGGCAATGTTGTTCCTGTAACAACAGAACAAACCATAGAAGAGGTTTGAAAAAACATCAGTCTTGTTTAGGCTTATCCAAAAAATTCTTGTTTGAGTTGGTATCAAGGGTTGACAACTGTCACTTTAAATCAGTTCATACCTGTTTTTTCTTTCTTTCCTTCTTTCTTTCTTTCTTTCTTTCTTTCCTTTTTCTTTCTTTCTTTCTTTCTTTCTTTCTTTTTTTTTTTTTTTGTAATTTCAGCACTGGGAAATTTGGAGCTTGTTTTATACCAGGACTTTGTAAGCAGAGTGATCTGACCTTGTACGCATCACGGCCTGGGCTCCGACTGTGGAAGGCAGACATCCATGGGACTGTTCAAGCCACATTTATCTTAAAAGATGTCTTTGCTGGAGGAGTCAAGCCTTTTGAACTGTACCCACGTCTGGAATCCTCCAACAGGGGAAGTTGCAGCTTACCTGAGAAACACCTGGGGCTAGTTTCATGTTTCTTTCAAGAAGGCTGGGTGTTGAGTTGGAATGAATATAGTATTTACCTTCTAGACACCATCAACCAGGTAAGTGACGTGATCGCACCACATCTTGGGTGTCTTTACAATGTTGGTCCACAGACCATCTCTCAGAATGATAGAAGGAACAGCATTGATTCTAATGCTTTACTTTTTCCTTTGGGCCAGTCAAGGAAATCAGGTCAGGGTCTGATTCTTTTATAGATTTGGTTTTAGTAGAACCTTCTAGCAGGAGTTCTTAGAACCTCTAAGCAGGAGTCTCGTCTGCCTGGCGTGGCTTCCTCACTTGGAACTTGAGGGCAGGGTGAGCTGGGCTGGGGCTATCAAGCTGCCTTTTAGCCCTGAGTTAGTTTCTCTTCTTAAGGAACACTTTGAAAGGCATTTTTGTATTCTTCTCCACTTACAGACAACTTAATTTTTCTTCTTTCTCTGAATACTCTTTGAACTTGATGCACGCTTCGTAGTGAGTGGGGTTGAGAGGTTTGGTGACTATGTATCAGTTCCTTTCTTCTGAATCCTTACCCCCAGTGCTTTCTGCGACAGGTGTAATTAACTTCACGAGACAAAAGGGCTGCCCATGTGCAGACATTGTGGCTGCCATCAGAGTCTGCGTGGCAACATGATGGGCTGCTTTCAAACTAATGGCATGTTTCTAGATGTTCATCAGGATTATTTAAGAATTAACAAAGAATTTAGACCCTTTTTCTATAGTGAACTGCCTCTTGATTTTACTGTTAGCAGAAAAGAGAATGTTTTAAAATCATTCAGACTCGGATGTCCTGTTTTCAGGTGGTATTAGGCACCCCTCCCTCTCTCCATTCATTCATTCAGAGCCATGAATTGCAGTGTCTACTGGTCTCTCCCACGGGAGTGCACACAGTAGGAGTCTAGACTGGTCAGTACATCACTCCAGCCCAAGAGCGGCATTCCCTATGGGCGTTTGTACAAAGTGCTGTGAGCTGTGACGAGTCCTGGGCATGTCACTGAGGCTGAGCGCCCCAGGGACCATTTCCTGAGGAGGTGATGTCTGAATCGAGTTGGAACTCTCCCAGTGAACAAGAGTCAGGAAAGGAGTTCGAGCAGAGCCATGGCGTCATGGAGGAACAAGGCTGGGGTCTGGACTGGCCCGCTCCCCACCCCCCCAGCTCAGGGCACCTGAAGCACAGACCGGGGCAGCTGTGTGAGGCTGACAGGCAGGTCCTCCTGAGGGGCATGAGCTCCATGTGCTGGGGGGAGGGGAGCCAGGCAGGACACGGCTCCCAGTGCCCAGAGGTGGGGTGAGCTGCTCGCTCAGTCTCATGCATTCCCTGGCAAGGTTTATGACTCCAGGTCACGTACTGTCGGATACTCCCTACCTTTGCGTTTGTTTACTCTTAAGAAGTTTGAGAAAGTGGGCGTAACAAAGCACAGGTGTCATTTGGCTCATTTGGGTTCCTGCACATTTGTATGCTTTCATCTATTACTATTGCCTGCTTGTGTGATTTTCTTTTCTTTCTTTTTTTTTTGGCGGGGGGACAGGCCACAATTGCTGGTTTGGAAGGATCAGGTGATATCGTGTCTGTTTCCTGCACAGAAAATGAAATATTTTTCTTAAAGGGAGATAGGAACATTATAAGAATTTCAAGCAGACCTGAAGGACTAGCATCAATAGGTTTGTATTTGTTATAAAATGTACTGTGTATGTGTAATTGTAGTTTATAATTTATAAACCTTACCATTACTTTGTTAGTTAAATGACTGTAGCTTTATCTAAACAAGGAAGTATTTGGAGGGTTTCCTGCGATTTTTTTTTTTTTTTAAGATTTTTTTGTTTGTTTTGTTTTAGAGAGAGTGTGTGTGTGCGAGTAGTGGGAGGGGCAGAGGGAGAGGGAGAGAATCTCAAGCAGACTCCGTGCTGAGTGCAGAGCCTGACTCGGGGCTCTGTCTCACAACCTCGGGACCATGACCTGAGCTGAAACCAAGAGTCAGATGCTTAACCAGCTGAGCCACCCAGGCGCCCCCCTGTGATTCTTAAAATATGGTTTACAATACTTTTCTTGAAGTTACCTACTTAAAGGCTCACATCAACCTCACATTTGGTAAAGTGGTTCCATGGGTCTGGAAGCTGGGGAGGCTGGATGAATAGTGAGGAGAACTGAGCACCCACGTGATTGGTCACTGGTAATCTGAGACCGCATGTGGGATTACTACTTCAAAAGATAGAGATTTGCCAAGATTTTAGAACATTGAAATCTGTGATCTGGAACATATCTTTTATCCTCCACACAGTTCTTCCTTATAGCACTGATCATTCTCTGTGCTTTTGACTTTTCTTTGTAATTCATACAAGTCCAGATTCTATTGAGCAAAGAATCTTCATGTGTATTCTCGTGCACACATCCACAGTACTTTGTGTATTTGGGGCTCATCAGTGAACTTGTTCCTGATGGTGACAACAGCCATGTGGGGAGGAGGAGGAGAGGCTGTCCCCCTCCTCTCTGTCACTCACTTGGTTCTCACTGTGTTCCAGAGACTGCTAAGCACTTAACAGTCATGACCTCATAAAATCCTGAACATAACCCTGAATGGAAGGTACTGGTTCTATAGGTGAGGAGACTGGGGCTTTGGAAGTTGCAGTGAAGTACGAAAGGCACCACTGCTGTGGGGATGTGAGCGGCACACCGGGCACATCCGTGTGGCCCCAGAGCCCCTGCACACGTGTAGCCTCTGGAGTTCATGGAGCAGTTTCACAGGTGTCTTGGTTGATGCTCATGACAGGCCTGTGGAAACGTGAGGCGGGTGGTCCTGCCACTGCCTTTCCCCAGCCAGGCCACCTTCCTCCTGGGGCTGGGGGCGGCCTTGTCCCTTCCTTGCTCACCGCACTCCTGTCGCCGCCATGTCTGAGGTGGCGTGCAGGGTGCCCCCTGCCACTGCTGCCAGCTCTCTCTGGGCTCCTGCCGCCACCCGCTCACCCCAGCACCCCAGGCGGGTCTGAGTGCTAGGTGTGTGGCGCTCCCCAGCGTGGCCGCTTTTGTCAGGCTGCTGCCCTCTGCTCTCTCCCTGCTCATTATTTAAGATCCACTTCAGGTCTGTCTGTATCTCTGATGCTTTTCCTGAGTGCTTTAGTTAAGTCAGCCTCTCCCTGTCTTCACTTGAGTTCCCAGGGGCCTACTCCTCCTACCGCTGTTGTGACTGGGGAGCCATTTACTTACCATGTCCTTACCTCACAAAATAATAAACTTTTTGCTTGCAAGGATCTTGTGGCTCAGCTTTGTGGCCCAATGTAGCATATGACACAGAAGCCCTGAGTGAGTGAGTGTTTGTTAATCCGTGGTATCCCTGTTGTACAGATTAGAAAACTGAGGACTGGGGGGTAAGTGACAAGCCCCAGATCCACCAGCCCTGTCTTCCAGTTTCTGCTTCAGGCGACCTTTCTCCTGCTTCTCCTGCCTGGCTACATTGGTCAGAAATGTGGACTTCTTGCCATAGCCATGGGCTTGGGGTATCTTGTCCCTGGGGGCATCTTTGCTATTACTTCTGCTCTCACCAGCACTAGCTGGTGTCAGTCACTGCAGGAGAGGAAGTAGAGGTCCTGGACCCAAGTGGGTGGGCCAGTTGCAAACCCAAGGCCTTCTAGAGCTGGGAGCAAGTCGAGGAAGAGGAGTTCCAGGAGGCAGGCTCCTGGGACCCAAAGCATTACTATAGCCTTTTGTCTTTTTGTAATGTCAGAATACAAAGTGTAGTTAGTAGGAAAGTATCCCAAACGGTCTCTCATGAGCCAGATATTTAGGACTTGAAAAGAGGAAAATGTCGTAAGGGCTATCTTGGCCCCAATTTTACAGTCTCTTAAGAGATGGTGGGGTGGGGGTGGGGTAGGGAGTGAATTACTTCTTAAGTCAGAGGGTAAGTCAGGATAAGTATCATTCCAGATTATCATTTCTGTGGAAAGTGAAGAAGCTCTGAGTCTTGAGTTTCATGAGCTGGCACGTGCACGGAGGGGTCGGGGCCCATGCGGCTTACAGGAGGGAAGTAAGCTCTAGACCCCTGCTGTCTGTGCAGTGAGAGAGCTCTGTACCTGCACTGTCCACAGTGGCCCCTGAACACCTGGAATGTGGGAGTGCAACTGAATTTTAGCATTTGATTCTGACTTTAAAACAGCTACACGTGACAGTAGCTGCTGTATTGGACAGGACAGCTCTAGACAAGACCTGCCATCAGCTCGTGTGATCTTTGACAAGTCGCTTCCCTGGCCAGGCTTCGCTCCGAGCAGAGTCCTGCCTGTCCGTCCCCAGCTGTGCACACCGCAGCCCGTGGTCTGCCCCTGACCACCCTCACAAGAGGACAGGAATTCCCATCTGTCTGGTTGGTGGTCCCAGAATGGTGGCGGGCACATAGTAGACGCTCAGTATCACAAGGATGGCTGAGCGGATTGAAGTGGCCCATACTGTAGAGGGTACTAGGGCTGGAACCACTGTGGCCGTGGTGACCTTGTGGTGTTGTGTTGAGAAGGACGAGTCCACGAAAGTGAGAAACTTGCTGGCTCTTAGTCATGGGCACAGAGCAAGGTGACTTGACCCTCCATGGCCACATCCTCACGCTGCTCTCTGCCCACACTGGACGCTGACTTCAGTAACTCGCTTCTCTGTCCTGGGTTTGTTCTCTTGGAAAATTCCCTTTCTCTCCCTAGATTTTAAGAAATACAGGTACACATATATTTTTCAAGTGCCTTTTGAGTTCTTTTATATTTAAGGCATGGTCTAAGTAGGGGATATCACTAAGCCCTTTCCTTAGAAACAGGTCATTTGTTTTCTTTAGGAATTATTTGTGAATGGGTGTGAGAAATGCTGTATATATTTAGTGTCCCTTTCCTATTGAGCTATTTACAGAAAATAGCCATGATGAACCATTTTCCTAATTTTGGTGTGTGCACTTCCTGGAGCACAGAACCGTTTGTTGGAATGTTTTGTGTGGTTCTTGTAGTTTGGCCAGTCTCTCTGAGTTTAGCAGGAGGGTATTTAGGGTTAGCAAACCTGAAAGAGATGTCAACTTTCTTGGACAACCGGCGTTAACACCCAGCTCTTCTTACTCAGTGCGAGATGGTCTGGAGACGCCAGGATGCGTGGAGCAGGCCCCCGGGCAGCGTATGGAGAAGCCGTCAGGGGCGCCAGTTTCTGAGACGAGACTCCGGGGCTCTTCCGTGGCCAGCTCCGTGGCCAGCGAGCCAAGGAGCAGGAGCAGCTCGCTCAACTCCACCGACAGTGGCTCCGGGCTCCAGGCAGCTCCAGAGCTGGGGAGGGGCAGCCAGCCCGCCTCACAGAGATTCAGTGTGATTAGCTCAGAAGACTTTGACCAGGAGCTTGTCGTGAAGCCTCTGAAAGTGAAAAAGAAGAGGAAGAAGAAGACAGGTACCATCCGTAGCAGAGCACACACTGACTCCTTACTTAGGGGCGTTCTTACACACTTTTTGGGAGTGCTGCTTTCACTGAATGAGCCCTTACCCATTCAGTGAGAAGCAGAGAAGACCCTCAGAAAACACGTGTGTTCTTTCCTCAAAGGAGTTTTACCGTGAAATATTTTATATGTTAAAAAAGAATACCACGCACACCGAAAGCACCCTCGTGAGGTGTAAATAATGTAACATACACCTGTGTACTTACTACCCTGCTGGGTGGGTCTGGGTTTATACTTCTCAATATTGAAATAAAAATTTTGATGTATCCATGTATAGCATGTATTAGACCAGAGATGCTATGAGCCTGGATGGAAAGTCATGGAAATAGAAGATTTACACTGATGTCTAGACGGGTCGTTTTACGTTTAGTGTTGGACAGGTTACCAGACATGGGATTTAACGTAGAAATGGTTCAATGTTTTACTCCTTGGTTCCCGTTAGACCTCTAGAGCAACACATACTTACAGAGTTCTACGCATTTTAATAATATTAAACAACTGGTCTGCCATCCATCTGTTCCTTTGTTTTCCTGCATTAACATTTCTTTCTTTTTTTTTTTTTTAAGATTTATTTATTTGACAGCGAGACAGCCAGCGAGAGAGGGAACACAAGCAGGGGGAGTGGGAGAGGAAGAAGCAGGCTCATAGCGGAGGAGCCTGATGTGGGGCTCGATCCCAGAACGCTGGGATCACGCCCTGAGCCGAAGGCAGACGCTTAACCGCTATGCCAGCCAGGCGCCCCTACATTAACATTTCTTGAGCGAGGCCTAGAGCCAATCAGTGTGTCTAATGTTTGCGTCCATTTAAAACATCTCTGCATGGGGATAATTCGTACTTGAAAGATTTATTCTTCACCACTTAAATATCCTTCATTTAAAATGTATTTTTTTTCTTGAGCCAAAATTGTGTTTTTTAGTCTCTTACTATTTATGTGGAGTCATACCCCATTTTAAACATTCTTATTTTAAATTAGAAGGTGGAAGCAGGAACACCTGCCACAGTTCCCTTGAATCGACGCCCTGCTATGAGTTTCCGGGTGACAGTCCCCAGTCCTTGAACACAGACCTGCTGTCCATGACCTCAAGTTTGGGCAGCTTCGTGGATCGGTCAAGCACAGAGTCTCCTGACCAGGAGAGTAACCTTAGTGGTGAGGTGAATGGTGTCCTGCAGGAAAATATTGACCCCGAAGCATTCAGTGTCCTGGAGGTGCCTGAGCCTGCCCCTGACGTCCTGAATGAAGGGAATGGCGACAGACCTGGAGTCCCACGGTGTAACCGTGCAGACAATACCGGGCCACACAGTGGGGTGTGGACTGCACTCCTGGAGCTGCGAGAAGCTGTGGAAGGTAGTGATGTTACAGAACTCAGAGAGGAGCCTTGTCCCGTAGACGATGGACTGAATAGCAGACAGTCACCCTGTCAAGAACAGGACAGCTCTGCTGAGGCCCAGGAAGCGGGGGACAGGGAGCCTGATGACCTCCAAAGCACCTTTTCTGAAGTCCCCTTCCCGGACTCACCCCCGGTGCCTCCCAGCCTCAGCTGGGCCCCCCATGCCGAGCAGCGGCTGCCGGGGACTGGAGCTGATGAAGGCAGTGTCGAGGAGCCCAGCAAAGAGCAGGGCTTCCTCACACACATGGGGGGCCCCGGCCACCTGGGCTCGCATCCCTGGCACACTGTCACTGACAGGGACACAGGCCTGAAGGAAATTGTTGCCTCGGAATGTGACTCGGGAGGTGTGAGAGGACGGCTGACGCCCCTGGTCTCTGCCTTGGCAGCTCACACCCGTGAGCCTCGGCTCGAGCAGCCTTCACGGGACCAGGTGTTGACGTCCAGTGATGAGGAGGACATCTATGCCCACGGGTTGCCTTCCTCTTCCTCGGAGACGAGTGTGACAGAGCTCGGTGGTAGTCGCTCCCTGCAGGACCTGAGCCAGCTTGGCACAGATGATACCGGGCTGCTAAAGTCAGATCAGGTATGTAGGTTTGGGGTGGCCAGTTTCCTAAGGGTCCACCCAACCCCTGTAGTTAAAGATAGTTATTTTTGGTCATTTTACATAAAAAAGAGTTTTTTTCAAAGTGCTTGCTTTTCTTAGCAAGTAATTATTATTCAGTGTATTGGGTTTCAGAAGTAACCAGGTGTTACAACTTGTCCTACTAAGTCGTTGTGAGGTGTGGATTATGAGTGTGAACTTATGTGTACTTTCCCCAAATGTACCAGTAGATTCTCCCTGTGCTGATGACACGTATTGTTTGGGCAACTCTTGCCACGTGCTGGGCACCATGCTAAGCACTCTGTAAGTTCAGCTCATTTGCTTCTCTAAGAAGTAAACAAACCACGAAGGAGGTGCTGTTGCGGTCCCCGTTTTACAGTGGAGGAAATGGGACTTAGTTAAATGGCTTGCACAGGTCACGCAGCAAGTGAAGGGCAAGGCTGGCCCCGGGACCCCTCTCGGCTCTGTGCTGTCCTGCCTTGGCAGTGAAATGAACTGCTTACTTGTTTTGACACAAATGCCAAAAGGTTAGACCGTCCACTCAGTCTTGCCTGTGCCCATCCTTTCTTGAGTGCCTTTGGCTGCCAGGTTCTGTGTTCAGTGTTGGCTACTGTGGGGCATGGATAGCCAGTCTGCATCTCAGAATCTCAAGGAAGAGCCAGACATGCCTGCCGATCATCTCGGTTGAGCAAGACTCTCTGCCGATGGCGGCAAGCAAAGTGCAGGGCTGTGGGAAGTCTGAGAGGGCGCCCACCCAGGATGCACCGGGCAGGCAGACCATGTTTCGTGGGGGCTGTCAGGATTCTAGGCCAGAACTTTAGAAGAGCCCTCCCCCAGGTGAGAGGGAACCTGGCGCATAGAGGACTTCTCCCTCCCTTCATGGTTCCCCCCTCCTCCCTTTCCAGTAGCTAGAAAGCCAAGAGATTTTGTGACATTTGGCGGGGCAGGGGGAGAGGGTGGCACTCATCATGGGGAGCAGGGCTGAATTGAGAGGGGCGGGTGCCATTCTCTGTGAAGCAGCGAACTTCCACATTTGGGCGATTGTGCAAGCACATTGATTTCTTCTGCAGTTTCAGAAAACTGTTTAACTGCAAAGACTTCATTTAGCTTTGATTTTTTAAAAAAGAATTGTAGCAACAAAACATCAGCCTATAAAATTCAGCCAGACTGAGTGTCTTGGCCAGAGTTCCATCAGCCACATGATGTGTCCTGTGTCCAGTGATTGGGACCATGCTTAAAACCCGAGGGTGAGGACACAGAGGTGGTGGTAGTGCTGCTCTTCCTCGTGCACCTGCAAGGGTCCGATGCGCAAAACATCGATCTGCACGCACGTTGTGTGAAGTGCGGTACACCTGTGTGTAAAGCTCGGTCCTTTTAATGTAAGCACTGCGTTAGGAAGGGTGTTCTGACATGACAGAGCGTTACCCGGGTATGCTCTGGGGTCCTAATGGGGGACAGGAGCTTCCACTTCAGAACGCTTCTCTCGGAGTATGGTCCAAAGATAGCAGGTCCGTGCATGGCTTCTCAGAGATCCTCAGCTCTGCGACTTGAATGATACCCTGCACGCTTTCCTTGTTGACGACAGTGTGACTGTGTGCTCTGCTGAACAACTCACCAGGCCCTGTCCTTGTTAGTTTGCAGAAAGCTGGATGGGATACTCTGGCCCTGGCTACGGCATACTCAGCTTGGCGGTCTCCGAGAAGTACATTTGGTGCCTGGACTACAAAGGCGGCCTGTTCTGCAGCGCACTGCCAGGCGCTGGGCTCCGCTGGCAGAAGTTTGAGGATGCCGTCCAGCAGGTGGCGGTCTCACCCTCAGGTTGGCCTCCCCCGGCTCCCTGCTCCTGCCGGTGTCGCTGGCCCGACCCAAGGCAGGCCCTGCCACAGCGCCATCCCTGCAGCGCACTGGCCGGTTACCTGCACATTTGGGGGGTTTTCTCCAAAGAACAGGACTTGCTTCATTTGACATCAATGAATAAACATCCAATAAATGGATGTTTAGTTTGAATCTGTGGGGTTTTTTTTAATTGCAATGGTAACATATGGACATGTTTTTATAAGCTATGCAAACTATTTGCTTGAATTTTGAGGGATTTTTTTAAAAAAAGATTAACATATTAACCCCTTATAAATATGTGTTCCTCTTTCTTTTATGGGGGGAGGGGCAGAGGGAGGAGAGAGAGGATCTTATGCAGGCTCTACACCCAGCACAGAGCCCAACACGGGGCTCAATCTCATGACCCTGAGATCATGACCTGAGCCGAAATCAAAAGTTGGACGCTTAACTGACTGAGGCCCCCCAGGCGCCTCTGTGTTCCTGTTTCTTAGCATTGCTTTAAAGCAACTGAACGAATGAAGATGGACCCATGGATATGTTGGATATGTTCAGATTATTTGGGTTCCTTTCTAGAAATTATTCTTTAATGAGTGATGTGTATGCTTTGGCTGAATCATCTACTCCCTGAGTGTAAAAGAAAAATGCATTCATTCTTGCAAGCCATGGTCAGGCTAGCCATTTTTAGTGAACTGGAGCAGACCTTTCCTGAATGAGGTTCTACTAGGCTTTCAGCCTATACCTTCCTTCCCTGTCCAGAATCATTTGCTCATCTGTTTTGTCATAATGTTGGCCACTTCACCTATTGGGGGGTGGGTAGATAGAGTAGATGTATTTATGTGTGTTTGCCTCATAGTCACTTCTTATTGTTAGGACACTGGAGTAGAAGTCAGACAGAACGTACTCTGTGACCTTAGACTCATCCCCTGTAATTTTACTGTGTGTCAAATGGATTTCCTTGAACTCTTCCTGGTCTTTGTCACTATTTAAAATACAAGTTTGTTCAAGGTTGTTTCATCTCTTTGCTTGTTTGAAAAATGTTTTTCCTTAGCGAGTGGCTGAGATCACAGTGTACTTCAATTGCTGGTGCTATAAAATTGTGCGTTTTAATTCTTTCTCTTGTCATTTACTACCGTTCATCTCCCCAGCCATTTAGAAACTTTGGTTCTGTCTTGATTCTATTGATTACTTTGTGTTGGCAAAACATTCCGGCCCTTGTTGATGTGGTAAGAATTCTGTCCCCACCAGATCAGTGTACTTGACTGAGTTGTCCTGCAGTGCCCTTGTCTTTGGGGGGCACCAGAGCCCCAGAGTGTTCAGGGTGTGCTTCGGGCTGAGCCGTCCATCTCGCTTTTCTCCTCTTACCTCAGCTCTTCCCGTCAGACCCTCTAGTCCAGCCTGGCTGTGCTCTTGGTAGTCCTCTGGTGGTTTCTTACACATGGCTGCCTGGCCTGTGTCACACCCTCCATCTGTGTCTTCCTCCTTCCCTCCCCTTCTTTCTCTCTGTTTATCAGAGTCCCTTTCTGAGTAAAAAAAGACAGCCCAGCTTAAACGCCTCCTTTCCGTGCATCTTATCCCTCAGTTGGTCTGGAAGTGACCCCTCTGAATCCCTCTAGGACTTTGCAACCTCTGGTGGGACACGAGTTTTGCCTCCTGACGTAACCGCATCAGCACTGCTCCTGTCCGTGTCAGGAGTGTCTGTGGCCTGTCCGGCTCAGTGTGTCCCTGGTCTGTTCTCACCTCCAGTTTCCCTAGCAGCCCTGTAAGGTACAGAGGAGGAAGTGAGGCATGGAGACAGGAGGTGACTTGACACCCACAGCTGGTGGGTGGTGACCAAGGACCCAAACCCAAGAGCCGTGGGCTCTTTCCCCAGTTGGGGTAGAAGCAAAAGGGGAGAGAGGTTTTAGAAATCTGTCTCCCCCACAGCGATTAGAATGAAGTTTTTGTGTAAGTAATTGTCCATATTTACTGGATGGTGAATAGAATTTTTATTTCTCCAGGAGCCCTTCTCTGGAAGATTGAACAGAAATCTAACCGAGCTTTTGCTTGTGGAAAAGTGACCATCAAGGGGAAGCGGCACTGGTACGAAGCCCTGCCCCAGGCAGTGTTTGTGGCCCTGAGTGATGACACAGCCTGGATCATCAGGACAAATGGAGATCTGTACCTGCAGACAGGTAACTGCACCCTACTGCCCCTCGCTTTGCTAGTGACACGCTTAGCGCTGTCACAATGTATAAGGGGTAAAAATCAATTTAAATTAAAATACTTCTGGAAAGAGAGTATTTGCCATTGGAATATATTAGCAGTTTCCTTCTACTGACTCACATTCAACCCTGGACAAATTTAGGGCAAGATTTAATAGGGTTATTCAGTGAGACACAGAAACAGATTCTTGTTCTCCTTACGGCTAACCGTTGCCCATCGCTTGTGCTGCAATGTCAGATCTTAAGGGGAAGGAGTAACAGAGAAGTGACATTAGAATCAGTTTTTCCTTTAGGTTATGGCTGGATTTTTTTCAGCCAGGTCAGAGCCCTGCTTCTGTATACTTATTTACATGTGGGTCAGGAAGAAACAACCAGAAATCATTTGATCTGAGTAGCAGTTCAATTTGTCATAATAAACTGCCCTGAGGGGAACCTTCAACTGCTGCAGGAGACTCGGTGGGACTTGTGTATTAAAAATAAACTGTAATGAGAGTGGGTGTTTATGTATTGTCAGCAAAATGGGGTATTAGTTTCCAAAGGCAATGTGATTTATCAGCATCTGGAAAGGATATGGGGCAGGAGCTCTTTTTAGGTTGTCAAGAGGCCATATTGGATTTACGTAAAGATCAATCTTTTAACCATTTAATGTTGCTGATCTGGGGAGATTGTTTTAATCTCTGTTATGAGCTGTCAGCCAGGGATGGTTCTCTGAGATGGAAAGTCTTTGCACATCTGGCTCCTCCTCACATGTGGGGGGCCGGCATCTCCTAGAAGCCGTTGCTTGAGCCCTGGTGGTCAGCCTCGCCAGCTCCTGGGCCATGTGCCAGCCCTGGTTTCTCCCTTCAAGTGGGAATAGCTCTGGAAAGGCAGATGCATATCCATTTTCCAGGGGCATTTGTGTTTTGTTCCTGGTGAGGAAACGGAGCGCTTCTGGCCTGGGGTTAAGGAACGGGTGCCCCGTTAACCGGCAGTACCAGACCTACCGTGTTGGTCTCCAGGGCGGACCTGACGATGTGTAGTGTAAAAAGCCCCGCAGGTGACTCCCCCGGTTGTGGAAGAGGAATACAACCAAGGATGTGGTACCATCGGGCTTCTGTAAGCAGTCGGGGAACACATTTGAGCACGGAGAACTAATTGCAGGCCGATGCCACAGAGTATGGGGTTTGAGTTAACAGCTGTTCTGCCAGCTTCCCCAGGAGTGCCTTCAAGCTGCAGACAGGCTGCAAGGAGGTGGGGGAAAGAGCCCTGGACAGGGCATCAGGGACTCTGAGCTCTGGCCTTCCATTGCCTTGCTGTGTGATGGACCTCGCCTTTCATCTAGGGAACCACCCCTCCAACCAGGTAGGAGCAGGAGAGGGCAGCTGCTCTGTTGGAGCTGCTGCGCGAGGATGGCTGGAGGCCTCAGAGCCCTGGTGTTCGCAGCTGCGGCAGCTCGGCTTACCCCGAGGCTCTGAGGGGCACAGCCGTAAAGCATATGCTGCTCTTGGCCTGGGCCTTCTTGGCTCAAGGTCTGGCTGCTCTCCTGCCCTGGGCTTTCTTTTTCTTCCAGAACATCTTAAGCTACTTTGGGACACCAGTGGATTCTGAATTGTTATTCCTTCAGTTTTCAAAGAGCATTTGAGAGCACTTCAGACATATGCCCAACTTAACCATTTTAAGCACAACAATTTTTGTTGACTAGACCTTAAAAAGACAAAGTACTTATTATAAAAGAATATGGCAAAATAACCCCCCAAAAAAGAAAAATAAGCAAACAACAGAATACAAATGAGGTGTGAAGTCCTGATTGTGTGTCTTTGGGGCTTCCTGTCTGTCTCCCTGGCAGGTCTCAGTGTGGATCGCCCCTGTGCCAGAGCCGTAAAAGTCGACTGTCCATACCCACTGTCCCAGGTCACAGCCCGAAACAGCGTGGTGTGGGCACTGACAGAGCAGAGAGCCCTCCTGTACCGGGAGGGTGTGAGCAGCTTCTGCCCTGAAGGGGAGCAGTGGAAATGTGACATCGTCAGGTATCAGCAGGAGGAGCAGAAACGTCTTCATCATCTTGCTTGTCCCACCCTTGGTTCTTTGTCAGCTTGACTCCCCTTAATGCACCCATGGGAGCCTTTCCTGGGCAGAGCTGCTACTCTGAAGCTCTCCATGGTAATAGTGTTCTCTGGAATTGTCAGAGCCAATGGCAGCTGCCCTACCATGGAGACGCCCTGTGCCTGCCTCTGTCTGGCAGAATGGGCACTGGGTCAGAGCTTAGCTTTTTGAGATGCTGCTGCCCTCTTGTGTGACGTCAAGCATCACATGGTCACGGGTCTCTCATGACAGTTTCTATTCAGCACTGCCCAGGGCTGTCGGGTGGTTTCTGTGTAGAATCTGAAGGGTTTAGGGCCAAATATTTTTCTTTATTATCCTTGTCAATGGTAATTGATCTCTGAATGGTAATTTATCTGGTTACTTATACCACTCAAAATTTTAATTATAGAATTTACCATCCAATCATTTTGCTAATTAGAAAAATTAGACTACAATCTTCTTGGTTTGAACCTAGCAACCTGGTCGATGTGAGCGAGTAGCTACTGTGAGCCACAGCAGGGCTGGGCTGGGTGTGCAAAGGTGGCTGCCCCCAGCCCTGCCCTCCCCCAGAGCGGGTAGCTGCCTGTGCCAGTTAGCATAGCTGGTCCGAACCCGGAGAGCGTGGCCCAGCTGAGCCCCGAAGCCGGCGAGGGCTGTACCAGAGGGGCGGGAGGGGGAAGGGCACTGCCCACGGAGAGGCAGTGTCTGCCCAGCTGCTGCTGCCCCACACAGCCCGGCACATGGGGGGCACCTCCACTGGCTCAGTTGTGCAGGAGGGAGCAGGGAAGCAGAGGCGCCTGATGTGCCCACGCACTTTCCTTGTAGGCTCTTTTCTCCCCGGGGGCTTTCCCCACCAGGCCGGGTTTTCAGTATGTCTTTCAGAGGCTGCCACACATGTAAGCAACATACACTGCACAGTAATGTAACTCGAAACTCGAGCTTCCTTCCTTGGAACTTGTGGGTGGGCTCTCAACCCTCCCGGGAGACACTTGAGGCCGGTGTTCCTAGTCAGGCCGGGCGCTTTGAGTGTGGGCACTGACTCCCGTGTTCTCTTCCCTGTTTCCAGTGAAAGGCAAGCTTTGGAACCCGTCTGTATAACTCTTGGGGACCAGCAGACTCTGTGGGCCCTGGACATCCGAGGGAACCTGTGGTTCAGAACTGGTGTCGTTTCCAAGAAGCCCCAGGGAGATGACGACCATTGGTGGCAAGTAGGTGCTCCGCTCCAGGGCCACTGGCCAGGGCGTCTCCCTGAGTGGGGAGCTCTGCTCCCCCTTTTATAGTCCTTCTCTTCTCCTTAAAGAGACTGGGGAGGTTGAATTAAATTAAGAGCATTCACCTTTACTCTTCGACGAGTTAGACTTTTCGCTGTATTTGAGCACATTAGAAATATCCAGGGCTTTTCATTGTAGGAAGTAACTTGTAAAACTCTCTTTGCTTAAATGTATGGGCTGTTTATTATTTCTTTTTTTTGTGTTGGTGTTATTTAGAAATTTATCCTTATGTGCTAAATAAGCCCGGTGATACCCTTTTGAAGACCTAGGTAATAATGATGTTTAATTCTGAACACATGGGCTGAGAAGAGCTAGACAACAGGTTTGGAGACCCAGCCTACAATTAAAATTCATCTCTCCCCGCTTGTTCCAAAGGCCTCTTAACAAGTGGCGTTTCAACAAAGAAAGGAGAATGTTCCCACACGCTCCCAGAAAAGGAAACACTCTGTGTAATAGGAGGGTGTATGCAAGCTCACTTTTCGTGACTTGGTCCCAGCCGGGGTGGCCTAGAATGTGTTTTCAAGGAGTTGTTCCTTCCCCTCTTTGGTACCGTTTGGTGTAGCCGTTGCTCCCCTAGCCTCCTGCGGCGGCCGGCGAGGTGGTTCTGACCCTCAGCGGCTGGAAACTAGGCAGCGTCTCTTCAGTGTTTGTCTCCACTGGCTCAGGTCGTGTCGTTGCCTCAGACCTGCTGCACTGAGGGCAGGTCGTTCATTAGCTGCCCTTGGGTCTGTCGGATGAGAATGTGGAAAAAGAAGTTGTGTTTGCTCTTTGATGAGTAAGTATATGTGTACATAGGTCTCTGATATGTCTGATACTATGGCAAGTTGTACAAGTGATTTTAAAATACCTTCTCCGTGCTGGTAAGTATATTACATGGTTTTACACACATGAACACACACACTCTTACATGTATATATGTACCACATTCCATTTTTAAGTAGCCTAAAGAAAATTAGATACCATTTTATCATCATATTCAGAACATTAGAGAAATTTAATTTGACAGAATCATCTTTGAGGTAGTTGGAAGCAGAGTTAAATACTGTAAGACTGATTTCTCTGTAGCACCAGAGCCAGCTTTATGTTTGGCTGCTAAACCTTTATTTTTTTTTAATTTGCCTCCTGCTTATCTCCAAGTGTTGGGTGCTAAGACAGTCTGTCACAGACCTTCTGCGTGGCCTTGGCATGTGCACTCTCCCGAGGAGGCCCAGAGCTCCCGGGCCGGCGTTCTGTGGGCTGTGACGAGATAGTGGGAAAGGGGGCCACGGGGTCCAGACGTGATAAAGCAGTTCAACTTCAGTTAGGACAGTGGCTTACAGTTAGTGTGAGTCCTTTCACGGATGAAAAAGGGCAAATTTGTACACTTAAGCACTGATTTTTACAATAATTTCCTTTTTGTTTGTTTTGTTTATTAGAATTAAATTCTTTGTAATAAATGATATCCCTTTCACGCAGCATTTCAATGTGCGTGACCTGGGAATGCGGCCTGCACAGGGCTGTCCTAGGAGTCGGAGAGCAACATTCTCTGTAATTGAACCCAACAGGGCAGAAATATATGTAAAAGTCACATGGAGTCAGACTTTGACCATCTTAAAAAGAACTTTCTAACAACCGGAGCTGCCCAACAAGAGAGAGGTTCTCCTCAGAGTTGCCCTGAAGAAATGTCTTTCAGGAATGTTAGAGAAGCGGTTTGCACACCTGAGCCACGCTGTGCCCTTGGTATCCAGGATGGTCCCGATTTGTGCTGTTGAACTGGCATAATTATCGACAGTCCTGGTTTAGATCATAAAGTACTTCTATCACCTTACTTATAATATCATTTTTATCCCGTATTATGATTCTAAGGATTGCACACTGTTATCTGTTGGAAATACCTAAATTTAAAAGCAAAATGACCCTTTCTCACTGATTAGAATAAAAGGCTTCACGAGTTTGAGGGGGGGATCATAGGTAATCACAAAAATAATACCTACCTTTAGGACTGACCCGTATTATATAAAAATGTATAAAAAGAAAGGTGAACATTTTCTTCCATCCCTCTAAATCCAGCCCTCAGAAGTAATTACAGTTAGTGGTTTGGTAGTGTCCTGCCAGACTTTTCTGGTCCTTAACAAATGCACGTGTGCTGCGTATTTGCGGTTATGGGCCAGACCTCTGCTCTCAGTCCGCACGCATACAGAAGGAGCTCATAGCTGCACTGAGAGAAGGGTGTCTTTCCGTCTTGCCCTCCAGGTGAGCATCACCGACTATGTGGTGTTCGATCAGTGCAGCTTATTCCAGACCATAATTCATGCCACACATTCAGTGGCCACAGCAGCCCAAGCACCCGTGGAAAAGGTGGCCGATAAACTGCGCATGGCGTTTTGGTCTCAGCAGCTTCAGTGCCAGCCGAGCCTTCTCGGGGTCAACAACAGTGGCGTCTGGATCTCCTCAGGCAAGAATGAATTCCATGTCGCTAAAGGAAATCTCATCGGTGGGTGAATTACTTTTCTTTTCACATTGACTCGATTGGCAGCTTCGCTTCGAAGCTAGCACTGAAAGAAAAGCTTTAAGATCTCAACTGCGGAAGATAATTTGTGCCAGTGTGTGAAGTGTTTGTCATGGAGGCGTTCTTTATGCTTTGTATCGGTTTCCTTCTTTTAATCTGTCATTCCTACAACTTGGATACCAGCGTTTGGCTGGTGTGTGATCAGTTTCTACTGGGAATCTGTGATGATATGGGAAGGGCAGATGGAGCTCATTTTTATGTTCATAATTTCACATTTAAATGAAAAGATCCGCCCAAACGTAAAGAGTTTAGTAAGAGGGATAGTCCATTTCCTGGAGGAAAAGTTCCTGCTCTGTGGAGAACGCAAGGCTCTGGCGAGATCTGTGACTGGTGGTATAAATCCACTTGTGCCCATGAGGGCTTCGTTTCTGTGAGTGAAGCCCTGCTTTGTGAATTTTCTCCAGCTCGCCTCCCTCTGCATGACCCCCCCCCCCCCAACCCTGGGCAAGACTGTGGCTCTGCTTGTCAGCCTAGAGGGAGAAACAAGGGACTTGGCCTCATAGCACTGGCTGGTACAGATCTCCTAATTTAAGGGCACTTCAGAATTGGGTGTGGAGGTTTTGAAGACCACTTAGAGTCTAGAACTAATGCTCTGGAGCGTGTGTGTGTTCTCTTCTTTCTTTAACACACTTCCTGTTGGTTCCTTCTAGGCACTTACTGGAATAATGTTGTTCCCCGTGGGACAGCTTCTGCAACAAAGTGGGCCTTTGTGCTGGCTTCCACTGCTCCCACAAAGGAAGGTTGGTTGAGAAATATAGCGCATGGGTTGGCAGTTGAAAAGTGAAAACCATGGTCTGACCATGACCTAGTTGGGATGGGGTGTGGCTATGTGGACCTCAGAAACAGGGCCTCAGAGATAATGCAGTGGCTTCTCAGGCAAGCAGCCCTTGTTGGCTGAGCCAAGGCCCCGAAGCTGGATAGGCCTGGCGTGGGGACATTGACTGAATCTAAAGGCAGGGCATCATTCCGAAGGAGAGGAACATACAGTGTCCCACTAGGGCCGGCAGCCGGAGACTTCCAGTGATGTGTCATGGGGCCATTGCACTGCAGTCAGTAGGCACCAGCCTTCTTGGGGTGCCTTCCCATTTCCCCTTGTGAAGTCTTCTGTCACCTTCCAGCAACCTCTTTCAATCTGGTTTACAGCTTCTGGCTAGTCTAAATCCCACCGTTGTGCCCCCGTTAGGACAGGGGCAGACCTCCTGTTGACTCGGGTCAGAGCTCCCCTCCCCTCCTGGAGCATGGGCTTTGGAGCCAGGAGAGGGGGCGCCATTACCAGTGAGCGGGGAGCCTGGGTAGTCAGGTGACCCCTCTGGGACGTGGCCAAAGGCTCCTCCTAGGATTGCCCTGAGGGTCGAATGAGAAGATACCATGAAGCCTGTGGTTCAGAGAAAGCAGCTGGTTAGTTCAAGCAATTAGTCCCACCAGAATTTGGCTAACTTGTCAGTACGGGAAAATGTTTACTCACCTGATCATTCTGACCATAATTCTGAAATCCGTAAGTTCTGAAAACTAGAGATCATATCCTGAGATTGGTACAAAGTCATTTGGCAGCAAAACCTGGCCCGAGCTGATGGGTCTGCTTACTTATGCATCGATTATGAGTATGCCCACATTTTGTGGCAGGAATGTTACTGCGTTTCATTGCTACTTGGCTCCCTGAGGCTGTTACTTAAATATGTGGCATACCCATGACCTTAGGTTTTCAAAATCCTTAAAGTTGTGAATTCTAAAACCTATCTGGCCACAAGTTTTAGATAATATATATTATGATGGAACCTTGAAGTTTCTCAGAGGTTATCTGTATTTTAAACTCAATCTGTTAAGTCTAAAGGACTATATAAAAATGGTGGAGAGGAGACGAGGGTGGGTTTTGAGGAGAGGGTGGGGCGAGGAGGCTTTCCAGCTTTCCAAGCCTCCCCAGCAGCCTCCCCCCTGGCCTGCCCACCCACACCCCCCACCCCAGACCAGAACAGGGGAACTGTGGCTCCATCCTTCTGAGCAATTGCAGACCTCACTCCCCTCCAGCACACCAGTCACACCAAGTCACAGATTCCCCAGCCCTTAGGAAACGTCCAAGGTCAAAGCCGCTGAGCCAACACTGGGACTTCAGCAAGTCTCATAAGCCCTGCATTCATGCCTCCCTTTAGAACATCTCAGGCCTATGTCTTCACAGGCTGCACATTGGGTGCGCCTCTGACTTCTGACGCCAGGTCCATCGAGCCCTCCTTCACGGTAGTGCCCTGGGAGCCAGGAGCAGCGGCGCCTGCCACCAGGCGTCAGCTGCCCACGGGCCCGGGCTGCCTCATGCATCTGGTCAGTGACAAACACGAACCTTTTCCACAGGCAGCTCCCTGTGGCTGTGCCAGAGCAGCAAGGACCTGTGCAGCGTCAGCGCCCGGAACGCTCAGGCCCGCCCCTCCACGGTGCAGCTGCCTCCCGACGCCGACATGAGGGCCTACGCCGCCTGCCACGACGCTCTGTGGGCACTGGACAACCTCGGCCAGGTGTTCATCAGGACGCTGTCCAAGAGCTGCCCCACAGGCATGCACTGGACGCGGCTGGACCTGTCCCAGCTAGGTATGGCCCCGTGTCCAAGTCGCATGAATGCTCACAGGACGTTGTGTAGGTTGCTGGATTTCGGGAGATTGATCGGCCACTCTTGCAGGTGAAATGGGCCTCTGTTTTGTCAGGATCTTTCCTTCCCCAGTGTGCAGCTGGGAGGGCTTGCGGAACCCGGGAGGGGCGTAGGCTTAGAGGAAGTTGCGGCTAGAACTGCTTGATGCAGCTGCCTCTGCCAGTCCGACTCCGTGTGGTGCGTTGCTTTGTGCCCTTTAAGTCTGGAAGCACAGCTGTGTCCCGCGTCAGCCTCAGCACCTGTCCCCTGGCCCTCCGCCGCTAGGACAGTGCCTGGCGAGCGAGTGTCTGTTCTGACGCTAACAAGCTGAGGAGATGATGGGCGTCTCCTGACGGCGGCTCTTCTGAGTCTCCCCTCAAAGTTTACAGAGCCGGCCAAGGAGCATGATGCCGTTCATAAATAAGTCATTTGTATTCCAAGAAACAAGATACTAGAGGGAGCCTGCAACCTTAGGTTACTCTCCAGGCAAGTTCTCGATCGACCGGCAGCTTATGTGTGGCTAGTCTGACAGCAGAGACTTGTCTGAAGGCTGAGGCTGCTCCAGGCCACTCCAGAAGGTCCACATGAGCCTTAGGAACACGCCCCTGCCATGCGGTTTCCCAATTTGATAAACAGACAACCAGTGTTTTTTGTTTGGTAGGTGGTAAAATTGAATTGTATAAGCATTTAGTATTTCAGAATTCAACCACATGTACTCATTAGAGAAAAAGGGGAGAGGCGCCTGGCTGGCTCAGTCAGTAGAGCATGTGACTCTTAATCTCTGACTTATAAATTTGAGCTCCACATTGGGCTTAGAGTTTAAATGTATACATATATAGGGCCACCTTAAGTGTCTGCCTTCAGCTCAGGTCATGATCTCACGGTCCTGGGATCAGCCCTGCGTTGGGCTCCCTGCTCAGTGGGGAGCCTGCTTCTCCCTCTGCCCCTCTCCCTGTTTGTGCTCTCTCTCTCGCACACGGGCTCTCTTTCTTTCAAATAAATAAATGAAATCTTTAAAAAATATATATATGCATACATATATATGTGTGTGTATGTGTGTGTATGTGTGTATGTACACACGTATACACATGCCTCGCCACGGCCTCTGGCCATGTCTCTGGCTGCCAGGGGCCTCTGCCCATCCCATGAAGCAGGCTGGACTTCAGCTGCTCTCGGATCATGTGGCTCCTTTAAGGTGCTGTATAGAAAGATCATTGTTCTTTTGTCCAGCAAGCCCCCAGATACAATCCAGCTTAAATAAGGGGGCAGTTGGCTCTCAACTGAAGAAGCAAACTGTTCCAAAGCTGGGAGTAGTCCAGAGTTGTGCTCAGTTCAGCAGCACATATACTAAAAATAGGAATTTTTCAGGGTCATTTTGATGACTTATACTTTTGGCCTCATACACTGTCTTTTGAACCTAATCCCAGCACCGGGGCCGTCACCTTCCAGCTTTTGAGAGTATTTACCAGTCACCATTACTGACCGTGACCGACCAAAGCTGTGGCTGCTCTTGGCCCTGAGTGCTGGTAATGGGGGACCCTCCGGCCTGCCCTGGGATGACTTGCCACCATCCAGATATCTAGTGGCCTGGCCTTTCTCTAGCAGCCCCAACCAGACCAGTTAGGGAGATGCTGCCAGTTCCTTCTGGAGGTCAGAAGGCCAGGGCGCAGTTCGTGCCCTCCCACCACTGAATCTCGAGGCCTGTGGGAGCCCTTGCTCTTCAGCACAGTCTGGGTGAGAGGCAGAGCTGTCTCCCTGCAGCACCCCCTCCATGTCCCTCAGAGGACACCATTGCACCGCAGTGGGCGCAGAGCAGATGGCGTTACGCCAGGCTGCACGGTGCCGGGGCAAGCTCTGCCAGGGCCTGCAGCCACTGGGCCTCCAGCTCACATCTCCCTTACAGGTCAGCCCGGTCCTCCCGGCACTGGGTAGCTGGCTAGACTAGTGCAGGTCTCCGAGGTGCCCATTTGGGCTTCACCGGGGGTGGTGGCCATTCTTTCCAGGGGAGAAACGCAGCTTTGGTGGGACGAAGGCTCAGTTTAAGAGACCTGATCCTGGGCAGGCTCCAGGATCCTGGGCGAGCTGCTGGGTTCCCTTATTTAAACCTCAACTTCTCACCTTCCTCATGGGAACAGCAGTCCCCACCGTGGAGAGATGATGCAAGGACCCATCCGGGGTCAACGTGAGCTTCTTGGGCAGATGTCCTGCGCGGGGTCCCTGTCGAGCCAACATTAGCTGCGTCCCTCCCCAGGCTGGTGGGGGCTGTCTGACCGTGTGCCTGGTGGAGTGATTGTGGGAAGCACTGCCTTTCTTAGTCCGAGCTCTAGATTTTGTTTATCTGGTTTGCTAGCAGACATTGAAATGATGGATAAAGAATTCTTTTACCGGGGCACCTGGGTGGCTCAGTCGTTAAGCATCTGCCTTCGGCTCGGGGCGTGATCCCAGGGTCCTGGGATCGAGCCCCGCAATGGGCTCCCTGCTCTGCTGGGAGCCTGCTTCCTCTCCCACTTCCCTTGCTTGTGTTCCCTCTCTCACTGGCTCTCTTTCTGTGTCAAATAAATAAATAAATCTTTAAAAAAAAATCCTTTTACCATTTTCTAAACGTAGCAGAGCGCAGTGCATCCTGAGCTGTAGGGTCTGTGTTGGGCAGAGGAGGTGGACGGGGAGAGGTGGGAAAGGTGCCCGCCTCCCACTGTGCCAGGGTCGGGGGCGGTGAAAGGCAGGCAGGGACCACCAGGTATCATGTTGCTGGGCTCTCTCCAGGGTGGTCTTTGTAGCTTGTGGGACAAACAGGTGAATCAAGTGGCTTTTTAAATTATTATCTAAATGAGGGGATGAAGAATTTAAGTTCAGCTGTGTGCTCCCTGCCCAGAGCCCCACGTGGGAGCGTCCGTGGCAGGTCGTCATAAGGCAGCAGCAGGCATCGAATAGCAGTGAAGAGAAAGTGAGTATCGAGGTTGCATTCATGCAGCCTTGAATTACTTACCTGGGATTAACTGGGATGCTTTGTTGTTCTTTGAAAAGTTGGCCATGGTGGGTGCTGAAAGCAGTGAAAGGAAGCACAGCCTGACTTTCAGGACTATGACTCTGCATGTGAGGATTTTGTTCAGTATGAAACTTCTCTTTCCCAAATGCACTCTTTCCTGATTTCACTCTTCTTCTCCCACTAAACTCTTCTGGAAAGGGCAGAATCCCCTGTGGCTGTTTGTGGCCAGTGCATCAGCCATGTCTTTTACCTACCCCAGGGGATCTCTGAGGCTGTTATCCTTGCTCCCCTCTCACCACAGCGGTAGTGTGCCCACCTCCCCCACAGGTGCCAGAGCTGTCTTCCTAAGACAGCCTTGGGGGCGACCCCTCCGACTGAGAGAGCACCCCGGTGTGCTGACTCCAGGGTGGCCCCCAGGGCCATCTCAGCCTGGCCCAGCCTGCCTTGCACGGGCCCCGAGCCGTAAGACCGCTGCCCCTAGCCATTGCTCTTCCCTGAGTGCCAGGCCCTTTGTGCACAGTGCACGCTTGTCTTGCCGCGGCCTAGAATGTCCTCCCTGCCCTGTCCCTCCCCCAGCTCTTCTTCCTTCAGGCCTCCGCCAAGACTGTCCCCCGCCCCATCCCCAGCTTCCTTCAGGCTGCATTTCCTCGAGGCACTCCCCCCACCCCCGCGTGCCCTGAGTGCCCTGCTCCTGCTCTCTCCCAGCGGCCCTTTCAGACTGACCCCATGTGGTGTTTGCACATAGAGAGGGGCCACATCCATGCCCAGTGGGAAAGTAGACCAGCACGAAAAACGGTTGTTATGGGTAACTCCCATTTCTAAGTAATTCTGGGATACGAGGTTTTTTGTTTTGTTTTTGTTTGTTTTAAGGGTTTTGTTTATTTGTCAGAGAGAGAGCACAAGCAGGGGGAGCAGCAGGCAGGGAAGAAGCAGGCAGAGGGAGAAGCAGGCTCCCCACTGAGCAAGGAGCCCAGTGCGGGACTCGATCCCAGGACCCTGAGATCATGACTTGAGCCAGAGGCAGATGCTTAATTGACTGAGCCACCCAGGTGCCGCTGGAATATGAGTTTTGGTCCTATCTTTGGCCTTAATACTGACAATCACTAATACAACTGCCTAACAGGCAGGTACAGGAGCGCTAATTGCCTAATCCACCTCCCAGTTGCCACCATCTTGTTCAGGGATGTGATTTATCTGTGCCGTTCTCTGCAGTCCTGGCCTCTTCTTGACGAGTATCCTGACATCGCAACCATGAAACATGAAAGCCCGTCTTCCTGGTACTGACAGTGGGGTGTAGCCCACGTCATGCCGGCCATGCCAGGTTCTTATAAAGTTGGAATGTCATTAGCTTTTTTTGCACTGCAAGCAGAAATTTCAGTTTTGGGGCGCCTGTGTGGCTCAGTTGGTTAAGTGTCTGCCTTCAGCTCAGATCATGATCTCCAGGTCCAGGGATCAAGCCCCATATCAGGCTTCCTGCTCATTGGGGAGTGTGCTTCTCTCTCTCTCTCTGCCCCTCCCACTGCTCGTTCTCTCTCTCTCAAATAATAAAATCTTTAAAAAAATAATTTCAGTTTCAAGGACGACTTTTGCACAGTATTAAGTCATGAATGTGATTTCTACCTTTCATTTCTTTCATAAGACCTAACATCACTCTTTTCTGCCCCCATTCAAATTACCACATCAGTTGCTGCTTTGAGATTAAGAGAACTCTTAAATGTCTGGCTACTGAGCCCAGCTTTAGAGACTGAATATGAAATTTTGTGATCTATTACAGTCCTAGTTTTGGGAAGAAAATTTGCATCATTTTACAGATATTTAAGTTGCCGATAACATTTCATTTCCTAGTATACATAAATATCCATTCTGTCAGACATTGGAATGTTTAGCAAACTAATGCAATTTGTAATTTAATTTATCTGGTCACAGCATTTAATGAGGAAATATTTAGTGTCAGTTTTTGCCTTTAGGTAACAAATAGGATTATATTAGGCAGTAATTTATGCAGAACAGTGTTTTATAAATAGTAAAACACCAAATAAATGTTACTTTTTGTCCTAAAATATATGTTGGAAAGTAATCCTAAGGGGAAAATGTCTCCTATGTTGAATAAAATAATTAAATTTTTTTTTTAATAGAAAAAACAACAGGGAAAGGCAAGAAAATTGTCGTGTGTCTGTGTTCATCTGGCTGGTAACATAGTAACGGTCCCGAAATAATCAGCGACTTAACATAATGTTACTTCCCTGCTGCCACAGTCTCTTGGGATTGTGTCCCTTGGAGGGCAGCTTCCTGGTCCTGCTGCTGTGCTCTGTGGCTTCAGTGTGTTGGTCACCACAGCAGGGGACAGCGGCAAGGCCCCTTGCCAGCTCTTCTGCGCTTCAGTTCAGGAGTGGCAGATCGCTTTTGCCCACAGCCCATCGTCCAGACTAGCAACAGGGCCCACCTAACTCGCAGGGACCGCAGGGCAGCATGGAGTGTTCGGGGAGGGCAGGGGTCTCTTCCTCTGTCCTGAGCATCTCAACAGAACAGTCTCATGAACTGTCTGTATTCAGGCAGCCTGGGGGGCCCTCTGTGGGTTGGGAAACTGCAGCCTTCAGTTAAATGTTTTCTTCTTTGACCTGTCTCTTCAGTTCAGAATATGCTATTGTCTACACTGACATGTATATTCTAGCTGCCTTTACTTTTGTCCTGAAAGAATATTCCTATGAGATGAACTGCGTGTTCTGGTGGCTGTGGTGTAAGTCACTGCTAACGGAGCTGCTGGCCCAGTGTGTCTTTGTCACCATGTAACTGTTCTCACCATCAGCTCTTGCCTGGAGTTCCTAGTAGGGCAGATTGAAGACTCCAGCATAAAATTAATTTTCATTTAACATTTAAAAATTTGCCTTTGTTTCTCAGCTATTTCTGTAGTTTACTGCTGAAGGTACTGGATTTTGATTGGTACCAATCTTTCACTGTGGACTGTTAGAGCTCTTGGAAGTCCATTCAGACTCCCTGGTAAGATATTCTATAAAAGTGTAAGGAAGGAAAAACTACAGTTAACTTCAGTATATGCACAAAGGAATACCGAGAATTGTTTTTGTAGTGATCAGTGAATACTTTTCAGCTGGTGTCCTAACTGAAGGCACCTGACGAGATTTCCACATAGCAGGATCCATGCCTGGGCTTCAGCGCAGATCCCTGGGCTGCTGTCCACTCCCAGTGATAACTGTGAGCTGGCCGACAGGAGCATGGCCACGGAACATAGTTGCACCACCTTCTTCCCCTGCTTTAAAGTCAGACTGACTCATCACAATTACAAACTCAGCAAAAAACACAGTCAAGCAAATGAAAAGGCAAGTCTCCATAGACTGGGAGAAAATAGGCACAAAGTGTATGTCTGACAAAGGACTCGTTTTCAGAATATACAAAGAAATCCTGTCACTCAGTCATCAAAAGACCATTCAACTTGAAAAATGGGCAAAAGACTTGAATAGGCATTTCACAAAAGAAGATATACCCCATAAGCACGTTATGCCCCATAGGCACATTAAAAGACAATCAGCATCATTAGTTATCAGGGAAATGTAAGTTAAAACCATGACAAGATACCTTTTTACACCTACTAGAATGGCCAACATGGAAAAGGTGCCAAGACCAGGTGCTGGTGAGGGTGTGGGCAGCGGCATGCACAGCTGGTGGGTGTGCAGAACGGCAGGTGTCCACCCACCCCGTAGCCCTGCACTTCCACTCCTAGGCACCATTTGAGAAAAACAACACATGCTTACAAAAAAGTCTTGTACAAGAATGACTGCAGCAGCTTTACTCCTAATAGCAGGAAGTGGACATAGCCCAGATGCCCATCGCCAGGTGGCTGGGTCAACGGTGGTATTGGCGTGCAGTGGGGTAATGCTCACAACATGAAGCGACACTGGGGACAAATCCTGCACACGTTCCATTGGAGTGACAGAAGCCACAGCCCAGAGAGGGCGTACCTGTGATTGTTTGTGTGGGCCTCTAGACCAGACTAAACTAACTCATGGTGATAGAGATCAGAAGAATGGGTGCCTCGGAACCAAGGGAATTGACTCGAAGGGGCCCAAGGGAACTTCCTGGGGTGATGAAAATGTTCTGTAACTTGACAGGACGTGGGTTCCCTGGGCCTGTTCGAAACTGAACTGAACATCCGATCTGTGCATTCACTGGCATCCCAGAGGGCAGAGAGCTGGTGCAGAGGAGTCGGGCTGGCCTGGGGTCAGACCTTTGCCTCCTGGCTTAGCCACATCCTCGCCCTGGGACCTTGGACATGTGTCTTCGTTTCCGAGTCCGGACGACCTCGCGTGTGAGCTGAGGTGATAGTCACTGCGCGTCACTGTTGCAGGGCTCGAAGTGAGGCTGTCAGAGGAGCCGCACCCTGTCCCACAGCAGCTGCTTAGTCACTGCTGGCTGTTCTTCAGCCAGGTAGACTGTGAAGCATAATTTCTCTTTAAAGCCTCCTCCAATTTCCTTTTCTCTTAAAATTGGTTCAGTTAACCAGGAGCAATGTGAACAGAAACATGAAGGTTCTAGGCGACTTAGCTACTTCATATGAATTCTCCTCAGGCTCAGGATTCCTGATAAAGAGCAGTTCCCTCTCCCCAGATGCAGAATTTGCTGGTGGTATGCACACACGTGATGAAGCTAACGAGAGGCCCACACACATATTAACCCTGTGCTTTGTGGCTCAGGGCCCTGTGCTGACAGCATCCTGACGACATCACCCATGGGGCAGGAGAGCCGCCGTATGGCGCCTGGCAGGTGGCGGGGCAGCCGGAGGCCTCGATAGCTCACCTGAGCTGGGCTGCCCTCAGACGACAGGGTCAACAGCAAGTGCAGCCTCACCCTCTTTCTTTGAAGGATAGAATCAAAGTCCACAGATTAAATGAAGGGTTTGTCATTTTACAAAAGTAATTAGTGTGTGGACTTTTCCTTTATTTGTCTACAGGAGCTATAAAACTGACGAGCTTGGCATGTGGAAATCAGCACATCTGGGCCTGTGACTCTAGGGGCGGAGTTTACTTCCGAGTGGGAACCCAGCCTCTCAATCCCAGTCTGATGCTTCCGGCCTGGATAATGATTGAGCCACCTGTCCAGGTAAGCAAAACTGAACTGATAGCAAGCTGCTCCTCCGTGAGACAGAAGCTGTCAGAACGCAGTTCTGGAAATGGGACCACACCCACTTGTGCGGGCCTCCCAGCAAGTGGGAGCAGAGGCGTGTGTCCGGGGAACAGGGTGCGCCCCCAGCGTGTGCTTACTCATTGACATACCTGTCGTGGAATTTCAAACTGAACACATCATTAAAGATGATCTGAGTCAGCACGTAAGGTTATGTTTTCCTCTCAAAATAAAAATATTTTAACTTTTTACAAAACAAACATTGTTTTTTAAAAAATAAAATCAGGGGCACCTGGCTGGCTCAGTTGGTAGAGGATGTGACTCTTGATCTCAGGATTGTGAGTTCAAGCCCCATGCTGGGCATAGAACTAACTTAAAAATAAATAAATAAATAAATAAATAAATAAATAAATAAATAAATAAAATTAAAAATAAAATCAAACAGTACCCAAAAGTATAGCAAAGAAATTAAAAATCACTTAAAATCTTGTCATGAAGACAATCTATTATCAGCATTTTGTGACTGTCTTTCCTGGATGGTTGAAATTCTGTTTCCCATCCCCTCCACCTGTCCCTTCCCCCACCCCTGCCATATTTCAGTTTGCCATATATTCTAAATGTTTTTCTTCTTCCCTTAACTGTTCTACCATTCATATCAGAAGCAGAAACTTGATTTTAGAGCACTATTTAATTACCCTTAGAGATCTAACGGGCCTGGTGGCTATACTAGGTATATTTCTGTTAAAATTTATAAGTAGGAGGCTGGGATTTCCTGAGAGTTATCTGCTCCAACTCCTGCTAGTCCCTGCTTTGTGACTTTGTTGGAAAAAACGAAGTTGCCAGGGCTCCTGGGCAGCTTGGGCAGTTCAGCATCCGCCTTTGACTCAGGTCATGATCCCAGGGCCCTGGGACTGAGCCCCGCTCCGGGCTCCCTGCTCATCAGGGAGTCGGCTTCATTGTCTCCTGCTGCTGCTCCCCCTGCTCAGGCTCACTCTCTTTCTCAAATAAAATCTGAGAAAAAGAAACAGTAACAAAGTTGCCACGTATGGAGGCAGCAGCAGGGCAGGAGCAGTTAGTCCTCCAACAAATGCTTGAATGGAGACAGGCGGGTAATCAAGCGTTTGGGTAAATGCCTGTGTTCATGACCATCGACGTTTTCGACATTTGAACTCCCAGGAATGGGGTGATAGAAATGGAGGAGCAAGGCGCAGGGCTGGTTCTCCCATCAGACATGGGCTGTGTACTGGGCCCTACAGCGGAAGCCGGGGTTAGGTCAGAGTTCTTGCAGGCCGCCAGTGAGTGGTCGTGGCCACAGAGAGGCTCTGTGTCCACACTGGTAGGTCTTCTTCCCTAATGGGTTTGAGGGGAGAGTGAGTAGAAAGAATAATGTCAGGGACAGCACCTTGTGGATCTGGAAGCACGGTGTAAACACGAGGTCACACGTACCGAACTAGGATGCACGCTCACTGCTCTCAGTGGCGCACTGAGTGGCGCACCCGGCAGACAGGAGTGTGTCGTCACGGGCACCGCTGAGCGCGGCTGGTGCACAGCGATGAGAGGCCAGCATGTGGCTTGTGTCATTATTCCGAAATTCTTTTTATACAAGGCACCTCTTGTTGCCTGAGCCCTTTGATACATCATTGCTAACACATTCCTTTTTTTTCCTAAGAGCTTTATATTAATTCTTTTAAGAGTTATAATTCAGGGGTGCCTGGGTGGCTCAGTTGGTTAAGTGTCTGATTCTTGAGCTCAGAGTTGTGAGTTCAAGTCCCATGTTGGGCTCTACGCTAGGCATGGAGCCTACTTTAAAAAAAAAAATTGTGGTGGGCCTGGGTGGCTCAGTTGGTTAAGCATCTGCCTTCAGCTCAGGTCATCATCCCATGGTCCTGGGATGGAACCCCGCATCAGGCTCCTTGCTCAGCGGGGGGGCCTGCAAAAAACCAAAACAAACAAACGAGTTCTAATTCACCTTTTTCATAGTGTATAATTCGGGGGGTTTTAGTATATTCACAAGTTGAGCAACAATCACTACTGTCCAGTTCCAGAACTTTCTCATCACCCCAGAAAGAAAACCCATACCTATTAGTAGTCACTCCCTTTTCTCCTGGAACCTCCAACTCCCTCAGCCATTAATCTCCTTTCTCTGTTTTTGCCTGTTTCTGGATTTGCTTATTTCATATAAATGGAATTGTACAGTATGTTGCCTCTTTGCCGTCTTTCACTTAGCGTCGTGGTTATAAGTACTGTAGCATGTTGTAGCATGTATCAGTACTCTGTTCCTTTTTATGACTGGTAATAGTCCATCGTGTAGATGGACGTTTTGTTTATCCATTCATCAGCTGATGGACATTTGGGTTGTACCCATGTGTGGGCTGCTGTGAACATTCGTGTGGGAGTATTTGGTGGAGTCATGTTTTCAGTTCTTTTGGGGTAGATACCTTTAAAGGGAATTGCAGGGTCAGATGTAAAGGGAATTGCAGGCTCCTGGCTGGAGCCTCCTGTACAGTGTAGAGAAGTGACAAGAGCAGACATGCTCATTTTGTTCCTGATCTTAGGGGGAAAATGAATGTATGTGAATGTATGTTTTACATGTTTAAGGACTGGAGCAGCTGACTAGCTCAGCTGTTGGGACACACGACTCTGGATCTTGGGATTGTGGGTTTGAGCCCCACATTGGGTGTAGAGATTACTTAAAAATAAAATCAAACGAACAAACAAATGGTTTTCCACAGTGGCTGCATCATTTTACATCTCACCAGTAATGTCTGAGGGTTCTAGTTTCTCCATATCCTCACCAAAAATTTTTCTTGCCCGATGTTTTTATTCTAGCCATCCTGATAGGTGTAAAAATGGTATCCCATGGTTTTGACTTGCATATCCTTAATGACTAATGATGTTGAAGATCTTTCCATATGCTTCTTGGTCATTTGTATATCCTCTTGGGAGAACTATGTATTCAGATCCTTTGCTCATTTTTTAACTGAGCTATTTGTCTTTTAATTATTGAGTTATAAGAGTTCTTCAGGTATTCTAGATACTAGACCCTTATCAGATATATGATTTACATACGTCTTTGATGACGTATGTACAACTTTCGGCCTAATCCGAGGTCATGAAGATTTGCATCTGTGTTTTCTTTTAGAAGTTGTATAGTTCTGGCCATTGTATTTGTTTTTTTTTAAAGATTTTATTTATTTATTTGAGAGAGAGAGCAAGCATACGAGCAGCGGGGAGAGAGAGAAGGAGAAGGAGAAGCAGACTCCCTGCTGAGCAGGGAGCCCAATATGGGGCTCCATCCCAGGACCCTGGTATCATGACCTGAGCTGAAGGCAGATGCTTAACCTTCTGAGCCACCCAGGCACTCTCTAGCCCTTATATTTAGATGTTTGATTTATTTTCAGTTAATTTTTGTGTATGGTGTGAAGTAGGTTTCCAAATTCATTCTTTTATACATGAATATCCAGTTATACCAGCACCATTTATTGAGAAGACTCTTCTTTTCCCATTACATTGTCTTGGAGGACCGTCAGAATCAATGCACCATAAATTAAGGATTTTTTACTTTAGTTCTATTTCAGTGATCTGTAGGTCTATCATACCAGTACCACATTGTCCTGATTATTTAGCTTTGTTGTAAATTTCAAAATCAGGAAGTGATTTTCCTTTTTCAAGATTGTTTTGGCAAAAAAAAAAAAAAAGATTGTTTTGACTACTCTGGGTCCTTTGCATGTCCATATGAATTTTAGGATCAGTTTGTCAATTTCTGTAAAAAAATGCCCACTGGGATTTTTGTAGGAATTGTGTGAAGCTGTCCGTCACTTGGGGGAAGTCTTGCCATCTTCATAGTATTCGATCTTCCAGTCCATGAACATGAGCTGTCTTTGCACTTACTTAGATCTGCTTTCATTCCCTTCAACATTTGGGTGCTTTTCAGAGCATGTGGTTTTTTTACTCCTTTTGCTAAATGTACTTCCTAGTCATTTATTCTTTTTGATGCTATTGTGAATGGAATTGTCTTCTCAATTCCATTTTCCGTTTGTTCATTGCTAGGATAATTTCTGTATATTGATCTTGTTATCTGGAAAACTTGCTAAACTTATTTCTTCTAATAACTTTTTTGTGGATTCCTTAGGATTTCTTACATACAAAATCATGTCATCTACAAGTAGAGGTGATTTTACTTCTTTCTTTGCTGTCTGCATGCCTTTTAATTCTCTTTCTTGTTTTATTACCCTGGCTGGAGCCTCCCGTACAGTGTAGAGAAGTGACAAGAGCAGACATGCTCATTTTGTTCCTGATCTTAGGGGGAAAACATCCATTCTTTCACCATTAAATAATGATATTACCTGTATATGTTTTATAGATGCCCTTTTCAGACTGAAGAAGCTCCCTTCTATTCTTAGTTTGCTGAAAGTTGTTTTTTTTCCATGAAAAAATGTTGGATTATGTCAAGTGCTTTTTCTACGTCTGCTGAGATGATCATGTGGGTTTTTCCTTTATTAGTATAGAGTATTGTATTGATTGACTTTCATATGCTGAACCACCTTTTGTTTCTGGGATAAATCCTACTTGGTTATGCTATATAATCTTCTATATATATGTTGCTAGATTTGGTGTGCTAGTATTTTGTCACGGATTTCTGTGTCCATGAGAGAGATCGGTCTTTAGTTTTCTTTTCTTGTCATGTGTTTGTCTGGTTTTGCTGTCAGGGTAATGCTGGCCTCGTAGGATGAGTCAAGTCTTTCTTCCTCCTGTTTTTGGAAGAGTTTCTGAAAGATTGGTGTTAATTATTCTTTAAGCATTTTTACAATTCCTCAGTGTAAGCCTGGGCTATTCTTTGTGAGATGTGTTTTGACTACTGATTCAGTCTCTTCACTTGTTACAGGTCCATTTAGAATTTTCTGTTTCTTCTTGATTCAGTTTGAGTAGTTTGTCTTTCTAGCAATTTGTTCATTTCATCGGTATTACCTAATTTATTGGTATCCAGTTGTTCATAGTATTCCCTTGTAATCCTTTTTATTTCTATGAGGTTGATAGTTATGTCCCCTCTTTCATTTCTGATTTTAGTGGTTTGAGCCTTCCCTCTTTTTTCCTTAGTCGGTAGAGCTAAAAGTTGTCAGTTTTATTGATCTTTTCAAAAAACGTCTTTTGGTTTTGTTGATTTTTCTCTATTGTTTTTCTATTCCTGACTTCATCTGTTCTCACCATAATCCTTGTTCTTCCACAACGTGTGCACAGTGTTCTGCTTGCTAGTGATATTCCTCTGAGAGTTCCCAGCAGTATCTGTCACACTGTCACATGCTGTAGAAAACCTAGAGTGACTGTAAAGGTGTACAGAGTCCCAGCACGGGACCATGCCAGCATCAGTGAAGGGCTGCTGAGGGCGAGAGCAAGGTCTGCAGGACGTGTGGTGGCAGAGGGTTGGAGCGCACCCGTGCCTGGCCTCAGCCTTTGCCCGTCAGATGTGGGAGACCCGGGGCGAACGGGGGAGGGGTTGCTAAACAGCAAGCTGCTACCAGTGATGGGCTCCAGCCAGCCTTGCCTTGCTTGGGCCGCTCTCTGTGGCCATGGGCCACTCGGGCACCTGGCTGAGTTAAGACTCAGCCATAGGGTTACATCAGAGACTCTGTGAACCTGCAAATAGTTCTTGCATGCTCTATTTAGATTCTAGAATAGCCTCTAGGAAGCGGAGCTCAAACTGGGGACAGAGTTTTACTTGGAGTGCTCTATTGACTGTAGCTATCAAAAGCTTTGCCCAGGAAAATGGCCAAATAGAGCAAATTCACATGAAAGGGCCTCAGCTGTGCTCTGAATAAAGTAATGATTGTTAAACGGGCTGTTAAACACTAACTATTCCAAGGAGTTCCACTGAATGGAGCCACGTTTTCTGACTCAGTTAGTTTTTAGTGCGCAGGAGAAGACATTCACTTTCTGTGGAATTTGAAGATACAAAACGCTTTTCAAATTGGTTCCTGTGGGGAAAAAAATCAGACTTTACGTTTGTCCAGGCTTTTATACCACACTGTTTCCAGCCTTGACCTACCGTAGTCCTGAATTTACCATAGGCCATAGGTGGCAGGAGTGGCTCTCCCCACTTGGCAGAGGAAGCATGTGACTTGGGACAGGTGAGTGACCGGGCAGAACCACAACCCTAGTGAGTGAGCAAGCTGAGACCAGGTGCCAGGCCCGCCATGCTCTTATATAGTCTGCGGGGCCTGCCTCTCCTGGGCAGCTGGGACCCACCACTCAGTTGCAGAGGGCCTGACGAGATGAGTGTGGCAGTGGAGAGATGATGCTTCACTGGAAGGGTTTAGAAAGTCAGGACCGTGTGGTTGGATCCAAGCATTAGAGTTTACATGGGGTTTCCAGATTGCGATCATGATCGACCTCTTCCCACTTGATTTTACTCATTCTTCAACTTGAAGAATGTAGGATGTGTTTGCTGTGGACACAGGGAGGCAGGTCATAGATGCTAACAGGCACAACGGAGCAAAGCACCAGAAATCCTTCACAGTCAGTGCTGACTCTATTTCTGTTTCTTGTTCTCATCCCTGGTGAAAACCTCCCCCCTGTAGTAGTTTTGGGGTGAAGTTTTCACAAAGTACTCAAAACAAATGACTCAGTTTTCAGACTTACTAACATATGGAAGGATTTGGAGAAAATATTTATAGTTGTGTTTAGGATTTTTTTTTTTTTTTTTTTTTTTGCATTTTTGCTTTAGTGAGAGAATGTTCTGTCCATGTTAAGAGGCACTGCTAAAGCAAGCTCAGTTGATGATGTGACAGTTCACCTGACTGTGGGCGCCAAGGACCCCAGTAAAAGAAGGGGAATGTCTGGCTGCCCCCACCCCAGTTTGGCCCCACCTCTTCTTTCTGGCGGGCCTTCTTTACCCGCCCACTCACTCCCCTCCCCTCTCTGTCTCCTGAGCAGACTCTGCTGGTCCCATGCCTCATGTGGAGGGAGGCTGCGGCCCACCCTTCCCGTGTGGACTGCTCATCGGTTCTCTGGGGCTCATTTACTCTGCTTGGATTATAGCTATGTCTGGCAAATGGCCAAACTCACATTTAAAAAATTATTTAAATTCAGTTGCTTTAGGTATTTTAACGATATGTACCACAAAATAATAAAATAAGCATGTAAGCATGATGATAGGTAGTACCCACAAGAATGCCATGCCCCCAGATCTGCCAGCAGGGATCTATAACTTGATGTAACTTTACACATCGAGCTGTTTGGAAAAGTTCACACCTAACAGCAGGAAAGTTTTCATTAGAGAAGGGTTAGCATTAGAACAGACCCCCCACCTGAACTGGGCCTTCCATGGATTCATCAAGATGAAAGTTATTTCAGGACATCAGAGCAGAGAGCAGTCCAAGGAGATTTCACTCTCCTTACCCCTAATCGAAGGTATGGCTGAGCAGCCCTAATGACACATTGTCACTCCTTGCACCCTCTGGTGGCACCCACCGACCTAGCACAGGTCACTCTCAACAAGGGACAGGAGGGGGCACCCACATCCCAAAGCGAAGCTCCGTGGGTATAGCGGAGCACCTGCTTCTAAGAATTTTGGGGTGTTCTGATTGATGACTAGTGTTCTGTCCTGAAATAAAAATGCTAGTAGGCCTTGGGGATAATGAAACCAGATCTCTGTCACCACATTTGGGAGGCCATGGGTTAGATCCCTCTCTCGTGCTGATGCACGACACTGTGCGGCAAGTCAGCCTCGTTCCTCCCTGGACTTTTCCCACACAGCTCGTCCTCCTGGGGCGGCGGACGGGACCGTCCCCTGGGACGGGGCACAGAGCTTCACATGCCAGAGCAGACGTAATCCCACTTGAGAGTCCCTGTGTTTAATAGAAAGGAAAAGACGTTGCTAGTTACATGTTTAGTGTCTAGGAGGTCTCTGCTCTGTAGGAGGGATGTTACGAGGATTTGCTGTGAAGGAGCTGAGTTAAACTGTGATGTGTTTACTCAGGGAAATCCACCATAACTCTTCTGCATTACTCCACAGAAGAGCTTTTATTCCCATGGAGAAATGCTCACAGCACATTGTGGAGTAAAAATGTCAGTTATGAAACATGTTCAATGATTCTGTTTTCGTTTAAAAAAGTGATGTATGGGGGCGCCTGGGTGGCACAGCGGTTAAGCGTCTGCCTTCGGCTCAGGGCGTGATCCCGGCGTTCTGGGATCGAGCCCCACATCAGGCTCTTCCGCTATGAGCCTGCTTCTTCCTCTCCCACTCCCCCTGCTTGTGTTCCCTCTCTCGCTGGCTGTCTCTATCTCTGTCGAATAAATAAATAAAATCTTAAAAAAAAATAAAAAATAAAAAAGTGATGTATGCACTGACAACTCTGTACAGATACACAGGGAATGATAGTGGTTATGTCCGGGTGGTGCTCTTGTGGCTGGTGTTTTTCTTCCTTTTGTTTACCTCGTTTTCTGAAAATCTGGTAATGAGCTTACACTGCTTATGGAGTAAGTAGTTCATAACTCTGAATAATCTGAATAAGACTCAGTCTTAGGAAATAATCAAGTATTTGTTGTCACACTGTTTCTAGCAGCGTGAACTTGGCTCTTCTGCTGGTGCAGCAAGGCTGTGTGGTGAGTGAAGCAGGTGCAGCACCCGCCTTGTGGTGGGGAGTCCACTTAGCAAGTTATTACAGTGGCAGCTGCTATAAATAATCAAGAATGTGCTTTGAAAAGCCATTTACAATCGTGTCCTGGCGAGGGGCACCTGGGTGGCACAGTCGGTTAAGCGTCTGACTCTTGGTTTCGGCTCAGGTCATGATCTCGGTCGTGGGATCAAGCCCCGCATTAGGCTCTGTGCTCATGGCGAGTCTGCTTGGGATTCTCTCTCCCTCTCCGTCTGCCTCTGCCCCTCCTGCTCATTATCTCTCTCTCTCTCTCTCTCAAATAGTAAATAAATAAACCTTTAAAAAAAAAAAAGTCATGTCCTAGTGAGTATTGATAAGGAGAACTGTTTCCAGTGAAGCGGTGGCCCTCATGGCTTTGGAGCTGGCCTTTGCTGCTTAGCAGACATCGCAGCAGGCCCACTACAGCTACAGGTCCTTTGGCTCCCATATGGCTCCAGTTAGAGGAAATTCTAGAACAGGTCGAACTGAACAGATCTTGATAGCAAAAATCAGACCCATGGTTGCCTGGGGATGCAGGGGTGGGGGGAGGGGGATGACTGGCAAGGGGCTTGAGGCTGCTTCCCTGGGAGATGACAGTTGTCAACACTCATGGAATGGTGTGCCTATGGTCCATACACTTACTGTATGTAAACTTCACCTCAAGGGAGAACTCTGAATTAATATTGACTGTAGTTGATGATTTGCATGTTGAAGGATTAAGGAAAAACTCTGCTCATGTCTGCAACTCTGTTTGAAGCACCTCCAGAAGCATGACGGACTGCTGGGTGGACAGACGGGTGGATACGTGAACAGGCATGACAGTAAAGTGTTATTGGGAGTGAGTGTACAGGTGTTTCCAGTAGAATTCTTTCAGGTTTTTTGTATGTTCCAAAATTGTCATAATAACGCTTAGGTGGGGGCGGGTGGGTGTTCAATACGTATGTAAAATTAACCGGCACAAAGAAAACCCATAGTAAGTGTGAATTCACCTCCTTTACTTTCCAGCAGAGTCAAGAGAGCAAAGAAACCTAAAATACTCCTTCAAAAATACCTTTGTCTGTGTGTAGGAAGTACTTACCTCCAAGAGTGGGGACTTGGGGGATTGGGCACAGTAATGAGTAATGTTGCCTCCCTCTGAGATCCCCGTTTTGTCCCAGCCTCTCTCGGTGTCCTTCCACGTACGTGCTCACAGTGTCTCAGATACCTGCTGCCTAGCATGTGCTCTGATGTCTGTGAACACTGCATGAGCTCTAGAATGTTGTCTTTCAAATGCTCTTCTTCTAGTGAGACTGATAGCTGACATTTATAAGTAGTTCTCTCTTAAGTTAAAATACATGTTACATAGATAAGATACCTCGCACAATCCATGTACGTAGTAGGCACAATCCACATACAACAGGAATCATCACTTGGACATGAAATCTGAAGCCTTAGACCAGTTAAATAAACTTCTGCTTCCAGCCAATACAGACTAACAGGAAGCAGATTTACCCTCCAGCCTGAAGTAACTAAAATCCCAGACAAATTGTGTGAAACAGTGGTTTTCAAGACTTTGGACGTCAGACAGTGAAAGACAGTGACCCTTGAGAAATAGGATACAAATGAGGTGAACCCTGTAGTTGCCAGGCTGTTGAATGGGGAGGGGGACCCCAGGTAGGGGCTGGCAGAGCCCAGCCTGCTCCTTGAGTTGAGGGCATAGCGCTGGGAGCATGAAAGGTGCAGGAGGCAGGACCTTGGGGCGGGGACTGCAGAGCTGCAGAGGCCCCACAGGGCTTCAGCTGAGGAACCGATTAGGGCCAGAGAACCACCTGGAAGCATGAGAGGGAGCATGCCTGGGAGCTCAGGCAGAGCCAGGAGTAGTTCCTGATCTCACCATCCAGAGTAGGAGGCCTCCTAGGTGCTATCCATCCGTAATCGGGTCATACAAGAGCATTTGGCCTCAGTGATGGGGCAAAATCAGCCCTATAGTGAATGCAACTCTAATACTGGTGACCAGCGCTTAAAAGCAAGACCTGGAAGGATCAGACTGTTCCTGAGTAACTTAGTGGCATCCCAGAACAAAGCTCAAGAATATTTATAAATTATGAAAATATCCAGCACCAACAAGGTAAAATTCACATTGTCTTCTGTCCAATCAGGACTCATGAGGCAAGCAGAGAAAACAGGAAAATATCACCTACAATGAAGGGAGGTAAATCCATCAACAGAAGCTGACCCAGAAATACTCCAGATGATAAAACTCAAAGGGCATTAAAACAGTTGTTATAACTTTACCCTTTACGTTCTAGATACTGGGGGAAAGATTGCATACATTAAGTCGAAAATCGGGATCTATAAAAAAAAGACCTAGATCACACTTGCAGGGATAAAAATTACAATGTCTGAGTTGGAAAATACTCTGGATGAGATTGGTGGCTGTGTAGACACTGTTGGAGAAAAGATCAGGGAACTCAGAGACACAGCAGTGAAACCATCCAAACTAGAACAAAGAGAAAAAAGACTGGAAGAACCTCAAAGCATCAGTGAGCCCGAGACAGCCTCACATGGCCTTGTTCAAATGCAGCCTTGTCCGGAGGAGAAAGAGGAGCAGGGGTGGCAGGAAGAAATTCAGCCGAAAGGTTTCCAAATTTGATGAGATAATTATGTTGAGTGAAGAAGCCAGACAGAAAGGCATACGTATCATATGATTAAGTTAGGTTAAGTGTAGAGAATGCTGGCTGATCTGTGGTTACAGAGAGCCGTGGTAGCTCGGGGATCGGTGGGCGGTTGGGAGGGTTTATAGACGAGCACCATGGGGATGGTTTCTTGAGCACATACATGTGTCAGAACTTACCAAGTTGTACACGTTAAATGTGTACATCTTGTGTATGTCAGTTATCCCTCTGTGAGCTGTTGAAAACCTGTATCAAGCAGTGAGGAAATGTTGAGGAGGAAGATAGGCCGCACCATGTCGTGTTGGGGGTCGCAGAGGGAACAGAAATGCAAAAAGTGGTCTCCAGACGAGAGATAAGTGATCACTGACCCAAAGAAGAGGGTGCACTGGGTTATGGTCACAACCATGAAAGAAACACCCATCGCCCTGGGTCACCAACCCTGGCTTCTGTGGGCCGTGTGGTCTTTGAACTGGGCCCTGCAGACAAGGGCATTTCCAGTGACCGGCAAGTCATGGGTTTGGCCTGGTGTTTCTGATGAGGGAAAAATACTGCTGCCCTTGTGGCTTTGGTTAGGACAGTTGATGGCTGGGGACCGTCATGAGCATGGGGAGACCTTAGTTTCTTGTGCCTCTTGGCACTAAATACTAGTAGCCCCCAAAGGAGAACTGGGACTCTAGGGTACAGAGAACGTATTGTGTGAAGAGAAGACTCGAGATGTCCTCTGGCCCAGATCCGGGCAGGAGCTGAATGAGGAAGTTTTACAAGCCCCAGAAATTCTCTGGCGTGGTTCCGTGGGTCTGTTTGCACATCTGAGATACAAGGCTGACGTGGAATGGAAGTGGGGACCCTGACGCAGAATGTTTTTGGGTGAAGGAAGCCGACCCATGCTGGGATCCAGCTTTCTCTCGGGGACCGGACCAGTCCCCTCTGCGTGTGCCTGCTGGCCCTGTTGGTGGCTGTGCTTAGGTCCTGCTCCAGTTCACGGTGCTGCAAGAGGCTTCACCCCCGGCTGGTCCGCACACAAGTACATTGGACAGACCTGGCGGGAAGCGGGGGTGCTGGCCTTCTCCCTGGCCACCTGCAGGGGCCTCTGCTCTCAGAGATAGGGTGCAGGGCTCTGGGAATCAGCTGGGGCCCCGCCAGCCAGGACTGTCCCTGACAGAGGCAGAGCCTATTACTTGGCATCAAAAGAACCTGAACTAATACTCCTACTTTTCCATGAGACCAAATGACCTTGGGAAAGTTGCCCAAACTCCCTGGCCCTTCATTTCCTGACCAGCGAAGAATCAGATCCATGTAAGGCCCACCTGAGCCATGTTTTCAGAGGTCTTGGCGTGGGTCCCTCCCCTGGAGATAAACTCAACAGGTCTGGAGTGGGGCTCCAACGCCTCGGTTGGTTGGTTTTAATACAAGTCACACAGGTAAGTGCAGAGGTTAACGTGTCAGCTAGAAGAAGCTGTAAGAAACAAGCCTCCCCACCTGTTTTCCCCTTTAAGGAGAGCTACTTCCCTATGGCTTCATATCCCCGAATGACGGCTTAGGGAGCGATTTCTTGATCCTTCTAGCTCTAAGTGTTTCCAGTTGACTCCCTGCTGGGAGAGAAGGATACAGAGCAGTTCATCATTCTGTGCGGGGGTAGGGGGCAGGCTCCTCACAGCTGAGCCAGGGGTAACCTGCACTACATTTTCCCGTCTGTACCACTCTCCTTTCCCTGGACTGGATAATTGTCTTGTTCTTCCATCTAGGTTTCCATCTAGTGGTTTTACATATTCAACCCCACACCAGTTGTCTCAAGTTCCTCTCCATACACTTGGGCACATCTGGTTCCATCCAGTTCATCCTCTTGGAGGGGTCTCTCCTGGAGGCCTTGGCCTGCCCCCCTCTGGCCTGGTCACCCAGCCTACCTGGGATTGCCCTTTGCCCCCCCTTTTGTGTTGGGTCTTATCTGTCCTGGATCCCATGTCTTCCTGTTCCTTTGTTTTGGTGAGCATTATCCTCCAGTTTTCCTGAGAACAGCTCACGATAAGTAACTTGAAAGTCTTTTGCCCACATTTGCCCTTGGCCTTGGCTGGGTAGAGCAGTCTGGCTTGGAAATCGTTTTCCTTTAGACTTTGAAGGGTTTCCTCTATTATCTCTTGGTGTCCAGCATTTCTTTTGAGAAGTCCGAGCCATTCCAATCCTCTATCCTTGATAGCCGACCTGCTTTTCTCTCTGGAAGTTTATAAGATGTCTCTGTTCCCAGTGTTCCCAGAACAGACAGTGACACACCCTGGAAAGGGCCTATTTTAGCCTCTGTGCTGATAGGCCTTCCAGCGTGGAGTTTGTGTCCTGCTGCCCTGTTGGCGATCTGCTTCCTGCCTCTACCCTCCTGTTTTCTTCCTTTGCTCTCTTGGGGATTCCTGCTTCTGTACGGGGGACTTCCCAAACCAGCCTCCACTGTTCTTCCCTCTCCCATTTTCTCTTCTTATGCTTCTGTCCTGCTTTCTAAAAGACACTCTCAGCCTCATCCTGCAGTCCCTCTGTTGGATGATTCTGTGGGCCTGTTTTTAGTTCCTGGAAGTCCCTGTTGCTGTTTCTCGCTCTCAAGCCTCCTTTTATTCCCCCCGAGGATGTTTCTGAAGTTTCTTCTCCTGTGTGGTCTCCATGCCCTGGAGTTGCCTGTTCTCTGCGTCTGTCTCGTCTTCTCTGTGGCAGAGGCTGGCCTTGGATGTTGGCAGTCTTGGTTCTGAGAGTGGGGCACACTCCTGGGAGGAGCTTTGCCTGGAGCTCCCTGCGTGGTAGCTGACTGGGCTGTTTTGCTGGGCTCCCTGCATGCGATTGGTAGCTTTCGGCCTTCCGAGCCCACTAAGGCCTTTCCTGCCCCCCACGCCTTCCCACTTCCTCAGTCAGGTGGCCGTCTGCCCTGCTCATTCTCCCAGTGCAGAGGACGTTTGAGTCTGTTTGAACTCTCGTTCTCACTGGGTGTTGCAGAGGTAGCGAGAAGGGAGGTGTGTGCATTCATTCCACTGTCACGGCCCCGGAGGCTGTGGGATTTACAGCTCCGCAGCTGATTCTGACACCCTCGTGCTGAGAACCTGGGTGGAGGCCACCCCATTCCACTCCACACTCCATGGTCCAGCCCTCGGGGGATGCCCACATCCCCCACCCACACTCCTTCAGCCCGCAGAAATCTGAGTGGTGGTTAGGGTAGGTGGGGCTCCCTTGACATGTCCAGGGTTTGATGCACTCAGCGGGGCTGCCTCCAGGTGAAGGTGGAAAACCTCCAAAAACGGTGTCTGAAGCTGTTGGACATAAAAGCCCCAGTTTGAGGGAAACTAAGTTTTTCGCCACTTCGTTTATTTTTTTCCCCATGCTGCCCTTTTTCCTGTAGCTCATTTGAGCAAGAGTTGTGTTTGAGCTCTCCTCCTCAAACCCTGTTGCTAAGAAATAGTGCCCTTCTCTGGGATAGCCAAGTCTCAGCCCGTCCCCTCATTCTGGAAGGCTGCAATTCCCTGTAAAAGAGAGCCAGGTACCATGGGCTGCCTGGACCCGCAGCAGCGCCCTTGTCCGTTTCCAATATGGCATGTGACCACTGGTGAAAACATGTCCCTGGGGACCTGTCCCATGTCCCAGCCTGATGTGCGTGTCCCGTACAGCTGTGAGCACCAGGAAGGACCTGCATGCCAGCCAGAGGGGCAAAGCCACAGGGTCCCGTCCTGTGGGCATCACTTCCAGAAGGCCAGTCCCAGGGCCCGCCTGTGCAGCAGCCAGCGAACGGGGCCACAGTGCTGGGCCTTCCTCTGAGCAGCTGCCGTGAGATCAGCTATCAGAGACACCTAGGGGCCAGCGCAACTGGATAAAGTTTCTGCAGACTTCTGGTGTCACTATAGCATTGGAGGCCCGATGTGGACCACGACACAGGCGTCGGGCTGGTGTCAGTGGCAGGTCTCCAGGGGTGGACAGAAAGAGTGGCCACGGTGAGCTTCACCAACCCTCACTTAGGAAGAAAAGAACATGACCGCGCCCAGGAAAGCCGCCTCTGAGCGTTCTGTTGGGCACATCCACCTGCTGTTAGCAGATGCCGTAACTCACTGGATTCCAGATGCAAAGGTGTAGGAACTCGCTGAAGCCAGCGCGGGAGTGACAGGGGAGAGGGCGTCTGGCTTTGTCGTCGGCTGACCAAAGGAGAGAAACAGGGGAGCTTTTCTCCCATCCAGAACCCCAGAACCGGCCTGTTAGCCTCACTCAGCTAGGCCAGCAGTTTTCAAACATTTTTTGCAATGGAACTCATTCTTCAAATAAAATCTTATACTTCAGCCTGATGTGTTCAACAAATCACAGCAGAGCCGCTCGCATGAGACCGCCCAGGATGCCTTCTGCGGGAGCCCTGAGGCAGCTCGGTGGCCTCAGGTGGAAGACTCTTCTGCTTGGTCTCTGGGCAGTGAGGACAGAGGACGCCCCACGGCAGCCCCACGGCAGGCAGAATCGGCTGCGTCCCAGCATGGGAGCATGAACACCCAGAGTCAGGAGCCCGGCAGGTCGTCGGACTCACCCTCAGAGCAAGGACACAGAGCCGGAGGGGGAGGGGATCTGCCCTGGGTCACACACTGAGTGGGAAGAAAAGACAGCAGGGTCCACGCGTCAGCCCCTCGGCCCTCACTCACCCTGAGAGTCTGCTGGTGCTTTAAATACAGGCCTATTAATACTGTCTGATTTTCAAGCTTATCTGAGATCAGAAGGAATATACCAGAAGCAGGAAGAGCATCTGCAATGGGGGAAGGCACAGACCCGAAGTGACCACTGAAAAGTCAGAGCGTAGAAGAACTGTGGGGCCGCATGACAGAGGACAACAAACCCCACGCCTCAGCGGCCCGAGAGCTTCATCACGATAGCAGCCCGCGTACTCGCTCCACACGGAGGAAAAGGAAAGTTCACACAGTGTGTCACAAACGTGAGGTGGATTAACGATTCATTGAAACAGATATCCGGAGGGAGACAAGTGAAGGGAGGAGTCTGGAAGGTGGTGGCAGTAGGGTTGGTCCCTGCCAGGCATCTCCTGGGGTGACCTGTGTGCGTGTGCTGCCGCTTTGCTGGCTCTCTGACTTACCCGCCTCTGGTTCCTGAAATGGTCCCCCTGAATTTTATCCAGGTTCACGTACAGCCCATACCTAAATGAGCTGTCTAGACAAACACTTCCTTTGGCTATAAAATTTTCAGTATTTTTTTTTTTTTTTTTTTGCCCTGGATGTATTCACATTCCGGCTAAGGGGTGTGCACGTGCTCGTGTGTACGAGTGTGTATGTGCGCGCGTGTGTGTGTACATGCGTGCAAGCACTCCTTTAGGGTAAAGGCTCACCTGCTGGAAGTTGGGAGAACTCGGATCTGAGCCCCCAGGCCCCTGAGCTCTAGGCTCAGCTCTGCTGTGGGCCCCTCACCATCAGCATCAGATTTATCACTTCGCTCACCCGGAATACGAGGGCGTCCAGTTTAGCTGGTCTTCTGGGTCCCTTCCGGCCCAAAATCATTTGAGCAAACCCTTAAAACAGAAAAGTCAGAGATTTTGTTAGTAAGAGGTGTTGTTTCTGTGGAACCTGCAGTTAGCTGCACTGCCCCGCTCCTGTTGGGGGCCACCTGGGACTTGCTGTCCCCAGAATGCCAATCTCATGAACCGTTCTTGAGCAGGGGCTCTGTGAAATGCTGTGACAGTTGGAGCCCTGTGGGCTGTGAAAAGGGAAACAGCCAATTGCCTCTGAGTCTGCCCAGGCGAGAGGAGTGAGGTGTGGGAGGCACACTGGCTGGGGGTCCCTCAGGGCTGGGCCATGGGGGCAGGGTGTCTTTCAGAAGGCTCTTGAAACAGGCAGTTGGTGGGCTGCGCTTCACAGAGCAGGGAGGGTTCTTAGAGTGGACTCATAAGTCCTGTAAGTAAGCCGAGAAGGGGGTTGGGACACCCAGCCCAGTGCTGTGGGGCCTGGCCAACCTTGGGGCCAGAGGAGCTGCTGCGTGGTGGGGAGGGAGCAGGGTGTGGTAGCACAGGGGCAGACCGTCCTGCAGGGTGGCACGGGCTGAGGCTGGCCTGACCTGTTAGGAGGGCCCGGAAGCAGTCTGGGCCGCGCGGCACGGAGGCCGAGTCCCGTAGGCCGGGCCCCCACACACTGAGTCACTGCCCGTAAAGAGCGCGCTGTGCACCAGGCGCTGAGCCAGGCTCTGGGCAGGCAGGCACGCCCTGCCCTCATGGAGCTGCCGGACCCGCAAAATCAGGTGGAGCTACCAACCTCTGGAGGGACTCGCTGGGGGAGGGTGTGTAGATGCCTTCTGGGTTGCCCACTTTTCCCTGCTGGAGGCTTCCACTGGCAGGGGTGCGGGCAGCGGGCAGCGGGACCACCGGCTACAGTCTGAACATGTCGCCAGAACCATTTCTCCTGGGACTGTGGTCTTGCCACAAGTAATCCCGTGGCCGGAGCCCCAATTCTTGGGGGAGTCTACCAGATGAGACAGTTGGAGTCAGAGCTAATAAATCCCGTATATAACTCAAAAACAAGCTCGTCTTCATTCCAGGAAACACAGAACCTGTCCCATTTCTAGCTCACGTTATCTAAGCTGAGAAGCATTTCTTTGCACTTGGTAAGTAAGATGAAGCCCTTGACCTGAGGACAGGCCCCAGGGGCCCTGGGTGGGCCAGCGGGCGGGCAGAGTGGTGTGTCACAGGAAAACCTCACTCTTTCATTTGAACTGTGTGTCTGGTCAGGATCTCAGCGTATACAGTTAAATTCTGCCTGTAGAATTTCCCGGTTGATGGGAACGAGTAATGGTTTATTCTGTAATACTGGCAGTTTGGAATAAATAAAATACCGTCTTATGGCTGATACTTAGTAATGAGCCTTTATCATTTGAGAACATGGAAAAGCAGCCTGGTGCCCCCCGCCCCCCGCCGCCGTGAGGTCTTGATCAAGGGAAACTTTCCGCCTGAGCAGCCCCTTTGACTTGTCAGTATCAGAGCCCGTGGATGGCCGATTAAATCAGCAGGTACTTCCGGAAAGGGGGTGTGCTCTCTCCCTGTGCCTGCCCTGTATCTCATCTCTGAAAGACACAAAAGTAAGCAGGAGCGGGGCACACACTCACAGTCTTTGGAAGGGTGCCAAAGCTATACATAATTCTTTAGCGTTTCCAAATCATTTTTAAATCTTAAATTCCTGATTTATTCCATTTTACATTTGTAACCTTCATTCCTTGTTTTTCATTTTTATGTAGTTTTGAATATGAATAAGCCAAAATTTTAGGCTGCCTTTTTTTGAAATTTTTATTGAGATAATTGCAGAATCACATGCATTTGAGGGAAATAATAGACATCTGAGTACCATTTCCCCAGCCTCCCCAGTGATATCATTTTGCAAAATAGTAGTACGTCATGACAAACAAGGCTTGTCAGGTTTTCCTTTTTTAAAAAAATCTACGGTAAAGTCCATGTAACGTAAATGTTACCATCCGCGGCATCGAGCACAATCATAATGTCATGCAGCCTTCATACCGTCTAGTTCCAGACACGGTCATCAGGTTTCAGGGAAACGCTGCGCCCATGGCGGCCACTCCCCAGGCCCCCTGCCCCTGCCCCTGGCCACCACGAATCTGCTTTCCTCTGCATGGATCTTCCTCTTCTGGACGTTTCCTATATAGGGACTCATACAGTAGGTGGCCTTTTGCGATAGGCCTCTTTCACGGAGCATCGTGTTTTCAAGGTGCGTTCGTGTTGTTTCCATATCAGCACCTCCGCTGAATGATATCCCACCCTGTGGACAGACCGTGTGTCATTCACGCACTTGTCGGCTGACGGACGTTTGGGCTGCTCCCGCCTTCTGTCTGTTGTGAAGACTGTTGCCGTGAACATTCGTGTCGGTGTTGTTTGAACATCTGATCCAATTCTTTGGGATATATCTAGGAGTGGGATTTCTGGGTCATATGGTCATTCCGTGTCTAACCTTTTGAGGTTAAGCCGCCTGTTTTCCACGGTGGCTGCAGCACTTTACCTTCCCTCCAGCAGGTGGGGGGGGGGGTGCCCATTTCTCCACATTCTCTCCACTTGTTATTTCCCATTTTCCTCTTTCTAGTCATCCTAGTGGGTATGAAATGGTATTGCATGGTTTTGATTTGCATTTCCCTAATGACTAATGACGTCGATCATCTTTTTATGTTCTTGTTGGCCATTTGTACGTCTTCTTTAGAGAAATGTCTGTTCAAGTCCTTTGCCTATTTTTTAATTGGGATGTTTGTGTTTTCATTGTTGGATGTAAGAGTTCTTTATTTTGGGCACTAGACCCTTATCAGATACGTGACCTACAAATATTTTCTCCCATTGTGTGGGCTGTCTTTTCACTTTCTTTATGCTGTGCTTTGATGCATGAAAGTTTTTAATTTGAGTGAAATTCAGTTTATCTTTTTTCTTTTTGTTGCCTTTGGTATCATATCTAAGAAACCATTGCCAGATTTAGCTCTCTCATTTATTTTTGATCCAGATCATTTTGTATATGGTGTGAGGTAAGGGTCCAACCTCATTCTTTCACATGTGTGCAATCCACTTGTCCCGGCACCATTTGTTGAGAAGACTGTTCTTTTCTTACTGAATGATCTTGGCAATCTTATCGGTCTTGGCAATCACTTGACTATGGATTTTTTCCTGAACTCTCAGTTCTATTCCATTGATTTATATGTCTGTCCTTAGGCCAGTATCACACTGTTTGAGCACTTAGCTTCATCATAGTTTTGAAATCAGGAAGTGTGAGTCTTCTAAACTTTTCTTTTTCAAGATTGTTTTGGCTACTCAGGATTCCTCGCAATTCCATATGAATTTTAGGTTCGCCTTTCCACTTCTGCTGCACTAACAGCTGGGATTTTGATAGAGATTGCATTAAAATTGGTAGACTGCTTTGGGTAGTATTGTTTTGCCCACTTCTTGACAGCAGTGCAGAGCACTGTTTCTCGAAGGTAGCCCACAGAGGGGCGCCCGCATGGCTCAGTCGGTTGACCACCTGACTCTTGATTTCAGCTCAGGTCATGATCTCAGGGTGTGAGATCCAGCCGCATTGGGTTCCGCGTTCAGTGGGGAGTCTGCTTATCCCTCTCCCTCTGCTCCTCCCCCCCCCACTCTCTCTCTCTCAAATAAGTAAAATCTTAAAAAAAAAGGGGGGGGGGCTAACCCATAGATAACCTGTATAGAATTGCCTGAGGTGCTTGTGTAAAAGGTCGTTTCTGGGCCCTAGCCCCAAAGTCTGATGCAGAAAGGATGATGCAAGCCCAGAAATGTGCCATTTGTTTGTTCATTCATTCATTCATTAGTGAAGTTTTTACTGAAGTTCCAGTTAGTGAAGCTACCGCGTTAGAGTAGCTTCCGGTGTGCGGTGTCCACACGCCACCCCGTGCTCATCACCGGTGCGCCTTCATCCACGTCACCGGCTCCCCCACCCCTGCCTTCCCTCTAGGAACCATCGGTTTGTTCTGTTGTAGTTAAGTTCTGGGTTTGTCTTTCTCCCTCTCTCTCTTTTTTCCCAAACTCTGCTCATGTGTTTTGTTTCTACACATGAGTGAAATCATATGGTATTTGTTTTTCTCTGACTGATCTCACTTAGCATAATGCCCTCTAGCTCCATCCCCAAATGGCAAGATTTCATTCTTTTTTTATGGCTGAATAATAAGGAATGTGCCATTTTAGTAAGTTCCCCGCACAGATCCTGGGGACTGTAAGGTTTAAGAACCAGTGGACCTGTTCTCACTCACCTTCCCTCTGGAGGGACTTGGGTTCGGCAAAAACAGAAAACGGCCTGTGTGTGATGCGTCGTCCTCACAGACTGCTCCCTGTTCACCCCCATCTCAGCGTCTGGCCCTGCTTTTCCAGTGGGAGTAATCTTGTTGGGACTTCTCCAGTCGCCATTTGGGAAACTGTGTGTCTTGGGCCATATTCCGGAGCTCTCAGAGTGGTGGCAGAGGGCAAGTGACACTTAATGTGTGTCACCCCACACATAACTTTATGTCACACATAAAGTGACAAGTGCTGCCTTGTCACCCCAGGCAGGTGCCTTTCTTTTCCATATGGCCTCCAGCTTCTCACAGGGGCCAGGATGCCATGTCATCCACTGAGTCCTCAAGTCAGCCAAGAAGCCTTTTGTACGTTGCGTCTTGTTTCTTAGCATCTGCCCTCAGGTACCTCTTCTAACCTCTCCCTCTCTGAACACCTTCAGTCTCAGAGCCCGGGGCCCCCGTGGACCTTCCTGCAGTGTACGAGGAGGCAGGCCTTGTACGGTGCTGCCCTGCACTTCCTGCTCCAGCCGCCTGGCCCAGCATCCGGCCCCAGGTCCCTTGCTCGCTCCTTTGCTGTGCCCTCACTCCACCGGGCGCACTCTCTTCCTGCCTCCTGGCACACCATACCGTCTCAGAACACCTCACTCGGTAGCCTTCCTTGTTGCAGTCTTCTGTTTCTTTGAGGGACTGTTCAGTTAATGGTGTATCTCTCACCAGACTTTAATATCAGGAGTCAAGAAAAATGATCCCTCACACCTAGGACCGTGCCTGGCACATGGCACATGCTTGGGTTGGTGGGCTGGTGGTTGATAGGAGCGTGGTGGAGGCACAGGGGGTAGGCAGCAATGTGGTGGAAGGTGGGTGATAGGTAGATGGATGGGTAGGTGGCCAAGTGCCTGGCTGAGAAGCTGGCAAGTACCAGTCAGTGAGTTTCCAGAACCTCCTTTCTCTCCACTTCAACAAACATTCCTCAGGGCCTATATTTGATTGTTGGTCGGGAAACAAAGGTCACGGAGACTTCGTATGTTGTCAGGGCCATGGCCCTGTGTCCCAGAGACTGGTGGGAGCATGTGGGGCGGGTGGGGCTGGGTGCTTGATGGCTCTTCCGCACTGTCTCCTCCCTCCTGAGACAAGGCCCCTCTCGAAGGAAGAAATCCTCAACTCCTCCAGGGTGGGACTGGACACAGGCCCTGAGCCCTCCCTCCCCTCCTGGAGGCTTCACCACACTTTCCCCTGCCTTCCGGTCCCACTTTGTTCTCTTCTCACTCTTAACCCTTTGCAATCTGGTCACAAGGCCCCAGGCCACCTCCTGTCCGCCCAGGTCTCCAGGGACTGCTAGTGACCTCATTTTGTATTCCTTCTGACCTCTGAGTCACACTTGATACCAGTGTCCAGCCCTTCCTGCTTGCCACTTCTTTGTTATTACCCGTTGGTTACAGATGTTTTCATGACTGTGCCCCAGAAGGACTGCATCGCAAATGCTAAGGCCTGGGCCCTCCTGAGAGCCCCTGATGCAAGGCCCAGGTCTGTTTTCCAGAGCCTGCTGGGTGACAGGGGCAGAGCCACTGTTGGAATCACAGTTGTGGCGGCCTGGGGGGAAGGCTTCGTATATTGTGAACTGAGCCAAAAGCAGAACGCAAAATGACGTAAGCCAGATTTTTTTTTAAATAGAGAGCTTTACGTAGAAAAAAATAAAATAAAAATAAATCAAAGTATTAACAGTAAGTATCCTCAAAATCACTTTTTACAGTTCCCTCATATTTTGTTTTTCACGTTTCTCAAATGAGCCAATGGAAGGGTAGGGCCCAGTGGTTGGGAGTTTGTTTTGTTCACTGGCAGGCTGCTGGGACCCTAGTCCTGCCCACTCTGTCCAGAAGCCTCTGGTGTGCTCGGTTTTGTCCGTGGACATGCTCAGGCCCACTTAGCTCAGACTCTGTGGTAATGGTGGTCAGACGCCGTGAGCACCCCTCGCACAGCAGCGCAGCCAGTACGCCTGAGGGCCCCACGCTCAGTCAGAAGCCCGCGGTCGCCTTCAGAGGAAGGCCCAAGAAGAACACACTCCCGCTGTCCTAGTGGAGACACCTGTGCTTATGTCAGAGCTCTTCAGACAAACAGTCTGAGGGGTGGTGACATCGGTGAAGGGGAGTAAGACACAAACTTACATTTTGGAAATAAATAAGTCCCGGAGATGAAAAGTACAGCACAGGGGATATAGTTGACAATGTTGTCATCACGTCGTTTGGTGACAGGTGGCGACCCCATGTACCTCGGGAGCCCTGGGGGGTGTGTGGATTGGTAGAGTCACTGTGCTGTCCGCCTGAAACCCATACAGCACTGTATGGTAATTCTACTTCAATTTGAAAGTTGAAACAGTAGTCTACGAACAAAAGAACAAATCCAAAAGTGACAATTACAAAAAAAAAATCTGAGTTCATAAAATAAATCCGGCAAAGGTCCAGGGAGGCGGCTAATGAATTGGGTGACAAGCACCGTTGTCCTGAGCCACAGCAGAGCCCGCCACTGCTCATGGTACGCGAGCACCCAGGGGTCCCTGCTCCCCGACCCTGCACTGTCTCCCCCTAGGAATGACCCTGACGCCTGTTAGACACCATCTGCTCCAGAGAAGGAGGAAGTCATTGCTTTTAGCTCCAGTGATTTTCCTGGTTTCTGACCGTAGGACGCATCCAGCCCCGCTGGTGTGGCCGGCCCTCAGGTGCTCGCTCGTGAACGCATGGCATGCCCGAGCCCCGCAGGCAGACCGGCCGTCTCCACTGCCCACGCTCTCAGCAGCCAACTTTGCAACCATTTATTTTCTTCTTTTGGAAAGGATGTCAGACAGGCCTCTCCCTGTGTTCATGCTCTGACACAGTGGCCGCTGTGTTTATCAGCCCGAGCGGACAGGGGGCTCAGGCTGGCGGGGAGGCTGCTCCGAAGGATCCAGATAAGCGGCAGCCCTGCCCCGGCATGATGTGGCCGGCACCTTGCAGGCCTGCCCTGAGGCTGTCCACCACCGCCCCGGGGCCCAGCCATCTCTGTCTCGCCTGGATTCCAGAACGGGCTTCCCCGAAGTCTGTCCTCATGATAGCCAGGGTCACTTCGTGTTACTTCTGTTTTCAAAACCATCTAGTGGCTTCTCACCTCACTCAGCACGAAGTCCACTTCCTCCCTCAGCCAGTGGCCCTCACCCCTCTGACCTCTCCCCACTCTGTCTCTGGTCACTGGACTCCAGCCACCCCGCCGCCTTCCTGCTCCCAAGCCTGCACCTGGCTTCAGGCTCTGCACTCGCTGGGCCTGCCCAGCATGCCTTCCCAGGGCAGCCGGGTCAGGGAACCTCCCCTGGCCACCCACCCCTCCTGTGCCAAGGCTCTCCTAGCGCCCCCTCCATTACTGCATCGGTGTGTCCTGCCTTGCCCAGCCCTCCCAGGAGAATGGAAGCTCCACGGGCAGGGGGGTGTGGTTTGTTTGCATTTGAGGTTCCCCAGTGCCTAGCACAGCGCCCGGTGCACTGAAGGTGCTCTTTGTCCAGCAAGTGATTACGTGACCCCAGACAGAAGTGTTCAGGAGGGAGCTGGTCCGAGAGCTCAGGCAGCGTGAGCACCTCTGTGGGGGTGGCGTGGTGTTCCGTGGGACCCAGTCTGGGAAATGCTGCACGATGATGTGCTTCATGAGGATGTGCTGCTCTTGTTCCTTCAGTGCGCAGTTACTGATGTCCTGTGAGCTCTTATTCTGACCGCCTGTGCTCCTCTGTGCTTTGAGACCTGGCCTGTGTCCCTCCCTCTCCCCATGGCCTCGCCTCCAGCTGCTGGGGAGGGCCGTTACCTGTTTCAGAGGCGGCCTCCGTGCCACCTGCTCCATCGGAGTGAGGTTCTCGTCCTGTGTGGGGTGTGGAACTGGGTGCACACTCGGGCTCGTGTTCAGCTTCCAGATCTGGGTGTGGTTACACGGCTGTGCTCAGATGGCGAAAACCCACCGAGCTATACACTTGAGATTTTGTGTGCTTTTTTGGATGCATGTGATCCTTCGATAAAAAAGTTGTCCTTTTATTGGACGAGAGCAAGCAAAGAGCTGGGCTCGGACGACCCTTCAGCGGGAAGCAGGGAGCAGTGCGTGCATCCCGCCAGCCCTCCTCAGCAGCCTCGGGCAGGTGCACCTCACTGGGCCAGGCCAGAGCTTTGCGGGCGGGCATTTGAGTGGGGTGATGTGAGGCTCGGGGCTTGCCAGGTGAAGGAGAGCGTGCGGGAAGGGAATGGTGGCGAGATGCAGAGGAGTTAAGGTGCGAACTCGGCTGAACCTGGGCTGTGAGAGGAAGTCCCACTGCATTCTTTGGGCCCCCAGGGCCCTAGGACAGGGTGGCTGCAGGAGCCCAGCTGCCCCTGGAGTAGGGGGAACAGAGGGCCACTAAGAGACACATAGGAGACGGCAGAGCCTGAGGACAGAGGAGAGAGAAGGTGCCTAGCCTGGCGTTCAGGTGGCTTGTCTTTATCCTCCCCCTCCCCCTGCCTGCCTCTTCTCAGGCGTTTTTCCACCTGCCCTCTCTTGCTATGTCCCTGCCATGTCAGCCCACTTCTTTCTTCCCTGTTCCTGGCCCGTCACCATCTTCTGTGTCTTCCCACTGTTCTGCTTGTCCACAGCACACTGCCCCAGAAGCTGATGGCTTCAAACAGTGGTTTGTTATCTTACCCCTCGGATGCAGAAGCCTCTGTGCACCTGGGGCCTGGGTGGGCCCACGCTTGCCTTCCGTCTCACACTGCTGGGCTCTGATGGGAACCAAGAGACCAGGTTCAGCCCTGCCATCAAGTTGCTTCTGCCATGTTTTGTTGGTCAGAGGAGTCACGGACCAGATTCCAGGGGAGGGGACAGACCTCGTGTCTTAGTGAGGCCACAATGTGGGGATGTTGGTGGGGCTGTGTGCGCTACCTCTCCAGATACTACGAGAACACAGTCATGTTCCCTCCGCTTGGCCCCTGCCTCTCCCTCCCCACCCTGGAGCCCTTCATCCTCCACGGAATGGGGTGGAGGGGACGGCTTGGCCTAGAGCAATACTTCCCAAAGGGAACCCCAGGGTCACGGGATGGAAAAGGTGTAATATGTAAAACAGCGGGTTCCATGGCCATACAAGTGTGGATTAGACAGAGCTGACCAAACAGGCATCTGTACTGCCCAGAGGGGAGTGGGGTAAGCAGAGATGCCCAGACACACCGGATTCTAGTGCATCTAGCACCCCTCAGAGCCGGAGCATGCGCTCTGTGGCTGTGTGTGGGGGGGGGGGGGGTCCCTGTGGATCTAGCCCTCAGCTCGCAGCCCTGCCGGCCCCCTCCGGGCTGCCCAGCAGACAGGAGAAATGGCTGGGGGCTCCCTCTGAGCTCACCTGTACATCTGCGGCTTGGTGCTGGGAAGGGACTCGGGGTTTTATATGCTACTCTGATTTATGTTGGTGACTATTGTTCGGGGTTCTGCCAAGCCTCAGCGACATCTTAGCGGCCTAGCCCTCCGCAGGGACTGGTTTGGTAGCATGGTCACTAAAAGCTTGTAGAATAAATTGCACAACCCCTCCCCCCACACACTTGCTCCCCACTGAGCCTCGTCCCATAGCTGCCGTGTGTCCCTCAGGCTGCCTCCTCTCTGGCCATCCACTGTCATAGGGCTGCCCCCCTGTCACAGGGCTCCTTTTATTTCTTGATAGCACCTGTCCTCATCTGAAACTAGCCTTCAAAAGCCTTAGGTTTCCTGCCTGCCCCATCCCGTCCCCTGCACAGCCAGCCTGGTCTGCCCCGCTCCCCAGCCCTCCCGGAGACTCCCCGGGCCTGGTGTCCGCAGGCCTGATGAGCTGAGCCAGGCCAAGGAGGGAGCCCTTTGCTGATAGGACTCTCTTGACAGATGCCTGTTACCTCTCGGAATGCTGCAGATGGACAGACGGCCCTGATGCAGGGCTGGGCGCGTGTGGCTGCTCGTGTGTGTGTGTGAGCTCCACGTAAGGGAGAAATCTGGAGCGACCAGAGTCGGGCCCAGGTTGGGAGGGGGTGTGGGCAGCTCCCGGTCTCTGGCAGCACGCCAGCAGAGCTTCAGGTCTCCCCAACTCTGGAAGCACTGGACGTTATTTTGAGGACCATGCAGCAGGCAAGGCAGATGCTAGGGCTCCCAGAGGTGGGTGACCGCGCAGTGCTAGTAACCACACGCTAGACTGTGGCTGCCATGCCTCCCTCTTGGCCCGCCTCCGTGTCCCCAGGCCTCGCTCTCTGACCCGGGAGCTGAGCGCTGGGCACCCGGTGCGCCTCCCTCCTCCCCCCTCAGAGGCTGGCTCCTACGTTCAGGAATCGAGCAGGTGAAAAGCTCGTGCCCAGAGCTGCTGGGGATGAGAAATACGGCAGGGCAGTGAGAGGGGTGGAGCCCCAGAGCCCCCGACCCCCTTGACGGGGCGGAGGGAGCAAGGGGAGCCTCTCTGCCCGCGTGCCCTGAGAGGGTCTGATGGCTGGCCTGGCGGTTGTGTGATGTCACCGTGACAACAGGAAGCCCCACGTGTGGATGTGCCTTGGGCACGAGGCATAGAGAGTGACCGCGTTCACCACAGCCAGGAGGAGGAAGCACAGAGCCGCACATGCATGTCAGCGCCGAGTGTCCACTGCTTTGGGTCCAGTTGAGGCAGCTCAGGAAGGCAGGGCCCAAGACCAGAGGACGGAACAGGGACCACCAAGAGGTCTGGGGAAAACGGGCAGCGTCGGTCGGTAGGAGGAGGACAGCCAGACCCCAGGGTTTGGTGTTCACCAGCAGTGCCGGTGACCAGAGGCTGGGAACGTACAGACGGCTGTGTCCTCATGGGCAGAGAAGCGTCTGGCTAAGGGGTGGGCAGCCCTGGATGACCCAGAAAGTGGGCGGCAGACAGGACACTGAAGGGCTTACTCTTGTCCTATGAGAAGTGGACAGGGGACCAGGAGATGTGGAACATGGACCTAGGCTGACGGAGGAATAGGGCAGAGCAGCTGGCCTTGTGCCCACTCGGGGACGGGAAGCCAACCCAGCAGGGAACATCACTGCCCAAGGGGACACACCGGAGGGCAGCTCGAGCCAAGAGGTGTCCTCCTGTTGGGTGTCAGGACCCGGGGGTGGGTTGGGGCCCGGCCAGGTGGGTGGCTCTGGATGGGCCCTTCACAAGCACGGGGCTTACAGAGAGATAGCAGGAGTTAAATGATGCCCTTGTTCTCAGCTGACATTGGTCATGAGGCCAGCAAGGGCCAGGCCTGTGCCTGGTGGGTGGGGTCACTGGCCTTCTGGCCGCCCAGCCCCCATTTCCTGCTGTGCGCACAGAGGCTCTGTCACAGTCAGCCTTGCCCTCATCCCATCCCGTCTGAATGAAAAGCAGAATGGAGACGAGGGCTCAGAGTGCGCCGGGAGGCCCACTGTCCCGACACCCACCTCGCCCCTCCCCAGGCCGCCCGCCCCCTTGATGGAGCTCCTGGGGGCCATCAGATGCCTCCTCCCCCCGCACTTCTGTCACACCTCTTCCCACGACAGCAATAGCATATCTTGGTGGATTTTATTTCTATAGTGCTTCTAAACATTTTATTTACTTATTTTAGAGAGAGAGAAAGGGAGCATGCAGGGGGTAGGGGAACAGAGGGAAGGGAGAGGCAGTCCTAAGCAGACTCTGCACTGACCCTGACACAGGGCTTGATCTCACAGCCCTGAGATCACGACCTGAGCCAGAGTCCAGAGTCAGATGCTCAACCAACTGCACTACCCAGATGCCCCATTTCTATGAGTTTTTAAATTAAACTTTTTATCTTGAAAAAACTTCAGGCCAACAGAAACCCTGCAGGTATATTTCAGTAAAGTCCCATAGACCCTTTGTCCAGATTCAGCCACGGGTAATGTTTTGCCGTGTTTGCTTGCTCTCAGCTGGGAGCCGGGAGCGTGTGGCCGTGTGCTTGTACGTGTGCGGACCCTCCGAGGCCCGGGTCCTGCACGACCTGTTTCCCCAGAGCCTGCCTTCCCTTTCCCGACCTCACCTGCCATGAGGCAGAGACGTGGGCAGCGGCCACCCCATGCTCTTCTGTTGCTGCCCTTTGCCGCCACTTTTCTGTTGCTGCCCTTTGCCGCCACCTGCCCATCCCAGCCCAGGACCCCGTGTACGCCTCTTGCCTCCTCCTGCCCTCTGGCCCGTCTCTGCCTCTCTGTCCCTCAGGACACGCTGCTGCTGATGAGCTGGGCTTCCTTGTGTGGTGGGCGGTCCCTCGGTCTGGGTTTGCCTGACGTGGCAGCGATGGCGTCTCTCCCTGTGAGGTCCACTCTGCCTCCCCTGCACCTCCTGTCCCGTGTCGGCCCCAAACCTTCTGTCCTTGCTCTCTCCAAAAATCACATGCTCCACCACCTCCTTCCCTGAGGAAAGGCTCTTCCTTCTTGCAGCCCGCTGGGGTCACGTTGGTCAGCATCCACTCCAGTCCCAACGACCAGATGCTGTGGGCACTCGACAGCAGGTGGAACGTGCATGTGCGGGCTGGCATCACCGAAGAGATGCCCGTGGGGACCAGCTGGGAGCACGTGCCAGGTAGGAAGGCAAGCACGTCGTGGCTGCCCCCTCACACAGGCCCTGCTCCTGCTGCTGCACTCGGGGCTCTGTTTCCTCGCTACTGTCCTACTGAGGCAGGTGACAAGCAAGTGTCTAGCTGAATGTTCCTTGTTTGAGGGACCCGGCGTTGCCAAGCTGCCATCAGCCCCATTCCCTTGGAGCTCCTGTGGGATGGTAGCTTCCAGACTGCCCGGACCCTGGTGTCCTATGGCCTCGGGCTCTCGGCAGCTTTGCTAGCTCTGCCGTGGGGCACCCTTTCCCTCGGCCACCACTCCGAGCCCGCAGTGCAGGGCACGGTCAGCACGGGGCCACCCTGGTTGACAGGACCTGGTGGTGGGAGGGAACAGACTATTGGGAGGGAGGTGGTCTGTCCTATCCCAACTGGGGGCTGAGGACAGACGGACACCCTGTTGGTGTGCAGGGCTGCAGGCCTGCCAGCTGGCACTGAGCACCAGGACCGTGTGGGCCCGCTGCCCCAATGGTGATCTTGCCCGACGGTACGGCGTCACCGACAAGAACCCTGCCGGAGACTACTGGAAGAAAATTCCTGGCAACGTGACGTGTTTCACAGGCAAGTGCTGGACTCTGCGGGGCTCGGGGCTGCGCGGCTCTCCTCGGGTTCGGGGCTCCCGTGGACGAGGTCAGTGGGGGCTCCACAAGAGGCTGCTCCCACAGGGCTCGCTCTCCCAAGAGCCAAGGGTCACCCCTGAGGGAGGGCACCCAGCACCCCACGGGTCAGAGTGGCCCGGGAGGACAGGGCATGGGGCCACCCACTTTAGAGCTGGGCAACTGAGGCACAGATTGGGGGTGGCGTGTCCAGGGCCCACAGCTCGAAGTGCCACGTCAAGACGTGGAGCCGGCCCGACTCCACCTGCGCCCGCTGCCCAGGCTGGGTGACTCACGAGCGTGCGGCCCCCTCTCGTCCCTGCAGTGACCTCGTCAGATGAGCTGTGGGCAGTGGGCCCCCCCGGCTACCTCCTCCAGCGGCTGACAAGGACTTTCAGCCACTCGCATGGTGCCCCGAGCAGCCACGCCACCACCCCCCACCCCGAGGACCTGGAGGACGAGTGGGAGGTCATCTGAAGGAGCCTCGGGCAGGGCTGCTCAGGAGGGACAAGGCCAGGACGGGTGGCGGACACAGTGGTTTCGGAGTCGCTTGCTCTCGGCCACGCCTCATCAGCTCTTGTCCAGACATGTCGGGCCGGCTTGGACAGCCCACACTTTCTTTCATCCATGTTTGTTTCCGTCTTGTTCCAGAACCCACAGCCTTGGCCGAGCGACCCAGAGCCCTTGCCGGAGCGGTAGTGCCTCTGAGCTCTCGCCGAGGCCACCTCCGAGCGCGGGGACAAGCCCGGGAGCCGGAGGTCAGCACACTCCCACCACTGAGGGGGTCCCGCGCCAGCTTCGGGGTCACTACAGGGATGCAAGTTCTAGCACACGTTCCGTGCTGGACACCGCGGTGGGGAAACCAAGGCCGCGTCTGCGAGGTGGGGTGCTGGTCTGTGCCAGTATGTGCGCACACACACACACACACACACACACACACACACATACCCCGTGCACGCACACACCACCCACGCCCTCCTGGCCCGCTCACAGGGCACGGCACACTCGCCTCCTGGAGAACACACTTTAGCCAAACAATAAAGGCTGGTGGATGACATGGAATAGACAAGGTGCACGTGTTTCCAAGGCGGCAGCCATGGCCCCAGGAGGTGTGGCCAGACGTGGGGGAGCCCACGTTAGCGGGAGCTAACTGCGCGAGGTCTTGAGAGTGATGTTTAATGCTGCTGGCGGACATCGTAAAGACCAGAGGCGTCCTCGCGGGATGAGTCTACTAATTATTGCCTTTTTTGTTTGTTGTATTACAAACCTGCATAAGATACCTCACTTGAAATCAACTCTTATAAATTTAGAGGAGAAATGTATTTTCTGAAACCAGCGGAAGGCCTTTCATTCCTCCGCGTGGTATACCCTGAGCCTGCACTGTCCCCCCTGCAGCTTCACCGACTGCAGACGCCCCCCCCCCCCCCACCGCGGGGCCATCACGGGACCTGCGGGCTGGCTCCGAGCAGGTGGGGCTTGGGTGGATACCCCCAGGAGGTTCCAGCTGTGCCCACTGTGGCCGCGCCAGCCGTCAGTTCTTGGGGTTCTCGCTGGCATGTGGGCCATAGGCTCGGCAGCCCCACCACGTGTGCCGCCCCTGCCGGAGGCAGCTCCCCAGCAGGACTCCAGCCTCGCTGCTTTTTTTAGCCTGCCTTTGGCCCACAGCCCAGTGACTCGATGCCGGTTTTCTCCTAAGCAAATGTGTCCGGGAGTCCCCAGGCCACAGGTGAAGAGCGATAAAACGTGTTCTCTGACAGGACCCAGCCAGCCGCGAAGATGGAAGTGTTCCAGGTCTAAATGAGGACAAGAATCTGAAATCCCAGATCCCACTTCACACTCCACTTTTGTAGAATCCTGGTTTTACAAGTCTGGGGGCGGCCGAGGCCAGCGCAGGCTGGCTACGGTTCCTCCCGTGTGTGCTGTGCCTTGCCCGGCCCGCTCAGATGGCAGAGCTCTCCTAAACCCGCGGGACTTCAGTGCAATTAAACCCAAGTCTAGATTGATACTTCTAAACTACTTTTAGCTTCAGTGCTTTGTACGGTTTTTCTTTCCGGTTTTAATTTTTAGTTGTGCTTTGAGGCAGTGCAATAAACTAGACTTTTTCCAAACCTGGTTGAGTCTGGTGTTTGGGCTGTGAGAAGGGGCCCCCCGCGAGCACCCACGAGCGTGGCGTGCCCACCTGTGCTGGAAGAATTTGCTGATGACGTTGGCCAGCCCAGCCCCACGGCCAGGAGAGCGTGGCGGACGTGACTGCACGTGTTTAAACATGCACCAGTGTACCCACGGCAGCTGTCCCGAGGGAACGGTCACTCCAGAGGTAGATGTGCCCCCGATAGCCCCTGGGAAGGACTTGTCAGGTGAGGCGGAGCGCAGGGCTGTCTCCACAGGGAGGCCCGCCGAGGCTGGGCTGCTGTGGGCAGGCTTCGGACGGGTTCAAGACCCTGGGTCTAAGACTCCATCCAAGAAACAAAACCAAATGCCAGCAGCGCCCTCCTGGAAACCAACATGTGGGAAAGGATCCCATTCATGGCAGCGGGACCCCTCGTGTGCCAGGGAAGACCTGAACGAGGAATGTCCGACTCCTGTCAGGGAGAGTCACACTCCACAGAAGACATCAGAGAAAGCTTGAATAAAGAAGACGTGTCCCATGTCCCTGATGAAAGATGAAGGACACCGTGTAGACATCCGTCCTTTCCAAAGGGTTTAACTTAGTTTGCCAGAACCCTCACTGGATGGGGGCCTGGGTGCCTCGGTCAGTGAGGCGTCTGCCTTCGGCTCAGGTCATGATCCCGGAGTTCTGGGATCGAGCCCCACGTTGGGCTCCCTGCTCCGTGGGGAGCCTGCTTCTCCCCCACCTGCTCTTGTGCTGTCGCTTGCTCATTCTCTCTCCCCCTCTCCCTCTCCAATAAAGAAATCTTGAAAAAAGAAAGAACCCTCACTGGCATGTTTTGTTGGGAGGCAGGGAAGAAGTCCCAGAATAACATTCTTGCCCACAAGTGCCCCCGACTGCCAGACGTGTGCCTGGGGCTCCTGCACCGCTCCGGAGGCGCCTGGAGCCCCCTGAGGGAAATACTGTCAGCCTCAGTGACACTCAGAGAGGTTCAGGAACCTGCTGGAGGTCACACGGGCCACTGGGATTGGAGCCCAGCTCTGCGGAACTCCAGCGCCGTGTGATGCCACCTCACTGTCCTGGGAAGAAACAGGTGGGAATTACCAAGAGTGCTGACAGCAGCAGGCAAGTTAAGTATGGCGTGGGACGGCAGGCGGCCGACCCGCCCCCAGGGAGCCAGCATGATGAAGGCTCAGGGGAGGGGACGGGCGGGTGAGGTCACAGCTGATGGGCCCCACCCCTTCATTATGTGGACAAAATAACTATTAAATGTATTAAATAATCTTTGAACCAGGGGCGCCTAGGTGGCTCAGTCTATTAAGTGTCTGACTCTTGACCTCAGCTCAGATCTTGATTTCAGGGTCATGAGTTCAAGCCCCACGTTGGGATGCATGCAGGTGTGGGGCCTACTTAAAAAAAAAAAATCTTAAAACTAGGGGGAACAGTGTATCATTTCTGGATGGCAAGGGCCTTCTAGACTCAAAAGTGATGGGAAAAGCCACAGAGGAAAATAAGCACATAGATTTGATTTCCTCAAAATATTAAAATGCTATAAATTTAAAATTGCACTTAAAAGGGGAAATTGCTACATATATACCTTAAAAACATGTACACACCAGTCGGAGGACACCTCAGGCTTTTCCTATGGACACCAATGATAGGGTGTCACTCAGCAAATGCCTGGCACCCAGGCGGGGCGCGGACGGAGCAAGGGGAGCAACCGTAAAACCTGCAAACCCACAAACCACTTCTGGAAACCTGTCCTCAAGAACAAACCCTAAGTTGGAGGGAGACGTATGGTGCAGCCCACCTGCTGATGGTAAGAGAACCCCCCGCCCTGGCCTCCAGGAGCAGCCTGACGCCGTCGGGCGCCACTGTCACAGAGCAGCGGTCCTGGGGGAAACGGGCCACGACTTCACTGCGTGGGCGCTCACCGTCGGCAGTGCGTAACCGCGTGGTTTGGCCAAAGACCATACAGAGGGCGAGAGAAGAGGGACAGGGAAACCACATAACGCCCGTGTACTCGCACCCTTCTAACTTCCGGTGGGTTTGCAGCTGTTCATCAGTCCAGGGGCACAGGAGGGGCAGAAGGAAACGAGTTCCCTACACAGCTGGTCACAGTGGTTGCCTGTGGTCTAGACCCTTTTGTGTCCTTTGAATTTTCAAAGCTTGTAAATGTATTATTTCATAATAAATAAAAACAGTACTAACATTGACTCCTTATGCCGTCAACACTAGTGAGTCAAATATCACAAACACCAAAGACTTCTGAGAAACCCTGTTTATAAAGCATTTTACAGTATAGGAAAATGCTTACAGTAAGTTTAAAAATACTCAAATTACTTAAGTGATCTGATGTCACGTATGTAAAAAAGTATGTATTCAAGAATCTTGTATTTATAGATGTGCATGGAAGAAACTGGAAGAAAAGACAGCCAGATGCTAGCTGTGGTTGTCTGGTTGGTGGGACGATGGCAAGTGTTGCCCCTTTATTTGGCAGCCACGGGGGGGGGGGGATGACGTTTCCACGTGGACACCCAGCCACGCCCTGCCCTGGTTTTCCCTGCAGTTCTGGTGTTCCCCCTGGAGCATGAATTCCAGAAGCAGAAATTCTTTTTAAAAACCACTTAAGACAGAAATCTCAATCTTGACTGGGGTGGTGGTTCCATGTGTGTAGACGTTTGTCAGAACTCAGATGACACATTTAAGGTCTGTGCACCTGGATGGCTCTGTGGGGAGAGCATGTGATTCTTGATCTTGGGGTCATGAGGTCAAGCCCCACGTTGGGTGTAAAGCCTATTTTTTTTTAAAAAGGCCTCTTTCCATCTTTAAAAATACATCAAGTCTGTGCATCTGTCATAGGTCAGTTGTGCGTCCACTTCAAACTGCAGCCAGACTGAACCACGGGGGTCACAGCAGCAGCCTCTCCCTCCTCCAGGAGCGGGCGCACATACCGCGCGGTCGTCCCCCGACTGCGCTCGCTTCCCTCCTTCCCGGCTGCCAGGAAGCATCCTTGTTCCGAACCGGACAATCTTGCTCTCCGTGCGGCAGCTTGACGCCGGTGGAGCAATCGGGAGGAAGGGAAATCAGACGTCATTTGCATCAAGGTAACATCAGGCTGAAGCCCGCGTGCGGCCAGGCTCTCGCGTTGTGTCATGTCACCACAGCCAGAGGGGCAGAGCGAGGCCCTTACTCCCCCGCCCTCCTGGCCACCTCCCCCAGGCCGCCCAATAGCACGGGGGTCCCGAGGTGTCCCTTCCGGGTCCCCGGCTGAGATCACGACCCCTCTGTGCAGGAGTGGCCCCCCCTCCCCTGTCCTCCGCAGCAGCCATGTGGGGTAACAAGAGTCTGGCCCCTGAGCTCCAACAGGCTGGGATTCACTGGGCCGCTGGGCGGGCGTTGGGGGGTGGCCGTACTGGCCGCAGTCAGCTTTTCCTTAGAAAGACTGGAATGAGTGAACCGAACACGCAAACCAGTGTGCTTCACTCCAGAGAAAAGGGGGCCTTGTTCCAGGCAGAGAGCAGTTGCCTCTGCGAAGCCACCAAGGCCACCTGCCAACGACCAAGAGCTGAGACGCTGGCTGCCCTTTCTGGGGCTGATAAGCCCAGCGCTAGGTACTTCCTGCCCAACTCCTGCCCTCCCTCTGGCCAGCCGTGGCCACCAGATAACCCCGAGGTTTCACTTATCACCCTGCACCATTTCCCCAGGTCCTCTGTGCTCAGAGGCCTGCAGTGCCCTGAGCCAGGCGTCCCCTGAGTCTCAGTGGGAGCTGTGCCAGGACTCCGGCCCCACTCCGCTGACATCGGGCAGTGATGCCAGCCTGACCTTGGTTTCTGCAGCCCTCAGTGCAGCTCCAAGCAGTGTGAACTCCATTACCCTCCCGGACCACGTCCCACCCACCCACAGCGAGGAGGACATCAGGGGCCAGTGTCCCGAGACGCCACCCTCCTGCCCTCAGCCCTCCAAGGCCTAGGGGCCAAAGGGGCCTCCAGTGGGCCCCAAAGTCACCCAGCAAATGATGGAGCAGTCCCCGCAGCTTCTGCTTCCTGGTCACCAACCAACCACCCCACTTGGGCCCCAGAACTTCCCCTGAACGTGTGCTCAGGCTGGGCCCCCAGGCTGTGGTATCCAGAATGATCCAGCCCAGGTCCTGCCTCCTGCTTGCCTGACAGTGCGTACTATGGGGTTCCCCTTCCATGGCCTCCCGGGGAGCCCCAAGGCAGGGCAGCTCCCCTACCTCCGCATCACCCCAGCCACAGCCCAGGGGCCTCAAAGGGGCAGCTGAGCTGTAGTGTGGAAGGGAAGGGGGCCCAGGAGGGTTGCTCTTCCGGGGACAGAGCTGGGCCTGGGGAGACATGACAGGAAGTGTGCAGGCCCAGCTCCCTGTTGGGCTTTCTCGGCAGAGGCTGCTGGTGGCACCAGGCACCCAGGGTTCCCCAGTGCCTCCACAGGCCCAGAGCCCGGAAGTCACCTGCTACCTTGAGCCGCTCTGTCTCCATCTTCACCCACCCCCAAAGGCAATTAGCCCTCCCCCTGACAATGGCATCGCTGATATGAAGACCTGGGATTGCCTGGAGGAGCCAAGGGCTCCTGATGCCCCAAGTTTTGAGCTGGGAGAGAGGTTAGTATACACTGCTCCCAAGGGTCAATGTTCAGAGGAGCTATTTAACTGACCCACAAGACACACAGCAGGAGGGGAGGAGTCCTCACTCCCACCTGCAATCCAGGATCAGCCTCTGGGCCGTGCACCCCTCCATTCTCCCCTCCTCCCACCATTGGGCAGACCTTTAGCCTTCTGCTCCTGGCAGGACATCGTGGCCCTCCAGCCCGTGCCGGCACAGGTTGAATTTCATAGACCAGTGGAATTCCCCGGGCAGGGCCGCCTGGCCATCCTCCCTGGCTCAGGGCTCCTCAGGGCACAGACCCAGCTCTTCAGCTAGTCCCTTTGTCCTGAAAGGCAGTGGCACATCTGTTAACAGGTCATCTTCAGAACCTTCCGGCAGAAGCCAGCTCCACTGGCTGGGCCAAGAGCCCTTGCCCATTGGGTGCTACAGCCTTCCTGTCACCCATAGGCACCACCTAACAGCATTTGGGGGCTGGGCCGGGGGCACATAGGAGCCCACACCCAGAGCTGGACGGTGGTCAGGCCTGGAGGAAGGAACATCTAACCCCACCCGAAGACAGGGTAGAGCAGGGGGCCAGGGGCTTCACAGCAGAGGTGAGAAAAGCAGGAGCCCCAGGACTAGGTGCCTGCTACGTGTCAGGAAAGAGCAAAAGGGGTGACAGGGACAAGTCCAGGCTGGGATACACTAGCTTTGGTGGTAGCTGTCACAAGGATACCCAAGGACCGGCAGGGGGCTGGTGTGGGATGGGGGAGAGGCAGGGAGCACCAGCAGAGCAGGCCTTCCTGTCCTCCTCTGCCTCACATGGGCGTTTACACGGCCGCAGGTGCCCAATGCACAGGGGAATTCCTCCTAGGATTGGACCTGCTGGCTCTGCCTCTGCACACGTGGTCCCCGCACTCAGGCCCGTCAGTCCACACCCCCTGCCCCTGCCCAATTCCTGTGCTCAGCTCAGTTGTCACTCCCTCTGGGACACCTAGTCCCGGAGGCTCTAGATCAAGATGGGACACTGGTTCTCACCGACCTCAGGGGCTGGGCCTGGCTCTAGAGAGTCGCATGACCCTTAAACCCTTGCAAAAAGGGGAGGGAAGTGGGGGAGCTGCGCTCTGCCGGCCCCAGGAAATCTGCAGCTGGGGGGCCCACCAGCCCAGCCCGCAATGCACGCAACATACGAAGCAGAGATTCTCCCGTACAGAGATCAGTATATGTAAAGTGCTGGGTACAACGCTCTGAAAAATAGATTTTCCAAAAATCCTGCGCCCAGGGGAGCTCCCCCGTCCCAGGTCTAGCCCTTGCCCGTGAGGTCCAGCGGCTGCAGGAAGGGCGGCAGCGGGAGCTCGTCCAGGGCCTCGGGGAAGCGTCCAGGTGAGATGGCGGTGACCAGCACCTGCATAGCGCGCACGAAGAGCGAGGGTGGCGCCAGGCCCGCCAGCCACTGGAACTTGTCCTCGCCCAGCAGCCGCTGCCAGCGAGGCCGGTCCCCCAGCAGCTCTCGGCGGGCAGGACCGGCAGCGCCGGCGGGCGCGTACAGCGCCAGCAGGTCGAGCAGCAAAAGGCGGCGCTGGCGTGGCTCCCCAGGCGCGGCGGGCGCCCCAGCGGCGGCGTTGGTGGCCCCGGCGTCGCGACCCAGCTGGCGCAGCAGCAGCTCCAGTGGCGTCAGGCCGCCGCTGTCGCGCAGGCCGGGCGACGCGCCGTGGCCGAGCAGCAGGAAGAGGCACTCAGGGCGCGCCAGCTCGCAGGCCACGTGCAGCGCCGTGCCACCGCCCTCCACACGGCTGCAGCCGCGCCGGTCGAGCACGCGCGCGCGCTCCTCGGGCGGGAAGTCGCGCACGGTGCGCAGGATGCGGCGCAGGATGCCCACGCGGTTGTAGCGCACGGCCAGCGCCACGTGCGGCCCGGGCGCCGCGCAGCAGCGGAAGCCGGCGCTCGGTGGCGCGAGCGCGCGGCGTGGGAACGTGGCCAACAGGTAGTGCGCGTACGCCTGGTGGTCGTGCACGAGCGCGTACAGCAGCGCCTCGGAGGGCGAGTAGGCGGCGGCGCGGCCGCGCTCGTCCCAGTGGAAAGCCTCGCTGGCGCGCATGTCCTCGAGCAGCCACACGGGCAGCAGGTCGCGCACGGCCTGGTAAAAGGCGAACGACGACTTGCGACACTGCTTCTGCGCCCGGGAGCGCGCTGCGCCTGCGCCCTCAGGCCCGCCATCCGCACCGCCCCCGGGCCGCCGTGCGTCCCAAGGCATGCTGGTGGCGGCGGGGCACCTCCGGGCCTCACGGCATGGGCCTGGCGGCTGACCACCTGCGGGGAGGGGATCACGGTGAGGCTCCCCCGGCTGCTCCCACAGCCCCACCCGCCCGGAAGCTCCCGCTACTCTTCACAGCTCCCTTCTCTCCTAGACCCTGGACCACCTCTCACATCCTTGATCTAGCTGCACCTGATCTCCGAACCTTCTTGTGTCTTGTTCTCTGGCACCTCTGCTAGAGATGCCTTTCCCTACCCCCTCCCCTCAAAGCCCCACTCACAGACAAGGCCAAGCTGCAAACCAACCTCCCCCACTTCCTCCAGCCCAGGGACCCGCTGACCTGGCTGACCAGGTATATCCAACCCCAAACAGAAAAGACCAGGTGGGGGGGTAGAATGTTGTAATCCACATCTCCAGCTGGTCCAAGCCCCACCTAACCACGACCCTATCCCTCTGACCCCTGACAACAGATAGGATCCCCTAGAGCCTCCCCCCATGCCAGGCAGGGTCAGAGTTCTAGACCGAGACCGACCTGGTTCCTGGACTCCGACCACAGGACGTGAGTGTATCACTTTCCTTCTCTGAGCCTCAGCTTCCTCATCTGTAAGAAAGGGGATGGGAGGAATGCACGCTTTGAGCCCCAGCAGGCTGAGATGGGGTGGAGCCTTCCACCCCAACATGATGTTTGCTCGATATCAACAACCCTGGCTGCTGGGAGGAGGCAGGAGAACAAAATCAACCTAGAAACGTGAGCACAACTCTTCACAGCAAATCCCCTCCAGGTCTACTACTTCTCTTGATCTTCCCAACTACTGGATGAAGCAGGTACAGTCATCCCATATTCCAGCAAGGGGCAAGCTTGTCCAAGGTCAGTCAGCAAGTCATGGTACAGCCAGGCCTAGAACCTAGATTTCTTCCCTCCCATTTTGGGCTCATTCCAGAAGTGGGGGGACCCCCAACCCACAGGGAGCCCAGCTTGATCCCTACCTGACCTTGCCCTCTGAGTCCCCCCGCCCCAATCTGAGCCCTGGCCCCTGACCCCTGACCCTGGTCCAAGCTCCCCACTGCTTTCCCTCAAGGGTAAGCCCTTGGTCACAAGGGGGCTGGGTCAGCGCACAGGCCGCGTCCACACACACTGGGTAACTAAGTTACAGAGACGGGCACGGTGGGGGTGGGCTGCAGCCACAGTGCTCTTCCAGGGGGTACCATAACCGGAGCAACCCCCCAAGCTTGGGACTCTGCGTTCCAGGTGTATGTACCCAGTGTGGATACCCGTGGGGCGCCAGGAGGGTTACGTAAAGTTGGGCCGCCCCACGTCACTGGGCAGCGAGTCACGGCCGCGGCTCCGTGAATGGGGGGTTGGGCCACCGAGGGCTGGGCTGTGCGCCCAGGCCGTCCGCCAGCTCCTCCCCGTCCCCTCCCGGCGGCCGCGGGTCGCGGGGGGCGAGGCCAGGGTGTTTGCCGACCGGTGGCCAGCGCAGTGAAGGCTGCACCTGCGTGTGCATGTGCCCAGGGGACACGAGGGGGCGGCGGCCAGGGGAGACTGCCCGGGGTGGGGACTGAGCGCGGAGCGGGCCGAGGGAAGGGGGGACTCACCGTGGGGGACGGCGGGGCCGGGGGCCTGACGTCCCCGTCCCCGCTGAGGGCCGGAGCGCGCTCTGTTCCCCCGCGGGTAGGAGCACAGGAGACGGTCCCAAGACGGGCGGGCAGGAAGGAGCCGCCGCCGCCCGCGCCCGCCGCAGCCGCGGTCTGAGCCGCCGCGGCCCGAGAGCTGGGCGGCGGCGCCGGCGGCGGGCGGGCGAGCGGGCGGCGGGCGGCGCAGTGCGGCCCCGGCCCGGCAGGACCGCGGGACCGTCCGCCACCGCCATTGGCCCGCGCTGCTGGACCCCGTCGCCGCTCATTGGTCGCTATGCTGCACCATTGTTACGTCACCAGCCGGTGGGTGGGGCGCCCAGCAGGACCCGCGGAAAAGTTGGGAGAAACTTGAGGGCGCGCGGGGGGCGGGGCTCCAGGAAAGCCGAGCCGCGAGCGCGGAAAGGCTCCCAGCCGCAGGCGGCGGGCGGCGGGCGGGCGGCCGGGGGCCAGGGCTCGGGAGGGCGACTGGAGCCCACGCTCAATGCGAGTCTGGGCGCCCGGGCTCCGGACTCGTGCCTTCCTCGTCACCGCAGGAGTCGTGTTCCGCCTCCCCTTTGCACTGACCCTCTATGACCTTGAGGGAGACCTCCGGGACTGTTTGCCCGGCTGTACATGGAGGGGCCAAGAGGCAGAGCTGTGATCCCCGAGGGCCCCAGCTGCGTTCTGTCCGGCCAGGGCCGGGGCATCGGGAGCCCCTGCTCTAGGACGACGTTCCCAGGGAGCGGGTGGATGCGTGCGACAGCTATTTAGGAGCGCGTCCTGTGGCCCAGTCTCTATGCTAAACGTAACTGATTTCACTTCATTTTCACAACTGGTAGCAGTGGGAGTTATGAGCCCCAATTCACAGACCAGGAGATTGAGGCTCACAGCCTCCAAGGGAGGAGCAGCCAGAAGGGAAACCAGGTGCTTCCCCTACTTTCCTTCAGACATTTGTGGGGGTTTGGGCCCCAGCTACCCCAGCCTCTCCACAAAGGGTCCAAGGTTTGGGGTGCCACACATGCAGGCATCCAAGGTCATGCTGAGACCGCACCGGTAGCCCTGCCCCATCTAGGCAGGGTGTGATCTCGTAGGCCCGCACTGAAGCTCTTGGGGTCCATGGCCACCACCAGATTTAAAGACACTAGGTCATTGGCCCCAGGGATCTGGGATCCACCTGCCTCACCTCAGCTCTCCCCTGCTGACCTCTCTGGGCCCCAGTTTCCCTGCATTTTGTCCTAGCTTTCCCATTGTGGGCATCTCTGAGTATGGGGGGGGGGACCGAATGGAGATCCTGGAGTTGATGTTTGGCCTTTTGGAGCCCCCAAGCCCTGGAAGACATCCTCAGGAAATGGTGCCCCCGGTGAACTACCTGGGGCTCAAGGCTTGAGCCTCCTTGCTTGCTTGTCCTCATTCTTCCAGGGCTGGAGTTCCATCTCCGTGACTACAGATGGCATGAGGATGTGAGGGCATTGGCTGGGTGCCACAGTGTGCAGCTGGCCTCAGGGCAGGTCTCTCTCCACCTCTCCATGCCCTCCTCACCTTGCCCTTCAACGTGCGCTCTTCACTGGGATTCCTAAAGGCGTCTTTCTAAAAGTCGTATCTGACCCCATTTCTCCACCACTTAGAAGCTTCCTGTGCACGTGGATTAACCAGAAAGACCAGGTAGGGCAGAGGAAGGGCATTCCAGGCTGAGCCACGGCTGGAGCAAAGGTCTGGGAGTGGCAGAGGAAGGCTGCAGAGGTCAACAGGGAGGGGCCAGGCCTTGAATGCTGGGGCAAGGAACTAGGGTTTGTCCTGAGGATCTGGAAGTGAAGGTGGAAGGGGTTTGGAAGTCAGTTGGTTAGTGAAATATTTCAGGCATACAAAAATAATCATAATGAATGCCTGGGAGCCATGGTCCAGTTTAAGAAATAACAGGTGGATGAATCTAAAGGCCCATGTGACTGTCCTGCCCCCAGCCCATCCCTGGGTCTTTCCCTCGGTGGCAGCTAGCATTGTAACACCGTCCCTCACAGCCAGCCACTTGCTCTCTTCTCCTAAGGTTACTTTTAGACTCATCCTCAAGGGTACGTGCCGCTCTGGGTTGCTCTGGGTCGCTGGGGCATCTTCTGCTGGTGGGAGCTCACCCCCTGTGCCTGGACCCATGTATGTTCTTCCAGCACTGCTAGCTGTGAACGTCCTGCCCATGCCTACTAGGGGGCCATGCTGGGGCCCAGACCCAGGGAGGAGGTGCCAAGGTTGGGTGTGACCCTCCGCAGCCACTTCTTTGCCAGACTGCTTCAGGAACAGTGTGAACAGGGTGCAAAAGGGCAGCTTCCCTCAGGAAGGGAGGATGGACTTGGAGGGGGTGAAGGGTGGCTGGGGCAGAAGGGAGTAGGCAGAAGATGGAGAGACTGAGGAGGCCTGGAGCAGGGCCACTGCCTTCTTGGTATGGGGTTTGACTTTTGACCCTGTCATGTTCCCTCTGGAACCCAACCCCAAACCCACTCTCCTCTCTCCTGGGAGAGCTTGTCCCACAGGGCATCTGGGTGTGCCCAGGTAGGGAGGTAGAGTCAGTGAGGGCCTTGGAGCCCAGTTCAGGGTGTGTGCTACAGGTAGAGGGAGGAGGCTGGTGCCAAACAAGCTGGGTTCTAATCAGCTGCTCACCAGCTGTGGGGACTTAGGCTGAGTAACTCCACCTGTCTGAGCTCCAGTCTCTTATCTGTGAAATGAATCAGGTGGATTTTCAGATCTCAAAAGGAAGGGCAAGATTGGGCAAGGCCAGAATGTGAAATGGCCAGGACCAGGAAAGAGGATGGGAACCTCCTACCTCCTGCCCCCACCTCACCTGGGTCCTGGACTTCACCTGGCTGTGCTGGGCCAGAGCCCACCTGGCCTCCAAGGGCCCGTTCCATGGTGTTCTCTCCTGCCCCTCCAGCTTCTCCCCTTGGACAGCTGGGCTTGTCCCCATCTGCACTCGGGTTCAAGCTCTCCCACAGAACTCTCCACGCCATCCAACTGGTCTTTCAAGGCTCGGCTTGAAATGCCAATACTGACCAAAGACAGGATAAAACCAAGGGAAGACAAGTGATATCCTGGGAACCAAAGAGTCCAGCATGTATAGTGAAGGACTGACACTCAGAAGGTGTAAACATCTCTGGCAATCCAGTGAGAAAGATTAACCCAGGAGGAAAATGGGCAAGGGGCATGAATAGGCAATTCACGCAGCGGCCAATAAACACATGAAGGTCTTCAGCTTTGTAAGAAATCAGCAAACATATAACAGGGTGAAGAATCAGGCCCTCGATCTCAGGCAGGGGAAGGGAGGGGAGGGCACCCCTGAGGGCCCCCCCCAGCAGGGTAGATGCTACGTACTTGGGTCAAGCAATTTGGGGGTGGGTGTCTCATCCCACAGAAGTACTGGCCCACACGCCAACAAGTTCCATGTCCAGTAATCACTACTGTGGGTTTTGTTCACTTGCTTACTCCTTTAAATTTTATGAAAGAATTTAGACTGAATTTCCTATCTTATGTCTAACTACTTCAGAGTTAAACTTTTGAGGAGAATACAGGTGACTACAGGCAACAAGGAGGCAGTGTGCCTGCCGCATTTCTAACAATGACAGCCTGGAAACCACCTAGGTGACCGTCTGAGGGGGAATGGCTTAAATCATCACGATTCACCCTTCCCAGCTCTGGTTTCTGCCACACGCAGCTGGTACCTGTGCCTCTGCTGGGCTTGTGGAGAGGACTGTGGGAGCCTGAAGCCTAGGGACCAACTCCCTCATTTGCCTGAGACGACCCTCTTCCCCCCCACCCCCAGTGAGACAGTTCCCATGGCACCCCTGGGTCCCTGTGGGATCTCTGGATCCCGCCATGCTGCATCTTGGGCTTTCTCACAAAATGAGCAGGGGATGCTCGTTTTGGCATAGGCCAGTTGGAGGCCAGGCCCGTCCTTTGAGAAAGCCCTGACACTTGAGACTACTTACCTGGGACGGTGCCTGTCATCCCAGCATAATGATGATGGCTGCCCTGTGACCGGTGCACAGTATGTTGGGGCCATGGGTGAAAGAGCCTGAGCTCCTTGTTTGTCAAGTGGAGAGAGGAATGGCCTCTGCCACAGAGAGCCGTCCTGAGGAGAAACTGAGCTCTCACAGGACACGGCTGTGCCTGACACAGAGCTAGCCGAGGCAACTGAGCTGCTAGGATTCATTTTTAAATATCCCAACATAAAAATGTGAAAAGAAAAAGCATACATATTGTTTGGAAAATGCTGGAAGCCACACATTGATCTATCGCCAGCAGTGCCTCCTGGGGAGAGAATCGGCAAAAAGGAGAAAGGGACCCTTTTCGTTTTTATTCTCTGTACCTTCTTTGTGGTTTGAATCTTTCACAAGAGGTACATACTCAGATATTACTTGTGTAGTTAAGGTACATTTTTTTAAAGTAATCTCTACCCCCAACATGGGGCTTGAACTCATGACCCTGAGGTCAAGAGTTATGTGCTCGACTGACTGAGCCAGCCAGGCGCCCCAAGATAAGTTTTTAAAGAGGAAGTTCCCATTGACAAAATGCCGTCTCATGGCCTGTTATGTCATTGACTTGCCCAGTAAGGTAGTTTGGCTTGTCAGCCCACTTTACAGATAGGGAAACTGAGGCTCAAGGGACAGGGCTTTGCCCACAGAGGTGGAACCAACAAGCTTCATCTTGTCCCAAGAAGGGAAGGCTGGTTCCATGAGTTCCAAGCCCCTTTGGGGTTTCAGACTCCTTTGCGAGAGCTAATGAAAGCTGCGGCCCCTCCTCCTGGAAGTCTCTTCCACTCACAGAAGGGAGGCCTCAGACGTGAGTTGGGGTGGTGGGTCAGGGCCCCTTCATCCCTGGCCCGGGGAGTCGGGCAGTCAGCCAGCACTTCTAAGCAGCTTCATCATTCATGTATCCAATAAACAGGCCCTTAGAGCCTGTTCTGAAGACCAGAGGTGAGTGGGCAGGAGAGGCTTCCAGGAGGAGGAGGTTATCTGAGATGAGGAGTCATGCAGCCCCTTGCATCATCAGTCAAGTCCCTTGGGCTCCATGTCCAAACACTCTGACCCCACCAGTCTGCAGTGCTCCATCCCACCTCCCAGGTCGAGGCTGCCCCCCACTCTCGTGGCTCCATTTTCAGCTCCAGCCTGAGAGGGATCCTGTCAAAGCCACGTCAGCTAGGGCCCTCTTCTGCTCAGAGCCTCCCGGCTTCAAGATGCTGCCCATCTCAGACTAAAACCCCTGTTCTGCCTCAGGGCAGACCCCTTCACATTCCACCAGGAACCTTGACCGTCAGTGCTCAGGTCCCCGGGGCCCTTGCTCATGCCATTCCCTCTGACCTGGACGCCAGTCCCCAGAAGTCTTCATGGCCTCATTTCGGGTGTCACCTAACTACAGGAGCTCCCCCAGCCTCTCTGGGTCCCTACCACACTGTCCTGCGCTCCTGGGGGATTCTCCTCTGTCAGACCACAGGGAGGGGCCGGCCCCTGCAGGAGGATAGTAGGTGCCCCATAAATGCTGATGACTAAGTGGAGAAGGAGTTAGGTGGGTGGGTGGGGTCCAGGCACTCCAGGGTGGGGGGAGCAGGCAGAGGTGGGAGCCTAGCAGGCCTGGTTGGCTGTGGGGAGTGTGGGCAGGTCCTGATGCCTGAGGTGCCTTGGAGGGCTGGGAGCAGGAAGTCCATGATTCAGCCAGGCTGCACCAGAGTCCTCGCCACTAGGAAGCCCTAAGCACAAGGCAGAGATTTCAACAGAGGCCCAGCCCAAGTGCAGACGGAGGGACACAGAGCTGGCTCCTCAGGTGGAGGCCAGCTCCAGCTGCCCTGGGGACGGAGGCGGCAGGAGGGGGAGTTGGCAAGCAAAGAAAGCAGTGGGGAATGCCGAAGGCTGAGCTTGCTTCCTCCCCTCTCCCCACCCCCCCACCAAGGGCACACAGTACAGCTGCCTGGCTGTGTGACCTTGAGGGTGTTGGTGACCCCTAAGGGCCAAGAGGTATCTGGCCAAGCCCTCGGGACTGCGGTAGCAACATCCTCACTGGAGGCTGAACACCCAGGGCTATGGGGACAAGCACAGCCTCCCATTGTCTGAGCCTTCCGCCTTATTTTCCACTAACCCATCATCAGTAACGAGTTCTGGCTTGCAGAGAAGTGAGGCAGAAGGGCACACTGAGGCCATAGGCCCGGGCCTGGCCCAGGTGACACAGGTCACAATAACAGTGGCCCCTGTGTGCCACTGAGCGTGGGAACACTCCCCCTTCCCAAGGTCTCCCAGCTGTGGGAGTCTGGATCCCTGTATCCGAAGAAAACCTTTCTCTGTGGTGACTCAAGGGGAAACAAGTTCAAGGGGCTAAAGCAGGTGCATGGACGGAGCGGGACGTTGACGCGGTTTGTGACACCGATCGGGTGCAGGACTTGGGAAGTTGGGTCCCCTTGTCGGGCACCGCCCCGCGGCCCTGGGGAGGGGGCCAGACACTGGCCGGAGCCAGTGTGGGCTCGGCCTCAGTTTCTCTGTCTGCGCAGGGGACCAGAGCGGGCAGGGGTGCGGTCCCGCCCTACCAGCGCCCAGCGCGGGCCGACACCGCCCCCTGGCGGCCGCGCGCGTCTTCGCAGCCTGCAGCTGGTCCCAGGCCCCGCGAAGGCGCGGGGCCAGGTCGCTCGGGGGCAAGGACATCTGAGCGCCCTTACCCGGCGGCGGGGACCGCGGACTTGGGTCTCCACCCCCGACACCTCACCCCGCTCGCCACTCGCTATGTGGCCTCCGCAAGCCTCTGGGTCACAGTCTTCGTTCTGAAATAGCCACGATGCTGCCCACTCTACGCCTGCGGCCCTCCGCTGTCCTTCGGGCACCAGGCTCGCTTGCCCGCCCCGCTCCCCCGTGGGCGGGGCTCGGGCCCGCCGCTGCCCTGACCCGCCAATCGGAAGTCCCGGGGCGTAGAGGGCGGGGCGGACTGTCCCGCGAGGAGGGGCGAGAAACCCGGGTGGGGAAACCGGCCGCCTGCCCCCCCCCCCCGCCTCCCGCATCCGGGAGCCCGCGTAGGCCGCGGGCCGCCGCGTGAGGAGGGCGGCTCTCCGGGAGCGGAAGAGGCCGAGGGGCGCTTCAGTTTCCGGGTCTGGGAAGTGAGGCCGAGCGCTGCCCCCTGTCCTCACCGGGTGTCAGCCTCAGGGCAGCCAGCCCGGCCTCTGCACCCCCATGGCCTGCAAGCCGCAGCGGCCCCTGGGCGAGCCCTTGGCCCAGCCTCGGCCGTCCCCGAGGGAACACACCCTCGCACTACCTGTTCCCTCCACCTGGAACGTGGTCCACACAGCCAGCGTCCTGAATGCTCCCCCCAGGGGCTTCCCTGTCCCACAACACTGGCCCTTTCCTCACTCTTCCCAGGAGCACTTTTATGAGCCTCTCGGGCCAGGGTTCAACATATCCAGCCCATGCAGATCCCATGCAGACACCGAGAGGAGAGCGGTCTGAGGAACGAGCGGGCCACAGGGCGCGCAGCTGGGAAGTGGCCGGCCAGGACCCCAGCCATCCCTTGTGGCCTGCTGCTGGGCCACCTTTTGTGTTACTGTGTCCCAGGCCTGTCTTCTGCTCTCACTACAGGGACCCCCATCCCCCCAGGACATGACTTGGGGAGCCCACTGAGGGTCTAGTGCTATCTGGATGGGGGAGATGAGGGGTCCCCTTATTCTGCCTACACTTGCCCAATGGGGAGCTGTGCCAAGTGTCACTAAAGTTCTAGGCTTTTCTTAATATCCACTGTGGAAGGAACACAGGACAGGACTGGCAAGGAGACAGGCCAGTAAGGCGTGGGAGAGGCTTCCTGGCTGCAAGGAGCAGGGGGTGATTGGGAGAATTGCCCACCTTCCAGAGTGATGGACAGGGAGTGAGGAGAGTAGGCTGTAGTTAGGCCACCAACCCCGAGAGACAAATGAGATTTCCACAAGCGTGTCAGCTATCTATCACTGTGTAACAAGCAGCCCCACACCAGTGCCTGGAAACAGCAATGATTCCTTGTTTCTCACAATTCTCTGGACTGGCCTGTTGGTTCTTTTGCTTTAGGTGACATCAGCCGAGCTCATGGATACAGCCGCAAGTAGCGGGAGGCTCAGCCAGGGCAACACCCACGGTGGTTTCACCTGCGCCTGCAGGAGATGTGTGCGTCAACAGGGAGTTGAGCTGGCAGCCAGCACGGGCTGTCATCCTCGGCTCTCTCCTCCTTGGCCTCTCCAGGCAGCTGACCTGGCCTTCCTCACGGCACGTCAGCTAGGTTCCATGGAGAACAAGCCCCAGTGTGCAAGAGCTTGTCAAACTCTACTTCCATCACAGTTGCTCACGTTTCATTGGCCCCAACAAGGGACGTGGCCAAGCCCAGAGTCAATGTGGATTATCAAGAAGCGTGGTTCATCGGGCGCCACCGACATCGCAGCTTACCGCAGTGGGAAAGCAACGAAGACAGAGGAGATGGTGAACCTCCAGGGGCCAGAATAACCAAGGAGGGCTCCTGGAGGTGGAAGAGCTTACCAAAGAGGGCCAGGAGCTCCATTCTCCTCCCTGCTCCTGTCCTGCCCATGGAGCCTGGAGGACAACCAACCACTCCATAAAGGTATTAACTGTGAAGTTTTCTTTTTCTTTTTTTTTAAAGATTTTATTTATTTATTCGACAGAGATAGAGACCGCCAGCGAGAGAGGGAACACAAGCAGGGGGAGTGGGAGAGGAAGAAGCAGGCTCATAGCGTGCGGAGGAGCCTGATGTGGGGCTCGATCCCATAACGCTGGGATCATGCCCTGAGCCGAAGGCAGATGCTTAACCGCTGTGCCACCCAGGCGCCCCCCCTTTCTTTCTTTCTTTCTTTTTTTTTTTTTAAAGATTTTATTTAACTGCGAAGTTTTCTGATTGGAGATGGTGCACTGTGGACAGTGAAAGCAGGGCGATGTGATAGTGTGATGGGACATGGCGGATGAGGCAGCTGCTTTAGGCGAGGTGGCCAGGGAGGACTTCTCAAAGAAGGTGACATACAGGCTGAGCTCTGACGGACAGGCGTCAGAGCTGAGGAATACAGAGGGAATGAATTCCAGGCAGAGGGAACAATGATAGCAAAGGCCCTGATTTGGGAGTAAGCTTGGCACACCTGAGAACTAGAGAGAAGACCAGGAGGGCAGGACAGGAGTGGGCAAGGGGACAGGGTGCGCAGGCCCAGATCAAGTTGGGCCTTAATGATGCTGCTGGACTTTTCCCCCGAATGCAATGCAGCACTATCCAAGGAACAATATGACAGAACCCAACACGTATCCACCTAGTACCCACCGTATGTCAGGCACTGTTGGGACTCACCAGTGACCAAAACAGAGATCCCCACCCTTGTGGAGTATGATTTGATTTAAGAATTAAAAAAAAGGGGGGGGTATCTGGGTGGCTCAGTCCGTTCAACGTCCAACTCTTGATTTCAGCTCAGGTCTTAATCTCAGGGTTGTGAGTTCAAGCCCCACACTGGGCTCCACGCTCATGGGGAGCCTACTTAAAAAACAAACAAACAAAACAAAACAAAAACACAGCTTAAAGGAGACAAAAGTGGGGAGAGAGGCAGTCAAAAGTGGGGTGCAGGAGTGGGAGAAGAAAAAGCTGAGGAAGTGGGGGGTGAGGGAAAATTAGGTAAACTCAAGAAGGAACTTGGGAGATCATCTTCATGACTTTGGCATTTGGCAAAGAGGTCTTATTTTTTTGAGGTCTTAGATAGTCTATATTTTTTTCTGTAAAAGAAAAAATTAATAAAATGCACTTTATACAAATTAAAAATATTGCACATCAAAAGATACCACTGATACTACAAACTGAGATAGAATAGTTGCAAATCATATATCTAGACTATATCAAGAATTCTTGGAACTTAATAAAACACATGACCCAATTTTTTTTTTTTTTTAGATTTTATTTTTAGGTAATCTCTACACCCAATGTGGGGCTTGAACTCACAACCCCAAGATCAAGAGTCCCACGCTCCACTGACTGAGCCAGCCAGGTGCCCCATGACCCAATTTTTAAAAGGGAAAAAGATTTGAAAAGGGACTTTACCGAGGAAGATATACAGCTAACCAACAAGGACATGAGGAGATGTTCCAGTCACTGGGAATGCAAGTTAAAGGAGCACGTTGGGGGCTTAGTCGGTGAGGCATCTGTCTTCTGCTCAGGTCGTGATCTTGGGGTCCAGGGATTGAGCCCCATGTTGGGCTCCCTTCTCAGTGGGGAGTCTGCTTCTCCCTCTCCCTCTGCCTGTTCCCCCAATTTGTGCTCTCTTTGAAATAAATCTTAAAAAAAAAAAAAAAAGGAAATGCAGGTTAGAGCAGAATGGAACGCCACTAGACGCCTATTTGAAAGTCTAACCATGAAAAGACTGACCACACCCCTGTGGACAAGGTTGTGGAGAACTGGCACTCTCACACCTTGCAGGTGGGAATGTAAATGGTGTGGCCACTTTGGAAAACAGTTCGGCAGTTTCTCACACTTACTGTATGACACAGCAATCCTATTGCTATGTACCTGCCCGAGAGAAATGCAAACTTAGACCCACACACAGACCTGTACCGACATTCACAGCAACATCGTTCATGAGAGCAAAAAATGGAAGCCCCTGTTCACACTAAATAGATCAAGGAAGTGTGGTGTACCCACACCGTGGAAAATGATCCAGCGACAGCCAGGAATGAGCACCTGACACACGCCGGGGGGTAAACCTCAAAAACATGATGATACGGACAAGAAACCAAACACACCTGTAGTCCACATGAATGTATTGTACGCTAAAAATTGTGTTAAGAGGGTGTTGTTATTCCAATAAAATAAAGTTTTTTAAAAGTAAGAAACCAAACACAAAAGACTACATATTGCAAGGTTCTGTGACCTTGAAGCGTCGGGAAGAGGCAAATCCACAGACTCGGAGATCAGGTGAGTGATTGCCTGAGGCTGGGGGTGGGAGCAGGGACTGACTGCAAAGAGGCACAAGGAACTTCGTGGGGGTGATGGAATGGTCTACACCGGAGTTGTGCTGAGGACTCCATGCATTTACTGAACAGCACTGACGTGTGCCCTTACACCTGGGGGGATGTTATGGTGTCTAAATCATACATCAGGAGGGGCGCCTGGGTGGCTCAGTTGGTTAAGCATCCAACTCTTGATCTCCCCTCAGGTCTTGATGTTAGGATGGTGAGTTCAAGCCCCAGGCTGGGGTCCATGCTGGGTGTGCAGCCTACTAAAAATAATAATAATGATAATAATAATGTGTATATATCAGTATAGTTCTTGAAAAGACAAAGAATGGAGGCCAAGGCCTAGGGAGTGGCCTGTGGCTCCGGAGGGCCCCCCACCCCACGGTGCTGGGGGCAGCCTGAGCCTTCCAGGTCTCTGCCCTAAACCCTAGGGGCCTGTGTATTTTGCAGTGTGCCACCTGCGCCCCTTAGGTCAGGAGCCCCTGCTGGGTAGGAGGGGTGCCCTCTGAGTTGTTTACAGCAAGCTCTCCTTGAGGGAATGAGACCTGCCGAGAATGATAAATACCCGAAACCACGATGGGTTCACCCCCAAGTCTGCATTCTCCCAAACTGGGGAAATCCGTTTCCTTCCAATAACAAGCTCAAGGCCCAGGAGAGGCCCCGCCCAGCCGCGCAGGTGAAACGTACAATTAGCCGAGGACAATTAAGAGACGCTCCTCTGTTGGGGTGGGGCCCAGCCCCCAGGCAGACGCTTCAGGGAGGGTAGATCCCCTGGGAGTAGACAGACTGTGTGCCTGGGGGTGGGCATAGGGTCGCACTGACTTGAGCCTGGAGCCAAAGGGCAGGGGTACCCACAGTTTCCTGTGCGCAGACACTCACTGAAGAGTCGGTGCAGAGACCTAGACCCCAAAGAGGACACCCTAGGACTTGAGGCCAGGTCAAAAACAGCACAGGAGCTGAAGTCCTCACTGTGGGGGTTTCTGAGTGAGAAAAAGGGGCCCTGGCAGGAGGGCCCAGGAGAAGAGCAGCATCTGGGGAGACCTTGGGATACCCCCCAAAACACACCCCTATTCCTATCCGTACACCAACCGACTCCCCAGGCGCCAAGACGCAGGTGCCTTGTTAGAAGGGGCACCTGTGAGGCTTAGCCCAGAGGCAGGACTGCTCCCCCACCCACCCACCCCCCTTGGTTATGGTCAAGCTTAGGATTCAGAGGTCAGTCAGCTCAGACCTTGACCTTCATCCCGGGGCCCTCCAAGTCTCCTCCCGGCACACCGCCAAGGGACGTTGTTAAACAGCAGGTGCGCAGGACAAACCTCAGGAGGTGGGGCGTGGGGGGGGGGTGTCTCTGCCTGCTGCATAGACCCCTGGGGGAACCGCAGGCCCCAGGTGGGCCCTCCTCCCCACCGCTGATTGGACCAGGAATGGACACCTGACCAGGGTGAGCCCAGCCATAGACTGACCAGTGACCAATCAGGAATGGCCTGGTGAGAGCGGAGCCAATCCGATGCCTCCCTGGGACTCAGTCAAAACAGACCCAGCGGGACTTGTGGGGTAGTGGGAGTTCTGGCTGTTCTGGGTTCCAGTTGGGCGAGGAGGGCGAGCAGGTTGGAGGCCATGGTTGGGCCTTGGAGAGGGAGAGGCTGGGGGAGAGGCCGGGGGCAGGCATCCGCTTGACCCCCTTCAGACTTTCTCAAACAAACCCAAGTCGCACCCAGGCCCACGCGGCCCTCCACCGTCAGCCTTGAGCGGGCGTCGTTAAATCACCCGAATCACTTCAGCGGCCCACTAGCTCTCACGGCCACGGGCGGTGCGCTTGTTTGCTTCAGGACCTGGTGACATGAAGTCGTCAGCACCGAGACAGCGTTGCTCATCTGCACGCCCATGTTCATGGCGGCCTTATGCACAACCGGCAGAAGGTGGGAAAACGCAGCTGTCCAACAGGTGATGGATTGGGACGCCTGGTGGCTCCGTCCGTTAAGGGTCTGACTCTTGATTTCACCTCAGGTCGTGATCTCAGGGTCGTGAGCTCCAAGGGCGAATGGAACGCATGCGCTGGGTGTGGAGCCTGGTTAAGATTAAGATTCTGGGGGCACCTGGGTGGCTCTCTCGTGAAGCGCCTGCCTTCGCGCAGGGCCTGATCCCGGGGTCCCGGGATCAGCTGAGTAAGGGACAGCGGGGCTGGGCAGGGAGCAATGGGGTTATCGATCAGGCTCACAGAAATCCCCCAGATGCGGAGGTGTGGGGAGGCCAGGGATAAGGGGGCAAATGGGACCCCCCTACCTTCGGCGCGTGGGGTGGGTGTCTTCGTGATAATCACCTGTGACCAACGCGGAGCAGCCAGACCCTGAAAAGGAAGTAAGGCTTTGAAGGGGTTACCACTCCTCCTTGCTCAGTGGTGGTATGGGTAGAAATGCTGGAAGGATTTAGTTCCCTGGCTAGCTTTCTGTGCAAGGCCGACCCTGGAGACCCTCAGGGGCAACCCTGGCAGGACCCCTCTCACTCTGGAGGGCTTTTTCTGTATCTTCACCTAGTAAACGTCTACCACTTTCTCACTCTCCTTTGTCCCCGAGGCTCATTCTTTGAGTCCGAGAGGCAAGGACCGAGCTCTCCCACTTGACAGCCTGCCTCTGGCTCCCCGCTCCCTGGGGGTCTGCCCCCCCTCGTGCGCGGCGCGCTCTCCCTCAAATAAAACAGCTTAAAAAAAAAGGATTAAGAGTCTCTCTCTCCCTTTCCCTCTGCTCCTCCCCCGGCTTCTCTCTCTCTCTCTCAAATAAATCTTTAAAAAAAATAGTAATAACCAGATGAGGGGGCGCCTGGGTGGCTCAGTCGGTTAAGCGCGGTGTTGGCTCAGGTCATGATCCCAGGAGAGCCCCGAATCGGCTCCCTGCTCGGGGGGAGCCTGCTTCTCCTTCTTAGCCCTGCTCGTTCTCTCTCGCGCTATCTCTGTCTCTCTCTCAAATAAATAAAATGTTAAAATAAAACACAATCTGTAAAACACAGATGAGGGCCTCCTGCGGGGCTCAGTCGGTTAAGTGGCTGCCTTCGGCTCGGGTCGTGATCCCAGGGTCCTGATCCTCAGGCGGCTCCCTGCTCGTCAAGGAGTCTGCTTCTGTCTCGCCCTCTGCCGCTCCCCCTGCTTGTGCTCTCCGGCTCTCTCTCTGTCAAGTAGATAAATAAAATCTTTAAAAATAATGATAATACATGAAATGTTTAAAAACCCAGGGGAATGGATAAACAAAACGTGGCCTGTCCGCACACTGGACTGCGTCAGTCTGGAAGAGTGAGGAAACGGACGGGACACAGGCCGCACCACGGCTGAACCGAGGGCGTCGTGCTGAGTGAACGGACCAGTGACAGAGGGACCAATCCCGCTTGAGTCCGCTCCTGCGAGATACACAGTCGTCATGTTCACAGAGACGGAACGTGGATCGGGGGGAGCCAGCAGCTGAGGGGAGCGGGGCAGGGGGGCTCCTGTTCAACACTGGCGGCCTTGCAGTTCGGGAAGATGAGAGCGAGTCTGGAGCCGGCCGGCGGGACGACTGCCGCAGCCGGGGACGCGCGCGCTACCACCCAGCTCTGCACGGACAAATGGCTGAGTGGTCAATTTTATGTCATGTGCATTTTACCACAATTCAAAAAAGCCGGAATTCCTCCACGAACCCGGGAGCCCCTCCTGCGCGGGATCCCCACACCGAGACAACCGAGAGCCTCCGCGCCTTTCAACCGAAGTCTGTCTCCCGGGCGAGCGATGGCACCAGGCCAGAAGGGCCTCACGCAGCCCGGCCTGGAGACCGATGCGTGAAATCTGGGCTCTTCATTCACTGCAAACATCACAGTCGCCAGTGGGAAATCTCGTGCTTCCAGTGGCTGGGCAGGCTCTCCCGCAGGGCCCCGTCAGTCCTAAGCCGTGGGCTGAGGAGCCTGAAGTCAGGGCAGCAGGAGGGGAGCGGCCCCTGGACAGAAGCCTTACCAGGCAGCACGCCCTCCCAGTGGCCTCTTCCTGGAAGCAGGGGGTAGAGGACCGGCCCGCTCAGGCTGGCCTGGCTAACTCTGCTTTTCCGGGCTCCTGAGTCTGCCCAAGACAGCTCCTGACGGACATGGTATCCCAGCCCAGTGCGAAGCCCTTCAACAGATCCACTTGAAGGTTCTTGGAGGGGCTGCTCTGTGCCAGGGAAGGAAACAGCATCCTGACTACTGTCCCTACCCCAAACCCCATCCCCGTATTGGCCTCACTGGGGAGTTAAAGCAGAGAGGAAATGGAGGCCCAGAGAGGTTAAGTGACATGCCCAGAGTCACACAGCCAGCAGGGTCGGAGCCACAACTGGAAACCAGTTACTCTGACCACAGAACTCACGTTCTCCTACAACTTTGCTCCTCAACGAGGAGTGTGTGGTGGGGGGAGAGTCGCCACAGGACAGACATGGCTCAGCTTCCACAGCATCAGGTTGACTCAGACATTTGGGGTGGGAGGCGGGGAAGCAAGTTAATGCTTAAATCTTCTTCATGACTCAACATCATTACTTCATTCCCATATTAAGGGGGCAGAGCACCACACCCACAAGGATTCTTCTGTAAACCGAGGGATTTTGTGCTGGTAGCAAGTCCTGTTCTCTGAGTTCATTGGCCTCTGCAATTTAGGAAACATTGGTGGGAAAATTCAAGAAGGTTATGTTCCATCCGCCACTTCGGGAGAAAGGACCAGCCTACCTTGTGACAAGTTTCATGATGACTCACCAAATGAAAGGTTAAGTCCCCTGAAACAGGAACAGGCCAGCAAGGGGGTCATTCGTGGCTGCCTCCCAAGCCCCCCAGGTTGGCAATATGAACGCCAGCCTCCTGCCCCAAGGGCCTGCTCATTGGTTATCTCTGAGCCACAGCAGTGTGGGAGGGAGGCAGGCAGGGCCAGAAGGCAGAACTTAAGCCCAGAGAGGCCAGTGGCCCAGACAGCACAGAAGGAAAGGTAGAGGAAGGGGGAGGAGTGAGACAGGACACCTGCAAGGACCCCCAGAAAACTGTTTTTGCTGCCTCTACTCTTGCTAGGACCTACACAACTGCCTCAAACACCCCCTACAGAACAGGTAATGTACGTCTTTCGTATAAAGGTCAAGGACTACCGACTTCTTTGGAGTTTTCCAGCACAACAGATAACCTCTAAGGAGTGACCAGGTGGGTCATCATTTCCAGGACCACTGACTCACCAAGCCCCCTGGCTCCAGGGCATAAACGACTTAGCGAGGATACCTAACCACTCGTCTTTGTTCCTGGATGCCTGAGAAGACACGTGCATGGGGCCACCATCCTCAATAAAAAACCCGGAACCTCAAGCTACGACCAGACTCTCTCCTTTCCACATCCCCCAGACACTCTGTCTATACCCGCACTCTGTGACTTTGATAAACTCTGCACTCACCTTCTGCTGGCTCGCACTTGATTTCCGTCCTGCTCAGCGTGGAGTCTGCTTCTCCTTCTCCCTCTGCTCCTTCCCCTGATTGTGTTCTCTCACACACTCTCTCTCTCTCAAATAAATAAATAAGATCCTTTTTAAAAAGTCGGAGGCTTAACCCACTGAACCACCCAGGCACCCCACAAGTATCTTCTTCTTTTTTAAAATTTAAATTCAATTTAGTTAACATATACTATATTATTAGTTTCAGAGGCAGAGTTCAGTGCTTCATCAGTTTCATATAACACCCAGTGTTATATGAATGTCCATCCCCCAGTTACCCCTTCCCCACCCCCCTCCCCTCCAGCAACCCTCAGTTTGTTCCTATAGTTAAGAGACTCTTACGGTTTGCCTCCCTCTGTTTTCATCTTATTTTATTTCCCCTTCCCTTCCCCTATGTTCATCTGTTTTGCTTCTTAAATTCCACATGAGTGAAATCATATGGTATTTGTCCTTCTTTGACTAACTTAGAAGTGTCTTAATTCTAAGCCGCAAATGCCCAGGTGAATTATCAGGGGTTCTATTCTCTTGGACCACCGGAGCTGGTGGGGTGGGGACAGGAACCTGGAGGACGGTAAGCAGTCTCTGCTACCACCAGCGAGCTGTGCACCCTTGGGCAAGTCCCATAGCTTCTCTGAGCTCCTGCCTGGGGCTGCAGGGTGCTGTCTCCAATGGGGGCATAGGAAGGCTGTCTCCAGGGCCTCTTGGCGCCCTGACACTGTGTGACCCTGCAGCAGGGAGCTGGGGGGAGGCTAGCACTGAGGCTAGCAGAGGATCCTGTTTGAAAGTTGCCTGTTCCAAGGTTTACAGATCTGCAAGAGCATTAAACCTGATTATTGATTTTCAACCTGCAAACCTATGAACACAGCCTGGAAGTCTGTTAGGGGTGTGAGCTGGATGTGCCTGGAATCTAACCAGCAGGAAGGGCCGTGGTCCTGAAGACAAGGTGGGCACGCTGTGGGGGAGGACAGGGTGACAGGGGCTGGGAGGGGGTGGCCCAGGTCCTCCTGAGACTGGTGGCAGCTGAGGGGACAGACACAAAGGTCACAAAGGTGGCAGGGATAGAGGACCAAGCTGGGGATGGATGCCATGCGCAAGGGACAGGGAGGCCTGGTGGGGAGGGACAGTGGACAAGGGGGTGAGGTGACCACCAGGAACTGCAATGGCTCTCTGGGGGGACAGGAGAGGATAGCATGTTGCTTTTCCTCATAAAGCCTTCTATGGCTTTCTTTTTCCTGCTGTGATCCAGGCCTGGGGCTGGGGTCAGGGAATGTGTGGTGTCTGAAACCCAAGGGCATAGGCAGGCAGTCGACACTTGGAGGTGCCCCACGCTGCTCTCTTCCTGTCCCCTTGGCCCCCACCTCCGTGGGGTGACCCCAGCAGTCAGGCAGCAGGGAAGCGTGTACTTGTGATGGAGCGGATTTCTTAGTCATTTTCCAGGCCCGAGGAAGCACCAGAAGTGCCTGGATTTACTGTGGGACAGAGTCAGGGGCCCAGGGAGGCAAGAAGGACATTCTCCCAATTTTGAGATGGGGGCTCAAGCTGTTTCACACAAAAGACATGTGACCGTAGTGGTTAAGAACAGGGCCAGACAACCTTTGTTCAAACCCGGAGTCTTACACCCACCAGCTGCGTGGCCACCGACAAGTCACATAACCTCTCTGTACCTCCTACTCCTTATCTGCAAAACCAGGACCCGTGAGGTTAAGTGAGATCCTTTGTTGTTTTTCCTTCTCTTTTCCCCAGAGACAAAGTGAGAGAGAGAGAGAGAGAGAACACACATGGGAGGAGGGGCAGAGGGAGAGAGAGAATCCCAAGCAGGCTCCACATCCAGCATGGAGCCAAACTCAGAGCTCGATCCCACAAACTTGAGACCTGAGATCTGCACCTGAGCTGAAATCAAGAGTCAGGTGCTTAACTGACTGAGCCACCCAGGCGCCCTGAGCGAGATCCTTCCTAACAGCCCTCAGAACAGCTTAGGTAAGAACTTAGTGAAAGCTCTCCGTGTGATTAGCATTGAGTGTGAGCCGGGACAACGGCAGGAAATCTGAGGGATCAAGGCTCTATGGCCCCCTGAGCCGGCCCTGACATAGCCGAGGACACGGGCCACCGGGCAGCCTTGCAAATAGGCCGAGTGCGCACCTGGCTTCTCCTGGTGAGGCAGAGGCAGGACAGGGCATGCAGGTGAGGCTGGTGTGAATGGCAGAGCCCACCTGCCTGCCCTCTGGCACCCCCACCCAAACCCTCCGTTATATTCCCCACACAGGCACTCTGAGGGGGAAAGGGCTGGTGGAAGTCTTCGGGGGTCCTCTGATCCGTAAGCCTCAACTGCTGTGGACAGGTGACCTCGGGGGGGGGGGGCTGGAGTAAACAACAGAACACGTCAGGGTGCTGGTTGGGACACGAGCATCAGGAAGGCCCAACACAGTCCTCCCCTCGGGGATGCAAGGCCCGGAACCGCGGTCCCACCCTGCCCCCAGCCAGGCCCCTGGACCAAGACTGACAGGGGCCTCCATGGTCTTAGTGGGCCCAGGCCCATGCCCCGGCCCCACCTGCTCTTTTGGTATCTGAACCCCTCTCTCGTGGGTTCCTGATGTGGACAACTTCCTTCCTCAGGCAGGAGAGGAAGCAGGGCCAGCTGGTCCTCCTCCCACAACAAGACCTAGCACTTCTTCTTCTTTTTTTTTTTTTAAGATTTATTTATTCGACAGGATAGAGACAGCTGGGAGAGAGGGAACACAAGCAGGGGGAGTGGGAGAGGAAGAAGCAGGCTCATAGCGGAGGAGCCGGATGCGGGGCTCGATCCCATAATGCCGGGATCACGCCCTGAGCCGAAGGCAGACGCTTAACCACTATGCCACCCAGGCGCCCCAAGACCTAGCACTTCTGTTCCTCTCTCTGTCAGCCTAGCTGTGAGGGCCACAGGGTCTCCACCTGCATCTTGTCAGGGCCCCAGGAGGTCCAGAGGGAGGCCCAGTGCTCAAGACTCACTGACCCAGCTTCAAATCAATTCTGCCATTTCAAGGCTGTGCGACTTTAGGCAAGTCACTTAACCTCTCTGAGCTCATTTCATTGGTAAAATGGGGATGACGTGGGACTGGTGTGTTTCTGCCCATTCAGGCTTTCCTGCTTTCCACAGGCGCCTGCTGGGAAGCCCTTGGTACCACATCCTCAGCTCCCAGGGGTAGCTGAGGGGCCTGCCCTCAGGGCTGCCTGCCTCAGTGGGAGAGACGGCAGGTGAACAGGAGGTCTGGCTGATGTGACTACCAGGAGCTCTGATGACACAGTACAAGGAGGTACGTTCTGACTGAGGAGGGACAGGCAGAGATCTGCAGGGTGGGCAGGTGCGGCTGGGGGGGCAAAGCATAAGCAGAGGCATGAGGAATGCCTGTTCAGGGGTGGCAGGCGACAGAATGACTGAGCAGCGTGCGGGACCTGGCAGTGGGAGCACAGGAGGCGTCTGGGCAGGGAGGGAGGTGCCATCTGCAGAGATGGGCTGTGGGGACGGACTGGCCCAGGAGGTCAGCTGGGGTCGAGGGTGACCTTGCGCCCCCAGGATACCTATGGAGAAAGAGGCCATGGGCAGAACCCTCACTTGAGGCCAACTATAGCCTTCCAGCGGCCTGCACTGCCTGCCCAGCCTTCCATCACTGGGGGTGGGAGGCCAAGGTCCCAAAGCCCGGCCCCACAGTGGATTTTGTAGAAGGTTCCAGATGTTTAAATGCCAGCCTCCAGCCCCACCCCTTTGAAGTTCTTGGCTCCAGCCAAGTTCCCTGTTCCACATTCCCAAGGCTACCGGGCTAATGCAGGGAAGGAGGGCCTGAGCAGGCCACACACCAGGCCGGCTCTTCCTGCTGTTAGCTGGTCCTCAACACAGCCCTTGAGGTGAAGTTGTTCCCGTTCCCCAGCCTGAAGACTGAGCCCTGGGGACCTGTGAAACGCTAGGGCTTTGCTCGGTCCCCCAGAGTCTTATGTAGCAGAGACCACCAGGCCCCAGAGAGGGACTATGCCAGGTGGCCAGCTGACTGGGCCCACCCCTGGGGGCTCAGATCCCCTGCTCTGGGCCTGGACCCAGCCCCAATTTGGGGCTCATTGAGGCTCTGTGGGGTCCAGGATCCAATGAGGATATCATTTCACGCTCTGGTCAAGGAAGCTCCTCCCAGCACCCGCAGAGCCATGTAGGGTGCAGGGCCCACCCTGGCCTGGGACGGGCCCTGGGCATTGCCATGTGCCCATGACCACGGTTGTCCTGAGGCCCAGCATGTGTCCTTCCCCAGCTGCCCAAGCAGGGGTGTATAGGGTTCCTGGCCCCACTTCCCACATAGCCCAGAGGGGTGGGGTGGGGAGGTCCCCTTCCATAGCCTCAGCAGCCACTGAGCCTCAGAGGGCTGGGGCAGTGAGCGAATGGGGAACTGCAGACACTGGGCAGCCCCAGAGGCCAGGCCCCCCTCTGCCTGGGACAGACAATTCACTGGGCCCCTGGCCCAGTATCCCTAAGGACACTGCCCTCCCGTTCTGAGAAGGCTGGGTGAGGGGCTGGGTGAGCTCTGTGGTGCCCCATTTCCTCATCCATAGATGGGGGCATTGCTCCGCATTGCTGACCTCACAGGGCAGTGAAAGGAGTCTCGGGATGGGGTTCATCCCCCACAGATGGCAGGACTCATTCACCCAGGGTTGGACACTGGGAGGTTCCAGGGAAGGAGACCCAAGATTCCTTGGGAAAACTCTACATTCCACCTGGCCTTGCCTCCAGGTCCGCGGTCCAGGGAGGTGACACGTCACCTGCCAGGGCTGGAAGGACAGTGGAAGATCTCACACGCCCCCAAGAGCCCAAGCTCCAGGCAGACGCCAGTCCAGGCTTCCCCGTTCTGGGGTTCTGGAGTCTGGGATCCCAGGAACTGGGGTGTGAAGTCCAGGCTTTTAGCAACCCCTCTACAACCTGGGGAGGAGGTCAAAGTAGCGGCTGAAGGGACAGGCTTGGGAGTGCAGCAGACCCAAGTGCACAGAAGCCCGTCCCCGCCCAGGCAGCGGGCAGGGATCAGAAGCCCTGCATTTTACTGGGGTGGAGACTGAGGCCCAGGCTTTTGGAAATGGCCAGGGATCTGCCCCAGAGCTCCTCTGGGCCATGGAGGCTGGCGAGGGGTATACCACCACCACCACCACCGGTGACCTAGGACCACCCCTCCCGTCCTCCATCCGTGCCTAGCCTGGCTCCTTGTGAGAGGCCACTGGCCTGGAGGGGGGGGTCTGGCCTCCCTGGGTTGGGAGTCTGGAGGCCCTTCCTGGGGAGCCTGAGGCTGTTCTGCTCCTTCCCCCAGAGCTGGCTGCTTCCCAGCACCATCGGCTCCTCCTCCAGAGCCGACTGGCTGGCTCCTGCCAAGAACGCCCACAGCCCGCCAGGCCAGGCTGGAAGCGCACACAGGCCTGACCCCACCCCCAGCCTCCAAGTTCCTCCTGGTTCTGGGCCTGTCTTACTGGGAGAAACTGAGACTCAAGGCATTCAGCGCCCCCACCCCCCACCCCCCAGGCCTCTGAGGGCCTGCAGGAGTTTCCAGACACACTTTGGAGGACACTGTACTTAAATGAGGTCTCCTGGCCACCTTCTCTTCAACCCTTAGTGTGAAGGGAGGCAGCTGGGGTACTTGGCAGGGGTCCCAGCAGGAGGTCGGCTGGGAGAGACACCAAGGCTCCCTCCTAGTGCCCCCGCAGCCCCCTCTCAGAGAGGTACAGCGGGGAGTGGAAGGGAGGAGAGGGGCTGAGGGAGAGGGAGAGAGAATCTCAAGCAGACCCCGCGCCCAGCACAGACCCTGACACAGCGCTCGATCTCAGGACCCTGAGATCATGACCTGAGCTGGAATCAAGAGTCAGACGCTTAACCAACAGAGCCACACAGGGACCCCTGAAAGTTTTATGACTTCATTAGTATAGAAATGAATAAAATTTTTTCTTCACCCCTTAAAGTTCTTTTTCTTTCTTTCTGATTTTAAACAAAATGGAAGCATTTCATGGGCCTCTAAAAGTAGGGTAGCCCCAGGCAGTGTCTACTGTGTCTGAGGAGGGAGAGTTGGCCTGGCATCTCCTCCCCCACTGGAAGCTGATGGGCTGCACCTTGAAACCAGGTCTTCTGCACCTCTCCCTCCTCTCCCCACACTGCCTGACACTCTAGGTGAATTTTTTCTGGTTTTTGGCATTTCTTTTTTTCTTTTTTTAATTTTTTGAAGATTTTATTTATTTATTTGAGAGAGAAATAGTGAGAGAGAACATGAACAGGGGGAGGGGAGAGGGAGAAGCAGGCTTCCCACGGAGCAGGGAGCCCGACGACAACGTGGGGCTGATCCCGGGACCCCAGGATCATAACCGGATCTGAAGGCAGACCCTTAACCGACTGAGCCCCCCAGACACCCCAGTTTTTGGCTTTTCTTAATAGCCATCCTACGGGGCTTTGAGCACCTTGTTTCTGAGTGTTTCCAACAACAACGATAATAAATAATAATAAGGATGATGGCAGTCCTTCACAAAGCCTTTCATCTCTCTTATCTGATCCTCCCAACAATCCAGGGAAGGGCAAGGACAGCCACTGCTGCCCCCTTTTTGCAGGAGGGACAAGTAGGACACAGAGGACTAACAAGCCATCTGACTGGTAGGAGCAGAGCCGCAGGCCCAGTGCGTCTCCGTCTGCAGTCTGGGTGGGAAGGTGGCGAGCAAGCAATTGGCTGAGAAAGGAACCTGAAGTTGGGAAGCTCTAGGTGAGGTGGGAAGGTTGGAGTTCAAAGGGCAGGAGGGGCTCGGTGGGGGGAGGGGCAGGGGCATATAAAGGGGAGGAGCCAGAGGAGACACCCTCTGGCTGCCCAGGGAGGGCAGGAAGAGCCCACTTTGGTCAGGCCTTCCAGAAGGCACTGAACTGGGAGGGGAAGAGGAGGGAGGGAGAGAGCTCCTAGGAAGGAGAAAAGGGACTCAGGAGGTATCTAGGAGGCACAACCACTGAGACTTTTGGACTGATGGGATCCAGAGGCAAAAGGGGGTGGGGGTGGGGGTAGACAGATATTTTCTACATTTTAGCCTTTAAAGGTCCCAGACACTGGAAAGACCATAACACTTAATCTGCTCACTGCACTGAGCCACTTCCCTCTGCTAAGCCCATGGGCAAAAGCTGACAGGTGCTGCTGACCCTTTCCAAAACCCAGACATACCCATCCATGCCGGTGATGGGTACATGTTCAGGGAGTTCCTGGAACCTTTAAGCTCATCCTCCCACCCACCCCAAGTTAGGAACCCCTGAGAGGGACTGCTCCACGTCTGCCCCAAGCTTCTGCCCTACCCCCTGAGAGTCACCTGCCTTGTTCCCCAACCTCTTTATACCCCTAAAAGATGTTAAAGGGATTCCTTTAACTGAATGGTACATCGACTGCCAAAATGCGAGTGCAAAAAGATGGTCACTGTGTTATGAACACTGAATTGATGTTTTGGAAAGTTTTCTTAAAAGTTAATTAATTTGAAAAATTGCCATTGAGTTTGGTGTAGATGAGATAACTGTGAAGACTTGGAGAAAAATGTAACGTTCCAGAAGGTTCCTGAAGCACAGATCTGCTTTCAAGCTCACGCACCTGGCTGCTGGTGGCCTCAGGTCCTGGCCACCTGGGCCTCGACATAGGGCTGCTCAGGGCATGGCAGTGGGCTCCCCCCCGAACCAGAGAGTGAGAGGGAGAGAGAGAGAGAGCCCCCCAGGCACAAGTCTCTCTTTTTATAACCTAATCTTACAAGTGACAACCCCATCACTTCCTGTTTTCTCGTCACTAGACCCAGACGTCACTCCTCACCCACACTCCAGGGGCAAGGATTATAGTGGGACGTGAATAGAGGAGGTGGGACGGCCCGGGTGGTGAGGGCTGCCTACCACAGTCTCCCAGGGCCGGCCAGGTCGGGCTGGGTAAGGAAAGGGTCTTCTCCTTAGAATCAAACACACTCGTAGCTGAACGCTGACTCTGTGCCAGGCACTGTTCCAAGCACTTTATACTGACTCCTCATACCACTCTAGGAGGCACTATTATTATCCACATTTTATGGGGCACATAGAGGGAAAGTAGTTTGTTCTCAAATCCCACAGCCGGTAAGAGCTGGAGCTGGCTGGGATTCAAATCCACGTGGTTTGAGCCCAAGGAGGAAGCTGGGTTGGGCATCTGGGTTGGGCCTGGTGTGTCAGAGGAGCCTTGCAAGAGATGGCCAATAAGCCCCCCAACCCAGCCAGCTATTCGGGTCTGAAGTTCGGGAAGCAGAGGGGCCAAAACTGGCCCTCCAGGTGTCCTTAGCCGGGCGTGCGGAGGGGACTGATGACTCTTCGGGAGGAGAGTTCACCTCCAGGAAGAGTGGGTGCAGACGGGACACAGGAGGGCTCTGTGTCTAACGGTGGCCAAGGAAGGCTGAGGAGCGGTGAGAAAGCAGGGGGGCAGAAGGCAGAGTGAGGCCGAGAAAGGCCCCCAGGAGAGGCTGCGGGGGGAGACAGGGAACATCTCTGGGGAGCAGCCTGGCTGTGGAAAGGCAGAGGGGACAGGACAGTTGCGGACGGGGTATGGAGACAGAGGCGGAGGAGGGGGTCAGGTTCCTGCTGAGGACGGCTGACTGGGGGTGGGGCCCCCGTCCCAGCTGTGGCCACGCCCCCTGCCCTCTCCGCAGGACCGGCACCGCCCCAGACCCCGCCCAGGCTGACGCCCCGGATGTGGCCTCCTAGGTCACCAGCCCCGAGGCAGCGAGTCAGGAGCGTGGCAAGCTTGCCACACCCAAAGGCTGTGCCCCCTCCTCAGCCGGTCCAACCCGTTTGCCCGGCGCCCTGCTGACTGTCCTCAGTCCTTAGCCCCTACTGTCGACCTCTCTGGGAGCAACCCACCCCCTCAGACCGGACTGTCACACTGCGAGGCCCCTCCTCCTGCAGGGAGCCCACCACGCCTCCTGACCTTTCCCAGGCCTTTTGAGGGCGCAGATGAGGGATCTGTGTAGGTAGAGCTGCAAGAATCCAGCCCCTCTGCCCCCATCAAAACGCAGATATTTACTTTCTCCCCAGAACCAACTTCCCAGCACTCACGAGGTGCCACAGACCCTGCAAGGCCTGGCCTCCCCGGTGGCCCTCACCTCCCGACCAGCCTCGAAATGTCTCCAGCAAACATTGGACAACCTCCTCACTGCTCTCCTTGATTCTGTCTGTCCATCCAGCGACCCAGATGCTCAGCTAAGCCTCCAGTGACCCTTGGGCAGATGGAATCGTTTGCTGGGTCCTCACCATCTGGCAGGACCTTACTCACTGCCCCGCCACCCCACCCCTGCATCCTGGCCCACCTCCATGCCCTGCCCGAGTCGTTCTCTTGCCTACCAAGCAACCTTCCCTGTTCCAAACGTCCAGATCTTTTCCATCTTTCGAGGCTCGGCTCAAAGCCAGCTTGCTGAGCTTGAAAAGGCAGCTTAACCTCTCTGGGCCTCAGTTTCCCTGGTTGTAACAGGAAGCGTCTCTCTGCTGCTCACGGGCGGGCGGGACCTGGGAGGAAGGCAGAGGCGTGGCCTGTAGGGGGGCCCTCTGAGCCTCGACGCCCTCCTGGCCAGTCTGCCCGACCCGCTGCCCTCCTCATCCCGGCTCGGGTGCTCGCTAAGCCTTGCCAGGTGCTGACCGCGCTGCCCATTGCGGCCTTCCCACCCCCCCTCCCGAACCAGCCAGGGGCCCCTGAAACTCGGCCCGTCGTCCCCGCGGGAGGACTTCCGTGCAGAGCTGCGGGGAGTGCGGCCGGAAGAAATCCGAAGCCGTCCTGCGCCCTCCCCGTCGCAGGGGTCCCCATCCCGCAGCGCGCGCGCGGTGAAGGTGGGCGCACAGCGCATCTGTGTTAGGAAAAGTTGGGCCCCCGGGAGGTCCCGGCCCCGCCCCCCGCCGTGAGCCTCGGCTGCCGCCTGGGTGAAATGGGCGGATCACAGGCGCCTCCAAGCAGTGTCCCCGCCGCCTGCCTGGCGAGGGTGTTCCGTGGTCCGATACTAACAGCTACGAAGTCACAGGGAAAAACTCAGACAATACAACACAACACAACGAAACGAAACAAACCCCAAAAGACTGCTGTGGCCTGGACTCCAGCCCAGAGCCACTTGGGGTACGCGGGGCCCAGGGCAGCAGGTGTCATTCCCGGTATCCTCGAGGACAGGGAGGCTCAGGGAGGCTCAGCGGCCTCCAGGGTCTCAGAGCCCAGACCCGGCGGTCCTCGGTCAGCCCCCGCCCCAGCAAGGGGTTTTCCTGGGTAGGGACGCGTCGCCATCGTGCCACCTGCCCCAGACCGGCCTGGGGGACAGTATCGCGTGTCCTGCACAGCGAGGGACCGGGCAGCCCGTTTGGACCCGCCGCCTCCCCCCCCCCCCCCCCCATGGCTTGCGGGTGAGGTTGTAGTATGCGGACTTGCAGTCTGCAGACTTCGGGCTCCGAGCCTCCGGGACCCGCGCGTGTGCGGCTCCCCCAGCCCATGGAGCATGCGCCCCTCCTCCTCCCACCCCAGGAAGTTAAGTGGGAACTTTGAACTCTGTCCGGGAACCCTGATGGGAAGGATTAATCCGATGGCTTTTCAAACCTTGGCTTTGCCTTGCAAACTCCTCCCACAGCCAGGCTGTCCACCCCCTCTCTCTGTCTGGCCTCCATCACTTCCTGCCAACTGCCCCCTGGCCTTGCAGGGAGGAGGACTGTTGACCCATTCTACAGACAGCAAACGGGTCGGGCAGTCCAAGACCAGGACCCTGACTTGCAGTGCTGTTTCCTGTGCGTATGGTCCCTCCCCATCCCTCCCCTGCCCCCAGTGCACACACCCTTGGAGTCCCAGGTCCTGAGGGCCACCATGTCCCGGAAGCCTCCTCTCCACTCAGTGACTCACCACCTAGCCTGGAGTGGGTCCTTTGTTCAGTGCCCTGGGCCCATGATGGGGAGGGCATCTTCAGACTGCTTCTTGCTCCAGCTTCTTATCCTGCTGCCTGGGCTGGACCACTGAGGGGCCTAGAGCAAGGCCAGGCGGCCCCGCAATTCCTGCACCGGCACACAGGCACTGGGCTCAGTGACCTGTGGAAGCCCGCCAGGGCTGAACCTCCTGGGCCCGAGAGCTGTTCCCACTTCACTGGGCTCACCCTGAAGGGGCCTCTGCCCACTTCCATCCCTCCTTCTTCAAATAAGAGCACCCTGGTTTTCCGGGGGAGCCCTCCCAGCTGCCCTGCAGGCATGCTATCCTCCCGCCCTGAGCCCTGCAATCAACATATTCCCTACCGATTTGGGGAAAGCACCCAGCCCAGCAGTGGGGGGAGGGGGTCTGGTGACCTGGCATTGCCAGGGCCACCTCTGTCGAGGATCTTATCCAAGGGGTGGAAAAAGGAGGACAGGCGTCAGAGCATGGTCCTGGGGTCACAGAGCCCCTGGATGGGTCTGAGGCTAGGTCCATACTGGACTTCTGTCGGCTTTTTTGGCTTCTGGCTGTTCAGGGTCTTCAAGTTCTCACCTGACTCAGTTTATCTGTTTATCCTAAGCCTGTTCCATTTTCCAGACTTCTTCATTCATTCATTGGCTCGTCTCTGAGATAGCCTCAGGAGGTGTCCTGAGATGATAGGGACAGAGCCCTGCCCCCCCCCCCCGGGGATTAAAGCCTGGGACATACCTAAGAGGTGGTCCGTGTCACAAAGCTAAGGGGAGGGGCACATCACAGAGGCCGACCTGAGAGTCCCTGAGGAGGAGCCACTGAGAGACCTGCAGGGTGACAGATCTGTGAAGGGATGGGGGTGGAGGGAAAGAAAGTGCTTTGTGCAGTTAGCCAGGAGACTGGGAGGACTCTGGCTCCCTTGAAAGAAAAATGAGGTGGGGGCGGGGAGCAGAGACCGGGTCCCACAGAGCGTCGTGGGCTACGCAGGCGTTTGGATTTTAGCCCAGGAGCACTGGGTAGCCATGAATGGGTTTAAGCTGGGGTGTAGTGTGGCCATTAGGATTTTTTTAGTGGACCCATCTGGCCTCGGTGCCTTCCCAGGGCTCAGCCAGCTTGGGAAGAAAAGAACTCCTTGCTTCGTCATGCAATGCTACAAGGATGACTTCTCACCCTGCTGTGGCTTGGGGAGGTTAGGGGAGACTGGTGAGTGGACGGGTGCCGCACCCACTTTGCAGATGCTTAGACCACGAGAAGATCCTGGCTGTGATGGGCTGAACCAGACAGAGAGTACCAGTTCTGGGTGTGCCCCGTAGAGAGGGCTTCCCTAGAGAGGGGTCCCAGGCCACAGACAAGTAGGAATCACCGGGGAGACATGCCAGGAGGCAGGGCTGGGGCTGGAGGGGTTTCAGAGAAAGAGAGAGGGAAGGCACCTCCAGAGGCACAGTCAGGAAAGAGCACGGTGTGCCTGGGATACCCCTGACTCAGACTTGAGTATGAAGAATTTGAAGTCTGCCTGCCCATCTGTCATTGTCCCTCTGGGGCTGCGAAGGCGCAGGACGTGCATGGTGGAGGAGGGGCAGGGAAGGCCACATCAAAGCTCAGGCTGTTGGGCGGGGGTGGGGGTGGGGGTTAGCTGGGGGGCAGAGTGGAGAGGTTGAAAATGGAGAATAAACCTTGTGCTTATCTCTGCTTCCTCTGGAAACTTCATTACCATGATGGCAAAGAATTAAAAAAAGGCATAAACAAGAGAAGAGATGACCACGGACGAATGGTCCGAAACAGTTTTGGAGACAGAAACTGATGGGACTCAGCAGAAGAGTCCTGAGAAAAGCACCCATGTGCCAGCTGAAACTGGTGGGGTGGGGGCTGGACACTGGGAGACCAGGTCGGACAGAAGATGGCCCAATGATTTCCTGCCCCCTGATGTTCACATACACACACACTTGTGACTCCCTTCCCCCTGCAGGGGGGTGTAGGCAGGACCTGTGACTTGACTGCAACCAGTAGAACACAGCCCAGGTGTTGGGATGTCACACTTCTGTCTAAGGAGTGGGAGATTCTCCTGTCGGCAAGGAGCCAGGGCCCAGTCACACAGCCACAAGGACATAAATCCTGCCCCAGCAACCAAATGAGGTCGGAAGCAGATTTCTTCCCCCAGCTGACCCTCCAGATGAGCGTGTGTGACCCCCTGATTGCGGCCATGTGACGCCCCGAATAGAGGACCAGCTCGGGGGACTTCTAGCTCCTGGGAACTGGGAAATGATAAATGTGTGCTATTTTCAGCTGCCTCATTTGTGGTGATTTGTTATACAGCATAGAAACTCATCCGCTCACAAGCCCTCCAGCTGCTCAGCCCGGCAGGTCCATACACTTCCTGTTTCCACCCATCCTCCTGCAGGAGACACGTGATCTCTGCAGAGAGATTCCAGAATCAGGCATCAGGCATGGCAGACGCAGGGATGATTGTGGGGCTGGAAAAGGTGCTTGAGTGACCCAACTCTTCCCTGCCCTCCTTCTAGAAGGTCAAGAACCACACCTGCATCCCCAGGCAGAGGATTGGAGGGGTCTTCTATGGAGACCCAATACCACCATGCCTGGAAAATTCTGGATGACTCACTGCCCCTGGCTATAAAGACAAGGTAACTTCCTCTGGTGAATGAAAATAGAGTGGAAGTGACATGTGGTCCTACCTTTGCTCTTTCCCTTCTGCCTCAGAAGAGAACATCCTGGATGGAGGCAGCTCCTCTGGCCCAGGTCCCAGAATGACAAAGACACGAAGTGGAGCTGGAGAGTCCTGCAGACGCCATATAACATGAGTGAAAATGAACCTTTGCCCTTATATGCCCTTGAGATTCGGGGGTCATTTGTTACTGCAACATAATTTAGCAAAGCTGACTGGTACACCGCTCAGAAAAGCTGCCTGCATGCCTGATAACCCAACAGGGAATTCTTCCACACCCCAGAAATTCCAATTGGCTTGTCTGTGCCCCACTCTAGTGTTCACAGAAGCCAAGGCACACCAGGCATTAGAGAAAAACCTCCAATGGGAAGGACGGAGACCAACACAAAGAGAGAAAGAAGTGGAATGAAAAGAGATGATTCTGGGAGCAGAGGCAAATGTCAACTAAACTCCAACTCCTCAGAGAAGACATTAAAGCAGAATGATATTTGTTTTAATGGAGCCAAGAGCTTGTGGAGTTTTAAAAGATGATAGTTAAAAACAAAGGGTGAGGGAAAAAGGGAAACCCCCTGGAGGGTAGACTTAAACGATAAAGAGATAGAAGATAAGAAAAAGAAAAACCCAGCAAGGTAGAGGATGAGTGCAGGAGTTGCTACAGCTCAAGTCCTGAAAGGAGAGGCGGGAAGGGCCTCCTGCGGCTTCTAAGTCTATACCTGACTAAGCCGCTGCCAAACATGAGGTTGGATGAAGACCTTTCAGGTCTGTGAGGATTATACTAATCAATCTTCCATGCACCTTTCTCAGGAAGCTGCTGCAGGATGTTCCCCAGCAAAGTGAGGGAGGAAACCAAGAAAGAGGAAGACATGGGATCCAGGAGATAGGATCCAATGGAAGAGAGAGGCAAAGCGGAAACCCGATCAACAGTAGCTGTGCTGCAGGCCCAGGGAGCAGCCAGCATGGATTGCTGTAGGAGGGGCTCCTGGGAAGGAAGTGGGGGGCAGTGGTAAGGACAGATTCCAAGATGAGTGGTGGATAGTACTGAGAGATTGCTGCAGCACTGGGAGATCTTAGAGAGGGATACAAAGAAAGCTATTAGTTATCTATTGCTGCGTAAGGAATGGCCACAAATTTATCTTGCAGTTTGTATGGGCCAGGAGTCTGGGTGTGACTTACCTGGGTCCTCTGCTTAGGGTCCCACAAGGCTCTGCTCAAGGCACCTGCTGGGACTGCAGTCTTATCTGAGGCTCGCCTGGGGAAGAAGCTACCTCCAAGCTCACTGACTTTGTTGCTGAAATTCGGTTCCCTGCTACCTGGGACCCAGGGCTTCAGTTTCTTGCTGACTACTGACCAGTGGTTGCACCCAGGTCCTGGAGGCCACGCGTCCTCCTTGCCTTGCAGGCCTCTCCACAAGGCCACCCACAACCTGGCTACAAAGGGTGTGAGCACACGGTGGTGGGGATCTCTGGGAGCCATTTTTGAAGCAATCTAAACAAAGGTAATTATTCACTTGAAGAAAAACTAGGAAAAGAACCCAGAATGAAGACATAACCACAGTGCATCTCTTGGCTCAGTAGCAAGCAGTGTTTATACAATCATTACATGGAACAGCTGACTATTAGTTTAGCCAAAAATCGTTACATATTGATAATGAGAGGGGTCACAGGGAGAGCATGCTGTGTGGGTGCCTGGCAGGGAGGGTGCTGAGAAAGCCGAACCCTTATCTTCTGTGAAAGGAAGTCAGTAGATAATGGCTCAAACTGGGAAATCGAGTAACAGCCACGCAAACATGTTATTTATAAACATGGAGATAAAATCCAGAAAAAGCCAGAAGAGTTGCACGTGGTTGTTCAGGGGGAAGGACTGGAGGTGGGGGGCAGCTGGGGAGGGGCTGCTGATCCTCATCACGGGCCTGTCTGTCCTTTCGAGTTCTGTGCATATCATACTCGAACTACTGCATTACTTGCATAAAAATACACATTGATTAATTAATAGAGAAAGAGATACGGGTGGAGGCAAAAAGATCCCTGAGAGGGAACAGTAAAGTCCCCAGGGATCCTGTGCACTCAGGAGCCTCTCCAGATCCTGGGGGAAGGGGCTTGAGGGATCCAGAGGGGAACACTCGCTGATGGGCTCAGGAGGGAATATGGTAACCGGAACTTCCACAGGGAACCAGGGGCTTCGACCTGGGGACAGCGAAGCCCAGAGCTGGAGGGGCTGGGAGGATTGGGGAAGACCATGGTGGTGGTGGTGGAGGGGGGATTTGGGATCCCAGCCAAGGGGTGGGGGAGGAACCACAGGCCTGTGAGAGAGGCCCTCACCCCGGGGAGCGCCCCTCTCCGTAGACATTGCTTAGGAAGACTGAAGACTTCAACGAGGCTTGGCTTTGTTTTTAATTGGGGAGATTTTGTTTGTTGTTGTTTTTTTAAAGATTTTATTTATTTATTTATTTATTTATTTATTTATTTATTTAAGAGAGAGAGTGAAGGTGTAAGCAGAGGGGAGGGGCAGAGGGAGAGAGAGAATCTCAAGCTGCCTCCTCCCAGCTGAGCAGGGAGCCAGATGCAGGGCTCAATCCCACGACCCTAAGATCATGACGGGAGCCAAAACCAAGAGTCAGAGGCTTACCCAACTGAGCCACCCAAGTGGTCCTAATTCGGGAGACTTTGTACAATTTATTTTAATGTAAGTAATAAATGCTTCTGGTAAAAACATCAGGAAGGCACCAGACGTCTTGGAAAGGCACCAGCCAACAATGGCCAGCACTGCTAGGCTGTCTGGTCTCCCCAGCATCCTGTCCTGTCCTTCCAGTTTCTGTTGATGTCAACCCCTCCCCCGCCCCCCGTCCCTCGGTCTCTCTCACACAGAGGGTCTCTCACTCCACATGCATGGTCTGCATCCTGCTGTATTCACTTAGGCATCAGTCGGGGCGCTCTTCCCACCACCACGACACCCAGAGAGAGCGGTCTTAGTCCTTTCCCAGGCCCCGGCGCCCGGACAGCCCCATCTGTGCACCAGTCCCCGGTGGGGGGTGTTCAGGTCGGGCGTACGGTTTTGCTCTTATTAGCTCAGCTGCAGATGGGACACCTCTGCACACCCCGCCAGGCTTTCTTTTGTTCCCTCCTGGGGGAGAAACGTGCCCTGGGAGCCTGCATCCAGCTAGGAGCACTGGTCACAGGCTGGGGTCCCTGACCCAGCAGCCACGGCGTGGCCTGCATGCCTGAGGGGAATCCGGTGGACGTACGGAGGTGATCGACAGGAATGGTGGGGAGGGGTGGGGGTAAAAAGGATTTCTGGGGGTGCTTCAGAGCTTGGCAACCTCTAAGGGCACAGGGCTGAGGCGCTCCATCCGGAGCCAGAGGCTGGAGGCGGACTCTGGCTTTCCCATTTCCTCCCTGCGCAGACTGCAGAGTGGCCCGGGGCAGCTCGTGCACCCGCTCCGGGCCTGTCTCCCCGTCTGTAATAGAGGCCTGACAACAGCACACCTATCCCAGGAGAGGGGGTAGGAGATAGCTGGGAAGGGCAGAAACAGCAGTGGGGGGCCCTCCTGCTAGGAGGGGGTAACTACACTGGACTATGACGGGAAGTCTGTAGCAATTGAACCGGAAGGGCATGTGTGGCAGAATTTTGGTCTGAACTACCTGCCGCGTGGCTCCAGCCCCTCCGTGGCAGGGCCTGGCCTCTGAGCCTGTGTCCTCAACCAAGTCATAAGCACAGCAGCCTGCACTTTGAAGGGATGTGGTGGTTGACTAGTAACTTGACTCGTTCCTGTCTTACAGGCCTGGGAGCTTTTTCAGCCCTGGGATGGCCCAAGCCATGTGCCCCAGTTCCTCTTCCCGGGGATGGTTTGGCCAAGTCTCATTTGTTATTCTCTCGGAGAGCCTGATTTTGGCACAGGTATGTCTCCAGAGACAAGGAGTGTCACCAAGTCTGAGGCCCTAGGGGGTATCTGGGCTCCTTCCCAGAGCGTCCTCCCCTCCCCCAGTCACGGCTTGGGATCTAGCAGGGGAGGGAGTTCTGACCATGGGGACAGTGGTCCTGCGTCACAAAGGCCAGGTGGAACCCCAAGCTTTCTCTGGCCCTAGAAGGAGGGTGGGATCAGAGGGAGTTGGGGTTCTGGGAGCAGCAACAACACAGACACCACCCGGGGACCTTTGAGAATCCCACTCGCCTGACCCCAGGTCTCCAGAGCAAGGTGGATGTCTCTTTCTAGGCATGGACCACCCTCCCCACTCCTACTCAAGGTTGCTGAGTGCAGCACGGACCCCCACAGGCCCCAGCCTGGCCGGAGTGCCCCTGGGCTCCCGGAGCAGGTCCCGCAGCTGCCGCGGGAAAGGTTCTATTCTACCCCGCAGCCTGCGTGCACATATTCAATTACAGAGACGAACGAAGCGTCCCCTTACCAAATACCACGGTCTGGTGGAACTTATTTCCTTTTTTAAAATGCTGGTGGCTGTACTCATGATTGCCCCACACTGGAGACAATCCGGTTATCCAACAACCAGGGAATGGATACACACACGTGCTGTATCCGCGAGGAGGAATGCCCCGATGCCGTGAAGATGAACGCGGAGGAACTGTGCCGGCATCACAGGGAGTGGAGGAGTCCTCATCCCACAAGTACATACCCCGCAGCTCCATTTCCAGCAAGTTCTAGAACAGGCCAAGTTCATCTCTGGGGACAGAAAGTGAATCCGTGGTTGCCTGGGGCTGGAGGACTGACAGGGAGGGGTCACCGAGGAACATTCTGGAGTGATGGAAATGTTCTATATTATGATTGATGCATACGTTGGTCAAAACATACAGAACCAGACACTTTAAATGGGTGCATTGCACTGTATGATAATTTTGCATAAAAGGAAGAAAATGCCGGTTGTTCCAAAAATTGATTGTGTGACCTACTTGACGAATCAGTGGCTGGCCCTCTATTCAGACTGTGCTAACATCTGTGGAGGGGAGGGGCAGGAAAATATAGACGTGCGCAAAGGGGACCCCACCATGCCAGGGAGCTGGACAGACTGCTTTGCCAAAGGAAGTTTGAGGGGGAGCATGACAGGACTTACACAAAAGAGGTGAGGGAGAGATGGAAGCAGGCAGGAGAGTTGCAGGAGCAAAGACAGGAGGTGGGAGGGTCAGCTCTCAAGGGGACCCAGGAGGCCCTCATGGCCTGAGTGCCTCTGAAGGAGGTCTCTGTCCATCCATCCTGTTCTGTGAAGCAGCCCTGTGCCTGAGGCTCGTAATTTCCACCGAAGGGATGAGTGGGAGCAGAATGAATGCTGAGGGCAAGGAGGGTATTGTCAGGTGAGGCTGTGAAGGGGACTCCACTGACTTTATCCCCGAGCACTGGGAAAGCGCTCCTCAGCAAGCTTGACAGGACCAGAACCTCCTAGGAGAGCAGGGCCATCACCCTGATCCCACCTACGTGCTCCGAAATGCTTCACACTGTTTGGCCAAGGCCCAGTTCCGGATTAGTTCAGTGAAGACTCAGTCGCCCATCCTGTGGCTCTGGCCACTCCCACCGCCACCTCAGCGGCTGTCTCCTGTGCCATCACCCCTTGAGTGGAGGGACATTGTGAACAGCTGTGAGGTCTTCCACATGCGGAAAGCGGAGTGAAGCAAATAAAACTCACGAGTCTGGCTCGGAGCAGCCAGTGCGGCCTGCATGGCACCCAGCAGCCCCTAGGCCTGTTAACCCTGCACCCACAGTTTTGCTTTCTGGTTCTGTGAGAGCGGCCACTGCTGCTGTACCCACCAATCTGCCACCTGCCTGTGCATCAGCCATGTCCCCAACAGCTTTCCCTGCCAGACGCTGGAGGAGGAGGGGGTGGGGGGATGTTTGCAGGTATCCCCAGCTTTGAAAACTGGGTGCCCATGTGGGCCAGAGAGAGAGCTCCCGGAGCAAGCGCAGTGCTAGGTGAACGTGGAGGGGGAGGGGGCCTTGGGGTTGCGGGAGGGGAGAGCCCAACCCCTTCCTGATGGACCTGCCCTGCAGCCACATCTCGCTTCTTTCCCCTTCCCCCAGCTCCACAAGGCTGAAGCTCCTCTTCCCAAAGGCCGCTCTCCGAGCTAACAGCAGTGACAATTGCACACGCTATGCGCTGCCCACACGAACCTATATAATCCCGAAAGTACAGTCATCCCCTTGGACCCCTGAGGCCGTGAAGCACACCCCCATCCAGAGCCAGTGCACGGCAGGCCTGGAGTCACAGCTGGCCTTCCGTCCCACTCCATGCGCCCGCCATGGGGCTATCAGCCTCCCACTGTCAATTTGCCACCCAGCCAGTGAGCGTCTCAACTACCCCGTCTGACCACAGCCCTGTCTGCTGCCAACCCTCCATTGGCTAGAAATACCGTATGATCCAGAAATTCCACTTCTAGGTAGACACCCCAAAGAATTGAAAGCAGGGACGCGAACAGATATTTGCACACTCGTGTTCATAGCAGCACTATTCACAACAGCCAAAAGGTGGAAATGACGCAAATGTCCAGCCAGGGACAGAGGAATGGATAATAACACGTGGTCTATCCATACAGTGGAATATATTCAGTCTCAAAAAAGGAAATTCTGGCAGGTGCTGCAGCATGGATGGACCTTACGGACATTGTGCGAAGTGAAACACGCCAGTCACAAAAGGACAAATTATGTATGACCCCTCTTATGTGAGGTTCCAGCCGTAGTCAAACGCTTCAAGACAGCGTGGTGGGTGCAGCAGGTGCCGGGCGGGGGTGGGGGGGTGGGAAGTTAGTGTTTGAGAAGGCAGAGCATCGGTTTTGCAGGATGAACAGAGTCCAGGGAAGGACAGTGGCAATGGTCACACAACAATGTGTATTTCTGAATGCTACTCAACTGCACCCTTTAAAATGGTAAATTTTATGTGTATTTTTAACACAATTCAAAAAAATAATAATTAGGCCACACACCCTCCCTTGGCTCGGCGACGCCTCCATGGCAGGACCAGCTGCGTACTTTGCAGGGCCCGGTGTAACATGAAACGGCCGGGCCCCTTGCTCAAAAATCAGGAAGTTCAAGCTGGCAGCAGCAGAGCATGACGCCAAGGGGTCTCTTCCGGGCGCGGGAGCCGCAGCAAGGCCGAGGGGCAGCCCATCGGCGCGCCTTCCCCGGGGCTGCCGCCTGTCCCCCTCTGCGGCTGCGCTGTAGGGCCCTCCTGAAAAGGGACTTTCTTTCGGCCAGGGGAAGGGTCCCGGACTTCTGGCTCCGGACTCCGCGCCGCGCGCTGGGTGGGAAATGCTCAGGTCCAGGTGCAGCCGCGGAGCTGGGGGACCGCTTCCGCTGGTCCTGCCCCGCCCCGCCCCGCCCGGGCCTGCCCGCACACCGCGCATTGGGCATCAGACGAATGAATCAACTAGACCCCAGTCACCACGTTTTATTCAGAATAATGACAGTCGCCAGCAAGGAGCTGGCACCTGGCCTTCCCGCAGCCACATGGAATCATACTTACGTGCCATGGGCCGGAAGTGGGGAGACAGGCAAGGGACCCACGCAGGCACACTCAGCCGGTGCTCCTGGGTCCTGTCCTCAGCCCCCAAGGGGGAAAAGCCAGGTCTCCACCTCGGATGCACATCCAGGGCTGTCCTTTGGAGCCTGCCCATTTGCCTGGCGGGGAGATTGAGGCTGGCCTGCAGGTGGCCTGGGGACAGGACAGTTTTCGCTCTGCTGGGGGCACCTTCCTGCCTGCCTTGCTGCCCAGCAGAGAAGCCCGCCAGCCTTGCCAGCAGGGAACTGTCGCCATGGTGACGGTGGGAGACAAAGGACGCTGGCAAAGTGGGGACTGGAGCGACCCCATGGAAGCCTCACTGTGAGCCCTGGCCTTCCAGGGGCCTTGGGTCTTCTTGCTCTCTCTAGGCCTCGGTTTCCTTATCTGGACCATGGAGCAGGGCCCCAGCAGCTCCAACAGCTTCTTGGCTTCTTGCTGGGTTTGTCTGTTCTTTTCTTTCCTTTCTCCTCTTCTCTTGGCAAAAAATAAACTCAGAAGGTCCTGGGGGCCGGGGGGGGGGGGCAGGGCCTGGGGCATGAGGACTTCTGAGGGGCCCAGGCTCCTCCCTCCATTACACTCAGGAGGAAGCGAAGGCCTGGCTGGTGGGGAGGGGAGGGGGGGGAAGAGTCACCTGGCACGTGCTGAGGCCCAGGGCAGACTCTTCCAGCTTGGGGCCGGGCTGTGGGGGGCCAGGGAGTGACAAGGACGATCCCTCTCTCTTGGCCTGGCCCTGCTTCCAGCACCTGCCACAACCCACAGGCCCTGGCAGGACCAGGTGGTAATGTCACGGTGGCAGAAGCCCAACTCACTCCACTCCCCTCCTGGTGGGTCAGCAAGGGCCCTGCCTGGCCACACAGTTCCTTCCTAAGAGCCCCGTTCATCTGCAGTCACAGGCTGGGGGACGCCGTCATCCTCTACCACAAGGTCAGCCTCGGTTTCCCCATCTGTAAAAGAAGATGAACAAAGGTTTAGACTCCAGGCCATCCCCACAGCCCTAGGATCTCTAAGACCTTGTTGCGGTCACTGTCAGCTGGTCTGAGGTGCCATGGGGCCCTGGGTCCCTCCGGGCTGTGCCTTGGGCCCCTAAGGAATGTCTGTAGGTAACGAGTGCTCTCCTCTCGTGCCCAGACCCATTGGGCTAGACTCTAAGCCAAGTACCAGGCCACAGGGAAGGGTGGGACCCTAGAACCCCCAGTCCCAGGACCAAGAAAAGTAAGCCATCTACAGGGTCAGCAGGTCCTTCAGCACCTGTGGGGCCTGGGCTTGATTTCCTTACCTGAAGCTCTGGGGTGATCCCAGTTCCTCCCAGTGTGCGGTGATTCTGACTGGTGGAGACGGGAATGGAGATGAGAGGCCGTTCCTAACCGGGTAGGGAAAAGTAATAGGTCACTCTGGGGGGTCATAAAAGAGGCCTAGCCAGCCCTGCTTGTCCAGCCCATTCTCAGGGAATGGATGGGCTCAGTGAGGACACTGGGCCCCTCTGCCACATGTGAGGTCCTTCCTGTGAGTGACCTGGGCGAAGTCCTGCCCATGTTGTATTCTCTCTCTGGCAGCACGAGATGTAGACAAACTGTGTCCGACAGTGAGGGCTCTCCTGCCCTGCAAAGCCCCCACCTCTGCAGCCTCAGGTCCCCTGTATCCTGGGCTCTGGGCCTGCCAGGCCCCTTTTTCTTCACACCCTGGCCCCCTGAACCCCGCTCAGAGTCTGTGAGGAGCTGCCTGTGATATGCTGGGGGCCGCCTTGGGCCCCAACACTCCTACCCAACCCAGGGGTAGGAGGCTTGGGGGACTTTGGTGGCAGCCCTGCCAGTGATCGGTCAGCTAGTCAACAACCTAAAGCATCACCCAGCGCATGGGGTACGTATGGGGAGGCAGGGCTGTGGGGAGGAGGGCCCCGCCATGTTCTCCAGGCAACCCCTTCCCCAGGTTCAGAGAGCCTTAGCCCAATCTTCCTGGGATGGGGGTTCCCTTCCCATAGGGGGCAGCCCTGGGCACCCCAGCCCTGCCCCAGACACCCCCTGCCTGTGCATACCCAGGCTAATAGGCATCAGGGTGGGCTCTGTGGTGGAGAATGCCCTGCAGCTGAGCCTAAAGCGTCAACCAAGATAGAAGAAACGGGAAGGGCATTCGGGCAGGGGCACGGCCCCAGCGAAGGTGCCTCGACCTCTTGTGGGGAGATGGGCCTGCCTGAAACAGGCTGCTGCATTGTCAGGGCGGAGGCTGCCGGACTCCACAGGGCGACGGCAGGAGTCGCAGGGGCTCTCCAGCACGCCCTCCTTCCCGCTCAACCATATAGTCCCAGAATTTGTGCACAGAGCTCAAATATATGCTGGGTTTTTCCTTATGTGTAATCTGTGATTTATACCATTCGGTCTTCCAGAAAGAATTAGCAACAACCTACAGAAAGTCAGAAACGATCAACTCATAACAATAAGAATAGATAATATTGAACAATCAAGAATGTGGGGGAGACATGTGTTTACCCAATTCCCAGGCACTAACAATTGGTAATTGTGCATCAACAGTAGCTATGAGTTTCCTGGCAGGCAAGGCATAAAGGGAGAATGGGCTGTAGGAACTTCATCCAACCAAGAGAAGTATCCTAGGGAATCAGGAGACTCATTCCCAGAAAGAAGCGCTCTTACGAACTTATATTCTAAACCTCAGGCAACAGATGCTTTCGGCGGGAGGGCTGCTGGGAGCAGATTAGAAACAGCTGGCCGGGCACCTGTGGCGCCTTGTCTGCTGTGTGGTCCCAGGGTGTCCATTTTGGGCCTCTGGGCCCAGGCTACCCAGCTCTTCCGGGTCTCAGGAGCAATTGGGATCAGGTTCCTTTCTCAGGAGCCCCAGGCACACTCATGGTGGGAGAAGCTGGCAGGGACCAGACCGCGCAGGGCCTCCCACGCCAGGCTGAGGAAGTGGCTGGGAGTCGGTGAAAGTTGGAAGTGGAGGTGGACCATTGTCACTTAACTTGGGGCCTGGACTGGAGGGTCGGCTGGAAGGTGAGTGAGTCGTGCCGTGGTCTCCAGGGCACGTGGGGCTGTCAGGCTAACGCAGTGCTGGCCCCGGCGCCCGGCCCTGGACGGCGTGGAGCGGCCCCCTGATGAATGAGTGAGTGCAGAATGAGGAAGGAGCCTGTGCTCCGGACTGGAGCCACCGAGGAGGTGGGCCCCCTGTCCTGGGTGTGCTGCAGCCGGAAGCGCCTCAGGAGGGGCTCTGGCCCAGCCTGCGGGAAGGGGGCTCTGTGCTTGGCCCACTGGGAAATCGTCAGGGTCCGGTGGTGGCTGCAAGGGTCGTATGGGCCCAGCTGCTCCCTGCATAGCAGCTGCCAGGAGCCACAGCTGTCCTCCAGGGTGGGACCCGTGGGGCAGAGGGGCTCTGCCTGGCTTGGGAGCTCTCTCAGAGCACCAGCGACCCACCACGGGGGGACTGAGGCCCGCGAAGGGCTGCGGGGTCCTGGCAAGCACTTCCTGTTTCTGAGTTGTATCACACAGCACGGGCCGGGATATGGGGCCGTAACTAACAAGCTCAGAATCTTTGTTTTTAATTATCACCTACAGATATTTTTATTTAACAGTTTTACTGAGATATACTTTACCTACCGCAAAATTCACCCACTGAAAATGTATGATCCTGTGGTTGCACAACCATCACCATTCTAGAACATTTTGTCATCAGAAACAAACCCTGGACTCATTAGAAATTAGTCTCTACTTTCCCTACTCCCCTAGCTCCCGGCAACCACGAATTCTCCTGCCTCTATAGATTTGTCTATTCTGGACATTTCCTATAAATGGAATCATTATACGTGGATTTTTGTGCCAATTTCTTTCACTTAGCATGATGTTTTCAAGGTTCATTGACGTGATGGCACGAGTCAGGGCTTCCTCTCTTCCAGGGTCGAATGACGTGCCATCACCTGGATAGACCACGTTTCCTTCATCCATTCATCCATAGAGGGACATTAAGTTATTTCTACTTCTTAGCTATTATGAATAATGCTGTTATGACTATTGGGGTATAAGTTATTATGTGAGCATATGTTTTCATTTCCTTCTTCTCTTTTTTAAAAAAGATTTTATTTATTTATTTGACAGAGAGAGAGAGCACAAGCAGGGAGGGCGGCAGGCAGAGGCAGAGGGAGAAGCAGTCTCCCCGCTGAGCAGGATGCTGGGATCACGACCAGAGCTGAAGGCAGACGGTTCACCGACTGAGCCCCCCAGGTGCCTCTGTTTTCATTTCTCTTGAGTGTATCCCTAGGAGGAGGATTTCTGGGGCTTATGGTAACTCTATGTTTAACTTTTTGAGGAACTGCCAGAATGGTTTTCAGAGCGGCTGCACCATTTTGCATTCCCACCAGCAGGGGATGAGGGTTCCAGTTTCTCCACGGACTCGCCAAAATTTGTTATTGTCTGTCTTTCTGATGCTGGATGTGAAGTGAGATCTCACTGTGGCTTTGATTTGCATTTCCCTCATGACTAAGGATGGTGAGAATCTTTTGATGTATTTATTGGCCATTTACATATATTCTCAGGAGAAATGTCTATTCAGACCCTCAGTCCATTTTTTAAAAAATAGCCTTTATTTTTTAGGTTCACAACAAAATTGAGTGGAAGGTGGAGATTTCCCACCCTACCCCGAGCCCCAACCTTTTTTTTTTTTAAATGGATTGTGGCATACGCTTTTTTATTTTTTTAGATTTTTAATTTTAAGCAATCTCTACACCCAATGTGGGGGTCAGACTCACAAGCCTGAGATCAAGAGTGGTTGCTCCACCAACTGAGTCCACCAGGTGCCCCCTGCTAATCTGGGTTTTTTTAATTATTATTATTAAGTAGACTCCATGCCCAGCATGGAGCCCATTGCAGGGCTTTAACTCACAACCTTGAGATCAAGACCTGAACTGAGATCAAGAGTCCCAAGCTTAACCGACTGAGCCACCCAGGTGCACCCCCGATCCAATTTTTTTCAAGATTTTACTTATTTATTTTGAGAGAGAGAGCAAGTAGGAGTGGGGGAGGGGCAGAGGCAGAGGGAGAGAGAGAATCTCAAGCCGACTCCACCCTGAGCACAGAACCTGACTTGGGCTTGATCCCACAACCGTGTGATCACTACCTAAGCCAAAACCAAGTTGGACACTCAACTGACTGAGCCACCCAGGCGCCCCCCCCCCATCCGTTTTTTAATGGTGAAACAACAGCGGTCGTTTTCTTGCTCTTGCTTCATGTCCAAAATGGCAGGGTCTCTGCTCCTCTCACTCTAGGATGGAGGCTGATGGAGGTTCACAGGTTGCTATTCCGGGGGGAAGGGAAAGAGGAAGTGTTAAGTCACCCACTGGCTCTTGGAACTTCTACCCAGAGATAATACATGTCACTTCCACTCACATTTCAGTGGCAAAGGGAGTCTCCCAGCCACGTCTAACTCCAAGGAGATACGCGATCCTCCTGTATGCCAGGAAGGAGTGGACATGTTTAATGACTCGCAGGACTAAAATAAGGATCTTTCCTGCAGGACTTCTCAGTGCCTTTATTGGGCTATCATTCACTGTCCCCCCTTGGGAGGGAGTGGGATGCAGTAGGCCGAGCAGCCCAGGCTTACTCAAATGGGGAGCTCTTTTCTCCTAGAGCATCGTCTCACAGGATGAGTATTCCCTGGAATCTCCTTTGGGAACTGCTGCCTGGGCTGGTGTTCACTTCCTACAGTAGGGTGGGCAAAGTTTTTGAAAAGTAGTACATAGTAGGTATTTCATGTTTTGTGAGCTATGTAGACAAGCTACTCAACTCTGCTGTTGTAATGTAAAGATGGTCACATGTGACATGTAAACAAATGGTGTGGTTGTGTTCCAGTAACAGGTTACGTGTAGATACTGAAACTTGAATCTCATGGAATTTTCTTGTGTCACGAAATAGTCTTCTTTTATTGATTTTTTTCAACCATTTAAAAATGTAGGGGCATCTAGGTGGCTCAGTCGGTGAAGCGTCTGCCTTTGGCTCAGGTCATGATCCCAGGGTCCTGGGATCGAGCCCCATTTAGGGCTCCCTGCTCTTGGGGAGTCTGCTTCAAAAACATTCTCAGCTCACAGCTATCCCCAAACAGGTGGTGGGCTAGGCTTGGCAGGAGTTCCCTCACCCCTGTCGTCGAGGCTGAAGCCCTGCCTGACACCTTCGCCTGGCATTCAAGCTTCTTCACACTTCTGGGCTGCATCGCTGCCACAGCTCCACACAGAGCCTGGGAGTGGGCCGTGGTGGACATTTTCCCAGAAAGATCATGTTCTTTCACTCTCAGGAGGCCTTTGCACAGGCTGTTCCTCCTACTGGGAATGCCCTTCCAGATCTAGGTTTGGGAAACCGGAGGCTTCTTCTGACCAGGTAGAATAAGGAGCTTGCGACACTTTTGGCTCCTTCGCCCCCAAGGTACCCTTGTTTGTTATATTCTGATATTTTATAAATGCATTTGTTTCCCCAGCTAGGCATGAACTTCTGGAGGATGGGGACCTTGTCTTCCTGAATTCTGATCTCTAGGCCCAAGGGAGGGAGACCTGGCATGGAGTCGGGCTGCTGTAGAGTGAAGGAAATGGGACCAAGTAGGAGGGGTGCCCCGGAGCAGGGGCCTGGCCTGGTCAAAGGTGCTGAGGTGGGACGGGTTTGGAATGCTGGAGGGTCCTGACGACGAGTCTGCCGCAGCTGGGCTGGAGGGTGACATATGTGGGGTTTGAGGGTGATGCTGGGAAGGTAGACTTGATGCAGTTCAACAGTAGGAAGCCTTGGGGGATTCCTGAGCAGAGGAGGGGCTTCATGATATTGCTGTTTGGGGTGAGGTCCAGTTCTCGAGGCCCCATCCTGGCACTCTTTGGTGTCCAGATGAGAGTCCTGAACAAGCTGTCCGAGGGCCCAGGTTCAAGTTCTGGTTCTGCCGTTCAGCTTCCTGTGGGGTCTTGAACAAGTCACTTTTCCCCCTGGGGCCTCAATTTCCACATCTGTGAAATGGGAGCAATAATCCTTGCACTGGAGGCCTCGTGGGGTTGCTTTGAAGTGACGAAGGGACTGAGAGGAGCACAGGATGATGGCAGACACTACTGGACTGTCTTTAGGGAGTATTAATGTATGCTGGACACCGTGGGGTGGTGACAGTCAGGAGGGGGAAAGCACAGGCCTGGCAGAAAGCTGACCTGTTGCCATGTCCCCGGCCCCTATACAGCATGGGCACCCTGGTGTGAAGAGTGCAAAATAGGGCCCCTGGGTGACTTTGTCTGTTGGGCATCTGCCTTTGGCTCTGGTCATGGTCCCAAGCCCTGGGATTGAGCCCCTCAGCGGGGAGTCTCTTTGTCCCTCTGCCACTCCCCTTCTCGTGTTCCCTCTCACGCTCTCTCCAGATAAATGAAAAATAAAATCTTTAAATAAGAGTGCAGGAGGCCTGGAGCCGGGTCTGGACGAGAGTGGCTCAGGTCTCTGCGAGGTTGTTCCGAGCATCAAACCATAGCATCGTCTGCATGCACCGTGCCCCCCTGTTCTCCAGGAACTGGGCATTGACCTTCCTGTGGCAGATACCATTCGGACCCGAGTCTGAGCCAGGAGGCCCCTTCATTTTACAAATGGGGAAACTGAGGCCAGCAAGTGTCAGGGATGGGCTCGGGGGCTCTCAGGCAGCCAGAGGTGGGCCAGTCCTGGCCCAGGCTTTGGGCTCCACTGGACTCTCCCCTGGAGGTCCCATGCAGACACTCCCCTGCAGCCCCAGAGAGTCTTGGCGGCCGTGCCCTGTCCCTGGGAGACACAGATGCCAGGATGTTCGGGGAGTTGGTGCCACTAATTAGTCACATCATTTTTGGCATCTCAGACAGCCTCGGGGAACTGGAGAATGTCATTGTCAAAGTATTTTTGAATATTTGCCTTCTCAGCAAGAAGTTGCTGTGAGAACACTCCGTCTTCCATTCGGGTGGATACTAACAAAAATAACAAGCCCCGGGAGCTGGAAGGATCTGGGAGCTTGGGAGAGAAGCCGAGGGAAACCTGCTGCTGCCGGTTCCAGCTGTGACACTCTGCGCTCTGGGCCTCGCGTCCTCCCATAATGGGGCTCATGCATTTCTCAGGTATTTGTCGAAGCCCAGCCTGTGCCAGGTGCTCCCCTAGGCTCTGGAGAAACAACTGGGAGCAAGACAGACCCGGGAGTCCCTGCCCTCAATGGGCTGCCATCCCAAGGGGGAGCCAGACAGTACAAATCAGTAAGGTCTGCTAGCTGGGGGCACATATAAAGGAGAAACTAAAGTGTGTTGGGTGGTGGGAGGGGTGGCCTTCCAGAGACAGTGCTCGGGGATGATTCACTGAGAAGGTAAGATCTGAGTCAGGGTCTGAGGGAGATGAGAGTGAGCCCAGGAGAGCTCTGGAGAGAAGTATTCCTACAACAGAGAACTGCAGGTGCAAAGGCCCTGGGAATGCTTGGTTTGTTCGAGGATCAACAGAAAGGCCAGTGGTGCTACAGCTGGGTGGTGACACAGAAAAGGTGAGATGACAAGACGGTGTTTGATAGGCCCCAGGGGCCTGCTGTGGAGGGCCTTGTAAACCACTGGACAACCTTTGTTTTCCTTTTCCTTTTCCTTCTTCTTTTTCTTTTCTTTCTTTTTTTTTTTCTCAGTGCAAAAAGGTTGTTTTATTAAAGCACAGGGACAGGACCCACGGGCAGAAAGAGCTGCCAAAAGCCTTTGTTTTCATTCTGAGTAAGCTGGGAGCCACTGGAAGGTTCAGAGCAGGGGAACGACGTGATCTCTTTTCTGCATTGACCGTCTTCCTCTGGTGCTCATAGGTCAAGGGCAGAAGCAGACAGTCCAGGCGAGAGGTGACGGGGCCGTACCAGGGTGTGGGTGGTGGAGGAAGGAGAGGGGCTGGGGGCAGAGTACAGGCTGGATGTGGAGTTTGAGAGAGAGGAGCCGAGGTGCCTCCAAGGTTTTGACATGAGCATGTGGGAGAAGAGGTGACATGCCGCTGAGGTGGGACCCGAGATGGGCTCAGTGTTGAGATGTGTGTGGTGCCCATTGTTCAACCCTGCGCAGACTGGAGCGAGTGGCTAGACTTGAGGCCAAGTCCCGGCTGGAGACACAGATTTGGGAGTCATCGGAAGAGAGGTGTTATTTAAAGCCAGGAGCCTGCCTGAGATCCCTGAGGGGTGAACAGGAGCACAGGCCTGGGGCCAACACAATGAAAGCAGCATCTCCGTCCCTGCCCAGGGCAGCACCTGGGGGTTCCTCAGCCCAGATGGGTATTTCACTATCATCACAAAAGCCACACTGGTGCTCCGACCCCTCCGTGCAGACCACTGCCTCCTCCAGGACCTTGGGTCACAGCCCAAACATCCAGGGCTTGTCCTTTAGACAGGAGCGGTGGGTGGGAATGCTGAGGGACAGAGTGCAGGGTGCATGGCTGTGTCTAGACGCAGGGTCGCCCTAAGCCACCCATTACGGCCCCGCATCCCATGTAGCGGGCCTCTGCACTGAATTTGAAGGCTAGGCTCCAACTCTGGTTCCTGAGTTCTCTGTGCATGCTTCTGTGTGTGTGTGTGTGTTTGAAATGCACATAACAAACCCATCATCAGCACCATTCCGAAATGTACAATCCGGTGGCATTAAGGACAGTCACAGCGTCGTGCAGTCGTAGCTGCTCTCTGGGTGTAGAACTTTGTCGTCACCGGGCAAAAAGCGCGTACCCATTAGACAGTCACTCCTACTTCCCCCCCCACCAGAGCCTGACAACCACAAAACCACCTTCTGTCTCTATGGAGTTGCCTATTCCGGACGTGTCATGTAAGTGCAGACATGCTGCGACCTTCTGGGGCTGTTTCTCTCCTCAGCGTAGTGCTGTCAAGGTCATCCATGCTGTAGCTTGTGTGTGCGGAGTTCACGTCTTCATTTTGTTTCTTAAGGTTTTATTTATTTATTTATTTATTTATTTATTTATTTATTTATTTAAGAGAGAGAGCACAAGTGGGGGGTGAGGAGTGGCAGAGGGAGAGGGAGAGGGAGAAGCAGGCCGCCCGCGGAGCAGGGAGCCAGACGCGGGGCTCAATCCCAGGACCCCGGGATCATGACCGGAGCCGGAGGCAGCCGCCGAACAACTGAGCCCCCCAGGCGCCCTGTGCATAGCTCATTCCGTGTTAGCGCTCGTCCCCCATTCCTGGCCAGGTCTGTGACGTCCAGGTGGACAGTCCCCACCCGACTTCAGTTGCCATGAGTGGGGTTCACACCGTGGGGTTCACACCGGGGAGAAGTGAGTCCCCGTGTCAGGGCGCAGTGGGGCAGGGCTGGCGCCCACCGTGGAACAGGAGTGACAAGAGGGATGCGTGGCTGCTGTGGAGGCTTCCGAAGTCAGGGGTCACTCCTCAGCTTTGCCCTCAGCTGAGCTCAGAGTCAGCCCAACATCTGGGCCTCCGGGGTTTGTTGTTGGTTCCGTCCTTCTGTTGTCGTTGTCCCTTTGTTCTCACTCTGGTCGCTCTGGTCGGCTGGGACCGGAGGTGAATGAATGGGCCCCACCACCATCTTTCCTTTCCTTCTAAGAATTTCTGAGATTTCCAAAGGAGCCCTTTGGGATAGGCTTCACCCCCTCCTCAGAGGAGAAGCAGGGGCAGGGAGGATTCTCGGAGGAGAGGGCCACAGCCGGGTGACCGAGGGGGGCCTGGCCTCCCCTCGGTCTGTGTGGTTCCCCCTCCGGCTCTGAAAATACTGGGCATTTAGTGAAGGAGCCCGATGTCATTCATGTTGTCCCCCCATTAAGAGGATGCCGCCTTCCTGGGGCACCCATCAGAAGGCACCTCTGCAGAGGCCCCCGCCGTGTGCGGGGCCAGCACGGGCAGACGCCAGCGAGCTCACTGCAAGGGCAGTGAGGGAAGAAGGAGGCGATGTGGCTGGAGGCTTCTTGGGCCCTGACAGACCTTCCTGCACAAGCGGCTGCAGTGGCCTTCCCCAGGCTTCACTCCACCTGCGTCAGCCCCAGCAGCCCCCTGCGGGCACCACGAGGAGGCACAGGTGTACTCTCCGGCGAGGCCAGGCGCCGGACAGGGGCTGGCGCCCAGCAAGAGCGGGACCTGTGCCAGGGTGGAGGCTAGTGAGGGCGTGATAACAGGAACAAAGGGTGCCTTAACTGTCATGGAGATAAGGCGGAGACTGAGACGGAGATGGGGCGCAGCAGAGAGGAGGCCCTGGGGTGGGCTGCTGGGGGTGGGGCGCGGGGCATGCTCTCTGAGGAGGTGCCCGCTGAATAAGGTGGAGGCAGCCTGTGAGGACCCAGGGAAAGGTGTTCCAGGCTGATGAACAGCCCAGGGCCTGTGCAAAGCCCTGGAGGCAAAGGGGGAGGGAGAGGCAGGGAGTGGAGGTCAAGGGGGGAGGGGGCCACATCCTGGGGGGAGGGCAACAGGAAGCCCCTGGAAGGACGGAAGGCTAAGATCCAGTCTGTGTTTCCAAGATCATCTCTGGCTGTCCGGTGATTAGGGGATGGAGCCGTGGGAGGGAGGGGAGCAGCCTGGCGGGGGGGGGGGGGGCAGGGGGGAAGGTTCCGCGTGGCTCTCCTGGGCCTGGCCCCAATGGCAGTGACCTGTCCCCAGGACCGTATGTTAACAGACCTCTCAGCACTCCAACCCCCCCACCTGCCAGGGCCACCAGTCTCTGCTGGCTCTCACGGGGAATGTAGCGGGTCCACCTTTTCTCATCCAGTGTCCTGTGGGGGCAGAGGGGCCGTCACTCCCTCCTGGCATCACGGCATCACGGATGTGGATGAGGGGTGGGTCCTTAGAATGGACACTACTTGCGGGAAGGCGGCTTCTCTCTGAGACAAGGAACACTCCTCCCTCTGAGGGTCTAAATGCCCGGCTGCGGCCAGAAGACAGCCCGAGCACAGGCTCCACCAGCCGTGGGGCCACCTGGGAAGCCAGAGCTACGCTTGGCATTTGTTTCCCAGTGATATGCTCATGCTCTGACCCGGTTTTGTTTAGGTGCCCCAGGCTGACCCCACGACCAAGTCAGCAAGTCGGTAGCCGCTGCGGCGAGCGAGGCTCCGTGCTGAGCTGGGATCCCAGACACACTGGGGCACAGATGAGGCCTCCTGGAGCTTATTTTTCTGGGGGAGAGAAAGACAGGTCATTACAGTCGTCCTTGGTGCCAGGTGGGCTGGGCCAGGGGCCTGAGGCGGTCCCAGAGGTCAGAAGAGCTCCCAGAGGGGGAGGGACCATGAGCTGCGTCATGATCAAGACTGAGCAGACACAGTTGGGGCCACGTAGCCTGGTAAGAGGAGCAACCCGAGCGAAGGAAAGGTATCTAAAATGGGGGACTCTTGGGGCAGACCTGGAGCCGGGAGACTGTGGCCTCTGGTGTGGAGCCTAGCCTGGGCCACCTTTGAGGCCTGGGGCTGGGGTCTGTCTCTGCTGCTCCTTCCATGTGCCTGTGGCCCCTCGAGAGAGCCCTGGGAGGCCTCCTTCTTACCAGGCCAGCAGCTACGTCCCAAACTCTCTGGGGAGCTTCTCGGCAAAGAGTAAAGCATTCCCGATGGGATTTAAACGAAGAGTGAGGTGGCCTGGGCCAAAGAGGGCCTGGGTCTACTTCCCTTCCCACGTCTGCCCTGCTGACAGACCCCAGCTCAGGTCTCTCCCCTGTAACTGCCAGGATGGGGACCTGGCCAAACAGGCCAAACAGGGGTCTGTGGGACGAGAAGCCTCGGGGTGGCCCTCCTATGGTCATCTAGCTAAGTCAGCAGCGCCCAAGGAGGCTGGCGTGGAGCCAGACAGGGAAATGTCCAGGCTCTGCAGGGAGGCTCTCCCATCCTCCCCCTGCAAATGAGGGTTGAAAACCAAACAAAATACACAGAAATGCCAGGCCCCTGTGATACATCCTGCGTGTTTCCTTCCTCCTGATTCCCCTTTGTTAGTCATCTCTATTTAACCACCTTTATCGGGGTAGAATTCATGCACCGTACAACTTACCCATTTAAACTATACAATTCAATAGTGTTCAGTATATTCACAGAGCTGTGCAACTGTCGCCACGATCAATTTCAGAACATTTCATCACCTCAGAAAGAAACCCCGTTCCCATTAGCAGTCACTTCCTATTGCCCTACCCTCCGGCCCCCTGGCAACCACTCATCTGCTTTCTGTCTCTCGACATTTGCCTGTTCTGGACATTGCCTATAGATGCGGTCATATCCACTGTGGCCTCTCATGTGACTGGCTTCTTTCCCTTGGCCCAATGGTTTTGAACTTCATCCGCGATCCATGTTGTCGCCTGTGTTAGCACTTCCTTTCTTTTTAGGAGTCATATTCCATCATATGGATCAATCACATTGTGTTTATCCATTTATCAGTTGATGGGCTTTCTTTCTTTTCTTTCTTTCTTTCTTTCTTTCTTTCTTTCTTCCTTCCTTCCTTCCTTCCTTCCTTCCTTCCTTCCTTCCTTTCTTTCTCGATCCCAGGACGCTGGGATCACAACCTGAGCCGGAGGCAGACACTTAACAACTGAGCCACCCAGGCGCCCCTCTTTCTTTCTTTTTTTAAAGATTTGTTTTTATTTATTTATTTATTTATTTATTTATTTATTTATTTATTTAAAGATTTTATTTATTTATTTCACAGAGACAGCCAGCGAGAGAGGGAACACAAGCAGGGGGAGTGGGAGAGGAAGAAGCAGGCTCCTAGCGGAGGGGCCTGATGTGGGACTCGATCCCAGAACGCTGGGATCACGCCCTGAGCCGAAGGCAGATGCTTAATGACTGCGCCACCCGGGCACCCCTAAAGATTTGTTTTGGAGAGAGGGGAAGAGAGAGAGAGCACGTGTGAGCACACATGGCGGGGGCAGGGGCAGAAGGAGGGGGAAAGAATCTCAAGCAGACTTCACGCCCAGTGCAAGAGTCCAGTGTGGGGCTCAGTCCGACAGCCCTGAGATTGTGACCTGAGCTGAAATCAAGAGCTGGACACTTAACCCACTGAGCCACCCAGGCGCCCTGTTCCTTTTATTTTCTGAAAAGGTTTTATTGCCTATGGAGGGGGTGGGTGTTCAGTCCCTCCTGGCTGCTGCTTACCTGCCAGGACCTTGCTCAGCTCATCTTTTGTCCTCTTGGCACAGATGTGTGTCCCCACACTTTTCTTGTTGACCTTGAGGGCCCGCTTGTCCTTGGAGCCCTTGAGCAGCGTCATGGCATGCCGCTCACACGGGGTGAAGCCACACATCTCTTGGATCACGCCCTGCGCAGATTTGGCGTGCTTGGTTAGGGGTCCCCTGTGGCAGCTGTGCACCTGCTGGCTCGGGTTCTTCGGTCACCTTGCGACCCTTGTTGAGGCCCACAGCTATGGGGCAGGGCAGAGCCACGGCGGCTGCTCCTCCGTGGCTGCTGAGACAGAAGGGCTGGACACTTTCTTTTTGGCTCCTGTAAATAATACTGCTATGAACATTTCTGTGTGAGTGTTTGCGTGGACATGCATTTTCGATTCTTTTGGTTAGACATCTAAGAATGGGATTGCTGGGTCATATAGTAACTCTATATTTAACTTTTTTTTTCTATTTTTTTCTATATTTAACTTTTTGAGGAACTGCCAGGCTGTTTTCTGAAGTGGCTGCACCATTTCACATACCCGGCAGCGGTGTATGAGGGTTCCAATTTCTCCACATCCTCACTAACGCTGGCTATTATCTCTTTTTTTACTCTAGCCATCCGAGCGGGTATGAAGTGGAATCTCATTGTAGTTCTGATTTGCATTTCCCCGGTGACTGATGTTGAGCATCTTTTCAGGCGCTTATTGGCCACTTGTAGATCTCCTTTGGAGATATGTCTATTCAGATATGTCACCCATTTTAAAATTGGGTTATTCATCTTTTTATTATTGAGTTGTGAGAATTCTTTCTATATTCCAGATAAAGTCTCTTACCAGGCATGATTTGCAAATATTGTCTCCCATTGTGTGGACTGTCTTTTTACTTTCTTGATGGTATGTTTTGCAACACAAAATTTTTGAATTTTGATGAAATCTGATTTATCGACTTCTTTCTTTTGTTCCTTACGCTTTGGGAATGTATTTAAGAAGCCTTTGCCTAACTCGAGGTCACCAAGATTTACTCCTGTGTTTTTTCCTACGAGTTTTATAGTTTTAGCTGTTAGTTAGGTCTATATCCATTTTTGAGTTATTTGTTGAGTTATTAACACATGAAGTAACAAGATCTGGCAGTGGCTGTAACATCTCTGTGATTTTGGAGGTGAGTATACATGCTATTCTGAGATCTTTCCAACAATCGTAGTGTGATGAGACAGTATCATGAATTCTATGAGTGACAGAGTCGCAGCCATTGCTAATACCACCTACATTCATAATTGAAGAAAATGCTGGATTTCAGTGAAAGAAGGTTCATAAAGCTGTAATTATCCTCCCTGGTTCACGGTCCCCCTGAATGCTATCCACAGATTGCAGGTTAAGAACTCCTGGGATGGCTAAAATTCCTGCCTCAAGTCTCAGTTTTTCAATAGTCTTGAGGGTTCGAACCTTCCCAGGTCTGGCTTCTGGGCTGTTTTCCTGCTACCCCAGCTCCCGTTCCCTTCACCCTCTGCCTGGCTGCAGACTTGGGGAAGCTATTCCTTGCCTAGCAGAATTTTCTAACAAATCGAGACTGCAGAGCGGTGTGGCTGAGACATGCAGGCCCCTCCACTGGCTAGATTACTTCATCCCCAGATGCCTCCGTTTGCTTACCTGCAAGGCATGGTGAGCTGTCAAAACTGTGTTCACCTGATGGGATTATTGGGCTGATTCTATCAGCTCAGGATTTTAAGGCTGAGAGCCCAACGGGCACACAGGTACACGCTGAGGATACCAGCTTTTTTCTTTTCTTTTTTAAAGATTTATTTATTTGACAGAGAGAGAGAATGAGCAGGGGGGTGGGTGGGGGTGGAGAAGCAGACTCTCTGCTGAGCAGGGGCCCCACCAATGTGGGACTTGATCCCAGGACCCTGAGATCATAACCTGAGCTGAACTTGATCCCAGGACCCTGAAATCATAACCTGAGCTGAGGGCAGACACTTAACCGACTGAGCCACCCAAACGCCCCAGCTATTTTCATGAAGCCTTTCACAGGAGAGGGGAGGGTGCTGTTTCCTCTGCCTACACATTCTTTCCCTTGTTCTGCACCAGGTTAATGCCTAATTATTTGTAGCAGTCAGGAGTCTTTGAGTTTTGTTTTGTTTTTTAAGATTTTATTTATTTGAGAGAAGGAGAGAGAGAGAGCACTCGAGTGTTAGGTAGGAGTAGGAGGAGAGGGACAAGCAGACTCCCTACTGAGCAGGGAGCTGGCTTCAGGGGCTGGATCCTAGGACCCCGGGATCATAACCTGAGCTGAAGGCAGATGGTTAACCGCTTAACCAACTGAGCCATCAAGTGCCCCAGGAGTCTTTGCGTTCTAACAGAAACTCAAATTGCTCCGTTTAGAAGGCCAGGATTTCAGGCTTGTTTATAGGGTGTGGAGAGGAGGAGAGTTCCAAACATCCCATCAGGTCTCAGCCCTCCTCTTTCCACAGGTTGGGTAGGGGGTGCTCCCTGGGGGGGTGCTCCCTTGAGCAGGGCCTGGACAAGCAAGGACCCCTCTCTCAGGTGCCTGGGCCACAGACCACACGGAGCCTGAGCACAAGCGCCAAGTACGTGGCCTGTCTCCAGGCTTTCCTGGTCCTCAGAGAGAGACTCTTTCCTAAAGGTTTCCCAAAAAGTTCGAGAAAGGACCTTGATTGGCCTGGCTAGGTCACATACCAATGCTTGAGCCGGTCACTGCAGCCAGGGGGCTTGGGGGGCTCTGCTTAGCCAGGCCTGGGTCACCTGCTTGTCAGGCCCCAAGCCAACTCCTGAAGGAGGATGGTGGGGAGGAGCTTGCCCTGGGGAGATGCTGGGCTTAGAAATTCTCTTGTGTTGCAGGAATCAAGTCTTGGTCAGACCTCACTTGTTTCAGCAACCCTCCCTTCACTGGAATTGGCTCCTATTATGTGCACCAACAGCACCACTCACTTCTCACTCAACAGTTATTTAGTGAGCACCTATTGTGCACCAGGTGGAAAGAAGGGGGATGGAGGCTGCAAAGGGGACAGGGACAGAGTGGTCTGTGAGATAGGAGAACCAGGCATCCTGAGGTCTAGAAACCTCAGGGAGTTTCCAGAAGGCGGAGTGCTGGACTCAGGTGCTGCTGAGGAGCTCAGTGAAACCATTAACCGACCACTGGATTGGGACGCCTGCAGGTTGTGAATGACCTTAGCAAGAATTAAGAGCGGGGACACAGCCCTGCTAGAGTGGCATGAGGAAAGACTAGGAAGGAAGGAAGGAAGGAAGGAAGGAAGGAAGGAAGGAAGGGAGTGGAGAAGGCAGGTATAGACACATCTTTGCAGGTTTCTGTGGGGAGTAGAGAGAGGGGGAGGAAGTGGTGGGGGCTTGGGAGCAAGGGAGAGTTTTCCCCTTTCTTTGGAAAATGCTGACCCAGAGGAAAGAGAGAGGTTGGTGGTATAGGAGACCAGCCAGGGGAAGGCAGCGAGAAGTGGGTGCCTGAGATCAAGATCAGAGTGGGAGAGCCTGAAGGGGAGGGGAGTGGGTGCCAGGCGGGGGCACGTGTCTGTTTGAGCCTAGAAGTTCAGAGGGATCCCATTGGATGGCTTCAGCTTTTCTCACCCAAGAATGAGTAGGTCACCCAAGGTCGTTGGCTTGGAGCGAGGGCAGAAGGGACTGTGGGAGGTGTGAGGAAAGGAGAGAAGGTGGGATATCTTAGTTTCAGAGTGGGAGAGAGTGTCACTGGAAAACATGGTGGTGCTGCTGACTGCAGAGAGCCTGTTTTAAGTCTGAGGTCACAGATTCCCAATCAGAAGCTTTGTGTGTGGACACCCTAGCGGCCCTCCGCTGCCCCAAGCAATGGGAGGTACAGGAAGGGGGTTTTCCTAAGTTTGGAAGTGTTCCTTATGGAGGATGAAGATTGGGGCTGGGGAGATGGACTCTATAAAAATTCACTAGGCCAGGAAGTGGTTAAGTTGTCTGTGTTTTACAGATGAGGAAGTTGGGAGGGTCAAGGCCAGAATGGTATCCATGTGCCTTTGGGGTCAAACTAGAAAGGGGCCTCACACATGTTGAAGTAACTTAGGTGTTAGTCTTTGTTGAAAAAAGTGGTTGGATAGCCCAATGATGTAACCACAGTCATAACCCAGTCAGGAAGTAGCCCCAACCGTGGGGTTTGGTGGGTGGCGCTCATGACCCCGTGTCATGCCATCCCTTCTGCCCTAATTTGCGCTGTTGTAGGCTAATCATTCCAGGGTCTGGTCCTAGAATTTCATAGACACCAAGTGAGCAGGTGGCTCAGCCCCAGAATACCACTTCTGGTTCCTAAGCCTGGGCTTTGCTGTCTGTACCCTACCCAGGCCAGCTGGGGGAGGGGGGGTTCCCAAGGGCACACATCTGCACCGCCTCGGGCTCTCCAACAAGAGGGGCATCCTTTTAAGGGGAGGCCAGAAGATGCAACCCTGAACTTGGGGAAAGGGTCCTCCACCGGGAGGACTCCCAGCCCTGTTTCTTAAAGGCCATTTAGGCCGAACTGAACGTGGGTACTTCATTTAATAATGATGGTTCATGCTGCATAAAATGTGGACGAGAACTCTGCTTATTTATTCAGGTTTTAAAAACATAAAAAGTCCAGATTTCTCCCTGTAGCTATTTATATCTAGAGCTGGTGTAAACTGTCCCCGTATAAAGCTCAGGTTTGAAGTAACTTAAAAGAAAAATAACCATCCGTTGAATTTAAAAAAATCATTTATAGATCTTCTCTTGCCTCCTAATTATGCTATATCAGCGCGCTGTTTTGTGGGGGCTGGTGCAGGTGGGACTGACGCGGACCTCCAGGGGAGTCCCACGCTCCCCCCACTCCCCAGCCAGTGATACAGCAGCCCCCAGGCTGGCTGGTGACCACACTCCAGGAGAGGATGTCTCGGGCTGGGTCGTACTCTCCCTCGCCCGCTGCCCGGTGGGGACTGGGGGAGGCAGGGCAGGCAGCAGATCCGGAAAAGTGGCTCTTGCCTGGGAGGAAGTTGACCCTCCTCCCCTACCAAAAGCTTGGGATGAAAATAGCTTCTTCCTCTTTACTCTTCCTGGCCCCAGCCCATTTCTGCAAGTGCTCCCTCCCGCAGGGACAATTCGGCCCCCTCACTGAGGACTGAACGGCCATCAGGGACGGTAGGATACCCGGCGCCCGGACTCTGCATCCGGGCAGGGGCCGCTCGGGATCCTCCCTCGGGCCCCGCGAACTCGGCGCGCCCGCAACTCGGGCAATTGCGGCGACTTCCAGCCTCCCCCCACCCAATTAGCAGAACCTCCACAGACCCTTCGAGTACCCACGCTGCTTCCTTTCCCTCCGGGAGAGACTGTCACCTGGGAACCCCGTCCCCTCCACCGGGGACCCCCGGCACCGAGGAACCTCCATATCCCTTGGGAAAGGTGGGGGCGCAATTAGTTTCTTCCAATTAGTTTCCCCTCTTTGTATAGAACCCATTCAAACTGTGGCTGTAATCCTCCGCGAGAGGGGAAAAGTAGTCCCGACCTTGCATTCAATTTCTCTTCTTGTGTCGCGCATATTTTACTTTTTGAAGCCAAGGAGACTCTCAGTGGGGCCCTTCGTGGATTGTAGGGGCAGAGGCTGCGGGGGGTGAGCGCAGGTGAGGGGGTAGGGGGCCGCAGCAGAGGGAGGGGGCAGGGAGGGCAGCTAACTCCTCGCTATTGCCTAGAGAGATGGATCATGGGGCGTAGAGAGATTGCAAACCTCAAACCACGTACAGCGGGCGATACGCGTCAACCGAACCTGACTAACGGAAGCCAGGAGCCTCCCCCTCCCCGCGTGTCCGCCCCCGTCCCTTGGACAGACGGGAGTGCCGAGCCAACCGCGCTACCGCTCGCCGTCTGAATCCCACAGAAGCCAATGGGAGCGCCCGGGGGGCGGAGCCAGCCCGCTTCGGGTTGGGCTGTGCGCGGCTTCCCCCCTTCTCGCCCCAGGCCCCGCCCCCCCCCCCCCCCCGCGCCCGCTCGCGGCTCCCGGAGTAGTTAGTGCCAGTGAAGTGCGGGCGGCGATGAGAGCGAAAGTTGCGCTCGGCTCGGCGCTGGGGGCTTGAAGCGGCACCGCGCTCCGCCCGTCAGGCCACCCCCAGCCCCGACTCGCGCCCGCGGGCTTCCACCGCGCCCGCCCGGCCCCGCGCCCGCCCGCGCTCCCTCCCCCCACCCCCGGCCCGGCGCCCCCTCCTCAGGAGCCGCGGGGCCCCGCCACTTTCTCCCGGCCCCGGCCCCCGCCGATGCCGGCCATGGTGGAGAAGGGCCCCGAGGTCTCAGGGAAGCGGAGAGGGAGGAACAACGCGGCCAGCGCGGCCGCCTCGGCCGCCGCCGCCTCGGCCGCCTCAGCCTCGGCCGCCGCCTCGGCCGCCGCCTCCGCCTCCGCCTCGGCCGCCGCCGCCGCCGCCTCCGCCTCGGCCGCCGCCTCGGCCGCCGCCGCCCCCAATAATGGGCAGAATAAAAGTTTGGCGGCGGCGGCGCCCAATGGTAACAGCAGCAGCAACTCTTGGGAGGAAGGCAGCTCGGGCTCGTCCAGCGACGAGGAGCACGGTAGGTGGCAGCCGCCCCGCGTCGCCCCCGCGCCCGCCCGCCCGCCCGCGCTGACCGCCGTGCTCTGCTTCCCCGCAGGTGGCGGCGGCATGCGGGTCGGACCCCAGTACCAGGCGGTGGTGCCCGACTTTGACCCCGGTGAGTAGCGGCCCCGGGCCCCGCGACCCGAGGGGGCGGGGGCCCTCGGACAACTTTTCTTTTTGTGTGTGTTCGCCCTGCCGTCCGCGGGGAGAACAGCAGGGTGAGAACCAGGAGGGAAACACACCCGAGCGTGGTCCGCCAGCGCACCTCGGCACCCCGGGGAGGGAGGCCTAAGCCGCCCCCGGTCGGGTCGCTGCCGCTGGTCCGCTGCGCCCCCGGAGAGCGGGGGCGGCGTCGGCGCGGCAGCATCTGGCCTGGGGGGCTCCCGCGGGCCCGGAATTTCGGGCCCGGCTGCGCCCCGGCCGGGGGGTCGGGGTGGCAGCGCCGGAGAGTTAGCGTGCTGCGAGCGCCCGGGACTTGGGAAGTCCACACACCCGTCTCTGTCCTGCCAAATGTCGCGGCACTTGCCTTTCCCTCCTCCTGCCGGCCCCCCGGGCTTCTGCTCGCCTCTGACTCCCCTCTCAGCCTGAGGGAGTAGAAAAGCGACCCCCCAAAATCAGTGAAGAAGTGTGCTTCCCAGAGGGCGCCTGCCTGGGGAAGAGAGGCTTGCTCGTGGCAGTTTGATTTTAGGACCTATTTGTAAATGTCCATGTGTTTCCTTTTTTGTTTTGTTTTCCTTGAAGGAAGGGGTTGTGAAAGAATAGAACCTTAAGAGGCTTTAGCCTAAGGAATGCTTTCCATCTCCGAGAAATCCGTACACCCTAGAATGGAACATTTACTTTCCTTGCTGCTGTTCTGCGTGGAAGCAAATTTAAAGTGGTACCAGAAAAAAATCTAATCAGACAAAGGAATTCGTCAGATTTTAATGCGTGAGATTCTAGCCCGTCTCCGTATGAGACTGTTCTTTAAAGATTGTTGGCATAGAACATGTTTGAAAGGACATGGGTTTTATTTCACAAATAAAATTCAAAAGAGAATCCTGCAGAACTGGCTTTAACAGGCTTTCTGGTTGGAGGGCTTTAGAGCTGGAGGGTATCTATGTAGGTTATACCACTAGTTTATTTGAGAAAATAAATGCATACATGCTTTTCCTTGGAAACAAGACTGCAGAAAATTGCAAGGATCTAGTCCTTGAAAAAGGAGATTGCTCTTAAGCTGTTATTAAGGTACTAAACTCTGGGTGTTCTTTGAAGTGAAAATACACAGGGATCCCTGAGTGAGCTTTTGGGCACTCTGGAAATAAATGACCTTGCCCATATTTGCCTTCTAAATTTTAGTCTGTTGATTTAAATCTCTTAAATTTATGTAGTCTAATATCCAGGTTTGTATTCCTTTTAAATTCGTGTTAGGCTTTTTGATAGTTTCCCCTTCCCCCACATCTTCCTTTTTTGGTAGTGACTTCTCATTTACAAGAGTGACAGGATAGGACTGGGAGACCAGGCTTTTTCTCTCCTATGCATGCCTTCTCCATTCCTAGGTTGGCCACCAGGGGAAGCATACTGTTTTTTGGTTACAGTTGACCCTATCTTCATTTTGTAGGTCAAGTCCATCTTTGTTTTAATACACAGAACATAAAGCAAAGGTTGTCACCAAGTTTTTACACATATTAAAAAAAAACAACTTGTATAGATCTTTTAGTTTTAGTAAGTTGGTCGATTTTTAGTACATTTTAGTTGGGTTTCAAAAGCTTTAGTTAAATCCGTTGGATGTGATTAAGGAAAAGGGCATATTTGATGGCAGCAACAGGAATTAGATTTCTGACTTTCTTCTAAATATGGATGTCTACCTCTGCATTGTTAGTAATGAGATTGACTTCTTTGGGTTTGTTCTCTTTGAAACAGCAGCTATAGTAGGATCATATTTTGAGCTGCCCTTGTATTTTTGATGGAATAGGTACAAACATAAAAATGCTAGAGACCTGCCATTCTTTTTTTTTTTTTTTTAAAGATTTTATTTATTTATTCGACAGAGATAGAGACAGACAGCAAGAGAGGGAACACAAGCAGGGGGAGTGGGAGAGAAAGAAGCAGGCTCATAGCGGAAGAGCCTGATGTGGGGCTTGATCTTGTAACGCCGGGATCACGCCCTGAGCCGAAGGCAGACGCTTAACCGCTGTGCCACCCAGGCGCCCCGAGACCTGCCATTCTAAAAAGTAAAACACTGTGAATGTTCTGCATAGTCTTACTGCCAGTTGATTGGGGCTTGGTATTAGTATTTATACATTTCCTATTTTGTGTTGTTTTAATCTGGAAAGGAATGTAACTGACAAATAATTTTAAGCCCTGTTTCGCCAGTCTGAGCAGTGAGACACATTCATAGATGTGGCTGGAAATTGTGGGACTTTATTGTTTCCTAGTGATTTTTTTTTAAGGTGTGTTATTATATAGAACTTAATATCTAGGGAAGAGGAGACTCCCATTTCAGAATAGAAATGGTACACTATGTTTGTTTCACGGAAAAAAAATTTTTTTTTAGGTCTTTAGACCGAAAGGTTCTTTCAGCAAGTACAAGCTAGGAATAATACGGAATTGCAATTATAATTGTTAGTGCCAGTTGTTTCTCCCTGCCTGAGTTCTCAATGCATTTTTTTTTTAAACCAGAATTTGAACAAGTGAATGTGAAACTCCCCAGGAAGTCTTTTTTTCTTTCTGTTTTGAAAAAACCATCTCTGGTAAAGATGTGTGAGTGGAAGAAGTTGATTTTAATTTTTTTTTAAGTCAGATTTTATTTATCTGTGGTATTCCAACTTGACCGTATTTAGCTTTAAAAGCAAATGGTGGAAACTAGTAACACCTGACATGCCCTGTATAGTTCAAGAAAGATCCACTTCTGTCATCCCTTACAGATAGTGAATGAAATGAATGGAGCACTGTAGCCCTAAAATGCTGATTCAGTTCTTCTGATTGGATGAAGACCCAGACTAGGTTTGTGGACTATGGGTGTAACTTGGCAATTAAAAAGATAGAAAAAGTTTTACTGATTAGTTTTAAAAACAAAGATGTAGTTCTACGTCTTTGACTTAGGCTTTGTTCCCGCGTATGATGTCCAGACTGTCTTTCCATACCCCATGATGTAGCATATGCTGAGTTGTCATTGGTTTCTTTTAGAATTTAGTAATCATAGAATAGAGTAAGAGGGAGGAATGCTTATTCTGTCCTACCTCTGGTTAGTTATTTCCTACACTTGCAAAGCATAATTTAATTTGAAATGAGTAGTGTTTTTCTATATAAAGATGTGAATATTTCCATGATCTTACCAGTAAGCATGCAAAGGAAGGAATCTGTAGCCCATATTTTTATAGCCTATATATTTCTATCATTGTTTGGTACTCTTCCTCTTTGTTGTCTTCTAGCTGGAGAAACACAGTGACAGGATGTTAAGGTTGACTCAAGTTCTTTGTTTTCTGAAGCATGGGTTATTATGTCAACTTTTATCCTGGTTTGGTTTTCAGTATCACAGTTTACTCATACTAAAATTGAGATTTACAGAAGAGGAAATTGTTAATGGTAAATACTTTTGAGATAATGGTCCTTTAAGAAAGCAACCTATATTTGGAACATTGAATCCAATTTAATGAGATTTGAACATTTGGGTTGACATTGGCTCAACTGTCACTTCAGAGTTGATTTCTATTAGTAAAATGTGTTCTGCTTTAATGTGGAATAATTTTACTGAACAGAGGGTCTTGACCTGCTTTTCATTTCTTTTTACTGGAGGTTCTGTGTTCTTCTTTGAACACATTATTATCTATGCTTCAGTTTCATTGTAAAAATCAATTTTACAAATATTCTAAAATTCACAAGTTATGGTGAATGTTTTGTGATTTAAACATACTTTGAGGCAGTGTTCACCCAGATGAAAGGTTAGGGTAATGATAAATCCTGTGAGATCAACTTTGTCAGTAGTGTGGTATGGAGACACCTAGAACTGGTTGTCAGGAGATTGAATGCCCTAGTTCTGTGGCTAAGCAGGTGCTAAAGGTAGAGCTGGTAGTTTTATCCCCAGGAACCTCAGCTTCCTCTGTCATAAATTGGGGTGTTTGTTTCAGTAATACTCCATGATTATGTCAGTTATAGTCCTCTTTGTAATTTTTTTTTAAGATTTATTTATTTGAGAGAGCACGAGAGTGGGGCGGTGGGGAGGGCAGAGGGAGAGAAGCGGACTGCCCGCTGAGCATGGAGTCCAAGAGTGGAGCCCAAGGACCCTGAGATCACAACCTGAGCCAAAACCAAGAGTCAGAGCCTTAACCGACTGTGCCACCCAGGCGTCCCCTTTGTAATTTCATGTTTCTTTCAGAAGCAGTGTAGAATAGATTGAGAGAGCCTGGGCTGTGAGAATCCTCAAACTGGGTTTGGGTCCTGGCAGTGCCTCTTGCCAGTTGTGTGTTGACCCCGGGCAAGTTACTTCACCTTTGTCTTCATCTGTAAAACAGATAATAGAACTTCTTAACTTATACATGTAAAATGCCTGGCACAGTGCCTGGCACACAGAGTGCTAAGTAAACATTTTCTGTTATTTTTATTCTAATTATCATTTGTGTAACTTAAGATGCCAAGTAGTGGTCCTTGCATCACTTGCTTTACTGATTGGGAAGACTGGATTATAATGAAGCCATTGATTTGAACGTAAGTCATGCACTGAGATATTTGAAAATGATTGCTCTTAAGTCACATGTACTTGCTGCAGTTTAGGTATATACCCTTTCCTGGAAGACAGAGAAGGATTCCAAAACATTTATAGAGCAGAAAAGAATACTGAGGACCAGAGAGCATAGGTAAATCTCTTCAGATCAAGTTTCTAGCTAGTAGTAAAGAAACCTTGAGTCCATCCCTGGGTCAGGGGAAGTACACATTAACTAGGTTCTGAGTCAGGGAGTTTTTGCTCTAAACTTTGAGGTTCTTGTTTTTGAGAGTTAATGCTTTCAAGGCGGAGTTCTACCACAGTACTCCCTTCCACGGATGATGACTGTGATTCAAAGGTTAGATGGTTGAGACTGATCAGAACATAGTTTTAAAATCAGTGTTAAGGGCACCTGGGTGGCTCAGTCCGATAAGCATCTGACTTTGGCTTGAGTTATGATCTCAGGGTCCTGGGATGGAGTCCCCACAACAGGCTCCCTGCTCGTGCTCTGTTTCTCTCTTTCTCAAGTAAATAAATAAAATCTTTAAAAAAAAAAATAGAATCAATGTTAATTTGTACTGAAGAAATTTAGACTTTTAGAAAGTCATTTTCCTTGGCATTATAAGGTTCTGTGGGGGCAATTCAGTTGAAAAAATCTTAAATCTTTGGAGATAAAACATCAAAGTTCTATCCAAGTTACTGTATTTTCCCAGGTTGTCTTTTTATATTTTCTTCTCTGCTACATAGATTGTTGTAATCAATTTATGGTTTAGCCCTCACTTTCTTCTGAGTCCTTCTTCAGAGGTTCCGTGATAATGTAAAAAGAAACAGGCTTCTATATGTCCCTTACTCTAATGGAAAACAGTGATCTTTGCTAAAGGTGTATGTAAGTTTGTATTTATATTAAAAACAGAACTTGAAATCACTTTCTGGGAGAGGAAATCTCTGTAGCAATGTAGTAGAAGTCTGAATAAGGTAGAGATTGGGAATTGAATGCTGACTGATTCAGTGATTTGGACTGAGTTAATTCCTCCCACAGCTTTAAATAGCAATTGTGGAAAGTATCTGTGACCCTAGAAATGATAGGGTTATAGTTGCAATATAACAGTGTCTTCTGTTTTGTGTTTTGAATGTTTTATTAATACAACTTATCTAATGTCTAGTTGAGTTTTATGGTTTCTGTGTTGACTTTTATTATTTATGGACTTTTAAAAAGATTTTTTAAAAGTAATCTCTATATTCAACATGGGTCTCAAACTTACAACGCAGAGATCAAGAGGCACATGCCCCACAACTGAGCCAGCCAGATCCCCTCTTGTTGATTTTTTAAAACAGAATATTTTAAAGTTGGTTTAAGGTGGCAAAAAGTGTTCTTCTAAAATGTTTGAGAGAAATATTTTAGAATGACATTAAAATGTCATTTATTTATTTTTAAGATTTTGTTTATTTGAGAGAGAGTGTGTGTGCATGAAGAGGGGGTAGGGGGGCAGAGGGAGAGGGAGAAGTCTCCTCACTGAGCAGGGAGCCCAACGTGGGGCTCTATCGCAGGACCCCAAGATCATGACCTGAGCCAAAGGCAGACACTGAACCTACTAAGCCCCCCCAGGCACCTCCCAGGCTCTCCTTAACATCTCATTTAAATGACATTTTAATGGGGTGCCTGGGTGTCCCCTCCCCCTGCTTGGATGTGTGGGCTCGCTCTCAAATAAATCTTTCTTTCTTTCTTTCTTTTTTTTTTTGTAAAGATTTTATTTATTTATTTGACAGAGAGACATCTGGCGAGAGAGGGAACACAAGCAAGGGGAGTGGGAGAGGAAGAAGCAGGCTCCTAGCAGAGGAGCCTGATGTGGGGCTCGATCCCAGAGCACTAGGATCACGCCCTGAGCCAAAGGCAGATGCTTAACGACTGAGCCACCCAGGCGCCCCTCAAATAAATCTTTAAAAAAAATAAATGAGGGATGCCTGAGTGGCTCAGTTGGTTAAGCCTCTGCCTTTGGCTCAGGTCATGATCCCAGAGTCCTGGGATTGAGTCCCACATCGGGGCTCCTTGTCAGCAGGGAGCCTGCTTCTCCCTCTCCCTCTGCCTGCTCCTCCCCCTGCTCGTGCTCTTTCTCTCTGACAAATAATTAAGTAAATACATAAAAATAAATGAGATGTTAACAGTAAGTCCTAAAACTCCTATTTTTTCAAATTAGTCAAGTTCTTTAAAGATGTGGAACTTAATGAAAATTGAACACTAGTCATAATTTTTGAAGTTTCTAGATGAGGGAAAATTGTAATGCCCATCTAATCCAATTTTCCTATGTCCTAGATGAGGAAAGTAAGAGCTAGAGAGATAAAATGACTTACGTTTGTCTGTCTTTCAATATCTAATCATTAAAAGTGTCACAAGGTTAACTTGAGGCCATATGAGCCCAAACTTCAAACTTGGATTATTGTTGTAGAGTCTTGTTACTAGGTACAGTAATTGGAAACAATAATATGTGTTCAGAATTTTAGAATGAGAGGTTAGAGTTTTAAACTTTTAAAAACTGAAGTGACTGGATAATTATTATGCCTAATTTGTAATGATAGTTACTTAAAAAAAGTACACATTCAGATGGAACAGCAAGTAATACATGTACCCACTGTGATTAATACTTAATATTAGGCTGTATTTGTGTCAGGTGCAGCTGAAGGCTAATTCTCTGACTTCCTCCACTAATTTGAAGTTGATTTTTGTTATTCCTGTGATAGTTCATTTGCATCCTCTGAGAAGCAGATGCCAAGACAGGATTAGATGTGCAAGAGCTTCATAGGGGTAAATGCCTGTGAAGGATAAAGAGGAGAGGAAGGTTAGGTGGCAAAAGCCTTCAAACTGGATGTCGGTGTGACACCCCTGAAGGAAAACAGAAGGCAGGATGATTTGTGGTTGGATCCAGGAGCCTAAGGTGCAGCTTAGAGAAAGTCTCAGCCAGAGCAGATTGTTTGTTAGAGGAGTCCATTGGGCAGGAGTGGCCTGCTCTAGAATGCTTGCTGTGTTCAGTCATTGGCCTGGCGCTGGTATGAATGCTGCAGTGGATCCCAAAGGTGCCAGGCGGATGGGACTTCCAGCTAATTAAACATCTCTCAGCACTTTCTCTCTTGAAGGGAAATCTGAGTGCCATGCTCTCAAGACCTTCAGAATTCCCATGCATGTTTTTGTATTTTAATACATACTTAAGTATGATAAACAATATGTTTTGTTATGTCAAAGTCTTTTTGTAAATGAAATTATTTTGTATGTTCATTTGCTTCGATGCTTTCCAAACAAGTACATGTCCACTAACAAGGCAGAGGAGTTCGATTTCACCCAATCTTCACTATACTGTTAGATTAACTTTTTGCAGTGCTATCCTTTTGTGGTTCATGTTGGCATCTTTTCTTTTCTTTCTTTCTTTTTTTAAAGATTTTATTTATTTGAGAGAGCACCTAAGTATACAAGTGAGGGGGGGTGAGGGAGAGGAAGAGGCAAGACTCCCTGCTGAGCAGGGAGCCCCATGTGGGGCTCGATCCTGGGACCCTGAGATCATGACCTGAGCCTAAGGCAGACACTTAACCGACTGAGCCACCCAGGCGTCTCTGTTGTCATTTTTCTAATTACTGGTGAGGTTAAATGTCTTTTTATATGTTTTTTGACTACTTGGATTCCTCCTATGAATATGCCCTTTGCTGTTTTTCTGTAGGGTGTTGGTCTTATTGATTTGTGTGAGTTCTTTATATATTTGGATACTAATCCTTTGTTAGGGTTGCATATATAGAGTTTTTGTTTTCTCTTTAGTGTGGGGGGGTGTTGATTTTGATTAGGTTTCTTTGATTAGGAAGGAATAAAAATAATATTGCTGATTGGACATATTTCTGCTTAAAGACTGCCCTTGGAATGTAGCCCCTGTAACATTTACCACTGGGATCCTTGATTTGTGAGATGAATGTTACTGAGAACTGACATCTTTGTTTTGTTTTGTTTCAGTGTTAGTCGTTTGGTATACTAAACTATTAACTGATTGACCCACATTACAGTGCCAGATGACTTGGAAAGCTCTGATTTAATTTCTGTCCAGCATGTAGCTAAAGCAGCATGTTAGAGGTTAAAGTTAATGGCTTTAGTTCCTGTAATGGTTTGTTAGTTTCTTAAAAATGGTTAAGGTGCTAAATTCATCTGTCTGATGGATTTGCCACTGATTATAAGGGAATGGGTAAGTGTGTGGATGGGGAGGTAAAACTTGTCATCACTAACAGAAAACCTTCAAAGAATGATCTATCAATGCCAGGTCAAGGTGTGCTTACTATGTTCCCGTCTGGTTTGAATACTTTATATCTTTGTATCTATTAAATAATTTAACACGAGTCACAACAGTCGCATAAAGTAAAGTTGTTATCCCCATTTTCCAGATGAGGAAACAAAGGCTTACTGTTCTGGTTTAACCTAATAACTTGCCCACAAGGTAGCGCATTCTAAGATGACATTAGTTCTAAGATGTGCCATTATTTTACATATCACCGAGAAAGGAAAAACTCCAAGATACCATTAACTGTTAAGTTGCAGTTAGATTTCAATCTGATATATTTCAGGGAGAGTCAGCCAGAAATCCTCTTTAAGAAAAAAAACACTTAAATAGGAGTAGTGCTTTATTGGATCAATTGACTAGTTGTTTCCATGTGCTTCCAGGTGTTCTGAAGTTTTAGGTTTAGGATTGCCAGAGTCCGCTTCATGTCCAGTTATATTCCTCTTCTTTCTGGCAGTGAAGACACAGGTTGGTTTGGTCAGTGGGTGCAAATTGGAGTGGGTTTGCTTTATTCCTGCATGTATGTTGAAATAGTCTTCTTCAGAGCTTAAAGCACAATTATAGGGTTTTTTTGAGAGGAATGATTTCTTATGATTGTATGATTTAAGGTTATAATGGATAGTGTTATGTTGGCTACCCTTTAGTTTAACAGATATGAGTATAATATTTAAATACTGTTTATCCCATCCTCCTCCCTTACTCCCGTCGTGTTTCTTTTTCTTTTCCTTTTTTTTTTAAGATTTTATTTATTTGACAGAGGGAGAGAGAGAGGGAGAAAGCACACTCAGGGGGAGCAGCAGGCAGAAGAAGAGGGCGAAGCAGGATCCCCTCTGAGCAGGGAGCCGATGTGGGGCTCGATCCCAGCACCCTGGGATCATGACCTGAGCCCAAGGCAGAAGACGCCTAACCGACTGAGCCATCCAGGCGCCCCTTCTGTCCATTTTTCTATAGGTTCACATTGAACTTGAGCTGTGGAGTGACTTTAAGAAACATGTCTTGAATAAGGTGTGAAATGTTAAATTAAAATATCTGAGAGAGTAATTTATTTTAATTAATTAATTAATTTTTGAGAGAGTATTTTTAAAAACCCTTGATTTTACCTATACCAGCTATCTGGTTAGTATTGTTCAGCAGCTAAGTTCCCTTTCTTGCATATTATTCCCATCCTCCCTCCCCTATCCAAAACCCCCCCGAACCAAACTAACCCTGCCCCCCATTCCAAAGTATATTAGTTAATTTTGTTCTATTTTTCAGAGATCAGAGTATAAAGAAAATTGCAAGCCTTTTTCTGATTGACTCAAATGTGGGCTGTGCCATGTTTGATTTTATCATAGTGTAATTTAACTAAGGACTAAATTATCTAAGGACTAATCGTCTGTGCAGAACCTCAGGGCTTCCTTTGTTCTTAAACTGAGGCTACTTAAGTAGTCTTTGCTCCTAAAGTTTGGCTATGGTATCCTTCTTTTCCAGTTTCATCTATTGGCTAGGAAACACTACCTGATGGCCTGTGTCTAAAATTTTGAGGTTAGCTAAACATTAATATTTACCTGAACTTAAGACATTTCTGTGTTGTTTTACACACGTACACACATGCACTCTCTCTCTCTCACTGAAGGTTACGTTCCTTTTTTACCTCTGGTGGCGTGGAAGTTTTTGGACTTGGGGTTTGTTCTGCTTTCAAATTTAGCATGGACACAGGGAGACCAGGATAGTAGAAAGAGTAGAGTAAGAAATTAGTTTGGTTTTAATACTGTCAAGTTTTCTGGGAGCTAGTGGTGCCAAGTATTTCTGCTTTTATAGAGTGCAGTAGCATAGTTTTTTGAGTCACTGATTCAGGTTTAAATATTTTAAGGCTCATTTGCTAACTTGTCACAGCAGAATGTGGTTCTGAGCCATGTGCTTGGTTTGGCTGACTTTCCGTGAGTGGGCATTTTGTAATGGACATTTAATAACTAAGCATCAAGCTCAATTATTTAAGAAGTGAAAACCCAAGGAAAAATGGACTTTTAAATTGCTAGTAAAAGCTGATTTTCCCCATTTTCTGTGCTTTTCTTACAGTGAATTTGTATAAATTAGAGATGCACATCTTAGATACATTAAAATTTTTTTTCTCAAGGTGAGATTCATCTAACAAAGTTAACCATTTTAAAGTGAACAATTTATTGGCATTTAATACATTCATTAGTACATTGTGCAACTACCACCCTGTCTAGTTCCAGAACATTTTCATCCCCCTAAAAGGAAATCTCATCCCCATGAGTGGTTGCTTTCCACTCCCCACTGTCCTAGCCCCTAGTATACTGGTGATAGTATACAGAGAGTACCATGAGACATGGTACAGCAGGGTCACCGAATCCCTCCTGGGGAGGATATTAGGGGAATTGAAGGAACCAGCAAGGTTTAGGTGATAATGATCCTTTCAGCCAAGCTTTCAAAAATAGTTTTTGGGGGCTCCTGACTGGCTCAGTCAGTGGAGCATGTGACTCTTGATCTCGGGGTCGTGAGTTCAAGTTAAGTAGAACCTACTTAAAAAAAAAAGCTTTTCAGTGTTGATAGTTTTATGGTGCTTATTAATTTTAAAATTAATATTATATATAAGCTATAAATATTGAAAATAATTTGAAAATTTTAATCCTAAAAATTTCAATCCAGATTTTCTTATTGTCTTGAGCTGTGTTGTCCAACAATGTGACCACTACTATATAAAAATATTTAAATTTAAATTTATTAAAATTAAACAAGGGGCTTCTGGCCAGCTCAGTCAGTAAAGCGTGTGACTCTTGATCTCAGGGTCATGAGTTCCAGCTCCACATTGGGAGTAGAGATAATTCAAAACAAAACTAAACTAAACAAAAAATTCAGTTCTGTCATACTAGCCACATTTCAAGTGCTCTATATAGCTCTTTGTAGTTACTGGTTACCAGATTGGACAGTGCAGAATAGAACATTTCTATTATTGCAGAAAGTTCTGTGGGGGGGGGGGGTGTGCCTGTGCGGCTCGGTCGTTAAGCGTCTGCCTTCGGCTCAGGGCGTGTTCCCAGGGTCCTGGGATCAAGCCCCGCATCAGGCTCCCTGCTCCACTGGGAGCCTGCTTCTTCCTCTCCCACTCCCCCTGCTTGTGTTCCCTCTCTCGCTGGCTGTCTCTATCTCTGTCGAATAAATAAATAAAATCTTTTTTAAAAAAAAAAAAAGAAAGTTCTGTGGGACAGCACTGAGCTAGAGATTCTGATGACTTGAAAGTTTTCTTGTTTTCAATTTTTATAATTCAGAAGTTTTGCCTCTTTAATCAAGGTGTATGGTGAAATAGGATTTTGGTGCAACTGCTAAATATTATGATGGCTGTATACTGAAGTCTTCTAGTGGGGTATTTGTTTAAATAGTGCTGTTAAGGTATTCATAATGAGGCTTCTTGAAAGCAAGTAGAAATGGAAAGCTTAGGAGAGCTTTGTTTTTTGAGGTGGTTATTTAGTACCTAATTAAACCAGAATGATGATTAAGATGTATGGCTATAGTGAAGATAAACGTAGGACTTAAAAAATTGACAGTATGAAGTCTCAGCCTTGTCTTCAAAGATTAAGTTTCTTTTCTTTTTTTTTTTTTTTTAAAGATTTTATTTATTTGACAGAGATAGAGACAGCCAGCGAGAGAGGGAACACAAGCAGGGGGAGTGGGAGAGGAAGAAGCAGGCTCACAGCAGAGGAGCCTGATGTGGGGCTCGATCCCAGAACGCCGGGATCACGCCCTGAGCCGAAGGCAGACGCTTGACCGCTGTGCCACCCAGGCGCCCCCAAAGGTTAGGTTTCTAAAAACCGCCTTATTGAGGTATAATTGACATAAACGATACATATTTAAAGTGTACAATTACACATATGATAGGCTGATTGAAGTCCTGCTGCTTACTGATGCTATGGTTAGTCTTTTTTTGTTTCGTTTTGAATACTTTGTTGCTATGTCTTTAAGTTTACTATTCATTTGCAACGCATAATTTACCCTCAATCCCATTGTTCATCTCAGGCATTATGGGTTTCATACCTAGAAGTTTGATTTGGGTCTTTTTAAAAAAATATATTTCATTGGGGAGCCTGGGTGGCTCAGTTGGTTGAGTGTCCTACTCTTGATTTTTGGCTCAGGTCATGATCTCTGGGTCGTGGGATCGAGCCCTGTGTCAGGTTCCTTATGCAGCGTGGAGTCTGCTTGTCCCTCTCACTCTGCTCCTCTCTCTGCTTGCATTCTCCCTCTCTATAAAATAAGTAAATAAGTAAAAATCTTAAAAAGTATGTATAAAATGTTATATATATATATATTTAAAGATTTTATTTATTTATTGGACAGAAAGAGACACAGTGAGAGAGAGAACACCAGCAGGGGGAGTGGGAGAGGGAGAAGCAGGCCCCCCGCCGAGCAGGGAGTCCAACGCGGGGCTCAATCCCAGGACCCTGGGATCACGCCCTGAGCCGACGGAAGACGCTTAATGACCGAGCCACCCAGGTGCCCCATATTTATTTATTTATTTATTTATTTTTATTTTTATTTTTATTTTTTTTAAAGATTTTATTTATTTATGTGACAGAGAGACAGCCAGCGAGAGAGGGAACACAGCAGGCGAGAGGGAGAGGAAGAAGCAGGCTCCCAGCCGAGGAGCCTGATGTGGGACTCGATCCCGGGACGCCGGGATCACGCCCTGAGCCGAAGGCAGACGCTTAACGACTGCGCTACCCAGGCGCCCCTATATTTATTTTTTTTAAAAGATTTTATTTATTTATTTTGAGGGAGAGAGAGCCGGGGGGAAGGGCAGAGGGAGAGGGAGAGAGAGAATCTCAAGCAGACTCCGCACTGAGCGTGGACCCTGACGTGTGGGGCTTGAACTCAGAATCCTGAGATCATGACGTGAGCTGAAATCAGGAGGACGCTTAACTGACTGAGCCACCCAGGTATATATATATAAATATATATATATATATTTATTTATATATATTTATATATCTATATATATTTCATGTCTCTGCCTAGCATAGTCAGTCTTTAATATCTTAGACACATTGAAATACAGTTACGATTGTTTTAATGCTTTTGTCTACTAATTCTGTCATTTGCGTCATTTCTGGGTTGGTTTTGATTGATTTTTCTCCTCATTATGGGTTGCCTTTTCCTGCTTCTTTGCTTGTCTGGTAGTTTTTGTTTGGATGCCAGACATTATGTATTTTACTTTGATGGATGCTGGATATTTTTGTATTCCTATAAATATTCTTGAGCTTTTTTCTGGGACATGGTTAAGTTCCTTAGAAATAGCCTGTTCATTTCAGATCATTTAAATTTTAAGCTTTGGTAGGCAGCATCAGAGCAGCATTTCATCTAGGGCTGATTATTTCCCACTACTGAGTCAAAACTCTTCTGAGTACTCTACCCAGTAACCCATGAATTCTGAGGTTTCTACTCTGGCTTTTGGGAACAGGCACTCTTCTTGGCCCTGTGTGAACTTCGTGGATTGTTCCCTTTTATTGTTTTGGGTGGTTCTTCATCCAGAAACCTCAAGTATTTTCTTCATAGGAATGTGCTGATGTGCTCCTCAGTATTCTTCTGAATACTCCTGGGGGACCCTTTGCAGATCTCTGGCATCCCAGTTCTGTGCAGCCGTCTCTCTCTTCTGATATTCTTCCCTACAAACTGCCTTGGCTTCTTGAACTCAACTTGTCCCCTCAACCCAGAAAGATTGTTTCCGAGTCCCCATCCCCATGCTGTCAGTTGGAAACTCTCTTCAGACAATAAACTGGGGCAGTTGTAGCATTTACTTCATTTCTCACCTCTCAGGGCTCACTGTACTTTGTTGCTAGGTGTCCATTGTCTTGAAAACTGTTGCTTCGTATATTTGTCCAGGTTTTAGTTGTTTGAGACAACAGGGTAAATCTGGTTCATGTCACTCCACCTTGGCGGAAGCAAAAGGCTAGATTTTTAAAAATTTTAATTATTTTATTTTTTTTAGATTTTTTTTTTTTTTTTTAAAGCCAAGCAGAGGGTTTAGAGGAGCTGGCTCAGTCAGAGGAGCATACAACTCTTGGTCTTGGGCTCGTGAGTTTAAGCCCCACGTTGGGTATAGAGATTGCTTAAGTAATAAATAAACTTAAAAAAGGTAAGCAGAGGAATTGGTTATATTACTTTTTTTTTTTTTTTAAAGTCTTATTTAATCTCTACACCCCACGTGTGGGGCTCAAACTCACTACTCAGAGATGAAGAGCCGCATGCTCTCCTGACTGAGCCAGGCGGGCACCCTGTTACATTTCCTTTTTGTTTAGAAAACATTAATACTTGTTTTATATATTGTCTTTTGCTCCTAACCCATTTGGTTTCTTCTTGAAGTTGTTACGGCTTTTAAACTTTCAAATTTGGGTTTTATGTTCGTGAAAACGTTCTGTAAATAGAATAATAATGCTTTTAGAAACCATAATGCCAAATTTTGTGTTTTTATATAGTCATTATTCATTTCAGTGTTTGTAATGAAGTGCTTCCTCTGATCTACCTGCTCATTGAAACTTGATGGGAAGATGGTTTTTTTAAATTCACCATTCTTTAAAAAGTAAATTATTTAAAACTTACTACTTCTAATGTATTTTTGAGAAGAGTATGATTTAGGAAATATCTCATTCTTGGACTGTCTTGGACTTCCATCTTGCTGAAATGTAGTAAAATGAGTATGGTATTCCTTTTGAAACACAGAATTTTTATTGTTTTCTAGTCATTTTCAGCTAGATGTCTTGGAGATTTTTGAACATCTGGTGCATTCAAATGCCATATATTGCTACTAAACTAAATTAGAGTTTTATGGACCAGCTCATGAACTATCATTTTGAGTCGCCGCTTGGTGTTCTGCTTGCTTGGCAGCAGGTCAGTTGCCATGGCGTTGCCATTTTTGTACAGCATTGTTAATGGTGCTGAGAAGTTGGGGGGTAGAGATGCAGGCCCCTTACCCTGTTAAAGTAGCTTATAAACTGGGTTAGCTGAACTTTTATGTAGCTTTGCATATTAAGTTTCTAGGTAATGGTTAAAGAGTTTTATTGCTATAAAAAATTTTAAAACCACACTTCCTGCCTTGTTAAGAACAAGTAGCGATAGCAATGTGAAATTGTTGATACCACTGACTTGAAGTGTAGGTTTTACAAACTTTCATGCAGTTGAGACAAAGCTAATAATCGTTAGGCATCCTAAAAGCATGCAGCTTTTACCTCAGATGTATTCATTGGTTGGCTGTGTTTAATTGTGAAGGGAAAAAACCAAGAACACGTATAAAATTGGAATTACACTGTGGAAAAGTAAGATGAGATGTGATTAGGTGTATTTTAGTTTTTAGCTTTTTGGAACATGATTATGACCCTTTGGACACGTCTGTTGCCTTGCTTTCGCGCATTCCACTTTTGTACATGTTTTTAGGAATTCATTATGTGTAAATGTGGTGGACTCCTTATACTTTTGCTGACCTAAGAACACAAAATTTTTCTGTTAGAGGATATTATACATATTTCCCTAAATATTAGTAACTTTGCTTTTTTTTTTGCTAATGAAAAATTTAAACATGTAGAAAAATAGAAAATGAATCCTGTATGTTTAGCAAGCAGATTTAATAAATTTTAAGATTTTTGTCATATTTTGTTAATCAGAAAGAGTTTTTATGGCTGAAGTTTAGTAAATTTGCTTTTAAGTAGTATTTGCACATTACAGAATATAAAGTTGTATTATATGACTTAATTATTTATTGGATGTCTTATTTTCCATGGTCATAAAATGCCTAGTCTGGTATGATAAATGCCATGTCATAGGGGCATACCTGTGCTCTGAGAGCCTGCGGGTCAGTGGGACAAGGTGACATAGTTGAAATGGGGTGTGGAAGGGGAGGCTTTCCTGAGGTGACCTGTAAGGTGGGTGTGGAAGGGCAGATGAAGAAACATGCTCCAGGCTGAGTAAGCCATGTATTTACATAGAGTCCTATGGGTAGAGAGGGCTGGACATTTTTGAGGAATCATGAGTAGTTTGATATAATTAAAACTCAGGAAGGTAATCAGGAAAGTGTTGGAAGGTGAGACAGGAGATGTAGGTACATACTAAATCACAAGGGCCTATGGGTGCCTGGGTGGCTCTTTTGGTTAAGCATCTGACTTCGGCTCAGGTCGTGATCTTGGGGTCCTGGGATCGAGCCTCACATCAGGCTCCCCAGTCGGTGGGGAGTCTGCTTCTCCCACTCCCCCTCTCCCACCTGGTGCTCTCTCTCTTGCTCTCTCTCTCTCTAATAAATAAAATCTTGAGGAAAAAAAACCCAGCCCCCCCAAAAAAACACAAGGGCCTGTGTGCTAAGCTGAGGAATTTATTTCATTTTTAAATAATAGCTTTGCTAAGATGTAATTCACATACCATAAAATTCAGTCTTTTAAACTGCAGTTCAGTGGGTTTTCATATAGTCAGAGTTGTGCAACCATTACCACTATCTTAATTTGATTTTCATTACCCCAAAAGAATCCCTGTGCTTATTAGCAGTCATTCCCTATTTGGAATTTATTTTAAATGTTTTTAAATGATTTTCAACAATCATTCAAGACACAAGTCTCTTTGATACGCATAAAAATAATACACTTTCCTTAATGTTTGTTTGTATTATGGAAGCAGTAATGTAGTATTTTTGTGAAATAATGGATGTTGTGTTGACCATGCATCTTATTTTTTATTTTATTTTTATTTTATTTATTTATTTATTTATTTATTTTTTTAAAGATTTTATTTAGTTATGTGACAGAGAGACAGCCAGGAGAGAGGGAACACAAGCGGGGGGAGTGGGAGAGGGAGAAGCAGGCTCCCAGTCGAGGAGCCCGATGTGGGACTCGATCCCGGAACGCCAGGATCACGCCCTGAGCCAAAGGCAGACGCTTAACGACTGCGCTACCCAGGCGCCCCTTTATTTTATTTTTAGAGCGGGAGGTGGGGAGGGGTAGAGGGAGGGGGAAAGAATCTCAAGCAGACTCCATGCCCAGCACAGAGCCTGGCTTGGGGATTGATCCCACAACACTGATATCATGACCTGAGCGGAAATCAAGAGTCAGGCGCTTAGCTGACTGAGCCACCCAGGTGCCCCTAACCATGCATTTTAAAACCAGACTACTCCATTTTGGAGAATCTTTGTTCTTCAGTGAGTAACGCTGGAGAATTTTAAGCTAGAGAGTGGTGTGAATGTAATTGCAGTTTGGAAAGATCATTGGTTGTTGTGTTTAAGAGAGCTTGTAAGAATGGATTCACTGAAGGTAGAGAATACTAGTCATTCATTCAGAAACTTTTAAATGAGCATCTAGTATTTTTCCAGACACTGTTCTAGGCTCTGTGAACAAACTAGACTTTCTCAGCCCTCATGGAATTAAGTTCTAGTGAGGGGAAGGAAATGAAGATGGATTTGAAAGCTCTGAAACTGTTAGAATAGACTTTGATGGAAGGTTGGATGTGGGGCACAAGGAGGCCACAATGACATCTGGATTTCTGGCTTAGGTGACTGGATGATTGATGATGCCATTCACTGAAATAGGAGCTGTAGGAGTTTCGAGACTGAGATGCCTGCACATAATAATTCAGGCAGCATTTATTGAAGTCATGGACTCTCTTCTCCTGTCTCTCCTCTAAGTTAGGTCCACCTTGTGTGTCTTCTGTGGGTACCTTGTTACTTACCTTTATTATGGCACTTCTCCATCTTTATTTGCGAGCTTTTACGTCTTCTCTGCTGCTCATTGAAGGTGGGAACTGCCCCTATCATTTTTGGATCCCTCCTGCAGACCATTTATACTAACGTGTAGTATAGAATTCTCATGGCCTTCACTGCTACTGTCCTCTTGTAAGCCATCATCATCTGTAACTCGAATCACTGCAGTAGCTTTCTGGTAAGTCTCCTGATTCTGTATATTAAAATGTAAGTCAGTATGTTTCTCTGTCATTTAGAACCTCACAGTGGCCCACATTTGACAGTGACCTTATAAGACCTACTTAGTCTGGTCTTGCACTACTACTCTGACTTTATCTCCTTCTTTCAGATCTTTGCTCAAATGTTACCATCTCATTGAGGCCTATCTTGACCTACCTACCTACCTATCCTTCTAGAAGCATATTATCTCTATAATATGACTTTCAGACAATCTAGTTACGTATTGTATGATTCCACCTATCTGACAGTTCTCGAAAAGGCAAAACTGTTGTGACAGTATAAAGATCAGTGGTTGCTAAGGGGTTAGAGTAGGAGCAGGGAAGACTTAAGCAGAGCACAGAGGGTTTTTAGGGCAGTGAAACCACTCTGTATGATACAGTAATGATGCGTGCATGTAATTGTACATTTATCTAAACCCACAGAATACACAGCAAAAGTGAACCCTCAGGTACACTATGAACTTTGTGTGATTACGATGTGTCAGTGTAGGTTCATCTGTCAATGTCCCACTCGGTGTGTGTGTGTGGGGGGATGTTGATAATGGGGGAAGCTCTGCATGTGTGGAAGCAGGCATATGTGGGAAAGCTCTGTACTTTGCCCTCAATTCTGTTGTAAACCTAAAACTGCTTTAAAAGAAGTAGTCTTTAAATGTAAAAACAGCAACAATATAAAATCTAACTGCAAGTATCCCATTAAATAAAATAAATATTCTTCAGTAGAATTAAATCTCCAGTAAACTATTTTTAGTTTTTAATTTTTATTTATTTAATTTTTTTTTAAAGACCTATTCATTTGTTTGAGAGAGAGTGCATGCATGCAAGGGGGGAAGGGGCAGAAGGAGAGAATCTCAAGCCGACTTCCCGCTGAGCGCAGAGCCCAATGTGGGGCTTGATCCCATGACCCATGAGATCATGATGAGATCGTGATGTGAGCTTACACCAAGAGTCAGATGCTTAGCCTACTGAGCCACCCAGGCACCCCTCCAGTAAACTATTTTTAAACAGTTGGTTTGTTTCAGTCAGGATTCAGACATGAGCTACATGTTGCATTTTTTAAAAATATTGTAGTGTTGAAGTATAATTGAAGTGTAATTGACACTCAATAAACTCATATTTAAAGCATATAGTTTGATTAGTTTTGACATATTTGTACCCCTGTGAAGTTACATCACCACAATCAAGATACTGATTATATCTATCATTTCCAAAAGTTTCCTAAGGCCTCCTTGTCATTCTTCTTACCTGCCACTTCTTCAAGCAACCACTGATCCTCTTTCTGTCATTATTGATCAGTTGCATTTTCTAGAGTTTTACAGAAATGCGATCTTAAATTATGCGCTGGTTTGACTTCTTTCATTCAGCATACTTATTTTGAGACTCATCCGCATTGCTGTGTGTATCTGTTGATTATTTCTTTTGTTCCTGAGTGGTATTACATTGTATGAATACGCCAATTTTTTTTTAATCCGTCACCTCTTGATGAACATCTGGGTTATTTCCATTGTTTGGCTATGACAAAACTGCTATGGATATTGGTGTACAAGTCTTGTGTGAGTATATATTCTCTTTTCTCCTGGGTACTCAGGAATGGAATCATATAGTAGTTGTATGTTTGTTAATTTTTTAAGAAACTGAAAACATTTTCAAAGTAGTTTTACAATTTTACATTCCACCAACAGTGTATAAGAATTCTAGTTGCTCCACAACCTTGCTAACATTTGGTGTGGTCAGTCTTTTTAATTTTAGACGTTCTGATGTGTGTAGTGGTATCTGGTTTTACTTATGTTTTTCTGGTGACAAATGATACTGAGTTTTAGGTTTTTTTATATGCTTATTTGCCATCCCCATATCTTCTTTGGTGAAATCACTTCACTTCCCTTTCTAAGCTTCATGGCCTGGAAACTCTCTCAAAGCAGTAAGTTGGGACAGTTGGAAGGCTTATCTCATTTCCCATCTTCAGGGATCATTGTCCTTTTTTGCCTGATGTCCGTTGTCTGGAAGATCATTGTTTCATATATTTTGTTTGTTTGTTCTTTAGGATGTTTCAAGGATGAGAGTCAGTCTGGTCTCTGTTACTCCATCTTGGCCAAAAGCATACACACTGAATTTTAATATATAGATTTTCACCTTTTTTTTTTTCCTTGTAATTTAGTGGTGGAAAACCACTAGATTGTCTGGTTGGGTTTCCCTCATGCCACATCTGCTGACTGCATCCCCTTGCTGTTTTTATCATGTTCTTTCTCCTCTGTATTTTCTGTAAACTGGTAGTTAGATTTAGAAGGTTGATTGATTTTTGATTAAAATTATTTTTGTTAGGAATAATTCACAGGATTTTGACCATCCTATTTAAAATGGGAACTTTACTGCACTCCAGACCTCCTCATCTTGCTCTCCTATTTCTAATTTTAGTAGCACCTTCTAACATGCTGTAAATGTACATATTTGTTTAATGTCTGTTCTAAAATATAAACTCCATAGGGCGCCTGGGTGGCTCAGTCGATTAAGCGTCTGCTTTCAGCTCAGGTCATGATCCTGGAGTCCCAGTATGGAGTCCTGCATTGGGCTCCCTGCTCAGCTGGGAGTCTGCTTCTCCCTCTGACCCTCCCCCCTCTTGTGTGCTCTCGCTCTAATAAATGAATAAAATCTTAAAAAAAAAAATAAATAAAGGGCGCCTGGGTGGCTCAGTCATTAAGCATCTGCCTTCGGTTCAGGGCCTGATCCCAGGGTCCTGGGATCGAGCCCCACATTGGGCTCCCTGCTCAGCGGGTTGCCTGCTTCTTCCTCTCCCACTCTCCCTGCGTGTGTTCCCTCTCTCGCTGGCTGTCTCTCTCTCTGTCAAATAAATAAATAAAATCTTTAAACTAACTAACTAACTCCTTAAAGGCATGGGTCTTTGTTTTGTAACACCATTGTTTTGTATCTAGATTCCTGTATCTCCAGAATTTAGAACATTGTTTAGCACATAGTTGGTACAAAATAAAATCTCTTGAATAAGTGAGTGAAATACAAAGGCACAGAACTGGTAAACTGCCTAGCCTTCACTCCTGTCCACAGAAAAGTAGCATTTTCTTTTGTTAGATTAATTGTGCTTAACAAAATTATTAAAAGTGATGTAAAATCCTCTGGAATTTAGGCAGTTAGGAACTCCAGAGATGGATTTTGGAGGAGGGCTATGTCACTGGCTCTAGTTTTTCCTCTGAGAATAAGCCTCTTTATGGTAGCTACCAGAGATTGATTGGCTCTTTACAATCCTAGCCCAAACCTAGCAGCCTTCTTAGGCAGAAAGGAAGAGCAGTACTTCGAGTGAGACTCCCCTCTGCCAGCCAAGAGGCTTCACCAGATGTCAGGAGGAAGCCCAGGAACTTCACTGTTCCTGGCAAAATCCTCACACACCCCTCTCTTCCCTCAGCACACCTAGCTTCTCCATCACTTTCTGCCTTGGGAACATCAGTATTAATCTCATCATGTGCCTTTTTTTTTTTTTTTTAAGTGATTCATCACCCAGCAGGCCAGAATTACTGGGTCATCCTCCCATTATGTGGACTAATCTCCAAGACTCTGTCTACGTTGTTTATATCTCATCTCTCACCTCTGACCTTCTCTTGAAGTCTTTACACTGAGCCTTCTGAAACTCTGGGTGCACCAGCAGAATCCCCAATCCTTGATTTCTTTGGTGAATTTCCCTTACATTCTTGTTCTACCAGAAAATTGTCTCCTGATGGCACTGTTCTCTCTGTAGCACTCTCAAGTAGTACTTGCTTCCCCTACATTTCTTGTGTCACTGGGCCTGAAAGTGGAAAGTCCTCCTGTTCTTTATTGCCAGTTCCATACCATTTTTTTCTTTTCCCAAAAACACCCCAATATGAATATGATGTAATCAGATTACACCACTTAGTACTGCTTTTTGCTATAATCTGCCTTTCCACAGACTGCTGGAGGAGTGAACCTTTATCATTATGGAGGGGCCCTCTTTATCTCCAGTAACGCTCCTTAATGCCTGCTTTGTGTAATATCAGCACAGCTGTGCCTGTTCCTTTTTGTTAGTGTTTGCATACTGTCTTTTTTCATCTTTGTGCTTTCATCCTTCCTCTATTCTAATGATTTAGGTATGTCTAAACAGGTATTTATCCAAATCATAAAAGCAAATCCTGGCTTTTACTTAAGTTGCATTTACAGTTTCACTTAAGTATTTACTGATATATTTGTATTTAGATCTACTGACTCAGAACTTTCTATTTATTTGACCCTCTTGTTTTGTGTTTCTTTTTTGTTCCTTTGGCCTCCTTTTTTTTTTTTTTTTTAAAGATTTATTATTTGATGAAGAGAGGCAACACAAGCAGAGGGAGTGGGAGAGGGAGAAGCAGGCTTCCCTCTGAGCAGGAAACCTTGATGTGGGGCTTGTTCCCAGGACCCAGGGATCATGTCCAGAGCCGAAGGTAGATGCTTAACGACTGAGCCACCCAGGCACCCCCCTTTGACTTTCTTTTGCATTGTTTTAATGTTTATTATTATAAATACTAATATGCTCTTCGTAGTTATATGCTCTTTTTAAAAATACTATTCTCTTAATGGTTATCCTAGGGGGTTAAGTGTTTTTAGTTTTGTTTTCCAATTTTTAAAATTGTGGGTAAAATAAACAATATAAAATTTGTCATATTTAACCATTTTTAAGTGTACAGTTTGCAGGTATTAAGTATATTCATAATGGGCTATGCAATCAACCTTATCTTCCATGTTCGAAACCCTTTTCATCTTACAAAACTGAAACTCTGTTCCTATTAAATAATAACTCTCTGTGCACCCCTCCTCCCAGCCCCTATCAACCACCATTCTACTTTCTGTCTCTATGATTTCAACTACTCTAAGTATCTTTTGTAAGTGGAGTCATACAGAATTATTTTTTGTGACTGGTTTATTTCACTTGGCATAATACCTTTAAGATTCATCCATGTTGTAGCCTATGTCAGAATTTCCTTCCTTTTCAAGGCTGTTTGAAGGACAGTTTTGCAGGATTCGGTTTCTTGATTGACAGTTTTTCTTTTAGCACTTTGAATATATTGGTCCACTGTTTTCTGGACTCTGAAGTTTATGATGAGAAATCTGCTGATTAACTTATCGAGAATCCTTTGTATGTGTTGAGTCATTTCTCTTGCTGCTTTCAAGATTCTGTCTTTGTCCTTGACTTTGGAAAGTTTGATTATAATGTGCTTTGGTGTAGGTCTCTGATTCATCTTACTTGGAGGTTTGTTGAGTTTCTTAGATGAATATCATGTCTTTCATCAAATTTGGGAGGTTTTTAGCCATTATTTCTTCAGATATTCTCTCTGCCCCTCTCTCTCTCTTCTGGGATGCCCGAAATCCATGTGTCAGTCTGTTTGATGGTATCCTGCCAGGTCCCTTAGGCTCGCTCTTCACTTTTCTTCAGTCTTTTCTTTCTGTTCCTCAGACTAGACAATTTCCATTTTCCTATCTTCAAGTTCACTGATTCGTTTTTTTGCTTGCTCATATCTCCCTTTGAGTCCCTATAGTAAATTATTCGTTCCAGTTATTGCACTTTTCAGCTCCAGATTTTTTTTATTTCTTTTAGGTTTTCTCTCTCTGTCTCTCTCTCTTTTTTAAAGATTTTATTTATTTATTTGAGAGAGGGAGAGAGAGAGCAGGCACGTGCATGCAGGAGTGGGAGGAGGAGCCGAGGGAGAGGAAGAAGCAGACTCCTCACTGAACAGGGAGACTGACACAGGGCTCGATCCCAGGACCCTGAGATCATGACCTGAGCCAAAGGCAGATGGTTAATCAACTGAGCCACCCAGGCGCCCCAGGTTTTTATCTCTTTGTATTTTTTTTTTTTACATTTTATGTATACATTGTTTTCTTGCCTTTCTCCACATCTTCCTTTAATTCTTCGAGCATCTTTAATACCATTGTTTTAAAGTCTTTGTCTAGTTGGTCTGCCATCAGGTCTTTTAAAAGGATAGTTTCTGTTGAAATTTTTTTCCTCTGAGTGGACCATACTTTCCCGTTTCTTTGTATGCCTTGTGATTTTGTTGTTGTTGAAAAGTGAACATATGAATCTCATAATGTGGTTGGTTAACTCTTTGGAAGTTTGATTCTCCCTCTTCCCCAGGTTTGCTGTTTTTGGTATTTATTCATTAATTCATCTATCCATCCTCCCTCCCTCCGTCCCTTCCTTCCCTTTTATTGTGAACTGTTTCTGTGCCAAGGATCATCCTAAGGTGTAAATTTAAGTCTTTTCTCAGATCTTCTCTGAGACTGTGCTTTTCTCCCAGCATGTGTGGTCACTTTCTAATTTTTCCTGTATAATACATACATTTGATGATCTCTAGGGGCACTTGTGTGGTTCAGTTGGTTAAGTGTCTGCCTTGGGCTCAGGTCATGATCCCGGGGTCCTGGAATTGAGCTCTGGGTTGGACTCCCTGCTCAGCGGGGAGTCTGCTTTTCCCTCTTTCTGCCCCTTCCCCTGCTCCTGCATGTGTGCATGCTCTCTCTCTCTCTCATATAAATAAATAAAATCTTTAACAACAACAACAACAACAACAACACCCTCATCTCTACACCCAACATGTGACTTGAATTTACAACCTTGAGATCAAGAGTTGCAATGCTCTGCTGACTGAGCCAGCCAGGCGCCCCTCTATGCATTTGCTTTTGTATGACCTAGTCATCAGTGTCTGCATCCAAAAAGGGGAAAATGAGAAAAAGGAAGGGTGTATATGTGTGTGTGTCTGTGTGTGTCTGTGCGTGTGCATGTGTGTAAGGGTGCAAGCCTGTTAAATCTCCTGAAAGTGACTTCAGCTAGGGGCTTGCTACAGTGAGGGCAGGTGCAGCAACAATGACTTCCTGCCTCTTGTCTGCACCTCTGTTTTCAGAAGCAGCATTTGGTGATCAGAGCACAGATTCTCAATATTTGGAAGACAGAGTCCTTTCTGCACACCCTGGCTCCTACATGCTGTATACAGGCTGCTCCAGGAATACGTGAACAGTTGCCTACCTCATGGCTGGGGGCAGGGATGAGTAGCTGCTACTGTCCCAAGAGCTGAGATTGACCAAAATTAACCACAGTTTACCATACAAGCCTTTCTCTGAAAATTGCAAGCCTTCAGTATACTCCAGAGTTCCAAAATAGTTACATCAGACAGATTCTGCCACTGTAGTTGTCTAGGTGGGAAGACAGATTTGTGGTGCTTCCTACTCTACCATCTCCCAGAATCTTCTGCCCTAGAGATTATAATTTATATCCTTGATTTATCAATCTAATGTAAACTGGGTGCTTTTACATTCTTTATTTTTTTACGTTCTTTTTTTTAAAGTGGACTCCGTGCCTGATGGGGAGCCCAACACAAGGCTTGAACTCAGTGACCCTGAGGTTAAGACCTGAGCTGAGATCAAGAGTCGGGCACTCAACCGACTGAGCCACCCAGGTGCCCCTTCTTTTACCTTCTTGAAGGGCAGTGCAAGGACTATAGATAGAATGCTTAACTCCACTTAACCCTTTGTGCTCCCTTTGTGCTTTTTATATTTTAAGTCTTACATGTATTAATTCCTATAAGAAACTACTGTCATACACATTATATTTGGATTTATTCACATTTACCCATTTTGTTGCTCTTCATTCCTTTGTTCACCTGGTGAGTTTCTATCTGGGTTTATTTTTTTTTTCTGCCTGAAGAATACCGTTTGATATTTCTTTAGTATAGGCCTACTAGTGATGAGTCTGTCTGAAACGGTTTTTATTTCAAGTTTATTCTTTTTTTTTTTAAAGATTTTATTTATTTAAGAGAGAGAATGAGAGACAGAGAGCGAGCATGAGAAGGGGGAGAGTCAGAGGGAGAAGGAGGCTCCCTGATGAGTAGGGAGCCCGACGCGGGTCTCAGTCCCGGGACTCCAGGATCATGACCTGAGCTGAAGGCAGTTGCTTAACCAGCTGAGCCACGCAGGTGCTCCTTATGTTTATTCTTGTAGGTTATTTTTATTGGATATAGAAGTCTAGGTTGCACTTCCTTTCCTTTCAGTGCTTCAGAAGTTTGTCATTGTGTTTTGGTTTCCTGTCCTTTTTAGTAGCAGGTTCATTGTCATATCATTGTAACCTGCCTTTTTTCCCAGGCTGTTTTAATTTTTTTCTCTTTTTGTTTCTTTCAGCTATTTTATTGTGATGTTCCTAAATATGAAGTTTTTCTTTGTTTCTTAAAGTTTAGTCTGCTTAGGATTCTTAGGGCTTCTTGAACCCGTGGCTTGCTGTATTTTGTTAATTTTAGGCAGTTCTCAGTCACTCTTAAGTTACTGCTTCTGTTCTAGTCTCTTTGTCCTTTCTTTCTGGAATTTTACTTTCATGTATGTTCTGTGTCTCTGTCTCTTAGCCTGTGTTTCGTAAATTATTACATCTTGTGCTTCCTTTAAAAAATATATATGATTGTTTATTTGAGAGAGAGAGTTCACATGCATACAGAGTGAGCAAGAACACCAGTGGGGGGGGGGAGGGGCAGAGGGAGAGGGAGAAGCAGGCTCTCCGCTGAGCAGAGCGCCTGATGAGGGGATCAATCCCAGGACCCTGAGATCATGACAGGAGCCGAAGGCAGATGCTTAACTGAGTGAGCCACCGAGGTGCCCCTAAAATATATATTTTTTAAAGATTTTGTTTATTTATTTGAGAGAGAGTGAGCCTGTGCGTGCACATGAGTGGGGAGGAGGGGCAGAGGGAGAGAGAGAAGCAGACTCCCTGTTGAGCAGGGAGCCTAATGCGGAGCTCGATCCGGGACTCCAGGATCATGACCCAAGCCAAAGGAAGACGCTTAACCAACTGAGCCACGTAGACCAACACCCCCCCCCCCACCCGCTTTCAGTTTTATTCTTAACTTCCAGGATATGGCCTTTTGGAGCCCCAACTCAAAGAAATGGTCATTCACTGGCTGCTGCTCTTGCTCCCTCTCCCCAGTGGCAATACTTGAAGTTAGAGCTTATTACCCAAAACCATGAGCCTGTCAGATGTATTATTCAGTTTCTCGGCCTCTCACTGCTTTCCTCTGGAATTGGCAAATAACCTCTGGGGGAAAAGCCTTAGTCTCTGCCGTGTTCCAGCCCAGTCTTGTTAGTTCTCTGATTCCTTCAAGCAGATGTTGTTAATATTTTGTTCAGCTTCTCTGATTGTCCTCAGTGGTAGGGGTCTAAGTTACTTAATTTATTACTAGAATAGAAGTTGCTTCTACTTTCCTCATTTGCTACAGTACAGTGTCTTTAGTCTTTTGTGATTTCGGTATCCCTGGAAATAATTCATCCCAGAGCAACTGTGAATGGTTGGACAACTATTGAACAACAGTGACCCTGATCCTTCAAGTACTTTGGCTTCTTAGTTCTTTGACCTCTCTCCCAACTATTGTGTTCTCTACTCTACCTTGGCTACCCATTCCCTTGAATTACTATTATCTAAAAAGGCTCTGCCACCTCATTTTCAAACTTAGTACTCTTTCAGACTTTATGGCTCGCACCTTCCACTATCCCATTTCCTGCAGTCTTCAACCCCATCGTGAATTTCAGTTCATTGTTCCTGCCAGCTTTCCCATCACTCTCATGTTTTTGTTCACCTTAAATTCCACAGTCATTACAATATGTCCTCTACTCATATTCTCTTGTTTTCCTCTCATTTCATCTATAATCTGAAAATGCTCTGGAAAAGAGGGGCCCGAGTGTATGTGCTGATGCTTCATTTGTAGTTAGCATGAGGAGGGAAAAAGGTGAGGCAGAGAAGGAGAGAGAACAAATACAAAGTGGTATGTTACCAAGCCATCACAGCTTCTCGAGGACCTTAGTGGCTGGCTGCTGGGCCATGCTGGGAATCTCTAGGGAGTGAGTTATGGCACCTCTCAGAGCACTCCCAGGGAGTGGGGGGCAGGCAGGTGTGTGGAGAGGACATCTGAGAAATTTGTTGGCCCTTTCCCATTTCCTGTCTCTTAATGGTCAGAGTTGCCCCATAGGGTCTTAACTATTCTCTGCTTTCAGGCTTGTTACTTGGCCTCTCCAGGCAACTCCTGGAGAAGCAGCTGAATTTGGGTGTTAGCGCTGCTGTGTCTTTGGTCACAGTGCACATGGTGGAGGCTACCAAAGTTCAGCCTTTACCCCTGGGGGAGCTAGAGACAGCTGGTGATGTTAGGGGAGAAGACATGGGCAGTGGGCTGAGGCTTTATGATTGCCTGAAGCTCGCAGGTTTTTGCTAGGCCTAGTGGGGCTGCTCCAGCTGGGAAGTAGAGCAGCAGGCAAGGCAGAGTGGATTTGGGGGAGGGTGCATGAACGGCATCTGTTAAGGCTGGTTTAATCCAGCCTTTTGCTTATTTATTTGCTTGTATCCAGACAGCAGAATGTGACTGAAGAAATCATACTGACTAATCTCACTTAAAATCATGACCACCAAAATCACATAGGCCCATTATAGGTCATGTTGTTTTCCTCCTCTAGTTACTCTTCTAGATAGTATTTGTATTTGAATATCTCACTTTAAATCTTTCATTTTTCCTTCCTCTTTTTTCCTTTATTTAAGTGGGAACAAAATGGAAGCAATTGGAAGAGAACTTCCACAGGTTTCCATTGCTGTATGTGCCACCTTCCCATATCTGTGCCTAATCCTCTGCCTTATCTCTGTTCTTGGCCAGGGCCAGCTCCTCTGCACGTGCGTTAGTCCCTGTCATCTTCTGTACCACACCAGTGATTCATCTTTAATTACATCATGAAGTTTTGTCCTCTGTTGTATATATAACAGGCTGTTACATCTCCCTTGTTTAAAAAGCTTTTCTTGATAATTGTCTATATTCTGTTTTCCGTTCTTTTCTCATACTCTCCCCTTGAACACATTTCTTTCAGACTGTTGCCCCTGCTGCTCCTCCAGAATTGCTCATAATGTCACTAGAGATGTCCATGTTGCAAAATCTAATGGTCAGCTCGCAGTCCTCACGTTATTTACCCCCAGACCCAAGTAGATCACTCCTCTTTGAAACCTGACCCGTTAGGGTTTTCCAGAGAAACAGAACCAATAGAATGTATATGTTAAAGAGATTTGTTATAAGGAATTGGCTCATTTGACTGTGGAGACTGAGAAGTTTCAAGATCTGCCAGTCAGCAAGCTAGAGGCGCAGGAGAGTTTCTGATGGTAGCTATAGTCTGAGTCCAAAGGCCTGAGAGGGAACTGGTATTCCAGCTCAAGCCGTGAGGCTGGAGAGGTTCCCTCTTACTCAGCCTTTTTGTTAGATTCAGGCCTTTACCTGATTGGATGAGAGCCACCCACAGTATGGAGGGCAATCTGCTTTGCTCAGTTTACCAATTCAAATGTTAATCTTGTCCAAAAATACTCTCATAGATGCACCAGAATAATGTTTGACTAAGATCTGGGCACCCTACAGCCTGGTCAAGTTGACACATAAAATTAACCATCACAAAACCCTTTCTCCCCCAAGACATCTAGAACAAGATGTCGGTTTATTCTGTAGGAGATCTAGTCCCCCGTCACCCCTGACCTCAGCTCCAGCTACTCCTTTCTTTTCTCCACTCTAGTCACAGGTGCCTACCTGCTCTTTCTTGACCATTGCTGGATGTGCTCCTGCCTTAGGGTCTCTGCAGTCATGTTTCTTCTGCCTCCAGCTTTTTCCTTGCTTCTCTACCTTTCCCCTTTCCTTAATCCGTATAGGTCATGGTCTTATTTCTTTCCCTCTGCACTGAAATGTCACATTCTCACTGAGACTTTTCCTGGTCAATCCATCTAAAAATTTCAGCTGCATCCCTGGTATTTCCTGTTCCCCTTACTTGCTTTGTTTTTTCTCATTCACTCTTATCATTATCCACATACTTCCTTATTTGTCTTATTTCTTGCCTGACTCCTCCACCAGAAGGTAAGCTCTGTGAGGTAAGGGCCCAGCTTCTAGAATAGCAGCCGGTGCAAGTGTCTCTCAGTAACAACTTACTGTTTGTTTAAAAACACGGACACCAACTCTTTCCAGTAAGTTTACAAAATAGGGTTTTTTAGCCCGAGTTCTCAGCAGTGAGTACGTTTATTGGCTCATAGATGCCTTTTGCATATGTCTTTTTATAGATATACCTTTTGTAGCCTAACTGGATGAGTTGATGTAATTCTGAAGGCACCTGGCCATCCTTCTTCACTCCTTTGCTTCTAGCTGTGTGTGTAAGAACCAGCACTGTGCTGGAGAGCTTTACAAATAAGATCTTATTTAATTCTTGGAACAATCCTATAGTACAAGTGGTATCATCCCCATTGTGCAGACAATGAGATGGATTTAGAAAGCTTAAACAACTTGCCTGAGGTCTCCGCTGGTAAGTGGGAGAATCCAGCTTGATCTAGAACTATATTCTTGACTGTTCTTACATGAGATGCCACTTCCTACATAGAGAGATGTTTTGTGTCCTGCAGGAACTTAGGAATGTTGGGCAGGCTATTTAACCCTTTATAGCCATAATACTGTTAAATATCCAGAGTGTCTGCTCAGTGTATACTTTTTTTTTTTAAGATTTTATTATTTATTTGACAGAGAGAGAGACAGCCAGTGAGAGAGGGAACATGAGCAGGGGGAGTGGGAGAGGAAGAAGCGGGCTTCCCAGTGGAGTGGGGAGCCCGATGCGGGGCTCGATCCCAGGACCCTGAAATCACACCCTGAGCTGAAGGCAGACACTTAATGGCTGAGCCACCCAGGCGCCCCTGCTCAGTGTATGCTTGGCACAAAGATCCATTCAAAGTTAGGAATTCTCTCTCAGATCAGTGCAAAAATAACTCAGCCTCGAGCCTTTCTCAGCTTTAGCCTTCTCACATCTTCCTAGGCTCAGTCCTCGTATTAGGCTTCTGGATCGGAGGTACATACCTTGTCTAGAAGATTAGAAGGATAGTGGTGACTGCCATCATGAAGGATCTTCCCCTTTCTGACTCAAGTTACTAACCAGCTCCAACTACCTCTGGGGTATTTCTTGAGGAATTACAGGAGTCCCCTTTTCCCTCATAGGAAAGTGTAACAAACCACTCAGATTTCATTGTTTGAAATAACTATTACTTTATGATTCTTGCTTAGTTGGATAGTTGTTCTGCTGGGCTTGCTTGGAGTGTCTTCTTTGCTTGCTTTGTGGGGTTGGTGTCATCGGGTGGCTTCATTGAGATACTGGGACAGCTGGACCTATTGTTATCTCCATGTAGTTTCAGAGCCTATCCTTTTTCCAGTGGGAGAGGTCTCTAGTGGGATAGTCAGATTTCTTACCTAGTGACTCAGGGCTCCCAAAAGCAAGCATTTCAAGACGGAGGAAGCAGAAATTGCTAGTCCTTCGGAAATGTAGGCCTGGAACTGGCACATTATCCCTTCTGCCACACTTCCTTGGTTAACATGAGTCATGGCCCAGCTTGGATTCATTGTGAGAGCTGACTACACAGGGTGTGGGAGTAGGTTTACTGGGAGTAGACTAGCCCAAACTACCTTTTCTTAAAAAGATTTTATTTATTTATTTGACACAGAGAGAGTGAGAGTGAGAGCACAAGCAAAGGGAGTGGCAGAGGGAGAGGAAGAAGCAGACTCCCCGCTGAGCAGGGAGCCCAAGGCGGGGCTTGATCACAGAACTCTGGGATCATGACCTGAGCCGAAGGCAGCTGCTTAACTGGCTGAGCCACCCAGACGCCCCCGGCCCAGTCTACTTTTGAGAGTGAACAAGGGCCTATTAAAAATTACGCAGTTTGACAGGTGTAAACTGGAGCTGTCCAGCACTAACCTGGCTTATGTTCATCACAGTCATACTTGTGCCCTGGAGGAAGCAAGGCATAGGTATTACCCTGAATCTTTCCATGTGATCTTCCTAGTATGAAAATGCTGCTCATGGGCTTTTGTTTTGTTTTTTAAGATTTTATTTATTTGTCAGAGCGCGCGTGTGAGAGCACAAGTAGGGGGAGCCACAGGCAGAGGGAGAGGGAGCAGAGGGAGAGGGAGAAGCAGCCTTCCCGCCGAGCAAGGAGCCCGACATGGGGCTCAATCCCAGGACACTGGGATTATGACCTGAGCGGAAGGCAGACGCTTCACCGACTGAGCTACCCAGGCGCCCCAGGCTGCTCATGTTTTAAATTGAGCATGCCTTCTGAACACAGCCTAACAACTTTGTTTGGGTGCTCAATGACTATGGAAGGAATTACTTACTCTAACAGTGGAGGGAGAAACTGGCTTTGAACTTACTGAGATGATTTGGTTGGTTTCCAGCGGTGGCTTTCCTGAGGTATTTTTCAAGATTAATTTTGACCATGTGCCATTTTCACCTTGTGTAACTTGGAATCCTCTCCTAAGATCTAGCTGCATTCTGCAGTTAATCAGATGATCTCAGAGGTCTCTTCCAGATCTAAAATTCTGTTCTATCTTATAGAAAGTTGTTACAAGGGGCGCCTGGGTAGCGCAGTCGTTAAGCATCTGCCTTCGGCTCAGGGCGTGATCCCAGCGTTGTGGGTTCGAGCCCCATATCAGGCTTCTCTGCTGGGAGCCTGCTTCTTCCTCTCCCACTCCCCCTGCTGTGTTCCCTCTCTCGCTGGCTGTCTCTCTCTGTCAAAGAAATAAAATCTTAAAAAAAAAAAAAAAGAAAGAAAGTTGTTACAAGTACCCAAATAGCAATTGGAGAGCCGTGATAAAGGCTTTCATACTTTGAATGTGATCTGGGGCCAGGTGGGGATCCAGAAAACTGTATGTGGTAAAGTTGCTTTACTCTGTGCTGTGAAGAAAAGTTAGTCTGCAATCCAAAATGGAATTTTTTTCTCAGAAGAATATTGTCTTGAAGGTTGGCTGTAAAAGATAATTCTAAAATTAAAAATCCCACTTTTCTATACAATAGATGGTAGATTTCTGAGGGAAGTGAGGCACCTCCAGAATGTCTCATGCTTGTGCACACATATGTGATTGTGCTTCAGGAATGTAGTACGAGGGTCAGTGTTTGTCTTTGCTGAAGTAGTTCATTGGGGGGAAAGGGTGTCATTCCTATGGAATTCTTACCTGATGCAGTTCTGTGACTTGCCCTGGTTGGGGAGGGGGCAAGGGTAAGTGAAAATTCTTGCTTGAATGCAGTATATAAGAAACTAAACAAACCTTTCCAAACCAAGTTTCTGCAGATTTGAATAGTTGTGACATCTTTTTGGCTGAACAAGTCACTGATATGATTATAGTCATGTGACTTTCTGCCATCTAGGAGACAGGGTTCCCACTGATTTTATATAAAATATACCAAATAAATATTCTATATATTCATGATGTTTTCCCCCACAGCATGTTTTATAGTACATTTTTGAAATGATGCAGCAGCTCTAACACTGGTGACATTTGTAATAAGGAAGCCTAACCTCATATATTGCTGTTGGTTTACTTCTAGGGTAGGGGAGGAAGGTGGGTTGGTAAATCAGGATGACAAGTAAACTTTTCTTTGCAGTTGTTTGACAAGTTCATTTATATTGAGATTCAGGGAAAACATTTACTTTTAAGATGACTTTGGTGTAGGTAATTTTATTTAAGAACTATGGAATACGGAAAGGATCACCATTTATAGAGTACCTTTTATATGTACTCATTTTTAGCTGTCTTGTGAAGAAGAACATGGCATTTTATACGTGAGGGAATGAAGATTGACTTGCCCAGGGTTGTATGTGCAATAGCTGGTAATTGTCAAAGCTTGAATTTGATCTCAGATTTGTTTGGCTTTAAAATGCCTGTGGTCCATCCCCCCCCCCCCCCATTTTGGTAGTTCCTAACTACCCTGTGTATACTTTTATCTTCCACCAAATACATAGATCCAGCCTCTCCAGAAAAGCTGTTACAACTGGCTATATTGCCTTCATATTTTTCATATCCTGTTTCTTACATTGTTAATAAACATTCAGCATACTGTTTTTTGTTTTTGTTTTCTTTAGATTTTATTTATTTATTTGACAGAGAGACAGCCAGCGAGAGAGGGAACACAAGCAGGGGGAGTGGGAGAGGAAGAAGCAGGCTCCCAGTGGAGGAGCCCGATGCGGGGCTCGATCCCAGAATGCCAGGACCACGCCCTGAGCTGAAGGCAGAGGCTTAATGACTGAGCCACTCAGGCGCCCTGGCATACTGGGTTTTTTACCGTGGGACCAATGAACCCTTGGAAGTTGTGTGCAAACTGTTACATGTGCATTTTGGGGGAAAATGTCAGGATCCATAGCTTTCATAAAATTCTCAATGGTTTCTAACTCAAAAAACAGCCTCAAGAGCCTCTGCTTTATGCCGTTAATATTTTCTAACAGTATTATTAAATGAATTAAATATTTAAAGTGCTTAGAATAGGGCCTGACAAGAAGTTCACTATTAGTATTTTTATAAACGTTAATAGTTTGCTGTGTGCATGGTCTTCAAGACTTTTTAATAATTGGACTCCATGGAATAGAATATTACCAGGCATACCAGCTCCTTCTTGTTGTCAGTATTTGGGTTCCAAATTTATTCTTCTTAGGGGGATGGTCAAAATGGATGAAGGGGAGTGGGTGGTATAGGCCTCCATTTACGGAATGAGTAAGTCATGGGGAATGAAAGGTACAGCACAGGGAATACAGTCACTGGTATTGTAATAGTGTTGTATGGTGACAGATGGGAGCTACACTTGTGGGGAGCAGAGCATAACATACAGAGTGTAGTTGTAGAGCCACTGTGTTGTGCACCTGAAACTAATGTAATGTGTCAACTATACTTTGATTAAAAAAACCCTTCCTCTTTACCAGATCATTTAAAAAAGTTTGTTTGTTTGTTTGTTTTGCAGGGGGCAGCAAAGCAAGGTTTATTGAGCAATAGCAAAGTGACAGTACAAAGCTCCTGAGGAGGGAGGGGACCAAAGAGGGTTGCTCAAAAAGGTTGTTTTTGTTTTTGTTTTTTCCATTTTATAAGCAACTTGAGATGACTCTTCATGTAATTATAATAGTTCCCTGTATTTTGGATTATTTCTGTATATTCCCCAAAGTGAAATTACCAGGTCAAAAGGTATGAACACTTTGAAGATTTTAGACATTGCCAGGTTGCTTTCCAGAAGGTGTTTACCAATGTATACCAGCAGTATATTGCAATCTGTATTGCTATATAATCTAGCTTGCAGTAAACAAATAGATTAGTTTAATAAGCAGGAGATTGCTATGTTTAATAAGTATTCTCCAGTTTCCAGACAGGTGGAACATGTTCTGTGTACTCTTGTGAATTGTCTTTATGTCTTTTTCCCATTAAATAGGGTTATTATGGTTTTATTAGTTTGAGATACTTAGTCACCTGTTACAACTATGTTATTCTGAGAATGCTTGCCTTCTTTTTTAAGATTTATTTATTTATTTGACAGAGAGGGTGAGGGAGAGCACAAGCAGGGGGAGTGGCAGGCAGAGGGAGGGGGAGAAGCAGGCTTCCTGCTGAGCAGGGAGCCCGATGCAGGGCTTGATCCTAGGACTCTGGGATCATGACCTGAGCTGAAGGCAGACGCTTAACTGACTGAGCCACCCAGGCGCCCCTGCTTGCCTTTTTTAAAAAGTAATTTATAAGTCCAACGTAGGGCTCAAACTCATGACCCCAAGATCCAGGAGTTGTATATTCTACCAACTGAGTAAGCCAGGCACCCCAGTGCTTGCCTTTTTAATACTTTAAGGTTTTTAAAGTCAAATCTGTGGTTTATTTTGCATGTGCTTTTAATTCTTCCTTCCCTGTCCATTTCTCCTAGTTTTTCTCATGCGGGTTTTTAGATTTTTCTTCATGTATGTTTCTAAAATCTCCTAATATAAAATATAACGGAAATAATTTATGTTTATTAGAATGTGTATATACATATACAGAAATGAGCTAAAGACAGCTATAGTTCTTCATCATAAGTATATAGAGTATATGGATTTAATCATAATTTGACCCTACTGATGGACATCATCTTGTTTCTAATATTTTCTATTACAACTAATTCTGCATGATTGTCTTTCCTAATATAATCTCTGCTCACTTGGGTCAACTTTTCTGTGGAGTAGATTCCTAGAAGTGGAGTAGTTGGATCAAAATTGAGATATCAACTACCGAATTGCCTTCTGCAGAGGCTGCTTTTCATTCACTGCAGATTTTAAAAGTGTCCTTACTGTGAGAATAGTTGTCCGAGCTTTAACTAGTGAATTTAAGCATCTGTCTGTTCATATGTTTATGGACCATTTGTTTTTTCTTCCTGTGTACTGCCTATCTGTGACCTTTGCTCATTTCACGTTTTTACTGATTATGGGAACTCTTTGTATATTGAAAGGACTAGGTCTTTGACAGAAGTTTTGTAAATGTTTTTCTTTTTGGAACATATGGGTGGTTTATAGAAAAGTTTTTAATTTTATGTAGTCAGATTTATCATTTTATTTATGAATTCTGGGATTGCTAATCTCTAGTTTTTGACAGACTGCTAGGAGAAAGGTGGTTTAAAAAACGTATGTGCCTTTATTTGTGCTGTTAGAAGTTTTACAGTTTAGGGAAAAGTATTTGAACAAAGGAAGAGTGTCTTTAAACTGCTCTGTGGGAGCATTCCTTTATTTCCTCTAGTTGCAGTGTGTCTAAATTTAGTTCTTTATGGTTCTTACAGTGTTTAAACACTAGAAATAAATATTCATCCAAGTTGTTTTACAAAATAATATATACTAGCTATAATATATACTAGCTATAATATATACTAGCTATAATATAAAATAATATATACTAGCTGTAATATATACTAGCTGTAATATAAAATAATTGTCTTCACAATTTGGATCATGTACTTCTTTTAGTTCAAATGTCAGTACTTAAAAAATGTTGCTTTAGAAAACCAATAAAAATGTTTAACTTTCCCCAGATTTCAGGTTTAAAATGTAGAATGGGTTTCTACCTTGTGTTCAAGCCAGTGTGATAAATTTGCTACATCAGAGTTGTACCGGTCCTGGGAATAGCATACAAACAAATAGCCCAGAGTCACTATCAGCCGATGCAGAGGTTGTTGCTAAAGTTATTTACAGTTGTGTTCAGGAACACTGGGTGGGAGCAGGTTTAAGGAGGGAGTTTCTAAGTGGAAGGCTGTTTGGGACTTGTAGGAATGGAGAGATGGGGGCTTTTGTTTTTTGTTTTTTAAAGTAATCTCTCCACCCAGCGTGGGGCTCGAACTCATGATCCCAAGATCAAGAGTCGCATGCTGCCCTGACTGAGCCAGCAAGGCACCCCTGGAGAGGTGGATTTAAATGGAAAGGGTGCTAGATGTTATTCCTACCTTAATAGTATTGTTTTCTGTCCACATTTTAAATACAATTCTCTTGGGATTCTTTTCTTGATTTGTACAGCTGCCACCGTACTGTTCATGACTGTATCCATGGGAACACAAGTAGGATGACATGAGTTTATAACTTGTTGCTAAGCAGATCTAGCTTGGAACGTATTAAAATTTTCTCATTAAAAGGTGTTTGGATGTTTTACCTTCTGTGGGGGAAGGTAACCAAACAGGGTAGTTTGAATTACAACTGTGAAATTGTGTAAACCCTTTTAGTAGAAAGGACTGGTTCTGTTTTTAATTAATGTAATGTTTGAAAGGGAAGAGAGTGAGTTGAAATAACTCACTGTGTTCTGTAAATTTGGCCTCATAAGCTTAAAAGGTCAGTATTCAGATGTGTATGGACTACATGTGAATACCTGATCCACCCAAGAGTGTACATAACATTCCAGAATAAGGACAGATATTTTAGGTCCTTCTGACTCCAAAAGACTTGGGGGTCTAACCATGGAAGCCGCCTGGAGATTGAGATACTGGACTCTTATTTTGGTTGACATTATAATTTTTTTTAATTAAAAAAACTTAATAGGTAGTGTGTTATTGGTATAAAACAACTGAATTTCAAAAAGATATACAGTAAAACACAATTGGTCTCTTACCTGTGTTTTCCAAGTCACACAGTTCCCCAGAGGCTACCGTGCTTATTACCTCCTTATCCTATTATAATTTAAAGAATTATTTGAATAGTTATTTAGTAATAATGGATAATATTTATGCATTTCTATGTGCCAGCCACTGTGATAGTACATTATAGGACAGTCTTAGGAAGTAGTCAATTTTAACTCACTTAAACTCCATTAACTCAATTTTATGGATAAGGAAACCAAGGCTTAGAGAAGTTAAATTACTTGCACAAGATTGAATATTTCTTGCTCACTAGATTGTATGCTTCAAGAAAGGAGGGTCCATACTGTATTTCTGCTTTATTCCTTGTATATAGCATAGTTCCTGTGGGGTTTGGGTAGTGTGTCAAGTGTGGTATGAAGGCTGGTTTTCCAAAAGATGGTTGTTATCTTTATTCATTAGCTTTGAACGTGTATAGCTGTGACTCAGACTCCTCTTCATAGAGAAATCACACTGAGTGTTGGAGTAGCATTGAATCTGCATATTTATCAAGGGAACCTTTTTGGATTTCATGTTGGGAACATTTGAGAGAAATCTCTCATAATTTACGAAGGTCCAGTGTTTGGAGATGAGGGAGGTTAACATAGGGATTGAGATCATCGTGGCCCCACTCCTTTTGGGTGTGTTTAGTTTTTACCCCTTTCCCTCCACTCCTGCTCCAGCTGTATCTCGATTGGCCCTGCGTCTTTTCAGTTTCTTGATCTAAGTGAAGGAATAAGTAGGAATTGAAGGGATCAAAAAGAAGGAACAAACCCAGTGGTAAATGTCAATAATAACGAGTGTCTGTGGTCTTGGAAATCTATGTTTAGTTGTATGTAGTGCCTCTAGTTTCTTACCTCTAAATAATAGAAAATAAAAATTTACAGCTCGATAGCATTATCGAGATTATTTGGCAAGAGGAAAATGAGGGACAGTTCACTTCCATAGATAATTGTTGAATTATTTTCTTCATTTGTTAAGTGGGCTTAATATTTATCTACAGGGTTGATATAGAGGATTAAGAGGTAATCTTTATAAAGTCTTGGGCTGATGATTTTTTTTTTAAGATTTTACTTATTTATTTGACAGAGAGACAGCCAGTGAGAGAGGGAACACAGGCAGGGGGAGTAGGAGAGGAAGAAGCAGGCTCCCAGCAGAGGAGCCTGATGTGGCGCTCGATCCCAGGAGCCCGGGATCACGCCCTGAGCTGAAGGCAGACGCTTAACGACTGAGCCGCCCAGGCGCCCCATGATGATTTTTTTTTTAAAAGATTTTATTTATTTGCCAGAGAGAGAGAGAGAGAGAGCGCACGCACGTGCAGAAGCAGGGGGCGCAGCAGGCAGAGGGGAGAAGCAGGATGCCTGCTGAGCAAGGAGTTGGGGTGATAATTTAATAGTAATACTAATAGTTAAACTTGCTGGGCATTTAGTATGTGCTAGCATAGTATGGGGAGAAAAGTATTCTGAGACATCATAGGAGGGATTGGAGTAGGGGAGAATGGAGTCAGGAATGCCAACGTAAACATTTTGTAGTATCCTGAACTAGAGAGTGAAGGCTCAAAGCATTAGAAACAACAGATTTGAGAGGATGTGAACAAATGGTACTGGGCTGGCAGAGAGGAAGGGAGGTAAAAAGCTTGAGTTTTGATGCTTTGAGTAATGGAATTCTATAAACAGTAGAGCAGTCTGGAGATGTCACTAATGTTTTGGAAACTGAAAAAAATAGGTTAATGTAGAGTAATTACCTTGGCAGAACTGAGAAAGCTGAAACCAGAAGGAGAGGTAGGGACGCTGATGAGAAGTAAGCAGATGGCTGCCGTAGGGCCTCGGAAAGGCCCGGGAGGTAGAAGCACCGGTGCCTACCGAGGCCTCCGTGTGCTGTGGATGAGGTCTGCTGGAGAGCTCACCCAGCGTCTATGGGAAGGGGAGTCCCTAGATTCCGGCTTCACTCCAGCAGCCCAGCAACTGCCCCTTTCCTATCCCAGCAGAGGACAGATTGACTCTTGGTGGAGTTTGAACCAGAGGGACTCCAGATTTGAAGAGGGAAGGATGGATGGGACTGGACATGGGAGTGCGGGAAGGTGCATAGATTCAGTGAAAGCTTATAGATTGAAGGGTGAGAACCCCAGAACATCCCCCAGATTCTTGCAGCGTGGCTTATACCCTCTAGGCAGCAGATAGAAGATTCTTCTTTGGGAGAAAAGTGGCCCAGATGTAAATGTCAACAGTCCTGACAATTGTCACCTTGTATTCAAGTTATTGTTGCCATTTCTACTGCTTTAAAACGACAGTCATTTTCTTATTTCTCACAGTTTCTGGTGGTTAGGATTTCGGAAGGGTTCAGCTGGGCAGTTCTGACTCAGGTTTCTCTTCAGGTTGTGGTCATGTGGTGACTGAAGCAGAATGGGCTGGCCACACATCCTTTTTCATGTTTCAGGGGGAGGCAGTGTAGATTCCATCTCTTGATGGATATTGAATCAAAGTCAGATTGTAGGGGCTCCTGGCTGGGTCAGTTGGTAGAGCATCTGACTTTTTTTTTTTTTTTTTTTGGAGTTTTATGGTTTAATTAACACAATTATGACATGTACATAAACTGTCTATTCGGGGCGCCTGGGTGGCACAGCGGTTAAGCGTCTGCCTTCGGCTCAGGGCGTGATCCCGGCGTTATGGGATCGAGCCCCACATCAGGCTCCTCTGCTATGAGCCTGCTTCTCCCCTCCCACTCTCCCTGCTTGTGTTCCCTCTCTCACTGGCTGTCTCTATCTCTGTCAAATAAATAAATAAAATCTTAAAAAAAAAACAAAAAACAAACTGTCTATTCATTTTCTTCGTTGTGCAGCTTGGCATTGGGATTGACCACTCTGATGGCTCGCTGGGCTGCTCTCTCCACAATGGTTTTGCAGTTCTTGGAGGAGACATCGTGAGCAATCTTTGTACAGGAAAATTTGTTGCACATCAGCAGCACTTCAAGCTCCTTGACGTTGTGGACTAGGAACTTCCAGAAGCCACTGGCGACGTGTGCTTTGTTTTCTTGTTGCTTCTGAAACCAGTGTTGGGCGTCAAGGTCTGGTCCTTGAATCTTCTGTGCACCCTAATGTCAGTGCCTCTGGGTTTCTGCCAGTTCTACTTAATTTTGACATGTCGGTCTACCTGGTGCTTGATGAACTTCTTGGTCCTCTTTAAAGATTTTATTTATTTATTTGAGAGAGAGTGAGAGCATGAGCACAAGCAGGGGAAGCGGCAGGCAGAGGTAGATGCAGGCTCCTCACTGAGCAGGGAGCCTGATGCAGGGCTCGATCCCAGGACCCTGGGATCATGACCTGAGCTGAGGGCAGACACTTAACCGACTGAGCCACCCAGGCGCCCCTTCTTGGTCCTCTTTTTAATGATCTTGGGCTTCACCAGAGGTCTCAGGGCAGCCATGATGCCGAGTAAGAGATGGCTGCCACCTCCACAGGAAGCGCCGAGAAAGAGCGAGCATCTGACTCTTGATCTCAGGGGTTGATCTTGAGGATTGTGAATTTGAGCCCCACATTGGCTGTAGAAATTACTTTAAAAAGTCAGATTGTAAGAAGACCATGTAGGATGATGATGTAGCCATCTTTGGAAAGTAGGATTTACCACAGTTTACAATTTGGTTGTAATACGTTCTACTCTATGCAGATTATATTCATATTCTCCCCCCAGTTCTCCCTAGTCTCATCCCATTATGGCTTAGCTCTAAGTTCAGGGTCTTGTCATCTAAATCAGGCCCAGTTGTGGCTAGACGAAGCTCAGGTGTAGTTCTAGATCCCAGCACATGTGAACTCAAGAGACAAGTAATCTGCCACTCCTTCCAACTTAAAATGGTGGGCCAGGCTTAAGACAATGGCTGTTGACACATCTGTTCAGAAAAGGGAAAAAGAGGTACAACAGTCTCTGGTTCATAGCTTTTCTGAAATCCAGCCAGGCACAACTCGCCAGTTCCTTGGTAAGGACTCAGTTTTGTTACCTGGAATGATTTCCCCGAGGCCCTTGGCTCCACTCTGAGAGTTTTGTTTTGCCTTCTAAGTTATCCTTTTCCATAAGCAGTGGCTGGTTGTGTGTGTGTGTGTGTTTATGTGTGTTAAAATATAGATAACATGAAATTTACCATCCTAACCATTCTTAAGTGTACAGTTCAGGGGTATTAAATACATTCATAATGTTGTGCAGCTATCACCACCATCCACTTCCAGACCTCTTTTCATTTTGTAAAACTGAAACTGTACCCATTGAATACTAACTCCCCATTACCCCTCCCCCAACTCCTGGCATTTACCATTCTACTTTCTGTCTCTGTGATGCTGAATACTCCTTAAGTACCTTGTATGAGTGGACTCATGCAGTTATTGTGTTTTTGTGACTGCTTATTTTACTTAGCATAATGCCATCAAGGTTCAGCCATGTTGTAGCCTGTGTCAGGATTTTCTTCCTTTTTAAGGCTGAGTAATGTTCCATTTGTGGCTATATATACTATATTTTGCTTATCTGTTCTTCATGGATGGATACTTGGGTTCCTTCCGTGTTTTAGCTATTGTGGATAATCTTCTGTGTACATACAAGTATCTCTTTGAGAGTATAAATGTCTCTTCAGGACCCTACTATTAGTTGTTTTGGGTCCATACCCAGAAGTGGAATTACCCGATCATATGGTAATTTTTTATGGTAATTCTATTTTACATTTTGGAGGAACTGCATATTGTTTTCCACAGCGTTTTACCATTTTACATTCCAACCAGTAGGGCACAAGTGTTCCACTTTCTCCACATCCTTGCCAATGCTATCATCATCATCATCATCATCATCATCATTATTTTAGCAGTAGGCTTCCTAATGGGTGTGAGGTAATCAAACTTGTAGTTTTGTTTCGCATTTCCATAATTAGTGATGCCAAGTATCTTCTCATGTGCTTCTTGACCATTTGTGAATTTTCTTTAGAGAAACATCCACTCTATTAGACAAAAGCCACATTTACAAATCTCTTTGTGATAAGTTCTTCGCTTCCTTGGACTCCTTTGTGAGTCTGCTTATGGGACAACCACCCGCAACAGTCTATGAAACTCTATTGTTTAATGGAGAGGCTCTTTAGAGATCATTGGAAGGCCCAGCTGACACTTTCTTGGATCTTTTTGAGGTTTTAAAAAAGTTTTTCAATCATAACCTGGATTTGATCTTTCCCCCTATGGCCATTTCTTCTAATTCTTCTTTTTTTTTAAGATTTTATTTATTTATTTTGACAGAGAGAGCACAAGCAGGGGGAGGGGCAGAGGCAGAGGGAGAAGCAGACTCCCTGCTGAGCAGGGAGCCCAATGTGGGACTTGATCCCATCATGACGTGAGCCGAAGGCAGACGCTTAACTGACTCAGCCACCCAGGCGTCCCTTCTTCTTCTAAGAATTGTTTTGCCTTCAGGGAGGCTGGGAATGAGACATAGTTTTATTTTTGAACCCAGCAAATCCTGATCCTTTTATTTTTAACAGTTTGTTTTCCCCAGCTCATCTCTCTCTTCTCTCATTTGTCTTAGGCAGTGTGAAGCAGCTGGGTGGCACTTTGAGTTTTCTCCCTGGAAATTCAGATAGATCATTGAGTTTATTGGGTGTGTTTCCTGTTTTCCACCACTATTTAAGAAGGGGAACTTCTTCTCCAATACACAGTAATATTTTTCTTACTTTCCACCAAACCTTTACTGATAGTCTCCTTGTTGAGGCCCTGCAGGCTTTCTCTGACAGCCTCCTCAAGGCCTTCCAGTTTCTACTTGCCACCAGTCCCAAAGCCAGTTTTTGTTACAACAGCATCTTACTTTCAGGTGCCAAAATCTGTTCTGCCTGTTCTTGGTGCCTCAACTATGACACCCCCCTCCCCTGTCATGTGACTTAAAATAATTTCATGGTTTCTCTGGGTCAGGAAGTTGAGGGTAGCTTGGCTGGGTGTTCTGGCTCAGGTCATTTCTGGGGTGGCCGTCAGTCAGTTGGTGGAGCTGGAAGAGCAGCGGGCACAGGGCAGGTGAGGCAGTGTGCCTGTGTGTGGGGGGCTGCACTTCTCTCTCTCCAGGTGGTCTCAGAGCCTCTCCATGAGGTCTCTGTGTGTGGATTAGTTTGTACTCCTGCTCCTGGGCCCTTCAGTTGCGTACATGGACATTCACTGTCCAAAGATACGTGTCTCAAGAGAACCCGCAGGTAGAATGTTTCATCTCTTTATGATTTAGTCTTGGAAGCCACATCACATCATTTCTGCTGTAGTCACAGATTTGCTCAGGTTCAAGGGGGAGAGAACACAGACAGACCTCACCTCTTGAAGGCGAGAGGTCCAGTTGGTTGCACTGTAAGAAGATCATGTGAGATAGGAGATAATGTGGTCAGCCTTAGAAAATACAGTCTCCTTTGGCTCTTAGAGAAACCGATCCTGGTCTGATCACCCTGCAGGCAAGCCTTGCTTCTTAATAACCTCCATCTGTGCACATGAACGTCAAGCCTGCTTTTTAGCCAGTATTTCTTCTTAACTATGACTGAGCAGTCAAGGATCATCATACACATGAGGAAAGCTTCTAACAGTCTAACAAAAACAGATAAAAAGACACTGAAGAAAGAGGAAAAGCACGCTGCAGAAGGAAAGTTCAAACTTCAAAAACGAGAGGCTTAAAGAACTAAAAAGAAGGTGTTAAGTTCATGACACAAAAATAGGATGGGGTAAAATAGGCAACCATTCAGAAAATAAGAAGAAACTCTTGGAAAATAGAATAGCAGGGGAATATTTTCAATAGGAAGTTGAGGAAATCTTCCAGAAAGTAGTAGGCAAAGACCAATGAAAAAGAGACTGGACAATGCTTGGGCCTTGATTGGATCCTTGATTGACAAATATCATTTAAGGTGGGAGGAGGAAGTGTGGAAATGTGAATATGGGCTCTATTAAGTGATAATGAATTAATGTTAATTTTTCCAAAGTGTGATCATGTCACTGTGTTTATGTAGCCGAATGTTCTTATTCCTAGAAGATGACATGCTGAAGGAGTTGAGTGTTATGGTGTCTGCATTCTTCTAATGGTTATGTGTATGTGTGTGGCGGGGGAAGAGGACAGGCACAAGAGAGATAATTAAAGGTATTATGGCATAATGTTAATCATTAATGATGAATACAAAACAAAACAGAAGAGAGTATATCAGAGTTAATAGATCAGTTTGGGAGATCCAGCCTCTGAATTACTAGGTGTGGGGGGGGGGGGGCAGGAGGGAATAGTGATTAAATTAACACTTAAACATTTTCTAGGACTGAAGGTAAATAAATCTCCAGATTGAACAGATCTACTGAGTGCCCAGCACTGTGAATAAGAAAAAACATATCCTGGTATATCTCAACGAGATTTCAGAGCAGTGAGAAGGGAGAGGATCCTGGAATCTTCCAGAGGCAGCAAGTCAAGTTATAACAATGGCCTGAGGATCTGCATGACACTGGAATGTAGGTGACAGTGGAATAGTGCCTTCAAATGCTAGGACTGTTCTTCCACTGTAGGAGTCTGTGTCAGACTGTGTATGTCAAGTGTGGAAACAAAGACATTTTTTAGATAAGTCTTTTTTTTTTTTTTTTTTTTTAAAGGGTGGGGGCTTACCCTCCCCATCACTGTATGTGCTGCCTTTTTTGGGACTCTGAGAATAAGGTGCAGATGTGATATTTATTTTTGTTCTCTAAGGTTTGTTTTGTTTTGTTTTTTAAAGTAGGCTCTATGCCCTGTTGTGGGGCTTGAACTTATGATCCTGAGATCAGGAGTCGCATGGTCTACTGACTTAGCCAGGTGCACCAGAGGGATTTTTTTTTTTTTTTAAATAACAGCTTTATTGAAATATAATTTGCCAATTTGAAGTGTACAGTTAAATGATGTTAGCATATTTACAGAGTTGCGCATCCATCACTACATCTGTTTTAGAACGTTTTCGACATCCTAGAAGAAACCCCGTACCTGCTAGTGTCACTACCCGTTTTGCCCAACACCCAGCCCTAGGCAACCACCAATCTTCTTCCTGTCTCTGGATTTGCCTATTCTGGACATTACATATAACAGGATCATATCATATGTGATCCTTTGTTACTGGCTGCTTTCACTTAGCATAGTACTTTTTAGGTTCATCCATGCTACAGCATGTATCAGTCCTTCATTCCTCTTTATTGGTGAATAACACTCCATTATATGGATATGCCGCGTTTATCCACCCGTCAGTTGATGGACATTTGTGTTGTTTCCACTTTTTAAAAAAAAAAGTTTTTTAAAACTTATTTTTAAGTAAACTCTACCCCCAACATACTGCTTGAACTCATTACCCCAAGATCCGAAGTCTCATGCTCTACTGACTGAGCCAGCCAGGCGCCCCTGTTGTTTCTACTTTTTAATTGTTATGAATAAGGCCGCTGTGAACATTTGTGTACAAATTTTTGTGTGGAAATAAGTGTTCATTTCTCTTGGAAATACCCAGGAGTAGAATTGCTGAGTCATATGTTAACTCTCTACTTAACCTTTGAGGAGCTGCCAAACTGTTCTCCAAAGTGCCTGCACCATTTTTCATTCCCACAAGCAGTGTAGGGGAGGGTTCCAGTTTCTCCACAACCATCCATCCCTCCCTCCCTCTCTCCCTCCCCCCCTCTCTCTCTTCCTTTCCTTTCCTTTCCTTTCCTTTCCTTTCCTTTCCTTTCCTTTCCTTTCCTTTCCTTTCCTTTCCTTTCCCCCTTTCCCCCTTTCCCCCCTTCCCCCCTTTTCTCTCTCTCTCTCTTTCTCTCTCTTTCTCTCTTTCTCTCTTTCTCTCTCTCTCTCTTTCTCTCTTTCTTCCTAGATTTTATTTATTTGACAGAAGAGTGCACATGAACACACAAGCAGGGGAAACAGCAGAGGGAGAGGGAGAAGCAGGCTTTCTACAGAGCAGGGAGCCTGATGCGGGACTCGATCCCAGGACGCTGGGATCGTGATCTGAGCCAAAGGCAGACGCTTACCCGACTGAGCCATGCAGGGCCCCGGCTCCATTATTTTTTAATATGTCACTGTGTATTTCTTATGAATAAGGGTGTTCTCCTTTTATAACCACAGTAGAACTATCAAAATGAGGCATTTGGAATATTGATGCAGCAATAGTCCTAATCCACAAACCCATCTAAATTTCATCATTTGTCCCAGTAATGTTCTTTAAAGGCCCGGAATCCAGTCCTGGATTATGTGTTGTATTTAGTTGTCGTGTCTCTTTCATTTCCTTCCATCTGGAATTGTTCCTTGGTCTTTCCTGGTCTCTTATGACCTTGATCTTTTTGAAGAATACAACTAGTTACTTTATAGAATGTACAGAAAATTGAGTTTGTCTGATGTTTTCTCATGATTACATTCAAGTTTTGTGTTTTGGGACCAGGATAGTGCAGAAGAGATACTGTGCTCTTCTTAGTGCATCATAGCAGGAGATACACGATCCAGGTTTGTCCTGTTATTGGCCGTACTGACCTTTATTTCTTGACTTTTAATTGGTGTCTGCCAGGATTCTTCTGCACTGTGGAATTATTTAAGAAATATTTTTATACTAATTCATTTGTAATAAGTATTTTGTGAGGAAATGGTATGTAGCTTCTAATTCTCTGTCACATATTTAATCCTTTATTTATATCCGTATCAATTCATGATTTTCCATTTTACTCAAAGGATTACAATTCATAACTATTATTATTTATTTGATGCTCAGATTATTCCAGCTTTGTCCAGTGAAAGCCCCTTCAAGCTGGCTCCTTTGTCCTCTTGACAGATTTCCACCATTCTTTGAATACTTCTTTGCTTGCTGATGTATCAGAATATTCCAAGTTCATCTTGTATTTTTCCTGCCTCATGCTGTAGTCAGCTGTTTCTTTAAGGAGGACTGATTGCTTTTAGTGGAGGGAATAGTACTATAGAAACCAAGATTGGGGCATTAGATGTGCTCATTGCTGCCAGAGTGTCATTGCTTCTAGGCCTTTCAGTGGGCAGAACTAGAAAAGACATTTATGTATGTACATACACACCTTTATTACCTATTTCTATACCTATCCATTTGTATATATTAGATGCCTGGATTCATACTAGTGACACCATTTTTGATCTGGCATCATAGAGTTCATTCTGGCCTTCATCTTTCTTTTTCTTAACTCCCTTCTTTGACACTGAGAGTCCTGCTTTTCATTATCCTCAGTATATTTACCCATTTGCTTATTCTTCCTGAAAGCTTGGCTCAAGACATGGGATCTGGGAAATGGAGAATTCAACAAAGGGGGGGTGAAGGGAATTCCTAGGGTGATGGTAATGAGAAATCTTGGGATAATAGCTCTGCAGGCGTCAACCAACCATCCAGGTCAGCAGGTTGAAGACAGGGCTCTAAAGGGGTATTTCCAAGAAATAACTGAGATTTACACTTCTAACGGAAGTTTGGAGGGGGTGAATTAGTGTTGAGTATACAGAAAACCAAGCAGGCAAAAAAAGACAATTATTTATTCCAGATAAGACATACTATACAAAAATGGACATATAGTAATAGTATGCAACATGCTTCAGCTGTGGATAGCATTTACATAGTCACAAACAATTAAAATATTAATTTAATCAAAACATGTTAAGCATACTGTGGAATGACTGGAGAAAGGGAGAGTTTGTTTGTATAAGAAAGCCAAATCCTCCTCTTCTATATAAGGTAGTGAATAGATACTATTGAAACTGGGAAGGAAATCAGTAGCAGTATAAGCATGTTGTTTAGAAATACGAGAAACGGCTAATAGAGTTAAAAAAGATTCCACTCTGTAGAGCGAGGAGAGAGAGAGAGCCATAACACTGAGCTTTAGGGAATAAGCTGAAACTAGGCATGGGCCTTAGGAGGGAAGCGGCTGGTATGGCATCACTTGTGGGTATTATGCAGTGTGGCCACTAGTACCTTTTGAACACTCTTATCTTTGGTGGGGGATTTCCCACTTTATTAATCCTAAAGTGGGAGCCATTAATACGCTTTCCTTCCCACCCTTCTTTGTAGTTAGCCTTAGACTTGTAACTTTTGCTCTGTGAACCCCCGGGCAAGACCGAAAGTGGGAAGCAAGTGGTGTAAAGTAAGCCCAGCATCAGTAGGCTGAAGGGCATCCGGCTTTTAGGGACAACAGGTCCTAGTGGTAGTGCCCACTGTCCCATGCCCTTGTTGTGTGCAGCAGCTCGAGCACTACTGTGGGGTCATTCTGGGGTTGTCCTGACGGTGTGGTCTCTAAGCCTGATTCTCCTACCTTCCTAGACGTTTTGGGAGCCACTTAGTTACTTCTAGTAGCAGAATGGGTTCCGTTTACAGTAAAGAATCTGATGAAGAGATTGGCACTAAGAGTAGTGATCTCTAAGGAAATGGATGGGTTGTCTAGCCTGTTTGTATAGGCAGTGAAGAGAGAAAGGGAGAAAGCTTAAAGAATGATAGTAATCAGCAGTGTTTAATGACAAGATTAGTCTATTATTCGGTCATTGTAGTAGTTTCAGGGGGAAGTGAGTGAAAAAAAACCCCACAAATTTTACAAACCTTCCCATACTCACTCAAAACAAACAAACAAATCAAAACAGGATTTCCTTGGATAGTGGGAAAGAGAGGTCAGACTTCAAAACATAGTGGACAGGATTATGCCCTTTCATTTGTTTATCAAATGGACTCTAGAGATCAAGTCCCATTCTCTAATTTTACTTATGGGGAAACTGAGTCTTGGGTACTTTTTTGAAATTTCTATATTTCTGCAAGCAGTTGGTTATTCTGTAGTTGTTGTATAGGAAGGAATAGTCCTGGGGTGACTGGGCTCCATTTGTTCTCATTGGAGTTGTGGATTCCTTACAGCCAAGTTAGGAACGGGTTTCCTGAGATGTTTTAACAGTATAGGACTCTTTTCAGAATTGTCAGTCCCAGTTATCAAATGTTGGATGGTTTGCCCTTGTATGAATAGTTTCATTTTCTTCTCAATAGCAGTTGCTGTATTACACATTGAGACTCGGACTCATAATAGAATCCAGATATCTTAATGAGAATGTTCTCATTTTTAAAGTTAACTTCTAACTTACTAGCAGCTGATGCAATTGTCATTCTTGCACAATAAATTGCTGACTGTGGTTGGCTAGAATAATTTGACAGTAAAATTTGAATATTGACATTAATGAGGGGAGACTGGAGTAGAAATTGTTGATAAAAGTAAGTGTACTTATGAAATAAATGGGTTCCCTAATTTAGATAGCTGCACACATCTGATATCTTGTGGCTTAGTGTTGCCTGAGCTGACTATGAGTAGATCTTTTAAACACAACGAAACTTACACTGGAGACCTTTATGCTGAGTTGGCTGGATAAGTAGGAATTGCTAGATCTACTTTAGATGAGAGCATTGTAACCAGGTCTCTTAAAAACATCCTTGTGATTTAATCTATTTTCATGTCTGGATCAATTATTTTAAGCTCCAAGTGTATAGCAGGACCTTTACTACTTGTTTTAAAATGCTATTTTATTTCATTGCTGTGGGGAAAGGATTATGTCCTCCATTTTTATGGAAGAGAAAACTGAGGGGTGGAGAGAGATAACTCTCCTTTGATGTAGGCAGAGCTGGGACCTCTATCGGTAACACTAGACTGTTACACTGATCCCGATAAATGTTAGCTGCATTAAAGAATGGCCGACAGTGAATACCTTGAGCCTCCCGTGTCCATTTACCTGTATGGAAGAAGGAATGCTGAGAAGTGAGTTACAGGCTCCCTCTCCCCTACTCTGCCTTCTTTGGCAATGCTCACATTTCTCAGACCTTTGCCGGAGTGTTTTATGTGATCACATTATGTCTGTTTCTTTTACACGTAAAGCTTGCCTGTCTGTGTGTTCCCCTGAACAGTTCCTTCAAGTGTTGTACCATTCCTCCACATCTGTGTTTAAATATTTTATGTTTTTTTTTTAAGATTTTATTTATTTATTTGACAGAGACAGCCAGCAAGAGAGGGAACACAAGCAGGGGGAGTGGGAGAGGAAGAAGCAGGCTCCTAGCGGAGGAGCCTGATGTGGGGCTTGATCCCAGAGCACTGGGATCACGCCCTGAGCCGAAGGCAGACGCTTAACGACTGCGCCACCCAGGCGCCCCTAAATATTTTGTGTTTAAGTATGTTGTGTCCTTTCGGGGCTCCTGGGTAGCTTGGTCGTTAAGCATCTGCCTTCGGCTCGTGGCGTGATCCCAGAGTCCTGGGATCGAGCCCCACATTGGGCTCCTCCACTGGGAGCCTGCTTCTTCCTCTCCCACTCCCCCTGCTTGTGTTTCCTCTCTCGCTGGCCGTCTCTCTCTCTGTCAAATAAATAAATAAAATCTTAAAAAAAAAAAAAAGTATGTGTGTCCTTTCATTGAGACCCTAATTTGAGTAAAAATTCTCCAAACTGCATTTCTTGCTGGTATATTCTGTTTGTATCACCTAGAACCAGCTTCCGAGCTGATCCTTTTTTGATAGATACATAGCAACCACCTACTTTTAACATTTTCTGTCTTCCAGTTGACAAATACATATATATTTTTTAAAGATTTTATTTATTCATTTGACAGAGATAGAGACAGCCAGCGGGAGAGGGAACACAAGCAGGGGGAGTGGGAGAGGAAGAAGCAGGCTCCTAGCAGAGGAGCCTGATGTGGGGCTCGATCCCAGAACGCCGGGATCACGCCCTGAGCCCAAGGCAGTCGCTTAACGACTGAGCCACCCAGGCGCCCCTGGTTGACAAAAATATTATTATTATTTTTAAAGATTTATTTATTTGAGAGAGGGAATCTGTGTGCATGCATAAGTGGGAGGAATAGAGGAAGAGGGAGAATCTCAAGCAGACTCCCAACTGAGTGCAGAGCCAGATGCTGGGCTCAATCTCATGACCCTGAGATCATGACCTGAGCTGAAACCTAGAGTTGAATGCTTAACCAACTGCCACCCAGGCATCCCAGACAAAAATATTATTATTGATAAGTAATGAATGTACTTAGAATGTATAACTGCACATAAAATGGGAAGAGGTGTGTGTCCTCACGATTTCAGGGGAGCATGGAAAAAAGCTATTAGAAAATAACTTGAATTTTATAGTGTTATTCCTTAGTAATTCTCAGAAGACTCATTTTACATATTTATAACCATCATGTATAATATGGATCCCATTTTGAGTTGGGCACTTGGGTAAAGAGTGAGTAAAGATGAGACTTAGTTCTCATCTGAGCTAGTCATTTAGTCATTGAGTAATGCCTTATGATGACTCTGGGGTGCTGACAGCACACCCCCTTCTGTGATGTGGGAGGCCTAGAAAGAAGGGTGTTTTGGAACCACAGTGTTCCCTGGCAGAGGAAGGTGATCAAGACTGATCTGTGTGATTTATAATTGTTGGTCTTGGTCACACCTCTGCCTGTGGTTGATTTAAAAAAATTTTTTTAATTGAATATTTGAATAGGTAATACAGGTATGTGGTACAGAATTTAAAAATGCAAAAGGGTATGTACAATAAAAAAGAGTCTTCTCCTGCATTCTTAGCCTTCCATTTTCCTCTCCCTGGAGACAACCATTTTTACTAGTTTCTTCTGTAAGTGTTGACACTGGCTTCCAAAGGAGTATCTTAGCTGTTGCACTTTAGAATGGCAGGAAGCTGAATGACTCACATTCAGACATTTTTTTCCTTTCGTGAAGCTCATTGGTATTCCTTCCTCTCAGTACCTTTCCTGTGGCAAATTTTGTAATTTGCTTTTTTCATTTTATCATGACATTTTCCTGTGTTTTTATGATTTTACACTTTTTAAGAACTGGCTTTGGTATCTCTTTTGGAAAATTGTAATGATTACAAGCTAAGGTTTGTGAAGGTTTTGGCACATAGTAGTTGATCAGTAGGTATTTACTTTTGTCCCGTCTTTCCCTCTCACTGGTGGTGTGTATAAAAGAAAACGCAAGAAGAGGGGCACCTCCGTTGCTCAGTGTCTGCCTTCGGCTCAGGTCATGATCCCAGAGTCCCGGGATAGAGCCCCGCATTGGGCTCCCCGCTCAGCAGGAAGTCTGCTTCTCCTTCTCCCTCTGCTCCTCCCCCTGCTTGTCTTCTCTCTCTGTCAAATAAGGAAATAAAAAATCTTTAAAAAAAAAAAAAAAAGAGATGAAAATATATTTGTGAACCAGACAGTGCAGTGGATTCCAGAGTTAAGGTTAAGCTTGTCTGAATTGTTTCTTGAACTCATTTGAGTGGAAACAAATTACTCTCCTTTGAATTCACTTTCCTCAGATTATTTTTTAAAAAATTCCTCAAGTCTAGTTCTTCCCTTATATAATTTCTTTACATTGACTGTAAATAAAACACATAACAGGACAGAGACTTGTGAACAAGATTTTTGAAGATATCTTTGCAAAATGTTCCTCATTACAGTGATGAATGCTGATATGTGCCTAGTGTCTGGATTTAGGTTTTCCCACTGGTATTGTTCTTATAGTGGGTCCTCTTAGGTGACTTCATGTCCTCAGGTTTATTTATTTATTTTTAAACATTTTATTTTATTTCATTTTTGAGAGAGTGAGTGAGTGTGAACAAGCAGGGATGGGGGGAGGGAGAAGCAGAGTCCCTGATGAGCAGGGAGCCTGATGTGGGACTCGATCCCGGGACCCTGGGATCATGACTTGAACCAAAGGCAGACGCTTAACCGACTGAGCCACCCAGGTGCCCAATGGCCTAAGGTTTAAAACAAACAGCCACACTGGCTTTTTGGTAGGTGCATTAAAACCCAAGTATTTTCAGGGTGCCTGGGTGGCTCAGTCAGTTGAGTGTCTGACTCTCTGCTGATTTCTGCTCAGGTCATGACCTCAGGGTCTTGGGATTGAGCCTCAAGTCAGGCTCTATGCTCAGCAGGGAGTCTTCTTGGGATTCTTCCCCCCCCCCACATTGCATATGCGTGTGCATTCTCTCTCTCAAATAAATCTTTTTTTTAAAAAAACACAAGTATTTTGGGGTGTGTGGCTGGCTCAGTCAGAGGAGCGTGCAGGTCTTATCTCAGGGTTGTGAGTTCAAGCCCTACGTTGGGGGTAGAGATGACATACATACATACATACATACATACATACATACATTCATACAAACATACAAACATATACAGAACCAACCAACCACCCAAACCACCAACCCACCCAAATATTTTCATCCTAATCGTAGATGGATTCTTTCCACGTGGAGCTAATTTATATTAACCTTTCTAGTGAAGTTGTCTTCAGTCCCAGGCAAGATTGATATAGAACAGAAGTGTTCTGAGGATTAATTAGTTAATGACTTTTGAAGATAAAGAGAACTTCATAATTGGTGTGTAATTAGAATGTCGTCACACTGGAAAACTACCTGGAGTATCAAACACAACTTTCAGTCTTATCCATCCTTTCTGGTATTAGAAATTTTATTTTTTTAAGGCAATTTTATTTATTTATTTATTTATTTATTTATTTATTTATTTATTTATTTTTAAGATTTTATTTAGTTATTTGACAGAGAGAGCACATGCAGGCAGAGGGAGAGGGAGATGAGAGCCCGATGTGGGACTCGATCCCAGGACCCTGGGATCATGACCTCAGCCGAAGGCAGCCACTTAACTGAGTGCCCTAATTTTATTATTATTTTTTTAAAGATGCGGTTAAGCGTCTGCCTTCGGCTCAGGGCGTGATCCCGGCGTTATGGGATTGAGCCCCACATCAGGCTCCTCCGCTGGGAGCCTGCTTCTTCCTCTCCCACTCCCCCTGCTTGTTTTCCCTCTCTCGCTGGCTGTCTCTATCTCTGTCAAATAAATAAAATCTTTAAAAATAAATAAAATAAATAAATAAAGATTTATTTATAAATAAAGATTTATTTATTTGAGAGCGAGTACACTTTTGAGTGGGGGTGGTGGGGGTGTGAGGGCAGAGAGAAAATCCTCAAGCTGACTCCCTGTTGATGGAGGAGCCCCACACGGAACTTGATCTCATGGCCTTGAGATCATAACTTGAGCCAAAATCAAGACTTGGATGCTTAACCCACTGAGCCACTCAGGCGCCCCTGAATGATCTTTCTTTTAAAAAATGAGCTACAGGGGCACTTGAGTGGCCCAGAGGGTTAAGCGTCTGACTTCGGCTCAGGTCATGATCTCTGGATCCTGGGATCCAGCCCCAAGTTGGGCACCATGCTCGGCAGGAAGTCTCCTTGTCCCTGTCCCTCTCCCTCTGGACCTCCCCCCCCCCCCCGGTTCATGCTCTCTTTTTCTCTCAAAATAAATAAATAAAATCTTTAAAAATGAGCCACAGACTGTAGTTTTGATGTTTTTCATATGTTTCTGGCTCTAATTCTGGGAGTTTTTAGAGTGTTACTTTCTCAGCAAGGAAGCGGCTACCAGTCACCCCACGTTTCCTGAATATGATGGTTTATCAGACCCTTCACCCAGTTTCCCCAAATGTTAACATCTTACATTACCATTACATTACATTATGAAAACTAAGAGGCCAGCATTGGTGCATTACTATTACTAACCAAGCTCCAGACTTTATTCACATTTTGCTAGTTTAACCATTAATGTGCTTTTTCTGCTCTGGAATCCAGAGGTACCACATTGCATTTAATTGTCCTGTCTTCTCACCCCCCTCTGGTCTATGACAGTTTCTCAGTCTTAACTTCTTAATCATGATCTTGAGAGTTTTGAGGAGTTCTAGGCAGGTTTAGGTATTGTATAGAATATCCCTCAATTTATCTGACCTTTTTCTTATGATTAGACTGGGATCATGGGTTTGGGGAAGAATCTACAGAGACAAAGTGCCCTTCGCATTTCATTGTATTGGAGTTGGAGGGCAGCGTATAATCATGACTTCTCACTGGCTATGTTAACTATGATTACCTGGCCCAGGTAATGTTTACTAGATTTCTCTGCTATAAAGTTACGCCAACCCCCTTTCACACTCCATTCTTTGAAATCAAGTTTCTAAGTACAGATCACACTCAAGGGAATTAATCTCACCTCCTATAGGAAGGGAGTATTTATGTAGATTATTTTAAATTTTCCTTCAGAGAAGCTGCTTTCTCTAGGAACTATCTTCTTTGCACATTTTTCTTGTGGCTTATTGGGCTTTTTATTTGGTTTTAAAAAGTGCTTCACTTGGGATCTCCATAAATATTTGGATAAATTACTGAACTAACTACTTGCACTTGAATAGGTAGGTTTGTTTTCTTGATAGAAAGTTATGAGATCTCTCCTGTCAAACAAATGTCTCTTCCTCTCATCAGCATTTATAGATAGCTAGGTACCAGAATCATTAGGGCCCGTAAGTCTTCCATTTTTATATTGGCTGTCCTGGTGCCAGATAACATAATATTATCAACAACAGAGAAACTGACCTCGTTTTACCAGAAATTCCTGTGAAGGGCCACAGAATACCAGGACAAGGAATTATGCTTTTTTTTTTTTTTTAATTTTATTTATTTGACAGAGAGACAGCCAGCAAGAGAGGGAACACAAGCAGGGGGAGTGGGAGAGGAAGAAGCAGGCTCCCAGCGGAGCAGGGAGCCCGATGTGGGGCTCGATCCCAGCACCGTGGGATCACGCCCTGAGCTGAAGGCAGATGCTTAACGACTGAGCCACCCAGGCGCCCCATGCTTATTTCTTTTTCTTTTTTCTTTCTTTCTTTTTTTTTTTTTTAAGATTTTATTTATTTATTTGACAGAGAGAGATAGCCGGCGAGAGAGAGAACACAAGCAGGGGGAGTGGGAGAGGAAGAAGCAGGCTCCTAGCGTTGGAGCCTGATGTGGGGCTCGATCCCAGAACACTGGGATCACGCCCTGAGCCGAAGGCAGAGGCTTAACGACTGCGTCACCCAGGCGCCCCCCCATGCTTATTTCTTAAAAAAGAAATAGAGTAATTCTTGAATTACTCTTGAATGTAATCAAGTGTGGTTGAGAGAACACCAGGCTGGAAGAGGGATGGGAACCTGCATTGAAGACAACTTTGACACCATATCACCTTGGGCAAGATACTCCTTGTCTCTAGAGATGGTTTCCTCGCTTACAAATTAAGCAAACTCCGTCTGTATTCTTTATAGCTTTAATATTCCTAGTCAGTTTCTGGGCTCGCGTGAATTTTGGAGACATTCTTGCAAGGTAATGTGAAGTAGTATCACATGGACAGTACAGGGGAGATATTTCTTGCTGCTGTTTATGGAATAGTTTTGGATTTGGAAGCAAGGAGAAGCAGCTGAAAGTTTGGTAAGGATGTTATTTTAACCTGAACAAGGCACTTAGGGCCTAGATCAGCATTTGAAAGTGTAGGAGAAGATGGCCATAGCCAAGAAGCACGAGGGAAGTTATGTTCAGTTATTTTTAGGTTTGTTGTTTTGTTTTTGCTTGTCTTACTCCCAACGCTTGGTTTTAATAATGAGAGTAATCAATTATTTGGTAAGTAGAGTACTCAAGGTGAGCCAAGCAAGGCATTTTGCCAAGCACCTTACATGTATTGTCTCATTTAATTCTTTGTGAGGTAGAGATTCTTTTTAACTGCCTTTTCCAGATAAAAAGATAAAGGCTTCCTTCTGTGACACTAAGTGCAGAACTGGAACTCTACTCTTTGATTGTTGTCTAACCCATGGTGGTTTGAGCTCTGAGCTCCTCTGTTTAACCAGTTCCTCTTAGTAGGCTCTCTGTAGAGCCGACTCAAAGTTAGTACAGTTTATGTGCTCTGCTGAATGTGAACATTTTTGCGGCTTTTTAATAAAATAGCTCTCAGAATTTGATGTACAAGGTAAGTGATATTTGTTGTGATTTTTAAATGATTTTCTTAGCAAATATGGAAATTTGAACAGATACTTTTGCATACATTATTTTTTGGGCAAAAATTAACTTTCTTTTCATATCTTGTGTAATAAAATTAACTTTTCAGTCTGTTCTAAATTAAGAGGAAAAGAGATGTACCTTTTCTGTGACTAGTAATAAGAAATTGACAGCATCTGGGTTTTTGCCCTTGTTAAAGTGTGTTATTACCAGATTAGTATGCTAATGAAGAAATTGTATGGCAATTTTCATCTTCAAGTATAATATTAAGGATAGACATTTCAGGGCGCTAGGGTGGCTCAGCCGGTTAAACGTCTGCATTCGGCTCAGGTCATGATCCCTGGGATTGAGCCCCGGGAGCCTGCTTCTCCCTCTACTTGCTGCTGTCCGTGCTTCTGCGAGCTCTCTCTCTCTCTCTGACAAATAAATAATAAAATATTTTTTTTTAAAAAAGGATAGAAGTTTCCTTAATATGGTTTGACTGCATAAATTACAATCTTAGAAGTTGGCTCAGATTTGTTTTTAAAAGAGAATAGCCTGTAAAATTGTATATTGTGATATTGCTGAGTTCTGGGGTATAGTGTTTATTTTTGTATAGGTGTTACTGTTTGAATTAGAAAAGTAATAGTTGTAGCTTCAGACTACATATACAATATAAGATCATTGTTTACAAGAATGATGTATTCTTGTGGACAAAAAAGTCCACTATGAAATTGTATATTATTATATGTCAAAAAAAAGAGGAATTCCCTACATCTTTTTAAAAACACAATGAAGAGTCTCAGTTTTAATTTGGTTTTGTGCTTTCTGGAGCCCAGCTTGTTGGAACACTGCTGTTGGGTCTGATTAGATTGATGTCATTATAGTCAGAAATTATGCCTACTGTATATTTGTCATACTTCTAACAGGGCATTTTAGACTGTGTGAGACCAGAAATGCTCAGCAGTTTTTTAGAGGGATAAAGCACTGTAAGGAGAGACTGTGGTGGCTGGAATCTAATAAAATCCTCACAAATCTGGATTAATTGTAGAAAAGTCAGTAATAATTAGGTAAGTTAAAAAAAAATCTGACCCATAGTGCTATTTTTTATTGCACCAAAAGATTGGCTCTTCATTCCTTCTTTCATTAAACTACATCAATAGCTTTATATTCTCAACATCTCCTAACCTCATAAGATGAAAGAGAGAAGAAAATAGTTTCTTCTTAAGAAAAATTTAGTCAGGGGCGCCTGGGTGGTGCAGTCGTTAAGCGTCTGCCTTCGGTTCAGGGCGTGATCCCGGCGTTCTGGGATCAAGTCCCACATCGGGCTCCTCTGCTATGAGCCTGCTTCTTCCTCTCCCACTCCTCTGCTGTGTTCCCTCTCTCGCTGGCTGTCTCTCTGTCACATAAATAAATAAAATCTTTAAAAAAAGAAAAAAAATTTAGTCAGTATAATTTATATTTGTTAAGTGTTAAGCTGTGGGACAAGCACTGGCAGAGAGCAGCTCCATGCACAGTAGCTGCTTCCATTAGGGGTGAGCACAGAGGTTGCTGGAGCCGGGGGAGGCCCCTCTAACGTATGTAGTTCTGGTTATGGAAACATGATTTCAGTTGGACATGAGTTGTTGTATCGGATGATTCTGTAATATGCGGTGCTTCTTCATAGTCTGCTGTTTTACTGTTTCCTCACGTTAAGTGCACTTCTGCAATTTTAATGTGTGCATGGTTTCCACTATCTAGCTGTACCAAACTTGAAGTCTCTATTGTTGGACATTTGAGACACTTAACTGACTGAGTCACCCAGGCGTCCCGAGCTGTTGCCAGTTTATTGCCATTTTTAATAGCACTTGCTGAACAACTTCGTAGCTGGATCTTTTGTTTTAGGATAAATTACTAGAGCCTTTGGTAAACATTGCCAAACTGTCCTTCAGAAAGCCTAAACTAATTGACAGCACACATCTGTCAACATTTTTGGTGGCTACTTTTTCTGTACCCATTTCTAACATCCTGCTCTGCCATACTTTTGGAAAGAATTCCGTGTTCTTTTTTCCTAACTCAGCTCTTCATAAGGAAGTTCTTAGAACATGTGTATAATTCAGAAGATATAGTCTCAGCTGGCAGTTCAAGTAGTTGACGTTTTTGCTGGACTGTGTGGAAGTGGTGAGGATATTGGGAATGTTGTGTTATAGGGTGAACCTCCCAAGCCCCTGTATTTCTTAAGATGGTGGTGCATCACCATTAGAGTGGCTTGAGGGTTTTCTCCCCTGTAGGAGTACCTGGTGGTGAAACACCAGTGTAGTCTTGCCTATTCTGATTAGTGCGCTTTTGTGACAGTATTGGTGGCATAGTGTTAAAAGCACTGGGAGAAAGCATATGAAATTAACACTGTGCCACCAGTAGTGTCTGTGAAGTATTTTGTCCCTCTTTGTTTTGGTTTAAGGTTTATATGTGGCGATACTACATTGGTGTTAAACGTTGAGTCAGTTAAATTGATAGCATTGAAGAAACATATTTGTATTTTCTCTAGAGAAGACTGAGTCTGAGTCCAAGGCACCTGTTGGTCAGGGGAATGAGAAAAAAATAAACTGAGTCCAGAAATCCAGTTGCTAGTGTGGGCAGAGTTTACTTCAGTGGCATTTGATTAGAATCTAACTTCCTTCTTGGGAATCAGGAATTGGCTGGACTCAGGTTACTGGACACTGATACAGCTAGTTCTGAGGTCAGCTTGGAATATTGTGAATCATGGTATGTTTGGAATAGCCTGTCTGTGGGGATAGAGTTTGTGCCTTTAGAGGGTAGAGCACTATTACAAAGAAAGGAGCAGGAAGTGAGGGTGAGAGTTGCATTCTAGAGGTCAGAGCTGCAAGAGTTGCTGCTCAACCTGTTGGCTCCCACCCTTGTCAGTCTGGACTGCTGGGGTGATCCGGATTAGAACATGTGTTACTCCCTTTCTAAAGCTTTCCATGAGTTGGCCACCTAACTTGTTACTTTACGCATTTTAACTTACTCAGCTTTTATGAACCACTTTGAATGTGTCAGAGAGTGAAGATACACAGAGGTCTCAAGGATGTCAGTCTAATAGGGGAGACAGAAGAGGACAATTGTTGTTAAGTAGGTACCAGGTACTTACTAATATGTGCCCTTTTTAATGCTCATGGAAACCTGGACACAAGGAAAGCATGATTCTCCATTTTTCAACAGGGGTCCATGAAACTGTTCCCCATCACTCAGGGACAAGGTGGCTAAGATGGGATTCAGACCCAGCATGGGAGTTAGTCTCAGATGGTGAGCTCAGATCCTGGCCAGTGTTGTGCTCGAATGCAAGTCACTTACCCCCTCTTTTCAAACATAGAGTAGAACGGTTCTTTTCTTATAAGGTTGTTTTGTGTATTTTATGACACAGATACGTAAAGTGCTTTTAGCTCAATTACTGGCACATAGTAAGAATTAATAATAATGAGCTCTTTTTGATCCCAAAGTCACTCATAATAATCACTACCAATAATAATTGGTCTTAACTTACAGAGCCCCTTTTCTTTGCCCAGCAGCAATGTTTTTCCTCTTTTTTTTTCTTTGAAGATTTTTTACTTTTAAGTAATCTCTACACCCAGCATGGGGTTCGAACTCACAACTGCGAATTCAAGAGTCGTATGCTCCACTGATTGAGCCAGTCAGGCACCTGCAATATGTCTTTATGCAAACCATGAAAGATCAGACTCTGAGCTATGAGAGTGTTATAGGAGTATTGAAGAGGGGTGGACTGCTCACCTTGCCTGGGGTGGTTAGCCCAGACTTTCCAAAGATGCTAATCCTTGGGCTATCTGGAAAGATTAATGAGAGTCAGCTGGTGGGAAAAGATAGCAAGGGACATTGCAGTGAGAAAGAAATATAAGAGGAAAGATGTGGGAGAGTAGAAAGGCATAGCAATAGAATTACCATGTGTGGGTAGATGAGTCATGAGAATGGGACATAAGGTTAGAAAGGCGGGCCAGATTGTGTGGGGCCTTAGAATGTTATGGTTTTATCCTAAGGACAATGGGGAAGCTGTGGGAGGATTTGTTTTCAAAGTAAACTTATTTTAGAATAGTTTTAGATTTACAGAAGTTATAAAGAGAATTCCTGTGTATCCCGCTCCCTGTTTCCCCTGTTATTAATATCTTACATTAGTATGGTACATTTGTTACAATTAATGAACCAGTATTGATTCATTATTATTATCCAAAATCATAATTTATTCAGATTGCCTTAATTTTTACCTAATGCCCTTTTCCTGGTCCAGGATCCCATCCAGGACACCACATTCCATTTAGTTGCAATGTCTCCTTAGGCTCTCTCGGCTGTGACAGTGTCTTAAAGACTTTCCTTGTGTTTAATGACCTTGGCTGTTTTTAGGAATACTAGTCAGGAATCTTTAAAAAATGTTCTTCAGTTGGGATTTGTCTGATGTTCTTCTAGTGGTTAGACTGAAGGTATTGCGAGGAAGACCCCAGAGGTAATGTGCCATTCTCATCACATATCAAGGGCACATACTAGTAACATGACTTAGTCTCTGTGGATGTTGGCTTTCATCACCTGGCTGAGGTTGTATTGGTCAGGTATCTCCACTGTGAGGTAAATCACACACCCTGTCTCTGTAACATCTTCTTTTGAGGAAGATACTATGTGCATTCCACACTTAAGGAGTGGAGGGTTATGATCTCTTTCTGTGGAAGTATTTTTATTTATTTATTTATTTATTTATTTATTTATTTATTTATGTATGTATGTATGTATGTATTTTTTTATAGATTTTATTTATTTGACAGAGAGACAGCCAGCGAGAGAGGGAACACAGGCAGGGGGAGTGGGAGTGGAAGAAGCAGGCTCCCAGCAGAGCAGGGAGCCTGATGCGGGGCTCGATCCCAGAATATGATCCCAGGATCACGCCCTGAGCTGAAGGCAGACGCTTAACAACTGAGCCACCCAGGCGCCCCTGTGGAAGGATTTTAAACATCAAAAGTGATTTGATAGGAATTGTGATTCAGAAAGGTTGCTCTAGCCAGAGTTGGAGAGACTGACTTTGAAGATAGGTCCAAGATAGCTTGGAGAGTTCCAGACAAGGTGAGAAAAGATGAAGACCTCAACTTAAGGCAGTGGCAATGGGGTTGGAGAGAGAGTGATTTGAGAAAAGTTGAGGTATAATTGAGGGGTTCAGTAGGTTGGGGTTAGGGGCCTGGCAGGAAGTGGGGGAGGAGGGGTTCAAGATGACTTGCAGGGGTGTACACTATCAGCATGACTTACCTACCAACTACTGATGTTGACTTTCATCACCTGGCAGAGATAGGGTTTGTCAGGTTTCTCATCAATTCAGGAGCACTTGATGAAGTTTGAGGTCCTTTTGTTGTTGTTTTTGTAAAGATTTTATTTATTTATTTGATGGGGGCGGGGGAAGAGAGAGTGCATGCACATGTGTGTGCACACAAGCAATGGAATCAGGAGAGGGAGAAGCAGGCTCCCCGCTGAGCAGGGAGCCCTGTGCGGGGCTCCATGCTGGCCGCAATCCCAGGACCCTGGGATCATGGCCTGAGCTGAAGGCAGACGCTTAACCAGCTGAGCCACCCAGGTACCCTGAAATTTGAGTTTTTAAGGGCTTTATAATATTTCTGTATTTACTGTAGACTTTAATTCCAGAGAGCTCGTGATAAAAAAATTATGCACTTATTTACTCCAACTTAAACTTTTAACATTTAAAAAAGAAGAGCCTGGAGGAGAACCAAAGATGTGTATAATTTGATTGTAGGAAGATAGAATTATTTAGATACCAAAATTGTTTCTGACTTCTTTGGTTTATAGAGGACAAACTGTTGTCATTTGCGAATTCTTAAATGTTAAGGTAATTAATGGGATAATATTGTGAGGTGGAAAAATGTACTTTATACTCTAGCTTTTGATCTCTTTATACTTGTGATAATTATGGTGTCTCTAAAATGTAGGCCTTGTATATAACAGTTAACGTAATGGGTTCTGGAACCTGCTGCTCATGGGTGAGATCTTGAGCAGGTTACTCCTCTCTCTATGCCTTAATTTTCCAGTCTGTAAAATGGGGTAGTGATAGTACCTGCTTCAGAGGGTTGTTAGGAAGATTAAATGAGCTAACATAGGTAAAAGTGCATAGCACCTGCTACATAGTAAGGACATATGTTAGTTGTAACAGTAGTAATAAGACTGTACTAGTAATGTCATTCAGATTAATTGACATTTCCTCTGAATGCCCAAAATAAGAAGCCAAAAATTTGGAGTCACAAAATCATCTTTGATTCGTAACCTAAATTTAACACACAGGTTAAATTTACGGATACATAGCTTTGCAGGATATAGCAAAAGTGTGGATGGCCAGTTGGTTGGTTTGTTTATTTATTATGAAAAAGATTTTATTTATTTGAGAGAGAGCACAAGCAGGGGAGGGGCAGAAGGAGAGGGAGAAGCAGACTCCCCACTGAGCAGAGAGCCTGACATGGGGCTCAGTCCTAGGACCCTGAGATCATTACCTGAGTTGAAAGCAGACGCTTAGCCAACTGAGCCATCCAGATGCCCATGAATCTACCAGTTTTTTAAAAAAAGATTTTATTTATTTTAAGACATAGAAACAGTACACAAGCCAGGGGTAGGGGGAGCACAGGGAGAGGGACAAGCAGACTCCGGCGCTGAGTGCAGACCCCAGCTCAGCGCTTGATTTCATGACCCTGAGATCATGACCTGAGCAGAAATCAAGAGTCAGATGCTTAACCAACTGAGCTACTCAGGCTCCCCAAGAATTTACCAATTTTTATTTTTAAATTTGATTGATTGAAGATTTTATTTATTTATTTGTCAGAGAGAGAGCGCCCAAGCAAGCACAAGCAGGGGGATCGGCAGGCAGAGGGAGACCAGGCACCCTTTGAGCAGTGCCTTGTTAACAGTTGCTTCTAGTCCTACAGCTACTACAAGATAAAGGAAGATAACGCCTATATAAAGTAGCACAGACACAGTCCTTTTGCTTTAATTCTCAAGTTTGGGCAGTGTTGTTTGTAATGTCTTTTTCCTTAATTTCTAATGTATTTGGCCTTATATCTACTTTTTTGATTAAAATTATTTGTACCTTCTCAAATTCCGCAGAGATTAGTCTATTTTATTAGCTTTTTCTAGAGACCAACTTTGATTTTGTTAATCCTATCTTTGTATCTTTGTTTTTTGTTTCATTAATTTCTGCTCTTTGCTGACTTTTTATCTTATTGTTCTTTCCATGTTTTTAACTTGGATGCTTAGCAAAGTCATTTTTAGCCTCTATAACTTATCACAAGCATTTAAAGCTATAAATTTTTTGCTAAATTACCTCTTCCATTGGTTCTTGTAAGTTTGTACTGTTCTGTTGTTCAGTTTTAAGTGATTTTAATTTTTTTTGTCAAGATTTCTTCCTTAACAGATTATGTAAGAGTATTTTATCATTTCTGAATATATGAAGGTTTTTGGTTTATCTTTTTGGTTTATCTTATTATTGGCTTTTAATTGCATTGGTTTCTACACAGTATAATGTCTATGCTACCTATTCTTTGAAATGTGTTTAGACATGCTTTATGGCTTTGTAGATGGTCAGTTTTGTAAATATTTTGTAAATTTGCTTGAGAAGAATGTTTATACTTTGTTAGATGCAACCTTCAGAGTATGTCCAGTAAATAAAAATTGTTCACTGTGTTTAGGTCTTGTCTATCTTTTTTGTTTGGACTGTCAACAGATATATTAATCTCCCAGTATGGTCATGTATTTGTCAACTTCCCATTTTTCCATCCATTTTTGCCATGTTTATTTTGGTGCTGCTTTATTAAGGGCATATAAAATGACAATTGTCATGTCATTTATTTTCTTTTGTCCCACTCCTAGTTTTATTTTGTTAAGGAGTCTCTCATTTTTCTGCCTTCTACTGATTTAGAAATTTATATATACTAACTTTTAATAACTGTTCTTGAAGTTTTACTGTACAGACTTAATTTAACATGTTAAGTTAATCTTTTTTTTTTTTTTTTTTTAAGACCTATTTATTTGAGGGACGCCTGGGTGGCTCAGTCGATTAAGCGGCTGCCTTGGGCTCAGGTCGGTCCTGGGATCAAGTCCCGCAGGGGGTTCCTTGCTCAGGGGGGAGCCTGCTTCTCCCTCTGCCTGCTCTGCCTGCTGCTCCCCCTGCTTGTGCTCTCTCTCTTTGACAAATAAATAAAATCTTAAAAAAAAAAAAGATTTATTTATTTGAGAGAGAGCGTGCGCGCAGGGAGAGGGGCGGGGCGGGGGCAGCGAGAATCCCAAGCGGACTCCCTGCTGAGCACAGAGTCTGATGCAGGGCTTGATCCCATGACCCTGAGATCATGACCTGAGCCAGAATCAAGCTTCCAGCACTGAACTGACTGAGCCACCCGGGCGCGCCCCCCCCCCAATACCTTTGTAAAGTTAATCTTTCATCTTTAGAATGGTTCAGTTATGATTCACTACCCCTGAGTTACATGTTGTTAATCTCTAGAATTTTAGCGCTGGTCTTTTTAAAACCCCTTAAATTGGACATGATTTTTATTTTTTATAGGCAGTGTTTACAAAATCTTGTTTACTTCCCATTTCTTTTTTTTTTTCTGAGCAAATTCTTTAGTGTAGGTAAAAATCTCCCAAAGTTGTTGTTGTAGTTTGCCCATATTTCTGAGAATTTTGCAGGATACATTCTTAATATTTCCCCTTAGCACTTTCAAGATATTCTGCTATATCTGGCTTCTGGTGCTTTTGGGAATTTACTGCCTGTCGTTTTATTTATAGGTGATTTTTTTCTCTCAGGCTTTTAGGATTTATACCAACCTTTATGAAAGGTCTTTTTTTTTTTTTTTTTTTAGGTATAATTGACACACAATAAAATGCATAGATCTTTAGTGTTAAGCGAGATCTATGTGTATCTAACACCTCAGACAAGTTGAAGAACATTTCCATCACCCCATATAGCTCCTTCGTACCCCTTTCCAGTTACTACCCCTCCTCTACCAACCTCTCTCTCATTTCTGTCACCACATAATGGGTTTTACTTACTGTTCATGGACTTCATATTAATACGTTATGTAGCATATATTCTTTACTATCTGGGGTTTTTTGCTCTTTGTGTTCTTTTGTTTTTGAGATTAATCCGTGTGGTTGCTTGTATCAGCAGTTTGTTCCTTTATGTCTGTGTAGATTCCTTTGTATGGTTGTACGTCTATTCCATTCTTAATCTGTTGACGGACACTTGGATTGTTTCTAGTTTTTGGCTGTTATGAATAAGGCTTCTATTATTATTCTTTTTGTGGATAAATATTTCTCTTGAGTACATATATAGGAATTGAAATGCTAGCTAATTAGGTGGTTTTAAGCCCAACTTTATAAGACATTGTCTCATACAATTTTTAAGGTTGCACATTTTGTCTGTGGAATACCTCAATTTCACCATAATGGGACCTAGGTACGATTTTCTTTTTATTCATCTTGCTCAGTGGACACACTTGCTTTGTCTATGGGTTCATTTCTTTCATCATATCTATAAAATTATCAGGTTTTATTGCTTCAAATACTGCCTCCTCAAATCTATATTCTTTTTCTGGGACCTTGATACACATAGGTTAATCTTTTTCCATCCTCCACAACTCTTAACCTGACTTTCATATTTATCTTCTTATCTCTGTGTTGTATTATGAATAATATTTTAGATTTTGCAGCTTTTCATCTGCATCTACCCTGCTACTTTATTTATTTATTGAGTTTTTCTTTGGACGATTTTTCTTTTTTTTAAGTACTAGCATGTTCTTTTTCAAATCTTTCTGGTAATTTTTGGTGCTGTTTTATTGCTTATTCATTCCAACTTCTCTTTCTTTAATTAAATATTTCATATGTGTTTATAATTCTGTATTTGTTAATTACAATATCTGCAAACTCTCACACTAAATAGCATTTTTTTTTCTAGTTTTTGTCATCTTTGAATTTGAGAACTTCTTGGTTGATCCTATGGTGGCAGTCTGAGTGCTTAATCCTCCAGGAAAGTTGACTCCCTCCCCCGACCCCCACCCCTTCTGCTAAGCTGAGGAGAGGAAAAAGGGGGATAGTCTTGGTTTATTGTTACAGGTTTTTAAAGTTGATTGTTGCCCACCTGTTTTTAGGCTCTAGGTCTGTAGTAATATGTCTCACCATACACTATAAAATAGTAAGAGTAGGGGCGCCTGGGTGGCACAGCGGTTAAAGCATCTGCCTTCGGCTCAGGGCGTGATCCCGGCGTTATGGGATCGAGCCCCACGTCAGACTCCTCTGCTATGAGCCTGCTTCTTCCTCTCCCACTCCCCTGCTTGTGTTCCCTCTCTCGCTCTCTCTCTGTCAAATAAATAAATAAAATCTTAAAAAAAAAAAAGTTTCAAAATTTTATAACATAGAATCTACCTGAAAATATTTGCCTACCTACCACCCAGATTTGTGGAAAGCAGTGAAGCATTGCAGGTAACAGCCAAAGCAATATCATCCTTTCTTAGAGCGGCTGTTAACCTGATTTTTTAATATTTTTATTATGCAGATTTTATACTTTAAATGTATGTACCCCTGGGGTACCTGGATGGCTCATATGGTTAAGCGGCTGCCTTAGGCTCAGGTCATGATCCCAGAGGTCCTGGGATTGAGCCCCCTGTTGGGCTACTTGCTCATTGGTGAGCCTGCTTCTTCCCTCTCCCTCTGCCACTCCCCTGCTTGTGCTCTCTCTCTCTCTATGTGTGTGTCAAATAAATAAATAAAATCTTAAAAAAACCCCAAATGTATGTACCTCTAATAACATGTAGCATCATTTTTGTATTTTTAATATTTATATTATAGTATTATATATTTCCTATAACTTTTTGGAATCAAAATTGTTGATATCTGTACATCTGATGAATTTTATATTCTGTATTCCTTTGACTGTATATACTATGGTTTAGCCAATTCTTATTGATAGACCTTTAAATTTTTCCTTTATTTTAGAACCATAAACAAGCCTCTGGTAACAATTTTATCAGTCAAGGTTCTCCAGAGAACCAAACCAGTAGGGTGTGTGTGTGTGTGTGTGTGTGTGTGTGTGTGTGTGTGATCTTCACCAATAACTTATATACATACAATATGCTGATGCTTTCTGTTCTTAATTTTTTAAAAAATGCTGATTAGGGCCCAGTAAATTAACTTCATAGGTCTAACCTGTATTTGAAAAACATTGCTATCGTATGTATTTTATATCTAGAAATGGATTGTTGGTTTGTAGGGTATCCATCCTTCAACTTTATCATATGCTGCCAGCTTTCTGAAGTAGTTGTGCTAAGGTACATTCTCACTAGTGAATTCTCTTTCTTCTCCCCCTTCATGGAAGTTGGTAATTTCAATTTCCTTGTGGTCCTTCTACTTCCTTCAGGTCTGGGTTTATTTTTTAAGGTTTTTAAAACTTGGAAATCGATTTTAAGCAAAGAGCAGCTTCAGAGTTAGCACCCTCAGAAGATATCAATATCAATCCAGAAATTAATGACATTTCTTTGTTTTCATCATTTTGGTGTTCTTCAATTTACACACAGCAAAATGGACTAGTTTTTGGTATACATATTTGTGAGTGTTAAAATAAGCATAGTTCCATACAGCCACCACCACAGTTAGGATACAGAACAGTTTCATCTCTTCAAAGAATTACCTTGTATAGTTCTTCGCCTTCCTCCTACTTCTAACCCCTGGAACATTGATCTTTTTCCTATCATTATAGTTTCACCTTTCTCAGAATGTCATATAAATGGAATCATATAATATGTCACCTTCGGAGACTTGCTTCTTTCCTTATGATGCATTGGGCCGTCTATCAGTAGTTTATTTTTATTGCTGTGTAGTATTCCAGCATATGGATGCTCCACAGTTTACCCATTTACTCCTTGAAGGGCATTTGGGTTTTTCCCCCCAGTTTTCAGCAGTTGTGAATAAAGCTGCTACAAATATTGTGTGCAAGTTTTATTGAGAACATGTCAGTTCTGTAGGGTATATATCTAAGAGTGTGATTATTGGGTCAGTCGTTTGTTAAATATCATATCTTTATAAAAACTGTAAAACTTTTCCTGGGTGACTTTATCATTTTATTTTGCATTTATATTAGCACCGAATGAGAGTTTCAGATACTCCTCATTCTTGCCAGTGCTTGGTATTGTCCATTTCTTTTTCTTTTTCAGGAAGAGAGAGAGAGCGTGCTGGGGGGGGGGGGCATGGGAGGTACAGAGAGAGAGAGAGAGAATCTTAAGCAGGCTCCATGCCCAGCATGGAGCCCAATATGGGGCTGGATCTCACGACCCTGAGATCGTGACCTGAGCCGAAATCAAGAATCAGATGCTTAACTGACTGAGCCACCCAGGTTGCCCCTTTTATTTTAGGCATTCTAGTAGTAATGTGTTGATTTCTCATTATGGCTTTAATTTGCATTTCCCTAATGGCTAATGATCTTGAGCATTTTTTCATGTGCTTACATGCCATATATATTTTTCTCTGGTGAAGTAGTTCAAATCTTTTGCCCATTTTTTAAAAATTGGGTTATTTTCTCATTACATTTTTGAAGTTCTTGTATACATTCTACATTGTGGATACAAGTCCTTTGTCAGATATGTGACATGCAGATGTTTTCTCACAGTCTACAAGGGTCTCTTACAGTTTCTTTTGCAGAGTATAAGTTTCAAGATTTTGATTAAGCTCAGTTTACCATTTGAAAACTTTTTAAAAAAAGATTTATTTTTTTTAGAGAGAGAGAGAGTTCTTGAGCGGGTGGTGGGAGCAGTGGGCAGGGGCAGAGGGAGAGGGACAAGCAGACTCCCTGCAATCTGGGCCTTGATCCCAGGACCCTGGGATCATGACCTGAGCTGAAGGCAGGTGATTACCCAGCTGAGCCACCCAGGTGCCCCATTTTTAAACTTTTATAGATCGTACTTAGGGTGTCATATCTAAGAACTTTTTTCCTAAGCCAAGTTCATGAAGATTTTCTCATTTAAAAAAAAAAATTACTGTTAGGTTTTACTTTTATCTATGAGATCCATTTTGATTAAAATTTTTATAAGGTGTGAGGTATAGGTCAAGGTTCACTTTTTTTCTTTTTTTCTTTTTTTTGCATTTGGAGATCCAATTGTGAAAATCCCCTTTGTTGAAAGGGTATTGAATTGAATCCTTTCTCCATTGAATTGCTTTTGTACTCCATCACAAATCAGTTGACCATATTTATATGAGTCTCTTTCTTTCTTTCTTTTTTTTTTAAGATTTTATTTATTTATTTGACAGAGAGAGAGAGACAGCCAGCGAGAGAGGGAACACAAGCAGGGGGAGTGGGAGAGGAAGAAGCAGGCTCCCAGCGGTGGAGCCTGATGTGGGGCTCGATCCCAGAACGCCGGGATCACGCCCTGAGCCGAAGGTAGACGCTTAACGACTGAGCCACCCAGGCGCCCCTATATGAGTCTATTTCTGAACTGCCTCCTGTTCCATTGATCTGTGTATCTGTTTTTTGCCAATTCCACATTGTCTTAAATACTGTTCCTTTATACACTAAGACTTAACATAGAGTGGTATGCAACTTCCAACTTTGACCTGACTGTTCTAGCTTCCACTTTTACTCAATCTATCTGTCCTTTTGTATTATATCAATATGGACTCACAGCTTGTTATTTTATTGCTGTCATTTAAGTTTTTGCATATGTTGTTCTATATTTGGCCAGGGGGGAGACAGATCCAGATCCCATCATTCCTTGAACACTTTCTTACCTTCTGGCATAACAAGATATTCTAGGGTCTTCTTGTCCATTTCCTGTCCTAGTCCTGGAATCAACCATTTCTCTGAGGAGACCTTATAGGAGAATGGTATTTAGAATCAAGATCCAGTGGGGCGCCTGGGTGGCTCAGTCGTTAAGCATCTGCCTTCGGCTCAGGGCGTGATCCCAGGAGAGCCCCACATCAGGCTCCTTTGCTGGGAGCCTGCTTCTTCCTCTCCCACTCCCCCTGCTTGTGTTCCCTCTCTCGCTGGCTGTCTCTCTCTCTCTGTCAAATAAATAAATAAAATCTTAAAAAAAAAAAAAAAAGATCCGGGAGCTAGATGCGCTCATTATTGCTGGATTGCAGCAAGATCCTCTTAGTGGACATTGAAATCTGAGTTTGTACTGTTACCATCAAATCCTGTCCAGCACTACAGAATTCTTTCTAACCTCCCGCCTTTATTTGTAACTCTTTCACTCAGCATAATTACTTTGAGATTCATTTGTATGTTTAAACAGTTTTTTTAAAAAAAGGAAAAGTTGCTAGGAAAAATTATTCCATTGAGTGGTATACCATAATTTTAGGAAATTGCCAAACTTTCCCCCCAAAGCGATGGTCCCATTTTACATTCCAGCCAGCAGTGCACTAGAGTTCTAGTTCCTCCACATTATTGCCAAACCTTGATATTGTTTGTCTTCTTAATAGGTTTGTTTTGAAATCTAGAATGGCTTTAATTTACCTTTCTCTAGTGACTAATTAGCATAACTTTCTATTCCATATGCTCGTTATGCCTTCTTTGGAGGCATGTTTATTCAAATATTTTGCCCTTTTTTTTAAACAATATGATTATTTCTTAATGTTGAGTTTTGAGGGTTCTTTATAGATTCTCGTTACAAGGCTTTGTTAGATACATGATTTGTAATTTCCCAGTCTTTGGCTTGGCTTTTCGTTTCCTTAAAAGGGCCATTTGAAGAGCGGAAGTTCTTACTTTGGATCAAGTCCAATTTATGGATTTTTTTCTTTTATGGATTGTGCTTTTGGTGTTTTATCTAAGGTCTTTTTCAGCCTAAGTTCAAAAAGGTCTTTTTTTTTTTTTAAGATTTATTTATTTATATTAGAGAGCACATGTATCTAAGCAGGGGTAGTGGTAGAGGAGAGCGAGAATCTCAGATCCCCCCTTGAGCGAGGAGCCCCACACAGGGCTTGATCTCACAACCCCAAGATGATGACCTGAGTGGAAATTAAGAGTTGGGCGCTTTACCAACTGAGCCACCCAGGTGCCCCAAAAAGGTTTTTTCATGTTTTCCTCTAGCAGTTTTATAACTTCTGGTTTTATATTTAGTTCTATCATCAGTTTTGAGTTAATTTTTGTATATTTGTTTATGTAAGGTATGGACCCATGTTTAGTTTTTAAAATATGAGTATCCATTTAAATATGAGTATCCAATTTTTTTAAATATGAGTATCCAGCATCATTTGTTGAAAAGATTCTCTTTCTCCATTGAATTTTGCCTTTTTACCTTTGTGGATAATCAGTTGATCCTGTATGTGTGGTTCTGTTTTGGGACTCTGTTACGTTATTTCCCTGTATGCCAGTACAATGCTGTCTTGATTATTGAATCTTTCTAACTAGTTTGATTCAGGTGGATCTTCCAGTTTTGTTCCTTTTCAAAGTTGTTTTGGCTATTTAGGTACTTTGTGCTCCTGTATGATTTTTAGAATGTTTTTCAGTTCCTACCAAAAAACATGCTGGGATTTTAGACTGGGATTGCATGAAATTTGTAGAGCAATTTGGAAAGAATGTTATCTTAATAATACTGTGTTTTTTGATGTCAGCTCAACACCTGCCACTTGTAAACCTTTGGCCCACTATTTTGTATCATAGATTTTTAAGAATTTGAATGCATTTAAGAAGCTTGCTTTCAGGGGCGCTGGGGTGGCTCAGTTGTTAAGCGTCTGCCTTCGGCTCAGGTCATGATCCCAGCATTCTGGGATCGAGCCCCACATCAGGCTCTTCCGCTGGGAGCCTGCTTCTTCCTCTCCCACTCCCCCTGCTTGTGTTCCCTCTCTCGCTGCCTCTCTGTCAAATAAATAAATAAAATCTTAAAAAAAAAAAGTTTGCTTTCAGGGGGCCTGGGTGGCTCAGTCAATTAGGCATCTGCCCTCAGCTCATGGCATGATCCCAAAGGTTCTGGGATCGAGCCCACGTCGGGCTCTCTGCCCAGCGGGGAGCCTGCTTCTCCCTCTCCCTCTGCTGCTCCTCCTGCTTGTGCTCTGTCTCTCTAATAAATAAATAAATAAAATCTTTTAAAAATAAGTTTGCTTTCAGATTAAGTATTTTTAATGGTTATTCTTGAATAAAGTTGTTAAAAGAATCTTTGGATTCCTGCTGTCAGGTCCCTAAAAAGTTATTCTGGAACAGAAGGGTAAGGGTATTCAAAGCACACATGAAGTATACATATTTTAAAAGGATCTTTAAGGCTTCCCTTTTGGATGTTCCATGTCTGAAAGCAGAGTGTCCTAGTATATAGTGCTTAAACCCCTGGGCACTGTAGCCATTCTGCCTGAGTTCAGTCCTGACTCGGCCTCCTTCTACTAAATGACCTGTTTCCTCACCTAACAAAGGAGAGTAATAAACCTGTTTGTTGATAGTAAAGGGCTTAGAAGTAGATACATTTTGGCATACTCCAGGGCCACCCTCACCCTATGATGGTAAGTGTGCAGGTTCCATTGGGGCAGATTTCAGTAAAGGGTGGGTGATGTCACCATGTTCTAAGGATGAAAAGACCAGAATGGTGCTGTTAATCATTGCTTATTATGTCTGTTAAATTATAATAAGAATTTTCTTTTTTATTTCTCCCAAGCCAAACTAGCAAGACGCAGTCAAGAACGAGACAATCTTGGCATGCTGGTCTGGTCACCTAATCAGAATCTATCAGAAGCAAAACGTAAGTCTTAAAGGACTTTTATTTTCCCTTTATTTAATGCAAAGTTTTAAAGTCACTTTTGTAGCTAAAAGTCTCCATACACGTTATGTTTTTCTTACATTTCTAAAATAAATAATTCGAAGATTTTGAAAGTGTGTATTTCTTTACGGTGGTCTGTCATAACAACTTAAAGATTCTTAACCAGTGGTTTCATAATCTACTTTTTTTCAAAATGCTGTACAAGCTAATACTGGAGTAACTAGGAGGGAAAGCTTAGAGTGGAAAGAAAATTATACTGCAGTGTAAAGCCTCCCTCAGCTGGGAATTTACAGATTAAAAAATTTCTTCTTCTTCTTCTTTTTTAAAGATTTTCTTTATTTATTTGAGAGAAAGAGCATGAGAGGGGAGAGGGTCAGAGGGAGAAGCAGACTCCCCGCTGAGCTGGGAGCCCAATGCAGAGCTAGATCCCAGGACTCCAGGATCATGACCTGAGCCGAAGGCAGTCACTTAACGACTGAGCCACCCAGGCACCCCCAGATTTATAAATTTCTAATTGAAGGTTTACAAAGGGCAAAATGTATGTTATTAGAAACAGGCTTTATTTATACTGTCAGACTTCACCCGCTGGAAGGAGAACTGTTGAACTGATTCTTTGTTTTACGAGTTTAAAATTGTATTAGGGTGAATACTCTGAGCTACTTTGAATCTTATTTTTTGGGGGGGTAAGGGTCATATAGCTGTTAGTAATATTAATTGTATATTCAGAGTTTGCTTTTTCAGCTTTTCTGTCCCCTCTGCTCAAATGATACCAGCAAAATTAATTTTGTATCAGATATATTACCATAAGTTTGGCATTTTCAACGTTTTAATTTTCTTCATAACTTAGAAAAGAAAAACTAAATCCCCCTTTGGAGAATTTTTCAGTGAGGTTCATGGATGGAATTTATGGGGATTTGTGAACTTAGAAATCACATGCAAAGTTTTTTTGGTGTATGTTTGTTTTTCTGGATTTTCGAAGGAGTCTTTGACAAAAATAGGTTTAGAATCAATGCTGTGAAATAAGAGTAGGGCTTGGAAAGCCACCAGTGGTAAATGTTATCAGGAAACTGTTCAATGGTGAGTAAAGGCTCAGATTTTTAGACTTTGGTCAGGATTTCCCAAAGTGTGTTTTCTAATATTAAAATAGGTGTTGACAGGTGTCCACTGCCAAATAAGTCTGAGAGAGGATACATATTAAATATTCTCCTCTTGTGTATTCAGTATCCACGTTAGCATATTTACAGTACAAAGAGCTCATATGCTAAAGAAACAAGTTTAATTTTGACCAGGAAGGATTCTTTTTTTGTACAATCCCTTCCATGGAACAGGGGAAATTCAGCTACTCTTAATAATGCTGAATTTAGCAGTAATAGAATAATCTCAGTCTAATTTGATTTTAAGAGTATCTTAATTTTGCCTCTATCAGGCTGCTGCCTAATGAGTTTATAATGAAGAACAGAATAGCAAAAGGAAGTGTATTGGCATTTCTGATGTCTTTACTGTGCTGGGAAAGACCTTTTAAGTATTTCCTGTGTGTTTATTTCCCCTTTGAGTACTTGCATTAACTTAGAAAAGCAATCTATTCCTTTTTTGAACATGTTCTTTTTAAGAGAAAGCTGACAGAGTGCCTCCCTGTAATTTTTAAAGCTTTATTTTCCTGAACTCTGCTAAATAGGTCTGCTTTCTGACGAGTCTTTGAGATGTTCAGTTTTCAGATGGTTTGATTTTTGGGTCTCTCTCTTACACTCCTGGTATGTTCCAGTTGGTCACAGTGCCCATAGGAGATGATGGTACCCAGAACCGAATATCCAGAATCATGAGCATTTGTTGAATCTTTATGCCAGGCACTGCACTAAAATGCATTCGCTCTTCACAGTAACCCAAGAGGAAATTTTTGTCCCCATTTTACAGATGGCATTCCACAATTCAAAGAGGTTTGTGAAACTGACACTGATAATAAGTGGTGAAACCAGTAGCAGTGTCCAGGTTTGCTGATTTCACCCTGGCTCATGCTCTGAGTGCCTCTCTCTGGGAGAACTGATTAACTCTCAGTGTTCTGTATTTCTGCCCTGATCCTTCTGTTCCTGTGGTTCATGGTCTCATGGTCGATCAGTGCCCTTTGTGGTTTTATTACCTGTTGACATCTGTGGAGTCAGAACTTAATTTTGATATTCTTATTTTTCCTAGACCTAGAAGAAAAGAGTAGAATATGAAAAGTTAATTGATTATTAAACAATGGTATTGCCTAAAATAAATTGGCAGTTTTAATGTAAGCCTTTAAAACTTGAGACTTTTATTTATTTATTTATTTATTTATTTATTTATTTATTTATTTATTTATTTATTTTAAGATTTTACTTATTTATTTGACAGAGATAGAGACAGCCAGTGAGAGAGGGAACACAAGCAGGGGGAGTGGGAGAGGAAGAAGCAGGCTCATAGCGGAAGAGCCTGATGTGGGGCTCGATCCCATAACGCCAGGATCACGCCCTGAGCCGAAGGCAGATGCTTAACTGCTGTGCCACCCAGGCGCCCCAAAACTTGAGACTTTTAAAACCAATATGCAAGTAACATTTCTTATTTCTATATTGTTGAGAGTTGAGAAAATACAGGAAATTATAAAGAAGGAATGGCTCCCACATTATTCCATTACCCAGAGATAACTGTTGTAAACATTTTGGGATTTTCCCCAGTCCTCTTTTTTTTCCTCTTGTGTGCATATTTATATGAGATGATGTGGGTGTATATATGTCTGTGTATTGTTTTCCTGAATATTCACCTAAGCATTTCCCACATTGTTAAATAACCATGTTCATCATATGGATAGATCCATGTATTTATTAACCTTCTTCTATTGAAAATTTATGTTGTTTCTGGCTTGTTGGCTATTGTAAAAGAAAGCTATAGTGAAAAACTGAATTCTAGAGCTTTGTCCTCTTTTGTTTGTTGTTTTTGTTGTGTTTTTAGCCTTTTCTTAAGATAGAGCTCTAGGAATGGAATGTGAGTTATCAGGAACTTGCCTAACTGCTCAAGGGTGAGGATGTAAACATAATGTGGTATCCTGATGTGAGTTTGGGTCCTCTTAGTAGGCTTCCATTTGTGGAGCTTTGGGAGTCATACAGTTCTTGGCTAGTAGTCTAATCATAGTTAGGCCTTAAAATGTGATTGTAGTTTGAATGTGGATGGGGTACACAATTTTTTCCATTTGCACACCTGTCATTTCCCCCTCAACTCCCTTCCCCACGGTATATGGTCAAAAAAGAAGCCTTTTTTTCTTGCCGTTCTTCTTTATTTTCAAAGAGTGTGTAAGTCTTGGTTGTCCAGCATTGATACTGACTCTGCATAGAAGTAGGACGTTTGGAGCATGTGTAGATTGCTGGCAGGTATCCCTCACGTAAGGGTGTCTGTAGGTCTGCTTTTTCTTGTGTTGGTTTCTTTCTTCTCAAGTAGCTGTTTAGAGCTCTCTGCCTCTTAGGGTTACTGCAAGTTCACAAAATTATTTTGTGGTTATTAAAATAAATGCTGTTGTAGAAATTTCACACAGTACAGAATGTATAATGTAGACAATTACCATCCTCTCATGGTCACTGTGTATAATATATGTATTTTTCCTTATATTTTTTAAAATTAATTTATTTGAGAGAGGAGAGAGCAAAGCGAAGGAGAGAGAACATGAGTGGGGGGAGGGGCAGAGTGAGAGGGAGAAGCAGGCTACCCACTGAGCAGGGAGCAGCCTGATGCCATGGTGGGGGTTGGGGCTCCACCCCAGGATCCTGGGATCATGACCTGAGCTGAAGGCAGATGCTTAACTGACTGAGCGCCCCTCCTAATATTTTTATACATATTAATATATAAATTTTTTATCCCTAAGTATGAGCTTTTCAGCAGTTTGTTCTTAATATATCTGGGACTCTGTTCTGCCTCAATATATTTACAATTACCTAGTTTTTAAATAACAAGTAATGGTGTCCCATAATTTAGTCTTTTTTTACAAAATTGAAGTATAGTTGACACACAATGTTATGTTATTTTCAGGTGTACCACATAGTGATTCAAGAAGTCTGTACATTATGCTGTGCTCACAGCAAGTGTAGCTCCCATCTGTCACCATACAAGCTATTACAGTACCACTGACTATATATATTCTTTATATATATGTCCCTTTTATTCCTGTGACTTATTCATTCCATACTGGATATTTGAAGTCTTTCAGTTCTTCTTTCTTTTTTAAAGTTACTTATTTTTTTTAAGTTTTTATTTTAATCACCCGGTGCTCATCATCACAAGTGCACTCCTTAATCTCCATCACCTATTTCACCCTGGTAACCATCAGTTTGTTCTCTATAGTTAAGAGTCTGTTTCTTGGGTTTTAAACTTTTAAAAAGCTGTAGGGGATGATAAATCCCTAGAAATAGAGTTCCTAGGCCAAGGGGCAAATACATTATTTCTTTTTTCTTTTCATTTTTAAAAATAGATTTAATTTCTAGAGCAGTTTTAGGTTCACAGCCAAATTGAGTGGAGAGTATAGAGATTTCCCATATACTTCTGCCCCCACACATGCACAGCTTCCCCCACTGTGGACATCCCCTACCAGAGTGGTGAAGTTATCAGTCAACCTATATATTGATGCATCATTGTTACGCAAGGTTCATAGTTTACATTAGGGTTCACTCTTGTGTTGCACATTCTGGAGGTTTTGACAAATGTATAGTGACACGTATTCACTATTATAATTTCATACCGAATAGTTTCCCTGCTCTAAAAATTCTCTGTGGTCTGCCTATGCGTCCCTCCCAACCCCGTAACTTTTGGCAACTACTGATCTTTTTACTGTCTCCATAATTTTGTCTTTTCCAGAACTATTATATAGCTGGAATGATATAGTATGTAGCCTTTTCAGATTGGCTTTTTTGACCTAATAATAATATACATTTGAGTTTCCTTCATGTCCTTTTCATGGCTTGATGGCTCATTTTCTTTTTGGTGCTGAACAGCATACCATCATCTGGATGGACTACAGTGTGTTTACCCATTCACCTACTGAAGGGTGTCTTGGTTGCTTCCAAATTTTGGCAATTATGAATAAAGCTGTTGTAAACATGTATATGTGGGTTTTAGTGCAGATGTAAGTTTTCAGCTCTTTTGGGTAAATACCAAGGAGCAGGATCGCTGGATTATATATAAAGAATACATTTAATTTTGTAAGGAATTGCAAGACTGCCTCTTTCCTCTCCTTTCCTCTCCTCCTCTCCTCCTCTCCTCCTCTCCTCCTCTCCTCCTCTCTCCTCTCTCCTCTCTCTTCTCTCCTCTCTCTCCTCTCCTAGAGAGACAGTGAGAGAGAGCACGAGCAATGGGGAGGAGCAGAGGGAGAGGGACCCTGGGATAATGACCTGAGCTGAAGGCAGATGATCAACTGACTGAGCCACTCAGGTGTCCCCCCTCCTTTTAAATTTCATTTATTTATTTGAGAAGAGAGCAAGACTGTCTTCTGAAGTGGCTGTGCCATTTTGCATTCCTACCAGCAATGAATGAGAGTTCCTGTTGCTCTGTGTCCTTGTAAGTATTTGGTGTTATCAGTATTTTGAATTTTGGCCACTCTAAATTTAAAGTGTATAATTTATTTTCTTTTAAACTAAAAAAATAGTACATACGCACAAGATAAAAATTCTGTACATCTCTCACATTAACCAGTATTATGTTAATATTCTGGATGTCCGTTAGTCCTTATACACTTATTTTTTTTAATGGTCATATAATATGGGTGTTTCATAGTTAAGCGTTTCTGAACAGTGTTGCTGTGAACATCATTAAAGTGGGGTTGCTGGGTCAAATGGTATGTACATTTTACACTTACAGATTTTTCCATGTGTCATCTGAAGAGTTAGAGGAGTGTGCCTCTTTTCCAAAATGTCCCCATCATTGGTTATATTAATTTTTTCTTCTCTTTTTTTTTTTTTTTTTTTTTTTTTTTAGGATTTATTTTTTTATTTGACAGAGAGCACAAGCAGGGGGAGCTGTAGGGAGAGGGAGAAGCAGGCTCCCTCTGAGCAGAGAGCCCGACGTGGGGCCGGATCCCAGGACCCTGGGATCATGATCCGAGCTGAAGGCAGATGCTTAACCAACTGAGACACCCAGGCGCCCCTTTCTTAAAATTTTTTTAATAATTATTTTAATTATAGTAAAATATAGTGTAAAATTTACCATCTTGACCATTTCTTTAATTCCAAGTAAATTTTATTGTGAAATTATAACAAGCAAATGAAATATGTTGATTTATATTTCCATCTTAACCATTTTTAAGTGTATAGTGGTATTACATACATTCATATTGTTGTGCACCCAACCTCTAGAACTTTTTTTTAAAAGATTTTGTTTATTTATTTGTCAGAGAGAGAGAGGGAATGACCTCACAAGCAGGGGGAGCAGAAGGCAGAGGGAGAAGCAGGCTCTCTGCTGAGCAAGGAGCCCAATGCAGAACTTGATTCCAGGCCCCTGGGATCATGATCTGAGCCGAGAGCAGACCCTTAACCGACTGAGTCACCCAGGCGTCCCTCTACAGCTGTTTTCATCTTGCAAAACTGGAACCCCGTACTCATTAAAACCCAAGTCTGGGGCGCCTGGGTGGCTCAGTCGTTAAGCATCTGCCTTCGGCTCAGGGCGTGATCCTGGTGTTCTGGGATCGAGCCCCACATCGGGCTCTTCCGCAGGGAGCCTGCTTCTTCCTCTCCCACTCGCCCTGCTTGTGTTCCCTCTCTCGCTGGCTGTCTCTCTCTCTCTGTCAAATAAATAAATAAAATCTTAAAAAAAAAAAACACAAAAAACCCAAGTCTATATTTTCCCCTCCCCCTGGCACCTGGCAGCCACCACTCTACTTTCTGACTCAAGGAATTTGACCACTTTGGGCACTTCATATAAGTGGAATTATACTATTTTGGTGACTGCCTTATTTCACTCAGCATAATGTCCTCAAGTTGAGTTGTCCTCATTGTAGCCTGTGTCACAGTTTCCTTCATTTTTATAACTGGATACTATTCCACTGTATGAATGGATCAGCCACATTTGTCTCCGTTTATCTGTTGGTGGGCACTTGAGTTATTTCTACATTTTGGCTACTGTGAATGCTGCTGCTGTGAATACAGGTGTGCAAATACCTCTTTGAGGACCTGCTTTCATTTCTTTTGGATATATACACAGAAGTGGAATTGCTGGATTTGGTAATTCTGTTTTTTAATTTTTCTGAGGTATCGCCATTCTGTTCTCCAACAAAGCTGTTACCATTTACACTCCCACCAACAGTGCACGGGCTTTAGTATCTCCACATCCTCGTCAGAATTGTTATTTTCTGTTTGTTTGTTTGTTTGTTTTTTCATAGTATCTTAATGGGTGTGAGGTGGTGTCTCACTGTATGGGAATATTAATTGTTTTTTTAAACTTTGCTGAACTGATAGAAAAGGATTTCATTAATTATTACTAAGGTTGAGCATCTTCGCATTTTGACCTTTAAATTCTTCTCTAACTAGCAGTAAAATCTTACCTTATTTTTTAATTTGTATTTTAGAATTATATGTAGTTAAATTTATTAAACTTATTTGTGGCTTCTAGTATACGGTCATGCTGAAAAAGCCCCTCCCCCCACCTATTACAGACATAGATACCTACGTATCTTCTGCCCTCCCAGACTCCCTCCTCCTGCCTCATTACGTCATTGTTCTATTTGGAGTTATTTAATTCTTTTCCCCTTCACTTATGTGAAACTTGTATGTGTACTTAGGTCTATATCTGGACTCTTGATTTTGTTTCATTGATATATCTGTTTCCTGATTTGTACCATTTTTATTCTTTTCGGTGTTTCTGGCTCACGTATTTTTTTACGTGAAGTTTAGGCTCACTGTTTCACATTCTCTCCAAAAGTATCTTGCTTGGGGTTATATGAATTGAGCAGCTTTGTGTGCTTGGTACTGTAGCAGGAGTGAGGGAATCAGGAAGCTTATACTCTAACGGAGAAAGGAGGAAAAATGAACATGTAAACAAGTAATTTATATGTATTTCCTCTAGTCCAGTTCTTTCTTGGATGCAAAAAATTGAGGTCTAGAGAAATTAAGTGAAATGCTTAAGATCCTACAGCTAATTAGTAGCCAAGTTTGGGCTAGATCTCTGGTCTCCAGATGGCATTTATTACACACATCTGCCTTCATGTGCTGCTTCATTTAATAAACTATAATTACATTCTTAAAGCATTAGTGATGTTACATGAGTTGCTTTGGGCTGTATCTAAGTAAAACTTCAGTGAGAGATCCAACCTTTGGGGTATGCCTAAAAAATGGTCCTTGTAGAGACATCTTTCGTGTAGAAGAATTATGAATTCCAAGTAGCATAGATGAGAACAATATGATTTAAATAGTGTTATGGGGCACCTGGGTGGCACAGTCATTAAGCGTCTGCCTTCGGCTCGGGGCGTGATCCCAGTGTTCTGGGATCGAGTCCCACATCAGGCTCCTCTGCTGGGAGCCTGCTTCTTCCTCTCCCACTCCCCCTGCTTGTGTTCCCTCTCTCGCTGGCTGTCTCTCTGTCAAATAAATAAATAAAATCTTTAAAAATAAATAAATAGTGTTATGTTAAATAATTCTGGAAAATTGATGAAACAATTGCTTGAGGTTTAGGGGACAAAGGAGTGAATAAAAGTTGAAAAAGTAGTAGAATCTGGAGGTTGGACAGATGGTGAGAGAAACTGAAAAATGTTCACTAATTGGAGATGAGGACAGTTGAGTCTTATTTTAGCATCAGGCGTACTGTTAGTGTTCGGATGCTCCCCTTGGGACCTGGCAGAAAGCGCTCCATTTTCCTCGGGAGAAACAAGGGAAGTGTTGGAGTCCGCTGACTACAGGGTAGAATGTTGAGGAATAGAAGAGTTGGCTGGTGGAACAAGGTGCACATGCGCACTGCAGACGGGAAAGACGCGTTTGCATTCGAACAGGCCTGAGGATGTGGGGAGAAGATGCAGTGCTTTGTTTTGGCGACCTGCCTGGCTATGATACGGGTTGTCCTTGGGGAGGTGAGAAGCAGTGAAACTGTACGTCAGGGCTCTTGACCGCCTTGTGGCTTAGGGAAGAGCTAGGGCCAGAGGCAGTGAGCGTTCATCCATTGCAGCTGAGAGAAGTTGACGCCCTAACTAGGCCATTGCTGTTAAAAGAGAGGTTTAATTGAAATTTAAGAGTCAGACTAGCAGTGTCAGGAGTGTTTGAACTTGCTCAAAGGAGAGAGATCATAGGAATGTGGGGTTAGGTAGGTGTCAGGTGGCCTTTAACAGGCCTTTATTATTATTATTTTAAAAAATATTTCTACTTTCTTTTCCAGGTAAAAAAGTAGGAGTGTTTGACATCTATTAGTTGATGGTTATTAAAACCCACCCATGATAAAATAGTTCTTGGTTTCTGGCTTTTTTTTTTTTTTTTTTTTTACCAAATTTTCATTATTGCTTTTTTAAATTTATTTTTATTTAAATTCCATTAAGTAACATATAATGTATTATTGGTTTCAGAGGTAGAGGTCAGTGATTCATCAGTCTTTTATAACACCCAGTGCTCATTACATCACGTGCCCCCCTTAATGTTCATCACCCAGTTACCCCATCCCTCCACCCCACTCCCCTAACAGGCCTTTAAATAAGCAGAATACTGTCATATCTGGGTGTACCTGCACTACTCCATCAGTTCTTCCACACATTTTTATCAATACATACAAGGCACCTGTGATATGACATTGTCTCCCTAGTCCCCACTGTGATGTATGTAGCTGCCCTTCTGCATGGATGCCCCCCTCAACTCCCATCCCACTTGGCCTGTACCCTGGATGCCTACCTTGCTTGCCCCAACCTGATGTCTTTAGGACAGCCTTCTCCCTGTGGGGCTGCTGCTGCTTTGAGTGCAGTACATGGTACTCTTTCCATTCCCCTCGTGTCCCTACCCTTACACACAGACCCACTGAAGGTCTGGACTGTGTAGAGAAGCAGCTGAATGTTAGTAAAACAAAATTGACACGTTAGTGCAAAAAATCTGAAAAATTTTTTTTTTTTTTTTATTGGATAGTTTTGTCTTCTTCGAGATGTGTACAGTTAGACCAGAGCTTATTCCCAGTCTGGTTCTCTTTACTGCTTTAATGAAGAAAAAAAAATGTTTACCGATCAAGTGCGGTCAAATGTAATACAAAACTGTGGCCTGAGAGAGCTCTTAGAAGGCAGTTTCAAGAGAAAGGATAGGTTAGGAAAGAGGAGAATCTGAGGATGATTTTTGTTGTTTGACTCACCTGTAAGAGGTGAATTGGAGCCAGAGGGGAAGCCAGTGTACAGCCATGCCCACTGTGGATCGTTTCCTGAAGAAGCAAATTTCCTAGAGTCAGCTGCACTTGCCTTGGGTGTAGAAATTTGCAAGGTAACTTTGGCTGTTGGGAATCAGTGAAACAGATGGTCCTGTTCATTTATGCATCATGTACTTTATAGGTTATATATAATCAGTACTTCTGCAGTTATTTAAGTGTTTGATTACATTTTATTTTTATTGTGTAAAAATGAGAAATTGGTAACAGTGGTAAGCACAAATCTCAATGTTAAAATGGACGTAGATGGAAGTCATTAGCTATGGCAGAGACTGTCAAGCTGGATGATTTTTTTTTAAGCTGGATAATTATAAAGAAAAAAATTAACACATACAATATGCTAGACATATAGAATTGACATGTGAAAAGGCAAAGTCAAATTAGAGATTTTAAAACAAGTTGTAGCCTTCTTGGAATGAAACCTTCCTTAGACCTGCAACATACACAAACATTTCTGTTAGGACATTTGACTTCAGAACACATATTCAAGATTATATTGTGTGCAAAAGTTTCATAGATCTATAGTAAATTTTTTAACATTCATATAAATACATAGTACATTTCAGGAATCTCTATTTAAGACATTCCTGTGCCTTTCCGGTTCAGTATAAAATCAGAAGACCTCACAGTTGGCCGCAAGGCCCTACATAGTCTGACCCCACTTCTCCCCTCCTGAATCCACCAAAAACATGCTCCCTAGAGCCTTTTCTGTTCCTTTATCTGGAATACTGTTTTCCCAAATGTCTACATGGCTCCCTTAGTTCCTCCTGGTTATTGCTTATGTGTCAACATCAGAGTGGCTTTCCTTGACCACACTGAAATAGAGACCACTGCTGCCTTACCTTGCTTCATTGCCTTCATTCCATTTATCGTCACCCAACGTAGTATTTTTTACTTTGTCTCCCTCTACTAAAAACTGACGGGGAACTTGGTATGTTTGCTCAGCTCTCTGTCAGTCCTCTCAGCACGTGGTGGATACAATAAATACTTGTCCAGTGAGCGAGAAAATGATGGGGATGTGGACACTCCTGTGTATGGAGATTTGCACATATAGGCTTTTCAGCTCTCTTTGTTCTGCATCTTGGGTCATCTGGAATCCTCCAACATTTTCTTTTTTGCCGCTCACCTAATGGACCGTTCATTTACTCAGTAAATATTTGAGTGATACGTATGTGCCAGGCGCTGGGGGAATATAAGAATGAACAGTCTGACAAGTCCCTGTCTAAGTGTAACCTACAGTCTGATGGGAACCTTCCCTGGTCGTTGACAGGAGGGAGATGTGGACTTAAAATTCTTAACCTGTTCTTTGGCTGGAATGTCTGCAGGGGTAAGGACAGGTTAAGCTAATACTGACCTTAGTTTTCAGCTTTTTATAAGTGAATGGCTTTCAGAGGGCTTGATAGTTGTGATTAAAATGATGTTTTTAGTATGTGAAAGTCATTTTTATCATTTTTATCTTTATTTAAGTGTTTGAGAGTGAGGTCAGTGTTCAGAACGTACTAGAAAAGGCAGAGCTGGATCTATAGCCTATAGTTGAAGCCCTCCACTAAAAATCAACGGTTACCTTCCCCTTTCATCATGCCAGTGTGTCCTATCTTCATCCTCTTATACTTAAAGAATTTCATCTTGTTTTAATTTATTTACCTTTCTGTTCACAATGTACATTTGCTTCCGGTTTTTTATTTCTATGACCACTACTGGGAACTTCCTATGTCTTAGTTCTTGATATCCATCCGGAATGTAGATATTCAGCTATGAGAGATCAGTGCCACATTATTTTCCAAAGTGGTCAAACTGGTTCATCCTGCTACCAATAAAATGCAAAATTTATGTGCTCTGTGTCCTCGCCAGTAATTGCTGTCGTTGAACTTACAAATTTTAGGCAGTGACCGTAACACTGTTTCTCGTATCAAGGAATTCTATTTTTGTTAGGTGTGATAATGGTATTGTGGTTCTATTAAATATATGTCTACTTTTTTTTTGGTCCACATTCTTAAAAAGATGTGTATTGGTTATATATATGTAGGGATGAGATAACTGGGATTTACTTTAAAGTTCTTGAGCACAATGTAAAGCACATTTTGGGGTCCACTGGCCAGATTTGAATAGAGACCCAGATTATTGTTTAAATGTTGAATTTACTGTTCTGTGATTATGTTAGAGAACATACCTACTCTTAGAAGATACATGCTTAGTATTTAAGAGTACAGGGCATAATTATGATAGTCTCAAATGGTTCAGAAAAGAAATTGCATATATATATATACACACACAAGCTTGTTTTTATTATTGAAAATAGCCTAGAACTCCTTCACCTCATCACATGGGTATAGCCACTGTTAAAATTTTGCTTTCGTTTCTTTTCTGTACGCTTCTGTGCACTCTGAATTTAAGCACGAATGGGTCATACTGTATATAATAGTTTTTCAACTTTAATTTTCCTATAATTAAACATTAAACAGTTTTGATCCCTGAATATTCCATCATATAGCTTAATTTATTTAACCATGTCCCCATTCTTGAACATTTCTATTTTTTCAGTTTTTGCCTACTATAAATAACAAATGAGTAAGCAGGAATTTATAGTGTCCTTTTCCAGTAGAAAAGAAAGTCTCTCTTGATTCTGCAGATCAGATTTCCCAGCTAAGTGCATTCATAGTTCTTTTTCTTTGACACTTAAGACAATCGGAGTTAATTATTTGTGTGATTTCTTTCTCCAGCCAGACTGAATTCTGTGAAAGCGGGCTGTTTTAATTGTGGCTGTATTAGCAGCACGGGGCACACAGTAGGCCTGAAATATTTGTTGATTCAGTGGAGAATGGTTAAATATAAAGTATAGTAATTATAAAATGTCACCTTTCTGCCACTTACTTCTTCAAAAGGTTGGGTTTCTTTGCTGGATGAAGGTACCTCCCTCCCCCCGCCAAGATTCAAGCATTGAAAGTGGGTAGGACTTAGAGTGGGAAAACCTGCCCCCTCCCAACAAACATGTTGTTATCCCTCTTCCCCATTCTCACTGTATCACTATGCAGTTGACCTTCCATTTTCAGAGCTGGGGAAACCAGGGCCCACAGAAGGGAAGTGACCTTGCATCAAGTCTGTGGTGGGCAGAGCCTTGTGTTCCTGTGCCCTTCCTAGAACCCAACCTCCCTGTGTGTTTCCCTGGCTGTTTTAGTCTTGCTTAGGGATCTCTCTTTTCTGTATCCTTATACACAGTGGTTTGTACTAAGGGAAGGATCCTTGTATATGCAGGGTGGCAGAGGCAGGGTTAAAGGACAAATGTCCCTATCATTTGAAGTTTGTAGACGAATCTGTGAGGAGTCACTGGGATTTGCAGGCTTGTAAATCCCTCTGCCCACCTCCTCCTCTGCAGGATGGGAGCTTGAAGTCGGTAATTTATTTAACTTATTTATAAAGATTTTTTTAATTTATTTGAGTGAGAGAAACAGAGAGAGCACAAGCAGGGGGAGGGGCAGAGGGAGAGAGACAAGCAGACTGTGCTGAGTGTGGAGCCTGATGCTGAGCTGGGTCCTCAGACCCTGAGATCATGCCCCAAGCCGAAGTCAGACACTTAACTGACTGAGCTACCCAGGTGCCCCTGAAGTCGGTAATTTAAAAAAGAACTTCCATATAGTCACTGAAAGGAAAAAAATGTTTACATGATTGAAATTCACAAACCTCCTTTTATATAGTAGTAACATAAAAAGCACATTTCTTCCTGGTTCTGTGGTCCTGATAGTGTCTAATCTCTTTAATACCAAACTTAAAAATTTTGTTTGCTGAGGTGCTTTTTATCACATTAAAATGGGGAATGTTATCAAACTCATGTTTTTTACACATTAATATTATGCTCTAATTCTCTCATGGGGGCCTTGAAAGCAAATCGAACATCTTGAGTGTGGTCAGTTCTTTCCTTGATCTAGGTGTGTTCCTTTTCTGAAAAATCACCCAGCTGGGCCTTTATGTGTGTGCTTTTCTCTGTGCCCATCATACTTTATAAAACTATATATTCATGAAGTATACACACATCCACGCACATAAATATACATACATAAACTTACATACGTGTATACACATGTATATAAACAAAGGAGAGTGGAGCCCAAGAGTCAGTACTTCAAGGAAGTTTACCAGCTGGTTCTCATCAGTTAGGATTGGGAGCTTCTGGATTGGAGCACAGCTCTCCTGGGGTTCAAGGACTGGGTTTCTCTTGATAAATTCTGTGGTTGTAAAGTGCACCCTGCCCCATCTCTAATTGAATCTCACACATGTTTATGGAGGAATTCATTTTAGTAATAGTTAACTTTTGTGTATCTTGGCTGCTTCACTACTTTGTAAAGGATTCGAGCAGGATATCTTACCTCATTCTTGTCAAACAGGTGAGGAAATGGGTTTAGCTTGCAAGTTCCTGATAGAAAACCAAAGATGCAGGGCTCTTTCCACTGTTGCCTGCTATGAGTTTATGGGTGACTCTACAGTGTGTTCCCCTCCCTCCTTTTATTGTCAGGGAATGTGGCCTTTAGTTAAGGGGGATGCAGTCCTTGTTTGGAGCATAGTCCTTCCTTCAGCTCATACTGTTAAAGGAAAACGTGCCTGAGAGCAAATGAAATTATTTTGAGTACACAGCTACCTGCTTAGGGACTTAGTTGTCAGGTAGGCTGATTCTCAGTGTGAGAGATGCAGAAGGATAGTGTGTCACTATGCTGATTTATTCTTTACCATAGGCTTTGCGCATTTTTAAGGGAAAGTGGTTATTGTTTTAATTACAACTAAATGTCATTCTAGTGATGATCAGTTTTTAAAATACAGGAGATCCTACTTTTGCCTTTCTGGAAGGCTCACGAGTGTAGGAGGACTGGAGTGAAGGTGGATTATTGATCCATTTTCAAGAGAGCACGCACACAAGTCGGGGGGAGGTGCAGAGGGGGAGGGAGAATTTTTTTTTTAATATTTTATTTATTTGAGAGAGACAGAGGTAGTGACAGAGAGCATGAGCAGGGAGGAGAAGGAACAGGAGGCTCCCCACTGAGCAGGGAGCCTGATGGGGTTCAATCCCAGGACCCTGGATCGTGACCTGAGCTGAAGGCAGACACCCAACTGACTAAGCCACCCAGGCGCCCTGAAAAATTTTTTTTAAGATTTTATTTATTTATTTATTTATTTATTTATTTATTTGACAGAGAGAGAGAGAGAGAGAGAGACAGCCAGCCAGCAAGAGAGGGAACACAAGCAGGGGGAGTGGGAGAGGAAGAAGCAGGCTCCTAGCGGAGGAGCTGGATGCGGGGCTTGATCCCAGAGCACTGGGATCACTCCCTGAGCCGAAGGCAGGCACTCAATGACTGAGCCACCCAGGCGCCTCTGAAAATTTTTTTTTACATTGGTTATTAGTGCACGCATGTGCATATGTGCACGAGGAGTGGGAGAGCAGAGGGAGAGGGAGAATCTCAAGCAGACTCCCTGCTGAGTGTGGAGCCCGACGTGAAGCTGGATCTCATGACCCCAAGATTATGACCTAAGAAATCAAGAGTTGGACCCTCAAACCAGCTGAGCCACTCAGGCGCCTCCCTCCCAAAATTTTCAATTACTCATAAAGTGTTAGCCCTGGAACCACTTTTAAGATCATGATAGTCAATCCACTCTTCTGCTGATGAGGAAAGGAGGAACAGACAGGTGGGGTAGAGCTTAGCCAGAGTCCTTACCAGTGGATACTGGATAGGAGGAGGAATACAGAATTGCTGATTAGGTAGGAATAGATGCCAGAAGCTGAATTTAAATACGTGTGGTTTGGGAGGGTGTTCGTACTTCTTATTTCCACCTGATCAGATTGTAAATGAGACTGGGTTGGATTTTGTTGTATTTACTGGAGTGCCTGCAGGGGTGCTTTTTCTATAAAGCAGGATTTTAACAAAACCACATTAAGAAACAGAATTTTCATTAAGTGCATTTTATTACTGACTAGGAAGGACTGGTTCATTATGTTGTATTCTCGTAGAGTCTCTGGCTTATCTTGTTTCTTGTGCCCACCCCCCCCCCCCAAGATATTCAGAGGGATCATTGAAATTTAACTGTAGTAATATCTGTGCCCACCAGGTGGCATAATTGCTTTACTTAAATTAAGCTCATTTCGAGTCTCAGTTACAGTGATAACTCATTTCTTATTTTAATAATAGAAGGAGATGCCACGATATTTATCATATTCATAAAAAAATTTTGGTATGCTCAGTTTGAGTTATGAGAGAGAAATTGGTGCCACGTTTCCTTTGTAGTACTAATGCTACTGCAAGTGTTAGGATAATATATTTTGTTTTTAAACTGTATTGAGGTTATAGCTTTGTCCTCAGCCCACCTTATGGTGTCAGCCTCTTGCTCTGAATAGAATATGCAAGATCACAAGGTGTCCTGAGTGTCTGCAGTGTCTAGAGGAGGGAGGAGTGGTGAGCTCAGGTTACCGTGGCAACTTTCATCTGCATTTTTCCTTTTTTTGCAGTTGTGTTTGAGACTCTCACTAATGGTACTGAGGACATTTAGTTCATCGGATGGGAACAAGAATATAGAAGCAAATGATGCCCACTGCAAGGCAGCCAATTCGCCTGTTACCCTTGCTTTCCATCACTTCCTTCATCAACCTCAGTTTTGTTTTCTTAACTCTATTCAAGCAACATAGACGACATTGGTTAAGCCTTGCTCAGTTCTCTGTGCCATGGAGACTGTTCTTATCTGAGTGCCCTTCTCCCTCTGTGTCCTTTACTCAAGAGATAGGATAGCGTGTAGTGGTTTAATATCATGGGTCCTGTGCTCAGACACTCTGCGTGTGTATATAAGTCCTATTTCTGCTGTTTACCAGCTGTGTCACTTGGCCAAATTACTTAACTTCTCTGAGCCTCAGTTTCTTTATTTATGAATGGGAGTGATAATAGAATTATTGGAGAGGATTAAAAAGATAATCCTTGTAAAGAGCTGAGAACAGTGGCTGGCACATAGTAAATTCTCAAATATTAGCTATTGTTATTACTTAATATAGCTGTTGAATCTTTAGGAAGCTTATCTTGATTTAACATCATTACCATCATTATTTACTGATTATTTTGGATTTCTGCGCTAGTCTACATCTATACTGTTATTTTATGTATTTCTGTTGTCTGTTACTTACAGAAATTAGTTTTTCTTCTGTATTTTGGCCTGCTGTTTAGTACAGTGTTTTGCACATAGTAAGGCTAGTTCAACAAATGTTTGATTAGGCTTTAGGAATTTTGTAAATTTCCTTTCTCTCTCTCTTTTTCTTTTTAGGAATTTTGCAAATTTTCTTGATGAACCTCACACACAATCTACCTTTAAGTGATGTTACCCCAAAACATAACTCATTTACCTGTGCTTTCCGTAATACTAAGTTCTTGTCAAAAAACCAGTGGTTTGTGTAGTCTGTGTACTTCTAAAGAATTGGAGTGATACATGACTTTATCCATCGTAATTCAAGATCAGACAGTTCTCCTTGGTTGAGGTATTCACGTTTTTAAAAATATTGCATTATACAATGATGGAATTAAAAAAAATTTTTTTTAAACATATTAAAGAGCATGTGAATGGGGAAGGGGCAGAGGGAGAGGAAGTGACAGAATCTTAAGCAGACTCTCCACTGAGCATAGAGCCCCATGCAGGGCTCAATCTTAGGACCCTGAAATCATGACCTGAGCCAAAATCAAGAGTTGGACACTTAACTGACTGGGCCACCCAGGTGCCCCTGAAATTGTTCTTAAAGGAGAGTATACTTAGTGACTGATCTTTCTGCTTCTGACCGACAGATGAGAATGTCAGCTCAGCTTCTGCTTGCATCCAGATGACTGCCTGGTTCTGTCCCCTGGGCCCAATTTGGGGAAGGCTGGCGGATGTGAATGACTGGGCCAGTGGAAATGTCCTGGCATTTCCTTAAGCCACGTGGACTTTGTGCATTGTCCTAATCACAGCTTACTTAATGACTCTGCATGCAATGGCTCCTCACCCCCAGATTGGGACTGACTCTGGTTAACCTTTAATTTCTTAGAGGTGAAATCAAGATCCCTGTTGCCAGAGATGAGAAAGTACTGGAAAAATCCCCAAGGAACCCTGTGTTCTTTGTTTTAGAGTTGTTGGTCTCAAATAGCTTGTAGTTCTCTTGCTTCCCTTCCTGTTTCATCTTTCATCCACCGCCTGAAGTATCTGGTCATCCTTTGTTTTTATGAAGGCATGTGGGAGTGGATTTTATTGTCTTAGGTTGAAAGCTTATTTTTGCTTAGGGAAAGCATGTGGGAGGTTTTGAAAATGCACACGTTCTGTTTTCATCATGCCCTACTAGCAGCTACTGGCATGCGCTCTGTAAAGGAACAGAGTAGCTATAGAGAAGACAGGGGTCTAGAAACTGTGTTGGGTAGCCCTGTCCCCCTGATAGTGAGAGGGAACAAGAGCTGAGGACTATCTATATACCATAGGGAGGCAGGCAGAGACCAGGCTGTCAGCAGCATCTTTTGTGCGAGCACATGGCTCGGTTTCTGAATTAACTCCAGTCGGAAACATTGTGGGAGGACTTCTCCTGTGCTGTAATTTTCAGGTAGGTGATAACGCAGCTTTACTGGGGAGAGCTGCTTCCTGGGAAGATGAGGAGAGTTGCTAAAGGTAACACAGTCTAAACTGTAGTGCTTACTATACACCAGGCCCCACTGCCTGTGAACTAATTTCGTCTAGAGACAGAGTCAAGATTGGACTTCCACCTTTCGTAACCACATACCTAACCTGTACTGCCCTTTACCTTGCTAGAAAAGAGCCTTTCTTTTCTGTGATCTTGTACACATCACAGCACCCCCAGCATTCATTTAGCAAATTATTTCAATCTCTGTTGGACATTGGGGACAATGAAAAGAATGAAAAATTGTATTTTTGCCAATGGGTATCAGATGGTAATTCTTTGGCAAGTTGCAAGCCTCCCCATGTATGAACTTACTGGGGTCACACCTTCAGGGCACCAAGTGATCAAGTGACTTCCCGTAGGTGGTTCTGATGGAATTCTTTCTTCCTTTGCTTTGGATTTGATTGATCAGGCTAGTCTCTAAGAAAATCTAAAAGAGGTGTGCTTTCTGAAGATTACCCAGTAAGAATGCCTTGCTGTTTACAACGTGGAAAATGTTCTGTCAAAACTTAGCTGCAACACTCGGAATCCACTGTTTAGCCCATTTTACTGTTCCTACCACCAGCTAATTTTTATGTTAGAAAGCAAAGAAGCAGATGAAAATAGAGTAGCATCCAAAGAATGCTTTTGTTTTCCATGTAATTTTTAAGCTAAATCTGGTTGGAGACCATGGGGACAGGCTTACTGGCCCCGCTACTGATGGAGCGGAAAGGACTCTAGAGCAGATAGCACCTGCCCCGCTCCGACAGCCTCTGCAGGTAGCTGCTTGAGGATCACATGACTGAGTGGGGGCTGTGCACACGTCACACATTCCTCCCTCAGCTAAGGGAAATGATAGTGTCTGGAAGCGTGTATGCTTGCAGAGTTGAGCTTGTACAGCAGAAGTTTGAGGTTCATTTACCAAATATGCATTTAAAGAAACAACCCTTACAGCAGATCCTCTCTGGGATTGACCCTTGATTCACTGCAGATTGTTTTTCTCTTTTCCCCTGACATAGCCTTGGCTTGAACACATCTCATTACTTAGTTTTTATCATCGGACCTGCATCCACCCCTCAGGGTCTGGGTGTGTTGCCATGTGCATCTCGGTCTCCTCCAGTGTGAACCTCCACGTCTGCCACACGTCTTAGCAGCATCCTGGCCAGGTGTGCACAGCCACCTGTTCGGGCAGCTGCACTGGACATTAGCATTGTTTTTTAGACTCTCAGAGCATTTTTCTCTTATTTGGCATAATCCACCCTATTGTGAAGTAATAAGCAAGGGACACACTTTGGAATATTTCCTACCCCATTTTTAAAAAATGTTCTTAATTTTTTAAAAAAGACTTATTTATTTGAGAGAGAGAGCTAGCAGGAGCATGGGGAGAGGCAGAGGAAGAGGGAGAAGCAGGCTCCCCACTGATCAGGGAGCCTGACGCAGGGCTTGATCCCAGGACCCCAGGATCAGGACCTCAGCCAAAGGCAGGTGCTTAACCAACTGAGCCACCCAGGTGCCCCTCTACCCCGTTTTTAAAATCACCAGTTTTGGCTTTTGTGTCATTTAGTTTGTCATTCACTGACTCTCAGGTAAATTGGAATTTTACTACAGTTGACCCTTGAACAACGTGGGGAACCAATACCCTGTGAATTAAAAAATTTATATACACCTTTTGACTCCCCCAAAAACTTACTAGCAATAACCTGCTGTTGGCCAGAAGCCTTGCTGAAGACATAGTCAATTAACACACATTTGTATGTTGTATGTGGTACATACTGTGTTCTCACAATAAAGGAAACTAGAGAAAAGGCAGTGTTATTGAGGAAGTCTTAAGGAAGAGAAAATACATTCACTGCACCTGACTGGAAAAGTGGACTCACAAACCTGTCTTGTTCCAAGGGCATCTGTACATATTCTGAGTGAAGTAACTATCAGTTTGTAAGTACTTTAAATATGGGAAAGAAAAGGAAATAGAAAACTGGTGCCTTAGTATTGAAGCTAATATTGGGTTGTAATATACGTAGTTACTTTTTGAATTAAATTGACTTTTTCTTTCTTTTGGTCAGTGGAAAAGTTTTCCCCCTAGGATTAGAATGCCTGTTAATAAAAGAATTTGAATTCTTTTTCAAAATTGGTATCTCATTTCTAAATTCGTTGTCAGTTGTGCCGCAGTCGGGTAAGATGGTCGTGCTGTACTCGCACAGCACACTGGGGCTGAGGAGCTTCAACTTGGATTAGGCGGCCTCTGTCGGCTGCCTGTGGAAGCGCGGCAGGTGCACGGTCCTCTCTGAGCCGGTAGTCGAGCCTGTTGTTGCAAGTGTCGAACTTGGTCATTGCCCCTGGAGAAGGCTGAGGGTCTCTGGAGAGGGACAGGCCAGTGGAAAACTCAACTGTTTGTTGCAGACAATTCTATGCTATTTGGGTTTTTTTTGTTTCTTGTTTTCGGTGTTGTGTTTTGGTTTGGTTTTTTTGAGCTTGTGTTATTTTTGTAATTTATCCCCCCCCCCAAAAAAAAAGCTATACAGGCATATAATGAAGTGTTACTGATTGATAGTCTCTTTTATTCCTGGAAGAAAGACTAGAAAATGTAGAGAGGAAGTAACTTCAGGGGGTGTATTAACTTCTCCTGGAGATTGAGTCAGTCAGTTTTGCTTGGCATTACCCTTAGTGCTTGAAAATCGGCACTTGTCACCTTGTTTGGAGTTTGAAAGCAAATACCAGGCATTGGTTCATGTAATTCAGCTCTTAGATTTTTTTAATATAAAGAGAAGTGGCTTGTTTTTCAGCTTTGGCTGAGACTAAAAACAAACCCCCAATTTAATACTTCTTTTTATTTCTTTTAATTCTCTTTCAAAGTGCCAATACAATATTTACCATAGGAAATTTAAGTAGAACCAAGTTTTAAAAAAAGAATCACAGTCTTCCCATCCAGAGCCAAGTACTATTAATACTTGAGTATATCTTGAGCCATTCCTCTGTGGGATTTTATACATGTAAGATCCATAATGGAATCATACATGATTCTGTTTTGTTACTGTCTGTGTTTTTATTCTTGTGCATCGCAGGCCTGAAACATAGATACAGTTCTAGTGCTCATGGACTGTTGTTTCCTGCCCCTCCATTTGTTCACTGGTCTCTTGTCTTGTTTTTCAGTAGATGAATACATTGCCATTGCTAAAGAGAAGCATGGGTACAACATGGAACAGGTAATGATGTGGTTTTCTTTTGTTGTTAAAGATGGGTTTTTATTTTAAAAGGGGGGAGTTGTAGCTAACCTGTTAAATTGTTTGTGTTCTGTGTGTTGGGTAGCAGTGCAAATTTTTGGTGGTCACTAGCAAATTGATGCTCCAGTCCCCTTTTTCTGCTTGAGAGGAGTATTAGAGGACCCTTTGATTTGAAAGACATCTGTGTATTTCTGCAGGTTTGTAGTATTATATATGGCACTCCAAGGTAGCTCTAAGGTGCCAGATACTTTAGCATAATGCGTCCCTATTTGAATATGCGGTTTGTCATTCGTGTGTTTGTGTGATGGTTTTTTCCTGACTCTGTGTTGTCACACTCAGACCCACTCAGACCCACAGTGTTTTCATATAATTGTTTTGAATCACTTTCAGGTTTTCATGGTTTTCTTTTAAAAATTTTTTGGAACCTATTAATGAGAGATATATGAAATTAATTTTGCTCTAAAAGTGTGATTATAATCTTATTCCAGCCTTATTTCTAATTACTATTTTAAAAATAAGTATATTAAGTTGGATTAGTGCTTTGGCATTGATCTAGATATTACAGCCTGTAAGTTACTAGCATTTATCCTTATGAGATAGTTCCAGAATCTTTCAAAGCAAGAGATGTATGCTTTCTCTTTTTCCAAACCCTACTCATGAACTTAATGAAGTTGCTCAGAAGATCACCAATTTTTTTTAAGATTTCATTTTTATGTAATCTCTACACCCAGTGTGGGACTCGAACTCACAACACTGAGATCAAGAGTCGCACGCTCCACTGACTGAGCCAGCCAGGCGCCACAAACATCGCCAATTTTTAATTCTGTTTAGAAAGTGTAAAAAGTACTGGGCGATAGGGACATCTGGCTGGCTCAGTCAAAAAGGCATGGGAGAGCAAGACATGGGAGAGCAAGGTGGATGGGCAGAGGGAGAGTCTTAAGCAGACTCCATGCTGAGCATGAAGCCTGACACGAGGCTGAATTCATGGCTTTGAGACTGCAATCTGAGCTGAAACTGAGGATCGGAGCTTAACCAGCTGCAGCACCCAGGTGCTGCCAACTACGTGCTTTAATGAGTTACTTTGTCTTGTTGTATATGGAGCCATTCAAGTGCGGCTCTAAAGGAGCCCAGATTCTGGGGCCACACGGCCTCTGCCACCTACCGCACTGGACCGTTGGCAAGGACTTCATTTCTCAGGCCACTGTATTCTGTTCTGAGAAGTGAGCGTGATGGAACTTGTCTCACAGGAGTCGGCGTCTAGGCAGGCGTGGACCCACGTCAGTCACACAGCAGTATTGTCTGGTTGCAGAAGAGCGCAGGCTCTTCTTTTGCTAATCTCATTTATTTCCATTTTAATGTTTTAATCCTGTCTTTGGTCTAAAATTTCACTGATACTATTTTTCTAGGCTCTTGGGATGCTCTTTTGGCATAAGCATAATATTGAAAAGTCATTGGCTGATTTGCCCAACTTTACCCCCTTCCCAGATGAGTGGACTGTGGAAGATAAAGTCTTGTTTGAACAAGCCTTTAGTTTTCATGGGAAAACCTTTCATAGAATCCAACAAATGGTAAGTAAATGAGACCACTGTATTTTCTTTTTTCCCCAGCCTCTCTCCACCGCAGCGTACCTGAAGGGTAGGAATGTCATCCACAAGCATGAATATTCTAATTTTTAATAAAGCTCCCTTTAGATAGAATAGTTTATACTTGTTGTGGGGTGAATAAGAGGCTTTACATTACAAGAGTGAAGCATTTCCTAGTACTTCCCAGCTTGATAGCAGCTGTAACAGAAGCCCTCCACCACCCCCATCCCCATCTCTCTTGTTGGGATTCACCAGATTAGTCCGATAGAAAGCACCTTTGATGGTTGTTTAATGAGGTGGGGCATCATGGAACCCTGTCTGCCTGGAGAAGGTTTGCTTATCTCTTATATTCTAGAAGGCTGTTGGGTGGACTCCTCCCAGGAAAGCTTATTGGTGGTTACATGAGTGCTAAAATGAATTTTTAAATAAATAACCTAAGAGTTAGGCTAGAAACTTTAGGTGAATGCTTGAATTCATCTCTGACTGCCTTAGCAATCTTTCCTGGGCTCAGTGTCACTTCTAGTCACACCGTAGTAGTTTGGAATGACTTGATAAGAGTTTTCTTTGAATCTCCTTCTCAGAGAAAAGGGCCGTGACTTAGGACGTTTCTGGGTGTATAAGACAACCCTTATTAACTATACATAATAAGCACACTTGATTTGGGAAGATTAGCTGTAAATCGAAACCAACTCAGTTTTTATGTTTAGCTTCCTGATAAATCTATAGCAAGTCTGGTGAAATTTTACTACTCTTGGAAGAAGACAAGGACTAAAACCAGTGTGATGGACCGCCATGCTCGGAAACAGAAGCGGGAGCGGGAAGAGAGGTCAGTACTTGCCTGGAGGTGGTGTCTCCCCACCTAGGGATCTCTTGGGTCAGCAGAATTTCTAAGAGCTGGTAGACGCACAAAGGAAAGGTCGAGTGATGGGTTTCCTCCAGTGCTTTCCAGCTGGAGCCAGATGTACACAGATACTCTTCCTCTGATGCTCATGAGTTGTGTTAATGCGAGTTCTGTTCTGCAGGTGTTTTTTCTTACCGCTCTCTTTCTGCATTCAGTAAGCTGCCATTCTGAAAGAGCAAACTTTCCCACATGTTCTTTCCTGCCCCTGAAGGTGTCTCCTTTTAATAAGAAGGAATCCATTATTTCCTTGGTTGAATTTATTTTTTGATATACAAGGTTTGTTTGACATGTTTTAATGTCTGATATGTTAAAAGATAACTGTACAGTTTAGATTTCCTTCATCCCTTTTTTGACCATCTGTTTTGTGTGTAAAGAGAGAGAGAGAGAAAGATTTTATGATTTCTTCCTAATAAGAATCTAGTTTTAAGGATAGCTTGGTGAGTAGGCTACATCTTAGCCAAAACTTCCTCGGTCTTATAAATGGCAGAGTAGTGGGAATAGCCCTGTGCTCACACACAGAAGCAGGTTTGAGTGTGAACTCCAGAGGCTGTAATTGTGTGCTCACAGGTGAGTCCGCTCCACACGCTTCTGCCCCAAGCCTCACTTCCTCGACTCTAAAATGAAGGAGCTGAAAGTCCAGAAGGCAGCACATACACATACTGGTTTTTGTGTTAGGTTGGTGAGACTATGGGTGGCTTTTTAAGATTGTTTCCCACACTTTCTGTAATGTTATTTTTAAAAATTAACAGTACAAATAAAGTGAAGAAAGAGAGACTATATGATCTCCATGGCCCCATTTCAGGAGAGTGTTTTATGATTTTAAACAGAATAACGTAGGAACAAACTGGGAGTATGACTTTTGGAGAATTCAGATCCGTGGGACCAGCTGAAACATTGGGGCAGTGGTGGGAACATCTGCAAGGCTCTCTCCAGCTGTAACAGTCTGTAAAGGTGTTGACCTTGATGCACCTGCATGTTGTGTGGTCTGCCGCATATATATAGTGGGTCTGTTTTGGATCATTACTCCTAGTAATCAGAAGTGGCAAACACTACTGAATTTGTTTTTAGTGTTCCCTTAACTTTCGATTAAAAGTTTCTATATCCATTATATGTTTGGTCTCATTTACTTTTTATAAATTGACTCTATTAGTACAGACAGGGTATACTCTACTAAGCTGAAATCAGAGTTAAATTAAGAAGTAGGTGGGATTTGTTGTCCTTGTGTGACGTGGTGAGAGCATCGGCTGACGCCTGCATACTCCCTTCCCTGGTGCTTTGCATCAGCACCAAGAGTAGGGAGAACGGCTGTGCTCCCACCTCCTGTGAGCACCTTTCCTGCTGTCAGGATGCAGACCAACGAGGGCACACCACATGGCGGTCGCACTGGAGAGATTGTTGGCGTAATGGCAGGGTCAGCCCCAGGCTCGCTCTCCTTTCGGACACTCTCTCCTCAGCCAGGGTGGGTGGGGAGAAGGGTAGCATAGCCACCCGGGATGGATTCCTGAGACAGTGGGGACATTGACATTTGAACATCTGACTGCTCTCCTGCCACCACTGTTGAGCTGGTCGAAATGGGGAGCAAACTGAGCCAGCTACTTCACTTGTGTCAGCCTTGTTTTCTTGTTTTTTAAAATAAAGGTCCTAACTACTACAAAGCTCTTTTAAAAAATTAATAATAATAGTACATGGAAGGCTATAAACAAAAGCATTTGAAGTACCATGTCAACATGAATGTTCTTTTTTTAAATTAACCTAATTTGAGATGACAGTCTCTGCAGGCCAGCAAGAAGGCTTTCCCATTCTCACACTTGTGTTGAGTTATGAGCGTCTACTCATGGGACTTGAAAGGAGTTCTACTTGTTGGGGAGTTTGTTCCCAATGCAGTAGGACTTAATTCTTGAGTAATCTCCCAGTTATGTCTCATGATCATGTCCTAGACCACCACAAGCTAATTATGGGGCAATTACATAAACGTCTTAAATTTGATATTTCAGTGGAGAGTTGAGAAAAAAGCCTTTTACAGAGATAAAGCAATGGTGTTCTAGACCTGATTCGGAAGATAGAGACCTATTTTAATAGGGTTTTTTTTTTTTTTAATCATTTAGACCAAGAGAACTATGGAGCTTGTATTATTTTATTTGAATTTTAAAAATGTTTTTTATCTCGGCAGTCTGGACACTTACTAATTTTATATTAGATCTGTCATTAAATCAATTTATTGCTTCTATTTTTATATTAAATAGAATTAGTACCAAATAATCTTTCAGTAACTTGTTCTTGTCTTCCAGTGAGGATGAACTGGAAGAAACAAATGGAAATAACCCCATTGACATTGAGATTGATCAAAACAAGGAAAGCAAAAAGGAGGTATTTTTTTTCCCTGGTATTTTTTTTCCCTGGTATTGTTTAGGCAAATAAATTTTATTACTAGTTCCATAAGTAAAACATTACTCTTACTCTATTTAATATATTAAGGGCTATGTGCAAGGCATCATGATAAGACTTCTTAAACATACTAACTTTGCTTTATATTTATAGACCTTAGAATTTTGTTTGCCAAGAAGCAGGAATAAAGGAAGCCCTAAAGGAAGTGATAGCATTACCGAGTAAGGATTTTGTCTCCACTGGGCAGCCGTACTCACTGCCTTTTTCGCTAGGTCAGCGAGTGGTGGGTTGGTGTTGGTGAGGAGCAGGTGAGGGTTTGGTTCCTCCTCTCTGCCCTCGGGGTCTCCTTCCTCCTGATGGCCAGCCCCAGGGACCTGCATAACGGTTCTCAAGGGGATTGCAGGGGGCTGGCAGGGACTCAGTGCAAGTTTTCCCGTTATTCAGAACCAACAGCGTAGGTCATATGGCGATGAGCGTCACACATGATGAATTTTTAATCTTTCACATCTTAAAAATCATTATGGCAGAGGATTCAAGAGACCCATGAATTCCTACAATTGTATATGACTTTTGTATATTTATAACATTTCTTTATTGTAAACTGTCCACTGAGAACGATGGAGTGTCTAGATGATCTTTGTAACTTTTTGAAATGGGTTGTAGTGTAAGGTTATTTTGCCCATTCATTACAATTGAGTAAAGCCTAAGTGGGATCCCTGAGGGCCCTCCAAGGAAACCCAAGGCCCCTTGGCACAGATTGGAAACCCCGCAGAACACAGCATTATCTGCGGCAGGCCCCTGGTCGGCTAGTGATACAGTCCCTGGAGGAAAGGACTTCTTTGTCCATTGGTGCCCATCAGCCCGTTGGTTCAGGCTGGAGTGTTGCATCCCAGTGTGGGATATGACTTTTATATGTTCATACAAGTGTTTTTCTGAAGACAGAATCTATATCTATAGTTTCAGTAAAACCTCAAAGAGTTCTCTATCTCAGAAGGTTCTAAAGTATGAGAACAGCTGTTTTAGACTGTTCTGGGAAAAACAAAAGTGTCTGGACATACCTAAACTTAAAAATCACACCAGTAATACATGCTTTTTCTAGGCAAAGTAGGTGATCCAACTAAACAGAAAAGGGAGAGTGAAGATGATTCACACCCTTAATGATTATCACCCTTAATCGCCGTTAACATTTGGGTGACTTCTTCCAGATGACTTCCTGTGAAACGAATATGCCTATTTACATAATTCTGAATCTGCAGTCACTTTTTAAAAAACATAAAATGGGATCCTAGTATATGATTTTTTATAATGTTTTAAGTTTACTCTTTCTTTTTTTTTTTTTTTTAATTTATTTATTCGACAGAGATAGAGACAGCCAGCGAGAGAGGGAACACAAGCAGGGGGAGTGGGAGAGGAAGAAGCAGGCTCATAGCGGAGGAGCCTGATGTGGGGCTCGATCCCATAACGCCAGGATCACGCCCTGAGCCGAAGGCAGACGCTTAACCGCTGTGCCACCCAGGCGCCCCCCCTAAGTTTACTCTTTCTTGAACGTGTTTTTATGTCAAATATATTTGTATACATAGCTGTTAGTTTACCATACACATATCACATAATTCAATCAAGTAATCTTAAGGGTTTTTATCAGTCTCCCCCCTGCTTTTTGCTACTATAAACAATGCTGAAGTGCTGATCTCGTGACTAAATATTAGTACACTGAATTTTTTCCATTGGAACAAATTTCTGGTGGTTGAATTGTTGGGTCCGTGTCTCCTAGTTACATTTTTAAGGCTTCTTTTGGTACGCTGCTACATACCACCCAACTGAAAACTGGTAATTCTTTCTGGACGGCACTCTAGCCAATGATTTATATAAATGCCCAAATAACAAGACCATTTTAACGGTTAGATAAATTAGATTGTTTGGGAAATCAAATCGTACCTGCAGTTTTTAGGAAGCTTTGTTTTGATGCATTGTTCTGATTCTGAATTAGGCTCTTCAGTGGGACATTTTAAATGAAAGAGGAAAGTCTTGATTTTACATTACTTTCTATAATTCTTATTTATATAGCACAGTTTCTGATTAAAAGAGAAAAATAATTTACATCTTCTTTATGAACTAAAATGTTGTCAAAACAGACACATGGTCAATCAGTGATCTTTACTAACCAGTATAGTGCTGTTACAGACATAGGTTCTTGCCTACTAATATTTTTATGTATTGTTTGTGACCACTGGTTCAAGACCTCATTGGCCCCATTGTAATTACAGAGTCTGCTTATCTCAGTTTTTTAAAATATGAAGCAAAAAACCTCAATGTATTCTCAGCTTAATCAGCAAATGTTAATATGCTAACAAGATGAGATTATGAACAATTACAAAAACTTCTTCTTAAAATTGTCATCAGGAAGACAGTATCCTTTCCTTGCCAAGGAATTATTATTATATTTAATTTCCAAAGGTTTTGGTTTTAGAGAAAGCACTTAAAAAATTACCAGCAATCTTGCATTATAAAATGATAGCGTATATTTTTGAGGCACATTACGCAGTTTCCCTAAAAGTTAAGTGTCCTCCAAAAAAGGGTATATAAAAAAGTAATGGTTCCATATGGGAGGTTATATTTTAATAAACTTCTATGTAGATTCAGAGAATTTAAATGGATTTTTATATATGTGCTAAATCGTTTTTTTCTCTTTCTGTGGTCCCAAATGCATCTATTTTGCTAAGAACTGTTAGAATAAAATAGCTCCCCATTCATATATACAAAGCACACCAGACAAGAATACAGATCTTTTTTCTTCCTGTATTACTACAGGGAACTGAGAATGCTTATTGCCAGAGGCTTAGAGTGATAGAAGGTTGTGTTTATACAGGAGGGCAGTGGATCTACTTTGATGTGTTTAGCCAGAATTCAATAGCCAATGTTTTTGTTAACTGCCTGTAGAGTTTGTAGATGGTAATTATGATATGGCATAGTAGTTGTCTTTGATGTTTAGAGCCATGTAAAGAAAATACGCTTATTACTGTTCCTTTGGCATTTCAATGTTTTAGAGTCTCATTTATCAAATATGTATATCATGCAGGTGCCCCCTACGGAGACAGTTCCTCAGATCAAAAAAGAAAAACATAGTACACAAGCTAAAAATAGAGCAAAAAGGAAACCTCCCAAAGGAATGTTTCTGTCTCAAGAAGACGTGGAGGCTGTTTCTGCCAACGCCACGGCCGCCACAACGGTGCTCAGGCAGCTAGACATGGAGTTGGTCTCCATCAAGCGGCAGGTACCGCGGGTCCAGTCCTGGGTGCAAGGGCTAACGGTGCTCCAGAGGCCTTTGCATGTTTCACACCTAGCTGTGCTCTTCAGAGATCTCTAAAGGGCATTTTGTTTCTAAGGAATTGGACAGAAGATCTTAGGTACTGATCCGTTGATGTTTCTTAAATTAACTTTGAAATTGGAGATATATATATATGCATGCATATATAGTAATGGTGAGAGTGTGTGTGTGTCAGTGATTTTCACAGTGTGAGCACACCCACCACACAGCCACCCTCTTGATCAAGAAAAGAAATGCTGCCTCTGGAGCCCTGTTCATTTCCCCTTGTAGTCCCTGCCCTTCGGGGACTGAGCGTTGCCTCCAGCACCTCACTAATGCCCCTCTCTAATGCCCCTCTCACTCATTACCCACCTTCTTTGAGTAGCTGACCACTCATCTGACTTTTTAAACCACACATTATTTTTATCCATTTTTTGAATTTTATATAAACAAAATCATACGTTGTGGTTTCTTTTATGCCCAGCATTCATTCAACATATGAGATCCATCCAGGTGGTATAGAGCCTTAGATGTTGTTCTTTCTCGGTATTGTATAAATATCCTATGACTACCCATTGTATTACTAGCAGATATTTTAGGCCATTAACAAATAATACTGATATGGTTTTTATATGACTCTTGGTGTGTTATGTATGCATCTTTGTTGGATACATACCTAAGAGTAGAATTGCTGAGTTACAGAGCATGCATATGACCAGTATTTTATCTTATTTTATATTATTTTATTTTATTTTATTTCACTTCACTTCATTTTCTCTTCTCTTCTCTTCTTTCAAGGGGAGGGGGTTGTGCAGAGGAAGAGAGAAAGAGAATCTCGAGCTGATATGGGGCTTGATCTCACAGCCCTTGAGATCATGACCTGAGCCAAAACCAATAGTTGGATCCTTAACCAACTGAGCCACCAAGGTGCCCCTGTCCGGCATTTTCAAAAACAATGCCAAACAGTTTTCCAGGGTGGTCATGTCAGTTTATGTGAGTTGGGTTAAACTACATTAGGGCTTACTAACTATAGCCCTATTGACATTTGGGGCTGGATAATAACTTGTCATGAGGAGCTGTCCTGTGCATTGTAGGGTGTTCAGCAGCATCTCTGGCTTTACCCAGTAGATGCCAGTAGCACCTTGCCCCCATCAATTGTGCCAACAGAAATGTCCTCAGGCATTGCCTGATTATACCCCCCTCGGTGTGGGGGCAGAATTACTTCCTCCTTCCCATTCTGAGGCTTGCTTGCCTTTTCACTCTCTTAATAGTTCATCTTTTGATGAAATATTTAATTTTAAGGTAGTCCAGTTTCTCATTCTTATCTTTTATGGTTAGTGCTCTTAAGTTTTGTTAAGAACCTTTCCTCAGGTTATGAAGCTGTTCTCCCATGCTATCTTAAAAGTGTTGTTTTCCCTTCACATTTTGATCTTCAGTCTGTCTGGAAATGTTTTTCTGTGTGTGCTGTTACATGTAGGGTTGATACTTGTGTTTTCATGTGGATAGCGAGTTAACAGTACTCTTGATTGAAGACTATCCTTTTCTCACCTCAGTGTATTAGGACCTTTGTTTTAAATCCTGTGTCCGTAATGCATGATCTGCTTTGGCGTTTTCTGTTGTTACTCTGGTCTGTGTGTCCATTCTTCACCGATAATATCCTGTCTTAATTATATGTACCTTACAAATCTGGGTATCTGGTCTAGATTTTAAGTTCTCCAAGATTGTCTGTTCTGGCCTTTTGTGTTTCCATATAAAATTTAGATTCACTTTCTCAGTTTCCAGAAGAAGAATTCCAGAATTTTTATTGGGATTGTATTGAATGTGTAGCTTAAAATAGAGAATTAACATTAAACTGGAGAACTAACCCAGGACTCACAAACGTGTTCTGTCCCCCACCGACACAGATCTGTAATTCCTCGGTATTTTGCCATTTCTGTGTCCAGGGCTTTGTCAGAGTTACCCTAGATGTTTGGTACGTTATGATGCTCTTGTAAAGAATACTGTTTTTAAAATTAATCCTTTTCTAATTATTTGTGTCTCGTATGAGGAACGGCTCATCATTTGAACCTGACTTTACACGGTACATTTAAACTGCAGATTGAACTGAGTAGCCTAATGTCCTTTCATTAGTGCCCCGCCTCTCCCCCATCCTTCTCTGGAATTCAGGGCAAATTGTGGTGGACTGATGGTTTACTTTTCGTTTTTGCTGCTTTTGACTTGTTGATCTTGATGACTCCAGGGAGGGTTAAATAAGAGGCCAACCATCATTTCACAGATGAGAAGAGGGGGCTGCGGGCCGGGTCTGTCCTCTCGTGTCAGGTGGCAGCACAGAACAGGACCAAGTGTTCCCTGTGCAATCAGAGGATTGGCTTCTAGTCTTGGCTGCTGGCACAGCTGCACCCTAATCTTAGGAGAATCACTTAATCTTTCTGGGCCTCTTTTCAAATGAGGAGATTAATCCTTCCCTGCCTGATCTTACAGGCTATCTGAGGGCTGCTTCATAAGAGAGCATTTTGAGCTCTGTTTGTGCTGGAAGAGCTCTCTGACTGGGGCTGTGAGCTCCCACATGCATTTTCAAGGGGACTCGTTTCCCCCTCCGCTGAGCGAGTTCCTAACGCTTGCCATTCAACGTTAATACATGGAAGAAAGAAAATGAGACACCTTCTTCCATGGAGGTGTGACTGACGCTACAGTCAGATAGATAAAACAGTCTTTGGTTTCACAGTCAGGGTCAGGAGCAGGAATTTTTTATTGGAAGGTAGCTACTCCGAGTTCACACTGAATAGAGAGGGTTACGTCTCCAGTGAGGAGACGAGTCGTTTACCCCCCACAGCCTGTCAGGGCTGCTGCCAAACGCACTTGGCACTTGCCGATTCACAGTGGCCCCCGGTCCACACACTGGGCCTATTCTCTGGATGCCTCCGTGTGTGGTGGGGTCTCAGGGAAGGGCTTGCCATGAACATAGCAGAAAACCTGACTAACAGCAGCTTAAACAATTCAGAATTTATTTTTATCAAATAGCAAGACACCCCAGCGCCAGTGGTTACTGGCATCAGCCCGTCTGTTCAGTGGTGTTGTCGAGGACCCAGATTCTTCCACATTTTCTCCTCTGCCATTCTTAGTGTCCTGGCTTTTTGCCTTGCTGTTGTCTCACATTGGAAGCCTCAGAAGCCATTTTGTAGCCTTCACATCCGCGTTCAGGGCAGAAGAGGAGGAGTTGGAGGCGGAGCTAACCCGTCCGTCCTTCTAGCAGGAAAAGCTTTAACCTTTCCAGGAAGTCCTATACTTTCTGCATGCCAGAGCCTTGCGGGACGGCTCCTCGTAGCTCCGAGGAAGACCACCAGCCTCTATGGAAGGTGCTTGTGAGAAGGGGGCTGGGAAACAAACGTCTGTTAGATTAGCCAGCAGCCAGTGCCTGTTGCATTAGGTCTTTCTGAGTGGAGAGTAAGACAGCCACACAATAAAGTAGAGGAGTCGCATACACAGCGGGGATGTCTAGGTAAGGCACCAGGCCACGTCGACTGCTTTTTTTGTTTTTTTTTCCTTCAATGCTGATTACTTTCATATTCTGTTTCTTATGCAGCTTGTTCCCACTCTGGCTTCCTTTCTAGTTGGCGTGATGTTGGCAACTAAACCCTATTCTTATTCTGATAGTAAATACCGAGTATTTCTGACAAGGAAAATACATTAGGAAGAGAGATGAAGGTCAAGGAGAATTTAGAGCTAACTTTTAGTTCAGAATTTGTGGATGTTTTGCCGTGTAGTCATGTATGTAATCTCTGTGCTGCTTTATTGATTTTAAAGAGAAAACGCATGTGGTAAATAGGTTGGTCTTCTTAGAAAACATATGTTACTTAATCACAGTGCAATATATCCCCAGTTTTATACATATGTGAACAACAAGTTGGAACAAATAGAATAACATCTTTAATTGGAGGCATGGAGTATTCTAGATTGCTGACTTTTGAGAATTCGCTAATTCCCTGTCACAAGTTTCTGGGCCTAGTTTTTAGCCTAAGGAGAGTTCAGTGAACATAATCTTGAATGTCTTACAACATTTTATGGGTGGTTGGTGCCCGAGAGCTCCGAGCAAGAGTCTTAAGACCCTGCTGTTTGATCGGGTAGCCAGTAGACACACGTGGTCATTTAAATTCAAGCTTGGATTAAAGTAGAAGACATGAAAAATCTGATTCCTTAGTTGCATAAGCTACATTTCAGGTGCTTAGTAGTAACATGTGGCCGGTGGCTCCCGTGTCAGGTAGCCACAGCTGCAGAATATTGCTGCATCAGAGAACATTCTATGAGGCAATGCTGCTCTGAGAGCTTGGCGTCACTGTCCCAGCAACTCACTGTGAATCAGTTTCTGGTACCAGTTTATTTGACTTGTACCTTTTCAAAGATAAACTAAGGCAAATTTCAGTAAATTAGGGTCCTCGGTTTTGGTTTTACTATAGAGTAAATTTTGTACACATTTCCTATATTTTTCTTTTCAGTTGTTTTTATGTTCTGACTTGACAGTAATACAAAAAGATTTGGCATGGGCTGTATTTCTGGTAGGCTTTAAGGCCCTTACGAGTGGCAAACAGGCTCACTTCGTGGTCCCTGACAGCGCTAGTCTTACTAGGCCACCAGTCCCCTGCACATCTCCACTCCCTTTTAAACCTTTTAGAAGAAGTAAAAAACATAGGAAAGGAAATGCAAAACTAGAATCCTATAAAACATAAGTACTTGAGAATGAAATTTTCACCTAAGTATAAAAAGATTTGTAGAGGAGAGAATTATTAAAGTGTCCATGAGACCGTGTCCCTCACCACCGTCTCTTCTAGTCTCCCATCCCTCCCCTACCTCTCAAAGCCCTGCTTTTCTTTATTTGTCTTAATCAGGTTGCTGCTTTTGAGGGCACCTTCTGCTCATGAGTGTCTTTGAGGTTTTATTTGGGAAAATGAATCTTTCTCCCCTTGCTTGCTTTTTTTTGCCCATGGGATTATTCAGAAAGGAAAAACCCTAGGGTCTGAGTCCCCTTGGTACTTGGCCTGCAAATGCCTCTGCACGTAGGGTTGAGCGGGAAGGGCCCATTCCCATGACCCAGCTCATTCAGGAGTCCATGCAGAAGTCAGCAGGAGCCATGGATTGATTCACTGTTTGGTATTGTTTGTGTCTTTCTTTTGATTAGGTAGGGGCAGTGAAAGATTCAGTGCATCGAATCCAAACAATAATGTGGAAAAGATAATTTGTGAGAAAGGAAAGAATTACAGTTGATCAAAATTAGGCTTGTGGGAAACTGACCTATTGCTTTTTTCTCCTCATTAAAGAAGGCTGCACTGTGGGCTTTTGCCCTCTGTGGTGCCTGGACAGACAGTGCTTGGGGCTCTGGGAGGCTGCACCTGCAGTCCTGCTCTAGCGCCTATGCCTCTTCTCTTCGGCCTTGACTCTGCCTGCTCTACTGCTTGAGCTCAACTTTGTGTGGCGGGAAGCCCAGGCATTGCCCGTCTTTTATGTCAGACTGCAGATATGCTCCTCAGGGGACGAACTATTACCAAATGATGAGTTAGGACTGTGCACACAGGAGCCCTTTCACCACCACGCCCTCCTCCTTGTTCCTTGTTTGCTGCTCTAAGCAAGTCAAAGCATCTAGGTAGAGGCTCTGAAGGGATACTGTAGGGACCTCAAATCTTGGCTACCATACAGATCAGGTACTTCTTTGCTCTTGGTTTTTTTGACTTTTTTTTAGTTCTGTTTTCGTTTCATACCTTTATAAAAGTTTTTCATTTTTAAAATTAAAATATCTTCTTTCTCTTAGATTCAGAATATTAAACAGACAAACAGTGCTCTCAAAGAAAAACTTGACGGTGGAATAGAACCATACCGGCTTCCAGAGGTAGGATTATGTTGACATCATCTTAGAAGTCCTAGCCAAGTTTTATGTGCTTAAGAATTTAATGCCTATATAATATATCTCCAGTATACATCCCATAAAAGAAAGGTATAGACACAATTTTGAAAACCTAGTTGATGTTGAAATTCTGATAGGAGAAAAAATAAGATTCATTAACTCCCATAAGGACATACACACCTGTAAATGTATTATGCTCATATGACTCATTTGGATATGCAGGTCATTCAGAAATGTAATGCACGTTGGACCACAGAAGAACAGCTTCTCGCGGTACAAGGTATGGGCAGTCCTTCTTGTGGCCTTGAGGCTGTGGCAGCCTTTAGGAAAAGACATGCCTCACCCCACTCCCATCCCACCACTTGTGGGAGTGTGTTGGGTTCTGAATGGTCGGAAAGTACAAAACCCCAAAAGCAGATTGCCAGAATTTTACGGTTGGAGGTATTCTAGTCCTGGGGATCCTGAAGAGAGGAATGCATAATGTCCATAGCCACAGGGTGCTGGCTGGGTGACTTCAGGTGTCTTGGGACACGTGATAGATAGATGGTGCAGATTTCCAGATGACTGGATCATACTGGACTTCTTGGATCAGTCATCTACGAAATCGATCTACGTTGCTGTTTTTTCCCACTGGTGTAATACATTAAGATAGTGCCTGCTGTTAGAACCCCCGCGTGTTTTCTTATCTAGATAAGGAAAGGGTAAGTCTCAGTTGTGTGGGTTTTTCAAAGTCGTTTTTCCCCTGTATTGAAAAACAATGCTCTCTTACATCCTTAGCCATCAGGAAATATGGCCGAGATTTTCAGGCAATCTCCGATGTGATTGGGAACAAATCAGTGGTACAAGTGAAAAACTTCTTTGTAAATTATCGACGCCGCTTCAACATAGATGAAGTTTTACAAGAATGGGAGGCAGAACATGGTAAAGAAGAGACCAATGGCCCCAGTAGCCAGAAGCCTATCAAGTCCCCGGATAATTCTATCAAGATGCCTGAAGAGGAAGACGAGGTAAATCTGAAACAGTAGGATCGCTGCCAGGTTCATGCTTGATATTTGGTTTCTTCTTTGATGGCCTTTCTCAGCTGTAGAAATATTTTTAGCTCTCAGCTCTGTTAGAGACTTGACTTTTACCTATAAATACCATAATATGTGTGTTGATACCAGTTAGTTTTTGGTCACTAGGTATATTATTCATATTTTAATTCCTGTACAAATTCTTAGTTTCATCCTGGTTTCCTCCAGCCTCAAAATATTCCACATTACCAGCATTTCTTAGATCAAGTAAGAACTCAGCCATAAAACAGTAAGTTGGAAGTGCCTTGAGCAGTGGCAGTCAAGCTCAGTCATGTAAAATGGGTTGTCATCTCAGTGGGAGGTTAATGAACTTAACTGGTGAATCGGCATAGCTAGCCATCCAGGAGCTCCTGGGTCTGTCTCTGCTGTCCCAAATCGTCCTGCCTTTGATGCAGTTTGGGGATAATGGGTTTAAATATTGATGGAGATAGTTCCAGGTTGTGTGGTTGGCTGGACCTTCCAGGCTGGTGGCTGACATTCTAGCTGTCTCCAGGATAGCCGCCCCGATCCCGTCAGCCGACTCAGCACAGCTTAGGCAACCAGGTTACTGAGGCCGCACGTCCCCATCTGCTTCCTCCTGGGACAGGGCTGCTGGCCATTTCCCCAGCTAGTCTGACTGGCCCTGCTACATGTATTTACCCCCACTCCCACAGACGAGGAGAATGGGGCTAGGCAGGGGTTCATTGCCGATCATTTGACATTTGAGTTTGTTCACTGACACGAAACTCCAAGGATTAATTGAGCTTTACAGGAAAAGTCACTTTCTTATCAAAGCTTCTCCCAGACCATACAGGAATGATTTGAAATTACCTATTTTGTATTGTCTGTGCTCCCCCTTTACTCTAAGAGGCTGGTTATAAAAGCGGTCCAGAGCCCCCCCTCTCCTGACCTGAGCACACAGAGTGCCTCATGAGGGAGAGCCCCTGCCCAGCATGCCGTAGATGGGGCACCCCGTGCCTCTGCGCCAATTTGAAAGGCCACAAGGCACTTATATCCGTCAGAAGGGTGTTAAAACAACCTCATTTTGTTAGACTCCTTAGAGTGTTCTGCCAGAAAATCTTTGTAATAAGTGTACAGAATTTGTGTTATTAGGGGCGCCTGGGTAGCGCAGTCGTTAAGCGTCTGCCTTTGGTTCAGGGCGTGATCCTGGTGTTCCGGGATCGAGTCCCACATCGGGCTCCTCCGCTGGGAGCCTGCTTCTTCCTCTCCCACTCCCCCTGCTTGTGTTCCCTCTCTTGCTGGCTGTCTTTCTGTCACATAAATAAATAAAATCTTAAAAAAAAATAAAAAAGAATTTGTGTTACTAATACTGTGTTTCCCGAGCCACACGTATGCGTGGCCCAGCCTGAGACCCTGGAACCTAGCAGCATGTGAGCAGAGGGAAGGGGTTTGCAGCTTTTAGCAGTAATTCTTGTCCTGGTGCTAGTTGCCACTTTAGCAACAAATTAACTTCCCTCACATCCTGAACTCAACTTAAAAGCATTGAGAGATGAGAATTACCAGAGAAGGAACATTAGAATTTGTAAAAATGACAGCTTTCACGTGTGTTTTCCAGCTTTAGTCCCAGGAAGCAGAAATAATAGGAAACTCTGGCTCTCCTTCTTCTTCAAATTTAATCAAAGTGGGTGTTGGCAGGGTTAGCCTAAAAAATGTGGTTGTATATTTGGGACCAAAGGCCATCACCAATGGGGTGGGATGTGAATTCTTTCCCATATACTTTTCTCCCTTTTCTTAAGCCCGGTTCATTCACTGACAGTTACATTTCTTTCTTTATAGTCCAGAAGGGCCATTCTTCATGGTCCACTCACCACGTTGATTGCACATCAAAATACCCATATAATTCTCTTCTCAGTCTCTGGGAGCTTTGGCTCACCCTTGACCGCCTTTCCTACCAAGCAGCATGTCTTCATTTCTCTCTGGTGGTTGATCTTCCATGTGTCTGTTTGCCCAGCCTTCTCTTCAAAACCACTGCTAGTACCTGACTTCTCTTTAATGTGTGATCTTTATGTTATCTATAAACCTTCTCACCTCTGTAGTCATTTAAATCCCCCCCATCACACGCTTTATTCCCTTTTCCTTGGTTTCTTCCTTCCTTCCTCCTTCCCTCCTTTCCAAGATTTTATTTATTTGAGAGAGAGCAAGACCAAGAGTGGTCACAGAAGGAGAGGCAGAAGGAGAAGCAGGCTACCCACGGAGCAGGGTGCCCAATGCACGGGACTCGATCCCAGGACCCCGGGACCACGACCTGAGCCAAAGGCAGATGCTTCACCGGCTGAGTCAGCCAGGCGCCATGGTCCCTTTCTTCTTATACTCCTTGTTGTACCAGCCTTCCCACTCTACCACCGTGCTTTTCTCTTCTCTGTGTGGCAGTTTGCAAAAGGAAATCAGTCTGTAAGGACCAGCCGCTTCTCTGTGTCCATGAGGGGCCTGAGGGAACTTGTTAGAATGTTGGTTAATTGTCTTTCTAGTCAGTGCCCAGAACTGGGTGCCCTTGTAATTTCTCATTCTTGTGTAATCTGTGGAATCCAGCAGCTAAGAAAGAGGTCTGCTAGTGTCTTGCACACCCCTTCTGCCCTCAGATTTTATGTGTTAAATGTAGCACAGGGAGGAGGACATCAGAATTGCCTGAAGCTCCAGTAACGTAATGGCCTGTTAGCTGTAGGCTTTTTTTCCTTCAAGGCTGAGAAGGGAAGGCAGCCCATGGGTTTTGAGCTTTTGAGATTCCGAGTTCTCTGAAGTGGACAAAGATGTAGTACAGAGCAGGGGTGGGTACGTGTCAGAACGGGTGAGGGGATGCTAGACAGGACTGGGTCAGAGGTAGAGTCTCCCTTAAAGTTACAGAATGACCGAATGTGTTACTAGTGAGGAGAAATCTCCTGACCTGACTAACAACTGTTCTCATAAATTGTGATGTCATCCGAAGGAACTGCTGTTTTCAGATTTGGGGTTCATAACCCAGTGGTTTCCCTAGCAATAAGCGAGACATCAGGAGGGTAGCAGTGAGCACTAAGACACCTTGTAACCTTCTGGTTTGGGTCTGGGAGTCTGTTTTAGTTAAGAAATGCCTTTGAGGCTGGAGTGCCTGGGTAGCTCAGTCGTTAAGCATCTGCCTTCAGCTCAGGGCGTGATCCCGGCGTTCTGGGATCGAGCCTCGCGTCAGGCTTCTCCGCTGGGAGCCTGCTTCTTCCTCTCCCACTCCCCCTGCTTGTGTTCCCTCTCTCACTGGCTCTCTCTCTCTCTGTGTCAAATAAATAAAATCGAAAGAAAGAGAGAGAGAGAGAAAGAAAGAAAGAAGGGGGAAGGGGAAAGGGAAGGGAAAGGAGGAAGGAAGGAAGGAAGGGAAAGGAGGAAGGAAGGAAGGGAAAGGAGGAAGGAAGGAAGGGAAAGGAGGAAGGAAGGAAGGATGGAAGGATGGATTTTAAAGAACCTGCGATCTTAGCTGTCCTGTGGGTCCCTGTGTCCCAGCGCAGGCCAGTGGCTGTTGGCTGAGTGGGGTAGGTGCCGTGGCCTCTGTCCAGCCAGTGCTGACATGCTGGAGTGCTGCCTTTGGCCATGCGCTGTGCTGACATGCCCTTTCCAGGGATTTTATCTAATCCTGTGGAGTAGACATCACTATTGTGTCTGTTCTGCAGATGAGGAAACAGACATTGGAAAAGAAATAACTCATCCAAGGATCCACATCTAGAAAGTGACAGAGCCAGGATCTGAGCCTGAGATATCTGGCTGTGGAGGCCGCCTTCTTACCCTGCTTGCCGTGCCCAGGCCCTGCCCTTAGGAACACACCTGTGTGCAGGATAGACAGGTGGCCCGCACCCTCTCACCCTGTCTCGCCACACCAGAAGTAGCAGTTTGTGGTGTTTACCTGCTCTTTGATTCTTTTCCCCCCCTCCCTTCTCTCCTCAGGCTGCTTCTGTTCTTGACGTCAGATATGCATCTGCTTCATGAGAAACTCTGGTAGCTTTGAGCACTTGGTATGGACGACTGTGTTATCCAGGATATCAGGTATTACAAGACATCACCTAGCCATCTGCATCACATCTCTGTGGACAAAGCAGCTATTACCAAAAAAGGCATACACTTCCAGTCCTGTGCTCCATCTGCCTTAATTCTGTGCTCGTTCCTCCATGTTGGCGCCACTTTCCAGAGAGCCCCTTTGCATCTCTCACACTCTGCCTAAGTGCTGGGGAGTCTCGTGGCCTGCACGCCTCCTGTGACTCTGGGGACCCCTCCTCAGTTGAAGCTCCTGAGCCCCACCAATGGCCGCTCTGCCCAGTCAGCAGCTTCTTCAAACAGGTAGTCCACTTGGAAGGCACGACTCTGTTCCTGCATGGCCTGCAACTTCTACTTTGTGCATAATGTAATTTTCAGAGTGACTGTGACCCTGTTGGCCTTTTAGAAAGTTTCTCTTGTTCTTTTCTGAGGCATCCACCTAATTGATATCATGCTTCTTTGGAAATCACAGTATACTGGCAGACTGCATTATAACCTCCATTGTGCCAAACATCGTGAGACAGCTCACATTTCCCCAAACATTGGGTGTAATTAAGGTTTGTAAATTTAGCTGGCTTAAATCTCGCCCTTCTCCCTTCCCAAGTAGTAGAAAGCTCATTCACAGCAACTGTCCTTGGACACTAGCTTAAAGGGAACATGGACCTCAACACTTTCTGCCTTCAGCTTTCAGCATTGTAATCCCAGGACAGGAGCCACCCTGTCTTTTCCAGATCCCCCCCTGCCCCACCATACAGCTCCAAGAGATGCGGTCCATACCACTGTACCTGGTGCTTGTGCATTGGAATTGGTGCCTTCTCCTTTTGGCAACCATGTTATCGATCCTTTTTCTGTTTTAGTGTCTTATTTCTTCTTTAAAGTTTTTGCTTGCCAAAGATAACATCACTGAGATTAGGAGACAGGGGAGAAATTGCTGCAGATTCTGACAGAGTGCAGATTTTAAATGTCAGGTTAGCTCAATAAAGGGTATTAGAATAGCTGGTGAGGGTTTTATAAAAGCTACACATTGTTTGTTCCCCATTCTATTGGTATGCCTGGCCTTCTACGTGTCGCTCCGTATAGCTTTTTTTGTCCTTCGTGTACTGATGTGATCATATAAACACCATCCTTTCTCTTTTAATATTATAGTACAGGACAGAGAAGTGATCAGTTTATTGGCTCTACTAAGGCCAAGACGAAAAGAAACAATGTACAAAGTGGTCTGTAATGCCTTTTGGTTGGACTGGGAACAAGTAAATGTTTCTGATAAATGTTCTGAGATTTCCAGAATGACTTATTCTCGTACCAGACTGTGGGCCCGCTGCAGGGCTGAGGGATAGACTGTCAGACTGCGTTCTCTTGTAACCTGTGTCCCGCCCACGGTCAGTCCAGCCTGCACTAAATATGTTGAAGGAACTTTTGTTGTTGTTGTTTTGCATCCTTTAAATATTTTTCCTGCTTTCAATACCAAAAAGAAAAAAAAAATGCAGATGCTTTAAGGCACAAACAGAATTCTTAAGAATTTAAAATATGCAATTAAAATTTGATGTGTTTTGACTCCCAAGCACCTTGCTCCCCCCCCCCCTTTTTTAAGTCAGCTGATTGTCTCTTTAGGAAGAGGGTCAGCTAGAAACCTAGACTGTTTGGAATTGTATGTTTTTAGAAATCTGGAGAAAGATCATTCACAAGGGGAGTAAAATGGGACTTTCCCAACTTTGGTCATCTTGTCCCCTACAGGGTGTCTGTGGGTCAGGTAAGAGCGTGTGAAGAACATCCGAGGAGGCCAGAGGGCAGTCACAGCTTGCTGCTCCTGCCTAGATGGAGCATAATAACACAGCATAATAACACTAGACATGAGGTAGGGTTTGTTTTGGCTCGTATCATAAGCCTGCTGTGTAATTGGAAAATGGCGGGTAAATCATGGAGAGAAGGTGGCAAAAGTTTTGCACGTTGCTTAAAGGGGACACTAGGCAAGGAGCGAGGCCATAGGTTCTCTTTGCTTCTTCTCAAGGCCTCCTTCCTCTTAACGGAAGCGGCAGGCCGTTTACTGCAGTGGGTCTTGTTCCACCAGTAGGTCTGTTCCTCTCTGCACGCCCGGGCTGTTTTCCTTTTGGCAATGCGTGAGCGCCGCATGCTAGTTCTTGGGGAGCGTGGCAGGCAGCGCAGCAGCCCCGGGCTGCTGTGTGTATTCTGCACCATCCCCTCACGTGCTCGCCCGGTCCTGAGGAGTCACTGCGCCAGTGCACTTGGTCGACCACCGCAGCCCGGTTCTGGCTCTCTCCACGGGAAGGGGGCATTGTTGTCATTTGCCAGAAGGAAGAAAGATGGTTGTCTTTGACTCCTTCCTTATAGTTTCAAGCATAACGTAGCACTGTGTTTTAAACTGTTTCATTACACTGTCTTTGCAATGATGTAAATGCAAGAAATCACTTAGCTTTAAAAGCTGAGTGATGAATCTTATTTATGTGAAGCCCCTTTTTAACATATCAAGACTTCGGTGCATCAGCAGCTTGTGTTTGGATGTGTAAGGGTCCACAGTGGCAACTGCTTCGGATGCAATGTTCACTTAAGCTTTGTCTTCTTAAAAATTGATCAATGTGAATGTCATAATTATATATATATTTTTGTGGAAAATTTCTCCTAAGTATAAGTTATTGTGCAAAATAGAGTACCATTGAAGCAAACGATAGTTTTAACTTTTAGTTTAGAAATCCTAAAAGATATAAATTGTATTACATATGCATTAAAAGTTTGTTTTATTTAATTTTATGTAGGTGTGTAAAGTGTTAGGTAAAAATTGTTTTCACTTATCCATTTAAACACCTTGTTACTTGAATATTGTGTTGACTGGTCTGAAACAGTGATCGATCCTGTAACATAGCTCTTTTAACCAGGAAGGCCATGCCTCAGTTGTGCTCATATGGCCGGTGGCACACAGTCAGGCGCTGGTGTCCGTAGGAGCCGGCAGTTAGTGTAACACACCCACTGCGTGGTCTTGGTGTATTTGTGCCCACCAAGACACCAGTTTCTCAAAATGGTATTTGATAGTTTTTAACCTATAAGACCCTTCGATGGTCACCAACCTCTCTAATCAAAAAATGAAAAGGAAAAAATTGTTGAGTTTTACAAGCTTACTGTGGTGGACTAATTAAGCAGTTGTTTTCTGTGTATGAAAGTTCCCTCAGATACCACACACCACTATAAGTGTGCTCATTGTCACTTTAAATTTCAACTATGCCCTATTTTTGTCTTTCTAAATATCAGATATACTATTGGTATAATTGCGTACCAAAAATAAGCCAAACAGTGCATTACACTAACTGGATCCCTGCTTAACGGAGCAAAGGAAAGATGGAGCCAACTCAAACGAGAGCCTCGTTTCCTCTCTCGTCCAGCCTGTGTCTAAGCCCAGTGACCCAGGATCCAAGCTTTCAGTATCAAGTGAAACTTGGCTTCATGTTGACTCAAGGTAGTTAGCTAATCTGAATCTAGTGATCTTGTGCAATGCTCAAAAACAAACACTCTTTCCGCCCCTCCCTGGACCCTGCCGCTTTCCTCCTTACACTAAAGCACAATTGCAGGTATGTTACAATTCAGAAGAAGGAAGGTCAGGAGAGTCTATGCATGTCGTGTGGTAATGAGTGTTTACAGTCACCTTCTCCGAAAACTAAAATTTATACTGGAGTGGATAGTATTCCATTATGTAGACCTATCAACTTTGCTAAGTGCTTTTTAGATTGCTTAAAAATTTTTCAAGATTTTAAAGATGTATAAGGTTAAGTTTGCAAATATAATGGAAATGCTGTATATCTTTTGAAGTGATAAAATCCACGTTGGAGTTTTAAAGAAAATATGTTGTAATAATGCTGTTGTAAGTAATATTTTAATGTCTCTTTTTGCCTGTTTTCTATATCAGCACACTCATTGTGGTGAATGTTCATAGCATTATAATTGCTTAGCCATTGAATGATAACATTTGTTATAGTGGAGATCAAAAAATTTATTTGTGAAATTCTGCAGAATTCATTTTTCTATTTCTAATATTTGCTGAAGTTAAATAAAAAATTTTCAAGCCATTGATGTAATAAAATATGAGATAGAACCATTTTCTACAACCTCCCCTTTCCATCAAATCAGTGCCCCGCCCTAGTGCATAGTGGGGTTTTGTGTTGGGCCTTGGGGTTTCAGAACGTAGATGCCCCCCAGACCTACACCCTATGGAAGCAGCCACGGATGCCTTCTGTGTTTAGCCTTTGGCTCTCCTTGAACTGCATTTTTTTTTTATTTTAATGTACGATGACCTTATGGTTGGGACCAAGCTGAGGTACCTGAATTCATAAAAGTTGGCAGCTGTTGAGGGCTTACACTTTAAGGTTCAGTGAGAGGACTTTTTTTTCCCCATTAGTGGTTTTTCTCTTTTCAGCGTGACCAGGCTTGACTCCTGGATGCTGGCCTCTGCACGGCCCTGGACTGTGGCAGTGAAGAGGCCGACCACCGCCTTGTCGCCTCTGGTGTGCCGAGAACGGACACAGCTCTGACCTCAGCACCTCCGAGCGGTATGAAGAACACTCAACACCCACCGGCCACCTCCGCGGTCTCTGCTTTTGTAGCCAGAATGTAGGATCTGGCTAGAGAACTGCTCGAGGAGCCTCACTTCCAAATCCAGCGCTGCTTCAGGCAGCACTGAAGATCTGCAGATGGGGTCCCTCTCCAGGCGTGATTCGGCAGAGGGTAGAAGGGGGTTCGCAGGACGCCTGTGAGAATTCCTTGCCCAGTCACCACACTCGGTGTCACAGGGAGGATGCCGCGTGCTGCCCGAGGGTCTCCGTGGGTGACACCTGAGGGCAGCACCCAGGAGGGGCGGACAGAGGCTCAGAGGCCTCCACGTGTGGCTTGTGGAGGTACCTCATGGTACCAAAAGCAGCCTGGGCTGTCCTGCCAGGAGGTGGAAGCAGAGAAACTGAGGGAGAGTGCAGGTGCAGGGAGGGAGGAGAGGAGGGTCAAGGCTGAGGAAAGGATATGGCCCACTGTCAGCAGTGTTGGACGTCTGCCAGGATGGGAGCCAAACAGGCTGCTTGGGCTTGGCGTCCATTGCCTTAGAAGAGTGACCAACACTAAGAAAAGGAGGTGGAGGGAGCTGGGGCAGTGCTGAGGGGAGGGCTCCCAAAGTCTGGCCTAGACCACCACACCTGCGCGGGGCTTCAGGCAGCAGGGACACATGGCATGGGTCCTGACATCGAGGGTGCTGGAGGGAGCACAGGCCCCGCTTGTGTCTCGGGCCCCAGCGCCCCTGGTCTCGGCCGGCGCTGCCGCCCGGCTTCAGCAGGTGTAGCTGACCACTCCCCTGAGTGGGAGGCGGTGGCGGCTGGGCCAGGGAGCAGGAGGAAGTTCGGGCGCCAGTGGGCAGCCCCCGCGGGCCACGGTGATGACCGACTGGAAACGGTCCCTGTCGCTTCTCATCCCCCACTCCTGTTCCCTGGAGTCACGTTCAGAATCAAGCCCTCCGCATAGGCACTGCTTTCTGGTGCACTCGCGGCCAAGAACACAACGGGGGCGGCAAGAGTCTCTCTGCCGGCAGGTGTGTCTGGGGCGTGATAGCTTCTGTGGAAAGGAGAGGCCTCAAGAGCACTTGGCAGCCTGTATTTCGGGACCGGGCGTGGCAGCGCCCCTCCTCAAGTCCTGGCTGTCCCCACTCGGGCCAGAGAAGGCGTGTACTGAAGGCCAGCCTACCGCGTGAAGTCCCGTAGCCCTGCTGCTCAAAGCCTTGGCCCTCGAGTCTCCTTCCTGCCCAGCCGTGAAGACCACGCTCACACCCGCTGCAGCTGCTGCATGCTTGGGGCCTCGGTAGAGGCCGGGCGAGCTCCTGGGGGTTCCTGATGGAACCCGCCCCCCAGGGCAGCCTCCCAGGGATGAGACCCTGAAACAACTGCTGGCCTTCCTGCTCTTTCAGCTCTTCTTCCCTGGACTGTTCCCCCACCTGGGTTCCCGTTAGCCCCAGAGGCCTGACCGCACTCGCACCAAGCTCCACTCCTGTGTCCGTACCTCCGTGCGACCCGTCCAGAACGCTTCTCCCCTGCTCCTTATCGCAAGTTCTCCTCGGTGTATGCACTGCTGTGTATCTGGTCACCTACCTCTGAATCCCCCTCGCGGCTCCCCCCATTCCTAGTGCTGGCGACAGCCCGAGCCCTTCCTGGGCCACTCATCTCGTCCTGACACTCTTGCTGCCCTTCTCTCATCCGCTCCTCGTCCCCCAGCTGTCAGGGCTTTTTACTGCTTAGAACGGTCTGTCTGCTTCTACAGAAGCCCAGCCCTGCCACGTGACCTTTCCGCTTCAGGAACGTTCTGTGCTTGTCTGGGCTGCAGTGCCTGATCCTGCCTCCACAACGTCCACCTCTCCACTGGACTGTAAAGAAATGACTTGAGATGTTTCTTACTCTCTGAAGTAGGTAAGCGATGCAGTGGGTATGGAAGGCATGCGGTGGGAAGTGAGTCCCCGCCCTCCACCCTCTGACCGCCCTGTCCCCTCCAGGGGCTGTCACCGGTCCCTGTGCCCAGCACAGCCTCCAAGCACTTGTGCAAATAACCATCTTCTGTGCAAGTAACCTCCGAGGCATCCTGTTGTATGCCTGCCTTTTTTCACCTGACGCACCAACATCTTCCTCTTTCGACACATACGTGTCACGCGGCTCCGTGTCTCTGTTGGCTCCGTGGTCGTCTGGTTTCGGTCCTCTGGTTAGGACTGTGATGATGTCTTTGTACTGTCGTCAGTGCTGGGCAGAGTGATCCTGTGTGGTGTCGGCAGCCTGGGAGTAACCGTTTGATCTTGCCTACCTGCCAGTGTAGCTGTAGAATGAATACCTAGGATTGGAACTTCCGAGTCCAACGACCCATTGATGCTCACACCTGACACAGACCCTAATTGTCTTCCAGAGAGGTCGGAGCAGCTCCTCCTTGCATTTCTGTTGCCCTCGCATCCTTCCCACACTTGGTAACCAAGCCCTTGATCTGAGGTGTCTGCTAAGCTCTTTGGGGCACTGGGTTGTCTGAGATCCCAGCCCCGGGTCTGGGCAGGCGCGGGCGTCCCCTGGCCTCTCGTTCATGTTGGGCCCAAGTAGAAGCTTTGCTGAAGGGGTCTGCTGATTCTCCTGTGGTGAAGACCCTATAATGAGGTATTTTGTGTATGGTGGCTCATGGCACTTCATCGATTGGAAATAAATGTGCCAACAATTAAGTCTTATATAGTGGATAATTGCATAGCAAATTATTTGTGGTTTTTAGTAATAATTGCTTTATTTATTGAAGATTGCCTTGCCCCCCCCAAGGACAAAATACGCTTTATTTGATTTACTGCTCATAGCACCTACCAGACTATCATGCCTGTTTTATAGAAGGAGGGACTGAGACTGCAGAAGAACGCCTTCCCCAAGCTGGTCAGCCGGAGTCTGTTTAGACTCCAGGATGCTGGCTCCCGTCCCCGCTCAGTGATGGCATCTGTTGTGATCTTGGTCACACCCTCAGCCCTGCAGGCCCGGCTCCTTACCTGTGAAGCCAGGGTGATACCCTTTATTTTATTTTATTTTTTTTTTTAAGATTTTATTTATTTTACAGAGAGCACAAGCAGGGGGAGGGACGGGGGAGAGGGAGAAGCAGGCTCCACGCTGAGCAGGGAGCCCATCGCGGGACTCCATCCCAGGACGCTGGGATCATGATCTGACCCGAAGGCAGACACTTCGCTGACTGAGGCCCCCAGGCGCCCCAAGGGTGACACTCTTTAAAGGGTGGTGAGGGGAGCCAAGATGGTGCGCAGAAACACTTCAGTCTCGCCCGGTTTCCTGGTGGAAGAGACACCTGATCCGTGGCTGGTCCTTTCATTCTGTCAAGACAGGTCTTAGTGGTATGACCACTGCGGGCCCCTCCTGTGGGGCAGGGCAAGGCGGAGCTGCTCGAGACCAGTGGCCTGCACACAGAACACTTCTCTCCATAGATTCCTGCCTCCAGTCCTTGCCCCAGGCCAGTGATCACCACGTGCTTTTGGTGGCATACTCTGACCACACATCTGCTTGTGTATTCACTGGCAACTGGCACGCAGTTCTTGCGATTAGCTTGTTCCAAATGAGTAAAACAAACCAGCAGTTCTACACCCACTATTCTGACCACGACTGACTGTCCCCGGCCAGATTGTTCTGAGGTGTGGGCTGACTGCTGTCACACAGGTGGGCCCCCACTTTGGAAAGGAGGGGACTGAGGCCAGAGAGGTGAAGTGACTTCTGCAGGTCACTCAGCTAGTAGGTGGTGGGTAGCCCTTGAGACAGAACTCACGGAGCGCCGCTGCCGTGGCTGCTGCTAAGTGGGCCGAGCCGGGGCCAAGGGGTCTGGGGTACAGCCTCTTCAGTTTGGCTACAGCCCTAGCCGGCACATCCTGAGCCTCCCTGCCACCCCCAAGTCGGTCTGGATCACAGGCCCAAGCGCCATTGCTGGGATGCCCTTTCCTGCCGGCAGCCTCCTGTCAAGCCCTGGCTGCGGGCACGTGCTCTTCCTGCAGAGGACGACCAGCACCATCGGGATGGTTCCACTGCGCTGCTTGGAGCGCAGCACCTGCCCCAGACCTGCATGGCACCCCATGCTGACAACCTGGCATCCGGCCCTCCTCTGCCACGACCTGCCTGGTCCTTCCGACTCCTGTGGCCCTGGGCTGTCCAAGAGGACTCGCTGCCATCCCGCCACCTTGTCCTTTTCCGGGCCCTTACTGAAATACTGCCTACAACTGAGGTTCAGCCCACAGTCCCTTCCTCAGCAGAGTAACCCCTGGCTGCTCTGCAGCCCTGGAACACTGAGCCCGGTCCCAAGTGGGTGCCCGTGTGCCACCAAACAGCCTCCCCAGCAGAGCTAGTATGCGACTCGGCCTTGGTGTGGCCCTGACCACAGGTGGCCCTGATGATGTCTGCTTAGGGAACACAGCCAGAGCGACAGCCTCGGAGTCCCCGTGCCTCCTGAGGTCACTTCCCCTAACCCCGGGCTTGCTCCGCAACTCACTTTATTTGGTGGACCCTTAGCAAGTGGGCCAGGAGCTTTAGGGGTGGCCTTCTCTTGCCACTGAGACCTCTGCTGCCCTGTGAAGAAGCCTGGGACAACCATGTGGAGACAAGTGACTCGGCTGATGGCGCAAACCACCAGACCTGGGAGTGAGGCCTGTAGCCGCAGCGGAGCCACCAGGAGACCCCATGAGTGACCTAAGGAGGCCAGTAGAAGAACTGTCCAGACGAATCCAGGCTGCTGTCCCACAGGACCGTGAGCACGTGGAATGACTGCAGCTTTAGGCCACCAATTCAGAAGCGGTTTGCCTCTGGCAGCAGATACCAAGACGCGGGGAGAGGGGTGGGGCCAGGGGCATTTGAGAAGGGTCAGGCTGCAGAACAGGGCCAGGCTTTTGGTGCCTGGGGTGCTGCTCGGATCCCCAGCTCTGAGAGGCAGTGTCACAGATCCCTTCCGGGAGGCAGCTGCAAGCTGCTGTGTCCTGCCTCGAGGGCTGGCAGTAGGGAGTCCTCACAGGGACACTTCGCTGTTGGGAAGCACTGGCGGCCCCTTGGTGCTGTTCCTCTGAGACCCCAGAGCCAGGCTGCAGCCCACGATGGACTGAGCATATTTGTTGTGGGCAGGCAGGTGCTAGGGCTTTCTTGGCAGTTGCTCTCAACAACCTTCCAGGCTAGACTCATAAGTCTGGGTCCTGCTGGCTGATCACCTTCTTCATTAAGGAGATTCAGGATTGAAATGCTTTCCCTACTGGCCTCTCCCCTCATTCCTTCCACCCACATTGTCCTTGCCTTCCTGCTCTAGCCTCTGTGTGCCTGGAGCATCTTCTTCCAGCTTTGAGGCCAAATCGTGCCTGGCTAGAAACTGGGGGCTTGGATCCTGTCCCTGAGTCGCTGTGACCTTAGGCAAGCTTTAGTCCCTCCGTATTCTCTTCCCCTCCTGGGAAGAGAGGGGCATTCCCTCTTCCTTTAGGTGACGAGGCAGGGAGGTGGCCATCCAGCTGCCTCCCTGACTAAATGACAGATATTTCCCCAGCTAACCTAGATTGGGTTGCAGGTAGAATGAGGCTGGGGAATGTCCCAGTCTTTCTGGGAGCAGCCAGGAGGACTGATGTTCCTAGAGGCCTGTTCAAGCAAAGTGCCAAGGCCAGCATGCTCTACACAGCCCTTAGGCACCCTTGGCACCCAACAGCAGGATGGGGAGCGGAGCTGGGGCTGCCTTAGAGGCAGCCAGCCTGGAGCCTGAGGCCCAGTCCCTGCTCTGCTGCATGGGGTCAGGGGAGTCATTCAGTCGCTGGGAATTGTGGTAAAAGGAAACGGTGCCTTGGGTTCATTTGGTTGTCAGCAAGTATTTGCTGGCTCCCGTAGTGTGGCCCTGGAAGAGTGACTGAGCAAGACTGGCGAGGTCCCTGCCCTCAAGGAGCACACTGTCGGGGAAACAAGGAAGTGGGAACAACCACATAACTAAAATAACCACGGGCTTCCTGTGATGAGATTAGTTGGCTAGGCTGGGATGGACCAGAGGGTAACCACTGGCCCATCTCAGCCCAGAGCCTCCTGCCCTGTGCGGCATCTGAGAAGGCCTCGTCAGGCAGCTTTGGTTTAACTTCAGGACACGGAGCCCATCGTGCCAGGAGCATAATCCATCCACGAGCCAGGGTTTGGTAATTAACAGGTTTAGCTGCTGAATGGGTTGAAGGCTCTCAGCAGCGGGAAGGCAGCCCTGGATATGAGGCATGAAGGCAAAGGCAGGCAGGTCCCCAGTGCAGCATGACCTAGGCTAGGATGTGGACCTGCCCTTCCTTACATCCCCACCTCCGAGCCCAGCTTGTGGTCTCTGAATGCCATTTCCCAATAAAAGGAACCAGGAATCTTTGGAGAAGTGGCTGGTTTCAGGTATGGCAGGAAGTGTACAAGGAGAGCCTGGGAGTCTTGTGCCACAACCTAAAGAAGCACCCAGAAAATAATGGAGTTGTATCTAGAGGACATGGAAGGCAACATAAGAGGCCTCCCACTGGCCTAACATGGACCAGTTTGCTATCAAAAGCATAATGACTGATTGAAATGCAGCCAGTAGAAGAATCCAAAAGTTCATAATGATAATACAACACCCAGTGATCACGCCTGGACACTAGAGGGTATCATCACATGCATTCAACTTTCCTATCCAAACTTTTCAGGACACTCCAATCACCAGGAGCAAACATTTTTTACAGAAGAATTCCAGCTCATACATGCAGAAGGACATGAAAATGACTCAATTCACAGCCTACTGTAAAATCATGGACCTAATCACAAATCATTGGTGGCTGCTAAAACTTACATCGAGTAGATGGGTTGGCAGAGAACTTGGTAACAGATCAGGCTGAACCGGAATCTACCAACAACCTCAACAGTCCTCAGAGAGGACTGTGGGAGATGGCAGAGTAGAAACAGTGGGGATCTGTGTCTCCACCTAGACGACAGTTATACCAGCAGAATCTGCCTGACAACGTTGTTTTGGAAATCTGGAGCCTACTGAAGCCTTGCAACTTCCCAGGCGGGTCTTGGACAATAAATGGTGATGGCAGTCCCTCAGTTTCAGCTCATGGCATCACATACAGCAGATACCCAGCCCCATGGCAGGCAGCGGGGGCCCGTTCCTGGAGCTGCCTGTGGGAGCAAGAGTCCTGTCCTCCAAATATCTGGATCTGTATTCTGACCATGGAGGTGCAGACACAGAGGCAGGTAGACATTATTGCTGCAGGCCCCTCCCCCTCAACAGAAACAACCTCCAGGGACTTCAGGGACCAACACTTTGACCCCCCCACACCCCCATTTTCTCTTTCCCCTCTGGGATCCAGACATTGAAGACTAGGACATCCAAAAGGAATTGCACATATGGAGGAAATTAGAAAGTCACTGCACCATTCAGGAAATGTCCAAGGAAGCCCAAAGATTACACCTCAGGCAGATCCCTGGCACATGGTGGCCTACATCAATAAGAACAAAACAACAACAGTGGCAAAGGTTGAGGAAGGCAAGGATCTAATCACCAGAGTTACCACATTATTAGATTCAAATGTCCAGTTTTCAACAAGGACAAAACATACAAAGAAATGGTCCATTCAAAGGAAAACATAAACCAACAGAAACTGTCCCTGAGGAAGAGCAGATGGCAGACCTACCAGAGTTTAAACGACTGTCGTAAAGATGCTCAGGGATCTAAAGGAGGATGAGGAAAAAGAAAACAATGTATTAATCAAATGGAAATCACAATAAAGAGATAAACTTACAAGGAAACCAAAAAAAGTCCAAAGCTGAAAGTACAATACTGGAAATGAGTAATTTACTGGAGGGATCCAACAGCAGATTAAGCAGGCAGAAGAATCAGGAATTTAAAGATGGGATCATTGAAATGATCAAGTCTGAGTCAGAAAGAATAAAGATTGGTGAAAAGTGAACAGAACCTAAGGGACCATCAGATAAACTAATGTACTGACTGTGGGAGTCTCGGGAGGAAAAGAGTGCAGTGAGAAATTATTTGAGGAAATAACAGCCAAAATTTCCCAAGTTTTATGAGAGCTACAAATATGAACATCCAGGAAGCTCAGCGAACCCCAACTAAGATGTGTCTCCCCAAGACACATTGTAGCAAAACTGTCCAAAGCCAAAGACAGTCTTGAAAGCAACAAGAGAGAAGCAAGTCACTACATAAGAGGGACCCTCAGTAAAATAATGAGAAGTTTCTCTTCAGGGGGCCAATATATCAAAGGGCTGAAAGAATCCTACATCTAGCAAAACTGTCCTTCAAAATTAAGACAAGATAACCAAAAGCTGAGAGAGTTTGTCACCACTAGACCTGCCCTGCAGGAAATCCTCAGGGCACCCCTGCAGGTCAGAATGAAAGGACACTGGACAGTAAGTGGAAGGTCTGTGAAGAAATTAAGACCTCAGTAAAGGTAATACACGGGCAATTATACAAGCTACTATTATTGTGACAATGGTTTGTACCTCCACTTTTTTTTTGTTTTGTTTTCTGCATGATTTAAGAAACTAACATTTTAAAAAATCAAAAGCTAGTATTATTGTAGTCTCATTGTAACTCCATTTTCCCCTAAATAATATAGAAGACTAATGCATTAAAAGAAAAGCAATTACTAGCTTAAGCTGCTGGACACACACATATAAAGTTGCAGTTGTGACACTGAGAACTGAAATGGGTAGGGAGAGCTGTAAAGGGGGAGAGTTGTATGTTATTGAAGCTAAGTTGGTATAAATTAAAATTAGGGTTTTATAATTTCGGGATGTTAAATAGAATCCTCATGGTAACCACAAAGAAAACAGTGACAGAATATATATTCAGAAACGAGAGGGGAACATATTGCACCACAGAAAAATCAAATAAATGCAAAAGAATACAGTAATACAGGAATTAAAGGACAAAAACCTATAAGAAGTGTAGAAAACAAATAAGATGGGGGCGCCTGGGTGGCACAGCGGTTAGGCGCCTGCCTTCGGCTCAGGGCGTGATCCTGGTGTTGTGGGATCGAGCTCCACATCAGGCTCTTCCGCTATGAGCCTGCTTCTTCCTCTCCCACTCTCCCTGCTTGTGTTCCCTCTCTCGCTGGCTGTCTCTATCTCTGTCGAATAAATAAATAAAATCTTTAAAAAAAAAAAAAAAACAAATAAGATGACAGAAGTAAGTCCTTCCTTAACAGTATTTAAATGGAAATGGATTAAACTCATCAGTCAAAAGGCAGAGATCGGCATGATAGATTTTATTTTATTTTTTTAAAGATCTACTTATTTATTTTGAGAGTGTGTGTAAGCCCACATACTCATGTGCACATGGGTGGTGGGACAGCAGGAGAGAATCTTCAAGCAGACTCCCTGCTGAGCACAGAGACCAACTCGGTGCTCAATCCCACCACCCATGAGATCCTGGCCTGAGTGGAAACCAAGAGTCAGATGCTTAACCAGCTCAGCTACCCAGGTGCCCCTGGCAGAATGGAGTTTTAAAAAATGATGCACTGAATGCTGTCTGTAACAGACTCAGCTGAGATCCAAAGACACAAAAGGTTTGACAATGAAGGGAAGTAAAAAAAGATAGTCCATGCAAATAGTAACCAAAACAGAGCAGAGTGACTATACTCAGACAAAATACACTTTATTTTATTTTTTTTTAAGATTTTATTTTTAAGTAATCTCTACACCCAATGTGGGGCACAAACTCACAACCCCAAGATCAAGAGTCACACACTCCACCAACTGAGCCAGCCAGGCAGTACTAAACAGTCCACTTTTAAATAATCAGTGGATCAAAGAAGAAATCACAAGTTTAATTAGAACATACTCAGAGATAAATGATAATGAAAACACAACATACCAAAACTACGAGACGCAGTGAAAGCTGTGTTAAGGGGAAAGTTTATAACTATAAATGCTTACTTACACACACACAACGTTTTCAAACAAAAACAAAAAACAAAGATCTCAAATCAACAAGCTAACTTTACAGCTTGAGGAATTAAAAGAGAACTAAACTCAAAAGCCAGCAGAAGGAAATAATAGAGCAGAGGTAAATCAAATAGAAAATAGAAAAACAGTAGAGAAAATCAATGAACCCAAAAGTCAGTTCTTTGAAAAGATCAACAAAATTGACAAACCTTTAGCTGGACTAAGAAAAAGAAGACTTCAACTTCCTAAAATCAGAAATGAAAAGTGTGGCCATTACTGCTGATTCTACAGAAATAAAAAGGATTATAAGAGAGTAGTATGAACAGCTGTATGCCAACGAATTGGATAACCGAAATAAAATGGAAAAATTCCTATAAACACAAAACCTACCAACACTAAATAGTGAAGAAATAGAAAATCTGAATAGAGCTATAAGTAGTAAGGAGATTAAATCAGTAAAAAGAAAAATGTCCCAACAAAGAGAAAGCCTTGAATCTAATGGCTTCACTAGTGACTTCTACCAAACATTTAAAGAATTAACACCAATACTTCTCAAACTTTTCAAAAAAAAAAAATTGAGGGAACACTCCCTAACTCATTTTATGAGACCAGCATTACCCCGATACCAAAGCTAGAGAAAAACACTACAAGAAAAGATACCTAGTGACCAATGTCTCTTATGAATATTGATGCAAAAATCCTCAAGAAAATATTAGCAAACTGAATTCAACAGCATATTAAAAAGATCATACACCATGACCAAGTAGGATTTATTCCTGGAATGTAAGGATGGTTCAACATATGAAAATTGATCAGTGTAATTCATCACATTAACAGAATGCAAGAAGAGAGCACCTGGGTGGCTGAATCGGTTCACCATCTTACTCTTCATCTCAGGGTCATGAGTTCAAGCCCCACATTGGGCTCCACACTGTGCATACATCATACTTTAAAAAGAAGAAGGAGGAAGAAGGAGAAGAAGGAAACATGACATATGAAAATATTGGCATGAATGGGGTGCCTGGGTGGCTCAGTCGGTTAAGTATCTGATTCTTTTATTTTTTTTTAAGACTTTATTTATTTGAGAGAGAGAGAGAGTGAGAGAGCACAAGCAGGGGAGCAGCAGAGGGAGAGGGAGAAGCAGGCTCCCCACTGATCAGGGAGCCCAATGTGGGGCTTGCTCTCACAACCCTGAGATCATGACCTAAGCTGAAATCAAGAGTCGGACGCTAGGGCACCTGGGTGGCTCAGTCAGTTAGGCATCTGCCTTCGGTTGCAGTCATGATTCCAGGGTCCTGGGATCAAGCCCCGCATCAGGCACCACACTGGGTATGGAACTTGCTTAAGATTCTCTCTCTCTGTCTTCCTTTGCCTCTCCCCCACTAAAAAAAAATAAATAAAACAAAAAACACGTGATCATCTTAATTAATGCAGGAAAAAAACAATTGACAAAATTCAACACCTTTCCATGATAAAAACACTCAACAAACTAGGAACAAAGGGAATCTAAATCAACCTAATAGAAGCCATATATGAAAATCCCACAGTAACATACTCAATAGAGACAGACTGAAAACCTTTCTGTAAGATCAGGGAGAAGGTAAGGAGGCAAGCTTTCACCACTTCTATTCAACATAGTACTGGACTCCTTAGCCAGAGCAATTTAGGTGAGAAAAGGAAATAAAAGTAATTCAAAATTGGAAAAGAAGAAGTAAAATCATCCTTGTTCATGGATGATATGATCTTATATGTGGAAAGTCCTAAAGATTCCACAAAGAAACTGTTATAACTAGTAAATCAGCAAAGCAGGAGGATACAAAGTCAACACACAAAAATCAGTTGCACTTCCTACACAAACAACAATCTGAAAAGGAAATTAAGAAAACAATTTACAGTGGCATCAAAAAGAATAAAATACTTAGGAATAAACTTAACCAAGGAGGGAATAGACTTGTACACTAAAAACTACAAAACATTACTACAAGAAATTAAAGAAGACAGATAAATGGAAAGACATCCCATGTTCATGGATTGGAAGGCTTAATATTGTTAAGATGTCAATACCAACCAAGACGCCATGTGCTGGAGTGGTTCTTTGTGTCCAGCAGAAGATGCAGGTAGAAAGCTGTTCTGCTTCATGGCAGTGCTCAGCTGTCTTAGGGTTGTCCCACTCTGCTTCCCCTGCAACCTCACATCCTAGAGACTGGTCCCTGGACACCAGACTCAAGGACTTAATATATTTTTATTTTTTCCTTCACCAGTCCAGGATTTCTTAACAGTGGTACTACTGACATTTTAAAAATGTGATAAATGTATATATTGATTTATAATAAATAACAATCACAACCATAAAGATAGTTAACATATCCCTCACTTCACAAGATCTACTCACTTAACAAGTTTCAAGTGTACAATACAGTATTGTTAACGACATGTTGTATGTTAGATCCCAAGAATGTATTAACCTTCTAATGGAAAATTTGTAACTATGCATGTGCTACAGACACCAGGGTGATCAGCAGAACGGAGAAGAATCTAGAAAGGCAGGTAGATGAGATCTCTGAGTTTACTGCTTTTGAACCGCATGCATTCCCCAAATATACATAGCTTGGGGGATAGAAAGCTGAAGATTTACTGGCTTGAGGGACCAGTGGACATAATCTGATGCTGGCAGAGAAGCTGTGAATATAGGAGGGAATCCTCAGAAGCAAGGGAGCCACAGGGATAATGAGTGCCTATGTATACACTTTACTGAAATCCTTGACTGACTGCCAGATGATACAGGCATAGGGGAGTTCCCCCAGGGAGCAGGGTAACAAAACCTGGAGCTAGAAGCAGAAGAGAATGAGCAGAGAATACTGGCTGCTTGTAGTATGAAGGTAGGCACATTACCTGCTCTATTAAGCAATAACAATAACAACATGATCATCATAAGAACACAACAGAATCCAGAGTCACTACAATGTATTATCCAAAATGTCCAATTTTCAACCAAAGATTAATAGACATGCAAAGAATCAGGAAGGTATGATTCACGATCAGGAAAAAGACAGTCAATAGAAATTGACTCCCAAGTGGACCCAGATGTTGGATTTCACAGACAAAAATTTCAAAATATCTATTATAGGTATATATCAATCATTAGAAAATCATTATTTTAATGAGTGAATAGATAGGGAAACTCAAGAATTTTAAAAACTAAAAATCGAATTTCTAGAGCTGTACAGGATAAGAACTGAAATGAAAATTTTGTGGGTTTTTTAAATGGTATGACTAGCAGATTGGAAATGGCCAAAGAGGGTGCCTGGGTGACTCAGTCAGTTAAGCGTCTGCCTTTGGCTCAGGTCATGATCCCAGGGTCCTGGGATGGAGCCCCGCATTGGGCTCCATGCTCGGTGAGGAGTCTGCTTCTGCCTCTCCCCTTGCTCCTCCCCCTGCTCGTGCTCCCTCTCTCTGTCAAATAAATAAATAAAATCATTAAAAGTAAATAAATAAATAAAAATTAAAAAAATTTTTAAAGAAAAAAAAATGGCAGAAGAACTGCTGAATTTTTAGATCAATAGAAATTAAACAATCCCAAAAATGGAGACTAAAAAATGGGAAGAAAAATGAACAGAGTGTCAGATATATGTGGGACAGTATGAAGCAGCCAACATGTATCTAATTGAGTCAGAAAGTGAGGACATGGAGAAAGGGGCAGGGAGCATATTTGAAGAAATAATAGAAAACGACCCCAAATTCTGTGGGAAGCGTTAAAATAGATTCAAGAATCTCCATGAACCTAAGGCCGGATGAAAACAATGGAAACTACTCCTAGGAATATCATAGTCCAACTGCTAAAAGCCAGAGAGTGAGAAAATCTTGAAAGCAGCAAGAGAAAAAGAACAGGTTATATAGACAGGGAATAGTCCTATAATTAACAGCTGACTTCTCAACAGAAGGACTTTAGAATATCATACTCCAAAGTGCTAAAATGAAAAACTGGCAAACCACTCTATATCCAGCAAAACCTTCAAAATGAAGGCAAAAGAAGGAAATTTTCTATAAACAACAATTGAGAGAATTTGTTCCAAGCAGGTCTTCACTGTAAGAAATGCTAAAGGAAGATGTTCAAAGTAAAAGGAAACAGCCGGACAGGGAGAAATGGATGTCCATGGAGTGGTAAATATCTGCGCAAGAGACTACATGGATGGTTCTGGTTCAGACGAAGGAAGCCACTTGAATTCGGACACAGAAGTTTTAACAAAGAATTGTAAGTTGGTAAGAGATGGTTAACTCCCGAAATGGAAAAAAAGAGAACTTTAGGGATTATAGGAATAACAAAACCAGAAAAGAGCTGCTAAGTCTAGTGCTCGGGGAGAATAAATTAAGAACCTTGAAGAGGGATGTCTGCCCCACAGGGCTGAGATTCAGAGCTCCAGGGAATGTGCAGCCCAGCTGTGGCAGAAACAGGACAGAAGATGCTGGCTGAAGCTGGTTCACAGGAAGTGACCCCCTGATTGGCCAAGAAACTCACTGGAGAGAGAGCACCAGTGGGCTTCCTGCAAGCTGCTGGCCACAGGTGGACAAAAAGTCCAGGGCAGGACGAGAAGCTGGGGCTTGGTTGTGGCCTTGCAGTGGCCCTCTTGCACCCTCTGTTGGCAAAGCCCAGCATTGCTCTGGCTGCAGAAGGAATATTTACAGGGTCCAGCTCCCAGTTCACAGCACAGCGCAAAGAAGGGCAGATTTGGAGCTGAGAGGCCAGGCACTGATAACCAGCGAGCTGTATACTTCTACTTTTTTTGTTGTTTTAAAGATTTTATTTATTTACTTGACAGAGAGAGAGAGAGACAGCCAGCGAGAGAGGGAACACAAGCAGGGAGAGTAGGAGAGGAAGAAGCAGGCTCCCAGCGGAGGAGCCTGATGCGGGGCTCGATCCCAGAACGTCAGGATCACGCCCTGAGCTAAAGGCAGACGCTTAATGACTAAGCCACCCAGGTGCCCCTACTTTTACTTTTTAAAAGCTTCTTTAAAAGACATTGTTAAAAGAGCAAAAGTAGTAACACTGTATTTGCTGTGTTTATAAGTAGACATAGATGACAATACCCCTACGGGTGGAGTAAATGGAAATGTCCTGCCGCTGTGTTTTAGCTGAAGTAATCCAGAACGAATTCCAGGTAGATTTGGGATACGTTGAAATGCATATTTGAATCTCTAGAGCAACCTTTGAAAAAACAATATATGCAAAGACATACTGCTGGAAATCCAATAGGAAAATTATAAAATACTAAAAAATATTGTGGTAACACAAAGGAAGGCAGGAAAAGAAGAACAGAGAAACCAACAAAGAGCAAAATGGCAGATCTAAATCTAACTTCAACCATAAGTCCATGTAGATGGAATAAACACCCCAGTTCAAAGGTAAACATTGTTAGACTGGATAAAAAGCAAGGTCTGACTCCAAGCTGTGTACTTGCATGCAAAGGCACGGACAGTTTGCAAGTGAAAGTCTGGAAAAAGCTATGCCTGACAAACGGCCTAGGAAAGCCAGAGGTTATACTAATACCAGGGTCTACGGATTCCCTCTCTGCATCGACTTTAAGGGGAAGCATATTATTAGAGACAAAGAGGGACAGTTCATAATGATGAAAGGGCCAGGTAAGCAGGAAGATGAAACAATTATAAATGGTTATGCACCTCATAACAGAACTTCAAAACGCAGAAGGCAAAATCTGACACAATAAGAGAGGAGACAAGTCTGAAATTGTGCCTGGAGATTTCACCTCTCACAGTATTGATCAAACAGCAAGGTAAACCTGTGACCCAGGGAGTGGGAAACCAACAGAATCTTGGAGGCATGGGAACCAGGCTGAGGCCCTGCTACCAGGAACAGCCCCCAAATCACAACCTCAAAGCACTTCCATGAGGACGCCGCTGCCTTAGCTCTGGGCACAGACCCTGCAGGCCGCACCCACCCCCACCATGGAGGCTGGACACTGGAGCGTGAGACACTGCCACCTTCCCAGCGTGATCTCACAGTCTCTGGCTCTTTCTGTCTCCTGCTCCATTTTCTGAGCTCACCCTCTGAGTCTGCTCGGGCCTCACGTAAGCAACCCCACAGAGCGTCATCCTCCAACAGTGGCTGTTTGTCCCATTTGCTGATGAGACAGGTTTGGAGAATTTATGGACTTGCCCCAAATTCTGCAGCAAGAAAGCGATGTGGGCTGGATTTGAGCCAGGGCTTGTGATCCAGAGGACTCCCTCCCTGCTGCTGAACACCTGTCAGGATGGGCTTGTCTCTAGGTTATGAGCCCCTCATCTCTGGAACTGTCAGGAGAAAGGAACTCCCCAGTGGCTGGCCTGATGCAGCCTGGATGGGACAGAGCCCTGCTGGATCTCCAAGGCTGGTCAGCGTTGGGATGGGCAGGTTGGAGGGGAGGAGCCTCTGGGGGAAGAACGGGCAACAGCCCAAGCACCTGGGCCACTTGGGCCACCTTCCAGTCATCACGGGAAGAGCCCAGCTGGGACTCAATGTATGGGGGGAAAGCGTTGGCAGGATGAGGAGCTGTTAGGCTTCACCTCACACCTGTGTCCAGGTGGGGGAAGCTGGCTCTGGAAACAGTGAGCCACACAGGGCCCTCCAGGGTTGCAGTCCGAGATGCCTGTCCCCACCCCATTCCTTGGGCTGCTTCTTGGGTGGTTCCCAAGGGAGGTGGAGGGCCACACAGGTAACACGGGCCCCCGGAGAGCTGCCTGGCTGGGGGATGAGCCCAATGAGACCTGGGCTCCAGGAACTACTGGAAGCAACCTGTGGGGTTATCAAGGGCCTGTGTGCATGGGGGGGGGGGTAAGGGGGGGAACCCAATGACTTTGGGGTCATTACTGTTCCCAGGACTTCCTGACAGGCTTGGGGTGCAAAGTCCCCAAGAAGCTATTTTGGGTGGATCCCCTAGCCCTCCGGCTTCATCCAGGAGAAGTCCAGAGGCAGATCCCAGTCCTGGTCCTCAGGCCACCCCCAAGGGACATCAGCTGGGGGTGACAGTCCCCAGACGCTCAAGAGAAGGCCCACCGATGAGACTCAAGCTGTACCCCCACCCCATGCTCTGGGGTCCCGTTCCGGTGACCATTGTGCTCTGCATGGCCCGGAGAGTCCTTTTGTCTGCTTGAACCATGCGCATTGGCAGCCTGCATCCTGGGCGTGCAGAGAATGACCCACAAGTGGGGTCCGGGTCCCTGGGTGGAGGCTTTAGTGGATGGGGTGGGCAGGACATAGGGGACCACTTCAAAGGCTCACCTCCCTCCCGGACATCTGGAATGCAGGTGAGCTTGGGGAGCCAGTGGGCATTAGACACCCCCCCGCCCCCACCCCCACAGAGGGAGGCTGTCCTGAGGCTGGAGAGGGGTCGCAGCTCCTCAGAACGTTCTGAGGCTATAGAAAGCCTGGAGGCCGGCCAGGGCCTGTCCCTGCCTTCCTGCCTGCATTCTCGGGCCACTGCGCAGCCAGGGGCAACTCTGGGGAGGGGAGAGGGAAAGAGAGCAAGGTCCCATGAGGCTGGCAAGGCCCCTGCAGGGACAGGCTCTCGGCTCAGCCAGCCATTTGGGCTTCGTGTACACTGTGCAAGGAGCAATCCGGTGGATGGTAACCGTGACCTGGAGCCTAGGGTCCTTGACAGAAGGCGTGCCTGCCCATTTCTTAGCCCTCTGCCCCAAACAGACACTTTATGACGGCAACAAATACACATGCTGTTGGGGTCTGCTCAGTGGCCTTCCGCAGGGCAGGCAAGGTGGGGAAGGGCTGCTGGCTTGGCCTGCGCTGCCCACCTGGGCCGAGACAGGCTGGTGCAGCTGTAGGGGCGCAGTCTGCGGAGGACTGAGGTGCTCCAGCTCCAGCACCCAGCCCTGCCCTCATCGGATGCCGTACGAGGGGAACAGGGCCTTCAGGGAGGAGCCCACATGCGGCTGGGGGCAGGTGGGTGCTGGCTCTCCCCTCCCTCCTCTCCCGCTTTGTGTCCTGTCCGGCCAGGGTCTGGTGCAGGGGGAGTGTGGGGACCGTGCTCCCACCCACGGGCAGCTGTGCGGGTGCGAGGAGCTCCTGTCTGCCTGGCTGCATGCAGCGGCCCCAGCGCAGGAAGCCTGCTTGTGATGCCCACAGGGGTGCCGAGTGGATGCTCAACCCTGGAGGAAGAACGCAGTCTCGAGGACAGAGCTAGGCTGTGGTCACCCTCTCCAAACGTCAAATTAGCCTTGTGAGTCCTCAGCTGCTCCAGGGGGATTCTCCTGCCCGCACCTCTGCACCTTCTGGTGACGTGTGCAACTCAGGCACGGGCCCACCTGCGCCCAATTCCCAGGCGCCGCAGTGCTCTGCCCCAGGCCCAGGCACTGGCTGCCAGCACTGACACCGAAAAAGGACGACCCACAGAAAACCCCTGTGCCCTTCAGGCCATGCCGGGAATAGTCACGAAGTGTGATATTTTGAAAACATGAGGTCGATGTCAAAGAGTGTGGCTCAGCCCTCCACCCAGACCTCTGGCGCCCTGGCTGCCGTATTTTGGTGACGGAACCTTTTTAGCCTGCAGAACATGTCACTTCCAAGAAGGTTTGGATTGAAAAGCCATCAGGCATCAGCCTATTCTTATCAGCTGTGCAGGGGCATAGGGGGCTGGGGGGCTGGGAGTGGGGGCCCCAGTCTCTGCTCCCTCTCTGCCTCGGGACTGAAACACTCATGCCCAGACTCGCCCCTTCGTGGGGCGCAGCTCACATCCGTCTCTGATGCCCTGGAAACATCGGCCACAGTGTATGGATCCTCTGTTGACCCCTGAGCTGGGTGCCAGGCTCAGCTGCCACCCTGGGACGTCAGACTCACAATACCTGGAGGGCCGGTGAGGAGGCCGCACCCCGAGGGTTAAGTGGGTACAGAGCTGATGCACTGGCCAGGATCCCCTGCTCTGGCTCTGAAGTCCAGGGTACTGCTTTGCGGCTTCAGGGACTGTGGTCGGCCCTTAAAATGGTGGGGCTCTGAGCAGGACAGGGATCCCCCAGGGTGGCCAGATCCAACTCTTCCTCATTCCCCCTGAAGCTCAGGGCAAGGATCTAGGGTCCCACAGCCTGGCTCATCCCCCAGCGAGGTCGAGGCTCCCCATGCCTGCAGGCTGGGGTCTGGTCGCCTATTCCTGTCCCACCACCTGCCGGGTGGCTAGGCGGAGGGGGTGCAGGGGGCAAGGCCCCAGCTATTTTTAGCGCCTTCAGCTCCAAAGCTGCTGTAAACACTGCCTCCCGGCCTCTCTCAGCCTAGAGACCTCCCCTCCCCGTCGGCATGACTGAGACTGCGGCTGTCACATGTCCCTGTGAGACCTGGAGGAGATTCTGTGACATTTCCTGCAGACGGTCCTCTTTCTGCCGCAGAAATCCACCCTGTGTCCCCAGCTCCCTAAGTGAGTTCTCCCCAGAGCTGGGTGTCTGGACCAGGCCACACTCAGGGGCTGCAGTGCCACAAAGCCCAACCCCAGGCCCTGTGCATAAGCCATGTGCGTCCCCAAGCTGCCACAGGGACCACCATCAGCTGCTCCACACAGTGCCCAGCTGCAAGGGTTGGGACCGCGCTTAATGTCACCTATTTTGCATATGTACCTTCCTGCATTAGCATTTCGGGATTTAGCTAGAGAGCCCAGGCAACAGCCTGCCCACGCACATCCCAGGGGCTGGACTGTGGGGAGGGGGAGGACTGTGGTGTGTGGCTGTCCATCAGCTCCTGTCCCCAAAGCCTCAGTGGCGCCTGTGTGGGGAGGCACCCCCATCTCTGTGCTCTGGCTTTCTTCGTGGTCAGAGCTGGCTGGGACTGATATCTCCGTGCCATGCTTACCACCCACCCAGTGAAGTCTTCCTGGCTTATCATTCTGTTTTCCCAGAGCAGGTGGGGGCAGGGCCTCTCCCTGTCCATTATTTGGCAACAGCGAGACACCGAGCACTCAGGCAGAACATTCTGGGTCTTGCTTGAATTAGCCAGGAAAACAGCAGGGAATGTTTGAGATATGTGGATATTTGTGGCTGTGCAAGCCCAGAATCAACAAACAATAATCAGCAAATCAACAAAAATTATACCAACAATCAACAAATAATAATACACCAGGAATCCGTAAGTAATAAGAGAGCTAGGCTGAGCACTCTGGCACCTCTCAGCTCATTCACGGCTCTTTCCACGAGCCCAGCCCGGGCACCTCAAACCTCCCGCCCTATCCCTGGTGCTCTTCCTAGATGAGGAAGTCAGAGCTCGGAGGGGTCACAGGGCCCATACCAGTGCCCGGAAAACAGAGGGAAAGCAAGGACCTGGGTGCAGGCAGCTCATCTGGACGAGGGTCCAGGGACACAGGAAGGGGATCCAAATGGAGCCAGTGCAGGCAGAGGGCTGGAGCTGGTCTCTGCTGCAAGCTCTCAGGGCTCGATCCACTGGGGACCCTGAGGAATCATCCAGCATGCACCTCAGGACGGCTGATCAGAAGGAAGGGAGGCTGGATATTTACCCAAAGACTCTGATCCGGTTGGTTGAGGATTGCAGCTGGGGGCGATGACACTCCAGCGCTTTCTGCTGGGAGCTGGCCTGGTGGCTTTCCTGGCTTCACAGAAACCGTGCCCCTTGAGGCTGGAACAACTTTTCCTCAGCCGCCATGAGCCCTCTGCTGGCACAGGCCTGACACAGGACCTGGGCTCATCAGCACTGTCCCCCATGGCTGTGCAGAAATCGGAGTATAGGCCAGGGACACTGGAGAGGCTCTCGGGTGTCCCTGGCCCAGGAGCATTCTTCAGACCACATGGCCTTGGGAGAGAAGGTGACAGTGATGTCAAGGTCTGCTCCTACGAAACACCCCAGCGTTCAGGATCAACAAAAGCCTCTGCTTTTCAACCACAGCAATGTGTCCCAGGACCCCCCCCCCCCAGAATGGCCCTGCAGGAAGCCTCCTGCCCAGAGCTCAGTGACCCCAAAACCGGGTCTCCTGTGGTCAGGAACAAGGATGCGGACACAAAGCAAGGCGCCCCCACTCTGGCAAAGCCTGTGTGGATGAGGACAGACATCCCAGGGCAGCTCCATCACAGCCCAAATCAGGGAGATGAATCCAGGGTTTAGGGGGTCAGGGCTCATGGTGGGGTTCTGGAGAGCAATCTCGGGGGCCCCAGGAGGAAGTCACAGGCTTGTCAGAGGCGGAGAATGCAGACAAGTCTGTCTGGAAGCATTTGTGTTTTATGCTGCGTGTACTTGCTAAGCTGTGTGCCTGTCTTAAATCTGGCTCAGCGGTGGCGGCACCCCAGGGTGGGGGAGGCCAGAGGTCCCTGGCTCCCACCTGCAGGTGCTGGGGGTCCACGCAGCTGCACTCAGACCCCACCTGCACCGCTCAGGAGCTGTGTGACCCCCTGTGAGTTACTTCCCCTCTCTGGGCTTCAGAGATGATGGAACCTCCTTATGGGGGCAGTAATAAGTGAGACGATTGGGGGGGTACACTCAGGGTGCTGGGGAAAGGAAGCAGTGGGGGGAGCTACCATCATTGTTATGATTATCAGTGGTGGTAGTAGTAGTAGTAGTAGTATGGCTGGACAGACTGCCCTTTCTTTTCAAGATGCTTTGTGTGACTTCTCTTCTGACCCATATTCAGGGGCCACAGCTGATCAGCTCCTGTGTCCCCTCCTGGCCCCTCGCCACTCTCCCTCCCTCCTTCTTCATCATGGTTTGAATCCTGGGAAGGGCCAGCTAAGGCCACAATCAAGTGCCGTACCCTCCTTGTGGGGGCTGGGGACAGGTCTGGAGAATGACATTTGACCTTATGTAATGCGCAACCTGTGCAACTTCACAGGGCTGCCCGGGAAGGGCTCTTCCTTGGAGCTATCTGATGCAGCTGCTCTTTGAACAGTGCACTTTGAACCATGTCAGGGCCCTGATGGGATCTCTTCAGATACTTCTAGATTCCTCTCCAGATCCTGTAGGCCCAACTTCCCCCACCAACCTTCTCCAGGACTCCCTCTATTAGGCTCAGCTCTGGCTCACCTCAGAAAAGTCTTCCCAGCCCCTGGGCTTTCCTGGAGGGCCCATGCCCTGTCCCATCTGTGATTTATATTTGCTGTGGGACAGTGTAGTGAGGGTCTCCTGCCTGCTGGTGCTGCGGGGAGCCGTGTGTGCTGACCGCCAGCGTTGCCCCACCTGCAGGAGGCCTGTCCCTTCGAAGCACTGGGCGGGAAATGTCTGAATGAATAACCACTGTCTCCTTGAAACTTGCCTCTCTGCCGTTTCCAGCACCTGCTCCTGCCTGGTCCTTCTCCCAACCCTCAGCGGTGGCACCACTGGCCATCAGGCTACCCAAGCCTCAGTCCTGAGCATCACCTGGTTGGCCATCCCGCCTTCCTGGTCCCCAGGCCACCAGCCCCGGCTCTGCCGCCTCCAGCAGCGCCCCAAAGCTGAGCCTCCTGTTTGGTGTCTCACACTGCTTGCCCAGCTCGGGCCCTCAGCACCCTGCCTCCTGCCTCCACTCCTTCCTACAAGTCTGTCCTCCACACGGGCCAGCAGGGGCTCTGCTGGAGTGCACATCTGACCAGGTCCACCCTCTTCCGTGGCTCCCCTTGGCCCTGAGGTAAAGCGCAGCTTCCTGGGCCTTCAGCAGCCTGGCCCCCGCTCTCCCTTAGCCTCCTCCAGCCCCTGCTCCTGCTGCACCCTCTGGCTGGATGTCCTTGGCTGGCTAGCTCAGGCATCCCCTCTGGGGAGACCCCTGTGATGCCCCCAGGCCTCCACATGCTGGGTACACACCCATACGTCCACACTGTGGGCATGAGTTGTTTCCCCACTAAAGGGAAGCCTTTTAAGGGCTGAGACCATGTCTTATTCTCCCTCAATTCCCTCCCCGTGGGGGGAAGACTCAGCCCCGGCCCACGGTCATCGTTCTTTAATTATCTGCTTTGCTCACTCAGGGTTCAGACCTCTGGTGGGCCATGGGAGCCCCTGTGTGTTCTGGAGCAGTGACACATCAGTGGTGGTTTCTGAAGGACTGGAGGGGCCAGGAGGTCCCAGGCTGGCAGCCTGCACACAGTTTCTCGGAATGGGCCTCAACCGGGCACTGCTGGCCCCCGGCACTAGGGTTATGGGTCAGGGAGGTTTGCACCCAGGGCCCTGCCTGGGGTGTGTGCGGGCTGAACGGCCTCTAGGGGGAGTCCTTCCTGGATGGCGTATGAACGAGGCCCTCGAGGCCCTTGAGAGGAAAGTTCAGAACCCAACCGAACCAGGAGGGTGCGTGGCTGGGGGGGAACAGACACCTGTGCCCCAGATGCACAGAGGAAGAACGTCCGATCCGTACAGCTTGCTCAGTCTGTGTCCCCTTCCCTCTGCTGTCCGTCACCATCACGACGGCCTCAGCCCAATGCCTCCACTCCTGTACGAGGGAGCAACGGCCACCGAGAGGCTGATGGGAGGTCCCACAGACAGACGCTGGCCGAGTCCTGGGAGGTGATGAGCTCACCGTCCAGCAAGGCTGATTTTCATCTCCTAAGTATAGAGGAAATTGCATTCTTTGAAATATATATAAATCCTTATTTTGGGGTTGGCCAATTGGTGCCAACATCTGATGTCAACATGGGTTTTTTTTGCCTGTCTGTGTAGCTTCAGGATGGTGGTATATCGGGAAGGCTGGTCACTTGGCCAGTGTCAACGTGAACACTGGCCTGAGAGGAGGAGAGGATGGGTTTAGAAAGCTTAGGATTTGTGAGTCAATTCCTCTGGCGACAGAGGACACAGAAAAGAGCTGGTGGCCCAGAGAAGTCACTTGAGGACACCCGCCTTTTCATTTATTTTGATAGGTGGAATTTAGTTTTAATTATTTAAGAGAATACTTCATAAGATATTTTCAAAGAGAAATGAGATCTTAATAATCTAAGCTCTCATTACAGCCCTCAGCTATTAAATCTTTATAAATTTTTGCTGGAAGCTCAGGAGGATGGTGGGTTTGCAGGACCGTGGACTTGGGGCATGAGCGAGTGGGAAGTGGTGACTCCAATGGGGCTGAGGCTTCATTTCCCCATCTGGGGCCTCAAGTTCAAGGGTGAGGGCTGCTCCCTGTGTGAAACTGTGGGAGGGAGCAACTCTGACAACCACTGAGAATAGGGAAACAGGCAGGGGTGGAATCAGCTGCTGGAATCCATGAGACTACTTAAGGAGATCTGGAAACTGTCTTCCACCAAGCTGGCTTAATCTCGCCCTTGCTAAAGTTAACCCCACTCTGAAACTGGGGAATTTTAGTATCTCAGGGGAGAGGTTGGGTTTGAGTTATTTTTACTACCCCAAGTTAAACCATGCGTGTCCATAGTCTGTGCTCATCACTGGGGCCTTATTTCCACTCCCCTGATTCTCTCCTCCCTCCTTCAGGGCGCTCTGGCTCACAGAAACCGGGCCCTGACTCAGCAGGCCTTTGAAGACAGTGTTGCTGCCTTGCTAGGAAGGAATGCCGGTGAGAGCCCCATGGGTGAACCCCTTCTCTCTCAGAGCCTCCCATTCCTGACCTCCACCACCACCCCAGATCCCTTGGGTCTCCCTAAGGCATGCTGCAGTAGCCTCATCTGCACACATCCGAGCTCCTCACAGCCAGACCCACTGTCCTCATACCTCCTGCCCCAGGCGCCCAAGCCAGAGCACCTGAAGCCTCAGGGTCCACTGTACCTTCTCTTTCCTCTGACATCTGGTTGGTTATCCAGTCCTGTTGATGTCAGAGCTTCAGCCCACCTCAGATCAATGGCAACCTCCCACCTGCCAGATGAAAGCTGGGCCTCTGCTCAGACCCTTGGCATCGCTGTCCTTGGGCCCATGGCCACCTTGGTCCCACTCCACCCGGAGTTCCTTTCCTGAAGAGATCTGAGCACCCTGTCATCCCTCTGTCAGCAACCTCTGCCTGGAGTCCAAAGATAGGACTCAGACCTGCTCCTGACCTCGCCACCGGGGCTAGCAACAGACACGGAGGGCCCCTGCTGCCCCTCTGTGTCCTGAGTGCACAACATCCTGGTGTCTCCCCGCCTCGGCCCATCTCAGGTTCGATGCCCAAAGACTGCTTCTCTCCTCCTGAGCCTGGAAAGCCCCAGGTGGTCTTGAGAGGCTGTTTAACAGCTGCCTCCTCTGGGGAGCCTGAGGAACTTAATGAAGGTCATGGAATAAGTGAAGCAATAAATGCATGAATTCTTCTCCCGAAGAGGGAGAAGTGGCCCTTTGTTCTTTCTGTTACCTGCCACCAGCACTGTGGAGTCAAATAGCACATCTGAGATGCGAGGGACGTGGAAATCATCTGGGCCTCTTCACTGACACTGGAGAAACTGGGGCAGGGGCCGGCATCAAGGAGCACACTCCTCTTGTACGCCTCATCGGAGCCTTCTCCCTGGCAGACCCTCCCCGAGGGGCCATCCAGGCAGAAGGATGTGACCAGCATTCAGACCTCAGGAGTCCCTCTGAGAAGAGCCGAGGGTCACAGCGTTGGTGGGTTCTGACCTCCTGTCTTGCTCCGTGTCAGGATAAAGCACACAAAAGACAAGCCCAAGTTCCTACACAACAAGCAAAGTGTCTTTCTTCTTTTCTAGCAGCCGAAACGAAAGACGCTCAGGGCAGGCAAGCGTTGGAAAGAAGAGTGTGTGTTTCCAAAAGAAAACAAGCTAGAGGTTTTGGAAGCATGCCTCCTGCCATCCCTACGCTGCCCTCGGATGCCCCGTATCAGCGACGCCCCCTGTCATTACAGCCCGGGGTTCTCTGGCCCTGCCCACTGCCGGCTCGGATGCTTTCGGTGGCGAGCAGCAGCACCCTGAGCTAGGGAGCGCACGTGACCTTTCCCAAGGCCCGGCAGGGCAGGCTGACCCGCTACCCCCGCGGCGCCATCTTGAAGGGCCATTCTCCCACACCTTTGCTCTGCCATGCTCCCCAGGGATGAGTCCCCAAACGGCTGCGAGGTGACTAGTCAGATTCTGCCAGCCACCTGCAGACCCAACCATCAGCAAAAAAACAAAACGACCTCCATCTGCGCATCTCCCACTCGCCTCGAAACCTTGCCCAGCATTCCTCAGTCGCCAGCCACTCACATCTGATTGGCTCAGATTGGGTCACATGCCCTGTGCTAAGCTAGTCATTGCCTAGGAGGGCCATCGGCTCAGCCAATCAGAGTTTGCCCCCGAGTCACATGGCAGAAGCTGGTCCGCCTCTTCTACACAAAGGCTAAGAGCTGGAGGACCGAGCACGTGCTGGTTCCAGGCTGGGGAGTCCGGAGCCGCTCGTGGAGTCCTTACAGCAGCTCCGCAGCCACCACCGGCCGGAGTCGGGGAACCAGGAAGACAGGGCCGATGGAGGTCGCCCGAAGGCGCACAGCCTGTAAGAGGGGGAGCTGGGATTCGACCCCAGAGCTTAGCTGTCACCACACCCATCCAGTGGAAGTCCTTTTTAAAAATGACGTAAAATTTGCATACCGTAAAGTGGTATCACCTTTTCGAAGCGTACAATTTAGTGGTTGTTGGTATATTCACGAGGTTGTGCAACCATCACCACAGTCAATTTTAGAATAAGTTCATTGCCCTAAAAAGAAACCGCTGGCCCTGTAGTGGTCACCCCCTATTTCCCTCCCTCAAGCCCCAGGTCACCACTAATCTCCTGTCTCTGGATTTGCCTGTTTGGGACATTTTACGTAATGGGATCGTATAGGGTGTGGTCTTTGTGTCCCGCTTTTTTCCCTTAACGTGATCATTGCCAGGTTCACGCGCGTTGTAGCATGTGTTCCGTTGTATGGATACATCACACTGTTTATTCATTCGTCAGGTGAGGGACGCTGGGCTCTTTCCTCCTTTTGGCTGTCATGACTAGTGCTGCTGTGAACATTTGTGAACAATTTTTGTACGGACAGATGTTTTCTTTTCTTTCTTTCTTTCTTTTTTTTTTTTTTAAGATTTTATTTATTTATTTGACAGAGAGGGGGGAACATAAGAAGGGGGAACGGGAGAGGGAGAAGCAGGCTTCCCGCAGAGCACGAACCCAATATTGGACCGATCCCAGGACCCTGAGATCATGACCTGAGCCGAAGGCAGACACCCAATGACTGAGCCACCCAGGCGCCCCCAGATAGATGTTTTCATTCCTCTAGAGTAGATACCTAGGACTGAGATTGCGGGTAAAAGGGTTTTTTAGGAGGCAAAAGCACAGACACTTTTAAGGGGTGAGCAGGTGGCGTTGGTGTTCTGAGCGCTGGAGCAGGAGTTAGGAGGTTGTGGTCAGGGCTGTTCTATCTGAGGACTGTAGGACCTTGGCCAAAGCCCTTCTCTCCTGGGTCTCAGTGACGTGGGTGATGGAGTGGATGTGCCCAGCTCTGAGAGGGCACCTGCATGCCCACTTCCTTCCTGGGGAAAGGAGCCACGGTTTCTCTGGCACTCTGCTGGCGAGGAATGGTGGTACCCCTCCACAGAGGGCAGAGAGGGCACGTCTTCCCTGGCTTTGGCTCCCTGACCAGGCCCTTTGATCCACAGAGAGAGAAAGACCCTGCCCTCCTACTGTAATCAGCACCCGTTTGTCATTTGCGCTTTAATGTCTGCGCGCTGACTCCACGGTATCCACTTGGACTTGAAAGTAAACCTTAGTTAATTCGAATAAAATAGCCATGTAAAGCTCAGCCAGAAATTTAATTGTATTTACTAAACAGCTAATAAATATTTACTAGAAATCTCATTGCTCCATAAAATAGAAGACAGTACCTTCTTGGCTTGCTTTCTTGGCTTCAAGGCAGGGCTGAGGGAGAGAGGAAGGCAGCTGGGAAGGGGAGAGGGAGGGTCCAGCCTGGTTCCCTGTGACAGTGTAAATGTGATCCTTCAATTGGGTTTTTTGTAATGAGACCGGATCACTCACCAGTTCCTTTGATCTCAGCTTGGTCATTTTATTCAGAAAGCGAGCCCTTACAAGGGTTCATTTCAGTTGCAATTCCAAACCAGATCTCTTTGATTATGTGTGGGAAGCTTACAGAATTTTCCACTGAGATGATTTCTGAATTAACTGAAAACTTAGCAGTTTCATAATTTCTGAGTTGTAGATTTTCACCTCCCCTTTTGGTCTCCTAAGTCAATCGCTGGGTCTTTTTAAATCTGAAATTTGCCATAGGCTGAGTCCTCGAAGAAAGATATATACCCTTGACATTTAAAAAAAATTAATGGAAAAGCACTAAATCCCTTCAAATGCTACTTTGAAATGTAGTTACAGCTCTTTCTTCATGCCCAGTGAGAATTTAATCATAGCAAAATCTTAATGTTTAATATTGAAATCTTTATCCAAGAGACCCAAAAAGTGTTTTGCAAGAAGCAGCTTGGCATTTCCTAAACCTGTGAACATAGTTCCCTGAATCTAATTTGAGGCTGTGATAACTGGAAAGATAACTCAGTGACCCTGACTTTTGCCCAAACCCAAAGTTTGGGGCCCCAGAGGTCAGAGCCCCAAGGGCAAAAAGCATGGACTTAGGCAGGGGGCATTGCTCTGGGAATTCCTCAAGGACTGGTTCCCATTTGCCTCCAGGATCCTCAAGCACCCCAGAGCCTCTTATTGGGCCACAGATCTCATTTATGGAGTGAGGGACTCTGGATGTTTAGGGAACACTCTTGGTTGACGGCTCTGCAGGTCAGTGTGAGTGGCATACCAAAGCGTCAGAGCGTCAAAGGGCCAAGTCCAGACCCGGGACAAAGTCCCTCTTTTTCTCCATCCATACCAGTATTGAGCGTTAGCAGGCCTTTGGGACCACTAGATTTCTGTAGTGGGAACTGTTGGTGCTTGTATTAGGTAACATTGCTGTGTAACAAACAACCCAGAAACTTAGTGGCTTATAATCATTTATTGGCCTTTGATTCTGTGAATCGGCAGTTTGGGCTGGGCCCAGCTGGGTGAGTCTCTAGTCTCTCCTGGGCTCACTCATGTGGCTCTGCTGGAACTGGACGATTTAGGATGGCCGGATGCACATTTCTGGTGGATGAAGGCTGTTGACTGGAATGCCTTGGTTCTCTTCCATGTGGCCCCTATGGAAGTTGGCTTGAGCTCATTCCCATGGTTTCAGGGTTCCAAGTGCCACAAGAGAGCATAAACTCCAATGAACAAGCAGTTTTCAAGCCTTTGCATATATCATGTTTGCTAATGTCCAGTTGGCCCAGGCAAGGCATATGGCCAAGCCCAGACTTCAAGAGTGGGGAATAGACTCCTCCTGACGGAAGGTGTAACAAAGTCCCATGCAAAAGGGCATGGATGCAGAGATAGGAGGAATTCATGGCATTCTGCAGCCTACCACAGAGCCCCACCTAGACTGCCTTTACAGGGCTGGTGTACCCCTTCTCGAAATTCTCTGAGTGTTGGCTGTTAGCAGTTCACAGCTGTCTTCTGAAGGGAATGGCTTCAGCTGATGAGAGCCATGCACCCCAGCTTACATTCTTTGTCTCTACCTGGGGGTCCTCACAGCCAATGGCTGACTGGCTCAAAGGTACAAAGAGGCTGGCCCCCTTTCTTCAAGGCAGGGCCAACTGTGGTGTGATTTGTGGTTCTGAGCCCATTGGGCATCAGTGAGGGCTTGACTTTACTTGGGCGCCCACCCCCTTGCTCAGCTCTTTCCCCTTCCCTGCCCCACTTCCCTCCCTCTCTCCCTGACAGGATTTTTTTGAAAAGCATGCCCTCAGCAGACCATGTGCCCCCGAATCCCTGGCAGGCTCTGCTTCCAGGGAACTCAGCTCTGGAGATTGTATTTTCTCAGGACGGTCCAATGATATTTTCTATTCCACTCGTGTCTCTAGAGGGTGCCCTGGACACTCCCTGCTTGTAACCAACAGGAAATGGCGAAAGTGACACTGTGTGACTTCCGATGGAAGGTTCTAGAAGGTAATACAGCTCCTGCCTTGTTGACCGTAAACCTGCTCTTGAAGCCTCTAGCCTGACAGACTGCCCTGCGGCTGCCGTGTTGTGAGAAAGCTCAAACTGGCCCGTGTGGGGAGATGCTCAGCCAGCGCATTGTGTTCAGATGTCATCGCGCTCTGACTGCACCCAGGGGGGAGACCCTACCCAGCCAAAGCTTTCCCAAATTCCGGACCCACAGAAGCCTTGAGAGATAATAAATAAGTGTTGTGATTGCTGTTGTCTAAGCCACTAAGTGTTGGCCTAATTTGTAGGGCAGTAATTGCGACTGTATGCTGATCTTAGACAATGTCCATCTCCAGGTTACCATGGAGAACAGAAGGAGGAGCTTCCTGAGGACTTGAGACATTGTCCAAACTGCTGGTCTTCTGTTCTTACTCTCTGCACAGGTTAACCCTGTGTGTGTGCACACACGCCAGCCCTGTTAGTCTCATTTCTCTTTCTACTCCCAGAGCCTCTCAAAGTGCCTGGCTCACAGCACTATCAATGAATGTTAGCGAAAGTTCCGATACACTGGAACCCTCATGTGTGTAGCCAGACAGATCTTCCTTGTTCTCCAGCAAGCAATCCTGCCCCTCTAACCTCCCTTCCACTAGAGAATCCAGGAGAGAAACTTCCAGAACAGTAAGTCTCTTTGTGGTTGCCCAGTAGGAGAGCTGGTGGCAGGCCCATTAAAGGTCTTTCTTCTTTGTTGGGAACTCTGGAAGTATGCCCATTTCCAAAGGAACCAAACTTTGGGCTTCCTCTCAGACTGCCCTCTGCATCTCCAGCCTTTTGGAGCAAGTCCCCAGTCTCAGGAGTGTGGTTCTGCAAGACGAGCTGGAGTTTTCAAGGACAAGGAGAGCAGGGGAAGGCCAGGAAGGAGGTGATTCCTGGAGGCAGAGCTCTGGGATTTAAGATGCAATTTAGAGGTGTTGGCATCGATCCCCAGCACACAAAGGCTGCCCACTTTTCAGGCTTTGCTTAACAGCTGAGTCTAGGGGACAAGCAGTAGGGAGAGTGACACACTTCATCCCCAGGAAGCTGAGGTTGGTAGGTAAGGGACGGTGGGGGGAGAGAGGTCAGGAGAGAGGGATGGGGGAATGGTGGCAGGCAATGAATAGCAGGCATGTGGGGGAGACATTAGTGGTTACAGGGGGCACACACAGGACAGGATGTTAGGGAAGTGGGGAGGGCATGGTGGGAAGAGAGTTGGTGGCGGGGGAAGATGGGGAGGATGGTGGCAGGAATGGTGACAGGGAATGGTGGGTGAGAGTGAGGGCTGAGGGAGGGATGGTGCGTGGCAAGGAATGGCTTGGGGGGGAAATTACAGCATTTTTAAAAGGATCCTAACTTTGATGCATGGAACTGGATGATGCTATGGGGTTTTGCCTGATTACAAAACATATTAGGAGCTGTATGTTAGGCCATCTTGTTTTTCTGGGCAAATGTCAGAGATGCTACCGCATTATTAGCTTCAGGTCTTTTGACAACCCGGTGGTAGCAGCTGGGCCCTTGTTCAGGGCAAAAAGCACTGAAAAACAATTGCAGCGAGTTCATGTTCACCCGTCCTTACAGCCAGCCATCCTGGGAAGCCCTGAAGCTTGGGCAGAGGGGAGTGAAGAGGAGGGAGTGGGGAAGACCCCTCTTAGGGCTTTACCCACAGAGAGGAAGATGCGATCTCCTCCTACCCACCACCACCCTGGGCTGAGCAGCTTTTTGGAATTTACAAGCAGAACAGGCTCCGAGTGGATCCCATTTCCGGCCTCTGCAGCAGGCATCTTGAGTGTGGGAATGAATGAACGTTTCAAAGATACATGGGTGGATGTTATTTTTGACCGATCCTGGGGCAAAATCAGTTTTATTTACCCTTAAAAATGATGGGAAAAAATGGAATCAAGGCTCTAGACAATCTGGGGGACTTCTCCTTGAACCTTTTCTAAGATATTTTTCTTTTTGGAATCAAGAGACCTCACATCCACCGGAATCAAAGCATGGAAGGAAAACCCAAGTTCCACTTTTTTTATTTCATTTATTTATTTGAGAGAGAGAGCACAAGCAGGGAGAGGGGCAGAGGGCGAGGGACAAGCAGACTCCCTGCTGAGAAGGGAGTCCAATGTGGAGCTCAATCCCAGGACCCTAAGATCATGACCTGAGCCGAAGGCAGACACTCACCGACGGACCCACCCAGGCGCCCTCCAAGTCCCACTTCTTGATCACCCAGGCAACTTCAGACGGGCCTGCGTCTATTCAAATTGTTTCCCCACAGAGGACAGAGTCCGCGGGAGGCCCTGCACCGGTGGTGTTCTTTCTGGGGAGTGGCCTGGAAGTGGCTGCTCGGAACAGCCTCGTTCCGGGTGCTGGCAGCTCAGTTTCTGCATTTGGACTTGCAGAATGAAGCGCCCCATCAGAACAGCAAAATCCCCAAACCAAAGTTAGAGTGTCCGACTTTGGTTCCCTCACCAGCTGTGGGGGAATTTTTTAGTTTGCCTCATACTCAAAAAGAAACAGCAAGGGAGGAAAGGCCGTTTCCTGTGACAGCCATCATGGGCAGCCACCCCACACTGCATCCTGAGTGCCTGAGTGCCCACCCCACAGGGCCTGCCCCACGAGGGCATCGTGGGCAGCATCACGGGATGGTGTACGGGAGCCCTGCCTGACTGACCCTTAAATCCCCCACAAGAGGGGAGGTATGCCACCGGAGAGGTGCAGAGCGTGCCCCAGACACCTGGGCCGTTAGCCACAGAGTCCGTAGAGACCCCAGGTGGATGCCCACTCCAGTTCTCGGTCCCTTTAATCATGTCCTCAAGGCTTGTTGGCCAGCTCTAGGTCCCCTGGCTTTAGGAAGTACAATACAGCTGGTGTTTAGCAAACTCTTGTTAGGCTGATGAAGCAGGGCTATTTAGGTGCCCTGCTAATTACAAAGCAGTCCTTAGTGACTTAAGCCCTTTGACTATCATTTCAGGTATCAGCACATAGCAAGGTTAGATCTTGCTGCGAAATGAGCTTATTTGGGTCCATGTTAAAAAATAGTAGAGGGAAATTCAAATGTGGTCGTTATGAAAACTCATCTACATTGCAAATCACTCATGGAAATTAACATCTTAGAGCCATCGATTAGCTAGAGGTGTAATGAGAACATGAATTTGTGAATCTGCTGTTTTTATGCTCAGCTACCTAGAACAGAGGACAGAGGTGATTTGGCAATTACGGGGCTCATTAGATTCCTTTTGGCCTCCAGACTGGAAACTCCACACCTCAACTGCCCCCCCCCAAGAACCGATTCATAGACCCACCTCCACGAAGGGACGGCCAGACTGGATTCCTTCGTACCAGCTCACCCAACACAGGCTTCAGCTTACTCTTGAGGTCTTAAAATGCCCCAGAGTTTGGGCATCTAGTTGTAGTTGACTTGATTAATCCTAGTTCACATGCTTCAGGTGAATAACAAGACACAAGACCACTTAGGCTGCCCCAAATGCAACCTGGCCAGAAAGAACGAAGTCAGAGCTGGTTATGGCGCCAACTCCCTGGGAGGCACAATCTTTAGTGTTCTGGAGTAGATTCTTGATTGCCTGGGGTGGGCAGACAGCAAGCCTTGGGTTTCTTCTGTGCCCGTGCAGAAGTGGACACAGTGGTGAGGTCAAGAGGTGGGCAAGGACCCCCAATCTTCCGCAGCTTCCCAGATTCACGTGTGAAATAAAGGAATCACGTTGCTATGGCAATAAGGATTCGAGACAAGTCCGTCGGACGCTATTCTAGACAGATGATCACATCAAACACCTTGTGGAGATTCTAGAGCCAGCACGAGCTCTGAGCCCAGTGCTGGGTCAGGGTCCTTTGTGGGGAGCTTCTCGTTGATGAAGTTTGACTGCGTGAAGCTGGAGGTATGTGAAGTGGACAGGAAAGATTTGGCTTGGGGTGGATAGTTCGTTCGTTCGTTCATTCATTCAGTCACTCACACATTCATTCGCTTAGCCAAATATTTTAATGGCTGCCTAGGGCCTTCTGCCAGGGAGAGCGGAGTGGCTTCTGCCCCAGCCATGCCTGCGCGAACCCTGGAGATTGAGAGGGAGCTGACTCCGCAGACCAAAGCCTTCAGACGGCCGGGGGCCATGGGGGCCAGGGCCCAGCGTTGTCCACGTGGGATGGCTCAGGGAGAGCAGGAGGGGTGCACGGTGAGCCGCAGCATCGTGCTTCGTTTTCTGTTGTTGTTGTTGTTGTTTTTAATATAACAAACCTTGTTAATTCTGACTCTGCTAATCTTGAGTGTTTCATCCCAGAGTGGGTGGAAATTGTGTTCACACGGCACACAAAGAGGTGTCAGCAGAAGTGAGGAAAAGAGCTTCATGCGACCGGAGACATGACGCCGGAGCTGGGTCTCCTTGAGGACGGTGGCTTCTCAGACTTCTTCACAGTGACCCACGGTGAGAAAGACCTTTTACCCGAGGGCACACGAACAGAACCATCCAGGCAGAACTAGAACAAGAGTTGTTTTGTTTTGTTTTTAAAAGATTTTATTTATTTATTTGACAGAGAGAGAGACAGCCAGCGAGAGAGGGAACACAAGCAGGGGGAGTGGGAGAGGAAGAAGCAGGCTCCTAGCAGAGGAGCCTGATGTGGGGCTCGATCCCAGGACCCTGGGATCATGCCCTGAGCTGAAGGCAGACGCTTAACGACTGAGCCACTCAGGCGCCCCTAGAACAAGAGTTTTACGAAACAATACCAACCCTCACTAGGTGTGGAGCTTTCTGCTATTTTCTGTTTTATTTTATTTCATTTTTTGAAAAGAGGCTGGTCATGCCCACTCCACTGATTTTATGATCGACTGAGGGATTGCCAGCTGCAGGTCGAAGAACACTGCACCCTGGGCACTGGAGCGGGCCTGGTTCTTTTCATAGAGGCTGTGGAACCCTGAGGACCAGCTCCTCAGAAAATGCTTTTCAGTGAATGGTTAATGAGGTCTGTCTCTCTATTTCACCCTGCACATGGCTGGCGCCCCTGAAAGTCCTAGGTTAGGTAATATCCCCCCAAAATATTGGGGCAAATGTGATTTTTACCCATCGCAATCGGTGTTGAATACCTGAAATTCAGTAATCCCTCGTACCCTGGGAAAGGCCGGCACGTCCTGTATACGTAGTGGTAACAGGGGCATCGGGAATACAGCCCTGCGCCTTTTCTTCTGGGCTTCGGGGCACCTCTGGGGGACATGGTGGCCGCATGGCCCCACTGGCATCATCCTCCTTCACAGCCCCCTTGGGGTAGGGAGGCAGTCTTATTTCCGCTCTACAAAAGGGGAAACCCAGGGCCAGGGAGGTAAGGTGCCTTCCTAAGTTGATACAGTTAGTCATGCGTTGAGTTCTGCTTTTTCGATTCCTGGTCTAGCAGTCTCCTGTTCTAGTGAATTCCTCGCTGGTTCACCTTTCCTAGGGAACTCATTACCACAATATTTTAGGGGATCTTTTGGCAAGAAGAGCTGGGGTCCTGATGCATGGCATCCTTCCTGCTGGGGTGTGAAGCCACCATGTGGGGCCAAGGGCCCATTTGGAGGTGGATAGGGTAAATCCTGGAAATGCATGTTTTATTTGGAATTGCTCCAACTGACTATGACCCACAGGAAGAGAGAGAGTGAAGTATACAGAGACCCAGAGGAAGAGTGTTCTAGGCAGAGGGAATGGCATGGGCAAAGGCTCTGAGGACTGAGTTGGCCTGAGTCACAGAGGCTCCCTGGAGGCCAGCGTGGGTGGAGCAGGGGAGTGTGGGGAACCTTGGTCGGTTTTTCCTGGGGACTAGGCCGCTAAGAGCAGCTGGGGAGAGGCTGTTATGCTGGGACAGCACTGCTGTGGCCAGAGTTGCTCGGCCTACAGGCCATGTGCTGTGGGTTCTCAGCCCCGTGGGGCTCTAAGCATCTGCTAGGTTTAGAACACCACCATGATGGCCACCAGCTAAAGGGTGATGCTCATTCCCTTTCTTCAGTTTTGAAGGGGGGAGGTACCTAATGGTTTTCCAGTTTTGATGTTATTTCTTTGGAAGAGTCCCAGACGTGGGGTCACTGGGTCAAGAGGGAACCACTTTTGTTATTGTTGTTGTTTTTTAAGCTCAGGAGGTTTGTGTGTCTAGTTGCTGGCCCGCACCAAGCTTCATCAATGGGGATCTCACTCATCCTGTAACAAGAAAACATCCCATTGTTGTTCAGATTTGTCTGGTTCTCAGCATGTTTATTGGCTGAAGGACAATGAAGTAAGATCAAATGTAGGGTTAGTTTGGAGAGACTATAAGCTGTCAGCCAAACTTTACAGTGGACCCCAGCTCAGAGTAAAATCAAAGCGCTGTTGATGACCTGAAAGGCCCTGTGTCTCCAGCTCCCTTGAGCCCTGATCCCCACCCTCACCTTCATCCTCTGTGACTTTGTCCGGCTCCTTGGTTCCAGATTCACTGGCCTCCCGAATGCTTACTGACCTCAGGGCCTTTGCCCATGCTGTTCCCTCTTCCTGGATGCTTTTGCCACTGATAGCCACATGGTACCTTCCTGTTTTCTTTTAGGTCTACATGCAAGTGGTATCTTATCCGGCACCTTACCTGCCTGCTTCTCTGACCATTCACTCCAGACCTCCCTCTTTCCCTTCTCTGCTCTGGCATTCTCCAGAGTTCCTGTCATAAATTCACTTGCAATTTATTTTGTTTTCATCTGCTAGAAGGTAAGCTCCAGCAGGGCAAGCATTTAATTGGCTCTGTGCTGGAAGAGAGCCGGCAGGTCTTGACTACAAGGTCTTGACTGAATGCACTAATGAACAAGGGGACAGTGGAATAAGTGGCTTTGGTCTAGTATCATACGACATTTCAGGCGCATCGCCACCAGCCTTGAGAGCTGGAGAAGGGCACCCCATTTGCCTTTACTCATAGTGAGATGTCACATTGCAGTTTTGATGAATTAGAACGATTCTTGTACTTTTCAAACGTTTTATCTCATTAATCCAAGACTCAATTTGGACCCAATAACCTCCTCCCTCATTTCTAATGAGGAGGGAGGAGCAGAGCCCACTTCCTAGGAGTGTGCCGGGGTAGGAAGAGCTGGTGGTAGGGTTCCACCAGCCGCTGGCTGGCTCGCTGAGTGGTGTGTGCCCGCCCGCTGAGGCTGGAGCCAAATCCCAGGGGGCGGGGGGAGGAGCGGGGCTGTGATGAACCCGCAGATAGAGAGAAAAGGTCAGTCATCACAGAAGAGGTTCTAAATAGGATTTGAAGGCAGGCACTGGATTTTCAAAGCAGGATTCGTGAGTTCGCTGTGTGGTTTTTTTTTGTTTTTTTTTTTTAAGATTTTATTTATTTGACAGAGAGAGAGACAGCCACGAGAGAGGGAACACAAGCAGGGGGAGTGGGAGAGGAAGAAGCAGGCTCCCAGCGGAGCATGGAACCCCTATGTGGGGCTCGATCCCAGGATCTCTGGGATCACGCCCTGAGCCAAAGGCAGACACTTAACGACTGAGCCACCCAGGCGCCCCTCGCTGTGTGGTTCTTGATGCAAACTCTCTTCCCTGCCTCCCCATGAGGTCTGCAGAAAAATAACCCTTTCTCTTGATGAGACCGAATCTATTTTTCCGAAGGTGTTAAAGGTCAGGGTGGGTGTGGGGCTCCAGTCAAGGCACCTGTGGGAGGCTGGCCTCACCCTGTGCTCAGGTTCTCCTGAAGGGTTGGGGGAAAGTGCCAGAGATGGTGTGTGTGTGTGTGCATACGTGTGCAAATCCCAGAATGGGTCTTTCCCAAACGAGGATACCTTCATTTCCCTGAGCAGCCCACAGAAATGAGAGAAAATTAAAGCTTCATGTGGGCAGTTCCCCAAATCTCCCACGTTCCCTGCTCTTGTCCGTCACTTGCACAAGAGCCCTGGCTAGGTTTGAGCACCTTAGCCATCCGGCGCCTCTCTGTGCCCCATTTCTTTGCGTTTGCTTTCTGCTACCCTTGTCCAGAGAGGGGCACAGGCAGCCCGCATCTTTGCTGGTGCACCTCAGCCCTTAGCCAGGGTCCACTTCAAGGGGACGGGGCCTGGTGGCCTTAGCTCCCCAGCTCAGCAGGCCCAGCGCGCACTCACCGTGGATCAGTAGGGGGGAGGGGGATTTCCCATAGCCGACCACCCCCCACACTGGGGCGGGGGGCATCCACCATCCTCAGCCCTTCTTTTAGTCGAAGATATTGTTTTCAAACTTCAGGTTACAAACCAACAGTGAGTGGAGAGGGTCACAACAGTATTTACAAAATAGAATGCACTAGAAAATAGAGTACATCACATGTTTGAGGTGAAGTGCTGTCGTGTGTGTGTGTGTGTGTGTGTGTGCGCGCACATACATGATACACAATTGGGTTGTGCTGTGAAATTCACAAAACTTGGAAGCCACTTGCCTGGACAGTTGGTAAAACTGGTTTTATTTTGCTGTGTGTCCCGGTCCCTCCTGAGGTGACATTTAATATGTTTCAGTGGGAGAAGTTTCCAGGGTCCTGCAGCCCAAGTTCGACCTCCCAGGGAGGCCCGTGTTCTTTGTGTGGGTGTCACCTGAAGGCCTGGTCATCACATTCAGGGAGAGGCCTGATGGGACCCCATTCACAGGCCCGAAGTGCCCTAACGCTGTGGATGACTACTTTTCCCCCTTCTCTGGGAAACAGGACTGGCTTCCGAGCCATGGCTAATATCTGTGTGCACTTCTCCCAGGAACACAGCAAACAGAACATGTAATGCAACATAAATCCCTGTGAGAAATTTCTTTGTCCAGAGATGGTGTCAGCTTGTTGTTCCACGTTGCCATAGGGAACCGAGAGGGCGGCCTCTGAAAGGCAGAGGAGAGCTGTAATTGGCCCTCCTTGCTGCCCATCACTGCTGCCCAGCCGGCTGAAACTGCAGAGGCCGGAGGACCCGCCCCCCAGAGCGATTGCCCGGTTTGGGGCAAAATTATTCGTGCTCTGGCCCCCTCTAGTCCCTAAGGCAGGGCATCCAGAACTGCTCAGACAGTTGGAGAAGAGAAAGGAGAGGTGGAAGGGGAAGAGGAGCGGGAGCAGGTCTCCCCAGCAGAGGGCTCCACCGGGGGTCGGACCTGGATCTATTCAATCTGTTCATTCTCACTGTTACCTGATACGCTGTGGTGGAGAGCAAGCTGAGTCCCAGAAAACCCCTCTGATGGGTCGTTGAAACTTCTACCTTGCTGCTTATTTTAAAAGAAGCAAAAATAGCCCAGCCTAGAGAATGTTTGGCAGTCTTATTTTGGCAAAGTCTTAAAAACAGTCCTTGCAGTTTAGCGTGAGGCCGTAGCGGGGAGTGAGCCCCTGGCCCACAGTGTCCGGGAATGCGGTCTGAGCAGGTCTGCGGACCTGGGAGGAGACGGGCCAAGCCAAGCAGCCAGGACCTGATTCTTCAGGTCGGTGTCACCGTTGAACAGGCAGGAAAGGACACCCAGGGCTCTGCAGGGGAGCCCACCATGAGGGACGATGGGGTTCCGGGAGCTCGGGGGTCTGTGTGCAAAGGCTGGCTGCGGCCGGCCTGTCTCCCTGACGTGGTTGCTCAGGGAACGGCAGCCATCTCGGGTTCTCTGCTCTGAACTCAAAGAGCTGTGCCTTTCTGTGGCCCAAGCGGGGGCGCCACTGCAACCTGAGTCTGGGGAGCAGACCCCCCAGGGCTGAGGCTGGGGAACAGACACCTGTTGGGCTGATGGAGCCAGAGCCGCGGCCGCAGCAGCCTGTGCAGAGTGTCCAGGGTTCCGGAACGTTCCAAGGGGAAGCTGCAGGAGGAGATGCTGGACTTCCTGCCTCTCCTCCCATGAGTCATTGGAGAAATACAAGAAGGAAGACTGGCCCAAGCTGGTCACCCTGGTCTCAGCTCTGGTCTAGGGTCTTCATGAGTCTGCTTGAGAAGACCAAAACGAAAAGCCCCTTCTGTTGCCCCGGTGTCGACGTGCAAACACGGGTAGAATTGGCCTGGAGCTTCCCAGAGAGGCCCAGCCAGGCGGGGTGCAGTCTTAGAGGACCAGGGGGATCGCTGATGACTTGGGGGGCACTGGGGTCGCGGCCTCCGGAGGAGCGGGCGCCCCTGGCTCTGGAGGCCGCCTCTACTGCAGAGGCCTGGGGCCGACGCAGGAGAGCGGGGCGCGGGCAGGCGGGTCGCCGTCCACTGGGGCGCCAGGGCCAGTTGCGAAGTCGGGGCACTTGTGGCACACTGGCCACCCTGTTCACACTTGACTGAGCGCAGCTTCCTGGGTGTGGGAGGAGCCCAGGGAGGAAGGAAAGGAAACTCCAAACAAATGCTCAGACGGCCCCTCTCGGTAAAGGGAGCAGAGGCCCAGATGGCTTGAGTCACCTTCAGCCCCACCCACCTGCGCGCGTGTGAGAGGAATGTGTGTGTGAGCGCGCGTGTGCTGTGTGCACGGGTGTGCAGGAGCCTGAGTGTCGGCTGGTATGTGAGTGTGAGCGCGAGGGCATGGGAGCGTGTCTGTGCTCAGGTGAGTGAGCGTGTGTGTCTGAGTGGCACCGTGTTTAGGAATGCGTGTCTGTGAGCCTGTGTCAGCAAGTGTGCGGGTGCGGGTGCGTGACGGTAAGCGTGTGTCTAGGGGTGCAGTCTGTGGGAGTGAGCGTGGCTGCGCGGGTGAGCCGGGTGACGCCATCGCTCCGGGCCGCCGAAGAACCTGCACCTTTGGGGCCCACACGCCGCTGCGTGGCTGTTTTTCGTTTGGTTTTTTTTTAAACCCGGAAAGGGGGGACGGCGGGGGGCGCGCGGCGGCCGGGGGCGGGGGCCGCGCAGAGCGAGGGGGCAGTCGGCGCGTCGGGGGGCGTTGGGGGCCGCCCCAGCTCGCGCCGCGGCGCCGTTGCTAAGGCCGGCGGGCGGGCGCGGGGCGGGCGGGCCTTAGCAACGGGCCGCGGGCGCGCGCGCTGGGGGGAGCGGGGCCGCGCGGGCCGCGGGCGCGTGGGGCTGGCCGCGCTCGCCGGCTCCTGCGCTCCCACGCGCGCGCGGGCGGCGGGGGCGGGGCGGGCGCGCGCTGGGGCGCGCTCCGGCGGCCGGCGGGGATTTCCAGCGCGCGAGAGGAAGTGCTGTGAGAGGGTGCGTGAGGGCGCGAGGGAGCGCGGCGCGGCGCGGCCGCCGCGTGCGCGAGCCGGGGTTGCAGCCCAGCAGGGACTTTCCAGCCGGCGGCGGCGGCGGCGGCCGCCGGCCCTTCCCCGCCCCCCGACATGGGGCTGCCCGGGGAGCAGGACGCTGCGGACCGCGGCGGAGGACGCGCCCGGCGCCCCTGAGCCGGCCGAGCGGGGCGGACCGCGGGGTAAGGGGCCGCGGCGTCGGCGGGGGGCGGGCGGCGGGCGGCTCCATCCCCGGCGGTTCCTTCCCGCGCCCGCGGCGGCGGCGGCGGCGCCGGTGGGCCCGGGGCCGGAGCGGGGCCGGGGCGGAGCAGGCCCGGCGCCCGGCTGCGAGTGCCCGGTGCGGCGCCGCCTCGCCCCCGGGCCCGCCCGTCCCCCGAGCGCCTCAACTTCGGAAAACTTTGTCCTCGAGGCCGGGCCCCGGGCCCGCGGGCCGGGGTGCCCGCAGCTTTTCAGGAAACGGGGTGCCGAGGCCTCTGGAAAGCGTGAGTCCCGCGGGGTGGGGAGAGCCGGCATCTCCTGCGGGGCGGTGTGTTTTCGCGGTGGGAGGGCCGCCCGGCTCGGGGGTCTGCATCCGCTGACGTGCTCCCCCTGGGCTGGCGGCGGGTGGGTTTTTTTAAGCCATTATTTAAAAGTTTATACTGAGTCATTGCTCTGCAGATGAACCTCTGACTGATTCATAATCGGGGAGCTGCAGTGGCCCCGAAGGCAGGCGGGTACTGGGCTCCAGCTTTGGGCAAAATGTACACATTCCACCTTTGATTAATAGTAAAGGTCAGGCTGGGCTCCCAGAGGTGCAAAAAATGAAAATGATCCGTGCCACAGTATTTAAAATTTCATCTCGAGGCGCCAGGCTATGGCTCACGTACGCTTTGCCACGTTTTCACACTGTCACCCCATTTGGGAACATCTATTTAATATTTGGACCTGTAGAGAGGATTCTGTGTGGAACATTCTTTACCCTTAATCTGAAAACATAGGAACAAAATGGAAATGGATGAACTGTCGTGGACGTGCTTTGAAATTAAAGAACCCTTCAGATAATGGACCGTTGAAGGAAACAGTTTTATTTCACGTTTTTCCTATTAAGCTCTGAATCAGATTTCAGACGGAGATACGGTGTGTGTGTGTGTGTGTGTGTGTGCGCGCGCGTGTGTGTGTTCATTTGTTTTTTGTGGAGTCATAAAGGCTGTACTGAGTAGCGTTACCTTACTGCTTCTTAATTTACATTCACAGCATACAACTGAGGAGGAGCCATAATTTTTTTTTTCCTGGCATTTGCCGTGAATACACACGGGTGAGGGTTTTGGACACGTATTCTGTAATCTTCTATATATCTATAAAAATCTTATTTAAAAAAATGACCAGGCGGACCGTCAGTTGGTGCTAAAATCTTCGCGTGTCTTTCCCATGTTTGAAAATGGCCTGTTAAAAAGACTGCATCATGTGTGGGATGTCTGGCAAAATAGTGCACAGCCGTTTGATTTTCAAGTGAAAGGGCATATTGGCCTTTTTACCCCTTTGTGACTGTATAGATATGTATTTAGAATTAGTCTAAAGATGCAAAATTCTGCGTCCAAGCAAAATAAGCCTTATTGGTATGGAAACTGGAAAATATGTAAGATTGGAAATCCTTGTGAGTAGATGCTCATGACAGTCACCCTGACAGACCTGGGATTCCAGCATCACTAGTTAAAATCAGCCCCTGTCACGCATGAGGTTTAAGACGTTAAGGTGTCTCACCCAGACGCCATCTGTTCCAGTTGTCACAATGCAGAAGCCAGGAAAGCAGAGAGAACTGACAGGGAGCATTCCAGCATTTTTTTTTTTTTTTAAGATATTCATGTGAATTTTTCTGTGAGGGGAAAGAAGACCAATTATTTTCCTTTTGATTCTATTCGTGCGTTTTGGAATTAATAAGATGGCCTCACTTAGTGAGATGGGTGTAAAGACATTCCGCTGGAAACAGGCAATAGCAGTGGTCAGTTGTTTCTGTTAATACCATCAAAATATTCCTACTCTTGTTCATGCCTTGAGGAAAGTCCTTCATTTAACTGAAACATCTGGGCTGCTTCTTGCTGTTTTCCCCTGTGTTTGGGATTTTGATTCTGTAAACACCCCGGCTGGAATCCCTTTATTTTTTTTTTACTGTGCAAAGCTGAGAAAGGCCTTTCTGGGGTATTGTCAGGATAGATATGCTAATGAACTGAGGATGAGAATGATTTATCACTCCCTTAAAGTCCTCTGTGATGTTAAAGCTGTACTTCAAGAAAGATAAAACTGTCACTGTGGTGTTGCAAGTCTGGGCTGGCTCAAGCAAACAAAGGAAATTGCGTTAAATTTGTCCATCTCTCTTTTCTCATCTTCGTATAGCAGGACTCTCCAAACAGCAAGTGAGCTGAACTATCAAGTATTATGCAATAGCTGAGTCTCCTTGCCATGGTCAATTTAAGACCTCTTAACTTGGTAGAGGAGACGTCTTATGACCAAGGCCCCCTGTGTTGATTCCATAGAGTCAGGACCCCTTGTGTGCTTTTTTTTTTTTTTTTTTTTTTTTTTTTTTTTTTAACAAGTGTTCATAGAGAAGGAGATATTATTTGGGGAGGGGGAGTGTAGGGGAGAGTCATAATATTGATTTCACATGTGGACAGAAACTGGGAAGAGAGTTACTGAGTGAGAAAGAAGGAAGTGAGGCCAGTGGATCTGGAAGGTGACCAGAGAGAGGCAGTCGAGGCCTAACTGTGGAGGTGATGCTTAGGCTTGTTCTGGGCGGGAGGAGTAGAGCCAGGGGGAGAGGACAGATGCCCGTGGGCAGGAGGGCAGTAGACAGTAGAGGTGAATGGGGGGAGGTGCTGCTTGCATCATAGCTAGAGGCTTTGGGTCCAAGGAGCCAACGGACATAGAAGAACATGTAATTTTAAACAGAAAGGAAAAATGTAAGAAAACTATGTGTGCTTGAGTAGTATCTATGATTCATGATTAACTAAAAAATACAAAACAGCATTCTCATTTTAAAGAGCGTTTATTGACTGTGTTCTGCACAACACTATTGTGGAGGAGTTGGGGGTGGGGAACTGACCAACCTAGGAAGGAGCAGTGAGGTTTTCATCATTAAGTAGTAAAATTTTTTGTCTTGCTGTGCAGACTACCTTGGGCTGAGGCTGGTAGGTCATAAGATGTCATCAATATAGCTAACTGTCGATTTCTCACAACTCCAAAAATCAGGTGGGAATCTCTCGCTGAATTCTATATTCCTTGAGATAAGTGGATCATTAACTGGGAGTTGGGATTTTTTTTTTCTCATCTAACTTTATGTTCAATTAATGTGCCTTGAGTTCCCATAATGTTCTTGTTACACAGCTAGGATGAGTAAGATACAGCACTTGCTTTTAAGGGCATGGTCTCCAGACGTCTGCCCGTGTGCACTGGGAAGGGAGATGCCTGAAACCACGGGTACTGGACCAAGACAGCACCAGGACTGAAGCTTGTGGCAGGAAGAGTGAGGAAAAGTGGAAATTTACCACCCTGCCCTCTGGGAACTGGCGCTCAGCTGGAGAGGGAAGACCCAGCAGGAAAAAACTAAGTAGTCATAAAATGTAGGCTAAAGTGAATTAGTGGATTGTGTTAAAGACTGGAAGTATGGTGGGAATTCAGGAAAGGGGAAGCTTTTGGCTGGCTGGGGGTAGTTGGGGAAGGCATCTGGGAGGCGGGTGTTGAGCCCCAGCATCACGGAGGCCATTGGGCCTCTTGCAGGACCCTTAGGATGGCAGGAAAAGGATTTCTCTCCACCCCCCTGTGTTTTGGTAAGATGAGATCTGACAAGTTGCTGTCCTGTCACTTGCCAGTCAGACACAGTGCTGGTGATTCTGCCGGCCAGTGGATTTCCAGTTGCCATGTTTCCTGTGCTATCCTCTAGCTCCTAACCAGGAGCTCAAGTGGCTCAGGCGGTATGCCGCTGCGAAGGGCCCAGCCTGCACTGGGGAGCAGAGCAGTGGGTTGGCAGCACACTGCCGTCTCTGCTGTTCTCATTGTAGGTGGAGAGTCTCAAAAAGTGGTGGTGGGGGAGGGGTGTCAATGTTAATAAAAAGCACCTATTCCTTAGGAACCTGTCCGGCCCCACCCCCGACCTACTGCCTGTCATCTGTGCTGAAATGGCCTAAATCTCTTTAATTCTCAAGAAATAAAAAAATCGGGTCCTGTTGTTTCATTTCATGATTTCCGTTTTTCTAGGGCTTGTTCTGTGCTGATCTTATTTATTTATTTATTTTAAACATCTTTTTTTTTTTTTTTTAGATTTTATTTATTTATTTGACAGAGAGAGAGACAGCCAGCGAGAGAGGGAACACAAGCAGGGGGAGTGGGAGAGGAAGAAGCAGGCTCCCAGCGGAGCATGGAGCCAGATGTGGGGCTCAATCGCAGGACCCTGGGATCACGCCCTGAGCCGAAGGCAGACACTTAACGACTGAGCCACCCAGGCGCCCCTATGCTGATTTTAATTACGTTGGTTTTTTTTTTAATGGAGGTGATTGGGTAACTTTTTATGAGGCCATTCTACCAAGAAAGATATCAGGCCCTCTGTTCTGATATTCTGATTCCCTTTCCAATTTAAACACAGACTGTGTGGCAGAACCCGAAAGCATATTTATTGGAAACTTGGTTCCTTAAGTGGAGAGAAAAGTTAAATTGATTAACGAAGTAGGATAATAAAATCTTTAGGACAGTAGTAGTATCAGAGTGGTGAAAGATGAGTCTCCAGGAGTCATGATAATTATAGTGAAGGTTTTCAAAGACTGGCTTTGTACTTCGGAAGGTTAATGCCCAGTAGGAGGCCTGCATATGCTAGAGGTAATGAGGTACCCATTAGGCCTCTCCTGTCAGTGTTTGTGTCCAGAACTGCAAGTTTGGGAAAGAGAAGAGACGTGCCAGATGCCCACACAGTAATTCCATGTGGTTTGGCTGATAATGCCTGCAGTCGGGTGTGCCTCGTAGCTGCATCCCTTGACTGTGCCCCCCTGTGCCTACCCCTCTCTTCCGTCAGGCTTAGCTCCCTGGTTTGTTGCACTAAGAGGCTTGAATGATGGGAGACTTTATTTGACATTGTAACTTCCCTGGGTGCTTTTAATGACTTAGAAAGGAAGAACAGGGAAACTAGTTCTTGTCTTTCCCTGCTCAGTAATGCCCTGAAGTCACAACTTTATTCTAGAAATTAAATTCTATCCTTTTTGGATTAATACAGCCTGATGTTTGAGATGTTATTATAGGGCAAATTAAATGTTCTGATTTCAGATGGCTTTTCTGTGTGAGGAAGAGCATGGCATGACTTTAGTATGTCTCAAGCCCTTAATGGGAGTCTAGGCCTGTTAAGTTTTAGCTTTAATTTTTTAAAAAGATTAATTTTTTATTTTTTAAGTAATCTCTACACACAGCGTGGGGCTTGAGCACACAACCCTAAGATCAAGAGTCACATGTTCTATGATTGTGCTAGCCAGCCGTCCCTTTATCTTAAATTTTAATATAGATTTTACATTGTACTCAATAATACGTCTGATTTTTTAAAAATATAAACACACTTTGTCTCCCAAATTTTTGAGTACAGTTACTTCTTCAAAAGATGCATTTTGTTTGTCTTTGGCCTCCCTAGGATCGCCAAGGGCTCCCTTGGCATCCTACCACGTGTCCCTGGAGCTGTCCATTCCCCGGCTTGAGAAGGGGAGGATCTGAATGCCCATCCTGCCCTCTGTACTTGGGCAGGCTGTTGGTTCTCTCTGAATAGGTTTCCCCATCTGTAAATGGGGCAGAAACCACCACACACATCACATCACGTGCTTGTTATAAGTGAAATGGACAATAAAGCATTCTACTGATGTTGATTTTTTTTTTTTTTTTTAGAGAGGGAGAGAGAGAGAATCTTCAGCAGGCTCGACGCCCAATGCAGAGCCTGATGCAGAGCTCTATCTCACAACCCTGAGATCATGAAGTGAGGCAAAATCAAGAGTCAGATGCTTAATGGACCGAGCCACCCAGGTGCCCCTGATGTTGATTTTCATAACAATAACTAATACAATAGCTAATCAAGATATAGTAGAATAAGAATGTTAAGATCTTAAAATATGAACATAATATGACCTTGCCTGTGGTAGGAACTGTGGAGACTTTGCAGTTGAATTCCCTCTTTTTATATGGGCGGCTTGGAGTGTTTGGGTTAGTAACTGTCCCAAGTCAGGTAATGGCAAAGCATGGACTGTTCACCCAGACTAGAGTTTTTTCTTTATATTCTTCACTTGTCAAGATTTGCCCCAGGGAAGCTGCTTGGCCTCTATTCCAACTTAGGATAATTGAGAATTATTTGATCAGCACACATTTTTTGAGAGGTTAGTCGGGAGCCATGCTAGCTGTCAAAGCTAAATAGTCAAGTAAGATGCTGTGTGATGGCCAGCCTCAAGGAGCTTCTGTAAGATGATGAGCCAGAAGGGCCTGTGGGTTATGGCAGAGAGGTGCTGAGGGAGTGTGGGGTGCCATGTAATTTGGACCGGGGGATTAGGAGGTGTTTTCTGGGGAGGACAAGCATGAGCAAGGTCGCAGAAGAGGAGGAGACGCGTTGGCTGGCAGAGCCGCACGTCGGAGGGCCCACGAGTCTGAAGCTGTTCCCCATGGCTGTGTTTCAGAGAGAGGGCTCAGGAGCGGGGAGCCGGCTGCCTTCGGGGCCACCTCTGTGCCGGCCTAACTTGTTACTCATTCCCATTTTACAGATGAGAAAAACGAAGAGCAGTAGGCCCATTTGACTCTAGAGTTTGTGTTTTCATTACTGTGCCGTGTGGTCATTTTAAGCTGAATTTTAATCCAGTTTTGGATTTTGTTTGCATTCTAGACTTTTTAGTTTTGCTTTCAGATTCTAGTGTTTTAGTTTTGCTGCGATATAGTGCTTTTTAAAGAAATTGTGTATTTCTCCAGCATGTTTTTCATACGCAGCCTTTTCTTTAACATCTGCTTTGCCTGTATTGACTTATTTTTCTAGCCTGTATTCCCTCTGTTCCTTCTTTCTGTTTTGAGTTATTTTCTTATAGCAGCAACATTGCGTTCAACATCCTTTAACAAATTCAGTTAAGACGTTCTTTACCCTTGTGGTTCGGGTGTTGCTTACATCTTGCTGAGTAGCAGTCCCAAACCTGATTTACTAATGTGTTTTCTTTCCCCTTTTCCTCTCTTAATTTACATTAAACTGGTAGTCTAGTAATAATGATAGTATTTAGTCATTATGTCTTTATAGAGTTTTACACACATTAGCTTGTTAGTGGTGAACAGGTCCCCGAGGCCTGGTCATTCTGTAGAGAGCATGAGGGTTGCAGCCCAGCACAGTCAAATTTCTACCCATTCATCTCAAATGTAATTATAACTACAGATTACTTATGGGAATATAAGTTAAAGGCGAGGAAGCCTTCTCCAGATTTAGCAAGGAAGTGATGTTGTTGACTATTCTGGAGAAGATTTTATGTGGTTCTTCTGCTAGAACCGCTGTACAGTTTTGAACACAGAACCAGGAGGGGTCAGTGATGGCTGGATTGAAGTGAGGAGGCTTGTTGCATAGTCACTGGTAGTTCCAGGAAGGGCTTTGAATACTGGCACACAGCTGGACACCGAGGCTGCAAGGTCAGGAGTGGTAGAGGGTAGATTCCTTAGTTGTTAACATAAGTTGGACTTTTTGGTTGCATGCCCTGGCATTGGATAGCAAAGACCTCATATCTCCGGACCCTGCTCTGCCTTTTTCAGGTTGAGGAATGTTCTGGTGCATCTTGGATGGGTCTCTAGTGCTGAGATGACAAGCTTCTCAAGGACACAGTCACTTCATCATATTTTCAGTCTGGCCTAAGATATGCTCAGTAAAAATGAGACAAATATGTATGGAAGGAGTATGGGTTTGATATCAGACCTGATTGAATTCTGCTCCTTCCTTTAGCTAACTATGGCGGTAAGTTACTTACCCTTTCTGAACTTCAGTTTTCTCATCGATGAAAAGGTAGCTGTGAGGAATAAAAGTGAGAGTATGAGTGAATGTGAGAACCTAGGATATCGTAAGTGGTAATTCCTCTCCCTCTTTCCTGAGTGATTTCCTAAAGGGAAAACATGCCTTGTTAGCAGGGTGAATGACAGGCTCTCTTAGGAGTATGGCTTGGCCCTGAAAGCTATCCTGCGAGGAAGTGTAGAAGCAGCATATTATTGGACTATAAATAAATTATTTGTGATAAAGAGTAAAATGATTTTTAGAAAAGGAATTTTTGCATGTGATGGTTTTTGATAAAATTTATATTTTAGTTTTAGTACATTATTTTCTTTTTTTATTTAGCAGAATAATATTCTTCATTCTAGTCTTTGTTCAAATGTCACTTCTTCCAGGAGGTCTTCCCTGAACACCTTAATTAAAATAGTCCATGCTGTCACTCTCTGGTCTCTTACCTTGCTTTTTAAATTTGTAGCAGAAAATTTTTGTTCATCATCTTAACCCACGTACCAGGGAAGTGCCTGGTGTGTGGTAGGTACTCAAGTATTTGTATGGATGAATCCATATACTGTCATCTAACCACATTTTCTTTTATTGAGGCAAAATTCACATAACATGCAATTAACCATCTTAAGTGTGCAGCTCAGTCGTATTTAGCATATACACAGTGTTGTGCAACCACCAGCTTTCTCTAGTTTCAAAACTTTTTCGTCACCCCCTAAAAAAACCCTTATACCCATTAAGTAATCATTCCCCATTCTCTCTTCCTCCCAACCCCTGGTAACCTCTAATCTACTTTCTGTCTCTATGGATTTGCCTTTTCTGGACATTTCTTATAAAAGGGATCATACAACATGTGACCTTTTACATCTGGCTTCTTTCACTTAGTGTAATGTTTTTGAGGTACAGCTAAATTGTAGCACGTGTAAGTATTTTTTCCTTTTTATGGCTGAGTAATATTCCATTGTGTGTGTGTATACCACAAATTACTTATCCATTCATCCACTGATGAATGAATTGTTTTCCCCTTTTGGCTGTTATGAATAATGTGCATAAGTTTCTGTGTAGATGTGTGTTTTCATTTATCTTCCGCGAAATACCTAGGAAATGGAATTGCTGGGTCATACAGTAATTCTGTGTTTAACTTATTCCCACAAGCAATGTGCTAGGTTCTAATTTCTGTACATCTTCACAAACATTTATGTATGCATGCATGTATATATGTACATAAGCTGTTCTAGTGGATGTAAAGTAGTATTTTTATTATAATATTGTATTTTCTTGATGGCCAGTGATATTGAACATCTTTTAATTGTATGTCTTTTTTGGAATGATGTCCATTCAAACCCTCTGCCCATGTTTTAGTTGGGTTGTTTATCTTTTTGTTGTTGAGTTGTAAGAGTTCTTTATATATTTTAAATATTAAACCCTTATTAAGTATGTGGTTAACAAATATTTTCTTCCATTCTGTAGGTGTTTTTTTCACATGCTTAATAAATGCCCTTTGATGCACAAAAGTTCTTAATTCTTTTTTTTTTTTTAAGATTTTATTTATTTATTCGACAGGATAGAGACAGCCAGCGAGAAAGGGAACGCAAGCAGGGGGAGTGGGAGAGGAAGAAGCAGGCTCATAGCGGAGGAGCCTGATGTGGGGCTCGATCCCACAACGCCGGGATCACGCCCTGAGCCGAAGGCAGACGCTTAACTGCTGTGCCACCCAGGCGCCCCACAGAAGTTCTTAATTCTGATAAAGTTTTATTTATTTATTTTTTCTTTTTGTTGCTTGTGCTTTTGGTATCAAATCTGAAGAGAATCTGTTGCCACATCTGAGGTTGTGAAGATTTATCCCTGTATTTTATAGTTTTAGCTCTTACATTTAAGTCTTTGATCCATTTTGAGTTAATTTTTGTATAGGGAGTGAGCTAGGAGTTCCACTTCATTCTTTTGTATGTGGTTATGCACTTGTCCCAGCACCATTTGTTGAAGGGACTATTCTTTCTCCATTGGATGGTCTTGGCACCCTTATTGGAAATCAGTTGGCCATAGATGCTTGAATTTATTTTTTTTGGACTCTCAGTTCTGTTCTCCTGCTCTTTAAGTCTGTTCTTATGCCAGTGGCACACTGTTTTAATTACTGCAGTTTTGTAGGAAGTTTTGAGGTAGTAAGAGAAGTATGAGTCTTTCAACTTTTTCTTTTTCAATATTGCTTTGACCACTTGGGACCTCTTACAGCTTCATATTAATTCGAGGATCAGTTTTTCTCTTTCTGCAAAAAAAAGGTCATGGGAATGTTTGATCAGGATTGCATTGAATCTGCTTTGGGAAATTGCCATTTTAACAGTGCTAAGTCTTTGGATCCACGACCGTGGGGCGTCTTTCCACTTATTTACATCTTTAATTTCTTTTAGCAAGATTTTGTAGTGTCAAGGTATGAATCTTTCACCTCCTTGGTTAAATTTATTCCTAGATATTTTGTTCTTTTGGATGTTTTTTACATGGAATTGTTTCCTTAGTTTTCTTCCAGATTATTCATTGCTAGTGTATAAAAACACAACTGATTTTTGTGTGGTAATAATATACCCAGATTTCACTGAATTTGGTTATTACCTCTAGTAGTTTTTCTGGGGTTTTATGGGATTTTCTATATATATAATGATGCTATATGCAAATAGGGATAGTTTATCTCTTTCCAATTTGGATGCTTTTTTTTTTTTTTTCCTTTTTCTTTTTCTTGCCTAATTGCTCTGGCTACGACTTCTAAAATGTTGAATAGCAGAAGTGAAAGCAGACATTCCTGTCTTGTTTCTGGTCTTAGAGGAAAGTTTGCAGTCTTTCACCATTGATTATGAAGTTAGGTGTGGGTTGTTTGTTTGTTTTTGATAAATGCCCTTTATCATGTTAAGGAAGTTCCCTTCAATTCCTGCTTGGCTGAGTGTTTTATCATGAAAGGATGTTGAGTTTTGTTAGATGCTTTCTGTGTGTCTATTGATATGATCATGTGGTTTTTTTCCCCCTAATTCTATCAATGTGGTATATTTGTTAATTGATTTTGGTGTGTTGAACCATCTTTGCTTTCTGGGATAAATCTCACTTTGCCAGGGTGTACCATCCTTTTAATGTCTTGTTGGATTTGATTTGTTAATATTTTGTTGAGATTTTTACATTCAAGTTCATAAGGGTTATGGGTTTTTAGTTTTCTTGTGGTATCTTTGTCTGGCTTTTGTATCAGGGTACCAACGGCATTTTGATTGGATGTCCTGTTTCTTCAGAAAATTGAACACTGTCCTGTCCTCAGTAGTGTGTAGAAAATTCTAAGAGGGTTTTGAAGCAGACAGGATGATGGTGATCATGCCACATACCTTTCCAACACAAGACTGCCCTTCATGGCCTATCTCTGGGAAAATCCTGGCTGACACTACCACGATAACTCTGTGTCTACCAGTGGAGAATGGAGGGGGGACACTATTCCTGATGCCAGGATAGGAGAAAGATGTGCTTATCATTTTCTGAAAAACCTACAGATTATCCCAGATAATGATTGCTGAATAACAAATTGTCCTAAGCATCAGTGACCTAAAATAGTAGTAATCTATTACTAGAGCTCATGGTCCTGTGTGTTGATCAGGCAGGGTTCAGTTGGGTGATTCTTCTGCTCTGTGTGGCATTAACCGAAGTACTCACTGGTATTCATCTGGTGTCTGGTCTGGAGGTCCAACGTGGCTGGATGGTTGGAAGGTCTGGCTTAGTGGTTCTTTTCCCTGTACTGTCAGGCCGTCTGCAGATGGCCTCTCTGCCAGGGTGGGTGGAGTAGGATTCCTACAGAGAGTATTTTAGGAGAGGAAGCAGAGGCTGACAGATGGATGCAGCATTATTCCTGCTATGTTCTATTGGTTAAAGAACCTGCAAGGTACTACTAGTTTTAGGGAGAGGGGACACATTGCCTAGCTCTTGTTGAAAGGAGTGTCAAGGAATTTGTGGCCCTCTTTAACCTACCGTATCTGTGGTGGTTCGATTCCAGTGCTATCAGCAGTGTGTGTTATATACACTTTGTAAGACAGGCTTTTGTCGGCTAAAATGGAAACCCCAACTGTTGTGTGTTATCAATTTTCTGTGAGAAAATGCATTCTGTGTTCTGAACCAAGAATTCATGAATAAAATTTTGGAATACACCCATTCATAAAATGGTAATTCATAAAATGGTAATAAAATGTGTGTTTTATTTACTTAATCAGTAGGCATTCTTGATCATCTATTTGTCAGTTTTTTCAAGCACAAATTCGTGTCTATAAATTTTCCTTCCTGTTAGTTCCTTTATTTTTTATTTAATATTTCTTTTAATTTTAAATAGGCTTCATGCCCAGCATGGAGCCCAGCGTGGAACTTGATCCCATGACCCTGAGATCAAGACTTGAGCTGAGATCAAGAGTTCCATGCTTAACTGACTGAGCCACCCAGGTGCCCCTCCTGTTAGTTCATTTTAAAAATTATTTGAAAATTCACTTTCATTTTGAAGAGTACTGTGGAATTGAAGCTTATATTTCTATCTGTTCTTAAAAAAGCTTCATCGAGAAAAAATTAGTAAGCCTACATATTCTAAATTTCCTGTGTTCACCCTAGATCATTCTAGTAAATCCCCTAGAGACTTATTAGAATTAGGTTATGGCTGTTTATATAGAAAAGTGTGGGGTAATTTGACAGCATGTGAAGAGGTGTGTACGCATTAGTTGTAACATGGAAATCGCATTTTCTGTAAACCCTGCTTTCTCAGCCTTTCTCAGCTGACTGTTGCAACACTCTTTGAGCAAGCAAATGTGATGAGGTCATAGAGGAGTGAGAGAGTGGATTTAAATAACGAAACAAGAAATCTGCATCTGTATGGGGACTGATGAGGGTGGAGAGGGGGAGGAGCTCTGTCTGTGTTCCCTGTGCACCCTTTGCTTGCACCCACACAGAGAGACCCGCTGGATACAGCGCTGCCATTCCAGCATCTTTGGCCAGGAGGCCAGCCACCATGTGAGCTGCCCAGTCCTCTGCTTCCCAAGCATTCTGTGCCTTTGTTTCCAAATACCCATCACTCCTGGGCATCTAACCTCCTGTTCAAAGTAGGCATAATTGAAGAGAACCACCTCTGATCAGGTGATACACCAGAGTGCCTGACTAGTGCATGAAATTTCAGGGAGTCCTGGGAGTTCCTGAATCCTCTTCTGTCATGCCTGAGGTCAAGAGCCTGTGGTCTAGACAGTCCAAGGGCTTTTACGGCACTGAAGTTTCATGCACACACGTGCCCATTTCTCATTCTGGCTTTTTACGAATTACGTAAGTGTGCTGACCTTTGGCATCAAGGAGAAAATAATTGCTCTCTGTAGGTCTTTGGGGATGCTTCTTTTGATCCCACTTGCCTTTTTCACTCACCATCACCTTCAGATTCTCTACACCATAATGTGGTGACTGTGGCCTGGAGGTGACCAACATTGGGGCTGAGGAAGGGTTATGAAACTGGAGGACTGGGGAGGGTGGTTGGATGGGGGCAGGAGGGCAGTGGCATTTCACACATTTGATAATGTTGAGGGTCTCCTCTTTGCTCTGGTTCATATAAACAGGTGTTTCCTTGTGCTAAGATGAATGAAGATAGTTACCCTTGCTTTTCTTTTTGTCTTAGGGTTCTCGGGAACTGCATCAGATTTTAGTAACTTTTGTTTGGAGTGGAATATAGAAGGTATGGTTTAACCTGAAACAGTTGTCTGTGAGGCATATTCATTGAGGTCCCAATTCTGTGTATGATAAAAGGCTTTTAAAGCTTTGATTTTCTTTTTTTTAGAAGATTTTAATTATTTATTTGAGAGAGAGAGTGAGAGCGCAGAGGGAGAGTGAGAGCACAGAGGGAGAGTGAGAGGGAGAAGCAGGCTCCCCACTGAGCACCACTGACTCAGTGCTTGCTCCATCCCAGGATCCTAGGATCATGACCTGAGCCCAAGGCAGATGCTTAACCGACTGAGCCACCCACCCCAAGTTTTGACATTCTGTTCTTCTAAGTGTAAAACTACAAATGTAAAAGTTTCTAAAATATATATAATGGTGGAAAGCATGGAAGTGTATTTGTTGGTGCTGGAAAGGTTGAGTAAAGGAGCTGGTGACCTCCCTTCGGTGGAGGGACAAGATTTAAGTTGGAGTTGGGGTCCCACAAGCTAGGCCCTACCAGTCTTTGTGACCCTTTGTGACCTTTGAAACCCCTGTCTGCTTTCATGGTGTATGGGGACAATGGTGCCATGGTTGTTGTGAAAATAAAATATAAGCTTTAAAAAATTCACGAGAAAAATGAAAAATGGTATTTAAGTTTAAAGGAACTTGCATTTTTCAGCCTGGAAAAAAGAAGCTAGACAATATATCCACCAAGCATTCAGTATTTCAGAATGTATTTATCTACTGTGTGCTGGCTAAGTTTGGGTGGACAGTATATTTCTGTGTGTTTCTGTTAAGTATATAAGGTAAAACAACATTTTGATGAACACTGACCAAATTCAGTTCAATGCCATAAACTTTTACAGAGACTTCATGGATGCCAGTCATGCTAGGTGTATATACGTATGGGATACTAAGTGAGATACTGTGTTGTCAAGATATTCAGACTGCTCGCTTTAATCTAGAACATTATGCTTTATGAAGGAGGCATGTGTTGACCAGCACAGGCCGTCTTAACAAAATACCAGAGGCCGGGGGCCTTACACAACAGGAATTTATTCCTCACAGTTCTGGAGGCTCAAGGTCCAAGATTGAGGTGCCAGCCAGCTCAGTTTCCGGTTGAGGGCTCTCTTCCTGGCTTGCAGATGGCCCCCTTTTAACTGTGTCTTCACATGGTGGAGGGAGAGAGACAGGAAGCAAGCTCTCTTCTGTCTCTTATTAGGGCCCTCAATCACCTGCCACAGGCCCGTCTCCAGATACCATCACAGGAGAAGCTACAGTGCCACTATATAAATTTTGAGGGGCCATAATTCAGACCATACAGAGTATTCTGCTCTCGACCCCCACAAATTCATGTCCTTCTCACATGCAAAATATATTCATTCCATCCCAATAGCCCCCAAAATCTTAATATAACCTCTAAAGTCCAAAGTCTCATCTAAATATCATCTAAATCAGATGTGGGTAAGCCTCGAGGTATGATTCATTTGAGGCAGAATTCCTCTCCAGCTGTGAACCTATGAAACCAGATAAGTTAGGAGTTTCTAAAATATAATGGTGGGGCAGGCATAGGATAGCTGCTCCCATTCTAAACGGGAGAAATAGGAAAGAAGGAGAGGGTGGCAGGTCCCAAGCACGTCCACACTTAGCCAGGCAAGTTCCATTAGATCTTTAAGGCTTGAGAAGAACGTCTTTGGTTTGATTCCCTGCTTTCTGGACCCTTTGGGGTGGAGGTCCCACCTCTCCTGGGTGGGGGGGTTGTGGCCTCAAGGCGGCTGCCATCTGGCCTGTTGAAATCTAGATGACGGCCACCCACCTTGGAAACTGAGAAGGCAGCCCCGAGGATCTCTGCATGGCCTAAAAAGCAACAGAACAAAAAGCGGGGAGTGGAGTACAGGTTACAGGATGAGTAAGTTAGCAGGGGAACACATAGGTCAGACTCCAGTTTCCATGAGGAATTTTACCATCTCCAGAGAACTGACGTTAGGGATTTCCTGGGCTGGAGCGCATACGTGTTGTACCAGAAATGACCCAAGACTGGGTGTGAAGACGTTGGCTAATTCGGAATTTTGGAAATTTGAGTTCAGGTGGCGTTAAGGGACAGATTTGCATTGTGGAAGTCCTGTTCTGAGTCTGGATGGGTGTGTTCAGTGGAAGCTGGGAGACATCTGTGGGGGTAGCTTCAGAGTTTGCAAGTGGGGGGAGCAGGTTGCACGATGACTAGTGTCCCTTTCAATCTTAGGATTCAGTGAGCATAATTTAAAATCCACAACTTGATTTGTTTGTGCAGATTCCACTCCATTCATGGTTTGAACCATAGTGTACCTACGGCATGAGAGGTAGAACTTCCTCTTGCGTAGTCTTCTACTAAATGGTTGTTTCTGTCAGCTGGCAGGCAGCGGTACCTCCTGGTTCCGCACTGATGTGTGGTTGTCCTGGAGGACTTTGCCTTTAGTGTGGTACGTCTAGGATTTCAGTGGTTTCAAGGGAGGAGAAAAATGCTTAGGACCGCAGAGCCTGGGATAGCTGGGGTATTCTGTCCCAAAGGAATTTAATAAGAGTTCCTGGTCAGGACTGGAAGCCTCCCAGACTCCTTTGATGGGATCCAGGGACTCTAGTAGAAGTCCTGATGGGCTTGCAGGCTGCCTTCTCAAGAGTCTGACTTTATCAGTGATTCCTTTTCTCCTAATGGTTTCATGTCAGTGATTCTGAATCCTGGGTGCACATTAGAATTATTAGAAAAAAACACAAAATCTGGGAGCCCCCACTTCAGATGATTTCAATCAGTTAAGACCCCAGAAATCAGATTTAATGGCTATCATTGAAGAGTCTGGAGAGGGTGCTGACACCGAGCCAGGGCTGAGAGCCTGTGGTTAGTGGAAGGAGCACACTTCTTTCTCTCACAGGGGATGATCCCATCGCAGCACCTTTCCAGGTGCCTTGAAAATGCAGGACCGCAGCCGTGCCCTCCAGCCCACCCTCACCCAGACCTGCTGGTTCCCAGTCTGCACCTTAGAGGAGGTTTCAGGGTTTTACGAGTCTGAAGCCCCGTACAGGCTTGGGGCGGGAGAAGTAGGGTGCAAATCCTGCCTCTCCTCCTCAGCTGGCGTTAACTTGAGCAAGTGACTTGTCCTTCCTGAGCCTCAGGTCCCTGCACGTAAAACAAGGACAGTAATGCAGGCACCCAGTTCCCCAGCCACAATTGTGAAGCTCCGGAGCCTCTGAAATGGAATGATACTGTTATATATTTGGTGCCAAAACCTGAGCTGAAGTGATGTGATGTTACGTATAATCTCTATTCCTCTTAGTATGAATATTCCTGTATTTTGCTGTAGACTATTAATTACTGTGTTTTCTTATGGGCCCTGTCCCGGACTTCACTGGTGACATTATGTAAGATATGATATATACACACACAGTATTTCCTTTCTAAAACCCCAAAAATTCTAAACTCTGAAACACATCTGGCTTTGGTTTTGGGTAAGAGATTGTGGAGCTGAGGAGATTCAGCTGATAGGTGATTGTAGAGAGGGCATATGTATCGTATTAAAGTGTCAGTATGTATATAAAACTCCTGGCAGTTGATAGCCATCCAACAAATGCAGTATCAATGCTCTCGTAATCCCTCCGCTTATGTGTTTATACTCCCCCTCTGGTTTCTTTGTTTTCCCAGTACCTTTATATTTGGCATACCAGCCTTTATTCTTCAGATAATTCAGTATTTTCCATAAATTGTAAGTAAATTGAATCTGCAACTGGATATCCATCATCCCCTCTTTGCGTGTATCTGGGATGTCATGGCAATGTGTATCTGATGTGGTCCCTGCTGACCAAGAGCTTAGAAATTAGTCCTAGAAAGAGAAAATGTGGAAGGTTTTTTAAAAAGAATCTATTGAATAACATTTTAAGCCAAGAGGCCTGGCCTCCTGGCAAGCTTTTACAGAAGAGGTAGGATTCTTATGGGCTTGAAGGACCCTTATGCTTTAGAATGATAGGCTCTTGGAATGTTAGTGCTCAGCCTTTCACCCCATGGTATAGCCTCGGGGTGGGGGGACAGCGGGGTGTGGTGGCTGAGAAGGTGGCCCTCGCACAGCATGGTGGCTCAGGGCAGTCTCTGACCTCTCTCAGCCTCTCTCCTGACATTTATAAGTGTGCAATGACCACTATGTGCATCACAGAAACGTGCACAGGTAGAATTCTTGATTTGGAGGAGGTGACCCTGTGAAGTTGGCTGAAAAAAGTTGGCTAAAAATTGAGACATTTTTACTTATATACTTTTATAAATAACTCCCTCCCTCCCCCTTCACTTATTTTTTCTCTGTGGAGGCTTAGAATCTTAGGTTCTCTGATATGCTTTGGTGCGCAGTTGGACAATTATCAGCAGTCCCTAACTTCTAGCTAGGAGGCCCCCTAGCGACAGAAGAGTGGAGTGTGACTTGTACCCCTTTGCGGGGCCGAAGCTGCAGTGTTCTGAAGCAGCCTGTTCTTAACACATGGTTTTTGTGGTCTATTTTATCTGAAATTAGTATGGATTTTACATTTCGTTATATAATATGTGTTTTTTTTTTTAAGGTTTTATTTATCTGATAGACAGCGAGAGAGGAAGCACAAGCAGGGGGAATGGGAGAGGGAGAAGCATGGTTCCTGCTCAGCAGGGAGCCAGACTCGGGGCTTGATCCCAGGACCCTGGGATCATGACCTGAGCCGAAGGCAGACGCTTCACCGACTGAAACACCCAGGCGCCCCTGTGTAGTATGTGTTCTGATGTTATAAACCTCTAAAAATCTGTTTATCAAAACTGACCTTCGGGCCAAGATAATGTGCCACTGACTGACTTGTCCTTACGGGCATGTGCCGCTGCACTCTGAGAAGCACGAGAGGCGATTTTGACCTTCTGTGGGCAGAGCGGACTGTGTCCAGACTGACGCAACGTGAATCCCTTAATTTCTTGTCCTCAGGGCCTTTTCGGCCCGTACGGTGTATTTGCTCCACATGTACATTTGGTGCCTTTTGGTTTAGATAATTTAGGTAACTGGAAACTAGTTTTGATCTTATTTTCAAAAATTTTGATCTGGATTCCATCATTACCGGTCCTATCAAGGGGCATTTGGAAGGCTGAGACTCACTGGATGCTTGCTGTGTGTGTGAATGCTCTGAGACGGGGAGGGAAAAGTTACGACCTCACAAACTCTGTGGTAAACTGCTGTGGGAATCTGATACTACAAATGTCTCAAGTGATTTCAAGTGTAAGACTTATTAAGTTGTTTGTAGAGAGCAGTGTGCATAAAAACAATGACAAGTAGAAGAGAATGGCCAAGTATCACTGTAACTGCTCTTAGTCCGTGAATTCTGTGGTGCTGGAAGCCAGCACTTTGAACAGGGATTCGGCCCTGGACAGCAGGTAGGCCCTCCTCGGGGACGTTTTGGGGCCTGCAGCCATAACTGCCCAAGGTTTCTGTTGGCCTCTCCCCCGGCTGAGGAGCAGGGAGGGCTGAGGAGGTATCAGGGAGCTGCCTGCTTTCAGCCACCTCCGTGATTATGCCCGGTCTTACACGTGTAAGAACAACTCTCTAAGGCCATGTTTTCATGCGTGTCTTAAAAGGGCTTTGGTCAGTATAGGCATTTTACTGGGAGGGTCTTCGTCCTGTAGAGGTGGAGAGGCCTGGTAATGAGTTCCCTCACCCGGTGCATGAGGCAGCCCTTCCAAAGAGTCTCACATTTAGACTTAGACTCTATCCAGACGAAATGTTAGCACTTCTTGATGTCATGGTTCAGAACCCTACCAGAATGGTTTGTGTGTGTGTGTGTGTGTGTGTGTGTGTGTGTGTGTGTGTAAGTACCTGTTTTGCTTTCGGTTTCACTAGAGGATGTAATTTGGGCCAGTTGTTTTTAAGTGAGCATTTCAAACTTAGAATTTGCTCCTTGTTTCCTTGGTTGTGTTAATAGGAAAAGACCACTTGGTCTCTAGATAATTGTTCTGAATGGGGGGGCAATTTTGTTCTCCCAAGGGACATTTGGCAATGTCTAGAAACTTGCTTAGGTGGGTGGGTGGAGGGGGGAATGCTCCTGGTATCTAGTGAGTGCAGGCCAGGGATGCTGTAAACATCCTACAATGCTCAGGACAACCCCCCATGACAAAGAATTATCTGGCCCAATATGGCAGTAGTGCTGAGGTTGAGAAACCTGGTCAAAGATGTTCTTTTCTTGATTTCTAGGAGGTGTATGACTATTAAGATTTAACATTTCTACAAGGTGAGGTGCTTTCGACAAAAATTCAATCTTTAGTCATTACATGAGATCTTAAGGAGTCAAAAAAAATCTTTTTAACATAGTGAGGTTCTACTAGAAGTATGAAAGTCAGCAGAGGGAACTGGGAGGTCACAGTGCCTTCAACAGAAGCCCAGATGTCCATCAGTCCGTTTGGATAAACTCTCCCTGAGATACCATAATTTACATTGAAACTTTGGTTAGCAGGATGGGAATTTTTGAGAAGGTACCATTAGAAAAATAAAAGAATTTTCCAGCTGTGGTTCCCAAGTTCCCCGGGCTTGTCTTTAACCCATAATTCTCTTTGAACTTTAGCCCCATCTATTTATTTAAAAGCTATTAATTGTCTGTGTGCCAGACACCATGCTAAATGCCAGGGACACAACAAGAAACAATGTAGGCAGCTTCCCATTATCACAAAGTATTGCAGGGCTTGAGAACAGATAGGGAAGTCCAGATGCTAGTTCCAGAATAGGGCAGGGTTGGTGGGAAGGGGGTGAGTTGAGAGTGGGGCACTTGATGTACTGGTCTTGGAGGAGCTTGCTGCTGAGAGCCTTGCAGGAAGGGGTGTTTCGTCCGTGTGCCCTGAGCAGGAGTCATCAGACACAACTGATGCTATTTGTTGCTTTCACCTAGATGTCATGTAACCTGTCTCCAGTGAACTCTGAACCCTTGATTCTTTCCACCCATATCCAGTTGCTTAAGTGAGAACACTGGGGAGCATTCCTTGATCCCTCTCCTTGCTTCCTATTCTGTCTGTGGCACTCAGTCCTGTGTCCCACTTTTTCGCACCTCCCTGGTTCCCAGCCAGGTCCAGGCTTCTTGCCTGTGTTAGTGGCCCCTGACTGGTCTCTCCACTTGTCCCAGGTTGCTTCAGGCCCTTCCCCACATAGCTGCCACCGAGGTCTTTTAGCAATATAGGTTGCTTCCTGCCCTTCACCAAAAACCCCCTAGTGGCTTCCCACTGCACTCAGAAAAAAACAGCATCCCTCCTCACTGGGCCCTGCACAGCCCTTCCTCACTGAGCTCCAGATGCTCTAACCTCCCTGTGGGCTTCTTCTGAAAAGAACCTGCCTGCCCAGAGGTTGTGTCCATTCTCTGGACCAGGGCCTGCCCTGCCTGTGTGTTCATTCCTCTTCCTCTGTTGGGGGGTGCCTGGAGCCTGTCTTCCTGCCCCTCCACTCTGGATTCCTGTTGCCCTGTTTTCTGCAGGTGTCCTCAGATGTCCCTGCAGGGCTGAGTCCTTTTATGTTGGCCATCTTTAGTTGAGAAATCACTCACCTGGCTGCATTTCACGTGGAGGAGGAGTGGGTGATTCACAGGGACCCACCCTCCTTCCCGCAGAGTTGGGGTTTTTGCATAGGGGATTTTTCTGTCAGTTATTTTTTCCTCACCTTTTGGAGTATTAAAAAAGCAGAGGCAGTAGGGGGTGTGTGTGTGGAGGGGGCAGTGACCACACCTCCTGGGAGTTCTCTGATCCCTATGGCTGGCTTATATTCCACCCTGTTTTCACAGAGTGCAGAAAGATAGCTGTGTACTGATTTTGTCAGTAAGCTTTTAAAGTAAAGCATGGTGAGTTGGTAGGCCATTCTTACTACAAAACAGGAAATGGACAACCAGTGCTCCCAATCGGGCACAATTATTCTAGCATGCATACTGGTGTGCAAGGAAGTCAGGGACCTTTCTGCCCTGCTGGTCCTTAAGACAGGCCTGAGACAAAAAGTTTTGTTAGATATGGAAGAACACATACTCCACGTATTTATAATTGAATAATAGTGTATTTATTTGGCTCAGTTTTTTGGATGAGCAGGATGTAGGAAGTGGGAACAAAGAATCTGTTTGGCCTTGTTCCTTATTTGCCACAGGCTGATGCTGGAGAATTCTTAAGTTTCCACATAGAAAATGAATATGAAAGAAGGCCCATACCAGTCAGGAGTTAGAGGGGTTCCCAGGTGGCCTCTGAGAGAAGGAAACGCCTACAAAGTTATTTAAGATGATTGGTGACAGAGAAACTTCTGACTTTGTCCAGACATAGAGCCATTTTACAAGAAGTAATAAGCTGGAAATACTGAAAATACATTTTCCTAAAGAGGGAAAATACATCCTCTTAACAGCTGATTGATATTTCTAGAAAAATTTTGAGTCCTGGTCTCAATTTTGATTGTTTTGAGCTTTCTGATAAGATTGGGTTTTTTTAAGCTTACAGATCTCCTGGAAACTGAATCTGTACCATGTGAGGATTATTTTTAGGTTCTATAATAAAATCTTTCACATCATAGAGTTTTAAAGACGGGAACAGGTCTTTGAAGGGAAACCTCAGTTTGGCTTGAAAAGTTCATCTAATTGAAAATAAACCAAGAAGGTTCACCCATCTGACTCCAGACAGTCTTCATGTGTTTAGGTGGCTCATCAGGAATCTGCTTTACCAAAAACAAATTCTTAGCTACTTGTGATAGAAAATGCTTAAATAAGCAATTTAAAATGTAACACACTGTACTTATAAAGCAATCAGTTTCAATGATTCGTGGACAGAGCACTTTATATGTACTAGTATTATATAGTAGGTGACATAAGGATAGAAATAGGTTTTTCTTGCCTGCAGAGAACATGCAGTTTGAAGAGGGACAGGCATGTGATAGTATGAGCTGTCAGATAAGGCAGAATAGTGCAGCAGGTGTAGTAGAGTAATAGTATTAGTAATCACGGCAGAAATAGAGGCAGAAGCGTCATAGAATGGGACATCAGATCACAACGTGGGAGTAATGGTTTTGAAAGCAGAGGTTGGCAAACTACAGGTCTAAGAATGTTTTTTTATGTTTTTAAAGGGTTGTAAAAATAAGCAAAAAAGAAAATGCAACAGAGACCATCTGGCCCTTTATAGAAGAAGGTTGGCTGACTCTTGGCTTAAGGGGTCAGGAAGTGCTTTACAAAAACTAAAATTTGAGCTGGTATTTTATAGGATAACAATAACATTTTGATTTTCAGGGCAGCAAGGTTGAGGGTGAGGGTGTTGCTGTGGGTGGGCCAAAGTGAGAAAAGACATGGGGGGTGGGTGAGGGGCATAACAAAAGTACTATAAAGGGGTGGGGAGGGCTGGGAGTTGGCTGAGTATGTGAGGAGTGGGGGAAGGGAAGGAAACAATCACAGCTCATCTTTTTTTTTTTTTTTTTTTTTTTTTTTTTTTTTTAATTGAGAGGGGCACCTGGGTAGCGCAGTCGTTAGGCGTCTGCCTTCAGCTCAGGGCGTGATCCCTGCGTTCCGGGTTCGAGTCCCACGTCGGGCTCCTCCGCTGGGAGCCTGCTTCTTCCTCTCCCACTCCCCCTGCTTGTGTACCCTCTCTCGCTGGCTGTCTCTATCTCTGTCAAATAAATAAATAAATAAATAATCTTTAAAAAAAAAAAAGAATTTATTTGAGAGAGAGTGCAAGCAGGGGGAGTGGTAGAGGGCGAGGGAGAAGCAGGCCACACAATCTGGCAGCACACTGTCTGCTGATGACACGATATTATACGTAGAAAACTCTACAGAATCCCATCAAAAAACTATTAGGACTAATAAACGAATTCAGTAAAGTTGCAGGATACAAAATCAATACACAAGTTCTGTTGTGTTTGTAGACACTAATAAACTCAGAGGAATAAAGAAAATGATCCCATTTGCAATTGCATCAAAAAGAATGAAATACCTGGGAATGTTTTGTTTTTTTAAGATTTATTTATCGTAAAGAGATAACGCGAGCATACACATGTGCTTGAGAGTGGCGGGGAGGGGCAGAGGGAGAGGAGAGAATCTTAAGCAGGTTCCACACCCAGTGCAGAGCCTGACGTGGGACTTGATCTTGAGACCCTGAGATCATGACATGAGCCAAAATCAAGAGTCGGATGCTTAACTGACAGAGCCATCCAGGCACCCCAATACTTAGGAATGTTTAACCAAGAAGATGGAAGACCTATACACTGAAAACTAAAAGACATTGATGAGAGAATTGAAGACAGCATAAACAAGTGGAAAGATATTCCATGCCTTTGGATTGGAAGAATCAATATTGTTAAAATGTCCCAAGTACCCAAAGCAATCTGCAGATTCATTGCATTTCCTATCAAAATTCCAGTGACATTTTTCAAAGAAATAGAAGAAATAATTCTAAAATTTGCATGGGATTACCAAAAAAACAAAAAACAAAAAAAAAACCCTGAATAGCCAAAGCAATCTTGAGAAAGAACAAGACTGGAGGCCCTGTACTTCAAATTATACTACAAAGCTGTAGTAACTAAAACAATATGATACCAGCACCAAAAAAAGACACGCAGATCATTGGAACAGAAGAAAGAGCCCAGAAATAAACCCACACATATATGGTTGGTTAATTTACCACAAAGGAGCCTAGAATATACTATTGGCAAAGGACAGTCTTCTCAGTAAATGGTGCCGGGAATACTGGACCACTATCTCACACCATACGCAAAACTCAAAATGGTTTAAAGACTTGAACATAAGACCTGAAACCGTAAAACTAGAAAAAAACACAGGCAGTAGTAAACTCCTTGACGTTGGTCTTGGTCATGAGTTTTTAATCTGGCACCAAAATCAAAAGCAACAAAAGCAAAAGTGAATAAGTGGGTCTATATCACATCAAAAAGCTTCTGCACAAGGGGCACCTTGGTTTAGTTGGTTGAGTGTCTGCCTTTGGCTCAGGTCGTGATCCCAGGGTCCTGGGATCGAGCCCCACCTCAGTCTCCCTACTCGGCGGGGAGCCTGTTCTCCCTCTCCCACTCCCCCTGCTTGTGTGCTCTCTCTCTCTCAAAGAAATAAAATCTTAAAAAAAAAAAAGCTTCTTCACAGCAAAGGAGAAATCATCAACAAAATGAAAAGGCAACCTACTGAATGGGAGAAATATTTGCAAGTCATGTATCTGATAAGGGACTAATACCCAAAATATATAAATAACTCCTACAACTCGGTAGCAAAAAACAAAAACAAACTCAAACAATCAGATTTAGAAATGGACAGAGGATCTGAATAGATTTTGTTTTTCCAGAGAAGACATACAGATGGCCAACAGGTACAGATTGATGTTGAACATAAGATGTTCAGTCTTATTAATCATTAGGGAAACACAAATCAAAACTGCAATGAGATAAAACCTCACACTTTAGATAGAGTGGTTATTATCAAAAATAAGAAATCATAAGTGTTGGCAAGGATGTGGAGAAAAGAGAACCCTTATCCACCATCAGGAGGAATGTGAATTGTTACAGCCACTGTGAAAACCAGTGGAGCTGCTCCTCAGTTAGAACTACCAGACGGTCCAGCAGTCCACATACAGTGGGGCATTTTTCAGCCATAAAAAAAGAGTGAGATCTTTTTTTTTTTTTTAAAGATTTTATTTATTTATGTGACAGAGAGACAGCCAGCGAGAGAGGGAACACAGCAGGTGAGTGAGAGAGGAAGAAGCAGAGGAGCCCGATGTGGGACTCGATCCCGGAACGCCGGGATCACGCCCTGAGCCGAAGGCAGACGCTTTAACGACTGCGCTACCCAGGTGCCCCAAAAAGAGTGAGATCTTGCCATTTGCCACAACATGGAGGGTCCTTGAGGGCATTATGTTATGAGAAGTAAAGGAGACAGAGAAAGACAAATAGTGTATGATCTCTCTTACATGCAGAATCAAAAAAAAAAAAAAAAGCTGATTAGAGAAAACAGTTGGGTGGAAGTATAGTGCATTATTATTATTTTTTTAAAGATTTTATTTATTTATTTGACAGAGAGACAGCCAGCGAGAGAGGGAACACAAACTGGGGGAGTGGGAGAGGAAGAAGCAGGCGCCCGCTGAGCAGAGAGCCTGATGCGAGGCTCGATCCCAGGACTCTAGGATCACGCCCTGAGCCAAAGGCAGACGCTTAACAGCTGAGCCATCCAGGCGCCCCGGTATAGTGCATTATTGAATGATACCTGAAAATACCTTACTGTTGTCTAGTAATTTGTGACCATCTCCTGTAAAAAAAAAATTAAAAAAGATAAAAAATATGAATAAAATCCTGTCTATTTAGATCACTGCTGTATATGCTCTTCTAAGCCATTTTGAGGGCATATGTATATTTTCTTTTTATAGAAGTAGATTTATTCTAAATAATACCATTTTATAATTTGCTTTTTAAAATAATAGCTTTATTGAGAAGAAATTCACATATATTCACCATTTTAAAGTATACAATCCATTTTTGGTATATTAAAAAATTCTGCACTCTTTACCACTTTCTAATTTTAGAACATTTTCATCATCCCAGAAAGAAACCTTGTACCCATTAGCTGTCACTTCCCATTCTTCCTCACTCCCAACCCTAGACAGTCATTATTTTCTGTTTCTATTGATTTGCCATTTGTGGAAATTCATACAAATGGAATCATATAGTATGCAGTTTTTTGCAGGTGATTTCATTCACATAGCATAACGTTTTCAAGGCTCATTCATGTCATAGCATGTATCAGTAATTTCTTTTTATAGAGAAATAATATTCCATTGAATGGATAGACTACATTTTGTTTATACATCAATCAGGTGATGGACATTGGGTTGTTTCCCCTTTTTGGATATTATAAATAATGCTATTGTAAAAATTCCTGTAAGAGTTTTTGTGAAAACCTGTTTTTTTTTTTAATCTGTTGTATATATGTAAGTGGTCATATGGTAACTATGTTTAATATTTTGAGGTACTGCCAGACTATCAACGCAGCTGGGATAATTTTGCATTCCCATCAGCATTGTGTGAGAGTTCCACTTTCTTCACATCTTCACCAACACTTGTTATTGTCCATCGTTTTTATTCCAGCCATCCTAGTGGGTGTGAAGTGGTTTCTCATTGTGGTTTTGATTTGTATCTCCATAATGACTAATGATGTTAAACATCCTTTTATCTGCTTATTGACCATTTAGGTATCTTTCTTGGGAAAATGTCTGTTCATACCCTTTGCCCATTTTTATTTTTTTTTTATTTTTTATATTTATTTTTAAGATTTTATTTATTTGACAGAGAGGCAGCGAGAGAGGGAACACAAGTGGGGGGAGTGGGAGAGGGAGAAGCAGGCTTCCCGCTAAGCAGGGAGCACGATGCGGGGCTCGATCCCAGGACCCTGGGATCATGACCTGAGCCGAAGGCAGATGCTTAACGACTGAGCCACCCAGACGCCTCTGCCCATTTTTAAAGTTGGGTCTGAGTTATCAGAGTTCTTTACATATGTACAATTTCTTTATCAGTATATGACTTGTAAATATTTTCTCACATTCTTTGGGTTATCTTTTCACTTTCCTGATGGTCACCTTCGATGCAGAAAATTTTTTAACTTTGGTGAGGTCCATGTTATCTATTTTTTTCTTTAGTTGCTTTTGCTTTTGGTGTCATATCTAAGAAACCACTGCCTAATCGAAGGTCGGGAAGATATGCACCTGCTTACTTCTAAGAGTTTTATAGTTTTAGCTCTTACCTTTAGCCTGTGATTAATTTTGAGTTAATCTTTGTGTGTGGTGTGTGATTTTGGTCTAGTTTCACTCTTTTGTGTGTGGATACCCAGTTGCCCATTAGCTAAAAAGACTGCTCTTCTCCCCCATTGAATGGTCTTGGTACCCTTGTCAAAAACTAACTGGCCACAAATGGAAGGGCTTATTTCTGGACTCTGAGTTCTGTTGTGTTGATCTGTATGTCTACCCTTACTATGCCAGTACTGTCTTGACTACTTAGCTTGGTGGTGAGTTTTGAAACTGGGAACTGTGAATCCTCTAAATTTGTTCTTTTGCAAGATTGTTTCGTCTGTTCTGAGTCCCTTGCATTCCCTTGTGCATTTAAGGATCAGGTTGTCAGTTTTTGCAAACTACAAAAATCTTTTCTTAGTCTGTCATTGTGCTGTTCAGTTCAGTAGCCATGAGCTACGTGCCCCTAGTGAGCATGTGACACGTGGCCAGTCCAGGTTGATACGTGCAGTAAGTATAAACTGACACCTGGTTTTGAAGAGTTTGAATGGAAAAAAAGAACACAAACGATCTCATAAACAATTTTTTATGTTGATTACATATTAAAATTATAACATTTTATGTTGGGTTAAATAATATAAGTTTACCTATTTACCTTTTTTAACATGGCTACAAGAAGATTTCAAATTATGTGATTCTCATGTTTGTGTTAAACAGAAGTATTTTTTAATAGCATGGCATAAAGTTTCGTGATTCACTTCTCTGTTGTTGGACACTGAGATTGTTTCCAGTGTTCTCTGTTTTACGTGGTGCTCCAATGAGTGACCTAGTAGCCAGGTCTCTGCGCACTCCTGTGACGCTGCCAGGACAGAGTTCAGGAGGACTTGGGAAATGTGTTTGCTACTTCTAAGCCTAGGGCATGCATGCAAACTCTCCTGTTACAGAGTTGAGTAAGTAAATGAATGTTTCCATATTTTAAAAGATAATAATGTTTCAAAATAAGACTGTAAATAGACTCAACAAGTACTGATTGAGCCCCTCTCCCACTGTGTCAGGTTCTGTTCTAAGAAGTGGGAACACAACTTGAATGAGTCCAAGTTCTAGCCCTCATGCAGCCTATATTGTAATAGGCGAGAGGGGAGAGTCCGTAAACCAATAACCATATCAGTTAATACTGAAGAGCCGTGTTGGGAAGGACAAGGAAACAAGCCTATGGTACAGTGTGGTGGGAATACAGTCCTGATAGAGTCGTCAGGAAGGCTTTCTGAGCACATTGCATTTGAGCAGGGACAGAAAGAAGCAAGGAAGGGAGCCATGTTTAGATCTGGGAGAAGAGTGTTTTTAGGTAGAGGGATCAGGAAGTACAGAGACCTTAATATGGGAATATGCTTGGTGTGTTTTATTAGGAACAGCAAGGAGGCCAATGTAGCTAGAGTGTGGTGAGAAGTAGTTTGAGTTGGAATACATTTTAAAAAAGATTTTATTTATTGATTTGACCAAGGGAGAGAGCATGAGCAGGCAGAGCAGCAGGCAGAGGGAGAGGGAGAAGCAGGCTCCCCAGTGAGCAGGGAGCCCGATTGTGAGCCTCAATCCCAGGACCCTGGGGTCATGACGTGAGCCGAAGGTAGATGCTTAACTGACTGAGCCACCCAGGCGCCCCTGGAATACATTTTGAAGATGCAACTGACAGTCTCTGCTGATGGCTTGGGTGTGGGGCATGTGAGGAAGGGGAGGTCTTCATGACCAGAACAATGGTGTGGTACCATTTACTGAGCCAGGGATTGCCAGACTGGATTAGAGAGGGAGGGGCACCCAGAGTTCAGTGTTAGACCTGTTAAGTTTGAAATGCCTTTGGGTGCTCAAGTGGAGATGTTGAGTTGGTAACTATGATATACCAGTCTGGAAATCACAGGGGGGGTGGAGCTGGCGATGCCTATTTGAAGTTAACAAAAGCTACTTGAACATCAAGCAGGTTGAGTGAGAACATGGAGGTCTTTGGGGACTTTGATAAGAGGTGTCACTAGGCTGTGCTGGGTTGGTGGGTGAAAATTTTCAGGGGAGAATGGGATGCGTGTATTGACAACTCCTTGAAAGAGTTTACTTTAACATGGAAAGAATGATGGGGGATGGGTGAGCTGGGGACAGATTGCCCTTTCCCTGTGCATTGGTGGGAGCGTCCTGGAGAGAGTCTGAGAGGGGAGGGGCTCGGATCATGCCCCAGAGTGGAGATGGCCTCCTCTCCTAGGATCAGGAGAGAAGGCAGAGTAGACTGGCAGGCTTTCCATTCAGCAGTGAGAGATTGAGAAAATTTCAGATCACCTCTGTTTCCGAAGAAACAGAGAGTGACAAGGTGGAAGGGGTGTTGTAGGATTTGTTAGGGAGTTAAATGCAAAATTTGCATGAATTTTTAATATCAAACATAAGACTTCATATAAATTGAGTTACTTCAAAGTGCTCACCCTTGGGGTTCTCTCTCCTGTGCCTTTGGGGATATTTGGTGGAAAAGTTTGAGAAGCCACTTCATTATTGTATTCTGTTGTTATGTTGTTAAATCTCACCCAAGTGAGTATTTAACCTTAAAGAGTTTGAGATTGACTTACCCATTTTGTTATCCTTAATAGAGCATTTGCAGCTGCTCCAAATATCCCTCCATTTGTGCCTCTTAATTGTTGCTTGGCAAGCCACTTCATTCTGCACCAGGGAAGGCCTGGCACAGTAGGCTGTGGGGTGTCTGGAGGTAGAGTGCCCTCGTTCCCGCCCTTTCCACTTTTGGAGGAGAGGGTGTGGAAGAAGGCAGGGCCCCTGAAGGGCAACACCTTCCAAGAATATTTTAGCAAACCTTTCTCTATTGTCTCAAAACACTTAACAAACACACTGCACATCTTTTAATTCTGACAGGGTGGTTTGAGTGAGCTGAGTGTAGTGCTATTAGCCAGCCTTTTATGATACTTAACAATCAGTAGTGATTAAAAGTTACTTGGCAGGGGCACCTGGGGGGCTCAGTCCCTTAAGCCTCTGCCTTGGGCTCAGGTCATATCTCAGGGTCCTGGGATCGAGCCCTGCATCAGGCTCCCTGCTCAGCGGGGAGTCCATTTTTCCCTCTCCCACTCACCCTGCTTGTGCGCTCTCTCTCTCTTTCTCTGTCAAATAATAAAATCTTTTTAAAAAAAGTTATTCGGCTTCTTTCCTCTTTGTTGCATTTGCCTGCTTTCTTTCTCATCAATTTTAGTATGATTAATACCTGCTCCCCCCCATTTAAGTTCTTCTTCAACCTTTTTTTTTTAATAAAGGATGACCTTTTTATTTATTATTATTTTATTATTTTTTTAAGGGAGGGAAAGAGGGGGAGGGGCAGAGGGAGAGAATTCTTTTTTTTTTTTTTTTTTTTTTTAAAGATTTTATGTATTTATTTGTCCGAGAGAGAACACAAGCAGGGGAAGCAGCAGGCAGAGGGAAAGGGAGAAGCAGGCTCCCTGCTGAGCAGGGCCTGATGTGGGGCTCAGTGTCATGACCCTGAGATCATGACCTGAGCCAAAATCGAGTCAGATACTTAACTGACTGAGCCACCCAGGTGCCCCAGTTCTTCAGCGTTCTTAGTGAGAGTGCTGTGAACTATTTGAATTACCCCACAGTTAAGTTCTTGAGATGGCAGCATGTGAAGAATCGGAGGTCTGGCCCCTCTTATGTTGACACATGAGATGGCTGGCACCTGGGGGGAGCTCGATCTGCAATGGGTGGTTATTGCATGACTAGGCCACATGCCCTTGGCTTCCCCAGTTCTACCACTGTGGGCCCACCTGTGTGGTGTGGCCCTGCTCCTTCCCTCATTCTGTCCTGAATCGGGAGAGCAGAGGCATACCTGCTTTTGCCTGCAGCACTCTCCATTCCTAAAGGCTGGCTTCCTCAGGTCACTGGACAGGAGGCCTTCCCTGACCATGCTCTGCATGCCCCCTCTTTGAATCCCTACACAGGCACCCTCGTTGTCTTTATCCCTCCACCAAGTCTGACAGGAGCACTCCTTTGTTACTTCTTGGTCTTCCCCTCCAGTCTGTGGGCTCCATGACGGCAAGGACCACGGTCTTGTTTTGAGCCTGCTGTGTCCAGCACCCGGTGAGGGGTATGGCACACTCGTGCTCAGAAAGTGTGTAGAAGGAACACATGTCTGAATCGGGACTTGTAATCCAGCTTGCCGTTAAAGGGGCTCACGTGTCACTGTTTCAGCCAGGGCTTGTTGTGGAGTTTGGAATTTTTGAGATTTTAGAATGGAATTAGTGAATATGCCATATATTGTAGAACACCCTAAACAGCATCCTATAATCAAACCGATTTTTGCAGCAAAGTTCATGACTATTTGCCCTAAGTGCGACAGAGACTCTGGATGGCCTCACATCACATCTGGGCGTGCTGCGCAACGAGTTACGATTGTGTTTTCAGAGCTTTTGGGGTTTCCGGATCACAGATAAGGGATTGTGGGCCTGTTCTAGTGAATGTCTGTCATGCATTACGCCATGTGCCGTACACGCAGAGGAAGAAAACAGTGCTGCCCTCCTGTGTGGGGTGGGCGACCGCCGTACGTGGAGTGTCGAGCACACACACACAGAAGGCACTGCTTGGGGGCTCGGGCGTTTCTGTCACTCCCATTTGCTTTCGAGAAGTGTGCTGTATAGGTGTTCGGTGCTTCAGGCGTGCCACACAGGGCTTGGACAGAAGAGGTGGCAGGTGTAGGAAGGGGCCGTTCGTGATTGTCCTCATCAGGTTCCCTTGGATCTGGCCACAGGGATTCAAGGAGTAGAGTGCAAGATGCAGGGAAGGTGCAGAGGGGGGCGCCCTTTGTTCCTTGTCTCCCTCACTGGCCGGGGAGTGGGGCCCAGAGACAGAGGCTGAGCCAGGGGGCAGGTTTGAGGTCCTCAGCACTGAGACTGACTTCTCTGCAGTCCTACACTTTGCCCTCTTGGCTGGATCAGGAGTTTTCAACATTAGATGCATTTAATGTATGTCTCCTGACTTAAAATACGAGTATAACTTTATTTTAATGTTTATTTTAAGATGCATTGTTGATGTAGAGAAAAATCTTCCATTTAAAAAAATTTTACCTTCTTTCTGAAATGGTACTTGAATTTTGAAAAAAATGTTTAATTGCCAGGCTGCAGGAAAGCCAGCTCTGTTTTATTAGAAAATGAGGAGCCAATACTCAAATGTTTCAAGCGTTTAAAAGGATGTAGAGTGAAGTAGTTTGTTCCTGGAGCAGGTGCCACTTAGTATTATTTCTAGTTTTTTTGTGGTGTTTGATGAATTCTGTAGAATGTATTAACTCTCATCTGAGCATGTATATTGAAGATTATTCTTTCAACTTAGAATTATTTTTGTCCAAGGTACTTGACTTAAGATTTAATGAGCCATGACACTGAATTAGAGACACGCTTTCAGTCTTTCAACGTTTATAAGAGATACTACGGTTTTCAAAAGGACTTGTGAGGATTGTCTTTTGCAATGTATTTTAAGATCATCAAGAGTAGAGTTTGTATTGTCAAAACTTGCTCCAAGACACATTCTGGGGGTTTTATGAGTGAGTAATGGTGACAGGACAAGGCGGCGTCACCCATACAGTTGTGGTTTTTCTTTGCAAACAATTTATTTAACAGTTAAAAAGAGATTCCTTCTTGTGTTTTATAATTACCCTTTCTTGGAGACCAACTTATAATGTAAAAAATATCTGGTGGTATTATTTCTTAGAGTGAGTGTGTTAGTGTGAAACGTTTGCATCTGTATGGAATGTATAAACGTGCCAGTTTCCAAGTGTAGCCTTTAGAGTACTATAGAAGAGGGGGGTTGTCTTTGAAAGGTCGTAATAGAAAAGCTTTATGTGTCTTAATTGCTTAAATATTTTCTTTCACTGGGATTATTAAGAAAAACACAGAATGTAACATGTGGGAAAATGTGAAATGGATGCAAACACTATAAGATTTTCCACAGAAGTTTTTTATTCACAATGAGGCACATGGGAAGGCTCCATTAACACTTTAGATGGTATCATAATTTTGGAAAAACCATTTCACCATAGGGGTGTTTACAAAAACCGAAGCCAGCTCTGCCAGCCAGGCTTTGACATTTGCGGAGCTGTGTAGTAGCAAGTGACGCCGTGTCACAACCAGTTTAAGATTACCTATGTTGTCACCATGCAGATTTTCTTTATTCAGTATTTAAACTACAAATTTATCAATCTGAGTAATTTGAAATACAGTAGCATAAAAAGAATTAGATATGCCGAACCGAAAATGTGTGCGTATCTAAAGTAGTTTCTTTTCTTGATTTTGGTTAACAGAGGTATCTTCACATCTGTAATTTCTGGTAACTTAATGAGAACACACTGAACTTTGGGGGCACAATAAATTTTCCCATTATGTAAAATATTTTACACACTGGTTGACTCATTGTAAATTGTGAGTAGACATGATTCTCTTCCTGCGGAAAATAGAAACACATTGTTTTAATGGCAGTGTTAGCCAAAGACAAAATTGTGCTGAGAGGTACCACGTTGCTTTCTGTTGGTTAGATTGTCAAGAACCGAGGTGGACACAGTAATGGAAACAAGCTGGGGGCTCTTTGGTTAGGTTTTGAGGATGTAGTCTTTCTAAAATCAGTTAGTTCATTTTATACAAAGGCTTATTTTCATTTTTGTGAATTTTATGTTGTTAATGAATGTGTTTTCTTTGTATTAACTTCAAGTCTTATAAATATGTCTCGGTCTTAAAAACCCAAGTGCTTTTATTTATTTCATGGTAGAAAGAACTAAGAAAATGAGTACTTTTTGGTGGTGATGGTGGGGTTGATAGTTTCCCTAATGGTACTCCTCCCTCGTGTTTAAAAGTGCCACATACTTACATATGTGTCATTTATATTTTGCATTAAAGTTAAAATCAGATTTTTTTCTTGGAAAATTGTTGAACTCTGAGATTTGGAGGAGAAAAGTTACCCAAAATAGGAATTGTTTTGAACAGTGAGAAGCTTATTTAAAATTATTTGAAAGGGCCACCCCCAAAATAATGCATTTTTAGGAGCATAATGAACATATTCCTTTTGTTTGTTCCTTTAATTGAAATGGTGAGCTGTGTCTCATAAAGGGATGTTAACTATCTGATGGTATGATTATGTCAGCTTTTCAAAAAAGTAACTATGAGATTGTCGTCTAGCGTATGATTCAGCATCTAATTCAGTGGTTTTTAGTACAGTCATAGAGTTGTGCAGTCATGGCCTATTTTGGACATTTCATGTAAATGGAATCATAATATGTGGTGTTTTGTGTCCGACTTCTTTCACTTAGCATCATGTTTCTAAGATTCATCCATAGCGTTGCATGGGTCACTAAGTTGTTCCTTTTTGTTGAAGAATAAGAGTTTGTTGTATGGCTGTACCACTTTAAAAAAAACACTTTTTATTTATTTAACAGAGAAAGAGATAGCAAGAGAGAGCACAATTGGGGGGAGGGGCAGAGGGAGAAGCAGGCTCCCCGCTGAGCAAGGAGCCCAACACAGGACTCGATTCCAGGACCCTGGGATTGTGACCTGAGCCGAAGGCAGCCGCTTAGCTGACTGAGCCCCCCAGGCGCCCCTGGGTGTACCAGTTTTTACGTACCCATTAGCCCATTGGTAGACATTTGGGCTATCCTTTTTGGCTGTTAGGAACAATGCTCCTTGGAGCATGCAAGTTCTCGTGTGGACCTGTGTTTTCATTTCTCTCAGGCTTATACCCAGGCGTTTGCATCAGCTCTTGATGCTTCTCTGACCTGCTGTTCAGGTTTTCATTGATGTTTGTAAAGAGACTTTGCCAGTTGTCACTGGGCTTCTTAAGACCTTTGTTGTGACCTGGTGACTCCTGTTTCAGGCTGGACACCCCTGAGCCCCCTCTTGCCTGGAGAAACAGCCAGAATTACAGTGTCCTTGTTTTCCTAAGACCAGATTACATCTGATGGTCATCATTGGGTCTTATCAGATGAGTATCCTTTTAGATTTTGGGCAGATAGTTAGGTATGTTCTTTATCCAAGCCAACTAAATCTGTTTTTTATATTTTTCCTGTGTTCTCTCTGCTTCTTCTTGGGACGCCCTTTATTCTTTGAGCCCAGCAGCACAGGGAGTGATAGTGAATGATTTGTGTATTTTCCCTTCAGGCTGTATGCCACTCATTCCTTTTTCTTTTCTTTTCTTTCTTTCTTTTTTTTTTTCATGGTAATTCTGGTAACTGGGTTGCCTATTTTTGAAGTAATCCACACCTTAAGGTAGTAGTGATACTCTTGAGCATTTTGTTTGGTGTGCAAATGAGACCTATAGGAATGTCTCCATAATTTGTATCAAGTTCATGCAAGTGTACATTACCAGTACTAGCTGATTGCCCGGGTTGGATTGTGAACTTCATTCCTGCTGTTGGATAAAGGAGCAGGCTCTGCCATGGGCATTCCAGTTAGTGGTGAGAACCCTTCAGGCCTCATGTCATGTATTTAAACTGAGGTAAGCTTGGAAAATTATTGAGTGCTTTGAAGATAGTGGCTATATTTTGTAACAGTTGTGCCTTACATTTTAAGAAGCTTGTACTTTGGGAACCTTTCACATGTATTATATCAATTTAAAACTAAATCCACCCTGCAAGGTTAGGTCTTATTCCTTTCCTGTAGACCAGGAATCCCAGATTCAGAAAGAGCAAGCAATTGCTGGGAGCAGTCAGTGTCGGAGGAGACAGTGCCCTTTCTGCTCTGCCTCATGCTGTGAGCCGAGAGGCGGCAGGATATGGGGAGACCACATGCCTGGGCCAGGAGGGTTATGCCAAGTCCAAAGCAACCAGACAGCTAACAGCCAAGCAGCACTATTTTAACACCTAGTGGTGCACTTACAAAGATTCCTCCTGTTTTTGCCTCGCTGCCTCATCTGTAAAGTGGAGATAAGAGGAGGCCATTCTACGGGCAGGTGGAGATCTCTGGTCTCTCAGTCACTGGACCTGGTTTCTGTGTACTGACCATTAACTTGCTGTCCTTAGTTTTTAGATGGTTGGCCTGGAAAGTGGTTTGAATAGTCCTGTACCATGCTTCTTTCATCACCCCCTTCCTCTGACCTCGACCACTGGCCCTAAAGGTCCCCCCGTGGGCCTCGCTCCACCAGTGCACACTACCCCAAGAGTAATTCTCATTGCTGGGGGGTGGGACAAGGGTCTCAGACCTGGGCCAGCATTGGCTCCCCGTCCTAGGCATTATCTGTTCCAGGAGAAGCAAGAGTCTTGGTGTAAGACCCCTACTAGTTCCTCCAGACCTTCCTGGGACAACCCACTCAGGCCAGAACACAGGATTCCTGCTGCCAGACACGGCATCACTGGACTGACAGATCGGTAGGGGACCAGCCCTGTTACACCACAGCAGCTGTTGGGCTGGTGCGGGTGTGCCTGCCACTGAGGACCAACCTTGATCCCTGATTTGAAAGGCACAGTTCTACAGACCGTCTTCTGTGGGGGTGCCCAGACTGGCACCTGAATATGCCCAGAGACATTTGATAAAAGTTCCTCTGAGGCTGTTACATCACTAGTCAGTCTCTACAAAGCACAGTGATGGCAAAAAGAAATTTCCTCACACACTGCCTCCCGCCTTCCCCTTAGATCGTCCACCTAATGCTGTGCGATTATCCAGCCGGGCAGGAATCCACACATGAGGTGCGTCTGGTTTGGTCGAAGATATTCATTGAATCCTATCACAGCTTTTTTGGGAGAGAGTACGGTAGGAAGGGTACAGTGTTTCTGTAAATCTGATCTCCCACTCCCATGAGGAAAGGCTGTGTTGGTGAACCTCTGCGGGGCGCCTGGAAGAGCAGCCTGTCGGGGAGTGAGTTAGGTGTGGGCTGGCAGCCTAGGCGCTGGCTTTGAATCCTGGCTCTCCCCCGTGCCCCAGGCTCCTCAGCTGCCTGATGCGGAGGATGTGGTCCCACAGAGGGCCCGAGTCCTGCCCGAGGAGCGGTGGCAGCTGACTGTGGCGAGCCCTCTTGAGACCGCCGGCTGCCACGGTGAGGCCCGGCAGCTACACAAGTGACTGCTTCGGCGGGGATCCTTCTGTGTAGTGTGCTGCCTGCGAGGGGTGAGGGGAGCCCAGAGGAAGGGTCCTTGCTGCCAGGGGCGGGAAGGGAGTCAGTGAAGACTACCTGGGAGAGAAGAGGTGTGAAGGGGGGGTTAGGTAAACAGAGGAAGGCGAAGCAGAGGTTTCTCATCAGCAGAGGAAATAGCATGTTTGCAGGGAGACGACAGTTCATTTCTGTTACCAGAATGAGGGGTGACCAGTAGGTTCCTTAATCTGTGTGTCCGTTCACCTGTACTGTTCAGTGCCAGGCTGGGCACTCAACTTAGGCTGAACGAGGCCACTTTGTATTTCCCATCAGGAGGTGGTCCCCAGAATCTCTGGAAGCCGGCTCTTCTTTGCTGAAGGGCGCTGCGGTGTGAGCGCAGTACAGAGCCGCCCCGCAGGGTTCAGATTGTTACCTCTGCTAGGCTACCACATGCCTGGGGCACGCTTACACCTCGGGTACGGGACTCTCAGCTCTCTGTCAGTCATGGTGGTGGCCGTGCCTGCCCAGGGCTGCTGTGAAGGCTCGACGGGCTCCAGAACACACCCTTGCTGAGGAGGCCCTAGCGCGGTGAGGAACACATGTGCCGTATCGAGGATGCTTTCTCCTCATCTCTCCCTTTTTCCAGCTGAGTGCACATCCTTTAGCTCCCGGTAAATATTCCTTCCTCCTAGAGCTTATCCTGGCTCCCCAGACCAGCTCCGGGTCTGCCCCCTTGCATGCTGGCCCCCTCCGTCATGCAAGTCCTCATGCTTGGAGGGACTTGTTCGCCAACGGCCTTGCCCACTGGAGTGCCTGTAGCCACCAGGATGGTGAGCTCTGCCTTACGCATGCCGTTCCACACACAGCAGGTGGTTGGTTAATGCTCGCTAAATATATTGAATGAATGAATGAAAAGTAAAGGTCACTTAGTAATCATGCTACTATTTTAAGTCTCTTTCTGAATTTGGTTGTATAGTTAATGGTTCAATATTTCAAGGGCTCTGATCACGTAATGGTTTTTACTATACTGCGAAGGTAGCTGGGTGTTCCAGGTGATTGCTGCCCACAGAGGAACTAGAAGTTCTTACTGTACTTGCATTTTCTGGAATGAAAGTCATGGTTCATTCCCAGCAGCTTTTCGGCAGGGGCTTTGAAGCTTGTGTGAAGCGGCCGATGTGCAGGATTCTCACAGAGAGTACTTGAGCATTAAAGATGGTGTGTCATCATGCACATCTCATTCATTTTAGCATTCTTACCTAGCACGACAAATTGTCAAAACCATCCTCCAGTAAAAACCACAAACCAGTCAGCCTTTAGGAAACAGGTTGGAAATCTAGAAATGCCACCCCCCACTGAAGTATTTGCAACATTTTTTTAAAAATCCTTATAAAATCTTTGTGATTCAAAAGGCAGCTTCCTGTGCCGGGGGAGTCTCTCTCCAGCGCTCTTGCTTCTGAGGTTTGTAGCTTTCAGAAAGACTGCAATGCAGCGGTCACCAAAGTCTCTGTTCATATGGAAACAACTGGTGGTGAGGTCTTTTGCTGCCGTTTGTAGCCACTGACTTGGCCTGCAGTCTGAAGGAGGAGGTCATGAAGGCCGTACTCCCCTGGACTTCGCCGTTCAGGGATGAGAGCGGGAGTGATTTTGCAGACGTTGTGGCTAGCGCAGGCATGTCCTGCAGCAGCTCCGTGAAGTTACTGATGCAGTGGGCTTCCTGGGATGTGAGACTCGAGATGCCTTTGCGGTTTGTGCATGGTAATTCTGTTTTCTTCTCTGTGTTCAGATGGTGGATGATGCGAAGGTAAGGACTTTAGAAATCATACATAATATGTATTTTAAGTGTTGATGAATGTCCCTAGTGCAGGTGAAGAATTATGATTGAGTTGATCTCTTCTGAACCAAAGAAATAAAATTTTGATTTCTTATTATAGGACAGTTTGAACGTTTGAACAGTCTTCTTATTTAGTGTTGACGAATGCCATCTAAATAAATTATTAAAGCTGTTCTTTAAAGAGATCTGCTTGCTCTTTGACTCACTGAACATGGTTGAGTCTCGGAGATGTAGACACAGGTAGAATGGATTTGCTTCTTTACTTAAGCAATGGCAGTGTCATTAATCTGGCATGGAACATTTTGTTTCACAAAATCTCAACCATATGGCAGTGGATGAGGAAATCTAATTTCCTTAGTTCTTATTTGCCTTCAGATGAGCGTTTTCGGATGTGCGGAGCCCTGTGCTTACCCTGGGGTGAGTTGGATACCACCCCCAGCTGCTCCTCTTTGTTTGTCTAAGAGGGAGGCTGAGAGTCACCACTCCGTTTTATTCATTTGTCTATGAATTGGTGGCCCCCAAACTGTATTAAATGCATTATGGGTGGTAATTTATATGTCCAGTGCCAAGAAATATACTGTCAGGGTTACCATGGCAACTGCATGTATTCTGAAAAGCTTATGAATGGGTACTGAACCTTCTGGCGTTTTAAGTGAGATGTTCCAGCTGAGAGCCTGCATTCATGATTAGTGTAAATAAATTCAGCTTTCTGTGTGTATCACATCCTTTTTCTTCGTTTACCACTTATCTGTTCAGCTCAGTTTTTCCTCTGCTAACATCTGCCATGGTCTCTTGGTTCCTGGCAACAGACTATGGTTAAGAGCTGGTTTTCAGCTTCAGGCTGGGGAGCTAACCTGGCTGTGCCGTGTCCGACACCTTAGTCTGTGGGTGGTGTAGAATGGGCTGGCATGTCTGCGCCTCCTGAGGGCTGGAAATCCTCGACAACCCCAGAGCATAGCTGCAACCCCGTGTGCTGGTGTGGTTCTGGCAGAACTTGCTGTCTGTCTGGACAGCTTCTTTCCAGTAACACAGCCCAGGGCTCTGAGAGAGCCTGACTTCTAGGGAGACAGCCCTGCCTAATTTGTATTTCTAGAATACCATGATGGTTGGTTTTGGAGAGGGAGGCCCAGGTTAGAAAGACCCATGCTTGGGGCGCCTGGGTAGCACAGTCGTTAAGCATCTGCCTTCGGCTCAGGGCGTGATCCCGGCATTGGGGATCGGATAGTCCCACATCGGACTCCTCTGCTGGGAGCCTGCTTCTTCCTCTCACACTCCCCTGCTGTGTTCCCTCTCTCGGTGGCTGTCTCTCTGTCACATAAATAATAAATAAAAAATCTTAAAAAAAAAAAAAAGACCCATGCTCAAAATGCCAAACTTGGGAAACTAATGCACGAAGGCCTGTTCTCTTTATTACCAGAGGATTGTTTGCTGTTGGGTAGAAGTATGTGTAGCGTAGTTTCTTTGAAAACTAGTTCCCCTTGTGCATTTAAATCATATTGGTACCTTGATTGCATGGGACTAGAATATCTGTTTGCTAATATTTTGAAGAAGGCACCCCCAAAGCTTGCCTAGGAGGTCCGAGGCAGCCCTGAGGAGGCAGCCCCGGGGATGGCAGTGGCTGCTGAGGCACTTGCTCCCAGGAGGGGACCCTGTCAGGCTCGGGAGGACATTCATACTCACGTGGAGTCCATGCTTTGTATTAAAGATCCTTCAGATGATACAGCTTGGATTTTAAACCTGTAGGTAAAGTCAGCCTTTCAGACTCCCATCGGTGGGCATTTTGTGGTAGCTCGCCTGCAGGCCTTCATTAAGAATCTTGATCTCCTTCAGTCCCTGTATTTTACAGATGGGGAAACTGAGGCCCAAGGAAGCTGTGCCGCTTGGTTAAGGTCCCACAGCAGGTCAGGATCAGATCTAGGGTCAGAGACCTGGCTCCTGGCTTTCTGTTTTCTTGAGGATAACTTTCCTGACAGAGGAGAGTTTTGCTCTCACTGTTTTTTGCTTTTCTTTTTATCAAGAAAAGGACTCCAAATTAACAGGAATAGAACTCTCTAATTTATAAAAGTTCCTACTTTCCCTTTCTTCTTTATACCATCCTTCATCGGCCTTCTACTCAGTGTGCCGGAGACTTGAGGGGCACGTCCTCTGCCCCTCAGGCCTCATGCTGTGATGAGAGATCCTGCCCTGAGCCCCAGAGCACTCAGCCTGCGTGTGGAGGTGGGTCCTGGCTCTGCAGCTGCATTCTGCCTGTCTGTGGTATTCTGCAGAGAAGCGAGGTGCCCAGTGGTCCTGGGGGGTGAACTGAATCACCAGCTATTAAATCAAGGTCACAGTGCTATGTTCACTAAGGCAAAACAACATAGTAATATTAGGTCCAGCTTACACATTACACCTTACTGATTACAAATAATAAGAAGTTCAGCTTGTAAGGCTGCTTGTACTCAGGTTACAGGCAGCTAGGGCGTTCCAGGACTTGGTGCCTGTACACACCCCCACCCCCGACGCTGATCGCTGTGAGGGTAGGAGGCACATTTCTCACTTTGGATCTCAGGCTCGGCACATAACAGAAACCCATTAAGTGGATAACTTTGGAGCCCCTGAAAACTGGTAGGGTTGTTGCAGATTTGGGGACGGTGGTCAAAGATGACAGAAAAGGAATAAGGCCAAGTGCGGGCCCAGCAGCATCCGGATACTGTTGTCTCAGGAGACACACGGTAAAATACAGGACAGTCCGCGATGGTGAGAATGCGATTGAAAATGCAGGCTTTAGACATTTCCCTTTGGTGACGTATAAAGAGCCCAGGACACGTGCGTTGTTACCCTCAGATGAGAGAGAATTAAATGACCTCTCTCATGAAGAGCTGCATCAAAAGAGTCTTAGATGTAACCTTTCAGGTAGAGAAAGATTTCTGCTTTCAGATCTTAGGGGATACTCATTCTTCTTGATATGAGGAATCCTGTAACCCAGATGCCCTGCCTAAGAGTCTGCCTTCATCAGGTCTCTAGAGAAAGCGCCCTAGCGGACGGCCTGGTGTTGCGTTCCCCAGGCAGTTGCGAAGCGCTAGAACCCAGGGGGAAGACTAGCGCGCTGGTCAACTGCACGCTGCCGTGTCAGTCAGATGTGGGAGCGCACGCTCTCATTTAGGGTAAGTGAATCAGGCACTGCTGTTAGAAGCCTGTGATACACTAAAAATGAATTCAGCAGTGTAATTAAAATTGTTCTTTAGCTTAGAAGAATAAAAATTTATTTTAATTGAAGGAGAATAGTATCTTGACTTGTCAAAAAAGGACATTCAATTAAAAATGACAAATTTTCACACTTAGGGAAGCCCTGTATATGTTACAAAATGGCATTTCTCAGGAAGATTCATTAATTAGGATTATTTTGCAAGGGTGTTCAGACCCTCAGGTTGGAGTAAGCACCCCTTTTATGTGCAGCTTGTGCTCAGCCATAAGACATCTACGTAATCGGGTGACTTGTATTTTCTGAGTCACTCCCCTATTGCACTGAACTGTCTCTGTCGTAGCAGGTGGAGTTGAAACAGTCTGCAAAGAAAGGGTCAGGGTGGAGCTCAGGTCTGCCATCTCTTCTGTGTTCTAGACTATTGAAGATCCAAACTGTAAAATGTTAAAACCTCCAGACAGACTCTTGTTCAGTCTCTCCTCATTGCCCTAGCCCCGTGTCCTTGAAACCCAGCCCCAGGGCTCAGAGGGCAGTGCCAGAGCCCAGGTGGATGTGTTCCTGGCCAGCTCTGCCTTCTTCCTCCAGCCCCAGCCTGGAGTCTTGTTGCCTAGAGTAGAGGACTTTTTCTCAGTTTAGAGCCTTAACTCCCAACCCACCATTCCTGGCACATCGTTTCCCTTTTTATTCTGCCTGGGATTTTGAAAATGTCTAATAGTGCTGGATGGCTTTATCATTCATCATTATGAGTGGTATTGTTTATTACAACTTACAAGTCTAGTAAAGCAAATTCATTGCCTACGTTCAGATTGTGCTCATCTAAAAATTCTGTTTATAACATTAATTCAGAAGAAGGCTTCTATTATGAGTTGTTGAGAAACAGCTCTGTACCCCCTTTAATAAAGCTATTTTTGAAATGTAATTTAATGCCTGCAAGTAAATTGCTTGGAGGTTTAGTTCCTTGCTTGCAAAAGAAATGTGACAAGAAGTGTATTTTTTTAACGTGTTTTCCGAGCTCTGGCCAGAAACCCATTCATTCAGTTCATTCATACTTACCAATCACTAATATTTATCAATGTACCATGTGATTATATTTATGTTATATATATACTTATATCCTCGTGTTTGATATATATTAGTGTGCATGTGTATGTATATATGCGTGTATATGCACTAGTTAATACTAATTAATATCAAGCAGAAGTACAGCAAAAAGATTGTTACCGTTGGATTTTTAAAAATTTTTTTCCTGTGTAACCTATAAAATGAGATATTGAATTGATACTCAATACCGAGCCGCTTCTTACACACTTGATTTTTCTTATTGTATTTATCTATGTTTATATTTTTTAAATCTGAGAATTACAGAAATAGTCAATTTCTGCTGACCCTTCAGATTATGGCTTAAATGTCCTCTCCCCAGGAAGGCCTTCCCTGCACCCACTTAAACGGGCGTCACTGGAGTGCTCACCATGTGCTTCCTTGGTAGTTTTCACGTCACATGTATGCGCACACACAGTTACGTGTGCTGTGTCCCTTTTCCCGTAGACGGTGTTCAGGGCCCCTGTCCTTCTTGTCCCCCCCTGCCCGCATTGTGCCGGCCATCCTCGGCGCTGGAGTGCCTGTTGAAAGTGCACAGGACACCAGAGGCCCCTGTGAGGTGGCTGGGATGCTCTGTGGCCTTTACAGGACTGTCTTGGAAGCTTTCAACTCTTTTCTTGATTCAACCAAGACATCTTTGTTCCATTACTAATTTAATATCTTTTCAAATTATTGAATACTTGTGTTTTCCCATCCACCGAGGAGCTGGAAACAGTCAAGAGTAGACGACTCTTTATGTCCTGAATGGCCCTTTCCTCTTTTGCTCTCCATGTTCTTTTTCTTGTAAGTGAACAAATACATTGTGAGGCTAGCAGACTTTAATGCATCCTTTGAATTCAAGTGTAGAGATTTTTGAGAAAAATGAGGTAGTTTTGAGAAACTAGTAAAACCAGCCTCAGTGTTTTTGATATTTTAATTTATAGGAAATGCTCTTTCATTTTCCTCATGATTGTGCCAGACTGGGGAAGGGTGCTGTCATTCAGAATTATTTACTGGGCACTTGTGAGACTGAAAACGGGGACCTGGCAAGACAAGCTTTGGTCCCAACCGCTGGACCATTTGGGACAGCGCCAGGGGCTGTGTGTAAGGCGTGGTGCTGTGGGACCACAGTGTGGCCAGGTGCTCCCTGCCCTCTGGCACTTCTGGCTAATGAGTCAGTCCTGGAGTCTGTCAACAGCACTGATCTAACCTACAAATTTAGATTTATTTTCATATTACTCCAGTAGAAAATTGTATTAATGTGACTTTTTTTTTTGTATAAAATGTTGACAGTAGAATATTTTATGTTCAAAATATTGATTAATTTGGGGGGAACCGAAGAGATTTGATGTTGCATAACAAATCTCTGTTTAAATTCACCGAGTAGATTGCAGTGAATCATAACTATATTAATTAAGCAAAAGCAAACATTGCAGAATAGGGTTTATTTGAAAGACCGATCAGATGAAAATTTCTGGGTGACCTGAAAGATGTCACACTTTTGTACAGCCTTACATTGAAACAGTGTGATCCGTTGGGTGTCATGTAGGAAACTTCATACTGATGGGTCCAGCAATTTTAGCTAATGGGATCACATTTGATTAGGAAGTCGATTTATTTTAGAGGGTTTATGTAGCCTGAGAGTATTAGATTCAGAAAAATCCTAGAAATACTACACTAGACATCTCAGATTTTCAACATGACTCTATCTGTAAAAAATATATGTGACATTTCATATTTTAGGACTAAAGTAAGTATGCAGTGGTAATGGATATTTGACCATGATTTCAGTTGGACAAGACTTCAGAGAAACCTATCATATTGCCAAAAACAAAACCAAACTCACCACTGCATTACAGCTCCAAAACATGTTTTTTTCACACAAGTATAATTTTAACTATTACCCAGTAGCATGGGATAGTCATTTCACTCTTAACTAGCTTTTTCCCTCCTTGTTCAAATCCATTTGGATAATGCTTTTCAAAAGTAATCTGAATAGTTCTAGTCAGTTCTCATATTTAAAGTAGCTAGAAACCAAGCAAATAATTAGTTAAGTGATGCAAGAAATTTATTTTAGCCTCGCCAAGATCTCAATATTTTCCTTGAAGTCAGAAATGGCCTTGGTTCAGCCAGAGGCCCGGTCTTTGGTGCCTCTGGTTATGAATGTCCTATGCTAGTCCTGAGGGAATAAATAAACTTCAGGGATGTCAATGCTGAAATTCAAAACAATTTTAAAAAGGTGCTTGGTTTTCAAAAGTGACAAATGTATTAGGCATTATTGATGTTTTGGGAATTTTGAGGCATGTAGTTTGCCTCTTCATCTAGGATTTGAATTTACAGACGTCTGAGCCGTTGAGAACGCCAGTCAAGTCACCGTGGAGGGAGCACTGGTCTTTGAGACCAGGGTTTCAGTCCTGCCGACTCTGACTTTGGGCGAGTTCCTAAGTGTCATTATCTTAGTTCCGCAATACTCCAAGAAGAGATTTGGAGCATTGGATAACCTTTTAAAGATAATTTGAGAGGTGCAAATGGCAAATCCGATTTTATAACATTAATCTTTATTGATTCTTATGACATCATGAGTCAGCGAGTGTGCCTTTGTTGATATAGTCACTATCTGTTAATAGATGTTACAAATGTGACTCAAGAGGCAGACCACTCTGTTGCTTGCTAATGGGTAATGTTGGGAGATTGCTGAGTCTTTCTGTTCCATTTTCCTCATCTCTGGTGGAGGGGGGGTAAAGGAGAATATTTACAGAGTTGTAAAGAATAAATGAGTAATTATAGGAATAATGTAATAACTACTAATATGTATTGAATGTTTACTGTGTGGTAGATAATTTCTAAGTGCTGAGGATACAAACTTAAGAAAAGCACTTTTCTGTTTTCAGAAAGCTCACAGTCAAGGTGGAAGAGAGAGAAGGAAGCAAAGCCAGCGTAGGCTTGTGTTATGACCGGTCCTTACAGTATGTATAGATCAGGGCTTGAGGAAGGTCACTTCCGCTGGGAAGGGAGGGTTCTCGGAAAGACGCTTAGAGATGTTTCACTGTGTAGAAAGTAGGTGCCTGCCAAGTGTGCCTGCCATCTTGCTAGGTGCTGGGGGTGGAGGGAGGCTACAGATACAAACTTAGCATGATCTCTGCCCTAAAGTTTCATGACAAACTGTGAGTTGAATGTAAATGGTAGGTGTCAAGATACTTGATTGGAGTCTTTGAGGATGAAGTGTCTGGCAGGACATGAAGGGAGTGAGAGGGAAGGAGCCAAGGCACAGGAGAAACGGGACTGTGGAACACACGTACAAGCCCACCCCTGTGATGCAGAGGCAGGGTCTTGGCAGGGGAGGGCAGGCCTGCTGCGCCAGGCTGGGTGGGGCAGACTCACACCCAAGGCCAGGTCAGAAGGAGCAGATGGAAGAGGGAATTTTGGGGGGATGCTTCATGAACTCGAACAGTGTCTGATTATTAAATTAATTAGTTTCATGAGTTTGACTATTCATAAAAATTACAGTTTTTAATTTCATAGTCTGTTTCTCCACTAAACTTAATACCATAAAATTTTTAATTAAGGGAAAAGCTTTTTTTGGTCATTACATTTGAAAACATTTTCCTGCACTTGTGCTTTTAGAAAATGAAGTAGACGCAGAATACGTAGAAATGGGCTTATGGTGGAGTTCTTTTATTCTCGCAACTGTGAGAGTCCTTTTGCCTGTGCTTGCCTAGTGCTATCCTGTTGCATTTACTAGAGAGGCGCACCAGCAGGGTGGTGATGCTGCAGAATCTGCAATGATAGTTTGTTGCTTGATTTGCTTTTAATTGAGCTGATGTGTTGAGAACCTTGGCACCTACTTTCACCAGTTAGAAAATTGACTTGGTAGCAGTTGCTGCTGATGGCTATTTCTCGTATACCCCATAATACAAATGTATCACCCCGACCTTGTGTAATTGCCATATTGTTTTACAGTTATATCTTTGTGTGCGTGTATTTATTTAATAATTGTACAAAGGTTTTAATTTTTTGATTAATTTATTTAAAAAAAATTTTTTTTTAAAGATTTTATTTATTTATTTGACAGAGATAGAGACAGCCAGCGAGAGAGGGAACACAAGCAGGGAGAGTGGGAGAGGAAGAAGCAGGCTCATAGTGGAGGAGCCTGATGTGGGACTCGATCCCATAACGCCGGGATCACGCCCTGAGCCGAAGGCAGACGCTTAACCGCCGTGCCACCCAGGCGCCCCCAAAATTTTTTTATTTTAAATAGGCTCCATACCCAACATGGGGCTTGAACTCACAACCCTGAGATTAAGAGCCTCATGTTCTACCATCTGGGCCAGCCAGGTGCCACAATTATAAGAAAGTTTTTATATTCTTGTAGTATTTCCCTGCCTACAAAGTGGGTATGTGTGGGAATATGTACATATAAGACCTTAGTTGCAAATTGGGTTGCCTAGGTGGCTCAGTCAGTTAAGCGTCTGCCTTGGGCTCAGGTCATGGTTCCAGGGTCCTGGAATCGAGTCCTGCATCAGGCTCCTAGCTCAGCGGGGAGCCTTCTTCTCCCTCTGCCTGCTGCTGCCTGCTTGTGCTCACGCACACTCTGTCTCTCTGACAAATAAATAAAATATTTAAAAAAATACTTTATTGCAAATAGAAGGAATTAGAGCATAAGGTTTCATATCGAAGCATTTTCTGTTTTAAGATATCTCTGAGAAAGAAAACATGTAATTTTCCAGTTCTGATAAACTCTTGTAGTTATATTAGTGTGATGTGCTTAGTAAGAAAGTTACTCCTAAGTCTTTCATTTCTGCCATGATTGAATAACAGGGACCAGACTTACTCTCCACCTGGACCAGATGAGGCAAGTGAGGCACTTGCCTCAGGTGCAGAATTGAAGGTGGCACCAGAAGGCTCAATAATTGAGATTAATATTTTTTTTAGGGGTGCCTCGCTGGCACAGTCAGTAGAGCAGGTGACTCTCTTTTTTTTTTTTTTTTTTTAAGATTTTATTTATTTGACAGAGAGAGACAGCCAGCGAGAGAGGGAACACAAGCAGGGGGAGTGAGAGAGGAAGAAGCAGGCTTCCAGCGGAGAAGCCCGATGTGGGGCTTGATCCCATAATGCCGGGATCACGCCCTGAGCCGAAGGCAGACGCTTAACGACTGCGCCAGCCAGGCGCCCCAGAGCATGTGACTCTTGATCTCGGGGTTGTAAGTTTGAGCCCCATGTTGGGTGTAGAGATTACTTAAAAATAAAATATTAAAAAAATTTTCTTTTACTTATTCAAAGATTTTATTTATTTTAGTGGGGGGAGGGGTAGAAGGAGAGAGAATCCTCAAGCAGATTCCCTGCTGAGTGCATAGCCCAAAGTGGGGCTTGATTTCATGACCCTGATATCATGACTTGAACTGAAATCAAGAGTCAGAAGCCCAACTGAGCTACCCAGATGCCCCCAAAATAAGCATTTTAATACAGTGCTTTGAGAAAATCAAATCTGATGCAAATAGATCCATAATGAAAAAAATCAAATTTTAAATATAGACAGGAGCAGAATTAATGATTTTCCCTTTTGCCACAGCTCCAGTATGGCTCAGTTCAGCATGGTTACTGATACTATCTTTATTTAAAATTTTAATATTTTTGTTTCTTGTGGATTTTTTTTCATTAATTTTTATTTTTATCTCTGTTACTGAGTTATTTGTTCCTCCCTAAAATTTGTACCTGAGGCAGGTGCCTCACTCACCTGACCCTAGGCCCAAACCTGACTGCCATCTTAACTTGAAAACCAGACGAAATATATGAAATAACAGTTTTAGACTTTGGTCAGCAGACAGGTTAGGACTGTGTTCCCTGACGTAAAAGAAATGAGCTGTACGGTTATTCCAGCCTATTCTCTAGAGCAGGGTCAATGAAATTTTTCTGTAAAGGGCCAGACAGTAAATATCTCAGGCTTTTCAGACCATATGATCTCTGTCACAACTACATACTCAACTCTGTGTCCACCTTCATACTATGTATGTGAATGAATGGGTGTATATGTATTCCAATAAAACTTTATTTAAAAAAAACTGGTAGTAGGTTAGATTTGGCGCCAGGCCATAGTTTGCAAATCTTGGCCTAGAGAGACAGTTTCCACACTGCAGGGCAAGGAGAGAGAAGCCAGAGCCCACTGGCCTTACTGAAGTGACAAATACTCAGTGTTTGGGAGGACAAAGCAGCTAGAATTTGGGTGGGGTGGGGGTAAAGCATAGGAGAGGAAGGGGGCTACTTAGAGAACTCCAGCGATCTGCAAAAGGACCCCCTTGAGATTTTGACTGAATACTGACCAGTGATACATGAGGAGAAATACCTCAAAGCCAGGAAAAGAACCACCAGAAAGGAGTAGACTGGACAATTTGTGGATATCACACAGGGTTGAGATAGTCTGTGTTCCCACCACCTAGGGTAATAGCAGTTACGTCCTTTTAAGGCTTGTTTTTAAGTCTTTGTTAGGGTGGGTTCAGAGCAGCGTTTCCAATTAGGGCATCAGGTAGACTCCCCTCACCTCAGTAATGGGGCTGGATTAGCTCTAGACTACATGGGCTATTGCGGACCTGCCCGGCTGGTTCCAAGTAACAGTTCCCAGAACAAAGTCCCACCTGTATTTATTTATTTATTTATTTATTTATTTATTTATTTATTTATTTTAAAAGATTTATTTATTGACAGAATAAGAGAGAGTGTGCATGGGGGAGGGGCAGAGGAAGAAGGAGAGAGACAATCTTAAGCAGACCCCCCACTGAGCGCGGAGCCCGACACCAGGCTTGATCCCAAGACCCTGAGATCATCATTGAGCCAAAATCAAGAGTCTGCCACTTAACTGACTGAGCCACCCAGGTGGCTTGGTGCCCAAGCCCCAATTATATTTAAAAGGATATGATAAAATCCAGTTCTCAACAGCATAAAAAAATTTCAGTGTCCAGCATCTTATAAAAATCACCAGCCATACAAAGAAGCAAGAAAATATATTAATCAGGAGAAAAATCAACCAATAGAAACAGACCCAAAATAACAGACAAGGACATTAAAATAACTGTTATAAATAAGTCGCACATGTTCAAGAATGTGGAGAAAAATGAACATAATTAGCGAAATGAAAAATACAAAAAAAGACAAGTAAAACTTCTAGATGAAAAATAAAATATCTGAAATAAAAAATGTAATAGAGAGATTAACAGCAGGTTGGTACTACAGAAGAATAGGTCAGTGAACTTCAAGACATGGCAATAGAAATGATCCAAAATACAGCAAAAAGAATAGAGAAGACTGAAGAGAATAACAGAGCATTTAGGAACTTGTGAGACAAAATCAGCTGTTCTCAGATACGTGTAACTACAGTTCCAAAAGAGGAGGGAATGCAAACAGCATTTGAAGAAATAATGGCTGAAAAAAATATCCAAATTTGATGAAAACTACAAACCACAGAGCTCAAAAACCCCAAATAAAATAAACAAAGAAAACCATATCAGTGTACTGCATAATGATATTATGCTAGTGCTAAAGAGGGGAAAAAAAAAAAAAAAGGCAAGAAGAAAAGACATTACAGAGGAACAAAGACAGAAATGACAGCTGACGCCTGGTCCAAGCTTGTGCTAGCCAGAAGACAACACAGTGACGTGTTTAAAGCACTGAAAGAAAATCCTGTTAGTTTAGAATTCTGTACCCAGAGAAAATATCTTTCAGAAATAAACGTGAAATCACAATTTCTAGGCCAAGAAAAGCTGACAGAATTTATTGCCAGCAGAACTACACTACATGAAATTTTTAAAGGAAGTTCCAGTAGAAGGAAATGATACCAGATGGAAATTTTTACATAGAGGAGTGAAAAGAACCAGAAATGGTCAATAGATGGATAAATATTCTCATTTTTATTGCTTTTTTTTAAAAAACAGCTATTTAAGGCAAAAATAACAATATATGATGGGCTTTATAAGACTTGTAGAGGTAAATAGATGAAAACAGTAGCACAAAGGGGAGAAATGGAAATACGGTACCACTATACTTAAAGTGGCCTAATAGTATTTGCAGGTAAATTGTGGTAAGTTAAAGATAATTATATCCAGAAAAATCTGTCATCAGTGGGAAAAGAAGGAAACATTAATGCCAATATCAGGGATGTAAAAGAGGGTACCACTACAGACCCTGCAGACATTGAAAGGGTAGTGAGAGTAAAATTGTGAATAATTTTATGCCAATAAATTTGACAACTTAAATAAAACGAAAACATTCCTTGAAAAACACAAACCATCAAAGCTCACTCAAGAAGAAATATCATTACTCTGTGTATGCTGTAAAGAAATTGAATTGGTAATGAAAATCCTTTGGGGCGCCTAGGTGGCTCAGTTAAGCGTCTGCCTTCGGCTCAGGTCATGATCTCAGGGTCCTGGGATTGAGCCCCTCATCGGGCTCCTTGCTCAGCGGGGAGTCTGCTTCTCCCTCTGTCTGCCCCCCCCCCGTGCTCTCTCTCATATCCTCTCTCAATTAAATAAAATCTTAAAAAAAAAAAATCCTTGCCTCAAAGAAAACTCCAGACCCAAGTGGTAAATTGTATTAAACAGTTAGAGAAGAAGGAATACTAATCTGACAAAAACTTTTCTAGAAAATGGAAGAGGAGGGAGTGTTTCTTATCTCATTCTGTGAGCCAGCACTGCCCTGAAAGCAAGACTAGACAAAAACTTTACAATAAAGGAAAACCACCAAGTGCGTTTGTCATACACACACATCTTCATATATTGTAGCAAATAGAATCTGTATAGAAACCTATAAAAAGGATATTACATAATGATCAAGTGAGGTTTATCTCAGAAATGAAAAATTGGTTTAACACTGGAAAATCAATCCATGTAATCCACCATCTTAATAGATCAAACAGAAAAATAAGAAGCACAGAGATAGAAATGCGGGAAGCACAAAGGGAAGGCAGGAGACACAGGAAGTAGTGACTGACACACATTTGATTGGGTTCTGGAAGGAGAGGAGCGGGGCAGTGCAGAAGCAGTGTTTGAAAAGATAATGGCTGAAATTTTTCTAGAAAGTTAAAAGAAGCCAAACGGCAGTGTTAAGACGTTCAACAAATGACTGACAGGATATCCTAAGTAAAAAGAAATCCACACCCAACCGCGTGGCAGCGAAAAGCACATGATTACCTACATACAAAGGAACAGCAGGCAGCCTCTCAGGCCAGCAAGGAGAGCCACACAGCACGTGGAGTGATACCTTTCAGTACGAGAAAGGAAAGGATTCTCTCTCTAACCAAATGATTGAATGTTACAAAAAACGGTGACAAAAATACGTGCACGTGTGTAAACACACAATGGTAGGATATAAGCTGGAAATATGATGAATGGAGATGATATTTTAAAGTCCTTGCTGTCCAGGAGAAGGGTAAAGATACAGTGGCCTTTGAGAAGAACGTGCACGTTGTAATTTCTAAAGTAATCATTAAAAGAATAAAAACCGGACCTGTAGCTTCTAGATGACCGGGAAACTGGGATTGGAATGACAGCAATCCTGAAGAGGTAGACAGCCTCTGGTAAATAGTAGAACTAAATCTACGTATGCGGAATGGCTTCCAATGTAAACAGAGTAAATTTTCCGTTTAAAAGGCAAAGATAACCGAGATTTTTTTTTAAATCCCAACTATATGTTGTTTACAAGAGATTCATCTAAAAGGACTCAGAAATGTTGAAAGTGAAATGATGACAAAAATAAACTATGCAAACACCAAGAGCAAGATTGTGTAGTGTTAGACAAAATGTACTTTAAGGCAAAAAGCAGGACTAGAGTGTCATTTCACATAATATGGTGGGCAACTCTAGGTCCTGTAACAAAATAAAGAGCTTATTATAAACAAGTTCGTTTCTTGCTCACACGAAGTCCAGGATAGGTAGTCCTAGTTGGCAAATTGCTTTCCACATATTCAAGTTCTCTGGAAAAGAGAATCTCTTGTAGTCCCAGAGGAGGAAGAAAAGACTTCATTAATTTTGACTCTGTATGTTCACAGGGAGAAAGCAGCTCTGACCAGGGAATAGGATGCTCTCCCCGGCCAGGCCTGACTGACACGTGCTCGCCTGTGCCTGGGGCTGGAGTCAGTGACTCTGGAAGCAGGTGGACTGAAATTAGGGAGTTCATTAACCTGATGAGAAATCTTAGCACAGTAACCATTGGAAAAACGAACAGGTGCTTATTGCAAAATTAAATTTGCTTTGCAGCAGGGGTATCTGGGTGGCTGGGTTGGGTAAGCATCTGACTCTTGATCTCAGCTCTGGTGTTGATCTCAGGGCCCTGAGTTCAGGCCCTGTGTTGGGCTCCACACTGGATTTGAAGCCTACTTTTTAAAAAAATTGCATTGCAGCAATTGTCAGATGTAAAATTCTTACAAATGTAAGAAATGTAAATGTAAAAAGTTCTTTTTTTTTTTTAAGAGATAGAGACCGAGGGTGGGGAGGGAGAGTGAGAATCTAGAGCAGGCTCCACGCCCAGCACATAGTTCAAAACAAGGCTCTATCTCATGGTCATAACCTGAACCGAAATGAAGAATCAGACACTTAATGGACTGAGCCACCCAGGCACCCCTATTCAAAATAATTATAAACTATGTAACAAAGAATTCTTAGGATACCACTACACAGACACTCAGTTAGCAAGAATTAAAAGCCTGACAAGTCTTGTTGAAGAAGTTGAGCACCAGAAACTCTCTCTCATACACTTATGGTGGGAATATAAATTGTTACACCTGCTTTGGGAAATAGTTTGGCTTTATGTAGCAAAGGTGAATATGAACGTATCCAGTAACCAGCAGTCCCATTCGAAGTCTGTACACCAGAGAAATACATGCTCACATGCTGAAGATAGCTGCACCAGGAAGATGTTAGCAGTGCGTCTTTGCTCCAAAGCAGAAACTACCCAGGGGACAGGGGACTGGATAAGTGAATTATGGTGTATTTACACAGTGGAATACTACTCAGCAATGAAAATCAATGGCAGGTATAGCAGCAGAGGTGGAGTGAAAAAAAATCAAGACAGAAGAATATACACAATAGAATCCTGTGCATACAAAGTTCACATGTTGGAAAAATAAGCTGTACAGTGCTGCCCACCGGGCGGTGCGTCTGGAGGAACTAAGGAAGCGATAACCGTAGGGGGCAGGGCGGTTGCCGCTCACAGGAGAGGATGGGGTTTGGGGTGGGAGAGAGGTCTCCAGCCTTTTTGGGGTTTCAGCCGTGTTCTGTTCCTTCCTTGGCCTGGATGGCAGTTGGACTAGTGTTTGTGTCCCGAACATACGTGTTGCCTGTGCTTTTTGTGTGCGTGCAATAATTCATGATAAAAGTTATTTTAAAATTAAAACAGTCTGAAGATATCCAGACTTTGTAGTTTGTGTCCAACTCAAAAAATGTGGAAAATCCAAAGCACATGTTTCTATAGAGTGGTAAAAATGTTTAAACTTCTTTCTTGATCATGTTTTTTTAATTTACATTTTTGAAATTCTATTTTTAAAATCTTTAAAAATGTTCCCAGTGGAGTTGACCGAGTATTATTCTTACTCCCCAGGTAAGAGACTTCACTACATTCTTTGAAGAAGGATAAGATTGTCGCTGCTTCGCTTCTTTCTTTACCGAAGTCTCTTCCTCCCAGACCGAGCTTTGCCATATTTTCCTTGCAGCATATGACACACGGGTACGTCACTGGAAATTTTTCATTTGTATAGATTTCTTATTGCAGCTGGATCTTGTTTGCTTTTCATAAAAATAAAGTGATTAACACACATCCTGAACTTACTCATTTTTGGCTTTAGCAGGCAGTTTCACTCTGTGACAGATATATTTGAGTATCTTTTGCACACGTGGCACCGTATTTTGGTGTGTGTCTAACCTTATTTTTATTTCTCATTTTTTTTGAACCAACGTTACACTTTGAGAATAATCCACCTTAAGCCTGATGGCCCAGTAATGATGAATGTGTTTGAAACCCAGGGCGGGGGTAGGGGTTTCTGCCTCATAGGGCGCCCTTCCCAGCAGGATGCTTACTGCAGTGAGGGCGCCAGTGGCCCAGGCTGGAGGCCTACTCAGCTCAGCATTGCGTCTTTGATGCTTGAACTGTTTGCTCTGTAACCATCGTTCTCTAGGAGTTTGAAAGGAAACAAAATGCCCTGTGTTTTTTAGTCTCTAATTTGTTTTCGAGTGGCACTTTATACTTGAAATTAAGAACTCTTTAATATGTTAGAACAGTAAAATGAATATAAAATAGGTTTGAGGGGCGCCTGGGTAGCGCAGTCGTTAAGCCTCTGCCTTCGGCTCAGGGTGTGATCTCGGTGTTCTGGGATCGAGTCCCACATCGGGCTCCTCCGCTGGGAGCCTGCTTCTTCCTCTCCCACTCCTCTGCTGTGTTCCCTCTCTCGCTGGCTGTCTCTCTGTCACATAAATGAATAAAATCTTTTAAAAAAAAATGGGTTTGAAATATTTGCATCCAAAGTGAGATTTAATATACAGCTATTTTTCATAAATTCTTAAGTATCAAGAAAACTGCTATTTAAAAAAATCATTCATAATCACAGGACCACTCAGTTTTGCCCCATCGTCTGAGTTTTTTCAGTTTGTGTGGAGCAGGGTTCCAACAGTGGTAGCTAGCGTCGGCCCTTGGGTCTCCTCCATCGCTCGACGGCCCCTCCCTGCCCCTTTTCTTCTGTGCATTTTCTGGGTTGCTTCTTTGTAGTCAGATGTTTCCCTGTGTTGACTTCTGCCCTTTCCACTGAGCGTGTTCTTCTGCCCTCTGCATCTCCTGTGACGTGGTGGGTAGATCAGCGGCTTGCCCGCGTCCCGCCGGGCCTTGGAGCGCAGGCCCTGCAGAGGCTGGTGTGTGCCCTCAGCAGGACGCCCGCGTCTTCGTGGCTCGGGGCCAGTGCTGCTCGGTGCCTGGCCTCAGTCACTGGAAGTTGTGAAATGATGGTGTTACATGCTTTGTCATTTACTTTGCCTTGAGTAGCTAAAATACTTCGATAGATAGAAACTTCCCCTCCCTAAGTATTTGGTTACCTCGAGGGGCAGTTCAAATAGGAAAGGGAGCATAAATGCCAGTTGTTCCTCTTTATCAGGTCTCAAAACAATGAGATGGTTCTACGGCCACTCCCCAAGTGACCAATGACTGTTTTTAGTAGCGTGACAAACTCATGAATTTAGACCTCTGTGGTATGTTTTAATCCCTCGCAGTTAAGATCCTTATCGATGCTGCCATTGAGCCACTGTGGCAAGTGGAGCCTCGTTTGAGTGGGCTCCTTTGTCGTTTGACGTGCCCCGCACTTTTCCTTCCCTTGCTTTCTGCTGTGGTAACATGTTCCAGATTGCTTTTAAACTTCTTTGCCCCAGACCTGGCATTGCCTCTTTCTCCGAGCAGCTCTGGTTCCCTTTTGTAGAAAATGTTATCTTGAAACCACACTCTGGGCACTGGTGATACTCACTGCTACAGGGCTGGTTATTGTTTCCAGGCCTTTTGGACGGACAGCCTGGCAAATACGCTTTTTAAGTGAAAATATCATGAGTTCATACTGATGTTTATTTCAGATTTAGTATTATTGGGTTTTTACTTCTTGTGTTTATGTCTCTTTTCTCTAATGCTGAAAACCTTGGTTCCTAACAACATTAGCATCTCTACTTGTTTTATCCTATAAAATCTATGTGATAGTTTTAGAATAACAATACCAGCATATTAACCAGCAATATGATTCGTGAAAACAGTTTAGGGTTTTCTGCAGGGTTTTTTGTCCTTAGAGTAAACATCCCTAGGGATGTTTTGCTAAATTAAGTTTTAATTTCACTGAGCCAGCCCCTTTGTGTGCCAGCAACTTGTTTACACAGTCATATTTGTTTTTTATTTGTATTTGAAGGAGTAGCTTCTTTTAAAATTTTGTTGTAAGTTTATAAAACATTTTCATTTTTCCTGGGGCGACTGGGTGGCGCAGTCGTTAAGCGTTTGCCTTCGGCTCAGGGCGTGATCCCAGCGTTCTAGGATCGAGCCCCATATCAGGCTCCTCCGCTAAGAGCCTACTTCTTCCTCTCCCACTCCCCCTGCTTGTGTTCCCTCTCTCGCTGGCTGTCTCTCTCTGTCGAACAAATAAAATCCTTAAAAAAATAAAAAATAAAACATTTTCGTTTTTCCAAATCAAGATTAAATATTTTCAGAAATCAGGCTTCCATGCCTAATCTTTTTACCCTGTTTCTTCCTTCCTCCATAGGTAACGTATCTATTTTTAATAGAAGTATGTATGTGCACACAGTCCTCTTTCTTAGAAATTGGTAGCATACAATACATCTTTCCTCCATCTTGTTTTTGTTTTTTAAACTTAAACAGCACGTCGTGAGGCCCACAATGTGGTATACAGGGATTGTCCTCATTCTTTTTTGTACAGCTGTATAGTATTCCATCATGTTGGATGTGTTACAGAAAAAAGCTTATTTTTCAAAGTGTGTTGGCTTTAGTCCATGTATGTTTCTCCTGTGTATGAATGTCGTCAGTTTTGCGCTTTAATCAGTTGCCGATTTCTTAGTAATTTGGGGACCCTGCAAGCACACTGGTTGTCTATGCCTGGTTTTCCTTATGTGTAAAATGTGAGGTTGGGACTAGAAGCTCAAGATAGGTTATTTAAGCTGACAGACTGCAGGTAAGTGAAGTGAATCTAAGAGCATTTCCGTAGCAACAGAATGTGCACCCTGGGGCTCCTGGCTGGCTCAGTCGGTGGAGTGTGCAGCCCTTGATCCTGAGCCCGTGTGGCGTCTGGACATTACTTAAAAAAATAAAATAGAATCTTAAAAAAAAAAAAGACATACGCCCTGTATCCACAGAGGTGGTGGTGCCAGGGAGTTAGACCGGGAGCGTCGAAGCCAGCAGGTCTCGGTCAGTAAATGGGTGTCGGAATCAGGGAGGCAGGGATGGTTCTGCTGAGGCGGCCGGCTCGGGGCTGGTGGCGCTCCCTGAGGTACGAGCAGGCTGTGGTGGCGGAGGCAGAGATGTGTCAGATAGGAGTGGGAAGCACCAAGAATGGCAAAGTCCGTGCTGGCTGCGTTAAATACGAGGGGCCTGTGTAGCAGGACAGACTGAGCGAGGTGGTCTGGGAGCTCAGGAAGCGCGGTGCTGCAGTGCTCAGAGTAGAGGCTCGTGGGCACAGGTCTGCTGCGTGAGGCCTCGGGATTGGCCGGCATGAGTGTGCGGAGGAGAAGGTCCACGTCGGCACCTGAACAGCCCCTGGGCTGCCTTTGAACCACCGGCGGAAATGGGGGAGGCTGCCCGAGAGATGGGGGGCGTTGACATAAGAGCCAGTGCTTTGTGAAATCTCATGCTTTGTTCTAAAAGTTGATTTAAATATTGTAATCCAGTCCTTCATGTGGCCACGTTTTATGTTTTTCACTCATATTTTCAAGTAAAGTTGATGCTCCGGGGAAATGAAGCTTATCACACGCGTGCAGCTGCCTCTGCGTGGGCTCAGCCCGAGGGCCGCGTCCACCTGGATGTGGCTCTTTGTGGCTTGTGAGCGCACTGGTCCCTCAGCCTGTCTCCCTCCCAGACGCCGGGACTCTGGCCCTGGGCCAGGAGAGGTGCAGCTTCTTTGCACAGTTGGGGTTGAATGAGTGCTTTAAAAAAATCCCTAAATCAAGGGATATTGGCAGTGCTGGGCCTCGCATAGCTATTGTTTTCCTGAAGGATTGAAGACCAAGTTTTACACTGGGGTTTAAGCTGGTTCTTTTTCAGCTGTGAGCCTGTGGCCGGCTGTCTGTCCTGCCCTCAGCGCCCCACCCCCCGGTCTCTCTCTTTTTCTCTCTCTGAAGTGAGGCTTTTCATAAGTGATTATGATCTGCCTGTTTGTTTGGAGAAGAGTCGAGTGTCCTCTCTTCTTTACTTTACCAGTGTGTCAGCCACAGGCCCTCTGTGCCAGCACAGCATTTGGCATCAGGTACCGTGGAAAGAGCCTGTGCTGAAATGTTCGCATAAACACGGATTGCCAGAAAACTTTTTTTTTTTTTTTAATCAACAGGGCACACCTGTCTGTTATGGTTTTCTCTCTTCTCCTTTTATTGGCATTGCTTAGATGATACTTCGAATTTCCCTGCTGGGCTTGATGTCGAGCTCGTTTTCCTACATCCATGTTGTGTTTAGTACTTTCTTGCTGGCAGGAGCCATTTTCTTTGTTTATCTGATGCTTCCCTTTTTTGGTTTTCCCCGGGCTTTCCAGTTCTTGGAACACCCTTTTGTCAGCAGATGTGCTTTGGTTTCCAATTTCCAATCTCCGAGGAAGATGTGGCTCAACTTAAATCACAAGTAGGAGATAAATCGTTGGAGTAGTGAAGGCGTAGAGGAAAGGCAGAGGCATCCAGTCCAGCTCTTTGCTGTATTCCTAAGTAGGGATATGCCTCAGCTGTGAGAGAGGGCTTCCTGTGGAGCTGACTAGAAACCAAAATTTTGTGAAAAGATGATTTTCTCAAATAGAAGTTTTTGCATTTGGATAAAAATATGGCCTCAAAATGTAATAAATTCATGCCTAAACCTGTAACAGAAGTAAATAATGTAATAATAGAGTAGTAATTCTACTCAGAGGACATGGCAGAGTGGGAGTTCTAGAACAAGAAGGTCATGCGCTGGGGCAGGCCCTGGTCCTTGGAGCGGCTCTGGCCACCACCGCCGAGGCTGCTGCTTCCCGGTGCTTTCTGCACTTGGCTCCTCTTCTGCTCCCCAGGGTGCAGACTCCCCCGGCGCCATTTCTCGGTCAGGTTCCTTCCCAACCTTATAGTTTCCATTGTGCTCTCCATTGTGCTCTCTTTGCTTCATGGATCTGTGGTTTCTGTTCAGCAGAACATCTTTCTTGATGTGTGTGGAAGCAGAGATCCTCTTTCCACATGTGATGCTGAAAAGGTGAGGTGTTAGCAGTAGCCTCAGGTTCTTATCACTCGCGTGGCCTGGCACGCTGACCAGAGGCACGTGTGTCCACTCTGGGTGTTGTAACCCCCAGGCTGCTTCCCTAGACTGGCCTGTCCAACGTTAGTCCACTTGTGCCCGAGAGTCGCCCTTCCTCCACTACCTCTTTAATACATGGGACTAAGTTTGCATTAGTTTTCTTCAACACAATTATTGGAAATATTACAGGATTTAATTAACCTATAATTGTCACATCTAAGCTTTAGAGCTAAGGTAGAATTTAACTATTTTTATACCCATGTATAAGCAAGTGAAATAAAGATATGTATATTTAAATCAAGAAACCTAGTCAGAGGTTTTCATGATCACATATTTTGGAAAGTTCCAAATATGTGACTTTCCTAACATTGCTACTTCTGGTGCTCAGCCTATGCGTGGAGCACATGGTGGGATTCTTGGCCTGTCTGTAGTTTGGTGTGGATGTCCAGATGCAGTTGCAGATTAGAAATTGTCATCACAAATGGAAAAATTTAGCATTTTCAGTAAATATGTTTGTAGGAACTTTCTTTTTACAGTGGTTTTTAGTTTGGAGGCCTTTGAACACGGTATCAGCTTTTGTACCTATACTTACACCAGATACTGTTGTTCCAGCCTGGCCGGCTCCAGTGGATGCCCACTTACCGTGTGCATGGGCACTCAGCAGGGTGCTGTTGACATTGGCACTCGTCCTTTGATCACTTATTTCTTCTTATTTCTATTTGATTTAAAACATTATTAGCTCAAGTTAGTTTTTCAGTGCTTTCTAATATCTTTACCCCTCTCAACTTTTAATTTTTTTTAAGATTTATTTTTTTTTGAAAGAGAGAAGGAGAGCACACACAAGCAGGGGAAGGGGCAGAGGGAGAGAGAGAATCTCAAGCAGACTCTGTGCCAAGTGCAGAGTCTAACACAGCGCTCGGTCCCAGGACCCTAAGATCATGACCTGAGCCAAAATCAAGAGTCAGACACTGAACTGACTGAGCCACCCAGGCACCCCTCAACTTTTAATTTTTTTATTAAAATACATACAGTGATGTGAAATTCTTTGAATCTAAATATGGACAGAATTGTATTACATCAGGTTCAGATGTGCTAGCCATTTTTTTATGTCGTTACTGCTATTATTATTTTTCTGCTTGGGATTGTTGAGGAGTGGTTATTACGTTATACTACATTATATTTTTTAATAAGAAAAAAAATTTATTTAAACCATTTATAGTTCAACGGTTTTTAGTATATTCACAGTGCTTTAAAATACCAGCACTAATTCCAGAATATTTTCATTCTTCCCAAAAAGAACTCTGTAACCACTAAAAGTTACTGCCCGTTATTTTCCGTTTGCCCCAGTGCCTGGTAACCACTAATCTCCCTTCTCTCAGTTTGCCTATTCTGGATATTTCATGTAAATGGAATCATATGGTATGTGGCCTTTTGTTTCCGACTTCTCTTATTTAGCACAATGTTTTTAGGGTTCATTCTTGTTGTAGCACATCTCAGTATTTCGTTCCTTTTTATGGTGAAATAATAGTATATTGTGTGGATAGACCACATTTTGTTTATCTGGTCCTCTCTTTCTGGGCCCCCTTGGGCTATTAATACTTTCTGTTTATTATGAATATTGCTGCTCTGAGCATACGTGTACAAGTCTTTGTGTAAACATGTGTTTTTGATTCTCTTGGATATATACATAGGAGTAGAATTTCTGGGTCAAATGGCGACTGTTTAACTTTTTGAGGAACTGACAAACTGTTTGCCACGGTGCCAGCACTATTTTGCTTTCCCTCCAGCGGTATACGGGGGTTCCAGTTTCTTTTATGTCCTCACCAACACTTGGAATTTTCCATTTTCTTTTATTATAGCCCTCCTAGTGGCTGTGAAGTAATATCTCATGAGGGTCAGTCTTTTTTTTAAACATTAATTTTTTTCTAGTTGACATAAAATTCACACAACATAAAACCAACCATTTTAAAGTGAACAATTCATGCCATTTAGTACATTCTCAGTGTTGTATAACCACAACCGATGTGTGGCTCCAAAACATCTTCATTACCCCAAAAGGAAGCCCCATATCCATTAAGCAGTTAGCCCCTTGCTCTTCCCTCAACCCCTGGCAACGACCAGTCTGCTTTGTTTCTCTATGGATTCACCTATTCTCTGTATTTCCTATAAATGGATCACACACTGTGTGATCTTTTGTTTCTGATATCTTCCATTGAACATAACGTTTTCCAGGTTCATCCATGTTATAGGCTGTATCATTGCTTCGTTTCTTTTTATAGCTGAACAATATTCTATTGTATGGAGATCCCACATTTTGTTATTCCATTCATCTGTTGATGGACATTTTGGTTTTTTCCACCTTATGGGTATTGTGAATAGTGCTGCTGTGAGCATGAGTGTACATGTGTTTGAGTACCTGTTTTCACTTCTTTTGGGTGTACCTAAGAGTGGTATCACTGGGTCATATGGTAATTCTATGTTTAACGTTTGAGGAACCACCAGATTGTTTTCCACAGCAGCTGAACCATTTTGTGTTTCCATCAGCAGTGTATGAAGGTTCCAATTTCTCCACATCCTCATCAATGCTAGTTATTTTACCTTTTTTTTTTTTTAAAGATTTTATTTATTTATTCGACAGAGATAGAGACAGCCAGCGAGAGAGGGAACACAAGCAGGGGGAGTGGGAGAGGAAGAAGCAGGCTCATAGCAGAGGAGCCTGATGTGGGGCTCGATCCCACAATGCTGGGATCACGCCCTGAGCCGAAGGCAGACGCTTAACCACTGTGCCACCCAGGCGCCCCTATTTTACCTTTTTAAAAGAATTAAAGCCATCCTGGTTGGTATGATGTGGTAACTCATTGTGGTTCTTATGTGTATTTCCCTAGTGACTAATAATGTTGAGCATCTTTTCATGTGCTTGTGGGCATTTCTGTATCTTCCTTGGACAAATGTTTATTCATATATTTTGCCCATTTTTCAGTTGGGTTGTTTGTCTTTTAGTTGTTGAGTTGGAAGTGTTCTTTATGTATTTAGAATAGTAGACCCTTATCAGATATGTGGTTAGCAGATATTTTCTCCCATTTTGTGTCTTTTTGTATTCTTTTTTTTTTTTTTTTTTAATTTTTATTCATTTCTTTGAGAGAGAGAGAGAGCGTGCACACCTGCATGAGCCGGGGTGGGGAGAAGAAGGGGGAAGCAGACTCCCTGCTGAGTAGGGAGCCCAATGCCAGTCTCGTTCCCAGGACCCAGAGATCATGACCTGAGCCAAAGGCAGCCGCTTAACCGATTGAGCCACCCAGGCACCCCGTCTTTTCATATTCTTGATAACACCCTTCTATGTGCAGAGGTTTTCGAGTTTGGTGAAGTCCAGTTTATCTGTTTTTTCTTCTGTTGCTTGTGCTTTGGTGTCATATCTAAGAATTCTTTGCCAAATCCAAGGTTATGAATATTTGCCCCAGTGTTTTCTTCTAGGAGTTTTTTGTGTTCTCTCTTACATTTTAGTTGGTAATCCCATTTGATCCTAGTTTATATATAGAGAGTGATATAAGGGTCCAGGTTCATTCTTCTGCCTGTGGTTACCCAGTTGTCCCAGAGACTTTTTTTTTCCACCACTAAATGGTCTTAGTATCTTTATCAAAAATCATTTAGCCATAGATATACGGGTTTATTTCTGGACTCTCAGTTGTATTTCGTTGGTCTATACGTCTGTCCTTATGCCAGTATTATACTGTTACGATTACTGTAGTTTTGTAGTAGGTTTTGAAGTAGTTAGTTTGAGAGGTGTGAGTCTTCCAACTTCATTTTTGTTTTTCAATGTTGTCTTGGCTCTTTGCAGTCCCTTGCAATTCCAAATGAATTTGAGGATCAGATTTTTCATTTCTGTCAGAGAAAGGCCATTAGAGCTTTGATGGGGATTGCATTGCATCTTTAGATCACTTTGGGTAGAGTATTAGGGTTCTCCAGAGAAACAAAACCTGTGTGTGTGTGCACACATGCGTGTGCACATGCATGTGTAGAAAGATATATTTATTATAAGGAATTGGTCTCACTGTTACGGAGGCAAGCAAGTCCCAAGATCTGCAGGGTTAGTTGGCAACCTGGAGAACCAGGAGAGCCAATGGCTTAGTTCCAGCCTGAATCTGAAGACCTGAAACCGTAAGAGCCAGTGGTATAGATCCTGTCCAAAGGCCGGCAGGGTCAAAATCCAGAAGAGCTGATATTTCAGTTCGGATCCAAAGGCAGGAAAAAAGCCCATGTCTCAGTTTGAAGGCGGTCGGATAGAAAGAGAATCCTCCTTACTTGGAGGTGAGTCAGCCTTTTTGTTCTATTCAGGCCTTTGACTGATTGGATGATGCCTACCCATATTGGGGAGGATAGTGTGCTTTACTCAGTCTACCAATTTAAATGTTAATCTCATCCAGCATGCTTACAGAAACACATAGAAATAATGTTTGACCAAATATCTAGGCACCCCATGGTCCAGTCACATTAACACATAAAATTAACCAAGAAGTAGTATTGCCATTATAACAATATTAAGTCTGCTAATCCATGTACATGGACTTGCTCTGGAGCTAACAAATGTCTTGCTGCTTAATTGTGTCTTCTTTAATCTCAGCAATTGTTTTATAGTTTTCAGTGAACAAATCTTTTACCTCCTTGGTTAAATTTATTCCTAGTATTTTATTCTTTTGGATGCTATTGTAAATGGAATTGCTTTTTAATTTCCTTTTTGGATTGTTTATTACTGTTGTATAGAAACACAACTGATGTTTGTGTGTTAATCCTGTACTCTGCAACTTTGGTGAATTCCTTTATTAGCTCTAGCTGTTTTTCTTCTGAATTCTTTGGGATTTTCTATATGTAGGACCATGTCATTTGTAAATAGAAATTATTTTACTTCTTTCTTATTTGGATGCCTTTTACTTCTTTTTCTTGCTCTGGCTAGAGCTTCCAGTATAATGTTGAATAGCAATGGTGAAAGCATACATCCTTCCCGTTCTTGCTGATCTTAGGGCGAAAGCTTTCAGTCTTTTGCCATTAAGTGTGAGTTTTTTTATAGATATCCTTCATCTTGTTGAGGTAGTTCCCTTTTTTTCTTGGTTCTCTGAGAATCTTTATAATGAAAGGGTGTTAGATTTTTGTCAACTATTTTTCTTCTACATCAATTGAGATTAGTGTGTCCTTTTCTCCCTTGTTCTATTAATGTGGTATATTACATTGATTGATTTTCTTACACTGAACCACTCTTGTCTTCCTGGGATAAATCCCACTAGGTCATGGTGTATAATACCTTTAATATGCTGTCGGATTCAGGTTTTCGTATTTTGTTGTTGTTGAGAGTCTCCTTCATTTTTGAAGAATACTTTTGCTAGATATAGCCTTTTAGTTATTTTTTTTTTTCATTCAGTCCTTTGAACATGTCATGCCGTTGTCTTCTGTCCTCCATGACTTCTGACGAGGTGCCAACTGTTACTCTTATTAAGGAAATCCTTGTATGTGTGGAGTAGCTTCTCTCTAGCTGCTTTCAGAATTTTCTCTTTGTTTTTCCACAGTTTGATTACAATGTATATTAGTGTGGATTTCTTTGAGTTTAGCCTGTATGGTGTTGAGCTTCCTGGATGTGCAGATTAATATTTTTCATCAACTATGGGATGTTTTTGGCCACTATTTCTTCAAATATTCTTTCCAACCCTTTCTCTCCCTCCTCTCCTTTCTGGAATTCCCCTAATGTATATGTTGGTGTGATTGATAATGCCCCACAGGTCTCTGAGGCTCTGTTCATTTTTCTTTTTTTCTTTTTTTTTTTTTTTAAGATTTTATTTATTTGATAGAGATAGCCAGCGAGAGAGGGAACACAAGCAGGGGGAGTGGGAGAGGAAGAAGCAGGCTCATGCCGGAGGAGCCTGATGTGGGGCTCGATCCCATAACGCCGGGATCACGCCCTGAGCCGAAGGCAGATGCTTAACCGCGGTGCCACCCAGGTGCCCCTCTGTTCATTTTTCTTTGTTTTATTTTCCCTTCTATAACTTAGACTGGCTAAACTCCGTTGGCTCATCTTCAGGTTCTCCGATTTTTTCTTCTGCCTGCTAAGTTCTGCTGTTTAGCTCCTGTTGTGAGTTTTTCATTTCAGTTATTGTGCTTTCCAGCTCCAGAGTTTCTATTTTGTTCCTTTAAAAATTTTCTCTTTATTGATACTCTGTTCTCTGAGCCATTGTTCTGATGGTTTCTTTTATTCTTTGGGCATGGCTTCCTTTATCTTTTTGAATACATGTAAAATAGCTTATTTAAAGTGTTTATAAGTCCAGTGTCTGGGTTTCCTCCTGGACAGTTTCTATTTTTTTCTTTTCCCCCAGTGTATGGGCCATACTTCCATGTTTCTTTGCATGCTTTGTAAATTTTTTTGAAAATTTAATATTTTTAATATTATAATGTGGCAGATCTGGAAATTAGATTCTCCCTTCTCCCCAGGATTTGTTGTTATAGTTGTTGTTTGTGTAATGAATTCTTGAGCTAAGTTTGTAAAGTTTATATTCTTTATCATGTGTGGTCATTGAAGTCCCTGTTCCATTAGTGTACTTACTAGTCAGCTAGTGATTGGACACAGATTTCCTTAAGTGCCTATAACTAAAATTATCTCCCAGTCTTCAGATGGAGTCTTTATGAGTGTTGGAGTATGCTTTCAACACTCAGCTGGGCAGTTGACAACTCTTACTTACCATTCACTTCCTCTGTGCAGAACCTGAAGGTCAGCCAGAGGCTTAGGGTCTTCTCAGGTCTTTCCTGAGCATGCACACAGCCCTGGGCATTTGTGTGGCCTTCTATATTCCCAGAAACACATTGGAGCTTGTCAGAGCCCTTTTTCCCCAGCTTTTCTTCTCAACATTTTGGTTAATCTGTTGTTTCCCTCAGTTATTACTGATTGCTCCAGGCAGTGGTGACTAATAAATTTAGCCCCCAAATGTTTTCAGTAACCACCCCCCTACCACCACCACCAGTAGCCACCTCAGCATTGGGAGAATTCTGAGTTTACTGAGGTAAAGCCAAGTGCTTTGAGACGGTCTTCTAGATAAGTCAAAACAGACCACTGAAATTCTTTGCAAATGAGGTCTGTTCTTCTCCCGTTACCCCTCCACCTCCTGCCAAATACCTGTTCCAGGATCACAGACTGTGATCGTCCAGGCCACTCTCCTGGTGCATGGGTTCAGGATTGGGTAAAATGCCACTGAACTTACTGTTCTTACCAAGATTCACCTGGTTTCTCAAGATTAAGTGTTCCTCTGATTGCTGCAAGGTTTTAGTTTCCAAGGTCCCAAAGAAGTTGTGTCTGATGGATTTGGCCAGTTTTTTTTTTCCCCTGCTTTTATTGAAGGATAGACTTTTGGAGTTTCTTGTTCAGCCATTTTCACTGATACCACTCATTAGTCTGTTTTTAATGTTGTGACCAACTCTGAGTTTGCCCAATTTATGTGACCACACCTGATTTCAGAAAGGATTTAAGGTGGCTTAGGAAGGTGAACAAGATAAAAGATAAATTATTTTTTGTATTTGTTTTGTGCCTGTTGGTTAGAGGGCATTCTGGTCAAAACTGTGTCCTCCCATGTTACTATGGAAAACTTGGTCCTGCAGATGGAAGTTTTGCTTCCTTTGGTGATCTTGAGGTGTCTACCCTCCCTCTTATATAGATTGAAGGGAACCTGAAGTAGAGTTCACCTCCGTGGTTTCTCCATCTGCATGACTTTGTAGATGGCCCCAAGGTGGTCACCACATTACTGTCCAACTTTAGGAAAGCTCATGATTGTCGGCCTCCGAGTTGATTATGAAAAATTTGCCTACAATGGTGGTTTTTACAAATCTAGATTCCCTTTTCCTTGGGACACAATAGGTGGGTATTTGTCTTATTTTAAGACTTAAAGATATCCTTCCTATTGTCCTAGTTGTTTTAGGATGTGATTAGATGATTTTCACACTTTAAATCAGAATGACTCTTCATAGTGACAGTTAATGGCTAGTAGAATCTAGGATCATCAGTAAACCTAGAGTCATCTTATCCACCAGTCCTGGCACCTGCTGAGGTGTCTAGCTCCTGCTTTCCCTGGGCCAGCTAAGGCCCACATCAGCCATCTCTCTGATGCAGAAGGTCATGGGCCTTCCCCCTGGGCCCTGCTCAGGGTTCATGTCATTTCTGACTTGAACAGCTCTTGTTTAGGAAGAATGTTTTCCTTGAACAATGTGAGTCTATTTGACATAGTGGCTTATTTGCTAGTTTTAGTTGAACATGATATTCTTCTTTTGAAAACAATTTTGTAATAGAGTTGGAGTTGCTTTCTGTTTTGGTTTCATATATGCTGTTGTCCCTTTTTCATCAGCACCACCTGTAAGATAATCTGAATTTTTAAAAGGCCAAGATATGGATAAATTCGACTACATTAAAATTAAGAAATTCTCTTCATTAAAAGACATAAAGAAAGTTAAAGCCATGCACAGACTGGGGGAGACAAATACAGGTGTAGGTTTAACAGTCAGAATATGTAGGTAACCCCCACGAATCAGTATTGTAAAAGATAATAGCCCAATTAAAACATGGCAGAGAGACACAATCAGGCATTTCACGGAAGGAAAAGGATAAGTGGCCTGTGAGCCCGTTAATGTATAAAAAGATGCTAAACCTTTTTAATAATCAGAGTCCTTACTCTGAAACAGAGACCGTTGTACCTGCTAGGTTGGCAGAACCTAAGATGTCAGACTTCCAGTGTTGGTGAGGATGTGGATTGACAGAAACACTGATGTTGCTTTGCTTTGGAGAGCAGTTTGGCCCTAGCTTGTAAATTGGATATGCGTACAAGCTGCAGATTGGCAGTTCCTCTGGACTCCAGATGCAGAGTCCCTGGCAGGGGTTGGCAGTCTGCTTCTGTAAAAGGCAAGATGGTAAATATTCTAGGCTTTGCGGGCCACATACCGTCTTGTCATATAGTTGCCTTTGTTTCATTTGTTTTTTCAACCCTTTAAAAATCTAAAAATGCATTCTTGGCTCAAAGAAATAGGCAATAGGTAACTGTAACCTAACAAAAATTGGCCAATGGCTAGATTTGACCCACAGACTTCAGTTTGCTAAACCCTGATCCCCTGATCCAGAGCACAGACCCTAGAGACAACTTATACGAGGGCCCCAGAACAGTTGTGCCAGAATGTTCAGAGCACAGTTTTCATAATAGCAAGGATGGCAATGGGTCAGAAAATCGCTAGGTCACCTGTGGAATATTACGCAGCAGTGAGAATGAATGAAGTGTAGCTACTGCACACAGCAGACACGACTGGAAGCTTCCAGTGCTGACAGCAGAGGACTACATATGGTGTGATAGCATTCTATGAAATGAAAGAAGGAAGAAGTATATTGTTTAAGAAGAAAAATATATATGATAGCAAGAGAATTTTAGATGCAAATTTCAGGCTGACATTTACTTCTGGAGAAAGCAGGGCGACAGCTGAGGAAGGAGCACACGGGTAGGTGGTGGCCGTTAAGCACATGGTGGATTCTGGGGCTCTGTTCTTTTTGTCGTATTCTTGCCTTTCCTGTGTATTGTACATAATCTTTATTTTATTTTTTTAAGTAGGCTCCACACCCAGCTTGGGGCTTGAACTCACAACCCTGAGATTAAGAGTCACATGCACTATTGACTGACTCAGCCAGGTGCTCCCTGCACATAATCATCTTTTTAATGTGTCAGATATCACCCAATACATTTTTTTGAAGAAAGAAAGTATACCAGCCAGGGAGGTCTTAGAACCCACCCAGCCGTCCTCCCTGAAACAATACTCTGTGTGCCGGAGCTATGCTGAGTTGCTCACCTGGGAGGGAAGGACGTGGATATCTAAGCAGCTCTTGGGTGGTAACTGCCAGTGTAGCCCTTGAAGAGCTGTAAAGAGAACGCCCAGGAGGAGGGCCTTCTTTGTTCGGTAACAGTAGTGAGGTCGCTGGCACTGAGTGCGTGCTGTTTCTTCCCCGTTGAAAAGACCTTGGCACTCGTGTCAGAAATCAGTTGACCATAAACATGAGGGTTTATTTCTGGACTCTCAGTTCTCTTTCATCGATCTGTATGTCTAAGGCCAGTACCACAGAGTCCTGAATAATTTGTAGTAAGTTTCAGAACAAGGAAGTGTGAGTTTTCCAGCTCTGTTCTTTTCGAGATTGTTTTGTCTATTCTGGGTCCCCTGAATTTCCATCTGACTTTTAGGTTCCGCTTATTAATTTCTGCAAAAGGAACCAGCAAGGATTGTGATAGGGGTTGAGACGCATCGGATCCATTTGAGTGGTGTCGCCATCTCACAGGTGTCGAGTCTTCTAGCGCATGAGTGTGGGATGGCTTCCCGTTTATTTACATCTTTGATGTCTTTCAACAGTGGTTCGTAATGTTCAGTATACATATGTTGCCCTCCTTTGGTTACATGTATTCCTGGATATTCTTTTTTTTTTTTTTTTAAAGATTTTATTTATTTATTTGACAGAGATAGAGACAGCCAGTGAGAGAGGGAACACAAGCAGGGGGAGTGGGAGAGGAAGAAGCAGGCTCATAGCGGAGGAGCCTGACGTGGGGCTCGATCCCATAACGCCGGGATCACGCCCTGAGCTGAAGGCAGACGCTTAACCGCTGTGCCACCCAGGCGCCCCCCTGGATATTCTTTTTGATGCTATTACAAATGGATTGTTTTCTTAATTTCATTTTTGGATTGCTCATTGCTAGTGTATAAAAATACAATTGATTTCTTATTCTGCAACTTTGCTGAATAAGTTTATTAGTTCAACTCGTTTTTAGTTGATTCCTTTGTGAGTTGTATATGCAGGATGATGTCATCTGAAAATAGAAGTAGTTTTACTTCTTCCTTTCCAATCTGGATGCCTCTTATTTCTTTTTCTTGTCATATTGCTGAGAAGGGGCTTTTAAAACAAGGCTTGGGGCTGTCTAAGTAAGATGAGGAAACAGCCCAATGCTTGTTAGAACCCCTGACCGCTGCTGGCGGGAGGACGTGTCTTCTCTGTACTCAGTGCTGCAGGGTCTGCAGATGGACTCAACATGAACTATTACAGTGATGCCTGATAGTGCTAGGACAGTTAGGGGTGGTGTCTGCTTTTCAGGTGAAGAGAAGTGAGGCCCTGAGGATCAGTGCTGTGCCCAAGGAGCCACCTCAGGGAAGGACACTGGGGCAGCCTTACCACCCAGGCCTCTCAGTGCCAGATGTCCTGCCTGGCTGGTTCCTCCCCCAGAACCCCTAACACCAGGTTCCCCTCCATGACCGCCTAACAGTGCTGTGTCTGCTGTTGCCCCTCCTCTGTTAGAATTGAAACGATATCACCAGTCCAGCTCATGAAGCCCTGATCTCCCCAAAACCAATGTGATCTCTTTCTCTTCTGAAGATCTGCAGCCCTTTGTAACTCCTGTTCTTACATCTTCTGTTTGTTGACCCTGGAGTGCTCACCTCCTCATGACTCCCTCAAAGCTCTCTAAGGATGGGGACAGTCCCCTTCATCCCTGTGTGCCTGATGTGTGAGGCACAGAGCTGTATATGTTGTAGGTGCCCAGTTGTATTTGTTGAAATAAAATGTGGTTGGTTTGGCAAACCTTTGCAGAGTTGCTTTCCTGGAGAAAGGTGCTCCCACCCATGTAGAAGGGTGGTGGGCATGCACCCCGGCATTCCCAGGCTGAGAGCCCTGATGTTTGTACAAGGTGTAGCAGGCAACACTCTTCAGGAAACACCGTGGAGGCTGAAATAAAGTGGGGAGTGTCAGTATTTGAGTGAAATGGGCTGTTGTCCTCTAAAATAATATTTGTTTAATAGTTTAGTAAATATTGGAGGAAATATGTAATGTACGACCTTTTAGAAGTGTTCGGCAGTGATTACAGCACCGTCAAATGCACGTCACCTTGGACCCAGCAGTTCTGTTGCTGTATGCTTGCCTGAATGTGCAAAGATAGATGTTCAGCAATTTCACTGCACATTGTTCATAATAGCAAAACATCAGGGGCTCCTGGGTGGCTCAGTCAGTTGAGCGTCTGACTCTTGATTTCAGCTCAGGTCATGACCTCAGGGTCATGAGATCTAGCCCTACCTAAGGCTCTGTGCTCAGCAGGGAGTCTGCTTGGGATTCTCCTGCTCCCTCTGCCCCTCCCCCCCCCCCCACCGCCGGTCCTGTTCGCTTTCTCTCACTCTCTCTAAAAAAAAAATAAATCTTTTTTTTTTTTTTTTAAACAAAACATCAGAAACAGCCTGAGTCTCTCCATTAGTGGAACTGGTTATATAAATTATGGTAAACCATCCAATGGAGTGCTGTATGCAGCCCTTCAAAATAATAAAGTAGATCTGTATATGCTGATATGGAAAATGGCCAGAATACAATGTTGGTTTCAAAAGGAAGCTGTTGGGGCGCCTGGGTGGCACAGCGGTTAAGCGTCTGCCTTCAGCTCAGGGCGTGATCCCGGTGATCCCGGTGATCCCGGCGTTATGGGATCGAGCCCCACATCAGGCTCTTCCGCTATGAGTCTGCTTCTTCCTCTCCCACTCCCCCTGCTTGTGTTCTGTCTCTCACTGGCTGTCTCTATCTCTGTCGAATAAATAAATAAAATCTTAAAAAAATAAAAATAAAATAAAATATTAAAAAAAAAACAAAAGGAAGCTTGATTAATTTGCATGTGTGACACAGTTTGTGTGGAGGGAGAAAAAAAGACATGTTTTCTTTACATGCATTGGCCATTTCTGGATGTCGCTACGCTCTCACAGAACTCCAGAAGAGAGCATCTGCCTCTGGGTATTTGCAGTCAGGGGATCTGGTCCTTATTCTTTGCACTTTACACCCCCATGTTTTAGTTGTTTATTGTCTTCTCCAAGGGAATGTACTATTACAATATAAATGAATGTCTTTCTGTGCTCCCCCACATGTCTGTCACTGACCGCAGCGCTGGGCAGATACAGTTTCAGTGTTAGCGTCTTACGCTGTAGAGTATATGTCACTGTAGTGAAAGTCACATACTAACCAAACCCAGTGGAGCCATTTGGAACAGTTATTTTGTAATATTTTTTGCTTAGGTTTTAAATTGAGATATAATTCTCGTACTATAAAATTCACCTCTTTAAGGTGTCTGGTTCATTGGGTTGTAGTGTATTCACAGAGCTGTGCACCCATCCCCATTATCCAGTTCCCGAACACCTCCATCACCTCAATGGGAAACCACGTATGCATTAGTACACGCTCACCCTCCCCCAGCCCTGGCAGCCGTGAATCTGCTTTCTGTCTCTCTAGATTTGCCTCTTCTGGACATTTCATGTTTAGACCATTTTCTTATGCTTCTTTTTCCTCCCTTGTGAATATAAGGTAGAGGAGGTCTGGTGTTTCTCTGGTTCCTGTAACCCAAGCACTGTAGGGCATCTTTCCCTCCTTCCCCAAAGGCTCATTCTCCAGCCTGCAGCCTAAATCAGGACTGGGCCATGCATGGGACGAGATGCAGGGATGCTGGGTAGGATTGTCAGAGGCCCCCAGTGGCCCATTGCAGAGATGCCCACGTCAGCACCCTGTATTACAGGTAAGTCCTGACAGACCTGCTGGCCATGGGCTGTCCTCCACCCTTAGGACAGGGCTGCTATGATGTTTTCTTTGATATGCCTGGGATACATTTCCATCTGTTCACTTATCTTAAGTAACGTACAAAAACAGAATCTCCCAAAGTATATTCTTTACTCGTTTATACAGAGTATGACATGTTGTAGGTAAATGAACATTTATTTATCATTAGTTTGATCCAAAGTTAATTGTCTCTCAGGTTTGAAGTAGGAATTTACCTTTAAAGAATCAAATATTTCTTTTTTTGAAGATTTTATTTATTTATTAGAGAGAGAGGGAGCACGAGCGGTGCAGAGAGGCAAAGGGAGAAGCAGACTCCCCACTGAGTGGGGAGCCCGACGTGGGGCTCGATCCTTGGACTCCTGGATCATGACCTGAGCCCAAGGCAGATGCTTAACTGACTGAGCCACCCAGGCACCCCGAGAATCAAATATTTCTCATTAAAAACTATTTATTGAACACACATTGTTGGCCAAGATACTGAACCAAAGTCCTCAGTAGGTTATAATCTAAGAAGGAGTTTTCAAGGCTGGAAGCTCCAAGACCAGAGCTAAAAGCTGAAGAGTTTTCTTTTCCTGGAAGAGTCGGTTGTCATAGAAACACAGCATGGCGTTAGTGGCTCGGACCTCACCTTTCCCTCTGTTAGCTCAGCAACTGTGTACTGGGTACCTTCTGCCCATCAGGCAGTATTCTAGGTACCTGGGGTTTGTCTGTCCACAGAACCCGTGTTTCCGGGGAGCTTACATTCCGCCTAAGGAGGGAGACAATTAACAGAAGCATGCAGAGTTAGAGCATGGAAAGTGCCACGGAAAAAGCACAGACAGGGCAAAGGGGGGTCGCATAAGTGGGGTTGGCCAGGGTGAGCCTCCTTGACAAGGTGGGGAGGTGCATTCCAGGAGAGGGGTGAACCCAGAGCATCCGCAGAAGCAAGGGCCTAACGTGGAAAGTGGGAGAGGGTCACAGGTTGCCAGAGCTGACACGCAGTTGGCAGCAGATCAGCGCCTGGTCACCCATTTTCTCTGACAGGCAAAGTAAGCACCGGGCTTAGCATCATAATGAACAGGATTCTGGTCAACAAATTGGTGAGCAAAGGGCTGCTGGCCTTTTGAGGTCATTTTGAAAGCTTTTTTTGTTTTCATAAATGGATTTCACAGGAGGTTCCCACTCTTTGCCACAGTGATGTTCTATTTTATTAAAACTAGCCTGAGTGTGGCTAGAACACCAGTTCATTTATTTGTCAGATGTTAGGCTGCTGGCGTTCTGGTCGGCCCTAGTCGTGAAACATTCATTCTTTCAGCTTCATAAGGAGGCAGAACAAGGCAGTGCGAGGAACAAGGCTCTAGAGAGTGTGCTCTGCACCCAGCATCCCGTGCCTGGGGGGAGGGTCTGCTTCCTGTTCCAGCAAACCCGAGGTGAGCCGCCAGGCCCCTGCACCGCCTCACGGCAGCCTTGCACTAAGGAGAGAAGGGAAGGGGGTGAGGTACAGACGCCCGGGGACTTGTGAGTAGAAGGAATTTGGCCCTAATTTTTGTAATTAGCAGAAATAAATGGATTGAGCAAGAACACAGTGTAGTTTTGAGAGACCTGGTGAGCTTCGGAAGAAATTCCTCTGCAGGTTGGCCAGCTGTGCTGCGGCACGCCGCAGCTGGAGGCCTGCGCAGGCTGGAACCTCTGCGGCTCGTGTCTGGGGGCTGCTCGTTTTGCCTGTTGGTGGGAACTTGCAAGTGGGAACCAGCCATCTGTGCACTTGTCACCATGTGCGGTAGGAGAGCCTGCCCATACGGGCACAGGAGACCCATTCAGTCCCAGCATCCCCTCTGCCAGCTCCATCCCCGGCCTGAGAGTGCCTGTAGAACGACAGTGAGTGCACCTCAAAGCTCTGTGGTGCGCGGTCGGCCGTGTGGGCAGAAAGCAGGTGCCGGTCATGGCGCACCCGGATTGGAGCACTGTGGGTGTTCGTGGGGTCTCTGCGGGGACAGAAACTGCACGAGGAGTCTGCAGACACCACTCAACAGTGCCTGCTGTTGTTGGAGTGAGCGACGCTGCTCCGGACACAGGCTCCGCAGCGATGCCCGCAGCACATGGCAGGCCACCCCTGAGTCCCGTCGTGGGACTGCCATCGGCAGTGCAAAGAACCAAGAAATAAAATTGGCTGGGAACAACTGTTGCTTTGGCCACAATATCAGAATGATGCATAGAATTTTTAAGTTACAGCCAAGTATTACCTGTATTTCAAAGAACCTTAATGACACGACCAGCGCCTTTTAGAAGTTTTTTGCACAGTAACGTTAACAGTATGTTTGGCTGATGTCGAAAGGAAAGAAGCATGTTTGCTCATGTCTGGTTCCCATTGCGTATTAAAGTCAGGAGGGTTCTTGCGTGTTACTTAAACTAAAAAAACCCCACAGCTCCCAGGCACTTGTCCATCCCCAAAGCTGTGTTTCTTCTCCTTGCACAGGACGACGGAGTAGCATGTTACTCATACTGTTATTTTCCCCCTACAGAATTTCTCTTTCCTAAAATGGAGCCAAGTAAAAAGATGGACCCCCCCGGCACCCTACAGGCAAACCCACCGCTAAAGCTGCACCCTGACCGGGGCGCCGGGACGTCCGTCTTCGTCCCCGAACAAGGAGGTTACAAAGAAAGGTTTGTGAAGACCGTGGAAGACAAGTACAAGTGTGAGAAGTGCCGCCTGGTGCTGTGTAACCCGAAGCAGACAGAGTGCGGACACCGGTTCTGCGAGACCTGCATGGCTGCCTTGCTGAGGTAGGGCCCCTGCTACCCTGCGACTTCTCCAGTCTCCCGCCTGCGGCTTCCCTTCACGGTCTAAAGGTTAAAAGCTTTGAAGAAACTCAAATAAAATTCTCAGAGCCTAGCCTGTGAATCATTTAGGGAAACTCAGGAGAACCTCATGCCTGAATTTTCCAGGGCTTCTGTGACTCGCAACCTGGGCTGCCCAGCCCTGTCCCACAGATTTCTGTCTCCTCCCCGCCAAGCACCTCCCGAAAGTCACTCCTGTGCCTGGCACTTCCCGATGGGGCTCACCAGTCTGGCCCTGGTGCCACGGTGTCCCCTGTCTGTGTTGCTCTAGTGGCTCCCGGTTCTGTGGAGGAGACACACCCATCAGCAAGTGACAAAGGAGCCCTGAAAGTGCGGGTGCTCTTGGGGGGCAGAGGCTGAGGACAAGGGCAGCAGGGAGGACTGGACAGGTCCCAGCCTGGGTAGGAATGTAGTCTGTGCATGCTTCCCCAGCAGAAGGAAAGCACACACTGAGCCCTTGGAAGCCCTCGTCAGCTAAGTATCGGTGCCAGTTTAGAGTCACAGATGGAGTCCGGGAGGCATGCTGAAGTTTCACAGCACAAACCACACTGTCCAAGAAAGCGTCTTGGTTCATTCCCCAGGTGTTTTCTGGGCATGGTGCTGGGCACTGGGGATCACAGCAGGATGCTCTCAGACTTGGTCCCCAATGTCAGGGCACAGGAGCCTGGGAAGGCTGCCCACTTCTCCTCCTGATTCACCACTGAGGCCACAGCCCTTGATAACCACACTGCAGGCACCCTCCCTCCCTCTCATCCTCCCCCTAGGTACTTCCGGCTGTGGTCTTATCCACTTATCCCAAACAGTGAGCTCAGCTTCCCTGCTTGTAACTAAAATGACTCTTGAGTCAAGCTTAGTGATGGCAGAGCAGACTCAGAGTACCTGATTTTTCTTACCACACAAACCTGGACTACAGCTCTGGGCCGGGGGAGGGCTGCTGGCCGTGGGGTGGGGGTGGGAGGTGATCCCCAGAGCTGGGGATCCAGAGGGCTGTTCCTCTTCTGGTTTCCCTCCTTTTTCTGCCCCTGGCTCTCCTCCTGCTCCATGTTTTTCTGGTGTCAGGGGGTCCCACCCAGATGCTGCTCAGCCCTAGGGTCTAAGAATGTAAAAAGATTCATATGATTGAAGCAGTTTAGCACAAGCTTCATATTAGTATAGTCTAAATGAAAGCTTTTATTTAAAAACACATTAATTTCGTCTCCCATCAACCCTCAGTTCTCCTGCCCGGCTTCCCAGGCTTGTGGAGCCTCCCCACTCTGCCCAGGGCTCCAGTGTCCAACCCTGTGTCCTCTTCCCCGAATCCTCCACTGACACTCCCTGTCCTGGACTCCTGGAGTCCTTGGCTGTCTAGGGCAGGAGCCGTGGAAGTAGAGAGGGCTCAAACTTAGTTTTATTTTTAATCTCTGGGAGGTGGTTTCCAGGCACAAGATGGGGTTAGAATCAAGTCCAGAAAAGGGCAGCTTGGGAGCAGGGGCTCTTGTCCTGTGTTTAGGGATGAGAATGATGTGGTGGACGAGTGGTTTCCTTAGGCAGGGTCAGTGTTAAATTCTCATGTTAACTGTGGAATTGCATTGGCTTTTCACTATATCATGAATGAAAATAACTTATGGAGAAAGTACTGGCTGTTCTTATAAAGCAAGACTGCTTGTAGGCCCTCCTAATACACTGTGGACGCTCACACCACAGAGCTTCTCTACCGAGAGCTAGTTTTGGTTTCTGAAATAAAATTTCACTTTTAATTGAAAGGGGCTTTCCAAGTGGGACTGATCTAAGCTGTGCTGCTTAAAAACTTCCTTATGAAAAATTACCATAAAAACATTGAGCCCTTTTCTCCTGTGGCTTCCTATTTGAACCCAGTTCTCCGTGGCATCCTGGGGCTCTGGTTGCTGCCGTGAACTTCACACAGCGGGTTGACCATAATGGTTCAAGTGAGAACAGGACTTCCGCTCTATCTAATGTCTTTATGGTGTGTTTTCCCCTCAGCTCCTCAAGCCCAAAATGTACTGCGTGTCAAGAAGGCATCATTAAAGATAAGGTATTCTTGGGATTTTAATAAATCACCTTGTCAAGTGCTTTGGTCATACTTGGCCCGTGGTTTGCACCCAGTGCTCTGGGCACACTCTGAATGTGTCTTGGGGCTTGACCGCGGGTGCTGCAGAGTCGAGGCAGGACAGCTGCTCAACCGGGTGACCTTGGCCAGGTGCTTCACCCTCTGAACCTGTGTCCTTGCCTGTGTCAGTAGTGGCACCACCTCCTGAGACCCTGGGAGGTGTGTAGGGGTGAAGTGTGGAGATGCACGCCATCCTCTCAGGCCTTTCCCCCAGACACCTGGGAATCGGCTGGTCTCAGGAGTTCAGCAGGATTTGCTCTCCGCCTGCCCCCTGTGCACCATCTCCCAGTCATTAGGCGGATGTGGGATTTCCACCCTCCCCCCCGCCACGTGATTATGTGTGCCAGTGAAAGCTCTCTGTCAGTGCAGACGCTCAGAGGGCCTCGGGGGCCGCCCACCAGCTTCCCTCCTGGGGCTCTGATCCCCCCAATGGTGCCTCTGGTCATCTACGCATTGCCAAGCCCTGCTAGGCACGCTTTTAGTTTGAAATGATTCATTCTTAAAGTACTTAAAATATCAATAAAAATGTGTGGTACCAATATTTTGATTGATGAACCTAACAATTTTTTAAATGTAGGTCATTAAATTGTACAATAAAATTCTTGCTCTGGGGGTTTTGTGTCCAGAGCACTTTACAGATCGGGTTTGTGGTCAGGGCAGCCCAGGTGAGTGCAGGGATTTGCGGATCCAGGCGGTAGGCCCCTCCACTGCCAGAGCGAGGGCGCCTTGTGTAACTCCTCTGAGCAGCTTAGAGACGGAGCTGGCACCACGGCCACGTACCGTGTCTTCCTCAGTGTTTACCCGCTGCTGCGGACTGCACTCGGTCAAAGGGGGGGGGTGTTTTTAAGAAAACAAGTCCCCCAGCTACCTTACCTTAGCACGGCCACCAACGTGTTAATGTGTGTCTGACCCATGTGATCGAGGTAGAGGTTCGAGCAACGGACTTCGTGTGTCTCATTGTTCAGAATCATTATCCCTGTGTCTCAGTGGCTTTAGTAACTAAAGAAGAATCACTAGTTTTGTTGGAGCATCGTGAATGACACTGACTAATGCCTTGGATCCTCTTGGGAAAATGGGGCTTGGAGACCGAGATCTGCCTTGTGCAGGTCACTGTGGGGCCTCAGGCTCCTCTTCTGTACGATGGGACAGTTGCAGCGAATCATCTCAGCTCTAAAATTCTGTACTGTCACTGTTTTGACATTGCCAATCTTTGTTTTGTATCCATAAAGTTAGACTCAAGTGACTTAAGAAACTACTTAATGCCACAAAAAGGAAGCTTATTTCCTACTGGCTAAAAATACCTGTTTGGTGACTTTAATGTGTTCTTAAAAAGGTCATGTTTATGAAGGATTAGATTTGACTCCAAATTACTTTATTTTTAACTCTTAACAGCTGTTGATTCTATTTCTTTGCCTGTGGAGTTGAGAAAGGCATATTAAGATCATGTCTGTTTTTTTCACTGTTATAAAGTGTTAACATTTAGGAGTTTCTTAGAAACACCTGAAGATGGAGATGGTCTAGACTGTGTTGCTAGGAGTGAACCTGCTTGTTTTTAAAGGGAAAAATACAATTAAAAAAGAAAGGTTTTCATTTTCAAAGGGAAACATTTTCTTTTTTTTAATTAAAAAAAATTTTTTTAAAGATTTTATTTATTTGAGGGGGGAAGGGACAGAGGGAGAAGCAGACTCTCTGCAGAGCAGGGAGCCCGACGCAGGGCTTGATCCCAGGACCCTGGGATCACGCCCTGAGCCGAAGGCAGCTGCTTCACCAACTGAGCCACCCAGGCGTCCCAAAGGGAAAGATTTTCATTATTGGATTAACTTCAGTCATTGCAGTATTTATTTAAAAGAGGGTTTTTTTAGTAGCAGGCTAATACTGCCTCCTTTCTGGTGAAAAATGAGTTATGAGGGACATAACCTTAGTAGAAAGAGCTAAAGCAAATGTTTTACAACCCATCTGCAAGATAGGATCTTTTACAGTAGTTTTGCTATTTCTTTAGCAATCGACCTAAAGAGACATTGAGTTATAGTGGGTTCTGCCCTTATGCCTTGGTAAGCGTATTGCACCCATGGCCACCCTCACAGAGCTGGCTCCTGGAAGTCTCTAGAGTCCAAATATGAACCTGGTCCTGGTGCATCGCCACCTTGAGATTATGTCAGAGTTAATTCAGAGTATTTGGGTGCTCCAAAGTGATCTTTAGTTATTTGGTATAACTTGTTTTCATTTAGCTTATCTAATAAAAGATGGTAGTGAAGGTTGTATTATTTAAATCGTGAATCTTAGTGGGGACATCTCCTTCATCCTACTTTAGAAATTAGAAATTAAGATGGTCCTTAATGCTCTCTGAGGTCCACTTAAGAGATACTCTCGTGTGATTTTTTTAAAGTGGTTTTGCCTTGTGTGAAATAGCAGCATGTGGAGATTAAGAAATATTAATCCTCTGAAATAACCATCTTCCCATTTCAGGTGTTTAAGGATAATTGCTGCAAGAGAGAGATCCTTGCTCTTCAGATCTACTGCAGGAATGAAGGTGGGGGCTGCACAGAGCAGTTGACACTGGGGCACCTGCTGGTAAGTCCTGGGGGGCCGTGCTCCGTGCTTACATTAAGAAATGGAACTCCTTGGGGCACCTGGGTATCTCAGTCAGTGTGGCATTGGACTCTCGAGTTCAGCTCAGCTCATGGTCTCAGGGTGGGGAGATGGAGCCCCAAGTCGGGCTCCACGCTCAGCATGGAGTCTGCTTGACATTCTCTCCCTCTGCCCCTCCCCCTGCTCGCACACACTTGCTCTTTCTCTCTCTCTCAAATAAATAAATCGTAATTAAAAAAAAAAAAAGAAATATAACTCCCTGATCAGTAAGTATGACATGGTACCCTAAGACCATGGTTATGTTGATTTTCAAAATACAACCAAATATGAAAGCAACCCAAGCCACTTAGGTACAAAATGTTATTTTTATGACATCATTGGCAGAATTGCCAACTGGTTTTTAAACATCCCCACCCTATTTATAATGGAAAGAAATCTGAACTGGATTTTAATTTTGGAAGGCCTGTTAAAACCTCCCCCATGAAATTTTTTTAAACCATGAAATTCCACATAACTTCTTACTTTTTTTTTAGCATCTTATTTTATCTTGGAAGGATACTCGAACTGGAGTGAAACAAAGTCCTTAGCAGATAACATTCGTTTACCCAGGAAGGAGAGTTGGCTTTACTCCTTCAAAAGCAGTGCAGTTTGAGTAATCACTAAATAGAATACAAAATTCATTGTCTCCCGGTAATTTGTCACCCTTCTCTGAAAAACTGATCTAGCGTCAGGCGGAAACCTTTCTGGAGGAGTTAGCTGCATAGAGGCTAGAAGCTGGTATTTCAGATTGAATTTCTTTGCCAATTAAGAACCTTGAAGTGTTTGTTTCACAGGTGCATTTAAAGAACGATTGCCAGTTTGAAGAGCTTTCATGCGTCCGCGCTGACTGCAAAGAAAAAGTGTTGCGAAGAGACCTGCGTGACCACGTGGAAAAGGCCTGCAAGTACCGGGAGGCCACGTGCAGCCACTGCAAAAGTCAGGTCCCGATGATCACGCTGCAGGTGCGCTGCCCCCCCCCCCCCACCTACCTGCAGCTCCGTCCAAATGTGATTTATCACAGAAGAGCATTTCAAAGCACTGTTCTAACAGGAATAAAGAGGAAAGAGAGGAAATGGCAGTTTTCATCTGGCTTTAATTCAGAGTTAAGCTTTATTTGTTTTGCCCATTTTGATTTGTATAATTAACATTTTCCTGTTGCCTTGATTGACTGTCATTTGGGATGCCAAAAAAAAAAAATGAAGACTAATTATCAAAAAAAGGTAGAATATTTCTCTTGTCCCAGGGAATGTCCTGAAAGTCTTATTGGATGGCTTAGTCTTTTAAACAGCTCTGGGACGTAATCATCGCTTTAACAGGGAGTTCGTCTTGCAGCATCGAAGTGCAGCTGTCTGTCTTGGAGAGAGATGAGAATTTCACATTTTTCATACCTTGATTATTTTGGCACAGTTCTATGTCGTGTGTGTGTTGGAAATCAGATCTGTTTTCTGTACATTAGAGATGTTGGGGTGAAGGACAGACTTGGAAAACAATCAACAGTACAGTCACCCTCAAATGTTTGTCCATTTCTTGCACAAATATTCCCTGAGTACCTGCTGTGTGCTGGGCACTGTTCTGGGAGCTGGGGGTTCATGGTGACGCTCACCTTCTAGTGGGAAGAGGTAATTAACAGGCAAACATAATATGTGGCAGTGATTTGTACTATGAAGAAGCATGCACTGGTATCATGGGGAAAAGGGGTGATCAGGGCTGTCTTCTGCAAGGCAGTCAGGAACCAGTGTGGGAAGAGTGCCCCGAGCAGAGGGAACAGCTGAGATGCTGAGATGGAGCTGACTTGGCAGGTGGATTTCAGGAGTTGTGAGAGACCAGCATGGCTCCCATGCCTGGTGCAGAGGTGATGGGTAGCAGGGGAGAGGATGGGGGCAGGCACTGGGCAGCCTTGAGCAAGGGGGTGATGTCAGAGTTCCCCATCAGTTGCAGCACTCTGGCAGGTGTGACAGGTGGACGTGGGGTAAGAGGGAGATATGGAGGCAAGGCAGTGTTGGCCTGCAGGAAGGGGAAGGAGGAGCGGCTGCGCTGGGACATTGGGAAGGTGGAAGCAGTGGGACTAGCCCATGGCGCGAATACGGATACGTGTTAAGGTTGATGCGGGTGGCTACAGCTAGAGCAGCTGGATGAACCCGAGTGTTCTGTTGAGGTGGGGCTCAGTGGAGCACAGCAGGCTTGAGGGGAGAATAGGGCAGTGGTCTGGGCATCTGGTGCATCTTAATTAGGTGGTCCGTGTAGCCTTGGGGACAGAGGCCTGTGGCACATGAATGCTAAGGGGTGAGGTCATCTAGCAAAGGAGTGGCCAGTACGGAAAGGTCAGCAGAGTGCTGCCCCAGACGCAGAGGGAGCTGGAGAATGCATATCTGTGGGCAGGAGAGGCAGACGTTGCTAGGAGGCTGGGGGGCTGCTGGGAATGACCTCTGGACTTGGCAGGACCATGACTGATGGGACCAAGATGGGAGAGGACTAGAGACATGCAGCCAGGGTGTGGGGGCCCAGGTGGTTCCTGGTGGATATTCTAGAGCATTTATTGACCAAAATTTAGGGAAAGTTTTTGTTTTTCTGTATGAAATGAAATGTACTCTACTTCATAATCTATATGTTTACCTTTGTACAACTTTCCTGTGCCTGCGATTTTCTTCTCTTGTGAAGTCTTTTTCCTGTATGATTTCTGTAGACATTTCCAGTTATTAAGGACTTTTAAGAACTGTGAAAAATAGAAATAGTGTGGGCCTAATTGAATAATTCCCTCAGTAACTCAATTCAGGTGAATGAGACATATACTTAATGAGTAATACTGCAGCCTTTGCAATGTTGGTATGTTGCTATCAAAGTTATACTTTGCTTCTTGCAAAAACCAGTTATCTTTATTTGCAGAATAGAATCCAGGAATTAATTTCATTCGAGAAATAATTGTAGATTCTTTGTAGTTAGACACATAATATAAATAACTGACTCTGAACTCCAGACTAGGCTGTAAAGAGACTGGTTTTAAAGTAACGTCGGGCCTCACCTGCCCCGGGTCACCGTGGTGACCCCCTCCCTGACAGCAGCAGGACAGCTACATGTCAGGAGAGATCCTGTCCTGTCCCGCCTGGGATTGGGCTCCTGGGTCTCCTCCTGTCAGCTATGAGCACGCTTAGTCTCATCCTGTCCTATCGTGGGCTTATTTTTAGAAAGAGCAGGCATCTCAGAGGCACATCTACAGCCCAGGTCACCCTGATATCCCCACATTTCCTGTGTTTTATGAAGGGCATCAAGTGCACCGAGTGTTACTGAGATCCAGATTGATAAAGCAGCAAGGCCCTGGCCTGTTGCAGCTCGTATGAGAGTTTCTTTCCTACGTTTAAACCATGCAATTGATGTTACTTCAGCTGTTTCCAAGTTGTTTTTTCTTAATCTGTAGATCAGCATCATTTAAAGTGCCAGGAGAGAATCCCCTCTATCACATCTAGTCTAGAAACTGTCGAATTTGGTTTCCTTAAGCAGTTCTGTTAATTTGTGGAAAGTCAGAATTCTAGAGATCTCCTTTCTGGGGAAATGTGTGTCTTGTAATGGGAACATACAGTGTAGGTGCAGCCCCTGTGGAGGGCAGTTTGGCGACGTTTTATCAGGTCGAACATTCCTGTACTCGGCTAATTAACTGAGAGAAACTGTCACACATCCACACCGGGAGACAGGGCCCAGCGTAACCGAGCCACAGAACTCTGGGAGCAAGCCCACGCGTCCCTTCAGGTGGGGTGGGACACGTTGGTTGTGGCGGACACAGCAGACTGCATGTGACGTGGCAGGGAAATTCCAGGACAGCGGTACTGTCCAGCAGTGCAGATTGAGGACCCCAGCTACACACGACACAAGCGTTAGCCTGAGAAGCACGACACTCAGCCGGGGCTCACAAGACTCATAGGGTAGAGGCCATTTTAATAAAATTCAAAAGCAATCAAAACAGTATTTTGTCTGGCCCACATTTATGTGTAAAGTAACAGTTTTAAGCAAAGGAAGTAGAAACACAAAATTCGGATTTTCTGATTAGGGGTTCCTCCCTGGGGGATATGGAGGGAGATGGGAGAAGGACACACAAGTAAACGGGAAGTCGTCAGTTATGTTCTTGTCCTTGGTGGGTGTCCAGCGTTTACTTACGCTCCGTGACTCACACATGGCTTACATCTATTCTGTGCCTATCAGAGTTATATTTAATTTGGTAGACAGAACTAACTTACTGGTATGGAGAGAATTCTTATGTATCAGTAGGTTATTTTCCTGGGGCTTTTCTAACAAAGTACCACAAAGTTGGTGACTTAGAACAACAGAAGTGTATTCTCTCACAGTTCTGGAGGCTAGAAATCCAAACCCAGGGTCTTGCCAGGGCCGTGCTCCCTCTGAAGGCTCCAGGAAAGACCCCTTCCCTGCCCCTTCTAGCTTCTGGAGGCTGTGGTCCTTGGCATTCCTTGGCTGGCAGCCAGCCGTCTGCCTCCCTGCTCAGATGCCTTCTTCTGGGGCATGTCCTCCCCTCTCATAAGGGCACCCATGGTTGGATTCAGGGCCCACCCTAATGCTAATACACTGTGGCCTCATCTTCACTGCTGACATCTGCAAAGACCTGATTTCCAAATAAGGTCATATTCTGAGGTTCTAGAGACACATGAATTTTGGGGGTCACTATTCAGCCCACTGCTGTGGGCAAAAGCCATGAAAAGGCAATTCACAGGAACTATAAATGATTAATAAATATCAAAATATACTTACCCACACATTATTAAATAATTGCAAATCACACTCACTGACTTTTCCACCTGTCACATTATCAAAGATTGAAAAATCTGATGGAATTGACAAGGATGTAGGAGCATGTGTTCCTGCGATGATGGGAGTGCGCTTGTGTACTGGCGAGCAGTTTGGCAATATCTGTCAAAGTCCATTTACATTACCTGGATCCTGCGATACCCAACAAAGCCTACTTCTAGAAATTTCTTGTTCTGGTATGCTTGCACACATCTGGAGAGACACACGTTTGAGGATACTGATGCATGCGGCCCCAGTCTCTCGTCCCACCCTCCCCTGCCCCACTGTCCTGGAACACTGCCCCCACCCACTGCCACGTCCTCCTCGGAGCTCCCTTCCCAGACTTCCCCCCGCTGCCCTCTGTTGCCTCCCAGTCTCCACTTGCCACAGTGGTGCTTACCTGTGTGCGAGCTGTTCTCATTGGGCCGGCCGCGGCACCTGGTGCATGCCTGGCCTGGGGAAATGGAGGTGGGTTCCAGGGTCGGTTCAGGGAGGAGGCCATCTTACCTCTCCAGGCCCATGACTGATAGGGTCCTCACAGCTCCCCTATGATGTCCGGCCACTCCTCCTACTTATAGATGAGGCAGGGAGGTGGAGCCATTTGTCCAGGGTTTCCCACTGCAAGACAAAGCCTTGACTTGGTGCCACCTGGGAACTCTCAGGGATTCTGAGCACAGCCAGGCAGAATAGAAAGCCAGTGCCCCCGCCATGTGGTGCCTCTTGTGGGAGGCCTGCTGGTCAGCCTCAGTCCAGTCAGGTGCTTTCTACTGAGCTCTGAGCAGTTGTGGACTTGTCCTCTGCGGGCTCTGGGGGCCTCTGAGGCCCAAGCCCAGGAGCAGAGCCATCTCTGCGCTGCAGACCATACCCCAGCGTGCTCATAGAGACACGGGACTTCAGAACATGCTGAAGAAAGCTGAGTGCAGTACCTGGGGCATCACCTGGGCCCTTGTTGCTCTTGGCCCACGCTGAGCCTGCCTAGTAGGACTGAGGTTCTCGGCTATGCCCCCCACGCTCTCCCACCCCCATCGTTCGACATCACAGCAGCATAACTGTGGAGGCCCTAATCTAAAAAACCAGATGAGAATCTGAAGTACCCAGGGTCACGAGGAAAACAGCACCAAGTTTCCCTCTTGCTTGGTGATGTGGCCTCCAGGAACCTGTCCCACAGGTTGTGTCGTGTGGCCGGCAGTTACAGCTCTGATTCTGCCTGCATCAGTCTCTCTCGCGTGGCCCTTTGTCACGTGTCTGGTGGTGCTCTCCAGGGCTCTTGGATTTGATGTCCTGGTGGGCAGCTCTTGCCATAATTTTGCTACTGAACAGATGCCCAGCAGGTGCCCATGGCATGGGTTGAACAGCCATCCAGGCTCTGCAGAGTTGAAATTTATGCCATCCAAAGAGGGGCTAAATCAAAATTTGTTGATAGTTTCCATGCATTATAGGTAATCTAGTAAAGTTCCAGGGCACTAATTTAAATACCCGGTGACTCATGCTATTTGCGGGTATCGGGGAAGCATCATTTCCAGACCCGAACCTGAGAGGCCAAAGGAGAACCACCCTTTTCTCCAGCGAACAAAGTCTGAATCCTAGGTGCAGTGCGACAGCAGCAAGGGCCACGTCTGCCTGTGCTCACGTGTCAGGGCAGTGCCGGCACAGACGGGTGCTTCCCGGTGGAAACTGCTGTGGGGACACCACTGCCAGGTGATTGTGCTCCCGCAAATGGCCCTCACCTGTCAGATCTGGGTAGATCTCCTGAGACCCCTTACTTCTTGGCTTTCGAACTTTGAGCAGGAGGACTCCTCCGACTGTGCCAGAACTCAAGGAAACCAGGCCAGTGAGCACAGTGTCCTTTGGGTCTTCGTGGTGACATTGGAGATACCGATGGGGTCTGAAGGGAGATGGGTTGTACATCTCAAAGTTGACAACGCTTTCTTTTTTCCTCCAGAAACATGAAGACACTGAGTGTCCCTGTGTGGTGGTGTCCTGCCCCCATAAGTGCAGTGTCCAGACCCTTCTGAGGAGTGAGGTAAGGGGCATGGCCAGGCCTGTGGAGGAGTTAGTGACATCTTCAGGACTAGTATGCCAGAGATTCCATCCTTCCCCAGTAGCTGAAGCGAAAGGTTCTCACGGATCATGATAGTGATGCGTATGGTAGAAAGACAACAGAGAACCACAAGCTATTTGGGGACATCAGAAATTTCAGAAGCAAGCAAATAAATGCTACAGAGTGGTTAAATTCAGAGCAAAATATGGTTAAGAATTGAGAAAATGGAATTACTTTACAGTGCAAGCAAAGGTAATAACTTCTTAGGTTCTAAAAAAAGCTCTTTTTAAATCTATAAAATAGAAATTACTGGAAGATTATCTCAATAAATGACATTACAGACACCCCCAGGCCCCTGTGGCCACGTACGCTGTGCAGGGTTGGTGCTGTGGAGCAGGTGGGCCCAGAGGTGGCTCCCACATTTCAGGGGCCGGTGAGCAGGGCCTATACAGCCTCCCCCAGAGCTCATGTGTCTCACACTGCCCTTGGTCATGCTTTCTTTGGCAGGTAGATTTTACATTAACTTAATTTCATCAGGATGTATCCAGACGGAAAAATTCCAAAGATTCTTAAATGTTTTGGCATCTGGTCCTGATGTGGAGCCCCTTGGGTTGCTGTTTCAGGAGCATCTGGGGCTCCTGTGCCCCGTGGTCCCCTGGCAGGTCCCTCGGGCCTGGGTGCTCTCATCTGAGGAGGCTGCTCACCTCAGCGTTTTTCAACGGCCTGGAATTTTACCCTGGATATTGGGGAAGTGAGGGTCAGTGTCTCACATCCCATGGAGCAAGAGCACCTGTGTGGGCCTGGAGCCAGAGACACGGAGTACAGAGAGGACCCCCAGAGCCACTCTTACCCAGAGTGCATCCTCCCAGGAAAGTGACTCTGCTCGGCCAGGGCAGGGTCTTGCCAGGTGGCCATGGTCCCTAGACCTGGACTGGGCCTCTGGGAGTGGCAGGGAGATGCACATAGATCCCCACTAGACGGTCCCTCTGCTGAAGCAAATGGATGAAGCGTCTGCAGTGTTGAAATGATTACCAGGGTTTTATACGCTTTCCAAAATTTTCACTCAGGGTTACCTGAATTAGGGACAGAAGCTACCTCCATTTGCCTCTAAGTTATTTTTCTTTTAAAAATCTTTAAACCTGCATTTATCTTGGTGAGCGATGCTATTGGTCTGTAAATTATTCTTGCCTCTATTCCAAAACTCCTGTGAGGAATGATGATACAGGCTCTGAGAGGAATGATAATGAGCCAGTTTAGGAGAAGGTGTGACCCTGAACTTAGAGTGGCCCGCTGAAAATGACATCAGACCCCTGATTTTAATACCGGAGGCGTTGGCTGGATAGGTTTATGATTATAGCACTGGCACCGAAAGAGAAGATCTTAAAGCTTTGAAGCTGATGTTACTACGCACAGTCTCACACAGTCTCATGCTACGTCTCTCTGCCAGTCACCCGTAATCTGCCTTTTGGGCGCTTTCCTCCAGGTGCAGGCCAGAGCTTTCTGGCTGGGCTCAGAGGAATGTCGAGTGTGCTAGGCTGCTAGATCTGTAACCACCATGGCTCTGCCCCGGCTCAGAGACCTTCTGCAAAGGTTGGCCCATAGTCGCCCTGTGACATTGGCCCTTCTCTGCAGCTCTTGCCACAGACGCACTCTCCTCCCTGTCCTAAATACTGACCTAAAGGGGAAGGACTCAAGGACCCTTTCTCCTGGTGGACAGAGGACAGGCCCAGGAGCCTCTGGGAGTATATGTGCACACAGGAAGACACATGCCCAGGACCAGCTCTGCCGTGCACTCAGATACCCCGTTTCCTAATTCAGGGCCTAATTGTTCTCTGTAAAGAAGATCTATCGCTAGAGTTTCCTGATGAGAATTTCTTCAATAAAAGAAGAAACTGTCCTTAAATTGTATTAGCCTAATGAATAGCACTATGTCTTTAAAATGTGGACATTTCAATTCCCTTTTCTCTTGAGGGGGCATCATAAGTGGGTTTTTATTTGACGATTTGCCGACATTTAAGCTGAACAAAGGGGTTTTTCCTTGTATAAGGAGTTATCATCTCCCAATCTCTCCTAATTTTCTTCAGCCAATTAGAGGTGACAATATTAAGATTCACGTTGTTAGAATGACCTTAGCGATCTGTGAGAAGCTACATGAATTTATGGGCACTCAGAGAGGAAAAAAAGTCTTTTCAGAAGAAGGAAAAACTCATCTCATTATCTTCAGTATTGAGAGTAATGGTACATCGTGTAAGCTTGCTTCAAAAATATATTTATTTTTGTGTACTGTATATGAGGTGTGTGACCCAGTTACATCCTGAATGCTTTCTCTTTTTTGTGTTTCATGCAATTTTTGTTTATAGTCTTTAAATGTTCATTTCAGTTTACGTTTTTTCCCTTTCTTTTTTAAATTCTGGCGCTGCAGACGGCATGTCACATTTTGAACAATTTGTTCTAAAGAAACTGCAGGTTTAAGAAATGTTACAGTAACTGTATTTCTGTATATTGGCGTATATATGTGTATACACGTGACAGTAGTGTATATTTACTGCATCTAAGTCTAGGAAGCAGATGGTATATACACACCTGTAGCTGATGAGCCCCCTTCGTGACAGTACAAACCAGATGCTCTCTGTGCCCTTAATATGTTTGAACATTTTCATGCAGACGCTTGTGCCACAACTCACGTCTCTTTCCCGTTGCAGTTGAGTGCACACTTGTCAGAGTGTGTCAATGCCCCCAGCACCTGTAGTTTTAAGCGCTATGGCTGCGTTTTTCAGGTCAGTATCCAACATTTGTCCTTCCCAGTCACTGACATTCTGCCATGAGAGAGTTATTATCTTAACATCTTAACATGCAAGTTCTGGACTTGTAGTCTTTGTCATGGAACCGAGTCACCGTGCTGCATGGGTGGCGAAGGCCACATGCAGCCGACGTGGGTGCTCGCTCTCCGTGCCTGTGGGGTTCTGAGACTTCAGGTGGACACCTGTGCTGAGAAGGAAGTCAGGACGCTAGCAGAACAGCTCCATCTAAAACCAGCTAGGAAGTGAGACAGCACTGACCGTCGTGGGGGGGTTTCTAGAGAGATTGTTACGGAACTTTAGCCAGTACTTGAATGTAAGTGGATATCAAACCAGACACGGTCTGGCGGTATACGCATCAGTACACAGCTGTGAGGACCACACTCGTGTGTCCATAAACGCATTTCATAGTATCTATGCCACCCCTCCCAGAACAGCCGTGTGGAGATGGTGTCTCGGTCACCACCACACTTGTGCTGAGAAAAACCTGTTTCTGGGGGTTTTTGTTTTTTTAACACGTCTGAGATTGCTACTGAATTTGAACTAAGTTTCATTGAAACGTGTATCTCAAACTTAAAACTAACCAGAGGGCAGTATATATTATAATTAAAGAATTTTATATTTAATTTTGTGTACTATCAATACATTATGATGAAATCAGTACAGAGATACTGGCATCTCAGTATTTTCTTAGAAAGTGAAGAGTCCTAAGAGTGAGAATGACTGTAGCCCTCCCTTTGTCTCTGTCTCTTAACGAGACGGAGCCCTCACCACTGTTATGTCGTATGTAGTACCATTCATTCTGTGTATGTATATATATATGTTTATATATAGCAATACTTATATCAACATATATATATGAATATTCTATGTACAGAGTATATGTTTTGGAGATCATTAAAATGCTTTCTGTGGTTTCTTAATTTTCTAATACCAAAACAAATTATATTTCTATACCGACTATTTCCTTAAATATACGAAGTACTATTTCATGTGCTTATTACTCACTCTAAAATGGTCTCCATCTTACGTACTCTGTAGATTGTTTATGTTTTGTATGTAACTTTCCAAGTATACTTAGAACAGTGAGGAGCAATATGTTTTCTAATACTGTGTATTTCCCCAATAAGTTAATATTCTAGAAAATTGTTTAGAGTCCCACTTTGATTACATGTTCGTCCCCTAGATTAGTGTAGCACCGTCTGGCTGTAACAGCAGGTGTCTGAACATTTCCCATTTGTATTTTTAATGAAAAAAGTTGTAAAGAAACAAATGAGTGGTCTAAGATATAATTTCTTGATATGACAAATACAAACGCAGATGGGAAGGCGCTTGGTAAGAAGCTGGAGGAGCGAAGAGCATGAACGTGAGATCGTTATAGAACTGCAGGGCGTCTGCTCTTCTTGCCAGCCTCCCCACCTGCACTCGGTAGAGTGGGGGCCGCTGAGCATGGCCCTCCGAAGGCTTGGAGACCGCCCGCTAGCTTGACAGGAATAGGGCTCCCTTCCTCGTGTTCAGTGCGGGCTTTAGGTCCTGTGTTAGTCTGGCTGCAATCCGTGATGGAGCGAGGTCGGCTTAATGCACTGCATCTCTGTTCTCGCAGGGGACAAACCAGCAGATTAAGGCCCATGAGGCCAGCTCCGCGGTGCAGCATGTCAACTTACTGAAAGAGTGGAGTAACTCTCTAGAGAAAAAGGTATGCCGGACTGCTTCCCGCTTTTGTTGGCTTTTAATCATTTCTTCAAATTATTTAAAGAAGAAAATCTTTTTTATAGTTACTAATGGTTTTGGACAAAAGAAACAGTATAAAGAGAATGTCAAGTAAATTTCTTTTCACATGACCTTGAGCTCATAAATGAAGGCATTTGTGTGTGTTTATTCTTTGTTTGTTAATTGCCAAGCAAGCATGCGATGCCCTTTTTTTTTTTTTTAATCACATTGTGGTTACCTTAGCACTGACGTACAACAGGGATTGTCGGACTGCCAAACCTTCCTTTCTCTCCCCATCAGCCTTGTCTTGTTGTAAATAAAGTTTTATTGGAACGCAGCCACGCTCATTCATTTCCCTATTGTCCACGGCTGCTTTTACAGAGTTTAGGAGTGAGACAGAAACTGTACAGACCTCACAGCTCAAAATATTTACTCTCTGGCTCTTTACAGTAGAAGTCTGCCAACACCCAGTCTGGAAGGTGACCAGTGTTAAATGCTTCACCGTTCTTAGTCTTTTCTGAGCGACTTGCCCCCCCACTGGTGTTACTGTTGACTTCCTCACCAGACGCTTTGTGGAAGTTTGGTGCAGGGAGCACTCGTTCTCCAGATGGGCTTCTGTTCAAGAGGCCTCAGTTGTGGGGGCTGTGGGCTCCTTAGCAGGTGCCTTCCCCATGTAATATTTCTTCCCAGGGGGGGTTCTCGGTTCGCGGTGTTCACTAGGTCAGGCCCTCTATTCATGAGGAAAACATGAAAACCTCCAAGAATTGATAGAGAAGAAATTGTAACAGGATCTCTCATTGTGGCTTCTATACAAAAATAAAAACTTATTTCAGTATTCAGGAAACATTTATTGAGAATTTGCAGTAGGAGGGTACCAAGATGAATTAGAGCAGCCAGTGGAATTGATGTTTATTTTCTAAAGATTTGTAGAGATTTGAATACCTTGTTCCCAGTATGAAATCCGACCAATTTAAAATGTGAATGTATTTGAAAAAGTCTAAAATTCTTAAGCAAAAGACTTGTATGAACTCTGACATAAAGTAGTTTTTTAATACAAATGTTTATGCTGAAGATGAGAAGCGACAGAAGGGTTGGCTTGTCGCACATACACACGCAAGTCCGGCAGAGGGAGGGTCCTCTTCAACAGCGATGTAAAGTGTGTGTGAGAAGAGTCGTTTGTGACTTCCCCGTGAACACATACTATCGCTCTGAGTTAACGATGGTTTACGTAAGTCTTTTTTCCCCTCTGAAGAATGTGTTCTGTTTCTGCTTTTTAAAGATTATAGGCATAGATGTCAGGGCTCTCTGTCTCTCGTCGATACTCTGTTTCTCACTTACGTAAAAGGTTCTTTCTTTCGTTTCAAATGCACGGGTTCTGTTCCAGCTGGACTAGTTAGCTCGCAGGCTGCGGTTCTGAGGGGTGTGGCTGTCCAGCGGGACAGTGTAGACGGCGCTGCGGCCAAATCCGCTCCCAGAGCTGAGCACCCACGGGCGTGTACGGAGGTTGAGCCCATCAGTTGCGTTCTTTTCCCCGCCCCGCTTCATCATGCTTGCTCCACGCCACGTGAGTGGTTTGCGTCTGTGGAGATGCCTGTGCACAGCCCACAGCTGTTTCTCACCCTCGAATACCTCCCGTGTTGGAACCATCATTGGCCACGCCAAGCACCCGCGAGGGCAGGACGCGTTGCCATGCGTTGCAGCTGACAGATTTGAAATCTTTGCCCTCTTAGTCTCTCCCTGACTCTGCCCAGCAGAATGGACCCCCGCCCAGGCGTTCAGGTCAGCCGAGCCTGGGCCGTGCGGTGTTGTGCGTGTTTACCGGAAGGTGTCTATCTCTTCACTGGGCCCAGAGGCAAAGACTAGATAAGGAATGGAGATACTCTTCTTAAAATGGGAATTTATTTCTTATTATAGAATTACTCAGTTGGAATCTCTTAGGTTATTTTGTTCATGTGTAGTGGAAAATAAAATGTTTGAGTTGGTTCAAAAACCCTGATCCATCACATTCATGTCAAATTAAGGAAAAACTGTTTTGTAAAACGAGGACTTAAAAACACCCTTCTTCTGTATTGGGAAAGCTTACAGAGAAATACGGAGTGCCCCACCGAAATAGGCTGGCGTAAATGTTGTTCTCAGTGAGGAGGGCCTCGGGGAAGGGCGGGGTCTTTCCTCTGCTGTCTTCTTGGAAACACACCTGCCAGCTAGACTTTCCCCGCCTGTCATGTCCACCTGCGAGACGGGTGACAGCCGGGATCTGCAGGTACCCGGGGTTGGATTCTTTGATTAGAATAAATAAGTCAGTAAATAGATAAATAAAATTTTAAGTTAGGGAGGTCCCTAAATTAAGAAAGTAAGAGCTGAATACGACGTGATGTGCGTTCATTAATGTGAGATGCTTCTGCTTATCCTCAGGGCACTTGTTTCGTTGCAGGAAAGAACTGCCATTATTTTTGGAGATATTACCGAGATTTTTAATCAAAAGGGTTGGCGAGCATGCAGGCTATTGCTTTTTTTTGGGTGAGACTAGACTCCAGGAATCGTGTCCAGCTTGAGAGATGGGAGTGAATGAGCCGTGACTTTGGAGAAGGCAGACCCGCCTGCAGGGTGCGCACGTGGCCCGTCCGCGTCACTCGTAGGAGTCCTGAGGCATGAGACAGTGTATCCTAGGCAAGTCCGCGGGCACCGAGTAAAATCCTAGGAAAGTGGAATGTTCTTTTGCCCATGAGACATTGCAGGTTTTGTATTCCTTAGTAAATACGCATTTGTTCTAAAAGAAAACAGACTGTATCCAAAGGCGCCACTTGATTGCCTGTCTCTGGGCAGGTTCTTTGCAGAGACATCAGGAATCTGTGCTTTACCACACCCAGGTCTGTCCTGGGGTGTCCTTGGGCTGTCACGTCAGGTGTTGGCTGGTATTCGGGGCACATCCGAGTGGAGGTATCACAGCGTCCACCATGGAGCCCCCCTGTCTGTGGGGGCGGCAGCCAGGGCCGCGCACAGACACCTCTGTTGGTAGAGGGCCCTTTCCGAGGGCCGGAGTGCCCCACAGAGAAGTCTTATGAGAAGGTAGCCTTGTCAGACATGCCCTCGAAACCACCCCCCACCCAGGGCCAGTGTAAATGGGTTCTTGGGAGCTAATTATTTTCCAGAAAGAGATTTTGAAAAGGTCAGCGGTGAGCTTCGAACTGCTCCCCCAGCAGGCCCTTCCTGGGGCTGGTGTGGCATTGCAGGTGAATGTTGAGTTTTGTGGGTGGTCTCTGCAGCTGCGTGTCTCCGTGGCAGGGCTAGTTGTCGGCCCTAAGGAGTAAGTGAGGCACATACGTAGCTTTTTATTCTCACCGTGTTTTCCCCTTGTGTTGGGAGAGCTTTTCAAAGTGCGGGATATGGACCACTGGTGCAAGTGAAATAATTTAGTGGGTTGCCACTAGTACTTTTTAAAGTAAACTAGAATAAAAGAGAAAGTACCAGGACACATGGAAATGACTAGGGCAAGGATGGTTTTGTGATGCCTGTTTCTTAGGTACACACACACACACACACACACACACACGTCTGTACACATGGGGTGAGATATGAGAGTATGCTTCCCGGTCGAAGTTTGAAAGCCGCTCTGGTAAAAGATTTATTGCTTTTCAGAAAAACTTTAGAAAGTGTGTCCCATTCATTCTGAAATTCAGTCGGCTGCTATACTTTGCCTCACGCTAGTTAACTACTGGGAGGCAGTCTGTAAGATTTCCTGTTAAGTTACCAGGACTTCCATTTCCTGTATGAAGGGATTTTTTTCCCCCTGGAACTTCTTCCAGTGAGCAAGTAGAGAGCCTATATTGTGAAAATGCAAGTACTGTTGTTATAATTGTTATTAATTAATAAAACCACTTTTGTTTGCTTAATTGAAGAATTTCTCTTTCAGGTTTCCCTGCTACAGAATGAAAGTGTAGAGAAAAACAAGAGTATACAAAGTTTGCACAATCAGATATGTAGCTTTGAAATTGAAATTGAGAGACAAAAGGAAATGCTCCGAAATAATGAATCCAAAATACTTCATTTACAGGTAAGAAGCTTAAGGCTGTGGCTGGGGCAGAGTGTGGGGGAGCACGTCTGTGTTCTCCTTCCAGACTTTCTCAGCCGTTGGAGCAAAAGCCCTGACCTGTGTCAAAGAGACGACCTGTTTCTCTTGTTGAAGTGAACTTGAGAAAAACCCAGGCGGCTGTTTCTTCCCGCTTTTCCCTGGAGAGCAAGTCCACTGCCTCTCCGCTGTGCCTTTGATTCACTGTTGGAGAAGTAAGACTTAAAGCCAGTGTTTTTAAAAATTAGCTGTTTTGATTATTATTTAAGATTTCATATTGTTCAGGAGTACTTATGTGTAAAGTTTCACTTCCTAAAGTGAAGTGAAGCCCGTCTGTTTTGTTCTGAATTTTCTACTGGCACATATACCCTACTTTATCTCGCCATAGGGATCCAGATGTACCTCAGACAAACACGCAGACCTTTGCTGCTCTGAAAAAAGGTGATTGTGGAAAGAGGCTTGATTCAAATGTCGTGTTACCGACACAGGTGCCTGTTGGGACATTATTCTTGTAGCTCTTACCTGCACCTTAGTTTCCTCGTGGTGTGTGTCTGTTGCAGGGATTCCCTCATGTATCACATACAGCCGTGGAAGAATCACTACTATGTTTCCAAAATGGCTTTTTAGTGCTTTTACTTAGGCATGTTTCCTTAAATTATCCGGAAGAAAATATTTCCAAGAGCTCAGAGTCACAGCGTCTTTGAGAGCCTTCCCTCCCATTTTAACATCAGAGATTAGTCATAGTGGCTCAGATTGCATAGAGATTTATTAATTTCATTTGTGTTAAAACTTTGTGGTTGTCCAGAGACGAGGAAAAACAGTAATGAAATAGTGGATTGAAAAATAGAAAAAGTACAAGTCATTGGTATTGAATCAAGCCAGAAAAAGTACATCGCATAAAACACCGGCAAGCCTCCTGCTGGCCCGTGCCAGTGGGAATGTCTGGGATACCCCACTCAGCTCCGAGCTCTTAGCAACGTGACTGCTGGCCTGGGGCTCTGAGAGGGGTGTGGAAAGGACAGAAATTCAGCTATGCTAGAAAACCATCTGTTACAAATATAAACAACAGAAGAATGAAAAAGTAGTAGGTTCATTTATACATCGTCATTTATGACCAGAAAAGTTAGGATCTCCGTGACCAACTTATCTGAAACCTCTGATGTCATTACATGCATCCTCCACTTCCCCTTCTCCCAGGGTGAAAAATTTGAATTTACTTTAATTTACTTTTTAGTAGATTTTAATCATTCCACCACGTGTGATTTATATTTGAACACTTCCGTGATGGAATAAACTACTGAGGTGTGTAAGTCAGAAGGAAAGGGGGAAACCAGGTCGCTGGCACCCAGAGCGATGGGGACTGAGCAGCCACACAGTTTGTGCCTCTGATGGGTCCTAGGTAGGAGGGCAGCCACTCACCACTGCTCTTCTCCACGGAGAGAGAAGCATGGAGGGAAACAGACTATGTTGAAAGAAAGGGGCTCAGACCACACTGGACGTGCAACCCCTGATCTCATCAAGTGCACTGGGATGCTGCCCCACTCGGCCCTGCGGCTTCTGTAGACTGAACCCGTCTGGGTGACGGTATGACGGGAAAGGTGGCAGCTTATCTGTGCTTCACCGTGGGGCTGGCTCCACGGACAGAGTCTGGGAACGTGGGTGGAAGACCTCCATGGCTGGCCCCCAGAGGCGTTGGCCATCTGTGAAGCACGCTGGGCTCGGGGACACTTCTCTCCAGTCCCTCCAGAGCTTTCTCCACCCTGAGCCTGGCTCACGTGTGCCCCTCGTTAATCCTTCCTCATCCGAAACCCTTCCCGTCGCCTTCCCCTCCCCCTGCCCTCCTCACTGCTCCCCCAGCCCTGTGCATCGGACCACCACGGTGACGACAGACATGTTACCCTCTGTATCAGTTCCTTCCTTGTCGGATTCTCCAGGAGACCCTAAAATCCCAGAGATGGTGGCAACACATACGGAGTGCGGAGTTCCCGAGGGCCCCAGATGCACATGCTGGACAGGGATGCGGTCAGAGTTGGCCACAGCGAGTGGAATTTAAGAGTGTGTTTGCTTTTGCTGGCCCAGGAAGGGCAGTTTCTTAATATTTTACTTTTTAAAGAAATTGTTTTTCTTAATGAAAAAAGACCACCTATGTTTCCGCTTAGTCCCTGTGTCCCTGCTGTTGGCAGAGACTAGAGTTGCTGGTCGCTCTGCAGTCCGGGGTGCAGGACTGAAGCCACACGGCGCGCTGCCCGCCGGTCCCTGCGCCCCTCTGCACAGTCTCGTTGGCACAGTGTTTGGGACAGAGGTCCCAGTGCAAGTGACCGGAAGAGAGATGGTGTTGAAGCCCTCAGGTGCACCGTGCCGGCACTGATGAATTGATGCCGTGGCAGCAAATCTGTTGATTAGGATTTATTTATCTAGCCTGCACTCTGTACCGTCTCTCAGCTCCTGGATTCTTTTTCTCATGCAATCCTACACCTGCATTTAAGATCTATTTTTACAGGAAGATGACAGCAGCTAAGTGTAGACCACTCTTCGGGAATGAGATCATGTTTGCTGTGTTCTACAGAGAAAGTTTGATTGAGATCAGTGTTCTGCCTCGAGTCTGTACCATTTATACAAAGGAGAGGAGTGCTTAAAACTACCACATTGTCCCTTGCTGTGTGGCGGGGGGGCTCCTTTTAAGTGACTTGGTGGAGCCCTGTCTGTGTGCACGTGTGTGCACGTGTGCATGCATGTGTGCGTCTGTGCAAGTGTGTGCACGTGTTCCCTCCTGCCCCCACCCCCACGTGCTGACTCTGTGTCACTGAGCTGGGCCCGGGGCACACGTGCCTTCACTCCCATTGCCCTGTGCATAGCACGGGTCTTGGGGAGGAGGCATCTCTGTCACCCCCATTTTATCTCACGGGCAGGAGGTTGAGGGGTGATGCGTGGCTTGTCCCGGGCCGCCGTGCAGCTCTCTCGACATCGACCAGGCCACAGAATGACATCTCTCAGACCCACCACTGACGACGTAGGTTTCCGTTAAGCTCTCTCTCTTTTTTTTTTTTTTTTAAGATTTTATTTATTTATTTATTTGACAGAGAGGCACAGTGAGAGAGGGAACATCAGCAGGGGGAGTGGGAGAGGGAGAAGCAGGCTTCCCACTGAGCAGGGAGCCCAATGCGGGGCTCGATCCCAGAACGCTAGGATCATGACCAGAGCCGAAGGCAGACGCCTAACGACTGAGCCACCCAGGCGCGCCCCCGTTTAGCTCCCTCTTAAACTCACTGGTATCCACGTCAGCTCAGCTTGTCACTTAGCCCGTGGAGTACACGGCCAGCCCTGCTCATCAGAAATACATTATGGGCCTGGGTGTTTGGTGAGGTCAGTAGTCCTGTCCCCAGAACACAGACTTCGTGACCTAATTAAATATGCCTCCAGACACATGGATTTAAACAGTGACATCAGTGTTCTTTACAGAAGAGGGAAGAGGTGTTCTTTACAGAAATCATTTTTCTTTTTCGATGTTAGCTGTTATCAGGTTTTCTTGGAAAGAAGAGGAAGAATAACACCGTACTTCTAACCCAAAAAAGTAACCCAGACCTACCATGTTTGTGCCGTGGTGGCTGTTAACAGCCAGCAAAGGTGCTGAAACTCAGTGTTTAAAAATAGGCTTCCGAAAGGAGAAGTGAACTCAGCAGGCCCTGGGGCTCTCCCCTGTGCGGCCTGCAGCTTCAGACAAGGCCCAGTTACTCGCGGCTTCACTGGGGCCAAACCACCCAGCCTTCCTGAGCTTTACTTAAAAAAATGCAAATCCTTTTTAGAAGTGAAAACCCTGGGGCACCTGGGTGGCTCAGCCGGTGACGCGTCTGCCTTCAGCGCCGATCGTGATCCCGGGGTCCTGGGATCGAGTCCCGCATCGGGCTCCCTGCTCAGAGAGGAGCCTGCTTCTCCCTCTCCCTCTGCCCTTCTCCCCACCTGAAGTAAATGAATAAAATCTTTAAAAAGAAGTGAAAACCCTTTAGATCCCAGCTTCATCCAACAGGTGGACATGCCGGTCCTTAAATACAGGCCGGCCACCCTAGCTGGAGTGAGTCTTATCCCTCTGCTTATTGTTGTAAATGGTCTGTGTGTTTCTGCAAGAAAGGGCTTTCTGAATTATTTAAATTAAGATAGCCTGAAATGTAGCCTCGCTGTCAGTAGTCACGTGTTTGTCAGTAGTGTTTCTGTGCCCAGCAGGCATAGGGCACTGAGCACCGTATGGATGGGAAGCAAGCCCCTGTCCTAGGCATCAGCCTCTCGGTTTCAGCCAGGGTCTGAAGACACGCCATCAGGGCTCTTCCTGGCCAGCCCTGTGCAGATGCTAGGTCTCCGGAACAAGTGGCAGGGTGGTGGCTGCTCTCTCTCGGAACCCAGCAGGGTTCTTGGGCCTTGCCTGCAGCCACAGAGACAGGGCGACCCTTACAGCCCTGGGTCAGGCAGCCTCCTTGGAGACCCACATTGTTCCGCCCCTGTCCATGGCTTGGCCCTTTAGGAAACAGAGACCTTGCCACAGCTGATGGGTGTGGCTCCAGGGTCCTGAACCTGAGACTCTAGGACAGAGTGGTGTGGGGCTTCGTGCCCTGGAGCTGGCGAGTGAGGCTTCTCTGTGCCTTGGTCCCCTTCTCTGGGATAGGGACCTGTGGTCCCTGTGTGCCCTGAGATGCATTTGGGCGCCTGGTGAGATGCCCATGTGAGAGCTGGCGTGGGGCTGGCTCTGGGCTGGCTTCTCTTCCTAACTAGCTGGTGTCTGATGGCGGGAGCACGGCGTCTGCAGAGTTCTAACCGTGGTTTCCCTTTCTGATGCCTTTGATTTGGAAGCGAGTGATAGACAGTCAGGCGGAGAAACTGAAAGAGCTGGACAAAGAGATCCGCCCCTTCCGGCAGAACTGGGAAGAAGCAGACAGCATGAAGAGCAGCGTGGAATCCCTCCAGAACCGAGTGACGGAGCTGGAGAGTGTGGACAAAAGTGCAGGACAGGTGGCTCGGAACACAGGTGAGGACGGCGTGGGGAGGTCGGGGAGGGGGTCTGGGATGGTCAGCGTGCATCTTGGTCTATTCCTGGGAGCCTGGCCAGCCTGGCCAGGTCTGGGGGCTTGAGCTGGTGGGTAGGTGGTACGCTGGGCACATACCACCTTGAGCAGTGATTTCCAGTGAGATATTACTCATGCAGAAGTGTGATGACTTTCCAGCCAGAGATGCCTTTGTGAGGGACAGAAATGTTTCCCACCTAAACACACCCCCTCCGTGTGACACCAGTGTGGTAGAGAAGGGGCGCAGGCTGGACATGAGGCAGAGGGCAGGGGTTGCTGGTTTGAGGGGGGAGGTGGTGAGGAGAGGCTCCCGGTCATGCTCATAAAGGCCCAAGGGACACAAGTGACAAGCAGGTGAGGCACAAGACCCAGCGGTGTGCTCAGCCAGTATGTTTCTGTTATCTAGCAGCTGTTTTGGGGACTGAATGAATATTTTGAATGTTTGCATGACAAGGATTAATGGTGCAGAGGGACTGAGGTTATGGCAACACCCCCCTCCCCCAACATTGGGTGTGAGGCCACACAGGGCACAGGTGACTCCAAGCATCAGGCTGGAAGGCAGGGGGACATGAGCAAGAGGGTGGCCTTTCCCTGCCCCCAGTGGGGCTCTGAGGGTGCCTTGTGGGAGGGAGGGCCCTGCAGTGATGTGCCTTGTGACACATAGGCCTGTGTCCCCCAGGTGTTGCCTCCCAGCAGGCTGTGACCGTGGGTTTGGGGGACCAACGAGGCAGGGATCTGAGGCCTGTGTTTCAGGACACATATAGGTGCTTGTCCTCCAGCCAGAAGCCTATTTCGTTTAGTGCCGGTGCTGGCGGGAATGGGCTCCTCCAGCCTTCCTGACACTCATGGGCCTCCTTCACCCCGTCTCTCCTCACCCACGGCAGGCTTGCTGGAGTCCCAGCTGAGCCGGCATGACCAGATGCTTAGCGTCCACGACATCCGCCTAGCCGACATGGACCTGCGCTTCCAGGTCCTGGAGACCGCCAGCTACAATGGCGTGCTGATTTGGAAGATCCGAGATTATAAGCGGCGGAAGCAGGAAGCTGTCATGGGGAAGACGCTGTCTCTTTACAGCCAGCCTTTCTACACAGGCTATTTTGGCTATAAGATGTGTGCCAGGGTCTACCTGAACGGGGACGGCATGGGGAAGGGGACGCACTTGTCGCTGTTCTTTGTCATCATGCGCGGAGAGTACGACGCCCTGCTTCCTTGGCCGTTCAAGCAGAAAGTGACGCTCATGCTGATGGATCAGGGGTCCTCTCGGCGCCACCTGGGAGATGCGTTCAAGCCGGACCCCAACAGCAGCAGCTTCAAGAAGCCCACCGGGGAGATGAATATTGCCTCTGGCTGCCCAGTGTTTGTGGCCCAAACCGTGCTAGAAAACGGGACATATATTAAAGATGATACCATTTTTATTAAAGTCATAGTGGATACTTCGGATCTGCCCGACCCCTGACAAGTCACTGGGGAGGTGGATTGAGCAGAAGGCAACTCCTCTGGGGGGTTTGAACCGGCTGTCTCCACCGAGGTCCTCGCGCTCAGAAAAGGACCTTGTGGAACGGAGGAAGCAGCAGAAGGTGGCCGCGGGCCGGCGGGAGGAGCCACGCGTGAGGACACACCCGACATGTTTTCTAATAGACTAGCAACACTCCACTCTGAAGAATTATTTATCCTTCGACGTGATAAATACTGCTGTCAGAGAAGGTTTTCATTTTCATTTTTAAAGATCTAGTTAATTAAGGTGGAAAACATATATGCTAAACAAAAGAACCATGATTTTTCTTCCTTAAACTTGAACACCAAAAAAAAAACAACAACACACACACACACACACACACACACACACACACACACGCACACCTGGGGATAGCTGGACATGTCAGCATGTTAAGTAAAAGAAGAATTTATGAAATAATAATGCAATTCTGATATATTCTAAAATTCAAGAGTGCAATCTTGTTTCAAATATAGTATATTGTCTATTTTTAAGGCCTCACCTGGTCTCTGTTTTAATAATTTGTTTGTCAGAAGACCCTGAAGTACACCTAGGTCTTTTTTGAAAGTCTAAATTCAGGATCATTTTTTAATTTAAAGTTCTAAGATAATTGTTATTGCAAACATTTTATTTTAAAACGTTGATAGACTGATACTTCTTGGAAGAAAATGTAAACTATCCAACACTGGTTATCACTTGTGATAGGAAGGAAACTCCACTGTGCTGTTATTTCTCGTTAGAAATGTGAACCTTCAGTACGTGTCGTAGTCGATGACGCTACTTCCAGGTCACTGTGAGGGGCCGCTCATGGATGCTGTGCATCGTTTCACATTTATAATTGTTTTCACCCTAAAATAGGGCGTTCGTTGAACTTTGGAGTTCTCAACAAAATCCCGTAGGCTCTTACAGTTCCGCCCCGTGTTCAGACGCGCTTGCCGACGGCTCCGACCTTCCGCGTCCGGCGCCGGGGGTGGGCAGGCGGCTCGTGCTGGAGGAGGCCGCGGCAGGGGTGTGTCTTCGTGCTGTCACGTTGCTGCGTCTTGGGAACGATCTCCCAAGGCAGCATCTGTGCGTAGAGGTGGTGGCATCTGTACATGTGCCTTAGACGCGACCTGCTGCTTCTCGACCCCGGCTTTGTGTGCACTGTCACTCCAGAAGTGACCGCTTAACCCCACGTTCCTCTCGACCACTAGCTCTCTGCCTCTTCCAGGCCCTCAGACAGCCCTGTTCCTGCTGAGGAAGCCAGGCTCAGCTTCAGCTTCTGGAGCGCCCACTGCTCACTTATCACAGATTCCAAGTCTCTGGGCCCCAAAAGTGAGCCACCCAGTCCCAGCACGGGCGTGGTCCCACCCCTGGGGCAGGAGGGGAGCAGCCACGGCCCCTCTCCGGGTCCCCACCTGGGTCGTGGGAGTCCACCCCCCCACGAAGCAGAACCCTCTGAGCATTCCAGAGACCGCCGCTCTCGGGGAGCCCGCCCAGGCTCACCGACAGGGTCCCGGAACCACCGTTCTCTCGGGAAGGGTGGTGTCGGGACCGTCCCGGCCTGCGCCTGCCCAGACGGCATCTTCTCAACTCACTGTTTACCTTCTCTCAATGGTCCAACTGTGATTAGAAGCCGGAGCCCTGCCTCCCTGTGCCCCTGTGCTATGCACCACGCTCCATGGGTGCTCTTACCACTGATGGGTGCTACACGTGACGGGTGCTTCTTAGGCAAAACCAATGTGTGCGAACCACCGCATCTGTGCCGCTCGTCCAAAAGACGCGCCCACGATTGGCCAGCTGGGCCGCGCACCTCAGACTGCCTGCCTCTGGGCTCCCCCGTGGTCGCGCGGGGACGGTTGGGCTGGTGCCCGGTGGCCCGCCGTGTCTCTGGTGCTGCCATCTGCCCTGGGCGTGCCTCCGCCCCAGTGCCTGCTGGAAGTGCCCTCCTAGCGCACCGTCCCCTTCCATAAGTGGCCTCCTTGGTTCCCAGCACCCGCCACGCCCTTTTGCAGTTCAGTGCTCGTTGTAGTCGTCTTTTTTATTTTCTCCGCCCTGTCCCCCCCACCATTGCTTTGAGGGCGAGTCTGTGTCCTCGGTCCTGTCCACGAGGAGTCGTGTGTCCCCGTTCATAGCGAAGGACGTCCTGCAGGTGCTGCGGGACCCCTGTCCCCTCGAAGTTGTCCCCGACCTCCTCCAGACCCTGTCCTGGTTCTACCCCGGACACCCAGGGGGGAGAGGACGCCAGGCGGTCCTTGCCTGGCCTCAGTTGGCTTTCCTGGGGCCAGGGGTTACAGAGACATGCCTGTAACTTCCCTTCACTAAAAGTATGGACAATATCAACAAATTTGAGATAAGCAACATCTCGATCTGGTAAAAAAAAAAAAAAAAAAACAAAAAAAACAATACTTTGCCTCTCCTGGTTGGAATTCTGCTGGGGGTGGGCCACCTGGGAGCACTTCTGGAAGCCCCCGTCCCTTAGTGGGGGGACTTTCCCAGCAGCTCCTCCCAGACACGCTCCTGGTGGGAGATGACAGGCCCTTTTGGCCTTCTCCCAGGGAGCCCATAGGACATGGCATCAGGGACCGGCACCATCCCCTGGAATGAGGATGGGTCACAGCAGAAGCTTCATCCTGTGGCTTGAAAATAGTCGGTGATAATGGGGGGTCGTACACCTTTTAGCTACTGTGCCCCCTTCCCTCTTGTGCACTTGGGACTTTCTGGAATGCAGCCTCCTCTGATGGGCACACCCGGCATGGCTTCCGTCCTGACTCCTCGGTGCCCTGGTCTGGTGCTTGCGCCCAGGGCCGGCCTCGGGCTGTGGCCCCGGAGCAGCCGGCCCTCCTGGCTTTACAGGGTCCCAGCCACAAACGAAACATGTCGCACACAGTGTATATTGGGTGCACTTTTCCTATTTCCTAAAAGTGACAAAATTCCCCATGAGACAAAACTGTTAATGATGTTTAGAGAAACCAACACCAAGTCTTGTGCGTGAGTTGAGCCAGTTGGCTTCCCTGTCAGCCTCGTACTGGACACGAAGACCACTCCCTGTCTCTGCTGACACGCACTCTGGCTCAGCCCTGCGCCGACCACGGAGGCTGGGCTTGTCTGTGATGAGTGGGCGTCAGGTTGGGGGTACGCGGCATGGTTGGCATGAGTGAGGGGCTTTTCCCAGGACACTGGGAGTCTTTGCGTGGCCCAGCAGCACTTGGCAGCTGGAATCCGTTCCCCTGGGCCTCTTTTAGAAGTTGAGTGTTCCAGTTTCCAGGGTCCGCGGGTAACAAAGAGGAGACCGTAGGAATTCACGTAAATTATTCTAAGACCTGTCCGACGAGAGGGAGGCACTGCCCCTCTGGGAGTGATTGGTGCAGGTGGACAGGAGGCACTGTGAGGGCCAGTGCCCTAGCCCCAATTCGCAGCCTGTTCCCCGAGCAGTGTCTGCGAGGCAGCCGGCCGAGTGAGGGAGCTCTTGGCCAAGATGCTCCTTTCCTTTCCGCACGATGCAGTTTTTCCTTGTCTTGTGACCCCAGAGGGCTGTGGAGCACGGGAGAGCCTGTCCTCCATGGCGGCTGCCTCCGCCGGGCCCTTCACGTGCCGGCCAGATTCCAGGGGGCTCTCTGGCACCGCGGATACCCCCGCGGCTTCCCCTATACCACTGTGGCCCACCTTGGTGAGGCAGGGTCCTCATGTCCCTCACCACACATCCCACGTGAGGCCTGCGGCTGTCATCAGCAGGCATTGTCGTGATCACCCACGGCAGGCCTGGCGTCCTGCAGCTGGAGGGCCACAGCCGGCAGAGGAAAGGGTGTCCGGGAGACCCTTAAACATGGCAGGGTCCCGTGGTGGGTTCTTTCCTGCCAGCCCAAGGGAGGTGGGCAGAGTGGCAGGACCCCCTCTGCAATTCACACCCTGGGGGGTGTGCACCTCCTTCTTACTCTGCATGACGGAGGGGCGTCTCCACCAGCACCGGCTCCCGGCATCTCCGCCGGTCTGAGGGGCGGGGCGGGAGGTCACACTCCTGGTGCCTCTTGCCCGAGCCTCAGCCCTCCGAAGTGCGTCCCTCTGCTCTAGGTGGTCAGCAGGGCTGTAAAATACTGTGTTCTCACTTCTGGTCCAGATCTTTCTCAGACTGCGGGGGAGAGCTGGGGAGAGCTCCAGGAGCTCCTTTGCATTTGTGCGTTTGAGAGGTGAACGAGGGGTCTATCACCCAAATCTGCTTCTCAGCCCAAGACCATCGTTCTGTCTTCAGTTTGCAAATCTCAACAGTTTTATTTCCTCCAAAGTAGAATATGTCCACTGGGGTCTAAGGCAGATGAGGTCTGTGTGTGGCTCCCGTGTGGACAGGTGACCTGGTCATCACTACTGTCTGCCCGGGGTGGGGCAGGCTGTCACTGGGGGACCAGGGCCCGCGGGGCAAGGGAGCGTCCCAGGGTGTGTCCTGAGTGGAGCTGGTTAGTCCGGTCCAGGGAGGCCCCAGCGGTACCTAGCAGTGCTTGCATTTCATCTCTCCTGCTGCTGCTGCACCTCGAGTCTCTCGTGAGCTCTTGCACTGAAGAAGAGGCTCAAGTCCAGGATGGCTGTACCACTCCTGCCATCAGTGGTGGTTGGTGTTATAACTCAGTCCCCTAGTAGACAAGTCAGATAACCTTCAACAGCAAACTAAACGAGTGAATTGGTAAACACAAAAGCCGGCATTATTTCCAAGGATTTCTACAAGAATTACCTATAGAATAACATCTGTGATCAAGGAAGTGTGTGAATCCATGCAGACAATCGTGTCAGGTTTTTAGAATTGCATTCTTTCTCTGATGGCACACCTCTTCGTTCAGTTCTATTACCCAAAAACAAAGACCAAAGAAGGCCAATCTCTCATTTGACTCTGTATTTTTAATCTGCCTGTTTTAAAAATTGCCGTCTGTAGTAACCGCTCGTTGTGAGGACCCATCTTGACACTCCAGGTGATTGTGACCAGTGACTCACGTCCTGTGTGTTTCTGCTCTTCTAAGAAAAAACAACAAAAGACAGTATAAGTTATTGCTCAGCAATAATCATGTTGTTAATGTGAGTTAACAACATGTCTGATTTTCTGATAGCATTATTATGGTTTATATTTTCGTTTACTGTATATCGTGTGTGGTTTTATTTGGTATTTATTTGTGTTTTGAGGTCTTGCGATGTTTTTGTGTTTCTGATGCTAATAACTAAAGTTTGTAAGAGTGTAGAATGCAAAACTTTGAAATGCTAAACTGTCTGATTAGAGGAAAATAAATCTGACTAAGGAGTCTGGCTTTCTTTTTCCGCCGTCTCTCACAGGCTCCTGGCAGTGCCCTGGGCCTTTTTTCCCTCCCAAGGGGCCTCCCCGCCTCTCCCCTCCGATGTGGCCTTCTCGGCGGCCTGCGTGGCCACACAGCCCCACGCTCAGAAGGGCCCACGCTTGGCTTCGTGCTCTGCTGTCACGGTCTTAGAACTCTCGGTGTTTGGAAAAGGGGTCCCGCGCTCGGTTTGCAGGAGACCCTGCGGTGGGGCTCTGACCTCCGCGCCTCCCAGAGCCTGGTGTGCCCAGCAGCCGTGCTCTCAAGTCTGCGGCTTGGTCCCGAGCAGGGGAGGTAACCCTCGCCCTCCCGCCACGCCCATGCCGGGGCATCTGGCATGGTGGAGGGGCCCCGGACCCCGGACCCACCCAGCTGCCTGCCTTCACCCGCCGTGGGGGCTTTGGGCTCTTTGAGCCTCAGTTCCTTATCTGTCAAATGGAAGAACAGCATCTAGCTCCTTTCTGAAAAGTGGTTATTAAAAAGCTGTACCAGGGCGCCTGGGTGGCTCAGTCAGTGGAGTCTCTGCTTGAGACTCTGTGCCCAGCGCGGAGCCCGATGTGGCGCTCGATCTCATGACCCTGAGATCATGACCTGAACCAAAACCAAGAGTCGGACACTTAACTGACTGCCACTAGGCGCCCCTAAATAAATAAATCTTAGAAAAAAAACAAGAACAGAACTGCTCAGTGCTGATCTTGTGAGGGCTCCAGGCAACCAGGGTTTTTTTTAAATATTTATTTCAGTAACCACTTCGCCCACCATGGGGCTCTAACTCACGACCCTGAGATCAAGAGTTGCATGCTCTTCCAACCGAGCCCGCCAGGAGCCCCCAGACAATCAGCTCTAAACAGCTGCTCATAGGAGTGTTAGGGGGTAGAGGGCCAGCATGACCCCTCCCAGCTCAGCATGTCTCTGGGTAGTTATGTGGACCAGGCCCAGGGGCAGGAAGCTCTTGAGGGCACCCCAAATTACCCAGTGTGGAGCCTGCTTTCCAGCACTGGTGTGAAAACCATGGGAGCTGCCAGCCCCTCCCCCATGGTCCTGCCCCTCCAGGTGTCACCACTGCAGCCCCACTGGGTCACTAGAGCGCCACGGCGGCAGGAAGGGGCGGACCCGTCCAGAAGTCCTACGCAGGCCCTTAGGCCACACAGTTCCTGCTGTCCGGTGCTGGGGGTCCCGCGAGAGAGTCCTGCCCACCCCATGCCCTCAGCCCTGCAGTGAAGCACACAGTGGGGAGCCCAGGGCCCCCCAGCTCTTCTAATGCAGGTGCCCACACCCAGAACCCAGAGAAGGGCACCGTCTCCCTCTGCCTAGAGGCTCCCAAGGCCACCCACCCCTGTGGTGAGAGCCTTGCGCTCCATCGTCTCTGGCACCCAGGCCTGGGCTTGCACCGTGGCCTCAACCACGCCAGGGCCGCTGAGCAACACTGCAGGTGGCCCACAGCCACAGAAGCCAGAACCCCTGAGGACAGCCCGAACCAGCAGCGTGGACAGCTCTGTGGGCTGGGCAGCCACAGAGCCACGTGGACTTGGGGTTTTCCAGCTCCTTCCGAGGGGTTGCGCTCAGCCGGAATTTCAGAAACTGGATGCTTTTCTGTCAGCCTTCTGGAGTTCTTTTCTGAGTTGCTCAGGAAGGGAAGGGAGCCATAAACCCCAGGAGAAGAGCGCCCCCTGGTGGGTGCACCTCGGCCGGAGGCGCCCGAAGGGACTGGGGGCAGAGGCGGCTGCAGATCTGGGCCACTGTCCAGCAGCGGAGGGCGTGTGCGATGAGAAACAGGGTGCTCGGAGCAGCTCCTCCACCCAAGCCTGGACCACTCCCAGGACTGAGCGTGGCGGCGCGGCAGTCAGACCAGCCACGGCCTTGGCCTGGGTCCCTGGTGTCAGCACTGGGGGCAGCCTGGCTCTCCCAGCGAGCTGGGGGACCAGGGAGGGAGGCAGCCAGGCGGGGCACTGTGACTCTCGCTGCCTCCCGCGGCTCTGGGGACACTGTGTTCCAAACGCTTTCAAGCAGGACTTCTGAGGACGAACTAGGAACTCACCCGGAGCAAGGGTGCAGGAACCCGGCCCCGCTGCTGGCTCCCGGCCCCTGGTGCTACTACCCCGCGCGGAAGCTGGCCCATCCCACACGGGCCGGGGACCAAACCTGGAAAAATGTCTGAGGCCACCGCACGACTGCATTTGGTCAGACATGTCCAGTCTCCGAGGGTCTCTTTGAAGTGAGAACATCGAGGTCTGGAGAGCCCTCCCTTCGCTCTGCTGGTCTTCTGTGACTGTGGTTCACCCTGCAGGACGCTCCCGGCACCCCAGATGGGTGATGACCTACAGATGGGGCTGCTCGGTGTAAAGCGTGGGTTTCCTGAAAATGGACCGCGGTGGAAGCTAACTCCTGAATCCGAGGGGTCTGTGAAAGGGCCCCGCAGCGAGGGGAAGGGAAGGTCTGCAGAGCAGGTCTGCCACTCGACCCTCAGGGCTGGCCTTGGAGGAGGGCGGAACTCCGAGGCCCCCGCAGCTACTCCCCTCCCCCAGGCCCCAGGGCAGCGAGGAGCCCGCAGTGGGCGCAGGCCCCAGCGGGGAGGGGAAAGCATGTTAGGCCTTCTGGGGTGGCGGGAGGCCCCTGTGAAAAGTGCTCTTGGGGCAGGGAGGACATGCTCTCAGCCACTGGTGGCCACCAGCCTGGCAGGAGACACTCGGTGCTGACCTTGGCCTGCTGGGCCCTCCCCTGCGGCTGGGGTGCGGGGGGTCACGCGGTGTCTGCAATGGCACCTCCTCACAGAGGCCTGCCCTGGCCGCCTGGCCCCAGTGGCTCCCTTGCAGTCACCGCACACTCTGGCTCCCCCATCCATGCTCCTTCCAAGCCCTGCTCAGAATGGTGTGGTGTGTCCGTCCTCCACCTCCCCAGCCAACAGCCAGCCCAGAAGGGCCGTGCTCCCAGCCGTGCTCCCAGCCCCCCGCTACAGGCCTGGCCCCAGGGACATGCGCAGGGAAGGCGCAGCTCAGGGGAGGGGACTATTCCAGGGCTGCAGGGCCTGCCTGTGGGCAGTGTCAGCCATCCCTTCCTTCCATACAGATTTTTGGGGTGGCCCCTGTGCTCCAGGCAGTACCTAGTCAGCCCCAGGGCACATGGCGGAGGGTGCTGACGGTGGGGAGGCCCACGATGGCCTCTCTGGAGAGGTGACTTCCTGCAGAGACTGGAGTCTTAAAGGGGCTCCAACCCCATCGTCCCACAGCCCCCACCTCACGCCTCTTTCCCCGTGTGGGAAGAGAATCATGCACGCTGGAGAAGGCCCAGAGATGTGTAGGAGACTACCCAAGGTCACACAGCAAATCAGGGACAAAGATGGGGTGAAGGAGCTGGGGAAATGTTCTTGGGGCCGGATCCATTTCCACAGAGTTGTAGAGAAGGGGGGGAGTGGTAAGGGAGTGATTCCCAATAGCTCTGCAAGTCTGGGTGGGAACCCTCCCCACCCCGCAGGCGGCAGGGCTGTCACACACCCTCACATCAGGGGAGGGCTGAGGTGGCCCACCACAGCACAGTGTCCCTGTGCCCTGGGATTCGTGCAGCTCTGGAAACCGGAACCCGTGCTAGGCCTAGTCAGGGAGGAGTGGGCTTCAGTTCCCCCCAGGCCATCTTTCCTGCCGCATGGAGAAGGTCGTGCGCAGAGGGAAACCAACACCGCGGGGGCCGTCAAGCCAAGACAGAGTGAGACTGAGACACACGGGCAGACACGGAGACCACGAGCTGGCCGGCCCTTGGAGCCCAACCTCGCCTGAGGCAGCTGGTTACTGGAAGAAACTCACCCTGGGACTTTGCATTTCTCCTACTTCCACCTGAGGTCCTGAACGATTCCAAAGTGTGTGCCCACATGCGTACCCGGGGGCCCAGGGCACCCACGCGTGCAGTTCGGGGCCTTCTGTGAACACAGGGCTCCTGCGGTGTGGTCCGGTCGTGCCCTGCATCGCGTCTTTGCTCCCGAGGCATCCCAGCGGCTCCCGGCCAGCTTGGCCAGGCTGCTGCCTGCCTCTGGCCTCGGCATGGGCTCTAGTCTGGGCCGCCCTCTGACAGGTGGACACACGGGGGCCCGTGTCCAGCTGCTGCTCAAGGATATCCCCTGCAGGGTGGGGAGATGGATGCCGATGTCTCACGGCCCAGCGGCCCCAGCTCTTCCTGTTCTGCCACCTCCAGTCCACTGTCCACACTGCGGCTACAGCCATGACCTCTGAGTCCCCACTTTAACGCCATCTCTTCCAGGAAGGTTTCTCTGACTGCCCAGGCAGCCTTGCTGCCCTGTTCAGATAGCACGGTATCTCTGGGAATGGTCTGCCCAAGTGGGTCAGAAAGCTCCATTTCCCCAAGTCCTGACCACCCCTCTTCTAGAGCCTCTCTTGGGCCTCGGCCTCAGTGCAATCCACTTTCTGAGTTGAGAGAAAGGAGCCGCCACCCTTGGGAAGAACTGCCTGGACTTTCAGGCTTGGCTACAGTGCTCTGGGCCCTGGGAGTGAAGTTCGCTGAGCCCCCCAAGCTCTCTGCCTTGAAAGCCACAAGTGGGGTGGTGGGAGCGGGTGAGGGGAGCAGAGCCAGACACCCTGCTGGAGTCCCAGGAAGCACCAGGCCACAGAACTGCCTGCTTCCCAGCAAGGAGCAAGGCAAGGGGACAAAACAGATGTGACCTCCAAATAGCCCCTCTGTTCCTGGTCAAGGCTTCTGCAGAGGAACAGGCAGACAAGGCCAAATTCCAGGGCCAGGAAGACCCCCCTCCCCGACCCAGGCCGGGCTGGGGGCTGACGCCTCCAGCAGGGCTGGCTCCACTGCCCGCCTGAGAGCAGGTGCCCGCATCCCACTGGGCTGAAGGGTGGCACAAGCTGGCGTGCTCCCTCCCTGATCCCAGTCAGAGAAGTCCTGCCCCTTCCCAGTGCGTGAAGAGGCCGGAATGGCCCCAGTGGCAGGTCGCATCCTCCTTGGATGAGATGCCGGCTATGGGGGAGACCCAAAGACCAGTCAGAGTGAAGAGTCTAATTCCAGGGGTCTGCAGAGGAGGGGGGGGCATATCGGAGAGGGCAGGGTGGGCAGGAGGGAGGAAGGCACCAGGGAACCCCAAGGCTAAGGCCTTCCCCTCGTATGGGTAGTACACACAGTCCTCCACCTCCAAGCCCATGTCCATCACCTGCCCTCCATCCCCCATTCCACAGTCATTCTCCCCTCACCAGCTCGTCCTGGACACAGTGGCCCACCCGCCACTCTTCCCCTTGCCATCAACCATAACCAAGAAGGCGCCATCATCCACGGGTCACCCTATCCCCTGATGATCAATTCACCACCTGCCCCACCTATAACCCACTGCCCATCATCCAGTTTACTGTGCCCAGTCTGTCCACCCACCCACCTACCCTCTACCGTCCCATCCCCCACAAATCCATCCTCCGCCACTCCCCAACATCCACCCCAGCTCCATGCCTCAGACACCCCCTACACAATCAGTCCACCTGTCCATCCATCCAACCATCCATTGATCCAGCTATGATCTCTGCTCTCATCTTCCCATCAGCCAGCCCTCTACTAACCTGCTACTCGGTCCATCTAAGTCCTGTTCATCCACTCATCCACCTTTCAGTCTCACCTACCAGCCAGCCATCAGCCAGAAACCACCTTTTCTCACCCACCGTTCATCTCCACAAACTCCATCCGACATCTGTGATTTATATTTCACCCATCACGCATCCACTTACCCAAGCACCATTTTTGTCTACCATTCTTCCCCACCCAAACACTGTCCACCATCCATTGGCCTTCCTTCCACAATCCACTCCCCTCCATCCATCCATCCATCCACCCACCACTCCCCAACACCCTTGCAACATCTACCCAACACACAAGACTCATCCTCCAACCACCGCCCCTCAATTCCTGTGCATTCCTGTCACTCACCATCCCCCACCCTTCCGTTCCTCCTCCATGGCCACCCAGTGCACGCACCCTCCGCCACTCACCATGCACCCGCTACCAACCGCTCCCCATTTGTTCACAGGCACTTGCCCCGCAAAGCCCATCTGCCAGCATCCACGGTGCTTTCAGGCCAGGAGGCAGGAGGGCCCTGCATGGAAGGGTGGACACCCAGCCCCAGTAGGTGGGCAGAGAAGGCGCAGCCCCAGCCGCACAGGGTCAGGGACAGTAGGGAAACCAGAGGTGGTTTAGCAAGCCCGGGCTCCCAAGACACCCTTGTCCCGGAGCAGGTGGGTCGCGACAAGCTCCTCTTCCTGGGCACCCAAGGTCCTCAGGTCCGGGAGGGCTGAGTGTGGGGGAAGGAGCGAGTCCGACCGGCGCCTCGAGGGGCCCCGGGAGTAAATGTGTAACCGCCCGGCCGTCCCGCCCCGCCCCGCCCGGTCAGGTGGGTCCCGCGGGGCAAAGTCTCCGGGTGGCGACGCGGGAGCGCGGCGGGATGGGCGCGCTGGGCCGGGTCCTGCTGTGGCTGCAGCTGTGCGGTAAGCTGGGGTCGCCCTGGTGGGGCCCGGAGGCTGCGGGCCGCACACGCCCCCGAGGGCCTCGGCTCTCCCCGGGCGGGCGGCGGGAGCTGGAGAGGCTCCCTGGCCTTGTAGAGTCTAGGACCCCGGCCAGACCCCCCTCCCGCTTCGGGGCCCCGCCCTGCCCTCGGGCGCCGGTGGTCGGTTTGCGAGATGCGCACTGTCCCCAGTCCCTGCCCACAGCAGCGACTCAGTTTCCCCGTCCCCGAGGGCGTGCTGACCCTCCCCTTTTGCACCCCGGCCGGCGCGCGTCCTCGGTGCCCCCAAGGCCTGGGACCTTGAAAACTGAAGCCCCGCCCCCTTCTCTTACGCCCCTCGCGGGTCCCTCAGGACACAGCTCCCAGTCAATGCCCGCCCTCCAGCCCCTTCTACTTGGCAGAGGCCTCCGCTATCCTTCATCTCGGCCCCTCGGTCCTTGCCTGGCCGTGCCCTCTGCTTCATCGATGGGCAAACTGGGGGCGGGGCGAGGAGGCGATCTTGGAGAGCGGCCTAGAGGGGGCACATAGGAGCGGGCTCCGCAGATCCAGTAGGAGTTCGTCAGCACCGGGATGGGGCTCCCGCAGGGTCTGGGCCGCCCTGGCTACCCCATCTGCGCCCGGGCTCTAGGACCAACCTTCCCTCTGCCTGGGAGTGGGGGCGTCTGAGCAGGATGAACTCAGTCATCCCCATCCCCAGCGCTGACCCGGGCTGCCTACAAACTCTGGATCCCCAACACCGACTTTGAAGCCGCCGCCAACTGGAGCCAGAACCGGACGCCGTGCGCGGGCGCCGCCGTCAAGTTCCCCGCAAACAAGGTGCCTTCACCACACGCCCCTCCCCGGGGGGCTTGGGATGGGGACTCGGGTGGCCAGGGGTCGGGGAGAGACAGAGGGGGTCCGCTAGCCAAGGCCACTTCTTCCTGCAGATGGTGTCAGTCCTGGTGCGAGAAGGTCACAGCATCTCGGACATGGTGAGGGGGCTGCGGCTGAGACTCGGGTCGGAGGGGGGCTGGGGGTCCCGCTGGCCCACCGGAAGCCGCTTTCTTCCCTCGAGATCATCCGTGCAGGCATTGTGCCTTTGGCTTCTGGAGGGGCTTCTGCGAGGTTGTGGGACCCATCCGGGAGGGCAGACACTGGTCCTATGGCCCCAGCTCAGGCTGTGCCCCAGCCTTGCAAAGGGGTTCAGAAGGTGCCTCCTGTCCCGGCTGCCCTCTGCTTCTGGCCTCCAGCCCCCCAGTAGCCTGTCTTCTCTAAGGTGTGCTCCAGGAAACATCCTTCCCCCACTCTTCTCCTCAAAGTCTTTCTTTTTCCCAGTACCATCAGAAACCTCGGGGTCTTTCTCTCAAACTGCTTTGCAGGACACTAGTGTTCCGGAGAATGGTGGGAATTAGGAGGGTTGAAGAGGTTCCGTGGCCAGTAAATTTGGGAGATGCCGCCTGCTTGCCTGGAGCTTTCGGGATGTGTTAAGGCCTGTGATAAGGCCTGGGAGAAAGACTCTGGCTGTCTGTGAAAGGCGGGGTCAGGAAGCTCCTTACTGCCCAAATGCAGCCGTGTGGCCGGAGCTGAGAATGGTTTTCAAATTTTTAAAGAGTTGGGGGGGGGGGGAAACCAAAAGATGACTTTTGTGGCACGGGAAATATAGAACACGAACCTCAATGTTGGTAAGTAAAGTTTTATCAGCACACAGCCCCGCCCGTTCGGGTGCCAGCATCTCTGGCCGCCGTCGCACTACCAGGCAGAGCTGAGTGGACATGAGGGAGTCTGTGTGGCCTCAAATCTTAACGTATTTTCTGTCCGGCCCTTTGCAGAAAGAGCCACCGCTCCCTGATTTAAAGTGTCCTTTCCCGAGACCCCTCCTAGTTAAGAGGCTCCACGGCGCCCTCTGTCCTCTGGGTTGGATCACTGTCCTGTCGGAGGGTTGCCGGCTCTGAGCAAGGGTGGAGATGGGGGAGGGGGGCTCTGGGTGTGGGTGCCAGGGCTGGGGTCCTCATTTAGAGGCCACTGGGTTTTGTGCGGGCAGGTGAGTTGGGGGAGGCATCGGGTGGCCCTGGCCCCACCCCATCTCTTGCTCAGATGCAAGATCTGAGGACCCCAGGCCTTATTTCCACTCCCTGAGTTGTCTTGGCTAATGGATGGTTTCCCAAAGCGGCAATTCATGGTGGGACCCTGCCACTTGTGGGGCAGGACAAATCAGTGCAAGGGAGCCCTACCCCTCCGTGTGAGCCAGAGCTGTCCCTGCCTGGGGAGGGGGCATCGGGCAGAGACTGGGGGTCCCGGTCCGCAGATCTGGGGTTGGGATGCCCTTTCACATCTGCCCAACCCAAAGACTAAGGTGTGGAAGGGGGCAGCAGCCAGGTGAAGGAGCAGGGGAGGCATGGGGGGAGCAGCCGGACCCAGCGCCCACTCCCCCTGCCCGTGCCTAACTGTGGTGACCAGGCAGGCAGCAGCCTGGAGCAGGAAGAGAGGGGCATCCAAGAGGAGCATCCAGAGCAGGTGTGGGACCCTCGAGCAGGAGGTCAGCCGGGGCGGGGGCCTGGGGTCTGGGACCCTTCTCCAGATCATTTTCATGATCTCCTTTGAAAGAGTTTGAGGATCTTTTTTTTTTTTTTAAAGATTTTATTTATTTATTCGACAGAGATAGAGACAGCCAGCGAGAGAGGGAGCACAAGCAGGGGGAGTGGGAGAGGAAGAAGCAGGCTCCTAGCAGAGGAGCCTGATGTGGGGCTCGATCCCATAACGCCGGGATCACGCCCTGAGCCGAAGGCAGACGCTTAACCGCTGTGCCACCCAGGCGCCCCAGAGTTTGAGGATCTTAGACATTCATTCATCCATTCATCGCCTGACAGGTCTCTCTATCTGGCCCTTCTTTCCATCCCTAGCTGTCCAAATCCGAGTCCCGCCTCTTTTCCTGGGGGACCGTGAGGCACCCCCTCACTTCCGCTGCCTCTCTTCCTCCTGCTCGGGGGCTTCCCCCCACCCTCCCACCCCCACTGGAAGACCCAGGTGGGAACTGTCCAGGGGCCCGGGAACAGGCTGAATGGACCCCGAGCTGCCCCAGACTGCCTCCCAGCCCCGCTGCTCAGCATTACCTGGCTGCCCAGATGTGGCCCTGGAAACAGGGGCAGCTGCCGCTGTGTTTTCATTTGTCCCTCTCAGGTTTGGAGCTTCCCTCCCTGGGATTTTCTCCTTCCTGAACCCCCTCTCCCCTCCCATTTCTATTCACCCAGTTATCTTGGTCTGGAGGAATCTCATAATTTTTGTCCATCGATCCATGGTTGCGTTGCAAGACGGCAAGCGTCTTCTCACTGTGCCCTTTCTGCCTGTGGTGCCCTTCGCCAAACAGCAGCCCTCAGTGTAATCTGCGATGCCAGACCCGCTGCCTTGTACGGTTTTTGCGGTGTTCTAAGACTCCCTTGGCTGCTGCTGAGTCACGGCCATGGCCGAGCATTCGTCTATCCTGCCATCAGGAGTGCACGCTGGAGTGGGGCTCTAGCCAGGGAACCAGCTTTATTCTTCTCCTTAGAATAAGCCCCACTTCTGACGTCTTCCTCCAAGCCACAGCCTCGCCCCTTGGCCTTGTGGCTCAGCCGCCCTGGCTGCAGGGAGGTCTCAGAGTCCTCCCTTGTCCCTTTGCCTGTTCCTGGGCCGCCGGCACCCCGCGGTCCTCACGCGGCGGCTCTGTGGGTGGTCTGAATGCCCACTGGGGCAACTCCCCTGTCCACTCTTCTGCTACGAGGCCAACTAGTTCTTTGTCGATCGGATTGTTGCAGAGGAAAGGGAGGGTGGGTTTATCAGATAGCAACAGCTGCAACAAAACCCTGGAATTTGGTTTGGGAATGAACACCCGATTTATACCAACAGGCCACGAATTTCTCTGCAAATGTTTCACATCATCCATCATAAAACTCGGTACTAGAGTTTTCGAGGGGTCCCCACAGAGTCTTGTAGAGATCGGCCCATTCATAAACACTTTGTAACGTGGTTTGTATTGGGAACGGTACTCTATTTTTAAAAATTATATGTTTTGATTTTTTTTTTTATAAGTGATGATAGTTGTTCCTCCTTCCTTCCAGTCCTAACTCCTTTTATTTCTTTTTCTTTCCAGATAGCTTTGTCTAGGAGGCGCCTGGGTGGCTCAGTTGGTTCAGTGTCCGACTCTTGGTTTCGGCTCAGGTCATGATCTCAGGGTTGTGGGATCGAGCCCTGTGTTGGGCTCCATGCCCAGCGGGGAGTCTGCTTGGGATTCTCTCTCCCCGCTCCCTCTGCCCCTTCCCCCACTCTCTATCTCTATAAAATAAATAAATAAATCTTAAAAAAAAATAACATTGTCCAGGACCCCTCCCCTAGGTTAAACAAAAGTGACAAAAGCGGGCAGCCGTGTCTTGTTCCAGGGCGAGTGAGAAGGCATGTCTCGTCTCTCCATGGAGTGTAATGTTTGCTGTAGGGTTTTGGTACATAAACTTTATTGAATTGTGGAAATTCTATTATAGCTTGCTAGCAGCTTCTTACAAAATCATAAATAGATTTGTTAGACTTCTCTGGCATTTTTGTTGTTGTTGTTATTGGGTTTTTTACATCGAGTGAGATACGATTGCCCCCTCCCTCTTTTCAGCCTGTTAATGAGGTTTCCTGAGGCTGAACTGTCATTGCGAGACCGATGGCCTCCTGGCACCTTCCTGTAGGTGCGGGTCGGAGCATGCCCTTTCTGCAAGACTCCTGACTTCCCTCTGCCCCGACAAGTCGGTTTTGTTGGCACAAACTGCTCACCGCCGTCTGCTGGGACACCATCATGTGCACTGCTGGGAAGTGGGGATGAGAGCCGTCCTGGGACCGAACCCCATGATCACCATGTATTTTTAAAACACACTATTGGAGCTAGTCACCTAATACAGATATATCTTAAAGATTTATTTATTTATTTTAGAGAGAGCGCGTGTGAGCGGGAGGGGCAGAGGGAGAGAGAGAATCCCAAGCCAACTCCCTGCTGAGTGCGGAGCCCGTCACCACCGATCCCACGACCCCAAGATCACGACCTGAGCCAAAACCAAGATCTGGACACAACCGACTGTACCACCCAGGTGCCCCTGGTCAGCTGATCTTTTATTTAGGATTTTTTTTTTTTTTTTTTTTTTTTTTTGCATCTACATTTATAAGTAGAACAAACCTACACTTTTTCTTCATCTGGTTTTGGAATCAAGATTACCACAGGCCTCATGAAATGGCCTGGGCAATTTTCACTCTTTTTTCTGTTTCCCAGAACGACTTCTGTGACAAGAAATCAGTTGTTCCTTGAAAGTGTAGGGTACTTCACGTGTGAAAACACTGGTGCTGGAAAGCGACTGACATTTTAATTTCCTTAATGCTTGCTGGTCTATGCAAGTTCTCTATTGCTTTTGTGTCGATTTTGACATTTTGAATTTTTTTTTTAAGATTTTATTTATTTATTTGACAGAGAGAGAGAGACAGCCAGCGAGAGAGGGAACACAAGCAGGGGGAGTGGGAGAGGAAGAAGCAGGCTCCCAGCAGAGGAGCCTGATGCGGGGCTCGATCCCAGGACTCTGGGATCGTGCCCTGAGCCGAAGGCAGACACACGCTTAACAACTGAGCCACCCAGGCGCCCCCGACATTTTGAATTTTTCTAGAAATTGATACATTTCATCCAGGTTTTCAAGTCTGGCAGTCCTTTTTATTTCTTAAGCTTCTCAGTGTGTGTGTCTTCCCACAAACAAGTCCTTTTGGTGTGTTTCCTTCCCATTTCTTTCCTTCTTCCTCCAACTATGTTTTCAGGGCAGGTCTCTGCCGCTGTCTGAAGTCTTTCCATTATGCTCCTGCATTGGAATGGACCATTGGCCGGGTAGAAAATTCTAGATGGGAGATGGGACCTTCTTTTCCTTTAATACATAAACTATTATTACATTGTCTTTTTGCATCCATTGTTGTTGCTGATAAACCTGACCTCTGAGTTTTTTCGTCTTTGCTGGGTGATCTGTTCTTTCTCTCTGAAGCTTTTAGAATGTTCTCTGTGTCGCTGATGTCTCTACACACACTGCCACGTGTCTGGGTGTGATTTTCCTTGCTTCCCATGCCATGTGACGCCTTTCCATCTGAGCTTTCTCAGCTTTCTTCAAATCGGGAAAGCGCATCCTCCTTGCTTCTTCAATATCGTCCCCCTCCTTTGTATCTGCATTTTGGCACTGCGGTGTTGATCCTCCCTCCTCTCGGGGGCTCCACCCTATCCTGCCCCGCAGAGTCCCTTCCCAGGAACACCCGTCACTGGGGCTTCTCCAGCTGGACCAGTCCGCGTGTTTATCTCACCTAGTGTGCTCTTCCTTTCAATTATTCCATGTTCTGGAACTTATTTATATTTTCCCCCTTTGGTTCTTTTTATTATTAAGTTTAAATCTTCATTCCAGTATAGTTAACATACAGTGTTATATTACTTTCCGGGTACAGTATACTGATTCAGCCCCCTTTGGTTCTTTCCAAAAATGGGTTCTTGGTCAGCCTTGCCCTGCCAAGGCCTCCCCTGTTCCTGAGGCGCATATCCATCTGTCTCCAGGGCTCACTCCGCACCTGCGGGTGGCCCTGCCTTGCGGTCACAGGGCTCCACTCCCAGGTGTGACCTCGCACCCCCCCAGGCGTCACCTCTTGGTCAGGGCCCATGCTCAGGTAGGGGACAAGCAAGATAGGACTTGAGGCTGGGCCCTGAGTGGACTACCCCAGATGAGGACGAACCCCTCCTGATCCCTGCGCAGCTCAGCTCCCCTGGCCCAGCCCTCATCCCCAACCCCAACCCTGAGGGTCAAAAGTCCTGGGGCTCAGAGGGGATGGGGAGGGAGGGGCCGCGGGCCTCCCTCACCTGGCCTTCCCACTGCCACAGATCCTCTGACACCTGAGGTCTGAGCTGTGGCCCCCCACTTGTGGTGAATGGGCTGCCCTGGCGGAGCCTAGGCCTGCAGGGGAGACAGCGGCCACTCTGAGGCGCCGGTACCTTCCTGCCACCAGCCCCCCTCCCTCACACAGTTCAGGGCTGCCTCCACACTGCCCCGCGGCTTGGGTTCCTGGCTTGTACAGTTTCTCGGGGTGACGGGAGAGGGCAATGACCTTCGTGTCACCTTGCCCCAAACTCTTCACACCACCAGGTCTCAGGCTGGGTCTGGCTCCTTGGCCTGCGGTCCTGCTCCCTCCGTCTTCTCTGACCCTCAGCCGGGGCCAGGCGCCGCCAGCCCCTGACCTCACCTCCCGCTCGGTGACCTACGCTCCCTCCTCCCCGGGAACGCGGAGGCAGGGGCGGGACCCTGTGGCACCCTGCCCCCCGCGAGGCGCCCCTCCGCCTGTGCTTTCCGCAGCTCCTGCCGCGGGACGGGGAATTCGTCCTGGCCTCGGGGGCCGGCTTCAGCGCCCCGGACGCCGGCAGGGACCCGGACTGCGGGACCGGTGAGGGGCCCGGGGGCGGGGCCTGCCCGGGGGGCGTGTCCAGGCGGGGCCTGGTGGGGGGCGCCCCGCCCGCGGAGCTCAGGGACACGCGCTCACCCAGGCGCCCCCGCGCTCTTCCTCGACCCCGACCGCTTCTCGTGGCACGACCCGCGCCTGTGGCGCTCCGGGGACGCGGCGCGCGGCCTCTTCTCCGTGGACGCCGAGCGCGTGCCCTGCCGCCACGACGACGTCGTCTTCCCGTCCGACGCCTCCTTTCGAGTGGGCCTCGGCCCGGGCGCCCGCCCCGCGCGCGTCCGCAGCGTCCGGGCTCTGGGCCAGGTGAGCTGGCGCGCGGGGCCGGGGCTCGGGCCTCCTCTCCGCGCCTCGGCCCGGGCAGTCCCCACACGTGAGTTCCGAGCACTCAGAGGCTGTCCCCTCCTCGGGCTGGCTCCGCTCGTGACCCGGCCCCCCGCAGACGTTCACGCGCGACGAGGACCTGGCTGCGTTCCTGGCGTCCCGCGCCGGCCGCCTGCGCTTCCACGGGCCGGGGGCTCTGAGCGTGGGCCCCGGGGGCTGCGCCGACGCGTCGGGCTGCGTCTGCGGCAACACCGAGGTGAGCGCGGCCCGCAGCGGGGTGCGGGGGCCCCGCTCGGGGTGGGGGCCTGGAGCCGGCCCTCTGCCGCCGCGGTCCGGCCCGCACCGTCTCCGTGCTGACGGCCGCTTCCCTCCTGCAGGCGCTGCCCTGGATCTGCGAGGCCCTGCTCCAGCCCCTGGGCGGTCGCTGTCCCCCGGCCGCCTGCCATGACGCCCTCCGGCCCGAGGGGCAGTGCTGCGACCTCTGCGGTGAGCGCCCCCTCCCGGCACGTGTGTGCTGAGACGGCCTAGCTACGCGGGCTCGACCTGTTTCCCTGTTGGTCCTGGGCCCGCGGCGCCGACCCCTACCCTTCTGTCGCAGGAGCCATCGTGTCGCTGACCCACGGCCCCACCTTTGACATTGAGCGGTACCGGGCGCGGCTGCTGCAAGTCTTCCTGGTAATGGGCCTGCGCGCCCCCCACCCCAGCCCTACCAGCCCCGCCGCCCCCGCCCGGGACCTTCATCCCCGCAGGGACCCCGGGACCCCACTTTGCCTCACTGACGCGGTCACTCTCTGCGCACCTGCCCACCATTCGTCCCTGCCGCCAACGCCCCCGCAGGTCCGAGGGCGAAGTCCCTGGGACAACCCTGTCTCCCTCCCCAGCCCCAGTACCAGGGACTGCAAGTGGCCGTGTCCAAGGTGCCGCGCCCGCCCCGGCCGCGCGGGACCGCAGGCGCGGAGGCGGACACGGACACGGAGATTCAGGTGGTGCTGACAGAGACCGGGCCCGAGACGGGCGGCGCGGGACGGCTGGCCCGTGCCCTCCTGGCGGACGTCGCCGAGCACGGTAACCGCGGGTGAGCTTTTCCCGGCCCCTGCCCCGCCCCGCGTGGGGGAGACTGAGCCGGCGCCCTTGCAGGTGAAGCCCTTGGGGTCCTGTCGGCTACAGCCCGGGAGTCGGGCGCGCCTGTCGGGGACGGCTCGGCGCAGGGGCTGGACGGTTCAGGTTTGCGCGCCGAGCTGGCAGGCGGAGTGACGGCTGGGCTGTTCCTGTTGCTGTTGGCGCTGGTGGCGGGGGCGCTGCTGCTGCGCCGCGCTCCGAGGCTCAGGTACGCAGGCGGGGCTGCGGCGTCGGGGGCGGCGGTGGGGCCGCGGGGCGGATCTGCAGGGGGGCGGAGGCCCGGGCAGCCGGGTCTCGGGGTCATGGGGCGGGGCCTCAGGTACTCGGGGCGGGACCGCGGGGCCCATCAGCCCCGGGGTGGAGGCTCAGGTCGCGGGGACGGGGCCTCAGGGCGGGGTTTCGGGGCGAGTCCGCGGGGGCCGGCGGCCTGGAGACGCCGCGGTGGCGGAGGGTCAGGTACCAGGAGGTGTGCGGAGCCGCCACTGCAAGTCTTCTTGCAAGGGCTCACGTGCGTCCTTGTTCTCCAGATGGAGTAGGCGAGACGAAGCGGCCCCCGCGCCCGTCGTGGACCCCCTGGGCTTCTCCAACCCCGTGTTCGACGTGGCGGGCTCCGCGGAGCCGGTGAGGGGGCGGGTGGGGGTATCGGTCTGCCCCGGGGCTGTGCTGGGCGCCAACGCCCCTTAACTCTGCGCCCCCTCCCCTTGATTCTACGCACCCCGCAGCCTCCCGCGACCAAGGTGGAAAACAGCAGCACCAGCCGCAGCTACTTCGTGAACCCGCTTTTCGCGGAGGCAGAGGCCTGAGCAGCCGTGTGACTGGCCAACTCTCACTTCTGCCTTACCGCCCCCGCGAAATGTACGGGTCCTTGACCTTGCGAGATCCCCGCCCCCTTCTCCACACTCCTTGTCCCCCGCAGGCCTAAAACAGGGCTTTGCCCAATAAAGAGGTTTCCTGCACCTGCTATCAGTTGTCTCCTGTGCCCCCACCCGTATGCCTTTGCTTGAGCGCGGAGAGTGCCCTCGTTGGTCCGTCCATTGGTGAGGGGTGGTCCTGCGAGTCCTCCCTTCTGGCCATCCGCAAAGGTAGCTCCGGGAACTACCTATAGAACGGGTCCACCAGAAAATTGCAGTCTGCAAAGTTGCACCCAGAACAAGGAGGGGGCTGCCGCTGGTGCAAGGGAAGGCGACTGGAGCACGGGCGTGCGGCGCCTGGTGAGGCTGGCTGTCCAGGGCACCCCCAACATCATGCCAAAGGCTGTCGACCTTGCAAATAAAATAGCCAGTCATCTCAGCGGAAGAACGGGTTTATTCTGGAATGGCAGAGGAATTGCACGGCGGGATGTTCAGACTATGGCTAAACCATAGGCAGGCAAGTCTGGAGACCACAGGAGAGGAACAGAATCAGAGAGAAAAAGGAGGGAGTTGGGAGAGGCGGTTTGGAATGAAAGTCCATGGGGGGAAACAGAATTCAGGGTGGTGCCGGTTTCTCATTGGCCGGCTGCTCCCAGAAGAAGGTCCTGCTGCTGCTGGTCTAGGAGAGCGGGCTTCTTGCCGTGGGTGGGAGGACAGGCGGGTGGGCAGTGAGAGCTGACCGGCTGTGTGGGCTCTGGGAACTCTGCATCCTTTCCTCAGGCTCACACTGCCCAGCCCAGGCTGAGCACCTGCGCGGCCACCAGAGACCCGGATGCTGTCCTGACTGGGCGGCAGGGCGGCTAGAGCCCCCCCCCCCCCCCAGGGGGAGCTCGGGGCTGACGGGGTGTCCTTGGGGGTTGGTGTCCGGTGTCCACCGCTGCAAGGCTCGCCCCCTTCTGAGGGCTGCTCTGCCCTGGGGTGTGGGGGCCGGGGCGCCTCACACGGCTGTGCGTGGGGCAGTGTTCGTGCGTGGGACGGCGGCTCTGCGTGGGACAGTGCGTGGGTCAGTGTGCGTGGGACTGTGCGTGGGACTGTGTGGGACGGCGCAGTGTGTGGGACTGTGCGTGGGACTGAGTGGGACAGTGCGTGGGATGGCGGCTGTGCGTGGGACTGTGCGTGGGACGGCGGCAGTGCGTGGGGCAGTGCGTGGGAGTGGGACAGTGCGTGGGATGGCGGCTGTGCGTGGGGCAGTGCGTGGGAGTGGGACAGTGCGTGGGATGGCGGCTGTGCGTGGGACAGTGTGCGGGACAGTGCGTGGGACTGCGTGGGACAGTGCGTGGGACGGCGGCTGTGCGTGGGACAGTGCGTGGGACTGTGCGTGGGACGGCGGCAGTGCGTAGGGCAGTGCGTGGGACTGAGTGGGACAGTGCGGAAGTGTGCGTGGGACGGCGGCAGTGCGTGGACTGAGTGGGACAGTGTGCATGGGACAGTGTGGGTGGGACGGCGTGGGTGGGATGGTGTTGGGCCAGGGCCCCGGGGGCGTCTGTGCGGCGGGTGTGTGCCGGCGGTCAGTTCCGTGCGCGGTGTGGACCCGTCACTGCTGGGGCTGCGCTCCCCTCCGCGGCGTGAACCCCACACGCTTCTGCTCCTCCGGCTCTTGGGCTTTTGCAAGGCGGCCGAGCGCGCGCCGTTCAGACTGTCAGGCAGCCGGTGGACGGCGGTTTGTTGCGCTGGTCCTCGCGCTCGCCCCCACCCTCGCGGGGAGCCGACCGCCGCTGCACCCCCCCGCTACCAGCTGAGCGCCCCAGCCGGCCCTGCTCCTCCGTCAGTTTTCTGTTTTCACAGCCAAAGCTATTTCACTCGCGTCTCTGAAAGGCTCCACCTGTGCCTTGCATGGTCCCCGCTGCTCGGACACCCCGGGCCCTTTCAGGAACAGGGGCGAGGACTGCCATTTGTGCCCTGTGGCGGGGGTGGCGTGACGTGCCAGGGCGAGGGGAGCAGATGGGATGTGGGCCACGCACGGCCGAGCGGGCGGAAGGGCGCCCAGCAGACCGCTCCGGAGCATCCCCACCACGGGCTGGGCGGGCTGCTCTCGGTCCTTTGTAGCCTCACAGCACCGGCTCAGGCAGGTGCCGCGTGTTACCAAGCACATGTTGGGGTCTGGGGTAAAATTAGGCCATCAGGGGCGGTTGCCCGCTCGGTCCGGGGTTCCGCTGGCTCCTGATGACTCTGGCCTGCCCCATGCCGTCCTCTAGGGCCGCTGAGGGGCCACCGTGCTACTGGGTGGACAGGGTCCCCCTGCTGCTCCAGGCAAACGCACAGACGGGAACCTCTCCTCTGCGGCTTCTCTCCTGGGGCTCTTGCTCGGCCTTGCAGGGTCTCATGGGTGTCCCCTGGCCCTGCCCGTGGCCCCTGAAGGCTCCTACTTCTCTCAGGTTGAAATTCCAACCCAACTGCTGTGGCTGGCTACCTGGAGGCCCGGCGGGAGCACCCGGCCAGGTGGCCCCTTTCTCCCCCCAGTGGCCCAAGCCCACCCCTGCCTACCATTGTCAGCGTGTCCCCCCAGGAGGAACCCCATCATAGACTTGGAGGGCCAGATTCCTACTCTGGAAACCAGCTCCTGCCACGTGGAGACAGGTGCTTTTTGCAGGCCCCCCCCCCCCCCCCCCCCGCCAGCAGATGACTAAGACCGCGCCTGCAGACAAGGCAGCTCCCCACTGCCTTCCGAGGAGGAGCTTCCAGCACAGGGCACCACGGAGACACACGCCAAGGTGACAAGTCATCACATTCAGACAAACCACCGAGAGCTTTAAAACTGCTGTCTTCTGCTTTATTGGCAGGTAAATTGTTCAAAAATGTTCTCACGATTCAATAATTACAAAGACTCAGACTTACATTAAAAAAGTAAAAACCAGAACCCCCAGCAGGTGCCAGCCCCAGCAGAAGGCCCGGGGTGGGGGGGTGTGGGCAGCAGGTGCTGGGTGTGTGACACGCACAGGCAGGCCGCGGTGCCCACGTCACTCAGTGCCGACTCAAGGTAAGTGCACGTCTTAAACAGCGACGCCAAGAACGTCGACCAGCGGGAGAGCAGGGAGAGCCTGTCCTGGGCCGAAGACAAGCGACGTCTGCTGGCCGGTTAATCCCAGGCCTTTCACGGACAGGCCACAAACCTGATTACTCAACACAGCAGCAAGGAAGGGGGGGTAAATCCACGGGCAGAGCCAATGTGCAGGAGTGTGTCGGGCGAGTCTACGTGATGCATACGGGCACTAATCACAGGGCTCCATGCAGGGGCGGGGCGGGCAGGGCGTCCTGGCGCCCGCGGCGGGGCTCCGGGGGTGCCGGCCTCCTGTCACCTGGCAGGCCCCCGGCCCGGCTGCAGCTGTGCCAGCGCTTGGACTTCACAGTAGCGAGACAGGTGACACTTGATGGCTGTGACCGGGCACACACACACGGGACCCAGGGCAGGGGTCGCTCACCGGGGGCCTCTGGCCATGGCTGCAAGGTCGGCAGGAGGTCTGCAGCTGACTGTAATGGCTAAGTGAATAGAAAGGCCACCGACTCACCTCCGCTTTCCTGTCTTTAAGATTCTAGTGACACTGGGACTGAAACACAACTTCCTACGATTCTCCTAAGGTCCTAGGGAAGTTTCAGGGAACAGGCTTGTCATGGAGGCCACGGCAGAGCTGTGCAGGGCTTGCTGGCGAGGCGGCCAGTGGCCGCAGGGCCCCACGCGCCTTCGCAGCCGGTTCCGGGCGGGGGAGGCTGGGTGCTGGTCCTTTACGTGCACACGGAACAGTGCTGTCCCATGGCGGCGCGGGTGAGCGATCTGGCCCACCACCAACCATGCGGCATAAAACTGATCGTTATTATAATAAAGACTTTTCTTCATATCTACAAATTGAGTCTGCATTTCCTTGGACAACACTGGGGGTCGGCTCCGTCTTGGCACTGGCAATGGAGGCCACGCCCAGCTCCCCGTCCCGTGGTGGTGAGGCGGGAGGCCGGTGGCTTCAGGCGTCGTAGGCTGGCTGCTCCAGGCCTTCAAGGGGGAGCTGGCTCCTGTGCGGTGAGTTGGGGCTGGGGGGGCCGCTGGGGTTGGAGCTGTTCGATGGAGTTGAGTGTTTGGTCGAATCGGAGTCAGGCTGTTAACACAAAGGAGGGGGAGAGCATAAGAACCAACCGCCCTGGGCCTGTGCGGGGCACGCTGCCAGCCAGACGCCGGCATCTCGGGGGGAAGATGGGGCAGCTGCAGTCTCCCGTCTGGTTATGACGACACTCTCTCTGAGCATTTCACAGGGTCCTTGAGATCACCAATGAAAGCCCAACCCGAAGCCCACAAATAACTCAGTAATTATAGTTGCAAAGAAGAACGAGCAACTCGACAGTGAAGACACCAGTCAGGGAGCTCTTTCATGACAAGGGGTGTCGATGAAACGTCCACAGCTCACTTCATACTGAATGGCGCAAGCCGCAATCTCCCGCGAGGACAAGCACAAACGAGGACGCCTGCTCTCACCACTGCTGGACGTGCCACACTGGAATCAATTTAACCGAAGACGTGAAACACCTGCACGCTGACACCAGAGAGCATTGCTGACAGAAGTTAAAGATGGCCTAAATAAACGGAACATCTCACGTTCACGGACGGAAGGATCCAACAGCGTTAAGACGGCAATACTCCCCCGAAGCCATCCACAGACTCGATGCCGTCCCTACTGAAATTCTAATGGCGCTTTTTCCAGAAATGCGAAGTGGCAGTCCTCAAATTCATATGGAATTGCAAGGGGCCCAGAATAGTCAAGACAATACTAGGAAAAAAACTGGGAGGAACCACACTTCCCAAACCTACTCCTTCAAAATGTACTAAAAGGCAGCAGTACCCCCAAAGGGATGGCGTGCGTCGCCACAGAGACCAGTGGGACAGAACTGAGCCTAGAAGTCAGTCTGTACAACCACGGGCGGCTGGTTTTTGACAAGGGTGCCAAGACTGTTCAACGAGGGAAAGCAGTGCTGGGCATCCGGCATGCAGAAGACTGAAGTCGGATCTCCACCTTAAAATAACTCAAAGCAGACCAGTGACCTACATATGAAGGCTAAAACCTTAAGACTCTTAGAAAAAAACAGGAACAAGTCTTCAAGACTTTGGGTTCAGCAATGAATTCTTAGATATGACCTCAAAAGCACAACCAACAAAAGAAAAAAAATTGGGTATCACCCAAATTAGAAGCATCAAAGGAAATGATGACAAAGGCGAAAACACAACGCACAGAGTGGGAGAAAATATTTGCGCGTCACTTCAGGGTCGAGTATCCAGACGACATAATGTACTCATCAACCCAGTAACAAAAGACAACTCAATTTACAAAAATAGGCAAACAACTAGACATTTCTCCGAAGGTACAGAAATAGCCAACAAGCACAGGAAAACGATGCCTAACCTCACCAGTCATCAGGGAAATGCCCAACAAAGCCCCAGTGCGGTACGGGAACTTCACATCCCCCACGGTGGCGGTTACAGAAACCACCACCACCAGCACCAAAAGCAAGGAAAGGAAGAGTAAGCGCTGACAAGGAGATGGAGAGATCGTCACCCTCACACTCCGCTGGCGGGCGTGAAATGACACAGCTGTCGTGGAGAGCAGCTGGGTGGTTCCTCAAACAGCTAAACCTGTTCCGCTGCTCCGTACGTACCCAGCTGTGAGCACAGGCGCCCCCGCGAAGGCGGGCGCGCACGCGTGCGTGTCCTCAGAGCTGGATCCAGCCCCCACGCCCACCAGGGGATCACGAGGACGTCAAATGCGGTACGTCCCTACGGTGGAATGTTTGGCAACAGAAGGGAACGACCTACTGACCCTGCTAGAATGCGGATCAACCTGGAAGACCTGAGGCTAAGTCAAACAGGCCAGACACAAAAGGCCGCGCAGTATCCGCCTCTGCTCACATGGAATGTCCGGGACAGGTAAATCCACAGAGACAGCATGAAGGTCTGTCGCTGCTCAGACGAGCCTCGACGGAGGGACACGTTGCACAAGAACTGTACTTTTCATAATAAATTTAATGTCATTGGAGAGAGAAAGGCTGGACCCAGACCAGACCCAGGACGACAGGGTGCAATGTGTGAGCCTTAACCAGATTCTGGTTTCAGAACAGCTGGGCCCTGGGCACGGACGGTCCCTGGCAGGATGCCGAGGCAGGACGTGAGCCCTGCGATCGGGGAGGAGACACCTGCGCCCTCAGGAGATCCGCGGAGAACTGGATCAGGGGCTGTTGTGATGTTGCCCCTTCCTCTCTGCTGGGTTTCCCCCACAAACCAAACAGGGAGAAGTAGGTTAGATAAAGCTCACATGGGATGTTCACACTAGTAATCTTCCAACTTTTCTGAAGGTCTGAGATTTTCAAAATACACAGCTGAGGGGAAAAAAGGTAATAGGAGAAAAAACCAAGGCCTACCTCTAGAGCCGTCAGTCCTAGGCAGGTTTAAGGGCCTTCTATGACCCTTCCAGGAAAGAAAATGGATATGTTATGGCTACTACAAGATGCAAACTTCGCCAGTCCGAGTTCAGGCTAGCACAGCTCTGAGGACAAAGGCGGCCAAGGACAGCACAGGACACGAACTTCACTGACAAACACTGTCCACACAATGATCCCAGACTCCATGTATTTGAAATAAGAACAGCACGAGTTCCTCTCAGGAGGCAAGGCCACTCTGACACGAACAGGCTGGAGAGAAATCCCAGGAAGGTGGTCACCGGGGAACCTCTGATGAAAGCATCTGATGAATGTTCATCCCCCCTTCCTTACCGAAAAAGCTCTTCCTGAGTTAGGAGGAGAAAACCACGTCCTTAGCCAGAACGGACAGGTGGCATGAGTCTTACTGGAGTCCGGGCGGGGGCACAGAGCCTGTGGCGTCGCCGGGCCACACCTCTGCTCTCGGGAGCCCCGGCCAGTGCGCTGAGTGAGGCAACACCCATCTCTGCACCCCCACCCCACCCCCTCCCAGGGTCAAAGAGACAGAACTCCAAGGCCATCAACCAAACACGAGTGCTAATCAGAATTCAGCAAAGTGGCTGGACACTGAACAGTCCAAAGTCGCCAGCTCGTACAGACACCAGCAATAACCACCAGATATGTAATGGAAGATTACAGTCCATTCACAGCGGCAATAAAAACCTTCAAATTCCTAAGAATAACTTACCACACACATGCACTACCTGTAGGAGGGGAACCATCAACGGAGAGACACTCGATATTCCCACATAGGAAAGGTCAAGATGACGAATATCCCCCAAATTAATCTACAAATTCAATGTAATCCCAATGAAAAGCTCAACACAATTTTTACCTTTTTACTGTGAAGCCAACAAGCTGGTTTTAAAATTCGTTTGGAGTGGGGTGCCTGGCTGGCTCAGTGGGAAGAGCATGTGACTCTTGATCCCAGGGTCATGGGTTCGAGTCCCACACTGGGTGTAGATGTGACTTATAATACACTTAGAAAAAATAAAATTTATTTGCAGAAAATAAAAACTAAAAAACTGTTACAAAGGAGGAACAAAAAGATTTGCTTTGCCCAGTCTGCTACAGGCGGCACGGATAGAGGAAAAGAATCCATCCATTGGTAGACGGACTGTTCAGAAAGAGAAACAAATAAAGGAGTTTAACTTTATATAAAACAGACAACATTTCAAGTTGGAGAGAAATAAATGGCATGGGGCCAGGGTGCCATCCACTTCCGAAATACGTCAGCTCAGGTCCTTGCCTACAAACATGCAGAGTCAGGGCACTCTTTCTCACAGTCGCGAAGGCGTGACACACAGAAAGGAAACCTCGCCAAACTCCTGAAGAGACTACACGGAACGTCTGTTTACCTCAGCTGAAAAAGACAGACTGGGCTGCGTGAGAATTAGTACCTGCCACATATCGTGTTCACAGTGAGAACAGAGCTTCTGGGAGTCAGGGAAGGAGGGGGCGAAGGTGTGCAGCCGGACCCCGGAGGAAGAAATGGCCCACGTTTGGAATGACCGTGGACCTCGGAGACTGAGCAACACGTGCAGAAAGACCTGTGTTTGCCTCCCCGTGCCGCCCCAGGCAGAGTTCTCGGGGGGCCACAGGGCAGGGGGTCGGGCTCCCGAGCGCACAAAGGCTGGCGAGCACGGGCTCCCGCACTGTCCCCACTCCCCTCTCTCACCGACACGTGCCTCAGCGTGCACAAGGATGCGCCCACCATGGCAGGGTCCGGAAGGCCCAAAGAACACCCGAGCCGCACTGGCCCCGCACGCCCCGATCCCGAATGGCCATCAGAGGAACGGGGAGAGACTGACATGGAAGGCTCTCCAAGATGCACCGGGCCCCCTGTGCGTTAAAACGCATGCAGCTACCAGCATGTTACATCCGGATACGCACAAGCACACAGAGGAGTCTAGAAAGGAGAAGCTGGCTGGGCTTTTCTTGGGAAGGCTTTCATTTCTCAGTCGTTCGGCAGGGCGGCCCCTACCGATCAGTGCCCAGGAGGCTTATGGCCCCCGCCCGCCATGCTCAGGGCTGCCACCAGCTCCTGGAGGGCCCGGGCCCTCGGGAGCAGAGCCCGGAAGGAGGCCTGGCTCCAGAGGCCTTGGTCTGATTGAGGAACGTGGTGCTGCTCAGGCCATTACCCGGAAATGGGAATCCACGTCTTTCTCCCAACAGGCGCACGGTCACAGAGCCCGTGCCGTCCGAGCCCTCCTGTGGCACAGCCTGAAATGTCAGGAGTGGGGAGCTCCAGAGGCGCTGGTGAGAAACACTCAGGTCCGCACTCCCCAGGCTGCTCTTCGTTCTGCAGTGGTGACGCAGGTGTACCCCTGCCCCTCTTTCCCGGGCCACTGGGCCCCACACGGCTGTTCCAGGTGGGCCAAAGCCGCTGTCACCACTCTGATTCTCCTCCACGTGAGGAGCTGCAGACGCTCGGGGGGGGGTCTGTGGAACGAGGCAGGTCTTACCTCTTTGTCAAAGTCCTGGTCGGGGTCGGACATACTCCTAAGAGGCACAGCCACTCCGGGCTCTGACCCACCTATGGAAAAGGAGAGCCGCCATCTTAGAGAGAAGAGTCCAGAACCCCAGCAGGCCAGGCCCTCACCCTCAGACACCCTTGATACCTGACGAGGGCCATGAGATGTAGGGCTTGTTCCTGGGGGGAGGCTGCCGGGACAGGCCGGGCGGAGCAGGGCCAGGCCTTTCCTCCTGGGAGGGGGGCACGGCGCTCTGGGTGGAGAGAAGGGCAGTGAGCGGGCTCGGGCGCCCAGGCTGGGAGAGCAGGCTGACCCCTGGCCCAGCAGGTGGGGCACCAAAGAACACAGCTGGGGTCCTGGGACCTCACTCTCTGCACAGTGGTGCCAGGCCCATTTTGAGCTAAGAACTGAGAATGACAACTGTAGACCGAGTCAAATCCTAGCTCATGTTTTTAAGTGAAGAAGTATGCTACCTGCTTGTAGGAAAATGTTCCTGGGAAACCATTTTTGACAGCTAGTTTCCTCATAAAATACTACCAGCCTGAAATGGTCACGGACCCCAAACGAGTGTAAATGCCCTGGCATTCAGAGACACGCACATCCACACGCAGCCCCTGGGAGCAGCCGCGGGGCCAGCTCGGGCAGGGAGGCGCCGCCCCCCCTCCCCCCGGCCCCGCCCCGCGAGCTCACCAGAGGCAAGTCCATGAGCACCTGCATTCCATCACCCGGGCCCATGTGGGCCACGTGGTTGAAGTTGGTTGGGTTGGATATCATTTTGGATCTCAGTTCTGGGTCTCTGAGCATCTCTCTGAGGGAAAGGAAAGATTTTTTGAGATTCACAAATATGCCCCCCCACTCCCCCCCCACCGCCGCGAGGTCGCCGGGCCAGGGACGGCGCGCTCACCGCCGCTGCTGCAGCCTCTCCTCCTCCGGCACTTTGAAGACAAAGCGCCTCTTGCTCCTGGTCCGGAGCATCTGCTTCCTGCTGTTATCGGAGGTGTCGGGCACGTTGAGGGCTGTCCCTGCGGGAACGAGGGACGACCCCTGTGGCTCCGGGCGGCCCTCCCGCAGGTGCCACGCGGGCCCCGCCCCGCTCCGTCCGCCGCCCGCTCTCACCCGCGAACTTGCTCTTGAAGTAGATGAGGCGCGGCGGCTCGCAGCTGAGCAGGTTGAGGGTGCCGTCGGCGTTGAGCGGCCGGATCTGTGGGGAGGCGGAGAGGGAGGGTAGTGGCGAGGCTGCCCCGGCAGGAGGCTGGCCCGCCCGCCCCGCCCCGGGCCTTACCCTGCGCAGGCCGATGGTCTGCACCCACTCCATGGTGCGCACGTCGAACACGTCCACGCCGTACTCGCTGTACACCGTGACGTGGGAGGGGCTGCAACCTAGTGCACACGGGGCGAAGGAGGTGAGCGACCCGCGCGCCCGGCCCCACCGCCGGGGCGCTCCAGCAGGGGCCACCCACGGCCACGCCGCGCTCAGCCTAGGGCCCACGACCGGCTCAAAGGGCAGGGACCTCCACATGCCCGCTCGAGAAAGAACCTTCGCTGCCAGTTCACACACAGCCCGCACGTTCGAACCCTTCCCGGCCCCTCTGTAACTGAGCATCACTTCAGATACCACAGGGCAGACGCTGAGGAGCGGTCGTGTAAAAAGTTAGCCTTTCACGTAGCTTCCTTATACCATTACTGCAGAAACAACCGCTTCGGGCTCAATGCATCTGAAACAGGCAGGGCCCGGGCGTTGTTTTTGAGGCAAAGTCCTTTAAGAGATGCCAGAAAGTCAGGTTTCTGAGTAAATACTTACAATCTCCACACAAACCTGCTGCCTAGCTCTGGGGCCACAGTCCTGCTGGTCGTCCCCGCCCCCCCCGCCACTCACCCACTGGCTGGCTCTCAGACTGGGCCTTGGGGTGTTCACGGGCAGCCCTCTGCTAGGCCGGTGGGAACACACCCGGGCCAGCACCCAGCTTCCTGTGCTGAGCCCTGCAGCGGGGGGGGCCGATCCCTCCTGGTCCTCAGTGATGGGACCCTGCCAGGTGGGCACGGGTACACACCAAGGACCGGCCCATCTGGCACTCGAAGTTTAAGGGGACAGTCCCCACCTTTAGAACTGCAGTAAGACTATCTGAACCGGGGGAAGGAGAGCAGGCCGCAAGAGAGGGCCTGCCAGGGATGGCGAGGCAGGTACGAGGTGTGCAGTGGCGTCCCCAGCGCCACGCTGCGGAAGCACAGAGCCCCGCGGACGGCACGGCTCGGCCCCGGTCCTCCGGCCTTCCAGGGCTGAGTTAAACTCCCTCGCACCCTGCATCACTAACTGAACATGAGCCTTTGAAAGGCTTCTCCTGATGTGTTGCCGTCAACTTCCCAATGGACTGCACGCTCGGCCCCTCTTTTGAATACACACTGGAAAATGAAACAGGGTTTAGGAAGTGGCCAAGTGGCCGGAACTAGCCAGCAGCCCGTCACAGAAGTGACATGCAGAAAAACTTTCTGAAGTAACTTTCAGAGGACCGTTCTCCACACAGAGGCCCCTGGGGCAGCTCCTCTTACTTGGGAACACGTGGGGCTTCCTTTGCAAGGAGCCAAGGAGATATCTGTGTGTGTGTGGCTTGCTGATAAAAGTGATCAACTGAGGCGTCCAGTCTAAAGAAAACTGTAAATTAAAACATCAACACCAGGAGCAAGAAGACGGGCTGGGGAGCCTGAGAGATGGGCGTTGGAGCCGGCCCCACCGGGCGCCGCACACGCGGCCCTCTGTCCTCCTTGGCCAGGTGGGACTGACTGCGCCTCCCTATGTGACTGGGCACAGGTGAGCACACACGTGAATGCTCAGCACGGGTGTAGAACGAGGAGGCAACAGAGTTTTAGTTCTCCAGCCTGAACGTTAGTGACTTGTTTTTCGCCAGCTCTAAAACAGAGCTGGCATCTGTACTGTGCACAAGGGAGCAAAAAGGCCACAAGGGAGTAGTGAGAACTGGAAAGGCCGACACAGGAGCACTAGGTGTGTGTGCCAGCCACACAGCCAGGATGCCAAAAACATCACGCTTAGTGACCTTTCCACAATAAACTTTTCAAAAACTCAGGGTTCAGAAGGAAAAGACCGTGATAGGCAGGGTTGCCATGTGGCTCTGAGGCTTCTCCTGTCCAGGTTGCCCATGAGGAGGATGGGACACAGCAAGGAAGGGACCTGGCCTGCCACCACCTGCCTGCCCGCCTGTCTGCTGCCCTGGCTGAGGGCTGACCGAATGAAGGAACATGCAGAGGCCCAGAGAGCCGAACGCCGGCAGATCCCAAGGGCCTGACGTCCCAGTTCCTACACCCTTGGGTACTCTGCCAGCTTGGTGTGGCCAGCAACGAGGCACACAAAATGTCACCGTTTTAGATAATTAAGGAAAATACCACCCCCACCTCCCACCCTACCCCTCCTCCCCCATCAGCTCAACATCAGCGTGTACCCTGTGCCCTGTCTCATCACTCCCTGCTCTTTGTCCAACCTGCTGTTTCTCTGACTCGGGAGACACCGAGCAGGTGATCTGAGGCGTAGAGTCTGCTAAGAGCAACAGACAGTGGGAAGTGCCCCACGGAGCCGACTCGGGGCTCTGGCTCATCAGGCTCAGGCCTTAGAGACTCCTGTCCAGGGACCCCCTTCCACAGAAAGCCACTGAAACTAGGCAAACAACGGGACGTGGCTCCCAGCATTTCCAGGGACATGTCTGTCCCAGCAGGAACTTTAACCTGCACACTGAAGCTGAATTTTTTTTCTGGCTACCAAAACCCTTTACCTTGTTTTTATTACCATGTGAGTTTATAAATCATGCCCTTCAGGGTTCTTCAGCTGAGAGGCCCCTGCAAAGCCCTGGTGCTCCGAGAGAGGCTGGCGCTAGAGGGAAGCCCCCCGCCCCCTCAGCTGGCCCGAGATGCGGACCACACCTTCTCTTGAAGAAATGCACGGGGCCCGCCTCTCTGGCACCTCCTAACCGCTCAGCTAAGGGAACTGAGACACAAACCAAAGCAAACTAGAATGCATGCTGACTGTCGAGGTGAAGAGCAGCAACAGGGATATGGCAACAGAAAAACATATACATACTACAGGCAACAGGCGCCGCAGGCCACATGAGCTCCTGCATGCGTGACCTCCGACCTTGTGGGTCCACGTACAGTCCCATGTGGCTGAAGCAAAGCAGGTACTCCTCGCTTTTGAGCTCCACAGCACAAAGGGCATCAAAAGACTGCTGTGAGAGGAACGTAAGCGAGGGGTCATTGGGATTTACCAGGGTTAGAGCCTGCCCGTCCCCCTGGGGGCTCAGCAGAGAGAACCCAGAAGGGTAGCCAACACAGAGCTTGTCCTTGAGCGCGGCCATCCACTGCACAGCGCCAGGGGCCACAATTTCATTGACCTTCCTGTGGAAAGGCCTAGTTCTCTGGACCTCATAGCAAAGGACCAGCCGTTTCACAGCCGCAAACAGGCAGGTGGAGGAGCTCTTCTTCAGTGTCGCGGTCGCTATGAGCTGGCAGCCTTTTGTTTCTGGAAGCTTGATGTCGACATTACTTTCTGCCCCATCGAAAGCAGACCACGGACAGAGATGGACGTGGTGGTTCCGGCCGCAGAGGAGGACGGCGACTTTCTCTTTGGGCGCAAGCTCGATCTGGTAGACTTTCTTGTAGTCAGCAACACGGACGATCACTGCGGGAACGGGAACAGCAGCATCTCACAGCGGCTCACGGGCATCTGCCCAAGTGCGCCAGGAACCTCCCCATCGGCTCCCTTCCCCGCCAGCCAGCTCTAGAACACGCTCTAGGATGTGCCTCCACCCCTGCCAACCTCACTGTCCTGCAGACGCCAGGGCAGCGTCCCCCTTCAGAAGCCCCCAGGGGCCACCATTCTCACACTCGTCCCTCTGCCTCCGTGCTACCAGCCCCCCCACCCCCGGCTGGAAGATGCTGAGTGCACTGTGGCCTCGGGGGGTGGATCTGGACCTCTTTCCAGTTCATCCCTGAAGACAAGAACCCTTGGGTTGCATCTGGGGAACAAAGGTCTGTCTTCAACCTCACTGGATCCTCAGATAAACTCTCCGAAAGCACCCGCCCCCAATTTAACCCAACATCCCCAATACCCTAACTGGTTTAGGAGCTGCACTAAGAGCTCTCTGAGCAGAGCCCTTGGTCTGGAACCTGAGGGACCAACAGCCCTGGACGCGGGCCAGCAGTGGCCACCCCGGGAGGTGACACGCATTCACACAGGGCTCAGCAGGAAGGGAACGCTGCCCACCATGGAGCAGCTCCTTATTTCTGGGGGACGTGCCGAGAGCATGGCCCAGGGCCCAGGCCGGTTCTAGTTTCCTTCCATTTCTCTCCTGAGACACAGGGTGGTGAAGAGGGGAGACATGGGATACTTTGCATTTTCTTGCCAGAAGAAGGAAATGTCAAACTTTGAAGCAGAGGAAGGAAAGTTTCAGTAAGGCCTCAGAGGAATTCAGTACATGATTCTCCTTCTAGGAGGCTCTCCCTGCCTCCAACTCCCTCTTCACTCCTCTCCTTGACGAGCTCAGTGAGCACCCACCCGTGGTGCTGGCTGGTCTTGTGCTCTGCTGAGCCTGTGGGTAGGGCCCTGCCCTGACTGAGGCACCGGTGGACACCCCAGACATCTGCTGAACATCTGTCTTGTCTGCTGCAAATAACATTTCTCAGCTGTTTGCCTTTCCCTTCGTTTACGTAATTCACACATCTCTGAATGCATCTTGGCTCGTGCAGGTTCCTGCTACTCATCCCACACCCATCTGCACGGACTGGGGAGGACGGAGAGCAGCTCCTGTGCACTCACCGTCGCGGGTCACCTCTATCACATAGAGCCCTTCTTCCAGGCCAACCACGATCCTGTCTCCATCTGTCAAGGCAGGAGACATGAATGTCAGTACTGCTGACACACACCACTGGCTTCTCAAAGCAGACGCAGGAACTCTGTTCCAATGGACAACACGTGGCGGTGTCTGCTGGAGGGCAGATCAGAGACCACAGCACCCACTAACACTCTGCTGTTCCGCGCTTCGAGAGCGCGGCCCCACGCGGCCCCAGGCACGCACCCAGGACGGCGGCGCTCAGGACGGCCTTGATGAGAGGCAGCGTGCTGTCGTAGGCCTCCTGCGGGACATGCACGACCTGGTTCCTCAAGCGGTTCTTGTGGAGGATCGACTGCAGTCCTTCTAGAATACCAACCCACTTCCTCTTCTCGTTCTCATTTTCTGTCAGAATGAGCAGTGAGCTGGTCTTAGAAGGTGTCCCTAAGAGAGAGGCTGTCACCTTCGTGACAGACAAAGAAAAGAGCCATAAGACAACCAAAGCACAGCACACAGACGCCCACAGCCTGGCCTGGCCACCACCTCACGCTGGAGGGTGTGCGGCCCAGCACTCTGACTTGGCGACCTCGGAGTCCCGATTCTGGGGTGCCCACAGAGGCTGTGAGGGGCTCTGCTGCCATAGACAGGGGCCCTGCGTCCCTGTCGGATTTCGCTCTTGCCAACAGTGTGATGGAGTTACCCCATCTTACGACGGGTTTCTTGAATGACCTTACTATAATTAACAAAAAACAGGGAAAACCGAATCTCCCACAAAAACGCTCTGCCCACACACGCTTCCCCGTGAGCATCCCCTGAGCAGGGAGCAGGAGCCCGGAAGGCGCTGGCTGCTAAAACGGTCAGCGTTTAAGCACACGGGATGACCATTTTCTGTATCATACGTATGAGGCAGTTTCTGAATGGACAGGTGAGGTCGGAAAAGAGGTTCTTGGACTTCATTTTGTGGTCAGTGAAAATTCTTCTGTGTTTATAAAAACTCCGAACGGAGGTGCTGGGGGTGATTCTTTCCTTAATCTGCAATCGCTCAGAGGCTTCCTAATGCCACACCATCTAACATGAACTCACTGGGGGACGCTCCATCTCGGCCAACAAAAATGCTGCCGGGAAACGTCTACTGACTCCGTCTGTTTCCTCCAGTTGAGGACAGTAAGTCCCAGGGAGGGGAGCCGCGGCGGCATATGCCATCCATAAAGGACCACGCGGCGGCTCCCAGCATCCGACACGTTGTGAATGCACATACAGACTGCGTGAGGTGCAGGATGGAAGGCAGTGCCGGTGACGTGGGGGCGACGGGACCCCGGGCAGGAGGGACCCCAACACAAGGGAAGGCATCTGGAGCAAGACAGGGGTGGAGGAACAGAAGGTCTACTCCGGGTCTGCTGGCCCCTTGCTACCGCACAGTGAAATGCTCCCAAGAACTGTTCCATTTTAACCACAGGATTTCGTTTTTAGGATGAACGAAACATCTCTAAGAAACAAAGAAGCATACCCTGAAGATACACGGGATGTCTCGGCGGGAAGCATGTATGACGTCTGAGGCCAGGACTGAGCTCACTGAGAACTCCTCATCTCTGGTAAGAAACAGAACACTTGGAACATCAGAAAAAAATATGCACACGAGACTGTCCCCCACCCCCTGTGCTACCAATCTCCTGAGAAAGGATACTTCCATGGCTCTACTTTCTAGAATATAATGTTGGCCCCTTGCCTCCAGCGGGATAAGAAAGCGCTTATGCTGACAAAGCTCACAGACTCAAGAATCCTGCAGGTGTTTCAGTGATGAGGGACGTGTGAGACTAAAAGCACTTTCCCTGAGCCACATGGTTCTAGTCGTGCCATACGCTTCCAGACACAAACATATCGCTCATTTGGCCAGTACTTGGCTACAATCAAGTGGCCGCTTGGTGACGGCTTCTAAAGAACAGGACACAACCTGCAGAAACAGCCGTGTAAGCCCCGTCAGACACTCTAAATCCTGGGCTGCACCTGACGCCACATCCTGGGGCTACCTGCCTGTGGGCTCTTGGCCACCAGGCCAGGGCCCACCTGTGCCCACTGACGGACAAGCAGGATCGCCTGGGGATGTGGAAGTGGGAGGTGCTGTGGAGGTGACTCAGCTACACGTCTGTCCCTGAAGCCGACGTCAGGGGCACCTGGTGCAGCCCGTGGCCCCCAAGCACCAGTGTGGAGACTGAGGTGCCGGGCCCTCGCCCACGGCAGATGCCGACGGGCAGACGGGACACCAGGCCCTGTGCTGAGCGTGCGCCTTCTAGGAACTGCTTTGATCTTCACAACAAACCTCCGACTTAATGAGGTCATCGTGCCCATTTTACAAATAGGGAAACACAGAGCTGGACACCAGTCCTAAGAGAAGCCGGGAGGGAGAGGGGATGCTTTGCCACCTCTGTCTCTCAAATGCGAGGAAGGCAGGTGATGAGAGATGCGAGGGAAGGGAAGGTGTCATGCGGCAGAGCCCTGGGCTCTAGATTTCTGTCACAGAGAGGATGTGCAGGTGCTGACACCTTAGGCCGGGCAGTGTGTTTCTGGGAAATCTTCTACCCGTTCCTGGGGCAGGTAGTCTTATGTTAAATACCTATATGCCAAATTGTTGAGTGCAAAAATACCCACACGGGGAAGTTTCTAGCACGCTCGTCAAGCACCTGTTTTTAGAACTCCATGATGACCAAGAATATGAAAGTATACATGAGGTTAAAGATTACCCGGCAACAAATTCCCATTTTGGGCTAAAGAGAAGTCGGTCAGAACTCCACACAGAACAGACCTGAGGTCCAGGACCTGGCTGGCGACAACACCAGGCTGGGTGGATTTTCCTTCGGGCAGGTCATACAGAAACAGCTTGCAGTCACAGACCACTGCGTAAGCCCGCTGCCATCCTTTCTTCACCCCGGTGGGCTTCGGGACCTACAGATAACAGTGAGCACATTCCACTGGACCGGAAAGGCCAGCCGCAACACGTCCAGGCAGCGGGAAGTGCAGGCCCCGGGCCCCAGGAGCCTCTTTGCCAAGGGTTTCCTTCCAGCTGCTGCGTGGCTGGCCTACTTCTCCAGGGACAGCTCCCCCATGACCCTCCCAGGCTGGTGGCCAGAGCGGGGTCTGGGCTCAGGAAGACTCAGGACACGACTGGGGAGGGGTCCATACAGGATATAAGATGATGCAGGGGACAAAGTGGGCAACTCAGCAAAAAGGTGTGTTCATACCACACACAGAGCATCTTGGAACGCCGTAGCTCTGAGGCTGTCTGGACACTGGTTATCAAACAGCACTCGGCTCTGGAACCCTATCTTTAAGTGTCTGAAAGGTGGACGGGGGGCTCAGGAGGACGGAGGATGTTTCTGGGGTCCCCAGAACCCGGGCCTGAATGCCTTACTGCCCAGGAGGGGAGGCCTCCCCGGACCAGCACAAAGGTCACTTGACAAAGCAACAAAGGTCGGCTGTCAAGAGCAGTACTGTGACTATGGGTCATCACGCCCAAGACGGGGAGAGTGGAGCTGATGCAAAGTGCCCTCCCCCGCCCAGGCCTTCACACGTCCTACCTTGACGTAGCCCTTGTAGGCTGTTCCTATGCCTCTCTGCACGTCCACGCCCAGAGGCCGCTTGGACTGCTCAGGAGGGATGGGGCACACCTGGGGAGCGCTCTCTTTGCAGGACACATGGCAAGCAAATGAGCACACTGGAAAAGCGAAGGAGCACCGCCATCAGAACCTGCTTCCTCCAGAGCAGAAACCGCGGGAGAGTATATGCCACAGATGCGGCCACGCAGTAATCCCCACGTCAGGGCAACGGCCTGGACAGGCAGTGGAGCGCACGGTTTCTGGAACAGTTCCCACAAAGCCCAGGGACTCTGGCACTGTGCGTACTGCTCCCCCAGGAAGCTGGGCCTCACTCCCCATGGCTCTGTCCCCAAAGTGCCTGCAGAGGAAACAACCTGCAGGCATGTGACGGGGCAGCGGCTTCAAGGACAGAGGGGGGTCCTGGCAGCCGATCAGAAGGCCTGCCAGGGAACGAAGGAAAAGGTTTCTGCTACCAGGCAGAAGCACATAAAGCCGCTTTTGCAGAGCACTGTTGCCCAGCTGCTGTCACCTGTCCTCGTGTGTGACTTCAGCTGGCTGCTCGTCTGAGAGACGAGCGATCACACTGCACCGAATTGGTCATGTTGCCGAGCGTGCGTGTGGCACAGGGCAGCCGTGCACTCAGAGGTTACGAGGCCAACGCCGCCGCCAGCAGAGACAAACACCGGTGCTTACCCTCAGATGACGTGACAGGGGAAGAGCGTAAAGTTCTGTTTAGTCTCTGCTCTTCCTGACTTTCCAGAAGAACCACGGACATTTCATTTCACAGTAAACAAGAGCCCACAGAAAACCCGCGTCACCCTGTGGCCCTGTGCTCTCCCGCGGCAGAAAGGAGTTGGGACTGTTGTCTCCCAAAGCTCGACCGAGCGTTTATAAAACTAAAGAAGAGAGAATCTGCCCTCCGCTAGCTCCCCACTGGCTCTGTATTCCAGCCCCATCTGACTTTAGAGTAACTGCCCCCCCCCCCCCCCGGTGAGCCCCAGTCACTTGCTCTGGCCCCCGTGGCCCGCGCCCGCCACTCACCCTCGCAGGCGTAGCCCTGCCGGATCAGCCCCACCATCAGGGACGTGCAGTGGCTGCACTGTGTGGGGCTGGAGAAGGACTTGATGCTGAACTGGTGAGCTTTTGGCTGGAGGAAGAACACCGAGAAGGTGAGACCCAGGCTCTGAGCAGAGACCATCAGTCTGCTTGTGATGAAACTGATAAACTTGGGGATGACCCTGAGGCGGAGAACGTGCAGTTTCACTCTGATGCGTGTATGCTCCTTACCGGTCGGTGTTGACCGAAGAGTAGGGCTTACCACCCACCTACCGAGCTTGAGCCAGAAAAGAAGTCAGCACATGCCTCCTCTGGCGAGCGCTCCTGCGCCCAGAGACAGCAGGGGTGGGGCGGGGCGGGGGCGCCGCGCTGGCACAGCCAACACACGCTCTGGCGCAGGCGGCTCGCCTCCTGGAGGCTCCTGGGGACTGACGGGGCCACATTTTGGCGGGGGCTGCCACGCAGGGCTGCATTTGCACGTGAGACCCAGAGGCATGCAAGAAACGAACAGCAGCCCTGTTCCTAAGAGCAAGGATCTGGACGGACCTGCCGTCCCTTGTCGGGAGGGCAGGCGCATCATGACACAATCCATGACAGAACGAACTGAGGCTGAACAGAGCAGCAAGCTGGAGACACACGGGACAGCGAGCGTGTAAAGCTCCGACACAGCAGAAGAAAGGATTACTACTCGGGGACACAAATTCTATGGGACCATGTGTAAGAAGCAAAGGAACGGGCAACACAAAATGCAGAGGGCAGTCCTCCGGACGCTACAGGAACCCAAGCCCAGAGCCTAACAAAGTCAGTGTCTAGCTGGCCTGCCGTCTATGGCTGAGGCCATGCCTTGTTAACGGAGAACGAAGCATCTAAGTGCATCAAGCCAAACACTTGCTAATGTGGAAATTTCGGGCCTCCTCACAACGAGAACTCCGGGAGCTGGTGCGCGGCTCTCCACACACACTTCTGGGAAAGACGAGGTACAGGACTGCACTCTGGGTGCTGTTCCGCCTACTTGGGGGGGGAAACGCCCCTCCACAAACCACATGGTTCTTCTACTGTTCCAAGGGCAGATGGACAGAAGTGCTGGAAGGACCGCAGTGGACACGTGACCAGAGTGGTCACTGCTGAAGGGAGTACGATCTGGGAGATGAAGAAGAGGAAACTGAATTCTGAAATTTCACAATTAACATGCGACCACGTGTCATTCACTGGTTGAATTAAGGAGACACAGGGTCAGGGGCACCGGGGTGGCTCAGTGGGTGAAGCGTCTGCCTTCGGCTCAGATCATGGTCCCAGGGTCCTGGGATCGAGCCTCACATCAGGCTCGCTGCTCAGTGGGGAGTCTGCTTCTCCCTCTGTCTTTCCCCCCTGCTTTGTTCCCTCGCACACACTCTCTCAAATAAATTCTTAAAAAAAAAGAGAGACACAGGATCCTGACACTTCACGGACCACACACTGCTCACAGCAAACCATTACTAGGACACCAGAGTCTCACTGTGCATACAAAAATAATAAGTCTTATTTATACAAAGTTACCTTCTAAAAGTGAGAAGGTGGCACAAGTGCAAAGCCAGGCCCTACCTTTGGTCCGGCCAGAGCGAGGGGCTGTGTGGTGGGCAGCGGCATGGTGGGTGGCCTCTGCGTGGCCCGAGCCATCTCCTAGGGACAAGCAGGGACAGGTGAACATCCTCTGAGCTCTCTACTGCTCTTACATGTCATACCCTGCCTGGGATTCGTTTCGCTCTAAAACTGATTAATAATGAACGGCATGTTTAATTTCCTACATTGTTGAGACATCTGTCAGAGCAGCCCCGGTCCAGCTGATACACTAACAATAGTAACTGAGACACAAGCCGGGCTCGGCAGCTGGCAGAGGATCTTGCCAGAGGGTGTGAGGCAGGACTGAGAGGGGGCCTCCCTGGCATGAGCGCAGCCTCTGCCCATCAAGGGCATGGGTGGGGAGGGGACCCAAGGGCTCACAGGGGAACAACAGGGCAACACTGCTTACTTCCTGCTGTTCTGTGCTTGCGGCCACAGAAACCGATGGGGACACCTCTGGCTTCGGAGCCTGTGTTTCTTGCTCCCCAGCTGAGCCGCTCTGTGAAAACAAAACCAGAAACATAGTGGGAAGGAGAGAACTTCCGCGGAAGTCAGACCGATTACACGGTCTGTACCACTGGGGACCCATGGTCCCACCCAGGCCCGTACTCCCGTCACGTCCCATCAGAGCCCACTTCACTCACAGCTGCGCTTCCCCGAGGACCACTACCCTTGGCATTCGAAGACCGAGGTGGTGACTGACTGTGCGGTCTGACAAGTCACAGTCATCGCCAAAGGACAGAGGCCACCTGCCTCACCCTCCACCCGCAGCTCTGACTGCCCGTTCTCCCTGCCGCCCCTCATTTAAGGGGCAGGAACTGAAAACCGGACCCACTGGTCTCGTTCAGAAGTGACTTTATCTATACCTGGTATTGTTAAGATAAAGGAGTTAAATACTTTTTAACCTCATTTCAGGGGCCAAGAAGAAATTCTGACATCAAGAGGAGTCTGGGGCCTGTGACCCAGAAGAAAGAATTTCTCTGAAAGTTTTACAACACAGGCAGGCAATGTTTTGTTCTAAGAACTCAAGATTCCCAAATTAATTTCACAATGTGAAACTGAAGCTAAAGCTTTGAATCTAATTTGAAGCTCATTTTAAAACCACTTAAAAAGGACCTCATTTTGAGCGTTCCTGCAATTATTATTTCCCCACGAAAGGCTGTGACTATTTGCACAGACGTCCATAAACTAGGGGTATGTGCTCAGCGTTAGCACCGGGACAACGAGGTGGCTGGCAGGTGCCTACAGGAGCAGTTTACAGCTTTATCTCGTGTTCCACATTGAAATCCCAATGAAGCAAACCAGAGAAACACTTTCTAAAAGTCGCAGTTAACGAGGCTCCTGTATAAGGAGCCGAATTCAGACGGGAAGGCGTGTGCACACGAGCACACACAACCGTGTACTGCGGTACTGGAATCTGCTAACAAATTCACGAGGGAAACGCTACGTCAATCAGCTAATCGTCAAAGCACAAACTAAGCAAATCTCTCCCATAAATAAGGTATGTTACGTGGATTAGAGTTCCGTCTCTAGATAAATGAAGAGTAAAAGAACACCAAGTAACTGAACTGCAGCCACGTAATGGCCTGGCTAGTTTCCCTTGGTTGGGGAGTCCGAGGACGGGAATTAAGGATGAGGAGCCGTCCACATCTGAGGGCTGCGAGGGACACAGGGAGGGCGGCAGGGGCCAGCACGGGCAGTGACTTACTCCTTCCCTAGAGGCTGGCAGAAGAGGTGGGGAGGAGGCAGAGGCCTTAACTGCAACAGATGGGGGAGCGAGAACCATCACTTCCTGCCCAATGAAACCCTGCACAGAATACACTGATTCCATCACCATCGCCAACACTGTAGTATTTAACGACGTGTTTATACAGAGAAAGCAGGGTAGAAGCTTCTAAAAGAAGACCCTCAGGTCTGGAAACACGTCCTGACAAACCCCGACTCCAACCAAGGACTTTTCCTTTCCATCAATGAGTGTCCTGTTCCTCAAACCACAGAGGGAAGGACGGACTAAGGCCAAACACAGACACTGCAGGAGCACCGGCTGCCTCTGGATACGCCGTCCTCTGTCAAGCTCTGTGACGACACCACCTCCCCAGTGACCGCTCCTCTTGCCCTAATTGTGCAGAAACACCGCAGCTGTCTGGGCCACCTCCACCCAGTGACAACAGCAGCCCTCGGTCCGCCGGGACGTGCCTGGCGCTCCCACAGTGGGAGAGGCACCGGACTCAGGAGGCAGCAGGTTTCTGAAGGAACCGGCTTGTGAGGACCAGGTAAAGCTATTTGCTTCTTTTTTTTTTTTTTTTTAAGCATTTTTTTTTTTTTTTAAAGAATTTTTATTTATTTGACAGAGATAGAGACAGCCAGTGAGAGAGGGAACACAAGCAGGGGGAGTGGGAGAGGAAGCAGGCTCATAGCGGAGGAGCCTGATGTGGGGCTCGATCCCATAACGCCGGGATCACGCCCTGAGCCGAAGGCAGACGCTTAACCGCTGTGCCACCCAGGCGCCCCAAGCTATTTGCTTCTTAAAACCGAGGACTTCAGGGAAAAGACAAGCATCTCCAATTTGATAAGAAATCATTTTGACAGGTGAACAGAAGCAGGTAGGAGACAGAACCTGCTTGGTTTTGTAACTGACCCCAGGCAAGGATTGCTGACGGACACCAGCCCACCAGCGGACAGCCAGCCAGCCAGCAGCCATCCCAAAGGCCCCATCTTATGAAGGGGGGGGGGGTCTGGTGGACACCACGTCACCCTGATGACGAAGCCTGGCATCACCAACCCTACACACGCGGGAGTACCCAACGTCTCCTGGGCAGAATCCGTGCCACTGCGTTCGACCCGCTTCTAGTCACAACGAACTATCAGGACCTTCTGTAGGACAGCTGCTATGGCCACAGAAATACCAGCTTATAACCTATGAGCTCTGGCTGGAGCCTGACCAGAGGAAGCCAGCCAGCAGTAAAGGACTTTGCTGGGGCAACAAGGGAAACATAAAGTGTGCTCAGCTTCGGCATCAGTGCGAATCATCCTCCACCTGCTGGCGACAGTGTGGTTATGTGAGGAGAACACCCCTGATCTCAGGAAACAGACCCTGAGGTGTTAGGGGGCATGTCTGTGCATGTACGTGGGGTCACACAGGTGACAGATACCTGTATGTTTACTCTACTATTCTTTCAACTTTCCTGCAGGCTTGTAATTTTCTAAATAAAAAGTTGGAAATCAACAAAAACAATGACATTTTGTCAAAAGTCCCATTAATGAGATTTGTTTTCATTACTTTCACTTTCTGGCTCGTTTCAAGGGTTGTTAGTAAGGATCCACCCCTAGCATTTTGGAACAAGAGGGAAAGGCTGTCCTGGGTCTGGTTGCAGTGCATGCAGGGATGAAGTGGGGCTCACGCAGCGCCAACAGCCACTTCCCCAGGTGGCCCTGACCTACTCCCGTGGGGGCCACTCTCAGAGCCGAGGTGCCACACTGAACTGCACCACCAGGCCAGCGACGGGGTACCTGGGGCCGGACTGTCCTCATAAACCACCTTTCCTCCATCCATCCTTAAGACCAAACTTCAGAGCCATACAGGAGTCACTGAAAGGATAATAAGACTGGCTTATTCTTCCTTTGCTGCGGTATGAGAATTTGTATTTTCAAAACTGCCACAGGACGCCCGGGTGGCTCAGTCGGTTACGCGTCTGCCTTCGGCTCAGGTCATGGCCTCAGGGTCCTGGGATCGAGCCCCGCGTCGGGCTCCCTGCTCAGCGGGGAGTCTGCTTCTCCCTCTCCCTCTGCCTGCCGCTCCCCCTGCTTATGCTCTCTGACAAATAGATAAAGCAAAAAACAAAAACAAAAACTGTGTGAAATACTCAGCACACAGCCAGAGGCAGGGTAGATTTCTTCCCCGAAGATGCTGAGCACTTTCTTAATCAACTTCCAGTTCGTCTAAGGACGCTTCTCTGCGAACGGTTCGAATACCTTCCGTGTGTCTAACCTCATACACTGAACACCCCGGGTCAGTGACAGGTCCGCATGAGGGAGAAAGCTATTAGAGGCTGTGGGTGGCCCCACGCGGGGTCAGAGCACGTCACACTAGTTCTGACTTAACATCAGCTCATTTGTCACTTTTAAAAATAACTACTTACTCTACACGTCAGATCGTGTGCAAGAGGTGCAGTGTTGAAATACTCAAAAATAGAATCCTGAAAATCTGGAAGTTTGAGTCCTGTAAAAAAGAAAGAAAGACCAGTCAAGGCAGGTTTAAAAGATGGTCTCTTGTGCTTAGATGGGAAGACACAACGTCATTAAGATGTCAACCCTCCACAAGCTAACTGAAAAGTCTGATGCAGTTCCGGTCACGTTCGTTTGGGAGGGTCACCAAGGAAGACGGTCTCAGAAATCCTTCTAAAAGAGGGTTGGAAAAGGAGATCTACCAGGTATTAAAGCAGGTTCCCCAAAGCCTCTTTAAACACAATCAAGTCAACAATGAGCAAGGAGGAAAAATGCAGAGACAGACTCAGGTGCTCAGGGGAATCTCATGTGGGAAGAGTCACATGTGAAATCAGGACGGAGGGGCTTTTCAGCAACTGGTATTAGGCAACTAATCAGCCACAGGAAAAAGAGCAAACTGGATCAATCCCTCACAATGTACATCACGGTCCATTCCAACTGGATCAGTGATCTGAATTTAACAAGTGAGACCATACCAGCACTTGAAAGTAGGACTGAATTACTTGGAATACCTGGGGATTTGGGAATATTTCCCTATGACACGAAAAAAGGAAAAAGAATGATAAATTTAATGTACAAAAATTAAAAATAAAAAAGCACCAAAAAACATCATGCTTCATAGAAAAACAAAACAAAACAAAACAAGCCCCCTGAAAAACCAAAAAAAACCCCCAAACATAAGCAAAGTAAAAAAGACAAAAGACAAACCAGGAAATATTTTGCAACTTCTATCACAAACGAAAGGCTCTAATCCTCGATATATGAAAAGCTTCTAGAAGAAACCACATGAATTTTTAAAAATGGACAAAAGATACAGATATATAAAAATTGCGGAGTAAGAAATACAAATGGCCCTTAAACATACACGAAGGTGCTCGATCTTGCTCATGGTACGAGAAACCCCAGCGAACTCTATTTCGATGCTACTTCTCGCCTCTTCAGCACGTACAGCCGCTCTGCGGGCGAGGCTGGGGGGGAGCCCTCGCCTGCATGCTGGCAGGGAGGCACACATGCGAGCCTCTAGGGCGGAGTCCGGCAACAGCTAGCATGAGTGGCTGCACGCTTACCCTATAACCGACAACCCCACTCCCGAAAACACCTGCATAGAAAGAGGAAGCGTCGCACACATACGTCTTTTCTGTGACGGCAAGAGAACAGCCCAGCACCGTCCGCAGCCCCCAGCAGAGTGCGGTGCGGCGCAGCCATGAGGGGATGGGACCTGGGACCACCCTGCACGCCATGGCCCTACCCGTGCACAGAATGGAGCCCAGAGCAGGCTGCCTTGCGTAACCAGGGCGATATGGATGCGTGCTTTACACACACATGTATTTGCCGCGTACACCAAGATTCAACAGCAAGGATAAACCAAAGCCCGAGGTTACCTTTAGGGAAGGTATCTTTGAATGTACCCTATTTCAGAATATTGGCTTTGAAATTGTGTTAAGGGCTTTCTTTATGTGACTAAAAACAAATCTAAAACAAAACCACGTCGTTAAAGAAAAGCTTGTATTTAAACAATTCAGAAGCTTGTAATTTTAATTTACCAGTATCTGCTCTAAATTTTTCTTCCATCCTTTTCTTCAAAATTTCCATTTCTTCTAATAATTCTCTATTTTTGGCTTCGGAATCCTTTAGTTTACTAAAATAAAAAATAAATAAATGGCTTTAAGCACACTGAGAATAGATCATCCACACGTTGACTCAGCAAGTGTCAGAGTGTGAGGGCAGGGGCTCGTCTCCAGGGCCTAGGAAAGTGCCGGAACATGGCAGGCTCTCTGAACAGAAACACAGATCCACTCTTGGCCTGGGTGAGCCTGCTGAGCATGTTACGGAGAGTACAGATACTTCCAAATTATAAACAGACACAGATTTTAAGAATCATGGTTACTGCAGGTCTATCTCTTGAGCCTGTCATGGAGTTTCTGACACTCTTAGTCTCTTTCCAGAGGTGTCCTTTGTCCTCCGAGGACACACGACCTCCAGACGTCTTTCCCATAGCTGGTAAAATGGCGGGCTGCACCTGAGACCACGACCACTGCCGGAGCACCGGGGGTCCTGGGGCTCCCATGCAGTCACACGGCGACAGAGCAGTCAGGCCGAGGCGGTTAACGTCTGGCCAGGAGGTGCGCGGCACAGTCCAGCAGCCGAGTGGGGGTTCTGTGCGGAACTAGCGGGGGGACGCTGGCTGACCCACCGCACCTCTGCCTGTCCCATCATCTGCAAAATGGAGTTGCACGGCTGCTGGCCTCCCAGGGACATATTTAAATGGCAGCTATTATTACTCTTTGAGCCCCAAAGAAATGTGTGACTCAGTAATCCCATCAAGGACATCCCTCGTGACACCCAGGCCCCTTCAGGGAGGAGCCTGCCCCCCTTCCACACCAGCAGCTACTCCTACAAGTAGGGAGGCCTGGTTTTATGAAGCAGCGGGTCATGCCTGTGTCCTGAGCATGTCAGGCAGTATCTGCTGACAGTGGCCCCTGGTAACACACAGGCTGAATGTGCCATTGTGCATAAACGCTGCTGCTACGGCTGTATGAAGCTGGAAGAGGGTTTTCAGATAGGCACACCATCTTCAACCTGTATTTTAAAGTAAGTTTTAGGTTAAAAGGAACAATTCAAGGCTGATGAACTGAACAGCACACTAAGGTGAACAAGAAGCCCAGGGAGGGGCCCACCTGACATGTGGCCGCGTCCTGTCACCCAGCACTGGGAAGACAAGCATCACCCTTGACACACACAGACGCCGGCCCTTCAGAACGATGAACTCACACCACTCTCATTCTTCCTTGGAAACACTGGCATAACCCTCCAGCAGTAGGTGAAGGGCATTTTCACATTCGTCCAATCGGTTCTTACCCACCACCGACTAGGTGCCCGAAATGTCCCACTGCTCAGAGGTCCTTCCATCAACTGATGTCACAGCGTGGGGGCGTGCCCAAGGTCACACAGCCCCCTGCGTGGTTGTCAGACCACAGTACCAGGTACCTTTCAAAGGAGAGATTCGTGTCTTTGACTTTCCTCAGCTCCTCTTGAACAAGCTGTTTGGCCCGGATCTCTGCCTCAAGAGCAGACTGCAGCTCTAGCCGCGCGGACATGTCCAGCTTCTGACTCCGGCGAACTTTCCAAAGGGGATCCTGCAGATGAAATATTGCAGATACGCTGTTAAGCTATTTATTTATTTAACAAAATGCTGGCAAGTACTTCATCTTTTTTCTAAAACTTTTATTATCACATTTAAATACTTATTAATTTGATACTATTAGATATTATCAAAGTCCACCAGACCCAATTTTAGTTTGGGCATTTCATGACTTTTATTCTTACTTAGAGATCTTCTAAAGAATTGGATGTACCTTTTCTTATTTTTTAAAAGAATAAAACTGAAACTCGAGTGTAATTTCTATTTGAGCCCATTAGACTCTCTTACAAACCTAAGGGTCTCAGCTGTCTTACTTTTCCTTTATCTTGAGACATTCTACTGTTTCACTCACTGAGAAATTATGTCAGTCTTCATCAGTTATTCCTACCTAGGAAGAAGACTACAACAGCAAATGGAGGGAGGAAGGATGGAGTGCCCAGAAGGATGACGTAACTGTGAGCGAAACCAGCCTGACGACAGTGTCCTACTCCTGCCGAGCCAGACGTAGGCCATCTGCTTTCAAGACGGATAGAAGTCCGGGGATACCACTTTCATAGACCTTTTTAAAGTTTTCACTAAACGCAGGATTTGTCCTTTTCCTTCCACACAGCACAGAGAAGACAGACAGCCCAGTGCAGGTGCGCAGGGACAGAGAGCCCCGCTGCATCTAGACGCTAATGACTATGATGGAATCCAGCAAATGAGAGAAAACTCATGGATGTTTGCATGACTGCATCCTACACGATTTCCTCACTCGAAAGGTGAACAATACACTTCTCGGGACAGAAAAGAAATATACTTTCATCCAGTGAGTCCTCCAATAGGAGTGTTCTGCAACAAGAATCGCCATCAACCCCTTTTGTTAAAGGACCTATGACGGCATTCCTTCACCTTTTATAAGGTTTGTGCACTAAGTTTATTCAGTGCAGCTCGTAAGTGCAAGTATCCATGGAAACGTGATAGGAAGAAAAAAGAAAATGTGGAAATGAAAAATACTTGTTCATTATTTGAATTGGTTTTTATAAATCTAAAATCTAAAAATGACTATGTTTTCCAATTAGGGAGCAAAGAACATGGCTGTATTCTTTGATAAGATGGTATGAATGTACCAGGTGCTTGGGTGACAGGGGATGAGTGGCTAATGACATTCGAAGGTGCTGCCCCTTTTGGGTAAATATACCTTCAAGCCAGCAAAACACGGGATGAAAATTTAGGTTTATTAAGTTCTAGATAAAATTCTAATAGAGCTGTTTCACTATACCTTTGTTACTTGTATATGTTACCCACACAGTAACTTACACACATATACACGTATCGTACAAACGGCAACGGGAGTAGAAGGGACGCGTGTGGCTGTGCCCAGGAGTGAGCCTGGGCGGAAACGGTGCTGCATTCAGACCAGAGCTTGCCACACTCCCGGCACTCAAAACACACGGACCACTGCCCGGGCAGGTGACAGAATGAACAAGACCAATCTCTGTGAGGGCAGCACCCCGTCCTGCTGAGGATCCCTCCGTGGAGCCTGGCACTTAGTGATTACTTGTGCGCAAGTGTGCGGTATCAGAAGAGGCTATATCTCCTGGTAACTCACAGACCCTGAGCTCCTCAAACTCGGCAGCTTTCACTGGCCACACAGAAGTCCCACATCACCAACGTGACCTGCCTGGTAGTGAGCTGCACGCTCGCTCAACAGAAAGCCATTAATGACTTCTATTGCCATAAAAATGCAGAACTCAGAACAAAGCCTACCAGTGCTCTTGACCCCAGACTGGAGCTCCTCAGAGTCTCGAGCTCTTCGGTCATCTTCGAAGCAAGGGCCTGAAGATAACCTCGGGCATCTTTCTCGTCGCTGACCCTAGAGGAGGACCATACCCCGTGAGTGAGAGGAGCCGAAAACGTGAACAGGTACCTGCCTCCCACAGGACAGAGTGACAGCATGTCCTATCAGCCAGAACAGTGGCCCACGACTGATGAATGCCTCCGCTAGCAAGAGCCGCCCCAGTCCCTTCCTGCTGTGCTGTGCAGAGGCCCGGCCTCCCGCTCACCAGAACACGGGGGGCACGCAAGCCTGACCCACACCGTCAATGACTCGGTGCAGTCTCTCCACCTTCAGTCCAATGTGATGACCACTGGGCAGAACTGCTGCCGTCAGACGTTAGCAATTTGGGCAAAGAGCAGCGAGGCCTGTGCCAAGGCCTCAGAGAAACCATCGGTGAGGAGAGCCCAACGGGCACAAGCAGGGCTGGGGACAACCGCGGGTGGCACGCACATACCACTGAATGATCTCTGCAATCTGAGCTTCCCAGTGGGCAACCGACTCCTTCTTGGCTGCCAGATCCTGCAGCTCATCCTCCAGCTGTCTATTTTGAGCTGTGAGTTTATCCACAAAGGAACAAAGCTGAAATTAAACAATTGTACCACACGACTCGTTATTTGGTGCCCTTTAAATTTTTTTTTTTTTTTTTTTTTAAGATTTTGAACTTTTGTATGCTCTGGGAATCTCTACAGCCCAAGATCTTCTGAAGAGTCTGAAAGCTTTCCTTGTTACGAGATACTGTTCCAAACTTAGTTTTCAATGTAGACTTCTCGAGTGTATCTAACTTCCGTCCCATCTCAATACAAATCTGACCAGGAGGTAAGAGCTGGTGGTTTTAGTTAATTAGCAGCTTTTAACCCAGTGAAACACCTCGTTCAGAAGATAAACCTAGGACTTCCCGTAAGCAGTAAGCTCCCAGGATGCATGACTGAGGACATCGCGGCCGCAGGCGGGGGCGCAGATTACCCTCTCGTTCTCAGCCGTGAGCTTCTTGTTTTCCTCCAGCAGCAAGGCTCTCTCGCGCTCATACTTATCTCTTACTGTGCCTACCGCCTCCTCCATTTCCGTGTGCCTGGGAAGGTACGAGAGAGAAGGGAGTCAGAAGCCCATGAGCCAGCCCCCCAGGGGCAGGGACACAAGCCCGCACTTGCTGCACTGAAGAGCACGCAGACACGTACCGCTCTCGCTTTGACTTCTCCAATTTGTCTTTTAACATAAGAACTTCCTTCTGCAGGGCCAGCTGGTGGCTCTCCGAATCATGCACCTCCTTCTTCACGTTTTTGACTTCCAGCACATGGGAGGCCTCACGCCTGACCAACTCCTCTTCATAAAACAGGACTTTCTTCTCAAGCTCAGATTTGATTTTGGAAATCTCCTGCTGATGTTCTAAGGTGGCCCCCGGTCCCCGGCCTCCTTGCTTCATCTGAAGATAAAGGTTAAATAAAGTAAATCACAGAGCTCCGTGTCTTCCCGATGGCCACGTGGCCCGTCGTCCCCCGACAGGCGCTGCACCTGACGCATCTGGCCTTGGTCAGGCTGATTCCAGGGGCCGACAGTATCTGCCCTGCTGAAGGGACGTACCCCGATCTGCCAGACCCCAGAAGCTCTGTCTCTACACCCTGACACGGTCTTCAAAGCCTCCTCCCACTGTTTGTTCATCCGCAACAATATTCTTCTGAGGGCTGATCATGTGTCAGGTGCCTCTGTGGTAACACGGTTACACCGAGCTCTCTGCTCTTGTGCGGCAGAGGGGGACAGACCGATGACAAACCGGTAATAAGCAACAAGGCGCTAACACAAGGCACCGAACAAAGACTGGGGGCGGCATGAAGCGGACTGTCAGAGAAGGGGGCACTGAGGTGGTGACACATGACGCGCCATGTCAGGTGACGAGCAGCAAGTCAAAGGTGCTGAGCTGGGAGTGCACCGTGTGCGTAACAGGAGGGGCGCCATCACTCCGGAGCTGTGGGAAGCTGCTGGTGGGCACTAAGGACAGGACGTGCTCCCACTACGACCAACAAGCTCGCTCTGGCTGCTGTGTGGAGCATGGACTGTCACTCTGGATGGCGAAAGGCACTCGGGCACAAGGGGCAGAAGTCTAGGCCTATGGGGCTGCCACCGGCCAGACCAGAGTGCAGCAAGGACGATGGAGAAAACAGGCACCTCGGAGTATGTGCCGGGGGAGAGAGGAGGCCCGTCGTCTCCACTTCGCAGACAAGGAAACCAAGGCTCAAAATGGGGATTCGTGCACCTGAGACCACACTAGACTAACAAGGAGACCCACCACCTCCTCACCCCTGTTCCTGCCACTAGCGCCTCTCTGCTCACTTGCTCCCTCCCTCCCTCCTGAGGCACCTGGCTGCCCCATCCCAGCCACCAGCCTGTCTCTTCAACTTCAGCGGCAGGACATGGGCTTTAAGGAATATTTCCAGAAATGGACTCCACTGAATTTAGAAACACGAGATAAGGGCACCTGGGTGGCTCAGTCGGTGAAGTGTCTGCCTTTGGCTCAGGTCATGATCCCAGGGTCCTGGGATCGAGCCCTGCATCGGGCTCCCTGCTCAGTGGGGAGCCTGCTTCTCCCTCCTCCTCTGCCCCTCCCCCTCCCCACTCCTGCCTGTGCCTGCACAGGTTTTTGCTCTCTCTCAAATAAATAAAATCTTAAATAATAAAAAGAAACTCAAGATAAATGGCAGTTATTAGGTGTTAGTTTACCACGGCTTCCTATAAACTACCTGAGACATTTTATAGAAGATAAACATGAAGGAACTTCGGTGTTAAAAGTGACAAGCTGTCATAAAGGCATGTTCTCCACGACCCGCGTCTCGTCTGCACCTGCCCTTCCCCCACAAGCCCACCACGACAGTCAGTAAGGGTGACAGTCTGGCCTCCGGCAGGCACTACCTTCAGGGCCTCAAGCTCACTTTCCACTTGCTTGGAGAAGTTCTCGCTGTGTTCACGAAGCTTGCGCTCCCTGGAGGCCTCGGCAACGGCATCCTCCAGCCGAGCTTCCAGCTGCAAGAAGAACGCCGGCAGTTTACTGGCATGAAGCCGGCCCTCCCAACAGGGGCCCTCGGCCAGCGCAGTCCCGAGGACCTCTGAATCCTTCCCTCATCCGATTTCACCCCCACTTAAAGGCTGAGAAGCACACTTCAAGACAACTGGTTAGTAATAAACAAGTTTAAATTCTAAGTTAAACAATGATTTGTCATTAAATTTCAAGAAAGGATGCTGAGTGGTGAAACAAGTACTTCGGACGTCTGGAGAACACGAACGCATCTATTAAACGACAAACGTCACCTGGAGCATCTCGGGCAGCCAGTTCTCAAAGTCGGGTCTTGAGGCCATTTCAGGGGGAATAAAAGGCCCTACTTTTTCTAATTACCTGGATTTTCTTCAAACGCTTTATCCAGAACAGTGTAACATGACAGACTGAATGCAGAGATAGGTATGACAACCTATGTGTTTATTAAGCTAGTTATTTAAGAAAAGCACAAAAATGTAAAAATGCCACTCTTCTCATTACATGGGGGAGGGCAGTTACTTTTCATAAAAGATGTTACTTACGTTAACATGTAATGGGTTTATTGTTAAACTGAAGACAGTGTCTTAATTTCTAACATGGTAAACGTGAAGGGCTGTAACGGACACAAACAAAAGCTCTTCGGGGGTCTCACAATCTTTAAGAGCAAAAAGCCGTCCCGAAAGCAAAGTTTCAGAGCCACTGGGCTGACGTGAGGTGTGGCTGGTCTTCCTACTCCTCCCCACCCACCACGGACGTGCAGCTCGTGCCTACTTAGGCTGTGCTGTGTCAATCACATCACAACACGTCTACGTTACACCTGTTAGGCAGAAATATCCTCTATTTGCTTTAAAAGCGAATTTTTAAAAATCAGCACCCTAAGATATCTCTTAATAATTTCACAAATAGGTATCGAGGGCCAAGAAATATAAAATAAATACTTGGCAGGCCAACTTCCTTAGTTTATCATAAAATTCAATATATTTTAAAGTAATTTATGTAATTTAGCCCGAGTTCTCAAGATGTTTTATTAAGATCATACAAAGGTCCAAACAGTACAATCCCCGGAACAGCTAACAAGCTACCTCTTTCCTGAACTTCTCAGACTTGCGCATTTCCTGCCGCATGGAGTCGATCTTCTGCATGGCCACCTCCACCTCCTCCTCTTTGTCGCGGAGCTGCCGGGACACCTTCTGCTTCTGGGAGCGGAGCTCTGCCATGCGCTCGTTGAGCTCCGAGAACTCCTGCAAGGCCAGCTTTCGCTGCTGGTGGGCATCTTTGAGTTCTCTGGCTTGGGATTTCAATCGCTCTGAAGCTTCAACCAATTGCTGAACAGAAAGAACGAGAGAGGTTTTACATTTGCTTGACAGAGATGTAGAAGCTCAGTCTTCCCCAGCAAATGCCACCGACAGACCACGGCCAAGATCCAAGAGCTCACCTTCTTGGAAAAAGCCCTTTGCTCAGCCCCAGCACAGCTGTGAGCTGCCTGGAAGAAGCCCACCTGAGCTGAGGTGCTAAGCATCAACCTCACTCCAGGAAGGACCCCCAACAACACGGTGACCAGAAGCCAAGCTCTCCCAGCCAGCCTGAAGGCCAGCTCACAGTGCCAAGTCTGGCTCAGCGGTTTCAACCTCTCCCCGACGTCATCCACACAATCACAAAGGGAGATGAAGTAGGAATATGGTCACTAATCCAGTATTTTAAACAGCAGAACCAGGAAAGAACATATTACTTATGAAAAACCTTAAGATTTCCACCAAAGTAAGGAATCATAAAAACGATTATAGGCTAGCTAACCCCTCACTAGAGAGAGAGATGGGTGTGGTTGTCCCTCTGGCTGCATGGGTGACATGGCCTCACCACTGGCTGCCCTGGCAGCCTCCCCTCCCTGCAGCCGATCCCTCAACCCCTGGGTGACAGAGCCACTGTGGCACGTGTCTGACTGGAAGGAGCGGATATGAACAGGTTAGTGCAGAGGCACCCACACGGGGAGGGAACTGGCTCCACCAGGCCCCCGCGGGCCAGGCTCAGGGTGTTACTGTAGCTAGAGCAAGGAGGGGGTCTCCTGTCCCACACTGCAGTTCCAGACAAAGCGCTGTGGTCGGATACCATGAACTGAACAATCTGGGTTTGAAATCCTGCACATTCTAGAGAACGGATCACAAACCATAGGTTTAATGACTTAAGTGAGTTAAAGAACGTATTCCAGAAAACACGATCCTGTGGTATGAACATACCGTGTGAGCATGCAATTTGATATATTTTACTGAAAATCAAATTTATGAAAGACTATTGGGGGGAATCACCCGAATTTTAACAAATGGTCTCTCTTGTGGTGCCCTGTCGTAAGGAAGAGCTCACTTCTGAAAGAAGGGGGGGGCAGAGGCTGCTGCAGGGGGCCTGATGGAGCAGGGAGGGCGAGGACTCTGGCTCCAGATGCGAGTGTGTGAACCCAGCTGGGTTGGTTGCCGCGGACGCTGAGACATGGGGACCCCCTGCATCGCCGAGGCCTTCCTTTCACCAGGGGGTACGGCCCACAAGGCAGGCTTGTGGTCAGGAACCGGGAGGAGGACCACGAAGTCATGGCCAGCCACCCTGGAGACAGTGGCCAGCGGCCCGGCGGGATCCTCGGGCAGTCCGTGCCCCTCAGGGGCTGCACACGGCACAGCCCAGGACACACACGAGGGTCCTGGAAGAGGTCTCAGACCCCTGCACGACTTCAACCTCACAACTTGTAAAATGATTTACACCTTTCTCACGTCAAATCACACCCTTGACTACCTTGTGAAAATCCTCCTTCTCCTGCCGCACCACGCGGTACTGCTTTTCCAGGCCTTTCAGCCGATGTGTGGAGTCCTCGTGCTCTTGGCGAAGGGTCACCGTGTCCTCCAGCTGCCTCTCAAGCCTGTTTGAATCTGAGTGAAAGAGAAAACAGACCATCTGACGTCCTGAGAGTGAATTATTTAATAATTCCTCACACTCTTTATCATTTAGAAGCTTTCTGACTTCCTCACACACGGGAGCTGCCCATCTGGGTAACGGCTCTGCCCCGGGGGCTGTGAGCCGTGGGGTGGCACTCAGCCGCCCGTCTCAGGGGCTGCTAACTTGTGCGAGCGAGCACAGGGCAGCCGAGGGATTCCAGGCAGGAAATGGAGAGAAAGAACAGGTTTGGAGATGAGTCAACTGCCGGGCTGACCCACGTGTCAGGTTGAGGGTTAAGACTCAAAAGTGACTTGAGTCTTTAGGAAGCTTTGATAATCTAGGAACCACAGAAGATGGAGGGGGGAGGACAAAGCCAGCACTAAAATACCGAGGAAAGTAGGCCACTGAGGGAAGCCTCAGGAAGAAATAAGCTGTGGCGATTCTGCCTCAGGGCTACAAAGAGGCAAATTAAAACATAGAAACGTAAAATGTTCTGAGAGTTTGTGGATGAAATGCTAGAAACAGCCTCTAGCTGCAACTATAAAATGCTATTATTGGGGCCAAGCTAAGGTGGAGAGATCGTCTCAACTGAACTGACAGAAGAGACCTTTAAACAGGTTCACTGAGACCAAAGCTTTTCTTCTCCTTTTCCACCGTATGAAAACGACCGAACAATTTCTCTGAAGGGATCAACGTCCAAGAACACAGACCACCTACCTGCTATTTTATTCTTCAGACGCTCGATCTCCTCATTGAGCTTTTTGATTTCCTTGTCCCGGGCCGCGCCGCCCAGGGCGCGGGCAGAGCCATGCAGCGACTGCACGGTCTGGGTGGACTCTAGGGGAGGGAGATGGGCGTGAGGCAGGCTGGCACCAAGGCCGGGCTGACCGGGGCTGTGGGAGGCCGAGCTGAGCCCTCACCCTGCAGCTTCCGGCTCAGCTCCAGCTTCTCCTGCTCCAGCCTCCGGATCCGCCGCTCGTAGGCTTCCACCTGCAGGCTGTTCTCCAGGTCCCGCTGCACACCCTCGTCTTTGCTTAAGGTGCTGGACTGCATTATGCTCTTCAGAGAGCCTCGGTCGGAAAAGCAGCTGCAAGTAAAGCAACAGAGTTTTCTCATCCACTAAGAATCCACAGTGAGTTCATCAGTATTTTAAAACTTCCCGGGACAAAACACACGTCTTTTAAGGAAGCCAACAAAATTGTCTGTGAAAAGACTATTGTTTATGGAGCCAGAACTTAAAAGAATCTTCCTTAGGGCTAATGGTGGGAAGACAGGGGGTGACTGACAAGGATGTGCCCTCCAAGGTGGTCAAAGAAAACACCTCTGCAAAGGAGGGACTGTAATCCCTACGGCATGCCTTACGCTCAACCGGAAATGCAACAGGAGACGGTATCGTGTGGGCATCTGGGCGTGAGGGCCTGGCAGAGGCCACAGTGGTCGGCCCTGCATTCCCAGGCCACCGAGGGCTTCCCTCCTCCTGCCACTGACTGGCCGAGGATTTGTGGGGACGGGCCGCTCCACCCTCCGGGGCTCATGGTCCCCTGCAGACCGAACAACCTGCGTGGTTCTCTCAACTCCAGCACCATGGGCGGCCCAGCTACTCCTCCGTGACGGGCCTGCAGCGCACGCCACCCGCACAGATTAAAGCCCACAGTGCTTCTCTCTCTCAGAGCTTAATTCCTGAACTGGTTCACAAGTAATTCAGTTCTCTTGCTTTTAATACGACAACGATGCCGGGGAGACTCCTGAGTCCTGCTATACGGAGTGCAGCAAAGGCACCACGACACACACATTCACAGAAGGGCCTCGCTGGTGTTTTTCACAGTGGCCTGAGAATGCTGTGCAGGCCAGCACTGCAGAGTCTGTTCCAGAAGGAAGGCCCTGGGCCCGATCCGCCAAACTGGAGCCTTGGCAGGTGGGCCTGGAACCCCCAGGTTTAACAAGCACCCACTGAGCTAGAACAGACCAGAAAAATGAGGAACCTCTGCATGAACGGTTAATAGGTCATTATGCCCACGGCATCTCGGGCGGCTTCCTGTGGACTACAAGGCCTCAGCTGTCACTCTGGCTCAAGGGCTGCGTAACCCTGGCACCTCACACCAAGGGAGCTTCTAGGAGCTCAAGCAGAAACAGCCCTCTCCTGAAGGAATTCTCATCAATGCAGGTAGGAGCTACTGGAAGGTGCCAGGAGTCAAGTTGTGTTGCCCTCCTTCAGGCGCTGTGCAGTTCCATCTGCTTCATTTTGCCCGCCTTTCCTCCTCCCCCCCTCCTCCTGGCCCAATTCCTTTAAAAGCTGCTGACAGCTTGGCAAAGAGGCCCATTCAAGACAGAGCACCCCACGGTGCTCGGGGGCTGGAGCTACACATGGGGCTTCTGCTCCCAGTTCTTCAGATTTCCATTACATCTGGGCCTGTGCTCCGGCCCCACGGTGGAAGCTACAGTAAAATCCTCACGAAAGCTGGGCATGACCGGGGAATGGGGCCACTGGCCACGGCCACTGACATCTTCTCAGAACAAATCTTGCCAACACTGATGGCCTGTGAGTCACAAGTCAGCTAACTGCCCCCCCATGAGATAAGGATGGGTTTCACACTTCCAAAGGGTTGTTAGAAAAGAAGACTATCTAACAGAGACCACCCTTTGGAAGAAGTCGGCTGAGTCATCAGGTGGCCCTTTTAAAGGTCACGGCCCCCCCCAACACTGACGTAGGCACGAACTCGCACAGGAGTAGCCCCCCAGACTGCTCTTCTAGCCCAAGGGAAGACTCTGCCTGGGGAATGATAAATCTACACCTACCTTTCCGTTGTGAAAGTAAAACCGATGAACGGCAAATGTAACCCAGAGAAGCCTGTATGAGAACCAGGAGGTAATATTTCCTGCATAAGAACACATACAACAAAATGAAATCGGTGTTCAAACAAAGGAAAAGAAGGAGGAAAGAATGTTACCTATTGGTGAAACCAGGGCTGCACAAGAGAGAACTGTGTGGCTTTCTAGGACACGGAGGACACAGCGTTTCCCGTAAGGGAGCACAGCAGGGGCAGATCTGTGGTTCTCCGGCCTGCTGCAAACACAATGCAGCAGAGAGGACAAACACACCGCTTCAGATAATGTCGCAGGCCCAAAGACCAAACCTGCTGACGTCCCCGCTCACGGCCTGACATGGCCCTGAGTGGGGGCAAGCAGACAGGGCACAGAGGCACAGCCCCCGGAGGACGTGGGGCAGAGGCTGGGGCTCCCAGGCTCTCAGCAGAGACAGAGCCCAAAGGCAGAGGGAGGCCTAAAAGCCAAGCTAGAGTATTTTAGGCATATATGTTACAAACTCTTATTTTTCAGTTTCAGCATCCTTCTTTATCAAACATGAAACAAATTTATAATTCATCTGGGAAATGTCAGTGTGGAAATAGTTTCTTTGCAGTCCAGGAAAACCCTTTCCACAGGACACTACTTTTCTCTGTGTGGTCTGTAGTTCAGCTCCTATTTGAGAAAGAGGAGTTCTCTAGGGAGCAATCAAGAAGATCCTCCTTCTACTTGGTTGACCCTCAGACCCTCTATCCCCAAACCAGGTCACACGTATGGACTAAAAAAGGCTGGGTTCGAGGAGGTCAAAATAACTTCACAGCCTCTGAGCACGACTCTCTGAAGCTTAAGGTGATGACTCGTGCACCAGAGGCCCTGTGGGACCAGCCAAGCACCGGGCGGCCCTAGAGCCAGGACCCAACCTGGGGGATCCGTGACGTCGGTGGGAGGACCACACACGGTCACTGTTGCTCCCAAACGCCTGCCACACAAACACACGTGTACACACCAAGAGCATGTGACAGCAGGAAGCCTACACGCTCATGCATGGGGACCGGAGCCCCAGAGGCTTGCAAGCCCACGGTAGCGGCGCAGGCCGGGCTCCTCGCCTGCTCAGGGCCTCTAAGTCTGGAAGTGGTGACAGGGCTGGGGCGAAGCTTCAAGATGGTGGCATCGGTGACACTGCTGAATACCATGAAAATACCGCACAAGTATGTCTGAGGAGTTCCAAAGGAGAAAAGCCATTTAACTCAATTTTACTCCTGCTGAGGACAAGCATACCTCGGAGAAATTGCAGGTCTGGTTCCAGACCAGCACAAAAACCTGAGTATTGCAACACAGCAAGTAAAGTGTGTTGTGTGGTTTCCCAGTGCACGCAGAAGTTGAGGTCACACCACACAACAGTCTATTAGATGTGTGACAGCATTATAGCAGAATGAAGTACACACCTTAATTTAAAAATACTCTACTGCTAAGAAACGCTAACCATCACCCGAGTTTTCAGCAGGTGTAAGTACTGGTCACGGATCACCATAACAAATACAGTAATAATGAAAAAGTTTGAAATATGGTGAGAATCACCAGAATGTGACACAGAGACATGAAGTGAGCAAATGTGGTTGGAAAAATGGTGCCCACAGACGTGCTGGAAGCAGGGGTGCTGCAACCCTTCAGTCTGTAAAAAATCCAGGATCTGCAATGCACAGTACAATGAGGTGTGCCTGTAACCCTTACTTGTTCAAAAGGACATTAAGGACCAAACTGAAGGTTGGACTAAAAGATGTCCCAGATTTTTAAAAAACAACACAGCCCTAAGATACACCATATTGACAGAACACCTCCCACAGAACACTGCCAGCATTCGGACCCACCGGGACACCACATAAGGACGAGACCGTGCAGACACTTACAATATTTCTCAGCACATCGTCATCCACATCGAAGTTGGAGGTGTCAGAAGGGCTGCTCACATCAGGAATATAAGGTGCTTCAAGGTTCCGTATGTTTTCCCAATTCAGACCTTCAAAGAACGCGTGCTTTTTGAAGTCCTCTATCCCGTTCTGTCCCAGCCGGCGCTCTCTGCTGCAGATGAGTCTCTGAATGAGGTCTTTGGCTTCTTCAGACACGTCGGTGACATGGGACGGAAACTGAAATCGCTCCTGGGGGGTGGGGGAAGTCGGTGCACTCGGGGTGAAAACTTAACTCAAAAAAATCGAAGCTCTACCGACGTTACAGCAAACAAAACAGAGGCAATCGCTCCAAAGCAGCAGTCGTGTCTAACTTCACGGTAACTGAAGTGCAAGCCTCAGCCAGTGAGACCCAATTCCAGAAAGACAGACGGAGAATCATTAGTCTTGCTGCTTTTATGCGTGGCAGACTTGGTACCACATTACATGTAAATTACAACAACGACAGACCGTCAGCCATCAAAGCGGCCAAGGACGGCCCAGCTCTTTCAGAGGGCGTTCTGCCAGGATCTATGGCAATTCCGCTCCGAAAACCGTATTCTACAGAAACAGTCACAGAGAGAACATCTAACATGTTCCCAACAGCATTATACTCTCACCAAGTAAACTGGAAATTACCTAAATGCCCATCAAAGAGAGACTTGCTAAAAAACAGGGCACACACATGCCAAGAGAACGGTCTGGTTCTATGCACTGGACAGACGGATGACAAAAACACAGGGACAAAACAACCTGGTTCTATGAGACATGATGCCATTCATTCCAACAACATCCCCCCGTCCCGCCCCCGCCGAGGCCCAGGCCCACCACCTCTGTGATCTAGAACTGGGGACAGCAGCACCGCCTCACGGAGCTGCGCTGAGGATCAGGCGAGTGTGCGCACGGAAAGTGCTGGACCAGGCCCGAGAGGGAGCGCCGCACACACTCAGTACCAGCAGGCTCTTTAGGGTTCACAGAGTCCCGATCGGCGCCTTAACAGCACTTATCACGGAGAAGTGGATGGGGTGATTTCCACTATGTACACTCTGCCCTTTTGTGTTGTCTGGCGTTTTTATGGTAAGTATATATTAATTTATAAGTGAAAACATTTATTTCTACTTCGGGAAAAGTGTTTTTTACAAGTATGGCTTGCTCTGACTGGGAGTTAAAGGGAAGACCACCCACCACTTTCATGTCCATCTGCTGCCCACTCGAGCAGTTAGTGAGGGACAGGGCGAGGATGGGTCAGTGGAGGGGGGCACCCTTGGAGAGGCGTGGAAGGACGCTGAGAGCACACTGGCAGAGGGTGGGAGCGGCGTGAGAAGACATACGTGACTGAGGGAAGCAGATGACAGAAACACGAGGAAGAAGAGCAAATGGTAAAGCAAATGAGAAATGGAGGAGAGGCAGAGCGGAGGCAAGGTCGGAGTGGAAAATACACAGCTGGGAAAGGGAAAAGGAACAGGATCCGGGACGCAGAAGGATGCCGCTATGCGAGGCGCGTGGCCCCGTCACGACAGCTGGTGAATCCAGACCCTCAGGTGCAGTGCCCAACTGCTCCCTATCCCTGCCGTCCAGGAGCCGCGCACGCTCAGCACGCTTCTGGGCGCTGACCCGCAAGCTCTCCTCCCCTCATGCCCACACGTCCTATGTCGGACGCCGGTGCAAACTCCACTGCCACAATCTCTCTGCTCCTGTCTGGGCGGCCAGCAGCCTGCTCCAGCCCTACCACCTCTTCGCCAAAGACGCTAACAGCTTCCGAGCGGCCCTCCCACCTCCAGGCCTGCGCCTCGGGACTCAAACCAAGAGGACATGGAAATGCAGAGTCTTACTTCATGGTTCATGATCTTTCCGTAGGTCTCCACGAGTGACTCTGCATAGAAGGGCGTTTCTCCGTACAGCATCTCGTACATGCAGACGCCCAGCGACCACCAGTCACACTCAGGGCCATACTTGCCCATGCCGTCCTCCATCGCCTGCAGGATCTCAGGTGAGATGTAGTCAGGAGTGCCCACGGCCACAGAGGACTGGACCTTAGGGGAGAGGGTGGTGTTGGGGGGGGAAAACTCTCATGTCAAAGTCCTAACTACCTTCTCTAAAATAGGGACAATAACGAAACCATTGTGAAATAAAACTGACACATGATCATGATTAAAAACCTATTAATTTGAAGTTCAATGCGAATAACTGTTCTCCTGCAACACTACATACTTTCCAGAACGCACGAGACTGTCTCGCACACCTGGTCTCTCTGTGCGAGAGAAGCCAAAGGCCCACCTCAGCCCCCAAAGGGCACTGCAGTCCCTCGAAGGGTGGCATGTCCCACATGCTCTATCACTGCCTGAAGTGTGGTCCTGGGGCCACGTGTGTTCAGGCTAACCCTTCGCCACCTCTGTGGGCGCACAGGCCACCTGGGCTCTGGTAGAACAGATTGTGGGGTGGGGCCCAAGACGCCGAACTCCAATATGCTCCCAGAGATGCTAAGGCGGCTCACCGAGAGCCTATCCGTCAGTCTCCCAAATGGGAACATCGGGAAGTAGGTCCAGGCACTTAGCTGGGTGCTGGAATTCCCCAAATGGGGAAGCAGGAGGCTAAGGTCCCTACAGGGGAAAGAACAGTCCCTCGGCTACTGATGTTAGCAGGCACAAGCCTGTGACATCTCTACCGAAATCTGTGGCCAGAGAGGGTAGCAATCATCACAAAGAAAGCAAGAGGGAGTGAGTCAGCTGAGAAATCAGACTGGTCTCGAGCACATGGAGAACAGAGTCCACAAGACTGAGGGAGAAAGAATCACAGAAGGCCTGACTCGCCCTCGGGTCGTGTCTGAGGAGAGGGCCATGGGGTGCAAGCAGTGCCCCAGGTCAGACTAAATCAGCAGGGAGGTCTGCCTCTGTCACGTGACCAGTCACTGCTCCGCAGCTTGACCACCCAGCTGCAGAAGCTCTGAGGCAGACAGTGGAAGACCGGAGCATGAGGTGGTGACACTGGACGAGTGTCCACATGTGCGGGTAAGAAAGCGAACCAACACTCCAGCTCAGTCTGAGGCCATGCTCTTATCATCGGAAGACTGGATTTGATGACAGCACCAATATATCAACTCATCAATATGTGGAGAAATAAGAGACCAGCTTGTTGGAAAGAGAGAAAAGTCTACCATCATGGACCCCTGCTTCCAGATCTACAATGTCCGAAAGAAAACCCCTCACTGACAGGACGTTAGCTGCCCACAGACAGAAATGGAAGGGGTAGTTACAGCGAACGTCTGTCCACCTGACCGGCCTGCACAGGGGGTTTTAAGGAAGGACCCAAGCATCGCCTGTCATCCACTGCAGTGCTGATACAACTTTAGCTGCCCAGCCACGTGAGGAAACCTCACAACACCCCCAGTTGAGAAGGCATACGCATGACTTTCGTAAACACAGAAAGCAAAAAAGAGGTTTCAAACTTAAGTAGAACATTTCAACTGTCACCTAAATGGATTTATCTTTTTAATTTACATTCATAAACTTGGTTTCTTAACTGGGTCTCAAACTGAAATTTTAAGTCCCTTCTAATTACAAGCAAAACCCCAAATCAAATGGAAAATCTCCAACAAAATACCTACAGTTCCATCGTCATTCATCTTCAAGCATGATCCAAAGTCAGCCAGGCGAATATGACCATTCACGTCCAAAAGGACATTGTCAGGTTTAATGTCTCTGTTAGTAAAATAAATAAATGAGTTAACCATTTCCATGCTACACATTAGGCAGGTCAAAGCCTTTAATGAGTGGCGTACCAGCTGTGACGATCTTGGAAAATGTCTCCCGTGACGCTTTACTCGGGCATGCAGTGGCGGTCATCACCACTACCACCCCTATACGGGAGCTTAACCCTAGTCAGTCGGGTGACACCCCGCTCTTGTTCCCACCACGTGGCTGACGAGGTCTCCTAAGCGTCTCCTTTATGCCAGGTGCTGCGCTCGACCCTAGGTCTACAACAGTACCCAGACCCCGCGGCCCCCGCCTTCACGAAGCTTCCCACCAGCCGAGGTGACAGAAAATGAACACGGGACCGGACAGACACGCATGTGGTTTCAGCACCAGAGTACGACACGTGGTAAGTGCTGTGGAAGAAATGTGAGGAAGTTGAAAACGAGGCAGACGGTGGCTGAGCAGAGACTGGCTGAGAGCAGGAGGCAGGTGAGGCTCTGGGGCAGGAGCGCAGCAGGCCAACAGGGCACCGCGTACCCCACACTGTATCTGCCGGACAAAGACCCAGGGACTGAAGACCAGTTACTAGCAGTAAACGCCTGTGTCAGGAGAGTAAGCCCACGGCCGTACCTGCTGTTCTGTGTCCTGGCAAACGTGAGCGCCCGGTTGGGGGACTATTTCTAAAGCACAAACCCTCCCTCCTGGCAAAATAAGCTCAAACGACAGGACGGCATGAGAGGAACACAAACTTGAGGAGTAAAGGCAGGCCGGCGCTCACCAGGAGTAGATGCCTGTCGTGCCGCAGGACAGAATGCCACGCCTCCGGGAGAACAAACGCGCACCGGCTACGCCCAATGTCGGGGACGAGTCCCACAAACCAAAGTGAGCAGAAGATGACAATTCTTATCCATGAAACACCCACAAAGCAAAAGAAAACTAGCACAGCACTCCAAACTGAAATAAACAAACAGGAAGAGGAGAAAGAAAACAAACCCTCAACGAGTCAGGAAAATACAAACTAAGAACAGAACCAGATAAAAACAGGAACAAATGAAGAGAGCTGACTTAACTCAGGTAGAAATAGAAGAAAAAGACAAAATCTTATCAGAAATGGTGACTAGATTATAAGGTGACCAGAGGAGAACACATTTAAATAAAGATCTGATGAAAGGCACTGAAGAAAGGGAGGGAAAGATCTAGAAGAATAAAAGGGAGACAAAGTGGTAACAGGGTCAGAGCGAGCAGCTGGAGTGAAGTGGAAGACAGGCTAAGAGGACCCCGCACACAAGTAATGGGGTCCCTGAAAAAAACAAACAATAAAACATAACTAATACTTGAAACTACAACCCGAGAGAACTTTCCAGAAGTAAAAAAAGGACCTGCACTGACAGACTGATGGGCCCATCACATTTAACATTTTTCAACGTCCTGTTTTTTGGGACCAGACAAGTCGATACTGAAGGTCACAGGGATCAGTTACTGTGTGAGGGCAGCCAGGAAAACCATGAGGAGAAAGCAAGGGGTCTGATGGGGCGACCAGGCCTCCACGGGCTTAGCCTCCACGATTAACGCAGCAGGGCTCTGGTGCAGAGAGACAGACAAAGGGACAGGACAGAATGTCCAAAAACAGACCAACCACACGAGGACTGCGGACGTGATGAGGTTGTTCTCTCCATCCACTGGGGCAGAGAGACACGTGAGTAAGTAAGCGGCTCTTGGGACAACGGGAGGGCCTCTTCAAGATAAGAGCCATTCCTGGGGAGGCGCTGCAGAGCTGCCCCCCCCCACCTCTCCATCTCGGTCAGATTTCCTCTGCGCTATCCTGCGTTCTCATCCATGCAGCTCTTTGTTCTAGCTTTTCCTTTTCCAAGACCTTTTTTTTTTTCTCTGAATACTCCTTCTCATAAAACTGCACCGTCCTTCTTCCATTGCTGAGCCATACTCTCTGTTCTCTCCGGGGATGTGATGTCCTCCAACAGCAAGGCTTTGTGAACCTGGGACTCTTCGTTTCTGCCTTTGCTGGACCTGGGGCCAACCTCTCAGAAGACGGGTGCCGGCCGCCCACTGCTTCCCATGTCACAGAAGTCCAGCAGTGGGGCGGTGGGCACTGCCTGAAGTCAGCACGGCCCACAGGCAACCACAGAAACAGGCCGTGGGGCCGTGGCACAGGGTGTGCATCATGCCTGTTAAATCCAGCAGGGCTAGCACTCGTGCTGACAAAACACCCTTCTTTCTGGTGCTACCAAACCACTCACACTGTGTCCACCACCGGAGGCTGGGGTAGGACTGGCTTCCTACAAAACCTGACTTTGGGAACTTACTACCAAAAACGCAAAGCTTTGTTTTTAGACTGGGCCGTTCAGGTGCTACGTCTGAATCCTGAGTTGACGGGGGTGCTAATTACATATTTAATTCTCTTCCTATGCCTGGAGGTTAAACGACAGAGTGAAGCTTCTACGTAGCTAATTAACAGGGAGAAAGCTTTCTAATTAGGGTAAAAAGGGAAAGAGTACACTGTTAATAAGGTGGTCAGATTAATTTCCCTGGAGCTCGGTGACAAACGCAAAGACATTTGTGTCTGCTATGAATCAGGCGCAGTCTGTCAGAAAGGCAGAACATAAAATCAAAGGATGAAAACAACTACAATGAACTGTTATAAAACCAGGCACAACGACATTAAGGAATCCATGAAAAAAGAGAAAATGCACTTTCCAAAACCTCATTGCCCTAAAAGAAGTGACAGTTATTTGGGGGCAGCTCCCTTTGCTTACTCTGTGGCACAGTGCCCTGGCAGAACATGTGGCCGGAGGCAAGCTGTCCCAGGCCCCCGTGTCTCAGTTTCCCCACTGAGCAGTGAGGTAACATCATGGCCAGACCTGATGGGCTGTTCTCTTCACATCGGGTGCCGTGGCTACCCTGGGAGCGGGAGCTGAGTTGGCCGCGGAACATCTCCTGACGGGCCGCACAGGCCGGGCCCCAGGCGGAGCGGCAGCCGAGCACACGGCAAGGCCAGGGGATCGTGGCGGCCCCGAGACTCCGAACACGGGACAGTGATGCCTTCACAGTCCTAAGAGGAAGGTGATTTCCAATCTAAAATCCCATACTGGATCATTCACCAGTCACACATGTGGATGGAATTAAGATGCCGATCTCCAAAAAAAAAAAAAAAAAAAAAAAAAAAAAGATCTCAAGAGCCTCCTTTTCCAGAAATTACAGAGAATATGTGCTACCAAATAGAAAGAATGAACCAAGAAAGAGGAAGCGTGACTCAGAAAGCAAGGGCTCCAATCCCAGGGAGATGGGAAGGGAACCCATCCGGGGGCAAGAACTCTCAGAATGAGGGCAGAGCAGTAGGCTCAGAGAGCACCGAGGACAGGAGGGAACGGGAAGGAAGGAAGAGGCAGCTCCAAGAAAAACCAGACCAAGGCTACCCGCCACGTCTGTGTGTGCAGAGCTGTACACTTTGGTCACGATGTTTGGGGATAATTAGTGATGGTTACCACGGAAAAGAACACTTGTGAAAAAACAGGGCCACTACTAACTCTGGAGGAGACAAGTTACACAAGTGTAAATGCTGTAACTGCCAGGTTCATGTGTAATACTTACACAGGCACTCTATTACCAACACGAAACACCGATTTAACCAAAACTACCATTTATGGATTGGGAAGGTGCAGGAGGGGGAGGATGGAGAGTGTGTGTGGGAGAGGGCTGGGAGAGAGATACTTGTGTAAAAAGTAAACCTCCATTTTAATAGATGTGATCTAACTCTCCCTCCTCCGCAAGAAAGAGAAAACCAAGAGAAGCCTGTTATTTAGAAATACGAGGTAAATACCAGAAGAAACAGTTAAGGAAGTTGACAAGCTACCTGTGGCCAGTGGAATCTGGGCAGGGCAGGAGACTCATACACAGCTATCTGACTTTGATAAACACGAAACAAACAACCCCCCAGCACGGATTCGCGGTCTTAAATGGGAGAAAGAGACGGATGCGGCACCCTCGCCCAAGAGGGAGTGGGCCCAGCAAAGGGCCCGGACAGCGAGAGGCAGCCAGCCACACCGACTCCTCCTCGAGAGCCAGGCACACCCTCGCTCAGGCTGCTGGGGTGTGAGCCACTCTCTTCAGCCTCATCTTCCTCTGTGTTTTGTTGCAGGCCACGGAACAGAGAAGGCATTGCTGAGAAAGCGGACGCACAGGCAGGGAACCCGCGAGCTAGGGGGCAGGCATCCTAGGGAGGAGGGATCAGCAGGGGAGGGGTGAGCCAACGTCAGGTAAATATCAAAGGTGGCTTCAGGTGACCGGCACTCGAGCATCATAATCGTCACAGTAACGCTGGGATCCCCTGCTGCCAGGCGCTGGGGTAGCTCAGAGTGAGTACTGCTAACTGCACGACCTCTCTGGGGGGCCTGGAACCTGGGGTCTGTGACACAGAAAACCCTGAAAGGGTATTTTAACACATCAAATGCAGTTTCTGTAAAACGTAAGAGGCGATTACCTGTGCACATAGTGAAGCTGATGGATGGAATCGATGGCCAACACCATTTCGCCAATGTAGAATCTTGCCATATCTTCTGGAAGCTTGTCTTCAAATTTACTGAGCAGGGTCAGTAAATCACCACCCACATAGTAATCCATGACTAAGTACTACAAATTGGGAAGAGACGAGAGAGAAGAGAGTATTTAGTCAGCACCAAGCCTGACAGCTAAAGGCCAAACTCCCACTGGGAGTTCTTTGGCTCTTCAAGGCTGGATCGATGGCTTGCTCCCACCTCATCCAGGACTTTCTCACTTTGATGTATCCTAACACTGCTGTACTTTCAAGTTAGGCATTTGGCGGAGAACCACAAGAGATAGTACATTTAACCTATGAAGAAAGTGACTAAAGGGCTTGATGCTGGAGAAGGCACAATAAAAGCTAGAGAACCAAAGTAGTAACACGATTCGTGATCAAGTTCTGCCGGGTTTGAAATCATTCTACAGGCCGTTACATCACAGGAAGAGGACAATGGACTGGAGAGGGGAGGTGAGTTATCTAAAATCACATGAAACCATCAGCTCTTATTAGAAAGGTGATCCCATGAACAAGCTGAAAGGTAGGTACTTGTGAGTACACCCTATGAAAAATCAGAACATTTACTGCTTATGTAGAAATTAAAGCCATGAGAGAAAAACATCCAGATGCCGGTGTCCTGCTAATGGGACTGAGACAAGGCCTCCCCTCAGAGCCGGCTCGTCCCAGGACCAGAGGTGCAGGGCGGCCTTCTGTCTGAGAACAGCCTCTCGGCGCAGCACCCTGAATGCTCTAATGCCTGATGGGGCATCTCACAGGTCAGGGAGGCCCAGGACAGGTGAGACTGTCATAGACAGAGTCAGGGTTGCAGCTGCTGGGGTCACCACGTCTCAGGGACTGCTGGAGAAGCAGACAGGCCCCACCTCAGAGCAATCACCTCCTTTGAAGCCAGTTTCCTTTGAAGAGACGGCTGCTCTCGTCTGAACAGTTAACCTACTAACCAGCAGAGGAGAAATACCTTGGTTACCGAGCCAGAGGAACAATCACTTCGTATTTACTGAGACCCTAACAACGGCAAGAGCTCCCACTCAGGGGGCAGCTACTATGTTCTGTGCGTTCAGGCTCTGATTCACACCCGTCATGTCTGCGAATGCCCACCGCAGCCCTCACCACAGGCACGAGCATGATCCCCTTTACAGGCGAGGAAGTGAGGCTCAATGACACGCCCGAAGTCACCCAGCCAGTAAGTGACAGAGCCAGGATCTGAACACAAGCAATCAGACCCAGGCCCACAATGGCAAACATGGCCCTCGGTGCCCCATGAGAGAAGACAGTAGCCACCACGCTGCTGGCCTCCTCTGAGGGGCGGAGCCTCCGCTCTAGGCCCCTGCTCTCAAAAGCACTTGTACTGACAACCTCCCACCTGCCTCACAAACCGCTCTCAAGACTCACCTCGGCTGACCCCACCTCTCTGCCTGCTCTCACGGCACCGCGGCACTGCAGCCCGCCTGTCCAAGAGTGAGAGTCCTGTGTAATCACGTCCCCCCTCACCCGTATCCGCAACAACTCCTGTTTCACTGAAGACCCTCGAAGGCATCCACCGAGCTAGTGCTTTCCCTCGTTCACTCTCATTTGCTCATTCTCAGCCAGGAGCCCTTGGCACCCTTCTAAGGCAAGGGTGCTCCTCCACAGAGCTGACGTTGAGGGGAATGCCAGAGACCCTAAGTAAGTATGGAGATAGTCACAGTACTCTCAGGGAGCGCTAAGCACGGAAGAAAACGGAACCACACACCATGTTAGAGCACGACCAGGCTGCATGGACCATCGGGCAGATGTCTGGGGCCTACGCGACAGGCAGAAGCTGGCCTTGGCATGGGCCGGGGATCATGTTCCAGACAAAGGGACATGTGCAAAGAGAAGGACGTGGCCTATTGGGGGAAAGAGAGAACAGTGACTACGGCTGGAGCGCGAGCAGGGGTGGGGGTGAGGCCAGGCCCCACTCTAAGAGCCAGGGAAGCTGCTTGGAGGTCCTGGGCTAGGAAGCTGCAATCTAATTTACTATGAGCTTTCTCTGCCTGCCCAGGAAGAAGAGACTAGAGGATGAGGGCCAAGAGCAGGGCAGGAGAGGGGCTGGGAGGCCATGATGTGGCTGGTCCAGGCAGAAGGTGAGGAGGACAAGCACTGGGGAGGGCAGAGAGGACGGATCATCATGGATATCTGGAGGCAAAGACCAGAGCACCTGCTGCCAGACGCACGCGGGGTGAGGGGGTAGGTGAACGAACAGCGAAGTTCGTTCTAGCTGAAACTCAACGGTTTCCACATCTGCCTAGAAATCTAAAAAAAATAAAAGTAAAAACGTAGTATAGCAGGGCTAAATATGACTGATAGGCTCCTGGAAAACGAATCTGTAAAAAAAGTAAACTGTAAGGGGTTATAAGGCAGACACACAGAAACTCACTTTTAGAATAAGAACTAGACCAATTATTTCCTCTGTCACGTAACACAGGATTCTATGTGGGTAAGGCAACGCCCTTTTAGTTACTGGTGAAACAGGTTTAATTTTTATGGCAGGCGAAGTTTAGAAACCTACAAGACAAATCATAACATGAACTGGCTCAGGAGGGCAGCCCAAGGAATCCACACGAAGAGGGATACCGAACACAGCCCGCCCCGCGCAGCGCTCGGCCCCGAGCTTGCTGGGCCTGCTTCGCACCTGCCCCACAAAGGTGATGACCGCCACTGTCCCAGAGAGAAGGAACTTGCTGAACACACCAGGCGGGGGCGGCAGAGACAGCAGCCAGACCCTGGTCTGCCAACCCCAGTACAAGGACCCAAGAAGGCCCGAGTCCCTGCTCTCCTTCTCCCTAATTGTCACTGTACCTGTATTTGTGCAATGACAGACACTCAAGAAGACGGCTTCTTGGCTGGAATGCCTAACTGACCGCCGCGCTCAGAACACGTCTGGTAATACCTCACATCTCAGACTGCAACGTGCCGTGATCTCAGGGAAGACGCGCTGCTTTCCCTCTGTACAGACCCATGGTGCCTAGACCACTCGGAAGCCTTATTCAAATCGGAAATGGGCTGGAGCCGGTCGCCTCTGAGCGGGGATTTACGCGGAGAGGGCCCCAGGGCGTAAGGACTTGCGGTCTGTGGCGAAGGGCACTGCGCACCACTTCCTGCCACAGGCCGGGCTGTGGTCCTTGCTCAGCCCCTGCATCTGTGTGACAACCCTGGGCAAATGACTTCATCCCTTCCTGCTCCAGATGCCCCATTTAAAAAGTGGTGACAACCATGAATGCCTAACCCACGGGGTCCCTGGGAAGATGGGACTGAGGTGACCCATGCACCTCTGCTCAGTAAACATAATGGTCCCCTCTGCAGTAACAAGCATATATATTTTAAATTTTTATTTTTTTAATTTTAGACAGAGCACACATGCGTGAGTTAGCAGAGGGGGCCGGGGTGGGGGGACGCAGCAGAAGCGGGAAAGAATCCCAAGCAGACTCCACACTGAGCACGGAGCCCGATGCGGGGCTTGATCTCTCAACCCTGAGACCATGACCTGAGACAAAGCCAAGAGTCGGATGCTCAACCACTGAAGCCACCCAGGCGCCCCTATTCTAAATTCTAAATAAAAGGTATAATAAAACCTTTTTACCTAATTCTGGGCATTTGAATCTAAGGGGCTTCTTTGATGTTTGAAAGAGACTGTTCTGGAGAGACCCTACGCCGCTCGGCTTGCTATAGGAAACAGAGCACACTAGTGAGGAGGTCCCTGCCCTGAGGCTGTGCTGACCCTCAAAGGCCCTGCGGCCACGGCTGGAGCCACTTGGGCTAGAGGAGCGAGGCAGAGACCAGCTTCTCTGAGGTCTGTGCTCGCCCGACACCTGGAGCTCCACGTGAGGACGTCAGGTTTAGGTGAACCTAGAGTCACTTGAGGAATCCAAAGTGCCTGAGACCCAAGGTTTGGTTTCCCTTCACTCATGAGCTGTTGTGTCTGTGTTCCCAGGTGTCTATGTTCACGTCCAGGCACACATGTGAATCACACGGCTGACTGGTCAAGACTGAAATCCCAGCTCAAGTCAGGAGAAACAGATGCCAAGAGTCCCCCAAAAACCCACGTCAGAAGGCCTCAGAGAGCCTGGCTCATCCACCCGGGAGGACTGCAAACCAGCTCAGTGTCCGGGCTGTCGTCAAGCAACAGAGGTGGCAACAGCCGCCTGGCATAAAGGGCTGACCCTGTGAGCCCCTGCAGCACTCTCTCATTCTTACACATTGACTCAAGATGGAAAGTGTGTGACACCCCAGCTTACAGAAAGGGAACAAACCCAGTGAACAAAATAATCAGGTTATCGAGTGATTAGAAAAACGAAGTATACAATCTCACGAGTCTATTTTTAAAAAAAACTCCACCTGATTACATTAAAACAAACCCCGAAGTCTTCTCTGGTCCTATATACGTTTAAACGACGTCAATGTCAAACCGTCTTACTCAGTTTCTAGTAACAGCACAAAGGCACCACCAACAGGAATGAGCCGCACGCCGTCCGACAGAGCCTCAGCCGCTGGAGACCCACACGTACCAGGTAGTTCTCGTCCTGAAAGGCGTAGTGCAGCGTCGTGATCCACTGGCAGTCCCCGTTCACCAGCACATCACGTTCTTCTCGGAAACAAGCAGTCTGTAAGGAATCAGGGGGAGAGTCGGTCTGTGTCCATCTAAGAAGTACAGTCCCAAACAGAGGGGACCCTGCTGTGACCCAAGCTCTGGAGACAGTGCAGGAACCCCGCCCCCAGGCGGCTCCCACCCGCTCCTCAGTCGTTCTTTACCCGCACGGGCTGAGAGGCCGAGCGCCTCCAGGTTCGTTCCCGCTCCTGCCCACATGGGCACTGTGGGCTGCTGAGAACTCCTTCCTCATGATGGGCCTTTGTCCCCTTCCCTCCGCCACCATCACTGCGTGCCTACTGCTCCAGCCAGCATGGGACGTTCCGCCTGGCTCGACGATGGATGCCAGCCCCTCCCACCCAGCAATGACTGACTTCTCCTGACCAGGCCAGCTTCATCTTGATGGCCTATGGTGTGGCCACCCCGTGTCTGCCCGTCTGTCACAGACCGCATGGTGGGCAGGAGAGGCACACAGCTGCTTCCTGATCTGAGGCGGGACACACATGACCCTGACGGGGTGCTATGAAGACCTGGCCTGTCACATGTGGGTAAAGGCTAGCTTTCAGGCTGTCATGGTTTAAGAGCTTCACTGCACAGGCGGCCCCTGTATTTAAAATGCCCAGGCTCTCTGGCACAATTAGAACAAAGCGTTCTCTTTACTGAGCACAGAGCATTTAAACTCCTTATATCTGAAACTTGCAAAGCTTCACAAAAATCAGAGTGGCACTAACAGGGGCCCTGTCGGCCAGGCACTGGAGAATTCTGCCCGTTCTCTCAGGAGTCTCACAGTGGCCTGTACAACTTTTTTCCTACAAGTTTTCTGTTCTGCACTTGCTTTCTGAAGTTCTTCTTTCAAAAGTAAATGACTGAGGTACATGTGCCTCAATTCTACTAATTAAAAGCAGAGAAAATGACTCGAATGGGCCAGCAATCAGCTTACAATGTCCAGACGTACAGAGACCAGTGGTCCCAGAGCCACCGTGGTCCCTCAGCCAGTGGCCACTGAGACCTGGTGCAGGGCGGCCATAAGACGTTCCACGTTCTCAAGCATTGACCTAGCCACATTTAGAATGGAAGCCATTCTTAACCCAAGGATCAGCAGCATCGTGACCCACAGACAGGAAATATACGTATGATTCAGCAATTGTGTTTTGTTTTGAGAGCAAACTTTCAGGACTTTCTCTTTTTTTTAATTTTATTTATTTATTTTTTTAAAGATTTTATTTATTTATTCGACAGAGATAGAGACAGCCAGCGAGAGAGAGAACACAAGCAGGGGGAGTGGGAGAGGAAGAAGCAGGCTCATAGCAGAGGAGCCTGATGTGGGGCTCGATCCCACAATGCTGGGATCACACCCTGAGCCGAAGGCAGACGCTTAACCGTTGTGCCACCCAGGCGCCCCTCTTTTTTTTTTTTAAAGATTTTATTTGACAGAGACACAGTGAGAGAGGGAACACAAGCAGAGAGAGAGGGAGAAGCAGGCTTCCTGCTGAACAGGGAGCCCTACGTGGGGCTTGATCCCAGGACCCTGGGATCAGGCCCTGAGCCGAAGGCAGACGCTTAACGACTGAGCCACCCAGGTGCCCTGGGACTTTTTTTTTCTTAATGAGCAAAACAGATGAGCTAAAAGCCCGGCACGATCCACAGGTTACGAATTCACATGGCTTTGCAACTTCTCTGCCTTCTCTTGTTGACTACATGCTTTTAAAGATTTTTAAAAGTTAATATAAAATTTAATGTTCAAAATAAGCTTAAATAAGATAAAAAAATGAATTATTTTAACCAACATTTTATATCAATATTATGTTTTTATACATATCACACACACATATATCCCATTACATGTATTCTGAGATAATCATCATAATTATCATCATAAATCATATATAATCACAATAATTCTTGGGCTTTGCAGAGTATGCCAATTAGACAGGATTCTAACCAGATTTAAGTTTCAAAATTCCATAATTTTAAAATGTACTCACCATGCCATTTGGGTAAATACTAACTAGTATGAAAGGGTGAGAATCACCCCTCCCTAATCTTGAGACTTCTCTCTCCTATAAAAATGTAAACTTGAATGAATTTGCTACTAGCATTTAGTCCCCCAAATGCTGATTCTTCCCACAAACTTCTATGTAACACTACCTATTGTGTTCCCACAGAAGAGTCACTTTGGCAATGTTCCCGTGACGACCAGAGCACCAGTGGTGCCGCGCACGAGGGCTGCTGGGGTGCCAGATGAGGAAGACAACGTGAGGGTGAGGAGTAGAGACCAGTGGGGCCACGGCAGAGCCACGGGCCACCGCCATTTGGAACCCAGGTGACTGCGCGAGTGGTGATGCTTTCAGGGAGCAATCTAGGCATGAGGCCTAGCGCTGGGCGCACGTCAGGAAAGAGGAGCGGTACACACGGGACAGAACAAGCTGTAAATGGCAGACATGATGAACTCAAGATGCTGAGTGAGAACGCCCACCCACCCAGTTAATGACACCCTGCGCTCAGGAGAGTGATCGGACCAGGATAAACATGTGTGCTGCTATTTGCCCAAGGGGGCACCATCGCCCCAGGTAAGAACCACAGAACGCAGGAGGAAGGGCCGCCTAAATTACAAGGAAGGCTCCGAGTGACAGGAGCAGGGAAGGAGTTCTCAAAGCAGGAGGTGGCCAATCCTAGGAGCGTGCGGGCCCAGGGTGAGCCTGCTTCACAGCTGGGACGCCGCAGGGGTGGCGAGGACGGTGGAACGGGCGAGGCTGGACCTCTGCCACAGGTGCGCGGAGGGCACTGTGCCTGGGGTAGTCCGGCGAGAGGACACACGTAAATGACGGAGCCCGGGAAAGGAAGGGTGCTCGGCTCCCCGACGTGAAGCGGAGCAGCACAGCCTCACAGGCTGGTGAGGCAGACTAGGGGGCGAGTCTGGACAGCACGGGGGAAAGCTCGGGCTCGCTCCGCAGCCTCACCTGTCTCCATCAGGGGCAGGGAGGGTGAGACAGCCACCCCAGACACGGACACAGGGCTCAGGAAAAACACATCTGAAACCGCCAAGCGGTCAGCGTCTACTTCTACTTACGATCTCCATCCTCCTTCTAGGAGCGAGTATCAAAGACATTTCTGGACTTAAGTAGGCTCCAAATTCAATAATGCCTTTTGCGCATGAGGCATAACTGCAATAAATGCCTAAAATTTCCGTGATGGCTTTAATGTGCCCTTGCAGTAAACAGCCCTCGCGGGGGAAGGGCTCCGCAGTGCAGCGGACAGCAGGGCAGAACGGAGCGCGCGCCAGGACGGCGCTGGCGTCGTGGCGACAAAAAGCAGTTCAGTTTGGTCAGGAAGGGAGGCCCAGATCTGGAAGGGCTGTGGTCCAGACCCCACGTGGCTTCGTGGCCCTTCTCCTCTCACATAAGCCCCCGTTCACCTGTTGACTAGTCACCACTCGCACTTACCTCTGCTCTTTTAAGCATTTCCCACTTGTTGAGGATTTTCATGGCATAGATCCGTTCAGTGTTCTTCATTTTGACAACAGCAACCTGGAATACAAACAGGGGTTTAACAAAACTGTAGTTAATGGAACAAAAGGCCACACCTTGTCATATAACTACAGTGAAATCTTAATTGCCTGGGGGAAATGAAATGCTGGAAAATGAGCTGCTGAGGAAAGAAGAGTTTTTTATGTGAACAAAGATTTGCCCTTTTAAGCATCAGACTTGATGTTAGCCACGCTGCACCTGGCACCTCACTCGTTCAGCTCAAAACCCCCCGTGGTAAGCCGTGTGCACACAGGGGGTTCGCTGTCTTCTTTGGTGCATGCCTGGGATTCTCATGAGAAAAACTTTAAAAATCCACTCACTACTCCCAAGTCTTCCTCCCCGTGTCCGACGGCTCCGTCCCCACAGTGTTTCTACCCACCCCACTAGTGCTCACTCCTCTCTCGCACTCCCACCGCCAGCCTCTGCATGTGCCAGCTCTTGCCCCTGAGATCTTTAAGACGTGATGAGTACCCACATGGGCTCTGGAGTGTGACTTGGGCAAATTCTCTTCTTTGGGTTTCTACAACTAGAAAAGGGGTAATAGCAGTACTGACTTAGGACTGCTGTGAGGATAAAATGAGCCAATATGCTTAAATGTGCTCAGAATGGTGTTAGGCACACAGCATGTTCGCTGTCAGCCACATTCTTCAAGGTACAATTCAAATGCCACCTCTTCCAAGAAGTCCCACTGGATTTCCTGACCCCCACCAAATCTCAGATGAGCTCTTGCATCACTAAGTCTCCATCACAGAACCGTAAGCTGCTTACCTATTGGCTGTACCTTTCCGCTGCCAAGGCAGGCAGCCACACAGCACGTATCAACTGAATTATTTACTTCCTGGCTTTCTAAACAATAACACCATCAAAGTAAGCATACAAGCTCACATGCCCTGGGCACTCTCCCCACGCTGGACCGTGCTGAGTAATTTGCCTGCACCGTCTTGGGTGACCCTCACCATGACCCTCCATGGCTGCTGTGTTTACAGCCACATTTTACAGATACGGAATCCGAGGCTGGGAGGTTGAAACAACATGCTAAGAAGTGGCAGAGGCTCACCCTCGAACGCATGCATGTGAGCATTACCTTATAAAGACAGTCACAATTAAATGTTACCTTCCATGGGCGTGATGACTGGCGGGGCGGGGCGGGAGCAGGGGGTCCACAACAAACACACCCTGAAGGAACCCCAGAGCCTGCTGAGCGTCGCGGGCGCCTCCCACACTACGTGACTTGCAGCCAGGCTCCCTCTGCCCACCGTGTGGACCCTGTGGAATGACACTGTCCTCCGGTCACCTCCCTTGGTCATCCCTCTCACTGCCAGCCTGGCGCTCACTGTGGTGGCCCCACTCAGCACACCACACCTATTCAAGTTGCTGTGTCTTAGCCATGGCCTTAGATTCACTGACCAAGCTCACTACAGCTCTGCACAGAGAACAGAGAGGGTCTGAGTAGAAGGTCTGTGAGCTCCCCAACATGTCTAACAACAACAACTCTGGGCATGTGGTCTGTCATCTCATCAGGAGTGTCAATTTCTTCTTGGGAACCAGCTACAATCAATAGGTGAACTATTAGTGTTAAAAAAAGAAAAGCTACTATAATGCAATCCGTATCAAAATATCAATGGTATTTTTCACAGAATTAGAACAAATAATCCTCAAATTTGTGTGGAACACCAAAGACCCCTGAGAGCCAAAGCCACCTTGAGAAAGAACAAAGCTGGAGGCATCACATGCCCTGATTTCACACTATCCTACGAAGCTGTAGTGGTCAAAACACCACGTCCTGGCACAAAGACGACACACAGACCAATGGAGCAAAACAGAGTCCAGAGATAAACTCATGCTTATAAAATTAACTAACCTTCGACAAAGGAGGCAAGAATAAGCGATAAGGAAAAGACCGTCTATTCAACAAATGGTGCTGGAAAAACTGGACAGGCACATTCAAAAGAATGAAACTGGACCATTTTCTTACACCATACACAAACACAAAAATAAACTCGAAATGGATTAAAGACTTAAATATAGGGGCGCCTGGGTGGCACAGTGGTTAAGCGTCTGCCTTCGGCTCAGGGCGTGATCCCGGCGTTATGGGATCGAGCCCCACATCAGGCTCCTCCGCTATGAGCCTGCTTCTTCCTCTCCCACTCCCCCTGCTTGTGTTCCCTCTCTCACTGGCTGTCTCTATCTCTGTCGAATAAATAAATAAAATCTTAAAAAAAAAAAAAAGACTTAAATATAGCACCTGAAACCATAAAAATCCTAAAAGAAAACATAGGCAGTAATCTCTTGGACATCAGTCTTAGCAATATTTTTCTGGATCTCTCTCCCCAGGTAAGGGAAACAAAACTATTAAGACTACATCAAACCAAAAAGCTTCTGCACAATGAAGGAAACCATCAACAAAACAAAGAGGCAGCCTACTGAATGGGAGAAGATATTTGCAAATGATATGTCCCATAAGGGGTTAACATCTAAAATATATAATGATCATACACAACTCAATATAAAAAAACCAAACAATCCAATTTAAAAAATAGCCAGAAAACTGAAGCAGACATTACTCCAAGGAAGACATTCAGTTGGCCAACAGACACATGAAAAGAGGCTCAACATCACTCATCATCAGGGAAATGCAAATCAAAACCACAATGAGACACCACCTCACACCTGTCAGAATGTTATTATCAAAAAGACAAGAAAAAATAAGTGTCAGCAAGGATGTGGGAGGACGGGGAACCCTCGTGCACTGTCGGTGGGAACGCAAACTGGTGCAGCCACTCTGGAAAACAGTATGGAGGTTCCTCAAAAAAAAAATAAAAATATAACTACCATTCAAATCCAGCAATTCCACTTCTGGGTATTTATCCAAAGAAAATGAAAACACTAATTCTAAGAGACAGAAGCGCTCCTATGTTTATTATAACAGCCAAGATACGGAAATAAGCCAAGCGTCCGTCAACAGAGGAACGGATGAAGAAGGGATGGCGCCTACACAACGTAACACTACTCAGCCATATAAAGAATGACGTCTTGCCATTTGCAACAACACGGATGGAGCTGGAGAGTATTATGCTAAGTGAAGTCAGTCGGTCACAGAAAGACAAATACCATATGATTTCCTTTACATGTAGAATCTAAAGAATAGAACAAAACAGAAACAGACGCACAGATGCAGAGAACAATGTGGTGGCTGCCAGGTGGGCGAAACAGGGAGGAAAAACACTGCACAGGATTAACTATAGACGTGGTCTAACTGGGAAGAAATGGTGGAGCTGATAACATTTGAGGAAAGTAATGAAATTCGGAAGATTACAAGCCTCAGGAACAGTCCAGATCTTGCTGAAAACGAGATGCAGAACAGTCTGAACGCTCACCAGAAGCTTACTTCTTCAGAAGGGCTCACCAGGGCACAGACTATGTCCAGGAAACACGCCAATGCATCTGATAAATACCCAGAAGGAGAAAGAATGTATCTGTCCACAGAAAAACACCTGTCAAGTCAGGAATATGTAGAAGTGAAATGTAGGAGTCAAACAAATGTAAAAACAAACAAAAAAACCTCATATATTAAACAAGCTTCCTCTATCGCAGAACTTATAAAATAAACAGTTTGTAAAAATCTTTAGTTTACCAGAAGCTTCTTCTTGGCCCAAAACTCAGTCTTAACTGTGTAAATGAGGTGATGATGGTACTACAAGTATCTCCAAAATCAGACATTTCCATAAGGAAATACAAACTGAAATAATAACTTTATAAAACATTAGAAAACGATTTGGGGGCGTGGGGACCTGACGACCATCTGTGTGTGACACCTGCTGCCAGCCCAGGTCTGGTCTGGAGGGACCAGAAAGAAGGCCGTGGAGAACGTTACTGGTCAACTGCCAAACTGGTATAAGACAGATCCGACAAAAAGTATGCTAAGGGAAAATGCACACTCATGAACTGTGACTACTTAAAAGACTACCTCCCATGAGAAAACAGTCTCTGAAGTATCAGGGGAAGCACCTTGCTTGGTGCAGGCACATTACTCTCTGTCCTTCAGAAAGAATCACACACTAACATACGCATTGGCGGGGGTGGGGGGGGAGCATAGCCGCTACGATAAAGCAAATGAGACAAAATGTTAACTAAAAAAAGGCAATCTGGGTAAAGGGCTAGGGTGATCTTTGAACCATTTTATTCATGCATCTGTTCTGTTACTTTGAAATTGTTTCTAAACAAAGCTTTCAAAGCTTTGTTTCTTTTTAAAAAGTCATTCTGGGAATAAGAGACAGCAGCGCTGAGTGGTTGAGCCCATGGGCTTTGGGTCAGGCAGGTGGGATTCAAGTCCAGCTCCAGCACAAGCCACCCTGGGCCCACAGGTCTCAGTCTGTCATCTTTCTGGTGGAGCGGTATACAGGTGGGGGCTAGAAGGTGTCAGTGCTCCCACACTGATGAAAGCACTTCCCAGACCAGCTGTCCCCACGATCCCGAAAGTGTTTCCAAAGCCATTGTGCTCAAGGAAAAGGGTAATACCCCAAATTTTCCCAATCTTGTTTACAGAATCATCCAGAAACGTTTCTCTCAACTCTGAGTGGTGGTGGCGGGTGGGTGCAATTCTGAGCTCCACGTTTCATATGCTCCTGCCATGGGATGTGGAGGGAGTTCTGGACTGATCACTCTCTGGGAGGGGGCTCCTGAGCGGCACGTCCCGTGGTCTCAGTGGTATGGGTCCACATACCCGGGCTCCACTGCAGACCCTCACAGACACTTACCCTCCCCTGGCATGTCATTAGGAAAAAATAGCTCAGTTAGAACATACATATTCTTCACACAGATGGTCCCAACATTGTAAGAGTCCTCATTTCTGTGATCTGCTCAGTACCGGCACTGACTGGCACTGAAATTGGGCACACTTCAGGTACGTGATGACAAGAATATCCTAGGGAGGCAACGGCAATAATGCCTCATTACCACAGAGTGCCAGGTAACGGTAGCACCATTAAGAATCCAAAATTCCAGTCACGGCGGTGGGGCGCAAGGGTGGGGGCGAGACTTACACAGGCTGCTAAAGGCTGGACAGGAGCAAAGGGAAGGCAGAGAATCCAAGGCCTTTGCAAAGGCCCGGGCAAGGGTGGATTTCTCTTAGTGTGGGAAGAACTTAAAAGGTGATACAGGTCATCTTCTTTGAAACTCAGAAAACTGAGTTTTGCATTAAGTTCTCTGGCAGAGGAGGGCATTAAAACTAACTAACGTATTTGGGAACAATACTGCTGTCTCCTGTTCTTCCGTTTTCTCTCTCCTGCCCTTGGGCGTCTTCCTGCCCCTCCTGAACCCTCTGCTATGGCTACAGCCTGTAGCCACAGATCTCTGTGAGGGCCTGGGCCTTGCTTGTGTCTGCACCCAGAGCCTGGCCCAGGTCGTGGTACAAGGAAGATGATCAGCAAAAGTATACGCTGCCCTGAGTCAGGTGTCAATTTCAAAAGGCCTTCTCTTTCTCCTCACGACACAACAAAACCAGATCCTACATCATCACATAACCTACTTAAGCTCAAAGATGTGTTATTTCTGAGCAGAACTCACTTTTTTCCCTGTGGTGCTGCTGCTTGCTGAGACATACTCCTAGGGACAGGCCAGGGAGAGGCGGTGTGAAGCCAGTGGGGGTGGTGGACAGCAAGGTGTGAGGACCTGGGGCTGGGGTCTGATCTGAGGCCAGAGCAGTTTCCAAGGGAGAAACAAGGGCACGGCAGACAACCATCCACACTCGCTCAGGCAGACCAGGGCTTTCTCCTTCGACTATTTGTAAAGCATTTTTGGAGGAGTACTTCCTTTCTGTGTATTCTACTGAAGCTGATAAAGTAGGCGCACCATCAGGTGCTTGTAGCGGAAGAATCATCCAAACTATTGACATATTTCCTAAGACAGATGACAGGCCTTGTTTCAACTCAGCACGCAGAGAAGACATGTCAGAGCCAAGAGGCTACCTGGTGAACTCACTGCTCTGCTCTCTTTCTCGGTGCACAACGGAAAACGTATGCCTGGCCCAACAAACTCCACACTGTATTTCGTGGCACTGTCATCGTGGCGGGTGGGCTGTCAGGTAGAGCCCATCTGCTGCTATGGTGGGACAGCATGTCACCGCTGGATTTTTCCTCAGAACCCCCTCCGTGCGCGCGCGCACACACACACACGCGCTTCCCCAGCCCAGGAGAGCTAAAGGGAAAGTCTAAGCAGAGGGGTCAATCCATGTCAAAGTTTAAGAGGTGCAGCTCTTCCGCACTGACTGTAAAACCACCTGACCCTGGTCTGCTGCAGGAACCTGAGCCTCAGCCCTGGCGGGGGCACGACGCCAACAACAGCACTCGGGGCAGAGGCCACGGCCTCCAGGGCTTGGCTGTCCAGCCCAGGGCAGTGAGGCCGGCACGCCAGAGACGAGCGGAGGTCGGGAGGGCCCTGCGCGCCGCAGACCCCCTCCCCAGCATGGGCAGCCGGGCTCGTGAGCGGCCTGAGCACTGACGGCAGGCGAGCTGCCCAGGAGGAGAAGGGCTGTTGCTTTGCCGTCCTTGCACTCTGTAGAAAAGGACCACCGAGCCATTTTTCAATTAACAAATGGATTTTCAATAGACTTCTTTGTCTCTAAAAAGCAATATTCAGGGCGACTCACCTGTCACAAGCTTCTGTTTCTCCTTTTCTCTTAATTCTATCTTTTAGACTCTGCCCGCCAAGTACCACTCTCCCAACCATCTCAATAATGACCCCCCCCCCAGAGCAATGCAAGGGGTCCTAAATATGCTGGATGGGAGCTGTTGCTGTTTTGGCCGTCAGGCAGTCAGCGCAGTGCAGTTGATCTTACCTCTCCAAAAGCCCCTCTTCCGATCACTTTAATTATTTCGAAGTCTTCTCGATGAAGTTGCATCTCCTTCACCAGTTGTGTAAATGGTTTGGCTACAAATTTAAAAAAGCGAAATCAACAATTTACTCAAAAAGTTGAGACTACATAAAAATTCAATTGACTGGGGGCATTCTACTAAATCACGCAGCTTTTTTAGGAAAAAATTTACTTTTTAAATGTTTAATATCTGGCAAGTTTTGGAAAGTCTGTGTTTATGTTCAATTAATGTAGGTATTTCTCATCTGCCTACACATCACTCTCTGTTGTTAACAAACAGTGCCACACAAAGATCCCCCGGTAAAAATCACTAAAGCTAGGGTCTACCTCGCCGGGAAAGCAACTGTGGGGCCCATTCCCAGCTGTCCCGCAGCGACTGCCCACTGCAGCCCACAAAACTAGCTATCCTCCAGGTGAGTGAGCGCCGGGCTCCACCTGTCAGCTCAGTGCAGCCACAGGGCAGCTGGGGAAACACGAGACATTCTCCAAGAATGGTGGCGACCTTTACAGTGCGGGCAGTTCTCCCGGACATTGTAACCATCCTTGCTAATAGCGTGGAACCTCTAACCGTGACCTCAGTAAGAAATGGGGAGAAGCACTTGCCACGGTACTCACATGTTCTGAATTTTAGGAAGAGGAAACTGAGCCAGGTTTCTGTGGACAGTGTACCGGGCTGATTAGTGTCATGTCTCCCCCTGCCCCGCCCCCCAATCAATGGTGTCCACCCAGAACCTGGGAACGTGGTCTTATTTGGAAGTGGGGTCTTTGCAAATTAAGGTGAAGTCACAAACAGGAATGAGATGGGCCCTAAATCCAATAGGACTGGAGTCCTTATTAAAATGAGGGAATTTGGACGCAGAGAGAAAAAGTCACGTGGAGATGGAGGCAGAAACTGGAGCGATTCTGTCACAAGACAAGGAACGCTGCCGCCGCCAGAAGCTGGAAGAGACAGGGAGTCTTCCCAAGGGCCTCCAGGGGAGCACAGCCTGCTCACACCTTGACTTTGGACTTCTGACCTCCAGAACTGTGGGCAGAAGAGGGCTCAGTTATGTTACACCACCCCCCAGTTCATGGAAACCACTCCGGAGTGTGGGTAACTTGCTTCCAGGAACAGAGCAAGTGGCAGCACAAGAACAGATTCACGCGGTTCACCCCAGGGGCAGCACCCTCTCCACCGCCACCCGTCCTGCCCTTGGTCTGACATCCATTTAGTTAATCACATCTCTCACACCTGTTCTTATTAGTCACCTCCAGGCCTAAATCCCCATTTGATGCTAACCTGTATTCTATACAGTTCTTTTTTTCAAATTCTCCACTACTAGCTTTGTGAAACATTTCCACTGGGGGAAACTGGGCAAAGTGTACAAGGGCTGTTTCTGTATTATTTCTTACAACTACACCTGCACCTACCATCATCTCCAAAAAAAGCCAAAACAAAACCTGCAATCTGACACTTTCTAGGCTTCTAACTGAGCTCCATATTATTCATCTAACGCTATAGTTTTCCTCTTTAACTAGAGGCTTAATAGATACCACTAAGGTTCGATCACCATGGTTCACTGATGGCGGTAACAAAAGCCAGAGCACCGGAAGGTTCTCGGTGCCTACAGATAGTGAACTATTACCACTATTGGTGTAGATGTCCATTGGCATAGAGATTAGGGAACAGAACACATAGAGCCTGGTTTAAAAAAAAAAAAAAATGGCCAGGCTAAAGAAAACCCTTGACCTACAACTTGAAAGGTCATCATGGCTCATCTTTATTTCTTTCAAATATCACCCAAAATAACCATTCCCAGAACTCCAAATGGGAATATGTACTTCAAAAAGCCACCAAAAACCTCAACCTCTCTTGGTATCTTCTCGGGGAACCACATGGTACCATTCCTCCTACAATAAAGGAAAAAAACCCAAATCTGATCAGTTCTGTTTTACCACCGGAGGAGAGAGCTACAGAAAGGAGAGCACGCTGACCAGCTACGAACAAACTCCACCACCAGGCACAGGCTAGCGCACGCCGCAGGACGTCTGCCTGCAGACGCACAATGCAACGCTCCGGACTCTTCCACAAATACCCGGACCACTCACCAAATGTGGAAGCCCCTGTTGTACAAACCAACAGTCATGAAAATCAAAGAAAATTCCACCCAGAATCATGCCACAAGTCACTTTAATTTGTCCATGTCCCCATTCCATCTTGCTCGTAGACACAGTCCATGTTTCATATCTTCTGTATTCTTTTATTTTCTTGGACATTTCATGTCTCTGTACTCAATTATCATTTTAACAGATGCATACTATTTCCTAAGTTGACACACCAACAACTGTAAATGGTACATCTGTTGGACAGACAGGTTAAATTTTTTTTTTTAAAGATTTATTTATTTGAGAGAGGAGAGAAAGTGCACACGAGCAGGAGGGGCAGAGGGAGAGGGAATCCGAAGCAGACTCTGTGCTGAGCGCGGAGCCTGACACGGGCTCAACCCCACGACTCTGAGATCACAACCTGAGTTGAAACCAAGAGTTGGACACTTAACCGACCATGCCCCCCAGGCACCCCTCATTATTTTCAAAAAGATTTTATTTATTTGAGAGAGAGAGTGTATGCATGCACGAGACTGGGAAGGGCAGAGGGAGAGGGAGACGCTGACTCAGTGCTGAGCACGGTGCCCGGTGACCTGGGGCTCGATCCCAGGACTCTGAGATCACGACCAAGCCGAAGTCCGACACTTAACTGACTAAGCTGCTGCCTAGGCACCCCTAAACATTTCATTTTTAAAACTATTATCTTCTTGGGATGCCTGGGTGGCTTAGCCAGTAAAGCATCTGCCTTCAGCTCAGGTCATGATCTCGGGGTCCTGGGATCGAGCCCCGCATGGGGCTCCTTGCTCTGCGGGGAACCTGCTTCTCCCTCTTCCTCTCCAGCTCCCCCTGCTCGTGCTCTCTCTCCCTGACAAATAAATAAATATAATTAAATAGAAACTATTTTCTTACAGGGAGTAACTTCATGATGAACATTTTCATGCACACAAGTTTTACTATTTTAAAATAACTTTTAGGATGAAATTCCAGGACTCTCCAAAGCACACTGTTGTTTTCTACAGCTCCTAATCTGCCTCCAAACTATCTCCTGAGTCACCACTCCTGCCCCAACACCGTAGGAGGATGTCTCACCTGCCTTTGAAACCCACAGTTCTCTGAGGCCCAGCGAAGCCAGCTGTTTGCCCTATTACACGGATGATCCACTCATCCCATTTGCTTGCTAATCACATCTTAATCTTGTTAACCAACTGCCTGGTGCTTTATTCTTTGTCAGACTTCATTCCTGTAAATACCACACCTCCATTATGTTCCCGCTTTTCATCTTAATTATATTATTGTATAGAAATTATTACTTTTAATAAAAGTATTTTTAATAAAACCGAATTGATTCATTCCTCCTTTGTCACTTTACTATTAAGGCTTAGATGGGCGCCTGGGTGGCTCAGTCGTTAAGCGTCTGCCTTCGACTCAGGTCGTGATCCCAGAGTCCTGGGATCGAGCCCCGCATCGGGCTCCTCCGCTGGGAGCCTGCTTCTTCCTCTCCCACTCCCCCTGCCTGTGCTCCCCCTCTTGCTGGCTGCCTCTCTCTGTCAAATAACTAAATAAAATCTTTAAAAAAAAAAAAAAGAAGAAGAAGAAGGCTTAGAAAGTTATCAACTCTTTCCAGATCTGGTATTCAATCCTGCTTTTTGCTAAATGGCTTTTCAAAGTCATTAACCTGTCCTTTGTTGTTGGCGACTGCTGCTGGAGCGTGAAGGGTTACTCTCCCCCCTCCAACCATCTCTGCGTATATAAGTGGCCCAGTCTGCGGGGGTGGGGAGAGCTCCGGCCTCGGCCTCGCACCAGGAGACTCCTCACACCAGGAGACTCGGGCCCCAAGTGCACCAGCTGGTAGTCGGCCATCCTAGGGAAGTCATGTCGTCCTCTGTGATTAACTTTCCTCACCCATAAAATGGGCAAAACACCTTGCCTGCCCACGTCAGGGGCCCACTAACAATGACACCAAGGTAGGTGAAAGGGCCTCGTGGCAAGGCTGCCACCCACATGCCCTAATCCCTCTGTCTCTGCTCTTTCCACATCAATCATCTTACTTACCTTCCTCATCAAGTTTCCTTTTTTTTTTTTAAAGACTGTATTTACTTATTTGAGAGAGTGAGAGAGAGTAGGGGGGAGACGGAGAAGCAGATGGACGTGGGCTTCGGGGGATTGTGACCTGAGCCAAAGGCAGACACTTAGCCCACTGAGCCACCCAGGCGCCCCCTCCTACTCTTTGATAGAAGAATTTTGTTGCCTTTTTTGCCTTGTACACAGTTCTGCACAGATTTCCCTGAAATGGATGGACACGGGTTCATCAGGGCCAGTCAGATAAAAGGGAAAAACCATGGAAACAGAGATGAACACTTGAAACAATATCCAGCAGTTCTGAGGACAGTAAAAATATGACACTGGTGTGTAAAAATTACTAAGACTGCATTAACTAAAACCAGAATAGAGAATCACACGGTAGCAGCAGACCACCCTGCTAATAAGCACACAGGTGTAAGGGGCCATGAAATCACACTGATCGGACAGGACTTAACAGGTGAAAAGCAGAAAGGGTGACATTTCAAATGGGCTGTCAATCAGTATCAATACAAAAACAGGGTGACCTCGCCATCCGGACTGTAGAGTCAAGAGACAGAAAACACGCTGTTATATGAATAAGAAAATCTAACATAAAAAACTGTTAACAAGGTAACTAAAAAACAGGAAGGGAACTTACCAAAGAGACAGAAGACACAGGAAGCAACTCTACTGCCCAAAGGATCAGGGGAACCGAGGCAAGATGCTGGAATTTTGGAAACCCCAGCAAAGGGCTCCGTTGAGCTGAGGGTGGGCTGCTACCGCTGGTACTGGGGTCTCTAAGCTGAAAGGTGGATCCCATGGGCTGGGAGCCAGGGAGCTGCGAGGGAGCCAAGGCCAGCTGATGCTGGGGTCTCCCCAAGTGTGGGAGAAGGCCCACCTGGGACCAGCAGCCTACTGCTAGCAGGCACTCTGGGCAGGAGGAAGAAGGGTTCCCAAGGGCACCACTCAAGGGAAGAGGAGCAGGCAGGAAGTCCCCAGTCCCTTCTGCCTCTTCCGCCCCCTCTAGTCTCCTACTAGCACCCTTTAGGCAGAGCACAACAGGGAGCCAGGTCAGAGCCCAACCGGGGAGATGCTGAGGTCAGGAGGATGTCCCTGCAGGGAAACGAACAGGGTGAACAGGGAGGGGAGATCTGTTCTATACAGGAGGACGGATCAAATAAGTAAACAGACTCAGGAAAGGGGAGCCTGGTTCCTCACCGTCAGAGAAGGGAGCTGTGAATAAGTTACGAATCGTGCAGTACTGGACTAGAATCGGAGGCATCAGTGTGACCTCTTGATTTTCAACGTACAGAGCTATCAAAACACAGACATAAATGGCTGCGTACATCCACTGCGACCTCGCTCCACCCACAGAGAGGGCCTGGGGGCAGCAACACCCCAGCCACAAGCACATGGAGCGCCTGGTCTCCTGCAGAAGATCCAGGCTCCTTGAGCCACTCCAGAGCCCAGGCTGGGACACCTTGTGCCAGAAAGGAAAGACATGGTCCAAGAGAAATGGTTAATCAAAGCAGACACTGACAGTCACAGGCTGCGCAAATGAAACAGGACACCAGGAGTCCATACTGATATTCATAAATTTAAAAACTCTGATGAGAAATGAGATACTTATATAGTTTCAAAGCACATCCAAACGAAACAGATCTCAGTGCCAAAGGGAAACAAGTGGCTTTCCAGTGACGTCTGGCAGACATTCGTACCTAAGTCAAGCCAGTGAAGTGAACGTGCTCACCATTATGCGGCAAAGTGCAATTGTGCCGTCACCCAACAGGGCATAGTGAGGAAAGGCAGCGTCGCTTCTGTATTTTCCTGCCAAAGTTACATAACCTGAATCTAATCATGAGGAAACGGGAGGTAAGCCTAAATTAAAGGAACATTCTACAAAACAGCCCACAATGTTCAAAAATTTTAGGGTAATGAAAGTCAAGGCAAGACTGAGGAACAGTTCACACGGAAGGGAACTGAAGGGCCCGGCCAGGCCGAGGAGGGGCAGCGTGTGGCTCTGTGCAGGCCCGGGTGCCACGGAGGGGAATATCAGCGGGCTGGTGGCCCTTCCGTGGGCTTGGAAGAGCAACTCACCCTCAAAGAGTTGGGGGCACTTCTGTGTACTGCTTGTTATTTGCAACTTTTCTCTGAGTTTGAACATGTTTCAAAAAATTTTTTAAACATCTTTTTAAAGATTCTCTCTCACGATCTGGAAAACAGGCTGTAGGGAGAAGGAGTGGAAGTAGAGAGAGCAGAGGATGCTGCCTCCCCACAGGAGACAGCAACGGTGGCTTCGAGGCCCACAATGACAATGACAGTGACGTGGTCCCTGGACACAAGGAGGAAAAGGCCGCACCCGGGTTAGGCTCCCGAAGTGCAATGATCTGCGATGTGGGGTGAAGCAGAGGAGACTCGGGGGACTGTCCACGTGGATGGGTGCCACCGACTCACAGCAGACAGACCCAGGGATGAGCGGGCTTCGGTGGGGGAGGGAGCAACGATGGAGCGGTGGAGTCAAAGTATTCCACAGTTTCCGCTGCGGAGCCCAAGACAGCGAAGAGACCAACCTTGTAAAATCCTACTGCTGTTTCATACTTTCAAAAAAGCATCACTTCGGAAGCACCAGCTGCCATGGGGGTGGAGGAGTGGTGAGGCCGGGAGGGGAGAAGAGTCTACTGCCAGGAAACTGGAGACAGAGCTCCCTGGGAGGAAGGAAGGCACTGGCATTTTTAAACCCTTTTCTGTCTACCAACGTTACCTACTGACTTAATCCAGATGGATTGGGATGCTCTCAGAACAGAATGTTACAGGCAAAATTTTATGAATTATATCCACTGGGGCGTGACACAGCTTGTCACATTCTCAAAATACACAAGAAGCAAAGTAAAACCACAGCAATGGAAACACCAGTAAGGACTCGTTTTCAGTATCATTTACACCAAGGCTCTCCTAGAAGACAGACATCTTACGTAACTTGAAGAAAACAGATCAGCTGTACTACTTAAAATGTTTCATTTTCACGGTGACGGTGAACTTGTAGATTTTGAAGTACGACATAGATAACTGTTACAAATTTTGTGAAGGGTGACGTCGCCTCTCCTTCGCGTCCCATGAACACACACAAAAAGGTACCAACTCAGCAAGTACTCACTGGGCGCCTCCGATGGGCCAGCACCTGGAGACCGTGCTGAGGACAGAGCAGCGGGGCCCAGGCTGACAGCGGGCCCCTGTGGGAGTCTAGCTCCGCCCCGGGTCGTGTACCATACACACCTCTCCCTGCAGCTGCGCCTGCGCACCGTCTCAGACCGCTCCCCACCACCCCAAACCCCTTGGTCCCAAAGCCACCTTTTCCCGTCCCTCTGACGCAGACCTCATCGCTCGCCGGCCTGTGCCCCGAGCGCCCACTCTCCAGCCTCTCCAGTGCTCTGGTCCCACAAGGCCACGGCACCGCCTTTGCCAGAGCTAAGGTAATGACATCGCTTCCCCACTTACGATTCCTCCACAGCTTTCCATGGCTCTTGGCTAGAATGTGCATGCTCACAGAGCCTACTGCATGTGCAGGCCCTCCTGCCTCCCCTGGCTCCCACTCCAGCCTCGCCCAGCTTCACCCCTGTGTTCCCCTCGATCCCGCATTATCTGGGGTCTTCTGTTACTCAGGCCCTCAGTCAACCCTGGGTCTTCCTAAGCAGAACCTCTGCCCGGGGCAGCCCTCTCACCCCCGCCAGCTCCTGCTCATCCCTGGGATCCCTGAGGCAGAAGGGGAGGTGACCCCCAACTCCAGCCAACTGGCCAGGTCAGGTGCCTGTGAGTCCCCTCAGAAGTAGGCCTCAGAGCGGTACCTGCTCGCTGCCATCTTCCCCACTGGACTAGGAGGCCCAGGAAGCAGGGCTACCTCCACCCTGTTAACACCTGCTCCCCAGGCTCCTAGCGCAAGGATGGGAACGCAGCTGACTGAGGGACCGCGGCATGATGCGCCATCAGGAAAGGTTACTTCCTCTACAGGATGGCCAGGCAGAGTTCCCAAGGTAAAAATACTTAACAACCTGGGGTACTTTCCACCAAAAAAGACTGAATAAAGCTTTAGCCCTTAGAGAGCCAAATGTTTATTAGATTTTTTCCCCTAATCTCTTCATTCTTCCACAACCCAAGATTGTCCCCAGTAGAACTTCTCTTGATGCCTTGAATTAGGCAATGAATTAATCAATCCATCGCGGGCAACCCACTGGCCAACAGGAGATCCCAACAGTAAGGAAAAACTGGAGTCCAGTGTTCCCTTTAAACAGGAAACACTTTGCCAGGAAGAACCGGGGGCGGAGGGAGGATCCTTGGCTGAAACTGACAGAAAATCATTGTGAAATGAGAAAATGATGCCCCCTCCCTCCTCGTTGGTGTGTTTAGCCAGAGAGGAAATAAGATCAGAGTGGCTGAAAGGAGTGCCCAGGGAGAGACAGTCAGAGGAAAGAGGACTGTGTCACAGGGTAGCAGCCCACAGGAAGGCAGACGGGAAGTCCCACTCTGTCCCTTCCCAGCACGCACCCTGGCCTCCCCCTGGACTCGACCTGCACTGCACCCCTGTCACCCACTCTCTCTGCTGCTCCAGCCTCAGCCACTCACTGGTCATATATTTGGAAATGGAAATGTTACAGATTATCCAGTCCAAATACTACATTTACTACCAAAGAAACAGGGGCCCCAAAGGCCAAGGGACCAGGAGTCAGCTCCACTCCACAGTGGGGTGCTCTGCTCCTAAAAGTCCTCCCCTGGCAGCTGCCAGCTGCAGCTGTGGTCCCATCCAGAGGCCACAGGACAGAGCAGCAACCCCCCAGCTGGCTGGGTACAGGGGAGGAGCCCAGAGGGCACTGGAAGCCCCAAGGTGGAAGGCCAGGAACATGCCGGTGGACTAGGGACCTGGTGTCTGCTGAGGAGAAGCGGCCCGGACAGCAGCCCAAGGACCAGGAGTGTGTCCACAGCAGAACACTAAAGCGGGCAGGGCATGCCCGACTCCGACGAGCACACACTGAGAACTGGAGAGCAGGGCAGGATGGAGACAGTCGGTATGTCATCTAGCAAGTGGCAGGGAAAGCTGACACTTTCCTACAAGTACCAGCTTAGAGTTCCAGTTCCCAAACTGCTTCAAATTCATCCTCACAGTTCAGACTGATACACCTACAGAAGATCCACGCCCATCGTAAAGTTTTTGAAAAACGTGCTTAACTCACATCAAATGGGATTTGTTTTAATAACCACTTCTGTTAAATGACAGAACACTTTCCTCCATAGGGAGTCCGTCACAAATCCGTCTTGTTATAAATCACCAGTTCTGAATCTTCCAAGAAGCCCTATCGACTCCCAAATAAAGTTCTCTAAATTTGGACTCGACCACACAGGCTGATAATCAGGAACTATACTGTTGTAAAGTAAACAAACATTAAATTTTAATGCAATTTCAGGTTTTAGAGAACTGAAAGGGAAGCCCTTTCACACTGCTCTGACTCAGAAGGCAAGTAAGGTAGAGACTGAGTCAGGAAAAATCAGAGAAGCTAGGGTGGGGGAAAGGGTGGGGAGGCTGCACTGAGTCAACAATAAACCAGGAAAGGTCTCATTCCGACAGCCTGCTCTCACACGAAGGCCAGCTCGCCCCACCTGCGCTAACCTTGCTCAGACCTGGTTTCAGGACGCACTCAGGCTCAGCCACGCATCCCTTCCTCTTCGCATCCACTCGACGGCTGACTGATTGCTTTTCTCAAATCACTGTCACTTGTCCATCTTGCTCTGTAAATTACCGAAATAAAATCCTATTGCCTCACTGCTGTGTATCACTTAGAAGTGTCTGTCCTCTCTACCTGAAAGCGCAGCCCAGCGAGGGAGGCCCCAATTCCAAAACAGCAAGTCTCCCCCACAAACCGCTGGGGCACTGTCCTTTGGGATTCCTCTGTCAAAACAAAGAAATTATGCAAAGTGAGTGAAATTCGCAACGTACGTCTGTCTTGTAAAACCAACTTCCCTGCAGAGGTGAATATAAATATATGTTTAAGTTAAAAAAAAAACAAACCCAAGTGTACGACAGAACGACATGGAACAGAGCCAACGGAGGCATATACACAAGTCACGCAAATGCACCAAAGGCACAAAGAGAAGACTGCATGATGCTTTGGTGCTTACGCCAGCGAGAAAGCCAGTTTCAGGCCATTTCTCCCGTGAGTCACTGGAAGCATGCCGAATGTGTACATTCTAAATTTAAGAAACAGGAAAATCTACAGAACACCTGCTGGTTATCAGATGGCAGGGGGCGGGGGCGGGAGAGAATCCCCCCGAGGTCACCATTCCATCACTGAGCAGAAGGCACATCCTCACGGCCTGGCAAACAACCCGGGGCCAGACATTAAACCGCAGCATCGCTGGGCGTGGACCTGGCAGATTTACTCGGCTCTTCGAAGGCTGTCTCCTCACCTGCTGAGAATAACAGTGCTCACCCAACAAGTGAGTGGGAATGCTGCATTCTGTCCGAACCCCTCAGCCCCAGCACTGAGCTCTGTGTGTGGCACACAGTACATCCTCCTGGAAGAGCAGCCCCAGCTTCTGGGTGGCAGTGTTCTCTCATCAAAGACATGAGTGTTCCTCAGATGTCACATCGAGCCGTAAGTAAACCAGCTCTATCACCAAAATTACCCTAGTATCCAGCTGAACCACCAACCAGGAAGGTGTAGCTGTTAGGAACACGTTTCACCAGGCAGATCACACTCGGATAACACCCAGGTGGCACTCAGTAATCGCCACTAGGTAGCCTCTAACCGAGGGCTAGAAAAGGGGCCCCCACAGCCCCGGAGGGTGGTGCTCTGCTCTGGGGAGGGCGGAGGGCAGCCCATGCACACAGCTTCCATGTCGGGGCTGCGACCGGCCAGTGGCTCCTGGACCTGCTCAAATGGGGGAGACGAGGAGGATTTTACCTGCAAAGGCCAAACCACAAACGGCAGGCCCTGCATCTGCACCAAACGCCTTACTGCTGCCCACCCACACCCAGCAATCCTGTGAGGTTGGGAGCACTGTCCCCTTTTATAAGGAAAGAAACCCCAGATCTGTGCCCCCGGCTGCAGAGCTTGAACCCAAGGCTGATGCGATGTCCACAGTCTGTGTCTCTTCAGGGCACTGGGGTCGGGTGTCTGAGTCCTGGTGGGGTGCTGTCTCACCCCTCGGCAGTCTTAGATAATGGAGCCGAGGCGTGATCTGGAGGGCCCTTCCCACGCCCTCCCTCAGGGGCTAAGTGACCTTCGGGCTCTGGGACTAATGTTCGCAGAGGCGGAGAGAAGACATGTTTCAGGTTTCTGTTCCCCTCTAAAGTCCCCGACCCCAAAGTTTAAGTCAGAAAAATCACAATTTAATGCAGGACTTGTCTGTTTCTTTCACTGACGTGCTTACGGATGAAGAACCACCCAATCGCCGAGTGAAACAATTTATAAACTGCTTCTCCTTCGCACCAGGATCAAGCACAGCTCCTCATCCCTTCAGCACTGTGCATCCCCCAGGGCCTTTCAGCCATCTTGAGCCGTCCTCCACACCCCTCCTTCACCTGTACTGCTCTTCAAACGCCACAGATCTGAAGATATTTTGCTTTAACATCTGGAGTTACTCCCCAGGAGGGTGAATTCAAAAAGGCCCAGCTATGTGAGCAGACAGAAGTGGAGGCTGGCTGCCAGTCCCCCGCCACAACCACGTGGACCATGGCTGCACACAGGCACCTTTGTCGTAAACAGCATCACCTCATGGTGACCCTCTGGCTTTGTCCTGGAGTGCTCGATCCAGCGGAAGGGCCTGCTTCTCAGCCATCTCAGACACGCCCTGCCAGATGCAAGGAACGCAGGCCTCTGGTCCAAATTCAATCCAAACCCTATGTCCTAGGGAAAGCCTGACTGGGAACACCTAGGGGAGGCCACCCTGACATCGAGTCCTCTTGGCTTAGCAGAGAGCAGGGACAGGAATGCACTGAACACAGCACATGCACAAGCAAGGTGAGAGCTACAAAGAATTTTAAGGAACAAGCTGTGTGGGTGAAAGAGAAAAGAAACCAGCTGTGAGGGTGCAAGGGAGGGAACATTACAATATTTTCTTTGAAGGGGGACGCAGAAGAGAGAGGAAGAAGGGAAAATGAGTAAAAGCTAAATCAACCTTGAAGTCCTGCTTCTGTGTTAGACACAAGACTGTCTGTGTGTGCACACCTGTAAACAGGAGCAGTGTGAGCAGACGTACGGAGACAGGGACGCTCTCTCTCCGTCTGAGAGGACAGAAGCAGGGCAAGGGTGTCGTGTAAGTTCCATGCAGGGGCTGAGCAGGTGGGACGGGCCAACATGAACACAGACCTAACTAGCATCTTCCTCTCACCTGGAAGGGTACAGCGAGGACCCCAGGATTCTGTACCGGGGGACGTTATGCTGACTGAAGTTTGTTGACTGAGTAAATGACTACACAAGACAGCACGTGAAAGCATTTCGAGGGACACCTGGGTGCTCAGTTGGTAAAGTGTCTGCCTTCAGCTCAGGTCATGATCCTGGGGCCCAGGGATCGACTCCCAAGTCGGGCTCCCTGCTCCATGGGGAACCTGCTTCTCCCTCTCCTCCCTGCTCATGCTCTCTCTTGCTATCTCTATCTCTAAAATAAACAAAATCTTTAAAAAAAAAAAAAAAAGCATTTCGTAAACTACAATATTGTACGAAAACGCTTGTTGTCCCTAATGGAGTGACTACTACCTCACCAATAACTAACCGAAAGGTTTTATTTACAGGTTCTAAAATTGATCAGAATCAATGAAACAAATACTTATTAAGCATCTGCTGTTTTCCAGGAACTATCCTAGGCAGTATGGGTAGATCTGTGAACAAAGTCCCTACCTTCCTCATACGTGTGAGGAATGAGTCGGTTATACAGAAGATAATCATCTTCAGATAAAAGGAGAAAAAGCAGGGAAACTGGGAAATGTTGTAGAGTAAGGGAGGAGAGTCGTTTCTACAGCGCCAGCAGCCTGGACAGAAGCCGGCGGAGTGGTGGGGTCAGGTTCTGACTGGATTTTGAAGGTGGAGCGCACAGGACTTCCTGCAGGACTGGACGTGCCGAGTGAGAATTACCCAGGGTGCTGGCCTACGCGCCAGGGACGACGGAGCTGTCAGTGAGTGAGATGGGCAGGCGTGGAGGGAGCGGACCGCGGGTGAGCGGCACTGGCCTGTCGGAAGGCAGCTGGATACCGGAGCCTGGGCTCAGGCTGAGTGTGGGTCCTCGTATACAGCTAGCATCAGTCACCAGCACGGATGAGATCCCTGGGGGTTAGCAGAGATACAGGGGGGACCACAGGCGGGCCCCCTTCGCTGTTGGGAGGCTGAGGGGAAGAGAAGGAAGCTGCACAGTGCTCGAGAACTGTGCGTCCGGAAGGCAGTGGGGGCTGAGGATTGAGCACTGGTTTTTGCCACGGAGAGACCACAGGTGACCCTGACACAGAAGCAACTTTCGGGGAGTAGTGAGGAACAAAAGTCTGATTCAAGCGAGCCTGAGAATGGGAGAAGAGGCAGTGAACACAGGGAGAACACGTCACTCTCAAGACTCTACTGGTAAACAAAAGCGCACAGGTTAGATGAGTGAAGTCATTCTCAACAAATGTTCTGTAAACACAAAAACAAAACCATTCATCTTGGAACAGAGGTTAAAGGTGATCCATTCCAAAACCAAGCTCACATCGTGCCGATCAATGAACCTCATCGAGCTGGGCGGTGGGGACGGGAAGGCATCTGCATAACTGACATCACAGAAGTTATAAGCAAACAGTTCATTTTCACCAGTTTAGATGCTAACAGTGAACCATAAATCCAAGCTCATCGAGTCAATGTCCCAAGCTTCAATAAGCAATCCACAGAGTACAGCCACCTCCTTACACTGGACGTTAAGGACACTCGGTATTTCTGTGACTCTGCCTGGCACCTCAGCGGTGTCTCCTGGGAGGGGCCTGCTCACCCGCACTAGCTCTTTGGATTTTGTTTTGGGTTTTTTTGGGTAGAAATTAATGATTTTATTCAAAAGCTTTTTTTTTCTTTAGTTTTCCCTGATCTTTCTCTACTGAATTTTGAGTAAAAAACTAATTTTGGTAAAATATATATTAAAAATTATTTAGGGTCGCCTGGGTGGCTCAGTCCTTAAGTGTCTGCCTTCGGCTCAGGGCGTGATCCCAGGACCCTGGGATCGAGCCCCACATCAGGCTCCTCCTCTGGGAGCCTGCTTCTTCCTCTCCCACTCCCTCTGCCTATGTTCCCTTTCTCGCTGGCTGTCTCTCTGTCAAATAAACAAATAAAATCTTTAAAAAAAATTATTTAAAAAAATTAAAAAAAAAAACCTAATTTTGGTAAAAAATACATAAAAAATAAAAAATATATATATTTGGTAAAATATAAAGAGCACAACACATACTGCTTTATCGAGTAAACTGCTGGGATGACACACACACACACATTTTTTTTTTTTGATAATACACAGATTCCCCAGTGTGCCAAACCGAGGTACTCGAGAGCACCTGCCATCAGTGCAGCCCTTTAGTCCAGCGATACGGCATCACAGCCGCCCCAGAGATGGTTTTGTAATCTCAGCCTTACTGCGTTAACTAGATATCCAGGAATCTCAGTGACGGACGAAGTTTACCTTTAGCATCCTATTTAGTTAAAAACAAAAAGCAGGCCACGAGCGCACAGTGCTGGGCATTCTCTGGCTACAAAGGGTGCCCCCAGGTCAGCGGGGGGAGAGCCTTCACACCCAGCATCAAGACTGGGCCTCCCTGGGAGTGCTCAGGACGAGGACCATGGGAAACAGTCCCCACGGCAGGATGGCAAGTCAAAGATGGCCTCCTTCCCGCTGCCCAGCACAAAGCCAGAGCCATCCCGACCAGACACGAAATGCCTCTGGTACGCTCACAGATGGGCTGTTGACCAGTGGGGCAGGAAGCCGGGCAGGACAGCAAGGCCGGGAACTGTCTACATCTCTTCCCCCCAAGAATGGGGCGTGTTGACAACGCTTCTGTGTGACTGAGACTGGAGTCCTGGGGCAGAGTGAGTCCTAACCTGCGGCTCCTGGTTCCGGCTCTCGGGTCAGAGAAGGGAGTAGGGGGGAAGTAAAATCAGAAGGTGGAAGTCTGCAAAGCCTCCATTGGCAAATCAACACATTAAAAAAAGGTGACTGAATTTCAGTAATCAGTAATTTGGGGGAACTTTTAGCAACCAAATAATATCCACCAACCTTATGTTACAATCCACTCAAATTTACGCCACAGTCATGGCATTAAGAGGCATGAGAAGGTAGGAAACTGGCTGAATACATTTGTCTTTCACTCTTTCTTCCACCCTGAATATTTGATAAAATATTAAATCCATCCCATTGCGAATGGCAGCTACCACTCTCTGAACATCTACACATGGGTCAGGGAGGTCGCAAAACAATGTCTAAAACCTGCGGGACAGAGATTATGACCTGCTTTTGACAGAGAAGTAAACTAAGAAAACACAAAGTCCACGTTCGTATAAATGTCTGGTACTTTAACTCTTCTTTTATCTTTATTTCTCACATGTATAATTCTTCATATTTCTTACAACATTAAAATTTCCAATTTTAAAATGAGAGAAAAAACTGCACTCATTTTTCTTATTGTTCTGGCATCCAGTCGGCCATGTGCAATCAGATTTTCTGTGGGCGCCTCCGCTACAAATTCAGAGCAGTCTGGCTTTCATGCCGCACAGTAAAATCATAGCTGCTTCTGCTTTCGTGATTAGTACACCTTCTGTGGAACAAACAGTCAGTGGTAGCCAGTATATTTTGGTTACAGGAAGTATATCATTCAAATTCTTTAAAATCTGGAACCAAAGTAAACAATTCTTTCATGCTCCTCTAAACAGATTATTTATCACCCTTCTGTTCCCGCATTCATGTTTGTATCTCCCAAGCTGACATACGTGTACCCTGACAACCCAGGTATGTCTACCAAAAAGATACAGGAGTGTTCATGGCAGCTTTAGTCAACCCATCATAAACCGGTAACAACGCAAATGCACACTAAGAGGAGAATGGATAAATAATGTGCAGTATCCGTGCAATGGAACACCACACATCGAAAGAATGAACTGCGTCTACACACAACACTGATTAATCTCAAGTGTGAAGCTGAAGAGAGCAGATGCATACTATAACATGATTCCACTGTCAGAAGCTCAGAAACAGACACAGCCCCACAAGAATGCGATGAGGAAGTGAGACTAATGGTGCTAAGACAACTGGATACCCACATGCAAAGGAATAAATATGAGCCCCTACCTCACACCAAATACAAAAAGTAACTCAGAAAGAATCAAAGACCTAAAAGTAAGAGCTAAAACTTTAACTCTTGAAGAAAGCATAGGTATAAATCTTTGTGACCCTGGATTACACAACAGTTTCTTTTTTTTTTTTTTTAAAGATTTTATTTATTTGACAGAGATAGAGACAGCCAGTGAGAGAGGGAACACAAGCAGGGGGAGTGGGAGAGGAAGAAGCAGGCTCACAGCAGAAGAGCCTGATGTGGGGCTCGATCCCAGATCGCCGGGACCACGCCCTGAGCCGAAGGCAGACGCCTAACTGCTGTGCCACCCAGGCGCCCCTACACAACAGTTTCTTAAATATGAAACCAAAAACATAAGAAAAATTTTAAAAATAAATTGAACTTCATCAAAACTAAAAATGTTTGCACTTCCAAGGACACCAACGAAAATGAAATGACAAACTACAGAATGGAAAAAATACATGCAAATCTGCAAATATGCACTAATTCATAAATCTGATAAGGAACTTGTAGCCAAAATATACCAAAAGACAATTCACTAATAACTGCTTTTTATTTTTTTTTAAGATTTTATTTATTCAAGAGAGAGAGCGAGCTCAAGCACGTGTAAGCACAAGCAGGGGGAGGGGCAGAGAGAGAGGGAGAGAGACAAACAGACGTCCCCCTGATCAGGGAGCCCAGTGATCCCACGACCCTGAGATCATGACCTCAGCTGAAGTCAGAGGCTTAACCGCCTGAGCCACCCAGGCACCCCACAGACAACTCACTAATGAAAAGACAAATCAGGACGCCTGGCGGGCTCAGTCAGTTGGGCATCCAGCTTTGATTTCCACTCAGGTCATGATCTCAGGGTTGTGAGATCAAGCCCCGTGAGGCTCTGCACTGGGTATGGAACCTGCCTGAGATTCTCTCTCCCTCTCCCTTTGAGATTATCTCTCTCCCTCTTCCTCTGCTCCTCTCCCCTGCACCCCCTCCCACTCTCTCTCTCTCTCAAAAAGAAAAAAAAGACAAATCACCCAATTTATTTTAATCATCCAATTTAAAAATGGCCAAAGGATGTGAAAAGACATTTCTCCAAAGAAGACATATAGATGGCCAACAGACACGTGAAAAGATACTCAACACCAGCATCAGAGAAATGCACCCACCAGGATGGCCAGAATAAAATAAGACAAATCATAACAGGTGATGGCAAGGAGGTGGAAAACCGAGAACCTCCATACACCGTTAGCAGGACCGTACAACAATGTAGGTGGAAAACAGTCTAGTAGTTCCTCAAAATGCCAAACATGGAGTTACCCCAAAACTCAGAAATTCCACTGCTAGGTGCATACTCGACAGAAATGAAAACATGTCTATATAAAAACTTGCACACAAATATTCACAGCATTATCCAGAGTAGCCAAAAACAAGATACAGCCCAACTGTCTATCACCTGATGCATGGATAAACCAAATGTGGTCTACCCACACAATGAAATATTACTCAGTCATAAGAGGAAAATACGGACACATGTACAACATGCACAGAGCTTACGAACACTGTGCTAAATGAAAGGAGCCACAGAGCACCACACAGCGTACGACCATTTATAAGAAATCCACAGAGACAGAGCAGGACGCCAGGGGTTAGGGGAAGGGAAATGGGGACTACTAATGGGTATAGGGTTTCTTTTAGGGGTGGTGAAAATGTCCTAGAACTAGAGAGTGGTAACTGTTGTACAATTCCGTGATATTAAGATCACTTAAAAACAGGCATGACTAATCTGTGACATGGCTCACAACAGTGCTTACTACTGGAAGAAGGGGTTATACACTGGGGGAGGGGAGGTCACAATGGAGCCTGCAAGGGTACATGATTCATTCATTCATTTATTCAAAAGGTATTAAGAATATTTAAAGAAATTACTGGAATGAAGCAGCAGACACAGCAGCTGAGAGCAGACACATGAGCTGGACTCGGCCACCCCACTGGTATCACAAGCTACTTCATCTGAGCTCCAGTCTCCTCTTCAGTAAATTCGGGGTAACCCTGTATTGAGGGTTACTGGAAGGGTTAAGCGAGACCGTGGACATAAGCCATGAGCAAGCACAATGCTACTGTATCAATACACAGAGCCTGGGGCGCCTGGTGGCTCAGTTGGTTGAGGTCGGCCTTTGGGTTAGGTCATGATCAGGAGTCCTGGGATCGAGCCCTGCATTGGGCTCCCTGCTCAGTAGGGAGCCTACTTTTCCCTCCCCCTCTGCCTGCTGCTTTCCCTGCTTGTGCTCTCTCTCTCTGTCAAAGAAACAAATAAAATCTTAAAAAAAAAAAAAACACAGAGCCACTAGAATCGCATTATGATCACCTGTTCATCACTGTAAGACTCACTGCTCCCCTTCCCACTCTGATTCTTTTTCTCACAGAAACACAGTCTGTGCTCAGGAGGTGTGGACAGCACACCTCTGGTGCTCCCCAGGGACACAAGCCTTCCCTCCCTTGTCGCCATGAGCCAGAAACTGCCACTACTGCACGGCCTGCCAGCTGCTCCAGTCCTTCCGGCCATTTCTGTCATTCCTTTCTTTCACTAGCACTTAGCAGAGGGCTCTAATAGAGCCCCTGACCTCACAGGCCCGCCCTATTTCAATGTCATCTAAGCCCTTCACTATATTGCACACTCATGACCTTTACATATGGAGCAGCCTCTTTAATCTGAATACAAATACATGGAATTCTTGTATTAAAGGACTGTTATGCAAACTCACTCAACTGTAAAATACTAGAAAAACAAATTTATGACAGGGATAAAAAAAAAAACAACAAAAAAACTCTAGCACACACCCTGAGACCAGGAGAGTCCCATTTAAACCTTCCATATAGGGTGCCTGGTGGCTCAGTGGGTTAAGTGTCTGCCTTTGGCTCAGGTCATGATCCCAAGGTCCTGGGATTGAGTCCTGCATCCGACTCCTTGCTCAGTGGGAAGCCTGCTTCTCCCTCTGCCTCTGTCTGCCTCTGCCTATAGCTCCCCCTGGCTTGTGCTCTGTCAAATAAATACAATATTTTTAAAAATTACAGGACTCTTCTGGAACCTAGTCCTCTGCCAGACACCTGAGGCTACAAAGGAACACCAGAGTGCAGCCCCCAGCAGCCAGACGTGAAAACAAGCCGGAAAGGAAGATTCGAAAGGGCAGCCCTTGCAGCCACTCCAGTAGGTCATGGGCTTTAAGGCTACTGCTTCTGAACCACAGGAAGGAACCGACCAGGCTGCTTCAGAGTGATACACTCACTTTCCTCCCAGCTTCTTCGCCTGGCCTCGCCCCCTAACAGGAGGGCCAGCGGCCACCTTCCACCAGCTGTCACCTGCCTCAGCTCAAAGAGGCTCCCGCTCCGGGGTGCAATGGCCAACGGGGCTAAGGCGGAGACAGTGCCTTATCAAAACGCTTCTAAACACGTAAAAGAATCTAGTTTTCTTTTTCCTAAAAAGAGGCTTACAAAAACTGTTTGAGGAGCAGTAATATTTTAGATGTGATAAAAACAGCTTCACTCATTTGAAATGCAAATCGATTCAATGTCAAAAATTAAATTTGCCCACTACCCACATTAAATGGTATGTCATATTACCCAACTGAACCTGTGCATCTCTGAGGTATGCTTTTAAATAAGAAAACAAACCCTCTGTGTTTGATACTTTTTCAGTAATATAAAAATGACAGCATAAAAGAAAAACAACACAAAGGAAAATAATCAAGACACTTAGGAGAAGGAGGATAGATGTTCTCCTGAATCTTTTACCTTTAACTCACTGTCCCCAAATAAATTAATTAATAGGGAGTAAGGAAGCTGTTTTTATCTAAGACTTTTTAAAGTATTACTCTGGTTTCACCCAGCCATTGGTAAGCCGGTCCTCTTCCCACTAGATGGCTAGAGATGAGACACACTAAAAAGACGGCAAATGACAGGAGACTGCCGTAAATCAGTAAAATTTTATTGGAAGGTGGGCAAATGTTTAACACTTCAGAAAAGGACATCTAGCTTTGTGCAGTCTGCATGTGCATGCTAAAAGATCCATCAAAACCACATTCTTCTTACACCAGTCCTTTGGTGAAAATGAATTATAACATTTGATCACACACACAAAAAAATCACACTTTCCCAGAATCTCTGGTGCTTCTGAGTGAACTGAATATTTACATACACCCACATTCAGCTCTTGCCTTCTTGCTTTGCCTTCTTGCCTTCTTGACCACCGCCTCCCTCCCCCAACCCTTCAAAAGCACAGCCTTGCCCCTGGCCTCCCTGGCAGGACTGCCCACCCGGCTCGACCTTTCAGAGCTGGATTAAAGGAACGAAGAGCTGGATATACCGGAGAGCACAGACACGGATGAGGATGACCTAACTTTTCTTAAGTTCAGTTACAGAACCAAAGGCCTTATGACATTCAGACTCCCCACTTTCTCCAACACCAACCCCCCACCACATCTACAGAGGCCTCCTCACACCGTGTCCTGCAGGGTCCCTCTGTGCTACCCTGAGTCACCCGGGCTGCGCCTCTGGCTTCTCCCTGCCACCACGGACCTCGCCTCTTAGGGCACTTCCGCCCGATACCTGCCAACCCCAGCGAGGGAGGGAGGAAGGCCACGTGCTCCCATGACTTCTCACGCGTCCAGACACAATGAAAACCAAAGGCCCTGCTTCGCAACCCGGGGCCACACAGTATTTTGTCTGTCTCTGCGGCTGTCGGAAACCGGTGACAGAGACTACCCTCCCCACCATCCAGCACAGAAAGGGGGGAACGACATGCAGCACAGGAAGGGGGGGCCACCAGGCACAGAATGGGGGAGGGAGAGACATCCAGCACAGGAAGGTGGGGGACACCCAGCAAAGGAAAGGGGGCCAGCCAGCCCAGGAAGGGGGGACATCCAGCTACAAAGGAGGACAGCACTTGAGAGCTCAGGCCCCAGCACCCTATATTTCAACTTACAGTCATAAACTCAGAATAAAACCAGCAAGTGCTAACAAAAGGCAAACAAAGAAAAACATAAAAAGGGGGTTAATTTCCCTACTATAAAGCATGCTAAGAAACTGATAGGAAAAAGCTGAACAAGCCAATGTAAAGTATGGGGAAAAGGGAAGGATTTTAGCTAAACATTAATCAACTCTTTAAATGTTCATAGTGTTCATTAAGATGCCCTCTGGGGAAGCCATGGGGGGGGTGAATCAGACACGTGGGTAGGGGAGGAAAGGCGGGTCCCCATGGCCACGCTCAGGAGACAGCGCGTCAACAGGACCTCGGAGGAGGAGGCAGTAAATGATCCCGCCCCTGCATCACCACTTGGAACATTAACCACCAACCTCAGTCACAGCTGACCCAACACCCAGCCCACACTCAGGATCCTAAGCCAAGTTAGCCACTGATGAAAAACACACCTCACAACAGTAAAAACGCACACAAACACACGAACAACAGCAAAACATTTGGAAATAAAGTAAGAAATATCTCATTTTTTACAATAATTGCCTAACCCCAAATAACTCTATTTTCCACAAAATATACTAGGTCAACAGTGTAAGAATGATTTGCCACCAACCTTATTTGTCCAGCTAGGAAAACACTAAAAAGAAGTTAAAATGGTGTGAGCAGGATAGGGCAAAGAACTTCAACAAAAGAACTGAAAGTGGGGGGGTGGGGGAGAGAGCCTGCAGGTTAAGAGACTCAGGAGGCACGCCATACAAACGCCGTGTGCAGACTTTGTCGGGGCTGCTACAGAACAAGCCGACTGAAAATACCAACAGAAAGAGGAAATTTAAACCATGACTGAGTATTTGGTGATACTGAAAAATCTACTGTTAGCTTTTCAATGTCGTAATGTCACTATGGCTATGTTTTTAAAAATTTATTATTACTATTGTTAAAGATTTTATTTATTTATTTATCTGAGAGACTAAGAGAGGCAGAGGGAGAAGCAGGCTCCCCGCTGGGCACCCTGGGACCCTGGGATCATGACCTGAGCCGAAGGCAGACACTTAACTCTGCTTAACGACTAAGCCACCCAGGTGCCCCAACTATGTTTTTAAAGAAAGCCCTTATCTTCTTAAAGTATATACTGAAATATTTACAAATGAGACCACAGATGTCTTGGATTTGCCTCAAAATAAAGCTCTTTGGGGAATGGGGGGATAAAAATGAAGCAGACTGACCACGATCTGACAACAGTTGAATATGGGCGACAGACACAGGGGTTCATCATTCCACTCTCTACTTCTTAATGGCCGAAATTTCCTATAATAAAAGAGATCTAAATTTGCATAGGAAATACTTCCAATTGCTACCACTTTTATTAATACTATTTATGAAAATAAAGAATATCAACAGATGAAAAATTCAAGCCACTCCAAAAAAGGAATGACATTTTCATACAGGGGGTCATCTGCTATTTCTTATCTAAACAGAGGACAGTTGAAGGCTTGACATGGGACGCTAGGCTAGCCAGTTTTGAAAAATTAGTCTCCTTGTACACATACTCAAACCAGAATGACTGACTTGAAACCACAACCAGCTCTTGCTGCAAAGGACACAGGAGTTCCCCTCACTGGAAGCATATCCGGACATGAAAATCAGCTACACACCCAGTTTGTTTGTTATGACCTCGTTTGTTTTATTGCTGGCATTCCTTCTGGTCATAAAACAGTTTTATGAGCTGGTAAAAATTCTGTACAAACTCTGCAGAGCTGACATGACTAATGGTTTCAGTATTCCGCATACTAATGTATTCCTGAACCTGAGTCATACTGGCACAACACTACTCTGAACTCTGCTTTCAAAAGGCGGACTGAGATACTCTTATTGCTAAATGTTTACCCAAAGACTCCCTTTCAACTGTGGTGCTGGAGAACACTTCATGGAAAGTGAAAAACAGGTATACTTCTCCATACGGATCTTTATTTTTAAAAATATTTAAAGTTCATTATTGCAAAATATTTTTCTCAGATTATAAATATAATATTTTAGGGGCACCTGGGTGGCTCAGTCATTAAGCGTCTGCCTTCGGCTCAGGGCGTGATCCCGGGGTACTGGGATTGAGGCCCGCATCAGGCTCCTCTGCTGGAAGCCTGCTTCTTCCTCTCCCACTCCCCCTGCTTTTGTTTCCTCTCTCACTGCCTCTCTCTATGTCAAATAAATAATAAAATAAATAAAATCTAAAAAAAAAAAAAGTCTCCAGCAGACTAAAACTTTAAAATATATATATATATATAATATTTTAAGCATCATTAAATTTGCAAAACAGTCAACAAGAATTACTACAGCAAGTAAAAAATAAACCATAAGAAAACAGATACAGGTGGTGATGAATGACATAGATTTTTGAAGCTTTTAGTCTTAGAGGTAATGAAGTTTTATTTATATTACAAACCAATTGTGATGAAAATGCTACTGAAGAAGAAAAAATATAAAATCTGATCAACTAAGGATCTGGCAGTACTCAAAAATATCACCATTCAATAGGGACTAGTAATTTTATATTATTTTTGGGAAATTTCCTAAATAATCCATGACAAATGGAAATCCAAGGACTACCCGTATTGGAAGGAAAAAATCACTGGAAGGAAAAGTTCCAAGGTGAACAAAGAACTGGTCTCAAAAGAAACAGAAAAATCGGAGAAGAAAACGTTAAAACATTCTAAGTAATATCCTCAAAAAGAGAGGAACTCATGGCCACCCACCACCTCACCATGATCACGAAGCAGAAACTTCTTCAAGAGGGAGACACTGTGAACCTAGAATTCCATACTCAGTGAAGCAAACACCAATAAAATGAGTGGTGAATAAGGCATTTTTAGACATTCAATAGCTTGTAAAGATTACTACCCTTGATCTCTATAAGGGGGGGAATGTTACATACACATACATATATACACACATATACATATATACATAATTATGTAACACATATCCTCTCCTCGCTATGAAAAGACTCTAACAAATCACCAAAAAAACCAGAATCCAATGAATAGTGATGTGAAGATAAGAAACAGTGGCAGCTGAGTATGACCCAGAAGCAGCACAGGAAGTTAGAAATTGCAGGGAACTCTTCGGTACTGAAATCTGGATGATTCTCCTGCTCAAGGCACAAGATAGGCACATTCTCTCTGGGTCCAGTCATACAACTCGGTTTCACAGTGAATAAAAGTTATATAACCATAATTACGGGCAGACCCTGGAGACACTGTGGGTTCGGTTCCAGACTAGCACCATAAAGTGAGCATCACAACAAACGAGTCAAATGAACTTCCTGGGTTCCCAGGGCATGCCAAAGTTCTGTTTACACTATACCGTAGTCCATTATATTTGCAATAGCATTATGTCTAAAACGTCAATGTTCATACCTTAATTAAACATACTTCATTGAGAGGTGCCTGGGTGGCTCAGTCAGTTAAGCGTCTGCTTTGGGCTCAGGTCGTGATCTCAGGATCCTGGGATTGAGCCCCACGTTGGGCTCCCTACTCAGCGGGGAGTCTGCTTCTCCCTGCGCTGCTCCCCCTGCTTGTGCGCACGCGCTCTGTCTCTCTCAAATAAATAAAGTCTTTTAAAAAAAAATACCTCATTGCTGACAGCGCTCACCATCATCAGGGCTCTCAGCCCATCACAGTCTCTTTGCTGCAGGAGGGCTGGCCCCCGTGGTGCTGGCAGCTGACTGGTCAGGGTGGTGGGCGCTGGAGGCAGGGGAGCCCATGGCAATGTCTCAAAATAAGACAAGAAGGAAATGTGCTGCACTGATGGGCTCTTCCTTTCATGAACAATTTCTCTGTAGCAGGCGATGCTGTTGATAGCATTTTTGCCACAGGAGAACGTCTTCCGAAATGGGGATCAGTGTTCTCAAACCGGCTGCAGCTTTCTGGACGCCGTTCATGGGAGGGTCTAGGTCCTTCGTTACCATCCCAGCAGCGTTCCCAGCATCTCCACCAGGAGCGGTCTGCCTCTCAAGAACGCACGGTCTCTGCTCACCCACAAGAAGCCAGGCCTCCTCCTTTCAAGTTTTATCATGAGATTGCAGTAACTCAAATATAATAATAATGAAAAAGTTTGAAATATTGCAAGAATTAGCAAAATGTGACACAGACATGAAGTGAGCAAATGCTATAGGAAAAATGGTGCTGACAGACTTACATGATGCAGGATTACAACAAACCTTCAATTTGTAAAAAACGCAGTATCTGTGAAGCGCAATACAACAAGGTATGCCTGTATTATGAATGCTATTTATTAATTTCCAATTCTTACAACCAACTTAGACCAAACAAGGAAGACTTCATTATAGTCACAGAACATAACATCCATGCTACAAGCTTTGACACCATAAAACTGATAATTCTAATTAACTTTTTTTAACCACTTAAGAGATTTTATTTTAGAGAGAGTGCGCACGAGGGAGTGTGGGGGGGAGCCAAAGGGGAGGAAGAGAAATGGAGAAAGAATCTCAGGTGGACTCCGTGTTCACCATGGAGCCTGACACGGGCTCGATCTCACCACCCTGAGATCGAGACCTGACCTGAAACCAAGAGTCAGATGCTTGACCGACTGAGCCACCCAGGTGCCCCCTAATTACTCTTCGGTGAAAATAAATTTGAAAATTATGTCACAGATAAAAGGAAATTAAAGTAATTAAATGATTTTATATATAAGTCCACTAACTACAGACACCCCCCCCCGCTGGGAATATAAATTAAAAATTAATAAACAAACATGAACACAACAGGCTCAACTGTGCAGTTAGGGGGAAAAAATGCCATGGCCAAGTGTGCTTCATCCTGGGAATGCATGAATGATTCCTTAGCATTATGTATATTAATATACATATACGTAACAATAAAATTAATAGTCTATCAAAAGCAAAAATCACAACCCTCTTGATACATGCAATAACCATATTTCAACATTAACTTCTCATGAAAAACTTAAAACTATGAATAGGAAAATATTTTGATATTAAAAAGCCTTTCAAATCAATATTCAATTTTAATGAGAAGTTTAGAATATACTCTAAAATTAAAAAAGAAATAAAAAGTTATATACAATTAGGGGGAAAAAGATTTTTACTTTCTATGGCATACCTTCTGCTTTGTTTCAATTTATTAAATCATGAGCACATGTTATTTTTGTAATTTTAAAACTATTTAAAATAAAAATAGCACTGGCCTAATGTAAGTTTTCTGATTTATGTTCTGATATTTTTAATACATGGTACATGGGGCAATCCTAAATCACAGAGAACTGTAACTTGGACCATCCACAATCATCCTCCACAAACAACGACAGAATTCAAAGTTATGGGGGAGTAACTCAAGAAATGTCTGGGAAGGAATTTTTAAAGAAAAACTGACCAGTGATATGTAGACGCACTGCAGTCAAAGAAACTCTCTGGAGAATTTAAAAACCAAAGCAATTTGTGGTAGAACTCCTCATTAACAGCCCCAAAAATGGCCACCCCGTATGTCCACTCAGTGAGTGCACAAATGGTGACACACAAATACAGTGGAACGCTGTACAGCGAGCAGAAAAAATGAACAGCAGTTACACTCAACAGCATAGATGGATCTCAATTACTTTTACTTGCAGTTACTTTTTCACTGTGGTAAAACATTAAACTTGCCATTTTAACCATCTTTAAGGTTGGCCAACGGGGAAAAAAAGAGGGACTCAAACTGCTAAAATTGAAATGAAAGAGGAGACATTCCTACAGATCTTACAGAAATGAAAGGATTAAGAAGTACTATGAATGGACTCTACGCCAACAAATTAATCTAGATAAAATGGACAAATTCCTAAAAAAGATAAAAATTATGAAACTGACTCAAGAAGAAAGAGAAAATGTTAACAGATGTACAAGTACAGGGGTTGAATCAGTAACCCAAAAACTAACCAAAGAAAAGCCCAGACAGCTTCCCAGGTGAACTGGGAATCTGGCAGTTCCTCGAAATCAAATATTTAAATACAAATTTTTCACAAACTCTTAAAAAAAAAAAAAAAGAAAAAGGACAGAACACCTTCTAACTCATTTTATAAGTCCAGTATTAACCCTGATATCAAAACTAGACAAAGACATTCAAAGAAAGAAAAAACCACAAACTGGTATCTCTTACAAATATTGATGTAAAAATCCGCAACAAAGTACTAGCAAACCAAATCCAGCCAACACAGAAAAAGAATTGTACACCACGACCAAGTGGGATTTATCCCAGGAATGTAAGGTTAGTTTAACATACAATAATTAATGTAATACACCATATATCAACAGAATAAAAAACAAAAGCAACATGATTATCTCAATGGACCCAGAAAAAGTTGACAAAACACAACACCCTTTTAGGAAAAAACACTCAATAAACTAGGAATAGAAGGAAACTTCCTCAACCTGATAAAGGGCATCTATGAAAATTCACAGCTACAAGCATACTTAATAGTGAAAGACTTAGATGCTTCATCCCTAAGATCAGGAATAAGACAAGAATGTGCTCTCTTGCCACTTCTACCCTACACTGCGCTGGACGTTCTAGCCAGGGCAATTAGGCAACACCACAAAAGAACATCCAGCCTGCAAAGGAAAAAGCAAACTATTTCTCGCCACAGGTGATATAATTTTACATATAAAAATCCTAAGGAATCCACTAAAAACTATTAGAACTAATAAATGAGTTCAGCAATTTTGCAAGATACCAGATCAGTATTTTTAAAAAATCCATTGTTATGTGTATACATTTGCAATGAACAATCTGAAAATGAGATTAAGAAAACAATTCCAGGGGTGCCTGGGTGGCTCGGTCATTAAGCGTCTGCCTTCGGCCCAGGGCGTGATTCTAGGGTCCTGGGATGGAGCCCCGGATCGGGCTCCCTGCTCCACTGGGAGCCTGCTTCTTCCTCTCCCACTCCCCCTGCTTGCATTCCCTCTCTCGCTGGCTGTCTCTCTATCAAATAAATAAATAAAATCTTAAAAAAAAAAGAAAAAAAGAAAAAAAAATTCCATTTACAATAGCGTGAAAAAAATCTTAGGAATAATTTAACAAAATAATTGCAAATGTTATACTGTGTTTTGTAAATAAATTAATGTAACCGAAAAAACACTTATAAAGTTAAAATGGCAAATTTTATATATACGTATTATGCCACAATAAAAAAGTAAAAACAAACACATTAAGCTCTGAAAACTACCAAATACTTTTGAAAAAAAAATTTTAAAGCTCTAAATAAGTGGAAAGACATTATGTTCACAGACAGAAAACTTAATATTGTTAAAATAGCAATACTCCCCCTAGGGATGTACTGTATGGTGACTAACATAATAAAAAATTATTATAAAAAAATAGCAATACTCCCCAAATTCACCTACAGATCCAACACAATCTCTATCAGAATCCCAGATGGCTTCTTTATAGAAACTGACAAGCTGATCCTAAAATTCATACTGAAATTCAAGAAACTCAAAATAGCCAAAACCACCTTGAAAAAGAACAAAGTTGGAGGACTTGCACTTCCTGAATTCTAAACTTACTACAAAACAACAGTAATCAAGACAGTATTGGTACTGGCATAAGGACTGGCATAAATCTCAAAAGAACACAACTGAGAGCCCAGAATAAACCCATACATTTATTAACTGATTTTGACAAGGATGCAAGATTATGCCATGGGAAAAGAACAGTCCTTCAATAAATGGTGCTAGGATAACAGGATATGCACATGCAAAAGAAAGATAAATGAATGTGGTTCCCTATCTCATACCATATACAAAAACTGAGTCAAGTGGATCAAAGACCTACATATAAGATCTGAAACTATAAAACCCTTAGAAGAAAACACGGGTATAAATCTTTGTGACCTCGGATTTGGCAATGGAGTCATTATTTATTTATTTATTTATTTGAGAGAAAGAGTGAGCATAAGCAGGGGGAAGGGCAGAGAGAGAAGCAGACTTCCTGCTGAGCAGGGAGCCGGAGGAGGCCGGGCTGGATCCCAGGACCCTGAGATCATGACCTGAACCAAAGGCAAATGCTTCACTGACTGGGCCACCCTGGCACCACTTGGCAAGGAATAGGACACCGAAGTCAACAAAATTTAATAAACTTCATCAAAATTTAAAACTTCTGTGCTTCAAGGAAACCATCAAGAATGTGAAATGACAACCCACAGTATATAGGAAAATATTTGCAAATCATACATTTGGTAAAGGTTTAATATCCAGAATATATAAAGAACTCTTACAACTCAACAACAAAAAGACAACACAATTTAAAAGTGGGCAAAAGAACAGACATTTCTCCAAAGAAGATATACAAATAACCAATAAACACAAGAAAGGATGTTCGACCCTATGAGCCTTTAGAGGAAAGTAAATCAAAACTAAAATGAGACACCATTCACTAGAATGGCTAGAATAAAAGAGACAATACCAAGTGTTGGCAAGGCTATGGAAAAACTGGAAGTCTTACATGCTGTTGGTGGAAATGTATACTGGTACAGCTGCTATGGAAAACAGTCCGGCAGTTCCCCAAAACACTAAGCATAGTTACTGAATGACCCAGCAATTCTACTCCCGGGTATACACCCAAGAGAAACGAAAACATATGTCCACACCAAAACTGGTACATTAATGTTCCCAGCAGCATTCTTCGTAATAGTTGAAAGGTAGAAACAACCCAAATGTTCATCAACTGATGAACGGATAAACAAAACCTGAACTATCTATGTAATGGAGTGTTATTTGGAATTGAAAGAGACAAAATACAGGAATATCCTTGAAAACATTATGTTAAGTAAAAAGGATCCAGTCACAAAAGACCACAGGAAATGTCTAAAACAGGCAAATATATAATGAGACGAGATCAGTGGTTGCTTAGGGCTGACAGCTAAAAGGTACAGGGTTTCTTTCAGAGGTGATGAAAATGTTTGTGATTCAACAGTGGAGATGGTTACACAACTCTATGAATATATTAAAGCTATTGGACTGTATAATTTGAACAGGTAAATTGTGTGCAAATTATATTTCAATAACGCTATTACCAAAAAAAGAAAGAAAAAGAAAGTAAATAAACTATCTGGTAACTGTAAATGCCAGAGAAATCTTTCTTTCCCACTAAAATAAACTCAATCAGCCGTGCAGTTTAAGTTTCTCTCATCTTGCTGATAGACATCAGTTTTTGTTCCAGTAACCCTCTTCATGTATTATTTCACAAGGATTATCAAAACTTCATAAAGGCAAACCTTGCTTTAAAAAAAAAAATAATTAAATATTTGTAGAAGGATATATACCCAGGCTTATCACTTTGGTTACATAAAACCATAATGCTGATGTTTTCAGAAACATTTCTTGTCCTGATACAGTCTAATATAAATGCCATCCTTGATACCTTAATTAACTGACGAAATTGGGAATAGAGCGCTCCCAGTAACTTCCCAATTTGCTGCGAGACAATATACCCCACATATTCAAAAGCAGTGCTTTACTGACATTTTCCCACATTAACTTTAAAGGTACATTAGAAGAGTGACTTGTTAATACACTTAAAAGACTTTTCAACAATCTGATCTCAAATACTTGCAGTTAAAAAAGAAGCAGGTCCATTTGCGACAGAGCTGCAAAATTATTTTTAAAAGATTACTGTATACCCACTAATTATGAAATCAACATCTTTCTCAATAGCGAAGAATAGAAATGCAATTTCCAGGCGGCGCCTGGCTGTCTCAGTGTGAAAGCATGTGACTCTTGATCTCAGAGTCATCAGTTCGAGCCCAACATTGGGTGTGGAGCCTACTTTAAAAAAAATTAAACTAAATAAATAAATAAATAAATAAATAAATAAATAAATACTATTTCCTGTTAAAAATAACATATAAGTTAAAATAAATTCAGCTCCCTGATTTTAATTTTTTTAAACAAAATGAGAGAAATTCAATGATTTCAGTTCAATTCTTTCACATGAAAAGGGTAAAACACAACAGAGCAACAGCCTAAAAATGTAATTTGGGTGTCATGGTAAGGGAGGTCTATTTACCTTTGGATTTCATTTCTGTTACTTGTTTTTAGAAAATTATGAGTGGCAAGAACATTTCTTCTTCTGTTCTTGATTTTAAACTGGTGATACCTGGGGCGCACGGGTGGCTCAGTTGGTTAAGCACTTGCCTTCGGCTTAGATCATGATCTCAGGGTCCTGGGGTAGAGCACCTGGTCAGGGTCCCTGCTCAGTGGGGAGTCTGCTACTTCTTCCGCCCCTCCCCCCACCTTGTGTGCTCGCTGGGGCGCAGGCGCACACATGCTCTGTCTCAAATAAATATCTAAATAAATAGTTGGTGATACCTTCCTTCATACCAAGAATTTAAACAGAATCAGCTCCATGTCAGTTCAAGAAAGATCAAAGCTTATGCACATGGTCTCTGGGTCACAAACACCCCCCCCAACTGCAAACATCTCCACACTGCGGGTCTCCAGAGGTCCCTCCCTGCTTCAGCCCTGTGCCCACACTAGAGGAGCTGCTCCCCAGCCATCTGAAGAAGCACTTTCCAGGAACCCCTTTTCCTTTTCAGCGCACCCATACTATAACTCCCCCTTCTTCACATCCCTTTCCTACCCCCCTTCCACTAGGATGCAGTTCCTAGAGAAAAACTTGTCCTTATTTCCCATGTCTTCCTTCTACTTACTGGGGGAAGCTTTCTAATACATGAGTAAGCATACGAATAGAAATGCCAATACAACCAAGTCAAAGAAAATAGAAATTATTTCGACTTCACACAGTGATGAAAAAACTAGGATACCTTTCAGAACACCCGCCTTAGCCTTACACCATCTGAAAATGCTACTAAAATGATAGCTTATGATTACCATGGGACACAGCCTCAAGGATAACATGAGCCCCAGGAGAACAGGGATTCTGTTTATCATTGCAGTGCCTAGGACTTTTAAAGTCCTTAAAAATACTTGTTGAACGAGTGACAAGAGATGACAGCAGCCTAGAAATGTCAGCATAACTCTGCACAGTGGGAAAAGCCAATGCACAAGCCATGATTAATTTAGCAAAGCTAGAAAACCGAAAGTTATTGTGTGTGAGGTAGGGGTAAGGCGGCTCGGGAATGATCAGAAGCACCGGCATCTCTGAGGGTCTAAATGTGAACAGAGAAAAAACAGAACTGGCTTTGAATCTGTACGAGAAGCAGCGACACCCTCCTCCTTCTGTTCCCTCCCTCTTCCATCAACTCTCCACCTTACCCTACCTTCCCCAAAAGCCAGCCTATCCCACACTACTCCGCACTGCCCAAGCAGGACACCAGAAACCCCTCTCTGGGGAAACTGACAGGCCCAAAGAAAGAATTACTTTAGCAATTTCTGGTAGTGGCCCTCAAATTGGCAGGTCCCCATCCTATTTCCTAACGGTGAGACTCAACACTTAAAAGTTTGTCCGTGCACATGGGGAGTTTCTAATCAGCCCCCTCACAATTATGAAAAGACAGCCAATAATCAGCAGACAACTGGAGAGATGCTTGTGACATCAAAGACAAAGACCAAAGCAGGAAAGAGGAGAACAAGGACTCAGAAGAGAGAGACAACACAGAAAACAAAAGAAAATGTCTATATAACATAAATGTGTATAAATAAATCAATTTTAAAAAATCTTTAAAGAAATACATTGCCAGGGCGCCTGGGTGGCTCAGTTGGTTGAATGTCTGCCTTGGGCTCAGTGGTGATCCTGGAGTCCTGGGATAGAGCCCCACGTCAGGTTCCATCAGGCAGGGAATCTGCTTCTCCCTCTGCCCCTCCCCCCAGCTTTTGTGCAGGCATTCGGTCTCTCTCAAATAAATGAAATCTTTAAAAAAAAAAAGTGCATTGTCTTCATGAAACGAAAATAGGATGTTATAAAAAGGAATGGTGAGAACAAAAACACTTAGTAATGAAAGATAGACAACAGAAATAAAAATTCAGTGTAAGGACTAGAAGATACAGTTGAGGACCTCTTCCAGAAAACTCAGAAGCAGCAGCTAAATGAACAGAAAAAAGCAGGAAAAGGGAATTAGGAGAACACTCCAGAAGGTCCAACCACTGAACAACAGGAGATCAAGAAGGCTACAGTGGAGAAACCACGGAAGAGATCATCAAGAGACAATATAGAAAAGTTTCCAGAGCTGAAGGACCCAGTGTCCCCACCAGAGAGACCCACCAAGAATGCTGGGAATAGACAGAATTCCCAGATAAGACAAGTCACACAAAGTCCTAGGGGTCACTGTGGGGTCTGGCTGCTCAATACCAACAAGGGAAGGTGGACAGTGATAGAGCGACACCTTCAAACTTCGGGGGAAATGACTCCCGACCTAAATCCAGTACCCAGGCAGTCTGTCACTCAACTGTGAGGGAGGAAAAGGCATTTTCTGACACCGTAGGTCTCAAAAATTTATCTCTGATGAACCCTTTCTCGGGAAGCCACTAGAAGACACACTGTACCAAAAGGAGAAGACATAAAATCCAGAAAGGGGAATTCAACAGAGAGACACCAAAAAAATTCCCACAAGGAATGAAGAGAAATGCTAGGAATACTGCTACACACTGGGCCTAGAGCACAAACAGCCTCCATGAGAACAGGAACAGAAAAGGCTTCGAGGGGTGGAAGGTGACAGGCTGGGCGGGGCGCACGCAAGGTGCGTTACAGTGCTGAGATATTCCAGCTTCAAACCAAGGACTATACTTAGCACCGTACGCTGGCATCTAAGCTAGAGGAAGAAACGTAACTCATTCCAATAAACACAGATATAATTCCCTGTCTCAGTAAAGACAGGCAACTAACTGCATCCTGTGTGGCTTAGTTAAGATATTTAACCTAGCTAGAACAACATAAACACTACCAATTTAAACACAAATTATTACATAACAATATTTGGAAAAAGGGAGACAGAGGACAGGTGGGCAGAGAAGGTATATAAAAGTTCTGTAAGCTTCTCTTCCACAGTAAGAAGTCAACAGATCATGTCTAAAACACAAAAATCAGAAATCAGTAATATAAAGCATGCTTTATAGAAACATGGAATTTGAGGCAAGAACTGGTAAATAAGCACAACATCCCAGATCCTTCCCCTCTTCCACAGTAATACAACACCTTTGCCCTGCTGCCTGGAATGCAGAGGGGACAGCCACCATCAGATGCTGGACCAAGAGCAGGAAAGGGCCCAGGTCCCCAAGGACTTGTTGGAATGAGCTGTTTACTAGCCCTGCCCTGCCCACATACCAATCCCACAGGAGACAGAAGGCACCCTGATTTTGGTTAAGTTGCTGTTAGCTGGTTGTGCTACTGGCAGCTGAATGTGATCCTGAGACGGATGATTATCAAACAGAAACAGAGGGGTTAGAAATGGCTGCTTATGAAAGTTAAAACCCAGAGTTACTAAGTAAATGCATAACTTTAATAAAGGTAAAATTATATTTGAAGAAAATCACGGGGTATGGTTAGAAGTGCTGTTAATCTCAACTTCTAAAACTAAGATTATATGGGTCTTTTTAGGTCAGTTTTACCTGATTTATTAAAGGCAATAGAATATGAAGTATTTGAAAGAGGGAGTGATGAAAGGAACAGCAGTGTCTAAGGCTGACTGGTACAAGTATTGAAATCTCAGACTGAGAAAGGCATTCATTTGGGTCTGCGGGCTTGAGAGCTTCAGCTAGGCCAGTGATGATGGGAATGGAAGGAAAGGTTACAATAAAACAGATATTTCAAAGCAGGTGCCTACAAGGTAGCCCAAGGTTGGTCATAGTCCAGTGAACAAGAAAACCCCCGCTAGAAGGCTGCTGGCTCCGAAAAGATCAGGGAAAATGTCCTGAGCCCGGTTTACCCAAGGGAGAGCAGGGATGGGGATGGAGCGCAGACCACATGGCCACTCCAATTTCTAAAGTATTCACAAACCTATGACTCTGTAATTGTGGAGGCTAGAGAAATTGCCATCCCTGTGACATCTGAAGTCACCTCCGAGTAAGTTCCACAGGTCTCCAAGGCAGCTCCGATACAAGGACAGAACTGGACTGAAACATGATCCAATTCAAATTTCTCTCTGAATTTCTAATTCTTTTCTAAAGATAACAAAATCCGAAGTTCTATTATATAATTGATCCTTTGTGCAAAAAAAATTTTTTTTAAGATTTTATTTATTTGACAGAGAGAGAGGCAGCGAGAGAGGGAACACAAGCAGGGGGAGTGGGAGAGGAAGAAGCAGGCTTCCTGCTGAGCAGGGAGCCCGACATGGGGCTCGATCCCAGGACCCTGGGATCATGACCTAGCGGAAGGCAGACGCTTAACAACTGCGCCACCCAGGCGCCCTGCAAAATTTTAATCTAAAAACAATTTTGTTGCCAGCTACCTACCCGTCAATGAAACTGACCAAAAACCTAAAGCACAGATCAGATCCTTCAGATCCTGCTGTAAAGTATGACCTTTATTTCATAGTTAGTATCTATCTGTCTTCAAAAAACAGTTGTCTCCGGTAGATTTTTAAGTCCTTATGTAGTTCAGGTTGTCAAAACACTTCTGGTTTTAAATCTAAGGAAAGTGTTCTTTTCCTCTCACCCATTTTCCTTATTAAGAGAGCATTTGTGTGAGCTTTTCACCCAAGTTTAAGATAACCCTAAACACTGTCATTCTTGACCATTCTAAGAAGCTAAGAACCAAAATTAAACTTGGGACAGGGACTAAAAGGTGTTATGGGGACAAGTTAGGGTGACGTGATTACAGGGTTTTCATGGTTTTTTTTAAAAAACTACTTCAAAACCTTAATTTTATCTCCTTTTTGATTTAAAAAAAAAAAAGGTAAAAATCTCAATTTGGTTTCCTCCGGCAAGATCCTTTTACTTTTTAGTCATAAAAAAACTTTTTGTCTCTTTACCAAGAAAAGCACTCAATAGTTTCACCGTACTTAATATAGTTTGGAATTAACAGTCCTGTTTGCTCCTGTGTTTGTCCAGCATCGCCGACGTCAGCACAGACAGGAGATTTCTAAGGGCACCAGGCTCTGCAACCAGAGGCAGGGCAAAGGCAGAAGGAGCCAGCTCTATCCACACTGTCGCATTCTGATGATTTTATCTCAGGCACCTGAGTAGCGCGCACGGAGCGTGACCGGCTGCAAGTCACAACCCTTCTCAAGAGGCTCACACAGCGGTATCCTGCTGGAAACCAATTCACTCCGGCACCAACCTTGGTTATTTAAAGCCTAGATTTAACACACTAAGCGTGTCACACACGAAGTGAAACGGCTGTTCACTTCGAAACCCAAATGTCAACAGACGAGGTTTTAGGAGAGAAAAGGTAAGGCTGGCTTGTTAAGGTTTAATGGTTTCAACTGTCCCATCACATGCCCTGTGGTCAATATCACCAGGCATTTCCTTTTTTTTTTTTAAAGATTTTATTTATTTATTTGACAGAGATAGAGACAGCCAGCGAGAGAGGGAACACAAGCAGGGGGAGTGGGAGAGGAAGAAGCAGGCTCACAGCAGAGGAGCCTGATGTGGGGCTCGATCCCATAACGCCGGGATCACGCCCTGAGCCGAAGGCAGATGCCTAACCGCTGTGCCACCCAGGCGCCCCTCACCATGCATTTCAAATAGCTACTTACAAGTCTAAATTATGTTAACTTAATTTTTCTTATGCAATTCCAGTATTTCCCTCCAATTTAAATCTTATTCAAAAAACCTGTTTAAGCCATTCCCATGTTACACAAACATTCCATCTGGAAGAACTGTTATGTATCAAACCAAAATGTATCGTGAGATGCTCAGCATCTCCGCACCAGTTAAGCCTGAATGTATTCAATTTGGTAGAGTCATCCGGCTCACATCTGGGCTGAGGTCCCCGGGCTAACGGCTACGAAAATTCACATGGATGAAGGTACTGCTGCATTCGTAACAAGTAAAATCACAAATGAGGAGAGTAAAGAGTGCTAGAAAGGATTAATTCTATTCCTTATACCTGAAGTACAGTGGCACAGTAGAGGAAGGTGCCCTGGGGGTGCCCGGGTGGCTCCGTGGTCGGGCGTCTGCCTTCAGCTCAGGTCATGATCCCAGGGTCCTGGGATCAAGCCCCTCATCGGGCTCCCTGCTCAGCAAAGAGCCTACTTCTCTCTCTCACTCCCCCTGCTGTGCTCCCTCTCTAGCTGTCTCTGCCAAATAAATAAATAAAATCTTAAAAAAAAAAAAAAAAAAAAAAAACAGGAAGGTGCCCTGGACTGCAAATGGGGAAGCCCACACTGAGGTGCACATCTCCAAGACGTGCCTCCACCAGCTGCAAGCTCTAGGCTTCCCACCTGGTCCGCAGGCCATGCAGGGCCAGAGTACAGAGCCACTGTCATCCACCCACTGCCAATGGGCTGGGACTTCAAACATCAGCTCCATCCAACTGTAACACTAGCCATTATATTTAAGCCTTGAAAAAAAATTTAACACATGTAAAAGTATTTTTATGTAACAAAGATAAGAGATAGCAAATTCATCTCATTTACTTGTATTTGTTACTATTTACTTGTAGAAATTTCAAAGTGTTCTACTTTGAATGGGATCAATTTGCATTAAAATACAGCTTAAAGAAATACAGATGCAAAGCAGGGTATTTCCAACTTTTAATTAAAGTCCAGGATTTCACAGAGGAAGCTAATCAAACTATAAACATAATCAAGGGAAAATGAAAGACCTAAAATGAAGGTCTTTAAGCTGGGCTCCGATGACTCTTGTCCCATGCAACCACTGTGGCAAAAAGGGAATAAGAGCCAGAAAGTCTTCTTTTAAAACTTAAAAACGGGGCACCTGGGTGATGCAGTCAATTAAGCATCTGACTCAATTTCAGCTCAGGTCATTATCTCAGAGCCGTGTGACTGAGCCCCACATCGGGCTCTGCAATGGGTGTGGAGACTGCTTGAGGCTCTCTCTCTCTCTCTCTCTCTCTCTCTCGCTCTGCACCCATGCACTCTCTAAAAAACTAAAAATAATTTAAAATAAAACTTCAGAGAAAGACAATACACCATATGATTTTACTCATGTGGAATTTAAGAAACAAAGTAGATGGAACATAGGGGAAGGGAAGGACAAATAAAATAAGATGAAAACAGAGGGAGGCAAACCATAAGAGACTCTTAATCACAGGAAACAAACTGAGGGTTGCTGGAGGGGAGGGGAGGGGGTAGGGGATGGGGTAAGTGGGGGATGGGCTTAATTAAGGAGGGCACGTGGTATAATGAGCACTGGGGGTTATATACAACTGATGAATCACTGGATTCTACCCCTGAAACCAATAAGAAATTCATTATCACCTGTTGTTATAATAAACCATAAAATAAATAAATAAAAACTTTATTACCTATACTTTCCAAATTTCCTAAAAGATTTCTCAGTAACTCTCAAAATCTGAACTGAATAGCTGTTATTTCTTCATTAAGTTTCAAGATTTCTACCTAAATTAGACACCTACCAAGATGTGGAAGGTGGGGAGAGACTGGCCCTCTGCATGACAGGACTCCACAGACTGCAGGCTTCAAACACCATGCAGAGTGTGAACGAACGACTTAGCAACCCCAGGATGACAGCTTATGTCTACGTTTCCAGAGCAGAAGTAATTCCACTTGAAGTCAGGTCACCTGATAATGCTCCACAATTCCACCTGATGGACCATCCTTCACCTTCCACTAGTAATACGCAGGCATTCTAAGTAACACTAAATAATGACTGTACACACCTCTTCATTAGTAACGCACTCCTGCAGAGCTACAAGTGTACAGGTTAACATGCGTGAGATTAAATACTACATCCTATCTTATTAGTATTTAGAAGTAGTATTAGTATTTCATTAAAACGCCACCTTAAACCTCAGTCCATTTCTCTTCCCTGCAATTTAAGGTTTACACTCCGGTGCAAATTGACTCATTTGTAATCATAATTTCCAAAACGCCACAATACAATTTCGAAAATATTTCTAAGTGATAGCACACAGCTTCTGTTTCGATTTGGAAAGGGCATATCTCATAAAATAAGACCTCCACACATGCTGAGAAGAGCCTTCTCCAGTGAAGCCCACCACTGCAGAGTGGCCTGTACAGTCTGCTGGGGAGGGGGCTACACAAGAACCACCCACATACAGGGTGTCCGGCTCTCAGACTTCAGCCCACAGAGCCCAGCTGGGCCACACCTCACCACTACAACAACCCTCCCTCCACCTCTCCTTTCCATCACGCTCCTACCCACACACTGTGCACGGAGTTGAACCTGATTGTGGAACTGTCTGGATTTCAACATCAAATGCTAAAGGAAAGGTAAATACAATATTCAGAAGGCTCAGATATAACAAGCACCAATGACCTCACTTTCAAAGCAAGTGTGAAAGTGAGTTAATTATTTGGTTGAAAATCACATCACCAATAAAGGACCCCAGAAAGTGAACGCTCTCATTTTACAGACATTGTATATAACCAAGTCCGGTGGTCCCCACCGAAATAAAGCATAATGGGCTGTCCTGGGGCTCTGGGCCTCCTTTCTCCTGCTGCTCTCACAAAACATCATTTCACTAAAAAGCAAAAAACAAACCCCCTAAAGAATATTTCCATTTAAATTTTAATTAGTAAACCCCAAGTCCCAGTTACCCTTTTGGCAGAGTAGGAGGCCTCACCTCAGAATACATTTCTTTCTTCGTGTAAATATCAGCTTTATCAGCCCCAAAGATTAGAAATTACTGGTTCAAACTGCACAGTCCTAGCCCAATGATGCATGTGCCCCAAGGATGGGATTTTCTTAGGTTTGGCCTGAACACAAGCACTGTATGTTCCTACTGGGTCGTTCCCGGTGAGTCTGAGGGTCTGGACAGGATGCCCATGTCAGAGATGAAGCGAAAGGGTTTCACTTTACACGTGTAGCTGTCTTCGGGATTCTAATGATCATCGAATGGCTTAATCAAGCTTTTGTCCTAATAAAGCAAAATACGTTAGTTGATCAACGATTTGAGCGCTATGGATCCTTGAATAAACTAGAGAAGGCATGCAAAGATCAGATGAAGAAAGTTTTTAAACGCTTCCCATATACTGACCGTTCTAGCTGCCCCCAACGTATTACAAGGATCTAGCGCAATCACAATGAAAAGAACCAATTTGCTCTTGCAAAATAAGGCTTTTAACCTGAAAACTTTCTTGGAGATGCTCCGGTAAAGGGTGTTCAAGCCCTAGGCATCCAGGAGATGCAGCAGGCTGTCACCTAGGAGGGGCCGATAAAACCGGGCTCCCCGGAAATGCACACGCAGATAGGAGGCCCACCGGGCGGTGGAGGGCGCAGATATAAAAATCGCACGCGGCTGCCCCCACAAGCCAGCAGGGTGTGCGGGGGGGCCTCGACGCTGACTCTGGACCCCAGAGCGAGGGGCAGGGGCAGGGGTGGGGGCGGATTTCCCGGGGAGTGCTGCAGGAAATGATATCCAGACTCGGAGGGTGGATCTAGGAAGCGGCCCGGGCGATGGCCGGCGGCGGAGAGCGAGTGGGGGTGGGAACGGAGGATGTGGCTCCCAGGGGCAGGATGAGGGGGCGGGACGGCCGAACGCGGATGCGCCAGGACCAAGGAGGAGGGCAGGGAGGGACCCAGAGCCGCTAAGAGACGAGGGCGCAAGGGGCGGCTCGAGAGGAAGGGGGCGGCGGGTCTGGGGGCTCGGGGAGGCAGGAGGAGCAGAAGGCTGAGAGCGGGGAGGAGGAGAGGGCCGGGGGCGGAGGCGCAGGCCGGCGCCCCGCGCGCACTTACCCCACTCGAGGAACTCGGCCACATACTTGTCGCGCCGCAGGGCCGAGTGGCTGCACTCGGTGTACAGGCAGACGAGCACGTCGAGCAGCGTCTCCACGCTCAGGGCGCTCTCGTTGCGCCAGGGCCCGTCCAGGAGCAGCTGCTCCAGCTTCTTAAGCCGCACCTTGGCCGACATGGTGTCGCGCGGCCCGCTCCCAACGCCCCGGACTCTCGCCGCCCGCTCGGCCAGTCCGTCAGGGCGAGCCCTCGGGGGCCCGGCGGCCGCGAGCCCCGGCAGCTGCGGCGCCTCGTCGCCGCACCGTCCGCGTCGTCGCGCCCCGGCCTAGGCCGACATCTTGGGCTCGGTCCCGGCGGCGCAGCGTTTGGGGCGCCGGGCCCCGCGGGTCCATGGGCCGGTCTCCTCCCCTCGGCGCCGCCGCCCGCCCCGCCCGGCGCGGCCCGCCCTCGCCTAGCCCCGCCGCGCGCCCTTCAGCCCCGCCCGCGGCCGCGCCCTCCCCGCCTTCGCCGCCAGCCGCCGACCTGGACCGGCGAGGAGCCGAGCGCAGCGCAAGCCCGGCCGGCGCCCGAGCCCCGACCCCAGCCCCGACCCGGCGGCCCAGCCCCGCGGCCCGCAGCCAACCAGGGCGCGGCCAGCGCGGGCGCAGCCAACCAAGACGGGGCCGGCCGCCGCCGCGCTGACCTCAGCGCGCCGCCCCGCCCCTGCGCTCCCGGCTCCCGGCTCCTGGCGGGATGGGACCTCGCCGCTTGCCGTAGGGAGTCCGGGATGCTGGGAAGGCCTGGAGACGGGGGGCGGGGCGGAGCGAGCGCGCGGCTAGTGCGCGGCCGAGATTGCGGGCTCGCGCGTGCGCAAAGGGCGCCCGGGCAGCGTGCGCGAGCGCTTCGCGGACCAACCCTGGGTGTGTGGGGCCCGAGCTCGCGCACGCGCACGCCTCGGGATCCGAAGGGAACCCCCTGCTTGCCGGTGGTGGGTGGGAGGGTGTTTTGACCTCCTGGTTTAAAACCAGGGCGCGTCCGAGCTCTGAGCAAGTTTGGAAAGCTGGGCTGGACTTGCACGGGAGCCCGAGGCCCGGACTGGGCGCGGGCCGCTGCAGAGCGGCTACCCAGCGTGCCACCCAGCCCGTGGTAAAATCCGGGTGCCCCGCAGTGGCCACTTCAGATTCCGCTGTGCAGCTCGCTCCAACAGCAAACACATGTCTTGGGGTGGGATTTTGGGAAGCAGCCTCCAGGCTGGGCTTGCCTAGCGAGTCACTGCTTCAGTGAGATTTTTGGTTTATTTGGGTGGCGGGATAAGGAGGGTGATGGAGAACACCCCACCCAAACAGACCCTTGGCGTCGGGAGAGCAGGGGCCGCCTGGAGCTCCTGGGATGTCACTGAGGCCACACGGGAGTGACTGAGAGCTGGGCCGGAGGGTGCAGGGCCTTGGGTAGCCGAACCAGAGGAAGGGGGTGCGGTGGGGGGCTTCAGTGGATCCGGGGCAAGGAGGTAGAGCAGATAGAGATTTGTGGACGAAAAACTGAAGGAGCCTGTGGCAAAACTAACGTAAGGAAATAGAAATCAGAGTAGGAGCTACCGCTGTGGAGAAAGTCTTGACTGGAAACGGGTAGGAGGGAGTCTTCCTGGCTGCTGGAGTGTTGTATAAGTTTATTTGGGTGGTGGTTATGCAGGAGTACATATAAGTAACATTCTTCAGACTGTACTCTTTATACGTTATACCTTAATGTTTAAAAGGCAGGCAAAAACAATCTTGGTGTTAGAGATCGGAGTAGAGGTTACTTCCGGGGGGGGGGGGATTATGAACTGGGGGCTAGGAATATTCTGTGTCTTGACCAGACCCATCTGTAACACGGATCTCTGAATATTTGTGCACTGTATGTGTATGATACCTCAACTTTAAGAGGGAGGAGGTGGGGCTGAGCAGACCACCTGGCTCAAAAACAGATTTCCCACTGGTTTTAGGATAAAGACCAAACTCTTTACTGTGGCTTTTAAGTAGGGTGATGAGATGCAGAAATTTGTCTGGGTCGGTCCCCATTCTTTGTCTTTGTCCCAGTGGAAGTATAACGATGTCCATCCTCCCAGGGCCCCCATTTGGACAATATATTCTCTTGTCGCCAGGCCCTGCTCCACCCTCCAGCCCTGCTCTTACCCTCTCCAGTCTCTAACTCCAGTTCCACTGACCTCCTTGCTGCTCCTCAACTGTTTCTGCTCCCTCCTGCCTCAGCCTTTGCACTTGCCAAGACCTCCACCTCGGATTCCCTTCCCTGACCACCTTCATTTTGTCTGCTCAACCCAAAGCTGTTTGAGCATTGCCCTTCAGGCCAGCCTTGCCTGACTCGCTGGGCTGAGTCAGGTCCCAATTCACCCTATAGTCTCCCTCAGTACTTGGCACCATGGGTACCAATGGGTCTTGCCCACTACTCTGAAAACGAAATCTTTCTGTGCCTCAGTCTCAGGTGTAAAAAGAGAATAACTATAAGACCTACCCTGTTTTTCAGTGAGTTGCTGAAAGGGCTAAATGAGTGAACACCCACTGAGCCCTTCGAACGGTGCCTGGCTCCTAGTAAATGCTCACATTGGTAGCTGGTATGCATTACAGTTACCCTTTCAGAACTAGAGACTTTGTGACCAGCTGATGGATTGAGCGGTCTTGGGTTCCCCCAGACCAGGGAATCCCAGTGTCTTCGGACATCATGAAGTCCCTCTGTAAATGTCTTCATCACTTTAGGCTGCTGTAACAAAATTCCATAGACTGAGTGGCTTATGGACAGAAATTAATTTCTCATGGTTCTGGAGGCTGGAAGTCCAAGATCAGGGTGCCAGCATGGTCAGGTTCTGAGTGAGGGCTCTATTCCTCTTTATAGAGGGCTGTCTTGTTGTATTCTCACGTGGTGGACAGAGGTAGTTCTTTGCCCTTCTACAGGGCAGTAATCCCATTAATGAGGGCTCAACCCTCAAGACCTAATCACCTCCCTAAGGCCCTACTTCCTAATAAATCACATTGGGGGTTAGGATTTCAGCATGTAAGTTTCGGGGATAATATTCAGTCCATAGCAGTATCCTTACAATAAACTACTCGGGCTCCAGTGGGTTTCTGGTCTGTGCAGCACGGCAAGTCAGGCTACGCAGAGCCTGGTGCCCAACACCCTGCGACGTGCACAGCTTGTGGTAACTTCAAGCTGAAGTGTCTCTGTTCAGAAATCAGAACACCCCGGCCTGCAGAGTGACACCTTAGAACTTGATTTAACTTCACATCTTCCCCTCGCACCCAACTTGGGGGGCATGAGATAAGCACTGGGGACAGGGGCTGTGCTTGGTGCCTGCCTTGCTCCTTCCTGAGCCTCAGCTAGCCTGGTCCTGCTTCCACCCACCTGTGGCTACTACCAGGGAGGAGGGAGCCTACAGTCTCACCTCTGGTCTGGCAGAGCGTAAGCTGACCCCCTTGTGCCCGGGGATATTCATTCACAGGCTCCTGCTCCTTCTCCTGAGCAATGTGTCGTTTTGCTGGGTGGGTGCACCCCCTGGTGGCTGCAGGGGACCCTCTGCCCGTCTATGGGTACCACTAGACAGGACCTAAGATGACCCATTCCTGCGATTCCTACCCATCCCCAAGAAACACTGTTGCATCCCTTGCTCTGACAAATGCTCAGGAGCAGGCAGGTCCCAGCATGGCAGCACACTCCCAGCTCCACCTCCAAAGCAGCTCATGAGCCTTCCTTCCCTGGCTGGGAATCCATCCCCAGTTCACGATGCCCCTAAATGGAGGGCCACATCTTAAGTTCTCTGAGGAATCCCTGGGAAGCCCCCCTCACTAGGTTTCAGGTCATGGAAAGAGTGCACCATGCTCCATGCCCCAGCAGGACTGCATCATCAGATACTCACACCTTTTATTCCAGAGTGTGGGCCAGGTTCCCATGCATGTCCACTGACAGGCTACATATGGTAATCTTATACCTCATTTGGGAATTCTACATTTGTTGTCTCTTGATAGCCCCCAAAATTTCAGTTTACTGTTCTGATAAATGTATTACATGTACACTGGACAAAGTTCACTGTTCCTTTGCTGGACAGTTCTTGTATTTCTCTGCCTTCCACCCCCTCTACACCTGAACTCTGCACAGAGAAAGAGCCCTGAAGACCAGCAGAGGGTCCCCCTGAGTGCGTATCCAGAAGCATATCAACTAGCACTAGTGTGGGGGGAGAACTTCCCAAGGCTACAGAGAGAACCATTCAAGAAAATTAGAGAAAATGATGCCTGGTACTCACACAGATTGAGAATAGTGTTGTTTTCCACCAGCCAGACTAGAGAAACCTCACAATTCACCAGCATTGGGTAGAATTCTTGAGAAAGTTGTGCCTTGGAAATGCGAATTAGCTCCAGACTGAGCACTGCTCCAGCTCTGCCTCACATCATACAAACAAAACCCAAAAAAATCAAAGTGATTTGAAGCAATTTAACCACATCCCAGAACAAAGCGCAAGAAATTTTATAGCAACACAAAAATATCCAGCACCCAAAAAGATAAAATCACACTGTCTGGCATCTAATCAAAGATGACCAGACATTCAAACAGGCAAGAAAAAAACAACCCATAGTGGGGAGAATAATCAATTAAATAAACCAACCCAGAACTTACACAATGTTAGAATTAGCAGAGAAGGACATTAAAAACAGTTATTATAACCATATTCCGTATGTTTAAAAAAAAAGTTAATAGAATCACAAAAGACATTCTTTAAAAACCCTACTAGAACTTCTAGGGATGAAAACTACAATTTCTTGAAAACACATGGTATGGGATTAATGGCAAATTAGACATTACATGGGAAAGGTTAGTGAATTTGAAGGCATAGCAATAGAACTTATTTAAAATAAAAATAAAAACTTATTTAAAAGAAAAAAGAATCCAGAAAAACAAACAGCATGAGTGAACTGTGGGACAATGTCAAATGGCCCAATATACAGATAATTGGAGTCCTGAAGAAGAACAAGAAAGAGGAGGGACAGAAATAATATTTGAAAAATAATGGCTTAAATTTTTCCAAATTCAGTGAAAACTATAAACTCACAAATTCAAGAATTTCAATGAACACAAGAAACATGGGGGGGGGGACTAAGGCCACATAATAATTGAATTCCAAACCCAGTCATTAAAAAAAGAAACAGAGGGGGAAAAGACATATAACAAGCAGAACAAAATAAAGATGACATCAAATTTCTTTTTTTTTTTAAGATTTATTTATTTGAGAGATGGGGGGAGGGGCAGAGGGGGCAGGAGAGAGAAACTCAAGCAGACTCAGTGCTGAGAGCAGAGCCTGACACGGGGCTTGATCTCCCGACCCTGAGATCACAACCCAAGCTGAAACCAAGACTCAGCTGCCCAATCAACTGCACCAGCCAGGCCCCCTGGATGACAGCAAATTTCTTATTGGAAATTATGTAAATGAAAAGACATTGGAACAGCATCTTTAAAAGTACTGAAAGAAAAAAAAAAAAAAACCCTGCCAGCCTAGAATTATATACCCAGCAAAAATAACTTTAAAAAAAATGAAGGTGAGGGGCGCCTGGGTGGCACAGCGGTTAAGCGTCTGCCTTCGGCTCAGGGCGTGATCCCGGCGATCTGGGATCGAGCCCCACATCAGGCTCTTCTGCTATGAGCCTGCTTCTTCCTCTCCCACTCCCCCTGCTTGTGTTCCCTCTCTCGCTGGCTGTCTCTATCTCTGTCGAATAAATAAATAAAAAATCTTTAAAAAAAAAAAATGAAGGTGAAAATAAAGACGTTTTGAGATAAGAAGGCCCATCATGAAGAAAGAGGCACAGTGCCTGATTGACCTTGTTGAATTCTATAGACATACTTACTGCTTGGGTGAGTTTCTCTGACTCATTGCTGGGTACCCTCTAAGACTGCCAATTTTGAGTGGAATCCAGAGAACAAATGAGCTTTCCAGCAGATCCAGGCTTTGATGCAAGCTACCCTGCCACCCGAGCCTTGTGACCCAGCAGACCCTGTGTTTTGAGTGTGGGTGGCAGAGACTCTTGGTGGGGCAAGTCCCAGTAGGAAAATCCCTGTGTATACACACAGGGGTTTGGAGTAAGGCCATGCCTTCTTCTACCAAAAGCTCTTCTCCAGTTCAAAAACAGCTCTTGGCTTGCTGCTGGACCTTAGCAGAGACTTAACACCTGGCCATGGACACCAAGAAACTATGCAACCCAAGCTGTCCATTACAAAATAGATATTATCTTATCCACTAAATCATAAAACTCTATGTGCACACAGCAGTCCATTATAAGATGAGACTGAGCCCAAGGAGACCTGGGAGGAACGAGTAAAGTTTATGAGTAAGTAGATGGCTTAGCCTCCATGGTATCTGCTCCTACTGTTTTACCAACTCTTCCTAACCCAGAGCTACACCCTCACGGGAAGGGCTGTGACCAATCAAAAAAGGGTAGAAAAGGTGTGGGCCTGATTTAGATTGGTCTGCCTGGGTCTAGCCAGAGGAGGTTGGCTGCTGCTTTACAGACACACTCAGGAGAAACCCTGAAAGGCAGTGGCGAAGAAAAATTCTCCCAGGAGGCAAAAATTCTATGTTGATCCATGGGCAGTGGCTAACTGGTTGCCCTGCCAATCAAAGACTAGGAAAAAATACACGTTTTCTAGGAGCAAGTGGATGGATCGCTCAGGATGGGCACAGAATGCTCATCAAAGGGCATCTACTGTAGAGGAGGCCCTTGGGGGTCAAGTGGACAAAGTGACCCATTCTGACGATACCAGCCTCATTCCTCCCCTCTCCTGGGGATTTCTCAACAGGCCCGTGTACAAGTGACCAAGGAGGCAGGGATGGAGGCTACGTGGGGGCTCAGCCACGTGGACTTCCCTCACTAAGGCTGACTTGACTTCCATTGCAGCTGAGCGCCCACCTTGTCAACATTAGGGGCCCACAGTGAGCTCCTAATATGGTACCATTCCCCAGGGGGACCAGGCAGTTGCCTAGTGGCCAGGTTGATGACGTTGGACCCCTATCATCATGAAAAGGGCAGTGGTTGGCTCTTGCATACTTCAGGTCTGTACTTGCCCTTCCAGCCGCATCACTTCTGCCAGCACTACCATTTGTAGACTTGGGGAATGTTTTAATTTATCCATCACCATGGCAACTCAAGCAACATCGCCTTAGACTGAAGGTCTCATTTTCTGGTGAAGGAAGCACAGCAGACAGACAGCCCGTGCCCATGAAATTCCCTGGACTTACCATGTTCCCTGACGCCCTGAAGGAGCTGGCTTCAGAGAAGAGCAGAATGGTCTGCAGAAGACTAGTTATGGTGCTGGAGGAGAGCCAACAACCTGAACCCTGCGGTCCAGACTTTGGTGTGTGCCTCGACCCGCAAGGCGGTATACAGGGCCCTCCCTCCACAGCCCACATGCGAGGGTCCAGGAGCCGTGCAGTGGAGGTGGGAGTGTCCCCTCTCACTATAACACCAAATAACACACTGGAAGAATTTTTGCTTTCCTTCCTGTGACCTTGGGCTGGTGTCCAAGAGAGGGATGCCTTCATCAGGAAACAGTCATGCCTCCAGTGAGTTAAGGCTGAGGCTGCCCCTGCCCCCACCGGCTATTTCGGGTTCCTCATGCCAGCAGGCAGAGGAGCCATCACTGCAGGCCTGGGACATTGAACCCAAGCGTCAGAGGGAATCTGAATTGGTTCCACGCACTGAGCCAGAGCGGGGGATGCCGTCCAGAGCCCGGAGGTTTCACTGTGGTGTTTAAAGATTCTTCCTGGGGGGCGCCTGGGTGGCACAGCGGTTAAGCGCCTGCCTTCGGCTCAGGGCGTGATCCCGGTGGTATGGGATCGAGCCCCACATCAGGCTCCTCCACTATGAGCCTGCTTCTTCCTCTCCCACTCCCCCTGCTTGTGTTCCCTCTCTCGCTGGCTATCTCTGTTAAATAAATAAATAAAATCTTTAAAAAAAAAAAAAAGATTCTTCCTGGGATAGGGAAGGGAGCTCATTCATGACAGGGCCATAAAGGACTCAGGTCCTGAAGGAACAAAAGCCTGGGTCACCCCACCAAGACTAACAAACAGTGCTGCTGAGGGGCCTGCAGAGGGGACGGGGCGGGAGTTGTGGCTGAAGAGTGTGCCCCTTGGCAGGTGCTCTTGCAAACAGACCTCATGGGGACTGTCTCGTGCTTGCCCGTCTCCCTCCCCCCCTTCTATGAAGAGCACAGCTGATGCCCGGTGTCTTAGGCTCAGGAAGGCACACTCCAGGGTGGCATCACCCAGGATGATCAGCCGAGGACACGTTTCCCGCATAGGACCAGGGTGGATGCTGAAGGACATGAGGGTGGTCAGCGTGCTTCTGCCTCTCAGGTGCCCTCAACCCTTCTCTGCCTGCTTTGCGCCCCCAGTGGGCTGCACCCATAGGATGGGGAGCTCGGGGCAGAGTCAGATGGCTATCTATCCCCTTCCTCCCCATTCCTTGTGGCTGCAGCCACAGCCTGCCTGGGACCCCTCTCCTTGAAGCAGCTATCCCCAAGTTCCAGCCACCCCTCCTTCCTGCTGCCCCTGGAGAACCCAGAGGTACTAAAAGCTCCCTGCCACTGCCAGCCCTGGGAGTTTGCCCACATTTCCCGAGTGGCCCCAGACCCTGCCCACACCTTGGAAAATAGGCCACTTTTTGGCTGTCGTTGATTTCCCTGCTTCCATGGGCCCCCGCTGGGACTCTGACGGAGGCAGTCATATGTACAGTACTATTCATTATCAGTTACCTGCAATTAAATAATGAAAAACTGAACTTCCAACCCTAGACACATAGATCAATCATGATCCACATAGTCATTAAAAAAAATTATGGAGTTCTGGTCATTCAACCAACCCAAACCTGCTGAAGGCCCGCCACATGCCAGCACGACCCTAGGTATGGAGGGTACAGCAGTGGCCCGGATAGATGCCTACTGTCTACTCTAGTCGGGGACAGACCACAGACCAGGGCACAGAGGGGTAGAAAGAGAGAATTTTGGAGAGTGGCCAGGACTTCGAGGAAAGCAGACACAGCAACATGATGGAGAAGGAGAGGGTGCCTTCATTACAGAGATGGGGGACCAGGGAGGCCTCTGTCCCGCAGCGCCACTGCGGCTAAGCCCAGAGCAGGAAGGAGGCAGCTGTGAGAGGCTCTACAGGCACAGAATGGGAACAGAAGGTGGCCAGCGTGAGATGGCAGGGATGGGGGCAGGGAAGGGTGGGCCCTGGCCGATACAGATTTCTCAGGGGCTCCACTTTCCCTGTCAGTTGCCTCCTGGGTCCTGTGGTCACAGTAAACCTGGTGGTGGTTCCTGAGGTTTCCTGCCACCCAAGTCTCTGGGCCACGACTCTTTCTGAAGGGAGTTTGTCTTCCTCTCGCTCAACCTCCCAGCTGACAACATGGAGGGCTTTGAAGGTCAGGGGCATGAATCAGTACTCTGCCAGGATCAGACACAAAGAAAGTGCCCACGGAGACATGTGTGCATGAAGGAAGGAGGCTGGGAGCCTGGCGAGGGGGGGGGGCAGGGAAGGAGGGAGGGAAGGCTAGACAGTCTTCTCTCGAGTGTGCTGCTTCTTGTCTCCTTGGCATCTTGACACAGACCGGACTATGAGTTTGCAAACCTTGACCTCCCAATGCCCCCATGCTTGTCCTTGCCTGAGACGCCCCATTGCCTGCAGGAATGTTCCTGCCATCCCCAAGCACTGAACCCAGCAATGCCCAGCAGCTGCCCATGCGGGATGCTCTGCAGGCTGGGTGAGAGGACCAGACCAGAGGCAGCAGGCTAACTCTGTGACCCGCAGCTCCTCATCTGAAAGGGTCATGGGCCCTGCATTGCAGAGGCTGAGGGACATTGGAGTCACGGCCATGGCCTGCAGTCACACTGGGCACCTTCTGTGCAGAAGTCCTGCAGTGGTACTTCCAGACGGTAGCTGCTGACGGTGAGGATGCTGGATGGTGAGACCAGGTGGGGATCGAGACAGCCCGCGTCACCTCCTCCCTGCTCTGCTGGTCTCCCTGCCTGGCAATCTCCCCCCACCTTCCACCACGGCCAGAGGCATCTTCCCAAAGGCTGGCTCTGACCACATCTCTTCCTGCTCAGAAGCCTTCCATGGCTCCCCACTGTCTCAGATTTAGATGGGGCCCTCTGGAGCCTCTGATCTAGGATTTCTGCTCCAGAGCCTCCAGCAATACAGAGAGAACCACTCACTGCCTGGAAGGAGCACGTGTGCAGGCTGGACCAAGGAGTCAGGCAGGAGGCATCCAGAGTGCATGTGTGTTGGGGGCAGCTTGGGGGAGGACACCAAGGCTTCGTAGCAAACCCTGACAAGCACTCTAAGTGCTCTGTGCACGGTGCTTTGCAGACCAGCCCGCTGAGAACTCGGTGAGGCAGGGACAGGAATGGCCCCTGTTTCAGAAGAGCAAACCGAGGCCTGGGGAAGTTGAAGCAGCTGCTGGGAAACCGCAGAGCCTGCTTCTGCGCTCAGGCACCCTGGCCCAGCATGCTGTGCTGCCTTTTCCCAAAGCAGCAGGGGCCTCCTTTCAAACCAGGCTGGTGTCCCCTCCTGGGAAAAAAGAATAACCCCAGAGACTTCTGTCGAGCACTTTCCTTGTAGCCTCTTACTTATCTGTGCTCAGGCTTGTGTGGCCAGCAGAGGCCTGAGCGTTGCCCCTGAGCATAGAGATGTCCCCAGGCTGCAACGCTGTGTCCTACCTGGAATGTGGACCTTAGAGGCCTGGGAGGGTCAGACTGAGGACATTCCTGTCCCTCCAACCGCCCCTTCCACCTTGTGGTTCTCAAAGTGTGGTCCCCAGACCCAACTAGCAGCATCGGCCCCGGGAACTTGTTAGAAACGCATGTCAGACTCACTGACCCAGAACCCGCCGAAAAGGGGCCTCCCTGTAATTCGGCCGCATGCTGAAAACAGAACCAGCCCAGGGGTGGTTCTGGACTGATTCCGTTTCCATCCAGGGCCTCTGTTCTGGGCCATGATGGCACTAACCGCCCCCCCCCCATCAGAGGAGGGAGCCCAGGGTGGGGTCCCCTTCAGGGTGACACCTACTTTGGACACCCCGTGGCCAGTCCACTGCCTCATCTGACTGAGTCCAGGAGAAGCACGAAACCCATTAGCAAATTAGCCCTTACCTGCTGAAGGGGTGTAACGCTCCCCACCTCGTGCGGATTAAGCGGAGTAAGGCGCGGAGCGGGCGGACTCGGCATTTCCCAACTCCTTTACCGTCAGGAGGATGGCTATTAGCACAAATCTCACCCGCCCCGCGGCCCTCGCGGAGCTCAGAGCCCCCCAGCGCGGGTCGGGAAGTTCGAGACCAGGCCCCTCCCGGCAGGGCCCGCTGCCTGGGCCGCCCCCGCGCCGGGCCTCCCGGCCTTTCCTGCCCGCCCTCCCTTCCCCCCCCCCCCCGCAGACGCGGAGCGCACGCCCCCGGGGCGCAGGGTCGGGGACCTCTGCTCGCGCTCCGGAGGCGCGCCTGGGGCGGCAGCGGTAGCGCTGCGCTTTTGGTGAACGGACGCCGGAGGAAACGGGGGTCCGCGCCGCCGAAGGACTCGCTTGGGTGGGAGGGGTGCAGGACCGATTGGGGCTGCGGGGGCCGGATTCCGGGGCGGCGGGAGGTAGGGGAGTGCCCGCGCCCGGGCGTGCGTTCTCCCCCGCTGCTCCCCGCGCAGGAGCCGGCAGGATCGGGGGTGCCAGGCCCTACCTCTCAGCCTGCTCGGCCTCCAGGCCTTGAACCCCGGAGGCGGGGCTGGAGGGAAGGGCTGCCCCCGCCTTCCCCCGCCGCGCCGTTTGGCTCCGGTCCGGCCTGTCCCCGGGCCCGCGGTCACGGCTTTGTCCCCCAGCGCGCCGAGGGTTCACGTGGAGGCTATTAAGCCCAGCTCCCGCCGGCCCGAAGAATCGAGCTAACGGGAGGCGGCCGGGGAGTGGGCAGTTTCTGAGCCGTCGGAGGTCTCCCCCGCCCCCACCCCCGGCGGTCCGCAGGGACTCGGCGCCCCGGGGGCGTGGGGAGAGGGACGACTCCAGGGCTTGCCTGCGGCGCCTGGTCTTGCAAGGCAGGAGGGGCCAGGAACACAGAGTCCCACTCTCGGTTCCACGCTGTGAGCCTTGGGACACGCCGCTTCCCTCTCGGCGTCTGTGTCTGAGCCCGTACCTGTCCCCAGGGCTGCGGTGACGGCTGGAGGACCGACCCGATTGGCCGCGTCCCAGCTGGGGTGTGGCCAGTGTTAAGTGGAGGTACCGCGACAGGTGTGCCTCCCCACCTCCTCGCGCCCCAGTACACCAGAGCGGCAGCCCAACCCCGTGGTGAGCAGCAAGTCTCATGCGCCCCCTCCAAATCCCAGCCTTGCCTCTCACTCAGGTCTGTAGCCCTGGGCAGATTTCTCAGCCTCTCTGTGCCTTTGGTCTCCTCCATAGAATGGGATAATAATATACCCTCCTTCCAGGGATTCCATGATGAAATGAGCTACGCAAAGCAGCCAGACAGGGCCTTGTACACGGAGAGTGCTATGCAAGCTCGGCTGGAATTACGGTGTATCACTCCAGAACATTGCTACGCTATACAAACGTCCGTGTGTGTTAAAGGGGCACCTATCTTCAACTTCATATGTGTTACACAAAGGTGGCTCATGGCAGGCACTGCTCATTTACCAATGCAACCTGGGGAAGGATCTGTCACCTCCTCTGTGAACAGGAGCTGCGGCTTAGTGGGTTGGGAGTGGGTGGCCCTATGTGGTGAGACCTGGGATCTCCAAGGATGGCCAGCTGGGTCCTGCCCTTTGCTCCTGGCAGTGGGCAGACCTCTGAAGGCTCTAGATATTAAAACTCTGACCCCCACCCCCACCCCACCATCAGGTGTCCTGCCCACCCTCAGCTTCTGGGGTGAGGAACCTGGAAGGGCTGGCGACAGCACTGTCCCCAGGGGTGGGTGGGCCCCGAGTGGGGTGGGCCCTGCGCTCTGCAAGCAGGACGAGGAAGGTGGAATGACGTCTGCACCTGTGACCTTGGCAGGCAGCCTGACCTTGGACAGCTCTCTTCCTTCCCTGCTGCCTGGGTCAACTTTGCAGTGGGACCAGCCTCAGGTCCCAGCAGCAGCCCCACCCTCACCTGCCTTAGCTGTAGTCCCCACGCTTGGGCTGCCTCTCTCGCTTCCATCCCCCCCTTCCAAGGTCACATGTCAGAAATCAAGCACTGTCACCTCCTCTCAGACCTGGGATGGGCCCGCGGAGTCCCCTAGACCTGGCCGGGCTGAACCTGAACCCCCCTGCTCCCCTCGCCTCCCTAGTGGAGCTCCCTGTGCGGGGGACCAGCGGGTGCCCCCAGCCTGTGAAATGGGGAGCAGGCCCCTTCCTCCTCCAGTGCGCAGTGTGCCAGCACCGCGCGGGGGCCAGCCCCAGAGCCTGGACGGCTTTGTCTCCTATTCTCCCGCCGACCCACTCTTTCGAGGCCCAGTTTTTCCCAATGTGCCAGGTGTAGAGGCTGTAGGCGGCAGCACCGAGTGCGGAAGGAAAATCAGCCCCATCCTCTCTGGCTCCGGGCAACCCGGAATCTGCGCCCGCCCCAGCGGGGAGGAGGGGAAGGCACAAGGCTTGGAGAAACTGAGACTAGAAGACAGACTCTGAGCCACCTGATCCGAGGGGAGAGCGGGGCATCAGGCAGAGCCCATCCGAGGGCAGAGAGGCCCCCAGGCGGGCCGGGCCATCCATGGGCTGCTTTTCCCTCCTTCACGGGGAGTGGGGGAGTGGGACGTGGGGAATGGGGCATAGGGATGGGCGCCCGCAGGCTCTCTGTCTGTGCATGGCCATCCCCTTGCCCACCATTGCAGGGGTCCCTGAATGCTTAGCGGCCTTAGTCTCCCACGCTGGGAGGGGTGCTCGAACGAAGCCCTACAGCCCACCATGAACACCCAACCCAGACCCCTGGAGTGCAGAAGCCATGAGCCTGGCATCCCTAGTGACAACCTGTCTGGGGTACCCATTCACCCCGACTCCCTCACACGCCCCCCCCCCACCCCATGCTCAGTCCTGCACGGTGCAGGTCAAGGGAGGGCAGGCCCAGGTCCTTCTATCCCTACTCCAGCCTCCCAGGGAAGACAGATTGCCCCCACCCCTGGGGATCGCTCTGCACCCCTCCCTCCCCCCAGGGCACACCGCAGGCCTGTGGTGGTGGCTGATGGCAACGCTGGCAGCTCATGGGTACTATAGACCCTGGGAAGGGTGCTTTGCACTATGCCTGCCCACCTCGCTCCCTGGGACTGCCTCTGTTAGTGCGATTCTCTTATTATGGCATTTTAAAAACTCTGAAATCTGCATTAGAGAGAAATGTCCTGACATTTTATCAGTCAACCAATCAGGTGGATAATTTATCAAAATGAGACAGTCAATAGAAGGGGATGGAGGTTTTCTCCAGCCAGACCTTCCCTCAACCATCTCGAGATGGTCAATTTATCCCTTAGCGCGTCCTCTTCTTGCCTGGGGTGATTTAGTCAGGACCGTCAGGACCAAGGGCATAGAGGCTCAGTCCTGGGCCTGCCTCTCACAGAGGATCAGCACGTGAGGATAAAGCATAGGCCAATGGTGCGCTTGCCACGCTTCAGAATATTAAATGTTTCAAAGTAACACCCAAATGCTGCTGTGTTATCCACTCTGCGGTGGCCAGGCATCCGGGAGTCTGGGGTGTTTTACCCGAGAATGGCCGCAAGAGGGCGCGCAGAGCAAACCTTCCTGGACCAGAACCAGGATTCCACCCACCCTGAGCACCCCCAGGCGGGGCAGGCGGCCCTCACCCCCATTCAAGCTTTGGAGGGTGTGTGTGGTAAGGCGGTGGTTAAGGGGATGATTCTAGTCTCACCGTGGCCATCAGCTCGGGAACATCAGAGATGGTTGGTCCTTATTCTTCACTTAGTCCTCTCTATCCTCCTACTACATGGCTTGGGACTATAGGTCCAGAAAGGGGCAGGGCCTCCCAAGGATCCACAGCAAAGGTTGGGCGTGGCCAGGACATGAAACTTCTGACTCCAGATCTGTCTCCTGTGGAGCAGGGTCCATGGTGGAGGCCAGGCAGGAGGGGGAGACGCACCGTCGGAGGCTGGAGGTGAAGACGGGCCCCACGGCTGACTCTGCAAGCTCAGGGATGGGCCTCCAGGCCTGTCTTTACAGATACTCCCGGTCCCCAGACTGCTGCTCCACCACCGGAGCCTTTGTCTCCAGGGCCTTGAGCACTTCCTGAGCAGCCTCTCGGCCGCCCTCCCCAACAGCCATGAGGCCCTTGTCAGCTAACACCTTGGATGCTCACCAGCACCCTAGGTGACAGCTAGCACCCTCGTAACAGGCAGGGAGAGCAAGTCCTGCCCCAAGTGCACAGCGGCCATTGGGGGGTGGGGGTATGACTGGGAGCATGCCAGCACACGCTTTCCTGACACAGGGTGTCTGGGTGTAGGGATGGCACACTTGCAGCCACAGGCACCACTCCGGCGTTGCTGTGTGACTCTAAGGCACAGGACCCTGTCCTCTGGTTCCCTGCTTCAGGTGCTCTTCAGCGGAGAAGCGCATGTGTAACTTGCTTAGAACTTAGCTGACTGGGGTACTTACCTGCCTAAAACCCTCCCAGAGCTCCCTGTTGTCGTCAGGGACCCATCATCAGGGACCCATCCCCTAGCCGGGTAGTCCTAGCTTTCCAGGACCTCTGCCAACCTCTTCTTCCAGTCTTACACCTCTTTGCACCCACATCATCAGGTCTCCCAGACTCCAGCCTCCATGGCCAGCTCAGGCCTCAGCCGATCCTGCTGCGATGTCTCCTCCTGGTCCTTCTCCTGGGAAACTTGTGCACAGAGCTCTGGCTGTCTAATGGCCAGAAGACAGAGGCACCAAGATTTAGACACAACATACATTTTTACAATGACACTTCTCTGTCTGACTTATTTCTTCTTTTTGGATCATCAGATTGTGAATTCATCAGACCATGAATTTAGATGGGATCTTATTCATCTCAATGATCCTAGAACCCAGCGCTAATGCTGAGTAATACGTGTTTAATATTTATGTTTAATATTAATATTTTAATGAATGTTTAGTTTATGAGTGAATGGGTGAAAGAATCGTGAGAAGATGGGTGGGTGAGTGAATACTGGAGATGAGTGGTAGAGAGAATTGAGAAAGGTTAACTGAAGTTTATGTGTATGGGGAACATAAGGATATAGGGATAATGGATGAATGCATGGCAGAATGATGGATGGGAGAAACACTAGGTGAATGCATGGTTGGTAGGGGATGAATGACTGGATGGAGAGGTGAATTAATGGATGAAAGATGGATGCAATGGTAGAACGTGTGTGTGTGTGATGTGGATGGGTGTATAGATAACGGTTGCATAAGTATCAGAAGCGTGGTAGAGGGAGGTACTAGGTGGTGGATAGATAGAAGATGGTGAATGGTGGATGCATTTATGTAACAGTAATTGGTTAAGTGATGGGCAGATAACTAGAATATAGATTGATAGAGAGTGGATGGATGTGGACACTAAATTGATAGACTGATGGATACTGAGAGAATCTATAAATAGAGGATGAATTGCAGATAATAAGTGGTGGATAGTGGATGCTAGGTGGGTGAATGAATTATGGAAGCATGGATGGGTGGCGGATAAAAAGTAAGTGGATAATTGTGATGGATCTATCCATAGAGAATGGATGGATAAATGGCAGATAAATCTGAATGGATGTATGTTGGAGGGATTGATCGTGAATGATGTACAAGGGGTTGAATGGTGCATAGATGGCAAATGAATGGTTGCTGGGTCAATGGAAAGTGGTCTGTGTACTGTGGGAGTGTAGATGGAAGGTGAGTGATGAAAAGATAATGAATGGGTGGATTCCGAATGGATGATTAGGTGATGAATGGATGATAATTAAATGACAGATGGCTACATCTCAGAAAATGGAAGCATGAAAGGTGAATGGTGAAGGGGAAGATGGCGGAGAGATGGTGGATGGATGGTAGATGGGGAGTGCTGTACGGTAAATACATGGTTTAATGTATAGATGGAGGAAGATGGACACATGGCAAATGGATGTTGAATGGATAATGAATGAAAATGGATAGTGAATGGGTGGGAGCTGATGCACAGATGATAAATGGATGGACCGTGGATTGTAATGGTGGATGGATTATCGTGGTTGAATGCTCACTGTTTTATCTCTACTCTATCTCCAGCACCTAGAATAATAGTTGGCACACAGAAGGCACTCAATAAATTTTTCTAGAATGGATGAATATAGACGGATAGTAGATGATACCTGAATAGGTTTTGGATGAATAGTGAATTATGGCTGGATGTTGGATAGAGGATTTGAGAGGTGGACAATGAATGGATAGATATGTGGTGGATAGGGATAGGAGTTGGGTGGATGGTCGATAGTGAGTGAGTGGATGGATGGTGGGTTGTAGTTCATAGAAATATGAATGGAGGAGTGATGGTGATTGGTAACTGAGTTGTAGATGTGACCAATTGTGACTGATTGGATAGATGGAGGCTAGTGGATGCATAGTGGATAAATCCAGATAAATGGGCAGTAGACAAATGATAGATTGATTAGTGACAACCAGACATATGCTGGATTGATAAATGAATGGTAGACAGTTGTCAAATACTGATGGAAAGCTGTTAGACAGTGAATGATGGGTGGATAGGTGGGATGGATGGATGGTGAATTAATGTTGAACTGATGGGTATTTTTGTGGTGTATGGATGCTTGGTAAATAGTGGGTGTGAGTGGCGAATAGACTGGTGCATGGCTGAGATGAATACTGGTTAGATCGTGGGTGGCAGTTGGGGTTGGATGGTTAATGAATGTGGGATGGTGGTTGGATGGTGATTGGTTGGTAGATACACGAACAGGTGGTGCATGGTGGCTGATGGTTGGATGAGAGGATGCTGAATGGTGGACTGTGGATGCTGGCCAGAAACGGGCTGTTAGATAAGGGATGGTGGGTGTTAGATGCTGGATGGAAGAAGGGTGGGGAGTTGTGTGGCTCAGAGGCTATGCACCTCGGCCTCAGGCATCCGGTCTGTACACCCGGCTGAATGAAACGGTCCCAGGACTCTTCAGTTCCTTTTTGGGAGTGGGATTGGGGGTGAAGATGAGAGGGAAGCAGTGCGGGGACACACCCCCGCCCCCACCACGTTGGCCATCCCACTTGTTTTTCTTCTCTTCACTCCTTCAAACTGCAGAGTGTCCTCTTTCCATGTATCTGGCCCCACTGAATTCTCACCCCCCCCCCAATTCCTGAACCTCAAACCTGAGGCTTGGGGTCTCATGTGACCAGGATCAGGTGCTGGGGGGTGCGGTTTTGTCCGAGGGAGGATGCGGTCGACGCGCTACCCGGGAGTTGGGGCAGGGATAGTGGAAGCGTGGCGGCCTGAGTGTGAATGAGGGGCGGGTGCGCACGTGTGGGCGGAGAGTGCCCGGGAGGGGGGCGGGAGCCAGGGAGGGCAAACCCAGGCTGGCAGCTCTGAGCGGAGCCGGAGACCCGGCGCGAGCATCCAGCGCTGGAGGGTGAGTGTGAGCGAGGCGCAGGGGGCGCCACCTCCCCACCCCAGTCCCAGCCCTCGCCCTGGTGCACCTGGCTGGGAGGGGAGAAAGGGGGGGAGTTTGGGGGGCTTTGGAGTCGGAGCGCTCCCGGGAAAGAGGAAGGAGTGGGGGCCGCGCTCAGCTCCCGGCTGCTGGATGCTGGGCTTTGGGCGAGAACAGAGCTCCTGGGGGCTGTGCGCAGCTACACCTGGCCTGCCCACCTGGGTGCCTGCGGCCGTGTGCGTGTTGGGAGTCCTTGATGCGCGAATGCTGCAGCTGGCGCTGGACAGCCGGGAGGCAGCTGGTAGAGACTTGCTGTCTGCTTGCCTGGCCCCTGGTTTGGCCCAAGATGACAGCTCTGTCATCTGTCTCTCTCATCTCTCTTTCTCTGTCCATCGGTCTGTCTTCCTCTATCTGTATGGGCCCCCTGGCTCTGTTTCCCTCTTCTCTCTCCAGTCCTATCACCTCTACTTTGTCTCTGTGGCTAGCTGGTTTTTCTGCCTTCCCTCTGAGCTCTTTCTCGAATCTGTGCGGATCTCTGAGTCCAGTCTCTTGGTCTCTGCCCTGGCTGCCCTGGGCTCCAGCTGAGGGATGGGATTCCAGGAGGAGCTCATGCGGAAGGACTGACGTGGGAGCATAGGCTGGGAGAGGGAGGGTAGGGGCTGGCTCTCTTGGGCTCTGGGATTGGGTGGAGCCATATGGCCCCCTCCCAGGCCTCTCTGGGTCTCAGTGGGACCTGAACCAAACTGAGCTGGGTGTCCAGTAAAAGAAAGCTCATATCGCAGAATAGCAACCCTCCCCTCTGCTGGGTGCCCACAGGAGCCCTCCTCCACAACCAGCAAGGCTTCACAGGTATCCCATCCCCCAGCTTGCTGCTGGCCCTCTTCCCAGTTCCCTCCCAGCACTCCTGCCCCTTGCCTGCAGCCCTCTGTGGCCTCCCAGCCAGACACCCCCCCCCCCATTTCTGCTTCTGGCCAAGTACAGGTGGAGAGTCTGAGGCTGGTGCCTATCTTCCCAGAGCTCTTGCTGTGCTATCTCTGGCTGGGCTCCCTTGCCCTTGTGCTGGCCCGAGTGAGCATGGCCAAGTGCAGGCAGGATGCGGGTTTCCTTTTGGCTGTGGGTATCGAGGGCCCGGCCCTGAATGGGTATGGGGTGTCCGTTCTCCGAGAGGACCTGGCCACCTTTGCCTCTGGCTGACTTGAACTTGAGTCCTGCTGCTCCCAGCCTCCTGGCTCTGAAACTCGTTTGGGTCACCTGATCTCTGTGCCCCGCCTAGCTGTTCCCTGTCTCAGAACATCTTCTCTCCTCCCCACTGGCCAGGCTGCCTCCTGCTCATCCCTCAGGCCTCAGATCAGCTGACCCTCTTCAAGGAAGCCTTCATGGGTCTCAAGGCTAAGTCGGCTTCTCCTGCTCTGTCCCTGCCTCTCCACAACCCTGGGCATGTTGGGTGGTGCCTGTCTCATTTCCCCTCCAATGGTGGGCTTGGGCAGGGAACAGTGGTGCGAGAAGTCCAGCTGAAGCAGGGGGCAATGGGCCCAGGGTGGGGTGGGTGTAGGCTGGAGCAGTCGGAAGCTTCCAGGAGAAGAATGGACTCCAGTATCTATCCCACGGCAGACACCTCATTTCTCCCCCGTCTTTGCGCACCCCGACAGTGACAACAGCATGACCGCCCCCGGGCCTGCCATGCCAGAGCTAAGCCCAGCTGAGGAGGCTGGAGGCCCAGCAGGAAAGGTATGTAGTTGGGGCCCTGGGGTCTGCCAGCCATGGGGGACAGGAGAAAGCCAGTCTCAAGCCCTGGCCCATGATTTAAGGCATGCCTCAGTTTACCCATCTGTGTGAGAGAGATGGTTGCTCCTCTCTGGAAGTCTGGTGCATAAAGCGATTGAAGGCCGAGCCTCCCGGGCTCACTCAGCACCACTCCTGGACCTCGAGGACTCTAGGGTTTGGTCCCCAAAGCAGTTTGCTCTCTGCTGGGTGAGGCAATGCCAGAGTCCCCTGCCTTGGTCCCCTAGTTTTCGGAGGCTGTGTTGATTCAGCCAAAAGTGAAATCCCCACACGAGGGGTGCAGTCTTGATGTTCTGCGTTCTAGAGTTGGGACAGTGTCATTGTTGGCACTGCTGGAAGGCAGTGGGGCTAGAGAAGGGAACCAACCCAGAGTCACACGGGGCCAGCCTCCCTGGCTGGATGGACACCAAGCCTTAGACCTCCAAGCACTGCTGGCCTGGACTTCCCTCATCCCAGTGGCACACTTTGGGCCAAGGGCACCCCGGGTAGGGGTCAGTGGGCCTTCTGGAGGATAGGAAGAACAGCAGCGGGGGAGGGATTCCTGGAGGACCGGCCATGCTAGTGGGAGGAGCCGGGACAGTCCAGTCGCTGGGTCACAGCCAGGTCCCTGCTCTGCCGTTCCTCTGATTCCACAGATGTCTCGGCCCCATGAGGTCACCTGCGGTACTCGGTTAAAATGCCAATTCCTGGGCCCCCCACCCAGAGAGTCTGGGCTGGAGCCCGGGAATGTGCATTTAAACACGTGTTCAGATGGTTGGGCTGTGGTGGTTCAGAGCCATGTAGCAAAATCCTGCAGCCGCGTGCCTGCCTTTCCTCAAGGCCCTCAGGCCATTGGAGGAAGGGAGCCAGGCACCAAGCAACTCTCCTACATCAGACTGGGGGGCTGGGGAGCTCCAGGAAGGGGGACCTGCCGGAGCAAAGACACGGAGGGACAGAGGGACAAGGGACAGTGCGGGTGTCAGCAGCTGTGGCATCAGAGCCAGAGGGCTGTGCGGGAGCCGGGCAACTCGGGCCTCTACCTTGGAAGGCCTTGAATGGGAGGCGGAGATGCTGAGGGCACCGGGAGGGCTTGGGGAGGCAGCCCCCTCACGCTCTTGTGGGCACCGAACAATGAGCCCAGAGCAAGCCCAGAGAACCTCCGGTTGCCATGGTAACAGCTTCCCAGCTCCTCTGAGCTGGGGAGGAGACTAAGGGCCCTGCAGGGAAGACCCCAGGAAGGGGCTGCGCAGGATACAGGAGGCAGCTGTGGACGCACAGAAGCCCTGGGCTCACGCACCATGTGGCTTTGGCCTCTCTGGCCTCAGTCTCCTGTCTGTGAAATGGGCCTAAGGGCTGAGCCCAGATGGATCCTTCGGTGCCCCAGGTGCTGAGTGTTCCAGCCCCAGTGGTGGCTGGGGGAGGTGCCGGCACCTGCACAACCACACACACATGCGCATGCACACATACATGCACACGCACGCACACACACGTGCACACACGTGAAGCTTGGGCAGGGAGGGCCCCTGATCTTCCCAGTGAACAGACTGCAGGATGGGTGTGGGAGGGTGGGAGGGAGCAGGGAGCCCAGGGCTCGGCGCGCCCTGACTGCTGCCCACCCTCCCTGCAGGCCACGGCAGGTGCCCGGGAGAAGGGCCCTGGGCGGGGCCGGTGGCTGCCCGCAATCGTGGTAGAGTCCAGTGAGGTGGGCTCTGTGGAGAGTGGGGAGCTGCGTTGGCCCCCAGAGGCCTCCCTGAGGGGGTCAGCCCAGAGCCAGGTCGCTGCTGGTGAGTGAGGGGCTGCCTGTGGGGGTGCCAAGAGAAAGGAGTCAGAGGCAGGGGCTCCTCCTGCCTGCTCCTGCAAACAGGGCCCTCCACCCCTCCAGCCCGTGCACACCATCGCCCCCATTTGCCCATTCTCTGAGCCTCCGCGGGGGCCCTGGGAGCCTCCTGGGCTTGACCCTCTCTTTGTCCAATTCCCCCTCCCACCTGCACCCGAGGACCCCATCCGCTGTGGTGGTCCCAGGCCTGGCCTGCGAAAGGCGCCCAGTAAGGGTCTGCTGGACATGGGACTACGCGCTCCCATTCAGTCCAGCTCCTCTTCTCCTCTCCCTCCTGATTCATTGCCTTTGGGGCAAGCGTGCATTCAGCGGGCCTGGAGAGGGTGGGGGATGGTGCTGAGCAGGCCTGGCTCGGGTGCCCGTGAGGTGGGGAGACTCGCCCGCCTGGGCTCAGGCTCCTGTGCTGGCCGTAGGTGCCTGGCTGAAGGCCAAGGGGCTGCCAGAGCCAAGGAAGCTTCTGGGGGGAGAAGGATGTGTGGGCAGGAGAGGGGTGTTCCAGGGGCCAGGTGTGAGGCACAGGAGAGACAGCAGGCTGGACGATGGGAGCCTCTGTGCAGGGCACGTGAGGGGTGAGCTGTGCCCTGGGAAGTTTCGTGCCCTGGGGAGTCTTTCCCTTGAAGAAGAAATGAATTTGGCCTCAGGCGGGGCTGCCTAGCACCCTGCCTGCCCTCTCCCCCTCCTCAGATGTCAGCCCCCAGCAGCTTGGGCCCAGAAGGGGCCTATCCGGGCCATAACCTCCACCTTTCCCCAAAGCCCCCTCAGCCTCCATCAGATTCCATCCAGGGCCCAGAGCGGCACCAGAGACCACCCCTTGGGTAACCACTGGAACTTGGGCCCTGGGGTGGGTCTCCAGGTCTGCCCCTGACTTCCCCTCAATCTGCCACCTCCTCGCTCTGGGGAGATGTGCCAGGCAAGGGAGTGCTCCTGCTCCGGGTCTTGACTGCCCTGCCCGGCTGAAGCACCCCCCCCCCCACTGCCCGTTTCCTTGCAAGCCTATCAGAAATGCAGCCCCACCGACACAGAGACCTTTATGTTTCTGCAGCCCCCTCACCAAGGGAAGCACCAGGGAAGGCTCTGGATGACACTGGCAGTGAGCGTGCCAGCTGCAAGGACCAGGCCCCCCAGGCCTCGCAGTGAGAGGACAGGGACACTGTCAGATTCTGTGGTGCGGGGGGGAGGGTACCCTGCAAACCCTGCCCCTGCTCGCTGACCGCTGAGGGGCCTTGGCTCCGGGGTGGCTGGGCTGACGCTTGGAGCGGGGAGAACCGGCCAGCGCCTCCTTCCTCACGGGGTCTGGATCACACCCTCCTTGTCCTGAGGTTTGAAATAAAGGCCCTTCCTGGTGGCTGGTGAGCACGTTTGCTAGGGACTCAAGGGGCTGGGGCCAGTTTTGGTTTTGCCATGGCCTTCCAGACAAGGGCCTTGGCTCAGAGCCCAAGCTGACCAGGCCAGAGTGCCAAGTGAGTGACCACTCGGGTGTTCTACACTGGGAGTAGGGGGTGGTGCGTGGGGCCGTCCAGGGGCTGTAGGGTTTGCTTCTCTGATGCCTCTGCCTGGGGCCTTCTGCTCTGCTTGGCCTCAGCCGGGACCACCCAAGGCAGGCCACCTTCCTCCAGGTGGCCCTCCCACCTCTCCTTGGGGCCTCCAGCTCTGGCTGGACTTCGAGGGCAAGATTCCTTCCTGTCGCACCCCTCCTCCCTGGGAGCATAGGGCACAGGAATGGTCCATGGGATGGGGTGTCCTATTCCAGGCTGGATCTCGTTAAATCCTTGCAAAAGTCCCACTTTGCAGATGAACACACTGAGGTGTGACAAGGTGCCCACGGCTCCTCCCAGCCCCAGCTATGACGGGAACCCTGGGGCTGGGCGGGGAGGCACCTCTTCCTGTCCATGTGAGGGTCCTATCCCTCCATGTGGTCCAGTGACATTGTCTCTTGGCTCTGTCCCTCTGTACAAGGGGAGCCCTCCTGGCTGGTTGGGGTTAGCATGGGGAGCAGAAACCCTATCACTGCCTGGGTTCAGGTGTGCCGCCCTCCCTCCCATCCTCCCATCCTGGTCCCCTGCCCGTGGCTAGCTTGACCCAGGCCAGAGGAAGCTCACGGCCTGGCAGGAGGCAGCCCTGCATAAATATTAGCTCGACAAAGTCCTCGGGCCCAGGCAGGATAGGACAGGACCCTGGTGAGCTTGGAGGGGCAGGCGGGAGACACAGGCCCCTCTGTTCTTTCCTGAAGGCCTTGCTAACCTCTAAAAATAACCCACCCCCAATTGCAGGAGAGGTGGGAGGCGGAGGTGTGGAAGTTTGCCTGACAGCCTGTTTTAATTTTAACCCCGTGGCCCCATGGGCCACGTCCACAGTCCCAGATGTCTCCGTGGTCCCCCCGGGTCTCTAGCTTAGGAGAGGCATTGGACTGTCCTTCCAAGCCCTTCCTGTCCTCCTCCTCCAGCCCTCCTGTGGTCCCACAGGGACATGGGAGCGGGCAGACATTTCACAGGAAGCACGCCAGGACTTGCTGACTGACACACGGGACATGGGGTGAGGGATTTGAGCAAACAGGGGTGATTTCCGTATTTCTGGTCCGGAATGTGGGGTGGGCCAGGGTGTCATTTACTGAGATTTCATCATAGCCCCTCCCAGGCACAGTGTTACACCCATTTATATACGACTTTCGCAAGGTCCCACAGCAGACAAATAGCTGAGCTGGGGCAGAGTCCAGGTCCCCCTGAGACCCAGGCCTGAGTGGTACCCGCAATACCGCCCTAGAGCTCATCTACCAGAGCAGACCTTGAGTGGAGGTGACCCATAATTGGAGGTCCCAGGACCCCATCGTGCCCTATGAGCCTAGGGGTGGGGGAGTCAGACCCACCAAAGCAGTCCATTGGGGGCAGGACAGAGCATGTTTGCCCCACCGAGCACGGGCCCCTAGCCTGCAGGACCTGGTCCCTTGAAGACTGGCCCCCAGCCCACTCACCATCACTCGCGAGGGCTGGTGCCCGGGGTAACGGGGTAACGGTAGGGGGAGATGCCAAAAGTGAAGCCCCGTCCACCCGGTAGCCCCGCCCGTATTCCCTGAGGCCCCACCCCCCACACGCAGGTGCCTGCCACCTGGGGAAAGGGCCTTGGGAATCATCCTGTGGATCCCTCTGGCATGGGTTGGGGTCACTGCCTATTGCATGTCGGAGATGGACTTGGCAATATGAGCCTCGGAGAGAGAAGCGCCGTCCCCTGCCCCCACCCAAAGCCGGTTAGGGGCAGAGGCTGGAGCCCAGGCTTCCTGCTCTCCGACCGGTCTGTGTTTGGTTCTGGCCGCGGTGTGGGTGAAATTTGCCACCTCTGGCATCTGCATTCAGGGTGTGACAGCCTGGCTTCCCAGGAACCTCAGGACGGGCGAGCATCTGGTGGTGAGAGTTGCCTCCTGCCCTTCCCCACCTGGGAGCCAGGTGCTCTGCTGCCCGGGACCCATTTGATGCCAACAACACCTGCATTTTCTGGAGGAGTTCCCTGAAGCGCAGAGTCGCTCGTCACCAGTGCCCCTCCCAAGCTCCCGCAGCTCCCCATGGGGCAACTGGACTTGTCCTCTACTTGAGGTCCCCAGCTGTGCCTCCCCCTCCCACCTGCCCCCCCTTGCTCTGCCTTCTCCTGACCTTGGCCAGACCAGTCCTGTGCGGTCCCGTCAGAGCCCAGGCTCCTCTGAGACAAGGCCGGGACTTTTCCACAGGGATTCTACTGAGACAGTCGGGGAACCACGGCGTGGAGGCAGGATGAAGAACCAGCAGTGTCATGCCGAAAATGGACACAGGCTGGGGTGGGTGTGGGGCAGAGCTGGGACATGGGGAGAGGCCCGAGAGCAACTCCCCAGGCCCTGGGCACCATCGGCTTTCCAGGGACCATCTCTTGAGAGGAGGTGACCCTGACGTGCCCTGTGAACCGAGACCAGGAAGGTCAGACTAAGGAGGTCCTACAGAAAGACCCAGCCCTCAGAGACAGAACCCGGAGCTGGAGTCCTGGCCTCTGTCTCACCAGCTGTGTGGCCTTGAACAGGTTCCTACGCCTCTCTGAGTCGGTGTTCCAGTGCAATGAGTGCACAGAGGCCCGGGGACTCCCACCGAAGAGCCCCGGGCAGTCACCGCGGGGTGTCCCTTCTGTCTCTGGAGCTGTGCATTCCCCTCCCATCTCTTGGTTTCTGACTGCTGGAGACAATTGGGTCAGGAGGCCAGCAAGCAGACCAGCCTGAGCTAGGGGGAAAGGCCCTTCCAGCCCTCAGGGCTTCAGCTGGGACTCTTGTGACCCTATTTCACAGAGGGGTACCCAGGGATCAGGGGGCTAATGACTCAAGTGGGAAGCCAGAGGGCTTCCTGGAGGAGGTGCTGGCATCTCTGGGTCCAATCTGGCCTGTCTACAGATGGCAGTGGGGTGCTGCAGCCTCTCAGGTGCCTTCCAATCTATTATGGGCTGGATTTTGTCCTCAAAAAATTCTTACCTTGAATTCGTATCTCCCGGCAGTACCTCAGAAGGAGACTATATTTGGAGAGAGGGCCTTTAAGAAGGTGATGAAGTTAAAACGAGGCCATTAGGGTGAGTCCTAATCCTGTACGACTGGTGTTCTCATAAGCGCAGGAGACACACACAGAGACATGCACGGAGGGGCGACTGCGCGAGTACGCAGGGAGTGGATGGCATCTATCCGCCCAGGAGAGAGGTCTCAGGAGAAACCAGCTCTGCAGGCACCTGGATCTCAGATTTCCAGCCTCCAGAATTTGAGAAAATAAATGTCTGTTTATTGTTTGAGCCCCCCAGCCAGTGGTACTGTGTTCTGGCAGTCCCTGGACACTAAGGCACCAGCTTGTCCGCACCTGCCCTGCTCCGGCCCTGCCCCGCTGGCTCCAGCCTGCCTGCGACAGGCCTGGATCAGTCCTCCTTGGATTTTCCCTAAGTTTTTTCCGAGGTTGCCAGCAACGGAATCCCCCCCGTGAAGATGTGGGGCCTGCCTCTTCTGGGAAGTCTTGGCCCTCTCTACAAATCATCTCCGGCCTGACCCACTGTGGAGGAGGGCTTTGCTCTTGACTCCTCAGGGTCAGGCCCCAGCCACACCTTTGTGACCCCTGCCCAGAACATCTCCTCCTCACCCCTGAGGGCAACCCTCCTCTCCTTTACCCCTCCCACGCCAGCTCCTAAAGCCCTCTGGCATGGGCTGTGCTTATGACATTCCCTTGGCTATCACTGTGACATCCTCCCTGAACCGCTCTCCCCCCACAGGGCCCCAGGGCCCACGTTTCTGTGCTTCTGGCTCTCGGTGCCAGGCAGGGGCTCTCAGGATGAGCTTGACACACAGGCCCTGGAGGGAGGGCTTCTTCTGGGCTGGGGTGCTGTGAGCTGGGTGTTCCCCGCCCCCCCCCCCCGGCAGGCCAGCGCCTCTGGCCTCTGGCCTCAGCGTGACCACAGAAGGGGCTGGCGGCCACTGCAGTCCCTGCAGGGTCCCTCCCCCACTGCCTTGAGCTGTGAAGGGCTGCCCCTCCCCTGCCGTGCTCCCTGAAGTCGGAGCCATAGACTGCTAGGAATCAAAGGTTGGAGCGATAGTCTCTGGAATGGGAAGGGAGTGGGAGCACTTCTGAAAGTGAAACTGGAGTGGGGGTGGAGGGTGGGGCGGGGGGTGGGGCTGGTGGGCCCAGAGCGGCGCAGACCAGGCTGGGAAGTCCCAGCTGTTGGTCACTCACTCTGGCTGCTCCAGAGGCCTCACCACCGAGGCCCAGCTCTGGGCGCCTGGCTCAGCTGGCTTCTCCTGGCAGCCCTGTCCTGCCCGGGGCCCTGGGCTCTACCCACCCAGCAGGTATGTTTGGTGCAGGTGCAGCAGGAGGGCCGCGGGGATGTTGTGGGCGGTGGGCGGGGACTCAGGGGGCTGAGGACAGTTCCGGCTCTGCTAGTGGCTTTCTGGACCAAGGGCTTCAGCTCGAGCCAAGGCCAGAGTACCAGCTCAAACCACCGTGTGCATACACAAACACACAGAACGTGGCTATGTGGACATAAAGACGTGCACACGGGCACAGACAGACACGCACGGGCTCACGGACGGAGCCGCTCCCAGGCCTCTGAGGCACACGAACAGGGAGACACACTCAGGTCAATGCAAGGCCCACAAAGGTGGTAACACACCCCCAGGCTTACCCTACATTAGATGGCTTATCTATTTCCCTGGGGTACCTGGCACGTACTGGCCAGGCCTGGCTGGGGGCTGAGTCAGGCCCACTCCCCGCCCTGGGGGGCCCGTGGTCAAGGCACAGATGCCCCTCAGTCTCGGGAGAAGGTGTGCCCAGGGCTGGAGCCAGGCCTGGCGCGGGAGGTGCGTGCCGCGGCCCGGAAAGGCTGCTCAGTGTTGAGGCTCGCTGGGGCTGGCTGCTGGCAGAAAGCCTGTGTGGAGGGGTGGAGGAGAGGGGAGCTGGGTGTGGGGGGTGAGGAAGGGCCTCGAGTGCCCCCCTGTGGAGGAGTCGGCGTCTCCTGCGGGTGCTGGCAGTCCGGAGCGTCTTCCGTTCTGTCACTTCCGAGAAGAGGAGCACCTTTTTCGACAGGATTACTAATACACAGGAAAGCTCTTTTCTAAGCAAATGATCATATTATCTAAGAATAATGACAGACTCACCAGGTCCTTCCCAATATTGAAACCTCATTTATTTTCTTGTCTTATTGCCTTAACTAATCCTTCAAATGTTGACTAGAATGGCAAGAACACACACTAGTCCCGAGCCGCCGGTGAGGCAGCCAGGGTCTCTGAACGTTCAGGGCGACGTGGCCAGAGGGCCAGAGAGAGAAAGAGCCAGAGAGAGTCCTCACAGGGATGGGGAGACAGGTACAGGGTGGCCAGTGGAGCCAGCAGGGCATCGAGTCCAGCAGATACCACTGTGGTGCCTGACCAGCCCAACCCAGGTGAGGGGCGACCCTGACCCTGATGGTCCACTCCTCCTCCAGGCTGGCTCTGGACTGATGGGGAGCGAGCTGATGGGCCAGTAAGGAAGAGCCCATGGCCACAGGGAGAGTCGAGCAGCACAGCCCAAGGACACCTTGGCGGGGGGGTCACCCATACCCCTGGGCCCTGAAATCCAGGTCAGACTTAGCAAAGATGGGGAGGCGGGGAGAGGGAGCAGCCTGAGAGGAAGCTGGGAGGCTGCACATTCCAGGGCCAGAGAGGCGCCCCGGGAGGCTGGATGGGGGCAGGTCAAGGAGGCCCAGAGGCGAGGCTGGAGGGAATTCTGTGGATGGGAAGGCTTGGGGTGCCAGACTCTGGGGAGCCATGGAAGGGTTTAAAGCAAGGGAATCACCTGGTTGACTTGTGCTATGGGAAGGTCAATAATGGCTTGGGAACTGTGGGAGCAAGGTCAAAGGGGGCAGGGAGAACAGCCGGGGGCCTCAACGGGCCTTCAGGGCAGGTCCAGCTCTGGATGAGGGTGGTTGAGCAGGCTAGGGGGCCGTCTGTTTGTGTAGCCTCACGTAAGACCCAAACTGCCAGCTGCCCCTCCTTCCCCCAGAATCTGCATCTCGGCCCCCCTCCTGGCATCTGGGAACTGCCCCCACTGTGGGCCCCTTGGCCAGGAGAAAGGGTTCCTTGGGCAGCAACCCTGGCTCACTGGAGCTGGGAGACGCGGGAACCCAGCCTCTGCTCCTGGGTCTGCACAGGCCTGGGTTGGTCGAGGCTCCCTGACCCCGAGCTGTGTGGCTGGAGGCAGGATCCTACCTCTTTTCTGAGCCTGTTTCCTCATCTATGAGATGAAGCGACACCCCACAACTTTGTTGTTATGGGGCTCTGATGTGTCCCAGGCCTGGGCTGGGCATACAGTAGGTACTTACTAAGTGTGAGCTCTCCCCATCCGAGACAGGGCCCACTTGACCTTCCCCACACGCCCCTGGTGAGGGCGCTTCAAGCAAATCTGTGCAGAGCCCAGGCACCTCGGACTCTGGACTCCGCTGGTTGCTGAGGGGCACGAGGGAGAGGGGAGTTGGGGGTGGGGAGGGCGGAAAGCTCTTGGGCCAATGTTCCCTGCATGTGCGGGTCAGTCCGAGTGGGGGCAGGGTCCCCGAGTCCCAATGCCCAGGAGAGGATGATGACCTGTGACCTGGGCAGGGCTGATAAGAACCCATCAATCACCTGGGCCTGCCTCTCCCTCGGCAGGGCCTCTCTCCAGCTGTTAGGAGGCCTCTGGGAAGAGGAAGGGAGGCCTCCACTGACCACCTGCGTGTCTGACCCCCAGAGGGCATTGGGGGTGGGTGAGGGTCTGGGCCCTGCCCATCCCAGTGTTATCCCACCCAAGGCAAATGGGGGCCTAGGGAGAGGTGTTCCTGCCCGATGTCACCCAAGGGTCAGGTGACAGCCTGATCTTTGTCCTAGGGGTGGGGGAGCCTGGGGATGGGCTGGGGGCTCTGGCCTCTGGTTGGTCAGCGACTTCAGTAGGTCCAGCCCTCCTTTTGGCCAGCTTCTCCAAGGCTAAAGTAAGATCTTGCTGGTCTAAGACAGCCCACCCGCCCCCGAAACACCCTCACAGAGGGGTGGGTGGGAGGTCCCGGCAGGCTGAGGGATCTCTCTCCTCTCTCCCACCTCAGCGTAACCTAAAGCCAGAAAATCAAACACAGGCCAGGCTGTGCTGGAAGGGAGTGTGGGTACAGCCCAGAGAGGGCCTGGAGCCCAGGGTGGGTCAGGGGCAGCGCCTGCTTTGCACCCCTATGCCCTAGGGATCCCCTCGGCAACCCCTCTAGGGGAGGGGTTGGAGCACACCAGGGCTGGGTGGGGAGGAGAAGCTATGGGTGAGTACTGCCTTGGGGACCTCCAGCCCCAGGTCAAATATAGACCTGTGGTCCCTCCCAGCACTCCCCCTACAGTGCTGCAAGGCCGGATAGCCAGATAAGCCTTGGAGGCAGCCAGGGGTGGCCACAGACCTCAGGCCTGACCCCGTCTCCCTCCAGTTCTGAGCTACCCAGAGAAGGAGGTGGCCTCTTACAGGGGTCCCTGAGCTCCCCTTTGAGCAGAAGCAGTTAGGCCCGATGGGCTGAATGGGGGTGAGCTGAGGGCTTTGGTGGGGGGGAGCAGTAAAGGCTAGGAGGTGGGGGAGAGTGGGCATTTTAGGCCTCAGGACCTAACGTCCAGGAAATCCTGGATGTGGTTGCTGGGCCCACCCCCGGGACTGTAGGCTGTGGCTTGGGCTGTGCCCCAGAACCTGCAAATTCAACTCTCCTCTCCAGCTCTGACGGGAGGGTCTGCCTGGCAGAGGCAGGGAGGTGGGTACCTGGGGGGTACTCTGGGGAAGGTGGTGTCAGGGAAGTTTTCCAGAAGGAAGCAGCTGTCTGCCTCTCAGTGCCAGCTGCAGCCTGCCACAGACAGCTCTGGCCGCCACAGCTGCCTGGTGCTGGCCTGGGGGTCGTCTCCTGGGAGAAGCTTCACTGACCAAGCCCAGCCACGGCTCTGTCAGGCCTCACAGGGTTCTCACGGGGTTTCTGTGCCCATTCCCCAGGGCCGGCCACCACGGCCCCCCACCCCAGGCCACCCGAGCCTCCTTTTCATCTCCAGCTTTTCTGCTACCAAGATGTCACTGGCACGGACAGTGACCTCTGGGCCGGAGCCACACAGCCCCGAGGAGCCTGCAAAGCTGCAGACCCCACCAGTGCGGGGTACTTGGCGGGCAAGCAGTGAGGGTGCGGCCAGCACCCACCGCGAGGACACTCGGCCCGGCCTGGGTACCCTTCGGCGGGCCTTCTCCCGGACAAGCCAGCGGCCCTCAGGCCAGGTCCCCGAGGAGGACCTGGGCCTGTTCCAGCGCGGGTCCCACTTCCTGTTCCGGTCCTTACGGCGGGCCAAGGATAACGGCTCCACTGCTGACCAGTCCCATGCCACTGAGGTGCCAGGGGTGACCCATGGCCCAGAAGTGCCCTCTAGGGTCATGGATGGTCGAAGCCGGCAGTCCTCCGCTGGGGTGGGGCGTAAGGAACTGGAACCCGAGGCAGGTGAGAGCTTCACGAACAGTACTGAGCATGGGGGAAAAGAGGCCAGGGGGGAGCAGCTGGGCGGGGGCTTCCTGACAGGCTGTCCTCCCCAGCCCCCCAGACACCGCCCTGCACGATTGTGTTTTACATTCTCCCAGCATTTCAACCAGGGCAGCGTCCACTGGGCAGCTCAGACAGGTGAGTCAGCAAAGCGAGGCTCGGAGAGGTTAAGTGACTTGCCTCCAGTCTCACAGCCAGGAAGTGGAGAAATGGGATTTGAACCCAGACCTGTACGACTCCAGAACCCTCACCTCTCCACAGCCTTCCACAGCCTGGCTCCTGGCCAAACCAGAGGGACGGACAAGGCCCTGGCCCTCTCAGGTGCCAGGGTCCCAGAGGGTGCAGGGCAGCCATGAGCCCGCAGGGGAGGTCCTGGGGGCTGCCAGGGCAGGACACACGGGAGCTGGGCCCAAAGGCGCTGAGGCCGTACCCCTCACGGCCGCCTTCCTCGCCTGTCCTCGCAAAAGGCAAATCTGTGGCCGACCTCATCACCGAGCGGCACCTGCTGGCGGCCTTCCAACAGCTGCGGCAGCTGGAGGTGCGGCTGGTGGCCGAGAAAGCCTCGCACACCTTCGAGAAGGACCCCACCGGCTTCGCGCGGCGCGCCATGGACCTGTGTCTGCACTATGACGGGCTGGCGGCCGAGATCGGCGCCATCGTGCGCGAAACGCTGGGCCCCGACGGCGTGGACGCGGCCGCGCTCGGGGAGCTGGGCCGCGTGGTGCGCGCGGAGGAGGAGGCGCACCCAGCGCCCCCCGCCGACGGCGACTTCTTGCTCACCCCGCGCCGCTGGCGCCAGCACTGGGAGGACGCGGTGAGGCGGAGCGCGCAGGAGCGCGTGCAGCAGGCGGGCGCTGGGGAGGCTCCGGGGGCAGCCGAGGCCGAGGCCGAGGGCGCGTCGGGCCTGGCCCGGCTTCTGGCCGAGCTCGGCGGCTTGGTGCGCAGCGACCTGCACAAGGTGCGGCAGGAGGTGCAGCCGGCTTACTCGGCCGCCGGCTTCCCGGCGTGGGAGGCCTACCTGCGCGCCTTCCACGGCGCGGTGGCCCAGCGCCTCCAGGAGCTCGCCCAGGACGCCCGGGGCTGCGAGCAGCTCTATGTCCTGCTGGACTGGGCGGCCAATGTCGACGGCAGGTGAGGCCCCAACCAGAGCGCCACCGGGGGCCAGGAGGGGCTGGCCTTGCCCGCCCGGAGACATTTGGGAGCCTGCCTGGCTCTGAGAAGTAGGGGCACCTTTCTTCTTTCTTCCCTGGGAGAGGGCTGGTGTTGGGCGTCAGAGATCCCAGGGACTTTGACATTCCTTTCTTCTTGCTCTGGGCCATGGTACTCTCCCGCCAGGGTTTTCTTAAAGGGCCACGCGTGCCCCCGTGCCTGAGAGCAGGAAAGCCTCTGAGGGGAGTCCAGGGAGAGGGCCTATGCTAGGCGGCAGGGTGCCTGTGCACATTTACAAAAGGGCAGCCCTCCAGGCAGGACACGGCTGTGGCTCACAGACGCTGGGCATGGGTTGGATCTCACCCCCACTCTTCCCTTTGGACGGGCACCTAGGTACAGGGCAGGGCCTGTTGCCAGCTCCCACCCCAGCTCTGCGGTGTGGTGGGGTGGATTACCTTTGCTGCTGGGTACTCCTCAGCTCTGAAGGCCAGAGAGCAGGTGGGAAGAGGGTGACTAAACACTCCTGGGTTCATTAATTTGCTGTGTGGCCTCAGGCAGGTGTTCGTCACTTCTGGACCTCCCTGGTGTGGGCTGGAAAGCGGCACATCTCTGTGCCGTGTGGTGCTTTGTGATGGTGTTAGGCTTTAGCCAGGGGGAAATTGGGGCAGCTACTAGCGCATCGGAGCTCAGCCCCTACCCTGCTTTCCAGTCCTGACTTCCTGGGAGCCCCAGACCTGACTCTGTCCACAGAGCCACTACCCCCACTCCTGGCACCTGCCTTGTGGGCTCGCCTGCAGAATGACTACACCAGCTTCCTAGAGGTGAGGCCGGGGCAGGGCCAGGCCCGAGGGGCATGATCTGGGTTGAATGTGGCGGCCTCACTGTGGGAAGGTAGGGTGCCCGGAATCACCCTGGGTGTGTGGCCCTGGCTCAGGCCTGAGCCACTTCTTACCCTGCGGCCTTTGGCATGGCCTATGCCCTGGCAGGGTGGTGCTTTTCTCCGAGGGTGCATGACAGAGCTCAGGAGGTAGGGGAACTGGGACCTCCTTCTTGGGAGGGTCTCACTCCCTCTCCCCACCTCTCACAGGCCAAGATCACAAGCTGCTTCGATAGCATCCTGCAGCTAGAGCAGAGTCGTTGGGCAGACGCCAAGCCCCCCGATGTGCTACAGGGCCTCTACCACACGCCGCTGTCCATCGATGTCCACATGGTGAGCCTTGGGAGGAGGGATGTATATTTGGGCCTCTGGTGGTGTTTGGTCCCCCTCGAGGTGAAGACACCCAATACTATACAGTCCCGTCCCAACCTCCCTTCCCCATTAGCCAAGAGCCTGAGGCCCCCCTGGGGTGGAATCAGGGACCGTGGGTCACATGCCAGCCTGGGAGCCCTGGGGCACAGCACCCAGCTTAGCCAGTGGCCCGTGGATGTGGGGAGTTGGGAGGAGCGGCTGGAAGCTGTAGCTGAGATGGTGAGACACAGCAGGGCAGGCTGGAGACGTCGCTGGGTCACAGGTGGGGGACAGGGGGCATCGGGATCTGGGCTCTGACGTGGGCTCAGGAGGTGGCATTTCTTGCAGCTCGTCGCTGAGCACGTGAAGGCGGCCGGTGCCATCTCCGCGGAACTGGAGGCCACCACCCTGCGCATCTGCACGCGGGCGCTAGGCCTCTTCCTGCCCAGGTGAGGGCACGTGTACCCCCGGGGAGGGGTGGGTGGAGTGGCCAAGGCCGTTGTCCCCAGGGGAGGGCCCAGCCTGTTTGCTCTGAGTCTGAGACCCGGGACAGGTGAGAGGGAGGAGCCTCGTTAGAAGGCCTGGGGGTCTGGGTGGGGACCTGAGCAGAGGGCTGACCCCAGGTCATAGCACCACCAGTAAGGTCCCTAAGGTCTCTGCATACTTCGCCCCCAGGTTTGAAAAGGCTTTTCTAGAGTCGAAGGCGGTGAACGAACCTTATCTGGGCGCCAATATCAACGCCTATGAGGAGCTCAGGTGGGTCTCCGGCTGCAGGGGAGGTGCCCGGCGTGGCCAGCAGGGGGCGCGCGAGCTCGGGGAACCTGGGCGTAGCAGGCTCCCGCTGGGGCAGCAAGCATGGGAGAAGAATCCAGACCCAGCGGTGGTGTTGGGGCCACTTCCCAGAAGGCCTCCATGGATGGCCCCCCTCTCCGCTCCCACCCCCGCTGTGAGGTCCTCCCTCCGCCCTTCAGAGCTGAGTTCCTGGAAGGGATGCAGGGAGATTCAACACTCGGCAGAGGCTGAGAAGTTCCAGCCTAACCCGAACCCGAACCCGAACCCTAACCCTTGGGCTCCTTTCTCTCCTCCCTTCATCCAAGTTAGCTATCTTCCTTCTCGGGGACACTCCCTTCTCCAGGAAGCCCTCCCTGACACTCCGTCCGCCCTGCCCACTACCTTGGGGGTGGCACCTGGGTCCCTCTGCCCCCAGAAGGCAGAGGCCCCCCTTTCTGCTGGCAGTGGCTGCCCCCCCTTCTGTGCCTTCAACACCAGGACCAGCTTCAATGTCCCCCACATGTGGATGCACCAGCGGCTGTGGGCGTGGACGTTGAGCCACCCCGGCTGGGGTCGCATCCCAGCTCTGCCACCTGCTGTCGGTGTGCGGTGTGCGTTGAGATAAGTCACTTCCCTTTTCTGTGCCTCCTTTTGTCATCTGTGAAACAGAGATTGGAGCACCTGCTCCCGAGGGCTGCGTGGGGACTCAGCGCCTTAGAAGGATCATTTCATCTTCAGGGTTATTACCCCATGCAGCCCTGGGGGCCGCCCCTCACATTCTAGTCTAAGCGAATGGAGTTGCCATGGCACCTAGCCTCCATGGCTGTACGCAGGAACTCCTTCCACAGCCTGCTGCTCCTCACCCACTTCCTCCCCTGTCCTGGCCCTTCCCCCCTCCCCAGGACCAGTCTTCTGGCCAGGTTCCCAGGAACCTTTGAAGAGCTGGAGAAACCTCTAGCGGCTGCCACCTATACCTTCCAGAAGCGGCTGCTCCAGGGCCTGCAGTGTGATGTGCAAGTGAGTGGGACTTGTCTCCCCACTTTCCACACCCAGCAGGTGCTCCCTGTGCCCTGGAGCCCGGGGGCCAGTTCAGAGCATTCACATGTCCCCCTGAGTAGCTTCAGGGGTGGTACATTGGGGGGCGGGCAAGGGACCTGAGCTGAGCAGTGAGGTCAGGAGACGCCTCCTTACTTCAGTCTCCACCTCTCGGAGGAGGAACCAGGCCCCTCACCCAGCCCCTCAAGGCCTCCCCAGGCTCCCCTAAGCAAGGCCCACCTAGAGGCTCAAACTCAAACCCTGTCCACTGGAGCTCAGGGCCTGGAGGAGGCATTCCTGCCAAAGGCCTAGTGACGTTCATGGCCAAGAGAGGAGATGTTACCAGGGTGACTTCAGAAGGGAGTCAGCCCCTCCAGAATTTCTTCTTGGGGACAGGGTGTCCCTTGGCCCGAAACGCCCCTGTGGGGAGCCAGGCACTGGGCTCTAAGGAGAGGGTCTGGGGGGGTGGAGGATGCAGTTGGAAGACTCCTGTCCCCCTCTGCTCCCAGCCGCTTTTCAGGGTCCTGTGCACCAAGGCCTGGCTGACACAGGACGTGCTGCAGCCCCTCATGGACAAGGTGGTGGCCTTCGCCCGCCATCTGGAGCACGTGGCCCCACTGCGGGCGCAGGTATCTCAGGGGCACAGGGCTCTGGTGGAAACGCGCCCTGGGCTGGGGCCACCAGCTTGGACCCTGACCCTGCTGTCTGACCGCCCAGGAGACCCTGCAGGAGGTGCACCGGTACGTGGTCCGTGAATACCTGGCCCAGGTGTTGAGGCCGCGTGAGCGGTTCCGCGGTGAGGAGCGCATGACCAGCTCCCAGAAGATGGGCCTCGACGCCCAGGCCATTGGTGACACTTTCCAGGGCTTGGTAGGAGCATCAACTGAGGGCCCCCGTGCTCGCCTCCTCTAGGGCCTCCACCGGCACCCCCATTCTCGTTTTAGTGGCCTCCGTAAGCGCCCCCGCAGGGTGGGCTTTGCCAGAAGTGGTTCTCCTCGCTCTCCATCAACCAGGAGGGGGATTGGGAGTTCTGGCAGAGCGTGGTGAGGCCAGGTGGAGGCCATCTCCATATATTTGCATAGGGTTGGTGGGGTGAGGAGGGAAGGGGCGGGCCCCTGGGGGGCTTTTCCAGCACCCCGACCCAGCCTTTGGAGCTGAGGCACTTCCTCTATACACACACACAGCCCTTATCTGGGCTCTTGGTCCCCCACCTGCTGTAGGATTCCGGGCAGTACTTCCGGGCTGGAGTCTCAGTTTACCCATCTGAGCAGAGATGGGAAGACATCTCTGCACTGTATTGTGGGAAGGGAAGATGAATATTGGGCTGTGGCTGAGTCCACAACGCTGATGCCTGAGTCCCCTTCCACCACACATGCAGGAGGCAGTCACAGCGGGGACACGGTGGGGGAGGAGTGGTGGCTTGCGGTGCCCTAGTGGAGAAGTTGCAGGCACGGGAGGCAAGGAGGCTCCCAGGGGAGGTGGCACTTGTTTCCGTATCTCCGCAGGGCTCTGAGGCCACGTGGCTGGACCAGGCTATCCCGTGTGTGGCTGACATACTGGGCGAGACTTACAAGGAGGACATCCGGAGGCACCTGGAGACACTCATCGGGAGCTACCCTGACATCAGGTCCGTTACCCACCTGCTCCCTCACTGGGCGCGAGGACGGAGCGCCGCCAGGCCCTGGGGGCAGAGGGGGGAGTCGGGGGATTGGTGCCTTCAGAGGGTCCCTGTGGCTCCAGGTGGGCAGGTGATGAACCACGGGGAGGCACAGATGGTTCTGGTGCAGAGGGGAGCTGCTGAGCAGGTGGGGTGGGCGCCCCCTGCAGGCTACTATGTGCAGGTGCGTAGGGAACTGGGGACCATGGCCCCGGGCAGGGGCGGGCCAGAGGAGCAAGGAGCAGGGGCTGCCCCTCCTTCAGAAGCTATTCTTGGCCATTTTTCTTCAGTGCGGAGGGGTGAGGAGGCCCCTCGAGCCGGGGGGGGGGGGGGGATGGCTGGGGTCTGGGCCCCTCCTTGGGCATCAGACCATGGAGACAAGTACCCATCCGCCAGTCTGAAGGGGAGGCGTGGTCCCCTCTGTGAGAAAGCCCTACTGGGAGCCCAGAGACTCCTGACACCCGGCCAGGAGGAAGGAGGCTTTGATCCCGGGGTGTGTGTTGGGGGGGAATGGTGAGTCATCGATTCCGTGGAAATTCCAGCCCGAATCTTTCCGTAGCCTTGGAGATTCCACGATGGGGAGGCCACAGAGAGCCCCCCTCAGGAAAGCTCTTTTCACCAGCCCGGACTGTCTCTGCCTTTGGCTGGAAACGACTACCCCCTCATGGTGCAGGGGGTTCCCCCCTGGTGCCTGGGGTTCCCCTACGCTCCAGATGCTGCTGGGCCATGGCAGCCTCCTCTCTCCCTGCCGCCTGCCTGTGGCTCCCCGCACAGTGCTTTAGGGAAGAGGCCTGGGACAGCTCCTGGCCTGGACCTGCTCCCCTTGAGGCCGTGTCACTCCTTCGCTCACTCTTCCACTGTTGCTTGAACCTCAGCTTAGACTGTTTTCCCTGATGGGCATGCCCCTTCCCCTCCCCACCCAGCTCAGCACCCTTGGAGCCCCAGCCACCCTGTCCAGGGGCACTGCTCCCCCTGGCCTCGGTCATTCTTGGCCTTTCTCAGGCCAGGCTGCAGGAATGCTGGGTGCCCCTGTACTTGAGCCCAGGGGTTCCCCTCACTCAGGGTTGGGACTGCCACCGGGGCTGTTGGGCCTGCAGCGCGGGGCGTGTCTTTGTAGGCGGGACCATGTGCGGGCCATCTTGGCGCTTCGCCGGCTGGGCCACCGGCGGAACCAGCGACTCCTGCAGCACGCGCGGGACCTGCTGCGGGCAGCGGCCAAGGCAGCGGGCTCTGGGGCTGCTGGGGGCCACGTGCTCTTCGAAGAGATCGAGGTGCCTACCTCCGTGGATGTGCTGCTGACCTGCATCTAATGCTCCTGGGTCTGGGGGTGCGGTGGGCCTCAGGTGGGGGCTGCACTAGCTGGAGGGCCAGCGCTGTCACCTGGGCATGAAGCCCCAAGCTGGGAGCCCAGAGAGGCACGCTCAGCCCTGCCCCAACCTGAAGCCCGCCCGTAAGGGCTCTCCGTGCTCAGCCAGGCCAGCTGCTCACCCGCAGAAGAAAAGAGGCATTTCAGGCATTTGTGGGGGAGTGTTCGGGGCGGCGGAGGTTCCTCTCGGTACTGCCCACCAGGGAAGGCCTCCCTGCCTAACTGTCCGCACCACCCCCAGTCTGAATGTGAAGAACCGAGTATTTATTTTTAAAATAAAGGTGAATTAAATGGTGCCTCCCTAAAGAAGGGCGGGCCCGAGTTGGTGGGAGCAGAAGGTGTGGGTTCCCATGGAGCAAAAGGTCAGGATGGAAGGTTCTGTGGTGACTCCATTTGGTTGATGGCCCTTTCCTGCCCATTGTACAAATGGGGAGACTGAGGCAGGTCCAGAGCTGGGAAGGCCTGTGTCTGTGGCTGCAGAGAAAACAGTCTTTGACCCTGGGATCCTGGCCTCATGTGCAAATGAACCTCACCCAGCAGGGGTGGGCACTGTTCTGTCCTGTTCTAAACAGGCCTGGGCTCCTGGGAGACAAGAAAAGGCCAAGGCAGTTCTGCAGCCTGAAGTATTTGGGTTAGATGTGAGAGGGACTTCCCAGCAGGGCAAGTGTCACCGATGGAGTATGTGTGGGGGCTGCTGATCCTGCTGGTCTCAGCTCTGCAGGCAGGGTTGCAAAGAGATTGCTCCGGTGTGCACCTGTTACCCCTCCCCGCCCCCCTTCTCTCCCAGGAGGCTGGCACTGGGATTTGACTCCCGCCTCCTGGCAAGGCTACAGGGAAACTCACTTGCCTGGGCAGCCTCTAGCTTGCCAGGGAGCCTGAGCATTGAGATGGTGGGGGGACACTGAGACAGGCAGCCGGGGGTGCCTTCCCACCACCCTTCTGCGGCAGACCACCGTCACTCTGAGCCTGACCTTGACCACGGCAGTGGTGGGGGGCAAGTGACTGCAGGTGGGCCAAGGTTCTAAGAACCCAATGAAGTTGAGTCTCCTGAGCATGGGGCGATGGTCCGAACAGCCTGCAGGCCCAGGATGGGGGGGTTAGGACTGTCCCGCCTCCCCCTGGGCCCACCTCCCCACACCTCAAACGGCCAGGGGCAGTGCTCGGGCAGGTCTTCCACAGCCCATATGCCAGGGCTGGAGGATAGAGCCAGATCTGAGTGTAGTCGGGGTCCTGAAGGGAGAGGAAGCAGGTACTAGGGGCAGCCCCCTCCATGAACACAAGGGGGCTGGGGGTCAGGGGTGGGGAGGGAGGAGGCTGAGGGGGTGTCCAGACCTCCCTAAGCAGGGAACCCAGTGGGGTGGGGTGGGCGGGGCAGGACTGGAGAGGTTGCGGTTCAGTTCACGGGCCCCCGGCCTGGGGTGAGGGGTGGGGGGGGGGGGAGCAGAACTTGTCCCAGCACTGCCGCTGACAAGCGGTCATCGTGTCTTTCCGCTGTGGGGAAACTGAGGCCCACAGAGGGTGGAGGTTGCTGCCCGCCAGGCCCCAGCACAGGTAGCCTGAGACCCTCACAACCAGGGGGAAGGGAGGTGTCAGAGGGGCGCTGCCTGGGTGGGGTGGGTGTAGGAGGGCTGGATCAGACCCTGGCCAGGTTCTCCCTAGGGAGCCCATACTCCGTGTTGGAGCCCCCATCCCCTCGTGGATGTCTCCTGCCGCAGCCCCTGGCCCTGACCCTGACCCTAACAGGCCTGGCTCTGCCTGAGCCCCTTGGCTGGAGGCTGAGGGTCCTGGGGCTGGGTTTCCAAGACAGGCTGCAGAGGTGAGGAGGGGTTCAGTCCCAGCCAGGAGACAGCAGGCAAATTCCTTTACTTCCCTGTGCCTCTGTTTCCCTAGCCGTGAAATGGGGTGCTGTCTGTGCTCCCCACGCATAGGAGGCTGAAGTATAAGCCAGCCTGAAATTCAGACCCCTGGCCCTCCTGTAACCCCATGTGCCCAGGGTCTGGCCAGACCATAGTCTGCAAAGAGAAGCTAAGCAGTCCCCCATGCAGGAGTGGGGGGCTCTGACGGGTAGCGAAGCCTGAGGTCGGTGGGGTCAGGGGAGGCTGCCCAGGAGAAGGCTGGGGAGAGGCGCCGAAGCTAGGGAGCCTCTCTCTGACAGAAGCTTCCTGCCTCAGGGGAAAGGTCCATTCGGAGACCCAGGGCCATCTTCCTGAGCGTGTCTGGGCCTGGAGACAGGAAGTCAGGTTTTCCTGGCCGGAACCTTCATGCCCAGGCACGTATGTGCGCCTCGTGTGTGTTCCTGTGAGCCTAGCAGGGTCTGGACACTGGGGCTGGCTTCCCGAGGCTAAGTGGGGATGAGCGGGAAGCCGAACAGCAGGCCCTGTGGGGGCGGAGTCAGGAAAGCTGGGGCCCAGAGGTGGGCCAGACCAAGGGAGCCGGACTCTGGCCATTGACCATCCTGCCCCTGACCCTCCCGTTCTCCCTGCCCACCAGGTCCTAGGAGGCCTTGCCACGAGTCTAGCGTATTTCCTTGGCCATCCTGTTGTCCAGGCCAAGCGTGGGGGAGGGGCAGGCCCTCAGAGGGCAGCTTCCGGACTTGTGGGCCAGGTTGTCTGGCTGATAAGGAAGCATGTGTGCGTGTGTTCCTGCAGTGGGCCTGCGGATGGAGGGGCCGTGCCCAGTGTCTGCATTCCCCTAGTGGAGCAGGACATCCTATTTGGGTCCTGGGCCTTACCAGCTGATCCCTGGTCTCGTCTCCGCCTGGCTACCCGCGTTCTCCCGCGTGGCTCCCTGCTCTTTCCTCTCCAGTTCAGCTTGCCTTCCTCAATGCCCACACTTCCTGGGGCTCCTTCATGGACTGGGGGTTGCTTCTGGTCCCTGGCCCTGAGCCTGTGGGGAAAACAAGGCCCCCTCTGAGCAGTTTTTGGGACTGTAGCCCAGCCTGGGGAGGGCAGTGAGAAAGCGCAGAGGGGCATCCTGCCCAAGGCAGAGGGCTCAGGTCCAAGCTGTGGCTTGCCAGTCCTTCTGCCAGCCCAAAGACAGTCCTGGGGTGTCGGGAGGGGACCTGAGTGTCACCTAGGAACCTAGTCCTGGCTCAACCTGGGACTTGTGCCTCTGTGGGTACCTCTCCTTGCTGGTCCCCTGGTGCTTGGGCCCGGCTCCCCCCTCAGCGTGTCCTCTCTGTGCCTGCACAGTCTCTCCCTCTTCCTTGCTTGCCTGGCGACCCCAGCCCCTTCCTTCCCGGCCCCACACCTCGTGGGGTCAGCATCCTCATTGGCCAGGATGTGGTCCTTGCAGGTCCCCCCCTCTGCAGGGGAGGGGAGGGGAGGAGGCTGCAGCGTTCCCAGGGTCACCCCCATCCCCATCTCATTTCCTTCCTTTGCTACCACAAGGTCCCTTCGGGAACTCAGCAGGCTGGAGGGGCCCCTCTCCCAGCTCTGTCGGCCCTTCTCCAGCCAGTCCACGTGGAGTGCTGGGCAGTGGGCCTGCGCGGAGTTCTGGTGAGACAGGCCTTGGGTCTGGGGGAATCAGCACCCGCACCCTCCCCCCAGGCGGTGCAGGCCCTCCTTGGAGAGAAGATGTGCTGGGGGCCGGGAGCTCCCATGGGTGAGTGCTGCCAGGGTCTCGGCCTGGCCTCCCTGGGCCCCCTCCTCTGGTGAAATGGTTGGAGGTGATGAACCCTGGATAAGTCAAACCCACCCCTGGGTCCGCTCCTCTCCTGGGACCCATGGGGCCTGGAGTAGACATTTCAAAGACTTTCCTCCTTGCAGGGATTCCCATACTGTGTCTGCACACATAACTCCCCACCTTAGTGGCCTTTAAAATGTAGTTTTTAGATGTTTTCGGTGTTTAACCCTCACAATGTTTTGGATAGCGACACCATCACACGGCACAGAATTTTAAAAGTGCAAAAAGGTTATAAGGGGAGATGCCTCCTTATTTCCATCCCTCGTGTCCTTCCCCAGAAGCAGCCAGGGCTCCTTACAGGGTAAGAAGCAATGCTCATCCAAGGAATATTCGTGAACAAGGAAGTGTCAGGCACTGGTGAAGCACCTGCTTTTGCCCGAGGTGGTGGGGTTGGGGGAACGGGGCCGTCCTTCTTGAGCCCCGTGAAAGCAAATGATGAAGAACCCCAATGCTCTTACACCGATAGAACCCTCAAGTGATGGAATCTCGGGATCTTGGGAAAGAGGAATGTCATGGGAAGTCCTGCTGTTTCTGGGGCAAGCTGTGTGTGCTCACAGACTTATGGCTTTCCTCCTTCCCGTGGATTCGGTGCAGGGGTTAAGAATCATCTTCTGGATCTAGACACCTCTGGGCTGGGACCCCAGCTCTACGCCTTCCTAGCGGTGTGATTTTGGGCAAGTTACTCTGCCTCTCTGGGCTCTATCTCCAGGTGTAAAATGGAGAGCATTCCATGAGAAAATGCAAATGTGGTGCTGGCTGAGGGCCTGGCGAAGAGTTGGCCCTCCCCCCCCAGAGGGGCATTATTGTTTTGTAAGAGCACCATTTCCTGTAACCCTTTCCTGCAACTTCCCAAGCCTGTGCCACCTCCATTTCCAAGAAAGAAGATCGAGGCCTGAGGGATGGAGCCCCGGGTCTAAAAACACAGCTGATGGCACTCCCCAGGGGCCAGGTGGTCTTCATGCCTCAGCCCCCACCATGACGCCTTCCTTCTCCAAAGTCCAGAAGCCCAGAGCAGATGGGTGTCCTGTCTTATCAGAGGAGGAGTTCCCAACATCCAGGCCCTGAGGGGTTTGGGGGCAGCCTCGTTCCCCTCCTGGCCTGGCCAAGCCCCCGCAATGCTGGGATTCCCAGGGAGCTCCTGCCAAGTCACAGACTTGCCTCTGTCATTGGGTGGGGCCTGATGGAGAGCAAGGCTCCTCAGCCGTTTTCCCGGAAATCAAGCCACAAAGAGAAAACCCCCAGGGCAGCCCCAGGCCTGAAGAGGTGGGAGCTGAACTTGGCCCCCTTGCACCATCACCTGCACGATGCTCCTTGGAAGGGCGCCCAGCTTGAGGTGGGCCAGGCTCCTGGGACTCTTGCAGAAGCCACTTACCCTCACCTCAGTTTCTCCAGCTGCCAGACACAGACGGGACTGGGTGGCCTGGCTTCCTCAGGAGAAGGGGAGGAGCTGCGTGGCTGAAGGGAGGGGCGCTCTCTGTTGGTAAACATGCCGTGGTGAGCGCCCTCATGGGCAGGGATGCCCTGTGAGGGAGGTTCCTGGTCAGCTGTCCTGGCCATCCCGTGGTCCCTGGGGAGGTCAGCAGACCCCGGCTGAGGTCCGGTGCGGCTTCAAATACCCCGGAGCAAGTGACTTCCCCTTTTGGGGAAGGCCGGGTGGCAGCAGGGACACAGCCTCAAGGCCTCAAACTTTGTGTCCACTTACCACTCTGAGACTCAGTTTCTTCATCTGTCACCAGGGGATACAACGGTTCTGCCCAGTGCAGCTGGAGAGTGGAGCATCCCGGGAAACAAGGCCCTAGGAGGGACCCCGGGGCTGGGGACTGCCGGCCTGGGAAGTAAAGGAGGAAGCAGGCCCGGCTTGGGGCGGTGGGAAGTGCAAGTCATCTCTCAGAGGGAAGTGGGCCTGGCCATGGGGGAGGGCTCTGTGATATCCTGGAATGCCCTCGTCTCCCAGTCCTGGGGAGCCCGCCCCATGGGCAACACTGCCCTCGTGACCAAGGCACCCTGGCCAGAGCCTCCTGGCGTAGCGGGCCCAGTGACCCACAGGCCCCTCGTGCCATTGAAATGCCCTCCCAGGCCTTTGCACCTGCTGATGCCTGCACAAACCGCCCCCTCCTTCTGCCTGCAGCGTCCCCCTGTTCCGGGAGCTGTTCTCCAGCAAGGCTCTCGGGCAGCCAGAGACAGAAAACAGGGAGGGCCACTACTCACACGCACACCGCCCTGTATTGTTCTCTGAGGCCTGAGGGATGCAGCCGGAGTGGGCCCCACCTGCTGCCCCACGGGCTGAACGTGAAGACTCAAGTAATTGACGGAACAAGTCATTGACCAAAGAGACTGGGAATATTTTTTTTTCAAAGACGAAAAAGAAGTGGAGGGCAGTAACACCTCCCGTTTTTGCATCTAAGCTCTCTGCTCTGGTCTGCTCTGTGTCTGACTTAAGTATATCAAGCTGCATTTCAGACGTTGATCGTCACTGGAGCAGAAGCAATATAGCGCGGTGCTTACTGACGGTGCCCCGAGCTCCATGCCGACTGGCACGCGACTGAACCTCTCCGTGCCTCAGTTTTCCTCATCTGTGAAAAGGGGAGATTTAAGGAGCACCCAATTCCTAAGATGGTCTGACAAAATCAGTTAATGCACGCAAAGCATTAGAACAGAGTGCGGCCCCTGCGGGGGTCAACCAAAGACAGCTGTCTCCCCACAGAATTGAAAGCAGGGTCTTAAAGAGGTGTTTGCTCACCGATGTTCAAAGAGCATTATTCACAGGAGCCAAGAGGTGGCAGCAACCCCAGTATCCACTGACAGACAAACAATGGAATATTATTCACTCTTAGAAAGGAAGGAAAATCTGACACCTGCCATAACAGGGACGGACCTTGGGAGCATTACGCTGAGTGCAATAAGCCAGTTACAAAAGGACTAATACTGTTAGGATTCCACTTCTATGAGCTACTTAGAATAGTCAAATTTATAAAGTGAAAGTACAACAGTGATTGCCAGGGGCTGGGGGGGGGGGAAGGAAAGGGGAATTAGAGTTGAGTAAGTTCGGAGTCTTATTCTTGCAAGGTGAGAAATGTTCTGGAGACGGATCGTGGGGATGGTTGCGTAATATCGTGAATGTCCCTGAGCTGTATGCCTAAAAAGGTCAATATGGTAAATTTGGTTCCGTGTATTTTATCACAGTTCAAAAAACCAGTCCACTGTGATGTCTGAGCAGAGGGCAGGGAGGCCCTCGCACATGTGTCCCGGGCTTCGGAGGCCCTGGTTGCCTGTGAGGAGCTGGCCACTGCTCCAGGCCCAGTGCGGGCACACTTGACTTCGGGGCTGGCCTGGGGAGGTCTGCTGCCAGTCGGCTTCTGCCTGCTGTCCTCTCTTCCAGGTGGCTTGGTCTCCCCTGCCCATTCCCTGGGGAGATGGCAAATGGGACAGCAGCTGGCCAGGAACACTCCCAACCAGCATCTGATGCTCATTTCCTGCTGGGGGTGGAATTCTTGGCTGGCCTTTGGCTCCCTCTGGAAGCGTCTGGCCTCTTGAGGATGATTTCCTCTTCTGTCACGAGGGGTGAGGGTAGCGCCTGCCCTGCTGGCTACCAGGCCTTGGCCCTCTGTGCAGCCTGGTTTGCAGAGGATTTCCCTTGTGTTGGGGGCTCCATGGAGCTGACCCCTGACCCTCCTATCTTAACTCAGGGAAAGGGGAAGTGACTGGTGCAAGCCCAAAGGAGAAGGCAACGTTTCCCTACTCCTGGCTGTGGCTCAGGGTGAGGCCATGGAGAGGCAGCCTGGGCATCGGGGGACAAGGTCGGCTGCCCAGCACCTGCCCTGTGAAGTGTCCTTCCTGCCCCCGCTGATCAGAATCCTGGGCTCTAAGGGGATGGTGGGATCTGCAGGCCTGACCACCACACACCCCCATGACTCAGGAAGCTTCAGATTCTCCAGTGATTTCCCAATCCGTTTGGGGTGAGAAGAGGAGACCTGGCTGGAAAGCGTGGGGATTGCACAATGAGGCCGCAGCAGGCAGTTACAGAGGCAATGAGCCAGGACCCCTTGCTTCCCATCCTCATTGCCCCTATGTCACTGGATGAATTTGGGGACCTGGCTTTAGTCTCCCCATCTGTTCACTGGGGAGCAAATGCAATGACCCTCCCACCCTGGGTCACTGTGGCTCTGTGAGCTCATCTGAAAACTGTCACCCCGCAACCCCCTCCCCCAGGGACTCAGGGAAAGAGAGTATGGAATCCATCTTACTGCCACTTCCTGACGTCCCCTTCCTCCTCCCCACAAGGCTCCCCAGGGACAGGATTATGGCCAAGCCCAAACCTGGCACTTGACTACCTACCACTCCCAAGGAGGAAGAGGAAGTTCTCAGTCCCAAGGGGCACTCCCAGCTGCCCCCCCAGCCCCCCACTCCCAGGCCTCAGAGATCTGTGCCCAGCTGACAGGGGGAGCAGGGAATCCACGGGAAGGGAGAGACCAAGGGTAGGGACAAACAAAGGCATTGGAGGAGCAGGGTTCTGGCAATAGAGTAAGAGGGAAGCTGGTGCCCAGCTGGGAAATTCCTTAAGGACACACGGTTCTTTCCAGAGGGCAGGGATTCCTAAAATGAGAAAGAGGGAAGGGGTGAGTCCTGGTGGTTGCTCTTCACCAGCAAACCCCCTCCCCCACCCCACGACAGACCCAGAGAAACGGCCACACTGAGTAAGGACAAGGCTGCACTGACTGAGATCAAGCCTGTGCTTGGGGTCTGGACCTGGTGTGCCCGGAAGCCTGTCCTGGCCCAACCCCAGTCCCAGAAAGGGAAAGTGCTCCAGTGGGAGTCCTGCAGCGGGGTGTGTGACCTCCAGCGAGCTGTAGGTCGCTTCACCCTTCTGAGCCACTTTCCCCTTTCAAGCGAGGCTTGATAATGAGAGCGAATGCCAGGCACCCAGCAAATGTGCTCGTCAATAGCTGTCCTTCCCTGCGCGCGCTTCCCCTTAGGGCGCCTCCTCCTGCAGGGCCCCTTCCCTGGCCCCCCTGAGCCGACCGTTCCACCCGGAGGGAGCAACCCTCGCCCGACCCGGGGAGCTAGGGCCGGACGGTCCCCGGGACCCCGCGGGGCGAGAGTCGGCGAGCTGGGTGGGCGCCGCTCTGTGACGCTGGGACGCGGCCCCGAGCGCGGAGCCCCTTGCAGCCAGCCAATCAGCAGCCGCCGTCGGACAATGGGCCCGCGCCGGGCTGAGCCCGGTCCGCCCTGGGTGCGGTTCCCTGCGCCCCACATACCGCGGCGACGCTTGGCCCCCCGCGCCACCCCGCCCGGGCCGGTGGGAAGGAGTGACACCCCCGCTCCCCTCGGCGGGGCGCGCGCGACTCCGGGCTCGGGGACACAGCCAGCCCCGGTCGCCCTCTGCCTTGGCCTCCGCCCGCGGGTTTTCCGCGGCTGCCGCGGGCGGGGCGAGCGGGCGGGCGGAGGCGGAGTCTGAGACTATTTCAGGCGGCGCCAGGCTCTGCTGGGACAGCGGCGGCCCGGCCCGGACACAGTAAGTGACCTCCGCCCGCACCGCGTCTGTCCCCCGCCGCTCCGCGCGGCTGCCCGCCCGCCTCCACCCCGGGTTCCCGGCCGGCTCCCTCGACGGAGCGGCCGGCACGGTCCCGGCCGAGGGTGCGGAAAGCTCGGAGAGCCCCAGGCCTCCGGCAGCCCCACTTCTAGGGAAACTGAGGCCGCTGCGGCGCGTCAGGGTGCAGGGGGCCCGAGCTTGGTACTGCCACCCCGGGCTCAGCCCTGCAAAGGGCAGGGAGGAAGGAGTGTGGGGAAAGGCGCAGGGGTCTCTGCTCCTTTTGCAGAAGGCTGGCCGAGGGGGGTGGGGCTGGCTGGCCAAGTTACTTTGCTGCCTGTGCCTGGGTGTCCTCCCTGGGGGGATGGCTGTGTCCTCCCTTTCCCAGCCAGGACAGAGGAGCCAGGCGCAGAGGCCATGGGAGGCTTTGTGGGCCTCAACCCTGACCCAGGAAGGGGCATGGGTGTGTGTGGTGGGTGCCCGCGGGGAAGCTGGGAGGTCAGGAGAGGGGGCCCCTGTGGGGCCACAGGCTGTGGTCACATGCTATGACTGAGCAGCTCGCTGTGTCGGTGTGCCCAGCCTAGAGCCCAGGCTTGAAGGAGTGCCTTTCCTGCTCTCTTCTGCTCTACCCCAGTGCCGAGGTTGGCTTGACAGCCACAGGGACACGGACACCGACCCTTAAGGAGGCTGGCTAGGGGCCAGCCCGGGGCTGCGGGGCGTTGCTGCTTCCTGTCAGCAACACCGTGAGGTGGGGGTCCTTGTGCCCACTTCACAGGGAGGTATTGTCCGCACGCTAGTGAGTGTGCCAGCTGACCCCCCCACCGCTTCTCTTGCCACCGCACCAGCTGCCTCTGAAAATTAAGGCCTGGTTGGAGCCAAGGCGGCCACTGCAGGACCTGGAAGGGTGAGGAGGATTTGTACCAGAGAGGCAAGGAGGCGGCGATGTTATGTGGGGACCCGCAGGAACCAGGCCTGAGGTCAGATAGAGCCTAGCACATTGTGGGGGGGGGGGGGCAGAGGTGAGGCTGGCGGGTCAGGGTGGCCCTCTCCCTCACCCAAGCTGGAGAGCAGAGGTGGGGCCTGGTCCGTCAGGGTGGTGCTGAGTAGCCCCAGGCAGCTGGCCGGACCAGCCCCTGTGGTGCGTGCGTGCCAACGGGATGGATTAGGAGAGGGAGCTGGGGCAGTGGGTGGGCAGGGCAGAAGAGCCTAGTGGCCTTGCACCTTGGCCCTGGGCTCCCTGAGCACCCCTCACTTGGTCCTGGAGTGGAACTCTCAGCCCAAATGGCACCGGAGAGGCGCCTGAGGTCCAGTGGTGTTGCACTCTGTGGAGGGCACCTGGTGAAGCCATTTGGGAGAAACTCAGGCTTCCTGCCCCCCAGGTGGCTCTGGCCAAACTCGGGGGTTGTGATGAGGCCCAGGGTAGCTGGGCTGGTGGGGAGGTAGTAGGGGCTGTGGAAAGAGTCTGACAGGCCTAATCCATGCCTGCTATGTGCTTGGGGCAAGCACCTCCCAGCCCCCTCACCGCCTCAGCTTCTCCTGGATGATGGATCATCCCATCCGCCTTGCAGGGCTGTTGCAAAGGTGACTCAAAGTCATCGTGCTGTACGAGTCACAACTCATTGTGTTTACCTTGGGGGGGGGCAGGCACTATGGTCCTGGATCGCCCCAGTCATCAGGGAAGCCTGACCCTACTGCTCCCCCTTCCCAGCCCTGCCTCACTCCCCTCTCCTGGGTTCAGCCATGTTCCCCTTCACTGGTTCTGGCCTTGCCTTGATAATGGTCATGGTGCTAGGAGGGGTGCTGCTGGGCACAAGGGGGTCCTGCCTCTCCGAATTCAGCCTGCAAGGTGGTGGGGGCTATGGAGGCAGGAGGACCCAGCACCGGGTGATCTGAGTTTCAAGCCTAAGCTGTCAACCATAGGGTAATTTCCCAGCATCAGTTTTGTGCGGTAAGGATAATAATACCCCTCCTTGAAGGGAATGAGGAAGAGATGGGATGGGCACCGGGGAGGGCACAAAAAGTGGAAGCCTTTGTGGTGATGATGTCACCTCATCTGGGAGCAGCCAGGGTGAAGTGGGAGCCAGGAAGCCTGGTTCCTGGCCCGAGTTACTGGGTGACCCCAGGCAGCTCGGTGCCTCATTGGGTCCCTTGTCCTTGCTGACACATGAAAGTCTTCAGGGTCCTTTCCCACCCCTTGAAGTTTGAGAGGGCACTATGATTCCCAGACCCGAGCCCCAAAGCCAGGGAAGGGGGTTGGGCTCTGCTCCCCTCATGGTCCCAGCAGGAGCAGCCATGTTTCTGCTGAAAGTGTCCCTCTGTGGCTCCACGTAGACAAGAGAAGAACCAGGCGAGCTGGAGGATGGGGCGGGGAGGATGGAGCAGCCTCTGGAGCTGTGACCTTTCTGGACCTCGAATCTTGCTCTGGGCACTGGGACAGTAGCTGTGCTCTGCCACCTCTCCCAGGGTCTCATGGGATGCAGGATGGAAGTCATGTCCTCCAGGCCTTTCTCCTTGCTCAGAGGGTGGGCTGCCAAGGAAGGATTTGCCAAAATGAAGTGAAAGCCCCCTCTGTCTGGGAGACTTGGCATCTCCAGATTCTTCTCTGCTTCTGACGATTTGGGGAGGGGCTGGGGGGTTTCGGAAGAGGAATTGTGGATGCTGAGAAACTGGTGTCCAGGGAGGGCGCTGACTTGTGGGTGCCCCTCTGGGGCAGGAGATAGCCAGCCCCTGATGGTCGTGTGGTGAGAAGGGATGGAGATCATTGCGGCCACCGCGCTCTGTCCTGGGGCCTGGGAGCTGCTGAGCGTCCGCCTGTCTGCTGCTCTTCATTCCCTCCCCCCTTGCCAGTCTGCAGGTCTGAGCCCGGGGGGATGCTGAAGATGATGACTTTCTTCCAAGGCCTTCCAGGCCAGCAGTCGGTGCCAGGGGTTCTTGACTTCCCCGGAAGCTCCCAGAAGTTGCCCTCCAGCTCAGAGCTGGAATCAGAGGCCTCCATGTCAGAGGCGTCTTCTGAAGACCTGGTGCCACCCCTGGAGGCCCAGGCAGCCCCGGACAGGGACGGGGAAGAGGCGACAAAAAAGAAGAAGAAGAGGCCGAAAGGACTGGCCAACATGTTCAGCGTCTTCACTAAAGGGAGGAAGAAGAAGGGTCAGCCCAGCTCAGCAGAGCCGGAGGGCCACCCCGAGTCCCACCCTGAGTCCAGCCACCCGCTGCCCACAGGTAGGCTGGGATCCCAGGCGGGTAGGGATGGGGATCAGAGCCGCCGGGGCCTGGGCAGGGCTGCGGCTCCTCCGAGGGCATGGTTCACTCACCCTGGACCCCGGAGGGCAGCAAAGATGGGCTTCCCCTGCACCGGCTAATCCTGGGGCCCGGGTAGGCCGACCCGGCTGCAGTCCCGACCCGGGCGCCGACCGGCCTCTGGGAGCGGGTCCCTTCACCTCCTGTCGCGGGCGCGGGGTCGGGTGGGAGCCGGCCCGCCGGCGGGCGGCGCTGACCGCGCGCTGTCCCGGCCGCAGTGGAGGAGCTCAAGGCGGACCTGGAGCGCGGGCGGCTGGAGGCGGCGCAGCCGCTGCTGGCGCTGGAGCGGGAGCTGCAGGCGGCGGCGGCGGCGGGCGGCGAGAGCGCGGAGGAGCTGGTGCGGCGCCAGAGCAAGGTGGAGGCGCTGTACGTGCTGCTGCGGGACCAGGTGCTCGGCGTGCTGCGGCGGCCGCTGGACGCGGCGCCCGAGCGGCTGCGCCAGGCCCTGGCTGTGCTGGCCGAGCAGGAGCGCGAGGACCGGCGCGCGGCGGCGGCGGAGGCGCAGGCGGCCGCGGGGCCCGGGGCCTCGGCGCTGGTGAGCGCGCGCCCGCGGCGCTGGCTGCAGCTGTGGCGGCGCGCGGTGGCGCAGGTGGCCGAGGAGCGCATGTGTGCGCGGCCGGCCGCGGCCGCCGAGGGCCGCTCGGAGGCCGAGCGTATCTTCCTGCACATGGGCCGCACCATGAAGGAGGACCTGGAGGCCGTGGTGGAGCGGCTGAAGCCGCTGTTCCCCGCCGAGGTGGACGTGGTGGCCGCCTACGCCGAGAGCTACCACGAGCACTTCGCTGCCCAGCTGGCGGCCATGGCGCAGTTCGAGCTGTGCGAGCGCGACACCTACATGCTGCTGGTCTGGGTGCAGAACCTCTACCCCAAGTGAGTGGGCGCCGCGCTCGGGGAGGCCCGGAGGCTCAGAGGAGCAGGGCCCGCGCTTGGTGGGCTTTGCACTTGGAATCCTCGATTTTCTGGCTTCAGCCTCACGCTAAGGTTGGGGAAACCGAGGCACAGGGAATGACCGATACTTCATCATTCCTTCCTGAGCTCCCAGTCTGAGGCCATGACCATCCAGAGCAGGAAGGGCTGTGGCAGAGGAGACCAGGGACTGCAGGAGCCACCATCAGGGGCCCCGGCCAGCCTGAGTCATTGAGGAAGCCATCCCTGAGGTGGTGGAGGAGGAGGAGGGAAATGAGGAGGAACCAAATTCCGCCTGCTGCTGGAAGGAAGAGAGGCAGGCAGGGGAGGGGGTGGTCAGGCCTGGAAGAAGGTGGAGGGAGGGTGGTGTTCCCAGCCAAGGGAGTCATCTTCCACAGCCTGGGGCTGAGCCCTGAGACCTTCTGGGAGTTGTGCAGAACTGGCCAGTGTTTGGATTTACCGGGCAGGCTATGGGATGCTCCCAGGCACCGCGAGCATAGGGGCAGAGCAGGGCCATATGGCCGTTGTGCAGGGTCACCTGGTGAGCCCACGGCAGAGCTGGCCTCTTGTCCCTGAGGCCCAGAGCTCCTTGGGTGGGAGGCTGACTCTGCCAACAGAGTGCCTCGGGGTGCCTCAGGTACCCTCTGATTTACCCAGACTCCTTGGGGTCCTGAGCACATCTGTCCTTTGTCCAAGCTGGGTGAGGAGTGCAGCGCTGGGTGGAAATGCCCAGGGCACGGGAGGCCGGGGCTCCTGTGGGGGCTAACTCTAGCCCCCTCTGCCGGGTAAAGCCTGCAGGAAGCCTGGAGGTACGGACAGTGTGAGCAGTCTCTGAGGATCTCAGAGACACATCTGGGTGGCCAGTGGTCTCAGGGGGTGCTGGTGGCCCAGCCTCCAGTGGGGAGGGGGGCAGGGGAAGGGCCCTGTGGGGGTGGTGGGTGAGTCAGCAGGACTTAGGGAAATCAGCATAGGGTAGGGGCTGCGGGCTAGACAGGCCAGTCGTGAGCCAGTTTCTCCTTGCTTATCCTGACTCACCAGGAAATACTGGGCATTTGCACCTCAGCCTTCCTGTCCCAGTGACCTCGGGGCTTTTGGCCTGGGGCCCACTGGGGTCAGCACAGCAGGAAACTGAGCCCAGTAGGGCAGAGCCCTGGGGAGAAGGAGTCCAGGGGGCTGCCGTTGAGGCCTGTGTGGCCAGAGTGGCACAAAGGGAGCCAAGGGTCACAGCCACATCCAGGCTGGGAGAGGGGGTGAGAGGGCCGTTCTTGAGTGTCCAGGCAGACAAAAGCCCCTGAGGAAGTGCCAGGGAGGGCTGGACGGTCCCTGGGGCTCCAGGATCCCACACAGGCGCCACAAGAGTGAGTGGAGTAGCTGGGGTGGGGCAGCCCTTCCTGCCTGGACTGACCCACCCTCTGGGGGCAGCAGGGCGGGCCTGGGGCTGGTGGTCCAGGGCTGGCAGGATGCCCGAGGCCAGCATGCGTGGAGCGCAGTGAGGGAATGAGGTAAGGAGGAGGTGGAGAGCGAGTGGCCTCTGCTGCTGCCAAAGGAGCCGGCTTTAATCTGTGTGAGATGGAGGCCTTGTGGCAGGGAGCACGCCGGACTCCACGGGCAGTTCTGCCTGCTGGGAGGAGGAGGCATTGCTGGGGCCCATGAGGCTGGAGAGCAGGCCCCTGCAGTGCGCCAGGCGAGAGGTGGCTGCGGTTAGGGCATCGGGCAGGTGGCTTGAGGCTGACCTGCTTCAAGAGGATGTATTTGGGAGCAGGAGTGGATGGGGAGGAACGAGAGAGTCCAAGCAGGCATGAAGATTCCGAGGTTTCTGGCCTGAGCCCAGCTGAGCCGATCGGGGACCCATCATCTGAGACAGAGAAGCAGGGATGGGGGCAGGGAGATCAAGGCCCAGGCCTGCCAGAGACTGAGGCCAAGAAGGTGGGCCTGCAGCATGAGTGACGGTGCTCAGTGGGGACAGTCGTCCTCATGCTAGACCATCTGCCCACAGCGACATCATCAACAGCCCCAAGCTGGCGGGAGAGCTGCAGAGAGTCCAGCTCGGGAGCCTTCTGCCCCCCAGGCAGATCCGGCTGCTGGAGGCCACGTTCTTGTCCAACGAGGTGGTGAGTCCAGCGCCAGGGCCCCGGGCGGGGCAGGAAGGAAGCTAGGGGAGGCTAGAAGACAGGCAGGACGCGGGCCAGGGGCTTGCATGTGGGCTGGCCAATGGGCTCTGTGCTACCCTGACCTGCCCCTCCTACCCCCAGGCCAGCGTGAAGGAGCTGATGGCCCGTGCCCTGGAGCTGGAGTCACAGCGCTGGGCCCGGGATGAGGCTCCCCAGAAGCTGGACGGCCACTGCCACAGCGAGCTGGCCATCGACATCATCCAGGTACCACAGCCCACCCCTCGGGCTCTCGCACAGCCCATGCCCACCCTGTGTGTGTGCGGGCCTCCTCCTCCCCCATCTTAATCCAGGTGAGCTCTTGCTCAGCTGCCCCCTCACCCCTGCAGATCATCTCCCAGGGCCAGGTCAAGGCCGAGAGCATCACCCCCGACCTGGGCGTGCAGATTAAGCAGGTGCTGCTGCTGGAGCTGGCCGCGTTCCTGCGGAGGTGGGTGTGTGCCTGTTGTGCCTGGGGGGGGGCGGGGCTGGTCCCTGAGCCGCTGCTCTCGGAGCCACCTGCCCTCCCTTGTGTCCCATGTGGGTATCCAAGCTAGATCAGCATCCCCTTCCTGCCTCTGGGGTGTCTCTTTATGAGCAGGGATCCTTCCCACCACCCCCCCACCCCGCCACCTGAGCCTTGAGAGCGTCAGGTGATCTGACTGCTCAGCAAGATGGTCTCAGCGCTACAGCCTCCAGCTGCAAAGAGGATGCCCCAGGAGGGACTGAGGCCCTGGCCTCCCTTCTGGTGGTGCCCCGGGTCTCCAGCCCTACATTTTCTTGGCTGCCTCCCTCCCTGTCTGGGGACTCCTTCATCTATCTACCCCTTGCCCACCCCCCGCCCTGTCTTCCAGCTATAGCGGGATCTGGGGGGAAGGAGTGGGGGCAGCAGGAGCTCTGCAGGGGCCTTGGCCCCACTGTCCTTTGCCTGCGAAGCCAGTTACGTGAGGCGTAGGGGCTAGCAGCCCTCCCTGGGCTGTAGGAGGCCTGTCAACCGGAAACACTCTGTAAGCCCAGGGGGGCTGGGGGGCAGGCCGGAGGCTGCTCTTGTCCCAGTGTCTGTGCTGGTCCTGCATGCACCCCTTCCGGTTTCACCAGCTACCAGCGAGCCTTTGATGAATTTCTGGAGAGATGCAGACAGCTGAGAAATTACAGGGCCAATGTCATTGCCAACATCAACAACTGCCTGTCCTTCCGGTAAGGGCGCTCGGAGGGGTTTGTGGGAGCGGGAGTCACTGGGCCCGCCAGTCTGTTGATGGAAGAGGATGGCTGGGAGGGGGGTGGGAGGCATGATAAGCAAAGATGTGGGGACTCCAGTGAGCATGGCCATGAGCAGATGGCCGGGGTCTGTAGGGGCAGCAGCAGCAAACATTTCTCAAGTGCAGGTGGGTCAAGCATTCATGCAAAGGATTTATTCCTTATTTTGTTCTCGTAACGCTCTTTGGAACAGACGCGGTGGTTGTGTCTGTTGGGCAGATGTGGACTACGAGCATTGGTGTTTCCTGGGGGTGAGAAGGCTGGTGTTGCCTCGGGAGCAGGGATGATGATCTGGACTTGCCTCCACAGGGAATGGGGAGTCATGGAGGGTTCTAGAGTGAAGAGATGGTTGAGGAAGACTTGGCTAGGACCAGTGGGCTCTCTGGGTAGGGGACTATAGGCTGCACAGGGCTGGTGTGACCTACCTGCCCCCATCCATGTCTTTCCAGGACATCCATGGAGCAGCAGTGGCAGACACCACAGGATCTCCCGGGCCACCTGCTGGGCCCCCTGAGTGAGCTCAAGAGTCACGGCTTTGACACCCTGCTCCAGCGCCTGTTTGGGGACCTGAAGGTACTGGAGCCTGCCTCCCTGGGGTGCCTGCTGGGCTTAGCATTGGGGGGACGCAGAGAGGGACCCGGACGTATGTGGCCAGCTGTCATGAGGCCTGTGCCGCTCAGGTGATGGGCGCCATGGAGGGCTTTTGACCTTCCCCACCACTTCAGCCTGGGCTTGGCCTCAGAGGGGCCCCTTGGGCTGGGAACACACAGAAAAGTATTAGTGCCCCTCCCCGCACTGAGACAACCCAGGCCTGAGCCTCTGCGCTTCTTCTCCTGCTCCCCCAGACCTTCCTGCCTGCGCCCTGTCCCCATGCCTCCCTCCCAGCGCGATGCTCAGAGCCTTTGGCAGCCCTGCCCCATCTGCTGTGGGCCAAGTCCACAGAAACCCCCTGGCTCCCTTAGCAGAGGGTGAGGCAGGGGTCCCTGGAAAGAAAAAGTAGGAGGAGTTCCCTGCCTGTTTTCCATGGAGCTCGCCTTGTCCCTACCGCCCAAGGCGGAAGGCCATGGGTAGCCAGCTGGAGGTGAAGGCCGGGCGGTGACCCTGGATGACTTGGCCCAGGTCCTCACAGGCCCGGCCAAACACAAGTCCTTGTTTATGCAGGAATTTATTTATTTCAAAGGGGGCGGTGGAAAAGGCCTCAAGGCAGGCAGATGGCCGGCCTGGCTCCAGGGCTGCAGCTGGCTGGCCTTGGAGGAAGGGTACCAGGACCCTGTCTCCACTTCCTGTCTGTGAACAGGGCCCCCGAGCTCTGCCCTGGTTCCCTGGGAGTCCTCGAGTCCCCCTTGCCCCTGTGCTGGGCCGTGTGTGTGTCGCGGTGCGTGTGTCTGCGGCTGGCGGGCCTTCCTCTGCAGGGCGTGACCAGACATCCTGCCTCTCTCCTGTCACAGCCGCTGTTCAAAAGGTTCACGCAGACCCGCTGGGTGGCCCCGGCGCAGACCCTGGAGGAAATCATCTCCACCGTGGCCGAAAGGCTGCCCGAGTTCTCGGAACTGCATGACTGTTTCCGGGAGGTGAGGAGAAGCTGGACCGGCGGCGGGGCCCGGTGGGCGTGGGGGGGGGTGGCGTCTGGACACACACCCTAACACGTGTGCCGTGCACACACCTGCAGACACACACACACGTGCACACACAAGCACATGTATCCATCTGCCCGCCCCCCGCCCCCGGACTCCTGGCTTCGAGGCTTCGAGGCTTCGAGGGAAGGTGGTGAGCTCCCCGGGCAGTGGCTCACACAGCCCTGCCTGCTCGCCCGGCCAGGAGCTCGTGGAGGTCATACACCTGCACCTGGTGAAGGAATACGTCATCCGCCTCAGCAAGCGGAGCCTGGTCCTCAAGACGGCCGAGCAGCAGCAGCAGCTGGCCGAGCACATCCTGGCCAACGCCGATGCCATCCAGCGCTTCTGCAGCCAGAACGTGAGCTCCCGCCTGCCCCTCCCCCGAGCCCCTGCAGGGCCAGCACCACCGCGGCCTCCCCACACCTGACCGGTTCTGACCTGAACGTCTCTGGGCCCTCGGGTGCCCTTGGGGAAGGGGCGGCCGGCCTCCAACCGGACCTATGCCTGCAGGGCTCCTCAGCGACCTGGCTGCATCACGCCCTCCCCAAGCTCGCCGAGATCATCCGCCTGCAAGACCCCAGTGCCATCAAGATCGAGGTGGCCACTTACGCTACCTGGTACCCCGACTTCAGGTGAGAGCAAGGGCGCCGCAGGCCAGGGCGTCCGCAAGGCCCTGCCAGCGCTGGTCAGAGCCTGGTGGGGCCGGGCTCGGGGCTCCAGGGCTGCTGGAGCCGAGACCGGCCTCGCTGAGGCAGTCCCAGCAGTCAGCCCTTGCGGCGTGCAGACCGAGGGCCAGACGCTGTGCTAAGATGTTTACAGTGGCTCATTCACTGGACCCTCACTACGACCTTGTGAAGCGGATGCTTCTCATCCCCATTCTGCAGATGAGGCCTGGAGAGCGTAAGGAGCTTGTCTAGGTGACCCAGCCAGACCGTGGTAAAGCCAAGATGGCAAAGTCAGGTGTCCAGCTCCACAGTCCACACTTGCAGCCTGATACGATCCTGCCCCTTACAGGGAAAATTGAGACCAGAGAGACTAGGGACCTGCTGGAAGCCATGCTAAGCTGGGATCCACCAGGGTCAGCCTAGGGATCCTCAGAGTGGAGGCTTATCCCGCAGCTGTCTGCGGATCTGGTGAGCTAGGGCAATTGTTTCTCTAGGCTGGGTCCTCTCACGCTCTAGGGAAAGTCTCAACAGTCTTGAGCTAGATTGCTTATCCTCGTCCGGCCTCGTCTAGCTTCTGGTTGATCCACTGCATCCATCTACCTGCCTATCTGCTTATCAACACACTCACCCATTCATCCAGCCATAGAAGCACCCATCTACCCACCTACTCATCTCCCCGTCTGCGTAGCTATCCATCTGCTCACCCACCCTTCCACCTACCTACCCAACCATCCATCTACCCATTCACCCACTCATTCATCCACCCATCCATTCACCCACCTATTCATCCATCCATCTACCCACCCATCCTTCCTCCATCCGTCCAGCCACCCATCCTACCAATTATTGACTTGTTTCCTGCCAAGTGCCGGGCTCTGTTCTAGGTACTGGGATGCAATGAAGTATAAGACAGACCAGGTCTCAGTCCTTCCTTGTGTAGCTTACAGCCTAATGAGCGTTAGTAATAATGAGGTACTCAGGCAAAGAAATAGTTATGAGCTGTAAAGATTGTTTAACCAAGGTTGTGAATGACAGAGGCGCTGACTTTAGAGGTGCGAAATCTTGGGGGAGGTGACATTTTCCCCAAGGCCCAAGGTGTGAGAAGGAGCTGCTCATCTCTAGAGTATGGGAAAGAACATTTCAGGAGGAACAGCCAGTGCAAAGACCTGAGGTGGGCAGGAGTCTGGCGCACTCCAAGGAGGGACAGGGGCCCAGGGTGCTGGAGCACAGTGGGCGAAGGAGACTGAGACCCCCTTGTGGGCAGGGGCTTGGCTGCAGGGCCCTGTGGCTTGGGCCAGGAGTCTGGGGAGCTGGGAAGAGGTGTGAGTAGGGGTGTTGGTGACTAGGCTGGACTGACGGGATGCTGTCCTTGCCAGCAAAGGCCACCTGAGCGCCATCTTGGCCATCAAGGGGAACCTGTCGAGCAGCGAGGCCAAGAGCATCCGAAGCATCCTGGACGTCAGCACGGGGATGCACCGGTCTTCCAAGCCCCTATTTTCACTTATAAAGATCGGTTAGCTTTCCCTGCGGCCTGACCTGCTTGTGAGCACCCAGCGAACATTGGACGCCACCCCCTTGGCGGGCAACACCCCACTTCATGGCCCCTCAACAGGCTTCGTGCTGCTGCCGCTTCTGCCCAGCCTCGGCCAAGGCGCCAGCCCCTGGGCGGCTGGAATTGGATAGGCCCGGTTTACTTGCCCGTCCCGTGCAGGCGGGAACGCCCATCTGGGGAGGCAATGAAGCAATCCCCAAGAAACTCTCTTTGTAAGTGACCGTTGATCATGCATGGACTAAGGCGGGAGCCAGGAGGGAGAGCATCCAGGGTCAGAGATCCCGGGTTACCTCCCATCCGTGGGACCCCTGCACGGCCTATCATAACTGTCGTCCTCATGGCTGGGTCCGAGCGCCTTCCCAGCTGCCGAGGGCCAGGGGCTGAGCCTTGCCCATCCCGCCTCCTCTGGCCCAGGACTGCAGTGAGCGGGACTCAGCATGTCCATGAAATCGAAGGCAGAGCTAGAAAGGAAAGAAGAAAACGATGAACTCTTATCTGGGCCCTGGACATCCTGGGTCTTCCATGTAGGGACAGGCCCCAGGGAGGTGGGGGGCTCCGTGGGGCCTCTGCCTGGAAGTCAGCCTGAGGTCTGGGCAAGGCAAACTTGACCTCTGACCCCGTGGCCTCTGGGTCAGTGTCCTATTGCTGCTGTAACACACTTCCACAAACGTGGTCATTGAAACCAGAACTTATCTTTTAGCTCTGGAGGTCAGAGGTCCGACTCAGGTCTCATGGGCTAAAGCCAACAGGGCTGGTTCCTTCTGGAAGGTTCCGGGGGAGTTTCCTTGCTTCTCCCAGTTTTTAGAGGCTGCCTCTATTCCCTGACCTGTGGCTCCCTCCATCTTCAAAGCCAGCAGTGGCCAAATTCTTTTCACATCGCAAACCTCAGACCTCCTTCCTGCTCCCCTTCCACTTTTAAGGACCCTTTTGATGACCTTTGGCCCACCCAGGTAATCTGGGATCAGCTCCTATTTTAAGGTTAGCTGTTAGCAGCCTTACCCTACCTGCAGCCTCAGGCCCCTTTGCCACAGACCCTGACGTAATCACAGGTTCCAGGTTTGGGCTTCCTGGGGTGGGGGGGGGGCGTGGTTTTGCCCCCTCTTTCCACCCCTGTCCACCCCCCGCCCTGGACGACGCCTTAGCCTAGCCCAGGAAAACATGGCTTCGGGAATACCCCCAGGCTTCTGCCGGGCCCCAGGGCCCTCTCAGCGTGCGGGCGCAGGTCAGACGCAGGCAGGACTCGGCCTCATGCCTCTGAGTGAGCCAAGGTAGGGTCCGGAGCCAGCGCGCTTGGGTCTGTCCCCCTCTTTCCAGGTACTGTGGCCAGGGACTGGCCCGTGTAAATGGTGCACAAGGGCCTTGTACGTTTGTAGAAGTTAGTGTGTTTGATGTTGTTAATATTATTTTTGATAGTACTGCTTTTGTATGTATGTACTCAGGATAGGGTCTGAGTTTTTATAGCTTAATATAAAACTGGTTTCAAAAGTGGCTTGGAGTGATTGATTTTGGGAGCAGGAAGGGGCAGTGATGGCTTTCTGAGCCTCCCAGGGCCTGGGAAATCCTGTCTCCCCAGGCTCTGTGGCAGATCCCCCCATGAGTCCAGCTTTACGGTCCCTCCTCCCCCTTCTCACCAATGAGCATGAGCTTTGGGGGGGCTCTGCCTATGGGGCACAACTAGTCATTTTGCTCTTTTCGCCCCAGTTTCCTTACCTGTAAATAGGGGACCATAAGCCAGTTTGGTCTCCCTTACATTCCTTCTGAGGATGGGGTGGGGAGGGGGTGGACCCAAGACAATCATTTCAACTCCACCCATAGGGCCCAGTGGGGAGCCTACGCTTGTATTGCTGGCACTGACCTCACAAAGCCACAGCTGTGGTCAGAGGAGCCCCACAGCCTGTCTCCAGAAATGGCCCCGGCTCACCTGGCGCAGGATTTGGGGAAGGGCAGAGTCTCTAAGACCGGAGTCCCCTCCATTCCACATAGCTGAGGGAGGGGCCCCAAGGGAGCCACATGTGCAGTCTGGGGGTCTGGGGACCCTTTCAGCCAGTTCTAGTGGAGGGGGAGGGGCCAGTGGGACTGGGCTGGGCTGGTGCAGCATGGCGGTGGGGAGCAGGGAGGGGCCCTGGGGCCCTGGGACACCCTCCTCCCCCTCAGTTGAGCTGGGCCGCCAGGTGGCTCCTGGGGTACAGCCCCGTCCCAGGCCAGCTGGAGGCTCGTGAGGGCAGCGGGGGTGGGGGGGTGGGGAGCAAGGGGTTGGGGCAGGGGTGCTGGGGCCAGCATGCCCCTCCCCCTCGGGACTGCCTGCGGGGAGTGAAGGCACCGAGAACCAGGTGGGAGCTTCAGATCCCTCGGGCCAGGCTGACCTGATGGACCCAAAACATGAAAGCCCGGGGTGCCTGCAGCCGCCGCAGGTGGGGGTCCTCGGAGCACAGGGCAGTAGCAAGGGCCCCAGAGCTCCCCTCTGCCCCACCCCGCCCCAACCCCCTGGGCCAGTGGAGCTCCAGAAAGAATGAGGAACAGGACTCAAAGCGGGTGGGGAGGGGCATGAAGCTACCACCAAGGGTTCCACTTCAGGAACTTCCCCATCCTCCCCCGGCCCCCACCCCACCCCTTCCCCCCTGCGGGAAAATCCCCCTAGGGAAAGGATTTGACCCCAGTGGAGGAGTGAGTCACCAGGCTCAGGGGACAGAGGGGACAGCCTGGACGGGCCGGGGGGGGGGGGGGAGCATTGGCCACCTGCTCTCAGTTTGTACATGGACACGGGCCCGAGACAGGAAAGGTAGTCCATAGTCAGTAGGGGCACAGGCACTGATGGGGCCCTCTAACCCTCCCCCATCCCTGCTGGGGGCGGGGCAGTGGGGAGAGTTGGCCAAGGCCGCCCAGAAGGGCTGACATTCCCGGAGGCCCACAAGAAACACAGAGCAAGCAAACAAACAGTTCAGGTCCAAGTGCAGAGGCGGTGGGAGTGACTCAGTAGAGATGAAGCCGATTAAGGTGGGGCCGCTCCAGCTGTGGCCATGGGGAGTGCTCGCGCAGGAAGGGGCCATTGGTATGGGACTCCAGACTTGACAAGACCACTTACACAGACCTGGACAGAGCAGTGCAGGGGAGGGAACATTGGGGGCAAAGGGGGGGAATGGGGTGGTGGTGCTGGAAGGGCTCCAGTTCTAGGGAAAGAGCTTCAGGGTTGGGTGGGTAAGCGTGGGAAGCGGAGCCAGATCCCACCAAAGAGGCAGGGGTCTGAGAACCTTAGTTGGGGCTAGGAGTTGGGGTTCACTCCAGCTGTAAAAGCAGTGAGGATTTGAAAGAGGCATTTGGGACTGATGCGATGTAGGACTCAGAAAGACCCCTCTGGCTGCTGCCTGGAGAATGGAGGGCTGAGGAGAGGCCAGGAGACCCTTTAGGGGGTGCTGGGGTTGCCTGGGGGAGAGGTGACGTTGTTGGTGAGGGCTGTGAGGTGGAGGGAGACGGGGTTGGCTCTGGAGCCGGTATGAGAGCAGAGCAAGTCCCTGAACCATCAAAAAACCCCTAACTGAGGGGCGCCTGGGGGGCTCAGTGGGTGAAGCGGCTGCCTTTGGCTCGGGTTGTGATCCTGGGGTCCTAGGATCCAGCCCCGCGTCCCTGCTCAGTGGGGAGTCTGCTTCTCCCTCCCTCTCTGCTGCTCCCCCTGCTTGTGCTCTCTCTCAAATAAATAAAATCTTAAAAAAAAAAAAAGACTCTAAGCCAGGGGGACAGTGGTGCCACCTCCCAGAAGAGGAAGGCCTGAGGGCAGCAGGAGGAGGCCCTGGGGGAGAGATCTGGGGAGTGAAGTTTGAGAGGTCTGCAGAAAAAGTGTGTCTCATTAGATTGTCCAAAACCCAAGTGAGAGACAACACTCTGTGTGGGAAGGCTGACAGCCAGCGGGGACTCTCTCTATGCCGGGAGGGTCGTTTCACCCAGCCGCCACGGAGGGCCATCTGGCCACATCAGTCAAGTCAACAACAACTCTGTGACCCAGCCATTCCCCTTCCAGGAACGAATCTCATGCATACTCTAATACCCACGAGAAGTGGTGCAGGTACCAGGCCAGTCACCGCATGGCAGCGAAGCGGGGGACACTCCCCACCTGTCCAGCAGCAGCCCCGGGCAAAGAATGCAGTGCACCAGACAACGGGGGACTGCACAGCTGAGCAGAAGCGCGAGGACGTTCTCTCCGTTCTGATGTGGACACTGCTCCGACGTAGAAGGTCAGGGAGGGAAAAGCACAACGCAGAACAGTTTGCGGTGTGTGTGTTCAAATAAAAGTGGGGAAAGATAGAGAATCTTGTGTCTTACAGATCACGTGTATATATAATATATTCATCTGTATTTGCCTGCGTGTGCAGTAGTACACCAGGAGCTAGTAAGAGCGATCGTGTGTGCTTACACAGGGGTGTGGGGGGTGTGTGTGTGCGTGCGCACGCGTACCAGAAGTGGGAGGGAGATAGTTCACTGTATATCCTGTTCTAAGTGGTTACTACTGAACCACACGAGCGTGTTATACGTGAACATTTTATAATCTGACATTCAGTTGAGGATGGAAGCCAGCGTGGTGGGAGGTTCAAGGGGAGAGGAGAAGAGCCCCGGTCTCGGGTGTGGGATTGTCCAGCAATGTCAAGTGCCCTTTGAAGTGGGTTCATCAGCAGCCTGAGATTTTCTCCAGCCCAGTTTAGTCCTCAGGTGTCCACCCGGAGTCCCAGCGTTGGGTTTCACTGAGAACGGGGCTTTGGTGAGGCGGTCACACCAGGGGATGAGCAGCGCCACCGCGTGGAGAGGGGCTCACCGGGAGAGGTCAGGGCCATGGATGGGGGCTGGGCTGGCAGGAGGGTGGAGGAATGTGTGAATGTGTGAGGGGCCGTGGAATCGGGCTGGGTCAGAGGAGGGGCGGGGTGGTGGAAGGCTGCTGGGGTTGAGTCACAGGAGGGAGGGAGTGCGGGGCCAGAGGGCTCTGGTCACAGAGGAGGACCCTTACAGTTGAGGTCGTGGTGGTGATGCAGTCACTGGTGAGGACAAGGGGCGGGGGAGGGAGGCACAACCCGAGAGGGTGTGCTGACATTGGGAGTGCTGAGGGCTCAAGGAACCAGGAGGGAGCCTGTGGATGCTGAAGCCCCCAAGAGCACTGATGAAGTCATGGAGCTGTTGTCCTCTGAGGATGCCAGGGAGAGACGCAGTGGTGAGCGGAGGGCAGCAAGGGTGAGGAGAAGCGAGACGACATGCCTGCCAGGGTAGGTGGGCGCTGCTCAGCTTTAGCCCCTGCTTCTGTCCCTCGCCTTAGAGCAGTAGACAGTCCTGGGACTTAGTGGATGGATCAGGCCTGTGACGGGCCGTGCCAGAGCTAGGCGGCAAGGCTGTGTTGGGGTGACCCCAGGAAGGAGTGGCACCCTGATTCTCTGAGCCTTCTAGGTGGATGGTGCATTCAGGACGGCGGTGAGTTAGGAGGTCGATGCTCCCGTAGGGACAGTGACTGTCCCTGCAGAGACACCCTGAGGGCTTGGGGGTTGTCAGGGTCAAGGGAGATGGCTGGAACAGCCGGGGCTTCTCCTCTCCCAGGACACTAGCCTGGGCTTGTTCACTGGAAGGTTCTGAAAACAAGCAAAGGTGAGCCTGGTGCATGAGGGCTTTTCCAGCTTCTGCTTGTGAGCATTTGCTAATGTCCCCGTGGTCAAAGCCAGTCACACGACCAGGTCCAGAGTCCAGGGCTGGAGAAACAGGATCCCCTCTGATGGGAGAAACTGGAGTGTTTGTGGCATTTCCCCCAATCTGCCTTGTGACTATAAGTACTTACATGCTTCCCTTGTGAAACACAGGTTCGCCCCATCCCCAGGTCTCCCAGTCTCATCCAGTCATAGATCAGGCGGGCCATGCATGATCTCTGACCTTTTAGCGGCACCGAATGTCGAGGAGTTTCTCCAGTGTAGCTCCCTGGGCCAGCAACTCCAGACCCACACCCCATGAACTAAAAAGACAAATCAGTCACCTGACACGCTCAATACAGAGTGGTATTGAGGGGACAGGATGGCCACAGTTGGGGACATCATTTAAAAGGGGGTGGGGGTGATGGGGAGCCTGGGTGGCTCAGCCAGGTGAGCGTCTGACTCTTGATTTCGGCTCAGGTCATGATCTCAGGGTTGTGGGACTGAGCCCTGCATCGGGCTCTGTGCTGAGCAGGGAGTTTGCTTGAGATTCTCTCCCTCTCCCTCTGCCCCTCCCCCCACTTGCACGCTCGCTCGCTCTCTCAAAAATAAATAAATAAATCTTTAAAAAATAAGGGTTCGGGAGGGACAGGAGGCAGCTCGGAAGGCCAGCCGCTGTGTGGTCTCCCGGAGAGCCCTAGACTCCACCATCCTGGGTCTGTGCCCGAGCTCTGCCCTCTGAGGGGCCTTCCTTTGCCGTAACCAACGGCCCATGTTGGTAGCTGAGCAACTTCCTAGTCTTTCCATCATTCAGGGTCCAATCAAGAGTGGGGAGCCCCCCAGGAATTGGAACAGAGCACTTTTAAAGAAGGACTGTTGCAGGGGGTTGGGGTAACCAGGGGTCAGGTGGGAGAGGATGAGAACTCTAAGAATGTAGACAGAGCAGACATGCAGCCACCACCTGAGGGCCAAGGATGGGGTGAATCTAGAAGAGTCTCCTCACCCCCCAGAGCAGCACTGGGGTTCAGTCAGACCTCGTTGGAGAGAATGCAGCCTTGGGAGGTTCACTGAGGTGCTCTGCCAGCAGAACTTGCTGGAAGTTTGCTCCCCGAGATCCAGGTAAGCCATGCACAGACAAGTGCTGTGCTCAAACTTGCTGCAAAGCCCCCCCCCCAAGGTCGTGGTGGAGGAAGCCGTCCTTGGGGAGACGCTCCAGGTGTGCCCTAGAAAGCCCTTCCTCCTTTACTGTCTCTCCAACGCCCTCTACTGACAAAGGTTAGCACTTCGCCAGCAGACAAGGGAGAAAGTTCCAGAATACCCACACAGGCCAATGAAAGATGAGTTTGGGGCAGGGAGGCAGCAGATTGACAAGAGGCACTCAGCTTCCACACACATTCTTCTACACACATCGAACCTTGATGAAAATGCCTGCCGAACACTGCACATCCGTCCTTCCCACAAGGGAAGACACTTCCCCACGGTGAGGAGACGCAGCGCCAAGAGTAACTGTACCCACCCCGGTGTGTACTAATAACTCCACGTGGAATCCTGTGAGACAGCGCCATCCTTCCTGGATGCCTCGCAGCTGGCACCAGAACCGAATCTTCAAGAGGTCACGCAGCCTTCAGCCAGGCCGGCCACTTCCGGGTGACAGGGTATGTGGTAAGCCCAGTGAATTCCATGGCCGTGAGCCCACCCGGCTGCATTTCCTCGGTGGTGGAATGAATTCCTTGGTCAGAAACAGTGCTGTGGGGATGATGGTAGACGAGGCATTCTGTGAGTCTGTGCGTGGTGGTGCCAACAGCAGCATTACGGGAGCAAGGAAGCCGAATCCATGTCCAGAGTGCGTCTCCTCCAGAGGATGACTCATTGTCCCCTCCCTGATAGAGGAGGTCCCGTGCGATCCACCCGCTACCGGGCGGTTGGCTGCTCTCTGCAGGCCACGGGGCTGTCGAGGGCTAAGCGCTGGTCTTCGCTGCTGTCGGATAAGGCGCTTGGCAGCGGCCAGAGCGCCTGGTGAGAGGAAGCCTGTGTCGTTGAGCCCACAAATAGCCCCATCCCTGTCACCATAGCTACTTTGTTTGTGGGTCTGTTGAGAAAGCATGGAGTGGCTGGGCAAAGAGGCTGTTATGGGCTGAATTGTGTCTCCCCCAGATTCATATCGGAGTCCTAATGCCCATACCTGAGAATATGACATTATTTGGAGAGAGGATCTTTACAGAGGTGAACAAGTTAAAATGAAGTCTTTAGGGTGGGTCCTAATCCAATATGACTGTGTCCTTAGAGAAGAGGGAATTGGGGAGGTAGACACACACGGGGAGAGCACCATGTGACGGGAAAGGCAGAGACCGGGGTGATGTCCCTCCAAGCCAGGCACGCCAGCCTGCGGAGAGCCGCCAGCACGGGAGAGACTGCTTCTCCCAGCCTCGGAAGGAAGCGGCCTGCCCGCAGCCCGCTCTTAGGCTTCCAGCTTCCAGAACTGCGGACACACATTTCTGTTGTTTAAACCACAGTCTGCAGTCCGTTCTCATGGCACCCCAGCAAGCGAACACAGAGACATCTCTACAGAGCTTCATTCTCCCACCTCAGTATTAAGGGTCTCTTCTGGGGCGGATGCCCTTGGGTGGGCACCCATACAGTGTGCACGTTCTTCATACTCTCTACCCACTTGGAGATGTCCATCTACACACTTCTTCCCCAGTTTTTCTTGTCACCAAACTCCCAGTTCTGGTTTTTTGTTTTTTGTGTCCGTCACCCCCCCCCCCCCCGCCCCGAGGCCCTGTGAGCCAAACTGTGAGCAGCTGTCTAGGTTAGCGTAGGTCTGTACCTCTGGCCATCTCTTAATCCAGACCTGGTGGACAGCCGAATGTATTGCTCAAAGTTCTGCCCCCCTGGGGGCATGGTCCTTCAGGATCCCCCCGATTGCGGCTGCTGCCCCGGCTGTCCACAATCACATGAAACTATGACATCGTGCAGACCCATCGGTCAACCGGGCTTGAGTTTTTCTTGCTCAGCACCCCAACAGGCCACAGGCACGGACGGCGGGAAGGGAAGCAGCGCAGCCGGAGCTGGTGTCGAAGGAGCCTGAGCCACCTTCCGTGCACGTTATTGTGGCTCCTGGACGTGCCGGGCTCAGACTCCCATGTACTATTTCCATGCGATGATAGAATGCTGCCACACATACCGAGCCTTACGGCGAGGTGGGTCTAACAACTCTCAGCTCGTGATGGGAAACAGGAGAAATGGTCACCAGTGTCCCATGGTTGGGCATTCAGTCTCCATCGAATCCCAGATGAAGATCAGAAGCAGTTTGTCAGAAGGAAAATCGTCATCTCCAGAAGAGAGCACAGACTTGCTCCCAAATTCTAGAAATCGGGCTGTGAGTCTCCCACTGAGGCAAGTCATGGATATTTTGAGTGCTGGTGGATCGGCTGGACCCCGGGGCCCGGGGGTAGGGCGGCTGGTGTGTGCGGAGCGGCCTAAGTCTGCAGAGCCTTCTCTCCTTCCGCTCTCCTCTTGAAACTGGCTAGATGGATGACAGTACAGCACGCGAAAATGTGCTGCTTCCAAAATCCAAAATGTCCTACCAAGCATTTGCCTCTTTTGTCATGGTAGATGATAAGAGGCCCAACAGCTTGTCTTTTACCTTATATTCAAAAATCCCCCAGACCAAATAACTCTCAGAAACTTAGAAATCACAGGCTCCTGAGTGTTTTGAGGGGAGAGGCATCTCCCACTCTCAGGTTCACGTATGTCTTCTTAAGGCATCTCACATACTTGCTATTTCTTGTTTATCAGAGCCAATCGTATAATGTCATCAATGTGGTGGCCAGTGTCATACAGTGTGGAATGTTAAGATAAAAAAAGATCAATTCATAGAGATGGAAAGTAGAATGATGGTTGCCAAGGGCTGGAAGGGACAAAGAATGGGGAGTTATTATTTAATGGGTACAGAGTTTTGGTTTCGCAAGACAGAGATGGCAGGTGGGGTTGGTTGCACAACGGTGTGAATGTACTTAGGGCCACTGCCCTGTGCGCTTTAAATTGGCTAACATGGGAAGTCTCTGGTTATGTACATTTTATCACAATTTTTAAAAGACAGGAGTAAATTAAGCACAGATTAAAATAAAATTTTTTGGTGTTTTTATTTGACTACATTAAAAAACATCAGCATGTTAAGATCTTGATACTAATGGAGTGGTCAAAAGATTATCCACACTGGCATACACTGGAAGATTTTTAGAAATGCAGAATGCCTACCAATACTGTGAAGCAAACCATTTCCCATAAAAATTATCTTATTAGGTACCGGGCATTAAGCGTTAGTCTGGTGAGTTTTGTACCTTTATCTTGTAATCAGTGACCTCATCAGATTGTATTATTTGTTCTAAAAGCCTGAACAATCCTATCACTGGGGGGATTACGCATTCATACATGCATTGTGTAGCGTCTTGCGTAAAATATACACACCTTGGAGAAGATCCTGGGAAGACAACTGAGTAGGAAGCATCAGGAATCTGCCTCTGCACTTAGACAACAATTGGGCCAGCAAAATCTGGCTGCTCTGGAGTTTGCTGGAGGCTTGCAACTTCTAGGGCAAGACTTGGACGATAAATTGTGGTTAATTTTGGTCGATCTCAACTCGTAGCACAGCAGCAGCTACCCCTCCCCCCTCCCCCCAAGGCCTGCCACGAGGCAGGCAGCTGTGCACACGTTCCTGGAGCGGCCTGCACACGGTTGTGGGAATCCGGGTCGGCCAAAAGACCCTGTCCTCCAAATACTGGGGATCTGTGCTCTGAGCACTGATTGCTGCATCTGGTCACAGTGCAGACTAGAAGCGGGGGGCCACTGTTGTGGCACTTCCTCACATTGTAGCAAGACCCTCCCCCTCTGGCTGAAGTGACTTCCAGGACATTTAAGGGGCTAGTGCCCTTTTAACCCCTCATTTTTTACTTTCTCCCCCTCTGGAAGCCAGACAGTAAAGAGTAGGGCATTCAAAAACAACTGTATACATCAGAGAAATTAGTAAATGACCATGAATACCCAGGGAAAGTCTCAGAAAAGACCCGAGAAGACATTATAGTTACACTTCAGACTGATCCTCGGCATAGAGACAGCCTACAATGATCAAAAAAAATAAATAAAAACAAGAAACAAAAATAGTAACAACAAAGAGCAAACCCTGGGAAAGGGGGAGAATCTGTTTCCAGAATTCCCACATTATTACATGTAAATGTCCATGGCTCAGGGCGCCTGGGTGGCTCAGCCAGTGAAGCATCTGCCTTCGGCTCAGGTCATGATCGGGGTCCTGGGATCAAGCCCCACATCAGGCTCCTTGCTCAGTGGGGATCCTGCTTCTCTCTCTGCCTCTGCTGCTCCCCCTGCTGTGCTCTCTATCTATCAAATAAATAAATAAAATCTTTTTTAAAAATGTCCATGACTCAACAAAAAGTTACAAGCCCTACAAAAACAAAAACAAAAACCCCCAGGAAGTACGGCTCGTTCAAAGAAAAAAGAAGTAAATAAAAAGAAACTGTTCCTGAAAAAGACTGGATGACAGATCTACTAGACAAAGACTTTAAAAAACTATGGTAGAGATGTTCAAAGATCACTAAGAGAGTGATGTGAGAACAAGATGGAGATGTCAAAAAAAAGAGAGAGAGAGAGAGAGAGAGAGAGAGAAACCTAAGTTGAAATTAAAAAGAAATTCTGGAACTGAAAAGTGCAATAACTGAAATGAAACATTCACTAGAGGGTTTCAAAGGCAGATTTGAGGAAGAAGAAGAATCAGTGAAGGTAGGACAATAGAAATTATCAAGGCTGAGGAGCAGAAAGAGAACAGACGGGAGAAAAGCGAATAGAACCTAAGGGACCTGTGTACATAGAGGACCAAGATACACATCGTGGGAGTGGCCGAGGGAAAAGAAAGAGGGTGGGTAGAGAGAACATTTGAAGACTTAGTGGCTGAAAACTTCCCACATTTGATGAAAAACATGAATATAAACATGCAAGAAGTTCGACAAAATTTAAGTAAGAAGAACTCAGAGAGATCAACGCCATGGCACATTATAGTCAAACTTTCAGAAGAAAAAGAGAATCTTGAAGGCAGCAAGAGAAGCAAACCATCACATCTGAGTGACCTGTTGTGAGACGATCAGCAGATTTCTCATCAGAAACTTTGGAAGCCAGGGGTGCCTGGGTGGTTCAGTTGGTTAAGGGTCTGACACTTAATTTCAGCTCAGGTCTTGATCTCAGGGTCATGAGATCAAGCCCCATGTCAGGCTCTGCGCTCAGCAGGGAGTCTGCTTGAGATTCTCTCTCTCTTCTTCTGCCCCTCTCCCTGCTTGTGCACGCATGCTCTCTCTCTCTCTCTCAAAATAAATAAATAAATGTTTTTAAAAAAATAAAAGAAACTTTGGAGGCCAGAAGACAGTGGGGTGATATATGCAAAGGGCTAAAAGAAAAAACATCAACCAAGAATCCTGTATCTGACAAAAGTGAGAAAGAAATTAACACATTCCCAGATCAACAAAAACTGAGAGACCTTGTGACCGCTAGTCCTGCCCTGCAATAAATACTCAGGGGAGTCCTAGAAGATGAAATGAAAAGACATCAGACAGTAATGTGAAGAGGTATGGGGAAATGAAGATCTTAATAAAGGTAAATACATAGGCAATTATAAAAGCTAGTATTGTTGTAACAATGGTTTATAACTGTACATTTGCTGATTTCCTACATGATTAAGAATCTAATAACCTGAAAAAAAAAACTATTACTAGTGTAAAAGCTAGTATTACTGGAACTTGGTTTGAAACTCCAAATCTTGTTTTCTACATAATGTAGGAGACTAATGCCTCTTAAAAAAAACTATGTTTATGTTTTTGAGAACAAAAGTGGAAGCGCCTGACATTAAGCTTTTGGTTGCTGAGGTAGTCATTTCAAAAGACACCCATTTTGAATAAACATATTGCCAGCCGTAAGGCACAGCAAAACAACCAGATGGCAAATGAGGCTAGCCACACCCGGGAAGTTCCCCTTGCAGGAAACTGGGGGCAACCTAGATAACTGACCACTTGACTGACCTCCACCCTCCCACACCCTAATTTCCATTCGTATGCTTCAAATTAGGCAATAATGAGAGACACCATGAAACCCCAGAAATCCCACCATTGGACCCTAATAGAGGCAGAGCCCCAGATCCACATTCCTCCTCCCTCTCCCTCTCCCTCTCTCACTCTCCTTCCATGACCTCACTTTGTGGCCTCAGGTGTGCTCTGTACCTTCCAAAACCGTGAGTAATAAAACTTGTTTCTCTAAGTTCCTTGATTTTTTTTTTCTGGAGTATATCCTGCAATCACAATAAGAAATCAAGGGTTGGCCCAGCTATAATCGGCCCCATTGAGGGAGATGTCTGTGGGGCTCTGTATGAGCCAGTGCTCAGACATTCCTAGCTGAGGGCATTACCATCAATAGGCTGGGACTGAGACCACAACGATGTATAAGGATGTAATTTTGTGATATCAGTAACCAAAAGGGGTCAGAACAAAGCTGTAAAGGAGCAGAGTTTTTGTATGTTATTGCAGTTAGGCTGGTATAAATTCAAATTAGGATGGTATAACTGTAGGATGTTAAATGTAATCCATATGGAAACCACAAGGGAAATAGCCGTAGAATATACACAAAAGGAATTTAAATATTTAGCTAAAAAAAAAAAAATAACTCAACGAATTACAAAAGAAGAGAGTAATGCCAAAAATGAAGGACAAGAAAGCTACATGGCATATAGAAAACAAAGAGCACATCATCAGTAATTACCTTAAATGTAAATGGTTCAACTGTTCAATCAAAAGACAGAGGCTGGCAGAATGGATAAAAACACATGACCCAACAACATACTGTCTACAAGAGCCTCCACTGAGGTCCAAAGACACAGACAGGTTGAAAGTGAAAGGATAAAGAAAGGCCATGCAAATAGCCCCCAAAACAGAGCAGTGACTATACCAGCATCAGACAAAATAGACTATAAATCAATAAAGTTTACAAGAGACAAAGACTAATTTATATGTTAATATGAGGTTCATGTGTAAAATTGTCAAATCACTAAGTTGTACACCTGAAACTAATGTAACACTGCGTGTCAACTGCACTCAAATAAAAAAAATTGACAAAAATAAAATCACAAGTAAATAAATAAAAGGTTCAAACGACTGAAAGATATAACAATTACAATATTTACACACTTAATGACAGACCATCAAAAATATGAAGGAAAAATCGACAGAATTGAAGAACAGACAATTCTACAATAATAGTCAGAGGCTTCAATCTCCCACTCCCAATGGACAGAACAACCAGACAGAAGATAAATCAGGAAACAGGACTTGAACAACACAATAAACTGACCAGATCTGACACCCACACACCCACACACAGAGCACTCCACCCAACAACAACACACTTCTTCTCAAGTGCACAAAGGGCATTCTCCAGGATGAACCGTAAGTTAGGTCACAAATTAAGTCCCAATAGATTTAAGAGAACAAATATCACACAAAGTTTCTTCTCTGACCACAATGGGGTGACGTTAGAAATCAATTGACAAGAGTAAAACTAGAAAATTCACAAAATTGTGGAAATTAAACAACATACTTTTAAACATACTTTCAAAGAAGAAATCATAAGGGAAATCAGAAAATACTTAGAGATGAATGGAATTGAAAGCACAACATACCAAAACTTATGGGACACAGTGAAAGTTGTGCAAAGGGGAAATTGTATTACTATACATGCTTACATTAAAAAACAAAAAAGATCTCAAATCAACAATCTAACTTTAAAACTAAAGAAACTAGAAAAAGAAGAAAAAACTGAGCCCACAGCTACCAGAAGGAAGGAAACAACAAAGATTGGAGCAGAGATAAATGAGAAAGGAAACAGAAAGGCAATAGAAAAAAATCAATGAAACTAAAAGTTGTTTCTTCTAAAAAATCAAAAAAATTGACAAACTGTTAGCTGGATGGACTAAGAGATTATTAAAATCAGAAGGGAAAGTGAGGACATTATCACTGATCCCTACAGAAATAAAAAGGATTATAAGAGAGTAGTATGAACAATTGTGCAGGAAAAAATTGGATAGCCTAGATGGACACATTTCTAGAAAAAGGAAACCTACCAAGACCAAGTCATGAAGAAATAGAAAATCTGAATAGACTTTAACTAATAAAGAGATTATATCAGTCAGCAAAAATCTCTCAACATAGGGGTACCTGGATGGCTCAGTCAGTTAAGCATCTGACTCTTGATCTCAGCTGAGGTCTTGATCTCAGGGTGGTGAGTTCAAGCCCTGCACTGGGCTCCACACTGGCATGGAGACTACTTAAATTAAAAAACCAAAACAAAAACAACTTCCAACATAGAAAAGTCTTGGATCTGATGACTCCACTGGTAAATTCTACCAAACACTAAAGAAGAACTAATACCATTCTTCTCAAACTTTTCCAAAAAACTGAAGAAGAGGGAACACTCTCAAACTCATTCAGTGAGGCTAGCATAACCCTGACGCCAAAGCCAGAAAGATACCGCAAGAAAATAAATTACAGACTAGTATTCCTTATGAGCCCTGATGCAAAAATCCTCAACAAAATATTCCAAACCAAATTCTGCATCACATTAAAAGGATCATGCACCCTGACCAAATAGAATTTATTCCTGGAATGCAAAGATGGTTAAACATATGAGAATCAATCAGTGTAGAAAATACCTCAACATAATAAAAGCCACATATAAAAAAAACCCACAGCAAACATCATTCTCACCAAAGACTGAAAGCTTTTCCTTCAAGATCAGGAACAAAGTAAGGATGCCCATTTCCACTACCTTCCTTCAACATAGTACTGGAAGTTCTACCCAGATCAAGTAGGCAAGGCAAAGAAATCAAAGGAATCCTATTTGGAAAAGAAGTAAATTATCTGTTTGCAGGTGACATGATCGTATATGTAGAAAACTGAAAAGACCCCACAAAAAGCTATCAGAACTAATAAATAAATTGAGCAAAGTCAGACACAAAGTCAAAACGCAAAAAAACAGCTGCATTTCTATTTACAATGAGCAATCTGAAAAAGAAAATACAAAACCAAAACAATTTACAATAGCATCAAAAAGAATAAAATACTTAAGAATTAACTCGGAGTGGGGGTGGTGAAGGACACAATGCAGACTACAAGACATTGCTAAAGTAAATTAAAGAAGACATGAATAAATGGAAACACATTGATGTTCATGGATTGGAAGACTTAATATTGTCACACTGTCAATACCACCCAAAGTAATCTACAGATTTCATGCAATTCCTATCAAAACCCCGATGACATTATTTGCAAAAATAGAAAAACTCATTCTAAAATTCACGTGGAATCTCAAGGTACCTTGAGTAGTCAAAACAATCTTGAAAAAGAAGTATAAAACTGGAAAACTCGCACTTACTGGTTTCAAACCTACTACAAAGCGACAGCAATCAAAACATTGTGGCTTTGGCATAAAGATAAGCGTAGACCAACGGAATAGAATGAAGAACTCAGATATAAACTCTCACAGATATCATCAAATTATTTAAGTTTACTTTTTTTTTAGTGCTCTCCACGCCTAGGGTGGGGCTCAAACTCATGATCCTGAGATCAAGAGTTGCTTGTTCTTCCAACTGAGCCAGCCAGGTGGCCCTCATCAAATGATTTTTGATAAGGGTTCCAAGACCATTCGAAGAGGAAAGGAGAGTCTTTTCAACAGATGGTGCTAGGGAAACTGGATATCTGTATGCAAAAAACTGAATTTGCACCCTTACCTCACACCATATACAAAAATTAACTTGACATGGATCAAGGACCTAAATGATAGACCTAAAACTATCAAACTCTTAGAAGAAAACATAGGTCAAAAGCTGTACAACATTGGAATTGGCAGTGATTTCTTGAATGTGACACTAAGGCACGGGTAACAACATAAAAAATCAACAAATTGGACTTCATGAAAACTTAAAAAATGTGTACATCAAAAGACATGAACCACAGAGTAAAAATGCAGCCCACAGAATGGGAGAAAATGAGAAAACATTTGCAAACCATAGATCTGATAAGGGCTTAATATCCAGAATATGTGGAGAATTCCCAAAACTCGGTAATAGTAGTAGTAGTAGTAGTAGTAGTAGTAGTAGTAATAATAATAATAATAATAATAATAAAATAAAAAAAATAAAATAATAATAATAAAAATAAAAAATAAAAAACACAACTACCTGGTTCAAAAATGGGCAAAAGACTTGACCAGACACTTCTCCAAAGAAGATATATGAATGGCCAATAAGCACATGAAAAGATGTTCAAGGAAATGTAAACCACAACCACAAGGAGATACATCTCATATCCAGTGGGATGGCTGCCATCGAAGGAAAGACGAAACAGAAAACAAGTGTTGGCAAGGGTGTGGGGAAATTGGGACTCTTGTGCACTGTTGGTGGAATGTAAATGGTGCAGCCACCGTGTAAAACAGAACAGTCATGCCTCAAAAACTTAAAAGTGGAATTGCCATATGATCCAGCAATTGCACTTCTGGGTATGTACCCTAAAGAAGTGGAAGGAAGGTCTCAAGGAGGTATTTGCACACTCATGTTTGAGCAGCATTATTCGCAACAGCAAGAACACGGCAGCAGCGGAAGTGTCTGTGGGTGGATGAATGGATAAGCGCAGTGTGGTATGTGCGAACAATGGAATCAAACAGAATTTCACTGAATTAAAATGGAATGAATTATTCAGATTTTTTAAAGTCTAAAAATAGAATTAATCATTATTCTGCAAATTATTCTTCTGCAAAATGCTACCGCATGGATGAAGCTTGAGGACATGATGCTGAGTGACATAAGCCAGTCACAGAAAGAGAAAGACTGTATGATTCCACTTAGAGGAAGTACTTAGAGCAGCCAAAATCGTAAAGACAGAGAGTGTAATGCTTACTGAGTGCTTCCTCCTTCTCCTGAGGTGAGGGGGAGGGGAGAATAAAAGAGGCGAGGTCAGGGTCATGGCTCCATGGATGCCCCCAGATAGGAAAGAGGCACGCACACCACCCACCTCTGCACACCCACTTCCCCTTTACCTCCTATCTTGGAGCAATTTCTGCATCAGGACAGAGAGAACTTCCTCCTTCTTTTTACAGCTATATAGTACTCCATTGTTCGGTGCACTGCTATTATTTCCCTGGGTTTTACTGATGGACATTTAGGGAGTTTCCAGTATTTTGCTATTACAATCGAAGTAACTGACCTGGTACCTACATCACTCTGCATGGATGTTAGAGTACCAGTAAGATAAATTCCTGGAAGGGGGGATGGCTGGTTCACAGGAGGCTTTGCCAGCCGGACTGATATCGCCAAAGGGCCCTCCACAGGGACCTGCAAAATTATGCTCCCAGAGCAGTGAGGGAGCACTCTGGTGGCTGTCAGCCTCGACGTAGAAAATGTTAAGTGATCTAGCTAAGAAAGCAGATTGGTCTGTGCCTGTGCAAGGGTGAGTGGGGAGGGCTCGGGGCATGACTACAAAGGACCACGGGAAAACTTTCGGTGATGATGGACGTGTTAATTATCTTTATCATTGTGATAGTTTCATGAGTACGTGCATAAAAGCTTATTAACATACTTTAAATATGTGCAGTTTATTGCATGCCAATTATTTCTCGGTAAAGCTGTTTCTTAAAAAAACATGAACACATGGTAATTTTTTGGTCTTATTAGATTGTCAAAAAATAAACAAGATAATTGCCTCCAGGTTTGGCAAAGCTGTGAGGAAACTGGCTGCACTATCCCTGGAAGAATGAATTGACGTAATTCTTTCTGGAATTAATTTTTGCAGTATCCATTAAAAAGTGTTTCTATTCTTTGGGGAAGAAAAAATATAAGCTGTTATAAAGATGCTATTCATTTATTTCTTTGTCTCAGTAAAATTAAGCTCCACGAGTTCTAGGTCCAACTAATGAATTTCCACAGCCTGGCTTTAAAAATGAAAGCCTAGGGGCGTCCGAGTGGCTCAGTCAGTTAAGCGTCTGCCTTCAACTCAGGTCATGATCTCGGGGTCCTGGATTCGAGTCCCACATCAGCTCCCTGCTCAGCGGGGAGCCTGTTTCTGCCCCTCCTCCCCACTCCTGCTCTCTCTCTCTGTCTCTCTCTCAAATAAATAAATAATCTTTTTTTTAAAGTCTATATAATTAACAAAAGGAACCTAAGAAAGAGTTAAAGATATCTTTTTTCCCCCTGAAATCATGGAGGGAAAGATATCGTTCTGAATTATGAGACTCAAAGAATTTGATTCAGTAAGTTGTTGAATCAGATTGTTTACAAGCGTGTAAATCTTACATGTCTATGCAAAACCGGGACTTGTCTGCACATTCATAACTGTTACCACCTTGCTCATTTCTCGGCTTCAGTGAATCTGGTATTTAAGGAGAAGGGTCTTACAATATTTCTAAGAAGATCACTTCAGATAGAAAGCTGGAACTCTGTCTTACTTGGTAACTGTTGCCCTGGCAGGGGTGTGCAATCATGATTCTGGATTCCTACACAGAACAAGAACCTGGCAGATTTCTCAAACACAAGACAGGGGACATCTCTGCTAGATTGCTTATTGCAATGAAGATGTTGAGTCTTGGCTCACCTTAAATGAGATCTTTGAAGTAATAATTCTACTTCTAGGGAATATATATGTTTCAAAATAATAGGACAAACACATGTCATATATATGTATACACAGCCCCCCCCCACACACCCACCCACCCACCCACACACACACACACACAAAGATTTTCACTGTAGGGAAAACTGGAAAATCCCCAAATATCCAGCAAAACGGAATGAGGCAAACAATTACACCACGTAGGACAGTGTGGCCATTCGGACGCCTCGCTGGCTCCATTGTCACGGGTGGGGAAAATGTCCTTGACACATCATTCAGTGAACGAGCAGATTTGCAGAGCGGTCTATAGCAGGATCGCTACATAAACACAGATGTTGGTACAAAATGCTAACATGGCCTGTGCCTGGGGCCGGGGCGTGAGAGCATTGCTGGGCTGGGGGAAGTCTGTACTCCACCTAATTCCTCACCATCTATTCTTTCTCAGCCATATATTCCCTGCAAGTAGAACTGTTACCTCAAAGGTCTTGCTTAAGGTGAACCAAGACTTTCAACCCAGGAGATTCCTCTTTGTTCAGATTTTTGAAAATACTATTTTTGTACAGGGTGGGGAAGGCGTTGAAGACCTACATCGAGGGGCACGTGGGGAGTTCCGCCGGGTTAAGCCTCAGACCTCGTTTCTGCGCAGGTCACGATCTGAGGTGGTGGGACCAGCCCCCAGTGGGCTCCACGCTCAGCGCGGAGTCTGCTCCAGATTCTCTCTCTCCCTCTCCCTCTGCTCTGCCCTTCTTCTCTCTCTCTCTCTAAAAATAAATAGATCTTTTTAAAAAAAGAAGACCTATGTGTAATGCTTGAGCCTATTGGGATTTGTGAGTGATTTTCAATACCTTATTTCAATATTTTACGTAGTTTAGCTAATTTGTCCAATGAAGTGTTTTTGAAGCTAGAAAACAATGTTTTTAATAAAAGTCTATATAACAGAGGAAAGGATGCCTAGGATTTTATGTAAAACTGGGACCGGGTCACCTGGAGGGCGGAGGTGGACCGGCCTCTGGGGGCAGGGCTGGGACTTCTCCCACCCGACTGGTCGCTCCTTCTGCCAGTTCTTGCGTGAAGCACCCAGTCCAGCTCAGGATGGAGGCTGGAGGCTGGAGGCTGGAGGCTGAGGCGGGCTGGGGGAGGGCAGGAGGCAGGGACAGACTGCGGACCTGCAGCTTGGCAGACCACAGCCAGGAGGGCCGGGTGGGGGCCAGCTGTGGACCCCCAGGACTCGTGTGGGTTTAGGGCAGAGCCACAGGAAGGTGAAGCCCACGCGGGGCTGCCAAGTACCCGGGGGTGGGGTGGAATGGAGTGGACAGTTCTTGCTATCTGGCCCCAGACTGAAGGGGGTCAGGCTTGGTCAGCAGATGGGCTCCTGGACCAGGAGGGCTGCTGTTTCTCAGGGGTGGGCAAAGATCTGGAACTGGTAGGGCAGGAACTGCCTCCCAGGACCAGCCCCATCAACTTAGCCATGCCCTCCTGTTGCCCAGAGGGCCATCCTGCTCCCTGAGAAGTAGAGACCTAGCCCTACTGTGTGCAGGAGCCCTTGGGTCCTCCCCCAGCCCGACTGGGGGTGCAAGAGTCCCCCTTTAGCCAGGAGGGCTTCTGCCTCGGCTCCCCCAAGCCCACACAAAGGAGGGGGCAGCTCTGTCAGGTGCCCGAGTGCCGTGAGTAGAGCAAGGAGAAGGGGCATTCGTTTTCTCCAAAGTACCCACGGGTTGTTTCAGAATTGCTTAGCAAGGGCTGAGCCGCCTTGCGGACTTCTAGACCGACTGAGAGCAGCAGCGGCAGCATTGGCATTCCCGAGGGAACAGGGCACCGTGGCTGGATGGGGCAAAACCAGTGGGGTGAGGCCACAGGAACCCCAGAAAGAGGAGGCGACCCGAGCCCAGCACCAGCCCCTCCCCTTTGCACTGGTGGGGAACAACCTGGTCACCCATGGGGACACCCATGGGTAGTGGACGCTGGGCTGGTCATTTCCTCACTGGTGAGATGCAAATATGTAAGACCCCCTTCTCCAGCGGCTTTGGAGAGGAGGGAATGGTCCAGCACTCTCCCTGCTGGCCAGAGCCAGGGTTACTCTGGGTTCCCCTTCTGGGTATTGTCCTGATGACATATGTCCTACATCCGCCCTGTTCATGTCACTCAGCCCTCCGTCCATGGCCCTGGACATCAAGGCACAAGACCCACACAGCCCACCTGTGTGCCCAGATTGCAGCCTGGAGCAGGGAGCTCTCGGGAAGGGTGCGGCCACCAGAAGGAGGGTGTCAGTCAGGCAGTGGTCCCTGGGACTGTCCGGGACTACGGGACACTCGGCTTCATAGAGCAAGTGTCCCTGGACACTGAGGAGACCTTAGCTGTAGAAAAAGCTGGGGGTGAGGGTAACGGGATTTCCAGGAGCCCTTCCCTCCAGAGGAGCCTCAGAGAGCAGGGTCCCCTGGGGAAGAGAAGACGGGCCATCTAGGCTTTGCTGGAAGCTCTCTGGAGATTGCAGGCCCTGGCCTGATACCCTGATCTGGAAGCCAGGGCCTGCGTGCACCTTCTCTTCCACCGTGCTGGTTCTGCCCCCTAGTGGTGGCTGCGAGGGATGCTCCCAGGAGAAGAGCCCCTTGGCCACTCCCCTGGAGCTAAGGGTAAAAGACCCAGTTCTCACTGCAAGGTCAAGGCAGCTCATCAGCACCCAATGGCACAGAAAATCAGTCCAAGGAAAAGCAGGGAGTAGACCGCGACACTTGTTGCTAAAGTACTCACTGAAACAATTTTGACATCTATTGAAACGTCCCACACTTTTTTATAGGAACATATACCTTTTTTTTTTTTAACAGAATTTTAAATTGTTTCCAGGGATGTAAATTCCGAGATACTGCCAACACTGAAATTTAAAAATAAAACGGTCACATCACTCTCCTGAATGTATCTGACTAAATGTAAGTACCATGGTGATTTATGGAGCTACAACTTACGTTCAGCGGCGTGCACAAACCTCGAGTCTGGTTTTTACGTCTGTAGAACTGGTAGAACGAGATCAAGACGTGGACAGTTTCCTGACCCCAGTTATTCCTTGTGTCCCCCACCCGGGCAATATACCCCCCCGGAAGGGCGGTCCTCTTAATCTATTACGCGGATTAACTTTGCCAGGTTTTGATAGTATCGATGGGCGCACACGTGGTGTTCTCTCTGACTCCGCTCACCGAGCACCACGTCCGCGAGATTCATCCCTCTGTCACCTGTATCTGCACACTGTCTTTTCCCATGGTTGCAGATTATTCCATCAGATGACTATCCCACAATTTACGTACTCATTCTACTACTGATGGGCGTTTGGTTTCCAGTTTAGGAATAAAGCCGCTTTGAACATTTTCAAACATGTCTCGTGAGACCAAAGCCCTAATTTTGTTAGACACACGCATGTGCGTGTGCGCACACACTCGGCAATGACATTGCTGGCCTAGGCGCCCACACGCTTGGCTCTAGGGGCCACTGCCTGGAGCTCCTCTAGTGTTCTCCCCCCTGCCACCCATCTAGTTATGCCTGATTATTATTTTTTCTATGCCTTCTTTTATCTCCTGGACTTTGGGCCAACAGAAGTTAAATTGACAGAAATAACAAGGCAGGCGAGAAGCTCTACACAATATAACCAATAAAGCACATCATATATGTGTAAACTGTGCCACCAAGTAAAAGAAAATACGTATTTTTAAATGTATGTTGAACATTCATGACTAAGCATACCTCATACCTCAGAAGACCAGGTCACAAAGAAAGTCTCAAGAAAATCCATAAAGCAGAAATAACATAAACGAATGTCATCGCAATGCAATAAAACTCGAAGTTAATTTAAAAAAAGTCTGTCCACCTTAAAAGGAAAAACTTACCTCTTTGTTGAACAATTAGGGGGAATATAACTAAGATTGAAGACCTTCTAGAAACGAATGATAATGGAAATGCTACACACCAGAATCTACAGGAAACAATTACAGAAAGAAAAGAGCGCAGCTTTAATTACTTCATCCAATAAAAATTTCAAAACAAACATAAGTAAATGAGGTATGGCTAAGTCTGGGTTTCCTAGAAAACTCCCTGAGGCAGAGATGAATGGACCGATGCTTTTCACGCGAGGTACCAACCCAGGCAGCAAGGGGAGTGAGACGAAGAAAGGCAAGGGAAGACAGGACCCAGCGTGAAATGGTTCATGCCACGATGGTGGCCATGTCACTTGGAGCCCCAAAGGAACCACAGGTGTTTGCTTGGCTCGTGGGGCTTCTTTGGGATAAACTGGAAGGAGTTTTCCTCAGCACTTGAGAGAGAGGAAGGAAAGGGCATTGATCTGCCTAGATCCTTCCCGCCATTGGTTTTTCAATGGCCAAAGTTTGCCCTACTTTGGAGGAAGGAGTTCACTTCCTCACGCTTCTGAGTTTCTTTGTGGGTCCTTCAGGGGCCAGACTGCAGATCCCACGGTTTGGGGCATGGTGTTTCATCCAGAGGAGCAGAGAGGAGGCCAACAATCCACAGACGTGCTGAGTTTGTTTGACTATGGAATGGTGGCCAAGGAGGGGCGTCCAGCATACCCAGAGCACAAGGCCAATCTGTCCCAGGGCCCAAAACAATCTGGGCCCTTGTTGAGTCAATTGGGAGTGGAGACGGCTGGGAGGAGCAAGCAGCAGAGGGGTTCAGGAGGTGGGTGGCACCTGGGGAGGTGCAAGGCATGGGTGTCCGTTACAGACCTTCTCCCTTGCTTCACTAGATCCGTCTCCTCCCTCTGTATCTAGCTTCCATGCTCTGCTCTGGGGTCTCCTTTTTTTTCTTTTTAATGGAAACAGGATGGTGTCATTCCAAATAATCACAGACTCCCGCCCAAGGTGGTGGCCAATCTCTTGGAAGTCTTAAGATTAGATGTCCCAGTGAATCCCCAAGTTCCAGACAATCTCTCCCTGCCCCCATCATATGGGAGCAATCATAGCTTCTCATGGTCATTAGAATCTACTATTTCCTGTCTGTTGGTTCACTAGCACCAGCAGCTGCTCAATATTTAGAGGAAACCTTGCCTTTCAAAGCTTTCAAAGCATTACATGACGGATTGCTCCTGTGCGTGCCTCTCCTATGGCTCTGCTATGACTCGGTGGGTCAAATAACAGCTCATGCTGGGGAACCCTGGTTGCAGAGTCACCTGTGTCCCGTGATCCTCTGCTGCGTGTCTACTAGGGCCTGACAGTTTGCCAGGAGCTGTTTCTCAGGTGCTGGCGAGGGCAGAGACCCGCTCCATAGGCTAGATGGCTTTGCAGCAATTCTCTCATCGGGGATTGCCAGACAATCCAAATAGTATTCAAAGCCAATCCAGACACTTTTATTTCCATTCGATCTGTCGGATCTGTGACTCAAGAGGCTTCCTAGACCTTCTGAAAGTACTCTCTCTTGTTCTGGGCGCTATTCAAAACTGGAAGTTTCTGGATCACTCAATAAATGGATGCAGTATTTGTTACCGCCTGCACACAGAGGCCCCTTAAGTGGCTGTAGCTCCTGTTCAGTGGAAGGAGATGGAAGAAGTAGCAACTTGTACTTTAACTTAGGGGCCATGTTCCAGAATGTCCATATCGTTGAACCTCTAAAAACCTCACAGACGTGGCAGTCCACTGATTAGCCTTTAGGATTAAATTTCCCATTGTCTGTACATATGAGACTTACTAGCATATCCAGAGCAGTTGCCACTTCCTGTGTAACAGGTCCAATTAACCTGAGGCCATCAGCATGGTGCACCACCATGATGTCATGGAAACGTCAAGACGATCAAATCTCCATAGACTACGTTGGAACAGAGAGCAGTTGTTAACACAGCACTGAGGCAAGACATGGAGGTAGGTTAATTTTCTTATCACAAAGAGTTGAACTGTCTTTGCTCTTCTGTCTTCATAGGTATCGCAATGAAACCACTCACTACATCAATAACCATTTATCAAATTCCAGAGGCTTAGTTGATCTCCTCCGGTAAAAAACATATCCAGAAGAGCAGCTGTAGTTGGAACTGTCACCTGTGGAAGCTAACATTTGTCCGTCATCATCTGCCACAACCCACCCAGGTTGTGTGGACGCCAGACAGGTGAACAGAGTTAATATTGTGGAAGGGCCACCATCCTTGTATATATCTTTAATGGTGGTGCTTTTACTTGGCTCTTTCTACCATATTGGCCTGTATTCGATAGTTAGGGAATAATTGGAAAGGCAGGTCTCAATGAGCAAGTATTTTTCAAGCCTCTGTTGGTGATGTTTGCTAATGTCACCTTGACCGAAGCAACTCATATGTCCAAGCCTGAATTCAAGCAGCAGAGAGAGAGAGACAATGCCTCTTGATGGCATGAGCATCAAAGAATTTGTGGTTGTTTTAAAAAAATTGACTACAGCCCTGCTGTAGAGAGTAGAAAGGACAAATAGTACCCTCTTGACTCGGGACGCTGCCAGTCTGGCACGAGTCTCAGCTTGTCCTTGTGGCTGAAGACAGAGCGGACTGATGGTGTGTGACACGGGGCACGGGAGGGGTCAGCTACAGTGGCCTCTTGCATCACTCAGGTCCTCTCATGTCACACTTCAAGTCCAATTTTTCAGGTTCTTTCAATTCCTCCTACAGGCTTAGTGCACAAAACTAAGGGAATAAGCTAAAGTCATTGATGAGACTGGACCTGAGCTGGTAACTGAGATTTTCTTCCTGCTCCACCACTCACGCTAGACTTTCCTCCCCTTCAGTAAGAATTTTAATTGGCCTAGGTTGCCTGCTTGGTAGGGTGACTACGTCTGTCAGACTTGAGGAGTCCGGGACTTCAGCTGCCTTGTTTTTGTCAGATGTCGCTGCTCCAACTGCCCAGTCGCCATTTTCACTGAGTATAGAAGCACCAAGAGATACCCTGGAAAATGCTGAGTTCCACACCCACTCCTTTCCATCTTCATTGTATGGCACCCCATGGCTTCTCATGATAATTAGGGTCAATTCCCCCACCAACAAAGTAACTCCTTTTCTCGCCTGCTGGTCCATCAGGATGGAGTTCAAAGTGACCAGACGGTAGTCACAGCTTCCAACTCCTACAGTTCCTGGAGGAAGAATTCACCCCTCCCTGAGATAGTAGTGTAGTAGGACGTAAGTTTTCAGGCACTGGAAGCAGATTCTTCCTGTAGGTCCTGGGAGTGACGTTGAGAGTGGTCATTCCTATTCCCATCCAGTGTCTTCTAGCTATTTGTATATAGCACCGTATATGGGCCATGGGTCCAGTGCTTATTCTGCATCCTGGTGGACAGAACCCCAACCCTGCAGGGTGAAGACCCCACTCCAGTGCCTTAGCTGAAAATTTCAGTCTTGTAACTGGCCAGCTTCTTCAGGGTGATATGATCTGTATCATATCATATTAGGAATAGAGTATCATAGCCATAACCCATTGTCGCACCACTTTTGCTATGCATGTGGTCTTTACTCTGGGGGCATGGTGTGTAAGATCTATCAGGCATCTGGTAAACCTTTGCAAAGTCGAGCTGGCAGAGAAGCCATAGGCACAGAAAAAGAAATCTATATCCAGAGTAGGTGTTGGTTCTATTTCTTTCCCTCTTGGTTGGAAGAGGTCTGATGTAATAAACCAGCCAGGTGAGTGGTTTGGTCTCCTTGAGGGACAGTACCACACGGAGAAGATGCCATCTCTTCCGCTGACAGGTCAGCATTTGGCAGCATCACTGGTGACATAAGTCTCAGCATAAGTCCACACACAGCCTCCATCTCTGCCAACAATGCTCGTCTGGCCACGGTCCCATCGTGCAACTGTTAGCATTGGGGAGGACAGAGGCTGGCTAACTCCTACTGGGAGGGGGCTCTCGGGTAGGCTCTGGTGCGTCACAAAGATCTGCTTCCTTTCTGCCCGGCTCCCTCATGTTCACATACCTCTTCCCCAGAACTCCTTATGTCCAGTCTTCCAGCCTTACTCTTTTCTCATCCCTAACTAAACAGCCAGCCATTCCCCACTGCCCAGGAATATCCTTAGGTTAGGTCTCTCCCCATTCCCTAACTCAGATGACATGAATTTCTCATAGCACCATCTACTGGGGGGATTTCACTTCACCACGGTCCCTTGGGGGACCATCCTGAGTGTGGAAGCAAGCTATGCTTAGCTCACACCAAAATATCAAGTGGTTCTATCTATGAACCAGGCCACGTTTTGTCCTCTTCTATCAGCCAGTCTTAGGAAACCTCTCAGGAAGGCACAGGTGTGTGGTGAAGGAGACGTGTTAGTGCAGCGCGGCTGGGTAACCTGTGAGTCTGGGCCGCCTGCTCACGTGTGCTCTATGCTCCCACATTTACGCTGTCCACCGTCTGATGAAGTGCTGCTGGGTCCACCTGACTCTAAGAGTTGGTGGATCTTATAATATCCCATCCGGAACAGGCAGCTATGGCTGCACAGTCACATCATGTCCTATGGCCAGGAGCTCAGACTCTCCGAGGACCCAGGGGCACGCCAGAAGCGCTTTCCCAGATTGCGAGTGGCTATCTGCTCTGCGTGTCATGACCTCACCCCAGAACCCTGTGACTCCCCCATTAGGCTTGCCAGAGATTTCCCACAGCATCTTTATCGAGTACAGAGATTTTCAGTACCATTGGATCCACTATGAAAGGGCAGCTCTGGGCCCTACTCATGGTGAAGGGACAATGGACAATAACTTGTCTTTTATCTCAGAGGGAATGCCGTGGCGTACTGGGGACCACCGGACCCCTAAAAACGTCATCAGTGTGCAGGACCCAGAATGTATTCAGGGTCTGTGCCCCACTCTCTGGCACACAGGTGACTGAACGGTGCATTGAGTGCTTGCTGCTTCCTGCTCGACACGTTAGCGTCACGGAGGAAAACAGCGGACTTGGCTCCTCTTCGCTCACTGCAAGTCTTTGGTGGAGGGTGCCGGCAGAGAGGAGAATTCGGAGTCCTCGCGGCGGTAAATGTGCTCTGCTCTCTTTCCCATGTCAACGCAAATTGTTTGATCCTCTTTACTGACGGGGATCGAAAAGACCGTATTTGCCAAATCAGTCACTGCAATGCAGTGCCAGAGGCAGGCTGGTGGGTTTGGGTAAAGATAATAATTCTGGCCCAGGGGCAGCAATATGGGCTGCCGCTTGGATTAAGGTGACAGTAGTCCGCCATCATCATTGTGGATCCTCCGGGTGTTTCAGGGACTGTACAGATACATTAAACAGGGAGACCTCCCACGGTGCTACAGAAGCAAGAGCCCAGTGCTTAAGGGGGCACAGGTCAGAAGGACGGGCAGTCTCACTGAGTAAGACTCCTACTAGTAAACTGTAGGGTTATTTTAGCTTCAAAAGGAATCGTAACTGTAATTCATTGTAAACCATTCAATAAGTGAAGCCCACGACTTGAGAGTTATGCTAAAAAACTGAAAAGGAACACGAGGAATGTTCATCCTTTTAGAAGAATGCCAGCCAGAATGCTCAGAACTAACACAAGAATTAGAATTTCTGCAGCCTCCCGTGGACACTTGACTCCCGAAGGACCGTGCGCAGACCAGCTTCTGAAGCGATCGTGCTGCGGGGCAAACACCGTGCCCCCAGACAAGAAGCACCTGTTTCTCATTCACAGGTCTGTCGTTCTCATGAATACTTGTCCGGTTCTTTCCCAGCCTGTTAGACCGCACGTCCTTCTGACCTGTGCCCCCTCCAGCACGGGGCATGTCTCGTCTTCAGTTTCCACCTAGAGTTTTTCTTGGACCCACGGGTTACTTAGAAGTGTGTTGTTTATTTCTAAATATGTGAAGATGTTTTTTTCAGAGATCTTTCTGTCGTTGTTGGCTAATTTAATCCTACTGTGGTTAGAAAACATACTTTGTATGACTTGAATCCTTGTCTGACTTTTACATTTACTGAGACTTGTTTTGTGGCCCAGAGTATGGTTTGTCTCGGCAAATGGTGGCGCGTGTTTGCAGATACTTGTATCCCGGGCTGCTGTGGGTAGAACACGCGGTAGATGTCAATGACGTCAAGTTCGTTGGCAGTGTTGTCTGTTTCCTTCCTGCATTTCTGCCCACTTGCCGAGACGGGTCTCCAGCTCCCCAGCTCCCCTTATTTGTGGGTGTGTCTGTTTCTCCCGGCAGCCGGGTCAGATTTTGTTTGGTTTATTTCAAAGCCCTCATTCAGTGCATAAACATCTAGATTTGTGACGTTCTCTTGATCAACTGACCCCTTTGCCCTGCTTATCGCTGCTATTCTTCCTTCGGAAATCTGTCTTGTCTGGCGTCATCAGAGATACTCCTGCTCTCTTTGATTGAACGTGGCCTATCTTTCCCCATCCTTTTGCTTTTAAGCTACTGTGTCTTTATATTTGAAGTGGTTTCTTGTAGGCAGCATGTGTGTGTCTTGTTTTTTGTTTTGTTTTGTTTTGTTTTGTTTAACAATGTGTCCATTTCTGCCTTTTCATGCAGGAGCTCAGACTGTGTGTTCTGTGACTGTGGGTATGGTTGACTTTAAGTCTTTCTTCTGTTTGTTTTCTGTTTGTCCCTCTGTTTTATTTTATCCCTCTGCCCTCTTTTTCTGTATTTTTTTGAATTATTTTATTACTTCATTTAATCAGCTTTGTTGGCTAATGAACTGTCACAATTCATTGTTTTAGTAGCTGCTTTAGGTTTATGGTATACATTTTTAATCTAACCACGGTCTGCCTTCTAGGTCTGCCCTCAAGTGATATTACGCCACCGCACGTGCAGTAGGAAACTTACAAGTTTGTTGCCTTCTGCCCCGTCCTTGTGCTACAGCCATCCTACGTGTCACCTACATGCACTGCAGCCCCAATTTACTTATTTTTGCCTTGTTCCTCTGTGTAGACCCAGCTTACAGGACTTCCTCCAACACTTGTTATAGTATGAGTCTGCTGGTGATTTGTCCTTCCAGCTTTTTGTACGTCTGAAAAAGCCTGTTTTGCTTTAGTTTCTGAAGGTTATTTCGGTTGAGCAAAGAATTTTATATCAACTGTGTTTCTTTCTTTCCTTCAGTTCTATAAAATGCTGCTCCACCGTCTTCTGGTTGCATTATTTCTGACATTGGTTCAGTCTTTCTTCTCCCTTCTTAAATACGGGGACCACAGTTACATGGTGTCCTAGCTCCTACTGTTTTCATCTGTGCCATTTATGGGTCCATTCCGATTGACTGATTTTTCTCCTTGTTATGGGTTCTACCTTCCTTGTTCCTGCATACCTGGTACTTCTAATGGGAAATCAGACGATGTGAAGATTCCCTTTTTGGTGCTGGATATTTTTATATTCTGTAAATATTCTCGATCCTTGTTTTGGGATGCAGTGGTTACTTAGGAGGACCCAAGCAGCATTTAGTCTAGGGTTAATTTTCCTTACTCCTGCACTAAGACCTTGTTGGCATCCTTACCAGTGTCACATCCCAGTCTGGCTGATGGGAATAGACAGCTGCTCTCCGCTGCGTGGGCACCAGGCACTGCTACTTCCGGTCCTTTTGGGTAGTTCCCTCCCCACCCTCAGGGAGATTCCCTCCCAACCCCAGCATGCGCCAACCGGTTCTCAGCTGGACACTGCAGGGGGACCTTCTGCAGGGCTCCAGAACTCTCTCTGTGTACTCTGCCCGTGGGCTCTAGACCATGTGGTTTCCCTGGACTGCACTCAGGAGATGCTGGGTCCCACCCCTGCATCATGTAAGCGCTCCAGCCAATTCACAGAGGGGAGCATGGGTCTCGCCTGGCTTGTTGCCGCTGCCCTGCATCGCCTTATGCTGGGGGCGGGGGAAGGGCGGTCTTGACCCCTGTCCTCTAAATGTATTTTTGTCAGGTTTTCAGTTGTTTGGGTCAGAGAGCAAACCTGGTTCGTGTTATTGCATCTGACCAGAACTGGGGTCCTTTTGCATGTTTATTTTTTTTAATTTTTTAAAAAAGATTATTTTGAGAGAGAGAGTGGTGGGGGAGTGTCAGAGGGAGAGGGAGAGAAAGAGACTCTCAAGCAGATCCCAAGGCTTGATCCCAGGACCCTGAGATCATGACCTGAGCAGAAGCCAAGAGTCGGACACAACTGACCGCACTGCCCAGGCGCCCTCTTTTGCATTGTTTAAAATAGAGTCTGGGAGCCTGATTTTAAAATCTGAACTGCTTCTGCCCAGCTCAGAATTGGCACCAGTCACTGGTGACCCCTGCAACAACAGTGAGTTTACTTTGGGCCATTTCTTCAGGTTTGATGGCTCTGGGAAGAATGGTCACGAAGAGCTGACACTCCGAAGGTCAGGAGGTGTGTACAGCTCTGGGGAGATCTGCGAAGCCACGCCCTGCATAAAGCCCACATCTCTTCCCTCCCTGGAGGACAGGAGTTTGGGACACCTGAAATGACCAGTTAGAGCAAAAGTCCATCTACTTTTGCTTCCCTCCTAGACTCCTGGCCCCTGGAAGTCACTGAGCAGCCTGCCGGCTGATGGAAGCATCCCCATGCTGAGCTGTGCTCCAGAACCCCACCCCTGGGGGGGGGGGCGGCTCCTGCAGAGCCCAGCCCCTGGGCCCCAGCCAGGCCCCCCAAATCAGAATAGCCCTGCTGGGAACACAGGCCCTTATTTTCACACCCTGGCCCTGCCCAGGGTGAGTCTATGATCCAACAGGCAGGAAGCCCAGAGATCTAGAAGGATAAGTCACTGACCCCCTGAACCACGACAGAAGTCCCTTCGCATCTGCACCCCACTCACCTGCCCGTCTCCACTCCAGTTACAGCCTCCACGAAAGACTTCTCGAACTGGTGTGTTCACGAGGACTACACCTGGGGTCCCAGCAGTTGGGGATCCCACAGGGGGATGTCACCGGGTTACATGCCATGCCGGCTGGAGCTGTGTGAGTCATACCCAGCATTCCAGAGCATTCCTGAAATTCTTCAGACTCACAACCAGAGAAGAGTGAGCTGCTGACATCTGCAAAAAGTGTGGGCGGCTCGGGTCCTTAGGGACTGCAAGCAATGGGGTCATGGGGTCGCCACATCTATGCAGATCCTCTCTGTCCAGAACAGAGCCTGCATGAAACTGCAGTTTCTCACCTGCATGTGGGTGAGAAGCCAGGCAGGAAACATAAGTGCATATTACTGTCTGGAAGAAGCCCATCTGGAAAGGCGTAACTGCCCCTCTAGGACATCCTGGAAAGGGCAAAACTATGGAGACAGTAGGACGACCGGTGGTTGCCGGGGTTAGGAGAGGAGGGGACAAACGGGCAGAGCCGGGGGATTCTTAGGGCGCAGGTTAGTCTGTGTGAGAGGATGATGAAGGACTGATGTCATCACGCATTCATCCAAACCTGTAGAACGCACAACACCAGGAGTGAGCCCTCCGGTCTGCCCGGACTTCGGGTGATAATGACGGGTCAGTGTGGGGTCACTGTTGGTAACAAATGTCCCCTCTCTGCTGGGGAAGCTACGTAGTCGCAGGAGCAGGAGACAAATCTCGTATGTTGTGAACCTAAACTGCTCTAAAAAAAGTAGCCTTAAACAAAAAGAAAACCGACCAATGAAACAAAAACCCGAAGAGATGCCTCTTGCCTTTCCAGAATTCAGGTGGATTTAAGTCCCACAAAGCCTCCAAATATTAGCACACTTGGACATTTTAGATGAAATATAACAAAAGTGCTTTAATTCTTAGTTGGGATGCTAATAAATGGAAAATTTCTTCTACTTAATCCATCTAAAGGTGGCTCGGAAGATGTTTGTATGGGTCTGAGCTTTAGACAGATAGGAAGCCCCGCTGAGGGACACCGGGGTGGCTCAGTCGGTTAAGTGTCTGCCTTGAGCTCAGGTCATGATCCCAGGGTCCTGGGATCGAGTCCCGCATCGGGCTCCCTGCTCAGTGGGGAGCTTCTCCCACTCCCCCTGCTCCTTTTCTCTCTCGCTCACTCTCTCTCAAATAAATAAATAAAATCTTAAAAAAACAACAAAAGAAAAAGAAAGAAAACAAGCCCCGTCTGTACCTTGGAAACCAGGGAAGAAACTAGGGACCCTTCATGTTGGCTTGTGGTTCAACCTTAAGCCACGTGCTCTGCCATAAACATCCACGTGCAGGTTTTTGGGTGGACATAAGTTTTCATTTCACTTGAGTAAATGCCAACGAGCATGACTGTTGGGTCACATGGTGTGTGTTTAGTTTTGTAAGAAATGCCCGAGTGCCCTTTCCAGTGGCTGCACCCTTTCCCACTCCCTCCAGCGACGGACGAGGGTCTCTCCTGCTCCACATCCTTACCGGCATTTGGTGCTGTCACTGTTTTGGATTTTGACCATTTTCATAGGTGCGTGGTGGTATCTCAGGGTGGTTTTAATTTGTATTCCCTAACGACAGAGGATGGGGAACATCTTTTCACGGGCTCACTTGCCATCGTGTATCTTCTCTGCTGAGGGGTCTGTGCAGGTGTTTTGCCCATTTTTAAGTCAAGTTGTTTATTTTCCTACTGTTGACTTTTAAGAGTCCTCAGTATATTTTGGATACTGGTCCTTTATCAGATGTGTCTTTTGAAAATACTCTGAGTCTGAGGCTGGACCTCGCATGCTCTGGGCATTGTTGTCAGAGAACAGCAGTCCTGTCTGTAATGCAGCCCAGCTCACGAGCTCTTCCTTTCATGGATCTTGATCTTGGGCTTCTATCCAAAGTCGCCACCACACCCAAGGGCACCTGGTGTTCTCCCATTGTCTTCTAGGAGTTTGACAGTTTCGTATTTCACATTTGGACCTATGACCCATTTGAGCCTATTCTGCGAAGAGCGTGAGGTCCGGGTCTAGATGAGATGCTTCTGTGCGCGGATGATCTGCTGTTCCCGCCACCTGTTGAGGAGACGGTCTCTGCTGCTGTGCCTTCTCCTCCACCAGACATCAGCTGGCTTGTCTGTGGGGTCTGTTTCCGGGCTGTTTGGTTCCACTGACCGATTTGTCTGTTCAGTCACTAATACCACACTGTGTTGACGACTCCAGCTTTATAGTAAGTCCTTTAAAAAACATTGTTTATTTTGGTTAATTAAAAATAGAATAGATTGCATGAGCAGTCACATCTTACTTTCTACAGAGTTCTAACTACAGTTCTGACTTACTTCGTGAAGCCTTTTAAAGAGAGATGTTACATGTCAGGTAGCCTAAGCTTGCAGGGAAACAGCCCAGCTCTGCTTCTCAGTTCTGTAATTGACATCTAGTTGAAAACTGAGTGCAAATAAAGGGTTTTAAAACTTGCAGGGGCGTCCTATTGGTTTCCCGTCCTTGGGCAGGTCCTGGCTGTCAGTTCCTGTCCCTAGCAGCCCGAGCACACAGGGCAGAAGCTCCAGCTTTGCAGGGCTGATAGGTAGGGTGACCAACATGTCCCAGTTTGCCTAAGACTTTCCCAGATTTAAAACCGAAGTCCTGAGTTTGGAGAACGCCCTCAGTTCTGTGCCGGCCACGGCAGCGGATCACGCCGTAGGCAGCGTTCCTGCAGGACTGGATGTAGAAGAACCTTCCCTAGCAGGCACGGGCTCACCTCTGTGGATGCCCTCAGCCAAGGCCACTCGATCCCGCCCCCGCATTGTTGGACAAGTGGAGCTTATTATGCAGGGCAGGAGGGGGAAGAGAGTCAGAGCAGGGAAAGCAGGTGTACGCCCTGACACGGGCTTGGCCGGGGGTCTGGGAGAGGGTCTAATGAAGCAGGGGTTTGCTCTGTATTGGATGCTGTCAGAAAGGGTGTCCATAACCCTGCTCTACAGACCGCGAGGAAGACGAGTCACGGTGGTAACGCCGCTGCCGTCGCTCCCTTGAGCCCAGAGAGGGGCTGCTTCCTCGTCTGTGGGGGGCACGGCCAGCTCGTCTCCAGCTGCGCTTAGACAACGGTATGAGGTGGCCTCGCTTTGTCTCATTCTATCACTGTCTCCGAGGGGCCTTGTCCGAGCGTGGTGTCCATGAGATGATTTATGTCCTCCAGGAGAGCGATGTGGCCCGAGGGGAGCGTGGGACCAGCTTCTATGAGCTGTGGCGGCGGGGGGGGGGGGGGGGGGGCTTTTCTCTTTCCATGGAGGGAGGTACAGGGTAAGTAGGACGAGCATAAATTAAAAACTTACATTCCTCAGAAGTCACTATTAAGAGAGTGAAAGCCAAGCCACCCCATTTCAGAAGATGTTAATACATGTATCTGAAAAAGATTAATATCCAGACGACACAAAAACTCCAAATCAATGAGGAAAAGAAAGAAAACTCATTGGAAAAACTAGAGCTTTCAAGACTTAAATGAAAATGTGAAGAAATAGCCATCAGACTATGAAAAAGCACTAAGCTTCATTCATCAGGTAAATGTCATTTAAAATCATACTTGGACACAATCACACACCCACCAAAGTGTAAATGAAAAAACACCCAGAAGACTGAGTGTTGCCACGATGCCCAGAAGCCTCTCACGGGCTGGACAGGAAGACACCTGTGGGCCACCACTTTGGACACAACACTGATGGGCGCCATCTGCCAGAGCTGCACCGACCCAAACCCCAGGACCCAGCATCGACCCCTAGGACAGGACACAGAAGGTGAGCACGTGCCAGCAAGCCAGGGCCACGAATGGCCCCAGCAGCACCCTCAGAGGAGCTCACGCTGGGACAAGCGAAGAGCCAACCACAGGAGAGTGCACAGCAGTCGGCCCCACTCGGACACGGAGCACGATTCCGCAGCACACGGAAGGAACGAGCTACACCCGCACGGCTGCCGAGCAGAACCTGACCCGCACGTTCTGAGAGATCCCCACACGGAGGGTGACACCACGGGCGTCCCTATGGATGATGCCGACGACAGTGGAGACCAGTTCTGCTGTGAGAAGAAAGCGCGGTGCTTCCCCCTGGGCAAGGCGGGGGAGGGGAGACGACGAGGGCTGCGGGGGTACTGACACGGGGGTGTTCACACTGTGCAAATGCGTGCAGCTGCCCGTCAGTAATCCGTATCTATCTCTACAAGTACCTTACACTTCACTTTAAAGTTTTACCCACACGTGTTTACAGACCCGCTCCATGCAGAAAGGGCCCCCTCCCTGGATGCCCTCAGGGGCCTGAGGCACAGGCCCGGGCACCTGGCTTTGACCCTGATCGCAGGCGGCACCGCCCAGGGGGAGTGAGACCCTGACAGCAAGATTTGCAGAGTGCGCGCCCCTGGCAACAGGGAAGTCACAGCAAAGACACACCAGCACCTGGGCTTCTCCTGCTAAAAGCCCCCACCCGCCCTGCCTGGGCGCAGCTGCCCCCTCAACACCTCACAATCCACCCAGCACTGTTTCTGGAGCAAATGGCTGGCGAACAAGCCCTCCGTCATCCCCGGGCTCCCCCCGAGTTCTCACTTAGCCATCGTCCTGCCACGCACAGCGTGCTAATATGTCCCTTTCTGTGCTCTGCCCATGAGGAAAAGAACAACGCAGAGACGTGCACTCGCTCGCCGTCCGCAGGAGCAGACGAAGGTCGAGGACAGCCGGCAGATTCAGGGCAACTGCAGCCACAAAGGATTCAGGGGAGCCCCCTGCCCAGGGCCCCTGCGACCAGCTATGGAAAGCTTGGCAGCTCCACTCAGAGCTTTGGCCAAGGCAGTAATTCGGGACAGGAGGCTCAAGGACCTTGGGGAAGACACAGAACGGTGATTTTAAACTGCTCCAAGAGCAAAGCGTTCACTGGAAACCACTAGATGCAGAATTCCTCCACGACGTCAGAGGACTCACACCTTCAAGCACAGTGAACTGAGTTCTGCAAGTACCTAGTACAGGATCCTGGCCACTCGGGGCGCATCCACGGACCCCGAGACCACACAGAAGGGGGGGCCTGGGTCTCATTTCCAGGCTTTCCAGGCAATTCCAAACCCCAGAGCTCCAGATCACTCCCACGGCGATGAGCGGTTTCGGAGGGGAAACGACCTGTCCCAAATGAACCACAGGTCCCTTACAAGTGTCACCTCATTTCCTAAACACACCAGGACACAGAGACCCAGAGGAGCAAGCGAGCCCTCAGTTAGGATCTGTTCTCTCGGAGGGAAGGAGGGATTCTGGGCTTTCCCAGCGTCCTTTGGTCCATCTGAGACGTCTGCTCTCCTGCCCCATCAGAACGAGATTTGCCAGGACAGGGCCTGGGTCCCCAGCCCGTGGAGGCCGTGGGGCCTCCACACTGCGAATGCGATGGAGAAGCCGGGCCCCCACACCTCTGGGAGCCCGTACCCACGGCACCACCGGGGCCGCGGGAGAGCACGGGACGCTCTGAGGGGGAGGGGAGAGCCCCCCTGGCAGCCCTCCCTTGCTGCGGGGGATGGGGAAGGCCTGCTGAGTTTTAGCCAGAGCCCACGGTGAGCGTTGCATCTCCGTGTTCTGTGACCGGCTGAACACGGAGTTGTGCTGACTGTCCAGAGCCAGTTTCCCTCATCTTGAAAGTGTCCTTGCGGGGGTGAGCTAGAGGCCTTGGCGCTGGGAGACCCCCGCCCCACCGCTTGCCCTTCATGCCGCTGGGACCCCAGTGACCTCCATTCTGGCCACACGTTCGAATCACCTGGGCAGGTCTGAGATCAACGGCTTCTGTCTGCTTTGGCCTGAGCCAATTCACTGGGGGTTTCTGTGGTTGAGGACTCACGATCCTCCACAAGGGTTGTCACCTGGGGTTAAGAAACACCGCCTTGCTCTACTCCTACGGGCTGCGGGGTTGGGGAGACCCTGGGGGGCTGTTCCTGGACGGTCGGTGCTCATCTCTTGCCCTTCCTCCAGGTCTGAGGAGCCAGCAGTCCCTTCCCAGTCACACCCCCAACTGCAGGGCTCTCTCCGCTGACTTTCCTGAGCCTGAGCATGTGACATTCTGACTGGGTCGTTTCCTGCGTGACCCCTGTATTTCGGGGTTCAGCTATGATGTCTGGGACAGTATGTTCCTGTACATGGGCTGCATTCATTCCCTGGGGGTTTGGCCCTGCAGGATCCCATGTCTGGAAATGTGGGTTCTTAGCCCTGCCTCTGTCATGGGGGCCAGGCTGGTCACTGGCTGGCCTGGAGCCAGGCACTGCCCATCCGGGGGTTCCTCCTGCCCCTCCTTCTCTGGGGTTTTCTCTGGGATGCCCACTGGGCTCAGGGGCTTTCTCTGGAGCCTCTGGTGTAGCCTGGGGGCAGGTGAGACCCTCCAGAGGCCTCCTGAACGGAGACTCCAGCCCTGAGGGCTGGGGCCAGGCTGCGGGGAGACCATATGGAGTAGGGAGGGGGGTGAGTTCTTCTCCACTTGGCCCCGAGTTCCGTCGGACACTCACCTGCTCTGAGCACTCGGGTGGCTCAGGAGCCTTGCTGTTGGCGAGGAGCCCAGGTGTGTGGTCTCACCAGGTCCCCAGCTGTGCTGAGTGATACCCCCAAGCAACCTATTCCCTGGTGACCCCCGCAGCCTCACAAAGGAGGCTCAGAGGGTGAGGGCGAGGGCGGCCCCAGGTAGAGCTCAGGCCGGCAGGTGAGTGCCAGGTCCCAGGCGTGGGGCTCCGCTGCCCCGAGGTGTGGGCAGGGCAGAGCCAGTCTTCCAGGTGAGGCAGAGATAGGTGATTGGGCAGGTGAGCTCCGGGGTAAGATCAGGAACCCTTGTTATCTCCAGGTCTTTGTGCTCATAGTTAACCGGCTCGATTTGAGCTTCTCCCTTAGGTCCAGACAGCTCGTGTGAGAACATGAGACACCCAGGCTCCAGCAGGTGAGACGCTTCCACTCTATATACCGTGAACGACCCCGTGCCTTGTTAATATGTTCATTCCATTTTGAAGCAATCAGAAAAAGAGGGTAGGAGATGGGGATAAAGACAACAGGTGCCGTTTAAAAACCATCAAAGCAGTGTAAGCCCTCTCAGGCCTGGGTCGGCCCTCGGAAGGTGTTAGGGCCATCAGAGCAATTCCCTAAGTCAGAAGACCCACGGGGAGGCGGACCCCACTGACCGAGGTTTTCAACTCCTGCAGAGACCTAGGGGCGGGGGACAGATGGTGACACTGTCCCGATGGCTCAGTGCCGATGGGTGCTTACTTAGAAGATGTTAGGGGCTCATGACCCTTCAGAGCAACACCGCACATCGTGATAGAAAACCCCCAGCACCCTGCGTCTAGCTGGTCTGTGACCAACTAATCCCGAGTGAATGGTAGGCTCCTTACAAAACCGGGAAGCTATTTGTTGGAACGCTCTCGAACTGTCGTAGCCTCTTCAAAGTCAAGCTGCAGTCTGTGTAGCTTCTTGCTGGGTTTCCTGTCTGTCTGGAATCCACAGGACCCTGTCCTGGCCTGCGGCTCTCAGCCTGTGCTTGCGTCTCATTGCCCCACTGCCCTGATCTTGCTTGTGCCAAAGTCAAGGAAGAGCGCCATCCAGAGGGTTCTTTACCATGATCTCTCCCTGGGATTACCAAGGCGCCACTGGGCTGATCAGAGACGTGCTCCTTCCTTGCTAGAAACCAAGTGGGTTTGGAAGTCACCTGATTGGTTTTGCACTCACCAGATTTGAATTGAGCTCGGCACTCTTGGGAACAGCCCTGTTTACCCTGAGGGCAACAGGAGACCTGGCGGGTCACGAGTTCCACACCCCTGGCCTGTGTCTTCCAATAACGTTGAGGAGAATGGTCAGCAGCTGTGTGCTGAGTCCAAGTGCGCTGGGGCCGCCCCACCCACACCTTTCTGGAGTTGTGAGCCCTATGATACTGGTCTGCGGTATGATCAAGCGCGTTGTACGGGATAAACCAAAACCTCCTGGAGGTTCGTCCAACGTCCTCTCCCGGCATGGCCACTGACGAACGCCTTACGCGCCATGTTGTCCAGAGGACGCCATCCTCCTCCATTCGGACGTTAGGGGCTGTGGCAGGAATTCAGGGCTCTGAGTCCTGGTCATCCGCAGGGGGTTCTGCTTCTTCAGAAAAGGGGGAGGGGCCTTGGCCACAGAAGGGCCTTCCCTCAGGTCCCGGCGAGAAGACTTTATCAAGGGACAAAGGGAGGGACCGGTCATGAGTCACATTTTGAGACGCTCCCAGGAGGAAAGGGGTCTGGAGGGGTTCAGATGGAGGCGGGGGTTCCAGGTATCCCAGGCATAGGAGGGGACACCAGAGACCGGGGCTCAGTCTGAAGCTCCCTGGCCGGCTCCCCCTTCATCTGCCCTTGAGTTTTGGGTCCTCCCAGCAGGGATGGGGGTGGACAGACTTCAAGGGCACTGCCCAGACAAGCCTGACTTTGAGCAAGGTCAGCCTGGTTCTAGCCACATGAGTGGATCCAGTGGCCAAGGAATCCCTGCATTTCCTGGGAGCATTCTTGCAGGGACCAGATCAGCCTCTGTGCCACAGACAAAAGGGCCTCTCCTTGGAAGGGGGGATAAGCCAGGGACTGAGTGAGGGACCCTGGGTGGGTTGGGGTTCAGGCAGAGGCCAGAGAGAGAGGGTTAGAGCAGCACTGGCCGGCTCTCCCCAGCCTGGGCTAGGGTGGGGAGAAAGAGCTGGGTCACAGGGGACTTGCCCCAAGATCCAGGCACATGGGGAGAGAAGGTAGACAGGGTTTCAGCCCAGCTGATGGGACAGAGAGACCTGGTCCTGTCTCAGGGCCCCAGCCTCCCTTGCTGCAGAGATGGGCAGCTGACCCTGCAGGGCAAGGGGCCCTCTTCTGCCCTGGAACCTGGTTGTCAAGGCCTGGAGCGGGTGACTGGGCAGGGACTCTTTCTGACAGTAGCCCCAGGACTGCAGACTCCCCAGGACCCCTGCTCTGGCCCCACATGCTTTGGGTAGGGAGGAACCCATGTTCTTATCTGCACAATGCCACTGTGGGGCATGCGGAGGGGGGTGTGCTGCCCGAGTCCCCATATGCAGCCTGGAGTCCTGCTCTGTCCTTGACACAGGCCCAGCCATGAATGGGGCCAGGAGTGATGTCTAGCCCTGTTTATCTGCCCCACTCCAGAGACAGGCTCAGCTCCACCGCCAGGGCAGACAGGCTTCCAGAAGGTGATTCCCCACTGAGGCCCCACTGTCCCCCCCCCCACCCAGGAGACCTATGGTGAGCTCAGTCTGTGCGCCAATAGGTGATTAAGGTTGTCTCTGCAGAAAGGGGGGAAGGAGGTGATCTGCCTCAGGGTCGGGGTGACCTTGCCCAGGGAGGTCCCTGAGGAGGGACAGCCTGCAGCTAATCCAGGGTTTGGGTGGGAAGGGACTCTTGTTTCAGGCTTTGAGGTCAGTCCCCTGTGTCTGTAGGGAAAGAGGGAAGTGTTGAAGGCCTGGGTCAGCCCCTGCCTATTGTGGGCACTGGAGTCTTGCAGGGGGTCAGTAACGAAGTCCCGGATGTTTACCTGTGAGGATTGTGTTTGCATTGGGAGGGGGGCCATCATCTGTGCACAGAACCTGCCGGGCTTTGCTAACCATTACCAGCATCTTGTCCTAACAAAGTTAGTTAGCTATGAATGTTAAATACACCTTCTTGAGCGGCCTCGGTTATAAATTCAGCAGCATTTTCGAGTGACTGACCTTGAGCCGCAGCCATCCAAATCCCTGGTAATTAGTAACCTGCAGTTAACGACTTTTCTCAGAGAAAAGAGGCACAATGAAAATCCGAACCACAGTCAGCAAGGCTTTCAATACTGTGGAAGTATTTCTTTCAAATTCATGTCACAAACAGTAGGTCGATCTGTTTTCCACATGGCTCCATTTTGTTTCCACACGTGGGCACGGGCACCGGGACAGGTGTGAAGGGCGTCCCTAAGGGAAAACGCTCCCCTGGAGAGAGCAAAGGCCACACATGGAGAAGGACTGGTGACTGGGGCAGAAACTGCCCGAGTCTGAGCTCCTTTGCCAGGTGAATGTGCTTCCCGGGAAAGGACGGGGACACGAAGGGGACTTTGCAAGGAAAGTGCGGGGAGAGTTGCCACAGAATCGTTTCACAAAGGGAAATGTTAGGAACAGAAAATAGAATCGGTTTATTGGCACCCCATTCTCCTGTGCGGGGAGGGCATCCCAGCCCCTCTCACAGGTGGGGCTCAGGTCCTGCCTGCGGAAAGTAAAGGATCGGGCTGGAATTTCGCAGCGAAGGAGGCTAAGTCTGCAGCCCAATTCCGGGGACCGCGCTCAACTCTTCAGTCACAGGACCCACAAACTGTGGTTCCCGAGCAGCCGCAGCGCAAAGCCCGGCCGGCCCTCGAGCCAGAGGCGACTCTCCATTCTGGGGGAACGTGGGAGATGTGATCTTGGCCACAGTCCTTCAGGACGGCCCTCCAGAAACAGCGTTAGAATGCTGGGGGCCCCGTGGACCCCCAGATGATTCATACCTACTCTCCTTTCAGATCCCCGCGTGTTCTGCGTTCAGCCGTTTCCTAAAGGCACTTGGGGATGTAGACGACGCCGCCCCTGAATGTTAATAGATAGGAGACGGGAAATGGTAAGAAAACCGGGGGTGGAAATTGTCTTGCATGTAGCCTTCCTAGGAGCTTGGAATGCTGCGACAGGGCAGACGGAGAACCCGCGGAATCCGGCCGGCGACCTATTCGCGGTGCATCCATCTCGGAGGCCCAGTCTGGCGGTGCTCTGCCCCCACGCCCTCCAGGCCGGTCCCAGGGTGCTCCAGCGGGACGGGGGACACGGGACAGGCCGCGTGGCAGCCTGCCCTCCTCCCGCCAGTGGCGCACCCCCTTGCAGCCCCGGGTCTGGGCGCGACTTCAGGTCCGGCCCCGGGGGCCCGAGAGGGTCGCTTATGACAGAGCACAGAGCACCCGGGGCCGCGGGGGTCAGGGACCCGCGCAGTGACCCGTCTCCCGCGTCACCTCCGGCCACCCACCGCTCCGGGACCAGGTGGGATGCGCGGGGGATGTGGCGACGCCTCCCTTCCGGAGGGCAGGCGGGGACACGCGCCACCGGACAGGAGGACCACGGCGCCAAGGGGAAGACCCGGGCCGCCTCCGCGCCTGGCTGCTCCCCGCCCTGGCTCCCAGGACACCCCCCATAGGTCACCAGGGGTCCCCGCGCCCCGCCGGGCTATGAGGAGCAGGAAGTTTGGCGGCGCAAGGGCAGCCCCAAGGCGGCGGAGGGTCGGCCGGGGGCAGGGCGGGGTCCCGGGGCAGGCGGGGTCGCGACTCTCGTCCCCTCCCCACTCCTGCCTGGACGCCCCGGAGCGATCGGAGCGCGAGGCCCCGTGGGCAGCCTGGCGTTGCCTTCCACCCGGTGTCTGCCCCGAGGGGCGCTCCATCCCTGCTGAGAGCAGCGCCGGCTCAAGGAAGTCGCGCTGGAAGGGCTCGGACATCCCCTGGTGTCCGCATCCAGGTCCCAGTCAGCCTGCCCTCTCCCCACCGCCTCGCCCTGCCTCCCCCTGCAGGGCTCACTCCGAGGCCACCAGAGCGTCCGAGGGCGGGCAGGCGCCTGCGGCTCTGGGGAATCCGTTTGCGGGTGTGGCCCCCACGGGGACTCTTTCCTGAAACCCGGCTCCCCGCGGAGGGCCCTGGGGACGCGGGGTCCTGCCGGGTGTCCTGCCCTCTCACTCGCATGGCTCCTCCTCTCCAAGCAGGGCCCACGGGGGCTCCGTGGCGCGGCCCGCTGCCCCTCGCTGAGCAAGTGGGGCGGGGACCTCCAGGGCACAAAGGAGACGGTCCCCACGGTGGTTGGGCAGAGAGGAAGCTTCCTGGAGCGGTCACCGCAGATCCCGGGAGCACTTGGTGTCGTCCGCCTCACGCGGAGCTCTGGAACAGCACCCCGAGGTGGAAACCGCATGCTTTGGCCCTGGCTGAGCTGCTCCGAACTCATACTGGTGCCTCCTCCCCCCCCCCCCCCCCCCCCCCCCCCGCGCTGCTGGCTCTTCCGCCTGACCTTGCCCACCCCAGGCGGTGGCCCGAGGGACAGCGGGAGCATCAGGAAGCAGCTCCTCCTTCCAGCCCGGCTCCCAGGAGCAGAGCGGCTGCTCTCCGTGTCTTATGTTAGAAGCCCAAGTCAAGTGAGATGGCCAAGTGGGGACCTGTGTGGGGGTGTCCAGGTCTGCTGCCGGACATAGTGTCCACGGGTGGCTTGTCGGGAGGGGGGCTTGGTGAGCAGCGTGTACCCCCCCCAGTCCCTCCACCCGCACCCAGCAGCTGCCCCCCAGGGAGACATGCTGAAATCCGTGTCAGCCGTGGTGGTCTGAGCTTGGTGATGAGGGTACCCCGCGGAAGCCGGGCCTCCATGGCCGAGCTAAACACGCACTCTTGCTGCAGGTGTCGGAGAAGCTGGAGGAGGATCTCGGGAAGGTTGAGCAGTACAGACCCCACAACAGCCCCTCTTCAGTGGGTGGGTCAGCTGGTCTGCGACTGCATGGGTGGACTGCATGGGTGAGCTGCACCCGAGCCTGCATCCCTCGGCCCTCCAAACCTGTGCTCTGACTTTGTCTGACGTGGGGGTGCGTGCACTGGACCTGTGGTGTCTAATCATACTGTACGTATGCTGCTGTTGTTTGCTTCCACCCATATGCATCATTATGCTTTTTGTAGAGGGAGAGAGTGGGAGAGCGAGAGGGAGGGGCAGAGGGGGAGAAAGAGGGTCTTAAGCAGGCTCCACACCCAACAGGGCTTGATCCCACCACCCTGAGATCAAAACCAAGGGTCTCTGCTTCATGGATTGAGCCACCCAGGCAACCCTCTGACTCTTGATCTCAGCTCAGGTCTTGACCTCAGGGTGATGAGTTCAAGCCCTGTGTTGGGCTCCACACTGGGTGTGGAGCCTGCTGAATGAATGAATGAATGAATGAATGAATGAACGAACAAAAGCTATTTAGCAGACCGCACTATGTACCTGAGTGTTTGAATACTTTAAAAGTAGCATGAGCATTGGAGCAGAAAGATAGCCTATAAAATGGAAGAACTTTCTTATATCCCGTATTTTGATAGTAGCGTATGGGAACTCTTTCCCGAAAGCGTTTACCTGTTATAACTTTAGGACGGATTCCGTTTAGCTCTTTTTAAGAAGTTTGTGTTGCTGTGCACGTCCGCTATTACACCAGCTGTAGGAGCTCCTGGCTTCCAAGTAAAACAAATCCCCCGCAAACCCCACCCTGGGTTCAGCCTTTAACAATAAACAAGTTTGTCAAGGGAAACTCTGCTGGTAGGTTATATCCCACTCAAGTAAGGTGATGGCTTTTACCTTTCTACCTCCCAAAACAGAAAAACAAACCCAAAGGACTCAATGCCCAGCCTGAGGCTGAGCCTTCCCTCACTGTCCCCTCCCTCCCAGGGGTTGGACTAACTTTTGAAGCCTTGGAACCAAAAGACTCTGCTTCCCTCCTCCCACGCTGGGTGGGCCCCTGGACAGTTTGCTGCAGAGGCCTCCCCTCCCCTGGTGGTGTCACCTTACACTCTGAGCAGGGACCTCTTTCCATGTCAGAGGGGGATGGGGAGACAGCTCTCCCTCCAAGTCACCCTAGGGGCACCAAAGTCCACTGCCATTGGGGTAGCTAGGGAAGACTCCTTCCCTGCCTCTGGTGAGTCTGTCCCAAAGCTGTCAGAGCACAGACACCATGAGAGGACCAGTGTCCTGGGCTTCTCCTGCCCTAGCCCTGCCCCCCTGGGGGCTGTGATCCACCCACGGCTGCCGGATCCAGGCCTCTCTAAATAGCAGACTGAGCTCCGGGAAAATGCACGCTATCTCCAAATAAGCCCTTTCTCCCAGCCTGGCCTGCGGGAGGCACCTCCCCAGCTACCCTCAGTCCTCTCTGGAATGGGGCTGGGCCTAACTCGCTGGCCAAGAGGGACTTCACCAAGGGCTAGTATGACAGGTGTTTGGGACGCCGGGCTCAGTGGTCTCCTTCCAGAAGCCCTTGACCTTCTGAGCTGAGGTTCTAGGAAGGCACCAGAGGCCGGTCTGGGAGGCCCAGGTCAGGGGCCCAGGCGTATACTCCCTATGGGATGGATCTCCCAGAGAACACCTGATTCCTGTCCTCCTTCAGATGCCCTCAGATAGTTCAGGGAACTCTGTTCCTTGTGGACTAAATATCTGCCCCCATTTCACCTAAAACCACCTCATGGCCCCCATACTGCTCACCCCAGGCCCCACTCCCCCACAGGTTTGCCTTTTCCAGCGGACCCCAAGAGCCAATTTCTGTCACAGTTGATGGCAGGGCTTGTGCCTTAGGACCTGGACTTGGGCCCCAGGGGAGCTGGTGGGGCCTTGTAGAGGAGGCGACAGGACAGACTTGTTCAGGGAGCCCCCAGGAAAGAGGAAGCCCCCCCCCCCCGCCGACCTCCTGCAGACTCCTAAGAGGCCCTGCACCCTGCTGGACTCATGTCAGGGAAGCCTGCTTCTGCTGGACCTTGGCTGGGGATGCCCTGGCGGGGTGGGGGGGCGCGGTGCCAGGGCTGGAAAGAGTCAGAGTTAGAGAGGAAACCGCAGGGAAAGGAAGCAGCCAAGGGTTCGCCCCTCCCAAGGTCAAGGGAAGGAGTAAGCTAGAACGAGTCACGTGGCTGCCAGTCAGAAGTTTAACCCAGTGGGGTTAAATTTAAACATTTGTTTTGTTAAAAAAAAAAAAAAAAAGGAAAGAAAAAATTCTGGAATTGGGTAGACGGCTGCTTAGGGCCACCTTTGGGGGTTGCTAACAGCTGCCCATTTCCTGCTCCCTGCGCCCCGATCTGGATGGGAGAGTGGTTCTGCCCACTGCACGTCCTCCCTGTAGATGTGGAAGTGGGAAGGGGGGTGCTCTGCCCCTCGCCACTCTGCTCTTCGCTGCTGACGGACAAGGTCATGAAGGGCGGGGCCTTTCTGAGCAGGTTTCAGTGTCTCTTCCCAGCTGCCTAGATGCTGGGGGGCTGGGACAGCGGTGACAGGCCGTGACATTGACAGCAGAAGCAGCTCTGTGGGGGGACCAGAGCCTGGAATGGCCACTCTGGTTGTTCTGTAAACTCCTGACCCCCATGGCAGGTGCAGGGGTCCAACACTTCCCCACCCCCAAGCCGCTCAGAGCCTTCTCCTCCAAGTCTTGCAGAACTTTCATCAGCACCTGATTATGTCTATTAAGTCAGCCCCTGCTTAGATTACCCAGAGTGGTTCTGTTGCCTCGCCCTGCCTGCCACAGGATTTGCTGCCAGCAGTGACGTGGCCTTGATAGCACGGACGGGGCGTGGGCAGCATCAGTGTCCTCCAGCTAAGCCCACGGGACACACCTGTTGCTGAGCCAGTGAGGGGAGCGCACACCATGGGGAGCCCTGGGATGTCTCAGTGAGAAGGTGCTAGAAAGCACTTGGATTTGGGCTTGTAGGAAGTGATTTTAGTGAAAGTTCAAGAAAGTAGGGTTTCTCTCTGGAATGGATGCTGTCAGGAAGTGGGGGACATTTCTCATAGTACGTCTTATCTAGAAGGAGGGAAGGCTGTACAGTTGGCCCTTGAACGACACGGGTTTGAACTCTGCGTCCACTTAGATGCGGATAGGTTGGAGAGATACAGTCCCGCGCTGTGAATTGCATTCTCTCTTCTTTATGGTTTTCTTACTAACATCCTCTTTCCTCCGGCTTACTTCATTGTGAGAATACAGTGTAGACCGCACGCAACGCACCAAAAACGCGTTATGTCCTCGGCGAGGCTTCCAGGCAGCAGAGGCTCTTAGCACTTCAGTCCTTGGTGTGGGGGAGTCAAAGTCATACGCGGATTTTCAACCGCGCGGCGGGGTGTCAGCGCCCTAAACCTCGCGCTCTACAAGGCGTCAGCTGTAACCGGTGAAAAAGCAGCCGTCACTCGCAGAAACCACAAAAGGGGCGTGTTTGGTCATTTCTGTGGTTTGGAAATTACTCATATTTCTGTCCGTATTCAGACACGATCACAGAGGGCTCCTGTGGGGCTTGGTCCATCCGGTCACAGAGCGGCCGTGTCTTGCTGATGTTGGTGTTCTCTGGGACTGTTTCCGTGCAGCAGGAGGAGGCCACCATCTCGCCGCGAGGCCCAGGCCAGCTCTAGCTCCCACGTGGCCGGCACTGCTTTTCTCACGCTCTGTCCAAGTGTGCGGAGGGGCCGTGCCTCTCACCTGCTCCTGCGGCGGCATCTCCTCGCCCACGGTCCACACCTCTGACCTCACAGGGAGGGCTTTATGACTAGTTGATGGAGAAGGAAAGAGCTTTATCCTGGTTCACAGATGGCGCCAAAGCGGAGGGTTCAAGCATTCACGTGGTGACCCAAAAGGACAGAGGTGAAGGGAAATCCTCTCAGTGGTCATTACTTCAAGCACCACGTTTGCCCGTTGTCTGCTTTGCCTGGCCTGAAAGATGGCCAGAAATACGGCTCTCTGTTGATTCATGGATGGTTGCTAATGGCTTGGCTTGCTCATCAGAGCCTTAGACAAAAACCACATTGCAAGACCGGTAATGAGGTGATCTGGGGATGACATATGAGGAGGGGCCTCTCTGGGTAGACAGGGAGTGTAAAGACACTTGGTCACATGTGAATACGTGTCCAAAGGCATCTGGTGCAGAGGAGGCCCTCGGGAACCAGTTGGACGGGACAGTCCATTCTGGGACAGCAGCCAGCCTCTTTAGCCAGCCATCCAAATGCTTGTTCGATGGGCTCATGTACGAAGTGGCCAAGGAGGCAGGGCTGGAGGCTATGCGTGGGCCCAGTGTCATGGACTTGGCCTCACCGGGTATGACCTGGACATCGTCGCAGTTGAGAATCTAACCCACCAAGAGCAGAGACTCATGTGGAGCCCCTAACATGGTGTCATTTCCTGGGGACCAGCTGGTCACTTGGCAGAAGCCGGATTTCATCAGATCTCTTCCGTCATGGAAGGAGCAGCAATTTGCCCTCACTGGTGTAGACATTTAGTGTGGACATGATTCGCTTTCCCTGCCTGTAATGCCTCTGTCGGCACCACCGTCCACAGATTTACAGTATGCCTTGTGGACCTTTATGGAATCCCACAGCACATTTCTGTGATAAAGAGATTAATTTTACAGCAGAAGACGTGAGGAAATCAGATACGCACATGGAGTTCAATGCTCTTACCCTGATGTACCCAGCCAGAACGTGTGGCCTGATAGATGGTCCAGTGAGGACTCGTGTGAGCCCTGTGGGAGGCAACACTCCGAGAGGGTGCAGCTGCGTCTGACAGGTTGTGACCTTATCTAAATAAGAGTCATAACGCAGTTACTCAAATACAGGTGCCACTTGGGAGCCAAGGGGTACTAGAGGAACTAGCTCCTCTCACGATTATTCCCAGGAACTGAGTGGGTCCTTGGAGGCGCCTCTTGGAACTTCCATTCCAAAGGGAAAAGGTCATCAGAAAATAGTGTCAATCAAAAACTGGAAACCTCCTGAGGATTCAGACCTTTTGGGTATGTTTGGGTCATACTACTAGATGAAAAACCCCACCAGCCAAGGTCCTGCCTAAGGGGAGAGAAAACATGGAACGGGTAACGGAAGAAGAAAATTCGAAAAATCATACTTGAAAGCTGCTAAGAGAGTAGATCTTTAATGTTCTCATCACAACAACAGCAAAAAAATGGTAGTTATGTGAGGTGAAGGATGTGTTAACTAAGCTTATTGTGACAATCATTTTGTAAGATATACATGTATCGCACGGTCACATCGTATATCTTAAGCGTATCCAATGTCACATGGCAATTATATCTCAGTAGAGCTGGGGGCAATATCAACTATGCCCTCAAGAAAATACTAGCAGATAGAATCCAACAACACTTTAAAGGGCTGATATGCTATGACGAAATGGGATTTATTCCTAGACTGCAAGAGTGCTTCATCCTACAGAAATCAATCAGTGTAATACACCATGCTGACAGAATGAAGGGGGGAAAACCTGCATGATCCTCTCACATGATGCAAAAACAATTACTTGACAAAATTCAATATCCTTCCATGATAAAAACACTCAACAAGCTAAGAATGGGAGGAAACTAAACATAACAGCAGTGGTATATGAAAAGCCCATAGTGAGCGTCATACGCAATGATGAAAGACTGGAAGCTTTTCCTCTAAGATCAGGGAGAAGGTAAGGAGGCAAGGTTTCACCACTTCTATTTAGGGTAGTACTGGAAGTCCTAGTCGGAACAATTAGGCAAGTAAAAAAAGGGGGGGATCCTCTTTGGAAAGGAAGAAATAAAATTATCTTTGTTCTCAGATGACATGATCTTAAATGCAGAAAACCCTAAAGATTTCATTAAAAAAAAACTGTTAGTAGTAATAACTTCAGAACATTGCAGGATACAAAATCAATACAAAAAATCAATTGTGTTTCTATACACTAACAATGAACAATCCAAAAAGGCAATGAGGAAAACAATCCCATTTGCAATAGCATCAAAAAGGAGAAAATACTGGGAATAAACTTAACCAAGGAGGTGAAAGACTTGTGTAATGAAGAGTGCAAACCATTGCTGAAAGAAAGAAGACAGAAGTAAATGGAAGTACATTCCATGTTCATGGATGGGAAGATTTAAGATCGTAAAGGTGCCTATACTACCCAAAGCTATCTACAAATTCAAAGCAATTCCTATCAACATCTGAATGGCATTTTTTTTTTCAGAAATAGAAAAACCCATCCTAAAATATGTATGGACTCTCAGGGGATGCCAAATAGCCACAGCAGTCTTAAGCTGGAAGACACACTTCCTGATTTCAAAACTATTACAAAATAGTGTGGTAGTGGCAGAAAGACAAACGTAGCCCATGGAATAAAATAGACCCAAACCGCATTCTCATAGGTCACCTTTACAACTTCAGATTTGGCAATGATTTAGATATGATGCCAAAGGCACAGGCCACCAAAGAAAAACTGGATAACTGGACTTTGTGAAAATGTTAAGATTTTGTATGCATATAAAAAGACATCAAAAATTTTTTATACATCCTTATTTATATATCACATGTATATATATCAAAAGGCAACCTATGGAATGGGAAATAATATTTGCAAATCATAGCTCTGATAAGAGGTTAATATCCAGAATATATAGAGAACTCCTAAAACTTAACAACAAAAAAAACCCACCTGATTTAAAAATGGACAGTGAGTTTGAATAGACATTTCTCCAAAGAAGAGATACAAATAGCCAATGAACACGTGAAAAGATGCACAACATCATTCATCGTTACGGAAAACAAACACCACAACGGGGGTGTCATCTCACACCTACTAGAATGGCTATTATGAAAAAACAAACAAACAGAAAGTTACAAGTGGTGGTGAGGATGTGGAGAAATCGGAATACTTGTGCACTGCCGGTGTTGGTGGAAATGTGCCACTGTGGAAAGCTGTATGGTGGTTCTCAAAAAAATTAAAAATAGGATTCACATATGATCCAGCGACTCCACTTCTGGGTGTATATCCAAAGTAGGGTCTTGAAGAGATACCTGCACACCCACGTCCAGAGCAGCATTCTTCACAGTAGCCAGAAAGTGGAACCAATCTAAGTGGCCCCTGAGAGGTGAATGGATAAGCCTAAGGTGGTCTACCCATACAGTGGAACCTAGTCAGCCAGGAAATTCTGCCACATGCTCCAGCAGGGATGAAGCTTGAGGACATGATGCTGAGTGAAATAAGCCAGTCACAGAAAGAGAAACACTGTACGACTCCACTTACGTGAGGTTCCTAGAAAGACAGAGAGTGGAATGGTGGGTGCCAGGGCTGGGGGAGGTTACTGTTTAATGCATACAGAGTTTCAGCTTTGCAAATGAAAAAGTTCTGGGGGTGGGGGGGCCTGGGTGGCTCAGCCGGTTAAGCCTCTACCTTTGGCTCAGGTCATGATCCCAGGGTCATGGGATGGAGTGCCACATCGGGTCCCTGCACGAAGCCTGCTTCTGCCTCTCCCTCTGCCGCTCTCTCTCTCTCAAATAAATAAATAAAATCTTTAAAAAAAAAAAAAAGTTCTGGAGACGGGTTGTACAATAATGTAAAGATACTGAACGCTATTGAACACCACATTGAAAAATAGTTAAGATAGTAAACTTTGTGTTATGTGTATTTTATCACAATTTCAAAATCAACTATGGCCTCATGACCAGTTACAGAGACGATGAGGTAACAGGCATGGGTATTTTCTTGCTTGCCTGTTATGGGGCATGAGTTAGCTAGACTGCAATCCGACCGAGGGAAATAAAGATGTGACTCACTCACTCTACCACCACCATGATGGACCGTAGATGTACTGCCCAGAGTCTCCTTCTGCTGGGTCGTTGCTTCAGCTGCTGGGAGGGCTGCTGGTTGACAAGACTTCAGCTGTCAGCTCCTTTAGGGACCACCCCATCTGTAGAGAGCAGCCTTGCTCATTACAATGCCCTTCCCTGAGGACTTCCCATATAAGATGAGTGATCTGAGGGAGGAGTATAAAGACCTAGCTATTTTGACCCATTCAGAGCAGGCAAAGGGCCGTTCTAGTCCCAGAGATCCTCGTGAGGTTGGCTGAGGCCATCACTAGGGCTGCACTGTAACTCAACTTCTTCTGCCTTCCTGCTGCCCTTCCCTTCCTTCCATCAGTCTTACTCCCAGATGCTCTTCTTGAGTACCCTGCAAGCTAAACTCCTCTTCGGGTCTGCTTCTGAGACCCCATCAAGCTCTTCTGTGAATCGTGGAGTGAGTCAGAGGTGGAGGTAGAGACAGAGCAGAAATAAACAATATTAGAAAAAAAGGAGAGGATGTAACCATCGAGCCCCACATCAGGCTCCTCCACTGGGAGCCTGCTTCTTCCTCTCCCACTCCCCCTGCTTGTGTTCCCTCTCTCCCTGGCTGTCTCTCTCTCTGTCAAATAAATAAATAAGATCTTTTTAAAAAATAAATAAAAAATAATAAAATAAAAATCTTGCTTAGGAGGTTGTCATGAACAATTTTATACCAGTTTGTTTGGAAAGACATAGGATGTATAGATCCCTAGAAAATTACAAACTAGGAAACTAAATTAAGAAGAAAATTAAAAACCTATAACCATTAAAGACATTATTTTTTTTCCCCAAAATGATGCATTTACAAGCAATATCTACCAAATGTGGAAAAAGCAGATAATTCCAGCCTTACACAGAACCTCCCAGAGAATATAAAAAGAAGGAATACTCCCCAACTAGATTTGTGTGTGTGTGTGTTAGCCTAATATGATACCAATGCAAACAAGAGCAGTATAAGAAAAAATGTATCAACAAGTCTCATTCACGAACATAGATGCAAAAATACGGAATAAAACCATAGCAAAGTCAATTCCTCAAATGTAGAAATATTTATATCAAATAACAACCAATGGGGTTTATCTTGGGAACGCAAGGTTGGTTGAATATTATAAAATGGAGGAATATAATCTCCCATGTCTGACATCTTCAAGTTCACAATCGTGTCATCTAAATCGAGTCCAGGCAAAGATGCGGCATCTCTGGTACCGTTCCTCAAATACAGCAGATCCAGGTTAGCGGCCGCCCTGCTGCCACGCGCCCCGTCGTGTCCAGTGGCAGAGCTGACACGGGGTAACTGCTCTAGACACGCCTGGTCAGAAGGGGGGCGGTGGGGGACACAAAGGAGTCACTGGCCCATAGCAATTCTGAAACCCAGCCAAGCAGTTCTCTGATTAGGTCTTAAGTTCTGGAAAGAATCTTCCTTTGCTTTGGGCTCTGTCCTCTGACCTCTAGTCTGCCCTCTGAGCCATCCCCCCCCCCTTTTTTTTTTAAGATTTATTTATTTTAGAGAGAGAACAAGTGGGAAGGGCAGAGTGAGAGGGGGAGAGAACCTCAAGCAGACTTCGAGCTGAGGACGGAGCCCCATGCTGGGCTCGATCCCAGGACCCTGAGATCATGACCTGAGCCGAAACCAAGAGTTGGATGCTTAACTGACTGCGCCACCCAGGCACCACCCGCCCCCCTCCCCATTTTTAAATGAAAGCACATGTTTGCAAGCAAGCAGTTTTCTCAGCCTGCTTCCTTCCAGTAAAATTGTGCAGGGTGGGGGGTGGGGGAATCCAAAGTCTCTCTTCATTTTGAATGGCTCTGTCCTTGTCTTCGTCCAAGTGGGTAGTGTTTGGGTTCACCCCATTAGCGAAAAGGCACACCTGTGAAGGTCTTTGAGATGAGCTCTGCTCTAGCGTGGGCTCCTGAGATGGCTGAGGGGCGATGTGGGGGCTTCCGAGAGGCCCTGTCTCTGGGGGAGAGGATTTGTGGGGTACACCTTAATCTTTGTCACAGGCCCTGAATGGCCCTCTGAGGGATCACCTTTGCTCTTTCTGGGGCCTTGACTGCCACACCCTTGGCTTCACTTGCAGACCGATTCTCCTGGATCTGACATTCCCTGGGAAGTCATTTCTTAATTTTAGCATCTTTTACCATTTGGAGAAACTGCAAATTTTCAAAACTACCAGGCACCGGTTCTTTTTTGTTTCCCAGCTCTCTCAACCTGCCTCCCTCCTCCTCCTGTGCTACAGGCCACGGGAAGAGGCCAGCACTCCGCCTGCAAACCTCCTGGTGGGCTCATGGGCATCAGTAGGCAGCTGCAGGCGACACGGTGGCCATGCTTCTGCCGTTCCGTCCCCAGGACCCGTGGTCCTCACTTCTTGGGCACCCTCCCTGGCAGTGTCCTCAAAGCCCCGCCGTCTACTCATGGCCTGTCCAGGGTGCGTTAGTGTTTGCCTAACACTCCCCCGAACCCCACCTGGCTCTGTCCACAGTCTGGTTCCAAAGCCACTCTGGCCTGTTTGGACATTTGCATGTCGGTACGCTTCCCCAGGCACCAGGAAGCTGTTAGGAGTGGTCTGTCGCTGCGTGACAACTCACCTTAAAACTTACTGTGTAAAACAATAAACGTTTCCCGCCTCATAGTGTCTGTGGGTCAGGCAGCTCTGGGCGGCTCCGCTGGGGCCTCTGCTCAGGCGCCCTCACGGGAGCGGTGACGGGTGGGCAGGGGCTGCCCTCATCTCAAGGCTCATCTGGGAAAGGATCCCCCTCCCAAGCTCCCAAGGAGTTGTCGGCAGGCCTCAGGTTCCCGCTGGCTGCTGGCTGGGACATCAGTTCCTTGCCACACGGGATTCTCCACCAGGCTAGTCACAGCATGGCGGCTGGCCTTTCACAGAACAAGGACCCTGAGAGAGCCTGATCAAGACAGGGGGCGGTGGTTTTGTGATTTAATCTCAGAAGGGGCATCCCGTCACTGTTGTCCTGTTATATTCCCTAGAAGAGAGTCACCAGGTCCTGCCCACCCTCCAGGGGAGGGAGCCACCCAGGGCAGGAGGACCAGGAGGTGGGGTCACTGGACACACCTCAGAGGCTGTCCACCACGGAGATAGAGCAACACCTCCAAGAACTGGGACGAAAAGGGCAGATCACACAACTTTAACAGTTGACGAAGAGCCGGCATCTCACTGGAGAGGAAATCAAATGCCGTAAAACCCTCCAAAAGGGCCGTGAACGTCACTGGCAGTCTGACTTAGACAAATGGCAACCACGGCACGTCGGCAAGAAAGCGTCTGCACAGACCGAGCTGCCGACCATTTGGAGCTTCGGGAGCGCGTGGGTACGGGACTGTTACAACCAGCCTGGAAACCAGTTTCCCATTCCCTGGTGATGCTGAGCGCGCACGGAGCCCGAGGCCCAGGGCCGGACCTCGAACGGCTTGAGTCGGTACCACCACCTGCAAGCTAGGACGCTGACTGCCCGGTTCCTGGGGCCCCCTCCCCCGGGCACGGGGCTTCCAGGTTCCACAGCACCCGGGCCTGCCGAGAGGCACACGTGCTGCTCGTAAACCCACTTGAGTCCCCCGGGCCGCTCTTGGCTCCAGAGGGACTAGGGGCAGTCCGTGTGTGGCACACCTAAGTTAGAAGTAAGAAATGCACGAAGAGAAAGAAAATCTAGCGTGTAGGTCTGGAATTTTACGTGTGTGTGTGCACGCGTGCACAGGCGTGCGCATACACACCCAGAAACTGCTTCAAACCTATTCCTGAGGTCACAGGAGCTGATCACGTGGGCCTGATCATTCGTCATGTTGAACACCCTGGGCTCTGAGCCGAAACGTAGATCTGAGTGGAAGGATCTGAGGCGGCCCCAGGAATCTAAAGGAAGAAATGTCCACTTGGACATTTTTTCCTGGATTGAACCTATTATCCAGAGGCACAGGAATCCAGGGACACAAGACCCCGAGGAGGCCACAGCACAAGCAGGTAGAGAGTCAGAAAGGCAGGGCAGGCAGGGCCGGGGGGTCACACAGCTTGCGGTCCGTGGGGCCCAGCTTCACGACGCAGAACAGGACGCTGTTCGCTCCCTGCGTGCTTCCTCCACACAGCTCAACGTCCAGTCCGGGAACAGTCTGGGGTTTTTGCCTCTGTTCCAGCAGAGGAAGGGACAGCTTTGGACAAAGACAGCTGAGGCCAGGAAGGTCCTCCCCCCACCACACACACACACCTCCACAGGGCCCCCTCCCCTCCTCCCTGTGTTTGAAATGACCCCTTAGAGATGATTCTGGAAGGGGGTGTGAGGAAACACTGCCAGGAGGAGTGACCCCAGAACACAGAGGGTCAGAGGAGGGACTGAGTTAGCTGGACTTCAAGGCTTCAAATTAAGTGCCCAACACCCCCTCCCCCAAAGTCCCAGAGAGAGGAAGAGAGAAAAGACAGATGACACCCCACCTAGCCCTCTCCCCTGGCGGACTGGCTGTCAGGCACTGGCAGGTTCTAAAATATATACTTAGAACATTAAAATAAAATCCATCTTCCTGCTCACATATCATATATAATGTAAATAAAATTCCCAGAGCCGTGCGTAACCCATCACTTTATACATAACTTTCCTGTAAAAAAAATGCAATATTTCAGGTCACAGGCACAGTTTTGAGAGTTCTTGCTTATTTCTTTTAGAAGATGTTTACGTGGTAATCTAGGTTCCTAAATTTGGAAGATTTGTTGTAGCGGGTGAGGCAGAATCATTAAGTCGTGAAAACAGGCACACGCACTCACATCAAAGACAAATTCTTAAAATTATAAAACAATGGCGTTTTTAAACCAGTGCAGGAAAAGTTTGTTTCGTTATGTGAAAACTATAGAAAAAGATGCTTACACGGTCTGCTTCTGCTTCAGTCCCCGGGTCACTGGGAACCATGCAGGTACCGGACAAAACACCCTACTCAGCCTACGACAAATACACACCCCATGCGGCCATTTTCCCTCTGGTTACTGTGGTGCTTCCTGGAGTGTAACTGGGGAGCAGACGGTGCATGCTCTAAGGATTAGAAAGACTTGTCAAATCACTTTATTTTCACTCAATTTACAGATGCAAAATCAACTGGATGTCAGTTACAGACGGGAGGGCAGGGCTGAGCGACGTCTGGGTGAGCAGACATTATTTCTCCCCTCCCAGGGTATACAATATCCCTTTCAAACCAATGCTGCGTGTGTCATAACTATATTTAGAAATACAGAGAGGAAAATATGACCGTTCACTTCGAGGCTGCAAAGCAGAGAGAAAACCTGCTGGAATCCGAAGCTTCAAGTCTTTAGTTCACGTTCCTCAATCCATTTCAAAGGTCGGATGACATCTGAGGGCATTCGTTATGGAACAAGGCGGGGTGGGGTGGGGGAATCCTCTAACAAATCCCATTTGAAGAAAAGGGTGGTGCTGTCTCCACTCAGGAAAAAGATACCGATTTGGGGCTGCCCAACGTGGCAAAGGGTTCAGCAAACATTTGAGAAGCTCTGCAAACAGCTGGAAGCGCCAGTCTGAGTGACCACGCGGAAGTGACCACTTGTCTTCGGCTGGTAACTTTCTTGAAGAAGCAGGGAAGGAAGGCTGAGCTTCAGAAATCGGAAAAACGCTGAACGTAGCCAAAAGTAACCGCGGCCGATTAGCCAATGAATCTTTCCGACGGCCACGTATCCTGGGCATTCGTCGGGGGGGCCGGGGCCTCTTCCTCGGGCGGGGCCAGGGCCTCCATCTCGCGTACCACCTGCGTGAACACCTGGTCCACCATCAGTTTGCTCTTGGCCGTGACCTCCAGGAACGGGCAGCGCCACTCGCGGGCCAGCGCGCGGCCCCGCGCCGTCAGCACCTGGCGCTCGGCGTCCAGGTCGGCCTTGGTACCCACCAGCACGAGCGGCACGGCCTTGGGCCCCCGCAGCCGGCCCATGCGCTCCCGCAGCGGCCGCACCGCCTCGAACGAGGCCTCGCTGCACACGCTGTACAGCACCACGAAGCCGTCGCTGTTCTTGATGTACAGGTCCTTGAGGGTGACCAGGTGCTCGGCGCCCACCGTGTCCACGATCTCCAGCAGCGCGGGCGCCGCGTTCACCTCGATCACCTTGCTGAAGAGCTCCTCCACCGACGGCTCGCACTGCTCCGGGAAGCTGCCGCAGGCGAACTGCGTGGCCAGCGCCGTCTTGCCCACGGCCACGCTCCCGAGCAGCACCACCCGGTAGCCCTTGGCGGGTCGCGGCCCCGGGCCCGCCATGGCCGAGACGCGGCTGGCGGGGCGCTCGGCCGGAGGACTGCGAGGAATGGCGCGCGGAGGCGGGGGCCCGGGGGAGGGGAGGGGGGAAGGGGCGGGAGGAAGGGAGGGGCGGGAGGGGCGGGCAAGGGGGACGAGGGGCGGGGCGGGACGGGGGCGGCGACGCGGCGGCGGGGAGGGGGCCCGGAGGGCGGGTACGCGCGGCACGGCGCTGGGCCTGGGTGGGCGTCCCGACTGGCGCGGGAACCAGCGCGGCCGGGCTGGGAGAGAGCGCCCCGCAGCCGAGACGGGTGTCCCGGGAGTGTGGGCCCCGCGGGCCTCTCCGCCCCGCTCTGCACCCGGGTGTCTGCCCCCGCCTAAGGCCCGGGGCGTGCTGGCGCCGCCCTCCCCACCAGTTCCATGTCCCAGGCCTCTCCTTTCCCCAGACCTCGCTCCCGGCGGGTCCCCCGGCAGCCAGGCCCTGCCAGGCCTCTCTCCCCTACCCCACGGGACGACCTGCTGGGGCCCCTCTGACAGTCCCTGCCCTCTGCTCCCCCTTTCCAAGAAGAGCCCCTTATGTCCCGAGGCTAGAAGGTAACCTGATCCCTTCCATGTCTACCCGGGAAATGCAGGGATTTCTCCACCATTCCAGAACCAGCCTCGAGGCCGGAAGCCAGGCTGGCCTCGTTTTTAGGTCAGGCCCGGCCGGCCTGCGCAGCTGGGGCCCCTCTCCAGACAGGGAGGACCCCAGAGAAGGGGTAACTTGCGAGGGAGCTTTGGATGGAGGGCCCCAAGTGACTTCTGGCCCCTATTCTGCGAGTACCTCGCACCCGTGCCTTTACTCTGGCCCCTCCAGACCCCTTTGTCGTGGAGCAGCGCCCAAATGAACTTTGTAAAATGTAAATCACATTGTACTCCCCGACTCCAACCTTCCCTGGCTTTCCATCATGCCCTCCTGACCTAACAGAAGAGAGACGGCATAAGCACCATCCAAAACTGGTCACTTTTGAAAATGAAAGTGTGCACCCCTCCACCCAGCAGCAAGCGTAAACCCACAGAGTCCCTGGCAACAGGACTTTGGGGTCACCCTGGTTATAGAGGGTCCTCCAGGTCGGACCCCCCTGCTGCACTCTCTCTCAGGCTTCTGCCTACACAAGTTCTTGCTATTTCTTGATATCAGAAGAGCAAGGCTGGGTGCGGGACAGTGGGGCTGGGTAGAAAGTCCTGGGATCTCTACCCACCTTATGCCTCAGGCACAAGCTGATGCCTTAGGACTTCAGACCCGCAGGCCCGGGCTGAAAGTGAAGTTATCTACACTTTCCCTTTCCCTGTGTGGGGTGCCGCTGAGCTGTCATTCTGTGCAGCCCTGGAGGGGGACAGGGCCCCAACGCTGGCTAAGATTGAAGTTTAAACGACATCAGGATACACCCTTCACACTGGTGTTTGTGGTCACAGAAGGTGCTTTTCTATACACAGGGCGTGGCGCATCCTTAACTTATAACATGAATCATACATGGAACACAACAGAAGACTTGATTTCTAAATAGAGACATCTCATGAGACACTCTCTGACTGCAAAGTAACAAAAGTATAAACGCCTTTTTAAAAAGGGTGACTGTGAATATTCACTGGACGATGGGAGTTCCAGCCAGGTTTCAACAACGTCCCACAGAGAGCTTTTGCAGGAATCGAGGCAAGTCACTGCTGAAAAGTCGCAGAACGCAAGAGGGAAAAAAAACACTCTGAGTGAGAGCCGTTGGAATCACAGACAATAAAACCATGTCCAGAAAACTGCAGACACTGGCATTGTCAGACGGATAATAATTATGTTTCACGTGTTTAAAGAAATTTAAAAAATAAATTTGGAGCAAGGAACAAGAGACTATAAAGTATGGCCAAGTAATTTGAAAGAGCTTCTCCAAAAGAAAAAACAAAAAACGTTTTGGAAATAGAAAATACGATAATTTACTATTTTAATTAACGTAAAGCATCCATTGATAGATTAAACAGTAGATTAAAGGTGAGTGAAGAGAGAACAGCAACATGGTGAGTTGTGGGGAATCTGGCCTGGTTTTCGTCATCAATGCCCTGTGCCTGTAGGAGATGGGGGCTCCAGTGTCGCCTAGAAGTGTCAGACTTCCCTAGAGTATCTTAAATTGAGAGTTGGCTAATTTGAGCCTATCATTAGTATTTTGGGGGACTTTTAAAGCCATTAACAAAAGTCAGCTCCCCCACCCCTATCACGGGAACCCGCGGCTCCCCTTCCACCTGTACCATATCCTGATCGGCGTCCTGGTGAGTCGCTGGGCCACAGGCAAGGCTCGCCACCAGCTCACTCACCGCCAACACTAGGGTCCTTACAAGTGGGCCTGAAGGGCGTGTGATCGATCTTACAATCCTACCCTAAAGCTCTGCGCCTTAGGGTCTCCTCTCTTAGTTCAGTTTCTCTCCAAAAGCAGGATCTATGACACGGGACATGGTCTTCTGCGCAAATGGTTTATTTTTGGAAGTGATCTTGGAGATCGGGAATGGGGACCCTGGAAGGGAGAAACAGGGAAGCGAGGAGATCCAAGCCAGAGCGCATCTTGGTCTTAGGACAGCTGTGGGAGTGCTCTAAGGGGCAGTGTGCGACGGGCCTCAGCGCAGTGCGCAGGTGCGCGGCAGCGAGGGGCGCATGTGCCTGCTGGCACCCACCCCTCAGCGCTCCGCCTCTGGCTTCCAGGAGGGCACGTGTGCCAGCTGGGTGGAGCTCCAGAAGCATCGAAAGCAGCAGCAGTGGAGAGTCTGGGATAGACAGTTGGGAGTGAGTGGGGCAGCTGAGGCCAGGGATGGCCAGGCTCTAACTGCGTGGCCAGCCGGCTTCCACAGCCGTGATGACGGCCAAACCGGTGGACCCAGAGCATACAAGAAGAGGGCGTACACGATGGCTGACTCCATTCTAGTAGTTTGAACATGCCTCCTTTGGAAGGGGGTGACCTAGGAGCATATTATCTGCAAACAGTGATGAGTACATTGCTTATTTCCTTTTCTTACTGCGTTAGCTAGACTCCAAAACCATCGATGTTGAACCACAGAGGTGACAGCTGGCATCCCTCTGCATTTCTGCTGAACAGAAGCGCCTTCACAACACACCACTCATATGATGTGTGTCCTTCACCATAAGAGGAAATTTTAGTGTAATTTATACCTCAGAGTTTGTATTGGAAATGTCTGCTGGGATTTGGGGAGGGGGGTCTCCAATAAATTTATCATTTTTTCTTCCTTTAATTCTGTTCATTTTATGACTCATAGTTGATGGATTTCCTATCGATAAGTCGTTCTGTTTCTCGCTTCATCTCTCACCCCTCTTCTTCTCCCTGCTCCCCCTAGACGGTGGTCCTTTGACTGCTCCTTCAGCTGATCTGTGTTTCATCACACAGCCTTCACATGGTCCGTTCCCTCTCCTGGAATGCTGTACCCGCTGATGTCTGCGTGGCTCACTCCCTCGTGTTATTGAGGGGCTTTGCTCGAATGTCACTTACTTAAAGGTGTCTTTCCTTAGCAACTGTGAAAGGTGGAACTGCGTTCATTTGTGGAAGTTCTAGCCCTCTGTACCTCCGAATGTGACCTTATTTGGAAATAGGGTTGCTGCAGATATAATCGGTTAAGATGAGGTCCCACTGGAGGAGGGTGGCCCCTAATCCAACATAACTAGTGTCTTCATAAAAGGGGTAATTTGGGGGTGCCTGGGTGGCTCAGTCGAAGCATCTGACAGTTGATTTAGGCTCAGGTTAACCTAAGGGTCATGGGATGGAACCCCAGTCAGGGCTCCATACTCAGCGCGGAGCGTTCTGAAGATTCTCCCCCTCCCTCTTCCTCTGCTCCTCCCCGACTCTTGCTTTCTAAATATATATATATATTTTTTTTTTAAAGGGATCAATCCGGATACAGAGATACACAGGAAGAATGAAGGTGAAGTCAGAGGTCAGGCTGGTGTCTCGGCAAGCCAGAGAATGCCAAAGATGTTGGCAAATCACTGGAGCTGAGGGCAAGGGACCAGGAAGAGGTTCTTCATCACAGCCCACGGAAGGTCCCAGCCCTGCTGACACCTTCATCTAGGACTTCTGGCCTCCAGAACCCTGACACAGGAGATTCCTGGTTACCCCCCTCGTCTGGGGGGCTCTGTTACCACCTACCACAAATCCATCCCTTACTGTCCTGCTGCGTTGGTCCACGGACTGGAGGGCTTCCGCAAAACCCGTTGATCTCTCTTCCAGAGATTAGGAAGTCCAAGGTCAAAGCGCTGGCAGACTCAGGGTTTGGTGAGGGTCCACTTCCTGGCTCACAGACGGCTGTTATTTCGCCAAGCCCTCACCGCAGAAGGGGCAAGGGACCTCTCCGGGTCTCTTCTATACGGGCGCTATTCACCTGACCGCTCCCAAAGGCCCCACCTAATACCATCACTTTGGGGGCTCACTTGCAGCAGGTGAACGGAGGGGCACCTATCGTACTATATGAAATTGTTTGCTTATTGTTTCCCTCCTTACGACGTAACTCCCGCGAGGGCGGAGACAGGCTGTGGCTCACTGCTGACTCTGCGCGGGGCCCGGAACCACAGTTCTGCGATAATGCTCCGTTTGGAAACGTGAGTTCTTTCCAACACCACTGAAGAATGATGGAATGATTTGAGCAGAGTGAATTCTGCATTTTGTGTGATTTTATTGGCAAGGTAAACACAGAAAACAGTGCCCCGGCTGGACAGAGGTGTGTAGGGGATAGACACAGTGCACACGCACACGCCTCACACACGTCCCAGCTGCCGCATAACCGCCGGGGCGCTACGAGCGCACCGTGCAGCGTGGATCTCGGCCCTCGCCCACCACCTCGCGGCACCTCACAGGCCGCGACCCACCCCATGTCTACTTCTGGAAGCTATCTTCAGGCCTTTTAGATAAAGGCGCACATTTATTACGGCATTAATGTATTTTTCAAAACAATTTCATGTATACAAGTGTGCCACCCTTTTTTCTTAGGTTCTTATCTGTTTTTAGTGTGTCACTGATGAGATATTTTGAAGGTCCTGCCCCAGCTCCATTTTCCCCACGAGAGCCGTGGTTTTTACTGTGCACCTTTGTGGGGTACCCTGAATTTTATAAAACAGGATGATGCATCCTAGCAAACTGACCAAATCTGTTGACTGGTTAAATGCTTGCCTTTCTAATTAGACCCTCATGTATCCTGGGATGTGACTTTTTCAGTATACTAACGAAATAAAGTTGCTAACTGGTTGTTGAGGCTGGCTGTCTCCAAAAGGCCGTATGGCATAGTATAGAGCAATCTAGTGGTTGCCGTAGGGTGGGAGGGGCCCAGTCAGTGACACCTTCGGTAGTCCTGCCCAAGACCCAAACAACAGAGAGATCTGGCAAAGGGACTGAAGAACATGTAAATACAATGATTACCTTATCACAGATGACCTCTGGGTTGGAGCAGGTGCCTTTAGAGGGCTGCACTACAGACCGTCCTAATCTTCAGTCCCTTCCTTGGACTCACCTGCCCCATGGTAGGCAAACCAGTATATCCACTGTCCACCTCCACTGGGAGCCACAGCCCCTGAGGGGAACCGCAGGAGCAAACCTCACACCATATTCCCAGTGCCCCCCACCCCCAGGCTCCTGGCCTGCCTCATTATCTCAGCCTGTAGTGCTGGGGAGCCTTTTACCCTCTGAACCTTGTGCCCTAGACCAAAGAGAATCTCTCTGACCTCCAAAGGGAGGAACTGGGATCCCAGTACCTCTAGGTACAGAGGGGGACCAGCGTTCCTGGGGAAGAAGCAGCTGCCGCCAGCATCTGCAGAGAACAACTGTGCAAGCCGCCCGGGGCTGGGGGGTGGGGGTGGGGGGCGAACAATGGACCCTCTGAGATGAACTGGAAAGAGTGTGAACACACGGGTGGTCTCTGCCAGCAAGTATATGCAGGTGGACAAATGTGGATGCGGTCATCGCAAAGCCCAGCAATCCCTCCCTTTCTGCCCATCAAGTCGGTTAGATGAGTGGGAAAAATCTTCGAGACTAGAAATGCTTTTTTTTTTTAAAGATTTTATTTATTTATTTATTAGAGAGAGAGAGAGCCAGCGAGAGAGGGAACACAAGCAGGGGGAGTGGGAGAGGAAGAAGCAGGCTCCCAGTGGAGGAGCCTGATGTGGGGCTCGATCCCAGAACTCCAGGATCATGTCCTGAGCCAAAGGCAGACGCTTAACGACTGAGCCACCCAGGCGCTCCGAGACTAGAAATTCTGAATGAACGTCACAAAACGCTTTCTTGCGTAACTGCCATATTGGGAAAAAGGAAGCGCCCCGGAGAAACTGCTGAAAACCAAAGTGCCTGCTGACACCGAGGCAGGGAGCCACCCTGGGGAGTCACCATCTTGGCCATCAACGCTTTGGGGTGTCATGGAGACAGGAGACAAGACTTGGAGCCTGTATAAAGTTCCCAGTTAGCCCTAGGACCCCATGTGACATGTGCATCCAGGAAGGGCCATATCCTCAGTGAATGAGTGATTCCGAGAGTTTTCCAACCATCAGCAAAAGGAGATGAGAAAAAAATTGTCCTGCCCAGTACTCATGCTAGGACAAAAAGAAAGGATCTTCCGTTAGATTTGTAACAAGAGTCTGGTCCTCCAGAAGGTTTGGGTTTAAACTGAACGTCCCTTTAGGTCCTGGTAACAGCAAGACGAGAATTAGCATTAAATGGGCCAGATGACTAGTTCCCTAAGGATACCACCAGCGATGAATGCTAGCTTCTCTAGAAAGCTGCACCTTGACCACGGCGTCCTGTCATCCTTGCAGCTCAAGTTCATGGTCCAAAGATAACTGAGCAGATGAGACATAGGACACGAGCAGAGCCCACAAAAACTCTAATTTTCAGGCAGTAGGATTAGTAGATAAAAGACATAAAAGAAATAAATAGTAAGACACAAAAAATAGATGAGTCATGTGAGAAACAAACGTGATACTAAATAAAAACACCGGCTTGTGCGGAATCCTGAAGTCACCAGAGTCAGGGCCGCACATGCCCTGGAATTCAGCGTGTCTCCATGGGAGCTGCTGCTGGCTGCGGGTGGAGGGACTGGAGGGGTACATGCTGCTCACCAAGCCCCCCTCCCGACAAGCCACCCGTGGACACTATGTCCGGCAGCAGACCTGGACACCCCCACACAGGACCCCACTTGGCCGTCTCACTTGACTTGGGCTTCTAACATAAGACACGGAGAGCAGCCGCTCTGCTCCCGGGAGCCGGGCTGGAAGGAGAAGCTGCTTCCTGATGCTCCTGCTGTCCCTCGGGCCACCGCCTGGGGTGGGCAAGGTCAGGCGGAAGAGCCTGCAGCGCAGGGTGGCCCCGCACCCGTATGAGTTCGGAGCAGCTCAGCCAGGGCCAAAGCATGCGGTTTCCACCTCGGGGTGCTGTTCCAGAGCTCGGCGTGAGGGGGACGACACCAAGTGCTCCCGGGATCTGCGGTGACCGCTCCAGGAAGCTTCCTCTCTGCCCAACCACCGTGGGGACCGTCTCCTTTGTGCCCTGGAGGTCCCCGCCCCACTTGCTCAGCGAGGGGCAGCGGGCCGCGCCACGGAACCCCCGTGGGCCCTGCTTGGAGAGGAGGAGCCATGCGAGTGAGAGGGCAGGAGACCCGGCAGGACCCCGCGTCCCCAGGGCCCTCCGCGGGGAGCCGGGTTTCAGGAAAGAGTCCCCGTGGGGGCCACACCCGCAAACGGATTCCCCAGAGCCGCAGGCGCCTGCCCGCCCTCGGACGCTCTGGTGGCCTCGGAGTGAGCCCTGCAGGGGGAGGCAGGGCGAGGCGGTGGGGAGAGGACAGGCTGACTGGGACCTGGATGCGGGCACCAGGGGACGTCCGAGCCCTTCCAGCGCGACTTCCTTGAGCCGGCGCTGCTCTCAGCAGGGATGGAGCGCCCCTCGGGGCAGACACCGGGTGGAAGGCAACGCCAGGCTGCCCACGGGGCCCTCGGCGCTCCGATCGCTCCGGGGCGTCCAGGCAGGAGTGGGGAGGGGACGAGAGTCGCGACCCCGCCTGCCCCGGGACCCCGCCCTGCCCCCGGCCGACCCTACACCGCCTTGGGGCTGCCCTTGCACCTCCAAACTTCCTGGGCCCCAGAGCCTGGCGGGGCGCGGGGACCCCCGGAGAACGATGGGGGGTGTCCTGGGAGCCAGGGAGGGGGCGCAGCCAGGCGCGGAGGCGGCCCAGGTCTCCCCCTTGGCGCCGTGGTCCCCCTGTCCGGTGGCGCGTGTCCCAGCCCGCCCTCCGGAAGGGAGGCATCGCCCATCCCCCGCGCGGCCCGCCTGGTCCCAGCTGGGCCAGCAGGTCGCTGCCCTGGTCCCTGCACCGCCGCAGCTCCGGGTTGCTACGCTGGAACACGCGCGTCCCCCTGACTACAGATGGGGGCTCGGGCAGCACACCCCCCTCCCATGCCCCACAGTGGCATTGTGCAGATAACAATATGGGTCCCTCCCTACCCAAAACATGTGGGGCCAGAGCAGGGGTCCTGGGGAGTCTGCAGTCATGGGGCTACTGTCAGAAAGAGACCCTGGCCAGTGACCCCCTCCAGGCCTTGAAAACCAGGTTCCAGGGCAGAAGAGGGGCCCTTGCCCCTCAGGGTCAGCTGCCCATCTCTGCAGCAAGGGAGGCCGGGGCCCTGAGACAGGACCAGGTCTCTCTGTCCCATCAGCTGGGCTGAAACCCTGTCTACCTTCTCTTCCCATGTGCCTGGATCTTGGGGCAAGTCCCCTGTGACCCAGCTCTTTCTCCCCACCCTAGCCCAGGCTGGGGAGAGCCGGCCAGTGCTGCTCTAACCCTCTCTCTCTGGCCTCTGCCTGAACCCCAACCCACCCAGGGTCCCTCACTTAGTCCCTGGCTTACCCCCCCTTCCAAGGAGAGGCCCTTCTGTCTGTGGCACAGAGGCTGATCTGGTCCCTGCAAGAATGCTCCCAGGAAATGCAGGGATTCCTTGGCCACTGGATCCACTCATGTGGCTAGAACCAGGCTGACCTTGCTCAAAGTCAGGCATGTCTGGGCAGTGCCCTTGAAGTCTGTCCACCCCCATCCCTGCTGGGAGGACCCAAAACTCAAGGGCAGATGAAGGGGGAGCCGGCCAGGGAGCTTCAAACTGAGCCCCGGTCTCTGGTGTCCCCTCCTATGCCTGGGATACCTGGAACCCCCGCCTCCATCTGAACCCCTCCAGACCCCTTTCCTCCTGGGAGCGTCTCAAAATGTGAATCATGACCGGTCCCTCCCTTTGTCCCTTGATAAAGTCTTCTTGCCAGGACCTGAGGGAAGGCCCTTCTGTGGCCAAGGCCCCTCCCCCTTTTCTGAAGAAGCAGAACCCCTTGCGGATGACCAGGACTCAGAGCCCTGAATTCCTGCCACAGCCCCTAACGTCCGAATGGAGGAGGATGGCGTCCTCTGGACAACATGGCGCGTAAGGCGTTCGTCAGTGGCCGTGCCGGGAGAGGACGTTGGACGAACCTCCAGGAGGTTTTGGTTTATCCCGTACAACGTGCTTGATTGCACTGCAGACCAGTATCATAGGGCTCGCAACTCCAGAAAGGTGTGGGTGGGCCGGCGCCAGCGCACTTGGACTCAGCACACAGCTGCTGACCATTCTCCTCAACGTTATTGGAAGACACAGGCCAGGGGTGTGGAACTCGTGACCCGCCAGGTCTCCTGTTGCCCTCAGGGTAAACAGGGCTGTTCCCAAGAGTGCCGAGCTCAATTCAAATCTGGTGAGTGCAAAACCAATCAGGTGACTTCCAAACCCACTTGGTTTCTAGCAAGGAAGGAGCACGTCTCTGATCAGCCCAGTGGCGCCTTGGTAATCCCAGGGAGAGATCATGGTAAAGAACCCTCTGGATGGCGCTCTTCCTTGACTTTGGCACAAGCAAGATCAGGGCAGTGGGGGAATGAGACGCAAGCACAGGCTGAGAGCCGCAGGCCAGGACAGGGTCCTGTGGATTCCAGACAGACAGGAAACCCAGCAAGAAGCTACACAGACTGCAGCTTGACTTTGAAGAGGCTACCACAATTCGAGAGCGTTCCAACAAATAGCTTCCCGGTTTTGTAAGGAGCCTACCATTCACTCGGGATTAGTTGGTCACAGACCAGCTAGACGCAGGGCGCTGGGGGTTTTCTATCACGATGTGCGGTGTTGCTCTGAAGGGTCATGAGCCCCTAACATCTTCTAAGTAAGCACCCATCGGCCCTGAGCCATGGGGACAGTGTCACCATCTGTCCCCCGCCCCTAGGTCTCTGCAGGAGTTGAAAACCTCGGTCAGTGGGGTCCGCCTCCCCGTGGGTCTTCTCACTAAGGAATTGCTCCGATGGCCCTAACACCTTCCGAGGGCCGACCCAGGCCTGAGAGTTCTTACTCTGATGGTTTTTAAACGGCACCTGTTGTCTTTATCCCCATCTCCTACCCTCTTTTTTTGATTGCTTCAAAATGGAATGAACACATTAACAAGGCACGGGGTCGCTCGCGGTATATAAAGATAGAGTGGAAGCGTCTCACCTGTTGGAGCCTGGGTGTCTCATGTTCTCACACGAGCTGTCTGGACCTAAGGGAGAAGCTCAAATCGAGCCAGTTAACTATGAGCACAAAGACCTGGAGATAACAAGGGTTCCTGACCTTACCCCGGAGCTCACCTGCCCAATCACCTATCTCTGCCTCACCTGGAAGACTGGCTCTGCCCTGCCCACACCTCGGGGCAGCGGAGCCCCACGCCTGAGACCTGGCACTCACCTGCCGGCCTGAGCTCTACCTGGGGCCGCCCTCACCCTCTGAGCCTCCTTTGTGAGGCTGCGGGGGTCACCAGGGAATAGGTTGCTTGGGGGTATCACTCAGCACAGCTGGGGACCTGGTGAGACCACACACCTGGGCTCCTCGCCGACAGCAAGGCTCCTGAGCCACCCGAGTGCTCAGAGCAGGTGAGTGTCCGACGGAACTCGAGGCCACGTGGAGAAGAACTCACCCCCCTCCCTACTCCATATGGTCTCCCCGCAGCCTGGCCCCGGCCCTCAGGGCTGGAGTCTCCGTTCAGGAGGCCTCTGGAGGGTCTCACCTGCCCCTAGGCTACACCAGAGGCTCCAGAGAAAGCCCCTGAGCCCAGTGGGCATCCCTGAGAAAACCCCAGAGAAGGAGGGGCAGGAGGAACCCCTGGATGGGCAGGGCCTGGCTCCAGGCCAGCCAGTGACCAGCCTGGCCCCCATGACAGAGGCAGGGCTAAGAACCCACATTTCCAGACACGGGATCCTGCAGGGCCAAACCCCCAGGGAATGAACACAGCCCATGTACAGGAACATACTGTCCCAGACATCGTAGCTGAACCCCGAAATACAGGGATCACGCAGGAAACGACCCAGTCAGAATGTCACATGCTCAGGCTCAGGAAAGTCAGCGGAGAGAGCCCTGCAGTTGGGGGTGTGACTGGGAAGGGACTGCTGGCTCCTCGGACCTGGAGGAAGGGCAAGAGATGAGCACCGACCGCCCAGGAACAGCCCCCCAGGGTCTCCCCAACCCCGCAGCCCATAGGATTAGAGCAAGGCGGTGTTTCTTAACCCCAGGTGACAATCCTTGTGGAGGATCGTGAGTCCTCAACCACAGAAACCCCCAGTGAATTGGCTCAGGCCAAAGCAGACAGAAGCCATTGATTTCAGACCTGCCCAGGTGATTCGAACGTGTGGCCAGAATGGAGGTCACTGGGGTCCCAGCGGCATGAAGGGCAAGCGGTGGGGCGGGGGTCTCCCAGCGCCAAGGCCTCTAGCTCACCCCCGCAAGGACACTTTCAAGATGAGGGAAACTGGCTCTGCACAGTCAGCACAACTCCGTGCTCAGCCGGTCACAGAACACAGAGATGCAACGCTCACTGTGGGCTCTGGCTAAAACTCAGCAGGCCCTCCCCACCCCCGCAGCAAGGGAGGGCTGCCAGGGGGGCTCTCCCCTCCCCCTCAGAGCGTCCCGTGCTCTCCCGCGGCCCCGGTGGTGCCGTGGGTACGGGCTCCCAGAGGTGTGGGGGCCCGGCTTCTCCATCGCATTCGCAGTGTGGAGGCCCCACGGCCTCCACGGGCTGGGGACCCAGGCCCTGTCCTGGCAAATCTCGTTCTGATGGGGCAGGAGAGCAGACATCTCAGATGGACCAAAGGACGCTGGGAAAGCCCAGAATCCCTCCTTCCCTCCGAGAGAACAGATCCTAACTGAGGGCTCGCTTGCTCCTCTGGGTCTCTGTGTCCTGGTGTGTTTAGGAAATGAGGTGACACTCGTAAGGGACCTGTGGTTCATTTGGGACAGGTCGTTTCCCCTCCGAAACCGCTCATCGCCGTGGGAGTGATCTGGAGCTCTGGGGTTTGGAATTGCCTGGAAAGCCTGGAAATGAGACCCAGGCCCCCCCTTCTGTGTGGTCTCGGGGTCCGTGGATGCGCCCCGAGTGGCCAGGATCCTGTACAAGGTACTTGCAGAACTCAGTTCACTGTGCTTGATGGTGTGAGTCCTCTGACGTCGTGGAGGAATTCTGCATCTAGTGGTTTCCAGTGAATGCTTTGCTCTTGGAGCAGTTTAAAATCACCGTTCTGTGTCTTCCCCAAGGTCCTTGAGCCTCCTGTCCCGAATTATTGCCTTGGCCAAAGCTCTGAGTGGGGCTGCCAAGCTTTCCATAGCTGGTTGCAGGGGCCCTGGGCAGGGGGCTCCCCTGAATCCTTTGTGGCTGCAGTTGCCCTGAATCTGCCGGGCTGTCCTCGACCTTCGTCTGCTCCTGCGGACGGCGAGCGAGTGCACGTCTCTGCGTTGTTCTTTTCCTCATGGGCAGAGCACAGAAAGGGACATATTAGCACGCTGTGCGTGGCAGGACGATGGCTAAGTGAGAACTCGGGGGGAGCCCGGGGATGACGGAGGGCTTGTTCGCCAGCCATTTGCTCCAGAAACAGTGCTGGGTTGATTGTGAGGTGTTGAGGGGGTGGCTGTGCCCAGGCAGAGCGGGTGGGGGCTTTTAGCAGGAGAAGCCCAGGTGCTGGTGTGTCTTTGCTGTGACTTCCCTGTTGCCAGGGGCGCGCACTCTGCAAATCTCGCTGTCAGGGTCTCACTCCCCCTGGGCGGTGCCGCCTGGGATCAGGGTCAAAGCCAGGGCCTGTGCCTCAGGCCCCTGAGGGCATCCAGGGAGGGGGCCCTTTCTGCATGGAGCCGGGCTGTAAACACGTGTGGGTAAAACTTTAAAGTGAAGTGTAAGGTACTTGTAGAGATAGATACGGATTACTGACGGGCAGCTGCACGCATTTACAGTGTGAACACCCCCGTGTCAGTACCCCCGCAGCCCTCGTCGTCTCCCCTCCCCCGCCCTGCGCAGGGGGAAGCACCGCGCTTTCTTCTTGAAGCAGAACTGGTCTCCGCTGTCGTCGGCGTCATCCACAGGGACGCCCGCGGTGTCACCCTCCGTGTGGGGATCTCTCAGAATGTGCGGGTGTAGCTCGTTCCTTCCGTGTGCTGCGGAATCGTGTTCCGTGTCCAAGTGGGGCCGACAGCTGTGCACTCTCCTGTGGTTGGCTCTTCGCTTGTCCCAGCGTGAGCTCCTCTGAGGGTGCTGCTGGGGCCGTTCGTGGCAGTGGCTTGCTGGCACGTGCTCACCTTCTGTGTCCTGTCCTAGTGGTCGATGCACAGGGTCGGGGGAAACTAAGCCTAGACCAAATGCTGGTTGGATCCCACCGAGTAACTTAACTGCATCCCAGAACAAAGAGCAAGAACACTGATAGAATAGGGGCGCCTGGGTGACTCAGTCGGGGAAGCTTCTGCCTTCGGCTCAGGTCATGATCCCAGGGCCCTGGGATGGAGCTCTGCATTGGGCTCCTTGCTCAGTGGGAGCCTGCTTCTCCCTCTGCCTGGCACTCCCCCTGCTTGTGCTCTCTTTCATTCTTGCTCTGTCAAATAAATAAATCTTAATAAAAAAAAAAGGAATATTTATAGATTATAAAAATATTTAATACCATAAAGGTAAACTTATATCATTTGAATTCCCAGTATCAGACCATCAACAAATAGGAAAACAGAACCCATAACAATAAGAACAAGCCACCAGTTACAACAATGAATGGAGCAGATGAAAGAGGAGAAAAGGATATAACCACATAAGTGCAAATGGTCTAAACTCCCCTATGAAATGGTAAAAATTGTTAGATTTGGTAAAAAAAAAATGTAGATCCTGCTGTATGCTCCATATAAGAAACCCACTTTAAATATGAAGACAAAATAGCTTAAAAGCAAGAGGATGGGGGGGCGCCTGGGTAGCGCAGTCGTTAAGCGTCTGCCTTCCGCTCAGGGCGTGATCCCTGCTCAGGGCGTGATCCCGGCGTTCCGGGATCGAGCCCCACATCGGGCTCCTCCGCTGGGAGCCTGCTTCTTCTTCTCCCACTCCCCCTGCTGTGTTCCCTCTCTCGCTGGCTGTCTCTCTGTCACATAAATAAATAAAATCTTAAAAAAAAAAAAAAAGAGGATGGGAAAAGTGCCATGTCAAATCAAAGAAAAGTTATGTGCCTCTAATAACATCAGATAAAATAGATTTCAGAGAAAGGATCATTTTTTTAAAGATTTTATTTATTTTAGAGAGAGAGCTCGAGGGTGGGGTGGGGAGAAGCAGAGGGGGAAAGAATTCCAAGTAGTCTCCCAGCTGAGCACGGAGCCCAAGGCCACGTGGGGCTCGATCTCACCACCCTGAGACCGTGACCTGAGCTGAAACCAAGAGTTGAACACTTAACCCACGGCACCACACAGGCGCCCCCAGAGAAAGGATTATTATCGGAGATAAAAAAGAGTAAAGGGGTCTGTTTATCAAGGGAACATAGCAAACCTCAATATTTATGCATCTGTAAGAGCTTCAAACTACATGAAGCGAAACTGAGCCACAGAGAGAGCTAGACCAATCCCCACTCGCTCGTGTCTATCCATCTCACCACCGTCCCCTCCACCCCCTCCCCTGCCGGCATCTGCTGGCCCCTTCTCAGCCAGATGGCAGACTTCAGCCAGGTGCATGCGTCCGCTGGAGCGCTGGTGAAGAAGCGATCCCCACGCACCCCACCCTCCCAGAGCAGAGCCTGCATTTCCCTGCTGGGCTCTCTTCAGTGCCCCCTGTTTATCAGCTGGACGCAGGGAGGCCTGGCAGGGACAGACCTGGAGCCAGACACCAGCAACGTGGTGTGAGGCACCTGCCTCGGGGGAAGCTCTGCGGACTCTCAGGGGAGGGGGAGCCTTGCTCCCGCAGGCTCAGAGGTCTCACAGGAATGTGGCCTTGCAGATTCTCAGCCACATCTGAAAGTTGCTCTGTTCCTGTCAGAGCCCCGTCTTTGTTATAAAAGACCTGTCCCATGTTCAGCTCGGCCACCCGTAAGATCAGATCCTAGCCCGACGTCCAGCAGCCACTCAAAGTACACTGCTGAGTGGGGCCCACCATGGCCACTAGGGCTCACCCCATTGGGAGCCCTCGGAATTCGCATGTGGAATGTTCCAGGGAAACGAGGCTTCTTGCCAGCTGAGTCTCCTTGACTGCTTGTTGAGGGTGGCCTCGGGAGAGAGAGCAGCCTCCCCTCACCTGGGGGGTCTGCCGCCCACCTCACCAACCCTCATGCCTTCAGACCAACAACCAGGGTCATGACCAGGCACGCCCAAGCGGGGCATAGGGTCTGCACTCGAGGGGACTAGCTTATGCGGGGAAGGAGTTGCTGCGTCCGGGAAATACCTGTTCGCCCACAGACACCAGGGAAAGCCAGCTGGGAAGGGACCTGGGGGTCGGGCCAGGGACTGGGGCGGAGTGTCCAGAGGGTAAGGGGCATTCATTGACCTAGGAGCAGCCTCTTGTGACCCCGTGTGACCGGAGTCCTGGCAAGGGCACCCGAGACTGGTCCTAACGCATTTCTGGAAGCTCGGCCGCATCAGTGGCTGCTATGAACGAGGCAGAGAGGCAGGAACTCTCTTGGCATCATACAGGAGGCTCAGGGAAGAGAGAGTGTGAGAATGGGGTTATTTCGTGGTGGCTGTGTTCCCCAACAGGTCCCAGAGGACCCTCACTAACCCCCGTGCAGGGAGTCCGCGTCAGCCCCTGCAGATATTTTCAAGCTTGTGTTTTATTTCTTCAGGCACAATCTGTACCCGCTCCGTAGTCCGTGTCTGATCCACAGTGTGACTGGGAGCCGGTCTTTGCAGGCCTGTCTGCTGTCCGCTGGTCCTGCTGGGTCTCCCTCATGGTTCCCCTGTCCTTGTGTGCTTGCTTACTTTTGCGCAGAGCTCATTGTCCTTCAGAAATTGTTTGTAGGAGTGATTTGACACCCAGAAGGAAGGCGCTTTGCTCAGGAGAGGATCCGTGTTTGCAGCTGCCCAGCATCCGTCCGGGATGGTTTTAAATACAATGTATGGCTTGCGTTTCTTCTTTTGTTTGTTTTTGGATTGCTTGCTTATAGCATGTGATTGGGATGGAAAATCCACAGGCAGTGACCCTCCCCACCTGGCGCCGTGCCCAGGGCCCTCTCCTCGTGGTCCAGCCCTGGGATGGAAGGTGTGGCCGGTCCCTTGGCTGTCCCTAGGGCTCTGCAGCACACAGACCTCGGCCAAGCATCCCGGGGCTCCCTGATCCCTGCCAGCCATGGTCCTGCCAGCTCAGAAACAATCCCCGGGACACAGAGAGAAGGGTGCTCGTGGGGTGTGGGAGAGGAAGAGGAGGGGCTGAGACCCCCCGGGATAGAAGCTCGGGAAGAAGGCCGCCTGGCCATCCTCTCCAGCAGGTGGAGGCCAGAGGACAGAGAGGAGGGAACGAACAAGCCACTTCTTTCTTCAGACATGAGGACCATGAGACCCTCCCTTTGGACTCCAGGCCGAAAAGTGTGTCGGCCCTAAGGAAGGACCAGGCTGTGCACAAGCTTTTGGAGGCCGGGCCGGGGGTGATCAGGGCTGCAGGCTGAACCAGTCCCAAGGAGCAGAGACCGGACAAGCAGCATGGTATGATACCCCGCAATAAGACCAGGTCTTAAAAACAAAATCTGAACACAAGAAGACACTTCCACCTGGAAACGTAGATTTGGAAACTCTTCAACACCTCCAGGGACAGAGGGAATACAGACACCGCTGCCGCTTCTGCTGCGCTCCGCAGGGGTGCTGTGTGTCCGGGCCTGGGGGAGGCGCTGCGACAGCGTTTGCACTGCTCAACAGGTCCGGTCACAGCCCATCCTAAACCCAGACGTACAGGAGCTACTCTTCTATTTCCCAGAAAGAATGACGTCGAGGAGTTCAAATGGAAGGAAAAGGAGAAACGACTTGACCGCTTCTGACTCAAATGAAGTGGAGGCCTGTTCACGGCCGCAAGTGCACGCGGCCCAGAGGCGGCCGCAAGCGTCCGTCCCCCCGGGGAGGCGTGGGTGACCAAGGTGACTCTGGGAAGACTGTCCCTCTGTGCTGACGATAACCGTGTGGGCTTCCCCACCAGGCAAGTCTCCAGTGGGACAGACACCAACAGGCCGTGTTAGCCTTTAATTCTGACACTACAGCGCACCTGGGTGGCTCAGTCGGTTAGGCGTCTGCCTTCGGCTCAGGTCATGATCCTGGAGTCCAAGGATGGAGCCCCATGTCGGCCTCCCTGCTCAGCAGGGAGTCTACTTCTCCCTCTGCCCCCTGCCCCCCGCCCCCACTTGTGTTCTCTCTTGCTCGCTCACTCTCTAATAAATAAACAAAATCTTTAAAAATAATAATTCTGATGCTACATCCTATGGCTCAGGCCATGGGAATCCTGAGGTTCAGGGCTCGGACCAGCTGTTGGCTGCATCCTCAGGAGGGTTACTGGCTGGAACAGTGGCACGTGGCCTCCCACAAGGCTGGGCCTGCCTTATTGCTTGGTGGCTGGGTTCCGGGGTAAATGCCCCAGGGACTCCTTCTGATAGAAGAGTCCAGACTTGACAAGGATTGGCTTCCTCCTGGGTATCAGGCCACCATTTGCGAAGTGGGCACCCAGATCCTTTGCTGGTGGATGTCAGAGTCACACAACTTCCAGAGCCCAAGGCTCCCTGAAGCTAGAGTTTGCTTCCACCTCCATCCAGGGCAGCCAGGGTGCTGCCAGAGCCCGTGGGGACAAAGGCAGACATGGCTGGTCCTCTGCCATCAAGACATTTGTCAATGAGCAGACGAGACAGCTCTTGGCCGAAGGGAGACTGTGATGTGCATTCCAGGGGAGAATGTGAGCAACAGACTTGGGGGTGTAGGAGCCAGATCTGGAAGGAGGAGAATTTCAACAGATGGGAAGGGCCCTCCAGGGCGGTGGAACAGAACATGCAAAGATATAGAGACAATCTGAAGCATATGAATTTGTCATTTTTATTGGGGGGAAATGATCAAATATCAACGATTACAGGTAGGTCAACCTCCAGCAGACACACAGGCAGAGGGACAGCCAGTGTAGCTAGACCAGCGGACCTCAAAATATGTTCCCTGGAATCCTAGGGCCCTGAGATCCTTCAGGAGACCTGTGAGGTCAAAACTCTTTTCATTATACTAAAGCATTGTTGCCCTTTTCGCTGGGCGGACATTTACACCCATGGCCCAAAAGCCGCAGTGGATAAAGCTGCTGGAACCTCGGCCCGCGCCAAGGCAGCGACAGCAAATTCTAGTCCTCCTCACCATCATGCACTCACAGAAAAAAAATCCAGTTTCACTTTAAAATGTGCTGATAAAAGGGTACAAAGTTACTTTTATTAAATCTCAACCCTGAGTACACACATGTTTAATATTGTGCATGAAGGAAAGCCCAGTTCATAGCTCGCCCTTGTGCGCGGTGAAAGACGTGGCTGCCCTGAGCAAAAGCACCTGGGCATCTGACCGAGTTACAAGCTGAACTAGCCACTGGTTCTATGGAACACTGCTTCCTTTTTTAAGATTTTATTTATTGGGGGGGAAGAGCATGAGCAGGGGGAGCAGCAGACTCTGCACTGAGCAGGGAACCCGACTCGGGACTCGATCCCAGGACCCCGGGATCATGACCTGAGCCGAAGGCAGACGCTTCACCGACTGAGCCACCCAGGCGTCCCTGCACCACTTTTACTTGAAAGAATGACCAATGGACAGCCTATTCGGTTGTTGATGGCATTTTCTTGAGAATGAGTGATGTAAGCTGGCCGCTTCCAAGTAAACAACAGGCAATATTTGTTGGCAATGATAAAAATTTAAGCCCTCAAGCAAAAATCAGGATTTTGGAAAACTTGTGCCTTCTGCTGTGAGCCTGGGATTCCCACCAGCTACAAACTCTCCTGGTGAAGCTGATGGCGGTGTTAACAGCGGTGCTTTCTGGATAAGGTAGGATAAGACGTGCCGACACCAGGATCCGCATCACTCTGTGAACTGGTATCTGCCAGGTGACACACACTCGATGTCACAAATTCACGTACGGGTAGAGGAGCCATTCAAAGTGCAAGACCAATGGATTTTACTGCAACAGAGCATGTAAATGTCATAAAATTCATCAAGCACGTTTCAGAATCCATGTTCTAATCTTTAATAAACTACCACCTGTCCAGTTTGGGTCTGGTATCCAAGAAGAACAGATACTGAAAAGAGGCATCAAAATACCCTCCCCTTCCCCAACAGTAACTAGAATATGAGAGGCTGGACCTCCCTTGCATACTTCAGAGCCTGTCATAACACATGGAATGCAAGTAGTGACACAAGGGTCCACCTGCCTCCTGGTAAGCCGGACAAAGATATTTGCAAAAATATAAACCAATGACACCCATACTGTTAAGTTTGTTGTTATTATTTCAGAAAATACTTTTCATTTAAAAATCATTATTTGCCATAATTTTAACATGTTATGGGTTTGTTTTTTTTAAATAAATTAATATTTCTAAATTAGTATTATTTTTATATAGATACTAATTTATTTCCAAATCTATTTAGTCACATATAAATAATACATTTTATCATTTACTTTGTTTATAGTTATTTAATAAATAGTAATTTTCTGTTTTAATGAATTACTAATTTTAACAAATAAATGAATTACTAAATATTTCTTGGTCTTAATTTCTAATGCGGTAGCTCTTCAGTATAATCACATTAGCTATACTTCTTTAGTTCAGTAATTGCTCAGAGTAAAGGGGTCCTGAGACCAGCTCCTGAGAACTGCTGGCCTAGAGCACAAGGTGACGCCTTGTCTACCGAAAGCAGCTGGACCCTGCTCCACTGTGCCCCTTGACCTGGCTCCCCACCCTGCCCAGGGCGGGACCCTCCCCCATCGCCTCCCCTGGAGGAGTGCTCTGGAGCTTTGCACCCGTGGTCACCTTGTCCAGAGCTGGGGGTGTCAGCAGCAGCAGCGGCAGTAGCTTCCCTTGACCTCAATCTCCTTGTCCAGGTCCACAGAGCTGCATGGCTGGTCCTGAATGCTGGGGAGTGGGGAGAGCTTCTGTGCACCCGTGAGCTCCTGGTCTGTGCAACCAGGAGTGTGCACGACTGAAACCTAGAGCAGTGTCTTCCAGGACAGTTGGGACACTAGCAGATTGCCCAAGTCCCCACCCACCCTTCCCTCTGGGGACTCTGAGGCACCCTACCAGGGAGCCCTGGGAATTCTGGGAACAGGTCAGGACAGAAGCGCTCTGAGGGTCCTGCCCAGTGAAGCCTGGAAGCAGGGGGCAGGGAGACCAGGCTCCCTTAAGACCCCAGGTGGGTGACGGTCTTGCATTGCCTGCAGTGTTTTGCTGAGGACTCTGGGCAAGTCCGTGCCAAGACCCTTACTCTCTGGCCCCAATTTCCCTATCTGGGAATGGGGGTCACAGAGCCGTGAGACTCCAGCCTAGGGCTCCCAGTGCCTGGCAGCGACTAACCCTCAGGACCTGTGCCTTTAGCACAGCCTTGCCCCCACCAAGGCCCCTGGCTACCCCACCTCCGCAGGCTCCTCCTCCCCCTCTCTACCCACCCCCTGCCCTTTATTCTCCCTCATACCTCACATAACCTGGGAATCTGTCCCTGAAGGAGGCCAGCCAGTCATCCACAGTCTCCCTGCTCTTGTTCTCACGGGACTGGAAGATCCCCATGATGGACTCCTGTGGGTTGGTCAAGCCGAGGTCCTGCAGAAAGCAGCTGGTGGGTGAGCCAAGGCCCTGTGTACCCAGCCTCCTCTCTCGGGAGGACCCATTTTCCTCACCCACCTGCAGGCCCACACCCCGGGTCTACCCTTCAGGCCCCAGGGCCGTCACTGCTGGTCAGAGCTTCCTGGTCCTGCTGATGTTACCTCCTGAGCTCCCACAGGCTGTCCTGGCCTGGGGGGGCGGGGGCTGCCTCCCCCCAGCTTGCAACATCCCTGCCCCCACCTCAGCCTTTGCCATGAAAGCAGGTGGCCCCAGCCTTGTGTGCGGGATTCAAGGCCCAGTGCTGTCAGGTCTGATTGTGGTTTGAGTGAGGAGAGCACACATAGCCCAGGCAGGGGGCCAGGAGAGGCAAGAACTGGAAAGGGAGAATAAAGCCCCCCAGCACTCAGCCTACCCGAGCGGCCACGGCTCACCCCGTGCTTCGTGAAGATGTCGTGCAACTTCCTGGTGTCTGTCTCCACCTGAACCCCGAGGCCCTCCCACGTCCCAGGCTCCAGAGTCCTGAGGTGGGTGGCCAGGGCCTGGACATACTCCCCAAAGACCACCGTGTGCAAACTTCGCATGATTCTCTGCTCCCCCAAAAGACAAAGAGATGGAGAGGCCTGAGTGAAAGCTGTCCCAGGACCTGGTCCGGCTGGCCCTCGGGGACGGGGGTGGCAGGCTGCTACGCAGACTCCTCTCACACCGGCCTGTCGGGGGCCTGTCCCCACCACCAGGCAGATGGAACCCCCAGCCGCCGGGTTTCAGGGGTGCCTGCCTCAAGTTGTTGGCAAGTCAGTCGGCCTCCTACCTTGTACGCGGGAGTAGAGTGCATGTTGGGGCAGCCCTCCAGGCCCTGCCACAGGGACTGCAGAGCTCCAACCAGATCCTTGTCCTTCTTCCCAAAGTGGCCCCTTAGCAGACTCTGAGGACAGGAGGGTCAGACATCACGGAGGCCCGAGGCACCCAGCTGGCTGTGCTCCCTCCCAGCCTTGCCTAGTCTCCTCCAGCCTTGCGGCCCCCACCCCTCCCCACTGGGCGCACAGTCCTGGACCAGAAGGGCCCACGCTGAGGGAGACAGAGGCTCATCCGCTGTCTGTCCCAAAGCTCTGTCCACCTTCCTCCTGTGGACTCCTGGAAGCACTCTGGATTCAAACCATAGCCCTTGACTTGACCTCCTCCCTGGAGCCCTCCCAAGGCCTCCTGGGTCTCTCCCCTTCCCCCTTGGTGCCCACAGGACCGTGGCCTGGCACCAGACCTTGATGCTTTCTCCCTCCGGATCGGACTCCCAAGACATGAGACAAGGGCCTGCTCAGTTCTCAGTGGACGCCAGAGGGGACAGGCAGAGGGGCAAGGCCAGCCCATGCGGTGTTTAGCCAGGGGACCTGAGCAAGTCCCACGCCCACTACGACCCAGCCCTCCAGCGCCCCCTCTACACGAAGCAGCCTCCTGAGCATCATCCGTAAAACACGGTGCCAAGTCCGATCCGCGAGCGGTGGCAGCCTGGAGCTCTGTGTAGAGAAGGGCCCTGCGGCTCCACACAGACCAGAGCAGAACAGAATGCTGGGGTTGATTAGTAATGTCTGCCACAGCCCAGGGTGAGACAAGGCAGTATGTAGGCCATCCTGGGAGGGCATGACATCTCTGGGTCTTCCCAGGTGCTCAGATCTCTGCAAAATCCAATGGCCATTGTCTCAGGAGCCGGTCCCCACAGTGGGAAATGAATCACTGGATAGAGTGGCAGGAATGGGGACCCGCCCAGCACCACCCCCCATCTCCTACCCAGAAAGCCCCATGAGGACAGGGCCCTGAACCCCAGATTTGAACAGGAAATGCCCTCCTGTGGTTTCCACATCCTGGGAGGCCACCTTGCCCTCTCAAGACTTCAACTCTGGGACCAGCCCCTGAGTATCCTCAGGGACCTCATCCTCCGGTGTGTGTGGCAGCCACAGCTCAGGAGACAAAGATGGGCAGGCCCACAGGGACACAGTGAGGGGACTTCACCTGCCTGGGGACACACTGGGGTTAGAGCCAGGATGGGGGGCAGGGGGTCAGGCCTCAGCCGGCCTGGCAGGAGAGCAGTTTCACAGGTGGAGAAAGGGGAGGGGACAAAGGGAGGTGCCCTCAGTGAGGAGGGAGCCAGGCCTCAGAAGGGGCAGAGAGGCCAAGCCCCACCCAGCCCACCCACAGGGACAGGGCCCCTCCCTCAGTCCATGCAGGAAGGTGGCCCCACCCTTCTGCTCCAGACAAAGGCATGGAAAAGGCTGGAGGCCTGACCAAGAACATCAGCACCTGACCAGTGCCTTGCCCTGTCACCCTAGCAAAGGCTCTGCTGGGCTGGGCACAAGTCCAGGGAGACACAGGCAAGCATCTCCTGTCTAGGTTTCCTGGGAGCAGGAAAGACCCTCACACCAGGGCCAGGGCAGGGGGTGCCATCACCTGGCACAAGGCCCTGACTCGAGGCAGGAGGTTGTCCCGGCTGTGGTCCTCAATGTGCTGGATCGTGCCTTGCACAGCCAGGCCCAGGTCTGCACACGGAACATGTTGCTGGCTCAGCTCCTGCCACGTTTTCCTGGTGGGGCAACCAAAGGGGTCCATGGGTCCTGGCCCAGAGCCTGCCACAGCCCCAGGCTGCACACCAGCCACGCGGGTGCCACCCTGTGCACCCCCGGACGCTCCCCCATTTCTGCTGCTGTTGCTGTCTATCCCATCCTGTTTTTTCTGACTGTGTTTAGGGACTGTTGTAACCACGTGGCTTAAAATGCGAAAGGTACAGTGGAAAACTCCTCTCCCAGAGGCAGCCAGTGCTCTTGGCGCTTGGTGTTTCCCTATGAAATGGTGCCATTCTGTACACACATGGGGGTGTCAGACCCGCTTTCCTCACAGGTGGTCCCCATGGACCTGCGGCCTAGCCAGCCTGCTCCCACTGGCCCCGCCCACACCCGGCCGCACCCCGACACACCCTCTGGCCCCGCCCACACCCGGCCGCGCCCCGACACACCCTCTGGCCCCGCCCACACCCGGCCGCGCCCCGACACACCCTCTGGCCCCGCCCACACCCAGCCGCGCCCCGACACACCCTCTGACCTCGCCCAACCCGGCCGCACCCCGACACACCCTCTGGCCCCGCCCACACCCGGCCACACCCCGACACACCCTCTGGCCCCGCCCACACCCGCCGCACCCCGACACACCCTCTGACCTCGCCCACACCCGGCCACGCCCCGACACACCCTCTGGCCCCGCCCACACCCGCCGCGCCCCGACACACCCTCTGGCCCCGCCCACACCTGGCCGCACCGCGACACACCCTCTGGCCCCGCCCACACCCGCCGCGCCCCGACACACCCTCTGGCCCCGCCCACACCCGCCGCGCCCGACACACCCTCTGGCCCCGCCCACACCCGGCCGCACCCCGACACACCCTCTGGCCCCGCCCACACCCGCCGCGCCCCGACACACCCTCTGGCCCCGCCCACACCCGGCCGCACCCCGACACACCCTCTGGCCCCGCCCACACCCGCCGCGCCCCGACACACCCTCTGACCTCGCCCACACCCGGCCGCGCCCGACACACCTGAGGATGCAGCAGTTGGCCAGCACGTGCACCTCGGGCAAGGCCCTGGCAGCGGCCGAGGCATTCTGCTGGAGGAGGTGGACAGCCTCCGCCTGGTACCTGCAGTGGAGGCTGGAGATGAGCCCCTCCCAGCGGCCCACCCCGCGGGCGGGCCCCACCCAGCCAGGCCCTGAGGACTTGCTCCCTCCCACTTCACTGCCGCTTCCTCGCAGAATCACTGATGTGCGTGACAGCGACCGAGATGTTGGCAAGGCAGGGAGGATTTCCTTGGGCGGGCTGTGCGCCAGGCCCTACAGCCAGATGCTTCCTAAGGACCTTTTCATGTAATGCTCTCGGTGACCATTTGTGGTAGATGCTTCCAGAACAGGATGGGAGTGGTTTTTTCCAGTGGACTTGGGAACTGCAGGGAATGCTGTATTTGAGAGGCCCGCCCGCCTTCCCGGCAGTGAAGGAAGAGGAGGGAAGGGAGGCGAGCTCCTGGAGCTGGGCTGGCCCCCCCTCCCAGAGAGTCAGGGTGAGGCCTGGGGGTGCCGAGCTCTCAGGAAGGGGAGGCTGGCACCCCACGCCTGGGCTGGGCCCCTGAGGCTGCCCCAGAGCAGAGAGCAGGGAGAGGGTCAGGGACAACACACTGCTCCCCAAAGACGGGGAAAAAAGGAGTGCCCTCACCTGTCCCAAGAACGCTGATCAACCTGGAGGCCCGTCCACATTTTCTAAACATTTAAAGTCTGGCTGATTTCACCGAAAAATCCACATGTCTGGTCTCTCTTAAATAACGTACTTCATGTCCGCCTGTAAGGGAGCCCGTCCCAGGTGAACACAGATACTCTGAAGGCCCCAGAGAGACGAGCCTAGCGATGTGGTCTACACAGTGCTTCCTCTGAAACAGGAGGAGCCCACAATGCTGACCCCCACCCCAGCCTAGCGGGAAAGAGGCCAGGTCCCCACCCAAACCCTGAGGCTGGGGCAGAGCTGGATTTGTGGCTCAGGTCCGGCGGTGAAAAGCAGAGGAAACAGGGAGGCAGGCAGTCTACCAGGTCCCTGGCCAGGATCCGTAACTGAGATAATATTTTAATGAAATATTTTTAAAAATTAAAATCAGTCGGGGCGCCTGGGTGGCACAGCGGTTAAGCGTCTGCCTTCGGCTCAGGGCGTGATCCCGGCGTTATGGGATCGAGCCCCACATCAGGCTCCTCCGCTATGAGCCTGCTTCTTCCTCTCCCACTCCCCCTGCTTGTGTTCCCTCTCTCGCTGGCTGTCTCTATCTCTGTCAAATAAATAAATAAATAAAATCTTTAAAAAAAAATTAAAGTCAGTCCAAAACATCCATCATGAGCAAAACATGGAATTTTAAATAAGGACCAAATTCGACCCTGCATGTTCATGACTCCCCTCCTAGGCTTCCCCCTAATCCCACTCCTGCTGTCCAGGACGGGAGCCACAGCCCCATGCGGTGTTTAACGGTCAGTGAATTACAATTAAATAAAATTTAACTGTGGTCCCTCCGTGGAACTAGCTCGACAGCCACATGAGGCCAGAGCCGCCATGTCAGACGATGCCACCGTATCAGACGGTGCCGCCATGGGACATTTCCAGAGCCAAGGCGGGAGGTGAAGCCGGCCAGACTGGGAGCACCAAAGGCCAACGCTAGAATGTTCCCCTGCTTTGGGAACTGGCCAAGCACCTGGTGGCCAGTGGTTGGAAGCTTGGTCAGCACTCTAACTGGGGTTCGGTGGACCCAGCCACCCATGCCTCCTTCTCTGGGCAAGGACCACCTTTTCACTTGCCTTTCCAGAAACCTTGAAAATGTTTCCAGAACCATCTTTCGCACCTGGCTGGTGACAGAAGGTCCCATGGGTTGTTCTGCATTTTTTTCCAGCAGCTGTCAGTCAAAGCAAGTGCGCTCTCAGGGGGACCCAGGGACCAGTCATACAGCCAGTGGACCCCAGGAGAATGTGTCCCCCCCCCAACTTCGTGCCTGACACGGCTGTCCTTGCAGGAAGGGCTGGCGTGCACCGGCCACCGCCACAACTGCACCACTCCGCAGATGGCACAGAGCAGATGCCTCCCACCAGGTCCTCACTACCCCTCCCTACCCCCCCAGTCTTGCCAGGCCCTCTCCCTTGAACCTCCACTGTATCCTGCCATCAGCCAGCCTGAACAACACCCTCATCTTCACACATGGCTAGGCTTCTCCTGTTTGGCCCGGAGGCTGCCCCAGCCCCACCTGAAGCCACCAACTCCCCACCTGACACTCTGAACAGTGTTGTTTGGCATAAAGGCATGAGGATGCTTAACATCACCTCCTTTTCTCCCTCCAACCCTGAGCAGTCAAGAGAAGCAATAGAACCCCCCAGCACCAGATCCTCTTTAAAAGAAAAAAGCCCCCCCACCACCACACGCGCTGGTGGCCTCGCCTCCTCCTGGGCCAAACATCCTTCACCCCGATGGGCTGCTTGACCCTCTCCCCGAGGCGTCCTCAGACACCGGTCTCTGTGCAGGTCCTACCTGAGGCCCGAGCAGGCTCGTGAGTGAAGACATTCCAGGAAGAGGCCTCTCCCCAGAAGATATGCCCTCAGCCCTGCACTGGGGCCCCACTTGCCTCTGCCCGTCGTCCTCAGACACTGACGCTTCGATGCCTGAAGCCCCGCCCTCCACTGGGCCACCTGTCCTTGTTGCATACGCACCCCACCACCCGTCAGCCATAGTCCCCCCAGACCACAGTCCTTCCAGGCCACTCCCGGGTGGCACCAGGCCAGGTGCTCAGGAAGGGGTCAGGGACCCTGAGTGGTGGGCTGGGAAGGTGCGGACAGGTGCATACCTGGAAGATTTCGAGAAACGTTGGGTGGGGAGACTGGGCCCACTTTTCCCGATCATGGATCAGGACTCTTTCCAGACACTTTTCCAACTCTTCCTGCCCAGAAAACAGTAAAAGCAATTTCTATCCCCATGCTCCTCTCTGGGGCACACCGGGTCCAGCCCCGACTGAGGATGGGAGAAAGGGTGAGTACCAGAGCCAGCCCAGGGACAGTCGAGCAGTGGCCTGAAATCCCCCACCCCTGAGGGACCCAGTTCCAAGTAAACCCCCTCTTTCATGGCCTCCAGCCTTCCGGCCATCATGGGTGTCTGTGAAGCACCCTCCTCGTTCCTGGCAGGTCCTCTCCCCTGTCCCGCCCACTCATTCACCTGGGGGTGATGGGCAGCTACCACTCTTGGGCAGCCAGAGCCCTTCCGTGGGCGAGACCTGAGAGGGACGCCCAGAGACCCATGGCCTGGGGGACATGGGGGCCATGGACTGCTGGGGACCAGGGGGCACCAGGGAGACCCGGGGTATTTGGGACCAGATCCTAGCCAAAAACCTAAGTGTGACCTCTTGGGCCCGACCAAAGGCAATGACAAAGGCTGTCTCTGGCAGATTCCCAGGGGAAGCTGCCCTCCTCGCCCCAGGTTGCAGCACAGCCAGCGCCATGCGGTCTGGGGGGGTGGGCCTCAGGCTGGCTTCCTCTGCTCCCACACAGGTCTCACTCCTAGCCCAGGCACCTCCTTCTAGAAGCCTGTTTACTGGGTTCCCTGGGCAGGCCGAGGGCTTCTTATTTGGGGAAGGGGACAGCCTACAAGCTAATTTTCTCCACCGACTCAGCAGTCAGTACTTTACCACGCTTACCCCATCCCTGTCATGCCCTGCCCTCGTCCACCAAACAGCAGGGAGCTGTGTCTGGCCACCTGGGCCAGGAGAGGATCCTGACCCCACATCCAGCTGATGCGAGCCCTTGCTTCGCACGGGTGCTGGGGATGGAATGGGCACCACTCCCGCTAAGCCTCTTGCCGGCATCACCGCAGTAAGACACAGAAGGAGGGCTACATGTCACGTTAGTTCCGGCTGCCTATCTGAATGGACCACTTGGCACACAGCACAGTCATTGACAGGTGGGTGGGGAAGAGCAGGCGTGCTAAGTAAGCCCTGTCTTCCTTCATTCAGCCCAGATTGCAACTCCACAGTTTCGGGGAGAACCAGGAAGGACAGGGGGCCTCAAAACCAGGTGCTTCAGCGAGACAAAGCCCTGAGTTTGCAGCCAAGGAAAAGGCCAGGCATTTATATACCAGTTACTGGAAAACTCCAGCTAAATCGATACCAATTCTTTGGCACACTGTCATAAAGCTTAGTTTCTCAGTCTGTTAGCTAAGAAAGGCAGAAGGCTTCCCTGTATCCAGAACATCTTTCTTGATGTGTCTGTGCCAAGACCAGCAACGCTGGTACCGAAATCACGTTCGTTAAAAATGATCACAGTACAAGACTGTGATGTCCCGGGGCGCCTGGGTGGCACAGCGGTTAAGCGTCTGCCTTCGGCTCAGGGCGTGATCCCGGTGTTATGGGATCGAGCCCCACATCAGGCTCCTCCGCTATGAGCCTGCTTCTTCCTCTCCCACTCCCCCTGCTTGTGTTCCCTCTCTCGCTGGCTGTCTCTCTCTCTGGCAAATAAATAAATAAAATCTTAAAAAAAAAAAAAGAAAAAGAAAAGACCGTGATGTCCCCTTGAGTCCTCACCTTGTCTGCGGTGCATTAACTGCGTGTACCCCCCCCGCCCAGGGCAGCTGGCTTTCCGCCTGAGGCTCACCGGGCCTGCCCTGCGCTGTGGCCACCAGTATGCAAGAAGCCAGACCACCCTTACTTGTCAAGGCAGCATCCTCCGGTCTGGTGCTCTCCCTACAGGCCCGCTAGACAAGCTCCTCTCACCGCAGAGTGACGGCCACTGTTATGTCCCATGTGACGGCGCTCAAGGGCCAGAACCAATACACCACCACCCCCGCAGCCCCACCACCCCTGCAGCCCCAGCACCCCCGCAGCCCCACCACCAGGGGGCCCACCCTGGCCCAGCTCCCCGCCCGCTGTGCCCCAGACGCAGGACAAGGAGGTCTCTGGGTGACGGTTACTCCTGGATCCATTTACCTGGATCAGCCCCACCAGCTCCTTCTGCATTTTGGACATCCAGGTAACAAACATCACGGGGTCCAAGAGGTGCCAGACCGTGGGCTCCTGGGAGGTGGGAGGTGCTTTCACGAGTGTCTCCCTGCTGGGTTGGAAGGAGCCATGAGGGGCAAAGAGCTGAGCTGGGGCTGGGGAGAGGGGCTGGGGTGTGGAGGACAGCTCGGTGCTAAGGGCAGTGGACCCCAGGCTGGGCCTTGCCCCCTCCCCAGCCTGTGCTGCCCGCCCCCCACCCCTGCACAAGGCCCAGTGACTGGAGAGGGCAGCCGGGGTTGAGAAACGGGGGCATGAGGTCCATGGGTGTAGACAAGTCTCAGTGGTCACACACACACACACACACACACACCCTAACGTGCTAACCCACCCATACACATGCTACACAACAGACACGCTGGCACACACTAACACACGCGTGTGCACACGCTGTCCCCAAGGCCAGCTGCGTCCACACTTTTCCAACCACCAGTCCTGCCCAGGTGGCCCCTCCAAAGGCTCTCTGTTGACACAGCCTGCCTGAGGGCCCTCGCCCAGGGCAGTGGCCTCGCCCAGCACCCCAAGCTCCCGCAGGAAGACTCACCCCGGCTGCCTGAACAAGTTCATCTTGCCCCAGGTGTACAGAACCTGACGGCTTTTCAGACTGGTGCCGCAGGAGTCCGTGAGCTCGAAGAGGCGGCTGAGAAGAGCCTCCTGGAAGTACATGCTGTAGTCCTCCCAGAGGCGTGTCCCCAACAGGCGTGCCCGCGGGGACCCCAGGCCACGTCTCACAGCCTTGTCTAGTTTCTCCAGGTATGGGTCCAGTGCGTCCTTGGGGCCCAGGGTGGGCACTCGGGCCTCAGCGTCGCTTCTCAGCAGCTTCTGCAGCTGACCGGCCCAGGTGGCAACCGGGCCGTCCTGGAGGGCGCCGGCCTCCCAGCTCTGGTCCTTGTCCTGTGTCCAGTCCACAGTGGCCAGCACGGCCTGGAGCTTCCGCTCCAGCTCCTGGCTGGGCCCAGTGCCCTCCAGAGCCTGCTGAACAACCTGCCACATGCTCTGGGCCAAAACCTCGTACCGGGGGCTGCAGCCCTGCCCTTCCTCCGCCAGCGCCGAGATGCTCTGGTAGGCTTCCAGGAACTGCCCCTCCTGGACCAACTCGGAGAAGCCTGGAAGAAAGGAACCCGAAGGATGGCTCCATGGGGGGCTTGGAAGACCTGGAGAACTGGGGGGGGGGGGCGCCTGGAGTAGGGTGGAGATGGGCTGAGCTGTACGGAGCTCATCCATCAGGGGAACCAGCAAGAACACCAGGGGAATGTCTCAAGAGCCTTTGGGAATGAAGTTCCTTGTGGCCACTCAGGATCAGAAGCCACAGGTTTGTTACAATGACTGCAGAAGACCAGCAGGCTTTCTTCCACTGTGTCACCTTGGAGCAGAAAAACGTTACCCCCAGCAGTTTCTTCCCGTGAGCCTGGAAGTTCCCAGGGCTATGCACGGTCCGTGACTTCATCAGCTGTGGGTTTGCTCACCACACACGGAGACAGGAAAGGTACTTTCCCCACCGGAGGCAAGGAGAGGGAGGCCCAGCAGAGTTAGTGGAAGATGTTCCAGCAAGTGGTCTCAGAAAGAACGCACATCAGGACCACCTGGAGGGCTCATTCCAGCCCCCGGTTACAATGTGCATTTCTGACACGCTCCCAGGAGGTGCTAATGGTGCTGGTCCCGGACCTCCCGCTGTGCCCAGAGGGAGAGATGGGAAGGGAAGGATTCTGCTTTGGATCCCAGAGGAGCCTCAGCAGGACTGTCCAGCCTGTAACTGCAGGAGGCAGGCTCCAGTGAGACTCAAAACTGAAAGAGGAATTGGGCAGGCTTGTCCAAAGCACTTGAACACTTGGACACCAATTCTTCTGGACTTCAACTTGAAAGGGCATTTTTGAACTTTAACTTCTCCTGGAAATTTCAAAATGAGAGGGCATTTATATTTAAAGTTGGGGCTCAAAGTGTCTTTCTGTTGTCAAGGGCAAATGCATGTCCTTCCCTTTCCTATTCCTCCTGACAGCTGGAATGTACATGTGATGCCAGGACCTGGGCAGCCATCCTGAGCCATGAGACAGGAACCCCACGTGGAGGATAGTGGAGGAGTACAATGGAGAGGTCTGGGTCTCTGAGTACTGAGGAGCTCCGAACCACCTACTCAAATCTTCCATGAGAGAAGCAAATTTTATCCTGCTTTATCTTAAGCCACTAGTTCGTTGGGTCTCTCAGTGAAAGCAGCTGAACTTATAATAATACAAAGAATTGAGGAGGAGTGGAGTATGGAATGGAAACTATTTTGAACCAAAACAGGACAGCTTTCCATGGCATGTAACTATTTTGAGGGTGAAGCGTCCCTATCCACTCACTTCTCATCGGTAGCTCCTTGTTGATAGTAATTAATTAGATCAGACTTGAGACTAGGAGCTGTAGCCGCAGGTTTTTACCAAATGCAGGGCTGCTCAGGGGTCACACCCCCTCCTCCCAGAGCTGCACCGTCCAGCACGGCATCCCCAAGTCACACGTGGCCACTGAGCCCTTGAAATGTCAAAACCAAGCTGTGCTGTCAGGGTAGACCACACGCCAGATTTCAAAGACTTAGCAGGGAAAAAAAAAAAAAAGAATGTGTAATATCTTAATTCTAATATTGATGGAATGTTGAAACATGTTGAAATACGTCAGCTGCATTGGGCTAAATAAAACGTATTACTAAAATTAATTTCACCTATTTCTTCTTATATCTTTACAGTGACTCCTGGAAACAGCTCCAGCTCTATTTCCCCAGGGCAGCACTGCTCTAGAGCGTGCTTGCCCCTCTCCCTCCAACATGGAGCTCCTGCGTATCCTGCACCAACCTGGCTCTTTTCTGGGTAGGGGGCCATCATCCCCCTACCCCAAACCAGAAGAACTGCCCTTACAGAGTCCTGAGGTCTCCTGGGTTCCGTACAAACATGGCAGCGTTGGTACCATTTCTTTAGCAAAGATACTGGGGGGGATGGGTCAGGCAGGCAAAGGCAGACATGAGGGGTCCACTGTTGCACCCACACATGCCCCATGCAGGCCCATCGAGCTATGCCCAGCTTGGCTGCTCTCGGCCACCTGACCATCTCCCGCCATGACAGGCCAGCAACACGTGGGGCCAGCAACAGCTGGCCTGAGAGAAAAAGTGAAATGCACCTGAAAAGTGACTGTCCTGGCCAGGCTACCCCAAGGTCACCAGGCACAAGGCTAGTGAGGATACGAGAGACCCTCCAAGATCCCATCACCCGTGAATCAGCTGATAAACACTTGTCCCCTCTTGGGTGATGATGCCAGTCACCATCCAGATGCCAGAGACAGAAAGGCAGCTGGTGACACCCCATCCCCCCCCCCATGACCCCACACTCCCATGGCAATTCTGCAACTTCCCACTGACCTCAGGGAAAGTCTGAAGCATTTTCTCTTTAGGAAAACATTCCCTGGATTATAAAGGTGCCAGCTCGTCCCGCAAACCCATTATGGACCAGAGCCTTAATCACCAGCCGGCCCCAGCCCTGCTTCTCCACTCAGGGTCATGCAGCAAGCTTTCCTGGGCACGGATTCATGCTGGGTCACGGGGACACAAATAAGGCTCATACACAGACCCTCCACACACACTCCTTCCCCGCCCCAGGCCCCTCTCCTCTCGCTCCTACAGCCCTAGACCCTGGGGCACAAGTAGCAGCCAGCCCTGCCGGCCTGGATTTGAACCGTGACCTTCTCACCTGCCGTGGGTCCCTGGGCAAAGGTTTCATCAGCTTTGAAATGGTGAGGTGCATCTCACAGGTGTGATGACTACGGGCTGGTTCACTCTGCTTTGGTCCTTCCCTTGCTCCCCCGCATGGTGTCAGAGCCCCGTGGGCTCAGCAGCCCGCCCCAGCCCCGTGACAGCCCGCCGCGTGGTGCGTGGTGGTGGTCAGCGAGCCAGCCCCACTCACCATGTGGGGTCCCCCAGGCATGGGAAGGAGGCATCTTCTCACTGTGCCTGGTTCCCTCCAGGCGCCCAGAGAGACATCCAGGAGGCAGGCATGTGCAGTAAATATTGAACGAAAGGATACATACGTGTGCAAAAAAAGGAAGGAACGAGACAAAGGCTTATGCCGGATATAAAGGTGAGACCCAGGGGCGCCTGGGGGGCTCAGTTGGTGAAGCGTCTGCCTTCAGCTCAGGCCATGATCCCAGGGTCCTGGGATGAAGTCCCACATAGGCTCCCTGCTCAGCGGGAAGCCTGCTTCTCCCTCTGCCTCTGCCCTTCCCCCCTGCTCATGCTCTCTCGCGCATTCACTCACTCTCTCTCAAATAAATAAATCTTTAAAAGAAATATATACGACTAGACCCATACCTTTGGAAATTTCTGTCAGATGAACGGCATCTTGAGGTCTTTTATTTCTGTGCAATGCGCCCAGAAGCCCCACAATCCTCCTTTTTGGCTTCGGAGGGTGGCCTTTGGGCTGTTGCCTCCTGTGCCCCTGAGCCTCACTGGGCAGCATTTGCTGGTGTTCGCTCCCTGCTTCTTTGCCCTCCAGCCTGGGTTTCTTCTCGCCCCAGCGGCCCTTTCTTTTCACCCAGTCCATTGCTCTGCCTGTGTGCCCGACAGCAGCCTGGTCCCACAGACACCCTCTCGCAGGCTTGCAAGTCATGGGGTTTTATCTATCTTCACCAAACAATAGAAATAAATGGGAGGAAGCTGGTGACTGTCAGAGAAATTTCCTCTGTGTCTAAAAATATGGGTGTTGGGGTGCCTGGGTGGTACAGTCAGGTGAGTGTCTGCCTTCGGCTCAGGTCATGATCTCAGGGTCCTGGGAGGAAGCCCCATTTTGGGCTCCCCACTCAGCAGAAAGTCTGCTTCTCCCTTTCCCTCTGGCAGCCTGCCCCTCCTCCTGCTTGTGCTCTCTCCCCCAAATAAATAAATAAATCTTCTTTTTTTAAATGCTTCACGAATTTGTGTGTCATTGTCATGCAGGGGCCGTGCTAATCCTCTCAGTATCGGTCTACTGTTAGCATATATGCTGCTGAAGTGAGAACTCTTTTTTTTATTATACTGAAACACACACACACACACACACACACACACACACACGGAAGCTACCGCTCTAATGGTCTGTAAGTGTGGCGTTCAGTGCTGTGGAGTAGTACCCATTAACTAAGTTGAGCAGTCGTCACCACCATCCATCTCCAGAACTTTTTGGTCATTGCAAACAAAAACTGTCCCCATTAACAGGAAACCCTGTTCCCCCCTGCCCCAGCCCCTGGCATCTGCCACCCTGCTTTCTGACCCCTCTAGGGACCTCACAGGAGTGGAATCGTGCAGTATTTGTCCTTGTGTGACTGGCACCACGGCCTCAAGCTTTATCTGTGTTGTAGCAGAGTTTCCTTCCTTTTTAAGGCTGAGTAATTCTCCATCGTGTGCACAGACCCCTCCTCTGTTTAGCCACTCATGTGTCGATGGACGCTCGGATTGCTTGCGTCTTTAGGCTCCTGTGAACACAGATGTGTAAGTGTGCAAGTCCCTGCTTTCAGTCTCTAGCTGTGGTTTCTTTTTCGCTGACAACGGCGTGATCACTGCTGTGGTTCTGGAAAGCTTCTCTCCTTGGAAGCGCTCACTGCCCAGGCTGGTGGTCGGCATGCTCGAGAAGCTGCTGCTCACCTCCCAGGAGGCCTCGCGGAACAGCGCCGCCAGCCGCATCACCCAGACCCTGGAGCGGCTTCCGGCCACTGTGGTGGGAAGTGGGGATATGGTGGCACCTTTCTCCTCCGGAGAACCTGCTTTCCAGCTGCCGTGACCGAACGGTGCCCCCTCTGTGCTCTGACCTGACAGGCCGGCTCTGCCTTACGCATCCAACGTGGAAACTTGGACCTACTTCGACCCAGATGGCAGTTCTTAGCCACTAGCCAGAGATCTCCCAGGACATGCTGGGGGTCTCCTACCTGGACCCCACGCAGCCCGTAGTAGTGTCCTGTCGCTTCTGTAACAAATTACCACACACGTAGAGGCCTTGTCATAAAAGCCGGCAAGGTCGCATCTCTGACCGGTCATCAGCTCTCTCCCTCTGACCACACCTGGGAAAACCTGCCCACCGCGAAGGACTCACGTGATGCCAGTGGGACACTCTTAATCACATCTGCACTGTCCCTTTCTCCACGTCCCATATTCACATGTCCCGGAGGATCGGGGTGGGAACATCTGTACACCTTCACCACGACTCTGCCAGCCACGACCATACACCGTCGCACTGCTTGTGGCCACGCATATAGTCCTCATTCCCTGCTCTGGCTGCATCCTTGATCCCTTGTGAGGACAAACCGTGATCTACTCAACCATTTTCTTTAATTTTTTTTTTAAGATTTTATTTATTTATTCGACAGAGATAGAGACAGCCAGCGAGAGAGGGAACACAAGCAGGGGGAGCGGGACAGGAAGAAGCAGGCTCATAGCAGAAGAGCCTGATGTGGGGCTCGATCCCAGAACACCGGGATCATGCCCTGAGCCGAAGGCAGACGCTTAACCGCTGTGCCACCCAGGCGCCCCATACTCAACCATTTTCTGTTGGAAAATAAACGGAATTTTCTCTTGAGTTCACTTGAAGATACGCTCAGTGGAATCCCAAACACATCTTTGAATACTTACCAGCAACTGATTATATAGCTGAAATAAATATTTTTAGCAAGCAGCAAATTCTACAACGGCTCCCTGGCCCACAGAATACAGGTTTTGGGGACAGAAAAAGTGGAGGCCAATCAAAAACAAAACAAGTGCTCGGGGAATCCTAGAGATGAGGGCGCCGTCAAAGACAGAAACACACTCCCATCTAGCTGGACAGAGATAACCCGCCCAGCCCCCAGCCCCGCTGATTCCAGCCTTTGATACAAAGTCCTCCCTCCCAAAGCGTATGAAATTCGCTTCCTTGCCTCTGTTCCCGCCGCTGCCCCATCCAAGCGTCCTGCGTCCTGCGACAGCAAGAGCGTCCTCCTGCACGAACTCTCTGGCCCCCCTGCCAGCCCTGGTCTTGGCATTCAAATGCAGATCTGGTCTACTCACCCTACCCAGCTGCTTTCCTGTTGCCCAAGACTCGGTCACAATTATGAGGGGACCTTGAAGTCCTAAACACGTTTTGGCCCATCCCACCTCCCCAACTACCTAATTCCTCAGTGCTCCTGCCCATCCCGTTCCCTCACTCTCCCCTTCCCCCTCCAGGAGGCAGGCCAGCCCCCAAGACAAGAGCAAAACAGCCCCACATGGGCCCCTGACCTGGACCTTGTCTACGTCATTGCCGGTCAGCGTCACTCTTCCTGAAGGCTGGTCAGCTGTGTGAGCTCAGGCCCGGGTTCGCCACTGAGTCCAGGTGCCTGGCGGACACTCTGGGCATCCAGGTCAAGAGTTGCTGAATGAATGAATGAATGAATGAGCGAGCAGGTGGATGAAAGCACCTCTGAGCCCCGCCCCCGTACCCCTCCTCCTAGACTGGGGGGCTGGGCCGGGGCCCTTTAAGGCCCTCCAACTCAGGCTGGGCGACTCCCCAGGCTTTGCTCCCCTCTTGGGAGCAGTGGGCCTGACAGCAGTGTCCCCCACTGCCCCCATGAGCAATCATATTTCCATGAAGAAAGGCCCGAAGCTTCGCAGTGGCTGTTCCCAGGGTGTTGCCTGAGAGGGGCTGGTGCCAGGAGAGAAGAGTCTTTCCCCTCGGGTGCCCCTTGGAGCCCCACTACTCTGCAGAAGCCAGAATGACACTGGGATCGTCTCTCCCTCATCCTGAATTCCTATGAAGGCGGGGAAATTCTGCAACATACCCACTACAAAATTGTGAAATTTTCCTTATTCATGGTGGTGCCCAACTTTCCCTTTCAGAATCTGCACCTGTGTCTACCCCCCACCTCCAGCCCCCAGGGCTGCTGGCTGAGGGGGGTGTGGGGCCTAGTGGAGGCCAGGCCAGGGATGAGCAGCTGGCCCTGGGAGGAGAAGATGGCATGTGCGTGTGACCCCAGACCCCAGAGCCCAGGCTCAGTCTGTCCAACCAGTTGTAAGAAAGCTCTCCTTCATTTATTGGTTCTGAGTCCGACGGATCCAACCCACGCCCCGTGGCCGGAGGCTAGAGACGCACCTCTTCTCTCTCCTAGAACCCTAAAGAGACATGGCGGGGACCCAAGGACGGGGACAGATGCTCCAATCCTCACCCTCCTTCACGCTCCCTGCCGGCAGAGCCCCCAAGAGGATCAGTGTGGACGCAGGCCATGGCCTCCCAGCCCCTGAAACCCGCAGCCTCTCCTCTTCCTCCATTGGCAGACTCCATCAGCCTGGACACTGCCACAGGGCAGGAGAGAGGAAGGGGGAGACAGGGGTGTGGAGCCTGGGACCCCACACTCAGGAGAGAGGAAGGGGCAAAAAGCACAGAAATACCTCACGAGGAATCCGCTTGCAGCAGTGTGAAGGAGTGGGGGACACTAAATATTTTAAGAGTTTAAATACATAAGGTCAAGGGAAGGGGCCAGCGGGTGGGAGGAAGCAGCGTGCTGCGCCAGGAGGGGAGGCAGGTTCAGAACTTCAGAACGGGGGGGGGGGGGGGCGCAGAGCGGGCAGCGAGGGGCCGCCGGTGGAATACCCCCTCCTCCCCGCCCAGGCCTGGGCACCCGAGGCACTACCGGTCACGCCCCGCAGCCCCTGGGCTCGGCTCTGGCGAGCAGGCCGCCGCCCCCTCCGGAGACGGTGCCCCGGGGCCGCACCTGCAGGTCTGAGGGTCCCGGCAGGACTGGCCCCCCACACCCCGCGTTCGCCAGCCCCGCTTCCCCGGCCAGGTTCTCCAACACGTCCGGGCCGCTGTACGCCCGGCTGCAGAATCGGGCGAGGGAAGGACCCGGCCCCGGCTGCTGCGAGGGGCACAGGGGACCACGGGTGCGAGGCTCGGTCTCCAGGCCCCTGTCCGCGCCTGCGCCTCGCTCTGCGGAGACCGCGGCCGCGTGTCTCCACCTGGCGGCCAGCGGTGGAAGTGTCCGCTGGCGTTGGGTGCTTTGCCCACCTGGTGGCACCTCCGCCCAGGTGAGGCCCAGAGAGCGGGACTGAGGTGTCCCCCTCAGGAGACAGGTGAGAGCTCATCAACGGGTAAAAAGGTTCTGAGTGAGGTTTCAATAAACATTTGAAGACTGTGAGTTCTTTCAAGAAAAATCCTCCCCCTCCCCCAAAAAGGCAGAGAAGAGAATGATGAAAATCATCAGAGCAGCCCAGGGGCCCCTTATTAGCATCAGGCGCTGGTAAACACTCACAGGTGCTGGGACAGGGCTCTCACACTGCGGGCTCCAACCCACAGCAAGAAATACATCCCAGTGTGCCCCAGTACTTGCCTACATGTGAGGCTGACCCCTTTTGCAAGTTTCTGTTCTAGGCTACCTAGGCTTGCCAGATTCCGTAATAAAATACAGGACTCCCAGTTGTATTTGAATTTCGGATAAATAGCAATGACTTTTTTTTTTCTCTTAGTATGTGTACATCCCACACAAATATTTGGGATATATTTATAGTAAAAGAAATTATTTGTTTTGTAACTGAAATTCAAATGTAACTGGTTGTCCTGTATTTTACTTGGAAACCTTAATTCTACCTCATTTTTTAAAATGCCAGTTACAACATTCCAACACAATATTACAGCCGCTAATGAGTCGGAGGCCCCAGTTTAAAGACGTTGCCTTAGGTGACAGGGCCAGAAGCGTTTCCTTCCACAGGGAAACCAACGTCAGTGGAGGAATTTGGATTCGAATTGGACAGTTGCTACCTGTCCCCTGCCAAGACCCACCCTCCCTTTAGCTGCAATGAGAGGAGTCTTGGTGGGTCTGCAACTGACCATAACCATGATCCACTTTCTCAAATTCATATTTCTAAGGACAAAGAGGAAATATATTCACAATCAGAGAAAGACTTCATCCAATATTCTGTAATAAGAACTTGGAGCACTGCATTTTCCTAAGGGGACATAGGACAGTATTTTCACATTTGCTGACATTTATGAACGACATTTGATGCAGTTCACAAGGGGATAAATGCTGAAGGCAAGTGTAGCTACAAAGACGTTGGAAAAAAACAGATGATGCAGAATTTTAAAAATTTATCAAATTGATGATTCTAATGGGTATTTATAAATCAAAAAATAAAAATGTTTTGTAATTACGGAGCAAAGAAAAATGGCTATGTTGCCTTTGAGAAAATTGTGAGTATCAAAGATCTCAAAGGCTCCTTCCAAATACAGCACCTTGACGATGCAGTGCTCAAAAAAGATGAAGTAACAACAGGCTGGAATCTGTTTGAGGGGTACTTGAAACCCAGAGGCAGCATTTCCAAGGCGGATGTGTTCCAGATTCAGGCACAGCAGGTGACACGTAGCTGGCTGCAGTCAAAGGATGCTATCCCATGGGGTGCCTGGGTGGCCCAGTCGTTAAGCGTCTGCCTTTGGCTCAGGGCCTGTTCCCAGGGTCCTGGGATCGATCCCTGCTTCGGGCTCCCTGCTCTGATGAGAGCCTGCTTCTTCCTCTCCCACTCCTCCTGCGAGAGCCTGCTTCTTCCTCTCCCATTCCTCCTGCTTGTGTTCCCTCTCTTGCTGGCTGTCTCTCTCTCTGTCAAATGAATAAATGAATTAAAAAAAAAAAAAAGGGTGCTATCCCTTTTGTCTTACAGAGTTCTGGAAGTCATTTGTGAAGTGATGAAGCATTAAAAAAGGAAAGGGTCCCCTCGGCCCAGAAGGCCCATGGTGATACTGAGGGGTAGGAAATGATGCTGTGGGTACTGTCAGCATTGTGGTGACTTAGACACCCTTCTGTGTTGGGATGCCTGGGATTTCTGAGCTGTCAGTGAGCTGTCTCCCTGTGCCTGTCTCCCTAACCCTCACTGGCACACGCAGGGCCCCGTACTGCCAGGGCTGTCGAAGCTGAGTGATGTACCACGAGGGCCCCCATGTGCTCGGCTCTTGTGGACATTGGACATTTCCACAATAAAAAGTTATCTTTAAAAAAAAAAGGAAAAAAATTTGTTTAAATAAGAATTAAAAATAAATTAAAATTAAAAAAAAAATAAAAGGAACGGGGAAATGCATCAGCAACTGTCACTTGACACAATTTGGAGTGCAAATAACATGCCCCAGACAGGCCTCGGTGCAGAACACCCTCTCCTCCTCACTGGGAAGAGAGGGAGCCCCCAAGTCCCCAGGGAGGGGAGCAGTACTGCCCCATGGGGTCACTCCTAGGTGGGCCTCATCTACACTGCTCGGTAAAGTGGCCTTGCCAAGTTAAGTTGAGGCCAGGGTAAATGGAATACCAGCTCTCCAGCTGGCCCAGGAACCGGCCCAAATCTGAGGACCTCTGGGAGTGGCTGTCCACTCTCCAGGGTGGCAGTCAAGGAAGGGGGCTCACAGCAAAAATGCCCAGGACCCTTGAAGGTAAAGCTCGGTTTGTTCCATCATTCATCATTCTGCTACTTCCTCGGGGCCCTTCCCTCCCCAGGGAAACACCACAGAGAAGACTGTGCAGAGCCAGGGCTGGTGGGGGTCCAAGAGCAGCTTGAGGCCATGGGAAGTCCTGGGCGCGCTAGCAAAGCCATCTCCAGTGGGGCGCGCTCTGCCAGGCCCCAGCAGTGGTCCCAGGGCCAGGGTCGGTGACAGTGCGACCCCAGCGGCCAGCCTCTACCTGCCCAGCTCCTGCCAGGGTGCCACGGAGACAGACTTTCCCCAGAATGTCTCCAAGATGCATAGCAGCTTTCTAAGCTGAAAGGTCTCCACAGGACGCAGGAGGGACAAACTCAACCCGGATTTTAGCCACGAAAGCCCCGCGTCCCAGGCAAAGGGGGTGGGCGGTCGCTGTGGGGCCTACTTACTCACTCGCCTGCCTTATTCGGGCAACAAACACCAGTGCCTGGGGGGCTTATAAACAATAGCCCTGGAAGGCCGGGCGTCGGAGATGGGCCCTGGCAGACGTGGTGTCCGGTGAGGACCCGCTTCCCGGTTCACAGTCAGCGGTCATTTCTCTGTGTCCTCACACGGGGGAAGGGGCTGGGGGGTTCTCTGGAGCCTTCATAAGAGCACTGATCCCACTCAGGAGACCCCACCTGCACGATCTAATCACCTCCAAATGCACCCCCGTTACCTCACCTTGGCGGGGAGGTCGCAACACAGGAATTATAACCAAGGGAGACTTAGCCCAAGTGACTCTTCCAGCCTTTTCCTGCTCTACTTTCCAGAGGGGGACCACACCCACACGCCCCCCCCCACCCATGCCCCTCTGAGAGCTTCTCAGACTTTTTTTTTCCCCTAAGATTTTTTTTTATTTATTTGAGAGAGAGAGCAAGAGAGCACAAGGAGGGGGAGCAGCAGAGAGCGAAGCAGACTCCCTGCTGGGCAGGGAGCCCGATGTGGGGCTCGATCCCAGGATCCCAGAATCATGATCCAAGCCGAAGGCAGACACTTAACCGACTGAGCAATGCAGGCGCCCCTCTTCTCAGACTTTTGACTGTGACCCACCGTCATGCACACGTTCCCATCACTGCCCCATGCACGCTCGGTGTCAACACTGATTGCTGGAGTCGGCAACCCCAGGAGGGCTTCGAGCTCGAATAAGCAGACCCCCTCACCAGGGCCAAGGGCACAGGTCCGGCAGCCCCCCACCCCGCAGCCTTCCGGGCAGAAGGCGTGGGTGCAGCTCCGCCTCCTGCGAAGTGGGTGGGGAAATGTGGAAAGCAAGGATCTTGGTCCACCCCTTTTCCTTGCTCAGGAAGAGAGAAGCATCAAGAGAAGCTACTGCCTGAGATGAGGGATCTCAGGACATGAGCTCCGCTGGGAATGTCGAGTCCAGCCTTGGGCGAGTGGATTCTCCCCGGGGCCACCCTTGCCTCCTCCAGAGTGAGGCCAGGATTCAGCAATTTTCCTCAAGATCACTTCCATCTTCATTTATCCCACAGATGTTCATTAAGTCACCCAAATACTCCAGACACTGAGCCCCATGGGCTGCATTTTTTTTCTGGGACCGAAATGAGGTAACACGGACCAGGTAGCTTTGAAAACAAGAGTAAATATTGGTTCTGGAAGCCAAAAATCCTAGATCGCAGAGTCAGTGGGGCTGGTTTGTCCTGGAGCTTCTCTCCCTGGCTTGTCGATGGCCGTCCTCTCCCCATGTCCTCACACCGTCCTCCCTCTGTGTGTGTCTGTGTCCTGACCTCCTTTTCTTATAAGGACACTAATCCTGTTGGATCAGAGCCCACCCTAAAATGACCTCTCTTAACTTGACCACATCTGTCCAGACCTATCTCCAAATACAGTCACATTCCGAGGTACTGGGGGTTAGGATTTCAACCTGCAGCTACAATTCAGCCCATGACATAGATGCTGGTGCTTAAGGAAGACAAAGAAGACACAGTCCCAGGACCTGCGGTGTCTCAAAGCCTGGTAAGATGTGAACACAGCCCAGCCCAGAGCAGAGCCCAAACTGGGGCCAGAGTCAAGCTGTGGCCCAGACGAGACCCAGGTCCTCCCCTCCCCCGGGGCCCATGTGGAGAAACGCTAGCCAGGTTCAAACGAACCATCTGTGTGGGTCTCTGCGTGGGTCTCGGATGGGGCGGAGGCTGGCCACAAGTACTGCAGGTGACAGCTACGCCACCTGTGGTCCCCACACCTGCAATCCCCCCACCCCGTACCGGCCCCAGGAAGCCTTTCCAGGAGCAGCGCTGTGCTGCCTTCTGCCATGTGCATGGCAGCTCCAACACCACCCAGAGAGTAAAAATAACAGCGTGGCACAGAGCACGTGTCAAAAGCATGAGCTCACGGCCAAATCCCTTCCCCTTCCAGCCACGCTAGTCCCCCAAGAAGTCACCCACTGTCTGGGCTGCCAGCTTCACGCAGTGAATACTATTCTTATAAACAGCTGGCCCAGATTCTCAGCCTGAGTTAGGGCACTCCCCAAGCAGCCAAGGATGGTCGGGGATGGATTCCAATGCAGCTTAAAAGCATGAAAACTTGCGAGCAAGCTCATGCTGCTCCCTCCAGTGGGGGACAACGGTGCCAGCGCCGTCCAGAGGCCATGGCCCCAGGCTCAACCGCATCGGGCTCCATGCGCCTGTGCCACTTTTCCAGACTCGATGCTGACTCACGGAACTGCTGCAGAAAGATCTCTGTTTTAAACTTTAATTAACCTACATTCTTTCCTAGATCTCGTGACCTGATTTTCCATCTTCTCTCTGCTGGGACCTACAGCAGCAAAAGAATCACCTTCTCTTTAACCCCAACACCCATTAGCTAGGGGCTTGACCTCCAAAGCAAAGGACGCAGTCAGGGAAGCAGGCAGGAGCCTGGGACAAACACATCGCTCAGATCTATAGTCAGGGGGTGGGGTGAGGGACAGGCCCAGGCCGGTCACGCCCAGAAGGATGTGGTGGCCATGAGAATGCAGACCCCCAGCTCCAGGGAAGGAAACTGGCCCTGGGGTCCAGCTGCTGAGCTCTGAAATCCCAGCTTCCCATGGCTGCTCCCAGCCATGACCTCGTGCAGCAAGGATGTTCCTGGAACACGAGCCTCCTCTGACGGCTGTGCCTGACGTTGCTGGGGCTGCAGACCCTCAAGGATGCTGCCAGCCTTACCCCCTGCCCTCTGAGTCTGACGTGCATGGCTGTCCCCAGCTCTTCCCACCCTCTGCACCTGCCTCCCATCTTCCCTCCCAAAGACATTTCCTTCATGAGAACATTCAGTCCCGCTGCTTCTCAGAGGACGCTGATTAACACAGAGACCTGCGGCCCTGTCCCTCACCTGACAACTGCAAAGTCCTCCTGCCTGGCCTCCCTGCCTCATGCAGCATCCAGATGGACGACACCCCGCCCCCCGGTGTCCTGGCCCTGCTCCCCTCTGACCTCCCTTCTGTGCCCCCATCTCTCATTCCACTCCAGCCAGACTGGCATCCACCGCGAGCTCTTCCCAGACCCACACGCGGCTAACACCTCCTCTTCCTTCAGGTCTCTACCTCTCCTTCTGGGTGAGATGGGCCCTAAGCCCCCGACTCCCCATGCAGCTCCCCTCCCCGCTCCCCTGTTCCATGTTCTTCCACAGCAAAGATCACCTTGTAACAGAGGGAATAATTTGCTGATTAGACGTCAGCGTTCACCTGCCTCCCGACTAGAATGAGGGATGTCTGCTGCTTTTGCTCACTAGCGAAGCCCCAAGCACCAGGAAAGGGGCCTGGGCTCGACAAGGGGACAAACAGATCGAAGAGAAGCTGAGAGATGCTCAACCTTTACTATTAGGGATTTCAAAAGAAGAAGAAAGAGGAGAAAGAAAGAAATAATAAAACTTTCCAGAATGGAAGAAAGACCTAAGCCCTCACCATGAAAGAGTTTGCCAAGTCCTGAGAAGGACAAAACAAAACAAAACAAATTTTATCTGGAAGATAAAGAACTCCCGAAACTCAGAAAAACAAACACCACAATTTCAAAACAGTTCATGGATTTGAGCAGACACTTCAGCAAAGATAATATGCAAATGGCACATAACCACATGAAAAGATGCTCAGCATCATTAGTCATGAAGGAAATGCAAGTTTAAACCACAAGGAGACACCATCACACCCTTACTGGAAGGGCCAACATTAAAAGGACGGACCACACCAAGTGCTGACAAGGATGCAGAGGGACTGGAACGATCAGACGTCGCTCATGAGAAGGTTAAATGGTTCAACCTCTTTGGAAAACAACTCGGGAGTTCCTTTAAAGGCCAAACATACACCTCCCGCCTGACCCAGCCATTCCACTTGTAGGTAATTACCTGAGAGAGGAGGAAACACGTGTCTGTACAAAGATTCCCACGCTAATAGTCACGGAAGCTTTCTGTGTGATGGCCAAAACGATAAACAACCGAAACGCCCGTCCACGGGTGCCTGTATAAACAAACCGGGCTCAGTCTGTGCGATGGGCACAGCTCAGCCGTCCAAGGAACGGACGGGGACGGGCACAGGCACAAACCACACGACCGACTCTCAGGGTAATTCTCAGCCAGACAAAAGCAGCCGATAAAACCCTGGACAATACGAACCCACTTGTAGGGACAGAAGGCAGACCAGCGGTGGCTTGCGAAGGGGTGAGGAAGAGGATGGGTGGGAGGGCTCACCGAGGGCAGGGATGAAGCTTTTCACCGTGTTGAACGTGGTGATGGCTTCCCGGCCCACGCAGACACCGGAACTGAACAACGTGTGAGCACTTCATCGTACGTCAGTTACACCCAAGAAAGCTACTTTAAAAAATGCCAACTCTGATTCAGTAGGTCCAAGCCGAGGCCCGAAACTCTACGATGATAACAAATTTCCTGGAGGCCGTTGCTGCTGGTCCAGACCACGCACGGAGTCGCGAGTGCTGCACAGCGTCTCTGATCCAGAGGAAGAAAATTCGTGAACTGGTAAAAGGTCCCGGTTGCTCTTGACCAGATGGGTGGTGGGCTTGGCCTCAGGCAGAAGGCAGCAGGATTGTGGGAGAAGGAAAGAGGAAAAGGAGCTGGGGGGGGGGGGGTTGTGCCAGCTTCTCCTCGCACGGCCTCGAGGCCCACAAGGTCTGGCTGGGTCACTTCTGTGGCTGCTCCAGGAGCCTCAGGAGTGAGACCAGGGCCCGTGGAAGCTCTGAACTCAAGAGGCCTGAGAAGCACTGAAGAAGACCAACAAGCCCCCAGCGGTCCCTTCTGCAGCCTCCCGCCACCACCCCCCCAAAGAAGCGGGGCGGGGGGGGGGGGGGAGGTGCTGGGGATTACAGTCTGAGGCGTGTCTGCTGTAGGCCCTGCTGCCTCCTGGGGACAAAGGCCACGCCCTCATCCACACAGTTGTTCCGGGCTTTCTTGCATACTGGCCTCTCAACTCAGGGGTCATTCACCCAACCTCAAGCCCGCTGGACTCTCCCCTCAACGCAATGCCTGACAGAATAGCTGATAACCCCGGGGAAACTGAGCACAAAGAACAAAACATCCAGACACCTGCAGAGCGGGACTACTTCAAAAGGACACCCACAACCTGTGTTGCAGACCCTACTAGAAACAGAAGATTAGAAAAGATGGACCAACGGTTTGAAATCAGTACGGAACGCACCAGACAAGGTGAGGGGAGAGAGCAGCAACACAAAATAATAGGAAAACATTTTATTTTTTAATTTTTTAATTTAAATCCAATTAGCCAACATACAGCACATCATTAGTTTCAGATGTAGTGTTCAATGATTCATCAGTCTTGCATAACACCCCGTGCTCATTACAACACGTGCCCTCCTTAATGCCCATCACCCAGTTACCCCATCCTTCCACCCACTTCCTGAAAACATTTTTTAAAACAAGCCAAGCAGAAACATTAAGGTATGACAAGCAGAGCGGGTTAAAAACACAGTAAACGGAGCGAAAAGCAGCCAGGTACAGATAAGGAGCTAAGCAGCAGCTGAGAAGGTCCGGAGGAGAAGCGCCTAGCAGGGAAGGTCGGACCAGGGACTCGGAGGAGGAAGCGGAGAGCAGTCACAGCCATGCTAGCTTGGAGACTCGGAGACCCCAAGGGAGCCAGAGATAACTACCTGGAAAAGTAATGGAGGTGGATTTCCCGGACTTAGACCAATAAAAGACCTGAGATGGGAAGGCCCAGAGAACAGCAAACCCAGACCCACAGACCGTCTAAGATGAAGAGAACATCGATATAGCCAAGACTACCTAGAGAAACGTGGAGAGAGAACCATCTGGAGCCGCGTGGAAGTACCCGGCAGGTGTTACGGATGTGAGCGGAGTCAAGGCGTCAGCCAGAGCAAAGGATGTGAGCACTGCTCTGTCTTCTGCTTGAAGGGACCCACACAGACGTCACTTCGAGAGACAGGATTACAGAGAAATACAGGAAAAGTGGGAAAAACTGATTGAACAGGTTACAATGGTAGAAACTGGCCCAAATAGATCAGTAGTTAAAATGGACTAAACCTGTCAGTCAAAGGGACAAAGGGACAGGTTTTTTTGACACCCTGGTTTAAAAAAAAAAAAAAAAAGCAAGGTAAATGTCATTTGCTGAAGACGCCCACAAACCCAAGGGTGGGCAAAGACTGGAAATGGAGGCAGACATGCCAGCGGAGCACTAGGCAGCAGGGAACGGCCTCACAATGATGCTCTCGTAGGGACAGAGGTGGTCACAAAACACTGAGAAAAGGCTCAGCTCACCAGGACTGTGATGTCATCGTACGCACACCTGCCCTGGGCCACGTACCCCAAGATCTGTGATGTGAGAGTGGAGCAGCGTCTTGGAGGGAGACTTCACGTGCCTTCAATGCCGGAGGTTCCAGCACAGACACCAAAGCAGCCAGCCATGGGGAGACCCGGATCCCCAAGAATGATATGCACAGAGGGAGCTCTGCAGCCCACGGAAGAGGAGCTCACGGCAGCTCCTGGGCACTTGAGAGGCTCCACGGACCGCTGGGTGCTGGCAGGCAGGACAGGCAGCTGGGTTAGCCGAGATCTCCCAGAGCCAGGCCCCAAGCCCACACTTGAGGAATGTTCACTGGGACAGCAAACGGGGTGCGGAGTCACTCTGCTCCCCTTTGCCCTCTGTAAGTCTCCCGGTCCCACACCACGGCCCGGATGAAGGCCCATTTCCTCCTGCCAGTGGCTGCGTCCTCCGCAAGCCCGGGTAGGGGGACCCTGCCGAGACTAGTCTCCTGGGCCCACCACTCTGCTCACAGCCTTGGAGAGCTCATTCCACCCTGGGGTTCAGCCGCCCCTCTTCATGCACAGCCTCCCCTCCATGCGGCCTGTGGGCACACCTGCAGTCACACCACTTCTCCCTCTCTCAGAAGCCCACGTGCCCTGTTCCCGAAGCTGGGCCTTTAGGTGTACTCTTCCTCTGCCTGGAGCTTCGCCCACACTGCTTCTCTGGCCACCTCCTGCCCAGAAGTTAGGGATTCGCATAGCTGGGCACTTTCCTGAGCCCAAGCCAACACCCTGGGCTTGCCTTTTCACTCACTCATCGTGCTCAGCCTGGCCTCTCGTTTTCCTCTGGACACACTGTTGATCTGTCCACGCCACGAGGACCACATCTGTCCAGCTCATCCTTGTGCCCCGGGCGCCTTGCACAGGGCTGGCACACAGAAGACGGCCAGTAAATACGGATTCGCTAACCAAAACCCGCGGCCACAACAGAGCCTGACTTCTCTCTTAGTGCGCGCGGTGCCCCACAAGTGCCCGCTCTGAGACCTGCCCACAGGGGGCCTGGGCTAGTCACGGTTTTCTAGAAGCAGTCTCTGTGCTCACACCTCCACCTCTCACCTTTGCTCCCAATGGCTTCCCCATCCTCCCTCCTCCTGCTCCCTCCTCCCTGGAGCCTGGCAAGGCATGGACTTCCTTCCTGCCCACCGCAGCCCACAGTCCACATCACTTCTCTGAATGCCGTGTCCCCGTTGGTGATTTCCTGGTCGTCGTGCGGCATCAGACTGTGGGTTTTCTTGGCGGCACAGGGGCTGGCGCTGCATGCACGTGGGAGGCATTCACGGTGTGTTGCTGGATTAACGGAAAGCCAGTGCCAACGTAGGATATCCTTGACGATTAGGGACATCCTCCCTCGATCTCATGCTTCTCAGGCCTGTGCCTTCCCAAACCTCACTCTTCCCAGAGGGGACAAGCAGCTGTGTGAGCAGGAAGTTTTACCACAGTGGCATTCCCTAACGCAAAGGGGTCCCATCACTGACCGCGACACTCAGCACTCAAGAAAGAGCTGATGAGGGCAGGAAACAGCGCTGGACGCCCAGCAGCCCTGGCCCCAGCTGTGCACAGCACCTGCTCACGGAGAGCCCGTAGTCTGGCCGGAGAGCAAAAGCACATATACAGAGCGGAGGAGTCCGTTGCAGATGCGAAAGGTCCTTCCTTCTCTTCGGTGCCCTGCTCACCCCTTGGGAGGACAAAGCAAGACAAACAGCCTTTTTTATTTCAAAGGTCACGGTCTCTCAAAGCAGTACATTCTGTTGTTCAGGTTCGGAGGGTAATCAGCAATAGTGTTTCCCAAAGGAATGGCAGGAAGCTACCCAGGCAGGTGTGGGGCTCTCTAAAACAGTCCATAAACAGGCCCCAAGAATGAGGCTCATCAATGGGGAGGAGTTGGGGTGTAGGCATTTTCAGGGGTGGGGGGAGCTTAGCCAGAGCAGGAAGGGACAGCAGGCCAGAGAGAAAGCAGATGACCGGGCATCCGGGTCAGCCCAGGGGGCAGCAGGGATCTTGTATTTAGGAGGGCAGGCCCCATCCGAGGCAACCAAGTTCTCCCAGACAAAATGATGTCACCTGGTCAGTTTGTGTTCCATGGGTTTAAAAGAGAAAGTGGCCAAGGGCGGAGCCTGACTCCTGGAGGCATCCTGACACCGAGCGGGGACCACCAAGGACAATTCTACCTGGGTGAGAGAAGAGCCAAGTGCTCCTTAGCCGGAGGCCCAGGGCCCAGCCCTCGGCCTTCCTGCCGCCATATTCCTGGCTCTCCCTTCAATCCTCCGCCAGTACTCTCAGGCCTCCCCTGGATTTTCTCACTGCCCCCACAAAGCCCTTCAGCTGCCCTCCAGCCTGACGGGCCTCCTGTCCCTCCAACGCCCAAGCAGAGTAAAATTTAAGCAAGTGGTCTCTGGTCGATGCCTGCAAGGTGGACGACAGTCCCTGGAGACTTGATCTCAACTGTTCTTTTGGCCCACCTTTTTTTCCCATCCCACTTTATATTATACCAAGTAATTTAGGTAAAATGTGTGCCCCTCCCCAGGGTGACGAATCGTTCCAGTTTGCCTGGGACTGAGAGGTTTCCCAGTACAAGGGATTTTCGTCGCTAAAACCAGGGAGGTTCTAAGCAAACTGGGCCGAGGGGGTCCCCCGAGTTCCCCCTCAGAGCCAGCGCTTCTTAGTAGCATGGGTTCTGACTTCCCACACACAAGAACTTCGCTCAGAACCTGCCGCCTGGCACGTGTGGAATAAAAAGCATGATGTATGTGGATGGCCCTGGAGGGCTTGTGGGGATGGCTCCGCACACGCCTACTGGGCTGAGCTGGACTGGATGGTCATGAATTCCATTTCTTTTTTTTTTTTTTATAATAATTTTTATTTTGTTATGTTAGTCACCATACAGTATACCCTTAGTTTTAGATGTAAAGTTCCATGATTCATTACTTGCGTATAACACCCAGTGCACCATGCAATACGTGCCCTCCCTAATACCCATCATCGGCCTATCCCATTCCCCCACCCCCCTCCCCTCTGAAGCCCTCAGTTTGTTTCCCAGAGTCCACAGTCTCTCATGGTTCATTCCATTTCCAAACACATGGGGGTCTCCTTTGCCACTCCTCAGGGCTCACCCCTTCCACGAGGGCACGGCTTCCCAATGTTCTGGGCTGAAGGGCCACACGGCCGGAGGCAGGGCAGCTAATCAGGTCTATCCCCTGTCCAGGGGGACGAGTCTGCTGACCACACAGGTGACTATCCCCTGCAAAGTCAGTTGACACTTTTAACGTCTGAACACATGTCCTGGAGAACCTCATTTTGATAGCACCACACTGTGATCTCCCTTGAGTGAGATGGGTCACAACCTCACATGCCTTCAACGGCCAGGGAGGGGCTGTAGGTTCATGAAAGCGGAAACGTCATTAGTGGGGGAGCTGGAGAGTTGCAGGACACCCCACAGCACATGACGACCTAAAGCCATTTCATCCCTCTTCTCCCCCCAAAAAAATGATCCCCAAAACATAACACAGGGGCCGTAGTCATCCTGGGTCTGCCAGTTCATGCCCCTGGTTTACAGCTTTCCTAAAAATAATCTAAATTCTCACCTGAGGGAATAGAGAGAAAAACCTTTCTCAAAACTTGTTATGTATCTTAGAAGGCCAGCAGAATCAGAGATATGAAAACGTCCACCGATAAATTCCTTTGGCATTTTAATCCAAAGAACTAGATGCAGATGAGTGCAGCTTTGAGAAGGCTGGTAGACACGCAGCATAGCACGCATATCACAATTTCTGGTGACCACTAAGTGTTGGGTTTCGTTGGGAAGTGGCAGCTATTACCAAAATAGAAAAATACTAGGCACTGACTTGATTTGTGCAGTAAGATGAAATTAAACAAATTTATCTATGTTTAAAAGAAAAGATTCAGGGGCGCCTGGGTAGCGCAGTCGTTGAAGCGTCTGCCTTCGGCTCAGGGCGTGATCCTGGCGTTCCAGGATCGAGTCCCACATCAGGCTCGTCCGCTGGCAGCCTGCTTCTTCCTCTCCCACTCCCCCTGCTGTGTTCCCTCTCTCACTGGCTGTCTCTCTGTCACATAAATAAATAAAATCTTTAAAAAAATAAAAAATAAAAAAATAAAAAAAATAAAAGATTCAAATTCAAACTTGGAATGATATACTAGCGGGGGGGAGGGGGGGACAAAAACATTTCCAGCCAGCAGTGAAGAAGAAAAGAGCCCTGAAATTGTTGTCTAAGATCTAGATTCCAGACCCATTCTTTCTGAATCAGTTCATATCTTCATCTCGGATTCTTCGAAAAGTAGAGGTGGGGACCTCTACCCTCCCAGACCCAAGAGTCTCTCACTCAAAAGCAGAAACTGCAAACCAGTGGCCCACAGGCCAGACACAACCCCGTCGTGTTTTGTTGGCCTGCGTGGAGTTTGGTTTTGTTCTGTTTCCTTGCTGAATGTGGATGCCTGACTATCCTACTTCCACAGTCCGTGCCATTCCTTTGTGCCTCGCACCCACCTTCTTCACACTGTGTGATCTCCTGCCCAGCCCTTGAAGGACTTGGGTTTACAACTCTTGCTCTGCGGGGCTAAGAAGTTTCCAACACTGCACTTGACTCTGTTACCACTCGAACCCCACTGACTGGTGATTTCAATTTACTTTGGTTTCTACTTGTTCTGCAGAGTAAATTTCATGCCTTTAAATCCCCCCTTCCCCGGTTTACAGGATAATAATAGCTCAAAATGTTAAAAAGATGTGGCCAGAGTCACAGAGCTCGTCAGAAAGCTATAAGTTATTTTTTTCTGAGGAACTTTTTAGATTGAAAAATTTAGAAAAGCACAAAACAGAAAACAAATTTCATATAAACATACATGTGATTGTTAGCACTACGTACGATGCACATCGTATTTAATTGCAGGAATGTGAGGGTTTTATACATCCGCCATCTTTCTAGATATTTAGATAGAGTTGTTTAGGTTATTGTAGGATTTTTCCCCCTAATTTTGGTAAAAGACATGCAACATAAAATTTACCATTTCAACCATTTTTAAGTATATGTTTCAGTGGCACTGTGTATATTCACATCACCAACCATCACCACCACCTATCTCCACAATGTTTCCATCTTCCTGACCTGAAACTCTGTCCCCATTAAACACCTACTCCCTCTTCCCCCCTCCCCCAGCCCCCCTCCCTACTTTCTGTCTCTATGAACCGGCCTGCCCCGCCAACCTCACGTGAGTGGACTTCCACAGTACTCGTCCTCCTGTGACCGGCTTCCTTCACTTAGCACAATGCATGAAATTTGAAGGCATTATGCAAAGTGAAAGAAGCCAGTCATGGCTTTAAATGCTGACTGTGGTTTTAAAGTAGCAAAGGTGTGTGTTAAAAATAGCCATGAACTTTGTAAATATCTAGCCAAGAGTGACTTAGCCCAAAAGACTTCTTTCTGCATAAAATACCCAAACAGGCAAGCAGCCTTTCTGAGCTAAACTAAAAACGGAACCCTGAGCACAGGGCTCCTGGCACAAAAAGCTCAGAATAGCTGAGCTTTACTTACCAAGTATAACAGTACAAAATGTCACGCTGGGAATATTGAACGTGGGGGTTGATTGCCCAAGAAAAAAAAATCGCTCACCTAATTTAAGGAAACTCAAAATGAATCCATTCTTTCCTTCAGGACTCTAGAATGCAAAAGTCCCATCTGGTATGAACTATATTTACTCCGACAGATCAGCACCACAAAATAAAGGTTATTTAGAGCATATTGTTATGGTTTCTGGATGGTTCTTCCATCTCCTAGAGAATGCAAAAAGATACAAGAAATTGACCCTAAAAATGAACTAAATCTTGTTCAAATGGAAATTTAGAAACAGCACCCTCAGGATCAAGAAAATAATCAGACCCTCTGAACATCAGGCCGAAAGCCCATAATCACCCTGCAAAGTCGACAGCAGTGGGGGCTGCGCAGGGGGGATGGGAAATGAGGTAAGCACTGGGGTTTGTGATGGTAGCAGAGGTAAAACTTCGCCTCGCCTACCCATACCTCAAGGGCAAAGGGTCTGACCAGTCTGGCATTCACTGCTGTCCCCACGCACCGCCCCCCCCAGGGACTTCCGTCAAGCTCTGTCAACCCTCTGACCTCAGCCTCCTCACCTGCAATGCGAGTCCTTGGAGGGCTCTTTTAGGGGATTCCACGGGGCTAATGCACAGGAAGCACTCAGGCCACAGGGCTCTCTCACTGTGCGAGCTCCAGGAAGGTAGACCACCACAGGGGCGCCTGCTGACACTTCGGGAGCCTTGTCTCCCCACCACAGCTGCTGAGCCAGAGCCAGGTTTCACACTGGGAGTTGTTCCTCTCTTGAATTGCATCTCCCCAAAAGATACGTTGACGTCCTAATCATGAATGAGGTGAGGGAGACATTTGGAAGTAGTGCCTCTGCGAATGTAAGGAAGCTTAATGAGGTCATACTGAATTGGGATGCAGGGCGGGCCTTACACCCAACACATCCGGCGTCCTTACCTGAAGAGAGACAGGCACATGCAGAGGGGAGACGGCTCTGTGAAGACATGGAGGGAAGAAGGTCATGTGACAGAGGGCACTGGGGGCAATCCTGAAGCAAGCCAAGCCAGAACCAGGGAGAGGGCCTGGGCGTGCCAGCACCTTGACTTCAGACGTCTGACTTCCGGAACCACAATTGGATACATCTCTGTTGTTTCAAGCCAGGTTTGTGATACTTTGTTACAGCAGTTCAAGAACACAAGTGCAATGTCTTAAATGTCCCCGTGCCCTCCAGCGGGCACACAGAGCACGCTGGCCGTGTATCTGCTGGAGGACTAAACAAGGAGAAGATGCATGAACGCCAGCACGGAGGTGAGGCAGGCAACGGGAGGAGCAGGCAGACGTGAGTGCAGGTGCACACCTGGGCACAGACAGTGCTCTGGGCTCTCCTGAGCGCTCACGCCCCTCCTTCAGCTCCACAGGACAGAGATGCAGCTCCTGGAAGAACCACCGTGTAGGACTGTGTCCCAGCATGCCAGGGCTGCCATTTCCGAAGGGATCAGAAAGCTGAAATTGTAGGTGAAATCTCCCAAGTTCTAAATGTTGGCTCACAAACGAAATAAACGTACAAGTGGAGACAGCACCTGCGGAGGCCCTCCTGCATCTTGAACGTCCGGCTCAGCCACGGCAGGATGCGCAGCGGCCGGCTGAGGAAAATCAGTGGCACAAGGAAAGCATATCCTCAGCCTCTGGATCCCAACTCCTGTCTGATGCGTCTAAAAAAGGGCATTAGAGCCATTAAAACCCAACCAAAGGAAGAGAAGCAAACTCTAGAACCGGGATATGCCAAACAGGATAATGAGGCCTCACCCAGCGGGAAAAGCCCTACAGCTGGAAGACAGGACCCTGGCCCCAACCTTGAGACAAATTCTCTAAGCCTCTGTTTCCCCATCTAAGAGAGGAGGGGATGGCAGGGCACCGGCCACTCCCTGAGGCGTCGGCGTGCCAGTGACAGAACACAGGTGGCAGGGCTGTGCCAGCAGCCCCGTGTCACTGGTACAACCGTCGTAATTCCACTGGGCGTGGTGCACACCATACTGCCTCCCGACAACCAGCCCCATAACGCCTCCATCAGGCCTGGGCGCCACGGCTGCAACACAGTCATTGGGACATCGATTTTGTCCTTCTTGACTTGGTTTGATTCACAGATAGACTGTCTGAATGAGGGTTCATGGGATATCTCAAAAGAAAGCGGCGGAATCTATGCTGAGGGAAAAGAGGTACCTGGGCTCCAAAGTCATGTGGCCCCCTGGCCTTAAGGCAAAGTATTGAGACCACAGCACCTGTAAATAACACCTGGGAATCTGTTAGAAATTGAATTCTAGGGGCGCCTGGGTAGCTCAGTCGTTAAGCATCTGCCTTCGGCTCAGGGCGTGATCCCAGAGTTCTGGGATCGAGCCCCACATCAGGCTCCTCCGCTGGGAGCCTGCTTCTTCCTCTCCCACTCCCCCTGCTTGTGTTCCCGCTCTCGCTGGCTGTCTCTATCTCTGTCAAATAAATAAATAAAATCTTTAAAAAAAAAAAAAAAGAAAAGAAATTGAATTCTAGGTGGGCCCCACCTAGACCTACTCAATCACGCTCAGGGGAGGGCCCAGCAATCTGTGTTTCAGTAAGCCCTCCAGAGGATTTTTTTTTTTTAGATTTATTTATTTGAGAAAGAGAGAGAGCGCAGGGGATACGGGCAGAGAGAGAGGGAAAGAGAGAGAAGCAGACTTCCCACTGAGTGGGGAGCCTGATGGGGCTCGATCTCACAACCCTGAGATCATGACCTGAGCCAAAATCAAGAGTCGAACACTTAACCAACTGAGTCACCCAGGTGCCCCAAGCCCTCCAGAGATTCTGATGCTCACACCCTCATTTGAGAGCCACTGGCTTCGGGAAACCAAGTCATGCACAGATAAGCAAGAAAGGCATCCTTTAAGAAATAAAGTCCAGAATGTAGAGTAGATAATTTGTACTAAAAAATTAGGTTGTGGGGCACCTGGGTGGCTCAGTGGGTTAAGCGTCTGCCTTCAGCTCGGGTCATGATCTCAGGGTACTGAGATCAAGCCCATCAGGCTCCCTGCTCAGCAGGAATCTGCTTGTCCCTCTGCCCCACCCCCCAGCTCATGATCTCTTTCTCTTTCTCTCAAATAAATAAAATCTTTAAAAAAAATTAGGTCTAGGGGGCGCCTGGGTGGCTCAATCAGTTAAGCGTCTGCCTACAGCTCAGATCGTGATCCCAGGGTCCTGGTATCGAGCCCCACATCAGGCTCCCTGCTCAGCGGGAAGTCTGCTTCTCAACTCTCTCTGCCTCCAGCTCTGCTTACTTGTGCTCTCTATCAAATAAATAAAATCTTTTTAAAAAATTAGGTCTAGATAGCAACTCTACCCAAAGTAGCAGCTGAGTCTGCTGAGCACATAAGGGGTGGCTCTGGGTCGTATGGGTCTAGTGCTTCACTGCAAGGCCACGACCCACGGCTCATCAGCAGCCAGTGAGCTCACTGGCTGGCATGTGGCTGCTTCCCCTGGGTGGATAAAATGTGCCAGATTCACAACCCAAGGAAGAGGTGGGAACACGTAAAGATGCCTCTCACAAAGGTCTGCCAATGGCTGTCAGGAATCCTCGGGAATCGCAGGGTCTTAGGCCACACCTGGGCCTCTTCCAGATCTTCCATTGCACACATGCTGCACTCCCAAAGCAGTGCAGTAAGTGTGAGCAAATGCCTTTCCTACCTCTACTAGCCTCAAGCAGGTGAGGAACCAGCTCAGTAGCCATGCACCTTGCTTCCCTGAAGACAGGACCTGAGGCAAGCCAGATCATCCACATTTCTCCATCATCTACTGAATCGATACAACTTTGCACTTTCCTCTCTTTTTCCGGGAATGACATAATATAGAGTCTGACTGGAGTCAAATGCTTGGGAGCAGGAAGACATTCCGTCAGTCTCCAGAAATATCTCGTCAGGATGCTTCATGTCTTCCCCACAGACATCTCTGCTTCCTGCCTCTGTCCCTTTTGTAGTTGACTCTTTGTTCTCAAGGACAGGTCCCCTGCCCACAAGTTGTTTAGCCTAATGAGGAAGGCAGACAAACAGGCAAATGCAATAAAGTGCCACTGGATGCCAGAGGTGTGGCGGAAGTATTGGGTGAGTGGGAGGGGCCTGTCACAGAGGCAGGGAGACATCCTGCCCAGAGGGCCAGAGATTTCAGGAAGGGTACAAGCTTCATTTGGTGTCCACCAGGCAGATAGCTGCTATTTGTTTACACATGGCCCCTGAGCGGGGGCCTGTATCCCAGCAACTCAGAAACGTTCAATATGGGTGCATTAGATTACCATGGTTTAGGACACCAGCTTTCAACGTAGCCAACGCCTTTGACTGCCTCTGTACTCACCAGATAACCTTCAGTTCCCTCCCAGCAGCTCTGAATGTCTGCTCTACGCACGCTGCTGTGCTGGAAGAAAAACCATGCACATCCCCTATAACTCATCCTCAAGCCAGGGAGTCAGAAACTTTAACCAAGAGTGTGCAGCTTTAACAGTGCGCTGGAGATTAGAGATAGCTAAGAGACGGATGTCATAGAGGCCAGCTGTCCAATCAGACAGCCCATCACAGAGGGCAATGTCCTGGTCCCTCAGTGGCCCATAGCTCAGAAACACAAGGTTCTCTCAGTCCACACAGACTTGATCTTGCTCAAGGGAGCAAAGCCATGCTAAACAGAACAGACACCAATATCTGAATAACCGTAGGCCAATTTGCTAACTTACCTTTTGCAGCTATCCATGCCTGCTATCCAAGGAAGGCAGGAGCTGAAATGCATAATTCAGGCACTCATTTGACAACGATTTCAGAGGCAGCAAGTACCCATCACTTAGCAAACTGTGAGCACCTGATTGGGGTTACTGCAGCCAAATGAGGCAGGGAGCCAGAAGTAGGAGGCAGAATTGTGCAATGAGCCTGGCGTCAAGCTAGAGTTCAAACACTGTCCACCATTTATTAGACAGGGGACTTCAAGAAAATTAACCTTCCTGACTCTTTCCTCCCCTGTAAAATGGGACTAACAACACTCCCCCACATGATCATTAAAGGATTAAATGGGATTACACCTGAAAATTGCCTAGATTTATGTATGTTTATATTTACCTGTGAATGCTGGGTCATGTAATGGTTAAGGGAACAGACTCTGGGGTCAGACAGATCCCGGTTTAAATTCCAGCTCTGCCACTTACCAGCATGTGATCTTGGGCAAGTTGCTTAATTTTCTCCACTAAGCCTCAGTTTGCTTATTTGTAAAACAGGAATAAAAATTCTCCATAGGGACTAGGAAGTAAATAAGACAGTGTAATTCAAAACACTTAGCAAATTTCTACACTATGAGGAGCATTCAGTAAATGGCAGGTTAAGAATAATTTTTAAAAATTGTCCCTCATTAGACACAAATGAGTGGTACACCTGCTAAAAATTAAAGTTAAAATTAGTACAAACTTTTTAAATGAAATTAAATATGGGGCCATCAAACATATCTGCCCCAAAATAATAATCACTCACCTTGTATTTAGCTTTATTAAAAACCAATTCTGACAAGGCAAGTGCCTTACCTCGGACTAGTTTCATACCCCGAATTTCCAACAGAGTTTCTAAGATAGTTATTTGTGTGCAAAAACTTCGTTTCCATACTGCTAGGTCATGCTTCATGGTGAACCAGAAGCAGCTTGTCTAGGATCTACCTTTTCCGTTGATCTGATGGGGACCCTGGTACCCATAAAGCATTACGCGCTTTGTCTACCATCACACACCACTGTATACACTCTGTGATGATAACATCAGCTCCTACAGCAAGGACACAAATAACTTCCCTTAATTCAGGATCGCCCCTTTGATTAACTTCCCCACCCACACTGTTAATTTTAAAATCCTGAACTTTGATAAAAATCAACATACCTTTCAGTTCCAACTTTCTTGAATATTCAATTGGGGAAACAAACAAAAGGCAGCCCCTTACCCACCTCATCCTGTCCTCAACAGCATGCTACTTTATCCGGCCGGGGAAACCACGCGACTGCCCGGGACACTTCGCCGTGAGGGCGCATTAGAGACCTCAGAGAGCAGATTAGAACCAATGGCTCCATTATTCGGCTCTTGGTTTTACCACAGCCAACTATGTTTTGAAATTTCGTGATGGGCTCTGGATGCACTTTTACAGTCTCAACTCAAACTTTTAAACCAAATATAAGTTTCTGAAAGAATGGGACAGTTTCTGTAATCACCTCAACAGAAAGAAAACATCAGAGGCTCTCTCTAAATAGTCACTTCCAAGGGACGGCATTGGAACATTAGGAACACCTGCTTTGGGCTAAGCTTTGCCCAGCAAGGAAGTCATAATTTACTAACTGGAGTAGTGGGTCCGGGAATGGTAACCCAATGAGATGTTTATTTTGAGCAAAGTTACAGTGGAGCACGCTTTCAGGAAGGTCCCGGGGTCACGAGCTAATTTGGCGTTTCCCTCCCTGGAAAAAGGGTGCACAGGAGTGCCAAGCCCCGACAGGCCTGCAGGGCCGGTACCGGAGAGAGCCAGGCAGGCGGGCCGCACGACGACCCTGTCAAGGTGACACCCGGACCCCAGCTTCGGAGGTTAAAAACAGCACTTGGGACGAAAGACCCAGGCCCTCCAATCATCCCAGTTCCCCCAGGCCTAGGGAGCGGGGAGGAAGAACAACTTCCTCCTCGAAGCCCGACGACGGGCGTCCCCAGGAGCCGGAAAAGGCCGAGAGGACCTCCCCCACCCCGCCCCCGGGCGAGGCTGCGCACCCGCCGCGAGAAGAACTCGGCAGGAACGCGTCCAGGCCAAGGCGACGGGGGAGGGGAGCCAACCGCCATCTTCCCCCGGGCAACAAACCGACAAAGCGCGGCCCCGCGGCCAGCCCCCCGTCGCGGCCAGCCGGCTCTCGCGAGACCGCGAAGGCCTCTGGGAAGGGCGGGGGAGGGAATGGGAGGGGAAGGGACCCGGGACCCGGGGACTGGGGGCGGGCTGAGGCGGCGAGAGGAGCCTCAAGAAGCAGGAGGGGCGGAGAAAGGCGCGATTGACGTGGCACGCGGGCCAATCACAAGCGAGCTCGGCCGCGCCTCGGGCTAATGAGCGGCGTGGCCTGGCGCGGGGGGCGGGCACTGGGGCCGAGGGTAGCTTGAGCGCGGCGGCGGCGTTGTTCAGTCAGAGCGAGAACATTCCAGAGGTGAGTCCGGTGGAGGGGCGACGGCCCCGCGCCCCCTCCCCAGTCCTCCCCGCCCCCTCGACCGCCGCGGGCCGCTGGCTGGCGGGGAAGGCGCCCCGACGCCCGCGGCTCACGGCGCCGTCTCTCCGCGCCAGGTCGCCAGGCCCCGGGCGCTGAAGGGTGTGGACCCCGGACGTCGCTGGGACAGCCCCTCCCCGCTGCTCGGCGGCGCCTGGCCCGGCCGCTGCTCGCTGCGCTGCTCCGCCGCCCCTCCTCGGACTCGGGTTCACACGCGCCTCACTTCATCCCAGTCCCGGGCGAGCAGCGTTGGGTTTATGTCTTTATTTGACGAAAACGGTGAGTCCGCGGGCGGGCCGGCGGGGAGATGGCGGCCGCACAAGATGGCGGCGCGCCGCGTGACCCGCGCGCGCGTGTGGCGCAGTTCGAGCGGGCGGGTCCCGCGCCCCCGCCGCCCTGCCCTCCGCCCCGGGCCCCGGCCCCCGCCCCTCACCGCCTCTCCTTACCCCCCTCCCGCCCCCTCCGCCCCCTCCGCCCGGCCCCCTCCCCCGCCGGGCCGCCGCCCCTCCCCCGCCCCGCGGGAGCGCGCCGCGCGGGCTGACTCAGGCCCTATTGCTGCATTCATGAGTCATCGCTCGCTCGGGGGCGGGGGCGGGCCGGGCCGGCGCCCCTCGGCCGCTTTCGTTTTCCCGGCGCGCCGATGCCGGGCGGCGCGCATGGCGGGGTCGCTGCTCCGGGCGGAGCGGCCGGTGGCCATGGGCACCGGAGCGAAGGTTGACTGCGTGTGCGTAGAGCGGGGACGGGGAGGAGCGGTGGCAGTCGCGCTCGGTCGTTGCCTCGCGGCCCGTGCACACTCCCGCGAGACCGCGTGTCCTGGGTTAGGGTTTTTTCCGAGGGAGCCCTGGGTGCTGAACAAGGAGTCCAGGGCCTCCGGATTCAGAGGGGAGGCTGACAGGGCCGGGGGTGGGGTTGGGGGCTGAGTCTGAAGTTTTTCCGTCACCCTAGCCTGGTCGGCGGCGGAGAGATCTTGCGTTAGCGTTAGTCTTTTCAGCAGTTGTTGAAATGGCCGCTCCACCGAAGCGAACCTTTGACGGGTTGAGGCTCTGGGCTTCGGTGTAAACCCCCAACAGCTGAGGCAGTGCAGTTGGTCGTTGGAAGTGTGGCGGCTCCCAGCCGGAGGCCCTTTATGTGGCGACAGGTGTTCTCTGTTAGAGGAGAATGTTAGCTGCTCCTCGCGTGAATGGGGGTGCTTCGTGATGTAGCTGAATGAGGCACGTTTCACCGGGAGGTGAAGAAGGGAGGCTTCTGCGGGAATCACGCTAAACGTGGGGGGGGTTGTATGTGCTTTTCCTTTCTCTTTCAGAGCTGTTGCGCAGCCATTGGTACCTGTATTGGGGAAACATAGCATACAAGCAAGAAGCCTACAGCCTCAGTGGCGAAAATTTTTTCATGTCAGAGACCGAGAACTCTTGCAGTCGTTTATGTCATCCCTTCTTCTCCAGACAGAAGATACCAAAAAGTTGCAATCAAAGATCTCTTCATCTTATTGATAAAGCCACTAATAAGCCAAAATGTCTGTCAATGTCAACCGCAGTGTGTCAGACCAGTTCTATCGCTACAAGATGCCCCGTCTGATTGCCAAGGTAATACTAATCTTCGTTTTAGTTTTGAGGCCTAAGCTCTTCTAGATTTTTAAAGATTGCATCTTTGGGGTAGAGAATGCAAAATTAAAGTTATTTTTTTCTTTAGGTTGAGGGCAAAGGAAATGGTATCAAGACAGTTATAGTCAACATGGTTGACGTTGCAAAGGCGCTTAATCGGCCTCCAACGTGTAAGTAATGCGTCTTAAGGGGTGTATGAAAAAGCATAGTATCTGTGGTCATGACAAACTTCGGAACTGTGTGTTTTGATTGAGTTGTATGCTAGTTTCAGGGTTAAGTGGAGTCTTGGGCTTGAAAACCAAATGATTTATTAGTTGCTATTGGTAAACAAAACTACTCAAGCAACACATATTTTAACCCAGTAAAAAAGTATAAGGGAGTGATATTTGTACATGGGTGAGTGAGTAGCCAAAGATTTCGTTAAAAATCTTCCCTCTCCCCTCTTTCCCCCTCCCAATAGATCCCACCAAATATTTTGGTTGTGAGCTGGGAGCACAGACCCAGTTTGATGTTAAGAATGACCGTTACATTGTCAATGGATCTCATGAGGCGAATAAGCTGCAAGACATGTTGGATGGATTCATTAAAAAATTTGTTCTCTGTCCTGAGTGTGAGAATCCTGAAACAGAGCTGGTGAGTCTTTTGAGGAAAAGCTACACATCTGCTTTTGTGATCCATCCTTTGATATCACAAAATATATGTTCCTGAGAAGGCAGGGCAAACTTAATTGGAAATAAAATGTAAAGCAGCAAATTTTTTAGGTAGTTTATACTGGCTTTTTTAAGTAGATCATTTTGTGGAAAAATAGTTTTATATATTAAGCTGGAGTTACAGTTAGATGTTTTAATAATGCTTTGTTGTTTATAAAAATTTTATTGCAGGCCATAGATGACATACTTGTTTTTACTCCCTTTTTTTGGCAGCATGTCAATCCAAAGAAGCAAACAATAGGTAATTCTTGTAAAGCCTGTGGCTATCGAGGCATGCTTGACACACATCATAAACTCTGCACGTTCATTCTCAAAAACCCACCTGGTAAGTCTTAATGATGAACTTGTAAGATGTTACTGTAAAGCAGTTGGTTATTGGAAACAAAATGGAAGTTTATTTTGCTGCTGTGAAACTAGAATATAAGGAATTTCCCATCGTTGTGCCTTCTTCTGTTGTATCTGTGACTTTGAAAGATGTGCCATTTAGGGTGAAAAGAACAGGTTGCCACTTCAACTCTGCTATGTTGTCGATTTTTAAGACCTGTCCTTTTAGAATAGGTGAAATAGATCATTGTAAAACAGGGGTGCCTGGGTGGCTCAGTCAGCTGAGCGTCTCCTTTGGCTGGGGTCATGATCCAGGTCCCGGGTGTTCGAGCCCCGCATCAGGCTCCCTGGACAGGGAGTCTCCTTCTCCCTCTCTCTCAGATAAATCTTTTTTTAAAAAAATATTGTGGGATTCCAACAAAGGATCTGCTTTTGGAATACTGTGTTGTGAACCCTTGGTCCTGGCTCATTAAGCCCAAGTGGCTTTAGAACATTGCAAGCAACACTCTGTGGCAGATGATGGAAGTTGTCTGACACAATTTGAGCTTGCTATAGCAATAAAGTCTAACCTATTCCAGTGTTCTCCTCCATGAGACCAACTGTTATATAGACTTAAACAGTGTAAACAGTTCTGGGCTAAAGTGTAGTTGAGATGTGCTCTTACTCGAGTTCACGGGGGACAAGAGGGTCAGGAGTGCCAACCTTCATTAACCACCTCATCTTCTGAGATATCACTTACTCTTACTGAACAGTTAAAGACGTTCCATCCTTACCCTGAGTTTTTTATATAGGAAATGATAGTGGATGAATCCTCCAGAATTACAAGTAGCATTGTGTTTGTGTATGATTTTCTGAGGGAAGGTTCCAAAGCAAAAGGAGGCAAGGGATTTAAACGTTCATGAGAGACCGTGGAGGTGTACTATAAACTGTAGTATTGAACTTTTACTTTGTTTTGTTGTAGAGAATAGTGATAGTGGTACAGGGAAGAAAGAAAAGGAAAAGAAAAACCGGAAGGGCAAAGACAAGGAAAATGGTTCTGTGTCCAGCAGTGAGACACCACCACCCCCACCCCCAAATGAGATCAGTCCTCCTCCACATGCTGCGGTGAGTGTAGGGGTGAAGGTGTGGTGGGTGAAGTATTATACCTGGTTGATCAAGGCATAAATAAGGAAACTCGTTTTCATTTTAACATTGCAATAGTATCTTGGGTTCCTGGTTCTATGTGGTTGATTAAGGTAGGTCCAATTTATTTTTGTGGAAAATGAACTTAATACCATTAATATGACGAGAAACCTGGAGCATTTTTTGCATTTTTAAAGCATTTGACTAAGCATACTTGTTCTTGACAGGAAGAAGAGGAGGATGATGATTGGGGGGAGGATACAACTGAGGAAGCTCAAAGACGAAGAATGGATGAAATCAGTGATCATGCGAAAGTTCTGACACTCAGTGATGATTTGGAAAGGACTGTTGAAGAGCGGGTCAATATTCTGTTTGATTTTGTTAAGGTAAAATAATTTGGTTCAAGAGCAGTTAAACATTTTCTTGATCAGTTTCAAGCCTGGGGTTTTTGTTAAGGTATCTTATTACTTTATGCTGGTTACCTGGCACATAACTTTTTCTCGTGCTATTTTTTGGATACTCAAACCCCAGGCTTATTTAACTTGCTGTTTAAATATTTCCTGAGGTGTACAGTACTTCCAGGTACTGTGTTTGGCGAATGCCTATCATTGAAAAATTCTGAAACTGTAATAAGGTAGGAAAAAAAGTCCTTGAAAGTGGGGACTAGCATCTCTAGAGCAAAATGTGTCTCCATTTCACTGAATTGTCCCTTTCCATTTGCAGAAAAAGAAAGAAGAAGGTATTATTGACTCATCAGACAAAGAAATTGTTGCTGAAGCAGAAAGATTGGATGTAAAAGCCATGGGCCCTCTTGTTCTGACTGAAGTTCTTTTTAATGAGAAGATTAGAGAACAAATTAAGAAATACAGGCGCCATTTCCTACGAGTAAGCAAATTATTTTAGGTTCATAAATGAGATTAGAGCTCTGTGACCCTGGGAACAGGTTCTCTGTCATCCTAAAACTAGAGATAATTGACCTACCTTGCCAAGCACGGGAGTATTTGGAAAATGTCTTGTATAGTCTTTCATGGATGAAGTAATATATAGATTTTTATGCGTTGACCTTTTGAGCTACTGTTTAAGGCCATAGTCTTAAGGAACAATCTTGAGACAATGAGTATACTTATTTGAAATTTCTTTAAAAGCTTGTTAATGCCAACACATTTATTTTCAGTTTTGTCACAACAACAAAAAAGCTCAACGGTACCTTCTTCATGGTTTGGAGTGTGTGGTAGCAATGCATCAAGCTCAGCTCATTTCCAAGATTCCCCATATCTTGAAGGAGATGTATGATGCAGATCTGTTGGAAGAAGAAGTCATCATCAGCTGGTCAGAAAAGGTGCGAAATAGATAGCTTACAAACAGCCTCTAGGATCAGAAGTATTATTGAGACCGTAGTTGGGGCAATTTAGGAAGAGGTAACTTCTGATACTTGGGTTTCTTCTACATTGAAATGCAGTCCCTGGTATAATCTATAGGTGATTCCCAACTTTTTAGTAATAATGGAAGAAAATATTTAGACTCTTCATTACTTGTTTGTATCTGTTGAGTCAAAATTAGGATATGACCCAGTCCCTTCAAAGAGCTCAGTGTAGGCAGTTACATAAATTAATTTTTAGATTTCTCCAACTGAGGAAATTTATTGAACATTTTTTAGGCCTCTAAGAAATATGTCTCAAAAGATCTTGCCAAAGAGATTCGTGTCAAAGCAGAACCGTTTATAAAATGGTTAAAGGAAGCAGAGGAGGAATCTTCTGGTGGTGAAGAAGATGATGAAGATGAGAACATTGAGGTAAAATTTGTTAAGGTTTGGGTTTATAAAATGATAATTGGGTAATTTAAAATTTTTAGATACAGCAAAACGTGGTCTCAACAATTTGGGAAATTTTCATGTTAATGTAAAGGGTTGGGGAAATCTCTGCCCCTAGACTTAATTGCAAATAGACATACGAATCCTCAAAGGAGTGTTCAATTAACGGCAGGTTGAGTATACAGGTGCTAGTTGTCCATAAAAATTAAGATGCTATCAGGCTGAGCAAGAACTTAGTTTTCAAATAACAAAAAGTTTTTGTGCAGAATGATGGCTTTGGGGCACCTGGGTGGCTCAGTTGGTTAAGCATCCTACTCTACATTTCTGCTCAGGTCATGATCTCAGGGTTTTGAGATCAAGTCCTGCGTGAAAACTGTGAAGCCTCCTTGGGATTCTCTGCCTCTACTGCCGCTCCCCCCATGCCCACACACTTTTTCAAAAAAAGTGATGCCTGTGTCTGGGTAGTTTTTCCTCCCTTGTTGACCATTAATTTGTATTACTATTTTTATAAATAGGTTTATTGGGATAAAGATTTACAATCAAAAATTGTTTTGTCAGGTGGTGTATTCGAAGACTGCCAGTGTACCTAAAGTCGAAGCTGTGAAGTCTGACAACAAGGATGATGACATTGATATTGATGCCATTTAAAGGGGTGGGTGCAGCCCAGCTTAACAGTGTAATGCTGCGAATCTTTCTGCATCATCAGCCAGAAGTGCAACATGTATGTGCAAAAGCTAAAATGGCTTAACATCATGCTACACTTTCTACTAAAAATGTATTGCTGTGAGTGGTCTGTAATTAAGCCCAACAAGACATCTAGGGAGTCCATACACATATCAGTGAGCAGATATAGTTTGCTTATTTATAGCATGTTTCTTTTTGAAAAATTAGTGGTGGACACATTTGGATCACATTTATACAGTTAAATAAAGATTTGATTTTGGTCATTCTTCAGATTTTGGCTCTGAATGACTTAAGCTGAAATGGCTCCTTTTTAAGATACTGCACCATCATTAACCTGATAGGATTTTTGGAGCCTGTTAGATTTTGTTAGATGCGGAGACTGTAAAGATGTCTTCAGCAGAATGTAAACATAAGCTTACTTGTAATTATCTTAATCAGCCATTGAGAAATACAGTACTTGGGACTGTTCAGTCTCTCAAATTGGCATCTGGTGGTGTACATTCTTCCCATGCCAAGGTGGACTGATAATCAAATGGCAGTGCAACATCTTTATCTTGCTGAGAAGTAAAAATGACCTGAGTGTCCTATAAATAATTTTAAGAGCAGGTTTTGAAACTTGAATTGTGTTTTTTCAGTTCGTGTATACTTACCCCAAATTGTAGTCTTTGGAGTCATGTGCATTGCACGTTGGATGAGCCAGGGGAATTACTACATTAACAAATAAGCATTTTATGTGTATGTAGCTGTTGCTTTGTACTGACTGAGAAAATTCTGGAACTAGGGTGTGATTATATAGTAAGCTATGATTTTATTTGGGGGAAGCAGGAAAAGGTGCACTTAATCTCTAACAAAAACTGGGCATAATTTTTCAACTTTTATTATGATTTAGTTACAGTTTCAAAATGTTAAAGGCATACAGTATCTTTTGTTCATTGTGGATTTCCTCCTGATAATATGGTTTGTTCTTTAATGCCTTGTATACGTGGATACTTTAGTTTATGCTTTTTAGGTTTTGGTTGCTATCTTGCCAAAATAAGTGTTACTGTGTCTCAGACTTGATTCCCCCCCACCCACCCAATGTCTTATTTAAAAAAAAAAAAAAAAGCTAAAAGCATACTTCAAGTTAAAGCCTATATTTTGGTGTAAGACTTAAGGTGTTTTTTATTTCACATTGAATATAGCCAACACCCAAGAAGCCTGATCATGGCCACTGAATGCAGGCAACTGGGCCTGACCCCAGCCTATCCTGAGGTTTAGATTAGGAAATAACTTACTGGCGAATTCTTCGCTCATTTAGCTGATCTAAACTCGCTTGATACGGGTTATGGCTATATCTGAGAAATCATCTTCAAGGGAAAAACTGGTTGCATTTATTCTATTCCACAAGTACACTGGGAATCAACAATCCAAAGGGTTAATTTTGTTGGAAGCACTGTCTTACATCATTCACCCTTTTGTGTGTGTGTGATCCATTTTCACAGATTATAATGAGACCTTAATAAATGTAAGAATTTTTCACATTGGAAATTACACAAACATTTGATACAATAAAACCTTGTTAGCTTGATATTTCAAGAAGGTAAAATCAAGTAATCTTACTGGAGACCTACAAATTGGTACCCCTCACTTCCTTTTTAATCGATTTTGATGAGTGAAGCAGAAGCACCTACCTGGAGGGAATGTGCTTTGTCACACCAAAGAGATGAAGTTTTTACAAATTTACATCTCATTTAGGTTTCAAATTCTTTGCCATAGGCCAATTTGCTTTCATCATCTGAAATTCTATAGGAGATAGTGGTGACCTAAGCCAAGTTGCATGCAACATAATATCAAGCTAATGGGGTTCTGTTATAGTTGGGGGTTTTGGGGTTTTATTTTTTTGTTTTTTGTTTTCCTTTAACCTGAAGGAAAACCTGTTTGGGGCTTCTAAACACTAAAGAGAAAATTTTGGCTTAGACTAGTATTCAGTCTGGTGCCAAACTTCCAATGGAATTCAAATCCACATAATAGAAGTTTTATCCATAGAGGCTATCCTAATAAATTAATCCTTCACTTTGATCTATTCAATGGTCTTAAAATTTCCTGTTTCAAACAGCTACATTACTTGATTAAAACAATGTTAAAATTATAATTTGTCTCTGCTTTAATATTAAAATTACTCTAGATTCTTATAAGATTGAAGCATTACACTCTGCCGTGTTTTGTAGCTGCTGCTTTGGATTTGTATTGGGATGTTTCCTTCCGTGGTTGCCAGCCCCACTCACAAAAACGGATGCTGCTCATTACTGTGGGTTAGTGACTTTCCTTAGGTCTTGTATTCTTGTTCTGTAACTCTGATTACAACCTGAAAATGTCGGCCTTAATCTTGAGTTCTTGAAATCTTGATGGGTGCTTACTTCAGGGAATTGAGATGTTAGGTACATAGTTTTCTGGTTAAGAAAGAGAAGTAGAGGAGATTGCTTTCCAAACAAGGTCTTTCCTGAAATTAATAAACCTACAGGTCTAAAGGTTGGGGAAGGGAAAGGGGTGTAACGTGTAGTGCTCAATGCTTTACTTGTCAGGCTGTGTTGGAATTGCCCCCACTGTTTACTCCAGTGCACTAAGCACTGAGTAAAAGCCTTTGACCTGAAGATAACTTAGAAATGAAAGCTGGCCTTTCTAAAAGAGTGGAAAATCCAGAAGGGTACTGATGCATGCAAATGAGCTGCCTTCCTGTGTTTTGTGTTTGTTGCATTGATCCTCACAGTGATCCTGAGGTATAGTATTGTCCCAAGGTCACTCCTCTAATCTGACTCTTGTGCCCAACCACTTTGTACTGCACTGCAGAGATAAGTGTTTAAAACCAAAACAAAAAGATTCTGCTGGTATCTACTTAGAACTTGAGCGGAACAGCCCAACAATAATTGAGATTTAAAATTTTCTTAACAGTTCTGCAAATAATCCTTAGTGAACTAATAGATATAGCTTTACCTGTCCATATTCTAGAGTAACCCAAAAATGCGGAGTTGTCGCAGACTGCTTTGTCCTACTGATGGTTCTTCAAATGTGGCGGCCCTCTGGACTACTCCAGTTTCTCAGGGCACTCTCAGTACCAGGACACAGTACTGGTACTCAGTACAGTGCATTTGTTTCTCTGACCTGTCCCTATATAGACCTTGACTCTTAAGAACTGACAGGTCATAAAGAGTCATGTGGGCAAATGACTTGGCAGAGGTCTCAGATCTGGCTTATGCAGTCTCCAGAGTCTGACTCTGTGAGCCTTTTTTTAAAGAAGGTTGAGGGCTTGGGTTTTATGTCCACCTGCAATAGGGTTCTGTACTCCAACTTTAATATCTGATTCTCTACAGCCAGGAAATGGAACCATTCTTGTGTGCTAGAATATGGGGATGATAGCTACATGAAGAGAATTTTCTCTCAGAACGTAGATCAGGAGACTACAGGGTTAGGCTCTCAAAGCAGACAGTAGGGTCAGAGTTGCCCCAGTCCCTGCCTTTGGGATGTTATTCAGTGAGCCCTTTCTAAGGGGCATATTCACTTGGGCTTTGAAATTAGATCTGGATTCTTGCCAGGACCTCCCTGGAAGATGGTAGGGATGGAAATCCCTCTGTACAACACTTGAAATTCTAATGGAAGCCTAATATTGCAACCTGTGGAGGTATTGCTGGGCTGAGGCAGCTAGGGAAAATTGGTCTGTCTGGAAGAAGGGGAGAGAAGGATAGTGTGTGTGCTGGTACCTCCAGACATCTGGAAGAGCAGTCAGACTGAGGAGAGCAGTGGGCAGCTAAAAGTTACTTTTGGCTAGGAAACAAGGTTTAGAACAGTTAGAAGTACAGTGTTTAAGCAGCCATTAGTGTGCCATAGGTGGTCGCCATGAGCAGCACTTACTGCAGTGGTACTCAGACTAAGCCAGTCTGAGGACAGTCCATGGTTCCTACTGGGATCACATAACAGCTGTAAATAGCACCTGAACCAATAGCTAGCTCAGCCTGTCACCTGTCCACCAGATTGAGTTAGCTGAGAAGCTCCTATCAGCACTTCATGGGGCAGCCCTTAGCTAGTGCTGGCAGCATGAAGTCCCCAACCCAAGGTGAGAAGGACTGAGGAGTTCAAGGCCAGTGAATGAAGCTAGGTGAAGTCTGGTCCCAGTGGTCCTTAACCCAGGGAAGGGGTCATTACAAAGTACTCTGGGGGTTGGTAGCACAGGTAACATGTATACCTCACTGGAAGAAACTGGCCCAGAGAGGAGACAGTTGTCCTAGGGTCCTGTGGCACACCCACAGAGGCTTCTGCCTAAGCTAGTGCGTATGCTGTACAGCTTCCAGATTTCTTGCGCTATGGGGGACTTAACAGAGATAAGAACTTTCCTGGTCGTTAGGCTGGTTTGTGCAGGGAAGATAAGATGGCAGCTTCACAGGATCCTCACTTCATGTTGGGTGACACTGCTTCTGAAGGGGCTAGAGCCATCAGAAGCAGGCCTCTCCAAACTGGGAAGCAGGGTTTCCCAGGGACCTGGCATCCCCTCAGGCATCTCAGCAGATCCCTTGAGTCTCTGACTTGCCTCAAACCTTGGGTAAGTTTGTACTTGTTCCAGCTTTGTCCCTATTCTATAGGAGTCCCCAGACCAAAACAGACACAGGCTAGTGGTGGAACTTGAGAGAGGACATGGTTGGATACTTAAGGACTTCCTGAAATTAGAAGCATCTTGGGATGAGTATGGGTAAAAATTTGGGAGGGAAGAATGGGGGGGAGCACATTTGGAAAGTAGAAACCATTCCCTGTAGATGACTGCAGTGGATGAGGCTGTAGGCATTGAGGCCTTCTGCAAGCTCAGGGCCTTGAATGGAGCTTTTTAAAGCTGTGGGAACCAGTACATCTGCATCGTGCTGCCTGGGTAGCTAAGCCAATGGGAATCAGGAGTTGGGGGGCAACTCTGTGGTGCTGAGGGGTAGACTAGTAAAGACAGGGGTGCATGTTCACCCTGAGAAAGTTGGGGATCCCAAAACAGCTTTGGCTGTTTTGAAGGCACAGTGTCCCAGATTGAAGAGAGCAGGCCCAGACCCCCATCCCATAGGCAAAATCAGAACCCAAGAGTGCTGGAACTTCACCCCAAGACCAGATCTCCCGTTTAGGGTATGGGTAAAGGTCAGCACACTGGATGGGTCTCTGGAGGTTCAGGACCTGAGTGGACACAGGGTTTTTCTGCTCTGGACTCTAGGTCGGGGACCTCAAACTTAGGAGAAAAGCATCTTCGGAGGTAACTACAAGTCATAAATGTGAAGTTCTTGATAACATTCTCCAGATCTGGAGAAGAGGATGGTTTTCCAGGGAGTCACATGATAATGGAAGTACTGGGAACCTTGCGCAAGTCTAGCATTAGGAGGACCCAGGGATAGCAGCTGGTCCAGCCTTGTGGACACACTAGCAACCAGGGCACTACCCACCTGTCTTCTCTCTGGGTTTGTTTCTCTTTGCACTACCCATAAAATTCCTGGTCCTCTAGAACTGCACTTGTCTCCTCACGATTTTGCTTTCTCAGGGTATCCTGTGGCCATGAAGCCTCTGTTTCTGCTCTTTAATGCTCGGTCCTTCAGACTTCCTAATTCAAATGCCTGTCAAGGTGTCTGTGTACACTTTACTGATGCTCAACATTTCTATCAAGTTGATTTATTTCCAGCTGTTGTAAGCTCTGTTGGCAGCTCCAGTCAGCTGTGGCTGAGGTGGCAGGGTTGTCACAAGGGATTTGAAGTGTGGCTGCCAGAGGTTGCCTTACAGTAGGCTGAACCAAAACATCGGCAAACGGATAAAATTAGCATTGAGGATTCCAGGAAGAGGGCAGAATAGGCAGCACCAGGAATCTGTCCCCACCTAGAGAACAACTGCACTGACAGAATTTGACTCTTGGAACTCTGGAGTCTGTTGAAGGCTTAAGTTCCAGGAGAAGACCTGACAGTAAACTGCAGTTAATTTTGGTTAATTTCCAATCCTAGCACAATAGTAGCTACCCATCCTCCACCCCCATGTGTAGGGCAGGCGGCTGTGTGTTCCTGGAGCAGCCCGCACACCTTGCAGGAGCCAGGGTACACCAAAAGGATCCTGTCCTCCAAATATCGGGGATCTGTTCTCTGATTGCTGCTTCTGATGAGAGTACATATAAAAGAGGAAGCCACTGTTGCACCTCCCCCCATGGTGACAAACCCCTGTTCAGACTGAAGTGACTTCCAGTGAATGTGAAGAGATGGTACCCCCTGTCACCTCCATTTTTCTCTCTTTCCTTTTGGGGGTCATGTATTAAAGGCTAGGATGTTTGAAAGCAACTGCACTTGGAAAATCAGAAGGTGACCACGCATGCTCAGGGCAAAGCTTCAACTCAAAAGATTTGAAAAGACCTTAAGTCTCTACCTTAGGGTGATCCTTGGCACACGGAGAGCCTGTAAGTAAATACATTCTGTAATTTATTTTTTTAAGATTTTGAGATGGTACAAGTGTGGAGGAGGCTCAGAGGGAGAGGGCGAAGCAGACTCCCTGATGAGCAGGGGACCCCCCCCCCAACACAGGGCTCAATCCCAGGACCCTGATATGATCTGAGCCAAAGGCAGACGTTTAACCCACTGAGCCATCCAGTCACTCCTATAACCTGTCATTTAAAATAATAAAACCCAGCAAGTCCTGGAGATGGGAGAGAATCTGATTTCCAGAGTTAACACTTTATTGATTTAAATATCCGCTATACAGGGGCGCCTGGGTGGCGCAGTCGTTAAGCGTCTGCCTTCGGCTCAGGGCGTGATCCCGGCGTTCTGGGATCGAGCCCCACGTCAGGCTCTTCCGCTATGAGCCTGCTTCTTCTTCTCCCACTCCCCCTGCTGTGTTCCCTCTCTCGCTGGTGTCTCTATCTCTGTCGAATAAATAAAATCTTTAAAAAAAAAAGAAAAAACTAGCTCTGAGAAAGACCTGATTGTAGATCTGAACAAAGAGTTTAAGGAGGGCACATATTGCATGGAGCACTGGGTGTTATACGCAAACAATGAATCATACACTACATCAAAAACTAAGGATGTACTGTATGGTAACTAACATAATAAATTTTAAAAAATAAAATTACTGTTAAAAATTTAAGAAGTTTAACCATCTTAAAGATGGTCAAAGAACTAAAGGAAGATGTGGAGAAAGTCAAATTTCTGAACAAAATAGAAATATCAATAGAAATAAACCTTAAGAAATCCAAAAAATTCTGGAGCAGAAAAGTACAAATGAAAAATTCACTAGAGGAATTCAAAGGCAGATTTGGGCATGCAGAAGAAAAAAAAAAACAGCAAATTTAAAATACTGGAAGTTACTGAGTCTGAAAAAACAGGTCAAAGAAAAGTGAACAGAACCTTAGTGACCTGTGGGCACCATTTAGAGGACCAACATCTATGTTGTGGGAGTCTCAGAAGGAAAAGAGAAAGGGACAGAGAATATTTGAAGAAACATGGTTGAAATTTTCCCAAGGTAAATGAAACATGAAACTCAACAAACATCCGAGAGGCTCAATAAACTCCCAGGTAAGATAAATTCAGATTCACACTGAGACACATCATAATCATTTTCAAAAAGACAAAATCTTGAAAACAGCAAGAGGAAAGCAAATCATACATAACAGAATGGTGCCCACTACCATAAATAATCAGATGTATCATCAGAAGCTTCATAGACCAGAAATTTGGTATATTCAAAGTACTAAATGAAAAAATAACCCATCATTAAGTGAGAGAGGAAATATAACACTCCCAAATAACTAAAAGCTGAGGAGGTTTGTTACCTCCAGACTTGCCTTGCAAGAAATGCTCAAGGGATGCCTGTGGCGTGAAATAAAGAATGCCATAGTAACTCAAAGCTGTAAGAAACAAAAAACTCAAATACACGGGGAATTATAAAAACTATTGTGGCAATGGTTTGTAACTCCCAACTTTTATTTTCTACAAGATTTAAGAGAATACATTTTTAAAAATTACTAATCTAAAAGCTAGTATTACTAGTAGCTTTATTTTGTAAGTCCCAATTTTTATTTTTTTTCCCCAAAGATTTTTGTCAGCGCGCACAAGGGGGGCGGGAAGGGGCAGCAACAGGCAGAGAGAGAGCCAGGCTCCCCGCTGAACAAGGAGCCCAACACAGGACTCGATCCCAGGACCCTGGGACCATGACCTGAGCCAAAGGTAGACAGCTAACTGAGCCACCCAGGCATCCCCCAATTTTTATTTTCCACATAACTGAAGAGACAAATTTTAAAGAATTATTTGTTTTTGGATACTCTGCATAAAGATGTAGTTATGTGACATCAGTAACCGACGGGGTAGGGACAGAGCTGTAAAGAAGCAGAGTTTTGGGGGGCGCCTGGGTGAAGCATCTGCCTTTGGCTCAGGGCGTGATCCTGGCGTTATGGGATCGAGCCCCACATCAGGCTCCTCTGCTAGGAGTTTGCTTCTTCCTCTCCCGTTCCCCCTGCTTGTGTTCCCTCTCTCGCTGGCTGTGTCTCTGTCAAATAAATAAAATCTTAAAAAAAAAAAAAAACAGTTTTTGTATGTTAATGAGATTAAGTCAGTACTAATTCAAATTAGAGAGTTACAACTTCAGGATGTTAAATGTAATCCCTATGGTAACCACAAAGAAAATAGCTGTAGAATATATACAATAGGAAACGAGAAAATATAAACATTTAATTACAAATATCAACTAAACACAAAAGATGACAGTAATTCAGGAAATGGACTAAAACAGGTGTATACAGAAAACACAATGACAAAATTAAGTCCCTACTTACCAGTATTAATTTAAATGTAAATGGTGGGGTGCCTGAGGGGTTCAGTCTATTAAGTGTCCAACTCTTGATCTCAGCTCAGGTCTCGATCTCCACATTGGTAATGGAGCCTACATTACATACATACTTACATGCATACATACATACATAAATGTAAATGAATTAAACTCCAATCAAAAGATAGGGATTGGCAGAATAAATAAAAACATGATCGCAACTACATGCTATCTAAAAAGACTCATTTTGAGATCCAAGCCCAAATAGATTGAAAGTGAAAGGATGGCAAAAGAAACATTCCATGCAAATAGTAACCAATAGAGATCAGGAATGACTATACTAATATCAGACAAAATAGACTTCAAATCAATGAAAGTTATAAAAAAATTAATAAAAATTTCAATACAGCAAAACAATAAGACAATTATGAACATAGACATAACTGATCACAGACCAGGAAAATGAATGAAAAACAGAATTGAAGGCAGAGATAGTTCTACACTAGCAGTTGGAGGCTTTAATTCCTCTCTCTCAGAATAACCAGCGGAAGTAATGAAATAGAAGACTTAAATAACCAACTAGACCTAAGAGACGTTTACAGACCGTTTCACCCAACAACAGCTGCACACATTCTTTTCAAGTGCACATGGGACATTTTCTAGGATAGGCAGTATGGTAGGGTAAAAAATAAGTCTCAATATATTTAAAAAGATACTGTACAAAGCATCTTCTCTGACCACAATGGGATGAAGTTAGAAATCAACAGAAGTAGGGGCGCCTGGGTGGCTCAGTCGTTGAGTGTCTGCCTTCGGCTCAGGGCATGATCCCAGAGTTCTGGAATCGAGCCCCACATCAGGCTCGTCTGCTGGGAGCCTGCTGCTTCCTCTCCCACTCCCCCTGCTTGTGTTCCCTCTCTTGCTGGCTGTCTCTCTCTCTCTGTCAAATAAATGAAATCTTAAAAAAATCAACAGAAGTAAACTGGGGGAGAAAAAGTGGAAATGCCCTTAATCAATGGATCAAAGAAGAAATCACAAGGGAAATTAGAAAATATTTAGAGATGAATGAAAACAAAAACAAAACTTACATGAGGCACAGCAAAAGCTATGCTAAGCTATACATGCTTACGTTACAAAACAAAAATCTCAAAAACCTAACTTTACAACTTAAGGAACTAGAAAAAGAACAAACTGGGGCGCCTGGGTAGCGCGGTCGTTAAAGCGTCTGCCTTCGGCTCAGGGCGTGATCCTGGCGTGCCGGGATCGAGTCCCACATCGGGCTCCTCGGCTGGGAGCCTGCTTTTTCCTCTCCCACTCCCCCTGCTGTGTTCCCTCTCTCGCTGGCTGTCTCTCTGTCACATAAATAATAAAATCTTTGAAAAAAAGAAAAAAAAAGAAAAGAACAAACTAAACCCAAAGCTAGCAGAAAGAAGGAATAATAAACTAGAGATAAATGAAATAGAGAATAGAAAAATAGGGTGGGGGAATGGGATAGACCAGTGATGGGTAGTAAGGAGGGCACGTGTTGCATGGTGCACTGGGTGTTATACACAACTAATGAATCATCGAGCCTTACATCAGAAACCGGGGATGTACTGTATGGTGACTAACATAATATAATAAAAAATCATTAAAAAAATAATAGAAAAAAGTCAATGAAGGGGCGCCTGGGTGGCTCAGTCGTTAAGCATCTGCCTTCGGCTCAGGGCATGATCCCAGCATCCTGGGATCGAGCCCCGCATCAGGCTCCTCCGCTGGGAGCCTGCTTCTTCCTCTCCCACTCCCCCTGCTTGTGTTCCCTCTCTCGCTGGCTGTCTCTCTCTGTCAAATGAATAAAATCTTAAATAAATAAATAAATAAATAGAGCTAAAGGAAGAAATAGCAATACAATAACAGGACCTTATTGCCCCAGTTATATCAATGGTTGATCATCCAGACAGAAAATCAATAAGGAAATATTAGCCATAAATGACAAGCCAGATGGACTTAGATATTTAGAGTATTCCATCTAAAAGCAACGGCATATACATCCTTACCAAGTGCATGTGGAACATTTTACAGTATAGATCATGTTAGGCCACAGAACAAGTCAGTACATTTAAAACTGTTGAAATAATGTCAAGCATCTTTTCCAAACACAATGGTATGAAACTAGAAATTAATTACTTGAAGAAAACTGGAAAGTTCACAAATATGTGGAGATTAAACACAGCTACTGAAAAACCAATAGGTCAAAGAGGAAATCAAAAGGAATGAAAAAATACCTTGAGACAAACAAAACGGAGATATGACATGCCAGAATTTATGGGATGCAGGGGCGCCTGGGTGGCGCAGTCGTTAAGCATCTGCCTTCAGCTCAGGGCGTGATCCCAGCGTTCTGGGATCGAGCCCCACATCAGGCTCCTCAGGTGGGAGCCTGCTTCTTCCTCTCCCACTCCCCCTGCCTGTGTTCCCTCTCTCGCTGGCTGTCTCTCTCTCTGTCAAATAAATAAATAAATAAAGTCTTTAAAAAAAATTTTATGGGATGCTGCAAAAGCAATTGTAAGACAGAAGTTTGTCCTGATTAATACCTATCTCAAGAAACTAGAAGAACAAATGAAGCCCAAAGTTAGTAGAAGGAAGGATATAACAAAGTAGAAATAAATGAAATAGACACTAAAAGGACAATGGAGAAGATCAGAGAAACTAAGCTGGAAAGATAAACTAAATTGAGAAACCTTTAGCTAGAGTCACCAAGAGAAAAAGGACTCAAAAAAGAAAAGAAAAGGAAATGAAAGAGATGTTAGAACTGATAACACAGAAATGCAAAGGATCATAAGAGACTTGTGAACAATTATGTGCCAACAAATTGGACAACATAGAAGAAATGGGTACATTTCTAGAAACAACCTACAAAAACTGAACCATGATGAAATAGAAAATCTGCATGGACTGATCACTAGTAAGGAGATTGAATCAGTCATCAAACCCTCCAACCAAACCAAAGTCCAGGACCAAACGGCCTCACTGGTGAATTCTACCAAACACTCAAAGAATTAATCTCATTCTCAAAGTCTTCCAAAAAATAGAAGAGGGGGAAACTCTTCTAAACTTATTTTATGAGGCCAGCATTACCCTGACAACAAAATGAGTCAAGGATGCCACAAGAAAAAAATTACAGGCCAATATCTCTAATGAACATAGATGCAAAACTTCTCAACAAAATACTAGCAAACTGAATTGAAAAATACATTAAAAGGATCATACACCATGATCAAGTGGGATTTTTTCCAGAGATGCAAGAATCCAGGGTTCAACATCCACAAATCAGTCAATGTGAGTCACCACCTTAACAGAGGAGATAATCATATAATTATCTCATTCAATCCAGAAAAAGCATTTGACAAAGTTGAATATCCATTTACGATAAAAACTCTCATCAGAGCAAGTATGGAGGGAATATATCTCAACATAATAAAGGCCATATATGATAAGCCCACAGCTAACGTCATATTAGAAGAAAAGCTGAAAGCTTTTCCTATAAGATCAGGAAAAAGACAAGGATGCCCACTTCTGCCACTTTGATTCAATATAGTATTGGAAATCCTAGCTAGAGCAATTAGGTAAGAAAAGGCATCCATATTAGAAGGAAAGAAGTAAAACTGTCACTATTTGTGGATAGCATGACATCATATATAGAAAACCCTAAAAATTTCATCAAAAACTATCAGAAAAAATAGAGTTGCAGGATACAAAATCAATACACAAAAAATGGTTGCATTTCTATATACTAGTGAACTATCAAAGAAATTAAACAACCCCATTTATAATTGCATCAAAAAGAATAAAGTACAGGGGTGCCTGGGTGGCTCAGTCAGTTAAGCGTCTGCCTTCAGCTCAGGTCATGATCTCAGGGTCCTGGGATCAATCCCCAGGGTCTGGCTCCCTGCTCAGCAGGGAGTCTGCTGCTCCCCCTCCCTCTGCCCTTTCTCCTGCTTGTGCTCTCTTTCTCTCACTCTCTCAAATAAAATCTTAAAAAAAATAAAAATAAAATACCTAAGAATAAATTTAACCAAGGAAGTGAAAGAGCTGTATATTATTTTTTAAATATTTATTTACTTGAGAGAGTGAGAACAAGACAGAGGGAGAGAGGGAAGCAGACTCCCACCAAGCAGGAACCCTGACATGGGGCCATATCCCAGGACCCTGAGATCATGACCTGGGCCAAAGACAGACACTTAATGGACTGAGCCACCCAGGTGCCCCTAGTCTTTTAAATCATAGAAAATTAAAAGTGGGGTTACAAACCAAAATTCCAACAATACTAGCTTTTACAATTGCCCATGTTTTTACATTTACTGAAGATCTTTATTTCTTCAAGATCTTCAAGATGTTGCCTAGAGTCCTTTCATTTCAGCCTGAAGGAGTCCCTTCAGCATTTCTTGCAGAACCTGTCTCATGGTAATGAACTTTCTTAGCTTTGGTTTATCAAGGAGTATCTTAATTTCTCCATTTTTGGAGGACACTTCTCCCAAATACAGGATTCTTGCTTGACAGTTGCTTGTTTTTTGTTTTTTGGGTTTTTTTCCTTCAGCACTTTAAATATATCAACCCATTGTCTTCTGGCTTCCAAGGTTTCTGATAAATTTGGTGATAATCTTACTGGGAATCCCTGTCTGTGATGACTTGCTCCTCTCTTGTTGCTTTCAAGATTCTCTTTGTCTTTGTGATTTGACATTTTTATTATGTGTCTTGGTGAGTCTTTTAAGCGGTTCCATTCATGTCTGTCATCGAAGTTGAGAAGTTGTCAGCCATGATTTCATTAATTAATCTCTTTGCCCCCCCTTTCTTGTCCTCCTGAGACCCCCGCAGTGCATATGTTGGTTCCCTTAGGTTCTCTCACTTTTCTTCAATCTTTCTCTTTCTGTTCCTTAGACTCAATAATTTCCATTGTCCTATCTTCAAGTTTGCTGATTCTTTCTTCTGCCTGCTCAAATTTACTCTTGAATCCCTCTAGTGAATTCTTCTTTTTAGTTATTATACTTTTCAGACCCAAAATTTCCTTTTGATTCCTTTCATGCTCCCCATCTCTTCACTGATATTTCCATTTTGTTCATATATCATTTTCTTGACTCTGTCCACATATTCCTTTAGCTCTTTGAATATCTTTAAGACAGTTGATTTCAAGTCTTTCTAGCAAGTCCACCATGTGCTCTTCCCTAGATGAGGTTTCTGTCTTTGAGTGGGCTAGAATTTCCTGATTTTTATGTGTGTTGGGATTTGTGATTATTGTCATTGAAAACTGAGCATCTGAAATTTACAATGTGGTAACTCTGGAAATCAAAATATTTCCCTTCCCCAGGGTTTTCTTTTTTTATCAAGCCTTTTTTTTTTTTTTTTTTTTTGAGAGGTGGGGTGGGAGGGGCAGAGGGGGAGAGAGAAACCCAAGCAGACTCCTTGCTCATCACAGGGCCCGATGCAGGGCTCAATCTCATGACCCTGAGATCATGACTCCAGCCAAAATCAAAAGTTGGTTGCTCAACCGACTGAGCCACACTGGTGCCCCTCTTTCTGTAAAATAATTATTGTAGGGTATTTTTGTGCTGAGGATCAGCCTGAGGTGTAAACTTAAGGTCTTCTCAGGTCTTTTCTGAGACTATGTCTTTTCCTGGTCATGTATGGTGACTTTTCCAAATTCCCCCCTACACATGTGGTTGCTTTTGAATGTCTGAATTCTTAATTATCTGGTTACCAAAAGGGAAAAGGGAAAAAGAAAGGCTAAAAAACAAAACCAAACAAATTAAAACAAATAAACAGGCTCTGTGTCTTTAGATTCCCTGGAAGTCACTTCAGCTAGTGGGGGACTCAGCCCTGAGAACCATCTCTGTGTCCGCACATGTGTGGTCACAAGCAGCAATCCACAATCAGGACACAGGTCCCTGATATTTGGAGAACAACGTTCTTATTGCCCACCAGTGCTCCCACAAAGCATTATAGGAACATGGGCATGGTTCCCTGCTACTGGATGGAGGGGACTGGGGGATGGGTGGCCTTTACCATCCTGAGAGATCAAATCACCCGAAAGTAATCAGGGTTCACCACCCAAGCCCTCTCCTGGAAACTGAAAGCCTTCCAATAGACTCCAGAGCTCCAAAATAGTACATCAGATGATTCTGACAGTAAAATACCTAGGTGGGGAGATGGATTCCTGGCTCTTCCTACTCCATCTTCCCTGGCGTTGCTGCTAGAGCAAGAACTTTTACAACTCAATAACGAAGACAGAAATACCCCAATTAAAAATTTGGCAAAGGATCTGTATTGACATTTCTCCAAAGAAAATATACAAGTGGCTAAGAAGCATGTGAAAATATGCTCAAACCACTAGCCATCAGGAAAATTCAAACCAAAACCACAACTTTACGCCCACTAGAATGATGTGCTAGGCCAAAAAACGACGCCCCAAATGGTAGCCACGTCAGATCCCTGCACCCCGTGAGTGTTACCTTATGTGGCCGCAGAGAGGAGTAAGGTAGGACCTTCTGAGGAGGAGCTTATCCTACATCATCTGAGAGGGCACTAAACGCGATCACGTGTGTTCTATAGGACGGGGGGCGGGGTGGGAGGCGGAGAGAAGCTCACAGAGGCGAAGGAAACTTACAGGCAGAGGCAGAGAGTGGAGAGGTGCAGCCACAAGCCAAGCACGCCGCAGCCAGCACGAGCCGGAAGAAGCAGGGAGCAGGATCTCTGCCGCCGCCCTCAGAGGAGCACGGCCATCCTGACACCTTAGTTCAGACTCTGGGCTTCGGAACCGTGAGAGAATACATTTCTGCTGCCTGCAGCCACCGAGTTTGGGGTACTTCGTTACGGCGGCCCCAGGACACTCACACAAGCCCCTATGCTAGAAAAGACTTGTAATAACACGTCGGTGAGGGTGTGGAGGCGTTGGAGGCTTCCCGCACGCACACCGCCGCAGTGAGCATGAGAGGGCGCGGGAATCTGGAAGGCGGGCTGCAGTTCCTCAAAAGATTACAGACTGGTCATATGACCCAGCACTTCTACTCCGCAGTAATAAAGAGAAATTAAAACCTATGTCCACGTAAAAACTTGTCTGTGAATGTTACAGCGGTGTTATTTTTAATAGTCGAAAAGTGCAAACAACCGAAATGTCCACCAGCTGACGAATGGATCGGTCGAATGTGTATCCACATGCAATGGATTGTTACTTTGCTTTGTGTTGTATGCTATTTCTTAATGCCTTACAGGAATTCCTTATATATTCACGACAGTACTAGTCTTTTGTTAATTATGTGCATGATATTATCTCCTCTGAGTTTGTGCCATGTCTTTTCCCTTTCTTTATGATATCTTTAATATAAAGTGGATTTAATTTGCATTTTCCTGTTTGCTGACAAATTAAGGATCTTTACATGTGTTTACTGGCCAGTTGCCAGCCTTTTTGTGAAGTGCCTTTTCGAGTCCCTAATTTTCGTTTGGCTTTTTCTTTTTTCTTTTCTTTTCTTTTCTTTTCTTTTTTTTTTTTAAGATTTTATTTATTTATTTGACAGAGGGAGAGACAGCCAGCGAGAGAGGGAACACAGGCAGGGGGAGTGGGAGAGGAAGAAGCAGGCTCCCAGCGAAGGAGCCTGATGTGGGGCTCTCCTGGGATCACGCCCTGAGCCGAAGGCAGACGCTTAACGACTGAGCCACCCAGGCGCCCCTCGTTTGGCTTTTTCTTAAACATTTGTAGAAGTTCTTTAAATATTCCAAACATGAGCCTTGTTTTCAGTTATATGTGTTACAAATATCTTCCTTAGTTTGCTTCTTTTTGTTTCTTTGTTTACTCTTTGAACGATGTCTTATGGTAAATAGTTCTTAATTTTACTGTAATTAAATTTATCAGGTTTTTTCCCTTCAGGGTTATTTTTATGCCTAGGTAATAAATTTTTGCTACCCTAAATTCCTGAAGATATTATATTCCTTTTATTCTACAAGCTTTATAGTTTGTATTTCATATCTAATTAATTTTTGTATATGGTGCAAAGTAAGGATCAAGTTGTTGTTTTTCTTTTCTGTCCTGTGGGAATATCCCACTGTTTCAGAACCATTTATTTAAAAGACTGTTCTTTCCCCACTACTCTCTCTGCAAGGCTTCCTTAGTTGAAAATCAGATATCGACATACCTGTCGGTCTGCTTCTTGAGTTTTGCTATTCCGTGGGATTATCTTTATATTCAGACACTAATAACACAGTGCCTTAATTACCATACTTTATAATAAGCCTTGATATCCAGTGAAGGCTTTCTCTTACATTGTTCCTCTGCTTTCAAGAGATTTTGGATATTCTTGGTCCTTTGCATTTTTATAGAAATTTAGAATCAGCTTGTCAAGTTACATAGATCTGTAACATATATATGCACACAACACTTCTGGCATATTTTTTGAGGTTGCATTGAACATACAGATCAGGGGCACCTGGGTGGCTCAGTCGTTAAGCGTCTGCCTTCGGCTCAGGGCCTAATCCCAGGGTCCTGGGATCAAGCCCCACATCAGGCTCCTCCGCTGGGAGCCTGCTTCTTCCTCTCCCACTCCCCCTGCCTGTGTTCCCTCTCTCCCTGGCTGTCTCTCTGTCAAATAAATAAAATCTTAAAAAAAAAAAAAAAAAGAACATACAGATCAATTTTATAGAAGAACTAATATGTTGTAAAGTGAATATTCTGAAATATAAACATGATATATTTCACCTTTTATTTATTCTTTCGTTTCTTGTAATTTTCTTTAGTTTTCTATGTAGCTGCCTTGCATATCCTATTTAAAAGTCTTTACAAAGGTTCATTCTCGAGCTCCTGTGTCTACTTTACAGAAATACAATTTCTTTTCATACTCTGATCTTATGCCCAGCAACCTTACTAAAGTCATTTATTAATTCTAATAATTACCCATAAGTTTATTTTAGATTTTCTATATGCATATCATCTGCAAATAATGACAGTTTTATGTATCCCTTCTCAATCCTTTTATCTTTTATTTCTCTTTTCCTCCTGTGCTTACCAGGAGCTCCAGTGCAATCTTGATTTAAAATAGCAAAAGTGGGTGTCCTTGTGTTTTCCTGATGGCAAAGGGAAAGCTGGAAACATTGTAACATTAGGGATGACAATGTTTGCTGCAGATTTGTTTAGATATTCTTAACAGATCAAGGAAGTTCTAATCTATTCCTAATTTGCTAGGAATATTGAATCAATTGTTTTTCTGCATGTATTGGGGTGTTTATATGATTATTTTCTCCTTTATTTTGTTATTTTGGTGAATTACATTGCTTGATTTCTGAACATTAAACCAAACTTGCATTCCTAGGATAAACCCAACTTAGTTGTTGTATTATCTTTTCAATAATCACTGGACTTGGCTTATTAATATTTTATTTAGAAATATATTTTTTAAAGACTTTATTTATTTATTTAACACAGATAGAGATAGCCAGCGAGAGAGGGAACACAAGCAGGGGGAGTGGGAGAGGAAGAAGCAGGCTCATAGCGGAGGAGCCTGATGTGGGGCTCGATCCCATAACACTGGGATCATGCCCTGAGCCGAAGGCAGACGCTTAACTGCTGTGCCACCCAGGCGCCCCTAGAAATATTTTTATCTTTGTCCTTAAGCAATATAATACTGGCATGTAATTTTTCTCATAATGTCCCCGTCAGACTTGGGGGAAAGGCTACATACAAGGTCCGAATAAAACAAACATGTGTCAGGGCGTTTGGGTGGCTCAGTCAGTTAAGCCTCCAACTCTTGGTTTTAGCTCAGGTCATGATCTTGGGGTTGTGGGATCAAGCCCCATGTCAGGCTCCGTGGTTGCATGGAGTTTGCTTGGGATTCTCTCTCTCTCCCTCTCTCCCTCTGCACCTCCACCCCAGGTCACGCATGCTCTCTCTCTCTCTCTCTCAAATTAAATAAATCTTTAAAAAATAAAAATAAAATAAAACAAACATGTGTCTCTTCTTTTTCTTTTCTCCAGAAGAGTTTGCATGAACTTTGCGTTATTTCTTTTTAAATGCTTGGCAGAACAGCTAGTGAAATCATCAGGGTCTAGAGTTTTCTTTGGGGAAGGTTTTGAATTGTAGGTTCAATTTTGTTGCTATAGTACTATGTAGATTTTCTATTTATTTTCATGCCAATTTGGTCAGGTATATTATTCTAGAAATTGGTTCATATCATCTAAAATTTTAAATGTGTTGTTCCAGAATTGTTCATGATACTCTCTTACTGCCACTTTAACATCTGAAGGGTCTCTAGTAATGTCTCTTTCTCACTCTTGACCATGTTTCATGTGCTTCCCTTACCATGATCAGTTTCACCAGCACTGAAACTTGTAGCTTTGTTGATTCTGTTTGTTTTCTATTTCATTAATTTCTCCTTTTTATTATTCCCTTTCTTATATTTTCTTTGGGTTTAGTTTACTGTTTCTTTTCAAGTTTCTTTTTTTTTTTTTTAAAGATTTTATTTATTTATTTGACAGAGAGAGATAGCCAGCGAGAGAGAGAACACAAGCAGGGGGAGTGGGAGAGGAAGAAGCAGGCTCCCAGCGGAGGAGCCCGATGTGGGGCTCGATCCCAGAACGCCGGGATCATGCCCTGAGCCGAAGGCAGATGCTTAACGACTGAGCCACCCAGGTGCCCCTCTTTTCAAGTTTCTTGAGATGCTTGCTTAGGTCTTGGGTTCCTGGCCTTTCTTCTTGTCTGAAAGAATTTGTATAAAACTGAAATAATGTGTTCTTTGACAGTTTGGTAGAACTCACCTATGGAATTATTTGTGCTTCAATTTCTTCACTAGTTATGGAGCTATTCATTTTTTGTTTCTTCTTGGGTAGTCATGATGTTATAGTTTCCAGGAATTATAAGCTTTCAAAGTATTAACACCAGTTTGCTGATTGCATTTATTTTTTTAACCTCTGTGATATCTGTGGTCATTTCTTACCTTGTATTTTCTAATACTTTACTCTTCATTTCTCTCTTTTGTTCTTAATTAACCAGGCTAGAGTTTTGTCTTTTTTTTTAAACCAGTTTTTTCAAAGAACTATTTCTTGGCTTTATTGATCTCATTTTTATCTTTATTCTCTATTTCATTAATTTCTGCTTTCCGATTGTCCTTTTTACTTTTTTGGGGTATAATGTGTTCTTTTTCTGACTACATAATATTAACACATAGCTCTTTTTTTTTTTTTTAAGTGAGTTTTACACCAGCATGGGGCTTGAACTCATGACCCAGAGATCAAGGGTTGCATGCTCAGCCAACTGAGCCATCCAGGCTCTACCCCCACCCCTGCCGTCTTCTTTTATTATTTAAGCATATCAGTCTGTGATTTTCTCTCTAAATATTTTGTTGTATCCCACAAGTTTTGATGAGTAAAATTGTTATATAATTCACTTCTACTTTTTCCTTCTTGGTTCATTTGACCTATAAATTATACATGTGTTTGCTTGCCTGCTATAGGTCTACATTTTGTTGCTTTAACAGAATCTCTTTTGGGCTTCCTTGGCTACAGAAGTCAGTTCCTGCTTATTAATATTCAAGCACATCAATTATCCATCCAAGCTTGTAGGCATCACGCACTACAAGTCATCTTTTCTCCTGCCCTCTTGGTGAAAGGAGGCTTTGAGTCCAGCAGCCCCAGGGGAGGGCATGTAGGTGGGACTCAGGCTGACTCAGAAGGCCAGCCCTGGACAGCTCATGGTGGAGGTTACACCCGCCGGAACAGAATCTTGTTCTGACAACTCGACAGGTTCCATGTGGCCTCATCATGCCCAGGTCCTAAACTGTCGTGTGAGGTCAGGGATTTATTTAACAGGAAAGGCTAGACCTTTGACGGTTTTGTTCTTTCAATTCTGCTCCTGTCTTTGACCTAGAATCAAATATATTGGTAACAAATATTTTCCAAATGCAATCAGGCCAGGCACTTTCCTGGTTGAAGTGTGCTGGGGATATGATGAACCATCAGAATCATGGTCAGAGAAAGGGCAGGAAGGGTCTTCGGCAGGGTTGAATCTCCTCTCTTGGTGGCCACTCCCTGTCAGCTTCCTATAAGGAATCCATAATGAGCAACAGAAAGGTGGTCAGTCACCATTAATTATGCCTAGTGCATGGACCTCAAGATAAAATTAAATCCATTACCAGCCAATGAAGAATTACCCTTCTTTATTTACAAGCTACAAAAATAACCAATATAAATGACCTGCATATATCAGCCACAGTTTCTTGATCATTTTGTCACTCAAGTTGGTGACTGTGGGCAAGTTAGTTAGCCCAAGTGTAGTGGGCTGCACAGTGGCCCCAGGACATCAAGTCCTGATCCCTGGAATCTGTGGATGTTACCTTATATGGCAAAGATCTTGCCAATGTAGTTAAATTAAGGATCTTGAGATGAGTAGATGATTATCTACTCATAACCCAGTAGTGGATTATCTGAGTGGGCCCTAAATGCTGTCACAAGTACCCTTACAAGAGCCAGGCAGAAGGGAGCAAGACACAAACACAGAAGAGGAGATGGCAATGTGACCAGAGATTGGAGCGACGCGCCCACAAATCAAGGAATACCAGCAGCCACCAATGTGGGAAGAGGCAAAGGACAGATCCTCCCTTTCAGCTCTGACATATGATTCAATCATTCATTTTCATTCTATCACCACCCAGCATTCGGGGGCACCAGGTCCTTAAGTCTGTACGAGTCCTCTGGTGCCAGGCCGGCTGGTGCTGGGGATGTGATCTGGGACAGGAGAGCTGCCTCGCTAGTGAGCTCACTCTTGAGACCCTGAGCAGACTCCAGGGCACAGATGATGGGAGTGGAGGGCCTGAAGCAGAGGCCCAGTGTCACCACTTACTAGCTGGGAGAGCTCAGCAAACCTCCTAACCTTTAGGAGTACCCGTTTTCTCATCCATAAAATGGGAACTCATTCATTACTGGAGAAGTCAGAAAGATAAGAGGGAAGGCCGGCAGGCCCTTGGCTTCTGGGATGCCAAACAGTTGAAGGAGGATGAGGTCAGAAATGCTATAGGAGTGGGCGACCTGGGAGTTGTTGAGGCCCTGGGGGGTGGGCAGGGTATCACAGACCATGAGTGTGACCTCCGCAGGCAATGGCAGAGAAGAGAAAGCAAGGGCTGGGAGTGAGGACCTGGAGTTGAGAGGCCCCTTGTTTTAGAATAGAGAGAAAGGCAACTGTATGTGGCTGGTGGAAGGAGTCTACACATAGAGAGGGGGCCCATGAAAGAGGAGCTGAGGATCCAGGGAGGTTCTGGGGTGCTGGGAAGTACATGGGCCCAGACTCCCCACAGGGGCATCTCCTTTGGGATATGCAGGGAAGTAGGAGGAAAGGGTGGCCCTCCATGGGGCACAGGGGGTCTGCGGGCATCGGACAGGGTGTGCTGTGTGGGCTCTGGGGAGGTTGTCGCTGCTTCTCTGACTCTCAGGGTCCTCTGCCCACCCAGTGTTTGCCCCTCCCCACCCCAGGAGCTCCAGCCCAGAAGGGGACACTGCCTTCCTCCATTGGGGGCCCACCTGCGGCAGGTTTGCTGGGGAGTCCCAGTCTTACACTGAGTTTAATCTGGCAGTTGTTTTTTTTTTTTTTTAAGATTTTATTTATTTATTTGACAGAGAGAGACAGCCAGCGAGAGAGGAAACACAAGCAGGGGGAGTGGGAGAGGAAGCAGCAGGCTCCCAGCGGAAGAGCCTGACGTGGGGCTCGATCCCAGAACGCTGGGATCACGCCCTGAGCCAAAGGCAGACGCTAAACGACTGCGCCACCCAGGCGCCCCTAATCTGGCAGTTTTAAACTGGGCAGGGCTTTCAATAACTGTGAATGTCCAGAAAGTTAGGGACCAAGCTGAAGTGGATTCAGCAGAACACCACTGAAAATAGGGGGACAGGAAAATAGATGCCCACACCACCTACTGAGTTTCTTTTCCTCAGTAAATGTAGTTCTACTAATAATGGTGTTGGAGGAGGTATTATCGTCCTTCTCGCCCCCACCCCTGCAATTTTTACTAGAGGGAAATTACGACACAAAATCGGTCCCATTTGACATCTGATAGGCATCTCAGATATAACATGCTCACAACAGAACCAAATTTTTTATTTCTGCTGCTGTCCACCAAGTCCCCTCCCCCATACCCATCTCTCCCATCTCAGTAAATGGTATTCCTCAGCCTCGGTTCCTACTTTTTTCTCTTCCCAAGCATCTGGTCCATCTGCAGGTCCTGCAGTCTCATTTGGGACGAGCTCTCCCAAATCTGACCCAGCATGAGGCCCCAGCCTCAGCCCTCCTTCTCTCCTGGACACGTTACAGTTTCCTCTCAGCACCTCCACATCTAGCTGGGGTAGTGGGGTGGGGGCTTTTATCTTACCTTTGGCTAATGTTTGTTAACTATTTTAATTTTACTTTTTAAATAAAAACTGAGTAGACCTGCAATTTCCCTCCTAGATATACACCCCAAAGAATTGAAAACAGGCCCTCACACAGATACATTCGGTCCCATGTTATTATAGCACTCTTCCCTGTAGCCAAAAGGTGCAAACAGCAGAAACGCCTGCAAGCAGATGCATGGATGAGCACAGGTGGTCTCCCCGCACAATGGCGTATCATTCAGCAGTGGAGAGGAGCGAAGTGCGGATACCTACCACACTGTTGATGAGCCTTGAAAACATAAGTGAAAGGGACAAGACACAGAAGGTCAAATATTGTCTGATTCCATTTATATGAACTATCCAGAATAGGGAAATCCATAGAGACAGGACACAGATAGGTGGGAGCCAGGGGCTGGGGGAGAGAGGACAAGAGAAACTGCTTAAGGAGGGGGGTGTTCCTTTGGGGTGGTGGGAATGTTTTAGAACTAGATAGAACTGGTGATTGTGTAACATTTCAAATGTACGAAATGCCCCTGAATTATTCACTTGAAATGGTTAATTTTATGTTATGTGAATTTTCCCCAGTGAATTATTTTTAAAAACATCTGAAGTATTTGTCAGGAATGGTGACACACAAACACATCCTTGTCTCCTCAAAGGTAACCACGGAACCTCTACCCTGATTTTTGTGTTTGTTATCTGCTTCCATTTTTTGGAATTTTTTCCCCATATGTTTGCATCCTTAGACAATATGCTGTTGGTTTTGCATATTTTTCTTTCCAAGCTTCGCGTAAATGGAATAGTGCTTTATAGAGTCTGTGAAGTTTTTGTCACTCGAGATTGTATTCCTCCTTTTCCTTCACATTATTGTGTGTTGTTGTGATGAAGTTGTTCTCTCTGCTCTATGCTGTTTCTTTGCATAATGCCATAGTCTTTATTCACACAGACAATGGATATTTACGTTGTTTCCGGTATTTTTTTTAAAGATTTTATTTATTTATTCGACAGATAGAGACAGCCAGCGAGAGAGGGAACACAAGCAGGGGGAGTGGGAGAGGAAGAAGCAGGCTCATAGCGGAGGAGCCTGATGTGGGGCTCGATCCCATAAGGCTGGGATCATGCCCTGAGCCGAAGGCAGACGCTTAATGACTGCGCCACCCAGGCGCCCCTCTGTTTCCAGTATTTTAAAAAAGATTTACTTATTTATTTTAGAGAGAGACAGAGAGAGCTGGGGGGAGGGGCAGAGGAGAGGGAGCGGGAATCCCAAGCAGACTCCCCGCTGAGCGTGGGCTCCCGACCTGAGCTGAAACCAAGAGTCGGAAGCTTAACCGACTTCGCCACGGAGGCGCCCCTATTTCCGGTATTTTTCTATGACAAAGAGCAATGTGATAACATTCTTACACAAGTCCCCTGTGCACGTGGCCAGGAGCTTCCTTAGGGCAAACACTGCGGATGGCACTGCCTCGCTGTGGGACGTGTACACTTCCACTTAACTTGCTAATGCCGTATAGTTTCCCAAGACGCCGATTGTATTCGTTGTTGCAAAGAACCACTTTTCGGCTTTGTCGGCCCTCTGTGGGACCTTTGTGCTGTATTTCATAATTTTCTGCTCTTGCCTTTAGTATCAGCTTCCACTCCTACTGGCAATGCCAAAGAGTCCCCTTTGCTCCACACCCTCGGCAGCGCGTGCTGTGTCTAACCGCCGCAGTTCGGCCAGTCTGGTGACTGGTACGTGCTGACTCAGTCTGATGTTGGTTTGCATTTGCAATAGCAGATGAGTTTAAGCGTGTGCGCTTGTATTTATTGCCACTGTGAAGGGCCTGTTCTAATGTCTTTCCCAGATGTCTAGTAGATTATTTATCTTATTAAATTGTTAACATTCTTTAGGTAGTATGGATAGGAGTCCTTTATCATTTATATCTTCTCCCAGTTTGAGATTTGTACTGTAACCCTCTTTTTTTTTTTTTTTTTTTTTGGAGATATAGAGCACTCATGAGCCACCCAGGCACCCCTCTGTTTTTTTTATTTTTAAGTCATGTCTACACCCAACATGGGGCTTGAACCAACGACTCGCATGCTCCGCTGACTGAGCCAGCCAGGCGCCCCGTACTGTCACCCTCTTCATGGTGTTTTTGAAAAAAGAGATTGTTGTAGGGTGGAGGAGGGATTTTTTTAAGCCATATATCTCTTTACACCTTGTAAATTGTTCACGAAGTGCATCTATTACCAAAAAAAAAAAAAATGAATATAATTTGAATTAAAACAAAGGGTACCTGGGTGGCTCTGCCAGTTAAGTGTCCGACTCTTGGTTTCGGCTCAGGTCCTGATCTCTGGGGCATAAGATGGAGCCCCACATCGAACTCTGCGCTCAGTGGGGAGCCTGCTGAAGATTCTCTCCCGATGCCCTCCCCCAACTCTCTCTCCTCTCTCTCCTCTCTCTAATGAAATACATAAATCTTAAAAGAGCTTAGTCTCTATCACTCTACCCTCATTAATTTTTACAAGTTATTGTGCCCTAAATTGTATCACTCATGAATTCTTTTATGTGTGTCCTATGACACTTGACTGAGAACTTATTTTGTTCAGAGCTGTATCCCCAGTGCTTTGAACACCGCTTCACACAAGTGGGTGTGCAATCCTTAGTCTGTAGGGAGCAACGAAAGACAGACAGGAGGCAAAGGAGGGATACTGCCATTAGGGGTGAATGTGGCTTTTCTTCTCTTTCTTTCTTTGTTTCTTTGTTTCTTTCTTTCTTTTTAAAGATTTTATTTATTTATTTGACAGAGAGAGACAGTGAGAGGGGGAACGCAAGCAGAGGGAGAGGGAGAAGAAGGATTCCTGCTGAGCAGGTAGCCCAATGCGGCGCTCAATCCCAGGACCCTGGGATCAGGACCTGGGCCAAAGGCAGATGCTTAACGACTGACCACCCAGGCGCCCCTGAATGTGGCTTTTCATGGGGGTCCACTGGTCCCAAGGATGGCACAGGAACCAAAGCAATGGAGGAAATATTCTTTCCTCAAACAGAGCTCAGATTGTTTCTGGAAAAGTTATTATTTGTATTGGGAGGTGTGCTTACTTCTGTAGGTCAGCCCTAAAAGAGTGGGCTGATGCAAGTCTCGAGAGAGGTCCTGGGTCTTCGTCACCCAGTCTTCCCAGCTCTCCTGCACTCTTTTATTGCCCACCTGTGTTTGCAGCCAGGATGGTGTCCGAGCCACCGGCCTGGGACCTGGAGCACTGCTTTCTGCCCTGGGAGCTTGAGCGAGCCTCCTGCCCTTCCACAGTCTCCATGCCCCTGAAAGCAAAATAGAGGCAACAAAGTGAACACTAATAGCGTACCTTGTATTACCTTGTATTACTAGACCTCTTACCAGGAGCCTTTGCATCCATACCTCCTATAATGAGGTACTCTGTGAGGTGGGGGAGATTGGATGAGGAAACCTGGAAGGAGTGAGTCTAACTCCTTGCCATGGATAACCTAAGAAGCCTTTAGCCTCGTCTCCAGGGTTCATCCTGGGGAGAACTGAGAAGTGTGGCTTCCCAGGAAGGTGAACTCTGCACACACATCCTGGCTGCGCCTTGGGCATGACCTCTGTGGATCCCCACAGCAACTGTGACAGGTACTACTATTCCCATTGGACTGGTGAAGAAACGGGCTTTGAAAGACGTAAAGTGATTTGCCCAAGGTCACCCAGCATTCAAGGTCATGAGCCAGGGCTCAAATCCAAGGTTCAAACTCCAGAGCCCGTGCTTCTCTCCCACCACTGTTGCCTCCATAGATCTTTGCGTGCATTCTAAACAGTGGGCATTCCCAGCTCAGAGCAGTGGCCAGGACAGAGGGCCTGCTACAGAGAGCCACACCGTCAGGATTTAGAAGGTCACCCAACAGAACGTCATATACATATGCTTCTAAATCTAGACCCAGAACAACAATCTCTAGCACATCAGGGAATAGAACATTTCAATAACATTTCAAGCATCAAGTGCAGGGACAAATGGCCCTTTCTATCTCCATATCCCCCAAAGCCTCCCAATATTGCAGTGCATTACGGGATCTAATAAAAGGGTAACTATTGATCAAAGCTGAATTTTTCAGAATAGTGTGCTTAGAAAGGCTGGGAAGTCTGTGATCCATCTCAGAAGTGGTCCACCCACAATTATCCTGAAAGGATGCAGTACTTAGAAGGGTGGTCACTGTCATATCTGTGCTGACTTTCTAACTGGACACTCCTCTGAGCTAAGCACAAGGGGCTAGAAGGCCCTCCCCTTACCCAGAATGAAAGGGGCCCATCGCTTGGAGGGCAGCGCACAGCTTTGGAGTGCAATCCTAGCTCTCCTCTTTGTTATGACAATGTTGGACAAGTCACAGTCCCTCTCTTTAAACTCCGGTCTCCCACCACCTAAGCCCAGCAACATGCATGTTGACTCCCTCACAGGGCTGTTAGAGAGTTAGTAGTCTTAAGCATAGGTGCCTGGTACAGTGCCAGGTACACAGCTGGAACTCAGTAAATGTACTGTGATCTCAGGCAAGGATCCTGGCAGTGGGGGAGAGCTCACAGGAGGCGAATCTGGGAAGGCTCCATGGAAGAGGTGAGATGACAGGGCTGTATAATGACAGGGAGGATTTGAGGGGACTGGGAAGCTGTTCCAGGCAGGAGAACAGCAGGAATACAGTTTCAGACATGAGAATTCCTAAACTGCCTGCTGGACCCTCCCTGAGGGCGATAATGGCCCCACTGGGGTGAAGAAGGGCACTGGAGTAGTGAATTAGAAGAGCAGCATGCCTGCTCTGGCCTCCAATATGCTGGGGAGCAGCCTGGAGGGTGGATCTGAAATGGACTTCATATTTCCCAGTGCCTCCAAGTGTCTCTGGCCTGCTTGGCCTACACATGGCCCCACCCCTCCTCTTCCCCGGCCTCCAGGCATGACGACCCCAGGTGTCCCAGATTATTACACTCCTCTTCTCTGTGGCTTTGTTTGTTCGCAGTGCTCAGCTCTGGGTCAGCTCTCAGGGCAGGGAAGGTATTCAAAGATTTTTTTTCTTTCTGGTGCTCACACTAGCTGTGGAGCAAGGACATGGGTCTGGGGCTTGGGAGAGTGGGGCCGCTTTCTGGCTCTGTTGCTAACTAGCTGTGCAGCTGCAGACAAGTCACTTCACCTCTCGGAGGCTCTGTTCCTTTTCTGCCCCCCAGCAACAAGGGTAGGACTAGATTGTCCTCAACTTCTGACGTCTCAGGATGAGTTTCCTTCCTGCCATGTGAGTCAGCTCTACCTATGCACACACACAGCTTGGTAGATTTACTTACGTCTTTTCAGCTTAAGGAGACAAAGATAGAGCCTATTTTAATATGAAGATAGAGAATAAGGAACATGAAAAAGGACAGAAGAAGGCATTCCAAGAGTGACTTCCAGATCCAGATCTTACCCTTCCATTCCTTCCAGACCATGGATCCAGACATAACAATGCTCTGCTTTTTCTTTTCTCCTCCTCCACTTCCATTTTTTTTTTTTTTTTGCATGTAACATGCATACTTTGCCTCCAATTTTCCCATTTCCAGGTCTTTGGAGTACTGTGATGTCATTTGACATAAGTGAAATGAAAAGCTCAAAGTGAGGAGGGCATGTGATGCGATGAGCACTGGGCATTACACGTAACTAATAAATCATTGAACATTACATCAAAAACTGACGATGCAATATATGCTGGCTAATTGAATTTAAATTTTTAAAAATGGAAAAAATAAATATATGTACAAAAAAGAAAAGTTCAAAGTGTTTCTTTAATTCCAGCCTTTATGAAAACCAGAAACCTCGTGCGTTTAATAGTGTCAGCTTCATTTCCCATCTTTTGGCATTCACTGATTCATTATTTAATGTGTGGCTTGGTGAGAAAAGCATTTAATTGGAAACCTCATCCCCCAGCTACTTCTTTGGTCAATGAGGAGTGTTCTGAATTGTCTAAACCCTGTCTCTCAGCTCCTACCCAAGGCTGAAACCCTTTTGTGTGCCCTACAGGTGTTTTCACAGCTGATCTAGTTGATATACCTGTCATCAGGATGCAGAACTGAGTGCCACATGGTGTCCGAGCCCAGCCTGGCTCCTGCTGACTCCACCAGCCTAACCTCTCGCCTCTCATTCTCTTGACATTTACCCAACTCCACTATGTTGTTCCTCATCTCTGTGCCCCTGTACAGGCTGCCCTTCTGCTTGGAATGCCTTTCCACTCATCCTCCCCTGGCTAACTCTACTCACACTTTCAGACTCAGCAGAAATAAACATCTCTTTCCCAGGAAGCTTCCCTGACCCAACCCCCCAAAATGGGCTAAATGTCCTACTGGGGCTCCCACAGTCTTGTGCTCACCCACATTTCAGATGAAGTGTACAAAGCACACATTTAAATAATGATAATTTAATCATGTCTGCTTGGCCAAAGACGGAGAGAGAGAATAACATTTTATTTATTTATTTTTTTAAAGATTTATTTGTCTGAGAGAGAGAAGGGAGCGCACAAGTGGGGTGGAAGGGCAGAGGCAGAGGGAGAAGCAGTCTCCCCACTGAGCAGGGAGCCCAACTTGGGGCCCAATCCCCAGGTCTCTGGGATCATGATCTGATCCAAAGGCAGATGCTTAACAGACTGAGCCACCCAGGTGCCCCAAGAGAATAACATTTTAAACAAGGTTGCCCTTGGCTCAGTGAACACTAGCCTGAGAGGGTGAGATGGGAGCCCCGAATGCATCTTCGTCCTCATGTGTTTTTATGGTGGGAGCATCTGCCCTCTCTGGGTATGATGCTGGTGTTTAAAGACATGTATGTCTCACAGAGCAGGAAATGTCCCAGACATAGCAAGACGTTTCACATGCTGGGGGATAAAAAGAGAAAGAAAAGAAAGAAAAACAAGGCATACCCACTGCAAGAACTTATTCCGAGGCTTAAATGAGGTAAAAAATGCAGTGTATCCAGGGGCGCCTGGGTGGCTCAGTGGGACGCCTGGGTGGCACAGCGGTTAAGCATCTGCCTTCGGCTCAGGGCGTGATCCCGGCGTTATGGGATCGAGCCCCACATCGGGCTCCTCCGCTGGGAGCCTGCTTCTTCCTCTCCCACTCCCCATGCTTGTGTTCCCTCTCTCACTGGCTGTCTCTTTGTCAAAATAAATAAATAAAATCTTTTTTAAAAAATGTAATGTATCCACAAGGTAAACTCTCAATAACAGTTCGTGTTACTTCAGAATATCCTTCCTCAGAACCCCGAGCCAATGGATCCCACCGCGGGTCAGGGTCTGCGCAGGACCACCGCACACATGCAGAGGCGAGGGAGCTTTCCAGTAACATTTCCGATGTTCCCGGTTTGCAAGCGTCGCTGAGCTCGGCCCCAGGGACCCAGGGGTGCTTCCAGCCCTTCAGCAGCCACACGCTGGCATTTAGGAATTGGCCCTTGGGGGCTTCCAGGGCTTCGCCTCGCTCCCTCTCCAAACCCCAGTAGAGCAGTCTTCCTTCCGGATGGCATTTAGCTGAGTCCGAGTCCATCTCCCTCCTGACCGCGAGCTCCTAGAGGGTCCCGAACTCAGCCCCCAGCTACGCAGAGCTGGTGGCAGGAAGGGTGGCTGAATGCTCCACTCCCGAGTCACCGTTAATCATGCAGGAGCCCGGCTCCTCCCCGCAGCCCCAGCCCTGTCATTGCTGCCGCGGCTCGACTCCGTGCCCCGCGGTCCCGCGGAAGCGACCTCTACCTCGGCACACAGTAGGCGCTCCACCAACACTGTAAAAGCCACCCTAGCAGAGGAACTCAGGCCACCGCTCAGGGCCCTGTGCCGACTCTTTCGGAGGCGCCTGCAGCGCCCGCCACCCACCGCGCCCGGCCACCCCTTCCGCGCACAGAGCGCTGCCTCCTCCCCTCGGGACAGGACCAAGTCGCCCCTAGCAACAGCAGCCGGTCAGGCTTCCTCGGGCCACGCTGATTGGCCGAGCTCCGGGAGGCGGCGGTGCCGTCACTTCCGGCATCCGGAGGCAGCAGAGGAAGCCGAGGGGCGGCCATCTTGGGTCCGTGAGGCTCCGGGGTACCGGGAGCGGCGGCGGCCAGCGGGTGGAGGCTGAGGCGGCAAGCGAACCGGAGAGAGCAGAACAGCCGGGCGAAAGCGCCGCTTCCGCAGCCCCCTCCATGGTTGGCGCCCGCAGCGCGCGGCGGCCTGTCTTGCTCTCCACCTTGTCCACATCCTCCTCGTCCTCCTCTTCAGGGGCAGCCGGCGGCGCTGTGTGGAGGCCCCGGCGCTGAAATCCGCGGTGCGACGGACGAGGGCGGACGAGGAGGCGAAGGGGTCCGGGCCCGCGGGCCGCCCTGAGGCGCGGGGACGCCGGCGGGCCGACCTGCAGCCCGCCGCCGCCGCCGGCCCGGCCCCGCCACCGCCGCCCGCGGGGCTCCTCGGCGCGGCCGCCGGGGCCGGGGGAGCATGAGCCCCGGGACCCGCCGAGGGACGGCCCGGGCCCGGCCCGGGATCTAGACGGCTGTGGGGGAGGGGAGCCACCCTCCGCGGCGCCGCTCCGGAACCGCAGGGCACTCGAGGACGCGGTCGCCGGCCCCCCAAGGCCGTGCTGTTTTGTTTCACCCTCGCATTGTGCAGAAGTGAAGTGAAGTAAAATGTCCACTAGGACTCCGCTGCCAACGGTGAATGAAAGAGACACTGAGAACGTAAGTGACCGAGGTGTTCTCGGGATCTGCCCGGGCTGGGTGTCCCCCGCTGCCTGCCGGAGCACGACAGCAGCCCTTGCTGTCAGGGGTCGCCAGCCCGCAGCGCGCTGGAAATCGTGGGCAGGCGGTAGGCACCGCGGGGCAGCCGGGCCGGACCGTTTCGTGGAGGCGGCAGCCCTGCTGCTGCTGGCGTGCGGGCCCGGGCTGTGCATTCGTGTTTACGCCGGAGTCTTGTTTGCTAGTAAAGCTTGTAAGTTTCATCCTGACCAGCTGGTGCCCTGAGACCCCGGGGTGCTGCGCTGTGGGTTGCCCGAGTGTGTGTCGGTTCTCTGCGCTGTGTAGTGCTTATTTTAAGCAAACCCTCCTTTTAGATTGGGCACGCAGCTCTGAGAGGCTGTCAGGTTGAAAACGGGTTCGTGGTGCTGATGAAAAGTAATTGATTGGGTCAAGTGGACTGCCCTTTATGCCCGGTTTTTAAAAATTGTCTGGAACTAAGTTTAGTGACAGTCACTACAGTTGAGTGGCCATTGAGGAATCTCCCTTGGATGGAACTCCAACGCTATTCAGAAGAGAAGTTTTTGGCGAGAGTAGACTGCATTAAGGAGTAGCTTCCTTTCCATACACATCTGTATTGAAGGGTCGGTTAAGCATTTTTTGAAAGGAAGGTGTATAGTAAAGCTGCCCCCCTACTCACTCTCTGGCTCCGGAACACCCGCTCCGGGCTTAGCTTTCCTTCTCCCTAAAAACAGGTTGGCTTACACGAGCCTTAGGTCCCTTCTAGCACTAACATCCTATGATTCTATAAAAGGAACCTTTGATTTTGTTCATGTAGACCTTTTAAAAAGTCCAGGAACAGCATTTTTAGGGAATGACAACTTGTAGTGGAAATTTCTTTGGACAAATGTTGACTCTTAAGTGCTTTCTGAACTCTTCTCTAGCGCCGGGTTCAGAACTCTTCCAGTCTAGCTGGGAGTTATCTTCTGTAAAACATCTAGCAAATAGCTTGTGAAGAAACTTCACTGGCCTTTCATTATACGTGTTATGAGGTAATTCCTGGCAAGAAAATGCCATCACTTAGGAAAAGCTTTCTTGCTCTGCCTGTTTCCATGCTTTCAACAACGTCCTGAGACTTTGTGGCCTCATGGTATCAAATGCCTTCATTTTGATCTTCAAAATGCCATTTATTTGCTGGATAACTATCAGGGGATTTAATGTTTATGTGAACTTTGGTCTAAAGCATTCCTGTAGTGTATTAATGTATAGTATTTAGCGCTCTTTAACCTGGTAAGTGAGTAGTGCAGTGGCATATGTTCCTTCACCTGAGATGGATTAGAAAGTTTCATAAAGAGTGAATACTAGAAAATCATAGAGTGGGTGAGTCAGGAAATTCATTTTCTTATAGACCCTTGGAAGAACCTACTTCTGACTCGACCATTTTCCTATTCCTTAACTATGCTGTAGAGTGGAGTTAGCAAAAAAGCGAGTTGATTAGCTTTGATCATTGACTCTCACCCAGAGAAGCAAAATCTTACATTGACCCAAGAGCAGAAGCTCCATCTTTCTAAATGAACTGGAGCCAAAAACAGTCAGATTTGTGATAATGAAGGATTTACACTCAATGAGTCTTTTTACTTTGATCTCTGGTGAATTTGTTGAATTATGTTCTAATCTTTTTGTGTGTTGTTAGAAACTACTAACTTTATTCTTTAAAAACAGCATAGGAGGGGTGCCTGGGTGGCTCAGTCCGTTAAGTGCCTGCCTTCTGCCCAGGTCATGATCCCAGGGTCCTGGGATTGAGCCCCACATCAGGCTTCCTTCTCGGAGGGGAGCCTGCTTCTCCCTCTCCCTCAGCCCCTCCACCCCACTGTGTTCTTCCTCGCTCACTCTGCTCTCTATCTCAAATAAATAAATTTTTTAAAAAAAGAACAATGTAAATTTGAATTTTTGACAATGTTAGAATCAGAGGTTTGTAGCACATCATTACATTACATTACATTAATTCACCATGCCCTGTTCCATTTTTAAATTTATATTAGAATGTTCTGGGAGTAGTTGTGTGTCTTTGACAATGTGATACACTTGTGTCAGTGTTACACATCTGGCATATGCCATGTTATTTACCTGCCATTACTGAACTGCTAAGTATTAGACTTCCTGCCAGTTGGTGAGGATACAAGAATGAATGGGAGCTCTCAGTTTCTGGAGCAGCTCTTTTGTTAAAATCAGGTTTATTGAGATAGAACGTTTACTCTTTTTAAGCGTAAGGCTTAATGAGTTGTAACAAATGTATAGATACCTAACCATCATCACAGTCAAGATAGAGAACATTTTCATTGCCCAGAAAGGTGCTTACCTTGTGGCCCTTTGCAGTTAGTCCCCTCTTTATTCCCCCAGCCCATGACAACCGCTCATCTATCATCTGTCTCTATAGTTTTATCTCTTCTAGAATGTTATATAAATGGAGTCTGTATTCATGCTTGTGTATCAGTAATTCATTTCATTTTATTGCTGAGTGGTAGTTCATTGTTTGAATATACAATTTTTTTTAAAGTTTTAAGTTTTAATTCCAGTTAGCATACAGTGTTATGTTAGTTTCAGGTGTACAATATGGTGATTCAACACTTCCATATATTATCCAGTTAATGTAGGACAATTTTTAATCCATCCACCATTGATGGATGTTTTGGCTATTATGATGAGAAGCTTTGTCTTTCCATTTTGTAAAAAGACTTTACATTTTGCTTATCCTGGGAGATTGATTGATTGATTGATTGATTGATTAGGCTCCATGCTCAACATGGAGCCCAGTGTGGGACTTGAACTCATGAGCCTGCAAACCAGAGTCAGATGCTTAACAGACTGGGCCACCCAGACACCCCTCCTGGGAATCTTATTTACATTTTAAATAATTGGGTATAACTGTGATAGGAATGTTGCTTATAGATCAAGAATAATAAGAGGCAGGCAATTTGCAACAAGAATATTGTCTTCATCCTAGTACACTACTCTGTTTTCTTTTGTTTCATTTACATATGTGAATATACACCTTTAGCTGATGGGTATATAAAAGATAATACTGTTTGGGGCGCCTGGGTGAGTGTCCGACTCTTGATTTCGGCTCAGGGTCATGAGATGGAGCCCTGTGTTGGGCTCTGCACTCAGCGGGGAGTCTGCTTAAGATTCTTTCCCCTCCTCCCTCTCCCTCTCCCCTTCCACCCCACCTCCTCACTCTCTCTCTCAAATAAATAAATAAATAAAATTGTTTTAAATAAAAGATAGCACTGTTATCAAATCATTTTAAAACTCAAAAGGACTAATCAAATAATCCGACCTGATGGGGATGCTGAGGCTCAAGAAGTGACAGGAGCTGCTTATGACAAAACTGTTCAGTAGCAGCACCTATACTAGGCTCCAGAGCTCCAGGTCAGTCCTCTCTGCTTTTTTGTGTACCAAGCTGTTTCTCAAAAGCTTATGTACTGGGGCGCCTGGCTGACTCAGTTGGTCAGGTGTCTGTCTTCAGCTCAGGTCATGATCCCAGGGTCCTGGGATCAAGTCCCAGTCCCACGTTGGGCTCCCTGCTCAGTGGGTAGTATGCTTCTCCCTCTGCCCCTCCCCCTTGTTCATGCTCTCTTTCAAATAAATAATATCTAAAAAAAAATCTAAAAAAATCTAAAAAAAAAAAAGCTTATGTACTAATTACTCAACTAGAGAGATGTGGTTGTACCAAAATACAGAGTATAATTAAAATAAAACTTAAATATTTTGTTATGGAAAATTTCAGACAAAGAAGCAGGGAGTATTTAGCAAGTTTTTATCAGTGGTTTTCAACCAGGAACTATTTTGCCCCCCAGTGGACATTTGATGATGTCTGGAGACATTTTTGATTGTCACAACTGAAGAGAGTTTACTGATTAGGAATGCTGCTAAACATTTTACAATACACAGGACAGCACCCCTTCCTCCCCCAACAACAACAAAAAAATCTGGCCAAAAATGTCAGTAGTGCCAGGGTTGAGAAACCCTGGTATATAGTTAGCCCTCCATGTATTCAGCAGCTCAGTGGCCAGTCTTATTTCATTTGGTTTCTCCCCAAGAAATAGATTGAGTACGTCATGTCGTTTCATCTCTAAAGCATTTAAAAGAGATAAAGCTTCATTTTTATAAACATGGTAATCATAATCCCTTTATCATAATTTCTTCGTATCAGATATCCAGTCAGCCTTCAAATTTCTTCAGTTGTCTATTTTTTAAATTTTTAACAAAAATTTTATTTGAGAGAGAGAGAGAGAGAGAGAGAGTGCACAAGCAGGGAGAGAGGCAGAGGGAGAGGGAGAAGCAGGCTCCTGCTAAGTAGGGAGGTGGACAAGAGGCTAGTATCCCAGGACGCTGGGATCATGACCTGGGCTGAAGGCAGACGCTTAATGGACTGAGTTGACCCAGGTGCCCCAGTTATCTAGTTTTTTTTAACACTTCATTTAAACTGGAAGCTCGTGGGTCCACATATTACAGTTAACTAATATGTGAAATTAGATGCATCTTGAAAGCAACAGAAAAGTTTTTTAGTTTGTGTTTTGTAGTTGACTTGTATAGAGCCATGGTCAAATCCTGTGTGGACACTGGTAAAATTAGAAATGTAGTTTTCACTTAAGTTTTAAAGCACATCAAACTTTGTAAACCTGGATTATTTGCCAAAGTACCAGAGGCCCCAGGGCTTTGCCAATTATTTAACAGCACCTGGTGTGTGTGCAGCATGTACTTATTATTAATGTGAACAAGCCTCCAGAATGCCTTATCTCTGTGGTGTTCTTGTTTAGTCAGCTGTAGGTTATATGAGACTATGATTAACCTGTTCAAGTTTGAGTATGAGTCCACTTTGTGTATGATGCTGTGCTAGGTGCGGTAGAGGATATACCTAGGAACCATATTGCACCTGCCCTTTAGGACTTCTCCGTCCCTGCAGAACAAAGCACCCTGAGGTGGAGAAACTAGTCTAATAAACTCTCAAACTGGAACAAGCACCAGTATCACTGAGGGCTTCTTAAAGTTCTGATTGTTGGGCCCTACCCCTGACTTTGATTCTACGGTTAGCATTTCTTTTCTTTTCTTTTTTTTTTTTTTTAAGATTTTATTTATTTATTTGACAGAGAGGCAGCAAGAGAGGGAACACAAGAAAGGGGAGTGGGAGAGGGAGAAGCAGACTTCCCGCTGAGCAGGGAGCCCAATGCGGGGCTTGATCCCAGAATGCTGGGATCATGACCTGAGCCGAAGACAGATGCTTAACGACTGAGTCACGCAGGCGCCCCTACAGTTAGCATTTCTAACAATTTCCTAGGTGATGTTAATGTGGCAGGTCCAGAAACCACATTTTAATCACTGCATTTGTTTTCAGTGAAAGCTTGCCAACTAAACTCTATTCCTTTAGATTGTATTGTGACTATAGAAGAGAGATTTCTGATCAAAGTTTTCAAGTTCCATGCGTTTTTAAAGTTGGTTCTTTGTAAAAAGGTGCGGTTATGGAGTATAAAAATAGTTACTATTTGTTGGTCACTTACTGTATATCAGGCAACAGTACTAAGTACTTTATATAGTATTTCATTTAAAATATATAGTATGATTTCATTCAGTATGCCTTTTAACTTCCAAGTACAACTATCTATTGAGTAAAGCCTTTTTAAAAAAGTTGCTCTCTGCGAATAAAAATTCTTTATGTCAAAGTGTTTTGAGAAAAGATCTTATAGACTTCAATTTGAGGGTTATTTTTGTTTCTTCTGTATGTAAATTAGGTGAAAGTGGAGATTTGCAATGAGTAGAATATAGGTCACTTTGGTTATTTATGTAGTACATGATTATTTACATTGTAATTACTTCTAAGAATAGATTTATACACAGTTTAATGTCAATTAATGTTACCTGTTATCTTTAATTTCAAGGAGGGTTGTTCTGGATTCTAAGTAAGATACAGCCAAATTTTATCTGTGGAATTTCTTTTCAACCTGGAAGTCAGGGAATACAGCCCTTTCTGATCACCACTGGGAGGACTAAAGCAGAAAATGCTTGTCTCAGTGTGTGTGTGTGGGGGGGGGGGGCAGTGGCTATGTGGAGGGGGCTGGGAGAAGGGGGGGAAGAAAAGAAAACTTTTGTCTCACTTCCATTTTATTTCATTTTTATATATTTTTAAATATATTTTAAAAGATCTTATTATTTATTTGAGATAGAGAGTGTGTGCAAGTATGGGGAGGAGCAGAGGGACAGGGACAAGCAGACTCTGTGCTGATTGTGGAGCCCAATGCAGAGCTTGATCCCACAACCCTGAGATCATGACCTGAGCCCAAACCAAGAGTCGGACACTCAACTGACTGAGCCACCCAGGCACCCTGATACTTTTTTTTTTCCTTTCTTTTTTTAAGTACACTCTACCCCCAACATGGGGCTTGAACTCACAACCCTGGGATCAAGAGTTGCATGCTCTACTGGCTGAGCCAGCCAGGCACCCCATCTCCCCTTCACTTTAAACTTTAAAGTTAAACCTGAAGGAGAGAACAAATCTCTTCCCTGGGAATATCCCAGCTTTAATGTTGTCTTATACAAGAATTTAAAGAATGTGCTTGGAGTTGGTCTGCAAGTAGTAATAAGGAGTTTGTGCTGACCCATATGCACCTGCATGTACAGTAATTGGGAGGGCGGAAGTTCGCAATGGAAGCAAGGATTATTTTTTTGGGAGTCTAACTTTTTCTTCCAGGTAGAGTTTTTCAGGACTGCATTTTAGCCACCTGAGCTATTCAGCCATGGTTAGTCTTACGTAACCCTATGTGGACTAGATAAGGCATTGTGTAAGTGGGTTACATGGAATCTTGGTGTTCAGAGTTGAAACTTGAACAGAGCAGGAGGTGTTTTGTTTGTATTTGTTGCTAATAGATGGTTGCATTTAGGTGGATGTTCAATATTGGGGAGTTTGTATTATGGACATTTTACATGAAAATGTGTATTGGTAGAATTAGTATAAAATTTGAATAAGCTGAGCCCAAAGGTTTTTATTCTAGAATTTTAGATAGCCCCATTCTTTATGCAGTAAGTACCTTTATGACTTCATTGACTACAATAGCAGATTCTAGCATGAGAATCATGGAGAGGAGTCCACCTAGAACCATTCCCTAACTCAGCCTTCTGCTCTGAGAATTGCCATTCTTTATCCAGAAGAATAATTTAAACCAGGGCAATCAGCTTTTGTTGTTGAAGGCATTTGAGGTGTTTTTGATGGCATTGTGTTCATATACTATCTCCGTCTTTTCTTGTCTTCCCTCCCTTGCTAGCCCTTGCCTATTCTTAGGCCCTCCTTGGTACCCATAAGCATGTATTAGCTCTGTTAGTGGAATGGACTAAACGAGCTTGTTTTCTTCTCTCAAAAGAAGGTTGCCATCTAGACGTTAAAGATATTTAATGATAAAGAACCTTCCACATACCATGGTAATGTATTCCAGGTTTGTTTGTTTGTTTCATTTCTATTAACATAGTTCAGGTTCTTTTTTTTTTTTTAATCTTTTAAGACTTTATTTATTTATTTGAGAGAGAGTAAGAGCACCAGCATGGGGGTTGGGAGCAGATGGACAAGCAGACTCCCCGCTGAGCAGGGAGCCCGAAGCAGGGCTTGATCCCAGGACCCTGAGATCATGACCTGAGCCAAAGGCAGACGCTTAACTAACTGAGCCGCTGAGGCACACCGGTTCAGGTTCTTAATATTTATTTCCTGCTTATCGTATAATGGTTCTTATTATTGCTGTGGAACAACTGTGGAACTCCACAACTTAGTAGTATGAAACAACAGTCATTTTATTATGCTCACAGGTTGTGTGTAAGGAATTCAGACAGGGATGGCTTATCTCTGTTTTTCTATGTGGGACTTCAGTTTGGAGGATCTCAAAAGGCTAGGGGGATTTGAACAGCTGAGCTGGGAGATCCACATCCTAGATTGCTTCTTTACTCAAGTATCTAGCACCTTGGCAGAAGGGTGGGCTCAGCTGGGACTCTTGGCAAGAGTGTCTACAAGGGCTTCTCCAACACGGAGGCCTCCATGTGATCAGACTTCTGAGGTTGTTCAGCGTTTCGAAAAGATAGAAGCTGCCCATCTTTTATGACCTAGCCTCAGAAGGCACACAGTATCACTTTTGTCATTTTCTCTTGGCTAAATGTGTCACAGCCACCCAGATTCAACAGAAGGAACATGGACCTTACCTTGTAATGGGAAGTGTGTCAAAAACATCTGTTTCATGTTTTCAAACCACTGTAATAATAACTCTTTGGGTTTATAATCGGATCTAACATTTTATGGTGTTACCTTGGACAAGTTATTTAACTTCTTTGTGCCCCAGTTACCTCATCTATAAAATATGATTGGTAATAGTGATGACCTCACAGGGCCGTTACAAGGATAAGGCCTTCTGTGCTCTGGGCTCCCTTTCCTCTTTGTCGTCATCTCCTACCTCTCCGCACCTGCTACACCCATAGACCCAGGAGTCTTCTTGCTGTTCTGGGAACACACCAGGAACACTCCAACCTGAGGGCCTTGGCATTGCCCTTCTCTTTGAACACCGTTCTTCCAGATATCCTCATGGCTGACTTTCTCACCTCTTTATACGTATCACCTCAGTGGTTTAATCACCAACGACTTTCCCAGTCACCCCAACCCTGATCTTGTTTTTCTTTTCTCCATTGCAGTTGTTATTTCCTACATACCATATTATTTATGTATTTCTTATGTAGACTGTGTTTTGTCGGTTTCCTTTAGTATATGGAAAGCCCCACAGGGACAGGAATTTTTTGTTTGTTTGTTTAGGATTGTAACAAATACTTAGAACATGCTTGCCATTTATTACAGGTAATCAACAAAATATTGGTTGAAATAGTGATTAAATGAGACAATATGGGTAAAGCATTTGAAACAGTGCTTGATAACGTAAGTAACAGATAAATGTTAGTCATCTTTAATGTTGATGGTCTTTTTACTGGTCTTCTCATCTCTGTCCTTGTGTCCTCAGCCTCTCCCCTCTGTAGTTATTCCACTGAAAGCATCTCCTCTTTTCCCTTTTAAAGCCTAAGACAGCTTTCTTTTTTTTTTCTTTTTTTAAGATTTTATTTATTTATTTGACAGAGAGAGACAGCAAGAAAGGGAACACAAGCAAGGGGAGTGTGAGAGGGAGAAGCAGGCTTCCCACCGAGCAGGGAACCCGGTGCTGGGCTAGATCCCAGGACCCTGAGATCATGACCTGAGCCGAAGGCAGACACTTAACGACTGAGCTACCCAGGCGCCCCTAAGACAGCTTTCTTAGAACTTGATGAATAGCATCTGGGCTTGGAAGTGGAGAGAAAGATGTGAGTGAAAGATTGGTTGAGGGAATGATTATGTAGACATGTCTACATGTGGTAGAGTGGACAAGATGTGGAGCAAAAAAAAGGAACAACAACAACAAAGCATACGAGACGTTGGGATTTGGAATTACATACTTGGAATTGAAACTAGCCTTCGAATATAAGTAAGTTAATCATGACCAAGTTAATTCACTTATCTGTACCTCAAAAATATTTTATTTCACTTTTTTATATTGAGATGTAATTGACATTTAAAACATCAGTTTAGGGGCGCCTGGGTGGCTCAGTCGTTAAGCGTCTGCCTTCGGCTCAGGGCGTGATCCCGGCGTTCTGGGATCGAGCCCCACATCAGGCTCTTTCGCTGGGAGCCTGCTTCTTCCTCTCCCACTCCCCCTGCCTGTGTTCCCTCTCTCTCTGGCTCTCTCTCTCTCTCTGTCAAATAAATAAATAAATAAATCTTAAAAAAAAAATAAAGTAAAACATCAGTTTATTAGTTTCAGGTATACAACATAGTGATTCAATATTTGTATTGCGAAATGACCACCACAGTGAGTATAGTTAATTAATGGTTAACATCCATCACCACGTATAGTTACAACTTTTTTCTTGTGATGAGAATTTTAAAATCTGTTCTCTTAGCAACTTCCAAATATACAATACAGTATTATTATCTAAAGTCACCATGTTGTACATTTTACTTTTTTTTTTTTTTTTTTTACCACAACCAAATAACACCATCTACTCCGGATTGTTGTGATTGAAGAAAATAACACCAATAACATGCTTGGCCCAGTCCACACCACATCATGGACATTCTATAGATTTTTTTTTTTTTAAAGATTTTATTTATTTATTTGACAGAGATAGAGACAGCCAGCGAGAGAGGGAACACAAGCAGGGAGAGTGGGAGAGGAAGAAGCAGGCTCATAGCGGAAGAGCCTGACTTGGGGCTCGATCCCATCACGCCGGGATCACGCCCTGAGCCAGAGGCAGACGCCCAACCGCTGTGCCACCCAGGCGCCCCGGACATTCTATAGATGTTAATTCCCTCTTGAAATAGTTTTTGTAGTATTATTCTAAAAAACTGGATAATCTGAAGTCTTTGGTTTCGTATTCAAAGTTCTTGATACACCTTTCTAGCTTTGTTATTTCTCACTGCTCAACTGTGTAACCTTAATACCCAGCCAGACAATTCTGCTTGGTTGTTTGTTTACCCAGAGATCTCACACCAGCTGGTTGCCAGGTCCTGTGTTCTGAGACTGCAGAGGGACCTCACAGTCTAGTACTTTAGTGTAGGAATTAACTAAGCTAAGGGTTGGGGAGAGAAAGGGGAGCAAGGCAGAAAGGACAGCCTAGTCAGGAGCATAAAGGTAAATTGCCAGCCATCATGATGTCAAGGAACTAAAGCCTTTTTTTTTTCTTCCCCTCCAGTGTCAGTGCCACGTGAAATGAGAGAGTTGTATGAGATGAAAGTGGTTAGACATGCAGGTTAGGGGGGATAGTTCCCCATCCCCCAAGTTTTCTTAGCTTTTCCTGTGCTAGTGCCTGGCTTGAAATAACTTTCATCTTCCATTAGAACTCTACTGTTTACCTTTCAAAGACTATTTCTTCACCTCTAGGGTACCTTTTTTCTTGCACTCACATCCTCTGAGTGCTAAATGCTGCATTATCCTACACAGTAGCTATCAGCCAAATGTGGCTAGCCTGGATTAGGATGTTCTGTAAGTACAAAATATATACCAAATTTCAAAGACAGTATGAAAAAAAAAAGAACATACAGTCTTAATCTTTTTATATTATGTGTTGAAATGTTTGGGAATATGGTTAAATTAAAAAATATTTAAATTATCTTAACCAGTTACTGTGTTCTTCTAATGTTTCTACTAGAAAATTGAAAATTAAATATGTAGCTCACGTTCTGTGTACCCGATGGCACTTAGAATACCTACTCTCCGATTTTCTCAGTGGGGCTGGAATCGCCCCTTGTTTTAGTTACTGTGCCCCATGTTAGCTCTTCAGCTAGGTTAAGAGTGCCTGAAAGATTTGGCAGCATACTTTATTTCATCACTTTGTAGTGCCAGGCACTTAGTAGTTGCTTAGCCTGTAGTTAACTGGTCAAAAGCTACTGAGTGAAAGTTTTCTTTAGCCACAATTTATTTGTGCCTTATAATCCTCCTGAGGATTAGACGGGTAAATTATTTTTCAGTCTATTTCATTATTATGATAGTTCACCTGTTTTACCAATAATAATATTTTATTAAAAGTGAAACCAATTTCACTGAATTTATGGATATGAACAGTAATAGTTTTCCATTTCTGTTCATATTCTTAGACACTTTTTTTGTAAACTCAGCTGTAAAAAGTCACATTATATTTGGTCAGTGTGAACTCCTTCTCTTGTTTTATTTATTCTTCTTAATTCCTATATGTCATTTCCCATATGCTTCCAAGAGTGACTGTTCTTTGTTTAATATTGTAATGTGTGTATATGTATGTGCTCCTACAAAGTGTACATTTGGCATTTCATGTAAATATTGCGTATGTCTCATCTATGCGTCTAATCTTTTCTGACCACTGCTTAGCACTCTATAGTATGCATCTGTCCACCATACTTGACCTATCTGCTCACCAGGGTTAGACATTCCACCTCCTGCGGCTACAAAAATGCGACAATGAGTATCTTCATGCGTGTCCGTTATCTGTTACGGAGCTGTGTAAGAATTTTTGGGGGATACGTACCTAGGAGTGGACTTGCTCTGTCCCAGAAAATACAGATAGGCCAGGAGTTGCCCTTCTGGATGACTACATCAGTCCACGCTCCTGCCAGTAGTGGAGTGTCCCTGATTCCTGCCATCATTTAGCATTATCCAGTTTTAATTTTTTGTAAGCCTATTAAGTGTAATGTGATATCTCATTGTCAACTTGTATTTCTCTATGATTTTTATTAGCTCTATATATTCCTTTGCTTTTGGAGTGTTCTGTAATTGCTCTTTTTCCTCTGTCCATTTTTCTCTTGGGTTGTTGTCTTTTTCTTGTTGATTCTTAGGTATTCCTTCGTTTTTCTAGATGTTACTCCAATGTAGATTTTATTTTTTATTTTTTAAGGATTTTATTTATTTATTTATTTATTTATTTATTTATTTATTTATGAGAGAGGCAGAGTGAGCATGAGCAGGGGGAGGGGCAGAGGTAGAGGGAGAAGCAGACTCCCCACTGAGCAGAGAAGCCTGACATGGGGGCCTGATTCCAGGACCCTGAGATCCTGACCTGAGCCAAAGGCAGATGCTTACCCACTGAGCCACCCAAGTGCCCCTTCTGTCATCTTTCTATAATGCCCTTCATTGAACAAATCCATAATTTTGGTGTAACCAACATAAACTTTTGCCTTGTGTTTGTGCTTTTGTATGAGTACCGCGCGGTAACCGATTGCGCCACTGGAGCTCCGTGTTTGTGCTTTTGATCTGAAGTTTTACTTAAATACCTGGATCACAAGGATATTCTCTTATTTCATTTGTTAACCTCTTATCGTTTTACCTTTCACGTGTAGATTTTTAATCCGTCTAGACGAAGCCTGCCTTTGCATATGGTCTCAGTAGGGATCTAGTTTTATTTTTCTTCATAGGCTTATGTGTGAACCGGTTTCCCACTGCTGTCTGTCTACTCAGCAGTCTCTCCTTTCCCTGCTGGTTTATAGGGCCCCTTTGATTGTATCTTATATTCCCACATACTTATATCTTTTAGCTTTGTACTCTGGTGCATAGGGCTGTTTGTCTGTTGTGCCCATACCCCACAGGTTTTCTGTTCTTTTTAATGACTGTGGCTTCATAGTCTATCTTAATCTGTGTATCTATTTATATATCTTCTCTATTCAACTTTTTATTTTGAAATATTTTTTTTTAAGATTTTATTTACTTATTTGACACAGAGAGAGACAGCCAGCGAGAGAGGGAACACAAGCAGGGGGAGTGGGAGAGGAAGAAGCGGGCTCCCAGTGGAGGAGCCTGATGTGGGGCTTGATCCCAGAACGCCGGGATCACGCCCTGAGCCGAAGGCAGATGCTTAATGACTGAGCCACCCAGGCGCCCCACTGAGCCACCCAGGCGCCCCTATTTTGAAATAATTTTACACTTAAATAAAAATTGCCAGGGTGGTATAGAGTTCATGTATGCCTTTCACCCATCTTCCCCTAATGTTAACACTACGTAACCATGGTTTAGTTACAAAAGCCAGAAAATTGATATTGGTCTGATACTGTTAATGATGGTGATTATAGAACTTACTTGAATTTCACCAGTTTTTCTTTAGGGTTCTTTTTCTTTTCTAGGATCCAGTCAAAGATCCCACATTGCATGTAGTTATTGTGTCTCCTTAGTCTTCACTGTTTGTAAGGGTTCCTCTGTCTTTGTCTTTTATGCTCTTGACAGTTTTTTTTTTTTTTTTTTGAGAGAAAGCACGTACACGCATGCCAGTCGGGGAAGGGGCAGAGGGAGAGGGAGAGACTCCCAAGCAAACTCCCCACTGAGTGCAGATCCTGCTGTGGGGCTCAGTCTCAGGACTCTGAGATCACAGCCTGAGCTGAAATCACCAGTCGGTCGCTTAACCAACTGAAGCCACCCAGGCAGCCCTGCACTTGACAGTTTTGATGAGTACTGGTCAGTTACTTTGTGGAATGTCTCTCAATTTAAGTTTGTCTGATGTTTTCTCAAAATTAGATTAAGGTTATATATTTTTGGCAAGAATGCCCAGAAAAGATGTCGTGTCTCCCTCAGTGCAATGCTATTAGAGGGTACATGACAGAAACACGTTTTGTTATGCTTATGTTAATTAACCTTGATCACTTTTTGTTTCTGAGCTTTTTTTTTTTAAACTCTTTTGTCAAGACTGACGTGGCAATTATTCGTCCATGTAAACTTCAGAGTAAGATTAAAATTACACAAAAACTTTAAGTTCATTCAGAAACTACTAACTGGAAATTTTAATTGAGATTGCATTGAACCTGTAGATCAATTTGGATAGAATTTGTAGTATCTATCCAAGGGCATGGAATTTCCATTTATTTGGGTATCTTTATGTCTTTTATTAAAAATTTAAAGCTTTCTCCAGAGAGCTTGTATATATTCTCGATTAAGGTAGTTTCTACCTGTTTTATACTTTTTATTGTTATTATGAATGGTAATTTTTTTTGTTAAATGTTGCGGCAGGTTACTACAGATGTAGAGAAATGTTGTTACAGGTTGATCTTGTACCTTACCAAACTGTCATGAGTTCTAGTGGTATTTCTGAATCTCGGTTTGTAGGTAGATCATGTCATCTACAGGCAGTGACAGTTTTATCTCCTTCCTTCTGATTCTCACATCTTACAACTTTTTTCTTTCCTTAAAAGTATTGACCATGACCTTTAGTATTATGTTAAATAATAATAGTGATAATAGGCAGCTTTCTCTTGTTTCTGATTTTAAAGTTTCTCCACTTAGTGTAATATTTGCTGAAGGGTTTTGATCCATGATTTTTTTTTAAAGATTTTATTTATTTGAAAGAGAGAGAGATTGAGAGAACGAGTGGGAAAAGGGGCAGAGGGAGAAGCAGGCCTCTGAGCAGACTCCCTGCGGAGCAGGGAGCCTGATTCAGGACTTGATTCCAGGACCCTTGAATCATGACCTGAGCCGAAGGCAGACACTTAACTGACTGAGCGACCCAGGCGCCCTGGTCCATGATTTTTTTTTTTTTTTTTAAGATTTTATTTATTTATGTGACAGAGAGACAGCCAGCGACAGAGGGAACACAGCAGGGGAGAGGGAGAGGAAAAAGCAGGCTCCCAGCCGGGGAGCCCGATGTGGGACTCGATCCCGGAACGCCAGGATCACGCCCTGAGCCGAAGGCAGACGCTTAACGACTGCGCTACCCAGGTGCCCCCCTGGTCCATGATTTTTATCAAATTAAGGAAGTTCATTTCTGTTTCTTGTTTGCTAAAAGTTTTTAAAATTACAAACTGCTTAATCTTATCAAATATTTTTTCTGTAGTGAATGAAATAATCACCCCACTGCTTTGAAAAGTGAAATTTGATTTTATGAGTATCTCTAAAGTACTTGGGGGGGACAGCCTTTTATTGTCACAATTTAGCTTTGTAGACTTTTTTACATTTGAAAAACCTGCCTTGTGTTAGGGAGGTGGCTTGTTTTTTTAAGGATTGGAAAGGATGTGTGGGCACATGTCTTGTGTTTTACAAAAGGGACCAAGCTCTGTTCAGGAAGAGTTGAAACATCGTGTAAAGTTGGTTTTAAACTTTTTTTTTTTTTTTAAGATTTTATGTACTTATTTGACAGAGATAGAGACAGCCAGCGAGAGAGGGAACACAAGCAGGGGGAGTGGGAGAGGAAGAAGCAGGCTCCCAGCAGAGGAGCCTGATGTGGGGCTCGATCCCAGAACACCAGGATCACGCCCTGAGCTGAAGGCAGATGCTTAATGACTGAGCCACCCAGGCGCCCCATGAGCCACCCAGGCACCCCGGTTTTAAACTTTTAAACCTGTTTTTTTCCCCCAGTTTTATTGAGAAGTAATTGACATACATCGCTGTGTAAGTTTAAGGCGTACAGCAGGATGGTTTGATTTATGTACATTGTGAAATGACTATCACAGTATATTCAGCTAACATCCATCTTCTCATATAAATACAAGAAAAAGAAAAGAAAGAAGAAATTAATGAAGGGGAAAAATTTCTCCTTGTGATGAGAATTCTTAGGATTTGTACTTTTAATGACTTCCCTATATATCATATAACAGTGTTAGCAATAGTAACCATGTTGTACATTACATCTCTTATTTACTGTATAACTGGAAGTTTGTACCTTTTGACCATCTTCCTCCAATTCTCCCTTCCCCTACCCATTACTTCTGGTAACCATAAGTATGATCTCTTTTTCTGTGAGTTTGGAATTTGTTTTCTTGTTTTTGTTTTTTTGTTTTGTTTTGCTTTTGGATTTCACATGTGAGACTGTAGAACATTTGTCTTTGTCTTATTTCCCTTAGCATAATGCCTTTGAGATCTATCCATGTTGTTGCAAATGGTAGTATTCCCTTGTTTTTTATGGTTGAATAATATTCCACTGCATATATATACCACAACTACTTTATCCATTCGTCCAGTGATGGGCACTTAATTTGTTTCCATGTCTTGGCTGTTGTACATAAGCTTCTATGAACATGGGGATGCAGATATCTTTTTGAGGAAGTGTTTTTGTTGCCTTTAGATATAGACCCAGAAGTAGAACTGCTGCATCATGTGGTGGTTCTCTTTTCAATTTTTTGAGAATTGTCCATGCTGTGTTCCATAGTGGCTGTACCAGTTTACATCCCACCAGTGCACAAGGGTTTCCTTTTCTTCTTCTTCTTCTTCTTTTTTTTTTTTTAAAGATTTTATTTATTTATGTGACAGAGAGACAGCCAGCGAGAGAGGGAACACAGCAGGGGAGAGGGAGAGGAAGAAGCAGGCTCCCAGCCGAGGAGCCCGATGTGGGACTCGAACCCGGAACGCCAGGATCACGCCCTGAGCCGAAGGCAGACGCTTAACGACTATGCTACCCAGGCGCCCCTCCTTTTCTTCTATATCCATGCCAGCATTTGTCTTTTTTTTTTTTAAAGATATTAAGTTGGCAAATATTTTCTGATTCCATAGGTTATCTTTTCACTTTATTGATGGTTTCTTTTGCTATGCAGAAGCTTTTTAGTTTGATGTAGTCCCACTTGCTTTTTTTTTTATTTTGTTGCTTGTGCCTTAGGTGTCATATCCAAAAAATCATTACTGAGACCCATGTCCAGGAGCTTTATTCCTGTGTTTTCTTCTGGGAGTTTCATGGTTTCAGGTCTTATATTTAAGTTTTTAATCCATTTCAAGTTAATTTTTGTGAGTAGTATAAGATATATGGGTCCAGTTTCTTTCTTTTACATATCAGTACCCAGTTAATCCCAGCATCATTTATTGAAGAGGCTGTCTTTTCTCCATTGAGTGTTCTTGGTTGCCTTGTCAACTATTAGTTGACTGGATATGCTTGGATTTACTTCTGGGCTCTCAGTTATGTTCTTCTGGTCTATTTGCTTTTATGCCATTATCATGATAACTGTTTATTATCATAATGTATCTGTATAGTATAGCTTGAAATCAGCAGTTGTGATACATCCTGCTCTTTTCTTTCTCAACATGTCTTTGGCTTTTTGAGGTCTTTTGTGGTTCCATATAAGTTTTAGGAGTGTTTTTTTCTACTTCTGTAAAAATGTCATTGGAATCTTGATGTAGATTGCATTGAATCTATAGATGGCTATTAGTAGTATTGACATTTTAACAGTATTAATTCTTCCAACCCATGAGCACAGGATATTTGTGTTGTCTTCAATTTCTTTTCAGTATAGAGACCTTTCACCTCCTTACTTTATTCCTAAGTATTTTATCTTTTTGATGTTATTGTAAGTGGGATCGATTTCTTTCTTTTCAGAAATCTCATTGTTAGTGGGGACACCTGGGTGGCTCAGTTGGTTAAGTGGCCAACTCTTGATTTTGGTTTAGTTCGTGATTTCAGGGTCATTAGATCGAGCCCCACGTTGGGCTCCATGCTCAGCACAGAGTCTGCTTGAGATTCTCTCTCTCCCTCTGCCCCTCCCCTGCTGTGATTTCTAAATAAATAAATAAATAAATAAATAAAATTTAAAAATCTCATTGTTAGGAATGCCTGGGTGGCTCAGTTGGTTACGTGTCTGCCTTTGGCTGGGGTTATGATCCCAGGGTCCTGGAATTGAGTCCCAGTTTGGGCTCCTTGCTCAGCAGGAAGCCTGCTTCTCCCCCTCCTTATGCTCTCTCTCTCTCTCTGAGAAATAAATAAATAAAAATATTTGAAAATAAAAATAAAAATCTCATTGTTAGTATATAGAAACACTACTGATTTTTTAATTTAATTTTGTGTCTTGCAACTTCACTGAATTCATTGAATAGATCTAACGGTTTTTTGGTTGAGTCTTTAGGGTTTTCTATATATAAAATCATGTTTGTTTGTTTTTTTCCTTCAAGATTTTATTTTTGAAGGAATCTCTCCACCCAACATGGGGCTTGAATTTATATTTACTCCTGAGATTAAGAGCCATGTGCTCTACCGACTTAGCCAGCCAGGCACCCCTGTAAAATCATGTCTTTTGCAAATAGAGAGAATTTTACTTCATTTCCAATTCTGATACCTTTTATTTTTTTTCTTGCCTGATTGTTCCCACTAGGACTTCTGTACTATGTTGACTAGGAGTGGTGAGAGTGGGCACTCTTGTCTTGTTCCTCAGATTAAAGGAAAAGCTTTTATCCTTTCACCATCGATTATGATGTTAGTTGTGGGCCTCACATGTATGACCTTTTTATGTCAAGATATGTTCTTTCAGTGCCTAATTTGTTAAGATTTGTCACCATGAATGGATGTTGACTTTAAGTCAAGGATTTTGTTGGATGCTTTTTATGTGTGTATCAAGATGATTGTGTGATTATTTTCTTTTATTATTAGTGTGATGTATCACATTGATTGATATGCTGAACTGTCCTTACATCGCAGGGATACATTCCTCTTTATCATGGTAAATGATCCTTTCATTTTGTTGCTGAATTCAGTGTGCTAGTATTGAGAATGGAGAATTTTTGCATTGTTATTCTTCAGGGATATTGGCCTGTTGTTTTCTTTCCTAGTAGTGTCCTTTTCTGTTTAAACCTGATTTAAGTCAGTTTCTTAAGTTTCAGGTTGGTGCTTTGCCAGATAGATACAAGGACAAGCCTGGAACCATATTTATTATGGTAAAAAAAAATTAAAAATAAAAAAATTTTGGTGTGTGTCTAAGGTATATTCTCATTTGTATCTTTTGGTTATGTGATTTATTTTCAATGGCTCTTATGTATTGACATATTTTTTTTTAAGAAAAACTAATATGTATAACATAAAATGGAATGCACTCCCTATTCATTTTTCTTGTTGCTTCTTACATTAGTGTTGATATAGCCCTGTAACAGTTAGTAGTACTTTGGCTGAAAGTAACAAACCCTAACATAATGGCTTAACCAAATAGGGGTTTGCTTTTCTCACAAAAGAAATCTAGTTAGCTTCTAGCTTTGATTCAGTAGTACAATAATATTGGAGCTCGTGCTTTGTTTTGTTTTTTAAGATTTTATTTATTTATTTGACAGAGAGCAGGAGAACACAGGCAGGGGCAGCGGCAGAGGGAGAGGGAGAAGCAGGCTCCCCGCTGAGCAGGGAGCCCACTGTGGGGCTCGATCCCAGGACCCTGAGATCATGACCCGAGCCGAAGGCAGTCGCCCAACCAACTGAGCCACTCAGGCTCCCCTGGAGCTGGTGGTTTTTATTTTATTTTATTTTATTTTATTTTATTTTATTTATTTATTTTTTTAAAAGATTTTATTTATTTATTCGACAGAGATAGAGACAGCCAGTGAGAGAGAGAACACAAGCAGGGGGAGTGGGAGAGGAAGAAGCAGGCTCATAGGGGAAGAGCCTAATGTGGGGCTCGATCCCATAACGCCGGGATCACGCCCTGAGCCGAAGGCAGACGCTTAACCGCTGTGCCACCCAGGCGCCCCTGGAGCTGGTGGTTTTTAAAAATAGTTTTGTCTTTTCTTTCATGTTTGAGACCTTATGGCTGCAGGATAACTTCTACGTCTTCAGTTATGGTTGTACTGAGGCACAAGAAAGGAGGAAGGGACTGTACTAGTGTATCTGTTCCCCTTTATGAGAAACAAAAAGTTTTCCCAGAATCCTCCCCGCCCCCAGTGGCTTTCATTAATGAGAACTGGCCAGTACCAAGCCATATGCTATGTCTGGCTGCAGCGAAATTTGAGAAAATAAGTATTTAGCTGGCCTTGTTGCCTCACCAAACAGACATCCAGGTTCTCTTGGTAATGAAGAAGGGAGAATTCAATGTTGAGTAGGTAGCTATAGCATTTGCTCCATTCTCTAGTATATTACCTGGAAAATTAAATGTTTTGCATTAGAGTTTTTAATTTGAAAATGGACGCTTTATGAATTTGTTAATAATTTCCTGTCCTTGGCTTGCTTCTGATTATTTTCAGTAGCAGTGTACATACTCTAATTTTCATGGTGGCTGAAGTGGTATAAGCTCAAATCCATGAGAGAGAAGTTTCAGGACTCCTTTAATCTTTAAGAATTAAATTTAACAGCTTTGAATACCTGTTACATGCTTAGTGCTGCCACACAATGTTGTAATGTGAATAATGAAGAAGTCTATAACATTTTCTTTTTTTTGTCCTCGGGTTGTTTACTGGCTGGCTCCATATTACAGAGGGGGGGGAAAGCCTATGCATGAAATAATTGGCTAACAGTCCAAGAATTCAGAATTATTTGTCAAAATGGTTAGTATCCACATTGAGTGCCATAAGATTAGAAACTTTTTTTTCTTTAGGGCCATTGATAGAAGCATGGGAAGAATAAAATGAAGGCCAAGTAGAAGCACTACTCACTGTTACAGGGCCATATCAAATTAATGTAAGAAGCAGTAAGAAAAATGAATGAGGAATGCATTCCGTTTTATGTTGTACATATTAGTTCTTAAAAAATGTGTCCATGTATAAGAGCCGTCAAATTCATTTATTATATAACAAGAAGACACAAGTGAGAATATACCTTAGACACACATACACCCCCAAAAAGTTATCTTTAATTTTTTTAACATAATAAATATGATTCCAGGTTTACCTTTGTATCTACCTGGTAAAGCACCAACCTGAAATTTGAAAAGCCTACTTAAGAAATCAGTTTTAGGGGCGCCTGGGTGGCACAACGGTTGGGCGTCTGCCTTCGGCTCAGGGCGTGATCCCAGCGTTACGGGATCGAGCCCCACATCAGGCTCCTCCGCTGGGAGCCTGCTTCTTCCTCTCCCACTCCCCCTGCTTGTGTTCCCTCTCTCGCTGGCTGTCTCTATCTCTGTTAAATAAATAAATAAAATCTTAAAAAAAAAAAAAAAAGAAAGAAATCAGTTTTAACTGGAAAAGGATACTACTAGAAAACTCTATGCCAATATTCCTATGAATAAATTGCTTCTGTTTTGAGAGGGTTTTTTGTTGTTGTTGTTAAACACATTAGAATTTTTTTTTTAAGATTTTATTTTTAAAGGGTGCCTGGGTGGCTCAGTTTGGTTAAGTGTCTGCCTTCAGCTTAGGTCGTGATCCCAGAGTCCAGGATGGAGCCCCACATCAGGCTTCCTGATCAGCAGGGAGTATGCTTCTCCCTCTGCCCCTCCCCAGCTCTTGCTCTCTTGCTCTCTCTCTCAAATAAATAAATAATATCTTTTTTTTAAAAAGATTTTGGGGTGCCTGGGTGACTCAGTTGGTTAAGCATCTGCCTTTGGCTCAGGTCATGACCTCAGGGTCCTGGGATCAAGCCCAGCGTCTCTGCTCGGCAGAGAGCCCACTTCTCTCTCTCCCTCTGCTGCTCCCCCTGCTTGTGCTCTCTGTCTCTCAGATGAATAAAAAAAATCTTAAAAAAAAAAAGATTTTATTTTAAAGTAATCTCTACACCCAACATGGCGTTTGAACTCACAACCCCAAGATCAGGAGTCTCATGCTGTACCAACTGAACTAGCCAGGCACCTTATGTTAAGGAAACATCAAACTAATATACTAAGTTTAACTCTATTGTAATTTAACAAACATCATTTATTTCAGTCTGTTGTATGAGTTTATAGTCTAATGGGGGAAATAGTTTCTTTTTGCTTAGTGTTATGGTTGTTTATTTGCATGAGTGTATATTAGCTTAGGTTGAGTTATACTGTGATAACAAACACAACCAAAATCCTAGCGGTTTAACACAGTAAAAACCTTTGTTTACACAGTTTGCCTGAGGGCTTATTAGCTCGGTTAAGATTGATCTCCCTGTCCAGGCCAGTTTGGTCCTGTGGCCTTCTGTCTGGGCAGTGCTCAGGATTCAGGAGAGCAGAAAATGGTAGGAGTCAAGGACTGGAAGTTAAATGCTTCCGCATGGGAATAACATGTCACTTTCACTTGTATGCCATTGGCTAAATTTAGGCAAATGGCTGTGCCAACTCAAGTGAGGGAGGAGGGTGTGAGTTCTCTTTGTAATCAGTGGACTCCTCCACAAGCTTAGAAGCAAAAGAGCCAATATGGTTGTAGTAGTGTTGTCTACAACAAAGTAGCATAATATAGATAGATACAAAGTACCTGCAGAACCCAAAGGAAAAGAAAAAAAAATCTGATGAGATGCAGGATCAAGGAAGGCTGCATTCATAAAGATGGTGACAAATGATCCAAACATAAAGGAATGAGTAGGGTTTTCTTAGGTTTGAAGAGAAGAAAGGGCACTCAAACTAAGGGACCAGGACCATGCTAGAGAATAGTGGATGATATAGCCTGAAAGGAGGAATGGATTAGATCAGAAGGCCTGGAATTCATTTCCCATTCATTCAGCAATGATGTTTTGCACAGCTACTCAGTGCCAATCACTGCTCCCAGGTTCTGGGAATATCTGATAATGAACAAAACAGACAAAAATCTTTGTCCTGCTGAAGGTTACATCTAGTGGCTTCTTAGGAGTTTCCCTTATTGTAAGTAGGTTGGGAAATAAGAGTAAGCAAAGGTATAAACTTTGGATGCCTGTGCCTCTTAAGATTTTTTTAATACTCCTGTTTTGCGTGCAATAGAAGACCGTTGATTTGCACATAAGTTAATATTTTGTCAGTTTAACTGTGCCTCACTGTAGAAAACTTAATGCATGAAAAGCTGAATTTATAAAACATGTAAATTAGAAAATATGTTTACATTACAGAGGCTTTTTTAACCTAAATTTTGAATAGGAGTATGATTTTTTAAAAAAAGATTTTATTAATTTATTCATGAGAGACAGAGAGGCAGAGGCAGAGGGAGAAGCAGGCTCCCTGCGGAGCAGGGAACCCAATGCGGGACTTGATCCCAGGACCCTGGGATCCAGGCCCCTCTATAGTATGATTTTAATGACTGTATTTTCATTGTGTAAATAGTAAAACCACTTGACACATAGCTCATGGGGACAGGGCCTGGCACATACATATACATATATAAAATCTGGGGTGCCTGGGTGGCTCAGGCGGCTGCCTTTGGTTCAGGTCATGATTCCTGGGACCGAGCCGGAGTCGGGCTCCCTGCTCAGTGGGGAGTCTCCTTCTCCTTCTGCCCCCCCCCATTTGTGTGTGCTCTCTGTTTCTCTCTCTCAAATAAATAAATACTTCTTAAAAATTAAAAAAAATCTACCATGTCATCACTCAGTAAATACTTGAATGAATGAATAGAAGAAAAGTTCTATTTGGAAGATAGAAAAGAGAAATTTCCTGTAATCTAAGCACCTGAACACTGCAGTGATAGTATTGTGTTATCATGTTATAGTCATTCTGATATTTATTAAGTCCCTGTTGTGTGCCAACTCTACTGTTCTAAGTTCTAAGGAATAATAAATTACTGTACCTGTCTTCTTGAAACTTAAATCTAATTTGGAAATAAACATGTAACAAACATGATCACCGAAATTCTTTTTTTTTTTTTTTTAAGATTTATTTATTAATTTGAGCGAGAGAAAATGCATGCGTGGGTTCGCAGGCTGGAGGGGTTGGGAACAGAGGGAGAGAATCTTCAAGCAGACTCGCTGCTGAGCATGGAGCCTGATGTGGGGCTAGATCCCACAACCCATGAGGTTATGACCTGAGCTGAAACCAAGAGTTGGATGCTTAATGGACTGACCCACCCAGGCACCCCACCAAAATCCTTTTAAAACCATACTCCATCTGATGTACAAAATTTGCATTACAGCAGCACATATTTTGTTTATAACAAGTGTGCCTGTTCTGTGTGAAGCCTTCCTCTCATAACTTAGTTGCTGTTTTAGTTTTTTTTCTTTGATAAACAGATCCTCATTTATAAATAGCTATTTCTCCAAAGTTTTTTTTTTTTTAAGATTTTATTTATTTATTTGACAGAGAGAGACAGCCAGCAAGAGAGGGAACACAGCAGGGGGAGTGGGAGAGGAAGAAGCAGGCTCCCAGTGGAGCAGGGAGCCCGATGCGGGGCTCGATCCCAGCACCCTGGGATCAGGACCTGAGCTGAAGGCAGACGCTTAACGACTGAGCCACCCAGGCGCCCCTCTCCAAAGTTCTTATTTGGAAATTAGAATCCTTTTTGATATAGGAACAGTATTACAAATTGCTTACATTTGTAGCTGGTTCATAAAAGCCTAATTTACTTAAGATATACCTTTACAATAAAAACATAAAAATTGTTTGCATGCAGTATTACGTGATAATTAAATAAAACAGAAGTAAACCTATCCTAAAACCTGGAACATGAGGGAGAAATATTTTTTTTTTTGAGGGAGAAATATTTAATTAGAGAATATGAAAAAGTAGATGGAGTTTAACAGGAAAATTCTGAAAAAAGATATCTTTGAAGACTTCAGAAGCTAATCGCACAAATTCTTAAGCTTTCACTTTAGAACACTTGTTTTTCCTTTTTGCTTGATATGTATATTACAACGTAGTTTCTTAAATTTATCAGCTAGATCCAGGCTTGTTTTGATCTATAGGTAATAACACAGCAAGAGAAAGAAGGGACATTTTCCTGGATAAAAAGAAAAAAGGGGCACCTGGGTGGCACAGCGGTTAAGCGTCTGCCTTCGGCTCAGGGCGTGATCCCGGCATTATGGGATCGAGCCCCACATCAGGCTCCTCTGCTATGAGCCTGCTTCTTCCTCTCCCACTCCCCCTGCTTGTGTTCCCTCTCTCGCTGGCTGTCTCTGTATCTGTCAAATAAATAAATAAAATCTTAAAAAAAAAAAGAAAAGAAAAGAGAAAAGAATGAATGAGATTTCAAGTGTATGTATGAGTGCTGGGAGAGAGAGCAGTGCCCTGAACGGCAGGCAGTGGGCCATAGCATCCTTTGAGCATGTGTGGGGCAAAAGGAAGCATGAGGCAGCTGGATGCTTACACATATAGAATTGTACACATTGGGTGTTTGTAATTCTAGTACCTTTCTGTTTAATATGGTTAGAGGTATATATGATTTGTTTTGCTTTTATGGAGTATACTGAGTACTTTATTCATCAACTAACATTTATCAAGGACCACATAGTCTGGATGGTTTTTTTTTAAGTTTTTATTTTAATTCCATTTAACATACAGTGTGATATTAGTTTAAGGTGTATGATACAGTGATTCAACAATTCCATACATGACCCGGTGCTCATTGAGACAGGCATGCTCCTTAATCCCTATCACCTATTTCCCCCATTCCCTCACCCCACCCCCACCCCGGTAATCATCAGTTCTCTGTAGTTAAGAGTCTGTTTCTTGGTTTGTCTCACTTTCTCTCTTTTATCCCCCCTTTACTCATCTGTTGTTTCTTAAATTCCACATATGAGTGAAATCATGTGATATTTGTCTTGCTCTGTCTGACTGACTAACTTTGCTTTGCATTTATACAGTCTAAATCCATCCATGTTGTTGCAAATGGCAAGATTTCATTCTTTTTTATGACTGAATAATATTCCATTGTGTGTATATCTCCATTTATTTATTTAAGAGAGAGAGAATACACGGGGTGGGGGGCAGAGGGAGAGGGAGAAGCAGACTCCCTGCTGAGCAGGGAGCCCGACATGGGGCTCAATCCCAGGGCCCTGAGATCATGACCTGAGCCAAAGGCAGATACTTAACCGACTGAGCCACCCAGGCGCCCCTGTATCTCCTTTATCCTTTCATTAATCAATGGACATTTGGGCTGTTTCCACATTTTGGTTATTGTAAATAATGCTGCAGTAAAATATGGATGCATGTATCCCTATGAATTAGTGTTCTTGTATTTTGAGTATAAATACCCAGTAGTGTGATTGCTGGATCTTAGGGTAGTTCTATTTTTAACTTTTTGAGGAAACTCCATACTGTTTTCCAGAGTGGCTGCACCAGTTTGCATTCCCATTAATAGTCAAAAGTTCACGAGGGGGGCGCCTGGGTGGCGCAGCGGTTAAGCGTCTGCCTTCGGCTCAGGGCGTGATCCCGGCGTTGTGGGATCGAGCCCCACATCAGGCTCCTCTGCTGTGAGCCTGCTTCTTCCTCTCCCACTCCCCCTGCTTGTGTTCCCTCTCTCACTGGCTGTCTCTATCTCTGTCAAATAAATAAATAAAATCTTAAAAAAAAAAAAAAAGTTCACGAGGGTTCCCTTTTATGTCCTCGCCAACGCCTGTTGTTTCCTGTGTTGTCGATTTTAGCCTTCTGACAGGTATGAGGTGATATATCACATTGTAGTTTTAATTTGCATTTCACTGATGAGGAGTGACAATGATCTTCTTTTCATGTGTCTTTTGGCCATCTTTATGTCTTTGGAGAAATGTTTGTTGTCTTCACATGTTAAACATTGGATTACTTGGTTTGGGGGGTTGAGTTTGATAAATTCTTTATATTTTGGATACTAACCCTTTATCAGATATATCATTTGCAAATATCTTTTCCCATTCCATAGGCTGCCTTTTAGTTCTGTTGACTGTTATCTTTGCTGTGCGGAAGCTTTTTATTTTAAGGTAGTCCCAGTTGTTTATTTTTGCTTTTGTTTCCCGTGCCTCAGGGGACCTAACCAGAAAAAAGTTCCTACAGCCTCTGTGAGACAAGTTACTGCCTGTGCTCTCTAATCTAGCTGCTTCTTGAAACACATTATTTTGAATTACTGTTAGCAGTGTGGTGTAGAAAATTAGGAATCCAGATTCTCTTTGGATCTCTCACTAAATAGTGATGTGGCTGTGAATAAATCACAAAAGTATCCTCCTCTGGCGAAGGATCATATGTGCAGGTGCACTTAATACCTTATGGACAAGTTACATTCTTTATGACTATAAAAGGCAGTCTTGTTACTCCTATTTTATGTTGCAGCCACATACAGAAAATATCTCATTTCCTTCTGAACACCCACTTCAACCCTTGATATTTTTCTTCTTAGCGTTTGCTTGTTTTCCTCATAAATTTAGATCATGTGGGCAAATTCCTTTAAAGTGCTAGATGCATTAAGATAAAAATTAAAGCAGTAATGTTTTGTTTCTTCAACTAGGGGTTCTTAAAATTTGGCAAGTACCATGTGTCCTGTCATTTCCTTATTTTTGTGTATGTTATATTGTAGCACACGTCACATGGAGATGGGCGGCAAGAAGTTACCTCTCGCACTGGGCGCTCTGGAGCTCGGTGTAGAAACTCTATAGCTTCCTGTGCTGATGAACAACCTCACATCGGAAACTACAGACTGTTGAAAACAATCGGCAAGGGGAATTTTGCAAAAGTGAAATTGGCAAGACACATCCTTACAGGCAGAGAGGTAAATATTAAGCCTAATTTTCTGTTATGACACTTGCTTTGTTTAGTTCCATGTGAGAGAAGGAGGAAGATACTGTATATATTTGAGTTAATTTCTAAGCTCACTATATATTGTTTTTAAGAGCAGGAAACTTACATACTAATTATCTGGGAGTTCGTTTGCTTTCCCATTTCTTTAAATGAAGTAAGTATTACATTGAGTATTTGAATGAGCTTTGCCTTAAAATACGGGTAGTGTTTTGTTCTTTTTCAGTGTAAACCTCTGCCACCAGAGTAAAAATTGTCCTGAACTTCATATATAAGCTCATTGTACTTGCAAATCAATAGTGTTGTCTGTTTTTATAGATTTTATCCTCAAGAAGTTTCTTCATTTCCCCAAATAAACTTTTCTCATAGCTTATGTTTGGTTGTTGTGTAGGAAGGCATATGCTTTCCTGACTTTTGTGGTGATTGGTTTTCTGTTCAGCCACATTCTGTATTTATCAAAAATACATCAGTTAAAACTAAATGGACCCGCTCATGTTCTACATGTATAGTACAGAACCTGTTTTGCTTCTTTGACTTCTTTTATTTAGATCTTTATGCCTGCTCTTCCCTCTACCTGAAATACAATTCACCCTTTTGTGTAGGGATCACTTCTGGGGAGGAGTTGTTGACAGACTCCCTTTTCCCAGGCATGGGACTCAAGTTAAAAATCCTGCTACTTGCCCTCAGATAGCATGCTTATATTGGAACTGCCTATTTACCTGTCTTTCCCCTCTGGACTTCAGGGTAGATGTCCATACTTAACACAGTGTTTGGTACATAGTAGGTGCTTAATAAATATATGTTGAGTGATTGTAGTTGTACTTTTGAAGGAAGCTTTTTATTTTTTATTTATTTTTAAAAAGATTGATCAATTGATTGATTTATCAGAGCACAAGAAGTGGGAGCGGCAGGCAGAACAGGCAGAGGGAGAAGCAGACTCCCTGCTGAGCAAGGAGCCTGATGCGGGACTTGATCCCAAGAACCTGAGCTGAAGGCAGATATTTAACCGATGAGCCACACAGGCATCCCAGAAGGAAGCTTTTTAAAGAAATGTTTTCCCTGCACCAGACCCTCCTGATAGGTGTGCCAAGAAAACAGTGTTACAGATGTGTTGTGGTATTGATGCTTGCAGCCCACCATGCCTGGGGCTGCTGGAGCAGGACCCTAGGCCACCCATTCTGTCAGTAAACAGCCTCTGTTTGCTGCAATGTGCCTTACAGATATTTTCATTTTTTGTGTGCTGGGAGCTGAAAAAGGTTGGCAAGCACAGGTCTACACTAACTGGAGTTACAGACTTTGTAAGTTTGCCTCTTCATGTTTCATATCAACCTTAGTGACAGATCCCTGGTTAGTACTCGTTGTTGAAATACCTGGGTTGCTTTTAGAGTCAGGAAAAGCATGAGTGGGTGGATCTTTCCTCACTGTCCTTGATCAAAGCTTTCTGAAACAAGGCAAAACCTCTTGAGTTTAGTCCCCACCAATTCTAGGTGTTTACTCAGTCAGTTTCCTTACATAGGCAGCTCCTAGGTTGGAAGAGGAATGGGACAGACAGACCCTCTACCCTTCAGCTTAGCTGTAGTTTGGCTACCGTGTTTATATCTAGTAGGTTCTCTCTCCAGAAAGAACCTACCAGAAAGAACCTGAATCTGACTAGCAGAGTGGCTTAATTAAAAATTTTTTTTTAACTTTGAATTAAACCGTTTTACTCTTGCTTTGTTTTGTTTTTTCCTTATTGTAGGTATTAACCAGAATCATGGAAAATGTAAACATTATATTTCTATATAATAGAAATTCATTATGTAGGAAGTACAAGTTCCTTGAAATTTCTCTCCTCAAAGAGGATCACTTTCAGCAGTTTGGTGTAGATTCCCACAGTTTTTTAATGTAGACATTAACTTTTTGTTTATTTAACAAAAAGGGACTCATAGACATAACAGTAATTTTCTTACCAATGTACTTGACCATGTCTGAATCTTAGTGCTCGTAGATCTGACATATTCTATTTCCAGTGTGTGCTGGTGCCATGGTTTATCCACGGTCAGTGGGCATTGAGTGGTTTCTGATTTTTTGCTATTGTAAACATCTGCAGTGGACATTCCTTAACATATCTCTCTACTCTTGTTAAGAGTGTTTCTGTAGGATAAATTCCTAGAAGTGGGTGTCCTGGGTCAAAAAGGATGAATATTTGACATTGTAATAGGTACTGCTAAATTGCTTTTGAGAAAATGTCAGAGTACTTTATTATTCTACCAAACTAAATGAGAGTACCCATTTTTCTACACCCTTACTAATACTGCGTGTAGGTGATTTTCATCTGATGGATAAAAACTGTATTTTTTTAAAGCTTGCTTTTGATAACTAGATTGATGATATTTTCATGTATTTTTGTCATTCATATTTGCTTTTTAAAATAAGTTTCCCATTTGTATCCTTTATCCATTTTTCTTTCCTCTTTTAAAAATCTTAATGATTGGGGCGCCTGAGTGACTCAGTCAGTTAAGCATCCGACTCTTGGTTTCAGCTCAGGTCATGATCTCATGGTTGTGGGATTGAGCTCCTCCTCAGGCTCTGTGCTCAGCGGGGAGTCTGCTTCAGATTCTTTCTCCCTCTCCCTCTCTCTCTCTCTGTCTCTGTCTCAAATAAGTAAATAAAAATCTTTAAAAAAAAAATAAATCATAGTGATTTAAACCCATTATGTATTTCATGCATCAGTCTGATCTGTCTGGGTCTCATGACTTGGTGAGAAAGGTTTACTTTGTCCCAAAAACTAAAACACGGTTCTGTATCTTCTTCAAACACTCCTATGGTTCCCGTTTGAATGTTTCATTCATTCGGTATATATTTTGGGGAATTAGTATGAAGTGTAGGGATCAAACTCTTTTTTCCGCCCATGTGGATTACCACTTGTCCTGGGATCATCTGTCCTTTTCCCCAATTGAAGATACCTGCTTTATCACATACCAAATTCCCATATATGTCTTTTTGTTTCTCTGATCTCTTTGTTTAATCTTGTACCCATACGATGGTAATTTTATTACTACAGCTTTGAATTATACATTTGTATGTTTTAGAGTAGGTTAAATGCTCTGCAGATTATTCTTATTTTTTAAAAACTTCATACCTCTTCTTATCATTTACTGTGTTAGATTTATTTTAGAATCAAGATACCATGTCCCAAAAATAGTCTTACTGGAAATTCAATAAGATTAATTTTGATTGAATTAACTGAATTTATAAACTCATCTGGGGGAAATTTGCTATTTTAATGATACCAAGTCCTTCTATATAGGAATATGAAATGTGTCTCAATTTTGTTTTCAGGGTTTGTAATTTTCTTCATCTAGGTTTTGCATCAACCTTTTTTTAAGGGGGTTACAAATAAATTCTACAGAGTACGTGAAAGGTTTTGCATAATTCTTAAGTTCATTCCAAGGTATTTTAAAATTTTTTTGCTGCTGTGAATGGCATTTTTTCCTTAGCTGTTATGAATAATATGGGAAGGCTGTAACATTTGTATAACATCTTGTATCTGAGCACCCTTTGAACTCACTCTCATTTTGGACATCAAAATTAAGCAAGTTTGTGTTATTTTTAAAATTACACATCATTTTTTCCTTTGACTTGGAGTTCTCTGAATTATAACAAATTTATAGATTTACGTTACCACTGCCATAATCAAGATACAGATGAGTAGCTACAGAGAGCTGTCAGGCGAAGCCGTTTTTTAAAGGATGGGCAAAATACCAACATGTTTATCTGTTAATGGGAATAATCTGACAGAAAGGGGGAATGTGGTACTGTGGGAGAGACATTGAGAGGGTGAGGGGGATGGCGGCACAAGTGTTGGTCTTGATAATGTGGACAGTTCTTACGTAGAAACAGGAGAAAGGTAGAAGACCATGGCACCTCGGGGCTCTTTGTTGTGGTGTGGGAGCTCGTGGAGGTTTTCTTCTCGTTGTAGCTATTGTTTCAGTAAAATGGAAAGCAAGGTCATCAGCTGAGAGTGTGATTATTGAGGAGATAGGAGATACTAGAGATGTGAGAAGTTACAGTAATTACTGGGCAAGCAGAAGAGTTAACGGACTGGAAGAATGTAGTAGAATTGCCAGGTGGCCTTAAGGCTTCCCTGAGGTTAGTGATCATGGATTTAAAGTGGGAATAGCAGCATGGCTGGAAATTACTCTCCAGCAACATTCAGGTACCCAGACACAGGCATGACATTTATAAGATAGTTGGGATTTTTGTCACACTAAGTGTAGAGCAAGGGCATTGATTTGGAATACCTAAGGAGTGATTACAATGAAGGACTACAGATTTGAATAGGAAATAACTTGAGAGAGAAGACAAATCATAAGAAGGTGGTGGGACCAGTGGATTATGGATCCTGGTGAGTTCAGACAGTTATTGGTGTTCTAGATTGAGTGGGCAGGAAGGGTAGAGGAGGTGATAGAGAGTGGGAAGCTCAAAATTAAGGTCAGAAAGAGTTTTCCGGTATTGGTAGTTCTAGAGATTGGAGTATAACAATGTAAGTGGCTTAAGTGTATGACTTTTTTTTTTTCCTCTCTAGAAGCTTTTTAGACTCTTCATATTTATCCTTGGTATTCAGAAATTTCACAGTGATGTACCAGGGAGTTGGTCTGCATCCATTCTTCTTCTTCTTCTTTTTTTTTTTAATTTATTTATTTGACAAAGAGAAACAGCCAGCGAGAGAGGGAACACAAGCAGAAGGAGTGGGAGAGGAAGAAGCAGGCTCCCCACTGAGCAAGGAGCCCAATGCAGAGCTCGATCCCAGGACCCTGGGATCACGCACTGAGCCGAAGACAGATGGTTAACAACTGAGCCACCCAGGCGCCCCTGCATCCATTCTTCTTGATTGCTGATTGGACCCTTTCAACCTGGAGATTATTATCTTTCAGATTTAGAGAATTGTCTCATTTTATTATTTAAAAATCTTCATTCTGTAATTCTTACTAATCAGAGACTGGAACTCTTGGAAACGAACCTTGACACTTTTGGAAAAAATCTGTTCTCCATCTGTGTTTCTTTCTTTTCTTTTTTTTTTTTTTTAAGATTTTATTTATTTATTTATTTGACAGAGATAGAGACAGCCAGCGAGAGAGGGAACACAAGCAGGGGGAGTGGGAGAGCTGAAGAAGCAGGCTCGTAGTGGAAGAGCCTGATGTGGGGCTCGATCCCATAACGCCGGGATCACGCCCTGAGCCGAAGGCAGACGCTTAACCGCTGTGCCACCCAGTCGTCCCTCCATCTGTGTTTCTATTTTGTTTTCTGGGCGATGTCTTTAATTTCATCTTTCTGTTAAATTTGTGTTTGTGTGTCCTGATGTATGTCCTCCCCCTTCCTCCCACTTCATTCTTTCTTTTTTTTTTTTAAGATTTTATTTATTCATTTGTCAGAAAGAGAGAGCAGAAGCAGTGGAAGCGGCAGGCAGAGGGAGAACCTGGCTCCCCACTGAGCAAGGAGCCCAATGCAGGACTCAATCCTAGGACCCTGCGACCATGACCCGACTTGAAGACAGACGCCCAACCAACTGAGCCACCCAGGCGCCCCTCTCCCAGCTCTTTCTTGTCCTCTAATTATTTGTCTGTATAGTATCCAGTTCTGGGATCATGAATGCTGTTTCTTATGTTAACTCCCTGTGAAGTAGTAAAGGGTTTCCTCTTTTTTTTTTTTTTTTTAATAGCTTATGCTCCCTGCACCATTTCTCTTTTCTCTGGGGTTCTTCCTTGGTAACTGTCTGTCATACAGAGCCTTTCCTTGGAATCTGGTGATCTCTGGTCTTCTGTTTGTATTATCATGTGGAGCCCTCAGAAGCTGATCAAAAGCTGGGTTTGCAAACGTAGGATATGTTCGACCACACAGCTTTCCTGTTGGGAGTTGTCTGGTGCTTTTATTGCAGGACCCCAGATATCTGTGTCTTTAGATCTCTTCTCTGAGGCCATTCCGTTTCTGTAGATAAGAATCCTCTGTTCTGCCTGGGAGGAGCTGGTGGTCCAACCCCTCGCTGGTAGTCTGACACTTAATATCTCCTTTTTCTTCTCCAGGCCTCGTTCCTGTCCTCTGCTGGGCTCATTGACCTTGATTCTCACCATCTCCACAGAAAACTTTTTTAGCCTCTGCAGAGCCAGTGGTTATTGGCTGGGTTGGGAGCAGCACACATTCTGTATACAGTCTTATGACCTTGTACTTAGCCAGTAGCTCCACTGTTACCTCTGGTGCCTCCCAACCTCCCAAGTTTGGAGCCCTTCCTGAGTTGTGCTGGGCAAATCATGTTGTTTCTGATGATGGTTTTCTCTGTATTGAACTATTTTTCCTACTGTTGTCTTCTCAGCTTGTTAACTGTGTTGTTGTGCCTGAATGCCTTTACTGTCTGTCCTCCACATTTAACTGGAAGTGTGCTCTTGACCTGCTCACATCTGTGTCCTGTCTCCTACACTGAAGGAGGCACCAGAGAACAGGAAGGGAAGGATTGGATCTGGCACCTCATTGACCGTTCGTTGTCGATTTTAAGAATGATAAACCATAGTTCTTCATTCTGGGATATGCTCAAGGTCTTGGGACTTCAGATAAATGGTTTTGTATTTTAGTCACAGCTTTTGTGTGTGTGTGAAGATTGTCTTCACAGAGAGTTTGGAGGCTAGAGAGGAAAAAAATCCCACACCTAAAATATGCTGAATACCATTTTTATCTTTGTATATTCTCCATATGTATATTTTTTCACCGTATTTTTGGTCATAATTTTGTATTCTGGTTTTTCTCCCTCAGGATTTCATGCCAAGCAGTTCTCCATGCCATTGAATGGTCATTGTACCAGGTTTAGTGGTTGTGCACGGTTGCATTGATTAGAATGACAGTTCCCAAATTCTTTGTGTCTCAGAACACCTTTAAACTTTTAAAATTGAGGATTCCTGGAATTCCTGGGTGGCTCAGTCGGTTAAGCTTCTGCCTTCAGCTCAGATCATAATCCCAGGGTCTGGGGATCGGGTCCCTCATCGGGCTCCTTGCTCAGCGGGGAGCCTGCTTGTCCCTCTGCCTCTTGCTCCCCCTGCTTGTGTGTGTGTGCGCTCACTCTCTCTCTCTTTCTATGACAAATAAATAAAATCTTTTTTTAAAAAACTGAGGACTCCCAAAAAGCCTTTGTTTACATGGGTTGTATAGATTGATATTTGCCATACTAGAAGTTAACACTAAAAAATTTAAAACATATTCATTTAAAGTAATAACAGACCTATTATATTTAATATAAATAACATATTTTTATGAGGAAAAAACCCCCATTGTTCAAAAGAAATTATTGGAAAGAGTGACATTGTTTTAATTTTTTGCAAATTTCTTTAGTGTCTGTCTTAATAGAAGGTAGCTGGGTTTTCATATATCCTCCATATATCCATGTATTTCATATATCCTCCACATATCCATATATTTCATATATCCTCCACATATCCATGTATTTCATATATCCTCCACATATCCATATATTTCATATATCCTCCACATATCCATGTATTTCATATATCCTCCACATATCCATATATTTCATATATCCTCCACATATCCATATATTTCATATATCCTCCATATATCCATAAATTTCATATATCCTCTATATATCTATGTATTTCATATATCCTCCATATATTTCATATATCCTTCATATATCCATATATTATTCTGCATTTAAGTTTTGTCAGTGTACTGTTTTGGTTGAAGTTTATGAAGGAAATCTGACCTCACACAGATAATATAACTGGAAAAGAGAGGAGTGTCTTAATTCCCTTTTCAGATAATTGCAAATATTGTTCTCTGATAACTCTACTAAAACTCAGCAGGTAGTAATTTGGTGGCAGACGGGGCAATGATTAATGAAATGTTTATTCAAAACAACTATAGTGACTGCCAAAAAGTGTTGATACCCAGAACAATTTGCTTTATTTGGAAATTAATAGTAGTAGATTTGGAAGTGAGCGAGCAGAAGGGTGAAAGAGAGCCTTCTATTCCACTAACAGATGTAATTGAAAAGTATAAAGATGTTTATCTTGCTTTTAGTACAGTCTGGAGGAGTATTTACAGTTAGTGTGAAGAAAAAGAGAAAACCTCACCTGGACCCAGTTTCTACAAATTAAAAATCACTTACACAACTGTTACACTTTTTTTATTGTGGTAAAATATACATAACATGCAATTTACTATTTTAAGTGTACAGTTCAGCGGCATTAAGTACATTTGCATCGTTGTGCAACCATCACCATCACCCATCTCTAGAACAGATACGTTTGATCTCACTTGTAAATTCCATATTTTTTAGATTCACCTACTCACTATTTGTTTGTAATTCCAGAATCAATACTTGCGGTGCTTTTGCGGTATTTGTGGACATGCACAAAGCATCAGAAAGTTTGAATTGCCCAATGTATGTATCCCCAGCTGAGATCCAACAAGGTGATGATGCCCTACCTTGTTTCAGCATTCATACCACGAACAAATGCTCTTTTTGCGGTCTATTTACTCCATGGTTTTTGCATTTTTGTGCTTTTTGTTGTCAGTTTTGCTATTTAAAATGTCACCCAATTGTAGGGCTGAAGTACTAGCCAGTATTTCTAAGTGCAAGGCTGTGATGTGCCTGATAGAGAAAACACATTTGTTAGATAAGCTTCATTCAGACATGAGTTAGGTTCTGCTGCCGGCTGACAGTTCAATGTTAATGAATCAGTGATACGTAGTATATAAGGTGTCCTTAAAAAGAAACACACATAAAACAAGGTTATGTGTTGATCAGTTGATGAAAACTTTTATGATCGGGGCCCATAGGAACCTAATCCTGTGTTTCCACTAGGAGCAGTATGCGCAGTGGCTTTGTAGAACATAGTTGCCATACCCAACAACAACTATCTCTGTTTATCAAAGACAAGTCTCACTTATCTGGTGTTTTCCCCTAACAGGTAGATCCTAACCACGTGTGTGGTTAGGATACTGAGAAGGGTATCAAAAAAATCGTAGGGGGGCGCCTGGGTGGCACAGCGGTTCGGCGTCTGCCTTGGGCTCAGGACGTGATCCCGGCGTTGTGGGATCGAGCCCCACATCAGGCTCTTCCACTATGAGCCTGCTTCTTCCTCTCCCACTCCCCCTGCTTGTGTTCCCTCTCTCGCTGGCTGTCTCTATCTCTGTCGAATAAATAAATAAAATCTTTAAAAAAAAAAAAATCGTAGGCTTTCCTTGTATATCTATGATTCTTGATTCACCGTTAATGTTTTCAAGAGGGGAGCACTAAGGAGCAAATTGAGAGCTCTCTACATGGGACAGGGTATGTGGAGGCTGTGGTCAGGTGTCCCGCTTAGCTTCCTGGTGGCCAGTAGGAAAGTTGCCACATACACAGCACAAAGTTATTTTCTCAGTGAGGTTTCTCTGGATTGTACCCTTCTTTGGGCACACTCTAGGCTTATATGTGCCCTGCTATGTGGTCCTCAGATTTTTATCTTCCACAAGTTGTTAAGTCATTTGTCTTCCAATGGCGCCTCTCCCATTCTCTTTGTCATTCTGTCTTTATTCTTTAATTGGACCAGCAGGTGGGAGAACTGGGAAATGCATTGGATCAATATGCCACCTTTAACTAAATGTCCTCATTGTGGTTATGAGAAACCTTTTCACTTGGTTATTTGTATTCAAGTTCTGTTACGCAGTTTAAAAAGAGTCAAGACTTGTTTAAAAACCATGTCCCTTGATTCCCCCACCCCTCATTTCGTAATCTTCCAAGATGGCCACTTTCAGTCTTTTAAACTGGTTCTTCTTCTTCTTTTTTTTTTTTTTTTTTAGTTTTTATTTTTTAGTTTTTATTTTAATTCCAGTTAGTTAACATACAGTGTTATATTAGTTTCAGGTGTACAATTTAAACTGATTCTTTAGGTTTTACGTATATCTTAAACATGCTTTTATTCTTTAAAAACTTTTTTTATCGAAGAGTATGTTGATACACAGCATGCTCTTATTCTTAAATAACTTTTCAATTTTAGGCATTATCTGCTGTCTTTTCATGGTGGTTATTTAGAGTCACGATTGATTTTTTAAAAAATAAACTCATTGAAATATAACACACATCCAGAAAAAGTGCCCAAATCATGAGTGTACACCTTGATTAATTAACACAAAGTAAACACATTTGCATAACCACGACCCAGGGCAAAGCTATATTATGACTTGAACCCAAGAAGCTTCCCTTCTGTCTTCTAATCATTACTTCCCCGTCTTTCCTTCCCAAGGTATCCACTGTCTTGACTTCTTTAACTTCAGAGATCATTTTTTGTTTTCCTTAATGTGCTAATGCAGTCATACAGTGTATATTATTTTGTGTCTGCCTCTTTTACTGCACTTTATGCTTGTGACGTTCTTCCATGTTTTGTGTCTTCCATGCGTTGGGTGTTATGTTTTAATCTGAAGTTTTATTTTGTAGCCACGTATTGTAGTTGTTAGCTTGGTCTTTATTGCTGTGGACTGAATTGTGTCTCTCAAAATCATATATTAAATCCCTAACCCCCAGTGTATTTGGAGATAGGGCTTTTGTGGAAATAGTTTAAATTAGATCATAAAGGTAGGGTGCTGATCCAGTAGGATTAGTGTCCTTACAAGAAGGGACAGCAGAGAGCTGCTCCCTCTCCACCATGTAAGGACAAGTTGAGAAGGGGGCCGTCTGTGAGCCAAGAGGAAAAGCCTCACCAGGAACTGACCATGCTGGTCAGACCCTGATCTTGGACTTCCAGCCTCCCAATCTGTGAGAAAATAAATTTCTGTTGTTTAAGCCACTCAGTCTATGGTATTTTTGTTATCGCAGCCTGAGCTGACTAATAATCCATCCTTCCGGGCTACTGCATCCTCTTAAAGAACTTGGGATCTTTTTTTGACTGCTCTTTTATTGTTTGTGGGTGCTTTAATGTATGTTGGGAGCAGGATATTGGGACCTTTTAACCAGTAGAAAATTGACAGGAAGTGGAAGATAAGCGTATTTATTTCTCTGGTGGGTGTTTGCTACAGGTTTGTTGGGCCCTCTAGGGTGATGTATGTTGGGGGAAGCCCTTCTCGAGTATGAGCTCTCTTTATCCCTATTTTGTAATTTTCCACTTTGTTTCTGGCATCAGGGTGAATAAGTGGAATTTCCCAGAACTTTACACAACAAGTAGCAGGGACACTCCTCTTTCCTTGCCAGTGAACTCCCTTGGCTTTTGCTATGCACGCCACCCCCCCCCCCCCAAAAAAAAGAAAAACAAAACTCCAAGAACCTCCACAACCTTGGGAACATGTGTGTGGTCTTCTCTCCAGTCCCCATCTTTCTCCGGCACCTGGTGATGCCCCCACAGTTGCTTCCTCTTTTATTGACCTCGAGGTCTGAGCTCCCCCCAGGCACCAGCTCTGGGCCAAGGTTATTTTGGTAGTTGAGTAACCCCAGCGGGAGCTGGAGGAAGAGGGGATTAGGGGCTTCCCCCTCAGGCTTCATGGCCGCACAGACTTGCATCATTGTAAATAACTGGTTCACTCAGAGGACACTTACTTTTAATAAAATGACTCTCTTCTACAGTTTGATTTAGCTGAATGAAACATATTTTTGAGCTCCTGTTTTTGCTTTAAATACTATTTGAATAGCAGTATTTGAAAAAGAAAATGCTTAAGAGTAGAATCTTTACTATAGAATAGAAGGCAGATCCTGAACAGAGCCAGAAGCAGCTAGTGATCAAGAGTCTGGTAATGAGAATAGAAACCAGGTCTCAGAGGATCAGAGACAAGAAGAACCAGAAAGGCAGCATATTTGATAGATCCTGGCCATCAGAAGGAGGAAGAAAACAGAATGGTGGCCAGGAAAGAATAGTATATCTAAGGGGTTTCTTTGGAAATTCGGGGGTCCATGGATACCACATAAAATTACTTATGAAAGTAAAGTTTGAAGAAAATTAATCCATTAAACTGAAATAATGTAATTTTTAAAAAAAGATTGTATTTATTAGCGAGAGCAAGCAAGAGAGAGAGCACGAGCATGGGGAAGGGCAGCAGGAGACAGACTCCCTGCCAACCAGCGAGCCCCACGCAATGCAGGGCTTGATCCCAGGACCCTGAGGTCGTGACATGGGCCAAAGGCAGGCACTTAACCAACTGAACCACCCAGGCGCCCCTGAAATACTGTAATTTTAAAGATTACATTAATATCTGTTAAAACACCAGAAACCCTGTTTTTCACTCTTCTGTCTCCGTCTCGAACACGTGTGTGGTTAGGTTACTGAGTATGAGTGTTCAGGGCCTCACATCACCTCAGGAAGCATTTATCGAATGCTTCTTAATGTGACTGGTAGTATGTTGGGACTATAACAAGACGTCAGTGCCCAGCTCAGATGTGAACAAGGTGATTGTATATTCCAGCCACCGACATTTCCTTTCGCTTTTTTTTTTTTACTATAGTTTCCACCAAGACTTGTGTTTTCCAAATATGAAATCAGAATTCTGTCTTTACTCTTTTCAAGTACACACATGGTAACTGTCCAGCCCTCCTCCAGTTCTGATTTATTTTTCCTGGGGTGGTAGGTCCTTACACTCCAGGGTCAGGTTCACTGGGCACCACATTGGCAGCATTTGTCTGTCTTTAGCTCCTCTGGGCCAGTGGGTTCATAGGAAGTAATAGATAACGTAGGCAGGTGGAGGCTTTAGACCAAGTGAATCAGGGGTCATTAATATGAATAAGTGCGGCAGTTCTTGAAGTAGGTATGGGGACCCCTGGAGGTCTCAGAATCTATTAGAGGGTCTGCAAAGTCAGTACTATTTTTGTAATCTATTAAGACAGTACTTCTTCCATTCTCCTTCATGAACCTCAAGTAAAATTTTCCAGAGGCTATATGACATGTGATATCACAACAGTTTGAATACAGGATATATGAGAATATCATAAAAAATGTTATTTATAATAACATGTAATGGGCTTTTTTTGTTGTTGTTTCTTTGTTGTGATAAAATACACATAACGTAAAATTACCCTCTTAACTATTTTTAAGTGTATGTTTCAGTAGTATTGAATACATTTGTAATGTGCAACCTTCACCATCATGCATCTCCAGACCTATTTTCATCTTGTAAAACTGAAACTCTGTACCCATAAACACTAACTCCCCATTCTTTCCTTCCCCCGTTCTACTTTCTGTCTCTATGAATGTGAACTCTCTAGGGACCTCATGAAATGGAATAATCATACAGTATTTGTCCTTTTGTGTCTGGCTTATGTCATTTAGCATAGTGTCCTCAAGGTTCATCAGTGCTATAGCATATGTCAGAATTTCCTCCCTTTTTAAGACTGGAAAGTATTCTACTGTATGGAGATACCACATTGGGCTTATCCTTTCATCGCTCAGTGGCCGCCAGGATTATTTCCACATCTTAGCTATTGTGAATGGTGCTGCTATGAACGTGGGTGTACAAATATCTATTTAAGTCCCTGCTTTTGGTTCTTCTGGGTACATACCCAGAAATGGAATTGCTTGATCATATGGTAATTCTATTTTTAATTTTTTTGAAGAAATAGATACTGTTTTCCACAGCAGCTGTACCATTTTACATTCCTGCCAGCAGTACACAAGGGTTGCAGTTTCCCTACATCCTTACTACTTGTTGTTTTCTGGGAGGTGGTTTTGTTTTTTTTATAGTAGCCATCTTGATGGGCATGAAGTGGTATGTTGGAGTTTTGGTTTGCATTTCCCTAATGATCAGTGATGTTGAGCATCTTTTTTATGTGCTTAATGGCCGTTTGTACAGTTAACCCCTGAACTCATGGTTTGAATTGGGCAGGTTTACTTATACGTACATTTTTTTTTCGATAAATGCATACAGTACTATAATGTATTTTCTCTTATTTTTGTAAAACATTTTCTTTTCTCTAGCTTATGTTATTGTGAGAACACACACAACATACAAAATATGTGTTAATCAACTATGTATATTATCAGTAAGCCTTCCCCTTTAACTATCAGTAGTTAAAGTTTTGGGGGAGTCAAAAGTTATTCATGGATTTTTGACTCTGGTGGGGGGGAGTTGCCCCTAGCCCCATATTGTTGAGGGGTCCACTGTATATCTTTGGGGAAATGTCTCTTCAAGTCCTTTGCCCATTTTTCAGTTGGGTTTTTTTGTCATTGAGTTGTAGGAATTCTCTCTGTATTCTGGATATTAATCCCTTCTCAGATCTATGATTTGCAAATATTTTTCCCATTCTCTGGATTGCCTTTTTACTCTGTTAATATTGTTTTTTGAAGCACAAAATTTAAAAATTTTTACGAAGTCTAATTTGGCTATTTTTTGTTGTTGTTGTCTGTGCCTTTTGTGTCCTATCTAAGAAATCACTGCCCAGTCCAGGGTTGTGAAGCTTTTGCTGTATGTTTTCTTCTAAGCGTTTGATGGTTTTAAATCTTACATTTAGGTGTTTGATCCATTTTGCAGTAATTTTTGTAGGTGATGTTAGGTAAGAGTCCAGCTTCATTCTTTTGCATGTGGATATCCAGTTATCCTAGCACCATTTGTTGAATATTATATTAAAATGAATCTCACTATGTTCAATACTTATTTTTACAGTTTCTCAGTTTTCATTGTAATAGAACCCACATTTGGGATCATCAGTTATCTTTAAGAGTGTAAAGGGGACCAAAAAGTTTGAGCACTGCTGACACAGAGAATCCCCAAGCACTTTCCCCAGACTTTGACTCCCTTTCTTCAGTGGTTCTTCTTCTTGGATCTGGTCCTGAAGGGTGCACAGTAAGAATACAGCCACATCAGTGTTGGGTGAGATCACTTGTTGTCCTGGACCTCAGTTGCAAAGCTGAGTTAATTATGTTCTCCAGTTCATGGCAAAGCCTCTTTCTTTACTTACGTTCCCTTTCATCCCGTTGTTACCCTCTCCCCCCATTCTGGATGTCCCTGGTTCCTAGAAGTCACTTTTATTCCAGAAATGACAACATCCCAGATAAGGACGGTGCTGCAGGTCCACTTAGTAAATATTAGTGAAACTGATTTTTTAAAGATAAGCTTGTGTGACTAGAAGCTATAGTTCTTAATTTCTGCATCTTAGTGGTTTGTTTTAAGACTGCTTGGGGTTTACTCACCCCTTTTTGAACAGAAGTGACCAGGTAATCCATTTGTTGCCTCTGTACATGTTTCACTTGGTTAGCCTACAGATTGCTCTGGAACTGGTCCCTTTTCCTTCTTGAACTACCTAAAGATCTTTTCTATTTTTTTTTAATAAAATATTTTTAAAGTTTTCAGATTGAACCTCCAACCTATTAGTTCATGTATTTGCTTAATTATCAAGCTCCTGCTGTGTGCAAGACACTCTGGGCAAGGCATTCTGGGCTATATAAATCTGTAAAAACTACTTCCTGCCCTTGGATCCCAGAGTCAGATAAAATCAAAATACTGGATTGCTTCTCAGCCTTTTGGCTAAGATCAAGTGTAGTATCTGTTCTTATCAGTTTAATATCTGATACATCCTCTGAGGACAATACATTAAATGGATTTTGGGAACTAGGAAAGGGAATAGGAGCTTGCTCTGTCCACTCACTGTATTGACCTGGCATTGCAGTACTTCCAGGAATGGTGCAGCTACCAGCACCCCTGCCCTTGGTTTAAAATTTTAAAAAATAATAATAATTAAAAAGAAAAATGTTTAAGTGTTTCTAAATAGGGAATAGATTTGCTTCATTGTCCTATGTTTTTAGAAGTGTTTTCGTTATATAACCAATCTCTTTGTGTCTCTGCCTTGTGGGAGATTCTTCTTCCCATGTCTATAAGTAACTTAAATATAAAATGTTATAAGAATACCCATATTTGCATGAAGCCTCTCTTTTCAGTTACAAAATATTTATAAAATATTATTGTAACTAGTTGAGTTTTAGTTTTTTTAGGTAAATGCCCACATGTCTGGGCATTTACAAAACTATCACCAGTTAGTCTATAATTACCAAATTCGTAAAATCTATAAATATTTATTAATTTATTTTTTTCTAGGTTGCAATAAAAATAATTGACAAAACTCAGTTGAATCCAACAAGTCTACAAAAGGTAAGATTGGTTCAGTATCCAGTATTTTTTAAAATGATTTTCAGTGCTAATTGCCGTCTAATTGGTCCCACCAGTACCTCAACTGCTATTTGTATATATATATATATATTATGTGTAGTACAATGAGCTTCCTGTTCCTCAGCGAATGCAACTTAGGTGTAGTATTATATGAAAAGTTGTTGGATTTTTTTCCTTCAGATGAAGATAATGATTTTTAAATGTTCTTAATAGCACAAATTGAAGGCTGTACATTTTAATTGAATATTCTAACTGTTGACTAGAACAGAGTTTTTTAAAGTAAGACAGAATATAGTTTTGTGTAATTACTCTTATGGCAGAGTTATACACCCATCTCATTGCTAATACTGAGGTCTTAAAAGTCAGCACTTTGGCTTTATTAAACTCTGTCACTATGACTAATTAAGGAGTGATGATTAATTTGTATGAAAGGAAAATATAAAAATACAAATATAAAAACATGCTTGTAATGCACTGTTGCAGTTTGTATCATCAAATGGAGATCAGAAGTCCTCAACCGTGTGGCATGTTAGAATCACCTGGACCTCTTTGCAGTGTCTTTATGACTGGCCCATTGGCCCACTGGCCTGGAGAGATTCAGATTAGGGCCTTGACATAGGTATTTCCCTGGTGCATTTGCAAATGATTAATGATCTTCATAATAAAATCCTTCTTGTTCTTTTTAGTCTTGCAAAGCCTTTTACATTATTTGATTTCTAGATTTGGCCTATAGTAATTGGGGTTTTAGAGACCTTGAACTAGGAACAGGACGTCTGAATTTAAAATCCTGGCTCCGCCCCATAGTCAAATGTCTAATTTGACCTCGGACCAGTTACTTAACTTTTTCTTTTTCCTTTTTCCTTTTCCTTTCCTTTCCTCCCCCCCCCCCCCCCCCCCAGTTACTTAACTTTCTTGACCTCAGGTTTCTGGTCTTTAATGTAGAGGTAATTTCATCTTCTCAGGATGGATGTATATAAAATAATGCACTTAAAAGAGCTTTGTAAACTTCAAAGCACTTCACATGTAAGATATTGTAAGCGTATTGCCCTATATAAATTCCTAATGTTTTTCTAATTGTTATTTTCCATTTATGTCATCATAATTTTGAAGTCCTCTCCGTGTGTGTGTGTGAGAGAGAGAGAGAGAAAGAGAGAGAGAGAGAAAGAGAGGGAGGTGGGGAGGAAGGAACTTTATCTTGCACTAAAAATGGTACTTAACAAGTGGTTCTACAGGCCAGAGTGAGTCTTAATGCCACTCAGGGTGACCCTGGAATGGATCCAAAAATTCCAGCCCTTTCTTCTGAAGATAAAACTGTATCCATTACTTTAAACTTTTATTTCTTCATATATCTAAGGACTTGGTATTAGTAAGTAAGGGTTTACTAAAATTTGGTATTCAAAACTAAAATTGGCATATAAAGAAGTTCAGTATCCTTATGTTCAGTACCCAGTATCCTAATGATGTTACAAATCTTCCACTATTCAAGCATCCTTGCGGATAACTGGAATCCTGGCAGTTTTCTAGGAAGAATTTTATCATGGTTTTGTCTTTAGTTGGTTGTAATTTTTCCCTCCTTCCTTGCTTTTTTTTTTTTCATTATTTTGGGTCAGAGAGTTTTATTGCTGCTATTCTTTTATTATTATTACAAATTACTGTTTGTCACATCGTTATCAGTTTAGTACATGGTAGGTTGTCTGGTCAGCCTGATAGTGTGATTATGCGTATTTATATCAGCATTAATTTGGGCACATAATGATCTAATAGGTAAGACTTTAAGAAGCCAGATCTGTCCAAGTCAAATAACTTGGTAAGTGTAGTGTTTTAAGCTTATAGGGCATTTTATTTTTTTATTTTTCTGTTGAAGTATAATTTATATACAGTGTTATATTGGTTTCATTATATAATAAAGATTCAGTTCTATACATTACTCAGTGCTCATCACGACAAGTGTACTCTTAATCCCCTTTGTCTTGTTCGTCCATCCCCACCCACCTCCTCTCTGGCAACCACCAGTTTGTTCTCTGTATTTAAGAGTCTGTTATTTTGGGGCACCTGGGTGGCTCAGTTCGTTGAGTGTTCAACTCTTGGTTTTGGCTCAGGTCATTATCTCAGGTTGTGGGATTGAGCCCCCTGTCAGGCTCCACACTCAGTGCAGAGTCTGTTTGTCCCTCTCTCTCCCCTCTGCCTCTCCCCTTGCTCTCTCTCTAAAAATGAATAAATAAAATCTTTTTTTAAAATAAAGTGTTGTCTCTTTATTCTTTGTTCATTTGCTTCTTAAATTCTACATATGAATGAAATCATGGTATTTGTCTTTCTCTGACTTACTTCACTTAGTATTATACTTTCTAGATCCATCCATGTTGTTGCAAATGACAAGATCTTGTTCTTTTTTATGGCTGAGTAATATTCCTCTGTGTGTGTGTACACATGTCTTCTTTACTCATTTATCTGTGAATGGACACTTGGGTTACTTCCACATCTTGGCTGTTGTAAATAGTGTTCCAAGAAATATATGGGAGCATATATCTTTTCAAATTAGTGTTTTCATTTTCTTTGGGTAACTATCCAGTGGTAGAATTACTGGATCTTATGATAATTCTATTTTTAATTTTTTGAAGAGCCTCCATGATGTTTTCCATAGTGGCTGCACCAGCTTTCATTCCTACCAGCAGTGCATTAGGGTTCCTTTTTCTCCATATCCTCGCCAACTTCTCTTATTTGTTGCCCTTTGATTCCAGCCATCCTCACAGGTATGAGTGATATCACATTGTGGTTTTGATTTGCTGCCAATGAGTGATGCTGAGCATCTTTTTCATGTGTCTGTTGGCCATCTGTATGTCTTCCTGGGGAAAATGTCTGTTCAGATCCTCTGCCCATTTTTATTGGATTATTTTTATTTTTTGGTGTTGGATTTTATAAGTTCTTTATATATTTTGGATAGTGACTCCTTATTGAATATATCCTTTGCATATATCTTTTCTCAGTTGGTGGGTTGCTTTGTTGTTTTGTCAATGGCTTCCTTTGCTGTGTAAAGTCTTTTTATTTTGGTGTAGTCTCAATAGTTTAATTTTGCTTTTGTTTCCTTTGCCTGAGGAGACAAGTCTAGAAGAATGTTTCTATGGTTGATGTCAAGGAAATTACTTCCTATGTTTTCTTCTAGGAGTTTTATAGTTTCAGGTCTTACATTTAGGCCTTTAATCACTTTTGAGTTTATTTTTGTGCGTTGTGTAAGAATGTGGTCCAGTTTCATCTCTCTCTCTCTCTTTTTCTTTCTTTCTTTCTTTTTTTTTTTTTTTGGTGGAACCTCCATACTGTTCCAGTTTTCATCTTTTACATGTAGCATCTAGTTTTCCCAACACCATTTGTTGAAATACACGGCATTGTTTTAAATCATTTGTGTTAGTTCATATTCTTTTCTTATAAATTAGAAGCATTCTCTGTATGTTTCCATACAATTGTTTCTCACTGAATTCTTTTTCCATGGAAAAATTGCCACAGGGTGGAGTTGACAAGGTGTCTTTTCCCTTGGAATAGTACTTCCTACAGTCTTTTTTCTTCCCCAGCACCGTGCACAGTTGTATCACATCTGCATCGGGAACAGCTCTCTTTATATTGTGACTTAAGCCTTGAAGCTTATACATTTCTCAGTGCTTATCGTGATGAGCACCGAGTAATGTACAGAGTTGTTGAATCATTATATCGTATACCTGAAACTAATATAGCGCCTGAGAAGCTAATATTCACTTTAAGGAACATTCTGCCATCAACAAAATGGAATCTTTTTGTACTGCCACTATCAAAAAATGTAGACTGGCTCATTGAAGGAGTGTTTTAACACAGGTGTTAAAATAGTGTCCGTTTTAACATGTTCCAATTATTCAGGCTTGCACATTGAATTCTGCACATTTGCAAACTGATGTTACTTTCACAGACAAGTTTCTTCATATTTCCTTTTTATTTTTCCAGTCATTGCATTAATAAATGTTAGATTCTAGTAAGAGATACTTTTCTGCATTGTTTTTGTACTTCTCAGCTTTGAACTACTATTCCTGAGATGTTTTCTGTTTACGAATGTTTTAGATTAGCCTTTTGGTTTTTTTTTTTTAAGGTCAGCCTTTTTAACGTTTTGTACCTATAATGGTTTTGAAAGCAGCAGGTATAAGAAATATGTTAGTCTTCTTTTTGGTTTTACAAAGTCATTTTTAACTTTGGTTTAGTTATATGCAAGTAATTTTGCTGGGTCTTGTTTTGGTCCTGTCATTAAGAAGCAAGTTATGGCTCATTTTTAAAAATATGTTTACCTATTCAAAAATGCTGGTCTCTATTAAGACATTCCAGTATATTCAGTGTAACCCATTTAAAGTTATTAGTGTTCTTTTTCAGTCTTGGAGTAGAATGTTAACAAAGAGAGTATAGAGTGATGGTTAGGAACACTGTGAAGCCAGGCTGCATGGATTCAGATGCAGGCTTAATCAGCCTAGCTGTGTGACAAGTCACGTAACCTTTCCACGGTCTTAGTTTCCCCACTTACAAATTGGGGATAATAATAGTAGATCATAGGGCTGTAGTAAGAATTAAATGAGTTAACATTTTTTTAATTTTCTTTTTTAAAATTTTTATTTAAGTTCCAGTTAGGTTTTTTTTTGTTTTGTTTTTTTGTTTTTTCCTGGAAAGGTAGCTTTTTATTTTTTATTTTTTTAATTTTTATTTTGTTATATTAGTCACCATACAGTACATCCCCAGTTTTTGATGCAATGTTCATGATTCATTATTTGCATGTAACACCAAGTGCACCATGCAATATGTGTCCTCCTTACCCATCACCGGCCTATCCCAGTCCCCCACCCCCCTCCCCCTCTGAAGCCCTCAGTTTTTTTCCCAGAGTCCACAGTCTGTCATGGTTCATTCCCCCTTCTGCCTACCCCCCTTCATTCTTCCCTAAGTTCCAGTTAGTTTTAACATACAGCATAATACTAGTTTTAGGTATACAATAGTGTGATTTCAGCACTTCCATACAACACCCAGTGCTCATCACAATTAGTGCACTCCTTCATCCACAAAACCTACCTAATCCATCCATTCTTCCACCTCCTTTCTAGTAACCATTAGTTTGTTCTCTATAGTTAAGAGTCTGTTTCTTGGTTTGCCTCCGTCTCTTTTTTCTTGTTTTGTTTCTTAAATTCCACACGAGTGGAATCATATGGTATTTGCGTCTCTCTGAGTGACTTATTTCGCTTAACATTATACTCTCTAGGTCCATCCATTGTTGCAGTTGGAAAGATTTCATTCTTTTTTGTGTCTGAGTAATAGTCCATATTGTGTGTGTGTGTGTGAGAGAGAGAGAGAGAGAGAGAGAGACACCACATCTTCTTTATCCATTTGTCAATTGATGGACACTTGGGCTGTTTGTAAAATTTATTGTAAATAATGCTGATATAAACATAGGGGTGCATGTATACCTTTGAATTAGTATTTTTGTATTCTTTAGGTGAATACCCAGTAGGGCAATTGCTGGATCATAGGGTAGTTCTATTTTTAACTCTCTGAGGAACTTCCATACCATCTTCCACAGTGGTTACACCAGTTTTCTTTCCCGCCGGCAGTGCAAGAAGGTTCCCCTTTCTCCACATCCTCGCCAACACCTGTTGTTTCTTGTGTTATTGATTTTAGCGCTTCTGACAGGTGTGAGTTGATATCACATTGTTGTTTTAATTTGCATTTCCCTGATGGTAAGTCATGATGAGTTTCTTTCATGTATCTGTTGGCCATCTATATGTCTTCTTTGGGGAAATGTCTGTTCATGTCTTCTGCCCATCTTTTAATTGGATTATTTGTTTTTTGGGTGTTGAGTTGTATCAGTTCTTTGTATATTTTGGGTACTAACCCTTTATCGGCTATGTCATTTACAGCTATCTTCTCCCATCCTGTCGGTTGTCTTTTAGTTCTGTCGATTGTTTCCTTTGCTATGCAGAAGCTTTTTATTTTGGTGTAGTCCCAGTAGTTTAGTTTTTATTTTGTTTCCCTTGACTCAGAAGAGGTATCTAGAAAGAAGTTACTGTGTAAATAAGTTAATATTTAAAAGCCCTTAGAAGAACAGAGAATAGTACCTGACACAGGATAAGGACTGAATGAATGTTTGTTGTTATTGTGTTTCCTGCTAAATATTAGGTTTTTGTTTGCTTGGTTTTGAGGGGTAAAGGGTGTTTTTTGTTTGTTTAAAATTTTCTTCTTACAGGAAATAAGTAAAGCTTAAGAATTGAGTGGTAGGTTCTGGCTCAGTCTCTTTTGTGGAACTTAATACAGTGTACTATTTCTGGTAATGGCAAATATTTGAGCATTTAATGCTGAGCATTTTTCTGAGTGTATTATCTATATGAACTCATTGTATTAGTTTGCTCAAGCTGCTACAACAAAATACCATAGGTTGGGTGGCATATAAACAGTAACCCTTTATTGCACATAGTTCTAGAGGCTGGGAAGCCCAGTTTCAGGGTACCAGCCTGGTCGAGTTCTGTTGAGAGTGCTCCCTCTGGCTTGCAGGGGGCTGTTGTCTCACTGTGTTTTCATGGCAGAGAGAGAAAGAGAAAGCACCTTCTCTGCTGTCTCCATTTGGAAGGACACTCACTAATCCCATCGAGAGGACCTACGCTAAGACCCCATCCAAACCTATTTAACTCCTAAATGCCCCCTCTCCAAATACCAACACATGGTGGGTTAGAGCTTCAACATATGAATCTTGGGGGAACACAGTTCAGTCCGTAGCATTCATTCAACTCTTTATAACTTCATGAGCTAAGTTCTGTTATTCAGGGAAGAAAGGCCAGGGCAATTTAAAAATACATAATTTATTAAGTGATGGGTACTTGGGCAGTCCTTCCATGGCAGGTGTAGTCAGCTTTGAGTCAAGCATTGGTGAACTCTAAATGAAAATATGTTTGCCATAGTTCAGATAATAGAGCACTTTGGTAGGCAGTGTCTTAGGATCACGACTGAATGTTCGTCACATGGGGATTCATTGTCATTAGATACTGGAGCCTGTGCCTCCCATGTTCTTATACACAGAAGTGTTGAACTTTTTCACATTAGCTAGTGTGATGGATCTGTTTTCATCTTCATGCTCTGTTAATTTTCCGATGAGGAGACTGACTCAGAAGCAGATCTAGCTCAGCTGTCCAGCTAGTAAGTGATGGGGTGAACATGTAGATCCTGCTCCACTCCATTGTGAGAACGTGGACCGGAACTAACCGAGATTTTCCTTTGTAGTCCCTATAAAGAAGTTAGTATACTGTTTAAAATTGGGAGGAATATTTCAAGTACTGAAGAGAAGTAGGCCTTGTACTCCACCTCTCCCTCCAAACATTGCATAAGCCATGTTTTTATGCAGGTTTGTTCATTTATTCACTCATTCATTCAAAAAACACTTATTATTAAATATCATATCTACTGTATGTCAGACACTGTTCTAAGCAGTGTGGAGACATTGAACCAAGTTAAGTTCCTGCTTTAATGGAATTGAGATCTTAGTAGGAAAGCAATAGCAAACAAATATATTATGTCATGTCATGTCAGTGCTATGAAGAAAATAAAGCAAGGTGTCTTAATTATATTTTCTTATTTTCTGTTTTCTTGATGTTCTAGCACCTGGGACTATGCTGACCTGGGAGAGACTGCCCCTCCCAGGACAGCTAATTCCTAGAAATAGCAGACTACTCCCCTGTGAGTGTACTGTTTATATGCCAACGAATTTATCCAGAGCTCATACTCAGAACCACCTCCTTTATCTGGCTCTTACTCCAGGAGGTAATATGCCTCTGCCCTAATCATCCCAGGGCCAGGTGCCAAACAACTAGAGACTGCATTTATACCCCAGAGCCTACTGAAATGGTTCAGACAAACCAGTCCTCAGCCTGTTACCCTCTTTGACCTTGCCTTTCCTGCAGAAACCAAGATAAAGACTTTCCCATGCTTTCCCCTTGCTCCTTCTGCCTCCTGACTGACCCTGGTACTTCCCCATGTGGCCCTGGATGGCACTATGTGCCCCCTTTTCTTATGAACTGTTAGTAACAATTATCTTTTCAGTGCCAGTCCTGATGACTTGGCTCACCATACCTAAATAATAGTAAAACCCACATTTTAAAACATAGGCTGAAGAGATAATATTTGAAGGAATGTATAGATTACAAATGAAAAATAGGGGTGGCCTCTTACTAATTCATTTAAGAAACATCCATGTCCTCCTGAACCAAGCTCTGTGATGTCTGTAATGAGTCAGTTAAGTGCAGTAGACTCTGGGTCAATCCATGTGGTTTGCAGTAAAATTTTACGTAGGCCTTGAAGGATCTAAATATTTTTTACCAGCGTGCCTGAGTGGCTCAGTTGATTAAGCCTCCGACTCTTGATCTCAACTCAGGTCTTTTTTTTTTTTTTTTAAGATTTTATTTATTTGACAGAGAGAGACAGCAAGAGAGGGAACACAAGCAAGGGGAGTGTGAGAGGGAGAAGCAGGCTCCCGCCAAGCAGGAAGCTGGATGCGGGGCTCGATCCCAGGACCCTGGGATCATGACCTGAGACGAAGGCAGATGCTTAACAGCTGAGTCACCCAGGCGCCTCTCAGCTCAGGTCTTGATCTCAGGGTTTGAGTTCAAGCCCCACGCCGAGCTCCACAGTGGGCATGGAGCCAACTTAAAATAATAGTAGTAGTAGTAATAATTACTATTCATAATAATAATAATTATTATTATTATTTTAATAAATATTTTTTACCAAGTAAAAAAGATGGAAAAACCTTTGTAGTCTCATTATGGTTGGCAGGGGGACCACACAGCCTAAGGGGCGGCGCAGCAACAGGCTGGGGAGAGCTGGGCAAGTGCAGAGTAGTGCATGCAGGCCCTGTGGGAGCCCTTGGTACCCAGTGCTTTTAAGGAACGTCATCTGTGTGCAATAAAACTTTTCAGTGATTCCCTGACCTTCCCCTGGGTTGTTCTAAGATTTTGTTATGTTAGAAATATTCAGTCTTCTTGGTGACAGAAACTTAATTGTCACCATACTCTGCCACCATCAAAATTAAACAATAATTTTTTTAAAACTGGAGCCACTTGGGGCGCCTGGGTGGCGCAGTCGTTGAGCGTCTGCCTCCGGCTCAGGGCGTGATACCAGCGATCTGGGATCAAGCCCCACGTCAGGCTTCTCCACTGGGAGCCTGCTTCTTCCTCTCCCACTCCCCCTGCTTGTGTGCCCTCTCTCGCTGGCTGTCTCTCTCTGTCAAATAAATAAATAAAATCTTAAAAAAAAAAAAAAAAACTGGAAAAAATAAAAAAAAACTGGAGCCACTTAATTAAAAGCAAGATATTTATAATATGTAATGAAATAATTGTTTAGAATATGTATTTATGACAGCTAGTTAGTTAGCCAGTTTTAAACACACCTAGGGACAGAGGCATACTTCTTCCTTATGTCATCTTATTCCACTGTTGGATGGCTCTAGTTAATAGATTTTCTCCCTTCAGTTTGCACTAGCATCTGTCTTCTAAACATCTACAACATGTTCTCTATTCTGCCATATGGAGCTAGAGAGGTTAAATCTACCACTGCAAACATAGCCAGTCAGCTATTTTGAGTCTTGGTTCCTTCTCCAGAGTCAATACTCAGCCTCTTGGGCCAGCCACAGGAATTGCCCTCGACACAGGCCTGATTTATTCAATACCTGCAACTGATTTTTTTTTCTTACCTGAATTCAATTCCTGCTAAAGATCATGTAATTGGTTTTCTGCCACAATTCCAGTCTATTGAGGTATTTTGGAATAGTGAGTCTTCTGTATTATGTGTCGCTTCTAGTTTGGTGCTACATGAACTGGATAAGGATGTCTTCATCCAATTAAAATATCTGACAAGGCCCTTCAGTGGAGGCTCCCATCCTTTAGTTGATTCTGCTGACCCAGTAGCAAAGCATTTTTTGAGTATAGAGTCAAGCACTATTTTTCAATCCAGACTTTTAGTAAGAGAGAAAGGAAAATCCTGTGTTTTAAAAAATTTAGTCAAAATTAATGAAAAAAAAAGAATGGACATTAAGTTCATGTATATGCAAAATATACAGTAGGTTGCTGAAGGATTATTAAAATAGCATTGTTGACTATAGATTCCTTTTATAAGGGTTTTTTGGGGGAAATCTTACACCCACTCAGCCTGTTTTCTTTTTAAAGCTGGTGTTTGTTTTGCTAATGCTCAGAGCTCTGGACAGTAGTGGCCTTTTTGGCATCCCAGGGAATGTTCGATGTGGGACACATCAGGGAACTGTATAATTTGAAGGCAGAGAGAGAACCAGTTCATGCTTTTCATGTGGTCTACAGTGTAATTTTACTGCTACTACCACTGGGTTATTTGGGTCACTTTTGCTTCAGACTCCTTAAACCAGTCATTTTCAACCCTTGCTGTGTAGTACTATCATCTGTGGAGTTAAAACAACTACCACCACCATGTTTCCTTCAGAACACACCCAGCCTCCCCAATTCTGGCTTGATAGGCCTGGGGTGAAGAGGAAGGTCCCTAAGTACACAGCTCAAGTGAGAGTAGCTTCTAGGCTCCTTGGTTCCCCTGTAAGTTCTTAATTTCTCTTATCTTGCATAAGGTCACCCATTTTAAAAATGACCCCTCCCTCAGTGGTCTAAGTCTTAGACACTGCTGTCACTGCCACTGCCAGTAGTTCCTCCTCCTCTCCATCTCTTTTCCTGGGAATGCCTCCATAACCAATTTTTCGACTTCTTTCCTTCCCCTTTCCCATCCGGTAGGCACACTCATTTTGGGAACCTTTTTCATTGAACAACTCTGTTCATCCTTTCTTTATACCTCTTCTTTCCAGCTTGACTTTTGTAACAAGCTAGCGGTTCAGGCCGCTAACAACAGTAGTTACAAGGGTCCTGTTGTTTACAATACAGTGTCTGCATCCAGATCAGTGTAATGAATCTGGTAAACTCAAATAAACGGGGTAGGGTAAATGAAATCTAAAACCCTTCTTGGGGGTGCCTGGGTGGCACAGCGGTTAAGCGTCTGCCTTCGGCTCAGGGCATGATCCCAGCGTTATGGGATCGAGCCCCACATCAGGCTCCTCCGCTAGGAGCCTGCTTCTTCCTCTCCCACTCCCCCTGCTTGTGTTCCCTCTCTCGCTGGCTGTCTCTATCTCTGTCGAATAAATAAATAAAATCTTTAAAAAAAAAATAAAAAATAAAACCCTTCTTGATTGTACGTATTCAAAATATTGAGACTAGAAATGTATGTATATTTCTTTGTTTTTAAATTTCAAAAGCTTTAATAGAAATGCAAGAAAACAGAGCTTCAGTGTTGCCACTGCTTTATGGGGAACTTTTCAGTTTACCTCCAGACTTCCGTTTGCTTCAGCAGGAAATAATGCAGCTTGATATTTAAAGTAGATTGTGAATTGAGAATATGTATTTTTATAAATTGTAGAAATACACCAATTATAATTATACCACTATATATTCTAATTGTACCCATGATTCATTATGCTATTTTAGAAAAGTCCCTAAAGAACCAAATATTTTAAACAGGTTAAACTTAGCTCATGGCATGGACCCATTTGTAGAAAATCGAAAATTGGGCACAAATTAGGCCTTTGGGAGAGAATCATACCAATAACAGTAGCATCCAGAATCACAATCCCATACCGAGTGTTATGTTGTGTGCCAGGTACTATTCCAAGCTTTCCACATATCGGGCTCTTTTAATTGTGTGGGTACCGGAGTCACAGGTAGGTCACATCACCTAGACTCAGTCATTGAGTGCTAGAGCCAGGCTGGGGCCAAGTATTTGTGCTCCCCAGAGCTCAAGTTTTGTTTTGTTTTGTTTTTTTTTTTTTTTGGTTTTTTTTAGATTTTATTTATTTGTCAGAGAGGGAGAGAGAGAGAGAGCAGTAGGAAGAGGGAGAAGCGGGCTTCCCCTGAGCAAGGAGCCCAATGCGGGACTCGATCCCAGGACCCTGGGATCATGACCTAAGCCGAAGGCCGACACTTAACAGACTGAGCCACCCAGGCGTCCCAAAGCTCAAATTCTTAATGACTGTGCACAGCACCTACATCACGCACTGACTGTTTTTCACATCAGCCCTGTGACATAGCTTTTTTTTTTATCTACATTTTACAGATGAGCAGACTGAAGTTTTCTAACATTTTGCAGCTTGTTCAGTCATCCAGTGAGGAAATGACTACACTAGCGTTAGAACCTAAAACCCTAACTTCAGAGTCTTGTTCCACCATGTCCCCTTGGAAGGAATCAGGCCCAGCCCCTTCCTTACGGGGATAGCAAAGGAGCATACTGAAGTTCAGCATGCATGTGGTGGATACCCAGTAAAATCTGTTCTTTATTAAGTGCCAAATTTATTTATTTTTTTTTTAAGATTTTATTTATTTATTTGACAGAGAGAGAGAGACAGCCAGCGAGAGAGGGAACACAAGCAGGGGGAGCGGGAGAGGAAGAAGCAGGCTCCCAGCGGAGGAGCCTGATGTGGGGCTCGATCCCAGAACGCTGGGATCACGCCCTGGGCCGAAGGCAGATGCTTAACGACTGAGCCACCCAGGTGCCCTTAAGTGCCAAATTTATTTTAACATTAAATTAATATCTTCTCATATTACCCTGATTCCAGAAATTTTGACCACCAGAACCTGGGGTTTTTAGGAGTGGGAGAATATCTTTGTCTCTGAACTATTTAATCATAAAAATCCACATCACTACTGCTTTTATTTTAAATTTTTAAAAACTGCTTAATTTTGTTAAATAGGCAAATCTAAGCAATTATTTAAAATTGAGTTTTAATTTTTTTTTTAAGATTTTATATATTTATTTGACAGAGATAGAGACAGCCAGCGAGAGAGGGAACACAAGCAGGGGGAGTGGAAGAGGAAGAAGCAGGCTCATAGCAGAAGAGCCTTATGTGGGGCTTGATCCCATAATGCCAGGATCACGCCCTAAGCCGAAGGCAGACGCTTAACCCCTGTGCCACCCAGGCACCCCCTCAGTTTTAATTTTTATTAACTGTTTTACATACCAAAAAAAGTTAGATGTTTACAGTGCAAATATTATAGGAAATGAACACCCATTTACTTCAAGAAATGGATCATCAGCAATACCTATAAATCACTCACACTGTCGCCCTCTCCAACTTGATTCCGTTTCTTCCTTTCCCACCTACCAGGTAACCACTAACAAGAATTTTGTATTGTTTTCTTGATTGTTTTTATAATTTTATTACATATGGATTCTCTCATCAAAATAGTGTAAAGGTTTTATTTTTTTATCTTTTCCAAAAATATTGTAAAGGTTTTAAATACTACATAAATGCAGTCATATTATATGTATCCTTCTCCTATTTGCTTTCTTTTGCCCAAATTCTGTTCCATGTTGACGTATTTAGCTGTTTCACTTTCTCTACTATGCTCGTTTTCCTGATTATATAGTGTTCTATTACATGACTATACCGTGATTTACATATGCATTCTGTGGTTCAGAGACCTTCAGATTGCTTATTGCTATTTGTATTACAAACATTGTTGCTGTGAGTTGCCCTGTATGTTTCTTCCTGGTCCACTTGTGTAAGAGTTTCTTAATGATATATATCCAGTAGTAGAATTATTGGTTCACGGGATCTATTTATTGGAGCCAGCCAAATTGTTTCCAAAGCAGTTGTGTAATTTATATTCCCACCAGCAGCATTTGGAGAAAGTTCAAGTAATGTCACATCCTCATCAAAATTTGAATTTGTCTGATTTTTTAATTCTTGCCAATCTGGTGGATATAAAAATAAAATTTCCTTGTGATTTTTATTTACATTTCCCTGATTACTGAGGAAGTATTACATCTTTTCATATTTTCACTGGTTTTTGTTTCTTCTGTGAAGTGCCTCTTTGAGTCTTTTGTTCAGTTTTAAGAAATTCTTCCATACCTAGGGCCATAAAGATACTCATCTCTATTGTCTTAAAATTTTTATAATCTCTAATCTCATGATCTGACCCTGAGATCATGACCTGAGCCAAAATCAAGAGTTGGCTGCTCAACTGACTGAGCCACCCAGGCGCCCCTATATTTTATTTTTAATAGTAGAATGGCACATGATAAATAGAACCCCAAAATATATGCCAGGTAAAATCTGAGCTAAATTAACAAAACAGTGACAGAGGAGACTTGACCTCTCTCAGGCCATGCATGATACATTAAGTAGGAAAAAAGATACAGATCTTAATATACTAAGCCTATATTACAACTTTGTGCAATTTTTTAACACACCCCTTTCTAAGGATATGTTATAACTATGTGCCAGGATTTAATGTAATAACTATTGAAATTTATGATGGCTACAAGGTAAATGATTTCTTCAGGGTTGAGTAATACATATATAGCTATAAGCAGTGGTTCTGTTAATATGATTAATAAGCCTGACTAACAGATCTTTCCAGGCTACATTTTCTTCTTTTTAAAAATTTTTTTATTTTAAGTAGTCTCTAACCCAACATAGGGCTTGAACTCATGACCGGGAGATCAAGAGTTGTTCACTCCACCACCTGAGCCAGCCGGGCACCCCCTCCAGGCTACATTCTCTGAATGAAGAGCAGTAAAAATAGAAACCAGTAAAAATAGAAACAAAAAGTGCAAACATGTAAAACTTAAAACACAGAATTCATGGGCCAAATATTAGCAATATATCTAGAAATTAACACTAACAGACTACATATCAGAACCTATAGAATACTGCTTTTGGTGCTTAAGAAAATTTGTAGCCTCAAACACACTATTAAACAAGAAAGAATGACCATATATTAAATATTAAACTAGGTTAGAAAAGAGAACAGAATAAATCTTGGGAAGTAATAATAATGTAAGAAACTAATAAAGGCAGGAATTCATGAATTTGAAAAATAGTAGAAATAATAAATCTAAAGCTTTGGTTTTTGTTGTTATTTTTGAAGAGGGATGAGAGGGAGACAATAAAAAAGATAAACCACTTTCCCAGGGGAGAGGGAGAGAAAATCTGAAGTATGGAATGAGGGGCATGGAAAAGACCAGAGAGAGAAGAATTAAAATTATTACAAGGGAAACTTTTGTGCAAATAAGTTAGAACCTAAGAGATGGGTAGGGTTCTAGAAAACATAAGTTACCAAAATTAATTCTAGGGAAGAATCTGTATGCACCAGTAACTATAGAAGAAATGAAAAAGGTGATAAAAGGCAGGATGCCCGCTTCATTTTTTTTTTTTTTTTAAGATTTTATTTATTTATTTGACAGAGACAGCCAGCAAGAGAGGGAACACAAGCAGGGGGCGTGGGAGAGGAAGAAGCAGGCTCCTAGCAGAGGAGCCTGATGTGGGGCTCGATCCCAGAACGCCGGGATCACGCCCTGAGCCGAAGACAGACGCTTAACAACTGCGCCACCCAGGCGCCCCAGGATGCCCGCTTCAAATTGCCAAACCCAGAATTTCATGTTTCACTTCTTTCAAACCTTCAATGAATAGGTAGTACCACTTCTGTCCAGCTGTTTCAGAATTTAAGAAGAGGAAGTTTCTAATTCATTTCTCAAATTCAGAAACAGTCCTATCAAAATGCATTGGAAACGGGAAAGAAAACTACAGTTCAGTCTCACATCCATTCAAAAACCAGGAATTAAAAATATTAGCTACAAGACTTAGAATTAAACATTAGCACATTTATCTTTGCTCCCTCCCACCATTCACTAAATAGTGGTAAAGGAATTAAAAAGGAAGTGTCAGGCACACCTGGGTTGCTCAGTTGGTTGAGCATTCAACTCTTGGTTTCAGCTTGGGTCATGATCTCAGGGTTGTGAGATCAAGCCCTGCATTGGGCTCTGGATGGGTGTGGAGCCTGCTTAAGATTCTCTCTCTGCTTCTGCCCCTCCCCACCTCTCTGAATGAATGAATGAATGAATGAATGAATGAATGAATGAATGAGTCAGAATAGGAGAGAAGACTAGAGGACAAAGAATTGAACCTGGTTTTGTCAAATGGAGTGTGTGTGTGTGTGTGTGTGTGTGTGTGTGTGTGTGTGGTGTTTAATAGATACAGCAAACCAGAATGAGCTGAAACCAGGCCCCTAAGAGCAGGAGTTAAGGACAGAAGTAGGTAGGCTGGTAGCAAAAAGAATCATGTTGAGTCATGCCACAGGATTCAGAAAGCTTAGAAGTTAAGTTCTCCTAGCTCCTTTTTGGGTGGGATTACAAGTAGAACTAGAAACAGAAGGACTGGCTGAAAATTTATACAAGGGCCCCATGCTACCTCCCAGTTAGACAGCTGCCCCTTCTTTGCCCCAGTAGATATGGGGGCAGTTCATTTTCTGAAGAGGCTGAGTCAAAGAGCATCTAGACTTGGGGACCCCATACCGCAAACAGGGACCCACTGATGGTGAGACACTCTTTTTCCACTGCCTTTCTTTGCTCACCTCCCAGAACTTTGTTAGCTCCTTCTATATTGCCTAAAAAGGAAATAGGAGATTTCTTCTCTGGGAAAACTGACTTAAAAGAAAATACAGACAGAAACAGTTGGGTGTCTTCCACTGAAGCTCCTTAATTTCTGCCCAGTCATCTTGTGGTCCACCCTCACATTAACACTCAGTCCGGAGGGTTTTTTTTGGTTTTTTGGGTTGTTTTTTTTTTTTTTTAAGATTTTATTTATTTATTCGACAGAGGGCACATAAGCAGGGGGAGTGGGAGAGGGAGAAGCAGGCTTCCTGCTGAGCAGGGAGCCCAATGCGGGGCTCGATCCTAGGACCCTGGGATCCTGACCTGAGCCGAAAGCAGATGCTTAACAACTGAGCCACCCAGGCACCCCTCAGTCTAGAGTTCTGGTGCCTCTCTTAAATGTGGAAATATGGAAGGACAACCAGAAATCTCCAGATATTTAAGAATAACCAGACACTAAAACAAACAAGAATAAAAAAGAAAAACTGGAAGAGGAAACTACACTACTTAAAAAAAAAAAAAAAAAAGGAAGGAAGGAAAAGGAAAATTACAATATTGTTTCCAAAGATTTAAAAAAGAGGAGACAGTAGTACAACAACAATCATTATATTCATGAAAGAAGAATATGCTGCATTGAAGAAGGACCATTGAGGAGAGGGTAATTTATGGTATTGGGAAGAAAGTCAGTAAAAGGGTTGGAAAACAAAGTCAGGGAAAATCTCTCATAAAATAATATACAAATTCAAAGACTTGAGAATTAAGGAAGATAAGGTATAAAATTGAAATATCTATCTAGGAGGTGTAGTTTGTGATAAAGCAGAATGGTAAAAAGAAATAACAAAAGGTAGTTTCCCAGAACTGTGGAACCTAAATTTCCACATGGAGAGGCTTGGTGCCCAGGGCAAACACGATAAAAGACCCACAGTGTATCTGGACTGAATGCTAATGTATCTGGGGTAAGGAGATACTAAATCTCTGGTACATTAAAATTTAAATACATCAGAGTTAAGGAGGATGAAGAGGAAAAATTAGGTCACAAACAGAATTGTAATAAAATGGCGCATCACAATATTATGTATTGCTTTAAGCTCAAAGATAATGGATCAAGGCCTTTAAAATTCTGAACCAACTGGATATTTACAGGCAAAAGATTGAAATTGGACCCCTATCTTACACCACCCACAAAAATTAACTCAAAGTGGATTAAGGTCTTAAACAGAAGACTTAAAGCATAAAGCTGCTGGAAGAAAACATAGGGGAAAAGCTCTTTGATGTTGACCTTGGCAGTGATTTTTTGGGTATGACACCGAAAGTACAAGCAACAAAAGCAAAAATCAACTAGTGGAAGTTCAGAAAACTTAATGCACCTTAAACTTACACAGTATTACATGTCCATTATATGTCATTAAAGCTGGGGGGTGAATTTTTCCTAGAGAAAAGAATCTAATCTAGAATTATTTTACCCAGCCAAACTATCAATCACATGTGAAGATAGAATCAAATATTTTGGGGCACGCAGGGTTTCACAGTTAACCATGTCCTTACCCTTCCTCAAGAGATATTGGTGGGATATATTTCGCCACCACAAGAGAGAATACCAAGAAAGAGAGTGTAGGGTTCAGAACAGGAAGTCCAACAGAGTGGGCCCTGAGAACAGAACAAAGGCTTCCAGAATATGAGTATCTACAAGAGAAAAAAATTACCTAACTCTTTGAAAGTATTTGAAAGGAGATTTACACTTCTATCACAGAGTTTAAGAATGAATTAGTAAAGTGAGGGATACACAGAAAACTTAAGTGCATAGAATTACTGAGGCAGTATTGGCTCCAAGGAAACCAAAAATCAATCAGTAAAAAGGATAGAAATGCATTCTTGTGGCTGTAAATAATATTTATACATGGGAATGTTATCTGGTATAGCCACTCTGGAAAACAGTATGGAGTTTCCTCAAAAAGTTAAAAACAGAGCTACCCAGCAATTGTACTACTAGGTATTTACCCAGAGGATACAAGCATAGTGACCTGAAGGGGCACCTGCACCCCAATGTTTATAGCCTCAATGTCCACAATAGCCAAACAATGGAAAGAGCCCAGATGTCCACCAACAGATGAATGGATAAAAACAATGTGGAGTGGAATATTATTCAGCCATCAAAAAAAGAAATCTTACCATTTGCAACGATGTGGATGGAATTAGAGGGAATTATGCTAAGCAAAATAAGTCAGTCAGAGAAAGACAATTATCATATCATTTCACTCATATATGGAATTTAAGAAACAAAACTGAGGATCATAGGGGAAGGGAGGAAAAAATAAGACAAAATCAGGGAGACAAACCATAAGAGACTGTCAACTGTAGAGAGCAAACTGAGGGTTCCTGGAAGGGAAGGGGGTACAGGGATGGGGTAACTGGGTGATGAGCATTAAGGAGGGTACATGATGTAATGAGCACTGGGTGTTACATGCAACTGATGAATCACTGAGCTCTACCTGTGAAACTAATAATGCACTATATGTTAATTAATTGAATTGAAATAAAATAATATTTATACAATGTAAACTGTATAATTTAGCCAAATGCTATGAGAACTGATTAGGAGGAAGGTGGGAAAGGACGTGGGGTGGAAAGAGCCAAGTCTTCACTGCCCATGTTAAATCCATAGATAATGAAGTGGGGGAAGGAACTAAACAAATTAATGAGCAGTAGCACAAGCATGGTATTTAGAAGTCCTTTTTTTTTAAGATTTTATTTTTTATTTGAGAGAGGGTGTGTGTGAGAGAGAGAGAGAGAGATCACAAGCAGGGGGGAAGGGTAGAGGGAGAAGCAGACTCCCCACTGAGCAGGGAGCCTGACGCAGAACTCGATCCCAGGACCCTGGGATCATGACCTGAGCCGAAGGCAGATGCTTCACCGACTGAGCCACCCAAGCACCTACATGCTATTTGGAAGTAAGGCAGCAGATAACAGAGTTGAAAGTGCTTGCCAGAGTAGGTACCTACAAGAAAACATCTAAAATGGAAAATCAAGGAAGCATTATATTCTGGTTTTTAGAAATAAGTAGGTAGGGCGTGCCTGGCTGACTCAGTTGGTAGAGCATGCAGCTCTCGATCTTGGGGTGGTAAGTTTGAGCCCCACATTGGGTATAGAGATTACTTAAATAAACTTTAAAAAAAGTCTTTAGAAATAAGTAGGTAAACAGTGGATGAAATAGCTAAAAAGTTGAAAGGATTACCTGCAGGAACTTCACAAAGAAGAGGGACAAACAGAAGAGGAGGGCAGGGGTGAGGTTGGGTAAGCAACCAATAATGCCTGCCTTGGCAGACACAGGTCTTACTTCCTTACTCTATAAAAGGTCATGCAAATCGGTGAAAATATATAACCTAATAGAAAATAATCAAAAGATATACTTAAGTAATTATAATTAATAGGACAGATGGTCAGTATTCAAGTAAAAATGTTCAACATCCTAAAGATGGCATTTTTTCACCAGTCAGATTTGCAAAAGACTAATAATGCATAATGTTGGCAAGAGTGTAGAGAAACAGGAAATCTCATATTGTTGCCGGTAGTGTAATACATTTTAATCAAGTAATATAGCACTAACAAAGTTTTGAGCACATGCATGGTGCCTGGCTGTCTCGGTCACTAGAGCATGCGACTCTTGATCTTTGGGTTGTGAGTTGGGTTTAGAAATTACTTTAAAAAATGAAATCTTAAGAAAAAAGAAAGCATGTATGCCCTTTGGCCCCCATCCTATTTCTAAGACTCTGCCTTGCCAGTATATTTGCATGAGTGTACAAGTAGTATATACATGTATATACAATAGTCCCTCCTTTTCCAAGGGAATCATGTTCCAAGACTCTCTATAGATACCTGAATCTGTGGATAGTACCGAACCTTATATATACTATGTTTTTCCTGTACATACACACCTGTGATCCAGTGTAATTTATAAATTAGGCACAGTAAAAGAGTAACAATAATAACTAATAATAAAATATGGGGCACCTGGATGGCTCAGTCAGTTAAGCATTTGACTTTTGGATTTGGCTCAGGTCTTGATCTCATGGCCTGTGAGATGAAGCCCCATGTCAGGCTCCCCGCTCAGTGGGAGTCTGCTTGGACATTCCCTCCCTCCCCCCTTCCCCCGTGCATACTCTCTCTCAAATAAATAAATAAATAAATAAATAAATAAATAAATAAATAAATTTTTTAACCTAATAATAAAATAGAACAATTATAGGGGTGCCTGGGTGACTCAGTCAGTTAAGCGTCCCAACTTTTGGTTTCAGCTGAGGTCATGATCTCAGGATTGTGGGATCAAGCCCTTTATGGGGCTCTGTGCTGGGCATGGAGTCTGCTTGAGATTCTCTCTCACCCTCTGCCCCTTTTGGCTATATATAGCCCCCCCCCCAAATAAAACAATTATAACCATCTACTGTAGTAAAATTATGTGAATATGGTCTCTCAGCATCTTATTGTACTGTACTTATCCTTCGTTTTGTGATGATGTGAGATGATAAAATGCCTTCGTGATGGGGTGAAGTGAGGTGAATGAGGTAGGCTTTGTGATGTCGCATTAGGCTGCTACTGACCTTCCGACCAGCCATCGGGAGGATCCTCTGCTAGATTGAGGTTGATCATAGAGAACTCAAAGTACAGAGAAGGTTGGAGGACGGGACTACTGTACAAGGATGTTCGCTGTGATTTTAGCAAAAATGTGTCAGTAACCTACATGACATCCATAAAATTCTAGTTAAATACATTGTAATATACCCATACCTGTCATATCCCCACGTCTATAGACCTCTCTTCCTGAGTGGGAGAGGTCACTGCTTTTGGCTAGTGTTAGGCAAATGGTCTTTAGTAATGCTGTTAATAATTTTCTTATCTCCCTCTCATTTGTTAACTTTGCTATTCTCTTCTTTATTTTAAGCTGTTTAATGTCAGGGTGGTTCTGAGAGTGACTCCGATCTTTTTACCTGCCTTAAATTTTGCCTTACAGCATTGGCTCTCATACTTACTCTACTCCAGAGATACTCCCTGACGACTTCCATGCCTTTCACCCACTGGCAGCCTCCACCCACATGGTGAAAAGGGATAGGAAATGCTCTTCTTCTTAAGAGTCATCAAAATACAGCATTTCCAGCTACCTTGTCTTTTTAAGAATTCCCCTTTTAGCCTAAAAAAAACCCCTTTGTTCATTCTCAACTCTTCTTAAAAATCCGATTAATTGAGGGAAGGGAGGTAGATAATACAGTTACGTGTCTTAAAGTTCAAAGGACAGAAAAAGTATTGAAGGAGAGGGCTTCATTCAGCTTTTGACTACCAGCCACCCTGGTCCTGCCCCTGGGACAACCAGTGGCATCAGTTTCTGTTTGTGCTTCCAGAGATATTCTGTATATAGAAAAGCAAAGACCTACAGTTTTCCTTTTTTGCACCAATGCGTTTTCTTCACAGTTCCTTCTCCATTAACTCTGTCGGCTTTTGCCAGCCTCTCTCCCTTAGTTTCATCTGAGAGGGTCTTTGATTTGTTCTTCTGTTCAGCAGAGCTGCAGTAGCCATGTAGTAAGACAAAAGGACAGAGGTTTCTGCACAGTGAAGAGGAAAAGCAGGTCCATCATCCTTCTCTCTTTCCTTCCTGAAGCACCCGTGAGATGCTCCAGGACCTGGGATGCTGTTGGTGAATAGACTCTGGTCCCCACTTACAGGTCTGTCCTAGGCATTAGACTCCAGTGTCTGGATTTCATTCTCTCTCTCTGGCTGCCTCCTTTTCTGAGTTTCCATTGTGAACTCCAGTTCTTTTGTCTCTGAAATGTTTACTTTTTGGTATTCCTGTCTTTTCATCCTGCAGTTAGGCAGTGTTATTTCCTTCCAAGGATGCCATCTCTATGCTAGTAATTATACAGAACGTATCTCTAGCCCGGATTTTTTCCCTGAGCTGCAGACTCAAATACCATGGACTTTCAGTGGCCTCAAGCGCTCTCACCCTGCATGTCCAGAAGAACTCCGTCTTTCCTGCTGTGCCTTGCTGCGGCCAGTCATGGCTTCTGTGTCTCAGAGTGGCACCCGGACCCACACAGGGCTGTCAGCGCCCACTCGGCCTCCCTCTCCTTTAGCCCCTCAATGTTTCCTGACTGTGTCTCCTTGTTTTTATCCGAGACTGCTGGTAATTACCCACAAATCTTAGATTTACAGTATGGCTTATTTTCTATTCAAGAAGAGGGTGGTCATTATGGTTGCTTCGTATTTCTAACACGTAAGTTGTCATTCAGCCTGTCACTCTGCTGCCATGAAAAGCACAAGGCTCTCAATGTCACAGCCTGTGCCTTCTGTCTTGTACCTATTACATATCTGGAGAGGGGAGTCTAAATACTTCACCATCATACTTTAGATCCCAGTTTTATGTGACCCCCCCACCCCATCCTCCATGCTCTATTTTTATGTGTTCACTTTACTTTTTCATTGCTTGGTAAATTGTCTTTTTCCAAAGATAATTCCTTGGCATCCCAAGTCCTGGTTGTTGGGACATCTTTTTATTCTATGGTACTGTACATTTGGTATCCTTGGTATTCTGATCACCAAGATCCTGAATCTTTGCCTTCAAACATGTTTGCTCTCCTCCATGCCTTCTCTTCAGTAAGTTACTTCTATCCAGATTTAACTATCTTCAGCTATCAGGTTCATAGTTAATACAAATATATGAGGTCTCTCGTGTGGGATTTTTGTTTTTTTGAGTATTGGTTTTTTTTTTCTCCATCTCCCCCGAAATCTCTGGCATTTTTATCACTTATATGCAGATTGTCAACTTTTAAAAACTTGTGCCAGTGCCCATCTGTTGCTCTGGAATTTTCTATACCAGCAGCTTATAATCTGTCAGTGATTTTACTTGTAAATTTTGAAGGCAGCTGCATGGCGTCATGAGATAAGTGTGGACCTTGGAGTCAGAAAACTCAGAGTCCTGGGGTGCCTGGGTGGCACAGCGGTTAAGCATCTGCCTTCGGCTCAGGGCGTGATCCCGGCATTATGGGATCGAGCCCCACATCAGGCTCCTCCGCTGGGAGCCTGCTTCTTCCTCTCCCACTCCCCCTGCTTGTGTTCCCTCTCTTGCTGGCTGTCTCTATCTCTGTCGAATAAATAAATAAAATCTTTAAAAAAAAAAAAAAAAAAGGAAAGAAAGAAAGAAAACTCAGAGTCCTAGCTCCAGCACCTACTAGCTGGGAGTCCTCGGACATGTTTCTCAACTTGCTCAGTTCTCCTTCCTATGCATTGGAAGTGATCACAGTCACCAGACAGAGTTGTGAACATTAAGTTAGGTCATAGGTGGAAGCGTCTAGCTTTGTGCTTCAGACACAGTGGACACCTCATAGCTGTTGGCTTCTTGCTTCCTCTCCACCTTCTTGATTAACTTGCTATAAACTTATTGACTCATTTCTGCATGAAACACAGTTCTGATAGAGGTAAATATATAAAGTTATTTGGTAATATCCTGACACTTTCCTACAAGAAAATCTGTGGCTATTCTTTCTGCCTCCAGAATTAAGCTTGTACAACCCATCCCTCTGTCTGGTGCCATTTACCTTTCCTCTGTGTTTTCACAACACATGCCTTGGTGTGACCTCTGCTGTAACTCATGGGTTGTCTGTAGGATATTAGTTATCAACTGCTCTCCAACAAATTACTCCAAAACTGAGCAACTGAAACAAAGCCATTTGTTACCTCACAGCTCCTGTGAGTCATGTGTTTGGGAGTGTATTAACCAGGTAGTTCTGGCACAGGTGCTCTTAAGAAGTTTTGGGTAAGAGCCACAGGTGTAGGCATCTGAAGACTTGATTAGGCTGGTGGGTCTGCTTCCAGAAGGGCCTTCTCAACTGGCTCTTTTGAGGGGCTGCAGTTCCTCACCAGCTGTGGGCATGAGGCCTCAGTACCTTGCCGTCTGGGGGTCTGTTCATCAAGGTGTTTATTTAATGTCCCCACGACACACAAGCGAGTGATCTGTGAGAGCATGGAGGGAGCCACAGTACCTAGTCATTCTCTGCAAGTCCCCCACCATCACCTCTGCCTTACTCTTTTCGTTAGAAGAAGTCACTAAGTGCACCCCGCACTCAAAAGAGAGGGATATGAAGTTTTACCTTTTGCAGGGAGGATTGTCAAAGAATTTGTGGACATATTTTAAAACCACCATACCTGGGGCGCATGCTGAAAGTAAGATTCTTAATTCCACCTGAGATCTAGCAAGAGGTAGGGCCCAGGGACCTGGAGTTTGCATAGACACAGTTATGATTCTGATGCAGGTGACCTGAAATCCACACTCGGAAATGCACCGTTCTGCCATATAGATCACTTGGTCTTGCTTAAGTAGTCTTCACTGGCCACACCATATCTTTGCTCACATATACAGAGCACACATAGCTCATTATTTTTTAAAAAAAATTTATTTATTTGTTTGTTTGTTTATTTATTTATTTAACAGAGAGTGTGTGACACACACACACACACACACACACACACAAGAGGGAACACCAGCAGGCGGAGTGGGAAAGGGAGAAGTAGGCCTCCCGCTGATCAGGGAGCCTGATGTGGGGCTTGATCCCAGGACCCTGGGATCACCACCTGAGCCGAAGGCAGACGCATAACGACTGAGCCACCCAGGCACCCCCACATATATCATTTTTTACTGTGGACATCTTTTTGAGTCCAGCATGAGCCTGGTTACCTCCATGGTGCTTGCTTCCCCAGACTAAGGTGAGTTCTGCCTTTCTTGAATTCCTATAATATTGCATCTTTTCCTGCTGTGTGGCTCTGATTACTTTTGTTTCAATGCTGCATTGCTATTAGGGGTTTAAAAATGAATGCCTTCGGGGTGCCTGGGTGGCGCAGTCGTTAAGCGTCCGCCTTCGCCTCAGGGCCGTGATCCCAGCGTTCTGGGATCAAGCCCCACATCAGGCTCCTCTGCTGGGAGCCTGCTTCTTCCTCTCCCACTCCCCCAGCTTGTGTTCCCTCTCTCGCTGGCTGTCTCTCTCTCTGTCAAATAAATAAATAAATAAAGTCTTTAAAAAAAAAAAAAATGAATGCCTTCGTTTGACCTGCTCTCCCGCCAGCGGAACTATGACAACTCTGCACCAGGCATTCTGCTACTCAGGATTTAAAAACAGTGTGGTCATTAGAATGCTGAGGAGGCTGGCTCAAACCACACTTCTTGGGAGTTAGTACTTTCATAAAGGCATTTATCAAACAAACGAGTTCCTGTCGTGTGCCAGGCTTGATTTCAAGTATACAGTAGTGAAAGGAGACCAGTATGCCTCCCCCTACCCCGCCTGGGTGACAAGGCAACAATAAACAGGTACACAGAAATGTTCCTTTATACTTGAAAGACATTCTAGAGAAGAAGCAAACAGATCGCTATGATGTAAAACAAAGGAGATCTTAGATAAGGTTTTCAGAGAATCTGCTTGAGACTTTAAGGACAGAAAGGAGAAAAGACTCTAAGAAAGGAAAGAACTTTGAATGTTCTGATACCTGAGAAGAATCAGGGTGGCTGGAGCTCACGTTGCAGGGGGAAGTAGAGGCTGCCATGGCTGTGGTCTGAGTTTCATACTAAATGCAGGGTCCTAACTTGTGTTGGTATTGTATCCAACTTGGAGCTCTCCTACTTTAGCAGTTGTGGAAATCTGGGAGATTCAGATTATAAGCTACAAATTCAACTATAATGCATTGGAAAACAGGGTTTCTGTGTTGCCTTGACAGAGGGAAACTAAGAACTCAAGCCTGAGTGGTGGTCAGGGTAGCTGTCTTCTCATCTCGGAACATAAAACGTGAGAATGACCACAACAGCAACAGGAGATACTTGTGTTGGAGATAGAAGTGCTCCAGCCTGTAGAGATGATCCAGTATTCAGGAAAGGAATCTTACTCATCTGAATCCATGTTTTTAAGCTCTGAGATGAGTTTAGAGTTCAATACGTCCATGTCCATCTCCATGCTCTTAGTCGTTAGGTGCTGATTCACTTCCAGATTAGAGGTGGTAGACAGGACAAGTGCAGTAAGACTCCTGTGATTTCTCCCCAGATTCCTTTCCACATAGCCAACTGTTATGTTCTTCCCAGCCCGTGCTTCCCATGGGTTATAGATTCTGGGTGTTGGGAGACTTGGTTCTGGCCCAATTTCCCACGGAAGGAGAGCAGGGCCTTGGGAGATCTTTTCCTCTCCTTTCCTGGTTTCCACTTGTTTGCAAGAGGGTTGGATAAGATGGCCTCTAAAATTGTTATTTTCTGAGATCTTCTGATAACTAGCCTTGGCCTTAATACCATGACTCTCTTCTGAACTCATAGCACATGTTCGTACAACAACAGTTTAATATCTCTCCTTATTCTGTGTGATGGCTGGGCAGCTCTACTAGTCTTACCAGGATGGTTTTTCTTATGGCATCCTCTGGGTTCACTTGTGTGGCAGGATTCAGCTGACAAGTTGATGGGGCTGTACTCAGGTAGGACAGTGAGTCTTTCCCTACATATGCTCTTTCATCCTCAAAGAGGCTAGACTGGCCTCTTCATATCATGGCAACATCATTCCAAGACAGCAAGCACTGGATACACAAGCAAAAGTGTGAACTTGTGAGGCAGGACTCATTAGACCATTAATTTAACAGTCTGCCACAACCACCGTGCTAAATTATCTGTCTTCTCCAATAAGGATTTCCCAAAGTGGTTTTGTTCAGAATCTTCTCATAGAATTAGTTGGAATTATCAGTCCTAATACTCTCATGATGTGGTTCATTAGGACTGTACACGTTTGGATTTGCAGTATCTACCCAGGGGTAGATATTGAATCAGACTGAGTTTAATCACTGACTATTCTTGCCTAAATCTGATCTTATATGTTCAAGGTAGCAAAATATAATTCAGATTGTGGTATATCCTCCTCTGCGACTTCTGCTTTTCCAGGAGCTAAAATTGAAGCATCTATTGCTCCCCTGGACTTTCATGCTAGTGTTAGATGTAGACCGTTGAACATTATCAGTGGGTCAGTTATTGAAGAGAAGATTTAAATTTGTATTGCAACAGTGGAATAGAATGTTTAATAACCTGTGTTGGGGGATTATGTGTTTGTTTTTTAGCTCTTCAGAGAAGTAAGAATAATGAAGATTTTAAATCATCCAAACATAGGTATTTTCTGCTTTCTTAAATACTTTTGGGTCTAAATGCATTCCATTTGGGGTCTAAACCTATATTCCAGGAGTGATAAGAGATTCTTTCCCTCCTCCCAGCCCAGGTACACTTTTCATAAAATACATGTTTATACAAACTGTTGATCATTTGTATTAACTTTTTTAAATTACTAAAGACAGGTTAAAAGCTTAGGTATTAAACTCTTGACTAGAAACTCTAATCAGATCATAACTTTCCAATTTTTAATGCATATTAGAACATAATTTTATTTAATTCATATATGGAAAAGGGAATTATAATAAGTCAGAGTTAAGATTTTCAAAGGTTTAACAGGTTTTGCTATGGCAGTGTTCTTTTTTTTTTTTTTTTTTTTTTTTTTTTTTTTTTTTAAAGATTTTATTTATTTATGTGACAGAGAGACAGCCAGCGAGAGAGGGAACACAGCAGGCGAGTGAGAGAGGAAGAAGCAGGCTCCTAGCCGAGGAGCCCGATGTGGGACTCGATCCCGGAACGCCGGGATCACGCCCTGAGCCGAAGGCAGACGCTTTAACGACTGCGCTACCCAGGCGCCCCTATGGCAGTGTTCTTAAGAAATTACTTGTCCCTTGAATCGTATTTTAAAAGATACAGGATACCTGCTATCTAATGGAATTTTTTTTAGGAATTGTTTTTGCATAGCCCAGATTTGTTTCATGTGCACTCTGTGCATAGCTCAGAGCTAGGTTTGATGAGGTGGGTTTAAAGGAAGGGTATAGGGCACCTGGCTGGCTCAGTTGGTAGAGTATGTGACTATTGATCTCAGGGTCATGAGTTTAAGCCCCATGTTAGGCACTGAGCCTACTTAAAAATAAGTAAGTAAGGATGAGGAAGGGTCATTCATGGTCCTGCTGTCATCTTAATTATAGGAACAAGGTGGAAAGTATACAAATTACTTAGTATTTCGTATGTACATCTCAATGAAAATGTTTGAGCCCACATATAACATAATAGAGCTCTTTTTGAATAATATAACTTTTTTTACACAGTGATAGCTCCTACAATCTAAAAATACTATTTCAAGAATGAAATAGCTGTTAAGACAGCCACTTTTACCAGTTTAATATCAAAATCAGTTCTAGGAAGTGGGAGGGATGAAGTTTGATGTTACGGATATCCTATCAAGAATTCTTAAAAGCATAAGAATAGAAGATAAAATGGAGCCACAGGAGGGAAAAGTTTATATGTACCCTATTTCATCACATCTAAACCACATCATTTAAAAGACATTATTGGTTTTACACGCTGCTAAGGAAAAAAATTCCACTAAGCCATCACCTTATTCTTAGTGATAATTAGTTAAAATGTGGAAAAATTTAATCTTAGAATCAGTGAAATACGATGTTTGGAGAAAAATAACAAGGAATATAATAATGGGAAGAAAACCTTTCTTCACTTTTCATTTCAGCCCTTTGGGGTTAGCTAGCTAATTCTTGGTTTCAGATTCCATCTTTTCACCAAATAAGTGATTACTGCAGCCTAGAACTAGCTAACTTAAACATAGTTATTTTGGCAAGTAATGAATCATGGAACATTGCATCAAGAACTGGGGATGTACTGTATGGTGACTAATATAGCAAAATAAATATTATTTAAAAAATAAATAAATAAACATAATTATTTTGTTCTTTAGTTAGTTAAGTTGTGCCCTGATTAGAGTTCTCTTTACTCCCAAATAACATATCTTTGATAATAGATATGAATTTCTAAAAGTTTAAATTTGCATTGGATTCAGATAGCTTTTCTGGAAGAGCCAATATTTACATTGGAATTTTAGGAAGGTTTTATTTGTATGTTGATGGTTTACCAGCATATATGCCTAAATTTCTTTATTTTTCCTGACAACCTGAACATACCATTTTAGAAATGATATGATAGTTTTATTCATCAGTTCAACAAACATATATTACATACTATGTTAGCCACTTTATTTGGTCTGATACTCTATATTAAAGTGTCAGAAAATAGCCTGCAGTATAAGAGACTAGCACCCTATCCCCTGTTTTTTGGTAAATTTAACTTTAGAGTATGTATTACCAAAATAAAGTAGATATGGAAATTAGTGATTCAGTAGCTTTAGAAATGTACTGTGTTTTCATTTTAAAATATGTATATTTTTGATTGGTTTGATATGGTTTTGTGAATTAAAAGTAATAGAAATATTATTTCGAGCTGTAAAAGGGACTGCTATGTAGCAAAGTCACACTGACCCATTGCAAATCATTCTTTAAAACGTTTTTTTTAAATTAATTATAGCATAATCCCTTCTACAACTTTCCATCTCTGGCCTCAGAATAGTAACAAAAGAACCTTGTTCTCTGAGAACAAGTGAACAGAAATTTCCCAAGCAGCAGAAGTCTCAAGTGAAATTGTTCTATATATTCTTAAAGCCATAATGACAAGTGAACGCACTTAAACTTGGAGAAGTAGAGTAGATCTGAACAGTTCCTGCAGGTCGAATGTGAAGTAAGAACCCTTTTCCTGAGGGGAAAGCACAATCTGCTGGGAGGGCAGCTAGCCAGTGTAGGCACCATACAGGACGAGGACAGAGGAGATGCGAGGAGGTACACAGGCTGGACTGCTGAGTGTATGTCAAAGTTACATTATTTGAGCACCCAGAAATATCTTTATTTTTATGGAATTCCATGCTTTTATAAAATGTGTTGTTGTAATAATATAAAATTCCCAAAAAACATTCTGTTAAGACGGCCAGTTACGAAAATTGTTAACAGTGTAAAAGTTACTTTTCGTACTTACAGTTTATATGTGCAGTGTATATGCATACAGACGTTTGTTTCTTTTTCTCCCGTATCCTATCCCTTCCCCCAGTGAAGTTGTTCGAAGTCATTGAAACTGACAAAACGCTCTATCTAATCATGGAGTATGCAAGTGGAGGTAAGAAAGTTCTGTGGTTTTTCTTTCTTTGTTCCCCTTTAGAAGAATACACAACCACACTGCCCACATGGTTAATTGTTAAGGTTTCATTTAACATCCAGAGTCGTCGTACAGTAGCATGACAATCAGAAAAGCTGTCTTGGCTCTTCTGTGGATTGCTACTAAGTACTTCACTATTAGCATTATTAATAATATCCAAAACCTGGATTTTTTTATTGTGGTAAGATGTGCATCACATAAAATTTAGCATCTTGACCATTCTAAGTGTACAGTTCTGTGGCATTAAGTACATTCACATTGTTGTGTAGCCATGACCACCATCCTTCCCCAGAACTTTTTCATTTTCCCAAACTGAAACTCTGTCTGCTTAAACACTAACTCCCCTCTCCTCCTCCCCAGCCCTTGGCACCCACCATTCTCCTTCCTGTCTCTGCGGGTGTAACTTAAGTAGTCACGAGTGGAATCGCACAGCACGTGTCCTTTTATGCCTCTTTCACTCAGCGTAATGTCCTCAAGGTTCATCCATGTCAGAGTTTTCCTTCCTCATTAAGGCTGAATAATATACCATTATGTATATACGCACACTACATTTTGTTTAAGAACTTGGATTTTTAAATATATCAGTGCATTAGTATGTTTGGAATAAATGTGTACTGCCTATTCGATGGTTTTTTTTAATCAGATTTTAATGTCATTGATGTTCATCTTTCCCAAGGCCAGAAATGGTGGTTGCAATGCATATATTTAGATTTTCCTTAAAGATTAAGGACTTGTCATTTTTTGCCTATAAGACTGTATACATGTAGTCATTTTTCTGAAATGTATGTATGTAACTGTTCTCTTTTACAGAGATATTCCTTTTGGGGCTGAGGTTGGGTTAGGCTTGTAGTTTTTGGACTGCGTTTGAGTCTCCGTGTCCTTGGAAAGCGGAAACTTTCTGATTGGTCTGTGTGTGCTCCCTCCCTCTATACCTCTAGATGGTGCCTGGCACATAGCAGATGCTTAACAAATAAGAACCAAAGTGCACTTCTGAAGTCACAGACTACTAGGGACATACGGGGTTTAACTAGGGACATAAGTATGGCTTCGACTGTTTTGATTACAGGAGTTTTATTTTATCGTTAGCACTTCTTTGATCAGACAGAAAATTCAATCACAGCCTCATTGGAATGAATTAACCATTAAATAAAAGATTGTAAACCTGCCGTGGGCAGGAATGAGTTACAATAGGAAAACCTTTGGTGCCACTTTTTCATACTCCTAATTCATTATTAGTTGTGTGATTTAGAGTTTAAATGTGTGGTTTGAGAATTTAGTTGGGATTTTTCGCAATTGAGGAGGAGGAGGAAGAGCTGAAACTGAATTGCAGCACCAAAAATCTATATGAAGTTCTAATCCTTTCTCCTCATGATACAGAGTTACGTTCATAACCTTTTCAGTTGTGTAGCTTCTACAGTGCACAAGTGCTTTCTCTCACCAGATCTCCTTTGACCCTCAAAATGACTCCTGATGTAACCAGGCAGTGAAGGATGGGCTTTTACCCTCGAGGAAACAGAGGCTGGAAAGTCACTGTGGTCACCCTACCAGGCCCACAGCCCTAGCCTTCTGACAGTAGATAGGCTCTCCTGATCGGTCAGTTGGTCATGGCTTTCCTTTCCCATATATTTTAGGTGTTAGGGTCATAGAGATTGCTCTTATATAGGGGCAAAACTAATCTGAGAAGCATCCACTTTTAGTAGAAAGAGCGCGGGCTTTCGAAAACACAGACACGGGGTCGGTCCAGCCAGGGCCTCTCATTGACAGTGTGACCTGATAAGTCAACATGTCTCTGAGTTTCTTAGTGGACGTGCTAACACAGCCCTCCTCTGAGGGCTCAGTACACTGCTCAGCATCGTAACAGCACTCCTCAGGAGTGGTGGTGCTTTTTTGGCTTCGGCTGTTTTAACCAGCTCAGCAAAGCACTACCAATCTCCAGGACATCTGTTTTTTTGTGGTTACATTTGTCATTTGCAACAACCAGAATTTCGTTAAATTGACTACCTACTCCTCCTTAGCCTGGTATTTTTCGATTTGGTACGATCATAGAATTTTATACTTGGAAGGAATCTTAGAAGTCATCCAAGGCAACTGCCTAATTTTTACAGATGAAACTAAAACTCTGGAAGGTTATTCTATGCCAGCAATTCCGTCACTCATTCAGTGGTAGGACCCCAGCTAGGACCAAGGGCTTTCCGAACGGACCTGTCCAGTGTCCTCTCAACCACATGGTCCCTGACCTGGGTGGGGAGAGCCACTGTTTGCTATCTTTTTCCTAATAAATAGCCTTTCGAGGTTTTCAGTTTAGCTACTTAATCTGAGTGCTGAAATACATTTTTAATAAGGAAAATAAAGAGACCTGGGTTGAATTCCTGATTTATAAATTAGTGATTGTGAGTATGACTTTATGGTTCCAAAATCCCTTAAGAGGTTTATATTGCTTTTGAATTTATAAAAATATTTTAAAATTATATTGACAGACTGGACTTTTCTCCATGTTACTCTACAACCTAGTGGGTACAGCAACTAGTGGGTTTAATCCATTAGTTGTTTTTTTTTAAGTCAAAACCATTTTTCATATGATATGCACACATCTTTAGTTGTTTTCACTTTTTAACCACTTGTTTTGACATTGTATACTGTTCTACAAGTGGAAAGGTCATTTGCTTAGAAAATGCTGACATTTTACTGGGCTGACATATAACTTCATAATTCATCATAGTTAAACAAATGTGTAGTGTGAATTAACAATATGTAATGCATTTTAAAAGATCATTATGCAGTCAAGTGATAACTTGAAAATATTTATGCCCGTCTAGTATTTAAAAATGTTTCAGCTAGGCTAGAAACTTAAAAATTAGAGATATTAATATATAATTCATTGTAACTTTTTCCTCAAAAGTATTTGTTATGTTCTGAAACTAAGCATTTTTTAAGTATTAGAATTTTTTAGTCGAATGTTGTCACTAAGCTGATGGAAATACTGTTTATTTGTGTGAAGTAGATGTAATTCTTTCCCAAACACATTTTATGTCTAATTTGCTCAATTAGTACCCTTTTCTGTTGATTTCAGAGGTATCGTTTCTCTATACCCAGTTGATAAGCAATTGGCAATACTAATGTATTTCCTGAAGTGTCACCTCTTCCCTGAAGAATTAATACTGTGTAAACTACCAAGTGGATGTCCACCCGCTCGTTCTGTTGGCTTGACCTTCCCATGGAGTCCCAAAGCCCCGACTTCTCACCACCACTGCCACTTCCTGCTCACGGCCCAGCCTCCCTCATTCTTGCTCTGATTATTGTGCTACTCTCTCTTGTCTTTCTGTCCCTTCCTCAACCCTGACCTCCTCCCCCTCTGGCAGCCCGAGTGACCCTTGTAAGAGGTCAGTCATTTCATAGCCTTCTCTGCTTCTCCTTACTCAGAGCAAAGCCTGCGGTACTCTTCATGGCCTCACCCTTCCTTCCTATCTCCCATGCCCATCCACTAATTCCCTTCTCCTTGTTCACACTTCTTTGGCTACATAGCCTCCTTGCTCTTTGCTCTGCCTAAACTCTTTCTCCCCGATAACAACACTGTCCACTCCCTCATAGTAGTCCCCAAAGCACTTGCACATGCAGACACACTTCCTGTTTCTTCCCTTGCGTCTACTCCACAGTCCTCATCGGCTGACATACTATTCACTTGTTTGTTGATTGCCTGTCTCTCCCTACTAGAATATAAACTCTCCGTGAGGAAAAGGACTTTACTTGGTTCACTGCTGTATTTCCCCAGAGCCTAGAACAGTGCCTGGCAGTTAGTAGGCACTCAATAAATATTTGTTGAATGAATTAATATATTCAGGAACTGCTTTTTTTGTAATCCTACAGTGAAGATGTCATCTTCTTTTAACACATATCACTTTCCCATTTTAACTTTCAGTTTTTATTAAGCACATTGAAAACATAACCCTTTAAAGTTATATAAACATAGGAACTTTTAATTTTAAGGCTTTTCTCTAGCTTAAAGATTTTATTAAAGAACTTTTGCTTATAGTTAAATTTAAGGCTAGCTTAGTTCAGAATCCACATATTTCTGTTATCTTCATGCCTGTATTTAAAAATAAAAATTAGAGCATTCCTAAAAGTGAAACATCATCAATTTATGGGAAAATTAATGCTCAGAAGTAGGACTTCTGCTTACTTTTATTTCTCTCGATTATAGGTGAAGTATTTGACTATTTGGTCGCACATGGAAGAATGAAGGAAAAAGAAGCAAGAGCTAAATTTAGACAGGTATGAATTAGTGCACCTTTATTAATTTAATAAAGTTATCTTGCTTATTAAACCCTGAAACAGTGTTTGCCTCTCTAAATGGTTATAAGGCCCATTGGATGGAGCTGGGAGGGGGTTGGCCATTCAGTTCAACAAAAATTTATTAAGTATCTTTCATGCCTGAGGCACTGTGCAGGAGGCAACCATGGGTTCCATTTCTAGCTTTATCAAGATTTTCACCTCACTCTTAACCTTAGTTTTTGACAGCTTAGCCTCAAAAATCTAGAGTCTTTCAAAACACCTATGATTGCATTAATTGAAACCATTCCCCAGTTTTTAGCAAGAAGACTGTCACAATCTCAAAATTTGTTATTAGTTTTGTCTTACATAAGCCAGATGTAGGCTTAAATTTAACTTAAATACTAATGGTACTTTGAATTAAAAACTATTAAATAACAAATTTTGAGACCAATATTTGGCTATTATTTAACTTCATATATCTTCAACTTTTCTACCTACAGAAATTGGAGGTTATACTTAATGATTAATTTTGAAGTACTTTCCAGTTCTGATATTATTTTATTCTGTGGTCTGTGGAGGGAGGCTCAGGCTTCTCTTTATGACAAAACAAAGTCTCTTTGGCCTTTTCCATAACCATACTCTTAATTTTTATAAATTGACCACTTAAAAGCCAGGAGGTTTTGTTTTTGCCTCATAAAGCTTAAATTCCATCCCGCTAAGGTGAATCTTTCTGACTCGCAAACATTTATGTGGGTATGTTTGTTGACTGTTGAGGAGCAGACAAACAGTGAGTGCTGCCAGCAATAGCAGGTTTGAGCCTGACCCTCTCCAAGGAAGCAATTAGCGCTTCACTCTGTGACAGTTTCTCATTTCTTCTGTCTCCACCCATCCCCCTGGCGGGGTCTGACTTGTCAGAGGGACTCAGACATTTACGAACCTACATTTTGAGGCAATAGCTCAGGTTTTCATTCTAAATGTCCTCCAGAGTGGTGCCTGGGTGGCTCAGTCAGTTAAGCGTCTGCCTTCAGCTCAGGTCGTGATCCCAAGGTTGTGGGACCGAGTCCCACATTGGGCTACCTGCTCAGCGGGAAGTCTGCTTCTTCTCCCTCTGCCTCTCCACCCCATCCCTGCTCTCTCTCTCTCTCTCAAATAAATAAATAACCTTTAAAAAAAATAAATTTCCTGCAGAAACTCTGAGGTCTTTATTTGAGGAACCCATTAGTTGGTCAAGGAAAGATAATTTATGTGCTTTGACAACTAATTCCTTGATTTACACTGCTTACAATTTAATGTAATCCTTTTTTCTTGCCATAATATTTCCTTAAGATCCCTCATTTAAACCGGGAAGGATCAGTCAGGATATTGGTGTTTCCATTTAGCTCTGTTGCTAATTGCCATGCTTTCCAAAAGTTTATAAGCCATTCTTACTTTGACTAAATAAGAAGTTTTCCTCTTTGTGGCAAAGAGGAAGGTATGCCATACACAAGGTACACTCCGCATGAAAATGTTATGTCAGAAACAGGCCCTTCTTTCCACATCCATCAGCAGATGGTGTCTCCTTCCCACCTCCTTGGCCATTCTCATCCTAATGATCGTTTGTGTGGTTTTAAGCTTTTAAATGAACTCTGTTCTTTTCAAAGACAGACTAGATTCCTGGCTCCATCATCTTTCCTCACCTCTTTCTTGGTAGGTTAGTAATGTTCCTGCCTCTGCTTTTTCCTGTCTAACTGGAGGTAAATTAGGTTTGTGTTTATATTTCAATCTGGAAAACATCCAGATTCTCAGTATTTTTTAAGAAATACCTGCTTCTAGCTTAAAAGAATGCCAAAAAAAAAACAAAACCCACAATGATTTAAAGTTGAGTATTTTCACGTTATTGTGGCTTTAAAAGGTTAACTTTGAGTTGTTTGGAAGTAAAAGGAGAACTTCTTTGATCTCTTTGAGAAAGGGTAGGAAATTGTCAAATCTTACTCAAAAGCAGAATTTTAAAATAACTTGTAGGAGAATCTCAGTATGGGGCGGGGGGGGGGGGCGTGAAAAGAGGGAAAGTCGGATCAGGCACAAGTAAGGTCAGCAGTACCCAGGTCCTAGGCAGTGCACCTGTTTGTTTTGGGAAAACAAAGCTATTTCGCTTTCCCAGCTTTCATGGAGAGTAGCACAGTGTAAATGATCATCCAAGGTAACAGGTGTTCTAAACCATATTTTGGCATTGGAATTTTTCTACTTTTGTTAATTGTAAGTGGATCTGATCTTGTGAATATTCATTTTATAACATATATAGCTGCTTAGTGAAGCCCTGATTTGGCATCACCCCACCCTAACCCCAATCCAGCTTCTCCTTGCTCCTTGTTCTAAACCAGAATGCCAACCAATAAAGCAGCCTGGGATGCCCAGCTGGCTCGGTCAGTAGAGCGTGCAACTCTTGATTTCAGGGTCTTGAGTTCAAGCCCCACACTAGGCGTGGAGCCTACTAAAAACAAAAACAGCATTCTCTTGAGTGTTTATGTCCAGTGTAGGTGGGTGTTTGGGGCTTACAATTAAAAGCTGATGATAACTGGAGAAACAAGCAGTATTTTCATTAGAACCCCAGTTTTGTGTATATGTGGTCATATGTAGTTACACTGCATAACACCAACAAAAAGATTAGAAGCAGATACGCTAAAACAGTGAGAGATGTTATCAGGCATGTGCTTATAATAAACCTTTTTTATATTCCCTAAAATTCCTATAATAGGTATATAAAACTTTTATTAATTAGAAAAGGAGGCTTCTGGGGTGCCTGGGTGGCTCAGTCAGTTAAGTGTCTGCTTTCAGTTCAGCTCAGGTCATGATCCCGGGATCCTGGGATCAAGCCCCATATCAGGCTCCCTGCTCAGTGGGGAGCCTGCTTCTCCCTCACCCTCTGCTGTTCCCACCCACTCTTGTGTGCTGTCTCTCTCAAATAAATAATACATAAAATCTTAGAAAGAGAGAGAGAGAGAGGAAGGGAGGGAGGGAGGAAAAGAAAAGAAAGGGAAGGAGGCTTCTTAAAAAATTACAAGTGTGAAATTTCAGCAGAATAGTTGTTTAATCAACAGTACTACTCACAGGAGTGATCCAAAGTTGACTAAATAAAAGCATACCATTTGCTGAGAGTAGGAGGGACCCTTATTGATCAAGCACACAATAGCTTACCTAGTTTATAGTTCACATATATTACATTTACTCTTCCATTTTAAGGAAGAGAAAACTGATCCTCAGAGAGGTGAAGTAAATTTTGCTGTCTTTAGAACCCACATCAGCTAAAAGGAAGAGTGTTACAAGGAGCAGTCCTGACTGGGAAGAGAATTAATTAACAGAGGAGACCCAACCTGGATGAACACCTGGCCATGGATAGCCTATAAGTGCCAGTTTGGTTTCAAGTTAATTACGTGGGTGTGAAAAGCTTGCACCAGAGCCATCCAGTCCTGGGTCTGGGGGCAGCTAGGGTGATTTGTTGGGCCCTGGCATCTCATTCACAGATATCCAGAATGTCAAGGGGTAGGCCCAAGAAGAGACTTTCCAGTGAAAACTAGAGAAAGCAGGAAGAACATCCTCACCTATCTCTTCTCGGCCTCACCCCTGAATTTCTCCAAATTGGAAAGTTCAAAGCACAAGAAAATTATTTTTAGAGATCCACACAGACAGGTGCTCACTGAGTATTTTGCATGTGTGAACATTAATGAAGTTTTCATCTTGATGATGATAAACCTGTGTCTCTCCTGTGCAGATCGTATCTGCAGTCCAGTACTGCCACCAAAAGCGGATTGTTCACAGAGACCTCAAGGTGAGTTGCAGGGCCCTTAGTCTGTGAGTGTATGCTCTACCTGTATGTGTTCAGTTCTGGTGGTCACAGATTAGACCGTGTTATTAAATAAGAAAAAGAAAATCCTGTAATAATTGATCCTTGTAATCAGGTCTTGGTATTAGTGAAATACGAAGTTTCTTAAAAATATCTTACATTTCAGGGGCACCTGGGTGGCTCAGTCAGTTCGGTGTCTGCCTTCAGCTCAGGTCATGATCCCGGGGTCCTGGGATGGAGCCCTGCATTGGGCTCCCTGCTCAGCAGGGAGTCTGCTTCTCAGAGACTCTCCCTCTGCCATTCTCCCTGCTCATTCTCTCTTTTAAAAAAAATAAAAATAAAATCTTAAATTTCAGTTAAGGTAGCTCATAGTAAGTCTCTATAGAAATATCATCACACTACCAAACAGGTGGGGGCTCCAAAAATATATGCGGTCACCTAGACGGTGCCCTCGGTGCCACCTGGCCACCTCTTCTGTGTCTCTGGTCACCATTCTCTCCTGTTAACAGTGGTGCTGCCTGGAGACCTACCGCACCTTCCTTCGCCTCTGCCCTCACTCTTGGCATAGAATAAGGTTTTCTATTTCCTGGAGAACATAGAAATGCCAGGCAGAAACTCCTTCAGTATCCCAGCAAGCCTGCGAAGTAAGCTGCACCCATGCCCACCCTTCATCTCTCAGAACATTCCTCTTGTTACAGTCAGTAGGGTGGCTCTGCTGACCCTGTGTCTGGGTTCTAGGCCCTCTCTACCTACTGGCTTTTCTCACCAATGGTATTTACAAAAACATGCTGAAGTCTGGACTATCTTTTACCAAAAAACTTCTCCACCCCAAGTCCCCTTCCAGATACGCTAGTTTTCTCTCTCCACCTTCACAGCCTTATCTCCCTAAACATTGTCTAGATTTGTTGGTATTCACTTCCTCCCCCTGTGCATGTCATTATCATCAATTGCTTGTCCCTCTCCACATCCACCTGTGCTGCTTACATGTCCACTCTAGTACCACTGACCTTACTTGTGCCTGATCCAACTTTCCCTCTTTCACCCCCACCCCCCATACTGAGATCACTGGGGTCCACTGCAGCTCAGTGTATGCTGATGACCCCCAGATCCATGCCTGCAGCCAGAGCTGTTTTCTGGGACCCGGTGCCCAGCTGACAGATGGGCACCAACTAAGCCCCGCCCCTATCCCTTGGGTTCAGAAGGTTCACTTCCTTCCTGAACTGGAATGTTCATTTCTCATTCTGACATCTCATGTCCCTCTGTGCCTCAGTCTCCTTTGCTCTACCATCCGCTCAATCCCCAGGTCCTTTTGCTACTATTTCCTAAACTTTTCTTGATTGTGCTCTTTTCTGTCCCTGGGACCACTGTCCTCATCCAGACTGCCAGCATCTCGTACAGCAGCTTCTTGTTGGTCTTCCTCACTTCCAGTCTTGCCTCTCCCTCCTTTGTGTATTTTACATGCTGCAACCAGAATGGTCTTTTAAAAATACAAATAAGATTTTGTCATTTTCCGGGGCGCCTGGGTGGCACAGCGGTTAAGCGTCTGCCTTCGGCTCAGGGCGTGATCCCGGCGTGATGGGATCGAGCCCCACATCAGGCTCCTCCGCTATGAGCCTGCTTCTTCCTCTCCCACTCCCCTTGCTTGTGTTCCCTCTCTCGCTGGCTGTCTCTATCTCTGTCGTATGAATAAATAAAATCTTTAAAAAAAAAAAAAAAAAAAAGATTGTCATTTTCCTGCTTGAGTGACTCTTTAACAGCTTCCCATTGCCCTTAGGTTGAAAACTTGAACTTCCTTCCAGTCACTCAACTGGCCCTTTGTGATTCGGCCATGGCCATGTCCCCTACACCTCTTTTCCACACACTGTCTTTCAATTTCTTGAGTGTAAAACATACTCTGTCTTTCCTTCTGGGTTTTCAGACTGTTTATTCTGCCTACCACTTCACACCCACTACTATTACCTAAGCCTCCAGGCAGCAGCTTTGATTTCACCTCCTCGAGGAAACCTTCCTGCACCTCTGAGTGCTGGGCCCATGGCTCCCTACACATCCTCAGTTACAGCACTTAGGTCAGAGTGCAGCTGCTTGGTTTTCTACCTTTCCCCCTCTAACTCATGAGCTCCTTGACGGCCAGACCCTGTCTGTCTTGTTCAGACACAAGTATAATGCTGGATGTGTCATTGACACGTGGTAGGTATTTGCTAAAAGAAATGAAAATGACTGTGATCTGTATCTTGATTGAGGCCTGGGACTCTCCCCTCCCCAGTAATAGCCACTGCCCAGCTCTTCAGCAGTCTTTATAGACGTGGCTGTCCACTTAAAGCAGGTGTTCATTTTTTTAAAAGCCACTTATTATTATTAATTGAGAAACTATTTAAATGATTTTTTTGATCACGGGGCATTTGTTGTTTAAAATATTGCCAGAGTTAATCTATACCTTGTTTCTGTTACTGGTTCTTAATGTTAAGAAAATTAGAAAATTTGGGGCACCTAGCTGGCTCAGTAGAGCATCTGACTCTTGATCCCAAGATCGTGAGTTCCAGCCCCACATTGGGTATGGTGATTACTTAAAAATAAAATTAGAAATTCTGATTTATCTCCTGTTTTTTTTGTTTTTCCTCTAGAAAGAATGTTTTCTCATTTTTTTCATTAGGATATATTAACTTTATATCATTACAAAAAGCTTTTATGAAATGTCTAATTCTATCACAGTTCTAATTCTATTTTGGTTAAATTTCATTTTTGTCTTGATGTTTTCCCTCTAGGCCGAAAATCTATTGTTAGATGCTGATATGAACATTAAAATAGCTGACTTTGGTTTTAGCAATGAATTTACTGTTGGCAGTAAACTGGATACGTTTTGTGGCAGTCCTCCATATGCAGCCCCAGAGCTCTTCCAGGGCAAGAAATATGACGGGCCAGAAGTGGACGTGTGGAGCCTTGGTGTAATTCTCTACACTCTAGTCAGCGGGTCACTCCCCTTTGATGGACAGAACCTAAAGGTATAAGAACCAGTTGTTATCCACATTCTTCAGAATGCTAAACATTTTGTTAAATGATGAGGGTTAATATTTTAATGATCTGTCAGTATGATGGGGTCTCAGTGGGTACTTTTTTAACCTAAAAATTGACTCACTAGTTTTCTTTCCTCCCTACCCCCCCCCAAAGGAACTGAGAGAAAGAGTATTAAGAGGGAAATACAGAATCCCTTTCTACATGTCCACAGACTGTGAAAACCTTCTCAAACGTTTCCTGGTGCTAAATCCAATAAAACGAGGCACTCTAGAGGTAATTGCATAAGTGCAAAATTAGTAACGACTTTGGAGAGTCTTTACAGTATTTCTAGAGCTTTGCTTGGTTTGTATAACATATTGAACACTGTCCTGGGGCTTTTTAAGCAGGAATTAAGACAGTAAAGACTTTTTTTTTTTTAAGTTATCCTTTGAGATATAATCCTTGAAATGTTGAAAATAAATTTTTCTAAATATTGTGGTTATCAGCATGTTTTATTTTATGCTGCTAATGAACAGTTCACCTTTCAGCAAATCATGAAGGACAGATGGATCAATGCAGGGCATGAAGAAGATGAACTTAAACCATTTGTTGAACCAGAACTAGACATCTCAGACCAGAAAAGAATAGGTAACTATTCTGTGCCTGCATGCTTGTGTGTGTGCAAGTAATGTATTTCTGTTTTGACTCCTATGGGTATGCCTAAAATGGGAATAATAGGAAGTTAAACGTAAGTTACATGAGTCAGCTTATATGTTTTATCTTATTTAGGAACTTACTTGTAGTTTCCTAGAATATCACTTAGTAACTCAGAAATAAGCCAATCGCCCATTTATGTTAGAGAATCTACGATGTTTTGAGTCAAATAAAGGAAATTATTTTATCCTGTAACACAGTGGTTTTGTATCCAAACAAAACACATAAACTATATTATATCCTTCTTTTAGATATTATGGTGGGAATGGGATATTCACAAGAAGAAATTCAAGACTCTCTTAGTAAAATGAAATATGATGAGATCACAGCTACATATTTGCTTTTGGGGAGAAAATCTTCAGAGGTAAGAGTAATCAGAAAGAGCTAACATGATTTTTAGGCAAATGATGAGTTTAGTAAGCTCTTTTCTTAGTTTTTATTTTGCTAATATGTGTAATATTTAATATTTCATTTTTAAATTTACCTGCAAATGACAGATCTAACTGCTATGACCATTATGAACTGCTATTTTAACTTTGAGGTAGTAACTTTAACGGTGGGTATTGTCACAAACTTGAATGTCATAAGTTAACCTATAGTCATTAATAGTTTAGAAATGATGTAAAGTATGAGATGAAGTAAACAGAGAGCATTTTAAATTATTTGAAAAAGCCTAGAAAGATCATAAATACCTGTCCTTTCATTAGCTTTTTCACCAGTCAGAAAAATATTTTTGCCCAAATTGAAGGTTGTCATTTTTGTACTTTGTGATTCTTTGTCTGTAAATGAACCGTTTGTGAGAGGTCTGTGTGTTATGAGAAGTTTAGTTTCCTAACATACCATTTGGGTCCGTGTTGTGGTTTGCTCTGTTCTTCTTATTTCCTCTTAGCTGGATGCTAGTGACTCCAGTTCTAGCAGCAATCTTTCACTTGCTAAGGTTAGGCCAAGCAGTGACCTCAACAACAGTACTGGCCAGTCTCCTCACCACAAGGTGCAGAGAAGTGTTTCTTCCAGCCAGAAGCAGAGGCGGTACAGTGACCATGGTAAGTAAGTTTGAGACCATTCCAGTGTGTTCTCCTGCAGTCTCCCCTTACACAAGAGATTTCCTAACATTGGGAAGCATCCTTCGGCTTAAGGCCTACTGGGATGGGAAATTGACTTGATTTCCTTTCAGGGCATTTCTTTCCTACCAGTCCTGCCAGTGATGGCACGATCATCTCAGGTTCTGATCTCCTTGGTACACTCAATCCTTTGGCACTCCTGCTTCAGTCTCTGGTTTTCTGTTTGCTCTCTTCCCCATCTCTGCATCAGATTTACTTTCCTGAGCTTTGTCCAGCACTTTCTGCAATGATGAAAATGTTCTAGGTCTATGCTGTCCCACAGAGTAGTCACTGGCCACATGTGGCTCTTGAGCGCTTGAACTGGGGAAATGGTTTTCAGTTTGACTTAAGCTAAATGTATGTAGCTACATGTGGTCAGCTGTGGAGAATATGTATAGAACTCCAGTTTGCCTCACTTGGTTTAAATTTTTGACCTGGGTCATTCTCAGCCACACACTGTAGCTGTTGATGTATCTAAACACTCTCACTCTTAAAATATTCACCATAGAAGTGAATCTTTTATGAAAAAGATATGGTTACTAAACTTAACAGTTATTCTGCCTTCCAGGCAGCCCCGTGTGTGGGGATCCAGAGACTAGCGTGTGTGCGCGCGCGCGCGTGCGTGTGTGTGTTTATTCGCCTGTAATCTGTGAATGTTAATGTTGCAGGGATTCCTTTAATTCCAGCATTCTACAATTCAGGAACCTAGACTATTTATTTGGCTGGTCCTGACTTTTAAAAATATCCCATTTATCTCTTGTTCAGTTCATTTCCCTTCTCTGGACATCATCCACTTCCATGTTTTCACCTTGAGATTTGGCACTTATGCCAGCACAGAACATTCCAGGTGTGGACAGCTTTGTGTACCAGGAGTGATGACACTTTGCTCGGTGTCCATCTCTCTTCCTGTTGATGCCACCTCTCTGTGTGGTTTGGGTGGGTGAAGCACGCCATTCTGACACTGTCAATAAGCTGTCAACATGGCTGCTGTTCTAGGGTGTAATGAGAGCTAAGAACCTGTTCTGATGCTAGGATTTGTGCACATGGCATTTGTAAACCCAGTGTTGATCTAGGTCTCTGTCTCTTTGTTCATGTTCAGGTTAGTTGTTAAGGAGGGGTTTTCAGTGCCTCTGGACAGCAAGGCATTTAGCAAAATGCCTGCAGATTGCTCTATACCACCCAGTTAATTATTCCTCATTCTGGGGAGGGGGGTGGAGAACTGACTTGTTTTTGGGGTTTTTTCGTTTTCTCATTATCTCTAGTGACTATCTTAATAAGTTCATTCCTCCCTAAGTGCATATATTCCAGTTGGATTGGTAATGCCTTTCTTCTCCAGCTCAGAAAATTTTAGAGCTGAAAAGAGCTTTAGACATGGTGTCATACACTCACCTAATCCCCATTTTATCAATAAGGATAAAGGCCAAGAGAACTCACCAAGTCTCCCGAGGTTACATAGAAGTGGGAACACCTGTGACAGAAACCCCCTGGACCTCTGGCCCTGGGTCCTGTGGCTCTGTCCACAAAACCCACTGATCGATTACCTCACGGAGTAGTCTTTTTATAATAATAATGATCCTTCCTTCTTGGAGCCTCTAATATTAAAAAGTGCATAAAAGAGGGGCACCTGGCTGGCTCAGTTGATAGAGCATGCGACCCTTAATCTCAGGGTTGTGAATTCAAGCCCCAAGTTGGAAGTGGAGCCTACTTTAAAATAAATAAATAAATAAATAAATAAATAAATAAATAAACAAACAAACAAACAAACAAACAAATAAATAAATAATTCATAAAAGAATATTTCCAGAGATCCATGGATATAGAAAGTCACTGACCTGATTCTATGCTGTTTTTTATTCTTTTATGTGGATGAACATAGTAGTCAGTAAAGGAAAGATTCAGTTATGCCTCTGGCTATATTCTTTTAAGTGCTAAAAATGGGATAAATTCTACATACAGTATCTAGTAAAACACAGCCCATTGATACCAAGTCACAGGCCTGCAACTAACCCAGCTTTTAGCTTGTCCTCTCATCTCTCCCGTTTCCTGCTTCCGGATGCCAACAGTTTATATATGCCTGCTTCTGTAAAATTACAACTTAAGTTTTTTCTGTGGTTCTTAATTTGGGTCACCTGTGTGAACCCTCTCCCCGTATGTGCGTACGTATTTTTCTAGGAAGGGTGATCTTCATTAGATTTTCAAAGGGTTCTTTGTCTTGTTAAAAAAAAAAAAAAAGGTAAAGAATCAAGAATCACTGGTTTATTAGTAAATGGTATTGGGGCATGTGGTAGTTATCAGAAAAAAATAAATTTACATCCATTTCTCACATCTTATACAAGGGTAGATTCCATTCGGAATGAAGATGTAAATATAAAAAATACAGAAATATTAAAAGAAAAAAACGAGATAATTTGCTTTTTCTTTATAACTTGGACTAGTGAGGGTCGTTTTGACTGTAACCCCAACACTAACAGCCATGAAAGAAAAGACAAATTTACCAAGTTTGTGTGAAAACCACATTTCTATATGAGAAAGCCACATCATGGAACATTGCTTAGCAATAAAAAGAAACAAAGTATTGATGGGTGCAACCGTTTGTATAGATCTCAAGGGAACTATGCTGAGTGGGGGAAAAAAAGTCTCAAAAGGTGTCGTGAAATTGATTCTATTCCTGTAACATTCTCAAAAAGAGAGAATTCCAGAGATGAAGACCAGACCAGTGGTTGCCAGTATTTAGGGAACTAGAGGTTGGGATGGAGAGGGTGGCTGTGCTGGAAAAGAACAGTCCTTGAGATGGAACTGCTCTGGCTTGACTGGTACCGGGCCTGGGTGGTTACTGTGCGTGGAGCTCACCTCGCCCCGGACACAGGTGGTGCTGGTGAGGCGGTGCAGTCTGAGCCAGGTTTCAAAGCAGATCAGCAGTAACCCTAAAAGTGCAGGATGTCCTTAGCTGTCTCATGATGTTGAGAAGAAAGATAAGTGTTAAGGGTAATATCACCCATGCTTGGTTAATTCTTTGTTTTTTATGTTAAAATTCCCAAACTCAGAGCTTAGTTGTTTCCCTGCCATAAATAAAAGCAAACCTTTGTATACTTCTAATTCAGTTCCAAATAGATTTTCCATTTAGATTTTTGTCCAAGAAGTAGCCTTCTTGTACCCTACCCCAAGCTCTGTTTAATAGATGTAAAATATAAAGTCTCTTCTGTAGAATAAATGATGAGCATTTGATTCCATTCCTGAAGATTACCACTAGATGACATACATCGAATATACTAGTTATCTTGTTCATTTCCAAAATTCTTTGAACTCCACATCTCCTGTGCTACCATCAGAGTCTCCAGATGCTTTTTTGTAGGGTATCAGTTAGTTGTCCATCCAGGATGTCCCTAGGTGTGCTCCTCCTGGGGTGGGGGTGTGGCTGGGAACCACTGCCCTCTTTCACCCTGTTACTTGCATGAGGAACTGGCATTCCTCTGCTTGTATCCCCTTTCCCTGTCTACTCAAATTCCTGTTTATCTAGAAGATTATGAGTGCTTTAAAAAAGATCCAGGATAAAACTTCGAAAGTAATGACCCATAAGTCTGTACTGTTCTGTTCCAAAAGATGAAGGTATATCTTATACAAAAAAGGATAAAGTTCACCCAGATACACCAGGTGAAGCAGTTCATTCTGCATGATGTGTGTGCATCACGTTAGTTTGATTATTTATCTGTACAGTAGCACTTGAAGATGTTTTCAGTGGACAGCAATCCCTGAAGATGTCTCTGAAGCACAACTATACAAGCTTATAAATTTAAAAAACAAACAAACAAAACCAAAACTTTAAGAAAAGTAGAAAGGGACAAGTAAGTGAAATTTCAAAATTGAACTCATTGCATAGGGAAGACCTTATACATGAATGGGAAATATCCTACAGGATTTTACTGTCTTGTATTTTCTTAGATGATAGCAGTCCTAGGTCATCTTATAAAATATGTTTATTTTCACAGAATAAAATGTAAAACTACATTCTGACTTTTCAAAAGTAAACTCTTTATTTTAGCTGGACCAGCTATTCCTTCAGTTGTGGCATATCCGAAAAGGAGTCAGACCAGCACTGCAGATAGTGACCTCAAAGAAGATGGAATTCCTTCCCGGAAATCAAGCGGAAGTGCCGTTGGAGGAAAGGGAATTGCTCCAGCCAGTCCCATGCTTGGGAATGCAAGTAATCCCAATAAGGCCGATATTCCTGAACGCAAGAAAAGCTCTACTGTCCCTAGTGTAAGTATTGTTAAGCTATAGAGCATTCCTAGGATTATAAGGTTATGGTGGTCTGGGCGTTTTGTTCTTCTGTTCTCATCCACCTGCAGTGCTGTCCCCACGAGGCCACCATGCCCAGTCTCAACCTGTAGAGATCACCTTCAATACCTGTGTTGAAGGTGTTTCTTGCTGAGCCCCGTCCCACTAGGTGAGTGTTCAGATCTGTCTTGTCAAGGGCTGTTTCTGATTATTCCACAAACATTTGCTGAGCTTTGTATCATATCAGGTGCTGAGAAGTAGAAATACCTCATAGCCTAGTAAGAAGTAAATAAAACCAAGTGATGACAGTGCAGACAGAAGCCTAACGGAGTCTGTGCAGGACACTGGGAGGGCTGATGGCCTAAGGCCCAGGGATGTCGTGTGCATCTTCAGAGGGCTCTCACGATAGAGAACACTTGACTGAGTCCCTACTGTGTGCCCGGCACTGTGCCAAGTGCTTTTCCGTGTATTAGCTAAATTTTAAAGTGAGAAAATGAAGAAAAGTTAGGTAATTTCCTAAAATTATACTGGTGATCTGTATCCATCTCTTAATCCCTATTCTTAACAAATCCCCCCCTTAAGTAGGTAGTATTTATTAAATTCAGTCTATTCAGTTTCAGGAACTTTTCTGTGAATTAAAACGTGTTCTATCTGACTCATATAGTAATTATTATTTTTTGCACTTTTGAACTAATTTTAGAAAGAATTTGCAGAGAATATACAGTCTTAGGAATATTCTGTAACCACGTTTTTTTTCCTAGAAAATTAACAGTGACACAGCCCTCCCTCTACTTCAAAAAACCCAAAGTGAGGGGACCCATGGAGAAGCTCGGCTGCTCCTTTCAGGAGGCTTTTATTGGTGCTGTTCTGGGGATAGGAGCTCATAGAGAAGCCCAAGGGGGTTTCTCTGCTCCATCCTCTGACCTTGTGTTTTATCAGAGTAAACCCTGTGTGAAAAGTTTTTTTATTTTGCCTTCCTAATGCTATAAAGTTGGGTTGTCACGTCACAGCCCTACAATTTATGTTCAGCCTCCAGCTTTTGTTGACAGTTGTGAGAGGAAGGTAAGACTGGTGTCCTCTGCCTTTGTGACTTTCTGTCCCTGTTGATCTACTCAACTGCGCCCCTTCCTTCTGAAGGCGTACCCCAAGCATTATCAGTCATCCATATCTGATTATTTATAAAAGAAAAAAGTAACGTTATTAAAATTTTCTCCCATTTAGACTATAATTTCCCTGTACATGGTCTACTCGTGCCGTATTAAAGGTGGCTGCTTTTCTCTTTGTTTAAAAATTGTTCTTATCTGATAAAATTCCTTAGTTGTTAATTCCCTCCTTGTCAATTTTGAAAGCATTCTTTCCTTGCTTAATTTTGAAAGCATTAGCTTTTTAAAAATTGGTGTGAAATTCACGTGACGTAAATAACTATTTGGAAGCAGACTGTTCAGTGGCATCTGGTACATTCACAGTGTTGTGCAACCAGCACCTCTCTCAAGTTCTAAAACTTTCATTACCCCAGAAAAACATCCTATACCCTTTAAATAATCACTCCCTTCTCCCCCATATCCTGGCAACTACTAATCTGCTTTCTCTCCCGATGGATTTGCCTACTGTGGGTACTGCATATATATGGCCTTATCCAATAAACAACCTTTTGTGACTGGCTTCTTTCCCTTGACGTGATAATCTCAAGGTTCATCCAAGTTGAGCATGTGTCAGCACTTTGTGCCTTTTCAGGTGTCAGTTTGTTGCTCTGTTCATCCCTTGATGGACGTTTAGATTGTTTCTACCTTTTGGTTATTATTAATAATATTGCTATAAACATTTATGTGTAAGTTTCTATGCAGACTTGTGTTTTCCTTTCTCTTGGATACATACCTAGGAATGAAATTGCTGGCTCCTATGGTAATTAAATAATTAACTTTTTTTGAGGCACTGCCAAACTCCATACTTTCCAACACTGCACCATTTCCCATTCCTTCCGTATATGAGAGTTCTTATTTCTCCACATCCTTGCCAGCACTTGTTATTTTCTGTTTTTTATTATAGCTGTCCTAGTGGGCATAAAGTGGTACCTTGTTGTGCCTTCGATTTGCATTTCTTTAATGACCAGTGGTGTTGAGCATCTTTTCCTGTGCTCATTGGCCTTCTTTGGAGATATGCCTGTTCAAGTCTTTTGCCCATTTTTAAATTGGACTGTGTCATTTTGTGGTTGAGTTGTAAGAGTTCTTTATATATTCTGGATGTTAAAACTTTACCAAATACATGATGTGAAAATATTTTCTCCTATTCTGTAGGTTCTCTTTTTACATTCTTGGTAATATCCTTTGATGCACAAAAGCTTCTAATTTTGATAAAGTCCAATTTATCAATTTTTTTTCCTTTTGTTATTCGTACTTTGGTGTCATATCTCTGAATCTGTGTAATGCAAGGTTGTGCAGACTTACCTCTGTCTTTACTAATAGTTTTTTAGTTTTAATACTTATGTTTAGATCTTTATTTTTCATTTTTATTATTTTCATACTTATTATTATTTAATTTGTATATTTACCTTATATTTCTAATCCTTTTTGATTTTTGTTTCAAAAGCATTAGCTTTTAAAAACAGTGGATCTCTATCTTCCTACTCTGTTTTAAGTAATCTATGAGTTATTAATTTATGGATTATTACAGCCAGCTTTTTAGAGTCACTCTACCATAGCCAGGTTTCATTCTTTCTGCCAGGAGACCGGGCAGAGGCTGTTGCCTCCACCCCCTTTTGTGATCTTTTAGCCAGTACTACTGCTAGCTTACTGTCAGTTTCTTCAAAGATTAAATTATTCATGTGTATTTAGATGAGCTTTTTTTTCCTCACTATACTCTCCTTATTACTAAATGGTAAAAAAGACCAAAAAATGCCCCCCCTTTTTTTAATAGAGTAATACGGCATCTGGTGGAATGACACGGCGAAATACTTATGTTTGCAGTGAAAGAACTACAGCTGATAGACATTCAGTAATTCAGAATGGGAAAGAAAACAGGTATGAAATTTTACCTGTTTGCAAGAAAATTTGTTTTTCCCAAAAGAAATGGAAGCATGTTGTTTACTTCTCAGTTTTTATAATCAAAATTCAGATAATAATGGTAAGTATTCTTTCACGGTAAGTTAAATATAATGCAAATTTTTAGCAAGATACTAGAATTCCAAGTTCCTCTCATTGTCCAGAGCTTAACCTCCTGGCAGGCTGTGTGTGTGATGGTTTGAAAGGTTGCATCAAATCAGGAAGCTTTCCCACAGGAGACACATCTTAAGCTGTCTTGTAATTGTAGAATAGCAAATAGGGAAGTGGACATTATTTTGTGTACATTAACAAGTTGAACACAGGGTAAAGTGGGCAGGGATAAGGACTGGGGCACAGGGAGCCCAGCCTCTGGAGGACAGTGTGAGGCAGGGTGAGTGAGCCTTCAGTAACAAGCCAGCAGTTTACCAAAGGGGCCGAGTGGATAAGTTGAGTGGGAAAAGTGAGATTAAGTAAGGCCAAAAACCATGGTTTAGGGGGAGAGAAAAAGCAGAAGAAAGAGGTTGGGATTGGTGGAGTAGTTAAATATATTCTGTATGGAACAAATTTCTCAGGCAAGCAGGGATTTTCCTTCTTTCTTTTGGTAAGACTAGCATATAAATTAAATTCAGAGGGGTGAGGTAGAGCCACAATGAGCAAGTAAAGTTCTGGAGTAGAAATCCATTAAGTAAATTCCTACCATCTTTCATTGTCTCCTGACCGCCTACTTGAACATTGTCTGGTCTCGTCACAGTCGCATGTCTGGCATCAAAATGGTTTCTGTTCCCTTTAAATCTCATTAGTCTAATGTTTGATCACTAACTTCTATGACAGCCTAAGCAAAGATTCTTCTTTCCTCTTTCATCCTCAAAACCAGACTGTTTATCATTTCCCTCTTCCATAGACTACTTAACTTGGAATTGCCAGAAAGCTAAAAGCTTGTTGTGTGAGATTATGTTGATTATTCAGTGCATTTTAAAAAATATTTATATTCCAGTATTCTCTCTTCTGATTCCTATGTGTATACTTGTTTTAACATTGTCTTTTTCCGGGGCGCCTGAGTGGCTCAGTCGTTAAGCGTCTGCCTTCGGCTCAGGGCGTGATCCCAGCGTTCTGGGATCGAGCCCCGCATCAGGCTACTCCGCTAGGAGCCTGCTTCTTCCTCTCCCACTCCCCCTACTTGTGTTCCCTCTCTCGCTGGCTGTCTCTCTCTCTGTCAAATAAATAAATAAAATCTTTAATTGTCTTTTTCCTTATGATTAAAAACTATTAATAACTTGACTATAATATGGCAGCTGTGCTAGATAGCTTACAAATAATTGATTTTTGGTAAAGTTGGTAAAGTTTCTTTTATTACTTTCTCAAATTATCAAATTTCTTCTAGTTCAAAGTTATTTAATAGAGTAATTATATCAGTAGAGGACAGTTAGAAGTTTCTTTTTTTTTTTTCTTTTAAAGATTTAAGGCTCCTCTGCTGGGAGCCTGCCTCTTCCTCTCCCACTCCCCCTGCTTGTGTTCCCTCTCTCGCTGGCTGTCTCTATCTCTGTCAAATAAATAAATAAAATCTTTAAAAAAAAAAAAAAGTTTCTAATGTAAATGTTGTTTCATGACTCTTCTTCCTTTTGGAAGTTCTTCTAGATTGTTCAGCTATTCTGCCAGATTCTTTTTGACCCTTAGGAAATACAGTTCTCTGAGGTACAGAGTCAGACTTTTTTAAAGGCTGTTAAGACCAGGATCTACTCTATGCTCCCCAGCTTGTGTTGTGTGTGCGCACATGCTTTTCTGACTCTCCCTTCCTGCAGTATTCTGTTCACTCTTTGGAAATAGTTTGAAGAATTCTCTGATTTCTTTGGAGTCATTATGTGCCTGTGTCCTCCCTGCAGACAGATTCCCCGTTGGAGCTGACTCCTCCTTATCCCATCCTCGGCCTGATTGCTTCCATTAGCTTCAGTCATTTAAATGCTTTGCTTTTGAAAATGTTGTTTTTATCTTTAGCCAAATAGAGTCTCAGTGTCAAACCTCTCGAGGGCCCAAAATTTGTATAATACGTGGATTTTCTGTTTCTCTCTTACAAATTCATTGAAAAGCCGTGGGAAATTATTGGAGGCCTGAATGCCAAACTAGTCATATTTTTTGCTTTCAGTTAGGGCAGTAAGTGTGACAACTTTCTCACCCCTAAAGTAGGTGCTGAGTCGTAAATTAGATGCACTCACCTTCCTGTGCACTGATGCTTCTTAGGCAGATGTTTACTTTCTCCTCTCCCCATGTAGATCTCTGACTCCTGGACTAAAACACTGATGAGCTACAGGGTGCCTGGATCCCTGTTAACTTCGGAAATAAGGACGTTCATTTTCATTTCTAACAATGAATATGTAGGACTTTTTCTTATATGTGTGTATGTTTATACAGAATTCCAGCGTGAGCATGAGCATGGCTAGTAAAGGCTGAGCAAGTCTAAACCGTAGGCTGTACATGCCTTAAACAAGCTCTTCTCCAGCCTTATTCCAAATCCTGCCGTAAGCATGGGGTGACGCTTTAAATTCTCCCTGTCAGCAATGTCATTGTTTCATCTTTAAATTAATTTTACGGATTGATTCTTACCAGTGCAGTCTTCCTTTTTTATCAGCCTTACTTTATGAAAATAAAGAACTCATTGTTTAAAGGACAGAAGTTACAGGATTTGGCAGACTGTTGCTTTGGCTTGAGCACGTGTGAACTGTTTTCTAAGTCAGACTGTTGTTGTGACACAGGCCGTGCCGAAACCCAGCTTACTTTCTGCTGCATCTCCTGATGTAATTATCTACCTTCTTCTGATGGCAGACTCTGACCGTTGCCCATTTCCAACAATGACAAACAATCGGTGTGAACTAGGCGTGAGAAAGTGTAACCACATCTTCAGTTGTGATTCTGTCGCAGTCATGTAGGTTCTTAAAATGAGTCTTAAACGACTTAGCACAGAGGCCGACACATAGTGCTCAACACATACTAGCTTATGAAAGTGTCGATGATAAACCGTTCAGATGGGAATGTCAAGAATTTTCTTAGTTTACACTAACTTCTCAATTATTTTGCTAACCTACACACATAATATGGACTCTGTGTCCTGCTTTTAGATATCTATAGGACACTGTTGAAAAATGAATTCAGTTGAAGGCCTCCAGAGAAGTAGTGTGATATGGTTATAATAAAGCACAACAGAATCTTTTCAAAGAAGTTTTAGGTATTTGATATTCTGAGTAAGATTTTAAAATTGTAATGTGTCTCTAATAGTTTATCCATTTATCCATTTGTCCTGCATCAAGGCAAGGGATTGAGCAGAGAAAGTTCACACATGTATCTTTTAAGTTATATTTTTAATTCTGCCTTTGCCCAATCACTGAGTATGGTTTGAATGAGCAACCAAAACGTTCCAATCAGAATGTTCTGATATGGCATAAATGTCCTATCAAACAAATTCAAAATACCTATCCTTCAGTAACTGTAAGTAGATTAGAGTTTCCAAAAAAGATAATCAGACATAAATACGAAGCAATTAGATTAATAGGAACCTCATACAAGTTGAATTGTAAGAAACAGTTTGCTATTCCTGTAGGTTAAGGTTTGAAAATGATTTTCTCTTGGACCTAGAAATACTAAAAATGTAATGCAGCTACTATTTTGCTTATGTAGATGATTGTGGGCTAATCTATTAAATATAACCATCATTTTTAGCACTTCTCTGGTGGTAAAATTTTGTCCAGTTTTCACAGCGACCAACTTTATGACCTTTTAGAATATACAGCTCAGTGTGATATTGGGGTTGTCTGTTGTAAATAGAATTTTTGTGACTTTGTACAAAGCTGAAATTCAACAGACATTTAGTGAGTTTACGGTTTCCTAAATCAAGGCTCTAAGCCTAGTGTAGAAGTAAAAAAAAAAAAAACCTTGTTTTGTGAAACTCATGATGTGACAGGGATTAAATTTCTAAAATAATTCATTTAATTGCCTTTAGGATTAGTGTGTCAAAAATTTAAAAATTTACAATGAAAACATCAATTTACACTTCCCTTTTTAGAAAGGTTTATAGGGGCGCCTGGGTGGCACAGCGGTTAAGCGTCTGTCTTCGGCTCAGGGCGTGATGCCGGCGTTATGGGATCGAGCCCCACATCAGGCTCCTCCGCTATGAGCCTGCTGCTTCCTCTCCCACTCCCCCTGCTTGTGTTCCCTCTCTCGCTGACTGTCTCTATCTCTGTCGAATAAATAAATAAAATCTTTAAAAAAACAAATAGAAAGGTTTATAACTTTAAGGAGGGTCACTTTTTTTGCTGCAAAGTGTCTGTCCGGTCTTGCCATGCTTATGTTCCTTGTAGATCTTGCCTACACCGTCCAGCCGTTGAGTAGTATGCCTCGGGAAAAATAGATCAGGCATCTTCTTGCTCTGTAAGCTGACTAAAACCCTTTCCTTCTTAAGAGTCTTTGGGATCATTCATATTCTCCAGGGAAGAAGCCAGACAACCCCTCTCTTCCTTTCTTCCCTTGCTTTTAATGCACCCATTGATCCTAGCTCCTAATTTGAGAAGAGAATGTCAGTAGCTAGGCAGAGGCATCAAGTGGGTTGACCCTTGACCTGCCCTGAACAGATAGTAGAGCACAAAAGACAGTCATATTTATCTGTAACTTGTTAAAAAATTAAGTTGTATGTATATATATGTGTATGTCTGTATGTATGAGAAACAAGCAAGCATTGCTCAGATAGTTGAATTACTCCTTATTCTGCTGTTTTCCCCCCACTTCTCACTACTGTACTTGACCAGTCTTAAAAAGAGTTGAATCAGTTAGGACTCTGTGTTGCAGGTGACAGGAACCCAGTCCAAACAAACTTAAATGAAAAAGGGCATCTTTGGGGCACCTGGGTGGCTCAGTCAGTTGAGTGCCAACCGACTCTTGATTTCAGATCAGGTTGTGATCTTGGGGTTATGAGATTGAGCCCCACATCGGGCTCCACTCTCAGTGGGGAATCTACTAGGATTCTCTCTCTCCTTCTCCCTCTGACCCCTGCACATGCACTTGCGCACGCACTCTCAAATAAATAAATAAATCTTTTTTTTTTTTTTTAAGTGTATCTTTGAGTTCCTGTAACTAAAAAAAGTACAGGGAAAGAGTCAGGGTCCATCTCCTAATTCCGCTGCCTCTGTAGTGGTTCCCTGGTTGGGCTCAGCAGCATTAGACTTGGCATCTTCCCACACTCAGCTCTCCTCAGACAGAAGCCCTGGGGCTGTCCCTGAGTCCATGCTGGTGTGGTTCTGGCCATGTGCCCGTCTCTAAGTCTGTCACTGGCCAGAGTGGCAGGGAAAGTCTGGGGTAGAGTCAGTGACATCCAGAGCCTAGGAACTTGTTTCCCTCATAGCAGAATTCAAGTGTTGTTGCCCCAGGAAAAAGAGTGGGTGCCGAATGGCAAAAACACAAAACTGAATCTATTTTTATCTTCATAAGGCATTTGTTTCCAATTTTTCTGTTACTATATTAGAGCCATTCTTCCAAGTCAGAGGACAGAATTCTCAAACAAGAATGTGGAACAAACAGATCTTCTTGAGCAATTATAGACACATCTTCCCCACCCCCCACCACCAATCAGGACTGTCAGAATTCCAGTGACTCGTTAACTTACCTTTTCAGTTAGGGGAGCATTTATTGATCACCATGCTTTCGGGACACTCAAGCAGGGAAGGGTCACTGTGATTCAGTATGATGTGGAGTAGCAGGTGAATGCAGTACATTGGGGATGATAAGCTGCTGATGGGAGAGGGCATCAGGGAAAACTTCATGGAGAGGGTGACCTCTGGGTTAGATTTGGATGAAAATAGAAGATGCCTGCTTCTTCAGGCACAGAGAATAGTTCCTGTGAAAGTTATTTGACCTGATACATGACCAAGGGATTGCACATCACAGGAGCTCCCAAAAGTTAAGTTCCCAGAGGTAACATCAGAAGGTTAGAGCCTGGAGATACAGCCAGCGCTGGGCTGTGGGTGCCTGAGCGTGCGACTGGGATGCCAGGGTGAGGGATTTGAACTTGGTCCTGAAGACGCAGTGTGTTTTTGAAAGGCTGTAAGCAGATGAGTGACCAGTGAAGGCCAGGAGACCAGTGAAGACAGGTGCTAAGGTATAGGCCTGCGTGGGAGAGGAGGGAAGACCTCTGTGGGGAGACCCTGGGTAGAGGTGGGGAGGGTGTGCAGACTGACGTGCAGGATCAGATTTCTGAATCTCTGGCTCACCTTCAAGGAGAGAAACCTCTTCTTTGGAACTCCAAGGACAGGATGACTGAGCTGGAATTAAGGAGCTGTGTTGCCGTGGTGAAGCTCTTGTCACTCTCTGTGTCAGGTGAAGCTGCAAGAGTCCAGCCACGTCTGTCACTCTTTTTCTTTGTCTACGACCAGTTAAATTACTCTTATTAGTTTTCCTACCTTGAAAAAAGGGGCTCTGTTGACCCCTTAGGAATTTTGACTTCTTTATAAAGAAGTGAATGTCCTTTGTGTAGGAAGATTCTCATCTATCTTTAAACAGCATAGGACACTTGGATAAAGAGCACCTAGTTAGTATACCTGTCATTTTACTAGTCCATTTAAACTATGTCTGTGTGCTTGGGGAACAGGTCGAAAGCACGGTGTGCCCATGTTACAGATTCACTCGACCACTTCAGTTTGAACAGAGACATCTCTCTTGGGAAAGGCTTTATTTTGTACACAGCTTAGAAGACATTGCCCCCTCACATAGATATTCAAACAAGTAAGATGTCATTTTTCTTCTTTAAAGCTGATAAATCTTTTACTGTTTGGAAAAAAAGCAGCTACAGGTTAGTAATTGCTGCGGAATCCCTAAAACAAGGTTAAGAGATTTTTGTTCTAAGGCAAAAATGAGATGGTTTGGGGAGGAAGGTGTGTGCTTTAAATAGCAGGTCGCTCTTTTTGTCACTGCACCATCATATTGTTGTTTCTGCCTCTGCCTGAACCCAAACCCCCTCCCAGCCTGACAGAACTGTTCGCTTACGCAGCTAGCCCTGCCTCAGTTTGTGCCACATCTTCCACCTGTCGGCTGAGACATCAGAAGTCGATGTCCATGTCAGCCTCTGGGCACCCCTCGATGATGGTACCGCCAGTAGACAGTGAAGGAGATAACGGCAAGGCTGTGTAAGACACTGCACACTCCTCGTGAGACTCCTGTGTGCCCGCCGCTGCTCCGTGCTGTGCTGTGGATTTTATAGTCCACGGGTCATTACTCTTGTGCACAAAGTACCCCTCCTGTGTGTGGTTTTAGTTAAGCGCATCCTGTGTCATGGTGTCCTTGGTCGTCTGTGTGTCTTCATGCTTTTGCCTACTACAAAGGGTGTAAGAAGTCCCCCTCCTATCCATGGTGCTCTTAGCATGTGGAATCTGATAGTAAACATACCATTTGTGTTCATGTGCTTCTAAAACTTTTTAGTTGCCTGTTCTTCAGTTTCACCCGCATAGCCTATATTTCTTTTATATTGGCAAGGTTCTCTGCATGTAAGCAACTTTGAGAAGGAAGCAAAGGGAAAAAGCTTGAGTTAGCCATTCCTTTGTCCTAGAATTTCCCTGCATTAATCTTGTCCTTGAAAATATGTACGTCCTATTCCCTTAAACCTCATGAGGCTGTGTTTCATTATATACTGTTTATTTGATATCCTCCTAATTAGCTTGCCTTTTGGTCCTGAGCCCTATAAAATACCCCCTTAGGTCTAGAGATTTATAGTAACTGATTTTCTCCACCATATGTAAGAGGTATATTGGGATTGTAGATTTTTGTGTGCCATGTTTGCCACAAAGCTGGGCTTTTGTGAACAAAGATGTGAGACTGTTCTGTTCTGATCTTCTAGCACTATTCCTGATCCGAGGACTCCAGTGGCTTCAACACACAGTGTCAGCAGTGCAGCCACCCCAGACCGACTCCGCTTCCCGCGGGGCACGGCCAGTCGCAGCACTTTCCACGGCCAGCCCCGGGAGCGGCGGACCGCCACGTATAACGGCCCACCCGCCTCACCCAGCCTGTCCCACGAAGCCACACCGTTGTCACAGACTCGAAGCCGAGGCTCCACTAATCTTTTTAGTAAATTAACTTCAAAACTCACAAGGAGGTAAGTGCCAGGTGGTGCTCGTTGTTTGGAACAAATACAAGAGCAAAAAGAGCAGTGTCTTCTCTGTTGTGTGAAGCAACTGCCCAGATACTTTTCACTTTGTCTTTTTCTTTCTTTCTTTCTTTCTTTCTTTCTTTCTTTCTTTCTTTCTTTCTTTCTTTCTTTTTTTTCTTCTTTTTGTGAGAGAGAGAGATCACGAGCAACAGGCAGGAATAGAGGGAGAAGCAGACTCCCCGCTGAGCAGGGAGCCCGATGCGGGACTCGATCCCAGGACCCTGGGATCATGACCTGAGCCAAAGGCAGACGCTCACCTGACTGAGCCACCCAGGCGCTCTTCTCTTTGTCTTTAGATCATGTTTTTCTGGTTTATATATAGAACTTTATACTTTAAAACCTTTTAGAATAGGAATTACAGAGCTCAGATTCTTCAGAGAACCAGAAATCCTCTAGCACTTGGGAGGCTGTTGTTTTCTTTAATTGCTGTTCTTTTGATCACACTTCTGTCCACATGCATGTTTACTGCAATTTAGCAAAACCCCACCTCCAGTGTAGGCTGGCACTCCAGAAGCTGTTGCCGCAAAAGACAGCATGCAGTGTGACCAACCCTGGACATGGAGGAGAGAGACATTTTTTCTCTCATCTCCTGTCATTGTCATTGAAGAACACTAAGTTTCTTAAGGCCTAAATCTTAAAATTGTTCTCTGTTGGTCTGAGTAAGTTATAGTAAGAACAAGGTAACTTGCTTAAACGGTGTAGTTTGGCAGATAAAATTCCTGATTTCTTCTCAGCAAGAAGCTAGTATATGGTTGTGTAAAAACACATTTTCCCTTGAGGTACTTTGAACTTTATTTCCATAACCTAATCTGGAGCCTGCAAAGGCTTAGAATCATTGACTGCTATAAGAGGAGGAAGAAAAAGTACCCCTGTGCACCGTAAGCACACAGGCAGAGGCACCGTTGGCTAGGACCACACTCAGGACACCTGAGCACCCTGTGTGCTCAGGACTCCCAGAAGACTTTCTTAAAAATTGAGCCTCATGGGTCACCTGGGTGGCTCAGTCTGTTAAGCGTCTACCTTCAGCTCAGGTCACGATCCCAGGGTCCTGGGATGGAGTCCGGCATCGGGTCTGCTCCTTTCTCTGCTTTTGCCCCTTCCCCACCTTGGGCTTTCTCTCGCTTACTCGCTCTCTCTCAAAACAAATAATTAAAATCTTAAAAAAAAAAAAAAATTGAGCCTCACTATGGATTAGTATGTCCAGGGCATCCTGCAGCTTTGCCATGTTGCAGACCCTCTTGTTCATCATCTGTATTTTACTCAGAACAGCAGAGTCTGAAATGGCTGGCACATCCGTACTCTGTTTCTCCACACTTCCTGTGGCTCGCTAGCCGGCTGCTGTGTTTCCTGCTATCTTTGGTATTTAACCTATAAGCCAAATACCAGTTTTCAGTCTCCTTAATTCCTCCAGTAATGTTATGTTCTTTTAGATCAATCACCTGAACTTAGCCAAGTCACATTCAACTGTCTTTCTCCAGGTAATTGCTTATTGTCAGGACACTGACTACCAGATTAGGGAGGACTTCTGCTATCTATTATCATTGGCTGGAGGTCAGAGGGCAGTCAGAAGTTACAATCCAGCCTCTTAATCCACCCCTTTGCTGGACCCTCTGTTGTAAACTGGGCAGAAGAGTCTAAAGGGCTTTGCGAGATTTGGGGTACCCACTCGGGATCAGTAAGAGAAGCAGGGAGCTCAATCCAAGAAGAGTCTGGTGACCCCCAGAATAATTCCTTCCTTTGTTTTAGGGTCATCCTATGGCCTTTCCCAGGCCTCCCTGTCCCCTAGTTCCTTCCTTGTGGACTAAACTGAAATGGAATCTGCCTCTGAAACTTGGGTGGTAGGGGACGGAACCAGGTATCGTCCAGCTGGCTGTTAGCTCCCTGCCCTTGCTTAATACCGCCTGGTGTTATACCCGGGGAGAGCCCTGAGTGCAGCGGGGATGCACACTGGTCAGGTCTGCCAAAGCTGTAGTTGCAGGATAGACACCTGTCTGTCTTTACACTTCGGTCTCTAATGGGCTCTTTAAATAAAACCTTACATATCAAGAATATCCTTGAATTTATTTGTTGCCTTTGTGCTCTTTTTTTGGTTATCTTAATGCTATCATTGTTACAGGTAACATCAGCTACCATTTATTGAGTGTTTATCATGTGCTAAGATGAATAGATGTCTGTAGATTTATAGAGATATACTTGTTTTACGTTTATAAAGATGCACGTGTATACACACACGTTCTCGCACACTCATCTAATGTCTAGTCTGACTGTGTAGTAGAGGCTATCCCAATTTTGTAGGACAACCTGAGAGATGAGGTTCAGAGAGTTTAAGGCACACGTTCAAGATTCTGGAGCCAGAAGTTGCTGAGTCAGGTCTGTGCCTCCAGGAGAGGCCCTTCAATCCACTGCGTGTGCTGCCCTGCAGGGCTGTCAGGGACACTGTGGGCTGCAGTCCTTGCCCTTCATTTCCTAATGTAGTTTATTTCATGTCTTTGAATTAAAATTGGTGACTGAGTTTTCTTGGTTTAATTTTTTAAAAAATCTTGGGGGTCATCTTATTTTACATTTCCCGGCAATTTCCACCCCTAAAAATTTGCAGAAATATAGTCTTCTGTTTGTTAAAGTTTGCAAACTGAGGTCTAGCCTCCCCTGGTTACTGTACTTTAGAGGTACGCTGATAAACTAAGTGTTAGATCAGCGTAGGCTACTTATCCCGCCCTAACAATAATTGTGAGAATCAGAGTCCTGGTCCCTGAAAGAGGCTCAGGTGTTCTTATGTAGGTGGTGCCTAGGAGATCTGCTAAGGTTGGGTGGGAAGAAAGCTGGCACCGGAAGGCCTGCACTCCGCTCTTGGCTCTGACTCTACCCTGGATACATGTGGCTTCGGAGAGCTGTGTGCTCTGAGGCCGCCTGTAGTCAGAAGGAGGGAGGCTGTCCCCTACTGGGGCCAAGCCTGGCCTGCCTAGGGTGCTCAGAGTCGCTTCTACCCTGTAGACACTATGTACATGCCTCTGTGTGCCTCAGATTGGTCCACAGGGCCCCGGGCGCAGCCTCAGTCCTGCTGCTCCTCCTCCTTATAACTCAGGGATTCATGTGGCAGGAAAAGTGAAGAAAAGCAGTCCTATGGTACTTGACTTTTCTCAGGTAGAAAATTGGGAAATGAAGATACATTTGAAAGGTCTTTTAATCAGTTTTCAACTAAAATAATCTTTTGCATAATCCTGCCTTATGTTTATGTAGTGCTTAATTATTTACAAAATATTGTCATGTGCATGGTCTTCTCTACTGCGTATAACCCTGCTGTGTACCCCACTTCTGATCTGATTATGAAGTGGTTAGCTGTTCTCTACAGTAGTTAGATAATTTTTGATTGGTTGTATCTGAAGCAATCCCAAATTATCTGTGTTACAAGAACAAGTCCAAGGCATTCATTACTTCATTCACTCAGACTGAATTCTGTGTTCTGTCACAGAACTGGGAAGTTTCAGAAATAGTTTGGCAAGCCCAGCCTGCACTTGCCCAGGAATGCTGCCCACAAGATCGTACAAGCCCGACTCATAGTTTGGAATTTCCTTGGTCAGATTCCGTTCAGAACAACCTGAGCATCTCCTTCATTTTAACAAGCAAAGTCCCTTCTAAATACAGCTCTTCCAGTTTATTCCATAAAACGTAAATTGAAACCTCCATTGTTATCTTATCATTTAATATCCGTTCATTTTACCATCTAAAATTCTGAAAAGTCTGCTTCATTTTAAACCCCACTTAGTTTTTTCTTAAAAAGTGATTTAGGTCTTACACTGTAGTAGACATTCTGTGAATGCTTAAATCATCTTCCTGAGACAAGTAAGGGTTCTCTTAATGGTTGAACACTTTAAAATGAAATTTTTAATGTTCTGTAAGAAGGTGAGGTTTTTGTTCATAAGACATCCTGAAGAGGATCGAGAGGTGTTACCCTCTTACTCTAGGGTACTGCAGATGACTTCCGTCACTTAAAGAAGAACACAGAATGTTGGATTTTGTCATCTTAAAGTATATCCATCTGAGAAACCTTTAAATAAATTTAATTACAGCTAACGTCAATATTTACCATTGACTTTTTCTTACAAGTAAGATTTTTAATATTTCTAGAAAATTAAAAGATCACATACTCAATTACCTGTAATTTTACTTTTTCAACAAATGTCGCTGTTTCGTTGTTCATTGGACAGAAGAGGAGCCCTGTTTTATTTGTCGTTTTTCTTTCTATAATTGACTAGATTTTCTATTTAATTTGTGCAAGTCATTTTTGTTAATTTTTTTTTTTGGCTTAATTTCTTTTAGAAACATGTCATTCAGGTTTATCAAAAGGTAGGATTTATATATACACATTATTTTTTTCGATCCTTACCCCAAAATGGCTCCTGCAATTAACATCAGGTTTGGCTTTCTAGCCTTGTTTTTGTTTTGTTTTGTTTTCTTAAAAACTAAACTTTCTGCTGAGAACTAAATACTTATTTCTTTGTAAGGAAACCTTGGAAAGAAATAGATTAACTCTGTCAGGCATTTGTAAAGGGACTGTGGCACCCATGTAACAATAGGCCTGTGCATGCTCTGTGCATTTTCTTTCTTTGGTAGAATTATTTAGCATCCAAATAATTCTGTCTTCATACTAATAACACTTAGCATGCTTCTGTTTGAAGAATGAGATGTTCAGTAATATTAATATACAATTACTGATTGGCCTCAAGCCCGCAGAAGGTAAGTGGTGACTGTTGCCATCTTTTATTTCGTGAAGATTGAATTAGCAAAAGGCTTTAAAATAACCGGGAAATTAGCTAATATTTTTACATGGGAAACAAGCACAAAATTCAAACCTACAGCTTCATTTGGTTTGAGGTTTTCAGAAATAAAGATGTGGGCAGCTTATAGCAGAAATGCTTTAATATTTTCAGAGAGTTGAAGAGTAAGTAGTAGTCTGTCTAAAAGCTGCTTTCCACCAACCACTGAAGGAAGTAGGTCTCATTACTTTTACTGAAAAATATTATATATTCCTACCAGATGATTACTTTTTGATGATGATGAGTCAGGAGAACAAAAACATTGCTCACTGTCTTGGAATGCACACAGAATGAGGCAGAAAATCTGCCATTTGGGCCAGCCACCTGTGTCCAGAAGGCCAGGCTGTGGAGGTCTGTGTGTTGATGAGGTCAGTGGGTCACTGAAAGGCTGTGTGAAGTGAGCTCTTTGTTAAAACTGTAGGAGGAGTGCTTTCCTCCTATGGGAAATTCCACTCCATGACTGTTTTTTAATCTTCCCAGTTGCCAAATTTTTCCTTGCATGGGAGATTTTGTAGTTGGAGGTAGGATTTAACTGATAGAATTAATTTCCTTTTAGTTAAAACCCATTACGTATTGGGGGAGGGGTTAAAAAGTCAGAATATCTCCAATTTCAGAGCCGGGCAGGAATACCTGCTGTGTGTATGAAGCAGGTGTGCGGCCAGCCTCCTACCCTGCCTGCAAGCACGCATGGAGAAAAATGGCCATGGGCTGAGTCACCCCCGTGACAGGACAAGTTTAACAAGCACAGCTGGTGACCCAGAGTGCTTTGGATTTGCTCATTTTATAACATCTGTGTTTGTATGTGGGTGGTCGTGTACTGGTCTGTAAGATTTCTTTTCTCTTTCCCACTTCTCTGTGCTTCTGCATTCTGTTCGTTGAGGCTTCCAACTGAATATGAGAGGAACGGGAGATATGAGGGCTCAAGGTGAGGGAAATGATTTTTACTGAAAATATTTTATAGGTATTTATCTCATGTGTGTGGCAGAAACAATGCTCTTTTCTGAATATCCTGCATCATATCCCTGCTCCCAGTGTAGGATTGCTTGGTGAGGTCAGTGTTCTGTGGGTTCGTGAAGCAGAAGTGTGTCGCTGCTGCCGCCTCCCAGTAGCCACTTGAGGGCGCCAGAGCGCCATGGCCACCGGCTGGTGGAAGCCTTCTGGATCCCAGCCTGACTTGGGCTTTCCACTGGTGTTTGGGTGTTAAAATACGCGGCCCTCCTGCCTGGGCGCTGACAGCCTGAGATGAGCTCTGGGAGTCAGTAGGAGCACTATTGACATGTCCATAACTCCTACTTGATTCTGGTCTCAAAGAGTGAAAGCAGAATATTGAGTAGAATTTTCATATTTAAAATTAGATGGTTCTTTGAGAATGATTACGTAGTCAAGCAATTTGCTTTTACATTTTGTAGATCATTTTGTATTTCATTACACAGGTTTGGGAGTTGGAGGAGTTCACCAGATAGGCCTCCATAGTTGCAGATCTTGTCCACTTACACCCTTTCGATACCAATTACCAGCATGCTGTCTCAGGTCCCCGTTAACCCATTTGCTCTCCTGCTGGTCTTTCTAAAGCACAGCTCTGATCATGTGACTTTTCTGAATGAAAAGTTGCAGTGGCCCCATTGCCTGACCTGCCCTGGGTGGCCTCAACAGGCCCAGCCTCCCCGGACTCCACCTGTACCCCAATTGAGGCGTCACTCCCACCCCACGCCTGCCCATGCCGGCCTTGAGCAGGCTCCAGCTGTCCTGAGTTTGCCTACCGCAAGTACTCAGTGCCTGTTGGGGTGATGCTGTACCCCCAGTTCCAGTCCATCTGTACACTTGATTATACCCTCAACACATTCTGTGCTTTCCATACGTCCTTGCCTTTGCTTATGATATTCCCTCTGCTCAGCACACGCACTCTCCTCCTCCCAGTTGTATTGGAATCTCATGGTTCTTGGTAGCTCTTTTCAGATGCCACCCCCTGCTGGAAGCCATTTCCTCCTTTCCCTGCACTCCTCCCTTCAGAGGGCCCCACCTGTCTTTCCTGCCATCCTCTAGTGGACTGTTCATACCTTTCCTGAACTACTGCCGTGGCCTTACGTTGCGGTCTTCCCTCCCCCAAACCCAAATTAGCTTGAGAGCTTTTGCTCGTTTTTGTAATCTATTTAGTGCCTTACACAACATTTTGTACATAGGAAGCTTCTGATCAATTTGAGTGGATGTGAACTAAATTGAATATTCTACCAGTAGGTTGCCAGCTATCTGCATAGTAAACCTATGGCCCACCCTCAGCTCTGATGAGTTTGCCATAGGATGAAGTGTTTTTAACATGCATATACTGGGTGTTTTTAATACACCAGAGTGTCAGGCATTCACCGTCCTAACTGAAGCATTCCGATGTACACACGAGAGTGTAAATAACGGTTTGTGGCAACGATGATTAAATGCCATGAACAGCAAGATATGGTAGATTCCTAGTCGTGGACTTGCCAAGAGAACTGTGCCCAGGGCCCCACTGTGACATCACCTTGTAGACGTTGGGTCCACCCCTTCCACTCTGTGAATCGATACAGCTTGCAGTCAAACTGGTTGTTGAGTGCTCAGCAACAAATAAGCCTTAACATTTCATTTTTCTGCTTCAGTAGTAAAATAATGTCATCTAAGAATTATTTTTAAACGTTAAATTAGCAGTTTAACAAAATGGCAGGAAGAAGATCAAGGTGGATGGAGGGATTGGAGAGAAGGGCCCACGCCCCACCCAGCTGTAGACACAGCATCAGGGGCCACCTGCAGGGAAGGTGATTTTGAACCATGTGGAGGCACTGGTTATCCTGAGTAACTGCTGTGGTAAAGCTTATGAGGAACCGATCTCACAGGAGAAGTGGTGGTACAGGGGCAGCCGTGCTGGTCAGAGCCAGAAGTTGGCCTGCTGACCCTGCCTCCCTGAGCTGGGCCTTTGGCGGGCCCCACCGGCTCCTTGCCACCTGCAGTCAGCCTGGAGGGGAAAGCTGGGCTCTTCCTGGAGAAGTGCTCAGCTCTCTACTTCACCTGATCTCCAAGGATACTGTTTAACCATTATTTTCTTAATGTCATTGAGAATAGATGGCTGGTGAAGATTTTTCAGCCAGGTAGACCTTTGCCTGTGTGGGTTATGGTTTGGAAGTGGGTGGGGGGGGTGAGTAATGGAGGAATGCTTCTCAGTAAAGGAACAGTTCAGCACACGGGAGCCTGTGCAAGAGAAGTGTGGATGCGAGTTACCCTGTTAGAGTGAAGAGGTTGATTATGAGCTAGCTGGACTAGAAAAGGTAGATTTTTCTGTGCAATTAAAAATAAACCTGCCACTGTGCATTTCAGTCGCAACGTATCTGCCGAGCAAAAGGATGAAAACAAAGAAGCCAAACCTCGCTCCCTGCGCTTTACCTGGAGCATGAAAACCACGAGTTCCATGGATCCCAATGACATGATGCGGGAAATCCGCAAAGTGCTGGACGCCAATAACTGCGACTACGAGCAGAGAGAGCGCTTCTTACTCTTCTGTGTCCACGGAGATGGGCACGCAGAGAACCTCGTGCAGTGGGAGATGGAGGTGTGCAAGCTGCCAAGACTGTCTCTGAACGGGGTCCGGTTTAAGCGGATATCAGGGACATCCATAGCTTTCAAAAATATTGCTTCCAAAATTGCCAATGAGCTAAAGCTGTAACCCAGTAATTACGGTGTAAATTAAGTAGCGATTTAAAGTGTTTTCCTGAACACTGATGGAAATGTATAGAATAATATTTAGGTAATAACGTCTGCATCTTCTAAATCATGATATTAAAATATAAGGACGAGAGCACGCCTGGGAGCGGAAGCTGGCCTTTTTTCTACGAATGCACTACATTAAAGATGTGTGACACGCGTGCCCTCTGTCTTATTTCCATTGCCCTGAAAGTCAGCGTGAGACATCATCGCCACGGGCCTCCTGTCTGTGTGGTGTGAGCGTGGACTGTGCGTGTGAAGTAGTGCATCCGGAAGCATCTCCTTACACTGGCAGCCAGAGTTGTTACGAGTACCTCTGTGGGAGATCATTTGGTGCTAAAACATTAAAATTGCCAAGGAGGAAAATATTGAATTACTACTAAGAATTAACCTTAAGATTAGTTGATAATTAATACAGGTTTACAGTTCATGCCTGTGGTTTTGTGTTTGTTGTTTTGTGTTTTTTTAGTGCAAAAGGTTTAAATTTATAGTTGTGAACATTGCCTGTGTTTTTCTAAGTAGATTCACAAGATAATTAAAAATTCACTTTTTCTCAGTAAAACCTTGCATTGTCTCCTAATACTGTATTTAAGACTCAGATCAAGGCAGTGACTAAAGGTATGTTTTTGCCTCCGCCACCAAGCTGAGCAAAAGCAAATGGAAAGTGTATGAAGGCCTGGGGCCAGTCTGCCCTTAGCTTGGAGCCCAGCATTTTGTGATTACTAGCATCTTTTTTCTCCAAAGGCTATAGAGGGAGAAGTCGGCCCTCCTGGCGACCTGAGGAGGAAGGAAATCAGGAGCCTCCAGGAGCCCGTGTGGAGAGACGCCAGGTCTTGACGGTTCTGGGTTTGTTCTCCATAAAGTATGTAATTTTCCTCTCTTGTTTTTCTGTGGTGTTTTTTTTGGTTTTTGTTTTTTTGTTTTTTTTTTTTATTCAGAACATGAATCAGTTCTACAGCTTTTTTCCACCACCTACCTGGTTATATAGAGGGAGTAATGAATTCATCACTTAGGGTGACACTTCAATCTCATGGGGAAATTGCCACATTGATTGGTGTACTATTTTGGATTCTAGGTTTGTTGTCGATGTTGAAAGTATGAAGGTCTGGACAGTCACTCAGATACTACGGGATATCAGGGACAGGCAGAACACTGCTTTAGGTGTCTGGGACACATCAGTGAACAAAACACAGATCCCTCCAAAAGGAGCTTATGTTCTAATAGGACGGCAGTCAGTAAACAATAAGTAAGTTGTAGGAACGGAGTGGTCAATGCCAAGGAAAAAAATGCAGAGCGGGGTCAGGCATTCCGAGGGACCTGATGTTTGGTCGGTGCCATGTTAAATCGGGGGATGGGGGCGGTGGCTTGTCCTCTCGGGGAGCAAAGAGAAGCCAGGAAAGCTGTCCAGAGGCTGTCGGCAGTGATCAGGCAAGAGGTGCTGCTGGTCCAGTGAGACCATGACAGTTCTGGATATGTCCTGAAATACGAGTCAACTGCATTTGCTCTTGGGTTGGCGGTGGATGAGCGAGCAAAAGGCCAAGGCTGTACAAGTTTTGGCCTGAACAGCAGAAACGACGAGTTTGCTGTCCATTGGAATGGGGCAGCTTGCTGGAGAGGGACCGGGGAGCAGGAGAGTGGTTCTGAATGCACTGTGTTGGGGGTGCCTTCAAATACCATGTGGAGACCCAGAAGGGACCCCGGGAGCCCTCAGCTCTTCAACTCCTTAGCTGGAGGGTGGATCCTATGTGGATATGGGACACAAGCTCCCAGAAAAGGGGTGCGGCCTGGGAGGAGCAGTGAGGTGGGAGGGGCCCCGCCTGCAGGGGTGGCGGTAGACCTGACTTGGGGCTTTCAAACCTTCATTATTAAACAAAACAAAATAGGTCCCAGCTCCTTCCTTTTTTCACCTGAGGCATTTTAGTTCCTTCTCTAGACCCAGTTCCTTTGCACAAGTGCTTCTCTCGTAACTCAGTGTGCACGACGGGTTCCTCCAAGCTGCTACCCTGTGGAAGTTTGCAGAGGGGAAGCGGAGCTCTGCCATGCAGGATGTGGCTGCAGTGGGGCTCCTTCTGACCTTCACGCTTCAGACACGTTCTAATAGTGTGCCGTATTTTTGTTCTCAAGGACACACTGAATACTGGAAGTTAGGCTGCTGTGAGAGAAGTTCATTCCTCACGTGCTGTGATGAGACGACCACTCTGTGCGCAGACTCAGATGCTCGTGTTGTCAGTTGTTGGTTTGTCAGAAGCGTGTGGGCGCTTTAATGCACTACTGATCCAGTGAGAGCTGGGTACTCATTCACAGAAGTCATCTGGGTCCGTCTCATTTAAAAGCCTGTGTCACGGATTGACATCAGTTTGGTTTCATTGGCAACATAGGTAGTGTTACCTTTACTGCAGCTAAAATGTGAAATCAAATCCATTACAATGGGGCCCATGCCCTTCCTTTAGAATAGTACATTTTTGTAGTACGATGTTTTTATTCTGCATACAGTGAATTTTGAAAAGGAATATTCTAGAGTACTTGAAAATCACTTCAGACGCAATGACAAGGCCACATTTTTCCCCTCATCCACTCCTCTGGAGTCCCTCAGAGGTGAGGTAAGGTATGTGGTGGGGGAGGTGCTACTGTTTCTATTTACCTGACAAGAGTGTTCTCCTACTCCTGAAAGTAGGGTTAGTATTCCAGGTATGCTGACTCGCATCCTGATGAGGCATATCAGAGGAATCAAGACAGCATTTTTTAACGACGTGCCTGGCTATTGGGCCGTCCTTTCATTTCTGAGAGTGAAGACCCAGGCGGAAAGCTGGGAAGGAATATGACTGCATGTGAGAAGCACAACCGTGATCGTTTTCACAGTGTGTGTTTCTCCCAAAGCCTAGAGAAGGATGATACTTAAAAGAAAGATCTTACTGTGTGTGCTTTATGAACATGTTACTGTTGCTGTGAAAACCATCTCTGGAATACCGTTTCCTGGCAGCTCCTGCTTTCTGAGTGGTGCATGGTGACCTCAGTGTCCACAGAGCAGAGGACACGGGTGCAGGGAGGTGTGTCTGCCTGCTCAAAACTTGGCTTTTTGCAGAGTGTTTTTGTTATGTTTAGGGTTTGGGTTTGTTTTTGCTGATTTGCCATGAGACCCTTTAAAGAGCTCAGCAGCCCACTTTACATTGGGGGAATGGTTGCTCTTGAAGGGAGCGATGGTGAGTGAAGGATGTGCCTTGCAGGTGTCCTGACAGTGCTCGGGGGAGTCTAGGTGTGACTGTCCCCAAGAGTAGAACCTAGGCGTCCTCTCCAGTCAATAAAGAGGACAGAGTTTCACAGCTTTGTAAATGGGTCTTCAGTCTACCACTTTGAGAGACCATAACCCAGGCGGGGGGTGATGCTTCCTTAGAGGCCCTGCTCGCCATTGGTGTGATGGCACCCCAGGGGGGGCAACTGGGCATGATCAGTGTCAAACCAGCATTGTACGCCTCAGAGGTCAGAGCTCAAGCAGGGCATCTGGGCCTGGCTCCTCCCCCCGGGGGAAGGGAGGTCACATGGTAAGGAGAAGCCATCAGAGGGACTAGATGGAGAGGTTTGGGTACGTGAAGAATGGAAAGGGGGTGGGGGGTCTGAGACTCTCAAGGAGGACGCCAGCTTACCAGGATAGCAGAGTGGACAATGCAAGGAAGGCTGTGTGAACTCACAGTAACAAAGTACTCTTCCAGGAGGTGAGCTTCGGGCTGTGGCAGAGGTGCTGAGGTCTGCCCACGGATTACTACAGCAGGGTCTAGATGGATGGGAAGGCTGGTGTAGGATGTGTTTTGCCAGAGCAGGACCTCTTAGGATTCACTTCACTCAGACGTCAGAGCCCAGTTTAAACCTGAATTAAGCAGCGTGGCTTAGCAGTTGAGGTGTAGGCCCTTGATCAAGGCAGCCTGGTTTCCAGGCTCTGGGTTCATGACCTCAGGTTGCCTCTATAAAGTGTGGTAGTAATAATATCTGACTCTGGGTTATTGGCAAAGTCCACCAGGTGGCAGGTGCAGAGTGGGGTGCCTAGCAGATGCTAGTGAACATGCAGCCCTTACAGGTACAGGCCCTTTTAAACAAGAATTCAAGCTAACACTGTGCCCTTCCTCCCCACCCAGCTTAGCCAGGACACTGAGGTCCTTGAACACCGTGCTCCCTGCCCTCCCAGCAGAGACTTGTTAAGAAAACTCCCCCAGGGGCGCCTGGGTGGCTCAGTCGGTTAAGTGTCTGCCTTCGGCTCAGGTCATGATCTCAGGGTCCTGGGATTGAGCCCCACATTGGGCTCCCTGCTCAACGGGGAGTCTGCTTCTGCCTCTGACCCTACCCCCCTGCTTGTAATATCTCTCTCTCTTTCTCTCTGTCAAATAAATAATCTTTAAAAATAATAATAAATGAAAATTTAAAAAGAAATACTTAAAAATAAATAAATAAAATTTCCCCAGCTTCTAAAATATAGAGTTCTGGTCTCTGAGCCTGGTGTTAGGAAACCAACCTGTGCTGTTATGTTCCTGGCCCCAAGTTTTGGCTTATGTCCCCAGGGGACAGGGAAGAGTGTGAGTCTGGTGGAAGGAAGAACATAGGCAGGGGAGGCAGATGGGGCCCTCCACCCCCACCCCACCCCACCCTACCCCACCCTCCCTTCAGACTGCTGGGCACCTCTCCTCCAACTGGTCTACCGTTGCCATCACTTTTAAAGATTTATTTTAGAGAGCAGGAGAGAGGAGAGGGGCAGAGAGAGAGAGAATCTCCAGCAGAGTCTGTGCTGAGCTCAGAGCCTGACCCTGGGCTTGATCTCAAGACCCTGAGATCATGACCTGAGCCGAAATGAAGAGTTGGACGCTCAACCAGCTGAGCTGCCCATGTGCCCCTGCCGTCACATGTAAAATCCCACTGCGACTCTTGATCTCAGGGTCGTGAGTTCAAGCCCCATGTTGCGTGTTGATCCTACAAGAATAGAATAGAATAGAATAGAATAGAATAGAATAGAATAATAACAGCGGCTCTCCCGGCCTGCTTGCCCAGCTCTGCCCTCCCACTGTCTGCTGCTTTGTGTCGTGCTAAGAGTCAGCAGCATGATCAAATGTATTTTGTCTTTGTATCTACCCTCCCTGCCCTTATTAGAATGCAAGCTCCACGGGGTAGGGTGGTTTGTTTTTTCCTATATCCCAGGTACCTAGAATAGTGCCAGGTACTTAGTACAAGATAAGTATTCACTTAAATAATGATGACGGTGATGATGATGAAGGAGGAGGAGGAGGAGGAGTAAGTACTAATAGTAGTACTAGTAGTATGGGCAAGAAGTACCTGGGAAGCACAAGGCAGTTTCAGTGGCTTCAGTCAGAACTTACTGAGGTTCCCCAAAGTCTAAGGCCCAAGGATGGGCAGGTGCAGCCATGGGAAGCTATATTTTGATTTGTGGCCCATCCTCCTTGGTCTCCAGCAGCCGTCTGCGCTGAGCCCTTTCTGTTTTAGAGACAGGCTCAGAGATGGACTAGGAATGTGCTTTTCTCTTCACTGAGCTGTCCGAATAGCTGATGCCCATAGTGTATCATTCAGTCGAGTCAGGAGCAAGACCATGCCGCATGGTCCTCAGGCCGGTGCTCTGGGCGTCCAGGATTAGGTCCTGAATCATAGGACATTTGCCATCTGATGTGAAACTGGGGGTTAAAGCTCTTGGCTTAGAGCCTTAATCTGTGTCCCACACCACAGAGTCGCGCAGTGTGGTGCTTAGCTTTCAGTGCATTAAGACAACAGCCACGTGAGGCTTGGCAGCAGTGTGTAAGCTGGAGGTCAGAGTCTTTGGGGTATTAACAGTAGCCCTCAGCTCCTGGCGCTTGGTCACAGGCACCAAGCTGGAGGTGAGACCTGCTGAGCAGGAGTCCTGGCTCGCAGAGCTTGCGTGCCTCCTGCCTGAGAAAGGGACGCTGCTCCTTGGGGGTCATCTTGGGGCGAGACTAGAGCGCAGCTTGCTAAGATGACCCAGGTCTCTCCGGGAAGTCTGGGGAGACTGGGGCTACAGGAGGCACTTTGGCTGCTGTTGGGTTTGGTTTGATGGCTTTGTTGATTTATCTTGCTGTTTCTTTGGTGGGGCTGATTGGTTACAAATTCTGAGGTTCTTGCGTCTTTTTCCAGCTCCCTAGATACTCATTGCAGTGGTTTGTGGCCATAGTGAGATATCTCCTCACCAAGTGGGTTGACAAATAGGTGCCTTCCTGGGGAGCGTCACTGAGAGCAGGGACAGCTGATCATCCTGCAGCCCTTCCCCCAGCCCGTGCCTTCTGAAGTTTCCTGCTCTCTACCTCCCACCCACTGAACCCACCTCTATGTGTTATTTTAAGCCAGAACTCTAGAACACATCCCTCAAGCGGTTGCTCATCAGGAGCTTGTCTAGCTTCTGCTGGGCACCCTCAGTGCCAGGGTGTGCACATGCATGCACGCACACCTCGGGGGGCTGGCGGGGGGTCCTGTCTGGTCCTGGATTTTCCTGATGCCCAGGCAGCTTCTGGCCCAGCCCTGGTGGCCTCCTACTCCTGGGAGCTTTCACTAGTCAGGGCTCAAATATTTGAAGACAAAAATGGAGTTTCCTTCCCGAGTGTTGCTTCCCCAAGTTAAACTGCCCCAGTTCTTTTCAGGTATTTCAGGACAAGACATGAAGATTTTTCGTGGTGGTTTGTTCATATGTTGGTTCATTGACATGCATTTTTGGGGGGTTAGAGTGGGACAGGTACCCTGGAGGGCCCTGTGCTGAGCTCTGGGGATCCAAAAAGAACTTAGGTAAAACCTAAGTCCACTAAAAGCTTGCTCTCACAGGGAGAGGCGCACAGACACGGTCTGGAAATCCAGTCTGAGTGGGGAGGGGGTAGAGGTTACAGGGGCAACCTGAAGCACCCCTGATCTGCTCAGTGGAAGGGGAAGCGGTGGTATGTGCAAAGGCAGGCGTGGAAGGCTCATCCTACTTCAGACGCAGGGCATGTGTGGGGGCAGTGACAGGACCAGTGCCCTGCCGGACAGGCTCTGTCTTGTCACCATCCCAATAAAATATGTCTCAGACAATGCACCTCTGTTCTCTTAAGAGGACTTCGGTCCGGTACTTTCTTAGGAAGGGACGTGGCAGGCTTTGGGTAGAGTTCTGTCACCAGACAAAAATAGACCCTGCTGCACTAGGAAGCCAGGTCCCAGGGACCAGAGAGGAAGCATCCTGGCCAGTGTGGAGCACCCGGCATGCCAGCTCCTTCCGGAGTGAGGTCTGTGCTGACTTGCCTTTCCCTCACTCAAAAGGGAGCTGCCAGTAGGCGTGGGTAGGTGTGAATACATTCTCAAATCAGACATGTTTTGCATGGAAATAAGCTGGGAAGTAGGAGCATATGCAGTTATGTTCATTAATATGGCACCCAAAATCCTTTGGTAGATGGTGCCGCTGAGAGCCATTTCCCATTGTGACACCAGGAGCTGCTCTGTGCACCCCGGGGCACTGCTCACGCTGGTCCCTTCTCTGCTTGTATCTTCTGGCCATCTGCTCGTTCTGCAGCACCCAGATCATTCGTCACCTCCTGCCTCCAATCTTTGCAGTTTCCACCCTCTCGGCCCCAGTGCTCTGGGTCCGCTTGGCCCTCTCCCCACCTTCTCTGAACTCTGGAGAATCCTGTTGGGCTTACCTTGTGGCTCATCAAATGGCAGCCCGGCCTGTCTGTAGTGGTAGGGCTCTGCTACCTAGAAAGGTGCTGCAAAAAGGTCTTTTTGCCCCAATATCACTAAATGCACAGGGCACATGTTGTTGGGTTGCATTTCATAGTATCACATCATTTGTAAGTTGGACCAAAACACTGGAACTGGGCCAGAAAGGCCAAGTTCTGTTCTCCTCTGTTCTTCAGGCTAGGAGGATAGAGGAAAGCAATAAGCACCTTGGCCCTCCTTTCTGGTCTCAGGGAAGAGTAGGAAGAGGAGGCAGGACCCCTGGCCTCCTTCTGCCCAGAGCAGTTCCTCTCTAAGATAAGCGCTGTTGCTGTGATTTTCACGGCTGCTGTGCAGGTGGGGCCTGCCCAGCACAAAGTCAGCGGTTTCAAGTGTGGTTAAATATGGGCCACCTTTATTATTTCTTCTTGAAAGTCTAACGTGTTTGAAGTGCTTCTGAATGTGTTGGGCAGTTGATGGGTCAAAAATATTGACAAAACTAGACTTTTCACGTTAGTGAAAATTTAATGGACGTTATCTTTTGTTCCTAAGTTGTATATTTCTGGAGTAACCCCGGGGAATGTGTTAACACAGGCCACCTTTACCAGTAATGGGAGCAGCCCACTTGGGATGGGGTGGGATGGATGGGGGAAGACCCAAAGCCTGACCCCATAGTCAGTGTTCTGAGAGAGAAGATTCATAGTGAAGCAGTTGTATGACGGTGGAGTGACTAAAGGATAAAGCCCAAGGACAATGACCTGTGAGGACTGAGGTCTTCCCAAAAGGAGAGGTAGGGCAGGCGGGGAGGTCTTCCCTGAAATTTGGGCATAGGTAGACCTTGGGCTTCTGGTAGGCTGGACCAGATGTGGAAAGCAGGAAACAGGCATGCAGAAGGGAGCTCCAGGTCAGACCAAAAGTGGCAAATGAAAGCGGGCCTGGAGGTATTGGTGCCGCTGCTGTGTGTCTCTGGTCTCACGTGTTGCCATTCTGAGTGCACATTGGCATGGGCGGCCAGGCAGAGCCAGGCTGTGTTTCTGGAGCTACTGGATTTAGTTCTAACTAAATTCTTGGACAGATTCACCTTGAAGCCCTGCCAGACCAGCAAGCCTTGCAGTCGGTTCCATGAACGGCAGAGCAGCACCCCGGCCCCAGGCCCCATCGCCTCAGCAGAAGTGGTGCTGGTCATCGCACGTGTGCACGCCAGGTGTGTGCGCTGCGCACCTGCGGGTGTTCCATTTGCTGCCCTTAGCTGGCCTGTGCCTCCGAACCCAAGATGACTGTTGGAGCGTTTTTTTCTCCACGGTGACAGCTGCCTCAGGGTCATCTCAGAAATGTGCTTCTCTAGCGCTGCAGCTGCATGCCAGGCTCAAAACCAGGGTTTTGTAATGGAAGCAGAAGGGGAGAATGGCTGCTAGGAGACAGGCAGCTGTCTCCACACAGATTCATCAGACATGGGAGGAGCTAGGAGTACTTCTTAGCTTTTCTGGGTCTTAAAGTTAATTATTTAAGTTGAGCCTTAAATTTTGACAAGCCCCCCACTCTGAGAAGGATGTGAAAGTCCTGCTTCTAAAACCAAGAATGTCATCTTTGCTTCTAAGACTTCAGTAAGGCAGAACGAGTTCTACAAAGACAGGTTTGGGGAGAAAGGAGGAAGGAGTCCAGACACTGTGCGCAGATCCCTACAGAAAGTCTGTAGCCAGACGGGAACCAAGATTTGTGTTGTCCAATTCACATGTAAAATTTGTAGCTCTCCAAACTGACATGCTGCCCCCTGCTCCATGGAAACCTCACAGCCAGAAAGATGACTCTTGCCAGTCAGACCGGGCTCCTCTTTGTTACCTGTGGAAAAGGGTATTAGCTCCGCATCTGTGTGAGTGCAGGGTGCAGCCTCCAGGGTGCTTCAGGAGGCTTTGGTGTGGGCACCAGGCAGCTCCAAATAGAAGTGCAGAATGAGGCACCTTCCAGGCAGCTGCTGCCTATGCCGCCAGTGCTCAGAGCAGCAGGAGCTGCACGCTGGAGGTCTGAATGTTCTGAGCAAAGAGCAGCAAAAAGAGCCCAGGACTTGGAACGGGTGGTCTCAAACCGTGACCTGGAGCCAGTCCTCCCTCGCCTCTGAGTCTGTTTGCACCTCCAGGGGCGGGGGTCGGTTTGTGCAGAGCACATGGAAGGCGGTGGCAGTGAAGTCCTGCCTTAGCGGTCTCCCACGAACTGTGACACATGAGAGCATCTTTTTAAACACCACTAAAAAAAATGTGTTTCAACTTATGTAAGTAATACATGTTCGCTGTAGAAAATCTGGAAAACGAAGTATAAAGAAGGAAATCACCTGTTATCCCACCACCCACAGTGAACTACTGTTCAGGATTTTTCCATACATGATCCAGGATCCAGAGTACAAGCTGTTTTATAACCTGCTTTTACACTTCAACTTTTTTAAGCGTGCCTCCGTCTCGCTGAGCTCTTCACACTGTTGTGATGCCCGCGTGGTGCCTCATTGAGAGAGGTGGCCGGATTTTTAACCAGCCCTTTATTGCTGGCAGTCCTGACCAGTTCTCCCCATTCTGAGTAATCGTACCTCTTAATTATTTTTGTAGGACAGTGGTTCTCAAAGAGGCAGTTGGAGCATGGGGGGCACATGGCTGGCTCAGTCGGTAGAGCATGTGACTCTTGGTCTTGCGGTTGTGAGTTCGAGCCCCATGTTGGATGCAGAGCTTACTTTAAAAAAAGTAATTCCTATTCAAAGAGGCAAAAGGAGATTTTGGCCCTCGGGGGACATTTGGCCATGTCTGCAGATATTTTCCATTGTCACAGGGTGGGGTGGGTAACAGTGCTGGCATCTAGAGGTTGGAGGCTGGGATGCAGTGCCCAGGGAAGCCCCCTCCTCTGGGCAAGACTCACCTGCCTGGTGTGAGTGGGTGCAGTTGAGAAGCCTTGCGATGGGGGCATGTCCTAGCGGGGCCCTGGCTGGGGTGCAGGGATAGATGCTCTTAGTGCTGCTGACTGGTGGAATCCATCCAAGATGGGGAACAAATAAAAGTGTGTTCCCTCCATATTGTGGTGTGATAGGGTGTTTCTTAGACTTCCCATGTTTGACTGTGATGTCAACGAAAATTAAACTCACCCTGTTAAAGGGTCTCGGGAATCCAGAGGAGAGGGGGAGGTTGTAGGGACTCTGGTCCCTACTTTTCCAGATGGAAAAGTGCATTCAGTAGAGCTATAACTGAGAATAAAAGTGAGCAAAGAGAAAATTACAGGTAGAAAAACAAGTGGCAGGTGTAGTTCTGGGCCTATGGCGAGCACGCCTGTTTGCCCAGCTTCCTGAGAGGGCCCAGGTATTGGATATGGCAGCACAGGCGAGGAGGGTAGGCTTGGGGCCTTTTGGGCTCCGGAGGAGGTCAGGTTTTACTGCCTGAAGGAAGTCCTGACCCAGGCCCTGCCCACCTGGGCCTTCCTGGGTATCCAGCTGAGAGGCCCACACAGGGTGATTGGAGGTTTCGGCTCATTATTTTATGTAACTACTGGTAGTTAAGGACGTGCGCCTTATTCTCACAGTCCAGACAGCGCAGAACACTCTCTCAGGAAGTGAAGGGCCTGACAGGCCCCCAGGTGCCTGTACCCACCTCAGGGTGGAGTGGAAACAGTCACTCATCCCTGAGCCTGTTCCCCCCGGCTCAGCCCAAGTACTGCTGATGGAGCCTGTGCAGGCAGGAGGGCCTTCGCCCACGAAGAGTGTGGGCATAAGGCCTTTCCAGAGGGACGTACTTCCTGTGCTCCTCACAGCCCTTTCTCCCAAATCACCAGACTCTACAGTCTGCGGTGTACTCTCTGTCCCGGCCCAGTCCCCACTGACCAGAGGAAGACACTGAAGCTAAGAAAAGGTGAGCCCTACCTGATGTGTACCCCAGGCCGGTCAGCCAAGGAGGGGGCCAAGTGCCAGCCCCAGGCCTAAAGAATGGGTTCAGAGACCCTATCCCTGCCCCAGGGGCCCTGCCCCCTACTGTGCCCCTCCCCCTGGCAAAGGCTCCTGAAAGCCCTCCCCAGCCTGGACATCACCTGGGTGGGCCCCTCAGATCCAGCCTGGCCTCTGAGGCAGATGACAAGACATACCTCCTGTAGCTTCTACTCCACTGCTGTCCACCCAACCTGCTGGTCCTGGGCCCCAGGATGTGGGACATGAAAGCCCAGGATGAGTAAGACTGCCCCCAGCCCAGGATGCAGTGTGCACAAAGGCCATCCCTGGCTTCTTTTTCCAGTTGCAGGGTAACATTGGGGGTGGTTAGGGCCTCCTGGCCCAAAATGCATGTGGAGCTGAGGTGCCCCAGACCAGGGTGGGGGAGTGGGAGGACCGAGGTGGCCCTGGCCAGCAGGTGGCAGCAGAGTCTGTCCACAGAACTGCGGAACTGGAGGACAAGTCCTGCCACTGGCTAGCTCACATGGTCCACCTCCACTCCCCAAGCCCTGGCCCAGCACCCCCCAGTGAGAGATCAGTCAGGGACAGTGGCAGCTGTGGAGTGACTGGGAAACAGAGACCAAGGAGCCCCCACCCTGAACATCCCCTACCCCCACTTCTGCCCAGGGCCCCTATGGTGGGGACCCACCATGGGAGGCCAACTGGCTGGGGCACCTGAGGGTCCTGGAGAGGAGGCTGCATGGAGGAGGGGGCTCCAGAAGGGCCCCAGAGCTTTCTGAGAGGAACTGAAGGGCTAGGCCTGGAGGGCCAGGGAGAGAATTACTGTTCGGCCTGCCCAAGGCTAGGAGGAAGGGAAGCTGAGGGGAGAGATATAGGAGATTGTGTAGGTGCTGGAGGGGACAGGCGGGTGGCAGAGACCCTGATCACAGGAAACTGGATGGGGGGCAAGAGGCAGGATGGGGAGGCATTTTTTTTCTGGGCTCTTGCCCACCCTCCAACCCCCTTCCCCAACCCAGCATCCACACCTCCCCTACACTGCAGGATGGGGCTGAGCGAAGTGCCAGGCTCCACCCCGCAGGCCCAAATGACCCTAGATGCTCAGGGTGGAGCTGTGCCCCCCTGAGCTCCTCCCTCTCCCTCCCCACCAGCCCATCCCAGGCCTGCAAGGAAGCCAAGTAGACAAGATGGCAAGGGAGGAGTTCATGGGATGGGACTGGATGGGCACAGCAGGGTGACTGCCTCCTGACTACTGTCCCTTCTTATAGAAAGTGGAGCGGAAAGGGTAGACCTAGGATTGAGGCCCCCATAGCCTGGCTTCTGGGCACCGGAGCTGCCACGGAAAAGGGACACACTACTCGGAGACTCATGGCAGGCCGAAACCCTAGTTTATTTCAGCATCAGCAACATCTTAGCCATCACAAAAATAAACTCTACCAAGGGCGACAGAAGTCTCTACAGCGAGGCTAAGGGCTCAGCCGCCAAGTGGCGAACATCAGGGGTGCATGGCGGGCACTGCCCGGGCAATAAGTTAGGAAGCAGCAGGGCTGGTGATGGTGGCAGGTGCAGGCTGGGGCCTCACTTCTGGGCAGGCACAAGGTCATCAATGGCCTGGCCTTGCTCCAGCCGCTGCTCCATCTCGATGAGCAGCTTCACACCGTCTACCACCATCTGTACCAGCTCCACCTCTGAGAAGCCCAGGCGGTCTGCGTTGGAGACATCGAAGACGCCGCCCACAGCAGCGGTGTCCACACCACCTGGGGAGACAACCAGCTCAGCGGGACTGGGGTGGGGAGCTGCCCCAGACAGAGAAGACTGCCTACAGCCCCTGCCCCCACTCACCTGTGCCTCGTTTCTGAAGCCGCAGACGCTTGAGCACCTCCGGGAACTTCTCATGCTTGCCCAGGTGGGGCAGCTTGATGTGCACACCTGCCCGCAGGCCTGTGCCCAGGTTGGATGGGCAGGTAAGGATGTAGCCCAGGTGAGGGTTCCACATGAATTCGTAATTCTTAGACTTGAAGAGTGTTTCAATCTAGAGGAAGAGAAGGTGGGAGAGGTGAGACCTGGCTGAGACCTGAGTCCCTCGCTGGGACCCTTGGACCCAGAGGGACTGATGGGGGGGACACCCATATCCCTGCCTGAGCTCTGGAGCTTGGCCCTGCCCCCTCCCTGGCACCAAACCCCACTTGGGCCAACCCAGGTTGGGGTGGTCAGGCCTGACCTGGGTGAGGCCATTGCAGAAGCGAGTGAACACCTCCTTCATGTTGCCCCCTTTCTGCATGGAGATGACCCGCAGGTGGTCTTCCTCGTTGATCCACACCAGGAAGGTCTTATTGTCATTGTGCCTGGGGGAGGGGCACAGTCAAGCCTCCTCCTTGGACTGTGGTCACAGAACACCTCAGAAGAGAGCTCTAGGGGAGCCCCAGATTCCAGGAACTTCCCAAGTCCCTGAGGTGCTCAATCCGGTAGTACCCAGTACCACTCTGGGGGTAGGCAGGGAGGCCAGGACACCTCAAAGAGGGTACAAAAAGAGCCCTAAACTGCGCCCCATCCTGCCAGTCACGTGCTGTGGGGCCAAGGTGTGGGGGAGGGGGCGAAGGCCCCACCTAGGAGGTAGGGACGGGGGAAGGGCTGTATCCGGGCGCTGAAGCCGCGCTACGCACACAGTGGAGGCAGGAGGCTATAAATCTACCCCCACCCCCACCCCCACCCCCACTAGGAAGCGTCTGCGTCACCCAGCACCTGGCAGAGTCCCCGCGGAGAAGAGGATGAGAAAGGAGACAGAAAACAAGAAGCTCCAAGCTCCCAAGAGGAGGGTGGAGAAGAGAAGCCAACACCACCCGTCGCCCACTTCTAAGATCCCAGGAGGCCTGGGCCTCCACCCGCTGGAGTCCCTTTCACGTACCTGCGCAGTCAAGGTCACCTGCGAGGCCCTGGAGGAACCAAACCTGTCCCAGGAGCGCGGCCCCTCCCTCTTCCTCCTCAGTGGCGGCGTGGGGGAGGGCCAAAGGGAGGGGGGAAGGGGGACCCGCGGGAGGGGAAGGGGGCACGCACCAGATGCCGCGGGCGTCCGGCCAGTCACGGGCCATGCCTGAGGCCAGTAGCAGGGGCGACACGGGCTTATCGAAGAGGAAGTGGTCGTCGATGAGCTGCTGCTGCTCCGCCTCGGTCATGCTCTTGAGCGCGTAGTAGCGGCCGGCCAGGTCGCCGTCCAGACTCGACAGAGCTGAAGAGGGGCACGCTCAGGAGGACACACACGAGCCCCTGACCCCACGCCCGCCCAGCGTTGTGGGAGCTAGGTCCAGGCGGCGGTCCGAGAGCGCCACCCCGGCCATGGCGGGCCCCAGGCTGTCGTAGGCACGGGGCTGGGTGGCCTCCCCCCCGGGAAACTGGACACGGCGCGCAGATAAGAGCGTGATAGCGGCGGCTCGGATGACTGGGGTGACTGATAAGCCGGACGGGAACGGGAGGGGGGGGGCAACCGGCCAGCCCGACCCCTACCTTCCACGGCGAGCTTCTCGATGGCGCGGCGCTCCCCGCGGCTGCAGTGCGGGGGGAGGCAGAAGCCACGGATGCTGCGACCCGTGCGCACCCGCGAGCTCAGCACGTAGTTGGGGTCCAGGTCGTCGCCGCCCTGGTTGTGGAGCAGGGGTGAGCGCCGGGAGACCCCTCCCCAGCCCGCCCCGCCACCCGGGGCCGCCCAGCACCTGCAGGTTGTCGGGGTTGAGGTCGGTCTTGTGCTCGTCGCTGGGCTTGTAGCCGCCGTGCCGGTCCTCGATGATGGGGTCAAAGAGCTCCTTGAACACGTCATATGACTCCTCGTCGCCTGCCACGCAGCCCACGGTCATGATGTAGGGGTGCCCTGGGGGGACGCGGAATGGGGGCAGTGACGTCACTGCCAGGCCTAAAAGAGCCCCTCAGGACCCTGTGGCTCCGCCCGGGAAGGGGGGCGCCAGAACCCTGGCCTGAGCGGGATCCTGGGAGAGGCGCTGGACCCTAGCCCCAGGGGATGTCTTGCGGATCAGGAGCCCGCACCCTGACCCCGGGACCAGGGTGCGCGTACCCGGGTTGTCCACGCCGGTCTGGATGACGTCGTCCAGCGTGAAGCCGCTTGGCGTGCTCTTGGCGCGCAACTCCGCGTACAGCTCGGGGGTCAGCACCTTGGCCATGTGGTTGTTGTGGCCGCTGAGGTCGGGGAACTCGTCCTCGGCCGGGAAGCGCAGCTTCAACGTGTTGTGGCTGTTGGAGAAGGGCATGGCGGCGGCGGGCGGCAGGCTGTAGGGAGATTCGGGGGTCAGGGAGGACCTGGCGCACCGGGCCCCCCAGGGACCTGCAGGCCACCCAGGACCTCGCTGCCCCGGCTCCTGATCACCCTGGGACGCGGCCAAGGTCAGCGGGGTGCGCAGCGCGCGCGGTGCGCTCCTGCACGGCCCAGGACCCCAGGCCCAACCCGCGCGCGCTCCAGGCGTCGGCCCCCGGCGTGCGTGACTCTGCGGCCCACAAGCCAGTTCGTGCGCAGCGCCCCCGCCCCAGCGCCCAGGCGGCCGCCGCCGGCCCTCGGGCCCACTCACCGGGTGGCCGGGCGGGGCAGGGGCACTCGGTCCGTCGGCAGCTCCGGGCGCGGCGCAGGCGAACAGCGGCGGCTCCGCGCTCCCGCGGCTCTTAAGGGGCGCGACGCGGGCCGCCCATTGGCCGCTATTTATAGCCCATTCATTCCATTGGTCCGCGCTGCGGGGTGGTGCCGCCGCTTTGTCCGCCACCCGCACCCCCAGATAACCCCCCCAAGGCCGCCCACCCCTGTTGTCCCTCGCCGGGACCCCGCGCAGCCCGCCTACCCCGCCCGGCGACTGCCCAGGACCCCGCAGCCGAAACCTCAGGCCCTTGGACGTCCTGGAAGTTCCCTCCCACGCTGCCTCCGGGCGGGAAACTGAGGCCGGAGAGCTGCTGGGCACTGGGAGACGCTCGTGCTCATCTCCAGCCGGGCTCTGGCCTTCCCTGGTCCCGCCAGTCGCAGCGGCGGTGGCGACGAGGGTCCAGGCGTGAACGTCCCGGGCTCCCGCTGCAAGTACTAACCCCTCCCCCACCCACCCCCTCCGGGTCCGAGCTGGCCAGGAGCCGCCGACCTTCCTCAAGGTGCCCGCAGGCATCTCCCGGGCGATCTTGGTGCAGAGCGAAGGCGCGCGGGAGGCGCAGTCTGGCTGCGGTCCAGCGGGGCGGCACCCTCGGTGCCTTGACCTTGGGCAAGTTCGCCGGCTCTGGGGGACCTGAGCCACAGACCCCCGCTCCCAGCCCTTCCTGGTGGATGAGAGAACAATGTGGCCCTGGGAGGCCGCTGGGGAGTGCACAGTGTCAGTCTCCAGACCCCAGCCTCGGGCCCTTTCCACCGGTGACAGGTTCATCTCACCGTCCTACGCCCAAAGGCAGTTCCCAGAGACTCTCAGCAAAGATGGGAGGAAACACTAACAATAAGCATGTGAGATTTAAAAACAAACAAAACCAAAAAAAAAAAAAAAAAATCCACCTCCCTAAAAATCAGAATCATCTAAATTAAAACAAGGACTATACCTTCCTTCCACTGCCCCCAGTACACCCAGATGGCAAAAATGTGAAAGACTGACACCAGCCAGTGTTGGCTACCGGTTGGAATGTGGAGAGACAGGCATTCACACACTGCCTGCAACTGTGAACTGCTACATCCTTTTTGGAAAGTAATTTGGCAGTGTCTATTAAAATTAAAAATGCTTGTACTCCATGACCCAGCAATCCCACTTCTAGGAATCCATCCTGTACAGAGGACAGTCTCATCTCTCTTTGCAGATAGAGATGTGCAGATTAGATGTGCAGTGGGAAAAACACACACATGAACCTGGATAGAACTCGATGCCCATCACTTGGGGACTGGCTAGGGGTAGGAAGGCATGTCCCCAGCGTGGAGTACACAGCTATTTTAAAAAATGAGCTCGACCCCTAGTCACTGAGCCACCAACAAAGACTCAGCAGCCTCCCCCTTCACCCCCTCACCTTTTGAAGATCACCTACTTTCTCCCACGAGGCCCTACGTAGGCCATTTCCACCAAGGAAAGTATGTCTGCTCTCCAGAACCTGTATGGTTGTGAACGCTTTGCTAATACAAATAAGAGCGCTGATCGGCTTCCTGCTGGCACTGAAGATCATATCCATATGAGAATTCAACGGAGAAACGGCAGGAAGACCCTTACTACTTGCAAGTCACTGATTACAATCAAAACATACTACTGAAGGTGTTTAAGAGGAAACTTGCCTACAGTGGTGATGTAATGATCATCCACAATATGGAGAAGTATTTCAGCTGCAGGGTGACAAGTGCAAGAACATACACCAGTTCCTCCTAGAGGCTGGACTTACTGAGGAAGACTAGCTGAAGTTGCATGGTGGTGGTGGTGGTGGTGGTGGTTAATCTTTTTTTAAGTAATCTCAGCTCGTAATGTGGGGCTCAAACTCACAACCCCGAGATCAAGGGTCGCATGCTCCACAGACTGAGCCGGCCAGGTGCCCCAGTTTCATGGGTTTTAAGTGCTTTTGATTCACTGAAGCTTAAGTGAGGATTTCCTTGCAATGAGTAGAATTTCCCTTCTGTCCCTTGTCATAAGTTTAAAAACCTCACAGCTTACATAATGTAACCATTTGGGGTCTGCTTTTAGCTTGCAGTAGTGTAATTCTTTCATGCAGTCAAATGAAGAGAAAGGGGCACCTGGGCGGGGGCTCAGTCAGTTAAGCCTCTGACTTGATTTCGGCTCACATCATGATCTCAGGGTCTTGAGATCAAGCCCCGAGACGAGACAGGTTCTCTGCACATAGCTTGGAGTCTGCTTGAGATTCTCTCTCCCTTTCCCTCTGTCCTTCCCCCACTCACGCCATCTCTCTAAATAAATAAATAAAATCTTTATTTTTTTTTAAGTTATTTATTTGAGAGAGGGAGAGAGAAAATGAGTGGTAGGGAGGAGCAGAGGGAGTGGGAGAGGGAGAAGCAGGCTCCCTGCTGAGCAGAGAGCCCGATAGATGCAGGGCTCAATCCCAGGACCCCGGGATCATGACCCGAGCTGAATGCAGACAATCAACTGAGCCACCCAGGCACCCCAATAAATAAAATCTTTTTTAAAAAATGAAAAGAGAAGGAAAAAAAAGTGAATTGGAGCTTGTGTGTCAACACCTACCATACATTGTTCTGTGAATAAAGCAAGAAAGGAGGGGAAGTCTTTAGCTCTGTGTATGTTCCACAGAATCCCTCCAGGACTGCACAGTGAGGTCTGCGGGCAGCAAGGTGAATCATGCTGCTGCTGGAAGGCTGGCCACGAGCAAACAGCCACGTAAACCAGAAGGAAATACTGTCAGGATCTGGGAGGAGATGGGTGCCGTTGGGGTGGGGGCAGGACAGAGGCAGCGCGAGGAATTCCAGTGTGTTTGGTGCCTCTGGGAATGGGCACTGGAGCAAAGACCAAAGGAGGAGCAAGTCCCTTCACCTCTGACTGTGTGCACATCAAAGGGTGTGGAGTCCTCTAGGCAGCCCTGTGCTTACCACACACGGGACTCCTGCCTCTTCTCTCGCTCGTTCACCGTAGCGTGCTTTGACCTGTTCCCAGTCGGCATTTTCTTAGGCACATAAAACAAACCAAGGCAAAAACACAAATGGCCCTGGGCTGCCCAAATAGCAGGTGTCCCTTAAGCCTGGAATTTCTGCACACTGTGCTCCCTGCAGCCCCTTCCTCTAATTTTAGAAATGATCTGCAGTTGCCCTTCACCTCCCACCCCCAAAAGCCTGATGGCTCAAGTTTCTGTTTCTGGAAATCTGGAGGCCAACTTGGCTTTCAGACATGGGCGGGGGTTGGGGGGCACTCAGGGCTTCCTCTGTGTCTTCAGCCTCTGCAGCTTCTCAGAAGAACCCTCCCCTCCACCCTCAGCCCACTAAGGGCCTGACCTGCTAGGTGGAAGGAGGGAAGGTCCTGCTCCCCTCTCCTTCCTCAAGGAAGGCCCACACTGGAGAGGGGAGGTCCAGAGGTCTGGGCCTGCCTTGCTCAAGGTCAGGTCCCGGTGATACTCCTGCCGGAGGCTCCGGCAATCCTCAGCATTCTGACATGGGTGTTGTATCCATTTTGCAGAGAAGCAAAGGAAGATCAGAAGGTGGGTGACAGAGGAGACAGGTTTCAGAGGTCCAGCAGACCCTCAATGGTCCGGGAGTATCTAGCCCTGGGCTAACTGAACCTGGAGCCCATCTTGGGGACCCCTGAGGCAGGCCAAGCCTAGGCTGGACTAGATTGACAGCATGGCTGGTCAACAGCTGTGATGGGAGAAGGGGGAGGAGATCTTCAAGGCCTTTAGACCCAAATGTCGGGGTGGGCCCCTACCAGGCAGGGACTGCTTGGGAGCCTGGGTGGTCCCAGAGCAGAGGAGCAAGGGGTGGGGAGGCCTGGATGGTGCCAGCCTCCACCTCAGCTAGAATAACATTGCCCCAGTGACCTAGCACTTGCCCGTGGACCCTCCATTTTCCCCAGGGCCCAAAGGAGCCGGTTTGGCGGCGTCTGGGCAAGAAGCTAGGTGACATCACCCAACCAGTTTATGGTCCAGGCTCCTCAGAAATCACACCTGGTTGCATATTAACCAGCTGGCCCTGGAGGGGGAGGGGAGCTTCAATGGAGTCCCCAGCTTTTCATCCATTGAACTCAGCCTGCCTAGCGGGGCTGCAGCTTTGGGCATGCAGAGGTAGGCCAGGTGCGAGGGCCAAGCAGGGGACCAGAGGTCATTCTCAGAGTCTGTCCTCAGAAGGCAGTCAGGGTATGGGGCACCTGGTTCGCTCAGTGGGTAGAGCATGCAACTCTTGACATCGGGGTTGTGAGTTTGAGCCGCAAGTTGTGTGTACAGATTACTTAAAAATAAAATCTTAAAAAAAAAAAAAAAAAGCAAGCAGTCAGGGGATGCCTGGGTGGCTCAGCCAGTTAAGCGGCTGCCTTTGGCTCAGGTCACAGGAGAGGGGTGGGAGCTGCCTCGGGCTCACAGAGCACCATGGGGCAGGAGGCTGAGCTAGTCAGAGAGGGAGGACCTCACCTGAACCCTGCCAGGTCAGCCTCCCCCCTCTTCAGCTTCTCCCTTCCCCCCAGGGTGACCCCCCTTTTCTCCAGGGTCTTTTTCCTGCCTGTTCTCACCTTTATTCAAATCTACATTGGTTCTCTGAAGTCAGATTTACTCGCTTTAAATCCCAGTCCCACTTTGGTCCCATAGGCTACGTGACCTTAGGCAACTACCTAACCTCTCTGAGTCCGGAGTTTTCTGCCCTCCCCGCCCCCGCTCCATAGGATTGTGGGGAGTTTAATACCACGACACTTAGCTAGGCTTATATAGAACCAGTTCTTGTTAGGGAAGCCCCGGTATACAAACTCTGCCCAAGGCAAGGTGCGCACCTGACCTGGGTAATCAGCTGGAGCTTGGGGGAAGCTGGTGCTTTCAGGACGCAGACTGAAGGCTGGCACAGGCTCAGATGGAGCAGATGGGCAACTCTGGGTAGGCTGCCTGGAGGAGGGGGGCACTGGAGGAGCTGACCAGCCAGTCACAGACAGAGAGGCAAGTGGGAAGTTGGAACCACAGGAAACCACTGCCAAGTCACCAAGTGCTAATTTAGGCTCTTAGTAAGCGCCCAATCCCAGCTCCATACTGCAGCTGAGAGGCTGGGGAAGAGGAACCCCTGAAAGTGGAAAGTTGAAATCTCCCAGGGGAGCAATTAGGGGGTGATTCAGGCAGGCGCATCACCAAAGTGAAGCAGATCACCTGGAACAGAGGCTGACAAGCCATTGATGGGGCTGGCTTGTCTCAGCATTGACAGCAAGAGGCAGCGAGGCCATGGGGAGCCACACAGGCAGCTGGTGGCCAGACTGCTGGCCCCAGACGAACATGAACCCACAGGGAATGGGAGGCCACCTAAGTCCCCTTACCTTTTTACCCCCCAGGGAGGTTCCCAGACCCAGGCCCAGCCAGGGCAGAGGCATGGTGGGGGCAGGTTGGGGGTAGTGGAGCTGAGGCTAGGCACCGGTTTCCACAATGAACTCTGAGGAGCCCATGGCAAGGGCCACAGACACTCTGGCAGTCCTGGACCCGGAAGAAGGAGAGTTCAGGGTGCCCCAAGGGCTGGCTGGCCCTGCAGGGGCCTGGCCACTCCCATTTTGCCAGGCTGGAGCAATCTAGGCCTAGGGTGTGGCCGAGGGTCATTGCTAGCTGGCTCTGGTTCAGGGCCCAGACTCAGCCCCTGGGTAGCAGGGGTGGGCTGGAGGGTCTCTATCCCCTTTCCGGTCCCTAGGGCTAACAGGACAAGCCCTGGTTGCTGGGAGCTGGGTGATGGAGGAATGCATTCCGTATCTCCTGTTGTCCTCCCCTCCCCCCCCAACCCCTCCACAGAGGAACTGGCTCTGAATCAGCCCTGCTGAGACAGAACTGGGCTGCCGCTTCCCTTTTTTTTGCCCTGGTCTTCCCGCTGCCCTTCCCCCAGTCCCCTGCTCAGGCTGCTCACCTGGCCCTCACCGAGCCCAGCGTGAGCCCAGTGCATGCACCTCACCACCACTAACCTCCCCCTGCCCCGCCGGCTTCCCCGAAGTGGACGATGTGCACCGCAGGGGAGGCGGGGCCTGGCCTAAGGCCTCTTCTGCAGACCCTTCCGGCCAAAGCTTTCCGGGACAACCCCCCGATCTGCAATTTCACTTTCTGGAATCCACCCTGGGGCCCAGTCTGAGGTGTTCCCAGAGTGGTTTGCGGTGACAACATGGCCAAGACAAAGCGTCCTCGGAGGAGCTAGGGCAGCTAGCAGAGAGCCGGCCTTTCCGGGAACTCAAGCAGAGTGCGTTACGGGCCCAGCCCTGGTCCCCGCCCACAGCAGCCCGGCCGAGGGGACGCTGGAACTTCTCGTTTGTCCTTTGCACGAACTTGTGTAAACAGGGAAGCCGTAGCTCGCCGAACGCCGCCTGGGAGGCTCGCTCCGCTGCCGGGAGGGGCTGCCCGCGGGTCCCGGCATCCTGCGCGCGCGCGGGGCGGGGAGCCGTGACGCCATCTGGGGGCGCCCGGCCGGAGCCGGAAGTGCGAAGCCACGGTCGCGGCGCCACGTGCGGAGCGTCAGGGAGAGGGACCCCGCCGCGAGTGGCGGGTGAGACTCCGCGCGTCCCCCAAACCCCGCCGCACTGTGCCGGCCGGGCCTGGCGCAACCCCCACCCCTTCTGGGGGGGGCTTACCTCTCCCGCGTCCACCTGGAAGCCCGTTTGGGGGGAGACTGGGGAGAGGGGGGTTCCGCGGAATGGAGCCCGGCATGGAGGTGATAGCTCAGATCACTGGCCGCTGCCCGGCTGCTGGCCGGCCCCTCATCTCGCACCTGGAGCATGGGAGCCAGTCCCCTGGTCTCCTGGTCCTTACTTGATGGGAAATCTTGGGCCCGTCTTCTGCCACGGCCCCGCTTCAGTGATTTGGGCTGGTGACTCCTGTCTCATGACCCAGACCAAGGAGGGTTTAACATGTCAGGCCAGGGTGCAGCCAGGGACCGAGCTAGCCACCCCACCCCCACCGCGTGGGCTCTGGGCCTCACAGCCCTCTACGCAGATTCCAGGTGCACCTTCCTGGTACCGTTACACGCTCATACGCACACACTGCCTTCCAGGTCCCAGGCACCTGTCAGATAGCAACACCATGAGCTTCGTGGCATATGAGGAGCTGATCAAAGAGGGTGACACGGCCATCCTGTCACTGGGCCATGGTGCAATGGTAGCAGTGCGTGTGCAGCGTGGGGCACAGACCCAGACCCGGCATGGTGTCCTGCGGCACTCAGTAGACCTCATCGGCCGCCCCTTCGGCTCCAAGGTGACCTGTGGCCGAGGTGGCTGGGTATATGTGTTGCACCCCACGCCTGAGCTCTGGACACTGAACCTGCCACACCGCACCCAGATCCTCTACTCCACTGACATTGCTCTGCTCACCATGATGCTGGAGCTTCGGCCTGGTTCTGTGGTCTGTGAATCCGGTGAGTTCTTTGGGCTACCTCAGTTCTAATTCTGAAAAATTGACTTGAAGGTGGAGCTCAGATGCAACATCCAGACAGCCTCCAGCCTGCCCTTCCTGAGGACAGGCATGGTTGCTCAACTTCTGTTTTGCCAGGAGGTTTCTGGGGGGGCTGACTGCAGGGAGTGAGAAACACAGAACTGCTTAGAAGGCTGGTGCTGTAATCTGAATGTGAATTGATGGTGCGGGACCAGCGATCTCCCCCACCCCCCAGGAGCTGGTGTTCAGTGAGAGGCCTGCCTGCCTGCCTGCCTGCCTTGGTGGGGCAGGGCCAGAGTGCCACTCGGCTGTGGCCTAGGTGCTCACTGCCATTCCCTACCTCAGTGCCTGGCCTAGCAGCCCCTGACCGCCCAGGCCAGGGCTGAGAGTCACCTCTCCCTGTAGGGAGGCCAGGGCTGCTCTGAGGTGCTCACTGTGCATGGGGAGACTGCCTCAACCTCATCCTCGGCCAGCACCACTGTGACTAAGTCTAGGGCCTGAGGTTGGTCCTGGCCCTTACACATGCACACATACACACGGGTGCTGGGGCCACCTGGAATGGAGATTGAAGCATACAGCCCACCCAAGAACAGCCCAGGCCCACATGCGCCTAGATTTCCAGCACGTTGCTCATGGTCTGCGCAGGTGGGCTCCAAGGTCACAAAGGGTTCCCAACACCACTGCTTCCAACTTTCTGAGGACTTCAGGCCATCTTGTCCCTCTCCGTGTAGACAGTTGGATGGTTCCTGTTGCCCAGGCAAACACTTTGAAATGGGAAGAGTCAGATACAGAACCTGGGCTGTGGGTCAGAGGGTGGGCAGGGGCTGGGCAGAGGCCAACTGCTCAGCCACAGGGGACATGGGGTGCCAGTGGCAGATGGACTGCAGGACTTCAAGACGGCGCTGTCCCTTGCTACTGTCTGTGCAGTGGGTGTGCTCTGGGCTCTGGTGTGCCAGCTCCCGGTCTAGGAACTGTTGGTCCAGCTGTGAACAAGATGGGCCAGGTTTCTGCTTCCCCGAGCAGGTAGTAAGCCCAGTGTCACTGTTTCAGTGCTGTTGATTGCTGGGAGGCTTGTAAAACAGGGCTGCGTGTTTGAGGGTGACTCCCAGGGGTCCCTCCAGCTAGGCTGGTCAGGGAAGACCTCTGACAAGGGGATGTTCAGCTGGGAATGATGAGAAGGAGGCACTACCAAGAGCCAAGGGAGAGTGGCGAGTATCCTCCCAAGGGCAAGCCATGTGAAGGCCTCACTCAGAGTGAGGACCCAGCAAGGAGGCCAAGTGTGGCAGGAACAGGCAGTGAGGTCAGGAGGAAACGCACGGCTCGGGGGCCATCGGGTCTGACTTTGCTTTGCGTGGGGAGGGGAAAGGGGGTGTGACTGAGGTGAAGAGAATCCCTCTGCTGCGTTTGATGCAGGATTGAAGGCGCCTGGCCCGTCTGGTGGTCGTTACAAAGCCAGGAGGGAAGGCCCAGGGCAGCGTGGTGGCAGGGTGGGGGTAGGGGGAGACACGAGTTACTAGTGGGTCGAAGGCAGGGCGGAGAGGGGAGTTGAGGGTGCCTCTGGGGTGCCTGGCTGAGCCGTGGGTGTCGTTGACTGGGCTGGGGAGGGCTTGGCAGGGAAGGCTCGGGATTGGAACGGATCCAGCTTCGCCCTTGCTCACGCTGAGCGCTGGTCGGCTGTTGAGGGGAGGCGGTGCGTGTGCACTGGAGACTGGGTAGGAGTCTGGAGTGCAGGGACATGGGTCTGGGGAGTGTTCATCAAAACCGACACCTGAAACCACGGGGCGAGGGGAGATCGTGGCGGCCGGGGGAACACAGCCCCGCTGGGTGCTGCCAGCTAGGAAGTCAAGTGGAGGGGCAGCGGAAGGCGGCTGAGGAGTGGCCAGTGCAGCTGGAAGAGAACCGGGGGACGATGACGTGGAAGACCAGAGGTGTGTGGCCGGCTGGTTGCCGTGTCACGGCGCTGTGCGGCCATGCGGAGCGAGGGCAGGGCTGTCCCACCCTCGCACTCCGTGTGGCACAGGCGGGTGAGGGCCAGGGAGACGGACCAATCTGAGTGGGCCGGGGGCTCAGGGCGGAGGGGGGACGGGCCCTTGCTGCCCCGTCCACTCTGTCTAGACCCTGCGGGGCCTCTGGCGCTGGGATTGGGCAGGGCCACCCCTCTCCCCACAGGGCCCATAGCAGACTCAGGAAATAAACCCCAGCTCCCGTCCCCACCCAGCCCCAGTGCAGCTCAGCTAACCAGACCCTGGGCAGCCGGGACCCGACAGGCAGCTCTGGGAGTGATGCCCACGAGTAACCAGATCGTCTGGCCCCGTGGGTCCTGTGTGGGTCTTTCCAGGGTGAGGGTGGAGCTGTTTCTTGAGTGTCCCCAGCAGTCCTGCTTGACATCTGTCCTGTCCCGCCAGGCACTGGCAGCGGCTCCGTGTCCCACGCCATCATCCGCACCATCGCGCCCACGGGCCACCTGCACACAGTGGAGTTCCACCAGCAGCGGGCAGAGAAGGCTCGGGAGGAGTTCCAGGAGCATCGAGTGGGCCGCTGGGTGACGGTGCGCAACCAGGACGTGTGCCGAAGTGGCTTTGGTGTGAGCCACGTGGCAGATGCTGTTTTCCTGGACATCCCGTCTCCTTGGGAGGCTGTGGGTCATGCCTGGGATGCCCTCAAGGTTGAAGGTACAGTAGGGGTTCTGGTGCAGCCCTGGGGGCTGAACTCCTGGGCCTGGCCTTGAGTGTGGGTCACCTGCAGCCCAGAGGGGTCAGAAACCACCGGGCCACGCAGCCTGGGCAGGCCAGGACCCCTTTTGTCCCTAAATAGGGGTGGGTCAGGCTGGCTGAGGACTCATGGGGAGGTCATCTCGTGAGAGGGTGAGGTTGGGAGGAGTAAGATCCGGGGAGAGGGCGACTCCAGCTGAGCCCCTGCTCCTTGGCCTTGCCCTGCTTGCACCCGGATGTGGGAGATGTCTGAGTTCCCTGGGGAATGTGGCGGCTCCACCTCAGTGAGAGGGGGGACTCATGCCACGGACATTTCAGAGGTCGGAGGTCAACCCCTGACCCCAGCCCCTGCCAGCAGTCTCCCTTCCCCCCAGCCACAAGCCAGGGAACCGGCACCTTTTAGGGAAGATGCTGGATGTGGAGGCGGGAAGGAGGCGGGAAGGTTGGCTCTTTGCCAGGGAGGCGCTGGTGAGGCCCTGAGTTTTTCCCTTTTCTGGAGAAGGAGCCAGCCCAGGCAGCCAGGGCCGCTTCCCTCCTCCCCGCTCAGCAGTGCAGCCGGGGAGGGCAGGGAGGGAGCCCAGGGTGCCCCGGGGGAAGGGCTGCCCCTCCAAAAGACAGGTGCCAAGGCAGCTCCAAGAGCGAGGCGCTCCAGGCAGTGGCTCCCAGTGGGTCCCCTGCGGCATCCCTGGGCTCTGCCAAGGTGGGCCGGCTTCCCTGCAGCTCCAGGCCTTCTGACTCTGCCCCCAGACACCGCAGGCCCGGGCCCAGTCCCACGGAGGCTGGAGCCAGCCACCAGCCCGGGCCAAGCCCAAGCCCGGGGGGTCATACTCCCGGGCCTTCCTCCTGTTGCCAAGGTTCCTTCCTGGCGGCTAGCCCCGGGGGGCCGTGCCATCTGTCATGCCCATCCCCCGTGCTCCTCTAAGCCCCCTCCTTTGCACCCTTGCTCTGTCTGCTTGTTTTGGTCCCAGAGGTTCCCAACTTACTTGTGGGCCTTGCATTTTCCAGTGGCTCCCCTGCCTGCTCTGTGAGCCCAGCCCTGGCGAAGGGCCATCCCTGGGCCCTCTGGAACTTGGGCTGGCCAGCGGGCTCTGGCCGTCACCCAGTGGGGCCTGTTTTCCTAGCAGTACGCACAGGGCTTGGGTCCCTTCTTGGGGATGACCCTGCGCCCTCCTGGGTTCGCTTCAGACTGCTCGTGCCTCCAAGCCCACACCTTCTTGAAGACCTGTGTGGGGGGTCTATGTCCCCAGGTGTGGCTGAGGTGACCAGGCCTCAGGGCCATTTGAGGACTTGCCTGGCCGCGTGCCTTTCCCAGCCTCGGCTTCCCCACACCCTCCCTCCCTGCTAGGACAGGGACGTGGGCTGGACCCGGGCCAGGCTGAGGGACACTGCGGGTGGGCCCTGCTGGGAGGTGGCAGGAAGGGACTGTCAGCTCCCGCCTGCACCCTGTCATCCTTGGCCGTCAGGCTCTGCTCGGAGTAGGCGCCTCCTGTTCCCCAGAGCAGGTGACAGCCTCTAATTTCCTGTGATAGCAGCCGCTCCCACCACCTGTGATCTGCTTCCCCCGCTGCTGCCGCTGTGCTAGATGGTTGGAGCTGTTCTGGGCGCAGCGCTCTGACGGCTGCCAGGCCGAGGCTCCACCGTGACCCCTGACCCGGTGGTTCATCCTGGCCCCAGCCCTCAGCTTCCTTGTAGAAGTGGAGGGTGGCAGCGCCAAAGTGCAGATGAAAGCCGGGTTGTGGGCTCGGTCTAAGCGGTCCCTTCCACGTGGCTCCACGGGAGCTCCTACCCGACCGGCCTCTGCCCACGGCCCCGCCACGGTCTGGACCCACACCTGCCCCCCGGGGGCCCTGTGGGGGGCCGGGCCTCCACCCTGCCATCCCCAGCCCTGGGACACCTGGCGCCTGTGCCCTCCTGCCCTCTGACCCCGTGCCTGGCTCCCCACAGGTGGGCGCTTCTGCTCCTTCTCGCCGTGCATCGAGCAAGTGCAGCGCACCTGCCAGGCGCTGGCCGCCCACGGCTTCTCGGAGCTGAGCACGCTGGAGGTGCTGCCTCAGCTGTTCAACGTGCGCACCGTCAGCCTGCCTGCACCCGACCTGGGGGCCGGCCTGCGCCCCGACGCTGGCCCCTTCCGCAGCGGCACGCCCATGAAGGAGGCCGTGGGCCACACGGGCTACCTGACCTTCGCCACCAAGACCCCAGGCTAGTAGGCCTCCCGCCAGGAGCTGCAGGGAGCTGGGAACCCGCGGAGCGCAGGCAGGGGTGCAGCTCAGCCACAGGCCACCTTATATGGTCGGCGCACGCCTGCTGGGGCCTGTGTTTAGAAATGCGGCGGGGCGGGGCAAGGCAGGGCTTGGGGGCCTCCCAGGGCGGCGGAGGATTGTGGGCAGGGCCGGCCAGCACCGGGCAGTCTGGTCCTCTGGGGAGGAAAGCCTGCCCATCGTCCCCTGTTCTCCTGCTCTTTGTTGCCACAGAGCCTCTGCTGTCACAGGCTCTTCTGGCTATTGAGGCCAAGAGGTGTAGGTGGGGGACCCGGGTCTGACCTCTTCCTAGGTAGCCACAAACTGGTAGGGAGGTGGGGGAGCAAGGAGTCGGAGGAGGAGGACCACTGAGTCTGTGAGCCGGCCCCTTTCCCCCTGGGAGCTGATGGTGCCGGGCTGGGGGAGGGAGAGGAGGGCTTGCTGGGTGGCCTCAGGCCTGAGCCCACCCTGTGAGGCACCCTACAGGGCAAGTGGGAGTGCCCTGTACCCCTTCCTGTGGGATGGATGGGCCCAGGGCAGCCCTGCCCATCTGGCGTGCTTCTCCTGCTGCTGGAAGTGCCTTGCATGGCCCCGGTCCAGCCGGAGCCCCAGCATGTCCGTGAGTGAGAACAGGGCGACACTTTGCCAGGAGCCTGAGGGGAACGGTGAAATGCCTCAGGTGACCCAGCCCGGCCCTCTCAGAGCTGTTTGAACCCCAGCTGTCCAGCCCCAGGGCTACTTGCATGCCCTGCCCCTCCCAGGAGTGCTGGGGGCACAGGGGTGCATCCGGGACAGAGGGCAGCCGGCCCTGGTCCCCAGCTCTGGGCTGGGTGGCTGGCATCCATGCCTGCCTCGGTTGCATGAAGGGCCTGAGCGTCTGCCCTTGGCCTCACCTGTCCTCAAGAGCTTCCGTTTTCCCACATTAGGACAAGAGCCCCAGGGACTGTGCCGGCAGGGGGCTGGCTCCCGACCGTGCCTGGTGGAGAAATAAACACTTGCCTCTGCCGAGCTCACTGGTCTCTTCGGTGCCCCTCACGCCAGACGCTTGTTCCCCAACACCAGCGCCCAGGCCAGACCTCCCCACACACAGCCCTGGCCCCTGGTCCTTCCTCCCCCTGTCCTAGGGCAGGCGTCACAGGGGCTCTGGACTCCAGGACAACAGCCTGGGACATGATGGACAAAGGGGCAAGTGTGTGGCCACCCCCACTCAGCCGCAGAAAGGGCCACTTGTCCTAGTGGGGGAGGCGAGGAGGGGGGTCTGCCTCTGTGTGTGTGTGTGTGTGTGTGTGTCCCCGTCCGTCCCAGAGCACTGGACCCTCCCTTCACAGCCTGGCCTGGTCTTGCAGGGGCCACCTTTTATGTTTCCAGAATGACCTAGAACTCAAGAAGGACCCCCTCCCCGCACATGCCTGCCCTTCTAGCCCAAGGCCACACCTAGGCCTGTGAGTCCTTGCAAAGGTGCCAGGTGAGGTGGGCCTACTGGACGACTGATCTCCTGAGGGCAGCATTACAGGGCTGGGGGGCTCCCCTCTCCCTTTTACCCAGGACCCGTCCTGACTTCTGAACAAATGCCTAGCTTGGGGGACAGAGGAGGGACCCGTTTCTTACCCTGGCCTTGGAGAGAGGCCGGCAAGATGCCTGACACAGGGCATAGCTCTCCGTGCTCTGCAGAGCACATGGGCCTGCCAAGCGTTGCTCCTTCTTCTACAAGGGGCTAAGGGTGGCTGCCTAGACTACAGCCCTGGGCGTCACTGGGCCTGTGGGAGCTGGAGGATTGGGGTTGGGAGACCCGTACGCCTGACCCTGCTCATAGGCATACCTGGCCCAGGGCAGCTCTGAAGTCCAGGGGGCCCTCCAGCCCCTCAGCTGTGCTGCCAGGCCCCACACGAGTACCCTGGGAACTCCTGTGCACCCTTTAAGACCCCCCCCCAAATGTCTCCGTGCCACCCACCAGCAACCTCAGGCAGGAGCCCTGCGACCCCCTCCAGGCAGAGGAGCCAACGCAGAGTAGGGCCCTAGTTCTGCAGAAGGGGAGCTTGTGTCCAGAGCCGGGGCCAGCACCCATGGTGGGTGAGTGACTGGTCAGCAGGTCAGTGACCGTCACCTCTGCGAGTCAGTGGCATGGGGCTGGTCACAGGGCAAGGATTCACCCAGACACTCCCTGTGATGCTCAGTTTTTCCTGGAAATTCCTGTCCCTGTCATGTCACACATCCAGCCACCTCCACTGCTGCCCCCCTAAAGGCCTCTGAGCCCCTGAAGGCCTAGGGCCCCTGGCTCACCCACTCCGAGGGCCCCAGCCCAGGATCCTACCCTACGGAAGGATTAGAGTCTCCTTTGGCCTCCATGGAGGCTGCATCCAGCCACTTCCCCCAGGAAGCCCCCTGGGCCTTGCCCTCCTCAGTCCTGGTGTGTGCTGCCCCTGCCCTCGCCGTGCTTTGCCCTCACCTGCCTGGGAGGGGCTCGCCTCCTTCAGCGGGAGCCCCTGGGGTGGTATGGGTTGGGGGCCTAGGGTGGGATTTTGGACAGGTGGTGGGTGGCATCATGGATGCCAGGCCACTGGGGGCCACGCCCTGGGTAGCAGTGTGACAGGAAGTTGTCTGCCCCATGAAGACAGGACAGCAGGTGGACTTCTCCACACCTGCCGCCCTCACCCCAACTGTCTAGATCTACGGCCCACCACCCTCCCACCCCACCCCCACCCCCACCTCTGTCTTCCAAGGGACTCGGGCTCCCTGCCTCTAACCCGTTGCTGAAGGAAGGGCAGGCAGGCTATGTGGGACCCCAGGCCCAGGGAGATGATGTGGTTCCCACCCCATCACTGCACAGGTGGAGAATGAGGCCCCGAGGAGATGGGACTCCCTGGGATGCAGGCCTCCAGCTTCTGCTTGCCCACCAGGGACTCCCAGACACTCTCCCACCCTGTGTGGTCCCCTAGGTTGTGACTAGAAGCCAAAAGGGAGAGAGATTTCTGCTGTAATCCTGGAAGGCTCCTCAGAAGAGGTGACAGCCATGCAGGGACTGGAAGGGCGGGTGGAAATTGGAGGAGGGTGAGCAAGAGGCCTTGCCAGGTGGGAGTGGGCAGGCCTGGGGCAGGAGACCGTCAGGCTGGCCTGGGAGAATAAGATGGGAAGTGCCGTGAGGAGTTTGGGTAGGTATGGAGGGCACTTCCTCCCAGCTGGTAGCTGCCTGCCCTGTTTGCAAGGCTGCTTGAAGCACAGGCTGGCCGCCCAGACGCAGTGCCCCACTCTGCCCAGAGGTTGTTGGGCTCACATGGCAGCCTGGGGATGGCCCTGCCTCCTGGCGGGGCTTCAGGTGAGAGGGTCACCAGGGGCCGCCTTGCTGGATATCTTGGCTCTCGATGCCCCCAGGAGGGAGTGTGCAGGTGGGGGCTGATTGTGCCCAATCCTCAGAACCCTGCCCTCCTCACCAGCCTCACGGGGTGCTCCTGCCCAGCAAGTGCGGACCAAGCCCCTCCTGGCACTGAGGACCCAGACATCCAGGGCAGCCCAGCCTGCCCCCGAGGGGCTCCTGGGAACCAGGCCCAGACGGTGCAGGTGAGATGTACGCGGTGGAAGCAAACAAGGGAAGGGGGTTAAACTTTGGGGGGGGGGGGGTCGGGTGGAGGTTGCGGGTGGGACAGTCAGGCCTTGCCAGCAGGTGGCCCCTGCAGTCACAGAGGGACAAGGGATTTGGACTTGAGCCTTAGTGGGGATGGCCAGACGCCATGCTGCCCGCCACTGGGGGTGGGGGTGGGATGCAAGCACTCAGGGCTCAGGCTCTGAGCCTGCCGGCTTCACGTCCTCCCTCTGGCGCCATGGTGACAAGTCACCTCCCTCCTCCTGGCAGAAAGGAGGGTGAACGCGGTGCCTGCCTTGGCTTGGGGGTGGGGAGGAGCTGCCATGAGATTAAGTATCAAGTCAGCATTTGCTCAGTCACTGCTCACAGATTTTTCTGATATACATTTTTTTAAGTTAAAATTTATTTTAAAAAATAATCTCTACACCCACTGTGGGGCTCGAACTCATGGCCCTAAGATCAAGAGTTGCACGTTCTTCCGACTGCACCAGCCAGGAGCCCTGGGACCGCTACGCGATTGTTATCATTAGTGGGAGCTACTGCTGCCACCGCCTCCAGGAAGCCCTCAGTCTCTGTTGCAGATTCCGAGGCCAGAATTTTGGGGGCCGTCCCTGGGTCCATCTGAGAATGTCCTTTGCAGTCTGCGTCCTTTGCAGAATGTCCTAGCTGTTTGTTTCAGGGGCGCTTGACTAGTTGATCAGGATAATGGGAGAGGTGATTTGACGTTGGGACTTCTCTGGAAAAATCCAGCTCCGCGCTCCCTGTGCTTGCGGTTACGTGTGTAATAAAACTGAGAACTGCGAGAACCTCAGGCTGGCCGCGGGCCCCCGGCTCTTCGTCGACCCCCCAGCTTCGGAGGTAGTGTGTTGGAGAGCCAGCACCCAGACACCCCCACCCGAAAGCGCCTGGGGGGCCTCAGGTAGCACTCCCGTCCTCTCCCAGGTCTGTGGTCTGGCCTCTCCCCGGCGACCTCAGCCAGTCCTGCTCGCGTGCGGGGGCCGAGCGGCCGTGAACTCAGCGCTGCCCCCGCTCCTCTGCTCCCCCGGCCCGCGGGCTGCCCGCACCTACCCGAGTCGTGCTCGCCCGGCTCTGTGGCCGCTTCGGGCTCAGGCGCAGGAGGGGCGAGCGGGTCGGGCGGGCGCGTTCTGAGCCTCGGGTCACGCGGCCTGCCCTCCCGTCGGGGTGGGGACGGAGCCCCTGCGGTTTGGGTGCGGCCGGGGCCTGGGCGGGCCGTGGGACCGCGGGCCTCCTCCAGACGGCCTGGGCCCCGCCGAGGGAGGAGGGCGTTTCAAAGTCAGGCAGCCTCCGGAGCAGCGGCGTTGGCGGGAGGGAATAACTCGGCTCCCACCAGGCTGAGAATAGCTCGGAATTGGGTCACCCTCCCCGAGAGCTCCGGTCACAGCCTCCAGCCTTTGACAGTAATCAGCTTTCTCCCTGACATCTGTCCCTTCAAAGGGGGACAGGCTGGGTCCAGGCACATTTTTAGAAGAAGCAGAGGGGCCGGGGTGGGGAGGAGAGTCCGTTACCGGGTTGGCCCTGCACCCCCTCTCCGCCAGGCAGGCCACTCCCGACCACCCGCTGCCCACCCCCTCCTCCGCCGCCCAGCTGGCCAGCCCACAGGGCTCTGCACTCCTGCCTGCTCTCTGGCCTGCCTTGCCCGCCCGCCCGAGTCCCCCCTGACTCCCTCCAGGGCCCTCCTTCCTTCTGTGGTGGACAAAGGCGGCAGTGGGGAGGATTCTGGGCACTCGAGTGTCCCCAAGCCCTCAGGCCCTGGTGTCCTGCCCCTCAGGGGCCCCTGACATTCCCATTTGAGCCCCATGTGGTACAGCGGCCCTTTTGCCCCGAATCCCCCTCCCCTTGAGTCCTCCCCACACTCCCACAAAGCTTCCGTGTGCCACCCCCCAAGCGCTTGGCACATGTGGACGCCCGGGTCTGTCCCAGCTTGTCCCCGCAGCCGAGCGTGTGAGGTCCAGGCGCCCCTGTGAGAGAGAGAAATCACTGTGTCTTGGGACAGGATGTGGACAGGAATGTCTGGACTCAAACAGGCATTTTGGGAGAATAAGAGATACTTGAGCAGCCTTAGCTTTGACATGATCCGAAGGTCATGCACCCCTTCCTGACTTCCTGTCTCTGTAGCGACGTCAGAGGTGTCCTCCCCCACAAGGCAGGCACTCCTTGCAAACCCACAAGGCAGTTCTCGCATTCCCCGTGGCAGAGCCCATCCTCACCTTTGGCCACAGGTGTGACAACGAACCATCCGTGGACCTGCCCCCCCACCCCATTGCGGCCCCTGGACCAGCACCGCCGGGCCTCCCCCCACCCGCCAGGCCTACAGAATTTGGTGGGGGGCGCAGGGCTCTCTGCTGGAGGAACTGGCGTCTCTCCAACTGTTCTTCTTACTTCTTAAGCAGACCGAACACATCTTGAGTGTAAGCAGCTCAGCCAACTCCGTGGAAGCTTCCAGACCATCGACCTCCCTCTAAGGCCATGCTGTTGTCAGAGCTTAATTTTGCCTCAGCCCGGCTGGAATGTTTGTGTCAAGGTCCCAGTACTTCTCCTGAGATGACTGTGTCCCCGGAGGCTCCCAGAGCTCCAGCGGGGTGGGGGGGGGGGGACTACGCTGCACGGGCACCTCTGCACGGGAACCTCTTCGAGTCCTGCCTCCAGCAAACCAGCTAGCTGGTTCACAAAATGAGACATCTGGGAATGGGAAGCCTGAGTGGCTATTTCGTGGGTGGAAGGAGCGAGCACTTTTTTAGGTGTGTTAATGATTCTGTGAAAGGGGAGAGTGGCTGGAACTGGCCTCAGGGTGTCGGGTGAAGGGAGCGGAGGAGGGGAGAGAGGGAGCCTGGGTACTCCTTAGACCTGGAAGGCTGTGCATTTTCTCGGATTTTGTATTTCCCTGACATTTTCCATGATACATTCTTTTAAAGGAAAAATGCCCCAGGCCGTTTCCACCATTTATTTGCTCTGGGCTCTCCAGGCAGCTGCCCCCGTGTGGGCCTGGGCTCAGTGCCCTCAGCTTCCCCTCCCAGGGCCACCAGGCCCCTCCTGCCATGAAGCAGGTGGGAGAGGCAGCTGGCTGGTCCCGGCAGGACGACGGTGAGCCTTCCGTTAGCTGCTCCTCATGGTACGGATGCTGTGGCCACAGACCCAGAGGTGGGTTTGCTGTGCTGGAGGCTGGGCCTACAGAGTGGCCCCCGCGTAGAACGTGGGAGAAGGGCAGGGAGGAGGGGCAGCTGGGCCCCTCACTTCCCGCCCCAGAGAAGGCTCCATCCCACACCCCGGAGGTGGTGCCCTTTCCTGGCCTCTCTGGCTCCGGATGACCACCTGGTCTCCTTCTTGTAGACCCTCCCCTCAGCCCTGTACCCCTGCCCCGCTGCTGCCAACAGGTCCGAACTTGTCCCCCAGAATCAGAAATCCATTTCATTGCAGTGTAATTGGCATGCAGTGGGTGGCACCCACGTAACTGTCCTGACCCAGGAGTCCCGTGGGACCCCACGCCCCTTGCCGGTCCCACTCCCCAGTCAGCCCCAGCAGCCGCTCGCAGCTCTCCCTACTGTCGTCACATTTGCGAGAAAGCGGACCTAAGTGGGACTGAAGCAGGGAAGGAGGCGAGGTGTGAACGTGGGGCTGTGGTTTCAGAGGCAGCAGCAGAGCCGGGAGCCAGCACGTGGCAGGGAGCCGTGCCCCAGCCGCCTGTGCCCGCAGCCGCAGCCGCTGTCTCCCAGGTGCTGGACGCCTAGGCTGGGAGGGCTCTGAGCTGCTAGCTACGAAAGAGGCCGCGCAGGAATGCGGGCAGCGGGCTGGTGGGGGGGGGGGGACGGCGGCAGGGGTGACCGAGGCGTGTTGCTAAGCTACAGGCACAATGGACATTCCAGGCACTAGGCAACGGGGCAGGAGCTGTTTCCCAGGGAGGGGTAGGGACCTGAGGCCCAGGCCACCCCCATCCCCCAGCTCTGCTGCCCCCCACACACACCTGAAGGTGCGCCGGCTGCCTGGCCCCTCGGGTTAGAGTGCAGCCTCTTCCCAGTGCCTGCCCCACAACGGCCCCGCTCCCCGCACCCTCCTCACTAGCTGGGCTCCTGCACCTTGGGATGACCCAGACCTCCCTGCCTGCCACTTCCTCCTGGCCTCTGCCTCCTCTGATCGAGCTTCCTGGCTGGGCCCCCCAAGTCCAGATGCAGGGACTTCAGGGGGTCCTGGGCAGATCTTAGAGGTTTTGGTGGGACCCCAGTCCTCTGCCATCGGCTTTTCATCCCCAGCCGTCAGGCCTGGCACCCCCCACCTCGAGTCTGGCCAGGGCTGGCTCTGCTCGCAGCCACGTCTGGCAGGGTCCTGGGCCCCCAGCGGCTCTCTCCAGTGTTCAGCCCGGCCTCTATTTGTCTGGGACAGCCGAGGGCTTTTGTTTTGCTCCCTTCAGCCTCCACTTCCTCCCTCCGCGAAGAGACTGCTAAGGAGCTCTGGGCCCAAGTGCCACCAGCTGGCGGGGGGAGGGGGGGAGGGGGGCGGCTCAGCAGGCTAGGGAGGGAGGTCCACGTGTCCACGTGGCTGGCCTCCCACCCTACAGCCCTTACTGAACTCCTAGGTCAGGCCACCAGGCCTTTGCCCACGCAACTCCCCCATCCCCCATCCAGCACCTTCTGCCCCTTGGGGCCCCTCCACCCGGGCTCCCCCATCTCCTCTCACAGCCTGGAGAGACCGACCCAGGTCGCCAGCCCCTCACCCCACCACACTCCCGTGAGTGTGCGTGCATATGCGCGTGAGTGTGCGCACACACACACACACACACACACAGCTAATACGCACACGCACAGGCCAGGCGTCACGGGATCCCGGGAGAAGCTGGTTTCAGCGGCAGAGTGCAAGGAGCATTGCCTCAAGCCTCCGCCCATGACCAAGCCCCCCAGGCCAGGGGCCTAGCTGCTTGCCCCTCTCTCGGGGCTGCCTCCTAATACCTCAGGCTCCTTCACCTTCCTACAGCCCCCACCCCGGAAGCCTGCTTGCCTGCTTGTCCTGGGGACAACTAGATACAGACCCCCCCACTAAGTGGAGCCCCCCACAGGGGGCTGCGCCAGGCCCAGCATGGCATTTGGGGTGGGGTCTGCACTTCAACGGGTGCTGTCCCTCATCGGTAGCTGAGCGGGGAGGGGCCTGCTCCCGCCCCTCCCCCACCCCATCCACTTTCTTAGGAGAAGGCCAGGCCTGGCCTAGGCTGAGCTGGGGCCCCTTGGGGTCTCTTTTAGGCTGAGAGAGCTGGGGACAAAGAGGCAGCTGCCAGCGGGGTGGGGGTGGGGGGTGGCACGGCCTTTGTGCGCGTCCGGCCCCTCCTGGTGACCTCACTGCCGGCCAGAGAAGGGCCCTTTCTTCCCAAAGGCAACCGTTGGGAATCCGCCTGGGGACAAAGCTGCTGCCAGGCGGGGAACAAGTGAGTGGACGGCCCCCCTCGTGGCATAAATTAGGGGGCCTGAGGTGGAGGAGGGGAGGGCAGCTGCAGCTGGCGCCCAGGGCAGAGCACACCCGTTCGTGTGTGCAAATGCACCGACGGACAACCCCACTCCCCACTCCCACACGGGTGCACACGGGGCTGCCCCTGCCACAGTGGGGCGCGCTGGCCTGGGGACGCAGAGAGCCTCTGCTGGAGGAAGGAGTGAGGATGTCTGCAGGGTGGGGACTCTGTCGCCAGGGGGAGTTGGGACACAAGGTTGCAGGGCTGGGGCCGAGCCTGCACATGGACCCCCAGAGCTGACTGTCTCTGGGTGTCTGAGGTCCAGCAGGTTCCCAGGCCCTGGGGTCCCGTGGCAGGCCCCTTGGCCTTCCAGCTCAGCAGGTGAGGTCAGGAAAACATTCGGTTTTAGCTGAGTGGTGCCTTGTGACACCCACCCCCTGTGGGGCCAAGGGCTTGTCCCCAGGGCTCCTGCTCCTCCATAAAGTATCCTCACAGCCTTATTGGCCCTCAGCCCTCCCTGCCCAGGGCACCACCACTGCCCCACAGATGACTCCTGCGTGAGACCTGGGTGGGGAGCATCCAGGGTGGCCAACTGCAGCAGGGCCATGTGGACGTCGCAGGACTCAGCCAGCACGGGTCACCCAGACTGTCCCTCCGGCTGCCCCACGAATGCACCAGGTCTCCTCTGGCAACTTGCTTTGCCTCCCTGGGCATTGGAAACACTTGTCTCATTCCCCACAGCTCCAGGCCAGGCAGGCTTCCTGCCGGTGGAGGCAGTGGGCACAGAGCTGGCCCTTGATGGTCAGCTTCGGTTCTGGAGGCAGGCACAAGGTGCTGTCAGGCCCAGGGGGTCTCCCTCAAAGAATGAGGCCCTCCCCACCTGCCCTGCCTGCCATGAGCAGAGTCTGGCCCCGGTGTTCTGGCCGTGCTGGTGACACGCTGAGAAGCTGTCTGAGCTGGTGAAGGCACCGGCCCTCCTGTGGGTCCTGTCCCGTGAAGGGATGCATGGGCAGCTCAGGGCTCTGTCCTCAGTGCTCCTAGCTGCCCCCTCCCACACTGGGGGCCTTGACCCGAGGCCTGTGGTGCAAGATCAGAGAACTTCGCAGCTTGCTGTCACCGCAGCAGCACGAAGAGCCCTGACGTTTCTGGGGGGCTCCAAAGGTCTTTAGCAACCCCTGAGACCACAGCCCACCAGGAGACGGGGAGGGGACTTGTGTGGCTGGGCACCTACTGGGTACTGGGCATTTCTGCGCCCCATCTCTCCCCTCTAAAGAACAGGAGACTGAATTACCACGGGCTGGGCCCAGCATCCATGGGTGGGCGGCAGTCAGGAGGAGGCCAAGGCTACTAGGGCACGGAGCCCCCAAAGGCCAGGGCGTGCAGCCCCACCCCCACCCCAGGCCTGAAAGCCCTGCACCCTCTCCAGGAGCAGTGAGCCAGCGCGCCACGGGGGCGGGGGTGGGGGGGGGCTAAGTAGGCCAGAGCTTTGTGCGCGTTGCCATGGCGCTGCCATGGCGCTGCCGTGCGCCGCCTCCTGGGCCGTTCCCAGGACACCTCCAGCCTCCGCCAGGGCTCCCTCTCAGGCCCGGCGCGCCCGTCCCCACTCAGGGACTGCTCCCAGTCCCCGAGCCCCCCCCCCCAGGCCCCTGGCCCACCCACCGTCTGCTGGGGGTCCATGCCAGAATGTCTCTGCCCCACCTTTCCACACACACAGCACACAGGTGCACGCCCGCACAGGTGCACCCGCACACAGCGCCCACAGAGCGGAGCACGCATGCGCGCACACGTACACAAAGTGCGACGTGCACGCACACGCACAGCCACGCGAGGCGCGAGGCGGAGATGCAGCGGCCACTGCATTGGAGTCCCCAAGAGCTTCACGTCCACCCCCCAAGGCGAAGTGGGAGGCAAGACGTCAGTGCAGGGCTTCAGCTCCGAGACCCACCTGGGCTCCCAGGGCCGCTAAGCCCAGAGCTGGGCTTCAGAGGTCTTGGTAAGGGGCCCGCCTCCCCTCATGTGCTTGCTGATGGTGGGGAGGAGAGGAGAGGGCTCTGCTGGCCTAGGACTTACGGGACACACTGGTCTAAAGGGAGGACGTGATTGGCACTGAGTTCAGATGAAGTCCGTCTCCGGGAGGCATTGGGACCTACTGGGCTCCTTCCAACATGATGGCTGCTGCCACCCCCAGGGCTCCACTCGGGCCACACGGGACTCTCAGCAGCCCCCTTCTCAGACAGTGGCCCAGAGACACACTAATGGATAGCTGCCCTGGCCAAGGCCTCGGGCTGTCTCTGGGGCCAGTGGAGCAGAGAGGCCCTAGGGCCCTGGACAGCCCGACCTGACTCCCGTTGTCAGCTCATGTCAAAGGGTGGAGTCTGGGCATTAGGGGAGGGAACCAGGGTCCCTGAACCTCTGCAGGACCCCACTGAGGCTGGGCAGGGACAGAGGCAGGGCAGGGGGGTTGCTGCTGAGAGGCCCCAGGAAGCTTCCTTGGGCAGGGACATGGTGGGGAGTGGCAGAGTGGGGGCTTCATGGAAGGGCAGGTGGATGGGCTGGAGCCAGGGCGCTGGGGCAAGGCAGGAGTCCCTGGACATCAGGGCAGGAGGCAGGAAGAGGGCCTTCCTTGCTCCGGGGGCTGAACTGATGGCAAGGAGGCTTCCTTTGTGTTGCGGTCACTGCCATGGTGAGGCCACATTGGAGGCCAGGAGTTAAGGCCCCCCACCGCCCAGCTGTACCCTGGGTCACCGCCAGGCTCCAGGGGAGCAAATGAGGCTGCTGGAGTTGGTGCCATCACCCTCCAGGCCCTCCCTGCAGCTGCTGTGGGCAGCACGAAGCCAGCCTCCAGAGGCCTGCCTTGCTTGGTGACAGGTGACCTTTGCCTTGTTCACCATCACCTGTGCTGTTCTGCTTGCTGCTGACCCCACAGTGCAGTGTGGGGGCCCTGTCAGCCTGGAGACAGCCCTGGGAGGTCTGCTGGGAGAAACTGAGGCCTGGAGAAGAACAGGATGACAGGGCTCCTTGAGCCCCCCAAAACACCAGGGGGAGGCCCAGGGAGGGTGAGGACCAGCCTTCAGTTCCCACAGCAGCCCTTCCTGACCCTGAGGGTCCAGACCCCAGCCCAGGCACACCTATGCCCTCCTTCCTTCTTTTCAGCTTTCCTTGACTTTCTCCACCCTCCTGCCCTAGAGCCCAAAACACGGGACCTGTAGTGGGGCCTGAGGACAGAGGAGCGGGTGGCGATTACCCAGCTCCAGGGGGCGTCTGTCCAAGGCCAGAGCATCACAGAGCCCCGAGGGCAGGGGGTCAGGAAGGTCGAGCTGGAGTTACCCAGGATGGGGGACCAGCCTGCGGGAAGTGGACAGACAGGCAGCATGGGCTTCCCTGCCTGCCAGGCGGTGGGGGCTCCACCCTGACGGTGTGGGGCCACATGGGGCCTGAGGCAGTCCTGCCAGACCCCAGCTTTCAGGGGAGGGTCAGAAGCTGTGAGAACCACAGGGCTCCTCACAGACCCACCATGGTGCATGGTCGCGGCATGACGGGTCACGGAGCCCCCACGGACAGCCAGTTGGGGGCAGAAGCCGCGGCCAGGCCGCGCCACGGCCACCTGTCCACCAGCACGAGGGCAGGTGCGCTCCGCGGGGACCCAGGCGCGACAGCTGCGAGGCCGGCCTGCTGCTCGCTTTCTGTGGCTCCCTCCACCCTGGGAGGCCCTGGGTCCCGGAGGCCGGGTCGCGGGCGCCGCCTTGCGGCTGCTATTACAACCACAATGAACGACCCGCTCGTGACACCTCCAAGGTCAAGGGAGCCGTGCGCCCAGCAGGTGCGGGGGCAGCACGGGCCTGGGCTGTGCGGAGGGCCACCTGGGGCTTGGAGGGGGTGGGGGAGTTGGGGAGGGTTTGGTTGAGTCCTCCTTCTCCTCTAGAGATCTCACTGGGAGGGGTCCCCTGAGGCGCCCTCCCAAGCCCCTGGCGCCCAGCCTACCATCTGGATAGACACTCATGGGATGAGTCACCGCGCCAGGAGTGAGCTCCAGTGAGGAGCTGCGGCCAGTGGGGCCTAGGGGAAGGTGCCCGGTCTCAGAGGGCCACCTCTATTGCTCTATTGTACCTGGCTCTCTGTTCTTGGGGACTTTCTGATCCAGGAGGCAGTCCTGCTGCCCAAGGCGCCTACAGCGGCCCCCTCCCCCCTCCCCCAGCCAGCAAGGTTCCATGGGGTCCCGCCTGCAGACTCTCACCTGACCTCTCACCAGCCACACCTCAGGGCCTGTGCCTGCGCGTTGATCTGCCTGCACACTTTTGCCCAGATCCCGTGTGGCCTCTGCTCCCAGGGCTGCCCCAATAGCCATTTTGGTCCTAGGCCACCTTCTTTCTTTCCTTGGAGTGCCTGGGTGGGGGGGGCAGGGGGGGTGGAAGCTGGGTGTCCCAGGGGAAGTAAGGCATATGGAGCCAGGAGCTGAGGGCCGCTGGGAGTGCCTACAGGGAGGGAAGTGTGGGGAGGCTGGCAGAGGGAGCCCACGCGAGACCTCAGGGTGAGGGCCGGCCGCTGGTGCCTCGCTGCCCCAGGCCCAAGGGTCAAGCTGTCCCCTGTGCCCACTGCATCTTGCACCTTTAATAACCAGCTCCTTTGTTAGTGAGCTAGACCCAGGGAGTTCTCACACTTGCCCTGCTTATGTGACTGTCCCCATGCCAAGTCCCTCCGGTCAGGCAGGCCAGACCCTTGGGAGCCCCCATCCCTGGTGCTACCTCACTGCCCCGCCCCAAATCCTCTCCCTCCGTCCCTCACTCTGCCTGCTTCTCTTACCGTACCCTCTCTCCTGGGCCCCCTGCCCTGGCCCCATTGCTCCCAGTTCAGTGCCCACCCCTGCCACCGGGGTGAGCACTCAACAGGTCACCCAGTCCTGAAAGACTCAGATGCCCCCGAAGCTCCCTGGGGGCCTGCCATCCCGCTGCTGCACACCCCGCTCCACCCCTGCTCCCTGCCAAGCTCTGCCAGGCCCTCAGGTATGCCTGGTACCAGGCTCTGGGCCTCCACCCCTGCTGCTCCCTCACCTGGGAGGCCTTCCCACCCCAAGGGGCTTGGTGCAAAAGGTGCGCCCCTTGAGGGCATCATCTGACTCCCCGCACAGGCTCCCCAACCAGGGGCGCACGTGCGGGGCACACACCCACCCTGCCCCTGAGCTGTGTGCTCCATGACCCTTGTCTGCCTTCTCCCGGATATGGGGACACTGCTGGGGCTGTGGCTGCCAACTGCCCAGGTCCCCCAGGAGAGGAGCCCATGGACGCGCGCTGCACGAACGCAGAGGCCCTCCCTGACTCAGGAGGGCATCCCGTCCCCTCCACTGCCCTGCTAGCTCCTGTGGTGCCCTTTCCAGTCATTCTCTCACTCAACAAATATTTATTGGCTGAGCCAGGTGCTGTTCTAGGGACTGACGATACTGCCAGGAAGAAACCAGGTTCGTGACCTCAGGGTCTGTATGGAGACAAGAGTGGCCAGCCCTGCGCGGTGGCTTCGGGCCTGGGACTCTCCGCTGAGCCTGCCGGACTGGACCGCTGCTGGTCTCCTGGCAGGTGGCGCGTGCTGTTGGTTCCCGCTGCCCTGGGGTTCGCTGGGCTTAGTCTGAAGCCTGGGGTGGTTACTGGCCACTCAGTGGTCAGACCAGATGTGCCGAGGATCAGGGAAAGAGCCCAGGACCCAATCCTTTCTGCAGGGCCAGCCACCAGGTGGTCGCTGGGCTGCCTGTGACCAGGCACCATATGGCAGCAGTTCCATTCTCCACCCTCCCCAGGGAAACAGAGCGACCCAGGATGGTGAGAGAGAAGGGCGGCCTGCACAGACCTCAGGGGTCCTGGTGGGACCCTCCATGCCCATTTCCAGCCCCATGAGCTCTGGTGTAGTGCCCCTCTTGGCAGAAGGTTCCTGCCTCTCTGCCTGACACACTGGGCCTTGGGCACCTTGCTATCCAGCCCCAGACCGGGGGGTGAGGGCTGCCTATGTCCCTTCGGCTCCTCACCTGGCTAGATGCTCAGCCAAGGGCAGTTGGTCAGAGGCGGGGGTGGCGACACACCGGCCTGGCCGGTCCTCTCACAACACGGGCCTTGGTCTGGGGCACTCTTGACCCTGTCCGAGAGGATGAGGGGGTATAGGGCAAGTTCCTGACTGTGATGCCAGGATCCTGGCTACAGGTGCAGTAGACGAAAGTTCTTTGAGTCCTGATGAGCAGAAAAGCAGCTGTTTTATTTTTATTTATGTAAGATTTTATTTTGGGGCGCCTGGGTAGCGCAGTCATTAAGTGTCTGCCTTCGGCTCAGGGCATGATCCCGGCGTTCCAGGATCAAGTCCCACATCGGGCTCCTCCGCTGGGAGCCTGCTTCTTCCTCTCCCACTCCCCTGCTGTGTTCCCTCTCTCGCTGGCTGTCTCTCTGTCACATAAATAAATAAAAAAATCGTAAAAAAAAAAAGATTTTATTTTTTTAAAGTGTTAAATAGGCTCCATGTCCAATGTGGGGCTCAAACTCATGACTCCGAGAATAAGAGTTGCACGCTTTACCGGCTGAGCCCACCAGGCACCTCAAGGTAGCTGATTCTGAACACTTCATGAAGCTATCTGAAATCCGATTTCCACTCATGAATTGCGACTCATGTATTCCGCAGGTTCTTGAATATGTATCATGCACCAGGAGCTGAGAACACTACTTCTCAAGAAGAGTTCATTGAAAGGACATGGTAAGTCTGGAAGGCAGTGTGGGGTGGCCTGGCGAGAGGTGACAAGTGAGCCAGAGGCCAGGGAGCTGTGGGAGGAAGGGCAGGTGTAGAGGCCACGCCCACAGCCTGGCCAGGTAGGAAGGTGACGGGACCACCCAGGTCTGCCTCCAAGGTCCGTGGAGGACCAGGATGGGGACACTCATGTCAGCATGAGGGCTGGCCGTGTTCACTTGGGAAACACAGTACAAGGAAATGGGAGAGTTTAAGGATTTTATTTTGAGAGAGCACATGAGCAGGGGAAGGGCAGAGGGGGAGAGAGAGAGAATCTCAAGCAGACTCCGTGCTGAGCGCAGAACCAGACTCAGGGCTCCATCCCATGACCCTGAGATCATGACCTGAGCCAAAACCAAGGGTCAGACGCTCAACCTACTGGCCACCCAGGCGTCCTGAAATGGCTCGAGTTTAAAGGATTATTGTACAAATGAAATGGGCCTGTGTTATGACCACGGAGTGAAGATGTGGAGGCAGGCAGTACCCCTCAAACTGGGAGCCACAGCCTCCTGGCAGCTCAGGAAGGTGTACAGATCCAAAGAGGAGAAATATTAACTTCACTTTGAGGATAAGTAGGAAGAAGATATTTTTCCAGTTATAATTCACAATGAAGAGACATGAGGACACAGTAAGATGCTGGTTTAAGACAGTATTTCTTATTAAGTTTTCCCATTAAAAGGGATGCAGGGCAGGGGGTGGGGCATCTGGCTGGCTCAGTCAGTAGGGCATGCCACTCTTGATCTTGGGGTTGTCATTTGAGCCCCATGTTGGGTATAGAGATTACTTAAAAATAAAATCTTAAAAAAAAAAAGGTTGCAGGGTTTATTGACGTTTGGAGACCCATGTGGTGTGCGTTAGCTGAAGTCCTCCTCAGCCTTTGGTGCTAATGGCCCACATTGTGGGAAGACCCTGAAGCTTGGCAGGAGAGCTGAGATTTCTGGCCCCAGCCTGAGCTCTCAACTGCTGGGCCTGAGCTCTCAGCTGCTCCTCCAGGGTGGCCCACCCTGAGTTCATAGTGTGCTCAGGGCCCTGCGGATAGGACCTGCCCTCCAGGTAAACTGGGGTGGGAGTTCTGCTGATTTGGTGCTGTCCCGGACAGTGTCTGCCTTCCCTATGTGCCCTGTGACCCAGGGCAGTTCCTTGGGCAAGTGATCACCCAAGGGTCTGAATTATCTATGAAACAATACTAAACCTACCTTGGAACAGTTCTGAGAATTCAGTGTGCATGTAACATGCTTCACACAGGGCCTGGCACATTGGTTCAGTCAGTCCAGGGTGGTTTGGAAAATGAAGCATTTACATTACAGAAGTGGGGGCACCTGGGTGTCTCAGCTAAGCGTCCGGCTCTTGATCTCAGCTTAGGTCTTGACGGAGCTCGGCAGAGAGTCTGCTTGGAAGATTCTCCCTCTGCCCCTGCCCCCCTCGCTCTCTCTCTCTCAAATCAATCAATCAATCACAGCAGAAGCCACCATCAGACACATCCTGACCACCTGGGTAACCTCAGACTTGCATCCAGAGGCCCAATCTGGGCCTTGCCCCAGCCCCCTCCGGGGTTCCTCCTGTCCAGTGCCCTTGGGGGCCCCTGAGCCCTTTCCCTCAGCCTCCCTGGCCCATATGCCCCGTGGCCTCAACAGTGCACACTCAGCACCCGCTCAGCTCCTGATGCCCAGGCATTTATGCCAGAGACAGATCCGAAGCGCCCAGTACAGCATGTCCTCTACCACCTTAACCAGACTGGTTTTTTCTTCGGGGCCACACAGTGCGATGGGTATTTCCCAACCATTAGCACAGCACGAAGCATGCAGCAGGAGCTGGACAACACTGGTTCTAACGTCCACAAGGAATCAAAGCCTAACGCAGTATACACTGCATCTCTGTGCGCGGCAGAGGATTTATTAGCAAATTTCAAGTTTCCCCCAAAGTATTCTTTTTTAACCTGTACAATTTGTTTCTTTTCCCTTCTGGGCCTAGGGCACATTTGCATGGCTGAGCAGGCTGCCCCTGCCTCTATGTGGGTCACCTGGAAGACATTTGCAGAAGAGAGGACAGCAGAAACGTGCTCACAGAAGGCCAGAAGCAGAACAAACAAGGTCCTGCTTTCACGTAACAGGCGCACAACAGGCAGGGCACCTCCCCCAAGTTGAGGGGGACTAGTCCTCGCTGGAGGCGGAACAGAGGTGGCCGAGCCCTGGAAGGACTAACTGGTCAGAGATACCAACTCTCTGCTAAAGAGAGGATGAGCTTCAATAGCACCCCTGAACTCGAGCCTTTTCTCCGGGGAGAGGAGCTTCCCGGACTTTGCCTCTTTGCTACAGGTAAGGTCAACTCCTGTGCGCACGGGCCCGTGGGCAGAACGGGAGGCCACATCTCCCCTGGGCCGTTGCTTACATGGCACTTCTGGGGTTGCTTACATGGAACGGTTACTCCTTCACCTGCCGCGGGACCCTGGTCCGTGCTCAGTGCTTCCACCTCCTTAGGCCGCTGCCACCAACTGGACCTATGGAGCCCGCCTTCCCCATGCCTGGCCCACTCTGCCAAGACATCACTCCTCACCCAGGCCGGACCGGAAGCGAAGGTGAATCAGAACAGAACTCACACCTCAGACTCACATCCTTTCTCCACTGCAAAGATAAGCTAAGAGATTTTTATTGCACTAATAATTAAGGGTATACTAATATCTCAAAATACTGAATTATTTCAGACATACGATTACAATAGTCATACAGTGAATAGAGGGGGGACAGGAACCAACAGCCTGGAGGAACACATCTGTATTGTACGTCAAAATCAATGGCAAATATTTCTCCAATTATTCTTAGAAAAATACATGTTAGAAGCCGAAAAGCTTTGCTTAAGAACAACCTGTATGTACAGGATAAGCTTAGGCCTTCAAAAACCAAATAAAAATTGGCAAAGTAAAACAAACGAGAAACCCTGGTTAAACGTCTCGCACATGCTAACCTGTATCACATACACTATACGTAGGCATTGTAGCAAAATAAAGCATCCCACTGTACTCAGGAGACTTACTAATTTTCATAACTACTTCATTATTAGGTTGACTGACTTTAGTCTAATTTGGGTAAAGACTGACCTGAAAGCAAAGCTGTCTGCATGTGAGGTGAAGAAAGCAAACATTCCCAGGCAGTTTTTTGCGTGAACATGGATTATACCGTTTAATGCAGACCCAAGGCCAAACATTTTTTGGGGGGGTAGGTTTTACTTCCATTACAGGTTCTCTCCATGTAAGATCATAAAAATACAATACAATGTCATGAGCTCAATGTAAAGTTACATGCGGCAGCCCCTATGCACAGACAGCTCCCAACAGGGGACACAAAAAGCTAAATCCAGGGTCACTGGAGTTCCTTACGGGAGAGTGAGCAGGTGGGACGGGAGACGTCATGCCCTGAGTCACTTGAGGATGATCTGATCATGGCAATGACCAAAAGAACCCACTGGAGAAATCCGCAACAGCTCTCAGAGACTTCCCTCCACTCATAGGCGGAGCTCAGAGCTCGGGGGCGGGAGCCACCTCTAGAAATGCTACAGAACACCTTGTTTGCAAGGAACAGCACGGGCGGGTCCCTTCCGGAAGAACAATGGATACTTTCAAAGGAAATGCTGACATTTAACCTTCAAATCTGACATTGCAAATGAAGTAGAGCCTGGGGCAGGACATGCCTCAAGTGCTTGAGAGGATGCCTTGATTTCCCAGGGGGATAAACTGAGGCAGCACTTGAGTATAAAAACTCCAAAGATTTTAAGAGCACCCAAAAATTATGATACAGAATAGCAGTCCTAAAAGGACTTTGGCCAAAATGAGCCCCCAGCGACCTGCACTGGGGACCTGCAGGGGCCAGGCACTGAATGTGCACACGGGAGGGGCTCAAGGCGCAAAGACGCAAATGCCCTTGACTCCACTATCCGCGGAATCCTGCTAGAACAGTTCCAGTAGGAAACACACATCTAGGGCTTTTAATTACCGGGCAATGCTGAGACAAAGTGAAAATCTCTTGAGGGCCACACTTTTATCATCTTTTCGGTATTTAGGGCTATTCCCCTTATCTCTTATTTTTAGCTGCCTACAGTTACCAAATCGGTATCTGGGAAAGGAAATGACAGACTGCCACAGAGTCCAAAGGCCGTACTCTAGCAGGGTTACCGTGTGAAAGGTGACAACACAAAGTCTGTTCCTCATCCTGCTGGGACCAACGGGTTATCAAGGCACTTCAGAACTTTGGGAAATTCTTTTGTTCCCATTAACTGGCAGCCATAGAACTGGATCCTCAGAAATCTGTAAACCCTTTAGCAGAAGGAAAACCACCACGCACGGACAGACCTTACTGGCTCTTTCCCCACCTAGAGACACGTCCACGTGCCAGGGACGTGAGCTACGGGCCCAGCAGGTGCCGAGCTGCTTTCACTGCTCGGGCCCGGGCGCGAGGGGTCTGGACGCTGGGAGCAGCCAGCAAGGTGTGGTCCTGCGGAGCTGCTGGCGGTTCCTGCTCTCCGCGGCTAGGAAACGGCCCCGTGTGTGTCCGGACTTTGTCCGTGAGGCAGCCTCCAACCGCCCGGGGCGCTACACCACACCTGTCGGCTTCGTAGTGCCACCTGACAGCACTAACTCGTGTCCAGCCTGCAGGATCTTGCCACAGGGATGGGTGTTTCCTTTTTTCTTTTTTAAAGGTTTCCTAACTTCACTTAACTGTTCCCATCCTTACTGACAACTACGGAAAATTATAAATTCAGCGCTTACAACAAAAACTTGAAGGTAATTAGTTGGTGTTTTACCCCTTCTTCAGTGCAGTCTCAAAGGTTTTTTGCTATTAATTTTCATAATTTTCTTACGTTGCACATGAAAATAAGATTTCCCCCTCTAAATGCAGAGTATGGGGGAAAATACAGACACCATTTTCCAAACAAAAAATGCTTATGAAAAAAAACCAGAAAATCTGAAAACAAAAAACCCCCACCCTATTAACTTGTGTTGGACCAGTGAGGCCTTAGAAACGAAGGAAAAAAACCCCAAACCCTTCTGCTTTATGAAGCATAATAAAACATATCATTGTATTGCTTTTGTATTTAGATCTTTCTTCTACCTAACCAAAAATTTCCCCCCTTCTCATAATTGTTCTAGTGTTCTATCAGGTTATGTCTGTATCTAGATCCTGAATGATCGGCATTTCAATGGTTGCACAACCCACTTAAAAATGACAAAAGCTGCCCGTTCCACTTTCTGATTACCCCCCCAAAAACCACATCACAACATACAGATAATGATCCAAATGGAAAAGTTAACGTGCTGTAATGAATTTGTTTTGCAACATCAAAAGCAGCAGAGATACTGAATATAATTTGCTTAAATCATAAAAACGGAGATTGAAATCTGCATGTATAAATCACATTTAGGCTCAACGAACTGAAAGCTCTCCATAAACACATAGAAGTATACATAAAGTGCAAAACAAGAGGTGTCCACCATGAGACGGGGAGCTCAGTACTCCCACTCGTCGGACTTCAAGTCGAGATAGCTGAGGATGTTCTGCGCGAGCTTCACGGCCTGCTTCCTGGCGGCCTTACACCTCTCCTCTCCTTGCGGGTCCACGGCGTCCAGGGCCAGCAGCTGCTTAGTGAGCAGCTCTTCCAGCCGGATGTAGTTCTTATCAGTTCGGTTCCCATCAAATGAAAGAACTTCTCCCTGGATCTCGGACAAGTGTCCCAGGATGCTCCAGACCGCCTTATGGGACGGGTGCTCCTCACAGGCGAAGGCCTTCCTCTTCTCCAGGGCCTCCTTCAAGTCAATGTAGGTTATCAGGGTCTGCACCTCAATCACCGCTCTTCTCCGAGCTTCCCGGATGCAAGGGTTCTTCTCGAGACTCACCTCATCCAACTGTCCAATCAGACCCTGCAATTCTGTTTTGGAGCTCAGGTACAATTCAGGAGGATTTTGTGCTTGAAGAAGTTCATTTTTTATTTCTCTCATTCTCTTGAGGACCTTTTCTATTTTTAAAATGGAATGATTCTGTCCCAGGTCAAATGCATAAGTAGTATCTGCTTCCTCTTCCAAATCCAAATATTTCAATAATTTGTTGATATCTTCCACTACCTCCCGCCGATAATTTCTGATTTCTGTCCGCCCACACACATCCAGGGCATCCAGATCCGCAATCAGGCCCGACAGCACACAGGACAAGTGCCTGCAAGTCTCATTATTGTTCACGCCCATCAGAAGCGCGATCAGAGTGCCCCGGGCCTTGTTCACCTCACACATCACCGAGTTGATTTTGGCAACTGAAGGATGCGCATCCTCGGACAGTGGCAGGGAAGGCTGCTTTTTCACACAGTCCTCGATGATCTCTTGCACCGCACAGATTTTGGTTAAAGTGTGATACCTCGCTTTCCGCAAGGAGATCTTCCCTCCGGTTTTGACATGTGTCAGCCTCAGGATGATATCCTGGATGCCTTCTTCAAATTCATCAGTGACACAGTTGCCCCCGCTATAAAATGGCACAATCTTCTCTTTCACCAGGGACTGGGCTTCTGTAAAGATGTTCTGTATCTCGATCCGGTGTGGGTGGTTTGCATTCTGCTCCAACTCTTTGAGAAGACACTCTGTCTCTTGTGCTGCCCTCTTCCTCGCTTGCTGGATATCTCCTTTCCCTTCAGTATCTACAGAGTCTATTTCAAAAAGTTGTTTCGTTAGAAACCTCTCCAGTTTCTTGTAATTCTTGTCATCTGACAGACCACTGAAGCCAATTACTTGCTGTTCTATACTTTTTACTTCCTTTTGGATTTCTTGAAGCCTACTGATAGAAGGATGTTGGTTTCCCATATCCATACTTTTATTGTGTTCGGTTTTACAAGCACTAAAAAATGATAAGAATGCCAAATTACACAAAGTCTCTACAGGACGTAATCGTATATTCATTTATCCTGAAATTCTTATTTTAAAAAGACATATTCAAGAAAAAGGGGCCGTCATTACTGTGATCCAAACAACAGTCATACCCCAGTACAGAGAGTGTGACTAATCCAGTTTCCTGAAAATCACCTACACGAAGCAGTGATTAAGAACAGACAGGATGCTGCAGTGGGAATGAGCTGGAGCTCGCAGCCTGTGAATTTCCAGTGTCCTCAGCTGAAAGAGAGCAGCGTACGTCTTTACGCGTGCGGCACTGGGTCAACTACCGGCTTGGAAACAGCACAAGTATCTTAGGTAATATTAACGCTGGCCCCAGTTGCTGGCAACAGCAGGGCACCTTTGTGGCTCTAAAACAGTAGCTTGTTTAACCTTCAAAGGTAACAGTGCGTAGTTTCCAGAAAAAATAACTAAGTGAAACAAATAGCGGATCCCAGTCACCCCCAAAAGTTCTGCGTTCCTCTCCACCCTTCATGCGTTTCTACATAGCTACCCTGTTTCTCCCGGCCCCCTGTGAGTACCTCACAAATCTTCCCTCCACAGGAAAGGAAAGGTGACTGGCACTGTGTTAAAAGCACCACCTTGGCCTTTGGAGGGCTAGTACCTCCCCAGGCCCCATCATGTTCCCTTCCCCTCCCCCCCAAATGCGACAACTGTGAACAATTCGCTCATTAGCCTCCCATTGAGAGTCAGGAATGGCTTAACGCATTTTCCCCCCATGCTCTTGGGTTTCTACCAGCCGGCTCACGCAGGAGGACGGATGATCAGTTGACACCGATCCCTTGTGCGTGTCCGGGCCAGGAACATGCCTCTGGAGGCCCACGAAGGGCGGGCTGCCCGGTTTCTTTCCCCCCCACTTCTCGCCCTTCCCTGCCAGCACTTTACCCAGAAAAGGTCTAAGCTGGTTTGGTCTTGGCTTCCCGTGGGTGAGGTGGCGAGGTGGAAGGTCAGCCCTTTACGGGGTGCGGCAACGGAGCAGGGCCCCTAGCTGCATCCCTCTCACCCCTGCCGGCTAGGTCTGAACCGGGCGGCCGGTGAAGGGGCCGGCGGTGGCGCGGCAGCTACTGGCCGCAGCGGCCGCTCCGGGCGTCTCGCCCGGACCCCCGACGCGCCCGCATGCCCTGACCTCACAATGGCCCGCGCGGGGAGGGGGTGGCCGCGCTCGGCCGGGTCGCCGAGCCCCCCGGGCCGGAGAAAGCCCCAGGAGGGGGTCGAGCGGGCCGGCCCGCGTCGGACGTAGGCAGGACGCGGCGCCTGGCCGAGGCCCGGTAGGGCGGGAGCAAGGGGCGCGCCGGCGCAGGGGTGGCCCGCAGGCCCTCCAGCCGCCGCGCCGCGCTCACCTGTGCCGCCCGCGCCATCGCGCGCTCCGCCGCCGACGCCCAGCGACTCCGCCGCTCCCGCCGTCGCCTGCTCTGCGGCCCCGCCCCGGGCCGATCAGCCCTAACCCTGAGAAAAAAGTCCTCCGGCGCCGCGCCCGCGCCCACCCTGCCACTACCGCCTGGCACGGCAGCCCGGAAGGGCCCGCGGCCCTAGAGCAGCCGCCGCCCCCCCCCCCCGCCCCCGCGCCGCGTCCCCCGGACGCGGGTCCCACGCGGGGAAAGCGCACGGTCGGCCGCGCCGCTCCCTCCCGCCGGCTTTGCGACCGTGCCGTAAGGCAGCCCCTCGCTCCGGCGCAGCTTTGCCGTGCGCTGCGGCAGCTGGGGGACGCTGGCCATGGCGGCCTTGCGGCCAGCGAGGAGCGCTCTTCTTTCTCCGCTCTGCCGCGCCTTTGCTGGCCCCAGCTATCAGCTCTCCCCCGAGCGCGCCGCGGAGCGCAGGGATGCGGCGTCGGGCCGGGTAAGCGGGGTTCCTGCAGAGGGCGAGTCGGGAGGGCGGACCGCCAGTGGCGACTGACCCAGGGACACCTGTGGGCCCCGCACCCCTTCGTGCCCGGCTGCGGCATCAGCCGAGCTTTCCCGGAGCAGGTCCCGCGGCCCACGAGGGGTTGGGGGCGCGGAGAGTGGGCAGTCTCCCGCGCGAGGGGCCCCCGGCCTCGGAGCCCCCAAGTGTCCTGCGTCAACCGCCTTGGTGTCGTGGAGCCTAGGGTGTCGCTGCCACCCGGGGACTGTTGACAGAGCTTTTGCTAACGCAGCAGTCAGCTGGCGAATTTGCACGCACCTTATTTCTTCTCGAAGATAATTCTTACAGTTGAAGAGCTCTTGATGTGCACAGCATATTTTGTTGTTTTGGTCTGGTTTTGGGTTCGTTAAGATTATTAGTGTATTTCTTCAAGGAATGGCACACTTCATCGTCGTATTTTGTGGGACTGCCCGTTGAATAGTTTTTCTTGTTTGGAAACTATGTGCATACGTGCATGTCACGGGTGGAAGGTTAATGGTTAATACCTGTAGCAACAAAGAATGACAGTTTTTATAAATTGCACTTCTTTGAAGAAGGATGTTTTGTCCACGTAGTCCTAGGCTTTGATTCCAGCTGTCACATGAAAATGTTGACTGAGGTGTGGAATGGGCTGCAGATATAATATTTGAACAAAGCATACGTATACTAACACCGAATTTGCCAACAGGCTAAGGACAGAGCCTGGGAAAACTGGGATAAAGAAGCCAGTTAAGAATGCCACCGCCTGGGTGGCACAGCGGTTAAGCGTCTGCCTTCGGCTCAGGGCGTGATCCCAGCGTTATGGGATCGAGTCCCGCATCAGGCTCCTCCACTGTGAGCCTGCTTCTTCCTCTTCCACTCTGCCTGCTTGTGTTCCCTCTCTGTCAAATAAATAAATAAATAAATAAAATCTTAAAAAAAAAAAAAAGGAATCCAGAAGGTGCCTGGCTGTAAATTTTCATTTATTTTAGTTTGTTGCTGTTAGCATACTTTTATAAACACAGCTTTGAAGTTCTGTCTAGTTATAGCTGAGACAAGAAGTTAGCAGGGCTACTGGTCACCTGGATCAGTTCACTGTTATAGTGGACACAGTTGTGACTTATATTCCTACAACATAGAAACCCACCCAGCTTCTCATTCTGTGGGCAGGAAGCTATTCAACATGTATCTGAAAATGCTCTGGAAGGGCAAACTTCACATCAACAACTGTCCCTAGGATGAGGACTTACCTTAGCTTATTTCTTGAGCTAGTGCTGGAAAAAAGAACACACAAGGGGCACCTGGCTGGCTCAGTCGGTGGAGCATGCGATTCTTGATCTCGGAACTGTGAGTTCGAGCCCCCACATTGAGTGTAGAGATTACTTAAAAATAAAATCTTAAAAAAGAAAAAAAACACCCAAACACGGTTTTCTTTATTGTCACATAGCCTTTGGTTAAAATAAATCTTACCGTGGGTCTAATCCTCGAGACGAGACCTTTCTTCCTATTGTAGTCCCAAGTGACTAGGAAGCTGGTGCTCCTCACCTGTCGGGCTGTCCAAGCCTGTGACGGTGTTGATTGTGATGGTGTGGAAAGTGGAGCAGTTGGCCCATGAGTCAGACCTTGTTCTGTTCTAGCATTATGACTTGCGGTGGTTGTGGTTTTTTGTTTGTTTTGTTCTTTTAAGGATGTGTGCCCCATTATGCTAGATATTCTATGGAATTTAAAGGAACAGTTCTTACTTCAGGGCATTTTGTGTTTCCTATGTGTTTGGTCTTATCTTTGAGTGTTTGCTGAGTATGTGGCTGGTTCTCCAGGTAATTAATTCCTGCAGCACAAAGAGATTGTTGTCTTTCAGACTTTGATTTTAAATATTAGGTCTTCTTTAAAGTAATAGGTTGTAAACCTTCTGTTTTCTTTATTTAAACAGATATATTCTAATCCTATATGTTCACACATTTTTAATTACGTTTTTAAATTCAACTTCAGTATAGTTACCATAGTGTTATATTAGTTTCAGGTGTACAATATAGTGATTCAGCACTTCCATACATGACCCAGTGCTCATTACAGGTGCGCTCCTTAACCCCATCCCCTATTTCCCCATCCCCCCACCTACCTCCCCTCTGGTAACCATCAGTGTGATCTCTGTAATTAAGTCTGTTTCTTGGTTTGCCTCTTTTTTCTTTCCTTTGCTCATTAGTTTTGTTTCTTAAATTGCACACGAGTCTTTCTCTGACTTACTTATTTCACTTAGCATAATACTTTCTAGGTCCATCCGTGTTGTTGCAAGTGGCAAGATTTCATTCTTTTTGCGGCAGAGTAATATTCCACTGCAGATGTACCACATCTTCTTTATCCATTCATCAATCAGTGGACCCTTGGGCTGCTTCCAGATCTTGGCTATTGTAGATAATGCTACTATAAACATGGGGGTGCATGTATCCCTTTGAATTAGTGTTTCTGTATTCTTTGGGTAAATACCCCATAGTGTGATTACTAGATCGTAGGGGTGGCTCTATTTTTAACTTTTTGAGGAACCTCCATCCTGTTTTCCAGAGCGGCTGCACCAGTTTGCATTCCCATCGACAGTGCAGGAGTGCTCCCCTTTTGCCACATCCTTGCCAACATCTGTTGTTTCACACTATGTATTTTTCATTATTTCTTTGTTCTCCATTGGCGTTAAGGAGAGCTGCTTTTAGGATCTAATGATTTATTCCCATCTCTTATCTTTGTACCACTTTTTCTTCCAAGTCCAACTTAAAAAGTCAGCTCTTGGGGCACCTGGGTGGCTCAGGCAATTGAGCATCTGACTCCTGGTTTCGGTTCAAGTCATGATCTCAGGGTCATGAGATCGAGCCCCAGGTCAGGCTCGCACTCAACACGGAGTCTGCTTAAGATTCTCTCCCTCTCCCTCTGGCCCTCCCCCACACCCTCTCTCTCAAATGATTAAATAAATTTTTTAAAAAGTCCACTCTTAAATTAAGTGTTCTCTAGCCACTTCACACCCGTTTATTCCTTATCTATGTACCTCACATCTTTGGTCCTAAACTTGTTTGTGCATTTGGAAGACTAAAAAAAATGTGATTGGTCTGGGATGTGGCCCTGGCATCAGGATAGTTATTTATTTTCTTGGTTTGTCTAGTTTCCCCTGCCTTCCCCCACCCAGGTTCATTGAAGTATACCATCAGGATTTTATGGGGGAGTCTAATAAGCTCACAAGTTAGAGAACCACTGGTTATATGATATGCATTCGTATTTGCTTGTAGTCCTGAATTTCATTAACATAATAATAGTTAACATTTATTAAGCATTTACTTGCCCTGTTCTAAGAGCTTTGAATATTTTATTTATTTGATTTTGTTTTAAAGATTTTATTTTATTATTTATTAGAGAGAGAGAGAGAGAACAAGCAGGGGGAGTGGTAGGCAGAGGGAGAGGGAGAAGCAGGCTCCCCATAGAGCAGGGAGCCTGATGTGGGGCTCAATCCCAGGACCCCGGGATCATGACCTGAACCAAAGGCAGACGCTTCACTGACTGAGCCACCCAGGTGCCCCGAGCTTTGCATATTTTAGTTTGTTTTCCCAAACCTGTGAAGTAGGTGCTTCATCATCCCCATTTTACACACGAGAAAACTGGAAGCACAGGGAGATTGAAGAGTTTCCTCAAGATCCCAGTGCTTGTACATGAGGAGTATCTATGTTATAGTTCCTGTATCTAGAGAATAATGAAGTAAAATTTTTCTTCTAGTAATTTTTGGATCAAAAAAACCAAACACACCCTCAGCATGGAGAGGCAATATTTACAGATAAATAGTGGAAGTACTGATCCCGTGTTTTGCTTACATTTTCATTAAAGAGAATGATCTTCAATGCCTCGCCCCAAGTGTAGACTCAGTAAACGTAAGGAGGAAGTTAAACGCCAGATAAATGAGAAACTGGTGAGAGGTCTCGTCAGAGGATATTTCTAGTGTTTAAAGGCTTTCAATAAGTTTTTTGGGAAAAAAATTAAAGCTAGAGCAGAGGACTTTAAAATTGTGTGGTTAGGGGCACCTAACCACCTAAAGGACTCTTTGGCTCAGGCCATGATCTCAAGGGGTCCTGGGATGGAGCCCCACATCTGTCAGGCTCCAGGCTCAGTGGGTAGTCAGCTTTTGGATTCTCTCTCTTCCTCTCCCTCTGCCCCCCCCCCCCGCTCAAATAAATAAATAAATAAATCTTAAAAGGAAAAATCGTGTGGTTAAACTCCATTATTCTCAAGACAAGGGCCCAGGGCCCAAAGAGGTGGAATGACTAGCCTCGTGTTACCCAGCAGAGTCAGGGCTAAAGGGAGCCGTTCTCATTCTCAGTCTGGTGTTCTCATCTCCCCATGTGCTTTTTCATCGAGTGAAGCAAATACAGGGTTTCCCCTTATTCTGTTAATGTGGACAGTTGCACTCATTTCTTGTTACTTACGGGAAATTTAAAACATGCAAAAATAGAAGAATAGAAAGAATTGCTGTGTATCCAGTACCCTGCTTCTACAGTTATCTACTTGCGGGTGTTTATCTCATCTTTACCCCGTCCATCCCCCCCCCCCAGATAATTTTGTGGCAAATATCAGACTGCATATTTCATTTGTAACTGTTTCCATATGTATCTTTAAAAGATATGGACTTTAAAAATACATATAAACATAATAACTAAAAATTATAATTCTTTAATTCCAGCAAATGTTCAGTGTTCAGGTTTTTTCGATTGTCTTAGAAGTGTCTTTTTTTTTTTTTTTCATTTGCTTGTATTAGGGTGCAGATAAAGTCTACACATTGCAATTGATTGATATTCTTTTAGTTCTCTTTTGATCTATAGGTTTTGACCATCCGCTTCTGTTTTTCAAAGCAGTTTATTCGGGAGCAGGGGAAGGACGTGTCCTGTAAAATTTCCCACAGTCTGCATTTTGCTGTTGGCTTTCCCCTGGTGTCATTTAATGTGTTCCTCCCATCTGTGTGTTTCCTGTAAATGGACAGCTGCGATCTAGAGCCTTGACCACAGATTTGACTTTTTTTTTGAGATGACTACTTCACTGGGGGTTTGTCTTCTTCCATCAGGATTGATTGATTTTTTGATGTTAAACCAAGTTCTCACTCCCACTATAAACCCAGTTTGGTCTTGATGTGCTGGTCTTTTTATGTACTGCTGACTGTGGTATGCCGAGGTATCTAGCTTCTGTCTAGATCGCGGGAGTTGGGGGATTCCAGCCCTCCAGACGGTCAGACTTTAAATTCCCATCTCAGAAGTGTCCGGACGATAGACCAGGAAACACCCGCAGAAACACTAAAATTTGCCAACATTTGTTCATCTTTGCCCACAGGTTTCCCCAGTGGCCAATAGTGTGACACCTTAACTCAGGAGCTATGTACAGGCACTTCTGGGAAGGAGGCCCTGGGGGAAAATCTTCCCTTCCAAATCCTGGCTTCTGGGGGCGGGGAGGTGCCCCAGAACAGGAGTGCGCTGGGAGAGCTTGGGCCTGCTGTAAAACGGAAGGGATGGAGAATGAGGCTGGGCCTACCCAGCGGGACGGGGAGAAGCGTGAGACGGAGAGAAGCCCAGCACGGGGCTCCCAGCCTGGCAGTTTGCACTTCAAGAGAAAAGACCGGAAGGTTAGTGCCTCACCAGATACAGTGATGAAAACTCAGTCTGACAAGTAGGTGCACGCATGGTCCTTCCACTGCAAAGAGGGAACATCTGTCCGGCTGCTTGCCAGCGGGGCTGTTAGGTTCCAGCTTGCACGGCCCCGCCTCCTGGAGACAGCCACTCCGCTGTGAGCAAACTGTGCATTACATGCTGGTGCCGTGAGAACCATAAATTACGGTAATTACTCTAACCTCAAAGGGAGTCTTCCTTTTACAGAAGGACTTTTTCCTCCCCCAAGCCCCTTCTCCTCCCTTTTAAATAGCAGTTCTTGGATGTACAAAGATGGAACGTTTATTTATAGGGGAGAGCAGACGAGCTTCCTCTGCTACAATTAAGATGGAATCTCAGATCATAGTGGAGAGCTGAGGATGGTTGACAGAGCTCACCCATCATGCAGATTACATGAGTGGTCACAAAGCGACAGATAAGAAAGCGTAACTAAACTCTCCTGGTGCTTCTTTGAGCTTGCTTCATTCCGTGTGGGTCGCTCGGAAAAGCCATGAATTGTTGGGATGGCTCCTTGAACGTTTCCTGATGGGCAGCTGTAAGAAGAAGAGCCTAGGGTATGGGTCTGGAAGGTGGTAAAACTGGTGAAGCACAGTTAGGGTAAAGCCTGCCCGTCTGTCCCCTTGCTGCTGTCCTTCAGCGTCCTCGGCCAGCTTGGGGGAGGGGAGGAGCCCCCGGCTTGGGATGGAAAAATGCAGGCGTGAGCCTGGGCTGGCGGTCTCTGTTTCCATCCAGTGGGTCCCTTTGTGTGAATCGCCTTTAGTTTCTAAGACTAAAGGCTTTGGGGCAGAAGCCCAGAAATATTCATGAAGGGTTTATTTAAAGGCTTTTTCCAAAAAAAACCAAAAAAACTGTAGAGATCATATATTGTTTTTGGAATGATGGATAACATGTTAAAGATCTACGTATTGCCATCCTGCTCTTGCTTTCTGAGAAGGATTGTTAGGCCAGTCTCGTATCAGATTAGTATTTGATGATGACAAGCAGCAGTTTCAGGTCTTAGGTAAGCAGATGAGGGTGTGTTTCTGCCAGCAGGGCCCTGTTGCTGTCACACGGGAAGGAGGAATTCAGTCCCCTCTGTGGACTCACTGGCCCTCCATTTGGAACTTTCCACCTTGGCTGTGCCTCTTCTGAAGCATCCAGCTTTGCATGAGACACTCCGGAAGTACTAGGCCAAAGTAAACATGATCCGATGTGAAGCTGTCTGAATCTGCAAGAAAAAATGAACGAGAGTGAAGTCAGACTGAGCAGGTCTGTAGGCGGCGCAGTCCAGTGTGGGCTGGGGACCCAAGCAGTCGTGGCCACGCAGAGGTGACAGCAGTGGCTGGGCTTCTCCCCTCCCTCCCAGTCAGCCGGTCAGTCTGGCTTGCATATCCCCTGCAGCTCTGGCCTGTGCACCTGCACCAGCCCCTCCCTGTTCACCCACGGTGCGAGTCTTACTCCGGAACACTCAGTGAGGCTCTGCTTCTCTGACTGTACAGACTTCGGAAAATCTAGAAACTCGTCAGGAACTAACAGTTAAGGATCCTCAAAAACCCAAGGAGCCTGGGTGGCTCAGTCGTGAAGCGTCTGCCTCCAGCTCAGGTCATGATCCCAGGGTCCTGGGATTGAGCCCTGCATCGGGCTTCCTGCTGAGCAGGAAGCCTGCTTCTCCCTCTCCCACTCCCCCTGCTTGTGTTCCCTCTCTTGCTGTCTCTCTCTCTGTCAAATAAATAAAACCTTAAAAAAAAAAAAAACCCAAAATGTAAAGAACACTCGATAGTGATGATTTTTGGCTCACTCAGAACTTCTGAACATTCTGATGCTAGTTCATCAATACTTGCCATCTCTCATTTGTTAGGTGTCTTTCCACCAAATAGTTCATATAAATTGAGCTTTTTGAAGATGGAGTGGATTTCTTACATAAACAGAGAGAGTCAACAGGAAAGATTAAGACTGGGAAGAACACTGTTGCGACAAGTACGTGTTCCGCCCGGAGAGCAGACAGACGGGCCGCATCGCCCGCGCGGGAGAAGCAGGTGCAAACAAGCGCTGTGAGGAGCCCGGAGAGCCCCGGAGGTGTGCCCTTGAACCTGCGTGACGATGAGCGATGTGGGGGGGGGGGGGCGAGGACCCAGGGAGAGCGTGCGCAGAGTCTGAGGAGGGACAGAAGCAGGCTGGTGTGTCATTAAAGGAGGCTCCTGGCGGGGGAGGCAAAAGGAGGGACTGGGGCCCGAGCAGGCCCAGACTGCCAGACCGCAGGAGGGGTTGACTCTCCCGAGGGTAATGGGTAATCACTGAAGAAGGTTTTGAGGGAAAGGGGAGCACAGTTTGATTGGGGGGGGGGTTGTTGGAGAGATTGCTTCGCCACATCGGTGGGCGTGGAGACAGAGTAGACGGGGAGGGTGCGGTCCCAACCGGGAGCTGCTCAGACCAGCCCATCACAGAGTCGTCAGGGGGACAGAAACAGGTCTCCGCTCCCGCCCTGTAAGCCTCAGGAGGAGACGGTGCGGCTGTGTGAGTCCTTCCGGTCCTGTGGGGGTGGCAGTGTCGCCTGGGGCCGGGGCGGAACTCAGGCTGGCTCTGCAAAGCTGGCGCCTTCAGCCCCAGAGAAGAAGGCTCCTCAAAGGATAGCGTGTGACTTTTTAAAAAAAAACTTTGATCAGCTGTAGGTTCTTGCATCTGCTACTGCGAGAAAAAGTGATCTGACTACAAAGCAGTAGGGAAGGGCGCCTGGGTAGCGCATCTGCCTTCGGCTCAGGGCGTGATCCCAGCGTTCTGGGATCAAGTCCCACATCAGGCTCCTCTGCTGGGAGCCTGCTTCTTCCTCTCCCACTCCCCCTGCTTGTGTTCCCTCTCTCGCTGGCTGTCTCTCTGTCACATAAATAAATAAAATATTAAAAAAAAAAAAAGCAGTAGGGAAGTGGGGTGACTTGTGAGGGCATTTGTGGCAGGATCCAGAGTGGAGAGTGTGTGCTGGTGCGTGGTCTGGGACCTGTGGTCTAGGACCCAGCTAGCACTCATACCCTGCCGGGAACAGAGCCGTGTGCTGCATTTTCAGGAATTTTGCTGATAAATGGCCGTTAGTAAAAATTATACACTAAATGAGTTCTATTAAAAGTAAAAATAATATACACTTAAAATGTTATTTCTGTTTATTTTACTACATTTTACAATGTTCTGTGCTTGTGAGGTTATTTATGACTATTGTACTTACATGGTGCAAATACCATATAATGGTGTGCTGCTTGAAATTGTCCATGGTGGAAGTATTAGCAAATGTGCTAAATTGGGGCTGGATTTACTGTTTTGTTGATTGTCTTGACTTGGGAAATGAAGGAGAAAACGTTAGTAAGAGAGGTTGAATTAATAAGTATGTCTTGTCCGTCGCCAGCGTGTTGTGAGTAGCCCCAGCCCAGGAAGTGTTCTTCTAGTAGTCAGAAACAAAGAAATGACACGTTGTTGACAAATAGGGCTTGTTTGACTTCTCTCCTGCCCTTAATATCAAGTAACCTTCGTGTCTGAAGTACACTAACTGGTCACCTGCAACCACGGGTTGGCTAGTAATAGAAGGTTTTGGCAGAAATCTGTGAAAGAACTGCAGTGAGATAGCACTTCATGCCTAGGACAATGGTTACCGTGAGAACAAAGGTGCAGGGACGAGCGGTGACAAGGACGCGGAGAAACTCTCCAGCGCTACTGGGGAGAATGTACATGGTGCAGCTGCTCTGGGAAAGTTTGGCATTTCTCAAAAGGTTAAGCATAGAGTTACCATATGACCCGGCACGCCTGTGTACACACCGAGAGAATTGAAAACACGCGTCCACACAAAATCAGTACGTGAATGGTTCCAGCAGCGCTATCATAATCCACCGAGGGTACCTGGATGGGGCCGTCAGTTGAGCATCTGACTCTTGGTTTCCACACAGGTCGTGATCTTGTGGTCGTGGGATCGAGCCCCACGTTGGGCTGTGTGCTCGGCTCGGAGTCTGCTTGGGATTCTCTCTCTTTCCCTCTGCGCCTCCTGCTGGTGCGCACACTCTCTCCGCCCCCCCTCAAAAATAAATAAATAAAAGCTTTAAAAAAAAGGCTCCAAAATGGAAACAACCCAGATGTTCTCAGCTGATGAATGGATAAACCAAATGTTATATCCATACTATAACATTATCAGTCAGCCATAAAAAGGCGTGAAGTACTGACACGTGCTGCAGCGTGGATGAGCCTTGAAAACACGTATGTGAAGGAGGCCAGTCCCGAAGGAGCACCGACTGTACTGTTCCATTCACATGAAATGACCACAAAAGGCAAATCCGTTCAAGTGGAAAGTAGAGCGTTGGTTGCCAAGAGCTGGGGAGGGAGAATGGGGAGTGACTGCTCATAGGGACAGGGTTTCTTCTTGGGGTGGTGACCGTGTTCTGGATTGGCAATGGTTGCACATCTCTGGGGACATGCTAAAACACTGAATTGCGTTAACAGGGTTAATTTTATAGTATGTGAATCATTTCTCACCAAAGCTGTTGTTAAAACAATTAATGAAAACAGTTTGTAAGAATCAGTTGGCTATGTGGAATTTACAAGAAAGGGTATCATAGTTTATTATATGTGAGGTGTGTACCACACATCCTTATATCAGCAAAGTTATAATCCTACACGTCCCTGAGGCATATTAAACACATACCAGCACATTGCTCAGGCGGCGGCCCCATCGATCCCTCACCACTGCCCCAGGCTTCTCCCTGCTCCTCCACCTCACGGCCCCCAGCTCCACCCCCAGCCACAGCAGAGAGAGGCTCCTGGCTCTCCTCCAGAGCAGGCCTGGGGTCTCTCCTCACACTCTTCTGGGGCCACTTCTGTGTGGTCATTGCTCTGGAAATGCTGCTTGAATTTCAGGAACATCTTGTACCGCTATCTTGGCACACTCTTCCAAGCATATTTTGTTTCTATGAAATAACAGTGCTTTTAATCTGTGATAATTGACATGCATTATAAGTTCTCAAACATTTGCATAACAGGCTTTGAGTGACCATGGGTTCTTTTTTAATTTAAATTCAATTAATTAATATATAATGTATTAGTAGTTTCAGAGGTACAAGTCAGTGATTCATCAGTCTTATATAACACCCGCTGCTCATTACATCATGTGCCCTCCTTCATGCCCATCACCCGGTTACCCCATTCCCCCAGGTCCCTACACTTGGTTCTGTAGCTCAATTCTCAGGGACCTGAATGATGTCAGCCCACATTGCGACAGGAGGGCTGAGGGTTAGACACAGAGCCGAGCAGGTGGGAACTCTTGCTCGGGCCTCTCCTTCCTTCCCATGCTGCTCTTGCCAGGTGGGCCATCACTAAATGCTAGCCACATTCTGTTTGTAAAATGATTAGCTATTATTTCTACTTTTTCAAATTAAATTATCAGTGAGTAGCCACGTAGACAAAATCTCTTTTAGGTCAATACTTGCAAGCCCTGCATCTGTTTTTAGTTCCTTGGAAGTTGCATCTTGTAGTGATCATGAAGTACTGACATACCCTGAATGAAGTGCCTTCCATAGGGAAAAGAAATGTTAATTATGTTCATTGTAGTATTTTTTTGGTGTTTATAAGTTTTAACCATTCTTTTAATTGACTTTGAGGTGTAATTGTATACAGTGAAATGAATACTCCCATTTAAAGTGTACATTGTGGGGCGCCTGGGTGGCTCAGTCGTTAAGCGTCTGCCTTCGGCTCAGGGCGTGTTCCCAGCGTTCTGGAATCGAGCCCCGCATCAGGCTTCTCCGCTGGGAGCCTGCTTTTTCCTCTCCCACTCCCCCTGCTTGTGTTCCCTCTCTCGCTGGCTGTCTCTCTTTCTGTCAAATAAATAAATAAAATCTTTAAAAAAATAAAGTGTACATTGGATGAGTTTTGACAAACATGAATCTTCACAGTTGCCACCCCGATCAGAGCAGTCCCTTCCACCCTCCACTCTGGCAACCACTGATGTGACTGATTTTTTCTAGAATGCTGCATGGTGCCATCCCACAGCACATCCTCTTCCGTGCCTGGCTCTTTCTGTCTATATATTGTTCAAAGACTCATCCATGCTTCTTTCTGTTGCTGCTGGTTTTCCCGTCGTTGATGCAGGGAGGGTGCATGGGAGGCACTCTGTTATTGGAGGTAGAAGTTATGGTCAGTAGTGTGTTGTTGGTTTTTTTTTTTTTTTTAAAGATTTTATTTATTTATTCGACAGAGATAGAGACAGCCAGCGAGAGAGGGAACACAAGCAGGGGGAGTGGGAGAGGAAGAAGCAGGCTCATAGCGGAGGAACCTGATGTGGGGCTCGATCCCACAACGCCGGGATCACGCCCTGAGCTGAAGGCAGACGCCTAACCGCCGTGCCACCCAGGCGCCCCCCCCCCTTTTTTTTATTTTAATAACTTATAAGAGTTGAGTGGTACATTCCCCCCATGAGTTTTGATTACATTGATCTTTTAACGGGCAAATGGAAAGCTAGTCTTTTGACTACTCAAGTGATCTTTTTATTTTAATATCAAGTTTATTGAAGCCCGATTTATATACAGTGACACTCACTGCTGACAGATGTGTGTACCAGCACCACAGAGAACGTTTTCATCAGCCCAGAAAATTCCCTTGTAGTCCGCCCCTTCCTCCACCCCAGCACCTATCTTCCCCACGATGTCATGAGTAGAGTCCTACGGTGTGCAGCCTCTTGGTGCGGCTTTTTTCAGTGAGCACGAGGCGTCTGAGATTCATCCGTGTTGCACGTAGTTCTCTATTGTTGAGTAGTCATCGTGTGGACGTACCGTATTTTGTTTTTTCCATTCACCAGTGGGAGGACATGTAGGCTGTTTCCAGCTTTTGGCAATTATAAATAAAGCCCCTTTAGCAGGCACATGCAGGCTTTTGTGTAAGCATATGTATTTGTTCGTCTTGGGTAAGTATATAGGCGTGGGTTGCTGGGTTGTATGTGAGCTGTATTTTTTTTTTTTTTTTTTTTTGTGGGAGAGGGAGAAGCAGGCTTCCTGCCGAGCAGGGAGCCCAATGAGGGGCTCCATCCCAGGACCCTGGGATCATGACCTGAGCGGAAGGCAGACGCTTAACGACTGAGCCCCCCAGGTGCCCCATGAGGTGTATGTTTACTTGTGTAATGGACTGCCAGCCTTTTTCCCAAAGTGGCTGCACCATTTCGCATCCCCACCCACGACATTTACATCTTCGACAGCACGTGGTTTTGTCACTTTTGTGGGTTGTTTTAGCCGTGTTAAAAGATGTGTAGTGGTGTCTCATTGTGGTTTTGATTTGCATTTCCCTGAGGACTAGTGATGTTGAGCACGCTTTTATGCGCTTGTTTGACATCTATCTATCTTCTTTGGAGAAAGTTTCATTTGGCTAATTTGCCCGTTTTTAAATTGGTTCTTTTCTTGTTATTGAGTTTTGAGAAATTTTATATATTCTGGGAATAAGTACTTTTTCAGATTCGCATATATTTTCTACCCGTCTGTGGCTTGTCTTTTTTATTTTGTGGGTTATGCTGTTGGTATTGTGTCTAAACAGTTGTTGCCTAGTCTAAGGTTGTAAACATTTTCTACTACTTTAGAAGTTAGAGGTTTTATAGTTTTAGGTTTTACATTTAGGTCTTTGATCCGTTCTGAGGTAGTTTTGTATACAGGACAAAGTAAGCTTGAGATGCTTTTTTTGCGTTAGGATTGAATTGCCCCGGTGCCATTGTTGAACATGTCCTGTCGAGTGTTCATGGTAATAATGGTTATTACAGTGCTTTTAACCTGGGTGTTCTCTGACACATGGTCTTAAACAGAGGAAGCTAATGAGGGACTTTATTTTGTCATTTTTTATTTTTTAAAAGATTTTATTTATTTATTTAACAGAGAGATGAGCCAGAGAGCACAAGCTGGGGGAATGGCAGAGGGAGGAGGAGAAACAGGCTCCCCCCACCCAGCAGGGAGCCAGATGTGTGGGGCTTGATCCCCAGTGGAAGGCAGCCGCTCAACCAACTGAGCCACCCAGGCGCCCCTAGTGAGGGACTTTAATTAGTCTAGACTGTTCATTTTATAATACTAGGGACTTGTTGAGTTTATGTTAACCCTGTGTGTTTTGTTAAAGGTCTCAGGATTCTGCCCTCCAAGAAAATCTTGCCATGATTGGATAGGACCCCCAGATAAACATTCAAACCTTCGACCCATTCACTTTTATGTCCCTGAAAACGAATCACCGTTGGAACAAAAGCTAAGAAAATTAAGACAAGAAACTCAGGAATGGAACCAACAGTTCTGGGCAAACCAGAATTTGACGTTTCGTAAGGTAAGCTTCCATCCGAGGGCGGAGTGAGAAAGAAATAACACAGGTGGCCACTTGGGGGCGCTAAATCCTTAGTCTTTGCCTTTCTGTTACTTGGTCCTGCCTTGTAGGACCTTCCTCTTCCTTCCCTTCTCTCTCTCTCTCTCTCTCTCTCTCCCTCTCTCCCTCTCTCCCTCTCTCCCCTTCCCTCCATCCCCTCCCTCTCTCCCTTCGTCTTTTCTTCCTCTCTCTTCCCTCTCTCATACATATACACGTATGTGAATGTATGGGTGCCTATAACTTTTAAGTCAATATTGTAACTGTACATAAAAAATACTGATCATCGTAAAATCACAGATCTTGAGACTTTCAAGTAGTTAAAAGGAGTAGCAGAGCCAGTTGGAACATGTGTGTGTGTGTGTTTATGAAAATATGGGTTTTCGTGATGTGATTTCATTCTGAGAATTCAGAATTCTTAACAGCGTATTGTAAATGAACTATATGAGAAAGAAGTAGAAATATTCTAATCCAGAAGAAATGTATTTAAGCTTTATATGTCCTACTGTTTGGGCGGACTGTGTGATGAATTATATTTATCTTATTCTGTGGATTTATAAACAGTGCCTCCCAAAGTTTACTGAACATCTTGTTTTCAAATCCTACGTCAAGCATGGGACTTTAAACCAAATTCATATGGCTTAAACCAGGTTTGGAGATGGGTCCTTTCTCAGAAATCTCCATCCAGACTTCTCCAGAATACTTCGAGCTGTGTCCTAGCCAAGGAAAGATGGAAAGATGAAGAAGGCATTCTGATGGTTGTCTTCTTTTAGGAAAAAGAAGAATTTATTCACTCAAGACTAAAAGCTAAAGGCCTGGAACTGAGAGCTGGATCAGGTTTGTTCATTTTGCTTTTTCTCCTAACATTGTGTTTGTTTGAGTAACTGCATGAGAAGATAAAAGGAAAGGACGTCAGGGGCCCTGGGGGACGCAGTCGGTTGAGCATCCGACTCTTAGTCATGATCTCATTGTTGTGAGATCGAGCTCTGCGTTGTCAGGGAGGCTGCTTGAGATTGTCTCTCTGCCTCTGCTCCTCCCCTTGCCCCCCTTAAAAAAAAAAAAAAAGACGTTAGATGAAGGAGAGAAAGCTCAGGGGGGAGTTGTGGTCTCCTTTGGGACAGGTGCGCTGAATGGTACTCCCTCTTTTCCCTTTGGGGGAGATCATCCCTCTCCTGATTTTAGGTCATTCTGATCCATGACTTCCCTTTGACCTTTGAACTTCTATCCCAGGGTCCCATGGCTTTTGCAGCTCTTTCTCTCCTATACCAGCTCCACTTCCTGCATTCCTGACCTCCGTTCATGGCCCCACCAGCCCCCAGGAGCTGCAGACCTCATGGGAGTCCTCAAAGCCCCCCTCCCTCACCTCCCATTTCTCTATGAGGATTACCTCTTAAACATTTCTCAGTATTCTGACCACTCCCTGTCCTTGAAACATTGCTTTAGTTCAGGACTTTGTTAATTCTGTGACTAATGCAGCAACTTTCTGATTGGTTCCTTGACCTCCAATCTTTAAATCAGGGATGGGCAAACTTTCTGTAAAGGGCGAGATAGTAAATGGTTTTGTCTTTGTGGGCCATGTGGGGTCTCTGTTTCAGCTATTCAGCTCTCTGTTGTGTGAGAGCTACCGTGGAAGACACATAGACTGACGGGCATAAATGTGTTCCAGTAAAACTTCATTTATTTTAAAGATTTTATTTATTTATTTGTCAGAGAGAGAAAACAAGCAGGGGGAGCAGTAGGCAGAGGGAGAAGTAGGCTCCCCGCAGAGCAAGGAGCCCAACGCAGAACTCAATCCAAGAACCCCGGGATTCCGACCCGAACTGAAGGCAGATGCTCAACCGACTGAGCCATCCAGGCGTCCCAGTAAAACTGTTTACAAGAGCAGGGGTGGCGGGCCACGTTTGGCCTGCAGGCTGTAGTTTATCAACTCCTGCCTCAAATTCCTTCTTCACAGTGTAGCCAGACTGCCCTTCCCCAAATGCAAGTTTGACATTTGTTGCTTAGCTTAGGTTTTTAGACTCCCCATGACTACAGAATGGCAGCTGTGCTCTGGGTCTGGATTGAAGGCCTCCCTGGCCCCAGCACCCCCTGCCCAGCCCCTGTGGCCCCTGCCCGGCTCCTCTGTTTCACGTTTCGTCCCCCATGCTGTATGCTTGACATGCCTGGAATGCTCCATTCAGTCCCCTCTGCCTACAGAACTGCCTGCTCTTTTTTGGATAGACGATCTTGTGCTTGTGTGTAACAACCTTTGATCATTTTCTCTTGCTGTTGATGTTAGGCCTGAATAACATTTCATACTGTTTGTTAAACAGATTTCTACTGTCAAAACATTATTCTCATGGAAAATCTGAAACCATTGACCCCAAAAGCCACATTTGTCATTGGACTAAAGCACTGTCCGTCTCTCCCTGCTAATCCTTAGCCTTGCCTGGATCTGTTTAGGATGAAGAGCTGGAGAAGGTGGAACTGTGCTGATCATAGGCTCTGCTGTTTGCTGTTTGTCATCAGGGTGCTGTCTTGGCAGGCAGGAGCCAGCAGGAAAGGGTGCTGGGTCCTAACAGAAAGCACAGAATAATGGCTCACAATTTCAGACCCTGACCACGTTGGGTACTCTGCTGAGTCCTTGGCCTGTGTCATCTGTTTTATTTCCCACAGTGACCCAATGAAGTAGGTCCTGCTACTTTTGCCATTTTAGAGATAAGGAACCCGAGGGCAAGTCATTTAACCAAAATGACACAGTAAGTGGAGGGGCCTAGATTCTGGCCTAGTGACTTGGGTTCCCTGTGCCTGTCTGACGTCACCTTGCCACAGTGGCTCTCAGCTTGCCCTGTGCTGTCCTGGCCCGGGACCGTGGCCACAGATGCCACAGCCCTAAGGGAGGGGTGCACCAGCCTCGGGAGTGTGTCGTCAGGATCGCCAGGGTCAGGGAGGCTGTGGATGTGCTTTGAGATAACCACTCTCTTCACAGACGGGAAAGGTGGTTTTGAGTCTTGTTATTGTTATCACCGAGTCCCTATTGATGGCATTACTATATACTGAAAGGCTGGCCTTAAATCTGATTTTTAAATTAATTTGGTAATAAAACAGGAAAGATTGGATTGAGGAAAGCGACATGTGAAGGGAGATGCCCACTCTGTCAGCTATTTAAAGTTTCCAGGCTGCAGTGACGGAAATGTGGGGGGGTAACACAGGTGGATCGCCTCAGTGGGACCAGAGTACGTGTGCTTAACACGTGAGTATAGGGGTCCCGTAGGACTGAGGGAGGAGGAGGCTTGTTTAATTAATGGTAATGGAGAAATTACTTTGGGTCGAAAAGAGTAAATTTAGATTCATGGCCCCTATAATACAAATATATTCCAAATCAAAAAATTAATTGCTAAAAATGAATTATTTGTGGATTAAAAGTTAAATACACAGCTCCCAGTTGTAGGAAGTCTTAACACAACTGACTCTGTCGTCTGGAGGAGTGACAATTCCCTGAGCTTGACAGTAAAGGTAGAGCGATAGGAGAGTGTGAAAACTGACAATGCCTGTATTAGCGAGGACTTTTTTTTTTTTCTTAAAATTTTATTTTTTTAAAATTTTTATTATTATTTTTAAAGATTTTATTTATTTATTTGACAGAGATAGAGACAGCCAGCGAGAGCGGGAACATAAGCAGGGGGAGTGGGAGAGGAAGAAGCAGGCTCATAGCGGAGGAGCCTGATGTGGGGCTGGATCCCATAATGCCGGGACCACGCCCTGAGCCGAAGGCAGGCGTTTAACCACTGTGCCACCCAGGCGCCCCTAAAATTTTATTTTTAAGCAATCTCTACACCCAGTGTGGTGCTTGAACTCACAACCCCGAGATCCAGAGTCACACGCTCCACTGAGGCAGCCCCGCGCCCTGGGAGCACTTCTGCTGATCTGTTGTGCTGAGGGGCACGAGAGGCTCAGGCCTGGGCTGGGGTAGAGCCGGGCGCAGGCGTGGCCTGCTCTCAGCCACTGGAGCCAGAAACAGCTCTCCTCCCCAGGCCTCAGCCTTCTCTAGCTGAAAATGGGCTTCCTCCATCTCTCAGTAAACCTCCTCAGTTCGAGGGCAGGGTGCAGCCTCCAGAGGCTCTCCCCAGGTGGGGGCCTGGGGGCCCGTGGGGAGGGGCCCTAGAATCGGCAGAGGCCAAGGCTTGGGGGTTGTGTTGAGTGAGTGCGGCTGCTGCTGTGGAAACGGGCCTGGAGGCAGCGCAAGGCCAGTGCAAAGCAGAGGGCTGGACGAAGGGTCGGCGTCCCGGGAACAAGTGAAACGTGAACAGCAGATGATAGAGCAGAGATGCTGGGCGGGGGGTCTTGGTGAAGAGCATGAATCAGTTTGTAGAAATGACAGGGTACCTGTCAGTGAGGAATGTGACTACAGATTACGGTGCGGATTAGGACAGCCCCCAGGCATTGTCCCGGGGCATTTTCAGCGAGCAGACTCCGTGCTGCTGGAGGTGCGGTGCAGTAGGGCGCCCGTAAGTGGTCAATTTCCAGCCCTTTCAGAAGGACGTGACTGCAGGCAGCACACGCATGCCAAGAAGCAGGAGCATTCTGATCGCGGAACGCGTAAGAACGCATTCTAGAGGAAGACATGAGAAGGCTCAGCCGTCCGTTCCTTGCAGCATTATCTTTTTTTTTTTAAGTAGGCTCCGCACCTAGAGTGGAGCCCAACGTGGGCGGGGCTCGAACTCACAACCCTGAGATCAAGACCCGGCCGGGATCAAGAGTCAGATGCTCAACCAACTGAGCCACCCAGGCGCCCCCACCGCATTATCTTGAAATGCAAAAAAAAGGGGGGGGGAGTATCTAAATTCCAGTAATCACAGATTAGATAGTGGCCCTCTCACTTGGTGGATGTTCATTGGCAAATTCTGCAGCAGTGTAGAAAAATTACTGAATTTCCAGGGCAAGAAACAGGACACCATGGATTCAGCTCTGCCTGCCCCCAAATTCGGTCTTCTTTGTCGAGCAGCAGTGCAGTGGGGAGATTCTTGCCTCTAATTTCTTTTGTTGCAATGGTAAGTTTTCATGCAGTGGGGGAAAAGTACGCCATTGAGATGGATTTACTTTAAGCTAGCTGGGATTTATGAGCCCCCACGGGGTTTTCAGTGAGCATATGGTGAGGTAGGTTATGCTACCCGCCTTCCTTCGCCTACTTTCTTTAAAGCTCAGTAGCGCATTGCAGGGTTGGGAGGCAAGGAAGCTGAATTGCTTAGCAGACATTTCTGGTGCTTCTGCTTTATGGCGATCCCTGGCTTCAGGGTGTTTGGACAAGACACCACACTAGACCAGCAGCTGAAGACGGCCCCTGACCTGTCCTTGGAACCCTGGGACTCCTGCTGTTTTGCCAGCAGTGGTAACAAGTGGGCGCTATGTCCAGGCCCCATCCCGCCCCCCACACTGGCCGCAGCTCATTTTGTCTCAGCGCAGTCTTATGATGTGTGCTGCTGTGATCCACGTTCTAGGTCTGAGACGGGTCAAAGTTCTGGGCCATCCGCCAGTGAGGGACAGAGCTCTGTCAGAGTGGGGCTGCTAACCGCTGCTGTGCCAGTGCAAGGCCACAGAGAGATGTGCTGGGAAGCTGATCTGAGGGTGCACGCATGCCTCTCCCTCCAAGACTCATTGTCCAGAAGACACTAGCGCTCTCAGCTGCTGCCGAAAGCCAGGGGCTCCGCCGCTCCTCAGCCCCATCGCCATGCTCAGGCCCTGACCACTCTCCTCCTCGCTCACTCTGTTCAGTCACATCTGTGCCTCTCCAGGCCCTTTATTTCCTCCGTGCTGGTCCATGGCTTGTGACCCATTTTCTCCCTTCTCTACCCTGTGGGCTCCTATTGATCCTGTGAGACCCAGCTTAAATGTCACCTTCCCTGAGAACCTTCGGCTTCCCTCCCCATCTCAGGCAGCTGGTTCTCTTTTTTGTCCCACTTAGCATTTATCCATTTGTTGATTTGAGGTGTTTACCCAGTAGTTTCCATGTGCCAGGCTAGGCACCAGGACCTTGCAATGGATGAGACAGAGCCGTGGCCTTGCCCTCATGCAGCTGACATTCTAATGTGGGCTGGGATTGTGCCCAGCACACAGGTAGCTCAGTGAAGGCGTGCTGCGCTCCTAGGGTGTGAAGAACTCAGGGAAGTTGGCGGGGGAGTGGGGGTTGTAACAGGGCCTCAGAGAAGGCCCGGCTGAGGAGGAGACAGCTAGGGGAGACTTGAGCTGCTCCTCCCCCAGAGGGAGGTTTTGAGGAGCTGCAGGAGGCTGTGTCAGAAGAGTGAGGACGGGGGCGCCTGGGTGGCTCAGTCGTTAAGCGTCTGCCTTCAGCCCATCATGTGATCCCAGGGTCCTGGGATCGAGCCCCGCATCGGGCTCCCTGCTCTGCTGGGAGCCTGCTTCTGCCTCTCCCACTCCCCCTGCTTGTGTTCCCTCTCTGGCTCTCTCTCTCTCTCTGTCAAATAAGTAAAATAAAATCTTTAAAAAAAAAAAAAGTGAGGACGTGTGGAACACGCTGCTGTTTACGCGGGCAGCCCCTTGGTTACGATTTGGAACGGATGTGTGCTCATTCTCTGTGAGGGGACAGACACATGCTTGTGCCGCACCGAGTGTTTGCGTCTATGTCATATGTGTAAAAGGTCAGCCACTGTCCCTCCTGCTTCTGAGGAAATGTGCCCTTGGGTTACCATCCCAGCTCTGTCTCCCCCAGATCCTGACAGGGTTGGAACGTCGACCTCAGCTGTGCCTCTGGGAAACATGGCCTCCACCTGGAGACAGCATCTGCACGGGCAGGCATGCTAAACCTGAGCTCGAGCATGGGCCTCCCTGCGTGTGCACGAATCCTGCAGAGGTGGTAGGGCCTGTGGGCTGCTCTCTGCTCCCATTTCAGGGCAGTCTGGCTGCCCCCGTTGGCAGGTTTGTTCCTGTCCTGTGTGGCCTTTTTAAATCTGGTGGGGGAGCCCTGACAGTGGGCGCCATGGATGGCACCTCCCACCACACAGGGAGCACCACAGAGTGGCCGGGTCAGTCCCTGTATGTCACCAGTGCCCACCAGCACCTAATACGTTACCTGGTTCAGTGTGTGCTCACTGGCTCCGAGATTGAATGGTTAGGCCGGTACCTACCCCAGACCAGGGTGCATTCAAAGTGAGGAAGTTCCATTTCCCTTTTGGGGGTTTCTCACGTTTCTTGTCAGAAGCTTCAGAAGGCTTTGGAGTAGACACGGTGAAGCATATCACACGTGATGTGCGTTGGTAGACGCACACGTGAGCTTGCATTCGTCACGAAGAAATTGAGCTACACTGGAACTATCCTGGTCTGGTGATGGAAGGAGGTCATTGTCTCTCTAAGCCTTTTTCCTTTTCTGGGATATAATTCACATGCCATAAAATTCACATTTTAAAAAAAGATTTTCTTTATTTGAGAGAGAGCACACAAGCAGGGGGAGCAGCAGAGGGAAAGGGAGAAGCAGACTTCCTGCTGAGCAAGGACCCTGCCATGGGGCTCCATCCCAGGACCCTGGGATCATGACCTGAGCCGAAGGCAGCTGCTTAACCGACTGAGCCACCCAGGCGCCCCTAAAATTCACGTTTTATTTACAATTCAGTAGTGTTTAGTATTCACGAGATTGTGCAGCCATCCCCCATATCTCATTCCAGAACATTTTCATCGCCCCAGAAGAAACCCTGTTCCCACTGGCAGTCACTTCCAATTTCTTCCTCCTACCAGCCCCTGACAGCTACTAATCTACTTTCTATCTTTATGGATTTGCCTATTCTGGACCTTTCCAGATAAACGGAAACTTTTAATATGTGGTCTTTTGTGTCTGCCTTCTTTTTTAAGATTTTATTTATTTGAAAGAGCGTGCATGCGAACAGCAGGGCGGTGGGGGGAGCGGAGGGAGAGGGACAAGCAGACTCCGTGCTGAGCGCAGAGCCTGCTGTGGGGCTCGATCCCGTGACCCTAAGATCATGACCTGAACCAAAATCAAGAGTCAGACGTTTAACCGACTGAACCACCCAGGCCACCCATGTGTCTGCGTTTTCACTTACGTGCATGTTTTCAAGGTTCATCCATGTTGTGCATGGACCAGGATTTCAGAGATTGTTTTATGGCTGAATGCTATTCTGTTGTGTGGATAGACCACATTTTGTTTATCCATCAGTTGGTGGACATTCGGGTTGTTTTTGCTTTTTCGACTGTTATGGAGACTGCTTCTGTGAGAATTGTGTATCATACCTACAAGTGGAATTGCTGGGTCATATGATAACTCTGTGTTTACTTTTTTTTTTTTTAAATTTTATTTATTTGACAGAGGGAGAGAGTGAGCGAGACAGGAAACACAGTAGCGGGGGGATGGGAAAAGGAGAAGCAGACTCGAGCCCGATGTGGGGCTCGATCCCAGGACCCTGAAATCATGATCTGAGCCGAAGGCAAATGGCTAACCACTGAGCCACCCAGACCCTCCTTTGTTCTTCTTTTTCAGGATTGTCTTGGCTGCTTGGTTTCCTTGCATTTTTACATGAATTTTAGAATCTGGTTGTCAGTTTCTGCCAAGAGCCAGCTGGGATTTTGTTAGGGATTTTATTGAACCTGTGTGTCAATTTGGGGCATGTTGCCATCTCAGTGGTATGAAGTGTTCAAAACCATGAACATGGGATGTCTTTCTATTTATTCATGTCTTCTTTCATTTCTTTCAGCTGTGTTTTGTAGTTTTCAGTGTGTAAGTCGTACACTTCTTCTCAAATTTATTCCTAGGTCCTTCATTGTTTTTGATGCTATTTTAAATGGAATTGTTTTCTTTCTTTATATATATGTGTGTGTGTGTGTGTGTGTGTGTGTGTGTGTGTGTGTGTGTATATTTCAATTTACTAAACTCTACGCCCAACATGGGCTCAAATTCATGACCCCCAGATCAAGAGTTGCATGCTTCACCAACTGAGCCAGGAAGGCACCCCTGGAATTGTTTTCTTAATTTCATTTTTTGATTGTTTATTGCCAGTGTATAGAAAAATACAGTTGATGTATGTATTTTGATCTTGTATTCTGCAACCTTGCTGACCTCTATTAGATCAATAGTAGTTTGTGGGTCCCTCCCCGTTAAGTCTTAATGTCTACATTGAAATTAATTTTCAGGTCAAAAAGCAACGTTAGATGCAGAAGAAATGGCTGACTTTTACAAGGAATTTTTAAGTAAAAATTTTCTGAAACACATGTATTATAATAGGTAAGTGTTTGTTTTTTTCCTAAAATCTTGAATATTATATCTGTATTGGGTAGGATTATTTTCTTATCTGTATTTGGTGACATTTATGTTTATATTAAAGGTAGATTTTGCTGTAAACTTAGTTTTTACACTTTTAAGTAAAGTCAACACCTTAGAGATATTTGTGTGGCAATCCCGTGGGAGTTTGTACCCCTCGTGCTTGTGCAGTGGGTTCTAAACAGCACTTTCCACTAAGGGGAACCTGAGCTCCTTGGAGAAGCAGGTCTGGGGTGGGAACAGTGCAAGACGAGTCAAGATTTGTGTCTGAAAGTCAGGAGGCTCAGAGACCAGTGGGGTCACGTGAGAACAGTGCAGGAGCCAACTTGAGGGGCTCCCATAGGCCAAGGGTGAGGCCACTCCAGCCGCACAAAGGAAATGACCACAGTAGATTAAAAATATATCAAATATATCATATTGTGCACAATATGCACAAATTGCAATCATAACAGTATTGAAAAGCTCACAGTCACCTCTGGATATAGCTAGGCAGCCAACTCATTATTCTGAAAATTGGTAAATAAAAGAATCCAAAGAATACACACCTTTCCTGCATCAGCTGTAGTTCAGGGTAACCACACGGAGGAGCATATTTCTTTGTAGAAGGATGACAGCTAATGCAGAAGGAGTGACGGAGTTAGAAAATTAACATTTTCCCAATGATATAAGGGGTCTGGGTCACAGTCACAGCCACTAAAACCGTTGGGTAGGAAAGCTAGTGGGGCCTCAGAATACATGGGTCAGGGTGCTCGCTCCTGAACCCCCCCCCCGGTGCATCGTCTTGCTGTACACAGAGGGGCAGCTGCCGCTGCACGCCTCTGTGGCGTGCAGGAGGACGTGGGGTACCACCTGTGAGGTGATCTTACCAGAAAAATGGAGAGGAATCTAGGCAGACCTCTAGACTTATCACCAGTTCACGGGAAATAGGTAAAGGGTATATGGGAGGGGGGTGAGAGGGGTTCATTGAAGACCACGTTTAAAATGATAGCTTAAAGATAAAATTCCAAAATGTTGGAAATTCAACACGAACAAATGATCCAGTTTCAACAAGTAACTAGAATTTTATTTATTTATTTTTTATAAAGATTTTACTTATTTTTTGAGAGAGCACAAGCAGGTGGAGAGGCAGAGGGAGAACTGGGCTCCCCGCTGAGCAGGGAGCGCAATGTAAGGCGTGATCCCAGGATCCTGGGGTCGTGACCTGAGCCAAAGGCAGACACTTAACCGCGCCACCCGGGCACCAGAAGTAACTAGAATTTTAAACAGGAGGGGGATCTACCTCAAATTAAAAGAGGCTTCGTGCAGCATACAGTCCTTATTTAGGTCCTGATGCAGACAAACCACCTTTGAAAGATATTTTGTTAGAGGAAGTTGAACAGTGGCTGTATTATTAGGTTGTATTAAAAAGGGTTTTAATGATAAGTAATGTGTATTTCCAGGTGAAATGACAGGCTGTGATGTTTGAGATTTGCTTTAAAAGGTGACAGTGGCAGTGTTGTGCCAGGCAGGGGGGGTAAGATCTAGAGGGTGGTGGTAGTGGTTGAGGCTGGGTGAGCTCAAGAGACCACCGCGAGGAGAGATCGGTCTCGCAGTGTGTGCGTAGCGGGGCTAGCGCAGTCATGTTCCTCTGAGCTAGCTAAGTTGTTCAGTCAAGCCAGTGTGTGTTCTATGTCTCTAGGCCTTTGCTTTCTGGTGTAGACCCGTAGCACATTTGCATCGTGCCTCGTCTCCAGTGAGCTGGGTGTGTGCTATGCGGGGTTCAGAGCGGAGAGAACCAGCCTTACCCGAGGGCAGGTAGCAGGGGAGCCTCAGTGTCCCCTTCTGTGCCCCCGTCACCTCCTGCCCCTGCCTTCCCTATGGAAACGGGGAAAGTTGAGTTTCCCTACACTATATCAGAGTATTGGTGGAGTGGAATCTGGCTCTTCCTTAGTAACATAGGAACTTTAATCTCGATGGGATAGAAGCCTTTCTTGTTCATTTAGGGTGCTGCTTCCCATTATAACATCACTTAGGTGGATAGAAACATAAGCTCCCTCTCAGGAGGAGAGGGGTTTTCTATCCAGTCAATGCAGAGGCTCCAGAAGGTGACGCGTTTACCTCGTGCTCTTGCTTCTTTTGAGCCCTTGGTCCGTCGTCTTCTTTCTGTACAGAGACCCAGTAAATCCTTTGAGTCCAGTCTGAAATCAAAGTCCCATGTGCACTCATTAGCCCATTTGGCTGAAAAGCATTGGTACTTATTGGCATTTCAGCTTCCAAGGGCTTAGCACTAAGAGTCTGGAATGTGTGCATTCTGTTGTGGAGACTTTCCAGGCTTGTCCCATTCAGCAGTGGGGTGAATTTGCAATTTTCAGCATGTTCTGTACAGTAACTCATGGGCAAGTGAGCCCGACACTGTGTGAACTCCATCCCAATATTTATATGAGAAGCTCTGGAACTCTCTCTTTAGAGACACGGATTACACAAAAGCTCAGATCATTTAGAAAAAAGAATATGTGGAGCTTTATGATGTTGGCACTCATGGTAAATTAACCTCTCAGGATGGAGTACTCTGTCCTGTGCTTCTTTTTTTTTTTTTTTTTTTTTTAAGATTTTATTTATTTATTTGACAGAGAGAGAGACAGCCAGGGAGAGAGGGAACACAAGCAGGGGGAGTGGGAGAGGAAGAAGCAGGCTCCTAGAGGAGAAGCCTGATGTGGGGCTCGATCCCAGAACGCTGGGATCACGCCCTGAGCCAAAGGCAGACGCTTAACGACTGCGCCACCCAGGCGCCGCTCTGTCCTGTGCTTCTTATGCAGATAAGGTGCCCAACCTGGATGGTCCCCACTGAGTCTTGCCAGTTGTTTGCCCAGTGGTTATGCCCCCATCGCTCAACAGTTGTGTCTCTCTAGGAATGCCACAGGACTCTGGAGGCCCCAGGCTTCTCTTTTGGAGTCTTTTAGCAAAAAGCAGAGGATTGCAGCAGAATGGGAAAAGGCGGGGTTTAGGTTGCCCTCGGCATTCACTTGTTGAACCTTATTCTCAGCCTTATTCAATCCAAGGTGGAGGAAGGAAGGCGCTATGGCCAGTTTAGCTTTAACGAGGGCAGAAAAGGGAAGAGACAGTGGGGAAAGGTGGAGGTAGTCAGGAGGACTTGCCTGTTGGCTGGGAACTCCCCTCAGAGGCCTGGGCGCTAGTCCTCCGTTACTGGGGGGATGTCACATGTGTTTCTCCTGTTTCTCTGTAGAGACTGGTACAAGCGTAATTTTGCCATCACCTTCTTCATGGGGAAAGTGGCCCTGGAGAGAGTTTGGAACAAGCTTAGACCAAAACCAAAGACAACCAGCACTTAGGAGCCCACCCTGACCCGCCCACTCTGACCCACCCACCACCACTGTTGGAGTTTCCGGGGGAAGCTGCTGCTTTGGGAATCCATTTTACAAGGGCTCTAAAAACCTGTAAGTGAACTGAGTCCCACACCTGCTTTATAGGGGCCCCTTGGCTTTTGTCAGCACAGGGTGGTGGACTGGGAGAATGGGGGTCCTGGTGAGCCGCGGGCCATGTGACTCTGTCCCGACTGTAGATTCCCAGCTGGCCCTGGGTCATGAACATGATGTTAAATAAAACCCAAGCACTGTGTACCCATGTTCTGTGTTTTTGAATTCTACCAATTTGAAATAGAATAATATAAAATATTAGGTGCTTTGACCTGCATGTTTGACTCCACTGGCTGCAGTCGTATGTACCACACTGTCCCATGACCAGCGGGCCCTGAGTTGCTGGAGGCCCAGGTCCATGCCTTGACGAACCGCAGCTGTCCCGGGATGCTTGCTCCAGTGGGCGTGAAAGCGAGCGCAGCTCCTCTCAGACCTCAGGTGACGGCAGAGGCGCCTTGGAGAACTTTCCTCCACTTACTCTAGTGAGCAAAGTTTTTCAGAACAACTTGCTACTGGATCATATTCTCTGTTTTTCAAATTCTTTTTATTTTTTTAAAGATTTATTGGAGAGAGAGTGAGAGAGCAAGTAGGGGCATGGGCAGAGGGAGAAGGAGAGAGAGAATCCCGAGAAGACTTTCCGCTGAGCGCTGAGCCCAGCACAAGGCTTGATCTCATGACCTGAGCCGAAACCAAGAGTCGGACGCTCAACTGACTGAGCCACCCAGGTGTCCCTCAAGTCCTTTTTATTTTTATTTACTTATTTATTTTTTAATGTTTTGATTTTTTTTAATTAAATTTTTTTTTTTTTAAGATTTTATTTGACAGAGAGTGCACACACGCACAAGCGGGGCAGCGCCCGCAGAGGGACAAGCAGGCTTCTCGCTGAGCAGGGAGCCCGATGCGAGGCTCCATCCCTGAAGCCTGGGATCATGACCTGAGCTGAAGACAGACCCTTAGCCAACTGAGCCTCGCAGGCACCCGTATCTTTTTTTTTTTTTTAAGTTAACTATACACCCAACGTGGGGCTTGAACTCAGGACCTTGAGATCAAAAGTCCCCTGCTTATTGACTAAACCAGCCAGTGGCCCCTCAGATTCTTCTAAAATCAGCATTATTTAAAATAGGATCGTATGGGGGCCCCTGGCTGGCTTTGTTAGAGTGTGTGACTCTTGATCTTGGGGTTGTGAATTCGAGCCCCACATTGGGGATAGTGTTTATTTAAAAAATAAGATGCATATTATAAAATGCTGAGGCCCTCTTTGTATTATGTCTTGGAGCCCTGTGATGTGGGGGCATTCCGGCCTGCAGGAGAGGACATCTGCCTCGACGGCAGGGGATTGGCCTTCGGAGCCAGGCCTTGTTAGCAAGCGTGTCTTCTGAGGACTGATGAGTTATGTGGAATTAACCAAAAGCCACTTGGCAAACAGTTCCTACTACAGAGCGAGGCATGATAATAAAGTCATAAGCTCAGATTTCTTGCGTGGCTTTTAAGCTGCTTCGAGCAAAGATGATTTCCAAGGAGAAAACTCAGAAGCCAGAGGAAGCGTGTCAGCACCCCCTTTCCATGGAGGCTTTTAAGGGCCCTCGGATGAATGGGGGTGTGTGTCAGCCTCGAGGCTGCCCAGGAGGGCGATGGTGCTGTGCTCTGCTCCGCCAGATGCCTTGTCTCCCCAGGAACACTGCACGGGGGCGGTAACGCTCCGTGCTGTTAACCCAGGTCCCCAGAGGGTGGCGTACACGCGCCAGACAACATGGAACATGGACTTCGACAGAAGGAGCGCCGTGCTGTTTGTTCAGACCATACCTCTGCTGAGCTCAGATTCTCAACCTGTCACCAGAGTGTGTGGCCCTGTGTGTGTCCTCAAAGAAACGAAGGAAAGGGAGAACCGGCAGTGAGTGAGCTTTTCATTCTTTCTGTATCCCATCAAGTTCACTGACCTGAAAGTTATTTGAAGATCGTCTTTGTCTGGGATAGTGTCACACTGGAATAAATAGCAGCTTGCCGTGGTATCGTTTCTACTTCTTTTTGCACATCAATTCTCAAGGACTCTGAGGGTGACTTTCCATAGTAACAGCAAAAGACAAGTGGACCATCTGGGCGCCTGGGGGGCTCAGTCAGTTGGGCATCCAACTCTTGGTTTCAGCTCAGGTTTTGAGCCCAGAGTCCTGGGATCGAGCCCCATATCAGGCTCCGTGCTCAGCGGGGAGCTTGCTTCTCTCTCTCTCTCAAATAAATAAATAAATCTTTAAAAAAAAAAAAAAAAAAGGACAAGCGGACCATCTGAAAGAAAATTCGTTTCTCAGGAAGGTGAGTTCCAGGGGGCCGTGAAGGTGTGTGTGAGCACATCACCACAAGCTGTTAGAGACACATTGTGTTAAATGTGGCTCCATGTGCAGGTCGAGGGACAGTGTGAAAAGCTGATGTATTTTGTAACCTGTGGGACTGTTGAACAACCATACCTGTGTGCTGTTGGCAGAAGGTCTTTTCAAACACAGATGTATCCTCAGGGTTCTTAGTTAGCTTGGTGTTCCAGAAAGCTTGCTTCCTGGACCCTGGAGCTGATGAGCTCTGCCCTGCAGCTGGTGGCCTAGCGATCCAGCATCTGCGTTGACATTGTGTAGGACCTTACACCAGCTGCTGCTCTTGGCGGCCTCCATAATTTACCTCCTGACATCCTCACGGCTCCTAGAGGCAAGCGTCTTGAGATTTTAAGGAACAGAAACTTACTCAAATGAGCTCTGGTCACAGGCAGGGGGTAGGTGACCATTAGAAGCCAGAGATCTCCAGGGGCGCCCAGCTGGCTCGGTTGGAAGCACATGTGACTCTTGATCTCAGGGTTGTGAGTTCGAGCCCTACTTTGGGTGTAGAGAGTACTAAAAAAAAATAAAACTTAAAAAAAAAAAAAAAAAAGCAGCAGCAGCCAGAGATCTCCAGAAACAGACCACCCAGACCCCTGCAGTGGGAAAGTGCGACACCCCAGTGTCTGTCGGAGGCACGAATCTCTTGGGCCAGCTGCTGCCTTCCAAGGGTAGGCCGGGCCTTGGGCCGGTGCAGGGCAGGCAGAGTGACCGTGCTGATGGAATGCGGTGCAGAAACTCTAGGTCCTCTCCCCACCAGGACTCCTCAGCTCTGAGGCCACAAGACGTTGTCAGTTCCAAGCATGCTTGCTTTTAAGAGCAACTTGAAAAGATGAGCAAGAAACAAACATGTCGTATGTGCAGACGAAGGAAAGTGGTTCTTTCTTTCAGTATAAAGTAAAAATTGTCGGGGCACCTGGCTGGCTCAGTTGGTGGAGCGTGCAACTCTTGATCTCAGGGTCATGAGTTCAAGCCCCACATCAGGTGTAGAGATTAATTAAAAATAAAATCTTAAAACAATAAAGTGGAAATTGTAGAAGTGAATCTTGCTTTGACAGTCGCCGATGGGAGCAGCGCCCTGGGCCAGGAGGTGGCATAGGCTTGCTGCATCTCCATGCCTGGGGGGCGGCCTGGCAGAGGCTGTGGGGGTGCAGGCGGCTGCAGGTGAAGGCTGAGCGACGAGCACCCGCGGGTCCACTTCACAGTCCCAAGAGGTTCTCTGAAATTGTTTCCACTTGACATAAATTACATGGTAGTCAGACACCGAGCGCTGGCAGGGGCGTCCCAGGACCTAACGCGGCCACACTCCCAGGAACCGCATGCTGTCTTGTGGCGACAATCCCATTTAATGTCAAAACATTTAACCTGACTGGTGGTGGTAACTTGCAAGGTTCCTCGACGCTCTGAGTGAATTAACGACGGTGCTTGTTTCTTCTTTCTTCCATCCTAGACGTCTAAGTTTAAATGCTTATGGTAAATTACTTTAGGTCACAAATAAATGCAAATGTTTCATTATTAAGGTGATTTTGAACCTAAAATATGTATGTTCAGTTAAAAAATACTAGGTTGTTTGAAGATTTTCTTTTTTTTTTTTTAAAGATTTTATTTATTTATTTTGACAGAGAGAGGGAGAGCATAAGCAGGGGGAGGGGCAGAGGCAGAGGGAAAAGCAGACTCCCCGCTAAGCAGGGAGCCTGATGTGGGGCTCGATTCCAGGACCCTGGGATCATGACCTGAGCCAAAGGCAGACACTTCACCGACTGAGCCACCCAGGTGTCCCCTAAGATAATTTTCTACCCAGCCATATTCAAGTAAAGTATTTTTGTGAGATTTAAATGATTATAGAATAAAAATTATCGGGACACCTGGGTGGCTCAGTCAGTGAAGCATCTGTCTTCGGCTCAGGTCATGATTTTGGGGTCCTGGGATTGGGCTCCTTGCTCAGTGGGGAGTCTGCTTCTCCCTCTGCCCTTCCCCCCCCCCGCTTGTGTGTGCTCTCTCTCTGTCACTCTGACAATGAATGAAGTCTTTAAAGAAAATTAATGTTTCTGTTTTCTGAGTTAAAAAATAAAATAACATTGAGTTTCTCCCCCTCTGTGTGTTAGGTGCTGTCTGTAGACATTGTGGTTTTGTTTTTATTTATTTTTTAGATTTGATTTGATTGATTTTTTTTTTTTTTTTGAGAGTAGAGAGAGCATGGAGTGGGAGGGTGAGGGAGAGAGAATCTCAAGCAGGCTCCATGCCCAGCACAGAGCCCGATGCAGGGCTCAATCCCTTGACCCTGATCATGACCTGAGCAGAAATCAAGAGTTGGATGCTTAACCAACTGAGCCATCCAAGGGCCCCAAGATTTTGAGTACTCCCTGCACCCAATAGGGGGCTCAAACTTAAAACCCAAAGATCAAGAGTCACATGCTCTACGGACTGAGCCAGCCTGGCGCCCCAACACTGGTTTCTTATTTGTTCATATTTCCCCAAGAAAAGTCAGGTGTAGCCATCAGAAATGCGGGGACTCGGGGTCACTGATGATGAGAGGTCTGATTGTAGTGTTGCTGGTCCTTGTTTGGTTGTAGTCCGAGTGTACTGGAAGAGTCAGCCTCTGGGAGGTACAGCGAAGTGTCTGTAACACGACGGCACTGGAGTAGCCTTCCAGAGCAGACTTGCGTGCCTCCAGGCGCATCAGCAGGCCCCGGCTTCCTGGGCCGTGAGAATATGCAGCCGGCCGAGCCGCTGGTAGGCTGCACAGGGCGTGTAGGTACGTGTCTGGCCTTCAGCAACCCTCTCACAAATGCTCACCTTACAGTGACTAATAGAGCCATGCGAAGGGGCTGGTTCCTGAGCAGGGGAGGTGGAAAGCCGGCTCGTCATGAGTCGGGAGCCCTGGCACCAGTCCAGAGTTCAAGCAGGAAACGCCGTGGTCCCTGCATGTCCCAGAGCTGTCAGCACACAGCGGATCTTCAGGAATGACCCACGGAGGGAGTATCAGAGTATGGGAGGGCTCCCCCGTTAGCCCCTCCCTGAGTGTCCCCACTGGCACTCTGTGCTGGCAACATCACACCCAGCTCCTTAGAGAAAACCGCCTCTTGGTTGCAGAGAAGCCCTGTGCTCAGGCATTGGGCGTGCCTGGCTTTGGCTTCGTGTGTTCTAAGCCTGGCCCTCCTGAGTGCTGCTTTGATGAGCCCTTTTCCTGGCCAGCCCTCTAGGCTGTTCCTCGGAGGGGCAGAGGCTGTCTGCGGGAGAGGCTTCCACCGGAGGGGGCGGAGAGCAGAGAGCCACCGAGGGTCCCGCACAGCAGCATTCTGTCCTGTACAGTTCCAAAGACTATTTCAGATTTCTGATTAATGGGGAAATAACAAAACTTGTGGGGAATTATATGATAACGGTTTGTGTTCGATGATTTTTCCCCCATCAGTATTGTTTTTTTCTGTTTTATGGTGTGTGTTTTTTTTAAACATTTTGTTTTTAAGTAATCTCTACACCGAACGTGGGGCCCAAACTCACAACCCTGAGATCCAGAGTTGCGCACTCTGCTGACTGAGCTGGCCAGGCATCCCTGCTTTTTTCTGTGTTTAAAAACAAAAGTAAGGGGCGCCTGGGTGGCACAGCGGTTAAGTGTCTGCCTTCGGCTCAGGGCGTGATCCTGGTGTTCCAGGATCGAGTCCCACATCGGGCTCCTCTGCTGGAAGCCTGCTTCTTCCTCTCCCATTCCTCCTGCTTGTGTTCCCTCTCTCACTGGCTGTTTCTATCTCTGTCAAATAAATAAATAAATCTTTTAATAAATAAAAAATAAAAACAAAAGTAAAACACAATTAGCCATGTTCTGCTGACCATTTTAACAAGGTCTCTGGTTGAGAAATTGGGCCAGTGCAGGAAGGTGTAGACTACACAGAACAGCTTCCTTTATGGAGAAAACGTTTCCCCAAAGAGGAGGCTGGGGGTTCTTGCTCACAAAGCTCATGTGATGGGGGACCCACTGGGAACTGCGGGTTCGTGTCATGGCCACATTTCCCCCACTGGGCAGCCGAGCCCGTGGGGCCACGGAAGTCCTGTGAGATCCCCTCGCAGCAGTGCAGTCCAGTGGCTCGAAGGACATCCACCAGCCGCCATCACTGTCCATCTCCAGAACTTTCTCATCTTCCCCAAACTAAAACTTCCGTCCCCCTCCCCAGCCCCTCACACCCACTCTTCTACTTTCTGTCTCTGTGAATTTGAACATGCTAGGGACCTCTTGTGAGTGGAATTACACAGTATTTGTTCTTTTATTTTTATTTCTTTTTAAGTAAGCTCTACGCCCAGCATGGGGCTTGAACTCATGACCCTGAGATGAAGAGTTGCGTGCCGTACTGACTGAGCCAGCCAGGCGCCCCCAGTATTTGTTCTTTCATGACTGGCTTATTTCACTTAGCACGATGTCCTCAGAGTTCACCCGTGCTCTAGCATGTTCAGACAGGTTTGTTTACAGATAGATCAACGGGACTCCTGTCTCCGCTCTGGTACCAGCAGCCCCCCGAGCCTCAGACACTACGCTCGGAGTTCTGTGAGGACAGCACGATCTTTGCTTCCTCATTTATTCAGCAAATGCTCATGAGCACCTCCTGCATGCCAGGCCCCGTGCCCAGCACTGGGAGCGCAGCAGTGGATGAGATCGCCCTCATGGGCCACCCTGTCCGTCTTGTGCCCCCAGTGTCCTGTGCCCATGTGGTGGGGACAGCCATCCTCCCTGCTGGGCAGTGCCCCTTCTCAGATGGTGTTCCAGGAAAATCATTTCTTTCCTTTCATGCCATTGAAAATGAATTGATCAGTCCTCCAGTTCAGGCTGTTTCAAGCTCCATTTGTAGCTACTTGGCTATTGATTTGCAGTGATGATTGTCCACTTTGTCCTGAGTCAGTCCTTGGGTGGAAAAGTACAGGAAGAGCCCCTGGAGGAGGGGATGAGAGGAATGGGTGAGGTCGGTAGATTTCCAGAGGTGGTTTCTACCCAGGTATTTGGGGGTTGTAAGCCCTCCCCCACCCCAACACACACCCAGAGATGAGTTTGCCATCAAAACAGATCCACGGTTTGGTGCTGAGTGGAAAGATGAACACAGGGCCAGGCTGTAGGCAGTGGCTACTGGCTCGTGAAAGGTTAGTCCATATGCCAGGAAACCAGTGGGCAAACAAGATTTTTATGTTATGTATGTATGTATGTATTTTAGGGTTTTATTTAGGATACTGGCTGGCTCAGTCAGTTAAGGAGCTGACTTGATTTTGGCTCGGGTCATGATCTCAGGGACTTGGGATCGAGCCCCTTTCAGGCTCCAAGCTCAGCAGGGAGTCTGCTCGTGCTCTCGCTCGGAACTCTCTCTCTCTCTCTCTCCCCCACAGTAAGTAAATATTGAAAGAGAGACAGAGCAGGAGGAGGGGCAGAGGGAGAGGGATCTCCATCAGACTCCGCTAAGCGCAGAGCCCGACGAGGGACTCCGTCCTAGGACCCATGAGATCATGACCTGAGCTGAGACTGTCAGACGCTCAACTGAGCCACCCAGGGTCCCCAAGATTTTTATTTTAGAAAGCAGCACCCCGATATGTCCTTGGTGCCTCCCCGAGTGTGGTGGTCGAGATGTCCACTCTGGTGGGGACGTGGCGGGACACGTCTCAGAGCCACCTGCACAGACCCAGCTCCTGCACCGTGGACAGAAAGTGGGACCTCCTGTCAGCACAGGGCCCTGCTGCATCTGGCTGCGACCTCCAGAGTCTGGTCATGGAGGCACCCGGCCCGGAGGACACGGCCCCTGCGGGGACAGAGTTGTGTCGGTCTTCGTTTCTGTCTTCCCCGCCCCCGCCCGGCCCTCACCCAGCTGCCTGGCACAGTGGACCTTGGCCGTTAGATGTGCTTAGTGAATGCAGTTGTGGCCCCTGGCCCTTTTACCAAATAATGGTAACAGGAAGCAGGTGTTGCCGTCTGCAAGGCACGGTTCTCAGAGTTTATTTACGTGGATTCAGGGCATCCTCAGAATCCCTGGAGGCATCCTGGGGGCCTCTCCACAGAGCACAGGGCCCCTGGCCAGGCCCCTCCAGCTGCAGCTTGGAATCAAGGCTCTGGGGCGCCTGGCTGGCTCAGTTGGCAGAGCATGCGACTCGATCTCAGGGCTGGGAGTTCGAGCCCCAAGTTGGGCATAGAGCTGACTTTAATAAGGGGGGGGCACTTGGGTGGCTCAGTCGGTTAGGTTACCAGCTCCTGATCTCGTCTCAGAACTTGATCTCAGGGTTGTGAGTTCAAGCCCTGCATTGGGCTCCATAAAATTCTGATAAAATTTGCTGAAGAAACAGCAACAATATGTGTATATATATTTCTAAAGTTAATTTCACTTGCTTCTCTGTACCTTTTGTACTGTGGCTGCTAGACCATTTTAAATGACACTGTGGCCCACATTAGTTTCCCACTGGTCAGTGCTGGTACAGCAGGCACAGGCCCCGGAGGTCTCCGAGGTCGGGGGCGGGTGGGGGGCGCTGGGCTGACCCAACCGGGAGAGCCCTTGCAGATGCCAGGACTGTGCTGGTGGGATGGGCTCGGCCTCACAGAATGACGTTCCAGCGGGGCTTTGGCAGGTGAGCTCATCTGCCTGTTGGAAAGTTCGGGTCAGTGAACATTTTCTGAGTAAGTCCCCCACCCCAGCCCCTGTTTCTCTTAGGAGTCTGACTACTGCATCGGCCTTGCCAACACAGGACAAGCGGCCCTCGACTCACCTTCTGGGAGCAGGCGAGGCAGCATCTGACCCGTATTGGCTGTCCCCAAAACAGTATTTGCTAGGACAAGCTGGGGACAGGGCACTCCCCCCTCCCCCTCACAGGCTCTAGGACAGATCCACAGAGAACCCTTCCACACTTCATTTGCCTCATCTGTAGAATGAAGCTTCAGCAGTCTGCTTCCTGGAGATGGGCTGACTGTAGTGGGACTCCCAGATGTGTCCCTGTCCTAAGCCCTTGTACCCAGGAGCGTGCCCTCATTGGGGAACAGGGACTCTGCAGATGTAATTAAGGATATCGGGATGAGATCATCCTGGATTTAGGAGGGGCCCCACATCCAACGACAAGTGTCCTTAGAAAGGAGAGGGAGATTTGTGACACAGGCCTACGGAAGGCCATGTGCCGAGCAGAGAGCCTGGACCGATGTGTCTTCAAGCCAAGGGGCTCGTGGCATCACCAGGAGCTGGACGGGCCTGGAACGCTCCTCGCTCAGAGCCTCAGGGGAACCAGCCCTGCCCGCACCGTAGTCTCTGACTTCTGACCTCCAGAACGGTGAGAGAATAGACTGCTGTAGTTTTGGTCCCTGTTTGTGGTCATTTGTCACAGAAGCTCTGGCAAACAAGCTGACGGGTTCCCGACTGAGAGCTAATGAGCGCAGCGGAAGGAACTCACAGCGTTTTTGGAACGAGGTGGAGTCGATGTGTAGTCCTGGAAAAGGGGAATGCCATTTATGTCTGATGGATCAGCAGCTTCTAGAAGGAATCAATAGGTGAAAACTTCCAGAGGCCCTGCCAAATCTCTTCCTGAATCTTGCCTCCAGAGCTGAGAACGTGGGGAGATGCTCTGATCTTCCTGAAGCATCGAAGTAGGCACTCGACTTTGGTCCAGCGACTGGTCTCCCCTCTCCTAGCCTCAGTTTCTGCATCTGTAAAGTGGAATGGTGCTCATGGAGAAAGGGTGTGAACACATGGGACAGGGCTGTCTGTGCAGACTTCTGTGTGCTTGGGGATCACGGGCGCTGGAAGTGGATGGGGCCCCAGGCACAGCCCAGCCGAGGCAGTCTCACCCCCAGATACTCTGAAGGCTGGGAGTTTTTTGTTTTTTTTAAAGATTTTATTTACTTACTTGACAGAGAGAGTGAGCGAGAGGAAGAACAAGCAGGGGGAGCTGGAGAGGGAGAAGCGATGCCCGCTTGATCCCAAGACCCCGGGATCATGACCTGAGCCAAAGGCAGATGCCTAACAACTGAGCCCCGGGCGCCCCTGAAGGCTGTGATGATAAATGCATTTGTGCGCTTCCCTGCTCGGTGTCAGCCCTGTCCTTCCTTCTACCCTGCAGAGCGGAGCAGAACCTGGTAGAACTCGTCCCAGGACATGGAATGCGCGTAGGGCTCAGAGCCTTCCCTGGGGATGGGTGTGCCTGGGTCTGCCTGGCTTGTGGGTCTCCCCAGGCCCAGCCTTTATCTCCGCACAGGGGACGGGCACAGTGGCTGCCTGGGTGGGCTGGGAGTCCACTGCTCCCGGGGTGACCCTCGAGGCCCATCTTTGGCTGGCCTCCTCCCCCCAGGTCCCCTTTCTCCTGAGCATTTGTGGAGTCATGTGGCCCCGGGCTGGGCCAACACAGAGGTGATTTCTGTCAGAAGGAGGTAAGTGAGCCTCTTTTTCCAAACATGATTGTGAATCCACCAGATTATGTGGGGACCAGGACATCTACTAAGAGAAGAAACCAGTGTGAACAGTGTTCATAATTGCACTTCCTATGTGGACAGGCGTGACAGGAACTGGGGGGAGGGAAGGAGGAAGCCAGCTCAGAGGACACGGGCCCCAGAGCTTTGACAATCCAGTTGGGTGAGCCAGACCAGTGCTGGCATGGACAGTCTGGGCTTGGAGATGCCCTGCTGCACCCCTGCCCCTGGGGTGCCGCCCAAGGGAACAGGGCTGAGTGAGCTCAAAGAGTTACCGATAGGGAGGACTGTGGCTGCCCCCAGCCTCCGCTCCCTGTCCCCCACCCTGCAACGGCATCTTCCCAGGGTGGGCCCCCAACAGCTAAGCCAAGCGGCGCAAGGTGTGCTCCTGGCCAGGCAGGGGGTCCCTGTGGGCTTGTGGCCTGGGGCACTGACTGGTGGGTGGGGGGTGAGAGGCTCTTCCCTTCTGGACCATGAGGTGTGGAGGTGCAATGTCTGGAACTACTGCAGCCATTTCTGCTCCTACGAAGGGAGCCAGGCTGAGACTTGATTATATACCAGCTAGAGGCAGAGGCAAGAAAGCCACAGGACACGGAGCCCCGCACCCCCATGGCAGGGTCCAGAAGTCCAAGGTCCCCTGCAGGTGGAACTGGGGAGGGGTGAGGCAGATGAAGGACAGGGACGTGTGAAATCCACCACCTGGGGTGTTCGCTGTTTCCTCGTTCATTCAGTTGAGCTCCATCAATTGAGCTGCACTAGGGCCTGGGGAGGGGCAGGAGATGGCAGAGGGATTCAGGTGAGGTCTATGCCCCAGGACACCAAACAGCTGTGAGGTGAGACTGTCTTGGTGGATGAGGCCGAGGACCCTGAAGAGCAGGGGGGTAGGCTGTGTTCTGTGGAGGGAGCATCTGGGAGCCATGTGGCCAGTGGCTGTCAGGCACCCAGGGATTAAAGTCCCCAAAAGTCTCCTTCTCCTAGAGGGGGTTGTAGCTGGGCTAGGAGCAGCCTGTGCTGGTTCGGGGACAGACTTGGCACCTGCATGGCTGTTTTTGTCTGAAAACTGGAAGCAGCTCTCCATCGGCCCGTGTGAGGAGCACCATATCTGTGTCCTTGAGCAAATACTGCCCCTCCTGGAATCACAGCCATCTAAGGTGGAAAGGGGGATGGCCAGCATATTGTGGGTCCCTGGGCTCCACGGTTCTGCAGAAGCAGGGCTGTGGAGTGCCTGATAAGCAAGAGAATTGTGCCTGGAAAGGCTTGGTGACCCCCCTCTGGGGTGCCCTTCTGTGGGGAGTGCAGAGCTGAGGCTAGCAGGGTCCCTGGGAGAGAGAAGGACTGGGGGCCTGCCAGGAGGAGGTAAATAGGGGTAGGGAGGGGAGAGGACACAACACAGGCCTGTGAATCCATGCGTGACCTTGGAGGCGAGGGGTACAGGACAGTTGGGGTGATAGCCCAGGCCTTGGAACCTCCTGTAGTCCTTGGGCTTTGAGCCCCTAGAAAGTGAGAAGAGCGGCCCCAGCCTGCCCCAGTGGTGTGGAGGCCATAGAGACCAGCTTCCAGCTGAGCCCCTCTTCCCAGAAGGCAGGGATTGGGGTGGAACATGGGGCCAGTTCCCAACCACAGCCCCTCATGATGTTCCTGGGAGGCAGATCACCCCCACTTTGCAGGGGAACAGATGAGACCACACAGTGGAGGGTTAGGGCTGGGGCCCAGTCTCCTGATTTCAGCCAAGTGTGCTCCTCGTGGGCCTTAATTCAGGACACAATTCGTTCCTTCCTCTTTCCCCCCCTTCCTTTAACACTTTCAGTGCCGCCACTGCGCTGCGCATCGTGATGGGAGCCCAGAGACCACCTCGGCTGTGGAGGGGATGGAAGTGCCGTGTCCTTCAGCAACGATGTGAGGTGGAAGGTGCTGGGGTGCGACAGAGCTGTGTGTTCCTAATTTATGCCCCTCCACCCCCAGGTGCCGGCTCACGAAGGACCATGTGCTGGGATCGTGCTGGGGGAACTGAGAAAATGTCTGAGAATGTGCCAGTTAGTACTGCTGCGTAACAGTCCATCCCGAAACCCAGTGGCGCCGTCAGCCGTTCTGTTAGTTCAGATTGCCTGGTCAGGGATTTGAGTGGGCACATCAAAGACGGCTCATCCCTGCTCCTCCGTCTCAAAGGCTGGGGGCGACACGACAACTGGGGGCATTTTCACCCCTGTCCCTGACAGTGACATTGGCTGTCACCCAGAACATCTGCACAAGTGGTCTCCTTGTGGTCTCCCCATGTGGCTGCATGGGCTTCCTCCCAGCAGCCTGGCGACTGGCTCCCAACACAGCTTCCCCGGAGAACCAGCTGGAGGCAGTGTCCCTTTGGAGGCCTGTCTTCGGGAGTCCCACAGTGTCACTTCCACTGTATGGCAGGCTTACCCAGATTCAGAGGCAGGGGACAGACTCCACCTCTTCATGAGAGAAGTGTCAAAGTCACCTTGTAAGACGAATGTGTGGGTTGGAAGATGCTGATTGAGGTGGCCATCTTTGGAAGATGTCCTCTGCCACAGGAGTGTCGGAGCATCTGAGCTGTCCCTGCTGGAGGGCCCGTCCTAAGCCCAGCCACTGGTTCCCTGTCTTCTCTCCAAATACTGGGCTGTGTGTCCTCCTCCGTCCCCACCTCCTCTCTGGTTGTTGCATATTTGCAACCTGTAGGCCAACATTGTAAATCATTTTTGAACAGCAGAATCGTTGCTTTTACAGGATGTCTTAGGAAGGGCTTTTCCACCTTGGCGGCTGGGCTGTCACTGAGGAAGTATGTCCCTTCCTAATGGGAAGCTTCCAGCCTCCCAGCACCCCACCGGCTCTGTAATTTGGGGTGGCACCCCTGCCCCAGCCGTGAGAGGCAACTCTTGGAGCCTCTCCCATTCCTGCCGGCTCAGGATCCTTGCGAGCGGGGGCGCTGACTGTCCCTTGCGGCAGACCATCTTCAAGGGTCTTCATACAGCTAGCTGCTGCGTTCGGAATGCTGCTGCAGCGCTGCCGGGGCGGAAACTGTCAATTGCTTAGGGACAAGGTCTGGAAGTTTCTGATAAAACGACATACACCTACTCAGCGGCTAGCAGCTCTCTTCCTGGGTATTCACCCCAGAGAAATGAAAACGTGTGTTTCCCAGAGACGAGGGCAAGAGAGCTCAGATCAGCTTTATTCCTGGTAGCCGGGGTGGGAGCATCTACAGGCAGCAGCACGGGTGAGTGCAAGCCCTGCAGGCTGACTGACAGGGGCCTGACATGAAAGGCCACACTGTTGGATTCTCTTTCTATAAAATGCAAGAGCAGGAAAAGCTAAACTACAGTAAACAGAGCAACAGAACAGTGCTTGGGGGACTGACCGCGAAGGGGCGTGAGGGAGGGGTCAGCAGTCCACTTCCCCATAGGGCTTCAGGGACACATGTCAGCTGGATGGCATCCTTCAGACGCGTGTGTTTCACACGTGCTCGTCGTGGAAATGTACCCTGAGAAGCAAATGCTGGACTCCATTCATGATATGCACACTGCCGTGTGTGGGGGCCGATAGCAGGGCTGGAGAAAGGGAGGGACAGGTGATAAGGGACAGGTGATAAAACAGGGCGAGATGTTGATTGTAGAATCTTGGTGGTGGGTACACGGTGTGCCCTGTACATATTTTTATGCACGTTTGAATATTTTCTTAATAAAATGGGGGATTCCCAGGGAGAATGTCAGTTTTCCATGACCTGTGCCTAATCCCAGGTCCCCAGCCCCCAGTGCTTATTTCTGTCGTCATGGTCATCACACTAGATGCAATTGTTTCATTAACAGATGCTCTCCCCTCCCCCAGTTTCGGGCGGTACCCCTTTTAGATGACCCCATAAAACGGGTTAGTTCTGCAGGCCACATGATGTGGGAAATCCAGCACGTTTTCTCATCTGGCCCGTGGTTCCTTGAGAGGGTGTATAGTGGCATAGGCTCCTGGGCACTGGGAGTATGGTGGCTCCAGTTCAGAGACAGGTGTGGGCTCAACAGTGGCTGCTACGTGTACAGACACACACACGGGGCGCGCTGCTCTTTCTCTCACAGAGACTCCGGTGCCCCGCCTGCCTGCGTGTGAGCATCAGTCCCCATCTGGAGAGATCCTGGGCCTACACATGGCTGTGTGAAGGGCTGGACCATCCAGGAGTGTTTCCCTTATGGCCTGGTGTCCCCAGGGCCAGCCCGAAGTGGGCTCAGGGCTCCAGGATGGCTGGTCCTCTCCCGCCTGGCAGCTGGACTTCTTGCTGGGAAATGTAGGGGTCCCCAAAACACAAAAATGAAGTCCTCTCGGCCTTCTTTAGGCTTAGGCCAGGAATGGGCAGCCTTACTCCCGCGGTACTCGGCAAGCAGGCTGGCCCAGAGTGCGGGTGCGAGGGGTGAGTCAGGAATGCTGGGGTACTGGGTCATTCTCCCTGGGGACCCTCGGCCGCAGGGCCGTCAGACTTCACCCAGCAGGACCCAGGCCGAACTTTCCCTGCATTCAGAGAAAAATGTGAGAGAGAGAGGCTGAGGGAACTGCCCACTCCCCATCCTCCTTCTTCCACCCAAAGTGCTGCTGTGCGCGCTCGCCTTGCGAGAGCGGTCCCCGCAGCTTAATGGCGGCAGCTCGAGCTCCTTAAATACAAAACACCCCGCAAATCCGGTAAATGTCGTTTTCAGAAGCGAAGCATCAGACCAGAGAGGGTGTGACCTGGGCGGAGAGCAAGGCTGCTGAGCCCAGAGTAGCCCCGGCCCCGGGTTCCGGTCCCCTCCCGGCCCGGGCGCACCGGCCACCGTCCCCGAGCCTGGCGGAGACTTGAGGATGGCCAGACTCAGCTTTGCCCAACCAGTGAGGGGAGGGGCGGTGCCCGTGCTGGAGGGGCGTGGGGGGCGGTGCTCAGGCTGGAGGGGGCGGGGCCCAGGCTGGCTGGGGAGGACGGTGACGCAGTGCTGGAAAGGGCACGGTGGGGTGGTGCCCTGGCTGAAGGGGGCGTGGGGGAGGCTCCCAGGTCTGGGGTGTGCGTGTGGGCGGTGCGCAGGCTGGAGGGGGCGGGGAGCGGTGCCCAGGCTTGAGGACGAGGGCGGTGGTGCCCGTGCTGGCGGGAGCGTGGGGGGGCGGTGCTCAGGCTGGAGGGGGCGTGGGGGGGCGTTGTCCATGCTGGAGGGGGCGGGGGGCTGCGCCCAGGCTGGGATGGGACGGAGGGGCGGTCGCGGACCTGGGTGTGAGCGTTGGGGAGGCAGCACAGTGGGACCGGCGGGAAGTTGGGGCGTACCGGCCACACAGCCTGTGTTTACCCTCTTCCTTGCCTGTCTCCGAGGGGTGCGCGGGCCCCTCTCTGGCCGGGAAGGCTCTGACAGTTCGCCCCTTCCGGACCCGAGGACACTCACCCAAGAATCGCTTCCCAGCCCCGCCACATTGCCAAAGGCAGGGTTCCGGGGCCTCCTTCCCTTCCTCCTGCCCCCTTCCGTCCCTCCCTTTCCTCTTTAGACACTAATGGACTGGAGCTGTCCACTGGACTGCAGACCCCTCGAGATCAAAGGGAAATCCCAGCATCCCAATCTCCCCCAAAGAGCTGCTCCTGGACAGAGACATCCACAGACATGTAGGTGAAAGGACAGGACCCCTCTCCATTCTCCAAATGTGACAGATGATTGCGTGGTTTGTTCTGTCTTGGGCACTGTTTTCTTCCTACAGTTCCACCACTTGGACTTCAACTGCTGGATCCTTCCCACCTGTCATGTGGATGTCCCTCTTCCGAGGAATCCCCTGAGCCTTGAGGGACATAGAGCCACCCCCCTCAGCACCTGAGCGGGTGCTGAGCCTTCTGTCTCAGCTCCACAGGCTGCTGGCCGGTGTAGGGGTGTCTGTTCTCCCATTGCCCAGCTTCACACCTGACACCAGTGGTACTCAATAAATATTGGGAATGGAGTGAGTATGAGACTGTATGCTCCTGATTTACCTCTAACTCCCAGGTGCCTGGTCAACTGCAGGAGTTTGGCATGTGGGTGTTTCCACTCTTCCTTGACCAGGGGACTTCAGCCTTGGCTTCATCTGGGTCCTGTAGGCTGCCTCCAAATCTGTACTCCAGCCCCAGCCTCTGTTTAGGTGTCCAGGATGCCTGCTGATCTCTGCTTTCACAACAGGGAAGTGAAAGGGTCAGAGAACATGGGGAAGGAGACAGAAGTAAAGGAGGGCAGAGGACAAGGCATCTACATTTGGGGAAAGCAGGAGGAAGGAGAGATGGAGAAGAGGAGGAGGCTACTGCATGCAGGCTGCCTTTTTCAGAAGGGAAGAGCACGGCAGCAAGGAATGAGCCCGCTCCAAAGGTCCCATGCTGCCCCCATTGAACACAGCCCCACCCTCCAGGACCCTGGTTAACCCTCTGGGACCTTGGCTAGCTCAGCAGGCTGTAGGCCACGAGGATGCTCAAGGTCATCAGGACATGTGCCAACAGGTGTGTGCTTCCTGGGGCCCTGGTCCTTTAGGTTTGTGGGGAAGGACAGATAATGGACTTGCTGCCTCTGGGTAGCCTTGCTGAGGCTTTTCCACCACAGAGGCTCTCCTCAGCTCCGCGAGTGCCCACATAGGAAGCAGAGAGCTGCTCCCTTCTGATTCCTAAAGCTGAGTTAATCCTTGGAAGCAGCAAGCCGACCAGGGGACCTGCAGGGCCTAGAGCGGGCATCTTATCTATCCTCTTTACCAGCACACCTTGACTCTTATGGTGGGGATCATGGCAGCTCAACTAACATTTGTTGAGAGATAATAAAGCCTAAACAGAGTGGCAGCAGTGGGATGGAGAGGGTGGATCACAGCAATATGAAGGAGGCTACTCATTAGAAGAGGACACTAGCACCTCAGGTTTCTGGGTGAGTGGAGCGAACAGTCACAAAGCCCAGAGTCGCAGAGAAAGGAGCCTCATTCAGCCTGCTCCTCCCTTCTCTAGAGCACTTTGATTCCAGCTGTGTGCCCAGCCCCTAGGGGTTTGTGGAGGAGCCCGTGACATCCAAGACATCCAAGCTACAGGGTGGCCAAGTCACTAAGAGAGTGTGGAAAGGTGGTTTGATTCACTGCTTCTCCCTCACCCCTTTTTAGCTGACCTTTGCATTTATATGAAATAATAGTAAGCGGACCTCCCTGCGAAAATCTAGGAGCACTTATTTCCCTAGTGACTATGTAATTCCAGGGTTAAAACGGCTGCTGGTCCTGGTTCAAAAGTAAGTGCGGGATGGAGGAACGCCTCCTGGTTAATAATGCCACGGCCCCCGCACTTGGGACATCTGCAGGCACCTGGCGGTGGGGGTTCTCCCGAGCAGGGGGCAGGCAAAGAAAGCTGAGCCTTGCCCACTGAATCAGCATGCTTCCTCCTGGCGGGCTGCTGAGTCAGGCCTGCGGAGCGGGCGATGCAGCAGCATGAGGCCCAGGCGCGCTCTCTGACCTGGAAGTACTGCCCTTCAGGCGGGGGCTGGAGGTCGCGGCACTGCTGCCACGGGTGGGGTGCAGCAGGCGGTGGCATCTCTGCCCTTGCCAGGCGGTAGCGGCGCAGTTCGTGTGAAGCCTGTGTGGCCGAGGGGAGCGCCCGGGAACTCCCCTTGAGCTCTGACTGTTGAGCGTCGTGGGGCAGCGAGGGAATAACGAGATGGGGAGGGCCAGGGTCTTCACCAAAGTCTAGATTTCCCCGGAGAAGGCAGAGAGGCCTCCTGGCTTCGCTTAGCCCCTCAGGACCCCTTCCTTTGGCGAGGCTGCTGAAAGCCCTCCTTGCGGGTTCCAGGGAGAGTGAACCGCGCACATAAAACGCGTGAAGACGGGGCTTGGCCCACAGTGAACATCACTCCGGAGACAGGCGAGCAGGAGGGTAGGGCCGGGGCGCGGCGGTCGGGGGCGGCGGCGCCCCGCCCCAGCTCCCCCTTCTCGCGCGTCCGCAGGGCTCCGCGCTATGCGGGGACCTCAGTTTCCCGGCCGCGCCCCGCGCCCCGCCCCCCGGCGGCGGGCCGGTGACGTCACGGGCGGCGCGCGGCATTGTGGGGCGGGAGCGCCGAGTCGGGGGAGGGACGCCGAGACGCCATTTTCGGCGGCGGGAGCGGCGGAGCCGGAGCAGAGCAGAGTCGGCGGCGCGGGGCGGCGGCTGCGGGGAGGATCCGCGGCGGACAGCGCTCGCGGGCGGCCGAGGATGCTGCGGGGCGGCCGCGCCAGCGCCCCTCGCTCGTGACCGTCGGCCGCGTCTGAGGCAGCTGAGGCGGCGGGCCCCGCGCAGTCCTCCGCGCACGCGCCCCGCGACCTCCCGGTGCTGACAGCGCGAGCGCGCGGCCCCGCGGGAGCAGCACGGTGAGTCCTCGGTCCCCGTCCCAGCCGTGCCCCGGTCCTCGGCCCTCACCCGCGTCCCCTCCTCGGACCGCGGTCCTCGGGCCCCCGCCCTCGTCCACATCCCCTGCAGGTCCTCTTCCCGGGCCCAGCCCCTCCCGGGTCCTCATCCCTGTCCACTGCTGGTCTCCCTCCCCGGCGCCGCGGCTCCGGTCCTCATCCATGTCCCGTCCCCTCCAAGACTTCATCCCCGCCCACAGCTCCTTCCCCATCCCGGTCTCCGGTTCAGGTCCCGGCCCCACCCCATGTTCGTTCCCTTCTGCGCGTCCCCGGCCCCCACCCCCGGCTCGGCAGTGCTGCGGGCGGGGGCGGCGGCTCGCGGGAACAGCTGCGGACCCCCGGAGCCGCGCGACTGGGGCGGGGAGGGGGATACGGCCGCCCCCGGGAGCGCGGCGCGGTGGGGAGGGGCGGCCGGCCCGGTCGGCTTTGTCCGAATCCTCCTTCTTCCTTCCGGCCCCCGCCCTCTCCCGCGGCACCGCCCTGGGCGGGCGCGCCTGTCATGCTCGCGGGCGACAGGCTGCCGGGCGGGTCGGAAGCGTGCGGGGTCCCTGCTGGGAGGCCCGCTCCACGTCGCTTCCTCGGCGATCCTTGTCTTTGAATTGCCAGACGCGAAACGTTTCATCCACGCTGTTCACCTGGGCTGGCGTTGCTCATGCTGCTCAACTTGCGGCAACCCCAACGCGGTTGTCAAATTCGGTGCACCTCTTTCCTTAAAAAAAAAAAAAAAAAATCCTTAAAGCATTAAAAAAGTAAAACTAATGCCTGGTGGATTGGATGGTTTCATAAATAACGTAAGGTTTGTAGATACAGGTAATTTTGTGATAGAATTGTTGTTGCTTATTTAAGCAACACGTTAAGAATTTACATGTTAAGTGTTTGATAAGGAGTACCAAAAATGTTTTTAAAAAGTGTGAGAACAGCAGAAAATTTGAGGTAAACTATTTAAACTGGCGTGTAAAAGGGCAGTTCTTTGGTTCTTTGCTTAGTTAAATTCTAAGGCTTTTTTGGATACAGCATGACTAAGCTATTGATCAGAATCATTAGCACAGAATACAAGGTAATAATAGTTCAGTGAAAAACCCATTAAGAAATTGGGACGATGTTCTTAAGTCTCATGATCACATTACAGTTCTGGATTTACCTCTTTCAGGGATTGGCAACAAGCCTTAGTTAGGGTGGGAAATTTGATTCATTGTTCTGTTTCCTAAGTATCTGTAAGAATACAATGATACTAAATATTAAAATGTTCAGATTGTGGGGAGCTGCATGTGGGAAGCCAGGCATTCCTAAGAGCCAGTTTCTCCAAGTCATCAGAGAATGCAACATCATGTTGCAGTGGAGCCTGGCCGCCCTGTGGTGTTACTGAGGGGGGGCGGAGGACCCGGGATGGTAACTTCACTGGGGCCTGGCTCATTCACTTTCCTTGGAAGCACCTTCTAAAAACATTAGATAGTACAAGTAAAGGAGGAAGGACATGCACGGAGGTCAGGACAGTACCCCCAGGAAGAATGCCAGAGAAAATGCCACTGGGGAGGGACGCATAGTATCTTAAGTATTTAAAAATAAATAAAAACTTAACTGTAGTTATTTAAAATTGTACATTTGAAAAATTACACATTCTTAAGCATGTTTCATAATGTTGCAAATAGATAAGCCAATGTGTAGCTTTCCATATGGGGCTATAAACGTCAAAAGATTAATTTGTAGGATTTGTGTAACATAGAAACATAAGTGAAATATGATAAGAAACGAGAACTTTATATGCCAAAGAAGTGATCAGTAATATCCTCAGCAGAAGTACAGGCAGGTTTCAAGTGTCAAATTTCAGGACATAGACTAAAAATGATTAGCCTATCAAGTGGTGAAAGCATGGTCTTAAATGTCTATTGAGAACCAACTGAATGGCAGGTGCTATGCTAAGTAGTTGGGGAAATAGATATAAAAGATAGTTGCTGACCTCTAGGAGCTCATGCTCTGGTGGGAGACAGAGGAAATTGGTGGGTACCACAGATTAAGTTAAATATTGTGCTGAATGCCCTGAGAAGGTGATTCTGGGTATGAGACTCGAGGAAAAGTATAATTTGGCCAAATGTCAGGGGTGGGGTTGGTGTTGGCCATTCTGGGGGACATGGGCCCTGAAACAGTGCTGCCATAAAGGGGACTAAAGTTGGGAAGGGTGAGAGTGGAAAGGGAAGATCAGGGAAGAAAGGCAAGAAGGAGGATTGGGGGATTTTTGTTTTCTTAATTTTTTTTTTAAGGATTGGAGGATTCTTTTTTTTTTTTTTTTTTTTTAAGATTTTATTTATTTATTTGACAGAGGGAGAGACAGCCAGTGAGAGAGGGAACACAAGCAGGGGGAGTGGGAGAGGAAGAAGCAGGCTCCCAGCGGAGGAGCCTGATATGGAGCTCAATCCCAGAACGCCGGGATCACGCCCTGAGCCGAAGGCAGATGCTTAACGACTGAGCCACCCAAGCGCCCCCAAGGATTGGAGGATTCTTAAGACTGAGGTGACTCTTTAGAAAGCGTAGGTAGTATGGCAGGTGATTTGAACCAAGATGAGACTCTGTGGGAAGCCATTAGTCCCAAGTGAGAACTGAGAGCTCCTGACTTAGGGCAGGGACAATAGGAACAGTGATACAAATGGACTAGAAATGGCTTCATGAATTACAGTGGCCCTGACTTGGGGGTGACCAGACCAGAGTAAGAGTAGGGCTGCAGTCTGGAAGAGATGGAGCAAGAGTGTTTGAAACCAAAGCGAGCTGCTGGAACATAAGTTGGATCATGTCACTCCTCTGCTAAGTTTTGGCCAATGTCCTAAAAGCACTCTGCCCCTATATCTTCCCCTCTTCTTCCTACTCTGGCCTTCCTTTTTTTTTTAAGATTTTATTTATTTACTTATTTATTTGACAGAGATAGAGACAGCCACCGAGAGAGGGAACACAAGCAGGGGGAGTGGGAGAGGAAGAAGCAGGCTCATAGCAGAGGAGCCTGATGTGGGGCTCGATCCCGTAACGCCGGGATCACGCCCTGAGCCGAAGGCAGACGCTTAACCGCTGTGCCATCCAGGCGCCCCCCTACTCTGGCCTTCCTTTAAGCACACCCACGCTCATCCCAAGACTGCTCTTTTGCATATCACCATGTCCCCACTTCCCCATGCTTCTCAGCACTTCTCACTATCTACAATACTCCTATCATTTTACTTAATTATTTTCTTAGTTTATTGTCTGTCTCTTTCACTTAACATCCACGATTTCCATGGGGACAGGGATTTTTATAAGCACTTAATAAATGTTTATTGAACAAAGGCATGAAAATGACTTCCCTGTCTCTAACTTGGGTGGCTCACTGGCTGGTGACACCCATCAAGATGTGGAAAACGGGAGGAGGAGGAGATGGTGAGCTTAGTTTTGGATAGGTTAAATCTGAAGTGCTTGTGGGGTGCCTAGGTGGAACACTGGGCAGTTGGAGATTCAGATCTGGGGTTCAAGACAAATAGTCTGGAGGTAAAGATTTGGGAGACCTCATCATCTTGTTGAAAGCCAGTGGCTCTCTGAGAGCTTCTGACACTTAGAGACTGCAGAGTCACCCTATGGGTAGGTGGAGGACGTCAGTGTCAAGTTGGCTAAGAGATCAAGGAAGGTTTGGATGGACAAATCTGTTGGATTTGGCTTCTAGGAGGCTTCTAGGAGGTTATTAGTGACCTTTTAATTTTTTCCTGGGAATACTACCTGCTAAGGCGGTTGTGCTAATTCAGAGGTGATCTGCATGCTTTCTTCTAGGGTATCCTAGAAGATGTTGTCCTTCTGCCCTGCAGCTTCCTGCTTAATATACTTTTCCATCAAAATGAATTCAGAATTTAGTTTTGTCTTAGCTATTTTTAAAAATGTATGTATGTATGTATGTATTTATTTATTTATTTATTTTTTAAAAGATTTTATTTATTTATTCGACAGAGAGAGAGCCAGCGAGAGAGGGAACACAAGCAGGGGAAGTGGGAGAGGAAGAAGCAGGCTCATAGCGGAGGAGCCTGATGTGGGGCTTGATCCCAGAACGCCGGGATCACGCCCTGAGCCGAAGGCAGACGCTTAACCGCTGTGCCACCCAGGCGCCCCAAAAATGTATTTATTTTAATTGAAGTATAGTTGACGTACAGTATTATATTAGTTTCAGGTGAGCAACATTCAGTGGTTATAGACATTACAAAATGCTCATTATGAGAAGTGTAGTTACTATCTGTCAACATATAGAGTTATTACAATATTATGTTTTAATTAATTTTCGAAAGCAGAGGAAAGCAATTCGGATCTGTGCTTTTAAATATGTTTAGTATGTTGTCCATACTTAATAAAGTGGGAAGGTGAATATCAATAGAATAAACATTTTAAGCTGAGTTAAGTGCATATGTAAAGTAGACATTATTTCCTTGGTTCTAAAATATTCCAGTAACCTCAGTTTAAACCTTGGATTGTTCCCTGTCTGATTGCATTACATGGAAATTTATGTCCCAGTGTCTCTGAAGCTCACTATACCACTATTAATAAAAGTGATAATAGCGAAGTTAACACTGAACGAGATAAAATTGGTGCTGTAACCCCCCCACTCTACTGTGAACAAAACCGGTCAGAGAGGGCAAGTTACTTAAGCCAGAGGTACACAGCCGTGAAGTCAGCCTTCTAATGCAGATATTTTTGCTTGCACAGTTCAAGCTTTGAACCACCTTGCTGTCAGGAGTCACAGTAATGCCAAGCTCTAGTTGCCTTCATCTGGGAAGCCCTTGGCTAGCGCTTGCATTTCAGAAGCCCTGGTGATGCACTGTGGCTGTGGTGACTCCCTGGGGTTGCTGTCTAACGTGTACTGTTTCAGGCACCATATTGTCATTGTAGTCGTGTTGGTCACAGAGTCTGGCATAGACTAGGTGATCAGTAAAAGCTGATTGAGCCTTCATTTCTGTGGTGAATCCACATGGAGTGTTTTTGCTTAAATTCACTTATTCTGCCTGTTTAAAAAGGATTTGTATTATTGACCAAATGGGAAAAATGTTAATTTCTATTCTTTTACAATTGTAAAAAACAAACTAAGTATATTTACACTGTTGTGCAACAGATGTCTAGAACCTTTTCGTCTTGCAAAATTGAAACTCTATGTCCATTAAATAACAACTTCCCATCCACTACCCCCCACCCCCAAACACAATTATATTTTCTGACTCAATGACTTTGTCTACTTTAGATACCTCATATAAGAATCATACAGTATTTGCCTTTTTTTTTTGTTTATTTTTTTAGTAATCTCTGCACTAATGTGGAGCTCAAACTCACAATCCCAGGATCAAGAGTATAGCATTTGTCTTCTTGTGACTGGCTATTTGTGATTTAGCATATTGTCCTCAAGGTTCATCCATAATTTCTATTCTTTTTAACTAAAATATCATTGAGTTTTAAAGCTTTTGTAGTATGAAATTTGTATTAGATCTCTGTTTAGTATGTAACAGGTTACTATAAATTTAATGGCTTAAAACAGTCACATTTATTTCAGTTACCATGGATGAGTGGCTCACATGGCTGCAGTTGTGTGTTGGGCTGCAGTTGTCTTCCTGAGCTCATAGCGCTCTTGTAGGCTCTTGGGGTTGTGGCAGAATTCAGTTCTTCTTCTTTTTTTTTTTTTTTAAGATTTTATTTATTTATTTGACAGAGATAGAGACAGCCAGCGAGAGAGGGAACACAAGGGGGAGTGGGAGAGGAAGAAGCAGGTTCCTAGTGGAGGAGCCTGATGTGGGGCTCCATCCCAGAACGCTGGGATCACGGCCCTGAGCCGAAGGCAGACGCTTAACGACTGCGCCACCCAGGCGCCCCAGAATTCAGTTCTTCTGGTTGTAGGACTGATGTCCTGCTTTTCTTGTTTCCTGGCTGTCAGCGGGGGGCTCTCTCAGCTCCTTGAGGTGGCCTCCTCCATCCTCAAAGCCAGAGTGGAAAAGCTCCCACACCCTGAGTTCCTCTCACACTTTGAATCTCTGACTTCTGTTCTTGTGGCTTCTAGATCCAGATTTAAAGAGCTCCAGGGAGGGATGCCTGGCTGGCTCATTCAGAAGAGCATGAGACTTTTTTTCTCAGGGTCATGAGTGTGAGCCCCATGTTGGGTATAAAAATTACTTAAAAACAAAATCGTTTAAAAAAAAAAAGCTTAAAAATTAAGTAAAGGGACTTGTGATTAGGTCAGGCTCACCAGGATAATCTCCCTATCATAAGGTCAAGTGATTTGGGGCCTCAATTACATCTATTGCAAAATCCCTTCATAGCAGTACCTAGAGGAACTTGATGTACTGGGAGATGTGCATACACTAGGGCCCAGGAATCTTGATGGGGACGAGGCGTCTGCCTACCAAATCTCAGTTTTATTCTGTTTTCAGAACAAAACCATTCTCTCTCTCTCTTTTTTTTTTTTTTTTTTAATTTGTCAGAGAGAGTGAGTGAGAGAGGGCACGAGCAGGGGGAGTGGCAGGCAGAAGGAGAAGCAGGCTCTTTGCTGAGCAAGGAGCCCAATGCAGGATTTAGTCCCAGGACCCCGAGATCATGACGTGAGTCGAGGCAGATGCTTAACCGACTGAGCCACCCAGGCATCCCTGAACAAAACCATTCTTAACCATCTTTCGGTTAATGTTGGGAGTTATGATTTCTGAATATGTACATTAATGTTAGCAAATTTTGCTTTATTTAAAAATATTGAGATATAATTTGCATATAGTGAAATGCCATGATTTTAAATATATTGTTCATTCTGTTTTGATGAATACATATCAAGATATGGCCCAGAAAATTCCCTCAGGCCCCTATCCAATCATCCATCATCCCCCACCACTCCTCGGCAACAATGATCTGATTTTTATAACCACAGGTTAGTTCTGCCTGTTCTAGAATTTCATATAAATGAGATTATACAATATATATTTTTTGCATCCAGCTGCTTTCACTGAGCATAACATTTATTAAAAAAGGTTTTATTTATTTATTTGTCAGAGAGAGAGTGTGCATGGTTACAAGCAGGGGGAGTGGCAGGCAGAGGGAGAAGCAGACACCCCACTGAGCTAGGAGCCCAATGTAGGACTCAATCCCAGGACCCTGGGATCATGATCTGAGCCGAAGGTAGACGCTTCACCAGCTGAGCCACCCAGGCATCCCTCAGCATAACATTTTTGAAATTCATACATGTTGCTGCCTGTGTCAGTGGTTGGTTCTTTTCTGTTGTGTTGTATGAATCTACACAGTTAAGCCATTTTTCTTCTGAAGCACACCTGGGGGGGGGGCACTCGTTCTTGTGGGAGACCGTGTGGACATACATTTTCATTTCTTCTGGATAAATACCTAGGAGTGGGATTGCTCATAGAGTAGATGTGTCATTAACTTTATTTGTCTGTCTACCTGTTTATTTATTTGTGGAGGTAGCATGTGAGCAGAGGGGGAGAGAATCTGAAGCAGGCTCCACGCTCAGCTGAGCAGAGCTCGGGTGTATCATTAACTTTTAAAGAAACGAATCCAAAGAGTGCTTGTACATTTTACATTTGGACCAGCAATGTGTGGGTGTTCTTCTGGTTGCTGCGTATCCTCTTTGGCACTTGGTATTGTTTTCATCTTCACGTTCTAGCGGATGTGTAGTGGCATCTTGTTGAATGCGTTTCGTGAGCATTTCCCTGATGACTAATAATGAGCACTTATTCATATGCTTACTGGCCTTCTGTGTATACCTGCTTTTGTGAAGTGTCTCTTAAGTCTTCTACCCACTTAGAAAGTCAGGTTGTCTTTTTATTATTGAGTATAGGAATTCCTTACGTATTTGAGTACGAGTCTTTTTGCCAGGTACATATGTTGCAAATATTTTTTCCCGATCTAGGGGTTAACTGTATGCTTTTTGGCTGTGTCTTTTAATAATAATTTTGAATTTCGATGAATTCCACTTTATCCATTTTGTTTTTTTTTATGGTTCCTGCTTTCTCTTTTATCTGTTTTGAAATCATTAAAAGATGTGTGCTCTTTTGGGAAAACTCAAGATTCAAAAAGTATAAAGGTGTGAATTCTGTCGTTTCCCGTTTCCTTTCTCCCGAGAGAATGGATTTTTTAAAAAAATGTATGTATTTTAAAAGATTTTATTTATTTGAGAGAGAACACACGAGAGAGTGAGCACAATTGGGGGGTAGGGACAGAAGGAGAGGGAGAAGCAGATTCCCCATTGAGCAGGGAGCCTTGAGGAGCAAGGACTTCCTCAAGGGAGCCCTTGAAGATCTCTGGACTCTGGGATCATGACCGGAGCCGAAGGCAGACACTTAACTGACTGAGCCCCCCAGGTGCTCCCCGTGTGTGTGTGTGTGTGTGTGTGTATTGAAGATTTTATTTATTTATTTTTATATAATGTATTATTTATTTCAGGGGTACAGGTCTGTGATTCATCAGTTTTACACAATACACAGCGCTCACCACAATGCATACCCTTCCTAGTGTCCATCACCCAGCCACCTCATCCCTCCCACCCCTGTCCACTCCAGCAACCCTCAGTTTGTTTCCTGAGATTAAGAGTCTCTTATGGTTTGTCTCCCTCTTCTTTCTTGTTTCATTTTTTCCCTCTCTTCCCCTATGAGTCTCTGCCTTGTTTCTCAAATTCCACATATCAGCGAGATTGTATGAGAATTGTCTTTCTCTGATTGACTTAATTCGCTTAGCATAATACCCTCTAGTTCTATCCATGCCATTGCAAATGGCAAGATTTCATTTTTTTGATGGCTGCATAATATTCCTGTGTCACACCCCACATCTTCTTTATCCATTCATCTGTTGATGGACATCTGGGCTCTTTCCATAGTTTTGCTTTTGTGGACGTTTCTATTATAAACATTGGGGTGCAGGTGCCCCTTCAGATTACTACATTTGTATCTTTCGGGTACATACGGAGTAGTGCAATTGCTGGGTCGTAGGGTAACTCTATTTTCAACTCTTTGAGGAACGTGCATACTGTTTTCCAGAGTGGCTGCACCAGCTTGCGTTCCCACCAACAGTGTAGGAGGGTTCCCCTTTCTCCACATCCTCGCCAACATCTGTCGTTTCCTAACTTGTTAGTTTTAGCCATTCTGATGGGCGTGAGGTGGTATCTCATTGTGCTTTTGATTTGTATTTCCCTCATGCTGCGTAATGTTGAGCACTTTTTCATGTGTCTGTTGGCCATTTGGACGTCTTCTTTGCAGAAATGTCTGTTCATGTCTTCTGGCCACTGCTTGATTAGATTATTTGTTCCTTGAGTTTTGAGTTTGGTAGGTTCCTTATAGATTTTGGATACTAGCCCTTCATCTGATAATGTCATTCGCAAATATCTTCTTCCATTCTGTCAGTAGTCTTTTGGTTTTGTTGACTGTTTCCTTTGCTGTACAAAAACGTTTTATCTTGATGAAGTTCCAATAGTTTGTTTTTGCCTTTGTTTCCCTTGCCTTTGGCGATACGTCTAGGAAGAAGTTGCTGCTGCCGAGGTGGAAGAGGTTGCTGCCTGTGTCCTCCTCAAGGATTTTGATGGATTCCTGTCTCACATTTAGGTCTTTCATCCATTTTGAGTCTATTTTTGTGTAGGGTGTAAGGAAATGGTCCAGTTTCGTTCTTCTGCATGTGGCTGTCCGATTTTCCGAACACCATTTGTTGAAGAGACTGTCTTTTTTCTGTTGAATATTCTTTCCTGCTTTAGTGAAGATGAGTTGACCATAGAGCTGAGGGTCCATTTCTGTTCTCTGTTCTGTTCCATTGATCTATGTGTCTGTTTTTGTGCCAGTACCACACTGTCTTAATGCTTACAGCTTTGTAATAGAGTTTGAAGTCCAGAATTGTGATGTCACTGGCTTTGGTTTTCTTTTTCAACATTCCTCTGCTATTCAGGGTCTTTTCTGGTTCCATATAAATTTTAGGATTATTTATTCCATTTCTGTGAAAAAAGTTGTTGGTATTTTGACAGGGATCGCATTGAATGTGTAGATTGCTCTAGATAGCATAGACGTTTTCACAATATTTTTCTTCCAATCCATGAGCATGCATTTCTTTGTGTCTTCCTCAATTCCTTTCATGAATATTCTGTAGTTTACTGAGTACAGATCCTTTGCCTCTTTGGTTAGATTTATTCCTAGGTATCTTATGGTTTTGGGTGCAATTGTAAATGGGGTCGACTCCTTAATTTCTCTTTCTTCTGTCTTGTTGTTGGCGTATAGAAATGCAGCTGATCTCTGTGCATTGATTTTATATCCTATCACTTTACTGAATTCCTGGATGAGTTCTAGCAGTTTTGGGGTGGAGTCTTTGGGTTTTCCACATAAAGTATCCTGTCCTCTAGGAAGAGTGAGAGTTTGACTCCTTTTCCGATTAGGATGCTGTTTATTTCTTTTCTCTGACTGTGAGGCTAAGACTTCTAGCACTATGTTGAACAGCAGTGGTGATAGTGGACATCCCTGCTGTGTTCCTGACCTTAGGGGGAAAGCTCCAGGTTTTTCCCCACTGAGAATGATATTTGCTGTGGGTTTTTCATAGATGGCTTTTATGATATTGAGGTATGTTCCCTCTATCCTTGCACTGTGAAGAGTTTTAATCAAGAAAGGATGCTGTACTTTGTCAGATGCTTTTTCTGCATCTATTGAAAGGATCATATGGTTCTTGTCCCTTCTTTTATTAATGTAGTGTAACACATTGATTGATTTGAGGATGTTGAACCACCCTTCCAGCCCAGGAATAAATCCCACTTGGTCATGGTGAATAATCCTTTTAATGTACTGTTGGATCCTATTGGCTAGTATTTTGGTGAGAATTCTTGCATCCATGTTTATTTTTTTAAGATTTTATTTTTAAGTAATCTCTACACCCATTGTGAGGCTTGAACTCACAACCCCAAGATCAAGAGTCTCATGCTCAGGGCTCTTGAGTGGCCTAGTCGGTTAAGTGTCTGACTTTGATTTCAGCTCAGTTCATGATCTCAGGGTGGTGAGATTGAGCCCTGTGTCAGGCTCTGTGCTCAGTGGGGAGTCTTCTTGAGAGTCTACCCCCTCCACATGTGTGTGCTCTCTCTCAAAATACAAAAATAAATCTTTAAAAAAAAAAAGGAGTCTCATGTTCCACTTGCTAAGCCAACCAGACACCCCTTAAAATATGTTAATTGCCTTTCTTTAGTTAGGAAAGAAAACTATTCCATATATGTATCTCCGATTAGCACTTAAATATATAAATTTAGTGTTATGATATTATGTTAACCTGTTTTTCGTTTTGAAATAAAAATGGTGCTTTTTAAACTACATAATGAATACTCTCTATATTTTTATTTTTTTGCCCCAGACTCCCATAACACCCTGTTTTGTAATCTCTTAGTCACACTGTCCAACGAAGCTGTTTTTCCTTTTTGTTTGCTCAACCAAAGACTTGTAATAGAGACATCTGCATTATGTGGGCTTACTTGTTTTTTTTTTAAGATTTTATTTATTTGACAGAGAGAGACAGCCAGTGAGAGAGGGAACACAAGCAGGGGGAGTGGGAGAGGAAGAAGCAGGCTCCCAGCGGAGGAGCCTGATGTGGGGCTCGATCCCATAACGCCGGGATCACGCCCTGAGCCGAAGGCAGATGCTTAACGACTGCGCCACCCAGGCGCCCCAAGGGCTTACTCGTTCTTGATTTAGGAAGAAGCATGTTCTCCTGTATTTTTATGTAATACCTTTTCCTGTAGTTTGTCATGCTTAAAATTTGCATCTGAAGAGATGGGTCTGTGGGCCTTTGGTCCCATGGCACATTGAATGACCTAGTACACTGTCTGGCTGTGGCCAGGAGCCCTACCTTGCTGGCGCGGGGTGGGGGTAGGTATCTCTCCGCTGCCTCTGGCAGTTGGTGGCCCACAGCTGGTGGGGGACATGGCCTTCTTGTAAAACTCTTTCCTTAGCTGCTGCATAGTCATTGACAAGCAAAGTGAACTCTTCCTACTACTACTTCTTCATGGAGTAGTGTGGTTAGGTTATCACGGTGTTAGAAGATCTGCGTACGTAGAGGTGGCCAGTTTCAGAACAGAACCGCCCTCGACCTGCTGAGCTTGGCTGTGGGGGAGGGACCCAGGGAATCCTGACTGCCTTGGTTTCTCAATTTCTGCAAGGGCATCCATGACAGATTTGTCCAAGAGGCAAAGGCATGCTTTTGTTTTTTCCGGCGGGTTATAGTTTTAGGATGGAAACAGATTCAGAATAGATGCTGTAATTATGGAATCTTTAATATTAAAACATTTGCCTTTGTGTGTGTGTGCGTGCTCAAAAAGTATAAATTCATTGCTCCACAAATTTATGTTAATTTACATCAGAGTTTTTCTCAGTCATACTCAAACAATCAGGATTTTCTAATCTTCCAATCTTCCTTTTCATGTTTCTTTGGGCTTAATTTAAGTTGCAAGAACATACATAGGGAAGGCATCTGGCATTCTGTGCTGGCATCTGCTGAGAGGTATGCCTTTTTTTTTTTTTTTAATTCTTTATTTAAATTCAATTTAGGGGGGCGCCTGGGTAGCGCAGTCGTTAAAGCGTCTGCCTTCGGCTCAGGGCGTGATCCTGGCGTTCTGGGATCGAGTCCCACATCGGGCTCCTCCACTGGGAGCCTGCTTCTTCCTCTCCCACTCCCCCTGCTGTGTTCCCTCTGTCACTGGCTGTCTCTCTGTCACATAAATAAATAAAATCTTTAAAAAAAAAAAAAATAAATTCAATTTAGTTAAGATATACTGTGTTACTAGTTTTAGGGGTAGAATTTAGTGATTCATCAGTTGCATGCACTTTATAGATTTTTGTGATTTTTAGGCCAGCACGATTCATTCATTCAGTTTATTCTTGTGATTTAAATTTAGAAGAGGAGATGAAAGGATTAGATTAGGTTAGATTAGGTTTGAGGAAGATGAGATTGGAGGAGATACACTGGTACAAAGTAGTAAATGATGAGTGATAGAATTTCCATTCCTGAACTGCGTTGTGTCAGTCTCTGGAATTGTATCTCTGCTGCCTCTGGCAGTTCGTGGCCCACAGATGAAGTTTCTGATCGGGAGGTGCCTGATGGAGCACATCCTCCCTTGAGTAGAATTTAGTGATTCTTACATGGGAAAGAGTAGGCAGTGTGTAGCTGGATAAAATATGTTTGTTATTATGATACAGTATTATATTTAGAAAATAAAATAACCCACTATTGTAAGCCTACAAAGGGGTATAACATTTCTATTTTTATCCAAAAATGTCATGTTTTGAAAATGATGGAGACCCTCCAGGAGACCTTTTTGGATTTGGCTTAAAATATGAACCCTAACTTTGTTATATAAGCTGGGGAAGTGACACTCCTCCTCCACACTGTTTAGCCTCTCTTGCTTTCACTGAAACAAAAATTAAACATCAGAAAATTCAAGATTCAGGGGCGCCTGGGTGGTACAGCGGTTAAGCGTCTGCCTTCGGCTCAGGGCGTGGTCCCGGCGTTATGGGATTGAGCCCCACATCAGGCTCCTTCACTATGAGCCTGCTTCTTCCTCTCCCACTGCCCCTGCTTGTGTTCCCTCTCTCGCTGGCTGTTTCTATCTCTGTCAAATAAATAAATAAGACCTTTAAAAAAAAAAAAAAGAAAATTCAAGATTCATTGTTTTGTTTCACTTTTTTTTTTTTTTAAAGATTATTTATTTGTCAGAGACAGAGAGAAAGAGAGAGAGAGAGAGCGTGAGCGTGAGTGGGGAGGGGCAGAGGGAGAAGCAGGCTCTGCACTGAGCAAAGAGCCCGATGTGGGACTTGATCCCAGGACTCTGGGATCGTGACCTGAGCTGAAGGCAGATGCTTAACGACTGAGCCGCCCAGGCGTCCCTCAGTTTTTTGTGTTTTGTTTTTAATGTAATCTCTACACCCAATGTGGGGCTTGAACTCACGACCCCGAGATCAAGAGTCACATGCTCTTCTAACTGAGCCAGCCAGGCACTCCAGTTTTACCTCTTTTTAAGCAGGTAATATTCCTTCTCTGACTCTGCACTATATGATTTTTGTTCTGGGGCACCTGGGTGGCTCAGTAGGTTAAGTGTTTTGACTCTTGATTTTTGCTTTGGTCATGATCTCAGGGTCATGAGATTGAGGCCTGCATCAGGCTCTGTGCTGGGTGTGCTGCCTTCCCCCGCCCCCTCTGCCACATTCTCTCTCTCTCAAAATAAAATATATTTATAACTTTTGTTCTGAAACTTCAGAACCAAAAACATGTACATTTTTAATTCTGATATTACCATTGGTCGCTTTGCTTTTTAGTCACAATGGATAAGGTATTATGTATTTGGAAATTTCTAATTACATTGAAGAGGGCTTGAGATTTTTGTTGCTTATGAAAAAGGGAGCGTAGGATATTAAAAAGATTGAGAAGTGAAGTTTTCTGTGATTTCGTGACAAAGCTAAAATAGATTAGGTCCCAGAGTTGGGTTTTGTGTTTTGTTTTCTTTGGTCTGCATCATTAATTAAAAAAAAAAATTCTTGATCTGTTATACTGAAATATTTATATATGAAAAAATTCACCAGGTTACTCAAACTTCTGATTCTAGAATATTTTTATTACCCCAAAAAGAAACCCTGAACCCATTGGCAGTCACTCACCACCCTTCTCTCCCTCCAGCCCCTGGCAGCTGCTAATCTGCTTCCTGTCTATGGACATTTCATATAAATGGGATTATGCAATATGTGCCCCCCCCCCCCTTTTTAAGATTTTTTTATTTGAGAGGAAGAACAAGCAAGGGAGAGAGGCAGAGGGATAGGGAGAAGCAGGCTCTCAGCTGAGCAGCAAGCCCCATGTGGGGCTCGATCCCAGAATCCTGGGATCATGACCCAAGCTGAAGGCAGACGCTTAACTGACTGAGCCACCCAGGTGCCCCAATATGTGGCCTTTTGTCTCTGGCTTGGTTCACGTAAGTACAGGTGTGTGAGGTCCAACCATGTTGAAGCTTGTATCAGTATTTTGTTCCTTTTTTAAGCCAAATAATATTCCACTGTATGGATAGACCACATTTTGTTTATCCATTCATCAGTTGATAGACATTTGGGTTGTTTCCACATTTTGGCTGTTATGAATAATGCCAAAGTATGGGTGTAAAAGTTTTACATTTGTCCTGCATTTTTTGGACCATTTGTGTGCGAGTTTTTATGTAAACGTGTTTTTCGTTTTCTTGGGTAGGTACTAACCCAGGGTGGGATTGATGGGTCATTCCCTTAATTTTTAGAGTTTTGACACTTGTATCATTCAGTGCACAACACTCTCTGTAACCTTGAGTTCCATGATACTGAATGTCTTGGTCTGTTTATGCTGCTGTAACAAAATACCATAAACTGGGGGCTTATAAATGCAGGGATTTATTTCTCATAGTCCTGGAGGCGGGGGATTCCAAGATCATAAGTAGAGTCAGTGTCTGGTGAGCGTCTGGTTTTGGTTCATAGGTGTCTGTCTTCTCTGTGGCCTCACTGGGTAGAAGGAGGAGGGAGCTCTGTGGACTCTCATTGATAAGAGCACTGATCCCATTTAGTAGGGCTCCACCCTTAGGACCTAAGCACCTCCCAAGGGCCCCACCTCGAAATACCATCATCTTGGGGATTAGGTTTCCACATATGAATTTGGGAGGGACACAAACATTCAGATCATAACACAATATTTATTTCCTTGAATACAACCTCAGTTGTTTACTATGGGCTCATTAGAGGCTCTCTGGCTGCTTTTCATTTCTCCTGCTGTCAGGAACCCATGCCCATCAGGGCTTCCGGTTGTATGTAGAGAGATGGGCAGTGGGTCTAGCTGGCTGCATTTCACACAGGTTCAGCTCACGTATCTCTTGGGAAAACATCTCAGTTGTGATGTTCTGCTACCAATATTGGCAAAGTAAAGACTTCTCTGTTCTCCCATCTTATTTTTCTTTTTCTTTGCTACCCTTTGTTGTGTTTGTAGGAACTTCATTTCATAATCAAGAACTGTCAGGATAACTCACATTTCTCTCTTGGCTGTCCTTCACTCTGTGCATCCAGACTTGTTGTTTTTTTCTATCACATTCTTTTAAAAAATTGAGATATAAGTCACGTAATGTAGCAGTTACTATTTTAAAGTGTACAGTTAAGTGAACTTTTTAGTATAGTCTCTATGTTGGGCAACCACTACCACTAAACCAATTTCACACATTCCCTTTTAAATATATACATATATATGTTTTCTTTTTTAAAAGATTTTATTTATTTATTAGAAAGAGATAGGGGGAGGGAGAACGTGAGCTGGGGGGGAGGGGCAGAGGGAGAGGAAGCAGCAGTTTCCCTGCCCAGCAGGAAGCTGAAGCTCCATCCCCCGGACTCAAGGGTCATGACCTGAGCAGAAGGCAGACGCTTAAGCCGACTTAAAATTTCTTTCTTTCTTTTTTAAAAAAGATTTTATTTATTTATTTGACAGAGACAGCCAGCAAGAGAGGGCACACAAGCAGGGGGAGTGGGAGAGGAAGAAGCAGGCTCCCATTGGAAGAGCCTGATGTCGGCTCGATCCCAGAACGCTGGGATTATGCCCTGAGCCGAAGGCAGACGCTTAACGACTGAGCCACGCAGGCGCCCCCCCCCCCAACTTAAACTTTCTTTACCACATTAGCTTTTTACTGCTACCTGGCAGAAATTTACATGCTAAAACCAGGGGAGGTAAAGTGACCAAAATGATGCTCTTTCTTTCTCTGGCCTTTGCTTTCTTTTTGTTAATTCTTTTTTTTAAAGGATTTTATTTGTTTATTAGAGAGAGAGAGAACGTGCGTGCACGCACTCTAGCTGGGGAGGGGGAAGGGAAGAGGGAGAGGGACAAGCAGACTCTGCCTGAGTTGGGGGACCCAGTCCCACGACCCCCAGAATCACAACCTGAGCCGAAATCAGGAATCAGGTGCTCAACTGACTGAGCCACCCAGGTGCCCCTCTTTTTGTTAATCTTTGATAGGGGGAGGGTTTGGTAAATTTGTCAGACTATTAAAAATTGTATTGCCTGTTAATTAATAGAATGATTGTGTGTGTATAATATCATTGTCTGTAGTCAGAATAACTCTTGTGTTGAGTATAAAGGGAATATAAATATATGTGGAAAGATGAGGTGGTAGAGATTGGAAATGAGAGCATTGCATGAAAATTGATAATCTGATATGACAAAAATGCAATGTGTGTGATCTAATATGATCTTTAAAAAGTGCATTTAGAGTCTAACCAGTTCAGGTTTAATTTTTCTGTTTTTTAAAAAATTTTAGAAAGATTTTGTTTATTTGAGAGAGAATGCAGGGGAGGGGGCAGGGGGAGAAGCAGACTCCCTGCTGAGCAGGGAGCCTGATGGATGTGGTGCTCAATCCCAGGACCCTGAGATCATGATCTGAGCCAAAGGCAGACACTTAACCGACTGAGCCACCCAGGTGTCCCAGTTTTTCTGTTTTATAAAATATTCGGTGTATGGGGCGCCTGGGTGGCACAGCGGTTAAGTGTCTGCCTTCGGCTCAGGGCGTGATCCTGGCGTTCTGGGATCGAGTCCCACATCGGGCTCCTCTGCTATGAGCCTGCTTCTTCCTCTCCCACTCCCCCTGCTTGTGTTCCCTCTCTCGCTGGCTGTCTCTATCTCTGTCAAATAAATAAATAAAATCTTTAAAAAAAAATAAAATATTCGGTGTATTCAGTATTTCTGTTGTCTCACTGTTAGGTTAGTCTATATTTATTATGGCAGAAGTTTCAAATCCTTTCTGTATTTGAGGGTTTAAGTAGTTCCTTAGCCTGCAACTCCAGGCAGTCCAGTTTTAGGTATTAGTCTGTTTTCTGGTGGGTGAGCAATCAGAAGCCCCCAGTGCTTGCAGTGTGTGCGCGCGTGTGTGTGGAGAGAGCTTACGGTCTGTTCCCCGTTCTGCCTAGTGTGGGCTTAAGTGTCCTCAGCTGTCTGTCTCCCCGTTGGTAGGTGGGAACTGCAGTGATGGTTCACTAAACTAACTGCAGACTTGGTTTTGTTCTCATAAGACAATACAGTTAGGAAAATGCTCTAGAAACTAAAACGCACAGATGTGCATTTTCACTATACAGATTGCACCTAAACTTCTGGTTCTGTTTTTATCAAAGTTACATATGTACTTTTTTGTATTCTTTGTAGGTAGGTTTTTTTTTTTTTTTTTTTTTAGATTTTATTTATTTGACAGAGAGCTCACACAAGCAGGGGGAGCGGCAGACAGAGGGAGATGCAGGCTCCCCGCTGAGCAGGGAGCCCGATGCGGGACTTGATCCCAGGGTTATGTGGGACTCCATCCCAGGGCCCTGGGATCATGACCTGAGCTAAAGGCAGCTGCTTACCCGACTGAGCCACCCAGGCGCCCCTATAGGTAGATTTTTAAAAAACAAACTCTTTTGGATAGCTTTAGGTCTACAGAAACGGTGCAAAGACTACAAAGTACCTGCATACCTGCACTCCAGTTTCTCCTAATGTTAATATCCTACGTTATTATGGCACTATTTGTGACAGCTCAGGAACCAGCGTTCATAATCTTAACCAAACTCCCCATTTTATTTGGATTTTACTAGTTTTCCCCTAATATCCTTGTTCTGTTCCAGAACCCCATCCAGCACACCACACCATGTCACATTTAGCCATCATTTTTTCTGGGCTGTGACAGTTTCTTAGACTTCCCTTGTTTTTGATAGACTGTGCTACCCAGGCGCCCCAATGACATAGTATTTTTAATAAGTAGTATCCTTTAGGTATAATTTAAAGTATAAAACAAATATCCAGGGGTGCCTGGGTGGCTCAGGTCGTGATCCTAGGGTCTTGGGATTGAGTCCCACAAAGGGCTCCCTTCTCAGCAGGGAGTCTGCTCCTCCCTCTGCCTCCCCTCACCGCACTCGTGCTTGGTCTCTCGCTCAAATAAATAAAATCTTTAAAAAAATCCCAAATATCCACAGTCCATGTTGACATAAATGAGTAAATAAATACATGAGGAATGGGACAGAGAAAAGACACTGTCCTGTACAGAAAAACTCCAGACGCCTTATCTTCCCTCTTCAGGAGTCAGCTCTCCCCAGCTCTCTGAGTGTGGGCTGCAGGGCATGACTTGCTTCCTGAAGGAGTGGAAGCGTGCAGTGGAGGGAGGCCTGTAGAGGGGAAGCCTGCCCGAACCACCTGAGCTAGGTGGTCAAGGCTGGCTTCATTAGTTGTCAAGTCGGGGGGAGCGCGTGTGTTCTTGCCATGACATGATGAGAATGGTACACATACAGTTTTCACAGATCATTTTGTAGGTGTGGTTTTTGCCATTTCCTTGCTCCCCCTTTCCCTCTCCCTAGAAGTAACTGTTTTTACTTCTTTTAAGTGAAATTATACTTCTTCCGTAATTAACACCGTTTCTATTGTTTCTAAATAACAGGCTTATTATATTACCTGATTATTATTATTTTTTAAAGATTTTATTTTTTTTAAGTGATCCCTACACCCAGTGAGGGGCTCAGACTTACAGCCCTGAGATCAAGAGTCACATATTCCACTAACTGAGCCGGCCAGGCCCCGCGATGATTTTTCACTGTTTGACTTCCCATTCTAGATACTTGACTTCTGTCTTTCTTTGCTTCTCTTCATAGAGATGGAGCCTTTGCTAATCCACCCATGTCTTCAGCGCTTGTCCCCAGGTTGCTGCAGAGCTCTGTCTTCCCCACGGTGAACCCTGTGCCCCATAGTCCATGTTTTCTTCTCATTTTTTTTTCTTTCTCATGTTTTCTTCTTGACTTACTGTTTTGGCTGAGCGCATCTTCTTGTACCTGAGAAAGGGTGCATGAGAGGTTGAAGTTTTTGAGACCTTTTTATGTCTGAAAGTCGTCTTCTCCTATTCCCACAGTTGATTGAGAGTTTCCCTGGTTATGAAATTCTAAATTGGGAATAATTTTCCTTCAGAATTTTGGAGGCATTTGTTTAATTGCCTTTTGCTTCCAGTGTTGCTCTTGAGAAGTCTGAAGCCGTTGATTGCTTTAATTCTGCCTACGTGACCCCGACCCCCTGGGAGCATGTAGGATATTCTTTTGTCACCACAATATTTTCATTTTCTTTAAAAAAGTATTTTTTTTGGTAAAGTCCTCCTTTGCCTTGAATAGTGTCTGACATAGAGTTGGGGCCCAGGAAGTATTTCACTGATGGGGTGGCTGTTCTTTCTTTGAGCTGGTCGCATCTGTCACCTCCCCCTTGGGATGTGAAGGCCAGGCTGTCAGTGCTCTACAGGCCAGGTGGTGGTTGAGGGTTGGGTCCTCCAGCTTTTCTCTCTCTCTGTTGTCCACGAGAGTTCTTAGTTCCCCTGCCAGGCCTCAGTGGACATGGCAGTCCTGCGTCTCAGTTTAAAGCATCAATCTTTCATTGCACGGAATTGTCCACTTTAAATTTGTCAGTGTCTATTATTCCTAGCAGGAGTTGATTGTAACACTGAAGATTTCTCTGTTTATTTAAGTAATCTCTACAACCAACGTAGGGCTCAAACTCATGACCCCGAGATCAAGAGTTGCATGCTCTTCCAACTAAGCCCGCCAGGCGCCCCAAGACTGAGTTTTTTTACTTGCTGTGACACACCAGTGATTAAGAGAAATCTTTGGGGCACTATGTTGGGTGTAGAGATTAAATGCAATTTTTAAAAATCTCAGTTGGCATAAAGGACAGGTTATGTTAAAGGGGATTTGAATCTGAGACATGCAGTGTAATAATTAGGCCATAATGGCTTTGCCTTTTGAGCACTGGATTTGAGAGGCCCCATGACAGGCGAGGGAATAGAAAGGTACTGGATTCAGATGCGCTGGTCACGGTGCTGGTTCATTCCTTCATTGAGCACATACTTACTGCGCGCCTGTGGTGTGCCCCGCGTTGTTCTGGCTCGTTCACTGTGCCCAGTTCGTGTGAGGCATACACAGCCCAAGAGCTGGGAGAAAGTCCTGGGGACGGTGCGATTGCTAGGCTGGCAGTACGATGTTTGGGCAGATCTAGATTCCCAGTACTTTTACCCTTTAGAAATCCGTGTAACCACTAGCATAACCCTTTCAGCTGGGAGTTTATAAATAGCAAGCTTGAGAAGTTTCTTATTTTCAGTGAACTCTTATCCATGGTTTTTTTTTTTTTTTCAGTTTTTGCCATTTTATTTAAAATTTTTAAAATTAAAATATTTTTTTTGAGAGAGAGGAGAACACATGTGTGCAAACATGAGTGGGGTGGAGGGTGGGGGCAGGGCCAGAGGGAGAAGTAGACTCCCGCTGAATGGGGAGCCTGATGCGGGACTCAATCCCAGGACCCTGGGATCACGACCTGAGCTGAAGGCAGATGCTTTACTGACTGAGCCACCCAGGTGCCCCTAGTTTTTTGCCATTTTATTCAAAGAGCTCTCTCTCTCCTTTTTTTTTAAAGTTTTATTTATTTATTTGACAGAGATAGAGACAGCCAGCGGGAGAGGGAACACAAGCAGGGGGAGTGGGAGAGGAAGAAGCAGGCTCCCAGCGGAGGAGCCTTATGTGGGGCTCGATCCCAGAATGCTGGGATCACGCCCTGAGCCGAAGGCAAATGCTTAACGACTGAGCCACCCAGGAGCCCCTCAAAGAGTTCTCTTTACCTTCACCTGTATGCATATAGACCTTTGCCTGAGTTTCCTTCTAGTGTCTCATGTGTTTTTTTCAACATTTAATTTTTTTAATCGGGATGGAATTTAGTGTATGGAGAGGGTAAGAATGCAACATGATTTTTTTTCTAAATAGTTGCCTTAGCACTATATATATATGTATATATATATATATATTTTTAGGTTTTTATTTATTTGTCAGAGAGTGCATAAGCAGGGGGAGCGGCAGGCAGAGGAAGAAGCGGGCTCCCTGCTGAGCAAGGAGCCCATTGCGGGGCTCCATCCCAGGAACCTGGGACCATGACCCGAGCCGAAGGCAGATGCTCAACCAACTAAGCCACCCAGGCGGCCCGACTTAGCGCTGTTTTTTTATAACCTACCTTTACAGGTTATATAAAGGTTATATGGTTATAATGGCTTAGCCTAGAAATGAGAGATATGGAGCAGTGTAAACATGTATGTATGCTGCTGTGGGTTTCCCTCTGAAGAAGTGGCATGCGTCCATATGTTTATCTGATGGTGACTTGGATCGGGGGGCATGGAAACTGCTAGGATTGAAGAATCCCTGAAGGTGGCATGAGGTATAAACTTATTTGGAGAGTCCTCTGCCTGTATTTGAAGTGTTACCTTGTGGATGACATAGTAAATATATTTTGTGTTTATTTTAGAAGGAAGAAGTTGGCTCAATGGGTAGAAGTTTAAGGAGGGAGATTCAACTCAGCAAAAGGAATAACTTTCTAACTAAATATCAGAGCAGTCTAACAAGGACTCAACTGTCTTGCAGAGTAGTGAGGCCTGTGTTAAAGGAGGCGTGTCTGCAGGTGTTGAGTAACCACTTATCAGGGATGTTCCTGATTGCCCTGCTCCCAGGTGGGAGACGGCTCTGACTGCTGAGTGGCTCTCGTGTCTGTCCGCCACAGAGCTCAGTGACTCACCTGCATTCTTTTTCCTGTGCTTGTAACCGCCTGGAGAGGGAGGCCCGATAACCACTGAGGCCCAAGGAGGTTTGGGGAGATAGCCTGTGCTGCGGCGATGGAGCCGGGCTCTGCACCTGGTTGCTCTGGATTCTGAGCCCATGGTTCATAGCACCTGCCTTCTTAGGTCCTAAGAGCTGAGTGCCTCCCAAGAACATTTGGATTCTTAATTAATTTTCTGTTAAGAGTAAGTTAAAAAAGAAATCTGCCTTGGGGCGCCTGGGTGGCTCAGTCGTTAAGCGTCTGCCTTCGGCTCAGGGCGTGATCCCGGCGTTCTAGGATCGAGCCCCACATCAGGCTCCTCCGCTGGGAGCCTGCTTCTTCCTCTCCCACTCCCCCTGCTTGTGTTCCCTCTCCCGCTGGCTGTCTCTCTCTCTGTCAAATGAATAAATAAAATCTTAAAAAAAAAAAAAAATCTGCCTTAATGGCTCCTTTTCCCCTTTTTTGTGCGCGTCCAGATAACATTTGTATTTGTTACTCTTGTCTGTGGTTAGCCTCTAGAAGAGTTTGTGAGCGTGCAGTGTACCGTTACCAGTTTTGTTCCATATTCCTTGAAGGATTAAATTTGGATTTCTTTTTTTTTCTCCAAGTTTATTTATTTTTAGTAATCTCTACACCCAGTGTGACGTTTGAACTCATGACCCTTAGATCACAGGTCACATGCTCTACCAACTGAGCCAGCCAGGTGCCCCAAATTTGGATATCTTTAAATGTGTTTACTTAACTGAGGCATCCCCTGCATTCAAGTGATTTAAGTCTTTCCCATTGTGTTTTGATTTTTTTCCTATATGTAAATCCTATCTGTTATTTTGCTACTCCTGGATATGTTTTTTTTTTTTTTAGATTTTACTTATTTTAGAGAGAGAGAGTGCATGCTCAAGCGGGGGGGGGGGGGAGAGAGGGAGAATCTGAAGCAGACTCAGCACCGAGTGTGGAGGGGCTCGATCTCATGACCCTGAGATCACAACCCGAGCCAAAACCAAGAGTCAGTGCTTAACTGACTGTACCACCCAGGCACCCCTTGCTCCTCCTGTTTAAATCCTCTGCCCCTGCTGGTGCAGCCGCTCTGGAAAACAGTATGCGGGTTCCTCAAAAAGTTGAAAATAGAGCTACGCTACCACCCAGCAATTGTACTACCGGATATTTGCCCCAAAGATACAAATGTAGTGATCTGAAGGTGCACCTGCACCCCAGTGTTTACAGTAGCAGTGTCCACAATAGCCAGACTGTGGAAAGAGCCCATGAATGAATGGATAAAGGAGATGTGCTCTGTGTGTGTGTGTGTGTGTCTATACGAGTGAAATGATATGGTGTTTGTCTTTCTCTGACTGCCTTATTTCACTTAGTCTTATCCTCTCTAGCTCCATCTACCTGTTGCAAATAACAAGATTTTATTCCTTTTTATGGCTGAATAATATTCCATAACACACACACACACACACACACACACACACCCTGCATCTTTATCCATTCATCAGTCGATGGACACTTGTGCTGCTTCCATATCATGGCTGTTATAAATAATGTTGCTATAAACATTGGGGTACACGTATTCCCCCCCCTTTTAAGATTTTATTTGTTTATTTGACAGATAGAGGCAGCAAGAGAGGGAACACAGCAGGGGGAGTGGGAGAGGAAGAAGCAGGCTTCCCAGCAGAGTAGGGAGCCCGATGCGGGGCTCGATCCCAGGACCCTGGGATCACACCCTGGACCGAAGGGAGATGCTTAATGACTGAGCCAACCAGGCGCCCCACATGTATCCCTTTGAATTAGTGTTTTTGTGTTTTTTGGGTGAATACCCAGTAAGGTGATTACTGGATCATAGGGTAGTTCTATTTTTAACTTTTTGTGGGATGGACAGGATTCAATCTTACATTGACATAACTTATTTCCCAGTCATGCCAAAACAGGTGGTTTGAGTAATGAAGTTTCCCTTGTTTCTTATTAGAGTCTAGAGACTCCCCTTTTCATCCCCCTGAGTTTAATATTGTTTGAAAAGACTCTTCAGAAGTTGCTGGCTAGATGTTTGCCTTTCGGAGGAGAGTCATGAACCTGATGCTAGCAGGGGGTGGGGAGGTAAGTGCGGTGTATCTTTAATGGGCTTTGTTCCTGCCATTATCTCCCAAGTCATCGTCCCTTTCCTGAGCACTGCCCGGGCCTTACTAACAGTGACCTGCATCTTGATGCCACTGCTCACAGCCAGTGGCTGCTTTCACACCCCTGCCCTGTCCCCTCATGCTCCCTTGGCTGGCAGTGCCCTCCGTCTCCCATCTGGAGGAGATGTGCTCATTTGATAAGCGGGCTTACGTCAGGAGTTGTTTCTTCCGTGTGGCTGGCCTCCCCTCTCTAGTGGCAGTGCCTGCCGTCCCCTCCCCGGTCCCATGCTCCCACCACGCAGCTCCTGACCGTGCCTTTAGCTCTTGGTGCACCTGTTAACTCAGCTTAGCTTCCGTTAGCCTGCACGTCCCACGTCCCCCCTTCCCTAGCCTGCATTCCAGGCCCTATCTTGGAGTTTTAGTAAAACACTTGTATCCTCTTGTTTTGGAAAGAAAAGAATAAAATGTTGCATCATTTGGAAGTTGCTGACAAAGGTGCAGAGAGGGAGGCCATCATTTTGATTTTCCTCCTTTCTATAGGGACACCAATTCTGGAGCTCTTCCTCGTCACTTGTAAGAACCTTAGGTCATGCTCAGGTTAGCACTTGAACCTAGTCCTATTGCAAATGTGTTTATTGGAAGCTGCTCCTAAAATGTTTTGTTCATTCATTCAGCAAATATGTATTTAGCATTTACTGTGTGACAGGCTGGGACTGTGGGGCTGAACAGGTCAGTGAGGTGCCTGCTCTCCGGGATTTTTTTTTTTTTTTTTTTTTTTAAAGATTTTATCCATTTATTTGACAGAGCACAAGCAGGGGGAGCTGCAGGCAGAGGGAGAGGTAGAAGCGGACTTCCTGTAGAGCAGGGAGCCTGATGCGGGGCCCGATCCCAGGACCCCGGGATCATGACCTGAGCTGAGGCAGTTGCCCAACCAGCTGATCCACCCAGGTGCCCCTACTCTCCAGGATTTTGCGGTGGGGTTGGAGAGCCGTAAACTAAATAAAATACATAACAAATCTAGTGATAATACAGACCGTGAGGTAGAGGAATTACTTCCGTTCTTTTGTTTTCTGGGCTCTTTTTGGTGCAGTGATGGACTCTGTGAATAGTCCTACAGAGATAGCCTCTAAATTTCAAAAGGGATTTAGTCTTTGAAACTCTGTAGTTGTATTATGCAAAAAAATACTGTGAAACTGGGTGTACAGTTACTGATGTGCCCCTATTATCAACTACCTGGAGCCTTTACTCCGAAATCCTGGACAGTGTAGCATGTGTTCAGTGCTTCGATGCTGCTTCCCTTCATGGGTATCTGGCAGTCCAGGCCTGCACCACACGGTCGGCCAGGGCTTGGGTGCTTTCCTTGGGATGTGATGTAGTGGGGTACAAGTTCAAGGCCTTATCTTTTAGGTAGAGCTTAGATTCAGGGGGACAGAAACAATATGTGACAGCACACAGGATTTTGGGGAGTGCTAAGTGCCCTGAAGGAAATCACGCTGACGGGTCATCTGACTTCGGTCCCTGTCAATCTCCGGAGGCTTCCTTAATGCTCATTGTGGCCTTTTTTTTTTTTTTAAACTTTATTACGGGATTTAAAAACACACAAACCTGGAGAGGTTATACAAAGACCTGTTGCTTAGTTTCGCCAGTCATGAATTTGCTGATACTGTTTTATATGCCCCTCTCCTTTTTCTTTCTCATCATAGTATTTTAAAGCCAGTTCCAGACACTGTATGATTTCCTGAAACTTTGGTGGACTCTTGGCCAGTTTGATCCTGTAGGCATGCCTAGCCCTTGTCCTCCTTGCGTCCTTACAGTGCTGATGATCTTGCTCATGTCACTCTCTTACCGTGTTTCAGACGGACCTAGTCCTCCTCCTGCTACTCTGATTGTTCCCATGTTCCTTTGCTGGTTTTCTTCCTTCTTCCAACTGTGACCACTTCTCAAGGCTTTGTCTGGTAAATATGTTACCAAGAATTTACTGTCCCTTCCGCATTTCATTAAGGGGGATAAAGCTTACAGACATTCAGAGAACTTTTGTTCACTGGGGCTTTGTGCTGTAGAAATGCCATTTGAATGTTTTGCTGCTTTTATCTTTGGCATTAATTTCAACTGCTGTCATTTCTTCCATTAAAAAGAATTCAGGCATAAGCCAGAAAAGTAATTAAATTGGTCTGCAGGGGGAAAAGAGAAACAGTACAGTATTTTAACAAGTCACAGATGCACATAATTATTCACTTATAAAAATGTTAATTTAAAAGTCTCACACAGTATATTTTATTAGAGGTGTAGCATACATTACATCTGTGATGAGATATCTAATTTGTTTTCCTTTTTCCATTCTAGAATGTATGACAACATGTCCACGATGGTGTATATAAAGGAAGACAAGTTGGAGAAGCTTACACAGGATGAAATCATTTCTAAGACAAAACAAGTGATTCAGGGGCTGGAAGCTCTGAAGAATGAGCACAATTCCATTTTACAAAGTTTACTTGAGACACTGAAGTGTTTGAAGAAAGATGATGAAAGTAATCTGGTGGAAGAGAAATCAAACATGATCCGAAAGTCACTGGAAATGTTGGAGCTTGGCCTGAGTGAGGCACAGGTATATAAGTGAAGTCGCCCAGACAGGAATAGGAACTTGACAGTCTGGAGAAATGGAGACTTCATTTGAAATATGTGATTTAACGAAACTAGAGGGAAGATACTTCTAGAATAATAGAGATCAGCTCGTATATTATATAAATGATGATTGATTTGGGCATGTCTGAATTTTAAAAAACAGAGCCAAAATAGAGGTAACCTTGTCATTTTGGATTTGATTTGGGTGCGTGTATCCACAAACAAAAACAGTGGCTTAAACATCCTAGCCATGTATAAAGAAACACCAAGGTAGGCCGCCCTGGGACAGGTCATGCAGCTGCGTGATCATCACGGGTATGCAGGCCTCTACATTGCACTGCATACAGCCCAAGACGGAGCTCCAGCTGCAGCCACCTGACCCCATTCTGGGACAGGGAAGGGACAGGAAGGGTGTGCCTCCTTCCTTTACTTCCTCCAACTGGTACACAACACTGCTTACATTTCATTGGCCAGACCTTGGTTCCATGGCCACACCTAATTGTGAGAGAGACTGGGGAATGTTCCCCTGCCCACTTAAAGTTCCTGTTCCTGTTCTTAAGCCTTAGGAAGAAGGGAGAATAGATATTGGCCAATAGCTGATAGTCTCTGCAATACTCCAAGACAAGATTGCTGTATATATTTAACTAAACCTTTGTTTTTATCATGCGGGACATGGAGGTGAAAAAATTAGAAACATCTAGGTGAGGAGTACAATTGGTTGAGCGTCCAGCTCTTGGTTTCAGCTTAGGTCATGATCTCAGAGTAGTGAGATCGAGCCCCGCTTCTTTGTGAGGGAGTCTGCTTGAGATTCTCCTTTTCCCTCTGCCCTTTCTCCCTAAAAGCAATCAATCAAAAGAAAAGAAAAGAAAAGAAAAACCTCTTGTGGTAGCCCTACCCCTGATAACGTTTAGTTCTGCCAGCACATTTCAGGTAAAATTACATACACTAAAATTTGGCTGCTTCTTAGCTTTCCTTTTTTTTTTTTTTTTTTTAATTTTTAAGATTTATTTATTTGAGAGAGAAGCGCGCGCATGAGTGGGAGGGGCAGAGGGAGAGGGCGAGAAACTCTCAAGCAGACCCTGTGCGGGGCTCAATCCCAGGACCCAGAGATCACACCCTGAGCTGAAACCAAGAGTCAGACACTTAACCGATTGTGCCCCCCAGGTGCCCCTTAGCTTTCTTCTTGTAAGTGAATGAAGAAAGCAGAGTAGGGCTGCTGGGTCACTAGTTTCCACTTCCAGGTAGAGGACACTGGTTTCCACGGTGACTGTCCATACCGATTTTAGAGTTCTTCATCCCGACTGTGTGAAAGACCTAGCTGTAGAACTTGAACTTTGTTTATTGTGCATGTATTATATGGCAGGTTCTGTAATTGAAAAGTGGTATGAATACGGACCTCCTTTTTAGTTGGGCAGGTATTAGAGTTAAGAAAGGAAGGAGGAAGGAGCCTCACCTTCTGGAGTTTAGGTTTGAAACGTAGGAGGATTGTTGAGGGCAGGGCAGTAGCATGGTCTAAAGAGAGAACAGACTGGAGCCAGCTCTGCCCAGCTCTTTCTGTTCGTACACTCTTAGGAGCTTGCTGATGCCTCAGGCAGGCCTGGTGCACCCCAGGCAGAGCCGTGGGACAGTCACCAGAGTTTGTGACGTGGACCTAAGCTTATGAATGCGCCAGTGCATTCTGACTAGCTGGCTAGCTAAAGATTTCTTCCCTTACCTTGGAACATCAAAGATTGGTCTGCCTGCCCTTCCCTAGCTCCATCACCAGCCACTCCCAGAGTCACCTGCACTCGGTACACCTGGCATGCTTGTGCACACACTCACATGTGGAAAAGGGTCTCTGAGAAATTATGTTGGAACCACCTAGATAGAAAGTAAAAACATACAGTTTTGTCAGAAGAGTAGCCATGTGTCCATGACTAGTCCATTTGAGATGCTGTCAGACAGAACAACAACATCTAGTTTCCATGGATGTTGTGAGCATGTGATATTCTTCACCCGGCCCCTGTGCAGCCCGAGACTGAGGGTGAAAAGAGGAGTCATTGGCATTTGTACGCGTCTGTGCTGGAGCGCATATCTGCAAGTATAAGCTAGAGAGCTGCAAGCCCGGAATGCCTGTGTTGGTGGGAGGTGAGATGTGTGGGATGGACGCTACAGTGCTTTCAGCGTTTCTGTTTTTCCAGGTCATGATGGCTTTGTCCAACCACCTGAACGCTGTTGAGTCTGAGAAGCAGAAACTGCGTGCACAGGTCCGTCGGCTGTGCCAGGAGAACCAGTGGCTGCGGGACGAACTGGCCAATACGCAGCAGAAATTACAGAAGAGTGAGCAGTCTGTGGCTCAACTGGAGGAGGAAAAGAAGCATCTGGAATTCATGAATCAGTTAAAAAAATACGATGATGACATCTCTCCATCCGTAAGTGGCTCAGTAGGAATGCCGTATTGACAGTTAACCATGTTATAGTTGGTAGGTTGTTTTAATCAAGCTGTCAGTGTTTTCCCCTCCCCTCTAGTGATTGCATTGAGCAAGACCAGAGGTTATGGGTCTTGGGACTTAGTCCCTGGGCAAGTCATAGAGGTTCTACTTGCCATATGCTTTTCATGTGTGTTTTAGGAGAGTGGTCAGACAGTGTAAAAATACCTTGTGAATGTTAGGCACGATGCAGAGAGGCACTTGATGAGGTTTGTCCCAGCTTGAGAGCCCGCTGAGTCTGGCTTCCAAGCTCATCACACTGCTGGAACTTTGCCCTCAGGTCAGTGTTCATCCCATCCAGTCATCTATAAACCAGACTCGGTACTAACCCTGTAGCCGGTGGTGCTGTGGGTCTTGACCTTTCTCTTTGAAACTCTCTTTCCCCGGCTCCCAGGACACCACCTGATTTTCCTGCTCCCTCACTCATGCCTCCTCCTTGGTCTCTCTTGCCAGCTTATCTTGTTTTTGGAATGTTCGCCAAGGATCTTGGTTTTCTCCTTTTTTTCTCGGCTCTCTTTGGATGTTCATCTCAGTCTTGATTATTTTTCATCCACCATTTATATCTGATTCAGTTAACTGAAAAACAATTTTTTTAAGACAAATTTTGGAATAATTTTAGACTAACAGAAAAGTTGAAAAGATAGTAAGGAGAATTCCCATATATATATATATATATATATATCCTTCACCCAGTCTCTCCTCACGTCACATCTCCCATCGCCAGAGTGCACTTGTCCATCAGCTCGGGCCATTGTGACGGAATACTGTAGTCACATGGCTTATTTCTCACAGTTCTGAGATCAGGGTGTCAGCACGATCGGGTTCTTGGTGAGGGCCTTTTTCCTGGTTTGTGTCCTCACATGGCCTTCCTTGGTGCATGCATAGAGAGAGGGAGGTATCTAATGTCTTTTCCTTTTTGTGTAAGGACACTAGTCCTATTGTGACGGCCCCATCCATGTCACTCTGTCTGACCCACATTACGTCCTAAAGGCCCACTTCCAAGTGCCATCACCTCGAGGGCTAGGGCTTCCATATGTGGTTTTTGGGGGGACACGTTAGTCCACAGCACCCTGTCTTATTAGGTTTGCTGTATTTCTCCCTTGCTTTTGATTTAGAAGATGTATTACTATGGACTGTTGTGGGATAAGAATAAATGAAGCTACGGATTCCAGCCAGTGATTCACCTAGAATACCAGATGATGATGTAGGGTTTCGTTGGATCAGAGACTTTTGAAACTTGTTATTTTGGAAAAATATGTAGCTTGGAGAAGAGAGCTAACAGTGAGCTAACTCTGCCTCTTCTTTTGGGTTGTACGTGATGGTAGTTTCTTCTGAACGGTGTCGGAGTAGGCAGCATGCCTCCTGCCACGCTCCCTGAATGCTGCTGGGCATGTTTTCCTAGCAGGAGGACATGCTGCTGTGGAATTGGGGCCAACTCGAGTTCGGACATTTTACATGGGCACAGTACTCCTCTGCTCTGCACTGTGTCCTCCTCGTCTCAGCAGAGCCCTTCATGCATTCTGTCACTGTGCCGGGATCTGGTTCGTGACCACATGTGGCACTCTGCTGTCACGTCTCCTTGGTTGTCTTTCATCTGAAACAGGTCCTTTTCACATAAAAAAGTCCTTCTCTGCCTTTCATGACATAGATATTTTTGAGGAGTGCAGGAGTTAGTTACTTCGTAGATTCATCCTCGGTCTGGGTTTGTCTGATGTCTCTCTCAGTGTGTTTAGATCGTGCGTCCCAGGTGGGAATATTATCAAGGTGACATTGTGTACTTCTCAGATTACTTCTTCCAGAGGCAAGGGATGTTTCCTGTCCCAGGGTGATGCTGAATTTTCACTTGGTCAAGCTGTTTGTTCTCTCCATTGTGTAGTCACGGTTTTTACCCCTGCACTAATCAGAGATCTGTGGGGAGACTGAAGTCACAGACTTAAAGCCAGCAGGTTTCAGGGGTGTCCAGGTGGCTCATTTGTTTGGGTGTCCACTCTTGATTTTGGCTCAGGTCACAGGCTCGGGATCTTAGGGTCGTGGGATCCAACCCTGCCTCGGCCTGTGCACTGGTCGTGGAGCCTACTTGGGACTCTCTCTCTCTTTCAATAAGTAAATAAACAAATAAAATCTTAAAAAAAAAAACAAAAACCTGGCAGGTTTTAGATTGCTTTTAGGTGTCCTGTGGGGGAGGGTGGTGAGCAGGGAAGGGGGACTCCAGCCCTCCAGTTCTGTGGCATTCAGCGATGGGCCATTTTAGTCTGTTTTTACGTGTTTGGTTTCCAAATAAAATTTATTTCAAGTAAGAGTTTCCTTGCTGTGTTTGAACTTCCTCAGAACACAGTGAAGAATCTAAGGCATGGAAATGTCTGCATGGTCTGTTGGCCACCCCTGTGGCCTGCATCTTGAGTTTGAATTCTAGTCTAGCAGGGTTTTTATTACTCTCTACTAAATCGATAGATAAGCCAAATTGTGGTTAATCCTGTATTTGATTTATTTTATTTTTAAAGATTTTATTTATTTATTGAGAGAGAGTGAGAGAGAGAGTACGAGCAGGGTGAGGGGCAGAGGGAGAAGCATACCCGCCCGCCAGGAAGGGAGCCCAAAGCGGGACTTGATCCCGGGACTCTGGGATCATGACCCGAGCCAAAGGCAGTCGCTCAACCAACTGAGCCACCCAGGTGCCCCCATATTTGATTTTAAAAACAAGATTTTTTTGTTAAAATGATATTTATACTAAAGATTTCCAGTACAGGATTTATAGTACTTGTAAGGCTAAAGTTATCCTGGGTTGGTTTTATAGGAGGACAAAGACACCGATTCCACTAAAGAGCCTCTGGATGACCTTTTCCCAAATGACGATGACGATCCCGGTCAAGGAAGTAAGTTGTTGAGGGGGAGCATTTAAATGACAGCATGTACAAATAGAAGGTGGCTTGTCTTATCCTGATGTAATAGCAATAGTTAGTGGGCATCTTAGTGCCTGTAGCCTGCTTCCCAGAGGCACGTGCACACTCGGATTGTCTAGTGTTTCCCAAGAGAACTTCAGATAGTTTCTTGTTGGGAACAGTAGCGTGTTAGAGCAGCCCCTGTGAGCTCAGTGCGTGCACAAGCAGTTTGGTGCAGTCTGTGGGTTCTCACAGAGTGAGACAGGCAGAATTCATTTGGTGCTGGGAGGAATCTCATTGCACTGTTGAGGGCATTACAGCACCCCCGACACGTTACCGAGGTTACCCAGCCGGCCTGGGGGGTGCTGGGTGGGTTTCCAGAGCATGGGACCCAAGCCCAGCGGGACCAGAGCTAGAGAGGAGAGGTCTCATGAGATGACGTCGTCTGGATGCTGTCCCTCGAGCGCCTCCGAACTGAAGCCTTGTCTGTGCAGTCCAGCAGCAGCACAGCAGTGCGGCGGCCGCTGCGCAGCAGGGCGGCTACGAGATCCCAGCGCGGCTGCGCACCCTCCACAACCTGGTCATCCAGTACGCCTCGCAGGGGCGCTATGAGGTGGCCGTGCCGCTCTGCAAGCAGGCCCTGGAGGACCTGGAGAAGACGTCCGGCCACGACCACCCGGATGTGGCCACCATGCTGAACATCCTGGCCTTGGTGTACAGGCTAGTACTTTCATTCTATCCCCTAGTTTTACCTACAGATAGTGTTTTTAATGAATTTGCCCTTAAAATATGTTTCTGTTAATCTGTATAAGCTTACTTTGCCTGCTTCATTGGTGACGCCTCTTCAAGCAGCCAGGGGGTTACATTCAAAATATTTAGTAAGCTCTATGGCAAAGGTATCACCCTGTGGAACAGATGCTGCCTGAAACAACCCAGGTCAGCCTTTCTGGAATAGCCCACATGCACCCTTCACTCAGGCCAAATTAAATTCTTGATTTTTTCCACCAGACTGTGTACCAAGTTTCTTTTGTCCAGAATAGCCTTCCCACCTTTCTACGGCCTTCTTAGCTCTTTCTCCTTTCTGAGTCTCAGGTTCCACTTGCTCTTTGCCCTTGTTGTGCCCCCAGAGCCCTTAATTCCTGCCTCTCTCCTGGCACTTCTCACTGTGGTTGGCATCAGGGTTATTTGAATTTTGTTTTCTCTTCTTCCAGAGTAGTGCCCCTGAAAGCTGGGGACCAGCTTGTGTCCGTGTCCCCACTTTTCACATCACTCTAGCATGCTTGCTCACTTAGGAGGCGTTGGTGAACATGAAGGGAAGTAAGGAATGTGCCCTGTGGCACAGGGAGTGGTATGTCGGAGCCCTTTGTGTGTGTCTTTTAGCTGAACTCACCTGAAATAGAGCAGATATGGGTGAGTAGGGACTGAGAAGGGGAAGTTCTCTCATGGTAGGATTGGTTTGCTGTAGGTAGCCCTTCCAGTTTTGTGGGTTGGGATTAACAGATTTGTGTTTCTTCATTGGTTTGATTGTCCCCGTTCAACATTTTTGGATACCCAAGTATAGATCAGACTGGGCTGGTTCCTGTGAGGCCCTAGAGATGAATGAATATATGGTTCCTGTCCTCAGGAAAAAAGCAGAACGATGAATTTAAATTTAGTCAGGAGAATTCAGGTTGTGTCTCTGCTTAGATGGCCACAAAACAGACAATGTTGTCCAGAGCCCTTAGCTTTTCTGAGCTTCAGTTCTCTTTTCTTTTTTCTTTTTTTTTAGAGAAAGAGCACAAGCAGGGGGAGAGGCAGAGGGAGAGGGAGAAGCAGACCCCCCACTGAGCTAGGAGCCTGACGTGGGGCTCTATCCCAGGACCTGGAGATCATGACCTGAGCTGAAGGCAGATGCTTAACCATCCGAGCCTCAGTTTTCTTATATCTAAAATGGAGGCAGTTATACTATCCACTCAGGTCCAAGGGAAGGATGTGGGGCATGTGACATGTGGTGTTGCCCGGCCAACTTGAAATGCTCGAATAGCCACCTCTAAAGGAACTTACAACCTTGTTTAGAAGATTCATATGTAATTATAGAAGCAGGGAGACTCGGTTCTTGCTAATAAAATAACACAAAAGTATTCATGGAACAGAAACATTCCTTCCAGTTGAGAGGATAAGGGAAGGATTAATGGAAGGGTGGGAGCAGCACTTTGTGGGGCTTCAAAGGGTGGGTAGGATTTTAGCCTGGAGATGGTAAGGCGTGTTGAGTGTGTTTGGGGCTTACTCCTGAACCTAGTTGGCGAAGCTTGACAGCACCGGAAGAAATACTTGTAAGAGATGGGGCAGGGAGAAGCTGGGCTGACCGTGGAGGCCCCACAGGCAGTGCTGAGGGTGCCGTGGGGAGCAGCGGACTCCTACTTGGGTCTCACCAGAGTCCCTTAGGCATCGTGCACAGGACAGAATGGCGGCCAGGGCCTGGAGGCAGGGCATGATCCTAGGGATACGGAGTTGGGGTCTGAGCAAGGATGGGGACAGTGTGGAGAGAGAGGATAGAGGGGGGCTCAGGGAAGAGAAACGAACTGATCCAGCCATTCATAGAGACGAATGATTTCTTCATGGAACAAAACATCCCCAGAAAGAAAGCAGCCTTTCACAGCATGCCGCAGCCCTGCCCATGGTTAGCCCGCAGTCTTCCAGAGCTGCATGGCACACGGTCTTGCAGACAGTCCTGACCTTTTCTGACAGTTCCCCTGTTCGTGGGCATTTAGGTTGTTTGCAGATTTTTACTGTTAACAATAGTGTAGGGATTCTTTAGTCATGGGTATTTACATTTAAAATCTTGACGGATGGTGCCAGTTTCATTCCAAAAGGTTTTTTAAAAAAATTTGTATGCACTGGGGTGCCTGACTGGCTCCGTCTGTAGAGCATCCGACTCCTGATCTCAGGGTCGTGAGTTCGAGCCCCACGTTGGGCATAGAGATCATTCAAATAAATGAAACTTAAAAAAATTTGTATGTACTGGGGCGCCTAGGTGGCTCAGTCGTTAAGCGTCTGCCTTCGGCTCAGGGTGTGGTCCTGGCATTCTGAGATGTATCCCCACATTGGGCTCCTCCGCTGGGAGCCTGCTTCTTCCTCTCCCACTCCCCGTGCTTGTGTTCCCTCTCTCGCTGGCTGTCTCTCTCTCTCTGTCAAATAAATAAATAAAATCTTAAAAAAAATTTTTTTTTTGTATGTACTAACATAAGTATTTCTTGCCAACACTAGAATGAGTTAAATTTAAAAAATGCACGTAGATTTTTGTTGTTGCGTGTAAGCATGCATGGTCCCAAGCTTGCCACTGTGTCAGGCAGTGGGAATTCCGGGTTCTCCTGCAGTCTGGTGTTTTCCCTTAATGCCCTAGCTGAGGGGTTACTTGTGTCAGTCAGAAGTCAAAAAACAAATGGATAACTCTCTATATATTCACATTCATATTCAGGACTGCACCCTGAGGCTAGCTTGTAACTCCTCTCACCTTTCTTGTGTTAGGGGACATTTAATTTTAAGCTTTTGGGGGAAGGGCATAATATACTGATAAACATCTTTAGACATTTTATCTGAGATTTTAGATTTTTTTAAGGATCAGTTCCTAAAATGGGTTAGAGTCTACCAGTCTACGCCTGGTACCTATGGCCAAGCTGCTCCTCAGGAAGGCGGCATCCTGTCCCTGCTGTGGCCTCACCGTCCCCACCAGGCAGCGCGGCTCGTCCCTGCACTGCAGTAACGCAGAAGCGCAGCATGGTGGTTGCCTTCGTATTTCTCCGATTTGGTATTTTTAGTCATTTGTGTCCTGTGAATCTTCCGTTGTCTTGCCCATTTTTCTCTTAGGATTTTCATGCATGCAGTGGTATACTTTTGTTTTCATTTTGAGTTTGAATTTCCTGGTGAGCTAGTTAAATGAGTGCGGGCCCCAGCGCCAGAGTTCTGGGGCGGGACTGGTTTTAGTGTGTTCTGGCTGAGGATGACTGTCGTGGGTTTGGGGCCACGACTGAGAACCAGTGCTGTTGCTTTTGATGTGACCTCACTTTGGCTAATTAATTAACAGCCTCTGACATTTTAGGGCCCATCACAGTTTAGAAAAGTGCTCAGTACACCTTGCCTCATTGAGCTGCCACACGCTTTTGGGTAGTCCTTGTTGTTACTGGTTTTAACGGTCTCTAGTTCTTGAGACTTTGTCGTATTTGCCGATTTTCGCAAAACGTTTCAGCCAGTTGGTCATGTGTAGTAGGGTGATTGAAGAAAACAGTCTCAGTACACTTGGCAGAATCAGTGTGCTTCAGAGGGTCCAGAGGCCCATCAACCCTTTTCATGTCTGGTAGGGCAGTCTGGCTCCTGCAGGGCGAAGCCTCGCCGGGCAGCTCTTATTACACAGTTCAAGAACACGTGTGCTCAGTCTCGCAGAGCAAAGAACTCTTCTGCGGTCACATTGTCAGTACACAGACCAGGGAGGGCAGAGGCTGGGGCTGGGCTTTCCATCTCACTGCCGTCAGAAACCTCCTCCTTCCTCCTTCCTCAGACGGTGGCAAGTTATGTACCAGATTTAAACGCTATAATGTTTTTATTTTTTTTAATTTTTTTTTATTTTTTAAAGATTTTATTTATTTGACAGAGAGAGAGGCAGCGAGAGAGGGAACACAAGCAGGGGGAGTGGGAGAGGGAGAAGCAGGCTTCCTGTTGAGCAGGGAGCCCGATGCGGGGCTTGATCCCAGAACGCTGGGATCACGACCTGAGCCAAAGGCAGACGGTTAACGACTGAGCCACCCAGGTGCCCCTGTAATGTTTTTATTTTTAACAAGCTTTTTCATTATATACATAGCATATCATTAGCTTCTTAGAGCAGTTCTGTGAGTTAGGTAATACGCTTTCTAGATGGGTCAGTTGGGACTGTGGGAGCCTTGCAGTCATTAACTGGCAGAGCCTGGGCTCGGACCCTGGGATCAGTTCTGATAGGTGAAGCTCTGTGAGCCAGCCTTTGGACCGGCTGCCGTACTGTGTGTGTTGCGGCCGGCACCTGCAGGCCAGCGCCGCGCTGTGGGGGCAGTGCTGTCCCCATGACCTGGGGTGGGGGCGCGGGTTCCAAGTTCACGTTATTGGTGGAGTCTTTTTCTTCTACACTAGAGGTAGTTTTAATAGTGGATTTTTTGTTTTTTTAAGTAGCTAAAGCTTAACTTTTATTTCTGTAGTTCAATATTAGTTTTAAAAAGGCATAGTAGGCTGTATCCAAAACACTTAATGTATGTTTTTCAATTTAGAGACCAGAATAAATACAAAGATGCCGCTAATCTACTGAACGATGCCTTGGCCATCCGTGAGAAAACTTTGGGCAAAGATCATCCCGCGGTTTGTATATCTGGTTCTTTCCTTCTTTTTGTATTTCATTTTCCCTAATACGTTGTTTTTACCGAACTCATTTTAGTATTAAACTCAACAGGGAAGGTTTAAGAGCCGCCTTTTCACTAGATGGCGCAGGTAGGAGTCTTCAGTCGGTGCCCGTGCTGAGCCTCGGCGCTGGGGGCTCTGACGGGCAACGCACGCTGCGCACTCTTAATTTGTTCAGCACCGCCATGTCATGTGGGTCACGTACTGTATTTTTTTTATCCTAAATCAAATTGCATGTACTTCTATAAATTATTTCTAAAGAATTTATATTGTCTTTTTCTTAAAATCTGGCCAGATTTGCAAACAGATCTGTGTTTGGGTTGGCTTTGTGGCTTCCAGTGAAATTAAAAAAAAAAATCAAGATCACGGTGGTGTTGATTGTTTGATTTTCGTATTCTCCAGTTTACTCTGTATAATCTATAGTGTATAGTGAATTGCTCTTCTGCTTTTAACTGAAGTCCTGTTCCTTCACTTAGTGGAGAGCACGTCACTGTGTGTACTGGATACTGATGCGCGTGTGGTGTCTGAAGTCGTTCACCCTTCTCTGCTGTTCCCTCTGTGTTGGCAGGTGGCAGCGACTCTGAATAACCTTGCAGTGCTTTATGGCAAAAGAGGGAAGTACAAAGAGGCCGAACCGCTGTGTAAAAGAGCTCTGGAGATCAGAGAAAAGGTGTGGGCAAGGGAAGGGTGCTCATTGTCTTGAGATGCAGAGTTTTGTGCTCTTTAAGTATCTCAGGTTTTAAGTTTTGAGGAATGACCACTGTGGTATATCATGACTGACCATTTACTGAAAATAGCTCATTTGATAAAGGATGAGGTGGACAGCCCACAAAACACAGCCAGATGAGCCCATTCAGACTGGTGTTTAAGAGGAGCCAGTGGGTGTTCAGGGGCACCTGGGTGGCGCAGTCGACCAAGCATCCGATTCTTGGTTTTGGCTCAGGTCGTGATCTCAGTGTTGTGAGATCGAGCCCCGCATCAGGCTCTGTGCTCAGCGCAGAATTCTGCTGGAGATTCTCTGCCCCTCCCACTCATGTGCGCACACTTCTCTCTCTCTCTCTCTCAGAAATAAATAAATCTTAAAAAAAAAAAAAAAAAAGGGAATGGGTTCAGTCTTCATGCCCTCCTTGCCTGATGTGGCCTAGAAATGACTGCAAGAGGAGGAACTCCTGAGGACTGGACGTGGAGGGCATTTATCATTTGACAACGGGGCATGTACCTGTCGATAAGAAAAATCCTGAAATTGAAAAATGAAGTCACCAAATATGCTTATAAAGCTTAAAAAATGAAGTGATGTTTGGGACACCTGGGTGGCTCGTTCGTTTAAGCGTCTGCCTTTGGCTAAGGTCGTGATCGCAGGATCCTGGGATTGAGTCCTGCAACGGCTCTCTGCTCAGCGGAGAGCCTGCTTCTCTGCTGCTCCCCCTGCTTATGCTTGCTCTCGCTCTTTCTCTCTCTGACAAATAAATAAAATAAAATCTTAAAAAAAAAAATGAAGTGATTTTCAGAACTGAAGTTTGGCTGAGTACAGATCCAGTCCCTGTCATGGGTATTAACGCCGGCGGCTGCAGCCTGTGCTAATTAGGTGTTGGGGAAAACGTGGCTTGTTAATCTCAGGAGGCGCCAGTGTTAGGTCTAGGAGGAGTATTTTTAATTTGGTATTTTCTGTGATTTTTTGTCAGTGATACTGCAAGATCATTTAATTTTTGGCCATATGGCGAAGAATTGGGAAAGGGGAAATAAAAGGGGCTCATCAAATTATGCGGAGAACTTTTTTCGTGCTACTGTCGGCATGACATTTATGAATTAAAACGGTCAGATTTTGAACAGACTGGGGGTAAAGTAAAGGAGAACACATAAATATCAAATTAAGGATTATGAACTCTGTACAATAATCTGCCAGTTTTTTTCGTGGATAGTTGCTTTCATTCACTCATTTAGTAATGTGTGCGGAGAGCTCGGGGGCCCCTGGTTGGTGAGAGTGGTGATTAGTGGGGGTGTGTGGCTAGGGGGACTAGGAGAAGGGCATCAGACATGTGGGACAGGAGCTCCAGGAGCCCTGCAGGTGGACTTTAAAATGTGAGGGGAGTGGTTTGGGGTGAGTGCAGGGGACCTCCGGGTCTTAGTGGGAAGGGATATGCAGGCTGAGTGTAAGAGCTAGAGATACCCTTTGAAGGCTTGCACGCATAGGAAAGGTTCTTGTGTGATAGCTCGAGTCTGAAAGGGCTCTTCCAGAACTTGGGGGTTATACTGACATAACCTATATACACCTCTTTCCTGGTTTCAGGCTGTACATACTAATGCCTCTGTAGGTATATTGTACGGGTGAAAAGTTGAGAGCATGTAGGGAAATCAGTATAGTCTCCTCCCATCTGCCAAGAGTATGAGTTCTGGCTGTTTCCTTAGTGCGTAGCATGGGGAGGCAGGGCTCCGGACTGTGAGCCTGGACGTTGGGCACAGCCATGTTTGTGTTGAGAAGGCCCCTTCTCATTGCAGGTGGAGAACGGACTGGATGGCACTGAACTCGGTGTTTCTAATACACTCTTTTTTTGTTCCCAGGTTTTGGGAAAGGATCACCCCGACGTTGCCAAGCAGTTAAATAACTTGGCCTTACTGTGCCAGAATCAGGGCAAGTACGAGGAAGTAGAGTATTATTATCAAAGAGCCCTCGAGATCTACCAAACGAAACTGGGGCCCGATGACCCCAATGTGGCCAAAACGAAAAATAACCTGGTATGTGGACAGAGGTGCACTCTGTAGGTAGAGCCAGAATTGCTTCCTTTTTTTGAACTCTGAGCTTTGTTTCATCACTTAATCCGTAGATGAGAATGTTTCATTACATATGAAGTTACTAAGTACTTTATTTTATTTTAAGGCATCCTGCTATCTGAAGCAAGGAAAATTCAAGCAAGCAGAAACACTGTACAAAGAGATTCTCACTCGTGCACACGAAAGGGAGTTTGGTTCTGTAGATGGTAAGGACTATACTATCGCTTCTAAGCAGATACCGTTGTTAGGATGCATTAAAAATGGTGATTTCCAGCTGGAACTTGGTAATACCCAAGTCATCAACATATTTTCAAGGTAGAATTCAATTTGAATTTTAGAAATGATTTTGCAGATAGAGCTCAGAGGAGAGGATGTGGCACAGTCTGAGTGGTCATAGGCTCATTCATTCATCTGTTATCCAGCACGGTGAACACCTGCATCCTTGCCCTGGTCACCAGTTACTCAGTGGGGTCACGTGCCTTGTGGTGGGGGGTGATGGGCCGTCTGCCTCACGTCTTTCTGCGACGCCCTCTCTGGAGTCCAGACTTGCTTCGTGCGCAACTCAGAGCACTAACTCTAGAAAACCTCCCTGGAGGCATCTGCGCTTTCTGGAATTACTCTATTATCCTGGTCCTCAGAGTGCCAGCAGGCACCAGTAGCATCAGCACCATGTGGGACCTGGCAGAAATGCAAATGGTTGAACCCATCCCAGGGTCTGCTGGGTTATTTGTCTAAAAGAACCAAGGCCTGTCTCCATATTTCTTAAAGTATTACAGGTACTTAATATACATTTTGGAATACATATTTTATAGGATTTAAATTGCTCAATAAAACAATGTATGTTACGTAAGGCATTTCCCCCCTGCATCAGGTGTTACGTAAGGCATTTGGGATGAGGATGGTTGTTACTGTTGTGTAGGAAATCTCAGGATGCATAGGGAGAGAGGTTTTGCTTAATAAATGTTTCATTTGTAGAGGGTTTCTAGAAACCACTTGTGAAAAATCTTTGAAGTGTGTTAGTTTTTTCCCTCCATTAATAAGTGGAATAGTAGGGGCGCCTGGGTGGCACAGCGGTTGGGCGTCTGCCTTCGGCTCAGGGCGTGATCCCGGCATTATGGGATCGAGCCCCACATCGGGCTCCTCCGCTGTGAGCCTGCTTCTTCCTCTCCCACTCCCCCTGCTTGTGTTCCCACTCTCGCTGGCTGTCTCTATCTCTGTCAAATAAATAAAATCTTTAAAAAAAAAAAAAAAAAAAAAAAAAAAAAAAAAAAAATAAGTGGAATAGTAAATCTCTTTTACTCTCAGAACACAGCAATGCCCCAGGCTCACTGTTGTGAGCATGGTTTCTGTTTGCACTTGTTGCGGGACAGGGCAGCATATCCTCACCGAACCGCAGAGGCCTTGTGGGTTTTGTAGTGATTCCAGGGCATTTCCTTAATGCTGCTTTTAAACAGTTCTGTTCTTGGGGAATACTGTTTCCTTATGATTTGCTAGCTGCTTTTTGCTAAAAATAGTCCAGTTGAGTTCTAGTTAAAAGCAGTTGCCCTGTATTTGGATTTGCCCTCCATACAAATGTTAAAACGTAGGACAGAAGGCATTTTTTCTTTAGGCAAGATGCAGATGCGTCCTGTTGCCATCAGTGTGTGACCCTCAGTCTCCCAGGGGCCCCTGCTGCTCACAGAGTGCACATCCATGTGTGTGGCCTGTTGTGTTGTCTGGGAATCATGTCCTGTTAACTTGCTATGTAACTAGCAATAGAATTAGTTTAGTTAGATAAAGCTCAGACCGCACTCATGGTGTTATTAGTAAGTTTCAGATACCGTTCACACTCTTAAAACCAGTATTCGAAACGGGTTTTAGTTTTCTCCTGTGACATGGCAAGTCACATAATCATACGAGTAGCCATGTGCTAGTCTTTCGGAGAGGCAGTCTCTGTGTAATCATATTTAATTTTCTGAAGTGGGTCAAACCTTCACCATTTTAGGAGTGAGGACACTGTAGACGAAGTGACTTGTCCAGGGTTCGGTCATTAGTGACCGGATGTGAGCACAGTCTTCTTCCCCTGGAACCTGAAATAGGTCCTCATTCTGGGAATCCTTGAAAATTCATGGAGAGACGGCACGTGAAAATTACCCATGGTTTCAACACCCCGATACATCTTTTAACATTTGTAGTGTCTTTCTGTGCTGATTGATTTGCATATTTAAAACCAGACTTTACACGTAGTCATGGATACTTATTTTCCCTCATACTTAGGTACCTCAAGCATTTTTCATATCGTAAAAATTTTTCAGAAACTTCACTTTTGAGACTGCTTGTCCTTCATGGTGTGGGTACACTGGTTGTCTAGAAACTGGATGGAGTGGTATGGTTAAGGTTCTCAAAAGTAAAGACTTTCAGAGAATATTGATTAGTATCTTTCCCCACTTTGCTCCCAGCATCTTACCCTTTTCTTAGACTTTTGTTTAATGCTGGCTTTCTCCAATTCTAAATACATTCTGGCATTACACGTTTCATCACAAGGGCCCTAGCGTTCGTCCTCTCCTTTGACGGCGGCCTGCCCTGTGTAGGTACTTTGGATTGTGCGTCTTCTGTTCACAGCGCTGATGTGATAGGCCGTCTGCTTGTGTCTTCCACCCTCATAGGCTCCACTGTGAAGTTCCTCTGTCCAAGTTGTAAGAAGTAACATCTAAGAAGGATCACATGAGAGAGAAAAGCCTTGTAATTATTGAACCTTGACAGCCGCTACTCAGTGGGCCCTGTTCTTCAGTTTTATAGTATGTTATTTTTTCTCCCCTAGATGAAAATAAACCCATTTGGATGCATGCTGAAGAAAGAGAAGAATGCAAAGTAAGAACATACTATTTTGAGGAATTTTCTAAATTGGATATATTGCTTTATAGATAATTATTCATTGGTTATAATTTAGGGAAAGCAAAAGGACGGGACATCTTTTGGAGAGTATGGTGGCTGGTACAAAGCCTGCAAAGTTGATAGGTATGTCTTTTTTTCTTTTTTAAGATTTTATTTATTTATTTTAGATAAGCATGAGCGAGTGAGTGATCAGGGGGAGGGGGAGACAAGGAGGGAGAGGGACAAGCAGACTCCACGCCGAGTGCAGAACCTGGCACGGGGCTCGATCTCACGACCCTGAGATCATGACCTGAACCAAAATCAAGAGTTGGACCCTCAACTGACTGAGCCACCCAGGCGCACCGATAGGTACGTCCTTTTAACTGAAGAAACAAAACTTCCCAGGAAGGTGCTTGTTGTTGCTTTAAGGGCAGCTTGTAAATGACTGAACATGGGAAGTTCTTTTAGGTGGTGCATGTGCACAGCCCCACGCTGTTCCCAGCTTCCAGTCAAATACCGGGGACTTTGTAAGCGAGGTAATGTATGTGCACGCACCTCACTGCAGTGTGGGTGAGATTCGGTTCTGTCCATTACCATGACTCTGCCTGAGGCTGACTGCCTAATTGCAGGAGAAGGGGGTAGCTAAGTAGGACGCCAGTATTCAGATGACCTTGCAGCAGACTCACACAGGCTGGCACTCTGCCATCGCGTGTCTGGCATGCGGGGGGCAGATCCTGAGCCGGAACACCCCCGCCCCGCAGCCCTCAGGGCCTCCACGTCTGCGGAGGGCAGTGTGAGGTCTTCCCTGTCTTCCCTCGCTGGCCCTGTGATCCTCTGCTGTCCACACTCTTTTTTCCTCTCCTGACTGGAACACCTTCCTGGTGGGCTTTTCCCTCTCTTAACTATAACCACCACCCCCCCCCGACCAGTTTTTACCGGTCATCTGCCTGGAACATTCTCTGAACCCTCCTCTGGGTTCCCCATAGCACTTACCATAAAAGCTGAAATTTATAGGCTTTATTTTTCCCCTGCAGTGTGATTGTCTCAGAGACATGGGATATAGCTTCTTTATTTCTATATCATAAGCGCCTGTCATTAACAAGGAGGACTGTTGAAGGACTTAGGTATATGAAAAGGACCTAGGTTTATCTCTGGTTTTTTAGTAAGACTGCCGTCAGGAGCACAGCAGCACTGAATCCCCATGCACACTGTTGGCTCTTCTTCACGCGTGCCACACTCACTCTCTGCTTCCAGTCTTGTGCGCTCACTCCGCGTCCCCTCTGCTTGTGGACAGGAGGGAGAAGGTGAATAGCAGCATCAGAAACACTGTGGCCTCTTTCCTGCCCAACGCAAAATAAGTTCCGCCAGGGTCCCTGGACAGACCCAGCACAGACCTTTCTGTTGACAGAGGGGCTGGGGGACGGCAAGAGTGGCCGTGGCCTGGGAAGAGCACATGAGCGTGTTGTACCGGCTGCAGGGCATGGTGTGGCATGCCCTGGCCCCACAGAGGGCTCCATGGGAAGTGTCGGGGACAGCCCCACTGCCACAAACTGCACTGGTAGGCAGGGGTCCTTTGAGAGAGAAGAGCATTTTAGAGGGATGCCTGGTGGCTCAGTCAGTGAAGTGTCCGACTCTTGATCTCGGCTCAGGTCTTAATCTCAGGGTCATGAGTTCAAGCCCCGTGTTAAGCTCCATGCTGGGCATGATGCCTGCTTTAAAAGAAAAAGTACAACTTACTAGAATTTTACAATTAAAAAAAGTACTGTAGACATTTTTTTTTTTTTAAGATTTTATTTATTCATTTGACAGAGAGAGACAGCCAGCGAGAGAGGGAACACAAGCAGGGGGAGTGGGAGAGGAAGAAGCAGGCTCCCAGCAGAGCAGGGAGCCTGATTCAGGGCTCGATCCCAGGACCCTGGGATCACGCCCTGAGCTGAAGGCAGACGCTTAACGACTGAGCCACCCAGGCGCCCCAGTACTGTAGAAATTTAAAAATATTTCTCACAAACATGTCTGTTAGTGCTTTAGATTCTGTGCTATTGATAGTAGTTCTGAAACTGGTGTTTAATAGTTCCGTGTGTACTGTGCTTTCTTACAGTCCGACTGTTACAACTACTTTGAAAAACCTTGGGGCACTTTACAGACGTCAAGGCAAATTTGAAGCTGCAGAAACATTGGAAGAAGCAGCCATGAGGTCCCGTAAGCAGGTCAGTGACTTGCCTCCTATTTTCAACTCAACTATTAGACCTCTGAGTGTAATGACTCTCTTTTATGTGACTTGTCAAAACGTTGATTTAGAAATAGAAAATATTTTAGTTTGCACAAGGACAATTATATTGTTTAAAAGACCATAACTATGACACCAGAAGCACAACAGCAAAAGAAAAACTCGATCAGTTAGATTCACCAAAATTAGAAATGTTTATGCATTTAGGATACTCAGGAAAGTGAAGACACCCACAGAAATGGGTGGAAGTGTTTGCAAGTCACATCTGATGAGGACCTAGGGTCCACAAGGTATAAAGACAGAAGGATCTCCTAGTTAAAAAGGAGCAGAGGAGCTGAAGAGACATTTCCCTGAAGATGGCCCACGAATGCCTACAAGCACATGAGGAGATGTTCAGCGTCCTTCGTCATTAGGGAAATGCAAGTCAGACCACAGCGAGATACCACTTCACATCCAGGAGAATGGCGCAAGTCTAAAAGCAGGCAGAAAGTAGCAGGTGTGAGGGAAGGATGTAGCACCGGGCGCTCCCGTGCGCCGCCGGGGGCGGGGGTGTAGTCGGATGGTGCGGGAGGTAAAGGTACAGCTACCGAAGCGCTTTCCTCCATCCGCTGAGAGGCTGTAGTGAGGCTGAGAGGCTGTAGTGAGGAAACACGGGAAAGGCGTCCTTGTTGCCTTGTAATGAGGTTTCAGAGTAATGAGTGAATGTATTTGTGTGAATCTGCGTGCGTGTCTGCTTGCGTGTGTCGTGTGTATGTAAACAGGTGAGACTATATATAAAGAGGGCAGGTTTGGTTTCGGTTTCTGTTTTAAAGATTGGAGAGGGAGGTGTGAGTTTTTTCCCTTCATCAGTGGAATGTATGTAGGCAGTTATGTGCTCGTTTATGGCCAGTTTTTGTCTAGGATTAAAATTACCCATATATGCCCGAGAATTCTTCTCTTTCAAAAGAGTCCATGCAGAGTGATGGGAGAAGACCCGCCAGAGGTAGTAGCAATGAAGTCTACCCGCCCGTGCCCCTGGAGGAGCCCCTTTCTTCAGTCCTGTCCTCCTTCCAGGGTCTTCTGACTCTGAAGGGCTGTGTGGGGTAGAGTACCCTGGGATGGTGGCAGCCCTGCTGGGGGTCTAGCTGTGTGCGCACTGCCCCCGGGGATGGAAGGTGGCGTAGACGGTCTTGGAGCTCCTCCTGGCTCTAGAGTGCGGTGATTGCTCACCTTCCGGAGTCGTGCCAGCAATCCAGGCCTGGTGTTCAAGTGCTGGGATAGTGTGTACCAGATGAGCCGAGTCTGGGTGATCAGGAGTTGTATAATTCAAAGGAAGGGATTGTCAGTGCTTTCCCAGGAGCCATGCCCTCCTGCGGGGTGAGGGGCCCCAGTCTGGCTGACAGTCAAAGTCACAGCAGCACAGTGTCTGCCTGAGGTGCGTGCCTTTTGAGGAGGAAACTGAAGGTCGGTACCGGTGCAGTATTTGCATGAGCTGCTGGGTTAAAATCCCATTTAGGGTATGGACCGTGTTGCCTCTGGGTCATTCGAACTGAAACGCACACGGAGAGCAGTCTCTGCCGCGTTGTAGTGCAGCGCTGTTTTTGCTCAAGTGTGCCTGGGGGCCCTCCCTGCCGAAATGAGCGGAGAGCTTCCTGCTCTCCTCACTCCCTGATGGGGGGGAACGTTGGGGCGTTTTCCCAGCATCCGACTGTGAGAACTTGGCAAGCAGAGAAGTGGAGAGAATTGTATGCTGTGTGCCTGCCTCCCAGATCCCGTCATGAATGTTTGTTGCTCTCAGGCACATCACCCCCACCACTCTGTCCACCAGGCCTGTTCTGGGCAGAGCATTTCAAATTTGCATACATCAGTGTGTTTCCTTGTAAATACTTCAAGTGTGCAAATCAATCACGGGAGCCCAGTATTTGCTGATTTTTAAAATTTGAGGTAAACTTTATAGAACGTGAAATATGCAAGACTTAAGTGTATATTCCTGAGAATCACTCTTCTGTGTTTTAAGAACTGTTTTTGTGCCCCCCCCCCCCCCCGCCCCTGGTGAAGCTTAGCCGTCTTAGAAATCCTTCATCAAACTTCAGTTCTAATGGCTCCAACCCTTTCCCCCTTGCCTGGCTCACAGGGTCTTGACAATGTTCACAAACAGAGAGTAGCTGAAGTGCTGAATGACCCTGAGAACATGGAGAAGCGGAGGAGCCGGGAGAGCCTGAACGTGGACGTGGTCAAGTACGAGAGCGGCCCTGACGGAGGGGAGGAAGTGAGTATGAGCGTAGAGTGGAACGGGGTAAGTACAGTACACAGCTGTCGGCGCGCTCAGGCGGGCGCTTGTCTGTCGCCGGGAGGCCACCTGGGCCAGGCTCCCCGCAGGAGTGCTGTCCAGCAGTTTGCTCCTGGCTTACGTGCTAGACACTGTCCTTTTCTCAAATTAACTATGAATTAAGCTTTTTGTAAGTGCTATCTTCTGCTGATGAAGTCTGTTATTTGTTTGACGTGGTCATGTTCTTCTCTTCAGGAACCCATGAAAGCTGTTTGGCTTAACTTTGAGCACTTAAATGCTGATTGAGTGTCCTGGTCATTTAGAGCCATAATCCATAACCTGGTTTTATTTTAATATTAGGATTAGTGTGGCAGAAAACTAACTTGCTTTTTTAACGTACCCATTTTCATTGCTAACTCCAGTGCTCCTAATTTCACTGACCAGGCTGCGGTAGATTTTGTGAGAATTAATTTAAATTCCTTAAAGGGAATGATGTTTCGAACAGAGCTTGTTTCTAGAGAAGCACAGGTTGGGGCGGCTGCTCCTGGTGGCCCACCTCGGTGCTGAATGTCTTGTTCCCACTGAGGGTCCAGGGGCTTGTCTCTCTTCATAGTCCTCTGCCAGAGGTTTTTGGATCCAGAACATGGACCTGTGTTTGGAACACATCACTCCTGGCCAGGCTCTACCTCTGGGTTTCACTGGTTTGCCTTTATGGAGAATCTCACCACTGCTGTTTATCCAGTGGTTGCCAAAGAGAGTGTGGCCTCCTGGACATTTTTTCTAGTGAATGTTGGTTACACGTGGTAGTACTTTTGTATGTTGAGCTGGTATCTTTAGAATTTTGCTTTTATCAGGGAGACTTGAATGCGGGATTAGGTGCACGATCAATTATGAAGTTGCAGCAGGTGCAGTTTGATTAGTTGTAATTGTGTGCATGTATTTGCCAAATAGTGACCTCGGGCTTTCCTGCTGTACGCTATCTTTGTGAATCTGTATATTTTTGGTATTTTCTATAGCTGGAGTGGTTTGGTAAGGATGAGACATTTTCTACATAATGTTAGTGGCCAAAATTTCAGGGAGAGCATTTTTGACTGTATCTGGCAGCTGCCTTGCTTTGGTGTTTCCTGTGCCAAGACAACCAATCAGCATCTGCTTTGACCATTCCCCCATTGGGCAGTAGTCTAACACAAAAACGCTGAAGGCCAGGCCCTCCTCTCCCCCGCATCTGGCCACACTGTGTACTGTACTCTCCCCGTGATTCCTGTGTCCTGCATGCTTTGTGTAGAGGGTCATGTCCCTTCTCCAGTCTGTAGAAGCCAGGGTGCAGATTTTGATACTCTCGAACGAAGTTCTGGAGGAGCTTTTTCTTGAGACAGTATTTCTAGGTCAATCTTTCTGTGCAATCCTGTAATAAAATTATTGGCAATGCAGAGTTCTGTTACCATCTTCAAGACTGAGACTCAGGGGTGAGGGAGAGCTGCTTTCCATCCAGTGTGGAGGGCTGGTAGGCAGCTTCCTGTCAGGCCTGCTGCTGGAATCACAGATGCAGCGGGCAGAAGCAGTCCCTCCTCTGAGTGCATGCTCGGTCCTCCTTCCATTTCACATTTCCCATCTCACTTTGGACATGCTTTCACTTAGAACACTCACACACGGGGCTTTGGACACCTTTGTACTTGACTCGTAGAACTAGAGGCTCTGTATCTTTGACAGAGTCCATCACAGGGCTCATTGGTTGGCCGGTGGTCCACTGGCTGAAAGAATCTAGATCCCAGATCTTAGGTCATCCTGTAAAGTGGTTCCAAACTCGCTCTGAGCAGCAGAAGGGACCCTTCACAGAGAGTTTGAGATCAAGCAGCAGGTGACTCAGACACTGCCCGGGTTACCGAGGGGGTAGCCGCCCGGGCTCGTGTGCTCACCACCAGGCTACCGAGGCCCCTGCTCAGATTCAGCCCACCTTCACCCTCGCAGGAAGGCCCAGCTCTCAGGTTCTGAGGTGGTGCTGAGCTCGCCCTACATTTGGTTGGAATTTCATTTTCAGAGCCTACTGTGATTATTTCAGAAAAGGCAGTGCAGGCAGTATGCACACCGGGACTTTTTTTGAGTCAACCTGATTGAGGTGGAGGTATATGCAACTAAAGGAGCCCATTTTAAATGTCCCCTTCAGTTCAGGTTCAGTACACTGCAGCCCCCACGTTAGTCTTTATCTAGGTGTGAGACTAAGTGACTCAGGCCCTCAGAGTGGTTGTGAGGAGTTAGTTCCCTGCGAGGACAAGGCACATGGTTGAGAACGGCTGCCACCCGCAACTATTTCCCTGTGGGCAGCCAGATTCTGGTGTCGGCTAGAAACGGGAAGTTTAGGTGTCGGCTAGACCTGTCATCTGTAATTTTATATTTCAAGTTGTGGGTTCTGTAAAGGTGGCTTCACTGTTCTTACTGTTTTATGTTATTCTAAGAACTCGTTACACATTTATAATGAGAAAATGCCACCTAGATTTTATCTTGTATTGGGGTTTTGCATTAGATTTTAAGTTTTTAAAAAACGGTTTCAGTGCCCTTTAAAAAGTTTAAAGGGAACAGCATCGTGTTACTGTGTGGGGCAGGTGCTCCTCCTGTGGGGAGGATGTCAGTCCCGTTCCGTTGTCACAGCTGTGTCCACGAGACCACGTGGCTGTGATAGGTCCCAACACTCAGCAGCACCATGTAAAACAGTGGGCAGTGTGGGCAGAGGTCAGTCAGTCTAGATTCTAATTACGCCCTGCAGGTGTGGGAAGTCTGGGTCAGGACAGAGTTCCAGGCTGTTAAAATACAAGAAAAGTAAAGTTACTACGTGATCATTCACATGAAATTTCTCTATCAAGTTCTTGGGGAAGTGCAGTCTGTTCTATTAAGTATATACTGTTAAGATGGTGATTAAAGTACTTGAAAATGTAACTTCCTCAAGCTTATTTGTGAATAAAGGTACATAGAGCTGAAAGTCATCGTCAGGATAAGCCTGAGTTCTCTTTTCTGGTCCCGCTAAAAACGGAAATGCTGTGTGCAAAGGAATCCTTTCTGGCTAAATGGGGTTCCCGTTACCATGTGCGCACGTGGCTGCCGTCCCCTCCGAGGCTGCATCTGCCATCCCTGGGGCCTGGGCCCCTCACACACGTCGGAGCCCTGTGCTGCGTGGTTACGAAATGATCATACTTGCAGCCATCCCACTAGGGCCCCGGGAAATATCATGTCTTCTACTCTGTCCGTCTTCTCTGTCCTTTCGGTTTCTGACTTGCCAGTTCCCTGCAGGGCCCTTCAGAAGGAGCCTGTCCCACCCACGCCCCGTGTTAGTGCTTGTTTTCCAAAGACACTGAACTCTTGCCCAAGATGACTAAGGAATGGGATAGTATATGCTATTAATTAGAAATAGAGTTTTAGTTTTAAAAAGTATATTAGGAAGACAATTAGAATATAACAAAGAAAAAAATAACAAGTCACCCGAAATCTGTAGATCGTGATTACTGCCTTAACGTTTGTTTGCCAATATAGTACGCTGTTCATTTCTGTTCACAAACCCACTTTTTTGATGTAAGTATTCTTTCATGGCAATATAAAGAAGTAGACTGCTTTTGAAAGAGTTAGAATGCAGGAGAGCTCCCAACCCTCCAGCTTTTACTGAATAGAAATCCACTGGGGTTCGGGGTGGGATTCGGGCGGGTTTCTGCTGCTGTTCTGGCTGGTTCTCGAGGGCAAGGGTAGGGGCGGGGTGGGGGGTTGGCAGCCCACTCTACCGCCCCCCTTCCCCAGCCGGGTGCTGCCTCCGGAGCCCAGCTCCTGTGCGCCTGCTGCTGCAGGGGTGAGGGATTGGGCAGGGGGAGCATGTGTGTGTGTCACAGGAAGTACTCCTGGAATCTGGTCGCTCTCCCATAGTCTGCTGAGTGGCTAGACAGGAAAGTTGGAAGTGACAGCTGCTGTAGTGCAGCAGTAAATTCTGAAATGAACTGCAGGAGTTGCACTGTTTGTGGGGTTAACGGTTTAATGTCCTTTTTCTGAAAGAGCAACAAGAACTTATGTTTTCTTGTTCTCCCGACATTCGTGGGGAGTTGGTAACAAATCTTATTTTTCCATTTTAAAGATGAGAAAAATGAAGCTCGGGCTGGTTAAATGACTTGCTGAGCATCCCATGGTGAGTCAGAGCGGGCGGGGGCTTGGCCCCCGCTGTCCGGGGCTTCGTACGAGACCACTGGGGTTCCAGTCTGCTGAGACCCGGGTGCACTGCTGCCTGTGGAAATCCATTTTCTAGAATTAATCTTATTTTGGATTATCAATTGCATGTTTAAAATGTGCTAAAGACTTCTGAAGTCAGTGGTTTCTTCAAGTTTCTGAACTGTCTAAACTGTTAGTGCTTTTAAGAGAAAGTCCTCCCTGATTTCAGAGAGAACTTTATAGTTTAGGGATTTCAAAGGATTTCTGATGAAGTTAAAGGTTTAATGAATGGCTTCTTCCTACACGTAACTTTTGTTTTGGTCACTGTCGATGTTTCTCATTGTGGAATCTCCTTTATGTACAGTTACTGGAAAACCTCGTTATAGTAAGTATCACGGAGATTTCTAGCACAGTGCTAATCCATGCTCTGAAACTGGAATTTTATTTTGATGACAGTTAGGAATGACCAGTCTCAGTAAGTAAAAGATAGCCGATGGCCCAGTACCTCTTGGTACTGCGCTGATAGCAGCAGGCAGAAGGTAATCCCAAATACTAAAGCGATTAAAAGCACTGCTGAGATCTGTGACCTAGAAATACTGTAAGCCACGCTGCGTTCAGTGGGGGCTGACTCTGTTCTCACAACGGTTTCATTGGGCTCTCTCTCTCCGTTTCTGTCTGACAGGCCTAGCTGCCTCATGTGACGCTCACACTGTCTCCTGCATGACGGGCGGCTCCTCCTCCAGCTTTACTTCTCTCTCCAGTGCTGACTGCTGTGTTTAGCAATCCCCTAGGATTCTTGGCAGAGCTCCACCTCTCTGTGACTGGCCATTCCTTTCGGTGCTGCTGTCCTTTTGGGGGGTTCCTTATCTCTGTATACATGTAGCTTTGCCAGATATGTACTTAGTAATATAAACTGTGTTAATAAAAATCATTTACTGTGTGATACATGAGTTTAAGAATTAAGAGCGATTAGTTGTTCACTTTGATCAGAGGTAGTTAGAAGTCTCCCGCAGGTGTTAATGCCGTGGCATGACTGTGACCGTTGAACTAGCTAGGCTGTAGGAATAGGGCATGTGCTGCTCCTGTTGCCCTGCGAGACCCGGCGGGGCCACCTGTGCCCTGGGCTCTCCCCTTAGGATCTCACTCAAGTAGCATTTGCTGTGTAGTCTCCGTGACATTTTGGCAATTTTGCTTTTCTCCACTAATCTCTAAGTGTTCAGTGATTTGTGTATTTGTGTCTTTCTAACTTCTAATAAACTCACTCCAACTGACCTGTGTCTTGGTGTCTGTCTGCCTAGTAGAACTTCTCATTCTTTCCATGGAATGCGGCATTGCATAGCTTCCGGAAGGAACGGGGCTACTGTTAATCTCACTAAGTGATTCATTCTAAGAATAAAAGTTGCTTATAGACACATTTTTTCACTGTCTGGTTTTGATTTTCATACCCAGATACTGCCAAATGTTGCACTTGCTAATGCCTGGGCCGGTTATGGTGAAAGCTGGACACTTTTACTTCCTACAAGGTGTCAGAGGGGTTTTAGTAACTGTGCGGAATGAGCATTTTATTTAATTTCCCAACCACACTTAGAATCAAATTTAATAAAACTTTTTAAAAATTTACTGAAGGGGCGCCTGGCTGGCTCAGTAGGAAAGTGCGTGGCTTTTATTTTTTATTTTTTTAAAGATTTTATTTTATTTATTTGGCAGAGAGAGAGAGACAGCGAGAGAGGGAACACAAGCAGGGGGAGTGGGAGAGGAAGAAGCAGGCTCCCAGCAGGGGAGCCCGATGTGGGGCTCGATCCCAGAACGCCGGGATCACGCCCTGAGCCGAAGGCAGACACTCAACAACTGAGCCACCCAGGCGCCCTGAGCGTGTGGCTTTTAATCTCGGGGTCGTGAGTGCAAGCCCCACGTTGGGTGTAGAGATTACTTAAATACATACATAAATAAATAAGTAAATAAATAAATACATAATGAAATTTATTGACGAGAAGCAGCAGTACATTTAAGTACCGCATGTACACAGAAGTGTTAAAAAAAGTTGTCTCTGTCAGGTCTCAGTGGTTTGGGTCCAGTACTGTTACATGGACCAGATGGAATTTGATTTTGGTGATTTTCCAAGAAGCAGCCTTAATTTTCTTGAGACTTTTTCTATGTGTGACCTTTTGTTTCAAAACAGCAATATGATTTTTGGGGTATTATTTTTTGTTTGGACTTCATGTTCAGAAGTTTTCATGATCATTGGATTATCTTGACTGAAATTTAAAATGGGTAGATTTATATTTAAAGTGTATTTATAGACATGGCAAACTGGTAATTTCTGTAGCAACCGTATTGCCGGCCAGTCACAGACAAGTAGGTCAACCGTGATGTGCATTCTTGTTTTCATCCAGCTTTGCCTCGTGTGAGGCCGGGAGAGGACTGTCTGCAGTTTCACATGTGTTCACATTTCTTTCAGGATGGCACTGGATCTTTAAAGCGCAGTGGCTCCTTTAGCAAACTCCGGGCTTCAATTAGACGCAGCAGTGAGAAGCTGGTTAGGAAGCTGAAGGGTGGAAGTTCTCGAGAGAGTGAGCCAAAGAACCCCGGGTAACTATCTCTCCGCAGCCCCGCTGCCCGCCCTGCCTCGTGGCGTCCAACGGCCCTGCCTCCCCAAGCGGTCCCTGCTGCTGCTCATGTCTCGGCCCCGGGTCTGGAGCGGCTCCCGTCCCCTCTCTTCCTGGGCCCGGCGGGCTGACGAGGAACTGTGGAGCTTCCTGTGGAGAGGCTAGAAGGGCGGGGGCCTTCCAGACAAACCCGTGGAATGCTGCGGCTTTGTTGTTGTGTGTTCGGAGAAAGCCTTAGCAGTGACAGGTGGGAGCTTCGTATGAAAACACTGAGCACGTTCACTTGTTTTACTCTAGAGAGCTGTTACTTCTTTTTTTAAAATTAGTATTAGTTTAAATTTTTTAAAATTATGATTCATAACGCTAGCTGTGACTACATGAGACTCACACAGGTATTAATGTAGGGAGAACAATGGTTTTAAATGGAAGGATCACAGTTTCAGGACTTCAGTATAAGGAGTTAGTTTCTTTAGGAATTAAAGGAAACAGATTCTCCGTGTGTTTAAAAGAAGGTACACTCATGAGTCTTAGAGTCTGCTGAACGATAGCTTTGAAGTTGTCAAAGGAATTTGGTTCTGAGGTAATTCTGTTCTTTATAAGGCGCACCGGCATGTTAACAGTCTACCCCCGTTTCTGGGTTATTTCTGGTGTAAACAGCATCTTGTTTGGATGCATTTCTCACAGGGGCACTGTTTTGTCAGCTGTTCTGTGAAACTCTGAATTTCTAAGTGGTGCTTCCTCTTTACAGATGGAGTCTGAGCAGAACTCTGTTGTACAAGTGACTCCACTTTCCCTTCTGTGGGCAAGAAGTCTCCCGCTGCTGGGACTGGGAAGCGGGGTCCCTTCACACAACATGTCGGAGACCTGAGGTTGGGGGCTTTCCCAGCTGCTTCCTGTGTTATTTTGAGGGGCGTCCAGTCTCGTTCTTGTCTCTGTCACTGAAGGCATACCTCCTAAGACCCTTGGGAGCCCCCAGTGCTGCCCCGCAGGCTCCGCCCCTGGCCAGGGAGCAGAGGCCCAGGTCCGCTGTGCCTGCGGGCGTCTCTGCTGGTGGGCGCGCACATTCTTTGATGGCTTGTGAGGCAGGACGAGCAATTTGATTTGGATAGGTGGCTGCCACCCTGCTTCTCAGCCCGTTTGTCTAGAGGGAGTCTTAGGAGCTCCACACGCGTTTGTTGTGAAACTACCTGGAAGGTGCAGGGTTGAAAGCCAGCGGGACTTCTGGAAGGATGTGGGGCTGAGCAGCAGACTGCCGTCCTGTCCGTCCTTTTCCTGCTGTCAGCACCAAAGCCTGGGACCTGACAGGTGAACGTGCATCTGGGAAATCGCCTTTGGGATAAAGTGCTTGTTTTAAAATATTTACAGAACTAAATGAGGCACTAATCTGTCTCACCGAATTTTGAAAGATAAAAGTGTTTTGTTTTGCCACATCACAAGAATCTGAACAGACTGCTGGAACAGTCGATTAGTTTACGTTCCGGGGGTGGATCTGACGAGCGGAAGTGACCTGTACATCACTGTGCTCTCCACACGCCGTTATTTGGCTCCTCCAGGACAGACACGCTGGCTATTGGAGGTTCTGGATGTTTTGAAGCTTTTTAAATGCAGAATCCAGTTGTGGCACTGAGTCCTATGACGTGGCCCTTCTTCCCACGTGACCGAGCTCAGAAGTTTTCTGTCCCTCTCCCGTGCCTTCTTCCTGTCTTGGCCGTGACATAGCAATAGGAATGCGCCCCGGTGTGGCTGGCCACACACGTGCACACACGTTGTCATGTATAGTTGGAGGTGGTGCCTCACTGAACTTGATGAAAGCTTAAATGGCTCTAGAGATTTTATCCCATAAAATGCATAAAACGGAGTCATCTGTCCGGGTAAGAGTAACTGCGTTTATTAACTGGCCCCGTGGTTCTCAGACCTGAGCATCCGTGTTTCCGAGGGTCTGAACACAGACCACCGGGCTCCAGCCCTGGGTTTATGGTGCAGCGGGTCTGCATCCCTTGCGCCCCTCGCAAGTTCCCAGCTAGTGCCAGTGCTGCTGGTCTAAGACCACATTTTGAGAATCACCAAAGTCGGCATTCTTCCCGTTTTGTACGTGACGGTCTAAGGGAAGGGCGTGGATGCAGCTCGCAGAGTCAAGGGGAGACTTGCTGGCAGGGGTCAGATTGATTTTACTTTCGTCTTGTAAGGAAAAGAGAGTCTGAGGTGGAGGGTTGTATGGCTAGCTCTCTTAGAAAAAGTCCATTGGCCACTTAGATGACAATAATTCAGTGTGCCAGTGTGATTTGGTTTGACTTTATCCTTTATTCTTTAGTGCCGTGTAGAGAAAAACTTCTTCAGAATTCTAACAACACTTACTAGGATGCGTTGGGTTGTTGTGTTCGTGTTTGTCCTGGTTCGGGCATTTGGGGAGTGAGTTTTACTTGAGGTTAAGTGAATTACGGTCTTTGCTTTTGGTGTAGTTCATTCAGTGAGAACTTGGGAAGTACCTGCCATTTGCCGGGTGCTGTGCCCATGGTGCTGGCGGGCACTCGGGTGGCGACTGGGCCTTAGTGCCCGTTGCCGGTGTGTTTATGTGTCTGGTGGTGCTAACCCTGCACTGAACCCGTGCTTCAGCCTCACAGAGCGAGTACTGTGTCGTAGGTAGTTCAGATTCACTAGTGTAGTTCCTGCTGCAGACGTTTAAAAATAACCCTTAATATCAGTTATTTTAACTTTAAAAGCTAAGATGCTTTTCTGCTTGTGGGCATCCCTGGTGGGTAAGCAATGATAAGTAACTTCACGACTGTCCATCATTTAAGTTTAGGTTTTAGGTTATTTGCAGGATATTTCATCAAGTATTTTAAAGGTATCAAGTGGGAGAAAGAAGTAAATACAGACTTAAATCACCAGATTTCCTTAAAGGTAAAGCCATGAAATTTATTTTAAATTTTGGTTTCTAAGCAGAGAAATCCTAGCTTCTGAGTTTATTTTGCTAATAAAAATCATTTTTCCTTTTAATATAAAAATCCATAAAGTACACAAAACATCTATCTATCTATATCAGATCTTAACACTGAGCTTCAAGGGGTCTCTCTTTTATGTGGTCACTTAGGGTGAGTGGTGGTTTTGGAGGAAGCTCCAGGCTCCCTTCTTAAAACTGACCTGACGTGCCCTGCGGACTGAGGCGCAGCCAGAGGGCTGCCCGGGCAGAGCGTCTCCGCTCCTCCACGAGCCAGTCTTCACCGTGTGAACGTATAAATGACATGTGGAATTTACACAGTATTTAAGACAAATACTGGGCTGAGATGCATGCAGAGAAACTGTTTTTTCTCTTTTGGGCTTTAAATATGGATAGACCTGGGGCATCCGTGTTAAGAACTGGGCAGCCAGCCCAGTCCGCGCGAGATAAAGGCCCACTGTCCACGAGGGATGGCTCCAGGGACTCCGTCACGGTGACAGAGGCCTTGGAGGGGTGTCTTTGCCATGTGTGCCACTCCCGGTTGACTGACACGCTGGTTTGTCCTTTTGCATGTCCACTACCCTGGGTGCAGCATGAAGCGTGCCAGTTCTCTGAATGTCCTTAACGTGGGCGGCAAGGCCGCTGAAGACCATTTCCAAGTAAGGAGCCCTGCCCCACTCAGTGCCCTTGACTACCTGGCCCAGGCTAGTTGTGTGGCCGCAGGCCCTTCGCGGGCACCACTGCCACCTCCGATGGCCTTGGGAACACTTAAGTATTTCTGGGTCTTAGACAAAGAGGCATCATAATGGTATTTCCGGATTCTGCATTAATTTGATTTACGTGACTTGTGGGAATGTGCATATCGTGAACATTCTCAGTATATTCATGATCTTTAAATAGTTCGATTAAGCTAATTAAAATTTAAATATTCTGATAAAGTAATACCCAACTTGTCCAGTTAATGTGTATTATTAATTTGTATGATTTTAGCCTCTGGTAAGTTTGTAACTAATTCGTTGTCTAGTTAAGCTGTTGTTCAGTGTTTTAAAACTATTAGAATTTTACTAATGTAACTGACATGTTGTCACTTTTACACCCAATCTTTAGCGCTTTTTTTGGTGTCCCAAGGCTTGCATGAACCTGTCACCTTCACATTTAAAACTGTTGGCATCTTCTTCTCTTGTAATTTTCCATTTCTTTTCAATGTCTGGTGTGGCTCTCGGGGTGCGGCCAGGGGTCCCAAGCAGACCAGGCAGTGAACCTGCAGCTGAACTTACAGGACAGAGGACCTTCTGACTTAGCCGTTACTGCTCGTCTGCCAGGGACCGGGCTTCCTGGCCACTGCACCTCCCAGCAGCCCCCGTCCAGCTGCTCACCTCTTGGACGCTCGCTGGCGGTCACAGGCCTTTCTCCTCAGCCCCCAGCACCTTAGGAGGTGGCTGTGGCCAGGGTGCTTTCTGCCAGGGGCTCCAGTGGGATGTGAGGTGCTGGTAGCGCTGGCCAGTGCGCTTGGAGCGCACCTGCTCGTGATAGTAAAAGAGGTGTCGTTGTCCCAAAAGGTCTGAGGTCAGCATGGTCCTGCACTCATCTCTCGGTGCTGGCCCCTGTGCACGTGAGCGTCAGGACGCCCGAGTGTTGACTCAGGGGCTCTACCGCTGTGATTGTTAGCTCTAAGACCACTCGACGCCGGCGTCCTTTGGAGTACGGGTTAAGTATAATTTTTCCATTTGTTTTTTCATGCAGGAACGAAATACTTGTCTGGCAGACTCGCGAGCTCTGAGTGCCAGCCACACTGACCTGGCCCACTGAGGGTCGAGGCAGAGCTAGATAAAATCCCTGAGACTAATGAAGCACTGAGACCCTCCAAGCTTTGCCATGACCCTCCCCACTCTGTAGGGGACCCACCTCCCGGGTTGCTTCCTTCTCTAGATAGTGCCATCCACCACCTGGTGGAGGTGTGCCCCAAATTCTGTTAAGCTGTCTACGGTGCTAGCGACCAGGAGCTGCGGGAGCGGGAGGCCAGCCTGGCGTGGCAGCCCACGCGGCCCCGGCAGCCGGCTTCATCACGTCCAGGATCGGCTGCTGCTCACGGATGCTTGTACTTTCTGCCACTGCACCAGAATCGATTCTAAATTTTAATACTGTATTAAGGCTGCAAATTAAGACTCTGGAAGCTTCCACTGCGCCCTTCTAGACTAAGCATCTGTGACCTCTGGCAGTGCCGCCTGGAATTCAGAGTGGGCGCTAAGAAGTGGGAGAGACGGGTCCCTGCCAGTGGGTCTGGGTCTCTGCTGAGCCCCCGCTCCTGAGTGCGGCCCCTCCACGCACTCTGCCCGACACGCCGTGTGCTCCCACCCCTGCCCCTGCGGAGCCCACTTTCCCCCTGCCGGCCCCTGAGCGCTGAGCATGCAGAGATGGGGGGGTTATTTTTATAAAATAGCTTTTCTTTGTGGTGTTAAGTAACATGGGGTAGGTTTTGACAGGAACGTTTCCCAGTCCACCCTACGGCCTTACCCGTGAGGGATGCGTGAGGCTTCTGGTAGGTTTAGAATGTCCTGAGCAGATGACAAGGGGTTTGTGACTCCTGATGGCAGTGGCGGTAACGAGGGCCACGTTAGGCCAGCGGGCAGGAGTGTGAAGATTCAGCATGTAGATGGGGGCGGGGGGGTCTGAGAAACGTGCAGCGTCCCTGTGACGTGCTGCAGGTTGTGACTTTAAGTGTTAGGTGGTGTTACTGCAAGGGCATGTGCTTTTGTCTGTCCCCAGCCACCTCTTTGTCCTGAATTGCACTCTGCGGGGGTACGTGCTCACTGGGACTCCCCGAGGGGACTACATGTGTCCTTCAGGGGGCCGCGGGCTGGAAACTATTCAGAAGTGTCCCATCATTTAAGACCACAGGAGCACGTGGCCTCGCCCGCTGGTGTTTGTGGCGTGTGCTTGTTCCCGCTCAGAGACAGGTGCTCTGGGTCCTGCCTGCAGGTGCCCGTGGGTCTGGCCTGGGGCTTCCGAGGCCATGCCTCTTTCCGCAGCGCCCGACTGTCCCAGTATTGCAGCTGATGGATGAGAAACTTAGGTCCGGGGTTGGTTTACACATGGGATGGGTTGTGAGACACTGGAGCCAAGAGAATGCGCAGAGCCACGTCCCTGCAGAGGCACTGTGCGCTCTGCACGTCCCTCTGTGGCACAGGGGCTGCCGGGTTGTGATGTGGCCGGTGCGGAGGGCCCCGGGAGCCACCCCCTCCGTCCCAAGTTCTTTTCTCGGGCCATGAGGCTGATCCAGTTACATTGGAAACCTACCCAGTTTCTCTTAGTGACACTTCTGTCTGGAGAACATGGGGCTAAGAATAGGATTTCACGTTGCACTGTCAGTGGAAACAGGCACTGTGCAGGGTCCTTTGTTGAACCTGCCCCGCCCGTGAGCCCACGGGCCTCGGTTGCCTTGCAGGGCTGTGAGGAAACGTGGCCGGGGTGAGAGAAGCCAGACTGCCTCCTTAAGCCCGGGTTGTAAGAAACTTCATGTTTCAGGGGTTGCTGCCTGGAAATCCGTGAGGTCTGACTTTTGAGTTTGTGTCCAAACAGAAGCAAGCCTGGTCATCTCAATGTCATTCAAGTCTTGGTGTCTGGATTTTAACATTCTCAAGGAGGGAAGCAGTGCGAGCGGCTGTCCCTCCTCTGCAACGTTGTCCTTTCCTGGTGAGGGGACCCTTAGAGCGCCAGCAGCCACGGGTACATAGTTCCGGTCCAGTTTGAGTCCCCAGCCAGAGGATAGGCAGGAGGGGGACAGGAGCTGGCCACTGTCTGCAGAGCCCCCTCCGTGGGCTGTCAGAGGGTGGAGGTTGTGGGAGGCCTGGGCCTCCTGACCCTCCCGGCTCTTCCCCACGGCAGCTGACCTTGCAGCCTGCGGCGTGCTCACGGGGCTAGTAGGCTGTCTCTGTGGTGCTCGCTTTGTGTTTACAATATTGGAGGGAGTCACTTATTTCCTGGAATTAAAAAATTCCTATCATTTGTTCAGAAAGCTGCTAGGAATATGTAATGAGAAATTCAGTGTTTATAGTAACATAGAAATATTGCTAAAAAAAATATCGTTTGCAGTTCATAGGACAGATCGCCCATTGTCATAACTTTACAGAATGTTCTTGGGAGGTGAGGGAAAAGGTGAGGCTGTGTTCTGAGATGTTGGTATGTGCACTTCTCTCTCAGCACTGCTCTGTATGGTCATCAAAATTCTGAAAACTGGGAAGTGGTGAAGCCGCGACCAAGGGTGAGGTTCCTGTCAGCCAAGGAAGTGTAGTCAGGGTGTACGAGCGTCCTGTGTGTGACTGAGGCAGTCGTAAAGACGTGCACTGTTCCACATTTGTCCCCATTGTCATAGGGGAGAACTGTCGGCGGGGCGGGGGGGACCCCAGGTCTGCGAGGCCTGCGTTACGAGCCTTGAGGGAGCTTTGAGGAGTGTGTGGGACGGACAGGATGGTGCAGGGCCCGGGCCATCTGTGTTCGCAGAAAGCCCGCCCTGCCGCAGAGGCATCCCTCTGGGACGGGTGGGCAAGGGGCCCCGGGGCCCCAGCACTGGCGTGCGTGTGTGGGTGTGCGCCCCCCCGGGGGGGTGGCCCGTCTGTCGCGTGTACACTGGCTTGGATCATAGTTTTCTCACTGTTAGTGCGATTTGCCTAGAAAATAATTTGGGATTGTTTATACTTAATTACAAAAATAAAATGGTTTATTTCCTGGTGTGAAGTCCCTGCACTTGCGGAAAGGCTCTTTTATAAAACGGCAACCCTAGAAGACCGTCTTCCTTTTATACCAGCCATTCTTACCCCTTTGAGGGCCACAGACTACTTTAAGAATGGGATGGGAATTACAAGTGAATATTTCTGCTTTAGAAAATTTGTAAACAGAAAGAGTCTACCCAGTTCCAGGGACTGCTGCCTCCACCCCCAGTGCTGGGTCAGTGTCTGGCTGGTGGAGCTGTGGGAGGATGGCCAGGTCACTTGACTGTTCGCGGTGCCTCAGTGTTGCTGAGATCAAGGCTAGCAACTCTCCATCCCCAGGGGCCGTGGAAAAGTTACTTAGGGCAGAGCCTGGCACAGAGCCAACTGTGGTGAAGGGGTCTAGGGCCCACTGTGCCAGGCAGCGTGGTGGGGGGGTGGGGCCTGAACTCCGACACGGCCCTGCCTGCAGGGAGGCCACGTGGGGCAGTTCCTCCATGCGCACGGCCTCCCTGCTGTGGAGAAGGTGCAGCCGACACCCTGACCCAAAATGGGTGCGCCGAGTCGACGTCGGTCCCCCGGGCCTGCAGCGCAGAAGGCTCGGCCAGAATCCACAGCTGAACCGGCCAGCTGCCGTGTCAGTAGGACTCAGTCCCAGGAGTCCCTCGCACTCCCTCCGTGTGGACGGTGTAGGAACAGGATGAGGGGGGCAGGTGAGGGGCGAAGACCACCTCGAGGGTGCGGTCAGGACGGCCGGGTGGGGTGAGCAAGGCATCCTCGGCGCGGCGCCGGCTGACCATCAGCCTCATTAAGAGCTGGTTGGACCAGGTCATTCCGAGAGCTGGAGAAACCCGTTCATCCCAGAGACTGAGACAGAAAACAGGCCCAGCCGTTACTTACAGAACAACACCCCCCCCCCCCCCGACCTGCACCGTCCTCCTGCCCTGCTCACCCCTGTGGCCCAGGCACTGCGTCCTGCTCCTCTGCGGCCTCGGTCACCTGGAACACGGAGACTGGGGTCAGCTGCAGCGAGGACCGCACTGCTCCCACCCTGGCATGACAGGCCCTGCCCTCCCCGAGCCTCTTCCTAAAATAGAAGCTGAGGCCCGCTGCCGTCTGCGGGGGACCCACCTGGTTGATGCACAGCACCGGGCTCCGGAAGCTGCAGCTCAGCCGGCGCAGGGCGGCCCCCAGCGCCTGCAGACGCCTGGCCCTGGGGATCGCAGCCGGGCCGTCAAACTCGCAGCGGAATGGGGCGGCCACGGAGTCGATGACCACCAAACGGGCCATCCCCCGAGACAGCAGCATGGGCACCTTCTTGCTCACACACTCCAGCAGGGTGTCCTAGAAGCCGAGGGGAGATGGTGTCACTGCCTGTGCCACTGGCGTCTCCCCTTCCGCCCTGCGCCGAGAGACCCCTTGCATCCGTCCCCTTGTACTTCTCAAGTCCCTGGTGGGGCCAGCACCCCTCAGGGCCATCACCGTGACCAGGCCTTTCTCCTTCCGTGGACCCGTGCCAGGCACTGACCTTGGACGCAGCCACCCCGGAAGGCCGACTTGTTAGCACCACGGTCCTGGGGGCCACACTCCTGCCAGGCGGGTGTAGGGGTGGCCCTGCCCCCTGCCCAGTGACCCCCAGTGGAGGAGGGAGGAGGGATGTAGTGGGGTGGGGCCGCCTCAACTGTGGAGACCCCGGGCTGTGCCCAAGCAGGGGGCCGGGTGCAGATGGCCCCCCCCACCAGCCCTGCCCATCCTCCGGGGCCTCAGGCCTGCCCCTTGGAGCCATCTGCCCTGCCAGCTTGGACTTAGGCCCCAGTGCTGCGTGACCACACACTGGGTGTCCCACCCTGAGTGAAACCCCATTCTGTGCTTCTGTCTCTAGGGCGTCTCCAGTAGAGCCTCTTTTTGTGGAAAATGACAGCAGCAGCAGTGGCCTCGAGGATGCCAGCAGTAATGTGAGTCCTACCCCCGCTTCCCTCCACTGGAGGCTGTGGGGCTCCTGGGGGCTGGGCAGGTGGGGGCTGCGCTGCCCGTGCTCCAGCCCATCCCCTGCCCTACTGGCACCGCCAGCCTCCCCCCCCCCCCCCCCCCGGGCCTCCAGGCGACACTGGGCAACAGGGTGGAAGCCTTCTGCCCCCAGAGCTGTTTTTGGAACCATACTTAGAGAGGGCACCATGGGTCTTGGCGGCCCTGGCCCTGACCATGGTCTTCTCTTGCAGTGAAGCCACACCCAGCCTGGAAGACCCAGGATGCTGCTGCTTGTTCGCAGCCAGAGCCAGCCCTGTGACAGCCAGGGGACGGCCACCGAGGCTGGAGGGCCCTGGAGCTAGGAGCCTGCAGCACTAACCTCGTCTTCTGTGTCCCCGTGCCACGGAACACACTGTCCTACTAATAACCACACTGCTCGTTGGGATGCGTGTTGCTTGCCAAGCCATGGCCACGCTCGGCCCCTACAGGATGATGGGGTGGGCGCGGCCTCCCTCCTGGGCCGCGGTTCCGGGGAGACCCGTGGGCCATCTGCGTCCTGACTCTCCGTGGAAGAGGCCGTGGCTGCAGGCACCGTGTGCCACAGCTTACCGTGTTACTTCCCCAAGCTGTGTGTGATATGTTTTATTGTAAATTTTTTAAAAATTAAAAGTTTATATGCCTTATCCTTTCCTTGCAATATTTATAACAATCCTTAAACGGGGGAAGGCCCACTGGAATCTGGGGGCTCCGCCCAGCCAGAGCTGACGTCTGGGGGTGCTGGGGGGAGTGGTGTGCTCGGGAAGCCGGGCTTCGTGGGGAGGCCCCACCCTATGCAGAGGCCTTGCTTTTTTTTGGCGTACTGGTTTATTCTAACTCCCCACCTTTCCTTGCCATCCTTCCCATTCTTACTCATCCCTCCACCAAATAACGGGCTACGTTGAAAGCTGGTCAGGCCGCCAGCACCGCTCCCCCTGCCTGCTGGACCTGCTCTGAGCTCCCAGCCCTTTGCCCTCTCCCTGAGCGCTCCTGCCACTGTGATCCGTCCACAGGCAGGGACCTGTCACTTGGTGATGCTTCCAGATCTGTCCCGAGAGTTGTGGCCAGGTGGCACTCAGCCACCTGAGAGGCTTGTTGGGGCTGGGGGCCTGCTAGGCCCTGGCCAGGTTGGGGGGGCTCCGTCAGAGGCAGAAGTAAAACCCAACACAGACTGCTCTGGCTGGGACGGCTGGCCTGGACAGCAGGTCCTGTCTCCTGGGCAGTGGGCACTGCAGGCTGGCCAGGGACAGGAGGTGGCATGCTGGGCATCCTTGTGCCTGCAGGGCCGCCTCCCCCCACTCCTTGTGGGTGGGGGTAGCAAGTCCTAGAGGATGCCTGGTCCGACTTGAATTTCAGGTACTGGATCGTGTGGATCTGAACGCGTGGCGTGCATGCACGGGCACGTGCCTCTATGCTGACAGGTACTGGGGGTGGCCCGGGGTCTCGTTTGTGGCTCTGCCCACCGGTCCCCTTGGAACTCAAGGCCAGAGAGACACTCACCACATCGGCCACGTGCTCGATGAAGATATGGTTGCCAAATTTTATCCTGTCGACCACGTCTCCCGGAACGTCTGTCCGCAGGTGCCGCTGCTGAGCGATGAGCTGCTGCAGACGCAGGTTGGGGAAGACGTCTTCCGTGCAGATGTACACGGCCCCTGGGAAGGAAAAGGGTGCCTCCTTTCAGACACTCTGCCCCTTGCTGACCAGATGCCACCCCACGGGCCTGCCCCTGGCCTGTCTCGAGTGGAAGTGAGTGGGGTCATCAGGGCCTAGGCTTTGGGCAGTCCCCATCCTGTGCACACGGGGACACTCCCTCAGAGGCTCTACGAGTGCAGAGTTCCAAGGCTCTACTCTCAAGGCTCCCCCGCCATCCGGGGCTGCACGGTGACAGCCGTCTTTGTGTGACTGAAAAAGCCAGTGGGCAAACAGTGGGCCACGTGTCCCCAGAAGCCTGGACACGTAGGGGCAACAGCCCGGCCAGGGCCTGGATCCCTGTACCAGAGAGCGGACCTCGAGTCTACAGCCAGAAAGAACCAGGGGCCATCCGAAATAAACCGTTTGTGGCAACTAATTTTCAACCAAGGTCCCTGGACAGTTCGAGAGAAAGAATGGTCTCTCCAACAAATGCCACTAGGACAGCTGGGTCACTGCAAGCCAGAGAACGGGGTCAGGCCCTGGTTTCACAGCCTGCATGGACGCTGCCAGCACGCACCGAACTCCGAAGAAGACACAGGGAAACCTTCGTGACTTTGGATTCAGCACTAGATTCTCAGATGTGACACAAATAGCACCAGTGAGCAAAGGCAGAGAGAGAAACTGGACTTGATCAACACGGTACCATCAAGAAAATGAAAAGACAACCCACACAGAGGAGAAAATACTGTGAATTCCGTATCTGGGAAGAGTCTAGCACCCACATCACTTCAACAGTTCTTACAATTCAACCACAAAAGACAACGCAAATCAGAAACCGGGCAAAGGATCTGAACAGAACTTTCTCCACAGGAGACGTGCAGATGGTCGACAGGCCCAAGAGGAGATGCCGAACATTGTCAGTCGCCCGGAAATGCAAATCAAATCCTCTGTGGGACGCCACCCCCCACCCACAACGGTGGCTCAAATCAGAAAGTCCAGCATCGGCAAGGACAGCACACTGAGGGCGGTGGCACGCCATCGGGCAGTCCCTCACCCACTTGGACATGGCACTTGCACGGGACCCCGTGGTCTGGGCGTGCGCACGCTCACGAGAGCCATGTATGCCGGCGCTCAGAGCAGCACTGTCCACAAAAGCCACGAGGTGGAAGCCACGTCACATGGACAGGGTGGATGGGTGAACAAATGTGCTCTGGACACACAACAGAGTATCGTTCAGTCGTAAGAGGGAATGAAGTACGACACGTGTTCTGACACAACGAACCTTGCAAACATCATGCCTCGAGGGAAGAGAGCTTGAGACATAGGATCCCACCTGGCGAGATGCCCAGAATAGGCAAGTCCCCGGAGCAGGAAGCAGAGCCGGGGCTGGCAGTGGGCAGTGGGGAGGGCCCATGAAATGTTCTAGAATTAGGCAGTAGTGATGGAAGCATGGCTTTGTGAATGCGCTAAAAAGCACTGAATTATACATTGAAAATTTTATGGTATGTGAACTACAACTCAATTTTTTAAAAAGAAATGGCCTGTGTTCTGGTGGAGCCCTGGCTGTGGCCCCAGGACCGCCAGGACCCCCAGCGGACCTTTGTGTCCCTCCCCTGCATCGGTCACTGCACAGCCTTGGGCAGGGGAACCAGGACGAGCCAAAGGACGCACACCACGTATGCGCACGCACCCCGTTTGCGCCTTTTAACTTTGATGTAATTGTGTTTCGGCAGAATTTCAAACTTAGACACGGATGTGTGGTGGAACGAGAAGCACCAAGTCTGTCTGTAGCGAGCACCTGACCATCAGCATGTCCCTAACCTTCCTGGACACATTCCAGATCGTCCCTCAGGGGAAATGCTGCCCCTGACCCCGTCTGCCCCAGGGCAGCTTCAAGTGACCGTGCTGGCCTACTGGGGAGAGCGGGCTGGACGGAAGGTTCAGAGTGGAACCTGGTCTGTGTGTGCAGCCCCAAAGGCCCTTCACCCCCCTGGGCGTGTGGCTGGGAGAGGCACGGGACTCGCTGCACTGCCCCCACCTGCCACAGGCCACGGTGCCTTCTCCGGGGTGGCCCCAGCAGACGGTGGCGGGCCAGGGAGAGAGGGGGCTCCGTGTTAAGTGCAAGATTCAAAGTCAGTCCAGAGTGTCTTCACCATCCTTTTCAAAATTAGGGCTTTCAGATCTCACTGGGTTAAAGGAGTTATTTTGTCAGGAAAGTGGGCATCTTGGACTAACATTTAATGTCATGGTAACCTCAGGGCCATTTCAGGGGACACGCCTGAGACACCTGCCCGGCTCTCTCCGGGTCCCCTGTGCCACTGTGATGGTCACAGTGCGTCCTTTCCCTGGGGCTGCAGCCTGTGTGGCCGGCCCATGGCCCGGCGTCCGACAGACGGCCCCCACAGCCTCCTTGGCCACCCACAGCTCAGCTCCCCATAGCCTCACGCCCAGCAGCTCCTCGTTCTTGGCGTCCTTGCTTCTGTCTGGCAGACGTGGGGGCTCCGTGTAGGAGGCAGGCACAGCTGGAAGCACAGGCCTCCAGTCTCCAGCGCAGCCCATGCGAGTGACATGGCTGTCACCAGGAGGCCCTGGGTGGCGTGGCAGCGGTGGACGGGGTGGAATGAGACCCCCCAGACCAGCAGTGGACAAGGCAGGCTTTGCCATGGGGCAAGGCCACCTCAGGCTGGGGTTCAAGCGAGCGTGCTTGCAGCTCAGGGGACACGCTTGGCTGCCGTGTCTTGGGATGGGGGAAACAGGCTCTGCTGTGGGACGTTTTCAGGGTGTCTGGCGCCAGGAGGGGTGGGGCCAGGCAGCTCCGAGGACACACCCTCGCGGTGCCCTTCCCGCTCCCCCACGTCAGGCCCGCACTGAGGACAGACCCAGCCTGGACACAGAAGCCAACGGTAACTGCCTGTGTGACCTGTCCAGGAGAAAACGGGTCCGCAGGGAACCCAGCTGGGCCAGAATGTCGCAGGCTGGTGGAGTGAAGGAGCCCGGGCTGGGAGAGCTTTAGGATCAAGACTGACGGCCAGCCCTGCACTCCACACCCAGTCTGTCTCGGGCACAGCCCCCACCGGGCCCCGTGGATGCACTGGTGAGCATGGGGGGCTCCCAGCTCATTTCTGAGCAAACCCAAGTCTGGTATCACCGCGGCTCTCTCGTGGGGTAAACGGAGGACCTGCTTCCAAGGCCAAGTCCATCCACCCAGCACCAGTGCCAGGTGCCTGCCCCTCAGGCCCTCCCAAGCTGCACCCTTGCCCAGAGACGCAGGGGCGAGAGAGACACACAAACGCCACCTCTGGTGGGAGGAACTGCCGCACGTGGTCAGGAGCCCCTGCCCATGGCCAGCAGAGCCGGCAGGCGCCAGATGCTAGCGGTTCACAGGAGCCACGCAGACCGAGCCCCCTGCTGCCCGTGCCCTGCGACCACAGGGACCTACACGTGTTCAGCAGTGCGTGTCCCCGGGGCAGGAGGTTTGGCCCCGGCTGTGTCCCCAGCCCGCCACGTGGCCCAGCCTGTCTGGGCAGCGGGGTGAGCACGTGAGCTGGGAGGTGCCGCCAGCTCGTGGGCAGCCCAGGAGCAAGGAGAGACCGCCGAGCGTCCGGCAGCGAAGCAGCTACCCAGCAACGTCACGTGCACCCCAGTTACCTCATGTCCAATAAAACAATTTAGATTTTGAATGCTTGAGAGACCTACATAGGCAGCCAAAAGTCTCTCTACCGTGTAGCCTGTGCAAATGTCACACGCACACAAAGCAATGCAAGAGGCCCAGCCCCTGCCACTCAACAGAGGCCCGCCCGACCCCGCCACCAGGGGCTCCAGCCTGCACGCTCCTTCCCTGGAAGCAGAAAAGCGAAATACTGCTTGCCCTGGGTTTCTGCCTCTGGACCAAATGGCTGGCAGGCTGGTGGTGTGTGTGCATGAGTGCGTGTGTGTGCGGCCTGGTGGTGTGTGTGCATGAGCGTGTGTGCATGAGTGTGTGTGTGCAGGCTGGTGGTGTGTGTGCATGAGTGCGTGTATGTGTGAGTGTGTGTGTGCGGCCTGGTGGTGTGTGTGCATGAGCATATCAGCGTGTGTGTGCGGGCTGGTGGTGTGTGTGTGCATGAGCGTGTGTGTGTGAGCGTGTGTGTGCAGGCTGGTGGTGTGTGTGCATGAGTGCGTGTATGTGTGAGCGTGTGTGTGCGGCCTGGTGGTGTGTGTGCATGAGCGTATCAGCGTGTGTGTGCGGGCTGGTGGTGTGTGTGTGCATGAGCGTGTGTGAGCGTGTGTGTGCGGGCTGGTGGTGTGTGTGCATGAGCGTGTGTGTGTGAGCGTGTGTGTGCGGGCTGGTGGTGTGTGTGCATGAGCGTGTGTGTGTGAGCGTGTGTGTGCGGGCTGGTGGTGTGTGTGCATGAGCGTGTGTGTGTGAGCGTGTGTGCGGGCTGGTGGTGTGTGTGCATGAGCGTGTGTGTGCGGGCTGGTGGCATGAGCGTGTGTGAATGAGGCTGCAGGAACCCTTGGGCCAGGCCCACAGCCCACTAGGGGACTTCGCTCAGCCCGAGGTGGCAGGGCCAGGTGAGCGGGCGGCTCCCGCGGCACTGGCGGCTCTCGGAGGCCCCTCTCCCTCTGGGGCAGAATCGACAGCAGATGTGAAGAGAAGGACGGGAACTGGGGAAGACCCCAGCGGTACACCTGGCGCAGGCTCCGTGGCGTACGGCCCTCAGCACTGCCGGGCCCCCGGGAACTCCTGGGCAGGATGCCCCCACCCCAACTCTGCCCGCGCCGTAGGAGGCAGCCACTCACCGGCCCCCAGGCCTCCGTGCTGCCGTGGGAACTGCACAGTCAGGCAGAGCTGCAGCGCCAGCTGGGTCTTCCCGGCGGAGCTGTGGCCGGCCAGCTCGGTGAGGCCGTCCAGGGGCAGGCCGCCGCGGAGAAGCCCGTCAAGCACGGGGCAGCCCAGGCTCAGGCGCTGATGCTGCTCGGGGAACCTCTGCTTCTGCTGGTACAGATGCAGCGCTGGGAACGCAGGGGGTGTTAGGCACCGTGTGATGGGAGAACAGGTGACCTCGGTCGCGTGGGTGGATGGGGTGCCAGTGGGCAGGGAGGAGGCGGTCAGTGCCGGGAAGCTTCACCTGGCTGCAGTGCTCTGTGGGCACCTGTGGGCTCTGGGCTCTGACGGCCAACTCACCCCTGCTTCTCGCACCCCTTGGCCCAAGAGCTGACTCTCGGAGCGGGGACCCCCGTGGTTCTCTCGTTGGCTTGGGAGGTCCCCATCCTGATGCTGTGACCCAGCCCTGCACTCGTTCCTCCCCATGCACCAGGGCAGAGCAGACACTCTCCGTGCCTACCTGTGAAGACGCTGCTTCCCCGCACCTGTGAGGAGGCCGTTCTCAGCAAGTGCTGCACGTCAAGGCTGGAGAGGCTGGTCAGTCTCTGCAAGTCTGGTCCCGAAAAATGCAAAACCTCCTTTATTGATTTCAATTTGGCTGAAATTATACAAATAAATTACGGAACAAGTTCAAACTACAGTAACACAAGGCAACATAGCAACGACAATAGGTGTTTTCAGGAATACTGTCTTCCAATTCCAGGGACCCAGTGGGCAGGGGCCCGATCCATCCACTCCCTGAGGCTCTGGGAGCCCCTGGGTAGAGTGTGATGACAACAAGGAGGAGGGAAGGGGCCTGGGGGAGCCCCACCTACAGCTGTAGCAGCAGGAGCCAGAGATGAGGAGGGCCCTCTCCGAGGTGCCCGGAGCAGTGGCTGCCACCCAGTTCCCCATCCCGGAAACATCTAAGAAAGGCGGTTTCTGTGGCCGGGCAGGCCTACACGCAAGGCAGGGCTAGAGGATGATCCCAGGGCAGGGTGAGGACCACGCGTGAGGGAAGATGCAGGAAGGAAAGCTGAGCCAGGTTCCAAAAAAGTGTCCACTGTATCAGACGGCTGGCATGATGGGGATGGCAGGATGGCCAGTGGGACAAACAGCAAAGAACACAAGAGGGTTACAATGCCAGTGGGCAACAGCTGGGTAGGAAGGGTTACAGAGTTAATGTGTCCAAAAGGTCTGGTATTTGGGGAGGAGAGTGAATAAATTAATTTTGGGCTTGAATAAATGCATTACTTTCAAACCAGTAGAAAGAAAAAAATATGCTAAAAATATATCCAACCAATCCAGAAGAAACCAAAAATGGGAAACCACCACAAAAAGAAATAAGAAAAATAGCTCAGCATAATAAGGCAGAGTTAACCCCACACGTTCAGGAACTACCTTAAATATGTATGCACTGAATGCTCCAGTGAAGACGTATGGACAGACTGAATGAAAGGGAAAAGAAAGCAAAATGACTGATGGGCTTTGAAAAAACCAAGAGCCAAGGATGAAGGAGCAGGACCACAAGACTCTGCACCGGTGGAGGAAATCACCATGTTGCTGCACCAGCCCCCACGTGTACTTAGGATTCTATGTTATATGAACAACAAGCATCCTACTGTTGAAGCTTCCCCAACAAATGCCCCAGGAGACAGGGGAGATGGAAGGGAGTCCCAGGATGCCAGCTGGTGCGGGGTAGCCAGGGGTGGACGCATCAGGAGACAAATAGAATGGGTGAGCTGTCCTACCCTTTGAGAGCATTTAAAAATGAGGACTGGTACTTGATGGACATACTGGACAATGTGGGAAAAGTCCGTGAGACATACACAAAACACAGCATTGGAAAAAAGGAAGCAACTAACAACTTTGGGGAAAAATAACAAAGATGGTACAAGAAAGGAAACAATCTATCTTAAGCTCCCAGTTCAGCAGCAAAATCATTATGACTCCAGTCAAAGCCCTATCCCAGTTCAGCAGCGGTCATTATGACTCCAGTCAAAGCCCTATCCCAGTTCAGCAGCGGTCATTATGACTCCAGTCAAGGCCCTATCCCAGTTCAGCAGCGGTCATTATGACTCCAGTCAAAGCCCTATCCCAGTTCAGCAGCGGTCATTATGACTCCAGTCAAGGCCCTATCCCAGTTCAGCAGCGGTCATTATGACTCCAGTCAAGGCCCTATCCCAGTTCAGCAGCGGTCATTATGACTCCAGTCAAAGCCCTATCCCAGTTCAGCAGCGGTCATTATGACTCCAGTCAAGGCCCTATCCCAGTTCAGCAGCGGTCATTATGACTCCAGTCAAGGCCCTATCCCAGTTCAGCAGCGGTCATTATGACTCCAGTCAAGGCCCTATCCCAGTTCAGCAGCGGTCATTATGACTCCAGTCAAGGCCCTATCCCAGTTCAGCAGCAAAATCATTATGACTCCAGTCAAAGCCCTATCCCAGTTCAGCAGCGGTCATTATGACTCCAGTCAAGGCCCTATCCCAGTTCAGCAGCGGTCATTATGACTCCAGTCAAGGCCCTATCCCAGTTCAGCAGCGGTCATTATGACTCCAGTCAAAGCCCTATCCCAGTTCAGCAGTGGTCATTATGACTCCAGTCAAAGCCCTATCCCAGTTCAGCAGCGGTCATTATGACTCCAGTCAAAGCCCTATCCCAGTTCAGCAGCAAAATCATTATGACTCCAGTCAAAGCCCTATCCCAGTTCAGCAGCAGTCATTATGACTCCAGTCAAAGCCCTATCCCAGTTCAGCAGCGGTCATTATGACTCCAGTCAAAGCCCTATCCCAGTTCAGCAGCGGTCATTATGACTCCAGTCAAGGCCCTATCCCAGTTCAGCAGCGGTCATTATGACTCCAGTCAAGGCCCTATCCCAGTTCAGCAGCGGTCATTATGACTCCAGTCAAAGCCCTATCCCAGTTCAGCAGCGGTCATTATGACTCCAGTCAAAGCCCTATCCCAGTTCAGCAGCGGTCATTATGACTCCAGTCAAGGCCCTATCCCAGTTCAGCAGCGGTCATTATGACTCCAGTCAAAGCCCTATCCCAGTTCAGCAGCGGTCATTATGACTCCAGTCAAAGCCCTATCCCAGTTCAGCAGCGGTCATTATGACTCCAGTCAAGGCCCTATCCCAGTTCAGCAGCGGTCATTATGACTCCAGTCAAGGCCCTATCCCAGTTCAGCAGCGGTCATTATGACTCCAGTCAAAGCCCTATCCCAGTTCAGCAGCGGTCATTATGACTCCAGTCAAAGCCCTATCCCAGTTCAGCAGCGGTCATTATGACTCCAGTCAAGGCCCTATCCCAGTTCAGCAGCGGTCATTATGACTCCAGTCAAGGCCCTATCCCAGTTCAGCAGCGGTCATTATGACTCCAGTCAAGGCCCTATCCCAGTTCAGCAGCGGTCATTATGACTCCAGTCAAGGCCCTATCCCAGTTCAGCAGCGGTCATTATGACTCCAGTCAAGGCCCTATCCCAGTTCAGCAGCGGTCATTATGACTCCAGTCAAAGCCCTATCCCAGTTCAGCAGCGGTCATTATGACTCCAGTCAAGGCCCTATCCCAGTTCAGCAGCGGTCATTATGACTCCAGTCAAGGCCCTATCCCAGTTCAGCAGCAAAATCATTATGACTCCAGTCAAAGCCCTATCCCAGTTCAGCAGCGGTCATTATGACTCCAGTCAAGGCCCTATCCCAGTTCAGCAGCGGTCATTATGACTCCAGTCAAAGCCCTATCCCAGTTCAGCAGCGGTCATTATGACTCTAGTCAAAGCCCTATCCCAGTTCAGCAGCGGTCATTATGACTCCAGTCAAGGCCCTATCCCAGTTCAGCAGCGGTCATTATGACTCCAGTCAAAGCCCTATCCCAGTTCAGCAGCAAAATCATTATGACTCCAGTCAAAGCCCTATCCCAGTTCAGCAGCAGTCATTATGACTCCAGTCAAAGCCCTATCCCAGTTCAGCAGCGGTCATTATGACTCCAGTCAAGGCCCTATCCCAGTTCAGCAGCGGTCATTATGACTCCAGTCAAGGCCCTATCCCAGTTCAGCAGCGGTCATTATGACTCCAGTCAAGGCCCTATCCCAGTTCAGCAGCGGTCATTATGACTCCAGTCAAAGCCCTATCCCAGTTCAGCAGCGGTCATTATGACTCCAGTCAAGGCCCTATCCCAGTTCAGCAGCGGTCATTATGACTCCAGTCAAAGCCCTATCCCAGTTCAGCAGCGGTCATTATGACTCCAGTCAAAGCCCTATCCCAGTTCAGCAGCGGTCATTATGACTCCAGTCAAGGCCCTATCCCAGTTCAGCAGCAGTCATTATGACTCCAGTCAAGGCCCTATCCCAGTTCAGCAGCGGTCATTATGACTCCAGTCAAAGCCCTATCCCAGTTCAGCAGCGGTCATTATGACTCCAGTCAAAGCCCTATCCCAGTTCAGCAGCGGTCATTATGACTCCAGTCAAGGCCCTATCCCAGTTCAGCAGCGGTCATTATGACTCCAGTCAAAGCCCTATCCCAGTTCAGCAGCGGTCATTATGACTCCAGTCAAAGCCCTATCCCAGTTCAGCAGCGGTCATTATGACTCCAGTCAAAGCCCTAACGGCCCAAACTGTGTTCCAACTGGGGGGGAGGAGTGGAGGAAGTAGAGGCACAAGCAAGCCAGTCCTCACCCCTGTAACATGCACTCTGTGAGTAATCCCTGTACGTTGAGAAATTGAACACAGCAACATAAGCACATTATTTAAAAACCCAGATATAAATACAAAAAGAACTGATAAAAGACTTGTAAGTGGTGTAAGTAGTTCCATTTCACTTTTTAGACAATAAACATGTATTATCTTTGATGAAAATAAAATTTACTTTATAAAAGCCCTCAGTGAAAAACACACACACACACACACACACACGCGCGCCCCCAACCAAGAAACCTGCAGCATAGTCTATCATCGGTCACTAATCAGGATTGGTTGTCTTGAGGAAGGGGGGACTTGGACCACCAATCCTGTTAACTTGTTTTACGTGCACTGTGTATACGTACATCCGTATATTTCACATACCTACTTGATCCAGACATCAGTAAATATACCTTTCTTAACTGCAGCAATAATTCTGGGATTCAGGTCCAACTGATCCAAATCCATTTCTTCAGGAGGTTGACCACAAAGATGAGTAACTTCCCAGGGATGCAAATTCCAATGCGCTTGCTGTCCCCGCAAACCGCCCAGGAGCCGAGCATAGCAGAGTGATGGTGGCCTGGGTGTGCAGTCCCCTTTGAGACCGGGGTTCACCGTCAGCCCCGAGGCTGGAGGAGAGACTTCACTGTACCAGAAAAACCACCGAGGTAAGTCTAAGGCAATGCTTCTGTTAGAGCAGCCATTTGATAACTCAGAAACCATGGATTCCAATCCACAGATTGATGTGTTTGAAGAAGTGTCCCCAGGTCACCCGCATTCTAAAGGTCAATGCCACACATGGCAGACCCATTCCATCCCCTGCAGAAAGTGCTCCCACCCTGAGTTCTGGCCCGGGGACCTGGTGTCCAGGTGAGCACCCTGCCTTGACCCACCTCTTTGGTGAGGATGACACAGACAGCTGGAGATCATGCGCACTGGGCTCGCGGGAATGAAGCGTCTTCTGCATTCTCCAGTTTAGTCTCCCCTAAGCGTGTCTCCATGGAGGGTCTGGGAAGAATGGGAAAAGTGAGTTTTCAATCTTGCAGGATGCTTCGAGTTGGAACCTCCACAACAACCAAGCTGTTTCAGCGGAGGACAGTGGAGACTGTCCCGGCCTTGCCCTGCAGCCCCCACCCGTCCCCTGGCCAGCAGCCCTTCCATGGCCCGAGCCCTAAATGCTGCGGGACAGAAGCCCCACCCCACCTTTGCGGGCTGCCCCACTCAGCCCAGGGTCACCCAGAAGCAAGCCCCCCCGATCAGCAAGGCCGAGAGTGCAGCAGGGTGGTAGGAACACCAAGGCCCGCAGCCGCACAGGCTGAACCTAGTGTCAGCGTCCGAGGCCTCCACTGAGGGGAAGTTCACCTGCCCCTGCAGCGCTTAGAGAGTTCCTGATGTGGACAACATCAGGTTGATTTTGGAGCTTCAAGACCCAGGTCACTCATGCTGTCACATTCACAGGCTGGTCAGGAAAGCAGGTCTGGCACCCAGAACTGACAGTACCAGTTTGGGGTAGCTGCAGACCCTGCCACCCAGACGTGACCACACCATGTGACTATGACAGTTGCTGCAGGAAGGAGCGCATGCTCTGGTCCCATATCTGCCTGCAGCAGGCGCGCCCAGGTCAGGGCTGCCGATGCTGAAGAGGATACACGCAGAGGCCCCGGCCCCCCGGTGGCCACCAGGACCGCAAACCGGAGAAGGATGGTTGGGTCTCAGCCAGAAAGAGGTGCCTGAACGCAGGGCCCCAGGGCCAGGTACACACAGGGAGAGGCGATGGGGACTGTGACCAGCTCCAAAAGGTACCGAGTGTATGGAAGTTGTGAGGTTAGATTCCTGAAGACAGAAAGCAATTAAGAAAGAGAACATCATCTCCAGGAAAAGTAGTAAGTTGTCAAAGGAGCTGTAGTGCACCTTCCTGGCTTGGCAGGGAGATCAGCTTCAGGAGCCCTGAGGACAAGAACGGGAAGAGGTGACCCAGGAAGGCACCACCCAGAGCCACCCCCAGGTCAACAGAACACCTGGACCAAATACCAAGCCTGCTGTTTTCAAATTCTGGAGAAAGTGTGTGTGTGTGTGTGTCCTTCCCCTAGACCTGTGGAAAGCCCCAGGGGCGTGCCTTGCTGTGACACGCAGCCGACAGGCTGGGCTGGGGTCCAGATTGTGAAGAGGGATGGCTGGTAAGGGAGGTTCTAGCGGAGGATGCCCAGGCTGTGGGTGTGAGCCCAGGAGGCTGGCAGGAGGCTACTGCCTCCAGGAGGTCCCTGGATACAAACTCGGACCCTGAGGAGCAGCCAGACACAGGGCCTGAAATCAAGCCGTGTGAGCACAGCGCCTCAAGTTTACGTGATGGAAGAACAGAGCATCGGGAAGCGGAGTGACGGCGAACGGAGCCGCCGTAAACCAGACACTGGCCCAGGGGCTGGACGGACAGCCCCCAGGTGGATGCCCTGCCCCGCGCCCCCCTGAGGGGTAGGCGTGTGAGTCAGCCATCCACCCTCTGGGCCCTGTGCTTCTCCGACAGGGAGACGGCTGTGCACAGACGGAGCTGCACCAGGGGGCTTCCTGGAGCGTTTCAGTTACTGTTCACAGGGGACAGTGACCATCGCGTGCCACTGGGTGAGTGGGACAGAGCTACCAGAGAGAACCCATGTCTGCATGAACCATTAGGACGGATGTGACTTTGAAGCAGTCCTGCCAGAGTGAAGTCCGGAGCCTTCTTGGGGGGACTCGCTCTCTCCAGCTTCAGGACACTCACTTGGGCCGCAGCCCTGAGGAGCCCGCCAGCTAACCCACACCACGCGGAAAGCTCGGAGCTCCAGACGGACTGGCCCACCTCCACTCTGGGCAGCGAGACTCACATGTCAAATAGGTTTAATGAATTTGTGAAAAGGAATTATGGGGGGATGACTAGAGACCTTTCAAACCCAATCCACTTGCACTGCAGGTTGGGCGGACTTCCACTGCAGGTTGGGCGGCACCAGCCGCAAGCATGCCAGAGGGCAGGGCGGAGCCCTCTTAAGTGGGGAGGAGAGGGCCTGCAGAATCTCCCAGGGATCCAAGGCCACTTTCTCTTGCCAAGTTCAAAGCCAAATTCAGGCAAGATGGTGCAGCTCCACTGATGGAGCGCTGAAGTCAGCGGGGGTAATGCCCACGTTTCTCAGACACACAGTGCACTCTCAGGACTGTTCTAAGCACACTTCACACATCACCGCCTCCCTCAGTCCTCAGCAAGACTGCCACCTCCGCTTGCTGACCAGGAAGGGATGCACACAGCCACTTACTGCGACCTCAGATGGGATCCAGGTCCAGGCCAGGTGCTCTAAGTCCCCAGCGCCTGTTAACAAATGCAACAGACTGTTCAGTCTCGGTCATCCAGAGGCTGGCCTGCCGGGGGTGTGCAGTCCGTTTCATCCCGCGGCTGCTGGCGATGAGCCCAGGTCACCCCGGTGACCTGGGCGGCCTTGCCCGGCCGCCACTACGGGGTCTCCGGAACCGCCTGGCCTGGACTCCTGGGTCCGCGGCCCTTCTCAGGACCCTGCCCTCTCTGGGGACCCCTTCCCAGGCCCTGCACCGCCTTGCCCCATTCCCGCCAGCGACTGCAGCAGACCCACGTGACGTCGGAGCGCACCTGCTCCCCCGCCACGCGCCGCGTCTCCACCGCGGCCCACCTGGGCCCCGCCCCCCACCTCGGAACGCCCCACCGTCGTGCGGCCCTCGTTCGCCTTTCACGCCGAGGCCCCCAGACTGCCGCCGTGACCCTAACTGGCCCTGCAGCTCGGCGGCCTGCTCGGGTCTCAGCGGTGGCAGCCCCCAGGACAGGCCTCCGCACCCCGGCTCCCGAGCTGCCAGGACCCCGCCAGGACCTGGACTCTGGCTGTCCCCTCCGCCCGCCCGCCCGCGGGCTTCAATTGTGTGGACAACCCGCGACCCCGCCAGCCCCTTCGCCGCGCGCAAACCCCTCGCCGCGCCCCCGCGGGCCGGCCACTCACACCCCGCGCGCGCTCAGTTCGCCGCCTGGCTCTGCCCCGCCCCTCGCAGCCTCCCCTTCCAATGAGACCCGGGCGTCCCTCACCGGATGTGCCAATGAGAGAGGAAGCGGCGCTACGTCCCAGACTAACTGACCAATCCAAAGTCTCAATCGTCCCCAGGGGGCGGGGCGTTCCTGGGCGCGTCCTCACTGCCGATTGGTTACCTACAGCAGGGCGGCCGGGGAGGTGCCCTTGCGCGGATTGAAGAGCGCAGCGGTGGGGCGGAGCCCGAGCGCCGATTGGCCCGCGCTCCGAGCCGGGCGTGGCGATTGGACGCAGCCCCTGTCATCCACGCGGGCGGGGCGGGGCTGTTGTCGGGGCGAGGGTCCGGGCGGCTGGCGAGAGCTGAGGCGGCGTCATGTCGTCCGAGGTGGCCGCGCGTCGCGACGCCAAGAAGCTGGTGCGCTCCCCGAGCGGCCTGCGCATGGTGCCCGAGCACCGCGCCTTTGGCAGCCCCTTCGGCCTGGAGGAGCCGCAGTGGGTCCCGGACAAGGAGGTAGGTCGCCGCTGCCCGCCAGCTTCCCGCCCCCCCTCCACGCCCCGCTCTCCGGAGACCCCCGGTCCGCGTCCCGGGACTTCTGGCACCCTTGTCCGCGCCCCGGGATCCCCTTCCGAGCCCGAGGGCCCGCATACGTGCCCCGTTCTCCTGAGATCCCTTGTCTGCGCCCCGGGACTCCCGTTAGCGTCCCGGGACCTCCGTCTGAGGCCGAGGGCCCCCCGTCCTTGCCCCGGGATCCCGGGACCCCCATCCGCGCCCGGGACCCCCGTTAGGGACCCTGTACCCCAAACAGCTTCGTCTGGCTCTTGCTGCCCTTTCGGGGCCCCTCACAGCTGCCCTCGGTACCCCGGGCTCCCGCCGCCCACGCTCCAGCCCTTCCGGGGCCTTGGGCACCGTGCCCTCTGCCTGGTTCCCTCTCGGGGCGCCCAGGCTCGCCCACTCCCGCGCCAAGTGCGCCCCGCACGGACAGGCCCTCCCGCTCGGTCCGGGCTTTGCCCACCTGCGAGCTCGTGTGGGAATTCCACTTCCATTGGTTGAGCTGCTGAGTGGAGCCCCTGCCCCGTGGGGGGAGCGGCGGAGAGGCCCCCGCGCGCTCTGGGGGGTCCTTGCGCGGTGCGAGCGGAAGGCTGGGTGTGAGCAGGAGGCTCCGGATGGGCAGTGAGGAGGGCGTCCTGGCTGGGGGACCGCACCTGTTTGGAGAGGCAGGAGCAGCTGTGGCAGGAGGGGTGAGGCTGGGGAGGCGCTGAGCTGTCCCTGTTGGCGGGTGGGTGCGGCACCTTCTGAAGGCCCTTCTGTGTCCATAAGCCAACAGTTCTGTTCCCGGAGGCCAGGGGACAGAAGTCCATGCACTCCTGTAAATCCAAACCGTCTGAAAGAAATCATCCCATGATTGTTGGAAGTGCTTTAAGTGACAAGCGCCCCCTGTGCCTGATTAGCCACCCTCCCTCCCTGAGAATCACTGTTGCGCCGCTGGGTTTCAGCGGAGGAGTGAAATCAGGTTCTGGTGTGGGAGGAGGGCCAGCGCCCAGAAGCTGGGGAGGGGCGCGGGTGCAGGGCAGCGGGGAGGAGGGGCCAGCCTGGAGGTCAGTGGCCAGGCCGACCGGCCTCGGTCCCTTGTTGCTCTGTGTGAGCTCTTCTTTTCTGCAGTTTTACCCTTGGTGCTCCCGCTCTGCACAGCATGTACCTTTGCTCACAGGGCCTCCTTGGTTAGTGCTGTGGAAAGATAAAAGTGTCGTGTCTGTGGTTGTCATGCGTGAGTACGTGTCACAGAGTCCCTTACGGGCGTATTGAGGAGCCTGGGTGCAAGTTCCTGCAGTCGGACAAGTCAAAGTAGCACAGCTCGAGGTGAGGACAGGCAGGTGACTGAACATGCAGACGGGCGAGGTGCTCGCTTCCTCATTGGGGGAGGGGTGGCCGTGACCCCTGGCACCCCAACTCTGCACCTGTGGGCACATCATCTGTGGCCAGATCACTGAGTGGTCACCCATGTGTCACGGAGGTGAGGGAGTGGGGGCAGCATTTTTCCATCATGGTTCTCCACCGGTAGCCGCTGGAGACGTTTTGTCCCTGACCGACCCCGCTCGAATTCTAACAGCACTGATAGGCCCCCCGCCGCTCAGGGACCCTGTGGCTGGGCTTCGAGAGCTCGCAGTCTGGATGGAAGCACTGCGGGCGGCCGCACTGGGTTAGCTGCTGGGGTAACTGCTGTACCCCTGGCTCCCTCTCCCCCAGTGTGGAGTTTCCTGAAGACAGGCCTGTGTTCTCCTGCCTTGTGGCCACTACTGACCATGAAGCAGTGAGAGGGGTCTGGAACTCGAACGGAGTGCAGCTGGGTGGAAATGCTGGCATCCGGAAGGTGTCCCTCCTTCAGCCCGAGATTCGTTCCCAAGCTGAAAGTGGCGGGCGTCGCTCCAGAGCGCCCCTTACCCCCATTTGTCAGGATTATCGCTGGTGATGGAAGAGCCAGGGCAGGCCCTGGAGGCCTTCCAGGGAGGGTGGGGGTGGGGGTGGGGGGGCCGCTGCAGGCGGACTTGTCAGTAGAGTTTGAAATCTGGGGCATAGTCCAAGAGTCCAGAACTTAGCAGAGAGTGTTCTGGAGGAAAAGAAACTTGGCATGGAGCGGTGTGGCCAGGAGCCTCTGGAAGCCCTGGGGAAGGGTGTGGCGGCAGTTCCTCCGCCACTAGCCTGCGCCTGGCCCGCGGAAGGGACGCCCCCGCTGCCCCCCGCTGCGTGCTGTCGGGGCACTCCTGGGACCCCGGGACCTTCTGTGTAGGGGAGACTCAAGCGTGTGATGCCGGTGGTAAGGAACAGGTTTGTTTATTTGTGGTGGTTTGGAATGGGGGAGGGGAATTAGAATTCGGTAGATGTGGTGGGAGGGTGTCCCATAGACCCTCCGCTGCCACCCACTTCTTGCTGTTTGCCAGTTAGTTTGTGGGTGGTCCTCCAAGTGTCATCGTGACTGTTTTCCGCTGGGTCACCCTGAGGCCAGCCCAATCCACATCTGTCGTGTGCTTACTAAGCTGCCTGACCCTGTGCCAGGTTGCTAGCTTGGGCCTGCAGGGACATCCCTTAAAAGTGTTGAGAATTTGGGGGGGTGGTGTGTTTGGGTGCATGCACAGAGAGATGGTCTGTAGCCCTCTGCTTCCCAGAGGGGTTCCCGCGAAATGGAGCATGTGGTCTGCCTCCCTAGGGGCTTGTGGGCCTCGGGAGGCGGTGGTGGGACGTGGATGGAGGCTGGAGCTGGGCAAGTTCACAGGAAGCCTGGCAGTGGTCTTGGGGTCGTGTGAACGATGGTGGGGAGTGGGCTTGCGGTGGGCTCACTGGGCATGCGGCTGGAGGGACTTGTCACAAGCAGATGGAGATGCTGAGTTTTACCCTTAAATACCCTGCATCTTGCACCCCGCCTTCCCATCTTCAGCACTGGGTGTAACCAATAATGATGGCGGCTCTGTGCTGTTATTTTGACACTTGGATACTCACTCTATAGACACAGAACTGGGGAGGAGGACACAAGTATGTCAAATAAAAACCAAATCCTGAGCTAGGAGAGATCATATTGGATGGGGTCATTGCCGGCCACGGAAGGAGCTGCTGCTACGGGAGGGGGACCTCGGGGTCTGTCAGCGTCTCTGAGGCCAGGTGGGAACAGGCTTGCTTTATGGGGGGAGGAACCCCGGCTGGACGAGAACAGATGGTGGGAGGGGAAGGCTCTGGTGCAGGCGGAGGCGCACGTGGAGGCGCACGTGGAGGCGCAGGTAGTCTGACCTGACATCAGGGGATGCGTCACCCCCAGTCAGCCTGTCTCAGGCTGAGGGTGGGTCGTCATCTATGGGCCTGAAGGATGGAGAGAAGCTTGACTCCAGTTCGACCAAGTGAGGTTAACGGGCATTCTTTTCAGGTCAGCCAGTCAAGAACGGGGTGAAGAATGGAATGAATTTGGGGTCCGTGTCCAGCCTTGTCACGGGTGATCGGGGACAACTGAATCATCTAAGTCACATGGCAGGGGGTTCGCTGCAGAAACTTTCCCAGCACAAAGTTGGGGGGGTGTTCACACTTGCTCTCCAGGACCCCAGGGGGCGCCCTCCCTTGCACGCCCAGGACCCCTCTGCCTTTGGCAGGCGCTGATGGAAACACCACGGTAGAGGGCCCCTGAGTGTGGGTCGTGGCCTCATGTGTCCCTCCAACCTTTTGAGAGTTTTTTTTCTTTTTTTTAAGATTTTATTTTTTTTATTTGACAGAGAGAGGGAACACAAATAGGGGGAGTGGGAGAGGAAGAAGCAGGCTCCCAGCGGTGCAGGGAGCCCGATGCGGGACTCGACCCTGGGATTATGCCCTGGGTGAAGGCAGAAGCTTAATGACTAAGCCACCCAGGCGCCCCTGAGCGGGGGTTTTTAGCAGTTCGCTCGTTCCCTCGTTAATTAAGCAGTTAAATCTTAGAACGGGTCAGTTTATATTTTAGGAGTTATGCTTTTACTCTTTAGAAGGAATTATCTTTTTTTTTAATTAAAGATTTTATTTTATTTATTTTTTTTTTTTTAAAGATTTTTTTTTATTTATTTATGTGACAGAGAGACAGCCAGCGAGAGAGGGAACACAGCAGGGGGAGTGGGAGAGGAAGAAGCAGGCTCCCAGCGGAAGAGCCTGATGTGGGACTCGATCCCGGATCGCCAGGATCACGCCCTGAGCCGAAGGCAGACGCTTTAACGACTGCGCCACCCAGGCGCCCCTAAAGATTTTATTTTTAAGCAATGTCTACATCCAGCATGGGGCCCGGACTCATGACCCCAAGATTAAGATTGCACGCTCTTCCTACTGAGTCAGCCAGGCACCCCTAGAAAGGATTATCTTTCAATAAAGATACATTAATACAAATACCTTTAAATTTTATTTTCGGGATGTTTGCATCTGAGGAACACACGGTGATGTGTGAGGGTCCGAGGGGTCTGTCGCCAGCCAGCCAGGGAGCGCTGTCGGGGGGGGGGGTGTCCTGGGGTGTGGAGCATGACGGTCCCCCAGCCCCAGGGGAGCGTGGGCAGGCATCCTCTGGCTCTTCTTTTACAGTAACCTTTTCTGAGACTCCTTTAAACCCTGTATTTTCTGACTTTGATGTTGAGGGGAGACCCTCCGTCAGCTGTCCTTTGGGGCTGGGGCTGGTTCTGGAGTTGCCAGGGCACCTTTGGGGGCTCCTTGTGTGAGGGTCGGGCAGTGGTTGGCAGACTCTCTCAGCCGCAGGTCAGGGGGAGCTTGGAATTCCCGCGGCGCTTCTGTTCTGTGGCCGGGCCGGTCTCAGCTCCCACGTCCACGGCGGGGCTGCTGAGCCAGCCGGGAGTCGAAGGCCCGGGGGGTGTGTGCGGGCCTGGAACTTCCTGCCCCGGCCGCCCCATCCTCCGCGGTGCCAGCGCACCTTCAGACCCCACCCCTTGCCACCAGCTTCCTCCGCCCTGTCCGCAGGGCAAGAGGTCCGTGGGGTGAGTGTGGGCCCCCGAGAGGCTAGGCTGGAGCCTCCTGTCCTCGAGTAAGTCCCCAGGGGCCCCAGGTGGGCAGCCCCTGTCTGCCGAGCAGCCTGTGCAGAGGCCGCGGCAGCAGACCGGCCCTGTGCACACGCACCGCTTGTGGGACCCTCCCTCACCGAACTCACGGTCCCTCATGGAGGGCCTGTCCTGACTCCATGGGCCCTGGAGATCCTGTGTGTTGGAGCCTCAGCCCCCTCGCACCCCGGCAGGGATCACGCAGGCCCAGGCGTGCAGGGGTCTCAGGCACAGTGTGCACCTGGTTTCTGGGCTGTGCGGCCTCGTCTGTGGCCCCGGGCCTTCGGGAGTCACTCGGTCTAGTTCCCGTCTTACGGCTGCGGGGTGGGCTTGTGCCTGTCGTGTTTGCTTTGGGGACAGTTTCTCAGGCAGGGTCTCTGTTCTTTGGCTGTATTTTTACTTTGGTCTCTTTGCCTGTTGCTTTCTTTATTTCATTCTCTTTAGATTAAATTGCTTTGTTGATAATTTTAAAAGTGTCTTTTCTGTTACATAATCAGCAAATTACCTTGTTTAAAACTGTCAGTTTTCTGAATCCCCTCGTTGCTTATTTAGAGTAAGAAACTTCCGTATCATTTACATTGTTAAGGGAGCACGTTTTAAATTCTGGATGGGTCTTTGGTTTAAAAGTTGGTCATTCAGCTTACCCAAACACCCCAGCCTTACAGTAAGCGGGAGATGAAGACCGCCTTTGTTGGTGGAGAGGGAGAGGGGGCGGGAGGGGCAGCACGAGAAGCCCCAGGAGGCGCGGAGCCGGGGCGCAGGCAGGCTTTCCCATGTGCACTGGCCTCACCCTTGGTGGAGGCTTTCTCCAGTGGATTCTGTGGCTGGCACTGCCGGGGGTCACACACAGCCTGGGGCCCTGCCACAGTGCAGAGGCCCAAGTGCCAAACACAAGCAGCGTTGCAGAACTCATAGAAGGGAGAGGCAGTGGCAGGGGATGGCGGAAGCAATGGCGCTGTGAGTAGCCAGCTCACACTCCAGGAGCATCTGCAGGGTGCCAGCACCCCTGGACTCTGCTTTGGACCAACACAGAGTAGTGGGCACTTGGCACCTACCTCGAATCTCTTCAGGGCTACCTGCTTGCCTGACTCATGGGGTCCGTGTGCACCAGCCTGAGGCTGCCTTGGGGGAGGCCGAGGCCCAGAGGGGGATGCGCAGAGCAGGGGGGGAGGTCAGCCAGCATGTGGGTGGAACTGAGCCTGGGGGCGGCGCGGGTTGGCCGGTGCCCCAGCTGCTCCTGCGGGACGAGTGTGTCTCTGGCTGACCAGAGGGAAGAAGGTCGATGGGGACGAGGGAAGGCCCAGCTGGGCAGGACTGGCTGTCCCCTGAACCGGGTCCTGATCAGAAGTTCTCCTCCCTGCCTGGGATGGGGGGGCAGTTTCCCTGTCACCAAGTTGGGCTGAAACTCCATTTGGGTCCAGGGGCAGTTTCCCTCTCACCAAGTTGGGCTGAAACTCCATTTGGGTCCAGGAGCAGCTTCCCTGCCGGGACAGCTCTTTGGTGCTTCTGGCAAAATCTGAACCAACTCTTGGCTTGTATTAGCGAGGAGGTCTGAGTTCGCCCCTTGTCCTTGGTGCCGGAAGCAGGGCCACTTGCAGGGCTGTGGCTCTGGGAGCGCTTGGGGGAGGGAGGCCTCCCTCGATGCCTAGCACCCTTGTCTCTGCACTTCTGGGGCGCCCATCGCCGTGAGGCCAGCTGCCTGAGCCCCGGCCTGGCCTCTGCCATTCCCTCTGGTTCCTTCCTTTGAGGAGCATTCGAGAGCATTTCCAGGCCTGGCAGGAACCGTGTTGAACCCTCACTGGGCCCACGTTATCTCACGTCCTGTGCAGATGTGCGTGTGGCCGTGCGTGCCTGGAGACTGAAGCACGCTGCAGGCGCCCTGCGTGTTCCGTGGGTGCCCGCCCCCCCCCGCCCACGTAGCCTCCTTGCTGCACTTTCTGTCATGTGTGCAGCTGGGTGCTCACCTGGCCTGGCCCGCTGCAGGTGAATTCCCGCTGTGCAATCTCCTGGTCCTTCCATGACACGGATCCTTGCTACCAGCACCGGGACAGCCCCAGTGAAGCCATTCGGGCTCTGACCACTGCCCCTGCCTGAGTGTGCCCCGTGTCCCCGAGATGCCATCTGACCTCACCTGTGCCCTTGGTGCCCCCCCACCCCCATCCCGGCATGTGGCTACGGGGGGGCCACCCAGCCTGTTGGGCTCCCGAGCTGGTGGCCGAGCCTGCCGCACTGTGTCCGGCCTGCTGGAGGCCACTCCGGTGTCTCGGCTGCAAGGGGCGGGAGGGGTGCTGTCCTGGCAGCGCTCAGCTCTGGGTCCTGATACTGACACTAGGTCGTCTTTCCTCCTAGTGCCCGAGATGTATGCAGTGTGACGCCAAGTTTGATTTTCTCACCAGAAAGGTGAGCTGAGGCCATCGGGTGGGGGGCCCAGGCCAGCATCGAGCCACTTCCGGTTGGGGGGGGGCGTCGTGCACCTTGTTTGTTCTGGCGGCCACCTGTCTGAGGAGGGCAGACTGTGACTGGGCCCCGGGGCCCAGGTGCAGCTTGCACACCCGTGTGACCATGCTGGGCGCTGCCACACACGTGGGTCTTGCCCTCCAAGGGGTGTCCTCTGAAGAGGTCGGGTGTCCTGGCAGGACGCAGAGTGCAGTGGCCGGGAGGGAGTGGAGCAGCAGAGCGGCCTGCCGTGTACGTGGTCCTCATGGCGACCTCATCCCTTCGATGGCAAAAGCCCGTGCGGGGCCAGTGTCAGGAGATGGGTGGTGGTCCAGTTGGGGAGGGGGCGCCAGTCCTCGGCCCCCTCACTGCCGCCCCCGTGTCTGCAGCACCACTGCCGCCGATGCGGGAAGTGCTTCTGTGACAAGTGCTGTGGCCAGAAGGTGCCGCTGCGGCGCATGTGCTTCGTGGACCCGGTGCGGCAGTGCGCCGAGTGCGCCCTCGTGTCCCACAAGGAGGCCGAGTTCTACGACAAGCAGCTCAAAGTGCTCCTGAGCGGTAAGCCTGGGCCGCCTGCTCCCTGCTGGCCTGCAGGAGCTCTGTCCCCACCTCCTCAGGATTCCCGTGGAGGCAGGGGTGAGCCGGCTCTCTGCGCTCACAGACGAGGGTCTGCCTCCCCAGCAGCTCCTGAGGCCCGAGCCCTTCCTGGCGGGCCGGCGCCGTGCCTCTCAGCCTGGGCCAGTTTGCTGGCCTCCTGTTCCGGTCCTGCCCTGGCTGCTCCCGAGCCTGTGGGTGGAGGGCTCTGTGCTCTTGGGTCCGGGTCTTTGGGCTGGAGCCCCCAGGGCCTTTCGGGGAAGGAAGGAAGGTTCCTAGGAGCTTTCAGGGTGCACAGAGCCTCTCCCAACAGCAGCGCCTTCTGCTCTTCCTCCATCACGGCCTTGCTGCCCTACTGGGGGGACCCGCGGGCGCAGCCACGGCCCTGGTCTTGGTTGGGGTCACTTTGTCCTGGGGGGCGTCTCCCTGGGAGCTGGCCTCGCCGGGCCAGGGAGGGTGAGGCGTGAGAGGAGCTGCTGTGTCCTCATATTTGTTCTTCTGTCCCCAGGAGCCACCTTCCTCGTAACTTTCAGAGACACCGAGAAACCAGAAACAATGGTTTGCCGTCTCTCCAACAATCAGAGGTAAGAGGCAGAGTGCTGCTCGGCACGGACAGCTTTGTCAGTTCGACCCTGGAGTGACGTGGTGTGGCCACTCTGTCCCCTAGGTACTTGCTTCTGGAAGGGGACAGCCACTACGAGATTGAAATCGCACGTATTTCGACCGTGCAGATCCTCACGGAAGGCTTCCCCCCCGGAGGTAAGTGCAGCAGGCGGTTTGGTGCCAGCGGGGGGGGCGGCTTTGGGGAGGACGACATGGCGTGGAGGACGGAGCCTGGTTGCAGGGTCTCTGAGAGGCCTGTCCGTTGTCCTCTTGGGCTTGTATTTAGTAAGTGTCTTCAGGAACCCGCCAGGTAAACGGGGCTGAATGTGTCCAATAAGGAAGGAGAATTTGCCCAAATGTGCCACAGAAAAGCTCTTTTGTCCTATTGTTGGCCTCACACTGAGGATAAAGCTCCCGGTGCAGCTGGCATCACCCATGTGCTTGGAAGGCTCTGGAGTGGTGGCTCATTGGGAACCAGCCCTTCTGCTCCTGTCAGGTGTCTGTGGAAACGAGATCCCCTTACATTTCCTTGGTGAGCTTCTAGAGCGTTTCGCCCAGTCTGGGTCTTCGCACCTCAGCATCTGTGCTTCAGTAGCTGTCTTTCCGTGGAAGTAGAGTCTGTGTTCCGTGTCGTGCAGTGCGCGCTGAAGAAAATCCATGTGACTGATTCCTTTTTGCTTTCTGTTTTCTGATTGGCTCTTGGTTGGTCTCCTCTCCTGCCCGCCTACCTTCTTGACGTAGAAAAAGACACTCACACTCACACCAGCCTCCTGGGGAGCCAGCCCGTCTCGGAAGGTCAGCCACACGCTACGCGCCACGCTCCCCCGCCTGCTGGGGCCGCGCCGCGGCTCTGAAATAGTTACTTCTTCTTCTTCTTCTTTTTTTAAAAAATATTTTGTTTGAGAGACAGCACAAGCGTGGGGGGTGGGCAGAGGGAGCCTGACATGGGGCTCCCTCCCAGGATCCTGGGATCATGACCTGAGCCAAAGGCAGATGCTTAACCAACTGAGCCACCTAAGTGCCCCGAAATAGTCACTTCTTTCATGATTTGAAAGAGGTTGGGCACAAGACGTGGGTATATGAAATGAATGAAAACACCCTGGTGGTAGAAACATAGTTTGCTCTGTTTCTCAATCCCAAGGGGGGCAGCTTTACCCACTATTTCACAGCGGGGCGTCAGCATCTGCTGTCCCTGAGCTGGCCGAGTCTGGGGCAGCGGGGCGCTGTGGGCGGTCTCCCTCCAGTACTTTCCTGCGCCTTCACAGCCGGGCTCCTCCCGGAGCCTCAGCCAGCTCTGCGTTTGCGTCTGAGCCCCCGGATGGGGAGCATCCCCCTGCCTCTGGGCCCCAGGCACAGGGTGTGCACGCGGGCTCCACACTGGTTGCCTGTGGCAGGTGGGGGGTTGAAGACACCCAGGTGCAAAGGGCAGGGTGTGGAGAAGCGGGGGGTCAGCCCAGGTGCCCCTGTCTACGTCCTGCTAGGGAGCCAGGGGCTCAGGAGCACACCTGGCCATAGCCCCTCCCAGGCAGGGAGCAGGCCGCTCCCCAGCTGGCCTGGTGAAGCCTCGTCTTCCTTGGCAGGGCCCTGGGGCTTCTGGTGCCACACGCCCCCTTCTGGCAGTTTTGGGGGTGCAGTGAGACCTGTTCTGCCAGAAGTTTTCTAGAACCTTTAAAAGCCCAGAACCCTGTCTTCCTGGGGGTGGGCAGCGGGGGCGGCACAATTCCCTGGGCGGATGGCAGTCAGAGGAGCTGCCAGGTGGTCGCTGTTCTCGGCTTTGCCGGCTCCTTGGATTGTCACAAAGTGTAGAAGCGGCCGTGTGCCAATTAAAGCTCACTGACAAAAGCAGGTGGTGGGCAGAGCCATGGTTGGCGTGCCCCCGAGTAGGAATGGGCACTCCTGCAGGGAGCCCGGTCAGGGACCAAGCTGGTGACACACACAGATGGACCGTGGCTCGTGAAAGGTTAGCTGCGGTGGCCTCCCCGGCCTGAAACGGGGCAGCACTTTCCCATTGCCATCGTATGGTGGCCAGGCCCTCTCAGCTGTCTGCAGGTGCCGCCCACAGTCCACAGGCCTGGGGGAGAGGCAGGCCCTCAGTTTTGACTCCAAGATTAGTGTCTGATGGAAGGAATCTTCCACGAGGTGGACTTCATTTTCTGCTCAAAATGGAGTTTTCATCCTGACGTCACAAAGTAGAAAAGCTGTAGGTGGACTTCACCGTGACGCTTGGCCTGTAAGGACGTCTCTGACTAGTCGTGGCTGGACGAGCCGGCCTAAGAGGGCCGCTCTGCGTCATGGCATCTCTGCAGGCGCACTCGCGTGCGGGGGGCGGGGGGGTAGTTCTCCGCAGAGCTTTGCTGGCAGCCTCAGGGCCCTCTGCTGTGGCCCTAGTCCTCAACAGTGGGATGGCGGTGAGGCCGGGGTGATGGCCCGGGTGCTCCAGGCGGGCTCTGTGCTCTGGCTGCAGGCGGGGGGCGGGGGGCGGGGGGAAACAACGACACTGGTATGCGCATGGAGCCGGCCTTGTTGTGGCTTCCTGACTGCAGGAGTCCCCACGTGGGACTGGGTGTTGCAGTCGTGTTTCTCTCACTTGACTCAGTGATGTGGTACAGTGCGTCCCGGGCCCTGGAGGGCCAGGTCAGGAGACTTCCTTGCCCGTCCTGTGAATTTGGGGTTATCTACCAGAAGGCCTCCAGGGCACAGGCCCCCACCCTCTGGCCTCCTGCACCAGCGTGAGGGGTGGGAGGGAGGCACCCTGGCCTCCAGCACATGAGGGCAGGTGGAATCCTGGGTGCTTGGGGTCCCCGTGGGCCTTCTTACCTCATCGCCCTCCTCCAGGAGGCAACGCACGGGCCACAGGCATGTCCCTGCAGTACTCCGCACCAGGGGCGGAGGGCACGACCCAGCTGAAGCTGATGGCGGGGGAGGATGCAAATGCCAGCAGGAGGCAGGCGACAGCGTGGCTGGCAGCCATGCACAAGGTACCTGGGCCGAGGCGGGGAGGGGCGCAGGGGGGCTGGGCCCTTCAGCTTTGAGCGCAGGCCCACCTTTCCCAGAGGAAGCCCTGCCATCCAGGGAGGGGGTGTCCAACCAGGCACAGGACCAAGCACCCCTCTCTGATCACGTTCTAGGCCACCAAGCTCCTCTACGAGTCACGGGATCAGTAACCCCACGCAGGATGGACCGTCAGCACAGAACCGCGGAGCCTGCCCTCTGCACGCACGCAGGCAACTAACCCTACACGTGCTGGGAAATGCAGTTTGAGTGTTTGGGGAACAGATGTGCTTGCTTATCTAGTGCAGCACGCAGTTTAGGACGGCTCCAAACAGCCGCGGCTTTGGAGTTGCTGTATTATCTCGTTGATTCTTAATTGGAGGTGAGAGGTTTACACTACTGCTAAACTATTTTTAGCATAACTTAAACCATGTTTTTATGGGGGCCCCGGTTTACTAGAAGGTTCTGGCACCTCAGTGTTCACTTGCACCACGATGATTTGGGCGGTGGTAACGCAGGCCTGATCTGTCCGGGAGCCTGTCTCTAGCACGCCACTTTCCGGTCTGCCCAGGCCCGTTTATAGACCGTCCACTTCCCGCATCACTAATCTGGGGCTACGAATACACCTTTGATACTTCACTAAGGGGGAGGAGCCAGCTTTGCTTTTTGTACTTTTCACTTACTATTTCACTTTATTAAAATACTTGTACAACAATTTGTATATAAAGCTTATGATTAAAACCTATTTTGAAACTAGAGATCAGGTCTCTCACTGTGTCCAAAAAACCTGAGCTTTCATTCTGCAGCTCCGTTCTGGCTCCAAAACACAAGACTCGCAGCCGCCGGTGAGAGACAGTGCTTTATTGTGCACATTACAGGGCGTCGGCGGCGTCGGGCGCAGCGCAGAGGCCGTCCTGCGGGGGCGCGCCCGTCGCACCGCCACACTGTGTACAATCGGTGCTTGGAGAGGACTGGCTACAGCAGCGGGTCTGCACACGTGTTTACACATAAATTATACACGGGACTCATACATGGAAAATAAAGCCTAAGGGCCTGGATTTTAATGAGAAAAAAACATTTCCAACATTCTGGTAGCTTCGAATGGTCTAGTCAAAAAATACTTTTGGTATAGAAAAGTCTGTACGTACAGTTCAAACTTGAGTCTGGACCGGGCAAAGGTTATTGCGTCATGGCTGCCCCCCCCATCTGCCCCACCCCGGCCTGTGGGCCGCACACCTGAGCAGCAAGAGGCTGCAGGGAAGGCAGTGCTGTGAACAAAGGAGGGGACAGTGCTGTCCAGAGGCTCCTGACTGCTTGTCACTTGGTGTTAAGGGCCCTGGCCCCTGAGCTGTGCCAAAGTCCAGCCCAGGACCATCAGCCTGTATGTAGGTGACCTACACCCAGGCCCGGGACACACGCACCAAGCACTAGCACTGACAGAAGTTTCCATACGGGGGCTCCTTCAGTAGAGGAAGGAAGAGGTGTGTGGTGAGGGCGGGAAGGGCGGTGGGGGGCTCGGACTTCCAGTGACAGGAGGGCGGGCTCGAGCAGGGGGCACACCTCACTACGGTTGCAAGTTTTCAGTGTTGGGGTGGGGGTGCATCGAGAATGAGGGACGGCCTTGGGGCCAAGTCAGTGAGAGGATTCGTCTTCACTGGCCACCAACCAGGGATAAATTATGGGGCTTCTTATTGGCAACAGGGACAGTTGTTTAGAAAGCTGGATATTTATTTGGATTTACAGTAATTGGCAAAATTCAGTCTTCTTGGAGGCAAAAGTACCTCTCCCAGTTATGGGCAAACTGAAGAAAGGGCCTCACCTAGAAACTGCAGGAATTTCACATTGTGGATGCTGTCCGCTAAAGTGAGCACCATTATAGACTGCGTCTAACTTCAGCTTTCCTGGAGAAACAGCAGGGCCGTCTCTCCCGCGGCTCCTCAGCCGGCAAGCCCGCGCAGTGCTCCGAAGGGACGTTCAGGCCAGCGTTCGCTGTCGGGGTTTGATCCGTGGGTACAACTGCAAACCAACAGAAACAGTCAGGACAAGGCCACGGCACGCTGCGCAGAAAGGGGGCACCCAGAGGGCCGTACGGCCGGCTGCTCTTCCAGGCCGACACTCGGTGGCCACCCACCCTCTGAGATCCCGACTCCCTCTACAAGTTGCACCCCTGGCCACAGGACAGCCTCTCCTAGCACTTGGCACCCCCTTGAACCCGTGCCTGGGGCTGTAAGGCCCACTCCCTCCCCCGCTCCCTGGCCCAGGCCAGCAGCTCCGGCATCTCTGGTTCTAGGCTGCACCCGCCAGCGGCCAGGCGTGCGGGAGGAGCGCGGAGGCACCGGCTCAGTCACAGGGCGGAGGGCAGTTCGAACCGCGCTCCCCACCACAGATGTGTCGGGACTGCAGAGAGTCGTGATGGGGAGCCGGGCTGCTGCTCGGGGCTCCAGGGCGGGCACCCCCGCGGCTCCCATGGTGTAAGTGGGGGGCCTGCCGGAGCCTCCTGCCGCCTCTGCAAACTCGCCTACCTCCAGAGATGGCGCTGCGCCCCGGGCGGGCAGAGGGGGAGACGGGGACAGGACCGCCGGACGGACAAGGCTGACCCAGAGCAGCGAGCTCGCGGTGCTTACCCCCAGCAGGTTCTTGGGCACGTAGCCCTCCCGGTCCCCGAGGCGAGCCCACCACCACTCGGTCTCGCTCTCATCCTTCCGCCGCAGGATGGTGAGGGCATCGCCCTCGTGGAAGGACAGCTCATCGCTGTTCTGGGCCTCGTAGCCCCACAGAGCATACACGACTCCTTTGTTCATCACGCCCAGCTTCTCCTGCACCCCTGGGATGAGACGGCAAGCGAGCGGTCAGGGGGGCGCAGGGGCCCTGTCCCCACCCTTTCTCTGCCCGGCACAAGTCCCGCTACTGGCCAACCTTCCAACTCCCACCTGGAACAATTTCCAAAAGTCAACTAGGAAGCCGCCTGACTGCTCCTGGGTGTGGGGAGCTCCCCACCACCTCACCACGGCCATCAAGCCGGCTCCTGCCTGGAGTGACTGCGGGGACCCCGAGATGAGCTGGGGGCCAATGGCCCGGCTACTTCCCGCCACACTCCTGGCACAGCTGTCACTGTGACTGTGGCCTCGGGGAGCTTGGGGCCCGCTTCGGTTTGTCTCGGCATCCCCAGGGTCAAGTGCAGGGCCGGGCCTGTAGGTTCTCAAGTTAGGTGTGGAGCAGGCGACCCACAGCTGTTGAACCCCTGGAGCAGAGGTGCTGCTCAGCTCTCCAAGTCTGACCCCCGCTCAAGTGGCTTAATGACACCAGAATGAGCCTCACTCCATGGACGGTCACCACAGGACAGGGATGGGGGTTCCCACCCTGGAGCATCCTCAGCTGTGCTCCAAGCCCTGCTGTGCCCCAGAAACGGACAGACGGCTGTTGCCCAGCCCCCCAACCTCCCCCACCGGGGGGGGGGGGGCATCGACACAAAGACAAGTGCTGTTTGTTTTTAGCAATTTGGCAAGAATCTTTCTGACATGGATTTTCAAACATGTTTTTAGGAATGAGCCTAAGAGAGTGGGTGACTTCCGTTCTAACGAGACGGGGGCTGCTCCCCAGGCGGAAGCAGGCTTCTCCCCGCGCACACCAGCGCCGCACCCAGGGGAGGCACCTGCGGCTCAGGCCACCCGCACCCCCACGTACCATACAGGAACTGGGAACACTGGATGTAGCCCTCCTCCATCTCTTCGCACTTGTCCGCGGCAGTTTCAATGTCGCTGATGGTGGAGGCAAAAATGGCGGCGCCGCTCTCCACCAGCTGTTTGCAGAGGTGGACGCTGTTGCAAGAGGCAGCGCAGTGCAGCGGCGTCCTGGAACGGAGAGCGGGTGAGGGCACCGCGGGCACTGGCCAAGCCGGCCAGGGACCTCCAGGGCCACACCGGGTCGAGCCCCACGGGCTCATGGCCTGGTTTCTCGTCCCCTGGTGTCTCAGTGCAGGCGCACTGCCGAGCGGGCCTGCCAAGCGGGCCTGCCAAGCTGCCCCCAGCGAGCCGCATGATGGCAGGACCGCTCGGCACGGGCGCAGTGCCCTCACAGGGCGGTGGAAGGCGGTCAGTGTATTTGGCCACAATGTAAAAGACCCAAATGTTCAAACCCCACAGACAGGTGCCTGAAGTTTCCACCAAAATCTACAAGAGACCGGGGGGGCCTGCCCAGCGGAAGGAGGGCCCCGCAAGCAGCAACACCAATGTCCAACTGAACGGGACTCTAAGCTTCCTTTCCACACAGGTCATCCGACCCTTTAAAACCAGACGAAGGGTAATGATCTGCCAGATGTGCAGCCTACACTGTTAATCCGGTACCGCAAATCACGATGAGAGCTGTGCTTTTCACAAGAGAACCCAGAGAGCGGGAGCGGGCGGCCGGGCGAGGCGGCCTCGGGCAAGGTGCTGCACAAGCCCACCCTCTCCTGCCCCTGTGCCTCCCCCGTGTCCTGACGGCGTGGGGCCGCCTCCTACCGTAGACCGAGTGCCCCAGGGACCCTTACCAGCCGTCGCTGTCAGCGGCATTCACATTGACCCCGAAGTCCAGCAGGAACTTCACGATGTGGTGGTGGCCGGCACAGACGGCGTTGTGCAAGGGGGTGATCCCTTCGTCGTTGGGCTTGCTAGGGTCTTCCACCTAAGGACACAAGGCGCTTATGAGCCCCGCCTCCCAGCACACGGGGCAGCCCCTGCCTGTGGCTGCGGCTCAGCTCACCTCATAGATAATCCTTTGCACCAGGTCGAACTCCCCTTCCAGAGAAGCATCTAGGAGCAGCGCCAGCGGATTGAACCGGACTCTCAGCCCGTGCCCCGTCCGCTCCGAGTTCGGTTTCTTCAGGTTGGTCCGTTTGCTCTGCCGGGAAGGAAGCACACTTTTGATTTAAAGGTCATGTGCCAACGCACCCAGCCCTGGTGGGAAGGAGGGACAGGGACGGAAGCCTAGGCTAGTGTGTGCGCCCAGCAGCGCTGAGCAGCTCCTGGCATCACGAGGGCCCAGCCAGGCCGCTGCACCTCACCCAGCGCGCTCCGGGACAGAGCGGCTCAGGGGCTGGGCCCTGGCTCCTCAGAGCACCCCTAGCAGGGAGGGAGGCGGGTGACAGCCAAGCTCGGGGGTCAGCAACTCATTTCTACAAACTATAGCGGACTCCCGCTTGCCGCTCTCTGCTCCAGAGGGGCCTGTCTGGAAGGTGGCCCCCCCTTCGTGGCCTGCCCTTCCAATTCCAGCTGCAGCTTCCCTTCCTTGGGGAAATCTGACTGGGTCCTCTAGGGAGCGCTCTGCATCCCCATGTACTTCCTCGGAGCCCCATCTGCGTACTGCTGTACTGTCCTTCCCCTCGGCCGCAGGGAGGGCAGGGACAGGGGTCTGGCAAGCTCCCCCGCCCCCAGCACTATGGCTAACACAGACAGGTCCTCTACAAACACTGGCTGGCTGACCAGGAAGCCGGGGCCCCGATCTAGGACAACACCCACCGTAGAGGCTCCTGGTGCGGGCACGGTGGAGGGCAGTGGTGGGGGGGCTTGGTCTTCCCCTGGTGAGGGGGCCTCGGCCCCAGGGCTGGGGACCTGCTCCGTGGGTGGGGCTGTGGCCACGTTGTTGTTGTCATCCTCGGCAGGCTCAGCCGTTTGGTGGGTGCTTTGGGGACAGATGAGGCCCTCTGGTTCAGGGGAAGGGAGCTCGTTGTCGTTGGCGTCTGACGACGGGGCAGGCTCCGTGGGGAGCGGGGCTGTGGGCCGGGCAGGGCTGGCCTCTCCCAGGTTCCCGTTGGTGGTGTTTCCGTTGTCCACATCAGCCAGCGTGCCCATGAAGTCCTGCGAGGGGCCGGGCTGGTAGAAAGGGGTGCCCTCCATGCCCCCTGCCAGGGTGTTGAAGCGCTGGTACAGCAGCTTCTGGATGTTGGGCCCGCCGGGGCCCTCGGGCTCCGTGATGGAGCTGCGCTTCTTCAGGGGCCGCGGCGCGTTGGCCAGCTTCCGGCGCAGCGCCTCCAGGTCGGCGTCGCTCTGGTAGCGCAGCGGCGAGTGCACGATAGGTGTGAGCTTGGTGGGGCTGAGCGGCCGCGGCAGGCTCTCCACGGTGCCCGAGCCTGTGCCGCCGTCCCCGGGGGGGGCTGGGCTGTCCTGCTCTGGCTCCTTCTCAGCACTTTCTGGAGGTGGCTGGGCCTGCGGCGTGCTCCCGGCCAGCGACCCATGAAGAAACGGGAGCGGCGACGGGGACGTGGAGCCGGATGGCAGCACGGGCTTGCCGTACACTGGAGACAAAGAGGACGGGCAACGAAGGCCCGGTGACGGCACGGCTGCGGTGCTGCTGAGGCCCACTATGACCCCCCCCCTCCCGGGGCCCTCTGATCCAAGAACCCCCTCTCCCCGCTGACTCCTTTTGGAAGGCAGAGTGTCTCTCTCACTGGTCTTTACATTTGGGCTTCCAGAGTTTGGGCTTTTTCAGATGAAAAAAAAAAACGTGGTTGCAGACCCGACCTCCCCACCTCAAACCAGCCCTCCTTGTTCTCTGGCCGAGGCGGCAGACACCATCCCTCCCCAGCATCTGACCCTCAGGCCCAGGCTGCACACAGGCCGCCTCAGACAGGAAGGCTCTGCCTGCCACCCGGGAGCTGGTGGGAGGGGGGGCCAGAGCCCTGTCCCAAGTAAGCAGCGAGCTTCTGCTGGGGCTTGGGGTGGCTGGGCACTCCCAGGAGTGTGGAAGCTGCGGCCCACGCCCAAGAATGTGTGAGGAGGCCGGAGCCCAGCTGTGACCCGCAGGACCCTGCGTGCGGGTCACAGTCACCACCTGCCCCGGGATATGTGACACCAGGCTCCGTTCTCTCCCCTGTGTCCCTAGAACACTCGGCTCCCAGGGCTGACTGCCCCTCATCTGCCAGGGCTTTTCTCCCCTGCGGGCGCGGGGTCCCAGTAGCAGACACACCCTTGCCTCCCGTCCAGTGGCTGGGCGCAGCCTCTGCTAGGTGGCTAGCAGGACCACATCTGGGCAGAGCCCCCCCACCAGCCCCGGAAAAGCTGCACCCATTTCCACGAAGCAGGAGAAAAACAGGAATTTCCGGGAGCTGGGCTTCCCAAGTACCACAGGGAGGCAGGTGCTTAGATAGGAAGGGAGCGCTTCCCATCCGAGCCCACTGCAAAACGGCTCCGTGCACGTCATCTTTTACCCCGATCTCACACGGACCTCTGAGGCCACACTGTACGTAAGAATCTGTTTCAATCCTAAATAGTCCATGGTCCACATGTAAGGCTAAGGGTTGGCATTTTAAGTAAAGATATAATCTGTTAGCCTCAAGACAAGAGTACAAACCCACCGTACCTGCTTTGACAGACTTATTTAAGGTGCTGTGCACGGCTGGCTGGTAATTCTTAGGAGGCGTGGCCTGCTGGAGGTACATGGAGTATATGGAACTGGAATTCACTGTCTGGGGTCCTTTCCTGGGGGACTGTGGCCTTGAGCCTTTATCAGCCAGAAAGGGCCTGATGGCCACAGTCACTGGGAGCTCGGGTTTGCTGTCTCCAGCTGGAAACGCAGGCGGCCCCACCGGCGGGTACGTGGGACTCGGCGGCACTGAAATCCTCTGCTGAATCTGCTGTGACGAGCCAGGCGTGCCCGCGGGCGGCACTGGACCAGGTTTCTGCCGACCGGGCAGGCCTGTGCTGGGCCTGGGCAAGCTGCCTTCCTTCCTCCTCTCCAGGGAGTTTGTGGAGCCTGGGCCCATGGGTGCAGGGCTTGGGTACGTCCCGTAGCTCGGAGGCAGCTGCTTGCCGACACCGGGGACAGGGGGTGGCATTTTACCCATGTCCGTGCCCTAAATTCAGATGTAAAGAAAAAAACAAAGTCACCCTTGGAAAAGTTAAGCATGTTTCTATCCATAGTCACAAGGGAATACAAAGTAGGACTTGTAATCCTTCCACTCAGCATGTGACCAGGCACAGGACATGCTGCGGGAATCGGCGGTGGCCCGTCTGCAACAGAACAACTCCGACGCAGAGCGTCTGCACATGCATGCCTCTCAGGGGCTCGGGGTCCGTGGACTTCTCCACACTTAGTCAGATTTAGACACTCACAGGATTCATTTGCCTCATGACACCGCTCACCCCTTACAGGAAGATGAAGTCTGAACAGTGATACAGTGAGGATCCTGTGGGTGTTTGTGACAAAGACAAACAGCCTACCAGCTTCTCCGCGGTTCCTAAAGCTGACAAGGGCGTCGGCTGGCTTGAGACAGTCCCCTGCTTGAGAGGACCCTCCATGCTCGAGTCCTTCCAGTCCACACCAGCAATCTGCGTGGGCTTCACTGAAGAGCTGGAATTTTGTTTCAATGTTGGCCAGTTTCCATCATTGGCTTGAAAAGAACACAGAATCTGAGTAAAATATTTCCTGAAATGAGCTGAACCAACCTAAGAATAACCCCTTGCCGGAAGCCAAGATCACCTTCCGGGAGATCACATCCAGACAGGGCTCCACGAACCAGGTGCCCCCCCCCACCCCGGCTGCTGCACGGCCAGCCTGAGGGTGCCACGTGCTGGCCAGGCATCGCCCTCACGTGCGCAGAGACTTGGTGACCGTGCACGGGGCCAGAGGGCCGTGGAAACGTCTCCGGGCCCCTATCTAAATGCAGGTCAGATCCACTACATCAACACCAATAAATAAAATAAGCATCGGCACTTACTTTACAAACGTGACTTATAAAACCAATTACATGCAGCAATTTAAAAAATTTGTCTTTTGACTTCATAACAGGTTTGACCTGTACTACTTGCACAGTAAAAGAAAAATTTGATTTTAATCTGTTAGAAGAATTCAAGATCACAAGAGGCCAGTACAAGTTCCCACTGATTGGAGTAGCAAGCTCTCATTCTGTTGCAGTGATTAGAAAGCTAGTCGAACCCATGGTTTTAGGAAAGCCACTGAAGAGATTTTTTTTTTTTAAAGCATTTTCCAAACTGAGAAAGGGTACAGAAGCAATCCCTCCTGGCAGTCACAGTGACATAAATAAATTATAACATCTACAGGGGTCGGGACACAGCCTCTGACTCAGGCTCCCGTTCCGCTCCACGGCAGGCACTGGTGAGGGACTGAAGTGGCAAAGACCCCAGCTGTAAGCCACATGGAACAGACAGAAAGCAGAAGGGACTGTTTGGGCCTTTCTGACAGGAACACCACCTCCTCTTTCCTCACCCACCAGCCAGCACGAGCAGGTGGGGATAACTGAGAAGCAGCAGGGAAATCACTATTCCTCAGAACAGTGCTTGCGAAAAGAGCTGTGACTCGTGAGACAGGATGAGTAAATGCTCACGTGTGCTCTGAGCACAAGTGCAGAAGGCGCCCCTTGTGCAGTGAGGGGGGCAGAGCCTCGGGGCACCCTGTAGGGCCCTGTCAGGGGCAGCCTCCTGCGGCTCCAGACAGCAGGGTCCAGAACGGTCCTGGCCAGGCTGCAAGGGTGCTGGTGAGGCATTCCAAGACCTCGATCCAAAACACCACTCTGCTCTGAGGGACCAGTCACAGCCTCTTCCGGGCAAGAAGTGCACGTGCCTTCATGTCCCCTTGGTTGTTATCTTAGAAGTGGGGGATGTGTGGGCCAGAAGCACACGGGTTCACCAAAGATACACGGCGGTGGCCACACTGGGCTGATGGGGAAACAAGCAGCGCCCAGCAGACTTGGGGGGTGGGGTCCAGCCAGGGGTCTCACGGAGTGTGGCCAGCCAGCTGCTTCTGAAATCCACAGTGATGGGAGGCTTTACGGAAATCAGCCACAAAGCGACTGAAGACGGAACTGGGAATTCCCTTCTCTAGGATGAGGCAAGGGACGCAGAAGAAAGATCACTTATTTTCACTATAAAGGACTATAAAGGGACAGTTATCTTCAAGTATGATGGGAGGTTCTTGTATAGAAGCTAAATCTAAAGTCTTTAACGAACTCAGAAAATCATCTTAATTTCATAAAAACAAAACCAAAACCCCCTGCTGTGCCAGGATCTGGCAAAGCCTTCCTGAGGAGCCGGTGTGTGTGGCCCAGCCCGAACTCCACACCTGCTGAAGGAAGTATGGCATTTTCCCCAAGTCTAGATGGGATGAGCAGACCTTTGTCAGTTTGGAAAACAGGCGATTGCTGGGTGAGCTGCATCAGAGAGGGCTGGAGCCCCGCCGGGCCTGCCGGCCGACATACGATTTGCAAACGGGTTTGCAGAGCGCCCTGAGGAGCGGCAGTCAGGCCCGATGTCGAGGTCTGATACTGTCCACAAGCTGGTCGCTTTGGGCTTCCCACGGCCATCTGCGTGACACGGAACCAGAAGGAGTCGACAGTGTGAGTCAGAGCCCTGCAGGGAGATTTCTCCTCCCAGCTCCACGGCTGGGCCGAGACTCTGTCCCCAGTGTTGGAGGGCGCAGCTTGTGTCGAGTCACCTTGCACGGCGGTGGAAAGACCTAGGCTTCGGCTGAACTCCTGCGGGACACGTTCTCCAGGCCCTGGAAGGGTGTCTTCTCCCTGCAACCCCTGGGAGGCGGCCCAGCACACACCCACAGAGAAGAGGGGAACGGGAGATGTCCTCGGCTCAGGAAGTGTTTCAAGTGAAGTCAGCAGAGGAGGAGCTGGCTGTGAAATTAACTGCCACTGGAAACGGACAGATATCTACCCCACTGTAGGACGGCTCCAGCTATAAATAAGAGCTTCCCCAAGAACTCTGCCCTTAGAGACTTGCATCGACCCCGCGCTCTGTGTGGCTGCCGAGACACAGCCGTGGAGCGAGTGGAGCCTGGGTGTGAGGCCTAGCCTGCCTGGGTCAGAATCAGCCCCGCGCCCCACAGCAGGCGTGGCAGACCTGCTGCTGCTCAGACCGGGTGCCAGGCGAGAGACCACGCGCAAACAGAAGGCTTCACAGATCTACCGCCGGCCCTGACATCCGCCCTCAGGACAGCCCAGTACTGGTGTCCTGTCGGTACTGCGCTCCGTGATTCCGTGTGTTGCGGGCAAACGCATCACCCCAGCATCAAGAAAATCTTACTGCAAAGAAGCACTGCCTTCTCAATGTTTAGAAAATAGCTGCCTCCTTCCGAGAAAGGAGAGCAGACTCTCCCAGGAGAGCCTGACCTGCCCTCGGTCGGGAAGCATCCTATCAGGAGAGCTGCGCGCCCGCGCGGTGCTGGTCACACCACATGGTTCGGCGCAGCCGAGGCCAAGGCGACGGTCGTCGACCTCTGCATCGATGACGACTACGAGGAGCGCGGAAAGGAATTAGAAGCCCTCACACACTGTTTAGACAGGCTGCCCCTCTGCTGGGGGCGCAGCTGTGCCGGGGGGAGCAGCAGGCTCGGCGCCCTCACGGCTACACGAAACCCATGGCACGAGAGGCTCAGGTCTTAAGTAATTCGTGTTTTGGGGGCGCCTGGGTGGCACAGCGGTTAAGCGTCTGCCTTCGGCTCAGGGCGTGATCCCGGCGTTGTGGGATCGAGCCCCACATCAGGCTCTTCCGCTATGAGCCTGCTTCTTCCTCTCCCACTCCCCCTGCTTGTGTTCCCTCTCTCGCTGGCTGTATCTCTCTCTGGCAAATAAATAAATAAAATCTTAAAAAAAAAAAAAAGTAATTCGTGTTTTGAAAAACCACTTATAGTAAAGACGTTCAGCTCGATAAAGAGCATCTGTCCTCAATTTAGGGCCATATTATTACCGTGGTGGCACACAGCTCCCAAACCGGCCAGAAGACAAAGTGCCTCGGGGGAGACGCGGGGTGCACTGCAGGGGCCTCCTCCGAGGCTGCCGACTTCCATGGCTCTCCCCGAAGAAGAGGCCCCGGGCCACTCACCAGATTTGGATCTTCCATGGGCAGCACTCGAGGCAACAGTGAGAGACTGGGGCTTTACGGGGTCCCCTGGGACAGAGTAGCTGCCGGCGCTGGGCACCTGGGTGTAAGGCCCCACCGCGGCGACCCTGCCGGGCGTGCTCAGGGGCGACTGTGGGGACGAGGTGCCATTCACACGGCTCAGCTAGAGAACAGGAAGAAATGAGAGTTAAAGTTCTCCTAAATGAAATCACAAGCCTAGTGCGACAGTCTGCTCTCATGTGAACCACTCACTGCATCATGTGCCCTTAGGAAGCCCCATCATTCTGAAACATCAGTATCTAGAAAGGGCAAGTGTTGAAAGAAGGGCCACAACCCCAGTCCCATATGAGTGATTCTCTCTTTCTGTGAGCCAGGAGAGACAGGAGCTGATGGCAGAACGGAACAGCTTCCCAGGACACCTCCACGGAGCCCTCTTCCCTGGGAGTTGCTCTCTGTCCCCTAGGTGGTCAGAGGTACCAGTCAAAGCCCGGGCTCTGAGCCTTGGCTTCAAATCCTGCTTTGCCCCTTACTCACTGTGCTGCCCTGGTCAAGTGCAAGTGACTTAGCCTCTCTAAACCTCTGTGCCCATGTCTGTAAAGTCAAGATACGGCTTCTTGTAAGGACTGAACAAGCCATGCAGGGCACAACGACAGGGCTTGGCACCAGGTAAGGCTCTGGAGGGCCTGAAGACAGCTCTGCGTGCTCAGCAAGGACACCATGCTACACCCAATGACAGTGATCACGTGATGCTGCCTAACACCACGAGGGTTCATAACAGGAATCCACCTGGAGAATCACGGACGTCTTAGGGCCCCCCAGTCTGTGAGAGATCAATAACCTCTTGTAATTGTTTGCAAAGTTCTGCATACATGAGCCTGTATCACATTGGGGAGAGGGTCTAGGACTTTCACAACTGCCCACAGGTGCCTAGGACTTTTGGGTGGAGACATATCTATGCAGAGGCACCAATTTCTTCTAGAAGATCACCTGAAGTATCAGTGGAAGGCAAGAAGTAACATTTACTTAGCCATCTGTGACGCTTAATTTTATGTGTCAACTTGGTGAGGCCATGGTACCCAGATATTTGGTCAAACGTGTCTGGATGTTGCCATGAACGTAAGTTTTAGATGAGACTGACATTTAAATCAACAGACTCTGAATGAAGCAGATTGCCCTCCACAATGCGGGCGGGTTGCATGCAGTCGGTTAAAGGACTTGAGAGATAAAGACTGAGGTGCTCGGAGAAAGAGGAAACTGGGCCTGCAGATGACCTGCTGACGGGAGCGGCGGCACCTACACTCCCGTGTGCCCAGGCCGCAGATCTCAGGTGTGAATCATGCGAGCCTGTCACTCCAAGTCACTCGCTCTCCACATACCCCCTCGTTCTATTTCCCCAGAGAGCCCTGACTGACAGAACTCAACTAAAGAGTGCTGGGTGAGCAAGTGTGGAGAGTGCGCACACTTCCTCTCCCACGGTCTCTGTGTTGCTCATTGAGAGAAAAAAGAAAACCATTATTTGAAAACATGGAGTTACCCAGATTAGCCACTGACCCTCTGGTTAAAAACAACAGAGTAGACCAATTTGTAAATAAGAGCTTCCACCTGCCACCACTGATGACGACACTCAAATAAGGGCGGTTGCCTCTTCCTCTGGCACCCTCCTAACCGCCCACCTCCCCCGCCAAGCCCCTGACGCCCACACGCGCCTCCGGAGAGCTGCCTCCAGGGCAGCAGCAGCTGCCAAGAGGCCACCTGCCACACTGTGAAAGCCCCAATAACGGAGAGCGGATGAGGGCGCTCGGGGAGCAGTGTCCAGGCTAGCTGACAGCCCGCTCCCTTCACTCCAGCTCTGCACGCGGGCACTGCTTCCTTCCAACCGTGACGCCCCCCAGGGAAGGCAGGGCAGGTGCCATGTCCAGGGGGTCCCTTGGACCCTGCACAGGGGTCCCTTCTCCCACAAGCTCTCGGAATGCTCGTGCCCACTGAAGTGCCAAGAGTAATGGCGGGACTTGGCGGCACCCGGCCCCATCAGGAGATTGGTGAAAGGGGCCACCGGCCCTGGGACTTGTGTGTTCTACTGAAGCTGCAAAAGGAGCGAGGTGATGACCTGGGAAGATAGCCATGTTGCAGTTAAAACAAAAGATGAGGAGAATAGTGTGAATGATATCATTCCTACAATTCCATTTTCAATGAAAAATTAAATACCTTGTTGTCTGTATTAACCAAAGACTGGAATTATTAAAACTACTGTCCTTGGAGAATGAGAACAGGACGGAAGGGACTTTCACATTTTCCTTCAAGTATTTCTGGACTAATTTTCCAGAGTATGTACTACCTTTGAAATATCAAATTAAAGGTTTTTAAAAAGCACTAACCCTCAGTTTGTTTCCTGTGATTAAGAGTCTCTTATGGTTTGTCTCCCTCTGGTTTTGTCTTGTTTCATTTTTTCGTCTCTTCCCCTATAATCCTCTGCCTTGTTTCTTAAATTTCACACATTACTGAGATCCTATGACAACTGTCTTTCTCTGATTGACTTATTTTGCTTAACAAACTGAGGGTTGCTGGAGGGGATGTGGGTGGGAGGGATGGGGTAACTGGGTGACAGACACTGGGGAAGGTATCTGCTGTAAGGAGCACTGGGTATTCATAAGACTGATGACTCACAGACCTGTACCTCTGACACAAATACATTAATGTTAATTAACTGAATTTAAATTTAAAAAAAAAGCACTAAACCTTTACATGGCACTTTGCTTGAAAGTTTACAAAGCCCTTCCACATGGGTTATTCTCAGAATCCACACAAAGACTGCTGGGGCAGGAAGGACATATCAGTTTACAGCAAGGACGTGTGTCTACACAGGTCAGGGAACGTGCCCACGTGGCACAGCTTACAGTGGCAGAGTGGGACCAAGCCGGGTGCTGCCACACCAGAGCTAGAGCCTCCCCCAGGGAGGGGACAGAACTGCACGGGGGGGGGGGAGGGGTGGTTGGGGAACACCAGCTGTGGCTGCGGACAGGGATGGTTTGGATTCCATCCACCAGGAAACTAAGGTGGCTTTGGAAAGAGAGCTTTCTGCTACTGTCTGTTTTATGGTTTATGGCCAATATGTGTCTCATCAGCTGTGGCAAATGGGGGAGCGTTAGAGTGAAGACGTGCAATTGTGTGCGGTATCCTTTTTAGCTTATCCCACACAAGTATCTTCCCTCTCACATGCCTGAATTTTCTTCCCATAGAGACGTTCGCGCAGTTCGCTGATCCGCTTGTCCATCACGGCCACCTCCATGTTGCGTTTATTCAAGAGTTCCTTCTGCTGCTGGAGCTTCGAAGTCTGTTCCTGGTTAAGCTGGTTACGAATCTGCAAATTAAAAAAATACAACTTTCAGGATTTGCATTAAACAGTCAATGCTCATTTCCAGGAAAAGTAAAAAAAAAAAAAAAAAAAGAAGAAGAAAAAGCAGCATCAGTGGCGCCTGGGTGCCACAGCGGTTAAGTGTCTGCCTTCGGCTCAGGGTGTGATCCCGGCGTTGTGGGATCGAGCCCCACATCAGGCTCCTCCGCTATGAGCCTGCTTCTTCCTCTCCCACTCCCCCTGCTTGTGTTCCCTCTCTCGCTGGCTGTCTCTATCTCTGTCGAATAAATAAAATCTTTAAAAAAAAAAAAAAAAAGCAGCATCAGGTACTTCTGTGTATTTACACATGTGTGTTGTCGCTGTGTGCTAAGTAGCTGACGGGCACGGGCGAGGCCCAGAGGTCTTCTACATCTGTAAACACACGCGTTCTTCAGAGCATCTGGAGTGACTGGTGCCAGTGATGACCACAAGAGACCACGACCACGGCCCATGAAAATGGTGCGTCACAGACACCCCCCCAGGGCATGTCCTCTAGGGACCTGAGCACAGGTGTCCACTCCACCCCACACAGGCCACTGAATGAGCACCTTATGTGGAGGCAGCAGGAAATTCACGAAGGATGGCCTCGCTCGCCCACTGGAATGTACGGATATCATTCTAGCGGACTGCAGGCAGCACTTTAAAAAAAAAAATGAACCACAGAAGGCATCAGTGTGCACCGTACGCACAAGGTTAAGTCTTGTTAAGCTCTCCCAGGTGCCCACGCGTGCTAGGAACACACACTTGAATGTGTGCACCAGACAGGAGGCAACATGCCCTGTGCGGTCTAGACTACAACCAGAAAGCTTGGCAAACAGATGCATATGAGCAAATATACTATAATCATCACTATACCCTTAAAAACTGCACTTTTAACAATTGCTTAAAGTGTAAAAGAAGTCATAAGTTCTTTATTTCATTTCTGTGCATCGATGTTAGAGAACTTAACAGCAATAAAAACAATTTTACTCTCTGTAATTAAATATTTTCATTTCATAAGATGATATAGTACTTTTTCTGCCAAGTGCTAATAGAACTTCAAAACTTGTTTCTGCTTGAAAAACCACCACTGAATGATAACTTCTGAGAAATGGAAACCTTGAGGACTGTTCTGGACTGAATGTGTCCTCCCTAAAATCCATATGTTGCCCTAACTTTTAAGGTGATGATGGTATTGGGAGGTGGGGCCTTTGGGGTGATCAGGCTGAGATGAGGTCCTGAGGGTGGGGCCCCCATGATGGGGTTAGCGCCCTTGTAAGAAGAAGGAGAGAGACCAAGCTGTGGGGACACAGCAAAAAGCCAGGAAGCAGACTCTCCCCAGGAACCCAATCTTGGGACTCCCGGCCCCCAGAGCTGTGAGAAACCAATGTCTATGCCTCAGTCCCCCGGGCTGTGGAGGGCTGTTAGAGCAGCCCTAGCTGGTGGGACGAGAATGTAACAATAGGCATTTGTCTCATCAAAACAGAGTGTAAACAGAAACCCTGAATATCATTTAAAGCTTAATTTTTTCCCCAGTTCATTACATTGCCAATTAAATTCTGTACTCAATTTCTGCACTGAAAACATGCTGGGTGAAAGATGCCAGTCACAAAAAAATGACACATTGCATCATTTGCTCATATGAAATTTCCAGAATAGGTAAATCCAGAGAGACAGAAAGTAGATTCATGGTTGCTTAGGGGTAGGGGTAGTGGGGTGATGGCAAAGAGGCATGTGGTTTCTTCTGAGAGTGATGAAGGTGTTTTAAAGTTGATCGTGGTGGTGGATGCAAAACTCTATGAAGATATTAAAAACCACTTAATTGTACATGGTATATGGATGAATTGTATGCTACGTGAATTATATCTTAAAGCTGTTTTAAAAATTCTTTGTAGTGAGTACAGTTTGTGCCTACTGTTACCCTAGGATCCATTCACTTGTTTCCAGTTTGAGGCTTCCGCCCACGCTGCGAAGAAAGCCCGAGAGATGTTTAACGTCACCGCTCCCCAGACCCAGCGAGTCACCTGTAGCTCTTGGCACAGTCTCTTCAACTCCGCCGCCGCCGGTCCCGCCAGCTTGCCGCTGTAAGACTGGAGCCCGCTCAGCTTGCCTCTCTTTAAATCTTCCAGTTGCTGACTGAGCTGATCAACTCGTAAAATTGCAGTCTGTACTTCCTGCTTCTTTTCCTGGAACATGGCACTGAACCTTTCTATTTCAGCAGCTATAATTTCCCAGCAATAAAGAAAAAAACATCACTTAGTTGTACTCTTTTTTTTGTGCATGTGGTATTTTGTTATTTCGGCTTTGTGATTTCGTCTTCATTTCTAAACCTTCAACTCAGCTCTAGCGTCATCTAGTGCCAGACCTTGGGGGGAGAACTGTGATATGCATAATCCAACAGACTTTTCAACAAGCCTCCGGAACACATGATGTGACCGCACACACGGCCAACTATACGTGCGCTAACTACTGAATATTGTTTAGTGAGGGCCACCAGTCCACAGGCCAGCCTGGCCAGGCCACTGAGGAACCTCACTGCACCCACAGAGCAAAGGCTTTGTCAGGAAGGGAATCCAAGCCTGTCTTGCTTGTCAATGTAACACAAAGTTGGCACCAACTGAATTGATAATAAAACAACAAAGAATCCACATGCACAAAAATAAAAGGTGAGCATTTGTATGGTTTATCTTAATACCCAGATGAAGTTTAAGCTGTTCAATTTAAACAGACCCTCATAATGAGCACCGTCTTGTGGCCCTGCAGCCCCAGTTCAGAGGGCAGCTAATAAATTACAAATGTAATGAAGGACCTTCCCAGACCACTTAACCTAACTGACCCCGTCCTTTCAGATGCAGGTAACAGAGCAAAACTTCAGTGCACTTCCTATAGCAAGATCTGACACGGGTCTGTGTGAAAGTGTCCAGAGCTGGACTCTTTCATTTTATCCACGCCCGGGTGTGGGTGCTGAGCGAGGCCGCGCAAGCGTACACAGATTGCCGTTCATAATCTTGCTGTAGTCTACTTGTCCTCTCATGGCACGAATTTTCTTCAGCTTATTTTCCTGGGCTTCAACTCGTTCTTTCAATTTCTGAAGCTTCTCATTCTCAGAAATAGACTGCTGCTGTCGGCGCTCCTGGTGCTTTAGGAAATGTAAACGCTGCTCCTAGCAAAAGAGGGATACAGGGAATTGCGAGAACTGAAGCACATGATCACGGTCACACACGAAAAAGGTATGGGTAGCTCCCACGGGATCGCCCATCTTAATGAATATTAGAGAAATGCTCGTGTCATCTTGCAAACACCAGCCCACACGGAACTGACACTACTGGACACACATCGGTGAGTGGTGGTAAGAGTCTGAAGACGTTTCCACGTACATTTTACCATGCACACTGACCTATACTGCTCGGTTAATACGGATGCTTTCTCAGAGCATCTCCCAGCAGGAGAACATCAAGCCTGCGTGTCCCATGCGCTCACACAATCTCCTCTCCTTCCTGTCTGGGAAGCCCCGTCTAGTTCTCATTTCCTGCTATCAGGTCGTTTCCTGCTGCCACAAAGCAGCTTCCCAAGGTCCCTTAGTTACCTCTTAAAGGAAATGGGCACTGACCAGCACAGGGTCTTACACTGAAAACAGACAAGGTGATCAGTAAGGAAATAAACCTCTAATTTGCTAAGTTAACAATGGACAGTCAAGAAATGCTTGTTTTCTTTAGAGATAATTTCTTCAAAACTAATGAAACATTCTACAGTCAAATAAGAACAGGACAGTCCTAAAATAAAAATATGTGCAATACTCTTCAATAGTCTTTTCCCTATTCATATGAAGACACACTTTGAGGGTAACAGTCGACATGAAATACTCATGGTCCTACACGTATGCATAAAATAGGCCTAAGTAAGGAGGGGACTAACTGTGATGATACAAGAGTCACACATTACATGCTACAGTCAGGAAACACATACTTGAATATGTAAAGCACATACCCCTCTTAGCATTAACTTGTAATTTACGCTGCTGAAAATACTCAAGAATCTTTTTATTAGTAATACTCTTGGATCAATATTTGGAAAGGAAATAAAAAGCCAAACTAGAAAATGTTATAATTGCATAATTCATTTCATCTTAGAAATCTTATTAAAGGGATGAAATACTTCCCAATTTACTTTTGTTTTTTATTCTCGTAAATCCAATAAACTTTCTGTTACCCACAAAGAAGTGGCTAGTACAATGAATTATATGGCCACTTGATACGTGAGAAAAGTGGGGTTGAACATCTGGCCATCAGGTCAACCTCTCTATGAGAAAGCAACAAGACCCCAGGCAGAAATGTTTACATATTCTCTTTATATTGCAGTTTTTCATAGCAGTTTCAGAACATTAGAGATAAATACAACATGAATATTCTCCAGCACGCATGAGTGACAGGTTTGATTTTTTTAGTCTGTGACAAGACAAATTTCAAATCTTGTTACAGCATTTCAATGACAAATGTAGAATTCGGTGTATATAAAAAGGATTAACTGCCTAGCATCATAATACACTAAACAAACTCCATGTAGAGTGGCATAAAGGGAAGACTGGATAACCAACTGTCATTGTCTCATGGGCCCATGACCAGTGTCTTCATCCAAATTTTATCTCCAGTTGGCAAACGAAGGTCAACCATTTCCTATTCTGGGCTGCCTGAATGTGCGTGTGAAGATCTTGCTCTGATACCTTCCCAACTTAAAGAAGCTACAGTACTCATGGATCATTACAGAAGAGATCACCAAGACAGAAAGACATCGTATTCAACACTTCCAATGATAGTCCTACTTACAAGTGGTACCACGAGCGCAGTAACTCCAATCTCACCATTAAAAAACACCCGTTTTGAACATTTTCCCCCCTCTGCTTTTATAACTCACCTTGGCAACCAACATTTGCTGCTGATTTTCAATCTGCTGTTGTTGCCTAGCTGCCATATCCTGGAGCTCTGAGAGGGTGAGTTCTACACGTGGATTTCCAACCTACAGGGAACAAAACACACTCAGGATGGAATGTAGGTTTATCTGCATATCTGCATAATCATTTTTCTCTAGTGTCAGAACATATACACATCAGGATCTTTAAACAGCTTCCCTTCTAGAAGTTAAGATAATACAAATTAATTGTACAGAAGAACTTTTCTTACTTGTTGACAGCTTTTATTAAATAACAGCTTTTTTAATATGTTCAATACTATATTAAAAAGGGACCCAACTTGTGGGAATGCAAACTGGTGCAGCCACTGTGGAAAACAGCATGGAGTTTCCTCCAAAAATTAAAAATAGAATTACCACTGGGGCGCCTGGATGGCTCAGTCAGTTAAGTGTCCAACTCTCGATTTCTGCTCAGGTCATGACCTCAGTGTTGTGAGGCTGAGCCCTGCATCAAGCTCTGCGCTAAGTGCGGAGTGTGCTTGAGATTCTCCCTCTTGGGCAATCCCCTTGGGTCCCTCCCTCCTTGGGAGCTTTGTACTATCATTTTGCTATCACTCAATAAACCTTGCTTTCCTGCCCACCAAAAATAAAAAGTAGAAAAGATTCTCCCTCTCCCTCTGCCACTGCCCCTCCTCGCCCCCCATCTCATGCTCTCTTAAATAAATAAATAAACAAATAAATAACAGAATTACCATATGATCCAGTAATTCCGCTACTCGGTATTTACCCAAAGAGTATGAAAACACTAATTCAAAAAGATATATTGACCCCATGTTTATAGCAGCATTGTTTACAATAGCCAAGATATAGAAAGAGCCCAAATGCCTATTGATAGATGAACGCATAAAGAAGATGTGGTATATACATAATGGACTATTAGCCATAAAAAAAAAGAACGAAACCTTGCCATTTGCAGCAACATGGACGGAGCCAGAGAGTATAATGCTAAGTAAAATAAGTCAGAGGAAGACAAATATCATATGATTTCACTTATATGTGGAATTTAAGAAACAAAAGAACAAAGAAACAAGAGAAAAATAAAAAACCAGACTGTTAACTATAGAGAACAAACTGGTGGTCACCAGAGGGGAGGGTAAACAGACGGTGGGGATTAAGAGTACACTGACCCAGATGAGCACTGGGTCACAGAGCTCTTGAACCTCTACATCACATACCGGAGACTAATACAACGCTGGATGTTAACTATACTGGAATTTCTTAAAAAGGGACCCAACTTTAAGCAAACGTTTGCAAATGTGTATTAAAAATGACATTCCTCTTTTCCTCTTTTTGGACTGGTTATTTAAGGGTATATTTGAGTAAGTGGGGATGTCAAATGTTTTGAGGACACACAACCTAAAAACTGTGTAGGTGACACCCGAGGACCAATGTCATCTTCACTGCCAACTGGTCTTGAGAAGCTGAAATGTGTAGAAGATTCTAAAAATACAAATACCTCATTAAAAACACAAACACCATATATATGGCTTACACCAAGGACTGACCCATTATTGACAGAACTGTGTCTGTTTGAATGAACACAAAAAGGTAAGATGGAACTGGAAGGCATGTCTCTATCCTCTGTTAATGATGATAATAACAACATCAGGCGTTTTTATTGTGCTTATCATGTGTCATGCCCCTGACTGGGTACCTTCCGTTAATGAACGCATCTGAGCCTCACAGGGACACTCTCAGGTAAGTACTATTGTACCCCATTCTAGAGATGAGAAAACAAGCAGAGAGAAGCTCACACAATCTGCCACAGGTCAGACGGCCCACGTGGCAAAGCAGGACACAGAGCCCTTGTTTTCCACCATCAGTTCAGCACGCTCTTTACCACACATACTACCTGCGTGTAACCAGCCACGTTTCATGCATTGTACGGCCTGGTCTTCATAACACGTCTGTGTGGAGACCAGCAGAGCCTCACACTGGGTGAGCAATGGTGGGGGAAAGGGGAAGGGACACGTATAGGGCACAGAACTGATGAGGGAGCAGAGCTGCAGTCCCAGCCACCCTTGTCTTCCTCCAGTCCCTTCCGTGGTAACCGTGGAGGCGCCCGTCCCTCCCTAGACCGCCACTCTCTACTTCTAGGTTCAGCTATACTCTTAGGAAGCCTTTACTTTCCATTCTTTTGTGACCTCTGTTCCGCTGACTCCAGGCTTCCCCATATCTTAAAGTGTTCAAGCACATTCTTGAAAAATGGAATCAGGATTTGTTCAACAATCTCAACTGGAACCCCCACCCTGTTTCCTGAGGAAACAATACGGAGCAAAAGCCCCTTTGCAGAACTAGATACTGTAAACTGCCAAATACAGAAACTTCCATTTGAAAATAAATTTCTTTATTCTATGGAAAAAAAAGGGGGGGGGCCTGGCAGAACCATCAAAATGCCCGAACTTTGTTTTAACTCTAATAAAGGGTTGCTAATTTCCACATACTGGATTTTCAGATCACTACAACAAACTATATTTTTTGAAACCTTCAGAACTTTTACTTGTTAGAAGTATTTCTGACTAGAGAAAAGCTATGTCCATTCACCAAATCTTTCAATTTACATTAATTTCATAATTTTACAATTTAAACAGTCTTTAGTCTCGTTTCCCTACCAGTGGCTTACAGTAACAATGGAAAGATCACAGAGGAGACATGCAACTGCTCATCTTGTGCTGTTTCCGGCAACGTTAAGCTGCCATAAATCATTCAGGCATATCTTCCACATATGCTAATATACATGGTAATTTAAGAACATTGTATTGAAGTAGATCTTACATACGGAAAACCGTATTCATAATGCACAGCTCAATGAATCCTTTCAAAGTGAACATCCCTGTGTAACTTTTTGTTTTTTATTTTATATTTCATTTTATTTTAATTCCGGTATAGTTAACATAAAAAACATGGAACGCTTCACAAGTCTCCATGTCATCCAGGGGCCAGCTAATCTTCTCTGTATTGTTCCACTTTTTCAGCATACACGCTGCCAAAGCCAGCACCACCCCTGTAACTTAACTGTATTTTAAATGGGTTATAAAAACACCAGCCACCATTAAGTCAACAAATATGCAATATTCTACGTTAGTATATATTCTCTTAATTGTTCAATGTGAAAATTTAGCAAACAGAAGCACCTTTTCAGTTTTTTAAGAAAACAAAAACCTTCAGTGCAAATTCAATCCTTTTATGACGGGCCTTTCACTGTGCATTCTCTCCAGGCCAACTCAGCCCTTCTTAAAATTTTCAATTCTCCATATGCACTCAATTTATTCAAACAAACCTATGACCTAATTCCTTGCTTATTTCTTTTCAATGCATTGAGTAAGAAGAAATCAAATCCTGTTCCCTGGGCTCACTGAGGTCCCTCCTGGCAGAGCTACCTTGTGAGTTCAGCTCCAGGTCACAGAGAGGACGAGCCACTTCCACGAGCAGCACAATCAGTGCAAAGGCTCTGGGTGCAGGTCCAGCAGGCTCCGACAGATGCAGGCCTGGAGGAGACACCTCCTAGCCTCCAGCCTGCCCAAGAACCCTCTGGCAGGGGCTGCTAGCTGGGGCCCCGTGGCTCAGGCCCCGCTCACACAACATTCTACCTCAACTCTGGACTCTAGGGAAAGGGTCTCTGCTCCCTGTGAAACGCAGGTCACGCTCCCATTTCTCACAACCAGCATGGCCACTCAACGCCACGTCTAACGACTCCCCCACCCCCCACAAGAGCAGGGAAAAACAGAAGCCTCGGGCCCCCCACCTTCATGATCATTTATCTTTCTCCAAAGTTCCACAAATCTACTTACAAAATGATACACTGAGAGACTTACTCCTCTAACTTACAATGCTTTTGTACACAAAATATTTACCTGACAGAAAACTTATACCAGGGACCCTCTAACTAATGAGAGACTTCGAGAGTCTCCTGGCCCCCACCAGCTAGAGGTCCTAGCCCACCCGGCGCCCAGGGCACCTGGCCCAGTGCCCAGCCACAGCCCTGACAATGACCAAGGTCTGTTGAGTGGATTTATAAACAACTCGGTGCTTCCTCACCCTTCCACCGCATGCTATCACCCTCTAAAGACAGCATCTTTCCAAATTCAAAAGCCCACACTTTTTTTTTTGTTCTGTCTTCCTATGAAAAGTCTACATCCTTCTCACCATTTTAACTGCCTCTCCGGATTTTTTTTTATGACTCTATTTTTTTAGTAAGTCATCTCTACACTCAATATGGGGCTCGAACTCACAACCCCGAGACTAAGAGTCACATGCTCCGCTAAGTCAGCCTGGCATCCCCAGATTTTTCTCAACACCTCGTTAACCCAAACCTCCTCTGGCCCTTATCACTATCCTTCTGACCGTGTCCCCTAATTCCTGTCTGCCTGGAAAGACTGGAAGCAGCAGTGACAATGGAGCTTTGGGAATGAAGAAACTACGTGCTGGCGATCGCACGGAGGACGAACGGCAGGGCAGTTGTGAAGGGGTCATGGGAACTGGAGTGGTCTGAGTGCGATACATGCTCAACACCACCATACCAGAAAAATTCACTTGCCCTCGCTATTCCAGATATAATCCGAGACACTAAGGCTAATATAAGAGACAAGCAGAATGCAGTTTCTCCCTGTTTTCAGTGAGTGTGACCAATGAAGAAATAATCTCATAATGGAAGCAATTAGTTTACTCATCACACTCAACTATGAGCAACAGAACCTGAGCTCAGTTTTCTTTATACTTATATTTTCACTGAAAGACGTTTACAGCATTTCTCAATGTAGCATGAGGACTCTTATAAAAAGTACACTGAAGCCTGGTACCCACCCTAGAAAGCTCGTGAGGAGCCCAGAGGGCAGGACGTCTTACACCCACTTGGCTATCCTGGATCTAGTCATTATGGGAACTGTGGGTCTAAAAATAAAAGGATTCTCTTAAAACCTCCCTTCCCAAAACAATGAACCCAAAAAAGCAGCTAAAACCTCCATACATTATTGTTCCTGACTTTACAAAAAATTTCAAATAAAGGTAGTATTTCACAACACTCAAAATAAGCAAAAATAGGGGCACCTGGGTGGCTCAGTCAAGCGTCTGCCTTCAGCTCAGGTCTTGATCATGGGGTCCTGGGGTCGAGCTCTGGGTAGGGCTCCCTGCTCAGCCAGGAGTCCCTCTCCCTCTCCCTCTCCTCCCGCTCATGCTCTCTCTCTCAAATAAATAATCTTAAAAAAAAAAAAAAGCAAAAAACATAATTTTTCATTTTTTATGGTCTTAAGATCTTAGCAACTTAAAAAATTGATAAGCAAATATTCTAGTCCATTTCATACACAAAACTTCAAAAATATTCATACTGTATTTTCTGTCCTAATGTTGGGCTAAAAAAAAAAAAGAAAAGAAAAGAAAAATAAAACCACCCCAAAATATCCATACTGGGAGGTAAACAAAATGAAATGACGACTGGCTAATTTAACAAATACACAGTGAAATCAATGTTAACTTCTATTTTTTAAAATTATTCTTATTATCGGAGGGCAGGGGAGAGGGGGAGAGAGAGAGAGAATCTTGAACAGACTCCACCTCCAGCACAGAGCCCGATAGGGCTCAAACTCAAGACCCTAAGATCACGACCTGAACCAAAATCAAGAGTCGGATGCTTAACTGACTAAGCCATCCAGATGCCCCTATGTTCACTTTTAAATCAACTTTATTGAGGTATAGCTTAGAGGCAATAAAATGCACCCACTTAAGGTACACTGTTGAATGAGTTCTGACACCTGCTAGTCACTTGCACTCCTTATGCCACCAAACCCACACCACTCCCCAGATGTGTAGCCTGTCGTTGTGTCCTGATAGCCTCATCTGCTTGCCCAAGAATTCTGTACAAATGGGACTGCACAACGTGCTTCTTTAGGTTGGCTTCTTTCACTCCCACAATGCTTCTGAGATCACCCATGTTGCTACACGTATCAGTAATTTGTTCCTTTTTACTGCTGGGTAGTATCCTGCTGGATGGACAGATCACATTTTGTTAGTCCATGCATCTGTTAATGGACATGTGGGTTGTTTCCACTTTTGGACTAGAATGAATAAAGCTATCTTGAGTATTCATGTGCCAGTATTTATGTGGACAAGTGTTCTGGCTTCTCTTGGGTAACCAATGTCAAGAAAGTAGAACAGGTGGGCTGTGTGGTACTTGTGTGTTTGACTTATAGAAACAGCCAAACTGTTTTCCATAGTGAAGCATGCCATTTTACACCCCCACAGCCACAAAGGAAAAGTTCTAGCTTCTCTACATCCTTGCCAACACTTGGTGTTGTCAATGTTTACATTTTAATTATCCTCTTTTTATTTTTATTTTTAAGATTTTATTTATTTATTTTAGAGAGAGAGCGAGAGAGAAAGCAAGCACAAGCAGTGGGGAGGGGCAGAGGGAGAGGGAGAAGCAGGCTCCCCACTGAGCAGGGAGCCCAATGTGGGGCTTGATCCTGGGACCCTGAGATCATGACTTCAGCCAAAGGCAGATGCTTAACTGACTGAGCCACCCAGGTGCCCCTAATTGTTATTATCCTCCTTTTAAACAGAATGTTAACCTGTTAGCAAAGAAAGGGTTCCATAAGTGGTATTTAGATAAGTAATTTTATTTTTTAATTTTTAAAAAAAGATTTTATTTATTTAAGAGAGAGAGAAAGGGCACAAGCAGGAGGAGGGGCAAAGGGAGAAGCAGACTCCCCACTGAGCAGAGAACCGGACATGGGGCTCGATCCCAGGACACTGGGATCATGACCTGAGTTGAAGGCAAACGCTTGACCAACTGAGCCACCCAGGCGCCCCTAGTTAAGTAATTTTAAAAAGCATAAAAATGTCCAAAAAAGTGATCAACCAAAACATACTGTGATCAGATTTTCAATAAATAAGCTATCAATAAATAAGATTTGTCAAAAGTTAGTTAAGGAAAAGGGGGCTTATTTCCCAGTTTAATATCTCGTTTGTATTATGTTATGAGTCACAACTCCTGAAACTACCATATGCCTGAAAAACAGGCTATCACAACTAGATTTTTTTAAAGAAGTTCAGAAGGTCTATGCCTCACTTGATAATTACGGGTGAAATGTTTGGATCACAAGTCAACGGGTAACATGCTTTAATCAAAGGTATTTTTTGTCTCTTCAGGTAATGTTTTAAATATAATTTTTAAACTGGTGTTACAATAATTCAGGCATTAAAAATAAATAATGAAGTTTCTCCAAACAAACCACTGCAGCAAGTCTCCCGCCCTACGCCGCTCGCGATGGGAAGACTCAGCTGAAACTTCCGACAGACTGTTGGTGCAGTTTGTCAATATGCGCCAAGAGTATTTTTCTAACATGTGCAAAGAACTTATCAAAGATGGCAATTTTATCTATGAAAACAAAAGGATTCATCACCTTGCACAGTGTCCGTTCAGTTAATGATTCTTCACTACCGCAGTTCCTGAAAAATTATGCCATTTTCCAGACTTTTTTTTTTTCTGGTATAATGATTTTCGTTCAAAAACACACTAAATGCAAAAACAAAACAAAACAAACAAAAAACCACACTAAATGCTCTATAAGAAGAGATATTTTGACATTACAGTTTCAGGCAAACAGCCACCAATTTACTCAACCCAGGTCAGAGGACAGGACATGGTGCAACGCGGAACTGTGCACCTTGCTTGGACGGGCCCCAGCGGCGCGCTATAAGCACACATGCCAAGTGACAAAGAGGGGCCATCTCCTCCGACCCTCGGGTCCACTGTGCACGTGGGCTAACTCCGCCTGTCTTGAAGTACTCTCTTATAAAGCTGTGCGGCCATCTCCTCCGACCCTCGGGTCCACTGTGCATGTGGGCTAACTCCGCCTGTCTTGAAGTACTCTCTTATAAAGCTTGTGCTACCCTAAAGATGCTTTCCTGTACTATAACTTTATTTCTAAGCTCAGTTTGAGTGCAATCTCCCCAAAAGTTGAAAAACTGGTGAAGAAAATGACACGAAAGGAAGAACTTACATCTCAAAGCCATTCCAAAGGAGGAGTCCTTCGCATTCCCCACCTCCACCAACCACGCCTGCCGTGAAGCCGCCTTCTCCTCCTCCTTTGGCAAGTACAACACACTCTCACTACATGACATTTTATTTTTCAAATGTATCTATGTGTTGTTTACTACTTATGTAAGGATGTTTTCATTGTTCATACACTGTACACTTGTGAAAACGATTTGGGAATCAACAGCCCACCTTATTCATTCCAAGGGTACGTATTAGTTCTCTACTGCTGATAACAGATCACATCTAAATTCAGGGGCTTAAAACACAACAAATACTCATAATGGCTCCCAGTTTCTGTGGAAAAAGGATTAAGGAGCAGCTTGGCTGGACAGCTGTGGCTTAAGACTTCTCATGAGGCTGCGGCACCTGTGTGACTCATTGGTTAAGCATCCGACTCGATTTTTGCTCAGGTCATGATCTCTGGGTTGTGAGATCGAGCCCTGCTTCAGGCTCCGCACTGGGTGTCAAGTCTGCTTAAGATTCTCTCCCTCTCCCTCTGCCCCTCCCACCTTATTCTCTTTAAAAAAAAAAAAGAGAGAGAGAGAGAGAAAGATTTCTCATGAGGTTGATAGGGCTTAAGGCTTGACTGGGGTTGGAGGATCTGAGTCCAAGATGGCATACTCACATGGCTACCAAGTTGGGGCTGGCTACAGGTGGACCTCTTCTCAGAGCTGCTTGTTTGAGTGTACTCACAATGCGGCGGCTGACGTCCCCAAGCGAACAACCCAGGACAGTGCCGGGGAGCTATCTTTAATGAGCTAGCGTCAGAAGTCACATAGCATCACATTCTCCAAGTTCTGTTAGGAGCCAGTCGTTACGTGAAGAAAAGAGGGGAATTAGGCTCTGCCTTTTGAAGAGAGGAATTTTAAAGAATCTGCGGACATCTTTTAACCACCACATCCATTTCCTGTAGTCTCATGAAGACTCTACTTCTCTCACTCTGTTCTTTGCTACCTACAGTTTGGTTGTTATTCTCACCAGCACTGCCACAGTACAAAGAGAGGGAGTTTATGTTTATGGGCATATGTTTAAGACAGCTAGCTAACAATGCAGTCAATAGAGGTTTTCACTACAAATGCTGCTTTTATCCTCAATGACTAACCTACATTCCTTGGTAGTCAGTTAACAGAAAAGACTAGTGGACTTCGTCAGCAATTAAACACCTACTGCTAATGGGTCACTTCAGATGTCAGCTCTAATCCTGATATGCTGATTTTAACACTCAACTAAATAATTTCATCCTTGGTTATAACAGACAAGAATGTTACTGTTCTATTACTTGGGCAAAGAAAATTCCCCAAGCTTTCAAGTTGTGATGAGATGGAGTGCTGTAGTTCAACGGTCTGTCCTCCTTGCTCCCTTCTGTACTAGTTGACACGGAGAACGCAAAGTACCCTTTGAGGGGTCAAGCCATCCAGCCCTAGTCTCTCTCAAAAGAGTGCCAGAGCCACTGTTCCCCTGGTCAGAGTCACACTTTGACTTATATACCATGCCAGCACTTCACCCCCAGCATGTCTAAAACCAGACTCCTCCCTTTCCTTCCAACCCTGGCTTCCTCCCTCAATTTCTTACTTCCATTCATAGCTATAGCATTTGCCCAGGAACCTCGGCCTCACCTTTGACTTGAGCCTACGTTGCTGCAAATATAAGCTGTTGCTCAGGGTTCTTGATCGATCTCATACCCATGCTTTCCTCTCCATTCCAGAATTGACACTTCCCACCTTCATATTTCTGCTCACATTCTTCCTTCTGGCTACAAAGCCCTTCCCCCCACTTCCTCTACTCTACCTATCCTTTAAGATCTAGTGGCAATGCCATCTGCTTCCTGAAGCTTTTCCTGGTCCTCTGCAGAGTCTCTCATACAATTGTTCTGACACTCAGGATCTGACATCACTTCCAGAGACAGGAGAGAGCTCTATTTTTTTTTTTTTTTTTAGTGAACTATGAATTCTAGAGATTCAACAACATGTAATGAGAACTTGCATGTCATTTATATAGAAACCTGAGTTTACAGTTACCTTAACAGACGCTTACACAAGCCCTAGGAGGGAAGTTCTGAAGCCTATTTCCCAGATGAGAAAGCTGAGCTCCAGCAGTGGGCTGAGCGGCTCCCCCAAGCTCAGTGGTGAGTCAGCAGCAGTATCAGCCCCTCAACCCGGGTCTCCTGACAGCAAGCGGGACGCTCTCTCCCTCACACAGGACGTACTGGCCCCCCATTGTTCTCCCCATGGGCTGCAGCACAGGCACCTGTGATTGCTTCCAACTACCAGTCATTCATTGTTTCAAAGGGCAAACGCTCTACCAGATGCCATCTACTGATTATTAGTTTGAATCAGATGAAAATGCTGTTTTTGTACGTCGAAAATGGTCAAACATCAACAATTTCATACGGTTCAACCTAACAGGAAAGGGCCGATTTCCCCCCTTGAAAAACATAAAAGCTAAATATAACTTGACTCTAGCATATAATAATAAAGCAATAAAGAGAAGAATGATAACTCTAGGCTACTCTTTAGTTTTGGAAGATTATGAGAAATGACCAAATAGACTAATGTCACCTGACCAGCAACAGTGGAGAGCTTCCTGGAGGAGGCTTGCTAATCAATGCTTAAATTATTCCAGAGGAAGTCTAAGAAAGCCTAACTCCGTCTTTGACTTTCTAGGGATAATTTCATATAAGCAGGTATACGTGAATTATAAGAAGGAATGAATTAGGGGCACCTGGGTGGTTCAGTTGGTTAGGCGTCTGCCTTTGGCTCGGGTCATGATCCCGGAGTCCTAGGATTGAGTCCTGAGTCAGTCTTCCTGCTCAGTGGGGAGTCTGCTTCTCCCTCTCCCTCTGATCCTCCTCTCCACCTACACTCTCTGTCTCAAATAAATCTTTTTTTTAAAAAAGGAATTAAAACCTCATTTCTTCTAAATTATAATTTATAGATGCATGCATGCCTTTTGAGCTTATATCTCCATAACCTTGAAATTCTTCTTTTCCATTATTTCCTTTGAAAGTAACTCTCTCTCTGGGATTCCAGTTGTGAGTCTACTGTCAAGTGCAGCAAGCAATGACGTCACAGGGCTCCCTGTCTCCAGTCTCATCCCCACCCCCTATGCCGGACATAGAATTCTCACAACACTAGAACCAGAGGGCTCTTCCTAAAACACAGCTCATCCTGTCTTTCTCTTGCTTGATTAAGTCCAGGCTCTTAGCACAGTGAGGATCTGGCCCCTCCCTTGACCAGTACACTTCAGCTCTCTTCCCCCCACAGTGTCCCCCTGACCCTCCTCGTCCCCAGTTTATGCTCCATTGTTACCAATGTGTTGATCATCCTCTGCTGCTCACAGCGCTTCACGCTCTTCCCCTGCGTCCTCACAGAGGCCTCCGACCTCCAGCTCTGGGAAGTCTTTCCTGATAGCCGCCTCAGTAAGTTAATCAAATCACATCCTATTATTTTGGCGTCTTGTTCTACTCTTCCTGCACTTCTCACACTGTATGGTGCTTGTTTACACACCTCTCTCTAAAAACACCCTTTCTTCCTCTGTGGAATTTGAAGCAGACTTCAAGTAGCCACCACCAAACACCTTGCTTTTGTCTTTGGTCTGTCCAATACCAAATAAATTCAATACAATTGCTCTAAAAAGAATAAAGAGAGAAATTTTAAGCGTAGGTGGTAGTTATCGGAGTGTTTTCTTTAAGTAATTCTTTAATCTGTGCATATTTTACACGTTCTTCTGTATATTTCACAACAAAAAAGTAAAAAAAAAAAATAAAGAATTAGACCAATCAGCCGGGATCCTATCTGGTAATTTAATAAGATATTTGTTTAAATCTATAACTGTGGGGCGCCTGGGTGGCACAGCGGTTAAGCGCCTGCCTTCGGCTCAGGGCGTGATCCCGGCGTTATGGGATCGAGCCCCGCATCAGGCTCCTCTGCTATGAGCCTGCTTCTTCCTCTCCCACTCCCCCTGCTTGTGTTCCCTCTCTCGCTGGCTGTCTCTCTCTCTGTCAAATAAATAAATAAAATCTTAAAAAAAAAAAAAAAACTATAACTGATGTTTTATTTTTTATTTTTATTATTTGGTATAACTGACTTTTTAAAGTATAACTGGATTCTCATGTATAATGTCATTCCAAAAATGACAAACATGCCTAAAAAGAAACTCTGACAAAATAATTAGGATAAAATCTACTTATGCCCACATAATAGTTTAGAACGTTAAGTCCCTTCTCTTTTTGCATACCTCACATGGTTATACATGTTCGGGTTTGGAGAGCATTTTCACCTGCCTACTTAGCAAACAAAAGAAAACAGCTGATAATGATATCAAGATACATTATAAACATGGAGACTTAATTGTATCACAACAATACAAATTGAGTCTAACAGTTCATTATATTCTGGAGCTGCAACATTTCATATTCCAGCAATTACTAAGCCTCACAAATTAATAGGAGTCAATTAGTATCTAATATACTCCCTACCCCCTGTAATAATACTATAATAGGCTATTTTATCTGATAAATGTGAATTACTCTTCTGATTAAAATTCACCCATATAAAGTCACAGTTTGGTTCAACACGTATTATACCCAAAACAAATGGCTAGGAACGATTAGGGCTGGAAAGATCAGGAGGAAAACAGGGCTGTCGATGAACACAAATAACACCAGGAGAAAAACCAGCACGTCCCACACGAGGGCTATAAGCATAACACCATGGGAACCACTGTTTCCCACAGTATGGCCCCCAAGACACACGAAACTCTGCTCCTGACCACAACACCTACAAGACAAGATAAAACACAAACACCTATTTTTCAAAGCGTCACTGGGCCGCCACAACAGTAAGGAAGTTACAGAGGGGGAGCCGAAGCTCTGGCTCATGAGGGAACTCCGAAGCTGGCTCGCGTCCTGTCGGTTTGTGTCTTTGTGGCCCCTCCCTCCCACCTCCTTGTGCCTGGCTCCCAGGTACACAGGCTACCACTGATCTACCTTCTGCTATTAGAAGTCAGTCTACATTTCCTAGAGGATTTTTTTTTTCAGGGGGAGGGGGTAAGGGCAGAGGGAGAGGGAGAGAGAGAATCTTAAGCAGGCTCCACGCCTGATGTGGGGCTCAATCTCACGACCCTGAGATCATGACCTGAGCCAAAATCAATTCGGACACTTAACCGACTGTGCCACCCAGGCACCCCTACACTTCCTAGAGTTTTACACAGAGAGAATCAAGCAGTATGCACTCTGTGGTCTGACTTCTTCCCTTCAGCATATGGTTTTGAGATCCATCCATGTTGCAGCATGTATGAGTGGTTCATGCCTTGTCACTGCTCAGTAATATTTCATTATAAAGATATGTAATGCTTTTCATCCATTTACCTGTTACTAGACATTAAGGTTGTTTCCAGATTTTGGCTACCACAAATCAAACTGCTACGAACATCCACATATAAGTTTGTATGAACATCTGTTTTCGTTTTGCTTGGGTAAATAGTTAGGAGTAGAATCGCTGGGTCACATAACAGAGTCACGTTCAAGTTTTTGTTAAAGACTTGTTTATTTATTTTAGTGATAGAGAGCGAGCATGAGAGGGGGAGGGGCAGAGGGAGAGGAGAGAGCGAATCCTAAGCAGGCTCCATGCCCAACACGGAGACCGACAGGGGGCTCCATCCCAGGACCCTGAGATCATGACCTGAGCTGAACTTAAGAGCCAGCTGCTTAACCGACTGAGCCACCCAGGCGCCCCGATTCACATTCAAGTTTTAAAGAAATTGTCACACTGTTTACCAGATTGTACCATGTTACATTCCTAACATCAGTGTTTGAGAATTCTGGGCTCTCCACATCCTCACCTACACTTGTTAGCATCAGTCTTTAGTTTTAGACATTCTAATAGGTATACTGTGGTATCTCACTGTGGTTTTAACTTGTATTTTCTCAAAGACTAATGATGTTGAAAACTTTTCCATGTGTTTACTTGACGTATATTTTTTTCAGTGAAGCGTCTATTCAAATCTTTTGCCTATTTCTTTTAAAATCAGTTTGTTTATTTTCTTACTGAGTTTTTTAAGACTTCTTTATATATTCAGGATACAAGTCCTTTGTCAGGTATAGGATTTGCAAATATTTTCTCCCGGACTGTGTCTTGTCTTTTCCTAACAAATAATATTAAAAGCACATCATATGTACCAAACAGCCAAATAAACAGAGCTAACCACAGAATTCTTGACTGAAAGATATATCATAAGAAACCATCTAAAACACAGTACAAAGAGAGAAAATAATAAAAACATAAAACAGAAATTAAGAGACAAGGAGAATAAAATGAAAGATATAACATATGTCTCATTAAGCGTTCCAGAAGACAAAAATAATGTGGAAGCAGAAATACCTGTACAGATAATTACACAGAATTTTTCAGACATGTTGATAGATGCTGATCCTCAGAATCCGTAAATTCAACAAATCCCAACAGGGAAAAGTGAAAGAAATCCACACCTCATTTTTCTTACAGTGGAGGATTATTTAATCCTAATTTCGTGAAATACCCAAACCACTAAATTACAGTAAAGGGATTCTGACACCAAATAACAGAAAACCACAGAAATGAACTAGCAGGAGAGGAGACCACAAAAATGTTTGGAGCTGAAAAGAAAACGAATGGGAAAGGCACCTGAGTAGGTCTGAAACAACCCCAAGCTAGAGGAGCTAAGACTGGACAAGCCCAGGTACACCACAGAATATTTGTCTCGAGAACTGGCAACACCTGATGACTCTAGAAGCGGAAGTCTATACGTTTATTCTTTAGACACTTGAAATGTTACCTGATCTGGAGATATTAGGCACAGCTGAGTCCAGGTACCATACGTTAAATAAGGGGACCAAGTCACCATACTAATAACAAATGCTTCCAGAAATAAACTCTCACAGTTGTGTACAATTGCTTTGATAAAGGTACCAAGACAATTCAATGGGGGAAGAAATAGTCTTTTCACCAAATGCTGCAGGGATCACTAGATATTAACAGGCAAAAGAATAAATCAGGATCCCTACTTCATACCACAAACAAAAATCAACTCACAATGGATCACAGCCCCAAATATAAGAGCTACAACTACAAAGCTTTTAGAAGAAAGCAGAGAGGGCGGGATCGACTGGCTTCAGCAGTTCACTGCATGTACAGGAACAAAGCAGGAACTGACTCATGGTTTAGTGTGGTTTGCTGAGAAAACAGGAAAAGCACTTCCAGGACACCTAAGGAAAATGGTGCCGTGCAGAAGCATTTACACCACAGACCTGAGACCACTCTCCTTACAGACCGGCTTGAAGGGGGCCCTGGGCTGTCCTCTGGGAACTCAGATTTGGGGAGGGTTCCCACCATTCCCAGAAGTGATGAGAGGCTCGCTGAACCTAAAATGTTGGTGCAAATAACATGGTTTGTGTTAAATACCTGCTTCCTTCTGGAGTCTGGTGTTTTTGTACTTGCTATACAGAGGCTGCCTACATGACCAGCTCTCAAGAGACCCTGGGCACTTGGGGTTCTACTGACCTTTCCTGGTCGACAACATGTCACACCTGTTGTCACGTCTGGCTGCTGGAAGACTGAGCATGTCCTGTGTGACTCCACTGGGGAAGGCCTCTTGGAAGTTGGCGCCTGGTGTCCTCAGACTTCACCCCACACTCCTGTACCCTTTGCTGAGCTGGCTCTATATCCTGTCACTGCAGTCAATCATAGCTGTGAGTACAACTAGCTCCTGAGTCTTTTGAGTTCTCCTGGTAAATCACGGAAACCAGGCATGGTCCTGGGAACCCCTGCCACAAGTATATACTAAGAGAATAAATCCACTTGCTTTTGTAGCATATGGTCTAACCAGATCCCCAGAATTCTACTGGACAAGTAAGTTCTGAATGCTTAGGACAGTGTGTGCATGTGACCTGGAGGTTCCCAAACCTGGCAGGGCAACCCAGGCATATGGGGAGTTTTGCAGGCCGGCCCCAGACTCACTGAATCAGAAGTTTGGCCAGTGGTCTGGGTATTTATTTCTTAGAAAACGTGACTTGTTGACCTGCAACTTTTGGACAGCAGAACTTCCTGAGCTTCTTGCCCCAGCAGCTGCTAATGGGCATGAATCACACCAACTCAGCTTCCTGTCCTCTTCCAACCCACACACGCCCTCCTCCCTCAGCTGTGGCTTGATCAGTCCTTGTTGCTGTAGCCCACAAAGCAGGTTCAGTGTGCCATTATTCTCTATCTAGAGTATATACAAAAATAGTTTTGGAGAAAGATGTTTTTAGTATCTTATGAACTTTAAAAATGCACATAAAAGTGCTTTGTAGACAATAAGAAATGTACAAACGTAATGTATTATTGGGCTTAACAGGCAGGTGCATGCACCATAAAATACAGCAGTGTCTTTGATGTGATGCTTCCACTCGAAGTTATACCTCCTGACAGCTCTCTGCCCTCCTCTAATTAAAAACTCACATAAAGGCTACAAACACATTTTCAACTTTGGTTTCAGGTTTCAGTTTTGTTGATCTTGAGATATAAATATTATCTCCCTGTTAAGAAATAACTTCATCAGGGAAAGATCACAGACGCCTCACGTCTAAACATCAGAACTCACTTTATGGGGGCTCCTGGGTCACTCAGTTGATTGAGTGTCTGCCTTCAGCTCAGGTCATGATCTCAGGATCTTAGGATTGAGCCACACATCGGGCTCCCTCAGTCTGCTTCTCCCTCTCTCTCTGCCCCTCCCCTGCTCATGCTCTCTCACATGCACTCTATCAAATAAATAAATAAAATCTTAAAAAAAAAACAACTCACTTTATGACTGGCACCCTTTCCTCCTGCGCCCCTTGCCTGTATCATATACACACCCCTGCCTTGATACACAGCACTATATTGTAACACTCAATATATTATTTCACCTTCCCTGAAGTTCAGGTCACAGGCAATCTTAGAACTCAAAAGAATCTTCGAAATTCAGTTGGACAAATAAGTTCTGAATGCTTAGGATGGTGTGTGCATGTGACCTGGAGGTTCCTTACTTATTTCTGCAACACAAGTACAAACCTGGCAGGGCAACCCAGACATATGGGGAATTTTCCAGGCTCAGCCAGACTCTGTGAATCAAAAGTCCTGCTAATGGGGTCTGGGCCTTTATTTCTTAAGAATTCTTGAAGCAGATATGCCTGGCAGAACCCCACAGAGGCTCTAGACTTGGCGTGAACAAGCATGTCAGAAGGCAGGCAGGTGAAGAGGATTTGTGGAATGGTCTTTAGAAATTGGAGGCTAAGGAAGGAGAATTTATAACCTTTTTTTTTTTTTTTTTAACATTTTATTTATTTGTCAGAGAGAGAGACCACAAGCAGGGGGAGCAGCAGGCTCCCCGCTGAGCAAGGAGCCTGACATGGAACTTGATCCAAGGACCCTGGGATCATGATCTGAGCCGAAGGCAGACACTCAACCGACTGAGCCATCCAGGAGTCCCTCTTTTTTTTTTTTTTTTTTTTTTTTTTAAAGACTTCGTTTGAGAGAGAGAGAGAGAGACAGAGATAGAGAGAAGCGCATGGGGAGGAGAGGGAAAAGCAGGCTTCCCGCTCAGCGAGGAGCCTGATGTGGGGCTCTCTGAGCTGAAGGCAGATGTCCAACTGACTGAGCCACCCAGGTGCCCCAGGAGAATTCATAATCTTGACACCACGAATAGTTCTGAGTGGCACAAGGACTATGATATTGGAATCAAAGAGAAGAAAATATAATCTAGTATATCACTTGCTTACGCAGGGAATAATATCTGCAAAGTCTAAAATAATAAACACTATTAAATGGTTTTCATGAGGCTTAATAATACAATCGTACAGATATTATTAACCTTGACAACAAATGAGTACAACTGAAAGAACTGGAAGGGAAGAGGGAAAGAGGAGGTGGAAAAAAGGAGGGAGGTCTATAGATCTGGTTTAAAGTTGATAATACAAAGAAACAGAGATATAAGGATATCATTTAAAGTCACAACAGTAGCCAATAAAAGAACTAAAATCACAGTTCAATAATACTAAGTTGGGAAGCAGAGAGGCAAAGTCACTTGCTCAAGTTTAGCTAGTTAGGAAGTTCTGAAGCCTGTGTGTGACTATGGGCCCTGCACACTCCAGCATTCTTTACCAGCCTCGGGCTGTGCCAAGCACCGTGCTAGGAAATAACCTGCCCAATGTCACACACCTGGTTAGCAGCAGAGCCAGAAAAAGAAACTAACTCTCTAGCCTGAAAATTATTTGGAAAAGTTATCAGTAAAATTTCCAGAAAAGACCATGTTGAAAATTTTTCTCATTCGCTCATCCTCATTCATTCCTTCATTTCTGCTCATTCTTTTCACACACACACACACACACACACACACCATTTCTTAGAAAGAGCTCCTCCACTGAGACACATTTCCTCCCACTTCCTCCCTTCCCCTCCCCTCCATATCAGGCCTGTTCTCCAGGGCTACACCATTGATGAAGCAATTCTCTCTGCTGGAGGCAACTAGGAAGACTTCAACCCACCAGCCATTTTGTCCTTCAACACCTGACAGAAAGATCAAGACAGCCACACAGAAGATACAAGGTGAGCCTGCCTGCTCATCTCTTAGCCTAGAGACCGAGACCACCTGCTTCTGGGGTTCGGGCCACTGTCACATGCACTGAGGTGAGCAGTTGCTGCGCCAAGAAGTGCTGTGGTCGCAGCCTGTGGGGGGCATGGAGGGCGGGGCTGTGCCCGAGACCAGCCTGTGTACAGGCCAGACTGTGAAAACCACTCAGTGGCCCTGCGGAACTACACAAAACCTTACGAAATATTCAACAGAAATGCCAATTTCTACCCCCAAAATAAGTCTTTAAAAATAAATTGTAACCCAAATTCATTAGTCCCTACAAAAAGCAGTTCCACAGTTTCAGCTTGACTCACTCCTACTTACGCCGTTCTCTGTGCGTTTCTCTGCGGGTGCACTCATGACATTCCTCTGGGTTCTTTGCTCTTGGGTCTGACGGCCACCTGGAGGAATGAAGAGTGCCAGACTTACTAAAAGACATCCTCGTAAGGGGATACTCTCCCATCTCTTACTTATTTCTGCAACACAAGTACAATATACCAGGCTGAACAACTCAACACTTGGTACAGCTGAAAAAATGCTTTATAATTAATTTTTATAAAGTTGTTTAAATGAAAATTTTCTTCTTCTATTTCAGAATCTTGAAACTGACTTTTATCAAAAAATTTCTAACACTTAAAAATGGTCAAGATGGTAAGTTTTATGTCACATGTATTTTACCACAACTAATTTTTATTAAGCACTTTTTAAAGACTGTTATTTTATAGCAGGTACTAAAATAGAACTTAATATCCAGCAATAAAAACACTGGTGCACAGAACTGGTCTTCACTGGCAGGGTGCAACTGACATGGGCATCAACACAAATCAGGCAGTCTTTAGAATTCTCCTTTGTTCCATAAAAATTAAAATATTTCCCAAAAAAGGCTTCAAACTTGAACTGTAGAAATTATGTGTCCTGTTGTATTTTGTAAAAAAAATTAAGTGTGCTGCACACTTGTGCACCTGACTCTGAAGTCACAGAGACCAAAGTCTTTGATGTGTCCAGTGCCTGCCCCTAGCCCACTCATCTCTACAGCTGTTGCTTAATGTCATTTGAGAATTATCGCACCCCAGAGCCTGCTTTAGTACCTAAAATCCATGACTTCAAAGGCACATGAACTTTATGTTAAAAAAACACATAGGAAAACATTTTTTCTTCTCTTTCCTATTACTTTGAAACATTTGAAGAAAAGTGCTATAATGGAAGTATGGCTTGCTTCGCCTTAAAGCATGCATTCTCAAAGACAGTGATATTGTCCCCAAGGGGCAAAGGTTGGTCTTAAGGGAATAAAAAATATCTTACACTTTTTATGTATACAGCAAAGATATACAGTACATCAACAAATACATAGTACATCTGATGGGGAAAGAGGACGGACAAGAATGGAATGTCTGAAAAAAGGGAGTGAAAATTCAAAAAGAAGTTAAACAGATGTGAGTGGCCTGGAGTGCAGCAGAACACAGTCCTACAGAACACAACAGCCACGTCATGAAGTGTAGTTTCCTAGTAGCAGGAATATCTCTCTCTCTCTCTCTCTCTCTCTCTCTCTCTCACACACACACACACACACACACACCTCAGACTATGGCATCTGTCAGTTTACAGGGTAAATTAAATTCTTAGTTATTCTTGGTATTTTTAAGGAATAAGGTATTCAGGTTAATTTAATATTCAAGAATGTCTGCCTCTTCCAAACAACAAGCTACCAAGTAGTTAGAATACTATAAAACATACATTAGAATGATATCAAGTGCCACTTAATCTCTGATGGTAAAGATGAGTCAGAAAATAATGACTAGTAAGAGGTGACATTGGGTGAGTGCTTCCTGTGCATCAGCCCCACTGAGCACTTCGCCAGAACACCTCACAACCGCAGTCACAACCCCATGCACCCTGCAGATGAGGTGACAGGGGCAGAGGGATGGGAAGTCACTTGCCCAAGAGCCTCACTAAATAAGGAGCCTTGCTCCCGTCTCCAGGGCAGAAGCTCCGGGATCTAGCTGACTCTGCATGCGGCCCGCATGGAGCTACTTTACACGCCAAGCCTGCCGCCCCAAGTGTAAAAAGGTGACTGAATCAAATGTCCTCTATGCTCTCCTCCAGCTCCCAGATACAGAATTCTCATTTTGGTGAGGGAGTTCTTTTACTTCTTGTTATGTATCCTGTAGTTCTACACAATAAACACTCATATGTAATCCCTTTTAAGTAATATCAGTTGGTGACAACTGCCTTCTACTCAGCTCTGTGGGAAGCACAGAGGAAACATGTTCTTGGATCCTCAACTCTGGCTGCTTAGAATATAAACTGGAGGAGAAACTCAGCGAACAAAACAGGGAACAAAGCACCCCCCCCTTTTTTTTTTTAAAGATTTATTTATTTATTTGGGATGAGGGGGGATGTGGGGAGGGGTAGAAGGAGAGAATCTTTCAAACAGACTCCCCACTGAGAGTAGAGCCTGACGCAAGGCTTGATCCCATGACCCATGAGATCACAACCTGAGCGGAAAACAAGAGCCAGACGCCCAACTGACTGAGCTACCCAGGCACCCCCAAAGCACCCACCATCTTACTTCTTGGGCTCTGAGAGACAGGTGCAGTATGCACAAGCAGAGGAAACACGGCAGAGGGTAGAGCATTATGGGGGGTTACTTGTGAGTCAAGGCCCACAGAATATGAAGATGCAAGAAGGGATGTGGCTGAAAGGGAGAAGAGACAGGGAGGTTGAAGAGATGGGTAGGGTCTTATTACAAATACCATCTAAGCCAAGTTGAGGAGGGTCAAGCAGGGAGGCAGGGACTTGGCTGGAAGGTTCTACAAAGCGATGCAAGCTGTGATAGATCCAGTCCTGACTGCCAGTCCCTGCCAGTCTGGGAATCCCTGTCACCACACCTTCCTGGCAGCTTCCTTCAACCTGGTATCCTGCATGCTCCCCTCCACATCCTGCTCATCCCTCGAGGTCCTCAGTCTGCCTTTTCTAAATACTCTGCTCAGTGCTGACAGTGGTCCTCTTCCCAGCACGCAGGTCAACTTCCCCTCCTCCCACTTATCTGCTGCACCTGCTGTGTCAGCACCACCCGGCTGAGCAGCACTGTAGGGCAATGATGCGGGATAACTGGAAGGTCAGCACTGTCACCTTCCTTATGACTCTGAACAGTTCTCTTAAGTATCCCTAACACTTCTAAACTTTATAAAAGTGAGAATAAAATAAGACCTTCCCCCCAGCCCACCACCCACGACATTAACGGTTATGTACATATATTATATAAATAAAAGTAAAATATACAACTTTTAACTAAAGTACAGCTGGGTACAGGGGCGCCTGGGTGGCTCAGTCAATTAAGTGTCTGCCTTTGGCTCAGGTCATAATCCCAGGGTCCTGGGATTGAGCCCCACATCGGGCTCCCTGCTCAGCGGGAAGTCTGCTTCTCCCTCTCTGCCTGCCGCTCCCCCTGCTTGTGCTCTGTCAAATCAATCAATCAATCTATCTTTTTTTTTTTAAAAAAGTATAGTTAGGTACAGGAGGGGTATAAGTATTTGGAGAGCTCAGGCAGAGAACTAAAATAAATTCTTGGCACTAGAATAGCACTCAGCTGTCAGCTCGTCTAGCCCACCTTCTCGGGAGGCTTTTGTCCTGAGAGGTTGGGCCCTTGTCTAAGGTAAAGGTGGATGAAGAGCTGGACCCGGAACCCTGGTCTCCTGACTCCAGATGACCAGCAGTGGGTGGAGTAAGACCCAGAAGTAATGATACACTGAACAGCAGCACTGGAACAGTATTTACAGCCATGGAAAGATGATTCCAAAGTAGCTAGTAGCTCATCCTAGGGGCAAAATGTCCTTTATGATAAAATATAAATAAAAGGGGATAATCTGCAATAAAGGAAACTTTTTACAAAAGGATGCCCCTTGTTCATTTTTTTTAAATACCAGAAGTAAGCCACAATCACTGTTACATAACAAGTTAAGGGTCTCTTAACTGCACAGTGTATATACAGACTTTTAAAAAAAGTTCTCTCATTTTGTTTAAATTCTAATTCAAAAATAAGTAGCATATTCTCATGGTTCAAAATTCGAAAGGAACCAGCAGGTATACAATTAACAATGTGCCCTCCCTCCCCTGTCCTGCAGCCTTCCCTGAGGCTAGCAATGGGGCCAGTTTCTTACAACACTTCCAAAGACACATGCGCACATGTACAAGCCAATACAGACGCACCGAATTAGGCTTTTGTCTCTATCGCACAGAAGGCGGCACAATGGGCGCGTGGTTTTGCACCGCGCTTATGCACTTACCTGTTCAGGAGATGGTACGGGTCAGGGCACAGAGCTGCTTCCTTATTTCTGGCCGTGGAGCAGCCTACTGTGTGGACGTACCGCCGTCTCTTTAACCTGATGCCCACGATGCCCACGGCGGGCATCAGGCTGCTCCTACCAGCAATGCTCCACGAGCAACGTTACTTACGCATTATTTTGCACGTGTGTAGGCACAACTTTAGGATAAGTTCTCAGAAGTGAGGCTGCTAGATGAAAGGTCTGGTGCTTTTGTAAGTTTAACAGATATGGCTAAATTGCCTTCTGCGGGAGCTGCCAATCGGCACCTTTCTCAACCTCCTTACCAACACTGCGTTAGTGAATGTTCTCGTCTTCACCAGTGTAATAGGTGAAACAGACTCACTATTTTCCCTGCATTTCTTTTATTAGGAGTAAGGCTAAACATCCTTCCACATAACCTAGGGCCAAGTATATTTGCTTTTCTGTGACCTGTGTGTACATCTCACCTTTTTTTTTTTTAACTGATTTTCCTTTTCATGTACATGATTTAGAAACTCACATATAAAGGCAGTTAGCCCTTGCGATATGGGCTGTAAGTGCTGTTTCCCAGTTTATAATTTGTCTTTTGACTTTGCTTCGAGTGGTTATTGCAACACAGACAGTTTTGTGGGGGGGTTTTCTCAATAATTCGGTTTACCAGTCTTTTATAGCTTAGTGTTATGCTTAGTAAGGTCTTGTTCACTCTAAAAATTTTTTTAAAAAACACTTCTCTGAATTTTTCTAATCCTTTCATGGTTTTATTTATTCTTAAAATCTCGATATTTGACCCACTCAGTATTTATCAAAAACAATGTCTTTAAAAAGCAGGCCTCCTCACATGTCTGAGTCTGTCACCTGACTGGCCTGGGGAATGAGCAAGGCCGGAGCGCCCACACAGTGTGGAGGAACTGTGGACTGCCACAACAGAGCTCACAGAAATGCGAGATACCAACTCTCCCTCTCATCACTTGTGAGTGAAGGGAAAACAAAGATGTATTTTAACATTTACTCCTATTTCACTTAAATTAACTTTTGTGGCAGGAATTAACAAATGGGGAAAGCATTTATGTACCTTGCTCATTGCTCTCGGTTGGGGAATCCTCATGTCGAAGGAAAAATTTCACTTCTTCCCTGCGTGGCCCCCACTTCTGAAGATGTTCATACATCATGTGGTCAAAGGGTATGGGACGCTCTAGAAAAAAAACCACATCTTACTTATTCCAGAAACAAAATGACTCCAACCAAAAGTAAAAAAATATAGATTTAAATAAGTGCGCGCGTGCGCACACACACACACGTGCACACACACACGTGCGCGCGCGCACACACACACACACACGCACGCACACACATATATTAGAACTCAAGGATATTATAAGCACTAAATTTTAACTTTAATGAAGTGAAAGCAGGAGTATGAGTTCCCGGGAAATAATTCAGGTAACACGTAACCACAAGAAGTGTATGTAAAAGCGATTTTGCAACATTAAATTGGGAACATTGAAAAATGCCCTCTAGAAGGAGGCAGTGTGCCTCCCACTCTTCAAAGAAACACACTAACACACTGGTCCAGCCTCGCCGTTCACTGCTATGTTGCGTGTGGTGGTCAGATCCACACAGGATGGACAGGGTACTTCCTGGCAGCTCAGGTACCAGTGAATGTTGGCCAGCACCTGCAGAGACCAAAAACTATCCAGTTGATAATAAAAATGAAATTATACAGAATCAAATGTACTAATGCATTTCAAATATTAGAACAAAGCTAAACCCCCCCTCACTCACAAAGTATGGACACAGTCACTTGAGAAGAGCACTAACACAGCTGTTAGAGTTACAAGGTAACATTTCATAGGTTTCAAGCTAGTCTGCTTAGAACCTCATCACGCATACAAACAAATCAAAACAAACCAAAAACCTGGGTTGTTTACCTTTTTCTTAGGTGTTTGAAGAACTATTTATATTCTGGATACTAACCCTGGGTTGGTTATATTGAAAACAGGCTTGTCTTCTAATTTTATCAGTGCCTTTTGTTATACAGAAGTTTAAAAATTTTAAATGTAAGCAGTTATCAATCTTTTCTGATTCTGAATTTTTCTGTACAATAAATTCTCTCTACTCCAAGGTCAAAAGGATAGTCTATATTTTTTTCTACAAATTATAAAGTATTGCTTTTCACTGTCCTTATGGAACTGATGTGATTTTGTTTTTTTACAAACAATTGAATCGTCAATTGTCCCAGCATCATTTACTTACTTGAGTCTCCTTGCCCTGGAGACCCGTGATTGCCACCTCTGACCCGGCTCAGGCCCTAGCGGCCCCGGTCTCTTCTATTCTGTGGGCTATCACCCTACCTCGGTGTGATGCCAGTCTTCACTGCTACCGCTTTATCACTGCTGTCTGCTAGGTGAAGTCCCCTCACGTGGCTTTCTTTCAAACTGTCTTGGCACTGCTCGGCTCTTTGCTCTCATATGTATTTTAAAGGAGCTGCTTGTCAAATTCTCCTTTTAAAGGTAGGCTTTTGACTGTAATCATATTTATTTATAAGTAAAATTTGGGGAGATCCAAAATCTTTGTAAACCGAGTCTTCTAGTCCATGAACATGGCTCTGTCTCTCCACTGTGTTCAGCACCTTGTGTTCTTCAATGATTTTTTTTTTTAAAGTCACCACAGAGGTCTTGTAAACCTTAATCTATTCCTTTGTACCTTACAGATTTTTTTTTGTTTATATAATATATAAAAATAACTTTCGTTTAGAATGATTGCAGACCTCTAGGAAAGTAGTCAAGACACTATAGAGTTCATCCAGTTTCCTTAATGCTAACATCTTAACTATGGCATCTTGGTCAAAACTAAGAAATTGATGCTGGTGCATTACTATTAATTAAATTCCAGGCTTTATCTGCATTCCATCAGTTTCTCCCCTAATGTCCTCTTTTTGTTCCGGGAACTGAACCAGAAAATGACATTGCATTTACTCGTCTTAAACCCTGGGTCTCTGCTGCTATAATAGTTCAGTCCCCCCCCCCCACTTTTTTAAAATAACCTTGACAGTTTTATAGAGTTCTGGTCAGGTATTTTGTAGAATGCCCCTATTTTTGACTTGTCTAATGTTTTTCCCATGGTTAGACTGAGGTGATGGATTATGGGGAGAACTCCACAGAGGTGGGGTACCTTCTCCTCTCATCACACCATGGTGTGCGTGCCATCACCATGACAGATCACTCTGACGCTGGCCTTGACCACTGAGCTGAGGTGGTGTATGCCAGGTACCCCCCACCCCAACTACTATCAATTCTCAAACAGACAGTTGGCAAATGGTGAGTGCTGTAATGCACGGAGGGGGAGACTGCAGGCTGATGACAGTAGCCTATTTCTCCAGAAACATCTCCCCCAACACTTCCTTACATGCCAATGACTGATTCGTAGGACCTATTATAACCTCTAGCTCTGTAATAGGAAATGGCAGGGAATTTTTTTTTTAAAAAAAGATTTTATTTATTTACTTGACAGAGAGAGAGACAGCCAGCGAGAGAGGGAACACAAGCAGGGGGAGTGGGAGAGGAAGAAGCAGGCTCCCAGCGGAGCAGGGAGCCCGATGCGGAGCTCGATCCCAGGACCCTGGGATCGCACCCTGAGCCGAAGGCAGACGCTTATGACTGAGCCACCCAGGCACCCCTGGGAGGGAATTTCTCACTCTCAAGAGTTTAATACCTCAGGAGCTACCCCCGACCCCCACTTTTTGCTGTTACCAACACTAACAAATGTGGTTTGTGCAGGTGAAAAGTAAACTGTATTGTGAAATTTGGATATTTTTTGGTAATTTCTTGCTTAATTATTAATTATGCCTTTCTGTTCTATATTTTATTAGTGTTTGTGTTTTACAAACATTCCTGGAAGCCCAAAGTGGCAATTTTTGAAGAGAAGGTGTGAGATAAGAGAAATTCTAAACCTAGGCCTACGCTCAACATATATATATGTTTTATATATAAAAAACATATACCCACACAGAGCACTTGCATGTGAATGCTCAGAGCAGCATTACCACAACCAAAAAGTGGAAACAACTCAAACACCCATCACCTGCTGATGGATAAATAAAATGTGGTCTATCATACAATAGATATAATTAAGCCAAAAAAAGGAATTAAGTACTGAGACATGCTACAACATGGATGAACCCTGAAAATATTGTGCTAAGTAAAAGAAGCCAGGCCAAAAAGCCACATATTACATGATTCCATTTATAGGAGGTACCTAGAATAGTCAAATAGATAGGGCCACATAGTCATACAGTGGTTGCCAGTGGCTAGGGGAGGAAGGAATGGAGAGGAACAGAGTTTGGTGATGGCTACACAACACCGTGAATGTCCTAAATACCACTGAACTGTACATTTTCAAATAGTGATTTTTATGATATGTGAATTTTATCTCAAGTTAAAGGGGAAAAAAGGAAATCTTAAAACGTTCCCATTGCTGCTTGAGCTTGGAAGTGAGGAAGCCAGACCAGGGGCTCAAGGCAGTGGCTTGGGAGACGGCAAGACGACACTGAGCAGTGTTGTGTACCTTCAACATGAGTGTACGGCTGCATGAGAAACCTTTCTCTAAATCTGCTCTGAGAAGTGGACCTTCTCTAAACTCACTCTGAGAAGTGGACTTTGAGACAAAGAAAAAACTACGGGGCTGCAGTCTAATCACACATTCACGGTGTGATATACTGCTCTGCCCCAGACAAGTTCTAGATTTCTATAAAGGAAAGGGTCCCGTCATTCCCAGCAATGTAACACACACTGTGCTGCTAACATTGCACCTTCCTGCCCGTGCGGGCAAGCTCTGTCTTGTTCCTCAAACATCAGGGCAAAGACAGAAATGGTCTCATCTCAGTTGAAAATGAAATCTGTGTTTACTTAGCTCAAGCCCAGCACACAATTACTTGCACGAAAAACCCAAGCACAAAGTGAACTTTAAAGAAGTAAATATCATTCTACATTTTTGGTTTTGAAAGTAACACTTTTTATGTATACAGGCCTATAAAAAAAGATTTTTTTGAAGATTTTATTTATTTATTTTAGAGAGAGAGAGCATGAGAAGGGGGAGGAGCAGGAGGAGAGGCAGAGGGAGAGAGAATTTCTAGTAGATGTCTCACTGAGCACAGGCCCTGATGTGGGGCTCAATCCCAGGACCCTGAGATCATGACCTGAGCCAAAACCAAGAGTCTGACACTTAACTGACTGAGCCATCCAGATGCACTTGAGCATAACTTTATAACAATTAAATCCAATTTTGTCCTAAGTCAGTTATTTAACAAATTTATTGCTTCCTTTTATGAATTAAAAATTTCAGGGGCGCCTGGGTGGCTCAGATGGTTAAGCGTCTGCCTTCGGCTCAGGTCATGATCCCAGGGTCCTGGGATCGAGCCCCGCATCAGGCTCCCCGCTCAGCAGAGAGCCTGCTTCTCCCTCTCCCTCTGCTGTCCCCCCTGCTTATACTCTCTTGCTGTCAAATAAATAAATAAAATCTTTTTTAAAAAATTCAAAGAAAAGATGAATTTAAGGAAAAGTAAAAACTGCCCTTGTTTTAAATAATAAAGGCTACCTAAAACATAATGCTTGTGTGAAAGGGGAAGCAAAACTGCCCTACACGTTTTACATAATAGCGTCTCACATAATGGGAATCTAGGATAAGACTTTCAGGTATTCTTGGATAAGGCAAAAATAAAATCAAGTAGGAAATAAGAGGAAAAGCTGAAGGTTCTACTTCCACACCTAGTTCACAAGAGAGCTGGCCCTGTGTGGGGAGGGAAGCACAAGTACAGCAGGCTAATATGATAAACTGGCCAAACTGACAGATTGTGATGCGCTGACCTGTGTCCCCCACTAATTCATATGTTGAACTCCTAACCCCCAGAACCTCAGAATGCAACCCTTTAGAGACTGGATCTTTAAGGAGGTAATAAGCGAAAATGAGGTCACGAGGGTGGGCTTGAATCCAATGTGTCCTCCTATGAAGAGGAGACTAGATTAGGACACAGACATGCACAAAGGGAAGACACAGAGAGACGGTGGCATCTGTAAGCCAAGGAGAGAGGCCTCGGGAAAAACTAAGCCTGTCAACACTTTGACCTCAGACCTGAGAACGAACATCTGGTGTTTAAGCCACCGAGGCTGCAGTACTGTGTTACGGCAGCGCTAGCAAACTAATATACAGATCAGAGAGAGTCTCTTCTCCAAAGCACTGACAATTACCACGAGTTATAGATGCAATAATTTTTATGCAAGGGATTCTCTGAAACCTGAAAATTTCTGTAAGGGTTTCTCTAGGGTAAAAAGATGGAGAACGGCTATTCTAAGTGCTTTCCCCCTTCCTCTGAATCTTACCCACCAGAAAGTATCTCTTCAAGACCCAGCTTTGCCGTCTGTTTTACTCAATGATTTAAGTGTTTACTGAAGGAATATGATAGCGAACAGACAAGTTCCTGCCTTCAGGAATTGTAGTCCAATGAGAGATATGAAAACTACTGTATTATATTCTGATAAATACTATGACAGCATTGCGGCACAGGGAGGGACACATAACACCCTCTGAGACTCAAGAAAGGGGTGAGAGGCAAAGAATGACTAGAAGTTAGCCAAGCAAAGGGAGGTGGGTGCTAGGGATTGTTCTATACAATGAGAACAGCACATAAAAAAGCCAAGGCAAGCACAGTATGCTGTGACCCTCTGCTGTGTGGTGTGAGTCCTCATTCCTGATGAGGTAAAACAACAGGGCATGATTTCAGGTGGGCTTGGAGACAAGGAGAACACCAACCGAAAGACTCCTGTAAGAGAGATTAGCATTCTTAAGGGCCAGGGACCATCTGGGGCAATGATATACAGAAAAAGTTTCTCTCTCCCATAAGGCACAAGAGAGGGAGAGGGAGGTAAAGACTTAGAAGTGATAACACATAACAAAGAACCAGACTGCTAAGAGGCTGGGGAAGAAGCAACAATAACACAATGTTCAGGCTCTAACAGCAGTCCTCCAACAAACTGTCATTACTTAACTGTCCCCCCACTTCCTGTCACTGTTATCAGACTGGTAACTGAGGACCTACCCTCCTACTTCTGGCTTAGTAATAATCCAACATTTATCAAAGTCAAATTCCTCTCAATGTGCCCTGAAATCTTTGCTTTAAATTCTAAGGATAACATTAAATGCAGAAGACTTTGGAAGAAAATATTTAAGAATCATATACCCCACAAGGGACTTGTGTCTAGAATATATAAAGAACTCTTATTGGGGATGTAATGCGCAGCACGGTGACTTTAGTTAATAATACCGTAATGCATTTTGGAAGTTGCTAAAAGAATATATCTTGAAAGTTCTCGCCACAAGCAAAAATTTTTTTTGTAACTGTATGGTGATGGATGTTAACTAGACTTATTGAAGTGATCATTTCACAATATATACAAATATCATTAGGTATGTGAAACTAATATGTTATATGTCAATTATACCTCAATTAAAAAAACTCTTATAACTCAATAAAAAGACACCTCAATTAAAAAATGGGCCAAGGATCTAAATAGACATTTCGCTAAAGAAGATATGCAAATAGCCAATAAGCACATGAAAAGATACTCAACATCATTATTCACCAGGGAAATGCAAGTCAAAACCACAATGAGATACCTCTCACACCCACTAGGATGGCTAGAATCATATACATAATATCAAGTGTTGGCAAGAATGTGGAGAAACTGGAACCCTCATTTACTGCCGCTGAGAACGTAAAAAATGGTTGCTTTGGAAAATAAGCTGGCAATTCCTCAACAAGCTAAACAATTGCTTTACCACCCAGTAATCCTACTCGTAGGTATACACTTAAGAGAAGTGAAAACATACGTCCACACAAACACTCGTACATGAATGTTCACAGCAACATTATTCATAATAGCAGAAAGTGGAAGCAACCCAAATGCCCGTCAACTGATCAATGGATAAACAAAAATCCATCTGGTGGAATATTATTCAGCAACAAAAAGGAATGAAGTACTGGATACCCAAACAACATGGATGAACCTTGCAAAACATCAAGTTCAATGAAAGCCAGACAAAGGGGACTCCGTATTGTATGATTCCATTTATGTGAAACATCCAGAACGGGAAAATCTATAGAGATAGGAGATTAGTGGCTCCTCAGGAAGGAGGGGGTTGGAGAGGAACAGGGAATGACTGCTAAGGGGTATGAAGTTTCTTGTTTGAAATGAATGAAAATGTTCTCTGATGGGGGTGATGGCTGCACAACTCTGAATGCACTGAAATGACTGAATCACACACTTTAAATGGGTGAATAGTGTGGTATGTGAATTGTATTTCAATAAAGCTATCAGAAAAAGTGTAAGCCTTCAGTGATTATCCTGAAGTCCCCTTGAAACCCTTGCATTTGGATACTCATCTCATTATCTACCTCAGACTCGGCATGTTCCAGTTGATCATTCTCTTCCTTTCCCAACAGACCCGTCCACACACACTACTTCTGTTTTCCTATCATGCAAATCCTTTGCTGGTACTGGAGACCTCCATGCGAGCTCCTTCTAGTCTCTTCTCTGCTGCCTACCTGCTCTCGATACCAGTCCCTCAGCTACTTAGGAGCGCACTGTGCCTGTGCCCTTCCTTCATATCGCTTCCCTTGCTGACTACAGCCTATCTACATCAACCTTTCTTTTAGAGACCAAATTATTTTGTAGAATTTTCTGTATTCAGTGATCATATTACTTATGCTGATCTTCTCTGCCCAGCTTCAATGTTAAGAGCCAGTAGAGTTAATCCTTGAACGACACAGAGGTTAGGGACACCGACCCCATGTGCAGTCAAAAATTCACATATAACTTTTGACTTCCTCAGAACTTAACTATTAGTAGTTAGTAAGGTTGGACAGTATTCTTACTGACAACATAAAGAGCCGATTCACATATATTTTGCATGTTACATGTATTACATACTGTGTCCTTACAGTAATACCTAACTTTTTCTTCATGTTGGGGGGTATTTCTAGGCTATGTGGTTCATCTGTGAGTTTTTTCAAATTGTTGCAAATCTCCAAAAATTTTCCAACATATTTACTGAAAAAAAATCCACATACAAGTGGACCTGAGCAGTTCAAACCCGTGTTATTCAAGAGTCAACTGCATTTACTCTTCACAATTTAATAAATATTTATTAAGGGTCTACTGTTTAACACATTTTGTACACAGGGAAAAATAATAATGTTTCTGCTTTGAAGTGTCAGAGGGGGAAAGAAAAGTTGATGAACAACTCGACACATACCAAACAAAACACTGTAAAGTCTCAGAAGACAGAAAACTCTCATTTGGTTCATAGTGATATCAAGAAAGATCTCACAGAAGAGCTCCATCTATTTTCCCTGCTTATTTCAGATGGCACTAGTAAGGGTCAAATTACGTATCTTTTACGAAAAGCATTTGTAAAATCTTATCCCCATGTAATGTGATTTTAATTAACTCAATTCCTCATTACCACAGATAACTAAGAACAAGAAGCAATATTTTGCATTTGATAAAAATTTATTTACTTATGTACTTTTTTTTTTTTTTTAAAGATTTTATTTATTTATTCGACAGAGAGAGAGACAGCCAGCGAGAGAGGGAACACAAGCAGGGGGAGTGGGAGAGGAAGAAGCAGGCTCACAGCAGAAGAGCCTGATGTGGGGCTCGATCCCATAACGCCGGGATCACGCCCTGAGCCGAAGGCAGACGCTTAACCGCTGTGCCACCCAGGCGCCCCTACTTATGTACTTTTATGTACATCTCTACAGAGCCTAATACTTACCATTTCCCCGCCACACTTCAGCTAAATGGCAACTGCCTTCTCCAGGTTCCTTGCAAAATTCTACAACATCTCGACACGTTGTTTCTGGTGTAATAGGAACTTCTGTTAGAATCTGTTCATTGTTGCTCAAGAACACGGTTAATATCATCTGTAAGAGAAAAGATTAAAGCTACAACTTAGAGTCATTATCATAAGAGATTAATCTGTAAATTTAAAGCAATCGCCTTCACCTCCCACTCCCCCCATCCACACTAAAATGCCTACGGGATGTTTTTGGAAACAGATAGGCTAATTCTAAAATTCATGTAGAGGGGCACCTGGCTGGCACAGCTGGAACAGCATGCAACTCTTGATCTTGGGGTTATGAGTTCAAGCCCCACACTGGGTGTACAGACTAATGACGCAAATAAGAAATAAAGTTAAAATAAATAAAATTCATGTAGAAAAATTAAAATGTAAAACAAGTCGGGAAAATTCCAAAAGAAAATAATATTAGAAGGAAGCTAGCATTACCAGATACTATAAAGCCTCAAAACGCTATGGCAGTAGTACATAAATATATCAATGGACCAAATTAGGAAGTCAGGAAACAGGAAATGGTAAATGACAAAGGAGATATCTCCGAATTGAGGAGGGAAAAAGACTATGCAATGAATGATGTTTGAACAATTAATATTCCCATCTGAGGGAAAAAAAACTGGATTCATACCGCACATCATTTACCAGCATAACCTCCTACTAGATCAAATATTTAAATATAAATCATAAATTTATAAACGTTCTAGAATAAAACCAGGTAAATTCCTTTTTAGAACCTTGGAGTACAGCAGCTCATTCTAGCTATAGCTTAAAAACCAGGCACTATAAAAAAAAGATTGCTATATTCAAGCAAAAAAGACAAACTGAGGGAAAAACATTTGCAATGCATATTACAAACAGAAGGCTAAATCTCCTTAACATATAAAAGGCTCCTAAAAACTGATAACAAAAAGACCAAATATCCAATGTATTTTTAAAAATTGGCTGACGAAGAGGCACCTGGCTGGCTCAGTCAGTGGAGCATGTAACTCTTGACCTCGGGGGTCATGAGTTCAAGCCCTACATTGGGGATAGAGCCTACTTTAAAAAAAAGTTTAAAAAATTGTCTGGGCAAATACAACAATATATCAGAATAAAATGCAAATGATCCTTAAACATGAAAATACATTATCATGTGTTTTTTAAAATTGTCCAGCTTTTTAAAAAAAAAAAAAAAAGATTTTATTTATTTGAGAGAGAGTGAGAGAGAGAACACGCGGGGTGGAGGGGCAGGGGGAGAGACAGAAGCAGACCCCCCCACTGAGCAGGGAGTCTGAAGTTGGATCCCAGGACCCTGGGATCATGCCCCGAGCCAAAGGCAGATGCTTAACCTACTGAGCCACCCAGGCACCCCAGTATTTTTTTTTTTTTTTTTAATCTTTAAAAAAATCCTACCAGGGACGCCTGGGTAGCGCAGTCGTTAGGCATCTGCCTTCGGCTCAGGGCGTGATCCCGGCATTTCCGGGATCGAGTCCCACATCGGGCTCCTCCGCTGGGAGCCTGCTTCTTCCTCTCCCACTCCCCCTGCTTGTGTTCCCTCTCTCGCTGGCTGTCTCTATCTCTGTCAAATAAATAAACAATCTTTAAAAATAAATAAAAATAAATAAAAAATAAAAAAATCCTACCATTCTGATCTAAGATCTAAAGCGATCACAATGGAAGGGATTTCTTTAAAAACATTACTCCTAAAATACAATTTAAACCAAAGATTTTCTTTAATCAGTTTTATGAAATATTTCAGTTTCTTTGAAACTGAAATCCTCCTCTCACTTAGAATCTCAGCTGTCAATTAAGTATTTTAGTTCACTGTTAAAATAGTATTTTCTTGGGGCGCCTGGATGGTGCAGTCATTAAGCATCTGCTTTCAGCTCAGGGCGTGATCCCGGTGCTCTGGGATCAAGCCCCACATCAGGCTCCTCCGCTGGGAGCCTGCTTCTTCCTCTCCCACTCCCCCTGCCTGTGTTCCCTCTCTCGCTGGCTGTCTCTCTCTCTGTCGAATAAATAAATAAAGTCTTTTAAAAAAATAGTATTTTCTTAGAAGTGCCCTAAATTTCTAAATTTTGAGATTAAACATCTTTAGATTGATGGTCAGATGTTATGTAACCTAAATTGGTAACAGTTTTCCACTGGTTTTCTTGCCACCAACCTCCCATCACTCCAGCCTAGCCTCTGGCACTGTCAGTTCACTTTCTAAATGTAAATCAAATGAAGTCATTCCCTTGCTTAAAATACTCAGGAGCTCCACACGGCTGAACAGCAGCCCTTCCCCAAACGGTTTTTTTCTAGTATATGAACAGGAAGCAGGTTTCTTTACTGAGCACTTAAGAGTCAAATGTTCATGTGAACCTGTACTTTTTTCCCCAGAGACTCTTCTGAGGCTTGGTTTTCCCTGAAATACTCTCTGAGAAAGTCTATAGACTACCGGGTGAGCTCCCAGCTCCCAGCACAGCAGACACAACTGAGGATAACCTTCCTAGCCTCCCAGCCCGGCCCCTACACACACTGAGCCTTGCTCCCTCAACTCCAATCAAGTTCTCTCAGGCTGCTGTCCCTGCCTGAGGGTCCTGCCTGCTTGCCTATAAACTCCAATTCATCCTCCAGAATTGAGTTCATATGCTACCACCTTTGTAAAATCTCCCTTCACCACTTTCTTTCCCACGGAGGCTACATGCTCCATCCTTTGTGATCCAGTTACTCTTCACACATATCTTTATTACATCACAGCATTAACAGGTCTCCCCCCGCTCACTAGGGGGGGTATCTAAGGCATGGTAGGCACACTAATCCATGGATGACACACAGAATATAAAGACCCCACCAGACCATATAATGGAGGAAATACCGCACATAATCTAAGATACATCCAGTCTGTTCAATAAACAAGAATTTTTTTCCCATCTGTTCTTCTTGGATATTATAAATACATGTCAGTTTTACAAGAAGTTAAAGTTATTTCTGCTCACTAACCCATAAGAGGAAACTATAAAATCGGGGGCTTTTGAATATTGAAATAAATGGCCTGGAATCTATAGAATTAGGAATAAAGTAGTAATTCCTGGATCCAGAGCAAACAAGTCCAGAACTGAAGGGCCTTAATGCTTTCACAGTTTCAACAGAACTAGAATGTACTTTTATTCTCGTTTACATACATTTTATACTTCTAATGAAACATAATTTCATAGCCAATGTTTTTCAAGATCTAATAATACATTTTCCTAAGTCATGCTTTATAAATCAAAATTTCAAATTAGTGAAAATATTTTTTCTTTTTTGACTACCTTCCCTTTAAGTGCTAACACTACAGTTCACTGGTAAGTAGTAGAATGAGTGCTCCGCTTCCCTCAGTTCCTCAGAGTACTTTCATTCCTCACTCCCGGTGCCTGCTGCGGCGGGCCGTGGCATGTGCCCAACACCATGAGGCAGTGAATGTTTACATCATCATTTGCTTCTGGAAGACAGATCTCTGGCCAGAACTGGTATGGGCATGCTCACCTCCCAACTTCCCACCATGGGCACCAGGCAGCTCCGTTAGCACGTGCTCGTAAAAGCACGGCTTGTGCTCACTTGCTCTGAAGAGCAGAGTCCCTGATGAACATGCTGTCAGAATGAAGGATGGAATGATGCTATTTTGGGACACTTTTGAATTACCTAGACTTTTCAGCTCACATGTAAGATCAACATGGTGGGGCAGGGGAGGAGAGGCAGAATGGCACAGTTTAGGAGTCTGGACATTTAATTGTAAAAGCTAACTCATCCAAAATTCACTAAGCACTACCTCAGTTTTTAAGCTTTCTATTATAGTCTTTAGTAAACCCTATCTTTTCTAATCCTAGCAAAATTCATTTTCCCTAATCTCCAATTATTCAATCAAAGCTAATTTCATTATAATCATGACAGATTTAGGGGGCGCCTGGGTGGCTCAGTTGTTAAGCGTCTGCCTTCGGCTCAGGGCATGATCCCGGAGTTCTGGGATCGAGCCCCACGTCAGGCACCTCCGCTGGGAGCCTGCGTCTTCCTCGCCCACTCCCCCTGCTTTTGTTCCCTCTCTCGCTGGTTGTCTCTCTGTCAAATAAATAAAATAAATAAATAAAATACTATATCTTTAAAAAAAAATCATGACAGATTTAGAAGCTTTCAAGATAAAGGAAGCTGACATTGACATGGATGGTACAGACTTCCCTAAAGTATCACCTAAAATTAAAGCTGAAAATGACTACCGTTATTCTAGCAAGATTTCCTTCACTTAAAAAACTAAACATCTCCAACACAAATATTATATTGTATGGATCCTAGAAGCACTTTTTGTTTTGTTTACATTTTAACATCTCTGAAATCACAATATATCTTAGAACTGATAGCATATCACAATCTGACAGGTAGTGTTATTTTTTTTCTCTCTTAATAGTAACTACAGCTACAGAGAGATGAAACCCAATAGGATTAGGGGAACTAAAGAAAACAAGTACAGAGAAAAAGAAAAGAAATTAAAGTTTATCCTTCCTAAAAGATGAACATGCCGAAAAGAAGAGATTTGATTAGCCGCGCTTAAAAAAACCTGCAAAGGTTTCTGTCCTGTGTGTTGTAACACACACAGCACGTGAGGACCGAACGCCCGCCCCCAACCACCCCTCAGCCCAGAAAAGCCACGCCCACAGACCCAGCGCGCCCAGCTCCTCCTCCTCAATCACTCACACAGGTCCACCTCCTCTTGGAAGTTTTCCTGACACCAATGTTTGCCCTTCCTGACCCAACCTGAGCTAGAGCCTCCTATTCTGCTCTCTTATGACAGACTGTGACTTTTCTAGGGCCACATTCTTACACTAAATAATGGGTGTTTTCTTGATTACATCCTCTACTGGAACAGTGTTTGTGACTCATGGGAGTGACTTGGAACCCATTAGCAGGCTGTGAAATCTAAGTGGGTCTCAAGCTGCATCTATACCTATTATTATTATTTTTAATCTAAAAACCCCAGAACTACCATAAGGCCAGTGAGGGCAGGACTAGTGTGATCGAACTCAGAGCCCCAGTACAATGCTGGACTCGTAAATGTGCTCAGTAAATGAAGACAGGCTAGCAGGCAGGTAACTATATAACCATACTGAGGAACCTGAGAGGCCACTTTGCCCTTTCAAGAACATTGGAGCTACGTAATGAAAATCAACTAATCACTAATAACCACAAATTTACATATCTACATACATCTACATATATCCTTCAAAATGTTTCCAAGCTTGGTATTTAAAGGATGTTCCTGGTCCAAGGAAATCAAACAAAGCACAAATCAGGGATGTATAAAACATTATAAAATAGGAACTATCTACAATATACATATGTATCAAACCATCACACTGTATACAATGTTATATATCAATTGTACAATGACACAATATTCTACGTCAATTATATCTCAGTAAAGCTGGGGGGGGAATGATCCATAACAACAAAAAAAGAACTCTCCTATAATCAAAAGGTCAGGTAATAACTAGTGATGATGAGGATGTGGAGAAATTGGAACTCTCATGCACTAGTATGGGAATAACTGGTATAGCCAATTTGCAAAACCGTTCAGCAGTTTAAAATGTTAAACATAGATTTATCATATGATCCAGCAATTCCTCTCCTAGGTACCTGTCCAAGTGAATAAAAATATATGTCCATACAAAGTCTTACATGCAAATGTTCATAAGCAGCATTATTCATAATAACCAAAAAGAGAAAACAATACAAATGCCCATCAACCAATAAGTGGATAAATAAAATGTGGTGTATCATACAGTGGAATATTATTCAGCCATAAAAAGAAACAAAGTACTGACATATCCAGGCTGCAACATGGAGGACCTTGAAAACATTATGCTACATGAAAAAATTATGCTTACACAAAAGACCACATATTATATGATTCCGTTTACGTGAAATATCCATAACAGGTAAAACCACAGAGACAGAAGGTAGGTGAAATGGAGAGACTTTAAAACAGGCACAAAATTTCTTCTTAGGGTGATAGAAATGCTCTAAAATTAGACTGTGGCGATGGTGGCACAACTCTGTAAATTTACTACAGATCACTGAATTGTTCATTTTTATGGTATATAAATTACACCCCCAATAAAGGTAAATGTCAGAACTATAAACATTCAGAAAAGGAAATGAGAAATTCTACTTGCGCAATACAAAGAAGCTTGAAATAAGTCAAATTCTATCACTGTCTCTACCACTGATTTTGCTGTGACTGCCTGCGGAAGCACCCCCTCCTGCCTCTCTGGGTCATGGCTGCTCATCGGCAGCTCAGGAGACAATATGGACAGGATATACCCTTTAGGACAATGTTTCTCTTAGTTTGCCGGCTGTCACCCACTCAGGTAAAACATTAGATCCCTTAGCCCACCAATCCCACCTACTTCCATATCTAGTGGAAAAGGAATGCAGGGACAAAAAAGATAACTAAGGAGAAATAAAGTGATAAAAGCTATACCACCCACATTGCAGTTACTGTAGGTAATAAATAACTCACCTCGTAGCTTGCAAGTAAGTAGCTCATAAAAGCCATAGAAAGCACCAGCTGGAGTGGGGGTAAAGGAACATCTGAAGACCCTTTCAAGTTTTCAAGTGGGCTATGTGCCCCAATATGAGAATCAACCTTAGCTCTCTTCTGACCCTAACATATTGTAACACTGTTCACCAATTCACCAATTTAGAATCTCAGAGCCATTAGGGCTGTAAGGAAAACTAAGTCTAAGACCTCCCCCTGAATGCTTCATCCTACTTCTCTAAATCAGCCTCTCGAAGACTGAAAAACACATGCGAGGGAGCCCTTTCCCACTCGCACAGAGCAAGGAACATAAAATAAGATAGACCCGGGAGGTACCCTTGACTCCCTTCTCTCTCATCCTCCACAAACAACACATGAGTAATACCGCGGACCCTAATTTCAAAGTATACCCAGAATCTGACTGCTCTTTTCCATTGCTACTACCCTGGCCCAAGCCACCACTACCACTCAGCTGGACATTTGCAAGAGCACCCTTATTAATTGGTCCATTTTTCCACTCTTGCCCTTCAGATACATCACTTCATTCAAAACCCCAAGTGGTTTCCTACCTCTTGCAGAATAAAATCCAAAGTCCTAAGTCCCGTCTACAAGGTCCTACATGATCTGCATCACACACACACCACTTTGATCCTACCTCTTATCATACCTCCCCCTTCATTTCCTGGCTTCCCAGTGCAAGAACACATTTTCACTGTTCTTCTAACAGAGCAAGCCAATTCCTGCCTCAGGGCCTTTGTACTTGCTGTTCCGTACCTAGACCATGCTTCCCTCAGCTACTAGCATGCCTGTATTATACTCTTCTTTCAGGCCTCTGCTCCAATGTCACATTATCAGAGGAGCTTTCCCTAACCAAGCTATTTAATACAACACTATTCTATCACTCAATCCTTTTACTATCCTGCTTTTTCTTTCCTTCTTAGCACTTACCACCACCTAATCTATGTTATATATGTTTATCTTATGTCTCTTCCCACTGGAACACAAACTCCCTGAGAACAAAAATTTTAGTTAGTTCACTGCTGTATCCCTAGTACCAGCAGTAGTTCCCAGAACATAGCAGGCACTCAATAAACTTCTCCAGTTATATATAAATTTTTTTTCAATAGGTTGAGTTATGAAGCTACTAGGCACCCGCCTTCTCATCATCAAGGTCTCTACAGAAAAAGACTGCCAATAGTTTACCCCTCTAATCAGTGAGTTAGTCCACATAAGAGAGAAGGAAAAAAATCTTTGAAAAATGCTAGTGTGAAAGTGAGGAGCCTGTACACACCTGTGACACTTGGCAGAGTTCACTCAAACCTAGAGATGCATGGACGGCCCTTGCTAAAGCCTTCCCTCTTTCCACAAGGTGGCACTACAGAGTATCAGGGAGTGAGTTTTCCCTGCCCCTCTAAAATTTGGGAGGAATAAGATTAACTCCAAAGAAAACAGAGGAATAGTTTAGTAAAAATCATGTTAAGTTCAATTTCCAAAGCTGGGATTTGCATTATTTTGGAAAAAAAACAGAATTGGCCTTTGGAGAGCAATGAAATTTTTTTCTAATAAATAAGAAGTATAAAACTGCAGAGGTACATATTTAATCCTCTTGAGAGGACAGACACATTTAAATATCTGATTAGCATCTATCCAAAGTTAAATGTCCGGGGGCGCCTGGGTGGCTCATTAGGTTAAGCGGTTAAGGGTCCAACTCTTGATCGCAGTTCAGGTCTTACTATTGGGGCTGTGAGTTCAAGCCTCACATAGGGCTCCACCCTAGGCAAGAAGCCTACTTAAAAAAAAAGTTAAATGTCCATTAAATTAGAGCCTCGATAACCATTACCCATTCTGTTTAGTTCAAATCACTGTTTTTACTTGTTTCAATAATTTAACATTTAAAAAGCATATATTCCATCATAAAAGAATTCCTTCTCACCAACTTGAATTGCTGAACTCTGGGTCATACATTATTCCTGGGAATACAAAATATACACCCTAGCTTCCCTTCACCTTATTAATCTCGTCAGTATTTAAAAGCATATGCATTTTAAGGAAAGCTGTCTAAAACTGTAAAAATGCAAAATTCATGAAACTTTCCATAATGCTTAGAGACGTCATTACTATCAGGTATGGAGGTGACGCTGCTCAATTGACCAATCAATCCATTCACTAAAACTTAAAGAATCCTCTACACAGTAGAAAAAGGGCAGTACCAACTCTGAATTCCTGTTGATCAATGTCGAGAATCGTTGCCCAGAATGATGGTTGCTTTACTGACATCGTCCATGTGAACATTAGGGAAGCAGAACAAACACAGATCTTCAAACCACAGGCTGTGACCTACTAGTGGGCTGTGGGCTGTAAAATCAATTAGTGCCTCAAGGGCCAGTTTTGGTTTTTAATGGAATAGAACAGAACAATACGAAACAGTGTTAAGACAACAAAAAGACAAACCACAGACTGGGAGAAAATACTTACAAAATATATAACTGATAATGGATTTATATCCTAAATATACGAAGAACCCTTATAACCTGATAATAAAATAAACCAATCAAAATACGGACAAAAGATCCTAAAATATCAAACAAGACATACAGATGGCAAATAAGCAGAAAAGATGCTCAACATCATAGATCACTAGGGAACTGCAAATTAAAGCAATAATGACACCACACAAGTACTGGAATGGCCAACCCCAGAACACGGACAACACTACATACGGCGAGGAGGCGGAACAAGAGCTTGCTGGTGGGAATGTAAAATGATGCAGCCACTCTGGAAGGCAGCCTGGCAGTTTCTTAATAAAACTAAACATACTCTTACCATATGATTCAGCATGGAGTGCCTTGATACTTACCCAGATGAGTTTGAAACTTACATACTAAAACCTGCACAGGAATGTTTATAGCAGCTTTATTCATAACAGCCCAAACTTGGAACCCACCAAGATGTTCTTCAGTAGGTGAATGGGTAAACAAACAGTGGTCTACCCAGATGATGGGATATTATTATTCAGTAATAAAAGGAAACGAGCTATCACGTCACAAAAAGAGAGGACTCTTAAATGCATACTGCTAAGTGAAAGACACCAGTAGGAAAAGGCTACACACTGCATGGTTCCAACTATACGACAGTTCTGGAAAAGCAAAATCTATGGAGACAATAAAAAAATCAGGGGGTTTTGGGGACAGGGAGGGATGAATAAGCAGAGCACAAAGGACTTTTAAGGCAGTGAAAATACTCCATATGATACTGTAATGGTGGATAAATAACATTACACATTCATCAAAATCCACAGAACTATACAACACAAAGACTGAACACCATGTAAATTATGGCCTTTAGTTAATAATAATTCTTCAACATTAGTTCATCAAGTATAACAAATGTAGCACATTAATGCAAGATATTAATAATAGAGGAAACTTGGGCGCCTGGGTGGCTCAGTTAGGCATCTGCCTTCGTCTCACATCAAGATCTCAGGGTCCTGGGATCAAGCCCCCCATCAGGCTCCCTGCTCAGAGGGGAATCTACTCCCTCTCCCTCTGACCCTCCCCTCAGCTTGCGCGTATGCACGTGCACTCCCTCTCTCTCTTTCTCTTTCAAATAAATAAATACAATCTTTTTTAAAAAATTAAATACAGGAAACTGTTGGGGCTCAATTTTTCTGTAAACCTAAAACTGTTCTTAAAAAAATATAGCCTATTAACAAAAATACAAAATGAAACAGTACACTACACACGGTAAGGGTGAGTGTGGTCCCCTAAAATTCCAACTATATATATTTACACAGAGAGGTGTATGTGTGTGTGTGTGTGTGTGTGTGTGTGTGTGTGTGTAAGACTGGGTCACTTTGTAACAGGTACTTTTTAGTGTGGGTCATGGTCCAAGAAGTTGAAAAGATAGTGCTCTCAGGGCCTCATAACACCCAACTACATGAAAAATCACCATACTGCCATCACCATTTATCGGTGCTTATTATTTGGCACTGATATGCACTTCACACATTCTCAATTCTCACACCAACTCTGCAAGACAGATAACCATCCTTCACTTCCCAGCATAAGGAAAGGAGGTGTGCAGAGGTTAAATAACTTGTCCAAGATCACTGAGCTAATTAATACCAGGGTGAGACGTGACCGTGGTCTGACTCCCAAGCTCTGCTCTGAACCACTACTCTAAACTACTTGCTATGAAATACAGAAGGAAAGAGCAAATGTTTTAATAAATACTTCCCTACTTATAAAAACTTCCCCATTATTTAATAATTTCTCAATTAAGTCTTATCTTCTATTCATGTTTGAAACTATCTGAAATGCAAAGTTAATCATAATAAAGGGAACAAGAAAGAATCACGCATTTTTTCCTAATTAATCAACTAACTATAGAGTATCTGGTTAAAACCATATAAATGTTCTAATTAAATTTTCTTGACCTGTCAAAAATTTAAATTAGGTATATTCCAAGTTTTCAGAGTAAGATTTCCTCTGTCTATATATTTTTTGTAAAATTCAAGAAAATATATTCTTATATGTATTTCTTAAAACATACCTATCTACTCCTAGGTATATTTCCAACAGAATTAAAAACCTGTCTTACACAAAAACTTGAACAGGAATATTTACAGGAGCTTTATTCATAATAGCCACAAAGTGTAAACAGCCCAAACTGATGAATGAATAAACCACTGTGATGTAGTTATAGAATGAAATACTACTCGGGCATAAAAAGGTGTGAAGTGAGTGCTACGACACAGATAAACTTCAGAAATATAATGCCAAGCGGATGCAGCCAGATACAAAAGTCACATGCATGATCTCCTCTACATGAGGCATCCAGACTAGGCACATCTACAGAGACAGAAAGCAGAAGTTTGTCTGCCCAGGGACGGGGGGGGCAGTGAGAAATGGGGAGTGACTGCTAAGGGGTATAGAGTTTCTTCTTTCTGGGATGATGAAAATGTGCTCAAATTAGACATAGTGCTGGCTACCCAATTCTGTGAATATATTAAAACCAGTGAATTGTACACTTTAAAAGGGTGAATTTTATGGTACGTGAATTACGTATCAGTATTTAAGGGGGGAAAACATATCTAGCTATGCCAATTATCTAACCTATATAACCTATACAATCAGTAAAATACTTTTACCAATGGAAATAACTTTAAATAAACACATTATCTTCTGTATATTTTTTTTCTCGAGTAACATTTATATTTCTACAAATTGTTTTTTCATATTTTTTAATATCAAAAGTTAAGAACTAATTCTTTTGTTAGCAGGAAAAAAAGCTTAAAACAACAAATATACTTAACAAAATAAGGTCTCTGAAGAACACTTTAATATAATCATGTGTATGGATATACCATAGTTAATTCATCTCATGATACAAAATCAGAATACAGTTTACAAAGGAAAGGCAAGTCTTACAACACTCCTATCTTTTTACAAATGACTATCCATTTTCTCTTTCAGGTTTGAGCCAGCTCTTTAATACCATGATCCTACTTTCAATTTGCTTATAATGCTCTGAGTTACCATTCTTGAAATGTTTCTCATCTTTAGAAAACTAAGCAAAAGTGAAGTGTGGAAAACAAAAGTCCCACTGCCTAGAGATTATCTATGCCATTTACAAAGGAAAAATACTTAAATAGATGTCCCTTGGGCTTTGTGGAATCTAAATCCAGGCACTAATGACATGAGCCATGATAAGACGTCCTAATGAAACAAGACAGACCACTGTTGTTATAGCGGAATGATATGGTAGATAAAGTTTCACCTAATTCAGTGAGTTACACGGAAGAATAGTTCAGTGTTAGAATTGTTCAATAACAACTGTAACCAGGATCTAGAAATCACTATGAAAAGGAAAACTAAACATTAATTTACTAATCTCCATATAAAACTTGTCATAAAAGAGACTGCCGAAGCTTTGTTAACAACTTTAAAAAGTAAAAGAAACCTCAACATTTTAAGTGCTCACAATAAATGCCTTGTTCATATTTTATGCTTAAAAAAATTGCTTGTTGAGGTAAGGTACATACAGAGCTACAAATTTCTTTTTTCAAATTCTACTAGTATTTTAAAATTTTGTTTAAAAGATATATTTTAGAGGGGCGCCTGGGTGGCGCAGTCGTTAAGCGTCTGCCTTCGGCTCAGGGCGTGATCCCAGTGTTCTGGGATCGAGCCCCACATCAGGCTCTTCCGCTGGGAGCCTGCTTCTTCCTCTCCCACTCCCCTGCTGTGTTCCCTCTCTCGCTGGCTGTCTCTGTCAAATAAATAAATAAAATCTTAAAAAAAAAAAAGAAGATATATTTTAGAGAAAACACACACAGCGGAGGCAGAGAGAGAATTTCAAGTGGACTCCCTACTGAGCATGGAGCCTGACATGGGGCTCAATCTCATGACCCTGAGACCATGACCTAAGCTGAAATCAAGAGTCCAACACCTGACTGAGCCACCCAGGTGCCCCCAAAGTATTACCCTATTTTTTTTTGTGTGTGTGTTTTTTTGTTTGTTTTAATTTAATTTATTTGACAGAGAGAAAGAGAGAAAGAACAAGCAAGGGGAGCGGCAGGCAGAGGGGGAGGGAGAAGCAGGGACCCCGAGGAGCAGGGAGCCTTATGCGGAGCTCAATCCCAGGACCTGGGATCAGGACCTGAGCAGAAGGCAGATGCTCAACTGACTGAGCCACTGAGGCGCCCCAGTACTGACCTACTTTAAAGTTTATCTATCTATGTCATCTCTACACACAATATGGGGCTTGTACTCATGACCTTGAGATCAAGAGTCGCATGCTCTTCTGACTGAGTCAGCCATTGACATATTTTATTTAGTTAGTTAGTTCAATTAGCCAGCATATAGTATATCATTAATTTTTGATATTGACATATTTTAGATCTTAAAATGAGAATAAGGTTTGTAACAAGATACTTAACATAAAAGGACTTCAACAATTTATTAATAAGAACAGCTATTATTTCCATGCTTACTATGTTCATGGACACATTTATTTACCCATATTGTATCATTTGATTCTCCCAACAGACCTAGAGAGCAAGGCGCTAAGATGATCCTGTTGCTGCAGACAGACCAAAGGATTGCCCAAGGACACATAACTAGAAGGGCCAGAATGTCTGACTCCAAAGCCTAAGTTTCTACTCTCATAGTTCAAAAACAGTGCTAAAATTCATGAACACTTACACACACACACACACACACACACACACACACCTATTCAAGTTCTCCATCCTGATGAAAGTATAAGAAACAATCTTTATCCAAAAGTTATCAGACGAGAACATAAACTCCAACTACTTTTTATAATGGAAGAATTCGCCTCATACATATAATTTACATGTACCTTTGAAAGCAAAATATTGTAAGTATGAACTTCAGGGTAAATTGCAGAGATTCATTATAAAACCCAAAATGAATGTACTCAACAGCCTAAACTGCCTCCAGGCAAAAAAAAAAAAAAAAAAATCTTACTGAATAAAGGCTAAAAGGAAAATTCTGATGCCTTGGCACTCATATGACTTCACTTCTTTTATGAATCTGGTATGGGTTCATAAAGATGTGGATTCATGAAGATTCACCTGAGGTTTGGGTCTGCTCAAATACTAGAAGAGCATTTACAAAAACATGCGTACAATTTGCAAAATTTCAACACCATTCCTTTTGAAGACAGAATTGTGTATTCCATCACTTACTAAAACATCAAGCTGCATGGGAGGAGTTTTCTTATTATAGGACTATAATTTTACCTTTCCTAACAATATCAATAATCTCTATTATGGAGAATGATTGAATTTCTGAATGTTAGTACTGTCAGGAAGTTATGCATTTTCAAAAAGGGAAAAGAATGAACCTTCTCTCAGCACCTACTGGACAATCATACACTAATTTTTTTTTTCTAGATAGGGAGACAGAGCAGAGGAAGGGGGAGAGGCAGAGAGAATCTTAAGCAGGCTCCATGCCTAGCATGGAGCCTGATGTGGGACTCAATCTCACAACCCCAAGATTATGACCTGAGCTGAGTCGGATACTTAACTGAGTGAGCCACACATGCATCTCATATGCCAACTGTTTTAGTCCTCAAGGCAACCTTAGGGGCCCCAACTGGGATATTTTTCAGATGGCAATTCTCTCCTCTCCTCTCTGGGACCCACACTTGGGCAAGTTTCCAGGGGTCATGATTATTTTAATCTCTTTGCCATTGCTGTCTCAACAAAGGAAAACACGACAAAAAATATTTTTTATTCCATAAGTATTTACTGAGTGCCCACTTCGTGCTGGAGATTCAGTACTGACAAAGCAGACAGGGTTCCTGTGCTTATGGGGATTTGATTATAGTCTGGGGAAAGAGACAAAATAAGTAGATAAAAAATATAGTATGGTGGGTGGTGATATACACTATGAAGAAAAACAAAACAGGCAAAGGAGACTAGGAAAAGGACAATTTTAGTTTTAAATAAGGTGTTAGAAAAGGCCTCCCTGGGGCGCCTGGGTGGCTCAGTCGTTAAGCGTCTGCCTTCCGCTCAGGGCATGATCCCAGAGTCCTGATATCGAGCCCCACATCGGGCTCCGCTGGGAGCCTGCTTCTTCATCTCCCACTCCCCCTGCTTGTGTTCCCTCTCTCGCTGGCTGTCTTTCTGTCGAATAAATAAATAAAATCTTAAAAAAAAAGAAAAGAAAAGAAAAGGCCTCCCTGAAGGTGAAAGAGTCATAAGCCTGCAGAAAGCCTGAAGGAAGAGCATTCAGGCAGAGGGGACAACAAGTGCAAAAGCCCCAAGGCAGAAGGAATGCTGAGTAAGATTCAGAATCAAGGAGTCTGCGTGGCTGGAGCAGAGAAGTCAAGGGGAGAAGTTTGGGGGATCACAGGTAAACTACTACTTAGGCTTTTGCTCAGAGGGAGATCAGAAAGACCTCGGAGGGTTATGAACTCTGAAGTGGCATGTTTTACCATAACGATTTGCAGGCTCACTCTGGCTGCTCTGTTGACAACACATGGAGAAAGAGCACAGAAATAAGAAGCCTCAGGAGGCTAATATAAGAATCCAGGAGATGGTGAGAATCCTGGAGGTAGTACAAAATAGAAGCTAGGTGGACGGGGAAGGTAGCTCTGACAAGATCTGCTGACAGGCTGGGTGTAGACCGCGGGAGACACACTGTGCCACGGAGAGGAGGCCGGCTACACCCGTGCCGGCTCTGCACTTCCGCTCTCTCATCAGTGTCCCGCCAATAAAGCCTCTCTTTTCTAAGATGTTAGAAACCAAGAGTTGGTTTTTTGTCACTTGCAACCAAAATGACCTTAATTACTAAAATGATTATCATTTTACAAATAAGAAGCCTGAGGTAGAGAAAAGTTCAGCACTCATCAACTAGTCAAAAAAAATAATCAAAGTGTTAGTTTGATATTTGGTAAAATGTCATCTGGAAATCAACTATTCAAAAAGAAAGAAAGAGAAGAAAGGAAAGAAAGAAAGAGAAAAAAGAGAAAGGGTTCAGCATGCATCCAAGGCACCCCAGGTACCAGGTAGCTGAGTCCACATATGAACCCAAGTCTGACTGGCTCCAAAGCCTGCGCTCGCTGCGCCCACCACACTGCTTCCCAGGCCTCGGCTGTCCTCCACCTGCAAGCAGGCACAGAGCTTAAAACTAAAACAAAGCGACAGGGGAGGTGTGGAGGGAGCAAAGATCAGCAAGAACACCGGCTTCAGGTCCAACACATCACCAGGCAGGAGAAGCAGGGACTGTCCAGATATGGGGAACGCCTCTCCTCTCCCTCCATCCCGTAGGGTCAAGAAGTGCAAGCAACTCGGTTTGGCAAACACGGGGAAATCCCAGCTCTGTACCAAGTTGAAAGCTCTGCTGTTTCATTCAAAGAGGAGGGAAAATGGAGTTCAGGTTGACAGACCATCTTTCCTGTAGCCTTATCGTCTGCCCACACCACCACAGAATAGTTTTCTTTCCCCGCTGATCTCAAAAATAGTTAAAGTATTATTGTTGGCTGAGCACTTCAGGATGTTCTCACAAGGATCCATATTTTAACACAAAAATAAAATATTATGTTTTCCTAAGGTAACATTCATATTAGTCCTATTAAAGCATACATTTTAAGCTGCAAATCTGAGATGACAGTACATAAGGGCCTCATTTTTTTTTCTTTAATAGTCACTAAAGTTGTTTGGGGAAAGAAGAAAAGATAGAAAAATTTTTTGGTAATTTGAATTATTTTAGATTAAGTGACCACCTGCTTCTTAGTCCTTTCGTAAGCATTCAATTAAAAAGGGACACATTGAGAGATTCACATTTAAGCCATCATAAAGATAAGTCATCAGGGACGCATGGGTAGTGCAGTCGTTAAGCGTCTGCCTTCGGCTCAGGGCGTGATCCCGGCGTTCCGGGATCGAGCCCCACATCAGGCTCCTCCGCTGGGAGCCTGCTTCTTCCTCTCTCATTCCCCCTGCTTGTGTTCCCTCTCTCGCTGGCTGTCTCTCTCCGTCAAATAAATAAATAAAATCTTAAAAAAAAAAAAAAAAAGATAAGTCCTCAAATCTTAGAGCCAGAAGGAACCTCATCTAACCACCACTTTTCCCCATTTTACAGATGAGGAAGCAGAAGCCCAGAGAAGGAAACAATTTGTCAAGGTTAATAAATCTTATGAGTAACAAAACCAAGACTGAAATCAGGTCTCTTGATTCTTGGCTCAGCAGGCTGACTCCCTCTCAGCGGTTGATCTCGTTATACTGTTTACATAATATTAAATGAGAAGGTCTGAAAAATGTCTAATAACGAGTCTGACATACAATATTCTCTCAAATCTAATTTCCTTCCTCTCTTATTTAAATACCTGATACCAATTTTGGGCACTGAAAAGGTTAGGAAAACCCCCAAGACTTTTAAAATTATAGAAATCAACTAAAATTAAGTCTCAAAAGAGAACCATGAAACAAAAGTGACACAGGAACACACAATCAGATGCAAACTATAAAGGGTACCTGATCATAAAATAGACCTATAATACACTTTGAAAATATTATAAGAGGGCTCCCTAAATATTAGTGGGATCCTGGAAAATGTAAGCTAAGTGACATGATTTTGTTAAAAATAAACAAGTCCAAGGCATTCAGTTGGGATGTAACTGAGGTAACCATATAATTAAGAACCAAACATGGCCACGCTGAATGAAGAAAGGAGTTAATGAGACAGACTACCAGGACAACAGACAAAAACCAAGACCTTCCCTTGCATATCCGTATGTATAGGCACCCAACATAAGTCATTCCTAAGAAAAAGTACAGTGTTTCATACACAACAAACTCCCAAGAGACAAATACCACAAAGCAACATATCTTTTAAAAATCAGGTCTAAAGAGAAAACAAAAACCCACAGAAGATATCCTTTTTTTCAGTAAGATTCGTTCCAACTATATATTTTACCGGCAAGATGAAAGGTAAACCTTGTAAGATGACCTACCAATCCTACCTCAAAAAAAAAGTACTGTCCTATCCTTCATCCAACAGGAACAAGGAAAAGAACAATTTACGACATGCAAGTGAAAGAGGTAGGAGCATTATCCCCATTTTACAGATGAAGCAGGGTCAAGAGAGGCTAGATAGCTTGCTCAAGGTCTGATTCTAAACCCAGGGATGACTCCAAAAGCCTCCTACACCACACTGCCCATCCATGAAAGTCCCAGGTTTCTTTTGGAACAAGCATCACAGCTTGGCAGGCCACCTCTCTCCCTGCCTTCAAGATGTGGAGGGCAGTGTTTTTACTCTCAAGGGAGAATGACGGGGAGGGGAGGGATGGAGAGATATTCACACTTGGCACACTTAGTCCAGATGCAGGCCTTGGCTCTTTCACCCAAGGACAGCAAAAGGTCATGGACCACAAGGACTCTGGTCCCCAGATCTGGACTTCACAGAATAACCAAGATCCTACCCTGAGGAATCAACTGACCTTGGAAATTCAAACTGTAGAGCCCAAATTCAACCTTCAAAGATTTTGCAGTCCTCTTCCTCCTTAGCTGCCATGTCCAGCAGTAACAGTAATGGCACCTATTCACTGACACTACGTGGCAGACCTCATGCATTCTGCGTGCATGTCATTCAATCCTGCCAGAATCTTGGGAAGACGGTTTTTGTTCATTGTTAACTATTATCTTTATTATTTCGGGGGTGGCAAATTAACATATAATTTTTTTGAGAGTCTAACAACAGAAGAAATAAAAAAACAGTCCCCCTAATGACCTGCACTTGAAAGCACTGGTATATATCCTTCAAGATGTTTTCTACACCACAGAACTCTTTTCTTTTGCTCTTACAGTAAGACCACAGTAAGTAGAATGTTGGTTTTTCAGCCAACATTATATTTTGGGCATTTTTCCGTAAGAATACACACAGTTCTACTTCACTCTTTTTTTAGGCCATATATTATTTCCTCTACATGGCTATAGCATAATTTATTTAGAGACAGGCACTGTTCCTTTCATTTTACAAATGAGTAGATAAGCTCCCACAGGTTACATAACCTTTCTAAGGTCACACAGCCAATAAGTGGTAGGGTCAGGGTGGAAACCAGGCCTAATTCCGTAGTCTGCATACTCTAACACTCCTGCTCCATGGTGCACCTGTTCTGTGAGTTTCCATCAGCTGGACTATGAACCCCGTGAAGACAGCAAATCAGTTTTTCTAAGTCTCCAGTGCCTAGCATTGTGTCGACACATAATAAAGGTTAATATTTGTTGTATAATTATCTGCTGAATGTCACTTGTTTTGTACTATGTTTAGCTTCCCTACAGTACCACTCATATCCTTCACAGTGCCCTGTAATACACTGGGACACAACCATATCTGTTGAAGGTGCGGGCCCAACACCCAGCACAGAACTGCCCCCCACTCTCGGCCTGGTCACTTGGCTTCTCTAGATCTCAGAACTCATGTGTGACTCAGGCTCAGACCCACTTGCTTCTCCAGGAGCTTCCCTCACAGAAGCTTTTCATATGGAGACCCATCTACTCAGCTCTAACCTAACATCGTAAGAAGTAAGCACGAGAAAAGTTATTTGTCTGACCCCTGCTTACTTTGTAGTAATGGAGATCATAAACCATGGTTTTATAACAAACTAATAAGGCTTTAACCCACAAGAAATTGAAATTTTCAAACAGAAGTCTAAGGCACTTAAGTGTAGATTATGCTAGGTACTACTTGGGGGAGGGAGACAAGATATGAAAGCAGTGAGATTTTGCAAAGATCTATCTACATGTCGATTTGAGTCTGAAAAAACTGAGAGCCCTGAGTTTACAGTCTTGTCCTGCCTGACTCCATGGCAGTGCAGAATTTTGACCTTGGTAATCTCTAGCATGAGATTTCTCCTCTATTAGCCAATACTTCATAAACTGCTAGAAACAGGTTCTTCTATGTATCATTAACTATAAAACTTCAGATTAAAAGACTATAATAACAGTTTTTACATAATAAAAACCTGGCAAAATAAACACAAAATTTCATTTTTCCATTAAATTTAGTCATAGAACTTAGCTACTTTGACTTTACTACCAAAAGCATGAGCAGCTACTATTACTGCTATTATAAAAATATCTCATTTTCTCCTCCCAGCTACCCCATATAAGCCTTAGAAACTAATTACTAGCAACTCCCCAAAAGGAATATCAGACACCAGCTGGACCATAAGGTATTTTCTATTAACAATGACATTTGAGGATTTATTCAATTCCTGAGGCCAACAACCACATAAAGAGATTAGAATTAGGCTCTCAGGTTGTTTTATGGTAAAACACTGCAGTAGAAGAGGCTCAAAAGAAGCCAAATTCCATCTTGTGAAGCAAAGTGCTACTTTGTATAGAACACGAATTGGACACATTTACAGAATCACTCATTCATTCATTTAGGGCATTTTAGAGAGCCCAAAGTGGCCCCGGGGCCGGCCTCAGGGCACACATAGTCAACATCTCCACTGTCACTGAACTTGGAGCTGAGACAGAAGAGACAGCAGGAAACTACAGGAGGAAACTGTAGAGCGCCATGAGATCCCACAGAAGGGCCGCCTGATCCAGATGCCAGCGTCAGGAAATACTTCCCAAAGGAAGCAACATGTAAGCTGAGACAAAGGGATTCGCTGTGGAGAGGAGTGGAGAATGGGTATGGGAGCCAGGAGACGCGCAGACTGTGATCTAAATAGAATCTGTTTAACTGTCCCATACACCGGGCGGGAGGGTGGGATGTCAATCAACGACAGATTAAAACAGCTGTCATCAAGGAACCCCCCCCCCCCAATCAGGCACTGTTTTCTTCTATGCCAGGAACTTGACATTTAAATACCCATACCATAATTTGGGTACGTTCCCAGATGTGTTTTACTCTAGGTGATAAAGGACCTCCTCTTCAATGTCTTCCACTTTCTTTTTTTTTTTTTTTTTTTTTAAAGATTTTATTTATTTATTTGACAGAGATAGAGACAGCCAGCGAGAGAGGGAACACAAGCAGGGGGAGTGGGAGAGGAAGAAGCAGGCTCATAGCAGAGGAGCCTGATGTGGGGCTCGATCCCATAACGCTGGGATCACGCCCTGAGCCGAAGGCAGACGATTAACCGCTGTGCCACCCAGGCGCCCCTGTCTTCCACTTTCTGAACAATGATCTTTTCATATTTTGGTTTTACATTTGTCACCCTTCCACTCTACTTACAAATAATAGTAATAAGGTAAAACTCTCAAAATAATCCAATGTTACAACAGACCAATGGAAAAAAATTAGAACTAGGTAGTCTCCCCAGACATAGTAGGGCTGATGAAGTATTTCCGAGAGAGTTTAATTATAACAGTACTAAAATCATCCTTTCAAATTTTCCTAATTTTAATTATAATCCTAAAATTCTTTAATTATTAACTATTTCTGTGGTTATTAAGCAGCTTCAATGTTGCAGCAAACAGGAAAGTTACTCAAAGCCATCAATTAGAAAGTATCCTCACCAAATTGCAATTCACATTTTTTTTTCTTCTCTGTGAAAACCTGTTAAATGCCTATCTGAAGTTGAGCTGTCTCCAAAGCAAGAACGTCTTTAAAATGTACTGAATTGAAATCATTTAACATTTTGGACATACTAAACATTTTGGGGATAACAGCACACACCTATACTGCTTAGTACACAGCAGGCACTGTCGCAGGTTCTTTATCTGTAACAGCTCATCTCGGGCTCACAAAGCCCAATGAGGTAGGTACTCTGACCCCAATTTTACAGGTGAGGACACTGAGACACAGACACGTTAACAACTCATCCAAGATCACACAGGCAGGAAATGAGACAGCTGAGATTCAGAGCCAGACCGTCTGAGCCCCAATCCATGCTCTCTAACTACTGCATTATAATGCCTCTCAATAGTTTTTCAAAAATAAAAAACAAAAATAAATAAAAATTACTATAACAAAACACCAGCCACCTATAGTCCTTGAGGTATGTTTTGAATGACAGCATTCTCTGAGTAGCTGAGGGTCTAATCCCTTTGTCTGAGCCAAAATCTGAAACCGTGCCTGTCCATGAAATGGCCACACCAGCCAACCACACGCAGAGCAACTGAGAACCTGAAAAGTGACTAGTCCGAAATGAAATGTGCTGGATGTCTAAAATATATTCTGAATTTGAGAGGCTCTGTATGAAAAAAGAATGTAAAGTATCTCACTAATAAAGTTTTCATATTAACTACATGCTTACATAATTTTGTATATAATGAGTTAAATAAAATATATTATTAAAATTAATATCACTTGTTTCTTTACACCTTTTTAATGTGGCTACTAGAAATTTTAAAATTCCATCGTGGCTCCCATTGTGTTTCTGTTGGACAGAGCTCACCTAAAATGTATCCAGCTGCTGTCTACATCAATGATATTATTTTCTTTTCTTGATGACTCAGTCATCAGGAGGAACTTTAACCACCACCCTGTGTGTAATCTGTAATCTGTAATTGTGATATCTTTGGTGTTGACTGAGGTCAGGCTGCCCACCCTCAGACCACAACAATAGGTTGTGCTTAAAATGTGTCTTTCTATGGTTTCCAGCAGCCTGTCTGCCGACAGCTACCAACCGCCCCCCGTCCCCAACAACCTCAGATACAGCATCTGAAGACTAAGAAGCCAGGTAAATCGGGGTTGTGCAACAAGAGTGAAGGAAGGCCTAAAGAGGGTCTTCCACACATGTGGCTTCAGTGCTAGATTCTTTGGCGACTATTTTGACTGCACGGAGGCCCTTTTCTGCCTCGACTACCTGACTCCTCCCATAGACTTTAGACACTTAGTACCAACTTTAACTTAGACTGGAGCACTTTACAACTCAGTTTAAAATCCTGCAACAGTAGTTTCAGCTTGAGAAGATGATTACATTCTGGAGACAGATGGTGCTGACGGTTGCTCAACACTGTGAAGGTACTCAGTGCCACAGAACTGTACGCTTAAACAGTTAAAATGGTAAATTTTATGTTATGTATATTTTGTCACAATTTAAAAAAACCCTCAACAGTTTCATATCTTTCTTAGGATCAAATTCAAACTCTTAGGCAGGTCACACATGGCCCTCTGAATCTGACCTGCACCCACCTTTCTAGCCTCCCTCGTTTCAACTGGCCTCACACTCCAGGCCATCTCCCTCAACACACCATGCAGACTCAGATCTCAATTCGTTGCGCGTGTTAAACTCTCTACCTAAAAGCCTTTCCCCATCATCTCTAACCCTCTCCCTCATCCTTGGAAATTCCACTCAAACATCACCTCCTCTTTGAAAATTCCCGACATCCCAAGGTTGAGAGGACTCCTCTTACCGCTGTGCTCTGCTGTACCTTGTACTCTGACACTCTTACAATTTTTATCTTTTTGGAATGGCATCTTTGTTTACTTGACTGTGAGCTCATGGAGAGCAGGCCTGTGCCCGGCCCTGGCACACAGCCAGCATATAAGTGATGCACCCTAAACGCTTGCTGAGGCCACTCAGTGAACAAGTACTTACTGAATCCCTATCGGAGGTAGGCAACATCCCAAGCACTGGGCATACCACAGTGGAAAAGAAAACAAAACTTTGCTTTCATGGAGACTCCACAAATAAATGCCAGGTGGACATAAGTACTATAAAGAAAAATAAAGCAAAGGAAGGGGAGGGGCATTTTATACGGAGTAGCTTGGAAGGTGCCCTCTAAGTAGAGACCAGAAGGAAGGGGGTAACTTTTCAGCTCACTGGTAGAACACTGAGTGAACTGAATCTTATTCTAGTTCGAAACTGTGGTCTAGAAAACAGAGGGAACTGGAAAGAAAAGGTAAACTTTAATTTCCAAGAAAAGCAAACCATTCATCCCCTCTCTGTCCTAGCAACTTGACAGATTTCGCCATTACTATCTAGTTCTCTCAGCATGAAGAACATAAACATTCCACCTCAGTGGAATAAAGTACACTACAGTCCTTTTCGGACTGAATCCTGCCCACCATGAAGCCTTATGGTTGCTAGAGAAAAGAGAACATTTCTTGAGTATTTATTCTGTATACTAACAGAATGCTCTAACCATTTGCCAATCCTCACAACAGCTTTTTGAAATATCCTGTTATTAAACTCATTTTAAGGAGAAAAATAAGGCATGAGGAGGTTAAGTAATCTGTCCGAAGTCATGGACTAGTAAATGGCAAAGCTAGAATGTGAAACCTTAGCTCTTGAGTCTGAGCTGATAACCACTATGCTATCCGTTTCACCTGTATTTCCTATCACAAAATACTCTTTGTTCCTACTGTTGGATTTGTTGTTAATCCTAAAATTGTCACATTTTACTTCACCTTTCTTCACATTTTGACCCAACTTCATTTCTCTTTTCCAGTTCTACTACAAAAACCTGTCTATACGCTGATCATTTGTGAGGTTAACTATTATTTACTAATTTTATGTTCAAGACTGCCATTAGAAATGGAAACATACACTAGAGTAAAAAGCAGAAAACTATCAGTGCAAAGACACGGATCACACTTCTATACACAGTGTGCAAGTAAAGTCTTCCAGGAGCTGAGAGCACAAAGATGGAGGAGGTCAGGCCAGCCCCTGCCCCGGGAAGCTCCGTCCGGTCTAGTGGGGGCTTAGGGTGGGGCTGACTGACAAGTACAAGGCACGGTGAGTGTGGTATGCCACAGATGCCCAGGCAGCAATCTAGAATGCCTAAACCACAACATTAAAAACCACTTAATATAGGGAAAGTGATTGTTTTTTACTTGATATGTTTATTTTACCCTAAGATTTAAAAGTAACCTCTTTCTCGATATAGCAGGCATCTCACGCTCAATACAACCAAAATAAAACTCAAAGGTCCCCTTAAGCCCTAAAAACCTATTCCTTCTCAAGTGGTCTCTATCTTAAGGGAAAGACAAGCCTAGCTGCGGAAGCAATAAACCTGTTATCCTCAACTCCAGCCACTGGACTTCCTTCCAGTCTCTCTCAACCACACACACACACTCACACGTATGCACACATGCAATCACACACTCCAACAGATCTATTTTACCTATTGACTGGATCTTTCTCTTCTGCAGGTCAAGGCTGGTTTGCACCAACTGGTCTCCTAACTGGTCTTCCTGCTTCTTTTTAATCTCCCTTACTCCATAATCCATTCTCTCCGGCTTCAGAATTATCCCTCTTTCATACAAATCTGATCACATCATTCCACTTTTTATAAATGTTTGGTGGTTTCTGATAACCCACAGGATCAAGTATGAACCCCATTACATCACGCACACACCTCTTCACAATGGGGTCCAACACTACTTTCCACATTACACCTTTCACTCAACAAACTGTCACTGAATACCAACTGTGTGGTCAGTCACTGGGATAGGCACTGGTGGTAAATGGCAAAAAGAGACAGCTTCTGCCCTCATGAAACTTACAGTCTAGGACAAGAACAGACATTAAGCAGTCACACAAACGAATGCTTAAGACTACAACTATGGCAAGTACCACAAAGACACATCAGGCAAAGTGTTCTGAATTAGATAGTGGTGATGGTTGGAAAACCTTATGATGAGCTAAAAACCACTGAACTGTATAGGTTAAGAGATGAATTTATGGTATATAAATTATAGCTTAAAAGAAAAAGATGCACCAGGTTGCATTTGGCCAAGGCAAAGATGGTGAAAGCTCCCCAAAGGAAATGAAACTTATCACAAATAACTAACATTTACTGAGCATTTACCACACAACAGACACCTTTCCCTGTGATAATCAACGTGATCCTCCTGACCACCCTATAAAGTTGCTATTATTATCCTCAGTTTAAGAACTGAAGGTCCAAGGGCGCCTGGTTGGCTCCGTCGTTAAGCATCTGCCTTCGGCTCAGGTCATGATCCCAGGGTCCTGGGATTGAGCCCTGCATCAAGCTCCCTGCTCGGTGGGAAGCCTGCTTCTCCCTCTCCCACTCCCCCTGCTTGTGTTCCCTCTCTTGCTGTGTCTCTTTCTGTCAAATAAATAAAATCTTTAAAAAAAAAGAAAAAAAGAACTGAGGGTCCAAGAACTTTACCCAAGTCAGAGAGCCAAATGGTGATGACAGAATCCACACTTAGGCCAACTGAAACCAAGACCCACACTCTTACCTGCTACACCTAGGCAATGCCTACTATTCAGAACTACTTATGATATAAAAAATAAATCACTGTTTCATTTCTTCCAATAGAAATTTCTCATATCTTTTGTCTTTAAAATAGCCTATATGAGGGGTGCTGGGGTGGCTTAGTCGGTTAAGTGACTGACTCTTGATTTCAGCCCAGGTCATGATCTCAGAGTCTTGAGATCAAGCCTGGTGTCGGGCTCCTTGATCAGCAGGGAGTCTACCTGGGATTCTCTCCCCCTCCCCCTGCTCACATGCACACTCTCTCTCTCAAATAAATTTTAAAAATATTTTTTTAAAAAAGAATCCTATATGAATAAACTGTAAAGTCCTACAAGATCCTAAACTGCCCCACCACCATCACCTTTCTGATCTCATCTCCCCCCTCTTTCCCTCACACACTCTGCTCCAGCCACGCAGGCCTCCTTTTGTTTCTCCAGTATGCTGGGCATGGTCCCACCACAGGGCCTCTGCATCTGCTTGAGCTATGATGATTATAGTCATGACATATATTTTAAGTTGTGATTCTGTCAAAACTTCAGCTAACATTTTCTGTAGCTATACCAACAATAGTACTAGCAAGATCCTGTACCGAACTATACACTAATATTTTCAATGTCATTAATTTTAAAACAACCCCATTTTCCCAGTCTTTTCTTATTCTACATGTTACCATGCAAAGATTTTTATTTCACAAAATACAGTAATAGTAGCTTTTGCTTATCAATTAGTACGAACAAAAGTCATACAGCTACATTTGCAGTGAAATATAACAAAGCAATTAAGCCAAGAAAGTGTTACAAAGAACCTGATTACCACCATTCCTAAGTTCATCCCCAGAACCACAGTTTGTGAAATAACTATGGCAACAACACTTCAGAACACCAAAATACAACCGAATTTTGCTGAAAACTATTGCCCATCTGTGCAAACACACACAAAAATACATGTTCAATACAATAACATGATGATAATTTAAGTTCCTATCATGCTAAAAATCCTAAGTAACTCTTAAGCATATATATTGGCACAGACTATTCAAAGTGGGTGCTGAGAAAGGAAAATTACATTTACATTCAAATCAGAGTTGTCCCCAAACTCAAGATGATGAAAACTATCACTTTTTATCAAAAAGACTTACCTCGGTAACACCAAAAAAATCCCAAATAATCTAATTGAAAATGGGCAGAAGACATGAACAGACATTTCTCCAAGAAAAACATACAGCCAACAGACATATGGAAAGGTGCTCAGCATCACTTGGCATCAGGGAAATGCCAATCCGAACCACAATGAGATAACACCTCACACCGGTCAGAATGGCTAAAATCAAAATCACAAGAAAAAGTGTTGGCAAGGATGTTAAGAAAAAGGAAACCTCAAACACTGTTGGTGGGAATGCAAACTGGGCAGCCACTCTGGAAAACACTATGGAGGTTCCTCAAAAAAATTAAAGCAGAATTACCGTATGATCCAATAATTCTACCACTGGGTATTTACCCAAAAAATATGAAAACACTAATTTGAAAAGATGTATGCACTCTTAATATTTACTGCTGCATTATCTACAATAGCCAAATTATGGAAGCAGCCCAAGTGTCCATCAACAAATGAGTGGATAAAGAAGATGCAATACACATACATACATACACACACACACACACACACACACACCCCGGAATATTACTCAGCCAGAAAAAAAAAAAAATGAAATCTTGCCATTTGCAACGAAATGGATGGAGCTAGAGGGTATAATGCTAAGTGAAATAAGTCAGAGAAAGACAAATACTGTATGATTTCTCTCATGTGGAATTTAAGAAACAAAACAGAGGAACAAAGAAAAAAAGAGACAAAGCAAGAAACAGACTCTTAACTATAGAGAACACACTGATGGTTACCAGAGGCAGGGGGTGAGTAAAATGGGTGAAGGATCAAGAGTATACATATGATGAACACTGAGTAATGTATAGGATTGTTGACTCCCTATATTGTACAGCTGAAACTAATATAACACTGTATGTTAACTATACTGGAATTAAAAAAAATTCACGTCGGGATTCTTTTAAATATTAAGCTCTGTTTGAGCTGACCATAACGGGAAAAATTTTGCCAAACTCAATTCATTAGCACCCCCAGCAAAATCCTCTGACTACAACGAACTTCTCTAAGTGACTGGCACAAAGGACAGAAGCAAAGGCTTTGAGTCAGCTTGTTTGTTTTCAAACCTTGTTTTACCACTTACTAGCTGGAGGACCTTAGCCAAGTTTCTTTACCTCTTGAGCCTTAGTTCTCTATAAAAACAAAGACACTGCCACAAAACCTGTGACACAGTGCCTCAGCACATAATGACAAATACCACAAATACTATTACCAAACTGAGCTGTAGGAAGAAGTTAAATAGCTGCCACTTTACGGCTGCACTTAATACCGTAGCCTTTAGAAGAGTTATCCACAAAGACGATTTTTAAGTTCAATAAAGCTGTAATAATAAAAGCTTTAATATACACATCTTTGTATGACTGAGGCTTTGCTTTTCTTTTTGTGAATTTCTGGGCAATCTAAAGGCTAGAATTATTTTAAATGGCAATATTATGTCTGTAATTTTTGTTTTAAAGAAACAGTTCATTCTCTCTTGCACAAAAATAAATAAAATCTTAAAAAAAAAAAAAAAAAAAAAGGTGCCTGGGTGGCTCAGTCGGTTGAGAGTCGGCCTGAATTCAGCTCAGGTCATGACCCCAGGGTCCTGGGATTGAGTCCCAAGTTGGGCTCCCTGCTCAGCGAAGCCTCTGCTTCTCCCTCTGCCCCTCCCCCCAAGCTGGTTTTCTCTCTCCCTCTCTCTCTCTCTCACAAAAATAAATTCTTAAAAAAAAAAAAAAAAGAAAGAAACTAGAGTTAAAAAGAAAATCTTCTCCAGTCTTCAGGGTTTTGTTTACTCTATTAGGCTACAATTCAAGTCTATCAAGTGACTAAATTATTAATTCACAATAATAGTGAACACCTACTGAGCTCTTATCTGCTCTATGGAACAAAGATACTTGGGCAGTGTACAAGTTTACTATCAGGGCTGTCAAAAAAAGCGTCAGGTTGCCTCAACCTCTGATGTAGCCTGATTACTGCCCTTCAGGAAAGTATCTGCTATGTATCAACTGCTGGACCAATCATAAACAGCTGGAAATCGCCAAGACCAACTCATTTCACAGGTGAGAAACTGAAGCCCAAAGAAATTAAGTGCAAAGGTCACAAGGTTACTAACAAGTGGAGACTAGAATCTAAATCTCCCTACTTCTAATTTGTTGTATCAATTACACGATAGCTGATGGTTTCAAAAAAAGAAAGACCTGTTCTAGTACCTCAAGTTTTGTACATAGTTGGAAAGAAACTGAATATCCGAAATAAGTGAATGTTTAATGAGAGCTAAATATTAAGCACAAATTAATTTAACCCCTAGCCTATCATGAATATGTTAAAAGGGCTCCTAGGACTGAAAGGAGTGGAATCAGCTAATCATACTGTGTGGTATCCACTGCCAGTTAGGAGTCACTACATGACCAAAACACTAGCACCAGAGTGCCTTTCTTATGAATAACACACACTTTAGAACCACCGAACTAGGGCGCCTGGGTGGCTCAGTCAGTGAAAGCGTCTGCCTTCGGCTCGGGTCATGATCTCAGGGTCCTGGGATCAAGCCCTGCATATTGGGCTCCTGGCTCCTCAGGAAGCTTGCTTCTCCCTCTCCGCTCCCCCTGCTTGTGTGCCCTCTCTTACTTGTCTCTGTCACATAAATAAGTAAAATTGTAAAAAAACAAAAAAAAAAAAACAACAAAAAATCACTGAACTTCCTTTACTCACATCAACATTCCTTTGGAAGAGAAAAAAGTATCCTTAGTGCCATTCCCCAGATATGTATTTCACCTTTGCACAAGAAGTTTTACCAGCTGTAAAATGCTCACTCTCTTTTGAAAAGAAAGATGCTGACCAACGAGCAAGGCAGTTTTCACACTTTTCATGCTCTGAATCAGGCTATTTTTGTTAATACTCTTATTTCTATCAAAGTTATTTAGGCATGGCCTAAATGTCTTCAGGTCCAGATCTTAGGGAGGAGCCAACAAGTAATCTTTAAAGTATAGCCCATTTTCTTCTCGGGAAAACATGATTAAAATGTCATTCACTGACCAAAAGGTGAATGACTATAGACACTAGAACACAATACTATTTTAATAAGGGAAAATTCCAAAATATAACTTTGTTTAAAAGTAGATAGTCATAGGGGCACCCAGGTGGCTCAGTCAGTTAAGTGACTGACTCTTGCTCTCAGGGTCATGAGTTCAAGCCCCACATTGGGCTCCACGCCCAGCATGGAGCCCACTTAAAAGAAAAAAAAAGTAAATAGTCACGAACTTCCCATAACAGGCATATTGAAGACTTCTACAAAGACTTTATTGTGTCAGATGAAAACATGGCAGGATACTCCCATTTATTCCCAACAGCTGAGAGACTGGGTGCTGCAGTAAACTATCTGATCAATTAAAAGTTAACCACAGACACTACCCATTAATTGCCAATTCTGAAATAACTAAAATATATTTTAAACCTGTGTTGCCCAATATGGCAGTCACTAACCACGTGTGGCTACTGAGCACTTGATATGTGCTACTCTAAATTGAGGTATACTATAAATGTAAAACTTCACCAGATTCACACTGGATTCACACTAAATTTCTATGACTTGGAGTAAAAAAAAAAAAAAAAAAGTAAAATATCATATTAGTAAACTTTTCATGTTGATTACATATTAAAATAATACTTCTGACATAATGAGTTAATAAAAGACATTACTAAAATATCACCTTTTTAAAGTAGTTCCTAGAAAATTTTAAATCACATTTGTGTGGCTCACATTACATTCCTATTAGAAAGTACTGCTCTATACAAAGTATGCAAAATATGATCCAATCTTCCTTTGATGATTCATGATGATGATGAACACCAACCATACAATAAAGAAAAATTCTATTTATATCTTGGATACATAGTTTAAGACAGGACCAAGAAAGAATGGCATGTCCTTAGAACTTGTATTAAATCCACAACCAGCCTCAACTGTGTTAACAGAGGAAGGACTCAATCTTACAAGTAGTATTTTTTAGGGATCAAAAAGGAAGTACATACCTAAAGCCCACAAAAGAGAGACTAAGAGAAATACCATCTGTTTCTAGAAGGCATCTTAAAACAAAACCAGTGTGTTTTAAATAGCTAATAGACGTATCTGTTTCTTTTTTAAAGTAGTATTCGATTATTTTGAGTATCATGAAGAAATTTCCCAACTGCCAGGTAAGCAAACTTCTTAAAAAAGAAACCTGATAAGGAAGAGACTAGAAACTCTAACCATGTGGAATAGTATGAGTGTACCATATGGAAAATGTAAGCCAGGTTCCTTAACAAGGTATTTCTAATTAAACATTACACAATGATGAAACCAATCAAAATTTTATAAATACCCTTAACTATGACTGTAGTATATAGTGAAATCAGCTATTACATGACTTAACTAACACTGCTTTCAAAATTCCAAGACACTATAATGCCTTTTCCAAATCTAGCCAGTGAGCATTAGGGAGGGAACAGCTTCCAAATGCTTTATCTTGAAGAGGTTAAAATTAGAATTGACAATTCAGAGCCATATTAACAATAATAAATATTTGCATGGCATTCTGTTTGACAAGCACTTTTGGACACATCATTCTTTTTGATCCTCAGGATAGCCCTCAGACACTGGTATGTTTTTATTCCTACTTCAGAGGTAATTTCAGGCTTGAGACCTTGACTTATTCAAGGTCACACAGCTAAAAAGTAGCAGAACCAGTACTGGACTCCGGATCTTCTTATGCTCATCCAATTCTCCTTCCATTACAAGACAATCATTCATTTAAAACCAAATGTTTAGAAACCCAACAAGCCCTGATGCCAAAGAAGGATCTAAGGATCAGTGAGGTCAAAGCTTAAGACTCTGTAAACATGACGTGCTGGAATGAGTTCAAAAAGGGGAGAAGAGATTATCAAGAGGCAGGAAATGACTTGAAAAATCAGGAGGGGAAAAAATTCTAATCTAAACGTCCTTGAGCGCAGCATCGCAGAAGAGCAGTATTCAAGCAGAAAATGCAGAGAAACGGCGCTTTTCCTCAAAAACGTGATTTCCAGTGTAGAAACTGTAGGTTAATGCAATGATTTTGTTGTTACTTTACTATAAGCGTGTTTGAGAATTTTACTTAAAATAAAGGCACTCAGAAAACCAGGACATCCAACTGGGTACCACCAGTCCTACATTTTTTCGTAAGTCATGACATCCACCTCACAAAAATCCAGACAAGAAAAACTAATTCAGCACGCACTGCGATTTGGACCGTAGTAAAGGAAATGGCAAATCTTTCTAGTAGAACGCATCCTTGAGGACAGGACAAAGGCGGCACCACCACAAATGAACCTCGTTCCACCTCCAGATCACAGTGACAACAGGCGGGTTAAAGCAAAATGTACAAATCTCGAAGACATGGTACAAGGGAATTCCTAAGATGGCTCTCTCAAGCCATTCCCTACGGAAATTCCTAAATACAACAGAATTTCAGAATCAGGGAAGGGCTAAGGAGAGACGCGGGGCTCCCGGCGTGGGAATCCCACACACCGCCGGCTCCGAACGCGACCCCAGCAAATTGCAGGCGGAGGGTCACGAGAGCGCCGCGAGACCCCGAAACCGAGCGGACGCCAAACGAGACCCCCCCGTGTGACCACCCGCTAGGACGGATGAAAAATGACCGACTCCAATTTCATCTCCGGCTTCCCCTCCCCGGCGGCCCCCAACTAGAGAGGGTCAGCAGGAAGGGCCGAGCCGCGGCGAGGGGCGCCGGCCCGGGGGGGGGGGGGTCGGCCGCGATCCTCGCCCCGGCCCCGGCCGCCGAGCCCCTGGCCCTGGCTCCTGGGCCCAGTCCCCCGCCCTCGGCCCGGCCCGCGCTGACAGCCCCGGCGCCGCCCCCACCTGCCCGCCCGGGGGGCGCCGGGGCCGGGCGCGCCCGCCAGGCCACTTCCTTCCCCGCCCGCCCGGCCTCGCGCGGGCCCCGGGGGCGGGGAGCCGCGGGAGGAAGGAGGCTTGGCCGGCCGCCCGCGGAGGAAGCCGCCGCCGCCCGCACCCACCGGCATCATCGCGGCGCGGGTCCGTGGCGCCCTCGGCCGCCTGACAGGACGCTCGGCGCCGCGCCGCGCCCGCCGCTCCGGCTGTCCTCGCAGGCCGCGCACCCACCGCCGCGCCCTCGGGCCCTCAGCGGCGAGGCGGCGGCTGCGGCTGCGGCGGGCTGCGGAGCCTGACCGGCTCTGTCGCGGCCGCCGGCGCGCTGCGTCGCTGTCCCGGGACCGGCCGCCACCGCCGCCGCCGCCGCCGCCCCCGCCCGACCGCCTCGCGCCGCCGGCCCTCGGGCTCTCTCAGCCCCCGCAGACCCCACCCCCAGCGCGTCGCCCCACACGGGGCCAGCCGCCCCCTCCGATTGGCCCGGCGGGGCCGGGGGCGGGGCCGGGGCGGAGCTTCCCGGCCCCGCCCGCCTAAAGCCGCTCTCGCGGCGGCCAGGTGCGAGCGCGCCCGTGCGCGTCCGCGCTCCCGCGAGCGGGCGTGCTGCGGAGGCCTAGCCGCTGCCCCGCCCCGCGTGGCGGCGTGCGGGCTCAGGGCCGCGCGCGACCGAGAGCACGGGTTCTTCGAGACCTCGGGAATGGGAAAACGGAGGCCGGAAGAGGGCAGGGCCCGGGCGCGGCTCCGCAGCGAGTCGCGCCAGGGCCGGGACTCGAACCTTGGGCTCCAGGCGGCCCCCGGGGGGGGGGGCGCATCCCGCGGCGACGGCGCGCGCCCGCGTCTGACCGCGGCCTGACCCCGGGTTCCCGGCGCCGGGTGGGGCTGTAGCTGGGGACTGGGTCGGAGGGGCGTGGTGCGTCCCAAACCATCCACGTGACCCGGCTTCGCGGCGCTCGGGATGGACCCCGGAACAGGCCCGGCCCTCCAGGCCCCCGAGCACCTGATCCGCCGTCCGCCACCGCGTTTTCTGCGGCCCGCGGCGCCCTGCCCCAGCCGGCCTTCCTGGGCTCGTGTCCGCTTTCCAGCCGCCGCCGTTCACACCGGCGATACCCCCGGCCTCGAACTCCCGTGGCCACCTGTGCCAGCGTCCTTGGTGCTCGAACGACCCAGGTTAGAGCCCAGGCCCCTTCTGTAGGGACCAGGTCTCTTCCTACAGCCTTGTCTCGCGTGACACCGCCGGCTCTGGCCTGAGCGCCCGAGTGACGGAGACCGGGGCCACGTGTCTAGAGCCCACCTCAAGGCATGGCACAGAGTGTAGTATAGGCCGCAGAAGAGGCAGAGAGCACCCTTTCTGTGCTCTCCGCACTGTGCCATTCATTTGAACCCCGACTGAGACGAGACTGTGTCTGACGTACTGCGCAGGCAGCGCTGAAAGTTACACGAGCACCCTGAACACGGAGGTCTGTCTATGGCCCCAAACACCAAAGGCCATAAAGCACCCTGGGAAGGGCCCAGCTTCTTGGAGAGGGCAGCAGGTGGTCAGGGTCCATCTATCTGTAGCCTGTCCTGTGCTCTGAGAGGTTCAAGGCCGGTGAGTGGGGCTGGGGGGCAAGGAGGGAGAAGACCAGAGGGTAAGCGCAGGCCTTTTCTTGGGAAGCCACCCCTGTTCTTCAGAGGCCACAGGGATTTGTGTTTAAGAGTGTAGACTTTCCAGTTAGACAAACATAGCCTCTGCCACGCCCTCAGTGCCTGACCCTGGACAAGCTACATCTTCTCTCTGTATCTCAATTTACCCATCCCTATAATGGGAGATACGGAAATAGTGGCTGCGGCATGGGATTTAGGGAGGTTCAGACGTGATATATGAAAAGCTCCTAGCACAGTTTGTGGTACCTGGTAAGTGCTCCATAAATAGTTTCCTGTAGTTAGGCTATCATTACCAAGCCGGCTTAGCGTACCTATGTCCCTAGGAGAGGGATCACCCAGGAAGTTTTAAACTCATACACATGGGCAGTAATGGCTAGTGACACATCTCTTCTGGGAGCAGGGTTTGGAGAGAGAAAAGAAAGCTCTGGGCAATGGGAGGAAGTCAGAGACCTGGGTTCTAATTCCAACTCTGCTTTTCACTCCCTGTGTGGTCCTAGGCAACTGGTACCCTGTTCTCTGTGTCTCGGTTTCTCTCTGTGTAACCAGAGAGGGATTAGCTTCCGTGATACCCGATGGCCTTCCAACTCTGCCATGCTAATGTTCATGAATCATGGGGTGGGTGCTGGCCCGCTAAGCCAGGCAAGGGACAGGCTTTGCCAGAGCACTGCAGAGATGTGCCTCCTGCCTTGAGGTAGTCAAAATGAGCGCACTCTTCTGAGAACGAAAGCCTAGCCATTGGGGTCCCACTCTTGCCTGTAGGACCCTTAGGTACAGATAGTGGCAGCTGCCCCGCCCCCACACCAAGGCCCCATCTATCCTCTAGGCAGGCATGTGTCCCAGGCCAGGCTGATTAGTGCCCCCCTCCCTCAGAGGCTTTCCAGCTGGTCCTCCTCCTCTCCACCCAGCTGAAACTGCATGCATCAGGCCCCATCACTTGGCATCCAGACCAAGGGTGTTGATAATTGGCCTCCCTTCTCTGACCTCCTCCACGCCCAATTCATCCCACACACAAACATAATTAGGTGACATGTACACATGCCTGCCTTGCAAGGCTCTTCTGTCACCCAGACTGAAGTTCACAGGAGGCCCTTCAGGAACCACTCTGGATGGTGGGATATAGGCTTGAGTGTAAGTAAGAAGATGGGTGGATTGTTCAGAGATACACGCTAGCCTCTGTGTGAGGGCTGGAATTTGTTTGAAAACAATTGAGCAAAAGGGGGAGAGTGAGGCAGGGAGGGATAGCTGAAGCATACACGCCCAATTCTTGTTAAGTGCTGGATATGGGTGGTGGGATATGGGGTGCATTGCATTCGTCTCTCTACTTGATATGTTTGGAATATTTTATAGTAAAAATGATTCAATGCCCTTGAAAGCAAACACAAAGGCCATTCAGGGAGGAAAGCAGTATGGATTCGTATTTGCATAAAGGATTCTTGAAAGGTGCACGGGGCACTAATGAAGTAGTGGCTGCAGGTGGGAACAGGCACTGCACAGACTGGGGACAGAAATATGAGTGAGGCTCTTCATGAGTTTTAAAAAATAAACTTTATTTTTAGAACCATTTTAGATTTACAGAAAAATGTCAAAGATAATATAAACAGTTCTCATAGCCTCCCTCGCCTCCCTGTTTTCTCTCTTATCAACGTCTTGCATTAGGATGGTACATTGGTTACAACCGGCGAAACTATGCCAGGACACTAGGATAACTAAAGTCCATACTTTGTTCACATTTCCTTAGTCTCACCCAGTGTCCTTTGTTCCCGGACCCCATCCAAGACACCACATTACACTTAGTTGTCCTGTCTCCCTAGGGTCCTCTGGGCTGTGACAGTTTCCCAGAGTTCCCTTGGTTTTTTTTTTTAAGACCTTGACAGTTTTGAGGAGTATAAATTAGGTGTTTTGTAAAATATACCTCATTTGAGATTTATCTAATGTTTTTCTTATCATTAGACCAAGCTTAGGGGATTTTTGGAGGAAGGCCACACAGGTAAAGTGCCATTTTCACCACATCCTAGCAAGGGCACGCACTATCAACATGATGTATCACCGTTCATGACCTTAATCATCTGGTCATTATTACTTTTTATGTCTGATTCTTGAACCAGATGAATATATCACTATTTAAAATTAAAATATAAAGATCTTAAGACCTGTATTAGTTTGCTAGGGCTGCCAAAACAAAAGATTACAGAGTGGGGGGCTTAAACAACAGAAATTTATTTTCTCACTGTCCTGGGGGCTGGAAGTCCCAGATCAAGGTGGAAGCAGGGTTGGGTTCTTCTGAGGTTTCCCTCCTTGACCTGCAGATAGCCATTCCCTTGCTGGCTCTTTTCTCATTGTGCATGCATCCCTGGTGTCTTTTCCTCTTCCTATAAGGACACCAGTCATATTGGATTAGAGCCCACCCATATGACCTCTCTTTAACCTTGATTCCCTCTTTAAAGGCCCTATCTCCAAATACTCACATCTGGAGGTTATAGAAGGGGTTAGGACTTCAACATATGAATCCTGGGGGTCAGGGGCACAATTCAGTCTATAACAAGACCTCTCATATCATAGCCACAATCTACCTTTTCAAGTTAACCTCCCATGCCCCTAGCACTTCACAGCTAGGGGATCGTATACCCCAGCCACCCCAAACCCTAGCCATTCCCTCCTCCAAGTCCTTGTGCATCCACTTCCTATGCCTACAAAAGCACCCGTCAATTTCCCCCAGAAGTGCTACCTGTTCTTGCCACAATTCAAATCCTTCCTCTTCTTCAAGGTTTTCCCAGATCCCCCTGGAGAACTCATCTCTGCCACCTTCTCTCAGACTGCTCAGTCCTGGGTCACCTGTCACAACCTGCCACCTTGGAGCTGACAACACACCTGTTTGGCCCAGGGGTTAGTTCCCTCACGTCACAAACGTGGACTGTTTTTTCCTGGGTGCCCAGCACTGGTCCAGGCTGTCGGGACAGAACCTTGAGCAAGACAGACATGCTTCTTATACTCATGGAGCTTATATTCCGGTCAGGGGAGAAGATAATAAACAAGAAGACAAAGAAAGGGGCGCCTGGGTGGCACAGCGGTTAAGCGTCTGCCTTCGGCTCAGGGCCTGATCCCGGCGTTATGGGATCGAGCCCCACATCAGGCTCCTCCGCTATGAGCCTGCTTCTTCCTCTCCCACTCCCCCTGCTTGTGTTCCCTCTCTAGCTGGCTGTCTCTCTCTCTCTGTCGAATAAATAAATAAAATCTTAAAAAAAAACACACACAAAGAAAATAACTTCAAACACTGGTTAAGTGTATTAAAAAACCCGTAAAGCCAGATAACGTGACAGGGGTGGCTGCTTTTTCCAGAAGAAGGTAACATTTGAGTTGGGAGCAAAATACTGAGGAGGTAGCCTCGTAGGGCTCCTCAGGAGAACCGTGTGAAGGAAAAGAAAGAGCACGTGAGAAGGGAAAGAACTTACGGCAACTATGGGGGCGAGCACTGGGGGGCTTAAGGGTGGAGCCAAGGTGAGTGAAGGAAGGTGAGGTCCAGATTGGGTTTGTGGGCCACGGAGAGTCTGGATTTTATATGAGTGACTTTTCCAGGGGAGTAGAGGGACCTGATTTATGTTTTCCAATGCCCAGTGGCCACCACAGGGATTGTGGCAAGACTGAAGGAGGGAGGCCCCTTAGGAGGACTAAGGTGGAGCTGGCAGATTGGGGAAGGGGACTCCTTTTGGATGTGCTTTGAAGGGGAGTTCTTAGGAAAGAAAGAAAGGACCTGGGATGTCCCCCGAAGCTTCGGCGCAGTGCTGGGAGGCTGGTGTGGACCAGTCTGCCCCTTGCCCACAGAGCTCCCTGCAGGCCTAGGGAACTGGCTCTGTAGGGCCAGAGCTGGGGTCCCTCTTTGCCATACTGCCCCCAGGGACAGCCACACTTCAGGACCCCCTTCCTCTGTCCAGCCTGGGCCACCCCACCTTGCCATCTACTCAGCACTCCTCCAACCAGACACTGGGCACGGCCTAGGCCTCTCTCTCTCTCTGCCCGCCAATCCTGTCCTCCACGGCACCCCAAACTGAGCCGCTCTCACTGATGTAGCCACCCTATGGCCAGAGGAGTGTTTCTAAAGTGGAAATCACACTGGCCACTTCCCCAGTGGCTCCCTGCAGCCCTCAGGGCTCCCCATACCCAGCAAGGGTAGTTAAGCCCCTGGGGGCTCAGGGGCTCCTGCCAGACACTCCCTCCACCTCCATCCACCCCAGGCCAACTCCTACTCCTCCCGCTCGGCCCGCAGGCAGCCCACAGGGCCCCATCCTCCTCCCGCCCAGTGTGGAGGTGGGGACAGCGGGGGAGGCTCACGTTCCACTCTCACAGTTCCCGGGGAAACCTGTTTCCACAAGTGTTGGCAGCGAACCAGTCGTGGTTCCGTTCGCTCTTGTGGCGTATGAAGTAATACTTTTGTCGTCAAGGTTAGAAAAGAAGAACACAGCCAGCGATGTGTGTTTTTCGTGTTTCGCTGGGCTGTGGGGGGGTGTGGCGGCCACTGGCCCCCAGCGCCGGGCGGAGTCGGCGCCAGTTCCGCGGGGGGCCGCAGTCCCAACGAGAGAAATGCTCCTGCGCGCCCGGAGCTGGGGGCCGCAGGCGGGGTCTCGGGAGCTGGGGAGCCGCGCCTGCGCCCACACGGGCGGGTCGCGGTCGCGAGCCGGGCTGCCGGGTCACCGCCCTGGGGGGTGCGGCCTGTCGGGGACGCGGCAAGGGCTCCGCACACCGTAGCGTCCGCTCATCCCTGCGGGGACCGCGTGGCGTAGGCGCTCTCTGAAGCCCAGGGAGGTTTCGCCACGGAGCGGGGACCTACGGTGGCTAGGGCTGGAACTTGTGCCCAGCGGGTGCCCGAGTGCCCACCAGCGCGCCTAGCGCGCTCCTCCCCTCCGCGCTGCAGGCTCCGCCCCGGTGGGCGGGGCGTCCTCCGAGGGAAGGGGCTTTCCCCGCGGCTAAGTCAGGTGCGTGCACGCACACACACCCTGGTCTTGGTCTGAGGCCAGTTACACGCGCGCGCGGGCGCGCACGCACACACACACCCGCGTGCAGACGCGCACACATCCATTCAGACACAGACATACACACAAACACACATCTTGGTCCTGGTCTGAAGCCAGGTAGGTACACACATGTGCATGCAGACACAGACATACAAACACGCACACACACATGCAGACACACACGTGCATACATACACATAGCCTGGTCCTAGTCTGAGGCCAGGTACGCACACACATGCATACACACACGTGCGCGCGCGCGCGCGCGCACACACACACACACACACACACACTCACCCTGGTCCTGAACTGAGGCCGAAACCACATTCTCCCCTTCTCCTGGGATCCCCCTTGGAGCTCTTGTGGGAAGGAGAGAGGCCTATGCTATTGATTCACTTCTGATCTATTGTGTCCCCAGTGCTAGAATTGAGGCTACCAAATTGCATTCCCTGCCCGCAGGGAGCTTGCTAGAGGTCTTGCCATAAAAGCAATTTAGTCCCGGGTCTTTTGTTCTTCCCCAAGCATCCTACCCTAGGCTCGCCCTTCCCCCACTCCGTTATGATGTTTTTTTCCGAACATCCTTTCTGCTGGCTGCATCACCTCCCGCCAAGCCGTTGCAGGGTGTCCTAAACAGCACCCCTCTTCCCTGTGCTCTCCTACATTTCAGGTGCTTCCAGTTTCCACCATTATTCATGATGCTGTCACATCAGTCAGGGTCCCGTGGGAAAACAGATGGCTTCCGCAGATTAGGGAAATTCCAGGAGAGTTATTTACAAAGGGGCACTGCTTACAGAAGAGGGAGTAAGGGAACCACAGGAGGGGGCAGGACTCCAGGGCCAGCTCAGGGGGACAGTTACCACCCCCAGGGCGGGAGGGAAGTGGAAGGGGAGATCACCAGCAAAGGAGTCACCAAGGGGAGGCCTGACCTTGCAGCAGTGATGCGGCCTGTCCAAGGCCCCGCCCTGGGAGGCGCTGGGATCTATTCCCTGCCCTCCTACCAGGGCACTTTCCTGGGCAGATCTGCCGGCGGGTCTGTGGATACAGTTCATGGTGGTGGGGCTCCCCAGGCAGGGATCCAAAATTGAAACCCAGTTATGACTTTAAATCCTGCACTCTGTACACACTTTGCATTGTTCTATGAGCTTAGAACCCATGTTGCAATAACTAATTGGATATTTTGCAGCAAGAAGTTAACAAAATATGCTTTCACATAGTACCTGTGAGCTTGGACTGTGAAGCTAGACCACCTGCTATTTAGTTCTGCTGTGTAATTTTGGCCAAGTTATACAACCTTTCTGTGCCTCACTTTGCTCATCTGTAAAATGGGGATAACAGGGTCTACCACAAGGATTTCTGCCTGGATTACATGAAATGATCGGTGTGGCGCACGGGGAATGCCACACAGGCATTTGCTGTTACCCTTTACTGGGTGGGACATTGCTGCCAGGCAGGGAGGGTCCCTGATCCCTGGATGAGCCACCACGCTCATCCACTCATCTGCAGCCTTAGGCGCCCAGGCGTGCCAGCCTGACCTTGAAATGCCCACAGCTGAAAGACCAGCTGCGTGACAGCGTCTTCTCTCTCTCACTCGCCCACCTCAGCCTCCTCCACGCAGACATGAACACAAGCTAGAACAGGGCGATCTGTCCTTTTCGCCAATACCAAAGAAGGCAGCTGGCAGTGGGGTTGGCCCTCCTGGCATGTGGAGACAATGTGGCTGACTACTGTGCTTTGTACTGGGGTGCCTGAACCAGTTATGGAAAAGTCCGGGAAAGCCCTCGAAGTGAACAAGGATGGCACCAGACAGACCTTCCAGTGACCCTGCTGGGAAATTGCCCACCTGTTGGCCTGCCTGACTGCGCCAGGAGGGAAGGTCAGCCAAGTGAGGTGTGAAGGATGTGTCAAGGTCACGCAGGATCCTTGCTGGAGAATGCTACTCTGGAAAGATGGGTCTGGCTGGGCCACAGGGGGAATCAGCACGCACGCGTACTTGCACACACAGACGCGCGCGCACACACACACACACACACACACACACACACAGGTATAGGTTACAGCCCCTCACTCCCTTCCTGTCACCTCCCAAATGGGCTTCTAATGCTCCTTACGTGTAACATAGTGATCAGAGTCAGAAAGACCCGATTCAGATTCCAAGTCAAAACCCAAACATGCAAAAGCAGGGACAGAATGGGACAAAACACCTAACTTTCTTTATGTTTAAAATGACAGTCGATCCTTGAATAACGCAGGGGTAAGGGGTAGGGGCACCGACACCTCATGCAGTTGATGATGTGCGTGTAACCATTGACCCCCCCAAACTGAACTAATAGCTGAGAGTAGCTAAGCCTACTGTTGACCGGAAGCCTTACGAGTAACAGAAAACATCGACTGACACGTACTTTGTCTGTTGTATGTATTATATACTGTATTCTTATGATAAAGTAGAGAAAGTAAGAAAATCATAAGGAAGAGAGGATACATTTACAGTACTATACTGTATCTATCGAAAAAAATCCATGTATTATCGGACCCATGTTGTTCAAACCTGTATTGTTCAAACCTCAACTGTAATTCTTATTCTTTTTTTTTTAAGATTTTATTTATTTTGAGAGAGACAGCGAGTGCAAGCAGGGGGAAAGGGCAGAGGCAGAGGGAGAGAGAACCCCAAGCTGACTCCATACTGAGCACAGAGCCCAACTCCGGGCTCAATCTCACAACCCCAAGATCAAGACTGGAGCCGAGGGGCGCCTGGGTGGCTCAGTCGTTGGGCATCTGCCTTCGGCTCAGGGCGTGATCCCGGCGTTCTGGGATTGAGCCCCATATCGGGCTTCTCCGCTGGGAGCCTGTTTCTTCCTCTCCCACTCCCCCTGCTTGTGTTCCCTCTCTCGCTGGCTGTCTCTCTCTCTGTCAAATGAATGAATAAAATCTTAAAAAAAAAAAAAAGACTGGAGCTGAAATCAAGAGTCAGATGCTTAACCAACTGAGCCACCCAGGTGCTCCAGTAATTTCTTTGACATCAGTCTTAGCAACATTTTTCCAGGTATGTCTCCCCAGACAAGGGAAATAAAAGCAAAAATAGATGACTGGGACTACACCAACTAAAAAGCTTCTGCACAGAGAAGGAAACCATCTAGAAAACCAAAAGGCCACCTGCGGGATGTGAGAAGATATTTGCGAATCATATATCTGATAAGGGGCTAATATCCAAAATATATGACGAACTTATGCAACTCAACACCAAAACAAACAAACAAACAATCCAGTTAAAACATGGCAGAGGACCTGAATAGACATTTTCCAACAAAGACCTCCAGACAGCCAACAGACACATGAAAAGAGGCTCAACATCACTCATCATCAGGGAAATGCAAATCAAAAGCACAATGAGACACCACCTCACACTGGTCAGAATGGGTAGTATCAAAAAGACAAGAGAGAACAAATGTTGGCAAGGATGTGGAGAAAAGAAAAACCTTGTGCGGGGCGCGTGGGGGGCTCAGTCGGTTTAGCATCTGCCTTTGGTTCAGGTCAGGTTCTCAAGGTCCCGGGATGGAGCCCCGCGTGGGCTCTGCTCCTCCCCTCCACTTGTGCTTTTCTCTCTCTCCCCCCCCCCAAATAAATAAATAAGACCTTAAAAAAAAAAAAAGAACGCTTATAGACTGTTGGTGGGAATGTAAATTGGTGCAGCCACTGTAGAAAGCAGTATGGAGGTTCCTCAAAAAAATAAAAATACAATTACCATATGGTCCAGTAATTCTACTACTGGGTATTTACCCAAAGAAAGTGAAAACAGTGATTTGAAAAGATACATGCACCCCTATGCTTACTGCAGCATTATTTACAACAGCCAAGATATGGAAGCAGCCCAAATGTCCATCAATTGATGATTGGATAAGGAAGATGTGGGGTATATATATATAAAATGGAATATTTTTCCGGGATCGTGCCATTTGTGACAACATGGATGGACCCAGGGGGTATTTTGCTAAGTGAAATAAGTCAGTCAGAGAAAGACAAATAGCATATGATTTCACTTATGTGTGGAAGCTAAAAAACAAAACAAACAAAAAAGAAGGCCTTAGGAAACAGGTAAGCTGGCAAATGCCACAGAAAAGCCCTCCCTTAGGGCACGCGCAGTGCGGTGTCGGACCAGCGTGCAGTCCGTCTGGGCAGCTGAAAGCAAGCGTGAGGAAGCTGCAAAGATGCTCCCTTATCTTACAAACTTTTTTCTAAAAACCAACGTGCTCAATCTACACCAATTCTGATTATTCATAATCTGTCCTTTTAATACTTTCATGAAGAGAGACTAGTGAAGCCCAGAGTCTCGCCTTCAAACCTGGTCGGAGCCTCTAGTGTAATACTCTCAGACTGCTGAACATCTGCTCATTCTAAACATTATCTGACCCAGTTGCAAAACAAAGAAATGTGTGTAATACATTGCTTAAAAAATAAAATTAGAGGGGCGCCTGAGTGGCTCAGTCGTTAAGCGTCTGCCTTCGGCTCAGGGCGTGATCCCGGCATTCTGGGTTCGAGCCCCACATCAGGCTCCTCCGCTGGAAGCCTGTTTCTTCCTCTCCCACTCCCCCTGCTGTGTTCCCTCTCTCACTGGCTGTCTCTATCTCTGTCAAATAAATAAATAAAATCTTTTAAAAAAATAAAATAAATAAAATTAGAAAAATAACTTGCAGGTGCTGTTAAGAAATAAATAATGGGGCGTCTGAGGGCTCAGTCGGTTGAGCATCCAACCCTTGATTTTGGCTCAGGTCATGATCTCAGGGTTGTGAGATTGAGCCCCTCGTCCAGCTCCGTGCTGAGCATGGAGCCTGCTTGGGATTCTCTCTCCCTTTCCCTCTGCGGCTACCTGTCCCACCCAGCTTGTGCTCTCTCTCTCTCTCCAAAAAAAGCCCAACCAACCAACCAACCAACCAAACAAACAAACAAAACACTTTATTTTTCAATCTATAAGGAAAGCTGCCTCTAGATTATATTTTTATCGTTGATGAAACTGGTCTCATTTATTTTTTAAAGTTTATTTTTTTAAAGTCATCACTGCACCCAGTGTGGGGCTCAAACTCACAACCCTGAGATTAAGAATCACACGCTCTTCTGACTGAGCCAGCCAGGAGCCCCCAAACTGGTCTCTTTTAGGACTGAACATCTTCAAGGGTCAGTTTCTCCAAGGAGGAAGCAGAAGCCTGAAGGCTAAGGAAGGCCCAGCTGTGGTTTTAGATGCTAGTAGAGGGAAAATGACCCTGGTAGTATTGTTATTAGCGTCATTTTTTCTTTTATTAGGGTCCTGGTTACGAAGTTCTAAGATGCAAAACACAAATCTAATAAAGTATTTATATTCAGAAAATATATAGAACTCTTATAATAAGACAAACAACCCAATAAAAAATGAGCAAAAAATGAGAAGAGCTGCTTCAACAGAGATATGGATGCCATATAAGCACACGGAAGGAGGATCCTTAGTCATCACCAGTGAGATAACGTCACACACCTGCTATCGAGGCTGAGCCAGGGCAGGCTGACCACGTCAGGTGCTGGTGACCAGGCAGAGCACCTGGAACACTCGCACGCTGCTGGTGGGAACGCAAAAGGGGTCAGCCCCTTTGGAAAACAGTTTGATATTTTCTTATGAAATTTTATGTGTCAGTACACACACACACACACACACACACACACACACACGAGAAGCGGTCACAGTGATTTACCTTCAGAAATGAAAAAATAGGGGCGCCTGGATGGCGCAGCGGTTAAGCGTCTGCCTTCAGCTCAGGGCGTGATCCCGGCGTTCTGGGATCGAGCCCCACATCAGGCTCCCTGCTCTGCTGGGAGCCTGCTTCTTCCTCTCCCACTCCCCCTGCTTGTGTTCCCTCTCTCGCTGGCTGTCTCTATCTCTGTCGAATAAATAAATAAAATCTTAAAAAAAAAAAGGAAATGAAAAAATAAGTGTGTCCAAAAACCTGCATGTGAATATTCATAGTAACTTAAGTCATAATAAACTCAATCTTGAAATAACCCAACCTCCCTTCAAATGGTGAAGGTGGTAGGTCTACGCAACGGATGGGACTCCCGCCATGAAAGGGCACAGACTAATTGACAGAGAGAGCTCAATGGATACAACTAATTATGCTAAGCAAAGCGGGCAGGCAGAAGAGACTCCGCACCATGTCCTTCCACCGTATGACATTCTGGGTGTTACAGGGACGGAAACATCACAGGAACAGAAAGTAGATCAGTAGTTGCTGGAAGACAAGGGGGAACGGACTGCAGTGGGGTACAAAGGAACGCCTCAGGGTGACAGAACTATTCCGTATTGTGGTTACATGACGATTCACACTTTCCAAACTCATCAAATTGTATACTTCAAAAGGAAAATTTTTACTGTATGTAAATTATGCCTCGGTAACCCCAACTTCTTAAAAATGATTCATAGATTTTTTTAAAAATGATTTTATTTACTTATTTGAGAGAGTGAGAGAGAGCGCACAAGCAGGGGGAGCTGTAGAGGGAGAGGGAGAAGCAGACCCCCTGCTGAGCAGGGAGCCTGCCGCGGGACTTGATCCCACGACCCTGGGATCACGACCCTGGGATCACGACCCTGGGATCACGACCTGAGCCAAAGGCAGATGCTTAACCAACTGAGCCACCCAGGCGCCCTGTTCCACGGATTTTGAGTAGTCTGTGCCTTACCCTCTTTTCTCTGTGAGCCCTGTTATTTTTCGTGAACATATTTACAGAAAGTAAGATTTTAAAGGAACATATAGATTTAATTATAGCAAAACTATCTCAGTTATAATTATATTTTCTTCTCACTATAATTTTTTGCTCTGGGAGTTACCATGTCTCGGTCTGGTTGGGTTTCTCTCAAGTCTGCTGCACAGCTGTTGTCCTGGGACTTCTCCTTTCCCCTCTCTTGCACAGGATATCTGTTTCCTAAATCCTTTATCTTCCTCTTTCTTGACTTTGCATCCTCATTATGGTAAAACACATCTTCCAGTAGCTTCTTGAGAGAGGGTGCATGGGAGAAAAATGTGCTGAGATCTTGCATCCTGAGTCTTGATTCTACTCTAACAATTGACTGATAGTTTGGCTGGGTGTCAAACTCCAGGTTGGAAATCATCAAGTATCAGAATTTTGAAAGCACTGACTCCGTTGCCGTCTTGCTTCTGGTGGTTGCCATGGAAGCGGTTCTGCTGCCTCATGCTCTGAACATGCCCTGCTTCTTCCCTCTTCGGAAGCTTTTGGATTCTTATCTTTATCCCTATTGATTTGAAATTTCAAGAGCAGGCGCACTGACGTGGGTTTTTATCTATGACCTGTGCTGGGAATGGTGGGGGTCTCTCATCAGAGTGTCTACATCCTTTGGTTCTGGGTGTTTTTCTTAAACTTCGATAATTTCATTTCTTCTGTTTTCTGGGGTTGTTTTTTTTTTTTTTTCCCCTTGTGTAATTCCTGACATTTCAGATTTTGGACATCCTGGTTTAGTCTTTTACTTTCCTTATCCGTTGTTCTCTCTTTGTTCCTATCTCTGTCTTTTGGGAAGAATTCTTCAACGTCCTGAAACGGTGATCCCAAGACCATCTTATCCAGTTCCGAGGATTTAAATGCTATTTGCAAATGCACGACTCCCACGCCTACATCCTCAGCATGGACCTCTTCCCTCAACTCCACATTTCTTTCTCTAACTGCTCTCTTAGAATCTCTGCTTCCGTATCTAATGGGTATCTTGGCTTAATACGGCCAAGAGGGAATCCCTGTTTTTTAACTCCCCTCTGGTAGGTTGAGTAACAGCCTCTCCAAAGAGATCCTCATCCTTATCCACATGTTACCTTATACGGCAAAAGGAACTTGCGGGTGTGATTGACTTAAGGCTCTTGAGATGAGAGGGCAGTCTTGGGTTATCCAGGTGCATCCTAAATGCCATCACAAGGGTCCTTGTAAGACAGACGCCGGGGGTCGGAGGCTGGCCTGGGGGAGGACAGAATCAAGTGGCTGGAAGTGATGCAAGCAGGGGTCATGAGCCAAAGAACGCAGGTGGCTTCCAAAAGCTAGGAAAGACAAGGACACAGATTTCCCAGAAGGAACCAGCCCCGCCGACACCCTGGCTTTAGGCCAGTGAGATTGATATCAAACTTCTGGCGTCCAGAACTGCCAGAGAATAAATGCGGGTTGTTTGAAACAAGCACGTTTGTTACAGCAGCCGCTGGAAACAGACACCCCCCATCACCCCCCATCACCCCCCAAACAGCTTTCCTCTACTCAGCTGAGGGCACCCTCCCCCGTCTTTCCGGCTGCTCAGGTCAGAACCTCGGGGCCACCTTTGAATTGCCGCTCCTTGTCCCGTGTCCCTGGTCCGGTTCACTAGGACACTCTTTCAGCTCAGCCTTCAACACATCCCCAGAATCCTACCAGTCTCGCCGCCACCACCCCTGCTGCCACCGCAGGCCGGGGGGGGGGGTCCCCTGCTTGGTGGCTATAGGAGCCTCCACACCGGCCTCCCTGCTTCTGCCTTTGCTGCACGCTGACCACCCACCACCCGCCCTCCAGCCCATTCTCGACCTGGCACCCGGCACAGTTTAAAATAAGTGGGACCATTTTGCTCCTCTGTCAAAACTGTCACGGGCTCTCCATCTCACTCAGCAAAAGCCAAAGTCCCTCCACAGCCTACAGGGTCGGCACAAATGCCACCTCCCCTCCTCTCTCACGTTATCCCCAGCAACCCTCCTGCTTGCTATACTCTACTCCAGCCACACTGGCTACCTTGTTCAACTGTGCCAGCCATGTTCCTGCCTCAGGGCCTTTGTACTTGTCTCCCCTTTGCCCCAGAAGTCCGTCTCTCAGATTCCACATGACCAGGGCTAGCTACACAATGTGTGGGGCCTATTGCAGAATGAAAACATGGGACTCATCATTCAAAGCTTAAAGAAAGCCTGTCCCTAAACCTACTAATATATATAGTATCTTTTCTGCCACAGTCTCTATCTTGACCTGTCATGCTGTGGTGGTGGTGGTGGTGGTGGTTTAATACTGCGCTCTCTGGGGCCCAGGGATGCTTGCCGTGAGCGTGCAGACCCTGGCAGATGCCCAGGGCCCCACACTTGCTCTGTGTACATCTACGGGCTGCTGTGTGACCTGTAATTGTGGCGTCAGGAAAGCCGTCTGCTCTTCCCATGGGTGACCCCAAGGTGTTAGAACCTCTGTACGGGATGCACTCAGGACCTGGATTGGAAGCGGGTGAGAGGCTGGCCCCTGCCAATCACCTACAGAACGTGCCATGTGGCCGCCCGCCCAGGGCAGGGCCAGCCCCCTCCGTATCCCGGCCCGAGACGCCATGAAGTGTGTGTGATGTCCCTGAGCCTCCCTGTGCTCATGCCCAGGTCCCCACTGGGAGCAGAGGGTGGCAGCGATTTCCAGGCTGGTGTGTGCATGTGGGTGTGATGAGGCCTGCGATGACAGCCAGCCGGGGGGCCGGGGTGGCGGTGAGTGGCCTAGAGGCAGGGAGACAGCGGGCAGGGAGATCACCCACACAGGAGCGCAGGCTCCAACCCCTGGTGCGTGCTCCATTATTCCATCGGACTCCACTTACAAAACACAAATTCAAAGTTAGAATCCTTACGATTTCAAGTGTTTGCGTGAATGAACGCGTGAATGGGCTCTGTCCCCACCGGCGTCGCTCCGCAGCTCCCTCAGATCCGCCAACCCACCGTCCCGCTGCTTTTTACCTTCAGAGCTGGCGCTGGAGCCTCTTGGGCTCTGTGTCTCTGTCCTCGCGCTGCCCCTGCAGGCTTGCTGCTAGTCCCGGAATGCTATGGAGTTCTGGAAAGCCACAGCTGCGACCCGCTGCCCACTCAGTCCTATCTGACCAACAAGTCTTCCCTTCTCAGTCCCACCCCTCCTCCAAACATCAGATTTTTAGCCCTAAGTGCCAAGCTTCTTCGTAGGCACCAACCTGGCAACACTGTGCCTCTCAGAGGAAAGTATTATAATCGTCATTCCCCCTTTCTAGGTTAGTGAACAGAATCAGAGAGTTTGAGCAACTTGCCTGAGGCCACACAGCTGCTTGGTGTTGGCTGGGGACTTGAACCTGAGGGTGACAGCCAGACCTAGCAGTGAGTAGCAGTGAGTACTCCTTTGTTTAGATCCCAAAGGCCCAGGTTTGCACCATGGGGCTCAGCAGAGAGGCCAGGACTCACCCTATGCCCTGAAGGGTCAAGAGGGACGCGAAGAGGGGCTCAAGCATGGGCATGCGTTCTAGAACTCTGCCTGTTGGAAGCCTTCCCAGCACCTCCTGCTACCTACCTCCTGACCTCCCCAAAGGTCCAGTGGACTGGCCAGGTAACTCTGACATTGTTCTGTGATGTGCTGGGTGATTCTTCCTCCTGTGCCTCCCTGGCCGTGAGCTCCCCAAGGTCCCGTTTACACACATGATCTCTATCCTCGCCACGGTCCCTGAGGAAGGGAACACGGCTGTCACCCCCATTGGACAGATGGGGAAACTAAGGCCCAGAAAAGTTTGATAACCTGCTGTCCCAGGTCCCATGGCAGGAGTGGGCCTGGAGTCCCTGTTGCCTCAGGCTCCGTTCCAGGTGCTGCCACCCCTGCAGGCTGCCGGGCCGAATGCAGTGCCAGGCAGTGCCAGGTGGGAGGCGGGGCTGGGGGTAGGAGTCACGCCGGGGCCTGCGGGCTCTGGCTCGGGGCCTGTGGGCCTTGAAAACAATCCATCTGGGCACCCGTCATCCCCAGATTTCTCATCTCAGAAGGCCGTGCATCTCCTCCACAAGCTAGCTGTGGGGAGAGGTGAGTGGACCAACTCCTCCGAGGCCCCCCTTGGAACCCCCTGTCTTTCCTGCCCACACCCTACTGGCCAGGGGCCACTGGCTGAGCTCAGTCCTCGCTGGGCAACAGTGCTGTCCGGGGCGTCTGGCTTTGCAGGCAAACAAAAGCGGTGTGCGGTCTGGGAGGTGGTGACGCTCCCGGACCTCCCTGCTGCCCCTTTCAGAGTCCAACATGGAAATGATGTGCCCATAACCTGGGGGGTCCGAGGTGCTAAAGGAGGCCTATGTCCCTGCTCCCAATGCCTCTGGCTCCCGATCCCCCTGACACTCCATTCTAGCACCTCCAGCGGCTGGCGTGCCCGCTTGTCACTCCCTGCCTCCTTTGCTCCTGCTGTCACCTGATCCTAGACGCCCTTGTTTCCTCTTGTGGTTAGAGTCCAACTCTGTCTTCAGGACTAGCCCAGATGCTCCCTGCTTCACAAAGCTGCCCCTGACCCACCCACCTTCTCACCCGCTCTATCACCAGGCCTTCATCTTACTAAGTCCTTGCAGCAGCCAGGCACAGCCTCAGGGACCCCAGCCTTGCCCCCATTTCCTGCTCCAAAGCTCAGGACAGGACAGAGGGAAGAGTGCTGGCTGGGCCATCGGATCCCGCATCCTGGAGTCTCACCCCTGGCCTCACTGCGAGGGCTGTCCTGGACTGGCTGCCCTGAGGCTCTGGCTGGGCATGGCTGGATGCCCAGGGCTGCCGGGAGGGGTCCACAGCACCCTGCCCACCCTGGCCCCCAGGGCTGCACCCCCACCCCACCTAGGCTCAGGGCTGCCCTATGGGGCTGCTCTTCAACAGCGAGGGAGAGGCACTCCGACCCCCCAGGCTTGTTTGTGAATTGGAGGTAATGGGATTTACCTTCAGGGGCAAGTTTGTGCTAACCGAGTAGAGTCAGGCCTTCGTAATTCCACAGGCTTCATACCTGTTGGTGGTTATGCGAAGCCGCTGCTGCTGCTGACTTACCCATTCATCAACCAAGCCTGTAAGCAAACACGGGTGCTGGGCTGGGGCTGCTGTAGAGACGGGGTGTGTGTGTGTGTGTGTGTGTGTGTGTGTGTGTGTGTGTGTGGCAACCCCAGCCTCTGCCTCATTTCAACTTTCACGGGCCAGCTCTCCCCACCAAACTCCCTCTTCCGTCTTCTCTGTTCCTGTTGTCATGTGTGCCACCTTCTGAGCGCACATCTGACCCTCTCCCGTGTCTGCACCCCTCTGTGACCCCATCGGTCTACCTGAGCTGGGCCCCAGAAGGGCGCAGGGTGGGGGTGAGGGTGAAGAAGGACCTCAGAACTCTCCCAAGGATACACAGTGACGTGGGGCAACGTTGGGAGGCCGCGAACCAAATGAGGGACCTTAAACCAGGTGTTTGGTTTGATCTCAGGTGGGGATCTGGGTTCCGGAAGGCTCTGAGAGCTGCGGTTACAGGTCAGTTTCAGGCCAGCAAGTGGGGCATCCTGGGGACACAGCTGTGTGTCAGCCCGTGCCTGCCCCGACTGGAGCTCAGATGTCACCCTGGCAGCCTGAGTGGCCAGAGTGGGGGGTGAAGCAGGCCACCGTCCACAAAGGGCTTCTGGGAAGCTGAGCAGTACCGGCTCTGCTGGGTCTCCAAGAAAAGGGCCGGGGGCCCCAAAGACCCATGGTATTGTGAGCCATCCCCAGGTATCCTGCGTGAGTGCCAGAGGCTTGGCTTTCCCCAGGCTCCGAGGCCCAATCCACACTACAGACTCTCAGTTTCCACCTGGCCCAGACCCCATTGCCCCTCTTCACAGACAGCAGTGCCATTCACTGGCCTTTCTGTCCTCACCAGACTCCTCGATGTGTTCACACAGCAACTTGCTGAAACCCAGGCTTGATCAGGCTTTTGGCTCCCAGCTGCCTGGGGGATCAATCCCCCTTTCCATGGCATTCAAGGCCATCTGTCTCTGTCCATGTCTGGGCTGCCCTCAAGAGAGGAGAAAGGGGGTGTTCCCCAGGGTGGCGGTGGTGGTGCTGAGCCTTGACCCCATGTGGGCCAGCCAGTGCTCTGAGCTGCTGGGCTGCGCACAGCTTTCCTTGTCCTGGGTGTGCATGCGTGAGGTCATCCGTAGGCTGTGTGGGCGTGTCCAGTGAGAGCGTTGGGCCACCTTGGGATATTCCCAAGAGCTTTTGTTGCAGGGCCGGTTGGGGGGGGGGGGTGAGGGGCTCACATCCTGAGACCAGCTTTTCCTCCAGCTGTCTCTTAGCAATCAGAGCTCCTGAGACCCCACCTTCTAACTCCCCTCAGTCCTGGGCCTCAGAGGACTTGGCAGGATCCATGCAGCCTTGGTCAGAACAGTTTATGGGGCACAGAACTCGGCTTCTAACCCCCACAGGCGGAGTCTCGGGTCTGGCTTCATTCCCCGCTTCCAAGACGACAGGAGCCACACGATAGATGGGCTCTCCTTCCCCGCCCCAGGGCCCAGCCAGATCTGAGGCTGGAGGGGCTTAACCAGCTCACTCCCTGCTCTGTAGCTCAGAGACAGAACCCTCTTATAGACTGTCCAACCCAGAAGGGTCCCCCGACACTAATACTGTCCTTGTACTTTGGCCTTTGTGCACCAGGCAAAGGTGTGGACCCCTCAGGGCTGAGGCCTTGCTCTGGGTCCCTTTCTCTGTCCTCCTTGTTGCCTGCGGCTGCCTGGTGGGTCCAGGCACACTACCCCACGCTTGCCACTGGCTCTGACCACCTGCTAGATGGGCCCTGGCACCATCCTCCTTGGGCATGGCCCCTGGACACTGGCTGGTCGGGTGGAATCACCCATTGCTGGAGCAATGATCCCCTGGCGTGTGCAGGCCAGCTGCGGTAGCCACTGTGGCGTCTGGCTGTGTTCTTGTCCCATGTCTACAGCCCATCCGGCCTCCAGGGGCTGGTGCTTCCCACTCCAAGGAGGGCACCCCGGGGGAAGGGTCCTGAGCAGCCCCCTGCTCCACGGCTGTCCTGTGCCCACCTGGAGCCTCCCATCCCAGAGAGCCTCATCCTGGGGAGAAAGTGCCTCCCTGGGGCCAGCAGGCTCCTGGACCCTCTCCTGTGGTCCTGGTGGTCACACCTGGGCCCCAGACTCCGACAAGGTCCAGCCCGCAGGCCCCTCCCCGGGCGTCTGCGACTGCCCCAGCCCGGAAGAATGGCTTAGTGGGGAAGCAGCCACTCCACGGGGCCTGAGCGGGGTGGAGGGCTCACCAGAGGCCGCAGAGGTGGGGCGCGGATGCAGGCTCGGTACCCGGTAACCCCGGCCGGGACGCGCTGGGGTCTGCGGAGGGGCCGCAGCTCTGCCAGGGCTTCCCGGGCTGGCCTCGTGTGGGGCGGGCCTCAGCTGGTGGGGCAGGGCCTGCTTCCCAGCCTGAGGGCCCCTCCTGCCCCCATGCTTCCTTCCCTTGGGGGGCTTCGTTGTCTCAGGCAGGGTCCTGCCACTCTTTCTCCCAGCACAGGGTTCTCCCCGCCCGCAGCCACCCCCTCCTTGGATCCAGGGTCTTAGATGTGGAGATAATGACGACTTGGACAATGAGAAGTGCTTTGGCTCTGCCTGGGGCACCCTCTGCCTTTCCCCGGGGGTCCCCCTGCCCTGGGAGGGCCCTCCCCAGACGTCCCACCCCAAGCCCCGGCCCACACCCTCACCCCAGGCTGTCGACCACCCTGGCTCAGGCCTCTTCACCTGCACATCCCCTGGTCCAGCCTCAAACCTGGCCCTCTCCAAGGGGGACCCCGTGCAACTTCTTAGGTCCAGAAGGTCCTACTACGCCTCCCCCTCCCAGACGCGGCCGGCGCCGACCTCCCAGCAAGTGCCAGGCCAGTTGGTTGTAACACCGCTGAGGGACATCGGCAGGTCACTTCCACAACGGCCACCAGCATCATGGTGCCACTGGCCTCAAGGATCCTGTCCTACAAGACCTGGGATGGACTCTTCCCAAAGTGGGGTGACTTGTGGTCTCCAAGGGCCAGGAAGCTGAGAACTGGCGGTTTTCCCAGAGCAGGAAGAAGGGCCACCTCTCACTCACCCTGACCACACCTGGGAAGTTGTTTGTTTTGAGGGGGAAAGGAGGTTTCCAGAACCACGGTGGGTGGGCAGAATGTCTCCATCAGGCAGACTCTGCAGGCACACGTTCCTCCCGGTTTGGGGTCTGTCCACGCAGAGTGATGGAGCTGCAGTGGGCTCAGCGTGCCCCTCTGCGCGAGGCCGAGGGTCCTGTGCATAGCGGCTGCTCCTTCTGCACCCGTGTCCTCTTACGGAGGGGCACAAGTGCTGCCTCCCTTGTATTGAGCCCCTGTGGTGAGCTAGGAGCTGTCTGTGCACTCTCTAATTCAGAGGGCCCTGACCGCACGACTTTGGCTCACAGTCGTATTCCCAGAGCTCAGAACCGTGTCTGACGCATACCAGGCACTCAATAAACTCCTGTCAATACATAAGGGGGCCCAAGAAGGTCAAGTCACTGCCCCAGCTGGAATGCTCCCCTGGAGAGCAGGGCTGGACCAGGGAGCTGCACCTTATCACGGCAGCTGCTGCCTTGGAGCTGGGGAGTACGCTCCAGAATCCCCGAAAACAGTGTCTGCTGAAGGAAGCTGCGGAGAATCATGTGGAATCATTATGGCGAGTGGCACCATCACACCCATTCTGACCTGAGCCCTGAGTTCGTCAGATTCTCCCCGCGGAACTACCCATTTCTCCAGCTCTCTGCTGCCCCGGCTTCTGGGCCGTTTAACCACGTGTATTCCTGTTGTCTCCCCCCAAGAAGAAAGTCCTCCTTGATGTTCCTGGGGCCGACCTCTGCTTCAACACTTCTCACTCCCTGTGATCGCTGCTGGCTTACTGGTCGGTCTGGTTCTCACACCCAGGACTCCTTGAGGGCAGAGCTCGAGGGGCCAGCTGCATGGAAGCATCAGCGAATGGTGAATGGAAGGATGGGTGGATGGAAGGATGGACGAATGTGTGGGTGCATGGGGGCGTGGGTGGATGGATGGGTAGGCGGAGGGGGACGGATAGATGCGTGGACGGATGGATGGATGGTCAGGGTGTGCGTTGGTGGATGGTGCCTTCCCAACAAAAGTCAGCTGACCACCCTTGCCTCTCTGCACCCCTGAGTGCCCCAGGGCTCCTGGCCAGGAGGGATCATAGAGGCTGTCCATAAAGTGGGAGTGGGGGTAGAGTTTAGCCTTCAGAAGACTGGGCTCAGGGGAGGAAAGAGCTGCCTTTGAGGGTTTGGAGGGCTCTTCCCTGGGAGAAGAACACCCCCTCCCGACTCTTTGGCTCCAGGAGACAAGGGACTGGCAGTGGAAGTGGGAGGGAGGCAGATGGTGTCTCGAGGCAAAGCCAACTGCTGGTGTGCACCCCCTCTCTTGCTGTGTTCCTGACAAATGGCAAATGAAACTTGAGTTTCCTGTTAACTTACATTTTCAGTTCCAAACATTTTATAATTAACAAAATGTCTTTTTGATGCACGCAACACGCTCACATTCACAAATGGAATAACACAGAGGTGCTTATGATGCTGAGCCAGGCGGTGCCCATCCCCCCGCCCAACCATGCTCTCCCCAGGATCTCCCAGCGCTGGTCTTTAGCTCCCTGAGCTTAGCCGTGCACGGCTGACCTGCCGCTCCACAAACTGTGTCCATCTCTAGTCTCTGACTCGCCAAAGTTCAGACACCGTGAACTCAATACAAAAGATGCACCTTTGTTACATTACTCTCCTACCTTTCCTATTTATATTACTTTTATTCTTCTGCCACTTCTTAAAAAGGATTTACTTATTTATTTGAGAGAGAGAGGGTGAGCGTGAGTGTCGGGGGCGGGGACAGAGGGAGAGACTCTCAAGCAGACTCCCCGTTGAGTGCGGAGCCCTACTCGGGGCTCGATCCCACCACGCCGAGATCATGACCTGAGCTGAAATTGGCTGAGCCGCCCAGGAGCCCCTCTTCTGCTGCTTTTTTGGTGACTTCAAATAACATTCTCCCGCCCCCTAGCTTCAGGGTGCCAGGATGCTCAGCCCTTCCTGAGCCTTCATCCTGACCTCAGGGGGGCACCAGCCGGGCCGTGACCGTGACCCGCTGTGTGACAGACAATGGGATGGCTGTTTGCTGTCCTGGATGCTGGGATTAGACAATATTTAGCTTTCCCTCGGTGGAGAAGGGCTTCCCCTCCCCCGCTGGGCAGGAACCGGTTCCTGTGGGGCAGGGCCAGCCGCTGGGCCCCTTGCCAGGAGCCTCCTGCCACTCTGCCCTGCAGCGGCACCGAGTCCAGGGGTTTAATCATTAACGGGCACGTCTGGCCTTTGGTTGCAGGTCGGAATTTGGGAGCTGTGCCCAGGAGCAATTATCTCCGACACATTATTTTGTGTAAAATCACTTTAGCTGCCATTAGCTGATAAAGCTGGAATAGAGGGGGGTCCATTAATCAGTACTGACCTCTTGGCATGCGGGGCTCCCTGGGAGGTCACTGAGGGACCTGCCTTTTGAGGTCTATGAAGTAGCTTGTAGAAAGCTTGCGTTGAAATGTGGCCTGGCACGGTGTGGTGTGTGCTCAGACCCCTCCCCGCATTGCCCCCGCGGCTGGTCTGGGGATTGGCAGAGTCTCCCGAGGTGTGCCAGGTCTGGGCAGGTCCGCCAGAAGCTAGGGGCCACGAGTGAGAGGCTGGTGGGGTCAATGGCTCCCCCATCGTCCTAGCTGAGGCAGGAAGCCCAGGCAGCAACACTCACCTCCGGTCCTGGTCGTGGGGACTGTGCCCTGCTAGGAGCCAGCTGCCGCAGGCTGCAGGAGCGAGCTCCTCATCCCATGCGTCTTCCGACTCAGGGTAGCGCTGTCCTCCGCCTGAGTGGCTTGCTGGAAGTCACCAGCAGGTGCTCAAAGCCTCCTCTTGCCCCTCCTTCCCTTGACCCCAAGACAGCTGGCCTATCTCACGCTGACTCCATTCTCATGCCTGCTCCTGAGGACAGCCCGGGAAGCATGGGGGCCTCCGACCGGACCCCCCGCTGGCTTTCTGCTGCTCGGGCATTTCGGGGCGGCTGGCTGGAAGGGGTGGCTGAATTAGGGAGGCCCGCTTGGGAGGCAGGATGCTAGCTCTCCCCATCTCCTTCACAGGATACTCTCCCCCCACCGGGCTTTATTCTCAGGGTTCCCACCCTCTCTGTGCCCTCTTAGCTCACCTCTCCCCTGCTCCCCGCCCCCCCACCTCCCCATTTCATCTTTGTTGAATTGCAGCCCATGGCCCAGCCTGATATGCTGACTGCAGAGGGTCAGTGTTACAAGGGGACCCCACCAGCCCTCCTGCTGAGGCGTCCAGAACCTGGTCACCACAGTCTTGCTCAGGAATAACCGCACGGTCAGCACGTGGCCGGGCACAGCCTCGGACACACCGGACTTGTCAGCTGGGGGAGCTTGGAGTCCGGTGAGTCGACAGCTCTCGCACTGGGAGGGGCTGAAGGGGCCAGGTACATACGGGGTCAGGGCCAGAGATGATGTAGGAAAGAACGTTAGGGTTTGAAGCCAACGGCCAAGAAAAACTCTTGAGACGTCTTTGGTGCAAAAAGGTGGTTTTATTAAAGCACGGGGACAGGACCTGTGGGCAGAAAGAGCTGCACCGGGCTGTGAGGAGTGGCCCATTATATACTTGCAGGTTGGGAGGGGGTTAGGCGCAGTGTCAGCCTCCCAGGTTTTTGGAAACAAGGTTTCCAGGGTCCTGAGGGGGCTAGCTATTGTTGGGAAAGGTCATTTATTACTGTTTAGTAAAAACTCGGTCATGAGACCCTTCAGATGTATATTGGTGGGTCATATGCTTGGGGGATGGTTGCCAACATGTATCTTGTCATTGGGGAGGAGGGAGTAGAGATAAAGGAAGTTTCCAAAGGAATTTTTATATGTTAAAGTAGACTTTCAGGATACTGGGGGTTGGGCTAAGGTTGCCTTTTTGCCCTCAGCAAAGTATCAGCATCGAGGCAGCTGAGTTCCTGGAGGAATGTCACTCTGCCTGTTTCAAGGACTTGTCAATAGGCTGCAAGTAGTGAGGAAATGTCATAATTCTTCTTCTGCCTTTGTCTCCCAAGTCAGAGTCACTGCCTGTTCTTCCCCGACCAGCCCTGGGCCTCCCTTGGTGGCTCTGGGCTTTATCTCCTCTGCTCTGCGAGGCTGCAGGGCCTTCCTGGCTGCCAGCCCTTGGCCAACGCTCCCAGACACTCTCAGGGCCTCTGGCCGGCCGTGCGTGGGGCTGGCCGCCACACCGGAAGGGCCGGCCAGAGCCGCAGGATGGGCACACCCCGTTCGGGGCTTGCCTACTGCCCCCCTGGGAGCCTTCCTGGAATCCAGGAAGTGAAGGAGGACTTGGGCAGGAGCCCCCCAGGGGTCTCCCAGCCCCACCTCCGTCTCGATGCAGGACTCCCCACCCCGGCCCGGGCCCTGCCCCAGCGCAGCGGTGCTCACAGGGAAGGCCAGCAGGGCTTCACCGGGAGCAGACCTTCCTGCCCTTCTCACCCTGGCTGCCTCCGTGCTCCCCGGAGCACAGCAGCGGCCTCCCTGCTTTGGGCTGGCCGTGCCCCCTCCGCTCTTGGGCCCAGCAGCCTGGATTAGAGCCGTTGACTTGTCTCTGTTGCTTGTGGCATCCAGTCTTAAAGAACGTGACCCACAGAGGGGTGGCTGCCCAGATCGGTGGAGAAAGGACGCCCTTCTGTAAACAGGGTTGCAGTACGTGGGTTGGTTATTCAGTAGTTGTTATCTCAGGGTTACATTCCAGGGAGACGAAATCACTGAGCGTAAATAACACCTCTGAAACCTTTCAAAGAAAGCATAGCTGCGTGCCCCCCGCCCCCGCCCCTCCAGGAGGGGCGTTCTTGCCCTGGGGGAGCATGGCCCCTGCTGCCCCCACAGGGCGTTCCTGCCAATGGTGCGGCACCCTCCCGCCAGGCTCCACATGGGGCCGGAAGGTGCGTCTCCCCCAACAAACAGGCTGTGTTCTCTCCAGCGGCTCACCGGCACACCAGAGAGGGAGAAGATATTTTCCAGATGTTTGGGGAGCTGCTTCCCATTCTGGGCCCTGCCCAGGCAGAGCTCGGGCTGAATGCTTTGTGTGTGCTCCAAACAGCAACGTTTGGGCCGTGGGGCAGGAGGGACCAGCCAGGAAGCCGCAGGCCTGGGTGGGGTCCCTGGAGCCCTGTTCACACTCATGTGCAGGCCTGTGAGGGCTGACGCGGGGGGTCCCTGCCTGGCCTCGGAAACTTCCTACTGGCCTGGGGGACGGACCTGGCAGCAGCCCCCTCCTGCTCAGTGCCAAGTGGGATGGGCTGGGCCGGGAGGCAGCCTGAGAGCAGGAGGCCTGGTGGGGGGCCTTGGTCAGTCCTTCCCTGCGTACCTGACAGTCTGGACACGGCCGAGATGAACCAGACTCTCCCCAGGCTCAGCGCTCTGGCCTCCGGAGACCAGCCCGGAAGCTGCTGTTCACGGGCTGCTGTGATAAGCACGAGGTGTTTGTCGAGGTGTCACGCGATTCAGTTCCTTGAGCCTCTGTCTCCTCATTTGAGACGGGGCTGAGCATCTGGGCACTGCTTCGGGGCAGTCGTGGGGACGAGGCCGCATAAACTGGCACGCTGGACGCGGTCAGCACTCAGGATGACGCCTGGGCCGTGTGCCCAGGTGAAGGGCACAGGATGTCTGGATACTTTGAGGCCCAAGAAAAGCCTCAAGCTCATAGGCTGGGTGGGTGTGAGGTCAAACGCAGAGGGCGGCAGAGGGCTGGTCCCACGGCAGGGCCTGAGAGCCGGGCCCCAGGGCCGAGAGAGGTGGCTCCCGTCCTCCCCTCCTGTCGGGCCTCCGCTGGACGGCACAGGCCCACCGGCTCCAGGGCTGGGTCACCTGTCCGAGATTCCCAGGCTGCCCAGAATAACTCGCCTGATGTCTGATAGTGCGGTTCAGAAACTGTCAGTCTGAGAATCTGTCCTGTCTCTTGAGAGTCTCCTGAACTTCTTGTGCCCCCGCTCTGCCAGCAAGGCTGTGAGGCTGGTTCCCTGCAGCTGAAATGCTTTACGGGAGAGGAAAACAAGGCTCAGAGCGGAAAGAGCTCCTGTGGAGTTCCACAGTGGGTTCAAGGCTTTAAACCCAAAGCTGATCTGAGCCTGTTTTATCTCCGGGACCTGGAGGGAAGCTGACAAGACCGCCCACAGCCCGCAGACCCAAAGCTGGCGGTGAGGACTGTGCCCTGCCCACGGCCCCGGGTAGGCTGCTGTCGGCACCTGCCGTGCATGTCTGTCCCTGATTGTGCGGAGGGCCCAGCCTGACACAGGGAGTCCCGCACAGCCCCTCCCGGACCACGGCCATCAGGACAGACCCCTACCTCAGGGGCGCCCAGCCATTCCCCATTCTCCCTCTGCACAGGGGTCCCGTGGCCAAACCTGGGCCTGGTCACCCTGCCCACAGGTCTCAGTTATTGGCCCCTGTGTGGGCCCCCGACACAGGCTGACCGGTCAGAATCTCCCTCCTGGAAATCAGACTTGGAACTGGCCACACCTGGAGGCAGAGCCCTTTCCTTCTTCACGAAGAATATTAAAGATTACGTATTACGACTGCATTGGCATAAAGATGAATAGATTCACATTCCACACTGAGACATTTTCTTCAACCTAAAAGTTCATTTCTCTCCTTCTGATTGTAGAAGAAATAAGAACATTTCTGGGGCCCCTGAGCCGTGGCCCTGAGACTGCTGTGTCTCATGGAGACAGAACCTACCAAAGGAGGCGCCCATCTCAACGCTGTGGGTGAGCTGGCCCCGGGAGACGCAGTCCTCCTCCCAGCCTGTCTTCTTTCGCATGAGTCGCCCAGACCCGGTTCCTGACTGCTGGTGGCAGAAAGAACTGAGAACGGCCTTCTCACCATGGCTGTGGCCCTGAGCGAGACTGTCATTCGTCACTGCTGCAGCCCCTGCAGCCCCATTTCACAGGGGAGGACACTGAGGCCCAGGGGGTGAGCCGTCTTGCCCGGGCCCTGCTGCGGATCTGAGGGAAGAAGCTCCCTCCTCAATTTCTCGGGCCTACTCTTTCCTGCCTCCCTGCGCTTCCTAGGTTTGCTCTTAGACGAGGGTCCCGGCACAATGCGGTAGGAAAACAAGTCTCAGGCTGAGAGGGTGGCAGGTGGGCAGTGGCTACTGCAGACCCCTCAGATGCCACCTGCTCCTGCATCCCTCGATACCCTGTGTGTTCCTGGCGCGGGGAGGCATCCGAGGCTGCACTGTGAGATGACGGTCCCCTTTGGGGATGAGTGTGGAGCCAACAATTCCACAGCTCTGTCCAGAGGGCAGCATCAGGACCTTGCCCACTCAGGGCAGACGTGCTGCCCTGCCACTTCCAGCCCCCAGGCCCCACGGCTCCACCAGCCTCTCCCTAGAGCAGGAAAAGAAGCCGAAGTGTGGATGTGAAGCCAGGAGCTCTGGCCAAGTCGGGGCAGGTCTGGAGCCAGCTGCCCTCACATCTCCAGCCTTCTGAAGGCTGGGCTTGGGCATGCCCAGCACCAGGCTGGGTCCCCGCTGGGCTCCTTCCCCTCACGCTTCCTGGGTACCTCCTGGGCCCCCAGCACCCACATGGACAGAACTGTCCAAGCCTTGTGTGGGGAGCACCGTGATTCACGTGGGTGGCCAGCTGGGGCCCTGCAGGGTGGACCGAGGCTGTGCCGTCCCTCCCGTGGCTGGCCCGGCAGAAGCACAGGGGGCTGGCCTTGGAACCCACGGGGAGGGGGGGAGAAGCCAGGTCCCCTGCAGCCTTTCCAAGCACATTGCTGTGTACCTGAGTCTCTCCCTGTGGCAGCGGCTTCCCTCCGGGGCTGTGGTGGGGCTGGGATGAGTCACACGCACGGTACCCAGTGGGCATGTGAGTCTCCCTGCCCCCACCGGCTCTAGATGTGGTACACTCCTCACCTCTGCCCACCCACCAGCCGGACGGCCCGACCCCTCCCCAGCTGCCTCTGCTGCCTACCATTTCCCAGACAGGTTGCCCCGAAGGGCCGGGAGGAGGTGAGCGCCGGCCGTGCCACCAGCCCAACCTCACCACCCGTCCTCTCCTCCTACTGTCGAGGTGGGCCCGGGGCTCTCCGCCCTCACCCCTGGGCTTGGGGCTGAAGCTTGATGCTGGGACAGGACAGGGCGACCCCAGGGCAGCCGGAAGGCACCGGGTGCGGTCTGGAGACCCATCCCCTCACGGGGCCATCACAGTCGCTGGGAGCTTCTGTTTCCCTGTCAGCCGAGGGGAAATCCCAGCTCTTGCCCTGCCCCCTGGAGACAGTGGAGAGAGGAGCTGTGTGAACCCTAAAGTGCAGTGAGGGCAGGAAGCAGGGCTCCTCGAGGCTGCCCCCCCACCCCCCGCCACCTTCCCCTCCTGCCCTCAGCCCCCCTCCCCTGAGACTTGCTCATCTTCCGGCCACGGTAGCTGATGCTGGAGCTGAGTCAGGCGTGGGGACGACCGAGTGCAGGCGAATCATCCGCAGCAGGAGGAGGACGTGGGAGGGCGGGAGTGGGCATCACGACCGCAGTGAGCTCCCTGTCCCTTTGTGCACCCCAGCTCTGCGCCCGCAGCCCGCCAGGGGCCCTGCGCCAAGGGCACCAGGGCCGGGAGCCACAGCCGGGCGATGGGGGATCATGGGCAGGGCGCTGGAGGGCTCCGGGGGCAGGAGGTGCGGGTCCCCCAGCCATCCTCACGAAGGCCCCAGGTGGAAGACTTCGCACCTGGTCCAGGGGGGCGATGTGTGAGGTTGAGGTGAATGAGACGTCACGAGATGAAGTGTAAGCTTTCGGGGGTGTCACCGTGTTTGCAACTCTGGTGGCATTTTAAAATTTACCTAAAGCCTCATACAGTGGAAGTGGCTCTGGACCTTTCGGAAAAACTGCTCTGAAGTCTGAGTTCCTCAGCCAAGGCAGACAGCAAGGCTCCGAGGGCAGAGCGGGGCAGGGGAGCCGGCAGAGCAGCCCTGGAGGAGGGGCTCCGGGCGGCACTTGCAGGAGTGGGGGATGGAGGGTCTGGCAAATGCTCCTCTAAGGTGCTGTGGGTGCCTCGCTCGCCTCACCCTGGTCCCTGCCCGGCAAGTTTCTCGCTCCTTCTGTCTGGGACAGGGTCAGGAGGGGGCACGTGCAGGGGAGAGGAGCCCGAGGGCCGCCCCCCAGGGCCGTGCTGGAAGCAGGTCTGTGTGTCCTTCCTGCAGGCTCCAGCACGCAGCCTCTGCACAGCCTAGCCTCCCAGGGAGCCCCCCACCCCCCCCGCCACCCCGCCAGAGGCCCAGACATCAGCTGTGTAGGAGCTGAGGAATCCCCGGCTGTGGTGGTGACATCAGTGCCCCGCGTGGGGTGGCCAGGCTGCCTCCAGGGCTGGAGGTCGGACAGCCACCCCAACAGGCTCTAATGGATGCCCGCCCCCGGCTGGCCTGGGGGATTATTACTTATTGTTTTTAAAGTGCCCTGTTGTTATTTTCTGATTACCAAAGCGATACACGCTCATGATAAAAACCTTTAAGCACCGAGTGGGTGGTTAGGAGTTGGGTTCAGGGACGGGGAGGTGACGCACTCCAGCGAGACTCATCAGTATCAGCGTCAGGAGGACAAAAAGGATTTAGTCAACTTCCTCAGGGACACAGGAGGGTAGGGACGCCGGCGACAGACAGATGGGGTCTGCACTCCAGCCCCTCCCAACTGAAAGTTGACCCCAAATGCTGGTACTTTCTGCACAGGTCTGGTGGGACAGGGGCAGGGGCAGGAGCAGGGACAGGAGCAGGTGTGGTTCCGAGCTGCTGCAGCAACCGCTTCTCTGGGTGGGACGGGCAAGGGCTGGGCTCTTCTGGTCCCCTGGTGCTCTCTGGACTCCAGGAGGCCACTCAGATCTGGTAGGTGCGTTCTGGGCTAGCATGCATGAAGCACGGGTCCTGCAGGGGAGGTGTACCCTGTGTTTCTGGGGCCCCGCTTTTAGGGCTAAGCCCCTCCCTGCAACGTTCATTCTCATGCCGTCTCACCATGGGCTACTGATGTGGACATGGCAACCCCATTTTACAGGTGAGAAACTGAGGCCCGGGAGCGAACTTCACACATTACTCCATAGTTGAATTTGACTTGAACCTAGTGTCTGGCAGCAGAAGCCCTCGTTCTCTCCAGTTCACAGTACTGCCTTGCAAGAAAGAGGGTCTGCAGGCCAGGGTCAGTGGCTGGGGGGTCGGACACCAGCCAGGTCTGCTGCCACACCCAGGGCTGAGATCCATGGTTCCCATCCTGCTTTGGGGTGCGTGGCACAGCTTGGTGCTAAGAGCAGGGATTCTGCCTTCAGACTGCCAGGTCAGTTCTGCTGAGTACTAGCTGTGTGCCCCCGGCCGGGTGACTCACTCTCCCTGAGCCTCAGTTCCTCATCTGGAAGAACGGATGATGACCACCCTACCTCCCAGGCTGCTGTGAGGATGGACTGAGTGACGTGGTGCCTGGGTCTTCGGACGCTGTGCTGGCCGCGATCACGGATGCAGGGTGGAACAGGGTTAAGGATGTCCACCTCAGAGCGAGACCTTCCTGGCCTCGCTGGAAGAAGTCACCCCTTCCTGGCTGGGGTCCTGGGGAAGTACTGAGCTGGGTGCTTGGCCCAGAGCCTGGCACATGGCCGCATCTCACAGGGTGGTGATGGCATCCCCACTGTCTTTCTTTCCTTTCTCTTCCCATACTCCCAAGGCTGCTGGCTAGCCGTGCCTCCCCCCAGGCCGGTCAGAAGGGCTCTCAGGTGCCCGAATGTCTGCCGGGACTCCAGGTAGCGTCAGACACCTAGAATGATTGCTGGGTTTTTGGCGGCCTGGGTCAAGTGCCTGCACGTTCCTTTCTGGTCAGACCTCAGCCAGGACCCGTTTCTGGGTCTGAGGTCCCACTGAGGCACTGAGCCTCACTGTCTGCCAGGGGATTCCCCGACCCTGGGATCCCCCTGCCTGTCACCCGCATCCCTCCTGCCGGCCCGGGCAGCTTCCTCCTATGGCCTCCTGTGGCAAGCCCTTTCTTCGTTCCAGCGCCTTGCCCACACTCAGCTCTCCAGGTCCTGACCTTACCACGTGCTGCCGCTGCCCCTCTTTGGGGAGCAGGGGCTCCCAGAGCCCAGGGTTCACCAGGCAGTGGGTGTGACCCCCAGGCACCTAACATGTTTTTCCTGGTGCCCTCCTGGGGACTGCATTCCATCAGGCCTGACACACATTTCTCCCTGGTCTTGGTGTGACCCTTTGGGCGAAGGTGACCAGATCGAGGGAACCTCCCCCAGAGCCCCCGCGGTGAGCTGGATGCTGTGGCCCAGGTGTGGCCCACAGAAGGTCTCTGGTGCTTGCCAGAGTGCTGGGGGACGGGTGGATTGTGGGCACCCTTGGCTGGCTCAGAGATGCCTGGGGTCTGGGCCGGGAGGAGAGCTTGGGGAAAGCATGTCAGAAGGGGTCTGGGTGCTGAGAAGAGGGGAGCCCAAGTGCAGAACTCTGGAGGGCGCTGCAGTCAGCACTGGGTGCCTCCAGGGGGTACTTAGAGTCTCCGGTCTGGACACCTTACAGGCGCGTTGCAGGTGCGTGAAAAACTTCCCTCTAAGTTACCTGTTTCCTGTTGCCTGTTGGTGCTGGTGAACCAGATTTGCTGGCTTCCTTGGGTTTTGCTGTGTCTTTTACTGTTTGGCTAATTAATCTTGGTCTGACACATTTTCTCTGTTGAAGAAAACATTCATGGGTGTTTGGCACGAAAAATACCATTGCTGGATTTTCGGGTCCCTCCAAACATTTAGGGGAAGCGTGTCGAAGCCGGGCTGGGTGTGAATCCCTTTGCGGGCCAGGCCCAGCTCAGGACCACCTCTGACCCAGAGTCTAGCTGGAGGCTGGCAGGGAGCTGGTGGCGTGTGTTTGTTGAGTGAATAGACGACCTGGGTGGGGGCAGAGGGGTCCCGAGAAGGCGAAGGAGCAGGTGGGAGGATGAGGCCACGTCGGCTCTCCCCACACCCTTGCGAGAAGGGTGCTTCTTACTGTGTAAGTGTGTCTTGTTTGTCTGGAATCAGACAGTAGTTCTTGAAGAGTCTCATAAAAATTAAAACCCGTGAAATCCACGTGCACCTTGCTGACTCCCTTTTGACCCTGTCCCCGGTGTGCTCGCTGTTCGGTTTTGCTACACGTTGTGTTACCTGCATACGAACATGTGCCTACATAAACGCGCCGTTTGGTTTTGTGCCTGTGTGCACGTTTAAATCAAATGGTGTCATTCCGTATGTATCACCCGTCAACTGCCTTTTCCCTCGAGCAAACTACATCTTGGAGATCTGCCCTGTCAGTGGATGGGAGCCTGCCCTGTGACCAGCCACCGCCTCGCAGGACCCAGAGCTGCAGTGGCTGGCCACAACGGGGATCCTCACACCCATTTGATGGATGAGGAAGTCGAGGCTCAGAGAGCTTGCCTGACTTGCCCAGGGTTACCTCCCGAGGCCGTGAGGGTCGGGGTCTGACGGGCTGAGAGGGGCAAGCATGATCGGTGAGTGTGAGGTATAAGGAAAGGAGTGGCAGGTGGCCAGGGGGCTCTGAGGGGGGGTGGGGGGCAGGCCAGAGCCCAGATGCCAGAGGGAGGAAATCGGGGCCTCCAGAAATCTCGGTGACTCTGGCCGTAATGGAGGCATGATGCTGAGGGGTTACCCGGGCTCTGCCAGCTTTCCCTGGTCCAGGCTCCTGATTCTCCGGAGCCTCCAAGGCCGGGATGCGCAGGGACCATGCTCTCTTCCATCCCAGGTGGTCCCAAGTGTGGAGCAGGGTCCGGCTGCCCGCATCCCCCACGGGAGAGTGTCTGTTGCCACCTGGACCCCAGCTCCGGGTGGCCACTACTGGGCACCCATCCCCCAGGACTTGGGTCAGGGTAAGGCACATGCCAGGAAAGGTCAGGCCCCCTGGGTGGGCCGAGGGTGTGACCAGCAGGGTTTCCCAGGCAGGCCCGGGGAAGCCGAGGTGCTAATTAGGGCAGACTTCCAAGGAGGAGGAAGAACACGAGGAAGTGGCCTCCAGGCTCTTAGGCACTCTTTCCTCCTGATTCACAGCGGGCCTCCCGTGGGCTGACTCGAAGTCACCCAACCTCCCCGAGCTTAGGGTACCTGCCAGGTCACGGGCCTGCCTCTGCTGACCCACCTTCCAGGCATTTGGCTGAAAGAGGACAGGGCAATCCCGATGGGTGGGGTGGGCGGGGCAGACACTCGGTGCAGGCAGGGTGTGTTCGCTGGGCCAGCACCCACCCAGTGCCCTTGGCCTGGTTTTTGCAGGGCTGCGCCCCGCCTGACCACGCCGTGCAGCTAAAAGACCCCACTGCAGGCAGGGTCGCCTGTGACGGGGGCGGGGGGTCGGGGCATCCTAACCTTCCGTCTGCAGGTCCTGTGCCCCCCAGGCCCTCCTGCTCTGCTGGCTGTGGGGCCCGGAGAGCTACCTCTGGTCCTCCAGGTGCCTGACCTAACCCTCCTGCGCGGCTCCCTGGATCAGACTGAACCCTGTGTTCAGAGGTCGGGGTGCTGGAGGCTGCCGGCGGTTGCAGGAGCTGCACTGGCACCCCTGGCTTTCTGAGCCAGCAGCTCCAGTCCCGGCCAATCCCTCGGGCTCACGTTTGCGGTTCTCAGCCTGGCCTCGGAGCAGCATCTCTCCTGGAGCATTGACGAACCTTTCGTTTCGTCAAATGTCGTGAATATTTTATGTGTCAAACTTTTCACAGAAGTAGACAGGATTTCTAATGAGCCTCCGGGTCCCCAGATCAATGATCAACTCGTGCCTGGCCTTTTCATTTATACTCTCTCCAGATCCTTCTCCCTGTATTATTTGGCATCAGCCCAAGGAGTGCCCTTTTCTTCCCCCCCAAAGTACAAGTGCCAGACTCACCGCCAGGAATTTAACCAAGTCATCTAGGCTGGGGCCCAGAAAAGGTGTATTTTAGCAAAGATCCCTGGAGCTGTGGTGGTGCGGCCGGTGCGGGGGGTGGGGGCAGTGCTCAGAGCGGGTAGACCTGTGGCATCACCTCCAGGAGGCTCTGGAAGACTTGTGACACCCCGCAAAGGTGGGACAGACAGGATGCTGCCACAGCCCACTCTGAGCCGCCTTCACCTGGAGGGGAGGGAAGCCGCGTGTGGAGATCGATCCCACCCCACGCTGACCTGGGGACATCTGGGGGGAGCGGTTCCCACAGGGCCTCCTAGAGGGGGTGTTCCAGCAGATTAGCGCAGATCCGTGCAGGGTAAACCCACCCAGGACAGTGGTTAACTGGTCAACCACAAGGCTGCACATTCCCAGGGGACCGCACCAGCCAGTTCCTACCAAAGGAGAGCCTGGTGCTGGCGGAGCGGGCCGACAAAGGATGCTTTGTTCACCTGTTAAAATAAACACCTCCCCTGGATATTTACTCCCAGGGCTCGGATGTAATATGGGTGTAAGTTACTCTTTAACAGGCCACTTGATCCAGGCCTCCAAGCTCTCCTGAACTAATTTCCTGGAAGAAAGGCGTTCCCACCACCAGCCCAGGTGTTTACTAACCAGCCCCTTGGCGGTCAAGGAGAGGCTGGGCATGCTGTCTCCTGCGTCCCAAGCTCACCCTGAGAACCCAGCATCTTGGGGGCGGCCCTCAGCCCTCCTTGAGGAAGCAGCAGAGAGGCTGAGCCGCGGGTCCTTGACTGTCTGGGCCGGGAGCTGAGAGGCCTGTCTGTTCAGCTGCACTTGGAGAGAACAGGAGTGGAGTCGGGGTCCTGGGAGGAAACGGGCACCCAGACAGCCAGGCAGCCCCTGGCAGCGGGGCCCAGCACCCACCCACACCTGCTGCCCCCAAACCTGAACTTTCGGGTCCACGCCGCTGGGTGGACACAGCGTGATGTGCCGACCGTTAGGGTGTGACTACAACTCGACGGACTTGGGGGTTTTACAAATCAAAATTTAAAAATGCAGACAGGGTTTCAGTGATGGAGTGAGGGATAAGGGTCAGAACCATCGAGAAGGAAAGCTGGCCCCCAGTCTCCGCTGGCTGTGACCTATAGTCTGGAGCGAAAAGATGAGCGGTGCCCATCAACTGCCCCCCTCAGGGGTTTGGACCACAAAGGGAGGAGAGGAGTTGTCCACAGGGCCCCCCATGGCATCCTGCCATTGTCGTCAGGGCCGAGGCCAGGAGTAGGGAGAGGATTGGGTCAGGGACAGACCCGAGGCCCGGAGGAATGCAGAGAGCCTTGATCTCCGAGATACAGCTCCGGGTTCCAGGAGGCCCAGGGACCCACTGTCTTATTTGGGCTCCCTGGGGATCCTCTGCCTGCCTGGGCCAACATGAATGGACAAACCGAGTGAGAACATCCCAGGATGGACGTCTGGGGATGCTGGAGTCCTCTCTCCTGCCTGCCTCGGTTTACAGGCAGAGCTGGGATGTAAGGAGGGGCAGAGTGGGTCAGGGGCTGTCCTTTGCACAAGGTGAGGGTAGGTCTGTGCCGTGAGTCTAGGATTGGTCAAATGTCCACCTCCTAGTAAATATAGGTCCGCTCACACTGGCTCCCATGCTGGGTTGCCAGGACCTGGCTGTTGGATTGGTGGGCAGGTGGGAGGGGTGAAGAGAAGCCTGGCTCCGAAAGAGAGGCCCCTCGGTGAATGCAGGGGCGGCCCGGGTGGGAGGGGCACCGGGGTGTTCTGGTCAGTAGTGATACTAGCACCACCCTCGTTAGCTACACATTTGACCACAAACTGGGGATTGGAAGAGAGTCCATCTCCTGGAGAGCGCGGATAGCACCCCGCAGAAAGGCAGGACCTCGGATGCCCATCTCAATGTTCTGTTCAGGGCTGGGAGTCCGGGGACAAGACCAGCCTGCTGTCCGGATGCATGAGGGGCAGGAAGGGAGATGACCCTGGGCCCAAGGCCTCCTCCCTCCAGGCATTTCAGAAATGGAGCCTTAGGCTACCAGATCCCCTGAGACTCCCCAGGCACTGCTGGGCTGGGGCTCTGGAACGCTCCCTGCCGTCATCAGGGGCTGGGTGGGCAGGAGGGCAGCGGGAAGAGGGCTCTGCTCCAGGCTCCTTTCAAGGCGGGAGCTTCCCGGGGAGTGGGTCTTGAACTTGAATGTGATCAGGACCTGCTGGAGGGCTCCTTAAAGCCTAGGCCATGGGCCCCACCAGAGTGTCGTAGGCAGCAAGTCTGGGGTAGCCCCAAGCATTTGCATTTCTGGCCAGTTCCCAGATGCTGCTGAGGCCCCCGGACCCCACTTTGGGAACCACTGCTCCGGCTGAAGACATCTCATGACTTAATTGGCAAACATGCACCTGCAACTCCTTGCAGATGGGAACTGCGGCCTTATCAGGCCAAGAGAACGCCCTCTCACCCCAGAGACCGGCCTAACAGTGCTCAGGCTCCGGGGATGGGATCCGTGGAGACAGGGCAGGGCCCGTGGCTCAGGGAGAGCCGTTGGTGGGAAGGGTTTTGGGGGGATGGGGGATCCAGGGACGGGGGCTCCCCCTCCTTGGTCGATGACTTTGCACGGGTTCCGTGGCCGGTGGTGGCTCGGCACACAGGGTGGATCTGGGAGACACTCGGGCTCCCGCGGTGGGTGCACGCGAGGCCCCTGGTGCAGGTTTCACTGGAAAACCACTCGGTTTCCAGGCCAGACAAGAGATGCAGACACAAGGCTCCTCTCTGCCCCTTTTCAAAAGAGGGAAAGGCTGCACTTGGACTGTGGTGTCTGCTCTGAGTCCTGCCATTGTCCGCAGCAGCGAGAACCCGAGCCTGTGGGACAGGCAGCGCCTCTATGCACCTCACTGTCCCCACACTGGTCCCTTTGTGGTTCGGGGAAGGCAGCGGGCCTCCCGCCAGCCTCCTGGATGCTGCAGGTCCGTCTTGATGCTCCTGGGTCTCAGGTTTGGGATATCGAGTCAGCTGAGGAGGGTGATGCCAGGGCAGGGGAGAGCACGTGATGGGGTGGCTGCCCTGCCCCCAGCCCTGCACGCTGGTCCTCAATGCCGCCCCTGCGTTCCCCGCTTGCTCGTTTGAGAGGGGTCTGGAGTCTTAGGCTGGATTGTCAGGAGCTGCCAGGAGTCTTACTGGGAAGGGGCCCCGGGAGAGACTGGGAGGGGGAGGGGGCAGGCTCCCAAATGCTGTGGAGGCAGAAGGAGTCACTCCAAGGAAGCATTTCATCTGAGTCCCCTGGGGGGGCGGCAGTCAGTTGTCCCCGGTTGTGCTGGGGACACGAGCTCCTGTCTCCTCCTGGGCTAGTCCTCCGAAGCAGGCTTGGGCTCTGGGTGAGCAGTGACAGCGTCCACCCCGTCTGGGTCCCCCCAGACCCTTCAGGCCCGGAGGGAAACTGTCCTTGAAATTCTTCTGTCATCTACTGAGGAGGACGTGGACGGATTGAGAGAGTTTAGTGGTCCGGGCAGGGCGCGTGCAAAGCGCATAGCGGACGGGGAGGCACAGATCTTGGGGTCTCCTGCACTGACTCTGGGCTCCGGAGAGAGGGCGCGCTGGGGAGCAGACTTCATCAAGGGAAGGGCCCTCAGGAAGAGCAGGAGAATCTGGGGTTTTGCGCGTCAGGGAGAGGAGATTTAGGAATGACACGTGGTGATGTGTAAACCGGCACCCCCGAAGTGTGGGTCCAGGAACGATAGGACTCCAGGTCACATACATTTGGGTCACTCTGGGTTCAACTTGTTTGTCCCTTTTGCAGGACTCGAGCCTTTTTTGCGGTCTTGGCCGTGCTCACTGTCCAACGGAGGGCGCAATTCCCAGAGCCCCTTCCCGCGGCGTGTGGATAACGTCCCCCAAGCTCGCCCTGGGACGTCCTGATGTAGAGCCCCACTCCCCGTTTCCTCGGAATTCTTCCAGAGTAACTGTTCATACAGTCACCAGAGATATCCCTTATTCTGCTTTACCCAGAACTAGGAAACTCTCTCTTTTTAAAAAAGATTTACTCATTTATTTGAGAGAGGGAGAGAGAGAGAGAGAATCTTAGACTCCATGCCCAGCAGGGGAGCCGGAGGTGAAGCTCAATCTCACGACCCTGAGACCATGACCTGAGCTGAAAGCAAGAGTCGGACGTTAACCGACTGAGCCCCCCAGGCTCCGCCAGGAAACTCCTTTTAACGGGTATCCCCATTCAATTAAAATTTACTAAAACATCAGAGCGCCTGCTACAGACGCCTGGTCCTGTGCTGGGAACCAGGCGTGGAGATGGAGCCGCGTCCTTCCATAGATCTGCCGTTTTTGGTCCGTCCTCCTCCACTTGCTTCATGCTCAGTTTTTCTGTGTTGTGTTTGGCAGCGGTGGGCATCTGTGTGCCGGAGGCCCGGCCGGCGGGCAGCCAGCTCTGGCTTAGAGCTCCTTCAGCCAGACCTCGCCAAGAGGCATTCCTGGTATATCTAGGGAAATTCGAACATGGGCTGGATGCTTAGTGATATGAAAGAACTCATGTTACCAGGTTACTTTGTTAATGACCCTATTGGTCTGATTGGGAACCCGGCTGTCCCAGCTAATGAGCTTGTTCCGTACCCAGCTAGCTATCCCCTAACGCAGGCTAATTGTCTTGTCAAGACCCACCGCGTCATCTGCGAAACACGGGGATGGTGTGAGCTCACAGGGCGTTGTGCTTTGTAAGTGCAGAGCAACTGACCGGGCCTGGCCCGCAGGATTTAGCAGCCTGGGGCGCTAGGGATGTGGGCGGCGGAGGCCACCTCCTCCGAGGTGCTGCACTGGGGCTCACAGACCCTCGCGATGCACAGTGACAAGCGAGAAGAAACACAGGCCTCCTTCCAGAGGCTCCCCCGAGACTGAGTTGAAGCACGGTGTTTCAGATTACACCTTCCGATACCCAGACCCGCCTTCTCTTCCCTCTGCCTAGACGGCTCCACCCTGAAAGGCAGTGCACTGAGCCGGGACGGGATGAATGTGTGGGCTTTAGGACAAAAGGGCCTCCTTGTTGTCTCTTCTGGAAACTGGCTGCTCCCTCCCTGGGTGAGGTGAAGGGGTCCTGGCCGTGTTGGCACCACACCTCCTATTGGGGCCCTGCCCTCCGAGCGTTCCCTGGTGCCCAGCGCAGGGCCAGGCGCAGGCGGCGGCTGGGGGCTGCGTGCCAGCGGGCTGGTGGCAGGCTCTGGCTCCACCTACCGGCCGCCTCGGGACACTTGCCGGTTCCCGAAGCCGGAGGAAGGTGGGTGTGCTTCTGCCCTGTCCGAAGTGGGCTCCGCGCTGGCAACGGAAGCCTGCTTCTTCACGCACAAAATGCACGGCCTCCACTGGGGGTTTTAGGGACAGGAAACCACTTGGCCTCGCAGGAAGATCGTTTGGCTTCACTTGTAAAGCATGGCTGACTCTTGGCAAGTTTTGGGGGTGGGGTGTTTATTTTTGACACCCTCTGGCCTGCCTTGTCTGTCACTCAACGCAACCCGCCCCCTGCCCCCGGCAGCCCACGCGGACCGTCTGCCTTTCAGAGGATCTGCTCCGTCTCATCACAAAAGAAATGGAGTCCCTTCATGAAAGAAATCCCATGGTGCCTCACCGCACGCTGCACACGCAGTGGTGTGCCCTCTCCTCCCTCCCTGGCCAAGTGCAGCATCCTGGCACCCCAGCCCCAGCCCTGACTAGGTGACTTTGGCTCATCACCGCCTCTCTCTCAGCCTGTTTCCTTCTCTGTAAAACGGGACTGGAGCTCCACCTGGTTCAGCTCTTCGAGCTGCGTGAGCTAAGAAGCGCGGGGCTGGCAACGGGAGGCACCACGGGAGTGGGGGTGAACGCTGACGGGGTGGACCTCAGGGCCCTGGTGGGTGATGTTCTTTGGATCAGGGCTTTTCACAATGTGGTCCCCAGCCATCAGCACGTCCTGGCAAATTATGATAAATACAAGTTCTCAGGTTCCGTCCCAGACCAAAGGAATCAGAAACACTGGGGCCCACTAGTCCTTATTAGCAGTCTCCCCCGCATCCCCTGCCCTGCCCGGCTCCGGCGTTGATGCCACTGGGGCCGTGTCACGTGTCCACGCCAACTCTGCATTGAGCCAACAGCGGTGAGCTGGGTAGTGAGGCTGAAGGCAGGCTTTATCACCATTTATACAAAACAAGACACCCAGACCCCGCAGGAGATGGCAGGCATGTTCACGCACGGACGATGGCCAGACCTGACATCACACGCTGGAGACACGGATGAAAAACAGGATGGTCTCTGCCCTTAGAAGGACAGAAAGACAGCTAAAGTCCAGGACCGGGGCGCCCATTTCTATTCGACAGCCAGATCCCTGCTAACCTGCAAAGCACCAGATCTCAAATCAGACTTACTTCAACCCCTTTTGCTTTCAATCTTCCTTACAAGTGCAATTCTAGCAGCACCTGGGTGCCTTAGTGGATTAAGTGACTAACTCTTCATTAATTTAAAAAGATTTGTTTGTTGGAGAAAGGGGGAGAGATCAAAAGCAGGGGGAATAGCAGACATTGGGAGAAGCAGGCTCCCCACTGAGCAGGGAGCCTGGCACCCCTTAAGTGACTAACCCTTGATTTCAGCTCAGTTCACGACCTCAGGGTCGTGGGATTGAGTCCCCACTCAGTGGGAAGTCTGTTTGGGATTCTCTCCCTCCACCCCGTTCCCACTCTCTAGAAAATAAAAATAAATCTTAAAAAAAAAAGAAGTGCAATCCTAGGGGTTTGGTGATTGCCTGAGATGGAGGCAAGTATCATGTGGTATTTATTTTAGCCGAACTAGGAGAAATATCACTTAAGTTTTTTATATTATGTGCTTTGCCTTATCAGTGACTTCCTGATAGAATCTTCTAGAGCTTATAAATTTCAGCCACCACATGATCTCATCCCTTATTTCTGCAGTGTTTTACAGTTTAATGCTTTTCCATACCTTCCCTACCGATCTTCACAGCAACTCTAGGTGAGAACTGACCTGCCATCCCTGCTGTCCACACGAGGAAACACAAGGCTTAGCGAGGTCACAAGAGTAAGTGGCAGAATCATCTGTGTAGCGGATACTTATCAGACATCAGAAATGAGGGCCACACGGAACCCACAAGTTCTACGGGAATTGGGATGGGATGGCTCGCTGGAATTCTGACTGTCTGCTGTGTGACAAACATCTACTCGGGGCACGACTGGCGCACGGGGGAGCTGACAGAGGGACACAGGCACAGGCAGTGGTGCACCTCAGTTACATTTATTCACGCCACAGAGGACACAACACGTCTACAAGTGCATGGCGGTGCTCCGCGTTCCCATCTAACAGCGCGCTGAGATTTACAGCCAGACTGACGCTCCATCCGACGTGCGCTCCACGTGCAGCTGGTCAGTGATGGCCATGAGCAGGCGCAGGACTCGAAGCTGTAGCAAGAGACGCATAATACAGATATCATTGAGGAAGAAAGGAAAACATGGAAGATAGATTATTATGCACGTATTAATGAATCGGAAACTGTAAATGACAATTTTCAACACTACGAGGACGCATGGATGGTCATTTAAACACGGAGCGCCTGGCAGGTGTAAAGGTTTTACGTAATCCCCTCTCCCACCCGGGAGCTTGCCCGCCAGCACAAGGACGGGGCAGGGAGCGTCTTCTCTCCAGGGGCCACCAGCCACTTTGGGAGGACTCAAATGACTACAGTTTCACTGTCACTTGGGAAAAAGGGTGAAGACACATCCAGCACCAGGACGTATATTTATGTGGTGCTTTCTTTCCAGACACATTTCGCAGGGCAGTTCCCTGCACAGCGAGCCCGGGCTCTCTCCTCGTGGCAGCGGCAACCCCTGATTTTTCTGGCAGCCCAGGAAGTTACACTTGGCCCAGGGGGGTGAGCACTGGTTTTTAACATTCAGACTGTAAGACCTTCAGAATTCTCTTTTCCAGTAGGGACAGCTCACTTCATGTTCTCAAGTATCCCCACTGCACCTTACACATTTGTAAGCAGTGATACACCTCGTCCTGAAAAGGTGTGATGGTGTTTTTCGTTCCCCATCCATTCGAAGAAGCAAAAATCTTACCTTTCAAAGCTTTACTTCTTTTATCTGAAATAAAAAGAAAGAAACATCAGTTGTATCAACACTTTACAAAAACTTTTTTGGTCAATCCATGGCTGAAATCGACATTTGGCTGAAAAGTTCATAGCTTAAATAAAACGGTTACTGGAAGTTTCAGAAAATAGGAGTTTCGACAGTGTCTCCCAGCCAAGAAGTGGTACCACTTCCACCAAAGACATTCTGTGAACAGCTGAACAGTCCTTCAGAATCTGCAGGACTTTCTACTTCCTACCACTCCCTAGACTCGTCTTGCAGTTCAAAGTTTTCTCCCTTCTCTCCTCTTCTAAACCAATTGCTTATTAATACGTGACTGAGCCTCATCTCTGTACCAGAGTCATCTCTGTTCCAATGGTCACCCTGCCCTCACTCCTATCATGAAAACAGTTCAAATGTTCACAGCAGTGGGAAACATATAACACACCACACGCCAGGACACTCCACCCTTCACAATTTCTGCCCCCATCTCTTCCAACGAAGGACATCTCCCATGCATTCAAAACACCACTGTTACACCTAGGAAACTCAGAATCCCGTTATCAAGGCCTTGTTCAAAATTTCCCAGTTACCCTCAAATGTCTCCTACAGCTGACATGTACTCCCCACATTTTATTTTTATTTTTTTATAAAGATATTTTTATTTATTCACTTGAGAGAGAGAGAGAGAGACAGACAGAACACAAGCAGGGAAGAGGCAGAGGGAGAGGGAGAGGCAGACTCCCTGTTGAGCTGGGAGCCCAACGTGGGGCTTGACCCCAGGACCCCGGGATCATGACCTGAACCGAAGATAGATGCTTAACCATCTGAGTCACCCAGGCGCCCCACTCCCCACATTTTAACAAAGGGTTCTGATGCTCAGTTCTCGGTAAGAACCACCGTTCCTTTACAATATGAATGATGATTCCTTTTAAAAATGACATTCATCCTGATTGCTAATGCATCTACATAAAGAAACTTACCAGCACTCCTGATTTTATAAATGATGACGCTCATCAACCCCATTCCTAACCAAATCTCCTGGTAAACTTGGGTATAGTAGGGCTTCATGGGGATCCAAACATTTTTGATAAGGCTTTGAAGCATCTGAAAAAGTACACAGTGATAAACATTGCCATGACTATCGTTTTTTGTTTGTTTTTGTGTTTTAAGATTTATTGTAGAGAGCGAGCACGAGTGGTGGGGGAGGGGCAGAGGGAGAAGTGGACTCCTCGCTGAGCAGGGAGCCTGATGTGGGTCTCTATCCCAGAACCCTGGGACGATGACCTGAGCCGAAGGCAGATGCTTAACCAACTGAGCCACCCAGATGCCCCACCGTGACAATTGTTTTAAACCTAACTGGTAAGACGTTCTCATATTTTCTTAAATTTGACGGTTTCCTACAACTGTTCCACACGGGCCAGTCTCCCACAGTCATTCCTACCCGACATGGGGCCCCTGCTCAGCAGCTCTGCTGCCAACCTCGGCCCTCTGGTGTTCTGCCACCCCTCACCCCTCGAGCCCCAGAGCACCCAGGCCGTGCCATCCCGCACCATCCCGAACGTTCCTCTCCCTGACAGCTTTTCTCCACTGACGCTACGCCCAAAATTACACACTTTTTTAAACTTTTAGATCAAAAAACTAGTATGTTTGCATCACCATGTGAAGCTGGCATTCACAGCTGAAAAAGAACACAGGTCCTCGTGAGAGCCACACTCAGCCTCGAAATCTGTTGCTAAATGCAGACGGCGCAGGATGACGACGTCATTTCCTAAGAACTGCAATTACGACATCATTTACTTAATGAATAAAAACACTTACTGAATTACTGGATTTGATGGAGAGAAAAAATCAAGTGCTGAACTGACAAAGTTCATTTTTGTGGGCAGGTCTCAAAGTAAGGTTTTGATTACAATTTACTAGACTCTAAAATTTGATGCCCTCGATTTCATTTTAACTTTGTAACATCTCAAGTGGTCTATTAAACTACAGTCATTCAAATCATTGTCAGGAATAACCAGATCCAAGTACTTTGCACTTTCCTTGAGACACTACTTTGGCTTCAGCTAGTAATGCCGCTCGCCCCACCCTGACCAGCGCCTCATCCACCGCTCCTCTGCGTCACTGTCTGGGCTACACGGAATTTTGCTTCTCTTCATTTTTCTCTGGCGTGATCGTTACTCAGCAGACGTGAACTGAGCGCGTACTAGGTGGCAGGCATTGTTTAAGGGATAAGACACCGGCCCCTTACGAGCCAGTGTCCTTGGCAGAGGCAGCGTATGTGCCAAGACCCCAGGTCAGGACAGACTTGCAGAGTCCGGAAGGAAAGGGAAGCCACAGCGGCTGCCCAGATTGAAATCCTAGCTCTGCTGCTCTCTCGCTAACTTCAAGTGCCTCAATTTCTTCCTCTGGAAAACGGATAAAAACACCACCCACCCAGAAAGGGCGCTTATGAAGAGCAGTTCCTCTGCATCAAGTAGTTAGTGTCTGGTGTCCTCTGCTGAGAGCTGTTATGTGAAATACCACGGCTGGACTATGGGATGAAGGAGGAACGGGGTCATTTAGGACCACAGTGAAGAATTAAGCTTTTACTCTAAGAATGTCATGCAAACCCAACAGCATTCACAAAGTGCTTACATACTTATCTCCTGCACTACTGCCTAACCCCTACAATGTGGCTACTTGTGAGAGAGTTCCTGGAGATCACACAGCTGGATCTATGAATCACTCTGCCCTCCAATCCTCATTACTAGGAAGATCTGCTCCAAAGACTGGCTGCCAGCTCTTCTGAGAAGAGGACTTATGCAGGCTGAGGCACCATTCTAAACGCTAGCCAGCCCCATCCCCCGCCCCAAATGTGACCTTGAAGGACGTGGTGGTTGTGTCCTCCTGGAACCCCTTGCAGAGACGTCTGCCCTCACACTTCCTGTCCTCAGACTGGGATGCTCTGCCACAACATGAGGATCCCAGAAACCATCAACCCCACCCTTAGAAGGTGCCTGAGAAGACACAAACAGGACCTGCAGGAGGCCTCTAAAACCCCCAGGTGGGAAGAAGAGTTCGGAGGGACCAAGGGCATTCCCCTTCTCCCTGCGCCCAGCAGTGACTGGGCAGGAAGGTGTTCCAGCTCCTGGTGGGGCCAGAATCCTGGGTTCCAATCCCAAGCTTGGCCAAGTCCTTGGAGTTGTCCTTTCAGAAGGTTGCCCTTCCGTGACACAGAGGTATGTCCACCTGCCCCACAGGGCTCTCGCTGGCATGCAAGGAGGAAACGTGAATGGCCCCAGCTGGTCAACGGTCACAGCAACAGCAGGAAGAAGTGCTACAAATACCCAGCTGAGGGTAGTGGTACCAGCCTCCTGGATTCTAAGAGGGAGAACGTAAGAAGATGCCCTCACGTAGGCCAGATGAAGATCTGGATGGAAAACAGCGAAGCACACTGAGAGTGCAAAGGAGGGAAGAAGGGGCTGCAGAAACACCAGCTACCCCATTTTCTGCTCAGGACCCAGGGCCCCCAGCATTGTCTCCTCACCTAGAATTATCTCCGACTGCTGCCTCCTGAGCTACAAACACTTACCTACCCCCGCCCGACTTTCCTTTTCGCCAAAGCTGTGCTATTTTACTGGAGAAGTGACCTGTTCCCACTATTTAATAAAGTGAGGCCCCCTCCCTTTTCCATCTGCGTCCACTGTCCGTCCGCATTACCATTACGTGGGGGGTTCAAAGCACTCATTCCTCCAAAGGCCCAGCCTTTGGTCAAATGGTTGTCCACTGTGTCTGCGAAGTTTTGGGCACATTAACGGCAAACTATTAGCTGGCCTTACACGGGAGACAGGGTACGTCTGACCCGCTAAGGCCCAGACTGAGATTCCAGGGCTAAGTGCCACACAGTCGCAACCGTTGCCTCTGATCCCGTCGTGGGCCCCGTGTCCCCTCCCCAAGGCGTTCTGCTGTGCACGGGGTAACCCGCAGGGCAGTGCGTTGCAAGGAAACCCGAGGTACAAAGGAGAGAAGATACTAAAGGCGGGGCAGGCGCTCCTGACCGGGGTCGGGGCTCCATCACTAAGCGCGGCGCGCCCTCGGGCAGGTGGCCAGCCCCGGTACGGCCGGAACGTGCTCCCCATCACAGGACTGCGGCGCTCCTGCCCAAAGGACAGGGCAGGACGTCCGGCGACCCGCCAGTCCGCGGAGCGTGTTTTTTCACCGGCTGGAGGCCGCGGCAGGACCCCAAGGTCAGCGGGGGCCAGGCGGCACTCTCGCCCGCCGCCCTGCGCCCCGCCGCCCGGCTCAGAGCAGCCGGCCGCATCCCCTGCACTCACCTCCGCGCAAGACCCCCGGCTCAGGCCGCCGCGACACCCACCATTAACGACTTAGAAAGGTCACCGAATACGCAGGCGCCGCGCGGGGCCCGCCGGGAAGGCGGAAGGAGCGGCGGAGCTCCGAGGCCAGAGCGCCTCCCGGGCCCTGCATGCGCGCCACAGCGCCCCCAGCGGTCGCCCCGGTGCCGCAAGCCAGCGGAGCGCCGTGCGTGTGTGTTGTGTGTGCGCGTGCGTCGTAATTCGGTGACTAACCCTTCGGATGTGTCCTGGGCGCAGGACTTTCGGTGCTGAAATCGGGAGGGTCCTGGACAAAGCGGACGAGTTGGTCAACGTGAAAAAGGCGCCGTTTTTTTTGCTGTATTAAAGGCTGGGAACAAACCGAGGGCTTCAGAGGGGAGGGGGGGTGGGGGAATGGGATAGGCTGGTGATGGGTATTAAGGAGGGCACGTATTGCATGGTGCACTGGGTGTTATACGCAAGTAATGAATCATGGAACTTTACATCAAAAACTAGGGATGTACTGTGTGGTGACTAACATAACATAATAAAAAATTTTTATTAAAAAAAAAATAAAGCATGGGAAGTCGTCTCCCCTCTGTGGTTTTCTTGCCCTTTCTCTGTGTATTAACTTTTTTGTGGTGCACGTTTTTATGCGGCAATTCCTGTGCAGAGTAGCTGTAGTCAACTGACACTGGGCTTAACAGACACAGGCTTTGAAAACAACCCTGCTTACTATGTGCAAGGAAATAAACAAGACTGAAAATTTCAGCAGAAAACTGCAAATTGTAAAAAAAAGAAACAACCACTTAGCTGATGTGAAAAAGAGCCAAATAGAAATATGGCAGGTTTAGCAGCAGATTCGATTAGAGTACTATGGTACGGCAGAAAAGTCCCTCATATGTGTTATTGGAGGCCCAGAAGGAAAGGAGAGTGAGATGGGCAGAAATATTGGAAGAGAGCATGGCTGGCTGAGAATTTTTCAGATGTGATGGGGAAAAAGTACACCAAAGATTCAAAAAGCCTTACAGAAACCCAGCAGGCAGGTAAATGAAAATAGACCAACACCTTGAAACATCATAATAAAACCACAGAAAACTAAAGATGAGGAGAAAATCTTAATTGCCAATCTAGACTTCTATGCATACAGAAATTAGCCTTCAGTAAAGAAGGCAACATAAAGACATTTTGGACAACAAAAGACTGTGGCAATGGTCACCAGTAGATGCACAGTGTAAAAAAAAATCAGTGTTCATTATTTGGGCAGAAGGAAAGAGAGCTCAGATGGAAGGATGAGGACCCAGGAAGGAAAAGCCACAACCATGGTCCTGCCTCAAAGGGACAAAAGCTTAGGATCAAATGAAAGCTGCATTCACCACCTGAAAGTCTTGCTATTCTAGGGTAGTGGTTCTCAAAGTGTGGTTTGGGGTTTTCCAAGGACCCTTGGGATCAAAACTATTTTCGTAACTTTGGTAAAATGTTATTTGTCTTTTTCGCTAGGAGTATCTCACACGTGTTCTGTGGAGTTTCCCAGAGGCCGACTTGTGATGTCCCAACAGCACGAAGACAGAAACAGGTATAAGAATGCAGCTGTGACGGCAGACATGAAGAGATCTACAGAAATCTAAAAGTGTCCTTCGCACACATATAGTGACTTTTCATAAAAATATTCCCTTAGCATCAAATGGGTTTATTACTGTTGTTTTTGAATGAATTAATAAGTAAAAGTGTCTCAGTTGTAATCCCTAATAAAGTAGATGTAACCCACAGAAACAAAAGTTCTCTAGGGGCTTCATTAATTTTTAAGAGTATAAAGGGGTCCTGAGATAAGGACCGGGTTTGAGAACCACTGTCTTGGAAAAGGATGTTTGAGACTTACAATAAGGTAGGAAACTGCTGAGGACGACAACAAGCATTTAGGAACCACTTACGAGCATCATCATGATCTATTTTAAGATAACAAAGCTTTTGAACTTCAAACTCCACTTGAGATCAACAGAATTTTCATGTCTTTTGTTGCAAAGCCAAAACATCCTATGAAAAATATATCTTCAAAGGAAACAATGTTTGAAAACTGAGCCACCCCAGCAGATTTATGCATGGTGCAGAATTCTGCGTTTTGCCGCTGAGGTCAGAGAAGACATGAAAGTACTTGGGACACAGCTTCTTCCACTTTGCCAAGAGTGCTGCTTACTGGCACCAACATCATTTGTATTTGTCTCAGCTGCTTGTTTTCCCTTTGGGTCTGCAGCTTAAGCTGTCCTGGGAATGCAAATATACAAAACCTCCACCAAGGCCCGCGGCTTCCTCTGTGCTCTGGTCTAAATGTCCACAAGCCTATTAAGAACTGTCAAGCTGTCTCTTTCGACTTTGGACAGGAATGCAGGTTGAGCTGTGCTAATTGAGTATGAAGCACCAAGAACTACCAAATGAAGGGGTCAGAGCTCTTCTCTATGTGACACAGAATGTTAACTACCACTCGAGAAAATGGCAATTAAATGAGAACAAATTTTGAAACTGAAGCATCAAGACAGTCTCCTTAAACTGCAGTTAAAAACTCAAAACTCAAGAGGACTGAAGGAGAGTAACCCAAAAGGTTCAAAGAACACAGAAAAAGCCTTCCAATCACCTTATACCTGTTAAAATGACTAAAATTGAAAAGACTAGAAATAGTGTTGGCAAGAGAAACACTTAGGAGAAAAAGAAACCCTTGAACAATGTTGGTGGGAATGTAAATTGGTGCAGCCACCATGGAAACAGTATGACGTCTCCTCAAAAAATTAAAAATAGAAATACCATATGATCCAATAATTTCAATATTGAATATTGACCCAAAGAAAACAAAAACACTAATTCAAAAAGATAATGCATCCCTATGTTTATTGCAGTATTTTTCATAATATCCAAGATATGGAAGCAGCCCAGGTGTGCATCAATGGACAAATGGATAAGGAAGAGACACACACACAAACACACACACAAAGGACTATTACTCAGCCATGAAAAGGATGAAATCATGCCATTTGCAACAACATGGATGGACCTAGAGGGTATTATGCTAAGTGAAATAAGTCAGAGAAAGATAATTATCATATGATTTCATTTACATGTGGAATCTAAAAAACATGAATACACCACCAACTAGCAGAATTAGACCAACAAATACAGAGAACAAATTGACAGTTGCCAGAGGGAAGGAGGGGTTTGGGTGAAATGGGAGAAGAGGGGTGGGAGGTGCAGGCTTCCAGCGACGGAAGGAATACGTCCTGGGAATGAAAGGCACAGCGTAGGAAACAGTCAGTGATGCTGTGATTGTGCTGCGTGGTGACAGATGGCAGCTACCTGTGTGGTGAGCACAGTGTAATGTCTAGTTGTCCAATCACTATATTGTACACCCGAAACTAAGGTAACATTGCGTGTCAACTATATTCAAATGAAAAAAGAAAAAGCCCTCTAGAAAATGTTCTCGTGAAAGGAAACCTCTTCAAAAAAAAGGACTGCCACCTGAAAACGGACTCTGACGCTGACAGGGGATGACACAGTGTGGAGACACAAATTTGAGTTTCACAGTTGTTTGAAGTGGTTTCGATGTATTTTGGGAAATTTAGAACATGTGCTGGCCTTCACATAAAGTATGAAGTTACCTTATTTTTAGTCAATTCTGAATGACAGATCGAGAGTCTCAATGACTTTATGATTACATTTTTATTTAAGGCAAAACAGGTTCATTGCCAAAAATGTGTGAGGGACACTTTTGCAGGCTGCCGTATTTGGAAAAGTCAGAGCAGGAGGCCCAGAGCCCACAATAGAAACTAGTGGTGTGGCGGATCTGGATCTGGGACCGCTGGCCCAGCACCAGGCCGGGCTCATTTTTTTTGTGAAACAGCAAGAGCTTAACCCCGGCCTTGTGGGCCTTGTCTGCACTGCCCTCAAGCTGACCTCTTGCTTGCCACCCCTGGAGCACTTTCTAGGCCTTCACGAGACTTCCCAATGTTGGTCAGCGCCAGGCTGTTGGATCCTCCCACGTACACTTTCGCACTGTCTTCCCCGAGAGCCCACGGGGTGCTAGACTTGGCGCTGACGGTAGGATGGCGGGCAGGCAGTCACGCGACTCTTGTTCTTCCTGCTGTCTTCCTTCCTTTGTATACCTTTGCTGCGTTCCCCCACCCCTGCCTCATCTTCCAGGCTCTTTCCCAGGGTGCTGTCCTCCACCTTCACTCTTCTAGAGCTCAGTCTGGACCATTTCAGCTGCTCTCGGGGTCTTACCACGCTCCATTTGCTGATGACCACCAAATCAGTACCTCCCGCCGCCTCTTCCTCTCTAGCTGTGTGGACGGCGCTGCACCTCCAATGCAGGTTTAGGAAAGAAGATGAATCCCATTTGGTTATGTTGTGGCCCCACAGAACTTCTTCCAGGCCCCCAGTTCAGGCCGTGGGGCCTTGTGCCTCCAGGCCTCCGTCCATGGAGAGTACCGTTGCCTGTGAATGTCCTTCACCTGCCTCCTTCCTGGTTATCCTGCAGGTGTCCACTGCGATGTCATTTTCTCCCAGAAGCCGTTCCTGACCTTCTTGCTCCTGTCCCCAGGTCAGGTGCAAGGTGTCCCAGTTTAGCAGCCAGCTGTTTACCTCGACGATACACACTCAGATCCTTTCTCTCGTTCTCCTTCCATCTCCTACCCTGAGGTCTCTCAGCACAGCACCCCGGCAGCTCTGCACTGGGCCTGGCACACAGCAGGAGCTCAATCAATGTCTGTCCGTTGTCGGCTTGGAGCACCATGCCGCGGACAGGATCCTAGAGGGAACAGGTGGAGAGCGAGCCAAGACTAGGTTCTTGCACCCCCTGGTGGCTGATCCCGGGGCCCCCAGAGGGTCAAGCTGGCTGACTCGGGGACAGCCACGGCGGCGCAGGCGCTGCCCACAGGACGGCCCACGCGCAGAGGGGCGGGGCTGGCAGCACGCGGTCCGGGCGGCGCGGGCGCTGGCTCAGGCACGTTCTCATTGGAGGGCTTGGGCGGGCGGGGCCGGAAGCACGAGGTTTGGGCCGCGTGGGCGCTGGCGCGTTCTGATTGGAAAGCCCGGGCGGGGCGGGGCGAAGCCGCGTTCCCGCCGTCACCACGTTGCGCCGTCGCGTTCCCGACGTCGTCTGTTCCCGCCGCACCGCGGGGGCAGTTGAGGAGGCGTCGACGCCAGGCAGGGAGCATGCTGCGCAAGCTCACTCTCGACCAGATCAACGACTGGTTCACGATCGGCAAGACCGTGACGAATGTGGAGCTGCTGGGCTCGCCGCCCGCCTTCCCGGCCGAGGCGGCCAGGGACGAGGCGCAGCGCCGGGACGCGGCGCCCGCTTTGGGCCCCGCGGCCCAGGCCCAGGCCCAGCCCGTGGCGTCCAGGAGGTAGGAGGCCGGCCAGGCGTGGGCACGGCCCGGGGGCGGGACGGTGGCTGCGCGGCCTCCCCAGGCGCCGCGTGACCCCACCCCTGGCCCCAGGCCGCCCCGGAGCGAGCCGTCTGTCCGAAAGGCCTCGCCCAGTGACCCAAGCCGGGGTAACTCGCTTCTTCCGGAGGCCGAGCCATCCCAGAGTTTGGTTCCCTTTCTCAGTGTTTCATTAATAGGCTTCGTCTTTAGAGCCGTTGAGGTTTACAGAAAAATCGAGTGAAGCCCTAAGCCCTGTGTTCCTCCCTCACCCCCACCAACATCCCTGATGTTCATCTCTTGCTTTAGTGTCGTTCATGTGTTAGGACGGAGCAACCCCTGTGCCCGCGTTCTCAGTAACCAGAGCCCGTAGTTGAGGGTGCACTTTGGTGGCGGTGTGCGTGGTTGTGGACAGGTGTATGGCGTGTATCCTCCGCCCTACCAAACAGTTGCCCTGCCTTTTGTGTCCCACTTCTTCGTCCCTCCCTGCCCCCCGCGTCCCCAGTCCTCTATCTTTCCTGCGTTTTCCAGTGTTTTATAGTTGGAATCAGACTATGTGTTGCCTTTTTAGATTGGCTTCTTTGATTTTGCAATATGCACTTAAGTTTCCAACATTTTTTTTTTCATGGCTTGGTAGCTTTTTTTTTTTTTTTTTTTTGAAGCGTTGAATAATATTCCACGCTGTGGATGGATGTACCACAATCTGCATTCAGCTGCTGAAGGATGCTGGTGGCTTCGAGGTTTTGACAATTGCGAGTAAAGCTGTGGTATACATTTCTATGCAGGTTTTTGTGGGTCAAAAGTTTTCTGCCCATTTGGGTGAATATCAAGCAGCTGGAATGCTGGATCTCTGTTCAGTTTTATTAATGCCCCTCCTCCCACTCCTTTTTGACTGAAGTAACTGCTGTTGGTTTATCTGTTCGCATGATTTTGATGGAAATAAAAAGGCAAGAGGAGGCCTTCCGTTTTTAAAAAACCTACATCTGGTGTGTAGAAACGCCTGCTCCCTCTTTAAAGCAGGCCAGTGTGGAAGTAGTCCCATCTTGGAGTATCTGAGTCACTGCTTGGACTCCCCTCCCTCCCAAGTTCAACACCTATTACAGCCCAGAGGGTGGTTTTTGTTTTTTACTTTTTAAAAAAGTTACTCTTGTTTGTTGGCCCCATCAAGTTTTCATGGGTTTGTTTCTAGCATCTGTAGACAAGCTTCAGGCCCTTGTAGAGTCAAGGGTAACTTGGGATCTTTGGCAAATTTTTTTTGTTGGGTACAAGGAAGGGACAAAGAGACCCTTGTGCAACTTGTAGAGTGGTTGTTTTGTTTGTTTCTGCACACTTCGTTTTCTTCAGTTACTCTGGTGAATGATCCCGTAGGCTATTCCCTTGTAACAGGCAAAACAATATTGCTTTTAAATAACTCATTGTGGTAGTGGAAGTAAATTATTGACCTTTTCAGAAAGGGAAAGTACAGATTTAAATGTTCTTCTAACTACGAAGGGTCAGTTTTTAAAATTTCCAGTCCTTCATGGACTGAGATTTTGAAAAATCAATAAAAATGAAATTTCAGAGTAATGGAATGACAAGAGACAAAATATAAGCCCCATCTAAAATATTATTATAGTCAACATGTAAAATTGTTTTGTAAAATTACCATAAACATTTCAACATCTGTAGGTAGCTAGAAACAGGCAAATAACTAGAGACGGGCAGATAATGTTGTGGTTTGCTAGTCTGTATAGTGCTTTGAGTCTGAGTAGTACTTCTGGAAGTCCTGTCCTGGGCCCTTAGCACATGCCTAAGGCCAGAGGTTCTGCCATGTAGTAGGCACTCAGATACAGCTGTATTATTTAATCCTTGAAACGAACCCCTTGAAATTGATGGCATTGTCTTGATTGTGTAGAGATCTGAAAGAAACAGACTTGGGTGGTAAAGTGGCTTGCCTAACTTCCTGTGATAAATAGTCATGGAAGGTAGAATGAGCCACACCCCCCCACACAAAGATAACCAGTGGAACCTTTGGAACTTACATTGCATGGCAAAAGGGATTTTGCTGATGTAATCAAGGTTATAGATCCTAAAATAGGGAGATTACCTGGATTGTCTAATTATACGAGCTTTCAAAGCAGAGACCTTCCCCGACTGGAGCCAGGGATTTGAAACATGAGAGGGACTTGACCAGTTGTTGCTTGACTGGGCCACAAAGGAAGCAGGAGAAGAACGTGGGCAGCTGGGAGAAAAGTTGGAATCCCAGCTGACAGCCATTAGGGAATTGGGGACCTCTGTCTTACAACCTGAAGGAACTGAATTTGGCCAACAACCCGAATGAGCCTCTTGAATGCAGCCCTGCCAACATTTTTTTTTTTTTTTTGAGAGAGAGAGAGACAGGAAGAGAGGGAGAGGGCATGGGCGTAGGGATGGGGGACAGAGGGAGAGACTCTTAAGCAGGCTCCATGATCAACATGAAGCCGGATGTGGGGCTCAATCTCAGGACCCTGAAATCATGACCTGAGCTGAAATCAAGAGATAGAGGCTTAACTGACTGAGCCACCCAGCAAACATCTTGATATTGGCCTCATGGGACCTTAAGCAGAGGACCTAGTTGGGTCCACCTGAAGTTCTGATTTACAGAAACTGTGAGATGATAAATTTGTGTTGTTTTCAACTGCCGAATTGCTGAGTTTGTGGTATTTGTTATGGCAGCAACAGAACACTAATACAGGGGTAGAGCTGGGATTGTTTTAGGGTGAGCTGACCTGAAAGCCAGTCTCAACCACAGCAGCTGGCTTTTTGACTCATGTCTTTCCGGAAAGGAGAGTTTGAGTGAGGTTTTGACATTGGTGAGAATACATTTGACATAGAGGAAGACAGGCTTTATGAGCATAGGATATCACATAGTGAAGCCATGTCTGAGGAGGCAATCAGGGTAAGAGTAGCTTGCGTTGAGTCTTTGGAGTTCAGTCCACAAGAGCATTGTTTTTTTTTTTTTTAAAGATTTTTATTTATTTAACAGAGAGACAGCCAGCGAGAGAGGGAACACAAGCAGGGGGAGTGGGAGAGGGAGAAGCAGGCTCCCAGCGGAGGAGCCTGATGTGGGGCTCGATCCCAGAACGCCGGGATCACGCCCTGAGCCGAAGGCAGATGCTTAACAACTGAGCCACCCAGACGCCCCACCCAAGAACATTGTTAAATCAGCTTTATAGGTCATGTGAGTAGTGACCACCAGCATTAGAAGAAGAGAAATAGAAAATATCAGACCATTTGGCAGCTTCAAGTGTACTTTGTCCCAGAGAAAACTTTCCCATAGAAACTCACCATTTCAAATCACTATATCTGGTGGATTTCTTTACCCAGTTATTTTTTACCTAATTCGATGTTTCCTTCTTGGTACGTCTCATGTGGGTTAGTGCCTGCTGTGTTGAGCTTTGTGTCAGGGGACACGGGCGCACAACAGTCTCAGTCCTTCTGACAAGGGAAGTCCCAATTTATAGCTGAGGATCAGATAACTTGTTGAGAAAGTTACCCCCATCCCCTGTGTTATTATATTGTAAGGATGGATGTGTTTGACTCCGGGGTATATAACTTTTCCCTTTTTGCCTTGTTGTTTTTAAGTATGTAGGCTTTGCACAGATGTTAATGTATGTGTCATTCTCCAAGGATTCCTATTTTCTGTTCGCTCACAAAGGCCATGTTTTTTTTAAGACCTTTTTGTCTTTTTAACAGCTTTAGTTCGGTAGGTCACAGTGCCATCAATTAAAGTGTTATGTATCTACATGCCCCTGAAGTGGAGTGGCTGTGAGAGAGAGAATGGGGGAGCTCAGAGAGGGAAATGGAGGCTTCATCTGAGGCTACTGGGGAACCATTGGAGGGCATTCTGGGGTTTTGAGCAGAGCTGTGACATGACTTATAGCTCTGATGATCCCTGCTGTGTGGAATGGACTGGAGCGGGCCTAGGGCAGAAACAGGGAGATCAGGGGAGTCTGTTGGTATCATCTGTGACATTACCTTTATGTGTCAGCTTGGCTGGGCCATCCTGCCTGTATTTGGCCCAACATGATTCTGGATATTTCTGTGAAGGTGCTTTTGGATGAAATTAACATTTAAGTTGATGGATTTTTAGTAAAGCAGATAACCTTCTAAATTGTGAGTGGGCCTCATCAAATCAGTTGAAGACCTGGCTAGAGCAAACACTGACCTCCTGAAACAAGAAGGAATTCTGCCAAGTCCCTTTAGACTCGGACTGCAACCCCTCCTTGGGTTTTCAGCCTGCTGGCCTAGCTAATTCCTTGAAATAAATCTCTCTCTCTCTCTCTCTGTATACACACACAACCTGTTGGTTTTGTTTCTCTGGAGAACGCTCACTAACACATCATCCAAGAAGGGAGAGGATGGTGGGTTAGACCAGGACTGTAGCAGTGGAGGTGGTAAGGCAGTAGTATAGTTTGGATATATTTCTAAGACAGAGGCAAGGGCTTTGTGGTTGGATCAGATACAGAACATGAGTGGGGAAGAAAATCATGGGTGACACCAAGGTTTCTGGCTGAGCAGCTGGGACATGTTGCCATCTACTGAGAAAAGCAAGACTGCACGAGGGGCTGGTGTATGGGGAAGCAGGAGTTTGATTTGAACACTTTAACTTGACATTACTAGCAGATAACGATAAATGTAGGCAGTCTGGAGGTGAGGAAAGAAACCTGGCTGGAGCCAGATGTTTGGGGATTTAAGGCTTTGAGACCAATGAGCTCACCCAGACTATGGGTGGTGTATCCTAGTGGGTGAGTGCTGAGGGAGAAGAGGTCCTAGGACCCAGGCCTGGAGCCCTTGAACATTTAGAGGTTGACAAGAGGGAATGAACAAAGGAGGGTGAGAAGGAACAGCTGGAAGGCTCAGAGGAAAACCAAGCGAGTGACCCTCCCCCCTTTAAATAAACAACTGTTTGCCTGGTATCCCTTATGTGCATCTCTTAGTACTTGTATGGAATTGCTTTATGTTGTTTCCCTCACGTAAGGACTTCGTGAGGGACTAGAACATCCCTGGATCTCCACCTCCTAGTGCAGGGCCTGACATGTAGTAGGAACCCAGATACTTGTTTGCATGAGTGAACTGCTTTAGTAGATCCCAAATATTGATTGCTTATGATATGCTGGAAATGAGAGTGGCTTCCTTATCCACTCCTGCCTTGACTGAATCATGAAATCTGCCTTACTCCTTTGACCATAGCTGATTTCCCTAAGGTGTATGTGTAATCAATCCGATGAAAATCAAAATATCCTGGCAACTGTGCTGTGAAATGTTTCCAGAATAAGAGCACATTTCACTGTTTATACTTTCACCACCCTGGACGAAATAAACCACCGTCATCTCTTTCCTGGATTATTGCAGAAGGCTTCTGTTTGTATTCTCCTAGCTTCCGTCCTTGCCCCCCCAACAATTTATTCTAGCACCCAGAAGAATACCTGGCATGAGGTGGGTGCTCAGTTACTATTTATTGAATGAACAAATTCTCGAGTCAACATTCAGTCCTAAGGTTCTTTGAGCAGGTGTGCAGTTTTCTGTGGACAGATTGCCGTCAGAATAAAACGTAGCCCCTGTCGGGGCCAGGCCTTTGTCCGTCTGGAGTCTGCCTAATCGGCCGCACTCTGGCCGCATTGGCATTTTTTCTGTATCTGGAAGACACTGAACTCATTTCTGCCTTGGGGCTTCTGCATCTACCCCTCTGCCTGGAGTGTCATCCCCCTGCCCCCCGCAGTCCAGTTTCTTCCCGTGACTGACTGCTCTCATCGTTCCGGGCCCTGTTCAATGTCTTACTTCTTACAGAGGTACTTGTATGGCCCCCACAGCCGCAGCGGTCCTCCCACACCTCCTTTTTCCACCTCTCTCATTGCTTTCAACATTTTTTTTCTCCTCTAAAGCACTTACCGTGTGCCCCAAGTCTTATTTTTTTGTGAGGTGTTTTTGGCCCCTCTGCCCTCCAGAATGGTTCTGAGCTTTCTGGCTTATAGAATTGGATGGCTTGGTGGTGGTGTCATTTACTGAGCTGAAGTTTTTAAAGAGCTGTGCTTTTTGTGTGTGTATGCGTGTTGTTTTAATTCTTTTGTTTCTTTCTTGATTTTTATTTATCCTTTCAAAAAACAAACCTCTGTGACTTTGCTTGCCTTTGGGCATCCAAGAAGAGGTGTCAGGTAGACAATTGACTATGCGTTTGGAGCTCAGAGAGTAAGTTAGAGCTGGAGGTGTGCAGGGGCCTGACAGAGTGACATGAATCCTGCCCCGTTGTTCCCTGATACGAGGCTGTTTGCTCATCTGTCAAGTAGGAATAACATTACCTACTTTCAAGGTAAGGATTGAATGCACAGTACTTTTATGTGGATTAGTGCATTTACATCTCATTATTTTCTAGCTAAAGCTTTTAGCCACTGTGCCGACACTCTCTCTTTATAAAACATGCCTGAAGCTTTCCTGATATTCTTCTCCCGCATCTGCACGCCCTTACGTTTTTGACCTTCATCTTCTTGACAGCTTTAGGAACTGTAAGCAGCCCAGTGTGTAGAAGCAGGATCTGTTAATATTCAGGAAGTTATTTGTGTTAAAATTTCTGTATGATTTGTAGATTTTCTAGAACAACTGTAGTTTTAAATTACATACACCAGTGCTCTCACAGGAAATGTGGTTATTAGGTTATTGCCAAAACAAAGTGAGAGATGGAGACTTTGCATACCAAAATGCAGTGTATTTCTTCCACTCCCCTTTAAAGTCTGGTTGTGGAATTGACTGCATCATGGGTGACTTAGAGCAACGCGGGCTTCCTGTTCTTCCTGGACTAGTGGGTCACATAACCGTCTGCAGCTCCTTCACTTGCAGGAAGCTTCGGACAGGAGGGACTTAGGAAAATCCTCTTCTTCCTGTCTGGACAGGGAGAACGGTGCCTCTCAAAAGTGCGGTGGGCTTGATCATTTATTTTGTGTAGTGGCTGATGGAGGTGGCTTGTGGGGAGAATGGAGTGTTTGGGGCCTCTTTCTGCTGTGTATTTCCTAATCCACATGGTGAGGTGGCCAGTTCTAGTGCCGCATTCAAACTCCACGTTGTTTAAAACAGAAATTTTGTTACCACCATTGAGGCAATAGTATTAAAACTCTTGTTTGTTCCGTGAATACAATAAGCACTTATGCACTTCTGGGGATACTCAGCTTTCCCACAAATGGTTTCCACTCTAAGACTTTTATAGTGATTAAAGAGTCCTAGATAGATAGCTCACGAAAACAATCAAAAGGGAACAGGAGTGAGAGGTGTCTTTATTTTAGATCCACTCAGTGCTGTCTTTCCACTTACCTTGTCTTATTAAACCCTGGTCGGGTTGACACCGTATATGACACAGGATTAAAGACCAAACTGAGGCCTGGTCAGAATGGTGTAGATGTTGGCCAAGAGTCCAGGAAAAAAGTCAGAAGGTTTTTTTGGAGCGGATATTGAGTTCTAGTCTTGAATATTTTTCTTTTTAGATGGGAAAAAACAAATCTCCAAATAGAAAGTTGTAAATATTAGGTACCTTGGACTTACTTTGAAGAATGATAAAGATTCTGGGACTTTACAAAAAAAAAATAAATCCAATGATTAATTTCCTACTTTAATGAAATTATGAAATATTGAATTTTGTGTATTGAATATTTGCTATATTTTTAGAGAGGACTGGCGGGGCAGAGGGAGAGGGAGAGAAAGAATCTTAAGCAGGCCCCATGCCCAGCAAGGAGCCTGACCTGGGGCTCGATGCCACGACCTTGAGGTCATGACCTGAGCTGAAATCAAGAGTTGGACGCTTAACTGACTGAGCCACCTAGGCGCCCCAGAATATTTGCTATTTCGGTGAACCCAGTTTGTTTCTTTTTATTGATACAATATAGAGCTCTATTTTTTTTTTACTTTCCCATAATGTTAATTGAGATTAAAGATGTTGTAATTACTAACAAATCTGAATGTTGAAGTAAAGCACCACTTAGTTTTTAAACTGCACATTATTTCCTCTGTCACTGCCCATCTTCCCCTTCCCTGCTGAGAATGAGCTGGAGTCCATTCTGTGTTATATTGTAAAAGTAAGATTCACATCAATCATTTATTTTATTCTATACATAGCTTCCTTTTGGAATAAAAGTCGAGGTTAATGTCTCATTTTCACACAGAATTTGTCCAATTCCATACTTGTTCCTGTGAGATGTGTTTGAAGTGTAAGAAAATACTTCAAACATTTTTTTCAAAATGTTAAGGAATCATTTTAGTTAAAAGTATACAGTTCAATAAAACATTGCATTTTTAGAGCGGATAAAAAAGGAACACTATTTAAAACATAGGATGCATAGTTAAGAGCTACTTAACATCTGACTTTGCAACAGAGAAACATGAAATCACGTTACTTTTTCGTATTCTTAATATTAAGAATTCTGCTTCTAAAGATGGCCATAAAAACTCCTCTGGTTATAAGTAACTTAACTTGATGGGTAATAATATGGTAGGTTCCATATTCTATGCGAGAATGCTGGGAACCTGTTCTTTGTGGTTTTGTCCACGTAACTGGAAATAGTGGGTATTTCGTCTTTATCAGAACTCCTGGGGCCTGTGCCCGGGATCACAGAAGGAACAGGACAGTCTGTGTTCCCTGACTCTTCTGGGACTTCTTGCTGGTTACCTTTGTTAGTACTGTTTAGGAAGTCTTTCAGAACTTGCTTGAAGATGTAGACTATTTCCCATGGCAGTACATCATTTTCTGCTAAAACTTCTCGAAATCTGCAGGGAAACCAGTAATGAATATTCAATTCAGAAACTTCATTTTGTCCTATCTGTTTATTTCCAAAACACAGCTTAAATAAGCTGATCCTAATTAGTTCCTCACTTTTTGAGTAGTCTGCGCACTCCTTTAAAATTATGCTTCTTAGTAAAGAAATTCTGAATATGGCTTAAAAATATTTCCTAGCCAGTAAGAGGTCAACAAATATTTTTGTCCAGTCTATCCGTGGAGATTTTGGTTGCTGGATTTTTTTGATACACATGATTAAAGAATTTACATGATAGAATACAGTTTCCAGTCTAGATGTATGAGAAACTTAAACTTGGCGGTAGCAAAATATCACAAAAGAGAACATAGTATTTTTACCTGCTGAGAATAGTTCCAGTTTGACAAGGCTGAACTTGTGAGCAAAGGACTTCAAGTTGTCTTTGTTCAGTAGCTGGGATGGTCGTGTGGGGATTCTGGTAGTTTCTCAGCCAGTTGTAATCCACACCTGTTTTTTTCACTTTTTGTTCATTTTCGATCTCTTGTATTAATCTCTCTCGCTCCTTCAGATGCCACTTTAATTCCCGAAGCAGAGTCTTTGTCACTACATCGGAGCCAGGATAGGGTGTGGGTTTGTAGGAATCATATTTTGGCCATTTCATCCAGCCAAAAAGTGGCATTTTTAGCCTGTGGAAATATTCTCACTTGTTTATTTGCATAAAATGTTGTGGTTCTGATGAGCAAATATCTGTTTCTTTACAATAAATTTGCCAGAAAAGTGCATGAGTTTTTCACTGGTTAGATATGCAGGTCAGAATAAGATTAGAACATGGATTAAAGCTTTTCAGTTTCTAACTAGGTCAGTACCAAACACCAAGCTTTGAAAATACGTTTATGTAGCTAAACGGAAATGAAATATACAAAGTCAGAGATAATCTCCAGACTGAACGTTCTCTGAAAATAACACTGACACTTGCTATTAAAAGTTCTTAGGAGGCTTTAAAATATTAATGTACAGGAAGTTCTATCTGTAAACACACTTTTGACTTACATTTTGTGCAGAAAAGGTTTAAAGCGTACCTGGTAAGTTGATGGATCCGATGTGGTGATGTTTCCAAAGAGTTTGCTTGAATTAGTGGTGAAGCTGTGTTTTACTCAGGCATATATTGTTCTCCTGGATGTGTCCCCTGTTGGAAGGAATGAGCCTCCTTATTTACCCACTGAAACTGTATTTGAAATAAATAAGTTTCTATGTTAGGAATGAGGTTGTGATGTCTTCATTTAGAGAGACTGCTCATTAATTCACCTTGTAAGTAAGCTAGAAGAAATGACAAAAATAACTTACTATTCAGTCTTCACAAATTATATAATGGTCTACTTTTGAATGTAGCTCAGTCTATTTGAAAAGGATGCCGGCAGCAATGGGCTCTGGTCCTAAATGCGCTCAGACTTCTCTTTGGTAATGAGACGAGAACGACAGTGTGAGGCACCACGGATGTGCTCCCGGCCACGGTGAGGACTGTCGCATGGCATGGTGCTCTGCTGTGCATAGCTGTAGGTCACAGCTCAGTGCTGTATTTTTATGCCTGGTGAGCTCTAAAAATAACTACGCTGCCTTTATTCTTCAGCTTAACTTTGAGGCCATCTAGAAGCCAGGTCACTGTCCCCTCCAATGAAAGCAGGAAAACAGATCAGTCTTGACGATTTGCAAAATACCCATTTTCAGAAAATTTGTTATGATTGAGCAAAGTAGGCAAAGAATGCTGATATCTGTCATATGAAATATTTAGTAAAGGTTATTTTTTGTACTCATTCTGTTTCTCTTTCTAAATAGTAGTTAAATTTATGTATTTAAGCAAGTTGTAATGCCGGAGGACATAAATGCTTAAGTAGGTAACTCTAAAATATACTTTATAATCTCTTTAAAAACATAGCAATAGTAGATTAAGGTTAGGGAAAAAATAGAGACCTAAGAACATAGAAAGTTGAAAAGAAAGTCTTACAGTTCATTATGGAAGACCTAACATTATAGTGTTTTCTTTTGGAACTGAAGGTGAGACGCTCTACTTCCTGCTTGGGCGAGTGCCGATGATGCGTAGTGCTCTTTATCGTGCTGTGTGCCGCTCAGGTGCTGTGTGTCTTTTGCTCAAGAGCAGACAGGTCTTTTACTCTCTAGTTCTGTGTTTAATGACTACATGGTGGCTTTTCCTTTTCTAACATTTGTTTTCTCTGTTGCCTTTTCCGACAAGTGAACCATGAAGAACAGGCAGGGTTTACATCAGACCTGTATGTCATGCAGGATCAGGAGTGATGTGTGTGGTCAGCCTGGAGCTCCTACTGCTTGTACGTGAGAAAAAGCCCCTTGTCAGCATTCGTTCTCTTCAACAAGAAGGTTTTCACATTACATTGTGTAGAGTATGAAAAGGAGAGGAGAGGAAAGTTTATCATGACACAAGTGTCCTACCAGATTTTCTACCAAAGTTACGATGAATCCTGACACTTCTCCCTTTCAATAAACTCCTTGTTATTGCTTTAATTCTTTAAATTTTTGCTTCTGAGATGGGAACAACATTAGACGTATGTTGGATATGGAACATAAACCAAATTTCTTTTCAGGGCCCTCTGCAGTCTTGCATTATCCCTTCCTACATGGTTTTCCCTCTCGCTCTCCCCCAGAGTATGTCTTTTGTTTCAGGCAGGCCTGACTCTCCGGACGCTTGGCCTGTTCCCTCTTACCCGTCAGAGTGGCTCACACTGACTCTGTCTTTTGAGATATTTACTCATTCTTTTTTCCATTTACCCACATCATAATTCTTTTTTGCAGGGCCTAGTTTAAATACCACCTAATGTTTTTCTTTTGTCTGAGGAAAAACATCAGCATATTTTCCTTGGCTCTAGTTTTCCTTCAAACTTATAGAAATATTGGCCTGTGTTCTTGTTCTCTCTCCTCCCTGTTTTCTAGTCCTTTCTGATTAGGCTCTGCTCTGCCCTGCACTGGAATTGCTGGCTTTCAGTCACTCAGCAGGTGTTGGCTGTGCTGTGGCCTAATGTTGGCTAGGGACTGGAGGTGCTGCAGTGGACAAGACGGACCCAGTCTCTTCCCTTGTGGAAAGCACCTTCCAGTGGGAAGACAGTAGGAGCACATGAGTTGTCCAGTAAGCTGATCGCAGATCACAGGTTGCGGGGGGGCAGGGAGGTGGGGTTGTTTAATCCACTGGAGGCCTCTCCGAGTTCCATGTGGAGGTCAGGAAAGGCCTTTCTGGGGGGGGAGGTCCTTCGGAGATTTGAAGATAAGTGAGCTGCTACACGGAGAGCTTCTCGAAGACCATCTCCCTCTCCTAGGAACTTAGTTAGCACCTGTCTTGCCATCGTGACTGCTGCTCAAGTCCAGCCCTCACAACTTTTCTTACCAGTCAGCTTACATTCAGCACACCTTCCTCGGATGTGTTCATTGTGTAAACCTGTGTTTCTAGTACACAGGGTATGCTACTGGTATTATTATCAATTGCATTTTTTCTGTCCTAGATCCTGAGATTGTTTGATTGAAATAGCCCAACCATTCCAGTCATGCTCCTACTACCATGTAGATGGAGAATGTAAATATTTGTAGATCAGGGTAAGAAAGTACCTTTGTGTTAATCCTTCCTGTTTATTAGGCTATGATCAGATTAACTTGGATTTTATTAAGCATTTTAGTAAGTTGAATAAATGAGTGTTTCTGATGGATTACAACCTTAGGATATTTTGTGTGGAAGACATAAACTTAACCAGGAAACTGGTCAGTTTCTTTTTTGGTCATTGTCTTCTCATATGGTGTCCAGCAGCATTTGGTAACAATGAAAGGAAGACTTGTCACTGTAAGGAGACTGATAGCCTTTTGTTTTTAATTCCTTTGCTACTGGATTTAAAGTTCTGGATTATTGGTTCTTTTTTCTTTCGGCTGGTAAAGATGCAGTTAAGCGGCACCTGGTTTTGGCTCAGGTCGTGATCTCGGTTGAGAATTGAGCCCCACGTTGGGCTCCATGCTCAGCAGGCAGTCTGCTTGTCCCTCTCCTTCTGCTCCCCGATAAATCAGTCAATCAATCTAAAAAAAAAGATGCAGTTAATATTTGAGGGGAAACTAAAACTGCTAAATTTCTTTTCCCAGTATTATTTTTTCTTTAAAGTATTTTAATTAAAATACACTGATGCATGTACTTTTTAAAGTTAAAATCACATTTATATTGGGTTGTGCGTCTGTTGATTTACAGGAATTCTTAATGTACTCCAGTGCTGTGTGCTGCAGATGTTTTCTCTTGAGTGACCGTCGTCCTTGCTCTTTAACCTTTCTAGAGACGTTGTTCATCAGCTTAAATGACGGTTTAGTTCAGTTTATTGATGTCCTTTTTGACTTTTCCTTTTCATGCTCCTGTTTATGAAGGCCTTCTCTACTCCAAAGTTCTCGAATGTGGGAGAACTTCAGCTTTACAGGCTTAAAAACATAAGTGCCTGGGTTTTGAATCAGTTTGAAATTGATCTGAGATTGGTGTGAGGTGTAGGGTTCCCAAATTGGATAGCCAGTATCTAAACTAAGTGGTCATTGCTTTGTTCTGGAGATTTTCCTTGTTCTTCATATGCAGAGTATGCTGGGCATTTTGATATTGAGGGACCCTAGGGCTTGTTTAAATCCTCTGGGGGAATGCAGCTGAGCAGCTGTGTTCAGGCGGCAGGTTCCTACCAGCCTTCTGTAGGGTTCGAGGTCTCTGGGCTTTCAGAACCACTGCAGTGCCCTCTGGGTCCGTCCTGCATGGTGCCACCTGCTGGCCGTTCTGTAGTTCAGCTCTCAGTCCTCAGTCCGCGGTGGGCTGTTGGGGGTGAGCCCATGCTTGTGCAGCCTTGGGGTGAGCCCAGTAGCTTATGGACGGCCTTTGGGGGGGGTGGGTCTCTGTTTCCTGGCAGCTCCCGATTTTGGTCCCTTATTGCTTCCCTCCACCCTGTGCTTCCTGCCAGTGCAGCTGCCTGCATTCATATCTGGGGTCAAGCAGTGGGAGGATCCAGGAGGAGAGAAGGCAGTGAGGGTCTACCCTACCATCTGGGAGACAGCGTTTCCGCTCCTTATTGTTTGAGGCTCTTGCTGACCCCTGCAATACGAGAGAAAGGAGAAAAGAGAAAAACTGGGGACTGCCCTCACTTTGAGCATTTGGGGTCCCCTTTCTTGCTCCCCGAGGCACAAGAGCACTTCCGGGCGCTCTGTCTTCTATGCCAGGACCTGTGTCTGCATTTGGCAGTGCGGTGAGTTGGGCTCAGGGGATGGCCGAGTTAAACAGTGGCGTGTGCTGCTGGTTTGCCTGCTGGTGCTCCGAATTCTGGTCTTCCTCCTCCATCTGCCTGTTACTGTGCTTTCAGAGACCCCAGTAACAGCCCCCCTGCTCCGGCCTGGCTTGATAGCTTCATTTCGTCGGGCACGGGGTGCAGTGTGTGTGTTTGGTCTTCCCAGCAGCGGGAACCAGGGAATCGTTCTGGACTCTCATGTTTTCATACCCAGATCTAGTATGCCCGCATACTCCAGCGGCCCCACCTTACCTGCTGCCGCTTGAGTCGGAGTCCCAGCCACCTTGTCTCTGGCCTGGGCTGTTGTGCTGGTGTGTTAGGTGGTCTCCCTGCTTCTGCCGCTCTGAGCCAGCCTGCTAAAATAGGAGTTTGATACTGCTATTTTTCAGTCCCCACTTGAAACCCATCTCAGAGCCAAAGCCAAAATCTTTGTAATTAGCACCTGCCAGTAGCCTGCCCCCTGCCCTCTCTGGGAACCACCCCACTTCCTGTACCTCTGGGCTCCTCCCACCTCTGGCTCCCTCTGCCTCCTGACTCTTGCTGGCACACTTGCCTCAGGGCTCCGGCTTTCCGGGGTTCTCCATCAGGAGACTTTTCTCCCCCTAGGGCTGCAAGGCCCCACTCTGACTTCTGATCTTTGCTTTAATGTCACCTTTTCATCAATTAACATTGCAGCCACCCTCACCCCATCTCTTCTCCTGGCTTATTTTTCTCTGTGGACTTATCTCTGTCTAATCTACTCTGTGTTGATTTTTCTTTACCAAACTAGAGTGTAAGCTCCGTGAGAAAAGTCTGCCAGCTGCTTTGGTGGGGGGAAGGGCAGCAGGAGAGGGAGAGAGAATCTTAAGCAGGCTCCATGCCCAGCACAGACCCCGACACAGGGCTGGATCTCACAACCCTAAGATCGTGACTTGAGCCGAAATCAAGAGTCAGGTGCTTCACTGACTGAGCCACCCAGGCGTCCCTGGTGGCTGCTTTATCCCAAGTGCTTAGGACAGTGCCTGGTGTGGAGTCAGCCCTTAATTATTAATTTGCTGAGCGGATTCATGAGTGTCAGGTAAATGGTAATCAAAAGAATGCCGCTGTTAACTGAATATCAGACAAAAGTAGGATTTAATGCAAATAGCATTTTATTAAAGTAAATCTATTTCAAGAATTGGTATTATACAGTCTTGTCTCTGACAGCAGGGCGGTTAAATATTGATAATACAAACATCATAATTGATAGTATATTTTGCATATCACATTGCAGTTGTCTGTTTTAACTTAAGATCTTGTACGTTTTTACCTACTAGTATGAATATAGCTATGGCAGTCCTTCAAAAGATGCATACTAAGTAGGAGTGTGCCATCGCCGAGCTTAGCCCTCCACCGGACATTTGTTTGAAGGTCTTAACTGTTACAGGCATTGTAAAAATTTCCTCCCTTTCTTGATGTTTGGACCCTTCCTCCCTGGAGTCCTTTCATACCCTTGCCTTTTAAATTTTTCTCCATATCACTAACGAGTATGTATACTATTATGTCTCCTCCACTAGAGTGGCCATTTTATGAGGGCAAGGACATTGTTTTGTTTCCTGCTGTATCTCTTGTGTCTGGGGCAGTACCTCGCATGTGCTGGGTGTTCAGTAACTATTTGCTGAATGAATGAACGCTTCTGTGCATGTCTGTGCCTGTGCTTCCTTCTCTACGTGTTGAAATACTGCTCTATGGAAGGCACTGAGGGGAAAAGTGTGGCTCAGATCCGGGCAGATTGCCCTTCAGGATAACAAATGGTCTTACCCGTTTACCACTCTCCGCTCTGATTGGAGAATTTTCATTCTTTCTGCCACTCCGTAGGAGGAAACAGTGGTTTCTCACTGTTTAAATTTGCGCTAAGTGGTATGTAGATGTGGAGTGGAGCATATTTTCATTTGCTGATTGACCATTTGCATGTATTCTTCTATGATTTAATGCAAAAGTAACCATTTAAGAATTCCCCTGGCACATGGGGTTTCTTGGCTTTTCGGAAACTGTATACTAACATTGGATATTCTTTGCAGGCCACTTAGCCGAAAGAGCTCAGAAGTGGAGTATATTAACAAATATAGACAGCTTGAAGCACAAGAATTTGATATGTATGGCAGTGATCAGTCAACCAGTGGGCCAGGTAAATGGGTATCTTTAAATATTGAAAAATATGCTTCATTAGTTATTCACAAATAAGACATTACATTCTTTAAAGTCTTTAAGAAGTGTAATATTTTGCTCAAGAAAGAATCCATGTTGCTAGTTAATTCAGGGTTTTTTTTTTGAGGGGATGAGTGTATATTGGGTTGTAAATCAGTCATTCTTTTTCTCTTTTGAATATTGTTTCTAAATAGTCTGTTTTTTGGAAAGACTAATAATGGTCTTTTACTATTAATTAGAATTCCCTAAAATTTTTAAAAAAGTATTTGTTAAAGATTTTATTATTTTTTACACCCAGTGTGAGGCTCGAACCCACAGCCCCAAGATCAAGAGTCGCATACTCAACTGATTGAGTCAGTCAGGCGCCCCTCCAGAACTACCTGAAATTTTTATTTAAAAATGATTACGGTTTTTTTTAAACAACAAACATATTAAAACAAAATTTTAAATAATGCTGAAAGTATAAAGTAAGTCTCTTCTTAACAACCCCACCTGCCTTGGGTGTAGTGTTGCGTGTGTGGATTAAGCTACGTACTTTCTGTGACTGTGCAGTTTCTTTTTCTCAGCTATTGTCTTATAATCAGTCCCTATTTGTATGACAGAAGTCAGCTTTTGATTTGTTGCTTTATTGCAGACTTTCTGTCAGCTCAACTAAGAAGTTCTGCCTCCTGTCCTTCTACCCTGTATACATACTTCCTTACACTTAGGGGCAGAAGTTGGGGTTAGAGTAATTTCCTTTTCTTTTTTAGCCTTTTTAAAAATTGCAAAATACAGTCCGTATGTAATAGTACATTAATTTATGTCCTTCTTGGGATTTGTTTGGGTTACTTGACAGTAGAGAATATTGGTATCTTTTGCCAGTTCTGGAAAAATCCTGAGTCATTATCTGTGCCCTACTGTCTCTTAGTTTTCTTTTCTCATTGTTTGGGTCACTATACTATGTTCAGGTTAATTTCTCATTGCTTATGTTTCACCTTAAAGGAAAAGCGTGTTGAGTTCTTTGCCTTCATTTCTGTGTTGTTGCCTTACTGTAGGCTTCCTTACTGTGGGGTTCCCTCAGTAGGGGCCCTTTGTATATTTCCTCTACTCTCCTTAATTGCCCTCAGGAGGAATATTTGTCTGACGAGTCTGGTATACTATCACCAGAAGTGATAGTTCAAAACGTGTGTGCCCCTTGATCCGGTTTTTCCTTAGGCTAAGAAAAGTGCAGAGTTGTATGTGTAGGAATGTTGATCGCTTCGTTGCTTGACTATGGGAAGCCTTGGAGGTCTCTTAAATGTCAGTGGACAGAGGATGTATGGTGGAGTACAATGCAGCTTCTGTAGAAGTGTGAAAGAGCCATATGTCTCATTGTGCAAAGATATCCATCATTTCATCTTTCCATTTGGGGGAGTGTGTTAGTTTTCAGATGACTGTAATGTGATCCTTCTGGTTACACCCATATGTACTGACCTTGCGGCATACCACCTGCTGGTCCTGGAGCATGCCATATGGGACTGCCACTGTCTGAAGGTAGCCAGGTTACAAATGGATGCCTGTAATTGGAAGTGTCTGCTCTAGTAACTTTTGATTTGGATTAATATTTGGAACTGCTATTTGCTTTCTCTGTCCCTGGCATCTTTATGTTTGGAACTTTTCACCAGGCAGTCACATAAATTACAGCTTTGACTACATTCAGAGGATTCATTCAACGACCAGTATTTGTCAAGGTGTTGCCAGGGACTGTATGGGGCCATGGGAACATGATAAGTAATAAAACCTGGTCCCTCCTTGCACAGAGATTACTGTTTAATCATGTTATACAAATAAATGCTTTTGGAGATAAGACAGCTCTATGGGGGCCTGAGACAAGGGTTTCTGACTTGAGCTGAGGTATCAAGAAAGTAACAGTTGAGCTTGGAGCTGAAGGATGAATGAAGTTACCTGGGTGGTGTGGGAATCAAGGTGGAGGGAATGTGTACAGAAGGTCTGTGATGGGGAGGCCTGGTCCTCTGGCCCTTAAACAGGCATTGTTGTTGGGGAATCGAGAATGGAGGTGGTCAGGCCTGGGCACGGTCACTTCTAGGCTGGGTAATAGCCCCCGAAGAGGTCTACATCCAAACCCCCCGAACCTGTGACTGTGGTACCTTCCAGGGTAAAAGGAACCTGGCAGCTGGGATTAAGTTAAAGAGCTTGAATGGGGCAATTGTCCCGGGGTCCCCTATGTCATCACAGGGTTCTTCCACAAGAAAGGTGGGAGGATCAGAGTCAGTAGGAGGAGATGTGGTAGTGGAAGCCATAGTTTGGAGTGATGGGAGAAAGGCGCCCACAAACCAAGGAATGCAAGCTGCTTCTAGAAGCTGAAGAGGTAGGGGAACAGATTCTTCCCGGAACCATCCCTGGAGGAACTGTCCATGCAGCACCTTGAGCTTAGCCCTGTGAGATGGATTTTGGACTTCTAACTTGCAGTACTGTGAGAGCGAGTGCTGTTTTAAGCCACTTAATTTACTGCCGGAGCAGTAGAGAACTCATGCGGCTGTACTGGATGGGGCTGGATGAGAGAGGCACCACCGATGGCAGAGGCTTCGGGCCATAGCTAGGAATTTTGGTTTTGATACTTAGAGTAGTGGGAAGCCATGAAAAGTTCTAGGGTAATCCTGGGATGCATGTGAAGGGAGGAGGGGCACATTGTATGATTAGAACTGTGTTTGGGGAAGACCACCCTGGTCCTATTGGAGGAGGTCAGAGCGGACCAAGGAGAGTTAGGAGGGGTGGTCCTGCCCAGGGGAGAATCAGTGGTGATGACCGGCTGATGACAGCAGGGGGAGGAGGGGCAGGCATGGGATGGACTGCACAGGGTGTGATAATGGGTTGGATGGGGCAAGAGAGGAGAAGGCCATAGGAAGCAGGAAGGTGCTGCTCCATGTTTTGAAGTGCCTCTGGGGCACTGGGGAAGAGAGAGGAGGTTAACACGTGTGTGTGCATGTGTGTACACACAGCTGTTTCTGTCTCTGGGTTGGTCTGTATTAAAGCCAGGAGATTACACCCATACCTCCAGTCCTACACTGCAGGTTATATCCAGTTAAAAAATACTTTGTTTCAAATTCTTTTGATTTTGGTGTGATACAGGTATTACTTCATCTAAGTAAGTGGTTTTAAAAATTATTTCTAGGGGAACCCTCTTACACTGTTGGTGGGAATGCAAGCTGGGGCAGCTATTCTGGAAAACAGTGTAGAGGTTCCTCAAAAAGTTGAAAGTAGAGCTACCCTATGACCCAGCAATTGCACTACTGGGTATTTACCCTAAAGATACAGACGTAGTGAAAAGAAGGGGCACATGCACCCCAATGTTCATAGCAGCAATGTCCATAATAGCCAAACTGTAGAAGGAGCCCAGATGTCCATCGACAGATGGCTGGATAAAGAAGATGTGGTTCATATATACAATGGAATATTACTCAGCCATCAGAAAGGATAAACACCCACCATTTACATCGATGTGGATAAAACTGGAGGGTAATACGCTGAGCAAAATAAGTCAGAGAAAGACAATTATCATATGATTTCACTCATGTGGAATGTAAGAAACAGCACAGAGGATCATAGGAGAAGGGAGGAAAAACTGAATGGGAAGTCATCAGAGAGGGAGACAAACCATGAGAGACTCTTTTTTAAAAATAATTTTTTATTTCAAAATAGCTGTATTAAGGTATAATCAACCTACAATAAACTGCACATACAGAAGAGTACAATTTGATAAGTTTTGACCTATGTATACATTCCTGGAACTGTCAGCACAATCAGGATAACGAGCATAGTCCTCACCTGAAAGTGTTTTCAGGCTCTTTCATGACCTATCCCTTCTGCCTCTCTCCACCCCTTACTTCACAACACACTCCTGGTCATGTCCCAAGGTAACCTGATCTGTTCCTGTAGATTTGAGTTTTCTAGAAGTTTATATAATCATACGGTATGGATTCTCCATGAGAGACTCTTAACTGTAGGAGACAAACTGAGGGTTACTGGAGGGGAGGTGGGGGGTGGGGTGGGGTAAGTGGGGGATGGGCATTAAGGAGGGCACTTCATGGAATGAGCACTGGGTGTTGTATGCAACTGACAAATCCGTGAATGCTACCTCTGAAACTAATAATACACTATATGTTAATTGAATTTAAATTAAAAAAAATCATTTTTTTTTTTAAGATTTTATTTATTTATTTGACAGAGACAGCCAGCGAGAGAGGGAACACAAGCAGGGGGAGTGGGAGAGGAAGAAGCAGGCTCCCAGCGGAGGAGCCTGATGTGGGGCTCGATCCCAGAACGCTGGAATCATACCCTGAGCTGAAGGCAGACGCTTAACGACTGCACCACCCAGGCACCCCTAAAAAAAATCATTTCTAAATATAAATCCTGAATGCACACTCAGTGAGTTTCTATAAATTGCATTAGAATTGTTTTATACAGTTAAAGGTAAATAATTTTAGAAAAATTGAGATCTAATGGCATTTCTGAATTGATTGAGTCTGGTCCCAAATTGTTTCTGTTGCTTTCCCCTTTTATTTTAATAAAGATTTTATTTATTTATTTGACACAGAGCACAGACAGCAGGGAGTGGCAGGCAGAGGGAGAAGCAGCCTCTCCACTGAGCGGGGAGCCAGATGAGGGGCTCGATCCTAGGACCCTGGGATCATTACCTGAGCCGAAGGCAGTCGCTTGACTGACTGAGCCACCCAGGTGTCCCTCTGTTGCTTTCCTACAACGGTTTTGAGTTTGTCCTGGGATGGTGTCTTTTGCTCGTGATTTAAAGTTACCACCCTTTTCATGTGGTGATATTTTTAGTTGTTGTTTCCATCCCACTCATAGCTTTTCTTTTGGTTTTAAGAGAATGGCCTGGGTGGAATATAGAATAATTGCAGAGGGAAACACATTAAGTTTAATTTTGCATTCAGAATGCCTTGCCATACTTGAAAAAGTGATATGTAGTGACTTTGAGGATTTAATTTCATGGTTAAATCAGTAATGCTCTAATTAAACTTATTTTCTGTAATGTACAGTTTCTACATTTTAAGTAAATAAATGTTAGATGTTACATTCTCCAGTTCAAATCCATTATATACTGTTTGGAACCCCTAACTGCTGAATTTTTTTGGTTAGATTTTTATATATGCTTGATGAGAATATGGTGGAGTGGCTTAATGAAGAGAAACTAGCAGTTTTTATGGTTTCCAGTTTTTTCCAGTTCATGTAAAACATTTTAATGTTAATAACTTAGGATAAAAAGATAATAGGAAAATAAAAATAGTGAATTTTCAGCTTGACGTATTTCTTATGGCACTTTTGAATTACACTTTGCCATGTGTAGTTTGCTGATTTTCCCTAAATTATCCATTTTCTTTTCTTTGAGAACTTAACCAGTGATGCTTTTCCTGGTCACCTCCCTTTGATTTTGTTGCTAATGCACAGATGAAAGAGCCATGTGGCCGTGAACATTTCCCTGTTTGGTTTCCTGTCCCCCTCTGGCGGTGGACGTGGAGGCAGGACTTGATTTGTGCTGGCTGTGCTTCAGCCAGTGACCTAGAAACGTCCAACTGGGTTTGTGTTCTGTGGAGGAAGGGCTAGGGTTTAGACAATAGAGTTAAGACTTTCAGTATTTTTTTCTTGTAAGATTTCTTGTCTTTAAGTAGCAACCTTCAGAATGCATGTAATCAAGGACTGTAAGCCACATCAGTGTTGTCAAAGTAATGGCTCCGTTAGCAGCACAGTGAACTACGTCTTAAAGTCTCTTAGCAAATAACATAGCTGCTGCCTTTCTGTAATTCTAAGAGTCTTTGCCACCTTGGTGCCTTTTTGCAGAGCTCTTCCTGCGTCTCTCAATCCCACTCTGTCCATACTGCTTGTTCTTCTATCTTGCAGTGGTGTCCCAGCTCAGAATCCCCTGCTGCTGTGTGGATTCTCATCCCTCTTCTATATTACATTAAAGGTGGCCTTTTACCGATTGATAAACCAACCAGCATCAAGCATGGGATGTGTTTATTTTCCCATTTTTGTAAATATTTGAGTTCTTATATTTGTGGGTTGGCCTGGATACCCAGCCACCATTCGGAGTTCGAAATAATTTAATGAACTGTTAACCATTTTAGAATCAGGAGCTGTCAGGCATTGAATTTTGCTCCAACTCAATGTTTGGCAGGTAGTATGGTTAATTCTAAGGACTCCTTAGTTGAGAGAGCCTTCTGGAGGGGTGAGACCAGGGGTAGGTGTACCACTTGGGAAAACAGGGTGGCATTGGTGTTGGAGTTCCTTAAAAGCTGAGCAGATTTATGGGAGGAAAGTGAGACAGGAGAATGGGAGAAGAATGCATGTTTTTGAGAGTCCTACAGCCAGTTGTGCACTGACTAGATCAGAGAGCTGAGGGCAGGATTTGGAGAATTCTGTGGCTGTGGCCCCTGGTGCCCTAGGAAGAGTGCTGTTGTCCACAAAAAAGCTACCTTTGTTCTGAGAGATTACAACAGGTCTGGTGTCTCTGTTTTTAAAATTTGGAACAAGTACTACACACCTTGATTCAAATATAGGAGAATAGCTATATTTTAATTATTTATTATATTAGTTATGAAACAATATATGTATCAGGTGGGAAGAGACTATGGCAAAACACAGGAGAAGGAGATGTTGGGGCAGAGAAATGAAGGGCTGGGAGGAAAAGGGAAGGTGGGACATTGGGGGAGATACTGAGGAAGGGGAACGAGCTCTAAATTTGGAAGAGGTGGGAACGTCGGAAGAGTATTTGCTTTGGAAGTAAAAACTTATTTCCCAATGGAGGCTTGTATCCTGTAAATTTTGATGACTTGTCAATCTGTCAAGTGATGAGCTGAGGTCCAGAATTTACAGCATTGCTGGAGGGTGGGGGTGTATTCACAGGAGGGTGATCATGGTTCAGGGCGCTGCGTTGTCCGTCTTTAGCAGAGTCGGGTTGCTGCTTTTCAGGGTACCTGTAGTTCGTCAGTGGTATTTGGTGTCTAATTTATTTTAGTAGTAAGAAACTAACACTTAACAAACTGGTACCTTCTATATTTCAAATAAAAATTTGTTCTTTAAGCTAACCATTTTAGTACTGTTAACCTTAAAAAATAAAACTGCCAGTTATTTTACCAGCAAAAGATGGATTTATCTGGGAATAATAACAATTTCAGTCCAGGACAAGCAAGCTATGGAAAAGCCTGAGAACAAAGCAAAGGAGGCGCTTTTTTTGGGGGGGGGGGGAAGTGGCGCTGATGTAAACGGAAAGTCTATTGGAGTAAGCTGGGAGTGCAAAGTATAGAGGTTTCTCATTGGCTGGGCCATGACAGTCTCTCATTGGCTGGGTTGGGACTGTCTCCCTTTGGTTGCGCCGTGATAGTCTCTCATTGGCTGGGCCGTGATAGTCTCTCATTGGCTGGGCCGTGATAGTCTCTCATTGGCTGGGCCATGATAGTCTCTCATTGGCTGGGCTGGGACTCTTTCCCATTGGCTGAGCTGTGACTGTCTCATTGTCTGGGCTGTTGCCAGGGGAGGAGGAAACCTTCCTTCCTCCTGCTGGGATGGTAACACAGTATCCATGAGCAAGGGGTGTGTCTTCTTGTTGGGTCTGCAGTGGTCAGTGCGTGGCGGGAGCGCTGCCCCTTGCCGGTCTCCTGATGCCATCCTAAACAAGGTGTCCTTTTACCAGTTTTCATGGTACCATTTTCAGGTGATAGGTACTGTGCTTTGCAGGTCTTTCTTCTTAGAAGGTGGTGCTAAGCCTACCACGTTGATGGCTGTGATGGAGGTGTAAGAGTCTGCTCAGCTTGTATAAATGATTAATAGTGGGTACTGAGGGAATTTACTGGTTACCCTGCTTGCATTGTTAGCCTGTAGAATGTACTTTTGCCTTTGTGTGTGTGTGCCTGTATATGCCGTATATATAGATTAGACATAATGTTGGATTGATTACCTTTTCCTTTTTAAGACACTTAATAGCATTGTATTTGTTGTTTTGTCTGAATATAGGTCCAAGGCCATCTTTGGCTAAATTAAGCAATGTGACCTGCATGCCAGAGACAAATTATAAATATCCTGATTTGCCTATAAATCGATGTAAGGAAGAGGTAAAATTATTTTTGTCATAATATAATTCTCCTGTTTGAATACATGTCTGAGGCCCAACTTTTTGGTTTATAGTTTGAGAGTGATGAGGTGCCAGGCAAGCACACGTGGCTTGTACCAGACTCCGGGGCAGCCAGAGGAGCGTGTGCTGGGCTGCATAATAACCGTGTTGATGATCTTCCTTTTGGCTGCGCTGTTTGTTCAGCCTTCCCTCCTCTGAGATAGCTATACGTAAACACCCTGCTGTCCCCAGGAGAGCTGCTGCATGAACAAAACCTCACTGCCAAGTCTTTTTGTAAAGTAATAATGCCCCCTGGCCACAGTTCTCGCTAGCATTCCACTGGCCTATTAATTGATTTGATCAGTCATTGATATATCATTTTTTAAACAATGCTAGGCCAGATATCGCAGCCTGCTGATTATGCTTTTAATTAGTTACACATTATTAAACCAGGTCAGAAGTAGTGTGTTGAAACCTTTAATATACTAGTAGAAGTATCAGTTACAGATAAAACTAAACCATAAGTATTCCAAATTTAAGCTTAGTTTTATTTTAGTGAGCCATAAACCTTTGTAGACTAGGTATTCTTTATTAATTTTTAGAGGCCTATACTCAATTTATATTCTCCGACCACAGCAATTGCCAGAGAGAGAAGAGCTTAGATAAATTTAGTCGGGGAGTGGTGGTTAGGAATTAGATTGGAGTTTTAAAAATGCTCCGTACAGTCTGTAAGTGGAACAGTGGAAGTTAATTGTTTGAAAATTCGTCTGCAGAATTTCAAATGAAATTTTAAAACCAGAGCCTGGGTGGTTCAGTTGGTTAAGTGTCTGCCTTCGGCTCAGGTCATGATTCCAGGATCCTGGGATAGAGCCCCCCCATCAGGCTCTCTGCTTAGTGGGGAGTCTTCTTCTGTCTCTGCCTCTGCTGCTTCCGCTGCTTATGCGTACGCCCACCCACGCACGCGCGTGCGCGCTCTCTCTAATAAATAAATAAAATATTTAAAAAGAAAAAGAATTTAAAACCACTTGAGGATAATAACAGCAGTGCTTTCATGTTTCTCAGGAGAATTACATAAGATTCATTACAAAATTTTAAAATAATAGACCTTTAGACTTAGCAGAAACTATAGAAATCTGTGAGTGTTTTCATCTTTTTTTTTGAAGATTTTATTTATTTATTTGAGAGAGCGCGAACACAAGCCAGGGTGAAGGGCAGAGGAAGAGGGAGAAGCAGACTCCTGCTGAGCAGGGAGCCCCAAGCAGGGCTCAGTCCCAGGACCCAGAGATCATGACCTGAGCCAAAGGCAGCTGCTCAACCGACTGAGCCACCCAGACGCCCCAAGTGTTTTCATTTTTACACGGAGATGTGGAGGCCTGGAGCACCGCGGCTGACCCGGCCTGGCTTTCTGTGGCAGATGTGGAGGCCTGGAGCACCGTGGCTGACCCGGCCTGGCTTTCTGTGGCAGATGTGGAGGCCTGGAGCACCACGGCTGACCCGGCCTGGCTTTCTGTGGCAGATGTGGAGGCCTGGAGCACCGCGGCTGACCCGGCCTGGCTTTCTGTGGCTGTTAGCGGTTCCTGTGCTCATCGGGTAGATTGGTTTTCATAGTAGCAGCCATTTGTAGCCTTTTTGCTCTCTTTTGTGCTATTCAGATGGTTAGGGAATAATTTAACTTTTAAAGATAAAAAGAAGATAAATCCTGAACATCCTCCTAAGATAAAGTTTTTGGCTTATAGGTAATATTGTACGTCATCGTTAATTTTGTGGCAATTTCAGAAGCATTTTCTTTTAATTCTAGGTTATTTCTCTGATAGAAAGTAATTCTGTGGTAATTATACATGGTGCCACGGGTAGTGGTAAAAGTACTCAGCTCCCGCAGTATATCCTGGATCATTATATTCAGCGCTCTGCCTACTGCAACATCGTTGTGACCCAACCCCGGAAGATAGGGGCCAGCAGTATCGCCAGATGGATCAGTAAAGAGCGAGCCTGGATGTTGGGTGGTCTGGTGGGCTATCAGGTGAGACTGAGAGCAAGCCGTCTCTTTCCTTGTGGATTTTTTATTCCATAGAAGTTGATGATATGATGTGGTTACTTTCTGCTGGAAATGGAAATGAAACCAATTGCTTACAGAGCAGAACTGTGGTGTAATTTAAAAAAAACAGTGAAACTGAATTTATTAGCCATTTCTTTTAAAGATTTTATGTATTCATTCCAATGAGAGTGAGAGGGAGCACGCGTGCGAGTAGTGTGAAGAGTAGAGGGAGAGGGACAAGCAGACTCTGTGCTGAGCATGAAGCTGGGTATGTGGCTTGATTTCAGGACCCTGAAGATCATGACCTGAGCCGAAACCAAGAGTTGGACTCTCAACTGACTGAGCCACCCAGGTGCCCCCCAAAATAGTGAAACTGAATTTCTTGATAATAACTTCAGTTTCTCAGTTGAACAAGAAAGAAGTGAGAATTCTCAGACTCATGGCTTTTATATATTTTTTTGTATATAGATGTTTTCATACACTGTTGTCTTAACATAAAAATGATACAGATGAGATATGACTAGATAAGCCATATTCCTCCCACCCCCTGAAAAAGAGAAGAAAAAAATCAACTTGAGAACAGGTTTTGTTTATGTTTAAATAGGCTCCACACCCAGCGTGGAGCCCAACGTGGGGGTTAAAGTCATGACCCTGAGATCAAGACCTGAGTTTAGATTAAGAGTCAGATGCTCAACCTACTGAGCCACCCAGGCGCTCCAAGAACTATAGTTTTAATTTAAGTTCTATATTTTTTGTTCCTTTTCTTACTTATTTCCAGTAATAAATGGACATAGTCTTTTTCGGTAGTTAAATGCAAACCATTTAAACCTGAAAGTTTTCTCCTTTCTCTTTTCCTTCCCTACTTTTAGGTAGGGTTAGAGAAAATAGCAACAGAGGACACCAAGTTAATTTATATGACAACAGGGGTCCTACTTCAGAAAATCGTTAGTGCTAAGAGTTTGATGGAGTTCACCCATGTCTTCATTGATGAAGTAAGTGCTTCTTTTACATGGCTCTTCTCTGATATTCATGTTCCTATTTTAGAAGAGAACACTGCAAATTACTGTAAATGTTCTCTACTTGTAAAGTGTTGTAAAGTACTGTGGGTCTGTATCTGCCTTATTCTATTCATGAATGTTGATTTTTCTGTTTTGCTCTTAGTTCTTAAATGCAGGCTTGGAGGTTGGGGACTGTGACCGCATTCCTTGTTTAGGGTGGGGTTGGCAGACTGCAGCTCGCAAGCCAAATTTGGCACCTGTCTTTGTAAATAAAGTTTTATTGGAACACAGTTCTGCTTGCTTGTTGATGGGTGCTGCTGCACTGTGCGGAAGAGAGGCGTGGCTGCAGGGCTGGACATCCTCACTGTCTGACTTTTGCAGGGACGGTCTGCTGACCCCTGGTGTAGAGTGTTAGCCCCGTCAGACATTGTATGTAGGTATTTTGTGTGCATCACAGATACTTTCTGTTTAGTAAAACAAGGATAATAGTGTCTTTTAACAAAATCAATGAAGTATATATGAGATACTGATCTATTCTCCTTTCTAAAAAAGCTCAAGTGAAGAGTCTGTCTTTGTTCCAGTCTTACCTTTCTAGGCTTTGCTCAGGATCAAATATTTAATTGATTTTGTTTATATTTTAAACAAGAATTTTTTGAGGTGGGAGGATGTTGTATTCAGACAATTTTCCCAGGAGTTTTGGAAATGCCTCCACCCCAAATTCTTGAGTTTTAAACCCCAGTAATTATGCCTTAAGAAGCATTACTTACTTCTTGAGGCATGAGAAACATCAGCAAAAAGATAAATTTGTGGAAGGTTGGAGATGGGGCTGAAGACAGAGGCTGAAATGAAACCATCGGGTGGCTGTGGAGGGGTCAGGTCTCTTCACTCTCTTGAAATACGTGTGGTCATTAATAACACTAACACATACGTCAGGTAGAGCTGAATGGGCGCATTTGCTAGCTCGTGTGCAGTTAAACGTGGTTTTATTATTTTTATTTCTTAAAGATTTTATTTATTTGAGGAGAGGTTTTATTATTTTTATTTTTATTAAAGATTTTATTTGAGAGGAGAGAGAGAGAGAGAGCATGTGTGTGCACAAGTATGGGGGAGGGGCAGAGGGAGAGGGAGAAGCAGGTTGAGCAGGGAGCCAGATGTGGGGCTTGATCCCAGGACCTCAGGATTATGACCTGAGCTGAAGGCAGGTGCTTCACCGACTGAGCCACCCAGGCGCCCCTAAACGTGGTTTTAAATTACCACGGGGGTGTTTAGGAGAGTAGAAGGTAGGAAAATGATCTCTTGTTCTTTGCAAAATAGTGTGACATGCGGTATGGTTCAGGATTTTTCTTTATGATTTTTGGCATTTTTTTGGCATGTCTTTGGATTAGGAAGAGAGGAAATGCAAATATCATGGGCACTGTGCTCAAAGGTGGCCTTGCCGAGTTCACAGTAGTCACCGCTCACTGAGCCTGGTGGGGTTTGCCCTGGCAGTTTACTCCAGAGCTCTGCTGCTGGCGCCCCTGTGTATTTTCTGTGTGTCCACTGTCTTTCTGAGTGCCTAAGTGGGCTGCTTGTACACACGTACTTGAGTGATGAGGACACAGCCGTCCACCTCTGTTACGGACGTCATTCTTTGCTGAAGCTATGCCATAAGAGCCGAGCACGAGTTGGCCACTCTCAGCAAGAGCTCGCTCTGCAGGGGACTGGTCCTAGCACAGAGCTGCCTTGTTGCTCTGTTACAGCAGCTTCTGGCCCTACTGCATCCCCAGCACCGAGTGGGCACGCTGTTAAGTATTTGCTTCAGCAAAGATTGGATTGGATTATCCTTGACATTTTAGGTTTATAAACAATATTGTTCCTGTTGTGTGGGATGATTGAATTTCAAAGGAAATCTAAGAGCAAAGGCTGAAGGTGGCCAGGCAGTTGCAAATGGGATGATAAGATTTTTAACTTCTCAGCTCTTGAAAAATAATAAACTAGTTTCAGGTAAGCCATTCATTCAAGATTTTTTCAGTACCTGCCTTATCAGGTGCCGAGGTTATAAAGACAGCTAAGTCGAGGTTTCTCCTTTCAGCCAGTCTCCTGTGGAGACAGATACCTGCTGAGGTATGTGTGTTTATGTGCTACGGAGAAGGCCAGTGGCAGGGAGAGGGCTGTGGGCATCCTGGGGAGAGAGGGGTGACTGGGGTCCTCAGAGCGGGAGAGCAGGCAGGGTGGCCTCGAGAACCCAGGGAGAACCCAGGGAGAAGCCGGGTCGTTAAAGTCAGAGTGTGCGGGTCGCAGGGGGCTGAACGCTGAGGAGATGTCACTTCGGGGCTCTTCACTGATGAGAGTAGTTTTCCTTCTCAAGCGGGGAATGTTTGTGTTGAGGAGGTGTTCTGGAGTCTGATGATAGGACGAAATAAGAATTAGATTTATAATGGTGTTTCTAGGATTTCTAGCCATGGACATGGGCGTTAAATACTTTCAGCTACTGTCTTTTTGTTTTTGTTTTTTTTTTTCTTTTCTCTGTTCTCCTTCCCCACCTCCCCTTCAGCGGGGAGTGAGGAGAAGGAGTAGGACCTGGAACAGACATTGCTATAGAATAAGTGACCGGGCCTTCTACTTCGAGGGGAAGAAAGCTCCCTCTTTCAGACTCCGTAGCTAATCTCTCCACTTCGGCAGCAAAATGTCCCAGAATAGACTCTTCCTGTCCCCTTAGGCAATGAGGTATCCTGGCTAAGTGACCAAAGAATGGGGTTCTGGTGGAAAAACAGCCCCACATGACCCAACCCTTTGCTGTTCACTGGGCTGGGGCAGGCAGAATGGGGGAGGCTGAGGGAGCTGCAGGGCCTTGGGTGGGTTCTGCTAAAGGGCCTCCCCCCTGAGGAGGAGGGAAAGTAGCTGCTTTCCCTGACCAGTAGAGCTTTGAGTGAACAACCCAGGGGTGACCCCCTTGACACCAATTCCCCAGTGCTCCTGCAGCTCACACTGGTGCCCTCAGCTCCTGACCTGGGTCTGCTTTCCCTGCTTTTGACTGGTCTGACTGTTCCAGAGCCAACCCTTGCCCACCCTTGGGAGCCACAGCTCTGCACATGGATGGGGTACAGTGCTGCCCAGCAACAGCTTTCACCCTGAACTTACTTGCTAAAATAAGTGTAACTTGAGACCAAGGCAAAAGTGTGTGACTGGCCAGGGATAGCACGGGGAGGCTGGTCCAGTGGTTCTCTGTGCTGGGGATGGGTGGGGGTGATTTTGGTTGTTATAGTGAGCCGGGGGCATGATTGGCATTGAAGAGGCAGACCCAAAGATGCTAAACATTACTCTGCCCAAATGACAGTAGGACCCCAAAGAGAAGCACGGGGTGGGGTGGGGGGCGGACAGTGACCCACACACTTCTCTGGTGCCCTCTCATTTGTGGGCCATTGTTCCTGGCTTCCTCTTAACTGGGAGTATATCAGTCCCAAGGAAGTGCCTTTAGCAGAGAGAGCAGATTTGTCCCCAGTCTCCTGGGTGCACCATTAAAACCGTTTCCCTCCATTGTTGGGAGTCATGCGTGTGTTGCTTGATATGTGGGGTGCCCTGCTTTTTATTTTGTAGGTACATGAGCGAACTGAAGAAATGGATTTCCTGCTGTTGGTAGTCCGCAAGCTTTTAAGAACAAATTCACGTTTTGTGAAGGTAAATCTGATTTCATGAGTAACAGAAATATTTAGGGTTAAGGTTTATTATTTAGTTTTATTTCTCTTTGTTTTTACAGACACAGTTGAAAGCAGTGACTCTTAAGATTTGTTGTCATGTGTACTTCTCCACATTTTGCTAGGAAGCTGGCTCAGGGGCATCTTCGTAGGATCAGAGTATGGAATACTTTTTGGTTATTATGTTGCATTCAATTCTAAAATTTTCTCCAGGCAGAAAATGGTGTAATAATGGTTGACTCTAATGAAATGCTGGGTGTTGGAGCACTGTTCTTGGTTGAGAAATTACCACAATTTGAAGGTATGTGAATACATCTGCAATCTCTGTTTTAAAACAGCACCAGAGGCCGTGGAACCTTGAGAGCGGTTATACGCGCTGCTGTTGTAGAGACTTACGTTTTGAGTTAACTGAAAGTCCGTGGGGATGGTGAGCATTGTTTGGATTTCATGTGAACTAAAAGGAGCAAGGTGTGAACCAGACCAGAATAATGAGGGGTTATAATAATTACGCATTCTGGACACAGGCCATCCCTGTGTGTGGGGACAGCTTTCTGAAGAGCAGCGGTGGTTGGGGTGTGGCATCTTTGTGTAAAGGGCTGTGACAGGGTTTGCTGCTGTTGGAAAGCAAGTGCTTTCTAAACACCAAGTGTCTTGTCTTCTAGCCTGTCATCCATTTATTTGCTTAGGGAAGCATTTCTTCTCCTTGCCCCGCCCCCAAGCGCCTCACCTGGTGGGCGCTAAATGAATGGAACCTGAAATTTGCACGTGGCTGTCTTATTGCTCGAGGTGATTGTAAAAAGAATACAGGAATTTGGCTGTCTTATTCCCTTTTGGACTCTTAAAAGATGACATTAAAGATTGTTCAACAGATTGAGGCCTTTCTTGGTTGTCATTTTAAGACTGTAAGCTTTCTACTTTTAGATATTGACTTAATTACGTTTTTTTAGTTTTCAGTAGGAAAGAGAACTAAGAGTACTAGTGGATTTTAAAAAGTCTACCACATTGCTGAAAATGGTGGTCAGGAATTTGGTATCTGTCATAAAAATCGTAGGAAACCATTGGTTAGTTGCAATATTTTCTTGATTTATTAAGAAACATATGAAGCAAAATATTTTCTGGGCCAAGAAATTAGAAGTCAAGTTCTAGATGGCATTGTACTAAGTTTTTTGAAATGTTCAAAAATTATTTTTTTAAATTACTTTTTAAAAAGAGCTGCTTTCAGAGACTTAGATTCTGGACTGTGGGCAGATGGGCCTGAAGGTTTTCCCTTCTGCCACACAGACCCGTGTGCTGTCCCTGCTGCCACTGCTGGCTGACCACGCTCAGCCCAGTCCCACCCTGGACAAGCAGGTGTCTTGGGCAGGCTGCCAAGCTGTCTGTTTGGAGGAGAGGCTGGTGGCAGTGTGGAATCTTGGTTGCCCTGAGCAGTCCGATTTTGCCTGATGTCTGCATGCTGCCTTAACAGAACAAAGGCCCTGCGCGTCATTAACCTCACTGTCCTTTGGAAGACAGCGTAGGGATCATCTGCTGTGACTGGGTGTGCCCCTTGGGGGCCACTCTTACACCCATGTGGCTTCTCTGAGCCTTCCTTCCAACATCAGGCATTTCATCTTAAAGTGAATTCTGGTTAATATGCTTTTTACCCTTTGGATCTAATGTCAAAGGAGAAAATAGGAATGTTTCGTATGCCCACTAACTGCTGATAGTGCCTGTATAAAGTTGTTACTTCTCTGCTGAGATGTGCACCAAGGAGAGCCTACTTGCCAGCATGCAGCGGGTAGTCAGCAGCCGGCAGAGAGCTGTGTTTACCCCTGGGGAGCATTTCCGAGGCTGGCGGATGGTGGACATCTTTCGTTGAGCTGCTGCCTTATCTGGGGCACATCTAGTGTGCTGTGGGTGCTGCTCCTGGTTTTCATGGCTGAGTTTCTTAAATGTGTCATCTCCTGTTGGCTTTCTGGCAAAACCAACACCTGAGGTGGGTCCCCACACCTCTGTGTCCTGCTCAGGTCTGGATTGGTTCCTCTCAGTGTAGAACCAAGGTCTTCTGACTCCGTGTCTGCCTCTGCTGCTCTCCTCCCTCACTTTCCTGTAACACCCCATCCAGTAACTTACTCTGTTTTTCTTTTGTTTCCTGTTACAAAGTTTCCTTTTAGATAAATGCTTATAATTTAGCTTTATTGGACATGGAGTTTCTCACTTGATAAAATCATAGGGTAGTAAATAATTGAAGTAATAAAAGGTGGTATCTCCGAGCGTTCAAACTGCAGTAATTCGTATTACACTAGAGATTAAATCAGTGTATTCTGCTGAAGTTTCGAGAATTATTAAAGCAGAAGACAAGCTTGGCATTTTGCCAGTACTTCACGTCAGTTGTTATCATGGCTGTCCGTCGTAACGGTTTCTTTTGCTCTGTAGGTGATCCTCATGTCGGCCACCATCAACTGCAAGGAGTTTGCAGATTACTTTGCTGTTCCTGTTCAGAACAAGATGAACCCCGCATATGTTTTTGAAGTGGAAGGAAAGCCCCATTCAATTGAAGAGTATTATCTCGACGATTTGGGGCACATTCATCATGGCAGGGTACGTTGGCGTGCATTGTTTCTTCAGCCTGCGTTCATCCCCGGCAGTTGTTAAGGCCGTAGCAGAGCCTGAAGTCCAAGCTGGAAGATAGTGTGTGTGTGTGGGGGCGGGGGGCTGGAGAAGAATAAATGGAAGGAACCTCCACTGTTTGTTGTAAACTGTGAGCGTGTAAACACTCACGTTGTATATTCCGGTGAAAATCATTGCACTGGCTTTAGACTTTGTTGATGAAAAACATCCGATTTTTGTCATCTCCAGAATTGTAGATTGAGGTAGGGGTGGGAGGTAATTTAATTTCAAATTTTATTTTGATTAAACTGCTTTTTTTTTTTTAAAGAATTATTTATTTGAGAGAGACAGCAGAGTGAACGAGAGAGAGACAGCACGAGTAGAGGGGGGAGGGGCAGAGAGAGAGGGAGAAGCAGACTCTCCACTGAGCAGGGAGCCCGATGATACGAGACTCCATCCCAGGACCCTGAGATCATGACCTGAGCTGAAGACAGACGCTTCACTGATTGAGCCACCCAGGCGCCCCTATACTGCTTCTTTTAGTATAAACTTGACTGCTCTAGACTGAAGGAGAGACGTATTGTTGCGGTAAAGAACTGTGATAATATATTCTTACCAACAGCTGTAGTTGAATCCAAATTATTTTCATGTGGGTGATACATTCACAGGATTTGAAAATCACAAAGTATGAGCAGGTGTCAACTGTCTCCTTTCTACTCCTGCCCCTCAGCCCAGCTTCCCTGCCAACGAGAGGAAACCACTGTTACTGATTTCTTAGGAAGCGTTACCATAAATTGGTGTGTCCGTGCGACCAAATGCAAATACACTGGTTCCCCTTTACAGAAAGGGCAGTGCTCCTTCCACGTGCACCTCGCCTTCCCACTCACTTCTTCACGCCTTTTCTTGTTAATATATAGTTTCCTCATTCTCTTTTTAGAGCTATATTCTGTTCTTTCAAGTGCATATACCATTCTGTAGCTCACTAATTGCTAGTGTTTCTGGGCTTTTTTTTTTTTTTTAAGATTTATTTATTGGTTTATTTGGGGGGGAGGGGCAGAAGTAGAGGGAGCCAACTCCTCTCTGAGGGCAGAGCTGGACACGGGGCTCCATCCCAGGACCCTGAGATCACGACCTGAGCTGAAACCAAGAGTCTGCCCCTTCACCCACTGAGCCACCCAGGTGCCCCTCCGGGCTTCTCATATTAAAACCAGTGCTGCGGGAGAACAGCTTTGCACATGTGACAGTGTATCTTAGAGGCCACGCTCTCCCAGCCTTCGCAGCACTGTTGACATTTTGGGCCAGTTCTGTGGGGTGGGGGCTGCCCTGTGCATTCGCTGTAGGATGTTTAACAGCATTTCTGGCTTTGACTCACTAGGTGCAAGCAGGCCCCCCATTGTGACAACCAGAAATGTTTCCAGATAATCCCTGGGGAGTAAGCTGCCCCTGTTGAAGACCCCCGTGTAGGTGAGGCCTTCCTAGAAAATAAGTTCCTGGAAGTGGAATTGCTGGGTCAAATGGTTTACGTATTTGTAATTTTGATGGATGGGGCCAAATTGCTCTGTATAGGAGCTTGACTTTTATTACAAACATTTGTAATGTGGACGTAAACAGTAGTCATGACTACAGTGAGTTGGCTGGCTAGATTCCACCTAATATAAGAAGACACATTTTGTCAAATCTAATTATGTCGGAGGGAGGCCAATGATGGCCATTAAAATGTAGCACGTCTTGTTTTTTCAACTTTTTAAATGACAGACTTCAAAAACCCAAGTGAGTTAAAAGAATTTTGTAATGAACACCTTCATATCTATCACCTAGATTCTGTAGTTCACATTGAGTTTGTAGCATTAAAACAACTTTCAGAACAAAGAAACTGTGATATTACTATCACTGAACTTGTATTTATTTAGATTTTACTGTTTTTTCCTTAATTTCCTTTTTTCTATCCTAGGATCCCACATTGCTTTGAGTTGTCATGTCTCCTTAGGCTCCTCTGGGCTGACGGTTTCTCAGATGTTTCTTATTTTTGAGGACCTTTCAGTTTTTAGGAGTACTGGTCAGGTAAATTTGTAGGATGGCCCACTGTTAGAATTTTTCTGATGTTTTTCTCGAGAGTAGTCTTGGGGCTGTGTGTTCGTGGAGGAAGACCACAGGGGTGAAGTCCTATATTGTCATGTCATGACCACCAGCATGGCTCGTCCCTGGTGATGCTGGCCTTGATCTCCTGGCCAAGGAAGTGCTTGCCAGACTTCTGCCCTGTAATGTTACTGCCCCTTTCTTTTTCTTTGTATGTGTGTGTGTACGTGCATGCGCACACATTGTATATATGTTTGGTTTGTTCTTTTGCTCATCGCCTGTCACTCCTAGTGAGATGTAAACAGGGTAAGGAGGGACATGTCTTCTTTGCTCTTTGGAAACAAGTCACTAAATGCAGCCCACATTCAAGGTGGAGGGAAGAGGGCACTTACTTATCATATTTACAAATGCTGCATTTTCTTTAAAAAAATTTTTTTTTTTTTGCATTTTCTGACCCATTTTGGAATGTGAGAGTAGCAGTGGTTTACAAGTCTCTCTTCAACTGGCCGTTAAGTGTTGGAATCATTTAGGAGATTACTTAGGGACGTACTGAGGAGCTGGGTCAGGCCTGAGCATTTGCCTTCTGAGCCCGCATGCTCTGGGCAGCCAGGGCTGCTCACCAACCAGTGGCTTATGTTCTGCAGGCTGGAGTATACTTGGTTTTAGCATTCTATACCAAATACTGTGGTACTTAATGGGTGCTCAGTAAATATTTCAGTGAATGAATAATTAAGACTAACTAGATACTAACTTTAAGCCTTACTAAAGTTGTGTTTTGTATAGATTTTGCTATATGGTTTTTGGAGTCAGAGGACTTTGGCTAAAATTCTTATTTTATTATTACGGCCGCCATCATAGTACCTGGGTGTACTATCTAATTCACTAGGAGAAACACCCAGCCTTTTTCCCTTTCCACCTTCTTAGGGACCTTTTCTGTTTCACTGTTCCCCCTCCTTGCTTTACCTTAACTAGCTCCTTCTCTTCTGTCCCTTTCTTGTCCCCATTTATTTTTTTTTATTTTTTAAAAAGTTTTTAAAATTTAAATTCAGTTAAATATATATAGTGTATTATTAGTTTCAGAGGTAGAGGTCAGTGATTCATCAGTCTTGTATAATGCCCAGTACTCATTATATCACGGGTCCTCCTGTAATGTCCATCACATAGTTACCCCATCTGCCTCCCCTCCTCCCCTCCAGCAACTTGGTTTGTTTCCTGTAATTTAGAGTCTTTTATAGTTTGTCTCCCTCTCTGATCTTGTCCTGTTTTATTTTTTCCTCACTTGGTCTATGCTCCTCTGTTTTGTTTCTTAAATTCTGTGTATGAATGAAATCATATAATTGTCTTTCTCTGATTGACTTATTTTACTTAGCATAATACCCTCTAGTTCCAACCATATTGTTGCAAATGGCAAGATATCTTTTTTTTGTTGTTGGCTGAGTAGTATTCCATTGTATATATGAACCACATCTTCTTTATCCATTCATCTGTCCATGGACATCTGGTCTGGGCTCTTTCCATTGTTTGGCTATTGTGGACATTGCTGCTATAAATATTAGGGTGCAGGGGCCTTTTTGGATCACTACATTTGTATCTTTGGAGTTAATACCCAGTAGTGCAATTGTTGGGTTATGGGGTAGCTGTATTTTCAACTTTTTGGGGAATGTCCATACTGTTTTCCAGAGTGGCTGCACCAGCTTGCATTCCCACGAAAAGTGTAAGAGGGTTCCCCTTTCTCTGCATCATCGTCAACATCTGTAGTTTCCTTACTTGTTAATTTTAGTCATTCTGACTTGTGTGAGGTGGTATCTCATTGTGGTTTTGATTTGTATTCCCCTGATGCCAAGTGATGTGGAGCATTTTTTCCATGTGTCTATCAGCCATTTGTATGTCTTCTTTGGAGAGATTCTGTTCATGTCTTCTGCCCATTTCTTGATTGGATTATTTGTTCTTTGGGTGTTGAGTTTGAAAATTTCTTTATAGATTTTGGATACTAGCCCTTTTTCTGTTAAATCATTTGCAAATATCTTCTCCCATTCTTTCGGTTGTCTTTTGGTTTTGTCGACTGTTTCCTTTGCTGTGCAAAAGCTTTTCATCTTGATGAAGTCTCAATAGTTCATTTTTGCCTTTGTTTCCCTTGCTTTTGGAGACATGTCTAGCAAGAAGTTGCTGCAGCCAAGGTCAGAGAGGTTGCTGCCTGTGTTCTCCTCTAGGATATTGATGGATTCCTGTCTCACATTTAGGTCTTTCATCCATTTGAGTCTGTTTTTGTGTATGGTGTAAGGAAATGGTCCAGTTTCATTCTTCTGCATGTGGCTGTCCGATTTTCCCAACACCATTTGTTGAAGAGACTGTCTTTTTTCTATTGGATATTCTTTCCTGCTTTGTTGAAGATGAGTTGACCATAGAGTTGAGAGTCCATTTCTTTTTTTTTTTTTTTTTAGATTTTATTTATTTATTTATTAGAGAGAGATCACAAGCAGGGTGAGGGGCAGAGGGAGAAGCAGATTGCCTGCTGTGCAGGAAGTCTGAAGTGGGACTCAATCCTGGGACTCCAGGATCATGACCTGAGCTGAAGGCAGTTGCTTAACCAACTGAGCCACTCAGGCACCTGAGTGTCCATTTTTGGGTTCTCTCTTCTGTTCCACTGATCTATGTGTCTCTTTTTGTGCCAGTACAATACTGTCTTGATGATTACAGCTAGAAAAGCTTCCACTTTCTGCACAAATGACAAGATGGAAAAACTTGAAAAAGAGAACAAGAGGCAGTACTGACTGCCAGGGACCTAATCAGTATGGATATAAGTAAGATATCAGAACTAGAGTTCATGGGGCGCCTGGGTGGCACAGTCGTTAAACATCTGCCTTTAGCTCAGGGTGTGATCCTGGTGCCCTGGGATCGAGCCCCACATCAGGTTCCTCCACTAGGAGCCTGCCTCTTCCTCTCCCGCTCCCCCTGCTTGTGTTCCCTCTCTGGATATCTGTCTCTCTCTCTGTCAAATAAATAAATAAAATCTTAAAAAAAAAAACTAGAGTTCAGAATTACGTTTATAAAGATACTAGCTGAACTTGGAAAAAGGATAGAAGACACTAGAGAATCCCTTTCTGGAGAAATAAAAGAACTAAAATCTAATCGAGTTGAAATCAGAAAGTCTATTAATAAGATGCAATAAAAAATGGAGGCTCTAACTGCTAGGTTAAATGAGGCAGAAGAGAGAGTTAGTGATATAGATGGCAAAATGATGGAGAATAAAGAAGCTGAGACAAAGATAAACAGCTACTGGATCACGAGGGAAGAATTCAAGAGATAACTGATACCATAAAGTGAAACAATATTAGAATAATTGGGATCCCAGAAGAAGAGGAAAGAGAGAGGGGCAGAAGGTACATAGGAGCAAATTATAGAGGAGAACTTCCCTAATCTGGGAAATGAAACAGACTTCCAAGTCCAGGAGGCACAGGGAACCCCTTAAAATCAATAAAAAAATTAACATCACGACATATAATAATGAAACTTGTAAATCTCAGAGGCAAAGAGAAAACCCTGAAAATTGCTCGGGACAAGAGGTCTGTAACCTACAAGGGTAGAAACATTAGACTGACAGCAGACCTATCTACAGAGACCTGGGAGGCCAGAAAGGACTGGCATGATATATTCAGGATGCTAAATGAGAAAAATATGCAGCCAAGAATGCTTGATCCAGGTAGGATGTTCTTCAAAATAGGAGAGAGATAAAGCTTTCAGGACAAACAGAAACTAAAAGAATTTGTGATCACTAAACCAGCCCTACAAGAAATATTAAAAGGGATCCCAAAAGTAACATTAAACCAGAAAGGAGCAGAGACAATATACAGAAACAGGGACTGTACAGGTAAAATACAATGGCACTAAATTCGTGTCTTTCAGTAGTTACTCTGAATGTAAATGGGCTAAATACTCCAATCACAAGACACAGGGTATCGGATTGGATAAAAAGAACAACACCCATCCATATGATGTCTGCAAGCACCTCATTTTAGACCCAAAGACACCAGATTTAAATTGAGGAGGTGGAAAACCACTTATCATGCTAATGGACATCAAAAGGAATCTGGGGTGGCAATCCTTCTATCAGAAAATTAGATTTTAAACCAAAGACTGTAATAAGAGATGAAGAAAGACACTATCCCATGAAATTAAAGGGTCTATCCAACAAAAAGATCTAACAGTTGTAAATATGCCACTAACATGGGAGCAGCCAATGATATAAACCAATTAATAACAAAATTAAAGAAACACATTGATAATAATACAGTAGTAGCAGACTTCAACACCCCACTCACTGCGGTGGACAGATCATCTAAGCAGAAGATCAACAAGGAAACAAGGGCTTTGAATGACACACTAGACCAGATGAACTTCACAGACACATTCAGAACATTCCGTCCTGAAGCAACAGAACACACATTCTTCTCTAGTGCCCATGGAACATTGTCCAGAATAGATCACATCCTGTGTCACAAATCAGGTATCAGCTGATACCAAAAGATTGGGATCATTCCCTGCATGTTTTCAGACCACAATGCTTTGAAACTAGAACTCAATCACAAGAGGAAATTTGGAAAGAACTCAAATACATGGAGGCTGAAGAGCTTCCTACTAAAGAATGAATGGGTCAACCAGGAAATTAAAGAATTAAAAAAAAAAACTCGTGGAAACAAATGAAAATGAAAACACAATGGTTCAAAGCCTTTGGGATGCAGCAAAGGTGGTCCTAAGAGGGAAGTATTTAGCAATACAAACCTTTCTCAAGAAACAAGAAAGGTCTCAAATACACAGCCTAACTTTATACCTAAAGGAGCTGGAGAAAGAACAGCAAATAAAGCCTAAACCCAGCAGAAGAGAATTGATAAAGATTGGAGCAGAAATCAATGAAATAGAAACCAAAAGAACAGTAGAACAGATCAACTAAACTAGGAGCTGGTTCTTGAAAGAATTAATAAGATTGATAAACTCTTGGCCAGACTTAACACAAAGAAAAGAGAAAGGTACTGAGATAAAATCATGAATGAAAAAGGAGAGATTTACACCCAACACCGAAGACATACAGACGATTACATGACCATATTATGAGCAACTGTATGCCAACAAATTAGGCAATCTGGAAGAAATGGATGCATTCCTAGAGGTATATAAATGACCAAAACTGAAACAGGAAGAAATAGAAAACCTGAACATACCCATAACCAGCAAGGGAATTGAAGCAGTAATAAAAAATCCCCCAACTTTCAATCTGACCCAGGGCTAGATGGCTTCCCAAGAGAATTCTACCGAACATTTAAAGGAGAATTAATACCTATTCTTCTTAAGCTGTTTCAAAAAGTAGAAATGGAAGGAAAACTTCCAAACTCTTTCTCTGAGGCCACCATTACCTGGATTCCAAAACCAGACAAAGACCCCCCCTAAAAGGGAGAATTACAGACCAATATCCCTGATGAATATGGATGCAAAATTCTCACCAAGATACTAGCCAGTGGGATCCAGTAGTACATTAAAAGGATTATTCATCACGACCAAGTGGAATTTATTCCTGGGGTGCAAGGGTGGTTCAACATTGCAAATCAATGTGATACACTACATTAATAAAAGAAAGGACAAGAACCTATGATCCTCTCAATAGACACAGAAAAAACGTTTGACAAAGTACAGCATCCTTTCTTGATTAAAACTCACCACAGTGTAGGGATAGAGGTTACATACCTCAATATCATAAAAGCCATCTATGAAAAACCCACAGCAAATATCATTCTCAGTGGGGAAAAACCGAGAGCTTTCCCCCTAAAGTCAGGAACACAGCAGGGATGTCCACTATCACCACCGCTGTTCAACATAGTGCTAGAAGTCTTAGCCTCACAGTCAGAGAACAAAAAGAAATAAAAGGCATCCGAATCGGAAAAGAAGGAGTCAAACGCTCACTCTTTGCAGATGACACGATACTCTATGTGGAAAAACCCAAAGACTCCGCCCCCAAACTGCTAGAACTCATCCAGGAATTCAGTAAAGTGACAGGATATAAAATCAATGCACAGAAATCAGCTGCATTTCTATCCACCACCACCGAGACAGAAGAAAGAGAAATTAAGGAGGCGATCCCATTTACAATTGCACCCAAAACCAAAGATAAATGTAAGCAAAGAGGCAAAGGATCTGTACTCAGAAAACTAAAGAGCCCTCACAAAAGAAATTGAGGAAGACCCAAATAAATGGAAAAATGTTCCATGCTCATGGATTGGAAGAAAAAATATTGTGAAAATGTCTATGCTATCTAGAGCAATCTACACGTTCAATGCAATCCCTATCAAAATACCATCAACTTTTTTCACAGAAATGGAGCAAACAGTCCTAAAATTTGTATGGAGCCAGAAAAGATCCCGAATAGCCCAAGGAATGTTGACAAAGAAAACCAAAGCGGGTGGCATCACAATCTGACTTCAAGCTCTATTGCAAAGCTGTAATCATCTTGTCCTCATTTAAACAGAACTGAGTCTCTCTCATCTTAAAAAGCTTCCTCATTAGGTCCCATATTTCTCACAGCTTTTGCCAAACGTTGTCAAAGCACCCAGTGTTTTCTCTGCCTTATATTCATTGTGGTCTGGCCCCCAGTGCCCCTGCTCTGAGATGGCTTTTGCCAGAATCACTTGGGACCTCCTTTAAGTCAAGAGCCCGCAGCCCTGAACTTATCTTGATCTCTCTGTACTATTCAACACTGTTGGCCACTTTGATTTTCTTGGAAGTCATCCTTCCCTTGGGGCCATTGTTGCCCTTCTTGTCCTTCTGTTGCCAACTCTGACATTTCAACGACCTTTGAAGAGTCCTTTTCATTATTTTCTGCTGTTTTTTTTTTTTTAAACCCACCCCACCCCCAGAAAACACATAAAGGGTAACTGTGCCCTCTGACAAGGCTGTGGAGGGGCCTCCGTGACCTGCAGCCTGAGTCCAGACGTAGAGCGTGGCCCAGCCCACAGCTCCCCACGTGGAGTTTTGGGCCTCCTGTTTCCAGGTGTGCCGTAAGCATGTAACGGGATGGTGAGGATGGTGTGAGGCAGGTGGAAATTCCCTTCTTGCTCCATCCGTGTGCCCGGCTGCCTTGGCCGTTCGTTTCCTACCATCTGCAGTGCCCATTCCTGCACGCCTCTCGCGCTCCTCCTGGGACGAGCCGACTGGCCTGGGTGCGGCCAGCTTGTGGTGCGGTGGCAGGCGTGTGGGGCTCCAGCCTCTCCGCATGCGGCACACACACTGGGGCTTCTGCCTCTTCTGTTGACAAGGTCCTCCGCTCGTGGAGGAATGAGTGTCCCCGGTTCCACCCATGGGAATGAAAGTGCTTTCCTCCACATTTCTGTCCCTGTTCCCCCGCGTTGTTTTTGGCAGAGCTTTCTGCTGACAGAATCTGCCTGTGTCCTCTGACCACCCCGTGCCATCCAGGAAAGTGGAGGCCTTGTCTGTTGTTTGCCTCTGACTCTTGCACGTGGAGGGAGACAAGTTGAACAGTGGAGCGGTCAGCCCGTGACCTACTTACTTGTATTTGCTTTGTCACGTGTGCGAAGCCTTCTTGGAGAAAACATGGTTACGTTTGGTGTCTTAGCATGCTGTTTAAACAATATTCTTTGGGCTTGGCTTCTAGAACTCTGAATACTTTTGAATTGATGGCATGCCTTTTCTGTGGTTTGTGTATGGGAAAAGAGTTCTAGGTGGATCTGAATGCTACATTGGAGTTTGTGAAAATTATGCTTTTTTTCTATTTCTATTTTGTACAATTGTGTTATGGTTATTGTTTGGATAAAGTAGAAAGGGATTTCAGGTAAAGGTTGAACAACAAGAATGGATTTATTAGGCATGCTTCTTCACAATTACTGATTAAATAAAAGTCAGTTTATCATACTTATATTAGTTCGATTGTAATAATGATGAAAAATGGTTTATTACTATTTGACTTAATTTACTCTAAAAATTGGAAAAAAAGTTTGCATTTGTGGCTAAGTTCTTACCCCCATAGACTTCTTCTTTTTTTTTCTTTTAAAGATTTTATTTATTTATTTGACAGAGAGAGAGAGACAGCCAGCGAGAGAAGGAACACAGGCAGGGGGAGTGGGAGAGGAAGAAGCAGGCTCCCAGTAGAGGAGCCTGATGTGGGGCTCGATCCCGGGACTCCGGGATCACGCCCTGAGTCGAAGGCAGACGCTTAACGACTAAGCCACCCAGGTGCCCCCCCCTGACTTCTGATGTGTCTTTCAGAAAGTCAAATACAACGCCTTGGAACGTAGTACTTGATAAGTAAAATGATTTAAAAAAAAAACCTTCTTGGGGCACCTGGGTGGCACAGCGGTTAAGCGTCTGCCTTCGGCTCAGGGCGTGATCCCGGCGTTATGGGATCGAGCCCCACATCAGGCTCCTCGGCTATGAGCCTGCTTCTTCCTCTCCCACTCCCCCTGCTTGTGTTCCCTCTCTCGCTGGCTGTCTCTATCTCTATCAAATAAATAAATAAAATCTTTAAAAAAAAAAATAAAATAAAAAAAAACCTTCTTACTCTTGGTGCAAGAAAACCCAATATGGTTATGAAATAGCTTTTGTGCAAATTATCCGGTTTCTGTTGTGCTGCGTATTGTAGAGAGAGGCTTATGTAGTGGTGGCTTTGGCCCCACGAAGCTGTCAGCTCAGACCAGTGATGCGAGCTCCACTGGGGGTTTGCTCCTGTGGTTGAGCTCCTGCATTCTGCAGAGGTGCCTGGAGGGCGGCTTTAAATTATGTGGGCTTAGTGGGGTTTGTTTTAATACACAGTATGGAAAGAGCTGAGATGGCCATCGACAGATGACTGGATAAAGAAGATGGGGTGTATATATACAATGGAATATTATTCAGCCATCAGAAGGGATGAATACTTAACCATATACATCAGTGTGGGTGGAACTAGAGGGTATTACGCTGAGTGAAATAAGTCAATCAGAGAAAATTATGATTTCACTGATATGTGGGATTTAAGAAACAAAACAGAGGATCATAGGGGAAGGGAGGGAAAAATAAAATAAGGTGAAATCAGAGAGGGAGACAAACCGTAAGAGACTTTTTTTTTTAAATTTTATTTATTTGACAGCATAAATGAGGAGTAGCAGGCAGAGGCAGAGGGAGAAGCAGGCTCCCCCCTTAGCAAGGAGCCTGATGTGGGGCTCGATCCCTGGACCCTGGGATCATGACCTGAGCCGAAGGTAGATGCTCAACCAACGGAGCCACCCAGGCGCCCCCATAAGAGACTCTTAATCACAGGAAACAAACTGAGGGTTGCTGGAGGGGAGGTGGGCGGGAGGATGGGGTAACCGGGTGATGGGCATGAAGGAGGGCATGTGATGTAATGAGCACTGGTTGTTATACAAGACTGATGAATCACTGACCTCTACCTCTGAAACCAGTAATACAGTATATGTTAATGAATCGAACTTAAATTTAAAAAAACATGAAAAAAATGAAAGTAGTCCAGTGACCTCCTAAACCTTGGCGGCTGGATGACATGGTTATATCCTTACTGTAAGTTGGCAGACATACCTGGGATATTCCCTGTTCCTGGCCCTTGTGACTATGGTGGTGTTGACCTCTCAGGGCTTGTTGAGGTAGCTGTTTGACAGAGGGGAGGGGTGCTGGCGCTGGGATCAGAAACTCCCCTGGGCTCCATACACATTTGGAGTGACTTATTCTGTCTGCAAACTAGGTTTCTGGACAGACGTTTCACTTCTGTGTGCTTGGCCTCTGACTCCGTCCTTGCTCCGGTGACAGGGCAGGGACGCACGAGTGCGCGCCGTGGGTGTGGGAGCCTTGAGTAGAGCCTGACGCTCAGCAGGTGTTCGCATCTCTGCTGCAAATGATACTTTTTATTTATTGGGGTATTTGTTACAGTGATATACTGAAGAGAGTCACCCTTCTAACCCCAGAATCCCCTCGTAATCCTGTTGTGATATTCCAGCCTTTTCTTTTACTGTGTTTAGCTTCCTCCTCGCGTCCTGGAGGAGCCGGTGATTACTAAGGACATATATGAAGTTGCTGTCTCCCTGATCCAGATGTTCGATAACTTGGATATGAAGGAGGGAGGGTAAGAGACGCTCTACGTGGCAGTGTGCTTAAAGTATGATTTTTTAAAATGTGGTATTCATTTAGACACTTTTTAGTGTTTGTTAAGATATAACTGTAGATACTTTTTCCAATAGTCGCTATATATTTTAAAGTAATGTTAGTACATTGCAGTTTTTTTACTGGAAATTTCCACTTTTTAAAGTAGTTAAAACCAAGTATAGTTTTAAGATTAACAGTTGTAAAAGCCAGAAATCACAGCCTGAAGAGAGAATGGTTTCCAGACGTGCTGAGTCCTGTCGCTCCTCGTGTGAGGCACAACGGAAAGGACCAGCCTGGAGAAGCTGTTGAGAGCCTTGGGCTGTTTGTGTTTGTCAGGAAGATATGCTCTGGCTCCTGGCAGGCTCCTTTGTCATCCCTTCGTTCACTCATTTGTTTAGCGGGACCTTTGAAACCTGGAACATATTTCCCCTTAGGAACAACTTCAGGTTATAAGTGGTGGTTAGAGTCTGCAATTTAAAAAATACACTGTTTTATGAACCTTTCTGTGCTCATTTCAGTACAGTTCATAAATAGAGTTTATCTGTCGGAACAGCAGACACCGCGGATGTACAGTCCACCTCCTTGTGGCAACCAGAGCGTGACTGTGGGCGGCTGGTGGTCTTACAGGCCTGTCATACACGGCCGTGCCTCTCTCCTTTTACTGTTAGTTCCCAAGTGTACGTACCTGTGAAGTGTAAAGTTACTCGTGGTCACACATTCCTCCGTCCCATGGCCTGAAAGTGAGTTGGCTGTAATCCAGTCTCCTGTACCCTCCAACCTGCTTGCCTTGTGTAGTATTTTAGCTGTGTTTCTGAGCTCCCCCCAGTTTTTGTTATTTTTATATCATCAGTGTGTTTAGATTTACCCAATATATATAACTTTATTTACTCATCATTCTATCTGGCATCTTAGACTTTCCTTAGATCATTTTCATTCTTCCTAAAGTACATCTTTCAGAAGTTTTTTTAGGAGTCTGTTGGTAAATGTTCTCAGTTTTTATTTTGCTAAAAATGTCTTTATTTCACTCTCATTCTTGAAATAGTTTAGTTAGGCTTAAAATATAGGTGGTTCTTTCCTTATTTTTGCTTTTTCTAATTTTTTCATTTAAATAGCTTTAGTGAGATATAATTTGCATACATTAAATACAACCATTTTTATTTTTTCTTCTGTATTTTGATGATGTTTTCCCAGAGTCTGGCTTCTCTTACTGCAGCGAGAAGTCACCTTTTGGTCTAACCCCTCCTTGTAGGAATATCTGCCTTTTGGCTCCGGCTGACTTTGAGCCACGCTCTTAGTCTTGGAGGATCTGTGGCGTGACTTCTGCGAGCAGGTGGGGTTATTGTTCGTTGACCTTGCTTGAGATTCGGCAGGCTCCTGGAGTGAGAACATTGGTGTCTCTGATGCTGCCTGACAACCTTTCGTCTAGTAGTGTGTGTTCACTGATGATCCTGCCACATGGGTGGTGGTCTGATGTAATCATTTGCTCCCACTTAGTCCCTGGGATTATTCTATAAAGAGGAATTTCCCTTTTATCACCCTGCCTCTCCTCTCTCTTTAACTTTTAATGTCACAGTGGACTCAGGGATTTTTTTTTTTCCTTTTAAATATACTTAATTTTTTAGAGTAGTTTTTAGGTTCACAGCAATATTGAGGAGAAAAGTACACAGAGTTCCCATATACCTTTCCCTGACACGTGTACAACATGCTCTACTGTCAGCATCTTGCCCTGGAGTCATACCTTTGTTTTAATTGACACATCATCATCACCCACAGGCCATAGTTTACTTTAGGGTTCACTATTGGTGTTGTACGTTTTATGGGTTTTGACAAGCGTATGATGACGCATATCCACCCTTGTAATATCAAGCAGAATAGTTTTACCGCCCTCACATCCTCTGTGCTCTGCCTGTTCATCCCTCCCTCCCCCATTACCCATGACAACCTTCTTACTGTCTCCATAGTTCTGCCTTTTTCAGGATGTCATGTAGTTGGGAATCCCGCATATGCAGTCTTTTCAGACTGGCTTCTTGCACTTACCAATATGCATTTAAGATTCCTCCATGTCTTTCCATGGCTCGATGGCTCATTTCTTGTTAGCGCTGAACAGCGTTCCTTCATCTGGATGGACCACAGTTTATTTCTCTGTTCACCTACTAAAGGACATCTTGGTTGCTTCGAAGTTTGAGCAATTAAGAATAAAGCTATCATAAATATCTGTGTGCAGACTTTGTGTGGACATATGTTTTCAGCTTCTTTGGGTAAATACCAAGGAACATGATTGCTTGAACACCGGATGTGAGTATGTTTACTTTTGTAAGAAACCACACAAGTGGGGCACCTGGGTGGCTCAGTTGGTTAGGCATCTGCCTTTGGCTCAGGTCATGGTCCTGGGGTCCTGGGATCGAGCCCGAATTGGGCTCCCTGCTCAGTGGGGAGCCTGCTTCTCCCTCTCCCCTTTCCCCTCCCCCTACTTATGTGTGCTCTCTCATGATCTCTCAAATAAACAAATAAAATCTTAAAAAAACAGCAACAGTTTAGTGTCTTCCAAAGTGGCTGTACCATTTCACATTCCCCACAGCAAATGAATGGGAGGCCCTGTTGCTCCACATCCTCGCTGGCGTTTGGTTTTGCTGGAGTTCTGGATTTTGGCTGCTCCATTTTTTTTGGCATGTAGCCGTTGGTTACCGTCAGAGTGTTGTTGTGAATTGCGGCCTTCAGCATCACATTGTCTGCTTCTTTGTCTTGTTTAATGCTGTGGGTCTGAATTCTACTTTGTCATGTTTCAAGAGTGCACCCCCTACTTTCTATCTTTACCTCTAAAACCTTCGCTATCCCTTTATTTCATTCTTTTTTAAAAGGAGATTTTATTTATTTATTTATTTTAGAGACAGTGCTCATGCAGGGGAAAGGGGCAGAGGGGGAGGGAGAGAGAATCTGAAGCAGACTCCATGCTGAGCACAGAGCCCGATGTGCGGCTCGATCTCAAGACTGCAAGATCATGACCTGAATTGAAATGAAGAGTTGGACGCTCAACTGACTGAGCCCCCCGGGCGCCCCTCACCATAGTCCATTTTAGAACATCTTCATCATCTCAAAAAGAAACCATGACCCTTTTGCTCTCTTCCCTCATCCTTCCCCTTCACCCCCAGCTCTAAGCAACCACTAGTCAATTTCCTGTCTTTGTAGGTTTCCCTCTTCTTGACCTTCATATGAATGCAATCTTGATGTTTGCTGACTGACTTCTTTCACTTACTGTAAGTTTTCAAGGTCCATCCATGTTGTAGCGTATGTCAGTACTTTATTCCTTTTTGTGGCTGAATAACAGTCCACTGGATGGATAGACCACATTTTGTTTATCCACTTGTGTATTGATGGTGATTTACGTTCTCTTTCTCCTTTTGGCTTTTGTGAATAATGCTGCCATGAAAGTTCACGTGCAAGTACTTGTGTGGACGTCTGTGTTCATTTTTCTGGTGCGTATGCCTGGGAGTGGAATTGCTGGGTCATGCAGTCACTCTGTGTATGACTGTGTGAGGAAGTGCCAAACTGGTTTCCAGAGCTTTCTGCATCATTTTACATTTGCCCCAGCACCTTAGGAGGGGCCTGATCTCTCCACATCCTTGCCATTGCTGGTTGACGTCTGATCTTTGCTTGCAGCCTTCCTAGTGGGTCTGAAGTGGTTTCACATTGTGGTTTTGATGTACATTTCGCTAATGACTAATGATGTTGAACATCTTTTTATGAGCTTATTGGCAATTTGTATATCCTCTGTAAAAATATACGTATTAATATTTAGAGACATAAGTCCTTTGTCCATTTTTAATTGGGTTATCTTTTTATTATTGAATTGTAAGAGCTCTTTATATTTTCCAGATAAAGCCCTTTAACAGATACATGATTTGCAAACATTTTCTCACATTCTGCAGATTGTGATTTTATTTCCTTGCTGGTGTCTTTTGAAGCACAAAAATTTTTAATTTTGGTTAAGTCTGATGTGTCTACTTTTTCTTCTGTTGCTCATGCTTTTGGTGGCATAGCTAAGAATCCATCGCCAAGTTCAGGCTTGAGAAGATTTATCTCTGTTTTCTTCTAAGAGTTTTATAGTTTTGGCTCTTTAATTTAGGTCTTAGGTCTTCGAGTTAATTTTTATGTATGTGTGAGGTGAAAGTCCAGCTTCATTCTTTAGTGTGTGTGCTATACATTTGTCCTAGCCCTGTTGGTTAAAAGACTCTTCCTGCCCCATTGTACGGTGTTGGTGCCCTTGTTGAAAATGAGTTGCCCATAGATGTATGGGTTTATTTCTAGTCTCCAAATTCTATCCTGTTGTTCTATATATCTGTCCTGGGGCTAGTACCACACTATCTTGATTACCATTGCTTTGAAGTAATTTTGAAATGAGGAGTATGAGTCTTCCTAACTTATTCTTATTCAGGATTGTTTTGGCTATACCAAGTCCCTTATAATTCCATGTGAATTTTAGAATAAGCGTGTCAGTTTCTCCAGGGAAGCCAGGACTCTGAAAGAGATTGTATTGAGTCTGTAGATCAGTTTGGGGGGAGTAGTAACATCTTAACTATTACCATATTAAGTCTTCCAATATGGGATGTTTTTCTGTTTCTTTTGCTTTTTGAAAATCATTTTTTAAAAGATTTTCTTTATTTGAGAGAGAGAGAAAGATCACGAGCAGGGGGAGGGGTAGAGGGAGAAGCAAACTCCCCACTGAGCAGGGAGCCTGATGTGAGTCTCTTTCCCGGGACCCCGGGATCCTGACCCGAGCCGAAGGCAGATGCTTAACCGACTGAGCCACCCAGGCACTCTTGAAAATCATTTTTATCTTAGTAGTTTAGCTCACTTAGTAATTTTCAAAGTGTAGGTTTTGCACTTATCTTGTTAAACTTACTCCTGCATTTTATTCTTTTTGATGTTGGATGTTGAAATTAAGGAAATAATTTCATTTTCGGATAGTTCATTGCAAGTATATAGAAATAACAATTGATTTTTGTATACTGATCTTTTATCCTGCAGCCTTGCTGAAGTTGTTTATTAGTTCTAGTAGGATTTGTTAGGATTTTCTGTACACAGGGTCAGGTCATGTATGAGCAGAGATAGTCTTATTTCTTCTTTTCCAGTCTGGATGCCTTGTATTTCCCTCTCTTGCCTCATTGCCCTAGATCCTCCACTGCGGTGCTCAGCAGAGCGGGAGGGGCAGGCGCCTTGTTCCCGGTCTGAGGGGGGACACCAGCTTCTCGCCATCAAGTGTAGTGTTTGCTCCGTGCTGCTCTCGGTAGACGACCTTTATCGGGCTGAGGGAGTTCACTTCCATTTCTAGTTTGTTGAGTTTTTAATTTTTAATTTTATTTTTTTAAGCTTTTAATGAAGGAGTATTAATTTTTATTCAGTGCTTTTACTGTGTCTGTTGAGATAATGATGTGAGTTTTGTTTTTTTTCTGTTGGTATAATGTATTACATTAATTGATTTTTAGGTGTTAAATCAACTTTGCTTTTTTCAGATAAATTCCATTTGGTCATGGTGTATAATTCTTTCCATATGTTGCTGGATTTGGTTTGCTAGTACTTTGTTGCAGATTTCTGCATTTATGTTCATAAGAGATCTCGGTCTGTGGTTTTCTTGTGATGTCTCGGTCTGGTTTTGGTGTCAGAGTAATACTGGCCTCATAAAGTAAGTTGGGAAATGTTTTGTTTTTTAGAAGTTTGTGAAGAATTGGTATCAATTCTTTGTTTGGTAGAATTCAGGTCTGGGCTTTCTTTATGGGTAGTTTTGAAATTATCGACCCAATCTCTTCCTCTGTTGTAGGTCTATTCCGATTGTTTTTTTTCTTGGGTCAGTTTCAGTAGTTTGTGTCTTTTTAGGTATCTATTTCATGACAGCTGTCTACTTTGTGGCTGTACAGTTGTCCATAGCATTCCTTTGTAATCTTTCTTATTTCTGTCAAGTCAGTAGTAAGGTCCTCTCTTTCATTTGTGATTCTGTCTAGTATTTTGAATCTTCTCTCTTTTTCTCTTGGTCAAACTAGGTAAAGATTTGCCCATTTCATTGATTTTTTTTCCCCAAAGACCCAGGTTTGGCTTTTATTGATTTTTCTCTGTTGTTTTACTTTCTCTATTGCATGAAGTTTTCACTCTAGTCTTTGTCAGTTCTTGGAGGAGCGGAGCAACAACAGTCTAGGCTCTACCTGGAACAGTAACTGCAGAGGAGGAGAAGGGATGTGGGGGTGAGCTGGGACCCGCCCCCCAGCGGCTCCGGGACCCCGTCTGTTCCTGCCAGCCGTCTCACTGCTCAGCCGGAGGCACCTGATTTGCTTGCCTGTCTCTTGTCTGTCTCTCCAGCTAGAATGTGAACTCCAAAGAGCAGGGGCCTTACCTGTCTTGTTACCACCTTACCTGCCTGCATGAAGAGAGCTCACAGGGTGCAGAGAATGAAAGTTCTGATTTCACACAAAGGAAGTATTTTGATGGGACCAGGAAGTCGAGCTGATGCTTTGAGTTTAAGTTTTACTCGTAGTTATTTTTAAAGTTTTGTATTTTGAGATTCTAGGTTACAATAGCTAAATTTCAAGGGAAAGTTTGGCAGATAATAATGAGTTTTTATAGGAGAAAACAGTGGGAGTCGAGGGGCTTGGGGCCCCATAGTGATTGTGGGGCTATGTCCTGGGGCCTCTGTGCTTGCTTCTGTTCAAGAAGGAACAGTATACTGGCTGGCGTGTGGAAGATTTTCGCACTCAGCAGCTGGACTGTTAGGTTCTGGAACCGCAGCGGCTGTGCTCACCTGGATTAACGTTTGTGCACTTCACTTTCGTAACAGGAGCAGGACCTGGTCGGGTGCCCAGTTTGTGTTGGAGCGGAGCAGCGTGTTGGTGTTTTTGCCAGGTGAGCGTCATACCTGTGACCTGGGCGGAGGCTGCATTTGTGTCTAGCCCATATTGTGAAAAATGGTACTCGCTGTGTGCGTTTAGTCTGTTTTAGACCCCGAGAACCTGAACAAGTATGATTTGCAGTTTGATCCCTTACTGGGACCTTTGAATGCTAAAGTGATTGATCACGAAGAATTTAATTTTTTGAAGGCAGTCTTACCCCCTTCAAAATTTTCAATACGATAAATGGCTTTGTTAAACTTGCTATTTCATGTATATGGTTATAAATGTGAGGTAATGGCCATCAGCGTACATTTAAAGCTCTCTTAATGACAGTGTTGTTACTGTGACACCACAAGAGTCCTTGCATCCCTTTCTTAATATTTGGGAAGATTGGCCCTTCAGATATCTGAAAAGATTAATTTCTGTTAAATTGTACTTTTTCAAAATGATGTTTTTAGTTTTTTAAAATCAAGTGGTATGGTTCGGTGGAACATTATGACAGTAATTCACACATTTTTTGTTGTTGGAAGGTAATATAGAGAGCATATGAATATTTGTGCTGGTAGATTCGGTGAACAAAAAGCCTGAATAAGAGTAACTTATACTTAATTTTGGGGTGCGGCATTTGAGTTTGTAACTTTGGTCATGTTTTGCCTAGGTCGATATGGGTTAGTTTTGTGCCCAGGAAGCAACCATTAGCTGACGGTGGGGTGGAGCTGTATTTACCCCAATAAATATTTGTCCAGGACTGTTGTGTGCATAACAGCATATTAAGGAAAAGTATGACCAGAGCAGAACCACAGTGGTATGGGCTTAAGAATACCCAAAAGTGAGAGGAATACTTTTTAACTGCTAAACATTGTCTGCAGAAAATATTAACGAATGATATTTCACAGCGTACATTGTTGTCTTTCTGTTCTGTGTTTATGTGAATGCAGGTTTGATATATGTTTATTTCATTATGTTCTTTTGGGAATGGTTCTGTACTAGTTTTGTAGGGCTGCTGTGATAAAGGGCTATGAGCTGTAAGTCTTCAGACTACAAATTTATTCTCTCACTGTCCTGGAGACCAGGAGTCCACAATCAAGGTGTTGGCAAGGCCCTGCTCCCTCTGGGATTCTGGGTAGAGTCCTCCCTTGCCTCTCCCAGCCTCTGGCAGCCACCTTCCATCCATTCTTGGCGTCCCTCCTGTCTCTGCCTCCCTTGTTAACATGGCGCGCATGCTCTGTGTCTGTCCCTGTCCCTCCCCCTGAAGGGAGCACCAGTCGTATTGGAGTAAGGGCTTGTCTTCTCCAGTATGATCTCGCCTTAGCTCATTATGTCTGCGGTGATACTGTTTGCAGATAAAATCATGTTCTCAGGTACTGGGGCTAGGACTTGAACATCTCTTTGGGGGACACAGTTCAACCCCATTATAGGGTTGATACTTCAGGATGACCGAAAAGCATGTGAGTTTTACTCACGTATCAATAGACGTTTCTTTTTTTTTTTTTAAAGATTTTATTTATTTAACAGAGACAGCCAGCGAGAGAGGGAACACAAGCAGGGGGAGTGGGAGAGGAAGAAGCAGGCTCCTAGCGGAGGAGCCTGATGTGGGGCTCGATCCCAGAACGCCGGGATCACGCCCTGAGCCGAAGGCAGTCGCCTAACGACTGCGCCACCCAGGCGCCCCTCAATAGACGTTTCTTAAACCTAATGAAAATAATTTAGTATATCTCTATGACCAAGACTTTTTAAAAACTATTTTTTTTTTGGTTGTAAAATGTAGCATGTTCATCGTAGGAAATTTGGAAAAGTCAGTGGGAAATAAAAAAGAAATGTAAAATTTCTCAGAGGGCCACACTTGCAGGCAGTCACTGTTGTACAAAGGAAAACACTGGAAGAGTGTGAGTTTTTCCCCATATTTTTGAGTTACTAGTAGTCAGTGTCATTGTACATTTTTATTTGCAATTGTGATGTAATTGGGCAAAGAGGATAATAACAAAGTCAAATAAAATGAATTGGTAGGGCCTTTTTTGAAAAAGACGTCATTTTAATTTAAAGGTGTTTTTTTGTTTTCGGTTTTTTTTTCAGTAATAAATACATCCCCCCCCCACTTCTTTTTTTTCTTCCCTAGGTCTGGGTGAAATAAACTATATGCACGAACTTCTCACAAACATGGTTCACAAAAGGTGTGTTTCAAATGATGCAGCTTTGTTTTTACCAATATATTATTGTATTGTTCCTGCTTCAAATAATTCTGATCGTGTCAGTGAACAGTTAGTAATTTTTGTGTGTTCTCATATACATCTACTTTTTATGGACATTTTATTTCATTAATCTGTTCCCTAGGTTACAGGTCTATCCACTCCATTCAAGTGTGACTCTAGAAGAACAGAATAATGTGTTTTTAAGTCCAGTTCCTGGGTACAGAAAGGTAGGAACCCAGGAGGCAAGTTGCAAGCGCTTTGGGTACCTTTTCCTTAGAGACTCTACCAACGGAGAATGCTAACATTTCAGCTTATTTGGATCCTGTATTCTGTAGCTAGTGGCTCTCCCTAAGCACATAATTGCCTGATGAGCCAGGTATGTTGTTAATTTTGTCCTTTATTTTGCAAGTCAGTTGCTAACATTTTTAAATTTCCTCAACTTCTGGGCATTGTTGCTAGTGGATTTTGATGTCTTTTACTCTTTGGTATTTCTCAGATTGTGGGACTGTTCTGGCGTCTGCAGCACTGCTCTGGCAGCTTTGGTTAGAATCCACATTTCTTTCTCAGAGTCCATAGTCTCTCATGCTTCATTCCCCCTTCTGATTAACCCCCCCCTTTCTTTTTTTTTTTTTAAGATTTTATTTATTTATTCGACAGAGATAGAGACAGCCAATGAGAGAGGGAACACAAGCAGGGGGAGTGGGAGAGGAAGAAGCAGGCTCATAGCGGAAGAGCCTGATGTGGGGCTCGATCCCATAACGCCAGGATCACGCCCTGAGCCGAAGGCAGACGCTTAACCGCTGCGCCACCCAGGCGCCCCAACCCCCTCTTCTTTATCCCTTTCTTCTCCTACCGATCTTCCTAGTTCTTATGTTCCATAGATGAGAGAAACCATATGATAATATTGTCTTTCTCTGCTTGACATATTTCACTTAGCATTATCTCCTCCAGTGCCGTCCATGATGCAGCAAGGGCTTCAGAGGGGAGGGGGTGGGGGAATGGGATAGGCTGGTGATGGGTAGTAAGGAGGGCACGTATTGCATGGTGCACTGGGTGTTATACGCAAATAATGAATCATGGAACTTTACATCAAAAACTAGGGATGTACTGTATGGTGACTAACATAATATAATAAAAAAGATTATTATAAAAAAAAAGAATCCACACTTCTCAGTCCTAGTTAAAGAGGATTTCTTTAATCTCAGATTATGTGTGGACCATGGGAATGTCTTAGCACAACCCTTCTAGAGCTGCTTGAGATGGTCAGGAATGTCTCATGCACAGTTCAGCCTCCTTGCTTCCAGTACAGATGTTCAGACTCTAGGGTAGCCAGGACCTTGCATGGTGTCCCAGTGCTGCCAGAGGCCCAGCCCTTCGTCTGTGTGTTAGCTTGGTTGTGCTTTTTGCCAGCACCCCTGAAGTCCCACATCTGAGGTTGGGGACAGCTATCTTTGCCTGGCTTCTTGCCTGTTGTTTTAAAGCACCTGCTGTGTTGCCAGGCTTTGTGTGGGAGGGATTACGCAGGAAGAGGGGTAGCAGTTAAGATCATGCATGTGGACCTGGGCAGAGAGGTGGCATGAGTCCCTGTCACCTGTTGTTGTGTGACTTTGAGCAGATCACCTCTCTGAGACTTGTGTTGTTTGAATGCAGACAGTTAGGAATTGTAGTGTGTGTGTGTGGACTAACATTGCAGTAGCGGCACAGTGCCTGGCTCTGTGCCTGGGTGCGAGCAGTACGAGGAGATAGGTGCTCTTTATTGAACACTCGGTTCATGCCAGCAACAATTCTGAGCACTTTGCCCTTGTTAACTCCTGGGATCTTCACAACAGCCCTGTTGGGGCGGCCATCCTCCTTATTACGTGCGTGCTGTGTATGAGAACCACGAGGTAAGTAACTGGCCCAACGCCCCACCCTGGTGTAGGGCAGAGCTGGGAGCCCACCCTGCACCAAGTCCCCCACCCCCCTCCCGGACCCCTGAGCAGTTGTAGCTTGTAGAAAACAGGAAAACTATTAATTTTAAAATTTGAATCCAATATTTACATTAAAAAGCTTTTAAATAATAATTTTTGAGCTTGAGGTGTTTTTTTTCACCTTTGCCTAATGTTTCCAGTATACAGTAGGAACGTCAGATGCTTTGTTTTTGATGTTTGATAGATTATCCTGTCTACCAACATCGCAGAGAGCTCCGTCACAGTTCCAGATGTCAAATACGGTAAGGCGCCTCTCGGTTTTCCCCACGTTGAGAACTGTAGTATTTGTAGGCAGATCTGCCCCTCAGGAATTCATCTTCCTCCTCATCCCCATCTCTTGTTTGGAAGTTTCTCCGTACTTGTAGTTCACCATTTCCTCCTCCTCTGGGGCATTGTGAGGCCCTTGTGGACAGGAGAGCTTGGGGCTGCCGCATGTTGGGTTCTGAGGCTGGAGGGAAGGGTGTGGGCAGGAGCTTGGCTGATCTGTCACTCAGAGTAGCTTTAGTGGGTTACCGTGTCAACTCAGAGGGAAGCTACTCATAATTTGGTATTTTCCATATATGATTACTTTGTGAGATTGCTTTATTAATGGATTTTCTACGTTTATTAATTCATATTTTGAAGCCTCACATGTGCCAGGCACTGCTCTCGATGCTGGGGAAACAGTGATGACTAAGCCAAAGCCCTGTCTCATGGTGGCTGTGTTCTGTGTTCTGATGGGAGAGACAGACAGCAGGCAAAAATATGTATCATTTCAGGGAGAGCTCAGTGCTGTGTAGGAGAGTGCATCAGACAGAGGGTTATAGTTATTGGGAAAAATGATCTTTTAGACAGGGTGATGTGGGAACATCTTGCTGAGGAAGTGGTATTTGAACAAGACTTGAATCGAGTGAGGAATGAGCCATGGGAAGACGTGGTTCAGGCTTGGGGAATGGGTTTGAGGAGAAGCAAGGGGACAGAGTGGGTGGACAGATAAACACGTAAACTTGGGGAATGACAGTGTCTTATCTCTGTGCCAGGGATGATTCTAGCTGCTAGAGAAATAGTAAACAGGCAAAAGTCTTTGTTCTCAGATACCTTCAGTGTAGGTAATTGAAAGACAGACAAATAAAATGAGACATGCAGTATGTGAAATGATGGTGTGTCTAAGAGGAAGAAGTAGAGGGGGCAGGGGGTAGTGGGGAAGGGCAACTGAGGTTGTTGATGGAGTGGCCGGGGAAGGGGTAGGGGCTGGGGGAGGAATGTTTGTAGGAGGAACAGAGTGTGCAAAGTCTGTGAAGCAAGTGCAGGAAGATTGGTAAAGGAAGTAGGGAGACTGGGGAGCTGGACCAGGCGTGCGGGAAGGAAGTGGTTGGAGGGAGAGGTCAGGGAAGTAAAGGGGTGGGGTACCAGGTCATGCAAGGCCTTCTAGGGCATGTGAGGCCTTTGGGTTTTGCTGGTGAGAGAGTTCTGAGAGTAGGGATGACTTACCTGCAGTCCATCCAAGGGCAGACTACAGCGGGGCTGAGGGGAGTGGGGGTGCTGAGTGAGGAGGGTACGACTAGTGTGGGCAAGAATCCGTGGTGGTTTGCAGGGGGATTTGGTGGGAGGAACGTAAGGAGTGGCCAGTTCTGGAGAGGTGTGCTGGGGGATCTGGTGCGGGGCTGTGGGAGACATGGAGCGGTAAGGTGGGGACACCTGCTGTGTGTCCAGGAATAGTCGGCTGTGTAGCCTGGAGACCAGCGGTCCACGGGTGGCCGCGCTCCCCAGCAAGTGCACATGGGGAAGGCGTTTCTGGTATTTAAAGATGGGCAGTAATGGGGAGCTGCAGAGGGACAGCCAGCAAAGTCCTAGAAACCAAATCAGAAGGTGTTGTGAGGAAGATGGGGTGGACAAGAATGTCATGCTGATGATTGGTCAGGTTTGAAGAAGACTGGAAATTGGCTATGGATTTAGCAACATGGACGTCATTGGTGACCTTGACCAGAGCAGTTTTGCTGGAGGTCACAAAAGGATGGAAGGGGAGAGGCATTGGAGGCAGTGAAGTCAGCACTCCCGAGGCATTCTGCTGTAAAGGGGAGCAGAGAAATAGGGCAGTAGCTGAACGGCAGCTGGAGCCAACAGAACACATTTCCAGTACCAGCGGGAGACCCAGCAGCACTTTTCCTGGGTGACGGGAAACGTACAGAGGACGATGCAGGAGCGAGGGCCCGGTTGCTGTGGCCTCGTCCTTGTGAAGGGCAGAGGAGATGCGATGGGGCATCGCATGGGTGCTTGGCCTCTGTGTGCATGTGGGTGGTTTCCCTTTGCTCCCAGGGAAAGGCTGGAGTGTGAGGAGAGGTGCCCGAAGGAGCTCATGAGGCCCTCTACTGCCTCGGCTTCCCCCCGTGAGCCAGAGGCGTGGCCGTTAGCACACAGTGAGACGAGGGGGCCGTAGAGATTTGACAGGACCCTAAAGACTTGGGGGAGTGAGGTTGATGGACCAGGGGCTGTGTCCCCTGAGGGCCACTCGAGCCTAGTGGCCAGGAATAGAAAGGGGGCAGTCCATCTGCTGGCCTGATGGGTTTGTCCTTCTCTGGCTCCAGGAACTGCGCAGTGGAGGCCTGGGCTGTGCTTGGTCAGACTAGCAGATCAGAATGGGAAGGCACAGAGTTCCCAATACCTTCAGGGAGTGGAGCTGAAGTTTGGTCAGCAGGGAAGGGAGGACTGGAGGCAGCAAATGGAGGGAGAGCTAACAGGTCATAAGATGGACAGATCGTGGGGCCATCTACAGGGAGTAAGGATAGCTGTGTAGGCCTGGAGGCAGGGAGAGGAAGGATAATTCTGGTTCAGAGAGGGGCACTTTCTGTCACTGTAATGCCGGTGTCAGGTGCGGCCCTGGGTGGAGGGTGGAGGACAGGATGATCAGAGGGAGTTGATGGGATGCCTCCATTGTTTGCTGGGCATGAAAGTCACCAAAAATTCTGGTGGGAGCAGCGTTGGAGGAGGTGAGGACTGGGGAGCCAGAAGAGGGTGGTGGTGGTGGTGAAGTGAACGAGGCAGAGGTTTTCTGGGAGGGCGGTAGCAGGGAGGGGTGGAGAGGACACATACTGCTCCTTCATGCCCAGCGTGTGAGGGGTCGGGGACAAGAGGGCACCCTGCCTGCCAGCCTGGCCTGCTTCCTACAGTCAAAACAGGGATGGTCTGTCCAGGGGGGACTTGGAGGGGCTTCCATCAGTTGGGTCCCACAGATAAGGACACTGAAGCCCCGAGAAGCCAAGCAGCTTGCACTCTGCCCTGGATTTGAGCCCCTGCAGTCCAGCACTGCCGTCGTCGTGCCCCTCTGACCGTGCTCTTTTGGGTGCAGTCCAGACAGGCTCTTCATATGGCATGTTGGGTCCACAGGGCTTATGTCCTCTATGCCCAAAGGCTCCCAGTCCTTACAGTAAAGACTGTGAGCCTGGGCAGTAAGTGGCTGTGCATTTGCAGAGCTTCTGTACGTGCACTGATTCTAAAGACAGCGTGTTTCATACTGTTTTGTCGCTATGCATTGTGATTATTACACAGTTATTTCTTGTTATCATGGTGTTTACATTCCTTTTTTTTAAATGACAGTTATAGATTTTTGTTTGACTAGAACTCTGGTTTGTGATGAAGATACGAATTATCAGAGTCTGCGATTGAGCTGGGCCTCTAAAACCAGTTGTAATCAGAGAAAAGGTAAGGCGTTCGTGTCCCGCACGGTAATGAATTGTGGCACATTCAGGTGTCTTTAAAAATTTTTGGTTTTTGTGTTTTTACTCTTATGCTGATACTTTGTTCACTGGAACCGGTTCGAAGTTTTCAGCAGCAGTGACTTCTGTCATCAGACCCTACATTTAGATCTGTGATTCTTCTCTCGTCCGTAGAGTCAGGTGACAGCTTTTGTATGTAACAGACAAGCATCTGCTCATCTCAGCACTACCAGTTTTTGCGGTGAATGCAGAAAGTGTTTGGGGAATGGTTACGGAGACCAAGTTAATTTTTGATCATTTTAAATTAACTTTTGGTAATCCTTCCTCTGACTTCTCCCCAAGTCCTGATCCTTCTAGGGTTAATTTTCCAAATTGGTTCCACAGAGGGTCCCGCATTTGCCGTGATGTGCGCGTGTTGTATCACTGGGGAGTTGAGGGTATGGAGGGTCTGTCCGGGTGGGAGGCCTTTGACCCCAGTGGAGGTGCAGTTGTGATGTGCTTGGACAGGTTGCTCCTGTCACCTGTGGGGGTCGGGCCCCAGGGGGCAGCATTCTCAGTGTGGACCGAGGGGTGGCTTGTGTTTTATCAGAGCACTCGCAGGGAGGGCGGATGAAGGGCCGTTCCGAAATACCTGTCGGGCAGTAAAGCTGCTGCGTCCTTGAGAGAGTAGAGGCAACATTCATTGAGTGTTTGATGTGAACTTGTTAAATCCTCGTCCCACCCTGTGAGGTAGTACACGGTGGCTGTCTGGGCTGCACTGGACCAGGGACAGTGGTGGCCCTGCTCTGGCTGCGTCCGCGTCCTTAACACGCACCTCTGCTGCCTGCCCTGAGCCAGCTTGCCCGGAGGGGGCGTGAGACTGAATGACCGAGCAGCCACTCACATCTGGGCAGGAGCGGCTTCTTTTTTTTTTTTTTTTTTTTTAAAGATTTTATTTATTTATTTGACAGAGATAGAGACAGCCAGCGAGAGAGGGAACACAAGCAGGGGGAGTGGGAGAGGAAGAAGCAGGCTCATAGCAGAGAAGCCCGATGTGGGGCTCGATCCCACAACGCCGGGATCACGCCCTGAGCCGAAGGCAGACGCCCAACCGCTGTGCCACCCAGGCGCCCCGCCAGAAGCGGCTTCTCACTGGGCATGTGGAAAAACTGGATGTTGAGTTATGTACCTCTCTACCCAGAACTGCCCCCCAAACAAAAACCCATGCTCAGAAAAAATGACTAGAAATAAATACCCAAAAATGTTCAAGTGATTATCTTTGGGGAAGTCTTGAGATTATAGGAGTTTTAGCCTTTGTCTGTTTTTCAGTATATTCAAGATTTCTGTAATAAAAATTCTTTCTCCTACAAGAAGCTGCAAGAATCGTCCATAGAGTCCCCCGAACCCCTGCCCCAGCATCTCCAGCTTGTTAGCAGGGAGCTCTCCCAGCTGCAGTCGGGCGCTTGATGTAGGTACGATGCATTGGCCACTTTGATACGCGCTCCGGTGTGTGTCCTGTGCAGTTCGATGCTGTGTGTAGACTCGTATCAGCACCACCGTCTGAACACGGACCTGTTCGTTGCCTGGAAGGAGCGGCCCAGTGCCGCCACTTTGTAGTCACATCCCCAGCGTGCTCTGCCAACCGCTGGGCTCTTGTTCATGGGCTTGTTGTTGCGAGGCCGTTGGACACATGGAGTTATGCAGCAGGTGACTTTAGATGGGCTTTCTTCGCTCACCATAACCTCCTGAGGACCCGTGCAGTTGCTGCGTGTATCCGGAGTCCCTCTTGCTGCTGGATCCCATCGTGCCGTTCGCCCGTGGAAGGACATTTGAGTATCTCTGGTTCTCAGCGATCTCAAATTAAGCCACTGTGGATATGGACGTGCAGGCTTTGTGTGGACATTAGTTCTCATTTCTCTGGGATAAAAGCCCAGGAGTGCAATTACTGGGGGACACGGGGAGCACGTGGTGAGTTTTGTAACAAACTGCCCCCCCCCGTTGCTGTGGCAGCTGCACCGTTTCGCGTCCCCACCAGCTGCGTATGTGATCGTTTGCTGCACGTCGTCGCCAGCCTGCCGTGTTACTGCGGGTGTGTGAGCACGGCTCCCTGCGACTGGGATGGCTGAGGCGAGTGGCTCGTCCTCTGCGTCTCTCGACGGAGCCCGTTTACAGCTGCACTGTGTGCGCGCTGACTGTTGGGCTTGGGAGCTCTCCGTGCAGCCGCCACACCAGTCCTGTGTGAGCTGTTACGTGTGTGGTTCGCACGCGTGTCTCCCATTCCGTTCTGTATGTTCTCCTTTCATCCTCCTCACAGCTCTTTCAAAGAGAAGTTTTAAATTTGGCCGAGGTCCAATGTATCCGTTTGTCCTTCTGTGGATCGTTTGGGGTCACGCGTAGGAGTGCTTCCCCTCGCCCTGGCTCGCAGGTGGTTCTCCGGAGTTTTCTTCTCAGAGTGTTCTACCTGTGTGTTCTGTACTTATGGCTGCGACCCATTTGAACTACTTTCTGTAATTACTTCTCTGAGGTGTGGGGTGAGGTGCATTTCTTTGCCTGTGGATGTCCAGTTGTTTCAGCACCACTGAATTTTCCGCACGGAGTGGCTTCTGCACCTGGTGAAGTGTCGCTGGGGCACACCTGTGTGGGACTCTGCCTGGGTGCTTGGTGTCGTCCTGTTGGCGTGCACGTCTCTCCCTTCACCGGCAGCGTGCTGGTTGTGGCGAGACTTCACCTACAGCAGACAGGCTTCTCCCACTTCACTCTTCACTTTCAAAATTGTCGGAGTTATTCTACTTTGCCCTCCCATACAGGTTTTAGAATGAGCTTATCTAGGTCGCAAAAAAATCATCTTGTGATTTTGATAGGAATTGTGTTAAATCTGGCAGTCATTTTGTGGAGAATGGGTGTGTTTGTTATGTTGAGTCCTTCCGTCCCTGCACACAGTGTATGTGTCTCCATTTATTAAGGTCTTCTTTGATTTCTTTAATCAGCGTTGTGTTGTTTCCAGCATAAAGATCCTAAGTATTTCGTTTTACTTGGAGTGATTGTAAATATTTTATTTATTTATTTGAGAAAGAGAGAGCACAAACAAGGGGAGGGGCAAAAGGAGAGGGAGAAGCAGACTCCCTGCTGAGCATGGAGCCCATGGACGTGGGGCTCGATCAATAGACGCTTAACCGACTGAACCACCCAGGTGCCCGGCATTGCGTTTTTAATTTTGGTTTTTACCAATTGTGGTATATAAAAATGTGATTGACTTTTGTGTGTCATTCTTCTATCCTGTGACTTTGCCGAATTTGCTAATCGGTTCTAGGAGTTGTTTTTGTTTTTGTTTTTGGTCATTAGCTTGGAGTTTTCTACTTAGACAGTCCTGTCGTGTGCAGGTAGGTGCGGGGTGGGGGTGATGGCAGTGCTGAAGTCTGGACTCACCACTCGACCTCCTGATGGGGAGGGGATCTACCAGGAGAAATGGTGGGGGTGGGGGGGCAGGAGGGCACACTCCCCCTCCATCTTTCCTGACTCCACATGTGGGGAAGGAAAGAACCTCCCTGGGCTGCCCCATTTTGTAAAGCTGAGTATTAGGGACACTCTTCCCCCTTGCCCCATTTTCTTTCCTTGGGAGATTTTATTTTGTTTTGGGATAAAGGAGTTTTTACTCCACAAGCAGTACAGTTGCAAGAGAAGAGTCATTCATGGTGATGTGTGAAGGCCAGGCCTGACTCCGAGCCCTTTACACAGGTGTGAGGATAGATGACAGCCGCAAAGAGCCCAAGGCAGGTGCTGACAGCCTGCGCCATAGCCACGTCACTGGGGGAGCCACACCCGCTCCCGCCAACTTTTACTCTTGTGTTTTTATTATTATGAGCTTTGCATTTGCAGGAAATGTCTTGTATTTAAATGTTTTGATTTCCATTAGATATCGGGGCCAACATTGGTTTCTTTAGAAATACGGTTGGGTTTTATACTGTAGATTATGGAGTAGAAGTCAGCACTTAATCTGCCTATGTACGAGGACTTCTGACAGTCATCTATTCTAAGTGTTTACTGCCCTAGTCTGGTAGAAGAGGTTTTCCTTAATATTTAATGGTTATCCTTAAATATTTATGCTAACGTTAAAGTGACTCATGTCAAATGGTGTTTGGTTGCTTCCCCTCCGCAGGCCGTGCGGGGCGAGTATCTAAAGGGTGCTGTTACAGACTGATCCACAGGGATTTCTGGGACAGCTCCATCCCTGACCACGTCGTTCCTGAGATGCTGGTAATACTCTCTGGTCATTTTCAAAGTTTATTTTTTACAGAGTTTTACTGAATCGTCTAAGTATAATTTTAGGTGTTCTATAATTTTGATTCCAGAAAAATCATCATCTGCCCAAACTAGTCTTTATTATTATTATTTTTTAAAGATTTTATTTATTTACTGGACAGAGAGAGACACAGCTAGAGAGGGAACACCAGCAGGGGGAGGGGGAGAGGGAGAAACAGACTGCGCTGAGCAAGGAGCCCGATGCGGGGCTCGATCCTAGGACCCTGGGATCATGACCCGAGCAGAAGGCAGATGCTTAATGACTGAGCCACCCAGGTGCCCCCAAACTCCCCCAAACTAGTCTTTACTCGAAGTGCTGGCTTGCCGTTAACTAAGCGCCAGGCACTCTGCTAGGACTTCACATGCGTGTTCAGTTTCTCCTGGGAGGAGTGGTTCCTCGCGTCTCTGGGCTCCACAGCCCCTTTGTAGCTCATGAACGTCCGGTTGGCTGTTTGCTTCTTCTCAGTCTCTCCTCTCTTCTTCCTTCTCTGCTTCATCTTTCTCTTCCTTCTCTCTCCCCCCTTCTCCCTCCCGTTTCTGTCACCTCTTCTTGTCTCTGTCCTGCTCTTTCTCCTTCTCTCACCCTCCGTCTCTCTCTCCCATCTTCTGTTTTTCTTTCTGTTTTTCTCCTCCTCTGTTCTGCTTCTGTGTCTGAAGTACCGGTCATGTGGGTAGGTTAATTATTTTGTTATTTTATTATTTCTAAATTTTTGCTCTTTTCAGCGTTGTCCCTTAGGAAGCACAATATTGAAAGTGAAATTGCTGGACATGGGTGAACCAAGAGCTTTGCTGGCAACCGCCCTTTCTCCGCCTAGTCTGAGTGACATTGAACGAACCATCCTTCTACTAAAGGAGGTACATCTGTCTGATGTACATCAGTGTTGGGAAGAGCTAAGATTTTGTTGGGTAAATTTCAGAAGTTTCCTAATGTGGATAGCTTTAAAGTTGACAGAGCATGTGTAATTTGCCTCATTGTTGATTGCAGATTCCATACCTGTTGTTTACCCCAATTTTGTTAGTTGTCCTGCTGAGGCTCTCAACTTTGCTGTCTCCCCCTCCCTCCTCCACCACTCCCTCCCCCACCTGCTGTGTGCTGGCTCCACGGGGAGTGCTGGGAGAAGAGATGTGTATGATGATGTTGAATGGTTATTCTTAAATACACCTTTCTGCAAATGTTAAAGTAATTAACGCTAAGTGGTGTTTGCACATTTCTTCTTCGAAGGCCTGGCGGGTCAAGTGTCTAAAGCGCCCTGTTGTAGGCTGATGCGCAGGGATTCCCAGCAGCTCCCCGCCACCCCCAGGCATGTGCCTGTGGTGCCTGTCAGCTCCTGCGCTCTCTCCCTGCAGTTCTGTCTCCACCCATCCTCTAGGGGCTCCATCCCTTGCTGGAAAATGCTTTGCCTCCTTGGATTCCTGGTCTCGACACCCTGCTCATGCTGTGTTCTTGCTACTTGCAGCCCTGGCCTTTGCCGGCATTCCACTTCTTGGGGCTGTAGATACTCTGCTTCTGGCCTCGAAGTTGGGGGTGCTCTGGCATTTGCCTTTATCTTGATTCTGGTTTGTGTTTCTATGAAATACCCTTTGTCAAGTTAAGGAAGTTTCTCCCCACAGACAGTTTAATACGTTGTGTTGTGCGTGACCCCCACGATGTGTTAGTTAGGCCTTTGGTTTCATATGGTGCATGCCATATTTGTTAAATTGTGAGTGAGGTAGACTTTTGTGGGCGTATCTTGAGTGTTACATCGCAGCGTCGCCCTTTTAAAAAATAATAAAATGTAGTCTAAGTTCTTAAAAGCATTAAGAGAATTATTTTTCAGTAGCATCAATTTTTTACAAGTCATTTTAGATGTCTTTTAGAATCTTAATCCCCAGAATTTGGTCTGCATTTCCTGTTTAGACTCCCTACCTTAAGGGAAAAGGGAGCAAGAAGAAGTCAGTGCTTGCTAACAGGGTGAATTTATTTTGTAAAGGTCGGTGCACTTGCAGTGAGTGGGCAAAGAGAAGATGAGAACCCCCATGATGGCGAACTGACCTTCTTAGGAAGAGTCTTAGCCCAGCTTCCTGTTAATCAACAGCTCGGTAAACTCATAGTCCTTGGACACGTATTTGGATGTCTAGATGAATGTCTTATTATAGGTAAGTGTGAGCGCACGGAAATCCGCCGGGAGGGGTGTGGAATGCCACTCTAACCATCTCGCCTCGTCTTTGTTTTTCTCTTGTTAGCGGCAGCTCTTTCTTTGAAGAATTTTTTTGCAATGCCTTTTAGGCAGCATCTTGATGGATACAGGTACGTAATAGTCCTATTTCTAAAAGTCACTTTGTTTTAATGGTATCACATGACACTGTTTGTTATCTGTTTATAGGAACAAAGTGAATTTCTCTGGCAATAGTAAGAGTGACTGTATTGCACTTGTCGAGGCGTTTAAAGTAAGTTTTCTCTGTGCAGGCGGGGAAAGCAACTATCATGGATCGTTAGTACATTTTCCTACCGTAGCCCTGTCTCTGCTGAAAGCATTGTGAGGCTTGTTGATGTCCAACATGAAACAGACCATGTGGGAAGAAGTAAATGGGGGTGGGAGTTCAATTTTATGAAGTTGAATGGAAAAAATTAAATTTGTAAGTTTTCTGTAGTCAAAATGTGTTGAAATGAGACTTTAAAATTTTTTAATTAGCTAATAAAGTGTTTTTGAAACTGGGTCATTTATTTTTAGGCTTGGCAAACTTGCAGACAGAGAGGAGACCTGCGGCATCCAAAGGTTGGTTCTTTCATTGGTAGCCGGTTGTAAGGGACCCAGGGAGACTCCCCAACACTTCTCTCTTGGCCTCACCACCACAGGTGACACAGGAGAGCGCCAAGCCTGAGCTGAGGTCACTGTGGCCTGTCCTCAGAGGGCGGCAGGCTCTAACAGTGAGCAGGCAGTCCTAGGGCAAAGAGCCTGTCTTTGCTGGCAGTGGTCCCTTGCAGGGGCGGCTCCTGGGCCTTGGGAACTGCGCAGAGCCCTGCTGTGTGGTGGCCTTCTGCCCCTGAGTCCCCATGATGCTCTGCAGGGTCGGGAGCCTCCTCAGTGGCCAGTGCTCAGTGCCTGCAGGTGTGGGCCTCGAGGAGCCCGCTCACAGCTAAGAACTCTGAAGGCTTTCCTCTTGCTGCTGTGAACTCGGTTGTAGAGAGTAGGCTTAAAAGAATTCAACATGTAGGCCTCCCTTTTTTTTTTTTTTTTGGTCAAGTTTTGTTCTCCTTCTAAACTGATTAGGTTCAAAAGGTTTAAAAGCTTCCTTTTAAAGAGCCAGCCGTGGTTTTTCTTCGGTTGGTGTACATGTTCTTTCTGATTTCTATTTTTAGATGACGTAGATGTATTATGGTAGCCAAATTCGCTCTAATTTGTTAACACTGAGTATTGTGCCTTTATTTAAAGGATGAACTTGATTGGGGGCGGTTAAATTACATTCAGATCAAGAGAATCAGAGAGGTGAGTTGTGAGTTCTGTGGCTGAGAATAAAGACGGCGCGTCCAGTGTTTGTGAAGTGCCTGTGGCGTGCAGCATGGTGTGAGCGCTCGGGCTGCAGTGGGGGTCTGTGTACATGTTACATGTGTAGGATGCAGTTTTTATAGTATGTAACTCATGAGTATTTATGTTTAAGTATAACATGGAGCGCGCATATGCAACTTGTATGTATGATTAAATATATGTATTTAACTCCTATTAATTTAGTTCTCTTGTAATTTCAAAGGCGATAACATCATTTTCTCATTCTGCATGTTGCGTACGTGTGCCCTCTCGGATTCTTGATTAGATTTGTGTGTTCAGGGGTTCCCCAAGACCACCCTCGGGCTCCGTGATTGGTTAGAAGGACTCACAGATCTCAGAAAAGCTATTCTATTTATGGTTATAGTTTATTATAGCTAAGGGATACAGGTTAAAATTAGCAAAGGTGAAAGGCACACAGGGAGAAGTCCAGACAACACACGTGCCAGGCTTCCCTTCTCTCCCCTGTGGGCGTGAGGGCACAGCCAGCTCTACCGGCAGCCATGGGTGACAGCAGGCGTGAGGGATTGCCAACCGGAGAGGCTCACTTGGGCCTTGGTGTCCAGGTTTGTACTTGAGGGTGTTTATGTAGGCCTGGGGCGCCTGCATAGCTGACCCTCGTGACTCAGTTGTTCGCCCCTCCAGATCTCACGCTGCTACTGCATGGCACAGGGCCTCCACCCTAAATCCTATTGCTGCCACCAGCTCCTGCTCAGCCCCAAGGCCTCAGGCCAACAGGACACTCTTCTGCGGCAGGATGGTCCAAGGGCTGAGAGGCTGTGTCCCAGGAACCAGATCTGGCTTTGGAATGTGCAGGGTGTGGACAGCCCAGGCCTGTTGGGTTAACCCTTCGCTGTGCAGTGTGCACAGGCTTAGCCTGTTTTACGTAGAGGACTTTCTCTGGGTTTGCTTTGTTGGTCTTTTTTTTTTTTTTTTTTTTTTTTTTAAAGATTTATTTTATTTATTTGACAGAGATAGAGACAGCCAGCGAGAGAGGGAACACAAGCAGGGGGAGTGGGAGAGGAAGAAGCAGGCTCATAGCAGAAGAGCCTGATGTGGGGCTCGATCCCAGATCGCCGGGATCACGCCCTGAGCCGAAGGCAGACGCTTAACCGCTGTGCCACCCAGGCGCCCCTGCTTTGTTGGTCTTTGGTGTAGGTTTTTTGGGGGAAGGGGAAAGGTAGAGGATTTTAATTGATTTTTGCTTTTTTTCTGTTAATTTAGCCCTTTGTCTCTTGGTTTAGTATTTAAGTCTTCCTGAGATGAATATTTAATCCATGAATACTTCTAGTTTTTCTAGTTAAAAGCTTTTTCTTTTTTTTTTTTTTTTAAAGATTTTATTTATTTGACAGAGAGACAGCCAGTGAGAGAGGGAACACAAGCAGGGGGAGTGGGAGAGGAAGAAGCAGGCTCCCAGCGGAGCAGGGAGCCCAATGTGGGTCTCGATCCCAGGACCCTAGGATCACACCCTGAGCCGAAGGCAGACGCTGAGCCACCCAGGTGCCCCTAGTTAAAAGCGTTTAAGCTGTGTATTTTCTTGTTTGGCCATATCCCGTTGATTTTTGATAAGTAGGGATTATTATTCCCGTCTCTTAACTTTTTTTAGTGTCGGTTTCCTCCTTGACTAAAGAGTTTTTTTTTTTAAAGATTTTATTTATTTGTGACAGAGAGACAGCCAGCGAGAGGGAACACAGCAGGGGGAGTGGGAGAGGAAGAAGCAGGCTCCCAGCGGAGGAGCCCGATGTGGGGCTCGATCCCAGAACGCCGGGATCACGCCCTGAGCCGAAGGCAGACGCTTAACGACTGCGCTACCCAAGCGGCCCTGACTGAAGAGTTTTTAAGTGGAATATTTGAATTTTCACTTAGAAATATTTTCAGATGTCTTGTTTTGTGATTCATTTCAGATTTTATTGCATTTTGGTCAGAAAAGGTGACTTGCATACTTTTATGCTGACTTTTAACTAAGAAGTCCTATGTGACAACAGCCTTATGAAAGGGTTCAGGAGCATGGAAGTACATAGGCTGACGTTGGGTGATGCGCCGGGCCCTACCTTCCGTGTTCCAGGCTTTCCCCGCCTCCTCACAGGTCATGATTTTCAAGTTTTTCTGTCTTTCCAGTTCTTTTTAGTTGTCTTCCAGTTAATGTTCACACCTGTGATTTGTAGGGTTTTTTACTTTAGTTGGAGATAATTTTGTGGTAAATTGTGAAAACTTATAGGTATTTGGGGTTGTGTATTCTTGTGTGTGTACTTTGAAGTTTGGTGTTTTGTGTGAAATGGTTTTTATTACAACTGGGTGATTTGTTGAGAGCAGCTGTTGAACCATTGGTCACTTGAGCTTGTTTATTTTATTTTATTTTATTTATTTTATTTTATCTTATCTTATCTTATCTTATCTTATTTTATTTGAATTCTAGTTAGTTAATGGTTTCAGGAGTAGAATTTAGTGGTTCATCACCTACATACAGCGCTCATCCCAACAGGTGCCCTCCTTCATGCCCAGCCCCCAGCCACGTCCCCCCAGCAACCCTGTTTGTTCTCAGCTTTTTTTTTAAAAGATGGTATTTATTTATTTGTGTGTGTGTGAGAGAGAGAAGGCGTGCGAGCGAGTGGGGAGGGGCAGAGGGAGAGGGAGAGTCTCAGGCAGACTGTGCTGAGTGTGGAGCCTGACGCCGGGCTCAGTCTCACGACCCTGAGGTCATGACCTGAGCCAAAATCAAGAGTCGGACACCTCACCAACTGTGCCAGCCAGGCGCCCCTGTTCTCATCTTGTTCTTAATCACAGAAGCGGTACACATTCATGTGGAGGTTTTGAGGCGTGTAAAGGACTTAACGCGGAGGCTGTGGTTCTGGTTACTTTCTCTCGTGATGCCCAGAGGACATCGTGGGTGTATGTTGTAGTGGTTGTGTGTGTGTGTGCATGCGTGTGCACGGACAGATACGGATCGTGAAGCACGTGTGGTTCTGCGTCCTGGTATTTTCTGTCAGCGTCATCTTGAGCATCTTTCCATTTCTTACTAATTCATCTTTAATAAGTTGAGTGGTACTAAATGCAGCGCCCGGTCCCGTAGACGTAGGAGCGCTTTGCTCATCGAGGGCGGCGTCCGGTCCCGTAGACGTAGGAGCGCTTTGCTCATCGAGGGCGGCGTCCGGTCCCGTAGACGTAGGAGCGCTTTGCTCATCGCACACTTACTTTCCAGTGTTCTCATTGTTCTGAGTAGCGTAAGTACTCCTATTTCAATGTGTCTTTCTTAGGTGGCTGAGTTATATGAAGAATTGAAGAATCGAATCTCCCAGTTCAATATGTATGTGGACTGTCGGCGGCCCGTCATGGACCAGGAGTATGTACACAAGCAGCGGTTCATCCTGCAGGTGTGCTGGGGTTTCCTGGACGTCTCTTCTCCTCCTTTCTCCCGGCTAGCTGTTGTGGTTGAGAAAGCCCCCAATGCTTTCTCTCTGATACAAATGATGCATCAAAAGATTTTAGGCCCCTGGTGTTCGTGCTGCTTTGGGGGACAGCATGGTTCAGGTTCCCGCGTCATGGAGTTGGTCACCCAGCCCCATTGCTCATCTCCAGAGGAACGTTTCTGTAGCACACCAGCTGTTGTTACTGCTTCAGGAGAGGTCCTTGGGTTTTTGCTTTTAAGAAACTAAAAATGTTCTTAATGTTATCCAACATATGTAGCTATTCCCTTACACTGAAAATACTAACTTTAGAGGGCATGATCAGGCTAGCTGGTTGGATGGGACGTTATAGGGATTGTGTAGAGGGAAGTGTATCCTACAAAGGGGCTAATGCTTCTGCGTTGGGGTTCAGAGAAGGAATATATCTGTACACATCAGCATGTAGACTTGGGTTGTAGGTGGCTGTCTGTGAATGGAGTGATGCTGGAACACAGTGTTTTTCTGGATGTCAAATTGGTTGGAGGCTGGGGAGAGTCTTCCGTGAATGTATGTGTCAAATGGTGCACTTGGATTGATGAAGGGACTGTCTACAGAGTGTGTTTAGAAGTGCATATTGGGTGTGCTTCTTGGAGTCTGGGGAGGTGCCTGGCCCGTGGAGGTGGGTATGTTGGACAGCAGGTGGGCAAGTGTGTACAGTCATTCGTGCCCTCACTCAACTCACCACTGTTTCCTAAACCTCCTTCTGAGAGGGGCTCCAGCTCCTTTGAAGAAGGACATGTCCGGAGTGCTTCTGTAGTAGCAGTGAGATAATCAGAATTGTGACTTTCTACTTGATTGGTGGAAGGGTCAGTATTTTTATGCACTCCTCTTTCACCTTACACCTGTTGGTTACATCGTTCTGGGAAGAGATTAGTGTATTGTTGAGACAGACCAATAAAAAATGTTGCTAGTTCATGAAAATCCAATTCTCTTCTAGGTGGTATTGGCAGGTGCTTTTTACCCAAATTACTTCACTTTCGGACAGCCTGATGAGGAGATGGCGGTGAGGGAGCTGGCCGGCAAAGACCCAAAGACGACCATTGTGGTAGGAGCTCGGCTTCAGTGTGGCTACTACCGTACATCATATCCTCTAGTCGTTCCCAGGTTTATAAGGACCTGGTGAATTTGTCTCCCCCTAAAGTGAATATTATGGCTTGTGTGACCTTTTCACATACATCTACTTGCTCTTCAGTCTGGCTGCCTTTTTTGCAGACCTGGCCTTGAAAGAAAGCCTTGAGAAATTACATATTTATGATTAATGCTGATTGGTCATGTGCCATTTTGAAGGATTTAAGACACTTCTCCATAAGTTTAAGAACATTTAGTTAACAGTTTTGTTTCACACAAAGTAAAATGTTACTGGTTGGCAGCTTTGTACAGCTGTACAGTTTCCTACAGGATTCTCCTTGGACACGGAGCTGTGCGTGCCTCCTTCATCCACAAGGCAGCCTGTTCACCCTGCGCTCTGGGGGCCAAAAATTTGTCTTCTGTGTGTGTTATAAAACCAGATGATAGCTTGTATTGACCCCACACTTATCTGAGAGGCCCTTATGACGTACTTTGTATTCATGCTTCTCTGAGCCTCGCACTGGCCCCTCGAGGCGGGGATTTACCACCAGCCTTCTTTCATGGGGTGGTTGAGTCCTAGGGCGACCCGGTACTTTGCTTCAGGAGACTTGACTAGACAGGTCAGAGCCCAGGCGTTCTCACCTACCCACTGCCTCTCTTGTGGGGCCAGGGTGGGTCCTGAGACAAACAGGACCTGGTGGCAGGGGCCGTGGCTGTGGCCAGGGCCTCAGGTTTCCTGCCAGAACCAGAGCCTGGGACACGAATCGCCAGGACAGAAGGGGGAAAGCGAGGACCTGGGGCTGGTGGAGAGAGTCTGCCGCAGCTCAGTGCGCTTTACTTCCGGCAGTGATGGTGGAAGTGCCCCAGTCCCTAACCTGTGCTCCTCTCGAGTTCCCAGTCTTCCTTATGTAGAAAGAGTCTTTTTTTTTTTTTTTTTAAAGATTTTATTTATTTATTCGACAGAGACAGAGACAGCCAGCGAGAGAGGGAACACAAGCAGGGGGAGTGGGAGAGGAAGAAGCAGGCTCATAGCAGAGGAGCCTGATGTGGGGCTCGATCCCATAACGCCGGGATCACGCCCTGAGCCGAAGGCAGACGCTTAACCGCTGTGCCACCCAGGCGCCCCTAGAAAGAGTCTTTTAAAGAGATGCATTTAGTCAGCTTGATTACTGGAAAGTAAAATAAAACACAACTCTTATTTTTTGTGTTAGGCTTTGGATTATTTTAACAGAGAAAGAATTATCTTTTATTTAACATATTTATCATTAAAGTTTAGTTATAACGTAACAGTCATCAGCCACTAAATATACCTATCCATAGAGTCTACATCTTATGGTTAAAAGCAGTGATCTAAAATAATGGGCTTTTTGTGAACTAAGGTAATGGGCAGCAGCTTAACTTTATGAACATTATCACTGTTTCGTTAGCTTTGACGTCTGCTCTGATGAATACTGCATTGTGTGTTACAGCTGAAACACATTCCTCCCTATGGATTTCTGTACTATAAACAACTACAGTCTCTCTTTCGACAGTGTGGTCAAGTCAAATCCATTGTATTCGATGGTGCAAAGTAAGTTGTGTATTTTTGTAATCAACTGAATTATGAAAGAGCCAGCATGTGTTCAATGTTTGCAGGAACTCATTCTTAAAACTGAGTGCACGCGGAAATGGGTCTCTATCCGGCTGCTCCGCATCACCTTGGAACCCAGCTTTGGTTTATCTTGTTGTCGGTAATGATTTATCTTCTTTTTCAACCAAGTGAGCTCCTAGAGGAGCTAAGCTGGGAGCTTGGCAGTCTGACACCAGGGAGGCTCTGCGGTGCCGTGCGGTGCTGGGGCGGGCGCTCGGAGCATGCGCCTGTCCCTAGGTTTTCATGGGGTGTCCCTAGTGATACGTCACTTTGTAGGCCACAAAGGTGCACGGGAGTAGGGTGTATCTGCTTGTAGTTATTTAGAACACATATGTTCTGAATATTTTTGGAAGGTAAATACTCTAAAATCTCCGTTACGTTGCCCCTTATTTTAGCTGCAGATACAGGAAACGAGATGGCACGTTTTGAAGTTATCACTTTGAGTTTTTATTTCCAAGAGAGACTATTCAGGTGCAGAAAAGACTATTTACAGTTTTAAATGGAATTTTAGTTTTAAAATTAGAATTTTCTTTTGGTGTTCTATAAATTGTATTTCATTTATAAAACTTGGTAAATCTAGTGAACAAGAAACACTTCCGCTCTTTGATGTCTAGTAACTCAAGTTGAGCATATTCTGTCCCTTTTCAATTTGGATGAATCCCCTCAAACATTTTAAGTTCTGTTCCTATGATGAATATATTGATTTTCTTTGTAAGCACATGCATCTTCCCGCTGGCCTGTGCGCGTGCTCACCTTGCAAATTCGTAACCCTAACAAAGTCCTTCTGAGTTCTTTTAACAACCGTTACAGATTTAACTAATTAAGCTGATAATGTCTCAAGTTTTTTCAAATATCTTAATACAAATTATACTGAAACTCTTAATTACATTACAAAATCACTTCTTTAAAACTAGAATCACACAGTAAAGTTCTCTTTCTTGAAAACTGAAAGTGTATTTGCCTCGGTGGAGCTCCAGTTACAGGTGGACGTTCTTTGGTGGGTTGAGTAGCCGGCGGTCTGGGCTCTCGCTGATCTGAATCCCTGGGTTGGAGTCTGTTTGTTTCATGTTCTTCCTGTCTGAGCCTTTGTTAGAGGTATTTTTATCCTATTTTGCGTGGCTTCTTGTATTTCTCGCTTTTTAGTCACCGTAGCAATGTCATGTCAGTTACCTGGAGAAGTCGTTGTGTTCTTCTGGGTAAACCAGTGGCAGTTCCTGTGCTTCAGGTATTTAAAGGCAGAGAATGACACAAGTCACTGTTTGACAGAGTAAAGGCTGTGTTCCTTCTGGGATCATGCGGGGCCCACTTTAGCGAGGAACCTGGGTCAGGTGTGAAGGACATCTGAGCACGGGTAGTAAGTACATAGGCGCACCTCCTCCTCCCATAGGAAGCTTTCAGCCTAGGTGTGGGGTTCTGTAGACCTTTGCCTATCGTGAAGTGTTGTGGGAGAGGCTCAGGTGGTCAGAAGACATTGCTTCTGGGCCTTGGGAGCAGTAATGTTCATTGGGGCTTCCCAAGGAGGTGTGTTAGGCGGGTGGTGGAGGTGGCCGGTGGGGCAGGATGGGGTGCTGACCCAGTGGGAGCCCAGCGTGAGCCCTGTTGGGACTTTGGAGAGTGTGGGGTGTGTGCGAGGCACAGCGGAGGCCTTTTGCCAGCCGATGGCTGTGTGCAGACCCCTGAGTGTTCTGAGCTCACTGTTTTGTAGGATGTGGTCAGGGAATGATGGGAGAGGGCTCTTTTGTAGTTTCTAAACCAGAGGTAATGTTTGAAACAAAGGAGGCAACAGGTGAGGCAGAAGCTCTCTCGGGTTTGGCTGTTGTTCGCATGTGCAGAACAAAGAAGAGAGGAGGGCCCGGGAGGGCAGGTCTTTGAGACTGCATTGACCAGACAGAAGGGCTGTGAAGAGCTGACTCCCGGGGGGAGGGGATGGGCGGGGGTCCCACAGGCGGGACTGCAGAATCCTGCTGCAAGATGTGCGTCATGGAAGCGTTGTGGTCTCAAGTGTGAAAGAAACTGCTTCTGAGGAGGGACTCAGGAGCCCTGTAGAGAAGGATAACAGGACAAGGGGTGAGCGAATTGGGCACAGGCCAGGGGAAGATGGGCATGCTCGGCAGTGAGTTCACCAGGAGGCAGGTGAGGAGGGCGGAGGAGAGCCAGTTGTCCAAGGACAGCAGACTCAGCCTGCAGACAGGCTAGGCGCAGGTGCACACTGGATAGGCCGGCTGAGTTAGAGGCTGACTCTCTCACCTGCTTCATGCTCTTCCAGGGCTCAGGTCACACATTTCCATGACTGTACTTGTAGAGCTTGTAGGTCTGTTTGCATGAGTGTGATGTTTTGACCCAGGGGTGTTCATGTACAAGCAAATGTGAACTTGAAGCTTTATTTCTTTATACCAGGAAATGCCAAGCAGATACACTTAGTGCATGCTTGATTCTCATCCCCCAGAGAAAGGGATGGGATGGGTGCCCAGAGATGTGGGAGGGGGTGGCAGCGTGCGATGTTCATCAGCGTGCCTGGGTGGTAAACTTGATGGTGTTTGTGGAGGGAGTTCACGAAGATCACCGACCTACTCATTTGTGTGATTTTATCTTATCTGTGATTTATTTCACAGTAAAGTAGAAAACCCCCAAAACTTGGAAAGCTGTCATTCTGTGTTCATTTTGAGGAGTAGGATTTTGTAGCTGAAAATCTCATTAGTGCTTGGTGTTAATTCTGCATTATTTGCATCATATATAAGGTTGATATCTGGTTTTACTTTAACGGTACATCATTGTAATTTTTATTTCTCTTAAGTAAATACTCTTCATTTAAGGAAACACTCCTTGGTGAATTGTAGAATGAATCAAGGGGAGGTGGAGCTAAAAATTTCCATCTAATCTTGAGAGAAATTAATACGCACTTAGTTCTTTTTTTTTTTTTTGGATGCCTGATAAACTGATTTCTTCTTTCCATTTGTGGAGCAGAGCCTTTGTGGAGTTTTCACGTAATCCAACAGAGAGGTTTAAGACTCTTCCTGCAGTGTATATGGCAATTAAGATGTCTCAGCTGAAGGTCTCCCTTGAACTGAATGTGCACTCTGCCGAGGAGATCGAAGGCAAGGTGCAAGGAGGGGCCGTCTCAAAGCTCAGGAGCACCAGGTACTTCGGAAGGCGGCCCGGCAGGGCTCTGCCCACCTCTTTGTGCGGTTTCAGAGACTGCATTTAAATGAACCTTGCTGAAGCTTACACTAGCAGTACTGGCTTTGCAGCCAGAGTCCTGGTTTCCTCATCTGTGTGTACTTGGGCACATTACTTGACCTCTCTGAACCTTGGTGCTCTTTTCATCTGTTTGTTTTTTCCATTTTTACTGCAAAATAGTTGCCATCTATTGCCGTGAAAGTTTAAGGCGTTCAACATGACGGTTTGATTTCCCGACACTGTGAAATGACTACCACAGTACATTCAGCTAACACAAAAATTTCTCCTGTGACGAGGACTCTTACTAATGACTTTCCCGTGTGTCTCACTGTAGTGTTAGTGGTAGGGACCGTGTTGCGCACTCTATCCCTAGGACTTCTTTATCGCGGAACTGGAAGTTTGTGTGTTTTAACCGTCTTCCTCCTCTGCCCCCTTCTCCCACCCTCCACTTCTGGTACCACAAGTCTATGAGTTTCTAGGAGTTTTTTTTTTTTTTTTAAATAGATTCCACATGTAAGCAAGACCATACAGTGTTTGTCTTTGACTTATTTCACTTAGCATAATGGCTTCGAGATCTATCCACGTTGTTGCAAATGGTAGTATTCCCTTGTTTTTTATGGTTGAATAATATTCCACTGCATATATATACCACAACTACTTTATCCATTCGTCCAGTGATGGGCACTTAATTTGTTTCCATGTCTTGGCTGTTGTACATAAGCTTCTATGAACATGGGGATGCAGATATCTTTTTGAGGAAGTGTTTTTGTTGCCTTTAGATATAGACCCAGAAGTAGAACTGCTGCATCATGTGGTGGTTCTCTTTTCAATTTTTTGAGAATTGTCCATGCTGTGTTCCATAGTGGCTGTACCAGTTTACATCCCACCAGTGCACAAAGGTTTCCTTTTCTTCTATATCCATGCCAGCATTTGTCTTTTTGATGACGGCCACTCTGACAGACATGAGCTGATACCTTGTTGTGGTTCTTTTTTTTTTTTTTTTTAAGTTTTTATTTATTTGACAGAGACAGCCAGTGAGAAAGGTTCGGAACACAAGCAGGGGGAGTGGGAGAGGAAGAAGCAGGCTCCCAGCGGAGGAGCCCGATGTGGGGCTCGATCCCAGAACCCTGGGATCAGGCCCTGAGCCGAAGGCAGGCGCTTAATGCTTAACAACTGAGCCACCCAGGCGACCCCCTTGTTGTGGTTCTTATTTGCATTTGATGCAAATGCAAATGACTAGTGAGGTTGAGCGTCTTGATGACTAGTGATGTTGAGTATCTTTTCATGTGCTTGTTTGCCTTTTGTGTATCTTCTTTGGAGAATCTCTGTTCAAGTCTTTTGTCAATTAAAGTTTTTTTTTTCTTATTGAGCTGTGTCTGTTTAATAGATATGGTACCTATTGTACAGGGTTGTTGAGAAGAGTGAATGGAATGATGTAAGTAATCCTTGGTTTAAATAGTAGGGATTAGACCTAATATTAGTTTCCTTCCCTCATCCTTAGAGTTCCTCATTTCCTTTGTTTAAGCACAGTGGAGTATTCTCTGTTCTCAGCAGAACAGATGGTGGGACAAAACAGAGATGCAGTTGGGAGCCCCTGGGGCCCTGGCCAGCACAAGCCGCCTCTCCCTCATGGAGGGACAGAAAGGCTGGGCTGCCCTTGTGGCTGGCGCCGCGTGCTGACACTTGCCACTCGGCAGCTGCCGTTGGACATGTGGATTTTCTCTTCTTGGACCAAATTAAATCACCATTCAGGATTTGTAACGGATTCCTTTGCCTTTTGGTCACACTTTCCGAGTACCATGTGCAGGAATTCTCAGTCATCCTTTCTTATTTGTGATCTTTTTAATTCAGTGAGGAACTTGACAGGAATTTGGGGGAATCGGTAAGGAAGGGACATATGTCCCACTGAGTCTCATCCTGTGGGGGAGGTTTCGATTCTGAGACTCTGGGGGTGCAGTGGATTAGGTCTGTAACACAGAGAGGATCTTTCCTGAATCACTCTTACTTCAGAAATGGGTCTGAAAGTTGGGGAGAGAGTTGGGTCAGGATCTCTTGTATAATTCTTCCTCTTCATCTTAGAATAAAAGCATTAGGAAAGGGACATTTTGTTTTTATCAAATTTGTATTTCATATTCTCAAAATTTCAGCATTTACTATCTTATTGTTCTCAGGGCTAAATGATAACTCCTTGGTTTATTAGAAAATCACGTATGTCTTTTCTAACAGCATTGAACTGGGCTTGGATTCTGGTACTTTTGGAAAGGTCAGAGTCACCTCTGAAAACAGAAATTAGGAAACATTGCAGGTCTTAGATTTAGAATGTGTACCCTTGAAAGTCAATCTGTAAGAGTCTTGACCTTTAGAATCTACTCTTTTTTTTTTTTTTTTTTTTAAGAATCTATTCTTGAAAGTGTGTAACTCTTGGCGTGCACAGCCCTCCAGGGTAGCTCAGACAGCCGTCAGGAACTCAAATTTGAGATGAAATCAAATTAGTCCTCTCCAGCCTAGGTATTTTATTAAAATGTTCTTTTCTTGTATAAGCAGTGGAATAGTTGGGGCAATAACTTCACATATGGAAGCATATTTTCTTTGTAGTACCTGACTTTGTTTTTCTTCTTTAAATCACGTTACGTAGGGTGAATGTGGACTTCCAGAAGCAGACTGTAGATCCCATGCAAGTCTCATTTAACACATCAGACAGATCCCGGACAATTACAGATCTCCTCCTAACAATTGATGTCACAGAGGTGAGATGGCGTGTTGAATCGTGAGAGCTTTTCTGTCTTCTTCACCTAGAAATGTCATGTTGTGGACATGAAATAGTACACGTACACACCTGCTCACACACCCAGCCCGCGCACCTTAGTGACCTAGCGAATGTGGGTGGGTTCGAATTCCTGTACTTGTTAAATTGAAATGTGGCTACAACACAGTGAAGCACAGATACTCCTTCTAGAATCAAAGTGTAATTCTAAAAGGTTAGGTGCCTTTTAAAATGCTAAAACATTAATTTCGGCAGCATGATAGACGTGAACGTTTAGTTGGCATGGTGATGGATGGTGTGTGATTCAGTTTATGTCAATAAAACTGCATCAGCATCATTACCCTTTAAGGCGTGGTTTTTACTTCTTCACATAAAATATCCGTGGAAGTACATACCTGCTGCCTGGTAAATCTGTGACCATGCTCACCAGGAGACTTCACACAGAAGCTTGGGCTCTGGGCCAACTGGGAAACTGCAGCCGGCATGGGTCCATGCGGCAGCCTGGCAGTATGGGCGGGAGCTGCTCGGTGAGGCCCTTTTCCATGGAACACCCGCTTCTCCTTCTCCCACTTGTCACTGTTCTTTCAGGGGCTGCGTTCACTCCAGACCCACCCTCGCTGCCCTTGAGCGCGTCTGCACTCTGTGGGCTGGGCTTACCGCCTCGGGCCCCATCCCAAGTAAAACAGTCTAGCCTCCTGTGCCTTCTCAAGCCTTTCATGTGTTAGGGTGCTGACGATTCTCGAACCTCTGAGAGAGAGGTCTGGGACACACGTTTCCTCACTGTAGGTGACCACGGATCCCCCTTGTTCGCCTGTACAATTACTTCAGTTCCAGGGAATCCAGTTTGTGAAGTGTAGTATCGAATGTCAGCCCTGCAGCGTGAGCTTATGATAACCTTGACATAGAAATCCTTTCTAGATCTCATCTCTGCTCCTTTTCCTCCTTTTTTAGGTTGTTGAGGTGGGACACTTTTGGGGATATAGGATCGATGAAAAAAACTCAGGGATTCTGAAAAAACTTACCGCTGAAATAAACCAACTAGAGTTGGTGCCCTTGCCCGTCCACCCACATCCAGACTTGGTCTGTCTGGCTCCTTTTGCTGATTTTGATAAAGAAAGCTACTTCAGAGCTCAAATCCTTTATGTCTCTGGGAATTCTGCCGAGGTATGTGCTTCTTTGTAACTAATCACTCAGAGGGAAATGCGACAAACTTGTAGCAGTTTACAGAAAACCTTTTCTGATTTTAAGTGGAAATTAAATGTAAAATCATTTCAGTTAGAAAAGTAGCCTTGTAAAAAGTTACTTCCCTCAGCGCTGTGTGGATTTTAGCTCCTGTCGTAAGACTGCTGGATTCTGGAGCTAGAGTAGATTCTTGTGTGGCCACTGTTTGGGTGGCGCAGGGTGTCTGACCCCGCATTCTAAGTGTGTCCTTTCCCCGTTCTCTAGGTGTTCTTTGTGGACTATGGTAATAGATCTCAAGTAGATCTGGATCTTTTAATGGAGATTCCCTGTCAACTTCTCAAACTCCCATTTCAGGTAAGGTAGGAAGCTGCTGTGCCGGGAATGTGTAAGCTAGAAAGGCTTCTCGAGCTCACACGGCCTGCCTGCAGCCCACAGAGAGGAGCCAGGTCCCTGAGTGGGGAGGGACTTGCTTGGTCACACAGGCCAAATTTGATTTCTGCTTTTTTCCAAAAATGTATTGCCACAGATATTTTTGTCAGTATTGCTTGTGGAGTGAGTTAAAATACATGGAGGGTGGTTTCACACTTAGCAAAAAAGTAGCTGTTTGATTGAAGTAACTTAATTTCAGATACTGTTTCTGAGGTTTTTGGTTGTGTTGTAAACAGCTAGAACCTGGGTGGGCCAGACGCACCAGCGGGCTGCAGTCGGTACAGAAGCAGTCCAGAAGGCATCCCAAACTCCTGTTTGGCTTGAAAAGCAACATCAAATTTCCGACCTATGAAATCCTCATTTTGTATGTGAACCCCTCCCCCCCCAATTTTTTTTTAATAGATATAATCATTTACTTAATTTATTTTTGTTGGAGTCTAGTTGACACAAAATATGTCGGTAGTTTCAGATGTACAACCTCGTGAGTCCACAGCTCTGTACCTTGTGCTGTGCTCACGCAGGCGTAGCTGCCGTCTGTGACCATACAGCACGAGCACAGTACCACTGACTCCGTTTCTTGTGCTGTCACCTCTTACTCCTGTGACTCGTTCCTCCATCACTGGAAGCCTGTATTCCTTATGCCTCTTCACCCATGTTGCCCACCCTCCACCCCCCTCCCCTCTGGCAGCCCACTTTGTATTTATGGGTCTGTCTCTGCTTTTTGCTTATTTCTTTTGTTTTTTAGATTCCACATACAAGGGAAATCATATGGTATTTGTCTTTCTCAGTGTGACTGGTTTCACTTATCATAATATTCTCTAGCTCCATTCATGTTGTTGCAAATGGCAAGATCACATCCTTTTTGATGGCTGAGTAACATTGCATTGTGTGTCTACCCCACGTCTTCCTTATACACTCATCTGTTAATGGACTAAAATGTTTTTAGTAGGATTTTTATGAGAACGTCGGTGAAGATCCATGTTCACGGCCACATTTTAGCAGTTTGTGGGGTGAGTGTTTCCCTCATTTATAAAGCTGGTTCAACCCTGCTCTTCTGTCCTGTAGGCGTTGGAATTTAAGATTTGCAAAATGCGCCCCTCTGCAAAGTCTCTCGTGTGTGGTGAGCACTGGAGCGGTGGGGCCAGCCAGCGGTTCGCCTCCCTGGTGAGTGGCTGCGCTCTCCTCGTCAGGGTCTTCTCTGTCGTGCACAGCATCCTGCACGTGGACGTGTACCGCTACTCAGGGGCCCAGGATGCCATCAACATAAGAGACGTCCTCATCAAGGAGGGCTACGCTGAGCTCGCGGAGGAGCCCTATGAGTCCAAGGTACGCACCTTCGTCCTTATTGTCAGAGTGCGTGTGGCCGTGTGCACGTCCGCAGGCGCATGGGTATGTGTCTGTGTGTTTGGGGGGGGCAGTGGAGAAGCAGGGGTACCATTTTCCTCTCCCAGGATGCTGACGGAGACATAGCTAGATCGTGTTTGTGGTACATTTTAAATGCCTTCTGGGTTTCTTTGACACTTAATTATGGTGACTGGGTGTTGCTTTTGTTAGTTTCCTTTTATTAGGCTATTTTTTTCTTTTTAGAATGAAAATTAGATGTGAAAATGTTCTCTATTTGTGGAATTGTTTTTTCTGTAATGGATTCCAAGATTTAGTTCCCTAATGAAAACAATATTTGTTTCAAGTATTTCACATATTTCAAAATGATTTTCAATTATTTCTTTCAAAATCAGTTCTGAAGCTATTTTTCTTTGAAGATTTCAGAGATGCCATGTTTGAGTCAGATGTTGAAGGCCATGTATTTTCCTTCTGTGCTTTCCGCTGACAATGAAGGGGGCTGGGGTGCGGGAAAGGGGAAACGGGCAACAGAACGGTAGCCAGAGAGCCGGCTGGACTTTCTATTTCCATGTGTGAGAAACACTTTTGCGATTCTGGTCGTGTTCCTGGTGTGGAACAGAAGTTTTATGTACAGAAAGTTCTTTTTAAGAGCTGTTTTTCACCCTCTTCAATTTCCTGATGACTGAAAGGTAGTAAAAGCTGATGAGTTGAGCCTTTTTTTTTTTTAAAGATTATTTATTTGAGTGAGAGTGTAAAGCCAGGGGGGAGCAGCAGAGGCAGAGGGAGTAGCAGACTCCCTGCTGAGCAGGGAGCCCGATGTGGGACTCGATCCCAGGACCCCGGGATCATGACCTGAGCTGAAGGCAGATTCTTAACTGACTAAGACACCCAGGTGCCCTGGTGAATTGAGCCTTAAATGAATCCTTTCTTATTTCTTGTGTTTGAATTTTAAAATGGCCTTACTCGATAAAATTTTCTCCTGACCTTAGTGACCTAGTAATAAGCTAAGAGTAAGGTCACGCCTGTGAAATACTTTGATTAGTTTAGAATAAAGTACTTGTAATACAGTTTTTCTCTTAGCAAAATGAACTTTGCTTATTCTGTTCAGCAAAGCCACGAAGCTCTCAAGGGTCTCTTCTCCAAGTCTGTAGAAAACATGGCAGACTTGTCTACATCGTCTCCCGTGAAGGATGATGAAAAGTACCTGATCCGGGTTTTGTTAGAGAGCTTTTCTTCTAATAAACTGGGTGCCCCCAACTGCAAGGTAATTTATAGGAGCTGTTTTAAAAAACAATTTAAAATTTATGGAACATAAGAAGTAGGAAGATCGTTAGGAGAAGAAAGGGAAGAAGAAAGGGGGGGGTAAACAGAAGGGGGAATGAACCCTGAAAGACTATGGACTCTGGGAAACAAACTGAGGGCTTCAGAGGGGAGGGGGGTGGGGGAATGGGATAGGCTGGTGATGGGTAGTAAGGAGGGCACGTATTGCATGGTGCACTGGGTGTTATACGCAAGTAATGAATCATGGAACTTTACGTCAAAAACTAGGGATGTACTGTATGGTGACTAACATAACATAATAAAAAAATACTATTAAAAAAATAAAAACTTGAAAAAATGTAAAAAAAATAAAATTTAAAATAATTTTACATTTATATGCTGAGTCTTAACTAGTAGTCGTGATGGGCTTTTGTATCCTGGTCAGTGTTGGTACTTTTTTCACAGTGGCATCTATCTTAGTAAGGGAAAGACCTGGGGTCTAGTGTGGAGAAATGCTTAGACTAGTTCTTTTGTTTAAACCAGCCTTTCCAAAGGCGACCTGTGCTTGTTTACCCAGTTGAAGGAAGCAGTGCGTGGGCTGTCGAGAGCCAGGCCCACCGCAGAGGCCGCTCCAGCCCCGGCCGGCAGTGGAGTCGGTGCAGCTGCCTGTTTCGGAGAACAGGCTGCCGTGTGCCGTCACCTCCCCTCTCACCACCCCAGCCTGTGGCCCGGTGTTCTCAGTGCCCCTAACTCAGTCGGATTGGTCTGATGCAGTGAAAAGAATAACACTTCTTCTGAAGTGTTCGGCAGTATTTCCTTTCTTTGGCCAAACTCTTCTTATCTGTCGATCACAGAAAAGCACCAGAAGGCATTTTTTTCCCACTGCATCTTGAAGGTGTTATAATTGAGGGGTAGCTGTTTTCTTGTTGAAAACATGAGCTAACGTTTGGATTTTTAAAATGTATATGAAGTGATTACTTGCCTATTGGTAACATTTTTCATGGTTTTTATCTACAGGCAATACTTCATGGGCCTTTTAACCCTTATGAATTGAAGTGCCATAGTTTGACCAGAATATCCAAGTTCAGGTATGATTAACTTAGGTTCCCCATGGATTTCTTTTTTCTCTGCTCCTCTATTTACAGAACTTAACAGAAACTAATCTTTCTTTAAACTGTTGAAACGTTCCCTTTTCCAGCTCCTTCTCATTCCTCTCCTAGCTCCAAATCTGAGATATTCTTTCTCTCTTATATGAAAGTCATTCTGTGTAAGACATTCTTGAATATCTTCCAACAAGGGCCTCATTTTTTCTGTTCTTATTGTCATTGATTTTCATTCAGCAAACCTGTGAATGCTTACTGTGTTTGGGAACAGTGTGTAGTTTGAGGGGAACAACAGCGATCAAAATATACTCAGTGTGATCCCCAAAATTGTGTGTCCAGTGGGGATGATATGCAAGGGAAAATGGGTCCTCAGAAGAAGGGTTGATGAGGCTCCTGAACATTATGAAAGCCTCTCGAGGGGCCCCTGAGCACACTCAGGCTGTGAAAGGCCATGGAGGTTTCCAGAGAGACCTGAGAAGTGCAAAGGAGTTGGCCAGGGTCGGTGAGCTGGGAGGTGAAGGCTAGCTGAAGGGTGTTCCTCAGCGTGGGCCTTGGCCTGTTTGACTTTGCACTACGGAATGAGTGTGGTGAGGTTGGAGAGTGGGTGGGAAGCAGAGGGGCTGCAGAGCTGGAGTCTGGGGCAGAGGTAGCGATTTGGGCATAGTCAGCGTGTGGGTGGTGCTCGAGGCCTGGGAGCGGGAAAGAGCTGAGGGTGGAGAGGTGCTGGTCCCGGATGAAGAGAGGGGGCATGAAGGATGCTGGGATGTTAAACAGCTTCCACCTGTTGAGCACGGCGCTTGTGTGTTTGACCGTGTCTTACATGTGTTAGCTGCGGGTTGGACATCGCACGTTGCCTTGCGGGTGGATCAGCCTCCGTCTCCTGACGATGCCCTTTTCAGATGTGTTTGGATCGAGAAGGAAAGCATCAACTCCGTCATCATCAGTGATGCCCCTGAGGACCTTCACCAGAGGATGCTGGTTGCAGCTTCCCTTTCCGTCAACGCGACAGGTGAGTCGGGCTGTGGGCCCTCATCATCTGCTCTGTCTCCCTCCCCTCTTCTCCGTTACTAGGAATGATTTATCCTATAATTAGGAAACACATTTATGTGCCTGTGCTGTATTTTCAGGTCATTTTCTGAGTGCATTGGCTGATAAAAGTTTAAGAAATGGAGCACATCTCTTTCCCTTTTGTACAAGGGTGTGGGCATTGATTTCTTGATCAGTCATTCATTCCATCATGCTTGTCTACCAAGTAGAAGAAATCGAGGTTCTTGGCCCTGGGACAAACCTGAAAGCTTGATGAAAGGGAAGAGAAGAGTAACCACACAAATGTTGTTCCCGACAGGACAAAGGTTGCAGCATGCTGGCCAGGCGGATGCTGCCGGGTGCCATGGGATCGGACTCTAGGGGCACTTGGCTGTGGGGCTGAGCCCACGGGGATGGACTCTGCAGAGGAGGGGATGAGGAGTGTGCCAGGGAGGCGCGCAGCGTTTTGCAGAGTGAAGTCCATGCCTGACGTCTTCTTTGTTGACTGTCCAACAGGGTCCACCATGCTGCTGAGAGAGACCTCTCTGATGCCGCACGTTCCCGGCCTCCCGGCTCTTCTCAGTGCGCTGTTTGCACCAGTGATGGAGTTAAGGTTCGTCCACTCTGTCCAGGCTTTGTGAAGTGAGAACCCAGCTGGGAGAAGTGGGCGCCTGTCCGCCCTCCTCCTTTGGGGGAGGAAACACCGAACAGCCGGCCGCGGCACTCGTGGCTGCTTGTTGATCTTCCACGGGCTTCAGTGTGGTTGAGGCGGCTCTGCTGTTACCGACATACCTACGCTTGGACTTAGTTCCCATACAGACAGCATCACTTGGGGGCTTGAGGAACAGCGGGGCTGGAGAAAGAAAATAGGAGCTGAGACTAGGCTCAGGATGAATACCGTGCTGATGGCTGTCCTGTCATTAAGGGGCTGTGAAGGTGGCTCTCAGTTGTCAGCAGGCCGCCTTGGCAGTCCCACTGGTGATGGTGACCAGGAGGTAAGAAGGCTGACTGCTTTGCGCACTGCAGCTCTTTTGGTGCTGAGATGAAACAGGAATTTGTCCTGAAGGCTTTAGCGAAGTGAACTGTGTGAGCGGGAGTACAGCCCTTGACAGCATACTTGCTGTGGGGACATATGGTCTTTATTTGACGTTCGGCACATGCAGAGCATTTATCCTTGGGGAAGCCCGGATGGGCTTCTGCAGAGGGGCGGCAGCTCCAGAGAAGCAAGGTCTGGTCTTGAGGAAGGCTCACGCCGCCAGTGAGAAGTGTGGCTGGCTGTGGGGCGGCTGGTGGCTGCGGCCCAGGCCTGCAGCTTGCTCAGCCCTCTCGCCACACGCCTCCACAGAGTCCGCTAGCACGGTCGCAGGTAGTGGTCATTTTCAGTGTAGAGAACGATGTGTATGGGGGTTTTTTTGCACTGAAAAGATCTGCTACTTAGAAAAATCTGGATAAGGCTAAATGGGAAGATACCTGATCATTTTTAAACATTTAGTGTACATATTTTCAGGATTATTACATAAATTTTTTGTTTTTAGGTTTTTGTCATACTACATCTTTTCCACAGTTACAAGCATTTTCATATTATTATGACATCTCTGTAAATATCTGTTAAAATAGAATTTATTAAAATAGAATATTCTACTAAAGTGGAATATTTAATAAATAGAATATTTAATAGAATATTAAAAGAAAATGGCATCAAATACCACTGAGTGGACATAAAATGGCTTTTATAAACACTGTCCTATTTTATTTATGTATGCATTTGTTTCTGACCCGCTCTTGTCCTGAAAGGATTTAATACGCCTTTAAATGTTGGAATTGGGCTTCTCTCTCATTTTGCAATAATGATGTGATAAATATCTTGACAGTATTTATCTTCTGAGTCCTCACAGGGGAGACAAACCTATAAAAACAGCACATTATGTGTGATTATCTAACAAGGAGGAATGCTCCGTGTGGAAGGAGGGAGGCAACTCAGTGAATATGTGAACACAAATTCCTCACCGACTGCTCCTGACACTCTCCTTGCTTCTCTCACTACACTAAGGTCCTGCCTGGACTTTTCTTTTAACTAGGATCTTTTGGAGGGTATGTGTGACATAGTGTATTACTTTTAAATCTCCAAAGTGCAAGTGGTTATGTTACAGAGACACTCAAGAAACATGGAAATAATTGGTATTTAAAATACCATCTTTCTAGAACAAAATAAGCTTACTAGGAGAAGGTTCTGTGTGAACAGGTGTAGTGCTTTGCACATAGCCGATACTCTGAATTCTTTTTGTTGAGTTTAAACGAGCCAGAGTGGGTAGTTTCTGTGACCACGTGGGTGACACTGGGTGGCCAGAGCCTCATCCAGGTGGTCCCCAAGAGGGGAAGATGGGGCCTGGTGCTTTGTTGTTGCAAGTCTGCCTCTAATTAGTTGGGTGAGTTTTCTTTTAATTTGATGAGTCAGTAGGAGGCGTTATTTGAGGAGCTTTGGAGGGGTTTGACGTGGGCGAGCTCACTTCTGTCACCCAAGGTCTGGGCCCAGCGGACCCTCAGGGCAGAGCGGCCGCCATGGCTGCCTGAGCGGCTTTCCCTCCTGGGCACAGCCCGGGGGCAGCTGTGGCTGGCAGGCCGCTGTTCCAACACAGAGCCCATGGCCTCTGGGTCAGCTCTGTCATTGTCCTGTCAGAATTGATGGCAAATCGAAGACCAGAAGGTAGTTTTGCCGCCTCCAGCACACCGTCTGCAGGGGTGTTGGCAGGGGTGGTGCTGGCGATCCCCGCTAGCAAGTAGAGAGCTGCGAGGGGTCTGGCACCTAGGGATCACTGACCTGGCCGCTGTTCCCCGCCCCTCCTCCGCGCTTCTCGCTGCCTCCCTTTGCTTTCCGCCAGCCTGGGGACAGGGCCTTGGTGGCTCTGCCCTTAAGAAGGACGCAGGTTTCCTGTCACCGTTGCCTCCAGCCGCCCTTCGGCACCCCGGTCCCAGGTGGGCTTCGCCTCTCCTGCTGCTCCCGCGGCCCCTGCCCCAGTGTGCTTCCCTGAGCGTCGCTTGTGTCCACTTCGGTGCCCTCAGTACTGTTGTTCCTGGCGAGGGCGGAATGCTCCATGGTAGCGAGCCTGGCGTCTGCAGGAAGGAGCAGAGGTCGGAGAGCAGCTCCTGCGAGGTGCGCTGCCATGGTGCCACCCTTGCCTCCCCCAGTGGCCGCTGGGTCTCAGGTCTTGCGGCTGGTGGGGAGGGACCACCAGTGGTTTTGGCCTGGCCGTTACGGCGCCTTCCGCAGGTCAGCACTCCAGTTCTGGAAATAAGGGAGGTGGAATCTTCCAAAACAACAAAAGGCTCCACTGGGCAAAACTGTTAAAAATTAATGGGAGGGGGTTAAAAAGGGAACTTTGACTTTGTTACTGTTTATTCCAGTTACTTCGGCTGCATGACAGTTACTTCCAGCCGCCCTTTTGGTGCTGTGAGAGGAGGTCAGACGGGGCCCCCCAGGGACGGCTTGTCTCTGCTCTTCAGCCTCTGGGTCTTCAGCAGGCGACCCCAACGGCGGCGACGGGGTGGAAATCAGGCCTTGGCTTCTCTGCTCACAGGTCTAGTGGTTGATTCAGGTCTTGGGCTGGAGGCCTCAGTTTCTGCTCTTGAGGCTCACGAGGGCCTCCCTATGGGGCTCTGCGTGGGCTCACTGGGGCTTCCTCAAGCATGGTGACTGGGTGCCAGAGGTCAGCGTCTGAGAGAGAGCTGGGTGGAAGCCGTGTCCTCTTTTATGGCTAGCCTCAGAAGTGCCCCCGTCCCCCCTAGACCCAGAGTGCGGGACCACAGACCCTGTGTCACTGGAAAGTGTCCACTTTCCATTGTGAGAACGGCACGTAGGGTGGGAGCTACTGACCTCACCGTCTGTACAACACGCCTCCTATACGGTGACGTATTGTCTGAATCATTTGCGGTGTCGTCAAGTACTGGTCTTTAAAAAAATTTTGATCGAAATCTCGTGTTTAAAAAGCCTTAGAAAACTTGAGAATAAAGCAAAGGTGTCTTCAAGTATTGGAAGTGTGAGGTGATGGGAATGTGTGGTAAGAGGGGGCTCTCTCAGGTCTGGTGGGAAGCCTGTCGCCGCAGGTGCCCCTGGGCTTGCTCTCTGGCTTGCCACCTGCTGCCAGACCCGGGGCAGGACCTCCCGCCTCTGAGATTTCCCCGTCTGTGAGGAAGGACTGTTGCGGCTGTTGTGAGCTCACAGGCTTGTTGGGGGAGGAGGGGCCTGAGCTGTAGAGCTCTCAGCACAGCATCTGGGGCCAGGGCAGCCCCCTGTAGGGCGCGTCCATCCTACTGCAGTTGTTCCGGGCAGTGTCCTGGGGAGTAGCCTCAGCAGCGTTTGGAAATATTAGCAGACTTTTAACAAATACAGTTGTCCCTTCAACAACATAGCCTGCTGTTGATGGGAAGCCTTCCTGATAACCTAGAGTCAGTGAGCCTGTATCTTATATGTCATATGTACGTTATACTGCATTCTTGTCATCAAGCAACCTAGAGAAAAGAAATATATTTTCAACAAGTTTCCAGAAATTTTCCACTGTATTCATTGAAAAGAATTCATGTATAACTGGAGCTGCATAGTTTAAACCGGTGTTGTCGAAGGGTCAGCAGAACTTTGTAGATTCCTACAACGCACACCGCGGAATATTTAATAGAGCTTTTTTGTATGGAAGTTTCAGATTGTGAACTTTGAACTTTTGAGGAAATACATTTCTTTCTTTGGCTCATGTGGGGAGTTCTAGATTATTAGCTTACAGTACAGGGTGTTCTTCTGTTGTATTTATTTTAAACAGAATTGTCTGGAGATGTTAGCTCTTCCAAGCATAGCGGTTGTCAGCTTACCTAAACTTGAGTTCCTTTACGTAAGTTGTCTCAGAATGAACTATGTCTCTGGCATCCCCTTGGCTGTATCTTCATGGAACACACTTGGCTTTTGTTCCGTGATTTTGGCAGTTCTCCGTCAGAGTTTAAAATGTGTATTATAAAGGAAGTAAAAATATTTCTGTGGTCCTAATTACTACTAGGTTCACATGAGTTTTTAGGATGCCCAGAAAAGAATTAAAGCCAGTGCTTTGCTTAGCTTTGTTGATGAAAGGTATATTTTATTTTATTTTTTAAAGATTTTATTTATTTATTTGACAGAGAGAGACAGCCAGCGACAGAGGGAACACAGGCAGGGGGAGTGGGAGAGGAAGAAGCAGGCTCCTGGCAGAGGAGCCTGATGTGGGGCTCGATCCCAGAATGCTGAGATCACGCCCTGAGCCGGAGGCAGACGCTTAACGACTGCGCCACCCAGGTGCCCCTATTTTATTTTATTTTTAAAAGATTTTATTTATTTATTTGACAGAGAGAGACAGCCAGCGAGAGAGGGAACACAGGCTGGGGGAGTGGGAGAGGAAGAAGCAGGCTCCCAGCGGAGGAGCCTGATGTGGGGCTTGATCCGAGAACGCTGGGATCACGCCCTGAGCCGAAGGCAGACGCTTAACGACTGAGCCACCCAGGTGCCCCTGATTAAAGGTTTAGAGCCAATGAGCAGAGAATTACTACCCTGGTGTGGGTCAGTTCAAGGCTAAATCTTTTGAGACTGTCCTTGTTGTTGGTAAGTGTCGTTACCACATGTGAAGGACCCATGTTAGTGTCAGCAGCCATTAGTGAGGTGGAGGTGATGGGGCATTTTATTAACCGTGATGAAAAGCCGGCAGTCTGTTGGTGACCTGGGGCTATTACCTCTTTTCTGGAAAGATTTTCTATAAATTGAAATAATAGTGAATTATCTTCTATTAAAAATAACGGGAGCATACGATTTTTTTTTTAAGATCTTTTTTTTATTTATTTATTTGACAGAGAGAGAGACAGCCAGCGAGAGAGGGAACACAAGCAGGGGGAGTGGGAGAGGAAGAAGCAGGCTCATAGTGGAGGAGCCTGACGTGGGGCTCGATCCCAGAACGCCGGGATCACGCCCTGAGCCGAAGGCAGACGCTTAACCACTGTGCCACCCAGGCGCCCCGGGAGCATACGATTTAAAAAGACAATTTGGTGACTGTTTTTGTAACGCAGATGCTCGCCACCTAATTTATAAGCCTCAGTTCTGGCTCTCTTCTTTGAGTTTACTTAATGTGGGGTTCTCTTTCATTTTCATGAAAGTGAAAAAGAAGTCTGTGTGTTTGTGTGTGTGTACGTGTATCTTTAGGGCAAAGAAGAAAGCTCTGTTTTTGCCTAGATTATTTTCATCAAAACTTTCTTGATCTAGATTATGGGAAAAGGTCTGAGTTAAGAGTCAAAGAAAATTTGCAAAATATTTTAACAGGTATTAAGTATTAATATCTGTTCATTCATTTTATAATTATTTGTTGATCCTGTTCTGGGCTCTGGTGCTGGCATTTAAACTAATGCGTGGGACAGGAGAAGGAGCCTGGGGACAGAGGGCTCTGGGGGCACGGGGCGGGGCGAGGGGGGAGGACAGTTTCCCCGTGGAGGAGCCTGACTGGCCTGTAGGGAAGCCAGAGGAGCTGGAGCCTGGTGCAGGGTTGGGGGAGGGGGGAGAACGTGGTTTGAGATGACATGGGGGAGCGAAGCAGAGACTGGATGCTCTGTGGCTCAGAGTAGCTCAGGTTTTGCTCAGAATGCCACAGGAAACCACTGGAAGCCCTTAAGCAAGGGTGTGAGATCACTGGACTTGTTTTGAAAACTAACACTCTGCTACGTGGGAACCAGACTCGAAGAAGCGGGAGTAGATGTGGGGAGGTGGGTCAGAAAGTAGTCTCATGAGTCCAGGTGAGAAGTGGCGGTGGCTTGGACCAGGCAAGTGGCAGCTGAGATGGAGAGGATCATCAGATTTAGGGAAACTTTGAATATGGAAGTGATAGGACACGGTGCTGGAGAGGAGTGGGCAGTTTTTCATGAAATGAGGATGTAACGCTTTGTGTTGTATGTACGGTTGTTTCAGGATAGGAAGGTGGGACAAACATCTTGTAGGCTTTTACTAAGTGCTAGACTTCTTTCACAAGCCATAAATATATGTGTATAACCTTTTCTGCAGAAACCTCACTAATAAGAATTTAACCCATGAGAAGAATTCAAAGGTATGGGAAAAAACTGAATGAGATAAAATATTCTTTGTTATCTGCCACAGTGAGAAATAGAAACCTAAATAATGGATTAATAAGCATATATTCTATCCTTATAACTACGTATACTCTTACTTCAAATATAAAAAATGGAAGAGAAAATGCAAAAATGAAATTAGTTGCCATACTAGGGTTGGCAGAACTTAGGATGATTGTATCAGCCAGTTCCTTTGATAGTAAAACAGTGGTTTAATAATTTTGAGATATTAACTCTTCTGAAAACTTTCCATTTAGGGTTGATCGGGATGGAAAATGCTATACTGGAGTCCTTTGTGGTTTGGGGTGGAATCCAACTACAGGGGCCCCTATACTCCCAGAGCATGACATCGAGCTAGCGTTTGACGTTCAGTTCAACGTGGAGGATATTATAGAGGTAAGACTGACGTGTCCATCCCACTGTAGTAGCTGTCTCTGTCTCGTGGTTGGTTTGCACACCCATTTAGCAGTGGCGTGGTATCTGACCCGGTGCTTTAAATACAGACATGTGCCTCTGGTCCCGGAGGTGCTCACTCTGCCCTTACCTTCCTGTTTTACTTTTCTGCGTGAAGTAGCCTGACAGACGTGGCACCCTCTGAATTTCTCCTGTGGGATCTCCCGGCACAGTAAGCTTTTCTGGGCAGTGGAAGTAAACACCAGGGCAGCAGGACTGCTGTGAATCTCTGTCCAGGTCTGCTGCCAAGTCCACATCCTTGCTGGTTCGTGGTGGAAGAGAGGAAGCGAAGTCCTGCCCGGCTTCATCCTGTTGACGAGTGGGGGGGGCCTGCTGAGCGGACGACTCTGCCGCAGTTAGGATCAAGCACTTGGAAACTTAGGAAGCAGGTTGACAAAGCAATTTTATGGCTTTTGAATCTAATAATGAAAAATTTGGGCTTGTATTTTGTATGCTTTTATTCTTCTATTTCACTGTCATAGTAATTCAGTTTTATTGCATTTTACAAAGTGAGAAATAAAGCTGGTCCTTTACCACAGATAGTTGGGCAGCACTGCTGTAGAGTACCTGACCCCTCTCTCTTCTCAGAGGTTGCACAGAGTAGGTGAGGGGGCATCGCTGTGTCGAAGGGGGTGGGGGAGAAGGAGGCTGTGAGGTAAGCTGTGCTCTACAGCCTGCCCTTCTCCCGGGGGGCACTGCTCTTACCACCTGTCAGCCTTTCCTTTTACTGACGTAACTGCTCTTTCACTTACTGGTGCTTTGGGCTGAAAGATACTCCTTAGATCATAGGACTAATTGTAAAATGTAAAATGATAAACCTTCAAAAAGTAAACATAAGAGAAAATATGTGTGATCTTGGGTTTGGCAGTGAGCTTGTAGAAGCAACACCAAGAGCATAGCCTGTTAAAGAAAAACTTGAGAAGCTGGACTTTGTCAAAATTAAAAACTTTGCTCTGCCAAAGACCCTGCTAAAAGGATGAAAGGACAGGCTGTTCACGGGAGAAAATACTTGTGAATCATTTATGTGATAAAGGAGTTTTATGCATAATATGTAAGGAAGTCTTAAGACCTGGTAATTTAAGAAACAAAAACCAGATGAAACTGTGGACAGCAGTAAACACGAAGAGATGCTCAGCGTCCTGCTCATTAGGACACGCAAGTCAAGACCACGGTGACATTGCTCTGCCTGCCTGTTCCAGTGGCTACAACCCCGCACCGGACGGTAACGGATGCCGGCGAGCACGTGGGGCAACTGGAACTCTGCTTGGTGCTGGTGGGAATGCAGAGTGGAACTCCTGTTTTGGAAGACAAGATTCGTAAAAGTTGAACACATGTACCATAAGATCCAAGAATTCCACCTCTGGGTATTTATCTGAGAGATTTGAACAGTTACATCCGCATAAAATCTACAGGTGAATGTTGATGGCTTCATAGCTCATCCTTGTTGGAGGCTGGAAGCAATCAGGACGTCTCCCAGTAGGGGAATGCTCCAAGAAACCCTGCGACGGCCATGCAGAGGGGCACTCTTCAGCAGTACAAAAGCAGGAGAATGATATGAGTAAGTCTTAAATGCATGTCTGCACTGGGGAAGAAGCCAGGACTTGGAGGCTGCATGCTGTGTGACACCGTTCACTGGCACATTGTGGGCAAGGCTAGGCCGTGGGACAGCGAGCAGAGCAGAGGGACTGCTCTGTGGGTTCCCAGGGCGCCTATCACCCCACAGACTGCGCCTCCTGAAGGAGGGGCGCTGAGGTGTGCGACGGGGACACATGCACACAGACTGAGGAGAAAAAGGAGCTCTGGAAACAAGACTGCAGCCAGAACGCAGCTGCACGTGGACTCTGACCCCTCCGCGGTCTGGCTGCTTCGCTCTGAAACTGCGTTATGCGGTACTGGGGTTGGACCGGCAAGTGCCTGCCGGCGGGGGCCAGACTGCCGCTCACCGACAGAGCAGTTACAGACGGCGCAGGAGGGCTGGAACAGACCTCGGGCCACGGCGTGAGCCAGACATTGATCAGTGCGAACTCATGTTTAACTTACACATGCACAGACGGTGGCTTCACTTACATACATCTGTCACCTAGCCCTGTGAGGGCCTGGAAGCCGTGACATCCCGGCAGCCGTGAACACACCTGATACCCAGACTGTGGTTTCTGATAGGATTTTCCAGTGAAAGGAACCAGGGCTCCTTGGAAAAATGGGTTTCCCTAAGCTTGGAGCCGGGAAAACAGAGGAGGAGCCTTGGAGCTTCTTGTAGTGCCAGAAAGTAAAGACATACTCAGAAACCAAAGGATTGAGGCACGTCAGAGGGACATGGGGCCACTGAAGGAGCTCCTGCTGACCAGAGCTGGGGCAGTTTGGTGTAGTGTCGGACTGTGACTCAGTGTCAGATGATTATCTGTGTGTCCATAGGATAGAAATACATGATTTAATGAACAGATGAGGAAGAAGAGACAGATCTTGCATAAGAAGAATTCCCAGTACTACCTGTAGACACTTTCTCCAGGAAGTAGAGCTCAGTCTGCCCCCAGACCCCACTTTGAGGATGGACTGGACTCAGTGATGTGCTTCCAAGCAGAAGAGGAGGGGAAGGGAGAGGACAGACTTTGCGGTCTCGGCAGACACCACCTCAGCTAAGTGCTCAAGGCCAGCGTCACAGTGATTGGTCATGGTGATGGCACCCATGCCCTCGTGTGATGAGATGATGAAGTGCCTCACTTCTGGGGGCTTCTCCCCAAAACCCATCACCTCAGTCTAACCATGGGGAAATGTCACACGAGCCCACACTGGGGACATCCCATGAAAGACCTGCCCAGAACTCCTCAGAGAATTGTCAAGGTCTTGAAAAACAAGAAAAGGCTAAGGAACTGCTCTCGATCAGAGGACACTGGGGAGTCATGACACAGGTGTAGGCTAGTGCACTGGGTTGGGTCCTGGAACAGAGAAGGGACGTGGTGGGAAGCTGGTCAGTCTGGATGGAGCCTGGGCTTCTCAGTGAGACTCGCATACCGGGGGTGTGAGGCACTTGCTGGCTGGGCTGGGGGCACACTTCATTGTCACGTCTGTCTTCACAGCTCCACTGTAGATCTCAAATTAGTAAAAATGGAGAGTTTTATTATAAAACTATGACAATGACTGGTAACAAAACATGGCTTGTCATACCTCTGGGGGTGAGATACTCCCTGGGCTTCAGTATAAACATTACAAGCAAGAGGAACACGTATGATATAGGTAGATTTTGAACTGTGTGACCCCATGAGTTTAACAAGTGTGATTAGACTGAAAACTCTGAACGTTTCTTGCTGATTTTTAATTTTTCTTTTGTTACTGTTTCTTAAATTAGGATAGTGGTATTGATGTTATTTGTGTTTTAATAATTTGCTTCAGAAACCATATTGATGATAGTTGTAAGAATATAAACTCTGGGGGTGTCTGGGTGACTCCGTCAGCTGAACATCTGACTCTTGATTTTGGCTCACGTCATGATCTCAGGGTCCTGGGATCGAGCTCCAGGATGGGCTCCGAGCTCAGTGCAGAGTCTGCCTGAGATTCTCGGTCTCTCCCTCCCTCTGCTCCTCCCCTTGCTCACTCCGGTACAAGTGCTTGCACACGCACACGTGCTCTCTCTTTCTCAATAAATAAAATCTTTTTAGAAAGAACATGAACAACTCTGAATGCTAATGAAGTATTTAAATGTAGAATGAAATTCAGTTATAGTAGAACCGTATGAATATTTATATTGTCATTTATTTACAGATTAATATTCTCAGGGCTGCTATTAACAAGCTAGTGTGTGATGGACCAAATGGATCAAAGTTTCTTGGGCCAGAAAGAATTGCACAGTTACAGGATAATGCTCGTCAGAAGCTTCTAGGGTAAGTTGTACACTTTTTAAAAGGTACTCAATACCCAAAGCTGCCTTAGGAATTGTGAGAAAGGCTAATTTTAGTTTTCTCTCTTCACTTTTTTACATAAAATTTTTCTGTGAACTTTGCACTGAAGTTTGACCCATGTAAGGTGCTCAGGCCATCTCAGGGTATTCGGCCAAGGGGCTGGCACCCAGATCAGAAACAATGCTAGAAAATATTCAAAGTGCTTATGAAACTAAAAGAAATCCACCCAAAATGTACATGGGAAGGTGTGGAATGTCACCAAGAGGTCCCATGCTCTGTGACCACACAACTTGAGTCCTGCCGGCACAGGACACTGCCTCGGGCAAGCAGGGACCCGCGACCGAGGCTCCTCGTCAGCTCCTTACAGCCGCTGTCAGCAGGGCGACCATGTCCTGACCAGTTGGGCAGGTGGGGCTTTGTGTAACAGTTCAACAACTGTCGTATGTTTGTAGAGTTGTGCTAACCCTGACCACGACTCGGTCTTAGAACATTTCAGCCATCCTCAAAAGTTCACTTAGACATTTTAAAACTAAATTGTGGTGATGGTTGCACAACTCCACAAATTTACTAAATTATTGAATTGTATACTTAAAATTGATTAATTTTATAGTATATAAATTGTATCTCAATAAAGCTGTCTTTTAAAAAGATTTATTTGAGGTAGAGAGTGCGCAAGCAGGAGCAGGGAGGGGGCAGAGACAGAGGGAGATGCAGGCTCCCCGTGGAGCAAACCCTGGGATCACGACCTGAGCCGAAGGCATATGCTTAGCCTACTGAGCTACCCAGGCATCCCAATAAGGCTGTTTAAAAAAACATAAGTTGGGGCGCCTGGGTGGCGCAGTCGTTAAGCGTCTGCCTTAGGCTTAGGGCGTGATCCCAGCGTTCTGGGATTGAGCCCCACATCGGGCTCTTCCGCTGGGAGCCTGCTTCTTCCTCTCCCACTCCCCCTGCTTGTGTTCCCTCTCTCACTGGCTGTCTCTCTCTGTCAAATAAATAAATAAAATCTTAAAAAAAAATTAAAAAAATAAAAATAAAAAAACCTAAGTTATTCTTGCCCAGCTGTAAGCACCTCCCGTTTCCCCCCCGGCAACCACTGCTCTGCGTTTGGTCTCTGTAGATTTGTCTTCTCTGAAAAACCTGTTGTAAATGGAACCACGGTGGTTTAATCTGGCTTCCCTCACTTGGCATAACATGTTTGCGGCTCATGTGTGTTGTAGCACCTTCTGCTCTGTTACCGGGTGACACTCCATTGTCTCTTTGTTCAGCAGTGGGTGAAAGGTGTGGGTTGTTGCCAGTACCCGGCTGTGTTGACTAGCGCTACTGTGAGGAGTCATGTGAAGTCTTTGGGTGATACTTACTTTCAGCTCTTTGAGGAGAGATCTAGGAGTATCACGGGTAGGTTGTTAATTTCTTAAGGAACAGCCAAACCGTTGTCCACAGTGACTGCCCGTTACGTTCCCGCCAGCGGTCTAGGACGGTTCTGGTCTCTCAGGTCCCTGCCAGCGCTCGCCATCGTCAGCATACTTGCTTATTGCTGATAGTCTGGTGACAGTGTGGTGGCGTCTCACAGTGGTTTTAGTTTGCGTTTCCTTAATGACTAATGATAGAAAGCATCTTTTTATATTAACTAATTATATATTTCTCAGTGGAATATCTGTTTAAATCTTTTACCCATTTTTAAATTGAGTTGTTGTCTTATTAATTGAGTTGTAGAAACTATACATTCTGGCTCAAAGTTTCTTAGCGGGTATGCCATTTGCAGATATTTTCCTGGTGTTTGGTCTTCATTTTCTTAAGTGTCTTCTGAAAAACACAGTGGTTAGTTCGATGATGTCTGCTTCATCTGTTTTAAAATGGATTATGCTTTTGGTGTTATATCTGAAAAATCTTTGCTAAGCCCAAGGTCACAGAAGTTTTCTGCTCTTTTTTCCTCTCTCATATTTACTTGGTGTATTTAGGTTTTTGGTCTGTTTTGAGATTTCGCCTATATAAATACAGTGTGAGATGTGAGAGTCTAAGTTCATTGTGTCACAGATGAATACCCGTTCATTAAAACTTCCTACTTTCCCCCACTGAAATGCTTTGGCACTTGTCAAAAATCACTTGGCCACAAATGTTGTACAGGTTTATTTCTGGCCTTTCTATTTTGTTCTGTTTATTGTCTATCTTATGTCAGTAGTGTACTGTCTTGATTGCTATGGCTTTATAGTAAGTCTTGAAATTGGGTAACATTAGTCTTCCTATTTTGTTTTTATTTTTTCAAAATTATGCTTACTATTCTAGATCCTTTTCATATACATTTTATTTCTTTATTTTTATTTTATTTTTATTTTTTTATTTTTTTAAAAGATTTATTTATTTGACAGAGATAGAGACAGCCAACGAGAGAGGGAACACAAGCAGGGGGAGTGGGAGAGGAAGAAGCAGGCTCATAGCTGAGGAGCCTGATGTGGGGCTCGATCCCATAACGCCGGGATCACGCCCTGAGCCGAAGGCAGACGCTTGACCGCTGTGCCACCCAGGCGCCCCTCTTTATTTTTAAAATTTTATTTATTCTTTTTATTTCTTCTTTTTTAAGATTTTATTTATTTGACAGAGAGAGTGAGTGCACACAAGCAGGGAAGAGGCAGAGGGAGAAGGAGCAGCAGACTCCCCGCTGAGCCAAGGATGCAATGCAGGCTTGATCCTGGGACCTGGGATCCTGACCTGAGCTGAAGACAGACCTGTAACCATCCGAGCCCCCAGGCGCCCCCAGACTAATTTCTGTTGGTCCATCCTTATATGTGCTGCTGGTTTTTTTGCCATCTCAGGCCTGTAGGTGTTGGTTGCTGTAAGGGATTTTCCATTTCAGTTATTGTACTTTTCAACTCTAGATTTTCTCTTTGGGGTTTTTTCTTTTGTGTAGTTTTTAATTCTTATTGCAATTATTTGCCTGTATTTTTTTAAATGTGGTTTGCTTTAATTCTTTTTACATACAATGGCAGCTTTGAAGTCTTGTGCACTAAACCCAAATTTGGGCCCACTCAGCTTTTCTTGGCTGCTTTTTTCCCCTGAGTGTGGGTCATACATTCCTGTTTCTTGCAAAATGTCTTCTAATTTTTTGCTGAAAATTGGTCATTTTATTTTTTTTTAATTTTTAAGTATTTTTTAGTCTCAGGGGTAGAATTTAGTGATTCATCTGTCTTCTAGAACACCCAGTGCTCATTCCATGAAGCACCCTCCTTGATGCCCATCACCCAGTTACCCCATCCCACCTCCCTCCCCTCCAGCAACCCTCAGTTTGTTTCTTAGAGTTCAGCATTTCTTATGGTTTGTCTCCCTCTCTGATTTCATCTTTTTTTATATTCCCCTCCCTTCCTCTCTGTTCATGTGTTTTGTTTCTTAAATTCTACATATGAGTGAATTCATATGATAATTGTCTTTCTCTGATTGACTTATTTCGCTCGGCATAATACCTTCTAGTTCCGTCCATGTTGCAAATGGCGAGATTTCATTCTTTTTGATGGCTGAGTAATATTCCTCTGTGTGTGTGTGTGTGTGTGTGTGTGTGTGTGTGTGTGTGTACTGTGTATACTGTGTCTTCTTTACCCATTCACCTGTCATTGGGCATCAAGGCTCTTTCCACAGTGTGGCTGTTGTGGACGTTGCTGCTATAAACGTTGGGGTGCAGGTGCCCCTTCAAATCACTGCATCTGTATCTTTGGAGTTAATACCGAGTAGTGCAGTTGCTGGGTCGTAGGGTAGCTTTATTTTTAACTTTTTGAGGAACTTCCCCATTATTTTCCAGAGTGGCTGCCCCAGTTTGCATTCCCACCATTACTGTAAGAGTGTTCTCCTTTTTCCACATCCTCACCAACATCTGTTGTTTCCTGAGTTGTTAGTTTTAGCCATTCTGACTGGTGTGAGGTGGTATCTCATTGTGGTTTTGATTTGTGTTTCCCTCATGCTGAGTGATGTGGAGCATTTTTTCATGTCTGTTGTCCATTTGTATGTCTTCTTTGGAGAAAGGTCTGCTCACGTCTCCTGCCTGTTTCTTAGATGACATGGTATAGTAGTGTAAGATACCGATCCCCTACAGGACTCCGCAGGGTTCTGCAGAGTGTTTCCTGCCCTGTTGTGAGGCCACTGATGCCTGGGTTCTGTTTTTGTTTTAATTCTCCTTTTTATTTTTGGCCTGGCTTACCAGGAGTTGTCCTTGTGCGTGCATTGCTTAGTGCTCAGCCAGTGATTCGTCAGACGTTGTACTTAAGGACTTAAGCCTTTAAGCTTCTGCCCTCTGCCAGGAGATACTGTGTGGTTTGGGGAATGCAGCCAAAGTTCAGATAATTTTGAACTCTTCCCGACTTTTATTTTTTTCCCCCCAGGGCTTTCCCGTGTGTGTGTGCTGCCTCCCAGTCATCCGGGGCTGTGTGGCCGGCTCAGAGCTGCCGTGGGTCTTGTCTGCATGTGTGTGCGGCCTTCTAGTCATCCGGGGAGTGTGTGGAGGGTCCGTCTGGCCCTCTGGTACTCTCATTCCCAAGATCTTCCTCTTGGGCTTCTAGCTTGTCTGTTTGTCCGCTCTGGCCCCAAGCAGGACTGTGACCTAAGGCTCCAGAGCTATGGGCTTTCTCCATTTATTTCCTACCAGGTGCACTATTTTTGCTGACAGTGCTGCCAGATGGGAGGGTTTTTCACCCTCTGCATCTGATCGAGTAAGCTCAGTCTGGCAGTGAAGATGCTGGTGTCCATGGCCAGCGTGGCCCTGGTAGTGCTGGGGTCCTAGACTGAGCTGGTGGGTGGGAGTAGCTAGCCCCAGGCAGGAGCTCCACCCCAGACGCCACTGTTCTTACCTGAACACAGGGTTCTTTGTGAATGAATGCTTCTCAACTTACTTGCTTTTGGTGAATTTCAAATGTTTGAGGGTTTGTGGGTTTTTGGACAATTTTGTCAAATTTTATAGTTGTTTGAGGGGGCAAGAAGATTTCCAGACTTCTTTATTCTGTCATTGCTAGAAGTCTATCTCTATGAGCCCTTTTAAGCTGATGGCATTTCCAACGGGTGTCTAAGAGTAGATGATGTAACATACCGTGTTCCATTCAGTGAGGCAGCCGTGTGTGGCATGGGGCAGTGCCGCTCGCCATGAAAGCATGGGGAGAACGAGAGTTGGTCTTCTGTGTCTCCTGCGTTCCATTCTTCTGTTTTTGAGTGGACAGTGTATTAAAATGTTCTCTGGCCATAACTACATAAATCTGGACCTTTTAAAAACTTACTGCAGTTATAATTCTGGATTTTAATCTTTTTTTAGAGTGCCTGGGTGGCTCAGTCAGTTGGGTGTCTGCCTTCGGCTCAGGGCATGGTCCTGTGGTCCTGGTGCGAGTCCCGCATTGGGCTCCCTGCTCAGTGGGGAGTCTGCTTCTCCCTCTGCCTGCCCCTCCCCCTGCTCGTGTGCCCACTTGCATTCTCTCTCTCTCCCTCTCTCTCACAAAAATATATAACAAAAATCTTTTTTTAATCCTAGTGTTTTCAGTTACTGACATAAAATTAAGATGATTTAATTCTTTTTTTTTTTAATTTTAGTTTGTTCTGTCAGTTGAAACCAAGACAGAGAGTTGTCCCTAAGTGGCATGAAAAGCCATATGAATGGAATCAGGTGAGTGAGAAATAGTGCCGTGGGGACAGCCTGCCCCCTGGAGCGACAGGCTTGGGAGGTGCAGAGCAAGGGTTGTGGAGGGTCCCGAGAGAGCGGAAAGGGACAGGCAGTGTGGACGGCTCTTCTGGTTCATGGGGTGGTGTCACAGACTAGACAGGCTGTCTCTGGATGCTGTGCTCGCCGTGATGCCCAGGGCGACTGTCCTGTAACTGTGGATGAAACGGTGAGAACGGCTGACAGAGCACCGCAGCCAAGGTGGCTTAGCTGGCAGACAGCTACCTTTTCATAGTCCCAGCACAGCCGGGCCCCGTTCTGGTGAGGGCCCCGTTCCTGGCTTGTGTCCTCATGGGGTGGAGAGAGGTGATCTCTCCCTCACGTCTCTTCTGAGAAGGGCTCTAACCCCGTCGTGGGGGCCTCCCCCTTGTGGCCTCATGTAACCCCACTCACCTCCCAAAGGCCCCATCTCCAAACCACCGACACAGTGGGGACTTGAACGTCAGCGTATGGATCTGGGGCACAGGTGAGTCCATAGCAGTTGGGAAGTAGGGCAGGCCCACCTGGAGCGCCTGGACATTTATATTTACATGCAAAGTTTTGAAAACTGAGTAAAATTTGACTTGAGGGGAAGGAACTAAGGGACGGGCTTTCAGCTTTAATTGTAGAGCCAACGGCGTCTTTGTAAATAAACCAGCCGCAGCTTAAGTGAGAAGATGCTCCTGCAGGTGGTGTTTTCTCATCCCGAGTCTAAAGGAAGCTTTCCTTCTCTTGTGTGCACCTTGACCGGTGTCCCTCTTCAGAGCCCTCGGGGTGGGACCCAGAGCCAGCTCCATGTGTGCAGAGCCCTGCCCAGGCGGCAGGAGGGGCGCCAGCCACTTCTCCCGCAGACTCTGTCGGGTGCGCAAGCGCATAGCATGACTTAGTTTGAAAGCAGAACTTTATTTTGAGGTTGATGTGTTTTAGAAAATGTATACATATTTAAAAGCCTATAACGAAGTTGCAGTTCATGTGTATGTGGAAAGCGGTGTGCGTGAGCTTCGAGTAAAGGTCAGACATAAAGTAGTGAGTGCCAGGAGAGATGGGCAGCGTTCTGGAAATACGCTTGGAAGCTGACAGACCACTTTGCCCTGTCTGACGTGTCTGTATGTGTCTAATTTTATTTATTCAGTTTACTTATTTTACTCGATGTCCAGAGGAGTCCCATTTTCTAGAAAGGTCTGACTGGTCCTTTTGTCTGCCCCTCAGGTGGATCCAAAGCTGGTCATGGAGCAGGCTGACCGGGAGAGCGGCCGAGGGAAGAACACCTTTCTCTACCAGCTCCACAAACTGATTGTTCTCAGCACCTAGGCGTGCCGGCAGGTTGTAACCCAGTTCCTCTCGCAGGAACCGAGACCCGCCACGCAGACAGGTGGATTAAAGGCTCCATCTGCAGACTGACTTTTCTCTGTATCTGAATGTTACAGTCTTGCCCGCTGCATTTCAAAGGTCTTCTCCATCCCTATTCCTCTTCCTGTGTGGGTGGTGGCTGGAGAGTGGTGTTTCTGTTCAGGTGGGAAGGATTGGAAAGTCTAGTCTTTTCTAGAAACAGAAAATCACTGTGTTGAAGATTTTGGGAAAAACCGCTGAAAGACTTTGGAAAAATAGCTGTGTTTTGCTTTAAACCTATTAAGGTAAATACAAATAGCTGAACATATAAGGTTCCAGTAGGTGCTAGTATGTTCTATTTTGTTACAGTGATTTAAACCTGGGATTTAGGGGGAACCACGATCCCCAAACCTCAGTTTACCACAAAGGAGAGCTGTGTGTTTCTCAAAACCATGTGGCATTTTCTAATTTTTTTTTTCTGTGAGGGAAGATTTTTGTTAAAACTAACTTCAGTTTTGTATATTCCAGATTTTTACCTACGTTATAATTCTAAGTCTAAATTTTGAAAATCAGATTACCTGGCAACTAGTATATTTATTTTAAAGCAATAAAAGTGTTAGACTAAGTTTCTGTTTCTGACAGTTTTTAGTCAGAGGAGATTAAAATGTATTTCATTCTAAAACCTCAGAATTGAGAAAACTGATAAAGGGGAATGTAGGCCTTTTTGTGAGCACGAGCTCCTGTGGGTCAGGGATGCATGAAAACAGCAGTCACCATGAAGCCCGCAGAAAGGGATCCCTGCTGGCTCGCGCGGGTGTCGGGGGCGCTGGCGTGAGGGTCTGCAAGGGGCAAGTGGAAGCATGAGCAAAGCGGTCCGCCTCAGCCGGTGGGTTCCAGCTGGGCAGTTCGAAGCTCGTGGGAAAATCCGAGAAGCATGTGTATTTGGGGGCTACAGGGTGGTGACCAGGAGCTCATGTAGAGGGACTGGGAAACCGCCAGTCTGGGGAGCTCCTGTAAACTGGGGGCCCAGCCAGTGCTCTGTTGGGCCTGGTGGGTCCACGGGGCTGGCGGTCAGCAAGCCCGCTGGGGGGCCAGCGTTGTGTGTGTGTCCCTGTGTCGCTTTCATGACCTGAACATTGTCGCCCGTGTCTCACCTGCGCCTCCATTCTTGCTGAGCTCTGAGCAGGTCCAGCTGGGACATTCTGGGAATGCGCTCCCCAGCTATAGGCAGGAGGTGGGCACCACAGTGGCAGCACAACCCTTCGCGATGCCTGAGAGCAGCCAGCAGTTTGTCCAGCTCGAAGGTCAGCGTTCCACCTGTCTTTTCAGCAAGACCTCGTGGGAAAAGATGCAGGATATTCCTCTGGCTGCTTGTTCTTCACTGCGCCAGGGTCCGAGGCAGGCGCCGTGGTGGTCCAGGTGGGGTCGCTGTGCTTCCTGCTTGTTTGTGTTCCAAAGTGACATGAGTGGTGAAAAAATTAAGGAGTACCGAAAGGCTTGTTTTTTATTTATTTATTTATTTATTTATTTAAAAGATTTTATTTATTTGACAGAGGGAGACAGCCAGCGAGAGAGGGAACACAAGCAGGGGGAGTAGGAGAGGAAGAAGCAGGCTCCTAGCGGAGGAGCCTAATGTGGGACTCGATCCCAGAACGTTGGGATCACGCCCTGAGCCGAAGGCAGACGCTTAACTACTGAGCCACCCAGGTGCCCCTGAAAGGCTTGCTTTAAAAAAAAAAAAATCCAGCTCCTTTGTTTCTCTGGTTCTAATTCTTAAAGAAAACCATTCTGACTCTTTTTTTTTTTTTTTGGTCTGGAATTGTCTCCATCTTGCTAAGTATTGTATTTAAGTAAATCCTGCTTCTTCTTGATTTCCACCATGTCATTATTTACTTGCTGCTGGAACGGGTAAATACTGGGCTCTTTATATCATCCTGTACCTGTTTGCCCATCCCCGTCACCCATGCGGCCACATTCACGTTGTGGTGTCCTCCTTCTTTACAACAGTGACTTCGTCAGTACCGCTTCCTGCAAAACCAAGTAGCACGCTTGATCGCCTTCTCCCCACATGGCTTAAAGTCGAACGGGTGATTGCCTTGCTGTTCATGTGCATGCTCCTCTGGGCCCATGGTGTTGTTAGAGGTTTTGTTTAAGTTCCAGTTAGTTGGCATTCAGGGTTCTACCAGATTCAGGTGTACAGTGTGCTGATTCAACACCTCCCGACATGACCCGGTGCTCATCCCAGCAAGTGCGCCCCTTCATCCCCATCACCTGTTCCCCCATCCTCCACCCCCCTCGGCTCCGATACCATCAGTTTGCTCTCTGTAGTTAAGAGTCTGTTCCCTGGTTTCTCTCTCTCTTTTTTTTTCCCCTTTGCTCATTTGTTTCTTAAATTCTGCATATGAGTGAGATCATTCAGTGTTTGTCTTTCTCTGACTTCACTTAGCATAATGCTCTCTAGATCCATCCATGTTGTTGCAGATGGCAAGACTTCATTCATTTTTATGACTGAGTAATATTCTATTATGTATATAGACCACATCATCTTTACTTATTCAGTCAATGGATACCTGGGCTGCTTCCGTATCTTGGCTGTTGTAGGTAATGCTGCTATAAACATAGGGGTGCATGTATCCCTTTGAATTAGTGTTTTGTATTCTTTGGGGGAATGCCCAATGGTGTGATTACTGGATCATAGGGTAGTTCTGTTTTTTCTTTTTGGACAGGTCTGTTTTAACTTCTTGAGGAACCTCCAGACTGTTTTCCAGAATGACTGTACCAGCTCACATTCCCACCAGCAGTGTAATAGGGTTCCCCTTTGTCCACATCCTTGCCAACACACATTTCCTGTGTTGTTGATTTTAACCATTGTGACAGGTGTGACAGGTGTCTCATTGGGGTTTGGTTTGGCATTTCCCCGGTGATGAGTGATGTTGAGCATCTTCTCATGTGTCTGTTGGCTGTCTGTATGTCTTCTTTGGAAAAGTGTCTGTTAGTGTCTTCTGCCCATTTCTTTTTTTTTTTTTTTAAAGATTTATTTATTTATTTATTTGACAGAGATAGACAGCCAGCGAGAGAGGGAACACAAACAGGGGGAGTGGGAGAGGAAGAAGCAGGCTCCCAGCGGAGGAGCCCAATGTGGGACTCGATCCCGGAACGCCGGGATCATGCCCTGAGCCGAAGGCAGACGCCTAACGACTGCGCTACCCAGGCGCCCCTTTCTTCTGCCCATTTCTTAACTAGGTTATTTTTTTGGGTTAGAATTTGATAAGTTCTTTATAGATTTTGGATACTAGCCCTTTATCTGATAAGACATTTTACAAATATCTTCTCCCATTCCATAGGTTGCCTTTTAGTTTTGTTGACTGTTTCCTTTGCTGTGCAGAAGCTTTTGTTCATTTTTGCTTCTCTTTCCCTTGTCTCAGGGAATGTGTCTCGTAAGAAGTTGCTGCAGCCAAGGTTGAAGAGGTTGCTGCCTGTGTTCTCCTCTAGGGTTTTGATGGTCTTCTGTGTCACATTTAGGTCTTCCATCCATTTTGAGTCTATTTTTGTGTAGGGTGTAAGAAAGTGGTCCAGTTTCATTCTTCTGCATGTTGCTGTCCAGTTTTCCCAACACTTGTTGAAGAAACTATCCTTTTTCCCATTGATGATTCTTTCCTGCTTTGTTGAAGATTACTTGACCATCTATTCCCATGTTTTTAAAGAGTTATTTATGTTCTTAAGTAAACACGTATAGGATATGAAATGAGTTTTCGAGGGTCGGGAGTAAAAGGCCATCCTGTCCCCACCCCGCCACGGAGCCTCGCCTGTGCATTCTTTCTGCACTGCCATGGACGCTGGTGGTCGGCTGTGAGCGTAGTGTACAGGTCACCCTGAGCTCACGGAGCAGGCATTGCAGCAGGTAGAGACCGGCAACAGACGGCTGTGTCAGGCGATGGTCAGAGCCGTGCAGTGGTCAGTAATGTGGGTGAGGGATCGAGCAGGAGTGTGCAGCTCTTAGCGTCAAGGTCTGGGGAGTGAGTGGCTTAGACTTTGTGGGCCGCATGGCAGCTGTTGCCTCCGTTCTGCTCTGCAGAAGTCACCACAGGCAGTGCGCACATGAAGACGGGAGGCTGTGTTCCAGCCAGTCGTGCTCTGCGGAAACAGTGTCTGCCCGTGGCTGGTAGTTTGCCGACCCCACCATAGGGGCAGGTGCGGGAGAATGGTGCTGCCTTCTGAAGGGAAAGCCTTTCTGATGGGGGCACAGCAAGCAGAGGCCTGATGTGAGACACGCTGATAGCTGGGGGAAGGGGGCCTTGAGGAGGGAGCATACTTGGTGTCCTTGGGGAGCCAGCCGGAGGCCTGTCTCTGTAGCTGGAGCAGCAACCGATAGGAGGGGATACTTGAGAGAAGTCTGGTCTGGGGCCATGGGGTTTTGCCATGTACCCTGAGTGAAAGCGTGGGCTCTCCGAGGGTTTTGAGCAAGACAGTACCATGCCTCGACTGACTGACTGAGAGAGTGTCCTGGCTGCTGTGTGGGGCTCAGGGTGAGCCCTCTGCAGCTGAGGCCCATGGGGACACTGGCACCAACACTGGGATGTGTGCCAACAGGAGAACAGACACCAGTGGGGTCAGATTCGAGAAATCCCAGAGAAGACCGTTCTCAGGGCCGCCAGAGTTGTGGGCCAAATGGCGGCCTCTCAAAGGCTATGTCCGTGTCCTAACCCCCGAATCTCCTGTGAATGTGAGCTTATTTGGGAAATAATGGGTGGTGTTTTTTGGAAACCATTTTGAAGGTGTAGTTAGGTTAAGGATCTTGAGATGGGATCATCATCCTGGATTTAGGGTGGGCCCCAAAGCCAGTGGCACGTGTCCTTATAAGAGACACACAGAGGAGACAGTGGGTAGAAGCTGTGTGGGGACAGACGCAGAGACTGGAGGGACGTGGCCACAAGCCCAGGAGCGCCGGCAGCCACAGGAGCTGGAAAGAGGCAGGAAGGAACCCCGCTGCAGAGCTTCTGGAGGGAGCACGTTCCTGCCAACACCTTGATTTCAGACCCCTGGCTTCTAGAACCCAGAGAGAATACATTTCTGTTATTGTAAGCCCTGGTGTATGGGCTTTTGTTACGGCGGCCCTGGGAGCTGATCCAGCTTTCCAGAGATTGTCTCTTCGTCATACGGACGCAGGCTCAGTCTGTTTTCCCAGGTGTTCGCACAGCGCGGACGCTGATCTGTACCTCAGTTTCCACTTTAAATATTTGTTGTGGATCGTATTTCAAGATCTCTACATGTGCTTTTTAAGTGCTTTGTGGTATGTGTAGTTTTACTGCTGTCTCATAATTAACTTTGTAACCTCACAGTGGACATTTGGATAGTTTCTAGTCTTGCCGTTTTGTATAGCGTTGCAGTGAATATCCTTGTGCATTTACATAACGTATAATAAATTCCCGAAGTGAGAATTGCTGGGTTAAAGAGCATTTAGTAAATAAGTCAGTTAGTCGATGTTGCCACGCTGCCTTCTGTCCAGTTGGTCCCAGTGCACATGCACTCCTACTAGCGACACGGGGGTGCTCCTGTCCCCCATACTCACCCCGTGGCAGTGTTCGGATGGCTTGTGATAGCAGGAGATGCCATTTCTGTCAGGTTAGTCATTTTACTTTGAATATGTCTTTATGAGTGAGGCCAAGCGTCTTTATACACCAGGAGCTGTTGGTTTTTCCTGTCATGGGGACTGTTTGTATCCTTCGCTAAGCTTAGATGTCATGTTTTCAAGAACTATTCTCGTAGTGAGGAATCAGCTCTTGGTGATATGAGTTACTGGTATTTTCCCATTTGTCACTTGACTTTATCATGTTTTCCTTTTACCGTGTGAAATCTGTAGTCAAATGTATGAATCTTCTCTGTCTTCTAAAAAGACCCCCCTGGTTTGAGTCTATTAGAAGTATCCCCCATGCTTCCTTCTAGCACTCTGATGGTTTCATTTTGTAAATTAACTTTATTGAGGTAGAATTTACATACAATAAAATACCCCCATTTTAAGTGTGCAGGTTGATGTTTGACAGTTGTCCACATTCATGAGACCACCACCACAATTCAGGTAATGAGCATTTCCATCACGCCCAGAAGTTCCTTTGTACTTACTCCTTTGTAGATCGTTCCCCAGTCCCCCTGCAGCCCACAGCCACCACTGAACTGCCTCTGGTTCTAGAGAACTGGGTTTCTCACCGTTGCCCTTTTGGGCCAGGTGCCTCTTTGTCGTGATCACACAGGAGGCCATCGTGTGCTTTTGTAGGGTGTTCAGTAACACTTCTGGCCTCTGCCTACCAGATGTAAGTAATAACCCCTCCAGCTGTGACAGCAGACATGTCCCCAGACATCGCCGCACTGGTTGAGAACCACAGCTATGGAACACATCTCCCCTTTCTAGAATTTCACGTGACGGACTCGTACAGGCTTTCTTCCACGTGCCTGGGTGTCTTCACTCAGCATGTTTTCCAGATTCGTCCGTACCCGTGTTTAATAGTTCAGTCCTTGTATGTTGTGTTGGTCCATTTCTCTCTTGATGGTTGTTTGAGGTGTTTTCAGGTTTGGGCTAATTATGAATAAAGTGGTGATGAATGTTTGTGTATATAATCTCTGTGAGGACTAGGGTAAATACTTAGGAATGGAATTATTGGGTCGCATGGTAAATAAGCATTTTTAAAAAGAAGTTTCTCAAGAGTTCTCCGGGGTGGCTGCACCATTCTGCATGTCCGCCGGCAGTGTGTGGGGGTTTGCATTGCCCCACGCTCCCCAGCTCTAGGACCTGCAGCCTCTGAGTTTTAGTCTTTGAGTGGGTGGGTAGTAGTATCCCATCATGATTTTAATTGTGTTTCTCTGATGAATACTGGTGTTTGGCATCTGTTTTTTAAAGACTTATTTATTTGAGAGAGAGCAAGCACGAGCAGGGAGTGGGGCAGAGGGAGAGAATCTTAAGCAGGCTCTGAGCGTGCATGAGCCCAATGTGGGGCTCAGTCCCACGACCCTGAGATCATGACCTGAGCCGAAACCAACAGTCAGACGCTTAACCGACTGAGCCACCCAGGTGCCCCAGTGTTGAGCACCTTTTTGTGTGACTATTATTTACATTTCTTGTGAAGTATCTGTTCCAGATATTTTCCCCATTTTTAATTTGTCTTATTGCCTCTAGCCTTGCACTGTTGGTGTTCCTTCCTGCTGCGTCAGGAAATGTTAACCTGTTGCGGCAACTTCAAGTGGACAGTCACCCTGACTCTGGGGTCTGCTGGAAGGAGCTGTTCCCTGGCTCACCTGGGAGCCATGGTTCTCAGGACCTTGTTTGATCTCCCAGGCGTGTTCATATTGCTGCCGCGACATAGGGATGAAAGTTGAGCGAGTTTGTTAGATACTCTGGGTACAGATTCTTTGTCAGTGATGTGTAGTGCAAGTATTTTCTCCCAATCTGGCTTGCCTTGACATTTTCTAGTGGTTTATTTTGAACAGTAAAGTTTTTTCATTTTAATATTTCATTTAGTCATTTTTCATTTATGGTGAAGTCCATAGTACAATAGCATTGTGTTTAAGAAAATCATGTCATACCTCACTTTAAAAATACTTCATTGCTAGGGGCGCCTGTGTGGCTCAGTCTTTAAGCGTCTGCCTTCGGCTCGGCGTGATCCCAGCGTTATGGGATCGAGCCCCACATCAGGCTCCTCTGCTAGGAGCCTGCTTCTTCCTCTCCCACTCCCCCTGCTTGTGTTCCCTCTCTCGCTGGCTGTCTCTCTCTCTGTCAAATAAATAAATAAAATCTTTAAAAAAAAATACTTCATTGCTAAAAAATGCTAACCATCATGAGCTTTTAGCTAGTCATGAGCACTGATCGTAGATCACAATAACAAATACAATAATAATCAAAAAGTTTGAAATACTGTTAGAATTACCACTTCACAGTGAAGTGCAGAAATAAATCATTATCAACATAAATAATGTTAGGAAAGAACAACTTTCTAAACAGTTGAGTACCTACTGGTCCCAGGTATGGAGTGCTAGAGCTGGAACAGAAATAAGCAGCTTTCTGACTAGAAGAACCCACCATATCGGGGGGAGGCAGACGAACAGACCATCGAGAAGGGATGTGATCTGTGCTGTCCTAGAGGTAGATGGTGCGGCGGGAAGTCTTCTGGAGAGCCCGGCCTTGACCTAGAGGAGGTGGGGTGTGTGGGGAGGTTTGCTTCGAAGTTTCCAGAGGTAAGGCATTTCAGCTGAGCTCTGGGCGGGGGGGGGGGGGGGGGGGGGGGTAGGGGTGGAGTGTCAGGTGGCAAAGGAGGCTGGGGCACGCACAGAGCTTTGGAGCCCTGCTGAGAACCTGCCTGTTAGAGGAAAAATGGCCTAGGCTGGGGCCTAGAATCAAAGGGAGGAAAACTGGCCAGAGAGGAGACCGAAGAAGCAGGGAGCATTTAGTGTTTTGTCTGCTCGTTACCACCACGCCCTCCGTTCTGAGAACTCCGGATACTGAACCCCCCCATTCTGAGGATTGCTTCTCCTCTTACGTCTTACCTATACGGTGGAGCCCGTACTGATCCGGAATATGGTACCTGCCGCCACCGGACCAGTGCGGTTTTTAAATTGGACATTAGAGTGTCAGGCCCTACTCCCTTCTCTCTCCCTTCTTCCCTCTTTTGGCTGAAACCAGTACGTGTGGAGCTGTGCTGAGAAGGACAGAATGACGGCTGAAGCCGCCGTGTCCAGAGAAGCAGGGGCAGGAGGAGCAGGGGGCTTGATGGACATTTGAGTCGTTGGTTCTAGCCGCAGTCCTGCCCCTGGGTGGATTCCATCCTGCGGTCCAGGAGCCTCATAATAGAGTTTGCTTTCATAAGCTGGATCAGGTTGGGTTTCTGTGTGAAGTAATGTCAGTAGACGGTGGCCAGGTTAGAAGCGTGGGATTTCATCGCAGGGGCAGATCCCAGAAGGGCAATGACATCACATCTGAGCTGTAGGCCGTTCTGGCTTCAGGGATGAGGAAGAGCTCGGAAACAGGAGCAGAAGGTGATGAGACCTGTTGACCTTGAAAACAAAACTGCCCATTATTTCACCAGCAGAGGATGGAGTTATGTGGGAAAGACCGAGAATATCAACCCAGGACAAGCGAGCTACGGAAAACCACACACAGGCACGTCCTGAGAACGAAGCCCAGGAGGCCCTTTTATGGGCGGAGGTGGGGCTGATGTAAACGGAAAGTCTATTGGAGTAAACTGGGAGCTCAAAGTATAGAGGCTTCTCATTGGCTGGACTGTGGCAGTCTCTCATTGGCTGAGCTGAGACGTCTCCCTTTGGCTGGGCCATGATAGTCTCTCATGGGCTGGGTGGGACTCTTTCCCATTGGCTGAGCCGTGACTGTCTGTCATTGGCTGGGCTGTTGCCAGGGGAGGAGGAAAACTTCCTTCCTCTTGCTGGGATGGTAACACAGTATCCATGAGCAAGGGGTGTGTCTTCCTGTTGGGTCTGCAGTGGTCAGTGCGTGGCGGGAGCGCTGCCCCTTACCGGACTCCTGATGCCATTCTAACTCCACGCTAACCAACGTTCCTGTATTCTATTCCACAGGCCAGATGGGCAGAACAGGTAGCAGGGCAGGAGGAGGGGGTGCCTTCTGGGAGGGAGGCAAGCAGCGACCTGGCCTGAATTCAGCCTGTGGAGCTAGGGAGAGAAGAGTGGATTTTCAAAACCCTGGGGGAGGCAGACTTGATAGAATAGGTTTCTGAGGGGCACCTGGTGGCTCAGTCGGGTAAGCATCTGCCTTAGGCTCAGGTCATGATCTCAGGGTCCTGGAATTGAGTCCCACATTGGGCTCCCTGCTCAGCAGGGGACCTGCTTCTCCCTGTGTGCCTCCCCCAGCTCGTGCTCTTGCTCAGATAAAAAAATTGTGAAAAAAATTTTTTTTTAATTTTTAGGTTACTGGCTAGCAGTGAGTGGTGAACAGTCTTCTGGGGTGGCTTTCAGGGCTTGTTAAGTAACTGGGTTGGTGGTATCTGCCAGGAGAAGAAAGAACAGAATTGGAGCAGGGGAAGCACTTGTTGAGTAACCTGTGAGAAACCAGGAGGTGCCCGTGGTCAGGGGAGGGGTCTGGGTGGCGGGACAGGTCTGCGATGCAGCAGGTCACACATGTGGGCTGAGCTGTTTTATATTTTCACTTATTCCACATAGAAGCCTTGCAGATTTAAGTTTCCAAAACACGTCCGAAAATCTATCACGCGTCACCGTCTCCATGGCCACCGTCTTGGCCACCGACTGATAACTTCCTAACTGGCTTCTCAGTGGTTTCTGTTCTCCCCTCCTGTCCATTCTTTATATTTCTTTGCAAAATAAGGATCACATCATTTAAATGAATGTTCCGTAGGTCTCGTGGGGCATAGGGTGGAGTGGAGGTTCATTAAGGGTATAGAGGGGAGAAAACACGGTGTGGGAAATACTTGGAAACTGGTCTTCACATGGCAGCCGTGATCACGGGTATGGTGAAGGGACAGAGCCCTGAGTCAGAATTTCCAACAAATGGGAGAGATACAGCAAGTTAGTTGCACTTAAGGAGATAAGGAGAAGGAGAGAGGAACAATTGTGCATAATGAACATAAAGTAATAAACATAAAGGTAAGGGGAACAGAGGCAAATATGTTAGTTATTACAGAGAGCCAATTTTCCCACCAAAAGACAGACTGTCAAATAGGGCTGAAAAATAAGCCCAGCTCCGTGCTGTCTAACAGAAACACCGAAGCCATGAAGTAGAAAGTAAAGGCAGGCAAAGACACCACACTTAGATAACTCTTAGGTCAAAGAGGAAATTAAAAGAACAATTACAGACTATCAAGAAGGCAATGAAAGCATACGAAAACCCGTGTGCTGCTCAGACGTAAAGTAAAGGAACTGAGTATTCTTAAGCAATTAGAGAAAAACAGTTACGGGGAAGAGAAACATTGAGGATTAAAAAATCAGAAAATAGAAATTAATCAGGATACCAGTCTTTTATCTGTAGCGTCATTTGCAAATATATTCTCCCATTCCGTAGGCTGCCTCTTAGTTTTTTTGACTGTTTCCTTGGCTGTGCAGAAGCTTTTTATCCTGATGAAGTCCCATAAGTTCATTTTATCTTTTCTTTCTCTTGCCTTTGGAGATGTGTCATGAAAAAGGTTGCTTTGTCCGATGTTGTAGAGGTTGCCGCCTATGTTCTCCTCTAGGATTTTGATGGATTCCTGTCTCACATCGAGGTCTTTCATCCATTTGGAGTTTATTTTTGTGTATGGTGTGAGAGATTGGTCAAATTTCATTCTTTTGCATGTAGCTGTCCAATTTTCCCAGCACCATTTATTGAAGAGACTGTCTTTTTTCCAGATTTACAAAGAACTTCTCAAACTCAATACACGAGAAACAAAGAAATCAAAAAATAGGCAGAAGATATGAACAGACACTTTTCCAATGAAGACATACAAATGACTAACAGACACATGAAAAAATGTTCAAAATCATTAGCCATCAGGGAAATTCAAATCAAAACCACACTGAGATACCACCTTACGCCAGTTAGAATGGCAAAAATAGACAAGGCAAGAGACAACAATTGTTGAAGAGGATGTGGAGAAAGGGGATCCCTCCTACATTGTTGGTGGGAATGCAAGTTGGTACAGCCACTCTGGAAAACAGTGTGGAGGTCCCTTAAAAAGTTAAAAATTGAGCTACCCTATGACCCAGCCATTGCACTACTGGGTGTTTACCCCAAAGATACAGACGTAGTGAAGAGAAGGGCCATATGCACCCCAATGTTCATAGCAGCATTGTCCACAATAGCTAAATCGTGGAAGGAGCCGAGATGCCCTTCAACAGATGACTGGATTAAGAAGTTGTGGTTCATATATACAATGGAATATCACTCAGCTATCAGAAATAAAGAATTCTCAACATTTGCTGCAACATGGACGGCACTGGAGGAGATAATGCTAAGTGAAATAAGTCAAGCAGAGAAAGACAAATATATGATTTCTCTCATCTACGGAACATAAGAACTAAGATGATCGGTAGGGGAAGACAGGGATAAAGAGGGGGGGTAATCAGAAGGGAGAATGAAACATGAGAGACTATGGACTCTGAGAAACAAACTGAGGGCTTCAGAGGGGAGAGGGATGGGGGAATGGGATAGACCGGTGATGGGTAGTAAGGAGGGCACGTATTGCATGGTGCACTGGGTGTTACACGCAACTAATGAATCATCGAACTTTACATCGGAAACCGGGGATGTACTGTATGGTGACTAACATAACATAATAAAAAATCATTAAAAAAAATCGGGATAAATAGATCCAAAATCTGGTTCCGTACAAATAGATCAGCCTTTCGCAAGTCTAAGAGAAAATAAGAAATGGAACAGAACAGGCTACATGCGTTAAAATTCCGCCACTAAAAAGGGGCCTGGCTGCAGCTGGGTTCACAGCCTCTAGAGAACAGACGCTGGGTAGCCTATCCCAAGCCACAAGAGAAGGTACCTTCCACTCATTTTAAGAAGCTAGTGCTAGATTCAAGATCTTCAACAGAACAGCAGTAGAAAACCACACGATGCCCATTTATAAAATAAAGATGGAAAAAACTAAATTCTTAGCAAACAGAATCCAGTGATGTTCAAAAAAGTGACTGGCGAAGCAAGGCCTAGTCCAGGGGTGTAAGCACAGCTTCGCGCCAGGAGCAGTCCCCCAGGTGCAGCACGACACGACGGGGAGTCGGGGCCTGAAGGAGCCTTAGGAGCTTGAGCGTCCGTTCCCCCTTTGAGGGAAGACAGTGCAGTAGAACAGAAGGGGGAAGCTCCAGGCAACTCCTGCTTCCGTGGCGGGCGGGACCACGGGTGGCGCGAGCTGGAGCCGCAGAGCAAGGGCAGATTGTTCCAGAACCTTGAAAGGTCTTGTCAAAATAATGAAGACCCTCACTGCCAGTTATAAATATAGAGAATGAGAAAAGAATAGTAAAACTACTCAGTACACTAATTTGAAAGAGTAGAAATACTGATCATTGTTTCATCTCTTTGTGAAAAACTTGCCAGTAGCTGCACTTCCCTGTCCCATGGTGCAACCTAGGATGTGCGGCGAGCATCTTTCCAGGCCTCTGTCACTTGTCACTGTCCCTCCAGGGTTGAGATCAGCTTCCAGCGTGGTCTCTGCACTTGGCGCGATGGCAAGCGTCTCCGAGGGCTCCTTCAGCGTGAAGTCTTCGCGGCGTCCCTGCCTCAGGACGTCATCCTTCTAGACTCAGCCCGGCCAGGCTCCTCTGGCTGCTCGTGTCCATGCCCCTCCCCTCTGCGGTGCTCTCCTCTGGGACCCCACTGCTGTGGCATCCGAGTGTGACCTCCAGGGTTAACATGTCCCGATCCTCGCGGCTCTCGCCTTTGCTGGCCAAGTCCTGGCTTCGCGGATACACTTTGGTAAAACAGCAAGTGTGTTCGTCACGGAAGACGGCGCAGCTACCGACTTTGCCGGCCGTGTGGGAACTGAGTAACATGCGCCGTGACCGTGACCCACGGCCTTTGAAAGAAGCGCCAGATGGTCACTGATGACGCATGGCTGTGATCTCGGTAGTGATTTGTAGGCTGGAGAGCTCGCCGCAGTCTGTACCCAGTGCAGGTACTTAGCTAATACACAGGGTGACTGATACTTGACGTGTGCTGTTGAGGGACCAGTTTTACTTAAAAGTAATGAAAACTTTGGGGCTCCTGGGTGGCTCAGTTAAGCATCTGACTCTGGATTTCAGTTCAGGTCATGATCTCAGGGTGGTGACATCGAGCCCCATGTCTGCTCCGCACTGGGTGTGGAGCCTGCTTGAGATTCTCTTCCTCTCCCTCTGCCCCTCTGCTCCTTGTGCACAAGCACGCATGCGCTCTGTAGAAAAAAAAGTGATGAAAACCAAACCCAATAGCAGAAGTTCTCTTAAATAGCAATACGTTGGAACTATGTCAGTTAGAGTTAGGTATGTCCACTATCACAACTGCTTACAATGACTTGAAAGTTCTAGCAAGTACAGCAAGACTCTAGAACGATAAAATAAGTGGTATAACACGAGACAAGAGGTAAAGCTGCTTTTGCTGATACGATGTGTCGGGTTTGGTCTTTTACTAGAAGGACTCACAGGACTCAATGTATAGTTGTCCTCAGAGCCGAGAAAGGACACAGAGTAAAATCAGCAGAGGGCATAGGCAGGTGGCTGAAGTCCAGGAAAAGCAGATGCAAGCCTCTGAGTCCTCTCCCAGTGCACACGTGTCAAATGTGTTGTCACGGCACCTGTGAAGTGGTGTCTACCTGGGAAGCTCATCAGAGTCTCAGTGCCCAAGGGCGTTACTGGAGGCTGCTCACAGAGGCAGCCTCTGCCCAGCATGTACCGGATCTCCAGACTCCCAGTTTGGCACAAACCACATTGTTCATGCAGACAGGCGCGGCGAGCCTAGGTAAGGCTTCTGGATACAAGCTAAAGATACAAAAGTCACTCGCTTTCTCCACTGCGGTGGTAAGAGCCTATCAAATATTTCATGTATATGGTAAAAAAAAAAAAAAAAAGTTTCAGAATAAAGGTGTAGGACTCATGAAGAAAACAGATTTTGTGGAAATCTGAAGAGATGTGAAAACATACTTAGGAAGATTTTTACACCATAAAAAATATCGAGTTAGTATGCAAATGTAATACAATTCCAGTTAGAGTCCAAAGGAGGTATGTTTTTGGAATTGGATAAAGATGTCTTAAAATTTTATGGGTGAATAAATGCCCAAGGATAGAATGCCACTATAGATGTAGGGGAACCCTCATTAACCCAGCTTGCAAGACCAGAAGCTATTCAAGAAGATAAAAATGTATTTAAGCATAAAAAAACATTGTATGGAAAGATATCATAACCAATCAATGGATAGATTGAATAATATTTGTGATGTAGATGACAAAGGGTTAATCCATATATGAAGAAACTTTAAAGAATTGTCAAAAAAAGAGCAACAAACAGAAAAACAGGACAATTACATGAATAGAGAGTCCTTGGGAGAGCAAATGCTAATGGCTAAGAAGCACGCAAATGCCCAAATTCTTTAGTAGTAAGGGAACTAGAAATCAGCTGTGTACGCATGGACTGGCTGGCAAGATTGTCAAAAGACTATCGTTTGTTGTTGATGGAGAGGTGGAAGGAAGAATCACTCGCACGGAGCTGGTAGAATAGGAAGAGGTGTAGCTTCTTTGGAAATCAGTCTGCCAGTGTCTGAAAATTAAAAACAGGCCCCTCTTTGACTTCACAGCGTCATGGTGGAATACCGGGAGTAGTGAATGCCCATCGGGGGACTGTTGACATCAAGGGGGAGCGTGCCACCATGAGAGGAATGGGGTGAGAGTTACAGCCGTTAACCTGCAGGGATATCCACAAGGTATGGCCAGTGGGAAAAGAAAGAGGCAGAATTGTGCATAATACCTCATTTGCAAAATGAGTAACGGAAAATGCCATGTACAGGTGCACACGTGGGTGTGGGTTTGTGCTTACGCACGCCTGGGTGAGATGAACCAAGGGAACATGTGGAGGGATACATTCTAGATAATGGTCTCTGCCATCTGGGATGGGAGACATGGGCCCTTTTGGGTTTCTTCCTCCTGCTTTCCTGGAATGCAGGCCTGACGGCTGGCGCTTCAGCAGTGATCTTCAGCCTTGAGAGTGCCTGGATGTGGAAGCCACCACAAACAGTGACAGAACCCGGCTTCCTATCAGACGTGGGGCCATCCCACTGGACCGCCTACCTCCAGACTTCTTGTTTGTGAGAGACATTAGCTTTTCAAAGATTCTGTTGATTTCAGTTTGTGTCACAACTTGCCAAAAGTAATTCCTGTTTGATACAGTATGTACTAAAAAAAAAAAAAGTAAAAGAATACATAAGGAAGTGCTAAGTTGAAGAAAGAATATTAAAAATCACGAGAAGAGACGAAGGCAAATGGATATATCCTAGATCAATCCTAGATTCGTGTGGTCGTGAATATTTGCTCCTGGTCTATTTATTCTGGCTCTCCTGAGTCAGTCAAGGACGTAAGTGTTCGGAAGCATCTTTTCTCTCCACCCTGGAGCTACCCACCCTGCGTTAAGGAGTATGAAAGACGCTGACCCGGCCCCGCCAGCAAGTCAGGCTCACTAGGAGACTGGCCTACCGCCATGGAGCTGGTTAACCGCATAGCACGTGGGGAAGTGGTGCAGAAAATAGTGACCTGCCTGCAGGCATGTTCTGGATTGTTCCCTGCCTCTGTAGTGCTTCGCTTTTGTGTTGGAACAATCACTTCAGGACATCAACTTGAAAAGATTTTTTTTTTAAGCCAAAGAGAAATGTCACTCTAACCTCAGAGAAGTGGCACCGTGATGAACGACAGTGGGCTGGGACGAGGGGGTGTTAAATGAGGCCGTGCTTTTGAAGACCTGTAATTAGGAAGTGGCATATCCTGTCTTCCGTAAAATACCCTTGCTTTAGTCGTCTGTCCCGCTGCGCTGCTTGGTGGAGCGAGCTGGTTTCCCTCGTGGATTGGGAACGGTCGGCGGGAAGCACCGCCCTCTGGCGGTCTCTCTTAGAACTGCAGGCAGCCCTTGAGGCGCGTCTACGTGCCGGCTTGCGAACTACTCTTAGTACGGATGCCTCATAGACGCAAACAAAAGTACAGTTGGAAACACTGATGAGAAATTATAACAAAACAGAACTTGCTCCGACTTTTTGGGGAGCATATTTATAAGCACCTCGGACAGAGACAAGTGCTGTGGCTTGAGTATCAGTTCAGGTTGGCTGTGAATGACTTGACGTGAGGGTGGTATCAGGTAAGACCCAGACGCCGCCCGGCTTTCCGTGTCCCTCTTCTGCTCTGGCACAGCTCTCACTTGGAGGTTCCTTGCTCCCTGCGAGAAGCGTCTGAGCTCTAGTTCACCTGCAGGGAAGGGCGCAGGTCTGCATGATGGCCGAGGGACTGGCCCGTCTCACTGGGGACGAGTGGGGACTGCTGTGCAGGTTGAGAGAAGCCTGCAGCGTGCACCCTCGTGTAATGCTCCACGGGCCCATTCGTGGGTCGTGTCCTCCGTGACTTGTTCTTTTATTTTCCGTTGCATAAACACACCGATTTAGTCATTCTCCGACTGGTGGGCGTGTGCACAGTGTTCAGGGGGGCGTGTTATGACTAAAGCCGTTGTGAGCAACTCTTCATAGCTACCTGTTTCCATTCCTCTAGGATCTCTCCAGGAGTGGTGGTCTTACTGGGTCATGGAGGGGCTGGTGGTCCAACTGGGTAAGAAACTATCACACTTTCCAAAGTGACTGTAACACTCCCTTTGCCTGTGGCCTTTTCCTCTCAGCTCCGACCCCCTTCTCTGCTGTCCTTGGCCGCAGGGAGCCAGACCCCAGGGCTTCCCCAGCCGGTGCGGTGCTAGGCGCCGCCAGCAGAGGGCGCTGCGGGGCCCGGCCAGAGGCTGGGGTGGCCACCGCTGCCCAGTCCCCTGCCCACCCTCGCACTTTCTGTCTCTGTGAGTCTGAGGACTCTAGGTCCCTCCGACAAAAAAGTCGTGTGGTATTTCTCCCTTTTGTGTCTGGCTTGTTTGATTTAGCCTCGGGTCCTCAGGTTTATCCGTGTTGTCGCCGGGTCTGGGTTTGCCTCCTGCGTAAGGCTGAGTGGTGTTCCACCGTGTGGACCGACCGCATCTTGTTCACCCCTCACCCTCCAGAGCACCGGGTGGCCTGGCCCTCGGCTGTTGTGCACTGCGCTGCTCTGAGCGTGTTCGTGAGTGTGACGTATGTGCAAATGCCTCTTCAAGACACCGCTTCTCGTTCTTCTGGATAAATGCCTGGAAGTGGGACTGGTAGGTCATGTGGTAGCTCTACACCGCTTCTCGTTCTTCTGGATAAATGCCTGGAAGTGGGACTGGTAGGTCATGTGGTAGCTCTATTTTTAATCACTTGAGCAACCTCCATACTTTTTTCCCCAGCGACTGAACCATGTTATAATTCCACCAGCAACAGAGGAAGGCTCCAGTTTCCGTATACCCTCGCCAACATCTGTGGTTTTCTGTCTGTTTTAACAGTAGCCGTCTTAATGGAGTGAGGTCATACCTCATGGTGGTTTTGGCTTGTGTTTCCCTGGTCACGAGCGATGGGGAGCGTCTCCCCGTACGTTGACTGGCCGTCTGTATACAGTCTTTGCAGAAACGTCCATTCAGGTTCTTAGCCAGCTTTTTGAGTTATTTGACTTTGTATTATTGAGTCGTAGGAATTCTTGATATGCTGTGGATGTTCAACCCGTGTCGGGTGTGCGATGTGCACCTGTTTTCTCTGATTCTGTAGGTTGCGTTTGCACCGCGTTGATGGGGGTTGATGAAGTGGTTCCTCCACAGTGGGGAGCTCGTGGCCATCGAAGCAGCCCTCTGGAGCGCTGTCTGTCCCCTCTGCTCTGCGATGGGGTCAGGGTGCCCAGAGCCTCCCTCTTGCTCAGTGCAGTCAGCCCCTGCCCTGCCACACTCAGGCCCTGGGTCTTGGTGTACAGATCCCCCACCTTCACCCCTGGCTCTTCTGGCTTCTCCCCCTTCCTGGCCTCGACAGCCAGGGGCAGGCTGGGCCTCAGTGTCCCTGCTTCTGCTACTGGGCAACCTCGTTGTGGCTTTAAACGTCATCTCTGTGTTGATGACTCCAGAAGGTACAGCTTTCGTTCTTCTGGGCCGTCCAAGTGCCGTGTCAAACAAAGAGCACGCAGCACACCTCGCTGCCTCCTGGGCCCACCACCTTCCTGCCCCAGGTTTGCCCTACGTGGTCAAGAACTTGGTCCCCAGGGCGCCTGGGTGGCACAGCGGTTAAGCGTCTGCCTTCGGCTCAGGGCGTGATCCCGGCGTTGTGGGATCGAGCCCCACATCAGGCTCCTCCGCTAGGAGCCTGCTTCTTCCTCTCCCACTCCCCCTGCTTGTGTTCCCTCTCTCGCTGGCTGTCTCTCTCTGTCAAATAAATAAATAAAATCTTTAAAAAAAAAAAAAAAAAGAAGAAGAAGAACTTGGTCCCCATCTAGCGCGAAGCTCTGGCCAAAACTTGAGTTGTCCCCTCTTGTCTTTGCCTCACACCCGTGTCAGAACATGTTCCCAGTATGACCTCACTCCTGCCCAGCCACTGGCCCCTGACTGCTTGGCCTCCTGATGGCCCTTATGACCCTTTGTCTGCATCTGTCCACAGCAGAGTTTAAGACAAACCGGCGCGGTCCTGGAGTGGGGATGATGGTCACATTTGGGTTTAAATCCAAAGTCCTCACCTGGCCCTGAAGCTAGTGTTCCCTCCCTCAGAGGGCCCTCCCTTGACGTCCCGGGCGTAGTGCAGATCCCCAGGTTCCTTCCTGCCTGGGGCCCTGGGCCTGCCGCTCTCTGCCCAGCAGGCTCTGTGACCGCTCACACGTCAGCTCTTCAGACAGATGACCCCTTGCCACCCTGTTTCCTTATTTCCCCACAGCACTGTCACCACCAGGTGTCTCCTGCTGGCCCTGCACTGGAAGGTGAGCTCCAGGAGGACCGGGGTCATGTCCTCAGTGCCTGGAGAGGCCCACAGCAGGCCCTCGCACATCCCACAAAAATGGTTCACAGGGCACCTCACGGGCTCAGACAGTTAAAGCACCCGACTCCTGATTTCAGCTCAGGTGGTGATCTTGGGGTTGTGAGATCGAGCCCCACGTCAGGCTCTGTGCTCAGCCGGGTGTCTGCTGTAGAGTCTCCCTCTGCCCCTCCCCCACCTCACGCACCCTCTAAAAAGAAATCTTTAAAAAAACATAAAATCTGTTTTGAAAATGGTTAACAATGGTGTAGACGTCAGTAGTTGTATCCAAATTGCAATGAAAGCAGCACAGGAAGGGAGTGCGGCAGGGCCGCTACGCTGCCTGAGGCCCAGCTGGCGCCCGCAGAGGCCACAGCAGTCCCTGGTTCTCGCGCGGTTGACACCGAACCCTGGAAGAGAGGCCGCCACTGGGAGATTGCCGGAGAAGGCCTGCCTGGCCCCAAACTCCGTGTCCTGGCACGTCCAGGGTGCTGGTGGGCGGGTTAAGGGGTGGCTTCCTGAAAGGGTGACCGAGGAGCTTCCTCGAGTGGCAGATGTCAGGATGGCCCAGAGGAGCCGCCCAAGAACAGACACAGCAGACCCAGAACAGTGACAGGAACCAGAAAATGGTGGGAAACCAGGTTTTCGGGGGACTGTGTCCCTCCCAAATTCACATGGTGAACCCAGCCCCCCAGCCCCTCAGAAGGCGACTATTTGGAGACCGGCCTTAAAGGGGGGATGAGGGTAAAATACTTCAGGTCCAAATCCAGGGTGACTGGTGTCTCGTAAGAAGAGATCTGGACCCAGGAGTCAGGCAGAGGGACCCGGGCAGAGGCCTCGGAAACTAGCGTGGACACCTTGATCTCAGACTTCAGCCTCCAGGAAGGTGGGGCTGCTTCTGCCCTTGAAACCCCCAGCCTGAGCAGGCGGGACAATTCACTGGCTTGCACTTAGGGATTACTTTTGCATTGTTGGCAGTTATCAAAGTAGCTTCCCTGGAATGGAAATCAGATTGGGGGGGGGGGCGCTGGGCTCTGTGTGGAGACAATGCAGTCCTCCCCCCAAGCCGGGCAGGGTCCGCAGTCAGGGTGCTGGCCCTAGTGAATCCAGCATCGGAGATAAGCCTGCTCCCCAGCCGGCCCTGCCCTCCAGGACTGCGGGGTGGTGGGGTGGGCTCTAGTCCTGCAGGGGTCCCCTCCCTCCCTTCTCCTGCGCCTGTGTGAGTGGGCGAGGGGGTCTCTGCCTCCCGCCCCCCCCCCCCCGCGCCAGGGAGTGCACTGCGGGTGTGGTCGACAACGCTGGCTTTGCTGGAGCACCGACTTCTGTGGGCGCCGCCTGGGAGGGGAGGGCAGCCCCCATTCTGCGCCGGGGGTCCTCCAGGCCAATCGTAAGGCGCGTGGCTTTTGTGTCCCATGTCCCAGCCACTCCAACACCCGGGGCCACTGCTCCGGTCTGATGTCCGACAGCCCAGGGCTGCTCAGGCTCCGCCCCCCGCCCCAACAGGCCCCGCCCCCGGACGGACCGGCCGCCTCCGGAGCGCACCTAGCTTTCCACGTCTCCACGCCAAAAGCACTGCCCCCAGGCTAGTGGACGCCCTCTCCTCCCCGGGCTGCCCTCGCCGCGCCCGCCACCTCCCCTCGGTCCCCTCAGTCCTTCCCCCCCCCCCCCAGGTCGGCATGGCGCGTGCGCTGGGGCCTGAACGGCGGCTCCTGGCCGTCTACACCGGCGGTACTATCGGCATGCGGAGCGAGCAGGGCGGTGAGTTGGCGGGGTTGGGGGGATGGGGTCATTCTCTTGCCCAGTGACCTTTCACAGGCCACGGCCAGGCCCTGGGAGCCCTCTGGGGCCGCGCTCAGCCCCTCTTCCCCGCGCTGTAGCTGGCACCCCTCCCCCGGGGGCCCCGCAGCTTCTGTCCCACCCCTCCCCCCCTTCCCCGGACAAACCGGACGGTGGGCAGGTGTGTGGCGGCTGTCCAGTATCCCCCTCCAACCGTTAGAGGTGGTGGTGTGACCCCACCCCTTCCCCAAGGTAGTTGCAAACTTTGGGGCTCCTGGCAGCCGCAGGCACACACTTTTGGGGAGTGATCAGAGGCAGCAGGTGGCTTTGGGGAGTTGCACTTTTGTCTTTGCCCCTGTGGCAGTGGCAGCTGCTGTGGGGGGAGGGCCTGGGCCAGGGTGCTGGAGGGGATGCCATCAGCAGAGGCTGAGCACTGGCAGGGAGGGACCTGCTCTGGGGGAGCCTGGGGCCTCGACGGGGTGCGAAGAGGAGGGCTGCATGCCAGCATCCGTTCTGGCATTCCTGGGAGAGTGGGAGACTGCATGTCCCTGCCACAAAGGTGCCTCCTGGTTCCGTGATGTCCAGGCGGGCTGGGATGAGCCCTCCACGGAAGCATCGGCTGAGACACCCCTGTGCTTTCTCGGGGCTCCAGCCGCTGCATGTCCATCCTCTGTCCCCATTACTCCATCTGCGACACCAGCAGCCAGTCTGGACATTCCTGGAGGCCCACGCCGTGCTGGGCTGCAGGACTCAGGCCAGTGTAGAGAGAGTCCGGTCCTGGAGGGCTCAGCACAGGGGACGTGGTTATCCGCCCACCTGCCAGCGGCCCCTCCCTGGGCTGCCAGGAGCCTGCCCGCTGCTGCTGTGCCCTCTGCCTCTCCGACCCGGTTAGTCCATGGGTGACCTTCTGAAGCCTGGAGGCCCCGGCAGACACTCCACCTGCAGGGCGCGGTGGTCCCTTGACCCTCACAGGCCAGGCTGACCTTCAGCCAGCAGCAGCACGTGATGAAGGTCACGGAGGCCGTCTGCTGAGCAGCTGCAGGGCTCTGGGCGCCTGTCGGAGCAGGACCCTGTGTCTGGCTCCAGGCTTTGCTTGAGGGCACAAGGGCTGGACCGAGGTGGGAGACAGTGGGAAGGGCCGGGAGGGGGAGGCTGGGCCCAGAGGGGAGATGCCCTGAGCCCACCCTGGATGCTGCCTGTCCAGGCTTGGCACGTGGCCAGCTGCGATTCTGTTGAGCTCAACACATAGTTTCCAAGGGTCTGGGCTGCGGGGACAGGTGGGCTCCGACCCTCTCCCACCAGCACAGCGTGGTGCCTCCCTGCCCTGGTCCTCTGCGGGGGCCTGTGGCTCGCTCCCACCTGCGCTGCTTCTCCCAGAACCGCAAACTCACGTGCTCAGAAAGGTGAACTAGAGACCTTGACTCCAGAAAGACAGGCTGTGAGGGTCGGCTTCCAGACGGGAAAGCATCTTCCAGAATCCCTTGGAGCCCGCTCTGGCACTGGGGCCTACGGGCCTGGTGGAGGTGAGGTGGGCAGGCACCGTCTTGTGCTCAGAAGCAGCTCAGAGCAGTCAGCCTGTCCTGCCGGCGAGGAGGTGGGTCTTCTGAGCTCGGGTGGACGGGCAGCCACTCCCGTCCCGGGGCAGGGGCGCCTTGTCTGACGGCTGCGTCTCCTGGCTCCTGGCTGAGGGCTTTGCCTTTGTGTGGCCTGCTTCGTCCCCACGGCGGCTGCCAGTCCTCCCACTTCAGGAAGACTTCAGGGAGCCCGTGGCTTAAGCCCCAGAGGACAAAGGAGGAAGAGGCGTGGGATCTGTTCCCTGCTGTCCCTCTCGCGTTGTGCAACCCCTGACCCCCAGCCCTTGACACCAGGAGGGTGCTGGGGCCTGCCCTAGTGCGTGACTGACTCTGTGTTCTTGAGCGACACACATCTCCTGCTGGCTTTTTTGGCTAAAAATGTGTGTGGAGTGAAAAGCTGTCCAGGGACCAGGGCAGCACCCCAGGCCAAGGCAAGAGCAAGATGGGGATGGATGGAGGAGCCAGGCCCCCACCCTCTCCGAACCCTGCTGGGGTTGTTGAACTTGGGACTCCAGGCCCTTCCCCGGAACTCCGACGGGAACCAGCATCAATGATTAACTCAACCGGCACTGCGGACGGGGCTCCAGCCTCCTGAGGGTGGCGAGGGGCGGTGGCCAGCCACGGCAAAGCTGTTTGGATCGTCACTGTTGGTGTTTCTGTGCCTGGTAAACAGTGGCCTGGGGGGCACACCGCGCCGTGTGTCTGAGCCTGCCAAAGGTCAGGACAGCAAGTGGAGGGCAAAGGCCCTGGCAGCTAGGGACACCCCTTGACCTGTCCCATCTCTGAGTTCAGCAAAGATGTCACAGGTCAGGGGCGTCATGAAAGGTGAGTCAGATGATAACCCCAAGCGCAAGGCTCAGCAGCATCGGGGCTCCTGCCACACGGCCGAGGAACCGAGGAGCCCCAAGCCACTTGCTCCCGGCCCAGCGGCCCTCACAGGCATTTGCACACAGAGCGGGGTGAGCCGAGCTTTGGGGCCAGGCATCTGAAGGTGCCGGGACAGCCCGGAGGGTCGCAGGTGGTCCTGCAGGCACTCCATGTGGGCAGGGGCGACGTCCACAGCCGTTTGGTCGCCAGAGTAAGGCATTTGGGCCCTCGGCCTGGACCTCCTTCCTGAATGTGGTTTCACATGCTCAAAAATTCACATTTTTGGAGCCTAAGCTATAGGTGGTTCTAGGGGGACCAGCAGTCCTAGGACGCAAACTGTCCCTTACAGACGAGGGGTTTGGCGGGAGCTGAGCAGTGTCCTCTGCCGGTGACTGGCCGCCTGTCTTCGTGGCCCAAGGACGAGGCCACGTGCTGGTTTTATAGGAGGCTGGGGGGGCCTCACTGAGAAAAATACAATTTACAAAATCAGAATTCAACGTGAAAGTGGACATTTACTTGAAACAATTAAGAAAATCATAATCACCAGTTTTAAAAAGCCAAGAATATCAAAAAACCCAGAGAACTGTTTCGCGCATTAACTTGCTGACACTCTCTGATGGCTGCCCCCCCATTTTTTGGCTGCACGTTTCCCCAAGCTCTTTTGCTATGACGACGCGGCTGCAGGGTTTTGCAGAGAGAACAGGAGAACACGGACTTTTCTTGGGCCACTTTGGCCTGTGCTGCCCACGTGCTCCCTGGGTGGGGACAGCAGGGTCCTGTCCTTTTGGGGGCGCTGTGGCCCCGCCCCGCCCCTCCCCACCTCGGGGCAACAAGACATCCATGGCAGGCACTGCCCCACCGACGGCCAGCAATCGCCTGGCTGTGGGTGGAGGCGACCACCCCACATCGTATGCATGTCCCCTGGAACCCAAACCAAGTGGATCCTCACTTCGCCTGCCCCGCACATGGACCCCCAGCTTTGCAGACACCCCTGCGCCACCCACCACAAGAGGCTGCCGTGGAAAGTGGCCGTGTGAGTTTCCTGGGGTTGTTCCAACAGCTGAGCAGGCGCGGGGCCTACAACCCTGTGCTGTCGGCAGGTGTCTGACCTCGGGCAGTGAGGGTCTGTCCTTCCTGCTTCATTGGCTGTGGCCGGACCACTGCAGTCTTCATGCCTCTCTCTGCCCGATCCTTATGTGGCCGCCTCCTCCCTGTGTCTAGTCTCCCTCTACTCCCTCTTAAAAGGACACTGAGGGCCCACCTGCGTAATCCAGGGTCACATCCCCACCTCCAGACCCGTAACTCCATCACGCCTGCGAAGACTTTGCATTCAGGCCACACTCACATGTCCTGGGGATCAGGATGTGGACATCTTTGGGGCTGCTTTCCAGCCTGCTGCGGCTGGAGTGCGGGAGGTTGGCGACCTGGGCGGGGTGGCCGGGTGGCCATGAGCCTTCCTCAGTGCCTGGGATCTGAGGGTCTGTCCTCCATGCTGGCAGGACTGCTGAGTCGACCTTTGTGGAGGCGGGCACATGTCCTGGTCATGCTTTGGGGTCTTGGGCGTGTGGTCAGCCTGGCAGTCGTGCGCTGATGTCCCCTCCGTCTGCTCAGCCCCGTTGGCGTGAGGCTTCTCACCCGCATGGTTTACTCCTGCAGCAAACGTGTGTGGAGCTCCTGCTGGGGCTGCGTGCGGGGTGGGGGCAGTGTTGTTCAGAATGCTCCTGGGGTTCCCTCTCTGGCTGGGGAGGTGGCACCACAAACATCCACCAATGGCCACGGGGCCAGTGTGCCCGTGCTGGCCAGGGCACTGGCGGAGCTGGGGCCTGGGATTTAGCAGGTGGACGAACCGAGGGGGTTTTGGGGCGGGGAGACAGCCTGAGCAAAGTGAGTGGGTGAGGAATGCAGACCCCGGGTCTGCCAGGCTTCTGACCACAGGCACTGGGTGGTAGCTAACCGGTACTGCTCCCGTGCCCTGCTTGTCTGGGGCCGTGCGCTAAGCAGCCGCGGGAAGCCGGTAGCCCGCCGGCACCGCCAGGGAGGTCACAGCCCAGCCGACTCCTGACCCCTCGGCAGGTGTGAGATGAGGAAGGGGTGCTGAGCAGCAGTGGGAGGCAGACAGGCCTGCGAGCCTGCGAAGGCCAGGAGCGACCACCGACCCTGGTCTGGAAAGTCTTACTTGTTTCAGCGAAGGATGTTTCTCGAGGAGCGGGACCCTGTTGACCTCGTCACCATGTCCAGGGCCCAGCACAGCCAGGCACGTGGGAGACGCCCAGAGAAGTTAGCTGACTTGTCCGAGGGCACAGTGCTGGTAGAAATAAAATGCCAGGACCTTGATGCCTGGGAGCCTCTGCCAAGGCTTGTTTCTAGGAAACACTAGTATGACCTTTTAGGGTTTTCTTAAAACACAACACCATTTCTGCCCAGTGCCTTAGATGCGTGTTTTTGGGACACGGAGGCTGCAGGCAGAGGGCCTGGGCTGCATCGTGGAGGGTTGCACACAGTCTAGTGAGGGAGCAAAGGCAGCTGGGGAGTACAGGGGAAGGGCAGCAGGGCCTGGACATCAAGGAGGGCTTCCTGGAGGTGGTGACCTGAGCTGGGGTGAAGCACCTGCTGGGATTGAAGGGCAACGGGCCAAGGACTTGGAGGCAGAGCCAACAGTTTGTCTGCAGGCAGGAGTTAGTGTGGGCATTCTGGGACGTGGGAGAAGAAGGGTGGGTGGGCTGGGCTGCATTTCCAGAAAAGGTGGGAGAGGACCTGGGTCCTGAACCTCAGCTAGGAGTGTGGGCTCCCCTGGAGATGGGGTGAGCTGGGGCAGCCCTGCCACACTGGCTCCACCACGGGAAGCCCTCAGGTCCAGATGCAGCATAGCTGCCCATCCTCACCAGGGCCCCAGATTCTGTCCCCCCACAAACCCCTGGCCCCTGCCCGGGCCTGGCCCCCAGCATGCTGGGTAAGTGTCCTGATGAGGAGGGAGGAGCCCGTGGTTGCAGGAGTCGGCAGTGGCTGCTGGCCCCTGACCCCACCCTGCCCCCAACATGGATTCTGCCTACAGTGCTCGTCCCTGGGAGCGGTCTGGCTGCTGTCCTGAGGACGCTGCCCATGTTCCATGATGAAGAGCACGCCCGGGCCTGTGGCCTCCCTGAGAACACGCTGGTGCTGCCGTGAGTGTGGGCTCCGTGGGGTCCCAGGCGGGGATGACGACCAGCTGTCATCAGGGTAGAGCTGTCCTGAGACGGGATGGCCCCAGCAGGGTCCGAGGAGCCTGTGGTCACCACTGTTCTCTCAAGCTTTCATGGCTTTGGAGTTGACCGACAGCCCCCTTTCAAGTGAGCCTTGGACTCCCGACTCCTTGGGGGTCCCCAGCCACATGTGGACCCGAGCCCATCAAGAGAGGCAAGGGCTAGCCCTGGGTAGCCCTGCCTCCCCCTAGTGTAAGGGCCCCTCTGTTTCTTAGCTCTCAGCCAAGGCTGCCTGGTCCCTTCACGCTGTCAGACTGAGAGCAGAGTCCCCCTCCTGGTCTCTGAGCTCCTCCTGCCAGAGATTTCCTCTCACCCAGCCTCCCTCTCAGAGCTGGTTCTGCTAGGGAGTGGCCTGTCCTGCCCCATCCTTGAACCCTCCTGTGGACCAAGGTCCCTGTTCCTGGCGACCCCGGGGGGAAGGGAGGCTGGGCCCTGTACTCGGGATGCTGAGAGACTGTGGGTATGTAGAGCCCACTGAGAGGTCCCTGGGTGCAGGGGCCGGCAGGGTGGGGGGGACAGAGCGGCCAGGGGAGGAGGGGGCAGAGCCGGAGCCCTTGCTCTGCCTCCTGCAGGCCCGCCAGCCCCGACCAGAGAGTCATCTACAGGGTGCTGGAGTGCCAACCCCTATTTGACTCCAGTGACATGACCATCACTGAGTGGGTTCAGATCGCCCAGACCATCGAGGTACTTTGGGAGTGTGGGCAGGGCTGGGGTTCTGGGTGGGACCAGGGGCGTGGGCGGGGCTGGTGGGCCGGGCAGGGCCAGTGACGCAGAAGCCCTCCACTGGGGTCTGTGGTTGTGGGGTCGGCCTTCCTGGCCGGAGACTTGGGAGCGTCGGGAAATGGCAGCTTCAGGAAAATGCTGGACTCTCGGGTTACATCCCAGCTGCAAGGCTCCTGAGGCCCTTTACCCCCTGCCAGCAGAGGGTGGGCAGGGAAGGCCGTGTCCACTTTCCTGGTGAGGAAATGTCCTGGTTAGTATCCTGGGCTGGGATGCTCACCGCTTCCCTGAAGGTTGACAGGCTCCAAGCCTGGCCTGCCCTTCTCTATTCACCCCACCATGCTCACCCTGAAGGTTGGGACTTAGTGGATTTGGGGCCCATAAAAGGCACAGGTGCAGGTCTCATGGTTTACAGCATCCAGTGTGGACCCCTTACCTGCTGCCAGAGTGCCCCTCCGTCAGCTTTCCTCTCTAATCTGCCTAACCTCATCGCCACCAGCCCTCCTCGTGCACAAGCCTGACCCTGTTACCTGATGGCCTCCCAGCACCTTCTCCAGTTCCAAGTCTCACCTGCCTCCCTTAAGAAGCCTCGGAGGCTCCTCCCACAGGCTCCCCTTCCCTGCAGCTGGGGGCTGGCCCCAGCCACACGCTCGTGTTCTTCTGCTTGGTGGACAGTAGCTTCCTGGGCCCCATCCCATCTCACTGTGAGCAGGACAGGGTGTGGTCCTGGGCCTGGTCCTTATGTCCCTGAATGAGCCCACTGGCTGACAGTGGGCTTGTCCATGGCCATAGTCTGGGGCAGTCTCCCTGCTGTGTGGCCAGCAGTGTCCTCTGGTTGGGGCCTGACTGCTTTGCTGAGTTCCCAGGACTGCTGTCCTGGGCACAGTGTCCAGCCCCATGCAGACTCAAAGAGCCTTCCGGGCCCTGTGCCCCTGCCTGTGGCAGTGCCCTGTATGGCCAGCAGAGGGTGCCCCAGCCCACGGCCCGGCTCAGCAACCGCAGTTCCAGGGTCAGCCTGGCTTGGTCTTTCAACCGGCCAAGAAGGATGATCCCCTCAGGAGGGGCTCGCCCCTTTGGTTCCCAGAATTGTGCACCTTGCATCCACAGCCTGGGGCAGGCACCCTCCAAAGCCCAGCCTTGGCTGCCTTGTAGGTGGTGGCCAGAGGATGTCCTTGCTGAGGTGGCCAGTGTGCCTGGGAGGCCTTCTAGCCTTTGCTGTACCTGGAAGGACTCTTCCCCATGTTTGCCCACCAGCGTCCTGCCCTCCTGCCTGGTCCTGTTCCAGTCAGCGTCCCAGATCACCTGCCAGCTCCCAGCGCCATCTGTGCCTCGTGCCCTTTGCTGTGTCCACGCTTGGCCCTCTCCGTGGGGCCATGGGCTCACAGCCCCCTCCCCCTGCAGCCACTTGCCCTGGAGGCTGTGGTCGCACAGCACGGGGCTCTCCAGGGGTCCTGAGCTGAGTTCTGTTGTAGTCCTCCAACTGACCAGTGTTCTTGGGAGCTCTCGCTGGGCATCGGCTGGGGGAGAGGCTGGCCAGAAGTCTAGAGTGGACCTTGTGATCCTAGGAGAATGTCCGGAGACCCCCACCTCCCCCAGGCCGTGTCTTTCATGCAGTCAGGAAAGGAAACTGTCCTGGGTGTGGGGAGAGCAGGGAGGAGTGAGTGGGACTCCAGGCGGGGACTTGCTTTCCAGAGAGCGCCTTCCTGGCCAGCAGTGACCCAGATCCCACCGGTGCCTCCCCGACTCCCTCCCTCTGCATCTGGGACCCTTTCCTTTCTTCCCCTGGAGGGGACCAGCTGGGCGCCTTTCCCAGGGGAAGAGGCCCGTCCCTGGGAGGAGGCCTAAGCGTGCTGCCCCCGCAGAGACACTACGGGCAGTATGATGGGTTCGTGGTCATCCACGGCACTGACACCATGGCCTTTGCGGCCTCCGTGCTCTCCTTTGTGCTGGAGAACCTGCAGAAACCCGTCATCCTCACTGGTGCCCAGGTAATGTCCCAGGCTGGCTAGTGGGCATGAGGGCCTCCCTGAGGCCACAGGGGGAGTCAGCACTATGGGGGACCCAGGCCAGACCCCGGGCCTCTTTCTCAGCCCCGTGGCTCCCCGAGGCAGCGCCTGTCGGTGTGTGCTGCCTGGCCAGGCCGGGCAGCGCCTGGGTCCTGGTGGTGCCGGCTCTGATGTCCCGGGTGGGTGTGTGGCCTGCTGTCAGCCTTGTCCAGCTGCCCTGTCTTTGTCCCTCTCTTCATGCTTCCCACCGATGCCACCATCTGGGGCTGCGTGACTCTCTGGGCCTCCCCCCAGGTGCCCATCCATGCCCTGTGGAACGATGGCCGGGAGAACCTGCTGGGGGCCCTGCTCATGGCCGGCCAGTATGCGATCCCCGAGGTACCCTCCCCCTTCCTGGTGTGGGGGGCGGGGGGCTTGGCCTCAGGAGCGCAAGCCAGGGGCTTGGGTGGACCCTCAGGTGGGATGCGCAGGTGTAGGGTCAGGCAGGGTTTTGAAGATCTGCCTTTCGCCGTACAAGTGACGTGCGTTGTCGCCATAGAGAAGCTCGGAAAATAAAGAAAGCGGAAGGAAACAAAGGCATCCACGTTTTACGTCCCAGAGATGCTGCTGTTAACGGCGTGCTCTGTTTTCTTTCAGATTACGTGTCTTTTTTTTTTTAAAGATTTTATTTATTATTTGAGAGAGAGAACACGCGCACGAGTTGGGGTAGGGGCAGAAGGAGAGAGAGAAGCAGACCCCCGCTGAGCAGGGAGCCGCCCAGGCGCCCCCAGATTACGTGTCTTGTACGTGTCCACACCACCTGTGTGTACGTGGACGTTGCTGTAGAAGTTGGCCGTACCCGGCACAGCTGGGGGGCTGGCTTTCCCTATTCAGCACCTCCCCGTTCACGTGCGGGCACACGGAGACCTTACAGGACCCCCTCACATTGCAGGGGACCCCATGCTGGGAGGTGGGCACACACCCGGGGGAGGGGGCATCACTGAAGTGCGGTGCCACTGTGCCCCCCGCCCCTCTCCAGGAGAACAGCTAGAGCAGCTCCAAGATGGGGGGCAGAACGAGAACCCCCACCCTCCGAGCTCTGGAGCAGGGCCTGCTGGGACCCCGCCATTATGGGAAGGGGTCTCTCTCTGCACCCTTGGGCTGAGTTCACCAGGGGCTCCCTGGGGAGCAGGGGTGGGGGCAGTGGGCAGGTGGAAACGGAGGTGGCAGGGCCCTCGCATGACCGGACCCCTGCCCAGCCCCAGCTCTGCCCAGGCCCCTGCCGGGAGGGGGCAGGGTAGGCAGGTGCTCTGCTGGAGCAGTCGTCAGTAGTGTCTGCGGGCTGTCTGCAGTGGGCGCTCTGCTGATGGCAGGGGGGAAGCTGGAGGGCACAGGGGCTCCCCAGTGCTGAGCCACTGCCTCTCCCCTGTCCTGCAGGTCTGCCTATTCTTCCAGAATCAGCTGTTTCGGGGCAATCGGGTCACCAAGGTGGACTCTCGCAGGTTCGCGGCCTTCTGCTCCCCCAACCTGCCCCCTCTGGCAGTCGTGGGCACTGACGTCACAAGTAAGTGGGGCAGGGAGCAGGGTCAGCCCCTGCCCTGGCTTTGTGCAGGGAGCTGGGGCCGGGAAAGCGGCTGGGGTTGAGGACCATCTGCGTGAATTGGGAGTGAGCACAGCGCTCGTTCTGCCCTGGGCTGCGAAGTCAGGGGCTGCTCGGAGAGGGCGGCCTGCTTGGGCCACCAAGGTGGGAGGTCCCAGCAGGTAGCCCTCGCCCAGGGCCTGGGGACAGGAGCAGAGGAGGAACAGAGTTGGGGGACCTGCCCTTCATGTGTCCCCACCCCTCCCCCCCAGCCACGTGACCCCGAGCCCAGGAGTCCCTCTCTGTGACAGTCTGTGACCCTGCCACACACCTTGGTCCCCCTGGGATGTGGTTCCTATGTTCCGACCTCCTCTCTGGGACTTGCCGGGACTTCTCTTCCTCCTGGGCCTGGCAGGCAGCCTAGCCTCTAGGGAGCCCCTTCCTCTCCTTGTCTCTGACCTTGCTCTCAGCCAGGGCTGCTAGCCCAGACCTCAGGCCTCCCTGACCCTGGGGGGAGTCACTTCCAGGGCTGCCATCTCTCCACCCAGGATGTCCGCCCTCCTGCCGTGCCCCGTGTGTCCTGGCTCCACTCCGCCCATAGCCAGCCCCTCCACTCCCACTCCCTGCTGTCTGAGGACATCTGTCCCCACCCCACCAGCTGCGGGATCCTGTCCCGGAAACCCCTTGGGGCGGGGTGCTGCAGGACCTGGCAGAACCAGTCTCCCTCTGGGGGGTTTTAGGGCTTTGCAGCCCTGCTCCAGGTGGGCTCACCACGGCATGGGGAGGCGGGCTTGCATCTGCGGGACTCGGAATTCGGGAACCCAGCACCAGCAGGACCAAGGTGGCTGTTATGGTTGGACGGCTGGCTTTTGCCCGGGGCCAGGGCTGGGCCGTAGGGGCGGTTCCAGGAGACTGGCACGGGAAGAGCCCTTGGGGGTCTCCTCGTGCAGCAGCCTCTGCGTCCCCAGAAGGAGGAAGAGATCAAGACCAAGGGAGGAGGGGGCTGTGGGTGGGCCTTGACCTCCTAGGGCCAAGAGCGTCCTGGGATGTGCCCGTGCCGGGCAGGGGCTGCAGGGCAAGAGGGTTTCTGGGAAGACTGCTGATGGGGACTCAGAGCAGGGAAGCGCTCTGGCCAAGCTGTTGGGCCGTCCGCAGAGAGCAGATGACAGGCAGGCTGGCTGCATGACTCTGAAAGCCCCCAGTGCTTTTGGATCCCCATAGGACACAGAGACATGGGAACCCCAGCATGGGACGCACAGGACATGGGAACCCCAGCATGGGGTGCACAGGACCTGGCTGCTGCCTGGGCCCTCTGCCAGGCGGTTCAGCCAGCCGGATTGGCAGGAGACCGGAGGGTGGGCCACAGAGGCAGGGAGGGCCACACGGTGAGGTGTTGGCTCAGCCCAAGCCCTGACTCCCATTCTGGTGGTCTTATCCTGCATCCCCCTGCCCCCCTCCCCCCAGCTCCGCCTATGGGTGTCTTCCAGGGGCTGTAAGACAACTCACATGCCTAGGGCTCCAGGGGCCCCAGGGAGGGGGGTCCACGTGCTTGCCCAGGGTGCCCAGAGGAGGGGGCGCACGCGCTGGTGCAGGGGGGCAGGTGGGCTTCCTTGCCATGGGGGATGGCGTTGCTCAGCCCCTTCCGCACCGCGGCCGGTGCCCACTCCGAGCCTGGCTCCCCATGGGGACTGAGTCACGCTTCATCCGGGGCTCAGGAGCGGAGCTTCTGGGGACGCACCAGGCCGGCAGGCGCCAAGCAGCTCCTTGTGGCCAGCAGGGCTCGGTCTGTGCTGTGCTAGGCCCGGGGGGGCTCCAGGGTGCAGGACTGAGGCCGGCCCTGAGGGGAGAGGCCACCCCTGGAGCCCCAGGCCCAGGGCCCCCACGGATGGCCTCCTGCCGGCCCGTGCCCATAGAGTGTGGGAATGTTTGGCCCCGCCTGCCCCGGCACTGCTGTCAGGCCCCCGGCCGGGCTCTGCCCAGGATGTGGCAGGGAGGGGGGGCACGGCTGATGGTGCCTGGGCTAGCAGGGGCTCCCCTCTCCCCCGCTGTCCTGCTGGGGGTGGCGGAGGATGACACAGCCCGTCCAGCCCAGCAGAGTCATCCTCTCCTTGCCTTATTACTTCCCTCTGGGAGGCCGGCATAGACAGGGGCTTGGGGGTCAAGAGGGGCTGTAAGGACACACGGAGCCCAGGGGCCCTCTGTGCGGGGGCAGCTCAGGCTTCCACACCGAGTGTCGGGGGATCTGTGCGGGGAGCTGGCCTGGGCTTGGCGCGCCCCATGCTACCGTCCCTCCTTCCTGTCCCAGCTCCTGGGGGGGAAAGGACGTGGGCTTCCACAGGCTCTCGGGGGCATGGCCCAAGCACACAGGGAGGGGGGGTGGGCTCCCTTTGTCTCCGTAACCCCCTCTGCGGCCATAACTCCTGTGTGGCAGCAGCACCCCCACCCACCACCGGCTTATCTGCTCGCCCAGATGGGGCGCACAGCCCTAAATGAAAGGACGCCTCTCATTGCTGATTGATGCTGCGGGCCTCTCCTTCTGCCCATCCCCCAGCACCCCCTTGGATGCAGCACGAGGGGGCAGTGTGTGTCTGGAATGTTTCCTGGTTTATTACCACACATGGATTGCTCTGGTGGCAACAGCAGGAGGCAGGCAGGCTCAGCCCACCCCTCCCCGGGAGGAGCCCCAGGCCAGAGTCCTGGAGATGCCTCGCCCCATTCTCGTCCTGGCTCTGTACCTAACTGGATGGGCAGCCTTGGTGGCCCTTCCCCACCCTGGGCCTCAGTTTCCCTGTGCTGGATATGGTACCTGCTACCTTGGATAGGCTTTAAGGGTCAGTCGTCGCCCCCGTCTCCGCCCCCATTGGGGCTACCCTGTGCCCAGGATTGAGAAAGTGGGGTCCTGTGCTGGGCTCAGGGCTCCTGAGGGCTCACAGGCAGGCCCTGCTGCCCAGCCCCTTCTCCAAGAGTGATACAGGAAGGTGGGGAGGCCTCTGTTGGCGGGGCCTGGCAGAGCAGTGACCTTCTGACCTCTGGGGAGACTGGCCTTCTGGGGGGCTCCTCCGTATGGCAGGTTGAAGGGGCCCTGGCCCTGAATATCTGCCCCTCCACTTTGCACAGGGCCTGGGGGGCGCTCCTGGAGCCCTTTCCTCCACCTTCCCTGCACACTCCTGTGCGGTCAGGACTCCGTCCCTGTGGGGTCCTCCTTGCCCCCTGGGCTCCGTGCACAAGCGTCAGCCCTCCCAGGACCAAGCCGAAGGCAGGCAGGATTTGCGTTGGGAGCGGGGCCAGAGGAGCCGGCCTGGGGGTCTTGGCTGCCTGGTGGCCCGCACGTCCCACATGTGCGCCTCTGCCCTCACAGTCAACCGGGAGCTGGTGCGGAAGGCCCGGGGGAAGGCCCCGCTGGTGGTGCACAGCTGCATGGAACGGGACGTGGGCCTGCTGCGCCTCTACCCCGGGATCCCCGCGGCCCTGGTAGGGAACCGGCCCAGCCCTGCACGCCCTCCACACTCCCCATGCACCCTGTGGCTCCCCGGTACCTGCCTTCCCATCCTGTCCCCTGCACTGCCCCTTCCCGTCACCCACCCCACGGCAGGCCCGGGCACGCGGGGGACAGCGACTGTACAACGCCCCTCAGCCTTCACGGCCGAGGCTGACCCCTTTAGGGACCGAAGCTGCGTGTGTCCCCGGGACCTCCAGCCCCTCCCTCACCTCCTCAGCTGAGGCCTCGGGGCCCATCTTACCATATCTGCAACGTGGGCTTGACCCCGCGGATGCTGGTGGACTCACGGCTCCCGGTCCAGGGCTCCTCCGGGGCCGATGGGGCATGGCCCTGAGACTGCGCTCTCTCGTGGCTGCCCAGGCGGGCCTCTGTTTGCTCCCTGCTGGAGGCCCCTCAGCCACCCGCTGCCACTGGGGGGGCCACAAGGCCCGACTCTGTCCTGCCTTGTGAACTGGGCTCAGTGCCGTGTGGTTCCTTACACAGAGGGTGTCTGAGCGGCAAGCACACCTAGGGGTTGGAGGGCCAGGTGGGGGCTGCTGGTGCCGCTTCAGAGGCGCTCCCAGGCTGCAGGGAGCTGGGGCCACCGGCTCCCCAGCTTGGAGGACACTTGCTTTCATGCTGTGACCAGCCGGGCACCGTGGCCCCTCTTCTGTGTGGACAGAGGTGGCTTCACGGGGACGTCCCCACACACAGGGTAGGCGTTGGCATGGGCTGCCCCTGAGCTCTGGGTCACAGTCTGTGGACCGGGACCTGATCCCCTCAGAGTGCACTAAGGACAGCGGGGTGGTCTTTTCACCGTGTGTCCCCCGTGCCCATCTCTGGCCGGGCCTAGGACAGGCGTTTCGCAGTATGTGGCACATGAGCGAGACATACCCAGCACTGCAGAAGGCTAGGTAGGAAAGGTGGGCCTGAGAGCTCAAGTGAACAGGCCCGGCCTTCCCAGAGACCGGACCCGAGACCGTGCAGGACGCTGCTCCTGCGAGCCGGGGGGGCCACAAGGCCCGGCCCCCAAGCCCCCACAACACCATCCCCTCATGAACTCCAGGGCTCTGTGTCCTTCGCAGGCTGAGGGTCCGTGATGGCCTTTCCTCCCCAGGCCCTTCGGAAGGCAGAGACCCTGAGTCGGAGGCAGTTCTGTGGGCCCTGGGGCGGGACTGCACGGCCCCTGGACGCCGGCTCATGGGCAGGAGCCCTGGGGTTTCAAGGGAGGCCTGCTCCGGGGAGGGCTGGTCTTGCACATGAGGGCCCAGGAGCTCTCACTGGTAGCGGAGCTGGGCAGGGAGCCCACCTGCCATGCTCTCACCACAGGGTGGGTCCTGGCCTGAGGAGGCCTTACGTTGGTCATGGCCAGAGGTCGCAGCACGAGGCTGCCATGCTCTGGGAAAATCATGCTGGGGCTGTGAAGTCCCAGCCTGGTTTCTCATGAGATTTCCAGAACACCCACAGCTGGGGAAATGAAGAGTCGCAGAGCTGGCTTGGGCAGGGGGAAGGACGCCAGGGGGCTGGCTGTTGCCGGTCTCCGTGGGCTCCTGGGCCATGGGGCAGGGCCTGCCGGTGGCAAGCACTGGCCTGCAGTGGGTCTGGGTGTCCAGTCTCCCCATTCTTGGATGTCTACCAGGGACAGGTATGCAGTCACCTTTGGCCTTTGCTGGAGAAACCTTTCGGTGAGGGGTGAGGGCTCCGACGGGACACTGCCAGAAGGGGAGGTGCTTGTGCCTGCCTTGAAGCACTGCCCGGGCCAGGGGCTCAGCCCTTGGGCTCCCAGCTGTATGGCAGGGTCACAGACAGATATGGGGCCTCTGGGCCACGCCAGAGGCACTGCCCAGCACAGGGCACTGCTGAGCTGGGAGGCTTGTGTCCCTCCATGGGGACCACCCACGTGTGAGGTGGCCCCAAGACCCTGTCGTCTGTCTTCTGAGAGGAGCTTTGTGGCCAGGCAAGATGTGGGGGACGGCGCCCCTGGCTGACTTGGAACCCTGTACGTGCGTTCAGCTGTGGGGCACTTTCCCCAAATACTGCCTTGCTGGGAGCTTCCCCTGCTGTTTTTCAGACAGGGCAGGGCCAAGGGGCTGGACTGGGGGCCGCAGGGCTGGGAGCGGTGTGGAGGGGGTGTTCTGATCGTGACCACATTGACCACGGCCTTAAACCCTTAAAAGGGGACAAGGTGTCTCCTGGGAGGACGAGGTGGGGAGCAGACCCTCAGGGCTCTCCGTGTGGCCTGCTCGGGGTCAGGGCATCCTGGGTGCGACCAGGCTGCTTCTGCCGTGGTCGAACGAAGGTTCAGAACAAGCCTGTGGGTTCCCACTGCTGGAGCAGGAGGCCAAGGCCCTCCCTACCCGTGTCTGAGCCCCGCAGGTCCGGGCCTTCCTGCAGCCCCCCCTGAAGGGCTTGGTCATGGAGACGTTCGGCTCAGGCAACGGGCCCACCAAGCCGGACCTGCTGCGGGAGCTGCAGGCCGCGGCTGAGCGAGGCCTCGTCATCGTCAACTGCACTCACTGTCTGCAGGGTGCTGTGACCTCCGACTACGCAGCTGGCATGGTGGGGGCGGGGAACCGGCACCTGGAGGGGGAGGGCACAGGCCCTGTGACCCTGCACCCCATTTTCTGCTCGCACCCCTTTCCCCCCAGGCCATGGCAGGAGCTGGCATCGTCTCCGGCTCCGACATGACATCGGAGGCCGCCCTGGCCAAGCTGTCCTATGTGCTGGGCCAGCCCGGGCTGAGCCTGGACGGCAGGAAGGAGGTGCACACCCCTGGGCTTCGGGCCCAGGCCCCTCGGGCTGTGGGTGTGGGGGCACGTGTCACAGGGCTCCCTGGGGCATGGCGAGGGAGTGACTTGGGCAGATGGTGGGGCTCAGCCCAGTGGGTGTGTCCCTGGGTTGAAAAGGGGGCAGAGATCCGGGGCCTCCTCACTGGGGGCGCAGGACTGGCTCTGAGGCCTGGGCTCCCTCTCCCCTTGCTAACCCCAAGCTCAGACTCCCCACTCTTCCCTTGTCTCGGGGTGTTGTGGTCTGGCACAGGCCAAGGCCCCTCAGATTGCTCCTAGGGTAGTCCCTCATCCCCCAGCCTTCCCAGGGGGGTCTCAGACACAGCCAGCCTGGGCAGAGGCCACAGGGTCCTTGGGTGACGCCGGGCTAGTGGAGGGTGGGGTGGGCCTGCAGGGACCTGGCTGGGGTCAAGCTCAGGCCTGGGGGGCGGAGCCTGAACTGAGGGGTTTTGGGCCCAGGGCAGCCCTCACTGCCTGCCCTGGGGGTGCCTGGGCAGGCAGCAGAGCATTCCTGGCTTGCTGTGTTCTCCTCCCCCAGCTGCTGGCCAGGGACCTTCGGGGGGAGATGACGCTGCCTGCGGGGGCCGAGGGCTGGCCCTCACTGAGTCACAGCACGCTGGGCCGGGGGGTTGCCCAGCTCCTCACTCTGAGCCAGGTACTGCCAAGGGTGTGGGGGTGTGTGTGCACGGGGGCCTGAGGGGCAGGTCCCTGCTGGACATGTCGGGTACCGGCTGTGGCCGCCACCATTCTAGCACGCGAACGGGAAAGCACCAGGCATGCCCTGGTTCCGGACCCAGCTGGAGGGCTTAGGTCATAGCAGGGACGACTTGAGAGGATTCAGGATTCAGGCAGGGAGCAGCACCTGCGGAGCAGCCGAGACAGTTGAGGGGAGTCTTTGCAGCACGTGGACAGCAGGCAGAATGTGGCTCCCTCACCAGTGGGGCATGTAGGGGCATCTAGGGCTGCACTTGGCTGGGCTGGGCCTTCTGCCTGCCAGTCCTGGCCCCAGGTGCCGTGTGGCCCATGGGGGGCAGCACGCAGGGGGGCTGGGCACGCTGCCTGTCCTGTGTGCTGGAAGGAGAGGGAGCTGGGGTCTTCCTGCACCTGTGGGGTACATTCCCTTGGGACTCCGCCTTCACCCTCCCAGCCAGGTGCAGGGGGCAACAGGGGAGCTGAGGTCATACTTCAGGGCCTAGGGTCTGGGGTCTGGGCTAGGCCCGCGGTGGTGATTAGAGCCTGGTGCCACACCTTGCAGCCATCTCTGGCCGAGGTGTCCTGGCCTGGCATCCCAGTGCTCCCCAGGGTCACGCCACACGTGGCAGTTTCCCGTCTGCGGGGTGCGGGTGGGTGGATCCATCATGGACAGCTGCGGTCATGTTCACCGCCATGTGCCAGGGGCAGGCCACAGTCAGACAAGACGCTGGGATGTGTGTGGCCTGTTACTGGGTGGCCGTGTCAGGCCTAATAGCTCAAGGGATGCAGGCCGACGGGCAGTAGCTTTGTGGTCAGGCCACGCCGGGGGTGCCGGGCTGACGGCGGGCTGGGCCACGTGTGGGGCTGCCTGTGGAGGCCTCTACTGGCATTCCCGGCCCTCTGGAGTCTTGGGGAGCTCCTAGATGACTGACGGCATCCCTGGAGCTGGGGCCAGGCCGCCTGTAGGAGCTCTGCCCAGGGAGCAGTGCCCTTCTTTCCAGGTGAGGGGACGAGGCAGCCCTTCCCATGCTCCCCCGAGCGTGTGCCTCGTTGTGAGTCTGTGGGTTCTCAGTGGTGGAGGCGGCTGAGGAATTGGATATCAGCGGGTGGGTGGCCTGCCCTGGGGCACACTGCTAGGAAGGATGGAGTGGGACTGTGGCCTCAGGCCCCTGGGGGCAGACGTGCTGAAGACCCCAGGGTGCCGTTGTCTCCACCCAGGAGGCCGATGCTGTCCGGGACGCTGTGGTGCCTAGCCTGGCCTGTGCTGCGGCCCACGCTGGCAACCTGGAGGTGTTGCAGGCACTTGTGGAGCTGGTGAGGCCCCTGCCCCTCCTTGGGGACCAGCCCCAACCATGCCAGTCCCTGGGGGCCCGCAGGACAGCCTTTCCCTGGGGCCCTGCTGTGCCAGGCTGGGCAGCCAGCTGGCAGGCAGCTAAGGGGCCCACAGGGGCCGTGCCAGGCCCCACTCCCGGGTGCACCCTGACCCTTCCCATCCCCTCTCCCTGGCTTACCTGACCCTGCCCAGCGCTCCCTCAGCAGGTGACAGGGCTTTGCATCACCCCAGGGCAGTGACCTGAGCCTAGAGAACTTTAACGGTCAAACTCCTCTGCACGCGGCCGCCCGGGGAGGCCAGGCGGGGGCGGTCACCATGCTGCTGCGGAGAGGGGTGGATGTGGACCCCCGAGATGAGGACGGAATGAGCCCGTTGCTGCTGGCCGTGAAGGGCAGGTACCTGGGGCACCCTGCAGTGGGTGTGCGGGCTGGGGTGCCACATGCGGTGCGCCTAGGTAGAGCCGCTTGGAGAGGGCTGCCCGTTTGCCTGTGGTGACCCAGCTTGCTCGGCAGAGCTGGGTGGGGCCGAGGACATCTGCTTCCTAGAGCCTTACCCACCCCCCCCAGCAAGCAGGGGGCTGGGAGGACAGGCACTGGGGCCTGAGAAATGTGCCCTGTCCTCTGCTGGGGCAGCCCATCTCCTTGCCACCCACCCCCAGTCCTGCCTGGCATCTGTCCGAGGGCGGGCATCGCACGCTCTGGCCAACAGTGGAAACTCAGAGCAGGTGGTCATGAGGTGGGCAGGGCTCAGATGGAGCTTGGCTCGGTATTCTAGAGGCTTCCATGTGTACAGGGCCTAGAAATTGCTGGGAAGACCTTATGGGTGGGGTGGGGCCCCTCTGGTGTTTCCTTCCCCGTGGTCCATACAGAGTGTGCGTGTGTGCACACGTGAACATGGGTGTGAGAGCTCGTGTGTGTCTGGGGAGGGTCACAGCTCTTGTGTTTAATCCTTTGTTGGCTTACTTAGCAGCAGTCCCCAGACCCCCCCGCTTCTCCTTGGGGGTTTCTCCCTGGGGGCACTCGGCCTGCCAGTGAGTGCTTGAGAGTCTCATGGAGAAAGGATGAGGTGTGTGAGCCTGGGGTGGCCAGGCTGTTGGGGTCAAGTCCTGGGTGCCCCAGTGGTGTGAGCCCTGGGGTGGGCATGTCACCCCCGGTGAAGAGAATGATGGGTAACACCCTCTTTACCAGACTCTTGTGAGCGCGGGGCTGGGGGTTCCCAGGGTGGGGGTGAGAGACTGAAGTGATCTGGCTGCAGATTCCAGGCTGTGAGTCCTTGGGCGTGGGTGGGGAGTGATGAGCTCACCGTCCCGGTCCCGCCCCCTCATCCCTGACCCCCCCCAGCACAACAGCCCCCCCAAACCGGTCTCCCGGCTTCACTCTCCTGGGCCTGGACCTGCTGTGCCCTGGAGGGCTCTTCGGGGTGGGGAGGGCAAGGCCTGGGGGCCCCACCCTCCTCCCCAGGCTTCCTAAAAGTGGGGTTACCATGCAATTTACAGTCCGAGGACACTGCGGGGGAAGAGGCCTGGTTAGCAATTACGCTGCGAGAGTCTGCCTCTGCACATTCTGTCCCCTTGTCTGGCCCACCCATACCCCACCCCGGCCCTGCCCCGACCACGCACCCCCATCCCACACACCCCCTGTGGGTGGCTCCAGGCTTGGCCCAGGCCCGTCAGCCTCTGGAAACCCGCAGACATTGGGGCCCACTCTGGGACCCTCTGTTCCCTTTTATCTGCCAGTGTCTTATCTCCACTCCACCTCCAAGGGCACAGTGCAGGCCCAACTGACTCAGTTTCCCCAGGCCCAACCTTGGCTGGAGCGGGTGCGTGCGGTGGAGCCGGGCTGCCCCCAGGGGCCCTTGGGAGTGAGTTGGGCCCTTAGGGTGGGGGCTAGGGGAGACCGTGGCAGAGGCCTCACAATGTGGGTGCAGGAGCTGCTCAGTCAGGCTGACGCCCCAGCGTGGAGTGAGTGCCAGGGTGCCTCAGACCCGGCCCCACCCTGCAGACCCGCCATGTCCCGGGAAGGTTCCTGGATGCACGGAGGGGCATTGCACTGGCCCGGGCTGGGGCTGGGGGGGTGAGGTGCTGCCTGCGTTTGAGCAGTGGCTGCCTGGGTAGGCGGTCAGCGCGGTCAGCACGCTCTTTCTTGTGACAGGCATTGGGGTGTCATTGAGCTGCTGCGGGCAGCTGGGGCCTGCCTGTCCCCTGGGGAGCTGGAGGACGCAGGGACAGAGCTGTGCAGGTGAGGCTGAGGTGCACCTGTGCTTCCGGGAGGTGGGAGGCCAGCACAGGCCTTCGGGAGGGGACAGCCAGCTGGGGGGGTGCTTCAGAGGAGATGAGCCCACCCCGTGCCAGCCTGGCTGCTGGAGTCTGCCCTGGAGGTTGGGGTGGCTGGGGGAGGGGAGCTGACCCCCCTTCAGGCAAGGTGACAGGTCTCCCAAGTCTGTCCTCCCCGGTGCAGGCCTGGCGGTAGTGGGGCCTGGTCCCTGTCATGGGGTAAACTGAGCCCCTGGTCCGCGGCGGTCCTGCCCCGGCACACCATAGCCAGGCGCTCGCGAGACTCTGACCTCAAAGGTGCCCTGAGTGACACCAAGGCAGGCCTGGGGAGCCTGGGGTACCGGGGAGTCGGGGGCCCTGGAGGCCTGTAGTGGAGGTGTGGGCGGTGGGCTGGGCAGAGGACAGGCCCAGGGCTGCGGAGTTCAGCTCCTTCCTCCGTCCACTGGCAGCCCCTCCCCGTGCTTCTGCCGCTGTTTTGCCTGGGGTCTCTCTGTGCCACCTGCCAGCTGCCCCCACGCTGGGACCAAGGGCCGAGGTGGGGACTGGAGAAAGAGAGATGGACAATAGGGGAGGCTTGTCCAGGAGGCGAGGCCGGGGCATTGGTGGTCACGAGCGCTAGGGGTGCTGGAGGCAGCTTAAGTCTGCAGCCCTGAACGGCAGAGCCCCTAAGCCTGCGGAGTGGGTGATGACGGGCTCGGAGTGAGGGGTGGGTGAGCTGTCTGCTCACAACAAGAAGGCCCCGCTGGCCAGCGCCTCCCCCACCCCATGTCTCGGTGCCAGCCTCAGCTGACCCTGGGAGTCCCAGTCATAGATGTGGGGTGGGGCGGAGAGACACCACTGGCCCCCAGCCTCAGGCCTACCCACCCTGACCTTCAGTGTCCCCAGGGACACAAGCCCTGCTGGCCAGCCCAGCCCCACCCTTCCCAGGCAGCAGGGGAAGGGGGACTCTCAGATGTGACCAGGTGTTAGGGCCTCGCGAGTGAGGGAGGGGCCTCCTCACAACCACTGGCCTTGGCTCTGAAGGGACTTCTGAGCTTGGTTCAGGGTTGTGCGGCCTCATGGGCTCCATGGACAGGTGAGGCAACGGCCGAGAGGGGCCGTGGTGGCCAGGTTCCACGGCGTCCAGGACTCTGCTTGGAGGAGCTTGCATCCCGAGCTGCCTGGCTGGATCTGGGGGCCCTTCCGAGGCCAGTGTGTGGGAGCTGGCGTGGGAGGCTGGCGACAGGTCTGGGAGGGGCTGTGGTGCCATCCAGCGTGATTCACCCCAGAAATCCCTCAGCGCCACCGTGGGGGCTGCTGCTGCCATTTCCTGACCAGGAGGGAGTCACTGAGGCCCCTTTGGGGGGATAGCCCCCTGCCCCCCCAGCGCCCCCAGCCCCAGTCAGCACGGCTGGTGTGCCCCTTTCCCTGCTCGGCCCCCGGGTGGGGAGTGGGCTCCTCTGAGAAGGGCGGGAGTGTGAGCAGGACCCTGGTGAGGGCCCCTTCTCCTTCTCTAGGGCAGGTGGGCCCGGTCCTTCTCCCAGCAAGGCCGGCCACGCCGCCTGCTAAGTCCAGGCCCACATCTCCTGTGGCAGACTTCCCTCCTGCCTCTGCCGACCCCGCCCGGGGAGGGCTGTGTTGTGAAACACGAAGCCGGCATGCGGCACTCCCTGTGGGGTGTGCGTGCGTGCGTGTGCACGCTTGTGCGAGGTGTGTGTGCGTGTGTGTGTGTCCTTGACCTGAGTCATGGTCACCCCCGCTGGGTGAACCCAGACTCCAGGCCACTGGTCAGCCCCCAGTGGGTCCCGCACTCTGGCCCTGCTGCCCCGGGCCGGGGCTGGGGTGCTGCGTGGGGCTGGCTGTGTGACAGGCCCCGGGGCCCTGACAGCTCGTCCTCTGCTGCCTCTCCCAGGCTGGCGTCCAGAGCAGACCTTGAAGGCCTTCAGTCCTGGTGGCAGGCGGGGGCTGACCTGGGCCGCCCGGGCTACGACGGGCGCAGTGCCCTGCTTGTCGTGAGTGCCCCAGGGCCCCTGCTGCCCTCTCCTAGACCACCTCCTCCAGGAAGGCCTCCTGACAGTTCCTTTGGCTCCCTCTCCTTCACCCCTACCCCCAAAGCCCACACTCCTCCTCTCCCTTCCCATCCCAGGCCCCTCCCTGGGCCCAGAGCTGTGGGGACAGGGAGTCACAGGCATGGGGGAGAAGAGCCAGGGAAGGTGTCCTGGTGGGTGGGAGGTGGCAGGGGTGGGGGGTGTCAGGGGCCTGGCTGCTGGTCACATGCTCCCTCCCACAGGCAGAAGCCACTGGGAATCTGGAAGTGGTGACCTTTCTGCAGAGCCTCCAGGGTGAGGCCGGTGCCCAGGCCCCAGGCCCAGTAAGTCCCCTCCGCACTGCCAGCATGAAGAGGCTGGCCTCTGGCTTAGGGAATGTGTCTAAGGGCCAGTCCTGGGGACAGAGCCAGAGGAGGCTGAGATGGGTCAAATCAGTTAGGCCTGCAGAGCCCTTTGTGTAGGTAGGGCACACACCGTGGAGGGGGAGCTGAAAAGCGCCTGAAGGGAGCAGTCAGGGAGGGCTTCCCACAGGAAGGGTCAACCTCACACCTCTTGCATTCTGTTCTGTCAGGGCACTCTGTGACACACCCTCTCACAGCACTGGAGACCCCCAGCCACCGCCAAGAGGTTCCTTGAACTTGGAAGGGACCTCGGATCCCTCTGCTGCATGTCCTGCCCACCCTGCCCCACCCCATGGGGCCAGCTCCCCACATGGGGAACCCCTGGGCCCAGCGCTCCCCCCTGCCTCCCAGGGTAGGCAGGCCCGGTCCCCAGCTCACACCCCCTTCCCCCATTTCCATCATCTGGCCGTCCAGAAGTCTCTCCAGTCTGGCTGGAATCGCTCAGGTCCTCGGGTTCCTCCCTGGGAAAAGCTGGGCCCCACTGGTGAGGTGCCTGGGCTTGCCTGTCTGCCCTTCCCCCGTCCACTACCTGTACCGCAGCAGGGAGGTCTCGGGAGACCTCGCATTTTCAGGAAGTGCTGCCTGGTGTCTACCCTGAAGCTGTCCTGCTACAGCAGCATAAGCCATTCCTTCTTGTTGTGATGTGCTGGAGGGATGGCAGGCACTCCGCCCCCTGACTCTGACTGCGATGTGCCCCCACTGCCGGGACTGCTTCCCATTCTGTTTCTGGGACACAGCCTGAAGGTTTTGTTGGGCAGAGTGGCAATAAAATCTCTCTGGGGACTCCCCCCTAGGTCCCCAAGCCCAGCTCCAATGGGTCCTTCTGGGTCCCAGGACTGTGGGTATGTGTGTGGGGAGTTGCGCCCAGGCTCCGGGTCAAAGGGCACCCTGGGGGTGAGGGACACCCAGCCAACCCTTCCCGGGGCAGCACGAGGGAGGTGTGCGAGCCAGGCCAGCCCTTGCCGCTGTCTTGCCTCCCCGTGTTTGCTCTGGCTGCTCCCCCCTCCAGACAACCTCTGCCCCATCTCCTTTGATCTGATCCTTCTCATCATTGAAGCTTGAAGCCCCCTCGTCCAGGCAGCCCCCACCCACATCTGCTTCTGCCTGACTCCCCCTGTGCAGACCGGACCATCCCGTCTCGCTAGTCCTCCCAGCCCCTCCCAGTTTCTGTCTGACACTGGGCAGGGTTTAGTCCAGCCCCTTGTGCCCATGGCCCCTGCCTGGGGAGGCACGAGGGGGTGACCTGTGCTGGCCCTAGGTGCCTAGTTGCAACAGCCCGGGTGGGCTGATGGGTGGGGGCAGTTCTCCAAGGCGGCTGGACAGCCTGGAGCTTTGTCAGAGGCCTGGCTGGGACAGAAATCAGGTGTTTGGACCCCTGGCTGGTGCTCTGTCCGAACTATAAGCAGTCCAATGGGGCAAGGGCACCCCTGGGCTCAGGCCCGCCCCCATGTGACTCTGGGCCTGGCCTGGCCAGAGGCTTTCTTCCTGCCCCCACCCCCGCCCCAACATAGTTCCCGACCCCTCCTTGCTGAGCATGGGGAACGTGGGGGCAGGGAGAGGGGGGGATACCTCCATCCAGGTTCTCCACCACCTTGAACCTCTTTCACTGCCCATGTGAGGATTCCCAACCATCTGTGCATCTGTCTGGCCCCTTGTTGGAGGCTTGGGAGAGCTGGGCCCAGCCTGAGGGCATGTGCCCCGCAGATGCCGGGCACCGCGTGACCTCCAAGAGCTCGCCCTGGGCACCCACTGTGCAGCTGGGACCTCTCCCAGGTGGGCGGGACTGAAGGTGGCTCCACCTGCACCCCCGGGCTTCTCCGCCTGGTTCCCAGGCCCGGGCTGGCACCTTGGCTGGCAGCCTTCCAGATTCTCGCCCAGACACGGGTGTGCCTGGGCCTTGCACAACCAGGGAGCACCACATGAGCATGGCTGGGCCCGAGGAGCCTTTGCCCCACACCCTGATGAAGGCCCCATGAGTGTGGGGTGTGGAGTAGGAAGGGGGCTCGGGGCTTGACAGTCAGCGGGGTGGCTGCCGGCAAGGGGGGGCGGGCAGGACGGTTGGACGGAAGGCTGGTGGAGGCTAGGAGGGAGGAGGCTGCCTCTCAGGTCCCTCGGTGGAGCACACCCGCCCCCCATGTCTTCTGTGTCCCCAACACCCCGCACCTCCCCAGAAGCACCCCCCCTGGGCTCTGCTTGCCAGGGGTTGGGGCAGAGCCCATTGCTCGCGGCCACTCAACACTCAGCACTTCTCTCGACCCCGGGGAGCCCCAGATTGTGAAAGCCGCAGGTGGCGCACAGCAGCCCACATGACAGCACCCTCCCAGAGCAGGTGTCAGCCTGCCAGGGGTAGAGGTGCCCACTGCATCCTGGGATGAGGATCCTGCCAGCGTAGAAGGTCCCACTGTGTCCTTGGGTGTCCCACGGCGAGCACACATTCTCTGGCTTTTCCCCAAGTGGGTTACAGATAGCAGGTGACAAGCTTCCACCAGCCAGGCAGGTGGGGGGAGCTCCCCGCCAGGGCTCACGGCAGGGGGGTGGGGTAGGTCCTGCACACCCTTGTGGGACATAGGGCTCTACAAGGAGCAGCTCCTGGACGGGGCGTGTGTCTGAAAGCTGTGGAAAATCACGGGCGCGTGTCTGGAAACTTCCGCAGAGCCATTTTGTGTTCTTGGGAAGAGGCCAGTCTGCATCTGTAAGTCAGCTCCTCTGAAAATCACAGAGTAGCAACAGGGCAGTAAAGGGCCAGTCCCCTAGGTCGCCACGCACACCCCGTGAGGAGGAACAGCACGCTGGGACAACGCTGGAGGCTCACCTTCTGCTGTGGGCTAGCTCCTTGCGTCCCCGCTACACTCCCAAGAGCGTTTGCTTCATCTTCCTTCCCATTTCACAGCTGAAGAAACTAAGGCCCAGTCCTCTACTCAGGGTTGCGCGTCCGCACACGGGCCTGGCCCTGGGGCAGCGCCCTTGCCTCATGAAGGTGCCACTGTGGGACACGGCATGGGGCTTGCATGAGATGCGGGAGAAGGCTTGGCAGGGCGAGTGCTGGGTAGACGCTGGAGGCACCCTGAGCCCGTGGGGTCTCCGAGGGCCCAGACTCTTTGGAGAGCTGCACTGCTCACACCCACTAATTTCCAGTCGGGTGAGGCCTGGCTCCCAGCGGCCCGTCTCAAATCACCGGGATCCCAGGCTTATCTCTGGGAAACCTCTCTCTCTCTCTCACTTGGGCCACTATCTATCTATGTTTACCCAGTGTTTTCCATCATAAAGTCAGAAGTCTCAGTCAGGGCCTCCAGGCCACCCTGCTCCTAGCCACGGCTCACGTGACTCTTCACGGCAGGAAGTTCCCTGGCTGGGCACACCTCAGGGAGCCACAACTTGGAAGTCTTGTCACCCTTCCCTCCCCAGCCGCCTCGGATGTGGGACAGTGACCCACCTTGCTGGATGAGGAGAGGGCACTGGGGCGGAGTGTGTAGGGAGGGGGCTGCCCCAGACGACGGGGCTGTGCCAGGGAGCTGGGGACAGGAGAGGCGGGCTCTTCCGGCCTGTGTGGTGATGGCAGTGGTGGTGGTGATGGGAAGAAATGTCCAAGGTCCTCTCCTGTTCGTTGGCCACAGGCCTCTGTGCCCCCATCCCAACCCCTAGCACGGACACTCAGGCCTGTGGACTCAGCAGGGGTGCAGGGGGGAGTCCTGGCTCCCCCCACCGCGAGCTCTCGGCCTCTGAGAACTGACTGAGAACTGACGGCCCTTCCATGAGCCTGTTTCTCCAACTGCAAAATGCAAAGAATGAAACCCGTGCCGCTCACGTGGCAGGCTGGCGACAGGTGAGCCACACGCGGCGCCCGCGAAAATGCCTCGTGTCCATCCTAACTTGGTGGCTGCGTCCTGGCTTGGGATCAGTGGGGTGGGAGCCCCTGGACCAAGAGGACGCTGGTCTCCCGGGGCTGGGTGTGTGTGTGTGGGACCACCCTGAGCCTGGCTGAATGATTCTGACCAGCTGTACCAGTGGCTTAGAATGGGGGCTGGGGACTTTAGAGACCCCTCCCTCCGAACTTTCTCTTTCCTAAAGGGGAAACCCCCACTAGACCCCATTTGCCCGCAATGGGCAGTTCCCTGGAAGAATCCCTGGAGGCCTTGGCTGGCCGGGCCGCAACATCTCCAGGTGACTAAGTGGGCAGGCCAGAGCGCATGGGGCTCGGCTGACGCATGCTGGGGGTGGGGGGGGCATGGCGTGGGCTGTTGGCCTGTGTGGGGGATGGGGGGCAGCATGGGGCTCCCAGAGTGGGCCCTGCGGGGGTGAGGGTTCCGGGCCACCCTTCTTACCCTCTGAGAAGAGCCAGGGTCTGAGAACCAGAAACCGGCTGGGTGCGTTCTCTCCCTCCCTCTGGCCCTCCGTCTAGTTTCACTTTCTCTTTGTTCCCCCCTCCCACGAAGTTCCCTTTGAAGTGAGAGGGGCAGGGATGGGCGTGTCCAGCCCGCGTCCTCACCACCCCCTCTGCCCCGGGGAGTGCACCCGGGCTCGGGCTCCCGTCGGCTCTGGGCCCAGCTGTCCGGGCCGCCGGGCGGACCAGCTCGGCCGGTGTCACCCCCGGCCCCCGCGGTGAGTCTGGGTGCCCGGGTCCCAGGCCCGACGGAGCGGGTGTGGTCGCCGGGCCTGGAGCGCGGAGCCCGGGACGCCAGGTGCGCCCCGGCCGGGCGCTGGAGGCGGGGACGCCGGGCGGGGCCGGGAGGCCGGTGAGTCAGGGCCACCCCCGCGCGGGCGCGCCGAGCAGGTACCCGGGCCGCGGACGACCCGCCGCGCGACCCGCCGGCCCGGGAGCCGCCGGCCCGGAAAAACCGGTCGGGCCAGCGCTGCGCGGTCGCATTCCGGCGGCGGGGGAGGGCGGCCGCATGGCTTAAAAGGCGCCGCGGCCGCACGGACGCAGCCGCTGGGCCACGCGTGGCGCGGGCCGAGGGGACGCGCAGCCGGGGCGCCCGGGCTCGCGGGGCTCGGCGGGCGGGGCTGGTACGGCGGCGGGGCGGCGGGCGCGGGCAGGGCTGCAGGGCCGCGGGCCGGCGGGGCGGCGGGGCGGCCGGGCTCTCTCTCCACAGTGCGGCGCACCGCGGACTTCACCCTGCGCGCTGGGTCCAGTGGTTCTTAACAGTTCAACAGTTCTGTAGCGCAATTGTGAAATGTTTAGGACCACTAGACCCGGCGGGCCTGGCGGCGACAGCGACGGGATGTCCCACGCTTAGCCCGGGGACAGGGGCAGGGGCTCTTCGCTGGGGGGAGCCCACGGCCGGGCTGCGTGCGCCCCGGGCCGGCCTGAGCCCCGCGGGTCCCAGCGCCCGCACGCCGGGGCTGTGCCGGGGCGGGGGCCGAGGCCGGGGCCAGGCAGCAGGGCAGCCGGGCGGTGGCGGGCGCGGCGGCGCCGGGCGCTGGGAACCGCAGGGTGCGGGCGCGCCGGCCGGCCCACGCTCCTGGCACCGGGCCGACCCCGAGAAACCCGCGCCCTGTTCCTGCGCTCGAGGGCCCCACCCTTCTCAAGGTCCGCCGAATTCCCACCGGGACTTGACGGCGGGCCCGCGGGCTGAAGGAGCGCGCCGGGCCCTCGGCTTCCCCGGAGCCGGGTAGGGTGAGCCGGGCGGGCTCGCCGGGAGCTCTGGGGCCTGCGCAGCGGGAGCCTGGGCTTCGTAGAGGGAGCGCAGAGGCCCCAAGGAGCTTGTGGTCGGAGGAAGGACCTGCCGCACAGAAACTCGGGGTGGGGGGAGGGAGTGGAGAGGCCACGCCCCAGGCAGTGGAGAACGCCCGCACACCCGGGGTGGGGGCCTTGGGCTCCCGGAGCCAGACGGGAGGGGAGGTCTGGCGGGACCCCTGGCAGCCCCGCGCAAGCTCTGGGAGCGGCTGGCACTGGGAAGGGCTGAGCAAAGGGTCTTGGCATTCCCGCCTCCCGCGAGGGAGATGAGGCTGACCTGCTGGGGGGCCTGCCTGGTCTGCTGGTCTGGCCGCACCCTCTGGGGAGAAGTGGGGTGGGAGGGGGGCTGTCCCTCAGGCCCCTGCCTCCTTCGCCCAGTGTTTAGGGGAGCTACAGGGCAGCCTGGATGGCGGGTCAGACAGGTCTGGGTTTGAGGTCCACCAGGCAATGCCCCGCTGGGTGGCCGTGGGCCAGTCACCTGCTCTCGCGGAGCCCCACCTGCACATGGGCATGTGTGGGGTCGCCCCTCCCCTCACAGGGTTGATGTGAGGAAAGGGGAGGGGAGGTGGCCGAGGCTGTGGCCCCAGCCTAAACTGCAGGACCCCTGCTGCCTGGTCAGAGGAGGAGGCTGTGTTCCTGGGAAGAGGGTCCACCCTCCAGCCGGCACCTCCCACTTTGGCCCAGCAAACTGCTCTGTGGCCAGCACTCAGGAGCGCAGTAGCTCGGGGCTCGGGCCCCCATGCTCCTGGAGTCCGGGGGCTTTTAGCCTAGATGCTGCCCCGCACCCCCAGTCAGTTGGTGGGGACTTAATCCTACAGCGCTCTCCCTGGGCCATCTGCTTGGCCCAGGTGAGATGGGCTCCCTTGCTGAGGCTGGGGGGGTCTGTTATGTGGTGTTTCTTATTCCGTAGCTCGGAATCATTCTGCACAGTATGGGTATACACAGTACAGACTGATGAGAATAAAAGTGTGTTCAAAGCTTCCCTGTGTCCTGGGGCTGGCTGTTCTTTCTTCCCCAGACCTCACAGCGGCCCCTCCCTCTTCCTTCTAATCCCAGAGGAATGGAAAAGAGGATGGGTGTGGGCGGGGAGATGGCCAGGTTGTGGGTGTGGGTGACCCTGGGCCTCGCGTTCAGCCTTAGCCCTGCCCCTGGCCCTGTGGTCTCCCAGCAAGCCCCACTGCCGGCACCAGCCTTCTCCTAGCAGGGAGGTCCCCTCTAGACCTGGCAAACCCTCCCCCCTCCCTGAGCCAAGCCCCTGGGCCACACCCCTGCCCCTTCTGCTCTGAGCTGCTGCCTCCCCAACCAGGCTGAGGAGAGGAGGCCTCCTCGCAGCCTCGCCCTGCGCTGGCCCCCTGGCCAGCTGCCACCTGTGTCCAGCAGGAGGTTCTGGTCACGGGCAGGCCAAGGTTGGAGGGCTCCGGGGTTGGGGTGATGGAGGCCCCTCCTCTGCTCCCCGATCCTGACACAGACTGAGAGTCCCTGGGTCTGTGGTTTCAAATCCCAGCTCTGCAGCCCACCAGCAAGTGACCTGGCCGGTCCCCCTGCCTCTCAGAGCGCTCAGCTCTTCCTCCTGCGAAGAGGGGTGGTGGTACCCACCTCACAGGACTTCTGGGAAAGCCCACGAGACGATGCAGCCAGACTCCCGGGGCGTGATGTGGGACAGAGCGAGGGCTTATCCGGGGACTGGCATTCGCTCATGATGGGCGGGGTGGTATGGGGGGCCCACAGGTGGCAACGGGCTGAGGGCTCGCAATTGGCCCCCTCGGTCCCTGGGGCCTCCAGGAGCACAGCCAGCTCCTACTTTGGGTCCCAGTATTCATTCTCTTTAGTAATGGAAGCCCCACATGTTAGCGGCACACGTGGCCACCTGGGTGGTTAGCGGGAGGCTCTGCCCAGAGCGAGGTGACAGATGAGGCAGCTGCCACTTCAGGCCTGCCTCCAGAGGACACTGTCTGCCCCCACTTGCCCTTTCCCCTTTCCTGGCAGAACCGGGCCTCTGTTCCTGCTCTAGCTATGCAGAGGGCCGCCAGGGGGACGGCAGAGCTCTGTGGACAACGCCCGCAGAATCATCCCGGTTTGCCTGGGACTTTCTGGTTTGAGCGCCGAGAGTCTCATGGCCTAGGAGACACCCCCCCTCCGGGCCCCATCTGAGCAAACTGAGACAGTTGGTCACTCTACCTGGACCAGCTCGGGAGACACACCACCCTAGCTCCTTGGATCACTGACCAGCCTGCCTTTTCCACAGAGAAATAAACCCCTGTCTTGTTAACGTCACGGTTATTTTGGTCTCTAGTCAAGTAGCTAAACCAGTATTCTGAGTCAGTGGAGTCAGTGGTGTTCAAGCTTTGCCATGTGGCTGAATCACCGGGCCAGCTAGTGAAGAAACCCAAGGCCTGGGCTCCGCGGATGGGATGGGCCAAGGAGTGCGCATCCTTGCTGAGGTCCCTGCTGATTCTGCTAGAGGCCCAAGGCTGAGAGCAGCTGTCTTCACTAGGAGACCTCCTCAAGAGAAGTGGGTGGGGAAAGGGGAGACAGACCTTGGACCTCTGCCTTTTGGGGCTGTGCCGGGCCACTACACCCCTGGGGAGTGGGAGCCCCCAAACAGAACCTGCCTGTGAGCTCCAGCCCTTACCCCATGGGCTACCCGCTAGGGGCTTATGCCAGGCCCCCCAAGTCTACCTCTAGCCACCTGTGCAGCTCCTCTCGGCAGAGAAGGGGGAGGACAGATGATGGCTTCTTACCTTCTCCCCACCCTCGGCAACTTGGCGAGCCCCGCGGGAGCAGACCTGGCCACGCTGCCATGGGTCTGGGGCCAGGGGCCGCAGGCTCGCTGAGCTTCCACTGTGGGGATGGAGGGCACACAGCCAGTCCTCCCGTCTTGGGCGGTCACCCTTCTCTTCATTTCTCCCCATTTATAGAGGTATGATTGATGTATGCCTTCACAGTGCACCGTCTGACCACTTTGAACGTTGTGCACAGCCACGAGGCCCTCTCCACAGTCAAGGCAGTGGGCACATCAGCCACCGTCAGGGTTCACCTGGCCCCTTGCGACTCCCTCTCCCTTCCCCACTTCCCTGTCCCTGGAGTTTGCCTTGTTGGGAGATTTTCAACTGCAAATTCAGTATCTTTAATAGAAATCAGACTATTCAGGTTATCTGTTCCTGCTCAGGTGAGTTTCTGCTGCCTGTGTCTCCTGCAGAATTTGTTTACTTAAGTTGTCAGATGATGAATTCATGCATGGTACCTCATTATCATCCTTTTAGTATCTGTAGGGTCTGTGGCACTGCCTCCTCTCGCATTCCTAATATTGGTGCCTTATGTTTTCTCTCTCCTTGTCCTGGTCACCTTGGTTAGAGGTTTGCTTATTTATTTATTTATTTATTTACTGATCTTCTGAAAGAACCAGCTTTTGGCTTCATGGATTTTCTCTATTATTTTTTGGTGTTCTATTTAATTGATTTCCTCTCTGATCTCCATGTTTTTCCCTTCTCCTCACTTTGGGTTTATTTGCTCTGCCTTTCTAGTTTCTTAAGGTGGTATGCGTTAGGCCACTTGGACTTTGTTGTGTATAGTATTTTGTTTTCTCTGTGTTTCCTCTTGGATAGTTTCTGTTTCTACCTAGACATTTGCTTCTTCTGCAGTGGCCAATTCATGATGAATTCCATGAGCGTAACTTCCACCCTGAACCTCACATTTTCCATCTTTGGAAGTGAGATTGGGCCCGTTGTATAGTTCATGGCTCTGCCTCACGCGTGCGAGCACCCCCCACATCTGCCTGAATGCACTGGAGTAGAAAAACAAAAACAGTTTTAATGTTCTCTCCTCTTCGTGTTACCATCTGCATAATTTCTGGATCTGTTTCTATTGATTGGTTTTCCTCCCCATTGTGTGATTCTCTGCCTCTTTGTATGACTGGTCATTTTCGCTTGCTTGGCACACATTGTAAATTTTACCTCTTTGGGTGGTGCGTAATTCGTGTCCTGTGTTTGTGAGCTTTGCCCTGGGACACGGGTAAGCTCATGGTGTCTGAGCCCGTTGAGGATCACATTAGCTTCGTTGAGATCCGTTTCACCTCTATGCTAGGGTGAAGTCTTCCCCAACAAGGAGTATGTACCCCATGTCTTGTGAACGATGAGGCTGATTCCTTCTGATGGATGGGGACACACACCATTCCCAGCATGTTTTTTAAAATAAATTCTGGGAAAATATACGCAACATAAAACTTACCATTTTAACCATTTTAAGTGTACTGTTCAGTAGCGTTAAGTACGTTCACCGTGTTGCACCCCCTGCACCGCCATCCGTCCCACCTTCTTTCATTTTCCCAAACTGAAGCTCTGCCCCATGAAACACGAGCTTCCCCTCCCTCTCCCCCTGTGCCCCCTTTCCATGTCATGTCTCTATAGATGTGATGTGATACCCTAAATACCTCATACCAATGGAACCATACAATATTTGTCCTTTTGTGACTGGCTTATTTCTCTTAGTATAATGTCCTTAAGGTTCATGCATGTGGTAACAGGTGTCAGAATTTCCTGCCCTTTTTTTTTTTTTTTTTTTTTTTTTTTAGGGCTGAATGATGTTCCGTTGTACGGGTGGGCCACAGTTTATCCCTTCACCCAATGATGGACACTGGGGCTGCCTCCCCTCCACCTTTTGGCTACAGAGAGCAGTGCTACTTAGGACATGGGTGCGTATGTCTGTTTTAGCCCGCAGCGTGGTCTAGAACACAGGAGGCTTTCCCTCATCTCCTTCCAGGTGCCTTTCTCCGGCCCCGGGGGGGCAGGGGTTGCTTTCCTTTGGCCACCACAGCTGCATCTCTGTCCAGCCGTACCGAGACCTCCTCCTGCATGTGCCCTCCCTGTGCTGGGCCGGTCGGCTCTCTCTCTCCAGGCCGCAAGCTGGGGCGACTGCGGGGCTCACCTCCTTTGTTGCCTGGCTCATACGACCACTCTCCTGTCCTGCCTGACACGCAGTGTCTGTGCACTACTGTTGCGTACACTTGGTGCGTTTTGAAGTTGTTTCTGGTGGGAGTGTGAATCTGGTCCCTGCCACTCTGTCTTGGCCTATGGTGAAAGTCTTCGCCTTCTCCTTGTGACCCCAAGGACAGTAGGAGCTCCAGGCTCCACCTGTGGACTGCTGATATGCTCCCACCTCATTCCCTTCCCGGGGCCAGTTCTGGCTGTCCCCAAGCATGCCACTGTTGTTACAGATATACTCTCAGGCCCTCATTTGCAACTAGGCCTTTGCTGGACTCTTCACAGCCACCCCCTGACGTTGATCCCCCCCGGGGGCTCAGATGTACCCCGTGCTCGGGGGGTGGGGGGTGGGGTGGGGGGGTGCGGCATGTAGTTCTCGCGCACCTCCATCCAGGGGCAGCACCTCACACGAGCACGCGACTTTTCCGAAGGCCTGGGGGCAGCGGAAGAGCCCCCCAGAGCGTCTGCCTCCAGGAGCCGAGCCGGCTCAGCCCCTTCACAGGGACCTCTCTGGGTCACTTCTCTCCTGCCCTGAGACTCAGTCACCAGCCTTCCCTTAACTGCAGACAAAAGCTCACTGGAATCTGCCTCAGGCCAGGAGGGGGTCTCGGGAAGACACCCTGACGCTCTGGGCGAGGACACACCCGGTGGCCAAGGCAACATGTGGTCATACATTTTGCTAAGTCGGGCTTATTTAGTCTTCACTCCTTGTTTTATACTACGTGTGTGTGAGAAGTTAATTTCCTTTGGAGCCACGTTGGCTCGGACCAGGAGTGCACGGGTGTGTAGCTGTCCAATGCTTTCCCTGTAATTCCCATTGGGATGTTCTCTGCCGTTATCCAGAAGTGTATTTTTCCTTTTATCTACATTTCTAAATTAAACAAATCTTTTTTTGAAAACTGAAATTTAAACACATATATAATTTAAAAATCAAATAGTAATCATGAAGCTTGTTGAGAGACACCGGAGCCCCTGCCGGCTGTTTTCCCGCCCCACGTTAGCATACTGTGTTCGCTGTGATTGTACTCTGATGTTTTCTACTTCAGCTCTTGAATTTTTTTAAAAAAATAATTACCTTGTTTAAAAAATTTGCACAGTTTTCTATGTCATTGTAACTCCATGCTCTTTGATATTTAAACCTTTGAAGTTTAAATCTTTCCTAATGTGTTCAAATACAGTAAATCATTTATTTTCTTCTTTCCTTCCCTCCCTCCCTTGCTCCTTCCGGAGGGCCTCCCGTTAGCGTGCTCTGAATGACCGCTCCCCTCTGCGCCCCGTAGGACCCGCTGACACTCTTAAAACTCCTCTCACCACCACCCCGAGATGCCCTTTATCTCCTTCCGGGTTGGGGTCCTGTTTCCTTCCTCCCACAGCCTCTTCTTCCTTGGTTCAGTTCCTTGTTTGGGGGGAGCCCATCTGCCAGGAGCTTTGAGAAAGAAAGAGATCAAAGGTCAAGATGTTTGTCTTTATGGTGCTTTTGTGCTCGGTGACGGTGATGGGCTGGGCAGGGTGCAGAGTCCCCGGTAAGGAGTCATCTCCCTCCGAGTTTTGCAGACTTTGCTGTCTCCCAGCTTCCTGGGGCTCCTGCTGAGCCGTCGGATGCCAGCGTGCTTCTGGCTGGACACGTGAATCCTGCCCCACCCGTCTTTATTGTGCAAGGCATGGAAGATCCCTGGTCCTCGGTTCTGGCATTGTGGGTTTTCTTTTTCCTCACTGAGTTTGTCTGTTCTCTTGTCCTGGAACTACTATTATTTGGACATTGAACTTGCTCGAATCCTGGCATTGTTTCCCTCCTCTCAGTCTCTTTCCTCTACTTTCCGTGAGATCTTCTGGACTTTGGTTTCCAACCCTTCTCTTGAGTTTTATTGCTGTTACTGTATTTTTATTTTTCAAGTGCTTTCCTCATCGTTCTCTGGACTGCGTCTGCACTTAAGTTCACGGGGCTCGGGCTGGATACCTTCTCCTCTTCCCCTGAGCGCCGCCCCCCCCCCAACCATGGCAACCATGGTCGGTGCTGGGGCCCCAGGGTCTGGAGGGAGGGAGTGGCTCCCACAGCGCCCCTCCTTATTCACTCAGCTCACTGTTCTCACCAGTGCTGTGCACTCGCGTGTAAACTGTATTACACACGCACACGTGCAGACACCCAGAGCTTATAGTCACGAGGCCACCTTCATGCCCAGCCCCAGTCCCTGTGGGTTCAGAGCTGCGCTGCGCTCCGCCCCTGCCCTGGAGAGGTATGGGGGTGTTTCGGATGAGTTCCGGGCGGGGGGGAGCAGCGAGGCCCATTCTGGCACAGTGGCAGGTTGTGCTGAGGGGTTCCTGGCGTTTTCCAGGACTTCCGCCCCCCACGTGTCCCTTTGCCCCAGTCACTGCCCATCCCCGGAGGCAGAGGGAGCAAGAACAGCAGGGGAGAGGGACATCAGCAGTGTGGGACAGGTGCACTGAGGCCTGCGGCGTGGGGTCAGAGGAACACAGGAGGCCCCTGGAGGGGATGCTGGTGAGGCCACAGGGTCTCTTGGTGCATCCCTCACCTTCAGGATTCTAGGGCCAGCCCCTCCCTCCCTCAGGCCTCAGTATCCCTATCTGCAAAAGTATCTTCTGTTGGTTCCTGGTGCTGTTTTGAACTTTTAAAACAGGTGATTTCTTACTTTTCCTTCCACCAGAGACTGTGGCCAAGATGCGCCATCTGCTGGCTGGACTTGGCAGTGCCCCGTTCTAGAGGCGGCTGTGTGACTGACTGTCTCCCCAGGGTCCTGCCTCTTCTGTGACCCCATGTCAGGGAGGCGGGGGTCTGCTTCTGCTACCTGTCACTGCTTGGCCTGAGCAGGGTTCCGGGCGCCCAGACATGAATCTAATTCCTGCTCTGGGGAGGGCTGGCACAAGCATGTGGCACGTGCAGGGAAGTACCAGGGCTGGGGGAGCCTGGCACACTGGGCGGGAGGGCCAGTTGTCACAGTGAGCACTGGCTGCGGGGTTTGGGGGCCATTTGGTGCTGCTATGGGAATGCTTCCATCTGGGCCTGAAAGTGTCATCAGGGTCATCAACCTGGCTGACCTGGGGTGGGGGGCAGGATGGGCCTGGTCAAGTCATCTCAGGGGCCGGCGCTGGCGCTGCAGCCTTGCTCTGGGTGGGGTTGGGGGAGGAGTCAGTTTGCGGCAGCGAGGAGGCCAGAGCAGAGATCCCACCTGGTGGCCAGGAAGGCTGGGCCAAGGTGAGGGATGGAGAGACAGGAGCCTCTCTGCAGTGGGAATTCACACAGGAATTGGCAACAAACACCATGCCCAGGATTCACTCATGCCTTTATTTCTTCTACTTTGTGCCAGGGACGCGGGAGACGGCTGATATTCTGATGGGGATGATGAACAATGAACAAGACAAATAGGAAACATTTATAGTAGTTCACGATAGGAGCTAAGGAGGAAAATGAAAAGCACTCCAGGTCTGGGAAATTTTGGGAGGCTGGAGTTGCAGGTGTGGGGGGCAGGGAAGGCTTTGCTGAGGGACCTACCAGAAGACTCCTGAAGAGGGAGAGAGAGCCCTGTGGATATGTGGGGAGCAGCACCCCTGCAGTCACCCCCATGTCAGTGGGCCCCGAGTTTATAAAAGCGAGGAAGCCTGTGGGGCTGGAGCAGAGCAAGGAGGTCAGTGAGGCCTTGTGGGGCACCAGGGCTCACTGTAGCTCACCGTGGCTCTCCGTGGCTCACCGTGGCTCACCGGGAAAGAGATGGGAAGCAAGGGTTTTGAGCAGAGAGGCGCTGTGGTCTCACCCACCTTCTTAAAGGCTCCCCTGGCTGCTGTGTGGCGAGCCGACTGAAGGGGCAGGCGGCGGTGGTGGCGCCGCTGCAGTGAATACGATGTGGGCAGAGATGGGGCCACGGCAGCACAGGCTGTGGAAAGTGGTTTTTGACTCTGCAGGTGCTGCCAGGGTAGCAGGGACAGTCCTGGTGGATAGGATGAGGGCAGAGTGAGCAAGTGGGAGTCAAGGCTGACTCTAGGTTGATTGGACTGAGTGAAGGAATGAGCAAATGAATGATGGAGAACCCCCACCTCCCCACTCTCTCTTGCCGCTCCCGCTTCCTGGAGCCCAACCCCACAGAGTAGAGGAAAGGGGGGGGGCGGGCCCTGGAGCAGCTCCGCCCCTCTGCCGGCGCTGGCCGAGGTGCTGAAGCCACAGCGCCCGCCTTGGGCTGAGTGTTCTGGGCCTGGGGGGCCCCTCCTGGCCGTGGGGTGCCAGGCAGGGTGGGCACACAGCAGGAGGGGCAGTGGGGCTGGCACAGTGAGGGTCTCCGTTCTATAGGGAGCCTGCCCGACTGCCGGCATCCCTCTCTACTTGACAGACCCTGATCCCACAGCGTACTGTGCGGAGGACCTCCTTGGGCTCCTGCTTCTGCCCCCAGGCTGGGAGCAACCAGGTGAGGGCCCCGTCCACCCTGGGCCACCACAGCAGCACTCCTGAAGCCACTGAGGCCAGGCCCTGGGGGGTGAAGAGGCAGCAGGACATGGGGGGTTCTTGATCATGGGGGCACTGCCTGCGACGAATTCTGGCAGGTCTCTTTGCCACTCTGTCTATTTCCTCACTTCCAAATGGGGATCACAAGAATATGGTCAAGGGGGTAACATGGAGTGTGGTCCCCAGCTGACACTAGTGTTTGCTTGCCCAGGAGAGCAGACTGCCTTCCCACAAGCACGCAGGCACCCCTGAAGGAGGGCTGGGGCCAAGCGGCCGTCTTCTCCCAAACCGAAGCTGCCCGCAGAGCTGAGGGGTTTCCCTCGTGGACATGGCCAGGCGCTCATCCCTGGCTGCTCTCCCAAGGCATCCTTCCCACACCGCAGACACCAGCCCAGCCTCAGCAGGGGTGCCGGGGGAGCCTGGTGAGCTGACCAGGCCTGCAGAACCGTGGGAGGCCCCTTTGAGAGGAGGGGAAGGTTACTTCTCTCCCCACTCTCGGAGGGCATGAGGGTCTGTCCCAGGCCCAGGTGGTCTTACTGCATGTGCCTCAGATCATTTGACCTAAGGCCCTTTGACACTTCCTTATCTCTTTGTTAGACACTAGCAGCCAGGGTTACAACCCACAGGAGTTAAAACCACCAAAGGGATATAAAGTGGAGGTGTAAGCCTCTGCCTGACTCCACCCTCTCCTCTTGCCGGAGGCAATGACTCTTCCCTGTCTCCTGTGTCTCTCCCATGAGGGGTCCAAGCCTTTATGGGCAGAACTCTCTAGAAAGACAAACCTGACCATGCCCTACACTGTGTCTGGGGCTTCTTTCCAAGAGCTCCGGGTTTTGACCTGTGTGCACTGTCACGGAGGGTCAGGTGTTAGAATTCGAATCCAGTTTTCCTCCACTGCTGGTTCTCCCGAGGGCACCGTGGGATGCATCAGGGTGCCAGGGGGCCTGACCAGCCCTCCCACTGCTGGCTGAGAGGACTGGCCCCTTCTTTTAAATGCTGCCGTGGGGTTGAGCTGGAGGCCACCACAGGGCATTGGGCCCAGGTGGAACGAGTTTGTGTGTAAGGTGGGGGCAGGAGGGCTCCCACTAACCCGGCAATCCTGGGGAGATGGTGGTATGCTAGGCTCAGGGCTGATGCCGGAGTCTGACCATTCCAGCCCAGTGTCCTCCTGCCTCCCTGAAATATTGCCACGTGGGGTCTGATTGGAAGCTGAGTCCAGCAATTAATCCCGTCAGAACTCCGCTCAATTGCAGGAGGTTTTCTGTTTTGCTCCCTTGGCCTAGATTTCCCTGGGGACAGCTCTGACCGGCGCCGCGTGCTTGGTAAATTAAACGTTAAAAAAAAAATCTCCACGGTGACTTTAATCAATCCGCTGAGATGGCGGGCAGCATCTCCCAGAAGAGTAGGGTCCACTGCAGGGGACCCCCCACCCCACCCCAGGCTCGGGGTCTTGGAAGGGGGGGCAGGACAGTTCTCCCCAGTGCCTGCCTGTGGGGGAGGGGAGAAGGTGGGAGGTCCCCAGGTCTGCCTGCTGGAGCCCAGCTCCCCCTAAATCCACACTGTAGAAGCCCAGAGGAGGGGGCTGGAGATGGGTCCCCCCTTACAACTTGTCCTGATCTCTGCCCCAGGCCAGGGGTGGCCATGGGGGCAGAGAGGGGGCAGCTCTTTCCGGGGTTTCTCTACTGACCTGAAGCCTGGGTGGGGGCAGGGTGCTGGGGCCGCTGGCCCTGCAGCCCACAACTATGTGTCTGCTGGGTGCATTCAGGTGGAAACAATATCCTTCAGCTGCCATCTGTGGGAGTCAGGGGAGGCACCCGGGGAGCAGGAGGGTCTCCTGGCCCACGGGGGAGTTGGGTGGGAAGATTCCATGGTCTTCCCATGGGGCAGAGGGGATGGCCTGGCTGGCCCAGGGGTAGCACCCTAGCCAAGCTGTGTGTACTGCCATCTGCACAGCAGGGCTTATGGAAGGGCCAGCACTCTGACCTCCAGCCCCACATTGCTCTCCAGTCTTCTCCCCCTCAGAGCTTACCTTCTAGGTCCTGTTCAAGACCCATCCTGCTAGCACTGTTCACTGACACCTCCCCTTAACTCTCAAAGACCTTTCCCAGGGGCCCAGGTTATTTAGGCAACCTTGTCTCTCTGCTCAACTCTCCCCAGGCAGGTGTCCCGCCGACCCATTCTACGCCCCCCCCCGGGGGGGGTGCACACTGTAGGAGCCACGGATCTGGCTCCGAGTTGTTATCTGGGCAGACCTACCCCTGATCCATCCCGAGCTCCGACCGTAATTTGGCCTGGCCAGGCGACTAGCAGGAATCCTTCAGCTCGCGGTGAGTTACCATAGCGGCTGGAGAGATCTGGTCAGGGGCAGAGACGCTGTTGGAGGCGCCGTTATTGGGGTTCTGTCCACAGGCCGAGGCTGGTGCGTGGGATGGGGGTTTCCGTGCATCCGCCCTAGACAGAGGCGTTCCGGAGCATGGGCAGAGTGGGGAGCACAAAGCCACTGGGCTCCCTACGCGTCTCCAGGGACTGGGACTCCCTGGGACGGGTTCGAGAGGGGAAAGGCTGAGATCTGTTCCCTGTCTACAGAGGTTTCCGGAAGTCCTGCTCAGCGCCGCAGCCCCGCTCTGTCCTGAGCTCCCGGGCCAGGGCATCTGGCAGGGACCCTCGAGGTAGGGAGTGCGTACCCAAGCCAGCCCCCCCAACCCCATCCTCCGCCTCACAGCAAGCGGGCCTTCGGTTCCCCGCGCCCCTCCTCCTCCGGTCCGCACGCCGGGGTGTCTGGCTCGTGGGCCGTGCGGAGGGGGCGCTGTCGGCGCGGGCGGGCGGGGCCGGAGCGCGGGGGCGCGCGGCGCGAGCGGAGGGGCCGCGGGCGCGGACCGCGGAGGACTGGGGGCCTGGCGGGCGGCGGCGGGCGCGCGGCCAGTGAGCGCGCGAGCCGGGAGGCGGCGACGGCGGCGGCGGCGGCGGGAGGAGCTCCTGGCCGCTCCCCGCGCTCCGCTCCTACATGGCGCTGCCGGGGCCGCCCGAGCCGCCCCGCGGCGCGCCCCGCAAGGCGCCCAGCCTGCTGGAGATGGGGGCGCTCTGTCTGGACTCCGAGATCATTCTGGGCTTCACCAGCCACCTCCTGCGGCGGCGAGCCAAGGTGAGGGCCGAGCGGCTGGACCCGCGGGCGGCAGAGGCGCTGTCCCGCGACTTTGCGGCGAGTCCCCCTCCGCGGAGGATGCGGCGCCGGGAAGGAGGCAGCAGACCTGAGCAGCGTCCCGCAGGCCGGGCCAGGGACCCGCTGCCGCACTTTCCCCGTTAGTGCTGCCCCCATCTCCCTCTCCTGAGGCTGTGTCCGGAGCCGAGGCAGTCGGAGGGCGCGGAGAGAGCAGCGCGGGGACTCCAGGTCCCACGGCGCGCCTGGCTGGGGGTCGGGGATCTCGCGGCAGATCCGGAGTCCCCTAGGTGACTCCAGGTCCTGCGTGCACCTGCAGGTTCTGCCGGGCTGTATGCCGGCCGTCTCCGGGATCCCGGGTGTGGGGTGTGCGCGTGTGTGCTTCCTGGAGCGCCGCAGCGGTGCGGACCCACTGAAGTTGCGGGCGTGGCCGGCCCCGAGCGTGGGACCCGGAGGCTCGGCAACCGTGGATTTCTGCGGGCGACTGTGGGCAGTGTGTGCGTGGCACGGAGCCGCACTTCTCGGGCCCGCGCGCGTGTGTGTCCCAGACTAGTTGAGGGGCGGGGAACGGTGCTGTTTGCAGGCGATGCGGCGCGGGGACTGGCCCGCGGTATCCAGATCCAGATGGGGGCTGACGCCTGTTTTCCTTCGGGGGGCTGAGATGAGATAGGAGGGACAAGAGCTTCCGGCCCCCGGCTCCGGTGGAAAGGGGCCGGAGGCTGTGGGATTGCCGAGAGATAGTGGGGAGCCCCTGCCCACTTTATTCCACCCACCCCACCACGTGGCAGATCAGAAATGACTCGGAAAGCCGGGCGGGGAGGTGTTACGATCCACTATTCATTTTGGGGTAGTGCGTGCGTGGGCAGGGAGGACCTTCCAAGTAAAAGGGTGATGGTCAAAATGTAATGAAGAAGGGGTCGCTTTGAAAGGTGCAGGGGAGGCGAGGAGCAGTCCGAATCTGTGTGACAGTTTGTGTGCGCGGGGAGCCGCGGGCCGGGGTATCCGACTGGACCACGGCCCGCCAGCAGTCCCCTTCTCTGGCTGGGCTCCTCCTGGTACCGGGATGCGTCTTCTTTCTGGGGTCTCGTGCAGCCAGGTCTCTCTCGAGCCTCAGGGCAGAGAGAGCGCGGTGGCCAGCAGGGGGCGCTCGCGCCACGGGAAGCCCGCGGCCGCGCCCTCCGAGCCCGACCCGGGATTTCGGGCTGACCGGGAGCCTGGACCCGGAGCGGCCTGCGCCTCAGATGGCGGTGACTCTTAGGGCCCGGCTGGAGCGGGAGCAACCGGTCGCCGAGACGGGGGGCGACCTCTCAGCCGGAGACAAACAGGCAATTAATTCCGGAGCTAAGTTCCCATCTGCCAGGCCGGCTGACAACAGGTCCCGTGCACATCCCCGGGGCCAGCCGCGCCACCTCCTCCCGCTTCCCCGACGCAGAGCGAGCACACCCACCTTCCTGCACACGCGAGGCTGCAAAGACACGCGTGCCGCTTGCTGACTCGCCGAGAAACACACTGGCGCAGCCACTGCACGTTCCGAGGCGCACACCGCGGCGACGCTCACCTACGTGCGATTGTTAGACCCAAAGGGTGGCCAGCGACCCGCGGAGTGCGCTGGATTTGCAGGAAAAAGCGAGGGGGAGTCTGGGTCGAGGTTCAGCCCCTTCCTCCTCCTGCCTAGCTGTGTGACCTTGGGCAAGACCTTCCCCTCTGCCTCCTCAGTTTCCTCGCCTGTGAAGTGAGGAGTGGGTTGGCGCCTCCCAGGAGACGCGCGGACCCCACTGTCCCGGGAGAGGAGCAGGAAGGCGCATGCGCGCAACTGTACCGGGTATCTCACGGAGGCCCCCAGCGCCCCTCCCTCGGGCTGGGACTCGCCTAACAGGTTGGGGTCCTTGCAGTGGGAGGGGCCGTGCGTCGAGGAGGGTCCCCTCCCCCACGCGTCGCCGAGCTGAGGGCCCGGGCGGGGCAGGACGGCCTTCCTGGAGCCCAGCAACCCGGCCCCGGCCCCGCCCCCGAGCCCCGCCCCCGCCCCGCCCTCGCCTCCCTCGCACGCCCGCCGCAGCCGTAGCCGCCGCGCGCTCTCCTCCACTCGCCCGCGCCGCCAACTTCGGAACGGCCGGCCGGACCATGGGGACTCCCCTGGGCCGGATCACGTAGCTGCGGCGACCCCGGAGAGCCCTCCCGGCTCGAAGCGCCCGCCCGGCCCTTCCCGCGCCCAGGCCATGGGCGGCCGCGGCTCCCCGCTGTGCACCGCACCACCCGCGGTACGCGCGGCCGGGCTCCGAGAGGGAGGCGGCGGCTTGGCCCGGGCGGGCGCCCCGAGACAGAGTCCGGGACGCCGAGGATGCTCGCGGGGTGCGCTGCGCCCCCTGGGGGCCGCGCCTGGAGCGGAGCGCGGGGGGCGCCGGGCGTCCTGCTTTGGGGGGGGGGGCCGATCCCAACCTTGCAGGCTTGGAGAGGGTTGGGCGGCAGGTTCGCGCCCTGCGTTCCTAACTTTGTCGAGCGCCTCACTCTGCGGCCGGGACGTTCTGAGTTCTGGAGTCACTGGCGCTGGGTCCCAGGGTGGCACTGCTCAGGGGCCCAGGCTCATGTCCCCTTCTGCCCCCACCCCCCCGCAGGTGGCCGAGGGCGGCCCGGCCCGTGAGCCGCTGCAGCTGCTGGAGGTGTCCCCCCGCAAGAGGCTGCCCAACGGGCCCGAGCAGGACCCATGCTGCAGCCGTCCTGCGCCCGAGGGCGCCGGTGCGGGCGCGGAGCAGGGCCACTCGGCGGGCGGAGGCGGCTGGTGCCGCCACTGCCACACGAAGCTCGCCGAGCTCAAGCGACAGGCGTGGAAGCTGGTTACCGGGCCCGGGACACCCCTCCGGGTAAGTGAGCCTTCCTCATACCGGCTTCTCCCGTGCTGCCATTTGGGAGACCTTGGGTCCCGGAGAGAAGTGAGGTTCCACCGATCTTTTTTTGACTAGTTCCTTCACCTTTCTGGGCCTCGGTTTCCCCTTCTGTAACGTGCTGTGTGTGAGTTGGAGCAGCTCATCCTAAGAGGCTCTGCGGTGGGATCGGTGGGGGGCTGGGCAGGCGTTTCTCCCGGGAGCCACAGATGTCCCGCAGCTGGAACCAGTCTGTGTTTTGGAGGGGGAAGGGAGAGAGGGAGGTGGCACGGACTCCACCCAGGGCGGGACAGCTCCTGCCCTGCCAGCAGCAAGAGGTTACTTGGTGCGTTGTCGCCCTTGGGGCACCTGGGCCCCCCGCCAGGTGTCTGGAAATTGCACACCTGGGGCTGGAGGGCTTGGAGGACCAAGAGGGTGAGCCTGCCGCTGTGAGGGGGGCCCCGCCTGCCCCCTCCCTGGGTCATGAATGAGAATTGTGTCTGGGACACAGCCCGGGGCTTTGCCACCTTAGGCACTGGCCACCCATTTGGGAATGGAGCGGCTGGGCGCCTGCAGCCTAGGTGTTTGCCCGCAGAGGGGCTCTGCCAGATTCTCCAGCCAATGGGCTTGCCCTGGTCTTGGAAGGAGCTGGGACCATTGTTCGAGGAACAATGAGCCCTGGAAGTTTGCAAAGCCTGGGAAGGTGGGGGTCTCCAGAGGAAGCCCTTCCCGCCAGACCTTCAGTCTTTTTGAAAGCGTTCTTGGGAAGTCCGAATAATCCCCATTGAATCTAAATATAGTTCTCTAAGGAGGCTTAGCAGGCCGGGATGGAGGCAAGAGCCTGGGTTCCCGGGGGTCCCATGGTGTTCCTGTCTCGGGCAGGGCAGGGAAGGGAGGTGAGTCTGGTTTCTGCGGCCAGGAGAGGGGACCTGTGACTTGCCCTGGGGTGGGGCTGGACCCTCCCGCTCTGCTGCTCAGAGCTGGATGCAGCCTTTCCAAGCTCTGTGACCCTGGATGGCCTGAATCTGGTTGAAAAGACAAGAGAGGACCTTCGGGGTCCCATGAGAGGGTGATTTGGGACAGACTTCCTGGGGCCCTGTCAGAGCTATCGGGCTATCTTATTACCCCATTAGGGGAAACAGACCCGAGAGAGGAGGGGCTTCAGTGACTGAGCTGGGTTTTGCCCAGCAGCGCTGGGCATGTGGCCTGCTGGTTGCAGGTGGGTGAGGGATCCTGGTGAGAGCCCCTCATGGGGGCAAGGGTGTGGCTCAGTGGTCTCCTCCTGCCCATGCTGATCAGGGAAGCCTCCTGACCACCCAGAGTGCTCACCAACCCCCTGCCCGAGCCTGTTTTGAATTTGGCAGTACCCCTCAGTGCCAGGTGGGGGCTCACCCCCTCTCCTGGCCATCCCTGCTACCCAACAGCATGCTCACCCAGCAGACCAGGGTCCCGTGCTTTGTTCCTGGTCTGCGGCCCCTCCCCCTCCATGTTTCCTCCTTTGTCAGATGGGTGTAGCCTCCTGAGGCCCTTCTGGGAGTGGGATCCAACCTGTAGGGTATGTGCCCCGGGGGAGGGAAAGCCTCACTATCCATTGTTTTTCCAGTGAGGATGGAAGCAGGTCTTGGGGGGCTCCAGGCCCTCGGGCTGAGCCACCCAAACCAGGGGACATGGGTGTTTGGGCCTGAGACCCTGGGACCTTGGTAGGTGTCCTTGTCCTGGGCAACCCAGGCTCTCCCCGGCATCCTGGCTGAATCTCAGCCTGCCACCTCTCCCGTCTGCCCCAGAACTTCCTTTGGGGAGGGCTGTGGAGGTGGGTCTAGGACACGTACATGGACCCGCCTCTGCTTTGGGTTAGGAAGGTCCCTGGGGGGACGCGTGTGTGACTGGCTTCGGGTGAGCACGGTGCACCTCTGAATTGGGCCCATGTCCAGGAGCCCTGAGCTCTGTGCTGAGGCCAGCAAGGCACTGGAGCATGGAGTTGGTGTTCCAGGATTTTCCGTAGGGGGCCCTTTCATGTTTTTCATCATGCAGAGATGAACTTCATAAGGACAGCACTTCAGACTAGGGATGGGGGGGCTTGCCGGGCTCCTGTGGCTGGGGTGGGGTTGGAGCTGGACCACAGCCTGGCTATTGGAGGCCCTCATCTGGGGGTCCCTGCTTGATCTCAGGTGTAGAGGGAGGCTTGCGAGGGTGGAGGGACAGTGGACGTGAGCCAGGCCAAGGTCACCCCATCCTGTGATGACTCTCCGCCCAGCTGGCTCCTTGTCCACACTCCTTATTGGCAGATAGCTCCATGCTCTGGGACCTTGGGCAGTTTTGTTGAGATGTGGGACCATCTTTGTACCCATTTCACAGGCAGGTAGAGCGGTGCCAGCACATGGAGGCTCGAGCACCTGAGTCCTTGCTGCTTTGCTAGGATGTGGGCTCGAGGGTCATTCCGTGCCTGCGTCTTGGTGCCCATGGGGGTTGAGTGGGGGCAGTTGGAGCCCTGCCCAGCCTTCAGGGGGCCTGCCTCTCCCTTGCTGCTGTGTCCTCTCTTCAATCTATGCCTGCCTCAGCTTCCCCACTGGGGAAGTGAGGGTGACCATGGTTCCCATTGAGGGATGTCATCTATGTGGAGTGGATAGCCCTGTGCCCTGATGCCACTGGGGGGGCACAGGGATGGAACACGCTCTGCCTGCCCAGGTCGTAGCCTGGGAGGCTGGCTGTCCCACCTGAACCAGGAAGGGCAGTGGGCCTGGGTGTGGAGGAGATACCCGGATGGGGGCCTTCAGGTCGGGCAGCCCTCACTGCTGCTGGCCGTCGCCCAGTGTACCTCCACTCTGCTCTCACTAGGTTTCCCAGGCCTTGTGTCAGGGTGACCCCTTCAGGAGCCTTCCATGGCTGAGAGCCATGGCCTCTGGACTGTCCCGCAGCCTCCCAGGGCCCTGCCCCCTGTGGGCCCTGCTACAGACACCTGTCTCCTCCCCAGACCCCCAGCGTCCCCAGGCCACCCTGCCAGTTCTCTCCTCTGAGCTCCCTGTGCCCCTCCCAGGGGACCCTGCCTCTGAGAAGTCAGCTGGGGGCTCGCAACACCTCCCTCAAAGGGACCAACTCCAGGCCTTCCTCTTCTGCCACCTGAGTGCCCCCCAGTTTGGCACCGGCCCCTCTGTCCTTCTTATTCCCCCAAGCCTGAGGCCCTGGCCTTACCTGTTCTGTGTCCTTACCCGCCACGGTGAGCTGGTCACCAGGTTCCTGCAGACCCCTTTCAGCCTCCCCTTCAATCTGGTCCCCGATGCCCGCCCACCCCCAGCTTCCACCCTCAGGGCACCCAGAGGGGACTTGCTGAACCATGGACCCGTTAGGAGGGGTGTCTGGCCAGTCCCAGCCCTGCTGTCCTGTCCTGGTCCTGTCAGATCCAGGCTCATCGGGAGCCGCACCCCTGCACATGGGGTCACCTCTGCCTGAAGGCCCCTTCCTCCCCCTCCATCCGTGGTGGTCTGTCACAGTGCTCCTTTTGTAGACCCCCAGCCCTCGTCCTGCCCATGCTGAGTGGGCATAACCACAGCCCCAGTTGCCAGCGCCCCCAGTGCTGCTGCCCGTGTGGCTGACCATGGCGGGGACACTCAGACGCGCTGACTGGCTTCACTCTGAGTTCACGGCTCTGGCTGCTCCTCCATGGTCATTGAGCCTCCCCCTCCCCTCCTGCGTGCTTGCCCTCCCCCCATCTCTGGGAGGCCACTGCTGCTGCCACCTGACAGTGTCCTTTCGCAGCCCCTTCCACACCCCTTGACCACTGTGTGGTTTCCGTGCCTCTGGGCTGCCCCAAGGGCGGGAGCTCTGTCAGGGCAGGCATGGGGTCCAGGTAACCCGGAGACATTTGTTGAATGACTAAGTGACTGGGCTTTTCCTCCCACGCCCTTCCGTGTTCACCCCCACACCTTTGGGGCTGGATTCCTGCTCTCCCCTCCCCTACCCTGGGTGACAGCCCCCATGGGGGATGGCGATCCTTACCCTCTTTGTGGCAGTGGTGGCCTGGATCCTGCTTGGGGACCCATTCCAGCCACCAGTGAGATGCGTCATGCAGAGGTGGTCCTCCTCCAGGGACCCCGTGACATTCGCCGTGTCAGTACTGGTGCCGAATTGATTAGTGCCCCTGATGGGGGAAAGGGATCAATTCTCATTTAGCTCTTGCAAATCTCTTGCTCACCCTGGCAGGGGTCTCATCGTCTGAACCCCCTGTGAGCTCCAGATGGTCCCTGACCTCTGGTGCAGCCCCCAGACGTTTGCTCACACTTCGACCAACTGGATAGCGAGTCTGAAGGCTCCCGGGAAGGGGCATGGGCTCCCGCCCAGTGCGCGCCTCGGGGTCACCTAACTAGGCTCCTGAGGCTGGTGTCCTGGGGACCCTCCTGCTTGTCTGTAGTCCAGTTTCGGGAGGGGGGGTAGTTCTGCCAGCTCAGCGTTCATCTGTCACCCCCCCACCAGGAAGACTTGAGGGCTCCCTGTGTGCTCTGTGTCCATGGCCCCAGCTCTGATCGCACTGACATGCAACAGCGGGGTCCTGGCGCTGCTGTCCCAACTGGCCTGTGGTCCTGGGAGGACAGGGCTGAGCCTGGCTGGTGTGGGACATCTGCTGCCTGTGGTGAGAGTCCCTGAACTGTTCCCCGCACTGTTTGGAGCCTGGCCGGAGCTCTCCCGGTTTTTGGGGCCACCCCGGTGCCAGGGCCATGGTGTCTGCCTTGGAGCTCTACAGGCTGGGGAACTCGGCCTCAGCAGTGTTCCCCAGCTGAGCCAGGTGTTGGCAGGCTCTGGAGGCAGCCAGGGAGGTGTGAGAGGGGCGGGAGCTCCCTGGGGCTGGTGGCTGGGCAGTCTCCCAGCTGGCAGGGGCCTGGATGACTCAGCTGGGAAGGGATCAGTCTGTAGGGCTCGGAGGCTCCCAGGCCACTCGGGGGGACCATGCCTGGGCAGGGCGAGGGAGGAGGCCACGTTAGGCCTAGCCTTGCCATCCAGCCTCCGTGAGGCCTCAGCTGGCCCCTCCCCACCCTGGGCTGGCTCCCTCCTTCTTAGAGAGACAGTGGTCTAGCCAGTGTCCCCTGGTGTCCTTTGGTTCAGTAACAGAAGGATGGGCTCCTTGCGCTTGTCTTAACTCCTGCTGGTCCGGGGTTTCAGGGAGTGAGCGTGGGCAGTGGGGGTGGGGGGTGGGATTGTGAGCCACCGCCCTCTGAGCACCAGCCACAAGCAGAGAAGCAGCTTCGGGAACTGGCTGGGGCACGGTCCCTGCCGTCGTCCCATCCCTCGTGCCTCATGGGAGGGAGTTTGCTTGAGGGGGTCGGCTGCACTCAGAGGTGGGGCCGAGCCAGGGCGTGCGTAGTGGTGAGGGGCCTTGCTGCCTCTCTGTGGAGAGGAGAGGTGCAGGGACAGGGAGGGCTGACTCCCTCGCTCCCCCTGGGTTAAAAGGGGGGCATTTTCACTTTTGGTGTCATGTTTTATGGCTGGGGGACCCCCATGGGGCTGTGTGCATGGTTCCTGGCACTCGGTGGGAGGGGCTCCCTGGTCTCATCTGGTCTGGTCTTGGTCCCCTTGGCAGCATCCCAGGCTTTGGCTCTGGGGGCTGGACCGGGGCAGGGGTGGGTGGGCTCAGCCGGGCACCTGGGGCCGACAGATTTATGGTCCCGCGTGGCCCAGGGCCAGTGGCGCTGCGTTCACCTCTGACCCTGTATGATGGATGCTGGCCCACGTCGCTGCCTGTTTTTGGGTGGAACCTGCCAGTCGCTGGCCCTGCCCCGTACCCTGCTTGGGGCAGGGCTGTAGGGTCGCCCCATCCCTAAAGGTCCCTGTCCCCCCTTCACAGCCACGGTGCAAGGCCACAGCCCAGCCCCGCAGACTTGGCCTGTCTAAAACCCAAGGGATTGTCTGGCAGCCATTGCAGTGTGGCTTGCTTGGTGGTTGCCCGTAATGTGGCCACAGGCTCTCCTGATCTCATCCCTGGGGTCCCCTCTCCTTGGCCCCGTCCCTTCTTGAATCCTCCACACTTTGAGCCCCAGCCTTGCTGCCCAGGCTTTGTGGTCTGATCCGAGTGTCTTAGGCTCAGGCTCAGGGTAGTGGGGGAGTAATGTGGTTCCCAGCGGCGTGGGTGCATGTGGAGATGGGTCCGTGTCCCCCGCGCTCCGGCTCTTATCCAGCCCGTGCGGTGGGCCAGCGGGAGGCCTGGGGGTGCCTGGCAGTGGTGTGTCCAGGTGCTGGATCCCGAGATGATGTTGGGACCCATCCTGCCTTGTGTCTGAGTTCTTCGCTGGGTAATTGGCGAGGAGGGTTGGCTGGGTTTGTGCCGTGGGATGGGCTGCCCTGTGGGGAGTGGGACCCCTTCTCTCTCAGAACGTCCCTGAGGCCTGGTGAGAAGAGGAACCTCAGGGTGGACACCCAGGGTACCTGGCCTGTGGGGCTGTGCTTCAGAAAGGGGGGCAGGGAGCTGGGCAGACGGGAGGGCTGATACCAGCAACCTGTCTGCAGGCCTCTGAGCAAAACACACTGACTCCTACCGCCCTGCCGGTGGGGGAGGGAATAGCAGGCCTGCCTAAGGGCGCTCCCCCTGGTGGCTCTGCCTCCAGTGTTTGTGTGCAGAACTGAAGTGCTGTGGACCTGGGAGGGCTCTGGAGAGGGGCATCTAGGAGGGCTTCCTGGAGGAGGCGGCGTTTGATCTCGGTTAGAATTAGATCCACAGAGATGGGTGAGGGCCCCTGGGGGGAGGGAACATTAAGAGCTCCAAGACAGGGATGGCTGGAGCATACATGGAGATTGTCCCGGGGTGCCAGGTAGAATGCAGAGGGGAAACCAGGATGGGGTCAAGGGTCAGGAGGTGTGGTGGAGGGAAGTTACACTCCAGCCCTGGAGCAGAGACTGGGGCCTGGCATGTCCTGGGAGGTCCTTTGATTCAACAGCTGCAGCCATGGGCTCTCCCGGCAGCCTCGCTGAAGGGACCACTTGCATGCAAAGGTTCCTAGCAAGAGAACGTAGGTTACCTGGGGGGCCAGCTGAGGGGTGGGGGCTCCATTCCGTATCTGTACTTGCCCTTTGCTCTTGGGGCCCCCCAGGTCAGCGTCCAGCCTCCCTGGGGTTCAGAGCCCTCCTGAGTGGCACCAGGGAGCTCTGACCATGGCCTGGCTTGCAGGGTACAGCGTGGACCCCACCCTAGTGGTGAGAATCTGCTGTGCCCGTTGCTCAGATGAGGAAAATGAGGTCCCTGGGGGCTGCAGCCGCACCCACAGAGTTGGACTGAAAGCCCTATCTGGTTGAGCTCCGGGTTCCCCCGAGGTGTGTGAAGTGCCTCCTCTCAGTGGCTATGCTCCTGGAATGTGGCCTCTCTGTCCCCTGCCCCCCTGCTGCCGAGGCCATCCTGCTGGTGTGGCCTTCAGCCGCCAGGGTCCCGGCCGCCCTTGTGTGGCATCGTGGCGTCGGGTGGAGGACAGGGGCGGCCATTGAACGGAGGGGGTCTCAATGAACTAGTGTGTGCCCTGAGCTGCCCAGCTGGCTGGTGCCTGGCACGGCGCCTTGGGGACAGGTGCCAGTCCGTGCTGGGTGGGCTGGGCTGCACCCCCTGCTCTCCCCACCCCAACCTCTGGCAGAGGAGGGGAGCCAGTGTCAGCTCTGGGGCCTTCAGAACTGCAGACCGATGGTTCTGGAGTGGTGTTCAGGGTTCTGGCAGATGGGGAAGGGTCAAGTTCAGGGCTCTCCAGGTCTTCCTGCTAGACCCAGTGGGCGTGGGTGGGCAGGGCCTCTGGCTGACCGTTGGGCCCTTGGTGAGGTGCCTGGCGTTTGGGAGGGGCTGGGGTGGCCCAGGTGTGGCTGGCTGGCATAAACTGAACCCCTGCCACCCCCCTCCGGGTCCACCAGGCTGCACGAGCCATGAGACAGCAGCACTTGGCCCGGCAGCCAGGGTCCCTTCCTGGACCTGCCGTTAGCTCCGGAAGCGGTGGCCGCACGGGGTCAGGGCCCGGGCATTTTGTGTGTGGAGGAAAGGGAGGATGAGGTAGAGGGGCTATGGCCAGCGAGGACCCCACGCTCTGTGCCGAGGAGAGCCTGTTTGTCCTCCTAGAGGCCCCGTGGACCCCCTTTCTAAAGGCAGGGTGACAGGCTCAGGGAAGGTTGTCTTGCAGTTTTGAGGTCTGGGGGTTTCTCCTGACTGGGGAGCAGAGCCCCTTCCTTACCCCCATGTTGGCCTCGGCTTGGGGATCTGGTCAGCTCCTGTCCTGCCCTGTGGGTGGGCTCGGCTGGCCCTGGGCGGGGAGAAGCCGGCCCTGGCAGGACGAAGGGGCTGCTCATCCCCGAAGAAGCGCTCTGGGCCTCCAATGCAGGAGAAAATGGAAGGGTTACTTAAAGCAACTTGGAGACCCTAGAAAGGAGATGAAAAATGGCAAGTCATTATTTTTAAGTGGGGGGGGGGTCTCCCTAAAACCCCGGCGACATGATGGCTAGGTGGTGTGCGATGCTAAATTGAATCAAATTAAGAAAAACATTTTCCAAATGCAAGTAAAATATCTGTTTAATTAGACTGTAGAGAGGAAATGAGAAGTAATATTTTGCAGTGGGGTGATCACTGCCTTTCCGAAGGAGCTGGGCTCCAGAGAGGGGGTGGGTGAGAAGGAGCGTGGCGGCTGGGGCTCTTGGGGGTCAAAATTCCTGAAAGTGGGCCGACGACCCCTCAGGGGCTTGGTCCTGTGGACCCTGGGAGCTGCCCGGAGGCTCCCTTGGCTGGGAGAGAAGGGCTGGCTGCCCCTCCCGGCCTTCCAGCCGCCCGCCCGTACTACGGTCTGGGGGCTGTTGGCTTGTGATGGGAAGGCTGAAGGCCACCGGGTCCTGGAGTGGGGAGGAGGGCGGGGCTGCCCCGCTTTTATCTCTGTGAAGGCTGCCCCGGGGGTATCAGGTGCCATGGAAGATGCCTTCCCCCCTCCTTGGAGTCCCGAGCACTGGGCCAGGGGGCTGGGGAAGGCTGTCCTGGCTAAAGCTTGCTGTTTGCCAAGCCGGTCCAGCAGACTGGGGAGGTCTTGGGTCCCTCCAGTGTGAAGTGCAGGCTTCCAGGTGACCGAGCGTGCCGTGAGTGTCCCATGCTGCTCAGTGGGCTCGCTTTTGCCTGAGCAGGGAACGTTCCCTGCCCTGCCCTCCCTGGCCCAGCCTAGTGCTGCCTGGCCCGTCAGAGGGCCTCAGGGTTGGGCAGCTCTCAGCCCCATGGGGTCTCTGTGTGGTAACCCAGGGCAGGTCTCTCTCTGTTTCCTGTGTGTGACATGAGACAAAAGTTGCAGAGATGCCCCCTGCCCCTGCCCTGCCAGGAGCCCCCTGCAGCCCTGGGGTATCAGCTGGCTCCTCTGCAAGGATGGTATTGCCCCTCACCCCCTGCTGGCTGCTAGCGCTGGGAATGGGTGGGTGGCCCCATGGTGGGCTGTGGCCCTGGGATGGGCCCAGGTGTGTCTGGGCTGGGCCTCCTGGGGGCTCGTGAAGCAGGAATTGGGTTTGGTGTGGCGCCCCCTGCCCCCACAGCCCCTCACCAGAGCAGACCTCCATGGTTCCCTCCTGGGGCTTTGATGCCCAAAGCCTGAGGCCTTGGTGGGGCTGGGGCCTCTGTGACAGCTGCCATCTGAATTCCTGATGACACAGCTGGGAAGGGGGTTTGCTCTGGCTTCCTGTCGCCTCCAGCCCCCCTGTGCCCGGCCAGCATGGTGGGAGCCTGGAGCAGGCTCAGGTCAGTTAGCACCCCCACCCCCTGCTCTGCCTTTCCTTCCTGCCTGCTCTGTGCAGGCCGTGCAGGGGGTGCCCCGGGGCTCCCCCATAGGCCTGAGGTCCCCAGGCCAGGCAGGGCGCTGGAACAATGGGCAGCTTGGCCTGGGGGGGTTGGGGGGGCTGGGTGGGGCTGGGCTGCCTTTCAAGTCAGCTAATGGCTTTAGCAGGCCGCACTTCCTTCCCCTCACACCCGTCCACCATTAGCAGCCTCCCGCTGAGTGGAAAACCAGGGTAATCAGAGCCGGGCCCTGGAAAACAGGCAGGGAGTGACAAGTGACAGAGCCAGGCCCTGTGTGAGCCCGGCCTGTGGCTGGGGGACCGTGTCTGGATTCCATCTGTGGCCCCATGTGCCAGCCCCGGGGCGGGGGGGGGGGGCTCCTGCAGGGTTTCCGGACGCCTCCGCCTACCACTGCGGGGCTCCCACGGCCCTGTGCCGAGAGTCCTGCTGCGGGGCTGCGGCGGGGAGGGGGGGGGGTGTCCGCTAATCGGGACCAGACCTGCTGGCACTTCCGAGGGCTGGGGTGCTCTGGCCCACACCGGAGCCAATGCAGGCCTTCCGGAGGGACCCACAGGTCGGGCAGCTGGTGCGACCAGCCTGGCCAGGGGCCACCCTTTTATTGGAGCTGACCTACCTGGGGTATGTGAGGACGATGGCGGTCTGTGGCTGAGGCTGAGCGGGGCTTCCAGGGAGTTCTGGCGGTCCCGTGGATGGTGGAGCAGAGCCGGCGCCCCTCTCAGCAAGGCCACACGGCCGCAGCGGGTCCCGGGCACCTGTGTGCGGGGGTCAGGCTGGCAGGGTCAGGCTTGGGGAGCCTGGCTGGGTTGAAGGACGTGCCCCTGCTCGATGGTGGCCTCAGCTTCCTCTTCTGAGTCGTGGGTGTATTTGGGGAAGCCGTAGTCCCTCCGGTGGTCAGCAGCATGGCTGGCCTGGAGTCCGGTCTTGCCCTGAGGCCAGCGAGGAGGGAGCGGCCTGGGGCCAGGGCGGGGAAAGTCTCCAGCTCGGGGGAGTCGTAGCAGGCCCCTGCTGGGGTGGGGAGAGGGCAGGTTGAGGGCCAGCCGAGTTCCCCAGCTGGCCAAAGGGAAGACATAGGCCCACATTTGGGGTTTGTTCTGTCGAGGGCACTGGGAAAGTCCTGGGTGGTCATGGCCACAGTTGGGCCGCCCTGGCCAGGCACCTGTGGCTGGGCCTTACCTCTCAGGGGAGGGGACAGGATGCAGAGGGGTTGGCCCTGGCTTAGATCCTGATCCCCGCAGGGCTGCTGCCCCCCCGGGAGGTGCCAAGGCAGAGCTGGTAGGGCCGTCAAGGGACGGGGCGTAGGACCTGGGACTATGACTCTTGATAACGTCTTTCCAGTGAGGTTCCTTCTGAGGATTGGCTCTCTCTTCCTCCTCCTCCCTCCAGAGGTGTCACCTCTTCCAGGAAGCCCTCCCTGATCTCCAGGCCCTGGGCTGACCTGGCTCCTGCCCTTAGCCCTTTCTGGGCACCACGCTCACAGTTAGGGAGACCTGTGTGTCCCCCTCATGCAGTGCACGGCAGGGGGAACGGGGCTGCAGGGGCAGCCACCAAGCACCACAGACCCTGAGGCCCAAGTCCGTGCCTACGGCGGAGCGGGGTGGGCATGGAGCTTCCAGCTTCCTTGCCAGCTGCCGCTCGTGTGTCCATCCTCGTGTGTCCACTCACCGCTCCCAGTGTCACTGCACGGCCTGACTTCCGCGGGCACGGTTAGTGCGGGGTCACAGTTTACTTTCCTGCAGATCCTGACCAGGGCTGCAGGCTTCCCAAAGGCCGGGAGAGGGTGTCCAGCCCTCCCGCCCCACCCCCGCTGGGGTCGAGCCAGGGAACCCCTCATGGCTCTGGACAGATGTTGCTTTCTCCCGGGGCCCCGGGTGCTCACTCCATGCGGCCATGCCGCAGAAGGGCTCTGGGCCGGACTGTGGGGTATCTGGCCCTGCTTCTGCTGGCCTCCCGGCTGCTGCTTCTTTTTTTTTTTTTTTAAAGATTTTATTTATTTATTTAACACAGATAGAGACAGCCAGCGAGAGAGGGAACACAAGCAGGGGGAGTGGGAGAGGAAGAAGCAGGCTCATAGTGGAGGAGCCTGATGTGGGGCTCGATCCCAGAACGCCGGGATCACGCCCTGAGCCGAAGGCAGATGCCTAACCACTGTGCCACCCAGGCGCCCCTCCCGGCTGCTTCTTGACCACCTGGCCTGGGCTGCTGGTGGCCTGGTTGTTGGGGGAGTGCTCAGACGCCTCGTCAGCCGGGAGTGGGCACGGTAATGAGGGCAGGAGGCGGCAGGTAGCTGTCAGGGGCACCGTGGGCCTCACATTAAGCGCTGATAATTATTTTCCTGCTGGGCTCATGCAGATGAAACCGTTTGGGGCTTGTTAATCAGTTATGGATTATGCGGCGGCCACAGCATGAGCTTGCCCCTCGCCGTGGAGGGTGAGGCACGAGTGGCTGGGTCCTGGTGCCCCGGCACTGACCACCTTTGTCCTTTGTTTCCCCAGGACCCTTGCCTCTCTGCTCTGCTTCTCGACAAGCTGCCGGCCCCTGGGGCCCTGCCCGCCTGCCGCCCAGAGGCCGAGCGCCGCTGTGACGTCTGTGCCACGCACCTGAACCAGCTCATGCGGGAGGCCCTGCGGTTTCTACAGGTGCCCGCCAGCCGCGAGGACCCTGACGCCTCTCACGGAGACCCTGGCCTCGTGCCCTCCGGCCCCGGCGCCGTGACCGGCCCGCGGGATGTACCAGTGCCTGCTGGCCTGTCAGGGAGGCAGCCGGGCCGAACGGGGCCGGACAAGAGGAAGGGGCTGGCCTGGCCATCTGGGCCCAGTGTCCAGGTGTCGGTGGCACCAGCTGGCTTGGGCGGAGCCCTGAGCACGGTCACCATCCAGGCCCAGCAGTGCCTGGAAGGCATGTGGAGTGTCTCGAGGGTCAACAGCTTCCTGCCTCCATCCTGCCTGGTGAGTCCCCTGGGCAGGGTGGGCTGCCGGCCTCCTGGGACCACCAGGCAGGGCAGTGGGCAGCTGGGTCAGACCTGGGTTCCCTCCTGGGGGTTCCTGTCCACATCTCAGCATGGCCCACGTTGTCTTGGCTCAGTGGCTTCCCTTGAATCAAGGGGCCACGCACACAGGGGGAGGCCCAGTCAAGTCTGCTGGCAGCGTCACAGTGGGCAGGGTCCTCCCACGTCCCCGGGGGCATCGCGTCGTACGGCACCTGTGTGTGTGGCCGGGGGTGGTGTTGGCCACTCCTGCTTCTGAGAACACGTGTGGTGCTGTGGGCTGATGGGAGGGCCTCTGGGACAGGGTCAGACCCGCCTTCTTAGGGGGAGTGGCAGAGGGAACATCCCCTTGTGAGGAGGGGTCCCCAGTGGCCCTGCCCCTCCAGGTTCTCCTGCCATGCCAGGCATCCCCCCAAGGCTGTGGCCCCGCTGACAGAGCTTGGAGTGTAGGGTGTGGCCCGCAGGTGGTGGAGGAGGTCTGTGTCCACTCCCGTGGCCTCTCAGGAGATGCTTCTTTTAGTCGGCTGCAGAATGCCCCCCGCAAAGGCTCTTCTCCTTGGGTGCCCCAGATTGTCACCCACACCAGGGAGCATGGCCTCCATGGTACCAGCTCTGGGCACCAATGGGCACTGTGGGTGCCGTGGACGTGGGCCAGGTGTCCTCAGGCAGAGCCCTAGGCCAGCGTCACCCCCATGGGTTGGGATGAAGCCAGCCTTGGAGGGCGCGGCTGAGACCAGCCGCATTCCCGCGAGCCACAGAGCCTGGCCAGTGGTGGTCTCTCCAGCGTCTACTCTGCCCCCGGTTTTCCACCGAGCAGAAAGTGTACCAGGGTGGGGGTTGGGGTGGGGGGGGTTGTTGGATTAGGGGTCTCCTGGGACACTGGAGGTAGTTGGTTTGGGTTTGGGGAGTACGTGAGGTTAACTGTGCTGGGGGCTGTCCTGGGAAGGCCTTTCCCCAGAAAGCACCTGCTGCTCTGCCTGAACCTCAGGGGATCCTCCTCCCAGGGGGTCTGCGCCCCCAGCTGTGCCCAACTAGTTAGTTAAGTACTGAGACCGGCAGCTCACAGAGGGTTCATCGGGCAGGCAAGTAGGAAGGACCTTCCAAGCAGAAGGAACCCTCCCTGTGGAGGCCCAGAGTGCAAAGCCTGAGGCTTCCCTGGAGCTGTGAAGCATCCCGACCTCCTGGGAGGTGGGAAGCATGAGGCCTTGCTGGAGGTGGGAAGCATGCGGCTTCCCTGGAGGTATGAAGTTTCTAGGCCTGTTTGGAGGTGTGAAGCATCCAGTCCTCCCTTGAGGTGTGAAGCATGAGGCCTCCCTGGAGGTGTGAAGCATGAGGCCTCCCTGGAGGTGTGATTCATCCAGACCTCCCTGGAGGTGTGAAGCATGTGGCTTCCCTGGAGGTATGAAGCTTCTAGGCCTCGTTGGAGGTGTGAAGCATGAGGCCTCCCTGAAGTTGTGAAGCATGAGGCCTTCCTGGAGGTGTGAAGCACAGAGGCCTTGTTGGAGATATGAAACATCTAGGCCTTCCTGGAGGTGTGAAGCATAAGGCCTCGCTGGAGGTGTGAAGCTTCTAGGCCTCCCTGTCGGTGTGAAGCATGAGGCCTCCCTGGAGGTGTGAAGTACAGAGGCCTTGTTGGAGGTATGAAACTTCTAGGCCTCCCTGGAGGTGTGAGGCATGAGGCCTCCCTGGAGGTGTGAAGCATAAGGCCTCGCTGGAGGTGTGAAGCATGAGGCCTCCCTGGAGGTGTGTAGCATGAAGCCTCACTGGAGATGTGAATCATCCAGGCCTCCCTGGAGGTGTGAAGCATAAGGCCTCGCTGGAGGTGTGAAGCACGAAGCCTCCCTGGAGATGTGAAGCACGAGGCCTCGCTGGAGGTGTGAAGCACGAGGCCTCGCTGGAGGTGTGAAGCACGAGGCCTCCCTGGAGATGTGAAGCACGAGGCCTCGCTGGAGGTGTGAAGCACGAGGCCTCGCTGGAGGTGTGAAGCACGAGGCCTCGCTGGAGGTGTGAAGCATGAGGCCTCGCTGGAGGTGTGAAGTATGAGGCCTCATTGGAGGTGTGAAGCATGAGGCCTCATTGGAGGTGTGAGGCATCAGGAGATAGGGCTGTGGGAGGGAGCAGGGAAGGTGGAAGAGGGATTGGGGGCCAGGGCCAGGCTGTGTTAGTGTGTGTGGATATATGGAGAAGTGCCCCTGCTGCTGCCTGCATCACCCACCCGACGGAGCCAGGGGCAGAGATCAGTGGATGACTGTGAAAGCTAGTTTTGCTTGGCCTGTTCTCCAGTCACCGCAGAGCCGGCTGCACGAGCTTGCCCAGTGAGTGTCTCTGAAATAGAGCAGTGGGTAGACCTTCCTTCCCTATGGGCTCTGTGCCCCATGGGGCTGTGGGGGTGGAGGCACAGGGAGTGTCCCCAGCTGCTGGGGCAAGGTCAAATACAATCCCAAAGCAGAACAGACCCCTGCCCTGTCCCCACCCCTGGGCTCGTTGGCCCCTCTGAGTTTAGTGAGACCATGCTAGTCAATATCTCCACCTCCAACATGGCCTTTGAAGGGATCCTGCCCTTGCCGGGAGCTGGACCCTGTGACCCATTGCTGGGGTCGGTCCTCTGGAGGGCACTCTGTCCTTGGGGATGGGGTGCATAGGGACTCAGGGAAGAACTTTGGGTTATGAACTAGCTTGTGGTTGGTGTGAAGATGTCCTCTGGATGTGATCTTGTTGCTTCTGACTCCTCCTTTATTAAGTCCTGGGGTGAGGCCAAGAGGAGGGAGGCCAGCCCCCACCATGCGTGCCTGGTGCCTCCTGGCCTGAGGCTGGGCTGCCCAGAGGAATGTGCTGGGGGCGGCACTGAGTTGAGGAGGCAGCTCAGGAGAGCTGGTTGGCTTCCTGGAGGAGGTGGCATTGAGCTGGGCCCAGAGGGAAGTGTCAGAGATGATGGACCCAGCATGAGGTGGGGACTGAGGTGTGGTGGGGACTGTGGGGGCTACTAGCAATAGCCAGGGGGCTCCTTACCTGGGGAGGGAGCTGAATGCATGTCTTGCCAGGGTCTCAAGTGCCAGGCAGAGAGGGCAGTTGGCTTTTGCGCCGAGAGTGCCCAGGAGATACAGGAGGGACGGGAGATGACAGTGGGAACGAGTGGGGTTGGCATGGCTGGCCTTGGCAGGCTTTATTCCTCCCTGGGCCCCAGGGGGGTGTCACTGGCCTCTTGCTGGGCAGCCCCGCCAGCAGCCAGCACATTGTAAAACGTGGGCATTTAAGGCTCTTTCTCTGTTTTATGTGCACACATTGATTGCGTTCGGGGTGGGGGGAATGGATTTATAATTAGACAACTGTTCTGGCGATCAATGGGGAGATTATTAGAAGCATAAATACAACTTTAGGATTCAGATGAGGTAATTTCCCCGAACCAGGGCATCGATCGCTAGAAGTGGCTCTGGAATGTTAAGCCATGGTGAGGAAATGTTTCTGGAGGACGTGCTGTGAGTGTCCACGACAGCCCATCCACGGCCCCGGGGCGCGACTCTTTCCAGCAGGCATGGATCCTGCTGGCCAGGAGGGCCCTCTGGTCTAGTGTGTGGAGAGAAGGCAGATTGTGGCAGGGATGGTCTTTGGAGGGGGAGGCGGGGGACCCCGGGCTCTGAGGGCCCGGAACATTCTGGGTGCTATGGCTGGGAGCCTGCCCCGTGGTCCTGCAGGGGATCAAGTCATGGGCCTGACCATCTGCAGAGCCAGCCATGGCTGTAATCAAAACTGAAGCCCATCTCTGTCATCTGGGAGCACAGAGCTCGGCCCTTTCTGGCTCATTCCACCTCCCCAGTGTCCAGTGATGCTTCCTGGTTGTGGGGCCCACCTGGCCGTGGGCAGTCTGGTGGATGCTTTCCTTACTGTCAGATCAAGGCAGCTCTGCCACTGTAGAGAACAGAGGTGTGCGTGGGAGCCAGGCTCTGGCCCGTTGCTACCCTGGTTGCCCTGAGATGCCGGCTGATGGCCACGGGGCCACCCCAGCTCCTCTGCCCTGGCCCGCTCTGCTGGGTCAGGCTGTGAGCTGTGGCCTGTCTCCCCATGCTGACAGATGTTCACAGGACACTTGTACCCATTTCACAGCCGGAGACCATGAGCCTGCATGGTCGGCTGGGAGGAGCATGGGCCGGGCCGCCCGGGGCGGGGGCTCAATGGTCGATGGTGCTGCTCCCAGGCCAGCAGAGTCTGTGTAAACCTTCCTGTGTCCTGCAGACACATCCTGCCCAGGGCCTGGGGCTCCTAGTCCAGCGAGAACCCAGAGCTGAGGGCTCCTGGTGGATCATGGGGGCTGGGGCAGTGGAGGCCCTGTCTGGATAGGGAGGACAGAGGGCTTCCTGGAGGAGGTGCTGCACACTTCTTCGATGTGTGGAACAGGAGGTGAGGTCATTTTGGTGGAGTCCTGGGAGCAGGTTGTGTGGCCGCAGCTTGGGAGTGTTCCTGACCCTTGTACCAGCCTGCTTTCCTCCCCTTGTCCCTGTGATCCCCGGGGGGGGGGGGGTGTCTCGGGTAGGTGCCCACCCTTCCTCAGAGATGTGGCTGGGGTGGCAGGGGGTGGAGGGTTCTGGCCTCTCTCTGACCTGGCGCCCTCCCTCTGGGCCTCAGTTTACCCACCTGTGGAATGGACATTGGACCCGAGGGGCCCCTCCTCCATGTGGTGCTACAGGGAGGCCGCTGCTGTGATGGGGGCTGGGGGGTGAGATAGGGCACTTGGAAGGTCAAGACGTCTCTAGCCTGAGGCCCGTTTGGGGCAGGTGGGTCTGGTTCTGGGCACACACCCTGTGAGCCGCCCATGCCCCGCGCTGGGTCGAGACTGTCTGCATGATTTAGTCCTGGCTGTTTCTAGCCCCCTGTCCCTTGGCTGCCCCCACCCCATGGCTTGACATGGCCCCCAGTGAGGTGTTCATCCTGAGGGGCAGGTGGACGCTGTCCTTCACATGCCCAGAGTGTTCCTGAGAAAGGTTAGTCTGGCGGTTCCCAAACTGTGCTCCACGGAACCCCGGCGCCCCCCAAGTGGTGCCGGCTGGTGTCAGGCACCTCCGCTGGGGCCCCTGGGACAGCGCGGCCTGCCTCACGCTCTCCTCTCTTCACGCTTCTCTTTCGTTGCTGCTCCGGTGCCTCCATCTCGTTTTGTTTGGCCGCCCGCCTGCCCCTCCCTTCCACCCCCTCTCTTCTGTCCTCCTGTTGTGGTTGTCCCTCCCTCTGCCCTCCCTCCCGCCCCCTCCGGCTTCTTTTGGCATGCCTGGGTTCTGCTTCTGGCAGGAATCGGCAGTGGCCATCCCGATGGCCGGAGCCGTGTCTCGGCAGCTCGTGGGACGGTGGAGCCGAGGCGCGTGCGGGACTCCTGAGACAGGTCAGTGCGGGCGGCCTGCGCCCTCGCTGGGTGGTACCAGAACATTCTGGCTGGAGGCGGACAGGCTGCATGTAACGGTGGGCTGGCCTGGGCTCTGTGGGAGTGGACGGAGGGGCCGTGCAGGGCCATGCGCGGCGGCTCTGCCCCTCTGTGATCCCCCCCACTTTGGTCCCCTGCTGTCCAGGATGCCTCACCGAGCAGAGGGACCGGGCCTGGCCCGTGCTGCTGGGCCTGTGCCCCATGACAGAGCCACCCCGGGGACTGGATGGAGCCAGGACGGGCACAGGGCGGGTGCAGGGCTGCTGCCTGCGGGACAGCACGGGCGCTTAGCCCAACCCAACTCTGCTCTGGGGGGCGCAAGTCCCAGTGGTCACCATAGAGGCGGTGGAAGGTTGGAGCTCCTCCCCACTGCACTCTGCTCAGTTGAGTCAGGGCTTTCACAGGGAGCACGTGCCTTTAGTGGTGCCAAAGGAAGTCATGTTGAGGCGAGGGAGGATTGTGGCATGTGCGTGTGAGACAGGAGCGAGAGGACAGGCAGATGTCCAGGCCGTCAGGGAGTCCTCAGGGCTGGCTGCCTGGTGTCACTCATGCATTTGCCTGGAGCTCCCGCAGCCACCTGGAGAAGGAGCAGCTTACGGTTCTTGTTGCCTAGGTCTAGGCCTGGCTGACCCTCTTTCTGGAATGTTCCCTGTGAGCTGGTGCCCCCTGTTCCAGCAGCCCCATTTCCCTCAGTCATGGGGGTCACCTCCCAGACGTGGGCTTGGTCTGTCTTGTGTCTGCATCCCTGCCTGGCTGTGTGCTCCTGGAAGACAAATTTATGGAGCACCTATGATGTGCCAGGCAGGGTGTTAGCACAAGGATGTGGAGGAGACCAGGTATGTGTGATAGGACCCCCAGGGTCTTCCTGATTCCTGACAGCTGGGGGGATGGGAAACTGTGATGCTGAGCGTGGCCCCATTACTCTGGGGGTGGGGTGCAGGAAGCACTGGACAGACTGAGGGAAGCTGAGGAGGGGTCAGCGGGCTGGGGAGGCCAGGATGGGGCACCTGGGGCAGGTGTAGGGAGTGGCCTGGAGAAGGAGAGGGCTGGCTGGGCTGGGTTCTGAGGGATGCCTAAGAGTTCCTGCCCTCTAGGCAGGAGGCGAGGCAGGTGCAGGGTGTGGTGGGTGAGGGCCTGAGCTGTTTCAGGTTCACCCTTCTCTAGTACTGACCTGTCCTTGAAGCCCTGGAGGTGGCGTGTGGCTTCCATCTAGCATAAAGTGTGGGACTCTCTGTGACTTTCCTTTGCAGACATGGTTTTACTGTGTCCCGAGAGGGGTTTGGAAGCTGGTGCTGCCCACGGGCTGGGCAGGGTGAGACCCTCCACCATGGTAGGAGTGGCGCTGCCATGAGGGGGCAGGACCTCCTTCAGAACGTTCCTCCTGGGGCGTGTGGTGGCTTGTCCTGCCACACTACCACCCCGGCCTCTGGCTGTGTCACTTGGGAGACCCTGAGGACATCGGGCCCTCCGGAATGTGACTGGGGCCGGGGGTCCTCACCCTCAGGGTCACCAGGCAGGCCCACGTCCAGTCAGCTTTAGGATCCCAGTCCTCCCGGCCAGGCCCTGGGGTTGCCTCAGGCAGCGCTGGTCCACAACACCCCGGGGCCGAGGTATGGTGCCCAGGCAGCTCGGAGGCTGGGGATGCGGGGCCCTTGGGGCAGTGGATGGGGCTGGGGGTGGCCAGGCTGAGGCAGGCTGCTTCCCTCCTCCCTGCCAGGGCCAGGTCTTGGGGTCCAGGGCCTGACAAGGGCACATAAACGTAATATACGGTGGCTGGATCTCAAATTTGCCGGCGCCGACTTAGGGATCATTCAATTACATTGGCGCTTCATTACGGGGCTGTCTCCCGTTCCAGAATTTATTTTAGCTAATTAGTTGGAAATGCCAGAGTAGTATTTCAGATGACGGGAACATCATACGTTATCATACAAGGGGCAATCAGTGCTGGTGACAAATACTGTGGCTTCTTCTCGGATCATGCCCCGGGGCGCTCCCAGGTGGATGACTTGGGGCTGAGCGGTGCGGGGATCCCGTCCATCTGTCTTGACCACGGTGCTCACAACATTCCTGGACCTCGATGTGGGAGAGGCTGGAAAGTCTGGCCCTGGGTGGGCGTCTGTGCTCCGTGGGCTGTGCTGAGCTGGCAGGGTCCCGTGAGTGTGGGGCCCCGGGGAGCATGCTGGGGCTCTGGGGCGTGCAGGTCGGCCTCCCCAGCACGTGTCTGCTCCTTACGCGGGCTCCCTCCTTCCCACCAGGCTGAAGCGGCGGTAGCTGCTGTGGCAGTGGCAGACACGGTCCGGGATGGCGCCCCCACCTTGGGCTCTGACGGCGTGTCGAAGACGTGGGGCCGTAGCGGGGCCTGCACAACGGCTCTGGTCACCCCGGCCCCGGGCACCCCGGCGGGGGGCTCCACGGGCCCGTCTGCGGCAGCCTCCTTCTTCATTAGGTACGTCCTCCGGGGCTTCTTGGCAGGACCTGAGTCTGGCTGGGGGCCACTCGGACAAGCACCGCGGGCGGGGACCTCGGCTACTGGCCCCTGTGGCCCACGGGCCTTCCCAGCAGGAATGGGGCTTTGCTGCTGCCCAGTCGGGCGGACGGGGAGTGGGGGGGGCCGCTGCCACTGGGAACCGTGTCAATAGCCGTGGGCAGTGGAGGCTTCTTGCCCCAGGGGGGAGATGCTGCCACCGACAGGGTTCGAACCGAGTCTCTGCCCCTCCTGAGCTGTGTGACTGTGGGCAAGTCACACATCCCGTCTGTGCCTCAGTTTACTCTCCTGTCAGACAACGCTTTCCTCCGAGTTGCGGCGAGGTGCAGCGAGTTAGTGTCCGTGGTGGCCCAGCCTGAGGAGGCTCAGCCCTGGATGTCCTGGGGCCTGCGCGGGGCCTGTGTGGGCTGGGGCCACGGACAGCGGGCTGCTGCAGGCTTGTCGGGTAGCGCGGGGGTGGAACGGGGCTTGAGGGAGTGTCCTGGGGTGATGGAGGACATTGGGGTGAGCTAGGGACAGTGTCCGGGAGGGCAGAATCCCTGGGGCGGGGGCGGTGGCTGCCGGCACGTTTCCCGTCGCTAGAGCCAGCCCCACTGTCAGCCAGGAGCCACGGTCCTGTCCCGGCCCGAGCTCTGGCGCGTGGATATGACTGGAGCCCCGGGTTTGGTCCCTCCATGTCCTCAGGATGCCAGGCCCCAGGTCCTGGGGATGTGGGCTGGTGTAGCCCAGGCCTGGCAGGTGCGGGGGTGGGAAGTGGTGTGGGAGCTGGGGTGTCGTCTCCGCCCGCGGCCCCTGGGGAGCCATCTGTTGTCTTCGCCCCTCCCGGCAGGGCGCTCGGGTTCTGCAGACAGGAGGCCGAGCTTTCATCCTGCGTGGAGTACTGTGGATTACAGGATATAATGGTGGTAATGAACGGTAATGGCAGGCCCAGCCGCGGGTCACTGTCCCATTAGCAGCCCTGGCGGGCACTGATAAGCCTGTCCATGAATCATGCCGCGGCTGCGGCGGGAGCCGGGCGCCTTATCGGGCACGGGCTGTGGATTTGCCTGGGGAGTGAGTGGTGGGGAGTGAGTGGTGGCGTGTGTGATGGGCGGGTGAGCAGTCTGGCTGTGGGGCAGGTGGGGGCCTGCCCCGCGGCGCAGGAGTCCCGTGCAGGGCACGAGAGGGGCAAACCAGGGCAGCAGGGAAGGTCCCTTCTGGGCTCGCCTCCGTCTCCAGGGCTGTCTGCAGTGGCCGTGCTCCGTCAGGCCTTGCTTGCGGGGGGATCTTCAGCCTTCTGGAAAGGAAAAGCGGCTGCAGGGTCCCCAGTTCGGGGGCCACACTGGCTCATTAGTAACCCCGTGGCCTGCAGAGTGGGCGCAGGCTGCCTTTTGTCTCCATTGGAGCAAGGCTGCTGCTGACCTTGGGAAGTTACCATAGAAACAAGGGCTGGGGACAGCGGGAGGCAAGTTCTCCGATGGGGCGGAGGCGGCCTGCACTGCCTGCTGCCATTACTTCCGGCCTGTTGGACGGCCCTGAATCGTAGCAGCTTCTAGAAGAGTCACTGGCCAAGCTGGGGGGGTGGGCGTCTGGTGGGGGGTGCCATCCGGAGCTTGAGCTCGCTGGGGCCGCAGGACCCCTAACAACCGGGTGGGATGGGAGTGCTCTGCAGCGTACAGCCACGCTCTTGTTTAGTGTGTGGCTGTGGTGGGGGAGGCTGTGGCTCAGAGAGAGGAGGGGCTCATCTAGGCTCCCCGAGAGATGCCGCCCCGTGAGGGCCTCAGGCGTGTGCAGGGTGTACATTCCGTGCTCCCACCTCTGCCGCTCGCCAGGCTCCTAGGGGGGCAGAGCGGAGCCCACCCCGTGCCCTGCCCCCTGGCTAGCTGGCGTGGGTGTCTGTGGAGACGGTGTTGATGCACGGTGGCATCTGAAGGGACAGAGCAGAGTGCTGTCCATGGTGTTGAGGGCCACAGAGGTGGACCTGGAGGGTTGAGTAGGAGCCTGGCATTTGCCAAGTGGAGGCAGAATGGGGTAGAGGTTGGGCGTGTGGGTTCTCCTTTGGTCCTAGAGCACTCTGTGCGGGCCGACCCTAGCCTCAGGCCTTCCCACGACCTCTCAGCTGCTCACCCCGATTTGGTTGCATGCGTGGTTGCATGGGGGCTGGGTGCCCAGGACCTCATTGACGCTGATGGGCCATAGAGCACAGGGCTGAGGCCTGGTGCAGGAGGGCTCTGCGGGGACTGCCTCTCACCTACAAGGTGGGGCAGAGGAAGCCTCACAGCCTCTGGGTGAGGTTCCCAGGGGACGCGAAAAACGCCAGCCATGGTAGTAGGGGTCAGGAATCTGGCTGCGGGGACCTGGTGTCAGCGGTCTAGGGCCCTCTTGGCAGCCCTGCACCTCTGGGCCCTCCTGTGGACAGATCTGGGGGCTCTCAGGGCCTGGGGGTGGCAGTTCCCCGTGGGCTGGATGCAGGGTGGGTGAGGCGTGGCTGGGCCCACCAGCCTCATCCCAGCCCAACTAGTTAGGAAGTCCTGGGTTGGCCACGCCCAATGCCCACACGTGTCCGAAAAGCCCTGAGACCCTGTCATAGGCAAGGGCCTCGTCGTCTGCCTGTGAAACCGCGTTCTTGTTTGGAAGGGGCACTTTTTCTTTGTAAAAAGGCAAAGTATTCCCTGAGGGGCGTTGGAAGTGCCCATCCCCCAGCCACTCACTCACTCATTCATTCATCCATTCACTCCCTGCACACCCACTCCTCTGTTTCACCGTACTCCCCTCACCCACGCGCCCGCTCCTTCTCGCACCCTTGCACCCCCTCACCCGATCTCCTGAGCACCCGCTCCCTTGAGCACCCGCTCCCCTACGCACCCGCTCCCCTACGCACCCGCTCATCTGCGCACCCCTCACTTATTCATTCGCTCACCCACTCACTCATTCATCCATCCACTCATTCATTCTCTCACCTGAGTACCCCTCACCTGCCACCCGCTCCTCCATGCACCCGCACACCTGCTCACCTGCGCGCCCCCCACCTGTGCACCCACTTACCTGTGCAGCCCCTCACCCGCTCCTTCGCTTCTTCATGCATCTCCGCACCTGCTGACCCGTGCACCCGCTGACCCCGGCACCCGCTGACCCATGCACCTGCTGACCCCGGCACCTGCTGACCCCAGCACCTGCTGACCTGTACCCCGTGCACCTGCTCACCCGTTGACCCCTGCACCTGCCGACCTGTGCACCCGCTGACCCGTGCACCCACTGACCCCGGCACCCGCTGACCCCGGGCACCCACTGACCCCGGCACCCACTGACCCGTACACCTGCTGACCCCGGCACCCGTTGACCCCTGCACCTGCCGACCTGTGCACCCGCTGACCCCGTGTACTGGCCGACCCGCGCACCCATGCACTCACTCACTCACGCACTGACCCACTGACTCACCCACCCGCTCGCTCACACGCCCACGCCCAGCCACGTCAGGGCGTCCTGAGCTTCCCGTGTTGCTTGGGCTTGGCAAACACCTGCCCTTGGGAGACCCTGCCTGGTGGACCGACACAGCTCATGAACTTGCGTCTCAGGACAGGGACTGGTCATAGTAGCAGGAGGCAGGGGCTCTGCGGAAGCCCAGCTTGGGGCCATCAGGGTGGGCTTCCTGGAAGAGTACCTTCTGAGTGGTGAAGGTGCTATTTGTCCAGCCTTCGCTTCAGATTCGGGCCACTCAGGCTTGCCTACACGTTCCTGCATGTCTTGCCTCCTGCTACTCCTCACCCCTGCAGGTCCCACCCTGGGCCCCCACCTCCAACAGTGCAGTGGGCCTTCCTGGTCCTGGGTGTGGTGCTCTGTGAGGCCCAGAACAACCCCCCCCCAACTCTCTGTGCCTTCACTGGTCAGAAACCAGGTCCGTGCCTCCAAAGGCTGCAGCCCTTGAGGCTCGAGGGCCAGTCCGGCCCCCAGAGCACCCCGCCCCCCCCGCCAGGCCTATGGACTGAGGTGCAGCTGCTGGGTTTGTACGAGTAGTTAACAGGGGCCTGGATTTCATCAAAGGAGAGAGTGCCCGTCCTGGGCCCTTGTTAATGCCGCGACATGCCTTTGAGTCATGCCTGGTGGGCTGAGCCTGTAAAAGCAGAACCTGGAGGGCTGGGCGGGCCAGGGCACAGCTCCTCAGCTCCCAGGCCCTCGGGGGCTGACCACAGGGCTGGCGAGGGAGGAGGGGCTGCCCTGAGTTAGGTCAGACCACAGGGTGGAGACTCCCAGGGCTGCGGGACCTCAGAAAGTGCCAGGCCCAGCCTCTGTCCAGGCGTGACCAGAACGTGTCCAGTGGGAAAGGACACCTCCCCGTGCTGTGCTGCTAGAGCCCTGACCCAGGTGCGCTGAGGTTGGTGCTGCGGACCCCTGGCTCGTGAGAGGGTCACGGAGGGGGCAGAGCCGTCCGTGGCCTCCCGTGTGACCCACCAGGCCAAGCGCTGCCCTCCGGTCGTGGCCTCTGCAAACTGGAGGTTCTGACCAAAGTCGCTCAGGCCTCCCCCAGCGCCTTACCCATCAGCCACGGGCCCTTCTCAGCCTCCGCATCCCCTGGAGGCTTGGGTGTGTGGGTTCAGGATGCCTTGCCCCCCACAGCTGCAGGGGTGCAGGCTGACCTGCCTGACCTAGGGAGGGGCAGGGAGCTGGCTGTCGGGGGGGGGGGCATGCCTTGGCCATGGCCCTCTGCCGACCTGTCCCATTAACTTGAGGGCCTGGCCAATGCCCTCCCACGCATGCTGGTGCTGCCCTTTCCCCAAATCCTGGGAACAGGCACCATGGAACCTATATTTATAGATAAGAAAGTGAATCCCCAGGGCCTCCTTGACCTTCATGGGCTCTGCCTAGGTCCCCAGGCCCTGCCTGCCCTCTTCCGCAGCCCCGCCGCTCACACCTGCGGAGCTCCACCCTCCTGGCCGTCCTGGCCCTGGGGGCAGTGCCAGGCAGGTGGGGCGGGGCTGCCTGCCCAGGGCTCGTTCTCCGGGTCAGGACTGTAGCTCCTTCCCATGGGGCTGTTGGCAGGAAGCCGAGGCTTAGTCCGGGGTGGTTGGGGTCCAGGACAGGTGTCCAAGGCTGGGCGGCGGGCAGGGCGGAAGAGCCCCAGACTCCCACAGCCCCCTGCCCAGCCCCCACTGCCACCAGGGTCGGCCACACTGCAGTTTGGGTTGTGGCCATGCCCTGGCCTTCTTAGAGTTGCTCTTGCCCCCCCCCCCCCACTTGCCCCCACTCCTCATCCTGCGCTCAGACGATGTTCTCAGCCTCCCTTCTGCCCCCGGTCTGCTGTGTGATTCTCAGGCAGCAGGGGCACGAGGGTCTTCTCGCAGGGAGTTTTGAGGTTACGAATACGTGGGCTCAGGCAGGAATCAGGCTCATGTTGCCTGTGGTCCGAGAAACCAAGCGCCCTGGCTCAGGGCTCCCTGAGCCCCCAGTTGCTTGGGTTCCTCCTGGGCAGCCTGTGGGCTCCGCTCTCCAGACCCCCCCAGCCCCTCCCCCGCCCCGCCTGGGCGCACGCCAGCCCCACGGGCCACCACACTATTAAGGATCCGCCACGCGTCGTAGATTACTTTTATTTCCCGCCATGACACCTCACTAGGAGGAAAGCCGTCCCCGGGGTCTCTTAAAAGACAACTTGTATTAAAGATGAGTGGGGTTAAGCAAAACGCTGGCGGGAGTGGCAGGCTGGCTGAGGGCCGGGCTGTCCCGTGTGGGCAGGCCCTTCTGTGGGCGTCCTTTGGAGGTGGGGCTCTGGGAGGAGGGGGGCGGGCCCCGCAGGGTGCGGAAGGGGGGTGCAGGCGGGCTCAGGTCACATCCCAGCACACCCCCTTCTCATGGGGGGCCCCCACCTGCCTGATGGGGGTGACTGAGGCCAGGCCATCTGGGCAGTGGGTGTGGAGTGCGTACGTGGACCTAGTGTCACCGATGACCTCTCTGTCAGTCACCTGGTGTCACCTGTGCTGGAGGTGTGGGGGGGCCCCGCGGTGGAGGGTGGCGGCTCTGATCCCGGGCCGACTCTCTCTTGGTGCTGTGGGAAAATGTGCCGGATGGCTGCGGGAGCCTCTGTGGGGAGAGCCTGGCAGGAGGGTCAGTGGGAACCCAGGCTGGGGGGCATGGTGGGCCCGCAGAGTGCGTGCGTTGGCACATGTGTGTAGGAGGGTGCCCTGAGAGTCTGGGACAGTGGCTCTCACCTGTGTGCCAGAAGCCTCTCCAGGGTGGGTGAAGACCCCGGGGTCAGGGGCAGACTGTAGGCTCCCTGGGGGTGCTGCGGGGCCGGTGGGGCCACATCCCGCAGGGCGCCAGCACCAGGCTGAGGCTGCTGGTGACCGGGTAGGGACGGTGGAGCTTTGCTGGAGGTGCCTCCCTGGCTGAGTGGCCTGGGGGCTGAGGCAGCAGGGGCAGCATTTCTGGTAGGATCAGAGGCCCCGGGCAGGGCGCGGGGGGCGGGGGGGCGGGCGTGGAGGGGAGGGCGGTGCGGCGGTGTCTGGGGGCCACGGTGACCATGGGAACGCCGGGCTTTACTGCGCTGCCTGTCTGCTGGCACTGCCCTGGGTACCTTGAACGCTTCAGCGCCTCGGGGCTGCACACAAGGGCCTGTGCTGGTCGTGTGAGCCCATGCGAGCGACAGGGAGACTGAGTCACCATGCCCGGGTCACCCAGCCTATGAGTGGCTGAGCCCAGCAGGCTCCAGCCCGCCCCCCGCCCCCCAGCAGCTGCAGGGCTGGGGACCCAGGGCAGATGGAGCTTGGTGGGCAGAAGGCGCACTCAGTGCAGGGTGAGGGGAGGGGTGTCTGTCGCCTGGCCTGGCAGGGACGGGACATGGCAGCCCCAGCCCTGGGGCCCCTACTGGGCTGTGGGGCCAACTGGGGCAGGGCAGGAGACCAGGACAGCGCCGAATGCCCCACCTGCCCCCTCTCCTCCCCTCCTCAGGGCTGCCCAGAAGCTCAGCCTGGCCTCTAAGCGCAAGAAACCTCATCCGCCTCCGGCCCCTGCTGCCCGCAGTGCCTCCCCCTACCCCACGGACTTCAGCGGGGTCCTGCAGCTGTGGCCACCCCCTACACCCCCCTGCCTGCTCAGGGCCGCCTCCAAGGTTAAGGACAACCCCGGCAGTGTCGGAAAGGTAGGCCCACCCCTGATGTGGAGGGGACCCCGGGGACCGGTGGGTGGGATGAAGCCAGGGGTGTCTGACGAGGTGCTGGGAGGGGGTGCAGGAGATGGAGGGATCCTGCGTCCTTCTCCCAGGTTGGACAAGGTGGGGTGCAGACAGGGAGACTGATGCCCGGGCCCATCTTGGCAGCTCAGGGTGGTAACAGGAGCCTCAGAGACTGTGGTGGGGCTTCAGGAAATGGGTGGGGGTCCCAGGGGCACGTGCTGGTCTCAGTGGGGTGGGACAGCCAGGGCTTTCTGGGACGAGGGGTTGGGGTCTGACCCCCAGGGACCCCCATACCTTGTGTCTGTTGGCATGCTGCCCTGAGGTAGGACTTCAGGGCAGGGATGGGACCCCTCCAGGCCAATGTGTGATCAGCTGGTTCCAGTGGGGAAACTGAGGCCTAGAGGGGGGAAGGGCCTTGCCTTGAACAGGCTGACTGGCCCTTGGCTCTGACCCCTGGCTCCCGTGGCCTTCTGCCGAGAATGGGTTTCTGTCCGGGCCCCGTCTGCTTTGCTCATAACTGCACCCTGGCCTTACCCAGGGTCCTGCGTGTGTGGGATCTGTGTGAGCACGTTAGCGAGGTGGGCTCTTTGTGCCCACCGAGGCTGGGGACACTGAGGCACAGTCACACAGTTCTGGGGGTGAGGATTGGACTGAGTTTGTGCCCTGAGCATTTTGCTGACTTTCTGCCTGTGCTGCTCCCGCTGGCCACTCCCAGGTACCTCCCTGAGGGTTTCTGGGATTGGGGTGGACCCCCCACACCCTGGCACCCTCCAGCCAGTGGGCCCAGGCACTGGGCCCAGCCTCTCCAGAGCCCAGAGCTCCCCCCGCAGAGGTGGTTGGCTGGGTTCCGGGCTCTCCCGGGCTCAGCCTGCCTCACCCCGCCTGGGACATGCCTCAAGGGTCTTGGGCTCCTGGTGACGGGGTCTGCAGAGGGTACCCTACCCCAGGCCTGAGCCACGGCCCCCAGTCTCATGGTGACTCTGCCAGGCTGCTCCGTCTGGAAGCCTCCCCTCACCCTGTCACCCCCATGCCCTCACAAGACCGAGAGCTGGCAGCGCTGGCCAAGCCTCATTGCGTCGGTGTCCCTGGGAGCTTGCTAGAGCAGGAATCTCAGCCCTGCCCGCCTGTGGCTGTGGAAGTGCCAGGGCCGTGGCCGGCACGCTCAATGGGACAGGGCAGAGTGGCTGCGGGGGAGGGGGCTCCCACTGCTCTGGGCCTGGCTCTGACCTTGGCCTGCTCACTTGGCCTGTCTGTACCGGCTGGGCTTCTCTGTCTGAAAGCAGGGGCGGGTGAGGGTGGGCTGTGCCGTGTTCCTGGGGCACCGGCAAGCCTCCACCACCTCCCCCGGGCGCCTGGTGTCCACCCACGTACTGGGGCTGGGGGCTCCTCCCTGGTCTCCGCGGTAGACTAGACTCCTCCCCTCCCCCGCCTTAGTCCCTCAGCACAGGGAGCCCTTGGCCACCAGTCCACTCACTGCCCCCCCCCCCCGTGCCCCCTCCCTGGTTCCCTGGATGTTATTTGCACGAATGTCACAGTCAGAAATACCTCCTGAAAGGCGTTTCATGTTGTCACAGAAAAGAAGTCAGACCACACTCGGTTCCTGACGTTAATGTGCTGCTCAAGGTAGTTCGTCATCTCGCGGTGTTAAAACAGACATCTTTTCTGTGGGTGCTGAACAGCACCCCTCCCCCTCGCCGCCTGGGCCACCTCTTAGGAGTCTAAGCCCTTTTTTATGCAAAACGTGTTTTTTCCCTACCTGACAGCTATTCAGCAAGGCTTTGTAATATCTGAACATTTGGGGGAGAGACTCAGCGCCCTTGTCTGGTGCAAAGACCCTGTCATTTCTTGGCTGGAATGACAGGATCCTTGCAGACAATGGCCTGTGCGTTCAGCGAGGACCCGGCGATGGCCTGCCTGGGCCGCCCCGTCCCCTCCCCGCAGGCTGGTGGTCCCTGCGTGGGGATTCACGTGGCTGACTCCATACCCCTGGGGCATTTCCTGCCTGCAAGAGCCGGCCTCAGCCCCCCCACGAATCCCCTCCAATCCGCACAACATTCGGCTCCTGAAGTGGCCGGGAGTTCACGCTGAAAAAAAATTGCCAGAAATTACCGGGAAGTGCACGTTTTCGTCTGCTTGGCAGCAGCATTTGGAAATGAAATAGTTTTGTTCGTGTCATCGGGGAATAAAAGAATCGATTCTCGCCTGACGGAGCCCAGGTTCGGGGAGTGCAGCAGAAAAGTGTTTCTTTATGCTTCTCCCCTGAGAACGTACCCTCCTTCCTGGAGCGATTTTGCATGTCAATTTGCCACGTGAAGATGGGCCTCGTGCGAACTACCCACAGTAAACCAATTTTGCCGGCGTTATGTATCTGTCACTTACAATTAAATCCGTGAAAAATATTGGCTCTGAAATGAGTCTGGTAATTTGATTTATGCTGTAGTGGAGAAATCGAAGATTTCATTGGGGAGCGGAAGGTGGTGTCCTTCAGCAGAAAGCACAGTCTGGTGCCCCCCCAGGAGGCCCCCCGGGGCCACGCCAGAGACGCAGTTTGGGCTGTTTCTTCTCCATGCGGGTTTTGGGGTGTCTGCAGTGCAGTTTGCTCTGGGCTCTTGGGTCTAGGTCCCGGCCCCCCTCCCCGCTGAGCCTCGGTTCCCTCGAGGGTGGGGTTGCTGGTCTTCTGTGGAGCCCAGCATCAGCACGGGGGTGGGGGGAGGAGGATGGGGGGCACACTTCTGTGTCTGTTTTTGTGTTTTAGGGTCACACGGGAGCAGAGGCTGCTTGGCCCACTGCCAGGGCCCCCAAGCTAAGACCCACCTGTGCCCCCCTGGCCAGGCCTCAGTGTCTCCAGCACCTCTGGGTGAAGTTGAGCTTTCCCTCAGGGAGGATTACTTACCATGTCCTCTTCCGTCCCAGTGTGTCCTTCTGCTGGTCCGGAACCCTGCCAGTACCTGGGGTTTGAGTTTGGCTTCCCAGGTGGCTATGGGGTCAGAGCCCTGGTCCTGCAGCTTCTCCCCTAGGCTGTCCCCCTTTTGTGCCTTTGTTGCTCTGGCCCCAGTGCAGGCCGACACAGGCAGACGTGCTCAGGGCTCCTGACTGGCCTGGGGAGCTGGCAGGAGGGACTCCTTGGAAGAGGCAGAGGCTGGACTGACCTGGGGGCTGGAGCTGCCCTCTGGCAGCTGGGAGGGAATCCTCGCCACGCCCGCCCCAACCCGCATCCCCAGCGACCTTCCTGGGACCTGCACTTGCAGCTTCCTGAGCCAGGCCGGCTGAGGTCGGGAGACGGGAGTGCAGGGAAGGCTGGGCTTTGAGGCAGCCCATACTGCAGGGGAGCCCTCCGAGAAGGGGTCCTGTTGGCAGGGTGTGAGGGCTGCGCCTTCCTTCCGGGGGTGGGGGGCTGTGTCTGCGGCCGGTTCTGCTTGCCCCTCTGTCTTCCCTTCTCCGTCTGCCCTCGGTTTGGGATTTGGGATTTGAGGAGACCCACTCTTAGGCTGTATGACCTGGTGACACAGTCGACCTGTCCGTATGTTTCCTCCCTCCTTAAGCCGAAGTGGACCTGGGAGGAGGGCAGCTGGGACGGCCGTGCCACCCAGGGAAGCTGGCAGAGCCGTGCTGGGGGCGGGGGGGTTGATTCTGGTCCCAAAGTCTCTGTGCCTCCAGCCTGGGCTCGCTTAGCTTCCGGCTCTGCCTTGGAGTCAGTGGAGGGTATGGAGGAACCCCAAATCAAGGGCAGGTGGGATGCCCTTGGGTGCCCTCCCCATTTCTGTCCCTCTGTTCGCCGGCGTACCTGGAGACTGTTGCCCCTCTCTGGCCTTTTCCCGCTTCTGTGCCCCACCATCTGTCCCCACCCTGTGTTCCCGCACCCGCTCTTGTAAGCTCCCCCCTCCTCCCATACCCCCTTGCTCTCCGTCCTGGCCCCTACTCCTTCTCTGCTGACTGTCCCGTGCCAGTCTAGCATCCCCTCTCCATGAGCCTTGCTTTCTGCCTGCCTGGCTGATCTCATATGGGATCCGCTCCGGCCGGAGTGGGGTGCAGGCATCCACATTCCTGCGGTGGGGATCCCCGTGCCGAGGCCTGGCCCGCTGTCTCAACTCGCGCGAGTTCCCCCTGCCTTGTAATTAGCGGCCGCTGGGCGGGCGGCTGCTCAGATGCCCGCTCCCGCCCTCCTCCCCCAGGTGAAGGTCATGCTGAGGATCTGGCCGGCGCAGGGGGTGCAGCCCTCGGCCGAGTCCACGTCCTTCCTGAAGGTGGACCCACGCAAGAAGCAGGTGACCCTGTACGACCCGGCCGCCGGGCCCCCAGGCAGCTCAGGCCCCCGACGAGCCTCTGCCGCGGCTCCCAAGATGTTTGCCTTCGATGCGGTCTTCCCCCAGGACTCGGAGCAGGTGAGGGTGGCGGGCACCCCAGGGGCTGGGGCCAGGCCTGTGCTTGCTGCTGGTGCCCAGTGAGGAAAATGAGGAGGCAAGGGCCAGGCGCAGTGGCCCAGGCCCGGCCTGTGGTGCGTTACCCTCCTCCTTGGCCCAGCCCTGGGGGTCTCCTACCCCCCTCCCGGCCTAGTTGCCAGGCTGCTTCCCAGGGAGGTGCTGGGTTTTCAGGGGCTGCGTGGAAGCTTCGTGAGCAGGGTTTGCTGTTTGCTGGGTGTGTGTGAGCGTCTGGGGTGCGGTGTGGTCTGTGTCCCGGGCTGCCTCCGCGAGGGCAGGGTGAGCTGTGCGCCCGGCTGCCTCACACTGTGTGTCTTGTGCGCGCGGAGAGCTCCGTGTCCCAGGGCCTGTGTGCCAGCCTGGCCACCTTGTGTACTGCCAGCCTGCATGTGATGGGGACAGACCGGCGTGGTGGGAAGCTGGGTGTCAGCCCCTTGACCCTGGCACCTGCCTGGTGCTCTGTGCCGCTCTCCCAGGCTGAGGTCTGCTCGGGGACAGTGGCTGATGTGCTCCAGTCGGTGGTCAGTGGGGCTGACGGCTGCATTTTTTCCTTCGGCCACACGAGCCTTGGTAAGCATCCCCCATCAGCCCTTCTTCTGCAGCCTGGGCCTCATTTTGCCGGCGGGAAGGGGGATATGGGTTATCCCATACGGGCAATGGGTGGGCCCAGGGCTGGGGAGGGGGGCATGTGGAGAGGAAGCGCCTGCAGTCCTGGAAGACAGGGGCATTGGACCGGAGGAGGCCCCTTGGTTGCAGTGGTTGGCCCTGAGGGCCCCGGGCAGGACCTGGGAGGGCAGGACCCTGGAGGCCACCTGGCGAGGCTGGGCTCTGAGGGCGTGTCAGGCTGAGTGTGGGGCCCTGACACGCCCACATGCCCCCCAGGCAAGTCCTACACCATGATTGGGAAGGACAGCTCGCCCCAGAGCCTGGGCGTTGTGCCCTGCGCCATTTCCTGGCTCTTCAGGCTTATTGAGGAGCGCAAGGAGAGGACGGGCACCCGCTTCTCGGTGCGCGTGTCAGCCGCAGAGGTGTGCGGCCCCGACGAGAGCCCGCGGGACCTGCTGGCTGAGGTGGCTGCCGGCAGCCTCCAGGATGCCCAGTCCCCGGGCATGTACCTGAGGGAGGACCCGGCGTGTGGGGCGCAGGTAGGCCACCGGACCCGTGGCCACGGACCGGGGTGGGGGCAGGGCTGTGGGTCTTGGGGGGCGGCGAGGGTGGCCTCCGGGAGGCAGCCCTGGGCCACAGCTTGTGCTCCGCCCTCCCCTCTGCCCGTCCCCAGCTGCCAAACCAGAGCGAGCTTCGGGCGCCCACGGCAGAGAAGGCAGCCTTGTACCTGGACGCGGCACTGGCGGCCCGCAGCGCCCGCCGGCCTGGCTGCAGCTCGCACCTGCTCTTCACACTGCATGTCTACCAGTACCGCGTGGAGAAGTGCGGCCGGGGTGGAAGTAGGTGTCGGCTCGCCCCCCCCCCCCCCCCCCCCCCCGCCGTGGTGCCTGGCGCGGTCCGCTGGTTCCCGGTGCCCTGGGGCCGCACCACCACCTGCCTGCCCTGTGCTTTCAGTGTCCGGAGGCCGCAGCCGCCTGCATCTCATCGACCTGGGCGGCTGTGAGGGGGCACCCAGCCGTGGCGGGGAAGCCCCCGGGGGATCCTCCTGTCTGCCTCTGTTGGCCTTGGGCAGTGTCATCTTGGCCCTGGTCAGTGGAGCCAAGCATGTGCCCTACAGGTGAGTGGTGGGCTCCGTGGTGGGCAGTGGCAGGGGTGGCCCCTGGGGAGCCAGCCAAGGGCATGGCGGGCACATCCAGTGTGCCTGGACCCCTGAGCTCCGTGGGTCTCTGTCCTTCTCACCTGCTGGGCCTCGCTGCCCGAGGGCTCGTGGGGGTTCCTGGCCCCAAGGGCCGGATGCCAGAGCTGAACCTGGGCTCCAGGCATGACCCTGTCCTGGGGAGAGGACTGCCTCCCTCCCTCCCTCCCTCCCTCTCTCCCTGGAGCACCCTACGCCCAGCCTCCCACCAACATCCCCTCCCCAGGCCCTCAGCCTCTGAGCAACCCTCGCCCCCAGGGAGCACAGGCTCACCATGCTGCTGCGTGAGTCCCTGGCCACCCCCAGCTGCCGGACCACCATGATTGCCCACGTCTCGGATGCGCCCGCTCTCCACGCCGAAACACTCAGCACCGTGCAGCTGGCTGCCCGCATCCAGCGCCTGCGCAGGAAGAAGGTCAAGGTTGGTTCTGTCTCCTGCCCTTGGATCCTCAGGGTCTCGTGTCCTCAGAGCCCCTGCCTGGCATGCTGAGGGCCTGCTGCCTGTCCCTGGTGGACTGCCTGTGTGCCCCTGGACAAGGCAGGGCGCTGCGCCCCACATCACCGGGCGCCTCTGGCAGAGCTGGAGCTACTCCCAAGGGGGTTGTGGTTGCCAGCCTCTGTGCACCTGGTCAGGGTGCAGGCCTGTGGTCCCCATGGCTGGTGCCCCTCCTGAGCCGGGCGCCCTGCCGCCAACCAGCAGGGCACTTCCCGGGCAGCCCTCGGGGGGCAGGAGGGTGGAATTGGGGGTGCCCTGGGGTCAGACGAGCTGGGTCTGAATCCTGGCTTTGCAGTTACGTGCGGCGTGGCTGTGGGTGTGAGTTCTTGCCTCGCCGTGATTCGGCTTAACGCTGTTTCCTTGAAACTCCGGAGCGGGTCCGGGCATGCTGGGTGCCTGAGCCCTTTGGTGCCATTGCTGCCTTGGTGGCATGGTGGGGGGGCTGGATGCCGCCATCGTGTCCTTCCCTGGGCTGTGGCGTGTGTTGCTGGGACGTGGGGGATGAAGCGGTGGGTAAGGCGGCCGCTCACGCGGGCCTCCTCTGCCCCCAGTACGCGTCCAGCTCCTCGGGCGGGGACAGCTCCTGCGAGGAAGGCTGCGCCCGCCGCCCCCCACACCTGCGACCCTTCCACCCCCGCTCTGTGGCCCCGGACCCTGGCCGCCTGGCCCCCAGCTCGCCCGGAGACCCTGACTATTCCTCCAGCAGCGAGCAGTCCTGTGACACAGTCATCTATGTGGGGCCGGGCGGGGCCGCGCTGTCCGACCGCGAGCTCACCGACAACGAGGGCCCGCCTGACTTTGTGCCCATCATCCCCACGCTCAGCCGCCGCCGGCCCTCCGAGGGTCCGAGGGACGCTGACCACTTCCGTTGCAGCACCTTCGCGGAGCTGCAGGAGCGGCTGGAGGGCATCGATGGCAGCGAGAGCCCCTCAGGAGCCCTGGGTGTCACCAGCGGAGCCCAGGCCCCCTCGGCCTGCGGGGGCAGGAAGCTCTCCCCGCCCGAGGCCGCCGCCCCCAGGAAGGCTGTGGACTCCCCGCTGGCTGCCAGCACGCCTCGAAGCAGCCCCGCCCCGGACACCTACCGGGGTGCCCTGGAGCCCTCTAAGGCCGGTGCTGACCAGAGGGAGGGTGGCGGCACCCGGCCCGAGCTGCTCGTGCCAGACAAGGCCGCAGGGGGCGGAGGCAGGAGGCCACTGCCCAGCCCGGCCCCCCCGCCTCCCCGGCAGCTGGAAGCCGGCAGAGCGCCAGAGGACCCCGGGGGAGGGAGCGCCGATGGCGTGGTACGGACGCCCCCCGTGGGCATGAGTGGGCAGGCCGGCTGCCCCCGCCCCTCTGCACGAGGCCGTCGTCTGGAGCGGGGCCTGCTGACCACCACGGTGACCCTACAGCAGCCCGTGGAGCTGAACGGTGAGGATGAGCTGGTGTTCACGGTGGTGGAGGAGCTGTCCCTGGACGGGCTTGCCGGCTCCGGCCGCCCCGCCAGCCTGGCCAGCTTCGGCAGCAACTGCTCTCTGCAGGCCCTGGCCTCGGGGTCGAGGCCGGTGAGCATCATCAGCAGCATCAACGACGAGTTCGATGCGTACACTGCGCAGGCCCCTGGCGGGCCCTCAGAGGGAGCAGCCTGGGCTGGGGGCAGCCACGGCTCCTCCATCAGCTCCTGGCTCAGTGAGGTCAGCGTCTGCACGGACGACCACCACAGCCCCGCACCACAGCCTCCCTTCCGGGCCAGCCCAGACTCGCCGGCAGGGCCCGACCCCCTGGGCCCCCCGGTCCTGGGTGGCTCCCCAGACGAGGGCAGCTGTCGGTTCCCGGAGCACGGCAGACCGGACAGTCCTGGTCTGGCCCGGAGTCCTCGTCCTGGGGACGTGGCTGCAGCAGCCCCCGCCCGACCTGGCAGGGAGTCGCCAGCTGCGTCCCTGTGGGGGGCAGCCCCAGCACAGACTATCCACTCCAGCCTTCCCCGGAAACCGAGGACTTCCTCAGCGGCCAGTCGTGTAGGCTGCGCTCGCCTGGCCCCGAGCCCACCTGGACCCGGAGGCCTATTCGAGGACCCCTGGCTGCTCCGGGCTGATGAATGTGGCCCACTCCAGGTGGCCTCTGCCAGCAGGGCCCCCAGCCCAGCCCCAGTGCTGGCTTGTGCCCGGAGGGTGGTGGACGGCTGTGAGATGGCAGCCAGGGCGGCCCACAGGCCAGAGGCTGTGGCTCAGATCCCGCTGCTGCGGAGGGGGGCCACCACGCTGGGTGTGACCACGCCTGCCGCATCCTGCAGGGACGCCCTGGCCGATGCGGCGGCCTGCCTGGGTAACCCAAAGGCTGCTCCTGGCAGCAAGAAGAATATGGCTCCCAAGGGAGGCCTCTTCCCGAGGCCTGGTGGAGCGGCCCCCCCAGCCCCTCCAGTGCGCAAGTCCAGCCTGGAACACAAGAGCAGCCCGGCCCTGGCCGCTCCCCAGGCCGGGGGCCTGACCCGGGCTGGGGCTGCTGCCCTCCCCCGAGGGGAGGAGGAGACCAGGCCCAGTAGCCGGGCTGACCACTCCGTCCCCAGGGCCACATCCAGCCTGAAGGCCCGGACTGGCAAGGCAGAAGCAGCGTACCGTCCCGGCATCCATGGCTCTCTGGAGCGGTGTGAAGGCCTGGTGCACGGCAGTGGCAAGGCCAGGGAGGCTCCTGGGAGGCCAGCCCGGGCCGTGCCCAGGTTGGGTGTACCTTCCACCAGCCCCGTGCCTGGGCCCGCTCCTGCCTGTAGGGGCAGCCCCGCCAAAAGCGTGGGGGCTCCAAAGCCCCCAGCTGGCGGGGGCAAGGGCCGCAGCCTAACAGCTGGCGGGTCAAGGGCTCTGGGTGCTCCGGTGAAGCCACTGACCCCGGCGGTGGGCAGGACCCCTGGCGGCCCTGTGATGGCTCCCAGGGCGGCCCCGCGGGCCATGCCCGGCGTCGGGGCCAAGGCCAGCCGGGGCACCATCATGGGCACCAAGCAGGCGCTCCGGGCCGCCCACAGCCGCGTCAATGAGCTGGCAGCCAGCGGAGCCCCTGGCAGAGGCGGCCCCTCCTGGGGCTCAGCGGACTCGGACAGTGGCAGTGACAGCGGCGTGAACGTGGGGGAGGAGCGGCCGGCCGGCCCAGCGCTGCCCTCCCCCTACAGCAAGGTGACGGCCCCGCGGCGGCCCCAGCGCTGCAGCAGCGGCCACGGCAGCGACAACAGCAGCGTGCTGAGCGGCGAGCTCCCGCCCGCCATGGGCCGCACGGCCCTGTTCTACCACAGCGGTGGCAGCAGCGGCTACGAGAGCGTGCTGCGCGACAGCGAGGCCACCGGCAGCGCCTCCTCCGCCCCCGACTCCATGAGCGACAGCGGGGCCGCCTCCCCGGGCGCCCGCTCCCGCAGCCTCAGGTCCCCCAAGAAGAGGGCCACAGGTGGGTGAGGGCACGATCCCCGGTGCACCCTCTTCTGACCCCGCAGTCTCCCTGAGGCTGGGGCCGTCTGCATTGGAGCGGGATGGTGAGGGCCGGTGTGTGCGTGGGTCACCCCAATGGGGCGCAGGGCGTCAGGGGAGGCCTCGGGCTTGGGGCTCCCAGCCTGGTGCTCCCCTGGGCTCGGGCCCAGCTGCCTGGGAGCCCCCCAGCCAGTATGGGGGGGACCCAGTGGGCTGGGCCAGCTGCTTACTCTGGGTGTGGCGGAGCAAGTGGCCACCAGCTGGGGTGGGGGCAGGGAGGGATGTGCTGGGAGACGTGGGTGGGGCGCCTGGTGGCCTGGCTCTGGACTTGGTCCTGGAGGGCAGCCAGAGTAGGGAGTGCTGAGCGGGGCCTCAGTGTGACTAGGGTGTTGAAGGCTGTTTCTAGGGGAGCGCTGGCCAAGAGCTTGCTGCTGTATGGGGCTGCCGGAGCAGCCGTCCAGGCGGCAGGTGACTCCTAAGGGCTGCGGGCTTCTGGACGGGCCTCTGTGCTCTCCCTGCTCTCAGCCCCCGGCCAGGCGCCAGGGCCTGGGACTGGGCCCCAGTCTCTGCTCACCCCACGCCCCGGCTGTCTGCCCCAGGTCTACAGCGGAGACGGCTGATCCCGGCCCCCATGCCCGACGCTGCTGCCCTGGGCCGCAAGCCCAGCCTCCCTGGGCAGTGGGTGGACTTGCCTCCGCCCCTGGCTGGCTCCCTGAAGGAGCCCTTTGAGATCAAGGTGTATGAGATCGATGACGTGGAGCGCCTGCAGCGGCACCGCCCGCCCCCGAGGGAGGACCCGGCTGAGGTCAGGGCCGGCCGGTTCTGGGGGCCTTGGGGTGCTGGTGGGGAGAAATCCTGGGATGGCAGGGTGGGCCCCTGGGGGTGTGGCCCAGCAGCCAGCTGACCTTCCCTTCCCCTCTTGCCCTCAGCCCTCCCAGGATGCAGAGAAGGTAGGAGCCAGCCCTCCCCAGCCCTGAACCCATGGTGACCACCGATGCCCACCTTGGGCAGAGTGCGCAGTCGGAGGGGGTCCCGAGGTCACCACTGTTGTCCCGTGGAGTTGCACCCGATGGAGGGTGTCCCATAGCTGTGCCCCTTCGTCCCGGGCCCGGGGTCCAGGCAGACACTGGCAGGCTGCTCTGAGAGCGCCTGGTGGAGCCTCAGCTGTGGGGGGCCCGGGTCTGACCCCTGCCTGCTTTTGAGGCCCTACTGTACGTTTGCTCGGGCCTGGAGGCTGGAGGAAGTGGCCATGGCCGAGGCCTGGGATGCTGGGAGACCCTGGGAGTAGCTTGTCCTCCGTGCTGAGCACCCTTGCCCGCCCCTTGCCCGCCAGGGTCTGGTGTGCGCCAGTGCCAAGCTGCGGCTGGCCGAGCGCAGGCAGCAGCGGCTTCGGGAGGTGCAGGCCAAGCACGAGCACCTCTGCGGGGAGCTGGCGGAGACCCAGGGTCGGCTGATGGTGGAGCCTGGCCGCTGGCTGGAGCAGTGTGAGTCCCCCACCCTGCTGGCTGGAGCAGGGTGAGCCCCCACCCGCCTCTGCTGGGAGGCGCAGTGAGGGTCCGCATCTGGGGGAGACAAGGCTTGTAGGACCCTCATCTCTGCCCTCTGCCCTGGGTCTCCTTCCCTGCTCTGCACCCCCAACCCAGTCACTTCCCTCGAGAGCTCCAGTCGCCCTCCTCCACCTTGGCTCAGACAGGGACCCAGGCGCTGGGAGGGGAGAGAAGCATTCCCTCGGCCCCTGACCTGCTGCCTGCTGTCCCTCCCCAGTCGAGGTGGACCCGGAGCTGGAGCCTGAGTCGGCTGAGTACTTGGCGGCTCTGGAGCATGCCACGGCCGCCTTGGAGCAGTGCGTGAACTTGTGCAAGGCCCATGTCATGATGGTCACCTGCTTTGACATCAGCGTCGCCGCCCCCGCTGCGGTGCCGGGGCTGCAGGAGGTGGACGTCTGAGGCTGGGCACAAGGGCGCGGGGAGGGGACGTGGGATGGAGCGAGGACGTGGCGGGGGTTGGAGGGATGAGGGTGCAGAGGGTCCCGTGCAGGACCGGCGTGGGGGGCTCCGAGGCGAGGAGCGTGCGGGAGGGGCTGGCCAGGCGGAGTGGACGGAGGGAGTGAGTGAGTGTTCCGGAGACGAGACGGTCACCACCCAGACAGCAACGCAAGTGCCTTTAATCTTGAATCGGACTTCTCTCTTTTTGCGTTTGGTGCTAAGGACTCAAGACACCAGCAGACGGTGTGCTCGGGCTGTGGCCTCGGTGGCGGCAGGGGCTGTCCAGGTGCCAGGCCGGGGCCTCTTCCCAGCCAAGCAGTCTCATGTAGCAGGACCACTCTGGGCCCAGCCGGCCCGTGGGTCAGGATGCAGGATTATTTTTCCTTTATAGCTGTTTCCTCTTGGCAGAGCCGGGCCTGGTGGTCGCCAGACCCCCATCTGCCCGTTGTCCTCACTGCAGATCGCAAGGGGGGTCCTCCGGGCAGGGATGGCCGACCTCCCTTCCCCCAGGACCTGCTCTGTCCTGAGGACATGGGGAGGGCAGCGCCCACCAGGCGCCTTCTTCTACGGCAGGAATTCTTACCAAAACCACAAGCAAAAAACAAAACAAACACACACACAAAATGGGGGGGTGGGTAAGAGTTTTGTAAAGGTTCTGTTAGGTTCATATTTTTATATCATTTTGCCTATAAATGCAGTATTTGCAGTGGGAATTTGGAGACAAATGATCTATGTTTTTATGGTTTTCTATGGAAGGTATCCCTCAGGCCGGGCTCTTTCTGGTGGGTGCCCTGGGCAGGGCGGGTGTCCTTGGGCGGCACTTCTTGCCAAATGCAGACCGGGGGTGAGCCTGCCGACATATGTGTGTTCCCGCCACAGTGGGCTGTTTTCTGACCCTTGTGCATTTTCTAGGGGCGTCCAGACCTTTGTACAAACGTGTAGATAACATCTTGCTACAGCTTTTATTTGTGAATAAAAGACACATCAGTTGTTAAAATGGCTCCTGAGCTCACTGGGCGCGCTGCCCTCGAGGGTCCTGGGGCGAGGGGGCCTCAGGGAGTTGGAGGGACACGTCTTCAGGACAGCGGGGGACCTGCCCTCTGCCCGCTGGTTCTGCAGGGCCCAGACTTGCAGGTGAGCGGGGCCAGAGCAGTGACGGACAGACGGCAGGACGTGCTTTATGCAGGGCTGGGATTCAAACCCCATTCCCTCTCTGACCCCCTTCCTGAGCTGCTCCGTCTGAGTCACCCAGCTTTTGGGGTCCCCAGGCCGAGGTGGGGATCCAGAGACCAGGGCCGGGCACCGGAAACAGCATTTTCTGGGGGCCTCCTGGGCCCTTCCCAGGGATTAGGTTAGCTGGGGAAATTGAGGCAGGTGCTGGAGTGGCCCCTGGGAGATCCTCATCTCCTCCTTCGGCCCCGCCTGCCTTTCTAGGAGACAGGTGACTAGACACACTGGACACATCAGGCCGGGACCCTGGGGCTGACAGGAGCCCCCACTGGGGCCTGTCCCCCCCGCTTCCTGCAGGCCTTGGGCGGCTCCACCCGCTGCTCAAACTGTGGTCTTGAGCCACCCTGGCTGCTGCCCCCCACCCCATCTGGGTGCCCCCCAGACCCCGTGCAGGCAACATGGCCCCTCCCCGCCAGCGGGGCCCTTCCTAGTGAAGTCTGGGATGCCCTCCAGCATGGGGGCCGCTCCATCCTGCATATCACATTGTGTGGTCTCTGCCTGCACTCCTGGCCTCCATGGGACCTCGAGAGGTGGGGTGGGCTCTGAGTCATTGCCGCACCCCCACATCGGGCGCAGGGCTGGGCCTCAGTGCGGCCTCGGGGGATACTCACTGGAGGAAAGGATGAATGAATGAGCAAGTAAGTGAAGTTTCTCGTCAAGGGGGAGGTCCAGCTGGGGGCAGAGGCGGGTCCGAGACCCCTCGGCATCTGACAGTTGGCGAGGTGCCTCCTTAGACCCTCCTGCTGTCCTCTGCACCGAGCTCCCCCCCCACCCCGCCTTGCTGCTCCCTGCTGCCCATGACATTGGGCCCCTGTCCCTGGGACCGGGGTCATAGGTCAGCCAGGGGCATCGGAGGCCCAGACCACCCCCAGGCTCTCCCTTTCTCTTCTGAGGCCAGGTTTGGTCCCGGCAGGAGCCCAGCCCTACACCACTGCCACCGAGCCTGCTTCTCTGAGGCTGAATCTGGGAGGCGCGGAGGGGTCGAGGCGGGTGCGGTGGTTCCGTGGGATGGGGAGATAGAGCGTTTCAGGACCTGATACCAGAGGAGAGGGGCTGAGAAATCCGTGAGCCTGGTCCAGCTGGCTGTGACCCGTGGTCTGACCTTGCTACGCGGAGGTGCTGGCCCGGCCTGGGGACCCCCAGCGTCCCGAGGGAACAGGGCAGTTCTGGGGTCTGGGGGGGGTCACCCAGGAGGCTGGGGAAGGCCTGTCTGTGAGCCAAGGCCATGGTGCCTGGACCATCTTGCCAGAGCTGTCGTGGGAGATGGGTGGCCCTTGGGGATGCCGAGTGGGTCCCTTCCTCCTGCAGAGAACACCCGTTGCTCCTTTTCCCACCCCTCCATCCCTGGAGGAGCCCTTTCTGCCTTTGCCCTTCTCTGACTCCCCACCTCAGCCCTTGCCCTGGCTGGGGTCTCCAAAGTTGGCCCAGACTGGGGATGGCTGACCTTTGGGGCCAGCCGGTGGGGCCTGTTTCCCACAGTCCAGGGGAAGGTCTGGGAGGGCGGTGGCTGCGCTTCATGGTGGGAACCCCCTGTCCTGGGGGCAGCCTGGGAGCCAGGGGCCGCCTTTCATCTGGGACATCAAAGCCCTCAGCCCTGTCATTACAGGCTGGGAACCCAGCTGGGGAGTGCCCATTTTATGGATGGGAAAGCTGCTGCACCCTGGGACCCAGCTCTTTGACCGAAGCCGAGGCAGCCCCCTCGTCATGGCCCCTGTCAGGGGTCTGTAGGCTTCTGGAGCATTGGAGCCCCAACATGGGCGGGGCTGCCTCCAGTTCCCACTCTTGTGTTCTTTCTTCTTGGGGCGGGATGCAGAATTCTCAGGGTTGGGGAGAGGGGGTTTTTTGTGGGGCCAGGGTCAGCCAACTCTGGAGATGGGCGCGCTGGCCAGGGGAGGCCGAGGCGCCTGCCTGGGCCATCTGGGGACAAGGACAGGAGAGGCCCAGACAGCATCTCTCACGGCCTCCAAGGCCGGCCTGGCGCCTGGCCAGGCTGCTCCCCTGGGTGAGGTGCCCGCCTGACTCACTCTGCGAGTCCAGGCCTGCTCTGCCCGCCCTGCCCACCCCAGCCCTGGGCCCCGGGAGGCCACCTAGGAAGGCGGGGCCAGGTGGGGGTCAGGCAGGGCTGGATGACCGGGGCTGGGGGCTCGGGGACCAGGGGTGGCTGGGAGCAGGCCAGAGCCACGGTGGGGGGCAGGGGCTGGGGCAGGAGCTGTGTGCCTGGCCTGCAGCCCCCAGGCAGTGCCCCCCCCCCCCGTGCTAACCCCTGCCCTCCTCTAGCTGCACGGTGCTGTCTAGGGGTGCACGAGCTGTCTGGGGGTGCACCGTCCCAGGGAGCCTGAGCACCCCCCATGGGGCCTCCCTGCAGCCCTGGGTGGGGCAGGGCTTGTCTCAGGGCTGGAGACCCCCCTTGGCTCCACTCTGGGGACAGGAGCTGGGGGGATGGAGCAGCCCCCACCCCTCCCCAACAGGGTGCCCAAGGGTCCAAGGGGGCTGGGGCTTGGCCCTGGAGTCTGCTGCCGCAAACAGGAAGCGCGGAGGGTGACTTCTCCCTCCTGATAATGTGTTTACCGAGGCGGGATCCAGGCCCCATTTCCACACAGGAAGCCTGGGAGGCTGGGAGGGGGCTGGGAAGGAATTCCCTGGGCCAGCCAAGAACCTGGCTTCCTGTGGGCTAGGTCTGCAGTGTGTGTGTGTGTGTGTGTGTGTGTGTGTGTGTGTGTGTGTGTGTGTGTTGCGGGGGGGGGTGCACCAAGAGCCTGAACAGGAGCCTCCCCACCCACCCACAACTCAGGCTGGGGGCATGGCCTCCCCCTCCCAAGTCCAGCGTGGCCTGGCACAGGGGGCAGGTGGGAGCGCAGGGGCATTTGAGGTCTTGGGGGAAGGGCCTTCTGGGAGGGGTGGGAGCAAAGGGCGAGGCCCCCCCCCCCCCCCCCCCCCCCGCTGTGGGTCTACACCTGGAGCAGGTCCTATGGGCCCTCCCTCCCTGCCCACGGTCCCGCCCCAGGGTTACCAGGCTCCAGGCCCAGCTGTAGCCTGGGGCATCATGCCCTGACCTGGTCACCACATCCCAGATTAAAAACCACACATGCCCCTCAGGCTTCTAAACAAGTGTCCACTTCTTAGCCGCCTGGAAGCCTTTCAAGAATGTGCCCCTGCCTCCTTCCTCTCCCCCTCCTCCCCTTTCTTTCTTCTCCCCTTTCCTTCTCCCTTCCCATTCCTCCTCTCTTCCCTCCTCTCTCCTCCCCTCCCCTCCCCTCCCCCCTTCCCCTTCCCTCACCTCCTCCCTCCCCTCCCTCTTCTACTCTCTCCTCCCCTCCCCTCCCCTTCTCCTTTCCCATTTCCCCCTTCTCTTCCTTTCCCCTCTCCCCTCCTCTCCCTCTTCTCCCCCCTCTCTTCCCTTCCCTTCTCCCATCCTCTCCCTCCCCTCTCCCCTCCCTCATTTCTCCCCTCCCCTTCCCCTCCTCTGTCCTCCCAGATCTCTCCTTCTCTTCCACCTGGTGAAATGGGCCCGCAGAGACAAGTACAGAACTTCACATGCACCCACCACCCAGCCCCATCAAACCTTAGCCTTTTGCTTGTATGTGTTTTAGAATCACCTCTTTAAAATAAATGTTACCTTAGATTTACTGACGAATCCAGAGGGCGGCGTGGAGCTCCCTGCCCCCCCCCCCCCCATCTCCCTAATGCGAACACCTTGCGGACTGCGGTGTCTGGTCCAGGTCCCGGAACAGCACACTGCAGGGCACCTCCCCGGGGTATGTGGAACCCGCCACAAGAGGCTGGCTCTTCTCTCTTCATCCCCCCTCGATGCCTTCCCTGAGTGGGGATACTGATTTCAGACTTTGGCTTAAAATCCAGCACTAGTCACGTTGTTACGGAATCGCTCCAGCTCGGGCCACGGGGAACGCCTGCCGCTGGCCAGCGCCCTGTTCAGGGCCCTTGAGGATCACAGGGAAGACCCCGTGCCCTCCAGTGGGGTGTCATATGGAACGGGGGTCCTACAGCCCGGCCTGCGGTGCACAGGGCCCCTGCCTGGCTTGGTCTCTCTGCTGACTCCTCGCCGGGTTCCAACCACTGGCGTCTGAGCCTGTAGGCCCTGGCCGTCTGACCTGACGGCTGTGAGGCCCTGGCAGTGGGGGCTGTGGTCTTGGAGGGCGCAGGCGGAGGGGAGCACAGCCGGCCTGGGCTCTCCCCTGGGGCTCCCTGACAGTGCCCGGGAGGCAGGGAGGCAGCCCGGCAGCCCGGGGCTGTGAGCAGAAGCCCTTCTTCTCACCTCTGAGCAGCCTGGAGACCTGGGAGTCTGCAGAGGTGATGAGACCCTTGGGGGCTGCCTGGGGCTGGGTTGGGCCCTTCCATGGCCATGGCTGGGTGGCCAGGCTCCAGTGCCCCTGAAGAAGGGGTGTGTGGGAGGCGGCCCGCTGGCTGGTTGGTGCAGGGCTGTGTAGGTGCAGGGCTGTGGTCACAGTGCCCAGGGTAGTTGCCGGCCCAGGTGGGCCCTGGGGCTGGAGAACAGGCAGTGACGTCTTGGAGAACCCGCAGGGCGGCTCCAGGTGAGGTCACCCCATACCTGCCTTTGCGCTGTCATCACTTGGGAAATATGAGGTCAGCTGGGACATGCCACCCTCCCCAGGGCAGCCAGGCGCCCTACTTCAATCAGCTGGGCTGCTCTGCTCCCCCCCAATCCCTAGGCCGTTTGGGACACCATGGTCTAGCTTAATAAAATGGCTTCACCTGTCCCCTGAAGAAGACACATGTGCCCCACAGAGAGAAAGCTCCCAAGTTGGGGGCCTTTGAAGGGAGCCCCACACAGCATGGTGGCAGGGGCCAGGGTCTCTGGGGTAAGTTTGTTACGGGCTGGACCCTTGGGCATGGGGCCCAGAACGGCCACTGCGCTGTGGGTCCTGGGCAGATCCTCCCCTCCCGTGCCTTGATTTCCCCTCCTGTTGAAGGAGGTGCTGCTTGGCTGCGTGTGAGTCTGCCCCAGACATCGAACGCAGGTCTCCACGGTTTGGAATAAATCTCTCCTGTTTCTCCAGCAGCAACGACATCGGGCCGTATTTCTTGCCGCCCTCGGCGGCCGTCCGGGAAGCTGATCCGCCTGGCGGAGCGGAGATGTTCTAAACGCAGTGCCCAGCCCTGATTTGTGGGCCTGTCTCTGCTGGTGTAGGGTGCGCCGGCGTCTTTATGAGACGGGATGAGCCTCGGCTGAGAACCCAGGACGGGGGAGGGGGCAGTCTGCAGCCTGAGCCGCCCCCGCCTTCTAGCCACCGTGCACACCCGTGTCCCCCGAGGGAGCGAGCAACCTTGCCTCCCACAATGGCTTCTGGCCTCGGGTTTCTGGAGTCTTCTGGGGGTTTCCAGGGCTTTCTGGAGGCTGAGCAGGAATGGTATTTTCAGAGCCATAGTTCATGTCTTAAGACATGTTCATGTCTTAAGCCGGTGCCCTCAAGCCCATGGCCACCCCCACTGGTCCACTCAGAGGGGCACACTGGGCAGTGAAAGCCACGGGATTTCCCAAGGATGAACGTTCTGGGCTCTGTCATGTGCTGGGGGTGCTGACAATGCCTGGCAAGCTCCAGCTGGGGTCTCCCGTCCTCGGGCCCTTTGAGTCTGGAACCCCCAGCCTCAAGGAGGCCCCCAAACTGCACATCCTGGTCCCCAGGCTCTGGGGGACCTCAGAGCAGCAGAACAGAAGGTTCTGGGCGGGTGACCCCTCCTCTGAGTCCCAGGTGTCAGGGAGCACCCCGTTGTCCGGTCTCCCTGATGTGACCACTCTGCTGGGCCGCTGTGCTCCCGCTTAGCGAGAAGAGAAGACAGTCATCCTGCCCCATCTGACGGAGGGGCCCTGGGAATCTGGGAGGTGGTGGCAGCTGGCAGGGGTGTGTCCTGGCATGAGTGGGTGGGGGCCCCTGTCTGGGCTGGGAGAGCAGGTGGGGCCACATGCAGCTGTCTCCAGGGCTCTTGGCAGAGAGGGTCCCCTGAGTTCATTATTTCCTTACAAACACCTCTGTGGCCCTGGGGGCCACCCCTGAAGGCCCCCAGTTAGCCCTACTGAGGGGGGGGGGATGCTGAGGGCCAAATGGGGGTAGGTCCCAGGTCTGGCAGCTGTGTGAAGGGAGCCTGGGGTTCCTGGGGACAGTCCCGGGTCAGACAGCTTGAGCTGGTAGCCTGGCTTGCTTTGAGCCCTCCGGGGTTGGGGGGCTGGCAGAGAGGGTGGTGGGACCCAGGGGACCAGGCAGGGGCAGGGGGTCGGGGCAAGGAGAGGGCTGGCTGGCTAAGTAGGGGGCTTGTGTTTACTTATTTCCTGTCGTGGTGATCTGTGGGAGATTGAGTCCCAGGGGGAAATGTGTGTCGGGCCATGCAATGTGTTAATAAGCTGCAGAGGAAAATAGATCTCGGCGGGAAGCATGCCTCCCCCAGAAAGGCCAGATTGATGAACTGGTGTGCATTCATACACACACACACGCACGTGTGCAGGACTTGTGGCCCCCATGCTCCATGCTTGTCATGTCAAAGTTCTTGGACTCCTGGTGTGGGGGGTCCCTTTCCCCAGCCCTCCACCCCAGTTCTTTCCGGCAAGTCTGCGAGGAGGACCCTGGCGTTGGTTCCTGCAGATCTGGGCTGGCAGCGCGAACCTGCCCCTGGAGCCCTGGGGGTGCCCGGGTGGGATGGCTCCCTGCTGCCCAGAAGGGGTGCGGAGCCCAGAGCCCTGGTCCTGGCCTCTTTCCCCAGCTCCCCTGGTCCCGGTGGGATGGCCGAACCTGGGGCGCAGGGACAGAAGGGGTGAGTCTTACAGCAGGGGGCAGGTGAGCCGAGGATGGGTGGTCTGGGCGTCCCCAACGTAACACTGCTGGACACTTGGGGCCGTCTGCACGAAAAGTCCAGATTCCAGACCAACTGGGCAGTGGGAGGCCCCTGAGCTGTTGCAGCAAGAGGGAGGTGGGGGGCAGGGCTCTGTGCTGCGGCCGCCTTGGGTCGGTGCCCTCGGCTGACGCGCTAGGGGAAGCACTTCACGCTAGGGAGGCCCCTTCACCAGCCTCCCTGCTGTGTTGCCAGGCATGGGGGGTCTTAAGTGTCAGTGAAGAGTCCACCCTATTGGCTGCCCAGGCTGATGGCATCCGAGCGGCTCCCACCACCCGCCCGAGGAGCCCACCTCCCCTCTACGGTGGGGGTGGGCACAGTCCCTCGGCAGAAGCGGGGTCTAGGGGACCCAGGGCTGGGAGGATCGGTGTAGGGCGGCGGCCGGAGGTGGGCATGGGAGGCGGTGCGTGGGCTCCAGGACCGGCCTGGGTGCGGGAAGCTAGCTGGCGGCTGGGCGGACGCTGGCCCGGGGGCCCTCACCTTTTAAAACATGATTCTTTCCATTCTTTCTCCTGGTTTGTTTGTTTCTCCAGAAATGATGGTCTCCAGGGCTCTGGTGGCTCTCCGGGAGCATCCTGGTCAGGTGCCTCAGGTGACACTGTGTACGCCCCCCCACCCCCGCCATTCCTGCTCTTTTCTTGGGGCCTGCAGGGGTGAGGCGCCAGTGTCAGCTCCGAACCACAGAGTCTGCATAGCCTCCTTTGGCAAGGAGGGGGAAACTGAGGCATAGGATGGTGGCGCACTCCTGAGGCCTCCTGGGCAGTCAGAGGGGTCAGGGCTGGACCTCAGCGTTTCCAGGTCTCCATCCTTTTCCTGTCTGGTCCCCCTTACCTGTGTCTGCTTCCTCTGTCTCTTTGTCCCTCGCTGACCGGCTCTGTCCCTGGCCCGTTCAGAAGCCCTCACCAGCCTCGCCAGTGCCTGGCTCAGGGCCAGGACCAGGGACATCCATGAGTCTGGTTTCCAGGCCTGGTCCCGGCATTTAGAGCACAAGGTGGCTTCTCCCCAGAGTGGGGCAGGAGACGGGGCAGGGGCAGTGGGGGGCAGCTCCGACTCTGGCTGCCCCTCTTCCCATCTCTCTCAGAACCAGCCTCCTTCTGCCGTAGCAGTCTGGGGGGCTCTGGCCTCCCCCACCCTCTGGACCCTCGTCAGAGCCCCTCCTGACCTGGGGCTCGGGCAGCAGGGGAATGTCTCCTGCCCTCGGACGAGGAGGCCCTCTGCGTCCTCCACCCCAGTGCTGGGGTCAGGACCGGCTGCCTCAGCAGGAGGAGGGCAGTAGGTGAGGTCCCAGTCAGGCCTGAGTGAGGGGGCTGTTCCTTTGGGTAGTGATGGAAACTTCCAGAAGCTTTTCATCTGCTCTAGACTTTCACCGCAAGCTCTGTTTAAGCCCTCAACTCCTGTCCCAGCTATCCCTCCGGGGGCCCTGGGGGCCTGGCTCTGTGACACGGTCCTGTGAGGGTCTGGGGGCCTGAGGCAAGGAGGATGCACGTGTCTCAGGGTCTGTGATCGAAGCAGGAGGCTTTAGGAGCTGAGAGTCAGGGGATCTGAGGGTCCAGCTCAGGGCCTTGAGAACCTGGAGTTCGGTACAAGTGTTTTCTTTTAGAAGCTTCCACTGGCCACAACTGTCCACGAGCTGGCACCAGCCAGGCCACACAAGGGGCAGGTGGGCCTCGAGTGGCCCATGGCCTCCTCATCTAGAGTCCTGGGCAGCCTGGCCCAGACCCTCCATAGCCTCCCATGGAGGCAGCAGGAGTGAGGCTCAGGGGAGGGGGCAGAGAGGGAGGGGCAGGGAAGCTTCTAGGGGTGGGATGCAGGTGGAGTTGTCAGGATGGAGGGGAGGGGGCAGGGCAGAGACCGGCACAATCCCGGGGCCCCCACTTGTGCTCATGCTTAGCTGTGGCCACCTCACAATTCTCGATTCCTGGCCCTGGGGGAGTCAGGCCCCACCTGCTCCCTTCCGGGAGCTGCCTGCCCTGGGAGTTGGGCAGTGAACCCCAGTCCCTCCCTTCCGCCTCTTCTCCCCCTCCCCCACCACTGAGCCAGATCCAGAGGCCACAGATCAGATGTTGGGGGCTTCTGGTGGGGGCAGGGGATGGGCTCTGGTTCCAGTGGCATCATCAAAAGCTGCTGTGTGACCTAGGCAAGTTTCTAGACTTCTCTGGTCATCACTGTCCTTCATGGTGAAATGAGGACACTGACCCTTGATCTTTCTGCATTGGAGCTGACTCTGATCTGTGACCTTAGTCCTCCAGGGCTCAGTTTCCCCCTCAGGGGCCTGGGGGCCCCTAGACAGTGGGGACCCCAAATTGAGAGAGCAGAAGAGGGCTGTGGGTGGAAGAGGCCCAGCAGGTGAGGGGCTGAGATGCAGGTGGGAATCTCGACCCTGGAGGAGGGGCCCTGGGCCAAGGCTTCCCCACACCTCCTTCTGGGGGCGTCCCCATGGAATTCCGAGGGTGGGTCCCCCAGCGGGGCCAGCACAGGAAGGCCAAGAGCGGCTTGTAAATCTGCATGGCTGCTAACTTAACCACAGATGCGGAGTGAGGCAGCCATTAGTGTCAACCTCCTGGGTTGGACATGGCTGTCACCAAGCTGGAGCGGCAGGAGGGGCCTCTGTCTGGGGACTGCCTGCCCGACCCTTCTGTCCAGGGCCCTCCGGGCTCTGTCTCCAGGCGTGGGGCTCTGAGACTCGTCCAGGGTCACGGGGGTACGGGGTCAGTGACTGGTCCCAGTGCCTCGCCCAGCCAGACCATCAGGGTATCCTGCCACCTGTGTGACTTCAGGCATGCTGCTGAACGTGTCTGTGCCTCTGTTTGCTGCTCTGGAGAATGGGGACACATAGTCTCACCACCTCGAAGGTTCCGGGAAGAGCCCTAGCTTAGTGAAGGGCATGGGTCTGCGTGCCTGCGTGCCTGCGTGTGCACGCGTGGGCAGTGTGTGTTGGCCCCAGTGTGCAAGCAGCTCGGAACCTGGCCTGGGAGGCCCACCGTGCAGGTGGGAATCTGGGCTGGGGTCCCCCTGCGGTGCCCCCTCTGGGGTGACTGTGGGTGATGGTAAGGACCCTGGAATCAGGCTTCTGCCCCTGGTGTACAAGGTGGAGAGATGGAGGCCCCTAGGAGGGGACGGCAGGGGTGCTCCCTCCTGCTGGGCTTGGGCTCTGCCCTGCTCAGGGACCTGTCAGTCCCGAGGGTCTTAGCCCAGGAAGCTGGTTTCCTGTCTCTTCCATGATCCTTGGGGCCTTATGTCACCAGAGCAGCTCAGCATCCGAAGCTGGGCCAGCCAGAGGACCGTAGCTGGGGGCACACGGCTACAGGGAGGGGTGTGCTGTCCTGGGAGGCTATGATGGGGCAGGGGAGTGGGGCAGCAAGCAGGTGCTGACCATCGGTGGTGGGTCAGAGAGGCTGAGGGGGAGCTGGAGGACTGAGGCAGGGGGAGAGGAAAGGGGCTGGGATTTGGAGGGTGGGGTCCCCCCAAGGGGGGTTTAGGGGGTGGGCCCACTGTGATGGGTGAGATGTAGGGAAGTGGAGGTGGGGACACAGCCCTGCTCCTATGTGTTCCTAGCCCCCTCCTCCAGGAAGCCCCTGGGCCCCAGCCTGGCCTAAGCCCTCTCCCCCTGCCTTCCTGCCTGAGCCCTGGGTCTGCCCTGTCCTGTCCCTGGGGTCTCATCCAGAGCCAGGGGCAGGGGTGGGGCCTGGGATGACCCCGCCCATGGCTGGCTGAGGCTCACGGACCAGCCCCTGTGCTCCCAGTCAGGCAGGCAAGGAGGGGCCCCAGACTTGTGAGCTTATAGACAGCAGCTCACGCAGGCGGCATCACAGCTGTGGGTGCCAATATATGGGGTGTGAACTCCGAGGCTGGAGCAGGGCAATTAGACTTGCAAATGGACCCACAGCCCCGGAGCGGGAGGGGGGACCAGGGTGAGACCCCAGCCCGGCTCATGGGGCTATCATCCCAGTGCAAGCTGGGAAACCAGGGCTGGGTGGGGGTGCCTTGCACAGGCCCACCGGCCTTACCCTCCCCCACCCCCACCCCTCACCACCAAGGTCAAGGACAGTCCTGGTCTCAGGGGCAGGGGAAGGGGCTGCTCCTTCTGGCATCTGGGATCCCCCAGCCCTCATCGCCCTCCTCCCCAGATGCTCCTCAGCTCCCAGGGGGGTGTCCGTGCTCTGTGCATTAGGCGGGCCTTCTCTGGCGGGCTGTATTCTTCCCTGGGACCAGCTCACCCCTGCAAGGTGTGGCTTTTCCTCTCTTCTAGACACTGGGGTCCCTAAACCCCAGATCTGTGATTCTGCTGCCCCCCACCCCTGCATCTGCCCTGTGCCCTCTGACTCCCCCAGACCTGCAGGATTTGAATCTGCACTCCCCCAAATCCACCTCTCACTGTGTGCCCCCCAAACTCCTCTCCCTTTCCCCAGCTGGGGTGTGACCGGGCTCCGGATGCGTCAGAGCCCGTCCCCACAACTACACTCAGGCGCCCTGTCCTGGCAGAGGGAGGAATGGAAGGGGTGTCTCACCAACACTCAGGCCAGAAGGTCCTCCTTGCTCATGACTCGGCATTTCACTCAACAAGAGGACAGACAAGGGCACCTGGGGGGCTCAGCGGGTGGAGGGTCTGCCTTGGGCCCAGGTCATGATCCCAGGGTCCTGGGATCGAGCCCTGGATCAGGCTCCCTGCTCAGCGGGGGGCCTGCTTCTCCTTTACCCTCTGCCTGTCGCTCCCCCTGCTTGTGCTCTCTCTCTCTCTTCCTTTCTAATAAATAAATAAAATCTTAAAAAAAAAAAAACCCAAAACCAGACAAAGAACAATTATTTCCCGTGAAATCTGGTCTGCTTCTTTTAGTCTGTTTTTGGTCATTGCTGTCTGTTTGCCGAGTTGCTTCCCGACAAGGGCCAGCTGCAGAATCCTGGGGTGTGTTTCGTGGCCATCGGATGCCTTCCTCATGGACATACCCAAGCGCCTTCTGCTCTTCTAAAGACACGTAGGATTGCATAGGGTTCTCGGTTACTCAGCACAGGCTCGGAGCGATGAAGGACAAGTGAAGGTATGGGGCAGCGGATGCAGATGTCACAGAGACCCCACCTCTGTCCCACAGACCCGATGAGTTTGGGAATGAGACTGTGCTGTCCTGGGGCAGGCGGCTGTGTCACTGTGGGCCTGGCTGCGGGCAGGCTCATCCCTGCAGCAGGACCTACCATTCAGCAGGTGACCTACAGCCTGGCAGCGGATGGAGGCCAGGAGAGACGGCAAAGTGTGTGGGGGGCTCCGAGGAAGGGAGGTCCTTCCACCTGGGGGCAGGGGTGCTGAGGGAAGGCTTCCTGGAAGAGAAGGCACTCAGTGGGTCCCTGGAAGGCAGATAGGAGCAGACAGGCGGAAGAGACAGCCCGGAACCAAAGGATGGACAGGTCATTGCAGGGGATTTGCTGGGTGAGGCGGGCAGTTTAGTGGCTCTGCTGCCTTGGCTGCCGGGGGAGGGGAGGCCCCAGTGGGGGTGTTCAGGTGCTCAACTCAGCACACCAGGCTGCAGATGGGGGCCAAGGAGGGCATGCCGCCCGTCTCCCTCCTCCTTCACAGATTTGGGATGGAGAGCAGTGCCCTTACCAAGCACCAGGACCTCATTCCCTCTTCAGGGCAGGCCTGCCCTGTGGCTCTGGGTCTCTCCGGCCCCGGGGGACAGGGGCCCAGGGAGGAGCACGGGCCCAGCGCAGAGCTCGTGTTCAGTGTGCGGGACCGCTGGGTACGGCCTCGCCCACGGCCATTCCAGTCTAGGAGCCTGGCGGCGTGTGAGGCCCGGGACTGCGGGAGGGCCAGCACACGGAATCTGTCTGTTCCTTCTCCTTTGCTGGTTCTGGTTCGCTCTTCCTTCATCCGCGTGGGAGAGCGGGGCGGAGGTGGAGCCCGCGCTGGGATCCGTGGCTGAGCGTGCAGGGACGCGGGGAGCCGGCTGTTAGGCGGAATTGTCATGAAGTCACGTAGAGCGAATCCTGCTCCAGCCCTTGTGACGGCCCGAAATGCTAACACGCCCAGCGCAGTCCGAGCCCCGAGCTGAATGAGGCTCCTGTTGGATGAATAACGTGCTCTGGGGCGGGAGACTGACAGCGGTGTGGGACTCCGCTTCTTTTGTTGGCTCCCGAGACCCCACGTGGGAGCCGAGGCTGGCGGGAAGTCACCGTGGGGTACCGTGCGTTTCCTTGCTACCTGTAAATTGTGCGAATACATTCTCTGTAGCAGTGACATCACAACACACGGGGTACCTGCATGTATGTCATGGTTTCTCGGAGCCCCTTTTTGGCCAGTGACCTGCACACCCGGGGCCGGCGGACGATGGAGCTTCTTAGCAGCAGAGAGAGCGTACTTGGATGCATCCAGGTAGGGAAAGTGACGATGAGGACGGGATGGGTGGTGGCTGTCAGGGACACAGCTTGCCAAGGAGAGGGGCCAAGACACGGAGGGGCAGAGGTGGCCTTCATCATGGCTGGGTGGGGAAGGGAGGGTGAGGAGGCAGCCCCCTCTACCCCCAGCTCTGGTTAGCAGGGGTCAGCAGTGGTGGGGCTCTGATTTGGCAGCTTGCATTTCCTTTGTGGAACGGAGGGTGGCTCACTCCCAAACCATATTCTACCCGATCTGTGACAGGGGGCAGTGGCCTGTGCCCCCTTTATTAGCACCTGCCCCCACATAGGCTGCCTGCTCTCCCTCAGCCCACCTTTGCCTGTCCCCGTGCTGACAGGTGCGTCCGTGGAGCGCCCCGATGTGAGTGGGACATCTGATGTGAGCGTCCAGCCATGATGGACACATGTTGGTCAGGGTGGGGGATGTTGGCCGTGTTCTCCATGGGGCAGCCTGCTGACGGCTCCAGGGATCAGACAGGCCCTGCTTGTCTGGCGCAGGGGACGAGCAGGGGACCCAGGGGATGAGGAGGGTAGACAAGGGGTCCCTGCCTCCAGCTGACCCCAGGAGCTTTGTTGCACCCACGGAGACCCGGGCCACAGGAAGGCTGGCAAATAGAGAGTCAGGACCTTTCTGTGAAGCAAGTGCAAGGTGTGTGTCTGGCCCCGTCATCCCACCGGATGAAGCGGAAACTGCTGGCCCTGAGGTCTGTTCCAGCTCTGCTGTCCGTGATGCTGGGAGAACCCTCAAGCTCAGAGCCTCAGCCTCCTTGCGTCCTTTCAATACGGAGAGACAGTGCACTTGCTGTTCCAGTAACACACCATCACGTGTCCACTCACTCATTCATTCTCTAAATATCTATTGAATATCGGGAACTGGCCCAGGTGTGGCCCTTACCCTCCTGGGGCCACCTACTCCCCATATGCCCACCTGCCCATCTACCCAGATGTCCTCCCTTTCTCTTACTCTATTCACTGCTGTTCACCCCAACCTGTCTCTTTATTGTCTCTTAGGTCCTTAACACCTGGTTATGTGTCCTGCTATCTGCTGTCTATTTGTCTTATCCCCACCTATCTATTCAGCCATCCATCCACTCATCCATCCATCCAGCCATCCACTCATCCATCCATCCATCCATCCACTCATCCATCCATCCATCCATCCACTCATCCATCCATCCACTCATCCATCCATCCATCCATCCATCCATCCATCCATCCATCCATCCACTCATCCATCCATCCAGCCATCCATCCATCCACTCATCCATCCATCCATCCACTCATCCATCCATCCATCCACTCATCCATCCATCCATCCATCCATCCATCCATCCATCCACTCATCCATCCATCCAGCCATTCATCCACTCATCCATCCATCCATCCATCCATCCATCCATCCATCCACTCATCCATCCATCCATCCATCCACTCATCCATCCATCCACTCATCCATCCATCCATCCATCCATCCATCCATCCATCCATCCACTCATCCAGCCATCCATCCATCCACTCATCCATCCATCCATCCATCCATCCATCCATCCATCCATCCATCCACTCATCCAGCCATCCATCCATCCACTCATCCAGCCATCCATCCATCCACTCATCCAGCCATCCAGCCATCCACTCACCCACTTATCCAACAGTAATCAGTAATTGAGGCTACTTGATGCTGGACTTGGGGCTGAGATGGAGCACAGATATGAGGTAGTCATGGTCCCTGCTCTTGGAGATCCCTCAGCTTGCAGGAGAAGCATCTGTGGGGAATGTGTTTGCAGGGTCTGTGCAGACCTGAAATTGTTTAAGCCACTTGGCTCCCAGTGGAGCCAGGGTCAGACTCTGGCCACCCCATGCTACAGGGGAGCGGTGCGTCTCCCTCACAGGGCACCAACTCTGTGGGTTCCTGTGCTGTTAGGTGGGGCTGCATGTGAGAGGATGGATCCTGGCCCCCAGCCCACCTCTCTGTGGCCCTCTCTGTTTCTAAGGGTTTGGAGAAGCCCTTAGGGAGGTCATGTCCAAGGTCACCAGTGAGTCCAGGCCACTGCTACCACCTTCTGGCCGTAAGGCCGATAGCTGGCTGCCATGTTCCATTCAGAGCAGATGTCCCTGACTCTCAAAGGGATCCAAAGTGGTGGCTGTGTCCCGAGCTCCCTTCCAGGCCTACGGGACAGTGGTATCGTGTCTGCCTCATCCTGCCCCTACTTAGAGCCCTGCATGAAGGCAGGGTCATCTGAAGGGGGCGGGACTGGCATCGCTCTGCCACCTGAGCCTGTGACCTCAGGTAAGTCCCTCGACCTTCCCGAGTCTGCTTTCTGATCTAGCAAATGGGGCAGCTATCCCGAATCTAGGTGAGTATAGCCCCAGGCTCCCTGGTGACCACATGGGTGTGTGTGTATCAGGGGCCACACAAGGGCCACCAGGTGGCTTGGGGAGGCTCCAGGGCCACGCACGAAGCCTGGGGACTGTGGCTCAGTGAGCCTCTCTGCTCCTCCCAGACTTGCAGGGTGTGGGCCTTGTTGGGTGTGTTCCACGTGTGCCTCGGACATGGACAGGACAGGCGTCTGCGGTGAATACGTCGAACGAGGAAACTCTTCAGTTAGAGGCAGACAGTGTCAGGACAACCATTTGCACAGAGGCAGGGGTCCCCTGTCCTCACAGACACAGCGGCAGGGGTGTCAGTCTGTGTGCCCGGGGAGGACACCGAGGTTCCTGGCAGACGTGATGTGGGACACCAGGGTCCCACGGCTGGCGAGAGGCCGAGCCTCTGGTCCGTGCTTCTCATGGCCGGGACACGCTGTGCCCCCGAGCTGCCTTGCACTGGCAGGGCAGCCAGGCAGAAGCAGCCTGACGCAGACGAGCCAGCCAGGGTGCCGGCTTCGAGACACGCCAAGGCAGGGCGCCGAGGAAAAGAAACAGGCACTTTGCGCCATCTGTCTCCCAGGTGATTTGTTGGGAAAGCGGCGTGTAACTGCGTCCTGAATCATGTCTGGGTTGTTACATGCGTATCGCGAACAGACTTGTTCCTAAATTATCTTTTATGATCACCAGCAAATCCACGGGTAGCGGGCATTTGTACCCAAACCCAGCTGTTATTTGTGGTGGCCGACCTCGCATTAATTACTGACGCGCCTGCCCACCTCCTCGCCACCTCCCGTTAAAATTCATGGTCCAGCCACTCTGCAAATATTGATTCTGACCCAAGTTGGTGTTTTCCCCTTAACATTATTATAATGAGGGATAAAAATCAAATTGCCCACAATGAAACTCGATCATTCTTCTGTGCCATTCCTCATCGATCTTTCTTTCCCCAGGTTGTACCATAAATTATTCTATTCAATTAAGTAAACTCACACATAATGGCATTTTGCAAACTGAATAATTTATTGACTGCGTTTGGCAAAAGGCTGGTTTGGGGTGGGCAGGGAAGGGAGGGGTTTCGGTCCTCCGCATTTCGGGGCTGGTGGAGGCCGGTCTAGACAGGGGGCTGCAGGGGTTGTGTCTGCCTCCCCCAGGCGCCCAGGCTGTGGGGATGGCAGGCGTGGAGCCGAGCACAGAGGGCTGGGCCCTGGGAGGGTTCGTGGAGGAGCACCAGCCCTGCGCAGGCTTCAGGAGCGGGAGAGGGAAAGGGCTCTCCAGGCCCAGGGCTGGGGGCGGGGCCTGGCAGCCTGGGCGAGGAGTGGGCGGCCGTCCCGGTGCCTGTCTGTCCTGCCTGGCCTTGGCGTGCTTCCAGCACCAAACCCTGAAGTGGCTTGCTCAGGGCTGCCGGAGCAAAGGGCCGGAGGGACGGCTTCAGCCGCAGACGTGCTCTCCCGTCCTGGACGCTGCAAGCCCGGGGGCAGGGTTGGCTTCCCCCGTGGCCTCCCTCCTTGGCTTGTGGACGAACTGTCCCCTGTCCGTGCATCCCTGCGGTGTCTGGTGTCGTGTGTCTGGATCTCTTCTCGTAGGACACCCGTCAGAGGGACTAGGACCCACTCTGAACGCTTCCTTTTAAAGTAATCCCCTCTTCGAAGGCCTTGTCTCCAAATACAGTCAGCTCCCCAGGACTGGGGGTCAAGGCTTCACAGGTGAACCGGGGGACACAGTTGAGTACACCCCAACCTCCCCCTGGCCAGCACAGCCCTCTCACTGGCCTTTGGTGCCGGGCCCAGCTGGTCTCTTCCAGCCTCCAGCCTCCTCAGCCGCATCTGCCAGGGACACTGTGGCAAGGGTCCCCCTTGTGCTCAGGGGCCTGGCTGCCCCCCCTGCCCCTGCTCCCCAGCCTCACCCCCTGCCCCCCCCCCGCCCCCCGCAGCCCAACGGCAGCCCCAGGGCACTGCAGCCTCACCAGGCTGCTGTCCCTGTCTCAGTGCTGGGCCCCCACGCCTCCTGCTTCAGCTGGTCCCATGGCTTCAACTCCAGGCCCAGGCATCCCAATGCCCTTCGCAGTGTCCCCTGGACACCCCAGGGGCCTTTGTTTCAACACATCCCAAAGAGAACTCATCGGTGCCCCCAGCCTGTCCCCCCCCCGCACCCCAGGTCCGGTGGGGGGGGGGCGCCATTTACCTGCGGTCCAGGCAGGGAAGCTGGGCCTGTGCCAGTACCTCCCTCCCTGACCCCATCACCCCCAGGGCCCCCGAGTGGCTGGGCAGGGGGACGCTCCTCCACCCCCAGTCTGAGGCAGGGCTGAGCTGGGACACCTACTGCTAGGTCAGCCCTGGTCAACCCTGATGCCACCCTGCGAGGGGCCCGCTCCTAGCTCCGCCACCCCAGGACTGTCTCGCTGCCTGAGTCTCGGCCTTGAGATGGGAATAGCAGCCCCTTGGAAGTCCAAGGCCAGAGAGGCCACGGGCCATCCCTGATGCGGCGTGTGGAGGAGGGGTGGCGTGGGGGAAGGGCTGGCACCGTGTGTTGTTGGTGGAGCTGGTCTCTGCAAGTGGTGAGGACAGCAGGGACCAGCTTCAGCCCTCCGGAGAGATGCCCTCCTGCCCCTTCCCCACCCAGAGTCCAGCCCCCACGGGACAGGTGATCTGAGGCCAGAGGCCCGGGACCTGCTGCAGCCTGGAGGGGCCTCCCGTGGCCCTGACATTTCTCTTCCGTGGCTGGGGGTCTGGGCCCAGGGGTTGGGATAAGTAGGGTTGCTGTGCCCAGGAGAGCCGGCAGGGCTCCTCACAGCTGGAGAGAGTCTGTGCTTGGCCAGCGTCCTGGGGCCCCAGAGCCTGGGCAGTGGGCAGTGGGGCTCCTCCTCCGAGGGCCCTGGTGCTGTTGTGTGGAGGAACGAGTGAGTGCGTGAGTGAGTAAGTGATGCTGGGCTGGACTTGAGGAGGGTCCCACAGAGTCCCGGGCAGAGAGGGGTCTGCCTCTTGCTGAGGACTAACCTCAAGTTAACGTGCACCGAGAACTCCTCCCGGGGGAGCCCAGGGCACCTCCTGCCGACACGCGAGGGGCCTCCCCCTGTAGCAGGGTGGGCCGGGAGGGAGTAGGCAGGGGCTCCCCGCAGTGTGGACGGGGCCAGCCTGCAGCCCTCGGCCTCGGGCTCTGCTGGGCATGGAACTCAGGCAGCCGGGGAGGCTCGGAGGCCCGGGCGTGCTTCCCGTGTGTCCGCGTGTATGGCGTAAGCCGTTCGGCTGAGAAATGTTTGTGAACCGTTAATTCCGTAACCATCAGGCCTGCTGGAACCATGCTTCTCCAGAGCGGCAAACACTGGGATGAGGAGTGAAGCTGCCCTCTCCAGCTGGGCACCCACATGGGCAGGTGTGAGCCCTGGGGGCAGGTGGGGGTGCTGGCCCCCTGCAGATGCGTCATGCCCGGGACCTCATTCCTTGACAGTCAGCTTAGAGCGGGCATGGTCGCTCCCTGCTTGGCCCTGGGGCAGCTGGCTGCCTCGCCTCTCCTCCCGCATCCCCTCCTGACTGGTCTGGACCTGAGCAGAGGGACTCGCTGGTCACCAGTGACGCTGACTGGGGGGGGAGGGGTGCAGTGTGGCTGCGCATGCGTGTGGCTGTTGTCACCCTCAGCCACCGTATGGCCCAGTCTGGTGGGCTGCTGTGGTGGGAACGCTAAGGGGTTCCCCCACCAGCCTTTGTGTGCCAGGGTCCCGGCTGGGCGCAAGGTCTCTGTGGCCCTGGCTTTGGGGCTGGCGTGGACCCGCAGTCCCTACAAGCTCGGCAAGGGCAGGGGTGAAGCTGCCTGCCCCCGTGCCCTCTTGCCGTCTGTAGATGTCTGTGGGGCCAGCTGGGTGGGGCCATTCTCAGTCCTGTGCCACGACTGCCGGTTGCAGGGGAGTCACTTCATATCTTTGTTTAAGACGCCCTGGCGTGCCTGGCAAGTGCTGCTCGTGTGCGGACAGCGACCTGGGGTCGTCCCGCACGTAGCAGGCAGAGGAAAGCACCAGGAGGGGGCACCTGGCTGCTCCGGGCCCTGAATCTTGAGGGTAAAAGGACCACAGGGGTGTGGAAGGACCGGCACTCTGGTGGCTTGCTTTCTTTTCTGTGTTTTTGGGGTTTTCCACAACGACCTTGAGTTGTTTTGACACAGATGATGAAAATTTTAAAAATTAAAGTATAAAGGATCCCATGTAAATATTTGACTTAAAAAAAAAAGATTCATTTATTTGAGAGTGGGAAAGCGAGGGAGAGCACCAGCAGCGGGGAGAGGCAGAGGGGGAGGGAGAAGCAGACTCCCCACTGAGCAGGGAGCCCCATGCGGGGCTCGATCCCAGACCTGAGCTGAAGGCAGACGCTGAACCGGCTGAGCCATGCAGGTGTCCCAATATTTGATTTTTAAAGTAAGATTTCATTTCTACTGTCCAGTGACACGTCCACTTACCCAGGGTCCAGGCAGAGGCAGCCCGACCACTTAGCTTGAAGGCCAGCATGCAGAGCCATCGTGGTGACCCCGTCCCAGCAAACGGCAGCCTCTGGCTTCCGACCCGAAGCAGCAGGTGGGCAGACGGTGTGGGGGCAGGGCCCTGGCTGTCGGGGGCAGGGCCCTGGCTGTCGGGGGCGGGGGGTGGTGACGTGGCTGGGAGTGTGAGGTGGCCCAGGCACCTGCTCTTCAGCGGGGAGCGCCCCCCGCACATGCCAGGTGGGTGCCGGGACAGGCGCACGAGAGACGGCGCGTCCGTTTTGCTCTGTGTCAGCTGAACGGTGGCACGCAGTTACCGAGAGTTCTCGTTTCCAACCAAGATACTTACAACGCTGGAGCTAAGCGCGGGCACCGCACCGGAAAATCTGCACTTGGAGAGCGTCTCGGGGAGTGTGTGCCAGCGTGGGGGAGGTGCGTGTGCTCTGAATACCCAGTCTTTCCTTCCCTTAGGTGGGTGCTCAGGGCATGCCAGGCTTGTCCTAAGGGCTTTGCAAGAGCAAAGGCATCCTGTCTCCCCCGAGGAATGGAGGTGGCCCCGGGAGGCTTGGGCTGCCCGTTGAGGGCCTTCCCTGGGGAGGGGGGTGCTCTAACCACCCCGCCTTCCTGCCTCCATCTGAGTGTTTACGGGGGAGACCAATACTTTGAGGGAGTGTTTAATTTAGGTGTAGAAAGGCCATGTGGGTTGGAAGTCTCCTGACGGCCAAGGCAGCCCAGAGCGGGTCACCCATCCCTGCCCCTTCTGGCTGCAGGGCAAGGGGGAGGGTGGTCGAAGGAGCAGCAGCTTGCTGCTAGGGGATGGCCTTGAGCCAGGGGTGTGTGGAGGCAGGCAGTCCTCTGTCTGGCCTGCACTGTCCGAATGACCTCCCAAAGGCACAGCTCTGATAGCTGCCCTCCCCCGCTCACACACCTTCCATAGCTCCCTACTGCTTAGGCCTTCGCAACCTGATCTCCTACCCGTCTTTTCTTCCCAAACCTTGGTGTGTCAGGACGGCTGCTGAAACACAGCATCACTGCCCGGAGGCTTAAACAAGAGTCATTTGTTGTCTCAGAGTCTAGAGGCAGGAAGTCCAAGATCCAGGAGTGGGCAGGGTGGGCTCCTCCAGAGGCCTCCCTCCCAGGCACGTAGATGCCGTCCTCTCCCCGTGTCTTCCCGTGACCGGTCCTCTGAGTGTGTCTGTGTCCTGATGTCCTCTTCTTATGAGGACACAGGGCTTTTGGATTAGGGAGCACCCCAGTGACCTCATTTTAACCTGATCACCTCTGTAAAGACCCTGTCTCCAAATATGGTCACATTCTGAGGTGCTGGGGGTTAGGACTTGAACATGCAGGTTTCGGGGGGACATAATGCAGCTCACAATCTGGCCACATTGGCTTAGCAGCCCCTAAAGTGCATGATACACCCCCACCCCACTTGTAGGCTGCAGCCTCTTCCTTCCCAGGTCCACCCTCATGGAATCCTGGAATGCCTCTTCCAGGCAGCCTTCCTGACATCCTTAGGAGGAAGAGGAGTCCCTCCTCCTTGTAGTTTTCACAGGATTTGTCTGTCTCTTTCTTGGGCACCAAACACTTTCTTCCTGAAATCTTGGAAGTTAATTTTCGGGCCTTGTCTCCCGTCCCCTCCAGCCTGGGGCCCTCCCCTGAGCCTAGTGACCAGGACCTACAGGTGGCCACATGCCCAGGAGGGACTGGCCTTGCCAACTGGCTCCCTAGGGTTAGGTGGCAAGGGCCTCTTGGAAGTTGGAGGGAGGGGCTGCCCAGCCTGGGACTGAGTGGACTGGGGTGCCCAGCAGAAGCCGGACAGCACAGCGGACACCCGAGACCTTGGCCGGCTGCCCCTCGTCTCTGCTCCCTTCTGCTCGGACACGTCAGAGTTCTTCCTCACGGGGCTCTGAGGGGAGATGGAAGATGCCTGTCTGTGTGATGCCTCGATTTTGTGAAGGGCTGGGAGTCCCTCTGGCTGCCCCCTGCCCCCTCCTGGGCAACCTGCCTGCCATGTCACTGTGGGAGGGCCTTCTCCCTGCACCCCCGCTGCCTCACGGGACCAAGATGAGCTCAGGTCAGCATGACATCACCAGGTGCTGTCCGCCCACCCTGCGACTACGAGGTCCCGCACAGCATGGCTGGGGAAGGGGGTGGTGGCTGCAGAGGACAGATGGGAAGCACTGTCAGAGCAGGTGTGAGGTGTGAGATGGAGCACGGCCAGGGGTAAGGAGGGCTCCGAGATCATCCCGACTGACCTTGATGCGCAGAGGGGGAGACCGAGGCCAGAAGAGAGCGACCAGGTTTGCTCGTTCACACGTGGGGACGAGCCAGGTCTGAGTCACCTGGCTTAAAGGCTGTCCCACCATCTCCCATGTCGTGTCTGCTCCAGGCTCCCCACACACCGATGTCTGGGTTCAGGGAAGACCCACCTACAGTCATGAAGAGACCACAGCGCGATGAGTGCTGTGATCCTGGAGAAGTGAACAATCAGGTTTCCTTGGGAGTCTGGCCTGGAAGGCTGCTTAGAGGAGGCGGCGACTGAGCTGAGTCTTGCCAGAAGACCAGAAAGGGCAGGCCCTCTAGATGGAGGCACCAGCAGGTGGAAATCAGGACATGGGTGGAACCTGCTGTACTGGGGTGCTGAGACAAGGCCATGGGGGCCAGAGAGTAAGAATGGCCAGGCTGAGTGGGTCCCAAGGTAGCTGGTCCAGGCTGAGGGTGAGCAGGGCGTGACCTTTGGGTGAGACTACTGTGGCCCTGGGGGCCACTGGGATGAGAGTAGTGGCTGGCTGGGGAGCCTTTTTGGGGTGACGTGGGAGAGGACGAGGGAGCTAAGCACCATTACTGGTTCTGGGCTGGCCTGGGTGGAAGGCCGGGCTCCCTAGCACAGAGATCAGCAATCAGGGAAAGGGGCAGCTGGCTGAGGGCGTGGGCAGGCCTCAGGGTGGGCCTGTGGGGTTGGAGTGGCTGTGGACACTGAGAGACAAGTGGCCCGGAGCAACGGGCCCCGGGGGGGGGCAAGGATCCAGGAGCCAGGGCCCTGAGGGTGGGGAGGGCACTGCTAATGGTTCCTGTGAAGCCACAGTAAAAGACTCTGGAACTCTGCGTCTCCTTACCTTTGCCATGGAGGCGGAAGGGACCGGCATCCTGGAGCACAGCCTATCAGCCCGACCAGTACCAGGGTGATGGGCAGAGGGCCGGGCGGACGGGGCTGGCCCCTGCTGTACAGACCCCCCTTCTGGGTGCGTGGTGGCCTGCACGTGCCCAGCTGGGTCACTCCTGGGCTCAGGGCTCGGAGGGCAGTCCCCGGGCGGCCCCAGGATGGACTTCCAGGACAAGGGATTAAGTTGTTGATGGCAGTCAAGCTCCAGGGGAGCTGCTAAGTGAATTTTGCTGGTGGATCAATTGCGTAGTGGCTTCCGGGCTGGCTGGTGGCGGCCCCTTCTTTCTCACTGTGCGCTCCTTCTTATGGGGTCCCCAGCTCTGTCTGGCTTTTGTTCCACTTGGGGGGCAGGTGTCCTGGGGGCATAGCACCTGGGAGGAGATTCAGGGCCATCTTCTGGCTGGAAATATCATTAAACAAAAATGGGTCTTGGACCATCTTTTAGTTTTTCCATTAAATCCTGTTCTTTTCCATTTCACAAAATGGTTTTCTAATCCTATTTGTGACGTGCCTGTAAGCCGCAGATAAAAACGGGACATTTGCATCGGGGGAAGTGAATGGTACCGAGCGGCGCCTCACCTAAAGATAATATTCGGTTCCTCAATGCACGCGTGCTCCTGGGGTTCATGATTTTTATATGGAGCTTTAAGTATTCAAAGCCAGGTAGGGCTTTCCCCCTTCTGCTAACTATTAGAGATAGATTACATTTAAAACAGATTTAATTTGTCAGGTTGTCATGAGCATTAATGGAGAATAAATTATGCGTGTGAAGGGGAACGTGCAGCCTTTGTCTTCATGCGGGGCTGTCCGGGGCTTGCAATGGGCACAATTAATAGTTTACTCTCTTGCGCTCTGCCCTGCCCTCCCTCTATCTGCACCAGGACCATCAATTTTCTCTGAGAGCGCCTTTCCTGGAGGAGCGCCAGGGACGCTGCCCAAAGAAGCACTGGGCAAGGCCGTGGGTGCTTGGGGGGGGTGCTCCACCGTCCACGGACCCCTGGAGGGAGGGGACTCATGCAGGAGACACAGAGCTGGGTGGTGCTGGCCCCGAGCATCTACCCAGGCCTTTGTGCCTTGTGCACAGTGGCAAGCAGGGCATCCAGCCTGGACGTGCCAGCATGTGTGCATGTATGTGTGCATGGGCACACGTGTGTGTACACGCGCATGGGTGCATGTGCACGTGTGCACGCATGTTCACGTGCGTGTGCGCACAGGTGTGCATGTACATGCTTGTACACATGGGTGCATGTGCACACATGTGTCTGTGTTCATGTGTGCATATGTGCACCTGGGCACATGTGTGCTGTACATGTTTGTACACACGGTATATGTGCACACGTGTGCGCACATGTTCACGTGTGTATGTGTGTATGCATGCATGCATGTGCCTGAGAAGGGCTCTGCTCTCCATTGGTCTGGGGTGTGGGGACCCTTCTGGGGCCTGCAGTGTGGTTCCTCAATGCACTGGCATGAGGAGTGAGGAGGAGGTGGGGGCGTTCGCCTCCTGACCATGGAGGAGGTAGGTGCGCTCCCAACACTCCCCGAGGGGGCCGGCGGTGCAGCCATGGAGAGAGTTCAGCCCAGCCTTGGTGGGCGTGGAGGTCTGGGGATGGCTCAGATTGTTTTTGAGAAAGTTAACTGAAGCCTGGCCTCCTGAGGAAAGGACTTGGGGGGCATAGTGCGGGGGTGAAGCAGCAGGAGGGTGTGGCCAGGCGCTGGACGGAGAGGATGTGGGAGGCGGCAGGCTGGGGACACTTAGAGAGATGGCTGGGCTTGTGGAAGGGGCCGGCCATCCGAGGCTTCAGGATGGGAAACCAGGGCTGGGCCCTTGGGGACTTAGAGCAGGGCGAGCAGGGGTATGAGCTCCTTGGAGGTGGGCTGGGCCTCTCTTCTTGGGCCCCCTTTGTTCCCCTAAAGAGGAGATGGCACAAGAGCCATCTTGTGCAGCACCCCCAGACAGGTGTCAGGGACAGACGTGCGCAGGTCAGGACGGGGGGTCGGTCCTTCGACAGTCGGTGAGATGGTGGATGCCACCGAGGACGTTGGCTGAAACCCCCACTTGCTTGGGGGAGATGGGCAAAGCCTGAATCCACCATGACTGCCACCCCCCCACTTCCAGAACGACAGATGAGGCTTCCAGGGTCTAAAGTGCACTCGTGGGGTTCCTAGCACCCCCAGCTCCTGGCCCACACTCTCCGCTCCTGCGACCACGTGATTGCCCTGGGGACCAGCCCTATTCTGGGCCTACCAATTAGAGCCTCTTATTGGAGGCCTGGCCCAGCCTGGGCACCTGGGCACCCTCTAGGGACAGGGACAGGATTAGGGGGCCTCAGCCCAGCCGGTCTTTGTTGGGGGATCAGCCGGTGGGTGTTTGTAAGTTGGCAGCAAGGCCTGTGTGCTCCTGGAGCCTCCAATCACAGTGCCCCTTGGGAAAGCGGCAGTGGGGCTTGTGAGGGAGTCCTGGGTGTTTGACGGTAAAAGAACCCCCCCAAGCTCCCTGGCTGTACCCCCAGCTGGAGTCCGAGCCTCAGCACACCCTGGTAGAGAGGAGGGTGTGGGCGGGTCTCAGGGCCTGTGCTGGTGCCCGTCCCGGTGGCCCGACGTCCCTGAGCTGCCGGGGAGGCCCCAGCTGGTGCCTCTGTTGAAAGGGGTACTCAAGGACCATTAGCGCCAACGGGATGTGCAGGGGCTCGGGTTTCTCCAGTCTGGTTTTGGGGCCTGAGTGGCCCAGGGCGGGGCTGCTGTGGCTGCCGCTGCGGGTGCCAGAGTCAGGAGGGGCAGTCCGAGTGCTGGCCCAGCCGCATCCCTGCAGACCATGAGCAGGTCCAGTTTACCCCCTCATCTGGCGCTGCGTGGATGGGCATGGTAGGCAGGGGATCCTGGGGACAGAGTGCGTGGCAGGTGTGGCGGGAGGGCCCCTCTCTGCCCATGGGCCTTGTACGCAGCCTGCCCCTGGTGTTTCTCCCCTGGATGTCAGCCCCCTGCCCCCGGACATAGGCTGTTTTGGGGAGGGCCTGACGGGGAGACCGTAGACTTGCTCTCCGTCCTGTGTGGTCTCGGGTGTCACAGAATCGCTGGGGTGGGGCTGCCGCAGAGCAGCAGAGCAGCCGGGTGCAGGAGCCCGAGCCCTCACTTGCCAGCCCAGGAGGGCTCCGCGGTGGAGACGGAGGGCTGAGCAAGGGGGCGGGCCTTCCTGTGGACAGCAGGCCCCCCGCAGCCAGGCCGGGGCGCGTGCCCGACCTTCCTCCTCCTGCTCCGAGGCGCCTGAGTGTCTTCCTCTCTCAGGAAGGGTCATAAAGCAGCGTCGTGCAGACGCTTCCTCTACCGCCTCCCTGGCTGTTCAATATTGATTTAGGGTGTTCTCTGGACGGTGCCGCGCTGGCAGAAGGGCTGGGAGGACGTGTGGGGAGGAGGCAGGCTCTCGGACCCCGGCTTGGCGGCTCCCCCTAGACCCCCACGGTGAGACGTGTGCCCGACACACACATGCCCGCCTTCTGGCGACCTAGTGGCACAGCTGGCCCCCGCCCAGCGGGCAGTGGGCGTGCGGCGGCCAACAGAAGCTGGGGCAGGTGTGGGTTTTATGGGGAGAGCCTCTGGTCCTCCTCCTGCTGCGCTCTGGCCATGGGGAGCCGCAGGCGGCCGCCAACAGGGCAGCTCCTGCCACCCAGGCCTGTGAGCCAGGAGCGCGCCCGGCAGCCTGGTGGCCCCCCCGACCATCCAGGGCCTTATTTGCATCCATCCTGGCCCAGTGCGGCTTAGCCCTTGCCAGTGGCCATCCTGGGGGTGCTTGCCTCCCCCCCCACCAGGGAGGAGATTGCTGTGGTCTCAGCTGCTGCTGCTCCCGTCAAACCAGCCCGCTGGGGTCCTTCGGCGGCGGGGGGGCAGAGGGTCTATCTAATTACTTCACAGGGAGCACGTGGGACCTGTGCGAAGACAGGCAGATGACAGTCACATGGCGTACGTGGGGCACCTTCTAGGTCAGGACACACGGGGGGGGGCACAGAGGACAGTGTGGGGCAGGTGGGGGGCTCCTCCTTGTGGGGGGGGGCCTGGGAGGAGCCATGAGAGGGGCAGCCCCTGCCCATCTCCCAGGTGAAAGCAGCCAGGGGTCCCAGTGTGCGGGAGGAGAGCCAGTTACAGGAGGGGCCTGCTTCCCCGGAGGCCACGTGCCCCAGCCTGAGGATCGCCACCTGCCCGGGCTGCCTGGCAGCCTGATGTGAGTTTAGCACTAAGTTCCGTCCCCAGCTCCTAACAAGTACTCCTGTGTGTGTGCACGAGTGTGCAAGCCTGGGCACACACACACACAAGTGTGCACACACACACGTGTGCATGCAAGCATGAGCCCAGGCAGGATGGGGACATGGCTGCTCATTTCTGAGGAGAGGCCACAGGATGCCCAGCCCCACTGGGCCAGGGGAGGGACCATGTTCTTGCAAGAAGATAAACACTGTGATGGGGCTGCCACGCGCATGGCGATCGGCACAGGCCAGCTTGAGTCCTCCCGCCAACCGCAGAAGGGGTGGTGCCAGGCCCTTCTACAGATGATGGAAGCTCTGGGCAAGGGGAGACTCCGCCCCCCCACTTGTGTGGCTTCCTGGGCTTCCCCCCCGGCTGGGCCCGTGGGTGCTGGCCTTGGACATGGTGTCAGCCTGCTGCAGGGAGGGGCAGGGGCAGGTGTCCTGGGGCTGGGCCTGGTGGGAGGCTCCTTGGTGGGCACGTTCCAGGGACTCCTGGCCTGCCCCCTGGCCGCCATGCTGACCCCCGAGCCAGCCCAGCCCCTCCTGCACACACTTGCCCTCTCACCCTGTGAGGCCCACTGCCCCTGGGCTCTTGACCAGGAGACCCCACTGGGCCTGCTGGTGAAGCCTGGAGGCTGCCCTCGCACGCAAGTCCCTCCCTTCTCCAGGCTGAGCCATTCTGCCCGTTTCCTCACCAGCACAGTGGGCGACTGCGTGAGGCGGTTCTGCCGGCCTCTCTGCTCGTCCCTCTGCCATCATGCAGACCTCTGGCCCTGGAGGGCGTGTGCGGGTGTCCCCCTGCGGCGTCCACGGCGGGACTGACAGAGGTGGCAGATCGGTGCAGGACATTGACTCCAAAGGCCTGTCTTCACCCCCTCTGTCCTTCCATCTGGGTCCAGTGGCCAGCGCAGAGACCGAGCTTGCCTTGCGTGGAGCCATGGCGGGGGGTCACAGGCAGCCAAACCATCCTGGGGAGGCCTGGCACTCCCGGCAGGTCGGGGCCTGGGGGGGCTGAGGTGGCCCCTCCCCAGCCTGGTGCCACCCCCTCTGCCAGCCTGGTGCCACCCCCTCTGGAGGACTGGGTGGGGGTCCTGGGGAGCAGTGAGGCTGGATCCCCTCTGGGGAAACCAACCAGTCACCAGGAACCATTTTGGCCAACTCAGCCCAGCTGCGTCTCCGGCATGCGGGCGCCCGGGATTCGCCACAAGACCTGTCCACGGCGGGAACAGAGCTGCTGGGGGTGACCTGGCCCCGGCTCGTGCCTTCGCTCTGTCCTACCCGCCGCCAGAGAGGGTGGGACGGCGATCTTCCTGTTAGACTGAAGGGGTCTCCATAGAAACCCAACAAGGTCTAATTAGACACAAGTAAGTGCTTCCCAAATGCATTTTAATTACAGCTCTGCTGAAATAAATGTCAAGCTGAGGATTCAATTGCCTCATGTGGGAACCAAATTGGTGCCTCTCCTTCCCGGCTGCCGGCACGTCCTTGGCGCGGTTTTGTGCCAGGGCCCAGCAGGACCTCGGAGGCGCTCAGAAGGTCCGAATCCCACCCAGAGGCTCAGCGGCACTGGAGCTCTGGGAGCAGCGATGGGGCCCCTGGGGCACACAGGGCGAAGCATTCTAGGCAGCGGAGTTTGGGGGCGGCACCGGTGTTGGGGTACGGGGTGGGTCTGTCTGCAGGCTGGGGCTGGGGAGGGGCTGGGGAGGTGTCAGGAGAGCCAGCCGGCCAGGGTCAAAGCACAGGGCACGCGGGGTGTGCCAGGGCCGAGGGGCTGGGGGTTCCTGCGTGGGCAGGTCTGGGCTTCAGAGCCAGGACCTCAGGCTGAGCTGCTCTGGGGGGCTCGGGCCAGGGAGCCGGGCAGGGCCTCCAGCTGCCCCATTGTGCGTCCGGGTCCCTGAACGGCGGGCGGTGTGTGCATCTTGACCCCACACGTCGTGTGCCAGCCCCCACCCACCCCGCCAGGCTGGGCCCTGCCCCTCGGACGCACAGGATGGAATTCTGATCCTGGGAGAAGCTGAGAATGTGACAAATCAGCAGAAAGAAGGTCCCTGGTGCTGGAGGCAGAATTTATTGTGGAGAAATTGCTCAGCAACTATTGTCAGCTTTAGAAATAGACTTTTCAGTACATAAATCCCACGGCTTCCGCCTCGCAGATAAGCCCAGCCCATCTGTCTGTAGGAATTCATGAATGACAAATTGAGTGGTGTGCAGGGACACTGTGGCCACTGCTTCTGGCAGCGTGGGGACGCTGTGGCCGCCGCCTCGGGTGCTCAGCGCGTCTCAGGGCTGCCGGGGTCTTGTGCTCCAGGGCCCGGACGTTCCGCGTCAATCTCCAGTTCACCAGGCAAGAAGGGGGACGCACAAAGGTGGCAGAAATCCAGGGGCTCGGAGGGTGGTCCTGGAGCCAGACCTCGGAGGGGGTCCCCGCTCTTGCAGTTTTGTGACTCAGGGCTGGTTCTTTTGCTCCCCTGCCTCAGTTTCTTCATCTGTGAAAAGGCTGCAGCCCCTGGATCCAATCTCCGGGTGTTAGGTTGGCTTCCCCGGAAGTGCACCTGAGACTCGGGGCACGTGGAGAATGTGGAGCACAGCCCCTGATCGCCTACAGATAAGTGGGAGCCAGACACAGAGGGAGCAAGCCAACAAAGGGGGCTTGGTGGTGTCGGCGGGGACGCGGCCCCTCTGGGGCCCTGTGGGAGATTCTGCAGTGCGTGCCAGAGTCGTCCCATGGGAGCTGGCTGGGGGCTGCTCCCGGGGGCGAGGCTGAGGATCCCTTAGGTGGAGGATCAAGGTGGGTGTGGCTGGGTGCATGGCAGGTGAGGGCTGAGAGCTCACGACCGGGGACCCACAGCACATGCCATTCAGTGACCAAACAGGTCTGGAGCATGTGGGATCCTGGCGCCCACCCCTGGGGCACTGAGCATGCGTATCCGGGCACAGCTGGGGCTCCTTAAACCTGCGTGGGCTCTGGGGCCCACGGTGCCTGCAGACAGCTGGGGCGGGAAGCCAGGCCCTGGGTCCCCAGGCCTCTTCAAGGACTGGATGTCAGCTTGTGCACGGGGTGGACCTGGAGCGAGGCCTGGAGCACCCGGCTGGGGATGATGGAGGGGGGCTGGGCCCGGGGGGGAATCTCGCGGAGATGCGGCCCAGCAGTGTGCTCAGGACCGCCAAGCCCCAGGCGCCAGGCCCCTGCTGCCCTGGGTGCGGATTGCTCTGACTGTTGTCCCCACAGGACACTGGCCCTGAGCTCTTTGGCCCCACCTCTATGAATACTTTCGTCAGTGCAGTGCTGCCTGTGCAGTGCCGACTTCTAGGACGGCCCCACGGTCCCCACCCCGTTAGCTGCTGTTCCCGGACCTAAGGGAGTTTGAAGACGGGAATTCATAGTTAAGGTTATCCGTTGACCTCAAGACAGGGAGATTCTCTGTTGGGGCCTGACCTAATCATGTGACCTTTAAAGGCAGAGGGCTCTCCCTGGCAGGTGGCAGTGGGGGAGTCAGCAGAAGAGGGGCCTCTGTGTGCTGAGGGCCACCCCTGCCGTGAGCCAACAAGTGAGCAGGACCTCAGTGCCACACCTCGAGGAACCGAGTTTTGCCCCCACCCAGACTAGTCTGGCCATGGCGTCTTCCTGGGCTTTCAGATGAGCACACAGCCCACATGGTGGTCCAGCCCAAGCAGAGGACCCAGCCTCTGGGCGTTTGGCCTGCAGGCCACGTGTCTACCACGCGTGTCTTTCTGAGGTGTCGAGTAGGGACGATCTGCCACATGGTCCCAGAAACCAACACCCTACCCCGACGGGTGCTTTCCTGGAGAAAATGCCCTGTGTTGGCTTCCCGGGGCTGCTCTAACAGACAACTACAACCTGGGAGGCTCAGGACATGGGGAATGTCTTCTCTCCCGGTTCTGGAGGCTGTGGGTCTGAAATTGGCATCACTGTGCCGAAATGAAGGCGTCTGCAGGGCTGTGCTCCTGCCAGAGGCTCCGGGGAAGGACACTTCTGGCCTCTTCAGCCTCCCGTGGCTGCAGGCTGCCCCTCGCACACGGCTCCTCCTCTGCGTGCCCTTCGGACAGAATGCCCGCGCTCGCATCTGGGGCCCGCCAGAAAACCCAGGACAATCCAGGACAACCTCCCATTTCAAGACCCTTCACTTGATCTCATTTGCAAAGGCCTTTATACCAAATAAGGCCACACTGAGAGTTCCTGGGGCTGGGACCTCCTATCTTTGGGGCCTCCATTCAGCCTCAAAGACCTTCAAATTGCCTGACCGATTTTCTGTGCGGGAGCATTAAACCCTATTTCCAGTTTTCTCTGCAAACATGCCCATGCCAGTCCTCCTTGTGTATGCCCCTTCTGCAGGGACTGCAGGGACTGAAAATTTGTATGGAACCACAAAAGACCCTCAATAACCAAAGCAGTGTTCAGAAAAAAGAACAAAGCTGGAGCCCTCACATTTCCTGCTTTCAAAGTGTACTACAAAGCTATTGTAATCAAACCAGCATGACAGTGGCATAAAGACAGACAAATAAACCAATGGGCCGGTGATGAGGCACGTACTGCATGGTGCGCTGGGTGTTATACGCAACTAATGAATCATCGAACTTTACATCAAAAAAAAAAAATAAAATAAAATAAATAAAATAAAATAAAATAAAATAAAATAAAATAAAATAAAAAAGCCAATGGAACAGAGAGCCCAAAATAAACCCATGCATGTACAGTCAGCTAATAATCGACTGTGAGCTCATGCCCTCCCGTCCTGCGGGAGTGGGTTCTTGCTTGTAAGCCAAAACGGGTCAAGAAGACTTTGTTCAAGTTGTGTCCTGGTGCGGCTTTTTCCACGAGAGTTTTGTCTGTTGTCAGTTTCATTTTGTGTTAATTATCTCTACCAGCACCAGTCCTTTTGCACGGGACAAAGGCTGGGTGTGCGGTGTGACTCTGGCAGAGAGGAATAGATGCGGGTCCGCTGCGGGAGTCCTAGAGCGGGTTAATGGGAACCTGCTTTTCACACCTCATCCTGCTGGGACTGCCTCTTCACACCTCCGAATGAACTGCCATGGCAGCTGACTCCACCCGTGGGGACCCCAGGGGGAGCAGAAGCAACGTGCAAATAGCACCCCTGTTTGGGAAACCTACTCATGTAGCAAGGGGGGCGGGCTGCTCTCGGCTCCTTTGCTTCTTTGGGGTCACTCAGCCCTTCCCCTGAAAGCCCCGCCTACACCAGCCAGGGCTTGGGGTGCATGCAGACAGACAGAGGGAGGTAGGAAAGGGCGACTGGGTTTCGGGACCTGCTGGGTCAGTAATGACTGGAGAGCCACTGCCATCAGCCATGGGCTGGCCGGGGGTGAGTGGAGACGTTTTGACCCTCCTGGGTTCGTAGGGGCTGTCAGCGACAGTGGTCCTTGCCACATCTGGCCGCCGGAGCCTCGGGTCTGTGCAGCAGCAACGGGCTCTCTGCAGAGATGAACCCCTGCCCCATCAGGGTGCACGGAGGTGCTGAGTCCCCACTGGGAGCACGAAGATGCTTGCCAATTGGATTTCCAATTGTGTGCAGTATCGGGCAGGCGGGAGGGGCCAGACAGCTCTAGTTGCCCCGTCTGTCCGCAATGGAGAGGAGGGGCCGGGCTCTTCCTTCCCAGAGAACACGGAGGAGACACCAGGTTTTCAGTCCCTCCAACCACAAACCCCTCATCATCAGGTTTGGAGGGCAGGAAATCCTTTTCTTGCTTGCTTCTAGGCCAGAGAAAGCCCTGGAGGTGTAGGGGGGGCGTGGGGAGGGTGCTGCCAGCCTGGCCTCGGTGCTCACGAGCTGAGGGGGCTGCCCGAGCCTGGCCAGGGACCCTCCCCGCACCCTGCCCGAGTCTGTCTCAGTCAGGAGCCCAGGCTGGGCTGCAGGGAGCAGTGTGCCCCACGTCACAGTGAATGAATGCACAAGAACACGGGGGGTGCACATGTGTGTCCCCGTCTCCCCGCCGCCAACACCCCCCACCTGGACTGCTTTGCCACCCTACAAGCAAAACGCAATGATTTCTGAGGTCCAGATCTGACCCTTGGTTTGAGGGTCACGGCTTTGAGGAGAGCCTGAGATGCTCAGCGGCCGTGGTGAGCCGGGGACTGATGCCCTGGGAACAGGGGCTCCCGCCGGAACCCCGTCGGAGTGGTGGGGAGCCCAGGGCACCCCACGGCAACACACAGATCAGGGAGGGCTGCCTGGGGGAGACGGGACAGGAAGTCAGGGCTCTGAGGTTACCTCCTCGCCAGGCGGCCTCCTCCCTCCTTAATTGGTTCCCTGGGACACCTGTGCACGGGACAGCGGCAGACCCCGCCTGCTGCCCTGCGGATGGCAGCGGCGCCACCATGTAGGACAGCGTCCGCGGGCCAGACGCACACGGTGCATCTGCAAGTGGATTCTAATAGCCACGTGCCTGCCGGGGACCTTCTCAAGCTTCCAGAAGCCGGGATCTGAAGGAGACACTGGGCTGCAGAAGCCAGTCTCGCCCATCCCCTGCTGGCCCCAGCTGCGCACACACATCGGGCCTTGGCCTCAGAGCCCCTGCCCTGGCCGGGTGAGCGCACGCGCGGACACACCCAGCCCGTGCACCCCTTGTGCGACCTGGCCGGTCCTGCGGGTCAATAGGTAGGGGAAGCGGAGGATGCCGCTGCTCTGGGTGCCCCCTGCAGCTGTGGCCCCGGGTTCTCGGAGACTGCAGGGCTGTGGCGGCCTCCGTGAGGGGGGGAGGCCCGGGGGTCGGAGGGCAGGGGCGAGCCAGGTGTGAAGAGGGAGTCACTCGGGGGGACGGGGAGGGGGTGCCCGCCACCATAGGTGTGGGGACCACGGCGTCGGGATCTTGCAGTGGGGTGGGCGTGGGGAGGACAGCAGAGGCCAGTGGGGACATCCTGCAGGTGGAAAGTTGAAGTGGACACAGGGGCGGGAGATTCCTGCTGAAGGCAGGCCGGGGTGAGTGCACGTTACCTGGGGTGCTGGGGGTGGGGTCCCTGATCAGACAAGGGGGGTGGTTCTTGCTAAAGTTGGATTTTACCAGGGAGTCAGAGATGGGCCTAGGAGAAGGTTCAGACCCAAGGCTCTTTGTCATCTCTCACCTGGACGAGGGAAAGGGGTCCTTGGGGGCCCTCAGGGAGGAGGTCCCCACGGAGGGGTGTCTACAAACTGGCCCACCCAGGAAACAGGGGCGATAGGGCCAGGGGGTGACAGGGTGCAGGGCTTTTTGTGGGTTAAAGGAGACGAGCATGTAGGACACCCAGCGCCATCCTCTAGGCAGAACCACTGAATGATCAGAAGGTTCCGGAAGCAACCCTGTCACTAAAGGCAGAGCACCCCTTGGAAGCTTCCAACCTCACACGCCGCGCTGCCACCTGTTGCTGTTTGCCTGCGTCTAGTGATTTCTGTCTTGTCTTCTGGAACGTGTTCACTCCTCGAAATAAACTTCTCGAAAGTTTATTAAAGTAATATATAATTCAGTTCTCTGAGTTTGTTTGTTTTTTTTTTTTTACAAAGGAGGTGTTTAAGAATATACATGTCACTACTAATTTTTGGACATTTATATGCAAATTATTTTAAGGTTAAAAAAAACCTCAAACGCTTCTATTAAAAAGAGCCAACCAAATGAAAACAATGTGGGCAGCAAAGCCACAGTTCTGACCCGGGAGCATGGGACTGACTGTGTCTCTTGTCGGGACGGAGGTCCCGCCCCCGGGGGTGGCCCCCACAAGCAGCGCCTTTTCTCAGCTAAAGAGCAGAGGCTGCACAGCTGGACAGATGGACGGGTCAGCTTTGGTCCTCCCTGCCCTGCTCCGTCCTTTGGTGCCAGGGACCCAGGATCATAGGCCCCGTCCCTGCAGGCTGGCACGGAGGGCTGCCCGCCAGCCCCTGGATCTCTGTAGCCCCCTGTTATCTCAGCTCTGTCCAGGAAAGATCAATACCTAATTTGCATAGTGTTGTCCCCTCCTGCCTTTTATCAATATTTAATGACAGGCTGTGGGATGCTGTCGGTGGCAAGTCCTCCTGTGGCCCGTTTTCATGCGACAGTGACAGAGGTCCTGGCAGGTGCCGGAGCCCCCAGGTCAGCTCCTTCACGAGGCCTTGGGGGCTGGTGATTGGCCGGGTGGGTGAAGGCCTGGTGCTGGAGAGCGTGGTGATGAATTTTAATGAAGTTCTGGCTGCCCTGCAATAAGGGGCCTGCCTGCGGATGTGCGGGTGGGCTCCAGATGGGAGGGAGGGCCGGGCCGGGAGACGGGCTCCTCACCCACCCAGGAGGACCTCCGAGAGGGGGTCACTGAGCGGGAAGGAGCCAGAAAGCCCACTCACAGCAGGCCATGCACGCTGTCCCTTTGCGGGCGATGCTGAGCCAGGAACACCCGGCCACCACCCTGCTGCCACAATGATTCAGGTGGCCGCCCCCCCTGGAATTCCAGCCCCTCTGAGAGCAGCTCCTCCTGTCTGCTTCCTGAAACTGGCACCGGCTGGAGACCCAAGGCGGGTGGTCGGTAAACAAGGCAGCACGCTGACATGTGCGGGGCCCGAAGATGAACACGCGGTGTCAGCTTCCCACCTCGTCCTGGATAAATGGGGGGGGTGACAATGCGAGCGGGCAGGAGGGAGTCAATTTGCAGCTGCCGTGTGTGTCTCCGGGTCTGGAGTCTGCGTCCATAAATAACTCGGCCCCCCTCTCTGCAGGCTGGCGACAGGTAGGCCCTGTGTGCGGGGACCAGAGCTGGCCGGGAGGACTGGACTGCTGCGTGAATGGCGGCCCGTTCCTTGATATACGGAGGCTTGCAGGTCGGGGATTATCCGACTGCGCGTTTACGGCCCTCTGGAAGGAGGCGGGTGGCCCTGTTGACTCAGCCGCCCTCACGTGCCATTTGGCGTTGAGTGAGCGAAGAGGCCTGGGTCTGCTCCTCTGGAAGGTGGGTCAGGGGAGGTCGGGGCGGGTGCATTCCCTCGCAGGCGTGATAGCCCCGAGGTGCCCCGGGGCGGGCCAGCTGCCTCACAGGCTGACCCACCAGGAAGCTGCCTCGGGCTGATGACACAGAGTCCATTTCACGCTTATCGGCTCAGGCCACTGGGACCTTCCGAGGGGGCCAGATGCCGCTGTCCTGCTGTCCCTTATCCAGGGAGGGCGGGGTGAAGGGGTGTTTCCGGCTCTGGGGCGGGTCCTCAGGAGGAAGAGGGAAAGAGAGGCAGGTGACCAGGGTGGCTGGCCAAGCTTGGCAGCAGGTGCAACTCCAAGCACTGACAAGCAGCAGGGACTGGGGGGGCGGGGCTTGCTGGTCACGTGACCAGGTTACTTAGTGCTACGCACCTCAGTGTTCCTGTCTGTAAATAGGGACCAAAGTAGATGCTTCCAGAGTTCCTCGAAGCTTCCCATGCCCCCAGCTGCAGCCCCCAGAGCCCCCAGCACCCCCACCCACCTGGAGGCCCGCACGCAGACGGCACACGGCCTCCCTGGGTGCTCTGCTCCTGGGTGGGCATTGGCTGGTGGAGAAGGCCGTGCTGAGCGTGGATAGTGTCCTTCCCGAAGCCTCTCTGCGGCTCTGGGACACAGCCTCACCACGCACCAGGCCTGAGCTGGCACCAGGCCCTGAAACCAATCAGAGCAGGGGTATGCCCATCCGGAGGGGACGGCGGGAGAGGTTTCCAGTTGTGGGGGCTGGAGCCTAGTCCTGGGGCTCAGTGATGGGCATCCAGGGAGAGAAAAGCAGAAGGGGCCCTCAGTGCAGGGTGGGGGCACCTCGTGGACAAACCGTGAGGATGGGATAGCATGGCCAGGGCCCCGGGCAGGGGGATGCTGAGGGACATTCGAGAAGCCAGATGTCAGGCAAAGACTCGGACTCCTCCTGCAGGTGGGGGGGCAGTCTGGAGGATGACCACTCGGGTTTGGGTTTGGAAGGGCCTCTGGGGGGCAGTGGCAGGTCTGGCACCCACACGGCCCTCTGGGCCCCTGGCACCGGGACGCTGGGGTCCCGTCTGCCAGGAGCCGGTCTCCTGGGAGTTGTTTGAGGGCCCTCCCTCGAGCCCTCCACCTTGCCCACCCCTGAGGGCCACCGCCCTCGGACCAGCTGGGTCACTAGTGGCCCCTGGCCGGGCTCTGCTCCGCATGAAGCCGGCTCCTGGGCCTGCCACGGAGCAGCCGCTCTGAGCCCTGACAGAAAAGATAAAAATGAGGAAGCGGATGTTCTCTGACTCGGAAACCCAGACTCCTGTTTGGGGAAATTGGAAGAAGGCTTTTCTGCTTCCCTCAGCGTGCGGGTCACAGATCTGCGTGGCCCCGTGCGCCCCAGTGCGGCCCCGCCTTTGGGGGCAGCTCCCACTCGAGGTGGGGGTCTGCTGAGTGTTAGGGCGCACACGGGAGGCGGGGTGGTGAGGCCTTCTGGCACTTCTCAGGCTCACCCTGGAGCACAGTCCCTCCCGGGCCCGGGATCTGCAGCCCCGCGTTCTGGGTCAGGCAGGCACGCCAGAGCCTCACAAACGTTTGCTGACATGAGCTGACCCAGGAGGGGGTGGGAGGGGGTGGGAGCCACATCGAGTCCCTTCTGTGGCCAGAGTGAGTCGTACAGGTTGATTCAACAAAATGAGTCCCCGTGCCACTGCTGTGGGGCCCATGGGTGCGTGGTGACCCATCTCTCCAAAGGACACAGAAAACCCTCCTCGGTAGCCGTTGCCCATGTCCGTGGTGTGGACATCCCCCACGGCCAATGTCAAGCTACCCAGGACCCTGGCCGGCGCTCAGTGGGGCAGTGGCCCATGATGCCTTTGAGGAGTGGGGTGCATGTGTGTTTTTGAAGGCTGGAATATGGCACGTGAAGGACACGGAGAGCCCGTCAGTCTCGAAACAGCAAGACCGCAAAGCCTGTGGTTGGCACCCGGGACCGGCCCAAGTCAAGTCAGGAAACAGCAGGTAGTGCTGACTGAGTCTGGTCGTCTGGGGACATCTGGGGACGGAGAGTGTGTGGCTGGGCCTCCAAGGGCTCCTCAGCCCAGCCCAGGCCATGGGAAGCCACGAGGGACCCTGTGCACGGGAGGCCAAAGGCTGGCATCTCTCTGGCCCCCAAATGGGCTCCCAGACTGAGCCCTGCTCCTGCCCTGGTGGATTTGGGCCCGTAAGCCATCGTGGACCAGATATGGGGGCTCTCAGTGGCTGATGAGCCTGGCATCTCCTCTCTCCCGCTCCCTGTGGCCTCTGGCTCCAACTCCCCCATGCCCAACACCCCCCTCCACTCCCTTCCTCGACCTGTGATGGCCATCATGTCAGGAGGATGTATCCTGGCAGGGAGTGGGGTGCAAGACCCCTCAGCTCCCTGCTCTAGACTGTCATCTGGGGGGTTGCTGGGGGCAGGCGTAGAAGGGCTTGGTTCCTGGTCCTGCCCAATGACTGTCCTGCCGGCTCTTCTCCGGGAGCCAGGCCTGCCCCCACCCCCACCCCAGCTGCCCCTCTCTCCTCTGACCACCCCAGGCCGTCTGCAATGTTGCCATGGGGACCTGGTGACCTGGTGGGCGTGGGGGGCATGGCTTCCCGCCCATTCAGTTACTTGGTCATTCCTGGAGACTCCTGGGGGCCATGACGCATCTGACTGCTCCTCTGCGGGGAACCCAAGGAAGACCTGTTGTCAGACCTCAGCCAGGGAGGAAATCAGTGGAAATCGAGGTGAACATTTTCCTTAGCCGGATGGGTTTTCACTGGCCGGAGCTTGTGGGCCCGCAGAGGCCGCAGGGGGACGCCGGCCCGCAGACATGCTCCCGCAGCTGAGCGCTGTCGCTGCCCCACCCCTAGCCCCGGGGGCCCTCCTCCTCGGAGGGTCACTTCCAGGCTAAACTGGACTTAGAGCAACCCCTCCTCCCCCCACGCTAACACCGAGTCCCGTGTGGGTTCTGTCTGCCGATGGAGCCTCCCGGTCCAGTGCGGGTTTAGTTTTCAGCCCCGTGGCCGTGCACGCTCATTTTCCTTGGACCTGCTAACGAGGCTGTGGGGTCTGACATCTGGCCCATGTCTCCAAAGGGATTTATGGCTCCCCTGGCCCGGGCCCTCCCTCACCCTTGGCAGGAGGTTCTAGGGGTCAGATCGGATTTGGTCCAGTGTCTCGGAGCGGAAACTGCTGGAAAGGAGGTGTGGGCAGGGGGCTGTGTCTGGAGGCTGGATGTCAGCTTCGGACGGGCCAGACATTGCTGGCCAGTGGGGCGCGGGATCTGAGGTGACCCTGCCCCGGGAGCAGTGAGGCACATGGGTGGGAGCCAGGCCAGACACGGCGGCTTGGCTGACACGCCTGCCCTCCGCTGAGCCCTCCCCAAATGGGCTTCCTAACCCCATTTCTTGGGTGAGGGGCGCCCTGTCTCAGACCCACCCAGTCACACCGAGGTGGTCGGCCTCCGGTCTGGGGCCTGCAGATCTGGCCTGGGTTCTCCATGTTCCGGGGACCCCAGGATCAGCTCACGGCCTCAGATGGTCTCATCTGTGTGGCTCCAGCCCTGTTTTCTGGAAGGAATCAGGCAAGCGGACCCAACTTCACGCCTAGCTTTGACCCAGTCCTGACCTTCCTCAACCCAAGCTGGGCTAAGGGGGAGGGTCTCCTGACTGTCGCTGATGGATGGAGTGTGGCAGGGTCCAGGTGCCCCCTCGCCCACACTGACCCTGGCTGTGTTTCCTCCTGAGACCAGGGACCTGGGGACAGTGCAGCCGTCAGGCAGGCCTGCCCCAGATCCCACCTCTCACACCAACCACGGACGTGGGGTGTGGACTCTGGCGGCTCAGTTTTGTCACCTGTGAGTTTGGCTAATCACGCCTGTGACCCGGGGCCGTGTGGGGACCCAAGTGCCCCGCTGATGCACTCAGACAGCCGCTCTTGTCCTGGGCAACACGGAGCCGTCTGTCTGCCTCCGGCACTGGGGCCCTGAGCTGTTTGCTGTGGAATGAGGATGCACCGTAGGGGTGGTTCTGGGCCCACGCCACTTGCTGCCAGGGCCACGGCCGGTGGGCCCCGCGCCTGCTGACCCTGTGGGGGTCCCGTTCATGGTCCCGGTTCCCAGGGCTGCACTGTGGGCGAGGGCGGCGCTTGGCGGGGTGCGGGCTGCTGTACCTTTAAGATTGTGCCAGTCCAAGTTACAGACGCCAACTTCTCCCTGGCGTGCGGCTGGCCTGCCTCCGCACATACACGATAAATCAGCATTTCCCAGACCGCCCGCTCCTGGGTTTCCAGACAGCTGCCGTCTTATTAACATTTATGTTTCATTTTGTGTGGCTAATATTGTCTCAGAGAAATTAGGGGGAGCTTATTAGTGTTTGATTTAGTGGCAGGAACCCTGGTGATCATGACGGTCTCGTTCCAGTGGGCGGGGGTCCCTGGCTCCCTCACGGGCCGGGGAGGGGGTGGGCCCCTGCAGGTGTCCCTGGGCACTGGGGACGGTGCTAGCACGATGGCTCTGCGGGGCCGGGGCGGACACGACACTGCCATCAGGATGGGCTGCCCCCAGAGCGGTCCCTGGCTCCTTGCTGGCAGCTTGCTTCTGTTAGAACACGGCTTTGGAACTGAGCCGCAGATGCCCCCACTGTTGCTCATGTGCCTGCTGCCGAGGGGGCTGGGCCCGAAGCTCAAAGTCAGTTACTGCCCACAGGACCCCGGGGACTCAGAGGGGCTGTGTCCACACTGGCCATGTGTCTCCTGTGTGCTGGGCCCGGAGAAGAGGGAGGTATGCAAGAAGGGGTCCCCGGGGACTCTCAGACTGCAGGGGCTGGGGTGGATCCCATGGGGCCTGAAGCTTATGCAAGTTTGGGGTGGAGGCTCTTCTTTAGGAAAGAAAATATAAAAATGAAAATAGCACACTAGCTCCCGGGCCTTACAAGAGACCGTGGGAGTGAAGGGTCTGCACTGAGTGTTCCCAAGGGACCGGGGGGATAGCCCCATGGGGCTGTCAGCCAGGGGGGGCCCTTCCCATCCCAGGGATGAGACTCTGGTTGGCATAGGAACAGAAACACTCACAGTAGCTGGGGCTGCGGGCTCACAGGGACCAGACCCAGACATTGTGGAATCCAAGGACGGTTGGACCGCCAGACCGGGAGATGCTGGGAGCAGCTGGGCTTCAGGGGCCGCTGGGACCCAGACCCAAAGTTCTGCAGGAAAGTCTCCGTCTCTGGCCTCCAGGCTGGGCTACGGTCTCATACTGGTTTGTTCCGCGTGGTGGCAAACCTGCCTTCCTCCTTTGGCCGCAGAGAGAGGCTGATTTTTCCTTCCTAGAGTCAGTCTGTAATTCCAGCAAATGCTCTGATTGGCCCAGCCTGAATCAGGGGACTGTCTCAGGACCACTCAGCTGGGGCCAAGACAGTGGAGACACAGCAGCTTTGCCGTGGCTGTGGGGGTGGAGACCCAGGTGGGGGGAGTTCCTGGAGAGGAATGTTGGGCTGAGGGTAATATTGGCCTCTCCCCTCACTAAGCCTGGTCTACTGTGGGAGATCAGAGGCAGGCATGACTTAGCCTTACTTGTGAGAACAATGGGAAGTTTCACAGAGGAGGGGCCTTCTGGACTGGGTCTTGTAGTATCAATAGGAGTTCACTGGGCAGAGGTGGAGAGTGAGGTAACTTGAAGGAGGCACGGAGGTCTGGAGTTGCTTGGGAAGAACAACCTTTTCAGCAAGGTTGGAGCATGGACCTCGAGCTGCAGGGACGGCAAGAAAGGTGGAGAGGCCACGGGAAGGCCTCCATGTGCTCAAACCAGCAGCCATGGACTTGGGTCTAGAGGCAGTGGGGAGCCACCAGCGGACTTTAACAGCATGATGAGATCAGGCCCTCCCCATGGCACCGTGACGACGGTGGGTGGTAACTGGAGGCTCGGAGAGGCAAAGCACCCGGCCTCAGGGCTGGGGACACCGCAAGCTTGGGTTCCTCTGAGAAGTGATCTCGGAGTCCCGCCCACATCCTGGCCAGTGGCTGCCAGGGCTGGAGGGCTGGCCAGTGAGTGGTGGTCACTGTGGGCACTTACTGTGTGCTGGCCACGTGCCAGCGGCTGTAGTTCACGTGGATTCCCGGCCACCCTAAGGGCAGGTGCTGCCATAGGGACCGTCTGCCCTTTACAGACGAGGGAACAGAGGCAGCTGGGTCCCTGTGCCTCTGTTGCAGTGTTCCCGCTCAGCCGAACAGGCAGCGCTGGGACCTGAACCGTGTCTGTCTGGCTCCTGAGCCAGAGCTCTTACTTCTTACTGGCCCAGGTCTGCCCATCATGGTGGTCCGATGCCTGGCCAGTGGACAAATCGCCAGGCTCTCGGTCCAGGCATTCGACCATGAGGCCCACCAAGAGGGGCAGGGTGGGGCCCACGAGGATGCCGAGCGAAGGCAGCGGGCAGCGACCACGGGGACCTCCTCCTTCTCGGGCCGTAGCTGCAGGTAGAGTGGCTGTGGGGTCTGGGCAGACAGCAGGGTGCTGGCGAGACGCGGCAGGTGCCCGTCCCTCGGCCTGCTTGGTGCCCAGCCTTCCACCGCCCTGTGCCTCCCGTGACCCCACTGACTGTGGCTGGCACGAGGAGGGGCTGGAGCTGCCCCCTGCCTGGGCCCCGTGCTCCCTCCTCCCTGGCAGATCCCCCTCCTGAGTGGAAGGCTGGACCCACATCTACATTTAGATTGAAATGTGCGGACGCCCCCCCTTTGTTCTCCGAAGGCCCTCCCCTGAGGGGCTGTCCACAGAGCGTCAATTGGCCTCGCTGGGAGCGGCCTCGACGGTGGGCCTCCCCCCTGCCTGCTAAAGGGGGCTACCGCACCGTCCCTTCTCCGGGTGGGGCACGCCCCCGGGGCCCTGACCCTGGCGGGCCGCCATTCCTGCTCACTTGTCTTGCTTTCTCTCCCGGATCGACCTGTTCATCCAAAGCATTACTTAGCGGGCATCTAACCTCGTTTTACAGGGGCTGGTGGCATAAATTACGGGCTGAGCTGGTTCCGGTGGGGGCTGTTCCTCCCTCACTCTGTGGTGATGGAGTTGTGGCCTTGGCCACACCGTATTTACGGTGTTCGATCGACGTTCAGCTTGCTGCCGTGGCCGCCTGTCTGGGGCGGTTGTCAAGACGTTCCACGGAGCTGCTGGGGCTCCTGGCGTGCGTGGAGCTGTCTTCCCGGCCCCGGGGGCGGCCGTGTCCCCTTGTGCTGGACGCGTGCCCCTGGTTTGCGGGGACCATCTTAGGTGCAGTGGACGGGCTGCTCCTGGGATGTCCGCCTGCCAGCCCAGGGGCTTCGGGTCACTCTGACACCTGCAACGTGAGTGAGGCGTGAGGAACGTACTGTCTCCATGTGGAGAGTTGCAGTGTCACAGGAAACTCCACCAGATGCCCTTCACCGAGCAGCGGCCACGTGCCAGCTCAGTTACACACCCTCTGGGTCTGTAGCAGCCCTGGCAGGTCCGTGTCCCGGGTGGGAAACTGAGGCTCAGGGTGGCAGGTGAGTTGCCCAAGGGAACGACGCCTGGGACCCGCACTGCACCGTCCTCTGTCTGTCCCAGGGAAGGGCAGGTGCCGAGTCTCTGGGGCCCCGCCCCCTTCCTTTCCTGCCCCTTTGTGTGTCTGCGATGATGGAGACGCTTCGTAAAAAGCCTAATGCGGTTTTTGTTCCTGGCCCAGAGAGATCTGATCGCGGCAATTCTGTATTTGCCTGCCTCTATTTACCCCCCAAGTCTGGCCAGCAGCAGGGGAAGCAGATTATCAGCGCCAGGCTTGATAAATTGGACACAGGGCTGGAATGGACGAGAAATCCCGTCTCTATTGTTGCAGACAAAGCCGGCGGGCGGGCAGCATATGTCGTGCAGGCCGCCCCTCACTGTGGCAGAGGCCCAGGGCCTCAGAGCAATCAGGGGCTTTCAAGAGGCCCCCCACCTACGTGGGAGGCAGGGACTCCCATTAGCCTGGCCGGCTGTGGGGGAGGGGTGACAAAATGTCAGTTGGATGCAGGGGAGAAGAGATGATCAATGAGGGTCGATCGATTTGCATCTTTCCCCTCGATTTGATTCAGAGCGACGTGGAGATGAGGCCTGGGGAGGTGGCGCTGGCCAGGCCAACAGAGGCTTAGTGCATCTTTTATGTTGTGAGGGCCGGGAAGGGAGCTGAGAGCGGCTGGCTTTGTCAGGTGCTTGGTGGTATTGATTGGTATTAGAAATGATAATGAGTCAATTCTGCGGGGCACGGGGAGGCCTTAACCATTTCATGGCTTGCGGGCTACCCTGGGCAGAGAAGGCCCAGACTCAGGACCCCTCGCCTGCTCCCTTGCCCCAGATCTGCAGCTGATACCCCAGCCTGGGCTGGATAGCTGCCTCAGCCCATCAGTGGTCCTGGAGGTCTGGCCAGAAGGGGCAGAGGCACGGGGCTGGGGTACTGGTTCCAGGGGCCAGAGTCAGCGCCATAGGTTTGACTGAGCAGCTAGTGGGCACCCGGCACGCTGTGCGCCCTCCGAACCACCCGGAAGCAGGAGTGGGTGACTCTGTTGCACCCGGCACGCCGTGCGCCCTCCGAACCGCCCGGAAACAGGTGTGGGTGACTCTGACTGCTGCACCCGGCACGCCGTGCGCCCTCCGAACCACCTGGAAGCAGGCGTGGGCGACTCTGACCGTTGCACCTGGCACGCCGTGCGCCCTCCGAACCGCCCGGAAGCAGGCGTGGGTGACTCTGTTGCACCCGGCACGCCGTGCGCCCTCCGAACCGCCCGGAAGCAGGCGTGGGTGACTCTGTTGCACCCGGCACGCCGTGCGCCCTCCGAACCACCCGGAAGCAGGCGTGGGTGACTCTGACCGTTGCACCCGGGACGCCGTACGCCCTCCAAACCACCTGGAAGCAGGTGTGGGTGACTCTGTTGCACCCGGCACGCCGTGCGCCCTCCGAACCGCCCAGAGGCAGGCGTGGGTGACTCTGACCGTTATTTGGAGGCTCCTGGCTGTCGAGTGGCTGGGCATCCGCCTGCTCCGCCAGCACAATTGCTTCTCATGCTTGCCACGCACGGATGGAGTGCTAACTTTGTTGGGTCATCTAGACCCCCTGAAGCCCCTCTGCTCATCTGCAAAATGGGAAGCGTGACAGACTGGCAGAGAATATTCAAGCATGGTGACAAGTGTTTTGTGCACGTAGTCCGACACCAGTGCTCCATCACAGGGCCTGGCCTCAGCCACAGGCTTGGCTCCAGCTCTGTGTCCACTTTGGGGAACATTTAATGTCAAGAAATCTGTTTGTTGCTGCGTGGAGGAAGGAAATACTCTTCACCTTTCTGGACAGTTGTGAGAATCAAATGAGCCAATGTGTGATGAGTACCTAGCATGCAGTTGGTGCCAATAAGAGAAAGATGACTATCATTATTGTCATCATCAGCATTGTCACAGTCGACATCACCATCACCATCATCACCACCATCACCGTCATCATCATCATCACCATCGCCATCATCACCATCATCACCACCATCACCATCATCACCATCACCACCACCATCATCATCACCAGCACCACTGTTATCACCATCACATCATCACCATCATCGGCATTGCCATGGTCACGTCCTTGCCACTGCTGTCATCATCATCGTTGTTATCATCTTGGAAGGTAATGCCTTTCAGGGAAGGAGAGTGGAGAGACGGGGGTGACACTAAAGAGGTACAGATAGGAGAGGATAATATTAAGAAATGATTGTATGTTAATACGATGAACAGAGAGGGAGAAATTGATAGTGTAGGAGAGGGAGGGGCTAGTTGTAGGAGAGATATGGTTGTTTTTTTCTTTCTGGTTTCTTCTCAAGATTTTTTCTTTATCATTGGTTTTCAGTGGTTTGACTATGATGTGCTTAGATGTGTGTGTGTATTTATCATGTTTGGGGTTTATTGAAAGTCTCAGACCTGTAATCGACGATTTCTTCAATACTTTTTAAAAAAAAGGATTTATTTATTTATTTTAGAGAGAGAGAGCGTGAGTGAATGGGGGAGGGGCAGAGGGAGAGGGAGAGACAGAATCCTCAAACAGACTCCGTGCTGAGTGCAGAGCCTGATGCAGGGCTCCATCTCATGACCCTGAGATCACGACCTGAGCCGAAATCAAGAGTCGGACGCTTAACCTGCTGAGCCCCCCAGGTTCCGTCTTCAATACTTTCGAAGAGTATTTGGCTCTGGTTACGCATATCTTAGGCCACCTCAGGCCGTTTAGACACTTATAAAATGTAGGTTTTACTATTATTCAGATACGGTGAGGCCACCAGATCAGGAAGTGACACCATTAAAGAGATAGCTTGTTACACTCTCTGAGGGAAGGGGGATGTACCATCCCATGCAGGGTCACCTGGGGAAAACTGGGTCAGTCAGGAGGCAGAGGGTGTGGGGGAAAGCATAGGCAAGAGCTCTTATCGTGTTTTCCATGGGAAAACCAAGGCCGGGTCGACAGGCTTAGGATTGACCAGTTTGAATAATTTCAGTGGGCCCTGGGGCTCTGGGGCTGGTTGTCTGGGGCTGGCCTTGGGGGTGACTGGGGCGGAGAAATAGTGTCCAGAGTCAGGGAACCCCGTAAAGGTGGTGGCTGGGGTGTGGGATGTGGTTGGTTTATGAAAAATGCACCTGAGTCATTTATTTTCTCAGGGAATTAGCTAGCCCAGGGAGGTGGCGGTGTCCTCAGAACCAGCAGGGTCCCGGACATCAAAGCATCAGAAGAGAGGCTTGGTGCATGCAGGCACTTCTCATGTTCTAAAGTCTCCAAGCTCTTTCTTCTTCACATGGAGTCATTTCTACGGGTCGCCTTCCGCTTGCGGACTCCTCTACAATCTGATCTGTTGTTAAACCTATCTAGTGATTTAAAAAGAATTTCAGATATTGTCTTTTTCAGTTCTGGAATTTTCATCTTGTTCTTGTTTGTAGTTCTGTTTTCCTATAAACAGAACTACAGTTTCCATAGCCAATTGTGCCATATTTTTGTTTAAACCCTGGACGTATAATATCTGTTTCTAAAGTGATTTTCCTGTCTTTTCGCTTGCCCGGTAATTTTTTATTAGAGATTTGATGCTGTAAGTGACACATTGTCAAAACTCTGGATTCTGTTGTCTTCCTCTGAGGGGTGTTGATTTTTGCTCAGAACAGCGGGCCGTTGGGTTACTGGCTGCTCACATGAACTTGTGTACTTTGGTTTCAGTGTTTCCTTATGGCTGGTCCTGGGGAGGCCTGCGGGTTTCCCCAGCCTCTGACTTGATCACGGTATCCCCAGCTGCTCTCATCTGTGGCTTGTGGGGCTTGGCATGGGCTCCGTCAGGGTGAGTCTAGAGAAGGTCTCCTGGCGGGCGTGGCCATCCCAGTGCCTCAGCAGCTTGCTCGGGAGCTGACCGGGCCCCTCGACCGCGGTGGTCCCGGGCTCCACCGTCTTCCAAGATGGCTTAGCCTGTGAGACCTCCATTCAGCATCAGCCGGGGATGAGGGTACCAGGTCCTGCCTTGTGCATGCACAGCAGAGCCCTTGTCCAAGAACTTTCGGGGAACCCTGCGCTGACTTCCAGACCCTTCTCTCTGGAACCCTGCCCCGCACACTCCTGCGGTCCCAGCAGCCTGAACTCTGGCTTCTGCCTCTCGGCTCAGCCTGACCACGTGCCGTGCTGGGGCTCTGCTCGACTGCACCGTAGCTGGGAACCGTCTGGGGGCGGAGGGCGGGCCACATGTGGAGCTCGCCTCCCTCCCTGCCCTGTAGGATCAAGGTCTCAGGGGCTCGAGTCCAGCATCTGAAAACAAGTCCCTCAGGAATCCTGCCCAGTGCTACCGCGGTGATGACAAGGGTCCAGAGGGCGTTGGCAGGAGAAGTGGGGTGCAGCTGCAGGTACCAGCTCGGGGGAGGAGGGGCAGGCTGATGGTGGGGGAGGAAGCAGGCAAGGGGTCAGGGACTTGTATGTCCTGTTCTGCTGTGGAAGGAGTTTAGTTCTTTGTCCTGGAGGGTGGGGTGAGAAACAGGGGAGGGTGAGTGCAGACAGCCAGGGTCCCCAGGGGTGGGCCTTGGTGCTGAGGGGGTCCAGGCTGCAGCCGTGGGAGGGACGAGGGCACCATGTGGTCAGCAGAGGGGTCAGAGCGCAGATGGACGGCCGCCCCCTGCATCCATGGGCCCTGCTCTGGCTGGGCTGCTGGGGTGAATACCACATGCTGGGTGGGCTGAGAACAAACATCATCTCAGATTCTGGAGGCGGGAAGTCCAAGATCCAGGTGTGGGCAGGGTGGGTGTCTCCTGAGGGTGTAGCCGGCCGTCCTCTCCCCGTGTCCCTCTGTGCGTGTCTGGGTCCTGAGCTCCTCTTCTTATGAGGACACAGTCCTACTGGATTGGGGCCACCCCTGTGCCCTCATTTAAACTTACTAGCCCCTGTAAAGCCTCCACCTGGGAATATAGTCACATTCCGAGGTGCTGGGGGTTAGGACGGTAGCACATGAATTGTGGGAGGGGGTTACAGTTTAGCCCATGGCAGTGAAGTCATTAGCAAGTGACAAGGGCATCCGGGTCCCAGCATGGCGAGGAGGGCAGTGAGGGTGTGGTCCTCAGCCGTGGGCTTCAAGGGAGCTGGAGCATCTGAGGGGCACGGAGGACACATCTGGCAGGTGTGGGAGGATGTGAAGGAAGCTGGGATCACCTGGACGGGGGGGGGGGGGCTGGGGGGGGGATGGAGACACGTGGCCCATGGCTGCTTCTGTGGATGGCACCGTCTGCCTGGTGTCCCAGAGGAGGGTGGTGGCACTTTGCCAGGCACTGGGGACCCCAGACGCTGGTGAATTCTGCCCCCGGCACAGCTGCCCCCTGATGCCAGGGACCCTTTGTCCCCCCTGGACCAGAGACCCCACAGTGAAGGGACAGGGTGATGGCCTCCCCTATCATCTGCCCTGGGCTGTTCCGTCACCTGTGCGATGGGAGTGACCATCCCTACCCTTCCCTGCTGTTCAAGCTAGAATGTCACGGGGTGTTTCAGAAGACTGAAGTCCCTGAGGGTGCCAGGCTGGGAGCCGTGCAGGATGGGATGGGGAAGCGCCAGGCTTACGCGGCCTGCTTCCAGCTGGCGGTCTGGGCGGCTCGACGACACTGTCTTCAATCCCCTTGCTTGAGCCGGTGCTCATGAAATGATGTCCTGTGCCTCAGTTACAAGATACCTCAGCACCCCCATCTGTGTCCCCTGCAAGGCAGCCTGCAGCTCAGGGGCAGGGGGAGGCAGGGGTGAGCTGAGGGCTGGGGGGAGGAGCCCCGTCCAGAGCCCCAGCTCCCACCTGTCCCAGGGCTGCTGGCAGGGTCTTCTGTTTCCTCCCAGGGGACACATTCAGGTCATTTCCTGGTATTTAAGGATGTGTCAGGAGCCCCACCCAGTCGGAAACAGATGCCGGCCTAGGTGGTCCAGACCCTGAGAGGACCCAATGGGGCCAGGGACTGTGAGACACTGGGCTGATGCCTCCTAAGAGACTTAGACTCACTGCTCCTCTGACCCCAGGACGCCTGTCTGAAAATGGGGGTGACAATACCATCCTCATAGGGAAACATGTCCAACCAGAGGTCAGCCAGGGGCTTCGGGGGCTATGGGCACTGCATGTGGGTCAGATGAGCTCATGGAGAACAGAGCTGTCCCTACAGGGTACCTGAGAGGGGGCCACGCACATGGCAGGGGTGGTGGTGGTGGGCTCTGAGCTGGTCCTTGAAGGCTGTGCAGGGCAGCGGGATGTGCCTTGTTCACTGGGGAAGGGACTGGCCAGAGCCAAGCGGGGCAGAGTTTCCGAGGAGGAGGTCAGAGGGAGGTGAGGAAGCTGGGGGGAAGGGCTGGGGGGTGCTGGGCACCAGGCTGTGTGGGGTGGTGACCCCCAGGCTGGTGGCACCCACTGCCGCTCCCGGCATTGGAAGGAAGGCTTCCAGGACCCCCGCCCAAGCTGGCAGGTGATGCCCTCCCCTCCAGCCAGGAGGAGCATGCATTTTCATAGAAGGAGGAGAGAGAAAAATGACTCTGGGACTCGGGGCAACTTCAGCGATCAGCTCCTTGTCAGGCAAAGAAAATGCTTTTTAATGTTCAGATTAATTATTGATCAGCACAGCACGTGCCTGATTGCTGCTTCCTGTCGGCTGACGCAGGGCTCCCGCTGTGGGCGCTGGTGGAGCAGCGGGACCCCTGGGGTGGTGGTGACACCCCATTAGTCAGCTTCTCCCTGCTTATGTGGGAGGTTAGCCCAGACACACGGTGAGGGCTCTGACACGGGGCTTGTTTCTGCACAGGGGAGGGCCCCCCACAGAGAACCGACACTGGCTGGCCTGGGACAACACTCGATGGCCACGGGCTACGGCGCAGCCCGGGCCTGGCGATGTGCGTGACAGCCTCAGCGGGGGCACGGAAGGCTGTGGCTACCAGCCCACCGGCCCAGGAACGCCTGGAGGTGCCCAGGCCGGCGCCCAGGACTGTGAGAGTGGTTGGTGGTTTGTACCCACTTTGAGTTAGAACAGAATAAAGAGCAGAGTACATTCTCCTTGTTTCTTTGTTCTTATTTCATTGTAAAATATGGCACACATGCAGAGAAGTGCGTAAATCATAAGTATACGCTCTACCGAGGAACCAGAACGTGGGCGTCTGGACGGGCCCCGCCAGAGGCCTGAGACACCGTGTCGCTGCCCCGGCCTGCAGGCTCCGCTTCCCTCCAGACCCTCACTGTCTCCCTGGTCCACACCGGGGACGCCGGCGGCCCTCGCCAAGCCCCTGAGCAGTCCCTGAGCAGATTTTATGTAAATGAAGCGACACACGATCACCCCTTTGTTTCTTGCTTTGGGCTCACAACACGCAGCCTGTCTCCACGATCTCGCACGGGGCATCTCCTGTTCGGTGTCTGATTTCTCTAGCTGGGGTCCGCCACTGCGCAGGGGTCTTGGTGCTCGTTGCACGGTCACCGCTGTCTAGCCACTCACTCCCCTGCTGATGAAAAATGGGGGTGCGGCCGTGCTTGGCTGCCCTGCCGATGCTGCCGTGAACACCCTCACACGTGTTTGCCGGCTCCGTCTTCTCCAGGGAGTGGAGACGCTCGTAGTAGGAGGGCATCTCCAACCCTTCTACGTACTGCCAATCTGGGTTTCAGAAAACTAATCGGTCTTAGTTTTTTGAAGTTTTTGGCTTACAGAGTAAGCGGAATGCGCAGCGTTTCTCACATACCCCCCCCCCCCCCCCCCGCACGGTTTCCCTGTCGTGAACACCTCACTACATTCCTTGCTACATTTGTTACGTCTGATGAAGTCCCTAGTTTCCGTTGGGGCTCAGACTTCTCATGGTGCCTTCTGTGTGTTTTGACAAATGTATAATGTCACGAATCTCCCACCGTAGTATCATCCAGAATTGTTCCCTGGCCCTAAAAACGCCTCGTGCTCCACCCAGCCTGTTCTTCAAAGTGACTGTCCCAGAGGACCCTCCCGCCAGTGATCACGGGAGTGGTTGGCATGCTGTACGTGGTATCGTTAGAATTTATAATCTCTGTCTGTTTGGGGGGCTGGGGGAGCGGGATCTCGTTATCATGGTTTTATTGTGCGTTTCCTTGACTTCTAATGAGATCAGGCACCTTTTTATATGTTTCTTTGCTGGGCAGCTTTTCCCTTCTGTGGAGCAGCTGATGGAGTCTTCGGAGCGTTTTCAAACCTTTGAGTGCCTCGCTTTTCCTTGTGGGTGTTCGTCATGTGTCCTGGACGCAAGGCCTCTCCGGGGAGCGCCTGCCCCGGTGACACGGAGATGTTTTCACTCTCATTATAGGGAATTTCCAGGGAAGAAGTTCTTGAAGTGAATGTGACCGAATTTATGAATTTTTCCTGTTGGTTAAAGCTTTTCGTGTCTTATTTAAAACTGCTTTCCCTGCTCAGGGGTCATGACGCCATTATCCTGTATTATCTTCCAAAAGCTTGGTATGTTGCTTTTTCCACTCAGGTCTATAAATCTCCTAGAAGTTGACTGTGCACAGTGTGAGTAGAGCCGGACTCATTTCCCTACACGGAGAGCCAGCGGACAGAGCTCCAGTCATTGCAAAGATCATCTGTTCTCCACGGCTCTGGGGTCCGACGTCGGCCACAAATCAAGAGGCCGTCCTCCGCCAAGCCTGTGTTTGGGGTCTCTGTGCTGTCCCAGGGGTCTACTTGTCTGCCTCCGCACTGCGTCCCACACCTCGGGGGCTCTGGTAGAGCACAGTCTCCCCACTCTCTCCTTCCACATGGGGGTCGGGGCTGTTCCCGGCTCTTTGTAATTCCACGGACCTTTTAGCGTCAGCTTGTCAAGCTCCGGCGCAGACACAGAACCCACCCCGTGGGGGTGGTGATTGGAATTTTATGGAACTTGGGAAGGACAGGCATCCTCATGACATCGTGTCCTCCAACACGTGAGTGCGGTTTGTCCCTCTCTATCTGGTGTTCCTCAATTTCTTGGAATATAATTTTAAGTCTTTACCGAAGCCGTGTATGACTTTGTTAGATACGTTCCTAGATATCCGATATTATTTGATGCCTTAAAATTACGCGTCTACTTGTCTGCAGATGGGGAGACGCGCTCGGAGTGTGTGCGTCCCCCGAAAGTCACTGTGGCCTTTGAAACGATGTCCGCAGGTCGGGCCCTCCACCTGATTCCTTCTCTCTTCAGCCGCACTCTCTCCTGTCGGACTGGTCCTGATGGTTCTAGTTTTTGGTTATTTTCAGATTTAGACATTTTCCTTTATATTTTTTCTCCCGATCTGCTCTGACTGGTTTTGCAGTTTCAATCTCTTGCAGATAGGTCTGAATTTGCTTGTCCTTTAAAGGGCTGCCATTTCGTAGCTTGTGCTTATAATCCCAGCACCGAGGGTCTCTGTGCACCTGTTTCCATTGTCTGGTCCCTGAGTTTGGTTCACAGTGTGTGGGGCTGTCCCTGCGTGCTGGAGATGGCATTTGAAGAACAACCGGTAAGAATAATTTGTGCTCAAGGAGGGAAGCACCTTTCTTTAGGGGTGGTTTTTGTTTGCTTTTTCCTGGTGCCTGGAGGGACACTGTCTATTTTAGGCCAAGTTCAAGGCCTGAGGTTTGCTGACAAAGTGTGAGCCCATGCAGGGCTGACCTGCTTCTGGGCCCCCCCTCACCTGGAGGCACAGCTTTGGGCTTGTCCCCAGTGCTGGGCTGGTAGGTCTTTAACCACAGGGTCGCCAGCAGCTCAAACCCTGGTTTGCTGCACCCACCGATTCCTGTGGTACAAATGCTCCTGCGGTGGCTGATTAAGCCAGCTGCACGTTACAGTGAACGCCAACGTGCCCAGTCGGCTCCTGTGAGCCGTGGTGGCCGCTCTAGCCATCGTCCCTGGTCCCGTGCCTGCCACCACCTCCAGGCGCTGGTCAGCACGGCTGTCTGCGCTCAGGCTGCCGAGGTCTTTGGAGCAAAAGCAGACTTCACCTCTGGGCTTCCCTTGCTGGCCGCCGGCCTCCTCAGGGGCTGCTGGTTCGTGCCTCACTGTCTGATTAGTTCTTTTGTGCTTGGGAGGGGATGGAGCCATTCGCATGCAGCCTTCCAAGTACACGGAGGAAGAGCTGGTCCCGATCGCCCAGCCGCTTCCTGTGAACAAACGTCTCCTGCTTTCTGTTTTCAGAATAATGTGTGGTCACTGCAGGAAAAAGCGGAAAATACAGAGGAAGAAAAAGCAAGACAGTGCTCCTACCCAATGAGAACACTGGACGTTTTGGGGAAGTTCTTTCCAATCGTGATGTTATTTTTGTGCATACCAGAGTCCGCAAGGGCCCGCGCGGTGCACCTAGGAGGCAGTTAGTAAAGCGCAGAGCAAGGCCCGTGTTGACCGCTGGCTCGCAGCCTTGGTGAAGACTCTCAGTGTCTCTGAGTCTCTGTCCCTCAGCTGCCGAAGGGACTGTCCTTGCTTCCCTCTGGCTGCTGACAACGCAGCTGCTCGGGGGACGTTGGAGCAGACGCGAACGTGCTGTTGTAAATGGCCGGGGGGACCAGGCTCTGCGACCCTGGATTCCAGGGTTCGGGCCAGCTGTTGGCCTCTTTGGAATCCTGGGTTTATGGGGAGGCTGAGCCTCATAAAAGTCAAAGAATGCATTTTCAGCAGCCCAGGAATTGGAAAATGTGTCTCCGAGGGCAGCATTCTTTCCACCGCGCACGGCTGCCTGGCTCCTGTTTTTATCCTTGAGCCATAATTAGCCCTCGCCTCTGACCCTGAATTCCTGCCCAGGCCAAAAATACGCCGTGGTGGCCAGCACTGCGGTCCTAGTGGCACCGTGTCCCTTCTGCGCTCCTACGGGCCCTGGCAGGTGGGAGAGGGGCCCAGAAGACATGGGGAGGGCTTGGGGGCCTGGCAGTGGCAGACATGATGGGTTCTCGGGGGCCGCCTGGCCGTGCGGTGCTGCTGGGCTCCCACATCATGGGGCCCTCTGTGCTGAGATGCAGCCTGTCGCCCTCGCCCAGGGGGTGTGGCCCGCACCCGGCCCCGAGTCGGAGGTGAAAAGACCACCAGGTGGGGACTTCGGGGTCAAATGCCCTGGTTCTCCCACTCAGGACAGCGGCAGTCATTGGAGATGCCCCCCTGCCCCCAGACCGTGTTTCCACAGACACACGCCTGGGGAGGTCATCTTTCCTCTCACCTGGGGCAGCTGGGAAAGGGCAGGAGGCTGGGAGGGGGTGCTGGGGGCACCGACAGGGGCTGGTGAGGGCTTCTCCCTGGTGGCCCGTCACTGTGCTCTGACACACGATGAGACCAGCCCCGTAGGCTCCCTCTTTCCATGCTTGCCCTCCTCACCCCCTTGGTGGTCAGCAGCCCAGAGGAGGCAGACGGCACCCCTTCCACAGGGGGAGTGTGGACCCTTGACAACAGCAGCACGGCCACCCCAGCGTTGGGCCCACTGGCACAGCTGGGGTCCCAGTAGCCCAGGCCGTCGGCACCACCGTCCTGGTTGTGGGGGGAGGAAGTGAGGCCTGGGGATATAAGTGGCCCGCCCAGAGTCACGGATGTTCCGGAAGGCCAGGTCAGGGGTCAGCCCGCGTGTGCACCCTTACCCTGGTCCCTGAGCCGGCTGCCACCTGTGCTCCCAACCCGGAGCTCTCGCCTCTGGGCCCTGGCCCAACACGCGTCGTGTGCAGAGGCGGGTGGATGCTGAGGCCCTAGCATCGGGCCGGCCATGGAGTGGACATCGGCTGCTGCGAGAATACCACATAAAAGGGAAGATCGTATCTCCCAGGCCTTTGGAGGGGAAACTGAGGCCCTGAGATGTCAGCGAGTCATGTGTTACCTGGAGCCCCAGAACAGGCACAGCGCAGCGGGCGGGACGTAGCTGGAGCCTCTTCCCTGCGTCTCAGCCCCGCTGCTGCCCGCTCCTCCCTGGCCAGGGACCCTCACTGTGCTGGGGAGGGGTGACCCATGAGCAGGGTCGCCATCAATGCCATCTGACCTCAGCAGAGAGCCCCTCATGAGCCTTTGAGGGGGACGCAGGCCCCAGGCTGAATGCGATAAGCTCGTTTAATGTGCCCTCATCTGCAATGAGGTCACCGTGCCCGTCCCGGGAGGCCCTGCTTGTGTGCCACTCCCAGGGTGACCCGGCTTATGTTGACGCCAGGACCTCAGCCAGGGCTGAGACCCTGTCGTAACGCAGAGCTAGCCCTGGTCACGGCAGTCTTGGCTCAGAGGCCACCGGGGCCTGCGTGGGAGCAGACAGAATCATGGCATGGGACTATGTGATTTTTGTCGCGTCTTTCCGGGGGACCCAGGTGAAAGCTGCCTTCCTGGGCTTGCTCCTGGCTGGGGCTCCAGAGACACAGGCACGGGTCCCAGGGAAGGACCTGCCCTGCACCCTACAGCATACTGGGTGCCATCGGGACCTGGGGGGCCTGAGAGGGCAGCATCTCTGGCGGGCTGAGGTTGGGGGTGGCCTGGTCAGGTTCCCCTGCCAGTGTCCTGCTGCTGTGTGTGACACCCAGGAGGGGACAGGGGTCTGAGGGCCCCGTTCCGCTCTGGGACAGCAGAGCGTGACTTACAAGTGGGGTCTCCTGCAGGTCTGGCGGGGTGCTGGGTGCAGAGCCCGGCACAGACTCAATGCCCGTTTCTAAGAGGTTCTCTCAAGAGGAGTCCTTGGTCTGGCCGCCACTGGCCTCCTTCTGCAGAGCCAGGCCTGGGCCCTGGGACTCTGTACTCTGCTCTTTCAGTCCCCGGCTCTCCTGGGTCTCTAGCTCCCAGTCCTGTGCTGGGCCCTGATGCCTGCCACGGCGGGAAGACACCATCCGGAAAGGCCAGGGGTAGCCTGGGAGGGTCTCTGTGCATCGAGGCTTCGGGCTGCTGGGTGGGCTTCACTGGGGATCAGCTGCCGCAGGCTCGGGGCACCCAGAGGACGGCGGGAGGGTGCAAATTGGCCTGTGCAGCCATCCAGAGGGAGGACTTGGGCTCCAGGATGCAGAGCTGAGGGTGGAGAGTAGGAGGCCTGCTGGGTCGTTGTCCTGGGATGGCCAGAAGAAGGGGACCGTGGTCCCGGTGTGGCTGGAGGTGGATGGTGGACAGCTTCCTCTGGGAAGGCTGCCGGGCTCATCTGTGCCCTGCTCACCCTCCACCTGCCGGGTCCTCCCTGGAGGGTCTCCCTGTGGGGGGCGGGCTGGGGGGCAGCACTCGGACTCTGCTCAGGCCCTGCAGGGGTGGCTCTTCCTGGCTGGCTTTTTCCAGCCTCAGCATCTGCCCCGCAGCCCTTTTGGTCCTCCTTACAAGCGTTCGAGGGGACAATAGATCGCAGCAGCCTGATTTGCACATAATTTGTTCCTTCGTGGAAGCTCTGCGGCTCTTAAAAGCCCCGGTAAATGCCTTTAAGGGAATATGACAGCACAGGACAGGGAATCGATAGCCCCAATCCCTTGTCGGGCTTGCAGTACCAGCCGTACTCACTGCGCCAGGCAATTTGGACGTCATTGAAATCTGTTGGACGCGGCTCAGCCAGTGGGTCTGTCCAGGGGCCGTGCCTGATGAGGACGGGGTGCTGCTGGGCACAGCCAGCCCCTCCCAGGGCCCCGGGACGAGCCTTGGCAGGGGGAGACCCCTGGAGCTCCCATCCCCTCTGCCCGAGGCTGTGGGCACCCAGGGCCCCCCAGTGCTGAGGTGGAGGTGGCTTCCTGCCGGCCAAGGAGCAGGGACCAGCCATCCTTGTTAGTGGTTGGCACGTGGCGGGCAAGCAGGAAAGCTTTGCCTACCAGAGATGGTTTCCTGCAGGTGCCAGGCTTGGAGCTCTCGGGCAGGCCAGTTCCTCCCTCAGACTCACGCAGCCTCTCTCCCCGCCCTGGGCAGGGTCTTCACCCTGGAGTGGAGCCAGGATGTCATGCGATTCGGCGTTTCAGGGAAGGATGCTGTGTTTGTGTCTGAGGGCTGCTGTCTGGTGGCTTCAACCGCACGCACGTCTGTTTCCACAATCCTGGGAGCTAGCAGGGGGAGACGCAGGCCTCGCAGGGCGGGCGCCTCCTGGGGCCTCTGCCCCTGTCCTCGCGTGGCCGGCCCTCCGTGTGTGTCTGTGTCCTGATCGCCTCCTCTTATAAGGACACCGATCCTATTGAGTTAGAACCCACCTTCGGGACCTGGTTTTCACTTAATCACCTCTTCAAAGACCCTGTCTCCAAATACAGTCACATCTGGAGGTCCTGGGGGTTGGGATGTCAGCCTGTGAATTTTTGGGGGGACACCATTCATCCCATCACAAGTGGGGAGTCAGATATTCTTCTCACGGTAGGCCAGGATCACGGTGGGGCCTGGGCCTGGCCCTGGGCCTGGGGGTACCCTTAGCAGGTTGTCCCTCACCCCTACTTGTGCCTCCAGGCCCAGAAAGTTCTATTGTACAACAAACTGGCCACGTTCTTGCTCAAAGGCACTGCCTCAGTCCTCTGTCCAGAAAGCTGGTCACCAGGGCCTTTTCCTGCTCTAAGGTTCGGCTCCCCAAACTCGTCCTCAGTGTCCCCGTGCCTACCCCAGGATTTCCGCCAGCCCCCGCCAGGCCTCAACCCACCTGCTCCCCCACCGGCTCAGGTGCCCCATGCCCTGCTGTCCCCTACACCTCGCTCACTGAGAAAGTGCCCTCTCCATTGATTAGAGCCCTCCGCCAGCTGCCAGGGCCCACATAGGTTCCTTCTTGTACGTGATGTCATGTGGTCCCCGTGGCCAGGAGGCAGGGGTTGCTGTGCCCAGAAAACTAGCTGCTGGGAGGGAGTCCTGCCCACTAGCCGCCCTCTCCCACTCGAGAGAGGCCCGAAGGCAGGGCTGTGGGGTGAGGGCAAGCCTGGCTCCTGCACAGTGCTCAGCCTCCAGGCTCACTGCCCACCTCCCAACCTCACCAGCAGGAGGGAGAGATGAGGGGCTGCAACCGATGGTATAAACTGCCTTCTGTTCCCCGTCAAATGACGAGCAGACTAAATTGCAGTCTGAGTTTTGTAAAAGCAAATTAAATGTGCATCAAAGTCTACTTCAGCGCGTTAAAGTTTTTGAAGCAGAAATGAACCAGCCGCTTGCTCAAGGGTTGTTTTGGGGGATTTATGCCCATGGGACCCACCCCAAGTTGGGCAGAAGGAGCTGGGAGGGGGCAGCAGAAGGGCGGGCCACCCCTCCTCTCCTGAGCTCAGGGGTCCTGTTTCCAGAGGGCAGTGTCCTGTGGGGGAGGCGCTCTGTCTGTGCCCTCTGGATAGCTGTGCCTGTGACAGCAGAGAAGGTCCTGTCCTCAGGGGCTCCTGCTTCCCCCCACCATGGGTCTGCCTGGGGGAAGTGATGGACAGCTGGGGGCTATCTGTGCTCCTTTTTGCCACACTGAGGCTGTCCCTGTTGGGCAGAGGTCTCAGGCCCAGCATCTCACAGGCCCTGACGCCGGCTCTGGATGGTGGTGCTGTCCCCTACATATTTCAGTGGGGAAACCGAGAGGGGAGGGAATGGATCTGCCACCAAGGGAGACCAGCAGGACAGAGGTGGGGCCAGGATAGGGACCCAGGCCTTGCCATCCCCAAAGTTCACCTTCTTTTCTTCCTCTGACCACCTGGCTCCCACTAGAAGGTTGTGGGGAAGGTGCCTGGAGACTATAGGAGGGGCTTTTGGGCTTAAGGGGCACTTGCCCAGTGAGTGAGGTACAGGGGACAGTGAGGCTGTCCTGGAGGGGACCTGGAGCCTGAGGGGGAGGGGGTGGGGTGAGGCCTGGCAGGGGCGGTGGAGGTGGGAGTATGAAATCCTGGGGCAGGCACTTGTCTCCCACGGGCAGGTGGGCCCACGGCCCTGACCACTGGGTCCTATGTGGTTCTGCAGTGGCCTTGTTGGTCCAGGAGACAGGAAGACTGGACTGACCCCGAGGGCCTATCGGGTGGGGGTAACAAAAGGCAACTCGGGTCATCAGAGGGCAACGTTGGCAGGGCAGGCTGGAGTTCTGGGTGAGGAGGTGAGAGTACTGGGAAAGATGGGGGAATAGGAATGAGGGGATGAGGGAAGATAGAAGACAAGAAGGAGGAGGGAGGGAGGGGGATGGAATAGAAGAGGGAGAAGATAAGTAGAAGTCCCTTTCAATAAGGACAGAGGGAACACTGATTTGGGAAGAGGATTAGACTCTGTAACCTGAGGGCCCTTTCAAACTTCACCTAATAAGGCAGCTCATCCATCCATTCATCCACCTGTTTATTCATCATCTACCCACTCACCCATCATCCATCCATCTATCCATCTGTCCATTCGCCAACATCCATCATCATCCACCATCCATCCACCCATCACCCATCCATCATCCATCATCTATCCACCCATCCGTGATCCATCTATCATCCATCCATCCATCCATCCATCCATCCATCCATCCATCTGTCATCCAACATCTGTCATCTGTCCACCCATCACCCATGCATGCATCCATCATCCATCCATCATCCATCCATCTATCCATCCAGCCATCCAACCATCCATCCATCTATCCATCCATCCATCCACTCATCCATCCATCCAGCCATCCATCATCCATCATCTATCCACCCATCCGTGATCCATCTATCATCCATCCATCCATCCATCCATCCATCCATCCATCCATCTGTCATCCAACATCTGTCATCTGTCCACCCATCACCCATGCATGCATCCATCATCCATCCATCATCCATCCATCTATCCATCCACCCATCCATCCATCCACCCACCCACCCATCCATCCACTCATCCACCCATCCATCCATCCATCCACTCACCCATCCACCTGGCCATTATCCATCTACTCATCCATCATCCATCCATCCCTTCCTTCTTTCATATTCACAGTATTCATTCACTAAAGGCTTTGTGAAGATGATCCCTAGTCTCTGCTGTGGGGGGAATTTGGGGCTACGGAGCCCCCTCCACAGATCTCATTTGTCTCCCCGAACAGCTGCCCTGGCCTTGCTGGGCTCAGCCCTGTAGTCATGAGTGTCCGCCAGTGGGTGGAGGGTCTCTCACAAACACTAAGTGGGTCTCTCTGGCTGCTCCATTGCCTTTGTTCGCAGGCCCTCCCAGCTGCTTCCAGCAGCGGCCTCCAGCTCCTTTTCTTCTCTGCCCTGTCTTGCCTTCCCCATTAAGACCCCTTGCTCCCACAGACTCTACCTTAAAGCGAGGCCCAATTATCACGTCCCGAGGCGGGCCAGCTCAATTTGCCCTCAATTTGCAGGCAGTCCTTTGTCCAGCCCTTTGTCCAGCCCTGCCCGCCCCCTGAACAGCAGCAGCCGGCCTGGTGGTCGACCTCAGGGAGCTGAGATGAAGGCCAGTGCAGCGTTTGGGGTTCACCTCGGGGCTCTAATTAAATCCGTGGATGAGTGTGGCTCTGGCGGCTCAGCTGGCAGGCATGGGGGGGGGTGGGCAGTGGGAGCGACTTCCCCGCCCCCCCCACCCATGCACCTCCTGGTCCTTGACCTTGGGGTGGTAGGGGCACCAACGCCCTGGGGACCTCGGGACACCAGGTCTCAGGAAACTTCCTCGGACCAGAAGTGCCTTTTAGAGACCCCCCCCCCGTGGTCCTTGAGGCTCTCAGACCCCACGGTTGGCAGCACAGATCCCCCTCCCCTGAAACCTGCTCCTCTCACTTCTGGCCATGCCCCATGCTGGGCGCAGCTGTGTTCCTGAGGGGCTGGCCTGTCAGAGACCACTGATCACCCCCTACGGTTTCACAGCAGAGAAGGGAGGTTGGCAGAACTCAGCAAATCGGTGGTGAGCCCTGGGGGGGTGGGGGGTCTAGGGGCTAGAAGGACAGAGGGCCCAGGGCTCCTGGGGCTCTCATTGACACACAAGAGGATTCCCAGCCTGGCCCCTGCTCCTTCCCCATGACCACCCCCTTCTCCCAGCAGTCAAGCCTAGAGGGGTGGGGATGGTGCGGGAGTTAACGGGTAGGGGTGGGGGGGTAGGGGAATGGGGCTGCAGGTAGGTACTCAGGGGTCACCCTATGTGGTTCAAACCAGCCCTACTACCCTCTGGCTGGGAAAACCTGGCAAATAGAACACTTCCCTGTTTTCCATTCTTAAAAATGGGCCAGCCGGGTACTGGGAGGATGAGGCCGGCCTGCCCTGAATTGGCCTCCACCTGGGGCGGGCTCCTTTCCTCCTCCTCACCAGCCTTTGCCCCAGGGCTGATTTCCCCTATAGCCCCAGCCGGCCCTTCCCCAACTCGGGCCACATGGCTGACCGGGCCAGGCCCTCTGCTCCCGGACACCTGGTAGGCATCGTGCTCCTCACAGCCTGGCTCACCGGACGCCCAGGGTGGAGCCTTGCGCTGATGGAGGAAAGGCGTGGCTGCCTGCTCCCACTCTGGCTGTCGTGCTGGGGCTGCAAGGTCAGGTGGGGCGAAGGAGTGTGGGGTTGGTGTCCTGCCGGAGGGTGGCTGCCACGTTTGCTCAGTGCCAGCTGCCCCTGCTCTTCAGGGGCTGGAGCTCCCAGTATTTCAAGAGAAGCCAGAAATTTGGGCTTTGATCTGAAATCCATTTATACATGTTGACAATGAATTCAATGTTTTTAAAGCACAGTGCGGTGGAGGATGCATAAGGAAACACTCCAGGTGAGCGGAAGTTACCTGGCGCAAGGGTTGGGTCCAGGAGGGGCGGCAGGGGAACGAGGGGTCAGAAGCGAACATAGGGCTGCGTCGAGACGGAAGGGCATCCAGCATGTCGGCACGAGCTCATCCGTGCAGAGTTGTGAGTGCGCATGTGTGAAAATCGTCATTGGCACCCCTGCCCCGCCCCGCCTGACTCTGTTGGCTCGGAGCCAGGATGCAGAGGGTGCAGATAGACACCCCTGAGGCCCCCGGGACCAGTGGGGTGGGGTGGGGCTTGGAGGAGGGGTCCTCCGTGCTGCTGGGCTCACAGAGCCTGGAAGGGGACTCCAGATGCTGGTTTCATGCAGGCAATTTCAGACTTAATCCTGGCAGCCCCCCTGGGACGGAGGAACCGTGCTCATCAGCTTTGAGGAGGGGCAGTAGCCCCCTGGTGTGCCTGCACATTGCACGGTGGGCTTAGAGGGGCTGGCCCCTTGGGATTGCAGAGCAGCCCCTCCAAGGGAGGATGGGGACATGGACGCTGTTCCTTTTTGCAAGATGCTCTTGGATGAGCAGGTTTGCGTGTGAGCGCGTGTGTGTTTCTTTGTGTCCGTGTCTATTTGTGTCTGTTTTGAGTGTGTGCCTGGTACATCTGCATGTCTGTTTCTGTGTGTGTACACGTGTGTGAGGATGCCTTTGGCAAGGTTGTCAGCAGAGGGTGGGGGCCCGCAAGTTCTCTGCAGCTTTGGCCTGACGCAGTGGAAGGGGGAGACTGGCCTGGGAGGCTGTGTCTGCCCTGCTTTGGGTGGAAGAAAGGGTTTGGGAAGGTCAGAACAGAGGGGCCCTTGGTGGGGGTGGGGCAAAAGCCAGCTTGGTGGTGCAGGTGGGAAACTGAGGCAGCCTAGCCGTGGCAGGCAGGAGGGAAGTGACATGCGCAGGGCTGGGCAGAGGGGCGTCTGGGCCTGGCTGGCCTCTTTTCATAAAAAAACTATAAAACCAGCCAAAACCAATGGTGGAGGAGAGGGTGCTGGGCCGGCCCCTCCCCCGATACCCCCTCCCCCAGCCGCCCTGCCCGCCCATCCTCTAAAATATGGGTGCTCAGGATGCTATTAGCCCCAGGCAGATGCCGTTTCCCACTCAATCTGCTAAATTTATGCTTCTGGGAAGACGCCCGCCCGCAGCCAGAGCTGAGTGAGATTCTCAGAAAGGGGCGAGAAGCCCCGCTTCCCTCGTGCCAGGACTCGGGAGGCGGGGATACAGGGCTGTCCTCCCCTGCGGCACGTGCCCACCCAGCCAGACGCGGCCGCCCGTGGGCAGCGCGTCGGCACCTCCAGCCTTTTACGATAAATACATAACGTCGCCTGTGTCACGGTAGCGGGTTCGGCGACCTTGGATACGTTCACAGCGCGTGCGCCCGTCGCCACCGTCCGCATCCAACCCCATGGACCACCCCCGCCCCCGACTCTGTCCTCGCTGGACAGTAACTCCCCAGCCCCGGTGACCGTTCTTCTGCCCTGTCTCGGTGACTCGGCCTACTCGAGCGACATCACACAAGAGGAGGCCTATGGGGTTAGTCCTTTCGTGACCCACTCATCGCGCTTGGCACGGTGTGCTCGGGGCTCAGCCACGTGGCGTGCGTCGGGTCGTCATTGCTCGTTAGGGCGAATGCATCCTGTTGTGCGTCTGGACCACATTTTGTTCATCCGCTCATCAGGCGAGGCTCGTTTGGACTGCTTCCCCATTTTGGCTCCTGTGAACAGTGCTGCTCTGAACGTGAGTGTGTAAATGGCTGTTCAGGTCCCTGCTTTCAATTCTTTTGAGCACAGCTGACCCCTGAACAACACGGGTGTGAACTTTGCAGGTCCCCTTAGACACGGATTTTTTTCCCCAATAAATGTGGTACAGTGTTGTAAGTGTATTTTCTCTTCCTTATGATTTTTAAATGGTATTTTCTTTTCTCTGGCTTTCTTTACTCTAAGAACACAGTATATAATACAGTAACATACGAAATACGTGTGACTCGACTCCTTATGTCATCAGTAAGACTTCTGGTCAACAATTGGGTGCTTGTAGCTATGTTTTTGGGGAATCAAAAGTTATATGCAGATTTTTGACTGTGTGGGGGTTGGTACCCTTCACCCCTGCGTTGTTCAAGGGCCAATTGCATATTCCCGAGGATGGGAATGCTGAGTCCTGTGGTGACTTTGAGGAGCGGCCATATTCCTTTCTGCAGCAACTGCACGATTGCACATTCCCACCAACAGAGCATGTGGGTTCCAGTTTCTCCACATCCTTGCCAACACTGGGTATTTTCTGTTTTTCTGGCAGTAGCCATCCTGGTGGGTGTGCGGTGGGATCTCACTGTGGTTTTGATTTGCATTCCCTGAATGACTAAAGATGTTGAAAATCTTTTCATGTGCTTGTTGGCCATGTGTGTATCTTTTTGGAGAAATGTCTGCCCAAGTCTTTTGCCCATTTTTGAATTGAGACCACCAGGTTTTCTGAGGTCATTCTTTCTAAATCATGAAGGGTGAGAATGCTGCCAGGCCGAGACTTGCAGGTTTTGGTTTAAGGTGTAGGAGCCCTGGATTCTAGCATGCTGAGAACTCTGGGATGGGTGCTCTGGGAGGCTGGGGGCATCGGGACAGGAGTGATCTGAGTGATGGCAGTCATCACTCAGGGGGCCCCAGGTGCTGAAGGGAAGGGAATGTGGCATCAAGGACCCGACTGCAGGGGGGAGGTTTGGGGACAGTCATCCCAGAGCTCTCTCACCACCCTCCAGGCCCAGGGTTTATGCTTGTTACACTTGTCCTGACAGCTGTTCCCTCAGCAGTTACTCCTGGGTACTGTGGCTGTGCCAGTGCCTGGAATGCCCACAGGGAGCCAGCCCACTAGGCTCTTGATCCCACAGAGCCCAGAGTCTTGAGCTATGTCATCCAATTTGGTGGACACTAGCCACTCATAGCTATTAAAATTAACATAAAACACAATGAAGTGAAATTGGGACTGAAGTACCACGGACCAGAACCATCATTCCATCTGAAATAAGTGAGAGATGGACAAAAGTGTGTGGAAAAGTCTGTTGTCAAGGTCCTGGACATCCAGTGGTGGAGGCTAGAGAGGCTGGAGACCAGTGAAGGGAGTCCTGCAACTGGCCCAGCTCATGGCTGGGGAGAATGTCCATGCAGGAAAGAAGGGTGTAGGCAGAGCCCAGAGACTCCCTGCAATGAGGGTGGAGCCAAGGAGGGGACCAAGGAGGTGAGAATGTGAGGCCAGTGGACTGGAGAGGAGAGGGCTACCCACAAGAGCTCTGGGACTGCAGAGGGTCCCTTTGAGGATTCAGATGATTCAGTTGAGGGGTGATAGGCTCATGTGAGAGAGGGACCTTTCCAAGGTAGGGGAAGGGTATCACATCTTCTCAATAGTCAGTCTGGAAAACCTCAGGGCTCATTGGACAGAATACACTCAAGGGCCTTGCTTTCACAGTGGGAATAACAGCTCCAGACTGAGCCCTGCTCTTGTTCTGCCTAAAAGCATCTTAAAAGCAATTCCTGAATAATCAAACTATTTCCAAGTGACTTAACTGTATCTCAGAAAAAGCTCAAGAATCCAGCACCCAACAGGATAAAATTCACAGTATCTGGAATCCCGTAAAAAATTCACAAGTGAGAAAAGAAGCAGGAAAATACAACCCATAATGAGGGGATAAATCACCAAAACCAACCCAGAACTGACACAGATGTGAGAATCAGCAGACAAAAGCATTAAAGTAGTTATTACAGCTGGATTCTGTATGTTCAAAAAGTTAAGCAGAGCCATGGAAGATGTAAAAAAAAGACCCAAACTAAACTTCTAGAGATGAAAAGTACAATGTCCAAGATGAAAAACACAGCAGATATGATTAATGGTGGATCAGATGGTGAGGAAGAAGGGATTAGCAAACTTGAGGATGTAGCAATAGAAACAATCCAAAATAAAGCACAGAGAGAGAATATCAATTCAGAAATGATCAGAGCATCAGTTGTCTTTGGGAGAACGTCAAATGGCCTCAAATGTGTAATTGGAGTATCTGAAGGAGAGAGAGAGAGGTAGGGACAGAAAGATGTGAGAAGAGATAATGGCCAAACATTTTCCATGTATGATGAAACCTATAAACTCACAGATCCAGGAAGCTCAGGGAAGCCAGGGTACAGGAAATATGAAAAATGAAAAACCTCTGACACCAAAGCATACCTTTAATCAGATTGCTCAAAACCAGTGATAAAGATAAAATCTTAAAAGCAGCCAGAAAATAAAAGAGAAGATTCATACCACGGAAGCAAGTGAGGGTGGCCACAGACTTGTGGTGGGAAATGTAAGCCAGAAGCCGTGGCAGCATCTCTAAAGTCTGGAGAGAAAAACATCTATTGATCTAGAATTCCATACCCAGCAAAAATGTCTTTCAAAACCACATGCAAAATAAAGACTCACAAATGCATAGAAGCTGAAAGGACTTCTCTCCAGAAAATCTGTGCTATGAGAAATGTTAAAGGGTGTCCTTCAGGCAGGAAGATGATACCAGGTGGGCAAGCAGATCTACATACGGGAATGGGAAGTACTGGAACTGGCACTTTTAGAGCTAAATATATAAGCTATGTTTTCATTATGTAAGCATATTTAACAGATACTTGTCTAAATAAAAATGATAATCATGTAGCATGGGGTTTATGAAGTATGTAAAAATAAAATGCACGAAGACAACAGCACAAAGGCTTTGAGGGGAAAAATGGAAATAAGCTATTGTAATGTCACTGTGCTGGATACGAAGTGGTATAACATCACCTGAAGGCGGAGTGTGATAAGTTACAGATGTGTGCTGTAAACCGTACAACAATCAAGAGATTACAGAGCAAGGAGTCATAGCTAAGAAGCCAACAAAAAGACAAAATAGAATTGTAGAAACATATTTAATTAATCCTAAAGAAGATAGAAAGAGAGGACAAAGAGAAAACCAGATGGGACAAATAGAAAATAAATGACAAGATAATAGACTTAACTTCATGAATAATACATTAAATGTAAATGGCTTAAAGATCTCAAATAAGAGACAAAGGACAAACTGCATAGGAAAGAAAGATCCAACCACATGCTGTCTATAAGAAACACACTTCAAATGTAAAGATACAAATGACTAAAAGTAAAAGAATTGTAAAGGACATACTATGTTAACATTCATGCAAAGATCTCTGGAGTGACTATATTAATACCGGGCAAAATAGATTTCAGAGCACAGAATATTATCAGGAATTAAAAATAAATTTCATAATGATAAAGGGGTCAGTTCATGAAGAGGACATAATAATCCTAAATGTTTATACACCTCATAACATAGCTTCAAAATACATGAAACAAAACCCAAAAGAGTCACAAGGAGAATCAGACAAATCCACAAGTATGGCCAGAATTTTAATACTCATCTTTCAGAAATTCTCACCACAAGTCAACGGAACATCAGTAGAGCTGTGGAAGGGTGGAAGATCAGATGTGGCTGAACAACACAGAACAGTCATTCTTGTCAAGCTCGTGTGGAACATTTACTAGGAAAGACCAAATTCTGTACCATAAAACTAGTCCAAAACATATAGAAGGATCCAAGCTGTAAAAGTCTGTTATCTGACTATAATGGAATTACATCAGAAATGGGAGATTTCTGGAAAATCCCCCACATTTGGAAACTAACTGGCACATTTCTTAATAACCCATAGGACAAAGAAGAAATCAAAAGGGAAATTAGAAAGTATCTTGAACTGAATCAAAATGAAAACATAGCAAATCCCACAGAACATGTGTGGATTTAGTTAAACCACTACTTAGGGGAACAGTTATAACATCAAATTCCTACATTAGGAAAGAAGACAGACTTCAAATCAATGGCCTCAGCATCCACCTTAAGAAGCTAGAAAAAGGAGAGCAAATAAATCCCAAAGTGAGACGAAGAAAGGCAGTAATAGAGATCAGAGTGAAAATCAGTGAAATAGTAAGCAGAAGAACGATAGAGAAAATCAATGAGACCAAAGCTGGTCCTTCGAGACGATCAATAGAACAACCAGTGTTTGGTGGGACTGATCAGGAGAGAACGAGAAACGACACATCGCCAGCATCAAGAATGAGAGAGGTGACGTCAGAATGGATCCCACGGATGTTATGAGGACAGGGGAATATGATGGACAACTTTACACCGATAAATTCACCTACATACGCGAAGTGGACAATTTCTTGAAAGACACCAATTACCAAAACCAGGCAGGATGAAAGAGCTTGTGTGCCTTATGTCTATGAAAGACACCACATTCGTAGTTGAAAACCTTCCTACAGTGAACACTCCAGCGTCCACGGCTCTCCTGGTGAATTCTACCATGAGCTTGAGGGGCAGGACCCCACTAAGCAGCTGCTCCTTGGATGATACATGAGAGCAAGTGAGCACGTGACGAGGTGTCAGCACTGCTGGGCGCTGAAGGGGGGACCTGAAACCGCCACGAGCCACGGCCACACGCCGGTTAGGTCGGCGGCGCTGGAAGCCTGGCCGGGTGTCTGGGAGGATGGGAGGAGCTGGGAGCTCAGCACTGCGGGACGGAGCGTCAAAGCGCACAACCGCTTTGCAGAGCAGTGTGGCCGCGTCTTAAACCGTGAGTGTACCCCCGCCGGAGGGTCCGGCCGTTCTGTGGCGAGAGAACGTGAACGTGCGCGCACAGCCCCCAGCTGGAAACCACCCAAATGTCCGCCCACGGGTAAGTGGGTACATACACTGTGGTGTGTCCCACAGGGACGCGCTCGGCAACAAAAAGCCGGTAGTTTGCACACACACCGCGGATGAACATCAGGCCGCCACGCGCATGGTGTCGAACAGAAAGAAGATGGGGTTTCTGATTCCATAGAGAATTTGTATGAAGTTCTAGAAAATGCCAACTAGCCCATGAATGACGGAACGCAGAGAGCGGCCGGGGGGCTGGGGGTGGGGACCCGACTGTCAGAGCCCCATGGACAACTGTGGTATGATGCCATGTCGGTTTTCTTCACCAGACCTGGAGGGTTAAAGCCTTTCCTGCCGCTTGCTTGACCCAGGTACAGATTGTCCCAGGGGAGTCGTCCGTCAAGAAGACTATTACACAAAGTACACTTTGACCATCTGGTCTCGCCGCTGTGGTAGCCCCGTGTCGAGGGCCCAGCAGCCACGGCGGCCGATGGTTCCCAGACTGGGCGGTGCAGATAAAGGACATGTTGACCCTTATGGGGACACATGTGGACAGCCCCTTAGAGGGAAAGGAGCACACAAGTGGCCTGCGGTGTGGGGGTGGTCAGTGCAGGGGGCGTAAGCCATTGGGGGACTAACCAAGAGGAAGGGATGAGAAGCCCTTGGTGGTCCCCAGCGCATAGGGTGACAGCAAAGGGCCCACGCAGGGGCTGCTGTGGACAGAGGCCAGAGACAGGGCGCCGGGGCGCCGATGCTGTCGCTAGGAGGGCAGCCTCAGTCAGTGCGGGAAGGGGTAACCCCGTGACCCCTCAAGCTCACTGTAATGTTGTCCTCCTCCCTTGTGCTCACCCTTGGGGAAGTGGAGAGGACACTGGGAGGGTCCCTGGGGAGGGTGGGCCCAACCCCATAAGAGTGACATTCACAGCGGGAGCAGGTCTCGATACTTCCCTGGCCCTGGACTGAGGGCACCTGCCCTGGGGGCCAGATGAGGGGCCAGGTGGGCTTCATTCCCGGGGAGCCCCTGGTTCTGGCTCCTTCTCCCTCCGTCTTAGGGACCCTGCCACATAGGAGGGCAGACTGAGCCCCGGCTGGGACTTTGGGCACCTGTCTTCCTGCACCCTGCACTGTCTCCTTGGGGAGCAGGACCGGCTCTGGGGTCAAGTGTCAGGGTGGGTGGTGGTCACTGCTTAGCCACTTGGCCTTCATGTGGGGACAGTGAGGCCAGGTAGTCAGCCCACAGATGGGGGGGTCTATCCTAGCCCCACAGGGGGAGGGACAGCTGAATTGGGGGTGGCCGTGGGGCCAGGGGCAGGGTGGCAGGCGGCCGGGGTGGGCGACCTCACCTCACATGGCTGTCACAGGGTGGGAGCAGGTGGGGCCGACGGGCCTGGCCTTCAAACATCCACCACACGGAAGCACCAGCCCCAGCCGCACTCTCCCTTGCTTTGTCCCATCTGTCCCTTGGGCGAAATTGAGAAAACCCATAAAAGCCAAATGACTCTGATTGCAGAGGACGGTCCACGGCCCAGGTACGCGTCAGGACTCGCGAGGCCGAGTTGATAAAAATGTAATAAGTTCCCACACAAGATATATTTTACGACAGGTGTGGCGTGGCCGTGTGTAACTGTGCTTAACAATTAATTAACTTCTTACGCCGCTCATTAAGCTCCATTATTTATGAGGCCGGGCTCCGCACAAGCAGGCGAAGTCACCCGAGGGAAGACTCGATTAGAACCAGAGCACGCTGTCCGCACGAGGGGCCACGGCGGGGCGGCCGCTGCTCTTAGCTGCTCACTCCTGGTGCGATTGGAAATAGCTGTATTTGTGGTTTGCACAGGATTCTGCAACGTATTGATTTTTCAATGATGCCGGCAAGAAAGGGAGTGTGGGCTGCAGGGAGCTCATCCCGACTGGCTCCGAGCGCCGGGCTTTGGGGCTGCGGTGGGTGACCCGTCCTCTCAAAGCCTCAGAGCCCTTAGACACAGTCCTTTGTCCCACTGGGGAAACTGAGGCCCAGGGCAGGGAAGGACTGCAGGGAGGGGAGGGACCGGCCTTGCATCTGACTTTGGTGTGTCCCCTGACCCTGGGAGTCCTTGGTCAAGGGGCCACCACCCAGGAGAGCTTCCCCGGGCTGCCCGCACGCCCCTGGCATCTCTGACTGAGGGGTCAGGCCTGTGCCCTGCCCTGCTGCAAGTATCCTGAGGGCCTCTGCAGAGCCAGACGCCGAGGGGGGTCACGGGGCTGGGCCTACTTCGGGACCCGTTCCCACGACACCCTCCCCAGAGGTCCTGCCCTGGGTGACCATCATCGTGGACCCCTTCTATTTCCCTTTCCAAATTTTGGTCTTGGCCAGAGTGTCCCCTCCTCTGGGTCCTGTCTGCCCCCCTCCTGATTTTGGCGCATTTCCTGTCTGGCCCGCGCAGGGCTTGGGGGCTAGGTGAGGTCCCAGGGCTCTGGTCAGCTCTGTCTGCCTCCCTGCCCCAGGAGGGCCACGACACGGGGTGGGGGTGGTGGGTGGCGTTGGAAGGGGGGCCACAAAGTGAGGGTGTGGCTAGAGCCGCAGTGGCCCTGGCCAAGGGGCGGGAGCTGGGCTCCGGGGAGGCAGGCCTCAGGGGTCCTGGGCAGGGATGCTGAGGCGGGAGACCAGCATCACGGTCAGAGGGGCAGCTGCAGGTGTCTGTCACCCTCTCCTGTCCCTGAGCCCGGGTCCCCGCGCCTGCCCTGGCTGTGCGTGAGGATCCCAGTAGCGCGATGAGCGAGCCTGGGAGCTGATGGTGCAGGGAGGGCCCCAGGCCCCCGGCTGGCGGAGAGGCTGGGCAGGACAGGACTCTGAGCCTTGGGAGCCGCGCTCATGGGGGCAATGTAGCCCGAAGGCACTTCCTGGAAGGGGAGGCCCCTCGGCTGGACCTGGAGGGGGGCAGAGTGGGGCCAGCTTTTCTGGCTAAGGATGAGATTTTGTGGGACCTGCCTGGCTGGGGTGTGGGGTGTGGGGCGGCGGTGGTGTTGACAGCTGTTTGCAAACACGAATGCCCTTTCGGAGGCTCAGACACTGTCTGTACGGGGCTTTAATTGAAAAATCAAATTCTTATTTTCTCCGAAAGTCGTCTGGTCTTTTCTAAGCCCACATAAAGCTTTATGGGCAATCACATTCCCTGGTGTTTTTCTTTTTTAAAGAAGTGGAAACCACACAGAACAGAGCACACAGGGCCCCACCGCCAGCTGGCCTCTGTTACAAGGAGTCTCTTGGTGACCCTGCCCTCTGCTTGGAGCCCTCTCGGATCTGACAGGCAGGTGCCAGCCCTGGGAAGTTGAGAACTAGGCAGGGCTGGGGGTGGGGGGGTAGGCCGGGATGTGGGGCTTCTGGGACCCAGCTCTGCCCACCCAGGTGTTTGACGTCTGGCTTCTAGGTGCAGTGGGGGCAGAAGGGAGCCAGGGCTCCCCCATCCCCCGTCCCTGGTCCGTGGCTCCTCATCCCCTTCTGTATGGGAGTGAGTGTGAGCACCAGTGTGCGTGTATGCGTGTGGGGGTTCAGTGAGCGTGCATGCATGTACATGTGTGTGCACGCAGTGTGCAAGGTCCTCTGGCTGCCATGCGGGGTGAGTGGCATTTCCTGACGTCACTGCTTGTTCACTCCGTCCAGGGTTCGGGGAAGGGCAGGTGGCTCCCCCCATGCTTCACTTGTGGGGATCACATGGGGGCCATGAGTCCATCCGACTCCTTCCCCAGGCGCAGGAGGACTGGGTGGTGGCTGCTTCTGGTGGACTGGTGGTCCTACATGGGTGGGGGCAAGGTCTGAGGGGGCTTGAAGCCCTGGACGGGGGTCTGCCCGCAGCCACCGGCACCACGGACCCCCACCATTCAGCCCCCACTCAGGCCAGCTGTGCTGAGCTCCTGACATGCGTCCAAGCCTGGGGTGTGGGTGCCACATCCTTCCTGTGGCCCAGGACCCTAACAGGAAAGCAGCGAGTGGGATTCTCTGGTGGCTCTGCAGGCTGCGAGCTGTGTCACTCTCTGCATGTTTTCTGAGCCTGGGTGGGTCGTCTCGGGTGGGGGGCAGATGCGACTGTCCCTGTCCGCAGGGAGGGTCCCTCGTGTGTGCTGTGAGCACCATAGGTCCGGACCCCGTTTTCCCCGTTTTCTATTTCTGTTTGGGGTTCAGCCTCAGCCCAGAGAGGCCCCAGGGAGTAGCAGCAGGTGTGGGGTGTCTGCACTTTGGGGGTCTCCTGGGCAGCTACATGTAAGAGCCCTGGCTTGGCCTGCCCAGGTTTCAAGTATAATGTCCTCTCCAAAGGATGGGAGCACAGGTGGCCACAGGGACAAGGGTCCTCGGCAACTCAGTTTCCATCTGGGAAGGGCAGGGGCCCAGGGAGACCCTCTCAGGGAGGGAACCTCCTTCCTGGGTCTGAGCCCTGACTCTGGGGCAGTGGGACCCACCCCTGAGCTGGCTGGGTGACCAGGGCCAGGTGTTTTCTTGGTGACACTGGGGGTCACCTGCTTGCCCCAGAGCCTGCTCCAGCCTCGGCCAGACCCAGGGAAGGCCCCAGGGGGCTGGCTCCTGCTATGGCGGGACCTCTCACACCCCAGCAAGGCCTGCTGTCCTGCAGATGGCCCTGGGCTCCTGACCACCCTGGGGCAGGGCCCTTTCTTGGAACAGCACAGATGGGCAAGGCTGGAGTGCTGCCTTGTCTTTCCAGGAGGCAGGTGGCTGTCCCAGGCCCCGCCCTACCTGGGGCACATTTGCCAGGGAGCCCTTTCCCCTCCTCCTGGGCCCCTGGCAGAAGGCACCTCAGAGGGGCCAAGGCTGCCTGGTTGGCAGGATTTCTTGTGGACCCGGGGTCCTCATGGGACCCAGGAAGGAGCCAGAACTCCCGGACCGTGCCTGCATTCCTGCTGACCTTCTCCCTCCTCTGGGGATTTCCAGGGAAGGCCTGAGGGAATCTGAGCTCCAGCCTCTGATCTGCCCCTTCCTCTTGTCTGGGGGTGGGGGTCAGCCAGTCACCTGGACCCCCACCAAATAGTCCACTCTATAGGGGATACAGGCACAGCCAGAAGTGTCCTTGGGACAGGGTCAGGGAGACAACAGGGAGGAAAGATGGGCCCCCACAGAGGGCAGGGCGGGGCTGTGCCCGTTCTCTGGCCCAGGATGTGGGGTCCCCCCGGGGCAGGCCTGGCTGGGGTGTGGGTGCTGGGGACGAGGGCAGCATGAGGTCAGCAGGACCTCTGACTAGCCCCGTGGCTGGCACCGTCTGCAGAGTTCATCTGTCTACTCCCCTCTATGACACAGAGGGGTAAACTGAGGCCCAGGGAAAGGCATAGGCCCAGAGAGGGAAGTGACAGGCTCACGGTCACACCGCAGGTGGGAGGGGCCCCGTCTCCTGTCCAGCTGGTTCCACCCCACGGGAGGGCAATGTCTGAGGGTTGAGGGGGGTCCAAGGTAGGACAGATGCTTACCACGTGCCCCAGGCCACTGTTCAGCAGTGTGGCCGCGCGTGTCAGCAGGGCTTGTAAATAAGCTCGCAGGCAAGGATGTAATTTCCTCTCGCTCCTTCAGTGTTCTCGCTGCCTCGTAAATCATGCGTTTACGACTCTCTCTTCGGCACTTCTGCGATGGCCCATAATGGCTGAGTAAGTGGTGCGGGGGTGGATCCCGCAGCAGACCTCAAACCAGCGTGCTCCTTGGAGCCGTCAAGGATTTTAGGCAGAGCTGGTGCGTGCCAGCTTGCCCGGCAGCCAGGGGAGCAGCCACTGACCTCTGGGAAGAAACTGGCTGCCCAGGATTCTGGCCTCCCCACCCCGGGAAACAGGCAGGGTCCAGGGCAGCAAGGAGAGTGTGTTCCAAGTCACAGGGCAGAGACCCACCAGGTCCGGCATGCATGACGCATGCATATGTGCAGCCTGTGGACGAGCATGTGCACGTGGGTATGGGCACGTGTGTGTATGTGCACGCTCGTGTGTGTGCAGTCTGTGGGTGAGCGTGTGCACGTGGGTATGGGCACGTGTGTGTATGTGCACGCTCGTGTGTGTGCAGTCTGTGGGTGAGCGTGTGCACGTGGGTATGGGCACGTGTGTGTATGTGCACGCTCGTGTGTGTGCAGTCTGTGGGTGAGCGTGTGCACGTGGGCATGGGCACGTGTGTGTATGTGCACGCTCGTGTGTGTGCAGTCTGTGGGTGAGCGTGTGCACGTGGGCATGGGCACGTGTGTGTATGTGCACGCTCGTGTGTGTGCAGTCTGTGGGTGAGCGTGTGCACGTGGGCATGGGCACGTGTGTGTATGTGCACGCTCGTGTGTGTGCAGTCTGTGGGTGAGCGTGTGCACGTGGGCATGGGCACAGGTATGTGTGCACGCTCGTGTGCGTGCAATCTGTGGATGAATGAGTGTGCACACGTGGGCACGGGCACAGGTATGTGTGCACGCTCGTGTGTGTGCAATCTGTGGATGAATGAGTGTGCACACGTGGGCACGGGCACAGGTATGTGTGCACGCTCGTGTGCGTGCAATCTGTGGATGAATGAGTGTGCACACGTGGGCACGGGCACAGGTATGTGTGCACGCTCGTGTGTGTGCAATCTGTGGATGAATGAGTGTGCACACGTGGGCACAGGCACGTGTGTGCGGGTGTGTTTGCTCTACGCATCTCTGCAGGCTCCCAGCCCAGAACAGCCTTGCCCTTTGGGCCTTGGGGTGCCCTCTGGGGTGGCAGCTGCACAGAGCCCGAGCTGTAGTTCTTACCAGTTGCGTGACTCCTTGTTCAGTGGCTGATGGGGGCTGCTTCTGGACCCCCAGCTCCTACACTCCCAAAGGCACCCTTCTGTTGCCTTTAGTCTGGACCCCCCTTGGCCACCCTGCCTGCTGCCAAAGTTCCGTTCCGGCTCTGATGTCTGGGCTCTGCTAGACCTAGCTGGGGAGGTCAGACCAAGATGGATGGGCAGATCCCACAGAAAACCCCGGGCCAGAAGCGGTGGGTCCACAAGGGTATGGGGGGGTATGCCAGAGGACCGTGGGAACCTCTTGGCCGAGCCTTTGGCCAGGGGACAGGGTAGGTGGGGCTGGCTCCTGGAGCAGGGCCATGCTTCCCTGAGTGGGGACTGGGGACTTCTCTCTACTTCCCACACTCCTTCCCCCCCCAGGACCATCCTCTCCACAAACAATAAAGATGGGGGGCATGTGCACATGCACAGACAATTCACACGCACACACACACATGCATATGCACAATTTACACGCACACACACACATGCATATGCACAATTTACAAGCACACACACGTGCATATGCACGCTCCCTGGGCATACATTCCCCCAAATGGTAACAGCTGGTTTGTCTGAGGCCTGCCCGGCCCTCCAACAGTCCCAGAACCTCGACGCCCACGGGGCACTGGCTAACCCCATGGCCATCATTGTTTATTTTCTGCTAAAACTTGCTTTGCCAACCGTGGGGCTGGAGCGTCTCCTCATAAAGCCATAAACGTAATTGATATTCTCAGCGTTTCGAGAAAAAATACGAGTATTAAAGATATACAGTACACCTCATAAAATTCTCTCATATTTCTTCTTTATGGTGGGTTCTAAAATTGGCAAAATAAATTCCCTAAGACCCATTACACTTAACGCAGAGTGTGTTTTGGAGGTGGGAAGACGCGGAACCCACCGGCTCTGGGCCCCGCACCACCGTGTGGCCTGAGTTCCTGCTTGGCCACGGCCCGTTTTCCCAGAATCCTGGCTGCCATGGCAAACCGTGACTGCCGGTTACGGTTTCTGGGCACAGCCGGATACTGTGCAAGTTTAATCTGCACGCTGGGGAATGTCTGTCTTCCTCCAAGAAAACACAGTGCGTCCGGGCAGCCCCCGTGCTGGCTCTGCGTGGCTGAGCCACACTGTGATTCCACAGGGCGTGGCTCTCCCTGGGTTCACGTGGAGGCTTCGGAGCCCCCAGCCCCAAGCCCTGCACGGCCTCCTCTCGGGCAGGTCCATGAACTTCCCTGCCTCAGTTTCCCTGCCAGTCCCTACTGGTTTAACTCAGAGCGAGAAGGACTGCCTGAGATCGCAGATGCCTGTTTTTCTTTATTATCTTTTTCCTTTATGAGAATAACCCTCCAAAGAGCAAGGGAACGCATTTTAAGAAAACTTTTCATACCGAGTTTATTGAGGTGTAATTTACATGCAAATCAAATGCGTGTCAATTATACATGCATTTCACATTTCAAAAAAGCATGTAAAACACAAAGTCAGCTTTATTTTTTGGACCGGTTTTAGATTTCGGGGAAAACCGTGAAGACGGTACAGCGAGCTCTCATCTGCCCCACACGCGGTCCCCTTACGAACATGTCCCGTTGGTGCGGGAGCTTCCGCCCGGTGAACAAACCCACACGCTGTGTCAGGGTGCACCGGCGTCTGTGCACCACTTGTTTTCCTTCCTCCTGACTCACTTCCTTTCGCGCCGTGACCCCGCCCGGGGCAGCACGTGACCTTCACTCGTCCTGCCTCCTTGGGCGCCTCTGGGCTGTGGCAGTTGCTGGGTTCCCTTGTTTTGATGACCTTCGACCTTCGTGCTTTGAGGAGACCGGTCAGGTATGTTGCAGAGCGCTCGCCTCGGGGATGTGTGTGAAGTCTCCCTCACGATCACGCTGGCGTTGGGGGGGGCACAGAGATAAGCCGGGCTTCCGTGGCATCCCATCAAGGGTGCAGGCGACCAGCATGATGCATCCCTGCGGGGCTGGCCTTGGTCACCGGGCTGGGGTGCGGCTGGGTTTCTGCACAGAAAGTGGCTCTTTCCCCTGGAGAGAAGTCACCTGACACCTTCTCGAAGGCGGGGCATCTACAGACATTATTTGGAATTCTTCCATTTGGGAGGTTTGTCATTTTCCCCCATCGTTCGTTTGTTGAATTGTTTATTTCCATCTGTATGGACCCTGGGTATTCTTTTCCCATTTCGGGTGAAAATCCAAGAGTACCGTGTGTTTGGTTGCTCGCGTTGTTCCTACGTGGGTCATCGGGCACCCGTGCGTGGCTCCTGGGCCGCGGACACGTCTCCACTGCTTTGTCTCCACTCCACGATCTCAGGATCTGGCACTAGGAGATAGTCCCGGCCCTTCTAGCATCTTCCATGCCAGCTCCAGAGTTATGCATTTCTGCAGGTGTCCCCGGCTGTTCCGTTAGAGAATCCCTCTAGAACCCAGGATCTGGGAGCCGTCCGAGCGAGTGTGTACTGACTTGTGTAAACACGCATATCTGTGTGGATTTCTTCACATAACTGTGTGTGGCAGTCTGGGTTCTCCAGAGAAATGGAACTGACAGGAAGTACGTGGACAAGGAGATTTACTATGAGATCCTATGATGAGGACGTGGCTCATGTGACCAGGGGGCCCCGAGAAGTCCCGCCATCTGCTGTCTGCGAGCCGGGGCACCAGGGAACCCGTCATGTGATGCTGCCTGAGTCTGGAGGCCTGAGAACCAGGGGAGCCGATGGTGTGAGTCCCGGTCTGAGGACAGGACAGGACACGAGGCATCTCCCCTCAGCGGTGAGGTGGCAAAAGGGGGTGCATCTGTCCTTCCTCTGCCTTTAGTGCTACCCAGGCCCTGGACTGGATGGGGCCTGGAACCCTGGGACGGCCACCTGCTTCTCGGAGCCCCCTACCCACGTGCCAGTCTCCCTGGGGCCCCTTCCCACACTCAGATGCCCAGTAGGAATGTCTGATGTGGGCGCCTGTGGCCAGCCGCGCTGACACACGAAGAGACCCTCACCTCATCTGCATCTGTGTCGCGTGAATCACGAGTTCACGGTGACATCTCCACCTCTCGTCTCCACCACGGGGATCATTCTGGACGCCTCTCCTTGGAGCTCTGGAACCTCTCTCTCCAACCACAGAGACCTGGCCCAGTGCCACCCGTTCACTTAATGTTACGTCAGAACTGAGCCCCTGCACCTCGGCGGGGGAAGAAGAGCCTGACCTCATGCCCATAGCGGCACCACCCACGGTTCTGTCCACCTGGGGCCCCGCGGCCCCGCCCACTTCTCTGCTCTGGGTCCGCACCTTTCCCTCACCCCCTGCGAGGGGCTCTCACCTGTTTCCATTGCAGTCAGGCTCTCCTGGGAGTCGGCATGTCTTCCTGGAAATCCCAACCTCCTAGATGATGTTTTAAAAATGTGCACGTATGAAGTCTCACTGTTTTGGTGTCAGGTTCTCTGGTTGTGACACATGCATAGAGTCATGGACCCCCCCCCCCACACCGTGTCATACGGAGAAGTTTCACTGCCCTAAAAATCCCCTGCACGCCACCTGTTCAGCCTCCTCCTCTGACGGGACCCCCAGCGACCACTGATCTGCTCACCGTGTCCGTCACTTTGCCTTTTCCAGAGTATTTCACGGTCGGGGTCATACATGTGCAGCCTCTTCGGATCGGCTTCTCCCTCTGGGCGTGGAGAGAGCATCCGTGTCTTTCTGTGTGTGGATAGCGCGTTACTCGTTCTCCCTGAAAGTTGCCCCGCCGCGTGGGTCCACCAGAACGCCTCTACCGCCCACCTGCGGGGCGTCTTGGCGCCTTCCAGTCTGGGCAGTCATGACTCGAGCTGCTGTAACATTTGCGTGCAGGGTTTCGTGTGGACGTAAGTTTCCAGATCTCTTGAGTAAATACCTAGGAATTCTAACTGCCGAATCGTGTGCTGCTGCTGCTACGTGTGGCTCTGTAAGAAGCCGCCAGCCTGTCTCCCGAAGCAGCTGCACTATTTTGCGTGCCCAGCAGCGAAGAGGAGTGAGTCCCCAGTGCTCACCATCCTCACTAGCAATTAGTATTGTCACTTTCTTCTTTGTTTTTGGAATTTAGCCACTGATAGGTATATAGTGGTATGTCCTTAAATTTGCATTTCCCTAACGAAGAATGACATTGAAAATCTTCTCCCGCACTCGCTCGCCATTTATTTCTATTTTTAGTGAAGTGTTTGTTCAGACCTTTGCTCCATTTTTAAATGGGGTGTTTGTTTTCCAAATATAAAGTTTTAAGAATTCTTTGAAAGTTTTGGGTATAAGTCTGTTGTCTGACATGTGCTTTGTAAAGGTTCTCCCCCAGTTCATGGCTAATCTTTTCTTTCCCTGAATGGTGTCTTCCGCAGGGTAGATGTTTGCTTGTTCTTTAAAGATTTTATTTATTTATTTGAGAGATAGAGCGCACACATGCGCGCACAAGCGGGAGGGGAGGGTCAGAGGCAGAGGGAGAAGCAGTCCCCGCTGGGCAGGGAGCCCGATGCAGGACTCAATCCCGGCACCCCAAGATTATGGCCTGAGCCGAAGGCAGATGCTTCACCAGCTGAGCCACCCAGGCGCCCCAGGATAGATGTTTTTAATTTTAAAAAGTCTAACATCAATTTTTTCTTCTGTAGATTGTGCTTTTGGTTTTGTAACAAAACACATCGTCAAACCCCAGGTACACGGGCCCTATGTTTTCTTCTAGAAATTTTATAGGGTTGAGGTTTACATTTGTGTCTATGATCCATTTGAGGTAATTTTTGTGAAAAGCGTCCTTAGTTTGTATCTAGATTCATTTTTTAATAAACTTTATATATGGACGTCCAATTGCTGCAGCCCCATGTATTAGAGAGACCATTTATCCAGTGGGTTACCTCTGCTCCTCTGCCAAAGACTGGTGGACAATACCGAGTCTACTGTTGGGCTCTCTGTTCTGTTTCGTTGATGAATTGGTCTGTTCTTTTACCAATATCACACTGTCTTGATTACTGCAGCCTTTGGCAAGTTTTGATATTTGGTAACGTGAATTCTTCAATGGTGTGCTTCAATATTGCGTTGAGTGTTGTAGGTCTTTTGACTCTTTGTGTAAACTTTAGAATCAGTCTGACCATATCTACAAAATAGCTTGCTGGGATTTTGCTGGACTCTGCTGATTCAGTAGGTCACATTCAGCAGAACGGACATCTTCACAATATGGGCTCTTCCTATCCATGAACATGGACTATCTTTCCATTTATGTAGATCTTTTTGGGCATCTTTCATCAGACTTCATAGTTTTCAGCATATGGAATATGTACATATATTGTTAGATTTATACCCGTGTATGTAATTTTTGTGGGGTTCTGTTATAACTGGACTTCAAAGTCCAAGGAAAGCTTTTGACTTTTGTATCTTGACCTTATGTTTATAACCTTGCTATACTTGCTTATTAGTTCCAGGAGATAGATAGATGATAGACAGACAGATAGATTTCTTCATACATACACAGATTGATTTTTGACTGTGGAAGTACAGCTGGAATAAATCTCACTTGGTCATGGCATATAATTATTTCTATATATTGTTGGATTTGATTTGACAATATTTTATTGATGATTTTTACACCTATATTCATGAAAGTTATTAGTTCATAGTTTTCTTTTCCTTTTTTAATATCTTTATTGTTTTGGTATTAGAGTAATGCTGGCCTTACCGAATGAATTAGGGAATATTCCCTCTGCTTCTGTTTTGCATGGGACATCGTAGAGAATTGGTATCTTTTATCCTCTAAATGTTTGGTAAATTTCACCAGTGAAGACATCTGGGCCTACTTCCTTCCTTTTTTGAAAGCTATTAATTCTTGATTATTGTTTCAATTTTAAAAATAGATATAGGCCTATTCAGGTTATCTATTTCTCCTTATGTGAGTTTTCAGATTTGTGGCTTTCAAGGAATTGGCCCATTTTATCTTCAGTTTTCAGATTCATGAGACATGGCGTTGTTCAGAGTTTTCTTTCGTGATCTTTTTAATGCCCAGGGGATCAGTAGGGGTGTCTCCTCTTTCATTTCTGATGGTGGTAATTTGTGCCATCACTTTTATTTTTTTCTTGATTACCCTGGCTACAGATTTGTGAATTTTATTGATCTTTTGAAAGAACCAGATTTTGTTTATGTTTTTTCCCTATTGCTTTCCTGTTTTCCATTTCATTGATTTCTGCTCTAATTTCTAGTATTTGTTTTCTTCTCCTTGTTTCAGTGTTAAATTGCTCCTCTATTTCTAGTTTCCTAAGATGGAAGTTTAGATTATTCATTTTATTTATTTTTTAAATATTTATTTTTATTTTACTTTTTTAGGATATTATTTATTTATCTGATAGAAAGAGAGAGAGAACACGAGTGGGGAGAGGGGCAGAGGGAGAAGCAGACTCCCCGCTGAGCCCTCCGTCACCAGCTGGAGAGAGTGTGACGCCTGTCTCTACCGCAGTCGTGGGCTTGTCTATCTCCCCTTGTGGCTCTGGCAGCTTTGGGCTCACATATTGTGACGCTCCGCTATTTGGGGGGCGTGCAGGACCTTCCGCGCTACTGGGCTTCCTTTCTTGGTGTGCAAGATCGTGCAAAGAGTGGGCGACGAGTCTGCTGTGCTGCTGGTTTATTGCACACTTGCCCCAGCTGCACACCCGCCCCAGTCTTGCAGGGACCTACGCTAGCCCGTCTCGAAGGTGTCAGGCTTGGCCATGGGGACTGCACTGCCGATGGGGTGAGTGCAGGCAGACGCTCGGAGAGCCAGCCTTCTCTGCCACGACAGAGAGCCCGTCCTATTAGGAGCACTTCCTCCGGATCCCGACGTCCGGGAAACGCCACAACCTACAGCCGACGTGTGAGCCGGGCCAGAAAGACGCATCTGTGGTTGAAACTGCTCAGGTTTGGAGAGAGCCGTCGGCACTCACAGCCCGTTCATGCTGACCAAGAGAGACACCAGCACCTAGAACTCGGGGCTGCCGCACTGGAGCCTGGGCCCGGCGGGGGAGGGCAGGGAGCCGTGACTCCAGGCCGCGGGCTGTGCTCTCCCGCAGCCGTGAACCGCGTCCACACTGTCCTCTGTGGTGTCTTAACGGCAGAAAGCACAGCGGGCGTGGATGTAGACAAAGGGGTCTGGCACCAGATGTTCCTGGTGTGTGTCGATGGGATCCGGTAGGTTAGGCAGCACAAGAAGCAGAGAGAAACTGTCAGGGCGCTAACAGCATGGAGGGAAGCAGCGGCTTCGCATCTCTCACCAGTACAAGATACAACTGAGACGTTTCGCTCCACAGAGGCCAAGCGGCCTCAGGGCGGCCAGACGGAGAGCGCAGCGCCGGCCTCCCCTGCCCCCTGCTCAGGCGAGGGAGGCCATCCTGCAAACCTTCTCGCAGGTGGAGTCCAGCAGGACGGGAGGCGGACGGCACTGCTCTCCCGAGGAAGCCCCGCGGGCCCTAGGTGACCACCAGCAAGTTTGGAGAGTGAGGCGTATCTCCGGAAGCTCCGGGGGCTTTGACGCAGGCACAGGCCGGGCCCACAGTCCGACTTGTGGGGCGCGGAGGCCTCGTGCAGCCAGCTTGGATGGACAGTGACCGCGAAGGCCCAGACCGGAGGCGGCCTCTGTGGGCAGGACACCAGAGAGGAATGATGCAGGCGCCCCAAGAAGGACACTTCCGGAGTCGTTGGTGTGGCAGAGAGGGTGGTGGGGACGGAAGGGTGCTATGGGTGAACAGCGGCCAGGCGGCCCCCGGCTCCAGGCGACAGAGCACAGGCTTGGCCCACTCGTCCTGGTTTGCTTGGGGATTCCCCCAGTTCAACTCAGCAAGTCCCCAGATGAGGTTTTGGGGTTGTTCCCGGGTGTCCCGTGTGTGGAGAGGGGCAGGCAAATGTGACTCGGGGGCATCGGCTGTGCTGTGTCCCCAACACTGACTCTTCCCTTGTGAGGGCTGACACCCCCACTTTATTCGTACTAGGCTGGGTCCAAGTACATACAAGTAGAGCAAGGCTTGCCGCACCCAAGCGGACACTTGAAAGGCGCTGGTGGCCTGCCTGTTCTCTTGGCCCTGAGCGTGGTGTGACTCACGGAGGACCTGCATCGCCAGCTGCGTCCCCCCAGGAGGAGGGCGCGTGGTGCAGACCACAGCCAGCCTGTCGCCCACGTAACGTGAGCAAGAAACCCAGCTCTGTGTTGTCAGCCCCCGAGTCCAGGGATGTTTGTTACCTCAGCATCATCTGGTGCAAGCTGGCCGATACAGACGGTGTCCTCATGGCTGACCTTGGCAAGTACACCGGGCCTCTTCTGCGCTCACCCTGCCTCGCCTGGGCCCGGTGCTGCCCCCTGGCCGTGTGAGCGCTGTCCACACCCCACTCCGCTGCCTCCCCGTGTGGCCTGCTGTAAACAAGGGGAGAAAGGAGAAGGGCAGGAGCTGGTGGGCCCCCACCCAGGGTCTGGCTGTGCGGCAGGATGGCGCGGGGGTGGGGGCAGCCCTCCCGGGACCCAGGGGAACCCCAGGTGCTCTCGGCACCCACGTTCTGTTTGCTTTGATGAGTCCTTCTGAAGTCCTCAGTTGGAAGCTCTGTGCTCCAATCGAATAGACATCTTTTCCAATACTTTCCAAATTCGAGGGCTCCTCACGTGCTGTGTCAAGCCCCAGCTGTGAGAGCGGTTGGGAGGCTGTATAGATTAAGGACGCATTACTGCGGGAGGGGAAGGAAAGCAGACGATCCAACACTGCTCTGTACAAATAGATTCAGTGCGATCCACAACTATGCAGCATTTGACATTTAAAAATATTTGATCCATGTTTCGGCTTCCAAAGCTGCTTGAGGGAGCTGCTCGTGTAATTACATCCAAATCAGGGTTAAATATAGTTCTCAGAGAAAGCGCGTATGATTTAAATTGCCTAATTATTTTGGGGAAAATCTGTTCTTCAATAATTAAGAGAATGAGGATGTTTGGCTTGGTGGGGGGGGCATGGGGAGGCAGGAACAGTGGTGGATATTTCCCGCCTTGGAGACCGGGAGGTGCTGCCTGGGGAGGGATCGTGTCTACACAGGCCTGGGGGTGTGGTGGGGGGCCCAGCAGGCAGGCGCGGAGGGCCCGCTCTGGCCTGGCTGCAGCCCCGCTCTTGGGGTCCACGGCCGGGCCGGAACCAGAAGCTGGCAGCGTGGGTGCCAAGCAGGGAGCGGGAGCCAGGTCCCCCTGGCAGGGCCGCCAGCATATGGGAGCACCCAGGCTGGGGCCAGACGCCTTGGGAGGGGGATCTGGCAGTGCAAAGAGCCAGCAATCCATTAATTAGGTGATATTTCTTGAAAGTCACGTTGCAGGAGGGCGTAGATGGCAGGCTGCCGTCAGGAAAAGATTCAAACCATCGTGGTCCCTCCCTCTGGCCCAAGAAATGGGGGTTGGAGGCGCTGGGGCTGAGACACTGCAGGCCCGCTTGCGGTGGCCTCTGAGCGCCCCATGACACGGGGTGTGCGTCCTTGGGCCAGTGCAGAGGGGCCCCGAGGCCCTGTTTCCTTCCCTGTGAAGTGGGGGCATTATCGTACCTTTTCGGTACCCTGAGCTGAGGGTTAATGTCTGCATAGACAGAGCGCAGTGTGGGAGTCGGTCTGGAGGCAGACGCCTGGCCTGGACTCAGTGCTGTGTGACTTTGGACAAGCGACCTCACCTCTCTGAGCCTCAGGTCCCCACCTGGAAGACAGGGATGGTACCAGCAGCCACCTCACAGGCTGTCGGGGAATTATTTAATTAGATACTATTGCTTTAGCGAGGTTAGCACGGAGTCTGGCACCCAGCAGACACTCCGCTCCGTCATCCCACAAATATTTACCCAGCACCTGTGAAGTGACGGGCATCCATCCAGGTGCCAGTCTCCCTCAGACAACAGGGTGGAAAGACTCCTCTCCTCCCAGTGTGGGAATCTGACTCTGACGCGGAAACCGGTCATCGCGGAGAGTGGTCGGGGGGGGGGGGGGCGGGGCGCGGGGGCTCTGGGGCGGGGAGGGGTCTGCGAAGGCCACTCAGGGGCTGAGAAGGAGCCGTTTGGAGGGTGGGGGGCTGGGGAGCTGCAAGGGGCCCGTAGGGCCAGGGGCCTGGGGGCCGCTGGATGTTATCCTCAGAACAACAGGAAGCCCCTGGGGGGTTTGAGCAGGGACTGCTGTGATCCAGTCCGGTGGAAATGGGGCCGGAGTGAAGCAGGGGGAGTAGGGGCGGGAGGAGGGTGTGCGGTGCGTGTATGAGCGTGTACCTGTGTGAACGCACGTGTGTGCTCTCGTGGCGCGTGTGCACGCCGAATGTGCCTCCTGACCCCGCAGTGGGCAAGCGGCCCGGGACGGCCCGGGAGGGCAGAGAGAGTGGTTCACGGGAGACGTCCGCCGGGCTTGCGGATGGACGGGCTGCTCGGGGCAGGCTTGCCGTGAAACGCAGGTTGCCTAATGCCCATATCACGAGTGGCCGCTATGAAGTGTGGGTCCCTCGGCATCAGAACAGCGAGCTGGACCTCCAGCCGTGGGGTGGCAGCCAGGGCGAACCATGGTGCTTTGAGGTCCCGGCTGGCCCTGGGCCCCTGCCTGCGGGGTGCCGCCCAGAGCAGGCAGGGAAGGTGGCTCCAGCCTGGGGCCAGCCCTCCAAGCCCTTGCCGCGGGAGCTGGCCCCTCTGGCTCAGCCCAGGACGGCGTAGAGGGTGCTGGTGCTGGCTCTCACTCCCCAGGTCCGCAGGGTTACTGGGTCGACCCACCTCCCGAGCACAGCAGAGGAGCCTGCCTGCCTGGGGGTGGAGAGCACCCTGGAGAGAGGCTGCGCCCACAGAAGAGAAAAGCACCCTGAGGTCAGCGCTCAAGAAGCTGGAGGGAGCTCAGGTCGGAGGGTGGGCGGAGTCCCAGCACGTAGGCCATCAGAGCCTGAGGACCAGGTGGCTGGTGTAGTCATGCCTGCTGGGAAGTCAGAGGTCAGGGGAGCCTGGCCATCTGGACGAGGATTTCAGACGTTGCAGGTGGCTTGCGGAGAACTGACCTGAGGCCTCCTCTCTTCTGTCCAGAGCTGCCCTTTTGAGGCGCTCACTCACAGGTAGAGACCCATAATGTGGGGGACCCCCAGCCTCTGCCCCACGCTGTAGCCCATGATGTGGGAGACCCCCGGCCTCCGCCCCACGCTGTCACCCATGATGTGGGGGACCCCCGGACTCTGCCCCACACTGTCACCCATGATGTGGAGACCCCGGACTCTGCCCCATGCTGTCACCCGTGGTGTGGGGGATCCCTGGCCTCCGCCCCACGCTGTCACCCATGATGTGGGGGACCCCCGGACTCTGCCCCACGCTGTCACCCATGGTGTGGGGGAACCCCGGACTCTGCCCCACGCTGTCACCCATGATGTGGGGACCCCGGCCTCCGCCCCACGCTGTCACCCATGATGTGGGGGACCCCCGGCCTCCTCCCCACGCTGTCACCCATGGTGTGGGGGACCCCCGGCCTCTGCCCCACGCTGGGACTCATGGTGTGGGGGACCCCGGCCTCTTCCCCATGCTAGGCTGGCTCTGCTTCTCTTCCCTCTAACTGGCCCTGGATGGAGCCCACCCAGCATGTCCATCCCTGGGGACCCCACCCCTGTTTTGTGCCTCATGCCTTGAAGGACAGTAACGACCCAGTGGAGGGAGCTGACCAGGCAGACGCGAGTCCCACTCCTCCGCATTGGTCCAGAGTGACAGGCCCCGGAGCACCACCTCCCAGAGTGGCAGCAGGCAGCCCACCCTCCTGGCTTCCCACACAGTGTGTGTGTGGCTTGGACATCCCGCCGCTCTGGGCCGCTGATGGTGGCTTTGGGAAGGTAGAACAGTGTGAACTTCTGTTGGCCAGGGAGTCAGGGCAGGGCGTGGAGGGAGGTGCCCAGGACCCTCCGCTTAGGGCCAGCCCTCACAGAGGCCCTGAGGCTGAACCCCAAGCCTGGGTGGGGGCCCGGCCATCTGGCTCAGAGCCCAGGGGTCACGGACGCTGGGAGGGCACGCCTCTCCTGGGCTCCTCCTGGTCACGTGACCAGAGGGTGGCAGGCTGTGTGACCCCCTGTCCAGACCTGCCACTGCGTGCCCGCCGAAGGCTTCAGCCTCTGCCAGGGGCATGGCCATCGCTCTGGTCGCTGTGGGAGGCAGGTCCTGGGCGGGGGGCTATCGTCTGGAGTGAGCCTGCAGTGCTGCAGGTCTCCCACTCTGCGCTTGAGGCTGGCCGCCAGCCAGTGCCCGCAGCCACGGGAGCGAGCGCCCGGCGCCACGGCGAGGCCACCTGGTGGGCAGGCACGGGCCCTCTCTGCCCCACATCTGTGCCCTTCCATCCTGGCCGAGACCACCCGAAACCCCCCACTCGCCTTGTGCTGTCTGTTGGGGGGGCTGCACTTCCTCCTGGTCACGTGTCCACACCGGACAGTCACCCGAAGCCACGGGGCAGGATGTCAAGGCCTGTGGGCCCGGGACGGTGGGACTGAGGTCTAGGCATGAGCTCCAGTGTGGGTGTGGTGGGGTGGCCGGGTGGGGCCACAAACGGGAGCCCCCTCCCGCAGGGCTGTCCCCGTCGCACACCGGGGACTGTGGGGGTTATCTTCCCACGCCAAGCCCATGTCCAGGCTGGCCGGGCAGACCTGGTCCCCAGGCCCGATGGTGAGCACGCTCCCTTGGAATTCAGTACATTTCGAGCGGGGTTCCAGAAAAATCCCGATCTGTCTTTGTGTTGGTTCCTGGTTCCCAGGAAAAGGTGCTGGTGGTAACCTTGGCTTCCCAGCCTCCCTGGTCCACAGGAGAGACAAGGACGGAGGGAGGGCGGGGGAGCCTCCCAGCCAGCTGGCGGCATGGGGTCCATTGTTATATGGAGCTCACGCCCAGCTGCTGGTCTTATAAACCTGCTGCAGTGATTGAATCTGGGCAGGAGTCCTTGACGGGGTCATCAAAGGCGGGAGCAGGATTGGGCCTGGGTTTATGGCTCCCCGTCCTCACCTCCTCTCTGGAAAGGCAAGGGCTGAGCTCCTGGTGGGGCTGTGCAGGGCTGGGGATGGACACAGGACCCCTCCCATGGGGAGGACGGACCCAGGGAGCCATGGCATGTGCGTCTCACAAGCAGGCTCAGGGGCTGAGGCCGCTCACCCCCAGACCCGAGCCTCTTGAAGCTGGCCCACTGCTTGGGCCATGGTCACTTGGCAGGCACGCTCATGTGGCCCGGGGGCTGGCCTTGTGCTGGCATGGGGTGCCACCACTGATGCCCCAGGATGCCGGGGTGGGGGGGATACAGATCTTTCAGAATGCTGAGCCGGTGCTGGACAGAGCTGAGCCGGGGAGGGGGCGAGCCCGGAGCGGATGGCAGAGGCTTTTAGGGGGGCCAGGCCTGCACAGAGGCTGGGGGTGATGTGGGTGGTGCAGGCGAGAGTATTCCCACCTGGCCCAGAGAGCTGGAGTGACATCCCCCAGGTGGCCCAGCACACCTGTGGCTGTCCCCAGGTGGGAACACCGCAGAGGCTTCAAGAGCTGGCCGTGCCTGCTGGGAGGACAGGTCACTCGGCGTCTGTCCCTCACGGGGCCTCTGCTTCGGTGACTATGGAGCTGAGGCCCATCTTGCCAGCAGAGCCGGTGAGGCTGGTGAGGGGACAGGGGCAGCCGCTCTGCACACCTGGCCAGGACGAGGGGCGGGGGCTGGTGAATGATTGAGAATTGCCAAAGGTGTTGAGTTAGAGGCTAATTAAACAGCTACCTGCGGTGTGACGCTGTAAAAGAATCATAAAATTCCAATCTCATCTGTTCCGCTCTGCTTCCTTGGGTGCGGAACGCCCCATAAAAGGCGGCAAGCTCCCACTGCCTGCGGGCGGCTTGCCAGGGCGCTGGCAAGGGGCACCCTTCCTTGTGTCCTGCAGACTGGCGGCTTGCTCAGACTCACGCTGGCTGGGGCCTGGGGAGGGAGGGAGTTAGTGGGGGCCCGAAGCAGGGGGGCAGGGGCTGGACAGGCTGAGCCGGGAGGGTGTGCTGGCCCTGGAATCTCCAGTGGCCTCAAGACCCTTTACCCACATGTATCCCTCAGCCGAGGCCAGAGTGCTCCCTGTCTGCGGGGCGTGGGAGGAGGCCTTCTAGGGCTGAACCCCAGTGCGCAGGGCCCCAGCCACATGGGCCGGGAAGGATGGATTCAAGCTCACAGAGGAAGGGAGGGGACCTCTCCCCAAGGGGCTGAGAGAAAGCAGTGGGGCAGGGGGCCTGGCTAAGTCGCTGTTGGCACTTGGCGCGTCCCTATGGTGTACCATCTCTGTGCGGGGCTCCATGACCACGCTGTGTACGTGGGGGCGCCTGTCCTGGCCTGGGAAGAGGTCTGTGTTTGCACATGCTGGCCTGGCTCGGTTCCACCCAGAGCTCAAGGTGTGGCACCTCCCCCCCCGACCTGAGCCAGGCCAGGTGCCGGCCACTGCAGAGCCACCCCCAGCTTAGCCCCTCTACGCAGGTCCTATGGGGTCAAGACTCGGGCTCAGGGGAGCACTTTTGGGAAAATCGCGTTAGTATCAAAATTACGAGGCCACATGCTCTGGAAACAGATGCTGGCTTCCGTCCTGCACGTCCTTCTTTTGGCCGGGCCTTCATCTCTCTGTGGAAGGGGGTCATGCTGGTGGCGGCCCCGATAGGCCACGGGGAGGTGCGCCTAGTCATGCGCCTGGCACAGGGCATGGCTCTCTAACCACCAGTGGACATGTGGACTGCAGTTCAAGAGCTCTGCGTCTGGGGCCGCTCGCTGCCACCACGCTCCAGCACATTGGCCGAGATGAAGGACAGGACACGGGTGCTCAGAGAAGTGGACACCAGGACAAGTTCCCTATGGCTTCAGGAGTTGGGTCCCTGAATCACCACTCTGCTTCCAGGAGGACAGGCTCAGCTCCGAGGCCCATGGATGCTCCCATGAAATCCCTGGGCTTGGCCCCCTCCCTTCCCATCTCTGGAGACGGCGAGGGTACGGGCAGACTGTAGAGCGCACCCCAGGAGGGGTGGACGAAAAGCCAGAGACTGTGATTTGCCATCTCCTGGCTGTTCCTGAGAAGCCCCCGGGCCCTCGGAGCGTCTGGTCTTAGCACTGGGAGGCGGCGTCCAGTGGTCCAGGGTCAGCTGATGGCCCAGCTCTTACCCTCCCCCTTACCGAGGCTCAGTGCACCTGCGAGGCAGGGGCGCCTGCGCTGCTCTGCTACTCTGGAGGTCAGGGTGGGGCTGTGGGCGACAGTCAACACCCAGGGCTTGCTGGACCCCGCAGTCCAGCCCTGAGCTCTGCACAGCGAGCCGAGGAGCCAGTGACCGTGGGGCCCAGGGGCGTGGGCTGTGTCTGGGGTGACCAGAGCAGCACGTGAGGGAGCTGAGCCTGTGGGCTGCACTTTGGCCACCAGCACATTCCTGCCTCAGGACCTTTGCACGTCCCAGGAATGCTGACTGGAATGTCCCCCCTGCTCCCAACATTCTCCTAGTTGATCCATGACCTTGCTGGGGTCTCTGCTCAACCGTTACTTTCTCAGAGAGTCTTCCTGACCCCAGCCTGTCCGGATGGACCCCTTGTCCTGCCCCACCTCGGTCAGTTCTTCTCTCCCAACCCCCATTTTCTTCTTTATTGTGCTTCCCACCACCTGGAATTACATTTCCTTTGGTTCTTTGCTTACACTGTCCACCCCCCCCCCCACTGCTGAAAAGCAAGTCCCTTGAGGGTCCGACCCCCCTCAGTGTTATCCGCGCTGTACCCAGCTCACCACATGCACTGGTGCAGAAACGCTTGCTAGCGAGTGCGTGGATGCTTCCTCCTCCCTGGGCTGTTATCCTCCAGACTTACACTGCAGGGTAACGCCAGGGCCCAGCGGCACAGGTGCCTGCCTGCCCACCCCAGCCAACGTGAGAGAGGGGTATCTGCCTTTCCCAACTTTGCTGCCAGCGTGGCGAGAGATCGCATGCGTCTGGCTGCACACCGTTCTATGTTTTCCGAGTTTTGTGGTCATTGGACCTTCTTTGGGACTTGCCGCTTTGACCTTTTGCCCATTTTTCTGTCCAGATGCCCATTTTTTCTCATGGATCCCGAAGTTCTTGGTATAACGTGAACTCTGCTCTGTTCGGTGGTTCGCAGGAGGGTGGGTGCCTTACAAGTGTCGGGGGCTGGGGAGCAGGTGGTCTTGGGACTGGAGCAGGAGATGTGTCTCCCAGGTTGATTCTGGTGTTCAGGGGGACGTCCAGGTGGCCATCACCGTGAGGTGGGCCTGAGGCTCTGAAAGGTCAGCAGAGGGGCTGCCGGGCTCTCTGAGAAGCACACTTGTTGCAAAGGGATGGGGGGGGCTTCCTGCGACAGGGCCTGTCCAAGAGCCCCTTGTGCCAGATGGTTGGGGGTGGCACGGGCCACAGTGATGGGGGCATCCTGCAGATGGCACCCCAGGGATCCGTAGACCCTGCAGAGGCCTGAGCCTTGGCCCCCAGGCTGGAGGCAGATATAATGCCACATTTTGGGGCTCCTGCCAGCCTGCCCCCCTTTTCATCACAGGACAGGTAAGGTGTGTTCCTGTAGGTCCTGGGGACTGCTTGGGCTCTTTCCGATGGGCCCTGGTCCTGGGGGACAGCCCCATGGTCCCGCTGTGCCTGGCTCTGCCTTGGGGTGGTCGGGGCACCCAGTAACAGCAGTGCACCCCTTTGCCCCTGCAAACACCCTGCTTCCCTGAGTGGGGCCAGCCTGTGAATCTTCCTCATACCTGGTTCCCTTAGTTATTGATCACTGTGTTTACCCAGAGCCTTTACAAACCGTTCCCACCAGGCTGGGCCTCATTACACACGCGCATGGTGGGGAGAGGCCCCGGCTTCCAGCTTTGGCCCCACGGTCCCCCAGCCCTGTCCAGTGCCCTGCAGGCCCCTTGGGTGGCTAGAGCAGATAGATGTCCCAGGACAATTGGTGCAGGGTCCTCCCACCTATCCCTCCCTCTGTTTCCAGAGTCCGGCTCGCTGGAAACAGGCAGCCCCTGTGTAACGTGGCCCAGCACCCAGGACAGAGTCAGTGCTCATTAAATCATGGCCGAGAAACGTCAAGCGCTTGTCACAAGCACTTTGGGCCCAGCACGAGCAGGCGGCCCCAGACACCATAAGCAAGCCGCTCCTCCAGCTGCTCGGCTGGGGGTCTCTGACAGGGTCCTTTGAGACGGGCACTGCAGTAGAAGGAACCAAGAAGAAGGACGGGCATGGGGTGTCTGGGGAGGGGAGGCGGGAGGGAAGGACGGGGAGGGGGCTGGGAGGTCCTGAGCTGAGGTACGAGTGCCCAGAGCTGCCCTCTCTGTCCTCCAGCACCCAGAGGCCACCCTGCTTCTAGAGTTTTCTCTACAGGGAGATGGGCTCTGCCCCTGGACGAGGTGCTCATACCAAAGGGCAAACTGTGTGCTGCCCCGCCACCCTCCCCCGCCCCACCGCAATCCTCGCTTTATAGGGAGCTTTCTCGATGAGCCAGAGAAAGCGTCCATTTCTGTGATGTCCCAGGGATCCCGGCCGAGTCTCTCTGGGGGGAGAGGAACTCCCTGGCATCCCTGGGTACCAGCAGGTGCAAGGCCGTGACGGTGTGGTCAGAGGTCGTAGGAAAGATGAGCGCCTACCTGGGTGCAGTGTGGTCGCTCTGACTCAGTGTCCCCGGCCAGCTCGGGGCCCCCCGAGGGGCAGGCTCCCGGCTCTCTGTGTCTTTGGGGTAAGAGGCCCTGGCTGCCTGCCATCCTCACCCCGTCCTGGAGTCAGCCCCGCGTGGCACCCGAGGGTGGGTGCTGGGGACTGGGAGGGGCCCGCAGACCGCATCAAACATTCTCAGATGTCCACGACTTCGCCGTGTCTTTCCATCTCTTTCTGGAAGTGGGCTTTTGTTCTATCCAGCATCTGTGCTTTTCGATGCATTCTGAAACATTTAATAAATATTTGGCTTCCCGTTTCAAAATGTTCTGTGTTCCTTTTAGTTTCCCTTATGGAAAGAGGCAGGGATATTTTCACCTTGACTCCCTGGGAGCCCATGCATCAGGGGGCAGCATGGGAGTCTTGGACCCCCACCCCCAGACTGCCCCGTCGCCCGGTTCATGGTTGAAGACTGGAGCCCAGAGCTGACTCAATGCTCTGAGGAGCGGCGGCACCAGGCCGGGACGGGGAGGCTTTGCCGGCTGCTGTGTTTTACCCTTGAAAGTCCAACCAGGGTTTTATTGTGATTCTTTTAGCAGAAAGGTTGCTGGGTCTGCCTTCATGCCTGGGCTCAAGAGTGAGGGTCAGGCTTCTGCAGAAACCCCAGCCTGGGGGTGGGGGGCGAGTGCGGGGGGCTGGCAGGCAGGTGAGGCCTTCCCCTCGTCAGGCCAGCTCCTCGGAAGCAAGATGGCCCAGCGGGTAGCCCGTCCCAGAAGCACAGGACGGAAGTTTGAATCTCCTGTTTTCTCCTCTCTGAACAGCCCAGGAGATGATCTGGCACGGCGAGGGCTCTGTGCCTGGCGTGCGGGGGCTTAGCAGACGCTCGGGGAAGATGCTGTCACACAACATCGGCTGTTATCACCTCCCTGGGCGAGTCCCAGGGGGCACAGCTGTTCCTGCCACCACAGCCTCGAGTCCAGGCCCCTGAGACACCACTCCTGGGGCTCTCAGCCCTCTGTCCCTACAGGGGCCCCTCCCACAGCCAAAGCAAGCACCGTGAGACTGTGGGCAGCACGAGCTTCCGTTCACCGAGCAGCCTGGGGCGAGTGTCCCAGGAGGGGTGGGGGGCTGTGCTGGCTCTGTGAGAAGGGGACCCTTCCCTACAGTTCACAGTCCAGCCTCTGCAGCCACATCTGGTCATGGTGGGTGAATGTCCCCCAGGACAGCCTGTCTCTCACCCCGCTGCAAACAGGGCTGCAGAAGGGCCCTGTGAGCCAGGCCCGCAGGCTGCATGTCGGGGCTGTGCAGGGCCCTGCAGGGAGCACTTGGAACGCTCCAGGGTGCCCTCTGGCACGGCTTGGTCCAGCATCCAGCGTCTTGCTGGGCGCGTCCCTGAGGCTGGGAGGAGGACGGAGGGGAACAGCCCTGCTGCTGTCCTGGGGAGTAGGAAAGAAAAAAATCATCAGCCCAGGGGTGGCCAGGACATGCGCTGGGGGACACGAAGCAGTGGCAGGGACAGGGTCAGGGAGGATTAAGCAGCTGCATGTTTTGGAGAGGCAGAAGGAGAGGTGTTGATATGGCTAATTTTTGTTGTTTAGAAAGAGAGAGAGTGCATGAGCGTGAGTGGTGGGAGGGAAGGGGCAGAAGGAGGAGGAGAAAGAAAATCTCCAGCAGACTCCCTGCTAAGCTCCAGCCCGGTGCAGGGCTCGATCTCACAACCCTGAGACCATGACCTGCGTTGAAATCAAGAGTCATGAACAAAGCAGAGGGCCGCCTCAGTGTGGGTGCGCCTCTTCCAACCAGCGGAAAGCCTGGATAGAACAAAAAGCCTGACCTCCGCTGAGTCGGGGGACCTCCCTGCCTGCCAGCCTTTGAACCGAGGCACCCCCTCTTCCCTGCCTTTGGACTTGAACTAAAACACCAGCTCTTCCGGGGTCTCTGGGTCCCTGGGGGCAGATGGCGGAACCTGTCGGCTTCCAGAGCTGCGTGAGCCGCTCCCTCCTCATAAACTGTGTGCACACACACGTCCTCTTGGTTCTGTCTCTCTGGGCACCCAAATGACACGGGCATCAGTGGGCAGCAAAGTCCGGGCGCCTAATGGGAGCTGAGCATCGTTCTAATGGAGGTATAGGGTCCGGGGTGCACATGGCCACCCCAGCTGTTCCCACTGGGCCCGCCACACGGAACTCGATTCCCAAGGAGGCTTTGAGAGTGACGCAGGTCAGCCGAGGACATCTCCGTGGGTGGGGCCGGTGGTCCCACTGGCCACAGGCTGGGGGAGATGTTTAGAGGTCATCTGAGCAAATGCCTGGGAGGGGTCCCCCCAGAGCCAGGGCTGTGATGAGGGCAGGGGCTGGTCTGGGGGTGTGTTGACCCCACTCTGAGTCTGGGAGAGTGGGATAGGCTGCTTCGGAGGGGGAGGGAGCCCCATTTCAGGCGAGGCCTATTGCTTGGTGGGCACGTGGTGAGGGCACGCAGAAGGGTCCTTCCCAGACTCTGTGGTCACTGGTCATTTCTGGAGCCCAGACCTGGGTGGAGCCAGGCTCAGCCAGGGATGACGCAGGCACGGGGGAGCAGGTGGACGCAGCGAAGGCGTGGGCCCACTCAGCCTCTGGCCGGGCCAGGCCCTCGGGACACGGGCTTCCAGGCACGCAGGGCGCACCCTGCCTCCCACACCCTGCGCCCGGCGGGAGGCTGTCCTGGTTCATCTCTTCAATCTCACTATTTACAGCTATTGATGGGCGTGCATGTGGCCCATCGACCCCGGGGCGGCGTGTGCACGTGGCCAGGCCGCCACAGCCGTGACAAATGGGCAGATCACTGGCCACACTCTGGCAACCGACTGTTTCCTTGAAAATGAGAAATCATGGTCAGGGCCAGAAGCAGATTATTAACAAAGACTTCCAGTGACTTTGCGGACCATCCCAGCTATTCTAACGATCAGGGTGGCAGGCTGGGGGCTGGCGGGGCACAGCACCCAGGTGGGCCGGAGGGGGCTCTCGGGGAGAGGCGGCCATTCCTACAGCTGCCTCCCATTTGCCCACAACCTCTCTGGGACGCTGGGCCCAGCATCAGAAGGAAGGAGGACTGGACACGGGTCCTCTGGCCCCCAGGCTGCAGACAGTATGTGTGTGCCCCAGGGAGGCCGTGCAGGTGTGTGTGGACAAGGAGAAAAGATCTGACTGAACGAATGAACCAACACAGGACAGAGCCGGGGAGAGGCCCTCAGAAGCGTGGCTAACTCCTTCTCTTCTTCCCCACTCTGCCCCGTGTTCCCAGAGCCCTACGGGGGCCTGCTGCTTCTGCCAGCTGTGTCTTGAGGCCAGGAATCTGCCATGTCAAGGACTCAAGAGTCTGGGGGATGGTCTGGGGCTGGAGGGGATGGCCCCAGGCTGGGGGATGGCCCCGGGCTGGGGGATGGACATGAGCTGGGGGATGGCCCCGGGTTGGGGGCTGGATCCTGGCTGGAGGGATGGCCCTAGGCTAGGTGTATGAGCACAGAGGGGTCTCCACCGTGGGGGGCTGAGACACAGCCACTGAGGGGTTAAAGCAGGAAGCGCCTTGCAGGGCCGTGCTAAGAAATGATGTTCTGCTGTTTGACGTCATTTTAATTCCATTTCAAGGGCATTTAATCTCATTTGCCCGATGACTGATCCCTGGCTGTGGATGAATTAACATGCGGCCCCTCCTTAGAGGGGAAGCAGGACCCTTTTAACGGAGACATAGCGTCACCGTGTCCTGCTGCGCCTTGCGGGCGGCCACAGGGGTGGGGGCGGTGGTGAGGACCTGACCCTGGGCTTGGCATTTACTCAGCCCTTGGAACATTCCAGAAGGGTGCGGGCCTGCTGTTTCTCCTCGCCTCACGCCCCTGGGTGGGACGCACCTATTCCTGAGACCCGGGACAAAGGCCGGGCACCCGCTTGGAGGCTGGTTCAGGGTCCTGGTGATGGTGTGTGGTGGTGTCCAGGGGCAGGCTGTGTGGCTGGAGGGGAAACAAGGCGCTCGGAGCCTGTGGCTCCTTGCTGCCTGAGCTGGAGCCAGAGAGCTGCTTTGTTTTTGGGGAAACTGTACCTCACGGGGTTACATGTCTCTCTCTATTCGCATCACCCTGGAGGCCTTGGGGACCAGGAGAGGCCACAGCCCCGAGAGGCCCCAGGCCTAGGGAGGAGAGAGGTGGCCGTAGGGGACATGACTTCCGGTTACATTCTGCCCCTCTACCCACATATGGTTTCCCTCCTGCTGGTAGCTCCGTTTTCCAGAAATTTCTGCTGGTCACTGTAACCTCTTCTTCTGGTCTGGACTTAGCTGAGCTCTGGGGACTTGAGGGCAGGGCTGTGCCTAGGCTTGGGGCCAGGGGATTTGCATGAGGACCACAGGCCCCACCATGCAGGGCTCCAGGCATTGATTGCACAGAAGAGCTCCCTTGGGGCTGTGGAGGGAGGCAGGGGTGGGTGGCCGGGGCAGGTGGGCTGCGCCAGGTCTCCGTGTGGCCTGGAGGCAGCAGAGACCTCAGCACCGGGTGCCTGGCCTGAGGCCCCGTGTGGGACTCGTCTCCTAGCACCTGGATGCCAGGGGGTGGCGCACACGTTTGACCCCGCGACTGGAGGACCGTGTGGCCCCAGGCTGGAGGTGCTGGGACGTCGGGCCATATGCAGAGTGATGGGTCTTAATGTTCCGGACTCCACAGACATGGCCACTGAGGCTGGCCTGAGGGCTGACCTCAAGCATCCCCGCGCCCCGCTGATGCTCTAGGCCCTCCTTGCTGTCAGGTGAGGGAGGTGGGGCCCGAACAAGCCAGGCAGCCAAGCTCTGGTGTGTGGGGGAGGGAGGCCAGTCAGGCTCGCCCACTGTCTGCGGGCTGGGTGGGAACAATGACGCTCAGGCTTCATGGGTGCTCGCGGCCCAAGTCCCCCACCCGAGACCAAAGACAGTGCTACAGGTGCTTGTTCTTCTGTCTGTCATCTACCCACCAAACCTCCTTCCTTCCTTCCTTCCTTCCTTCCTTCCTTCCTTCCTTCCTTCCTCCTTCCTTCCTTCCTTCCTTCTCTTCTCACCACCCACCCATCCACCCACTTACCCATCTACCCATCCATCCATCCATCCATCCATCCATCCATCAACCTTTCCATCCATCCATCCATCCATCCATCCACTCATCCATCCATCCATCCATCCATCCATCCACTCATCCATCCAGCCATCCATCCATCCATCCATCAACCTGTCCATCCATCCATCATCCATCCATCCACCCATCCATCCATCCATCCATCCATCCATCCATCCATCCACTCATCCATCCATCCATCCATCCATCCATCCATCCATCCACTCATCCATCCATCCACTCATCCATCCATCCATCCATCCATCCATCCATCCATCAACCTGTCCATCCATCCATCCATCCATCCATCCATCCATCCATCAACCTGTCCATCCATCCATCCATCCATCCATCCATCCATCATCCATCCATCCAACATTTGTTTGGATCCTGCTGTTTTTCAGGAGCTCAGACCCAGTGACAATTCAGTGCCATAGCATCCCGAATTGTGTGACAGAGGGTAATTTTGGGGTGGGTGAGGGATGGGCTGAGGTAGCTAAGAGGCTCCTGACCCCAGCTGGCTAACAATAATATTCCTTTCAAATAAAGCCACCCACAAAATGTGTCGTTAGACCCTGTATAATGTCAATCCTTTGTAAGACCTTTTAGGAGGGTGAGATTTAGAAACTAAACAAGAATCCTTTGGTAGACCCCTAATCTGGGTCTGCAAAATAGAGTTCATGCAGCTCTAGGATTTCTTGTAAGTTCCTTGGAAGTGCTGACAACCGGAGCTGGGCCCCCAGAGGTAGGTAGAGGCAGGATGAGTGGGGGCCCCACGTTACTCATCACTGCTACAGAACCCTGTGGATTAGCACGGGGGCGCGGCCGTGGAGACTGCTCTGCCGAACAGTCCAGGGCAGGGCTCAGACAGCGGGACGGGCCTTCCCAGCTCTGCTCACGTGTCAGCGGCGTGACTTTGGCGACCTGACCTCTCTGAGCCTCAGCTTCCTCCCGGGCGAACTGCAGACGCTCATTCTAGCTCGCAGGGGTTAGGGACCGACAGGTGCCTGTACACGTGGATGGTAAGGGCCGTGTCCTGCCTGGACCCTGCCCCGGGGCCACGCCGTAGGTGTCCAGAGAGCGGGACTGAGGTGCAGCACCCTGTCCCATCCCTGGACGGCCCACAGCAGGAGGAGGCCGGGAGCTCGGGAGGGGAGCTGGCTCTCCTGTTATTGGATTATCTCATTTGCAAACAATAAATGTCAACAGCAGGAGACCTTGTCAGACTCCCCTTGCAGGATGCAAATGTAGCCTTTATCTGCCTCTGCCCTTTATTAAAACAACCATGGAGCCACACGGATAAACAAGACAATTAAATGTAAATGATGTCATCTCCCTCCTCCGTTCCCATTAATGAGGCGCCCAGGCCCTGGCGGGCGATGGCGGGAAGCTGGAGATGCCGAATCCGATTAAAACGCAACCAAGAGGCAACACTGACCTTTCGCTTTTAACAACTGACCCAGGCCGGGAGCTGGCGTGACAGCTGGGACCAGCACGCTCTGATTTTTACAGTGACTACATTTAAGTAGAGAATTTACTGTCTCCCCGTAATCAGCGGCCCTTCAGTGCTGATTGTGCCCCATGGACAGGGTGCCCCTGGCCACCACCCAGCACCGGCTCGACCCCTAGCCCAGAGTGGGGCAGGGGCGGATGGTGGCCAATAGGTGCCATGCGAGCAGGTGGGCCCTGGGCAGGAGCCAAGACGTCTTGGGGTCTCTGGAGGAGTGGGGACAGGTGGGAGACACCCTACAAGGGGGACAGGTGGCAGAGGGCATGTGCTGCTTGCTGACCAGACCCGAGCATCACCTGAGACAAACTGTGTCCCCAACCCTCTGCAGGGGAGAAGTACCACTCACCACTGATGTCACCAACACTGCCATTGCTGCACTGAAACAGGGCCACCCCCACGGCCACTGCTGCCACCTCCACTCCTCTCACTGTCACTGTCCTTCCTCCACTCCTCTCGCTGTCACTGTCCCTCCTCCACTCCTCTCGCTGTCACTGTCCCTCCTCATCTCTTCCCACTGTGACTGCCCCCCCCCCGCTATTCCTTCTACTGTGACTGTCTCCTGCACCGTATCTACTGTCCCCACCACTGCTGCCACCAGCACATTTCCAGGGCCACAATGTGACCCGATGGCCGCTCTGCTGGCAGGAGCCAAAGCCTTCTGCAGCTCACACACACAGGACCCTCCAAGCTGCAGACGCCGCACTGTGTCCCTCGGATGCTGCTGGCAAAGCCCGCACACGGCCGGTGGACACGGCCCCTTCACAGAGGGCACCGGCACTGTGGGCACCAGGGAGCCACCGCCCGCAGCCATTAAGCAACAGAGGGCTGACCTGTTCCGGGGAGCTGGGCCTGTGCTCCTCCCAGGGGGCCCGATGCCCACGATGTGGCCCCGGGGCAGCTGAGCCTCACCGCCTGGTGCGTCCGCCGGCAGAGAGAGGCCTGCTGGGATGGGCCCCGCTCTGGCGCTCAGCCCGGGGGCCCGGGGGGTCTGAGCGGGGAGTCGCTTCTCTCTGCAGTGGGAGAAACGCGTGGCCAACCCCGAACCAACTTCCGAAAACTCCAAACGTGCACTTTACGGGGATGTTGCTGTAACGGCAACAGCGCTCATTTTCTACCCGGTGTCGTGGGGCGCCGCGGCGGCTCTGCCTTGTGCGGGTGGGGGCTCCGCTGGCTGCACCGTCCCCGCCCCGGAGGTGTGACATTTGTGCCCACGTGGGTGTGGACGTGGCCGGTGCAGGCATGTGCGCGCAGGGGTCCACGTGCTGTGCACGCACACACGTGACGGCAGAGGGGACCCGGCCGGCTTCTGGGTGCCCCCGTCCGTGCCCCCGTGGCCCCGCCGTCCGCGGCTCCTCTGCGTCCAGGCCGCCCCTCAGACGCCCATAGCAGCCCCAACGGAGCTTCAACGGCGGCACTAGACGCTTTTGCTCATGGAGTTCCCCACTTTCCGCTCAGCTCCTTCTGGGTTTTGTAAGCCAAATCGAGAGGAGCGTAGAGCGGGCAGAGGGTGGCGGGTCCCTTGGGGGGTGTGACCGCAGTTGAGGGTGCAAGGGGGCAGCCTCCGGCCCACACCCCCACGGTCTCCAGGGAACTGCATGTTCCATTCTTCTGTCTGAAAACCCGGAGCCGCGGCCCAGGGGTTGCCAGGGAGTAAGCGGCCTGCGCGCACCTGGTCAACAGGTGAGGGAGGAGGAAGCCTGGGGAGTCACCCAGCGGAAAACCAGGATCCCTGGCGCCGAACTCGGTGGTTTCGCGTTGCCTGCGCCAGCCAGGTAAGAGAGCGCTGGAGAGCCGCCCCCAGACTTCCAACAGGACCCCAGGCTGCAGCGGGGTCTGTTTCTTGGGGAAACATCAGCGTCTCTATGGGATGTGGAGCTGGCAGGGGAGCAGGCAGCGTGTACCTGGTGGAACCACATTCTTCCCTCTCTGCCTCCCTCTCCGCCAAAACCCACCGGCATGGAGAGCTGGCTCCCTGCTGAGCTGGCCAGGCCCAGGGTCAGGCTGAGGGAAAGTTCTAGTTAACAGTCCAGACTCTGGACCCAGACTCTGGACCCAAACCCCTGCTCTGTCTTGTGCCAGCTGTGTGACCTGAGACACATCGCTTAAGCTCTCTGAGCTTGTGTTTGCTCATCTGTAAGACGAGGGAAAGGGCAGCACCCTTCCTCGTGAGGCTGGCGTGAGCGCTGCGTGCTCTCCAGCGGAGCAAGGCGCACGGCAAGTGTTCGTGTTACTGTAACATTATTGCAGACACACGGTCCAGAATTTAAATAAGTCTGACATGAAATATGCAGTCAATTAAGCCTTCCCAGCGGTCCAGAAACACTCAGGCAGCACCAGGGAGAAGTGGCTACACGGACTGTCAGGTTTGCTAACGAGGAAGCTGGAGCTGGGCTTCCAGGACCTCCTGTAGCCCCAGGAGTGCCGTCTGTGTCCTTCTGTCCTGCAGCCTACACCGCAGCCCCAGTCTCGTTTGGTGGCCAGACTGTGACTGTTCAGGCAGGCTGTGGTTCCTCTCAGCGCCTGCCCTGATGGCTAGTGGCCAGCCGAGCTCAGCCACGAAGGCGGGTGTGGTGGGGGTGAGGCAACAGGCCGTCACTGGGGTGGCCGGGGGACAGCTGGGTGGCTCAGCGCTCAGGCTGGGAGAGCCATGCGGGGCGGGGGCGTCACCAGGAGGGTCCTGCAGACCCCTGGGCCAGGAGCAGAGTCTCTGAGCCCCGAGCATCCTGGGCTGTTCGCTACCCCAAGCTCTGGAGGAGATGCTGGCTGGGACAGGCGGGTGCCGGGACAACGGCTTCGTGTCTTGTCACCTGTAGGGCACAGCTGTGCTCCGTGTGGGGAGGAGGGGCAAGAACAGCATAGTAATACGCTTATGGGTCTAAAGTGGGGTGGGCGCCTTCCCCAGGACCCTACTATCAGTGTCTCAGGGCGGCCACGGCAAAGGACCACAGACTGGGGGCAACAAAGGAAGACTGTCCTCTCACGGATCTGGAAGCCAGAAGTCCACGGTCAAGGAGCTGCAGGGCTGGTTCTTTCTGGAGACTCTGGGGAGGACTCGTTCCTTGTCGCTCGGGGCTCCTGGGGTTTCTGGCTTGTAGATACCTCACCGGTCCTCTGCCTCTGAACCCCCGTGGCCTTTCCCTGCGTGTCTGTGCCCTGACCTCCCTGTCTTACACGCACAGCAGTCACCCCAGATCATGGCCACCCCAATGACCTCATCCTAATGTAATCACCCCTGTAAAGACCCTGCCTCTGTGTACTGTCACCTCTGACGTGCTCGGGGCCACAATGTGTGAGTCTGGGGAGCCGGTTCAGCCCATGACGCCTAGAACCCAGGGGGTTGGCCCTGGAGGGGAGGGAGTCGTTGGAGGTGGGGTGGTCCTCCTCCGAAGGGCTCCCCCTGGATGTCGCTGCACCCCACGCTGGGCCCTGAGAGAGGATGGGCCTGACTTGGGGCTCCGGCTGCAGCTGGCCTCATGTGGCCCTGGGACGCCTGGCTGGAGGCCAAGGTCACGGAGACCCTCTAGCTCTGGGGCCAGTGTGGGGCCGCATAGGGGTGCTCAGGGTATGCAGCTGACAGACTGAGGAAAGGACGAACCTGGCGTGGAGTCGTAAACCCGGGCAGGGCACTGAGATCTGCTCTCAGCCAGAGTGGTTGCACTGTGCCCAGGTCTGGCCAGCGGGTTGCCTGGTGCCCAAAGACAGCCCTGCCCCAAGCATGGCCTCCTCCTCTCGGACCGGCCTCAGGGGTCCTTTCCAAGGTCTGATGCGGTGGGGGAGCCCCAACCTTCCCCCGGGCTGGGGAGGGTCGCGCAGCCCAGCCCACAGCACAGAACCCTTCCGTCCCTCCCCTCTGAACTCACCTCTCTGAACGATCCACGGGGCAGGGGCTGCGCTGTCCGCGCCCTCGGGGGAAGTGACCACTCCGTGCTCACAGTCGTGTGGGTGATTGTTCCCCATCGTTGTCAACCTCTGTCTCCACATTCCCGGGGCCCCTTCCTGCCGGACCCCCGTGCCGAGACCCCAGGGGAGGCATGCTCATGGGGACGATGCTGACTCTTACCGAAGGTTAGGAACCCCCCACCCTTACATTGCGTCCCCTTTCCTGTCACTGGCTTAGATAAGACTCACGGATGCCGGTCATCGTTTCCCAGGACAAGCCAGATGTGCATGTCCTCAAGAGCAGAGGCCATTCCTCCGGGCACGGGGCCTGGAGCCTGCATGTGGGCATCACCATCCCAGAGTGGCAGGCAGAGGTCTGGCCGTGCGTGCCTCAGGCCCCTTGCAGCTGTCGGGCGACATGTGTGATGTGTGCACTCGGCCAACGCTCTCACTTAGTCCCTGATTCCTGTGCTCCTGCCCCCCTGCCCCAGCGCCCTGCCCCTGCGCCAGCTTACATGCCCCTCCCCAGGGGGTCTTCCCCGTCCCACCCCACTCCCCAGTGCAAACCCTTGGGGCCCCAGCTTTGGCTGGGACCATGGAAAGAGCCTGGGGTCTGGGACAGGAGGAGGGGTCTTCGGGTGCCAAAACGAGGGAGCGTGAGGCCCTGACTGGTGTTGAGTGCGGGGGCTGTGCCTGGGAGTGCATGGGAAGACACCAGCCCACCCCTGGTGGGGGGGGACAGTGGCCTTGGCCTGCTCAGGACAGCCAGGTGCTTCCGGCGGTAGGTTTTGTGGCCGAGCCTAGTGCGCCCCACGTGTGAACGGAGCCACCAGCTGCTCAGTGGACTGCATCCGCACCCCTGGGTTTGGCATGGGGACACCTGCTCCCGCAAGCCGCAAGGGGCCGCTCACCTGTCCGGACGCCTCTGGAGCCGGGGGAGCCAGGGGAGCAGCTGTGCCCGAATCCCAAAGGACATCACCTGCAGGGTCTCCCACACGCTCTCTCTATAAAAGGCGGGAGTGTGGCGCCTTCCTTCAGTCCCCGCGGCTGGGATTTGCACCCCTGAGTTAGCTGCAGTGGGCAAGGCAGCTGCCGTGGCTGCGGGCCATCTGTGGGTGCTCCTGCAAGAGGGGAGACTGAGTACCCTGGCACCCCGCAGAGATGGCAGGGGTGGCCCAAACTCAGGTCAGTGCTTCCGAGTCTGAGTTCCTCAGGAGCAGATCCTGATAGGCTCCCTGCAAGAAGGACTTAGGAAAAAGGTTCTGGAAGCTCCTGTAGGGAGAGTGGTGGTAGGTATGCAGGGGGAGGCCCAGTGGAAGAGCAGCCCCCAGGAGGTCCAGGAAGCATAGCCCCAGGGCACCCAGGGGGGCGTCAGCCTCCAGCAGTGTCCAGGCTGGAGAGAGGCCGGGTTTCTGGTAGACCAAGACCATATCCTCCAGGGACTCTGGGGGCTTGTCCTGGAGCTCCCCAGCTGGGATTCTGCAGCATGTGAGTGCCCCTGGGTCCTCAGTTGGCTCATCTCTGAAGGGGGGCCGTGCCCGGGCTCCCCAGGGCATCTGCGGTGCCAAGGCCCAGTGAGAGGTTGGGGTTTGCAGCTGCACTGCGAGACCTACAGCAGGATGGACACTGTCTCAGAGGGCACGCAGGGGCCACGGGGTGCTGCCGAGGGCAGGAGGCAGCTGGGGCCCCAGGGCGGGGAGGTCAAGCCTGGAACCCCACCCCTGGGGTGCCCAGCAGCCTGAGCAGGGCAGGGTGGGGTGAGGGGGCTGCCCTCTCCACCCTGGGGGTCCTGCACTGGGTGGTCCCTGGACACCGACCCTGGTAGATAGCCCTGGCCCGACACCTCATGTTTCCATTTTGGTCCCTCCCTGGCTTCCTGGCTGCTCCGCCCGCCTCCTCCCGTCCTTCCTCAAGCCTATCAGGGCTGGGCCTGTTTATCCAGCTGGGGCCAGAGGAAACAGTCCCAGAGCAGCCATTAATCAGGGGTGGAAGCTGGAAATTACCCGAAAGCTGGGGATTGCTCTGGGGAGAGGCCAGGGCGGATGGACTGCAGTGCTTCCGGTGACTGCGGGCACGGCCCCGGGGCACGGGCTGATGAGTGCGGTCATGGGCGCTGTCCCTCTCCCCTCACCCCCGGGCTGACCTTTCTGGAGCAGCTCCCCTTGCAGCCCAGGAGCCACGTGGGCTCCAGAGGGACACGGGCAGGCGTGCGGGGCCAGGTGCAGCCCCCAGAGGGTGGGTAGCAGGCAGGCCCTGAGCCCACCTGCGTGTCTCTGAGGGTGGACATTTGCTGGGATATCTGAGTGGGCCACATGAGGGATGGAGCTTTGGGGCAGCCCTGCTTGAGCATAGAGTCCGAACTACGGGCCCGGGGATTGACAGGGATGTGGTCTAGGGCTCAGGGCAATTCTTCAGGGAAGCAGCAAACCCCGCGAAGAGCTGCGGATTGCTGTTATTCACGGCCGTGGACCCACCAGGAACTGGTCACTGCTGGCCATGGAGTCCTCCCGCCTGGGCCCACCATCCTGTGACTCTGCCCACCGGCTGGTTCTTCCTGTCTCCAGGCACGAGGACACCGAGTCGCGCCATGGACAGGACCCCACATCCTGACACGTGGTGGCCCGCATGACTCTGGGGAGTGGCTCTTGCTTCCTGACAAAAAGGAGATGCTGAGGGACGAGACAGCAATGTCCCTGAGGCGGCCGGCTCGGGGCAGCCCGTGGCCACCTACCAAACCAGAGCAGAGAGCTGATGGGCTAATCCTGGGGAGCAACACAGGTCCTGGAGCCCTGCTGGTCTGTGACCGCCCCCTCCCAGCCCCGTGAGCTGTCGGCATCCCCGAGGCTGGCCAGCCTCCTGCAAAGGGCACAGGGCCCTGCACGATCACAGCATCATCAGAGCCCCTACCCTGCAGGGCACTTCGGAAAAGCAGAAACTGTCATTACTGATTGTTGGTAATTAGACGGGAAAGACAGATGTTCTGGTGTTGGAAAAACACCGTCAAATAATTGGGCTATTCTCATCAGAGAAGAGGCAATTTGCTACCTGTCAGATGGCATTCCACCACCTGCCTTGTTGGGTAGAGGTCGGCTGGGGGGGCCCAGACCCAACAGGTCCCCAGCATCTGGGGGCACGTTCGGTGGGTGTGGCCGGAGAGGCCTGGGCTCCCCGACACCCCACAGGTGCCTGCTTGTCCCCCACCAGGTGGGTCTCCTCTGTGTCCCCACCTGGGCTGTGGTCGTCCGGCCCCCTCACCTGGGGGCTCTCATTCTCCCTGTGCGCCCTCTAACCCTGGGGACTGCAGTGATGCCATGACTCTGGGGAAGACTTCTCACTGTCCTAGAGGCCCCCATGGCCTGGGGGTGCTGGCGGCTTGGCAGGGGCCCTGCTGTGTGGCACTCCGGGGGTGAGAGGGTCGCCACAGCAGCAGCCCCTGCCCCCAAGGCTGCAGTGGCAGTGTGCCTGAGGGGCGTCCTGCCTGTGCTCAGGCCGCCTGGGGACGGGGAGCTCATGGTGTTCTGGGGCTGCTGCAGACGTCTGTCTGGCCTCCGGCGCCTTTCCCGCGAACTGTCCCAGGCGCGAGAGGAACAGAAGCTGGACAAAGGGCTGCACGGTGCCCAGGGGAAGGTGAGCACCTCCCCAGCGGCGGTTGGGGCTGGTTCTCCATCCTCGGTGCCAGGCCCAGGGAGCTGCATCCCGGCCGCTTGGAAGCTCTGGGCCAGGCTCAGTGTCCGGCGTGGGGGAGGGGTGAAGGCAGCCGTGGGCGTGGGCATGGCTGGGCTTCACTTTGTGCCCACCCCTCCAGGTGACACAGCTCCACAGGAAGCTGGTAGCTCTGGGCCCAATAGCCCTGTGTGATTCGTGGGAGGGAGAGTGGTGACCTGGGTGCCCGCAGGTGGGTCTAGACACTCTTCTCACTCTTGGGGCAGTGGTCCTGCCCCCTTTTCTTTGTTCCTCTTTCTTACTCTGTCCTTCCTCAGGGTAACAAGCAGCCCGAAGCCCTCTCACTCAGCAGTACTAGGATGTGGGCTGGGCAGGGATCCCCCTACAGAAGCCCAGAGAAATGGACAGACTGATGGACTGGGAAGGGCCCCCACGGAAGTGACTTTGGAACTGAGATGGTGGGAGTAAGAGCATAGCAGGCAGAAAACAGTGAGTGCAAAGGCCCTGAGGTGGGAGGGAGCAGAGTAAGTACCCAGGGCTGAAGATTGCTGTTGTGGCTACAGGGTAGAAGGGGCCATGGGACAGCGAGAGGAAGCTCTGGGGCACAGAGGGCACCCACAGTAACCAGCACACTTCTAGGTAACCCATCGTTCATAAGGGGGTTTCTCAGGAAATAAAATCTATAGTGAGCTAAGTGACAATGAAACACAACATATCAAAAATTATGGGACACAGTGAAAGTGGTGCTGAGGGGGAAATTTATAGTCAAATGCATATGCTGGAAAGGAGGAAAAATCTCAAATCAATAATCTTAACTCCTGCCTCAAAAATCTAGAAAAAAGAAGAGCAAAACAAGCGAAGGAGGGAAATCATAAAGAGTAGAACTAAATAAAATTGAAAACAGAAAAGCAAATGCGAAAACCAATGAAACAAAGAGCTTGTTCTTTGAAAAGATTAAGGGAACAGACAACCCTCTAGTAAGACCAACAAACTAAAAGAGAGACTACAGCTCCACAGTATCAGGAACAAAGCAGGAGACATCACCGCAGACTGCAGATTTCAAAAGGACAATAAAGGAAAGGCAGGAACAAGTCCACATACATAAATTTGATTGTCAAATGCAGGTGAAATGGACCACTTCCTAAAAAAATACAAACTACCATAACTCAGTAATATGAAATATATCATTTGAATAGCCCTACAACTATTATGAAAATTGAATTAATAATGTAAAAATTCACAACGCCCCCCAAATCTCTAAGTCCATCTCTAAGTCACAACCCCCCCACCCATATCTCTAAGTGCAGAATTATAATGAAGAATTAAAGAATATTGGCATCAATTCTGCAAAATCTTTTCTAGAAAACAGAAGGGGAACACTTCCCAATCTATTCTACAAAGCTAGTATTACTCTGATACTAAAAACAAAGTCAGTACAAAAAAAGAAAACCACAAATTTATATCCCATATATATATATATATATATATATATATATAGACACAAAATTCTGGCAAAGAAGAGTCAGCAAAATATAAAAAGAATCATACGCCATGACCAAATGGGATACAAAGCTGATTTCATATTTGAAAGTCAACCAATGTGATCCACTGTCTTAACAGACTAAGGGAGAAAAAGCATATGATGCTATCAATTTATAAGAAAAATCAGTTGACCAAATTTAACACGCATTCACGATAAATTCTTGGCAAAATGGGAATGAGTTCTCACCTTGATACAGAAAAACTACAGCTAACATTATACTTAATGTTATAAACAAGTGAGTAATTAATACTAAGTTCTTTCCTTCAAGTCAGGAACAAGTCAAGGGTGCCCACTCTCACCACTTTCTTCAATATAGTGCTGGAGTTCCAGCCAGTGCAATAAGGCAAGAAAAGGAAATAAATGGCATACAGATCTAAAGGAAGAAATAAGGCTAACCTTGCTTGCAGGTGGCATTACTGTTTGTACAGACCATCCCAGTGAATTTACAAAAAACTTGTGGAACTAATACAGGAATTTAGCGAGATTGCAGTATACAAGCTAAATACACAGAAATCAATTGTATGTCTTAATATCATAGAAATAAACATGTGGACACTGAAATTAAAGACACACCACCATTTAATCATTAGAAAAATGAAATACTTCTGTACAAATCTGATAACACACATACAGGACTTGTGCTGGATTCTGCAAAATGCTGATGAACAAATGGTCTCAATAAATGGAGAGAATAGCTGTGTTCATGAGTTGGAAGAGCCAACACAGTAAAGATGTCAATTTCCCCCAAACTGATAGGAAGGTTTAACATGAACCTTATCAAAATCCAAGCAAGATTTTTTTGGTACTATAGACGACATGATTATAGAATTTACGTGAAAATACAAAGGAGCTAGACTAGCTGAAATAATTTTGAAAGAGAAGAATAGAAGAATCGGTCTGCCAGGTCTCGGGACTTCGTAGATGGCTGTGTTAATGAAGACTGCAGTATCGGCAAAGAGGTAGACAGGGAGACCCGTGAGTGGGACCGGCAGAGCCCGGAGCAGAGCCACACCTGTGTGCTCAGCTGATTCCTGACGGCAGAGCACAGGCATGTCAATGGAGGAACAGCCTTTAAACCAATGTCACTAGAGCAGCCGGACCTCCGTAAGAGAAACGCGGGCAGGGGGCTAGGGACTGTGAGATTCAGGGACCCCCTCTATGATCATCCAGGCCCCATTGCCCCCATCCCTGTGGAGATAGAGGCTGCTCCCACCTCCATCCTGCCTGGGATGTATGGCGGGTGGGCTTTGGGGTCTCCTAGGTCTGTAACCAAGATGTACGAGCAGTTCTCAGGGTCACACTTGTTGCGTGTCCCAGCACCACCCCGGGGTGGGCCTCCGCTGGGCGGGAAGGGAGGAGGTGCGGTAAGCAGGGGGCGGCAGCCCTTCCTCACCGGTGGTGGGGACAGAGCAGTGGGGCCACAGGACAAGCTCCAGACAGACTGGCATGGGGTTACCACTGCCAGCGTGCCCGACCCCTCCGTGTCCAACAAGTGGTACCCCCACCCACCTTCTCTGCTGCATGAGCGGGGGCTGGGCTGATGTGCACGAGGGCTGCTGGCCGCTGACACCAACTCCCCGAGCCTGTGCGGACCCTGGCTCTTCTCGGACATTCTGTGCTCACCCAGACCCAGCTGAGAGTGGAAAGTGGGCCCCGTGGGTGAAGGGAACAGAACGGTGGCTGGGGTGGTCCTAGCTGCCTGCCAGGAGGCCACCTTGCCTGGTGGCCTGCTGCCCACCCGGCCTCGGCCACTGGGGGCTCCTCGCTGCTGCGTAGCAGCCTGGCCACGCTACGGCACCTACCTTGGACTTTTTAATTGCAATGCCCTATCAAGGGCTTAAATTAAAAATCAAATACTCAAAGCACCAGTGCCTTTTAGATGACTAAAATTAAAACCTAATTGAATTTTCCTAGGGAAAAATATCTTGTGGAAATTTAATTAAGGCAGTAAAAGACTGGGTTTTTAAAAATAGATATATATGGTTTTTAATTCAGGGTTATTTGCAAAGCAAATTGAAAAATAAAAAGAACCCTCTCAGATGAGGAGATTGGATATAGACAAAGAGGAGCCTGGCGAGGTCCCTGAGCACGAGCGTGGCCGGTGGGGCCTGGACGCGCTGGGACAGTCGGCGGTCTGTGCGCGGCCCCTGGCTCCTGGGCGTCGGGGCACCCGGCCAGCGACCCTTGCAGGAGGCAGCCCCTGTGCCCCTGTGTGCAGAGACCGGCGTCAGAATCAGGGGATTCTGCTTGTGTGGTCCGGCTTTGCAAGCTTCGGACTCTGATGGGAGCCCCTGCAACACCCGCGTGGGGGCCCCCTTACCCCCCTGGCCCAACCGCACACCTCGCCCAGCCAAAGACGGGCCTGGGGGCCATGTCTTTGTGCTTCTTTCTTCTCTCTGGGGAAGCGTTTTTGAAAAACTAGAGCTCTACACAGAGAACCGGCTTTCATGAAACTCGTCCCAGCGTCTGGCTCCGGGCCCCAGGCCCGTCTCCCGGCAAGCCGACCAGGCCTGGGTAGCTTTGCCAACACCCAGTCTTTGCCCCCAGGGCCTTGAGCAGGTGGATGGTCTCCCCCACCCTAAATTTGGTCCACGTGTTGACCGACGGCACCACACAAGCCCCAAAGACTTGGGAAGACAGGGTTGACTGGCTGTGGGGGGTACGGGGGCCAGAGAGTGGCCGAGGGTGCCCCAGTCAGGCCAGGCTCCAGAGCGCACTGACTTACAGCCTTGCTCGCTTCCCCTCTGCCTTCCTGCCTGGCTGAATGCCTGCCCCAAGCGGGGGCCACCTTCCTTAAGCTAGCCAGCCGTGGGGCTGGGGCCGCCTTGGTCCCTGCTGGGGGCAGCCGGCCCATCTTCGAGGATTCAGACTTTTCTTCCCAGCCTCCCCCTCCATCTCGCTCATTGTTGTTGGCCGGGGCCTGGTCTTCACCGAGGGGTCAGAACTGGGACAGGTAGTGAGGGCCCTGCGCCCGAGAGGGTCATCAGATGGCTCTTTGAGGGCCTGTCCCGGCCTGGCTGCCGCCGACCAGGAGGCCCTGCCCTGTCCTTGGGACTGGCCAAGGATGCCTCGTCTGCACAGAGCCACGGGATGACAGCTCCTGCTTGCACCTGCCACTCGGTGGGGCAGCCGCCGCCTCTGTGCCCTTGGCCGTGATGAGGGCAGACCCCGCCGTGTGCCAGCATGCAGGCTTGCGGGTGGAAGGAAGGGGGACTGGGTGACAGGCCCAGGTAACGAGACCTGACAGGAGGGGGTGGGGCACTAGGAGGATGCGTGTGTGCGCCCAGGGTCGCCAGCTGCCGGCCCAGCCCCAGGCCACCTGTCAGGCCTTCCTCTGGACTTGCCCTCGGGCTTGGAAATCAGAGCTAATTCAGGCCCGGGGCCCTGTTGGGGCCCCCTGAGGAACTACAGGGCGTTGGGCCTGACTCCCGGCCTGGCCCCGGGCAGGGCCTGCACCCTGTGCCCTTTCTTTGAGGATCGGCCGCTGCGCAGTGAGATTCCTGACAGGGAGGAGGCTGCCGACCTGCCAGGGGCAGGGGTGGAGGCTCAGGCCCCCTGCCCGCCTTCTCCCACCTGCCATCCGTGTCCCAGACCCTTGGGATTAGAAGGCTTTTCATTTCCCCACGGACCGCAGTGTTTTTGGTAGTTAAAGTTTTTCACAGTTTCATCAGTGATCCGACCTGGCATGTGGGCAGGAGGAGTCCAGGAGCATTTATCAAAGGGACAAGGGGGCGCCTGGGGGGGTTAGTCGGTGGAGCGTCTGCCTTCGGCTCAGGTCATGATCCAGGGTCCTGGGATCGCGCCCCGCATTGGGCTCCCTGCTCGGCAGGAAGCCTGCTTCTCCCTTGGCCTCAGCCTCCCCCACCCGCCTCTGCTTGTGCTTGGGTGTGCTCTCTCTCTCTCTGTCAAATAAATAAAGTAAAATCTTTGAAAAAAAAAGGAGCAAATCACTGATAATGTGCCAGGCTGATCGTGCCCTCCACAACACCTGTGAGGGAACACGTTTCAAGTGAGGACAAGTGAGGTGCCCTGCAGTTTCTGGGGGACCCTGGGCCATCATCAGCATCTCATTACACACCTGCCTCTCCATGCTGGGCCTGGAGGAGATTCGAGAGGCAGGGGGGTGGGCGGGCAAAGAAAGTAGGCAGCCGGAGAGCCAGCCTTAAGCGTGCCTCCAGCTTCGGGGAAGAGGGGCGTGCGCTCCTTTCCTCATGGGGTCTGTTTTTACTGAGCACCTACTGCGTGCCAGCCCTGCGCTGGGTGCCGGCAAGTAGCCACAAGAGTCTGCTGGGTCTCTGCCCGCACAGGGTGCTGAGAGATGACGAGGGGGTGTAGGGAACCCCAGAGGAAGACGCTGTGAGGAGGTGGCCACAGGGAGAGACTCCAGGTGAAGGTGCAGCTGTGCAAAGGGTCTGGGGCCAGGAGGAGTGAGGGGGCATTTGGCGGGTTGGCTGGAATGGGAGATGCAAGTGTGTAGGACGAGGCTGCAGGCTCAGGAGGGCTCGTGGGGCTGAGGCTGGGAGCCCTGGGGTCAGCTCCCTGGCTCCAGTCACAGAGTGGACAGGTGGGCAGGCTGTTGTGGGTAGCTCTCAGGGCAGCTGTGGAAGATGGAGGGGTTTGGGGGCCTCAGAGACCCCTCTGCCCTGCACCTCGAGGGTCTCCCACCCACTCTCAGCCTCCTGACGCTCCCCCCCCCCCCGTAGCCTCTCCCCTCCCCTATCCCTGCAGCTGAGGCCCCCACTCTACAGGCCCCCTCAGACAGCACCCCCAGCCATGGGCTGTGGGCTAGCCTGGGAACCTGGGGTTGTATCCAGGGGGCCTTCGGGGACCCAGCCTGTTGATGTGGGGGCTGCTCAGGACCTCTGCTTAGTGGGGTCATTTGGGACCTTCCCCTGCAACACAGACAAGCCCAATTCGTGACCATTCGGGGTGGACCCAGGCTTCCGGAACCACGCGGTGCTGGGAAGGACCCTCTGCCTGGTGGGGCTGATTTCTGCGGACTACACTGAGAAGAGAGGGGGTTAGGAGGAGACAGCTGGGGTTGGTGCCAGGCCCCGCCCCTGCTGGCTGTGTGACCCTGGGCCAGTTACTAACCTGCACAGGGCACTGCAGGTGCCTGGCCTGTAAGTGGGGCTTCGGGCAGTGGGGGAGTTCAGTGAGCGGCCGTGTGTGTCTGTCCCGTTACAGCGTGGCTGTGCTCTGGGGACAAACGCCAGCAGGAGCAGAGGACTCGTAACACCTCGGTCGTCTTCCTAGTAAGTGCCCTGTTGTCTAAAGCACGGACGTGTTCGTGTGAACGAAGGCCTAAACCGTGTGCTTTTGGCACTGAATCCCTTTCTCAGACTCTCCAGCATGCTGACCACACGGGACTCTTTTGCCGAGGACCAGAGAAGTGGCTCCCCTGAATTTTTAGGGAGTGGCAGCCGTTTCCCTCACGGCTCAGCCTGCAGCCCCTCTGTACCTGCTGGGTGGCCCTCCCATGGGAGTTGAGCCAGAGGGTCTGGAGGGAGCTGGGACCTGGGACCTGGGATCTGGGGACCGATGGGCGTGGGAAGGCCCCTGCAGCTGCCTGCCCTTAGGGCATCAGGGGTGCCTGGCCCTCACCAGGTGGCTTCCTCATCCATGGCCTCTCTTGGTGCCCTAGGTCCAGAGAGGGACACCAGATGGGGAAGGGACTCCATTTCCTGGCCTCCCCCTCATGCCTGGAATACACAGTTATGGGACAAAGGGAGCTCAGTGAGCTGGTTTGGTGGGCCAGCTACAGCCTGGGGACCCCCACACTGTGTCCCCGCATCTGTGTCCCCCCTACGATGAGCAGGGAAAAGCTGTCATTGAGCTCCCTGGCTGTCTGCTGCCAGAGTTCTTGTTGGTTTGGATATGACAGAAGTTGAAAAGGTTGCACGTTATAAATAGATAATAGATCTATCAGAGTGGCTCGTGCATGCTCACCGGCCAGCTCCTGCTGCAGGGCAAGGCACCCGAGGGCCCCGGAGCATCCGCCAACATCCTTCCCTGCCTCCCATGTTCTGGGAACTTCTCTCTGCAGTGGGACCCTGCTCTTCATGGCAGGAGAGCCAGGTGTGGGCAGAGTCAAGGGCCTCCCCGGGCCTCCCATCCCTCACTGGAGTCCCAACACTGCCCCCTGTACTCTCTCCTTGGAGGCACAGTGGGCCATGGGACGGTGGGTCAGAGTCTCATTCTGAGAGCTGAACTCCTTCTGGAAACATCTCCCAGCCTAGAGAGGAAGCAGGGGCCAGAGGCTCTCTAATCTGCCTGAGTCTCACAATTCTGTCTCCAAGGGGTGCAGAGCTCTGGGCGCACAGGATAGATGTCCTCAGCCTCTGTGACAAGGACGGTGGTGCAGTGCTGAAATGTGCAGAGCCCGGGGCTGGTGTGCAGAAGCTAGGCCTGGTGTGCAGAAGCTAGGCCTAGTGTGCAGAAGCTAGGCCTAGTGTGCAGAACTCGGGGCTGGTGTGCAGAGCCCCAACCCACAGCAGTTTCAGAGTCATGCAGTCACAGCCTGTGCCCAAGCAAGGGTGAGGGGTGTCCTTAGGCTGAGCCCCCTCTCCCCCAGCCCTGCAGGTGAAGGATGGACGCAGGCCCTTTCCCCAGACACAGCCTGGGAGGAAGGAATCATGAAGGTGCAGGGAGTCTGGGACTGGAAGAGAGACCCTGCCTTCCAGACCCATCCCTCCCGCAACAAGCCCCCCAACCCCCACTGGATCTTTTAGAATTCAGCATGTTCCCTGCACTTTAAAATGCTCGGAGAAAAGAATGGGTTTTAAATTAGTGAAGCCTTTTTACAGGGGACATTTGTCAAGGATACTCTTTAATTGCAAATTAAAAAAATAAGGAAAAAAAAAAAAAACCCTCTGAAAGCTGGGGCTCTGACTGTCCTGGCTCCTAGCAGGGGAAGGGCAAAGAGAACGGGTGTCCCAGCCCAGTTTCCTCCTCCACTCAGTGCCCATCCCTCCACCAGCCTGGGTTCCTACCCTCCACTGGCCAGGTCTGACTCCCAGGCTCCCATGGGGACCCAGGTCTGTCCTCACCCAGCCCAAGGCTGCATCCTTAGGAGCAAAGAGCCCAGAATATGGGAGGTGACAGTCCTGTTGGTAGGAGGGTGAGCTCAGAGGAAGGAAGCAGGGGGCTGGGGACTCCCTGTGCCCAACTGGTAGGAGAGAGAAGATGTCAGCCGTGGGCCCCCGGGGAGGGTGTGCACTCCCTGAGCTGTGCGAGCAGAGGCTTCCACTTCCCCAGCAGGGAGCTGGGGTTATTTTCCGTCCCCTCTCTGAGCTGGGTCGGGGGTCTGGGGGCAGGCCTGGGCAGGCAGGAGGGGGAAGACCTGTGTGTGAAGGCTGTTCCCAGTCCCTGGAGGCTCCGTGCCAACGAAGCAGTGATTGGGTCTCAAAGAGTGTTTTTTGCAGAGCCTGCCACAGAGATAATAACACCTCTTAAAACGTGGTAATTAAAATCCTCTCTGCACACAGCAATAAATCCACGAAGCACAACTTTCTTGTAAAAATGACCTTGTAAGATGATGTTTTCCAGCCGAAGGTTTTATCAATATCTCCCTCGGACAGCCCCAGACACGCAGCTCGGGCCTCCCTCCGCTGCCCATCCCACTGCCCCCAGGCCTGCTGTCCTTCTCGAGGCTGGATGCCTCCCACCCGCCCCGGTCCCTCCTCCGAGCCTCCGTGTCTGGCTGGGGCTCCCTTGCCCACCACTGACCCAGAAGGGAGCCTGGGGGTCACTGCTGCTCGTCCTATCCTGTTTCGGGAGGTGGGGAGCGTGTCCCTCCTGCAGCTGAGAAGCAATGGTGCGTGTCCATCCTCCCTGGTGATGACGGGAACAGCGGCCCCAATGTCACCAGGAAGGGGAAGGGATGCATCTCTTTCCATCAGTGCCTGTGGCGGTGGTGCTTTCTGTCCCGTGTGCAGGGCCCTAGCTCCTGTGCCTGGCAGGACTGTGGGAATCCCCATGTCACAGATGGGGAAACTGAGGCTTGTCAAGGCTCACGGACACACTGGGTCACATGGGTGGTCAGTGGAGGAGTGGGGATTTGCACCCCAGAGTCCAGCTTGGATGTGAGCAGGTGCAGACGGAAGGTGAGAGCTCCCCCCAGATGCAACACACATCCAGCAGCATCAAGGCAGGTGGGTGACCCTCTTCCTGGCTGCGTGGAGCTACGTACCTCGTGCACCCCACGGTCAGTGCTGCAGGCTTGCCCCTCGTGCACCCCGAGGTCAGTGCTGCGGGCATGCCCCTCGTGCACCCCGAGGTCAGTGCTGCGGGCTTGCCCCTCGTGCACGCCGAGGTCAGTGCTGCGGGCTTGCCCCTCGTGCACCCCGAGGTCAGTGCTGCGGGCTTGCCCCTCGTGCACCCCGAGGTCAGTGCTGCGGGCATGCCCCTCGTGCACCCCGAGGTCAGTGCTGCGGGCTTGCCCCTCGTGCACCCCGAGGTCAGTGCTGCGGGCTTGCCCCTCGTGCACCCCGAGGTCAGTGCTGCGGGCTTGCCCCTCGTGCACCCCGAGGTCAGTGCTGCGGGCTTGCCCCTCGTGCACCCCGAGGTCAGTGCTGCGGGCATGCCCCTCGTCACCCCACGGTCAGTGCTGCGGGCTTGCCCCTCGTGCATGCCGAGGTCAGTGCTGAGTGCATGCTTCCTGCCCTGAATGCAGGGGGTGGGATGAGGGGTCACACCCACCGTTGTGCCCTCCAGGGCCCCTCTGCTGCACCCCTAAAGTCTGTCCACCCCCCCCCCCCGCAGCCTTTCTTTAAAACGTTTTACTTCTAGTTCGCACACCATCCAATGCACCCACTTTAAGTGTGTGGTTCAGTGGTTTGTCGTGGAGTCACAGGCGCCACCATAGCCATGAGTTTGGACCCCTTTAGTCACCCCGCAGAGGAATCTCCCTGCCCCCCGCCCAGCCCTGGCACCCACCAACCTGCTGTCTGTCTCCGTGGATTTCCCTGTCCCGGACCTTTCCTGTGAACGGAGTCGGAAATACGTGATCTTTTGTGTGTGGCCTCTTTCACTCGGCACACGCTCGAGTCCACGCTGTGGCGTGGGGCAGCGCTTCACCCTTTCATGATATCCCGCCGTGCGGGCGGCCCACGCTGTGTTTATCCTCCCCTCTGTCCGTGACATGAGGGCTGTCTCCACGCGGGGGCGACTGCGAAAGGGGCTGCCCGCTGCTCTGTCCGTGTTTGCCTCGCTCCCGTGGACGCCCAGGTATGGAATCGCGGGGTGTGAGGGTCTGCCTGGCTCCTCGGCCAGAACGCCCTCCTGACGCCCGGGGCTCGCGCAGCCCCTCTGAACCCAGAGGCTGTGCGCCAAGCCCCTCAGAGGCCTCCACAGCCCCCGCCCTCGACGGTGGGGCCAGGGGGTCCCAGGGGTGGAGGAGCCACGTCTGAGACCACGTGTTTGGGAAGCGCCTCTTCTCCTCGTGCCTCTTTGTGTTCTCCGCCTCGGGAACACGCACGGGGCCTTTTAAGTGGATTAAGAAAGCACGGGAGTTTAATGTATTACAGGAATATAATTGTATTTTTATTGCTCATTACATTTCGAGTTAATTACATAGCAACCAGGTTTGCGCTTTACGACAGTAGAGCTCAACCAGCACGTGCTCTCCTTGGTCTAGAGCAGGCTTCCAACCCACGCAGCTTGGTTTGTCCCCCAGCGGCATTGGGACCCCTGATCTCTCCGGAGGCACCTCTGTCTTCCTCAGGACAGGCCCTGGGTCTGGGTCTGGGTCTGGGTCTGGGTCTGGGGGGAGGCAGGCAGTGCCGGGGCCCAGCCTTTACTTCCCACCCACCTTCCTTGCCGTTGGGAAGTTTCCTCCTCTGTGAGGTCAGCTGTTGCCTCTCCCCTGCCGGTCCCCCAGCCACCCTCGCCCGGCACAGACCCCTGCTCTGGGCCCTGCTGTGGGGTCTTTCCAAGACAGACCAGCTGGACTCAGCTCTGACGCCTCCTGGGGAACAGGGCTCCGCTCGGGTCCACGGTTGGGCCGGGGAGGTGGACGCAGAGCCATGTCGACTGGGAGAGGACGGGCTCCAGCGGCCCAAGGGGCCCCGCGGCCCAGAGCTGTGAACACACTGTAGCGCTGTAAATGGGCTGCCCTCTGAATTGCTGGGACCCCTCCAGCAGGTGGGCCACCTGCCCCCGCATCCCAAGGGTGGCTCGGAAGTGACTTGTAGTGTGCAGACAGATTGGGGCAGAGACACTCCCGTGATTTATCCCAGGGCACTAATCAGAAAAACAAAGACAATGCACTTCCAAGGATGTGGCTTTGCTTGCTTACCGCAGGGAGGGACCCAGTCAGAGGGAGCTGGGAAGCATGGCCTCCATCCGGAAACCCAGCGGCCACAAGGCTGCGGGGCCTAGCGCTGCAGCCGTCCATGTGGGATGCGACACAGTGCAGGTGGAAGCAAGCTGATGTAAAATGTCCCACTTTTGTAAAAAATGCACGCAAGTGGGTCCTGTTCCCAGTACCTGCGATGATGCCCGGGCTCCCCACACCCCATCCCCCTGTCTGTCCCACCTGCCTGGGAGGCCGGCTCCCGATACATTGTTACCGCCCAGGGCTCTTGGTGGTGTGTGCATTCTGAGGGTTTAGACAAATGTGCAGTGACACCCACCCCCCGTTACAGTTTGACGCACAATAGTGTCACTGCCCTAGGAATCCTCAGTGTGCACCCACTCACCCCTCCTTGCCCCAGCCCCTGGCAACCGTTGGTCTCTCCACTGTCTGTAGCCTAGCCTGTTTCAGAATGTCCTATACTGGAAATCATACTTAGTAGTCTTTTCATATAGTCTGCACTGACTTCTTTCACTTTGTAATTTGCGTTTACGTCTCCTCTGTGACATTGTATGGCTTGATGGCGCATTCCTCTTCTTTTTAATTTTTAAGATTTTTATTTATTTACTTGAGAGAGAGAGAGATAGAGAGAGAGAGAGAGAGCACAGAGGGAGAGGGAGAAGAAGACACCCCCGGAGCAGGGAGCCCGATGCGGGGTCGGGATCATGACCTGAGCTGAAGGCAGATGCTTCACCGACTGAGCCCCCCAGGCGCCCCTGACTCATTTCTTTTTAGTGCTGAACAGCGTTCCACAGTCTGGATGGACCGCCGTGTGTTTACCCACTCACTACTGAAGGGCATCTCGGTGGCTTCCAAGATTTGGCGATTACGAATAAAGCTGCTATAAATGTGTATGTGCAGGGTTTTGTGTGGACATAGCTTTTCAGCTCCTTTGGGCAAACAGCAAGGAGCACGCTTGCTGGGTCACACGGCGAGCGCGTGTTCAGTTCTGTAAGAAACCGCCAGCCTGCTTTCCGGAGTGGCTGCCCCGTTCTGCACTCCCCCCAGCGACGGACGAGAGCCCCTGTCGCTCCACGTCCTCGCCGACACTTGGCACGCTCAGCACTCTGGATTTGGGCCATTCTAACAGGGGTGCAGCGGCATCTCATTGTTCGAATTTGCTAAATCCCCTGGTGACGTCACCCAAGCATCTTTCCACGTGCTTAGTGGCCATCTGTGTGTCCACTCCGACGAGGTATCTGTTTGGGTCTTTAGCTCCTGTTCCTCCTCTTCTTACTACTGAGTTTTAAATGTGTTGGTAGATTTTGGATCTCAGCCCTCAATCAGATACGTGTTTTGCAAGGATTTTTCTCCCAGTTTGTGACTTGTCTTTTCTTCCTCTAACCAGTGTCTTTCGCAGAGCAGACATTTTATGATCTCATTTTGTTTCAGGTACTTGAAATAGTTACAAGATTCTGAGGTCAAAGTGAGGATGCTGGACTCCTTCAGGCCAGGTGGGTCTCCCCTTCTCCTCAACGGTCCATCTGTTTTTAAATAGAAGGTGACACAGCTCCTTATCTCACTTCTCAACATCGTGGCTGGGAGCACAGGCCCCAGGCCACTGGCCACGCGCACTTCCCCGTGTGCGCTCGAGGGATGTGGCTCCAACCCGTGCCCTGTCCTGTCTGCCCAACCCCTCAGCTCCTCGCCCGGCGCACGTGGGGATTCCGGGACCTGCACGTCCGGCCACGAGGAGCTGCAAACACACGCCTTCTGGGGTTTGCCAGCGCCGTCTTTGCGGCGGCCTCCTGCGAGCGGGCGGCTGGCGGGCAGGGGAAACGCACCTGCGGCTTCTGTCCATCTCCCCGGGTGGGAGCTGGACCATCAAGGTCCCGCCAGCCTCGTGCAACGGTGCCTTTCCCCACAGCCTCACACGCAGAATGTGTCAGGCTCTGGATTTTCACTCATCCACTGGGGTCGAAAATGCTGAGGGTCTGCTCTTCATTTGCGTTCCTCCTCTTAAGGGGAGGTGAGCTCCGTTCATGTGTCCTGGGGTTATTTGCGTTTCTGGCCCTGAGCGGGTGCTCCTATCTCTGACACAGCAGGTATTTAAACCCAAAGGTGATAGGAAAGTGAGAAAGCCCATCCAACCCCCAGCCCAACACACTGCCTCTGGTGGGGCCCTGCTCTGAGGCGGGCGAGGGGAGCTGGAGGGGCAGGGCCCCGGGTGTGGGGGTGGATTCTTCTGGGGGGCAGTTTTATGGAATAAGAGAGAAAATAAGTAAGGCCCCTGAGGGCCCGGGTGGGAAGCAGGGGGAGTAGGAGGGATGGTTTCCCAGCCCCCCAGACCCTCCGCCAGGCACGGAGCCCAGTGTGGAGGGCCCCTCCCCCTCCCGGAACACACACTGACCCTGGCTTGCTGGTGTCAGGCCAAGGCCAGAAGGGGTTTGTTCAGAGAACTTTCCAGGTGTGCAGATGGCACCTTGCTGGTGACGAGGCGGGGGACCCTCCTGGGGGCTCAGGATTCTGTGGGAGGAGAATCAGGACATGGGGTATTTAATGTTTGAGCATTAGCGGGTGGGAGGTCAGGACAGGTGGGAGGGAAGACAGGTGATGGTGGGAGGCTTGGAGGTGCTGGGGCTAGTATAAACTTGGGGGGTGATTGGGGAAGGCTGTCTCAGCCCCTTAGCCGTGGAGGGTCTCTGATGAGAAACGTGGGCTGACTTGGCCATGGGAGGAGTTGGGGAAAGGGTGTTTCGAGTGGGGTCCCCACGTGGAAACAGCTCTGTCCCCCTGTCTTCAAGACAGTGCAGGTGGGTATTATAGCTGGGGGTGGCAGTGAGGGTAGTGGTGGACAGGGGAAGGACAGGGGAGGGTCAGGGGAGGGTCAAGAGAGGGACAGGGGAGGGCTGGGAGGGTCAGGGGAGGAACAAGGGAGGGACCTGGGCTGACTCAGCTTGCAGGGGGTTGGGGGTGGTGTTCTGGTCTAGGCTTTAGCAAGCTGACTCCCTTTGCGGGTCCAGGGAGGGGAAACGTCATTAAACCGAGGTCCTGGGGGAGAAGGGATAGGAAACTGAGCTGACAGATCTCCTCATGGAGAGTGTGGCACGTGAACTGGCCAGAAGTTAGACCAGAGCTAAGGAAGATGGCGTTCGTGGCCTCCCCTTGATGGCCGCCAGCCTGGGCTGAGCCTGGACCCCCAAGAGCTGCGCCCAGGGCCCCTGAATCCAGGGGGCCTCAGCAAGTGTGTGCGGACAGGCCTGCAGGGGAGTGGCTGCATCTTAGGGGCTGAAGAGGCACTGGAAAGAAAGGAGGGAGTGGGGAAGAGGAGGGAGGCACCCCTGAGACCCCCACGATCCCTCTGTGCCCCCTTCGCTGTCCCTCCCCGGCCACAGCTTCCCTGTGGAAGACCCCAGAGTCCAGGGAGCCGAGCCAGAGCTGGGGCCGGGCTGCAGCCTGATTAAGGGGCCACTGGTGCCCCTGCTGTCCACCTGGCTGTCGCTGTTTCATGGGACAGAAATACAGTCCAGGGACTGACCCTCCATCACACACTTTCCACGTGCCGGTGAGTTTTGTTCTGTTTTTAAATTGTTAACAATTTAGATTTGTTCATGAGAGAAAATTCAAAGGAAAAGGTATTTAAAATTCAGGGGTTCCCCTTGGTTTCCAGCGAAGGGACACGTTCTTGCAGGATGGACGGCAGAGGGGTCACTTGGACATCGCTTTGACCCCTGTAAGAGCGGTTAATTTTTCTTTTGTTTTTAAACCGAGATCAGTTAAATCTAGGCTTTTTTTTTTTTTGAAGCACCACCACTTAGAAAGCATCTTACGCTCAGGGAAGAAGCACTGCAGCAGGGCGAGATGTTTCAGTGTTGCATTTGAAGGAATTTGAGGGCACAGGGAGTTTACGTCAGTGCAGGTTTATGTTACGGGGACATAAACTCCTAAAGCCACCTTGTTACGATGATAATGAACCAGGGCTAGTGATTGGTCAGATTTTACACTTTGTTCAAAAACATAAGGCTGTGTTTCACGCCTCCTTGAACATCTCCCGGGACAGGCGGCGCTCCGCGGCATGCCTCTATGCCTCCGAGCAGAACCGGGGCTGCGTGCAGCCTCCTGACCCACCCGGCACCCGGGCCTGGCCGTGTCCAGCAGAGGCCGCCTGCCTCTCGAGGGCTGGTCTGGGCCTGTGGGCAGGGGGACGCTCGGAGGGCTCCTTAGACAGCGCCTTCTCCTGCCAGCCGGCGGCCACCTGGAGGACAGGCCCGGGTCAGCCAACAGATATGTTGCCTGCGACACCATTATCTCCCGGGCAAACGGCGACGTCTCAGCGCGACCAGGCAGAGCCCGGCTGCCGTGTAATTGGACCATTCAAAAGTAAATTATCTGCAGCTGGAAACAAGACACTGCCTTTTAACTCGGGCATTATAAGGTCAGGACTCGAGACATCACGGGGAAAAGCATTTATTGAAAAGCGATGGGAAAATGAAATTTAAAATTCAAAGCCACCATGAGCGGCGAGGGTGGCGGGAGGCCCTGCGTTCTTTGGCGGCCCCAGGAGCTGGGTCAGGGGATTTATTTGCATCTTTATTTTGCTGACGCTGGAGAGCACTGCGTGAAGTGACTCTAATATCAATCTGATGAAAAAATAAACCCTGGAACAAAAGCTGCTCAGTGTTCACGGAGACTGGGCAGCGGAGGACAGAGCCTCGCGGCAGAATCGGATGCATGGGAGAGACGCAGGGCTGCGCTCTGGGCGCCCGGCCGCATCGAGGGTCGGCACTGGCTGGGTGACTCAGTTTCCCCAACTCCATTCCTCCTCTCTGTGTGGGCCACCTAATCCCCATGCCACTCTGTGGCCCCCGGCACACATGCGTGGCCCCAGCCCCAGTCTTCCCCGCCACGTTAGTCTGTCTCACCTCCTCGCCTGTGCTCAGGTGGTCACCCAGACCTCGATCCCTCCCACACCCTCCAAGACCTTGCCCTGGGCATCCTGTGTTCCACTGTGGGCACTTCCAGGGGACTTCCTGTAGAGAGCCCTGCCCTGTGCACACAGTTGTGGATACTTGCCCAGGGCTTCCCCGTGGGGTACTTTGAGGGATGGAGAACCATTTCCCATGCCAGGAAACAGGCTCAGAGTCTTAAAGGGATTTGTCCCACCTTAGCCAGCCGGCTGGTATGTTGGTGAGCGTGCAGCTCTGGGCTCCCCCAGGTCACAGCCCGTGGCCCTGGGCTCCCTCAGGTCACAGCATGTGGCTCTGAGCTCCCCCAGGTCACAGCACGCAGCCTTAGGCTCCCCCAGGTCACAGCATGCAGCTCTGAGCTCCCCCAGGTCACAGCACGCAGCCCTAGGCTCCCCCAGGTCACAGCATGCAGCTCTGAGCTCCCCCAGGTCATGGCACGCAACCTTAGGCTCTCCCAGGTCACAGCATATGGCCCTGGGCTCCCCCAGGTCACAGCATGTGGCTCTGGGCTCTTCCATGCCTGGTGCCTCTTCCTGTTCTCCACAAGGAGCCCTCCTTGTGCCTGGCACTGTGGCGAGCCCTGCTCAGGCCAGGGCACACCAGGGCAGGAAAAACCCTGTGCGGAGGCATCTATGCCCCATCTCTGCAGTGCAGAAGGGAAGACTGAGGCCCTGGGATAGACAGGTGTGCCAGGGTACGCAGCTAGAGGGTATAGCGTTGAAGGAGCCACTCCCACCTCCACCTTGCTCCACTCTGTCCACCCTCTGCACCAAACTTCCCCTCCTCCCAGGCCAGCCCCCCAGGCTCCTGTGCCACCAGCCAGAAGGGGTCATGTGCTGTGAACCTTGCCCCCTGCTCTGGGCCCTGAGGAATGAGGAGCTTAGACAAGGGTCACCAAGAGAGTGAGTCTGGGGGGACCTGAGGCCAGAACTAGCCTAGCTCTGGGACTTCGGTGACCTTCCAGCCAAATGCCATGGCCGTAGAGGGAGACACACTGTCACACCCACCAGCGTCTCAGTGATGTCCTGATGTCCACTGCCTTCAAGACCCTGGACTTCTGGAAATGGAAGAAAAGGATCCGTATGGAGAGGAACAGAGAGCACTGTCCACACACAACGCAGGGCACACCATGTGCAGCGCCAAGCAAGCCACATACCGTCCAGGAGCCTTGGCTTCCCCCTCTACTAAAGGAGGGACATGTGCTCTCCTCATAGGGCTTCTCTGAAGACTGAGTAACTAATAAATGTAGAGTACCTAGCTGAGGGAGGGGTCAAATAGGGGCCCTTAGTTGTTCTGCTTTGATTCTAGAAAATCTTCTGCTGTACCCCACTCCAATACCAAATTAGGATATCACAGAAAGCCCCCAAATAATCTTGAATTCATGTGGTACAAGTATGTTTCTCTTTATGTTTGTGAAGTCCCAAAGGGTCAGCCCAGGACTATTGTGGTACCCCATGTCAGGAACCCCGGATTCTTCTGCCTTGTTACTCCACTGTGTTTGATTTATTCCTGAGGTCACTGCATGGTCCAAAATGGCTGCTGATGCTCCAGCCATTGAACCTCATTCCAACCAACCAACAGGGAGGAAGAAGTGACGAAGAAGGGCACATCGCCCTCTTCCGCAATAAGAACACTTCCTAGGAGTCACATTTCATTCCAAGAGGAACTTGACTGGACAGCATCGAAAATGGGACTAGGAAATGCAGCCTCTGTTCCTGGTGGCCATGTGTTCAGCTGAAAATTGGGGGTGCTCTTATGCAAGAAGGAGGGGAGCACAGATCTTAGGAGCAACTAAGAATCTATGCATGCCCTAGGATCATATTCCTGAGGAAAAAAATATATTTTTAAGACCTAGCATGAATAAAAATCGAAAAACTTGTCAACAACAGACCCTGTTTCAGGAGGAAGGAACACGATCCAGAAGGAGGTCCCGAAACAAGAGAAGGAAGGGTAAGCAAACAAACACACAGGCAAATACAAGCAAGCATTAGCAATATGGAGCAAAGATAATAACGCCCAATTTGGGGGCTGAAGAGACAACATGTATTGGGAGGTGGGTGGTAGGGGTTGAAGCAGCCGCGGTCCGGTGCTGGGGGAGAGCAGCGTACAATGACTGCCGGCTACTCTGCTTTCTTGCCAGTCACTTTAAGTCTCTTGACATTTTATATATTGTATATACGTGTCTGAAGCGTATGTATACCGTTTAAAGAATACTAACAAAACAACAACAATAACAATGATGCAAACGTCCGTGGAGCCGCCACTCAGATTAAAGAATAAAATATATTTGTAAGTACAGGTTGCTCGTTTCCAATCACATGCTTTTCCCCACTCTCCTCCCACCCCCCACCTGCCCGGTCACGTAAACCTGAATTTATATTAATCTTTCCGTTGCCCTTCTTTATCATTTTACCGCTTCTATTTGTAGTCCCAAATAATACATTCGTTAGTTTTAACGGCTTTGTAGACTTTATGTAAATAGAGTCTTCCCTTATATACAATGCCTGTGTCTTGCTTCTAACAGACGTGCATGAGATCCATCCATTTTCATGCATATGGTGTCCTTCATTAGTCTTTACTGTGGTCTGGTATTCCGTTGTGTGAATATATCACAATTTGTTTATCAGTTCTATTGTTGATGAACATTTATGTTGTCTCCAGGCTTTTTACTATCACAATGCCGCTATAAACACGCTGGGATAGATGTCCAGGTGCACATGTGTGAGCCTTTCTGTGGATGAGCCCGCTGGAGTGCCATGGTTGGGGTGCTGGTGTGGCTGAGTGATGGGGTCCCTCTGCACGTGAGTATCCAGGCGGTGCCTGGGGCAGCCTGGACCCCGGACTCCCAGCTGCCCTTGACGTCCTGGAGCAGCCTTGGCCATCTACTCGCTGTAGCACACAAATACTACCCTTTTTTGCCGTGATGTGACAAAGGTTGGGTAGCAGAGCCCTAGAGGTGCACAGGTGGGGATTGTTGGCCGACGGTTCTTGCTGTCCCCACATCTTTTCCAGTACCTGGAACTGACTTGCTTTTTATTGTGTTCAAATTTGGTTGTGCTAAGATGGTATCTTATTGCTTTGTTTTAAATCAACAAATAAATACAAGTTAAATACAATAGAATGGATGGTATATTATCAAACAGATTTATAGTAATAAACAAAACACCAAACTCCTAGTACAAAAAGCTTTGTGACAAAATATAGTAACTTATTAATCTTCTGTTCCCTGATCCCTCTAGTCTCCCTCCAGAATCAATCCTTATTAGCTTTTAAAACGTTTTTTCTGGCATTTACATCCACATATTTCTAACTTATATGTGTATATATATACATATATTGCTACTTTTTGATTAATCAATCTGTGTCAATATAAGACACAATTTTTAAGATTTCTTATTGTAGCAGATGAGGGTTTCGCCCTCTTATTCTGCCATCCCCTTCCTTCCCCTTTCTACTCTCCCGATGTATTTATATTACAATTTCTGGCTGAATCCAGTGAAATATTTTGGTACAGATCGCACTCTATCTGTACAGCGACAGCTTGACTTAGCAGAGCGTATACGCCAGTCGTTTCCTTTCTTACTCCTTGTGTTTCCTAAAGTTCTTGGTTGCCTTGATTTGTCACTTGCTTACTATTTTCTCACCTATTACTAATTCTTCCTACACTTCCCAATCTTTTTTGTGCCCCTTCCCACATCACTTGTTCTTGGGGACCCCCTGACTAGAGGCCTCTTTCTCCTTTGATCCGGACTGGCCGTCGTCTGGGATGGATGCACCGTCACCTTGGGATTTGCTTCTGCTGATGTCTTGCCTTTCTGCTGGGTGGGAGTCCTGTTTCCTGAATCCTATCCATGCCTTTCTCTTTCCTGGTTTACTTCCTTTTCATGATCCCTGAGAATCCCTTTACTTCTGTCTTGTTTTCTGCATCCTGTGTCTTCCTTGTTTATTCCCTTGTTTTTAGGGAACTTACCCGCCTACGATTCATTGACGAAAGACACATAGGCGGTAAATTGTTTGAGATGCACATGTCTGAAAACAATTTATCCCACCCTCGCGATTGATTGATGGTTTGGATATGGAGATGTGAGTTGAAATCAATTTCCTTTATTTTTTATTTTTTTTTTTTAAAGATTTTATTTATTTATTTAACAGAGATAGAGACAGCCAGTGAGAGAGGGAACACAAGCAGGAGAGTGGGAGAGGAAGAAGCAGGCTCATAGCGGAGGAGCCTGATGTGGGGCTCGATCCCATAACGCCAGGATCACGCCCTGAGCCGAAGGCAAACGCTTAACCACTGTGCCACCCAGGCGCCCCTGAAATCAATTTCCTTTAGAATCATGAAGGCATCAGTCCATTGTTTTCTTGCTTTCCATGTTGCTGTTCTCAAGGCTGGGGCCATTTCCTGATCTTCGAACATGCCCCTCACTGCACCACAGTCGAGATACAAAACTGTTCTATCACCAGAAAGATCTCCCTCATGCTACCTCTTTAAGGTCAAACTCACCTCCTCTCTCCACTCCCCTGCCATCACCCCTAGCCCCTGGAAAGCACCATTTTGTTTTTCTTCTATATAATTTTGTCATTTCTAGAATACTACAGAAAAGAATAATAAAGTAAGTCACCTTTGAGGTTGGCCTTTTTTTACCCAGCATAATTAGAAGTCATCCAAATTGTTGCACATGTCAATAGTTTGTTTCTTTTCATTGCCTAGTAGGATTCCATGGTATGGGTGTATGAGTTTGTTAAACCATTCACCTATTGGGAGACATTTGGTTTGTTCCAGTTTTTGGATATTATAAATAAAGCTGCTATGAACAACTATGTTCATATGGTTTTGCACAGATGTAAGTTTCCATTTATCTGGGACAAATGACCAGGAGGGTAATTGCTGGATCATATGATAAGTGTTTTCTTTTCTTTTCTCTCTTCTCTTCTCTTCTCTTCTCTTCTCTTCTCTTCTCTTCTCTTCTCTTCTTTCTTCCCTTCTCTTCTTTTCTTTAAAGAAACTGCCAACCATTTTCCAGAGTGGTTTTACCAGTTCACATTCCTACCAGCAATGTTGGAGAGACCCAGTTTTCTGCCATCTTGCCAGTATTTGGTGTTGTCATTTTTTTCTGTTTCAGGTGACCTATTGGGGGTGTGGTGATACCTTGTTGTGATCTTAATTTGTGTTTCTCCAATGGCAGTGATGTCAACTCCTTAAATTTTGTACCTGGCACCTCCTTTGCTTTACCTGTCTCCACTCTTGAGGCCCCAGCCCCAGACAACCCTGCTATTACCACTTCCCTCATCTTGGAATGTCCTTGGGAACTATCAGGTTGATTCAGGTTTTCCCGGGTCAGCCTCGGATTGATTTTTTGCCGGCCTGCTAAGGCAGTTACCACTTGTTCTTATAGTTTTCGGCTTCCAGAATCTTGTTTTTATCTCCTATTCTGTTCTTCTCATTCTTAATGTTTTATGTCATAAAAAATTCTTATAACGATAGTTTTAGTGGGAGTTTGGAAGGAAAATAATGAGATGCATACACTCATTCTGTGATCTGAATCCGAATTCCCCGCAGGATCCTAAAGAGGCATGTCCTCGATTTAATGAGGTTGGGCTTTCTATGGGACTGTTTGCCTTCTATTATGAATTCATAGGAATTCCTTATATATTTTGTATGTTATCTCACATCAGTTGTGTTGCAAATATTTTATCCTAGTCTGTGACGCGTCTTCTCACTTTCTTTATGATTCTTTTAGTGAATTGAATTTCTTAATTTTGAGGTGGCCGAATTTGTCAAAATTTTCCTTTATGGTTTGTTCTTGTGTGTCTTGTTCAGGAAATCGTTTTCAATTCTACAGTCTTTTTAATTATGCTTTTAATTTTTTGCCTTTAGTCATTTGAGATTTATTTCTCAGTATGGTGTGAGGTGGGGATTCATTTTCAGTATTTTTAATATGGATAGGCATTTTCCCAGCATCTTACTGAAAGCTCCATCTTTTCCACGCTGATGTGCACTGTTTATCATAAAGTATGCTTCAAGTTTCCATAGATATGCATTTTAACTGTGCTCTTATTCTCTTCTATTGTTCTCTTCATCCATCCCAGCATCTATACTGAATGGCCCAGTGACTTCAGCTTTATCATAATTATTGGTGTCTGGTGGGACAAGCCCCCCTGCTTACTTCTCTTCCCCAGGACTGTCTTGCGTCATCTTGGTCACTTGCTCATACGTAACAGTTACAATCAGCGTGTCAGATGTTATGAAAAGACCTCTTGGGATTTTTGTTCTAGTTGTATTAAATTTTTACATCAGTTTTGGGAAAACTGACATCTTGGGAAAACTGAAATCCACAGCATATCTTTCCTTTCACTTAGGTTTTCTTTAATGTAGTTAAGTAAAGTTTTATCAATTTCCCCCATAAATTCACATATTTTTAGTTTTACGCCACGTACTTTTACATATTTTTGCTGATAATATAAATGGCATTTTAAATTTTGAATTTTTTGACTGATTATGGTTGATATTGGTGTATGGAAATGCAATTGGGTTTGGGATGGTGATTTTTGTACCCAGCAAATGTGTTAAAATTTCTTATTAAATATACATATTTGTTTTTGCTTGTTCTTGGACAATCATATTGTTCTTTTTTTTTCTTTTTTTTTTTAAGATTTTATTTATTTATTTGACAGAGAGAGACAGCCAGCGAGAGAGGGAACACAAGCAGGGGGAGTGGGAGAGGAAGAAGCAGGCTCCCAGTGGAGGAACCTGATGTGGGGCTCGATCCCAGAGCACCGGGATCACGCCCTGAGCCGAAGGCAGACGCTTAACGACTGTGCCACCCAGGCGCCCCTGGACAATCATATTTTTCACAAACAGTGACCGTCTCTTTCTTTTCATCTCTTATGCATTTATTTCCTTTTTTTACTGAATCAGCTGGGAACTTTGGTTATCTTTCTTTATTGTAGTAAAATATACATAATTCCCATTTTTAAAAAGATTTATTTATTTATTTGAGAGGGGTGGGAGGGGCAGAGAGGGAGAGAGAAACTTAAGCGGACTCCATGCCCAGTGCACAGCCCAATGTGGGGCTTGATCTCATGATCTTGAGATCAAGACTAGAGCTGAAACCAAGAGTTGTCGCTTCACTGCCTGTCCCCCAGGTGCCCCCATATTAACCATTTTTAGGTGTATGGTTCAGTGACATTGAACACATTCACACGGTTGTGCAGCCCTCACCACCGACTGTTTCCAGAACTTTTTCATGTTTCTTAACTGAAATTCTGTCCCCATTAAACACTCACCCCACCCCACCCCAGACCTACTTTCTGTCCCTGAACTGGATGCCTGTAGGGACCGCACTGAGTGGTTAACTACTGACTTTGTGTATCAGCATACTAGATATAATTAAGTAGGTAGCATGTATAACCTCCAAACCAGTAGAGGATGAAAAATAAGAAATAATAATAATAATAATAATAAAAGCTTAATTCTCATGAAGGCCAAAGTGGAGGAGGAAGAAAAAGGCGCAGGAAAAGTACAAGGTAGGCATAACATGATGGGGACCTCAGGGGACGGAGCCTGTGGCAGTTGCCTGCAGCACCCCCTGTAGGCTGGAGGAACTCACGGCATCCCCAGATCAGGGTCCTGGATCTCGCTGGCCCAGCTCTGGTTTCAGAGGACTGGACCCTGCAGGGGCCTCGCCACCGACATGATCCAGGGTCCAGGCCTGGATGAGCTGCCTGCTTGCAGAAGACTCTGCCAAGATTCTGAGAGGTGCAGGGGTCCAGTCGTAAAGCAACATGAAACGCTATAAAAAGAGTTTAATCGTGCACACGCGGCAGACATGGCATTTAATTTATCGCTCTGCAAAATTAAAGCCATTCTGGGGTTTGCCATCACTCATGCAGCATGGAGTTATTTATTGAACACTGTCAGAGCTGAGGGGATCCGAAATTCAGGTCAGGTAAAGTCAAGTTTTACAAAGGCCCATCTGGGTCCCCAGAGGCCCAGCCAGCTCAGGGTGATGCTCCAATATTGCTTTGCTCCAGAGGCAGAAAGGGGAGCAGTTGCTGTGTTCATTTCCTTGATGAGAAATCCGAGGCTGCATATGGGTGTCTCCAATGCTGCCTCTCCCATGCTCCATGCCCTGACCTTCAGGACTTACTTCTTGGACCTCTCGGTGAGGTGTCTCCTGTACCTGCTCTCAGACAGTGTACCCAGGTGCCAGGTGCTTGGAAATCATGTTCCCACCACACCCAAGCCTGTGAAGAAGCTGATCATCCGGGTGGGACAGGTTTGCACCCAGGCTCAGAGAACTGGATTACCTGGCCTGGCGCTGTCCACCCGGGAGGTGCTGAATCCGTGATTTTGTAGAGGCCCTGGGAGGGGGGCACCCCAGGTATAGGTCTCTCTCTGAGGAAGGATAGAAGCTGGTTTGAAATTTGCCTGGGCAATTGCTACAAGAAGCACTACAGATTCTCCCTTCAAAGCACTTGCTCAAGCAATGACACACTGAGACTAACTGGAGGGAGTGGTGCTCTGGCCGAGCCTCTGGGCTCTAATTAGCCAGGTAATAAGGCTGTTTGTATCAATATGCTGGGGCAGACGGGATGGCTATTCAGCAGCTGCCTAACGAGGCAGGGAGTTGGGGTGAGTAGCCCTGGCGAGGCCCATTGGTTTACCAATGGGCCATGGCAGCCCCCTTGGCATTGTTGTGAGGAAAGGCAAGTATAGGCTGGGCAAGCCCGGATCAGGCATGCTCACAGTGGTCACTTGCCCCCAGATCAGTAAAGCACTCTTCTCCCAGCTGGGGGCACTCTGCCACTTGTAGGGGGGTGCTCACTGCCTGTTGTTGCCAGGCAACATGTCAGGTGTCAGGGCACCCACACCTCCAAGTCTGTCACTCCACATTGAGAGGAGAGAGAATAGAAGCACATTGCTGAGTGGAGCCAGGGGCAGAGCACATGTGCTGGAAGGCCCTTTCTTGCATCCTCTTATTCCAGCTCACCACCATCCTGACATCTACTTTCCAGAAGAATCAGCAGAGGCTTGAAGAAGGGAACTGGCTGGCTTGGCCTCGCAGCCTCAGAGAGGAGGAAGGAGAGATGGTGTTGAGACAGGATCTGCTGGTGGGCTTACTGTGTGACCTCAGACTACAGCCTCTCCCTGCCCAGGCCCCAGTTTCCTCTCTGGAATGATCTGGATCTTTGGCACACAGTTTCTGCCCCTTGGAAACTTGGCATGCTGGGTGGTTGCAGAAACTTGTGGCCTGGTACATCTCAGTGGCCAACTTGCTTCATTTAGTGGCAGTTTTTTCAGGGTAAGTTCCCATGAATGAAGATTTGCTGATATAAGAGCCCTCGTTCTCACTGCATTTGCAAATTGTATTCTGGAAGCTATGGGCCAGCTCACAGGGTCACCACCAGTGTGGGTGGACAGTTTGAAGTCAAGCTGCACCTGCCCATAGGGAGCCCAAGGATGAGCCCCAAACCCCAAAGGGTGCAGCTCAGCCATGAAGGCAAATGAAAGACATCTGTGAGTTGCTCCCATTCAGAAAATGTGCCATTAGGTCTTGCCATTTCAGGGCAGAGCACCTGAAGGCAGGCTCGAGGGAAGGAATAGAAGAACTTGAAGCAGAGGAGCTGTGGCAAGTGAAGAGAACCATAGGGCCCACTGGAATCAAACACCAGTGCAGAGAAGCGTTATGCTCCTAATGGAGGAGGTTGGCAGTAATGCGCTTAACTGAAGGATAAGTTCTAGAAAAAGGAGTAGGACACAAAGACAAAGGAGAGAGGACTGGAAGAGAAGACAAGGGGGGCTGGCAGGCCCGTGGTCACTGCACTGGGGGGGCTACCAGAGGACATGAGCCTGGTACTCCTCTCCTCTCTTGGAGTGTAATAGCAGCCCCCTGTAGGGTTCCCTATCACAGGGCCGGCTCCTCCCAGTCCCTACCAGACATCATGGGGCTCACAGATGCCAAACTAGGAGAAAGGGATGAGAAGTTTTCCAAAGGGGAAGCACCCAGTGCTGTAGGGGCCACAGCAAGGGATCAAGCCTGGCTTTATCCTGAGGGCAGTGCTGAGTGTTTTGGATCGGGATTGCACTGAAGCCCTCCATGCACCACCCCAGCTGTGGTTTCTCCATCCACAGGACAAGAAACACACCTGCTCTACGAAGCTGCTGCATGACAGGCCATCCAGGCCGTGCGTGGCTCATTCTTTGGTAGGGAACCAGAGGAGTCCAGCCTCGAATTTCTTTTGAAGTGAGAGAAGCTGACGTTTTAAAAAGTTATTGATCAGATCCACTTCTGTCATCCAACAAAGCGCCCATTGGACTGACTTTGCAGTAGATACCCTCTGGACAAAACAATACAAATAAATAAATCATCAGGACTCCCAGTTTCAGGTCCAAGACGTAAAGAAATTGGAAGCTGTCACCTCTGTCTTTACAATAAGAAAAAGGTGGACAAACTGAAAATGCATGGCTTTCCTCAGACCTACTAGAAAAATGGAGGTTGCAAAGAAAACCACCACTTCCAAACCTGGAGAGACAGGGAAATACAGAGGAGCAAATCTGAGAACTGCTCACCCAGAGCTAAATCCCCTGGAGCCATAAACTCCTAGGAACACTTACATGGAAACTTGGATGAATTTCTAGAGGCTGAGTGTGGGTTACATGACAGTGAAAAACTCCTCAGGCCAGCAGTCGTAGGGGGTTCCCAACACTTTGGTGGGCTCTTCATCCAGAAACCTGACCAGGTCCTCACAGTGTTGATCTGAGGAAGGTCCCAGCATCTTTGGCAGTCGGTGGAGAGCAGACATCATGTGAAATATGCCCAGAGCCTTCTCTATAACAAAGGCCCATCCTCCAGGGGAAAGGCTTTGCCATAGTACAAGTCTCCAACCTCACCCCAGCCCAGGGGAAGGGGATTGCTCCCACTCCAGCCCCCAGCCCTCCTGTTTCACATCAGGATAAAAACAAACAGTGAACAAGGGCCGGGATTTCGAGGACATAGATGGAGAACATTGCAGCAAAGTAGTGGGGACCATGGGGAAACACTGGAAAGGTCACAGCCCAGGGTCACAGGCCCAGGAAAAGTCTGACATTTAGCTGGAAGGTTCTCGAGTGATCTCTCTCCCCCCCCCAGGGCTCCCCTATAATCATGATGGATGCTGGGAAAGACACAGGCTCTCCATAGGGAGGAGGACTTAGGGAAACCCAGAGTCAACAGGGGAGGTAAGAACAAAGACACTAGCAGAATAGGGAGCCTCTGACCCCTCAGCCACAGCAAATGTTAGACAGAGGTCAATTCCCAGCTAGACCAACATCAAATCTCACTCTAAAGGCCTGGTTACTTCAGTTCCCACTACCCAATTTAACATGTTGGGTTTCCAGCAAAAAACAAGGCATGCCAAAAGATGAGGGGAAACACCATCTGAAGAGACAGTGCAACCATCAGAAACAGACTCAAATATAACAAAGGTGTTTGAACGATCAAACAGGGAATATTTATTTATTTATTTATTTATTTATTTGAGAGAGAGCAGGGAGTGAGCAGGAGGAATGGCAGAGGGAGAGGGAGATGCAGGCTCCCCACGGAGCAGGGAGCACAATGTGGGGCTCGATCCCAGGACCCCAGGGTCATGACCTGAGCCAAAGACAGATGCTTCACTGACTGAGCCACCCAGGCCTCCTTAGACAGGGAATTTTAAATAACTATAATTAATATGATTAAGGGCTCTGATGGAAAAAGACAACGGGCAAAAAATGATGAGTAATATAAGCAGAGAGATGGAAATGCCAAAAGACTAAGAAGATTCCAGATACACTGGAAATAAACACTACTGAACAGAAACAACATATGCCTCATCAGTGGATGTGTCACAGTTGAGGGAAACATCCATGAGGCTGAAGATGACCCGGGTCCTTTCAGGGCTTCCGGTTCCTGCCTCTTCTCTCTCGGAGCTGCATTCTCTGATTTCTTCCATTCTATCTTCTAATTTAGTAATCTCTCTTTGGCTGCGTCTAATCTGCCATTGCAACCTTCTTTTGAATTTTTAATGTCAATAATTTCTATTTCTAGAAGTTCATTTTTTTCAACTCTGCCTGACCATTTTTACTTTCTTCTTTCACAAATTTGTGTCTTCAGTTTTCCCAAACTGCTCTCAAAAATATTGAACACACTTTAAAAAATTTCACATCTGACGGATTCCAAAACCCCTATGACCTGTTAGATGTGTTTCTGCTGTTTGCTCTTCTGCTGAGGCTTACTCAGGATGCCCTATTACTTGGATATTTTTGAATTTTGTTTGTGAGCTCATATTCATTGGGGTCTATAGAAATTCTTTATGTTTGTGTTCAAAGTACAGTTTTCTCTGAAAGGATTTGTAGGGTTTTTGTCAAGTGTCTGGGGATACTACCAGCCCAGGACCACTTTAAATAAATTATTTTTTAGTATGGATTCTATCCCCCAAATCCTCATGAATGAGGGATGATGGCTAAGAATTTTCCCCTTTCCCCTTCATGGAGACTTCATGCCAAGTCGGGCATGTTAGTTGGGTCTTCCTTAGTTTGTCCACTGTAAAAGTTGACCTTGGGGTCCTGGTTTTGTGAAGAAGACTTCTGAGTCAGCCCCCATCCTGCCAGGGCTGGGGGCTTTGTCTCCTTTACCACTCCCCCACTTGGATGCACACACACGAGCTCGCTGAAACCCAGGCTGAAGGCCATCCGAGGCCAGTGGATGCCTTGGGGCAAACAGCAGTGCCTGCGCTCACTTTCCGTCTTGCAGTTATATTTTCCTGACCTCTGATTGACTGCAGCATGCTTTAAAAATATGACATAACTTTCGCCCCTTGCACATCCAACCTGCCACATTGCCCAAACGAAGCTCTGTTGATATCACTCCGTCCTCTTTAGCACAGCTGCCACCACGAGCCTCGGGCCCCCTCCTTAGAAGCAGGTTGTGGGAGGACATAGCCTTCTGGCTCTGCCTACCTTGGTGGTCTGATGGCAGGAATGCAAACCCTTGATGGGCAGACACTATCTCATATAGTCTTTCAACAAAATGATTGAGATTTAATTCACGTACCATAGAATTCACCATTCACTTTTGCTGTATAAGAGACTACCCATACTCTTAGCGGTTTATAACCATTCATGTTGCTCATGATTTTTCGTCTGGTCTGGCCTGGCTGATCTCAGCTGAGCTCAGTCATGTGTCCATGGTCAGCTGAGGGCCTGATGGTCTAGGGTGGTTCATCTGCCAGTCAGCTGGTGTCAGCTGGGGCAACTGAGGCTGGATGTTCCACTTCCAAGATGGCTTCTTCACGCCCAGACCTTGTGCCTCCATGCTACCCCTACAAGGTGTCTTGTCTTCTGTGGCTTCTCCATGTGACTTGGGCTTCCCAAGGGAAGTCAAACTTCCTACATGGCAGCTGGTTTGTCCAGGGCAAGGGTTCTGGTGAGAAGACAGAGCTGAAAGACTTGTCATGACTTGTCTCAGGTCGCTGTGCAACGTGCCTCTGGCCTTCTGGTCCAGCTGCCACCCAGACCAGCACAAAGGCAAGCTTGGCTGGATTAGACTCCAGTTCTCAGTGAGGAGCAAGCAAGGGAGCTTCACGCATCTGTGATTCCCCACAGTCTGCCCTGTGGACACGAACTGTGCATATGCCTTTAATGTGCAAAACACACCAGACCCCACTCAAGGATCCCACACAATATGTCTAACTCCACTCCAGACCCCACTGGTCTTACCCCATTTGGGGTTGCTTGAAGTCCAGACCACCTCATGGAGTCCATTCCGTGTGCAGAGGATCCTGAGTCTGCCCGCCATCCCCAGAGCAATGCTCTGACTTGAAGACCTGAACCAGAACCTAGTTTATCCGACCCCCTGCCCCAACCAGAGCCAGTGGTGGGGTCACCAGAATGGACACACCCACTCAACAAAGCGGAAAACGGGAGTGTACACAGTCTGCACCTAACAATCCCGAAATCCCACTTGCTCCTGCTCCAGCTTCACCCCTGGGGCCCTGGTGTGCCTCTGGGTCACTCGTCTTTCCCAGTCTGCTGCTCACCTGCCTCCTGCCCATGAAGGTTGGGTCCCCTTTCGTCCCAGCTGGTAAAACTTCTCTGCAGGTGTTGAGGCTTTCTGGTGGATTAACTGATAATCAGCTCAGCGGGACAAAAGCCAGCCCACATTGTCTTCTGAGGAGAGCCTTTCCCGGTCTGGGCAGGTTCCTGGTTCCTGCTGGGGACACCGTCTCTCGATTCCTGGAAGCTCTGGCATCTGGCCTGATGGCTGGGGCACATCCTGAGGGTCCACAGAGACTCTTTTCTTTAACCGGGAGAGTAGCTGAGACACCATCCTGAATCTTTCTGATGTCTGAGACAAATGTCTGGTGGCCCCCATGTGTCTTTGCCAGAGTCATATCTTCACAGTGAGAATCTTGGTGGAGCTTTGTTTTTGAGTGCAGCCAGTCCTGGGTCCTTGAAGTTTCCTCTAAATTCTGCTCATGCCTCACCTGTCCTGAGTTAGCTCACCTCTCTCTTTTCATACCTAACCGTAAGCAGCTAGGTGGGGCTCTGCCGATGGTCACAGGGAAGCTTCCCTGGCCAGACCTGCTGCTCCCGAGCTGCCCCTTCTCTTCCCCATGTGACCACAGCAAAGTGTCACCCAGCCTTCCTCCAGCCTCCAGCCAAATCTGTCTCCGAGCCCTCACCATCTGTGCACTTGACTGGATGCCCTTCCAGGCCCCTCGCCACTGGGCCCCCACCAATGACCTGTGTTTGAGGTTCCTGCTCCAGCTACCATGCTGTTAGAAGTTGGGAAAGGGCTCAGTGGGGCAGTTTTTCTTGGGTCCACGCGGTGTCGGCTGGGGTTGAGGTTACACACATAATGATGAAAGGGTCGGGAATTTATGACGATTCGAGAGGAAAGAAGGAGCATGTGCATGGAGCACACGTGCACATTATATGCATCCTGCGTTCATTCTGTGGGGAGACCTAACACCAGAATGAGGCAAAATCCCACCCCTGATGTCAGGGCGTTTTCGCAGGACAAGGAGAGGGGTTGTGGACACACTTGGGACCCGGTATAACCTGGTGGGTCAGGCTCTTTGTCTCCAGGAAAGAATGCAGGGCCTGGCTTGTTCCCAGGCTGGAACTGTATTGGTTGACCCTGAGGCCAGGCTTCTGCAGAGCCAGCTAGCTGGTTTGTTAGTGGGGTCTGGAAAGACAGTCGCTGGCTAGGGGCGAAACAGACTAAACTTTCTGCTGGTTTCAACCTCATTAACCCTGAGGGGCACAGTTTCGAGGCCAGTGCAGACCCCAGGGGGCAGGCCATCAGACCCCACTCCTCCAGGCAGAGAAGCAAAGATGTACTTCCATCCTGACTCTGCCCGGCTTCCGGGAGCCCTGTGCGCTCCAGGGCCCTCCACGGGATGCCTGATGGCGAGGCCATTCTCAGTTTCTGAGTCCCCACCAGGAGACCCATGGGGTGATTTTTTCCAGGACTGTGTGCTTGGGTCTGGGTGGGGGGGACCCAGCCAGTTACTCCCAACCTGGACAGCTCTGGGCCCCAGGTGTCTGCATGGGCAGCCCCTGTCAGTGGCTCTTGAGCAGTCAGGACTTGGGCTGGCCACGGGGTCCTAAGGACGAGCAGTAGGCTCAGAAAGAGGTCAAGGGGTCTTGGCAGGTGGGAGTGAGGGTGGGGGAGGGCAAGCTCGGCACAGGCATAGCTGCAGGACACTTCCTCCCAGCGGACCCCTCGGTCAGGTCCCCCTGCCCAATATTGCTGTCCCTCACTTGGAGCTTGGCCTTGTCCTGCTTCCCCCCCCCCCATTCCTGTGCCCTGCAGAATGACTCGGGGACAGCGCTGTCCCGCCCCCCACCCCGGGGAAGGTGGTGAACCTCTGGAGCTCTCAGAGCCTGGTGGGGAGGACGCCAGACGCCCACAGCCGACCCCCTGTGAACCCCGGCAGGAGGGTCCAGTCAGGGCTAGACCAGGACGATCCAATTTAGGCTGCTGGGTTGGCTGCTGGCATCAACCTTGGCCAGCCTACGTCACCTGTCTGAGCCTCAGTTATCTATCTGTAAAGTGGATGAAAGGGTTCACCCAGTCGGGAGGGTCCCACGATGTAAACCCGAAGGTCCTCAGCAAGGATCAGCTGTTCCCTGTCTTGGTGACAGGTTTTCCAGGCAGAGGGAGGCTCAAGGGCGTATCGTGGAGGCAGGACACAGCCCAGTGTGCTCGGGGATGGGTATGACATCCGTGGCTGGAGTACCATGAGGAGGGGGGTGCAATGATGGGGGGCAGGAAGGGGGAGCAGGGAGCCTTGAATTGAGTGTTGAGCTGAGAAAACCACCGCGGCCCCCAGGGGGCGCCTTGGCATCCAGTCTGGTTTCTCAAAGGTCACGGAACAGGTGGGCTTTGGGACCAGAGGGCCGAGGGGAGGCAGGCAGACAGGCTGGTGGGTGGGTGGGCATGCAGGGCCTGGGGGTCTGTGCACAAGACAGGGGACAGGACACCGGGGGTCCGCGGTGCTAGAGACCTTGGCGGCCAGGTGTCGGCTCTGCTGTGGGCTTCGAGGCTGCCGCTCCGGCAGCCCCGCAGGTCCTCTGTGCCGGGAGGCGGTGGCCTGGGTTGCTGGGCGCCATCGTTGCCGCTGCACAGGCGGTGGCCCTCGTCTATCCAGGAGGCGGCCTCCTGGTCCCGACACTGTGCAGGCTCTGGCTGTGACATTCAGTATCCAGGAAAATCATCGTCACTGCCACTCACTGCTCGTCAAATGAACCCGTAACGGTGGGGGAGGGGAGCTAGAATATTATCCACATTTTTAGTGACTTTGTGTTATGGAAACCACAAGATGCAGGAGGGCTGAGGGGAGGCAGACTGTGTCTGGGACCGTGAGGCTACAGGTGACTGCCGGGGTGGTGGGGCAGTGCCTGGCTCTTCTGGCTGGTTGGGTGGGGGCGTGAAGTTGGGGGTGGGAGCTAAGGAGCTCCTGCCCCTCACCATCCCGGAACCCCCAGCCCACCCCTGCTGTCTGGGGTTGGGAACCCCTCCCTGGGCCTGTCCCAGTGTCCATGGGTTTGGGGACATGTGGCTCAGATGGTCACCAGCACGAACAAGGTGCCCCCCTGGCACGGGGCTCACACACACTGGGACCGGGTTGGCCTGGGAGACACTTGAGGCTGCAGCCCCGTCCCTGAGGACCCCTCGTGGATGCCTCAGACAGGAGCTGAGGACTGAGGTTCCCACCGTGGGCTTCCCTGGCCACCTGCCTGACAAGCCCAGTGCCCTCCTGCCACCTCGCTCAGGCCACTAACCTCAAGGGTCACTCCCCTCTGTCCCCATCCCCACACTGCGCCCACTCTGCACCCGTCCTCACCAGCCCTGACTCGGCGGCCCCACAGACTGAGGCCTGGGAGAGAGGGAAGAGGGGTCATGTCGCATCACACAGGGAGCGAGGGGTTCAGCCCCGCACAGCCCTGGTCACTGGGGAGCAGATGCTAGGACGCGGGCAGGTGCGGCAGCCACATTCCTGCTCCCCGTCCCAGAGGTGAGCTCGGCTCTGCCTGTGGTCACCGCAGTGGGCCACGTGGCAGCAGGTGTGGGCCGGCCGGGTGGGCCCTTCCTCCTGGAGTCTGCACCGCCCCCAGGCCACGGGGGTGGCACCAGGGCCACGTGACCACAGCTGCTGAGGCCACCACCTCCTTGGGGAACGGCAGCTGGAAAAGGCTTCTTTCTTCCTTGTTCTTTGTTTTCCTCCATTTCCACTTTAAAAAAAAAAGAAAGAAAAAGAAAAGAAAAGAAAGAAATTACTCAGAGATAATTTAGAGCTTTTTGCTAAAAGCACATTTTATCATCACAGAGAGAAGGCTGTTATAATGGCCCCAATTGCACTCAGTCCCTGCTCCGGGAGAATAGATGGGTTTGGCGTGGCTCAGTTCCAGCACATTTTCTGGCGGCTGCCAAGCCCTCTGCCTCGGTTCCTGCCTGGGCTGCAGCTCCAGCCTCCTTGGACACTGCCCAGGAGAGAAGCCCCTTCCTCTTCCCACTCACGTCCACCTGCGGCCTTTCCCCCCAGACCCCTCTACTGTGGTTGTGGGGGGTTTGGAGAGCGGGGCACGTGTCCTCTGGAGGCCAGAGTGAGCCGCAGGGGCGTCTGTGTGGACAGAAGAGGACTGCTGGCCCCCCAGCCTTGAAGGGGAGCCCTGCTCCCCAGGTGCACGGGCACCACGGCCCTGGCAGAGGACAGGTGGGGGAGCCGCTCGGAGGAGGGGGGTCCTTGGGGCTCATTTTGGGGGTCAGACTCTACGAGAGGGCTTTACCCTCCTCCCTTTTCACCACCCCCCGCCCCCCTTCCTCAGCACTTTGGGCGGGAACTGCCAACCGCTGTGTTAGAATTCCACCAGCCGCTGCCCGGCCTGGCAGTAGCCTGGCAGCCGCGACGGCGGTTCTTCCTGATGGGAAACTCCTGTGGAAGGCGTTCCTGACGCGGGGTCCCAGCCGCACAGGGCGGTCTCCAGCTGCCCCAGCGCAGGCAGCACAGGCCTCCCAGATTCCCATCTACGGAGACCCTTCTGCAGACTCCCTAAGGACACGCCTCGGCGGCCCGTCCCGCTGTGTGGCCTCTAGAAGGCGGGCGGGCGGCACATAGGCTGGGCCCAGGGCCCCACCCACACAGCAGGTCCTCAAATACCACTGTGGGTTCTATGTTGTCCCTCAATATGTCCACATCCTAAGCCCTGGAGAGTATGGATGAGACCCTATTTCAAAAAGCTATTTGTCGATGTAATTAAGTTGAGAATCACAAAATGAGATCAGCCTGGATGATCTGGGTGGACCCCACGTCCCAACCCTGGCGTCCGTATGAGAGACAGAAGGGACAGGGCAGGAGGGAAGCTGTGGGAAGACAGAGGCCGAGACTGGAGCCAAGCAGCCGCTGCTGAAGGCTGGGGGAGGCAGGAAGGAGGCTCCGCTGGGCCTCGGGGGTGCTGGGGGTGCCATGGCATCCACAAAGTCTGGACGGGACAATGGGGACGCTGGCTCCGGGCTTTGCTGAGCAGAAACTGTCAGCCTCAAAGCGAACAGCTGTGGGAGGGGGCTTTTGACAACTCACAGCCATTGACATGGGAGCAGGTGCCCCAGAGCCTGCCCCAAGTAGAAATCTGTGCGGAGGACCGCGTGGGGCGCCCAGCATGGCTTCTTGTTCACTGAACTTGCGTCCGAGGCACCGCAGAGCCACCGACAGCTTCCCAGCCCAGGTGTGTCCGTGGTGGCACAAGGGGAACAGGGTCAGTGCTGGCGGGGCCTGGAGTGGGGTCAGCTCAAGCTGGGCTCAGGGCTCCTGGCTGCTGTGGGGACTGGGGTGGGGTCACCCCGAACTGGGCTCAGGGCTTCTGGCTGCTGCGGGGACTGGGGCGGGGTCAGCCCGAGCTGGGCTCAGGGCTCCTGGCTGCTGCGGGGACTGGGGTGGAGTCACCCCGAACTGGGCTCAGGGCTCCTGGTTGCAGTGGGGACTGGGAGGCAGGAGGAGCTTCTTGCCTTGGAGCTGGGGCGGCTGTCCCGGCCCCCTGGAACCCCAATGATGGGGGGAGGTGATCTCCGCGGGGAGTTCCCAATGCCCCTGGGGCAGCGTGCCACCATCTGCACTACACCAGTGAAGCACAGGGACCCTGAGGGGTTGGGGGCTCCCCAGAGAGGCACAGCTGGGAGGGAGAGGAGCCAGGGGCCGGTGGGGGTCACAGTCTCTGGGCCCCGCAGAGCTCCCTCCTTCTGCGGCCATCCCTCCCCTTCCCTGCTCACCCCCTGAGCTGGGCCGAGCAGCCCTCTCCTTGGGCAAAGAACGCACCGTGGGGCCCTGGGCCAGCGGCAGAGCCCGGTGGCAGACGGCAGCTGCAGGGAGGGGTGGGTCTGTGAGGGCGCGGTGGGGGCATTTTGTCCAAGGCTCTGCTGTAAATGTTCTTGTTTCTGCTCTGGCTGGAAACTCACTTTGCCTCGGTCCTCAGGGCGCCCCTGGCTTGCATCAGAGACTTGCTGGGCTCTGCAGGGGAGAGGGCGGCAGGGACCACCCCCTCCAACCAAGTGCAGAGGCCTGGCTGCAGCAGGTGCAGGGTAGAGGCCCTGTGAGTGAGGGTGGCAAGTCCACCCTCCCCTGCTCACAGGCCCTGGAGAGCAGGGACCCTGCCTGTAATGGGCTTGGATGGTCTGGAGCTGGCAGCGCTGGGGCTGGACTTGAGCCTGCTGCCCCTCCCCCTGTCCCAGCTGCTCCCTCTCCCCCAGTGCCCCTGCGGCCCCACATGGCAGGAGGCTGGGAGGGGGCACACACCCAGCTCCCCCTGCTCCGGCCCTATCGCCTTCCAGGGCTCCAGATACAACAGCAGTTACCCTTTCTGGAGGCCCTCCTGTGAAATACAGTCTTTCAAACCACAGGGGCCCCGGGGCCCTCTGGCCACACCCCGACCTGGAGTCTTAGGGGTCCTTTCCCATCTGGCCTGGCCCATACCGGTGCCCGTCACACTCGCCCCTTTCAGCCAAGAGGCCACTGTGCGTCCCCTGCGCAGGCGCCCCAGACTAGCTGAGCTTCCCTGGGCAACCCCAGGCAGGGTGCCCTCCCTCCAGCTCCAAGCCCCCACATCCCTGGGGCTGGGAGACTGGTCCTGAGTCGGTCTCCCCTGCTTGGCGGGTGGAGGGGGGCTGCAGGGCTCAGTGCATGATGTCAGTAGGGAAGTGGGGTGTGGGTCCCAGGTGCCCTCACTCTCCTTAGGTCTGAGCAGTTTCTGTCCCACCCTTACTGCACAGCTTTTCAGGATCTGGGTCCCCGGCTCTCCGAGGGATGAGCATGGGTCTCCAAACTCCTTCCTACCTTCTCCCCTCTGAGGCCCCACCTGGAATTCAGGCTTCTCGGGAAAACACATGTCCCGAAATCACGGAAACCAGGTCCTTCGATATACAGATGGGGAAACCGAGGTCCAGGGCTGGGAGGGGATCTGCCATGTCCGCTGTCTGGGCCTGGCTCCTGGCTCCACAGGGCACAGTCCCCTCTGGGATCTGGCCCCACCCCAGGCTGGCCAGCAGTCTGTCTGGGATGATGGATTCTTGGCCTTTTCTTGCTACTTTCCTCTGACCTGTCTCGTTCCTGAGGGAGAGCTTGATTTTAGCCAGGACAAGGGGCTAGCAGTCTCAGGGTCTGGAGAGAGCTTTCGTGCATGCCCCCTTCCCTGAAACCCCGTGGCTTCTCGCTGTCCCGGGGGCCCTTCTCCAGGAGCATGTTCTCAGGACCAGCCCAGGACCGGCTCTCATACCTGGGTCTCACGGCTTGAGGGGGGGGGGGCTTCTCCATGTTACCCTGAACCAGGTAGCCTGGGCATCCACCGAGGGCAGACCAGGTCAGCCGGGGAGGCCAGGGCAGGTCCTGGGGCATCCGGGAACAGAAGCCCCTTGAGAAGTGGCTGACGAAGAACGAGTCTACCCTCCTCAGAGGTTGAGCTGGGGACCAGACGTGTGGTGGGCTCTCAAGGGCCTGGGGGTGGATGTTGAGCTGCTTTGGAAAGGCGTGGGGACTTGCAGACAAGCTTCCCTATGTGTAGAATTGGAAGCCAGCACACCTGCCCCGGGGTCAGAGCTGTCAGCAAAGGTGCTGCCGCCTCTGGGAAGCCCTCTGTGATTCACAGGGCTGTGTGCAGGAGGAAGGATCCATCAGTGTATTTCTGCCTTTTCTCTGGGGCTTGCCCTACATCATGGGCTCTAAAGAAGGCTTGGGCATCTCTGCTGGGGCTTCTGGCATACAGGAGACGTTGGCCAGGGATTAAACTGGCAGCCACTGGCCAGGGTTGGAGACTGAGGTTTGGGAGGGACCAGGCTCTCACGGCATGGCTGGGTTCTGTGGGCATCATAGTGAGATGGACGGTCCCACAAGGGAAGTACAGGGCCTTCCAGACCACATCTTGCACTCACAGAGGCCGGGCAGGCATCGCGCCCCCACGTCCATTCCCCGATTTATGCAAGGGGCACAGGCTCAGAGATATCCAGCAGCTTGTCTGGGCCCAGCTCTCTCTGACCTCAGTCCAGAGCCTGGAAAGGCCGGCCAGGAAGTTAGGGGTCACGCCCTGGACCCGGGGGGCATCCGAAGATGCCCTGGGCTCCCGAGGGGAGCTCACGGCCCGCCCCCTGCTTCTGAGACCCTGCTGCGGTGCGCTGACCATCTGTGCTCTCGTTTCTCACAGGTGGGACCTTGTCCTCCAGGGCAATTGCCGGTGTTTTATAAGGCCAGACTTCGCGGTGCAGAGCGCAGGGCAATAACGTGAGTGCAGAGCAATTACTTACGGGCTCAATTGTTGTGGGGCCTGGGAGCAGAGAGACGCGTGCCTGGGCAGGGGTCAGCTGCACTTGGCTGTGCCTCGGGCGCGCTGGACGGCTGGCAGCGGGCGCTCTGGTTATGGCCGCTGGGCTGGGACGGCGGCACTGGGGAGGAGACATCTCCCTGTCGGCCTTCACATTCCCTTCCTCTTTCTGCAGCCCACCGGAGAAGGCGGGGGTTCCGTTAAGAGCTGCTGTGGGTGACCCAGTCCTCACTCTGCTGCACCGTCCGAGGGTGCATCCTGGGGACAGTTCAGTGGGATGCTGGCAGGGACCGAGCTGCCACGGGGACCTGCTCAGCCGGAGCAGGAGGGACCACCCGCAACTCTCAGGAGGGGCTTTCTGGAGGTGAAGCAGAAAGGAGTGAGCATTGTCCGAGTCGCTGGGCCAGCAGGGTTATGGCTGCCTGGGTGGGGGACTCAGCCGCGAAGCCGCATCTGCTTGTCTAGCTGCAGGGAACGACCCCCATCTGGCCATGCAGGTACACCAGACCCATGTCAGCTTGACTGCCTGACTCCTTCTCAGAGGGGTGCCCTCTCTGCCCGTACAGAAGGGCCCAGAGCGGGGAGAGCTGACCTACCTTCCTTGCTCTCCACCGCCAACTCCCGCCTGCCCCTCGTCTGCCCCTCGCCTAGTCATCGGGCCGCTGGGACCGCGGTGGTGGGAGCCGGTGAGGCTCAGGCTGGACAGGGATCCCCCAGGAAACATCGTCACCGCGACTGTGTCCCTACGGGCGAGATGAGTCCTTAGGGACCGACATCACGGGGAGGGTTAGGGCGGAGCGAGGCTGGGACCAGGGAATCGTGCAGTGAACAAGGTCTGACGGCAGAGCGAAGCCAGGGCACCACGAATTAGGGAGCTCGGCCGTCACTGGGGGGGGGGGTCAATGAGTGGAGTATCTCACTCTGTAAATTAGAAAAAGGGGAACAAAGACGGAAGGAAGGACATGATAAAACTAAGAGCATAAATTAATGAGATAGAAAAATACACAACAAAGGCATCGGTAGCGCCCGCGTGTCGTCTTTGAGAGGAGTTACGAGGCCCCGCGAGCTCTGGTCAGCCTGACTGGGGAGATCGTGGGACGCGGCAAACAGCGACGATCGCCGTGAGACAGAGCCTCCCCACAGACCAAGTCGCTATTTAACCGACTTAGCTACATAAATTGCTTCGTGACACAATGGTTGATAAAAATGGACAGTTTAAAAAAGAAAATACAGGTCGCAAAGCAAACATAGAGGAAAGAAAAACCCCTGAAAAGTCCTGACCTATGACTATTAAAGACATTGAATTTATTATTTAAAAGCTTCCCTCAAAGAAAGTTCCAGGCCCAGATGGCCTCACTGGCGAGTTTTACTTAACGTCTGTGGAAGAGCTGACGCCCATCTCCCACGAGCTCACCCGGACGGCAGGAGCAGAGGGAGCTCTCCCCGACTTGTTCTATGACCTGAACAAAAACCCACACAGAAAGCACGAGAAAGGAAAAGATCGCCAATCAATACAGATGCAAGTCACTAAATAAAGCATCAGCAACTTTTAGAAAGGGTCCGGCCTCACAGCCATGTCCCCTTTATTTCAGGGTCCGAAAAACCTAGCTGTGCGTTTACCCGTAGAAATACACGAAAGGGGAAGAACTATACAGTCGTCTCAGAAGATGCATCAAAACTGTTTGGCAAAATTCAACATTTATAATAAAAATATCCATCAGCCAACTTGGGACAGGGGAGAAGTCTTTAATATGATGAAGGGTGCTTGCACAAAACATTACAGAGGCTTAACAGTGAATGGTGAAGGGCTGAGTAGGAGCAAGGGAGGGGAGCGTGCCGAGCTGGGGCCGCCAGAATGAAGCAGAGAAGGTGACGAGATTTGAAAAGGAAGAAACAAAACTGTCCTCTATTTGCAGATTAAGTGATTGAGTACATAGTAAATATAGCCTCTAGTTCAGTTACTGGAATCCATAAGAGAATTTAGCAAGGTTGTTGGATAAAAAATGGTACACAGAATTCAGTGGTATTTCTAGAATCCCGCAATCCACTGATAGAAAATGAAGTTGAAACGAAGATATTATTTGTAATGGTCTCAGAAATATTCAGTTTCAGGGACGGACCTAACAGGATGAACAAAAACCTCTCACGTATTATTGAGAGAAATTTTTAAAACCTTAAGACCATGAAAATGATGGTCATGGACGGTAAGACTCAGTCTTTTTGAAATTCACATTTCCCAGAAATCGAGCTCCTATTTCAGTAATACCCATTCAAAATCCCCGTAGATCCCTCTGCCCCCAGCCCCCACCCCCACTGACATAACAAGGAAATTCTTCAGTTTATTTTAAAAAGTAAACGACCAGGAATAACATGCCATGAAAGGAGGCTACAAGCAGGTGTGGGAGGGGGACACAGGGTGGGCGTCTCCCACCCGCCACCCAGCGGGGAACCAGACTGGCCGAGAAAAGGCGTCTGTCTAAGCACCAGCCGGGCAGCGCCCGGGAGGCGAGTCTGACCAGTCTGTGCCCTGGAGCCAAGGGGCCGGGCCGGCTCCGCAGACAGCCCGCCCGCCCCGGAGTCATCGCGGCCATGGTGGTGGGGTGGGGGGCTCAACCCCGATGGCAGGGCGCCTTTGTCCAGACACTCAGCCTCTCTCACCTGCATGCTCGCCATCCCACATGCCATTTCTGTCCTCAACCCCTGCTCTGGGCATCGCATCTGGAGTGAACTGGGTAGGAGAGCAGGACAAGCTGGTCCAGGGCCCGGGGAGGACAGCATCCCGCACGCATGATCCTCAGGACTCTGGGCCCCGGACGGTGGCCCCACCATCCCTGCTTCTTCCGTTGGACACCATGACTTGCAGCCCCTTCTGTCCAGAACAGATTTCCATGGGGACCTCAGTTTTCCCCCTCACGGGCCCCAGGGCAGCGCCTGGGCCCCAGCACCACACCCAGCCCTCCGTTACTTCTGAGAATGTGCCAGGCTCCGGCTCTGCCTCAGGCCCCAGGCAGGTGCAGTCGTCCTCTGGGAGCCTCTGAGCAAAGTCGGTGGGGCTCCTGGGTCCCCCGCCGGTGAGGCGCCTTCCCAGAGAAAGGCTTGAGGTGAGTGGGGTGCCCTCAGGACACACACACTTGGGAGAGGCACACTGCTGCTGGCCCGCAAGTGTTCATAAATCTCCCTGGCAGTGGTCCTAAGCCCAGCACAAAGCCCGGCCAGCCTACGCAGGACACCCCATCTATTACCTGAGATGTGATGGAGACACAGGCAGGCGTGACTCGCGTGCTCGCGGGTGCCCGAGGGCAGATGGGGCCAGGTCAGCGGCACCACCCGATGAGCCCTTCCCTTGTCTGGCTGCTTCCTTCCGCAAGAGCCAGTGTTCCATGGCTGCCTGCTGAGGCTCATGGGCGGTGACACTGTCGGCCCCGCGTCCCTGCCGGGTGGTCACCCCTAGCCATTGCCTCTGCTTTTCCCTGCCGCCCGCTTTCCATGGGCCCCCCTTCTTCCTTCCTTGGCCCCACCGTTGGACAGGACTGTGCTTCTCTGGACCTCAGGGTAGGGCGAGGCTCTTGGCCTGGGGGCAGGAAGGCAGGGAGGCCTGGGGGTGGAGGGGGGTTGGCGGCCTGTGCTGGATGACGGTGTTGGAGCTAAAGGTCAGGGGCGGGGGGACCCCAAGGGCGGTCCTGGAGACTGTCTGCCCAGCACCGCCCACTCTGTAGCCCCTTGTCCTTTGGTGGTCCCGGCAGGCTGCTGGTGACCCTCCCGTGCTCCCCTTGAGGAGACGTCCTGAAGTGGAAGGGAAGGCAATCCTAAGGAGACAAACCACCCTCCCTCCCTTTCCCTAAAGGTCACGCCCTTTCCCTAAACCCAAGCGCACTGTCAGCTGCCCTGGAAACCACCTCACTCTCTGAAACTTCCCAGAGCCAGAAGGACAATTGCAGCCCCATCACACCCCGAATAGTCCTCACTGCCTGGTCAGCCCGGTCAGCCTGGTCAGCCTGGTCAGAGGGCTGAGGGACCGACAGCCAAGCACAGGGGCCAGCTTCCACCTCCTCCTCCCTCCCACTACAGAATGTGCATGCGTGTGTGCAAGCATGAGCGTGCGTGTGAGTGTGTGTGTGCAAGCACGAGGGTGCATGTGTGTGAGTGCAAGCACGAGGGTGCATGTGAGTGTGTGCGTGCAAGCATGAGCGTGCGTGTGAGTGTGTGCGTGTGTGCAAGCAAGCCAGCAGCCAGTGGGGACCTGAGGCCCCCGGGAGGCCGGTGAGGGGGCCTGGAAGCGGGCGCCCGGCTGAGCCCTCAGCCGCCGCAGCCCCGGGGCCACCTGGGCCTGAGGCACGTGGCTCACCCTGGGTCCTGAGCGTGGACAGGAGCGGGAGCTGTTCTCAGCCGCTCAGCGCGGGCTGATGGGGACGCAGCAGCAGAGAAGGAGACATGCTCGTGGTCAACAACCCGGTGTTGACCTCCTTGTGCAGGACGAGGTGGGGACGGGGTGGGGCGGGGCTGGGCTTTGTCTGGCCCTTTATTCCCGGAGCCGCGCCAGCACCTTTGCTGTCCGCCCCCAGCCCGTGCACCTGGCACCTGTCGGGGGCGGCCAAGCGGCAGAGGGCAGCGGATGCCGGGCAGCACCTTTGCCGGCAAAGCCCCGCACGTCCGGCAGCCCACGGGGATTTGCTTCATCGGGGCCGCTCACATGACACACAGAGCTATTAGCGCAAGAACGATGCGATCACACAGCTCATCAGCTGCAGACGCGCCCGCCCACCGCCTGCCTCGTGGAAGGGGAGCGTGCCCGCACCGTCTGCAGACGGCCTTCTGTGCCCAGTATCTCATTCCTAATGAGCAGAGCTGCACCGTCCCGGAGGAAGCTGGAGCGAGGCTGGCCTTGACCCTGCTACTCTGGGTGACCGAGGGGCGCGACGGCACGGCCGGGGCCCCTGCTTACCGTCCCGTCCTGCGGCAGGGCTGTCCCCGCACCTCCTGGTCACTGGCTCATTCCCTCCGCCTGTGGTTTCTGGGGTGACGATGGCCTGTGCTCCTGGGGACCAACTCTGCGAATCCTTGTCCCTGGTGCCCTGGGCACCTGCCTGGAGGCGCCACGCTCTCGCAGCCAAGGTCTCCTGCTTTCCCTCCCCCGAGTCCCCGAATATCTGATTTGCAAGGTGCGTTTATCACCTGAACAGTGCGGGGGCCTGTTGGGACCCAGGACCGTGATGCGCAGCAGGGCCCTGTAGCCGAGGCGTGCAGAGAAGCAGAGCTGGGCTGCACAGCCGGGGCAGAGTGAGGGGCATGGTTGTGCAGGGGACCCCGTGACCACGAAATGTGTGACCACGAAATGCTTCAGCCAAAGCGGGAGCAGCCTGTGCTGGCCTCTCGGCGAGGGCTCCTGGGGTGGGCATGGGGGGCTGCAGGAGGGGCAGGTGCTCCCTGGGCAGCCCCTGATGGAGCCGCGCAGGCCTATGTCTGTGCAGACACATGCCCGGGATCGGTAGGGCTTTGCCAGCCCCGCCAGCCCCTCCCCTGCCGGGTTGGAGAGGCCGCAAGAGCAGGGCCCGGGGTCTCGCCTGCCACCATGGCCTGGCACATGGCCCCAAGCAGGGCGGGCACCAGGGGGCGGGGCTTGTCCTGCCCTCCGGCTTCCCCAGGGATCTGGAGCGTTCCCTGCTGCCCCTTGGGGCCGGGCCTGTCTGAGGTCGATGCAGCCTGCAGCCTAGTCCTGCTGACCCACTGCCCCACACTTAGCAGCTGGAAAAGCTATTCTGTGGGTCAGGAACCTGGGAGTGGCACAGCTGGTGCCTCCAGGTCAGGGCCAGGCTGCAGGAGCTCTCCTTCTTTGGCATGCAGTTGGGACCTGGGCGAGGGACAGGGCCCGCCTGGGGGGGTGGGGCACCTTGTTCTGATCCTGCCTGCGCCTCGATTTGCAGAGTGGCCTTGAGCAAGACACTTCCCTCCAAGGAGCCTCAGTTTCCCCCTCCCGTGGTGCCGGACTAGTTTTTCCCTTCTTTTTAATCATGGAGCCACAAAGATCCAAGGCCAGCAGGTGACCCACTGGTCACTTTCTATTCACTTATTTGTTCGTTCCCCAAATATTTACTGTCCCTCTCCTGCAGGGAGTTGAACGGTGGCCCCAAACCTCAGTGTCCACATCACCCAACACTCAGAGTCTGTGAACGTGGCCTTTTTTGGACAACAGATCTCTGTGGATGTAATTAAGGCAAGGATCCCGAGATGAGACCGTGCAGGCACTTAGCCCAATGACAAGTGTCCTTATAAGAGACCCACACACAGCAGGGTAGCTGCGTGAGGACAGAGAGGTTGGAGCGAGGCGGCCACAAGCCCAGGCCAGAGGGGCTGCCAGGGGCTGGTGGAGGCGGGAGGGCCCGTCCCCTGGAACCTCAGGAGGGAGCACAGCCTGCAGCATTCGCATCTCGGATTCTACCTCTGGAGCGTCAGCGACTCAATGTCTGTCCTCTCAAGCCCCCCAGGTAGCGGTCAGGCCTTTGTGTGCTGCCCACTGACCGGGCGGAGGCTCCGGGGGCCGACACGCCCAGCGGGAAGCTGGCTGGGTGCGGGGACCCTCCCGCCCCTCCCGCTGGGCCCCCGCCAGGCCAGCCATCAGCCTGCTGCGGTTATGAAGAGCCTGCACAGTCTTTGCGCTCTTCCTAGGGCGCCGGCCTCGGAGGATGACCTCCCGTTGCAGTAACGATCTGCTATCGCGTGTTGTGACGAATGGGCTGACAGGCCCACGGAAATGTCCTCTAATGGACCCGGGGTCCGTCCTTTACAGACGCACGACCGCAAGCCTGGCTCCAGGTCCTCAAAGCTTGCACGTCGCAGGGAACTCCGGCAAGACCCCAAGTGAAATGGCTTGTGACTGGCGTATTAAACACATCATGACTGCAGGACGTGAGTCCGTCAGCCAGAGAGGCTCTTCGTTCTGTTTGAGAAGAGACCGCAACAGCGTCAGATTTAACCACCAAAGTACTTAGTATAACTTCCGCCCAATTTTGCAAATCATTATTTTCACAGTTAATGGGCAAGGGGTAATTAATGAGGGGCCGCGAGGCTGCTCTCGGTGGCGTTGGGGACGGTGGCGAGCAGCACTGTGGAGGGAGTCGAGGGCGGCCGCCAGGCTTCCCTGCACGCTTGTGAGGGATGGCAGGCCAGCGTCCCTCCTGGAGCCCCCAGCCGTTCCCCGCTGCGGCTGCAGAGGGCTGGAGGCGAGGGCCACGGAGGACACGGTTCTCCCTACACCTCGACCTTGTGGCTGGTCAGTCACCCACGAATCCAAGAGCGGGTCTTAGGGACCCTCGGGCCCCACTCCCTTGCTTTGCGGGACATTCTGTTTTCTGTGTTTTCTCTTACTTGCTCCTCGTACGCCTGTTCTGTGCTGTCAGCAGGGGGAGGGCTCTGACGGTCCAGCACGAGGCCCAGAAGTCCAGCGCCCGGGGCAGGGCGGCTCATACTTCATCGCAGCCGCTGGAGCTCCCAGAGATGGCCGTCCGGATCCCTGGGAGCTGGGGATGGGACTGACATGGAAGGAGGGGCTTTGCCGATGTGATTACACAGAGGAGCTTGAAATGGGGTGACCGTCCTGGATTATTCAGGTTGGCCTTAAATGTAATCGCCTCTGTCCTTGTAAGAGAGAGGCAGAGGGAGATGTGATGGGAGGACGGAGGACAGAGATGGAGTGGGGTGGCCCCGGGAGCTGCAGACTCTAGCCCAGAGCCTCTGGAAGGAGCGCAGACCTTTGGTCACCTTCATCTCAGCCTAGAGAACCCATTTCAGACTTCTGACTTCGAGGATTGCAAGAGAAGAATTCCTGGGGTTTAAAACTAACACATTGGTGGTAATTTTTTTTTACGGCAGCAGTAGGAAACCAATATACTTCTGAAACACCAAGTCTGGAGGTAGGCGGCACCAGCGTTGGGAAGGAGGAAATAATGCCATCAAGGACCCAGGCTCCTTCTCTTCTTCCCCTGGCCGTCCCTGAATGTTAGCTATTTGTCCCCTGGCTTGTCACCTCGTGACCACAAGCTGGCTGCCACCGCTCCAGGCATCACATGCCCACAGGACAGTAGGAAGGCATGAAGGGTAAGGCGGTGGGGTTCTTCTTCTTATGTGGTTCTTTCATCTGGAGAAAATCTCAAGGCACTTCCTAAGCTAGGTCCAACCAAGTTCACGTGGCTGCCCTGGGCCAGTCTGCAGCAAAGAGAACACATTCCCCTGATTGGCTTGGACCAACCGCAAGTCGTGTCCTGAGCTGATCACAAGTTCCTCCCGGATAAGTGGGTTCTGCTGGCAAGGGGGGGACGGTGACAGGGTGATCTGCCCATCTGAAAGAGTGGGAGGCAAGGTGGGCTCCGGGGTTGGACTCCTGGATCCCCCCACCACCCAGCTGCCTCCCTCGGGTGCCCACGATTGCCTGTCTCTGGAGGAGTCACCTACGAGGATGTCCTCGGTCACCACCTGGCTGCACCCACCTGAGTCCCTTTCAGCACACCCCACCCGACATGACCACTGGAGGGGCAGGACCCAGGCGTGCTCGCCCCTCCCTTACCTCTGTCAGGGCCCCTGCGGGCCCGGCACGTCCAAGCAGCTAGCACGTCCTGGCCAAGGGCTTCTTCTCCAAGCCCCTCCCCCCCAAGATGTCTGAGAAGAGTCCCAGGGAGGTGGGAAGGGCATCCCTGGGGAGGAGCTGCTCTCCTGGTGCGGTGGGGGTCATACCACTGACGTGTCCCATGGTGAAGGCCCTTGCGTGTAGTGGGCATGAATTTGTACCTAGCTCCGTCTAGCCTCAGACTCTGGAGGCGGGGCTGAGCCATCCTGTCACCTCTGCCTTTGCAGTGTGGGGGGGGCCCTCACGTGCATGTCCAACAATAAGCTGGTGCCTGGTGCTGTGCTGGTCCAGCCTGCTGGAGTCCAAGGGCTGGCAGCAGAGGGGCCCGGCTGTGCTGGGACGCCGTCCTCTCCACTGCGGGCGATTCCCTGCTCTCAGATCCTCCTGGCCCATCCACAGCGGGGCTCTTGCTGGGGCTGAGGGCTCTGAGATGGCCAGGCTGCCCTGCACCCTCCCACCCACCCATGCGGTCTCCTCTGATCTCCTGCCCTGATCCCGCACGTGGCCCCGATGCTTGCAGGGGCCCCCATACCTGCACACAGGCCCCCACCCACACCTGCGCTGGCAGCCCGGATGGATCCCTTTCCTCCGAGGGTTTGCTCCGGTCGTGTATGCGGCAGCTCCGCGAGCTTGGCACTCTCCTAATGTTATTTTTATTTATATACCTGAATACTCGAGAACAGCTGCTGTATTGAGACTCATCCGTCACGAGGCTTAATTACAACAACGGGAGCGTCTCACTCAGCGCAGCTCACCAAGCAAATGTTTGTTTTGCTGCTGATTACGGCCTGCGTGGGGAGCCGCCGCCCTGGCAGGAACCCGGGCTGCCTCCCAGCTGATTCCCTGGGGCCAGACCTGGGAGGGCAGGAGGGCGGGAGGGGGCTGCTGGGGGCGAGGCGTGCTTCAGGGCTTGATCCTCTAGGAGGCTCCACTTTCTGCCTCGAAGCAACAGTCCTTCACAGCCCTATGGTCTGGAGGTCAGCTGTCTGATGGGGTCCCGCTGGGCTCAGATCAGGATGTCCGTGGGCTTCCTTCTCGAAGCCCCTGGGAGTCATTTCCACACCTTTCCCAGCTCCCAGAGGCCACGTGCATCCTTGGCCCAAGGCCCGCTCTCCATTAGGGTCAGGCAGCCCTAACCCTGACACACGCACTCCTGCTTGTGTCCTCACCCCTCCACCTCCCTCCTGAGCGCCCACCCCCCTAATCCATGTAAGGTCCTGCATCAGCAGGGGGCAGGGATTAGGACGGGGTGTCTTGGGGGCCACATATCAGCCTGCTGCACCCTAAGTGTGAAGGACTGTGGTTGGCAGGAAAGAGGGTGTGTGGATGGAGGGCCCAGCAGAGATTCAGGTCAGCGTGTCTGTGAGGGGCTCAGGGCGGCCACCCTGGAAGGACGGCAGGGGTGGGGTGGGAGGCCAGACTCAGGCCTCACCGTGAGGGGGATGCGTGTGACTCCCAGGCCTCGGTCCCACTGCTCCCGAGGGGGCTGTGGAGCTGGATGCGCAGGGGTGAGGAGGGCCATGCTGGAATAGTGGCAGTCATGGTCAAGCTCAGGGAGGCCAAGGGCACCTCTCAGGGCCTGGCGCTGGCTGAACTCCGCGGGTGCAGGGAGCTCCAACCCCGTCGTGCGCACGGCCTGGATGGCCAGGGACTGGTGAGCTACTCCATGTCCAGAAGCTGTCGCAAGCTGGTGCCTGGCCTGCACCTGAGAATCCCTAGCAGGTACAGGGGTGACTGGGACTCAGGAGCCGGGGGCGGCAGGGGCGCCCAGTGCCAGCTGTCTGCACAGAGCAGAGTGTGCCCCTCCAGGAGCTCACCAGGGACAAGGGGAGCAGCATAAGGAAGGGGGGGTCCCCTTTATAGCATAGGGGATAGGGCGCAGAAGGAGTCCGGGGGGCCCCTGACAGGGCAGGGGGACAGGGTGCAGAAGGAGTCTAGAAGGAGCCAAGGGCCTGGGGAAGCAGGAGGCAACACCGTATGATGCAGGATGTGGCTTTATTTATGTCCATTATTCCCCTTTGATTTGTCCGATCAGGAAATTGCCCCATGGGATTGGATTATGTGCATGATTTTGAGCCCTGGTCCTGTCTGATCTGCCATCCTGGTCCCAGTGCTGCAGGATGGGGGCTTCAGGGGCCAGCCCTGCTCACAAGGGGTCTCCTGTTGGACCCCTGCTCACCGTTCGTCACGTGGGCCTCTGCAGGACCCAGACATCTCTCAGCCTGGGCGTCTGTCTGCCCGGACATCTGTCAGCCTGGACGTCCGTCTCTCTGGGCGTCCATCTGCCTGGATATCTGTCTGTCTGGACTTCTGTCTGTCTGGACATCCATCTGCTTGGACATCTGTCTTCCTGGGCATCCGTCTGTCTGGGTGTCCATCTGCCTGGACGTCTGTCTGCGGCGCTGCTGATGGGGCTGCTGCTTACGTCTGCCCACGTCCTTCTGTCGGCAGCAGCCGACAGCGGCTCTCAAACATGTCTTCAACTATGTGTCCCATCACGTGACCTCCTGTCCCGTGTGGCCTGTTTCTATCCCCGTGGCGCCACGGCCCTTCTGCTTCCCCTGTCTCCCTATTAAGACACGGGGCTACCACGGGACCCCAGAGGTGGTGGGACTCGGGGACCAAAGCAGGAGGTTCAGGACGTGCTCGGCCCTCTGGGTACAGAGACCTCGTCTTCATCACCTGCCCTGGGCCCTTGTGAATGATCAGAGTGCTAACAGGACCCACAGGACTGCGGGAGCCCTTGGGGCCGCTCCCAGTGAACGGGGGTGCTCCGTGTTCGGGGCATCTCTCCTTTGCCAGCTTCTCTCCTGGGGCCCCCTTGCATTCTTCCAGCCTCCTCTTTACGCTGTGGTCCCTCCTCCCCCCCGGCTGCCCCTCAGGCTGCTCTGTACCTCCTCCCCTTCCTCCAGGCTTTGCCCCCAAGTCTCTGCAGGTGTCGACTCAGCCCTGAGCCCAGATGACACCCTGCCTCCTCCCCCGGGAGCTTGCCCGGGGCTGCTCTCGCATCCGAAGTGACCGTTCCCTTCCTTTCTATGTGGGCAGACCCTCCCGTGGACCCTCACCACCTGTGCGTCGCTGCCTAACTCCGCTGGGGGTGATGATGTCATCAGAGGTGGTTACTAGGCAACCGGCCTCAGCAGTCAGGGGAGTCTGCTCTGTGGTTTGAAGGGTACTGCCAATTTCTTAAAATATCAGACCTAGAGCACAGTCAGTCCCGGAGAAGAGAGGAAAACCCAGCCAGCCTCACGGCGCTAGTAGGCCCCCCTCAGCTCTGCTCTCTGACTGCATGGGTTTTCCAAGAGGCGATCGTGTGAGACTAACCTCATTTTCTTTTCTTGTCATGGTCCTTAGCCCGGCGGATGGGGGCCCGTTATTGTTGTGATTTTAGCAGGCATTTGCCAAGTCTGCCGTGTTATCCTTGAGGATGAAATGGGAAGTACATCCCAGATGAACTGTTAGGTGCATTTTGTCTGTTACAGAGAATTACAGACAAAGGGAGTTAGCTAATGGCCCCGTGTCACCCTGGAGGGAGGGCGCGGCGGGCTCCCACAGGACACTGACATCCGTCCTGGGCTGTCGAACCTTCTTATCAATGATTTATACGGAGAAATAAAAGACCTGCCTGTCAAACTGCTGCCGAAACAAAGGACATGGCAAAGGAGGAATCGTAATTCAGAATCATCTCAATGTGGACGTGATTTAAGATTCAAAAATAAAATTTTTTGAACAGGACAGAAACAGCACGATCTATAAAAGAGGTAACTGATTAGTTGGGCCACATTAAAATTAAAAGCTTCTGTTCACCAGAGATATTGCTAAGGATGATATCTGTGATACACATATCTGACAAAAGACTTAGAGCCAGATAACACCCTCCAGCACCTCAACATTTTTTAAAAAGAGGTGAGGTAAATAGGCTAAAAACTAGGCCAACTATTTAAACTGGCATTTCACAAAAGGGATGCCCAAATGCCCACTAAGCACATGAAAAATGAAACACTCAATTTCACTAGTAAGCAGGGAGAGGCGATCATAACACAGCATGGTGTCACCTCCCCAGGAACGGCCAACGGGAAAGAGAGGAAGGGCTGAGCGCTGGCGAGTCGGGGTGGACTGGGCAGCATCCGCGAAAGCCAAACACACTCTAATGCTATGATCCTGTGTGTCCACCCTGAGTATGGACGAGAGGCACGCACATGTGTTTCTACCGGAAGACACGCGTGAGAACATCTACAGCGGTTTTCAATGGCTGGAAACCAGAAATAGCCAAAAAGTGGGTGGCGGGGTGAGTGCACACCCACGCGGCATGTGCGTGCACCGGGAGCCTGGGAACTATGAACCTGAGCGGCTACTTTCCTCTCCACGGCGGGTGATGGAAGTTCCCCAGCAGAGCGAGAAAGAAGCTCGGTGTGAGACTGCACGTGCTGGGGGACCCCATCACCAGCACGTCAAAGCCGGGAATCACCAGTCTGTGATGCCAGAGGTCAAGGGTTGGGGTTGGGATTGGAGGTTGGGGTTGTATCCTCTCCCCTCGGTTCTGGCTGCAAGCGGGCTCTCCGTGCAGTCCGCCTCACTTCCTGTGTCTGCGGTCTATGTGTGTGCGTTGCCCTCGGGGTTCAGCGAAGATGCACGTGAGTTCTGCTTGACCCCCACAGATGAGGCGGCAGGGACTTGGCCTCCTGCAAACGACCACGAAACCAGACAAAGTGCATACATACAGCTGTTTCCAGACATGGCACACCAGGCCGTGTAGGGCTGCGAGCCCGAGGGAGGAGAGACTGGAGGGGAGCCCAGCACGCACACGCCCCACTTTCCTCATGGAGCCAGGCCCCAGCGGGAGGTGCGGACTGGGGTTTGGGAGGCTGAGAGGCTGGGGTATGTGGGGAGGACAGCCACAGAAGACGGGCTGTCCGTGGAACAGCTCTAGAAATCTGGGCACATTCTGACCAGCCAGAGAGAGAAAACCCTTTCGACGCTGGTGTGAGCCAGCTCGGGCTGCCATGACACACCACCACGGTCCGTACGGCTTAGACAACAGACGTCTGCTTCTCATGGCTCTGCAGGTTGGGGGCCCCACATCAGCATGCTGGTGAGGGCTCTTCCCCTGGTTTGCAGACGGTGGACTTCTTGCCAGGTCCTCACATAGTGGGGGTCGGAGGGAGAGAAAACGCTCTCTTCCTTTTCCCGTCGGATTGCATCCTATAGAATCAGGGCCCCACCCTTATGACTCCATTTAACCTCAACCACCTCCTGAAGACCTTACCCCCAGATTCAGCCACACTGGGGCTCACGGCTTCGACCTCCAGATTTTGCGGGGGACACGATTCAGCCCTAGCCACACCCAGGCATTCAGTAGAGATTCCAGAAGGGACCACCATCTCAGTAGGACTAAGTTAGCCCAGGACAGAGGCTGCTCTGCACAGTCACTAACAAAGACTGAAAACGAGCCTCAAGTTCCCACTCTGGTCGCAGCCAAGTGAGTTCCTAGGATGCTGAGTCTTCCAGAGATAACGACTGTGAGCACTGCACCAAAACCCTAGTTGAGCATGCAGCTGAAGTCACCGGAGCACGAGGACGTGGGCAGACTCAGGACGGGAGTCAGCCTTTGGAAGGGGCCAGAGCTGAGGAAGATGCCCGTTTTAACAGTGTCCGGCCCCAGGGCAGCCCCAAGTCTGCACCATGCAGGTCACAAACGTCATCCAAAATCCCACAAGAAGTGGGCGGTGTTCGTGGCTTGAAGACCAGAGAACCACGTTTAAGGCGGTCTCAGCCACAGCAAGGTAGGAGTTGATCCCAGAAAGGGGTAGACCCAAAGATCTGTGTATAAACCCTGTACGGTCTCTGGGTGGCTCTTGCACCACGCTCGGGCAGGGTGGACCCCAACCAGCCCAGCCACGGCCAGAAACGGGGCAGAGATGTGGTATCCACCCTACAGGGACATTTTCAGTCTGAATCACACTGCATGAATTTGCCTGTTGCAACAATGAGAACCGGTGCACTTCACTCCAGAGGCTCCACCACAGAACGTCTGCAAAATCCAATGTGTAACCCAAAATCGCTGGACAGGAGCAGGGGAGAAAACGCGGCCATTCCCAAAAAATAAAAAATAAAAATAAAAAAGACAATGCATAGAGACCAACCAGAGACGCCCAAGATGGTGAACTGAGCAGAGAAGGCTTTCAAAGCTGCTGTTATCACTGTGCCCAATGAAATAACAGAAAATACGTTTCGGGGCGCCTGGGTGGCACAGCGGTTAAGCGTCTGCCTTCGGCTCAGGGCGTGATCCCGGCGTTCTGGGATCGAGCCCCCCATCAGGCTCCTCCGCTATGAGCCTGCTTCTTCCTCTCCCACTCCCCCTGCTTGTGTTCCCTCTCTCGCTGGCTGTCTCTCTCTGTCGAATAAATAAATAAAATCTTTCAAAAAAAAAAAAAACAGAAAATACGTTTATAATGAATAAACAGAGGGGATATCTCAGTAGAATATAGAAATTCTAAGGGAGAGCTGAACGGACATTCTACAACTGAAAAATGTAAATCCGAAATGGAAAGTTCACAGGATGGGCTTAACACCAGAATGAAAACAGGAGAAGAAAAGGTTAGGGAACATGAAAAGACATCGATGGAAAGTATTCAATTTAAAGAAGAGGGAGAAAAAAAGGAAAAAACAACAACAATAAAAAACAGAGTGCTTCTGGGACCCACGGAATAACACGCAAAGTGTGCCGTGTGATCTCAGTGTTCTAGGAGAGAGAGAGAAAAGAGAGAAGAAATGTTCACGTTTTAATTTTTTTAAAAGGAATTGTGGTTTAAAAATACCTGAATTTGACGAGAAACACTAATTCACAGATTTCAAGAGCTCAGAAAACCGCGTTCGATCTCAGTGCAGGGAAACCACGCCCACGCATATTACCGTCAAACCACAAGGCGAAGAGAAAATTTTGAAAGCAGCCGTCGAAAAGCAGCAGGACACTCGGGGGAACGATCGTTGGGGCAAATGCTCGCTTCTCATGAGAAACCAAGAGAGCCAGAGGCAGTGGGAAATATGTTTAATGTACTAACAGGGAAAAAAAAATCCTATCAACAGAGAAACGATTCTTCAAGAATGAAGGTGAAGGACGTTTTCAGATAAAAGAAAACAAAAAGAATGTTTCACCCACAAAGCCGCTAAAGGAGGCTCTTCAAACGGAAGCAATGACCCCAGGCAGGGACCTGGAACCTCAGTCCCCAGGAATGACGTCACACGGGCCCGCTGGGTGGAGTGCACGGGACAGGCTGTGGCAGGCCCCGCTGTCCCTCCCCGCAGCACACAAGGCCGTGCCCATGGCGGCTCCCATCGCCAAGTCCAAGCCTGTGTCACCTGCTCACGGTCCGCGGGGAGGGGGGACGAAGAGGCCGACCTCAGAGCATGTGTTCACGCAAGTCCTTACAGAGCGAGAAGTCAGGCTGGTCACGCCAGAGGCTCACGGCAATGTGGGGCCAGGGGCTCTGGGGCTTTGGCTCCCAGCATGGGGAAGGGGGGGCTCGCCTCATGGCCCAGTTGTGCCTTGGGCCCATGGCCTCGCCCCTGTGCCTCTGTGTGAAGACTTTGGGGACCAGACGAAGACTCGGAGCACAAGGCAGCTCTGGCATTGGAGGTCTGGGGTTCTGGGGCTCCCTGGCTCTTGGATCCCGCAGGAAGATGAGGAGCCCAAGAAGGGAGGCTCTGGGCAGCCATGGCTTCCATATCTGAGCCATTGTCTCATCCCTGGGCCAAAAAGACTTGTTCTCTGCCCCTGCTGCGGGCCCCGTTCTCGGAGTGGGTTTGTGGGGTCCTGGCTACCTGGCTTCTGCCCTGTGTCTGGGGTCAGGGCTCTGGCAGCAGAGACCAGGGAAGGGACTTGTCTGCACCCTGCACACCTGCTTCCCCTTTGTGTGACCAGACATGCCTAGGAACACTTCCCCCATCCCCATGCTCTGCCTCTTTGACTCCTGGTAAATTCAGCCCTAACTTCCAAGCCAGACTAACTCAAGGGCACGGGTCTGCAGGAAGCCGGCATGACCATCCGTGTAGTCTGAGGCCGGGCCGAGCCCGGGGGGTGAGGCGGCCTCCCCCAGCAACGCCTGGCGCCGAGCACAGCCACCTACCAGGAGTGCAGGAGTGCAGGAGGGGAGAGCACTCAGCTCCGAGCTCCTCAGGCCACACCTGCCTCTGCAGCCTCGCTCCTGGGCTCAGCACTTCCTGCCCCCTGGGCCTGCACTGGCCTCTTCTCTTGGCCCCCGTGGGCCGCCAGTAGCAGGGTTTCCTCTGCAGAGAGAGCGTGAGCGGGACAGTGACAGTGGAGCTGGTGGTCAGGAGTGGGAGGGACGTGCATGGGCTCTTCCTCTCTCTTCACCCCCTGTCCCAGGAAAGGCCTCTCCACCCCAGCACGTGAATATGGATTTGTGCCTAAGGACAGGAGGTGGCAGGCTCCGGCCCTAATTAGTGCATGATGACTGCCTCCCACAGCCCCTGGGAGCCGGGGGGTGGGCATCAAAGGGGAGCAGCCTGCTAATCCCCCTCTTCCAAGGGCAGCATCTGCTTCCTCCCCTCCCCCAGGCACGTTTCTCTGACAGCAGGCCGCAAGAGTCTTGGCTATTTAATTAGGACGGAAAGTTCCCCCAACCCTGGGAAATGATTTCATTTCAATATTTCCTTTGCTGGCGTGACACCCTCCCCCATCCTCAAAGAACTTTCATCTGCAGCTCAGCCCATCCCCCATCAAGAGCGCCTGCCCTCCCCTCTCATTCTGTGTCAGTGTTCAAGCGACCACGCAGGGCTAGGGGTGGCAGCATCTCTGCAAGTGCCTGGCCCCCTAGCTGCTCGCCCAGCTCCGGCTGGGAACCAGCTGCAGGCGCGCCCCACCAGCCTGGCCTCCCGCCCACATGTCCTCGGTCCTACCCCTGTGCCCCCAGCCAAGCGGTTCCCTCTCCAGGCACCCACCCGGGCAGGTCCAGGCCCTACGAGGAGCCGTCCAGGAGACGACTTCAGACGGAACACCTCTGTCCTTCCCTGGACTGGTCAGCCTTTGCTCGCTGGGCCACCCTTTATGGGCGCTAATCTGGTCTGCCTTGTCTTGTTCTGCTCCTGGTGTGTGCATGTGTGTGAGTGTACATATGCATGTGAGAGTGCGTGCAAGTGAGTATGCTATGTACACACACCCCTGTGCTTGTGTGTGCAGTAGTGTGTGCACACACACATTTCACATATGTGCTGGCGTGCGTGTGTGAGGGTGTGTCTGTGCATGTGTGCAACATTGTGTATGTCTGTGCTTGTGAGCGTGAACGTGTCCGCACGTGCATACTGATGCTTCAATCTGCAAGTGTATCTGTCTGTGTGTGCGTGTAAGCATGTCTGTGTGTGAGCGTGAACATGTCCGCGTGGGCATGCTGGTGCCTGAACCTGCAAGTGTATCCGTGACTGTGCACGTGTAGGCATGTCTGTGTGTGAGTGTGAACATGTCCGCGTGGGCACGCTGGTGCCCGAATCTGCAAGTGTATCCGTGAGTGTGCGCGTGTAGGCATGTCTGTGTGTGAGCGTGAACATGTCCGCGTGTGCATGCTGGTGCCCGAATCTGCAAGTGTATCTGTGCATGTGCGCGTGTAGGCATGTCTGTGTGTGAGCATGAACATGTCCGCGTGTGCATGCTGGTGCCTGAATCTGCAAGTGTATCTGTGAGTGTGCACATATAGGCTTGTCTCTGCATGAGCCCTGCTCAACGGGGAGCCCCTGATGTTGGAGCCTGGTTCTCTCTTTATTTAAACAACTGGGCACTCACGTCCTCCACTGGCCCTCCAGGGCCCGCACCTGCCCGGGCTGTAAAGTGAACACACACATGGGCGTAGGAACTGGGGGCCACGTGGGGGACCAGGTGGGGGGCCAGCCGGGGAGGTTCTAAGCCCTTGGCTCTCTCCAGACTCGGTCTCTGCATCTGTACCAACGTGTCCCTCCCCAAGATCAGCGCCCAAGTGCACAGCCGGAGGAGTGGGCGTGAGGCTGACTGCCTCAGGGAGTCAGCACCCCACCCCACACTCCCCCCACCTGCTGGTCCCAAGGCCCCCTCCCCAGCGTGTGCCTATTCCCCGTCCGTGCTCTGTCGTCTCCCGCTTAGGACTTGAGAGGCCCTCCAGGAGGTGGCTAATGAGAGGTGTCAGCTGGGCAGCCCCTCCCGGGAAACGGCCGCCCTGAGCGATTGCTTAAAAGGGAAATTCTAACCTTACTGAGTCCTTTGAACACATCCTGCATGAACAAGGAAAGCGGTAGACGTGGCTCCTTGGAATTGCAGGGAGCCAGAGAGTAGAGAAAAGAAGATTGATTTCCACAGGCCTCCTGAATGCACGTTCTTAAGGAGCTGTTCATCACGCCTGTCCTGCGCCGAGGTGGGGTCCTTGGCTAACAAATTATGACCATTGTTATTCTGCCTCCCTTCCCATCCCCCACACCAGAATTTATGCCTTCTCCAGACAGAAATACTCGCACAGACGGGCGTCCCACGTCTTCATGGCGTCCGGTATTGGCCGCAAGGATCACACTGGCTGTGCAACCCGTGTCAGTGGAGAGCCCCACTGTCCATGGAGTGACACACTCGGGGCTCCAGGGGCCCCTGCCTTCCCCCAGCACGCCCACTCCTCAGGGGACCATGTGTGTCCTGGGGGTTGGCGGGCGGCCGGGCTTGGCAGGTGGTGGTGGTTCTGTAGACCCTTGGTGCAAGAATGGGTGAGTGTGTGTGTGTGTGTGAGAGAGAGAGAGAGAGAGAGAGAGAGAGAGACTTGAAATGGAGCCGAGGATGGGAAACCGGGAGCCACTCGGAGTCAGAGACAGACTGGCGGGGTCTTAGGGTGAGACCTCTGTTTGCTCGGTTGGGGTCCCCCTCCAGGATTCCTCTCTCTGCCCCGCCCGCAGACTCCCTGGAAGGCCTCGGGGCCCCTGGAGACGGTGACACCCCTGCCAGGGGCGGGGGGGGGGGCTGCTGTCTGACAGTGGGGAGCTTGGAAAGCAAAGGTGCACGGAACTTTGTGAATCGCTGTCTTTTCTGTTTTGTGAAATATTTCCCTAAATGCCCGCGTATGACCCTCCTGAGGGATGGAGGGAGAAAAATAGCAATTAAAGTCTTGTCACCCGACTTGTTCAGGCCGTTAAGTTGTTCAATCTTGCATAAAAAATCGGTGAGTGTACTTAACGTGGAGGGAGCACCTGGACACGAGGCAGTAAATATAAATCAATGCATAATGATGCTCTCCCGCCCGCCGGCCCTGGCTCCCGAGGCTGCTCGGCAGTCGCCTGCCGGGGAGGGCGCGGGGCCCTCGGCCCACCATGGCCCAGGACGCAGGGACAGAGAAGGGCTCACAGGCTGTCGCTGGGGCTCCGAAGCTGGGAAGCTGCAATCACATCTGGGAAAGCCGCTCCCTGGGCCATTTGCTTGGACGAACACGGCCGCGTGCCAGGCCGGTGTTGCCATGGCTTTGGGGCCACGCCAGGGTGCCAGGCAGCCACCGTGGGGCTGGAGGGTCCTGAGATCGGGCGCTGGCTCCGGCGGGAGACGAAGCCAGCTGTGGGCTTGGGGTGCCTGCTCTTCCTGGGGTGGCCATGAGCGGATCCGCAGCGTGCCATCTTCCAGGTGAGGAAGGAAAATTGGGAAGCAGGGGCCTGTCTGGCATCCCCAGGATGGGGCAGGCGTCGGCTCTGGCCCCCCCCACCTCCTCTTGCGGCACAGGAGCCAGACCTGGTGCTCACTACGTCCTTGCTTTATGGCGTCTCTGGAGAAAGATAGCCCAGGCCGCACAGACTCACTCCCCTCTGCGAGAGGTTCATCTACTTTGACACATGTGGTTTAGTTTCAATTATTTATCCTAACTCTGGAGCGGCCCCGATGAAAGCGCCGAAGTGTTTAACCGCAGCCACGGTGCGGGTGACAGGTGCAGCGGGTGCGTGGGGCCCCGCAGGGGAGCAGCTGGGGCGGGCCGGGGTTCAGCAGCCATGCGGACGGTGATGGAGATGCCCGTTCCACCAGACTCAGAAATGACATCTTGTTCCAGCGCTGTCTGAGGAGCCCCGGAAACCCGGAGCTGGCCATGGGATTGTAAGAGGGGCCTGGTTTCCTGCTTCTCGTCCCCCGTAGCTGCAGCTTGTAAACCACGGGGGGCCAGAGGGGAAGACAGGGGGGCTGAGGCTCTCCAGCCTTGTAGGCCAGCTGGCCAGTTGTCCCGTGTGCCTGTCCGTCCATCCATCCACTCTGCAGCAGGTCTCCTGTGGGGGTGGGCAAGACAGAGGCACATCAGACCAGGCACTGCCTGGGGGAGCCCTCCGCCTGGGAAAGAGGCACCGTTAACGATGCAGTGACCACTACAGGGCCTGTCCTCGGACTATCTGTGCAAGAGCGAGTCAGGGCCCCCAGACCAGGTGAAGGAGCCGCACGACTTTCCCCGGTTGGCCTGAGGCTGACCAGCCAGAGGCGGAGGGGCTGAGGGCCTGTGCCCGGCTGTCTGTTTCGGGAGCAGTCCTCCTTGACCTCCATCCCGAGGCCATGCCACCTGCCCCTCCCCCAGCTTACGCCCTGAGAGGCTGTGGGGGTGAGCGTCTTCAGAACCGCACGCAGCCGCTCCCTGGGCCATGTCAGCCCTGGGTGGTCAGCAGGTGGGGGAGGAATCCGTAGGTCTGTTGGGATCGTCACGGCTGGGTATTTGCCGCTCTGCTTTACAGAATGCAGAAACCGGAGGGAGGTCCTGCAGGATCTCCTACCGCAGGTGGGGAAAGGAAGATTGCCCGGGGCACACAGCAAGGGAGGCACCACGGCCATCGCTACTTCTGTCCCTGGCATGGCCTGCGGCACAGGGAGGACCCTTGCTTCTTGGTCCATCAATGTCCACCCCAAAACAAACAGAGAGGAATGCGTTCCCAGACCATATTTTATATCTCCAGAAAGCAGCCTCACCCTGACCAGCAGCCCAAGGTGGCCCCAGCCTCCCCCTCAGCCACTCCCCTGCACTCTGGTTTACGATCGGAAGGGCTGCCCCTGAATCATTGCCCGGGTCCGGCTGGGATTCTGCGAGAGTCTCTCTGCACCCGGCCCACATTTATTTACACCACTGGAGTGTGAATTCCATGAATAAATTGTATTATCTCGGGGGCTTCGGGATGACAAAAACATGAAAGTCGCTCCAATCCTGAAATGCCTGTCTCTCCTCATTAATACCGGCGGGGGCCAGGGGAGCAGGCCCTCCTGGGAGGCTCATTTAGATTTTAATTAAACTGGCTTTCCCAAACAATTTGCAATAAATTAGCGGCAACCAGGCTTGCTACGTCCACGCGTCCAGGCTCCAGGCTCTGAGGGTGTTTGCTGGCTCTCACCTAGGGTCGCCTGCCTGCAAGGCTGTCCACACCAGGGTTGGGCTCGGGCGTGCTCTGGCCAGCGTGGGCCGCGGTGCAGGCCTGCTGCACTCCATGGGGGAGGGGCCTCCAGGAGCCACATCTGAGCAGAGGCCAGGAGACAGCCACGCGGCCCCCGGCCTCTCACGCCAGGCCTGACACCCAGCCCAGCCCCCACCCAACCACCCACCCCACCTCTCACGCTGCAGGGGGATCGAGGATGGCCAGAAAGGTGTGGACTCCCCCCTCACGCATGCCAGTAGCGGTGCTCCCGAGACCCCCATCTGAGGGGTCATCCTCGGATGCCCGGTTGCCAGACACTGCCTCCTCAGAGCTGTGGTCTGGCCTGGTGTCCTCGGCTCTGGCTAGGTTTGCCGGGACACCTGTGCCATGCTCCAGAAGGCCACGTGGGGCCTGGGCTCTGAGCCCATCTCCGGGAGGTTTGTGGGAAGGAGGGGCTCTGGCGGGGTTCAGGGCAAACTGGTGTGGCCATGGTCACTGCAGCACTTTGCAGCCTTTTTCCAGAAAGCTCTGGATAAGCAGACACCTTGCCCTGAAAGGGTTGCTTGGGCCAGAGGTCAGATGCCTGTGGGGGTCTCCCCTGGGGTGGGCCAGCTGGGATTCGGGGCACTGGGGCTGCAGGATGCAGAGACCCGCAGACCCAGCCTCACGCCGGGAGGAAGGGGCGAGGGTGGAAGGTGCCTTCCCTTCTGTGTGTCCCTGTGTCCTGGGTGAGTTACTTCAGACCCCACCCACCCCTCTTCTAAAGGGGGTCGGCACACAGCCACCTCACGGCAGGAGCACCAGGTCGGCACACGGGAGCACTCAGCACGTGGCTGCTGGGGCCAAGCTGCGGCTTCCGGAAACATCTGCGATGCCTTGAGTCTGCATCTAACAGGAGTCTGGGTTCCCAGGGACAGCAGCTTCTGCGGCTGCCTCCGAGGGAGTGAGTCGGGGACAGGAGCCCAGGACGCCCTCCTGAATAAGGCCACGGCGGGCTTCCCACAGGAGGCTATCACGTGGCTTGGATCCGGGGGACCGCATGGCATCGGGGGCTGTCACAGCGCTCTGCTCTCCACGTGGGGTCACGGTCAGGGCCCGCAGGGTGGAAACGCTTGTGCGGCTTTGCTCGCGAGCTGTGCGGCCTGCTGGGTTCGCGGAAGCCTCTGGCCGGCGTCCGTCATGGGGAAGGCCGGCTGCTCTGTGCATACCACACTCAGAGGGACACCTCCAGGGCTCCTGCGTGGATGACGTGGGGAGCACCGTTCTTCACAATCACCTCATTGTCCCCGGGAGGCTGTTCTCGGTGTTTTGTGGCTGTTACGGGCGCTGAAGGAAAGGGGTGCGGGCCCGTCAACTGGCACACGCCTGTCTGTGCTGGGGGTGGGTGCTGGCATCCGTCTGCCCATAGAGCAACTTCCTGGAACCATCCAGAAAGTTTAAGAGCAACCAGAAATGACCGAAACGTATGGCAGCTGGGGAGCAACTGCGGGCTCTGCGAGCCTGGCCGGGGGGGCAGGCGGCTGGGCCACGGCCCGGGCCAGGGGAGCATTCAGAGTGGGAGCGCCTGTCGCCTGCGGCCAGACGTGCCTGGGCAGGGCCACTGTCGCGGGCATGTGACGAGGGCAGCACCCGGGTCCCTCTCTTGGACGGGAGATGGCAGCTTGAAATTCTTCATAATTTTATCTCTGGATTGAGTTTCACTAGCGAAGGTCAGTGGGGCAATGGAGCAGGTGCCAGGTGCTTGGACCCTGGTCTCACGCAGGGTCCCACCCCTCCCTGCCCCTGGGATGGCTCCCCCCCATGGTGACCCCAGGCCTGCCCACACCTGGCAGCCAGGGCCTGTCGGGAGTGGGAAGTCTGTGCCCCACTGTCACCCCATTCTGTGTTGGGCCCCCGGGCTACTGTGGAAGAGGGGTCACAGTCTAAAGGGCAAGGTGAGCAAAGTCTCCTGACGTGTGCTCTGAGGACCAGGGCTGGGGTCCTGGATGGAGCGGAAGGAGCCAAGCAGGACGGGGCTCAGGACAGCTTCCGGGAGCAAGTGACATCGAGTGAGGCCCACAGGCAGAGAACGTTCTAGGCAGAAGTAGCTGTGCCAAGTCCCTGGGGTCTTGAGGGGCTCCTGAGCAGAGGGTGGGTTCACTGCTGGGTGGGGGAGGAGGCTGGGGCGATTGGGGATACTGTGCTCCCCAATAAGGACCAGGCACTCTGGGGATGCACCTTGGGCCACGGGGGGCGCTGGGAATGCAGCCTAGAGGTTGCTCTGGGGCTGCAGCTTGGGCCCCTAGAGTCCTCTAGGGGTAAAGCCTGCACTGTGGGAGAACTCTAGGGGTGCAGCCGGCCCGTGGAGAGCCCTGGGGGTACAACTTGGGCCAGAGCCAGAAGACCTGAGTAGGTCCACCTCTGCCCTGATGCTCTGATCCCCTGACCCAGGTGACCTTCACCAGACCCTTCCTGCTCCTGGCCTCGATAACGTGGACACCAGAAGCTTCCGGCCCTGCGGCTGCGTGGTCCGTCTGGGTGAGCGGGCAGGAGCTGCTATGGGGAGGGGTGGGGCCGAGTGGGCATGGCTCCAGGAAGCGTGGCTCCAGAGGTGCGTTGGAGTCTCAGGGGCACCCCCAACCTCACAGCCACCTTGGTTGGCCTACAGGACCTGTGACAGCCCCCCGCTGGCCTCGCCTGCTTTCCAGCCCTTGCTGAATGCGGCACAACCCACTGTGTCCGCGGCTTGCCACAGAGTTAATTGAGCCCACACCCCGTTTCCCTCCACCTGTCGGGACCTCCAGTGGAATTCTCCCCCACCACTGGCCCCGGCAGTGTGAGCTGTGAGAGCTGTGTGAGGAAGGAGGGCTTTGATGCCTGTAGGGGCCGAGGCTTGGCCAGGCAGCTCTGGCTCTGTGAAGCATTGTTCTGCTGTGGGAAGAGCCTGGGGCTGCCCCGCCCACCCAGCCAGCCGCGCCCCCTCCCGGCTGGGTCCCCACCTTGGAGGTGGGGCAGCCTGTGGGGGGGCCAGCACACAGGGCCCACCTCTGCGGAGCCTGGGGCGCCCTCCACGCCCCATGCTGGCATCCTGAGCAGCCACGGAGGTGCCCGAGCCTGAAGACTTGAGGTTCGGGGAGAGGCCCGTCCAGTCTAGACCCCACTGTCAGGACAGCCTTTGGCTGGCGCTCTGCTGTGCTCCGGCGGGAACGCCCAGGCTGGAAGTCTGTTCTGGGCCCGGGAGCTGTGACCTCAGCCGCGCTCCTGTCCCCCGAGCAACGTCTGCCCCAGGTACCAACGGGGGCACGACTCCAGCCGCAAGTGGTGGTGGCCTTGGTGCCGCTGCGACCCCCCGAAGCCTTGAGGGGTGCCTGTGGGGTGGGGACCAAGGCTGGGGCACAGCTCTTGACCCCAGTCCCCAGCTGCCCTGACCCTGAGCACACAGCGTGACCTCAGCCTCTGGGCCACTGGGCGAAGAGCATGTCCACGGCCAAGTGCCCTTCCCAAACTCAGCCTCCTCCTTCCCGGGTGTGTGTGGGGGTCTTCAGAGACAATAACCCCTCCATGGCCTCCCTGGGAGATCTGCCCACACCCCTCCTCCCACCCTCCACTCAGCCCTCCTGGGGCTTCTTGGTTGGCCCTCTGGGCCCCTCCTACCCCCTCCAGCTCTGGGGTGTGCCTTCAGGCCCCCAGGTCCCGGGAGCACCGCCCACCTCATACCCCTCGCTCCTGCAGGGGAGGGGACCTGGGACTTGGCTGTCTGTGCTCCTGACAGCAAAAGGGAAGGATAGTCCCTCAGGTCACAGGTGAACTGGGTCACAGATAGAGTGGGTCACGGGTGGCCCAGGTCACAGATTGGCTCTGGTCACAGGTAGACTGGGTCACAGGTTGGCTCAGGTCACAGGTGGGTCAGGTCACAGGTGGGCCTGGGTTGCAGGTAGGGTTAGGGTTAGGGTTGGGGTTAGTCATTCTCATGGGTCAGACCCTCCACAGCCGCTCCGATGACCTGCCAGTGCTTTCCCCTCCATGCCTGGCCAGGTGAGGAAGGGTCATCCCTGGAAATAAGGCAAGCAGATGACTGTGGAGGGTCCCTGAAAATACTGGCCTCTGAAATCTTCTGGCAAAATCTGCATCCCAGGTTCCCTCCACTGACTCCAGGAAATGGCGCGTAGGCTAACATGATTAATAAAAGTCACCGCCCCACAAGACAAAGCTAATTTAAAAGCCTGCTTATTCCTAGTGGAAAAAATGGGATTAACCTCTAAAATATTTGCAAATTAGCTGGAAACAACCTGCCAACTAAGTCCTCAGAATCAGCAGCTTAGGAAGTAGGGCCTTAGGGTCTGAGATTTTCAAGCCCAAAGTGGCTCAGTGTTGACCAGCTGGGATGCGCCACCCCTCCCACTGGCCAAGGACACAGGGGTCACTGATGTGGTCCAAGCGGGTCAGCCTCTGGGGGTCCAGAGAGGGTGGGAGAAGTAGCTCTGGAGAATGACACGGAAGATCCAGCATATGACACCATTTAAATTCTCCCTTTCTGTGTCTCTCCCCTCAAATGTGTATGCCTATTAACCGTGCATCGGAGACAACTCTGCTGGGCTGTGGTCTGTCTTAGTAAAGCCCAGTGAGTTGTTCATTCCTTCTAAATATGCTTCTTGTCCCACCAATGCCAAGGGAGCTCCTAGTGCCGGGCCCCCTCCCAGGCCCAGGGAGTGCAGCGGCCAGTGCAGACAGGCTTGCTTGCTGGGGGCGATGTTCTTGGGGGGGCAGGGGACAAGCTCCAATCAGACAGAGTAGAGTAGTGTGAAGCGGAAAGGAATAGAAGAGAGAATAGAATAGAATAGAATAGAATAGAATAGAATAGAATAGAAAAGAAAGAATAGACTTTTGGGTATTGACCAGCATGATGAAGAAAAATGAACAAGGCAAGAATGTAGAGTGGTGGGGGGACGGGAGCTGTTCTAGATCCGGGAAGCTCTCTCTTGGGAAGTGATATCTGAACAAAGACTGAAGAGAAGGAAGGCAGCTTGTGAAAGTGTAGAGAAGGACACTGGCGGGGGAAACAGCAAGTGCAAAGGCCCTGGGGTGGTAGGAGCTCGGCATGTCTGAAGCACCAGGAGAGCCATGTGACTGGCACGGAGAGCGGTAGATGCTATGTGGTGCTTGTGGAGGTGGGGGCAAGGCCTGATCTGCAGGATTCCCTGAAGCGTTGAGGAATGTGGATTTTATTCCACTTCTGGGAGGAGGGTTGGACCTCACTGAAAGGGTCACTCTGGCTGCTGAGTGTTGGGAGCCCAGTGAAGGCACTACTGAGTTAGCCCAGGGGAGGTGGCGAGACCCAGGGACAAAGGCGGGGGTGGGGAGCAGCGGTGAGATCCTGGCACAGGTGCACCTGTGGGAGTGAGCTGGCGTCCTGGCAGATGTGGTCAGAGCTGGTCTTTACCCTGAGAGACAGACGTGGTATTGTTGGTAGTGACCACGTGTGTGGGCATCTCGGGCCTGGGGAGGAACACGTCTTTGACAGCGGGGAGGCTGAGGGTAGCCCGGACGGTCCACACGGCTGCATGGGTGGCTTGGCACGGCGCGTGTCTGGAGGTGGCACGGAACCCACATCCCGGCTCTGACCTCCCTTCTCCCGGTGCTCTCCGACGCTCTGCTCCGTGAACGTGCTCATCACAGCACGGCTCTACGCTTGTCTCTCTGAAAGCATGTTCACGCGGCCTTGCACGAATGTTCTCCGCGGTACATTGCTCACTGAGCGATCGGACTCATCGGGACAGCACTCATCAAAGCAGCGTGGAATCCGTGGGCAGGGCCCGCAGCCCATCCCTCCGCTCCACTTACCCTGCTGTTTTCCTTCGTGTCGTTTTTCCGCATTAAAGACAAAGGCATGTTCGCCCATTATCTGCTCATGTACTGCCAGCCTTCCGTCCCCGCCCCACCTGCAACGCGGGTGAGCAGCACCGGGCCTGTCTCGTCTGCGCGGCGTCGCCGAGCCTGGGAGAGCTCCGCAGCCACCTCGCCTCGGCGGAGTGTTAGTGCCGAATGAAACAAGGACTGAGTGAGTGTGTTGGTCCCTTTGGGCTGCACCAAAGTATCACAGATGGGGGCAGATGGGGGCCGTACGAGAGCATTTATTTCTCATCCAGAGGCTGGGCGTCCAAGAGGAAGGTGCTGGCCGATAGGGCGTCTGGGAGTCTCTCCCTGGCTTGTCCACGGTCCCTTCGCACTGTCCTCGCCTGGCAGAGAGAGAAAGAACTCTGGTTTCTCCTCTCCTTACCAGGGTGCCAATCCCACCATGGGGGCCCCACCCACTGGACCTCATCTCCCCCCAACCACCTCCCATGGGCCCCCCAGCCAATCCCCCCACACGGGGTGGGGGCTGGGGCTTTGTCATATGGACTGGGGGGGGGGGTTGTTCAGTCCACAGCACCAAGTGGATTAGTTGCTACGGAGGCCCCAGAAGCGGCCACACGTGTCCGAGCGGTCAATGCCATGGAAACATCCAGACTGACGCAGTCGAGTGTTTGTACTTCTTCCATGGTGGTTTTGTTCCAGCACACAAAATGAGACAAAAACCAAAACCAGAGAAACAGAAGGGGTCCATTAATTGTTAAACTGACCTTTTAATAAAGTTGTCTCCCTTTTCCTCCGTGAAGATGAGAAACAGGGGCGGGAGGTCCGTCCCCCTGGAAAGCAGGAAACACGCAGCTCCCAGCCGTCCCGGGTGGGAAGCAGACCCGCCAAGTGCCGTCAGCCTGGCGGTGCTGACGGAGGCCCCGGGGCTGAAAGCCCCAACCGACTGCCGTCATCTCTGCAAGTGGTTGGTTTAGGGAGAGTTCCCTTCGTGCAAAAACAAACAAGGACAGAAAGGAGCCAAAGGCCCTGTTAAAAACGCGGCCGGAAAGAGGAGGCACAGCCAGGAGAGGCCCACGTCACAGGCTCTCGGGGAGAGACCCGGCCCCGGGGAGGCCAACACTTCATTTTGTTGTTTAAATCAGGAACTTAAAGATCTAAACGCAAACATCGCTTCTATGAAACAAAAGCCAGAACTGGCTTAAATAAGGAGCAATCAGACAACAGAGATGACGGCCGGGCTCAAGGAACAGGTGGGAGAGCAGAGCGGCACCCCAAGACCAGGCCAGACCCTGCCAGAGGGAGGGGAGCGGGGCTGCTACGCAGCCAGTCATGCTTGGAGAGAGCGAGGGAAACAAAGCAGAAAGGGACAGAGTTAAAAGGATTCAAGAAAAATGACAGGAAAGAAGAGAAATCAGGAAATAACACACACGAAATTGGCGGCTCGCAGAAGCGCATGGCACGGACATAAAAGGAACAATTTGAATAATTCCCAAGGACTAAACCTTGGAAAGGGCACGTGTCCTACCAGGGAGTAGGGTGCAGGTGATCAGCCCGGGCCTGCGGGGGGGGGGGGGGGGGGGGGACACAGCACCTCCAGCGGGGAGCCGCTGGGCCGCAGCGCTGGGCGGAGGGCAAAGGGCCTGTCGGCCGATCGGGTCTGCGTCGCCACTCCAGCACATGGAAAGAACTACGCCAGGCCCACGCAATCTCTCCGGAAAGAAGGATGAGCCAAAAATTCTAGACCGGAATAAGATTTTATAACCGTGACTCAAATCGAGCCATAAACAAGCATTACTGAAACTACTCACGAATGGAGGGACTCTAGTCTACCGAAGCTCTCCGTAAAGAAGTGGAGAGACATCGGGCTGCAGTAGACCAGGAGGCGAAGCAGCGGAGCGCAAGGGCTGGGGCACGCCGCGGCCGCAGCTCAGCCGACGCGCAGCCACAGGTGGGGCTCAGACACGGCGCCGTCCTCCGTGGACGTGCTCTGCCCGGCTTCACCAAGCCTGGTCGCCTTCCCTTGGACGCTGCGCTGCCCTTACTCCTTCTCTGGCCAACAAGACGAGGCACAAGTGGTGCATGAGTCCTGGATCGCGGCCCTGGGACGTGGGCGCTCCTGGAGCTGAACCCGGAGTTGGTACCGCTGACCCCCCAGGGCTCCTTCAGGCTCAGGCAAGGCTGGACCGTGCTCGCTGGCCACTGCCCACCTCGCCGTCTCCCCGGGGAGCGGTTTCTCAGGAAAGCATTTGCAGCACATTCTTGGCTCGGGGTCTGCTCTAAAGACCTTGGTCTCAAGTGATCTCTAGGATCCACAGGAACGAGGCCTTCTGGCTCCGAATTTCTCTCAAAAGGCACCCATTCGAGCGCAAGGCCTGCGACGGAATAGGGACCTACCTCCCTGGGTCCTTGGACTCGGGCCTGACCTGAGGCTCCCACCAACTCGCAGAAAGCAGTCTTGCTGGTGAGGACCTCACTTCTGGCAGGGCCCCCAAAGACCCCTGCGTGGCTGGCGGGGCGCGCGCATGGCCATAGCGCCTGCGCTGGGAACACAGAGACCCAGCCCACCCTGCGGTGACCCCCGCCCCAGCCGCTCCTGCCCATCACCGTTTCAACCCCGCCTCCGTCTCCCAGGCAACAGAGGCTCCGACCCCCACGCCAGCCCAGCTGGGGGGCCGCAGTATAGGCGCATGCCCTGCACTGCTTTCCACCCCCAGCTGTCAGAGGACCAGGCTCCCTATCTAAAGAATGTGGCGGGAGATAATTAGCCCTGACGACCACAAAGACACAGCTCGTGTGGCCGCGGGAGAAGGCTCTGATGGACAATCAGCCTCGGTGTCACTCAGGCACGGACAGAGAGCAAGCCGTTGCAGATCTCCGAGGACTCCGAACCGCCACCCGGGTTGTTCTCTCGAGAGAGGAGTGAAGTGAAGTAGATTTACTAAAAATAGTCTGCGCAGACTCTGGGTTGAAGGCCTAGCATCTCCCAGCGACCAGCCCGCCAGTAGTAATAATAATAGGAAATGAGGACACATAACCCTTAGGGGCACTCTATCACGGGGCATTCGCAGGAACTGGATGGAAAGGATGGGAGTTGTGTCCTTTTTATTGATGAAAGAGAGGGGTGGGGAAGTGGCTTGCCAAAGGTCCAGAGTTCTGAAGGGGTGGAGCCAAGACTCACACACATGGCCACGGCCACAGCCCACACACACCACCTGCCTATCCTGGGAAGACTGGGGCCCAGCGGGGTCTGTAGGCTGGCCGCTGAGCTGTGGGAACCGCAGGAAAGGAGGCAGCTCAGCATCATGGGGGGTCGGGGATGGAGATGGGGTGCGCTTCCTGCATCCGTGGTTCTGCACAGGGTGATGAGGACCCCGGGAAGGCAGCCCCAGAGCAGTTCAGGGGCACTGTTGTGGAATGAGAAACAAAGGCCTAGGACCCAGCCCAGGCCACAGAAGGAAAGAGAGGAAGATGAGGAGCCACTGAGGATGCTGGAGAGGGACGCCGAGAGCCCACGCTCAGGAAGAGTGGGGCGATGGGGTGTCAGGAAGCGGAGAGGACCACAGACATTTAACTTCTATGAAGTTAGGAAAGTCACAGGCTGCACCAGACGTCACAGAGGCCCAGGGCAGGGAGGACCCAGGGGCGGCCCTGGTTCTGGGGATGAGGAGGTCAGGGATGACCTCTGGGGAGCACTCCTGGCCTGCAGTGAGAGAGGCAGGCCCGAGTGGGAGGAAAGCACAAGAGGGTGGGTGGGCTAGCCACCATGGGTGGAAGATATGGGGCCACAAGGGGCTTTTCCCTTCATATGTGAAGGGCTCAGCATGCTTATGAATCACGGGTTAAAAGCAGAGAAAAGAAATCAAAAGCAGCCAGCGGGGTGGGGGCCTGATCGGGGGACTCGGCACGGGGTGGGTAGGGACCCAGGATACCCGCCTGACCACAACAGGGCAAGGACTTGAGCCACATTTAAAAATCGAGTCCCGTCACAGGTCATGCGCGGGGCCCCTGCACATGCCCCGGTGCGTGCTTTACCGCGAATGCAGCCGTGCAGGCGTCTACACGGGTGGATGCCACCAAAACAACACAGGAGTCATGCTAGCGACATCAAGAATACTTGAGAGCACCAGTCACTTAAGGAAACAAAGACCAACGTGTGTTAATAAGGATATTAGACCTGAGAAGCCGTAACGAGCTTGAGCGTTGATGAGAGCGACATGTAACATCAAGATATGTAAAGGGAAAGTGACGAGACCGAGTTGTGCTGGAACCTTCAGCATAGCGGCCTTGGTGTGCTCCCGGTCAAGCCCCCAAATCAGTAAGAACATGGAGGCTGAGCATCACGTAGTTAGTGAGGAAGAATCTGCACGTATTCTCCATGTTCTGTTTACCCGAGTCATAAAACACAGCTTACTTGTCCATCAATCCGTGGAACACCACAGACACATGAATAATCACTGCATCCCCTGAACTAGGGAAATACGAATTTTGAAGAAATGAGATATTGGTCAACTGCCAGATTAGCGAGATTTAAAGTATTTTAAATAACGATTGTGGTGAGAAAAGGAAGAAAAATAGCCCCATCTCTGGAGGGCGGCATAGGCCATGATACTGATCACAGACATTGGTTTCCCTGTGTGGCCACGTGACGCTGTCCACAGTGCTGGCTTCTCTTCTGCCACCATGACCAACGGTGACCCCAGGAGAGGCCCCTGCACCCTCCTGGCTCCCACAGTGAGAGGAGCGTGAAGCAGGAATGAGCCAGGCATAGTGGATATGAAGAACACTGAGAAATGAGCTTTCACTGCCACAACCACTGAGATTTGGGGGCCATTTGCTACCATGGCAGAGCCCAGCCCTTCGTGACTGATCAAGGGAACAATTTGGTAATAATTCTTACTAAAGTGTTAAATGCTCATGAAGTGTGGCTCAGCGAATCCACTTCTTAGCAATCACCTTAAAAAATACCCAGTGCAATTCTCTTTCTGAGCCATCGGCTAACATTTCAGGCTGGGAGCAGATGGAAAAGCTGGATGGAACGCAAAAGCAACGTGTTCGAGGTTTCAGAGTCTTATGGAGGCAACAAGGACGAGAGGGCTGGAGTCCCAGAGAGGGGATCACGGCCGAGGGCTGAGATGAGGGTCTGAGCGTGTTTTGCCTGGGCCTTTGCTGCCCTGCCCTGGGTAGACGCTGGGGGTAGAGGCTCAGTCCAGGCAGAGCAGCAGCACGGGGACAGGGATCAGCCAGTTTCAGACATTGAGCCTCAACACGCAGCCAGCAAGACATTTGCCGAGTTCTGAAGCTGTCTTGCGTAGAAGGCTAAAATCTGAGTTTGAAAGCTCTGAGAAACAGAGCAGAATGTCCCGAAGACTACAAACACTTAAAGGACAGGCACCTGCTGGGCAGGGCCCCTGTGAGCCCAGCAGGCCCACATTTGAACTTTCTGAAGGCGTGGCACTCCTGAGACAGGTGAACCAGCGAATGGTCAAAACCACAGCCCAGCCCTGACTCTGCTCAGGTCCCTGAGCTGGGTGGTCAGTCCCCACTCTCTGCAGAGAAAGGGCGAACATTTTCTGGTGGCAGGCACTCTGTGTACCTTCTACAGATTTCCTTTACACAGGATGTCCAGCAGCCACTCAACTAACTAGCCAACCAAAGAGCTACCAGACATGCCAAGAAACACATGACTGAAAACCAAGAAGGAAAACAGGAGCAGAAGCAGAGGTGGCAGGGACATTGGAATCTGCAGATAAGGACTTTAAAACCCCCGTGGTACATGTGTTCAAGAAAACAGAGGAAAAAGAGAATTGCATCAAAGAAATAGAATATCTAAAACTGGAAAATAAAATGTCTGGAATTGAGAAGTCAGTGGATGGATTTAATGGCATTTCAGACACAGCAGGACTCTGGGTTAAAGAACAGAGTGAAAGGTGAATTTAAAGCTGCCCAAAGTGAAGCAGCAGCCATAGCAAACAGGAGAGACATGGGCACTTGGTGAAAACACCTGTCATGTGTGCAGGTGCGGCCCCAGAAGGAGGAACAGTGATGGAGAACTTTCTGAAACTGAAGGCAGGCATCCACCTGCCTGCAGGAAACCCTGCAGCCCCAAACAGGTTAAATGCAAAGGAAGCCACACCTGGACGCGTCATGGAGAAACCCCGGAAAACAAGAGGAAAAAGGCAAACTTTAAAGGTGACCAGGAGGAAAATAATGTGCTATCTTTGAAAGAAAGAAAGAAAGAAAGAAAGAAAGAAAGAAAGAAAGAAAGAAAGAAAGAAAAGCACAAATGAGATTGAGAGCTGAGCTCCTGCCAGAATGAAGGAAGGCAGTGGAATGACAGTTTTACAGCACTGACACAAAAAGAGACGTGCCAGTCTAGAATTCTACAATCAGTAAAAAGACACTTCAGAAATGAAGACGTCTCAGGCAGGGAAATACTGAGAGAATTCATCATCACCAGGCTTGAACTAAAGAAATTCTAAAATGAGCTCTTCAGATGGGGAGAAAATAATCTCAGCAGAAACATGGAAATGTCAGATGGAAGGAAAGCTGTGGGGAAAAGGTAAGTACTAGCGTAAATATAAATAGGCATCTGTGATGTGTAGCAACAACAGTTGTGGATTCTGGCACGTAAAATATATGTTATATTTAAATGCAAAGAAACAATGAGGCGAAACTCTGCAGACGTAAGTGGGATAGAAGAATGCCCGCCCCTGGCAGAGCAGAAATCTGCACCGTTCCCGTTCATCCTGAACTGTTACCTATTAGTCAAGAATGATGTGCAATCTCTCAGATTACCAGCCCAAAATAGTAAAAGAATGTATGACTAGCAGGGTAAGAGAAGGAAAATGGGATGATACAAAGGTGTCATGAGTCTGAGAGAGAGCAAGAAATAAGAGGCAAACGGGCCTTAAACCACGTGGGCATCTAGAAAACCGGATGACGGACAAGCCAACAGTCTAGAAATTCCTTTCCGCAGCATGGGCGAAATACCGCAAGTGAAAGACCAACGGTGTCAGACCAGCTACCAAACAATTAAACCCAATTATAAGCCACTTAAAAAAAAAGACAGTCCTTGAATCTAAGAGCATAAAACAGGTTGAAAGAAAAAAGAGAGAGAGAAAAGGTAGAACGTGCCACCAGTAAGCAGGAGAAAGCCAGGGGGTCCCTAGCACTGTTGGAGTGGGCGTCAAGGCAAGATGCTGTGCTGGAGACGAGTACAGACGTCTGCTGAAAAGACCAATATTTGAGAAAAATATTACGACCCTACGTAAGCATCAATCACGTAAAATGTAGGAAACAAAAAGTGACCAAACTAAAGGAGAAATCCATAATACTCACAGAGGAGTATTTACCCACCTCTCTTGATGGATGATTTACTAAGCAGACAAAAGGGGAGAAAAAGTCAAAAAAGATATGGAAGTTCTGAACAATACAGTTGATGGGTCTCCCTAACTGACAGGTGGTATAGACCACTGCCCCAGACAGCAGCGGCACGACATTCTTCTCATCAGCACACGGCGCTCGCTGACATGACCACAAAAGCTGGAAATCACTGAGGAGTGTGTTCTCTGGCCACTGTGGAATTAAGCTGGAAATAAAAACATGAATACAACTGCAAAATCCCCAGCTGCTTGGAAATTAAGCCATAGACCTCTAAATCATAGGTCAGAGAGATCACAAAGAAATCACAAAGGAAAAGAAAATGCAGCATGAGCTATTTGCCAATGGAAACACAACATATCAAAATAGAATTCAGTTAAAGCAGTGTTCAGAGGGAAATTTATAGCCCAATATGTCTATATTTAAAAAGAAGAAGGGCTGAAAACCAATTACCTAAGCTTCCATCTCAAGAAACTGAAAAAAGCTAAGTCCAGTTTAAGCAGAAGGAATGAAATGATAAAGACATGGTGAGAAACCCGTGAAATAAAAAACACACATCAGAGAAAACTCACCACACCAAATTTGGTTCTTTAAAATGATGAATAAAATAGATGTATCTCTAGCAAAAGTGATCAAGGGGGGGAGGAGAGGAAGCATAAATAATAGCAGGAATAAAGGACATTAACAAAATTAGGAGTTGATTTTATGAATAACTTTGTTAGCAAATTTGCTGATTTAGATTCAACAGACAGTTTCCCCTCCAAAACACAACTTATCAGAATTGACAGATGGCATTTGATTTGATCTGAATAGTCTGGTATTTATTAACTAAATTGTACCCATTATTAAAATGTTTCTCACCAAGAAAACCCAAATCTCAAATGATTACATGGTGTATTTCCTGCAACATTTAAGGGAGAAATAACACTGACCAATCATTCTAAAGAGTAGAAAAGGAAAATATGCCCTAAGTCATTTTAAGAGGCCAGTATGACCTTGCTGTCGAAACTCCACATGAGAAGAAAGGAAAATAATAGACCAATTTCCTTCATGAACATGGGAAAATATTGACAAATTGCATCCAGTGATACATAAGGATAATAATATATTGGGACCACGTGGGGTTCATTCTAGGGATGCAAAATCAGTTAATATAATTCAAAAGCTAATGTATGAAAAAGAGACATCGGTTCATCTCAGTTAATACAAGATTTAATAAAATCCAATGATACACATTGATGAAAAAGCTCTCAGTGATGTGAAAGAGATGTGAGCGGTCTTCCTTAAACTGGTAAGGAGAACACATTGGACGCAGAGTAGGCGTCAGAAGCAGGAACTGGACGGACGCCCACTGTCGATATTTCTGTCCAACATGATATTGTCATCTATAGGAAGCGCATGCAGGCAAGAAAAATAAATGACAAGATAGGAAGGAAAGGAATCGAAGTGTCATTATTTGCAGATGCCATGACTACTAGTACGCAGAAAAGCCAAATCAATCTAACCGTAAACTCCTAGCATTAAGAAGGGAATTTAGCAAAATCACCAATTATATTTTTATATACCAGCAACCCAATTTTGGAAAACAAAAATTTAAAACCCATACTATTTACAATAACATTAAAAATACCCAGCATCTAGGTAACACCTTTGCTGCTTTTGTCACCCAAGATCTTTAAGGCTTCCACACTGAAAATTACAAACTATCTTTAAAGGAATCAACAAAGACCTAAATGAATGGGAAATAATACTGTGCTCATAGATTGGAAGACTAAATATTGACATTTTCGTGTCAATTCTCAAAATAATGATTGTTGTACGAATTATGCCAAAATCCAAGGGATTTTTCACCGATGGGTGAGGATAAAACAATCTTGGAGAAGAACAAAACAGGAGGCTTTGCTCTGTCAGATAAAATGACCAAGCTACTCACAGTGATTTTTTTCTGAGGAGGAGACTAGAACTGGGGTGGAGGGCAAGCGTGTTTTAGGTTCAAATATGTTTGCTATTTATTACCATGACAATGTAATCATGATTACTTGGGTAGGTAAAAATGATATTTCAAGTAATCAATGGAAGATTTCCAAAATCACATTTCCTAGGCAAATAAATAAATAAAACTTCAATATATTAAAAAAGTTAAAATTATACAAATGACATTAGTTTATGTTGAAGGATGAGAATTTGAAATTATTAACAAGGTTTTAAATAAAACATTCTTACCAACTGGTAATTAAAAATTATCCCCATATACATTTGAGGGGAAAAAATGAAAAAAAAAGAAATATTATTTAAATTCTAGACTATCAAAAAATGAATGAAATTGCCAATGACTAACGAGTTTCTACAAAGCTGTTCTCAAAGATAACGTCACATCTATAAACGCTTTCCTTATGCAACAAGGAAAAAAAGTGACCAAAACTTTCAAGTCAATGAGTCTTTTTAAAAGCCATTTCAAGGAAGATTAAAATAGTGGAGATAATAGCAGAAAATATTAAATTATAGAAGAGGAAAGTAAGGCTTGATAAGGAGATTAAGACCTACGAGATAAGCAAATTAAACGAGCTAAGTCTTTGAAGAATCCAACACAGCGAACCGAGCTCTGTCTAATCTCGTTATTACAAAGGGAGGGAGGGGGGATGAGAAATATCAATTAAATACGATTTTAAATCATGTGAGAAATATGCAGACAATTTTAAAAATTAACAAGGAATTACTTGCATGGTTGCATGCTAATAAATCTGAAGGAAACAGATAAATGATCAAAGTTGACTCCAAGAGAACTAAACCACACGGGGAAGTCGCGATCCCTTAGAAAAAAGTGTTGAAAATAGAAAAGAATTTCCTCCAGACTCAGGCACTTCTATTGAGGAGATACTGTAAACTTTTAAGGCATGATTAATTCCAAAATTATGTGCTCAGTTTTAGATATTTATAGATTTGGAAAACTTGCTAAATAATTATGATAAATATGTATAACTCACCATGTGTTCTTCAAACTTTATTAAATAGGCACAATATAAAAAAGAAGATTCCATGATCTCATGAAGGTTAAAAAAAAAAAAAGGGTCAGGTTCAATAAAGTCAATGGAATCTTTAATGAAGAACAGCTTAAAGTCTTTAACACGCAAAAAATAAATTTTAAGAAGGGCAGGAATACAATCTGTAGCATGTCCCAATCTTATTTGTCAACCAAAGAACCATTTCAATCCGGAGGATCTCTTGGGAGTGGTGTTCAGGGGAACATCCTTCAGGAAAGTCTGTTACCAAATATAAAAACTCAGGCAAAACCAAAAATGAATTATTAACCAACAAAATTCAGCTGTCTCTTCAATCGACCATCTCTGACGGTTTGATACAGGAAGGGAAGAATGAACTAATATAATACAAATATTTAACAATATGCAATACATTAATAGGCCCCCAAACATTATCTGCATAAATGTTGGAATACTTGCAGGAAATTTTAAAATGTATTCTTAATAAAAACAGTAAATGTAAAGGCTTTTAAATGCATAAAAGCATAAAATGCCCATGCAACTCTTTAATAATTCTATGTATTGAAAATGTAATAAACAAGACTAAAAATCAAACTTTTGAAAATATTTGCAACAAATGTAACAAACAAACAAAAAAAAAAAGATTTTAAAAAAGTCCTCCCCAAAGGGACACCTGAGTGACTCAGTTAAGTGTCCAACTCTTGGTTTCGGCTCATGATCTCAGGGTTATGAGATGGAGCCCCGTGTCACGTTCAATGCTCAGCTTGGAGTCTGCTTGTCCCTCTCCCTCTGCCCCTTCTCCCACTCTCTCTCACTCCCTCTCATAAATAAATAAATAAATAAATAAATAAATAAATAAACAAACAAATAAATAAATCTTTTTTAAAAAGGTCTCCACAAAGGTGCTTTCATTTCAAACAAAATTGGCAAAGGACAACTCATACATGAAGGATTACAAATGACAAAAAATTATTTAAAAAGTGTCCAACCATACCATAATCAAAGAAAAGCAAAATAAATACATTACCAGTTTTATCTGTAAGTTGGAATAACACATACATTGAAAAGCACCAGAAGGAACTTGTCTCAGACTAATCCTCTTACAAATAACAAATACAAACTTAGACGAAGTATAAAAAAAAACAATTATTTGAGGATACCAGAGGATAGCCAAAAGCAAACAGAAAGTGCAGAGGATTGGCTTTTGAGAAGAGATCTGCACTGGAGGAGAGTCGAGTTTTTACAACCTTTTGCTTGAGAGAAATCCCAAATCCTCATGGTTCAGGGCAGCTAAAACTGAAGCAGAACGCTGTAAGTGTTCTGGTTTGAGGCGTTAGAGAACAGAGTTTGGGAGCGCCAGAGAAGTTAGAAAGAGAGGTGGAGTCCTAGAGAGGAGAGCCACAGAGAGAAAAACCTCCAAATGTACATACGAACATGGTCATGTTGGTGGACAACTGCACTGACTGGGCTCAGAGGAAGCACCGAGAAGCCCCCCACCGCGAGAAGTCCCACACAGAGCTGGAGTTGAAAGGCTGAGATAACCGAGCAGATATGACAGCTGATATCCACAGCAGGAGAGGCGGAATTTAGAGTTTTTGTCTAGCAAAACAGATTGCTCACAAGAACTAATGTCAACATACTTCAGAAGATAATAGGATCCAGATGTGCTACTATATACCATACACAATGTCCAACATGAAATAGAAATTATGCGAATTATGAGGAGAATACAGTCAATAGAAATTGACCCGAAGATAACCCACATGTTGGAACTGGAGAAATAAATTGTATAATAATAACTATTATAAATATGGTCAAGGACTTTAAAGGAAATATAGACATAATGATTAAACAGAGAGGGAATCTCAGCAAGAAAGTGGAAAACACACAAGAGAATCAAATGAAAACTCTAAAACTGAAAAATACAGTAGCTGAAATGAAAACTTCACCAGAGGGCATAACGGTGGAAGGGAAAAGGTATGAGAGGACTGTGAACTTGAAGATAAGTCAGTAAAAACGATCCAATCTGAAGAACAGAGAAGAAAGCAATTTTTTAAAAACGACATGTGAGGCAATATAAAACAGACTAACACAAGCATAATTGGAGTCCAGGAGTACAGAAAAGAGGGAATGGGGCAAAAAATATTAATGACAAAAATTGCCCAAATCAGTTAAAAATATAAACTTACAGAATCAAAACCTTGGAAACTTTCAAGCAAGAAGAATACAAAGAAAACCACCATGGGGGGAAATTATAGTCAAACTACTAAAAACCAAAAGTGAAGAGTGATTCTTGAAACCAGCTCAAGAAAAATGACAGACGACATACAGAACGGTGGTGTTAATTATGGTGCTGACTTCTCATCCCAAACGCTGGAGACCAGATGACAATGGACAAACATCTTTAAGGGCTGAGAGAGAAAAAAAAAAAAAAGCAAAATCCAGGATTCTGTAAGAGAACTCATCCATCAAAAATAAAAGAAAAGATATTTTCAGATAATGGAACTGAGAGGATTTGTGCCTAGCAGACCTGCCCTACGCCAAGTGCTGAAGGAAATTCTTAGGACAGATCGGGAATAGCACCAAAGCAGACCTCAGGTGTGCAGTGAGGAATTAGAAGGAACAAAAATGGCAGAATTTATGGGTAAATACAAAATACTATGTTGCTGTCTCTCAATTTCCCTAAATTTTATTTTACTCCTTTAAGATTTTATTTTTAAATCATCTCTACACCCAATGGGGGGCTCGAACTTACAACCCAGAGTCGCACACTCCACTGACTGAGCCAGCCAGGCACCCGCCAATCTCTGTAAATTTTCGAGCAAAAATTGCAGTCAGTTCAGTAACATATGCAGATATATGGCATAAGACAAGAATCATAATCACACAAATAGCAGGGGAGTGGGGACGCCACGAATGTACTTCAGTAACTCGAAGTCGACTGGCAAATGGAGGGTGTATAGTGCAGTCCCTAGAGCAAACATTCAATATAATACAAAGAGGTCTAGCGAAAAGTCAAAAATAAAAACCATACACAGTGAAGTAAATTAAATGGACATAAAAGAAAATTCAATTAACTCCAAAGAAGGAGGAACACAGAACATAAAAGAAATGAGGCACATAGAAAATGAACAAAATGGTAAACTAAGTCCAACCACGTGAACAATGACATCCGGGGTAAATGGATGAAACATTCCGACTAAAAGGCAGAGATTGTCAGACAGGATAAAATGAAAACCCCCTTACATGCTGTGTGCAAGAAACCCACGTAGCTATAAAAACACATATCGATTGAAAGGAAACATTGGAAAACAATGGAACGTGAAAACAATAACCATAAGGGAGTTGAGGGACCTTTAAGAATATGGGATGGAGCAGAATTCAAGACCAGATGCCTAGGAGAAGAAAGAGGGACATTTCATGATGACAAAGGGTCAGCTCATCAACAAGACGCCACAGCCAAACTGTGTGTGCACCCAGCGAGAGCTTTGAGATACGGGGGTGGGTACCAGCAAAACTGACGCAAGAAACGGACACCCCCACAACACGTTTTAACTTTCCTTCTAAGAAACTGGCGGAAGTAGACAAGAAGATCAGGAAGCATGTGAGGGACCCGCACAATGTTGCCAGCCTCCTTGGTCCATCTGAACAAGAAGACACATTGTCTTCAAGTGCACCTAGGACGTTCCTTAGGACAAACCAGTGGAGGCACATATAATAATAACAAATTTTCAAAAGATCGCAAGCATATGATCTGGTCTCTGATGGTAAGGATACAATTTAATAAAATTAAATGAGAAATAAGTAATAATATTATTACATCTAGAGAGGCCCCCAAATACATGGAAATTGAGTATCATACTTCAAGAGTAATCCGTTGGTCGAAAAGAAATCACGAGAGGAATCGGGAAGTATCTTGAACAGAATAATAACCAAAAATACTAATGAGTTTTGTGGGACCCAGCCAAAGCAATGCATAGGGGGCGGCTGAAAGTTCTAAATTCTCAAATTAGAAAAGAGGACGAGGTTGAAGTCAATAAAGTCGGTCAGGAGTTGGCAGACTGTGTCCTGTGGGCCAACCACACGTTTTAAAAATAAAGCTTTATTGGAACACAGCCATGCTCATACATTTATGTATTATGCATGCTGCTTTCACACCACAGAGGCAGATCTGAGCTGTTGCAACAGACGATATGGTCCACAGAGCCTAAAATATTTACTATTTGGCCATGTGATATAAAAAGGAATAAATATTTTGTCTGTGTCCTGGTTCCTGGCCCACAATTCCTAAAGCCCTTGTGATCTCCAGAGCGATAAGTGTGTCTTTTGTGTGCTACTGTGATGGCTGGAAGCTGGGGGCCCTAGGCAGCTTTGGGATGGGGGAGCATCGCCAGAAAGGCCAAAACACCATTAGAGGTTTGGGATTTTAAACCCCACCCCTAACCTGCAGGGAGAAAGGGGCTGGAGTTAAGTTCAACCGCCAGTGGCCGATGATTTAATCAATCGTGCCTACTTACTGGATTGTCCATAAAAAATCCCCAAACAAGGAGGTCAGAGCCCTTACGTACGAGCTGGCGAACGCATCCCCGTGCCAGGAGTCTGGCACGCCCCAAACCCACGGGTCCAGAAGCGTCTCGCCCCAGGCATCTCTTCATCTGGCTGCTCGTTTGCGTCTTTAATACTGAACACGTGGACGTGGAGGAAGCACTTTCTTAAATTCTGTGAGCTGTCCTGGTGAAATACCGAACCTGAGGGGGAGGTCCTGGGAGCCCCTGCCTCGCAGCCCGGCGGTCAGAAGTACAGGTGACAGCCTGGGTGGTCTAGTGGGACCAAGCCCCTAACCCGTGGGAGCTGGCTCTGGCCCCAGCAGACAGTGTCGGAACTGAATTGTGGGACACTGCGTATTCCGTGTTAGGAGAAAAAAACCTCCTCCTTTGCAGAAAAAAATTGCCAATAAATTCCCACCTTCAAAAGCTGGCAAAATCAGAGCACCTTAAGCCCAGAGAAGGAAAAAAATAATAAAGATACAAGCATAAGTAAATGAAATTTAAAAAAAATAGAGATGATAAACAAAGCCAAAAATTGATTATTTGAAAAGGTTAATAAAATAGATAAACTCCTCCCTGCTCCAGTAATCAAAGAAAAAAAGAGAAAAGCAAATGACTAAGATCGGGAATTAAGAAGGGGCGTCACCAAGGACACAGCAGAGAGCGAGATGTCACGAACGACTTGGTGCAATAATGTAGCGAAACAGACATATTTTGTGGAAAATGTATCCAGACTGACATGAGATAAAATCTGAATAGCTCTATATGTATTTTAATTCTTGAATTCATCACCAAAAATCTTCCCACAAAGAAAACTCCGGGCTCGTATGTTTTCTCAGATAAATTCTATGAAACGTTTTTTAAAAATTAACACCCCATTTTGCATAAGCTCTTTCAGAAATTAGAAGAAGAAGGAACACTTCCAATTTCATTTAATGAGGCCAACATTATCCTGATACCAAAATCTGACAAAGGCATTACCAAAAAAAAAAAAAAGACCAATATTCTTTATGAACATAAATGCATGTCTTTAATTATATAATAGCAGATGAATAGTAAAATATAAAAAAGATTACATTGTGATCATGTGGGATTTATTTCAGGAATGAAAGGTTGGTTTGTATTTAAAAGCCCATCCAATATAATCCACTTTGCTCACTCCAAGGAAGGAACAACTCTATGATCATCTCAATAAGAATCGATAAAGCATTTGACAAAATTCAACACCTATTCAGGATAAAATGAAAAACTCTGGACAGACTGCAAATAGGAAACATTTCGAGGCTGATAAAAGACACTTACTAAAAACCTAGAGATAACAAATGTCATTCTTTTTTTTTTTTTTTTTTTTTTTTTTTTTTTTTTAAAGATTTTATTTATTTATTTATTCGACAGAGATAGAGACAGCCAGCGAGAGAGGGAACACAAGCGGGGGGAGTGGGAGAGGAAGAAGCAGGCTCATAGCAGAAGAGCCTGATGTGGGGCTCGATCCCAGATTGCTGGGATCACGCCCTGAGCCGAAGGCAGACGCTCAACCGCTCTGCCACCCAGGCGCCCCCCAACAAATGTCATTCTTAATAGTGAAATATTGGACACTTCCCCCCTGAAGCTGGAAACACCATTATTCATTATTGTACGAGAGGTCCTAGCAGGGCAGTAAAACCAGGAAAAGAAAAAAAAGGCATACAGTTTGGAAAGAAAGAAGTACAAGCTACTTAATCACAGATAATTTTTTATGTAGAAAATTGTAAAGAATCTGAGAACAATAACTAGGACTAATCGGTGAATTTTGTAAGATGCAGAATTCAATATCAAGTTACCAAAATTAGTTTATGACCGTAGATTTTCAACTTATAATAATAGGACAATGACATTAGAATAACAGTTCCATTTATAACACGGGGTTTAAATTTAAAATCAGGAGGTTAGGAGTTTACTGAAAGTTAAACGAGACCTCTCTACTGTACACTGAAATGTAATACTACTTTTTTATTTTTTAAAAAAATCTTAAGAGAATGTCAAGAAAACCTGAATAAACGGGAAGATGGAACATGACCACAGATGGGAGGTTTCGTATCACGAAGAGGTTAATTCTCCCCAGATTGGACCACGGCTGTAGTGCCATCCCGGTGCATATCCCAGAAGCATTTTGTGGAAACTGTCAAGTTAATCTTAAAATTTATGTGGAAGCACGAAGGACCAAGAGGAGGAGAGCAAGTCTGAAAGAGAAGAAGGAAGCGGCAGGCGTCCAAGCGTGAGGTTCCAGCCTCGCTGTACCTGCAGGAACAGAGACGGTGATGTGAGTGCAGGCGAATCGTTCAGAGGAGCCAGAGACAGCGCCCGGAAATAGACCCAGAACCGCGCGATCAGTTGACTTTTGAAGAGCATATCCCAGCAATTCAATGTGGAAAGGAAAGTATTGTCAACAAATAACGTCGAACCAAGTGGATGAATATATGTGAAAACAGTGAGCCTCCCTCACTAGGTCGTACCTCAGACAGAGATTATTTCGGGATGGGTTATATACGTAACCCTGAGAGCCGAAGGTGTAGAGCTTCTAGGGGAAAAAAACAAAAACAAAAACCACACGTGAGAACGATTTCATGAGCTTGGAGAGGCAAAGCTTTCTCAAAAGGAAAACTACAACAACAAAAATCAACCCTAAAAGAAAAAAAATAGTTAAATTTGACTTCAGCAAAAACAAAAACTTCTGGTCATCAAAAGACATAATTAAGGAATTAAAAAAGACAAGGGTCATGCTTGGGGAAAATACTCGCCGTTCATGAATCAGCCAGAGGACTTGTATCCAGAACACGTAAGAAAATCCTGCAAGTCACTAATAAAATGACAAAGAATAATACGATAGGCAAGATCCTGGAACAAACGCTTCGGCGGACACGAAGTCCAAAGGGCCAACAACAACAGGAAGGAAAGGTGCTCAACACCACCCGCGTGAGGGGTTCGAGTGGGGCCACAATGGCGTGAGATCTGCTCACAGGCCCCAGGCTCACTAACCGTGAGGATAGCACAACCAGAACTCTCTGCACCCCTGGCAGGGGAAACGGAAAGCGTTCCAGAGAACAGCGTGGCCATCTCTTATAAAGTGAAGCACGGACCTACCCTCTGACTCAGCTAGGCCACTCCCTGCTATGTCCCCATAGCCAAGAAAAATGAAAACACATGTCCCCAAAAAGACTGTGTAAGGATGCTGACAGCAGCCTTATTCAGAACAGCCGAGGGGCGCCTGGGTAGCGCAGTCATTAAGCGTCTGCCTTCGGCTCAGGGCGTGATCCCAGGGTCCTGGGATCGAGCCCCACATCAGGCTCCTCCGCTGGGAGCCTGCTTCTTCCTCTCCCACTCCCCTGCTTGTGTTCCGTCTCTCGCTGGCTGTCTCTCCGTCCAATAAATAAATAAATCTTTAAAAAAAAAAAAAAAGAACAGCCGAATCCCGGAAATGGCCCAGGTGTCCACCACCAGGAGGATGGATAAACAAGAGGTGATCTGTGCTCCCAGTGGAACTGCGCCCCCCAAGAGAAGTGAGTCAACTACCGTAATCATCGTGTTGGCCCAGAGCAGCCCGAAACAGAAGCGCATGCCGTATCCCTCCACTCAAATCGAGGTCAGGGACAGACAGAACTGACCCGTGGCGATAGGGGATTCCAGAACGGTGGTCATCTAAGGGTTGGAGGCTTACTGGAGGGGGCATGAGAGAACGTGTTGGGGTGATGGAAGTGTTTAATATCTTAATTCGGGTGATGACTACATGGGTATATATGTTCGACAAAACTCATCAAATTTTGTCTTTAAAATCTATGCATTGCACTGAGTGTAAATCCTCCCCTTTCGTCTCCTGATTCATTTCCCCTTCTTCTTCCTTTTCTTCCTTTCCTTCCTCCTCCTCTCTCCCTCCTCCTTCTCCTTCCATCTCTCTCTCTCATACAGCCTGAAAACAAATATTGAACTCCCGTCGCTAGGGTTCCCCCCTCATTTCACTTCTGAAACGATTTTCTGTATACTAGGCTCAAGAGAAAGGATATGTGTCCCGGGGATCACGTGAGCCTAGTTTCTCCCCCTGGAGCGCAAGCCGCAGCTATGAAGCGACCCCTGCGGCTTGCACTGGGACACAGGTGTCATGCACAACCTCCACTAAGCTTCTACACACGGTGTGTGGGACAGCTCGCTAGTCAGTCCTGCTGGCAGACAGCGCCCAGGAGCACGGACTCCCCAGTGCGCTGAGCACACATAGGGTCCAGATCTTGGCTCCTAAACACCCTTCCCCACTAAAGAAACTGGGGCTTCTCATACGGCTATCTCCAGCAAACACGAAAATTAGCCTGAAACACCTTCAGTGCCAGAAGGCAGAACGAGGGACGTGCCACCAAGGAGCCTGGTGGTAGCTTCCTGGGGCTCCTACAGCCCCAGTCGGGGACAACGCGAGCACCCAAATCAGGATGGTGGCAAGTGCACAACCAAGAACGTGTGGAGCCGCACAAACCTGAACAGAAAGTGAGAGATGGTCCCTTACACTAGGAAGCCAGCTAGTGCGTGCAGGGGGGACTACAGAAGTAGAATGTCATACAAACCAGCCAGCAGAAGGCAAGGCCACAAATTTGGTCTGAGGGATGGGTTACAAGAGATCTAAATGTTCTCCTTGAGTCCCATTCAGAATTCCCAAATTTTCTTTAATAACATGTAATCTACTCAGACAAAACGAATGTTAGCAAAATGAAAATAAAAAGCAACTACGAATCAATCATGTCAGAAGGAGAAACCATCCCAGTGCCTTGCCTCCCGTGACATGGGCTCAGCTGCCAGCCTGTGGGCCCCGTGTGGTCGAGGGGAGGGCACCTCGCGACCCAGTACTGTCTGCGAGAGAAAGGCTGAAGAGAAAGGCTCCCAGGCCAGGTCTGGGAAAACCCAGGCCCAATCTCACTCCTGCTCACCAGTCAGCCTGTCACCTCCCTGACCCTCAGACCCATCTTCCGTGAAACAGAGATGAGCTTCCCACCTACTTCCTGGATTTCCATGGAGACGAGATGAGATGGTGAACGCCCCTCCGTCATGGACCCCAGGGGCTCCTGCATCTCTCAGGGCAACAGAGTCCCCGGGAGGCCCTTAAAACACCAATTCCCAGGCTGTGCTCAGACACAATCACTCAGGAGGCTGGGGAGGGTCCTGAGAGGGGAAGCTTGAAGCCAGCACTTCTGACCTCCCCCAGAAAGGCCAGAGCTCAGCGCACCCTGACCAAGAGCCCAGCAGCCTCCCAGACACTGAAAGGGGTTCCGCTGCCCACGCACCCTGCCCCCACCTCAGCTCCTGGCCTGCCACCTGCCCCTCCAGGACCGCAGGTCCGAGCTGCTCACTTCCTTCCCTGGGTGGGGCTTTCCGTCCTCCTTCTGCTGGCCTTGGCTGTAGAGCCCAGAATTTGGACTCCACATCCCTGAACCAAGGACTTGGGGATCTGCATCCCGAGCAAGGGGAGGGGTGGGTGGGCACCAGCAGCCCCTCAGGCACAGGGAGCCAGCTGAGACTCTGTTTCTAACTTCCCTAAGAGATTTCTGAGTTATGGAGAGACACGGGTCATGACAGCCAGGCTGTACCTCTCCACACCCAGCCTGGGGGTCTCAGATCACAGGCCGAAGTACTGGGTATGGTGTGTGGGTCGTGCACTGTCCAACTCTGGGGGACTCTGCCCGGAGCTTCTGCTGTTCATGATGCCTGCTCTTGGCACTGGGTCCTAAGCCACAGCAGCAGGAGGACGGCGGTGAGCACCGCAGCCCGACGTCAGGAAGGTGTGTGCCAGAACGAGGGTGCGGAAGTTCTTGCACGGCACAGTGAGGACGCGGGCAGTGCCGAGAGGGTCTGCTCCCTCACGCCCCTGGGCCTTGGCTAAACCTGGTAAGGCCCCTGGGGGAGAACCAGAGACTCTCACACTGGACCCTGCTGGCCCGGGCTCCACCTGGCTAGAGGTGGTCTGGGGTGGAGAGTCCCCTGAAAACTCAGACACACCCCGGCCCTAGAGCTCCCAGCAGGCGTCTGGACGCACTACGTGGGGAAACTGCTTTGCCGGGAGTGAGCTCGGTGACCGGGCGGCAGCTAGCTGTGATTAGCTGGGACACCGTGTGTAGCGCCCACGGGATCGGAGACCTGGGGGGAGGAGGCCTCCAGAACCAAAACACAGCCGGGCGGGGTCGGGGTGGTGGGGGAAGGCTTGGACTTTGGCCAGCCCTGCCGCCCTCCGTGTCCCCAGGCCCCTGTTTGTGCCCCCGAGCTCACGGGCACCGGTTGCATTCCAGCACCCGCCTGCCGGTCCACAGCAGCGGCAGGCCCCTGAGACAGCCCTGGGGCCCCGGGAGTGCGGGGCGCACAGCAGCAGCAAGCCGTTTACAGGCAGGGCTGCCCCACGCACCCGGGGCATCCGCGAGCATCGCCAGGGTCCCCAGGTTGGAAAGGGGGGGCTGGCCATGCATCAGTCAGAAGAGGAGTCCCAGGGTCTCCCGCAGGGGAACTCCGGTGTGTCTGAGTGCCCCTCCCCCGTGACTCTGTGTCCCCATCTGTAAAATCCCCAGAGGTGCCCAGGAGGCCTGCAGCCCTCGGCCACCACGGCTCGCGGTGCAACCTGGTCCCAGAGCCCACCTGCTTCCGGCTGGGCCCCCCCCAAAGCACAGCAGCTCCCGCTCACGTGGAGGCCGCTTGGCCACCCTCCCTACTCGCTGTCTGCGTGAAGCTCACACAGACTGAGCCTGTCCAGTCAGCTAGGCTGAGCGTCCCAGGAGCCACCCAGCCACCGGGCCATGCCGGCTCCAGCTCCCTCCCTGCCTCTCCCCCAGCCCGTGGCTCCCGGGCACAATCCCTGCCCAGGGAAAGCCAGTGTCTCCCTCCCCACACTCCCACCAGACCCGGCCATCTGGGGGAGCCACATAACTCAGACCTCTGGCCGCTGCCCTGACTTTGAGACACTTAACTCCACTCAAGAAAACTCATTTGTTTGAAGTGTGCGTGAGTGGGTCCCAGCGCACGGTCTGCTCCCCAACCCTCCCTTCCCTGCGGCCTTCCATGCCTCCCGGAGCCAGTCCTGCCCACATCGGGGCAGCAAGAGCCTCTGGTCTCCGACAGGCCGCCGTGTCTCCGGGCCCCGTGGCCCCCAAATGAAAAGATTGATTAGCACAGGGAGCCCCGAACGCGACTGCCAGGGGCGCTCTGCTCTGGCACAGCGACGGAAACCGTTTAATTGCCATTTTGTGGGGCCCTTTGAAGTGGAACAATTCTCCAGGAGGAAATTATACTCAGGAAAGAGTCGAGAGATCTCTAGCTCTTTCGGGCAGTAACATGATAGTGCTGTCAAGACGCTCGTCAGAACCCAATGTGATCACTTAATTGCTAATAGCTGACAAGGGCGGGACGTGAGCACGTGATTGACAAGCAGAAGGCGCGTCGGCCGGCCGCCCTGTGTGATGCCGAGGCCTTTCCAGGAGGGCCCGGAAGCCTGGTCCTCCGAGACCCTGCTCAAGGACCATGCCAGGGACTCCATAAAATTTTATTGAGTGAACGAGCTGGCGGAGTTGGGCCGGAGCAAGCGGCAGCCTGGGGGGACGCCCCGGCTGTCTTCCTAGCTTGCAGTTCTGCCAAGCGGTGCTGGAGCAGATGGGCTCTTGTGCGAGAAAGCACCTCGGGCGGCTCGGGCAGTGCAGGGCCCCAGGGGGCAGGGGCCGAGCTGGCCGCGGGCTCAGCACCCCTTCTCTTTGACAGGGGTGCCCACCTCACTGTGAGAGCCGCACGCACGGCACCCTTGACGGCCAGCAAGCTCCGCCCGCAGCACCGCTGTCCTGACTTGCGTCCCCCCAGACATAAACGGGCCCCACTCTGACCCAGCGCCTGCCCCCCTCGGAAAGCAACCTGAGGACGCAAGCCCAGCTCCTGTGCCGTTGCCCAGGGGACACAGCGCGCTCAAGCACTTGTCACCGTCCTGCTCTGGCCCTGCCCCTCGGTTAGGAGGCAGGAGGGAGCAGCTCCCAATGGGCTAAGTCCACTGGCCCCGGGGGTCCTGCCCCTCCCAGCACAGGTGCAGACACCCTTCCCTGCTGGCTGTCCCCCCCTCCAGTCCCCTGGGGAGACGCTGCACCAGGACCCTGGGCCTCAGCCAGGGAGTTGGCAAGGGGCTGCCACCCCTCGTGATGCTGTGGGTACCACTGGCAGGTGATGAAACAGGCCACCTCCCTTCTCAGCGCCAGCCTCACTTCCTGCCCTGGGAAGAGACCGTCTTCTGCCGTGGCCTCCCGCACTGGCCGGGTGGTCCAGACTTTAATATCCTTTGAAATGACGGTAACCTGATGCATCTGTGAACTGCTGAAGGGAAGGCAGCTCTCTGTGGAGGGCAGGGCCTGGGCATTTAGCAGGCAATCCAGATGGGGGCAAAGACAGCAAAGCCTCCTTCTCCTCCCTGTTTCCGTCTTCGTCCTCCCTCCACCCCCCTCCTCTCCTCCTCCCCTTCCCCTTCCTCCCTCCATCCTCCCCCTCCTCCCCCCTCCTGCCCTCATTCTTCCCCCTCTCCCCTCATCCTCCCTCTCCTACCCTCCTCCCCCTCCTCACCTTCCCAGCATTCCTGAACCCCAGCCCCAGGCACACTCCAGCTGCAGTCCAACAGCGCCACCACCCAGGTCACCCCTACCCTGTTGGCCAATCACCCCCTCTCCCTGAGCACTGCTGGTTCCATCACCCTGACACCCAAGGACAGGCTCTGACTTTCTCCCTCACGCTCCACATAGGGCAGGGGTGCACAGCCTGGATCCTGTTCCCTGACCAACAGCCCTGGTTGTCAGGGATCAGAGCAGGAGTCTGGGGGTTAGGGGAAGACACTTGGGGGGCTGGGGGCAGCTGAAGGAGGAGGGCTGGGAAGGGCACTGGTGGCGCGGGCAAGGAGTCGGCGGGTGGGTCGAGAATCTATCTGTGAGGATCCAGAACATCTGGGAGCTGAGGGGGAGCTGAGGGCATCTGAGGCCACGGGCAGCAGGGCGGGGGCAGGGTAGACCGGCAGCTGGAGTCCAGGTCCCCCAGCTGAGCCGGGAGGCGCAGCCAGGCCCGATGAGGCTGGGCGCACATGTGGGGGGCAGGCAGCCGGCCGATGGTCCCACTTGGCTCGCGCATGCCACTGCCTCCTTCCCTCTCAGAGCCTTTGCAGGAAGAGCTCAGCTCAGGAGCAGCCGCCAGAAAGAGCTGTTTGCGATTTAAGAGGGAAGATGGGGGAAAAAAGAGCCTGTGGGTCTGGGGGTGGGCTGGGTGTCTCCACCAGTGGTGGTGGGAGGAGGAGCTTGGGGGCACCCACAGCCGAGGTGCCAGCCCTCGCTCATGAGAAGCCCAGCTGTCCTTTCTCTCCTCACGGGATCGCGGCCCTGGGGGCAGGTTGAGGGGGTCACTCCACGTGGCGGGGGCTGCACCTGGCCTGCTCTGGGGCAGGTCTGGGGCAGCTCTGCTCTGGTCCAGGGGGACCTCAGCTCAGCCCTGGCCGGCCTGTCCCGACCGGTTCCCTGACCCCCTTGCTAGAGCACTCCCTCCGAGCTCTGGTACCCTTCCTCAGCCTCCCCAGCGCCCTCCCTGCCGGCCCCTCAGCCCAACCTGATGAGGGGCTCAGACCAGTGTTCCTGGGTGCAGGAACCACCCACTCAGGATAGAACCCCTGCAGCCCTGACATGGGGATCCAGGCCCCTGTCTTTGGGGACAGTGCAGGGGGCTTCTGTGGCCTGGTGGGGCAGTGGGCAGCCCCACGTGCATGTGTGGGGCCCAACAGCCCCTTCTGTGCCCAAGCAGTGTGGTCAGGGGCTGGTCCTGCAGTGGTCAAGTGGGTGACCACTATCTGCAGGGATGATGGGACATAAAGCCACCCTAGACCCTCCATCCCTCCAACCTCTCCCCATGCAGACAGTGAGAATCCTTTCATCCCTGGGGTAGGTCCAAGACAGGTTTACTGCTCAGCCCTTCCTCATGTTGGGGAGCAACCCTGGACACAGCCCCAGCTCCTGGGGGTGTGGAAAGGGGACGAGGAGCCCAAGACTGGAGGCAGACACCCTGACTGGGGACAGGCTCCACACCCCTTGGCTGGCCCCTCAGCATCTCAGATCCCAGCTCTGAAATGGGAAGTGAACCCCACCTTGAGGTCACTGTGAGGACCACTCGAGACGTGTCTGGGCGGGAGGCCTCCCCTGGCTCCAATCGTATACCGACTGCCCTCCTGTGCCTTAGTTTCCCTGCTGCAGAGCGGGGAGTGTAGTGGCCAGCTGGAGGAGGTGGGGCACGGGTGTAGGCGTGCCTGTGAGCAGAGGGCCTGGCCCAGGGAAGCAGCAGAAAGGCGCCCTGAGCCACCCTCCCTGTCCTGGACACAGGTCAGCAGCACGCTTCAAACCCAACAGCCTGGGTAGCACTTTGCTGAGCGCCCGTCTCTCCAACAGCTCGGCGCAGCCAGCCCCACATAACCCCCTAGCACGGCGTCTCCCCTGGGCCTGGGCCGCAAGGGACAGCGCACATAGGACCCCTTCCTCACCCTCCGTTGCCCCAGCCCAACCCTCTCCTCCTCCAGGCAGGCTTCCAGTTCTTCCCAGGTCTGGAGCCAAGCAGAGGAGGTCTCGGACAACCGTGGGAGGCCCCCAGCTCTGACATTCTCCCGCCGTGTGGTGCTGCTGGGCCCCGGCCTCCTCCGTAAAGCAGGGCCCTTGTACACTGTACCTACTTCACGGCCATGTGCAAGACTGAGGAGCCAAGGAGCACAACAGGATGGAGGAGAGAGGCGGGATGCTGTGGTGCCAGCCTCTGCCTGAGCCAGGGGAGCGGCCAGAGCGCCTGGCCTGCCCCGGCCTGCCTGCTGGGGAGCGAGCAGTCTCTTTCCGCTGCCCTCGGGTACTTGCGCTCCCTGCCTGGCGAGGAGGGCCTGGGTGGGGGCCGTGCTGCCTGGGGCACTGAAGACCCTCAGCTACGTGAGGGCACAAGAGCGGAAGGGCCTTTTACGAGCGTCCCTGGGGACAATTCTAAAGAGATAGCTGAGCTCCCCCAAAGTCCTCTGCAAGGGACCCAGGACATGTGGATGAAGGTGCCGCCTGTACCTGCCCGCCCCACGGCCGGCAGCATCCGCCCTCCTGCCCGGCCAGGCTGTGCTGCCCTTCCCAAGGGGCTCGTTGCTGGATCTGAGTGGGCGCTGGCTCTACCAGGCCAGCCTCAAGCGCTGGCAGCCCCAGGGAGGTGCTTCTCTCTCCGGGTAGGGGCTCAGGCCAGTGCCTGGCCCGGGGGCACACTGGACTAGCTGCTGGCCAGCTGGCTCGGCTGCAGAGCTGGCCTCAGCCAGGACCGCCTTGACCTGAGCTCAGCCGCAGCCACCCCCAGCGTCACCAGAGGTCCACGTGTACCCATCCTGGGGGAGGGGCTGCGCCTGGGCACCGGTGCGTCTACACCCAGGCAGCACGGAGCACAGTCCCTGGGGCAGCCTGAGGGGCACAGCTGGACAGGAGCTGAGGGAGTGTCTGGGCTGCACCGTGCCGGCATAAAGCCGAGAAAAACGGGTCCCCGTCCTGCTGAGAACAAATGTCTGGCCAGCCTCTCTGCTTCTGGCTAGATTGGCCCAGCCCCGGTGAGATGCTGGCCGTGCTCTGTGTGGACACTGGGGAGGGGACCAGGGCCGCGTGGTCTGGCCAGGAGCCCAGAAAGACCCAGAAACGGGACAGAACCTCTGAGTCACAGGGGGTCAGCCCTGCACGTGTCCCCAGACGTGTTCCAGCGAGCCCCTTACCCAACAGTGCGGAGGCCGGGCCGAGCTGGACAGGGGGAGCCGAGAACACAGAGATGGAGATCGCCATGCAGACAGTCCTGCCCTCTGCCCCTCTCGTCACTGATGGCGGGGACTGCTGGGGGGGGGTCTCTCTAAGCCTAGTGTCCCCTCCTTGCTGTCTGTCTCTCTGCCAAAGTCATGCTCACTCCCTCCGACCCGCAGGCTGCAGCCCTGGATGGACACACCTTGGCCCCCGGCAGTTCTGGGCGGCTCTCCCGGTCCTGTTTATAGCAGCCTCGTCTGCAGCCTGGGACTGCACGGGCAGGCTCCAGACGGGCGGGCCGGCGGCTCCCACCGGAGGGCAGGGCAGGCCCGGCCCAGTGCAGGGGGGCTGATACTCAGCTTGCTGCGGTCCCACCTGCCCCTTGTTGCAGGGCCGGCCCCAGCCACCTGCCCACAAGGCCCTTGGCTTCCAGGAAAGCAGAACTCGGCCTCTGCTTTCTAGCAAAGTCCTGCTCTAACCATCCACGTCAGCAGCCCAGAGAAAGAGCTCGCAGTCCAGAGAAATGAATCGGCTCTTGCTGTGAGGTGCGCCAGCCCTGGCTGCCCTGTGGGGTAGGCGGCCCCCTCGTCAGCACAGTCCAGCCCCTCCCCTAAACGCCCATTCTCTGAGAGCCCCGGTCTCCGCCAGCAGTGATGGAGGGTTCTGTGTTCTCCTCCCCATGGCCCATGGGCCCCGAAGGATGTGAGCACTGCGGGTCCACCTCAGTGACCGTGCCCTCCCTCGAGAGCTGGCAGCCACTCCGGCCCCGGCAAAGCGTGGCTGATTGAGTGGCGAGACTTCCTGGACACTCCGTGTGACCAAGCACTGTCACCCCCACACCGGGACCCCCAGCGGAGGGCCCGGGCTTCAGGTCAGGGGGAGAGACCTGGCCGAGCATCAGCGGCACGACGCCACCGGCATTTCCTGAGGTCCTACTATGCGCTCGGTGCCATGCCCGGGTTCCCCGAGGCAGGGCCTCAGTCCTGCAGCCCAAGGCATGTGCACAGGGAGGCAGTGGGCGGCGCACACACACACACACAGCAGGCCCTGTGGCCGGGGAGTCAGGGATCTAGGGGGGACGGCACACCTCCCGGGGCCTCTGGAGCATGATGCACAGGACCTGGCGGAGGGTCACTTCCCCACACACACCTCAGGAGACCCAGGACACTCCATGGAGAGCTCGGCGGTGTGAGGGTCCCAGCGCCGTCTGTGGGGTCTGCAGCCTTCCTCTCCTCCAGAAGGCTGCGGGCAGGGTCAGAGGCAGGGGCTGGGGCATAGACCCAGGACAGTGGGCTGACTGGGGGTGTGTAGGCCGGTTTGGATCGCTGTTTTGGGGGACCCTGTGCCACACAGGAGCAGAGATGCCAGAGAAATGGAGTCCCTGGTCCTGAGCTGGGGAGGGTGAGCGTGTGAGCGTGACAGCTCCCTTGTGTATGTGTGTGTGTGTGAGCGTGTGTGTGAGTGTGTGTGTGCATGTGTGTGTGTGAGCGCGGAGCTCCCATGTCCGTGTGAGCGTGTGCGTGTGAGCGTGAGAGCTCCCGTGTCCGTGTGAGCGTGTGCGTGTGAGCGTGAGAGCTCCCGTGTCCGTGTGAGCATGTGCGTGTGAGCATGAGAGCTCCCGTGTGTGTGTGCATGTGTGTGTGTGAGTGAGAGCTCCCGTGTCCGTGTGAGCGTGTGCGTGTGAGCGTGAGAGCTCCCGTGTCCGTGTGAGCGTGTGCATGTGAGTGTGAGAGCTCCCGTGTCCGTGTGAGCATGTGCATGTGAGCGTGAGAGCTCCCGTGTGTGTGTGCATGTGTGTGTGTGAGAGTGAGAGCTCCCGTGTCCTTGTAAGCGTGTGCACGCCCATGCATGGGAGCGTGAGCGTGCAGGCTCATGCGTGAGCACGGCAATATGTGCAGCACTGGGGGCGGACCACAGCTGCCTGCAGGACAGCTCACTCCATCCAAGGCCTGTGTTTTCTTCAGTGACTGGCATCTTACCCATAAGCACTAATGGTGGGATGTGGGCCAGAGCAGGGGCTGCGGGGCTCAGCCACAGGGTGCCAGGGGCCCAGTGGCCTCTGTGGGTCCTGGCTCTGCTGAAGCAAACTCCCTGGGAGCCAGGGTGTCTCAGCGGCCAGGGCCGGCCATGCTGAGTGACCCCCTCTACAGAGAGTGCCGGGTTCTGTGACCCCAGGAGGTAGAGGGTGGCTGCGGGCACAGGGTGGCCAGAGTTCACGTCTCACTCCCAATCAGAGTTCCTGCTTGTCCCCCAACGTGCTTTCCAAAATGAAATTTCGGGGCCCGGGGGAGTGGGGTTGGGGTTACCAGGAGACCATCTGAGCACATCGTCCTCCCTCGCGTCTCCTGGGCCTGAGGGGGTGGCCGGCCACAGGAGGGCTGGGAGCCTTTTAGAAATGCACCGTGCCCCTCATCTCTGTGCAAGGGGGAAACTGAGGCCCAGGGGCTGACTGTCCGTGTGCCCGGCAGGTTGCTAGGCCAAAGCGAGTGCAGGGCAGGCTGCCCCCTCCCACACTTGCACTACCCCTCATCCTATGCACCTGCCAACCCCCGTGGCCCCCACACCTGCACATGAGGACAGCGTCTGGGCCCCTCTGGATGGGCGCTGGGTCTCCCGGCTTTGGAGGGGTCACTGGCAAGTGGCAGAGGCTGGGTTTGAGCCCAGTGGATCTGACCATCTTGCTTCTCCCCTTGGATGCTCAGCGGAAGGGGCCGTCAGGCTGGTGGCCGGGGTCCTGACTGCCCCTTGCCTGCTGGACACTGTGGGCCAGCCCCTGCTCTGCACCCAAGGGCCGCCTCAGACAAGCTCCCGGGCCTTCCCACTGGAAGGGCCATGCTCAGCCACCGAGGGCTGCAGAGAGGATCCCTGCAGCCACAGATGTGCGCTGAGCGGGGCCTGGCTCGGCTTCACGCACACGTGGCTCATGAGAGGGTCGGGAGGTCTGGGGTGCCGGCTTAACCTGGCTGAGCCTCGGGCGGTACCTGGAGAAGGGGGCAGGCGTGCACTTGCCCCTCTGTCTCAAATAGGCTTCTGTGTGGGGCAGGCTCCCACCCCCCAGGCAGACACGCAAGTGACTCATCCGGCTGCACTGCTCAGCTGTGTGGCCTGGGTAAGCTGCTTACCCTCTCTGTGCCCTGCTCCTTCGCAGTAGCATGAGTGTGATGGTGCTGGCTCCCTGCAACTCTGCTTTCAGGGCTCTGCACTGTGTCAGGGCTGAGGACTCACCATTTCAATGGCGGGTGGGTTGGGATGGGGAGGGGGTGATGCCCGGGCAGTGGCAGTGGTCTCTGCCACAGCACTCGTAGGTCTGGGAATGACCCGGAAAGGGGAAGGAACAGAGGGAAGCTTCCCAGGTGGGAAGCACTGGGTGGGGGGTTTCCAGGCCTGAGCCCCCCTCTCAGACCCAGCCCTTCGGACAAGTGCCCCTGGGAAGACCCGCCAAAGTGCTGAGGTAGCATGGGGCTGAATGAATATTCATGACGGGGGCTGAGCGGAAAGGCAGCCGGTGGCTAATGAGGCCACAGGAAGGGAAGCAAGCCTGCGAGCGATATTTTAAAACATCAGCCTTATTAGTGGTGCCGCCGGCCTCCTGGGGGGCTGCCCAGCTGTGTGCACTGCCTTCTCCTGTTCCCACGCCCCAAGCGGCCACCAGGGGTCAGCCCAGCCCCCCACCACACACCAAGAAGGCCCAGCACCCAGGAGCTGGGGACCCTGGGGGACACCAGCCTGGGCAGTCGGGTGCAGGGCTGCCAGTGCCCAGGGGTCAGTGCAGGTGGTCACAAGGCAGCTTGGAGACCCTGAGGACAGACCCTGGGGAAGAGGCCCCTCCCACCTTGGGGAGGGGAGAATTCCTCGGGCATGTACTCGGGAAGCCATTGGCACCCCCAGATTGGGCAAGGAGGCCCAAAGGTGAGTGACAGACACCCGGGACCACACAGCACGTCCCCAGGCCTGCCTGGCCACCAGCAAGGAGGGGGTGTGGTCAGCTCTTTCCGTCTCCACGGAAGCAGAGCCCTGTGCCCTCTGGAGGACCTTCCTGATGACCAGAGCTCTCTGGCTCCGTCCCTGACTACCAATGGTGCCTCCCTCTCCTGTGGTTCATCCCGAGGCTCCCCCAGATCCAGGACGTTTGCTGCAGCCGTAGCCCTGCTCCCTCCCCCCGCCCAGTGCCAATGAGCCCAAGCCTGTGGAGTGCAGCCCCCACCCCCACCCCCCACCCCCGTTCAGTTCTTCTCCTGCGGCCCTGGCATTATTCCACTGGGGATGCTGGGGCCGGGAGGGTTGATTCCAGAAGTCTGTGCCAGGGCCAGGGTCAGAGCATAGGGTCTGTGGGACAGTTGGACTGACCCAGGCTGGTCTAGGAGCTCCCGTCCAGTGGGCAGATTCCAGCCCCTGGAGAAGCAGGTGGGTGGGCAGGTGGGTGGGTGAGGCCCCCAGGCCCGGCCCAGCACCAGTGGTGGTCCGGTGGGGGCGGCGGGGGGCCTCTGGGCTCCCAGCTGCAGCCCGATGGGAGCTCCTCTCGCAGAGCGATGGACAGATGGGGCACCTTTCTCTCATCCTTAATGAAGATGCAGCCCATGGCAGGCAGGGTGAGCAAGGGGCACCACGAACCGATGATGGCAGAGGTGGCAGGGCCGCCCCGAGCAGGCCGGTGGGGACAAGGCAGTGGGCCTCTGGGGGTGGTGACAGCGTGCAGACAGTACGCATTCCCTGCCACCCTTCCAGGAAGCCCTTGCTCACCGGCCTCTCTCACCCCTGGAGCTTCCACCCAGGTCTGCTCAGGAAGGAGGGGAGGAAGGAGGCCATCTAGACAGGGGACCGGGATGAAGGAGGGTGCCAGGCCCCGTGCCAAGCGTCCTGGCCCCAACTGACTGGGGCCTGCCTCCCTCACTCCTCCACTCTGCCGGAGGCCCAGCCACACCTTCCCCTGGAAGTCTCCCAGGATTGCCAGGCAGAGGGGCCCCTGGGCTCCCCGTCATCATAGCCTTTATAGCCCCACCACGTAACCACACTCACACCTGGGTCTTCCCTACCAGGTTGGGCACTCCTGGGGGCAGACACCGCAGACACCACCCAGCTGCTTGCTGTGCGCCCGTGGGCGCCCCTGGCCGCTCCAGGCCCCTCCGCCTTTGGGTGACACTTGGCTGGGACAAAGTGAGTGCTCCCCGCATGCCAGCCCCAGGATACAATCAATACCAAACGAGCCTTTCATTATGAGGCTCTTAATTATTCAGCGTTGACTCCAGGAGGCCAAGTGCGCTTGCCCTAAACGCCCCGCCCCCACTCTGAGCTGGGGCCCAGCATAAAGCCAGACCAGGGACACAGGGGGGGCTATGAACCCCTGGCAGCCCTGAATTAGCTGTGGAGGGAGAGCAGTGACCCCCTGGAGTGGGGGAGGGGAGCCCAGGCTGCCGGATGAAGCTCTGAGGAAGGAAGCCCGCGGAGGAGGGGGAGGAGGGAAGCAGCAGCGGCTACCCCCAGGCCAGGCCCTGGGCCCCTGGCACCAGCCCAGTGATCCACGCTCCGCCCGCCCACAGGTTGGGCCTGCCCCTGTTCCCTGCACGCCCAAGGTCACCCGAGTACAGAGGCGGGAGTGGAGTCAGGGGAACGCCAGGCGGTCGGATGCCCCCACAGGTGGGGGACGAAGACCTCAGCCAAGTCCCCGAGATCAGGCCAGGAGGGCCACCAAAGTGCCGCTGTGGTCCCTGAGGGTCTCTGGGGATTCTCACTGGCCCCAAGCTAACTGGAGACGGCCCCTACTGCTCTGGACCCCACGACGGTGGAGACGGAGGCTCCCTGAGTGGGGGTCTCGCCAGGTCCACTTGTGCCAAGGAAGCCCGTCAGCCTTTGCAGGAAGAGCTCCTCTCTTCCCCACACACAGACCCTCTTCGTTGTCTGCAAAACCCCAGCCTGGGTCACCTGCCTTGACCTGGTCTCCCAGCCTGGGTCACCTGCCTTGACCTGGTTCTCCAGGTGAGCTGAGACAGCTCTGCCCGTCTCCTCCCAAGTCCCAGGACACAGTCCTTCCCCCCCCCCCGCCCCCCAGGGGCCGGGTCTCTGCCCAACCCATGGGAGGGGTCAAAGGCCTGTGGCCAGAGTGCGGTGGACAGAGCTAGCTGGGGAGCCCAGTGGCCCAAGGCAATGTCTCCAGATGTTAGGGCTGGGTCATGCGCCCCCCCAAATCCAAATGTTCGGACCCTAACACCCAGTACCTCAGAATGTGACCTTATTTGGAAGTAGGTTTGTTGCAGATACAACTAATTAAGTGAGGATGAGGGCGTATGGGGGAGGGTGTGTCCTTATAAAGGGGGAGAGGGCCACAGGCACACAGTGACAGAGGCGGAGAGGGGGCACCAAGGACTCCGAGCCAGGGAGAGGCCTAGAAAGGACACCCTCACAGCCTCAAAAGGAGCCAGCCCCGGGGCACCCTGACCTTGACCTTCTGGCCTCCAGGACCATGGCCGATTTGCTTCTGTGGTTCAAGCCCCCAGTCTGGGGCACTCTGTTGGGCAGCCCAAGCAAGCCAACACTCCAGACTAGGGACACGGGCGTGGGGTTTCCAGCAGCACCTCCCGGAATGTGTGCCATCAGCCCCCCCTTTCTGAACACACAAGTTTCCAGTGACTGTTGGGGAATATGAGGCTTTGAAATGGGAAGGGATTTGCCCACAATACCCACAGGCCCGTGGTGGAGGTGGACCTGAATCCCAGCCCCCCAATGCCCCACCCATTGCCCCGTCCTTCCTTACGGCTCCATTGTGAGGGCCTCTCCCACCTTACAGATGGAAGGACTGAGCCCCAGAGTTGCCTGGGGAATGACACAGAGGGAGGGGCAGCCGGGCCTGGCCATGGGCTCAGGTGAGGCTCTGCAGCAGGACAGTGCAGGAGGGAGCCCAGTGGACAGAGCTGTCAGGAAGGCTTCCTGGAGGAGGGTGTTCCCACTGGGCTGGAGGATGGGCAGGGATGGGCTGCATTTCTGGGGCAGAGACGGCGGTGAGTAGGGAGCAAGGGCGGGCTGGCAGAGATGTGGGCAGCAGGATGCCTCCGCGGGCGATGACGGACGGCAGGACGGCAGCGAGACACTTGCCCGAGGCCCCATCTGCCGGCGCGAGGCTGGCACGCAGGCTCCCACTCAGGCTCCACGCCGCGATGAATGCCCCAGGCCGTTAATTCATGTTTTTAATTACTGAGTACAGAGCACATTATCAACAACCTGTTTCACATGAAAACACGAAGCCATTTGCCGAAGCGACGGGGCCCAGCCAGGTCCAGGCCAGGCAAATGGGTCCTTTCTGCTCTTGACAAAGAGCAATGTCCTCGAGATGCATCTTTTCATTCCTGCGTCTTGCAGCAGCGACAGCTCCTTCCGTGAGAAGTGCCGATTTATAAAATGCAAAGTGGACACTGTGGGCGCTCGCCCTCAGGGGTTGGCCCCCAGCTCCCTGCAGCCCTCCTCCGCCCCCGGAGCTCCCCCACACCCGTCTGAGGTGGCGGGTGCCCCCCACCAGGCCACACGGTCTCCCCCAGGCTGGGAGGTGGCCAGGCCCCTCACTGGGCTCGGGCAGGCTCAGGGCTGGCTCAGGGCTGACACCTCCCTCCCCAGCCTGTGCCCACTTCTCTGGCAACCCTGGCATCCACCGGGGTGCCCTGGGGCCCTGAGTGCTGCCCGCACGCCTGGGCGCCCCCACCCAAGTACACAGGGCACCTGTGATGAGAAGGTCAGGCGGGACTGTGGAACGTTCTGGGGTCAGCCTGTCCTGGGAACAGAGATGAACACTGACCTCCCAGCTGTGTGGTTTTCAGCCAACGTCCTCTTGGAACCTGTTTCCTCCTCCGTAAAATGGGCATGGGGCGTGTGAGACTCTCCTGTTGGGCCCCCAGAGACCCATGGGCAGAGCCCCGCGTGGTCAGCTCCGCAGCCTGGCAGCATCTTCGGGGGCGGGCTAAGGAACAAATTCACGAACGCACAAGTAAATGAATGAGTGAGTGAGCTGCGGGGTGGGGTGAGGACCAGCTTCCTCCTGGCCCTCAGCGAGGACAGGCCGGTGGAGGTGGGTCTGGGAAAGAAACGGTGGAGGGTCCCAATGGCCAGGGCCTGTGGGGCCATTTGCATGGGTAAGTGAATTTGGGTCGTTGTTATTCAGGAATTACACAGTGTGCAGGGTGAGGGGTCACAAGGCAGGCCCCGGGGGAGCCCCTTCCGCTGAGGTCTGCAGATTGAGACCAGTCGATGGCCTAATGCAATTACTTACTTCTGTGCCCCCAGCTGGACGCCCCCATGCCTGGCTCTCACTTTCAGCGTTCTTCCAGCAGGGAGGGTGCGGTGATCCTCAGGGTCAACCCTGCCTACCCCAGAGTTGCTGCTGGCTCAGGAGGGTCTATGAGCTGCCTGCTGGGACTCCGCACTACAGCTGGGGAAACTGAGGCCCAGCTTGCCCCTCCCCCCCCAACAGCACAGATATTCTTACCTCAATTCCGGGACAGACCCCTGACTTCAGTGTCCCCCCAAGAGTCCTCAGGAGTCATAGCTCAGGCCCAGCCACCACTTGAGACCTCCCCTCCACTGGACCCTAAGAATCACCCCCTGGCTCCTCTCCTGCAAGTGGGCTCCCCCAAGGCAGGCCTGGACCACTCTCCCCAGGGGCCTGGACCCAGTAGCAGACCCGGGGCTTGGGCTCAGGCTGAGAGACTCCGGAACTCACCTGCGGCAAGGTAACTCACTCCCTAACTCACGGGCTCCTCAGCCCCCCACCCATCCCTGCTCTTGGCTTCCCTCTACCCCTTGCTCTCTGTTCTCTGTACCTTCCTGCTTTGCCCAGAACCCTCCATGTTCCCAGCTCTCTGGGTCTCTCCAGAAGCTGTCCTTCCCCCTCCAAGACCCTGACCCATTATTCAAGTCCCAGTTGAAATGCGCCTCCACAGAGAGGCCCCCTTTCTGCTCCCCAGCCCGTTTCCCTTTGCAGCTGCATTCCCACGGGGTGCATGGCTGTGTTGTGTGCTTCCAGTCTGACCCCAGCATGAGGGGGGCAGGACAGGAGCCAGGCCGGTCCCCCCATGAGCAGCACTCAGGCCCCAGGGCCACCCAGACCCCAGCTTCCTCCTCTTCCCTTTGCGCAGAGCCGGGCCATGCACACCTGCCTCCCCCCACGTCACAGGAAATGTCTTCATGAAATATTGATCAGTTCGCACAAGCCTTGGGTTGTGGGAGGAAAGGACAGGGAGACTTTTGCATGTAAATGAGATGTGTTCAGTACTTCCTTAACCCTTTCCTGCCCAGGCAGCTGGGGCACCTCCTCGGTTCCCCGGGAAGTGGGCCGGGCACACAGGCGGGCGCGGTGCAGACCCGGGGCACACGGGATCCAGGCACGGCCACGAAGGTGCCTTGCTTCTGCCTCAGCAGGCCAGCTGGCTGCTCCTCTGTTAGATCCAGAGACACTGCCGAGTCAGCTCCCCCGCCCGCGGCCTGGGCCAGGCAATGCTGCTCGGAGGCGGCGGCTCCCAGCCAGGCCTTGGCACCACATCATCTGGAAAGGAGCTTCCGTCTTGACTTTTAAATGTCATAATGCTATCTTGCGAATCATGCTGGTATCAAAAGAGGCATCTTCAGATCTGGTTCCAGCACCCAGGGCTCTGAGCCTGGGGAAGGGGACAGAGTGGAGCAGGCACCAGCTGGCCTCAACTTGCACACTTGTAAAATGGTGAGGTCACTGTACCTGCCCTTAAAATCGTGGTCAGGTTGCAATGGGGCCATGTATGGTTAGCACAGTGCCCAGCCACGGCAACTGGCCAAAACACAGCATCTTTCTTTATTGAGCATGGATGGTGGGAGGGATAATGAGCGAATGAGTGAGTGAATGAATGAGTGAATGAGTGAGTGGGTTGGTGAACAGATGAATGGATAATGGTCCTACAGATACTCAGCTTTCCTACAGGGTCTGACATCATTCCCTGAAGGGCCTGGACCTCCCAGAAGCCTGTACCCACCAGAGGCTCTGGCTCTCAGGGTCCTATGCAGGTACAGCCCCCTCTCCAGACCTGAGCTTCCGTACTGACCTCAAATTGCTTAGCTCCCTCTCACAGGTCTGCATGCCACTCCATGCCCTGCCCTTTTTGGGGCCCCTTCCCCCACCCTGGGTCTTCAGGAACTTTGTGCCCCTCTGACCCTTCTGATGCCCATTCTAATGCCAGACTGGCTCCCAAAGCATTTCAATACAATGTAAATATTGAACAGTGCAGTACAATTAGAGTAGCAGGGACTGGATGTCCTCTCCCATTTGAAGGAACTAAAAAATGAGGTAAAATATGTGAAGCAGTCATTTTGAGATTGAAAACCAGGCAGTGCAGGAGAGTGATTTCTAAGGGAAAGGAAACAAATTACGTGATTGCTACAGTGCCACCGCTTGCTACCTGGAGACATAGAGCCCAGTGGCCTCCTGAGTTGAAGACACAGAATTAAGAACTCAGAGAGGGCAGTGTCTAGAGTTTGCAGAGCAGAAAATCTGAGTGCAGAGAATTGCATTGAAAAGAGGGAGATGCACGCAGAGGGCTCCAGATTGTGCACAGACCTCCCCCAGGGGCTTCTGCTAAGCACTGATCAGTGCACGCATATGAAAAAGTAGATAGAAAATCAGCAAAGACACAGAAGACTTGGAACAACACTACCAACTACCTTGACCTAATGGATATTTATAAATCACTCCACACAACAAGAGCAGAAGATCCAACCTTTTCATTTACCAAAATCGACCTTATTCTGGGCCATAAAATAAGTCTCAATAAATGCAAAAGGATCTGAATTATACAAAGCACTTTCTCAGCCAAAGCAGATGTAAATTAGAGATCAACAATTGAGAGATATCTGGAAAATCCCCAATATTTGGAAACTGAATAGCACACACATCTAAATAACCAAGAAACAAAACTGGAAATTTGAATGTTTTTTGAACTGAATGAAAATGAAGACACGACACATAAAAATTGGGAGGGTGTGAAGCTGATGTGGGGCTTAGAGGAAAATTTAGTACTGAGAACTGACATTGTAACAGAAAATAAAGGTTTTCAATCCATGATCAAAATCCCCAAGTTAAAAAATTAGAAAAAGAAGAGCAAAGTAAATCCTACAGTAAGCATAAGAAAGAAAATAGTAAAGAGAATAAATCAATGAAAGAAAAAGAGGAAAACTATAAAGAAAAACTAATGAAAGTAAAAGCTGATTCTTAAAAAAAGATGAATAAAAACAATAAAAACAATACCCTTTTTGTGCTCGAAGCGATCAAGAACAATACCAGGAATGAGAGAACGACACCACCCATTGTTCTACAGATATTATGAGGAAAATGTAATATCTTGAACAACTTCCTGACAATAAATTTGACGACATAAAGGAACTGAAAAAGTCCTTCAAAGATATAAATTACCAAAGTTCACTTAATAAAAAACAGTCTAAATAGTCTTATATGTGTTACAGAAACTAAATTTGTGATTAAAACCCTCACAACAAGGAAAACTAAACGTCCAAATGGTTTTGATGGTGAGGTCTACTAGTATTTAAGGAAGAAATAATACCAATTCTACACAAACTCTTCCAGATAATAAAAGATGAGGGGACGTTTCTGTTATCATTTGATGAAGCTGGTCTTATTCTGAATTTTAATCAAAGACATTACAAGAAATGATAACAGTAAACAATATCTCTAACAAAGATGCAAAATTTCTTACCAAAAGTTTAATGAATCAAACCTACCTACCTACCTATCAAATAGTACATCATGATGAAGTGAGGTTTATTTCAGGAAGACAAAGTTGATTTAACTTTGAAAATCAATGAATTTCATAATATTAATGTACTAAAAGGGAAAAACATATGATCATCTCAATAGAAGCCCTTAACAACATCCAATATTGATTCATGATTTTTAAAAATCTCAGAAAACTAGAAATAAAACTAATTTTCCATACCTGATAAAGCCATCTATGAAAAACTACATCTTCCTAAGACTGAGAACAGCTGTTTGACACAAGTGTCAAATGTATCAAATTTTACACTTTCTTTTTTAAAAAATTTGTTTTTAGAGAGAGAGAGTAGAGGAAGGGGCGGAGAAAGAGAATCTCAAGCAGGCTCCACGATGAGCACAGAGCCTGGACACAGGGCTCAATCTCACCATCCTGAGACCATGAGCTGAGCCGAAATCAAGAGTCAGACGCTTAACCAACTGAGCCACCCAGGCGCCCCTCAGCTTTAACACTTTTAATGAGTAGTTTTATTGCATGTCCATTACCCCTCAATAACTGTTTTAAAAAGAAATATTGTAAATAAATTGTAAAATGTCAAATGAAGAAATAAATGTGAAGAGCAATTTGAAAGAAAGGACAGGTTCTTGATAAAGAAACTACTATTGGGGACGCTCAGTCGGTTTAGCGTCTGCACTCAGTGGGGAGTCTGCTGGAGATTCTCTCTCTCTCTCCCTCTCCAACTTCACAATTGCAACAATCAAGACCACACACAGTGGAACAGTACCTTCCACTAAAAATACACTGTATGATACTGCACTGTCAACTGAGAATTCCATACCCAGATGAATGGCATTCTAGAGCTGGTATGCGATGAAGACTTCCAGAACTAGAAGCCCCTGAAAGGCTGTCCCACTGAGAACCTTCACAGAATGCACCTATAAGGGGTAGACTTTGGCTCAAAGAAACCAACCCAGGAAGATGGGATGGGATACATGACGCAGGGTGCAGGGCAATGTAGAGAAATCCAAAGGGGCACCAACTCTATGAAATAACAGCATCACTGACAGCTAATAACAAAGGTGTAAAAAATACTACGAACCAAAATATTAGAGAAGACAAACACTTATTCAAGATTTGAGGGGGACATGACCCCTCAGCAACCTAAGAATAGAAGAGGATCTCTCCTTTTAAGAAAGATTTTATTTATTTATTTGAGAGAGACAGAGACAGAGCATGAGTGAGGGGGCAGAGGGAGAAGCAGACTCCCCGCCAAGCAGGGAGCCCGACATGGGGCTCCATCCCAGGACCCTGAGATCATGACCCGAGCCGAAGGCAGATGCTTAACCGGCTGAGCCACCCAGGCGTCCCATAAGAGGCTCTCTTTACCCTGATAAGGATGATCAAACCCCCATGGAAAACAGAATCTGTGATGAGAAAATTCAGCACCACCCTTTAGACCAGTTCATCTTTACGCCTCATTTACTAGCAGGAAGCACATGTGGCAAGAGAAAGAAATGTATTTTAGAGTCTAGATAGGGAAAAACCAAACTATCACTCTGTGCAGACCATTTTCAAAGAGAACGTTCAGGGTAATCTACAGACAGCTATTAAAATGAGACAGTTCAATGAGTTGTAGAATAGAAATTCAGCATAAAAAATTACTGGCAAAAATTAGAGAAAGTAATATAACGAGATACCATTAATAGTTTTTAGAGAGTACGGTTTCTAGGGTTGTGTGTCATAAATAATGTGGAAGACCTTTCTAACAGGAATTTTGTTGGTTAAGCTTTGTGTGTTGGCATGAAAGAAGATAGGAATAAATGGAGAGATATACCATATTCATGAATGGGAAGATTCAAGAATAACAAACATTCTCTTTAAATTGTTCCAAAGATCAAATGTGTTTCCAATCTGTATCCAAAATAGGCTTTTCAAGCTGATTTACAAAATTAAGACACACGAGCCATGGGCCAAAAATAGCCAAGACATACCTGCGGATGAGGGGAGGGAGAATTACCTAACAGGTAACAAGACCTGTTTTATAAAGCTACCATTCTTACGAGTATGATGTGGTTTGGGCAGGGATGGATGCATAAAATAATTAAACTCAAGCAGGAGGGAGAGCCACACCCATTACATATGTACCCCTGGAATGTAGTCGAGGCGGCAGGTAGGGCGAGCCGGCCCCGTCTGCGGGCGCCGCGGAGAACAGATGCCTCGCGTCATGAAGAAAAAATAAAGTACAGCTGGATGAAAACTTGCATGCGAGAACACCAAACTGCCAAAGACAACACAAGATTTTACAACAAAAGCACAAAACATAAGGGAAAGTTTGGTGTCTCAGACACATTAAAATTTAAAACTCTGTTCAGCAAAAGACACCATCAATAAAGCAAGAAATACAAGCTTCAGTCTGGGAGGATATATTTGCAACCCATACAACCAATAAAGTATCACCACCCAGATACATAAATAATTCCTGAAAATCAATAAGAAAAAGGCAAGCAACCCCATAGAAAAAATGAGCAAATGATAGGAAACCATAAATACAAGGAGAAAACAATGTGCAATAAATACGTGCAAAAGGCAGCTCAGCTTCACAGCCGAAACCAGGAAACACAAACTAAAACAACGAGACGCCGTCTCTCACCCATTAGAGTGTAAAAAATTAATAAGGCTGATACCACAGAATGTTGCCATGAATTTGTGGAAATGGAGCTCCGTCCATGGCTGGCAGGCGTGTAAATTGGCATAGACACTTCGGACAGCCATTTGTCAATACTTAATGGTAATGATAATGATAGTGGTTAATACTCGCTTAGCACTTACGACGTGCCAGGCGCTGTCAGGGGCTCTCTGCTCAGATAAATTCGCAGAAAGCTGGAGACACTCGTCCCACCAGCCAGCAATCCTCACTGCGGTGGGGGATGCCTCACGCACCAGCCCCTGCAGACACAGCCGAGGCCGCTGGTGAGATTGCAGCGTGGAAATGTGGAAATGCTGTGGAATTTCTTTAGTGGGGAGGGGTCAGTCCACCGCGCCTTCTTCGCGCCACCAAATACATGACTACAGTTAAAAGGAACACGTGGAGTTTGCATCCATGGACACAGATTCAATTTCAAAAGCTTGATGTGGAATAAGAAGAATCAAGTTGCGAGTATTTCCACACCATTTCACCATCGATGCAAACTTTAAAACACATAAACTATTGTTTGCGGATGTGTGCCCGTGAGATGAACGTATGCATATGTATGTGGGACTGATACACACCGGCCCTGCCTCAGGCCTCTGGGGAGCTCTCCCTGTGTCTGCAGGAGCCCGGCTGCTCCAGGAGGGAAGGTGGGAGCCCGGGGCATGTCTCCTCCACGAGGTCCGGGACATTCCACGTTTGAAATCCACCAACATAATTCGTTATAACTCATGAAAGCAGAATGAACATGAGCTCGACGCGATGCACGCCAAAGCCGTATCCTTGCAGACCCCGCCTCCACTCAGGTAGAAACAGGGAATCTCAGGCTTGGCAGAGCATCAAGGGCTCCCGCTAAAGTCTGCAGCAAGATGAAGACGTCAGTGCTCACACTTCAGGCGCCCTGCAGCCCCACGTCAACGCACCGCGGGTTTTAAGAGCTCCGAGGACAAGATAGGAAGAGGCAGAATGGTGATTGGCTAACAATATAATCAAGTAAAGCAAATCCGGGGGGAAACCAGTAACAAACCAGTAAGAGGGCTTCGTACGGTAGTCAGAGACAAGGTCAACATGTAAAACTCGTTGCTTTCGGATGCCCACTGGGAACAACCATCGAGAAGGAGCTGCCCCACGTACAATACATGAAAACCTGCAAAACACCTTGGGGGAAAACCCAGCAGAAACGCACACAAAGCTTGTGTGGAGAACTGTAACTCTATTGGCAGATGCAAAAGAAAATCTGAGTAGGTGGAGAGACACCCTCTCCTTCGATGAGGAAAGTGAGCCTGGGAAACATCACTGCTATGTGCCCCACAGCAGCCCCTGCGTGCAGCAGGCGCCCAAACCACGACCTGCACTCACCTGGAGGAGAACACGCCGGAGCAGAGCCAACGCGCCGGAGCAGAGCCAGCCCACCCGCGAGAAGGAGCAGCGGAGACTGGCCGAGGAGCGTGGCCGCGCGTCTGCAAGCAGGGAGGACGCGGGGGGCTACCGCCAGCGTCTGGAGCAGGCTGCCTGGGGGACAAATTGCACGTGGATTTCTAAGTCGTAAGCAGATAAACTCTGTGGGTCGAAGACACGGATGTAAAGACGCAGACACAAAGATAAACAATGGTTGACTGCACCGGTAATGGGGGGGGGGCTTGCCACCGACAGCAACCAGTGATGCTGGTTTCCCCATGGACCAGAAAGGAAGGTCAGGGGTGATACTTTCCAGTGCTGACGAAGGTGGAGGACACCGGGCATCTTGACTGGGGAACACCCATGAAAAACATACCTGGGTCCCCACCTTGAGCCCCACCCCCCAGGTCAGCTCCCGGGAAAAAAGAACGCCGCGCGCACGGGAGAATCCGGAAGAATTGCAGCTGCTTGGGAACAGGAACAAAGAACTGAAAAGACAAGCAAACAGAAGTAGTTATTCTTCACCAGCAGAGAAGAGCTTACGACCCGGGAGCGTCAGCCCCAGGACGGAGAACTCCGCCGCCATCAGAACAGAAGGCCGGCTGCGCGTGCCAGCGCCAGCTCCCCCAGACGCGGCGCTCCATGTGAGAAGCGGGTTGCAGACAGCCCATGAAATATGCATGATTCCATTTGTGCCACAGCGAAACCACCAGACAACTGAACGTTGTCGTTTGTATGTACACACGTGTGCGCATCGGCGTCCGGGAGCCAGCCTCCCGCAGCCACGCTGCCCCACGGGGAAGGGAGCCCCGCGTGGCGCTCTGCTCCCCAGGCAGGCACGACGTGTGACTCGGATGATTTACGGAAACGGCTGTGGCAGGAGGAAGAATTGGGAGAGGCAGCTGGCTCTCCGGGTCTGGGGCTCGGGAGAAAGGCTGTCGGAGCAGCAGGTGGGGACGAGTCTCAGGGAAGAGGAAGAGGTGACGCCGCTGCCGGGAGGGCCCCTGGGCTTGAGTGGGGGGAGGAGCTGCCAGGTGAACCAGGGAGCAGCGGGGGACAGACAGGCAGGTGGACGTCAGGGTGGGTGGAGAAACTGAGGGGATGCCAGGGCTTCGCTGAAGGGCTGGGAGACAAGTGAGAGGGGCAGGAGTCCCTGAGACTCAGCAGGGGAGTTCAAGTTCAAGTTCAAGCCTGGCCCTGGAGAAACAGCAGATGGAGGTGGGGGGATGGGGCCACAGGGGAGGTGGCAGGGGTAACATCCACATTCGGGACGGGAGGGAAGGGGCGTGGCAGGGGGGGTCAGGTCCTGTGCCTCCCTTTGCCTTGGTAAAGCAGAGCACGGCTAGGGCCTGCGCGCAGGAGTCCTGGGGCAGAGGAGGGTGGGGGTGGGGGACGTGGGGGACAAGGAGGGCACGTCCCCCTTTCCTCCAGGACTTGGGGCTCCATGAGGTGACGAGAGCCCCTCCATTGAGAAGGGAGGCGGAGGGCAGCTGGGGACGAGAGCGGCGCAGGTGTTACATTGGTCCACAGGCAGTGGGCTTGTCGCCCTTAAATGGGGTGGTATTGCCCAGCAGGCTGGGGGTCAGGCAAGTGTGAACTTAGAGATGCGGGCCGGCCTGGCAGGGCGTGCTCTCCCTGGCACTGGGCAGAGGGACGGGCTCATCTGAGCAGCTGCGAGGGAGGGTGGGCCGCAGGAAGGAAGGGTATTTCCAAGGCGGTGATCGAGGGCCTGCAGACGGTGGGCTGCATAGCAAGGAGAGCCCCCAGGGACCGGGGGGAGGAGAAGCATGGGGGTCAGTGGCTGGGGGTCTTGATGGGGTCCAAAGGCAGGGCTCTGGCCGCTCGGCCAGAGCTGGACTCACAGAGGTCATCCCCGTGGAGAGATGGTGGATCCCTCATTGGGGCCTGCTAAGTGGTGTCCCCTGGGTGCCCTCGCCAGCTCGCAGGAAGGGTTGCCACTGAAATCAGGTGTGCCCGTGCCACTTGATCCCGCTGGAGAAATGCAGGTCCCTCCAGCAGGGAGGCTTTGGAGCACGCCGCGCAGGTGGGACCCCGGGACCCCCCTGATGAGGGGTCAGTACCACAGGACGGGGGGACACATCAGCTCCCATGCCCACAGCCTCAAAGAGCACCCCATCCCCCAACCCACACACGCACGTGGGATTCACCAACCTGCCGTTGTCTTCCGCCAATGATACTGGGAACTGTCTTCCCCAGCAGCCCAGGCCACCCCATCCTGACCAATGTGTGTGGGTCCAGGCCACACGGGAGGGAGAGCAGGGCATGGTGTGGCTAATGAGGGGGCTGTCAGTCTCCCTGTGCGTGCAGGTGTGGGTGCAGGGCAGCGGCCGTGCCGGACCTAAGCCTGAGGAACAGGGAAGGGAGGCAGAGGTCCCGCCGGCCGCCCGAGGCTGGGTCCAGAAGCATAAACTCAGAGCCAGGCGGGTACCCCAAAGCTGATATTTCAAGGCTGGTTTTATTTTATTTTATTTATTTATGTGACAGAGAGACAGCCAGCGAGAGAGGGAACACAAGCAGGGGGAGTGGGAGAGGAAGAAGCAGGCTCCCAGCGGAGGAGCCTGATGTGGGGCTCGATCCCATAACGCCGGGATCATGCCCTGAGCCGAAGGCAGATGCTTAACGACTGCGCCACCCAGGCGCCCCTCAAGGCTGGTTTTAGAAAGCATGTGGCTTCGGGGCCAAAAGTTACCAGAAAGAAACCCTGTTTCCCACACTCAGGTGTGTCTGCCGCGGTTTTGTGGGGACACCGGGGATGCGAACGTGGGTCCGGCGTGGTCACTCAGGAGCAGATGGAAATGGGGGGTTTCTGAAGCACGGGGTCGCCCTCGGGGGTCTCCGCCCCAGACCGCCCACCAAGTTCACGCTTCACAGGCGGATCGACTCCACGGAAACCGGGAAGGGATCTTCTGTAATTAGAGGCCAGCATCGCTCCGCTGGCTCCCGTCGGGCAGGCAGACAGTCTCTTCTCCCCATTCCTCACCAAGAACAGTAATTAGAATGCAAGGTCATCTCCATATAATGCATTATGACTTTAATATCAGTAAACTCCCCTTAAATATTAGATGCAGTGAGGAAATATTAGTTAAATTATCACAGACTAACATGATCAGTTTCCTCTAGGATAAAATGTGATAAATGGGTTTTAATAAACTGAGGAGAATCATCTGCATCATATTCGTGGTTCCTGTCAATTTTATTTAGAGTAAAATGCCATTGTGATAATTAGTTGGGTTTTACTGTGTTCATTAAAAGCTTTTCTAATGACCGCTTGGAGGAATAAGTAAAATTAATTTCTTTCTTGAACGTCAGAAAAATTCGTCAAACAAACAAAAAGCGAACTCCAGGGCAGGGTGAGACAGGGCGGGGCAGTGAGCTTGTGGGGGCAGCCGCGGGGACGGCGCTTTCCTGTCACCCCCTGAGCCTGCCCCGGAGATGCGCCATCAGAAAGGGATGAGGCCTGGGCGGAGGCTGTGGCAGGAAGGCTCCTCCTCCAGAGAGCACTCCTTGACTGTCCAACCAGGGCACCCTCCCGCCTGGCCTGTGCTCCAGGGTCCCAGCTCCTTGGTCTCCAGGGGATAAAGCCAGGCCTCCTTCTTGCCTGTGTCCCCGAGGGATCGAGCACAGGGACAGGCACTCAGGAGGGCACAGGGGCTAGAAACTGGGGTCCTGCCCCATCCTGGGTCTCATGGCCACCGTCTGCCCCAGCACAGAGCGTGTGTGGTCTACAGGCAGGAGCCGTGGCCACAAGGGCTGCCAGGGGAGCACGGGGGTGGGACGGTGGGCCTCGCAGGGCTAGTGCAGGTGGTGGAGAAGAGAAGCTGGCCAGGCGTGGAGAGGTTACATCACCTGACTGAGGCCACACAGGGGCAAAGGGGGACACCAGACCCAGAGGGCATCCAGCTGGTGCTAAAAGCCCTGATCCTTCCCTCCGTCCTGGGCCAAGTATGACAGTATGGCCTGGGCACCAGGGGTCTTAGGATGAGCCCAAGAACCTTGCTGGTGAGACCCCCACCGCACACACTCACACATACACGCGGGCACACGCACACACACCACGTGCATGCATGCGTGTGCTCACTCACACAGCCCCCGTCTCTGCCCACTGTGGATTCCACGGTCCTCCAGAGCCCAGCCACACCTTGTCCCCCTGGGTGGCTCTCTGGTCCTGCGTGACCCACCCAGGACCATTGCACTCGTTTCTCCCTCCGTGGGGCCCCTGAAAGCGGCTGCAGAGCCTGAGGGGTGGGCGCGTGGGAGTCTATCCTGTACAAGAGGGCACTTTGTTTCTGAGCCTCACTGCATTTTCCCTGGAAGGTGAGGGGGTCCTTGGACCCTGGGCTTTATGGGAGGTCTTAGGGGCAGGCCAGCCACAGCCGCAGCCGGCCACAGCAAATGCTGTCCTCCTGCTCACTGCCGGCTCCAGGCTGCTGCTTGGCCGTGAGCACAGGCAGGAGGGGCTCCTTCTGGAACTCCCCAAGTGACCGCAGAGCTGCCCGCCAGCCCGTACTCTCTGAAGGCCATCGTCCCCCGGGGGCTGTGACATTCAGCCACTTGGGATGTGGGCACAGTGGCCCTGCAGGATTTAGGGTCAGACCTGGCATCGGCCTCGGCTCCCCTTCCACTGCATATCACTCATCCCCGTTCTGTCGGGAGTGGGCTGGCAGGGGCTCCCTCTGCGGTGGTGGGACGGATGGCACCTAGAGGCCCATTTGGCCACTGGCTTTCCAGAGCATTCTCTGGGGGGGGGGCTGCATGGAGGCTCTTCTTGGCTCCCTGACTCGTGAGGCCCACCCAGCTCCACCCCCACCTGACCCCCCACGTGGGTGTCCCCCTTGCAGCCGCACAGGCCCCCTCAGGGCTGCTCAGAGCGGGGGGACAAGCAAGCCAGTACAGCAAAACCACCAGCAGTGCTGGGGTCCCAGTGCCCCAACCTTCGCCTCCCTCTCCTGCCTGGGAGCTCTGGGCACTCCCCCTCCAGCCTCTCACTTTGCCCTTGGTGGGGGGGGGGGACGTGAAGGGCGGGGTGCTCTGAAGCGGGCCCCCGCCTCCGGCACCTAATCCCGCCAGCACCTGGTCTCAGGCTCCCAGCCACCCTGTACCCCCAGCCCTCGGAGATAAGGACACACGACCTTCTCAGAGGAATTTGGGTTCTTCAAAGGGACATTAGCTTAGCTAACTAGGGGAGACAGTGATGCAGGAGGCCAGCCCACGGTGGGCACGGGGGTCAGTGAACTTGAGAAGTCTGCACGCTGGTCACAGCAGCGGCTCGCTGCCCCAGTCGTGGCCGGGCCCCCGTTGCCCCAGAGCCTGCCCTGGGGGTGCATCTGGACGGGGGGGGGGGGGGGGGGGCTCTGTGCTGGGAGGCAGAGAGGGATTTCCGTGTGAGACGCGTTTGCCGGGAGGGACTCCAGCACGTGGCTAATTCATCATCGGGAGCTGCACCTCGCTCGCCGGCTGGAGCGAGGGGCAGACACAGTCCATTAGCTAGGGCGAGCGGCGGCTGCCCGGCCAGAACGGGGCCCGGAGACCAGGTAGAGCCCGCGAGAAGGCGCCGTGCGGGCGAGTCAATCAGGGTGCCCTAATTGGAGAGCAGTAATAAAAAGTAATTGAGTTTAATACATAATTTAGATCATTACCCGTTAAGTTAATGCCTCCCGCTTAGGTGTGGGGAGAAAATTATTTATCTGGTAGACGGGGAGGATTTCATTTGTTTTTATAATGGAATATGCTCACCAATTGACTTTAATACGAGCAGTTTGTTAAATCAGATTTTGAATTGGTGCGTAGATTGGAAGTTCATGCATTAATTTTTGACATGATACACTTTGCGCCGAGGCCTCTTTTGAAAGTGGCGGCTTTAGCCTCCCACGAGACCCCCGGCTCTGCTGTCCACGACGATAGAAACTGAATCGGTCCCGCAGGCGTTTTGGCGGAAGGCGATTTGGCTCCTGACTTCTCCCTTATTTTCTCTTAAAGCAGAGGCGTTAATGGGGCTCTGAAGGGCCTTTTTCCCCTTGCACGTGGTCTGTGGCCGCAGACAAATGCTTCTGCTAAATACGGAAGAGGAGCTTCACAGGGTCTGGCCATCTGAGCCCCGTCAGCAAAGCCGAGGGCTTCACTCACCCTGTGGCCTCAGAAGCTGGGCGGCTACAGGGGACACTGGGTGCCCCCCGGATGTGGGGCCTCCGCTATGAGACGGAGAAGAGCCTGAGGGGCTGTGGGGACGGAGGAGGCGAGGCTGCCCTGGGCGGGAGTAGTGCCCATTAGAGCAAGCATCACAACTGTCCCTGGCTGCTCCGTGAACAAGCTTCCGGCCCCCCAGCTGTGTGCGAGGACAGAGAGCAGTGGACCCTTGTAGGGCTGGGCTGGGAGGGGGGCCCTTCCTCGTTCGGCCCACGTCGGGTCTGTGAAGCAGGGGTGATACGAATGCCTTCCTCGGGGTTGTGTCTGCTGTTGGCAGCCCTCATCATCACTTCAAGTCTTGCTGACGGGCTGGGGGAGCCAACGCCAGGAGTCCAGGGGTTTCCTGGGCTCACTGAAGGGCAGCTGGCCTGGGAGTTTAGGTCGCCAGCCAGTGGGATCACAGCTAAAACCAACTCTCTTCCTGGGCATCTGGGCCAGTCCCTGTCTCCTCCTGGTTCCTTTGTCGGCCTCAAAGGCAGGAGGCCCAGGTGCCCATGGTCTATACCTTGGGTACCCCCGGGGACCCCAGAAGAGCCCCTCCAGCTCAAGCCTCCGTATCCCCATAGGGCGCCCGTCCAGAGCCGGGAGCTGCGGCAGCCACATCCCACTTCCCTTGGAAACAGCCTCTAGCAGGGAGGAGTCACGGATTTGGGGTGCGGGCCTCCACTCTGGGAGACAGACGACCCCACGGAGCCCTGGAGCCCCGAAAGGAGCAGGGCCTCCTCAGGAACCATGGGAGCTGGGAGTCACGGAGTCCCAGGGACGTTCTGCCCAGTACAATACCGGAATCAATACCTTTAGCTGTGAAACCCATGCTTTACATAAAATTATAAAGATAATGGGTACAATTGATTTTTTGAAACCTGGGCCTGTTAAAACGTAAATATCTTATTGCTCCCAGAGCCCTCTCCCACCCCCTCTCCTCTCTGATCCGGTGCAGCACTGAGGGCCCCAGTGAAAAGCCCGAGGCCCTGGACACAGGTGATGGGGGGGGGGTGAGCACCCTGTCCTTAAGGAGGTAGAACATGGTGGGGGGGGTCCTTCCACTCTCCCGAAGAAGCTGGTGCTGCAGAAGCTTCCAGAATAGTCACCTCCGATGGCTCTAGAAGCCCAGGCGGCATGACTTTGGCAAAGTCTCCGTGAAACCCAGGCCTCCCTGACGCAACTGGGCCTGGCTCTGGGCACATGGACGGGCCAGAGGCCTGTCCGGAGGAAGGTCCGGGAAGACAGAGAAGGACAAGCCCCCGGGCTGGGGCAGCAGGGAAGGCCAGCAGGAGTGGCTCCTCTCCAGCCCCCTCATGCAGCCCCAGCCCCAGCCTCCTCAGGCCTCCGAAGCCCCTGGCCTTCCCCCTGGTCTCTCTGGACCTGCTGCCCGCCCAGGGCTTTGGATTCAGGCCTGTTTGCGTCCCTAGGTCTGGCCGCCGCATGGTGCACCTTGGGCCCAGCTCAGCTCCCACACTCGTGATGACGACCTGATGGTTTCGGAGAGAAACCTGTTCTCACTGTGCCTCGTCCGTCTCTGTGTCCTGCTACGTGTCAAGCCAGGCCCTGGGCCACTGAGGCCCCAAAATGGGTCCCTCAGCGGTTCAGAAACAGGGTGGGCAGGCCTCCAGCAGCGGGGGGCCAGTGGGCCCTCTGAGCCATTCCCGGCAGGGACGGAGTCACTGAACCACAGAGCCCGAGAATGGGGCTCCCTCCATGCCGTCCAGCAGCGTGGACCAGCAGAGCGCTCTGTCTGGGGGGAGGGGTGCTCCGCGGGAGCAGGGGGGCTCCGCCAGAGTGGGGGTGTTGGCCCACACTGCCCCATACCGCGGCTGCTAGCCCCATGGGCCACCAAGCACACGACGCAGCGCGGCTCGGTGCGTGTTAGCGGCCGTTCCTGCTCTTGCACGCAAGCAGCCACGTGCACCGCGAGGCCCAGAGCGCTGAATACAAGGTCACAGCCAGGCCTGGCGGGCTGACCCGGGAGGGCCGCCGGCGCCCAGAGTCACCAGACCGCGGCCACCTCTCCAGAACAAAGGGAGGAACGTGTTTACAAATTGTCTGTTGAAATTTAAGTTGCCAACATTGGCATCAGGCCTCGCCTGCCAGGCCACCCGGATTGGAGGGTAATTTATGAAGATTGCTTTACCTGGGGCCGCGCTGGTCTGTGCCTGAGAGTAATTCACACCAGGCTCATTTCGGATGCAGTCAAAGACCCCCGTATGTCACTATGACAATGTAATCACAGAGCCACATTAAAAAGTCATTATTGTTTAGAATCCAGCTTGGTTTGAAAAACACTTACTATAAAATTCAACAGCCTTTGTAAATTACCGAAAGGTTTACTCAAGAATACTAGGTGCCGTGATTTAGACGGGGAACTTACCACTTTATTGATTCTGGGGGATTTTGTCGGTTCCTGCATTTATGGGGAATGATTAGTGAGTAATCAGAGTAATAAACTTCTCCGTGTCGCTTCATAAATAATGACGAATTGAATTTGCGTCCTCCGATCTCCAGCAAGTGGCCCCTGCTCCCAGAGTCTGAGGTTCAACTTTGGGGTCGCTCCGCGGAGCCGCATGGAAATCAGTCACCTGTAAGGCGAGGAAAGGTGAGAATTTGTGTCTCGCTTGCCGTGTGTCCCAGGAGGGACTGGCCGTCGCTGCAGTGTGGGATGCTCAGCTCCGAGGGTGGTCACAGCCCAGAGACGGATCTCCGTCAGTCTCGCGCTGTGTCCTCGCACGCCCTCAGGCAGGCAGGACTCCGTTCTGTCTTGGTCGTCCTGAGAGCTGCAGTGGATGGGCCTTGAGGCAAGGGGCTCACATGGGATCCAGCTCGGCAAGGGCCCCGGAGCTGGGCCATCCAGCTGCGCCCTCCTCCCCCCTCCGCCTCCACCAGTGGCTAGCGTGGGATCAGAACCCGCGGTCCTCGCGCCCTCCCTGGGAGCCGCCCTCAGCTGCGTTTGCCTGGAGCTGGTGGACATCTCTAGAAACCTGTCCTACATCCGCCCCTGCCTAAGAGCTTGCAGTGCACGGAAGCACGCAGGAGTCTCTGCGGAGGGTAGCGGTGAAGGACGCGGCTTCCTGTGTCCAGTCCTGCCGCTGTCGGCCCAGACACGCTTTACCCACAGGCACCCGTCCACTTGTCGTGCCCGAGCCGCACTGCGGGGACCGTGTGCCATGCTCGGTCGCTGCCCCGCAGGTGCACACAGGCCCACGCAGCCTCCACCCTCTCCCTGCCGCTCCCCGGCCGCCCTCCAGGTGGGACCCTCCCCACGCCGCCGCCCTGCTCCAGGCCAGGCACCTGAGCGCTGGAACTGGATTAAACAGAAACTGAGTTCGACTGAGCTGACAATGAATGGGAAAGGGATGGAAGTCGCACCCAAGCTGAACTGAATTAAATCAAGTTGGAAGTGAACTAAAATTGGACTGAACTATAATCTAGACACGGTTGGGGGGGGAGCGGGGCGGGTAGTGGGGACAGGCGAGGAGGGCAGAGGAGACACAGGCCCTCCGCCCCTTGCCCTCGGGAGTGCTGGGGTCACCGCTGTGAGTAGGAGCTGAGCGGACGCGTGCTGGTGGCTCGTCTTTCACAAGCACTGATGCAGCATGAGGGTGTTTCTGGAGAAGCAGCGGCCTGGACCTTGGAGGCCACACCGCACACGTTCCAAGCCCCTGGGATGCCGTGTACTCAGCCCTGTGGGATTGGGGGGGGTGCACCCTTGCATTGTAAAAGCCGTCCGCCGTGAGCAAGTTCCCTCAGCCTGGGTGTCCTGTGGTCCCGCCGTCCCACTGTCCCTCCTGCCGCCTGCACCATTCCTCCAGCACGCAGGGACAGGACACCAGCCCGAGAGGAGCTGACCGTTGGGCAGCACGCACTTGGTGTGGTGGGACACCAGCGTCCTGAGACAGGGTCACACCTGTCCCCAGAGTGCCAACAGCACCACAGGCTCTGTGGGGCCTGAAGCCACCTGCCGCGAGCTGAGGGAAGAAAGGCACCGCAGGCAGGAGGGGAACACGGCGCAGCCAGGCCTGCGCATGGCAGGCATCCGCGGCCAGATCTTAGGGCTCTGGGCGCAGCGCTGTGACGGGCCGTGGGGACCTCTGGGGCACAGCCCTGGACTCAAACCACTGGGATCCACGGGCAGCCAGCTGACGACGCGGGCAGGCGAGGGTGCGCAGAGAGCCAACACCAGCCGGTAACCCCCACTCACCAGTGGTGTGGCCACCCTGTCTTGGGTGGTGACGCTGGGCTGCACCTCTCACTCCTCGGGGGGCCGTGGGGACACCACACTCTTGTACAGCGAGGCCTTGCTGCCTTCCCGTCCCGCCCAGTCGTCCCTCGGCTCTGGGTCACAGGGGTGTGCTGCAAACATTTCACCCCCACGGGCTGGCCCAGGACCCTCCCTGCGTGGAAATAGCGTCACTGGTGCAGGAAGGCCCTCCCCACCCCCTCCCTGGATTCGGGAACGTCTCCTCACGGGGCTTCTCCAGGAAGCCCATCTTCTCAGACAGGCATTTGAGGACCCGAGAACGTTACTGTGTCTGGGTGAACACCCACCCAGCACCCGCGACGGGACACTGGCCTGGCCGTGCTCTGACCCGGGGTGCTGGACTCCACCTTACCTCTCTGTTGTGATAAGCGTCCGCACCCACGGGAAAGTGCAGACGTGCGCAGTGAATGCCCCACAGTGTCTGTGCAGATTTGCCTGCCATCACTATACTGCCACATTTCCTGTACCCCTCCTTCCACCTTGTGGCCAGAGAAGGGTGCCCTGCCATGTCCCTGGAACGTGAGCCGAGACCACGGCACATGGTGATGGGGACTCAGAGGTGGGACAGAGCTGGGCCTCTGGGGACAGAAATTGTTGGGCCCTGTCTGGTCGGCACAATGGAGCACATGAGCCCTTAGTGTGGACGGCTGACCTCAGATTCGGCAGAGGAAGAGGCAGGACAGCCTGAGCGTGAGGACTCGACCCCCTTTGCTGGCTTTGAGGATGGAGCAAGGCCGCTGAGGGCTGTGGGAAGCTTCCAGAAGCTGAGAGCCATCTCACCTGGCTGCCAGCTGGGACATGGGGGCATCTGTCCAGAAACACCTGGAATTGAATTCTGCCAACACCTACACAAGCCTGGAGGGGAGGACTGTGTCCCAGACCTTCCAGAAAGGACTACAGTGGACCGACACCTCCTGCCCCCAGGGCGACACAGGTCTGGCTCCCAGTCTGCACACCTGTGAGCCTGGGGTACCTCTGTTTTCCTGACACTCGCTGGGACACACCCCTGCTGGGATATTCTTCTGCTCCGTTCATTGTCCTTCCCCCTCCCCCCCTCACTTCTTTCATCCTGGCGGGGAGGCCACTGTGGCCCCAGGCCCCCCCCCCTGCCTTGCAGCCTCCTCCCTCCCGCGCCCCTCCACCCCGCCCTCCTGCCTGCACACCACGCCCCACGCCGTCACCCCGTCCAACCCAACGCAGCAGAGACTGACTGTCCGCTGGAACCGGGATCTCTGGTCCGAATCCTGGCTGGGAGGACACAGCCTCCCAACCTACGCCCTGGCTGCCACACTGTCCCCGGACCCCAGTCCCCCCTCTCCCCCGCACACCTCTCGCTCCTGCACGGGCCATCACATTCATGCCCCTTGAACACGGGCTGTGCTGGTCCCCGGGGACGCCTCGCCAACCACCCCACCACGGCCCTCCTCCGCAGCCCGCAGCACACCCTCCCAAGTGTCTTGTCCTGACTCTGCGTGTGGGCTGGCCCCGCGCTCCAGAGGGGGGGCCTCCCTGAGTCCCGGGCCGGCTCTCGCAGGTGTTCAATTATTATTTGTTGACTGAATCAGCGTCCTTGAGGCTGTATTCAGCGTCCGGGGCCTCGCATCTCTGACGGCTTCTTTCTCTTTCATCTGCCCCCAGCACGTGGCTCACTGTCCTCCCTACTGGTTCTGCTTTCTCAGGGCCTTTTGTTGTCTCCTGTTTCTCCGCAGCTTTTTTTTCCCTTCAGGATCCACATGCTTTGTCCCCTGCATGCTCTTGACGGGGCGGCTGGACATTCAGAACAAGGGACAAGGGACGGTGTGTGCCCACCCCCGGACCCAGCCGGTGTTAGCATGCTGCCGCATTCCCCTTGCCTCTCTCCTCCCAAGTGTTTAGCAAAGATTCGTTCTTCACGACTTCACAGAAACAGCATCACGCTCTGTAGCCCCGTGCTGCCAGCCCCTGCTGGCCCAGGTCCGTGCGCAGCGGCTGGGGCTGTTTTAACCTCTGTCTGTCCCACCTGGGACCGGCCACTGCTCCCATTTCTTGTGCAAAATGCAGCAGCGTCTCCAGAGTCTGGGAGAGACGGGGTCTCAGGGTGGAGGGACCTGCCGGCCTCAGGCTTCACTAGCAGACAAATTGCTTTTCGAAGGGTGGAGCCAGCTGACCTCCCCCAGGTGGCCTGAGAGCTTACCTGTCCGTTGCCCACATTGCTGCTGTTAGGTCCTTAACCTCTGTTAGCGTGAGGGTCTTCCATCCTTGCTTGCATTTGCATGCCCCTGGTTACTAGGGAGAGGGTGCCTTTTCGTGGGTATGGGTTATCCGGCGTCCACGTCTGCTAACCGCACGCACCTGGCCTTGGCTTGCTTGCTGTTGGTTCCTCTTCTGTGTTGTGTTGTTGATTAGGGTAAGCTCTTTCTATATGCTGCATAAGGATCGTTGGCCTGCTACGTGTATGGAAAATATTTCCTCTTGATCTGTGGCTTGCTGTTTAACTTTCAACGTTGTTTGCGGTGCCTTCTGTGGTACGTGGGTCCGCAGGTACAACAGACATGGCCAAGTGTATCCAACTTCAATTATGAGGGCGTGTCTGGCTTAAGAATTTTTTCTTAAAGCCATAAAGCCATTTCTTCTATTTTTTTTAAAGATTTTATTTATTTATTTGACAGAGAGAGACAGCCAGCGAGAGAGGGAACACAAGCAGGGGGAGAGGGAGAGGAAGAAGCAGGCTCCCAGCGGAGGAGCCTGATGTGGGGCTAGATCCCAGAACGCCGGAATCACGCCCTGAGCTGAAGGCAGACGCTTAACGACTGAGCCACCCAGGTGCCCCCCAAAGCCATTTCTTCTAAATGCTTCTGAGTTCTGTGTTTCATGAGGAGGACTTCCACATCCATCGTGGCTCTGGACGGAGTCTTGACATTTGGGGCAACGAGTCCCTGCTTCCAGCTCGGCCTTCACGCTGACTATTCCTAGTCCCTCAGTATCCGCGGGAAGCAGGAATGTACCTGATCAGGGGCCCCAAGGGACACTGTTAGCATTGTAAATGAAACTGTGTTTAGCTTGTAGGGTTTTTACAGGAAAAATGAACATTTAAAATTGAGTCTTCCTATTCATGGTCTATCTCCCCAATAGTTAAACTTTCGTCTATATTCCCCAATAAAATTTTAATATTTAATCATTCAGGATGCTATGCATCTTTATTTACTGCTAAGTAGAGTTCTATTACTATTGTGAGCAATGTGTTTCTTTTCTATTGCATTTTCCAGTTAGTGTTGGCGATCGGGCAGCGGTACTGTGGCTTTTTATATCCCCTTATATCAAACCTTATTAGTTCTAATTGTAAAGTTTCTTGGGAAATATGTCTATGGAGAGAGTTATGTGGTCTCCACAAATGAGTCTGTGTCTCTCTCCAGCTCTTACCCGTCTCTTTCCTCCTTGTCTTGTGACATTGGCCAGACAGTGAGGACGTGAGGGCAGTTTCGCCCCCAGTCCCTGACGTCAGTGGGAAGCCAGGGGTCTGCAGTAGCTTGCAGTAGTTGCCCTCTGAAAATTAAGGTAGCCCTTGTATCTCTGAGTTCCCACCGTGGAGGGGGTGGAGTCCAATTCAGTCGACATCCTCTGAGACGACCATCAGCTCCTCCCTGAGATTTGCTGACGAGGGGAACTACATGTGGGGATTTCCCAGCAGTGTTTTACGTGCGTACGTTCCTGGAACAAAACATATGTGGTCATGGTGCTCCCCTCGTTCCTCAGTCCTGCTGTGTGACCAGTTAGCGTGGCCCCCACCCTCTGCTGCCCACTGGCCGGCGCCCCCCAAACCCCTGCGGCTCTGGTTGCCTTGCCTTGCCCGCTGCCCAGACGGCTCGCCAGACAAACTCTAGGAGGAGGGTGGACCCATTATCCCAGCATTTATTGCCCAAGACGGTCCTGTATCGAGATCAAACTAGTAACTGATCCAGGGGAGGAGGTGGACTTATTTCTGTTCAGAGCCAAAGGTTCGTGGAGATTCATCTGTTCTCCCACGTAAGCAGCCTGTTACTGATGGGCTCAGAGTCCGGGACTCCCAGGGTCCTTCTGGGTCCTCAGCTGCACCCTTACCCGCAGCCCCGGCGCCTCAGGGCTCACCTCCTCTGAGCTGCTGTCACGGCTCTCTCCAGGGAGATGCCTCCAGCACACTGCGCCCCCCTGCCTGGCTGCCCCTAAAAGGGCTCAGGTTTCCCAGACAACAGTCCACAATGAGCAGAACAGAGAAATGGGGTGGGGCTGTGACCAGGCTTCTGGAGACCCCACATTCTTTTATCTCTGCTCAATGCCACCCAAAGGAAGAGGTGCAGTTCACGGTCGAGGATGTGCGTTGAATTCACACATTACTTTGGGGTGCCAGGTGTGCAAGTGGAGAGGTGGTCAGATGCACTCAGGGGTCATCAGCAGGAGGATGGCAGCAGAGGGCACAGAAGGACGTCTGACCCACGTACCGATCACCAGCTAAGGGTGAGTTGATAAAGGAAGAAAAGAAGGAGACAGTAAATGAATCAGTTATTTCAAAAAAACCCTACAGTATTGTGATTAATGGTTATTCCTTGAGCCTCTGCCCATCTCTCCTTGACACTGAGGACCTTCTATGAGGGTGTTCGGACCGTGTCCCAGGAGGTGGCTCCAAGCGTCCCTGCGTTTCTCATTATTCTGCTCCAATGGTCCCTGACAGGTCACTGCTGTGGGGACAGAAAAGCTATTCCTCTGTGGCACTTTGTTGCAGAATTTGTGACTCACAAAATAGTAACTGACTGATGTTCAGAACAAGTCGTCCTTGGTGGAATCAGAGATGCACCTTCCTTCGCAAAGTCTGAAACAGGTGGCTTTGGCCTCAGCCCTTGTGGTAGCAACCTCGTCTTTTGATCTCAACTCAAGGGTGTAGACTTTGAGCGTCCGAGAGAGGTGTGATGTGACTTCCCAGGTTAGATGGTGGGCAGGGGGTTCTGGAAGCATGGCGTTGTCTCCTCCGCTCTGTCTACCCATCTCCCTGAACTGGATGCTGGCTCCAGGTGCCCCTGGGACAATAGGAAGAGACCGAACAACAACTCAGGAGACCCTCGAGAAGCCCGATGCCTGTCGTTTTGTTACTGGAGTTAAAAAGAATAATTTCAGCAGGTAGATTGAAGGACATTTTGATCACTGGTTAGACCCAAGTCAATGGCCTGGAAGATGAAGTATAAGAAATATGAGCAAAGAGCAAAAATATGAGGTGGGAATCGTGACAAAACAGATAAAGGGCTTGGAAGATAAATGTAAGAGCTCAAACATTAGAGATACCTTGTAGAACAACTCTCGACTAAAATTTGCCTGATGTTTTTCTGATGATTAACTCTGGGTTCTGGGTAAAGAGGCACTTTCATTACGTTACAAGAAGGGCACAGGCGGTCATCAGGACTGATCACTCTTACGCTGACCGTGGGGACCTGGCTGAGGCCGCGCTCGTCGGGCCTCTCCACTGCTCCACTCTAACCTTTACTTTTCTTCCCATTTTTCATACTTTACTCCTTGGAGGGAAGCCACCATGAGCAGCCCACACTCAAGGGGAAGGGAGGATGGAGTATTTACATAATTACTTGGAATTCTCCATGGGACATTTGGTTCTTCTCCGCCATTTACTCAGTCACTTACTTGGATCAGTATGGACTCAGGTATTTATTTTATGCTTTGGGCTGTGATCTTGTACTACTTTATTTTAATGCTCAAATTATTCCGGCTTTGGCCATCAGAAGCTCTTTAAGGTTGGCTCCTGCCTCCCTTAGGCAAAATTCCATCACTGTGGGGTTTTCACAACTTCTTTACTTTCTGCACTACAACATGTCCCAGGCACCTCTTGCATAATCACTGACACAGCCCTGGAATCAGCTGTTCCTCCAAGATCTCTGGTTCCTTTTACTGGAGAACAGTATTAGAAACCAAGATCTGTGGGCGTCTGGGTGGCACAGCGGTTGGGCGTCTGCCTTCGGCTCGGGGCGTGATCCCGGCGTTATGGGATCGAGCCCCACATCAGGCTCCTCCACTATGGGCCTGCTTCTTCCTCTCCCACTCCGCCTGCTTGTGTTCCCTCTCTCGCTGGCTGTCTCTATCCTGTCGAATAAATAAAATCTTTAAAAAAAAAAAAAAAAAAGAAACCAAGATCTGGGTATTAGGTGTACTTACGGTGACTGGGACATCACTGAAAATTCTGGAGTCGAAAAGTACATTAAGTAAAATGAAAAATTCACTAGAGGGGGTTAACAGTATATTTCAGCTGGCAGAGGAACCACAGACTTCATGCTAGGTCAACAGAGATTACACGATTTGAAGAATAAACAGGAAAAAAAACGAAGAGAAATGAACAGAGTCTCAATGAAATTTAGAATACCATTAAGCTCACCAACATACATGCAACAAGAGTACAAAATGGGAATAGAAAAAATACTTGAAAAAATAATGGCTGGAAATTTCCCAAATCCGATGAAAAATATTAACTTCGTATCCAAGAAACTCAATATTCCAAGTAGGATAAACACAAAGACACACACCAAAACACATGCTACTTGAAACGTCGAAGGCAAAGACAAACTCTTGAAAACAGCAGGAGAAAAACAACTCAGCACAAACAAAAGAACCCCAAAAATTAACAGCGGACTTAGAAACACTGGAGACCAGATGGCAAAGAGATGAAGTATTCAAAGTGTTGAAAGGAAAAATCTGCCAACTAAAAGTCTCGTATCCAGCAATAGTATCTTTAAAATACAAGAGTGAAATAAAAGTATTCCTAAACAAAAAGACAATTACTGGCTAGCAAATCGGCCTTACAAGAAATACTAAAAGAAGTTCTTCAGACTGAAAGAAAGTAGCCCAAGATGGTAATTCAAATCCACACAAATAAACAAAAGTGTCAGGAGAAGTAATTACGTAGGTAATTACAAAAGGCTGTAATTGCATATTTCTTCTTCCTTCTCTTGACTTACTTAAAAAGCAATTTCATAAAACAATATGGTGTATTTGAGGGCCTGTATCATACACATGTAATATATTTGATAATAACAGCACCAAAGTGCTGGGGGAAAGCTGTATTGGAGGAAGAGAATGACACGAGATATGAATTCAAGTCGACGGGAAGAAATGATGATGATAAAAAGGGGTAAATAAGGTTAAAGCCACAAGCTCCACAAACATATACTGGCCTTCCATTCTTCCCTCAGCTTCTTTCGAAGACACGACTATATGAAGTGATTTAACAATGTACTGTTTGCATCCTATGTCGATGCAAGATGTACGAGGATAGAATAAAAAGAGGGAGTGAAGGGAGCAACCCAAGAGCAAGGTGTCTGTATTTTGTTGGAACTAAGTCAATGTAAATCTGAGCTAGAGTCTGATAATTAAAGAGATATGTACTGTAAGTCCTAGGAAAACACTAAAAATAACCTAAATATGTAATTTTATTGTTACATAAATTGTTAAAGAAACTCACGATTCTTCATGTTGCACTAAAAAACATTTACTTTACACAAGGTAAAGCAGTAACAGAAGAACAGAATGAAAATGACACCAGGCATAGAAAACAAAAAGCAAAATGGCAGGTGTAAATCTATTTACATCAACAATAACTCTAAATGTGAATGGGTCAGACAATCCAATCAAAGGCAGAGATTGACGGATTGTCTGAAAAATAAACCAAAATCCAAATATGCGTTGTCTACAACAGACACATTTTAGACTCAAAGATACAAATAGTTCGAAAGAAAGGATGAACATGGATAAAAATGCCAGAGAGGCTGCACTGTGATCAGACAAAATCAACTTAAAAACACAAAAAAGTTACTACACATAAAGAGGACCATTTCACAGCAATAAAAGGGCCAACTCATTAGAGGACATGTTTCTTTTCAAATGTATATCAGGCGGGGGGGGGGGGACGCCTGGGTGGCTCAATCGTTAAGCCTCTGCCTTAGGCTCAGGGCGTGATCCCAGGGTCCTGGGATCCAGCCCCGCATTGGGCTCCCTCCTCTGCTGGGAGCCTGCTTCTTCCTCTCCCACTCCCCCTGCTTGTGTTCCCTCTCTCGCCGGCTGTCTCTCTCTCTGTCAAATAAATAAATAAAATCTTTAAAAAAATAAAAATAAAATAAATGTATATCAGGAGAGGAGTTAAGATAGGGGAGGAGTAGGGGGCCCTAATTTCATCTGGTCCCTGGAATTCAGCTAGATAGTTATCAAATCATTCTGAACACTGCGAAATAAACCAGAGATCTGAGAAAAGAATTGCTGCAATTCTACAGATGGAAAAATGACCACTTTTGGAAAGTAAGAGGCGTGGAGATGTGAATCAGTGGCGATACAGCTGAAGATAGGACAGAGGGGTGGGAGCTTGCTTGAGGACACTCCTGCGAAGTATTACAAGCAGCAGAGCACAAAATCGGAACTTGTAAAGGTCTGCTACAGTGGGGATGTCCCCACTGCTCAGGTGCTGAAGTGGGACAGAATCCCAGGATGGGACAGCATGGCCTCAGGATCCCCAGGGTCACAAGAAGAACAGGGGAGCCTGAGAGCAGCAGAGTTCCCAGGCATCGGAATGGGGAAGCCGGTTGCAAAGAGAGAGCCCAGGTGCCGGTTTCTGCTCAACGTTGCCATAAACTGCCAACTGTCACCCCACTGTGCTGACCGTTCTCGGAGCAGGAGCCCAGCATGAGGCAGAACCGTGGTGAGACTCCCCATCCTTCCCTGGGAGGAGCAGGTGTGAGCTGCAGGAGTCCATGAAGTTTGGAGACTCCAAACAGGGGGTCGTGTGCCTGAGATAAAACGCTCGGGCACAGACTGAGTGGTGAGCACAGAGTATGGACGGAGACCAGGGAGACGGGAGTAACTGGCTGCTCTTCTCTGGGGTGCACTGTAGAGTGGGGGGCCTGAACTCTCAGCTCCGGGGCTAGAGATCGCGCACGGCAACTTTCATCCTCCAAATCAGGGCTGAAGTGTTCAGGCATCTCAACAGCCCCAGAGAGCAATCTGGATGCTTACACTAGGGCTGGCAGGGGTGCCGTTCCACCGGGGAGACACCTGAGAATCAGTGCAACAGGCCTCCCGGCGAAATTCTACCAAACACTTAAAGAAGAATTAATACCTATTATTGTGAAGCTGATTTAAAAAGTAGAAATGGAAGGAAAACCTCCAAACTCGTTCTCTGAGGCCAGTGTTACCTTGATCCCAAAACCAGACAAAGACCCCACCCAAAAGGAGAATCAGAGGCCAATATGCCTGATGAATATGGATACAAAATTCTCACCAAGATTCCAGCTAATAGGATCCAACAGTACATTGAAAGGATTATTCACCACGACCAAGTGGGATTTATTCCTGGCTGTCAGCGTGGCTCAACATCCTCAATCAATCAATGTGATACATCACATTAAAAAAAAGAAAGAACAAGAACCATATGATCCTCTCGAGAGATCCAGAAAAAGCACTTGACAAAATACAACCTTCTTTCTTGGTAAAAACTCTCTGCAGTGTGGGGATACAAGGAACATACCTCAATATCAGTAAAGCCATATACAAAAACCCCACAACAAACATCATCCTCAATGGGAGAGCTTTTCCCCTAAAGTCAGGAACATGACAGGTATGTCCACTGTCACCACTGTTACTCAACATAGTACTGGAAGTCCTAGCCTAGCAATCAGACAACAAAAAGAAATAAAAAGAACCCAAACTGGCAAAGAAGTTGAACTTACACTTGTCTCAGACAACATAATATTCTATGCAGAAAACTCAAAGGAGACCACTTAAAAATCGCTGGAACTCATCCCGGAGTTCAGCAATGTGGCAGGATAATGCACAGAAGTCAGCTGCATTTCTATACAGTAACAATTAGGCAAAAGAAGAGAAATCGAGGAGTCAATCCCATTTACCAGATGGAAGTCTACGGATTGGAAGGGGACCAGGGCGCTCTGGAGCCTGTGCTCACCCCCGCGTGGGCATCTAAGAGACTGCCCCCAGGGGGTGGGCTGGTGCTGGGAGGACCTCAGGGACTGGACGCAGTTGTAGCAGGAGAGGGACCAGGGCATGAGGCGGGGCAGGTGGTAGAGGCGGCTGTGGTCAGAGCAGCCCCTGGCCTGTATTTAGAATTCCTTCTCTGGGGGCGCCTGGGTGGCACAGCGGTTAAGCGTCTGCCTTCGGCTCAGGGCGTGATCCCGGCGTTATGGGATCGAGCCCCACATCGGGCTCTTCCGCTATGAGCCTGCTTCTTCCTCTCCCACTCCCCCTGCTTGTGTTCCCCCTCTTGCTGGCTGTCTCTATCTCTGTCGAATAAATAAATAAAATCTTAAAAAAAAAAAAAAAAGAATTCCTTCTCTGTAGGGTCTGGGGCCTTCCCTCAGCCTCCAAGGAGCTCTCAGATGGAGAGAGGCACGCCGACCAGGGTGGACGGCTCCCATTCAAGGAGTCCCCCCAGGTTCCGCACCACTGCCACAGGAAACTCTGTCTGGTGAAGGGGGAGCCAGGAGAGGCTCCGAGCTAGTGAAGACCACCTGACTGCCCCTTCTTCCTTCTCTCCTGCCCGGCACTGGCCTCTCCAAGTCTCCCTGCCCTGCCCCGTGTCATCTCCAGGGAAATCCTGCAGGTGCTCAGTCCTTTGGGGCCGCAAGCACAGGCCTGGGTCCTCCTTCCGGGGCTGCCACTGAAGACTTAGGCTACCTTGCCACATTCCCCTGCTCCCCAGTGTGAGTTTCTGCTTCCGTAAAAGGAGGCAGGTAGACCAGACATGCCCAGCATCCTGCAGGTGTTCTCCAGTCCAGGAGGAGAGACCCTCCTTGGCACTTCATGGGACGTCCTGGGGCCCAGAGAAGCCTTCTGGCAGGGACTGGAGGTCTTTCTGGAGGAGGCCTATAGGACTGTCAACACTATAAGGAGGGTCCAGTGAGGAAGGACCCGGGAGCCCCAGGACCTGTGCTCATTCAATTTGCCATGACCTTCCAGATGTAATCTGTGTGGCTGAGTAATGACGCCCCACCCCTCATGTGTTCCTGTAGGATCGCACAGCCAAGCCACCTCCCCACGGGCCGGCATGACCCACGGATGAGGCAGGTCTACCTCTCTGAATGCAGGCGCTCCCGGGGACCCAGGATGCCACACATTTATGTATTAGACTTGTTTAATGATCACCCGGTACTGTAATTAGAGATTAAAAATCTCACTGTGCCATCATAAAATAACACAGAACGAATAATAAAGTATCATAGTTATAAAGTCATCAAAATGTAATAAAATGGTGTTATTACAAAGGCTTAAAATTTAACGATGGTTTTTTAGTGTGCCACTTATTATATAATTAAAGTTACAAAATAGGATAGAGTAATTAAAATAGAGACTTGAGGCTTTGCAGGGGGTCCCAACCTACCCTCAGTGGGGGTGGGGAGATGCAGTCCAGCCTCCCAGGGGCTGTGGCCTCGGCCAACGGTCTGCCTAGGTCTGGGCTGACCTGCTGCATGGGAAGTGTGGGCTCCAGAGGCCGAGGGCTTGGGGCTTGCAGGCCCGCCTTCATCCCCGCAGTGCGCTCCTATGGTTTTCACTGCCGGCACCCACATTTCTTTGTCAAATGCCGCAGAACCTTCTGCTGTCCCTGCCATGGGAGCTAATCCTGGCAGCAGCTGACCTCAACTAGGGACTCCTGGATCGGCGGGTGACTATCCCAGCTCCCTGGCCCCTTGGGTGGTAACTCTGAGGCTCCCAGATGACGCTGGGGGTTTCCACTCCCTTCCCACAGTCTTGCTACAAGCCCTTTATAGGCTGCCTGCCTTGTCTTGCTTCCTGCCCACCCCAAGTAAACCCCTCACTTGACCCAAGGTTTCTGGGGACCCAGGAGTGCTCAGTGGACAGTGAGGATGGAACTCAGGTCCCCAAATCTGCTGTGTGCCAGGCCGTGCTGGACACGGGGCCCACAGGTGACCAGATCTGGTCCGGGTTCAGGCAAACCACAGGCAGGAGGTGCTGTGTCAAGTATGTGACAACCAACAGATGCCCTACTCAGCCCGGGGTTGGGAGAGGAGCGGAGGAAGAAGGCCAGCAGATGGACATGTGTAAGGGCTCAGGGGAGCAAGTTCAAGGAGCTACGAGTCATTCCACCAGGCAGAGCCGTGGAGTCTCGAACTGAATAACAGCCAGGTCACTTCACACTGAGAAAACTGTCCTGTGCACACCTCCACAGGCAGGGGGTGGGAGCCTCAGCCCAGGGTGGGAGTGTTGGGGCCAGGCCAGCCCTGCAGACAGGGCCCGGGCCAGCACCCGCCAAGGTGCCCTCAGCGCCCCGAGAGCCAGTGGTGGCACCTGCCGCTTCAGGCCCGGTAGGTGAGTGCGGGCTTTCCAGGAAGAGGGGGCCTGTTGCCTCACCGTAGATCATCCTTAAAAAAGAAACCAGAGACACCCCGGGTGCTTCCCTGCGGCCCCATAAATCTGGAGAGGAGGGAGCTGCGCTCAGAGAACACAGGCTTTTGAATTTTAAATGGCCAATTTGGTCAATGAATCAATCTCACTGGGCTGAGGCGAGCGTGCGGATGAAAGCAGTTTTAAGACCTATTTGAAGCGTTGAGAGCCTCTTTGTTCACGCTTTTCTCATACTGCCGTCCTCTAATATTTCATCTGTATTCATTTTTATGGCTTTCCAAATTATAGATGTCAGCTAAAAACTGAAAAAGAGAGGTACGAGGAGGAGGAGGAGGGAACTCGCTGCTGTCGAGAAGTGAGGCTGAGTTCGACTCAATTCACAGCGGATCCCTGCGTCTCCGGCCCCGCTCCTGCGTCCCCTCAAGGGCCTCGTGCGGCCGTGGGGTGCAGAATGAGGCAGACGTCCCCCTGCAGTGGGGCTCACATTCTGGGAGGAGAAAGAGAGCCCCTAGGAGCCAGCAGGACAAAACCCCAGTGCTCAGGGCAGCACGGGGTTCCAGCCACCTGCTCCTGCCAACATCCCTTCCACCACCCCCAAAGAGCACCCAAAAGTTACAGTTCCCATCACTGAGAACTTGCGTTCTGCTGACTCTGAATCATTCTGACCCAAGTGGCTTAAAATTAATATGGGCGTATCTTTGAGAAACAGGGTTTGCTCTACAATTTATAATGTGAAGAGATCCCAAGACAAATACTTGAAACCACAAATATTTGAAAGTCAGTAAGCATTTCCTGTAAAGGTCCAGACAGTTAGCCTTTGAGGGCCATGCTATCCCAGTTGCAACCACTCAGTTCCGATGTGGTGTGAAAGCAGTCATAGACAGCATGCGGCAAACGGGGGTGGGTGCTGACCGGTCACAGCTGACTCACAAAAGCAGGCCAGCAGACTACAGTGTGAACCCACTGGTTTTTCTGCAGTGTCCAATCCCATCCAGTGCTCACTCCAGATACTGCGTTTTCTATCTCTATTGTAATTTACATTTGGGATGCTTGTGTCTTCTTTCTTTCCTCACTCTGTGCATGTTTTTCTTGAAATCCTTTTGCATACGGAACACGTCTATACCTGGTATGGTAACATCCTTTTCCACCCTCTCTGTCATTTCTGGGTCCACCTCTGTGAACTGATTTTTCTCCTGTTTATGGGTCACATCACCCAATGCCTTTGGTTGTCTAGTGATTTTTGATCAGATGCTGGACATCACCTTGAATGTTGCACATTGTTGAGAGCTGGATTCTACTCCCTTCCTTTAAGAGCATCGGCTTCGTTCTGGCAGACAGTGAGGTCACCTTAGACAAGCTGGGTCCCGTGGAGGCTTGTTTTGATGCTTCGGAGACAGGTCTAGGGTATAGCCGTTTCCCTAGGATTAGTTCAGCTCACTACCAAGGCGAGACTCTTATGGTGTTCCTCCTGAATGATTTCTTTCCACACCTGCTGGTGGAAACATAAACGGTCCAGGCCTGTGTGAGCTCTGGAAATCATCCACCTTGCAGCAATCTGATGATTGTTACTTCTGCAAAGTTGTTCTTGGAGTTTACACCCCATGCATAGGACAACTGGCACTCAGGCAAAGACCCATGGGAGCCCCTATGCAGAATTCTGGAGCTCTTTCTCTGCCTACCTCCCTCTTCTCTGGTTTTCCACTCTGCAAACTCTACACATCTCAGCTTCCCAGGTCTCTGACTCAGTGAGCACACTCTTTGCCAGTCCCTCCTCCCTGCCTTGCAACTGGAAGTTATCTTCAGGCAGAAATCCAGAGCACTGGAGGACTCACTTCCTTCATTAGGGATCTCAGTTCCATACTGCCCACTCTCTGATGTCTGCAAAACAGTGTTTCATGTTTTCTGTCCAATTTTCTAGGTGTTCAAAACAGGAGCATAAGTCAAGATGCTACAGTACGGACACAATCTCTTCTTTTCACATTTTTTATTGTGAGAAAATATATATAACATAAAATCTACCATCTTAACCATGTTTAAGGGTACAGCTCAAGGGCATTAAGTACATTCACATCATTGTGGTACAATCACCACCACCCTTTTCCTGAACCGTTTTCATCTCCCCAAATGGAAACTCTGCCCCATTGGACACTCACCCCCATTCCTCTCCCCCAGCCCCTGGTGCCTCCCATTCCACTTTCTGACTCTGGGTTTTACTCCTTTCATGGAAATGAGATTTCACATAAGTGGAATCATGAAGTATTTGTCTAGTTTTTTAGCTTATTCCACTCAGCATATGTTCTCAAGGTTCATTCACGTTGTAGCATATTGCAAAATTTCCTTCCTCTTGGAGGCTAAAGACACTCCATGGTATGGATCTACCACATTTGTTTATGCATTCATCCCCTGAAGGACACGGGCGTGGCTCCCGTGGGTTGGCTATTGTGAATACTGCTGCTATGAACGTGGGTGTACAAACCTCCCTTTGAGATCCTGCTCGCAGTTCTTTGGGGTACATACTGGGAAGGGGTCACCCACTAATTTCTAACACTGGAGAAGTGCTCATTTCTATCAGGTGGCTTTGCTACTTTAACAGAATTCTGGTGAGTTTGGCAGCATCACAGAGTTTAGGTTGGACCAGCTTATAAACCTCTGGCTCACATCATCTGCTTTTCAGCAGGAAAGAGGAAGATCCAGAGAGTGGTAGGGCAAGGCACTCAGGAGCTCATGGCCAAACAGGACCAATGCAGGCCCTGTCCCCCCTGGAACCACTCTCCGTACAGCCCACCCGCCTGCCTCCCAAGCCTGGACACACACACTCGTACACAGACAGCAACTCCCCGCCCAGCACATCTATAAGCCAGGTGACTGCATCCAGAGAAGTGCTGTCCACTGCCACGCTCCTGAAAACACATGGTGCTGGACCCAGACCCCAGTGCAGCCTTGTCCCTCCTCGGAGCTGCCAGAGGGGGTCGAAAATGCTGACCCCCCCCCCAAGATGAGCCTCCTGAGAAACCACCCCTTGGCTCAGCATGGGATGCAGCCTGCCTTCCTTCCTCCATCCTGGAGGACCAAGGCAGGGCTACACAGAGGAATGACCTCTTGCCATCAAGCCAGCCTGGGCTCTGCCTCACAACAGCTGCCATCAGCCAGCCAGAGCCCCACACACAACACGAGACACATCTAGGAGGCAGGAGAACCCATAAGACAGGCCAAAAGGCCATCAGGTGTCCGGCTGATGGCTGGTGAAGCATTCACTCACTTGCTCTCTCACTCATTCACTGCTCCAAGACTTCTTGACTGCCCATCAGCCCAGAGCCAGGCTTGGTCCCGGGAGGAGCAATGCCCTCATTACAAGAGCCCCTGGGGTAGGACGCCCACCCCTACCCCAGGAGGGGTGTCCAGGCACTGAGGGGCTTCCTGGGACATGAGACTTTGCCAAAACAAGAAAGTCCCAAGCACACATGGACATGGTTGTCCCCTTCCCCCAGTGTGGCTACATCAAAGGCATCCCCATCCTGGTCCCTGGAGTCTGTGAAAACAGGACCGTACATGGCAAAGGGAATTGTGAGGTGTGATGAAGTGGAGGGTCTTGAGATGGTCGTCGGGTAAGCCCTCAAAGCCATCACAGGGGTCCTTGTAAAAGAGGCAGGTAGACACATGGGGGTTGCACCAGAGACAGGCACCACCACAGCCGTGCCCGGGGAGGCCACTCCGAGTCTGCTTCCTCCCCAAGAAAATGGGGCAGAAACAATATTCATGCCAGGGCCCAGGGCTGCTGTGAGGGTTCTATACAGACAGGCAGGGAGGTGCCCTGACACCTGGCAAGCCCGGGGTGCAGGTGGCGTGGTGGGTCACCGGCCCGCCAGGCCTGCATCCCCGAGCGCCCGCGGTGCTTCCTTCCCTGCAGCTCTGCCGGGGAGGGTGAGCAGGTGGGCGGGCAGCAGCCCGGCTCGGGAGCTCCACGGAGCCTGTCTACTGTCCCCGGGCCACGTGCCCCTCCTCAATATGGCAAACCCACCTCAGAACCCCCAGAGCCAGGCGGCACGAACGCAGGCAGTGCTCACTACCTACTCACCAATGAAAAGAAGAGAGAGAAAAGGAAGCATTTCTGTGTGGAGAATGAGCCGTGTTTGCTGTAATTTCTCCAGACAATGTCTTTATCAAAATGCAATAACGGGCCCAGACGCGTGGGACCCCCTCGGCCGCTGACAAAGGAAGGAGGCGCGCTGCCGAGCGGCCAGGACTCCCGCACCGTGGCCCCAGCCACTCAGCACGTTGGCCAGGCGGCCAGGGAGGGCCGTGGGTGCTCTGAGGCTGGGCCCCTCTTGCTGTCAGGGGAGGCTTCAGAGCCCACTCCGACCTAACACAGGGCAGGAGAGCCCTGCCTGACGGTGGGGGCCTGAGGGCTGCAGCCTGCCCACCGTCAGTTCCCCTTCAGAATCAGGCCTCCATGGGGGACGATCTAAAACCCAAGGACACAAGGACACAGGACATGAGTTTCTCAACAGAAACCCGGCAGGCTGGCCGCCGCTGCAGCCCCAGTCCATCCCCTGGCCTCCCCTCCGCCTGCTCCCCTGGACAGCGTCTCCGGCCAAAGGCACTCAGCCTGTGGTCAGTTCTCTTTTCTCATCCCTCGACCCAGCTGCAGGGTTTGGTGGGGCCTGGGTCCCCCTTCTGCACCCTCTCCTTGGTCCCCTGGTCTCAGCCTCCTCACTGTCCTGCTGTCTGTCCCACCCCAGGGCTGGACCCCTACCTCCTCCTCCTCCCTGCTCTCCCGTCCCGGTGACCTAGCCCAGTCTCGTGGTGTTACATGCCATCTGGATGCTGACCCCCCAACAAATTCTTGTCTCAGCCCAGACCCTCCCCCTCCCACAGTCTGGAGTCTCTCTTTGCTCTTGGGGGTGTCTCCTCCCAGAAGCTCCCAGTGGGGCAGCCATCCCAAATCCAGACCCATTTCCTCCTGCCCATTTCTCCAGCCCCGGTTCAGAGCCGCCCCCTCAAACACGGTGCCACCACGGTTAGCTGGTCAAGGTCACCTTGGCTGTGTTAGGCCATTGTTGCCAATGGTGGGACCCTGACACCTCATCCAAAAGCAGGAGAAGGGCTCCCAGCTGCCTGCTTGATGTCTGCCCACATGGCTAGGGGCCCGTCAGTCCACATATCCAAGGCAGACTCTGCTGCCCCACCATACCACGTCTCCTCTCATGAGGGCACCCGTCCTCTCCAGTGCTTAGAGCCCAAGCCTCTGTCTTGTGCCCCAGGCCCCCCACCCAGGAAGAAGGAGGTCTTGCTCATGCTGGAAGAATACGGGGACAGCAGGGTCTAGAGTCCCCTTGGGTTCTTGGGTCAAGAAGAGGAAGGTGCAGAGGCCCACCAGGTTGGTGGCCAGTGGGTTCCTCCAGCTGACCTCAGCCCTACGGGCACTGCCCAGGCATCGTCTGCTCATGGCTCTGTGACCACCCGAAAACAAGGCAGGACATTCTTCTCTCCAGGGCCCTGGGAGTGTTAGGGGCCGGGACCAAAATGACTCTGACTGGTGAACCCCAACAGTGAGGAAATCGGCCTGCCACCTGGCTCCCAGATCAGAAGCCCTGGACGTTACGCTGACCTCACCCTTCCTTCTCCAACCTTTCTCCCTTTAGCTCTGGCCGGGTCCGCGGGCAGGTGGGAGTTGCCCCAGAGAGTGTGTCCCCAGGTGGCAGGCTCCCAGCTGCATGTGGGCAGGCTCCTTGCAGGAAGCCACTGGGTTTGGTGATGGCTTCACTCCCCACACTCGGCATCTCTGGGCTTCCCAATCTCTTGCGATGTAATCCAGCATTTCGGAGAGAATAGGGTAAAGGCAATTTTACGACTGCAATAAAAACAGCAGAGTGACCCTCTGGTGGTTGTTAATGAGCTCCCTTCTGTCTCCCCAGCTGAGCAGGCAGACTGTAGCCCCACACATGAGGTCAAAACGAGAGCCACGCTGAGCCTGGCAGACGCATGGAGCATCACCACGGTCTCCTAATCTCCTCCTGCATCCGACAGAAGCGATCAGAAGATACCTCACAGGAAATTATTTCCCTCCTCGTAACCATAGCAACAGATGAGCACTGGTCTGGCTCAACTTGCCGAGTGAGGGTCTTTGTCAACATGGAGCTCAACCCTGAGAGCAAAAGCAGAGACCAGGTCCAGCTCCATCCCAGACATGCTATGGAGAGAAAGAGAGGAAGAGGACATGTGTGGAGGGGTGGGCAGCTGGGGCTGGAGGGCTAAGACACTGGTCCTCTCAAAGGGATCCACAGACCCCTCGGCACAGTCCCATCAGAACCCCAGCAGGCCTCTTTGTGGAACCTGCTGGTGGGTTCTAGATCCACCGGGAAGTGCCAAGGCCCTGGAAAGGAAAAGCCATCTTGGAAAAGATGGGCAGAATAGGACTCGCACCCCCCCCCCCGGACAGAGGACATCCTGCAAAGCCACGGACGTCGGGGCCGTGAGGCCGTGGCAGAGGGATAGAGCAGGATCGTGAACAGGAGAGACTCCGCGGCCAGACCCACAAATACGAGGCCCATGGATTTTTGACAAAGGCTCCAAGGCAAAACCATAAGGAAAGGAGCGTTTCTTCCAGATAAATGTGTGAAAAAATAAACACCAACCCCTTCCTCACACCGTATACAAAAATTAGTTCAAGATGGATCATAGATTTTAAGTATGAAGACAGACTAGGGAACACCCAGAAGGACACACGGGAGCAAACCTTTCAGCCTCGGGGCAGACAGATTTTCCTTGGAGAGCACACAAAAGGGACCGGCCAGGGGAAAAAAGACAAACAGAATTTCATCAAAATGTAAAACTTCACATCTTGAAGACATCATTAAGGACACAAAAGGGCAATCCACAGACTGGCAAGAAAAAAGTATATATCCATATATACGTATCTATATGCACACATACATCTTATACCCAGAATACATAAAGAATTCTTACGAAGCAACAATAAAAAGACAAATAACCTAATTAAAGCTGCCAAAGACTTGAACAGACGCTTCACGAAAGAAGGTATTCGAGTGGCCAATAAGCGTGTGGAAAGATGCTCGACATCATTAGTCGCCAGGGAAATGCAAATTAAAACCTCAAGGAGACAGCACTTCTTTCTGCCCACTAGGTTGACAGAGCCGAGCACCTGGGTGGGGGTGGGGGTGGGGCGGAAGCCTCCCACGCAGCTGGCGAGGGCCAGGTGCGAGGGCTCCCGGAAAACGCCTTCCGAGGCAGCTTCCTACATCGTAACCCTACACCCACCCTGTGACCCAGCCACTCGACTCCCGACTCCCGGGTGTTTATCCAAAAGAAAGGAAAACATAGGTCCCTAAAAACACTTGCACAAGAGTGCTTACAGCGGCTTCATTCACAGTAATCAAAACTGGAGAAAGGGGCGCCTGGGGGGCTGTGTCGGTGATGCGTCGGCCTTCGGCTCACGTCATGATTCCGGGGTCCTGGGAATGAGCCCCGTGTCGGGCTCCCTGCTCAGGGGGGTCTGCTTCTCCCTCTGTGCTGCTCCCCCTGCTTGTGTTCTCTCTCTTTCTGTCGAATAAATAAATAAATAATCTTAAAAAAACAAACCCAGAAGCTGCCCAAATGTGCATCGGCAGGAGACACATAAACACGGACTTTGAGAGGAGCACCAGTCAGCAGATGAGAGTGAATGAACTCCGGGAGTCGAACTCAAATCTCACACTGAGTGAAAGAGCCAGAGACAGGCAGGTGCGGGTTGTGTGAGTCCATCTACCGGAAGCTTCAGAACAGGCCAAACCCAACCTGGGCGGCCCAGTCGGTGAAGCGACTGCCTCTCGGTTTCGGCTCAGGCCTGACCTCAGGGTCGTGAGATCCAGCCCCGCGTCAGGCTCTGCACTCAGCGGCGGGTCTGCTTGGGATTCTCTCTCCCTCTCTCTCTCTCATTCGCTCTTTCTCTCTAATAAATAAATAAAATCTTTGAACAAAAAGAAAGGAAAAGAAAAGAAAAGAAGCCAGAGTGGTGGTTGCCTGGGGGGGGGGGCACTCCCTGGGGCAGTCCACGCCTGGGAAACGGGGGCGCCCTGTGGCCTAACGGGGGTGTCGGTCCCGTGGGTCACGTAGTACTCCTAGATCTCTGCGTTGCATGTTGACGTAAGTTTTATTTCAGAACAAACAAGGCCACCCCAAAAAAAGATGTGACAAGAGCACAGAGGGCTGCCCATCCTCCGGGCGGGGCCAAGTCCAGGGGCCACACTCTGCCCCCAGCTGGGCATTCTGGCCTTGAGATTCCCTGCTGCCCAACAGTGCCCCCCGACAGCCCAGGCACACTTCCGTGTCTTTGTTCAGTGCACTTGAGTGGTGGGCTTGGGGGTCATCAGGACCTAAGTGTGAATTTAGTCAGTGGTGTGTGGCCTCCGCTGGGTTCCTCCTGAGCCGCAGGTCCCATCTGGAACCGGGGACCACAGCTCCCCTTCCAAGGCTGGTGCCGGGAACTCGGGGCAGCACACAGAGCACCTAGCGCTGAGTCTGGCCTCTGGAAGCTTCGTGAAGGGCAGTGGCCTAGAGCAAACCACTCCTTCCCCACCTGCCCAAGACGCCCCACGCTCCCTGCAGCCCTGCCCGGCTGGCTGGGCCCCAGAATCAACAGGGGGCCCCCCTCCCCGCCCCCTGGGAAGCACCCTGCACAGCTAGGTCTTGCCCTGACTTTTGGCCTTTCCCAAATTCGCAGCCTCTCCAAGCCTCTAGCCGGGGTCTCCTGTCACCTCCAGCACTCTTGGTCCCCTGATGACCAGCTCAGACACAGCTGCTGCCGCCCTCCACCCTCCGCACCCTCCCTGCGTCTGGGGCTTGGCTGGGCCCCTGCTGCAGGGAGCCTGGCTCCTGGCCTTCCGAGAGCCACCGTGTGTCCAGGGCGTGTCCATCCCCCCCCGCCGCAAGCCGCAAGCCGCAAGCCCCCACCCCTCTCAGCCTGGTGGGCAGCCAGCCCCGGCCAGATGAGGACGCACAGGCAATTTTCTCTCGAAACAAATGGAGAGAAATTGCTCTAACAGGCGAGCAGCCCCTGTTTCAAGCTAATTTCCACATAATAGAATCAAATGACTTCCCTTCCTTTCTGCCGACTCCTCTGCATAATCTGACAAATTGCAAAGCGATTTGATTCAGGGACTCAAACGCAGGGGTAGGAGCCGATTCTTCTGTGTAGTCGTGGACCAACAGTACGGGGAGGGTCCCCACAAAGTGTGGCCTGACTCCACCTCCGAGGGGGACATCTCAGGGTTTCCTGGGAGGCAGGGTCCCGGCACATTCCACCACCGCCTCCCCACGGGGGGCGAGCACAGGCCCATCTGGGAAGGCTGCCGTCCACGGGTTTGGCGCACAATATGTCCTGTGGGGCTTGCCAGCGGGCTCTTGGCTCTGAGCTGGTGCTTGGCACCTCCAGCCCCGCGCCCGGCCAAGACTTCAGCTCGTGCTTGTACTGCCGATCCCGCCACGTGGTGAGAAGGCGCTGGCACTCTGGTGCCCACCCGCTGAGGCCGCCAGACCCCGCCAGCTCAGCGCATTCACGGCACCATCCCTCAGCACCAACACGCTCCGCCCGGTGCGTGCCATCGCATGGTGCTCGCGACCGCCCACCGCACAGCCCCCGGCCTGGCGCACGGTGCCACTGGGCTGGGGCTTCTTCCCACGTGGACCCCACGCTGGTGTGCAAGTCACAGAGAGCAAAGGGAAACAGTAACACAACTGAGGACTTCCTACCGTTCAAGGCGCTGCTGTGAAATTAAGGGAATATTTGTTTTAACAATATTTATTTTAAAATTATACCAACACCATAGTAAGCAGGCTCACTATTTCAGTGGGAGAATCTCCCAGCCCTGTGCCCTCCCCAGAGGACTCCCTGCTTGGGGTTGGTGAACACTTTCCAAGCTCTCCAGGCATTTTTATGCAAATGCGCGTGTAAGAACATATACATGTCAACAGGACGCCCCGCATTTATCCCGTGGTCCTGAGGCTGGTATTTGCACTTAACATACACTTCCATTTAAATGAGCAAAGTCACTTCTAACTTGGGAAATGCTTTGTTTCCTAAGGTCCCTGGAAGGGAGAGTCTGCTTCCGAGGCCGGCTCGCCAGGGGGACTGGCTGCACTCGCCCAGAGCATGGGACAGTCCACTCCGTGCAAGATGCAGGATGACCCAACCCAACAGCCTCCCCCGAGAGCTGCGGGGTTTGGGATCAATCACCCACGACCCCAGCCAGGGGGCAAAGAAAGAGACCCAGCCGCAGGCAGCCTGCAGGCAGGAGATGCCCAAGAGAACGATGGGTTAGCTCTGGCCACGGAGGGCTTTCAGGGGCTCTCAGGGGAGCCGAGGATGTCAGTGGAGAAAGACGAAGAGCAGTCCAAGCCCAGGGCCCGGACAGGGCTTGGTGTTGGGTGCCCCCAAGGACAGCACTGTGGAGGAATGGGGGAGTGGTGCATGGGGCCAGCAAGCAGGCTGAGCCGTGAACGCCAGGTGGGGGACCAGGAGCCTTCCCGACAACTGGGGGCCTCAGGGACAGGGGCCAGGGCCAGGGAGCCTGGCTGGGGCGGCTTCTACATCTTCCAGACCCCCGTGACGAGGCTGGAGCAGACACCCTCCGGAGATGGAGACGTTCTGGAGGCTGGCATATGCTCGGGGAACGCAAACTGATTGAAATATCAGCCTGAGAGAGGCATAATTAAGAAGGGAGACGTGTTGCCAAAACATCTACTGGGTTTCTAAGCCAAAAATGTATAGTCGGGGGACAGTCTGCTTCTTGGGAACTCTGCCCCCCCAGGGTGGCTAACTGGAAGCATCTCAGTGGGCACGTGCTCAGTCAGTCCGTCCATCCTCAGCAGGGACAGGCACGCCTGACACCCCACCGGGCTGATGGGGGGCAGCCAAAAGGAAACCCTCCAAATTCTTGCTGCTGCCGAGAGCGCACACACAGAAGCAAATGCCCGGCAGCAGCACGCACAGCAGAGCATATGGATGCTCGGGCCAAGAAGGACTTGGAGGGGCCGGAGTGTTCTGGAAGGCCTTCTGGGGCTGGAGTGCAGTCTCACAGGATGGGAGGCCTGGGAACAGTAGGGGAACTAGGACGCACATGTTTCGGGGAAGGTGTGGAGAGTATAGGAGCCCAGCTGCCTAGAGCTGGCTACCCCCCTTCCGCAGTCCACCAGAAGCCCACAGGACGGCAGCAAGATCAGCTGGGTTTGGCTGGGCAGCACAGATCTGGGGATTTCAGTTCAGGACCACCCAGCCCCTGGTGACTCCCCAGCCTGCACTCTGCCCACACCAAGCCCTCGGAGGGGCCGTGGCTGGTGGGCACTTCTGGGGGGCACCCAGTAGCTCCTGCCGCGGGAGCTGCTTGGCCATGAGCTCCGGCGCTAAGTAAGATGAAGTGGTGAAAATATCACCCTCTTGGCGGACAAGGGGTTAATTCAGCCGTGTAATTGCTGGCGGCAGCCTTGCAAATGATTTATTGGTTTTTTTAAAAATAAGAATATGTCATATTCTCTGGTGTGGATATAGACCAATTATGTGCGTGGGCCAACTGGATGCAAACTTAGTAGTTGACACCAGATGCCAGCTCAGATCCGGTGCCAAGCAGGACCGGCGGGCGCTGATAAAGCACTCCTCCTACCTGTCTCTCTCAAGTTCTCGGTGCGCCCTCCAGGCCGCGGTGAGCTCCGGCACTGTGCGGGTGCCCGGACGAAGTGTGCTGGGGGCGCCAAGGCCACCAGACGTGTCGCGGCCCTTCAGCAGAGGCTCAAGGATCACGGGCCAGGAGGCTGGGCTCGCTGGGGGCAGCACAGCTGGGGCGGGGCGTCCCCAGGAAGTGCCTTCGGACAGGGGCTCAGAGGATAAGGACCACCAGTCAAGGGAAAGGGCAGAGGTGAGAGGTGAGGAGCATGCGGTGAAGAGAGGAGACACGAGGCACAGCGGGTTAGGAACAGGGTGGTGGGGGGTGCTCGGGGCTAGGAGGGTGCCTGGGGCTAAGGCGCACGGATCTTGTGGCCTAAGCCCTGGAGGGTTTGAGCAGCAGAGAGGGCACCGCAGGCGCGGTGTTTGAAGAAGCTTCAGCCACTGCGCAGCCACAGAGGAGTGAGCCCACAGCCGTGGTCCCGCCACCCGCTGGGGTACTATCCCGCCCTGAAAAGGAAGGAAGTTCTGACACCTACTGCAATGCGGATGAACCTGGAGAGCATTACTCTTTCTTTTTTTGATGTTATTTATTTATTTATTTGAGAGAGCGAGAGCAGCGCCTACGAGCAGGGGGAGGGGGAGGGTCAGAGGGAGAGGGACAAGCGGACTTCCTCCGGCTGAGCAGGGAGCCCGACCAGGGGCTGGATCCCAGGACCCCGGGGCCACGACCTGAGCTGCAGACAACACGATTCTGAGTGAAAGAAGCCAGACGCAGAAGGGCACCTACCCCATGATTCCGTGTCTGTGAGACACCAGACAGAAATGAGGCTGGCGGTTCCCAGGGCCGGGGGAGGGGGAGCAACTGCACACACACAACAGGGGTGGGGGGGAGGGGGTCTTTTGGGGGGACGACCGCGGCCGGGAGGTAGATGGCCGCTGCACAACCTGGGGAAGGTACTGAGTGCGCCAGGGGAGGGCGGGGCCGCAGGGCGGAATCGGGAAAGGCCGGAGCGAGAAGAAAGCCAGACAGACGCTGAGGACCTCCCTGGATACGGTGGCAGAAGGGCCAACACCCCGCGAAGAGCCGGAGCCCAGAGATGGTGGGTCCTGGAGTCACAGCTGGGAGTTTTGCGCGCCGCGGACGCAGCACCGGGTGAGGCGAGTGCCTGAGCGCATGTGCAAACAGCGCCGGGGGCGCAGGGGGGACAGCCAAGGACCCCGGAGGAGCCCCATGGAACGCCACGTGTCCCCGCCTGGAGAATCCCGAGGCAGGCGCAGAAGGCACACCCGCCACATGCGCCGGGCCTCCTCCCTGGGGGGCCGGGCCTCCTTCCTAGGGGCTGGACCCCGCGTGCGCCCCCACGTCCCCGCCCACGCAAACAGGGGGCACACAGCACAGCAGCTCCGTCTTTATTGTGTGGTTGGTTTCAAAAGGGGGCTCACGTGGGGGGTATAACCGCGTGGGGCAGCCCCTCCGCCGCGCTGTGACCTCCCCGCCGGCTGCAGGTGCTTTTGGAAGGGGACAGGCTCCTCCCCAGTGAAACACCAGCAGCCCCATGACCTCCTTTCTTCCAGCCCTAGCACGGTCTCAACTACAGAGCGCAGCGTCCGTGCCCACTGGTCACCAAAACCCGGGCTCAGTGGGGCAGGTCTTCCCAAATCGTCCTGTGGCGGTCTGGGGAGGGTCTCCTTTGTGCCTCCCACCCAGCTCACTGCCCCCAGCTGGCTAACGGAGTCCCCAGCCCGGGCCCTGACCTGCTCAGCAAGGCCTCCAGCTCAGCGCCTGCAGACTCCCGCCACTTCTCTCCAGGGTGGCTGCTGCTGATGGGGGCGCTTCCCACACGTGCGGACCCTCCACCCTCACCAGCAGGGCAGGGGTCTTACTACTCAGCATGACTTCCCTCCTCCCAGAGGCAAGCCAGCACTTCCGTCCTGGGTAGAAGTCAGGCCCGGTGCCCTGGTCCCCAACCTGGAACCCAGCTGGAGTCCAGGTGAGCCCTGGGGCCCCTCCACACCTGGGGTGGCAGAGGCAGTCTCCCCCAGCCCTCCCCTTAAAGAACACAGGTGGGGACCCCAGCCAACTCTGGCCTCCCCTGGCACATCTTCTCAGTGAGTCTTTAAAGCCCAAAACCGGTTTTCAGCCATTTCTTGTGAAAATCCACAGGGACTCTCTGCTTACAGCGCACCTGGCGCCTGACCTTTCCAGAAGGCATCTCAGCCTGGGTCCAAGCCTTCAGCCTGTTCTACACAGTTTGGAGATCCGGGGTCTTTACCTGGTGGACCCTGAGTCGCGATATGGGGAGTTAGCTGAACTCCGGCTGCCGCTCAGACACGTAGAGGAGACGTGTCCTCCTGATATTGGGAGCTGGATGCCCACCCTCCCCTGAGGACCACACTGGGGGATGGGAAACAGCTCATTCCTTCAGCATCCAGTGGGACCCTCTGGACTGGCTCTTGAGATGAATCGTTTGACAGCACCAGCATCTTTCCGCCCTGCTCCCCTGTGAGCTGAGCTCTGCTGGAGGGGGAACCAGTGTGGGTGGTCACCGGACAGCGCCAGCCCTGTGGTCTCCATGGAGCACATCTTGATGCCTGGTGCAATTTACCAGGAAGAGAACAACCACCGTTCACCACTCCAGGGTAGAAAACCAAGGATCAGAGAGGTTATGTCCCTTGGAAAGGCTCACGCAGCACGGCTGGGCCCTAAAGTGGTTCCAGCTGGCTCCCAGGCCCCGGGAGGGCTGGCCTCCCAGGTGGCCTCCCAGCTAAGTTGGCTCGTGCCTGCCATACCCGCTGCTGGCCCAGGTGGCTCTTTCATGATGGGCCTGCTAGCTCTCAGCTCAGCCATCTTCTGAGACCCACTCTGGTCTCTACAAACACAGCCAGAGAAGTGAGAGCAGCAGAGGGAGCCTGAGCCAGGAGCTGAGGACACAAGGCTGCTCACATGACATCAGGTGACAAGAGGTGAGCAGTGGCCACACACCCCACTTGGGACACAATGAGGGGAGGCTCAGAGGGCTCGGGGGGCACTGAGGAGGCTTCTGACTTCCTGGAGGAGACAGCATGTGGACACAGGCTGGGGCTCAGGGAACAAGACTTGCCTCATGAGCCGCATGGCAAGGGGCAGGGGCTTTCTACCTGGGGAGACCCCTGCATCACTGCTGGGGTCAGTCCGTCTCCACAAATCCCCACGAGGCCGCTGTGTGCCAGCATCCTAGGCACTGGGGACAGGTGCAAAATGCTGACCAGCATTTGAATGCAAGCTGAAAGCCATCAGCACAACGCCAAACAGTAGCTGGGTTTCCGAATTTGGGACCAAGGAGTCGGAGCTCCGAGAGAGTCGCTAGCGTTACTCTTCCAAGCATCTGCGTAGCACGGTCCGCGGGCCCGGCGCCACTCTGACCCCCCAAGAGCAATTGGCTCCTTTGTGCTTTGCTCTGTTTTCAGGTGATTGGCTTCTGCAGACACGAGCGGCTGGGCTCGCAGTGGATCTCCGTGTCCCGCCTGCACCACAATGAGGATGTACTTCGTGGCCTCCATGAACCCCGGGCTGTGGCGTCAACGTGCTGTGGCAGAGCCGGCATAGCTGAGCCTGGGAAGCCACCACATGGAGATTCCCCGGTTGAAGTGAGCTCCTCCTCTGCCCCTCCCCCCACCCCGGGCCTTGCTCCCCTGGAGGCTGGGCCTGGAGGGCAGCTCCGGCGGGTGTAGGCGTGCACACTGCCTGGCACAGCATGTTCCGGAAGGGGGCTTGGCCAGGCTAGCCCCGGGCCCAGTCTGCACCCTGTCTGGAGCACAGAGGCCTCACAGGGGCAGACTCCTGGAGCAAGGGAGCAGGGAGTGCCACCCAGCCAGGGAGAAAATGGCGCCCCTTGTCCACCAGCACCTGGCTTATCACAGGTGCAGAGAATTGAGAAGGTGGGGCCAAGGTTCCTGCCCTTCCGAGGCTGGGAAATAGGATGAAGCAGGTTTTGCTGGGTCCCAAGCAGGTCTCTGGGCCTAAGTGTCCCTGGAGGAGGGTTTGGGGAGGAGGAGCTAGAAAGGCTGAGGGGAAGGTGGGGGCCAGGGCATCACTGGGGTCCCTCTCTCTGCCCCTCCCCTCCACCCGTCCAGCAGAGTGCCCGGAGCCTCCCCTGACTTTCCAGGCCAGATCCGCTGCGTCATCCACCCCTCCCCAGGAAGCGCGAAACCCAGGGCTTAATGCGGAAACCCCAAAGTACCCTGTTTCTAGTTGGACCCATCACACGGTACTCCAGCAGACCGCCCACCTGCAGGCCCGGGGCCCCGGGGGCGTCTCCCAGTCACCAGCACACGGTCCGTCACCGCAGCACACCTCTCCCCTACTCCCTGTCTGGATCGCAGCCCCAGGACCGCCTCCAGATCCACCCGCTGCTCCCTGTCCGCGTGCGCCCTGTATCTGTTAGTGTCACACCACGCGGTGGGGGCCCCCCTGCAGCCGGCACTTCCTTCCGTCACACCTCCTCCTGTCCTCTGCCGTGCCATGTCTGGCTCCCGGCGCAGCCCGGCTGACAGAATTGGCACCAGAGCCAGCCCTGGGGACGCGGCCACTGAGGCGGGATTGCAGGCTCCATCCGGGGTGCTTCGCGCCTCTGAGCAGCGCGCACCAAGCTTCCTGCCCGTGGGAAACGGGGTGCAGACAGCCAGGGCGCAACACCGCCGTCAGCCAGCCCTCCCCACCGCCCCGGCCCTGGCATGTGATCACGGGGAGCCAACTGTCGCGTGTGCAGCAGTGACAGGTGCCGGGCCGCGGGGATGGGCTGGCGCACTGGGAGAGAGGAGGGGCCCCGCACACCCTCTCCAATGCAGTCCTGGGCCTGGTCTGAACCACAGCCCCCCAAGAATCCTCCCCGCAGCCGTCCAGCAGGCACTGCAGAGAACCGAGGCATCCTGCAGTGCCGGAGAGCGAGGAAGTGCTGCAGACACACAGACAGACACACAGACAGACACACCACACACACACGTACGCGGTGGGGCTGTCAAGGAGGCACAGGAACCAACTCAAACCTCCCAATGGCCAAAGCTCGCACAATTTGAGCCACAAAATACAGTACCGAATTTTAACCCGAAGTGTAACAAAAATTCATAAATTCCCATTGGTAGAAACCAGTGAGCACACACATAGAGGGGAAGAAGAGACAAATGTCTCAGCAGAAGAATCTGATGCCCCACGGGGCTGCCCCCCGGGGAGGGGCACAGTCCCCACCCCTCGGGCATGGGCTGTGTGGTGACCTCCTTCCAGGGCACGGTGTGGAAGGGTGGCAGCACCCTTCAGCCGGGGGCCCAGGCCAGCGCCACACCGCACGTCACGTTGGTCGCCTGCACCCGCAAGGTGACGAGAAAGGCACTCACCCTCTTGTGCTCTTCCTCCTAAAATCACACGTCACAGTCTAATCGTGAGCGAAACATCGGACAAGTCCCACCTGAGATCATCCCACAAATACATGCCCAGCTCTTCTCAAAATTCAAGGTCATCAAAAACGAGGAAAATCTGGGGCACCTTGGTGGCTCAGCGGGTGAAGCGTCTGCCTTCGGCTCAGGTCATGATCTCGGGGTCCTGGGATCGAGCCCCATGTCGGGCTCCCTGAGCTGGCTTCTCCCTCTGCTTGTGCCCCCCCCATCAAATAAATAAATACAATCTTAAAAACAAACAAGGAAAATCTAGGAAACTGCCCACCTAGACGAGCATAAGGAGACGTGATTAACTGCGACGTGCTGTTCTGGTGGGACCCTGGAGCAGGAAGCAGACACGCGGGCAGAACACGGGAATCTGAACACAGTGTGGGCCTCAGTCAGCGACGACGCATCGATCCCAGTTCAGCAGCGGTAACAACGCGCCGCACCCCTGTAAGACATCAACACCGGGATGGACTATCTTCAGGATTTTTCTCTAAATCTGAACCTGTTCTAAAATAAAAAGTTTATTTTAAAAAAATCAAATAAAATTTACATATGCAGGTTGCTGGGGGGCAGGGAGGCCAGCCTTTTAGGATCAGAGAACACGGGCTTTGAACTGACGGTCATCCTGGGAACCCAAAACACACCCACAGCCCCTCGGTCCCGAGGGGGACTCACGAGGTCAGGCAGTTGGCGTCTTCTCGTGTCAGACTCAGCCAGTCGGTGAGCTGCCCGCCGGCCCCCACTTTGGTTACTTCCCCAGCTCCGGACCGTTGTCCTTGGAATGGACGTACATTACAGCGATTCCTTTATTCCTTAACGGCTGGATGGAAATCCTGGAACTTCCAGCATTAAGATGGAAAACCAGAAGCAAAACCACATCCCTGGAGGGACTGCAGAAAACACGGCTCCCTCGAGGCCCGAAAGCCGCAGCGGTGAGGGTGCGTGGCGCCGGCCCCAGCTAGCTGGCCGCTCTGGAGAACCACGGTGCTCCTGGAGACCCAACCAGAGCGCAAATCCACTCGCACGTGCTGCTCCCCGTGTAGGGTCTGCACGCGGCAGACGGACACAGCTCCTCGCCCTGGGCGTGCCGCGGCTGACCGGGCTTTTCCGGCAGAGCAACTTGAATGGGTGACCAGGGTGGGCTTTGTCCCCGGCAGGGCCAGCTGTCCGCCTCCATGGCCTTGCCTCGAGGCTGTGCCGGTGTCCCCACTCTCGGCCACGGCAGGGTCCAGGTGTCCCCCTTGCACAAAGCCTCACCCTGGTCCCCTTCGCTGACGGCACGATGCTGCCCGCCCCCCCCCCCCCGAACTGCAGGTGGGAAGAACTTTAAATGCCTTAGTGAGACACACCAACTGGAGGGTAGGACGTAAGCCCCGCGAAGCATCGGGGCCTGCCCTGTCGGCGATGCCAGCAACCCCTACACATCCAGTAATTCTCTATACGAAACGCCCCCTTCTCCGGCTGCTGAGCCGCGCGGCACTCGGCCGTGGCCTCCGTCCCACCGCGGGGTCCTGACTCCTCTTTCTTCGTATTTAGCTCCTTCCCTGAGATCCGTCCCCTCGCTGTTTCCCTTCGTGAAGGAAGCCAGGTGCCGACCCGTCTGAACACGTGTTTTATCACTGCACTCTCAGAGCACGCTCTCCTGGAGAGAATTCAGTAGTTTGAGTTGTTTTCCACAGTTTACTTTCAAGAGAGCACCTCACTGCCCCCTGGGTCCCGTGTCTCTGGAGACGTCCCTGGTGTGTTTCCGTTGCTCTCTAGAGACCGCCTGTCCCTCTGGCAACTGTCGGGGTTTTCTCCTGGTCTTTTGTTTCCTGGTGTAACATGATGAGCCTAGAGGGCTTGTGGCTGTTCGTGTTCGGCCGGGGGCCGGATGCTGTCGCTGTTGTCCGGCGTCAGAAACCTAAATCTCTTGCCCCACGGCCCCTAAGCCCTGCCTTCCAAGGAAAAGCGTAAGGGCCAGTCATAGAAACAGGAGCACATCATCGGGGTGGGTTTGTGGAGCGAGTGTCTCCCACCCCAGGACCATCCTGGGCCCAGACAAAACGGGTCCTTCTAAGGTCAGCTCCAGAGGAGGGCTGGACTGCTCCGTGTTATCTCCCTGGAGTAGCTGAGGCCCATGCTTCGGGGCGAGAGGGGTCCCAGCCCCCAGCCCCAGCCATCTCATTACCTCCCTGGCTGTGGGCCTCTGTCCTCTCGAGGCATCCGGCCTGCAGCCATCCTGCTCCCAGCGTCAGACTCAGGACCTGGCTGTCTTTCGCCTCCAGTCCCCAAGACCCTCCCTCTCTGGACTCCGGGCCTGTGCTCACAGCCTCTGCCCCCACCCTCCTCCTGCAAGCGTGTGCTTGGGAAGTACCGTTGGGCTGAGGTCTGCAGGGAAAGTATGGCCTTGGGGCAGGGGTTCCCTGAGCCAATCACTGGGAACAGAGATACTTAAATGGGTAGCAGACTCTGCAGCTGGCCTCAGGATGGAGACCCAGGTATGACTTCTGGCCTTTCCCCCCTCCCCTGCTCACGGGCTTCACGCACAGCAGGCTGGACTGGCTTGATGTGGACAGGGAGACATAACCATCAGCTAGACCATCAGCTGCCTGCTGTGCTATTCTCATGTTCTCTCTGAGCTGCAGTGAATTTGAGCAAAGGTCCTGCGGTCACATATGGCCCTGGAAATGAATGAGCAGCCACCTCGCCTAAAACCACCTGGTGCCCAAAAGACAGGCGGTCTGGGATCTTCCCAGCCCACCTGAGCTCCCTCGAGACCAGAAGAATCACTTTTCACTCCCCGTCCCAGGCTTTGTGTGACTGGGCCCTGAGCCAAGGCCACCATGGCTGCATGCTTGTTCCCAGTGCCCACTGGTCCGGCTGGACCCCTCAGGGGTATCTGGCTCCCCAGTGACCAGTGCAGGCTGCTGCTATGTTTTGAGAGAGGACACACCTGCCCTCTGGGCAAGGTGCAACATACCCTAAGTATCTGCACTAAGCCCCCAGGTCACCCCACCCTCCCCACCAGCTCCAGGCCCCTGAGGGCTCCATTTTCCACAAGTGTCCTCCCAAGGGAGATAGGGCCAGGGGATTAAGCCTGGAAACACACAGAGGTCGTACCATTCCCTTTCCTGGACTTGGGCAGGCGCCCTCAATCCCGTGTCCTAGGCCTCCTCAAAGGAGAGGGCAGGTGGGAGGGTGGGAGCAGACACAGGTCCGACCACAGCAGGGCACCGTCCCTCTGGGAGCAGGCCCAGTTCCTTACTTCGGCCCCAGCCAGGCCAGACATCAACGGCGTCCCATCAAGCTCAGGTGTTGTGCAGGAAACCTCACCAGAGGGGGCCCAGGAAGGGGTCAGCAGGAATGAGTCCTGAGCCTGGCCTCTCTGCTCCAGCAGGACCCACTTCATGACCCCAGGCCCCCTTCCCACCCCCTCCACCCTCCAGGGCTGCTGGGATGACACTCAAGGCATACAATCCCTCGTTTGCACAGGCCTAGCAGACTGACTTCTAAGAGACCCAGCCCACCCTTTGCATGTCCCCAGGGGCTCTGGTGGTCATTCCCCATTGTCTGCAGGGCCTTCTGATCGGCTGGACCCAGGGAGGCCCACCCTGGTAGTCCCAGGACCCACAGGCTCATCAGCTCCTCTGAGGTCTGCAGAGGGCAGCTGGGACCACAGGGCCGGCCAGCTCTCTCACTGATGGCCAAGGCCCAGGTCACAGCCCTGCGTCAGTCCAGACCTCATGTTACAAGTCTGGATCGAGAGCAGAAGGACCCTGATGCTTGCTCCTCTCCCTGGGACTGTAGTGGACAGAGACCTTCTGTCAGCCCCGGTTTCTCCGCTGGTAGCCCGGGGACAGCTCTGAGCCCCGGTGACTCATCTCCCCGATGGCCACAGGAGGGCCGCCCCCTCAGCGGGGTGGGGGTGATGGAGATATGACCTGGCAGGTGGGGAGAGATTGTGGTCGCCCACTTAGGGGGTTATTCTCTCCCGTGAGAAGGGGCTACTAGCACCTGTCCTCTGGTCTCCAGGCACCTGGGAGAGTCGGACAGCACCTCGTGTACAACTTAGTGGGTCCCCGCATGCAGCGCCTGGCTGGGTGAGGCTCCTGAGACCCTCGCACCCCCACACCTCTGGGAGGGGGGCTCAGGTGAGGCTCGGGGTCCAGAGGTTCAGGACTTGCCCAGTCACCGCCGAGAGTGGCAGGGCTGGAACCCCCCCTGCCTCACAAACCTTCCACGGGGCGGCGGGCACGAGCTCCGTGACACGGGAGCACCTCTGTGCTGACAGGCGGGACTGCGCGGGGCCCCGCGGGCGGCTCGCACTCCGCAGAGTCGCCTGGCAGGCGAGCTGTTCCCGGAATGAGGGCTGTGTACCAACAGTGACAACAAAACACTCAAATAGCTTCAAGCTGTTGGTTCAGAGCGGCAGAGTCCGTGGAAAACAAACAAACACAGGCTTGAGAGCCTCGTGGCGCGTCGTGGCAGCTAAAGCAGATGATGCCACGTGCTCCGCGGGCGATGGGCGGGCAGAAGGAGGTGGGCAGTGGTGGTGGGCCGGCTGCGTGAGGCCGTGGGGCCCTCCCCCCACCGTGGTCTGCACACAGCTGCCCTCACGCCGCCCCGGCCACGACTCCAGCTGGCTCGCTGTCACCCTTGGAGCCCAGAAGGCAGGTGGGGTGCAAGCCTTGTCCCAGGCGGGGGACTTGCCCCCCTCCAGGAGCCCCCCCAACCATGAACTGGAGGGGAGCTGTGGCTGGCCGCCCAGGGCACAGACCGCACGAGCTGCGCCCCTAGCCCTGCTCTGCACCGGCTCCTGGGGCCGCTGTAACAAATGACCCCACACTGGGGGCTTCAAACAACAGAGGTATGTTGCTCCCGGTTTTGGACCCAACGTTCGGATCAAGGTGTCAGCAGGACCGTGCTCCCTCCAGAGGCTTTCAGCTCCTCTCAGCCACACTGTCCTGGGCTGTGGCCACTGTGTCCCAAGCACTGCCTTTGTCTTCACCGGGGCCCGTCTGTGTCTCCCCCATATGTTATAAGGACACTTGCTATTGGATTTGGGACCCACCCAGGTAATCCAGGATGGTCTCCTCATCTTAAGTGCTGGGGAGCCAGGAGGACTAAATCATCCTCAAAATCGGAGCCCAAGCAGTGGGCGAGCCGCAGCCTCCTCCAGAGGCAGGCTGAGAGGCTGTGGGCGGGGCGGGTGCCTCCAGACAGGGCTCTCCTCGCATGTGGAAAACTGCACCCTCTTGTCCCCCTGCACTAGCTCCCCAGCCATGGCCACCCCAACCTTGGCTCTGCCTCATCCTGGGGACCCATGTGGGCCCCTGGGCTCTGGTCCAGGATGATGTCCACCTCCAGCCGTGGCCATGGGACGATGACGGAGGGTGGGCCGGTGACAGGGGGCAGACACACACTGGTCGAGGGACCGAGGGCTGTCCCCCGTGCTGCTCCCCAGGGCAGCCCCATGGGGACTCCTCTGTCATCTGGCACCAAGCCCATGGGTCTCTGCTCCGCTGTCCCCTCCTGGTGCCCAGTTCCCACAGCCCCCACCCCATCTCTGATAGGCGCATGACCCAACAGTGACTCAGACCCAAAATGAGAGCACTTAAAGTGGGAGGGGGACGCGTTTTTTAAAATGTGAGTGTTGTAAATGACAGCCAGTGTGAAGACCTCACAGGCCACACACACCCCAGAGTGGAAAGAAGAGGAAGAGGCTGCCGAGGACGCACGGCCACCCCCCGCCGGCCTGTGCGCGGACGTCCAAGCCCCATAAGCCAACGTCGGCAGGTGAATGGAGGAGAGCTCTGGGTCCACCCCCGGACAGAGGGACAAAGTGCCCATAAAACGGGGTGCATGAGCCTCACCCACAAGCTAAGGGAGAGACACAAAGGAAAACCCTCTCTCCACGTCCACCCGAGCCCAGCCCGCAGCAGGAGAGTGGACAGAGACCCTGACCAGGGGGCGGGGGAGCAGGAGGGGTGGAGTCCCAGCCGCTCCGTGGGGACGGGGCCTCAGACCACACCCTTCACATGTGGTCATGTCCCATGGCTCTAAGCCCCAAGCTTGCTGGAAGGTCGCCCCCCTCAAGGTAGAGCTGTCTGCTTACGTGCTCTGTTACTCCGGGCTCGTCTTGGGTGTTTCTTGCCCCAGTCCCAGGGTCAGCCACTTCTCCGAGGAGCCCTGGTTCTTCTTACTGGAGAGCGGTGGTGCAAGAGGCCGAGAGCCAGGCACTGGGTGTGTTCATTGCTGCTGGGATGGCATTGCTCTAGGCCTCTCAGCAGCGATGTGTGCACGTGCTAATGTGTATGGCTACGTCTCTAATAAATCCATATGTAATCATTTGTAACCATATTATGCCAAACGTGAGTTCATGCTGACATTTCCACCTCTGAGCTGCACCACATGGGTCATTCCCCCTCTTGCTTCTGTGTAATTCCCACTCCAGCAGTGGGAAGTCTGACTCCTGCTTGCCTGCCAAGGACTTATTGTTCCGTTCAGGTATACACGCACGGTGGCATCAGACCGTGAATCCTGACTCCCACGGAAAGCAGCTTTTTCCTCCAGAGTCCAGTGCTTGGGGACACTTCCTTCCGCCTTGAGTCTTGCAGATTTCACTCATTCCCGAACTTACTTAGGCCAGGGCCTTCTCTCCCATTCTCCTTCACTGAGGCTTTTTCACACATTTGTATCACAGCTAAATTCGCTCATCATAGAGTGTGTATCCTTTCTGGGAAACTTGAGACCTAAATTGTTGGGTTTTCATTTGCCTACATTAAGGGTCTGTCTGGGCTGTAAAGTTCTATGGGTTTTGAGAAATGCACGATGTCCTGTATCCATTGCTACGGGATCCTACAGACTGGTTTCACTGCCTGTGCTCCGTCTTTTAACCCTTCCCTCCCAAAAGCACCTGACATGCACTGACCTTTTTAGTGACCAAAGTTTTGCCTTTTCCAGAGTGTCATATGGTTGGAATCATACAGTCTGCAACCTTTCCAGACCGGCCTCTTTCACTTAGTGATACGCATTTAAGGTTCCTCCGTATCTTTTCATGACTTGATAGCTCATTTCTTTTCACTGCTGAATAATATTCCACTGTCTGGAATTTATCTGCTCACCAACTGAAGGAAACCTTAATAGGGTGATGATGACGAAACCTGCCATAAACATTCAGGTGCAGGTTTGTGCGGACATACGTTTTCATACCAGCTGGATAAATACTGAGGAGTGTAATTGTTGGCTTGTATTGTAACATTACGTTTAGCTTGTAAGGCGGTGCAGAACTGTTTTTCCAAGTGACTGCACCATGTTGCATTCCCACCAGGAACAAATGAGCGTTCTTGTTACACCACATCCTTGCCAGCGCTCAGTGTTGCCAGGTTCTTTTTTTATTTTAGCCATTCTAATGGATGTGTAGCGGTATCTCATTGTTTTAACTTGCAATTCCATAATAAGAAATGAATCTGCTTTTTTTTGCCATCTGCTTATCTTTTTTGGTGAGCTGCCTGTTTAGCTCTTTTGCCCATTTTTAATTGGGATATTTGTTTTCTGGTTGCTGAGTAAGATTTCTGTATATTTTTGGACAGAATTGAGAGGCTGAATAAACAAACGGACAGACCATATATGAAACAGGACCCTGGCCCACACCCGGAAGTTGCCGCTGTCTACAGGAGCCAGCCTGCTGTAAGCCGGACTCACAGGAAGTCAGACCATCATCGCCAGCAACAATCCAGGAAGCCAAGCTAATAATCCCTGTAGCAATCAACCCAAAATAGCCAGGACTTTATTTATAACTGACACATCGTTAATTTTTGTCCCCACTTCCAACTTAGGACCAATCAGAGAAAGCCAGACACGCCTCCCTAAGCAACCACATGGGACACCCACTCCCAGAGCCCCGCTTCCCAGGCTCGGTCAGCCTCCGCCTGAGCTGTGCTTTCCCACAGTAAACTTTTCCCACTCTTCTGCCTGCCTTTGAGTTCGCCATCAACACGAGTGATGGTGGCCAACTCCCTTGCTACAGCAAACTTTGAACAAATAGGTTTTGCCTCTTCTTATTTGGTTTGTTTTCTTTTCTTTCCACAAAGTGCTTTATCAGATATGTGCTTTGCAAACAATTCTTTTCTCAGTCTTCAGCTTGTCTGTCGGTTCTCTTAACAGTGTCTTTCGGAGAGCGTAAGCTTTGAATTTTAATGAAGTCCAGCTTATATTTTCTTTCATGGAACGTGTTTCTGGTGTTTCATCTAAAAACTCACCCCAAGGTCACTTAGTCTCCCCTACATCCTCTTCTAGGATTTTTTAAGTATTACATTTTATATTTAGGTCTATGACCCATTTTGAGCTAATTTTTGTGAAGGCTGCAAGATCTGTGTCTAGATTTTTTTTTGTCATGTGAATGTCCAGTAGTCCCAGTACATCTGTTGAAAAGACTGCCCTTTTCCCATTGTATGCATGTGTCCCTGTGACAGATCTGTTGGTTATATTTGTGTGAGTCAATCTCTGAGATCTCTAGTCTCTTCCATTTATACCTTTGATATATTGCTGTATTTCATTGGCTCATATTTTGTTGAGGACATTTGTATCCATGTTCATGAGAGTTATTGGTTTATAATTTTCTTTCCTTGTACTGTCTTTATCTGGTGTTGGCATTAGGGTAATGTTGGCCTCATAGAATAAATTAGGAAGTGTTCCCCCTGCTTCTATTTTCTGGAAGAGATTTAGAAAATTGGTACCATTTCTTCCTTAAATGTTTGGTAGATTTCACCAGTCAAGCTACCTGGGCCTGGTGCTTTATTTTCCAGAAGGCCATTAATCATGGATTTGCTTCTTTAGTAGACATAGGCCTAATCAGATTATCTGTGCCTCCATGTGTGAATCTGGGTAGTTCGTGTCCTCCAAGGAACTGGTGCATTTCATCTAAGTCATCAAATTTGTGAGCATAGGGTCATCTATAGTATCCTTTTATTATCTTGCTAATCCCCGTGGGATCAAAAGTGAAGTCAGGGGCGCCTGGGTGGCACAGCGGTTGAGCGTCTGCCTTCGGCTTAGGGCGTGATCCCAGCGTTATGGGATCGAGCCCCACATCAGGCTCCTCTGCTATGAGCCTGCTTCTTCCTCTCCCACTCCCCCTGCTTGTGTTCCCTCTCTCGCTGGCTGTCTCTATCTCTGTCAAATAAATAAATTTTTAAAAATCTTAAAAAAAAAAAGTGAAGTCAGTCTGGCTCACCAATCCTTAGAATTAACAGATTGAGACCCACCTGAGGCCACCTTTCCAAAGTTTGGCACGGGTTACTGGATGTGCTCTGAACTTGCCTTGTTATTGAGTTTATTTCTGACTATGGCCTCCCCGTTTTGAATTAGCTTCTGGTAGAAGGTTGGATTCAATCTTCCCCTTCCGTTTCATCCAGATCAAGGTGCTATACTACCATCCCAGTGGTTCTACTTTGAATCAGGACCACCCTCAGGATTGGGGACCGCAGCCAGAAATGTGGAGATCTGGGTCAATGAGGTAGTAGGGCTTGTCTGTGCCCCAGCTGAGCCTGCAAGTACCTCAGAGGAGGCCGTTCTGCTTTAGTAGGGTCACGAGCAAATGTGGAGGTAGGAGGCTAGGAGAGCAGGCAGCCCCACCTGATGGAGAGGGACTGAGCCTGCAACAGTGGCTCTGAAGCTTGTCTGCATATTGGAACTTAAGAAGAATTCTGATGTCGAGGCTCTGTGCCAGAGACACTCACTTACTTGGTTTGGGGTGCAGTCTATGTTCAGATACCTTGGATAAAGGTCCCAGCACAGGCGCTGACTACGTCTTGGAACATTTCACCCACATATGTCACCAAATAATGGAAAGGACAGAAGGAAGGAATGTGTTGGGTCCCCTAGGGTGGTCACACCTCAGGAAGCCAAAGGGCCTCATTTGCCATGTGCCAATGCTGACTTCTTCACCTGTGAAGTCATATGCTGTCACCAGGAGAGACTGAAAGAGCCTGGTGTAGACCATTCCAACCCTGTGAGGTCATTGATGTAAGTTGTAACACGCTAAAGAGAACAAAACAAGCCTGATGGCTCCCACTCAGCCTTGGGAACATTTACGCCCTTAAATTTCTCACCAGAAATTAAAGGAAGCCTCTGCCTGAAGGCCCTGAATGAGAAAGAAATCCTTGGATGTCATTGCTGTCAGTCTGCTTGGGTGTAAAAGAAAGATTGCCTGCAGGAAGAGGAAGCTATGGCTGGGTTGTTTGTACAGGGCTTGACTGCGGAGGCACCCGGTTTGGCTTTTCCTGCCTAGAGTATGGTCTGGCTTCAATCCTAGTTAAATGTCAGAAGGAACCAAGAACAAGCTCTAGAGTGTCTAAATGCAGCCAGACAGACAGAAACGCTACTATGAGATTAAGGGAAATGAACAGAATGTATGGGCTTGTCTAATGGAAAAGTCCAGCAGTAGTGACTCCAGGCATAGATGCATCAAGGTGCTCTGTGATTTGCAAGCAATCTGCCTCCACCTTTGCTTTCTACCTTCCTCTCCATTGGTCACCTCCTCTCACAGGCTTTCCATTCATGGTAGCAAATTGTTTCTGCCACTGCCAGCTTGGCAGCCCCAAGGGAGAGGGAACGTATGAACTGCTTCTTGCTTCCAATGGCCACTTACCCCTCCCATTGGAATGGAATTTTGAGCAAAGCCCACAAACCCCGTTACCTATTGACTACCTACCTAGGTCTGCTGGAATCTTCTGTGAACTCCTCCAGATCTATTTGCTATACCTCTCCACCCTGCTGTCTGCCCGGGGAGGTTGCCCTGCATGAACAATAGCACAGACTCCCTTGCACTCTCTATTCTAAAAGGATCTGGCCAATGAGAAGCTCTGGCAGGAAACTGTGGTCACAGTATTTATTCCTCCAGCTCCTGATTGTCAGCATTGCCTCACGCTGGCCCTGTCACTTCTCCAGAGTTCACATTTCCTTTCACAGCAGTCCTCTGCACCTGACTTTCCCTGTTCTGCTTCCTTGCCTCAGCCTTCAGACAGGAGTGGTAGCAGTCCTTGCTTGTTACTAATTTGGGGTACAGCACTATTGCTTGAGGGTTCCTGTATCCCACCCACAATTAGAATGTACTCTCTGGATCCTCCCTGAATGCTAACAGATGCACTGAATTTGATGCAGGAAAAGGCTCCAGCCAGTTGGATATGTGCAGAAATGATGTGGGAAACTTCCAGGTCACACCCTGAAAGGAAGAGGTGTGCATCCTACCACCATTGTTTCACTCTCCTCGCTGTCTGGAAAGCAGATTAAGTAAAAAGCCATCTTGGACACGTGGACAAGAGCAACATCCTAGTGGATGGTGGAGCAAAAAGACAGCAAGAGCTAGGTCCTGTATGCTCCATAGAGCAGAGCTGCCAAACCAAGTCAGACAAAACTACTGTTGGAGTATTTCAACCATAGCGATTTAGGGCCCCTGTCCCTGCAGCTGAACCCATGTTCAACCACATGGTGACCCTCTCTTTCTCAATAGTTCCTGTCAATGTTCCAGAATTGTCTCTCTGGTCTTGAGCCACATCTCCAATTACAAACTAATCATTATTGTCAAGGAAATGGAATATCCTAACTGGCCAAGCGTGGGTCCATCCCTGGAGCTGGAGCCCTGATACCAGAAGAAGGGCAGATTTGTTCCAGGTAAGCAAAATCACCTGTTCTTTATGGCTGTGACCACAGCCACCTTGAGCACCTCCTATGCACCAGGCACTATATCCATGGCTTCATCCTTGCAGAATTTTATTCTTAGCTCTTGTCATTCCATGGACTAACTGGGCTTAGTTGGGCTGTTTATGCCTGGGTCTCTTGCAGTAGAGGGTAAATGAAGCTGGAGTCATCTGGAAGCTCACCTGGCTGGCCATCCAAAATGGCAACAATTGAATCTGGCTGTTGGCTGGAAGTGCAGCTGGGGCTGCTGACGAAAGTGTCCACACACAGCCTCTTGATATGGTTTGGGCTTCTCACAGAAAGGTGGTCCCAGTGTAGTGGTCCCATATTTCCTACATGGTTACTGGCTTCCAAGAGGCAGGAAGAGGAAACTATCAGGCCAGTTGAGGGCTTTGCATCACTTCTACCATATGCTTTTAAACAAAGACAACTCAGGGACACCCAGTTTCAAACGTGTTCAGAAATATGTTTCACCTCTGCAGTGGTAGTGGCAAGTTCACACTGCAAAAGAGAAATGCAGGAACGGAGAGATTGTGGCAGCTATCTTTGGAAAATATGACCTGGCACAGTCTGCCCTCTGGTCACAATTCTCATCCCTCTCATATACAAAATACGCTCACTCCTCATTCATCCAAGACCCCAAAGTCTCATCCTATTACAGCATCAGCTCAAGGTCCAGGTCTTCTTAAATTAGGTCCAGGTGTGCATGAGACTCCTCAAGTTCTGTGGTTCTTCTTTATGAAGAGCTGTACAATACAAGTGATCCGCCCCACACACCCCATACGAGATGGGGGCATAGAATCACTGTCACTGCACTCCTAACCAAAAATGAGCCTCAAATCCCTAAAATCCAGCCAGGTACATTGTACCAGTGCCCTGATTAGGACAGTTTTGTTCCCTGAAAGTGGTTCTCTGTGGTTCTGGTTTTACTCTTTGAGCTCTAAGTTCTATTCCTAGAATCATTCCTCATTTTCCATTACAAAGGGCCCATATTTTCAGCTGAATAGTTTCCTCAGCCTGCTTTCTGCCTTAGGAAGTTGAGGGGTCAAAGGCTTCTTTGGTTTAAACTCTCTTTCCTTCTCAGTCCATGCTGATATAATTTCTTTATAAACTGTGTGGGTTTCCTATATATCAGCTTATAATCTTTTGAGACAGCTCTTCTCTACCTTGGCTTGAGACTCAGGGTATATGGGACATCATCCTTAAGACTCTTTAAAACCCTGTTTATAGCATAGAGTCTACAAGAGTGGTCCTCAACTGGAGGTGATTTTGCTACTGCCTGAGGAACATGTGGCAATGTCTGGAGATATTTTTGGCTTTCACAAGTGGTGAGGGGCTGTCATCTAGGGAGTAGAGAGCTGAAATGATGCTAAACATCTGACAGCATGCAGAAGAGCTCCCTACAAAAGGAATTATCCAGTCCCAAATGTCGATAGAACCAAGGTCAAGAAACACTGGTCTACAGGAACTGCCCTAAAATATTTCTAAATTCTCAAGTAAGCATCTTACAGTCACATGCTTGTCTTCGTTAAGAAATGAGCATGAAAGTGCCCCTGGGTGGCTCAGTTGGTTAAGCATCTGCCTTTGGCTCAAATCATGATCCCAGGGTCCTGGGATCCAGCCCCACATCAGGCTCCTTGCTCAGCAGGGAGTCTGCTTCTCCCTCTCCTTCTGCCCCTCTCCCTGCTCATGCTCTCTCTCTCTATCTCTATCTCGCTCACTACCTCTCTCTCAAAAAAATAAATAAAATCTTAAAAAAAAAAAAGAAATGAGCATGCCATCAAGAGCATCAACAGCAGACTAGATCTAAGCAGAAGAAAGAATCTGTGAACTCAAAGATAGGTCATATGGAATCATCCACTCAGAGGAGAAAAAAGAAAGAAAAGAGTGAAGAAAACTTATGAGAATTATGGGACATCATTAGATGAAAAATATACATATTATGGGTGTCCCAGAGGGAGGAGAAAGAGACAGAAAGCTTATTTAAAGAAATAATGGCTGAAATTTTTCTAAATCTGCGGAGAGATATGGACATCCAAGTACATGAAGCTCATAAGTCCCCAAACAGATTCAACCCAAGGAGGACTTGTCAAGACACACTAAGAAAAAAAGTGTCAAAAAATCAAAAACAAAGAATTTCAAAAGCAGCAAGAGTAAAGAAACTCATTACATACTCCCATTAGTCTATCAGCAGATTTCTTAGCAGAAACCCTTCAAGCCAGGAGAGTGGGGTAAGATATTAAAAATGCTGAAAGAAAAAACTGTCATCCAAAAATACTTTACCCAGAAAACTATCCTTCAGAAATGGAGAGATAAAGACTTTTCCAGGTAAACAAAAACTGAGGAAGTTCCTCACCCCTAGACCTGCCTTGTAAGAAATGCTAAAGAGAGTTCTTCAAAATAAAATGAAGGGACACTAACTAGGAACATGAAAACATATGAAAGTATAAAACTCACTGGTAAAGATAAGTATATAGTTCAGTTCAGAATACTCTAGACTGCGATGGTGATGTTTAAATAAGTTGACTCTAGGAGAAAGGTTAAAGGAAAAATATATCAAAGACAAACATAGCTAGTGTAATTTATTAATGTACACACAATGTAAAAAGATAAAAATTGTGACATCAAAAATATAAAATGTGGTTAGAAGTATAAATGTAGAGTTTTTGTATGTGATTGCAGTTAAATTGTTATCAGCTTAAAATAGACTGTTATATTTCATGTAAGTGTCATGGTAACCACAAAGCAAAAATCTGTAGTAGATATACAAAAGGTAGAGAAAGGAATCAAAAGTTGCCACTGCAGTAAATTATCAAATCATGAAGGAAAATAGTAAGGAAGAAAGGAACTACAAAACATCCAGAAAAAAAAATAATAACAAGAGGCACTAACAAGTCCTTACCTGCTATCAACAATTATTTTCAATGTAAATGAATTAAATTCTCCAATCAAAAGACACAGAGTAGCTGAATTGATTTGTTTTAAAAACCTAGTTGTATGCTTCCCCTAACAGACTCAACACAGCTTCAAGGACACACGTGGGCTCAAAGTGAAGGGATGGGAAAAGATATTCCATACAAATGAAACCAAATGAGAGCAGGGGTAGATATACTTATTTTAGACAAAATAGACTTTAAGTCAAAAAGTGCAACAAGAGACAAAGTCATTGTATAAAGATTAAGAGTTCAATTCAGCAGGGCATCTGGGTGGCTCAGTTGGTGAAACGTCTGCCTTCAGCTCAGGTCATGAGCTCCGGGTCCTGGGATCAAGCCCCTCATTGGGGATCCCTGCTCAGTACAGTGTCTGCTTCTCCCTCTCCCTCCCCCTGCTCTTGCAACTCTCTGTCTTGCTCATTCATTCATTCTCTCTCTCAAATAAATAATAAATAAAATCTTTAAAAAAAAGAGTTCAATTCACCAAAAGGTTCTAACAATTGTCAATATATATGCACCTAATATTGGAGTGCCTAAGTACACTAAGCAAATAGCTGATCAGAAAGGAGAAATAAATAGCAATGTAAGAGTAGTAGGAATGTCAATGCCTCACTTTCAATGATAGATCGCTCATCCAGACAGAAAACAGACTCGGACTTGAACTACACTTTAGACCAAATGGACCTAACAGACGTAGGACATTCCATCCAACAGCAGCAGAAGACACATTCTTCTCGGGTGTACCCTTAACATACTCCAGGATAGATCATGTGTTAGGTCACTAAACAAGTCTTAACAAACTCAAGAGGATTGAAATAATATTCAATTATCTTTTCTGACTGTAACTGTATGAAACTAGAAATCAATAACAAGAAGGTGGACAATTCACAGATATGTGGAACCTACAGAATCTATGGAATGGGAAAAATGTTTGCAAACTACAGAGCTCTTAGGGGTTGGTATCTAAAATACATAAGAAAGTCATACAATTCAGTAGAAAACAAAAAAACATAATCCAATTTTAAAATGGGCAAAGGACCTAAACAGACAATTTTCCAAGGACATACAAACGGCCAACATGAAAAGGTGCTCAATATCACCAATCATCAAAGAAATGTATGATAATGAGATACCACTTCACAACTACTAGGATGGCTAGCGTCAAAAAGACAAGTGGTAAAAAGTGTTGGTGTGGACGTGGTGAAAAGGGAATCCTGGTGAACTGTGGGTAAGAATACAAGTTGGTGCAGCCACTATGAGAAACAGTATGAAGGTTCCTCAAAAAATTCAAAATGGAGCTACCATATAACCCAGCAATCTCCTTCTGAGTATGTATCTGAAGGACATCAGCATCTCCAAGAGATATCTGCACTACCATGTTGACTGTCAAATTATTCACAGTAGCCAAGACATGGAAACAACCTAAGTGTCTGTCAACAGAGGAATGGCTAGAGAAGATATTACATACAGTGGAATATCATTCAGCAACTAAAAAGAGTGAAATCTTGCCATTTGTGACAACATGGTTAACCCTAAAGGACATTATACTAAGTGAAATAGGACAGAAAAAGAAAGAGAAATACTGTATGATCTCACTCACGTGTGGGATCTAGAAACAAAACAAAACAAAAGACAAACTCGTAGAAACAAAGAAGAACAGTGGAGGCCAGAGGTTTGATGGGGAAGGGGAAGTGGGCAGGTGTTGGGCAAGGGGTACAAACTTCCAGTTATAAGATGAATAAGTTCTGGGGAGCTAATGGACAGTATGGTGACTATGTTTAATAATGCTGCATTGTATGTTTGAAATTTGCTAAGAGAGTAGATGTTAAGTGTTCTCACCACATACGCACAAAAATGGTAATTATGTGACGTGACAGATGTGTTCATTTGATTGTAATAATCATTTCACAGTGTACATGTATAGCAAATCACCACATTGTAGACTTTAAATATATACAATTTTATCATCTGAATAATGGAAAAAATAAATAAAATGACCAATACTATTAAATCTACCTGCATACTCCATCCTTAGTCCATCACCCTGCCTTTCCCCACGCTGTGCCCCTGAATAAGTAACGCCGTCCTGTGTATTGTGTTTATCATCCCCTTGCTTTGTTGTAGAATTTTATTACATGTGTACCCTAAATGCACATTGCCCTATTTTGCTTTGTTTTTTTTTAAAGATTTTATTTATTTATTCGACAGAGATAGAGACAGCCAGTGAGAGAGGGAACACAAGCAGGGGGAGTGGGAGAGGAAGAAGCAGGCTCCTAGCGGAGGAGCCTGATGTGGAGCTCGATCCCATCACGCCGGGATCACACCCTGAGCCGAAGGCAGACGCTTAACCACTGTGCCACCCAGGCGCCCCTATTTTGCTTTGTTTTGAGCTCTATAAAAAATTGCATCATGCCATGGATATTATCCAGTTTTTACTGCACATTGTTTCTAAGACAATATTGAACTTGGCTATATTTCATTTTTATGGCTATATAATATTCCATTGTAGTAATGCATCACAATTCATTTATCCATTCTTTTGTTTAAGGGAATATGAGTTATTTCCAGATTTTTGCTCTTATGCATAATGCTGCTTTTAACATTCTTGGACATATTTCCTGGCACACATACGCCAAAATGCCTCTAGGCTCTCTTAACTAGGACTGGAACTGATGAGTCATGAGTATGCACTACCTTTAACTGCACAGGATATCAAATAATTTTTTTAAAGATTTGTAATTTTATTTATTTGAGAGAGAGAGTGAGAGAGTGGCAGAGGGAGAGGGAGAAGCAGACTCCCACTGAACAGGGAACCTGACACAGGGCTTGATCTGAGGACCCTGAGATCATGATCTGAGCTGAAGGCAGACGCTTCACCGACTGAGCCACCCAGGCGCCCCTTGACTCATTTTCTAAAGTATTGCACCCACCCCGACCAATGGGCAGGGTGGGTCTCACATTCCTGGCTCAGGCAGTGCTCAGGAAGGACAATCTCGCTGGGCTTAACCTCCCTGCCCAAGCTGCAGTGACTTGGGATGAAGGTCCTGCTAGGTGGGTGACCCTGTCTTGCAGCCAATAAACACCCATTGATGTCACGCTTTGGCAAAGCACAGTGCCTGACTTAATCATTTATTGTGGAGGCATTCATTTCGAAGACAGCGATCTGCAGAAAACCCATCGCCGTCCCAATGACAAGATTAGGTGCATGGCCACCACCAAGAGACGTGGGCTGGTCTTGACGACTGACCATTTAGGTCACTTCCTTTTTCGTGTCCTACACCTTCACTTCCCGCTGCTGTGTTTTCTGGGCAGTCCCACTCTCTCTCTCTCTCTCTCTCTCTCCCTCCATCCCCCACCACTGACCTTGTTTTCTGGCCACACCTGCGCTGTGTAATTTCCAGGTCTTGTATTTTAAAAGTTTTTCGAAGTTTCCTGGTAGTTGTAGCTGAAGGGCTTCTTGCAATCATAGTAAGAATCACCAGGCTAGGTCCAACCACAGCAATGGTTATTAATAAGCTGAGACCTGCACAAAACAGGTAAAGCTAATATGAACATGAATGTAAAAGTATTTACATGGATATCATACTGTCCTCTCTTTAGGAATGGAATAGCTCAATTATACAGCAGGTGTATGTTTAACTTTGTAAGAAACTGCCCGACTTTTCCAAAGTAGTTGAACTATTTTGCAGTTCCACCAGCAATATGAGGGTTCCAATTCCTCCACAGCCCTCGCAGCCTTTTTCATTTTGGCCTTTCTATTGTCGTATAGCTCTATATCATTATGGAACTTTGTATTTCCCTAATGAATAATGATGCTCAGTATATTTTCATGTGCTTAGTTGCCATCTGTATAATCTTTGGTGAAGGGTGTGTTTAAAATCTTTAGCCTATTTAATAAAAAAGTTGTTCAGACATGGGAGAGGACGAACGCAGTCCACCACTACTATAAATCATGCCGTCAAGTTTCTGTATTTGGGGAAAGCAAAGGGGTCAGCATATCCTAAATGCAAGGGATAAGCCCACCCTAGGAAAACCATTTTCATGATCCTGTTATCTCCCTTCAGTTCATTTGTAATTGGATATTTTCCTCTTAGTACTGAGTTTTAAGAATTATTTTTATATTCTAGATATAAGTACTTACCAGTTAGATTACTCCCAAGTAGTTTTCCTTCAGTCTGTGGTTGATCTTTTCATTAACTTCGTGTCTCTTTCTGAGCAGAAGTTCTGTTACCATTGTCATGAAATCTACTTTATTAATTTGGTCATTTATGGATTATGCTTTCAATGTCATATCTGGTAAATTTTTGCCTGAACCAAGGTCACAAGGGTTTACTCCCAGTTTTCCTCTAAAAGGTTTGGTTTTAAGTTTTACAATTTGGTCTGTGATCTATTTTGAGTTAATTTTTGCCCGTGATATGAGAAATGGATCAAAGTTCTCTGTGTGCCCAACTCTTCCAGCACTTCTTGTTGAAATGACTCTGCAGAATTTCTTTTGTGTTTGTAAAAATCAGTTGTCCAATTATGTATGGGTCTATTTCTGGACTCTGTTCTGTTCCATTGACCTACTTGTCTATCTTTACACCAACCACAAGTAATATTGATTACCGTAGTTATATAGCGGTCTTGAAATGAGGCAGTGTTAATCCCCCAACTTTGTTCTTTGTGCTTATTTTGCCTATCTGAGGTCCTTTGTATTTTTATATCAATTTTAGAATCAACTTGTCAATTCCTACAAAAAGGCCTGTGGGATTTTGATTGGGATTGCATTGAATCTATAGATAATCTGGGGAGATTTAACATTTTAAAAACATTGTCTTCTGACCTAAAAATACAGTATAGTCATCCATTTACTTAGGTCTTATTTATTTTAGCAATGCTTTGCAGTAAGTCTACTTTAACATATTAAACATTCCTTTGGAAAATTCCTTTCTATCTTAACCTCATCCCCCCCGCCACAAGATACATGTTGGCAATCATCCTCCAAGCATATGACCCAGGGATATCTGAAGGGTCTCATGACTGAGGGTTTACTAAATAAACAACAATAGCTATCCCCCTCAGGATCCAGGAAACCTTGTTGCCAAAATCCCTGGGAGACTTATGCTATCCCTAACCCCCTCCCAACTTGAAAGTATATAATGGGCCAGTGCAGCTCTTTCTGCCCACAGGTCCTATCCCCATGCTCTAATAAAACCACCTTTTTGCACCAAAGATGTCTCAAGAATTCTTTCTTGGCCGTTGGCTTCAAACCCTAACATCTTTCCTACATCAAATATATTAGCAAAAAGTTGTTTATAATATGTCATTATTATCTTTTTAATACTTGTAAATGATTTGCAAGTGATGTCACCTGTCTCACTCCTAGTATTTGGTGCTATCAATTTCCCTCTGAGTACTGCTTTAGTAGTGTGCAACGTAGTCTGATATGTTGTGTTTTCATTTTAGTTAAATTAAAATTCTTCATAATTTCTCTTTTAATTCCTTCTTTGACCCTTGGGTTATTCATAAGTGTGTTATATTTAGTTACGTATTTGTGGATTTTCCAGATTTCATTACTGATTTCTGACTTAAATCCATTGTAGTCAGAGAAAACACTTTGTATAATTTGAATCCTTTTAATTTACTGAGACTTGACTTACTGACCAAAAGGTGGTCTGTCTTAGTAAATATTGTGTGCACTTGAGGAAAATGTACATTCTACTCATTGTGCAGAGTGTCAATTAAGTCAAGCTGGATGGTAGTTTACCAGGTATCTTTGATGGTTTTTCTATTTTTTTCTATCAATTATCAAAAGAGGAATATAATTATAGATTTGTCTATTTCTCCTTACAGTTATACCAATATTTGTTTCATGTATTTTTAAAGCTTTATTAGTAGGTTCATGAACATTTAGGATTGTTACATCTTCCTCATTAATTTATACATTTCCCAGTATGAAATGGTCTTCTTTATACCTGACAATGATCCATGTTCAGAAATTTACTTCAATATTAATATAACCACATGGTTATTAATATTAATAATTAAACCACATGGTTTTCTTTCAACTAGTGTTAGCATGGTACATCTTTTTCCCATATATTCTAACTTGCATCTTTATATTTAGCTTTTGTTTCTTATAGGCAGCATATACTTGGGACTGGCTTTTTTATCCAATCTGAAAATCTTTGTCTTTTAATTTAGGTGTATAGACCATTTTCAGTTAGTGTGAATGTTGATATGATTAGGTTTTAGCCTTTCATCTTGCTATCCATTTTTTTTTTTTGGTCCCAACCCAATACATAAAGGGATTTGGAGGGAGAACAAGAAATATGAATGGACACTTAACCAAAGATGATATTAGAGTGGCAAATAAGCATATGAAAAATTCTCAGCATCACTTTTCATTACGCAAATGCACACTAAAGCCACGATGAAATACCCTGCAGACTTTTACAAGGCTAAAATGGTTGTCCTTAGCTAGTGCTGGTAGGGATGTGAATGAACTAGAATCCTCACACACCAAAGGGGAGAGTGTGAAATAGTACAAATATATTGGAAAACAGCTTACAGTTTTTTAAACAGTTAAACACACCTACCATGCGACCCAGCCATTCCACTCCTAAGTACTTACCCAAAAGAAAAGAAGCCTCATGTCCATACAAGTACCTGTACATTTATGTTTATGTCAGCATATTTGTCACAGTCCAAAGCTGGAAATAGCTAAAATGTCCACCAACAGATGAAAAGATAACTTGTTCCTTTATCCACACAATGGAAAGTTGTCAGCAATAAAAAGGAATGAACTATTGATAGATCTTACAACAGGGAGGGATCTCAAAATAATTCTTATGAGTGAAAGAAACCAGACACAAAGAGTGCATATTTTATGACTCTATTTGTGTAATATTTAGAAGATAGAAACTACTCTGCAGTGACAGAAAACAGATCAGTGTTTTCCTGGGGAGGGAGGAGGGAGGAGAGAAGCAGGAAGGAACAACATTACAGAAAGACACAAAGATAATTTGGTGATTGATTTGTTCATCCTCTTGATTGTAGTGATGGATTCGTAAACACATATATGTCAAAACTTATCAAACTGTGCACTGCAAATATGTGCAAGTAATTGTGGGTCAATCATATCTCAATAAAGCTGTTTAAAAAATACATCTTAAATTCAAATTTATCACTAAGAGAATACAAATAAGAATGAGGTCTCCCAAAACACTAGAGAAAGTAAAATAGTAAACAGCTCACAGAGCCAAGGACAGAGAAAGAACAAGGAAAACAGAGCATACATAACAGGTGCATCAACAAACATGTCTGTTTTGACGATACACTAAATAAAACAATCCAAACATGCACACTCTTCCCAAGGTACACCTAAAATAAAACACTTGAATGTTAAAAAGGAAAGGATAGCAAAGACATGTTGCACAAATAAGAAAAAGGGTCAGTAAAATGAATACCAGATGAGGCTAAAAAAGACAAACAGCAGTTTGGTCTGAGGAACAATTCAAGAACCAATGAAAGCATAACAGTGATTAATCTTTAAGCAGCAAATAACTTATCGTCAAAATCTATAAAGGAAAACTTAAGAAATACCACAGTAAATTAATAGCTAAAATGTAAACGTGAAGTCCTGATCATGTTAACCCCGAGGCCCAAGTTATATAAATCGTGTTTTGTTTCATTCTTTTGAGGGCCAGTAACTGCATACCTGCAGGAACTTGACTGAAACAGCCAGGCCTTCCACAGATTTGCCTGAGAGGGGATTAGCATGTTCTGCAACTTAATTATTTTTCACCAACATAAATGCCTGTATTAAAGAAGTCAAGAAAAATATCCACACCTGCAATTGCAGTGTGATGAGAATATAACAAGAATGATGATGAAGCCAGACATCAACTGAGACCCACCACTGTGTGCAGTTTTGTTAGCCTAAAGCCCTGCACAAGCTCTATGCCCCGTTAGAAGTCAAGTGGGTGGGGTGCCTGGGTAGCTCAGTTAGTTAAGCGTCCAACACTTGGTTTCAGCTTGATCATGAGCTCAGGGTCCTGGGATCAATCTCTGTGTTGGGCTCCAGGTTCAGCGTGGAGTCCGCTTGAGATTCTGTCTCTCCCTCTCCCTCTGCCCCTCCCCCTGCTTGCACTCACTCATGCTCTCTCTCTCTAAAATAAATAAATAAACAAACAAATAAATAAAATCTGGAAAAAAAAAGTCAGCTGGGTGCTTCTCACAAATCCCTGGGGGGTTACACTCTCCCACTCCCTCTGGCCCAAGGCCCCTGACTCCAGTCCTTCCACAGCTCCCAATACTGTTCTCCTCCCCCAAGTCAAAGTGAACCCAAGTGCAGAACTACAACCCTTTTCCTTGTTTTTCCAAACCCTCCTTCCTGAGCCCGTGTGTGGCAGCTGAGTCCACTAAGGTCTGGAGAGGTGGAAGGAATTTGCAGCTCAGAAAGTTGAATGCCTTACACATCTTGCCCCAGGGTCCACCAAGCCCCTTCCTGGAGTCAGGCAGAGCTCCTGCTTCCTTCCTACCAGGTCTCCCCCAGCTAAGCCACACATCCTTCTGTCCCTCCCATCCCTGGCTCTCTCTCCAGTCCCCTCCTTCAGCAGCTCATCGGGCTGCTCCCCACAAGAATGACTCTGGTGCAGGAGGTAACATAATGACCTTGGTACCTACTTTCCAAGGTCCTGGCCATGCGAGCTTTCGCACGTTGTGGTGTTGAGCCTGCCACAGCTCTAGGGACACACACTGCTGTCAGCCCCAGTCAGATGGGATCGTGAAGCTGGCAGAGACTGAGAGATGTGACCCAGACCAGGAAGGGAGTGTGCAGCCGGGATCCAAAACGGATTTCTGTTGCATGCTGACACGAGTGGTAGGGAGCTGGCTATTTAAAAATGCAGATTCCGGAGTATTTCTGCAGCATCCCGAGAGGCACAGCAGCTGCTCCATCTGGCTCTGGGTCGCTCCGTGTTTCAGCACCACACACCCAGCTTGTGTCAGAGGGGTGTGTGTGTGTGTGTGTGTGTAAGAAAGGAACAGCGTGTGAGAAACATGTGAGAGAATGTGCACGTGTGAGAGTGTGCACATGTGTACTGCACTGCAGGCGTGTGCACGTGTGCATGTGTGAAAGTGTGCACATGTGTGTGCACGTGTGAGCATGCATGTTTGAGAGTGTGCACATGTGAGAGGGTGCTTGTGTGTGTGCACGTGTGAGCATGCATGTGTGGGAGTGTGCACGTGTGTACATGCATGTGTGAGAGTGTGCACGTGTGAGACGGTGCTTGCGTGTATGTGCGTGTACATGTATGTGAAGAAGTGTATACATGTGCGTTATGTGCGTGTGTGTGTGTCCATGAGCACTTGGGTCTGGGGGCTGTCCTTCTCCTCCCCTGCCTGGGTGGCCACCCCCTCCCTCTCAGCCAGCCCAAGGGGGAGGCAGCTCCCCCACCCCTCTGACCCCCCCAGGCCCATACCCCCACTGAGCGACTCTCCCCTTGACAGTGAGTTGGGGCAGTGTCAGAGGCCCCCCGTGTTTGTGCCCTCTCTTGGACGGTAGGAAAACCGCCATGGCTGGGGGGACACTAGACCCAACGCTCAGGTGGTGGGAGGGGGAGAGGGATGAGTCTGGGGCGGTAAGTATGGCTTTGGAACCAACTTGGCTCTTCTGATGACAACCTGCCTTGTTCCAGATGGTTCCTGTGCAAGCTCCCGTTCGTTAGCATGCTAATTTATTCTGACTCATCATCGGGAAGCTGCTGCAGGCGGGGCTGGCGCACACCTCGATGCCAGAGCACGACCCGGGGCTGTGATTCCCAGCTGGAACAGGAGCCCTCCCCGGGGGCTGTCACCAACGCCGGGAGTAAAGAGAACAGTTGGGGACAAGGCCTCAGCGGCAACCTGAGCAGCTTGTAATTTCCCCTCCGGTGGCCCTGACGTTCTGTGACAGGATCGGGAGAGCAGGGCTGGAGATGCAGACTCTGGGAGCGCTCATGCTGCAAAGTTCCTGGTAGAGCACGAATGTAGCTAAAACATAAGGGAGGCTTGGTGAACAAAGACCCAGAGCAGAGACCCCAGCCTGACATTTCTCTGTCAAAGTCAGCGCCTGGGCGGGGCAGAGCCTCCAGGTTTGGGCCCAGGTCCCGGCCTCACCTCTGTCCTCTGGTCTCAGGCGTGCAGCTCACCAAGGCCAGGATCCTGGGACACGCGGGAAGGAAGGTGGAGCCGCTCACCGCCCCGTGAGCGCCACCAGCAGACCTGTGCCTCCCACTGCAAGGCTCACAAGCCCGCCCAGAGACATCTCCTGTTCACCAGGGTAGGCACAGCCCCTGCCAGACACCTGTGACCTCTCTACAGCAGCCGGGCGGCTGTGAAGCAGGAGAGGCAGGGTAAAGACCTGGCCTCCAGGAGGACAGCCCCAGCGGTAAGCTGGCCCTGGACGGGTCTTCCCTGCCTCGCCCCACCACACCCTGGGGGCTGCTGGGCTTGCCCCCAGAGAAGGCTCAGCCTCTGGGAGACACAGCCTGCGAGGGGGGCGGGGAGGCAGGCCCTGCCTTCAGAAACAGCACTCTGACCCATTGTACTGGGCAAAACTCACCAACATGGCCATGCTGACCACTGGGGCCTGGAAGACAGGATTTCCATCCTGGCCAAGGTTCCCAGGTAAAACTCAGTGCCCCCCACAGCCGGGTCCCTACCCAGGCCTCCCCAGGCCTCCCTCCCTCCCAGGGCTGCTGGCTGCCTTCCTGGACCTTGGGGCTCTCTGCCGCTCAGCCCCCAGTGCTCTGCAGAGAGGAGTTCCCTGCCCCCTGGGAGACAGTGACCAAGTTACCAGGACACAGTGAGCAGGGTTCTGGAATCCCCAGCGCCCCTTCCACATTGTCTGCAGTTTCCTGGCAACCGGAGGGCCTGTTTCCACTGAGAAGGAAGGAGTCTGAGCCAGGTGCTGGGCCCCGTGCGCGCTGGGCAGCCCTGGGCGCTGGTTGTAAGGACTGGGAATGTCAGCGTGAAGCAGGTGCTGAGGCTTCCCACTCCTGGGAACACGGTGGAGGCAGACGGCCATGTGGGGGGAGACCCAGGGACCAGGATGCCCCGGGGGGGGGCGCTGATGGGGAGAGGTCAGAGCCCGTGGTATCCTGGTGCCGGGATGACCCTGGAGACCCACCTCCATCCCCGCACTTTCTGCTGGGAACGATCGGTACTGTCATCTCTCTCCCTCGGGAACGCTCACCCCCCCACCAACCCGGCCAGGCCATGAGAGTGGCCACCTCGGCTGCAAGAGAGGGAGACAGACGGAGGAGCGGGGGGCTCTGTGATAGCCTTCCTGTCCACAGCACCCAGCGAGAGCAGTGTTCTCCCTCCGGAAAATAGGCACCTGCCACGTGGTAGGTGAAGGGCGAGTGCCTGTCCACCCCAGCCTGCCCAGGACAGTCCTCAGTGCGTCTGGGGCCCTTACGTAGGTGTTGGAAGGAGCCAGCGATCCCACGTGTCCTGGGTGCACGGAAAGTCGTAGAGACTGAGACACCCTGTCTGAACTCCAGAGCCGACGAGGAGAAGCACCAGTCCAGGAAGAAGGCCTGTGTGAAGGGGGAGCAGGGAAGGCTGGGGGAGGCCGGCCTGGCCGGGGTGGGCGGCCCAGCAGGACCCCTGTGCGAGATGATTTCAGAAGCACAGGGGCTTGGATGTGACTCGGCATGGCCCAGGAGCCATGCAAGGTGCACCACTGACTTCATCAGCAAGGTGCATCAGACAGCCATGGGGTACCCCCTCTTGCAGGGGGTTTTCACATCATGACCCCGGCCCCTGTGTGCCCACCTGTCTTGGAGAAATCCCTGCTATCACCTTGCTACATTAACACCTGTTAAGTGGAACACAGGTGCTGGTCGGTGAGCCGAGTTCACCAACAGGCCACAGACAAAGTGAGATCGGGAAGTCTAGACACACAGGTCCTGGAGGAAGGGCCCCATGCCTCCAGGAGGCACTCAGGAAGGTCAAGGCAGGGCACAGGGAGAGAGGCAGGACCTGGGGCCGTTCCCGGGGTCCATGAGAGGGGTACGTTGCGATTCCTGAGCTAGGGTCTGATTGGTCCAGTAGAACCCCAAGAGTGGGGTTTTGGTCAGCCCCATGGGGGTCTTCTCCAGGGGCACCAGGACACCACGGGCTCTGACCTCTCCAGGAGGAAGGCCCAGGCTCTGGGGAGACCGCAGGGAGTCAGATCGGGGACGTGCATTTGCTTGGGGCTCTGCAGCTGCCTCTGACAGCTGCACTCTCATGAGGGGGGAGGGTCCATGTGTGGCCCCCAGACCACAGAGCCACGTGACATCATGCAGTGCTGAACCGCACTCCACACAATCCCCCCCTTGGTAAGGTGGGTGGGAGGCAAGTGGGAGAGACAAGGGGGTCAGGGAAACCGCGGGCATCGTGCCACGGTGGCCACACCGGGTCCCACACTGGTGGTCATAGTGTCTGTGTGCTGGTGCCCACAGCCCGGCCACGCCTCGGCTCAGACTACAATGTGTGGTTTTAAAAAATAATCACCTGAACTTCTAGGATCCTTCTCATTTTCCAAGTCTGGTTCTCCAAACTCCCTTTGATTCTGTGGATACCTGATGATGTCCCCCCACTAAGTTCCCTTTCTGCTTCAATGATCCACAGTTGGGTTCTGATTTTTGCAACCAAGAAACCTGAGTAACTCAGACACGGGTTCCAGGGGTGGGGTGAGGGTGACAAGCCACCATGGAAGGGGCTGGGGCCAGCCACACACGCCTCAGGGGCATTTGGGGGGGTAATGATGCCCCCCAGCGCGTGTGGCCCTGATGCCTCCAAGCAGCACCTGGGGTGGCCGGAGGAAGCTGGTAAGGACCGCCAGCTTGGGATGCCGAGCAGACCCTGGTGGGGGCCGCACAAGACACAAACCCTAGCGGGGGCCGCAGGGCACACAGGTGATTCCAGCTTCTGGGTAGCTGCTGTCAGAACTGGGGCTTCAGAGAAAGAAAACACTCCAATCCCAATTCCTGGTTTAGAGACTGAACCCGGATCCTTGCTGAGACTGCCTTTAGGAAACGTCTGGGCTCTAGCAGACGCAAGGACGGAGGCCACCGCCCCCTTCGGAGGTGACTCCTTCCAGGCACAATGTCCACTTTGGGACGCACAGACTTGGAGCGTCTCTGATGTGACCCAGGGCCACCATCCACGAAGAATGGGCCCCCCAGGATTTAGAAGGTGCTTTGAATGCCTCTGCAGTCCGCAAATCAGAGAGGGCGCTCAGGGGACCTGGGGTAAGTGGCGTTCTGAGCTGTCTGCTCCGAGGTGCACCTGGGGTGCTCCGCTAGCCCTCCCACGGCTCCCTCTGGGTCCCGAGAGCGTCGCTGGAAGCACCCAGCGGAAGAGTTAGCTCCTGACCCTGGACTGAGGAGGAACCCAGCGGGGACCCAGTGCTCTGCCTGCTGCCAAACCCCAGAGTTTCACCACGTTCCTGGAGGGAGTCAGACACATAGGTGCCGTCCCCCAAAGACGAGGAATGCACTTACTTCCCAAGCGCGGCCGGTGCGGATCAGAGGCGGACGTGGGCGTCGACGTCACCCAGGGCTGGATCTGGCAGCAGTCGCTCCGGATGTGGGGGCCTCGTGGGGGAACCAGCCAAGCACCTGCTGCCCTGTGTGCTGGCAGATTTGGGCAGAAGCTTCTCCCCACTCTTGTCTCAGGCAAGTACCCCAGCGTGGCCCACAGAAGTCTGGATTGTTCCACGGGAACCCGGGCCACGTGGGGACCTTACGCTGCAGGACGTGGCACCTGGCCTGCCAGAGGACGGAAGGTAAGCCCGTGAGGAGCCGTGACCTCCCAGCGGAGCTGTGTGTCCGAGGGTCTGGTGGCCTGGGACTTGCCGGGACATCCCGCCTTGTCCTGCAGCTGCTAAGAAAGAGGCAGCAGGCACAGGGCCCTTGGAGTGTGGAGGAAAGACCTCACGGGGCAGGGCCCCCAGCTCCACGTGGGACAAAGCCAAAGCAGAGCCCATGGAGGGTCCCTGAGGAGCGGGGACGTCTGCAGGGATGCAGACAGGAATTCCGTGCAGGTTGCACCAGTGGCCCCAGTGGGAGGACCCTCTGCAGCCCCTGACCCTCCTCACGTGGAGAAACAGCGCCCGGCTCAGGCCAAGGGGGCTGTGGACCCCAATAGTGGGACAGCAAATGCCGAGGGGGCCCGAGCTGCCCGCGGTGGAGGGACGCTGCGCCCACCCTGCTCCATCACCAAGCAGCTGTGTCCCCGTCCGGTATCTGTTGCACCTGGGGCTCCCTCCATGGCCAGCTGGGGGGGGCATGGTCCACCAGGTAGGGGCCCAGTTCACAGATGGCTACACCTGTTGCTTGCTTACGAGCGCCCCAAGGGGCCTGTTACCCGTTGTGGACCCAGTGCCCGGTCTCTGGTCTGCCCCGGCCACACCCTGCACGTCCGCCAGGTCTGCGAGCCCCCAAGAGGCTCAAGCAGCCCCAAATGAGATTGTCAAGATTGTCGAAAGCCCATTTAAAGCACATGGTAATTACTTCCAGGGGTTTATAGTCCCGGAGTCGCGAGCCACGCCACCCCCCCGCCCCGGCCAGGAAGGCCCCATTTCACCATCAAGGACACGACCCCGGGTATTTACAGACAGTAATGAGACTGTCCACTGCTCGGTGTGGCCGTAAATAAGCAGCAAAACTGCTGAGTTTCACGCAATTCTCCCTGATTGCCTGGAAGGCGCCATTATTTTAATAAAAAAACTAATCAGCCAGCCTCCCCAGCATCTCAGGCTCGGTGTTAATTACAGAGCGGCGGGCGGGCGGGGAGCAGCACGACGACTGTCATCACGGGGGTGGGGGGCTCTTTTACGTTAAAAAGAGTGAATTAAAAGAAAGAGGAAGCGTGTGCTCCCCTTAAAAATCACAGTGATCATGCAGGACGGCCTTCTGACCCACAGGACAGACACGGCTACGCCCACGGGTCTTCCCGGGGTCAGGGCAGCCACCGGCCTCCTCCAAGCCCATGCCTCTTGGTTCCCCAGGGAGCAGGGGAGCCAGAGGGGACCCCAGCACCATCCAGGCCAAAGTCAGGGAAGGAGCAGCGCTGGGCTGGGCTTCCCAGACAGTGTGGGGACAGGGGAAGACCTGGGTGTGGGGCTTCCTTCCCTCTTTCACCCCCTGCGTCCTCTGTCCTGCACCTTCCCCCGGCCTGGAGCACGACGCAATGCCGGAGGTGGGGCAGTCGTCTTGAAACCATGAGGCTATAAGCAGAAGGACAAAAGCTTCATTAGGGATGGCTGGCCAGAAAGACAGGCAGCGCCGAGGCCCAGGGAACAGAGTTCCGAGGCTGCCTTACTCCACGGTGCTCGTCACACGAGAAACGTCCGGCCCATTCAGTGAAGAAACTGTTGTGAGTTTTATTTAATCCCTAAGCAGTGCGTCCAAGAATAATTGTTACTAATTTAAAACAAACAAGGCCACTAGAGAAATTTTAAGTGGCCTCATCTGTACCTGCGGGCTCCCCGATACCGGGCTCCTGCATGTCCTGGGCCCACAAGACACTGCTGCCCGCCCCTAGGACGTCGGGTGGCGCCCTCTGACTTTGTGGCCAGTGAGATCGGGCGGAAGTGATTGTGTCCCTTCTGGGCCGTTCAGTTGTCAGTCTCTTTCCCTGTTTGGACAAATGAAAGGGCATGTGCCTGCTGGGGGGCGGCTGCCCCAGGACCCTCTGCGGGCTGCGGGGGGGGGGGGCGAGAGGTGAGCTGGGGGAGTCCCTGGGGCTGGCGATGGCTTGTCAGCCTCTTCTGAGTAACACGAACAAAGGCCCTTGTGTCAGAGGACACAGTGGGGAAAAGTGAAGCCAGGAAGAAATGAAGTTTCCTACTGCATTGGATATTGAGGCTGTAACTGCAACCCTGCACTGATTTTCAGAATGAATGGGGAATGCACCATTCAATTTCTGTTCACTTTCCCAGTACAGCCATTTGGTGGCACGGCCCGTGGCCCGTGGACCAGCACCACAGGCCTGTCTCACGCCCTCCCTGAAGGCTGCTTCCCTCACGCCGTCCTCAGGCACCGCCCTCTGTTCTGAACGGGATGGCGCCCGCAGGGGCTGGTGTTCAGGGCTCCTCCTGGCATCTGGGTGATCGCTGTTTCCGGTCTCATCAGGTCCAGGAAGCTCTGCGCGTCCCTGTGGCCGGGGTCACGCTACATGTTAATGGGATCCCCAGAACTGGCCACTGTTGAGAGACTGGCCAGGAAGGGTGGGGTGCTCCGCTGGGCAAGGCCTGCGTGCAGTGCCCGGAACCCTGTCCATCCCCAGGGATCTCGGGGCCCCAACCTTCCCCTCCCCTCCCTCTTCTACCCCTCAAGCCACCTCTCCCAGGCCCCCTCCCCTCTCATTCCCGGGGACACACCACTGGGCCCTGCAGACAGAATCCAGGGCCTGTCTCCTCTGGCAGATGTCGGGGCCCCGGGGTCCTGGGCCTGTCAGCAGCTGCCTGGCGAGGCCGGCTCCTGAGCTCATGGTGGGGTACAGAGGGCAGCGGTCAGGAGGATGGGGGCTTCTGGTTTCCCTGCAGGCCCAGCCCAGGGGAGACAACCCCCAAGTCCCTTCGACCTGTCCTGGCAAGTGTCACCAGGCCCATCCCTGACAGGCAGCCTGCAGATGCGAGACGGCGCAGTGGGGAGCACTAACTGCCGCCAGCCCCACACCCCCACTCGCATACGCCCCAACCGTCTCCAGTCAGTGGGCCCACGTGGACGACAGGGCCGTGCGGCAGCCGGATGCAGCCTCCGAGAGGTCAGCTGATGGAATTGGTGGTAGAAAGTCTACTTTGTAGTAAAGCTGTTCATAAAAGTGAAATGCCATTTAGAGGCTCTGTTTCCACGGGAAAGCAGGCTTTATGTCACTGTGCGTCTTGGAGAAGCAGGCACCTTTCCGCTCACTGTCCCGGCTGGGCCCAGCGTGGGGCGTGGGGCGTGCGGCCCGGGATCTTCTCAGGGACGGTGCCTGGTGCGGATCTCTGTGAAGCTGCCGTTTAGAGGGAAACCAAATGCCTCTGCCCGCCCTCGGCCCCAACAGTGGGCACCAGCAGGATGGGACCCAGAGAGCAGGCGGGGGGCCAGCTGGGGAGACCAGCGGTGCCAAGGGGCAGCCGACTCCTGGCTCGTCTAGGAAGGAAGCGGGATTGAAGGCCCTCGCTCCGTCTGGCCCCCAGTCGCTGCTTCGCTCAGCTCGGCCCAAGTCTGTGCCGCTTACCTGCAGAGCCGGGCAGTGAGATGGTTGCTGGCACCATCTCCAAGGGGCCATGGCTGAGCCACAGAGCCAGCAGGTGGCCATGCGGGCACAGGAGCCCGGGTCTGCAGCCAGCTCCTGGGTCTGGAGGCTAATTTCTCGCTAAGTCTGGACTCGGAGGGGTCAGATGGCACCGGGTAGGGGAGGAAGCCTGGCCACAGGTAAGGGGTCACTCACGTGGCTGTCCTGACAGTGCCTGAGGCTGGAGACGTCACAAGGCTTCCTAAGCCACATGGCCAGGACACTTGGTGGCCTCCTGTGTGATCTGGGCTTCCCTACAGCATGGGAGCCGGATTGCAGGGGGGCTGCTGCAGAGGGCCCAGTGAAACTGTCTCACCTTTAGGGCTGAGAAATCACACAGCATCACACCCCCCACGTTCTATTCACCTGCCGAGACCCCATGGAGACCAGCCCTATTCAGGAAGGGAAAGGAGGCTGCCTGATGGGGGACGGTGAGCACCTGCACGGGCCTTAGGGGAGCAAGATCGACTCACCCAGCTGTGTCTCTCTGTCTCTGTCTCTCTCTCTCTGTCTCTGTCTCTCTCTCTGTCTCTCTGTCTCTAACTCTCTCTGTCTCTGTCTCTCTCTCTGTCTCTCTCTCTGTCTCTCTGTCTCTGTATCTCTCTGTCTCTGTTTCTCTCTCCCCCCTCCCTGGCCCTTGGGGGAGCAGCTGCCATGACACAAGGCCGCTCTGCGGAGAGGCCCGTGTGACAAGGAACCAGGTCCAGCAGCCAGTGGGGACCTGAGGCCACCAGGAGGCTGGTGAGGGGGCCTGGAAGCGGGCGCCTGGCCGAGCCCTCTGCCGCCACAGCCCCGGAGCCACCCGGAGGCACGTGGCTCACCCCGGGTCCTGAGCGTGGACGTGGCGAGGCAGGAGAAGGAGCTGTTCTCAGTCGCTCGGTGCGGGCTGACAGGGACGCAACAGCAGAGAAGGAGACGTGCTCGTGGTCTGGGGGCAGCAGGGACCACTCAGAGTTTGTTGTTGTTGTTTTTTTTTTTTTTAAAGATTTTATTTATTTATTTGACAGAGATAGAGACAGCCAGCTAGAGAGAGAACACAAGCAGGGGGAGTGGGAGAGGAAGAAGCAGGCTCACAGCAGAAGAGCCTGATGTGGGGCTCGATCCCACAACGCCGGGATCACGCCCTGAGCCGAAGGCAGACGCTTAACCGCTGTGCCACCCAGGCGCCCCTGTTGTTGTTCTTGAAGGGTCTGTGTGGTTTAGAGGCACTTAGAGAAGCACAGCTGTACCTGGGGTTCTCTCCAAACCACCCAGGTGCAGGGACGGGCTGCCGGGAGGGGTGAGCACGGTGAGTCCTCTGCGTGGCCTGCTCGGCCTTGGGTGTGCCTGGATTCAAAGAGCTCACACGCGGGGGCGCAGGCAGGCCCGCCCTGGGGCGCTGACCCAACAGCCCCCTGCCTCTCCTGGAGGCGGCCGCCCGCCCTCCTGCCCTCCCTCCCACAGCCTCTCCCACCTGCCACGGGCCCTGCAGGCAGGACACTCCCTGGGGCAGAAGGCCTGGCCTCAGGGGAGTTGGCCCACCACCAGGCTGCAGGGAGCCACAGCATCAGCCCACTGACTCGAGGGTGGGACAGAGGGCAGGTGGGGGCCCTGCTGGGAGCTCCGTGGGGATCCCTGAGTTTGGAGGTGGGTGGGCCCCACAGGCTCAGTCCTAAACACTGCCACTCCGTCCTTGGTGAGGGGAGAGCCCGGAAGACGGGGCCACGTGTGTCCTGCTCCCCTGCGTCCTTCCTGCACACCGTCCCTGCTGTCCTGGCCGAGCCTCCACCTGCCCTGCCTCCTGCGTCCAGCAGCCTCCTGCCTTCCTCCCTCCTAAAGGCCCTCTGTGCGGGGCTGGCAGCCCTGACTCCGGGGCCGGGAGGCTGAGCTGGACATTCAGGCCGACCTCCCAACCCAGCCCCAGGGCCCACACTGCCCCCCACCTCTCCATCCCTGCAGGCCAAGCCATGGACTCCAGGACAGGGCCAGCAGAGGCCCCTCGGCCCCTGGGACCTCATTCCTGCACTGCTGTGGCCGCTGTGGGGTGTCCTGTCTTTGTACAACAGGCCAGGCAGGACTTCCCCGGGAAGAAGAGCCCAAGGGCTTCTCGGCCAGGACTGTGAGCGCAGAGGGCCGCGTCCCACTGCAGCATGGGGAGCGACTCTGAGACGTGCTCTGTGCCCACCTCGCCGCCCAAGGAACCGCCCAGTGGGGACGGATGCCTTTCAGGTCCACGCGACACTGAGTATCGGCCCACCCACCCCAGAAGTCTGCTCCCACCTGCCCTCCTCACAGCGCCCCTACAAGCCCTCCCCACCAGGCAGACAGAACACAGTGGGATTACAGTGTTTCCTGCCCTGAGCCTTGATCCGCCAGCCCGCGTGCGCAGGGTGCCCACTGCCCAGCTCCTCAAAGTGTCTCTCCAAAGGGACAAGGGAGCAGCAGGCCCCAGTACGGGCACCCATGGGCAGGCGAGCAGGGGGCCGAGACCCCCAGGGACCCTGAGCCTCTGCATCAGTCCCGCCCGGGTCCGTCCTGGGCCAGGGACCTCATGCCGTTGGGGATGGCCGGGCAGCAGAACCAGATTCCTGTCCCCTCCTGGCCTCACCTGGTTGCGCTGGTGCCCTGGTCAACCAGCCCAGCACCATGGAGCCAACCTGTCTCCACTCCAATACGCTCTCCTTCCCGACTAACCCAACTGGAGACTTCCAACCTCATTGTAATTTACAAGGCAGCTGGAGCACAGGATATTTTTAATAAAAATTAGGTACAAGCAGATACAGGGGATTAATAGTTGTATTATGATTTTATAGTTCTCCATATACAGAGGCGTGGAAAAGACAATCAGAGAGCAGAGCCATTTCAGGCAGATAAAATGGGGCATTTATTTTTAATGGAAAGAGAATTTCAGGACTCACCCAGCCGTGGAAAGAGAGCTGCTGATGGTCCTCACCGGCTGGAACAAAGAGGAGGCTGGAGGTGTGGTGGCCTCTCCGAAGAGCCTCCTCTGGGTCCAGGGAGAGGCCCCTGGGTTTGCTGAGCACAGGAGGGAATCACCAGGTGGGAATCTTCAGCCCAGAATCAGAGGGACCCGGGATGGAGCCTTGCAGGCATGGCTAAGTCTCTGTGAGTCTCAGGGTCCCCATCCGCACAGCAAGAACTGGGTGAGCTCTTAGGAAAAGCAGAGCCCACAGGAGGGTGTCATCGAAGCTAGGACCCACCGTCACCTCTGCTCTCCACCTGGGGAGCAAACACTGAGCACCTGCTGTCCTCCCTGAAATCACAGCTGTGCCTTACGTCCAGCCCAGCCCTGCTGGCCGCACCCCTGGGCCTGCCTCAGCCAGGACATGCGGCCCAAGCTCAGGCCTGGGGACAGCTTCCCCAGAGCTCCCCAGCAGAAGCCACGTCTCTCCAGGAACCACCAGGAGGCTTTGACGCTCAGGGCTTGGAAAACGCACCACGGGTTGGAAGGGATCCGGCGGGAGCTGCAGCAGCCAGGAGCCCCTGTGGCAACCCAGAGGGTGGGAGCCGGCCTGGTGCGGGGCAGCAAGAAGCCAGAGCTTTGGAGACCGGGGGCAGGAAAGGGGGCGGGACAAGGGCACCCAGGGTACCCATCCCACCTGGTCCAACCTGCGGCCCGAGGGAAGGAACCCTTCTTGGAAGAGGTCATCTGGCTATGGACTGGCCTTCCCTGGCCACAAGATTGCTGCCTGGAGGGCCACCTCTGTCCACCACCTGGCCTTCCACAGGGCACTGTTGTCCCCCAAGGGCCTCTCTTCAACAGCACGAGGAGAGTGACGGGCAGAGCTCTCAGCACGCACGGGCCAGGCCCAGTCCCTACCACCCCGTAGCCTGATAGGACGCAGGATGGCCTCCGAAGATGAGCTCGGCCCCAGATGGGTTGGTTGGGGTTCACTGTGCTCTGGGGATTCGGGGCTGGAAGGGATTAGGGCCCCTCCCACCCTGAGAATCCTCACTGTCTGGTCCGGAAACGAGGTGGCCGCCGGCCTCAGAGCCAGGCGAGGACGTGCCGGGGGCGGCGGAGCTCCCGCCACGGCCCGAAGGGCACTGAGACCGTCTCAGGACCAGCCTCTGAGAACCTGGAGGACACGGAGCCTGCACAGCTCAGACCACGTCAGCCAACCCCCCTGGGAGCAGGGGCCTGAGTCCCGCACACAGAACCCCCAGGGGCACGGGGCGCACGGGGTGGAGGGTGGCAGTGGGGCCCCGCGCATGGACGAACCAGCCATCTATCAGTCCCGCGCACAGAACACACGTTGGAGGCCGCAGCAGCGGGGTCCCCCGTGCCGGGCCCCCCAGAACAGGGAGGCGGGCATGGAGCGCCCACTTTCTAAATCACACAAATTAATTTAGAAATCAGAGCGGCTCCTGAAGCTAGACTACAGATTTCAAAACAGCTTAACAGATTACCAAACCCCCTTTAAGAAGACAAATTACGCTGGCTCTTCCCGCGTGCCCGGTTAATTACGCATGTGCTGTCATGAGGCCTCGTGAAATATTCACCAGCTGTGGGCTGGAGCTCACCACTCGCAGCCTCATTTCTGTGCGGGCCCCAGCCATCGCACCCCACGCCGCCCTGGCACTAGGGGACCGCCAGCCTTGGGACCTCCAGACCCACAGGTGTCCCCACCCACCCAACCGTGCACCTGTTGCCTCTACCTTGGAGGACCAAAGCCTGCGCCCCAGAGCAGAGCCTGCCACAGACTCTTCCCACCCTCCCCACACGCTCAACAACTGAGGCCTGTGGGGAACCACGTCCAGTGCCAGGCACAGGCTCTTCCCGGCCCCAGCTCCAGGCCTCCCCCTCCCGGCCAGCCCCTCCACACCGTCCCCATAATCAGTGTCTGTGTCCCCCAAAAGGAGACAGGGCCCCCCACCTCCAGTGGTGTCTTCCTCATCCTGAGTATTCAGGGGGACAGCAGAAGGAGGTCCCCGCTATCCCGGGCGGCCTTCACTGGTGAGGGCTGTGGCCCTGACTCCGTAGGCAGCCACAGCCCCTGCACCAGCCTCCTCCCCGCGGTCCCAGCATGTCCCCCAGCTCACACTGGGCACCACAGCCCACGCACAGGGAGACGGTCCTCCGAGCATCCCTGAGAGGACTGAGTGAGGACACCAGGGGATCATCACCTTCCTCCTCTTCCAAGCTTGGCAGCCAGAGGGGCTCAGCGTTGCAGGGACAGCAAGTACCCACCGTCCCCTGGAGCCCATCTAGCCCCCCAGGCTGCTCTCTCTCCCTCCGGACCACCCATCATTCACGAACTCCTTCCTTCCCTCACACCCGCTGGGCACCAGCCCCTCCAGGCCTCATGCAGGGGTCTTAAATCTCTCAGCCACTGACCCTGGACATTGTCCTCAGCAGGGGACACTCAGGGTCCAGACGGCACCAGGCTGGTGTGGGCCGGTGACGGCGAAGCAGGTGACACCAAGTGACGGGCAGGCAGGCAGCTCTTAGAAGAAGCACCCTCCTCTGCGGGGTTGGGGTCACCAGGCCAGTGCCCCCACTTGAGAAGCTTAGAATCACAGACCCTCAGAGCCGAGGGACCCTCAGCTGTCACCAAACCGGCCGTTGATGGAGGGAAAGCAGAGACCTGGGCTCCGGGGAACCCACCTGCCCCGCGGGCACCGGGACCACCTGCCCTGCCCCCCACCAGGGCTCCCATGCCTCCGACAGAGTGAGAGATCAGCCCCCAGATGTCCTTCACAGATGTTCCGCCCGATTAAGTCCACATTCATGAGACAGAAAGGACAGGTCCGCTGGCATCCACGCACCCCCACTCGACTTGGGGAGATGCACTGGCGGGCCCCGGGCTCACAGGGGTGGGGGGGCTGCCGTGCACATGCCACACACGTGTGCACACACGCAGACACGTGTGCTCGAGCGTATGCCCACCACCATGGACACACGCGTGCACATGCCTACTGGACACGCACCCAGGTACAGAGGCGCACACACACTCCAAATATGGCCACGCGGAAGCGCCGGAAGCCACGGACAGACGCGCCACCTCGTGGCTACTCCGCGGGGCCGGGTGGGAGGCACTGACCGGCGGGCCTCCTCTGCTCATGTCCCTCTCCGTACAGAGGAGCTGAGGCCGAGAGAGGGACGGGGACTCGTTCAGGGTCTCCCAGCCAGCTGGCAGCCAGCCTGGACCAGAACTCCCCTCAGGGCTGGGCCGAGCGAGCAAGGCAGGTGCACACAGGTGCAGGGGCGCGGGGATGCGGGGGTCCCACCGGAATCTATGTCCACGCACCTCAGGGGCCCCACAGCGCCACGGCCTGCCCTCACCGTGGTTGGGTCTGTGCCGTCTTCCCTCCCTGGGTGGCAGCCCAGCCTCATGCTTCTGTGATGGTTGCAGTGTGGCTGGAACGTGGAGTCTGTCGTACCCTCACTCGGAGCCCACATGTGAAGATGCGGGAGATTCCCTATTTGTGTCCAATGTCCAGCCTCGCCAGAAAGCAAGAATGCTGGGCGGCAGGTCCCTTGCATCCCGGCCTGACACTGTCGGGAAGCTGGGTGCTGCTCCACTCTGACAGGGCATGGCCCCCACCCCCGGAATCAGGGGTGCACAGTGATGGATGGCTCTGGGTGCGGGGGCTTGAGACTGGGCTTCCGGCCCTCCGTCCCAGTCCCAGCCATCTGTCCCTACCCATGTCCTGGGCAGCACCCAGAGGCAGATCAAGAAAATTTCACTCCCAGCTTCCCTGGGCCACCTGAGTCCCATGACTCACCTCACCCAGGGGGAAGGAGACAGCCCCGATCCCGCCCCCAGCCCCCAGCCCGGCTGGAGCCTCTGAGGGACCTAGCATGATGCGCGCCTGTGCTGCACGCCGCCCTCCCCACCCCCCTTCTAAGGTACCAGCAAGCCACAGGCACTGAGGCCACCCACCTGCCACCCCCTCCCAGGGCACCTCACAGAGCAGTCTGTGGTTGGATGGGACACCCTTGGCTTTCTCTGCAAGGAAAAGACAAGTCACTCCCTACAGAGGGAGGCACTGGGCCGTGCGTGGGGGCGCGGGGAGCTGGCAGCAGGCTCCCCCAAGCCGGTCCGTGCCTTTGCGCTCACTTTGGAAACTGTCAGTTCAGCAGTCTGGCTAACTACCTGCTCGGCGGTGGCCTTAAAACTGTCCACACTCATAAATCACCCAAGATTTAAATAAGCGCTGGTGGCAGGTAATTTTTCAGAACCCCCCACACTCGCGCACAGGATCGTGGGTGGGGTGGACAGAAAGCGAATTAAGACGGGGCTGAGAACAGAGCAGCAGCCCGTCCCCCGAGGAGTTTACGGGGGAAGGTGGGGCGCCTTGTGCGGACAGCGCTGGGGCCACGAGAGGACAAGGAGGCCTCCCCCTGCCGGGCTCTTCCCCTGCTGAGGCCCCCACCCCATGTCAGAGACACCGCCAGCTTGCAGCCTGCCCACAAAGAGCTCCTCACACGGGTCTCACATGGGTGTGGAGCTTTCCTCTGCAGCTTTCTCCTCCCGCTGGGTTTTCCAGGTAACAGCAGGAAGCCTTTTCTTAAGCCGAGGAAGGACTGAGAGGGAATCAGGCACGGAGCAAAGAAGTGGCCACAAAGTGCTGTGTCTAGGGCTCCCCCAGGGTATCTGCTTTGCCCCCGCAAGCCCCAGGGCATTGGTCCCATGAGCACAGCTAGGAGGGGGAAGGAAGAGAAACACATGCCTCCTTGGGACATCTTCCAAGACCACCCCCACACCAAAGCAGAAGGAGAGCGGCCCTCCACGTCTGCCCTCTTGCTATGATGCTCACCCGTTCATTCAGCAGACTCTCAGAGCCCGCCTAAGGTCAGAGTCTACACTCCGTGTGATCTGCGGTCAGGGCTCCACATAAGCTGGGACAGGGCTCAGGGTGGGCTGGGACCACAGCTCAGTGTGGGCTGGGATGTGGGCTCAGTGTGCGCTGGGACCAGGGCTCACTGTGTGCTGGGAGCAGGGCTCGGTGCGGGCTGGGAGCAGAGCTCAGTGTGTGCTGGGACCAGGGCTCGGTGTGGGCTGGGATGTGGGCTCAGTGTGTGCTGGAAGCAGCGCTCAGTGTGGGCTGGGATGTGGGCTCAGTGTGTGCTGGGAGCAGGGCTCAGTGTGGGCTGGGATGTGGGCTCAGTGTGGGGCAGAGTCAAAAGTCTGTGGCACAGGCTCAGAGAGGTGGTCTGACATGCTCACCGTCACACAGCTGGTGACAAATGCTGCTGGACCCCATCTGTCCCTCTCCTCCCCTACCTACAGGCAGTGGTACTTGGTCCAGCTCCCACCTCCCTGTAGCCCGTGTCTGGACTGTGGGTCCTACTGAGCTCCCTGGACACTGGCCAATGCAAGGACGGCCACCGAGCACACAGGAGGATTCTGGTGGACACCGAGGCTGTGGCCCCCACCCACTCCTCCAGGGAGAGTCCCTCCCCACCACCCGGAGGGAGAAGGTCCCCTGCCAGATCCAGGCTGCCCCAGAGTGGGGAAGAAGTCAGGGGTCCTCCTGGCTCCCCAGCCCCGGAGCTTATTCCCAGAGCAGCCCCAGGCGACCTCCGCTCTCCTTCCTGCTCCTTTTTTAAGACCCCCAGCAGGAGGACCCCCAAACCAGCAGGGGCAAACGGTCATCAGCACCCCATGCTTCCGGTCTGCTGCCAGACACTCTAGGGAGGGTGGCCTGTGGCCTCTGATGTAGCACCCACCCTGACCCCCAGGGTGACCATGAGGAGGGGGCCAGGTCTTTACCCAGAATGCATCTGGCTCCAGGCACAGCAAAGGAAGATGGGGGAGGTGTGGCCCTGAGGTCAGTTGTCATGGGAAACACAAGGTGTGCGGCCCTCCCTGGGCACCAGGACTGATAGCTGGGCCCCTGCAGCCTGGGTCCCACTCCCCTAGCCCACGGCCTCCTGGGGGAGCCCCTGCCTGCACCCCATTCCCTCCAGGCCCAGCCAGGTGGAGCCGTTCATATGTGGGCAGGGGGCCAGCCGAGGAGCAGGGATGCTCCTGAGGTGGGCATGCCCCTCAACTAGGCTGTGATTCCCGCAGGGCCTCCCAAGACCCCAGGCACGCTGTCGGAGCCCGTGAGCCCGCAGTGTCCTCTCTCACCCACAACCGCACTCGGTGGGTCCTACCTTTGGGAAACGCCCTGCCCTCATTGGCTCCCCGCGGGTACCGAAGCTGCTAGCCCGCTAGCCCAGAGCCCAGGCCCGCCTAACCCCTGCATCCCTCCCGGCCACCCCAGCCACCTAAGACACGCCGGGCCTCCTGGCCGGTGCTCCAACGCCACCTGGTGGCCCGTCTGCCCACGCCCATGGCCAACCACCCTCCTGGGCCTCTGGCCTTGGCTGCTTCTGGGCTAGACTGGACAACCGTCCTGGGCCTTACCGGGCTGGACTCCCTGAGCACAGGTTGGGGACCCCAGGGTCTGCCGCCCCTGGTCCTGGCTGGGGAGGGGCCCGCCCGATCTGAGCAGTTTGCTGGAGCGGCACCCTAGGTCTGGAAAAGCGGTTTTCCTCATCAGAAGGAACTCCGTCCCCTGAGGGTAAAGGCAATAAAAAGCACATAAATGCCAGAAATTAGAGCCGGCCCAGACGGAGAGGGGCCCGTCCTGATTGCTAATCAGGTTCCCATTCCTGAACATCTCTAAAATCCTGCCCGCGCTGTGTTATTGTCTCGAAAGAGCTGTTATCACTCGTATAAAAAAAACTTATAAAAAATTCTAATCAACAGTGGTGTTAAAGCGCGGGCGCCCCGCGCCCAGCTCGCAGCGCCACGAGGGGCGTTTATGAGGCATTTCCCGCCTCGGGCTGTCCCCTCAGCCTCAGAGCTTCCATTGCCCATCACCATGATAAAGAGGGTGTTTTGTGACTCAAAAGTTATTTATTAACACGCAGTATTTTCCACACGAGTCTCCTGGGCAGCGAGGGCAGGCCTCCCTCACGGGCCGGGAAGCTGTCACCAGCCTGCCCAGCATAGCCGCGAAGCCGTGCAGACGGGGAGCAGGCCCCCAGCCGCCGGCCAGTGTCCTCCGGCAGAACCTGCCGCCAGAGCCCACGCGGCAATCCTACACCCAGGCCGCGGCGTGACCCCTGGGTCCAGGGCCGCATCCAAGCAAGCGGAGAGCCCCGAGCTGGACCCAGCACCCTGTCCACTCACCCCCACGTGGAGCCTTGGTTTCCCCATCTGCTGCTGACTCAGTGCAGATTTCCAGCCCTCCCTCCCCGGACCCAGGCCCGGGGCCACCCACCCTCACAGGGATCCACGTGGCAATGATGGCGTGGCTTGGGCCAGGCTCTTGCCCCCTGCTGCCCGACCACTCTGCCCGCAGACACCTGTCTCACCGGGTGCCAAGGGCCCAGCAGTGATGGAGGGCACTTGACTGCGGGATGCAGCCAGCAGCAGTCCACCCCTGTGGCAGCTGTATGCAGCCTAAGGGGCAGGCTGGGGGCCAAGGGACCCGCATCCCTGCGTCTCTCTGCAGCTGCCCCCCTCCACAGCCCTCCACTCCAAGCACTCTGCCCCCGGGTGTGGGTCCACCTTGGCTCACACAGGCTTGCAGGGCCACCAACCTGGGTGGGATGGGGCTGTGGGAAGTGCCCGTCCCAGCCCCAGCTGGGGAAGAGGGCCTGGGGGCTGCAGACAGAGGCAGGTGCGAGGCACCCAGAAAGCAAGAGACAGGACACATTTAACACAGGATGTTTCTGGGGTGATCCTGTGCCCCCCAACATGAAATTAGATCAAGTCAATTAAGCTCCAGAGTGAAGCTACGTCCAGGCAATGCCCCCCAAGTGCTGGCAGGACGGCCTTGTGGGGGCCTCTGAAGGGAGGGCACCTTCCTCCCTCCACGGGTCCTGCCGGGGACCTTCCCAAAGAGCCTTCTTGGGACCTCACCCGTCCACCTGGGATCCAGAGAGGACAATCTGCTGTTCAGGGACAGGCTGGAGGCTGGTTTCCAGGGTGCGGCCAGACGTCCAGGGGCTCAGGCTGCTTCCCAAGTCAGATGGCCAGAGGCCAACCTGGGGTGATCCCAAGTGCCCCTTCTTACTGGGGGGCCTGTCTCTGCTTCCTCTGCACCCATTGAAAAGTCTGAGTCTATGATGGGGGAGGTCCCTCAGAACATGGGGGCTCAGGGCTTGAGGCCAGTGATTCTTCCCAGGGAGGCACAGAGGGCATTAACTGCACCCTGGGGTCTCCGGGTCCCCTTTTCTGCCTCCCTAACTGCAAGCAGACAGGCTCCCACACAGGAGCACTTGCTCATAAGACCCCTTCGCAGCCCACAGACACCCAGACCCTCCTGGGAGCCTGGGCTGGTGGGCTGGGAGTACAGACAGGCAGGAGGCCTGCACCAAGGGCAGTACTTGGTGGGGACTGCAGCCCTGCCCGAGGCTGGAGGGGTCCCATGGAGGCACCTGCGGGCAGCTGCTGGGGCCAGGGGCTGAGCCTGAGGGAGTGAGGGAAAGACCTGGAGGGGAAGCTGGTGGAGAACAGCTGGAGGGGGGGCCCAGGCCAGGGTAGGGAGGAGCCCGGGGAGGAGCAGCCTGGTGCTAGCTCTACCGCTGGGGGTCCCTGCTCTGCCATGCTCCCCACATTGCCGGGATCAAACACAGGCACCTGGAAAAGCCCCTTGGGAGGGCGGATTGTGGGGCGGCAGCGTGCAGGAAGCTAAGCAGCACCCCTCGGCCGAGGCTGTGAGCTCGCAGATATGATCGGAGAAATCCATCACGCGGACTCCCGAATCCCCACGCCTCCCCGGGACTCTGCCGAGATCAGAAGCCTCGATCCTTTGATATGGGGTTGGAGAGCGAGCTCTCCCTCGGCTGCAGAAAGCCAACCATAACTCAGCCAGCAAAGTGCAGATATCCCCCCCCCCAACCGCGGCGAAGCAGCCGAGCGCTGGCGGCTACGCGGGTCCCCCCGGGTCCCAGCCCTGCGGCAGCCCCACAGTTCTTCACTCAGACCCCCACCCCTAACATGCGCTTGGGGGCGGTGGGTGGGGGGGAGTCCCTGCCTCGGGCTGTCCCCGGGGCCTTCATCAAACTGTCTACAGAAGGAAGGGTCAGCCAGGGTCAGGGCTCCGCCACCCCCAGGTATGGACGGGACCCAGCACCTCCCTGTGACCCAGCGCCCAGGTTATGGCAGCACCAGCACCCCACAGACAGTCTAGACATGCAGGCTCAGGCCTGCCCAGAACTCGGGAATCAGAATCCCGTTTCCACGAGACTCCCAGCCAAATCACCCAGGCATGCCTAGCCACAGAGCACCTCCATGTCTGGGGGCCCCTGAGTGTGAAGGGGGGCACGCTGGGTCCTGGAGGTTGCGAGGTGGCCCCTCCATCCCCGTGAGGTCTCTGCAGTGGGAGCTGAGGGGTCCCTATGGGCCTCTGCCAGGTCCCCACCCTGCACGTCTCGGCCCGGCCTCTCCTCCCCAGGGCCTGTGCTCGGCTGCCTCTGCGGAACGCTAGCCCAGCCTCCGCCCCACACGCAGGCCACCCCACCGCCGCCCAGCCCTCCGCCCAATTTCAGAGACACGGCCCCATGACCCCGGATCAGGCCACAGCCCCCTGCCTCCCCTGGGCCCGCTTCGGTGGAGAGGGTCCCCTGACTATTGTCTCCAGCCCCCACTGGGCTAGGGGGACCCTGCCTGGACTCCACCCCCAGAGTGCGAGGCATGGGGTCCACTGGGTGGACGGCAGACGTGCCTCTGCGAAGGGCAGTCCTCGTGACCCCAATGCCTCTGCAGGAAGGTGCCGGCTGGCGTCAGGCCCCTACCCCCCGCCCCCCGCACCTGCCTCAGTGGGGCCAGTTGGCACCTGGACACAGTGCGGCCCCATAAACGGTGTTACACAGAGAAGGCCGCGTAAATGTTCTAAATAAGCCCAAAAGGAAAACAAGACGGTTTTACCACTGAATCAATTCACCTCTAATTTTAATGCTCTGAAAAGGTATTTTATCTTAATGACTCCATTATTTTGTCATACGGTGAGCAATAAACTCCCCTCGTTTGCCAGCCAGCCCTGCTGCTGCCCGAGTGTGCGGGGCTTGGGCGTTTACGGCCCGCTCTCGTTGCGGGCTGGTTTTATAGAAGATTCCACGTTCAGTTAATAGAAAGTCTAGCACTCAATTAGCCTCCACCAGCTCCCAGCTCGGCGTGGGCGCGTGTGGGCGTCTGCAGACAGAACACATGACGAGCTGCCTTCACCCCGCAAACACGGAGCAGGAGCGCGGCAGGGCTGGGAGCAGGGCTCGGGACTCCCACGGGCTCCCTGTCTGCTGCCCGGAGCAGCTCCTGACATCCCTCCCACCAGGGCACCGAGGGCACCTCCCTCCCACAGGTCTTTGTTCCAGCCGTGAGTGCGTGCCTGTGTGAGCCGGCAGTCACGGGAATGACTGCCGGGTGAGTGCCGAGGGACAGCGGGGGACAGCCCCCCTGACCAGGGTGCTTCCTGTCACTGTTTTCCAGACCCGTTGGGTTGGGGTGGGGGCAGGCGGAATCACGTGAGGATACAGGAACACAGAGGGTAACCAGGGGCCCTGCCACGGTGCGGGGCTCAGCACAGAGGAGGGGAGGGTGACGTCTGGGGGCCGTGGAGCCCGAGTCAAGGTTTCAAGGAAGAGGCCTGGAGGCCACCTTGAGCGTCTGTCCCCAGAGACATGGGCCTGCATAGTCCCTGAGATCATGCTGGGTCCCCTCAGACCCATGTGGTTGGAGGGAAGCCAGAGGCAGGGGGTGAGGGCAGGGCGTGCCGAAGGGACTGTGTGAGTCCTGCTGAGCACGACCCCTCCTGTGAGAGTCCTCTCATACCCTTCCACTTCCCTGGTCTCTCTTGCGTCCTCTGTACACTGGAGGATGGGCAGAGCTGTCACTCGCCCCCGAGGCACCTCTGCCCTCCTCCAGTATAACTAAGTTGGTTTCTCACTTCACAACCTGAACAACAGCACATGGCCACCACCCAGGGGTCCTGGAAACAAACTTCCTTATAAACTGAACAACAGAGCCGTGTGCCCTGATTGGGCTTAAGCACCCCCTTCTGTTCCACCCAGCTGTGCATGCACACCCACCCCACACCCACTCACGCTCCCACACGCCATGCACACCTCTCCAGACCTGGTAAGGTGACCTTGACATCAGGGGGGCTGGGACAGGCAGGAGCCAGGTCAACAGGGGCAGGAGAGCGGGAGCGGGGGATGTAACCTCGGGGACACCCGCACGTGTGGGGCGCGAATGTGGCTGTGGGGCACACCTACAGGACCCCCTGTGAAGCTAGAAAGCCCTGGGCGCCCCTGGGACTCGGCCAACACCGTGGCGGGCAGTGCCCCCTAGAGGCGGCCTTGGGCACTTCAGCCTAAACGGGCCATTTTCAGCCCCCCTCTGGGTGTTCCCAGGGCCACATGTTCACCCCCTCTGCATTGAGACCACGCGATTATAACCCCTCCACCAACCCTGGTCCCACGAAGACCTCACGCTTCCATCCACACTTTAAATACCTGGATGCAGGTCAGGGCCTCTCTCCTAGAGTTAACGGTGACCACTCCCTCTTGGTCCAGCCCTGAGGGGGTCCCTCCCCCTGGCCACCCCCTGACGTCCCCTGTGTCCCACAATACTCTCTTGGAACGCGTGGGGGAGCGGAGTGGTCCCTCCAGCCAGCAGTGGAGGGCCTGGCCAACCTCCCGACGCCATGCGCCCCGTGCTGGGGGCACCCCTCCGTGAGCCTGGCGTGATCGTCCCCTGGGGGCCCAGCAGGGCCAGGCTCCTGACAGTGATTTTTCAAGGGCTACTTTTTAAATTACTTTTTCACTGAAACTTCGTGGCCAGTTTCATCACGTGGATGCAGGAAAGCCCAGAAGGCCAGAAGTCGTCATTGCAATGCAAACGGCAGAGCCGCAGGCGCGTCTAATCAATTTTGTTACTAGTAAGAGATGGAAATAGGAGCCCCAAGGAAGAGCAGAAGTCCAGCATCGGATGCCCCAGGCCACGGAATCGGAATCCACAGGTTCCTGTCTGGCTGCCGGGGAGGGGACCCGTCCCCGAGGGCTCGGGCTCGGCCTGCGCACCCAGCTGGCCCCCGCAGACTCTGAGCCAGGAAGCCGCAGCGGGGAGTCCAGGCCGGGGTGAGGCGGGGAGGCCGGCACGGTCCCCGAAGGGGAGCCCTCTCCCTGTCCCCTGTGACATGCATCAGCCCCCCAGCCTGTCCACTCAAGTCTCTCCAGATCCCCACACCATGTGCCTGCCCTGCAGATCCGGACCTCTCCTTGGGCTCCTGCCTGCCCCTCCCAGGCCCCCCCAGGCCCCTGACCACCCGTCACGGCCATTTCCACCGTCCAGGAGCCTCTGGCCAAACCTCCCCATGTAGAGTGGACACAGGGCTGTGCTTACAGCCCTGCCCCTGGGACGTTCCACGTGCCTGTTGAGGGACACATCCCCTGTTAGTCTTCCAGTTGCGCAGACACCGTGGGCGGCTCCTGGGGACCAGAGCGGAACTCCTCCTCCATCATGAGGCCCTAAGTATGAGTTGAGACAGTGGTGTTGGGGTGAGAGGCTAAGGGGTCTATGCGACCTACTGATGTCCTCCGGCTTGCGTGGGCCAGCAGGTGACTGTTCCTGGCCCTCCACAGTGGGCCTGTGACTCCCAGGGTGGGGTCTCCTGGGCAGGCGGCCACTTGGCCAACAGTGGCGTTCCTCTGCCCAGCAGCGTGCGGAGACTGCGCAGACCCCGCTCACATCGGTATCCATCACAGGGCCCTCTGGCACCGCTGGCTCGACCATGCACAAGGCCCCGGGGCAGGACAGCTGACACTGCCGCCGACTCCTGGCCACGAGTGACGTCACAGGAGGTCTCAAGGTCTGGTTGGGTTTTGAAGGGGCCACACCGTGAGCTGAGCAGGGACAAGGGTGGGGGCCACCAACCCTGTATCCTTTGGATCTTTGCGGACTGTTCGGACTTCTGTAATCACTCAGGGGTATGGAATGACTCTCCTGGCAGGGTGGGTGGTTCTAGAAGCTTCCACCGGTTTCTTTGGGGGCTCTGACCCCACTAGTGTGCGGCCCAGGTGTGCACCGGGGGCTGGGGCTCTGACAGCACGAGGGGATGCACACCCCTGGGCTTCCATCGCGGGAAGCCATCTGTAAGCACGGCTTGAGCCCGATGCGTTTGTCCCGGCCCCCATTAGCCCTCACTCTGACCACGGCAATGTCTGCATCCCCCGGTATCAATGCCGACCCAGGCTCTTCATCCAAAAGATGGATTTTTCATGCCAGCCAGCTTGGGGAGGCTCCTGCCTGCATATGGCAGGGGGGTCAGGAGAACTCTAGACTCCTGGGAAGGGCAGCGCTCAGTGACACACACACCTGGGCCATGCAGGTGGTGGCATCCGGTCCTGGGCTGCTCAGTCACTGCTGGGCCAGCACCACGTGCCCACCCGGCCAGCCCCACCTGGTGCTGCAGCGGCCCCCGTGGGGGAGGCGTCAGTGGCTCTGGGCTGGGCAGTGACTGGCTCCAGGTCATGCAGGCAGGAGACGGGGAGTGGGGGCACCCCGGCCCTCTGGTTCGAGTTCCAGCTCTCTCTAATGTCCTGTGCCAAATGTCCAGGCTGCCGTGCTGTGCAGGGCGCAAGGGAGGCCGCCAACAGCCCTGGCATGAACCTTCACTCCTTACGCTGCCACCGCAGGGCCCTGGGTGAGGCACCCCCCACACAAAGCCCAAGAACAAGTCAGCCTGTGGGGCCAACACTGGCACCAACCCACCGGACTCAGCGAGGGCCCAATGGTGCACAGCTATGCGAGGGGTCAGCAAGAACACACTCACGTCTGTGGACCAAGCACATGCCCACACATGAGTGACGTGGGTGTGCCATCACAAGTGAAAACACGGGGGCGTGTGTCATGGGCACAAATACTCAGCCCTGAGGCCAGCCGGAGCCACGTCCCTGTCGTGGATCCTCAGGGTCCCGAGCTCGAGGACGAGAAACCAGTGGTAGCCACACAGCGGGAGACAGGCCCGCATCGGATGGCTCTGACCCTGAAGCCCCCACTCCTGGGGCCATGCGCTCACCCCATTCAAGCTCAAACCGACCGCCTGGGCAGGTTGGGCGAGCCGGGGAGCTCCCCCACTCCGCGCCCCCGCCTCTCCAGCCAGCTCCGAGACCCTGCCGGAAAGCCAGCTGTGACAGGCAGCTTTCCGCAGCCCCTGGCTTGGTTATGGCGTATGTACGGCCCCCCAGGCAGCTGGCTCGCGGGAAGGACCGGCTTTATAAATAAAATTTATCATTGTAATTATGGCTCCTGTAGAGAGCTGAGGACTTTTACAGCCTCTTGGAGGTCATGAATAATTTAGGAGATGGGAAAAGGGGCTGCTTTTGTTAGTGCACAATGGGGCCCAGTGGTTCCCATTACCACAGCTGCTGGAGACAGATGACGGGGCCCCACGTCCTGCGGTTATGACTGGCGTGGACCAGCGGGACGCGGTGACCAGGGCCCTGCCAGGCTCGGGGTGGGGGATGCCAACCAGGCAGCCCGGCTTCTGAAGGAGGGCTCTGGCTGGGTGGCAGGGTGGCCAGGCGTGCGAGCTGCCCGAGGGTGCGTGCTTCAGTCCAAGAATGACAGGCTGTGGGCTCCAGAGTGACGGGCACTGACCATGCCCAGCTGGCCTGCGACCTCAGGTGGGACCCTCCACCTGCATCTGCAGAGAAGCGTCTGTCCCCGCAGCGGCAGGCCAAGAGCACCCTGGTGGACACGCGGGCCAGACACCACACGCTCCATGTTGCCAGCTCCCCCTCCCTCCCTGCTTCCCCACCCCAAGTGTTATCCTGGAGTCCTGCGGAGGTTTGAGAGACCCCAAAGGCAGGAATCATCCTTTGCTTGCCTCCAGTAGTGGAGGACTCACTACCTCCCATTCAGCTGTTCATTCCCTGGACAGCTCTGCCTGGTAGAAAATCCTGCCCCCACCCCACCATGTCCCATGAAGGGCAGCCTGTGGACCCCAGCCTCGGCTCCAATTCAGGGTCTTACCCAGAGCGTGCATCAGCCCCTCCAATGTAAAGCCTGTACTCTCCCTCTCCACTTCCCCTCCTTTCTTCCCTCCTGAAACTCCCCATCCACAGGCTTCACTCTCCAATCCACCAAAGGGCTCTAGCCAAGTCCAAGGGGAACTTCCCACTCCTCATTCCTCCCGGCCCTGCAGTGGTGCTGAGAGCCCTCTCGCTTCTCCCCACAACCCACCTGGGCCCCAGGACCCCACAGGCCCCGTGCTCACACTGGAGGGTAGGGGCCCAGGACCCCACAGGCCCCGTGCTCACACTGGAGGGTGGGGGCCCAGGACCCCACAGGCCCCGTGCTCACACTGCAGGGTGGGGGCCCAGGACCCCACAGGCCCCGTGCTCACACTGCAGGGTTGGGGGTCCCCCGGGGTCGCTCCTCCAGCCCCATGGCTCTCAGCTGGGGCACATGCTAACAAGGTGCTGCGAACAGGGGAATTCGAGTAAACAGGAAACAACAGAAACTTATCTACTCCCCACGGGGACACAGCCCTGCGACCAAGGACGCATGGAGGCCACACAGGGGTGAGCGGGAGAGGGCCTTCGAGCCGGTCTCCCCTCAAGCCTGGACGAGCATCCTGCCCACACGGGAGCCGGCCCTGGAACCAGGCCACAGTGAGGGCGGGGCCACATCCAGGCCTCGCCCCCCCCCACCCCTGCCCGCCCACCACAGGGCTCCTTCATCCAGCAGGACTTCGGCCTAGGGGGGCCTGGTGGTCAGGGCCACTCCTGGCCCACAGGTGGGGATGGAACCATGGCCATGTGCTTGACAACCCGGAGGCCACAGTGACGCTCTCAGGCCATGCTGAGTCTCTGGGGTGGCCTCACACAGAGCCGCTGCGGCCCTCCCTGACCTCCGGATAGAAATCAGCTGTGCAATGGCTCGCTTTACCCGTCCGCGTGGCTGGGCCGCAGGCGTGCAGGGATTTGGTGGAACATGACTCCGGTGTTTCTGGATGAGCTGGGCATCTGACTCCGTGAACCCAGGAAAGGAGATGCCGGCCTGGTGGGGGTGGGCCTCGTCCGATCAGTTGAGGGCAGGAGCAGACCATCAAGGCAGAGGGAGAGAGAATCCACTCCCCGTGCCTGTCGTCCTGCTGGGACACGGGTCTGCTCGGCCTGGGGGCTCACAGTGGAGCCCACGGCTGCTCTCCTGGGTCTGCAGCTCGCCACCCACCGGCCGTGGACCTTGCGGCCTGCACGAGCGCTGGGTGACCGGTCCCTCAGAGCGACCTCTGTGCACACGCACTTACGTGTATCTGTCTGCTTCTCTGGAGGATCTTTACTCTTCTGGGCTGCACGGCTCTTGGGACCTCATAGGTACTGGGATGTCTCCTGCCTTCCCGAGAACCCACAGCCAAGCGAGGCACGGCCGTGTGCCCAGGGCCCGACACAGGGCTGGCACAGTGAAGACCCACAGACGGGAGGACTGGTGGGGTGCGGGGGTCGCTTCCGGCTGACGGGAGCGTCGAGGCGTGCTGCCCGCGGTCCCCGCACTAGACTGCAATGGAGCCGGGACCACAGCCGCCCTGCAAAGCGCCTCCCCAGGGGCACAGGGACCGAGGACCCTCTGAGGACTCCCCTGGGCCAGCCTTCTCTGGCCCTGCAGACACCAGGCGGGTATGAAACGCAGTCGACAGAAGTGCGTGCGGAGGGCGCAGCGCGTCTGATCGGATGAGGCCGGGAGATATTACCAGGCTGGGAGCAGAGCTGGGGGCAGATCTCGTGCCACGGGGCCTTGGGAAGTGCCAACAAATCCCCTGGAGCGAGCTGCCACAAGAGCCGGTGGTGGGCTCCCCCTGCCCGCCAGCAAGGGGCACATGAAAGCAGCTGCCCCGGAGCCCTGGCCTGGGGGATGCAGCCCAGTCTCTGTGGTGGGGGCAGGCCTCCGGGCGCAGGCTGTCACCCAGCCAGGCGCCGTGGGGGGAGGGGGGGTGTCTGGCTCCAGGACCTCAGGAAGCCAAGCTGCAGGCAGGACCCCCGGTGCCCCCAGCCCTCCTCGGAGCTATCCCAACAACAGGGACACCACACCGTGTCCCTTTATACATGAAGGTGGGAGGGGTTTATGGAAGCACACCATGCCCGTCCATCCTCCACCGGGTCCACAGCTGCTTCCGCCCTGCGACTCAGTCAATCCCACAGAGCCTCACCTCTGCCCTCTGACCCTTTACACGAGAGTGTGCTGCCCCAGCACAGAGATGCGTGGGGGCGCACCCCCACACGGCACCTCGCGACCTCTACATGCACCGTGCACCAATGCTCTGTTCCAGGCACTGTGGCTTGCATGGCCCGCAGGGGACCCCTCTGCTCCCACTGTCCCTCCCAGTCCCGGTCCTCCCTGCACGCCCCGGGGGCCCTGAAACTTTGCCTGATTGCCCAACAGAGACAGGAGTTGGGGGATCTCTCCACACCTCCTCGGGCCCCCCCAGGTGGGCTGAAACAATCCAAACCCATCAGGGATCCTCCCACACTGGGCCCCTTGTCCTTCCTCGGACCTCACCCCGTCAGGGCTGCCACGTGCGTGGGCCAGCGCATCAGAAGCGGGGGGGGGGGGGGTACCGAGCCTGGGCCAGGCTGCCACCTCCAGGCCGCGTGGCTTTGGGCGAGCTGTCTTCCTATCCTGAGGGGTATGTTCCTCACCTGCAAATGTGGGTCCACTCAGCACCTGCCAGGCAGGGCAGCTGACACCCACACACACAGCAAGGAGCCCCTAGCCTAGAGGGGACCCTGGGAAATTCTGGTCCCTTCACCCCTGCCTTTCCCTCTGACCTGAACACTGGCTCTGCCGGCTGGGCCAATATGGGGCTCAGCCAGTGCACCCCAGATGTGCAGCATGGGATCCATGCTTTGCCTTTTCCTCCTGGGACCCCAGAGCAGGACGTTGAGGGTGCAGGGGTGAGAAGCAGGGTGGCTCCTCTCTGGGCAGGGTCAAGCAGGGGCTAGACTCTATACTCCCCTCCCCTCCCACAGCCCCCACATCACCCCCCCTGCCTTCCCCCCCCCCCCCCCCGCTCTGCCTCTGATTCCAATCCATGGACTTTCCAAGGGCCGCACAGCTCTGGAACCGGAAACCGGGAGGGCAGGGAGGGGGCACTGACCCCTCATCTTGTCTCTGTCTGGGGCCTGGGAAACCAGTAGCTCCTCTCCTGCACCAGGGCCAGCGGCCTATCCGCAGGGTCACTGCTATTTCTGCCAAAGGGGAGAGGTAATTATAGCTCAGCTCCTGCCAGCTGGCCAAGCTCTGCACCCTGCTGAGGGGCCTGGGGCGGGGACGCCGGCTGGCCACAGACGGGCCCCACAGGCTGCCGGCAGCAGCTCCAGACCCCAGCAGCAAGAGGCTGGACAGGCCCGGGACCGCCTCTCCAGGGACCCCGAGGTCGGGCCAGCACTGCACTGAGCCACTCTCTCTGGAGGACGCCGCAGAGCCTGGCTTCATGGCCCAGGAGGAGCCAGGTGAGGGCCCAGCTCAGGGCGACAGGGAGAAGCTCACTTCCCAGGTGGGACGAAGCTGCCAGAGGTGCCGGCAGAAAGCCTGCCGCGGGCGGGCAGCCAGAGCGCACTGCGGGCCTGGACAAGGACTGGGGGGCTTATCATCCCGTTCACCTGGGACATGGCCTTTCAGTGCTAAAATGGGCACATTCCCAAGCAAACCAGGGCCGTCAGTGACCCCAGAAGACCCAGGCCCCTCTGAACCTCATGTTTTGTCTGAAAAGTGGGGGTGGTGTGCAATCACGGAGACACAAGTCCCTGGCGCTCTGAGCCCTCCCTCAGCAGCCTGGCCTGACATGAGGGCCCTGCCTGAGCCCCGGCCATCTACGGGGGAGGTGGGAACTTGGCCAGTTCCCACCACAAAGCTGGGGTGCAAGTCTCTACAAATCCGCCTGGCGGTGAGCCGAGCGCTGTCCTTTCGGAAGCCAGGAGTCTTGTCAGTTCGCAGGGGCTGTGGCCAGGACGGCAGGGTCGGGCACGGACACCAGCAAGCCTTCCTCAAAGGCCCGGGGGTCCTGCTGAGGGCGGGTCTGCGCAGGCACAGCCAGGCTGAGCGGGGAGTGGGGTCTACTCTGGTCACACAGCCCAGGCCACAGCATTTGGTTACCCTCAGGGAACGCCCTTCTCTGAGCTGACTTGATCAGAAGGAATCTCCCTTCTGGCCCACCGTGCACATGGGTCACACTTCCAACTCAGAACACAGCATTTATTGGGCACCTACTGTGTGCAGGCCCCTCTAGGACGGTTAGCACATTGTCTCCATCTTCACAGCGTGCTGGATGGTGGGCATAGACCGCCACTCTACAAGGGGGCCTGGAACTCGGGGTGAGTGACCTACCTGGGTACCCCTGGGGCCAGGGTCTAGGCTAGAGTCCACCTGCTCCCTTCTGCCTGGGGCTCTCAAGGCCAAGATCCCCCATTCTAGGGCATCCCCCTGCACCCAGCAGACACCCAGCCATCACCCTGACCTGCTGTTGCCCTATGTCCGGAGATGTGGGGGAGTGTCTCTGGAGACTGCCGGGACAGCTCCTGGTCCCCATGCCCCCAGCCCCAGGCAGGCGCCTAGGCAAGCCCAGTGAGCAGTGGTCAGCCAGGGGGTGGCCCCCAGGGGTTCTCCTCTTGCTCAAGTCAGAAATGTGTGTTATCTGGGCAGCTGCCAGCCTGCTCTGGGTTGTGAGCGCTGGGCTGGTGGCAGCCAGCCCTTCCTGGGGACCCCTTCCCATTGACCCTCACTCTGCCCCCCACCCTCCTGAGGGGAGGCTGGCATGGGAGTGTCCATGGCCTCCTGTCCCCTTCTCCAGCTGGAAGAAGGTGTAGCATGCATCTTGTGGCCTCAGCAACCCCCACACACACTTAATTCAGAGGAGCTGCTCAGGGGAGGGGGAGGGCAAACACTACACAGGGCCACCAAGCCCCGTGGTGACCGCTTCCTCCACAGCCAGACTGTCCAGAGGCCACTGTCCCACAGCTGTAATGGAAACTTCTCTGCTGGCCTGTGAGCCACAACAGCTCCGGTTCCCACCCTGCTCAAGGCTCTGACCGCCAGCGGACTGGGGGCCGGGCAGTTGGGCAAGTTCACCCGGGGCTGTGGCACCTGCAGGAGCCCAGGGGGGCCGGGGCGGTGCACGTGGGTCTGTGTGTGGTATGTGCTCATATGGGGGAGGCAATGTGAGTGTGTATGTGAGTGTGCACAGGGCGGGGGGAGGGGCGGCTGTGCATGGACGTGGTGTGTGAACAGTGGGGCTTATAGCTCCGGCCTCTGCTGGGCGAGGTCCTGACGTGGTTCTCCCAGCTGCACCAGCCCGGGGGGCCCCTGGAGGAGGGGTCGCCAGGACAGGTGAGCAAGACGAGCCCAGCCTGGGGCTCTGGGGCTCAGGCTCCAGACCGGTCGGGTCAGGAGGAGACCCTCAGCTTCCCCAGGACTAGAGGACTCCCGGCAAGCAGCTCCATCCCCTGAGCCCCGGGGTTCTGTGGGTGAACAGGCACAGTGCAGGGTGTGAGGGGTGACAGGGAGCAGGCGTGGGTGCTGACCCGGCTGCCGGCCACCCGGTCACAGCTCAGGAAGGCTCCCTCCCCGTTCAGAGCTGCACTAGGTGGGGTCTCAGAGGGACCCCTGGTGGCGTCAGATGGGGACGTACCAGCAGGCAGTGGGTGGTCGGTGGGCAGGGGGGCGAGCGGGGCACAGAGGTGTGATCAGCCTGGCCCGGGAGGAGGTGAGAAGCCTACCGGGTGGCATCACAGAGCGATGGTAGGACGGGTGGCCCGGCCCTGGGGCTTGGTGCTATCGGAGGCAGTGAGCCAGGCGGGAGCTGGCCCAGCCTGCCTCACACCTGCCTGGTGGCTGGTGGGAGAGGTGTGCAGAGCCGGGGCTGGGGGGGAGTGGGGCTGGGCTGCTGAGCTGGGCTGCAAAGGCTCAGCCTCCGTGGGCCAGACCCCATGGACGGTCAGGGCTCTTGTGGACGCACGGCCTTGGCCAGACCTGTGCTCCTATGAAGGAGTGCAGGAGAGCCTGAGCTCCACCCCGCCCCCGCACCCTGACCCACCAGGCCTGGAGCAGGAGCTCTGGGGAAGGCCCGGGGCAGGCCCTGAGCCCCAGGCGCCCTTGGCCCACCTCTGCCTGGCAGGCCCAGCCAGGTGGGCCCCCACCCAGAGACAAGGCTGGGCAGGCTCAGGCTGCAGCGACCACGTTCCCTACCCCCAGGGGGAGGCAAGTGTCCCCTCAACAGAGGTGAGAGGCTGTTGTCCGAGAAGCCCTGCCCTGGGGCGTGTCCTCCATGGGTGGGGAGGTGGTGACACTCCACAGGCCCCAGGCCTGAGCTATTTTCCGCCCTTTATCACCCATCTGTCACGAGCGGCCTCAGAGTGGAGGGCACTCCTGTTACATGCTGTTGCTATCTCCCCTCCTGTGCAGGGCCCTGCCCTCCAGCCTGGGGTGGGCGGCCTGCCCGGTGGCTGGAGGGGGTCGGTGGGGGAGCCGGGAGGCGGTACCAAGACCAGTCCTCGCCTCCTCCTGCACCGCAGGTGGGGAGACTGAGGCCTGGGACAATCATGCTGTTGAGAAAGGACACTGAGCCATAGCAGGACAGAGCCCGGGACTCAAGCCAGCGGCAAAGGCCCCCACTTCCGCTTGGAGGAAATGACATTTAAGGGGAAGCTGGAGCCTGAACAAGGCTGCAGAGATGGGGGTAGACCGGCAGGGCAGGGACAGTGGGTAAAGGGGAGGTGGGGGGAGACCGCCCGGCCGCAGACGGGGACCCAGGCAAAGGCACATGGCCAGGGAAGGCCCGGGGCTCCCGAGGGCCGCCTGGGGGGAGCGCAACGTCCTCACGCGGGCAGATGGGCCCCAGGCTCTGTGCCCGAGCAAAGCCACTCTTTCCCTGAGTGACTGTCCCAGGCTCACTCTGAGCCCCTGACACACAGCCGTGCTGCCCTCACCGGGCCCACGGAGGAAGTTGCTATTGTGGTCCCTATTTTCAGCTGAGTAGACTGAGGCACAGAGAGCGTAGGAGGCCTGTCCAAGGTCACACAGAGTCACACGGAGCCCGTGATGAAGCTGGTGGGACCCACTGGGCTGCACCAGAGCCATGGAGACACACACGAACACACTGCACACACACATATGCACACAGGCATTCACACTCAGACACACGCATGCACACGGCATACACCCATATGCTTGTGCAATACACACCCCACACTACACTCACATGTGTCCACGTACATGAGCACACTCCTGCACCTATGTGCAAATAGCCATGCACACTCCTATATGTGTGCACACGCACGCACACACACACTAAGGTGTGCGTGCAGTTGCCCTCACATATACACACAAGCACACACAGACATGCTCACACATATATGCATAGGGACACATGCTCACAGGCACACGCACATGCACTGCACACACGTGCACACACTCATGCTTACACGCACGTACACATTCGTGCTCACATACATTCACACGCACTCATCTCACACCTGCTTACACACGTGCACACACTCATGCTCACACACATGCTCACAGGCACGGACACACACACACTCGTGCTCACACGCATGCACACACTCGTGCTCACACGCATGGACATGCACACACTCGTGCTCACACGCATGCACACACTCGTGCTCACACGCACGGACACGCACACACTCGTGCTCACACGCATGGACACGCACACACTCATGCTCTCACACATGCACACACTCGTGCTCACACGCATGGACACGCACACACTCGTGCTCACACATAAGCGCACATACACGTGAGGCACGCACACGGTGCTGTCCCCAGTCCCGGGGGGAGGGGGAGGTGCTGCAGGCTCCCAGCTGGGTGCTGCCCTGCAAGCCTCTCCAGGCCTGTTTCCTCACCTGAGAGGTCAGCAAGTTCTTAAGAGAAGCCACCCTCCCTGCCGTGTCCCCCTCCCTGGGCCCGAGGCTCCTTCCCTGACTCTGTTTGCAATAAAAACCTGACGCTGAGAAGGAGAAAACTGCTCCCTTAGAAGTAATTGAAGCCGCCCGGCTGCGGAGTGCAGACATCATTACCGGGCTCTGCACGGCTGGGACACTGACACCTGCCAGGGCCGAGGGGCACAGCCACCCTGGCATCTCCCCAGGAAGACTGTAGCGGGGCCCTGCTCACCGCTCGAGGCCGCCTGCCCCTGGGGGCACCCTGATGGCACCATGTAGGAGATGGTGTGGGACCCTCACCATCAGCCCCCTTCTCAGCCCTGGGCACGGGGTGGACATCCTTAGAGGACAGAAGCCAGGGACGCTCCTCACAAAACCCAAACTTCGCCATGTACAGGGGGCATAGGGATGTCCACCAAGGACCCCAGACCAGGGAGACCCAGAGGAGCCTGGGGCTGAGGATAAGGTGGGGCTGGTGGCGCCCATGCCACCCCCAACTCATCTCGTTATCCAGGGGGAGGGGCAGAGATGCCCCTGGTGTCTGCGTGGCTGGGGAAGCCCCGGCCTCGATTTACCCACATGTACACTGAAGAGGGTGGGCCCGTCGCCCCCACGCAGGGCCCTCGAAGGACTCATGCTCAATGCTCAGCTTTGCCTGCACGGGTGCCTGGTGCGGTCTGTGCCCACAGCAGGACCGGGGGAGGTCTCCACAGTCAGGAACCCTTCAAAGGTGAAAGAGAATCCACCAAGAGGGGCCGCAGTCAGGAAGGACGGGTGCTTGGCAATCACAGGTGGACGTGGGGGGGGGGGGGCGCCACCTTACACCTAATAAGAAAGCAAGTTAAACCTGGGACAGGGCCCGAAGGAGAGGCGAGAGACAGAGACAAAAGAGTCTGGGCGGGCCCCACCAGCTCCAGCCCCTCGCGGAGCGGAGCACGAGACCCTCTGGAGCAGCCTTCCCAGCCCCAAACAACGCCCGGCCCTGGACCCCTTCCCTCACACCCCGGAGTCTCCCCGACATGACCTCAAAGCAGTGCAGGTGATGTAACAGAACACATACTCCCTGAGCACCCAGCACCGAGGCCGGTTACAGAGGACAGCCCCGTGGAACGTGGCACAGCCACAAGAGCTGGCAATGGGGGACACTGGCCGCTGGGGAGGGAGCAGGGAGCACCGTACTGGGAGCACTAGAAGGAAAGCCGCGTCTGCTCCTGGGCAGGGCAGCAGGAGAATTCCCCTCCATCTACTCCTACCACTGCTGTTCATGCAATAATGTCTCTGCTTCTCTAGGACCATGTCCCAATAAATGAGGACTGCAGGGCGAGCCTTGAGCCCCGACTCCCAGCCGGACACGCGACATCGCACCAGGAAGAATGAAAGGGCCGCTCCAAGCTCGCCGATACCCAGGGCAGAGAGGGTAAGGCTGGGTCCCGGACAAGCCCTGAACCCAGGGTCTCAAGGCCAAGTGCACCAGGGTGGGCCACCTGGGCTCCCGCTGGGGACAGGGAAGGGGGAGCACAGGCAGGAGGCACGGTCCCTGTCCTTGCCCTGAGCTGTCCCGGCCCCAGGAACCCCGGGAGAGTTAATTACCAGGGTGGGGATTTGCGGGTTGGTGGCTCTTTAAAGGTTTGGTCTGGCAGAGAGGGTCGGAGGCCCCTAGGGGGCACATGGCATGCCCAAAGGTGCAAGGCCAGGGCCAAGGCCAGGGGCACAGCATGCAAGGGCAGGGAGGGTGGGCCAGGAGAGAGCACAGGCGAGGCAGAGGAAGCAGGAGCCATGCGGGGCTCTGGAGCAAGGCAGCAGCAAGTCTGGATGCTTCCCTAGCAAGGTCACCTTGCAGCCCAGGGAGGAGGGTGTGCGAGTGAGGGACGGTGGAGAGAGGAAGGCCAGGCCAGGGCAAAGTGGAGACCAACTTCAGACCTGAGCCCCCACCTCACCTCTGTGCTCACTGCCAGGCCGGTGGCAGGCCACAGACACAGGCGTCCCAGCCACACTGGGCACCCAACCCCAGGACTAGGTGGGTCTCACGTCCCCCAGAAGGCCAGCAGCAGGTTCTGGTGGTTGAGGCCTGCCAGTATCCATTCAAAATGGGTGTACTCAGCTCAGAACAGCCTGCTGTCCCCATTTTATAGATGGAAACACTGAGGCTCAGAGCAGTCCAGCAACTCCACATTCTAAACTCGGTGTGGGCGGAAGGGCAGCACCGGGCGGGCACCTGTGCCCAGGCTCTGTCCCTCCCCAGATCCCTCACCGTGTCCACGGGTGAGTGACAGAGACCCGCTGTGTGACACAAGCCAGGCCCTGACCTCGGACAGGCCTGACTCGGGGCCCGGCCTCCTTCCTGGCTCCCAGGCACAGAGGAGATCTGGGGGCCCAGTGTTCCAGGATTCAGTGAGGTTCTGTGCAGACGGCTCAGACAGGAAGACGGCTACCATTACCACCATCGTCATTATTATTACGGATGCCATCAGGGTTGGTGGGGGCACGGCCTGGGCAGGAGCCTCGGGTCTGTGCGGCCATGAACACGGCCATCCGATTGTGCTGGCCAAGGCCGCAGGGAGCCTGGCCGGGGCACCTTGTCCCCAGCCCCCTGGGGGTTTACTTCTGCCCGCTTCCCTCTGCCTCCCACCCCCACCCCAGGAGGGCGACAGGAGGTGCCCCCCCTCCATCCTGAGGCGGAGCCGGCCGGAGCACGGCGGCCACAGCGCCGAACCACAGAAGACCTCGAGGCGTGTACGGTTCCAGGAGCCCCTGGAGGTGGCCGTCCACTGTAAGAACAGAGCGTGGCAAGCAGGCGCCGGGCCAGGCCGGGGGGGAGGGGGGCGCATGTCCCAGGACCTCACAGAGGGCCATCTGGAGGGACCGCAGCCACCTGTCCTGTCTCTAGACAGAACCCCAATAAAACCCTGGCCCACGGCTTAGGCTGGACACAGAGTAACGGTCAACAAAACAGTAACTGGCAGGAAAAAACAAATCAGAGCTGCCCAAATTGCGACTGTCCTGGAGGGAAAGCCAGTGGGCAGTGTCCCCAGCACGCGCCCACTCTTCCCTCCAGCCCTGCGAGCCTCCCTCTGCCCTTCAGCTCCTCCTGCTGCCCCACATCTGCGTACTTCACTGCCCACCTCCCAAATTCTCCCAGCCCCGGCCGCAGGTCCTGGGGTCCCCCTGCCCCAGGGCCCCTCCCTGCCACCCACCCTCTCCTCCCCTGACCCCTTCACTCCTGCTCCAGCCCTGCCCATGGGACCAGCCCCTGTATCAGCTAGCTATGCCATGTAACAAATTACCACAGACTTAGAAGTTTCGAGCAGCCCACGTCTATTACTGCAGTGACCCTGTGGGTCAGGGGTCCAGGCACAGTGTAGGTGGTCCTTGGCTCAGGTCTCCCAAGGCTGCCATCCAGGTGTGGGCTGGGACCGCCTCCCAGCTGAGGTCTGGGGTCCTATTCCAAGCTCACAGAGCTGTCTGCAGACTTTGTTTCCTGTAGAAACCACAGCGGTGCACCTCCAAGACCAGCAGCAGATCCCCTCTGACCTTCAGACCGTCTTTCTTAAATAGCTTGCCTGATGAGGCCAGGCCCACCCAAGATAATCTCCCTTTTGATGGACTCAGAGTCAGCTGATTGGTGTTTGCCTGTCAGCTGCAGAATCCCTTCCACTTTGCCTTATTCTGTTGGGTAGAAGCAAGTCACAGGCCCCCACTCAGGGGAGGATGACATTAGAGGGGTAGCAATCACGGGGACGTCTTAGATCCTGCCCACCACAGCCCCCAAGCAAGGTACTTCCTGAGACCTGCTGGGTTACGGGTAAAACTCATGCCCAGCACCTGTGAGTGTCTCTCTGGATGGCCAGCCCTAAACGTCCAGTCCAGTCCTCAACTCCTCTCCCGACGGCCCATGCTGCTCACGGGGCTCCTGACACCTGCTCTTCGCGCCCATCCCTCCTGGGCTCAGTGCTCGCCCCCACACACATATGGCTCTGCACCCCCCCCCCCAGGAACCTCTCAGCGACCCTGGAGGCAGAGACTCGGCGGGGGGGGGAATTGGGGCCCAGGTGGTCGGGGGGCCATCTGGGGCCCCCCAGTGCACTGTGGGGGATGGACAGGAGCAAGCGTCCTGCCCGGCCCTCTCCCAGGGCCAGCCCCTATGGCCCCTCCCCGGGACCCCTGCAGGCTCCTCCCCCAAGCCACCGCGGGCCGGGTCATCGAGCTCCCACAGGCTCTGAGAGCAGTACCCAGCCTCCCCATTCTGGCTGCCTGAGCCTGAAGCCGTGAGGTGGGGGGGGACCCCTGGATGGCGCCCAGGCTGGCTGGCCAGGGGGGCGTGGACCTCCCACATGTAAAGTGGGGTGGCTGTATCTGACTCGGCCCATCTCCGGGTGCTTCACGGGGTGGCCGTGCAATGCGAGGTCCTGAGAGCGCTGGGCAGGGAGGCAGCATGCACCCCAGGCGGGGGGCCCTCTGTGCCCAAACCCCTCTCCGTTCTCCTTCCCAGATATCGCCAGCAGGGAGCCCACCACCACCACCACCAGGGGTGAGTCTGAACCTTCGCCCCCAGCCCCACACGCCGTGCCCAGGCCACCCTCGCCACACACCCCCCCGGTGGCTGCAGCAGGGCCCCCCGCCCTGGCAAGGCCACTCCCTCAGCCAGGGTCCCTGACATCGTGCCCCTCTGCGGTCACTCCCCCTTACTCCTTCCAAGAGGGCGGGCGCCGGGCACAGCCAATGGGAGGCTCTTTCGCAAGGAAGCCACCCAACACTGGCAGAGGCCCTGGGCAGGAATGGGGGTGCCCCATGCCCCATGGGGACCATGCAAGGCACCCCAGGGACCCACCCTGAAGGGGCCCACCGTCGGGGTGAGCCTTGCCCTGAGGGGAGGGAGGAGGGAGGCCCACCGGTCCTCACTGTGGGGTGGGTCCTGCGGGCAGGGGCTCATCCGGGTCCCCCTCCGCCCCCAGCGCCCCGCCGGCCCAGGCCCCGAGGCAGCTCCCTGCTCCTGCGGCTGTCCGTGTGTGTCCTGCTGGTGCTGGTGCTGGGTCTGTACTGTGGCCGAGCCAAGCCCGTGGCACTGGCCCTTGAGGACCTCTGGGCCCGGCTCCTGGTCCTTGGCCTGCGCCTCAGGCACGCGGCCCTCACCTGCTGGCGCTGCCTCCTACAGCTCTGACCCGTGGCCCCTGTGGTGCAGGGCAGGAGGCGGGAGCCCCAGGTCAGGTCGGAGGGCTTCCAGCCCGCTCTGCAGCAGCACGTGGCCCCACCCCCTCCAATCAGGGCCCCTCTTGCTGCATCTGTCGGGGTCCACTGTGAGGTTTTATTAGAAAGAGAATTCCACACACACTTCGGCCCCCCCGAGAGACCCCCAGACCCTCCCTCACCCCCATGGGAACCCTCCGTACCCTTGGGCCAGGCCTGGATGTGGCCACACGGAGCCCGTTGAAGACAGGGACAGGCCCTGTATCTGTGGGGCCCCTCGGAGGTGACACTGCCTTTGCTGCTTTGGGCTTACGGGGCCTGGACCTCGAAACCCCGTTGAAACAGGCGGTCTGACTGTCAGGGTGGGGCCCTCCCTCCTGAAACTGCACACAGGGCAGGGGGCCTGGCATCTCCCCTTGTTGGTGGTATTGGGGCGCTAACCTCTGAGCCCAAGTCTGACTGCTCCCCGGGACCCCAAGGCCTCGGAGACCCTCCTGTGTCCTGGGGGGAAATATGTGTTGCCCCTCCCAGATGTCCACCTGGGAGGGGCTGAGAGGGAGCTCGCTCCGCCCGGACCCCGCCACCTTCGGAGCGCAGCTGTCTGTGCCTAGACCCCAGGCTGCACCGCACACCAGCTGCAGGGCCTCTGTGTCCCATGACTGTGTGCAGACAGCGTGCCACCGCTGGCGTGGCGAGGCCATGCGGAGACATGGCGACAAACTCCAGGAGCCCCCCGGACCCTGCATGGAGGGGGACGCCTGAACAAAGCAGGGAGGCCCATGGGCAGACACCAGGAGGGACTGCCAGGAAGACGCCATCTCCCCCAGCCACCTGCAGACAAATACCCGTGGGATGGCCAGGGCTGTGCTGCCCCCTCCCGGGGTTATACCCTGCACACCCATCCCCACTACCGAAGTGGGGTCACACTGATTTTCTATTAAAACACACTGCCACCCTTTTTATTAGTCTGGGGGTTTTTACCCAAAGGATGGATATAGGGACCAATTTTCTTGGCTGAAGCAGATGTGGGGACACAGGGGAGCCTTCCCTTCTGGGCCTCAGTGGCTGGGGTGGTGCTTTCCAGGGTTCGGGGTTTGGGAAACCCCAAGCAGGGAGCCCAGTGGAGAGGAGGGGGCCTGTCTCCAGGAGCTGCAGCCTCCAGGGGGCCCTGTTGGGGGGGATCCAGGCCCCGGCCCTCGCGGACCCTCCGGCTGGTTCTAGCGTGACCAGGGTGGTGACCGCCACCTCCGGCACCAGCCCAGCCCTCCCCCGGGACCCCACCTCATCTCACCCCCACCCCCTGAAGAGGACAGGCAGGTTACTGTCCCATATTCCAGACAGGGAAACTGAGGCTCAGAGAGGTTGGGTCATGTGCTCGAACCCATGGGGCAGGCGCAGGCCTCGGGCTCAGCCCCGTCCAGCCCTGACCCCGTCTTGGGGAAGCCCTGCCCCAGGGCTCTCAGCCAAGGGCCGGTCTCTGCAAAGACTCCCGGCTCTGGAGGGTCCGCAGACACGAGCCTTGGCTTCGGGCAAGATGCTGCTTGGCAGGTGCGCCACGACCCTGACACGTCCATCCTCGCGCCTGGGGGCCGCGGCAGGAGCGGAGCCCCCGGAGCATGCGCACACGTGAGGGCACCGCCGCGGGAAGGCCTGGCCCGGATGCCGGTCAGTTCTGAAGCTACAGCGACAAACACGGGCAGGCCTTTACACCTCAGCAGGGACGAAGCCCAGAAGCCGGGAAGAGGAAGGCGGAGGAGGGTGGGGCAGGGACGGCCGCCCAGAGTCCACACCCCAAGCTCAGGACCTCTGTGTTTATTTTGACTTTGAGGAATAGATACACTTAAGTGGAAGAATCATTACTTTCCATTTCGTCAGAAGTAGAATTAAAACAAAGACATCCCACAGCGGCCGGGAGAAGCAAGGTACCACCGCAGAAGCGATGCTGTGGCCCCATCTCAGGAAGCCTGGGGCCGGCCCCTGCCCTTCCTGTCCTGCCCCGGGGTCCCCCCGACCCCCGCCCACTGCAGGGCACACAGCTCAGTCCTATGAGCCAGCGCAGGGCCCAGCTGTCCCTTCCTGGGAAGGCCCCGGGCATGGATGTCTGCAGGTGCCAGGTGCCGCCAGCCTGAGACAGACCGTGCCAGCGACCACCCCGCCCTGCAGGTGACACTGACAGGTGAGCACGGTGGCACGCCTCTGCCGGCCTGAGCGAGGAGCCCCACACGGCTCTGAGCAGCCCCTGAGTGGTGGCTGCCGAGGGCACACCCAAGCCTGCCACGGACTCTCAGGCGCAAGTCCACGTCCTGACCCTGCTCCTTCCTCCCGTGGCCTGGCTGCTTCCTGCAAACAGATCGGAGCTCTCCGGGGCTGGACAGGCTCCCCACAGCTCGTGCGCGAGGGCTGGGGTGAGACCAGATGTGCCGGGCACCTCAGTTCTGCCAACACGACTCGTCCAAGGACAACCCCCCCGCCCCCGCCTGGCGCTCTCGGCCAGGCCCTGGGGCCAGAGAGCCTCCGGATGCCCGGAGCCCCATCCACCTGGCCCGCTGACAGCGATCTCCGCTGACAGCCCCCAGCTGAGCGGCCTCTGTACAGGCGACCTGTGGCCCCTCTTCCCTGGTCTAAGCGGCCCGCCCTATGGGCACCTCGATCCACGCCCAGATCCACGGCCTCTGGAGACCCTGTGCCCCACGTGGGAGAGCAAACCAGCCTCTAGCCGCGAGGCGCGGACGTGGGGAGCCAGGCCTCTCCTCCCCTGGAGGGTGGGGGGCAGCAGGAGGGTCAGCCTGGGAACAAGAAGGGCTCACTGAGCCCAGGGCAAGGACTTGGAGGACTATGTGAAGAGGCGGAAGCTGGCGAGCCCGTGAGGACGGGGATCCACAGCCGAGCAGCCACAGGTGGCTCTCCCTGAGCTCGGGGCCCAGCGCCCCTCCCCCAGACCCTCTCCTGCCTGTGTGGATGGGGTCGTGCCCTCTGGGGCCTTCAGTGCTTCGGACACCATCAGATGGGAAGGCAGCCCCTCCACTGGGGTGCCAGGGGCACTGGGGGCATCCCAGGGGGTGAAGGTACTGAGGAGCTGCTGTGTCCTCACCCGCTCCGATCTCTGCTCTCACCTTCCGGTGCACGCACGCACACACACACACATGCTCATATGCACACTTGTGCACACGCACACATTCACACTCGCAGTCTTATGCACACTCACATGAGCAGCTCACACATTCACACGCTCACACACCCTTCCCACGCAGACTTACACGCATGTGCACACCCTCATATCACACGTACACCTTCACACACTCACACGCACATGCAGACACCCGCAGTGGCACCTGCCCTGTCCCTCCCTCCCTAGGAGGTGGGGCGCCCCCCAGCCCATGTCCCCACCTCCCCCACCTCCCCACACTGTGAGACACACGTTGGGGCCACCCGGGGCTCCCCCAGCCAGTCCTGTGGCACCAGGCGCGGCTCCCAGCTCTGACACCACACCGCTGCCAGGACAACCACACAGCCACCACCTGACTGCGGGCAACACCACTGCCCCTGTGCTTTCAATGCTGAGACCTGCCCGGCCACCGGGGGCCACAGAGCAGAAGCACAGGGAACTCAGCCCTGCGGCAGGGGTGGGGGAAGCGCTGGGCCAGAAGGTGGGGAACACGCGGCAGGGCGGCTCCCTCCTGCTGTCGGCCCCCTGCTCCCGGGTCCCACACACTGCTCAGGAGCAAGGGACGAGAGTGATGAGTGGCCATCACGGGTCGGGGTCACTCTGCGGACACGGGCTGCTGCCACAGGATCAGGCACAGAATCACATCTGGGCAAGCAGGTGTGGAGACGGTGTCTGGCCAAGGCAGGACCTGCAAGCCTTATGGCCAGAGGCGTCCAAGAGCGTGGATGCCCCCGCCCAGGCTCTCCCGGCCAGTGCCCCGGGACAGGCGTGCTGCGTGTGCATGAGGCCCAGACGAGGCCCCGCAATCTCTGTGCATCCGTCTGAAGGCCGGCGCCCACCCCAGTCAATTGCCACGCTCCAGGTGGGAATGGGGTGCTTGGGTGAGCGGGGTCACTTACGTCTCACAGTGCCGAGGGGAGACATGCAAGGTGAGGTGCAGGCGGGGCCAGGCAGAGCCCCCAGCCGCTCCCCTGGGTGGAGCCGCGAGCCCCGAGCAGGGTGGGGGGCGTCTGGGGCCAGGCTCCCCTGCCCACACCTAGATGACGGCGCTCTTCTCCTCTTGGAAGGAGGCGCGGGGGACCGGCCTGGCCAGCAGCAGCTCCTTCTCATGGACCAGGCTGTCCAGCAGGTCCTCCTGGCGGTAGTTGCGGTAGACTTTCAGGAAAGCCAGGATGGTGATGGCCAGCCAGGCCAGCCACGAGGCCCAGAGGCCAAACTGCACAGAGGGCGGAGGCAGGGTCAGGAGGCCACCCAGACCCATCGTCCACCTCCCCGTGCACTCAGCCACCTGCCCCAGGGAAAGGTGGGACCCGCCTCACCCCCTTCCTCACACAACCATCCCTTCCTGGCATGTGGCGGTCAGCCCTCTGCCCCCCAAGCAGTGCAGGGCTTCTGGGGACTCTGGCCACCCTCACCCCTGGCAGCCCGGCCCACCCAGCTCCATGGAGAGCCCGTCCATAACACAGCCTCCTCCAGCCGCTGGAGCAAACTGACCTCTAGCTGCCGTTACCAAACAGCTGAAGGAGAAACAATTTAATCAGAACCTGGCCCAAGCCACATTAAACGGATTCTCGTTGGGGGCTGCTTGTCACCAGACTCAGCTCACGCCTTTCTAGTCTAATTGGCGCAAATTAGGGCTGAAGCATTTTCCACTAAATTTTCGTGAAGGTGTCTCCAGCAGTTTCAGCTCATCTCAGCAAAGAACTTGCGGACCCACCGGGTGTCCAGCCCCCTAGAGGGCTCCTCTCCGTAGGACGAGTCCTCAGACTGACCACTGGCCAACGTGAGCCCTAAGAGGCCGGTGTGGGGTCCAGAAATGGACCAGGATGCTAGCAAGCCCTGCTCAGTGCTGGAGGCAGCCAGCCCCACCTGGGCACCCCTCGCCAGTGACAACTGCTTGGACACAGATGCAGATTTTGGGAAACAGGCCTTACGGAACACTAACAAATCCTGACACGCCTGCATCCCAGCAAACAGGGTCCCCAGAGATGCACCTGGAGAGCAGGGAGCGAAGCTCACACGAGGGCAGGGCAGGGAGAGGAGCTGTCCCCCCACAGCAGTTGGGGGTGGGCTCCCGCAAATTCACAGGCTGGATCCCCCCACGGCATTCCTCAGACACTGCATCAGCTTCCTCTGGCCAGGGAACAACCGCAAGCCCTCCAGCATTTATCAGAGCACGCCCACTTGGTGCCAGGACCAGAATCCAAGCTCCCTGCCCTGGCACTGCAGACCCAGGACCTGGTGCCTAGTTTCCTTTCCACCTAGCACAGAGCCACGCCCTCAGCCCCTGGACCTCACTTCTGCAGTTAGCTCACCTGTCACCTCCTCTTAGGATGCCCCATGCCTCACCCCTCTCCACATCCACCTGCAAGAACCCCCACTCAGTCTCCGAAGTCCAGGAACACGCCTCGCTCAGCTTCATCTCCTCTGCCTGGCACCAAACTCCCCTGGATGAGGGTGTTGGGAGGAAGGCTGTGCACTCAGTGAACGTTCAGCAGTGAATGGACCCCTCCCCAACAATGCATGCTTCCTGCCCTACCTGGCAGCCCCTCCTACCAGAATGGCCACGCCTACCTAGGCAGCTCCCTTTCTACCAGAACAGCCCAGCCTATCAGAACAGCCAGGCCTATAGGAACAGCCAGGCCTGGGGCGCCTGGGTGGCTCAGTCCTTAAGCGTCTGCCTTCAGCTCAGGGATCCTGGAGTCCTGGGATCAAACCCCACATCAGGCTCCTCTGCTGGGAGCCTGTTTCTTCCTCTCCCACTCCCCCTGCCTGCATTCCCTCTCTCCCTGGTTGTCTCTCTCTCTCTGTCAAATAAATAAATAAAATCTAAAAAAGAACAGCCAGGCCTATCGGAGCAGCCCCGCCTACCTGGCAGCCCCTCCTATCAGAACAGCCCCGCCCATCTAGCAGCCCCGCCTACCTGGGCGATGGCAAACTGGTCATAGAAGGCAGAGTTGTCCACGCTCAGCTCCAAATTGATGTCCTGGAGCTCTTCACAGCTGAAACAGCAAGACACGGGGTGACAGGTGACGCTGGGACACGGAACACCAGGCGCGGCACGCACCCCAAAGGTGAGGCTGCTATCCTGGCCCCAAAGGCCTCATCCCTGACCCCCTCCAACTGAAAGCTTCTGCTCACACTCCTCCCCATCCCTATCGCTGTCTTCCAAACCCTTCAGGAGCAAACCCAGCTCAGGACTCCACAGCCCACCTCTGAAAGCAGCACAGGGCGGGATCTCCCGGGCCTTGCTATGTGGTCATAGCTGGCTTCCAGGACCCAGAGCACACTGGGCATCTGTCCCCCAGCCCGATCCCCCCCCCGGGGGTGCAGGGGCCCTACTTTCACGTGGAAGGAGCACTGACATCAAGGGGGAAGGCACTGGCCAGGTGTGCACAGGTGGGAGCCCCAGGCAGGATGAGCAAAACCTCAGGCTCAGAAGGGACTCATGCCCCAGGACGTCCTCTGGGGGCAGCGGGGGTGGGGCGGGGCCCAGGCCCACCTGTGGGGCACAGTGCCCTTCTCCGTGATGGCGTCACACCACATGGTGAAACCCACGCTCACGATAGTGCTGGCAATGAAGACGAGGAAGACCACGGAGGCGCTGACCAGAAGGCTCAGGAAGGCATAGAGGAAGGAGCTTGAGCAAAGGACAGGAGAAGATGGTCACTGTGTGCCACGACCAACACCCCAGCAGGGCCGGGAGACAGCTGGGGCTGGCCACTGGGGTGAGGGGCCATGCGGGACCACCGGGGACCACTTTCCCCTCCCTCACTGTGCCTCACCGCGAAGTCCAAGCCCAGCCTCCCAAAGGCCTGGAGCGGCAGCACTGGTCAGCACGGCCTCACAGAGGAAGCAGGGCCAAGATCCAAGCCCAGGGCCATTGGCTTCCATCGCACTAGGACCAGCACCCTTTCCAGGCCATTTCCCCACCTGGGTGCCCTGAGGCCCTGTGCCCACATGGTCATCAACGCTGCTGGCCTGGACCTGCATCAGGGGCTTGCGGAGTGACCCTGCTCTCATCTCTCCTCGGAAGCCTAAAAGGCCCAGCTGCGACCGGGGTGGGGATGTGGGTAGCGCAGGAGGCAGGGCCACGAGGATGGAGCTCACCCCAGGTCCACAGGGACACAGCCCCACTAAGGTGCCTACACAGGACACCAGTGTTTGCTCTCTGGAGGCACGGGGGCATGCGGCCAGAACACAGCAGCCCACCCCACCGGACGCCCCTGCCCCAGCACCCCGCCATCTCCAAATCACCTCCCCTCCTGCACGGGAGGCTTGGTCTGGCCTGGCTGAGCCTGGGTGCATGCGGGGGGACATGCAGGGTGAGGAGACAGGGACCCCCACCTGTGGGGCCCTAGCAGGGGGCGCCCTCAGAGGGGACAGCAGCACCAGCCACCCCTACTGCAGTGGACATCTGTGCCATCAACACGTCGAGTCCGAGGGGTGTGACGGACCAACACTGGCTTCACCGAGAGCTGGGGCCTCAGCCAGGAAGCAGCACAGCCGCTGTCAGAGGCCGTGACTGGGGCCGGGGCAGAGCTCCACGCACCGTTCATTTCGCATTTGTTCATCCGTTCACCCACCAAGCACTTTCTGAACACCCACCCTGTGCTGGGCCCTGAGGACAAAGAAATATCCGTGCCCAGTCCCGCCCCCGGCAGGCACCCCAGCCACGGGCAGGCAATAAACTGAGGTCACACCACCACACAGACGTGGGACGGCCGCCGAGGCTGGGGGCTTGAGCAGGAGGCAGGAGGGGCGAGGCTGTAATCCCAGAATCACACCAGAAAAGGCGGGAGAGTGGGGCCAGCCAGCGTGTTCATACTCGCGCTCACACAGGCGCACGCGGGCCTCGACCAGAGGTGGCAAAGTGAGAACGTGTGCCAGTGCGCTCAGCACCACGGACAGATGCCCCCACACGGAGCTGAACCGGCCACCCTCACTCAGGGCCAGGACTGCTGGCTCCGCATCAAGGTCCCGCACGTTTGCTGCCCAAGCCTCCCTGTGCTTGATTCCCAGTGCTGCCTGAGCCGGCCAGGTGTTTGGCGGGGGGGCTCTGGACCCCTGCCCACACCAGATTACCCGAGAGCTGCTGATTCCCACTCTCTGCAGATCATCACCCCTCCATTCTCCGCCCGAGGGGCTGGCCCAAGGAGACCATGGCAGTGACCCCTCTCCCAGGCTCCCGGCTGAGCTCAGCCAGTGTGGACGCGGCAGGTGCAGGGGGTGGAAGGAGAGGAGGTGGGTGCTCAACCCCAGGCCCCTCCTGGGGGATGCCTCGATGGCTGTCCCTCTACCAAAGGTCAGCAGCCCCCTCCGGGCAGCCCCGCAGCCAGAGGGGGTGAAAGGGCCATTGCAGGGCCCACACCTGGCCCACATCCTCCTGTCTGCCAGCCGCCCTCCTCGGCTTATTCTTACTTGGGCGAGCCATGTTTCCAGCTGGGACCCTGACGGGCCAACTCTGAACAGCAAAACCCACCTGACCTGGGTGCTCTGAATAAGAGGTCGGGGCCTACTGTTATGAAGAGGGGTACGTGGTGGTCTACCCCACCTCCGAGGTTGTCACCAGGCAGAACAGGGTGTCAAATACGGCCCCTCTCTTTGCCAGCTGCGTGACCTTCAGCAAGTTGCCCCCTAGGCCTCAATTTCTCCCTCTGTAAATTGGGTAGCAGGAGCCCCCCACTGGGTCACTGTGGAAACTGAGGGAGCTTATGTGGACAAGGAACAGAGAGCGATAACCACAGGGGTGTTGCTCCTGAGCATGGACTCCCTCCCCAGGACAGGCCTCCACCCATCTCCGGAACCCTGACCTGCCGTGCCTGGAGATGCCTGCGTGGGGCTGGGCCTGCGGCCACAGGAGACAGAAGTGTGGGGGCAGGGTCAGCAACCCGATACCTGGAGACTGTGGGTGGGGGGCAGCTGAGCCCCCTGCGGGGCAGCGTGAGGCCAGGCAGGTCAGGGGAGTCCACTCCCAGGAGCTAGTAATGCTCTAAGGAAAGCAGAGGTTACCGGAGGCTACACCTCGACTTTGGATGCCCCCCTCACCAGCCGAGGAGAACGGGGTGGTCGCAGGGAGACCAGGATGGAGCTTCCACAGCAGAGCAAAGAAGCCGCCCGCCCTCGGCACAGGTGGCCAGATCACTGGGATGGGGTTCCCCAGGTGTCCTCCACCTGCGAACAGCCTTCCGCTGTCCCACCAGGCACCCTGCCCAGTGGGTGCCCAGCATCCTGGATGAGCAGCCGCTGCCCCCAGGAGGCCCCCCTAGAGGCAGGAGGGATGGCCAGGGTGCAGAGGACATGCTGGCCAGGCAAACGCCCCACCTCACATCCTCTCCCTCTCATGGGACGGGGCAGCAGGCCCCACTTCCGTACTGGATTCTAGAGAGGCACGCCAGTGGCCTGCTGTTTCCTGTGTGGCCAGAACCACCCTCAGGGAACCCCCAGCACAGCCTGAGACACACACCCCCACCCCCATCCCGAGACCTGCCCCTCCAGCCCTCAGCGGGGCTGACAACACAACCTCCCACAGCCAGAAACTCCGACTGTCTGCAGATTCCAGCAGCATCCTTATTATACAGGCACGATTTGGAGTTCTCCCCCATGACAGGAACATGGAGTCCCCATCCCATAAGCCAGGGAAGACTGGAGGGGCTGCGGTCATCCCCCCAACAGCCTCCTTCTACCCCCCAAGTTCATTTCTGGTCCGTTTCCGTGGAACCTGCCTGGGCTTCAGAGAGTTTTGAAGAATTGGGTGTGTCCAGAGCCTCGCTGGGCCCAGCCCCCCAGCGCCCACAATGCAACCCCCCTCCCGCTCCCCAAGGACCCACAGGGCAGCAGCCAAACCACCAGGAAGGCCAGCACACACAGGGTTAACGCCATCTTTCTCACTGCCTCTCAGGGTGCCGGCCTGGATGTGCCGTCTCCATGGTGACCGCTATCCCAGGGCTTCCTGGGAGCGATCTGAAGGCTGGGGGACATGTGTGGGCAGGCAGATGGGTTGTTTTGACCCGTCGCTCCCCAGCCGTCAATCACGAACGCAGCCACCTGCACACTCCAGGGCTCAGCGCACTCAGGCAGAGCTGCCCCAGGCCCCCAGCCTGTAACCTACCCTCAGGTCACCCACGCACCTCCAGCCGGAAGTCCCCTGGAAGCCACAGGTGCCACTGAGTCACACACCCGTTCCTTTTGCCCTGTCTGCTCCTGGGCACAAGCTGTCTGGGCCTCCACTTTGCCCAGGGACACACCCTACATGAGGAGGGAGCTGGCACCACGAACAGGGTCTGACCCAGGCCCTGGGGACCCAGCCATGAGCCCCTCACACAGACCAAAGGGTCAGGCTCTGCCCTCACTCTTGGGGGCCTCCTGGCTGGTCTCTGCGGCCAGACTCAAGAGAATCAGGGGGTGGGGCCCTCTAGAACTCCAAGTCGGACAGCAGCACTGATGTCCCTGATGCGCCGGACACCCTGAGGGCCCTCGCCATCCCACCAGCTTGCTCTAACGGCCCTTCTGAGCCTCCGTCTGTCCTGAGCCCCCACTGACCCAGCACTTGCCTGCCTGCTGAGCTGGGATTGGCTTCTCCAGTTCCCATCTTGCATGTGGCTGCAAGAGGCAGGCCCAACCTTTCTGGGGGTCCAGGACTTGCTGACACAGCCAGCCTGCAGGGCTGACCCCTCGGCCAGACTGTGGACCTGCACACCTCTGGGCTGGGGAGTTCGGGCTGTGAGGCAGCAGACCTGACAGGCAGGCATTTTTCTGTCTTCTTTCAACAAACACTAATTTGTGACTCCCAAGCTCAGCCCTGGGCACACAGAGAGAAATGAGGTGCACGCCTGCCTTGGGTCCATCCAGCCCAGGGTCCCCTCAGATGGAGGGCCACCCCTGGATATCCATGGGAGCTCTGGCCCAGCCCTAACACCAGACCAGGATGAAGGGTTGGCACCTGGACAGATGTCGCAGCTGGCTGGCTGCCGAGTGCACCTTGTCCCTATAAGACAAGTGGCCCAGAGGTGTTCAGGGTCTAGCTGGTAAGGACCTGGAAGATAGGGCCAGCCTCCGTGGCTCAGTGATGTGAGATTCTAGAGTTCCAAGAGACCCCCAGAGATTGGGAGTGGGAGGGGGTGGAGCTAAGAGGCCCAGAGCCTTCGAGAAATGTGTCCTGGTCATTTCCCACAAATTGGGCAGCAAATTTAGGAAGTATAGTAACAGTGGTTTCTGTCTTCTCATCTTACAGCTGTAAGATGGGGTCTCTTGAGGCCACTTGTCTTATAGGGAGAAGGTGGAGGGATGGACATGAGCTGATGGCCAAACCATGGCCCCCACATGGCCTGTGCCCACTGCCCTCAGCTTCCCAGACTGAAGGGACCTCAGCTACCCTACCCTGCTGACCGTTCCGGTCCTCTTCACCCTGCCACCCTTGTTAATCCTCTCTGTCCATGCCCAAGCCAAGCTGAGGGCTCTCAGGAATCCCCACCTGACTCCCTGACCCACTGAGACCCTCAAAGCAATAGCTTATCTCTCAGGTCCCTCAAAGAAGAGAAAAGCCCCCTAAAAACTGCCAACAAATGATGGATGGGGGACAGGGTGGGGCAGGGTTTGGGAGAAGGCCTGGATTTCCCCTGTGGATGTGAGGCCAGCGAGGGGCAGGGGCGGGTGAGGGTGGGTCCACAGGAGGCCCCAGGGGTAGAAAAGCATGGAAGGCTACAGGCTGAGCACCCCGGGTGAACCACACCGCTCTCTCACAGAATTGTGCCAGGGCGGGGAAAGGTGAAGGGGGCCTCGTGGCCATGCTGCTCCCTGTCTTGCGCCCCCAGCCAAGCCCATGGGACTAGAAAGGTTCCCTCTGGCCTTTGCCCCGCCATCATCATCCTTCCCAGGAGGAGGGGGTGGGGATGAGGAGAGGACTCCCCAGTTTGCCTTGTCAGCCATCTGCCTGGCCTGGTCCTTCCCTGCACCTGGAGGGGGGCCCGGCCCAGACCCACTAGTGGCTGCGCCTGAGCCGGCAAGCAGGGGAGGGCCCAAGTTCGCTCAGAGATGACAATGCAACATTTGCATCCCAGGGGCGGAGGTGGTAAGAAGCGGGAGGTGACGCACACTTGGGGAGGAAAGTACTGGTCTTGTCGGAGCCCAGGTGCCCTCATGGTCCCCGGGTTCTGCGTAGACAAAGGGCAGTTTGCATGGAGGCGGTGAGCACCGAGGGTTGATATTTTTGGGCCTCTGAGCTCCCCCCTCCCCAGGGAAGAAGGAGGGACTCCTGCTCTTCCTTAGGGGAGGACGGCCTAGGGGCGCTGCGGGCTCCTAAGGGGCGCGTGCCCGGCCTAAGGGCTGCGTCTGATGAGGCCGGGCGGCTGCCAGGCCCCCACTTACCCCTCGTGTCCCTTGCAGAGGAAGAAGAGCGTGCGCCAGGCGTGCGCGGCGGCGAGCAGCAGCGAGAGGAGACTGGCGAGCAGGCTGAAGCGGCAGGCGGCCGGCGGGCCCCACTCCTGCACGGTGAAGCGCTCGCGCTCCTGCACCGTCAGGTTGGCGCTCAGCCACATGCCCTCGGTGAAGAGCAGGCAGCGGCCGCGGAAGTCGTGGCCGTTCTCGGACAAGGGCACCACCACCACGAAGCTGAAGAGGAAGGCCAGGAAGTAGCAGACGCACTGCGCGAAGAGGAAATTGTTGAGCGCCATGGCTGGCCCGGGAGCGCCGAGGAAGAGGCTGGCGGAGGCCGCGGGCCCGGGCAGGCGGCGCGGGGCGCGGGGCGCGGGCCTGGCTAGGGCCGCGCGGGAGGCTGCGCAGTGGCGGCGCCGGCGGGTCCTGCGCGCCCCGCCCGGGACGCGTGCGCAGCGGCCGAGAGCGGGCGGTGCCTGCGGTCAGCACCGCGGACAGCTCCCGGGGGCCGGGCAGGGCAGCGGGCCGCGGGGGACCGCGCGGGGTGTCCGCTGGGGAGGGGAGGCACCCATGGAGGCGCGGAATGAAACGCAAGCGGGCACCGGAGTGTGGCTAGGTGGGCGTATGGAAAGTCGACTCTGCCATTAACGGTACTAGGAGGGACCCGTGTAGCTTCACATAGGCTGCGTTTGTCCCCAGGCCCCCGTGAGCCTGAAAGAAAGGAGGCTGAGAGGTCCGGGAGGGACGTGTCCAGGAGGCCCCCAGTGCTGGCGGGGAGTGAGGTTGCAGTCCAGGCCGGAATGATTCTTTTGCAGGGCTCTGGAGTGCGAGGCGTGAGGGAGAAAAGAGAGAGTGGAGGAGCTGGGGTCAACGGGAACGGGTGAGGTCATCTGCGGAGAGCTGGGGGTGGGTGCAGGGAGGAGGGAGCCGTTCTGTGAGCTATTTGCACTTCTCTCCAGCACCGCACCCTCAGAGGGGACATCTGTTATACTGCCTGACACAGTAGGGCCCTGAGTTGATATTTGTAAGATAAATAATGGATGCCCCGAGCACCTCATTAAGACAGGTTTTGCTGGGATGGAATGTGCTGATGCATTAATTAATAGAATTAATGCTCCTCTAGTTCCCTTAAAGACTAAGTCACGTTTAGCCCAATTCCCAGTGAGGAAGCTCTAGCATTGCTCCTTCTAAAGGAAATTGCCAACTGGTTTAAAATTACATCAGCATTTTTGTTGCAAGCACTAAAAAACCTTTTTGTTTTATTGCCAAAGTAATGTGTGCCTTTTTTTTTTAAGTCAAGCAGTATAAAGTAAAAAGATAAAGGGTCCTTCTCATTCCCCCACACCACCCTGCCACACTATCAGGGGTAACCACATTTCTAGACATTTTGCTAAGTGCCTAAACACACACACGCACACACAATTTACACAAATGCTTTGCACTATACCATAGCATCCCTCAGGCTGTTCTGGTGCCCAACAATACGTCCTGTTATTCCCTGCCCGCACATTCAGGTCTATTGTATTATTCCTAATAACTTCATAATACTCCATAATAATGACGATTCCACCATAATAATAACTATTCCTCTTCGAATGGATGTTTAATTCTTCAGCATTTGCTATTTTGAATACTGTCGCGTGAATATCCTCAGGCATATGTGCTTGTGCACTTGTGCAAGCATTTCTTATAAAGGAAATTCTTAGAAGAGGGATTGCTACATCATAGCTTTACACACATGTGAAGTGTTGACAAAAATTGCCAAACCGGTCTCTAAACATGTTGCGCAAATTCGCTCTCATATCCATGTCACAGACACCTTCTCCAAAACTGAGAAATACACGTTGTTTTAAAATTCTATCAGTCTTGCATGGGAAACAGTATCTCGTTGATTGTAAACTTGGATTCTCCTTATCGTCATGAGCGTGAGCACCCGTTCTTCTGCTTGCTGCCATTCGTAACAAGCATCCTGCGAGCTGCGCCTCCAGTCCGTAGGCACTTGGAAGCAGACACTGAAGACCACCCATAGGTCTGTGACAGCGACCCTTTCCTTGAATAATTCACTCGGAGTTTCTGCTACTGTTGAGTACCCCAATTCAACCAAAGGAAGCCCACTTAGGCAATTCAGCACCCACACACCCACACACACCTTGGGCAAGAGTGGACATCCCATCCAGCCATTATCCAGTGGGTTGACAAGTTGGAACGTATCTGGAGGTGTTAGACTTTAGGGTTTGGCCAAAACTAAAAAGACCATGCCAATGAAGAAGGAAGTGACCAACAGGTAAACTACAGAATAAACTGGAAAGATTATTAAATTTCTACCATCTTTAAGGGCACAAGACCCTGGTATTTTTAAAGATGAGTTCTATTTAACCTTCAAAAGTCAGAGAATTCCCTTGTTATTGAAATATCTCTGATCTATTTTAAAAAACACAGAAAACTCCAAAATTCATTTTTTATAAAGTCAGCATTACATTAATGCTAAGGCTTCATTAGAAGACTGAGGCAAAGAAAGTAGCAAGAAATTTTGAAATATTGGCATGTTGAATACAATTCAATGTAGAGGGTAATCAAAAATGTGAACTAGCAGCATTTATTACAAAAGCGAGAACAGCTGAGCTTTATGAAATCTATCAACAATTTATTACACCAACAAATAAAGGACAAAAACCCAAAGTGTTTTTGTCGAGAGATACCTAAAAGGCATTTCATACAATTGAATGGCCATTCATTATCTTTTTCTAAAAAACTGTGTGAGACAAGAGGAAAATTAAATATGATAAAGACCACCTCAAAAATCTGCAGCTATTCAAATCAGGAAAAGAGATGAGAATTCTCACTATTACAGCTATTACTGACAATTTGACAATTCTACCTAACGAAACAAGTCAAGAAATTAAAATATGCAGCATTATCTATGGAAACAAAGAGGCAAAATTATCTTTATTGGAGGATAATGTGATCATATACTTAGAACACTCAAGACACTACAAAAAATATTAGAATTTGCGATTTTGTGCAATGACTAGATATAAGATAAACATACAAAACTCAATGCCCTTGCTCCGGTATCTTAGGTCAAGGTCTCTGGGAAATAGACTGAAATTTACATGCAGTGACACACGTAGTAAAGCCAGACACAGAACGGGTGCAGAGAGAAGCTTCACAGCGGCCCCAGCCACTGCCATGGGAAGCTCTGAGAGCCAGTCCCTGGGAGATGCCCCAAGCTGAGCCACGGAGACCACGTCTATTCTTCCACACTTTTCAGTCAAGGGATGTGGCCCTGGGGACGATGAATTCTCTTGGGTGAGGCAGCTTCCTTTGGCAGAGGACAGTTTCCAGAGAGAGACATGGTTGTGGGCAGATATCACGCAACACTTCCAGCAGCTGGAGGACGAGGTGCCTCTGCCCTCAAGGGGACATGAGCAAAACACCACAGCACTCACTACAGCCCCCAAGCAGCCCAGACCTACCTGCGGGATACAGTAAGTCCCCCCATTTGGGAACAGCTTCTCTAAAGCTCTGCTCGTTGGGAAGATGTCCTCTCCCCTCGGCCTTCAGGGCCAGAATCAGAGGTGGGGCTGTACTTTGTCCCACAAACCTTTCCCTCGTGAGAGTTCTCAGGTTAAGTCCAGCAGAATCCCGCTCCTGCAGCTCACCTGTGACTTTGTGCTGGGACTCTCCCTATCTAGATAGACCACGTCTCTGTTCTGGTGGATTGCTGCTGGGTGGCACGACCTTATGATATCGTGGGTCACATAGAATCCAGCTCCTGTTGGTCAGTTCTGGCCGTGGGGTCAACTGATGTCTCCCAGTTAGGCTCTCTGCCTGTACCGGAGCCCAGCAGCAAGCCAGGAGCTGTTGCATACGAGGTATTCAGTTCTCCTCTGCAGACGGCAGGGCCTTGCTCCAGAACCGTACTGTCTACACTGTGATGATCTGTTGGGCTTTATCAGAAACTCCACGCAGCATCTTTGCCACCATAAACGCCTCCAATACCACAGGCATAAGATCTGCCCTTGTGTATGTCCCAAGGGCTGTTCTTACCAGACTTAGCATTTCTACAGGGTGCTTTCCTGCTCGGGGACCCAATCAAAGATGGCAGCCTTCCACGTCCCTCAGTACATGTGTGTCACTCAGGAGGCTCACATGTGGAATAAGTGAGCTTCAGAACCCCGAGAGGCCTCCAAGCATTGTACTTCCTCCTTCTGGGTGGTGGCAGGTGCAGAATGTAATCATCTGTTCTTTCCTTCACAGAGGATGTCCCAGCATGCTGTAGACCACCGATTCCTGAACAGATGCCCGTGGGGGCTCCTGAGTCCCGCAGAGCTCACGCACCTTAACGCGGCCTCCAACATACTTGCCGCTTCTTGTTTCTTCAAGTCACATTCGCATGATGTCACTGATACAGTGGGCCCGTGTGACAGTACGAAGTGTGTCCAGATGGTTCGGTCCTTTGAGCTGCATTATGACAGAGGACAAGAGAGTTAACACAGCCCTGGGGCGACACTGACTGAACACTGCTGTTCCTCCCACATGGATGCAGACCGTTTCTGGTGGGGTGGAAGAGGACATTTGCCAGGTCGTCGGCTGAATGTCTTTACTGGAGGGACACATTACCCTGCTCTGCAAAGACAGTAGCCCTAGAAGGGAGGCTGCTGTTCAGACTCCTACTCTGTGTTTGTGGGGGCTCACGGTCACCCCGTAGAACGCATCCAGTTCACGCAGGCGCCAGGCTGGTGACTCAGATGGCGATGGTGGGGACCACCCGCTACACCCTCTAGGTCTTCAAAGTGGTTCTCATCTCTGCCACTGCCTCCAGGATTGGAGGCTGGCTTTGGTTTACTCTCTCGGTGGGTGTGGGGGTCACTTCCAGAGGCTTCGACTGGCCGTGCCCTCCACGGAAACGAGGACAGATTCTTCCAACTGCATGTATACTTTCCCAACTATTTACACATTCAGGAACCCAGTAAATGACAACAGGTGACCCGCTGTGAGCCCAGAACTCTGCTTGTTACCTGGGCATCTACTGCAGCAAGGAGGCCAAGAGGATCCTGGGCCCCTGGGCATTAATTTTTACTGAAACCCTGTGCCAAACCATCCTTGAAATGTGTGGATATCTCCCTTTCCCCCAAGAAGGTGCCTGAGCAAAGGGCTGAGATCCTCTCAGGGAAGGACAGGGGGTCACGCCCTTACATGCGTCTAAGTGTGGCCAGCCTTTCCTCCACCTCAGCCTGTCCTTCCGCCAGTGGGTTCTGGGACTCTAACCAGTGGGTTCTGGGACTCTAACCAGTGGGTTCTGGGACTCTAATCTGGCTCAGGTCTGGAAAAGGGGCCTTTGCAGCAAGGGATGATGGCATCATGTGGGCAGAGGGGCTGCCCTCGGGCTCGTCCACTGCTCACTTCCTTTGATGCTCTGGGGTGTGCAGTGGACAATACATCTGTCTGTCCCCTGTAGACACCAAGCCCCTCACCCCTCTCGTATGGGTGCATGTTCTTTGGGCCCTGCAGGTCTCCCGGGGCACACTCGCTCCCCTCTCAGCAGCAGCTTGACTGTGACGTAACATGTCATTGGTCCCATTGCCAGAAGGGGTGTGTGGCAGACCTCTTCCCAGAGGTTGTGTTCTTTTGTAAGGCATGGACCCCTGCATGACCTTCAAGCAAGACGCTAAGAATTGAACCCAAAAGAGATATGTTGAAGTCCTAACCCCGGGCACTTCAAAGTGGGACCTCATTTGGAGATAGGGTTGGTCTTTACAGAGCTGATCAAGTCAAAATGAGGTCCTGAGAGTGGGCCCTCAGCAAACACAACTGCCATCCTTATCAGAGGGACGGACTGCAGACAGACCTACATGCGGACAGCACACCTTGTGAAGACAGGGGGAGGTCACCAACGACTCAGCAAAACTCCAGAACCTACGAGATCCTGCAACAGTCTCCCTCACATCCTCAGAAGGAACCAGCCCTGCCCACACCCTAACCTGAGCACATGAGTCCCAAATGGGGACGTCCAGCCTCCAGAAGTGGGAGCAAGTCCACATCTGTTGTTTAAGCCCCCAGCACGTGGGGTGTTTGGGCAGCCCCAGAACACTGATCCCCAAGAGAGCACCTGCCTTTAGCCTGGAGTGGGGGGATGGGAGAGAGCAGACCACTGCCATGGGCCCAGGGGTCACGAGAACCTGGGAACCCTGGTTTCTGAGCTTGCAGCCAGGTCGGGCTCCCTGGAAAGCTCTGGGCCCGGCCCACATGGGGAGGGATTCTGGGAGAGGCACTGTGACCAGCAGCTGGGACAGGAAAGTAGGAAAGCCAGATGGGCAAAGGGTCAACGTGCAGTCTCAGGGCTGGTCTCCGCTGGCCCTGCGGGCCTCAGGCCTTCATAGCCACATGCTGACCAGTCATAGAAGCAGTTGCCCCGGGACAGGGGCTTGACCTCATCAAGGAGCCTGGGAAGAGGGCAGCACTCCGTGGCTGCTGGGGGAACCAGGGCTTCCCCTCTGCAGAAGAGCCGCTACGGAACCAAATGCTGGCGGGGCGGACTTGCCAAGGTCAAGAGCCCCATCTCCTCTTGAGCTCGGCTGCCCTCAAAATCAAGGCCTGGGTCTGGACCTGGCTGTTTCTGCCCTTCACTCATAGGCTGCCAAGGAGGCCCTCTGCCTGTCACACCAGCCCTTAAACTGGAGGTGATTCATGCTCGGTGCACGTGTCTTTCTCCAGCAGCACACTCCATCTGATCTCACACTTCCACACTCACTGCCTTCCCCCCACCTGTCAAGCTCCCAAGATGGGACACCAACCAGTGCATTTCCTCCCCCTGGTGCCCCACCCCAGGCACCACAGTCGAGGTGTCCCTGACGTGGCCGGGGCTGTCACCTCTCCACCAGCCACCAAGATGGCGGACACTGCCAACCAGCCCACTAGTGGTTGGTCCCGCCGGAATCCTGTGTTAGCATCTGCTTCCTGAGATGGCCCCCACTTCAAGTTCCTGGGAAACAGACGCTGGGCTTTGAGCTCTGTGGGAAGGAGAATTTGGAAGGCAGGGGAAGGGTCTTCTTGGGAACAACACCCATGAAGTGACCAAGAGCAACAGAATTGGGCTGAGGGAAAAACTGACCAACAACTGCCCAACAAAGGGTGGGCTGCTGAGAGAGTGGATGGATGGAGGATGGCTGGGGGGATGCGGAGGTACATGGATGAAAAAATGAACTGATGCATCAGTAGGGTAGTTTGACAAATGGATCAGAGTGCGGATCGCTCAGTGGATGATGGATAGATGGGTGAATCGATGGATGATGGTGGATGGATGGATGGATGGATGGATGGATGGATGGATGCACAAAGGGATGGGTTCATGGATGGATGGATGATTGGATGGATGGATGGATGGATGGATGGATGGATGGTTGGATGGATGGATGGATGGATGGATGGATGGATGGTTGGCAGGTGGATGGGAGAATGGCAAGGAGGATGAAGGATGAACAAATGTGTTGAAAGAGCAGTAGCAGTGGATGGGTGGATGGATGTGTGAATAGGTAGGTGGGATGGATGGCTAGGTGGAGAGATTGGAGATGAAGAATGAGTAAAAAATTTTTGCAGCCACACTGTGGTTCCGGTGAGCTCTCACAGAATGATAGTCATGGATTTTTGAGTTTGCTATTTTGGGGTGTGAACTTCAACAGAGTGTCAATGTACTGATATACCCGGACAGGCAGCCGTCGGCAGGATGAGAACACCAGGCATCCATCCGCAGAGCGCGTTGGCTCCCTGTCAGCAATCCCAGTGGGAAGGCGTCTTCAGAGGGCATGGACTCAGATGGGGACTGAGATCACTGGCAGGATAACTAACGGGCTCTGCTTAAAGGAGCTGATGCCTCTATCTCCCAGTGGTATCCACGTGCCCAAGTGACTGGAAGCACATGAACCCCAAATGGGGATGTGGGGGGCCCTGCCTCTCCTTCGACCATGCCAGGAAGGGCACAGCCAACACGAACCTCCGGGTCTGCTTCACGGCTGCCCTTATGATAACACCAGCCTGTCCTTTTGCTAGCTTCCTCAGTTAAAAATCTTTATCTATCAAAAAAAAATCTTTATCAACTTTCTACTTTAATAAATGACTTACGTCTGTCCATTTTCCTCTTGGTAACACTCCTATAGTCCATTCTCTTCTCTGATTTCTGGGGGGCATCTTCTGCCATGACTATAGGTTTATGCATCTCCCTTTGCTTCACACTCGACTTCAGTGGACGACCCTTCAGTTCTGTTTGCCAAGTGGAAATAACCTTTTTGTCCCTTTTAAATATTTTGCCTTAAACTTTATTTTGTGTGATGTAAATACTACGAAGACTGCTGACTTTGTGCTGGCATTGTTGACAGATTTTCTTCAGTGCTTTAGGCTTTAATGTCCTAGCTTAGGCTAAGCATGGTTTTCGTAAACAATATTTTAGTTAGAACTTGTTATTTATTTCTGTTCAGTCTCAAAGTCCATCTTTTGACACATCTGCCTAACCCATTGGTACGTCCTATTCCTAGTAAAGTGAAATCTTACTCTGTATTTTCTATTTTGTTTGCCTTTCCCGTTTTCCACCTTATTTTATAGAAAAGGTTTGTCTTATTCCATCTTTTGCTTAACTGGCTTTGAAATATTTACATCCCATTTCCAGTCTGCTCTTGATTGCCCACCGACTCACCAAACAGACAAAGCTCGAGTTTTGCTGAGAGCGTCAAGCATGGGGCAGGGTCCCGGTGTCCTTCCAACAAAACGATCCCGTAAATTACTTTCTTCCCGTCCAAGAACGTGCCCCGAGCCCCCACATCGCCCCGAACCATCTTTCACCACCAACACTCGCGCTTCCAGTTCCTTACTTGTGCGAGCGAGGAGCTGCACTCGACCCCCAGCACTGGGAGGATGACGGCGGCGGCCTGCTGGCGGCGCTTGGCGGGTCCCAGTGATGACGACTGTCGACTGTCACCGTCAGCTCCTGGGCTCCCTGTCTTCCTCCTAGGGAACTTCTTCCAGCGACTCATTCAGAGTCGCTGGACCATGGTGACTGAATATCTTCATTTTCCATTCATGCATCAATAACGGGTTGTCCAAGGACGTCACCTCTGAACTGAGAAGACCCTGCTGTCCCACTATGTCACCCCCAACACGGAGAAGACAGGCGTCGGTCGATCTGGCCCCTGTTCCTTTCCAACAACCCGGGCGTCCCCTCGCCGCCCGCCCAACCTCGGAAGCCCTTAGGATTTTCTCTTTGTGGGGGATGAACCACGTTGTGCTCTGCTGGGTCACTGCTGGGTCAGGAAGCGGGTCTGGGGTGTGCTTTTTGCACGCACCCTGTTGGCACCTGGCGGGGCCCACGCCTGCGTTTAGCCCTGGGAAAGTGCATGAATTCTGTGTGGACCGTCGGCCCCTGCCTTCCCCTTATGGTCTTCTCCTGCAATCCCAGCACATGGGTACAGGGACGCCCGGTCTGTCCTCACACCTCCGCTGTCCCCACGTGCCCCCCAGCTCAGTCCCTCCCCCACGGCCTGTCCGCCCTCCACAAGCCCATCTGTGGAGACATATTTGGTCTGTTCTTTGTGTTTTGTTTGTTTTATTTCTAGACCTCTCCTTGTTTCTCTGAAACGCCTGGCTGTCTCACTCCTGACGCGGATGCTAGCTCCACCCCCTTGGGTCCTTCCTGCAGGATCTTTCGGTTCTGATTTACTTCCTGTTCTTGGAGCCTCACATGTCTCACAGTGGGGACTTTCCTGGAACCCGGGTGACGCCTAGCTGTGACCCCAGCTTTGCAGGGGTGCTTCCCCGGGGAGGGCACCTGCCGTGTTTGCTTGCCACAGCCCATGGGGGCAACAAGGACCCCTCCTTGACCAAACCTGTCAGCCTCATCCTTGGCCAGCTGAGTCCGGATTTAGCAAAGATTCCAGCTAAGCCAGTTTCTCAAGAATCCCCCACCTTCCACGGCCAATCTGGGTCTTTTCCTCCTGGTAATGTGCCTCTCATCCACTCCCCCTGCCTGTTGGCAACAAGTGTGCACCTGTCACTGTCGGACGTGGAGTCAAGCCCACTCTCCCCCCTACTACGATAGTCTTCAATCAAGTCTTCCTTGCCGTTTCTAACAGTATCCGGGACAACGTTTTTTTCTTTTACGAGGGGAAGGCTAAGGCTTTGGCTAAGACTCAAGTGCATCAGGTCTTTCCTCGGTGAGAGCAGGGGGCAGGCCAGGCCTGGTTGGCGTTCTTTGCCACGGGCTCAGCACGAGGGCTGCACATTCCCCCAAGGCCTCCGGATGCCAGGACAAGCCCTGACTCTTTGAACGAAGACCCCACAGTTGGTGATCCCAGTTCTGGCAGACCCATCCTCACTGCAGCCTGATCCAAGATTGGGGGGGGGGGGCATCGCGGCACAGGTGAGAGAGCTCACTTACATACGTGCACTGATTTAGGAAGTCACGAGAGCCACTGCACAAGTATGCGGAGGCCTTCACAGGGGTGTGGGACCTCGAGCACAGTCAGAAGGAGTAGAGAGACGTTCACCAGGAGACACAGGGGCAGCTGCACATGCCCGGCACTGTGGGGGCTCTGCGCCCCGAGTGCCCCACACCCCAGCGAGGGCTCTCTGCCCGACCCCGGGGCCAGATGACCCCGCGCACTATCCCTATCTGCCCCCACAGAAGGAATGTGAGAGCAGTTCCAACTGGGGACCGTCTGGCTGGGGCCGGGGGCGGGGCGGAGGCTGCAAGTTTGGAGAGCTGCTGCCTTTCATGGGCACTTCCTTTTTAAATTGAAAATTCTTATTATTTCAGGAAACCAAGAGAAGAGCCAAAAATAAAAAATTATCATGCCCTACTATTAGAAGGCCAGTTGCAAGGCATCCGATTTGCGATTTGCGCACACAGGCAAAGAAATAGTTCCTGAAAAAAAGTGCAGATTGCTACTTGGCTGCACGTAAATGAACCGCTAATTGCTTCTTGCAAACGATATTCACGCAGATGGCCCCCATTCTGCACAGCTGCACAGAGTCTGCGTTCACGCTTACATGTGTCATCAGCCTCCTCTTATCCGGAGAACCACCGGTGCCTTGAGGGGACCCCCCGCCGCACACACTCAGACTTTCTTCCTCCATGTCCCTGCAGGCCCCTCGCCCTGGGCAGAGAGCCAAGTGTCCCCGAGTCCCGCTTTCTGCTCTGGAGGCCCTGTTCTCAAATCCTTCCGGTCCCAAATGCACATAAAGGCCTCACCGCCCTCCCTGCACTCAAACTTGACAACGTGGCCTTCATCAGCAAACTCGGTAGACAGCCTAGAATTGGGGAAAGTCCAGCGCGTCCTGATTCTTCTAATATGGAAAGACTTTCTGGGAACCAGTAAGAGAAGGGCCTGCCATCAATAGAGGAACGTTTACGAGCAAGGTGAACAATCACAGAAAATAAGGCGGACTGATTCTTCAGCGTGTGAGAAAGACCTTAACATCACTCACCATCACACAGACTTCTGGGCACCCGAAAGAACGGAAGCCGCCTGGGCCCGCGTCACCGCGTGTGGCCGCCAGAATCCACACGGAACAAGAAAAAGAACAAATAAAACCACACGAAAGCCATTCCGTTGGTGAGATCAGAACACAGGAATGCCCGACTTCAAAACAACCCGTAAGTGAAGAAGGAAAAGGAGAAAGGGGGGAAATCCCAGCGGGTGGCTTCTCACACTCTTGACAGAGAGTAAGAGCAGCCCAGAAATAGTCAGTAATCACGGGAAAGAGGGAAGAGGGGAGCGCGGGGGTGGGCGCGGGGAGCAGGACCGCTGCCCCCTGTGCACGCACCCACAGCGCCCTGGGACATCGGAGCACAAACCCAGCACGGGGGGCTTCAAAGCACCTGCAAGGTAACCTGGAGTCTGAACAGCGAAGCTTCCGGGGAAGTGAAGAGCAAGAAAGAAGGTGCATGTGCCCTTCAGGGGTTAAGTGGCAGAAAGGAGTCGAAGGGGGAAGTTTCGGGTCCTGTTAGAATACAAGGAACCACAAGTTTGAAGGACACACAGTCCCTCCCACTGCCCCCATCAGAACATAAATCCACTGAAGAAACCAGACAGGGTCGCACTGATGGGAGGGGGCTGGGAACCACGGGTCCTGTAAACCACCCAAATCCACAGAATGAACAGGAGGAAATTCTCTTCGAAGTCCCCACAAATCAACACAGCTGATAACAAGCCCTTTCCTCAGCGACAGCAACGGCAGAGACCCTGAGCCCCTGCCGCAAACAGAATTCCATGTCCTCCCAGAAGGGGCCAAGGTCTGAAGACCCATCCAGGAGGAAGGGGAGGGACAGTCCTGTCTGCCATGCACACTGATTTCAAGATGCCCGAGAAGGAGCAGACTTAAAGTTTAAAGGAGGGGCGCCTGGGGGGGTGCCATCAGCTGAGCGTCCGACTCTTGATTTCGGCTCAGGCCATGATCTCAGGGTCCTGAGATGGAGCCCCGCGTCCAGCTCCGTGCTCAGCGGGAAGTCTGCGGGAGAGTCTCTCTCTCTCTCTCTCTCCCCCTCTCTGTCTCCCTCTGCCCCTCCCCCACGCGCTCTCATGCGCTGTCTAAAATAAATGAATAAATGGCCTTAAAGCAAAGTAGGAGACCACCCAAGATAATGAAAAACGAGACCATGAAGGAGGCAAAGAGAGCCAGAGAGAGAGAGGTGGACAGCACAGAAGGATCGTGGCCAACGGGAGCCCGGGCAGCGGAGAGCAGAACCACAGCCGGGGATGACGTCTAAACCCAGAAATAAACAACTCGAGTCCACATCGTGAACGCCCATCCCCGTGGACCTCGGTGGGAGGGGGCTACCCTGAAATGATCAACTCTGAGACACCCCCCAAGGAAACTCCTGTGTTTCCGAGATAAAGCAAACACAACTTACAGGAGCAGAGGAACCATCGGGCGGACTTCCCGAAGACAACAGCAAAACACCGGTGAGGCAACATCCCCAAAATGTCGGTGAAAGCCTGGATGGAGTGTTTTCTATTTCTGCAGAGGAAGAGCTCGTGTCTCCGCAACACTGTGGTTTTCTGAGCAACAGCCCGGGCAGCCCACGCTAAGGGGGCCTGAGAAGCAGACGAGCCTCGGGGTCCAAGACAGTGAAGTACCCAGGACAGGGGATCCGGATCTGTCTCCCTTTGCCTTGTGTTCAGAACGGGATAAAACCCAGAGCCATTGCCTCACATCCCTAAGGCCTGAAAGCCTGAGCCTCCCGTTCTCTTCCCAGAGAGAATGTGTTTGCCCTAGAAGGACGTCCCCTGGCCGGGTGGGGTGGGGTCGGGGCAGCAGCTCCTGTATGAGCCCCAGGACCCCTCCAGCAACAGGAAACTCCCATTTTGCAGGAGTTTTGCACCACGGTGCCTGCGTGGACATGGGTCATAGGGACCCACACCAAGGCCTTCTGTGAATGAGTCACTGGCCAGTCCTCCTCTAATCCGGAAACCTTGTGCTTGCTTTCAGGAAGAAGTAAATTAGCAGGGGCAAGAAGTCACCAGTATCCAACCACGGTGTTCTCCAAGTGCCCAGGCTACAGACAACGGTTCCAAACACACGAGAACTCGGGAAACTGCACCACGAGCCCTTCCTGAGGAACCCACCAGAAGATTAACTTCATCCATCTGAAAAAGTGACAGGGAAAGACTTCAGCAAAAGGGCAAACGTGGGGAGGAGGGTGGAAACTAACCTAATGTTCGGGCTGACACAGCGGGAACGGGGGCACGTCAGAAACAGAGGAGAGGGAAAGGCAGTCGGCGGGAGTTAGTTACCATTAAAAACCAGCAAACCAGAAACAGGAGCATTTAAGAAGTATAAGAACAGAGGGAATCATGAGAATAAAGATACAAATCTTCTAAGGAGAACAACAGAAACCAAAGAGCAAAGAACACATCACACAGCAAATATTACAATACGCACCTAATTATAAAGTATTACACCAAACTATAAGTCATATTAGTAAATGTCAACAGGCTAGACTCGTCCATTAAAAGAAGATTCCCATCTGGCTCACGAGCAACACCCAGCTATACGCCGTCAACAGGAGACACACGTAAAATAAAGTGGGTAAAAAAGCTACAGTAGCAGAACGGATTAAATTAAAGGCATGTTAGGCACATAGAAGGTGCCAGAAAGGGGGCGAGGTCCACACAGCAGTCAAATAGAATGGAAGACAAAAAACACTAAACATGACAAAGGACTTTTTGATGCAAAAAGACACGATTCCCAACAAAAGTACAAAGTTGTGCATCAAATAACACAGCAGCCACCTTTATGAGGCGGAAACTCAGAACTTACATGGAGTCACAGAAGCACGCTGATCACCGGACACCGTCGCCCAGAGCAGGACAGACCCAGTGAGCAGGAAGGAACGTGTCAGCACAGGTCCTCCACGGGCAGCAGGAGATGAAGTCAGGACCACAGGAGGCTTTCGGGGGACACCTGTCCAGGACAAAGGTGGGGACAGAGGATGGGCCAGGAAGAGCCTCAGACTGGGAGACCCACCTCAGACACAGTCTCCACCAGCCCGCACTCCTGGGGGGTTCAAAGCCTACATGGTGGGAGTCCCACGTGAGGCAAAGCTGGCCAGGTGCTGGTACCACCCCCCACCAGCCCTGCACTGCCATGGTGGGAGATACCCAGGAGCACGGTGGCCTCGGCACAAACGTGCAGCAGGGCCCAAAGATGCTGGAGCCAGAGGGCGTCAGCCACCTGCTCTCCTCACAGCTTCGAGCAACACGTAGAGAAGAGCTACACGCATGACCAGTAGGCAGAGCTTGTGGGTGTAGCTAGTGTCGGCACACACACGGCTCAGGTGCACCTTCTCCAGCGTTCACGGAGCATTCGCAAGAACAGATCATGTGCTAAGTCACTAAACATTAGCAAGCTCCAGAAAGCCGAAATACTGCAATCAACAGTCTGTGATCACCATACAATAAAACTAGAAATTACTGACAAAATGTTAAATTTTGGAAAAAAAAAATTTTAATCTGTAAAAGAATTCTTGGGTGAAAGTGAAAATGTACACTGAAATTCCTTTTCAAAAAAATAATGACAGCGAAGATATGTAATATTGGCTCCATGGGAGATGCTTAAAGCAGTGATCAAAGGAAAATTCAAAACTGTGAACACTTTTATCAATAAACATGAAAGAATGAAAAAAGCAATAAAATTCCCAGCTCGTGCAACTAGAAATAGAACCATGGAATAAACCAAAAGAAAGCTCAAGGAATGAAATAATAAAGATAAAAGTAGAAATTAATGAGGTAGAGGAACAGAAAAGCACTCGATCTAATTAATAAATCAAAAGCCTAATTTTTTTAATTAACAAAATGGGCAAACTGCTAACTAACCTGATCATGAAAAGCAGAAAGCTCAAATGCACAAAATAGGAAATGACAAGAGAAAGCAACTATTGGAGACGAAGAAAGCTTAAAGTCATAGGACTAGTTTGCAGACATCTCTGCAAATAAATTTGAAAACACTGAGGTTACAGATTAAGTTGTGTCTGTCCCCTGTCCGAAAAAAATATGTTGAGGTCCTAACCTCCAGTGTCTCAGAACGTGACCTTATTTGGAAACGGAGTTGTCAGTGCAATTGGTCAAGCTGAGATTCCCCTCAACTCACCGTAACTCCTTGACAAGAGTGAGCCCTAATCTGACTGGTGTTTTGGTAAGAAGAGGGGAATTTAGGTACGCACACACAGAGGGAAGAAGCCATGTGAAAACACGCAGAGATGGGAGTGATGCAACCACAAGCCAAGGAATGTCAAAGGTTACCAGCAACACCAGAAGCTAGGAAGAAGCAAGGAAGGATTCCCTGCAGGTTTCAGAGGGAGCGTGGTCTGGCTGACAACTTGTTTCAGATTCCCAGCCTCCAGACTGTGAGATAATAAGTTTCCATTGTTTTAAGCCCCCCTGGTTTGTAGCATTTTTTCATGGAAATCTTCAGAAGCCAATACCTGTGATAAAAGAGATAAATTCCTAGAGAAATCCCTATGACCAAAATTGACATGACTGGAGATAAGAAACATAAATAGAATAATTTCAGGAGAAGAAATTGAGAACCTCCCCACAAGAAAAGCCCTCGGCCCAGACGGTTTCACAGGAAAGTGCTACCAAATTTTCAAAGACCAAATAGTTCCAGTATCTCAAAAATTGATCCAGATCACTGAAAAAGAAGGAAAACCTGCAAGTATAACATTGAAACTTCAATTTTATAAAGACAGTATAAAAAACGGGAACCATAGAGCAGTCTCACTTATAAATACTAATGCCAAGGAAAGTATTACCAAAGAGAATGCAAAACCACATGAAGAAAATAATGCACCACAGCCAAGTAGAGTTTATTCCAGGAATGCAAAACTAGTTTAGTATGAAGAAACATGTATACCACAGCACGCACACAGAGGGAAGACTGCATGTGAAGACATCGACATACAGACCTTGTCCTAAAGCCTGTATCTCACTAAACGCGGAAACAGGAAGGAATTTCCTCTACGATTAGGAAAAAGTCAGGGATGTCTAGTATCTCTGCTAATTCAATATTGTACCAGAGATATTGGCCAATGCCATTAGAGAAGAAAAATCAAATTGAAGCATAAGTATTAGAAAAAGAAGTAAAACTATGTCAATTTATAAATAATATACTAGTATTTCTTGAACGCTTCTGAAGAACAAATGATAAAACTAACTCAGACAATAAAATATTCCACAAAGGTGGAGGGATACAGAATGAACATACAGAAACCAATAGCCTTCATGTACACAAAACACTAACCAGTTAGAGGGGCATCGTGGTACAGAAAACCCCAATTACATAGCAACAAAGAAGATTAAGTACTTAGGGATAAACTCAGCAAAAAAATGTGCAAAATCTATGTGAGGAAAACTCTAAAATGCTCCTGAAAGACTTAAGCTAATGGAAAGACATCCCCTGTTCTTGGATAAAATGGCTCATCACAAAGATATCAGTTCCCTTTCAGTTCATTTATAAATTTACTGGAATCCCCAAAAAATCCCAACAAGGTTATTTCTAGAGCTAGAGAGGTTAATACTGAAGTTCACATGGAAAAAAATATACACGAATAGTGCCGGTGAAGCCATTTGTGGAATGGAATAAAAGTGCAGGAAGAAGCACACACGTGTATGAAAACTTAGTATGTCATAAAGATGACAGCTCGGATCACAGGGACAAAGACGGGCTCCGTGTGTGTGTGTGTGTGTGTGTGTGTGTTTGCACACACGGCAGATCTGTGCACTTCCTAACGCGATCCATGCACAAGCCCTTCCATCAACACAATCAAATTGCAGAGGGCATCCACGGGCTTCCTCGTGATATCACTCCACAGCCCCCCAACCCCTTCTACCGCCAGACCCTGACCCCTGACAGCCACGAATCTGTCCTCTCTCTTGCTGCGTGGTTCCAAAATGTTCTACAGATGGATTCATACGGTAGGCAACCTTTCGAGAATGTCACTCAGCCTGATTCCCTGCTCTTATGTGTATCAGCAGCTTGTTTCTTCGGTGACTGAGCAGTACCCCCCGGTGTAGGTGAACCACTTTGTTCACCATTCACCCGTGGATGAACATTTGGGTCATTGCTAATTGGGGGATATTACAAACAAGGCAGCTGTGACCATTCATGTGCAGATTTTTGCATGAAGTTTTCATTTCTCTGACATAAAAGCCAAAGAGCACAATTGTTGGGCCGGAGTACAGGCATTCTTCCTTTTAAAAGAAACTGGCAAAAAAAAATTGATAAATTGGACTTCATCAAAACGTAAGCCTTTTTCCTCTGCAAAGGACCCTGTTAAGAGGATGATAAGACAAATTACAGACAGGAAGGAAATACTGGCAACCACATATTTGACTAAAGATTTATATCTAGAATTTGTAAAAGAACTGTCAAAAATCACAGTAGAACAATAATAGTCCAACCAGGAAATGGGCAAAAGACATAGATATTTCACTGAGGAAGATATCCAGATGGTAACTAAGCGTGAAAAGATGTTCAGTACAATAGTAGTTAGGAATATACAAGTCAAAACCACGTGAGCTGCCAGTGCACGCCCGACAAATGGTGCAGCCGTTCTGGACGCTCGGCAGTTTGTTCTAAAAGACAGACTTTTACAAAAGGCGCTGAGGCAACCGCGCAGCCACATGGGAAAGATAATGAGATCCCTACCTCACACCACACACACGACCGAGGTCCCGTCGGCACAGGGATCCAACGACCCAGCCCACACCCGTGCCGGAAGGAGACGGGGTGAGTCCTTGTAAGTTTGGCGCAGGGAACGGATTCCTAACTAGGACTCAATATCCAGACACGATAGAAGACTGATATATTTTACGTGGAAAAAAACACTATGAAGTCAAGAGATAACTGACAAAGTGGTAAAATATATATATATATATATATATATATATATATATATATATATATGTATATATATATATATGTCACATCATAGACAAAGGGTTACTATTCCTGACCTATTAACAATTCTTGAATATTGAAGGGGAAAGAACAACAGCCCGCTAGAGAGGTGGAGAGAAGACGTGAACAGACAACCCCCAAAGGAAGTGCAGACGGTCCTGACGTTCAGCCTCGCACAGGACTCTCAGGTGACGGAATCAGAACGCAGATCAGCAGAGAATACGAGCGAAAGCAGCCTCCAGATCCTCAGATTCAACCAGGAAGGCCCTCCGGACACGGGCTACCACGTGGAGGACACGTGAGGACGTGCCGCTCGGTGCCGTCAGCCCTCACGGAAGGGCAAGGACTGTGGGATTCCGCCCACACCAGGCGTCACAGCCACAGGGACAGAAAGTGGACGGGGCGCCGGGGGCTGGGCAGGGGACAGAGCTTCAGTTCGGGGAAGATGAGAATGTTCTGGAGACCGACGGCGACAGCGGCTGCACGACACTATGAATGTGCTTCACGCCCCTGAGCTGTGCACTTGAAAGTGGTTAAAACCGTCAAGTTTATGTTATGTGGATTTTACGCAATAAAAACAAGAACACGAGACACCGTTGCACACAGATGGAATCAGAAAGGCGTGACCACGCACTGCGCATGCGGCTGTGGGGAGCGAGGCTGGTGCTTTGGGGGGGCACCTGGGCAGCGCCTCGCAGATCTACGCACTTAGCTCCCGACCCAGCCCCCCTTCCCGGGGTCCATCCCCCGAAGACACGGGCACATGGTGGCTCACTGCAGAGGCACTGGTGGCCGCAGGGTCCCGCAGACCTGCCCCCAGCAGGCCGCCGGAGAGCGCCGGATAAATATGACTCGCCGTGGGGGCTCAGCAGCTTACCCAGGGGGTGAGGACCCCCATGAACCTGGGGCTGCGGCCTGACTCCCAGGGGACGTTTGCAAGTCATGAAAGCAGAAAGCAGAAGAGCACCCAGCATGCTACCTTCTGCGTAAGGAGGAAATAGAAACCCCAGGGAACTACATGCGAACAGAGACACAGGACGCCTAAGTCAGAGGCGCGAGGCTGTTACCTACGGGTCTGGGGGGAGTCGAACGCTGGGGTGGGATGAGCCCACGGCTTGGCGGGGGACACACTCCTCCACGCAAAACTTCCTGGGCGTGGTTCTGACTTCGAGAACGACGTTCATGGTTCGCATACTCAAATCCAAATAAACGAATTAAAGATCAGTAAAGGAACCAGGGCTTCGTGGGGAACGAGCCAGGAAGAGAAAGAACGAAACAGCCCTGAAATCCAGACGCGTCGGAGGAACACGACACCACTCCAGCCAGCCCCCCGCATGGCAAAAGGATCCAGTTAAAATGGATAAAATAAGAAGTCGGAGTTTAAGCTGATGTAAATATGCGATATTTGTAAACTATGAATTATAATACTGTGTAAGTAATTCAATGAATACACATATGAATTATTAAAATGTCATTTAAAAAGGATTACAATTAACATTTTTAAAATCAGTGGAGAGTCGCACTGGGAGCTCAGACACAGGTGGAGAGAAAGCCACGGTGGGCGCAGACTCGAGGAGTCGCCCAGAGGACAGGCGGTGGGGGAAGGAACGGTGTTGGCACCACAGAGAGTCAGGCAGGAGAGAAGGACGGGTCTCATGTGCTCTGACCGGGGCTGCGGGGGCGGGACTGTGTCGGGGTCCCCAGGACCACCCTGGGGTCTGTCACCTACCAGGACAGCTCACAGGACTGGGGGTGGTGGTACTCACGGCCGTGATTGACCACCGTGAGAGGACACAGCCCAGCTCCGCCAAGCGCCAAGCGCCAAGACGCGCGGGGTCAGGTCTGAGGACGCCAGACACCAGCTTCCACGAGACCTTCCCCAGCGGGGTCACGAGGCCTCAGGAACAAAGACTCCAAGGGAGACCACACGCCAAAACCTGCTTTCTGCCCAGTCCGCCCAGCGGCCGCCCTGCATGGCAGCTCCAGCAGCGTCTCACACGGCTCCGAGCGCGGTCACCGGGCATTCCCTCTCTCCTATCACGCTCCTCCTGGAGGATGAGATCTTCAGAAGCATGTTTTCATTTTGGAACTATGGTTTTTGTGACTCTTGATTGCTGTGCTGAGTGCAGTTTGGTCAGAGAACGTGGCCCGCAGGACCCGCTGCGCGGCACTCTGAAGCGTGGGCGGTCTCTGCCAGCGTCCGGGGGCACTTAGGGGGCGTGGCCTCTCATCGAGCGCGGTCGCCAGCGCACCTGGGCGGTTAAACCGCTTCACCGTGCCCCCCATCTTTCCCGCCCTCACCCCTTTCCAGGATGGTTTGCCGGTCACATGCCACCGCTGGGCACTTGAAACAGGACCAGCCCAACTGGTCTGGGAAACGCAGTCTCACATCCCACTCCGTAATTAGTTTAAATTGACACGGCTACACGCGGCCAGTGGCCATGTGCTGTACCAGCTGGGGATAAACGCTGGCTTGTTGAACAGATGACACTGGGAAGGACTCGATTCCGTTTCTAACGCCCGCGCGTGCTGAAGCCCAGACGGATTCAAGACCAGAATGTGAGCAGCGACGCTGCAGAACTTTTGGGAGGAGACGGAGAGATGCTGATCACGTTGGCGGCGCAGCAGATTTCCTGCCGCACAAAGTAAACAATAAAGGAGCACATTCATGAGCTCGTCCGGCTTAAAAGTAAAACCTCTGAATGTCAAAAGCATAGAGGACAGCAAGCACAGACTTGGAGAAAAATCTCTGCCGTGCACTGGACTAATGAATTATTAGAATCCAGAATATATAAAGAACTCCTATAAAAAGCAATTTAAAAAGAAAAAGAGACATGCGTCCCAGTTGAAAGAGTGAGCGGAGGATATGGTGAAGGGGGCCACGGCTGTCACCTTTTGTTTCTACAGGTGACCCGCTGCTGGGGCAGGAGACCGGCCTGAGCTGTCACCCCATCAGCGGCCAGCCGGGCACCTGCTGTCACTCACTGCACATTTAAATCCTCCACCGGACTGGGGCGCCTGGGTGGCACAGCGGTTAAGCGTCTGCCTTCGGTTCAGGGCGTGATCCCGGCGTTCTGAGATCAAGCCCCACATCAGGCTCCTCCGCTGGGAGCCTGCTTCTTCCTCTCCCACTCCCCCTGCTTGTGTTCTCTCTCTCGCTGGCTGTCTCTATCTCTGTCGAATAAATAAATAAATAAATAAATAAATAAATAAATAAATAAATCCTCCACCAGGTTCTCGAAAAATTCAGGCCCACCCATCTTCCCCCCGGCGGCCAGGTGAGAGGCTCGGGGACGCTGGCCCTGGTGAAAGGCCTCTAATAGCAAACATCCACCCATCCGTCCCATCGGGCTCGGCTAGAGCAGGCTGGCCGCAGACCCACTGTCCGCCCACCTGGCGAGACCCTGGCCTGAGTCTCCACAGCAGACCGACAGATGGAGACGGATGAGCAGGGTCAGCCCTGAGAGCACACACGGAGCCACAGAGCCACGGAGCCATGCTGCAGTGAATGGCTTGGCCCTGCGGGAGGGTGGGCTGGGGGTGAGGCCCTCCCTTCCTCTCCTCCCCTGGCCCCACACGATCCAGCCAACCGCGGCCGGGACTGAGCGACCGCCAGGACCCTCCTGTAAGTAGACGGACGCCAGAGCCTTTCTGACCTCATTTAAGCTTAATTACTTCCCATCTCCAAATGCAGCCACACTGGGGGTTAGGCTTCAACAGACGAACGTGGGGGGACACCATGCAGCCTAGAGCGTTGTCCCAGCCCCTCTCTCCCAATGCCTCTGTGGGGCTCCCCGCCCAGTCCTGGGGGTGACTCAGCCACCCGGTACCCACTGGCAGGGAAGCAGGGTGGCACACATCCTTCTCGTGAGCAGACCCACCAGGGGCAGCTCGCAGCCTGGGGCCCGGGGCAGGAAGGAGCAGACACATAGGCCGGCAGCTCCCCAGGATTTGCATGGGGTCCACATGGAGGCGAGCACAGGCAGCAAGGCAGGGCAGCTGGACGTGTCCGGGTGGGCCTTCTCCCCCTTGGGCATTGTAGGGAGCAGCAGGCTCCAGGCGACACCCTGCCAGCGTGGGAGGCCCTACCCCGTGAGCCTCCCCGACAGGGTCCCTGTCCACCCAACTCTGGCTGCTGTCTTCTGGGGTGCCCTGGGCTCCCCAGCCAGCTCCCAGGCAGCTCCCCAGGACCGGAGCCTGTGGTCCCAGTGTACAGGAGGCAGGAGAATTGAGGCCTTGGGGACGTTCACCCCTCGTGTGAGGCTGCAGAGCACCCCGCCTCTACGCCTCCCCCAGCCCCACGGGACAAGCAGGGCGCCGATACCTCCCGCCTCTTATCTTATGGGTAAATTAATACTGTATACAGCGAGCACATTCCAGACGCAGCAGAGGAACAGGGGCGATGGCTGGGCGGGAAAGCGTGAATTGTCAGGCACGCACGCATCTCCGGGCCATTGCCACGTGTCCCCCCTCCCGCTGACCTTTATTCCCTGGTGCACAGAGCTCCGGAAGCTCACTAATTTGCCCATCTTCAGGACAGATTGGACTTCATGGCTTTTCTATGCAAATCAATAAAAAGCCTTTTGCTTTCTCATTTAAATCGCTGAATAATTAACCAAGCTGGGCCCCACCCCCAATTCTCTGCCAAGCCCTGGGAGCGAGGGGGCTGGGTGGTAGTGGTCAGCAGCCGCTAGGCCAGCGGCCCCAAGCCCACCGAGCAGGCAGCCCCACCGATGGCCTGGGTCGCTCGGGGATAGATGGCAGCTCTGCTGGGCCAGGGCCTGGGAACTGACAGGGACAGGGGTCCAGGGGGCTCCGCCTCCTCCCCCAGCAACAGGCCGCGTGGGACCACCATCCTCCAAGATGGGGGCCAGCAATGACCAGAGCCAGCCCCATTATCACCCCTGCCTTGCCCCATAATGACCCTCCCCTGGGCCTCAGAGAGAACAGACAGGAAGGAGAAGGTGTGCGGCAGAGAGCCTACCCATGAGCCAAGACCCCCCACAAGGCCCACTGGAGTGCCACCCCTCCACCCTCCACCCCTGCACCCCTCCACCCTCTACCCCTGTGCCCCTCGGTGCTCCACCCTCCACTCTCTACCCCTCCACCCTCCACCTCTCCACCCTACAATCCCACCCTACACCCCTCCACTTCCATCTCCACTCCTCTACCCTCCTCCTTCTGCCCCTCCATACTCTACCCTCCACCTCCATCCCTCCACCCTCCGTTCCCCCTTCCCTCCAACCCTCTGTCTCTCTACTCCTCCATCACCTTACCCTCCATCCACCCCTGCATCCTTTTACCCCTCCTTCCCTGCATTGCTCTCTCCCTCCATCCTCCCATCTCCCATCCCTGCACCCCACCTTACATCCATCCCGCACCAGACGCCCCTGATGCCCACCGCGTGCTGGACCCTTTGCAGAGCATGGGGTAGTCCAGCAGCCCTAGACACCAAGCAGCCCCAGCTGAGGGAGGCTGACCTGCTCCACGGGCATTTCCCTCCACCGTGGACTTGCTGCTGTTGCCCCCAGGATGGTGTCACGACTCCACGGCCAGAGGCCTGGGATGCAGCTCAGTGCCGTCCTTGCCACTGCCCCCACTGCTAAGCCCTTCCGGAACATTGCCCGTCCCCTCCCCGCCTGCCCCTGGGCTCAGGTTCCAGTCTTTCCCTGCTCTGCAGGTGAGACTCAGGAGGAAGACCACTGACCAGCCAGTGGGAGCCCCCAGGCCTCAGCTCAGAGCCTGCTCTGTCCAGGGGTGCGAGGGCTGTGGCCTGCGGGTGACCAGGGCCCCAGGCAGGGGACCACAGAGGCCTGTCCCATGGTGGAAAGTGCCCGGGCTGGACGCGGACCCCACATGTTCAGGGCATCTTGGGGGCAGGAGCACAGAGAGGGCGCCAGCGACCAGAAGAAGGGCCTCGCCTCAGTCCGCTCCAGCTGCCCCAACACCACAGGCTAAGCACCTAAACACAGACCTTCCTTTCTCACAGTTCCGGAGGGCGCAAGTCTGAGGTCAAGCTGCAGGCAGACCCCCAGCTCCCTCTTACCAGGGCACGGACCCCACATAGGGGCCCCACCCTCCAGACCCATCTAACCCTGACCTCCCCCAAACGCCATCGTATGGGGGGTGGGGCCTCCATGTGTGAATTTGGGGGACACACACGTTCAGGCCGTGACAGCAGCCATCCTGCTTCCTCGTCCTGGGAGCCAGACCAACAGAGCAGAGACGGGTCCAAGCCTCCCTTCAGAAAGCCGCTGTCCAGAGAAGACGAGGGGGTGCCGCTGCCGCCCCAGGGTGAGCAGTTTCGGGGCCACAGCCCAGTGGGGCTGACCCCACACCAGTGTCACCAGCCAGACCCCGAGGCCTGAGCTCTCCTGCCCACCGACCTCTGTCCCCCAGCCTTCCGGAAGCTCTTCTTCTCAGCTTATTTCTGAACTCAGGACCCGACGGGCATCCCTGATGGAAAGAGAAAGCACCCCCCAGGCAGGCACGTCTGCTGGGAAGAAGAGCTCCGGCGGCCCAGACCACCCGGACCGGTGTGAGCGCCACCCCCGACTCACGCCTGCATGGATGCGCCACGGAGCGACCCGCGGAGGGACCCACAGTTACCTCCTTGTAATACCAACACCCCCGCCCAGGAGGAGCCCAGCCTCACTTACCTAACGTGCATGTCTGCCTGGGCGTGCTTCCCCAAGGCGCATGTGCGACTCTCTGCCCGCCTCCACCTACGAGGACAAAGCTCCCCTTCCTGGATGTTCACCCTAACCCTAAATGAAAGGAACCCACCCACCCTTGCTCGGAGTCACGACTTTGGAAGTCATTCCCCATGATCTCACTGCAAATAGAGTTTCCTTCGTGGGACGACTCACCTGGTGGGGTCTCTATCGGTGACTCACCAAGGAGCCAACTCACGTTGGTCCCCTTACACCTGCACTACCCACCCTGCTTCTGCTGGGGGCACAGGGCCTGGGGGCTCGCTGGGCGCCCCCGTGCACCCCCAGACCTGGGAGATGACCAGCCTGCAGGACAGCCCACACAGAGCCTGGGTTTCCCCCGCTCCGGGTGATTCCGGGGCACGCCCTGTGCAGCATCCGACACGGCTGCCCGCCCAGCCACCCAGGACCGCTCCCCACTCCACACACCCCCTCCCTCTGCACCCCGACCTCACGGCTGCCCCGGTCCCACCCCCGGTGCCCAGCTCCCTGTGTAAACTTGTCCATAGTCAAAGAGCAGGAAAAGACACTGATTCTCCCATTCGGCCCGGAGCGGCACTGGTGCCCTGGACAAAGGGGGGTCACCGGAACCCAAAAGCATGCCTCCACCTCCCTCCACGTCCCAGCTGCGCACGCGGCTTTTGCTCCAACATCTCTGGAGCAGGCTACTCAGAATCACAGAGTTCGTCTGCTGCTGGTGGGGTTCCTGGCAGAGCCTCTACAACCCCTGGGGTCCCCGTGGGCAGGGGGAGGGCCACACCTGAGCTCCCAGGAGGGGCTGGCCACCAGAGAGACCACGCGGAGTGGGGTGGCCCACAGAGGGGAGGCCTGGGGACAGCAATCCAATCCCTCAAGTGCACGTAACAGGACCCCGAGAAAAGCTTGACGCCAGGGTTCGGGCTCGCTGCCCAAGGTGAACGCAGGAACGTGCTGGGCGGATGACGTCCCAGAGTCCACAGGGACAGGCCACGAAGCTCGGGCCCCGCACACGTGTCTCCTCACTGGGCCACTCCTGATCTGTGCCCTTTCTGTGAACCCTTCCATCCCGAGTGCCCGGCCTTCCCATGCTCTGAGTCTGTCTACTGAATTATTGAACCGGGGGATGGGGGGGGTCTCAGGACCCCCGGGTTTGTAGCCAGACAGTCAGAAGTGCAGTACTCAGTGTCCCTAACACGTGGCTAGTGTCTGAGGTGGGGCAGTGCTGGTGGGGACCGTGCCCCTTCACCCACAGGGTCTGTGTCGCCCTCACGTGGTCAGGACAGAACTGAGCTCAGCACCCCAGGCAGGGCAGGACAGGACACAGGACAGTCGGTGTCTCCCAGTGGACACAGCGGATTCCCATCCCAGGTCGTGGGCGGCAGCAGCAGCGTGGTGGGGCCCGTTCACACACACGTGCAACCCCGCACGTTCCCATGGCCGGGACAGCGGGACGGTGTGTCGACAAGACGCCAAAAGGCCATGTGAGGAAGCAGTGAGTCTGGATGCCTCCCCTGACGTGCTCTGGCTCTGGGAAACGAGGAGGGAAGCGCCAGCATCCACATCCAGATGGGTGTCAGCAGCCGGGAAGGAAACCCGGAGCCACCGTGGCACGTCTCCGAAGCGCCGCTCCCCACGCTCCTGATGGCTCAGGGGACAAGTCTGTGCAGAAAACAGGGACAGGGATGAGTCAAGCCCGGGAGTGATGCAGGGGAGTCCTTCCTGACAGTGAGGGCACTTCGGGACCGCCTGACTCATCTCTTCTGCTTTTATTTTCGCTTTTACGTCTGTATCAAGGGCGCTCTGATGACACTCTGTGATTAAAGAAGTCTGGGAAAAAAGTCTCAGGAGCCCCGGGATGCACATGGAACGACTTCAGCACCGCAGGGCTCTACGGCCGAGTTCCATCGGCGGCATCTTGTCTCTGAGACGTACGTGAAGTAACGGTGCGTCTTCTGATCGACGGCATTCCACAGAGCGCGGGGGAAGTGGGAGCAGCGCACAGCCGAGAGAAAGGCTGGCCCCGGACGCGTCCATCGCTGCGGCTCCCGGGGGCCCTAAAAGGACTAGGAGGGCAAAACACCCCCAGGGAGTGTCTCCGCAAAAAGCAAGGGACTGGGCGAGGTTCAACACCCACTTACACTTTCTGGAAACTCACAGACAGCATCCTTCACCCGAAAAGGTCTATTTCCAAAAAACCCTCTTGAACTATCACACTTGAGAGAGAAATCCAAGACACGCTCTCTCGAGAGCCGCAGGACGTCAGGATGTCCCTTGTCGCCTCGGTTCACGTAATTCGGGAAGCGCTGCTGTGCTGATGTGCCAGAATCTACCAGCTACTGGAACGAATGAGACTTGCAGGTTACATTGATAGCATGCCTCTGCGCCGGCTAACATCACCCAGAGAATGGGATCGCGCTCACGGCGGCCCCCGAGGTCCCCGAGCTGCTAGGAACTCAACCACAAAGGACGACAGGCTGCGCACGGTGAGCGCCTGGGACCCCCGTGTGCCACCGACAGATGTGCGTGACTCAGCATGGACGGTTGTCCCCACCACGCAAATCACAGTTCCAGCAGGCTTTTTAGAGAAACCTGGCAGCCCTGTTGTAAGGTCACTGAGGAAGGGTGGAGGCCTGGGAGCAGGGATGCTGATGGCACAACGAGCCAAGAGACCGGGGGGCGGGGGGGGGCTGCCCCGGTGTGAAGACAGACCATGACGGCCACACGGGACATGACCGACGGGCCCACGTGCTGCCAGCCACGGAGCAAGCTGGCCCTGAGCAGGCCTGGGGACATGCGGACTCCTACAGGGAAAGCAGGCCACGGGGCTGGGGGGCCGGCGCATTACGCGGGAGCTGCATCTGGATTCCCACATTACGCCCTATAAAAAGCCGGCTCCAGATGGACCGGAGGCAGAAACATAAAGGAAAATGTGAGAGCAGCCGTGGGGGCTGGCCCACGTGCGGGGAAGGATTCCAGCAACCCACGGAACACAGACCCGCGGGCAGCTCACCAGCCAGCCGGAGAAATGCCCTTGAACACGACAGCTGCAGCTCCCGCCACCCCCAACCCCGGCCTGGCCCAACTGAGGGGGTCAGACACCATGGAGAGTCCACAAGGACACGGGCAGAGGGGACCATGGCACATGGGTCACATGACACAATCACTTGAGATGCCCCATGGCCCGGGGCCCCAGAAAGGTTCATTCATCCAGAAGGGCAGAGCAGGAGGGTCCTCACCCCCCAGATTTATAAAATGTGGGGCCTTACAGGCCCCCACTATGGTAAGTGCAGTCTGGGGCCTGTCCGCTGGAACCCTACGCAGGCAGCTGGACGTGAACCCACACAGAGCCCCTCCCCTGCCTGTGGACGGGGTCCAACCTGGGGCTGGGGAGAGGACACGGAGAAGGACATGTTGTGTGGACAGGCTGCTGGAGCGTGGGCACTGAGGCCGGCCAGTGACCACCCCACCCAACAACAGCCAAAACCCAACAGTGACAAACGAGATAGCCCAGAGTAGAGGACCACCGGAAGGCAGGCTGGAGACCCCCACCACTGGCCCGTGGGAGGTCCCTGCAAATCCCTGACGTCAGCTTACCTAACCTCTTCTGCCAGACCCTCACCCATCACCTCTGCCCAGTAAATCGCACTGGTGTGTACATGACTGATGGATTTCTCGGGGGAACAGCTCACAGCGTGGAGTTTGCAGCTGGACACAAGAGCCCTGAGCATGGGGATTGCGAGTGTCCTGACCGGTCTGCAGGGACCACTCTGGGCCGCTGGGCCCGGCCAGCAGGTGCAGCCCAGGTCACTGCTTCCAGCCCCCAGGCCCTCCCTGGAGACCCGGCTCCCCACATCTACCACCAGCCCCAGCTTCAAACAGGTTCCTGGAGGGGGAGGAGAAGCAGCCTCCTTCATATAAATGTTTAATTGGGAATTAATATGTATGAGGCTCTTGAATGACGGGCCGAGGGCTTAATAAATATTAACAAGGGATGAGTCTCCCCCCCACCCCGCCTTAATACCTCTGTTTGTGCAGCATCCATTATTCACGCGGCCCTCCTCCTGGGCTCCTGGGGGCGGGGCCACGACAGGAGGCCACCGACCCGCCAGCGCCCCGCGGGCGGGGTGAGCACTGACCTCGTGGCTGCCCACAGGCGCGCCCCTCGTTAGCACCACGGAAACCACGTCCCAGCTCCACCCCCAGCTCCACGTGCGCTGCTGAGGAGATGTTGCCTCCCCCAGGAGCCCTCCGGGCTGCTCCCTCGGGCTGACTGTGCTCCTCCCCACAGCCCCTCATCCGCGGGCCGGGAGAGCCATGCCCGCAACCCCCCGGCCGGTCCCGCGTCGGTGGGCTGCCCCCGGGGCCCAGGAGCGGCCTGTCCCAGCCGGAGCTCCCCCCTTCCCCCCCAGCCCCGGGTTTTCCCATTTGAAGCGACAGGGTAAGGGAGGGGGGCGGTCCACGAGGCCGGGGCGGTGGGTGGAGCTCGGGCGCCCTCGCGTGGCCAGTGTGGGCAGGACCTCGCGTGAGAACGCGATCGGAGACTAGGGGGGCCCCAGAGTTGAAGTAAACCCGCAGGGCCTCCACGGGGCGCTGGCCGCTAGACCTGACCCGGCTTCCCTCCCCGACCCTGTTCAGAGACCCCCTCCTCCAGCTGCCCGCGGACACACCTGCGGGGACGGGGTGGATCCCAGAAACTCTGCCCCCTAGCCCACCCAGGTGGCCCATCTCTGCAGCCTGGCAGCCTGGCTCTCCCTCCCTCCACGCACACACGTCTGTGGGGTCACTGCGCCTGGGGGCCCCCTTCCATCATCCTTGGGGCGCCACGCCCTCTCCGCAGTCTCACCAACGGCAGGGCCCCGGGGCCTGGTCCCTGGGCGAGCCCTCCTCCTCGCCCAGGGCACATGGGTCTGCGGACTCCCATGGGAGATGCAGGACAGAGCCCCGCCCCTGGCCCCTGTGCCCGCCCCATCCCTCCATCTACCCAATTCCTGTGGCCGCTGGTGCCTCAGAGGAGGAGGGGGCAGGGAGGCAGCCGCTGTCTCTGGTGGGGGCACAGAGAGACCCTGTAGTCTTCCTGTCTCAGGTGGGGGCTGGGGGCCTGAGAGAGGCAGCCCCCCACCCTGGGCGGGTCAGCCCCAGTCCTGCCCTCATCCCAGTCATCCCAGCACCTGATTCCCAGGGCCACCTCCCTGATCCACCTGCTGGCTCCTCTCCCCGGCTCCCCCTGGTGCACACCTGCCCCCTCCTGCAACACAGACCACCAGAGGGTCGTGCTGAATGCCAACTTGACCTTGGCACCGCCCTGCTTAAAACCCACCTCTGCCTTCCTGTTCTCTAGGGAGAGCTAGGGCCACCCTGCCCTGCCCAGCCTGGCCCCCTGTGGCCCCCTCCGCCCTCAAAGCAAGCTCATCTCTGGCCTCAGAACTTCCTGACGGGCTGTTCCCTGCCTGGAACCCGCTTCCCCGTCCCCTCACCTAGGTTTCACTTGCTTGATTTTAGAGCTGAGTCACCTCCTCCGGCAGGAGGGCCCAGGGGTGGCCAGAGCCTGCTGTCCTCCCTGTCATGGTCATTAGCGGAGTCCAGTGAGATGAGACATTTGAGCCGCAGAGCATAGGAGAAAGTGCTTTGGGCAGCCAGGCTCCGGGTATAGGGGGAGCAGAGGCGGGCAAGGTCACGCTCCCGGCCCAGGCCCTGTGCCCTACAGACGGTGACACACACGAGTGTCTGGCATGACCCAAGCCCTGTCTGCAGCCACGGGACATGATTCTAGGAGGGCAGGAAGGACCCCACACGGCAGCCACACTCACGATAAACTCTGACCTATCTAGTCCTCTACTTACTAATACACACAACTGAGAGCCCAGGGTCATCGAGGAAAGGCAGCCGATGGAAGTGAGGGGACGCATGACTCAGGAAGCTCAAGGAAAGCTGGAAAGGCCACTGGGGGCCATGCAGCAAACACCGCTGCCCCCCCCCCCCCCGGGAAAGGATCAGCCTTGGGACCCGGGAGAGCTCCCGGAAATTAGAGACGCAGGAAAGCTCCCTGGGAAGGTCCGTGGAGCGGAACAGCCAGAGACAGCTCCGTGAGCAGCCCGGACAACGCGCTGACGTCCCTTTCGGCAGGAGCCGTCACGTCAGAGGCCGGCAGGGAGACGCAGGGCAGGCGCTGTTCCTTTCTCCCTGCCCGGCTCCCACTCTAGAGCCCAAGAACATCAGCAGTTCATTCTCCCAGTCTCCCCGGGAGCGAGTGTTGCCACGTGGCAGGCAAGGCATCTGCTGAGGGGCTCCTGAGCAAGACCTTTGCTCTCCCATGAAAGAGGGAAGGCTGGTAAGGAATCTTCTACACCTCACAGGTGTTCCTGCTTCCTGCCTTTAAATACAGTGTGCGTGAACCCGATGGCTGGAGCTCTGGCAGCCAGCTTATGGTCAAGAGGCAACACGTCCACGCACCGAGGATGGCAGGGCAGAAGGAGGATACGAAAGCTGTGGTCCCAGGGGTCAGGCCAGTGAACCCACTCTGGGACCACCATCTTGCGGCTCCTTGATAAATAAGTGGCAAGTGTCCACAAGGTAATACGGGAAACGTCCATGTGGTTGAGGCCACTTACACTCCGGGCTTGTTACCTGTAGCTGAGCAGACTATCCCAGAAAGGGTCAGATGAGATGTGACGAGAGCAGGTCCAGCACCTGAGCAGCAGACGCCCTAGGAGGACAAAATGGGGACGACGAGACCAGGAAATGGGGAGAGAAATGTTGCAGCTTGGTGACTACACTGAACGAGCCTGCACTGAGTACGGGGAATATTCTAGAAGAGGAGATTTCAGTTGTCCTAGATGTAACTGTAGTGGGGGAGGGGGCCCGACTGTAGCGATCACTTCCCGTGTTACACGCATTGCGTCATCATGTTGCACACCCGACCTATGTATAATTTTATTTTAAAATAAAATACATTTTACACCTTTAAATAAAAATGTTTAATTAAAAAGAGAGAGAACATTTTTCTGATCTGAACAAAGACTTGAGGTCTTGTCGTGTGACCGCCGGACATCAGGCAGGAATGACAGTTGAAAGAAGCAAGAGGTCACGTACCTGGCACACGTGGGTGACAGTTCTGAACTTCAGAGTTGAAAGGGACAGGTTGCTCATGGGGACAAGCAGGTGGCCGGTGACGGGATGGACATCAGGGGGTGAAGCCATCCCCTTCAAAGACAGAGGAGCACCAGCCGCCAAAGGGAAAGAGCTTTCAGAGGAGAGCTCTAGGCCCAAGCTGGCCGTCGTTCACACGGGAAGGCGACACACGGTCGTGCGACACGCGAAGACAAACTAGCCCCTCCAGCCCTCCCTGGGAGAGCGAAACCGCTCAGTGGACACAGCAGCAAAAACAAACCGTAAACTGAAGAAAGGGGAAAATTAAAATCAAGAAATGATGATGGACAAAGGAACCATAAAACATAAACTGTTCTTTTTTTTTCTAAAGGTTATTTTTTTCCCAAAGATCTTATCTATTAATTTGAGAGTGAGAGAGAGAGCACAAGCAGAGGGAGCAGCAGGCAGAGGGAGAAGCAGACTCCCCACTGAGCAGGGAGCCCGATGCGGGACTCGATCCCAGGACCCCGGGATCATGACCTGAGCCCAAGGCAGACGCTTCACCGACTGAGCCCCCCAGGGGCCCCAAACATACACTATTCTGAATAATTACCAACCACGCTATCGTAAGGCCTAACGCGATTATTGAGAAATGATTCCTCAAACAGTACGTGTTTCAGGTAAAAAGCATTCCCAGCAGCTAGAAACTAAAAATCTGGAAGAAGTCAACCAAACGGAAGAGCTGAGCCGGAGAACACATGCCAGGTGCCCTCGCGCTCGTGCCTGGGGGAGGACGGAGACACGGTTAACCTGCAATGTGACTTGGAATCAGGGTGCGTTGGTTTTATTTTTAAAAAGTACGGTTGACCACAAATAAAATACACGTGCAACGTTGACCTTCCCGACAGGCCAGGCGTCCATCCCGCCTCGACCACTCACGCGCCCTGTGACCTCGGGAGCTCCCTTCATTTCGGCAAGCCTGGGAACAGGAACGTGTGCCCGCAGGACGGTCACCAGGAGGAGACGCACCCGGTGGGCACTTGCCAGAGTGTCGGGGGCAGACGGCGAGGCCCGGGGAGCCCCGGCACAGATCGGATAGCCACGCTAAGACCAAGCGCACAGTCAGCACAATAAACGTAAATGCGCTGAATTCCCCAGGAAAAGACAAGAGCTCTCAACACGGATCGGTTTTTAAATCCAGCTGCTGTTCACAAGGCACACGCCGGACACTAATGACACAGGTCGAACCCATCACGACGAACAAGATGCACCAGGTGAGTCCGTGTTTCCAGAGAAGGCGGAACCCGTGGCAGTATTATTATCAGACGAAGTAGGTGTCAAGGCAGAAGCCCTCGGGAGCGGAGAGAGCGCTCTGTGTGGAGAAAGAAGGCCCCCCGCCCCGTCCGCAAGCCCTGCAGGATGCTGGCCCCTAAGGAGACAGGAAGCCCTCCGTGACCCACACACACCGTCGTGAACTCCTTCACAAGGAGTGGGGGGTGGTCTGCGTGCAGCCCGGCCAGGCGTCTCAGGTCGTAAAGACAAGCTGAGTGGGGCCAGCGGGCCTGAACTCAAGTAGGACCTATACGTACAGTAGAAGGGATTCTTTTGGAGAATCCTCCCATACGGGGGGTGTATGTAGAGTGACTTATAACGGACTGGCCCATGCGGTTACAGAGGACGCCCGGCCCGAAGATCGCTAGCCAGCCAGCTGGAGACCCAGGAGAGCCGACAGTGAAGTTCCAGGCTGAGTCCAAGTGCAAAGGCCAGAGAAGACCTATGTCCCAGATCAAAGACTGTCAGGCACAGGCTGTATTCCCTCTTACCTTTTGAGTCTTATTCGGGCCTTCAACTGCTTGAGTGAGGCCCACCCTCATGGGGAGGCCATCTGCGTTAGTCAATCTACCAATCTCATCCTGCACACCCAGAATACCACTGACCCCACAGCCCAGTCACACACAGAACTAGCCATCACAGGTAGCCAGCCTGCCGTCCATCCCACGACACAACTGGGGGTCAGCTCGGCAGGTGCTGAGCTCCTGGAATCTCATCCTGGTGCCCGTGTCCCTCTGAGCGACCAGGAGGCCAAGCTTCGCATCCCGGCTGTGGCCGGCTGATCTCTCCATCACGAGGTCAGAGCCACAGACACCGCCCGGTCTGAGACGCTCCCAAGGCCCAGCCCACAGCAGTGCCCCCCAGGGAGCCCCACACCACCTGTGCCGGCTCAGTGGGGACTTGTGCAACCCGGCCCGGCCGCAGGGAGCTCTGCAGTCATCAGATCAAGATTCCCAGCTCCATGGGACTTGGGAGCCGAGCCCAAGAAGTCCCAGCTGATTACTTACAAGACGTGAGCCTTCCTCTCTCTGCTCGCCACGCGGCTGCCAGGCGGGGCCAGAGGACAGCAGGCATTGGAGCGAGGGCCCCCCACGTCGGCTCAGACATCATTCCTTGCTTTATGCTTCCTGGTGCCCAAGTTTCTGTTGAGTAGGATGAGTCTGGGTTGGTTGATCTTGTTTTCCAGGAGCTTCGGGACCAGGCCCCACAGTCTTGCAGGAAATTAAATTTGGAAATTAGGTACTAGGGTTGGCAGAGAGCATCGTGGAGCCCGGCAGAGCCAGATCGACACGTCCACACAGCCCACATCACAGTTATTAACCTTTTGCTCCCAAACATACGGAGAAAAGCTGCCAGAAACCCGGGGAGAATCTGTCTGAATGGCAGCCACGGCGGGAGACGAAGACACCTTGCCCGGCAATTGCGAGATCAAACCAACGAGTGAAGGAAAAGAGAATGTTAGCAGAACGATTACCCGCCGTCAATTAGTAGATACACAGGGCTTGGCATTCAACAAACGAAGAGAGTGCGTTACTTTGAAATAGCAAACATACAGAAGAGGGCATTGCGGGAGCCCCCAGAAACCTGGGTGGGTTCCTCCATGGGGCGGCGTCGCAGGCAGCGGTCCCTGACCTCGCGCAGGGGAGCACGGGGCCGACAACAGACAAGGCTGTGGTCACGTTCTAACCTCCTGCCCGCTTGGAACAGCAGCGTGTGTCCACCGGTCCTGCCCGTCCAGGCTGGGCGGTCCTGCGGCCGCGGGGGCGTGCGGGGGCCTCGCTGTCGCCTGCGCCTGTGACTCCGAGGTTAAAGGCCGTGAGGCATGCACAGACGCCCCACGCAGAAGGTCCAGCTGCCGTGGCTCAGGCCACACGTGGCCCACGCAGTCTTCTGAGTTGGAGGGGAAATGAGGTGTCCCACCACAGACCCTCGATACCTTTGGTGACGCGGGCACATGTGCCAGAGACGGCAATGTAGCCAAAGCCGCAACAGGCAGCCGTACGCGGTTCTGGCAGAAGTAAGAGAGCACGAGTCTCCGATTTCCTTTACGAGGCTGGACGTAGGAGGAACACCAGCCCACAGCCAGGCCCTGGTCCCCCACCCACACCCCCGTCCACTGACATTCGAGTCTCGTTCGAGCAACACTGTCCCGAGCTGTCTGGGCTTTCATAGGGAGCGTGTGACTTGTAACCCATGAAGGAGCTGAAACACGCGTCCCGTGCTGGCAGTCCACGCCAGGTCTCACAGCCCGAGGGTCCGGCCACCTCGCGGCCCACCGTCACACGGGGCCGGGGGCCGGCAGCAGGTCCTCCAGGTCAGGGTCGTGGAGGGACAGCCAGCCCGTGCTCCTTCCCCAGGACCCTCCCCACACCGCCTCACACAGCCCATGCCCACACTCCCGCGTGGACCACCACACGGTGCCCAGACCGCTCCCCCGTCCCTGTCAGCGCTCCGTCCCTCAGCCGCCTCGCTTTTGAACACATTTCAAAATACACCACAGACATCTGCTCGCGCTCTGAAAGCTCCCCGGCAGACAGACGGTTAACTGCCCAGAGTTCCGGATTTGTTTACGGTTCTCTTTTTCCTTTTGAGGAAAGAGGTACATGCACCCATGACTCAGCCACGGAGGGAGGGAACGAGGCACGTGGCAGGCTGACCCTAGGAAGCAGATGCTCAGTGACAGAAGCCAGTGACAAAGGACCACCTGCGGAGACCCCGTTCATAGGAAATGTGCAGAACAGGGGAATCCGCGAGACAGCAGCTCCAGGGGGCGGGGGCGGGGGCATCATCTATGCGTCCCTGCCCGCGGATGCCTGCGTAAGCCACCCCAGCCACGACACAGCACGCACCGGCACCCCGGAACGTTCCTCCTGCCGCAGGAGAAACCCTGGCCCCACCCCCAGGGACAAATGCTGAGGCACCGGTCCTAGAACCCCGCGTCAAAGCGATCCCGGGGCCTGCGTCTTCCGTCAGCGCGTTTCTGAGACGCGTCCCGTCCCGTTGCCCCACGTACCAGAAGTTAACGTCGTTGACATCCTGAAATACGTGTTGGATCAGTGTTCTGAAGATACCCAACAAAATCCAAATATCCTGACGGAACGTCCACCGCCATCCATTTAAGAAGCACTAACAGGCGTATTTTGTTTCTCCTTTCCCTGACTTCCAGCGCACTCGGCCACGCGCAGACTCTTACCCTAACAGACGCCCTGGGAGCCTGCGCCCACCCCCCACCCCCCCCCCCCACCGTCCTGGCGGGTGAGGTGACCTGCAGGCCGCATGTCGCTGCTTCCTCTGCACCTCGGAAGGCTCTTCATTACTTTCAGCTTTAGTTGTGTTTACAATTATTAACTCACAAAACCACAGATGCGGGAACAATTGATATGCTTTTCAATAAAAAGTTTTCGACAGCAAAAGTATACTTTAATTGGAAATGCATCTCTGGAGGAAATGGGTGGGGTTTTCCCAGGTAATCACTCACTGTGAAAAAAGAGTGTTCAGAGCCAAACTTCTCCTACCTCGGGGTTTCTAAGCACCTTGCTCACCTAAGCACACTGCGGACAAAAGGCGTTTTGTTTCCGCGATTACAAATAGCACGTTGATTCCTTACCAGAGAGGATGGAGGCGGCCAGCTCACCTACAGGCCCGCGGCCGGGGTTGGCGTCACCCTCCTGCACAAAGGCGGGCAGGGGAGAAGCTGCCCCTCCATCTCTGGCGCCTTGTAAGTCGGGGCGCTGGACTTCACCCCCAAACTGCGTGCATATCTTTGGGGACTTACCCCCATCCCCTGCCCTGATTCAGGACCGCAGGTCCGCGGAGACAAAGAGAGAGATGCCGATGCCGGTGCCGATGCCGCCTTTCACCACCAGAGGGCGCGCCTCGCCTCCAGAAGGACGGGGGCGAGCGGCAGGTGGCTCCTGCACCTGCCGTGGTGAGGCGGTGGCAGAATGCTCTCTGCACCTGCAGGAGGCTGACGGTTCACTGCGCCTGCAAGGATGGTGGAGGGTCACTGGGAACCCCCATCCTGGGTCCCAGTTCAGCCCCGCCCCTCTGCCAGCTCCCTTTCCCCTAGTTGAGGGTCTTGTCTGGAGGCACTGGCCAGCACTCCCCTTTCACTGGCCCCCACCCTGGAGCAGAGGCACTGGGTCTGGGAGGACTGGGGACATGATGATGTCATGGAGCTCTGGCACAAGTGAAGGCTTCCTGTAGCTGGGTGGACCCCCACTCCCACAAAGGCAGGAGGGAGCCCCTTCTGCAACCCAGGCTTGGCCGAAAAGGTCCTGAAGGTGGCTGGGAGTCAAGGACACCTGTTCTCTCTTCTGTCCCTCTGCAGAGCACCTGCGCCCAAGGTCCAGGGAAGGTGGTCCTGTGCACCTTCGGGGAACGACCAGGCTGCCCAGAGTGGTGGAGGGAAGACCTGTGCCCATTGTCACCTAGAGCCAGGCCTGATGCAGCCAGCTGAAAGCGTGTGACCTGCCCATGGTCACTGCCTGTGAGGGTGTGCTTGGCATGTCCTGAGTCCCCTTGGGCACCCCCAACCCTCCCATCTCAGGCTGACAGAGAAAGACGCAGCCTCAATGCCCAGAAAGAGCAGGGCTCATGTGGGGGCCCTAGAGCCTGTGGCCGAGGCCCCAGCCACCCTGTTCAGCCCTGGGGCCATCAGGCAGTGTGGGCTGCTCAGGCCAGGGCAGGTGTCCCCTGCCCGGAGGGCCATCCTTCCCTACACATGGCAGGTCTGGCCTCCACAGCCCTCACCTCTCGGCCCTTTCCCTCAGGGCCCAGGTCCTCTCAGAGCTGCCTCACCTCCTGGGCCTCAGTTCTCCTCTCCACAAAGCAGGACGTTGACGGCTGCTGGTTGAAAGGCAAACAGTCTGTGTGCTCGAAGTGACCTCACGGTGCCAGCACATAGTGGGTGCTCAGGACAGGACGTTTCTCCTGCCCCGTCCGCCCCTCCACAGGCCCAGGACACCGTCCGGCAGGGCCATCAGCACTAGTGGCTGCCCTGGCGGTCATGGCACTCGGATACTGTTGATGGTCACCTGACCAGACTGGACCCCACCAGCAGGCCCCAGCATGGACTACCCCATGGGGGCAAAGCCCTCGCTCAGCGGTCTGTGGGGGTTAACCCCGAGGACTCCCTCTAGCCCCCGAGACTGTGCAAAACAGACCGAGGGTCCCTTCCTTCCTGGCCAGGTTGGGGGACTGGCAAAGCAGGACTGTGAGGACCCCTTAGGAAGGGCCTGGCCTGGAAATCAGGACTGCTCTGGGAGCTGGGGGGCTCCAGGGCTGTCCCGGGTGGGAGGGGTCCAGGGACCGGCCGGGTCCTGGGAATGGTGACAGGGCAGAGCTCATTTGGACGAGAGAGGGAACTTCGACGAGCCACAGGGCCAGGAATGAGCTCCCTGTCACGGGCGTGTGAGCAGAGCTGGGCGGGCAGAGAAGTGGCAGAGGGACCCCGGTCCTGGACGGGGCCTAGCTGAACCCCCAAACACCCCTTCTGGCCCCAGAGAGGAGGCTTCCTTGTCCCCAGAGGCCTCTCGCAGTGGTCCCATGACCCTGACCATTGGAGCATCCCTCAGGACAGGTACCGAGCTCTGCCTCCAGCAGACACCACCTCCCTCTCTCTCCCTCCCTCCTGGGAGTACAGGAGCCTGTGACCTAACTCTCAGCGGGCACCTCCCCTGCCCTGCCTGCTCCTCTGGGAGGAGCATTATGCTGGCCTCTGCGGTACCACGTGACGCCGTGCTGTGTGCTGTTCGTGGGGACAGAGAAGGAATCCCTACAGCTCCCCAGAGCTCTGCGCATCTCCTGGCCTGGGCGCTCAGTGCCCTCCGCCCACACACGCCATGGCTCCATCTACCTGGATGGCCGTTTTCCAGGATTTCCTGTAGATCTTTTAAGGCCTAAGAGTCCCAGGATCTAATAATTTTACAAAACTATGTCTCAGTGTTAGTCATTCTGGGTCAGTTTCCCTGACTAGGTGGTATGTCCTTTCAATACATAGGTTTCAAATCTTTCTGCGCTGGGTAAGTTGTCTTGGATTTCAGTTTTTAGTGTCTGTTCTGTTCCAAAGCTTTGAGATTTTCCCCCAGGAAGTCCAATTATATGTATGTTGGTGCCTTTTCTTTCTTTTATAAACACCTCAATTGAGGGGCGCCTGGGTGGCACAGCGGTTAAGCGTCTGCCTTCGGCTCAGGGCGTGATCCCGGCGTTATGGGATCGAGCCCCACATCAGGCTCCTCTGCTATGAGCCTGCTTCTTCCTCTCCCACTCCCCTTGCTTGTGTTCCCTCTCTCGCTGGCTGTCTCTATCTCTGTCAAATAAATAAATAAAATCTTTAAAAAAAATAAAATAAAATAAAATAAAAAATAAAAAAATAAACACCTCAATTGAGATGTAATTTACATACTATAAAATTCACCCATTTCAAATGTACAATTCAATGGTTTTTAGTGTCTCTACAAAGTTGTGCAACCAAACCGTAACCATAGTCTACTCTCAGGACATTTCATCGCCCTGAAAAGAAACCTCGTACCTATTAGCAGTTCCAGCCCTGGCACCAGGAATCTCCCGTCTCTGTCTAGAGATTTCCCTGCTCTGGACGTTTCATGTAAGTAGAATGTGCAATACGTGGCTTTGTCTGCCAGGCTTCTCTTGCTAGCATAGTGGGGTTTTTAACTCTTTTTTTTTTTTTCAAGATTTTACTTATTTAATTAAGAGAGTGCGCGTGAGGGTGAGGAGCAGAGGGAGAGGGAGAGAGAATCTCAAGCAGACTCCCCACTAAGCGCAGAGTCCGACGAGGGGCTCAATCCCACAACCCTGAGAGCACGACCTGAGCTGAAATCCAGAGCGGGAGGCTTAGCGGCCAGCGCCCCCCAGGCCCCGCTAGTGTTCTGTCTGTAGCAGCCAGTCACGCGGACCATACTTCATTCCTGCTAATAGTCGAACATCTTCCATTTTACAAACGTTCCGTATTTTGTTATCGGGTGATGCGTATTTGGGCTTCTTTTTGGTTATTGTGAATAACGCTGCTATTAACGTGCACATGCAAGCTTTCGTGTGGATGTAGTTTTCCGTTCTCGCGTGTGTGCCACGGGTGGAAGCGCCGGGCGTTTGCACGCCCCACGTTCCAGGGTTTGAGGAACCGCCAGGCTGTTTTCCCGAGAGGCCGCACCCTGTCCCGTCCCCAGCAGCCGGATCCAGCCTCACGTCCTCGCCAACCTGCAGCTCACTTTCACGGTACCCGTCCTCGAGGGCGGCAGGTGAACCCCCTGCGGTTTGCACTTGCCGTCCCCAGCGCCAAGCATGTGTTTCGGGGCCTATCAGCCCCCCGCGTGGCTTCTCTCCTCCTCTCCGAGTATCCCCACCATCTTCTTTACTTGTTCTCTGGATCTGCCGCTTTCTTTTGAATCCTTTTCACGGGTTGTACACCTCCTTCTATCTTTCTCAAAATATTTACTTTTGAGTTTATCCACCATTGTGTCCCCTCTGGTTTTATCTTCGTTTCCAAAATGATCTTCAGTTTGTCTCTAACTCTGATGTGTCTCTTCTCTTACTGTCTTTAAGCTTTGTTGTGAAGTGGTAGCCAACCTCCAAGAGGGCCGGTGGGTCCTCGGTGCCCAGTATTCCTGCCCCGGTGTGTTCCCACCCACGTCAAACCAGGCACCCGGGGCGCACAGCCGCACGTGGGGGATGTCGCAGTGGGGGGTTAAACGGGATTGCAGCCTCCCCCTTGATTTCTGGAGCACTTGCACCAGGAGAGCCAGCCGCCCTGTGGTGAGGACACTCAGCAGCGCACAGGGAGGGGCGCACAGAGGGCCACAGCTTGCTCGCCCTGTGACCGGTCGCCTTGGAGACAGACCTTGAGCCCCAGTCGTACCTTCTGATGACGCAACCCAAGCAACATCTGAGGCCAAGTGACAGCCCAGCCCGAGCTCACGAGCTCAGGGGAGAGTGTCAGCAGCTGGCTGCTGTTTTACACCGGGACATGCTGTGCGGCCCACAGTAACTGATAGGGTGGGGGTTCTGTGGGCCTCCTTGCCCACAGGACGCTCTCTTTCTACTCCTCGTCCTCTCTTTTCCTTCCAGCGTCCTGTACAGGATCCGACGGGGACGCATTTCTCCTCCTCGCTCTCGTGTGAAATCCGGCTCCTGTGCCGGTTTGCGCAGCTCTTCAGCCCCAGCCCTGAGCCCCACGGCCCCTGCCTCAGCCCCAGCCCTGAGCCCCACGGCCCCTGCCCGGCCACCTGCCCCCTGCTGTCTGCAGGGCTGTTCCTGCAACTCTGTTGACCCTGCACTTCCCAGTGGGACTCTCTTACCCCCCACCCCTGCTCACAGCGTCCAAACTGCGCCCCTTGCGCTCCTCCTGCTGAGCACGGCACCCTCCCTCCCGGCCTCCCCCACAGCCAGGTTCACGGGCACTACCCCTGCCCTGGGGGCTCCTGTGCTCACTTTGTCCTCTGTCTTTCAGCTTCTCTTCTCCATCTGCAGTCTCGGCTCGCTGTGGCTTCCTCCTGGCCTTCCGGTGCTCCCTCTGCCCCTACAACTTGCCCCTGGTGCAGCTATCCCCGTCCCGCTACTTGTCATGTACCATCATGCTTGTCAAACCTCATGCTTCCCCTGCGTTCCTTTTCTTATGAGGTTTTTCTTGCTTCTTAATTTTTTGAAAGATTTTTATTTATGTATTTGTGCGAGAGCTCGAGAGAACACAAGTGTGGAGAGGGGCAGAGGGACAAGCAGACCGCCGCTAAGCGGGAGCCCGATGTGGGGCTTGATCCCAGGACGCTGGGATCACCACCTGAGCTGAAGTCAGAGGCTCAGCCGAGGCAGCCGGCAGGCGCCCCCCTTGCTTCTTACTGACAATGTACTCCTTTGTCTGCTGCAGCAGGCCTCACCCGTTTGCTGTATTTGATTTTATGTCTTCATGCTTATTTACACTCTGGGCCCATCTGTTCCCGCGATGGTGTTTCACATTTCTGCGCGTTGAAAGTCACTGTCTTTCCTCCTCGGGGCTGTGGTCCCAGAGCCCGTGGCTACTCTGGCCCTAGAACTGGTGCTCTGGCTCTGGCTCTGCCGTATTTCCTCAGAGTCCGGGGGTGGGAGACTTGCCCCCCGCCTCCGTGATACAGCGACCTGTAACAAGAAGTTCGCCTTAGGGGCGCCTGGGTGGTACAGCGGTTGGGCGTCTGCCTTCGGCTCAGGGTGTGATCCCGGCATTATGGGATCAAGCCCCACGTCAGGCTCCTCCGCTATGAGCCTGCTTCTTCCTCTCCCACTCCCCCTGCTTGTGTTCCCTCTCTCGCTGGCTGTCTCTATCTCTGTCGAATAAATAAATAAAATCTTTAAAAAAAAAAAAAAAAGAAGTTCGCCTTAACTCAGCATCCTGTTTCTGGCACACAGCTCCTTAAACCCTGGGGATTTTCTAGGGCCATTAGGGTATCTTTTGTATGATAATGAGGTAATGCTGGAAAGCCCCTAGAATGGGACTAGTTGCCAGGGGCCCCACCACCTGATCTGAGGGCTGGAACATTCAGTCCCACCCCCTGACCTCTGGGGAGGGGAGATGGGCTGGGGGTTCAATTAATCACCAAGGGCCAATGATTTAATCAGTCGTGGCTGCCTAAGGAAGCTTCTATAAAAAGCCAAAAAATCAGTCGTGGCTGCCTAAGGAAGCTTCTATAAAAAGCCAAAAAGGGTGGGGCTCGGTCAGAGAGCTTCCGGTTGAGGAACTCTTGGAGATCTGGGAGAGTCCGGTGCTGGGGGCGTGATGGAAGCTCCGCCCCTTCCCTTCCCCCGCCCTATGCACCTCTGGGTCTGCCCTTCCCAGTTACAGTAGACCCGAGATCTAGTGAGTACAGTGTTTCACCCAAGTTCTGTGAGCCGCTCTAGCAAATTCATTGAACCCACGGAGGGGGTCGCTGAAACCCCGATCTATATAGCCAGTGGGTCCGAAGCAGGGGTGACCACCCGCCACCGGGATCTTAAGTGGGGGGAGGGGCAGTCGTGTGGGACGTACGGTTAACCTGCAGGTTTTGTCTTGACGTAGGTTTGGAATGCAGGTGAGGTCCGGAGCCCACGGCCAAGAAAGAAATCCTGAGATGTCTTTGGTGCAAAAAGGTGATTTTATTAAAGCCCGCGGACAGGACCCGTGGGCGGAAAGAGCTGCGGCACTGGGGTTGTGAGGAGTGGCCGGTTATATACTTGGGGTTTGGGAGGTCAGACACAGGGAGGTGTCCAAAAGGACTTTGGTCTGCTAAAGAGTACTGTCAGGATACCGGAGGCCTGGCCACGGTCAAGCTGAGGCTGTTTTCCCTCTAGTGAAGCATTAACGTTGAGATAGTTGGGAGCTTCCCGGCGGGAGGGGGAGGTTAGTGGTCCGGGAAATTGCGTTTCTGGGTCTCTGAACGTTAAGCTAATGCTGAGTGAGAATGTCTTTTCCTTGTAAACCACTAAGACACCTGTCCTGCTGGGCTGTGATCTCTATCCGATAACCATTTGTTTTCTCTTCCCTTAGTGTTAGGGCGGCGGGGAGTGCCTGGGAACGTCACACTATCCCACCTGCCCGCAGTGGGGGGGTCCCACAGTGGGGGAGTCCGGGGGGGGGGTCCGCTGTCCTCTGTCCTCAGCTTGCCTTCTGCTCCCTCACCCGCTGAGGCCTGCTCCAGGTGGACCGTGTCAGCACCAGGGGGAGTCATAGGACGCCCAGCTGGTGCGTGGAACCTGTGTCAAGCATCCTCCCCCATAAGTGCTCTTAGCAAGCCCCACCCCCATCAGAGCTTCATTTTCAACCCCCACCCGCCCACCAAGGGCTCCCGGACTACTAGTCGCCCGGACGCGGGGGCAGAGGGTGGAGTGGGTGCCAGAGGGGCCATCATCCCGCTCTCAACAAGCCCTCATACCTGCAGGTGCGCCCACCCGTGAGTCCTCGCCCTGGGGACCAGCCCCCCACCTCTTACTGTCCCCTCCCCACTCCCTGCAGCCCCTCCCCTCCCCCACCCACCCCATTCAGGACAACCTCAGTCCCTGGGGTTTCCCACTGGGGCCTGTCTGGTTTTTCTGGTTGCCTGCTGCAGGGGCTTCCCCAGGTTGAGTTGGGGGAGAGCCTGTCTTCGCCAGCAATCGGGACAAGACGGAGAAGACAGGCCCTGGAGTTGCTCTGGTGGGGAAGGCGGACCCCCAAAGCTCTGCTCCCCTCTTCTGCTCTCTGAAATGTCACCGTGTAATGAAGTCTTAGCCCCAGCATAGTGGGCACCTGTGGCTGGTTAGAGGGGGCCCCTGCGAGACCTGCCCCTAGGTGCATGAGGTTATTCCCTCGTCTCTGGGCGGGACCTGGGGGGGAGGGAGTGGGGGGCTGGGGGCAGGGGACCACCCCCCTCCCAGCACGCACACGTGTGTGTGTGTGTGTGTGTGTGTGTGTGTGAGCACACAGACACCTTCACCATCTTCTCAGGCGGAATTTTCTTTTTTTAAAATTTTTTTATTTATTTATTTTTGCAAGACAGAGAGAGAGAGGGAGAGGGAGAGAGAGCATGAGCACGAGAGGGGGGAAGGGACAGAGGGAGAAGCAGACTCGCTGCTGAGCAGGGAGCCTGATGCGGGTCTCGATCCCAGGACCCTGGGATTATGACCTGAGCCAAAGGCAGACGCTCGACCGACTGAGCCCCCAGGCGCCCCTCTTGAGGCATTTTCAAGGGGAAAGAAAAGGAATCCAGGGCAGGGAGGGAGACTGCAGCTTAAGGCAACGTTATTCACCAGCCTCAATAAATAAACAAGAGCCCACGGTGCTTCACAGAAAGTTTGAATTTCTCTTTGACCAGAGAAGTAATCATCCCGCAGTCCCCGTGTCCCCCCCACATCCCCACATCCAGGCCTGGGCATCCTCCCTGCTGAGGCCCCGCTGATGCTGCAGCTGTGGAAGAGAGAAGCGGGGCGTTCCTGGAGACTGAGCCAGAACCCAGGGAGGGGCAGACCTGGGCCCACCTGCGGAGGAGGGACAAGGGGGGGGATCCCCGCAGGAAGCTGCCCCTCCAGGAACCGGAGCACCACCATCCTGTCTGCAGGCCCCCGTGTGCTAGCTGTCTGTTGGGGGCTGCCTCGTGCCCCCCCACACTCGCCTGTTGAATCCCAATTCCAGTGTGGCTGGAGGTGGGGACAGGCCAGGCGGGGGGTGAAGGGGGTGGTGATAAAGGTTAAGAGAGGTCATGAGGTCCTGATCCTTGGGGCTGGTGCCCTTATGAGAAGAGACGGTTCAGAGCTCTGTCACTGTGGGAGGACACAGCAAGGAGGTGGCCTCTGCAAGCCAATGAGGGCCTCCTCCTCCCCAGAACCTGACCGTGCGGCACCTCGATCTTGAAATCCAGCCCCAGAAATGAACATCTAAGCCCCGGCCTGTAGTGCTGTGCTTGAGCAGCCGGGCTGACCGAGGCCCCCAGCGGCCCCAGAGCCCCACACTGAGCTCCTCTCTCCGGCCTGCAGCACTCAGCCCCACCCTCGCCTGCCACTGCCCATGACGCTGGTGAGACGTGTCACCCCAGAGCCGCTGAGGCCCCAGCCAGGTCCTGAGAACGGCTGACACCGTGTGTCTCGCCCTGGAGTGCAGCCCCTTCTCCCTTCCACCCCAGCGCGGGGCAGGTGACATCCCAGTGTAAAGACCTTCTGTGCCTTTGGCCAGGTGACCCTGAGGTGCCAGGGAGCTGGGGGAATGGCAGCCTCGGGCGGGCGAGCGCCCCCGCCCTGGCTCCCCTTGGGCCTCTGCAGAGCACCTGCAGCCGGGCACGGATTTGCCGCCCACCTGCTCCCCCCCCCCCCCCCGCCACGGCTGAGGGAACTGGGCATGCCTCTCAGAACCCCGCGTCTGTCCTCGAGCCTCGAAACACGTTCCTCTGATTCATTTGTTACCCACAACACACTGGAGACCGGAAAGAGGCACGGAGGAGCTTTGCGAAGACGCGGAAATTCTCCCCCTCTTGTTCTGCACGTGGGTCGCGCGGGTCTGTCCGCCGAACCTTGTCAGACTGCCCGCTTAAGCATACGGACCTCACTGCACATCATTTTACCCCAAAAACACAGTCCAACAAAACAGTCGTTCTTTCAGAAAGTCAGGAAGTACAGACGACGAGAACACAGTGCGTCCCCGGCGTGTGGTGTGCACGCAGGGACGCCGTCAACACCGCCGCTGCCGGCTTTGCTAACTTGGATCACCCGCAGAGCACGATCCTGTTTCCACCGATTCTAACCAGTATTTTCAGTGACTCTGTGACTTCATACTGTTTGCATAAACCGAATGTTCTCCCTGTTTCCAGGGTTTTCCTTTCAGCGTAAACAGGCCTGCCACCCGCATCCTGGAGCTCGAACTTTGTGCACGCTCTAGATTGCTGTCGGGAGATAAGTCCCGGGGTCGGTATCACTGGGGCAAAAGGCATGCATGTTTCAAAGTTTGGGATTTTTTTTTAAATGCCATGTGGAAAGCAGTGATTTCAACAGACTTTCTGGTCCTGCCTCTCATTGGATCTTTATTCCCCGGGGAGGCTGGCGGTGCTGGGCCTGGAGGGGCAGGAAGGGGTGGGCCCCCGTGGAAGGCGTCACTCCTGCTGGCGACCGAGAGGGGCCGCACACACTAGAGCCTCGCAGCTAAGTCTCCGAGAGCTGCAGGGCTGTGGAGACCTGGCCTCGTGAGGGGAGAGCCCACACAGCCAACGATCGCCGCCATCCTGCTGCTGAGAGCCTTTGTCGGTTCCTGACAGGGGGCTGAGGACTGGGCCGGGCCCACATGGGGAGCTACAGTGACAGAAGGAGAACCCAGAGGAGCTTCCCACAGCCACAAGGGCAACGATGACAAAACTGGAGGCTTCAGCGTCCTCGGACGCTCCATTGGCCCCCCCCACCCCAAAACACTTGCGAAATCCTGGTGCGGTACCCAGCAGGAGGCTGGGCCCCGCCAGGCTCCTGGTTAAATCTCTAATGAGACCAGTGCCTGAACCAAGGCTAGCCGGAGCAAGACTGAGTGTCACCAAATGACGCCCCATCCTGCTCCGGTCCATCCTCACTCGGCTGTGGGACCTCCTCCATCCTAACTGCCCAAGGGCTGCTCCCAGCAATGGCCAAGTGGCTCCAGTGGGACCAGCTCTGGGGCAGAAACATCCACAACTGCTGGACATAAAGACAAATGTCCAACAGCATGGACAGCAGCCACAGCCAGACAGAGGCTGTAGGACATGGATGCCCAGCATGCAGGACTCGCGGGTAAGTGTCCCACCTTGTGCCTCCATGTCTGAGGGCGGGCCAAAACCCCGATGGAACCCGCAGGCTTGCTGGCCTAAAACTCAGAGGCTGGAATTGGGGGTGACTACAGCAGCTGGAAAGTGAGGGACGACCCCAGAAAGGGAGCCCCGAATGCTCCCTGAAGAATTGTGCTCAAACCCCTGGCTGGTCTGTGCGCTAAGTCTGCACGGGACAGAGTCCAAGCAGCTCCGTTAACAGCACAGAGATTTTACACAGAGGAGACAGTGTTTACACTCTGAGTCCAGTTCAGTTAACCGCTCAATAAAACAAAACAAAAATGAATGCTCTGCAAGAGAACACAACAGAACGCCAAACCCCCACACCATTCCCGTGACGACGTGCAGGACGCAACCCCAAATCACTAGACATGCAAAGGTCAGCCAAAACACCGTTCCGAGGAGAAAGGGAAACAAACACAGAGAACCCATCTTCCCTGGCCCTGCACTAAGAGGAAAACCGGAGGAAACACTGAAGGAAAATGATCCCTGGTGTAGGCGTGAAACTGTAGGAAAACATGAAGTCCTGAAAGGATGATATTTGTGGACAAATTCAAGCAAAAATAGTGCACAACAGTGCTCGTAACACCGTGTGGAGTCTGAAATACAGGCAAAAACTACGGACGTCACAGCCAGAGCTGAGAGGGCGGGTGGGGGTGTTTGCAATACAAACGTGCAGCAGAGCATCAAAGGCTGGTGTCCAGAATGTATAAATATATAAAGAACTCCTACAAATCAACAAAAGATAGACGACCCACAGGAAAATGGGCAAACAGACTTGAACGTCACGGAGGAGGAGCGTCTGGAGATCGGTAAACATATAAAGGTGCCCATTTCACAAACCAGCATGGAAACGCAGATTAAAACCCCAGCGTCACACCCCAAACCCACAGAAGGGTCAACACGGAACACATGAAGCCTTCCAGTTACTGGCAAGAGTCCGCATTCACTGGTGGCGGTGAAAGCTGGCACACCCGCTTCGGAAACGTGTTTGGCGGTGTCTGTGCAAGGGAGACGTACGCAGACACACACCTAAGATTCACCCACAGGAATGAGCACGTGCGTGTCCCAAAACACCTACCAGGACGCTCAGAGCAACGCAAACACCAAGGCCAGAGGCCACGCCATCAGCAGTAACTCGGGTGAATAAATGGGGGGCCATTCACCCCCCGGAATGGCACAGACAACACAGTAGCCCCCTCCCAGACCTTGTGCTGCACTGAGCAAGCAGATGCCAGGGAGCTCACACGGGAGGCTCCCCTTTCAGGAAGACCAAAGCCCGGGGAACAAGTGGGGCAAACAGCACTCCGGTATCCTTGGGTAGGGGTGCAGGGGGGAGGAGAACAAGGGGCGCTCAGGGGCAGGACCTGGGGACGGTCGCCTCCGTCTGCACAATGGTCACACGGTGGTTCAGGTGGTGACGTCGGACGCACTTGTCTGACTATTCTGCGTCGGGGAAGGTGTCCCAGTCAGGACCCCTGGAGCTGCACACTCAGGAAGCAGAGCGAGGCAGAAGCTGGGGAGGGTGCCCGGCCCCGCAGCCACGAGGGCTCAGCGGGCCTCTGCCACGGCAGCAGACATGGGACCGCTGTCCCCGGTGCTCTCATGTCCATGTCTTTCAGTCTAGGGAGATCCTTTCAGAGCCAGTCTCCTTTGTAGTGATAAAATATTTCCCCGAAATTCAGCAATTTCTTCTGTTTAAACCAAATGAGGTAAGTGCGATGTTTGGCATTCGAGTAAAGCGTCGCAGGGTTCTCCCGTCCTGCTCTTCAGTGATTTCCATCCTCTTTCTCTACGGCGTATTTGCTGGGCAGGATGTCTGCAGTAAGGCTTAGCAATTTAACAATGGTTATTTCCTAGTGGTCCAATTCAAATCACTTCTACAGAATCTTTCTAAATTTTTTAACCTACTCGATATTTTTAATAGCAAGCATTTTAAAAAAACATTTGTTTTGTGCCTCTGGTTTACCTATCGCTAGCTGGGTAACCTTCAGCAACTCTCTTAACCACTCTGAGCCTCCATCTTTACAATTTTAAAATGGAGAGAATATCACCAAGTTCATAGATTTTGATAAGGATTAAGTTAGAGCTTTCAGGTGGAATGTGGATGTGTCTATTACACATTATTTCACCAACTGGCCAGGGCGGGGTTACCCGATAACACAGATGGCCCCGTTAAATCTGAATGTCAGACAAACAACAAGTAAGTTTCAGCCTAAGTATGTCTCATGCAGTATCTGGGACCTACTTATACCAAATATTGCATAGGACATGCCTATATACTTATACCAAAACAGTATTCATTGTTTATCTGAAATTCAAATTTAACTGGATGTCCTATATTTTTATTTACTAAATTTGACAACCCTGCTCAAGGGTGTTGCTGTGCCTTTGCCTACCTGGTTTAGCAAGTACCAACCCTGCACCCAGCACAAGGCTGGCCTTCAATAAACATGGACGGAGGGATAGATGGGAAGACGTGTGGGTGGATGGATGGACAGGTTGATGGATGGATGGATGGATGGTGGGTGGGTGGATGGATAGATGGACGGGTGGTGGGTGGGTGGATGGATACTGGACACTGTAATGGTTTTAACACCAAACAACTGTAAGTATCCCATGACAGAGTCAGGGTGACGCAAAGGAACTGCCTGCTGATAGGAAGACCCCCCAGCTTGGACACATCTTACCATCCTTGGGATTAATGTGCTCAGCTTCTGTATCTATCAAATGGAAATGCTCTGCTGTGCCCCAGGCAGGAGGAAGCCCAGTGTGCTGGGGCATGGGCCATGTATCCTTGACATGGGAAGGAGGGAACCTGACTGCAGGCTTCAAAACCTTCCCAGCTCCTACCTGATTTCACATAAAAGGTGACCTCTCCATTCCAGCACCAAGGAGCTGCTCCCAGACAGCTGACCACCCCTGTGGCCAAGGCCAAGCTTGCCAGCCTCTCCCGGCTGCCATCCAGAGGCTTCTTCACTGCTGGTGTCCAGTCAGATACACCTCTCCCACCTGGGGGTCCTGAGCCCCGGGAACCACATCTTTCCAGAGAGGCCCACTTCCACCTGGAGGGAAGGGGCTCCTATCAGTTGGGCCCACAGCACCTGCAGAGATCTTGCTAACGGGCCCTCCTGTTTTGGAGAGCCGTCCCCCTGTTGAACCGAGGCCTTGAGAAGCCACGCTCCAGCCACCCCACCGTGACAGAGAATGCCTGAGGTGGGGGTCGTCTCCCCCGGGGGGGCGGGGGAGAGCATCTTCACGAACATGGCCCTTCCCCAGTCAGGGCCAGGAAAGACCCGAGGTGAGGCGCACCCCTTCCTCCCCCAGCAGCCCTCCACCCGCTCCTCCTCCCTCTTCCCAAGGAGACAGATGGTGATGGAAACAGCCTCCTTCGTTTTCCGGGGGATGACTCAGTGTGCAGCTGCTTCCTCAGCCCCACACAGCAGCCAAAGCCTGCTCTCCCCCGCCCAGGAGCACCCCCCCACACCGCCACTCCTCCCGGGAGGATGCTGGGCAGAGGGGCGGGGAATCTCTGCCAGGACACCCTCTCCCCCGGCCTGGGCTGCACGCCCAGCGCCTCACCCATCCCCATCCGAGTAGACCCCTCCGAAGCCTCTCCTTTCCCACCCACCTGCTGACGTCGGCACCCCTGGGCAGCAGGGAGGACTATGTGTTGTGGGTTCCCCTGGTGTCCCAGGGTGCAGGGTGAGGAGAGATGCGGGGAGCAGGGCAGGGGAGGGGCAGGAGATGGGGGGCCCAGGCTGAGCCCCGGTTCTCAGGACACTGAGAGAGGGCTGAGTGGAGGGGGAGGGGAGGGTTAGGAGGGAGCCCCGAGGGAGAAGAACAAGGGAAGTTTCCAGAAGCAGGAGGTCCAGAGGTCAGTGTGGAATGCTGCAGGAACCAGACAGACCAGCCTCCTCCAAGGAAAATGTGAGCAGGAGCCCAGCAGGGCAGACCCACCCAGGGATTGCCCCTGGGGACGCAAACCCTGACCCCTCAACTCAGAACTGGGTCCTCACTCAGGGACAGCTCTCCCCCCTGGAAGCCCCCCAGGACCTTTGGCGGAACCCCCCACCAGCTCCTCCCTGCCACCCCACCTTCTCTTCTTCTGCCCCTCCTGTTCGGCCTTGCCGCAGAGCCGCCCCCCAGGACAAGGGCACACACGCACGCACACTGTGTAGCCCTGGGTGCAGAATCTGAACGCCAGTTAGAGTGAGTCCCTCTTCCCTGCCCTGCGGGAGAGAGCGGCAGTCACCCCACCCCCACCCCTCTGGTCCCGCCCCTCCCCCCCATGCCCGGTACCTGCCGCAGAAACTGAGCTCAGGGAGGTTGGGTCCCTTTGCCCAGGGCCACAGGCGGGGCGGGGGGGGGGGGGTGGTCTGGGACCCTAGACCCCAGACCACAGCAGGCAGCTCCCTCCATGGGAACACACACTCACCTCGGGCCTGGGCAGGTAGCCGGGACTCAGACCAGAGGCCTCCAGCTTGCAGCCGGAAGTCTGGGTAGGTCCCTGGGCCCCCTGGGGCTCCTGCAGAAGGTCCCCAGACAGCTGTGCAGACTCCAGACCCTCCTAGTGTCCCTCCCTGTGTGCCGCCCCCAACCTTGAGCTTCAGGTTCCCTAAGTCGGGAATAACAAAAGGCCCCTCACCTCCCAACCGGTCAGTGCGGGGAAGGGGCCGGGGTGCTGAGCAGCTGGTTTTCTCCAGGGTGGGAGATGCCGACTGCGGGCTGGAGCCTTGCTCCAGCGGGGAGACCCAGATGTGAGCTTCAAGTCAGGCCATGGCACCTGCCCTCCGCGTGGCCTTGAGCGAGCGAGCTCTTAGTCCCTTGGACCCTGGGTGCCCGTCTGTTGACAGGTGCTGACACCCGCTGGGCAGAGCCGTGTGACCGTGGACTGAGCCGAGCCCCAGCAGGCGCCCTGGGTCGCACGTTGAGCCCCACTGTGTGTACCTGCTGCTCTGAGTGCCCTTCCAGGGCGGGGCCTGGGGCTCCTCCCCACCCTCTGCCCACTGAGCTTCCCACTGCACATTCTGGAGCCGTCGGCACGGACCCACAGCCCCACGCTGAGGCAAACCACAAGGCCAGGCCCTGGCTGAGCCACCCAGGCAGGGCCAGAGGCACAACCAAGCTCCTAGGTCCCAGGCCTGGCAGGCCCTGCCAAGGGCTGTGGGGGAGCCAGCCGCCCCTGGAGAGACCCAACTGCCTGCCTTCCCTTGGGGCCATGGCTAAGCAGAACTGAGGCCCCAGCGGAAGTCAGCACAGTGGTCAAGATGGGCTCCCAAGAAGGGCTTGTAAATTGCCACATGCCCATAACCCTAAGCTTACCTCATTCACAGCAAGTGCTGGGGACCCTCGCCGGCTTCACTGCTGGGCACCCCTGTCTCCCATGGTCTTCCTGACAGACAGCCGGGCGGCAGCCCATTCTCCCTGCGGCAGAAACCGGAAGCTGACCGCTGACACACACTCAGCTCCAACCCCAACAGCGCCTGCCAGCTTGGCCCTGCCTCCCTGCCTCCCTCCCTGCACCCAGGGGATCTAGAGCCTTCCCTGACTCCCCCAGCCTCCAGCCCCCAGCCCCCAGTCTACAGTAGCCAGCTGGTCCCCACCAGGTCACAGGAGGGTTGCTCGCCCCTGGGCCTCATCTCCCACCCCAGCCTCCACGACACGCCTGTCCTTTTCACAGACACTGGAGGGCACTGCTCCAGGGGTTTCATACAACTCACACTGTTGGACCCTCCGGCAGCCGTGGCTGGGACCAGCACCTCCGCTGGCACTCTAACGGGTCTCCCAGCTCCAAGCAGCCGGGGTGCCCGCCCAGGACCTGACCGCCTATGAGCACAGAACCAGGATCTGGGTCCGGGGCCAATGGCTACAGTGCTCCTGAGCTGGACCACCGGGCCGCACTGCCCGCTGTCCGCAGGGCACAACCGGCCTCCGGGGGGCCCTTGCCGGGCAGGTCAGGCCCACTTCTGGAATGCGGCTCATGGGCTTACACTCCCTGTCTGCACAGGGCTACCTGGGCGGCAGTCAGACTGCACCTGCCCCCCCAGGGCCTCTGCACCCCCACATGCCCAGCCCAGCCCCCTTCTCACCATCCCCCCTCAAACCAGCAGCCTCTCCAGGGAGACGGGTGATGATTCAGGCCTGAGTCAGCAGCTTTGGGAGAAGGACTTGGCCACCTCTTTGCCAGCACACGGGGGGAGGGGGAGAGAAGAGTGCAGGGAGCTGGGGTCAGCAGGGTCCCCTGGCCAGCACTGAATCAGCCACAACCCTGCTGGGGTGCTGGAGCCCAGGAACCCTGTCCCCGGAAGCTTTACACACAAGACCCATCCTGTGGGAGGGGGGTCTGGACCACTGGGGGCCAGCGCAAGAGGGTCGGCAGGGAGGGGGGGGTCTCCTGGCTGGAGGATGGAGAGCTGCCCTCGGGCTCAGTCGGACTGCAGCCCCCCATGAGCCCCCACCCAGTGGAAGCCTAGCCACAGGAGGCCGCCCTCACTCAGCAAACACCCCTTGGCGCCCTCCCAACCAGGTCCCGGCAGGAAGCGCAGACACAGGGGTGCTGCGCAGGGCGCCCAGCCTGCAGTGTGCAAAGCAGCAGCCCCGGCTCCCGGCGCGGACGGTGCGAAGGGCCCCAGAAGCTGAGGCGGGGAGGGGTCCCTCGCTGTCCCCTTTGCGCAGACTTTGCATCCGGATCTCCTGAAGTCATCTGTGCTCACCAAGTCAGCAGCGGACACAATTTAAAATGGGATAAAGACAAAGGACATCCTCATGACAGCCGTGGACAGGAGTCCAGTGCCACGGGGTGTGTCTCGCCTTTGTGGACTCAGTGTGGTGTGGGCTGCTCCCAGCTGCGCCGGCGTGGGCTGGGGACACGTCCGGAAGGGCCAACTATAGAAGGGCTCTGGCGGGCGCTCCCCCAACAGCCAGTGGCCCCCAATTTGGCAAAGGGAGCAGCCGTGCTCACGGTGGTCGGGAGACCACTCGCGGGAGGCCAAACTCCACCACTGCTCCGCCCATCAAATTAGAACTAGATTTCCAGTTAGTTTAAAAATGTGGCCAAAGAAATAAGGAATTGGTAAGTTAAAGGAAACGGGGGTGCGCCTGGGGAGACCCCAAAGGGCCTCCCTGGGGAGGGACACACGGAGTCGGGGACAGCCTGGTGAGGTCCCAAAGGGCACACATCACAGGGACAGCGGGGGGGGGGGGAGGGGGGTTCATACTGGGGCACCCCTGCAGAGCTAGGGCGGGAGGAAATTACTCAGACCCCCCACCCCCCACCCCGCACCTCTCGGGCCACACCTGGTCTGGAAACCACAGGCTAACCACACAAACCTGTGCCTGAAAGAGAGGTCAAAGTTCAGTGGGAGGGAAGGGAGAACAGTGATTGTCCGGACCGACTGGTGGGAGGAGGTCCAGGAAGAGCCAGAGGGACTTGGTGGGGGGGGGGGCGCCAGGGTAGTGTAGGGTGGGGGCCACGCCTGCAGAACCAGCAGCCTAGACACTGGTGTGGCCAGCGTCTGCAGAAGGACCACCCTGGGGTTTGAGCTTTCGGTTACCTGTCACTCTCTCATCTGCAGCTGCGGCTCAGGAGGCACACTGGCCCTGCTGGGCGCTCAGACAGGGACAGGGCCGGGGCGCTGGGGGCAGAGACTCAGGGGGAGGCCTTGGGAGTGAGCAGGCCAGACGGGCACGAGGAGCCCCTTCCCCGCCTGGGAATGAATCTGTCATCTCTACCCGTGGGACAGCTTAGGCGCAAGCCGGTTCTTTTCCACTAAGGTGAAGCCCGGTGCCTAATTCAGGGATGGTGGGGCCAAGGGGAAGCCAGACCTGAGCTCGGGTTATTCTGGGACGATAGGTGGCTGCAGCATTGGGGGGGCCCAGGGCAGAGCTGAAGGCCAAGGGGTGGGTCAGAGTGAGGCAGGCGCCGGCTGGCCGCGATTTCATTCATAAATACCTCTGTAACAGCCTCCTTCCCGAAAATAAAACCTTCGAGACCTAAGAGGCCCCGGCTTGGCACCATGTCTCTAAGAAACACAGTCCAGGAGCCAAAAACCACCAGCAAGGGATTCCAGACTTAGGTCCCATCTCTCTAAGAATACCCGGGACAGTCCAACCCATCAGCCTAAATGCCCTTCTCTCTCTGCCCTCCACACTTCTCTGAGCCCCTCCCCTTCGCCTCGCCCCCAGCCCTGCCTCTCTAGAGGAAAGAGAAGACCCCTCCTTAGATCTGCAGCTTCAAGGCCAAGGGCAGGGCGAGTGGGAAAACTCCTGCATGGTGCAGACCCTGGGCTTGGGCGCAGAGGCTCCCAGACGCCTCCTCACCCTCGAAGCCCTACGGATCCCCCTGGGGACTCCATCTGGTGTGCCCCCAGTTACTCCCTCCCCCCAGTCCCCAGGACCAGGGCTGTCCATCCCACTTGTCCGTCTCCACCTTTCCTGGGCAGCCTGTCCCACTGCGGGCTGCAGAAGCCCCAGGGCTGCTCCCTGCTTGGCCCCTGCACCTCTGGCCATGACCCTGGGCACACGCCGCCCTCAGGGCAGGCCACCAGCTGCCTGGGGGACCGAGGGATCACTGGCCCAGCCCGCCCAGACAGATGCTTGAGGGAAGGGCGCATGGACAGAGGGATCCCCGGCCCGGAGATGGGCCAGCTCTGCCATCACCCCGGCCTCCGGCCGTGCAGCGTCCTCGGCCTGCGGAGGCAACGGACGCGCCTGCCCCTGGCGGTGGGGTCCACACAGTCTCAGCAGCCCTGGGCCATGGCGGTGCTCCATGGTCACCACTAACACCGAAGCCGCTTCCAGGGGACACAGGGTCAGGGTCTGCCAGCCTCGGGCCAGCATGTCACCAGCTGATCAGCACATGACCTGGTTCTACGTTTCTGGTTAAAGACAGCTTCTTTCGCCTCGAGTTGACCCGTGAAACCTGTGCTGACTGCCCCCCCCGCCCCCGCACAGTCGAAAATCCCCGTATAACTTTTATCTGCCCCTAAACTTGACTGGTAACCGCCAGTGATGACACATTTTGTATGCCGTACGTCTTACCGCTGTGTTCTTACACAGAGAAAGCTGGAGAAAACACGTCACCAAGAAAATCATGTGGAGCATACGTTTGCAGCACCGGACAGCATTACGGAGAAGCAACCGCGTCTAAGTGGACCCACCAGGTCAAACCCGTGTTGCTCAAGGACCCCGTGCATGGCTGACTCGTTCACTCCCAGCTCCGGGCCGGCCGCTCTAACCGGCACCTGAAGCAAGTCTCCTGACCCAGGTGTGTTCCTGGGAGGTACGTCCCAGCCATTGCAACGGTGAAATCCCCAACAAAAGGACAAAAGTGCGGAAAACGCATTACCGGCTAGGCCAAGAAGGACCCTTGCTCACGGTGTGGGATTGAAACAAGGAGGCAGGGCATCGCCTCCTTCAACCTCAGCTGGGGACCTGCTCCTCAGGGATTCAAAGTGTTTGCGGCCTTGGGCATGTTCCCAAATGGCTGCGGTTTGGGGGTTATAAATACGCGTTAACCAGTAGGCAAGCTCGTAAACATGAGATTCTCCTGTGAGCACGTGTGGGTGTTCAAATGAAGGGGGGAGAGGCCACTCCCTGACCGAAACCTCCACTGCCCGGCCCGGCCACTGTCCCTCCTGAGAGCTGCTGTCTGGTCCCACTTCCTGGACCCCTATCCCCGACCAGGGGTGGTCCCCCACGGACACCAGCCTCCAGCAGCCAGGCACCAAGAGCCTGGCACTCAGGTGCTCCTTGCAGTTTGAGCTGGGAACGCAGAAGAACTTTGGAAAACTCAGAGAGGCTGCCGTGAGCGGGTCCTGAGGCCACAGGGTCACGGCGCTGAGGGAGAGACAGGAACGCTGGGAGAAGCAGGGCCCAGGGCCAGGGCCCACAGCTGCCTCACCCTACAGCTCCCGGGCCTGGAGGTGACCAGAGCCATGGTGTCCTAACACACAAGCACAGAGGCAGAATGGCTCCCCAAGCGGCAACCCTGGGTGCCCAGGTTCTTACTCCCCGGTAGAGCTAGCCCTGACGTGGATGCCTGGATGGACCAGTGGGTGGATGGGTGGACAGATGGACAGGTGGGTGGGTAGATGGACAGATAGACAGGTGGGTGGGTTGGTGGGTTGGCATACTTTTGCTGACTCCATTCTGTAGCAGAATCAGAGGTCATTTCAGGGCATCCCAGAAAGGAAACAAAAGGAAAAATGTTTCAAAATGAAAGCAATGAAGAACGCTCTGGGTGCCTGTCCAGGGAAATGAAACTGAAGGCCAGGCTGCTGCCCAGGGTCTCTGGGGGCCGCCGGGGGCCTCTCTGGGCTCATGGGTGCCCACCCACCACACTCAGGGCTGTCCTGGCTTTCACCTCCGCATCACGCATCAGGCAGGGAGACTGCTCTCTGAGAAATGCCCACGCCTGTCTTCCTGCTCCCAGCAGAGCTCCCACTGGCAGGACCAAAGCCTACTCATCCCAGTCTCCGAGTTCTGCTTCCTGACGAGAGGCGGTGGCCGGCTCTGTGCCGGTCGGGGCGCAGGCAGGGCGCCCTTGCTCTGCCGGAGCGTGGGGAGGAGGGTGCTGGCATCACGTGGACTCCGGCCTGTGTGTCAGAAGCGGTTGGCCTCGTGTTGGAGCTCCAGCATGTTCCTTGGCCTCGGCATCTAGGTATCCAGAGCTGAGGGTAGGCACGGGTGCACCCCCAACTCCAAAAGGAGACCCTGGCCCCAGGAAGGGATCTGCCAGGTGGACGTGGCTTCCAGAAAAAACGTCCATCATCAGACAGGCTAAGTGTGCTGTCCTGGCTGCAGGACAGGAAACCAGGTCAGAATGAGGCCTGGATAGGGGTGTGCCTGGGGGGGGGGGCAGAGTTACTAAAAGAAATGGGGACCGGGGCTGGGGGCTCTTTATACATGTCAGTGGTTAAGCAGGATGAGCCCTACAAAGCTGAGGCATGGTGGGTCAGGGCCCAAGGCCAGAGGGAAAGCCACCCTGACTGAGACCAGCGTCCGCACCCCAGCCTGCCAGGCCCCTGACCTCGGCCACCCACGACACACGGACACATGCTCCCTGTAGTCCTCATCCAGCTCTGGCTGGTTACCTGCTGGCCTGCGGTAGACTGAGCCGGCCCTCGGAGCACAGCACAGATGTGCCTCCTCCCTGGTGCCTGTCCGTGAGGGTCCGGACTGGGGACCCCTCTCCCGGGGCCCACCTGCGCCAGGCAGATATGCAAGGGGGAAAGCCCCGGGCAAGAGCCCGCGCTGGTGGTGCGGGCCCCCTGCAGCCTCCCTCTCCTCCATCGGGGCAGGGGCCTCACAGCTGGGTGGGCCGCAGTAGGGCTGGGCAGTTGGCTGGGATGAGGACCCCGGCCATGCCAGGCCTCCGCTCCAGTCGCCAGGGGAGGCTCTAGATTCTGCCCACTCCCCAGGCCCCGGGGTGAGAGCAGGGGTGCGGGGCACAGAGGCCCTGCTCAACGCTGAGCTCCCAGCTCGGCCACCCACCCAAGCCCAGGCCCAAGACTAGAAGGTCACTCTCCTCCACTGCATTCTTCCATCCACTAGGTCGACAGACACACCCACTGACCGCAGCCGGTAGCAGCCAGGCACCAGCTCAGGAGAGCGGTGAGTCAGCCAGCCCGTGTCTCCTGCCCCACCTCCAGGTCCTGCCATCACCAGGCATCAGCTCTGGGATCCAGGAGGGCATCGAGAGGCCTGAAACCCAGCTCCAGGGAGCGCAGGAAGGCTTCCAGGAGGAGGCCCCAAAGCTCAGAGGGTCAAGGAGAGGGGCAGGGAGAAGGATAGGAGAGGGCTGACCAGCAGAGGCATGCTTGCCTGAGCAAGGAATCCGTGCATTCCAAGAACTGCTGAATCCCCATGCAGGAGTGGCCGTCACGTCCCATATCTCCAGGTTGGAGAGTGTCCAAGAGTCAACAAACACCTTTCTTGGCTGGCTCTCCTGGGTACTCAGGGGCCCTCATCCGGCACTGGCCTGTTGCCAGAAGCCGCTCCTGCCCTGAGGCTGACCCAAGAAGATTTCCTGGGCCAGGTAGAGGCTGCACACGCCCCTGGGAGTGGGCAGTTACAGGCTGGGAGTTCCAGGCCCTATCCCCACCCGACAGGCGCATGGTGGGTCCTGGGGCAGAAGCTGCAGTGAGGCTAGGAAAACCCCCTGCCCGAAGCATCGGCGCCCAGGGCCCTGCCCTGTGCCCCACCCGGCCGGCCTCCGCAGGGCCTGAATCCCACAGGTCTCCAGAATGTTTTGTCAGACAAACCCAGGGCTGGGGATGCTTTAACCACATTCTCTCATCTTGCCCTAATTACAAGCTTTAGAGGTTCCTGTCATTCTCCTTACAGATGGGGAAGCTGAGGCTTGGCAGTTGAAGTCCCGTGCAGACACACACTGAGTGCTAGAGCCGGGCCCTCAGGGCAGTCCGCCGTCAGACTGGAGCTGGGCAGGGGCTTGCCAGCCTCCACCAGCCCCTCACGCACCCATGGTCCCCTGGGCCCTCAGGCCCGGGGCAATCTGATCCCTGTGAGCTCCAACTGAGGGTCAGGTATCAGAAGGGACTTCCAGAGCTGGGGGCCACCTCTCCCTAGCCAGTCAGCCAGGCTTCCTGAGCCTGCTATGGGCAGGCACACCCTGGGTGATGTGGGGGTCACTACCCCGCGGGCTCTGGGAGGGCTGCTGGGAGGTCCGCAGGGGCTGGCCTGGCTGGTGGGGGCGCCCTCCATCGCAGAACACCTGGAAGAACAGTCTCCCGCAGGGACCCTCAGGTGCGGGATCCAGCTGGCCAGAGCAGGGGTCCCCCATGGGAGGGGACAGTCTCCCCCAGGGACCCTCAGGAGCGGGATCCAGCTGGCCAGAGCAGGGGTCCCCCGTGGGAGGGGACAGAGGTAGACGAGCAACGGCCGACTTTGACTTTGCCCCGGAGCCCTGTGGCTGAGCGGGCCAGACGGCTCGCTACCAGTGGGGGCTGGACCTGGAGGAGGGGACGGGGGCGAGAAGATGGGGCGCCAGCGAGAGCAGGGAGGCGGACCGCAGTGAGGTCCGAGGTGGGGCGACCGCTTCCAGGCGTTTCCCGGGCTCCCGCTCCCCGTGTTCCGCCCCCACCTCCACCCCCGCCCGCCAGGAGCGAGGCCAGCGGGGGGGGGGGGGGGAAGGGGCGACCTCTAGGGGAGGCGGTCGCCGGCGGGTACCGGCCCGGGAAGGCAGAGCTCCCCCACCGCGGGCGCGCCCGCCGCCAGGCCCGGCAGGGCGGGGCCTCCCGGCGACCCCTCCCCGACTCCGCCCCGGGCCGCGCCCGCTCCCCACGTGGCCGCCGGCTGGCGGGGCGGGGCGGCACCTCCTCTTCCGCGCGCCCCGCGGAGCGGGAGCCCAGCCCGAGCCCAGCCTACACCGAGCCCAGCCCGAGCCTGCGAAGCCCGCGGTGGGCCGGCAGCCGCGGCCCCTGGCCCGACCCGAGCGAGCGCCGCCGCGCCCCCGTCCGGTAAGTCCGCGCCTCCGCGCCCCCCAGGAGCCACAGGGGAAACTGAGTCCGAGCGAGGGGGCTCTTGGGGCCGGGGAGGGGGTGTTGGGGGAGCGCGGGGTGCACCCCAGGTGGCGGCACAGGGCGACGGGCTCCCGGCTCCCAGCTCCCGGCCGGCGCCCCGGAGCCCCCGTCCCCAGGGAGCAGCCCATCCCGGACTGCAGACCACCGCGCGGTCTAGACGCCTCCTGCTCGCAGTGGCCGCGGTGGTGGGCCGAGGGTCTGCGGGCCAACGCCCCGCCCGCTGCGGGCAGAATTTCCCCTCCCCGCGGCCGCCGCCACATCCTGACCATGAATCAGCCACAGTTGGGAAAATAAACTTCAACTTCGGGTCGGCAGCCCGGTAGCCCCGCGAGGTGCGCGCCGGCCTGGGGTCCCCCCTATGCTGTTGTGTCTGTAGCTGCCTGGGCGCAGGTGGGCGCACACGGAGCCCTGGCACCCCCACAGGCAGGCCTTGGGGGCACGAGCCCCCATCACTGCTCTGGGTTCCTCCTGGCCGGGCTCGTAAGCCTGGGAGTGGGAGGCTGGTTCTGTGCTCCTCCTTCCTGGGGAGGGGCCTGAGGAATGAGCATGACCTCGGGAAGGAATTGGGGTTACCAGCGGTGCCCCATCAGCCTCCAGCTGCCCTTGGGAGCTCAGGCAGGCAGGTCTGTGTGCCTGGCCTCCTGAGGCTCTGTAACCTAGGGCCCCAGGCCGCATGGTGGCTGGCCTCCGTTGTGACCACAGCGTTGGTGCCCTGTCCTACCGGCCACACCAGGAGTCCTGTGGGTGGGGATGGCCATGACCCTGTCTGGGTCATGCACACCCTCAGTGTAGCTGGAGTTGGGAACTTCCCTTCCCACCAGCCCCACCTCCTGCTCCCTCAGGCATTGGGATCTGGGCAGGACACTTGCCTGCTCTGGGGCTCAGTTTCCCCATCTGCACCCTGAAGGATGGGGACAGTGGTTCAGGCATGGACCTCCTTCCTGTCACTCTCAGTGGAGAGGAAGAGACCCAAAGCAAATGCCTCAAACCCCTTCACAGTGCCACCCAGAGCAGGGAGTCCTGCGGCGGGGGGGGCTGCAGCCCTGGTGCATCAAATATCTGCATTTGGTGCCAGGTCTGAGGTCTGGGCCTCGCACTGCCCCCACTCCCTCAGCAGGGCAGCACCAACTCTTCATTTAAAAAGCCAAGTTGGGCAATAGCCCCCAGCTGACCCCGGCCCCACCTTCCGTCTCTCCCGAGGAGCGCGGGGCTGATGGACAGGTTCTCACGGCCAGCAGACAGGCCGAGGGGCCCTGCTGGGGAGAGGACCGGTGTGATCAGGTGGGCTGCCCTCCTGGGACCCACCCAGGCAGCCTGTCAGGTTGCACTGCTTTCCAGCAGAGTTGACTATCAGGTGAGGTTTGTGGGGGTGTGGGTAGATGTCGGAGCTAACTGCACGCGCCTCACATGCTGGGACCTGGGAGCTCCTAACCTTCCATACACTCTGTTCGCCTTTCATCAAAGTGTGGTGATTTTCCAGGCTGGAAGAGTTAGCAGGTTCCCGAGGACGGGGGAGGGATGGAAGGCAGCCGGAAAATGTTGGGCACTGCCGGCGGGTACAGGGCACAACGTGGTTGCCCTGGCTCTGGACTGGGGCAGGGAGTGTTCTCCAGGGCACCCAGAGGAGGAACTGGAAGGCAAAGTCCCCCCACAGTCTGAGGGATGGGGCCTGACTCAGCTGCTTGGCTCCTTCCCGCACTGGTCTTGCACACAGCTGGTGTCTAGTAGTTGCATGGTTCAGGGCCCAGTGGACACAGTGGATTGGGAAAGGCATGTCCACCGCTATTTCAGGACAGTGGACAGAAGTGGGTCTAGGGGAGACAGGCCAAGATTGGAAGGTTGAGGCCAGGCAGGAGCCAGTCTCTTCAGGGCTGTCCCCAGACAGCGCCACACCTGGGGGACCCTGGATGTCCAAGACGAGGAGGCTGGTTTCAACCTATTAGGAAGGAGTGCGTGTGAGGGGGTGAGCTCCCCATCACTGGAGGTGTGAGAGCAGGGTCTGACCTTGTGGCTGCCTACCAGCCTCACCCTAGTAAGGAGGGTCTTGCCTGTTTCACCTTTGAACCAGGACAGCCTGGTCCTGAGCTGGTGTGGGGTCTGTTCACAGGCCATCTACCCAGTGCGTAGAGAAAACTCCAAGAGGAAGGGCAGCTCTTTTGCGGTGACCGCCAACCTCCTCCCCAGCCAGGCAGGGAGAGAGGCGCAGGGTGAGCCTGTCCTCCCAGGAGGGGCCGCTGCTATTTGTCTGCCCGACAGCACTCCCAAGGTGTGATTAAGGAGGGGACTGACTGGGTGTGCGGCTTCTCCGGGCCCCTTCTGCCAGGGGCACAGCAGCCTCCTGAGAGCGGCCCAGAGGCTGGCCTGTGCACGGCAGCGTTGCCCAGCGCCCTGAGCAGGGTCTGTGTGCAGAAGGAGGGACTGAGCGAAGGAATGAATGAGCCAGCCTGCCACGTTCCCGCCCCATGGCCTCCCACCCTTGCGCCCACCGGTGAGGCATGGGTACTGTGATTATCATCTATTTCACAGAAGAGGAAACTGAGGCATGGGGCTGTCGGGCTGTAGAATCAGCGGTGACGCCTGGCAGGACGCATTTATGAAGCCTGTACTGCGCGCACCAGCCTCTGTGCTCGCCTCACTGCTCCCGTGGGCCAGAGGGCGGCCATACAGGAAGTGCTTCCCCGGGGTCACGGCGAGACCTGGCTGGCCCCGGGGGAGCACCTGGAGGCCAAGGCTAGCCCCATGTCCCTCGTCACCACCACAGGACCCTCGGGGTCCCAGCACCACCACTCTGAGAATAGGAGAGCTTTGTCCTGGCCAAGCGGCAGCCCCCGGGCTCCCACCAGGGGAGGGGGCAGCACCGGGGCCCCCACCTGTATGACTCCAGGCAGCTGCCACAGGCCTGCCGAGCTGGACCCCTGGAGTCAGTGGGCCCTTCTGGCCATGGGGGGTGGTTACAGGTGCTGGGATGACTAGACCACACAGAGGCCTCTCCCCCGGGGCTACCTGCGGACAGAATTCCCTCTTCTGCCTGCCACCCGCCACGGCCACCCTCCCACCCAGCCCCATCTCATCCCTGCAGTTTTCCCTCACCAAAGCCCTGGTCGGGGCGCCCTCCCACCCCTGTGCTGCTGCAGCCCCCTCCACCACCCCTCTCCCTGCAAGCTGTGCCCACATGGGAAAAGAGGGCCTGGAAGGTGGGCAGAGGGCCCCCTGCTCCCATGAGGTTGGCCTGGGCCAACCCCACAGGGAAGGCAGAGTCCGACCGAGCAGGGGTGCATAGCCAGGGCCGCTGAGGGTCATTGGATAGAGCCTTCTGTGGTTGGGAGACCAGTCAGGAACCACACTTGGGGAGGTGGAGGCAGACTGTGCTTCCCATTTAGCAGATGGGGCCACTGAGGCCTAACCTCCAAGCCTCGCCTCAAGGCTAACCCAGGGCCCAGTGGGTCAGGGAGGAGGATACCAGTTCCGGACACACACACGGAGCCCTGGGCATTGGCTTTCCTGCACTGCCCCCAGCACCCATCACGCCCAGCCGGGGCTTGCCACTGCATGCGCACACACACACAGCCCGTGGGTCCCGGGTTTCTCTGCTCCTGAGCTCAGTCCTGGCCTTGTTGAGTGCTAGCAGACATGGGCGTGGCTGCCAGCGTGGGCCCTGGCCAGCTGTGTCAGAGGGCCTTAGTCTCCCCGTCTGTGCCTGGTCCCGGGTCCTCTCGGGCCCCAGGTGTGGCCTCAGCGTGCAGCCTATTTCCCCCGCTGTCCGTGTCCCCATGCACGGGTCCCTATTTCAGCTCTAAGTACAGCTTGGCACACAACGGCAGGGAGGCCAAGGTCCGCTCTTCAGCCGGCCAGAGGTGGGGGGCGCTCCCTGTCCCCCTTCCCTGCCTGTCTCTACCTCCCCACATGCGCAGACTGAGTGCCTGAGAACAGGAGCCCCACGTGCCCAGATGGGATCCTGCCCTTTTGGAGGCGCCTACGGCCCTGCCTGGTGCTTCCGGGCTGCTGTGGAGGTAGGGGCAGAGGAAGTGGGGTGTGCAGGCCAGGCAGGCCCGGTGGCCAGCAGGTGGGACTGGCCCTGCAAACCCAGCAACCCTGGAGAACATCTTGGCCGTTTTAGGATGAGAAAACCGAGTCCTCGATGGGCCTGGCCCTAGGCAACTGGCAAGGGATGCCTCGGGCACCTCGTGCTGGACGCTGAGGGTCTTGCTCACTGCCGAACCAGGGGGTCCAGGGGCCGAGTGGGGGCTGCGTCCCAGCTCGATGTTGGCCCCTGGCAGCCTGGCTGAGGAGGGGGAGGAGGCGGCAGTGGACCAGTGGATGCGCAGGCAGTTGCGCATGTCCAGGGCCAGATTTACAGATGGTGTCCCATGGATCTGTCGGCGGGCTCAGGGGTTGGCATTGACATGCTTGTCCCCATTTGAGGACTGGAACCAGGGCCCCGGCAAGTCCTGTGGGTTGTCCGAGAGACACAGCCAGTCCCTGGCAGAGCCTGATCTCACCCAGAAGCTGAGCCGTCCTCTGCCCCCAGGGCCCTAGCCACAGCCCCTGGCAGTGCCGGGTGGCCCCTCCCCCACTCTCAATCCAAGGCTTTGTTCTCCCTGCTCCTGGGTGGGCAGCCCCAGCTGGGGCATGGGACAGGGCCAGGGGCAGGGACTGCCAGGGCAGGCAGTGGGCAGTCTGCAGCCCAAATCCTGAGGCACCCAGGGTCCTCCCAGGCTGGGAGAGGCCTTTCCCAAGGGCAGCAGGGAGACAAGGAGGGACACGGGACCTCCTGGAGGAGGCATCTCTGAGCTGCGTCTGATCTGGGGGGCACAACCCAGGAAGGAGGGGTTCTGGTGGCCAGCCTGAGGTCTTCGTGGGGTTCAGGGGAGGCCCTGCGGGTGGAAGCTGTGGCGAGGTGCCGGGCCCTGTGGTAGAACAGCCCCAGATTCAGACGCCGCCCTGCCACCTGGGGCCCGGGCAGTTCCTCACCTCCCTCACACCCAGCCACGGGTCTCTACCCATCACTCCCCGCAAGCCATCCCTGACAGAACTGGCTCAGCCACAGAAGGTGGCAACAGACGTCACTGTCGTCCTCAGCCACCGTGTCCTCGACCACTCCGTCCTCAGCCACCGCGTGCTGCTCTCCTGTGCTGGGGCAGGTGGGCACCAGACTCTGGACCCAAACCCTGAGAATGTCAGGGGTGGCCAGGCCCTCCAGGAAGTCCCCTGGCCCTGCTCTTCGCACAGCTGGGGAGATGAGGCCTGGCGACAGCAGGAGGCCAGGGCCGACCCAGTCCCTATGAGCCTTAGTGCAGGTGGAAGCGAAAGTTCAGCTTCCTGGCGCAGGTGCCTCCGCCCTTCCTGTCCTCCCTACCAGCAAGCCATCCACTGGGGCAGGCGGGACTCCCAGACCACCCCCAGCCCTTTCTCAGAAATGCAGACACACAGCGGGCCCAGGGCTGCCCTGCAAGCACCCTCCTCCCAGTGAGCAAGGGGGCAGGGTCAGCTCCCACGCCGCCCACCGCCCTCTAGCAGGCGTTTCCTGTCCGCCCAAGTCCGTCAGCCCTCTCTGCAGCTTTCTGCGGCTTCCACCCGCTTCTATTCCTAACCCAGGAGGGTGGGACCCGTGGAGGAGGCAAACAGGTCAGGCCTGGGCACTGTGTGTCTGACATGACTCCCACCTGTCCCCAGATCCTGGGGCACAGTGGCCCAAGCCCAGGCCCGGCCTCCCTGACCAGCGGCGTCGCCTGGCTCTCAGCGCTAGCCAGCCCAGCCCAGCCCCCTCCATCCCCCTCCACCCTGCGTAGCCTTAGTGCCACAGAGGAGACCAGCTGTCAGCTCTGCCCTGACTCCCTGGTGACCTGCATGGGGGGCGGGCCCCCTCTGAACCCAGTTCCCCTCAGAGACTGTGGGCCTTTTCTATCACTATGCTCTTTCTCTCTAATTATGAAAATGACCACATTCACCCCAGATGCAACTTCTGTTAGCATTCAGGCGTGTGTTTGGTGGGACATGTTTGATGGCTGAAATCCTACTCAGTACGACTTACTGTCCTACTTCCTGTCTCTGTTTTTAATTCAGCACCACTGTGAAGGTCTTGGTGCCCACCTGCCCCCAAGCAGCCCCTCAGTCTTGTTGCTGGATGCACACACAGTGGGGTGGGGGGTGGGGTTCAGGTGAGGACTTGGGAGGCACAGGCCCTGCACTCCATCCTGGGACTGAGGGCAGCGGTGGGCTGGAGTGCTCCTTGGACAAGAGAGCGGCCAGGGGCCCGTGAGGACACCACCCCTTGGCCAAGGCCCTCCGCACTGTGTGCTTGTGGATGGGTGGGCGGTGGGTAGGCACTAGGTTGTACCTCCTTCCCCAAGGCCCACTGTGCATTAGCCCCCGACCTGGGATGAGCCCATGGTGGGTGACCCACGCAAGGAGGGCTCACAGCCTTGTGGGGAGGGTCGTGCGTGCACTGGAGGCTCGAAAGGAGCCAAGGTGATGGAAGGGAGGGGGATGGGGGATCCGGGTAGGAATCAGCTCCAGCGGCTTCCCCCAGTCCTGCAGGGCCCGGGCTGCCCCTGAGCTCCAGGGAATCGCTGCTGGAAACACAATACAAGGGTTGCCAGGCAGTGGAAAAATTTGGAGCTAAAAATACAGTGTGGCAGCCCCTGCCTCCCAGTTCCGGAACCCCGCTCCTGCCATTGTACCCGCCTTCCCCAAGGAAGACAAGCTCACTCTTTGCACCCCGCCCCCGCGCCCTCTCTGGCTCTGGGCCCAGAAGCACCCCAGCCCTGTGGTGACGCTGGCAGGGCCGCCCTGAAGCTGCCTCCCTACAGCAGCCACCCCTCTCCTGGGTGCCCGTGTCCCCAGCCGGTGCCTTTCCTACCCCTCACTCCCACCGCTGGGTCCCCCAGCCCCTCCACCAGCCCTCGCAGCGATCAAGGAACGGAAGCCCAAACCCGCTCCTCAAGGGTGCCGAGCTCTGGCACTTAGTCCGGGCATCCCCACCCCACCACACTGTTCAAAGCCGGGGCGGGCGGTGGTGGGGGGGAGCCCATGCAGGGAGCTCCCACCAGCCATGCCCAGGACCCAGCTTGGCGCCTGGTGCCCACCGCAGGAGGCCCTTCCTCTCTGGCTCAGTTTCTCCGTCTGCATGGCAGGGGCTGGATTCTGAGGTCAGGTGGGGGGGCAGCTTCAACCCTGCCCCCTGCCCGCCCCCCCAGGAACACACTCTGTTTGACAGGCGGCTGCCAAGCAGGGGCGGTGGCTTCCCATGAGTCAGCACAGCTGCCTGGGCATGTGGGTGCCCGGATAGAGGTGCCGGTACTGCTGCGCGGGGCTGGCCAGGCGTGGGCTGGGTGAGCTCAGGTGAGCAGCACAGCCCGGCCAGTGGGCTGACCCAGGAGAGCTCTGAGGGGAAAGCGTGGCCCCGCCGCAGCGGGAACCCCACTTTATTGGTAGAAAAAATGGAGCGCTGAAGAAGCATTGGGGAACATGCCACTCATGTCAGAGCCCCAGTGTCTTCCTCTGCAAAAGGTCCCTGCCCACCAGAGTTGCCCTGGTGCAGGGGGACGGCCTGCCCATGCGGGGCGCTTGGGGCTGCTGCAGCGCCCGACGGACAGGGTACGCCCGAGCCGCCGGGTACTTGGACCCTAGGAGAGGGTCGTGCTCTGTGGGTGGTGCCGGCTGCAAAAAAGGCTCTGCAAATGCAAATTCATGCGCTGGCCCCGCCCCCGGAAGGCTGGCCTCGCCCCCGTCGGGGGGGGCCGAGATCACATTCCTGCTCATGTGGCCCCGCCCCCGGAAGGCTGGCCCCGCCCTGTGATCGCATTCCTGAGCATGTGGCCCCGCCCCACCCTGGCCAGGCGGAGGCTGGGAGGGTCCCTGCGACCCCGCCCTGTCTAGGCGCCAGGCCAGGCTTGCCTCGGGACACTCAACCCACGGGTTGGGCAGGGTTGGGAGGGTGGGCGCGGCGGCGGCCGGAGTTACAGCAGCCAGGAGCGCTCAGTCGGTGCGGGCCGGGTCCAGTTTATGCCCTGCGAACCCCAGCGCACCTGTCACTGTACAGACGGAGAGCAGAGGGGCAGCCCCTTCCCCAGGAGCACACAGCCAGTAAGCCCAGCAGTCTGGCTTCTGCCTCCCACGCGGTCCTGGGTATTGCCAGGAGGGGTCATTCCCCACGCTGTTCTCCTGACGCAGTACATGCCTGGTTCTGTCTGGGGCTCCCGGCAGGACCGTCCAACCACCCCCCGGGGGGGTGGAGGGGAGCAGGCAGAGGCCATTTCCTCGGAGCCGCTGCTCGCAGGGACCGGGTCAGCACCACCGGCCCTTGACAGAGTCCCCAAGCAGACAGGCAGGCGAGTGGGAGCGCGTTATAGTTTCCATGTGCGTGTCCGCGGTCCTTGTCACCGTGGCCTCAGTGTTCTGTGGGTGGATGCCGCCTGCGCAGGTGGAGTGCGTCTGTACGTCCTCTCTGGGGTTGTTGCTGTGTGTGATACCATGTGCCTGTACAGGAGGCCTTCGTGCACGTGCGTCCGTGTTACGTGACGCGTGTCTGCTGTGCATGGGTGCCGCTCCGGCACGTGTGTGAGGCACACATGGAGGGGCATGACCAGCTTGTGAAACTCAGCTCCGGGGCACACAGCTTAGGACCCTTCGAGGGCAGGTAGACGGGGCTGATCACCTCCTGCAGGGGCCCCTACGTGGGGGGTCTCTCCGGGTCATGAGCCAGTGACCCAGGGAGGCCCGGGCAGTGTCGGGTGAGGTGCCTAGACCGAGCAGGCTGTCTCTGAGAGGTCGTTTTCTGCATCGAGGGACCCCGGGGGCTCTTGGCTAGAGAAGACACTTAAGACGCTGAAGGCCTGTCCTGGGAGAGTTCAGGCCCCAACCACTCAGCCTGTGCCAAGGAAGCAGGGACTTGGGCCAGCAGGACGGGGGTGGGGCGAGGAAGGGAGGGGCAGTCCTGGCTGCGTCTTTAGGCAGCACCCAGGGTGGGTGGCAGTGTGTGCGAAGGCCGCTCTGCTGTGCTCTTCATGGTGCCGGGAGCAGCCCCCTCCCCTGGCACCGGGAGGCTGCCCAAGAGGGACCGGAGCCACAGCTGGCAGCCGCACAGCTCAGCGGTCAGCAGTGATGAGAAGCCAGGAGAGTGTGAGGGGCAGCCCGAGGCAGGGCCTGGAATGGGTGGGCAGAGGCAGCCGGAAGGTCTTGCGCATCTGGGTGAGTCGACGGTGGGGGAGGGAGCAGGTGAAACCATGCAGTCACAGGGAGGGCTGACGGACACCCGACCCCCCGCAGGGATGCCCACACCCACTGCCTCTCGGGATGCCCCCAGTAGGCAGATGCCAGAGGGTCGGTGCAGGCAGGGTGGCTCACGCGGGACGAGTGGCATGGTGGGCCCAGAGCCGGTACACAAGCAGGCCAGAGCCTCTCCTCCCCTCAGCCAGGCCGCCTTCCTGGGGCACCCCACGGGCCTGCGTGGCAGTCAGCCAGGCAGGAGGATGAGGGCTGGGTGGGGGTCTGGATTCCTGGTGTGGACCCACTTCAAACAGAGGAGGAGCTGCTGGAATGCCAGACCATCCCATGCCGGGGGTGGGGGGAGCTCGGGGAGCACAAAGGAGGACACCCAAGACACTCACCAAGCAGAGGGGGAGCGGGGCCTCCGGGAACGCCAGCCGTGAGCCAGGCCAGGGACCTGAGTGCAGCCTCTGTCTCCTGTAGGACCTCAGATGGCCCCTGGGGTCTCCCCCTAATGTACTGGGTCCAGCAGTCCTGAGAGGGAGGCTGGGCTGGACAGCCAGCCTCTCTCTGGCCAGCCTCTGCGTGGGGTCCAGGCTCACTCCGTTCTGCCCTTTCCAACTCTGGGGGCTGGGCATGTGACCTGGCTTCTCTAGCTGCCGCCTCCCTTTCGTCTTCTGTAACGTAGGGGCCTGGGGGGTCTGGGGTGGGCAGTGGCAGGGCCAGGCCCTGGGCGTGAGGCGCAGTGGTCCTGCCATGCTCTGCTTCTCGGGCTCCCTCTCAGCAGCTCCATGCCGTCCTTCTCACGCACTAAATACAAGACCCGAGCCATACATGGTCGCAGGAGAGCCTGGGCTGCCCCTGACCTTTGAGGCCAGTCCCCAGGGGCTGTGGCTGAGGACAGCGTCACTGCCGAGGGCCCCGAGGAGGGGGGTTTGGTGGGTGTGGCAAAGGCACAGAGGCCTGTCCTCTTTTGGGGAAAGGCACGTGTTGGGAGGCATTGTGGGTGGGGGGTCACACCTGTTGAGGCCGCATCCAGTAAAGTTCCACATGCCAAGGGCCTAGGGGGACATCCAGTCCTCTGCCCACACTGACTGACCCACTGAGGGCCTCAGAGGCCAGGGCCTGGCAGGGCTGCTTCCCCACAGGGCCCTGGCCTTGCTCGTGATGGGGGTGGGCACCGCGCCTGACCCTCAAGTCAGCCCCTTCCCCAGCCACACACCTGATGCCGTGGGCAGCCCACAAGAGCCCGGGATCTGGAATGGCCCCTCCCTGCTGTCCGTATCTGACCCTGTCCCCCGGGGGCAGGGGAAGTGTTTTGGGACAAGATAAGGGAACCCCAGAGATGCCACTTTTGTTGCATCGTCACTACTGAGTCAGTGGTGTTCCTGCCAGTGTAGCCTCCTCGAGGTCCTCGGGTGGACAGGGAGGCGGTGCTCCTGCCCACTCGGCGGCTGCGGCGGTTCATCAGGGATGCGTGTGAGGAGAAGTCCCTGGACGGTGGCTGCCCTGACCGGGCGAGGGCCCGGTGTCCCCGGGCAGGCCTTTTGGCAGGTGGGGAGAGACACGAGGCAGAGGACACCGCCTCCCCTCGCGGGTGAGCGGCTCACGCCCGTCTGCCTCTGGCCCCACAGTTCGGCAAGATGTCGGTGAAGGAGGGTGCGCAGCGCAAGTGGGCCGCGCTGAAGGAGAAGCTGGGGCCGCAGGACTCAGACCCCACGGAGGCCAACCTGGAGAGCGCGGACCCCGAGCTGTGCATCCGGCTGCTGCAGATGCCCTCCGTGGTCAACTACTCGGGCCTGCGCAAGCGCCTGGAGAGCAGTGACGGCAGCTGGATGGTGCAGTTCCTGGAGCAGAGCGGCCTGGACCTGCTGCTCGAGGCCCTGGCGCGCCTGTCCGGCCGCGGGGTGGCCCGCATCGCCGACGCCCTGCTGCAGCTCACCTGCATCAGCTGCGTGCGCGCCGTCATGAACTCGCAGCAGGGCATCGAGTACATCCTCAGCAACCAGGCCTACGTGCGCCAGCTCTCCCTGGGTGAGCCGCGGCCCGCTGCCGGGCGCCGGGCGGGCACCTGGCACGGACACCCCTGCGTAACTCCCTATGAGGCTCCGGGCACGGAGGTTAGAGGGCAGGCTGGGGTCACAGGAGAGAACTCAGCTGGGCAGCAGGGAGGGCTTCCTGGAGGAAGAACCAGGTTCCTGTTTGCCCCGAGTCTGAGACCTCCGGGTCACCTAGGAGCCATGGTCCTCCACCAGCTGCACCTAGTTGCCTCCTCTGTTCTGTGATTTGGCCTGGGCTTTCCGTCCAGCCCTGTGCTTGTTCGTGCCCCGCCCCCTTCCCCGTCTCTGGCCTCCAGCGCCCCTCCCTCCCACCTGCCACCTTGGTCCATGCCCTGGCAGCCGGCCTGACCTGGGCCAAAAACACAAGTCCACCTGAGTAGCCCCGCTCACATTCTGCCTGGCTCCAAGCCAGCACTTGCACCTGGCGGTATCTCCCCTTTCCCCACACCCCCACCCCTGCCTGTTCTGTGCCCCACTCCCACCTCCTGCTCAGGCTGCTCTGTGCCTTTGTGCACCTGCTGACTCCTTAAGTTCTCACACATGGTCACCTCCTCCAGGAAGTCTCCCCAGGCTGCACCCAGTCAGTCTTCTCCCTTTGGGGGTGACCTCAGGTGGCCCTTCATGAGGGGTCACTGTGTCCCTTGCCCTCCAGGCCGTGCTGTTCAATGGTAGCAACAAGAGCTGAAGGAGGGGGCAGTGACGGTGGGTCGGCCGGTGGAGGTGGGCGAGAGCCTTTGTGGGTGAACGAGCCAGAGGCTACTCATGCCCGTCGTACGCACCCCGGATTGGGTGGTGCACCTGTGTGTTTGTGGCCTTTCAGTAAGGCCAGCTAAGGGACACCCCCAAAACTTCCCCAGCCCAGGGATGAGGTGGGAGGAGGGGGGCATGACAACAAGGAGGTGCCATGGGCTGTTTGGTGAAAACATGGGTCAGGCCGGGGGGCCGTGCCAGTGTGGGCCTTGGGCCCAGAGCCGGCAGGGACCGCTCTCAGAACTAAGGCCCAGCCCAAGCACACCCTCCCTGCAGCATCTGCCTCTCTAGTCCTGGAGGGGGTGGGCGCCCGCGGAGGCCAGCCCCCGATGCGGCCAGTGCCCCGGTGCGGAGCGTCCCCTGGCGTCCACCTGGGGGCCCGGCTTGTCCGCGGGAGGGTGGGTTCCCGTCAGACAGGTGCAGGTGGGGAGGGGCTGCCGGGAGGAGGAGGAGCCCAGGCCTGGGATGCACCGTGGGCCCCGCTGAGACTCCCGCCCGCCCTTGGCAGCTCTGGACACGTCCAACGTGATGGTCAAGAAGCAGGTGTTCGAGCTGCTGGCTGCGCTGTGCATCTACTCCCCCGAGGGCCACGTGCTGACCCTGGATGCCCTGGACCACTACAAGGTGAGCCTCGGGGGCGCCTGGGTGGGTGCAGGGCCCGGGACGCGTGCTGACCCCGCCCGCCCGCCCTGCAGACGGTGCGCAGCCAGCAGTACCGCTTCAGTGTCATCATGAGTGAGCTCTCCGACAGCGACAACGTGCCCTATGTCGTCACCCTGCTCAGCGTGATCAACGCCATCATCCTGGGCCCCGAGGACCTCCGCACCCGCGCCCAGCTGCGCGGGGAGTTCACTGGTAACCGCCCCTGGCCCGGCCCACACTGCCCCCTGCAGGGCCCCAGGGGAAGGCTCTGGGAGGCCGCCCCCACCAGCTCCCTTTGGTGGACTTGGGGCCCCTGCGGCCCCGGACAGGAGTCCTGCATGGCTCTCAGTGTGAGGCCCACCCCTCGGTTCCAGTCCTGCCAGTGGTGGCCATGACCATCTAGCGGGGACAGCCGTGTGTGCCCTCCAGAGTGTTCCTGGTACCTGTAGCAATGGCAGGGTCCCCCTCCTGCCCCACGGGCTGGGTGTGCTGGGGGGTGGGAATGAGCCCACGGAGAGAGCAGAGGGGAAGGCATGAGAAGACACAAGCGACCCCACTGTCCCTTCCCAGGGTTGCAGCTGCTGGACATTCTGACGCGGCTACGGTGAGTCCCCATCAACTGTTCTCCAAAGCCGGGCTCACCCTTCCCTGGGGTCCAGATGGGCAATGGGCAGAGGGGACTTCCGGGAGTAGCCCCAGTGGGCCCGCCCTGCTCAACCCAGGTCCCGCTCACACTGCCTGTCGGCCACCCTGCAGAACGGCCCCCGCCCAGGGGCCTGGGTGTCGCCAGATACAATGCAGGACGCCTTGTTAAGTAGGAGTGTAGATAGACCACAAAGCGCTCTCTGGGTAAGTATATCTCAGAAACCGTACAGGACAGACTTATGCTACAGATCATTTGCGGTTTTTCCGAAATTCCAACGTATTTGGGTTCTGGGAGCCCAGGTAGCTGAGAACTGCCCTCCCAGGCCCCATCAGGACCACTGTCCTGGGTGGGGCCACATGCCCAGCACAGCCCCGCACAGGGGCGTCTGTGCGTCCGTCCAGGGTGGGGCAGCGGCCTCAGCCCGCCCGGCCCCTCTCGCCCCAGGGACCTGGAGGACGCCGACCTGCTGATCCAGCTGGAGGCCTTCGAGGAGGCCAAGGCCGAGGACGAGGAGGAGCTTCTGCGCATCTGTGGGGGCGTCAACATGAACAGCCACCAAGACGTCTTCGCGTCTGTGTTCCACAAGGTGAGCGGGGCCGGAGCAAGCTTGCCGGGGACCGTCTCCAGGGGCAGGGGTGCAGGGCTCCGACACGCTGCCTTCCCCGCCCTGGGAGACCCACCCGACCGGATCTGGAGCCACATCAGGGAGCCGCGGGGGGTCCGGGCGTGGACTGGGAGGAGCCTGGAGCTGCAGCGGGCAGCCTGGGGGCCGTCTTCGCTGGCACAGGCACAGAGCCAAGGCCCGGGGACCCAGGAGGACAGCGTCCCAAAGACCAGGGCTGCCCAGAGGTAGCTGAGCTGTCCTGGGCCCCAGCAGGCCAGCTGCCTCAAATGGCCTGAGGGGCTCCAGGACCAGCAGGAGGCCAGGAGGCCGCGTTCTGGTCCAGCTCAGGCCCTCCCTGGCTGGGACCTCCTGTCCTTCACTGAACCCACGCCTCTCAGCCAGGGGACACGTGTCGCCGGAAACATTTGGACACATTTGGGGTGGTCTCAGTTGGGCAGGGGTTTCTCCCGGCTTTGGGGGGGTGGAGACCAGGGATGCCGTGAGACATCCCACAGTGCACTGGGCAGCCCCCAGAGTGGAGAGTTGTCCAACCCCGAACGTCACCGGCGCGGCAGTCAGGGAGCCCCACTCCGGCTCATCCGCAGTGCCCCTGCAAGGCACAGAGTGGTGACAGGGTGGACATTCCTGGCAGTCCGAAGCCCGCTGTGGTCAGCCTGCCCCAGGATGGGCTCGGCTGCTGACCCGTCCTTTCCCCCCCCACCCAGGTGAGCTGCTCCCCAGCTTCCTCCCAGCTGCTGTCCGTGCTGCAGGGTCTCCTCTACCTGGACCCCACCCTCCCCTCCAGCCAGCTGCTCTGGGAGGCTCTGGAGAACCTGGTGCACCGGGCCGTGCTCCTGGCCAGTGATGGTGAGCAGGTGGGGCAGAGCGGGGGTGCCGTGCCCACAGCCCCCTCGCTGACCCCAGCCTAGCGGACAGACAGTGGGGTCTTGGACCGTTGCGGGAGGGCTCCCGTCCTTGGCCTCTCCCCCACCCTGTGCCTGACGGCAGTGGCCATGCCTTTCCCGCCACCCCACACCCATGTCCTCTGGCCCTGTGCCCTGACCCTGGACACCCCCGCCGCAGTCCAGGAATGCACCGTAGAGGAGATGGTGGAGCGGCTCCTGTCTGTCAAAGGGCGGCCACGCCCGAGTTCCCTGAACAAGGCCCACAAGAGTGTCCAGGCCGACCTAGGCCAGAGTTGGAAGGGCAGCATGCCCCAAAACAGTGGTGCCCCGAAGGCGGGTGTGGAGGACCAGCAGCCCGAGGCCAACCTCACCAGCCTGCACATCGTCGACGTCCAGAGCTCGAGCAGCATGGCCGCCCCCCAGCGGCAGGCGCCTACCCCAATCCCACCTGCACCCCCACTCCCTGGCTCCCCTGCAGGGCCTCCCCCACCGCCCCCACCACCCCCACCGCCCCCACCTCTCCCACTGCCAGGCCTGGGAGCCCCAGCACCCCCACCCCCTCCCCCACCCCCGCTGCCTGTCTCCAGTGGGGCCCTACCTCCCCCACCTCCCCCACTCCCAGGCATGGGGTGCCCCCCACCACCCCCACTGCCTGGCCCTCCTCCACCCCCACCCCTGCCGGGTCCCTCTGGCTCCTCTACGGTGGGTGGCGAGGAGGAGATCATTGTGGCCCATGTGACCCACAGCCTGGGTTCTGCCGGGGTCCCAAGCCACCGGCGCATAAACCCCCCCACTCTGCGCATGAAGAAGCTCAACTGGCAGAAGCTGCCGTCCAATGTGGCCCGAGGTGAGGACCCCCGGTCTCTGGGAGTGGCCGCTTCCCGAGGCCCGGGCTGGGCCCCGCTGGGTGAGTGGCCCACGATACCCGTAGCACAGGTGCTACGGCCTGGGCCTAGGCCCGGGGCCTCTGTGCCTGTGTCCCCCTGCCTACGGGCTGTTCAGTCTCTGCTCTGGGCTTAGGTCCTGGGTCATCTGGGCAGGGCTGGGGCGGGGGCAGGGCAGAGGCCCCTCTGAAGACCCTCCCCTCCCGCACGCACCCTTGTAAGCTGAGATGTACCGCTGATGCCACAGCCCCTGCACGGCCCGGGCCCCCAGGTGCTGGTGCTCAGTCGGAAAAGGTCGAGGCCGAGGCCTGCGAGAAGGCCGGGTCTCCCGCCAGCCTGGACACGTATGCGTGCACACGGTGTGACAGCAACCGGAGGGCTTCCTTTGCCGGGCCCGCCTGGCCCTGGCGTCCCAGGGCGTGCGTGAGCCTGACCGGGGCGCCTCCTCCACAGAGCACAGCTCCATGTGGGCCTCGCTGAGCAGCCTGGGTGCCGAGGCAGTGGAGCCCGACTTTCCCAGCATCGAGCGGCTCTTCTGCTTCCCCGAGGCCAAGCCCAAGGAGCATGTGGCCGCCCCGGCCAGGAAGGAGCCCAAGGAGGTGGGGCCCGGCCGTGGCCGGGGCGGGACAGGGGCCTCTGTGCTCTCTCAGTTACCAACACCAGGGCGGGGCTGTTCTCCAGATCACGTTTCTGGACTCCAAGAAGAGCCTGAACCTGAACATCTTCCTGAAGCAGTTTAGATGGTGAGCAGGCCCTCCCACTAAGCCGCCTCCCCCTCCCCTGTACCTCCCATCTTCGGCTCCGCAGTGCCCTCTGCAGGCCTCTCCTGGGAAGTGCGCCTCCCCCTTTGTGGACAGGTCATAGCTGCAGGCCGCCCCAAGCTGGGGGCCTTGGAGAGCCCCAGTCCCCACTCCCTGGGGAAGCTGAGGCCCAGACAGCAGCGGGCAGTGCTCCCAGCCCACGAGTCCTTCCCTGCTGCTGCTGGACACTGGCTCCTGCCAGGGAGCTCCCTGGGCACGCGTGTGCCTGCCTGCCTGGGTCCTGAGTAGCTCCCTGGAAGGAGGAGCAGACAGGGAGTGCGGTGTTCAGCCCCCAGCCTCATTACTGTGTGACCCCAGGCAGGTGGTTTGCCTTCTCTGTGCCCCGGCAGCTCAGGCCGCTGAGAAGCAGAGAGGTCATGGGCTGAGGGCAGTCCCCAACTGGCAGGGTCCCCAGGAGCCCACCCCAGCCAAACCCTCTCTCCTGCAGCTCCAATGAGGACATCATTGCTATGATCCGGGCTGGGGACACCACCAGATTCGACGTGGAGGTTCTCAAGCAGCTCCTCAAGCTCCTTCCTGAAAAGCACGAGGTGAATGGGGAGGAACCTCGCCAGCCCTGCCCTGGGGCTCCCAGCAAGGGAACGAGGAGGGGACACAGGGACGCTCCAGCAAGGGAACGAGGAGGGGACACAGGGACGCTCGGTCCGGAGCCACACGGAGCTGTGCTGGACATGAGTCTGCCCTGGGGGCTCCCAGCAAGTGAACAAGGAGGGGACACAGGGACGCTCGGTCCAGAGCCACACGGAGCTGTGCTGGACATGAGTCTGCCCTGGGGCTCCCAGCAAGGGAACGAGGAGGGGACACAGGGACGCTCGGTCCAGAGCCACACACAGCTGTGCTGGACTTGAGTCTGCCCTGGGGGCTCCCAGCAAGGGAACAAGGAGGGGACACAGGGACGCTCGGTCCAGAGCCACACACAGCTGTGCTGGACATGAGTGGACCTGGTGGGAGCAGGTGCACGCAGGTGCCCCGCAGTCCAGGGTGCTTCCTGGGGGGGGGATGGGAGCTGCAGTCCCACACGTGGGCCTCCTCCCTGCAGATCGAAAACCTGCGCTCCTTCACGGAGGATCGGGCCAAGCTGGCCAACGCCGACCAGTTCTACCTCCTCCTGCTGGGCGTTCCCTGGTGAGTGGGCGGCCCTCGGACCCCCAGGCCCAGACCTTGAGGAGGGAGTGGGGCTGTGCAGACTGTTTCCTCGGGACTCCTCGAGGAACACCGCACGTATCACTCACACGCCCCCTGCTCTGAGAGGGAGGGACACCCCACATGGGGACAATGGCCCTCCTCGACCCCACCAGGTGCTGGTCTGGAGTGCCCCTTCCCGGGCCCTACCCCAGTCCTGCTGAGTCGGCCTCTGGGACCTGGCCCAGGAACGTGCACGTCGAACACGGCCAGACCATGGGCCCCCGAGCCGCAGGCCCAGCACGGGTGAGGGGAGGCCCCGTCCCTGATCTCCTGCTCTGTCCCCAGCTACCAGCTGCGTGTGGAGTGCATGCTGCTGTGTGAGGGCACGGCCGTCGTGCTGGACATGGTGCAGCCCAAGGCCCGGCTGGTACTCGCTGCCTGCAACAGTGAGTGGGGGGCAAAGCCTGGGGCTGGAGGGCCCAGCACCCGGAGCGTGAGCGATCCCGTGGGCGCTGACCTTCCCCACCTCACCATAGACATGACCCTGCTATAAGACACTCACGGTGCATGTGCACTCATGTGTGCATCCACCGGCACGCGCACACGCAGACACAGGCAGGCACGCATACACAGCTACATGCACGCACATACACACGTGCACACACAGACACAGACCCCCATGCACGCAGGCACACGTGTGCACAGACATGAGCGTGCACACACAGGTACACGTGTGCACACACAGGCTCCCATGCACGCAGGCACACACGTGTACAGACATGAGCGTGCACGCACAGGTATACGTGTGCGCACACACAGGCCCCCATGCACACAGGCACACACGTGCGCAGACATGAGCGTGCACGCACAGGTACACGTGTGCACACACACAGGCTCCCATGCACACAGGCACACACGTGCACAGACATGAACATGCATGCACAGGGACGTGCTCAGGGGCACACGTGTGTACACTCACCACTTTCTCCAGATGAGGGATGAGCAGGAATATAGCACAGCCCCGGGGCAGGGACGCACGCAGTGGATATCCACTCCCATCTCGGGCACAGAGCCAGGAGGGCCACCCTCCCTGAAGCCGCAAGGGTTGGTTAGCTGAGAACCAGGGAGGCCTCAGCTACAACCTTCTGGAAAGTTCCTCTCAGCAACGTCATCCGCAGAAAAGGGCAGTGGTCATCTGCTTCTGGGGTGGGGAGGGTGCAAGGAGTGCTCACATTGGCAGACCTGCACCCAGAGCCCCTGAACCTGTTCGTGGTGGGGGCTTCCAGTCACCTGCCCACCCCTGGACCGAGCCTGGGGGAGGGGAGTGAAGACCTCCACACCACAGCCTCAGACGCCTCGCAGCTCCCTCCCCTCCCTCAGCCCTGGCGCCCTCCCACAGGCCTGCTCACCAGCCACCAGCTGCCCATCTTCTGCCAGCTGATCCTGAAAATCGGAAACTTCCTCAACTACGTAAGCGGTCCCGCCCCAGCTCCCCCCACCCCCATGTCCACCCCCTCCCCACCAGGCAGCCGAGGCCTCACTCCCAACCCGGACCCGGACCCTCTAGGGCAGCCACACAGGGGACGCTGATGGCTTCAAGATCAGCACACTGCTGAAGCTCACGGAGACCAAGTCCCAGCAGAGCCGCGTGACCCTGCTGCACCACGTGCTGGAGGTGGGACCGCGCCCATCGCCCGAGGCTCGGCCATCCCTGGGGCCAGGGTGTGGCCACGGCGGCTCTCACCGGACATGTCCTGTTGCAGGAGGTGGAGAAGAGCCACCCAGACCTCCTGCAGCTGCCCCGGGACCTGGAGCAGCCCTCCCATGCAGCAGGGTAGGTGCCCCCTGCCCCCCCCGCCTGGCCCCCACCGGCAAGCCCCCCACCTGCCTCGCCCACACCAGTGAGCCCCCCTCCCACCTGGCCACCCTGGCACCTCGACCACCCACCTCACCCACACCGGCGCCCCCGCTGCTGGTCCTGGCCAGTGAGGTGGCTGGGCCAGGCTGGGCCCCCAGGAACCACTGCCCCATAGAACACTCACTTTCACCTCAGAATAGGACCTTGGGTCCACTGTGGCCTGTCCTCACATGATTTACAGGAGGAGACAGGTCTAGGGGAGGTAGGGAGTGACATGGTCATGGTCACACCAGGGGCTAGGCTGACACCACCTCTTTACAAAGTTGAGCCTCACAACAGCCCGTGAGGAAGGCCGTGCCACTCCCATTGTACAGATGGGAAAACTGAGGCCCAGGCAAGTGGTGCTGCATCCATGGGGTCACTCAGCACAGAGGGGCAGCTCAGGGAGGGTAGCCTGGACCTTCCAACTCCAGGTACACACTACGGAAGGTTCTCAGGCCTGAGAGCCATGGATAGGCTGAGCCACTTGGGTCACTGTCCTGGCACTTCACCCCCAGCACCACCTGGCCATTCCCAGAGCTCTGATGTGCTTCTAGCAACTTGCGGGTGTGCCGTCCAGTGTCCCCCACTGTCCCCCTGGGTGTGCTGTCCACTGTCCCCCGCTGTCCCTGCAGGTGTGCCGTCCACTGTCCCCCTCTGTTCCTGAGGGTGGGCTGTCCACTGTCCCCCTCTGTCCCTGCGGGTGTGTTGTCCACTGTCCCCCACTGTCACTGCGGGTGTGCCGTCCACTGTCCCCCTCTGTCCCTGCGGGCGTGCCGTCCACTGTCCCCCACTGTCCCTGTGGGCGTGCCGTCCACTGTCCCCCGCTGTCCCTGAGGGTGTGCCGTCCACTGTCCCCCGCTGTCCCTGAGGGTGTGCCGTCCACTGTCCCCCACTGTCCCTGCGGGTGTGTTGTCCACTGTCCCCCACTGTCTCTGTGGGTGTGCCGTCCACTGTCCCCCACTGTCCCTGTGGGTGTGCCGTCCACTGTCCACCATCCATTGTTCCTGCTGTCCCTGCGGGTATGCCGTCCACTGTCCACCATCCATGGTTCCTGCTGTCCCTGCGGGTGTGCCATCCACTGTCCACCGTCCAGTGCCCCCACTGGCCCAAGGGTGTGCAGACAAGGGGCTCTGCTGACCCCACAAGACGACATCAGCTGTCACCTGACCCTGCCTGGCTTGGCATGTTTTTCAGGATCAACCTTGAGCTCATCCGTTCTGAGTCCAGCACCAACCTGAAGAAGCTTCTGGAGATGGAGCGGAAGGTGTCGTCCTCCATCCCTGAGGTGCAGGAGCAGTACACCCAGCGCCTCCAGGCAAGCCGGGCCCGGGGTCTGGGCCGGGCAAGCAGCTGCTCGACGGTCTGGGGTGGGGGACCCCTTCCAGTGGGCTAGGCGAGTGAACCAGGCAGGGGCAGGAGAGCATGGGGGAGGACAGAGCCGGGGCAAGGCGCCCCGCAGGAGGGTAGCATACTGTCCCTGGTCCCAAGGTAGTCCCTGCAAGTGAGGGGCTTCCCCTGACCCCAGGGGCCGCAGTGCCCAGACCTCCTGGTCCTGCTCAGAAACCACCGCCCGTGGGAGCCGCTGCAGCTAGCCATCCCCCTCCTGCGGCCTGGGGACCCCTGCCCCCGGGGCTCCCGTTGGGCTGCGTCCCTGTGATGGCAGGCGGTGCCCACCCTGGAGCTCTCCCAGGGCTGTAACCACGCGGCCCTGCCCCCAGGCCAGCATCGAGGCCTCCCGGGCGCTAGATGAAGTGTTCCAGGCCATCGAGCAGAAGAAGCTAGAGCTGGCCAGTTACCTGTGTGAGGACGCTCAGCAGCTCTCGCTGGAGGACACGTTCAGCACCATGAAGACCTTCCGGGACCTCTTCATCCGTGCCCTGAAGGTGGGCTGGGCCCTTCACCCCGGCCGACCTCAGGCAGAGCAGCTGGAATTGCCCCTTAGTGGCAGGCTCCTGCCCTCCCTCGAGGGCTGGGGGTCACGGGCTCTGTGTCCCCCCTCCCCCGCGCAGGAGAACAAGGACTGGAAGGAGCAGGCGGCGAAGGCCGAGAGGAGGAAGCAGCAGCTGGCAGAGGAGGAGGCCCGGAGGCCGCGGGGCGAGGATGGGAAGCCCGGTGAGGCCAGGCCCGAGCTGGGGGCCCACAGAGAGCTGGGGTGTCAGGCCCTGCCTGGAGACCCACGGAGAGCTGGGGGGGGTGGGCCTCCGTGGAGCCAGGTCAGCACGTCCTCCACGCTCGATCCCCGTCCTCGAAGCTCTTGTGGCATCACCCACCCCCTCCAGGTCGTCTCCTTCTCAGGGTCACCTGGGTGGGCTCCAGGGACCGCAGGCAGCCTCTCTGAGGGTCTCTGGGGCTTCTCAGTCAGGAGGGGAGTCGGGAAGCAGGAGGAAGTGTGTGTCATCGATGCCCTGCTGGCCGACATCAGGAAGGGCTTCCAGCTGCGGAAGACGGCCCGTGGCCGAGGGGACGCAGAGGGGGGCAGCAAGGCGGCTGCCATGGACCCGCCGAAGGACAAGGCGTCTGGTGAGACCCTCTCCCGCTTCTCATTACCATTTCCCTCCTGCCATCCTGCTGCTGGCTACCTCCCCTCCTCCCAGAAGCCCTCTCTGACCTCATGGGAGAGCCCTCCCGGCTCCCTTGCTGCCTGAGAAATGGCACAGCCACGAGGTGGGGCTAGAGGGGCAGCTCACCCTTCTGGTGAGGCCAAGGGCTCCCTGCCACTGTGACAGTCCTCCCTGCAGCCCCCGGGCGGGCAGTGGGCCTTTGACACGCGTCCCTGGGGCTCAAGGCTGCTGAGGTGGTGGGAGAGGTAGGCACAGGGCCTGGGGGAAGGCCTCAGCGTGGCTGCCTGGAGTGGAGGGGGCCTCTAGGGACAGGGATGAAATCAGCCCAGTGTCCCTTGCTCGGCCACACTGCGGGCCTGCTGCCTGGGCACCCACACTTGGAGGCCACCAGGGAAGGTTCCTGGGGCAGTGGGCTCCGCAGGGCTGGTGGCATTCGGGTAGAAGCTGGGATGGATGGAGACCCCCCACTCGGGCACATCCAAAGGGGGCGCCATCAGGATGGCCTGGGAGTCGGGCCTCGCCCTTAGCTGCCATGTCCTGTGTCCACAGCAGCCACCAGAGTCCCCGCAGGAGGCACCGGCTGCCCCACCTCTGAGCCCCAGGGTCTCTCGGACGCCAGTGCCCCCAGTCCTCAGCCCACCGCAGACCCAGCAGAGGAGGGCGGGCCTGGGTCCCTGGAGAGGCGTTCTTCCTGGTACACTGATGCCAGCGATGTCCTGACCACAGAGGACCCCCAGAGCCCGCAGCCTTCTCAGGGCGCCTGGCCAGTGGTGCTGGGAGGCGCTCAGGCCCTGAAGCCTCTCATGCTCTCTGCTGACAAGCCCCCTGGGGCCACGGGGTTGAGCCAAGATGCTGAAGACCCCACAGCCCCTCGGGGCAGCTGCCTGGCCGAGGCCGACAGCACCGTGGAGGGGCCGCAGGAGGCAGCCGCCCACGGGCGCAGTGCCAACCTCCCCACCACAGGCCCTGTCGTGGCTGGGGACGGGGATGGGGACCAGGAGGACACAGCCCCAGATTCTGCGCTGGACACATCCTTGGACAGGTCCTTCTCTGAGGACACAGTCACGGACTCTTCGGGGTCCGGCACTCTCCCCAGGGCCCGGGGACAGGCCTCAAAGAGGACAGGCAGGCGAAGGAAGAAGCGCCCCTCCAGGAGCCAGGAAGGTAATTTGGGGCTCCCCTCCCATCATTCCTCATCCCCCCGAAGCAGGGGGCCCGGGTGGGCAAGTCACACGGGGCTTGGGGGCATTGGCGTGTGGTCAGAGCTCGTCCATCCCACAGCGGGGCCCCAAGCCTCTCGCTGCAGCCGGCCGTCCCCTCCTCTTCCCCCCAAGAGTGGGTGATTCCCGGGACACCCCACGTCCTGCAGGAGAGATGGCCACCCTTCCACACATGGGAGGAGCGGCTTGCGGGGGGCACTGCCCTTGTCCCCACGCCCCGACCCACCAACTCCCCTTGCCTGCCGTTCCCAGCAGGGAGTGGCAGCTGGGGCGGGTGTGGCCAGGGGCTGCCTGAGGCCCCGCCACGTTTGGCTCCGCGTCCACACAGCCCGAACGCCAGGCGGCCCGGCCCCAGCTCCGAGTTCAGGGTAGGTCAGGAACAAGCCGTTGAGTGCATTTCTCTTATTTGAAAGGAGAGGTTGTCCCTGACTCTGACGATAATAAAACAAAAAGGCTCTGTGTGATTCAGTAAGGTACGTACTCGTGCTGGCGCTCTGCACTAACGGTGGCTGCAGGCGCCGGGCCTCACCGGCCCCTCCTGGATGCTAACCTGGCTTCCTCCAGCCCGCCTGGGCCTGTCAGCAAGAATTGCCCTCCTCTGCCGCTGGTGGTGGGACCTGCCTGGCCCTCTGCCTTCCCCTCCGTGTCTGGAAGGGCGGGAGCCCTGCCTCGCTTAGCTGGGGTCTCCGCTGTGGCCAGGTGCGACCTCGGAGCTGTGCGCCAGGCAAATAGGCCTTGGGGGGGGGCAAGACCACCTGGAGTGCTCTCAGGCCTCTGACGGTGGGGGCGGCTTGGCCTCCCAGGCCTGGCAGGACAGACAGAGGTTGCCCCTGTCCCAAGCAGTCCGGCTAACCTGGGGCTTTCTTGACTCCTAGCCCCCAGGGTGGCATCTTTGCTCTGAGACCTTCCACGGGGCACACCCCAGCCCTGCTCTGGCCCTGGCCAGGCCACACATGTCCCCAAGGAAGCAGTGAGGGACAGAGATGGTCCCAAGGGCCAGCTGCCAGGGAGAAGAGGGCCACAAGCCCTCTCCAAGGAATGGACAGACCTCCGCTCCCCAGTGGCCAGGTCCTGGGGACCATGAATGGGTCTGTAGGCACATCCCGGGTCAACAGCACCAGGCCTCCCAGGACCCCGAGTATGGGCAGGGCCGTCATTGTTTCTCACGGGGCCCGAGAGGCTCACAGATGCAGGCAGAGAGGCCTGGGGTCCCGACTGCATTCTGGACATGGTGTGCAGATCCAGTTCGTTACGGCCCAGGGCCACCTGCACCCAGCTTGGTGCGGTGGCCGGTGCTGACCCTCGGGACTCGGGGCACAGAGGAAGCAAGGGCAGGAGTGAAGTCAGGTGCACCCCTCTTTACAGTTTGTCCTCGCTGTTGGGTACAGCCTTTTAGCCTCAGTTCCAGGGTTTGCTCCTGGGCTTGCTTTGTGAGCTTGGCTCCCTGGTGTGAAACACCAGCATACACTAGCACATGGGGCTGCAGCCATGTGTGGCCGCTGTCCAGGGAAAGATGAGTGTGCCCAGCTCGGCTCTGTGCTCCCGCAGGACCGCACCTGCAGGGCGGCGGCTCCCCGTCCCTGCGCCCCGGCATCCCAGGGGCCAGGGCAGGAGGAAGGAATCCCACCCTCCTTGTCTCCTCCACCTGACTTGGAAAAACTTCAGCCTGACAGGGAATTAGCAAGTTCGTAACGAGCACACTACGCTTCACCCCGAGAGGGCAAGAACGTGCGAAAAATGGCAAAAATGTCAGCATTTGCTGCGTTGTTCTCAACTTACTAAAGGATTTGAAAGTTAGAGGCATGGTCCCCCCGGCCCCTGAACCCGGCCCGGCTGCTCTCCCCCCCGCAGGACGTTTCAGGGTCTGTCCCTACAGCCCCAGGCCCCAGCAGGGCCCAGGCAGGGGCCCCGGGCAGGCCTGTCACACCTGCGCAGCTGTTGCTTTGACTTGTTGCAACGGGGATCCCACCGGGACCACACACCCAGCCTCTGTCCGTCTTGTGCAGCCCTGGGTGTGGAAGGCACCTTCACTTCGGGGGTGCCCCACTGCCGCCCCCCACACGGATTCCAGATTGTGCCCCTCAAGAGGGGCTGGGGCCGTTCATCCCACAGGTGGGGCTGGATGCCGATTACCTGCTTAAGGTGGTGATTGGGAGCCCCCCTGCTGTGTGGTGCCCTGGCCCCGCCTGCCCTGGGTCCTGGCACCCGGGGCGGGGGCCAGAAACCCTGCTCTGAACGACTTTTGACCTTTCTGCCTCTCAGTTTTGTGCACCATCTCTTTCAAGTCCTGTCCTCAAACCCGTCTGCTCAAGACCCACAGGGGCCTGGGGTGGCCATGGGGGCATGGGGAAGAGCAGAACAAGGGCCCCTCGACCAGAGGGCTTTGGTGGGCAGGGGGCCTGCAGGGCCAGGAAGGGGTGTGTGCAGGTGGCAGGAACTGTGGAGGTGGGGCCCTCCTGCTCTCGGGACCCACCGATCTGGAAAAAGACAAGTCAGGAGACATCCAGTGTAAGGGGCAGGTGGGGTAGCAATGAGGAAGCTCCAGGGAGAGGCAGCACTGGGGATTGAGGAGGGTAGACAGAATGGCAGGGGCCTGGGGGGAGAGAGCAGGGCCTTGGGGGGGGGAGCAGAGCCTGGGAGGGGAGAAAACAGGGCCTGGGGGGAGGGGGGAGAGCAGGGCCTTGGTGTGGGGGGAGAGAGCAGAGCCTGGGGGGGAGAGAGCAGGGCCTGGTGGGGGAGAGAGCAGAGCCTGGGGGGCGGGGGAGAGAGCAGGTCCTGGGAGGGGAGAGAGCAGGGCCTGGGAGGGGAGAGAGCAGGGCCTGGGAGGGGAGAGAGCAGGGCCTTGGGGGGGGGGGAGAGCAGGGCCTGGGGGGGAGGAGAGCAGGGCCTGGGGGGGGAGCAGGGCCTTGGTTGGGGGGGAGAGAGCAGGGCCTTGGTTGGGGGGGAGAGAGAGCAGGGCCTTGGTTGGGGGAGAGAGAGCAGGGCCTGGGGGAGGGAGCAGGGCCTTGGTGGGGGGGGAGAGAGCAGGGCCTTGGGGGGGGGAGAGAGCAGGGCCTGGGCGGGGGGAGGAGAGCAGGCCCAGGGATCCAGCCTGGGCAGGTGGACAGGAGCCAGCTGGCTGGGGGTCATCCCAGCACTTCTACCTGGAAGAGTCTTGCAACTCAAGAGCAAGGGCCTAGGATCAGAGTGGACCCGGGGAGACACAGCACAGGCCACCAGGCTGTGGTGACGGGACAGTAGGAGCCTGGGGACCCGAGGCAGGCACTTGGCACTGTCCCCAGCAGGTCTGCTCCTAACGATGCCATTTCCTCTCGCTCCCCACAGGCCTCAGCCTTAAGCCCAAAGCCAAGTGATAGTGCCGGGCCGGCCCCCCCACCACCTTGGGCCTCTGGATGTGCTGCCGAGTGGGGCTCCCCCCGGGCCAGGCTGGAACTGGGCCCCTGGGAAACCAAAACTCTGTGCCTTACCCTCCAGGGAGGTGGGCCTCCCAGAGCTGCTTGGGGCATTCTGGCCGAGACCCCAGCAGGCACCAGGGCCCGGCCCCTGGCCCCCTCCTGGACAGCCCGCACGCCCCCAGCCCCCTTGTGGTCTGCTTCCTGAATGCCGATGCCCACGCCTGCACCCGCACGCACCCTAGCACCTGCCTGCAGGGGTGAGGGGCAGTGGCTGTGTCCCCGGGGTGCCTCTAAGCTTGCGCCCTGCCCTCCAGCCTCCTGACACCCAGATGCTTCTGGGGACGGGCCCGTGCAGACCTCTCCCCCAAAGCCAGGGGAGCCAGGCAGAGCTGGAGCCCCCACACTCCCGCCCGCTGCCTCCTTACCAAGCCCCAGTCCCCTGCTCCCAGCTCTGCCTCTCAACCTGTTCAGCTGGGCTGGAGCCAAGTTGTTTTTAACTGAGGTATGATTGTTGGTGCGTTTCTGCTCTGCTGTGAGAGCTGAGTTGGGCATAGGTGGGTGGGCAGGTAGGACACAAGGGCCTGGGGTAGGGGCAGGCCGGCCAGCATCACCACAAACAGGCCACGGTCCCCCTGCTCAGCAAATGGGTGGGGGTCCCTGTGGAGCCGGCCCCCATCCCGGTACATCCAGCCCTTGCTGCCCCCACCGGGACTTGGCCACCTAGTCGCCAGAATGACCCACCCGGCCCCCGGCTGCTGCCGCCTCCTCCAGAGGGACCAGGCTCCACCCCCCACTGGGCTGAGAGGAGGCCGAGGACCCAGGCCTGGGGCTGCCCCCGCTCCCTGCCCCAGCCCTGCCCCAGGTGTGTGCTGCCGAGGCCGGCGTCTGGAGAGGCTCAGACCAATAAAGAAGGAAGAGCTGGCCCAGTGAGTGGCTGCATGGTGTTCAGAAGCACGGGCAAACGTGGGTGACCCCTCACAGCATCTGTGCTGACATGGGTGGGCAGAGGCGGGCCCGCCTGCTCCCACAGAGCACCGGGGCGGAGCAGGTGCCGGACAGACCCCAGAGTGGGGGCAAGGTGAGCCAGAACGTCCACACAGAAATCCCACCCGCTGACTCTTCAGCGGACTTACAAGGCTTTCAAGCACCATGATCCAGTTCTAGAATATTCCATCATCCCCCCCAACGTTCCCTTAGCAGTCACTCCCCATGCCACCTCCCCCAGCCCCCAAATCTATTTTCTGTCTCCATAGATTTGCTTTTTGTGGACGTTTCCTATAAATGGAGTAATGCTACATGGCCTTTCGTGGCCGGCTTCTCCCACATAGCGTGTGTGTGAGATTCATGGTGTCGTAGTGCGTGTCGGGACTTCATTCCTTTGTGCGGCAGAGTGGTATTCCACCGTCTGGGTGGGCCTCGCCCTGCTTCTCCCGTCGACGGCCCCTCCGGGTGGTTGTGGGGCAAGGCTGCTGCAGATACCCGCAGCCGGTCTGCGTGCGGACGTGGGTTTTGGTTTCTCGTAGGCCGAGTTGGCAACTGTTTACGAAACCATGAGGCATCTTCCAAAGTGGCGGGAGTTTTGCACTCAAAGATGCGAGCATCCGTGCAGGCGTCTGAGGGGTCTGCGTCCGGGACCACGGCGCATGAGGTGCGCTGAGCCCACCCGCTCCCTGCGGGCCCGCCCCAGTCCCACAGTGAGCCCCCCAAGCTCGGTGACCTGTACTGCCACTACCCCGGTGACAGGCCCACGGCACACAGGCTGCCGCAGGGGGAACGTGTTCTAATTCAGGCGAGGCCGTGTGACAGGCTGGGCCCCAGCTGCTGGGCCAGGACAGGGCTGTTTATAGAAAAGCCCCACTCCCCCCAGGCCCGCTGGCTATTTATAGATCCGGGCTTGGGGGAGTTGGTGGCCCTGCCGGCCAGCGGCCAGCGTCTGGCACGCAGATCCCGTGTGAACCCCCATGGTGGCACCCGGAGACCCAGTCTCCCCCAGGAAGGGCCCCCAGCCAGCACCCCCTTCCGCGGAGGGACACACCACTGCCTGACGGGACTCCAGCACCTCCCCCGCCCCTCCGCAGCTCCCGTGGGCATTCCGAAGGCTCAGCCTCCTGTTTCTGGAAACAAGCAAACAACCCTTCCCACCTTCTTGCTCCCTTCTGCCACCATCCCGCCTTTTCCTCATCTACACAGCCAGCTTCTGTGCTCCAGCTTCTCTTCCACTGCCTTACTCCTGGAAACACCCAGGCCCCCTGGCCACAGCCCCCTCTGGCCCCCCAAGGTCTGCTCCCCTGGCCTGCCTTTGAAACATTCAGAGCCCAGAGTCTCAGGCCCTCCTGCCCCTGTTTGGCCACTTCCCATGGACTGGCGGAGGAGGATGCGGGGGGGGGGGGGGGGGCTGCTGTCACCCAGGAAGGCCAAGGACACAAGGCCTGCCTCGCACCCCACTGATCACCTGCCTTACGGTGTTTGCCCCACGGCAATGGTGGGAAAAAGGAACTGGTGGGGTCCCCATGTGAGAGAAGAGGGTCGGGACCCAGAGGGGTCAGAGCCAGGGTCCCTTTGGGAGCCCAGGGGAATGTAGGGAGGGAGCGGGAGGAGAGGGCTAAGGAGGGCGGGCAGCGCCGTTCTCTGCTGGGACTCCCCATGAGTGACCTCTGTGTAACTACTCTCTTTCTCCATGGGAACTTCTGGTCCCCCAGTGGGAGCCCAAGAAGCCCAGGGACTCTCTGAGCCCTGGCCACCGGCTACTTGCTGGGCCCCAGATCCCTCTGTATGGAGACACTCCCCACTCCGGAGAGGGAGCAGGGGCTCCTGGCCCTGGAAGGAGAGGCCCATAGCGCACTCCTGTCCCCAGGGGTCCATCCCTGCCCCTTCTCCCAGTGGGGCTGGCCATGTCCAAAACCTGAGTCCGCACGGGATGGGAGGCTCCGAGTGGGCCTGATAGGAGCCCAGCAGACTGTTGCAAATCCTCTCTGGAAACCCAGTGCCTGCAGAGGTGGGCCAGGAAAGGGGTCTGCTGGGGGGGGCCTCTTGGAGACCCTGGCTGTGCAGGGCTGGTGAGCATCCCTGGCTCTGCTGGCCAGGTGGCCTGCCATCAGGGGTCCTGTCTCCCCGGACTCTAGGGTCCTGCAGATCAAAGGCTGTGCCTCCCGGTGGAGCCTGCCAGCTGCTACAGGCAGGCATGTTGGTCCCGCCACTGCTTGTCCTATGCTGGACACTGAGCCCCTGAGAGTACAGGTGGGGGCGCGGGTGGGGGCGCTGGGGAAGGGGACACACTGTCCTCGCTCCCTGTGGCCACCAGAGCGCGTGCCTCGGTCCTGGATGGAGGTTCACCTCAGGGCAGGTGTCTGCCCCAAACCCCCAAAGACGCAGGAAGGGCCCCCAGCCCCTTCCCTCTCCCCTCCCCCACCCTGAAGACGGCCCCCAGAGTTTCTAAAACCCTGAGGACCCAGGCCTGGTGAGGACCAGTGGAGTGGGTACCCAGGTCCTCCTCGGAGCAGGGCAGCACAGGTGCCCCCCTTAGCGTTCACACGGGAGAGACCTGGCTGGCGGAGCACACCGTCTGTCCTTGGGCCCCTACCTCCAGAAGCAGGTGCCTGCGGCCCCGCTGGCACCCTGGTGGTGGCTGGGCGGGTGGGGGCGGGACCCGGCGGCCTGGAGGTCACCAAGAGGCGCCACCACGCCCGCCAGGCCCGCCCCCGGCCCGCCCCCTGCCCCGGGCCGCTCCTTTTAATGGCGCGACGGTGGGGCTCTCCCGTAGCCCAGCGCAGCAGAGGAGCCAGACCAACATGTCGGGGACCCGCGCCTCCAACGACCGGCCCCCCGGCTCGGGCGGCGTCAAGCGGGGTCGGCTGCAGCAGGAAGCGGCAGCAACCGGCTCCCGGGTGACCGTGGTGCTGGGCGCGCAGTGGGGGGACGAGGGCAAAGGCAAGGTGGTGGACCTGCTGGCCACGGACGCCGACATCATCAGCCGCTGCCAGGTGCGGGCCCTCCCCACCCACCTAGCAAATCCCCTCCTCCCCTGGGACCCAGGGCCCCTGTCCTCCCTCTCCTCCTGCTCCCCAACCTGGACACGCCTCTTGGGTACCTCCCCTTCCTGGACACCCTCCCCTGAGGCCACCCGACCCCTCCGCACGCACACACTCCCCTCCCCCGCTCCCTCCCCTGGGACCGCCTTCCCCACCCAGCCCCACCCCTCAAGGCAGGGGGCCAGGGAGGAGCTATAAATACCTATGCTGAGTTGGGGACACCGGATCTTCAGGGTGTGGGGTGGGGTGCGCCCTGGGTGTGACTCTGGGCCCTCCCGGTGTGGGGGTGGGGTGGGGCCCGCAGCTCCGGGCTGGTTTGAGACACCCTCCCCCCTCACTCTGTCTGGGTCTGGCTCGGGGCTGGCCACAGGGTGGCCCTGGGGTGCCAGCCAAGAGGAGGCAGAGGCAAGGGCAGGACAGTGGGCCAGGACCTGAAGGAAGACAGGCCAGGGGCAAGGAGGGTCCCCAGCCAGACTCAGGGGAGAGGAAGGGGCCACAGATGGCTGGCCAGGGTGACCCAGTGGCTGGCAGTGCCACCGGGGAGGCCAGACACGGGCTCTGTCCCCAAGGGCCCAGGGTGGCCACTGCCAGCTGAGGGCTGCCCTCAGCGCTGCTCCCTGGGGCCACCGCCCCTGTGCCAGGGCTGAGAGCCATGCTTGCTGCTTGAGCTGACTTAGAGCTCAGGGCACAAAGGGGCCAGCTTAAGGGTGCATGCTTTGGCCGTGCTGGGGTTTGGAGCCATGCCCAGGAATGCTGCCGCAAATGGGGAAGGGGCACCCCCTGAGCTCCTTGTCTGGTCTGTGGCCTCGTGTCCCAGCTCCTAGCCAGGAGGGCAAGGGAGGAGCACACCCCCAGGGAAGGAAATGGGCCCAACGCTTGGCTCAGGGAACACCTCAGCGCCATCTGGGCCACTCCTGTCCAATGCAGACAGTGGATTCCTGGAAGGTGTTCCTGGGATCCTGAGGGACCTCCCACCCCCTCTGCCCCGAGCCAGGCGAGCAAGCCCACTCCTGGCCCCAGACAGCCTCCAGGTGCCAGAGGCGGTCTCCAGGCACCCTGCTGCATGAGCTGGGGGCCCCTGTCACTCGGCAGCTGGGCACATGGTACCAGCGCCCTCCACGTATCCCGCACTCCGGTGAGCCTCACAAGTCTGTCTATGGCCCGTCTCCCTTCTGAAGAGCCTGGGGGGCTTTGCAGGCCCTCCTAGCTACGGAAATGGTTCTGGAGGGGGCCTTCCCTGCTCTGCCACCTGGGTCAGCAGGACAGGACCAGCCAAGCACAGAGCAGGCTGGAGCCCCGTCACCTGACCTGGGGGCTCACTGGGCACCCTCGCCCCTATGTCACTTCTCAGACTGTGATCAGATGCGTCTCCACCTGCAGGAGCCCTGGCTGACCTCACAGTGGGGATAACTGTGGGCTGTCCTGGGAGCCCAAGCGCCTCCCCCCCTCCAGCCACCCGATAGTCTGGTGAAGCAGGGAAACAGGCCCAGAAAAGTTGAGGAATGAGAAGCAGTAGCACGTGTGGGCCCTCATGTGTGCCATGCACCCATCGAGACAGCACGGGGGTGTCAGGGAATGCACAGTGAGAGCCCCGCCCCAGCCCTAGGGAAGGCTGCCTCTTACCTACAGTGTGTATGTGTGAAGCTCAAAGTCACGGCTGCAGGTGCACGGAGCCAAACCCAGCCCTGACCCCAGGAGCTAGGCTGCGCATGGGAGCAAGGGGCCCCGGGAAGCAGACAGTGGGGCACGTACAGTGGGCGGGAGTCCCATCTGGGTGTCTGCCTGGAAGGGCTGAAGCCAGCCAGCCCCAGTGACCAGAAGGGTCACCTGGCCTGTCACTTGGGCCCAGGGCCGTCCTGAGTGGCAGCTGCCTCCCCCACAGCTGCCTGGCTCTGCTCTGCCTCTGCGGACCCTCCACGGTCAGCAGGCCTGTCTCCTCCCTTCTCCAACTCAGCATCCCTCTGAAGCCCTTTGTGGCCCTCAGCGGTCTGGGGCCCGGCCCACTTGCACCCCCACAGCTATCCTGGTTTCTTTCCCATCAATCATGTGGGGCCTGTGGTCAGCACCCCAGGACTCCCCCACTGCCTTCCCCACCGTCCAGGGTCTCGGGCTTGGGTCCCTCCTGCTGGTTTCTGTGCCATTTGGGGGGCAGCCTCCCCTTCTCACTGAACAGATCCCGCAGGTCCCACCTCCCATGCCATTCCCATGGCACCTCCAGCAGCCCTTTGTCTACCCCCAGTGTTCTGGCTCTTTGGGGGATGCTCTGGGGCACCTGGGATCGGGGCAAGGCCGGGAAGGCCTCCCTTTGCTCATAGCGGTGCAGTCTCTTTCTGGGCCATGTCACAGCACCCCTTAGACGGCTGCTGGACTCCAGAGGCGCCAGCGTCGCTGTTCTCTGCGCTGACTTTGCACGGGCTTTTGGGTCTTGAGCTCTGCCCACCTGTCTTAGGAGTCCTTACATGGCCACGGGGCTCTGCTCTTTTGCACCTGCCAGCGTCCTTCCCCATGCTCGACCCTCTCCCCAGCCTGGAGTCGGCCCAGGCCCACGGAGCCAGCTGCTCACACCCAACCCTTCCTCTGTTTCCAAAGTCACTCTGGCCAGAAGGCTCTGGGGCCCCCTGTCCGGGACGCCAAGGTTGGGATTTAAAATTCCCTCCTTTGCAACTGCAGTGAAAACGGTACTGGGGCTCCATGCATGGCCATGTTCACTTCTCGGGGCTGGGGGGAGGGAGGTGCCGTATCCAGCTGGGGCCATGTCCAGCCAGGTCATACCTCGGGAAGTGCCAGGGCCTCGAGCTGGTGGTGGAGAGCTATGGTGCTGTGCATGGTGGTCTCGCTCTTTGAGGGGCCGCATCCTGAGGCTGGGGTGGGTATCAGACGCTTCACCTTGAACCCCAGGCTGGTCAGGACCCTCCATGGGGCAAGGGGCAAGGGGCGGGGAGTGCCTGGTGCCGCTTCCCGAAACAGGCCTCCCTGCGGGTTTGCACCCTCTGATGGCCGTGGCTCCAGAGGGAGGGTGTCTGCAGCGTACACAGCGCTTACTGGCCGTGGGAGCATCTGCCCTGGGCGGCTGACACCTGCGTCCCCACCTGGAGCCCCTGAGCTCTCCCTCTCGCCCCAGTGCCACCCTGAGCAGAGGGCGACTTGGCATTGGGGCGAATGAGTGACTGCAGCAAACAGCAGCCGAGGTCAAGTGCCACATAGGTGGGTGGACTTCAGGTCTCACCCCGACAGGCGGGGGGGGGGGGGAGTCACCGGTGTCTCCACCCTGAGGGCAGGCCCCTGGCTGTATTTCGCACAGGACCCTCGTAAAGCAGGCTGCTCCTGCCGCCCAGGACCCAGACTCAGCCGGACCCCCACCGCACCCAGGGCTGGCCAGGAGCGGCTCCACCGCCTCTGAGAAGCTGCCCCCCGCCCCTGCTCGCCTCCCTGCTCCTTTTGTCCCCGTGTCTGGCACTCAGACCAGGGCTGGGGATGGACGAGGGCAGACGAGCCGGCCCCTCCCCGAGAGAGCCGGACTGGGGAGGTCAGCAGGCTGTGGCTGCAGGGATGGGGGTGGGGCTGTCAGAGAAACAAGATCAGGAATGTTGGGGAGGGGGGTCTGGAGCTCAGAGTCCTGGGGCCCCTCAAAGCTGATGGAGGTACTCCGTCACAGGACAGACAGCCAGGCTGGTTCCTCCCTGGGAACCAGGGCCGAGGGAACACTGTGGCCAAAGGAGCCGTCCAAAACAGCGTGGGGACCCATGTCGTTGGGGGGTTCAGAGGGAATGGGGGGGGCCTGGTAGGTCAGAGGTCAGGGGAAGGCCATCCACACCAAGGACATCAGGGTGCTCAGGACGGGGGCTGGTGCAAGGAGGGCAGGAACGGGACAGATGCTGGTGAGCGAGGGTGCACTCGTGGGAGACGAGGCATGCAGAACGCAGACTGTGATCCATGGCAGGGGGGCACACGGAGAGGCCCCTGGAGGAGGCGCTGCCACAGCCCTGGGGGACCCTGCTCGCTGCCCCCAATGCACACTCGCAGCCTACCCGGCCCCACCCCATTGCCTCCGAGGAGGGGGAGGCCCCTGACCAGCGAATGGACCTTCTGCGCCGGCCAAGCCCACCCCTCATAGTCCCTAGGCCTGCGCCTGCGGGTCCCAGACCAGACTTGGGGACCGGGGGCCTGCCCTTCACAGGGCCCAGCTGCCTGCCTAGGGCTGCTGCAGAAGCAGGTCCCTCAGCCTGGCAACGGCCCCCAGGAGAGTCCAGGGGCTCCACAGAGGCCTCCTGGAGGGGAGGGGCCTGAGGGCGGCACAGAAGTGGGACCAGGAGGATGGTTCTCACAGGCTGTCTGTCCCCCAGGTTTTGGGGCCCAGTGGGGACATCAGAGCCGGCTCTCCGAGCCACACAAGCCTCGAGGCCCCAAGTAGGCTGGCTGAGGCTGCGTTCTCTAGATGCTGGGTGGGGACTGGGGAGGGGTTCTGCACTGTGTGGCCCCCGGCCACTGCTCACACTCCAGCAATAGGCAACAGGCCACGTGTGTATCTAAGCCTGGGCAGCCCCCTGGGGAGGGCTCCCCGCTGGGCCTGGGCCTCACCTTCCCTGGTCCCAAGGAGAGCGGGCCCGCTGGACCCCTGCAGGGACAGGAGGAGTCAGAGCTGGCCAGGTTCCCGAGGGGGCCAGCTTTGGCCCTGGTCCTGTTCCTACGTCCAGGAGTGAGAGAGCCCACTTTCTTAGACCCCTGCCTCCAGGGAGCCAGCTGGCTGGGGCGTCCATGAGGTTCGGGCAGGGGTGGTAGGCATGGCTTCAGTGTCAGTGGAGGGTACGGAGCTGAGCCTGACCCAAGGCTCCAGCACAGAGGGAGGACCTGGAGGCAGGCAGAGCCCCCCAGTGGCCACACCAAGCCCTGCCTCTGTGCCCAGCTCCCGCCTGACTTGGCCTGTCCCCCAGGGGCACAAAGGTAGGGGGAGGCCGGCTCCAGGGAGCTGTGGAGCAGACAGTGAAACGGGTCTGGGAATCCCCCCAGGCTGCCCTGAGGTCCAGGACGGTCCTCACTCACTTTCCCAGGGCACAGAGCATGGGACCTCCAGCTTCTGCCATCCTAGGACAGGGAGGCTAAGAGACGCCCAAGAGGCACAGGCGGCCAGGCGGGGCCAGACGTTCACACCCGTGTCTCGCTGGGACCCTGGACAAGCTTCTCCCTCCAAGCGGTTTTCCAAGCCCGGCTAGAGCTGGCAAAGCTGCAGCCCCCAGCCCGACGGCCCCCTGGCCCAGCCCTCCTTGGGCCCACAGACGACAGCTGGCAATGGGGCTAAAGCCCAAGGAGGGCAGGTGGCATGTTCCTGCCCGCATGCCACCCAGGGGAGGACGGACTGGGGTCTCTCTGGGACAGTCACCCTGAACCTCTGCGGAGCTGCTGGGGCTGGCTCACACCCCTGGGAGTGGACCATGGTCTGAGCCCTGGGCCCCACTCCTGGCCGGGGTCATTTGACGCCCACTGGCTGACGATGGCCCATGCCTGTTCCTAGGTGCCTGTGTTTACCCCAAACAGAGGTGGGGGCGTGCTCGACAGTGCTTCTGGTCTGCGTGTGTGTCCTCGGGCCAGCTGACGTTGGCACTGGGCACTGGGAGAGCAGGGGGAGGGAGGCGGGGTGTCCGGCCCAGCTGAGGCAGGCGGGAAGCCGCTGTGGGGGGGAGAACGTCTGCAGACAGGCAGCGGGCCTGCATTCCAGGCCAGCTTGAGTAGTGCCACACACTCCCTTCCCTTGGGACCCCAGGTCCCCCGTTGGCCAATGGAGACCAGACCTCCTGCGGTGGTGGCTGTGGTTCTGGGTATGAACGTGCATGCGGGTGTGTGTTGGGTGCCTGGGTGAGGGGAGTCAGCACACAGGTGCCAAGGTGAGGGCAGAGAGGGGGCGGTCTACCTCTGAGGCTGAGCCCACTGCCCACCCGGCCGTGTCCCCCCACCCGATGAGCGTCTACTCTCTTCATCTCCCTTCCCTCCAGCAGCCCTTCTGGGGTCCCTTTCCACGTCTCTCCGTGGCAGCCCACCCAGCTCACCTCCCACTACCGTTTCCGTCCTGAGCCCCCATGGCTGGTCTGTGCTGCCTGTCCACCCTTGCTCGTGGGGCAGCCCCCTAGGCGCCCAGGCCCCCACCTCCCCCTTTGTCCTTCCCATCTGCTCCCCACAGGACAGCCCGTCTGTTTCCACCATCATTCCCTCAGAGGCTGCGAGCAGTTCCCACAGACAACGACTGGGGAGTCCCAGGACAGCTCGGCCCCCACTGGCCACGGGGAGCTGGGGATGGGGGGCCCGGTAGTGCGGCAGGGCCGTCGGGGTGCACGTCTGGACTGCAGCAGCCCCAGGAGTCTGTCAGAGACGTCCTCCATGCCGTGTCAGGGGTGCCGGGAGCGGATCCACCAGCCTTTCCACGGGCACTCCAGACACTCAGTGCTCAGGTGTCTGGGGCCCTCTGTGGACCCGGCTTCTAGCAGGAACCTTCTGGGCAGCCGGTACAGCTTGCAGGGCTGAGCCCGGAGCGAAGGGATGTTGTGGAAGTCGGGGAGATGCATTAGGGCTCCAGGCCCACTACTTAATTTACCGATGCATGATGTGAGGTCCGGGAGGGAAAGCCCCTGGCCCCGGGTCTCTGGGGTCCGCCCCTCTCTGTCTCCAGGCGCCCTGCCACCTCCTGCCTGGGCTCTTTGGGTGGAGGAGACATAAATCTCATCCAGATGCACTGTAAGGAACAGGTGCTCCTGGGTGCGGAGGCAGGGGGAGGAGGCCGCCCTCATTCATCCCTGCCTGGGGTAGGCAAGACTAAGGCCGCTAAGAGCCAGCAGCCCAGCACCCCCCTCTTCGAGGTAGGAGGACAGTGGGGTGTGGCAGGGAGTGGGCCTTGGCCGTGGAGGGGCCCTACGGATAAGCCAGTGTTTCTGCGGGAGCTTGGGGCAGGAAGGTCGGGCTGGGCTGGGCCCAGGGCATGGGGCACCAGCCAGCCCGCTTCCCCACCCAGGGGCAGCCCCAAGGTCCAGGGACGCACACTGGGGGCCCATCGTGCCCTCTGCTGGTGGGAACAGCAGGCCGGGCATCCCTCCTGGGGCTGAATCTCCTTGGGCTCCCCACAGCCCCCCTCTGCCAGCCCCAGCCCACCAACAGCAGGAGTTCCAAAAAGAAAGGACCCTGTCACCCAGGTGTCCCCCAGGACAGGGCTGCACTCCAAACCGTGTTTTCCTTTTTATTCTTAATGGGAGGCATAGGCCCAAAGGGAGTCGTCCCTGCTAAGGGGGCTAGGGGCACTGGCCCTCACCCAGGCCCAGATGACGGTGCTGCCTAGCCCCCCACCACCACTGTGGAGCATGGGCTGTGGGGGCCTGGGTTTGTGCTTCCTGAAAAGATTGGCCCCTCATCCCTGCTCCAGAGGGGCTCATAGGTGGGGCCTGTGCCAAGCCAGCCTCCTTGGGGCATCGGCACGTGCCCACGAGATGGTCCTGGGCCAGGTGGGGAGGGTGGGACTAGCCCAGGCGAGGCCCCCTCCAAGCCAGCCCCCTGGTCAGGCCCCTGCACCTCATCCATGGCGTGGGTCACTAACCCAGCACACCCCAGACGCGCATCAGAGCCAACCACGGCACCAGAGGCCCAGGGTCCAAGCAGGGACAGCATCCCGTGCGCCCTGGAGGACACGACCACTGACCTAAGCCACTTGTGTTTGGAGCTGGTCCATAGTGAGCTGGACAGGCCCTCCCAGGGTAGGTCCAAGGCCTGAGGCTGCTCACACTCAGTGGGGCTTCTGTTCCTAGGGGGGCAACAACGCTGGCCACACCGTGGTGGTGGACGGCAGGGAGTATGACTTCCACCTGTTGCCCAGTGGCATCATCAACACCAAGGCCGTGTCCTTCATCGGTGAGTGCCAGCAGCCTGGGGTCCGGCGTGCGTCAGCAGGACGGGCCTGGGGTGACGTCCTGCCCAGGGCCCCCCCGCATGTGGGGCTGGCCGTGGCAGGAGAGCTGGGCTGGCCCACGGGCCTGTCCTGGGAGCCTGTCCTGGGAGCCGCCCAGCCTGGGCCAGAGGGAGAGAGGGCGGAAGCCTCCGTGGAGCCGCGCGTGCGAGCCTGTTTGCCCGTGTGGGAGTGAACGTGTGTGGGTGTGGTATGTGAGCAAGCGTGCTGTGTGGATGGGCACGTGCAGGTGTGCAGGCAAGTGTATGTGTGTGTGTGTGCTCGAGCAGGGGCCAGACTCCTGCTGCATGGATGGAGGCCCAGCCTGCGGGCTCGCCTGCCTCCCCCTCCCCACAGCACCCCTGCCCTGGGGCTGGGGCCTTCCCTGCCCTTCCAGGTACCTCCGGCCTCCAGGACTATGGGGTCTCTTGCTCTGTCTCTGTCTCTCCTCTGTCTCCCCGTCCCTCCCTCCCTCCTGGCCTCCAGGCCTGACCGCCTGTCCTGCCCTCGGCTCTTAGCCTGAGCCTCCCCTGCCCAGAGCAGTTAGCATAGCCGCCCGGCCAGGCAGCCTGACGCCCTCCCGCAGCGGCCAGGACTATTCCTCCGGCTCCCACCTCGACTTAGCACGACTACCCTCTGACTTACCTGCCCCCCCTCCGGCTGGGAAGCATGGCTGCAGCTGCGGGTGTGGGCCCAGTGAGCGCATAGGGCCGGGCAAAGGGAGGGTCGTGTCGGCTGAGGGGCTGTGTGCGGTCAGGCTGCGCAGGAGGACGGACTCAGGCCGCTCAGTGGGCGAGGACGGCGTGGCGACCACCCCCAGTTCACCCTGGGTGGGGGCCCGGGCTGGGGCTCTGCTGCAGCCTTCTCCAGGCCCAGCCTCGTCCGCTGGGCCCTGGGCCCCACTTGGCGGGAAACGAGGCCAAGGAGACCCTGCTCGGTGAGAGGTCTCCGGCCGGTGTCTGAGGAGCTGGGGTGAGTCAGGGCCAGCAGCCAGAGCCCGGGCTGGGTGGTCCCCGGGAGCACCGAGGGGGTCAGCTGGGTCAACCCAGCCGGCAGCGTGCTCAGCCGGGGGCGAACGTGCCAGAACTCACACAGCTGCCCCACGGCTTGCGACATTCCCGGGACCCTGCCACGTGGTCATTTCAGGACACGCTGGCATTTAGGTGACCTTTTGTACTCGGCGTGGCTTGCACAGTCTGAGCCACTCCCATCTGGACCCATGTCCTGTCTCCCTTGGCCGAGCCTGTGCCACCGGCAGCCCTGGTGGGGACCGGGGCCGGGGGGCTCCTCCTGAGAAGACAGCAGGTGGCCCAGCCCCGCCACCTTCGGTCTAGCATTTTGCTTCAGCCTGGACCCCACACGACATGCTGTGTGACCTGGGGCAAGTCACCTTCCTTCTCTGGGCCTCAGCCTCTGCCGCTGTGGATCACAGTTCAGTTTTACATGGAAAGGGAAGGCACGGCTCCCCAGAGGCCCTGCTCGGGTTGGGGGCTACGTTTCTCCTGCTTTCCCATTTTCATGCCATTTTCATGCCAAATAAACTACACCAGCTTTAGTGGGATATAATTTACGGGCCACGAAATCCAACACAGTTCAGCTTGAGAGCCTCGTCCTCATCCCAAGAAGTCCCCTCTGCCAGTCTCCTCAAGCACTCCTCTGCTCTCGGCTCTGCAAACGCCTCCTGGTGCTTTCGTTTGGTTCGGACATTTCTTCTACTGTCATGAATACACACAGCATCAATTCACCATCTCAGCCGTTTCTAGGCATGGAGCTCAGGGGCACGCAGCACGTTCACACTGTCACACGCCCACCGCCACTGTCCGTCTCCAGAACTTTCCATCTCCCCAACCTGACACTCTGTCCCCATTCAGCACTAACCCGGTCCCCCTCCCCAGCCCTGGCGCCGCCCCTGCTGTCCCTGTGCATCTGGCTCCTCCAGGCACCTCCTATGAGTGGACTCACACGGGTGTGTGTCCCTTGGTGACCCGCCTGTGTCACTCAGCATAGTGTCCTCAAGGCCCACCCATCTGGCAGCAGGTGTCAGAATTCCCTTCGACGTAAGTCGCCGTGTCCGCTATGCGACCCAGTCCCCTGTGGTGTGTTACAGGCAACGGGGTGGTTGTCCACTTACCCGGCTTGTTTGAAGAAGCAGAAAAGAATGAGAAGAAAGGTAGGTCCGCACGCGCACCCTGGCCCAGGAAAGTCCTAGCAGCGTGGTGACCAGCGCCTCCCGTGTGGGTTCCTGGGGGTATGGGGGGCGGTCAGTTTCCCCAGCTCGGCAGGCCCCCACCTGCCTCCTGCTGGCTCGGCCTGTGCAGAAAGCCAGGTCTGCCCTCAGGATGCAGAGAGAGGGGCAGCCCAAGGCCCCAAAGTCTGGCTGTGGGCCTCAGTGTTTATGAGGAGCTTTCATGACACTGGGGACGGGCGGCACCTGGAGGGTCACACTCAGGAAGTCTGGAAGGGGCCCTGGGACCTAGCATTTGATGAAGCCCGCCAGGACACCTAGATGTCCGGCCAGGATTGGGGACCGCTGGGCCGACCACACCTACAGGAAGAATGTGGTTCCTGAGGTTCCTGGAGGCAGGAGGCAGGCAGCGACCGAGGCCACCAGCCAGGGTGTCTGGGCAAGCTGCCCCCTGTGAAGGTTGTCTAGAGGTGGCATCCCTGAGACCTTGATGGGGTCCGAGGAGGAAACAGGCCTCAGCCTCAGGGCTCGAGTTGAGAACAGGAGCGAGAACAGCCAACCAGAACCTGACCCCAGGCATGAGCACCAGGAAGAGCCAGGACAGAGGCCCCTCAGGGAGAGGTGGGGGCGGCCCCTGGGGGTGAGATTCTGGGCCTTTAGCAGGGAGAGAGGCCATGAGGGGAGGACACACCCCACGTGAACTTTGTGGACTCTTGCCCTGGGTGGGAGCTGGGCCAGCTGCCCAGCCTTGGCCGCCTTGCCCACGACGGCTGACTGCCTACCGCGTGACCGCAGGTCTGAAGGACTGGGAGAAGAGGCTCGTCATCTCCGACCGCGCCCACCTTGGTAAGCATACCCGGGCTGGGCGCAGGGCTGGCACCACCCACCTGCCATGGGAACAGCCATCCCCCAGTGGCCCTCCTCCCCGGCGTGCTGAGCCCACATAGCTCCATGAGGTCTTCTCCAAGAACTTCAAAGTGGGCAGTGGGTCAGAATCACGGTCCCCATTGGCAGATGGGAAAACTGAGGCCCAAAGGGACTCACGGTCACGTGTGAGTCTGTGCTGGGCAGAGGCAGATTCTAGTATGTCCCCTTTTAAATTGGACCACCTGTCCCGGGCAGCCCGGGCGTGGGCAGGACAGCTCCATAACCCCGTGTCTGTCTCTCGCTTGGGGACACTCACCTGGCCGCGCAGTGTTTGACTTTCACCAGGCGGTCGACGGGCTGCAGGAAGTGCAACGGCAGGCCCAGGAGGGGAAGAAGTGAGTATCTCCAGGGGCTTCTCTTGTCTGGGTGGCTTTTGAGTCTGGGAGCTCCGGGTGTGCCGAAAGGGGAACAGGGGCCCCTTGAAGCCACCACGACCACGGGCATCCCAGCCCAGCCTGACCACATGCACGAGCCACCCAACCCCTTGCCCCACTAGCATCCACGGCCGTTCCTTTGTCCTCCAAAGATATTTATGAGAATGTGCCAGGCACTGGTTCTCCAAGCCAGGACAGGGTGAAGCCACGGCCGTCCCGCCCCATCGAGGGATGTGCTCACTTGCCCCATGTGTGCACACACCCACGCACCCACACATGTGTGCACACTCAGACTCTGCACGCACACTCACACACAAGTGTGACAGGTGGCACGGCTGAGCAGGCCATTTACTGAGCCTGAGGCTGGGGCGGTGGCAGGCAGTGGGTACGGGGTGGGCACGGCCAGCGCGCCCAGCCCCCTGGAGCAGCAGCCGGCAGATGAGGATAGCAGCATCCTCAGTGCCCGGCCAGAGGGAAACTGGGGCCCGAAGCAGACAGGATGTCTCAGAGCCAAGGCGTGGAACGACGGGAGGGTTACGGCTGGCCCAGAACCCACTTGCGGGGGGGCCCCAGCCCCCGGATCCCTGACAGCCAGCCAGCGGGGGGGGGGGGGGCAGTGGGCTCTCGCAGCCCCCCAGACTGCTGAGGAGGGCCCCTCCCAGCTCGACCCTTGTTTGTAATAGGGGTGCACACAGGGGCCGGGGTGCCGGCCTGGAACCCTGAGCGTCCGGGCTCCGCACAGGCCCCCAGCTCACAGCGCCCTGTCTTCCAGTATCGGCACCACCAGGAAGGGGATCGGACCCGCCTACTCTTCCAAAGCTGCGCGCACGGGCCTCCGCGTCTGCGACCTCCTGTCGGACTTCGATGAGTTTTCTGCCAGGTACCTGAGCCACCCACAGCCTGGGGGGGGGGGGCTGTGTCTGGTGCCGAGGGCGCCGACACCCAGGCAGGGCAAGAGCTCGCGGTCACTGTCGCCCCCGCAGATTCAAGAACCTGGCCCGCCAGCACCAGTCCATGTTCCCCAGCCTGGAAGTGGACGTCGAAGGGCAACTCAAAAGGCTCAAGGTCGAGCAGGGGCGCGGGCACGCGGGGGTGGGGGGTGCGACAGGGGCGCAGCAGGGTGGGAGGTGTGGCATGGTGCGGTGGGGGCGCTGCAGGGGGCGCAAGGGGGAGGAGGGCGCAGCGGGGGCGTGGTAAGCAGGCCTCACCAAAGCACGAGGCACGAGGGCCTTGTCAGACGCCCACAGAGCACTCAGGGAGCCACTGTCCCAGGCACGACTATGGCGTGGCTGGCTGTCCTGGGGACCACAGACCTCCAGGTCCCTAGCTTTCCCACAGGGGACATTTCCCAGGACGTGCTGGGGAAAGAGGCTGTCCCTGTCCTATTTGGGGTAACGGATAAAGATGGCCTTGCTGACTCATACAGGGACCTCAATTTAATCCCCTTTGAAGGCCTGTCTCTGAATACAGTCACGTTCTGAGATGAAGGGGGTCAGGACTTCAACAGCTGAACCCGGGCGGGGACACCCACAATTCAGCCCTTGGCTGCAGGAGGAGGCTAGTTCAAACCTCACAGACAAGACGGGGCTGAGGGTCGTTCCAGGTCCCAGGACAGGTGTACAGGACAGGCACCTTTTGGGAAAGGAACGTGCTGGAAGTGTCAGGCTGTCAGGAGGGGCCTGGCCCCACCGCAGCCTCCTCTGCCTCCCCCACAGGGCTTTGCTGAGCGGATCCGACCCATGGTCCGAGACGGTGTCTACTTTATGTACGAGGCGCTCCACGGCACCCCCAAAAAAATCCTCGTGGAAGGTGCCAATGCAGCCCTCCTTGATATTGACTTCGGTAGGTCCCCAGCCCGACTGATCCCAATGACCCCCACGTTCCTGCCTGCTGGGGACCAGGCTGGCTACTGACCGGATGTGGCAAGGCTGCCTTCCGCGGCCACACTGCCGCCCTGCCCATGACAAGGATCACGCCGCCCCTCATCTTCCTACTTCAGCTGGGAGGGGACGTGAGAGAGCTGACCTAGGCGGAAAGGGAGAGAGGCCAGAGGTGCGGCCAGGGCTCCCAGCGAGGCTTGGTAGAGCCAGTGTGTCCATGCGTGCGGGCCTTCTGTCCGTCCTGTCCCAACCCCCCCCCCCCCCCGCCACACCAGCACTGAGGCCACATGGTACAGGCAGGGGAGGCCCCACCATCCAAGCCAAGAGCAACCTTCTCCCTCTGTTCACCCCCAGACTCCTACATGGGCCACAGTGGCCTGTTGCACGGTGCCCACGTGGGTCACTTACCGGGATGGTCCCTGGGACCACCGGCTCTGGAAACCCCACCGAGGGGATGTGCAGGAGGCCGAACCACCCACTGCCCTCTGCCAAGCCGGAGTCCCGGGCCGAGGTGGTCTGCAGGGGTGGCAGGCAGCCCCTGACCGGCTCTGTCTTGCAGGGACCTACCCCTTTGTGACGTCATCCAACTGCACCGTGGGTGGCGTGTGCACGGGCCTGGGCATCCCCCCACAGAACATAGGCGAGGTCTACGGCGTGGTGAAAGCCTACACCACACGCGTGGGCATTGGCGCCTTCCCCACCGAGCAGATCAATGTGAGTCCCCTGCCCCAGCGGGACCCGGCGGGCGGACGCAGAGGCCGTGCTGGGCGCCCAGTGGTGGGCTGTGCGGAGACACACAGGGCAAGGGCAGAGGCAGGTATCCACAGGTGCACGCGAGGCGGTGCGCTCCAACAGCCCCGCCGCACACAAGCTCCCGTGGACCCCGCTTTCCCGGGAAGCACCACAGGCAGGCGGAGTGCCTCACGGGCCCTCACAGCACCAGGCGGTGTGGCTCAGGGGTCCCGTCAGGATGCTGCTGCCGCCTTTTCTCCGCATAGCTTTGTGCCCTTGGCAGCCAGGGCCCACGGCTCTGGTCCTGAGCAGGGGCGTGTGAGGCCAGCGTGGCAAGGGGAGGGGGAGGCAGCAGAGAGGAACGCGGAGCTCAGAAGCGGCCAGGCGCAGGCTCCCTTTCATGCCGCGGGGCACCTGCTCTGCTGTCACGCAGGAAATTGGAGACCTGCTACAGAGCCGTGGCCATGAGTGGGGGGTGACCACCGGCAGGAAGAGGCGCTGTGGCTGGTTGGACCTGATGATCCTCAGATATGCTCACATGCTCAACGGCTTTACCGCGTAAGCAGCCTTTCCAGCACGTTCGCTGTGTCGGGGTACAGGTCAGAGTCTCCCCTTCTGCTCAGCAGGGCCACAACGGTGGGTGCCGTCAGAGCCGGCCTGCCATCTGCTTCTGAGCGCGTGCGGGGACGGTGACCGCAGAGGGCCAGAGGGCGTCCAGGCACCTGCAGGAGGTTAAAGTCGTGCGTCTAGACAGGGAGAGTAAGCCCAGCACCAAGGGCCTCCACTGTAGTCCTCAGGGGCACGACACCTTCTTCACAGGACCTGGCCTGGCTTGGCCGGACCTGAGTGTGCAGATCTCCATTAGGTCTGCTGGGTGTGGGGCTGGGCGGTAGGAGGGACACACCATCCCCACTGGGGCTAGGTGCTGAAGAGCTGCGCTCTGAGTGCTGAGGTGCGGAGGTCGCAGCAAAGCAGAGCACAGGGTGGCATGGCCACCACGGGCGCAGGAAGCACAGAGAGACCCCCCCCCCCCAACGAGGGGGGAAGGAAAGGGACCGTGGAAGGAACAGTGCCTGTGCCAGGAAGAACTGTGGATCAACGCAGTCCCTGGGTGTCCCTGGGGCCACTGGCCACGAAGGAGGGCTGAGACCCTCCACGTGGCCCTGTCAGAGGGTCAGTAGGGCTGGCGCTGTGGGAACGGGGTCACATGGGGGCACCCAAGATAAGGAGACCTGGGCCAGGCAGCAGCCACGCTCCCGAGCCCACTGCATGTTTCTGGGGCCACCGCGTCTGCATTTCCCGGCGACTGTAAATAACAGGGGAGAAGCGAGGGTGGAGGCCCAGCATGCCGGCAGCTTCTCCAGTGCCTCTCCATCTGCTGGTCTGGGGACAGGCTGGCCTTGACGAAACTGGACATCCTGGATGCCCTGGACGAGGTGAAAGTCGGCGTCTCGTACAAGCTGAACGGGAAGAGGATCCCCTATTTCCCAGGTATGGGGATGCGGAGACTTTAACGTCCGCTGCATGGGAAGGGGAGAATGGAAGGGTCTGCAGACTGTGGGAACAGGTGGGAGCCCACCCCTGCTAACCCCAGACCCTGGGGGACACTTCAGCACTGCCAAGGCCCACCTCCTGGGCGCACTGGAAGCTCCGTGCAAACGTAAAGATGACTGTTTTACTTAAGAAAACATGGTTTTCAGGGGCGCCTGGGTAGCGCAGTCGTTAAAGCGTCTGCCTTCGGCTCAGGGCGTGATCCTGGCGTACCGGGATCGAGTCCCACATCGGGCTCCTCCGCTGTGAGCCTGCTTCTTCCTCTCCCACTCCCCCTGCTGTGTTCCCTCTCTCTCTGGCTGTCTCTCTGTCACATAAATAAATAAAATCTTAAAAAAAAAAAAAAAAGAAAAAGAAAACATGGTTTTCAGGTATTTAAGACCTAAGGGGTTTCTGCTCCCATGCGACCCTTTTTTTTAGAAAGTACACAGATTTTCTTGGATCTCACAGTTCCCATTCTGACCGCACTCCCCCCAGCGGCTTCCTCCCTGCAGCCATGGGGGAGCTGGCCTCATTCTCCTCTGAGCCCATGTGTAGACCCCCCAGTCCTCTTGGCCTGTGTCCCCTCGCCCTACTGACCCCTGACCTTTGAGAGGGCACAGCGGGGGTATGGCGTGACCCCAGGGGTCCAGGGCCCAGGGGAGCATGCAATGAGGACCCCTCGGTAGACAGCTTGTTCTGGCACCTTCCATCAATAAGGGATGGTTGGCATCTACTGTGAGCCACGTGCCAGAAGTCACGGAGTCCTGGCTGGACTTGCCCTGAGAATAGGACACAGAGATCCTTCAAGATCCCTTCATACTTCAGGGCTTAGAATTTCCAGGTTCGTAGAGGGGGCGCCTCGGGAACTCAGTCGGTTAAGCATCCAACTCTTAATTTGGGCTCGGGTCATGATCTCGGGATCGTTACAAGATTGAGCCCTGCGTTGGGCTCTGTGCTCAGGGCAGAGTCTGCTGGGGATTCTCTCTCTCCTCTGCCCCTCCCCTTGCACACTCGCTCTCTCCCTCTCTCTGTATATATATGGATAAATAAAATCTTAAAAAAAGAAAGAAAGAAAGAATTTCCAAACAGGGTCCACGGAATTCCTTGGCTGAGTCACCTGTGAACGTGCTAACAGAGCCCTTAGGAATTCCATGTCCAGGGAGGACGTGTCCCCTGGTCTAGAAGGGGTACAGCCAATGTCCAAGAACCACTCCCCCCCGCCCCACTGCTGACAAAACCAAACAGGGCCGCGTGCCCTGCCCCCGGCTGAGTTGCAGCAAGCAGGCCCCCGAATGGGTGATCCGAGCACCAGCATCTTCGGGACACAGGTCACCCCCCACCCTCTGTCTCCCCAGCGAACCAGGAGATACTGCAGAAGGTTGAGGTCGAGTATGAAACACTGCCTGGGTGGAAGGCGGACACCACGGGCGCCAGGAAGTGGGAGGACCTCCCCCCACAGGCCCAGAACTACGTCCGGTTCGTGGAGAATCACGTCGGAGTGGCAGGTGGGTGCCTGTGTCCCGGCCACCATCCCGCCCTCTGCCCCCAGCCCCCTGGGCTGAGCGGCCCTTTTCCCTTCCAGTGAAATGGGTTGGTGTTGGCAAATCAAGAGATTCAATGATCCAGCTGTTTTAGACAAAGAGAGCGCTGACCCAGTCGACTACAGCGGCCCCGTTCCCCATCGACAGCCAGAGTCAACGCCCGAAACGAAGAAGTAGGAAAACTATTTTCTGTACTTTTATATTTCTAAGCCTTCAGCTCAGCCACCGATGTCTACAGCGATCCAAACATCTGACAGCCAGAGTTGTGTACATTTTTTTTTTTTAATTCTGCTACTGAAAATGAGCCAAAGTGCTCCAAATGGAGAACTTTCATGGCACAGTCGTTGTCATATGGCTGTATGGCCGGCTGGAGCAGTTCAGTAATAAACAGATCCAGTAGCCACTGAATGGTGGCAATCAGTCCATGTCTGGTTCTGACTGTCCTTTCATTTTGACTTTCGTGGTGACAACAGTCCGGGTGGCACACATTCCCAGTACCACAAAGCCGAGTTGTTGGCTTGCTTAGATGGGCACCGGACTCGGCCCAGGCAGGAGAGACCACAGGCAGTCAGTGCTTCCCAAAAGGGAACCGTTACAGCAGCACCCCCTTAGCGCTAAGCCCCCCTGCGCAGGGCGGAGGCAGCCCCCCAGCAGCCCCTCTTCACATCAGCTGCAGGCAGCTGCCTTCATCCCTCTGGAGGCCACGGGATTGAGTGTCACTTCTTACCTGGCCATAGCTGCCACGAGCTTACTGTGGTCTCCACTGGAAGCAGACTAGCCTCCTTGAACAACTCTTCAGAGTCTGGGGTAAATTTAGAAAAATAACCTGCCTTTCGATATCACTGGGGAGAGGGAAGGAATTAGATGGGGAGACCCAGAGTCTGTCAGGGTTAAGTCCCAGCCCTGTAACATGACAGTGGCATCTGGGCTCATGGAAATGGGTCGAGTGCCCACGGGGCTTGCTTTCCAAGGGCCACACGGGTCCAGTGGGCTCCAGTCCGGCTGGCTCACACCACAGAGATGCGAACCATGTGACAGCGTCTTTAGTGAGCAGGCTCAATTCTGAAACTCCTGTGACTCCACGCACACTAGCGAACTGCTCCAAACGGTGCCCGGAACAGTCTAGAGTGATACGAAAGAAGCCAGGAAAACGGGCTACGACCAGCTTCCCTGGGCCTTCCAGTCAGTGAGGAGCACAGATGCTTGAAGGCAGGGGTGAGAAGCACCAGCAGAAACTGTTCTTTGAGTTTCCTTCCAAGCCGGCGAGAGGGATGGGAGGAGAGCCCCAAGCAGGGGTAGGTTCTTCCAGAAAGAGGTGCCACCCCCTCAATGACACTGGACCCCACACGCTTCTCATATGAGATGGCCCTCTGGCCGTGTCTTGCCACAGCAGAGATGCACGCCTTTGACAGTCAACTGGGACAGGCATTTTTCAAAAGAAAGAGAAATCATTTCGTTCTGCATAAAACGCTACAAGTGTGGCTTTGTAAGGCTAACCTGCACTTTAAATCAGCTGCAACAAAGGCTCTCAAACCTCTGTCTCGCAGTGGCTGCTAAATCCTTCACTCGAAGACAAGTTGTTGATTTTCTTCTACCTCTAGACAAAATCTTGAGGCAGCCGCGGGCAGTGTCCTCCGGGTATCTGTAGCATTTTACAGAAAAGACCAACTTCCAGGGACGATGATTCTTCCCTGGCACCAGCTTCCTCACCAGGGCCGGCAGGGCAGGTGTCCTTCCCCTTTTGTGACATTTGTCCCACCAGGGGGAGGGACCCTACTGACTGTACTCAACACCACTCCGAGAGCCTAGTGCAGAGCTTGGCATTTGACAGGCTGAATTGCATCCCCCTTCGATTCCCATTTTGTCCCAATTTTCAGTACCTCGTAATGTGACTGTATTTGGAGGTAAGGTCTTGAGGGAGGTAATTAACTACTTCCTAGCACTGAGACATGACTGACATGGAACGCTGTGGGAGTTTACAGTGTTCGGTGTGACGATCGGATACACGCACAGAGCACAATCTCTACCACAAGGAGGTCAGTTACCACATTCCTCACCCCATCCTCTCGTTGCTGCTGTTATGCTGAGAACAGTTAGGTCTCCTCTCTCAGCAACCTCTGAGCAGCAGTGTTGTTAACCAGGGTCATCATGCCGCACAGCGGGTCCACCTCTGACCAGCATCTCCCCACTTCCCACCCAGCCCCATTCCACCGCAACCACCATCTGCTGTTTCTGGGAGTCTGACGATTTGAGAATGCACGTCTTAGTGAGATCGTCCAGTATCTGTCCTTCTCTGATTTACTCCACTTCGCATAACGCCCTCCAGGTTCCTGCATGTTCTGCAAACGTCCTTCCTTTTCCGTGGCTGAACGACAGTGCCCTGGATGCCCGCTCCGGCCGCGCCGTCCTTCGGCGGTCATGCGGGCAGGACATCCGGGCAGGACGGCGGCGGGCAGCTCCGCGTCCTGGCCCCTGCGAAGAGGGCTGCACGATCTGACCCCACAGGGATCACGCCTCCTCCCTAGACTCACGAGTGGGGTTGCCCATCGGGCAGCGGTTCCGTTTTCGGGGGCTTGAAGCACGGAGGTCGCCTGGGGGCCCTCGCAAGAGGAGCCGAGGGCGCAGCGAGGCCCCGAGGGCCTCCCGCCCGCCCGCCGGCGACAGCGCGTGACCGCCGCAAGCCCGGCCGGGTGGACCAGCAGGTGGACACGAGGCCGGCTGGACCGCCACACACCCCCTTAACCCCACTTGGCGCATCCGGACACAAAGCCCCTAGAGAACGTCCCAAGACCCGCAGGGCTCCAGCCAAAACCCCGGCAGGTCCCCGCAGCGCGGACCTACTCAGCCCCCGGCGGCCCCTCGCTCCTCCGTCCCGCAGGCGGCCGGAAGTGACGTCTGTCCCGGACCCGCGGCTGGCACGGCCTTCCGCGCGTCCAGGCGACCGGACGGCACTGCCCACTTCCGTGAGGACTAGGATTCCCTCCCACTTAAAAGTTAGGAAAACGGGAATCGTCCTCCAACTCTGGTCACTTAAACAAGGGAATATAACCGGCTTCAACAGCTGTGTAGGGACCACCGTCTGCAAAAACCTGAGACACCGGTCCAGCCAGCGCCAGCTCGCCGAGCGCCCCCCCCACAACGTGGCCCCAGCCCATTCAGCCACGCCTCGTCCCGACTCCGGGTCGCCCTGGGCCTATCCCGCGGCGAGCCTCCCATAAGGCCCGCCCCTGGCGCGCCGGTTCCGCCTCCAATCTACGCTCGGCCTATCCCGCGCAGCGCCGCGCTCGAGCCCCGCCCCCCTCGTCCCGGGCCACTCCAGCGCGGCACCGCTTTCGAGCCCCGCCCCCTACCGTTGTCTTCCGCCTATCCCGCGCCGCTTCTCCTTCGAACCCCGCCCCACCCCCTTGCCCTCGGCCCATCCCTCGCTGGCTCGAACGTCGGCCCCGCCCTCTCCCTCGGCTTTTCCCGCGCGGCCGGGTCCAGCTCCCGCCCTCGCCCCCAGCCTATTCCGCGCCGCACCGCCTTCAAGCCCCGCCCCGCCCTCGCCTCCTACCTATCCCGCGCCGCACTCGAGCCCCGCCCCTGCCCTCGCCCCTAGCCTATCCCGCGCCGCACCGCTTCCGAGCTCCGCCCCCGCCCTAGCCCCCGGCCTATCCCGCGCCGCGCCCCGTTGGCGCGCTGCTGTGACGCCACAGGTCGCGGCGAGACGCGCGGCTGAGCTGCGCCGCTCCCGGCCCGCGGCCATGCCCAAGCGGGGCTGTCCCTTCGCGGACGCGGCCCCGCTACAGCTGAAAGTCCGGGTTGGCCAGAGGGAGCTGAGCCGCGGCGTATGCGCCGAGCAGCACTCGCGGGAGATCTTCGGTGAGTGCGGGGTACCCTTCCGCCCGCGGGAGCCTGTGCCGGCCGTGTCCGCAGGCTGCGCGCCCAGGAGCTGAGAGGCCGCGGGAGCCGGCGTGAGCGCGCCCAGGCCCACCTGCGCTGGTCACAGCCCGCGAGAGGCCTGCCTGCCCGCGCTCCCCGCCGGCGCACCGCGGGGACTGCGAGTTCGGCCAGGAGCTAAGCCTGCTCCGAGGACAGCCGGGTCTCAGGCCTCGCAGGGGGTCGGGGAGCGTCGCGTCCTGAGTGAAGTGACCGGGCGCCGGCGCCCATCCTAACCCTCGTGCTGCGCGGGAGGCCCTGCCTGCCGGGAGCTCCCTGGTCTAGTGGGGGGACCCGCAGGGGAAGGGATCCCTAGCGGACACGGGTCTCGTGGGCCCGCGGAGTCTAAGCATGATCCTGCAGGCCGAGCAGGAGTCGGATAGGCGGGGGGCGGGGAGAAAGGAGAAAGGAATTCCAGGCAGAGGGGCAGAGTGTGCAAAGGCCAGGAAACAGGGCAGTGCAGTTGGGTTCAGGGTGACTGGAAGGTCCAGTTCAAGCTGAAATGTGAGGGCAGTGAGCTGCAGCAGGTCTTCTCGTCTGGCTTTGTGGCGCAGATGTTTACGTGCGTTCTCGGTCATCCCTGGAGTGGCTGATACGTGGAGGCGGCTCCGGAGTGGAGCTTACCTCACCTAGGGGTTTGGATCACAGTGTTTGTGCCTGCCGAGCACATAGTGTTTGTCATTGCTCGGAGCTGCTGTGCATGGGGCATGTGGGGAAGAGCCCCCTGGGAGACGCCGGTTCTCTTCCTCCTGCTACCGCCCCCACCCCACAGCAGCTGTCCTGCCCTTTCCTTCCTTGCACACTTGGGTTGCAAGTGAAACTCTCTGAGGCCCTGCAAGTGCTAAAAGTGAGTGCAGCTGCGGGACGGTGGCGGGACTGCAAGTGCGCACCCTGTCGGGACGCTCAAAACCACTGTGCCAGCAGCAGAAGAATTTAAAACAAATGGGGACTAAGTCAGTCTAGTTCTTTACCCTCCCCCTTGACCGCCCTGGGCATTCCAGCCTGCAATGTCACCTGACCTCTTTACCTTGCTTGGATGACAAGCTGTAGAAGACAAGCATTAACCGCAGCACAGGACACCCTCCCCCGTTCCATCCCAGGATAAGGCTCGGAGAGGGGCTGGAGGACGAGGAGCTGTCATCAGCCTCTCATTTGAGTTACCTGGTAACTGTTGTTCCTGTCACCGTCATCACACAGAGCCAGTAGCTTCTAAAATCTCCTCCCTGGCTCTGTGGAGACAAGGCAGAAAACCACAAAGCATTTTGGGGTCTGGAGTTGGGCATTTGAGCTTGTGAAAGCCCCTGGATGACTGACACATGCCCTGATGGAAAGCCACTGCCACGGGTGCTGAGCAGCCCATTCAGCTCTCAGGGTGGGGGTGTCCAGGGCCCACTGGGGTCTGGAAGGTTCTATGATACCTCTGTCAGGAGCCAGCTGCTGCCCTGTCTTTTGCCAGCAGCTCTGTAGTCGGTGAGGGGGGTATATACTGGCTGGGGTTGTAGGCTCAGCTCTGAGCCTCTGGCTTGAATTAGTGATCTGAAGTGCAAAGCTCTCTCTGTGCCCTGCTCAGCCAGCTTGCAGGGTGCTGGGGAGGAGAGAAACAGCAGTGAGGTGAGGCCACGTGTTCTGAGAGCCATGTGGAAGATCAGGAGAGGGAGCCTGGTTAGGGCTGCATGGTCCAGAATCTTCCTGGAGGAGGTGGCCACTGAGCCTGGGTGAGGAGGGGCAAGAAGCTAGAGTGGTCCTCAGCTTACCAGGGAGCAGCATGGGCTGGGGACGACTGGATGACAGAGCACAAAGGAGGCCTGGCCACAGCCAGCTTGAAGGACGAGGTGGCTGTGCAGGGCTTCCACACCACAGGGGTGTGAACACTGGGACTGATTTGTCTTCCCCAGAGAAAACCAAGCAACTCCTTTTTCGAGGGGCCCAGGCCTACATGGACCATTTGTGGGAGGAGAGCTGTGCCATCGTTGACCTGCCAGAGTCCCCGAAGCCTGGACCCACAGAGGCCCTCCGGGCTGCACGTGGACAGATGCTGATCGGACAAGACGGCCGACTGATTAGGAGCCAAGCCCAGGCCGCTGAAGCTGGTGAGTGAAGCCAACAGCAGGTGCTTTCCCAGCTGTGCACTAAGGGTGGATGTGACAAGTATGTTGCCCTTCATTCCTGACACTGTCTGCCTGGGGGCTTCTCCTTTCCCAGACAGGCAGGAGCTGGCCCCAGGGTCTGAGGAGCTGGTGAGCACCAGGAGGCCCTGACATCAGGAGGCTGCACCCCCAGCCGACGTCGGGGCCTGGGGTTGGAAACAGCTTCTAGCTGAGGGACCAGGAAAGGAGTAGAAGCCCCCTTGGTGTCCTGCCTGCTCTCCACTTGCAGCGAGACATGGAGTCCCAGCCGGCTGGGAACCGCTGGTCAGGCCCCTAGTGGTATGCAGCTCAGACCACCTCCTTTGTTGCTGGCTAAAAGCCCAGGGCCTGGACTGGGGCCCAGAACTCTTTGTTAACCAGGGATACAGGGGCCACACTTTGAAACACCGGTGCTGGACACACAAGACAAAGGCCGTGAGAGTTCCGATACAATCCACCAAGGGAGGAATTGATCCTTCCAGTACCGACATCTAGATAGCAGGATAGAAGAAGTGCTTAACCTAGAGTCACAGAAACCACCCTCTAACATGCTCCTGGGCACCTGGGGTCTCCCTAGTGAACAAGGGTCTCCGGGCCGTGCTTTCTTGGAGGTTGTCAGGAGGGTCCAGTGGTAGATGCGTGCAGGGAGTCAGATCAGCCCTCTGTCCACAGGTTGGGGAGACGGTGGTCCCACAGCCTCCAGCACTTGAGATCCCCTGCGGGGCTGACAGGTGGCATTTCTTCCTCACAGACCCGTCCAGGGCAACGACCAGAGCCTGCTCCTCGTGTGTGCGAGCACTGGACGGGAAGGCGGTGTGTGGCCAGTGTGAGCGTGCCCTGTGCGGGCGGTGCGTGCACATCTGCTGCAGCTGTGGGGCTGTGGCCTGCGGCCTGTGCGCCCTTGTGGAGTAAGTGCTCGACCGTGGGTGCCCACGTAGGCGCATGAGCACCCCAGTCCAGTTGAGGGTCTTGCGGTTGGGAGAGTAGCCTGTCCGGCATTGCCCCTGGGGATGCGATGGTGCCGAGAACTGCTTCACCTGGTTGGAAGGTTTTCTTAAGGCTGGTGTTTCCTCAAGGGAACCCAGATCGCGTAGACTGCCAGTTCTGCCTTTGCCTGTGGCCTTCTGTCGTAACAACTTCATGAACTGACCTTTCAGGCTCTGACATTAGGACCGTCTCACACGGTTTTTCCTGTTAGCGTGCTCGCCGTTGGAGGAAGCGGGTGGGAGCAGGTGCAGGGGTGGGTGTGGGTGTGGTTGTTTGCCAGACATGAAACGGAGTGTTGGCTTAGTCTGTGACTTGAGTGTGCATGTCTGCCTCCACTGGCTGAATCCCGTACCTCCTTGGGCGGCGCCAGGTACCCGTCCCACCCCAGCGGCCACTGTTGGCTGCCGGGTGGGGGTGTAAGACGAGGCCCCCACACAGACTCGAAGCTGGTTGTGTAAGCCTCAAACTAGCGTAGTCACTACAGTCTAAAGCCAACCGTGGAACACAGAAACCCAGCTCAGGTGGGCCAGCCAGCAGCCTGGCGTGAGCGGCACGAGGCGGGGTGGGCACCGGGAGCTCCCCTGCAGTCCAGCTTGGGGTTGTATGTTGGCCAGTTGTGCACGTGGAATACTCTTTCCTTTGCTTCTGCCGGCTTATTTTCCCCTTCCTGTTTCATTGCAGACTAAAGAGGGCTAGACCCCCGTGTCCTGAGGCCGTTGCACGTGGGGAGGGACCCAGCTTGGCAGCAGGGCAGGTTAAGGGAGAAAGAGAGTTGCCTGGAGCTCTCTTACCACCCGCCCGTGCGCGGAAACCTTCTCCTGTCAGGACAGTGTCCTCCTGGCCTTTGCTTCCTGCTTTTTCCCCAGCTACCTACAGAGTTCACCCTGTGATGGGGGTGCGGGGGGCGTCCATTTCTCAGACGCAACTGGGGGCTGGGCTCTCTGCTCCGTTTTACAAACAGGTCGCGCTCCAGGTCACAAGGCCGAAGTGGTATCCCCGGGTGTAGAAGTCAGCCTTGGCCTGTTGCCCCTTCCCCTTCAGGCATGGCCCCTCGGGTCCTGGTGCCGGGAGCCGCAGAGCTGGGTGCTGTGCCAGGGCTCTGCTTTCACTAGAACGCAGCCCAGCGGCCATCATCCTGCCCGGCCAGTCGTCCTCGACGAGTCCTGTGCTGTGGGCCCCGGGCTTAGCGTCTTCCCTGCCGCGTGGCAGGCAACTCTGCCTCTTGCTGGCACATTTTCTGTGTGTTCTGGAGCATGCTGCCAATTTCTTGTCCTTGCGGGGTCTCTCCTGATGAATCTCCCCTGCCATTCGCTGAACCACTGTGGCCCAGGAAATCCTAGTCGGATACTGGGAGGTTTCTGTACAGGGCAGGCTGCGGGTGGACCGTCGGCCGTCTCAGTCCGCTGGGGCTGCTGTGACACACCGTGCAGAGGCAGCATAGACAGCGCTTCTCGCGCTCTAGAGGCCAGAAGTCCAAGGTTGGGGTGTCGGGGTTGCTGACCGCAGGTCCGGGGGTTGTGGGTGCATCTCACCATTCTCCCGGTGGCCTCGCCTGTGGGGTAAGGGCCCACCCATCTGCAGTGGGGCCTCATCTTAACTAGTTCTGTCTGCAGCTCACGGCCCCCCATCCCTAGATAAGGTCAAGGAACTGGGGGTCAGCACCACAACATATCAACCTAGGGGGGCACAACTGAGCCCCCCAAAACACTTCTTCTCTCTTCCCTGTGATGTTGCAGCTGCGGTGACGTTCACGAGACAGTGCTCTGTGCCAGCTGCGCCAGGTTCGAGGCCTGAGGGCCAGAGCGGACGACCGCCCTCCCGGATGGGCCGCACGGGTGCCGATGCTGAAGAACGGGGGCGGGGTGTCTAGTTTATATTTTGTACTGAGGGCAGAAGTGAATAAATCCCTTTATATTTGGACCAGAGGCCTTGCTCAGCAGTTCTGGGGCTGCAGCCTCCTGGGACATGTGTCCCACCAGGTGGCGTGCAGGCCCTCCGTGCCTGGCGCCCACACGCGGCAGCTCATGCTGTCCCTCCAAGCTTCAGGTGAGGTGTGTTCCCGCTCATCCCCATTTTATGGATGGGAAACGGGCATCCAAAGTCGGGTCCTTCACTTCTCTAGCCAGTGATGATGAGAGAAGATTTAGACCCAGGTCATCTGGCTCCACAGTGCAGGACCGTCGTGCCAGAGCAGCTTGGGACGTTGACGTCACGTCCCAAACTGTCCGTGAGATGGCACCGCTACCTGCCCTCATCTGGGTGTCCACTTGGTTTTTCAGGTGCGTCCATGGCCCGGGCTCCGGGTGACCTGACGGCCTCTGCTCTCCAGGAGTCGTGGCCAGCTGGGCAATGTCCCACTGCATTTGGGCAGTGCAGTTTGTGTGGCCTGAAGGGAGGGGAGTTGACAGGAGCTGCAGTAGGGTGGCCAGGAAGACAGAAGAAAAGGCCAGGAGAGGTTACACGCAAGCAGGCTGTGGGTCTCCCTCACCTGGTGCAAGAGTCCCCAGGACGTTCTCAGCATCCTATGTGTGGGCAGGGAAGTGTCCAGGGGACAGTGGGGCGTGATTCTCAGAGGACAGCAGGGTGGCAGGCTGGAGCCGGGCCCAGGCTGTGATTTACTGCCATGGGTGGAGCATAGAAACCACTGAAGTTCCGATGGGAGGGCCACGCACAGGCGAGGAGGCTGAAGAGCAGTCGGGGCCACGAACACTGGAGACAGCTGTCCATTGGCCATCCTCATCGTGGGACCGCCTCCTTTTGTCTGGCTGCCTGCAGAGGCCCTGGAGCCTCCTAGGTGTCCACCTGCAGGCTGCAACCCCAGTAAGCACAACGTCACACTGGTCGCTTGGGAAATGCAAATCAAAACCACAAGGAGATAGCAGCTCACACTGATGGCCATTATTAAGAAAACAAAACAAGCGTGGGCGAGGATGCGAGAAACTGGAAGCCTCGTGCACTGTTGGCAGGAGCGGAAGATGGCCGGCCGCTGCAGAAGACAGTGTGGTGGTTCCTCAAAAAGTGAAAAAGAGAACTGCTGTAGGATGCGGACATCCCTCTAGTGTGTGTGTTTTCACAAAAGAACTGAAAGCAGGAACACGAACAGACGTGTGCACCCCGTGTTTACTACGGTGTGAGTCACCGTGGTCAGCAGAGGGGGGCAGCCTGGGTGTTCGTCAGCCGGCTAGTGGCCCGTCTGTGCCGGGGGGTGGGTATCCAGCCTCGGGGTGGAAGGAGGTCCTGGCATGTGCTATGGACTGTCAGGACGTGGGACTCCGTGACCTGAGCTGGCACAGGAGGACCAAGCCTGCGTGATCCCACTCATGACGCCCCTCAAGGACTCTGGTCATAGACACGGTCGGGGAAGGGGTCAGTGTTTCCTGGGGACAGTTTCAGTTGGGAATATGGGTGGCGATGGTGAGGACTGCACAACAGCAGCGGGATGTACGTGGTGCCGCTGAGTGCAGGCTCATTGAGGTTGGGGGCGCGGCCAGCTAAGCCACCGACTCTTGGTTTCTGCTCAGGTCGTGACCTCGGGGTCCTAGGATTGAGCCCCACGTCAGGCTCCCTGCTCGGCGGGGAGTCTGCTTTTCCCCCTCCCTCTGCCGCTCCCCCCACCCCCTCTGTCTCTATCTCTCTCTCTCAAATAAGATCTTTTAAAAAATAAAAAAAAAATTAAAAAGGCATGCGGTTGGGGCACCGGGGCGGCTCAGTCGTTAAGCATCTGCCTTTGGCTCAGGTCATGATCTCAGGGTCCTGGGATCGAGCCCCACATTGGGCTCCCTGCTCAGCGGGGAGTCTGCTTCTCTCTCTGATCTTCATTCCTGTGCACGCACTCTCTCTCTAATAAATAAAATCTTAAAAAGGCATGTGGTGTCATTCTGCACAGTTGCACATGGACCTGTATTTAAAAAAAACAAGTGTCAGTTGACTCTTGAAAGCAGAAGTCATAGCCTGTTTGGGGATTTTGACGTTTGTGGATGCAGAGCGTGGGGCAGGAGCACAGAGCTTGGGAATGGAGTGTGCCCTGTCCTGTCTTTGCAGGTGAGGCTCTGACAGCAGAAATACAAGGTGTGTACTGTCCATCCCAAAGCCACTGGGCTGGGGCCTTATGTGCAACTCAGCATCCCAGTGGGCCAGATCCTACAGCAGAAAAGGAGCGTCAGTGGGAAAACTGGTAAAACAAGCCAATAAAGGAGAGAAGTTGGATGTTTGAAAAAAGTCATTTACTCCAAAATCGGGTGAGGAAAGACAAAAGAAGGAGCAAAGAACAAACGGACACAGAACAGCAAGAGGGTTTGCAAGCTCAGTCCCGCCCGCAGCCGCCTACAGTGTGAGCAGACCCAGCGCCTCAGTCAAGGCAGTAAAGGCCAGAGGTGGCCAGATTGTCCCAAGAGACAGCAAAAGAGCGAGACCCTCCTCTCTCGTCTACAGAAGTTCACCTTAGGTATAAAGACACAAAACCCAAAGGACGATGCACTGTCTCTGAGCAGATGTCCCTGGGCTGGCAGCTTCTGGAGAGCAGGACACACCCCACGTCACCAGTCAGGCCCACAGCCTGTTCCCACACACCTGCCGCAAGGGTCGAGGGGGCAGTCCAGGTGCTGAGTGCAGGTTTCCACCCCGTTCCTCCAGAGGCCGCCGGGTGCTGGTAAGAGCAGGTGTGAGCCAGGAGAGGGTGGTCCGCCAGGATAGGTTGGCCTCCCAGGAGTTTTCTGTCCGAGGTGCCTATCTGCTTTGCGCACCCCACTGCCCCCACCTAGGTCAGGGCGTTCACTCATTCCTCAGCTCCCCCCACCTGAGATGGTGGTGTGTTGTGTCCATGCCCTTGACCTTGACCCCTTTCCTGGGACTAAAAGCATCTCGTCACCTGTGGGAAGGGATGGGCCCGCCTGACACTGACTCCAGGCTCTGGGCCCCTCCCCGGTTTCCACACCACACATGCCACTTGAGCCACCGTTTGCTCAAAGTTTGAGGATAACGGAAGGGTATCACTGTATTTTCTATGGTGGACTTTTTTTTCTTGTCTGTGTTAAGGTATACATAAAATTCAACGATCGTAACCATTTTAAAGGGTACGGTTCAGTGGCAGTAAATACGTTCACCATCCACCGTCTCTGCAACTCTTCATCTTGCAACCCCGACTCCCCAGTCCACAGTACCGCCATCTACTTTCTCTCCCCGTGCATCCCACTCCTCAGGGCCCTCATGGGAGTGGAATCCTAGTGACTGGCCTGTTCCACTCAGCATCACGTCCTCAAGGTCCATCTGTGTCGTAGCAGAGCCAGAAGGCCCTTTCTGAAGGCTGGGTGATAGTCCTGTGAATGGGTGGGCCTTGTTTTGCTCATCCGTTCACCCACTGTGGACACTCGGGTTTCATCCGCAGTGTGGCCACTGAATCGTGCCGCAGTGAACACAGGTGACGGGATCTCTGCTTTCAGGCCTTCGGGTGCAGACCCAGACGTGGACTTGCTGGGCTATGTGGTTATCGTGTGTGATTTCTTGAGGAACCGCCATACTGTTCGCCCTCAGCGGCTGCTCCGTTCTGTGTTCGCACCGACAGCGCACAGGGTTCTGATTTGATGCCCCTTTTAACACGTGACAGCTGGACGTCTCTTACCTCCAAACACTTTAGTGGGTAGTGTTTGGTGTGTGTGTCTACGTGGTTCCAAAAAAGCTGTGTCCTCTTGTGACCGGGGGCTGCTCCAGATGTGCCCCCACCCCAGCCTCCAGGCCCATGCCCCAGCACCCATAAACGTCCGGCACCCTGGCCACACCTGCAGGGGTGAGTCCACGGGGGAGATGAGGAAGCCAAGGCTCCCAGACTTCCTCCACCGTGGCTTGCTGGGCAGGGGGCTCCTGCGCGCCGAGCAAGCGGCCACCAGCATCCACCAGGGGGCGCCGGCAGCGCGTCCCGCTGGGCGGCTGGGTCTCCGCTGCCTGCGCCCCTCCCCGCCGCAGTCCCAGACTCTGTGTGACCTCCCCCAGGGCTCCTGGGCTGTGAGGGGGTGACCTGGCTGGGCGTGTGGACAGCCTGGGCATCCCCCCGCTCCCTGAGCCCTGCCAGGGATGGCCGTCCTCCCTCGGGCAGGCCAATCAGGGCTCCCCCGCCACACACACCGACCAGCCCACATGCTCTTCACCTGCCACCCACCAAAACAAGCCACCGAGTTGAAAAGCAGTGTTTATTGAATTTGGAGGGAAAGTCTCATAATAGTAAAAATAGTAAAGTTGGATGTAAAAAGCGCCCTGGTGCAGCATGGCGTCTGGGTGCCCTGAAGGCCCCTCTGGAGGGCGCTGGGCGCATGGCGGGCCAGTGAAGCTGCTCCAAAGGACGAGTGCTACCTGGGGACACCATCGAAGTGAGACGGCCCGAAGGGACAAAAGGGTGGGAGGGAGGGGCTTTCTTGTCACTATGATTAAAAAACCCCAAAATGCATGTGAACAGCATAATACACAGCAACGGATTGCAACCTCCTTCCTCTGCCTCTCGGGCAAGCCCGGCCTGGCCTGCCCCAGGGAGGGGACCAGGCCAGCGTGCCATAACCAGGTTGCTGCTGGTGCCCCCAGGCTGGGCAGAGACAGCTGGCGGGAGGGACGGAGGGGCCACAGGCAGGGCGCACCCGGACCCCCAATTGCACGTGGCTGCATAAGGTCCTCAACCTTTTCCTATGTGAACCTAATCGTTCTGACGGCCAAGGCCATGTCTGGAGACCTAGATGAAATAAATTAAAAAAGCCTGCAGGCCACCTTTCCTTTGGCCCGGCTGACAGGGAGGGTGACCCCTTCACGGTGGGCCGCCTGGCCACGGCACGAAAGGTCTTCCCGTCCCCGCCCAGAGGAGCGGCATGGCTCCTCCCAAACACATCCGGAAAGAAAGACGGAACACAAATCGTCCTGCGGGGCGTCCTCCCCGTCCCCCGAAGCCGCCGTCAGGAGCGGCGCGGCCAGCTGGCCTTCCTCAGGCTGTGCCGCTGGCCGAGTAAGAGAACTGCGGGAAGTGGGGCCTCCGCTCGCTGTCCTCACCCTCCATGTTGTCACCTGCAGCCGGGTGGGTGGGACATTTGCTCAGACCCCAGCACTGGGAGCGGCTACTGTGCATCCAGAGAAGCTGAGGCAGGCCCCACGGCTTACCTCCCAGACCCTCTCACTGCCAGGGCCAAACGGCGCCCTCCCGCCCCCACCATCACCACCCTCCCACAAGGGAACACTGCAGGCTTCTGGAGAGAAAGGAAGAAGCAGGCTTGGGGGTGGGCAGGGAGGTGGCCCCCTCACCTTGGTCAGGTGGCGTGATGGTGATCATCTGAGCCGTGAACTCCTCATCAAAATACCTGGTGTCTGTCTCTGATGTGACCTGGGGCTTGAAGGGTGGACTGAGCTGTAGGGGACAAAGGGGGGAGGGAGGCAGGTGACAGGCTGCACTCTGCATGGCCCCTAGGACCTGAGGCCTCCCCCCAAAGGAAATGCCTCCCGTCTCCAGGCTACATGGAGGCCATGGAACAGGGCTCCAGCAGGGAGACACACAAGGGAGGGTGGTGGCCTGGAGCCCTGCAGACGTGCCCCTCCCCCAGGGCAGGCCGGGCCATGCTCACAGTGGCCCCCACAGCTGACCAGCTCTGCAGGGCCCTAGGGCCCCAGGCAGAAGGAGACAAGTCCATTCCCTTTTCTAGCCTACTTCACTTTCTTTCTGGTTCTCTTATGAACTAGGAAGGAGATGAAGAGGGATGCCACGGGACAGGATGGATAGGGTGGGCTCCCAGCCCCTTCCTCAGGTGCCACTCAGCCCAGCTGCCAGGGGCTTCCACTTTGATAATTTATGATAAAGGGACAGTCCCATCCCCACCAGGGCCAGCGAGTAGTAGTCCCATGCAGTGGCTTGGCGGGGGGAGGAGAGGACACAAGTAGCAGCCAGATAGTGCTGGAGTACGAGGTGAACTTGACAGGCTCCAAACCCACACAGGGCTCCCAGGGCCCTCCCTGCCCAACTTCCCACCAGAAGAGGAGACCAGGCCTTCTTCTCTGCAGAACAGGGAAGGGACAAGTCCTGAGCGCAAGGCCTGGCTGGCCTCATTTGCGGTGCAAGGACAAGAGCGCAGCCAGCGGAGTCAGGCTGCAGATGCGAGGCCTATAGTGTAGGGGACGGGCCCATGGAAGGAGGGCCCTACAGGCAAGCACTGCCCCTATCTACTCCAGGGCTGCCCCTCATGAGCTAGGAAGGTCTCTGGTCAAGGCTGGGCAGCAGCTGGGCTCTTGGCGGGCAGGGAAGTGGACAGGAGCTGGGCAGAGCGGGGGTTCCCCATCTTGCAGGCAGGACAGAGGCCCAGCCAGCAGCGTGTGGCTGGCAATGGGCATGCACGGGGAGGGCAGGATGGAAACCAGGTGGAAGTCTGTTCGGTGACAGGGTGCCCTGCACACCTTGGTACAGCCTTCCTGAGCCTGCTGGGCCACCCCACCAGTCTGGACCTGGCACTCCCACATCCCTCCAAGGGCAAAGGGCAGAGGGATGTATGCAGGCCTCACTCCTGGGAGGGCCTCCCTCCTGCACCAGACAAGCAGGTGCTGTGCCCCGGGCCTGCATAGCCCTGTGCGCTCCGACAGCAGGCCTGGGCTCTCCCTGCAGCAGGAGGCACTGAGGTCCGAGGGAGGGAGTGGGAGAGCGGGACTAGTGCCCCCACTGCACTGCCAGGCTTCAGCAGGCAGTGTCGGGCACATGGTGCCCTGTCTGGGGAGTCCATGCCTACGTAGCTCCTCCCGAGGCTTGGACGGAGGGAGGTCCGTGCACAGAGCTCAGGAGGAGATCCTGCAGTGCAGACCCTGTGAGCCTGGGGAAGGGCCGCGGGGAGAGGGCAGGGACAGCGATGGGTGTGGACGGGTGAGTGTACACACCTTCTTCTCGTACACGTCCTGCCACACGATGCTAGCGAAGAAGCGGTGCTGCATGATCTCCTTGGCGTCGTCTGAGCCCCCTCCGAGCCTGCGGGAACATGGCAGGTGCTGCCACCAGCCCGGCTCAGGCCCCGGGCCCCCACCGGGCGCTCCTCCCGCTGGGGGTCTCCACGCAGTGGGGGGCAGTGCGGGGGGAGCACAGTGCGAGGGTGACCGCACGGTCCTGGGGCGCTGTGGGTGGTGCAGCCCCTCTGGGGGGCTGAGGACAGCACCGTGCCAAGGGCCATGCCCCGGCTCCTGCAGGACACTGGGGAAGACAGGTGCTGCCGGCATGGAAGGGGTCTCACACCTTCCAAGCAGGTGAGAGAGGCTGCAAGGCTGGGGTCAAGATGCCCGTCTGGCCTCAGCCAGCCCTGGCAGAGGACGTCATACATCAGCCATCGCTGTGGCCTGGAAGCTGCATCACTGTCCCAAGGGGAAACTGGGGGATGGGGGCTTGTGTGGCTCACCTCTGCTTGGGGTCCTTCTTGAGCAGCCCCGAGAGCAGGGACTTGGCCTCAGGGCTGAGCGTGCGCGGGAAGCGGAGCTCCTCCATGAGGATGAGTTCGAAGAGCTTCTCGTGGTCCTGGTTGTAGAAGGGCAGCCGGCCACACAGCATCTCGTACATGACCACGCCCAGCCCCCACCAGTCCACCGCCCGGCCGTAGTCATTGTCCTCCAGCACCTGCGGGCACAGGGGCATGGGGTCACGGGCCACCCGGGGCCATGGGGTCCCAGGACGCCCGGGGGATACAGTAGGGGCGCACCTCGGGGGCCAGGTACTCGGGCGTCCCGCAGAAGGTCTTCATGGTGGCCCCGTCCTTGATGCCCTCCTTGCACAGGCCAAAGTCCGTGATCTTGATGTGCCCGTCCTTATCCAGCATGAGGTTCTCCAGCTGTGGGGCGTGGCCTTCAGGTCAGCGCCAGCCTGCCCCACCACCCTGCAGCCCCTGCCGCTCCCACCCACCCACCTTGAGGTCGCGGTAAACCACGTTCTTCTCCGAGTGCAGGTAGTCCAAGGCAGACACGATCTCGGCACCGTAGAAGCGGGCCCGGTCCTCAGGGAACACGCGCTCCCGGGACAGGTGGAAGAAGAGCTGCGGGGCAGGGGTGTGAGGCAACGCGGGCCACAGGAAACTACCCCCCACCCCGTACCTGAGACCCTGCGGGCCGGGCACCACACAGCCCCTGCGCTGGGGAGCGGACACCCAAGGCTCAGGGAAGGCCAGCCCCACGCAGGCCACACAGCCACCCTACCTCACCCCCGTTGGCGTACTCCATGACGAAGCAGAGGCGGTCGTGGGTCTGAAAGGAGTACTTCAGGGCCTACAAGGGAAGCAGAGCTGGTACCATGGGCCCTGGACCCAGCAGGAGCCCTGATGCCCACAGGCCATTCTTGAAGAATGTGCAACATGGGCTCTGTACCAAGTCTCAGGCCAGTTTGGACCACAGAAGCTGGCAGGTTCTGCTGACTTTGTGGAAGCTTTCCCTCCAGGCTCTGGGCCCCCAGGATGGGAGGCAGGGCAGCAGCTGGGAGAACCCTTGGCAAGGGGAGAACATGCCCAGGGCAGAGCTTCCCGGCCACCTTCCTACCTCACACCACAGGCAGCCTGGCTCTAAAAGGAAAGGCCCAATGACCGAGTCGTCCCCACAAGTGACTGATGCTGGAACTAACCTAGCAGCCAGGGATGAGCCCCGTTCATGGAAAACACGGGACAAGAGGCCAGCTACAGACCTCAGGCAGAGAGGACCGGCCACGCCACATGACCCCCTTCCCCGTGGAGAATCCCCAGGAGGGAGATGCCTTTGCCAGGGCAGAGGGTCAGGGGCTGGCATGCGCAGACCCCGGCGTCGCTGTGGTGTGTGACAGCGGTGCTGTGGCCATGGGAGTGCAATGAGGGGGAGGGAAGGACACACAGCCTGGACACGAGGAAGAGGGGCAAGCTGATGCAAATGAGATAAAACCACCATAATGAATGAGTCTGGGCAAAAAAAAAAAAAAAAAAGAGACCTTTTAAAAATGTCGGTCACTTCTCATAAGAAACTATTTTAAGGAATAGACACTTTAGAGAAGGACAGGCCTTCTCTGCTCTGCCCCTGCTTTGACCCGGGCAGTCTCCTAGGATGAGGACACCATGCTGAGCAGAAGATAACAGGGCCCGGGGGGGGGGGGGGGGGGAGGTCCCCAGGGAGAGCCCGGGTGGGGGGTGGCAGCCTGTCCACTCCACGCGGACCAGCTCTTACCACACCTCCCAGGAGCCGGCTGAGCCCGGGATGCTCACGAAGGCTAACGGTTTTCCATACACCCCTCCTGGGCTGAGTATCCCCCAGGACAGGGACCCTGCACACTTGTGCCTCAGAGGGGAAGCAGCCGGAAGGTGGTGTGCAGAAGTGTTGGCATGGGGGCTTGGGGGACTCCCAGGGCCTCAGGCAGAGCAGAGAAACACTCAGGGCACCCACCCTGAGTGCACCAGGGGAAGTAAACAAGCCCTCACCCCCTCCCAACATCAGGCGCCTCCACCCCCGGCCCTCCTCGGAGGTGTGCCCACCCTCAGCTGAACTCTGAAGCCCGCCAGCCCTGGTCCGTGGGAGACGGGCTCGCGGGGCTTCCAGGGCTCACCGTCAGGAAGGGATGCCTCGAGTTCTGCAGAACACGGTTCTCCGTGAGCGTGTGGGCAACCTCGTCCTAGAAGACAGGGCCAGGTGAGCTGCCTGCCTCCCCGCTTGCCCCCAGCCAGGCCCCGGCCCTGTGCCCTACCTTGGCCACAATGACCTCCTTCTTCAGGATCTTCATGGCGTAGTAGCGGCCCGTGGCCTTCTCCTTCACCAGAATCACCTTCCCAAACGTGCCCTTGCCCAGCAGCTTCAAGTACTCAAACTCGTTCATGGTCTGCAGGGCAGCGGGCCGGCACCTGGGGTCAGGGGGACCCCAGCCCCCCCCGGAATCCCGCCTCCCTGCCTCACTTCCCACACAGGGCTCCCCGTGGCCACACTGGGACCAACAGGCCCCTCCAAGCTGGGGGAGGGCCTCACCACACGGTGCTTGGGCTTGGCCAGGGACACCTCCATCTCCTCGGCGCCGGAGTTGTCGCTCGGTGAGCCCGACCGGAAGTCCATCATCTCTTCCTCCTGCCTCTTGAGCCCGTCGGCCACCGTCTGGATGGCAGTTGTCCACTCCTCCCTGCAGGGCCAGCAGGTCAGGCCCCGTGACGCGGGCCTGGGCACTGGGGACACCAAGCCTAGCTCCCCACAGGGTGGTGTGCCCTCCACCAGGGAGCAGAGGGCCCTGGCACCCCGCCCGTCCCCACGTCTCCATCCCGTACCGCTCCTCGGGTGTCTCCACGTGGAAGGTGCGCTCGATCACCGTGGTCCACTGCAGGCAGCGGATGATGAAGGTGTTGGGCCGGGGCCGCTCCGTCTTCATCAGCTGACATTCTGGGGGCAGGGCAGGCAGGTGAGTGCACACACCCCCACCCACATGGCCCACCTGCCCCCACCCCCAGGACCCCACCACTGGGTCATGGGAGGCCCTCTCCCGTATCCACTCCAAGCCTTGGCTCCCCTCCCTGTAAAATGGGGCTGGACCCCTATTCCAGCCTAGACACCGAGCTCTGGAGCAGTGAGGTGCCCCCGTGGGGACGGCTGAGGCTGGGTCAGCTCAGCCGCCTGCCATCATCTTTGGTCCTTCAGTCTCTGAGCCCAGGCTGCAGGCCAGGCCACAGCTCGACTGGCCAGACGGTGAGGCATATGGGTGCCCAAGGGAGGGGCCGGCAGGAGGGAAAGCAGCTGGCCCCTGAGCGGGAACCTCCTGCCATCTTCCCGGCACTGACTGCCGGCCCCCTGCCCCCTCAAGGCAGGGCCAGTCCCAGGGTAAAGGCTGGTGGTGACTCAGCCTTCAGAGACGCCAACTGTCCTGGCAGGGGGCTGGAGGACATGACCCACCCTGGAGGCTGCTCGGGCTGTACCCACCCCACACTGATGGCACCCCTCCCCCAGAGGCTGGGGGTTCCAGATGCATAGCAGGAACATGCATACACACACCAGGGGCACGCACACGCCAGGAATGCATGCACACTGGGAGCACGGGCAGACCTGGAATGCGTGCACACTGGGAGCACGGGCAGACCTGGAATGCGTGCACACCGGGAGCACTCACACCGGGAGCACAAACACACACCTAGGGCACGCACACACCTACAGCACACTCACACCGGGAGCATGCACACAACAGGCGCACTCACACACACCTGGAATGCGTGCACACACCAGGAGCCCAGGGACTGTGGGGATGCACCAGGCCCCAGAGGGGTGAGGCAGTCGGGGGTGCTGCTGAGAAATTCTAGGCCAATACTGGCCCAGCCTGTGAAAGCGGAGAGGGGGCCCAGGGCCAGTACAAGGGTTTCCAACATTCCAGTGTCTGAGCCCTAACTGGGCTCAGCAGGGTGTAAGGCAGTGGTCCATCAGGGCTGGAAGCCAGGAGGGGGCTTGGGGCCAGCCTTATGGGGAGGGTGGCCTGTGTCAACAGGGGGTGGGGGACAGAAAACCCTGTGGCTGGTCTTCTCCGTCCTGCACACCCACCTCCTACTCGCTCATCAGAGACCAGGTTTTCCCAGGACCTAGGTGCCTGGCACCCATCTCAGACCCTGACTTCTTGTCCCCTGACCCGGAATCCATCCCCAAGGAAAGGCCCCTGGCCGCAGAGGCCCCAGCCCAGCTACCTCCCTGTCCCATGGCTCTGTGCCTTGGCTGGAGCTCAGCTGGCCTATGGCCTGGTTTCAAGGACCCAGCCCCTCCCCCCCTGCTCAGGCAGCCCTCTGGAGCCTGTGAACCTCTGCAGAGCCCCCTCATCCCCTCTGCACTGTGCCTATACAGAACATTCCTAAGGGTCCCCACGCCCCTGCCAACAAGGTGGCACCCACCCCAGCCAAGCCTCCTTCCGGAACCCTGAAGCCCCACCCAGCCCCAGCCAAGGAGGCACCAGGGGGAGCCCACATGGCCACCAGGCTACAGGGGACGATGGTGCCTGCCTACTTGGTCTTCCTTCACCCTGGGATCTCTACTCGAACAGCTGCCTTATGGAAGCTTGAGGCTGGGGGGCAAGGAGGGAATCAGAACTCATTGGACCCAGGTCACGGTGAAGCCTCCCTGGGAGACCCCCAGGCTGGAACCTCCCTGACAGAAGCCCTCAGGCCAGGGTATACTGGCCATGCCCCTTGCCCCTGCAGCACAGTGCCGGGTATATTGGGAGGGTGGGCAGGACAGCCAAGGTCCAGGAGCGCCCCCAACCCCGTCAGTCCACGCTACCTCCTCCTGAGACCCTGGACCGGAACCTGCCCCAGGTGATGCGGAGAGCCAGAGGACCCCAGGCTCCCAGGCTGAACAGCAGGGAAAGCAGAGCGAGCCAGAGAGTGGAGATGTGTGCAGGAGCCCAGACCCCCACAGCAGGCACCGCGCTCTGTACCTGAGGGTATCCCGAGAGGGACCCAGGAGGCCTGTCCACTCATGAGCCCCTCCCTCACCCTCCTGCCCCCACCAGGCCTGTGTCCTGGGCAGCCCCAGTGCAGAGTCAGGTTCCAGAGCAGCTAGACCAGAAACAGAGACCAGGCTGGAAGGCCTGCCTGGCTCAGCATCCTCCCCCCTGCCCCCTGGCAGCCCAGCTCCATGGCCAGGTCTCCCTAGCCCCAGGGTTGCCAGCCTTGGGACTCAGCACCAAAAGCTCCCACCAGCCAGAACCAGCCACTCACCAGTTCTCACGGTTACTCAGAGCCAGCCCTGCCCCACCTTGTCCCTGGCTGCTGCTGGCCCCAAACATGGAGGCCTGGGGGATGTCAGCATGGGGGCTGCCAGGCACAGAGGACTTCTGGCACCCTGCCCACCTGTCCAGCCAGGGCTGGCCCCCTGCGCCCAGCAGTACCCGGCTGCAGCCCCAGCGTGACCGCAGGCACTTACGAGCCACAGAGAAGTTGTTGAGAGGGGACTCTCGCTGCTCGACATCCTGGGGCCGCTCCTTGTAGCCGATGAAGGTGCCGTCATTCTTGAGGAGGAAGTAGCGGGGCCGCCAGGTTTTGATGTACTCCCCTGCGGACATGTGGGCAGTGAGGGGCCACGGCCACTGGACCTGCTTCCACCTCCTCACAGAAACTCTGTCCCTGCGGCAGGCTGGAAGCTCGCTGCACCCGAGCAGACAGGACACGCTAACCCTGGGACCCTGTCCCCTGCCCCTCACTCCCAGCATGGCTGGGAGGCCACCCACCAGGGTATCAGGGCTGAGCTCTCCCCACCCACCTGGGGCCAGCCAGTTACTACAGTGACCGTGGCCAGTGGACTGTCCACCACAGCTGGCCCACAGCCTGCAGGCTGGAGCCTGGTGTGTGGCACTGAGAGGATAGTGAGTGAGACTGAGGGCCCAACCCCCCAGGCTGGGCACTGGGACAGCCTCTCACTGTCCATGTGACAGCACTCCCTGTCCAGGGCCCCACGGTGAAGCCAGACCCAGGAGGTGTCTGTGAGGTCCTCGGGTTACGACCTACCACCCTTGACCCCTGCAGCCCACGATGGGTTACCCAGGTACACAGCGGGGAAGTTTTCCCCAAAGTTTTGCCACATCAGCCATAAACAAGCGTTCACACTTAAGCAGAGCAGATGTCCTCTGCGATATCCGAGCGACTGTCATTTTTCATACTGACACCCAGAAAAAAATGTTTCATTTACATTTTGCCGAGCAAGGAGTTTGAACAACAACGGAGAACTTACTAATTAGACAACTGCTTTATCACAGGGGCCACTGGGCAGCAGGTCGGGGGGTGAGGGGTGGGGCTGGGGTCCGCAAGCTCTGGGCCCCACCTTTCCCTCCCAGCTAAGCCCCAGGGGAGGGGGAGGAGCAAAGGCCCCACCCATCCAGGACTGGGCACCTCCACTGTGCTCCCCGCCCCTCCCTGCCCAGCCCCTCCCCACCCACCAAGGACCTCTGGGTGTGGCCATAGAGCCAGCCCTCCCTCTGCTCCACTCCTGTCCACCGGCAGGTGGGGGGCTTGCCAGGCTGCAGGCGGATGGGGGGGTCACCTCCAGGTCCAACACTGGCGGCACAGGGAGGACCTGAGCGATGGCCAGTGACCTGCCCTGTGCCCCAACAGCATTTAGCAGGATCTCCGCCCAGTTCCGCCGAGCCGCCTCAGCCCATGAAGACGGTGGGCTGGGAAGGCTGCGGTCAGGCCTCGTGTGGACACTGCTCGTGCCCCTGGTGGCTGGGAGTCCCCCACAGATACCCCTTCCCCGCCAGTGCAGCGGGTGGGCGCAAGCAGAGTAGGCTCCAGGGGCTGCGCGTAGCCCACCACCCGTGCCGTCCCGGGCCGCTCGCTCCCACCCGCCTGCGCGCCAGTCTGGAGCTGTCGGCCCCTGATGGAGTGCCTCCCATCCCGCCAGCTGCCGCTCCCCAGGATGCTAACTGAGCGGGGAGACTGATGAGCGCCTCGCCCGCGCAGCCCCGAAAATCCATCTTGATTCACCAACTGCCGCCAGCCCCCACCGCGCCCGGCACGGCCCCCCAGCACTGTGCCCTATGCCTGCAGTCGGCACGTGTGCAGCTGCTCACCAGCACCCACACGCCAGAGCGGACCTTAGTTTCCCCAATGGGTCCCTGATCCCAGAAACAGGGGTGCCAGTGCGCTAAGTACCCAGGACTCACCCCGGCCACTTGGCCCTGCACCTGTGGTCTAGTAGCCTTCACCCCCTACCCCACTCCAGGGCTAGGAAGGTTCTGGAACCCAGAACGGGGGGGGGGGGGCAAGGGAGCAACACTGGCAGAGAAGAAGCAGAGGGGCAGGCACCTGACCTGGCTGAGCCCCGGACAAGGTCTGACTCTGCTGGGCCCTCCACCAGCCCCCAGCCCCAGGGCACTGAACGGGGCCATAGTCGGTCCCCAGCTGCCCGCCGCCTGTGCCCCACATGGCTGAGCCCAAAAGCCACACAACACCCAGGTGGGATGGAGGGCCAGGGAAGGCGGCCTCACTCAGCCCCCCACCTGGGCAGCCCGGCACACAGACCCCCTGAGGAGTGGGGAGGCCGGGGCCAAAGCTATGAGACACACACAGCCCTTCTGCCTGGCAGGTGCAGCTTGGCGGTCACCTGGGCACCGAGGCAGTGCCAGATGCATCCTGGGCCATGGCCTGCCTCTGAATGAGTCCAGCCCAGACAGATGGGGGCCCCAGAGCCCTGCTCCCTCCCAGGGCTCGGGGTGGCATAGGATGGACCGCGTGGGGCATGCACAGGACTGGGGCCGTGGGCGCTGGGTGGGGACACACATTAGCCGGTGCTGCTGGCGGGAACTCCGGAGCCTTCACTCTGGGCAGGTGACAAACAGGGGGGCCCGAGTCTGCCCTTTAGGACACGACAGCCTAAATGGGGGTCCCCACCACACCTGTGGGGACAAATGCCTGCTCACAGCTAGGGTGATCTGGCAGCCACGCGGGGGGCAGCAGGACGTGGTCTGTACCCAGGCCTCAGGCATGGCTTTGATCCCTGCCACTCACAGCCAAAGCCCAGGACCCCCGAGCGGCTCTCCGCCCGCCCCACCCCACCCCACCCCGTGCAAACACTGCAGACCAAGGCCCACACGGGGTCTCAGCACAAGGCCAGCACCAGCCTCGGAGTCCCCTACACGCAGCTCAGCAGCCCAGCCAGGAGGACCCGTACCTGCCGCCACCAGACAGGAGCCACGGCGAAACCGGGGGCAGGCACCCCTACCCAGAGGGTCTGTCCCTGGGTGGAGAGCATCTCCTTCCCCACTCAGGGTTCTCTCAGAAGCCCAGCCCTGGGCTAGGGTCACGGAGGGACCCATACTGCCCCCCGCAGCACCACACCCGCCCCTCGGAGACCATGTCCTGCCCAGCCGCCAGAGAAGGGGACTCGTGTACCCACAGTAAGGGCTCCAGCTGGGGTGGAGGTGGGGGCATGCAGGCTTAGCCAGGCTCCTATTCTGCCCAGACCAGAGCTCCCCTACGTCCTCTTGCCTCTCTAAGGGCCCCTCAGCTCCCAGCACTGGCCCCCTCGATGTTCCCATGTGTCCTCCACCAGGAGGGTCCTTCTAACATCTCTGCTCATCTTGGGAGCCAGCTCATGCCCAGGAAGAGGCTGGGGGACCCCAGAGGAAGGGGGGTTCCTTATAAGGAACCCTGGCCTTCCACAGCCCACATCACCCTGACAGGGCCACGGGGCGAGGGCCTGGGGACAAGACAGGCAGAGGCTGAGGGCTTGCCCCCGCCGTGGCTCCCGGGCATGTGTCCTGAGCCACGCTATGGTCAGGGCACCCCACGGGACCTGGGGGCTGAGACCCATGCTGTGGGCAAGCCGGGGGTCCCACCACAGTCCCAGGCCTGACTCTCCAGAGCCCTCCACGTTGCCAGGTGTCAGCACACGGCACACCACACCTGGGTCCCAGCTCACTCAGCCACCGCGCCCCAAGCTCCGTGCACATTCCCTCCGAGTTCCCAGTTCCCAGGGAAACTGCTGGATAAACACTTTGCCACAGCCGTGGTGGCGGTGGCAGGCGGCTGGCAGGGTGCCAGGCGGCGCCGAGCTGTTTCTCCACAGCAAAGCAAGCCCCAGCAGGCCCGGGGAGCGGGAGCCAGCTGACAGCGGCGACCGTGCGGTCCCCTGCCGCCAACACATCCATCGCGGGCCGACAGCTGCCGGGCGCCCATTTACCTTCTCCAGCACAGTGAGCAAACAGCCCTGCTGACGGCAGCCCATCCATCGCCGCCCACCAGGAAGGGGGCAGGCAGTGGGCGGGCAGCAGGCACGGGTCATCTGGGGGGGCCCAGCCTGCCAGGCCTCTGCCTGTGCACAAGTCCAGGTCCCGTGTCCCCAACCCCCTAGCAGGATACTGGGCCACAGACTGAGGTCCAAAGCCCTGAAGCCCCAGAAACCGGGAGGGGGGGGGTCTCACAACCCCACTTGGACAGGGCCCTGGGCCTGTGGGGCTGAATTATACCAACCTGCTCCTCGAGACGGAGCCTCTCCGAGGGCAGCAGTCACGGGGTCCTCCTGGAGGCAGGGCTCGGACGGCAGGTGTGGCTGGGAGGAGGCATCCGCTCCGTGCCCAGCAGAGGGGTGACATGTGGAGGAGGACATACGCTCCCCTACCATGGCCCTCGAGCCTGGCTGGACCTTCCCCCGGCCACCACCCTGCCCTGCCCTCCCAGAAGGACCCCCTGGCAGGCAGAGAGGACAAGGCCCATTATGCCCACCAGGTCCCTGGGGAAACTGAGGCCCAAGTAGGGACTCTCAAGGTCGCAGATGACGAGCAGAGATGCCGGTCCTGCTGCCCAGACCTTCACAGGTCTTTGGCTCTGCTATCCAGCAGGCAGGCCCCCAAAGTCACGGCCCAATGCACACAGGAAGACTCAGGAGCACAGGGAAGGCACTGGGGGCTGCTCCTCGCCTTCCTCCTGCCTCAGGACAGTGCCTCCCACCAACCGCCACGTCCAAACCCACTCTGCCTGCAGATCATCTCTGCCTAGACGTCCCACCGGGCCGCCGGCCTTGCCGCGCACCCCACCTCCTCCTCGGGCACCGCCGTCTGCACGCAGGCGAGGCCACCCGGAGTCCCAGCCTGGCTGCCACACATCCACGTCCCCTGGGATGTGCCCACGTGGCTTGGTCCCCATGGCCCGTGCCCACACCCGCTGTCTCACTGCTAGCCTCCTGCCCCTCACCCACACCACTGCTCAGCCAGAGCCCCCTCGGGCAAGGCCACAGCCCCACTGCCCTGGTGCCCTCCGCTATGCCCCTGCCCACTCTCCCTGCACCAGCCTGGGCCTGTGCGCCCACCCCCCATCCCCCACCTAGTCCCAGTCTTCCTCAACAAGCCAGTTACTGGGTCACCTGCCAGCTCCAACTGATACACACCTGGCCTCACCACAGTGGGGTTCGGGGAGGCTGTATTTCAAAGACCTGGGTGTGGGGTGTGGTGGGGGGCTCAGGGCAGCCACAGCCACGCCTCTGCGTCAACGAGCATCCCAGGGAGCTGGCAGGTCGAGCGGGCAGCCCCCAGGCCCATCAGTCCACCAGCTGCCCCCATATCCGATGGCCCCTCGGGGTACAGGCCTGGGGAGAGGGGGCTGCAGTCCTGGGACCCACCTGGAGATCTGCGAACCGAAATCCAGAGTGCAGAGATCCCACCTCAGAGCACCCAGGGTTGGCAGAAGCAGCACAGAGGAACCCGTCCCCAACCAGGCCATTGATTCTCACGTTCCCGAAACAGGGTCTACTATTTCTTACGGTTACAGACACACACCTGAATGCGGGGAGAAGGAAAGTGAGGGCTGGGCCCGGCAGGGGATGTGCAGCTCCCAGGAGCTGGCCTGTGGCTCGCCCTGCCTGGCCCACCCCAGCCTGGAATCCCGGGGACCTCTGCCAGCCTGTGCAGAGCCAGATCTGGGCTGGGGGGCCTGGCCGTGCGGCCACTGGGCAGGGGCTGGGCGTGGCAAGTGGACAGGAACGGCAGGCATCAGCCACTGCGGGGTGGCCCCGGCGAGCGGGCACAGAGCCACAGCCACGGGCTCCAGTTACGGGAGGGCCCGCTGGCCCTGAGCCCGGCTGGGTGTGCCTGGGCAGAAGGGACACCAGTGGCAGCCGGCCCAGCTCCCACCCCGCGCCGCCCCACAGCACTTCTAGGAACCGGGCCTGGTGCAACTCAGGCTGGCCTCTCCTGAGAGCTGCCGGCAGGTGGGGGTCTGGGCACAGTGCTCCGGCCCCCTTGTTCCGGGCCTCAGGGTCCCTTCTGCATCAAGTGCACTGCTCTGTCCAGGGCCAGCTGGTGGGAGCGAGGCCCCTCCCCACCCGCCTTCATGGAGGCCGGCCCACCGCAGGGCAGCCCTGCCCAGAAAGCATGCCACAGCCACCTGCTGGGGCCACCAGCTCGGGCCAAGGGACCCAGGGTTGGCGGGTGGTGACCCCTCACCCCCTGAGCGCGTCACCCCAGCTTCCTCTTCTGTTGTTTGTTCTGCACGGAGAACCCAACATGCTCACAAAACAGGAAACAGCCCCCCGCGGTGGCGGCCACGGTCACGGCCACACACCCGGGCCAGCAGGCCCTGGAGCATACCTTCCAGTCCCAGGCCTGGCTGCCCTTGCACCGAGCTGCCCCCCGGCCCTCACAGACACGCAGCATGGCACGAGCTACCAGGGGGCTGCCGGGACCAAAGCCACAGCCACCTCAGCGTGACCTGGATGGGTGCTGGGGCCACCCCTCCCCTGACAGTCAGGGAAACTGAGGCACACGGGAGGCCCAGGGCAGCCCTGACCTTACAGCCTGGGGCACAGGGTCGGAGGAGCTGACGTCCACCGTAGGTGGTCCCACTGAGGCCACGCCCTGGCGAGGCCACTGCAGCACCTGCACCCCCACCCCCACCCCAGGGCAGACGAACAACGCTGCAGGGTCTCCGCGGCAACCCCAGGGCCGCTGGTGCTCAGAAGCGCGTCAAACACGCCCCGCAGGCCTGTCCCCTGGAATCTGCTCAGCAAAGCGGCCGCGTCCCCCCAGGGGGACCCAGGCTGCCTCCACATGGGGACCACAGGGCCAGGGATGGAGTAGGAGGAACCACCGTGTCCCCACCTCAGAGCCACAGGAGGGACACAGGCAATGCCACGGCCACGGCAGGAAACAGGACCTCGCCACCACTGAGGGAGGGGCGGTGGGAGAAAGCAGAGCCCTGGAGCCCACCCCCCGCCAAGATGCCAGGGCAGCTTGGCCTGGAACCACAGGGGGACCCATGCAAGGAAAGGCACCAGGCCCACGGAGCTCCAGGAACTCAGGGCCAGCGCCGCCCCTCTGCTGGGGGAGGATGGACGCTGAGGTGCACACGTGCCCGCAGACCGCGCTGGTGACGCGCTTCCATGCAGGTTCCAGGAGCAGAACAGCCCCACTCCCACAGGCCAGCTGCCCAGAGGGGCCCGGCCGCCGCGCCGCATTCCGGTGAGGACAGCTGAGTGCGCGCCTCTGCTGGTCCCTCCTGGCCGACAACCAGCCTGAGCGGGCACAGGGGTGCCTGCCCGAGGCCCCCCACCCAGGCTCAGAGCCCCTCTCTCAGCCTCCACCCAGCTCCTCACCGCCTTCCTCCCCCCTCCTGGTCCACCTGGTCCACCCGATCCAGCCGGCCTGTCCGTGGGTCAGGGACCCCCAGGAAAACCCCCACAAGCCTGGCTGGGCAGACGGTGCGCATATGGTCATGTGCTCCAAGAGCAGGGCCAGCGGGCAGGGACGCCCCGGCCCGCTGCACAGACCCAGCCCATGGCCTGAGCACAGAGCAGTCTGGGGACAAAACCGGACGCCACAGGCTGAGCTCAGCTAGACCTACATCCTGGAGAACGCTTGTTTTTTTTTTAACTTGTCAACCTTTAAGAATCAGGAGAATGCACAGAAGGGACCAAACCTTTGAAAATGCAAATCTTTGAGCAATGCTGAGCCCACCGGCCACCAGCACTGCTCGCTGCTTGGGGCGTCTGCTCATCGCTCGGGACACGTGGGTCAAAACACCCAGGTCTGCTCGGGAAGCCCACCCGCCTCTGGGGACCCCCGTCTGCCCCATCTGCCCCGCCTGCCTCCCAGCGACCCTGAGCCCTTAACAGCTTCAGCTTGCCCTCCTGGGGACCAGCTCCCCACTGGACACACTGGGACATGAGGCCCAGAGGCTTGCCTGGCCCCCAGAACAGGTCAGTGCAGGGCTGGAACTCACCACCCACGCTGGACCCCCTCTGCCCACGGCAGCTGCTCTGGCCCAGAGCATGAAGCATCACGACACCCAGGAAACAGCCCAAAGGTGACTCTCCACAGATGGATGCCCACCTCCCCAAGGGGAGCAGAGGACAGGCAGCGAGGCCTGGAGGCTGCTGAGGCTGACCGTACCCTGACTTAGGGCCCTCGATAAACCACAAGCCGAACGTCACCAGGCCACCCCCGCCGCCATTCCCATCATGTACGCAGGGAAACCAGGGCCCAAAGAGCTCAAGGGAATGAGGGATTGGGAGCTGTAGGGGCTTGAAGCAGAGGGTCAAGGATGCGGTGACAGAGACTGGCAATGACGAAGCAGCTAAGTCAGATTCAAACTCAGCTCTTTGGATGCCCCACTGGGCCTGATACCCTAACCCCCCAGACCCTTCAGAAGGCACATGCCCTGAGTGGCAACCTGGAATTCACCCAGGTATCAGAAAGGCACCCCTGCCCCAGCCTGGCTGGCCAGTAGATGTCCCAGTAACTGGGTCAGGGGCCTTAGGCAGCCCTGAGGCCCAAGCAGCTCCTGCATCAGCCCTTAATCTAACAGTCAGTCAACAAACGTTTGCCAAGGATGAAGGGGTACTCGTCTCAGGTAGGGGGCTGTGGATGCGTGCTGCTGCCAGGCACAGAGGAAAGGCACGGGGGCAGGTGAAGGGGGAGGGGACATCAAAGCGGGCTGTAAGGTGAGGCAGACAGGGCTGGACCCAGCAAAGGGGCTCCAAGCAGGAAGCAGGACTCCTGGGGAAGCAAGGAGGAGGTGAGCAGTAGGGGAGGGGATCTAGAAGGCAGGTGGGTGCGGGGGTGCTTAGGGGAAGCTATGCAGATGGGCTCCCCACGGACCACAAGGCCCTGGAGCCTCCTCACCTCTGTCTCAAGTCCTGGAGCACCGTCCTCCCTACAGCTGCTGAAGGAAGCTCTAGAAACACACAGCTGACCCCATCCTTGACCCTCTGCTTCAAGCCCCCTACAGCTCCCAATCCCTCATTCCTGCCACTTCTCACCTTCCACTGCAGCTCCTGCGGCTTCCCAGCTTTCTCTGCTGGGGAGCTCCTATGCATCCTACAAAACCCAGTCTCCTGACACCCGCTTTTGCCCCACCTCCCTGTCTGTTCCCTTCGCAGGGGAGGTTCCCCCTCCCAACAGCCTATGGGGCCCTGGGGTGAGGATGGGGCACCCTCCAGCCATTTGCTGCGGGGCATGCATGAGGCGCGGTGAACTAGCTAGCTAGGGTCATCAGAGCTTCGGGAAGGAACAGGTCTGGAGGAAGAGGAAGTGGGGGGGTAGCTAATCCCCGCCCTGAGGCAGGAGGGAGTCACTTGCCAGGGGCACCTGGACTGAGGCCTGTCCATCCTCCACTACCCATTCCTGAGCAACAGAGGGCCGTGGGGCAGGGGCTGTGGGCAAGGCCACAAAGCCAGGGGACAAGGCCACGGCTCCAGCCCCGCCAGGACCCACCAAGCCCCTCCCTGGGCGCAGGGCCCTGTGAGTGCGGACAGGGGAGGCTGGGCTGGCGCGGAGCTCAGGCAGCTCACTGCTCCAGCACAAACACGCCCCAAGCTGGGCCCCGGGGTGGTGCAGGGCCCCCCCACCCCACAGCCCAGGCCTGAGGCAGGCACCAGGCCAGGCCAAGCAACTCTGCCCTGCCCTCAGGAGCCCTCGGGCAGTGCCCCGGGCCGCCAGCGAGCCGGGCCTTGGATGGGCCCCAGTGTCCTCGCTGCCTTCCAGGAAAGCAGGGAGGGAGGCGGCAGTGGCTCTCCCGCCCAAGGGCCCCAGCCAGGCAGCCGCTATGCCAGCCAGCCCACGGGCCCCACACCACCTAAGGGGAAGCCTGCAGGCCATCTCCGGACCCCGGCACCGCCCCGCCCCCGAGGGCACTGACCTCTCTTGTGCAGCCAGCCCTCCTTCACGATGGCCACGTCGTTCATGGTGCCCAGTTCCAGCAGGCCGGGGCAGCCCCAGCGCCGCTCACAGTCCCCTCTCGGCGGGCTCTCCCCGAGCCCAGCCGGCGTAGCCAGCCTCTGGAAGGATTGAAGGGAAGGGGATGAGGTGGTGTCCAGCTTGGGGCCGCCCCCCAACCCCGCAGTGATCCCGGGAAGCCATCCGCACTGAGGGTCCCATTCGGGGTCCCCCTTCCCACATGGCCTGCCCTGCTCACAGCCCTCAGAGCCACCGCCACCCCCCACTTGCTTCCACCATGGCATCTGAAAGTTCACGTGACTCCAACTATTCTCTGGGGCCAGGCCTCCCCTCCACCTGGGCCGCAGTCCCCCTGCCACCCCTCTCTGACCCCCCGGCCCTCAGCGTGGGATGCCCCCTGCGCCTACATCTTTGTACAGATCACCCCCATCCCCAAAAGGCCCTCCTGGCATATTCCAGCCTCCCCAACCTGCCAACCCAGCAGAGGCCACCTCCTCCAGGCAGCCCCTCTGACTGCTTGGCCTCCCCAAGCCCCTAGTGAGGGTGCCCCTGTTCTCCCTGCCCGTGCTGTTCCCCCACCCCCATGCACTGGAGTTCTCGGAGCAGGGCCCAGGGTTCCTGGGCCAGACTAGGAAAGAAGAGAAATTCAAACATGAACCAAGTACGGCCAGGCCAGGCAGCTGGCACAAATGAGAGCCCAGAGCCCTCCAGGGTGACATAAAAAACCTCCCCCCAAGAAACCCCAAGCCCCTCCTAAACCACAGCACCCCTGCTGGTCTGAATCTGGTTCATTCATTGGGCCAACACGGAGCAGGCATCTCTGGTTTTGCCAGGCTCGGCCCTGGGGACAAAGAGAGGTTCAGACGGGTCCTGTCTGTAAGAAGCACCCAGTCCAGGGTGGTTACAGGCCCATAATTACAGCATTCAGGAGGCAACACATGGGGGTGCTCTGCACAAATGCAGAGGCGCTGGCTCGCAGCGGCCCACCAGCGGCCTTGTCTTGAACACACACTTCACCACTGAACCTGAATGGCCTCCCCATCGCGCCCTGCTGGATGAACTCCTAGGCATCCCTCAAAACCCAGTTCACACCTCACCCATTCTGGGCATTCTGGGAAAAAGCACTCTTCCTATGCACAGTCCTCTGCTAGCCCTGCACACAAGCACTCCTGCAGAAAGGCCAGGAGAGACCCCCGTCCACGTGCCCCGGAATCCCAGGCCAGGAGGAACCCTGAGGAGCTCTGCAATGGATCCCAGCATGGGTCTTCCCTCCCAGTTGCCTAGACATTCTCAGGCAACGGCCTTACTGGCCTCCTGAGGCAGGGGTTGGGACCCAGAGAAGGCTGCTCTGCACGGGCGGTCCTAGGCTAAATTTAGAAGAGGAGGACCCCACTGCCCGTGTGTACTGCCAGGCCAGGGAAGACGCACCCCGCTGCCCCAGGAGGAGAGGAGCCAATACGTTCAGAAGGCCACGGGGCAGCGACAGGCAGCAAGCAAGATCCAAGGAAGGAAGAGACCTCCAAGGACAGGGCTCTGAGCCCCCGCACAGCAGGCAGGGGCCCCTCTGGGGACACAAGTGGGCGTGGCCTGGAGGCAGAGGGCTGGACCCAAAGACCTCTGGATGTCCCCCGCCCCCACCCTGGCCTAAGCAGGGCCTGCCACTGACAGAGTCAGACAGCTGTCGAGCCCCGTGTGTAAAAATATATCCGTGCACAGGAACAGGGTGGTAAGCATCTGCACAGAAATGAACACAGCAAGCCGCCGCTGGGCGCAGGGCTGAGGGGACAGAGGGTCCCCGTTTCCCACGGCTTCCGCACAGCAAGCTCCTTTACCATAAAGTGTTACTGCCATAATTATTTACAGAACTTACCAAAAAATGGCCTGTGCTCTTAGAGGCCCCCTCCCTCTGTGTCCAAACACTGATTCGTGAACTGTACCTTCAGCTGGGAGAGGGCAAGGACCCAGCCCAACCAATGCACCCCCACCCTTCACGAGGTCCAGGGGCTCAGAGCAGCCAGGGGTAGCCTGGAGCAAGGCTGCGGGGCCCTCTGGCTAAGGAGCACAGGCCCGTGCCTCCCACTCTGCCCACCATGGCAATACGCAGGAACCAGTCCTGCCCCCGGACAAGTTCCCCAGTTGCCCCCATCCCCCAGCCTGGGGGGCAAGTCCCAGCCCCCTGCCAGTCCCCAGCCTCTGGGATGGGGTGGGCAGCACCTCCAGAGCCCACCCAGGTCAGGAAGCAGTTCCGGGGCCCAGGAGGGTTGCTGGTCCTTTGTGGGCTGGCCCGGGCACCTCGCCATCACGTACAACTTTTTGTCTGTGGGTAAGGGAGGTCTCCTTCCCAAGGCCCACCCACAAACTTGAACGAAGCCTGGGGCAAGCCTTTCCCAGGCGCCCCTGAGCACCTACTGTGCGCCGCGGCCGGCCAGCCCGCCTCGGCCCTCGCCCCCGCCCGCCCGACCAGCCGCTTCCCCAAGGTCATGAGGGAGGCCCGGGCCGCGGCCCGCACCCCCGCCGCCGCCGGCCCGGCCCGGCCCGCGCCCTCCCCGCCCAGGCCGCGCTCGGCCACTTCCTGCTCCGCTCCTCCACCCCGGCTGCGCGCGGCCCGCGCCCCGCGCCCCGCCGGCCGGGAACAAAGCACCGGGCCGCGGGAGGAAATCCGGGCCCCGGCGGCGGGCGGGTGCGCGGCGGGCGGCGGGCGGGGACTCACCGGGCGCCGCGTCCGGGCCGAGCGCGGGCCTAGCCGGGCCGCGGCCTCCGGCGCCCGCCGCTCGGCATCCCCGCGCGCCCGCCGGGCGGGGCCGGGCTGGAGGCCGCGGCGGGCGGGCGCTGCTCGGGCGGGCCTCGCGCGCCGCCGGGCCCGGTGCTCGTGGCGGCCGCCGGCTCGCGTCCTCCGGCTGCGCTACTGCGCTGCTGCGCTGGGCCGGCCGCCCGCCCGCCGCGCTCGGTCCCGCCGCCGGCCTCCGCCGCCGCCGCCCGCCGCCGCCGGCCCGCCCTCTCCCCGCCCCGCGCCGCCCCGCCCGGCCGCCCGCCCACATCCGCCTCCGCCGCCCGGGGCGCCCCCGGCGCGGCCCGGGTGAGGGCGCGGCGCCGGGAGCGCGCGGCGGGCGGGCCGTCCACGCTGCCCGGGCCGCGTGCTCCCCGGCCTCGGCTTCCCGGCGCGTCCGGGGCGCCCTCGCGCTTCCCGGCCCGGTTCCGCCGGGACGATCCCCGGACTTCTGCCTCCGTGGCGTGGGGGTGGCTTGGGTTAGTGTGCCTTTCCAAAGGTGCCCCAAGTGGGTAGCCCGTGCCGCGGGCCGGGGAGTAGCCAAGATGACCCTAAAAGGTCCAGTCCGAAGACCCAGCCAAGCGAGTGGTCCTGGAGCCGTGTGCAGGGGACTGATGGAGGTCAGGCGTGAGCGGGCGTGGAAGGCTGGCTGGAATGCACACACAGGAGAGGGAAGGCTCTGGAGGAAGGGGTCATAGGCCCCTGCGCTGAAGGAGGACTTGCCCTGAGCAGAGCCCTCCATCCCTGGAGAGGGGCTTCCAGGAGCTACCCCTTGCCCCTAAGGAAGACAGGCACAGCTCTACAAAAGCAGGTGGGAGACTTCGCATGGACACAGAGGGAGCCGAGGGCCACAAGGACCGTGGCCGGGCACCCCGGCTTCATTTGGCACACCAGGCCTGGGTTGCTTGCCCTGAACTGGACAGACACCCAGAGGGGGTTCAGACTCCAGAACAGGGCTGTCAGAGCAGAGGCACCCCACGCCCCTCCCTGCTGTCCCAATGGGCCCCCCAGGCTCCCACGGTCCACTGGCTGAGAGGCTGACAAGGCAGGAGGACCCCAGCCCCCTCCACCCATGGATTCCCAGGACACTGCAGATGACTCCCCACCCCTGACCCCTCCCTTCGCCCTGCACTCAGCTGGAGACAGAAGATTCTCTGACAGCAGCCCCTCCCCCCATCCCTGAGGCCTCCAAGTTGATAGTAATCCTTTTGTAAAAGGAAGACTCTGGAGAGTTACCCTCCTGGAGCCTGCATGTGTTTTGTGGGGAGAGGGGCATTTTTGTTCTTCATCCTGGGTCAGAGTTCAGCCTGGGAGTATAGATAACTTCATCTGGGTCAGAGGCAGATGCAGCCCAGCTGAACGGCTCACAAAGCATCTACACCCAAAACGGGGCTCCTACCAGGCTTCTTGGGGCTGAGGGGCAGAATGATACTCCTCAGGGAAGGGCTGTCCCCTGCTCAGGGGGGCGCTCGCCCCTCGGGGAGGTGCCTGCCAATTCCTCCCCAGCCCAGCCCAGCCCTGCCAGCTCTGAGTACCCCCAGGCAGGGCCTTGCCTCCAGGGGGCCAAGCGAGAGGCCTGGACCAGTCAGTCATCCATGCTTCTGGGACCCGCCACCTGCTCTGAGGGTCACCCTCCAGATGTCCCACATCTGTCCATCCCCTACCCTATGCACCTTCCCCGTGGGCCCCTGGGACCCCTCAGGGGCTGTCCCACCTATCCACTGCTCTCCCAGGAAAGGGGTCCATACTCACCCCCATCTTGGCCGGGCAGGGCTACGGAGAAGGCCCAGGATAAGAAGACAATGGGGTGGGTGGTGTTGGGCGGCCCCGGGGGGTCTGGGAGGTCGCCCTCTCATGGAAGATGTGGCGGCTCCCCTGGGCCTCGTTGGAGCCCCCTGGCCGTCCGAGGGAAGGCATCTTGGCCAGGAGGCTGCATCACGGTGGTCCAAAACCTCCGGCTGATGGGCCGCTGGCCTGTCTCCAGGAGGCCTCCCTGCCTGCTCTGCATGGAACTCTCATGCCCGCCAAGTGTCTGAGACGTGCCGTGAGCCCCACGCCCCGTCCGCAGCACCCGGAGCATCCGCATCCGTCTGAGCCTGCGCTGACACCAGAGCAGCCCCGCAGGCTGGGCCAACCCTCTCCTCCTCTGGCCTCCGGGACGGAAGGCAGAGCTGCTACCCTCAAAAACACCCCCTCTGCACCTCAGCTGGAGTGGCATGATGGGGACCCGGTCCTGTCAGCCCACCCTGGCCAGTGCTGGGCTGCTGGGAGCCCCTTGGCCAGAGGCTTCCGCCACACACCGCCGTAGCCATCTTGAGGGTGGCCGCTGGCCCCCCCGCCCCTCCCCCCAGCTCAGGGGCCTCGGGCCCTGTCGCCTTCTGCAGCTGCCAGCCATCGGGCAGGACGTGCCGGCCGCTGGGGCTCCACAGCAGCTGCAGGGCGGGGCCCGGGGCAGCTCCCAGGCCAGGTGGCCGCCCGCGCAGCTGCGTCCAGCAAGGCTCTGCCTGCACTGCAGCCTCCTGTCGCCCAGAGCCCGAGACCTCATTGGGCCAGAGAGGGGACCGGGGGCGGGGGGGGGGGGGGGAGCGGCTCCCAAGTGCCATCCCGGGGCTTCGGACAGTCCCTCCAGGGGAGTGGGCATGGGTCAGGGGCACTTAACTCATGCCTTCCCGCCTGAGAGGCGAGGGGGCCCCTCTCCCAGCGGCGAAGTCCCCCCTCCTCCTCCAGCCCATCCCTACCTGGGCTGGACTCCCAGGCTCCCGCAGGCGGTGTCCTAACCCGCTGCGGCCCCTCTCCACGCCCCGCAGCCTCCATCGGGGCCCCAAGGAGCGCCTTGTCCCACTAGTCAGGCAGGGCAGGCCAGGACACTGCCCGCCCCAGGGCCTCACTCTGGCCTGCCTGGGGAGCTGTCCGCCCAGAGCGCCAGGATGGCCGGCCTCCCTCCCTGCTCCTGTGGCCTCGGGGGCCCAACCTGGGGAAGCAGTGCTGGACAGGTAGGCGCCACGAAGCAGTCAGGATTTGGTTAGACATCTCTCACAGAAGCCACTGCATTCACTCTAGAGACATGTACTGAACCCCCATTTTGTGCCTAGCCAACTTCTTAGGATCAAGAAGACAGCGGGAAAGCCATGAGGTAGCGTGGTCTCGGGCCCTGGGGAGTGCTCTGGAGAAGGTTCAGGCTGAGAAAGGAGAAAGTGGGCCTGGGGGGCTCTTAGCTGGGGTGGTCAGCGAAAACCACTGTCAGGGGGAGCCCAGGGAACAAAGGCAGAAATGGGGGAGGAGCCAGGAAAGGGCTCTCTGGGGGAACACAGTGGGAACCCCAGGGCTCTAAGTTAACCTCCCACTTTGCAGATGAGGATTTCAAGGTTCAAGGAGGTCAAGCCTTGTGCCTGAGGTTGGGAGGGGGCAGCAGACAGGCTGTAAGCCAGACAAGACCCCAGGGGGCCACCCATCAGGGTTCACTCTGACTTGACTTGAAATCGGCTCCTTCTTCTGGGGGCCTGGGCAAGGGGGTGCCAGGAGGGTGGCTGGCCCTCCTTGAGGCTGGGGCAGGGGTGGGGGGGAGTGGACGGACCTCAGGAGCCAGGGCAGTCTCCGTGGCTGAGTTCCGTGCGAGTTCAGGGTTCCGAGGGTGCTGGCCAGATTTGGGAAAGAAAAATGCAGAATGTCCAATCAGATGTGAACTTCAAATGAACAAGGAATAATGTTTTAGTATAAAAATGTGGCTTTCCTTCCCACAGACTTGAGATACCAGCTGTGCTGGGCCCCTCCCCAAGTCTCCAACCTGAGGATTTGACTAGGACCCCTGGGTAGCTTGCACCCCCACCATCCTACAGGGGCCTCTCTCTCCTCCTGAGGAGCTCGGCTGGAGGCTTCCCCACTCCTCCTGCAGCCTGGGTCCCACCCAGTGTAATCCAGCTCCTCTGCCAGCACCTCCTCCACCCCTCTTGTCCAGGCCTCCTTCCCACCTGCCCCCCACCCCTGGCTGGGGCATCCATCTCTGGGGCTGCAGGCCGGTGCAGGTGGGAATTCAGGAGGATTTCAGGATTCAAATCCTGATTCTGGGACTTAAGCCCTGCTATATGGCCTGCTGTGTGGCTGTGGGCCCTTCCCTCCCTAACTGCCCGCCTGCGCCCAGCAAACAGGTGTAATAATGAGAACATCTAGCTAGCTGGGTTGCTCGGAGGGGGTGCCGAGCACTGGTCAGTGCCTTGACCCTGCTGCATCAAGGGCAGCCCCTTAGATCATTGCCCTGGGAAGAGACTGCCAGCCAATAGTACCCCCCACCCCTGGGGCCCCAACTTCTCCAAAATCATCGCTTTCTGTTTCACTCAGGTTACTTCCTTCTGCCGGCAGACCTAGGTGTACCCTGACACCGTTGGGGTGCTCTTGCACCTTGCCCCCAGGATCCGCAGGGTCTCTCCCTCCCTAAACACATTTCCGCCTGCACTGGACTCTGGGGTGCTTGGGCCTATCCGCCAGGTTTGCAGAAACATGTCCTGTCCCTGGGGCTCTGGGACACACAGGTCAGGAAGCCTGGCCCCCTCAGAGGTGGTACTAGCCTCCGCGGACAGGGTGGGAGTCCCCTGTTCCGGACTCTGCCCTGGAGATCCTGCTTAAGCATTTGTCAGAAGGTACCAGCCAAATTAACTCCAATTCAAAATGAGCCTTTCCACGAAGAAGGGGGTGTCATCGTTTCAAAATTTACGACTATCTCCATGTGTCCCCTCCTTCCTCCCACGGCCAGCGCTCCGCGAAGTGCGTCCTCGGAAGGGGTTCCTTAGCAGAGGGGCGCAGTTGGGACCCCGTGGGTGGCGAGGGGGTAGACACCCAGGCCCAGGCGGCAAATATCGCGAGAGAGCCCCCTCCCCCGCCGCGCCCCTCATCCCCTCCCACCCCGGTGCCCCAGCTGGCGGCTCGCCGGGCCCGGCAGGGCGAGGCGCGGCGGGCCGGGAAGGGGCGGCGAGGGTGACCTCAGCGGTTCCGCCGCTCCGGGAAGTCGCCTCGGCCCGCCCCCTCCAGCCCCCGCCCCGAGTTTCGCTCTCTCCGGGGCGGGGCGAGCGGCGGGCGCTGTCTGGCCGGCCAAGTTGGAGCGCGCCCCGCCCGGCGCCCTCCCGTCCCGCGCCCTCCCCGCCGGGGCGCGCTGCCCGGAGCCCCGCGCACCGGGGCCGCACCGGGGAGGGCGGGCGGCGGCCGGAGAGCCGCGCGGGGCGGCGGAGGTGAGCGCGGGGGGCGGGCGCCGGCTCCGCCCGCCCCGCCCGCCGGCCCGCTCCCCGCGGCCGCGCTGCCATAAATGGGGCCCGCGGCGGCGGCGGCGGCGGCGGCGGTGGTGGCGGAGGGCCGGGCGGCGGCCGGGCGGCGACGCGGGCGTCGGGGGACGCGGCGGGCGGCACCCCGGAGTGAAGTTCAGGGGCGGCCCGGCGGGGACGCGCGCAGGTTCGCGCTCCGGGACCCGCCCCGCGGCCAGCAGCTTCTGTTTACTTTCGATCGAGTTTTTCCTGCTCCGGGGCAGGTGCCGGGGGCGGCCGCGGCGGGCGGGCGGGCGGGCGGGCGCCCCGTCTGCGCCCGCCGAGGCCCGCGGCGGCATGGAGTTCCCGGAGCACGGCGCTCGGCTGCTGGGCCGCCTGCGGCAGCAGCGCGAACAGGGCTTCCTGTGCGACTGCACGGTGCTGGTGGGCGCCGCGCGCTTCCCGGCCCACCGCGCAGTGCTGGCCGCGTGCAGCGTCTACTTCCATCTCTTCTACAGGGACCGGCCCGCGGGCAGCCGCGACGCGGTGCGGCTCAACGGCGACGTGGTCACGGCGCCCGCCTTCGGCCGCCTGCTGGACTTCATGTATGAGGGCCGCCTGGACCTGCGCAGCCTGCCGGTGGAGGACGTCCTGGCCGCCGCCAGCTACCTGCACATGTACGACGTCGTCAAGGTCTGCAAGGGCAGGCTCAGGGACAAGGGCCGCGCGCTGCACCGGGGGACCCCCGCAGCCCGGGCAGATCCTCCGGGCCAGCCCCCGCGACCCCAGCCCGCCCGGTCCCCGGAGCTCTGCCCCGCCGCCCAGAAGGCCAGGCTGCCCCGGCCTGGGGTCTGCCCCCTCCCTCCGCGCGCACCCGGGCCCCCTCCCTGGCAGGCCCCAGGAGACTCAGACCGGGCCTTGGACCTGTCACTGAAGCCGAGCCCCAGGCGGGAGCCAGTCCATCCACCCTGTGCCCTTCAGACAACCCCCTGCAGCCAGATGCCACAGGGCGTCCAGCCACTGGTGAAGGACTCCCGGGACTCGGGATCGGAACCAGAGGATAGCGGCGGCCCTCGCAGCCCCCACAGCACTCTGCAGCCCCCCTGTGTTCCTGCAGCCAGGCCCCGGGCAGTGGGCTTGGAGCCACTGCGGGGCGGCGGGGCGGGCGGCGGGGAGCTGGAGCCGGATGCAGAGCGCGGGGCTGGCGGGGACCTCTGCGTCTGCCCGCTGTGCAGCAAGCTGTTCCCCGGCGCCCACGTGCTGCAGCTGCACCTCAGCGCCCACTTCCGCGACCGGGACGGCGCCCGGGCGCGGCTGTCGCCCGAAGGCACCGTGCCCACCTGCCCGCTCTGCGGGAAGACCTTCTCCTGCACATACACACTGAAGAGGCACGAGCGCACGCACTCCGGCGAGAAGCCCTACACGTGCGTGCAGTGTGGCAAGAGCTTCCAGTACTCGCACAACCTGAGCCGCCACGCCGTGGTGCACACGCGGGAGAAGCCGCACGCCTGCCGCTGGTGTGAGCGCCGCTTCACACAGTCCGGGGACCTCTACCGCCACGTCCGAAAATTCCACTGTGGCCTGGTCAAGTCCCTGCTGGTGTGACATGCCCTTGTGGGGCGTGGGAGGGTGGGGAGGGACGCCCCCAGGGGGGCACTGGGATGGAGCGTGAGGGATGGGAGCTGGGGGAGGTGGGAGAGCCCCTGTGCTACAGCTCCCATCAGAAAGGCCACTGCTGCCCCCGGACCGCAGCCTCAGACTCCTGGTGACTCAGCGGGGCTCGGGCCGCCCTCTTCCACGCCTGGCTCCCTCCCCCCACCCTCCAGCTGACTCCTGCCCCCAGCTGCGCCCTGACCTTGAACACTATCTTCCTCTCCATCCCGTGTGTCCGCTCCAGGGGGTGTCCCACGGGCCCTGAGCTCCAGCCCAGCCTCCGTTGCTCCAGGACGCACTTCTGTCCTCCCAGCGGGGGCTTTCCTGACCACCTCACTGACTCACTCAGGCTTACCCTCGTGAGCCTGGCACCATGCTTGCTAGAGAATGCACACATCACAGAAATTGTCAGTGTGTCCCAAAAAGGGCGTGTGGGGGGAACAGGCCCCTCCTGGTGGGTGGCAGCAGGAGCCTTCTCGGGAGGCCTGGGCACAGGGAGTGCAGGCAGGGGACGTCAGGGCACAGCTGGCGTGGCTGGGCCGTGGAAGCAGAACCAGCCAGACGCTGAGGGGCTCCTGAGTTCCAGGTGCTGGGGCGGGAGGAGGGTTCTCCAGAGCTTGTGATCCTGCCCACACTGTAACTCGGTGGAGAGAGGACTGTCTTCAGATGCAGAGAGAGCCTCCCTGAGGTTGCCAGATGTCTACCCACGGGCGATGGGCCGTGCTGCTTCCCTGCCCGAGCACGGGGGTCCAGGATGCCTCTGAGCTTCCCTTGGGCGGGGCCAGAAGGGGCCTCGAGTATCGCAGGCTGCTACTGGGCTGCTGTGGGCCTCACTCTGAGGTCACTGGTTTGCCTGCGCGGGGTCTCCCTGGAGCAGCCGGTCATTTCCAGAGCACTGAGCTGGGGGCCAGAAGCTGCTCTCTACTAGGGGCAGTGTTTGCAGCCTGGCCCTTCCCTCCCGTGGGGCCTGGGTGGAAGCTCCCATCGAACAGGGAGGGGACAAGCCCCTGCTGAGCTGGGGTCACGGCCCCCACTGTCACCCACAGCTGCTAGACCCTGAAAGACCTCTGCATTTGTGGTGGGTGGGGGTCACCCAGCAGCTCTCGCTGTCAGAATCTCCATGATTATCGCAAGGGGACAGGGCAGGCGGGGGCTTGCGCCAGCTTCTGGGGGTCCGGCAGGCGGCAGAGCCCGCTGGACTCCTGGTATCCACCGACTGGACGCCCTGAGAACAGGGTCTAGCCAAGCTTAAGTTATGTTCTCATCTCCTGGCAACACTTGATGTCGTATTTATTTGTCTGCCTGGTCTGGAGTGAAATGACCAGTGGCCTTCACAAGCAGGTGGACAGAAGGGGCTGTGTCCCCAAATGCCCTCCCCTCTCCCGCTGTGCGGGCAGCCCACCTTTCGGAGCAGGGCCTCTCCTGGTGCTTGGGGCTCTGAGGCCCTGGCCTGGCTGCAAACCAGAGAGCGCGCTGGGGAAGGGGACCCCCTGCTTGTGATCATCCTGGCTCTGGGCCCCGCACCCCTGGAAGGGCTACCTCACACTCCGTGTCATGTCCTCCATGATCAGGTTTCCGTGTGTGTGTGTGTGTGTGTGTGTGTGTGTGTCCCCAGCACATGGCGAGGCCGAGCCATGCCCACAGCCCCAGCAGGCGGCAGGGAAGTATGGCAGCCACCCTGGTTTTCCCCAGGGGTTCCATGGGGAAGAAACTTACTTTCCTGTCCTGACTTATCAACACTGGATTCATTGTCTTCAGCAAACAGTTACTGTGAAGTTGATGTAAAGAGAAGTGGTTAGTTTTTAATTTGATGACCAGTACAGTTCAGACGAAATCTGCGTACATTTAAGACACAGATTGTGTGGGACTGTGTCGTACAGGCGCGTGGAGATGCCGTCTGAGGGCAGCTTGCCGTGAGCGGTCCTCCCGGGCCAATTCCGCCTCCTCCCCACGTCTCAGGCTGCTGTGCCCCTGGGGCCGGCAGCTCCCCGTGGCCCGGAGGAGAGAGTTTTGTGCTTAGCATCTGGCGGGAGGTTTTGCTTGCACGCACCCGCCTGCCATGACAGTGTGGAAACCAGAGCTGTCTTCCTGTGTTCCCGTCATCGTCTCAATGCTGACCGTGCTAATAAAGTCTGCCCCAGGTGGAGACGGCCAGGATTATTCCTGGGGACGGGAGTGTGTGCGTCTCCAAGTGTGTGCGGGAAGCATGGGCACTGCTGGTCCAGCCGCTGGGGGCAGAAGAGCCCCGAGGGCAGGGGAGGGTCCCAGGTGGGCAGCGGCCACTCTGAGGTCCCTGTCTCAGATGGCATCCCCTGCTGTGCCCTGTGGGGGGGTGCGGGCTAGGGCAGGGCTATGGACAGGTGGCACACCCTCTTTCCTCAGGCTGCCCTCCCTGCCCTAGGGGGTGGGGGGCAGGATGCAGGCTGGGACCTGGTGAGGGACTCTGGTCTTTCGTACAGGGGGCAGTGGGGGGACCTGCTGAGCAGCCACAGGCCCTCGAGCTCGGATCTGAGGCCTCCTGACCCTCTGGTCTTGGGTCCTCCTGTCCACCCGCCTTCCAGAGGCAACAACTCCTCTGCCCCCCCCCCCCCCGCCACATACCCTTTGCCTTTTTCCTTCCCACCACAACTCATATGTAGCCCACCTCCCTCAGGGTGGGACTGGGCCCTCGGAGGCCAGGATTTGGGAGAGAGGCGAGCAAGGCTTGGAGGGGATGTGTCCCTCCCGGCCCCACCCTTACCCTGTGGGGCCCTCCCTGACCTCTAGAGAGCCCAGGTGGGGTAAAACTGGGCAGGCCTGGCCCCATGGGGGTTCTAGAGCCCTGAACCAGATCAGGCTGATAGCAGAGGTGGCAGGTGGGCGTGGGTAGGCGTCCCAGCCCCTGCTCAGCCCTCGCATGGGGACGCGAAGCTGGGGCCCTCTGAGCGCTCCCTTGAATTGTACCTTTCTCACCAGGCCTGGGGCAGAAGAGCAGACAGCCTCACGTGTGTGTCCCAAGCCTAGTTCTGGCCAAAGTGTCCTCCAAGAGGAGCCAAAGCCAACCCAAGGGCAGCGCAGGGGATCCGTACTTGCCAGGGGTCCCCAAGGGTGGTGCCGAGCTGAGCTGGTGCTGAAAAGGTGCTGGGTTTTGGGGCTATACTCTGAGGCCTTACCAGTCCTGACCCCAAATGCGGGTCTTTGCTTTTCAGAGATGGTGCCCTGCACCTCCCCTCTACCACGCAGCCTGCCTCCCACTGAGCCTTTCTCCTGGACCAGGGCCACTGTCCTGCAGGGAGACCCTGTCATGTTCCCAGTTGGGCCCATGACTCAGCTGGCCTTCTGAGAATTGGGCAGAAGGCTGTTGCCATGCCAACCAGGCGGGGGGCGGGGGCAGGGCGGTGGAAAGGCCCCCTTAGGGGGACGGGCTGACCTGGGATGGAGCTGCTAAGCAGTACCCACACTCAACTCACTGCCGGCTCTGTCACCCATTCCTCTGGGGCTGGAGCCATCCAGCTTGGCCCATTGACTGGATGGTAAACTGAGGCACATGGAACGGCCTGGGGCCTGTTCCTCCCTCCTATTCCCCTGCTCCACCAGCACTTCTTTCCAGTAGATCCCTACAGAAACCAACCCCTAAAATCTGGGCCAACTTACAAGTGAAAGACCGAGTGCTTGGCCGTCTGGACACTGACCAGTGGAAGGGAAGGGATATCCCTCCCCTCCCTGTGGCCCCTGCTTCCCGGATATTTCCCAGTTCTGCCGCCCCTCCTTTGTCCCTATAGAAGGGAAAACGGGTCTGGGCCTCTCCCACCCACGCCCATCGGACCTCCCCAACACCAGCGTGGAAAGCAGCCCTCCTCTGCTTGTCACAGAATCCTGCGGGGAGAGCCACCCGCTCTTCATCCTGGTCCACAGAGCACCTCTGTTCTGCCTCAGTCTTCTCACGAGTAAGATGGGAATCATGCCACACCCCTGCAGAGGGCCGGGTGGGGTCATGCCCAGTGGGCACACGAGCAGCGGCCACTACGTGCTGGCCGCCCCTGCCACAGGAGATAATGGCAAGTGTTACCCAGCTGCCTCCCCTGGGGGCATCCCCGGCTCAGAAGGGCACAAGGAGCTGAGGGCTTTGGCAACAGTGCCCCACCGAGCAAGCTGAGCTCGTCCTGGGAGTGTTGCGGGCGACGGCAGTTTGCAGTTTGGGCCCTGGGCCTCCTCATGGAGTCATCCTCCCTGCTGCGTGCCCCTGCAGCTGTTCTGGCTGAGCCCCCCGCAGGGTTCTCCACGGGCACACGGGGCTGTGGGAGGGGTTTGGGGACAGCTGGCTGGGGGCCTGGGGCAGCAGGGCGGGGGGCGATGTCCGGGCACCCCCCCCCCCAGCTCCGGCCTAGCTAGTGGCTGGCCCTGCAGTCTAGATGTCAGTCGACCTGAGGCATCCCCAGAAATCTAGGGGTGCGGGGATCACCTCCCCGATTGGAGCCAAATGGCTTTGTTTTCAGCCATTTGAATGGAAGTCTGTATACAGAGAAACCCTTTCCCTGTCATCGGCGCTGTGGCCGTGGGACATGGCACCACGCCCTGGGGGGCTTACAGCATGGGCATTTACATTCTCAAAGTTCCTGAGGCTGGAAGTCCGAGATCTGAGTGTCGGGCCTCTCTCCCGGGCATGGGGACGCCGTCCTCTCCCCGTGTCTGTGTCCCGATCGCCTCCTCTTACAAGGACACCAATCCTAGAACCTCATTTTAACTCGATCACCTCTGTAAAGACCGTACGTCCCAGTACATCACGGTGTGACGTGCTGGGGGCTAGGGCTCCCACCTAGGAATTCCGAAGAGACACACTTCACCCCTGACAGCTGCTGTGTCAGAGCACCCGGAGCCCAGATCTCAGCCACTTCAGTTTTCTCGTTAGTGAGTTTTGCTGAGGATCCCGTCCCACCCTCCAATGTGCTGGGCAGCCCACGGGCCTCTGGGCAGCGCCACCTGCCTCCGTCCTGCACCCAGAGCCACGGCGCAGGGAGGCCTGCCCTCAATGGGCCCCAACCCGTTCTGCCCACACCCTCCACGGGGGTCCACACCTGAGTCTCGCCCCCTTGCTGGCTGTGTCCCAGGGCATGGACCCTCTGCCCCGTCGTCCCATCCGGCTGCCCCTCCCAGCTCTGCTCCCCCTGCAGTGTGCCACCCCCATCTTCCCCACCAAGCGGGGCCAGGAAGGGGCATCTCTGCCCCCTGCTGCCTCTCACAAAATCTCGTGTCTCCTGAGGCTCGCACCCCCTACAGGTGAACCACCCTCCCTTCCTCTCTCTGCTGGGCTCTGCGCCGAGGTCGGTTTGCTCACAGAAGGCTCCAGCCCCACGCATGCTGTCCCACATCCTCATCCAGTGTCTGAGGCCAAGGCTTTGGACACCCAACAGTCTGTGGGCAAACGCAACCAGCACCCTTCCCTGGGCTCCATGGCCTCTTCTCTGCCCCTGCACCCCCACGCCCAGGCCCAGGTCACACGACAGCTGCACCCCCTCTGGAACCTCAAGTTGAACCCCCCCCCCCCAGTCCCACTGCAGCACAAGCTTGTTTCCCCGTCCACCTGACCAAGCAGCTTCTCCATCATGAGTCTAGGTCCCTGTGTCAGAAGACGCGGCATGGCCACCTTCCTCTCACCCTCTCCGGCTCCTCCCTTCCACCCAGCTCCCCCGCCCAGGCCTTGAGTCTGGCAGTCTTTCTCTGTCCCAGTGCTCAGGAACCCAGGCCTGGATGGATGCGGCCCCTCCCCTCCCTGCGCAGTTCGCAGAAAAGGAGGGGCTTGGGAAGTCTGCTCGAGCCCATTCCAGCGACACCATAGAAGGAGAAGGACCAACGGCGTGAAGGACTGGTGATGCCGCCCAGCGCGGCTGGACCAACTCCCCATCGCAGAGAACAGCGAGACATTCAGGACAATCCTGTGTTCCAGAAGACCATGTGAGGGCGCTGGAGAGCCAGTGAGGCAGCGGCAGGTGCACAGGGGTCGCCCGGCCAAGAAGCATACAGTGCCATGGGCAGATGCTCGCGGCGGCAGCAGGCTTGGCGGGCACAGCGCAAGGCACTTAGGGGGCAGGAGGAGCACTGCTCAGCACCGCTAGTCACCAGGGGCCGCACGGTGAGGTCGCGGACTGCCCCCCACCCCCGTGCTGACACGGGAAGGCCGACAGCACCCGCACTGGTGCTGGACGCGGTGCAGCTGGACGTTCACACACCGCTGGCGGGAACTTGGGACAGGCGCCCACGCTGGAGAAGGGGTGCCAGTTCCTCGTGAGGTGAAACATACAGCTGCCACGTGACCCGACCATTCCTCCCAGAGGGATCCTCCGGGGGAGGGGAGATGCGTGTCCCCAAAGGGACCTCCCTCGTATGTTTGTGGTAGCGATGGCCACGTTACCAAAGAGCTAGCAATGGCCCAAATGTCCACCAGCTGGAGTGGACGCGCCACATGCAGAATCCTCACCCTGCGGGACAGCGTGTGACGGCGAAGGGGGGTGGCTGGCGGAACACGACACTGGGGTCGCAGGTCCCTGTTCTGAGGGACAGACGGCAGCAAGCAGGAAGAGCTCCCGCCGTGCCGTCTCACCCGCGTGAAGCCAGGGGGAAAATCAGACGTTTGCCCCTGCAGTGGGAATGAGGATCAACAGGGGATACGAGGGGACTTTTGGAGGGTGGACAGTTCTTGAGTCTTACAGGGTGGCATGCCATGTAGCGGTCAAATGTATCAAATTTTACTGTGCATTCTCATGTATGTACCTTAAAAAACAAAACCCGACATAAGAGTGAAAGGGCAAGAACAGAGAGTATGGATGGGGCAGACCCGCGGGGAGCGAGCGGCTGCTGGAACCCGCGATGGGTGCAGGGAGCTCACTGGGCTCTGAGCTCGCAGGTTTGACACTTCCCATAACACATGCCCGGAGACACCCTTCTGCCTCGGACGCTCACATCCTTCGTGGGTGAGGCTGGGGGCCGGGCCGGCAGGCGCGGAGAGTCGGCCGTGACAGCGCCTGCGCAGTGAGGCAGGAGCTCAGCCACCGCACAAACCACGTGGGCACAACAGGTGAGCGCGGCGTGTGAACCCCTCCCTCCAGGTTCCAGGGAGAAGCACAAGAACACTTGTGTGCATAGTTACAAAATATTCCTCGATGGACATTAAGGAAATAAAAGGTCACTGGGAATTTTGGTCACTCATGGGGAGGGAACTTGGTTCCATGACGGTGCGGGGACCTGGTTTTATCCTGAATCAGGTTTGGGGTCATTGGTTACCAACGTACATCCGTGAGGTTACACTTGAAACCCCATCCTTTATCCCTCACCTTTCAGCAAGACTTCTCACACGCCTGCTTATGTCTGTCTTTTTACCTCCTGTCTTCCCTCAGGGTTGTGTTTTTATCTTGATCCTGTCATGAAGAGACACGCTGGAAGTCCTTCCTCCGGTGCGTACCCCCCACGCACCCCACTTGCCCCTGCCTTTGGGCTCCCCCAACTACTCATCTGTCAGGCGTTCTCCAACGTTTCTGTAAATACGGTGGTTCTTTCTCCCCGGTGTCCCCGGACATGTGTCATATCATAGACGCTGTTCTGAATGTTGCTGTTTTTCTCTCTTAAAAACAGACGGTAGAAGGGCGCCTGGGTGGCACAGCGGTTAAGCGTCTGCCTTCAGCTCAGGGCGTGATCCCGGCGTTATGGGATCGAGCCCCACATCAGGCTCCCTGCTCTGCTGGGAGCCTGCTTCTTCCTCTCCCACTCCCCCTGCTTGTGTTCCCTCTCTTGCTGGCTGTCTCTATCTCTGTGTCAAATAAATAAATAAAATCTTAAAAAAAAAAAAAAAACAGACGGTAGAGATCTTCCCGCACATACACTTCCTCGACACTGGAACCTCTAAACAGCCACGCCCGTTGCCTTGTGGGGTCGTGTCACCGCCTGGTCCCCCGGAGCGGACAGCTGGGTGGTTTCGCGTTCTGCTGGTACACGCGATGCTCTAGCAGATAACCCCGACGCTGCATCGCTGGCCTGGGGAGGTTCAGGCGCGCGTTCTCGGGGCAGGGGCAGAAGTCCTTGCAATCCCACGACAGCGCCAGATCACCCCCACAGCGGCCGTCGTGTCCTCACTTGCCCGGCACCTGCTCCCTCCTTGCCAACCACGGCACGTGACCACTCTGAGGGATTTTTCAAAATCCAATAGGTGAGGAGTCCTATCTCTGTATGACTCTTATTTGCATTTCTCTTATTATAGGTGACCCTACACTCATGGGTCTTTTGTATCTCGTCCAGGTTGACTCTTGGCTTATGTCTTTTGTCCATTTTCCTATAGGGCATTTCCACTCCAATGTCAGGGATTCATCAATATCTTTGGTAGCATTTTTATGGTTTCACTTCATCCACATTTGTATCTTTGACCCTTTCTAACTGGCATGTGGTCAAGGTATGCCTCGAACTCCCTCGTTATTCAGAGGAGCAACACCGTCTGCGAAGTCCATCTTCGCTGACAGTTGTGACCATGCACAAACTCCCACTTGTGCCGTGGCTTGTGACCTCTGCCTTCCACCGCCCTCCCCTCCTCCTGCGGCCGTGCTACCCAGCTGTGCCCCCACGGAGTGCATGACGCACTTTGATCTCTGGTGGGGCTTGCCGCTCCTTCCTCCTTTTTCCAAGTCTTCTTGACTACTTCTGCTTGTTGATTCTCCACGCGGACTCTAGACTCAGCTCACCCAGTTCAGGGGGAAAGCTATTTACCCTGCAACCCACTGCAACGAGCTCCTTCGCCATGACTCCCCACACCGCTCATGAAATCAGCAACCTCCAGGCCGCTTCCAGGTCACGGGCCGCTGGCTTCCATCCCAACCGCATGTTGCTTAGCTGGCCATTCCCTGCTTCAAACACTCCTCTCCCAGCTTCTTTCTACCTCACTGGCCACGCTTCACCTCCACCCCATCTCTACACACATGGCGCCGCTCGGCCTCAGCCCAGCTCCCCTCTGTCACTGCCTGATCCTTAGGGAGTCTCACCCTTCCCGCTGTGACAAATGCCATCTCTCCTCTCTTTAAATACTTATCTTAGAGGGGCGCCTGGGTGGCTCAGTCATTAAGCATCTGCCTTCGGCTCAGGGCATGATACCAGCGGTCTGGGATGGAGCCCCACATCAGGCTCCTCCGCTGGGAGCCTGCTTCTTCCTCTCCCACTCCCCCTGCTTGTGTTCCCTCTCGCTGGCTGTCTCTCTGTCACATAAATAAATAAAATCTTTAAAAATAAATAAATAAACACTGAGTATGCACAAGTGAGCATGGGGAGGGGCAGGGGGACAGAGAACCCTGAAGCAGCCTCCGTATGGAGCGTGAAGCCTGACGTGGGGCTTGATCCCAGGACCCCGAGATCATGACCTGAGCTGAAATCAAGTATCAGCCGCTCAACGGACTGAGCCACCCAGGCATCCCTGCCCCCGCTGCCATCTCTTGCTGGGGCCTCCTGAACTGATGTTGCCCATGACACCTACACGCTCTCCCGAGTGCCTTCCAGGAGCACAAAATGAAATCCGGATCTCCCCCCACAAACCAGTTCTCTCCCAGCAGCCTCCTTCCAGCAACCAAGAGCCCCAGTGGGCTTGTCATGTTCTTTCTTCTATCTTACTCCCAAGTCCCACAGAAAGGTCTGGGGCTTCTGTCTGCAGCAGGTCTTGGCCTCTCCACCTTCACTGCCAACACCCTGGTCCAAGTCAGTCATCATCCACACTAGTGCCCTGGTCGGCCAAAGCATCCATCAGACCCTATCAATTCCTCATCCTGCTTGTAAGGACATCCAATCCCCTTCTTCCCTGGTAGACACAGCCCCTGCCTTCCCCGACCCCACCTCCCAGCACCATGTCCTGAGCCTTTCCTCTCTAAGGTTCGGAGTCACCAGCCTCGGCCCAGGTCCCAGAGCGTGCTGCTTGCTTTCCTGCCTGGCCTGATTGACCTCCACGGGGAGAAGGCCGGGGCCAAGAGCCTGTAGGACTGGGGGTTTGGGGACTGGAGGTGTGGGGTCTGGGCCCTAGGACCCAGAGGACTGGGGGTCTGGGGATTGGGGTGTAGGGGTCCGGAGGACTGGGAGTCCAGGGATTGGGGGTGTGGGTCCAGGGCCGGAGGACTGGAGGTCCGGGGGGTCAGGGCCCAAGGGCCCAGAGAACTGGGGGTCCTGGGCCAGAGGACTGGGGATCCGGAGATTGGGGGTGTGGGTCCAGGGCAGGAATACTGGGGGTCCGGGGACAGGGGGTGTGGGGTCTGGGGATTGGGGGTGTGGAATCCGGGGCCGGGGGACTGGGGGTCTGGGTACAGGGGGTGTGGGATCTGGGGACTGGGGGTCCGGAGTCCCAGGGGCCGGGAGCCCCGCTCCTTCTCGCCTCTTCTCACTCTGTTACGACCTGTCGCTGGTCTTTGATGCCACCCGGGGAGGTTCTCGAGGGGACAACTCGCCACGCCCCGCCCACACCGAGCTGACGGGTGGCGAAGAAAGGCGGGCAGCGGGAGGACACGGCCCGCACATCCGACTGAAGGGCTCGGGGTACAGCACCACGAACCCAGACAACCCGACCCCGGGCTCGCGACCGCAGCCAACCCGGAAGTGCCGGCCCGGTCGCGCATGCTCGCTCCGCCTCCCGCGCGCTCCTCCGTCACGTGGGACAGCGTGCGGCCGCTCCCGGAAGTCCCCCGGGAAACGCGAGCCCCGGGGCCGCGGGTTCCGCCCGGCAGCGCTCCGCCGTCTGGGCGCGCGTGGACTCGGGTGAAATCTGTCTGTCTGCCGTCGTGGGCGCTCGCGGAGGACGCACTGCGCGTGGCTCCTCGACTGCGTGGCGCGGGGCTCCCGGGCGGGCCGGCACGTCGGGCGCGCTGGGCGAGCGGTACGGGATGGTGACTCGGCGCCGAGTTACCTGCCGGGCTCACCTGGGCAGCGGGGCAGTGGGCGGTCCGCGGACCAGGCCCTGCCCTCGTGGGCCCGCCCGCCGCGCCCCGTCAGCTGGAGCACGGTTTTCCTTCCAGGGGCCGGAGGGGGATGGAGGAGAATTCCCACCCGCCTGCGAGGGCTGAGATCCACGCGCTCTGCCGCGCTCGCTGGAGGGCCGGCGTGCGGGTGGTGTCCTCGCCGGACAGCTCGTTTGCTGCAGAGCTCGGAGTCCTGCGTGCCACGGTGAACTGCGGGAGTAAACCGCACCCCACCCCGCCCCTGCCTGCAGGGGGCCCCATCCTCACCCCCACCCGCTTCTGCCTGCAGGGGGGCCCCATCCTCACCCCCACCCCGCCTCTGCCTGCAGGGGGGCCCCATCCTCACCCCCACCCCGCCTCTGCCTGCAGGGGGGCCCCATCCTCACCCCCACCCCGCCTCTGCCTGCAGGGGGGCCCCATCCTCACCCCCACCCCCACCCGCCTCTGCCTGCAGGGGGGGCCCATCCTCACCCCCACCCGCCTCTGCCTGCAGGGGGGCCCCATCCTCACCCCCACCCCCGCCTCTGCCTGCAGGGGGGCCCCATCCTCACCCCCACCCGCCTCTGCCTGCAGGGGGGCCCCATCCTCACCCCCACCCCCGCCTCTGCCTGCAGGGGGGACCCATCCTCACCCCCACCCGCCTCTGCCTGCAGGGGGGCCCCATCCTCACCCCGACCCCCACCCCCCCCTCTGCCTCCACGGGGCCCCCATCCCCACCCCCACCCCCGCCTTGGATGGATGGTGGGGTGAATGGATCGGTGCTGTATCAGTTGACGCCCTTTTCGCTTCGAGTGGTAGAAATACTGACAAGTGTGGTCATATGACCTTACGGGGGCTTGTTTCTCTCCCGTGACAGGAAGCCGGGAAGCGGGAAGATTTCTGTTAGTTCAGCAGTCCAGGGGTGTCAGCCAGCATCTCTGTAACCAGAGGGGCCTTTCCCTCATGGCCACAGAGGGTTGCCATAGCCCCAGATGCCACATCCATGTTCCGGGCTGGACAAAGGTGGAAAAGGATAGTGACGGAAAGGTCTCTTTTATCATGGAAACAAAATGCCCAGATGCTCCCCAGTTGGTCTCCAGCTACACATCACTGGCCAGAACTCTGTCTCAAGGTCAGTAGTGCTGCAGCGCAGCTGGAGAGTGGGCACTGGGCTTTGCCGGTGTTTATGGTGAAAGAGAAGAGAGCCGGTTAACAGCTGGGGTGATCTCTGTCCCTGGGGCTGTCCAGTGTCTTTGATGGTTCCCATGTGGTGCATCCCACCTTCCCACTCAGAATTCAGGGGGACCACCCAGGCCTGCATCCCTTGCCACATTTGACGTGGCCTGTAAGGGGGCTGCCACACCAGTGGGCTGCTGGGACAGTGCTTGTTGAATCTGGTCCTGGCAAAGGCACTGCATTTCTGGGGCTGGAGGTGGTGGAGGCAGCAGACCCCTTACCCAGACCAGTTCTTCTTCTTTTTTTTTTATTTAAGATTTTATTTATTTGTTTGACAGAGACAGTGAGAGAGGGAACACAAGCAGGGGGAGTATGAGAAGGAGAAGCAGGCTACCAGCGGAGCAGGGAGCCCGATGCGGGGCTCAACCCCAGGACCCTGGGATCATGACCTGAGCGGGAGGCAGACGCTTCACGACTGAGCCACCCAGGCGCCCCAACCAGACCAGTTCTGGTAGGGGATCTGGGCACCGTTCCTGGAAGCTTAGCCCAGTCCTCAAGCCAATTTACAGGTCATTGTAAGTCCACATTTGCTCAAGTGGATTCTGTTGTCTGTAACCATATGGGTTGGATTGTGTCCCTTCAACCGTTATGTTGAAGTCCTAATCCCCAGGACCTGTGACTGACCTTTTTTGGAAATAGGGTCTTTACAGATGTAATCAAGAAGACGTTGTTAGGGTGGACCTTAATCCACCATGACTGGTGTCTTTATAAGAAGAGGAACATTTGGACTCAGACACACAAGGGGAGAGGCCATGTGACAGTGGGGCAGAGACCAAAGGGGTGCAGCTGTGAGCCCAGGAGGGCCCAGACTGAGCCACACCGGAAGCTAGGAGGGCAGCCCTGCCACACCTTGATTCTGGATCTGGCCTCCAGAATGTGAGAGAATAAACTTCCCGTGGTTTTAAGTCCCCCCCCCCCCCCGTGTGTGGTCTTTTGTTCCAGCATTCCAGGGAACTTGACAGCAGCCCAGAAACCCAGCCCAGTCCACAAACCACAGTGTCGGGGTGAGTGGAAAGGGCGGTGGGTGGACGTGTAACCAAATGTCAGGCGGTGGGGTTGGTGTAGTGAGGAGGCTCCCCACATCCTTAAGAGAGACAGACAGCTGGCCCAGACTCTCCCTGTGCTTTCCAAGAAGCAGCAGAGCTACCAACCGTGGCAGCCACCCTCACCCCGGGGGAGGAGAGGAGACCTTGGCCCCGGGAGGCACCGTGTTCACGGTGAGATGAGTGGTCTTCACCCCCCACGGCCCCTGAAGCTGAAGAGGACCTTTGCTCTTATGCTCAGTCTGGGGTGGGCACTATCCCTGGGAGGGTGGGCCACAGCTCGCTCAACCAGGTCCTGTGGGGTGAAATCGGGCACTTTCAAGTTCCCAAATGAGGGCTCCTGGGGGAAAGGTTTGGTCCATTTGGAAAGCTGTGCAGATGGGGACAGGAAGGGGTGGAGGGCTGGGTCCCAAGTCATCCTCAGGTCTCACAGTGGCGAGCGCTATGCTCTTGCTCTGTGGCAGCGTGGAACCAGATGTCTGCAAGGGGAGCTCCCCTTGCTCCTGGAGTTTGGGGGTGCTCGCCATCCCGGGATGGTCTCAGCATCCAGGGCTCTCTGCATGGGGGGGGGGGGTTTCTCAGCATCCTCTCAGCCTGGAGGGGCTCTCAGCATCCGGGAAATCTACTCAGCATCCCGAGGTCCCTCAGCTTCAGGGCCTCTCCGCATCTGGGGTGGGGGTAGGGGTGGAGGGCGCTCAGCATCCCGGGGACCCTTTCAGGAGGCCTCCGGGCCTCGTCCCTGAGACCAGCGCGCCACCTGGCGGCGCTGAGCCGCAAAGCACCCTGCGCAGGACCCGCATCTCTCCGGGATGCGCGGGGGGCTTCTCCGCGCAAACCCCCTCCGCGTGGAGATCATGGAACTGAGGGAGAGCGCCGCCCTCTGCGGCTGGCGCAGGTGCAATCTGGGCTCCCGCCCTGTGGGCATTGGGGGTCTGGGGGGCCTCTCCCTGCGCGCGGACCAGGGGTGTGTGAGGCGGGGCTGGTCGCGGGGTTTCCCGGGAGAAAGGGGGAAGCGCGGGGGCTTTAGGCGGTGCTTAGGAAAGTGGTTTTGTGTGCAGAACGGAGAAGGGGGATGGCTCACCCCGTGCGGGGCGAGGACGAGGCCTGGACTCCCCCGTCCCCCCCGCAAGCGGTAAAGGCTTTGGTTGGGCGACCGGGTGTGGAGGGAGGGGCGGCGAGGCAGGTGGCCAGGTCCGGGATCTGAGGGACAGGGACGGTGGGGCGGGGGGTACCAGGGCGGTGACCTCGGCTCTGGCCCCGGTGTTGGGGGAACAGAGAGGCCTGGGTGGGGCCGGGATTTGAGAGGGGCCAGCACATAGCCGTGTCGAGGCCGTGGGGGTGGCCACCCACCGGGGCCAGGAGTGTGGGTGGGACGGGGGTTCCAGTGGGAGCGCAGGGGGTGCCTGGAGAGGCAGCCTCGGTCTCTGCGGGGGCGGGGCGGTGGCAGGCCTGGTTTAGGTGGGGCCCCGCCAGGGCTCTGGGTAACTTGAAGGGGCAGCAGCCCCAGGAGAGCGAGCGGGAAGGGAGGGCAGGAGCTGGAGGGGCTCCAGTACCCCCAGGACTGCCGGGCGTCCTCAAGGAAGCCTCCAGGGCCCATACCCAACCTGCCCCCTGCCCCTCTCTCCTCTGCCTCCTGTCCACCTACTCCATTTTCCCCCAAACAGTCACTGCAGCTTCTCCCCCAAAAGCTGCTCCATCTAGGGTCTCTAAAGGGGGACTCTCCCCCGGAACCCAGCCTACACGTGCCCAAGACACTGTCTAGGGGTGCCCTCAGGGGCCATCAGAATCCCTCCTGGGGAAAACTGCCTGCGTCCTCCCTGGGGGACCCAGCGAGGTGCCTGGCTGCAGAGGGACAGGTCACAACAGGGCTTACTGGCCGCTCCCTGTGCCCTGGCAGAAGAGATCTGGGGACCTGGGTCCTCTGTGAGTTGGGGAGGTGGCTGGTTTGGGGAGGGAGGGCAGGCAAGGGGAGAGAGACCTGGTCACAAAAGTCTCAGGGGCCGCAGAGCAGGGGGCAGCACCCGGGAGCCAGATACACATCCTGATAGACTCCCCCTCGTGCTCTGTCCCTTCACCCTGACCTGCCCGGGGTCCCTCCTGGCCTTGGCTGCACCCAGGATAGAGTGTTTATATTTGTTTAAAAAATTATTTAAGCTTATTGTGTGTGTGTTTAAGATTTTATTTATCCGTTTGTCAAAGGGGGGGAGAGAGAGAGAGCGTGCAAGCAGGGGGAGTGGCAGAGGGAGAGGAAGAAGCAGACTTCCCACTGGGCGGAGACACCCCCCCCCACGCCACGGGACTCGATCCCAGGACCCTGGGATCATGACCTGAGCTGAAGGCAGATGCTTACCTGACTGAGCATGTTTTAAACTTGCATGGATGGCAACGTGTTAAAATCATGCTGATTCTTTATCCCCCGTGTTTGCCTTGAGGCGTGACTTACATGCAGTAGGGAGCCCATATCTGAGGTGGACAGCTAGATAACGTGGACATGTGTAGACCCCCAAACACCCGCGTTCTCCAGCCCCGGTGCACACCCTTGCGCCCATTCCCTCGGTACAGACCCCGGGCAGCTGCATCTCACCAGCTCTGCCCGGTTCTGAGCCTCCCGTGAAGGCACTCGGGCAACATGCCCTGTTCGGCATCCAGCTTTTTTCCAGTTGATAAGATACCCCTGAGATTCAGTACGTGTTGCACGGAGTCAGTTGTTCCGGACTGCTCAGCAGCCTTCCACGAGGGACGGCCCGCTCTCCTGTCCGTGGACCTGCGGCTTGTTTCCAGTTTGGGGGGAACGGCACTAAGACCACTCTGATGGTTTTGTCTGGGTTTTGGTGGATAGAAGCACGCTGAGTGTATCTTTCGTTTACTTTTTATCGTAGTGTAATTTATATCTAAGGAGGGCACAGGTCTTTACTGCCAGATATCTGTAAGATATTGGGTTTGTTACATTTATTTATTATTTTTTAAAAGATTTTATTTACTTATTTGACAGAGAGAGAGACCACACAAGCAGGGGGAGTGGCAGAGGGAGAGGGAGAAGCAGGCTTCCTGCTGAGCAGGGAGCCCGATGCGGGGCTAGATCCCAGGACCCTGGGATCATGACCTGAGCCAAAGGCAGACGCTTAAGGACTGAGTCACCCAGGCGCCCTGTTTGTTTGTTTGTCTTCCTTAAAGACTTATTTATTTATTATGTGTGTGTGAGAGAGAGAGAGAGAGAGCAGTGGGAGGGGCAGAGGGAGAGGGAGAGAATCTCAAGCAGACTCCCTGCTGAGTGCAGAGCCTGACTCAGGGCTCGATCTCATGACCCTGAGATCTTGACCTGAACTGAAACCAAGAGTAGGTTGACTGAGCCACCCAGACGCCCCATGTAAGATATTGTTTATATGCAAAGCCTGTAATTCCACTTTTCATTCTTTTTAAAACTTTAAAAATTGAGATATAATTCACATATTGTAAAGTTCACCTCTTTAAAGGGTACAGTTCACTGGTTTTTAGTGTTCACAGAGTTGAGCCAACGTCATCCATCACCATGATCTAACTTCAGAACATTTCATCACCCCTGAAAGAAACCCGGTCCCCACGCGCTGGCCCTCCCCCTCCCCACTGGATAGACGGCTGTTGTTTATCCGTTCATCTGTCCGTGGGCGTTTGGGTTGTTTCTGTTTGGGGCTGTTGTGATGGCGCTGCTGTGAACACACACGCACAGGTTTTGTGTGGACATATGGTTTTCATTCTCGGTTGTATATCCGGAAGCTGGATTTCTGGATCATATGGTGGCTCTCTGGTTAAACTTTCCAGAATGCCTGCATTCCTCGCGGTAACGTGCGAGGGCTCCAGTGTGCCCACATCCTCGCCAGCACTTGTTACTGGGTGTCTTTGGACGAGAGCCATTCCCGTAGGACCGAAATGGTACCGCCTCGTGATTATAATTTGCATCTCCCTAGCGGCTACTTACATTGAGCGTCTTACCCTGTGCGTACTGGCCATTTGTGTATTTTGTTCACATCCTTTGCCTACGTTCTAATTAGGCTGTTTGTCTTTTGCCTATTACCCAGTCGTAAGAGTTCTTCATGTGTTCTGGCTGTCAGATGCTTATCAGATATGAGGGTTTGCAGATAACGTCTCCCATTTCATGGGTTGTCTTTTCATTTTCTCAATAGTGTCCCTTGAAGCATAAATATTGCTAATTTTACGGAAGGCAAACTTACCTATTTCTGTTGTTGCTTATGCTCTCGGCATCATGTTGACGCTTGCGTCTGTGTTCTCTTCTTAGAGTTTTATGACTCGAGCCCTTACGTTTAGGTCTTTGATTTCTTTTTTTTTTTAAGAAAGAGAGTGGTAGGGGAGGGGCAGAGGGAGAGGGAGAGAGACAGTCCCAAGCAGGCTCCACGCCCAGCACAGAGCCCGACGTGGGGCTTGATCTCAGGACCCTGAGATCATGACTGGAACGCAAATCAAGAGTTGCATCCTCAACGGATGGCACCACCCAGTCACCCCTTAGATATATTTTGGGGTAATTTTGTACATGTTGTGAGGCAGTGATTCAACTTCATTCCTTTGGGTATAGAAATCCAGTTGCCCCAGGAGCACCCACTGAAGACTTCCTCCCCACGGCACTGGCTTGGCACTCTTGCTGGAAATCAGTTCAGCATCAATGCCCGGGTTTATTTCTGGACTCTCAGTTCTGCTCCGGCGATCCCATCTGTATCGTCCCGTCAGTGCCACACCATCTGAATTACTGTAGCTTTGTATACATTTTGAAATCTGGACGTGAGAGTTCCCTCACTTTGTTCTTTTTAGAGTTTGTTTTGGTTATTTGGGGTCCTTTGCGTTTCCATGAGAATTTCAGGATCAGCTTGACGGTTTCTCCCCGTCTTCACCAGCATTTGTGGTTTTCCATTTTTAAATCATGGCCGTCCTTGTGGGTGCACAGTGATGACTCGTTGTGGTTTGACTTGCATCTCCCTAGTGACTAATGATGGTAAGCATCTTTTCATGGGCTCATTGGCCATCTGATGTCTTCTTGGAGAAATGTTTATTCCAATCTCTCTCTTTTTGGGGGGGGGGTAGGCTCCATGCCCAGTGTGGAACCCAGCTTGGGGTTTGAACTCGTAACCCTGAGCTCAAGACCTGAGCTGCAATTGAAGTCAGGGGCTCCACCAGCTGAGCCGCCCAGGCGCTGCTTTATGAGTTGAGTTGTTTGTTTTGTTGCAGCTGTTGGGTTGTAGGAGTTCTTTGTGTACTCTGCGTATTAATCCCATGTTTGGGATCATCATAATTTGGAAATATTTTGTCCCGGTCTGTGGGTTGACTCGTCCTTTGATTCAGAAAGTTTTCTAATTTTGATGAAGTCCAACTTGTGTTTTTTCTTTGGTTTCCTGTGCGTTTGGTATCATACTTAAGAAACCATTGCCAAATCCGAGGAAGCTTTACCCTATATTTTGTTCTGAATTTTACAGTTTTAGTTTTTCAATTTAGATCTTTGATTCATTTTGAGTTAATTAGTTACTTAATTAATTATTTTTAAAATAAGCTCTGTGCCCAACAAGGGGCTTGGACTCATGACCCCACGATTCAGAGTCACGCTCTCAGCCCGCCAGGGCCCCACGAGTTGATTTTTGATTATGACACGAGGTAAGGGTCCAACTTCATTCTTTTGCTTGTCAGCATCCAGTTTTCCCAGCACCATTTGTTGAAAAGATTTTCCTTCCCCCATTGAGTGATCTCGGCACCTTTGTCAAAAACCGATTGACCATACGCGTAAAGGTTTACTTCTGGGCTGTCTGTGCTGTTCCACTGGTCCATGCGTCCTTCCTTATGCCAGTATGATACTGTTTTAATTACTGTAGCTTTGCAGTAAGTTTCAAAGTCGGGAAGCGTGAGTCCTCCAACTTTATTCTTTTTCAGGACTGTTTAGTCTACTTAGGGCCCCTTGCAATTACACGTGAATTTGAGGATTGGCCTATTTCTGTGGGAAAGGCTTTTAGAATTTTCATGGAGATCGTGTTCAATGTGTCGATTGCTTTGGGTAGTACTGACCCTTTACAGCGTTGAGTCTCCTGATCCGTGAGCACAGATGTCTTTCTGTTTATGTAGGTCCCCTGAAATTCCTTTCAGCCATTGTTTTGTAGTTTTCAGCATTCAAGGCTTTCACCAACTTGCGTAGATTTATTCCTAAATATTTAATTCTTTTTGTTTGTTTGTTTGTTTTAGAGAGAGAGTGTGTGCATGCCCGTGTGGAGGGGGGAGGGGCAAAAGGAGAGGGAGAGAGAATCCTGAGCAGACTTCCCTCTGAGGGCAGAGCCTGAAGCAGGGGCTGGTCTCACGACCCTGAGGTCAAGACCTAAGCAGAAATGCCGAGTCGGACTGACTGACTGAGCCAGCCAGGTGCCCCATGAATATTTAATTCGTTGAGATGCTATTGAGGTTGGAATTGCTTTCTTAATTTCGTATTCTCTTCCGAATTATTTTTTTTATCTTAATACTTACTACTGCCTAACATTTAAATATATTTTTTGTTCATTTTTTGTCTTTTTCTACTAGAATAAAACTTTGGTAAGGGCTAGAGCTTTGATTTGTTTCCTATAGTCTCGGATCTTCAAACAGTGTCACGCACATAGTGCAGCACGTAATTGTTGAGTGCGTTAATGAGCGAAAGGAAATGTTTGTCTATATTGGCATTCAGTCTGTTGACCAGAGTTTTTCCCCTTGTGCCATGATGAAGGAGGCTACAGTAGGCATCTGTGAACATGTTTTCTGCACTGGAGGTTTTATTGTCATGGCAGGAATTCTCCATCAGGGCAGCGATAGCCATATATGACTTAAATAAAAAAAATATATTTGTTTCTTGTCACCAAAAGCCTTTTCTATATTATAGACATTCATCATTTGTCTGTTGTCTGCTTTATAAATATATATGTTTTTCCAAATTTACCATTTTTTTAATGCAATCTCTACCCCCAGGGTGGGGCTTGAACTCACAACCCCGAGAACGAGAGTCACACGCTCCACCTACTGAGCCGGCTGGGGCCCCCTCCCCCATTTACCGTGTTTGTATTGAGCTTGTTTGTGGTTTCCTTTTCCACACAAAATTTAATATTTCTTTTGTTTTTAAAGATTTTGTTTATTCATTTGAGAGAGAATGAGCACAAGCAGGGGGAGGGGCAAGCAGAGGGAGAAGCAGGCTCCCCGCTGAGCAGGGAGCCCTATGTGGGGCTCGATCCCAGGACCCTGGGATCATGGCCTGAGCTGAAGGCAGATGCTTAATGGACTGAGCCCCCCAGGCGTCCCCAAATTCAATATTTCTATGGAGTGAACTGTATCTACCTTTCCTTTATAGTTTTAGGAGACCTGGCTTGGGTTAAGATGTTTTTGTCAACCCTGGATTATATATGTGATCTGTTTCCCCCCCAGTTCTTCCCATTTCTGCACTTTGTGATTGAGTCAGTCTGGTCTGGGCGCTGACATGCAGCGGGAAATCTTCCTACAGGCGGTCGTCTTGCTGCCTCAGCGCCGCTTACTAAACAGGATCTTTCCTCCTTTGCTGTCCTAGCCGGAATTCTCCTGTACGACAAGGACGATTTCTTGGACTTTCACTCCGGTCCAGGGGCTGGTTTGTCTCTTCCTAAATGAGTTCCACATTGACTGGATTACGGTAGCTTTAGAAGCTGACCTAATATCTGGGAGGGCAGACCCTCCCTTGCCCTTTTGCATCTTTCTGCTTTATGCCCTTTTGCTCTTTTCTCAGCTGTTCTGGGCATTTATTCTCCCGCACGCATCTTAAGGTCATTCCAGCCCCTGAAAAGACCTCTGTGTTGCTACCTGGCATTGCTTTCCTCTGCTCCGATCTCACTCTGCACTGTTCTGCGAGACCGTAGAACTTTCTCCGTTTCGGTCCGGGCCGTCCTTAGTCGTCTCCTTACGTATTTTGTATTTCTGTGTCACTGGAACAAATGGGACAGATTCTCTCATTATTGGAATAGAAGGTTGATCGTTCCATATGCTTCTTTTCTTGCCAAATTCACCAGATTATTCTATTAATTCTGGTAGTTTTTACTAGAGTGTCTCAGATTGTCCAGGTCAAGGATATCACCCTCAGAAAGAAGTGGCTTTGTAATTCTTCTTTTCCAATGTCGATGCTAATTACCCTACTTCCATCTATAGTCACAAGTGAGTGGATGCCAATCTTCTCATTTTATGTACCATCTGTTATCAGCTGTGCTGGGGGAGGGGGAAGTCCACCTTTCCCTGTGGGACAGAGTAGGGTCAGTACTGCTCCTCCCGCATTGGCCAGCCTCCTTTGCTCACCACCTGGTCCGGTCCCTGCAGGACGAGCCGGCGGCTCCTGCCCACCCATCAGCAGAGGTCCTTGCTCACCTGGAGCCAGGGGTCCTGTGTGGGACAGCCCAGGCCCTTTAGCGCATGGCTCCCCCCAGCCCAGGGTGTGAGTGTGAGCCCCCTCCTTGTGGGCCTGGGGGCTGAGAAGGAGAAAACTAGAGCCTACTGTTCCAGGGCCACGAGGAGCCAGGCCGGCCCAGCTGTTGGGAGCCGGGTCCCCATCAGGGTCGTGGAAACTTCCCCAGCCCAGCTCACCTGTAAGTGCAGGTGTGGCATGCCACCCATGGGGATAAGGCAAGGCCGGGGCTTTGCAGGGGCATACAGTGGTGCTCAGTCTTAGACACATCCCTCCCTCCTGCCTGGGGCTCCTGAGCCCAGGCCCTGCCTCCCTGTACCCTCCCACTCTGCACCTCTCTACGGACTGACCCTGACTGCAGGCTCCCCCATCCTGAGAAACCAGTGAGGCCAATGAAATCCTGCCCTCCTACCGTCCTGGCCTTAGCCACCGCCGTCCCCCTCCTGTCCCCACACTTCCCCGACTTCCCCGGCCCCAGCGTCTGGAGCCTGCTTGCTGGCCTGACCCCCCGTCTTGCTTTCTGCAGTCTGTGCTCTTTGGCTCTTCCAAGTTGCCCAGGACTGGGGGAGAGGCACAGCATGCCAGCATGGCAGACACGTTCCAGGAACCCCATCCCTATTCTCTGCCCCGGTGCACCAGGCAGAACTGGGCATGGCCCCATGGTGGGAGAGTCAGGGGCTCACAGAAGGTAGGGCTGCAAGGAGTTCTGCAGGACCAGAAGGGCCCACAGGCTTAGGACAAAGGTTTCCAGGCAGGTTCCCGGACACCTCAACTCTCTAACACTGTGGGGTGCTGCAGTGCCTCCCCTTGGTGACCCCCCCGGGGGCCTTCATGCCTGTCTACACCCCAGGTCTCCCTCTCAACTCCAAGGAAGAGCTCTGAGCCAGTCCAGGGCTGAAAAGGACGAGCATGTTGGCTTTGGGACCAGGGTCTCTGCTGTGGCTTCAGGAACTCAGAAGACAAGGAGGTAAACTTGTCCCTCGGGGTCCCTCTGAGAAGGTGGGGGTGCATCTCAAAATAGGGCTTTGTGGCCCCTCTCTCATAGGCAAAGAAAGCACACATTTAAACATCTCGTCCAGGGGCACCTGGGGAGTTCAGTTGGTTGGGCGTCTGCCTTCGGCTAAGGTCGTGATCTCAGGGTCCTGGGGTCAAGTCCCGCATGGGGCTCCCTGCTCAGCGGGGGGGTCTGCTTCTCCCTCTGCCCCTCCCCCTGCTCATGCTCTCTCCCTCTCTGTCACTCATTCAAATAAATAATAAATAAAATCTTTTTAAAAAAACAAAAATCTCATCTGTCCCCACTTCCTGGGGCCAGTTGTTTGCACCTCGCCCCTCCCCCTGCCTCCAGATTGGGTCTCCCAGAGCTCCTCTTCGCCCCTGCTGCTCTTTGCCCCTACAGTTGCCAACTCCGCCAGGCAGGAGCTGTTTCTGCCACTCCCACCCCTGCCCTCCCTCTGTCTGGGCCGGTGCCTGGTACAGCGTCCCAAAGGCCCCACGCCACATCCAGTCTTTCTGATGGCAGGGTAAGGAAACTGAGTCACGGAGAAGCCACGTGACTTGCTTCAAATCCCAAGCTGCTGGGTGGATCAGGAGCGTCCACTGGCACCCTCCTCTGAGACAGCTGGGCCGCGCTGGACGTCCCGTGCCTCTTGCTCCGGTGGAGGGCTGTCCTCAAGGGATGCCTCTTTGTGCTCAGACTCCTTCCCCTGCAGGGATGGAGTTCTGGCAGTGGGTTTGTCCAGTGGAAAGGGCTCTGTTGCTCCAAGTTGGGAAAGTGCCTCAGGGTCCGCGGAGGACGGCAAAGGCAACAACCCAGCCGCCGTGCCCTCAATGCCCCTCTGCGGCCCACCAGCGTCAGCCCCTCCTCGCCAGCCGCGCCCTCGGTCTGGGTTTAACCAGCTGGTAGACAAAGTGTGACAGATGGTGACGGCAGGGCTCGTCCAGGGGCTACCGGGGCAAACAGCAGGGGCAGAGCGAGGGGGGTCGGCACGTGCTCCCGGGGGACGAGGCCTTCGAGCCGGGACAAGGGCAGGCTGGCCGCCAACAGTGTGCACAAAAGCCCGGAGTGCAGGGGTGCACTAGAGCTTGAAGAGCGTGGATGAGGCTGGACGGAGAGGCTGCCTTGGGGGGGGCTTCCTAGGCTCAGGTTTGCGCCATGGCCCCAAGGGCCACGGGGAGCTAGCGAGTCTGTGTTTTGGGGTGGCTGCGCTCTGCTGGGCGGGGACAGGAGCCAGAGCGCAGGTCGGGAAGAAGGGGGGCAGGAGGGAAAGCTCCCCGCCATCCGCCTGCCCTGGGTCCCAGGACCCGAGGGAACAGTCGCTGTCTTCTGGAATGGTTTCTGGGGAGGTGGGGGGCTCTGACCCCACATAAGGGGAGGCTGTGGGTCTTCTGGAGAAAGCAGGGCTTCTCCCTCCCCACCCCAGCTGCTCCCCCTCTTCCTGAAGCTGCCTTCCCTCCCACAGGCCAGGCCTGTCCAGACCCTGCTCTCCCCACCTTGCCTGCAACCTGGCAGTGGCCAGCACCCTCCCCCACCCAGAGTGAGGACTCCCTGTTGCGGGGACGGTCCTGGTCTGTAGGGTGTCCCAGCAGCAGACCCCGTGGTGAGGACCACAGTGTGTGGTGACGGGGCGGACGAGGGAGGTGGGGTGGGCAGGCAGCCCCAGCGGGCCCCGGGAACCTCTTTACCAGAGTAGCTGTGGGACCGAGCCGGGGGCTCGCCTCCCCGGAACCGGGGCTGTGGGTGCTGACTCCTTCAGCTTGGAGCTGAGAGCCTCCTCTCCATGTGTCATCTGGGGCTAACCAGCTCCCGCACATATCCATCAAGCTCTTAATTTCAGTTACTTTATTTTTAATTCTAGAATTTCCATCTCGCTATTGTTTTTCTAGCTTCCAGGCCTCCGGTTGAATTCTCCATCCTGTCATTTACTTGAACGTTTGAATTATAATTATTTAAAAATCCACGTCTGATAGCACCAATATCTGGACCACCTATGAATCTGTTTCTTTTATTTTTTTCTATTTTTTAAGAAAGATTTTATTGGGGCGCCTGGGTGGCTCAGTGAAGCGTCTGCCTTCTGCTCAGGTCAGGATCCCGGGGTCCTGGGACCAAGCCCCACATTGGGCTCCCTGCTCAGCGGCAAGTCAGCTTCTGTTTCTCCCTCCGCCCATCTCCCTGCTCATGTGAGTGCACTCTCTCTCTCTCTCTCTCTCTTTCTCAAATAAATAAAAATCTTAAAAAAGGTAAAAACGATTTTATTTATTTGAGAGACAGAGAGTGAGGTGGGGTAGGGCAGAGGGAGTGGGAGAGGGAAACCCAAGCAGACTGTGCACTGAGCGTGGAGTCCAACTAAGGGTCGGACCCCATGACCCTGAGATCACGAGACAAGCAGTAGGAAGCCCGACCGACCGAGCCCCCCAGGCGCCCCTGCTTTGTGCTTTTAAATCAAGCTTTTGGAGTTGTTTTCGGTGCAGATATTTCATCAGAACGGGAAACTAGTTTTTGCTTTGTGCTGAAACTTTACTTCTGGGCGCATGGAGTTTCACGATTGTGATTAAAAATTAAATGGTCTAATAAACTATAGTGACTGCTATAGATTTGGTGGGTAGATGGTAACATTAATCTACCAGATGACTTGATGTAAGAAATTATTAAAATTACACACATATTGTGTGTTTTAATTTTATAACAGAATAATGAGAGAAATAAGGTTGCATTTATTTTGGTAAGAAACATTAAGAAAGAAAACATGTCAAGATACAGTATTTTTCTTTTCTTTTCCTCCTTGTAAAATTTGACCTGAGAGCAAACACCTTAATCAAAACTGTCTGATTCCCCTGGCGTGCGGTTCTGGGTGGGAATGTCACACTCGGCTGAGCACTAGCCCAATTCCAGAAGTCTGAAAACTCCAGTTTATCTGCTGCAGAGGGGACCAGCAAGCCCACGTACATCTTGTTCTGATACTTGGGAGTGGGTCCTTTTGGTTCTGCCTGCCTCTGGGAGGCTGCAATCACTTATCTTTACTTGGAAGAACTTGGGTTTCTGCCTCATTTGATTTGGGTCCATCGTGAGGCCACCAAACCTTGCTACATTTTATTCAAATGCTCCCGTTTGAGCCATGGAGCCAGGAGGACGGTCAGCGTGGCCAGTGCGCTCAGTATGCAACAAACACTGAATGAGGGCGCTGTGATACGTGCGGAAATTGTAAAGCAGGGTGCCTGGCTAGGGGCAGGGAGCAGGCGCGGCGGGGACAGGGTCGGGGAGGTGCGGGGCTCCAGGACCTGGTGCGGGGCGGCTCACAGGTGCTTATGCACAGCGGTCTCTACAAATGCTGTTGTAACACATTTTAAAAATAGGCCGGCTTTCCTTAAAATTGTTAAAACTGTACGAACAGCCCGTGTTCATGAGTCAAAATACAGAAAAGAAATAAATGTAGAGTGTGAAATAAGTATAAATATATAAAAATAAAATATGAATCGGAGACATGAAACAAAAAATTCCATTATGTGAGTCAGAATAAAGAAGGCATTTTGCTTAATAAAATGTGACATTTCAGTATCTTAACAAGCCTTTGCTTAGAGAAGACGTTACTGCCGCTCTTCAGTAAAAGATCAGATTCGGTCTCCTGACCATGGAGGGGACGCAGGGTATCCCCGCAGCCCCTGCACCTGCGTGAGAAGGTCTGAGGCCGTGAGCGGGCTGTGGAAGGTGAGCAGAAGCGGCCCTTGCTCTCTGAGGGCCGCCCTGCGAGGAGACCCCCCTGGGGCAGGAGATGGTCACCTGCCTTGTCTACCAGGGGAGCTGCAGGGCTGTGGGCAAGTTTCCGGATGTATTGGGCCTGGGCTCTCAGCAAAGATGGGTTCTGTGTCCCAGCATGAGGGTGCGCGAGAGAGAAACATGGCTTCCCGACTGGACCACCGATCTCCTAGCTCCTCACTGTCCTCCTCTATCCCCTACCCAGGAGCATGGGGGCAGGGATGTAGGGGGAGGGGCAGTGGGGGCAGGGGTGTGGGGGGAGGCGCAGTGGGGGTATGGATGGGGAGGGGGCAATGGGGGTATGGATGTGGGGGAGGGGCAGTGGGGGTATGGATGGGGGGCAGTGGGAGCATGGATGCTGTCTTCCCCACTCAGGGATCCCCTGTGCAGGGGTCACTTCTGGGAGGGGTGCGGGCAGACACTATTGCCTTAAGGGGGGAGGCTTAGTGACAGCCTAGGGGGACACTGCCTCACAGCTGCTCCCACCCCACCCTCAGCCCCTCCTGGGGCTCCTGCCGGTTCTGCCCCAGCCCAGTGCCCCGCTGCTCCCAAGCCAGCCCCTGGAAGGACTGATGGCCCCCCTCCCACAGCAGACTGGTGCCCCCCTTGGGCTGCTGGGTCTCAGCTGGGGCGAGTAATTAACCATGGACTCAATGCAGCTCGGACTGTGTGGGCTCTGGCCTCCTGCTGTCTGAGGATAATACCTTCAGCCACGAGGCTGAGTCCAGAGGACTGGGTCTCCAGGAGGCCAGCAAGCCTGGGAGAGTGGCCAGGGGGCCTCCAGGCCTCTGATGGGGAGTGAGGCCAGTGGGGAAGGCTCTGCCCGGGGTCACCGTCTCCAGTCCCCGAGCACGGCCCCCGCCCCAGCTGCTCAGGCAGCAGACAAGCCCACAGGGGGCTCCCTAGCTGGGGGCCAGTGGGCCCAGGGCCTGCAGACGAGCATGATTCCTGTCCCCCACCCTGGGCCAGACAGGCCCCTGCAGACCTGGGCCGCCTCACAGTGGGTGCAAACAAGCAGGTATCTCCTGGCCTCATCTCTAGGAAGGCCCGGCGCCTGGCTGCAGCTGACCTTTGGCTTCTGGTCAGCGACAGGGGCGTGCAAGGCCCAGACTGACCCCTGCAAAGGGAGGAACCTGTGTGATCCTTCTGCCCGTGTGTGTGTGTGTCAGGCACCCCGTGTCCTGTCATGTGCCAGCACTGAGGCCACCTTCTGCGAGCACCGCTGTGCCCAGTGGTCAGGCTGGAAGCTTTCAATGTCCTGACGCTAGCAGCTAACTGCAAAAATCCGAAAGGAAGGGGACAGTTGCGGTATCACAGGGCCCCCCCAATCCCCCGCGGAAGACAAGGTGGCTGGGCTGACGGAGGTTCCGCTCATGCGGGCTCAACCAGAGGCTCCTGGCCTGAATCCTCGAGAGTGGGCTATGAGGCCCAGGAGGAGGCCGGTCCCAGCCCTGACCCCACCTGGCGGCTGTGGAGCTTAATGGCTTCAGAGGGCCACCGGGTGCTGGGGCTGGGGACAGGCCACCCCGGTTTCATCTGACTCTTCCCCTGGCTCCACTCCCACCCCTGGAGGAAGGGGTCTGCACACTCCCCCCAAAGCTGAAGGAGCCGGGTCAGGCCCCTGCCTGACTTTGAAGCCTGTGTCCTTGGCCCCAAGCCCACCCGGCCACGGGATGCCCCCGTGATGCGTGCACGTTCTGCGGGGCACTCTCGCCCCTCTCTGGGCTCTCTCTTCCCTAACAAATACAGCACAGTTTGTCATCTTTAAATACAGCTTCCTGGTTTCAGAAATGTCAAGCAGAGCCAAGGGTAGACGGTGGAAACAAGGTCTCCCCGCCCCCGGTTCCCTTGTGCAGAGACCAACGGCGGGACCAGACAGCACAGAGCAGGGAGAGGGGCTGTGAATTCACTGTGAATATCAGAGATGGCTCTGTGCTCCCCGGGCTGCTGCTGCGTCGCCCAAGGCGGGACAGGGTCCAGCTTCACTCCGGGCTGCCCTGTGTGCACACACGTTCAGGCTGTCTCTAGCTCAGCCGTGGGGGGCAGGGCAGCAGCCGGATTGCAGGGCTGGCCGGTACCGTTCCCACCCGAACTGCACACTCCCATTCGGGCATGTAACTGAGGGTGCCTGTCTCTCCACCCCTCCCCTCCTGACCCTTCGTGAGACTTCCTAGTCTCCCTGTAGGGGAAGATGGCTACTCCAGGGAGCGTGCACGTGCATTTCTCTGATTATGGGCGAAGTTCAGCATCTTTCAACCAACAGCTATTCCTGTTTCCTTTTGCACCCACCCAGGCTGCTTGACTGACGGGTTCCTAGGAGATGTCAGCCTTCACCTCCCGAATTTACAAGAGTGCTTTGTTAGGGGAGCTGGCTCATCGTTAGGCATATGCATTACAAAGTTTCCCCCAGTTTGTCACACATCCTTGGACTTAAAAGGTTATAACTATGCAAAATGTTGCAATTTGTAATTTAATTGGATTTATAAACTTTATTTTTAATGACTTCTGCATTTGTAGCACGCTGAGGAAAGCCTTCCTCATCCTGAGACTATTAACGTCTCCTGTGTTTTCTTGGAATGCTTTTGTGGTTGTGGGGTGTTTTTGCACTTATGTTTCTGAACCATAAGGATTTTATTGTGGTGCTAGGAGTCCGATGGCTGCCAGTTGTCCCAATACGCTTAATTAAATAACGCCCTTTTCCTCGTGGATTTTAAACGCCAAATATTCGTATAGTGAATGATGGCACACACCTCCAATCTGTGTGTCCAGTGAACGGCCCGTAACAAAATGTTCCGGTTGGTTCTGCAGCAGATTCCGCCCTCCGGCAGAACTAGAGCCTTCTGTTTCAGAATTTTACAGGATCTTGTGCTGCTTCTTTTTTTCCTTTTTTATTGTGGTAAATAGACGTGACATAAAATTTACTGTCTTAACCATTTTTTAGGGTACAGTTCAGGGGCATTAGGCACATTCATTTCATTGTACAACTATTGCCACCACCCATTTCCTGGACCTTTTTCATCTCCCCGAACGGAACCTCTGTCCCGCTGAACACTCACCACCCCATTCCCCGCCACCTCCAGCACCCACAATCCTTTCTGTCTCTGTGAGTCTGACTGCTCTAGGGACCTCATGTAAGGGGAACCACACAGTATTTGTGCTCTTGTGACTGGCAAGTGTCCTCACGGTTCATCCATGCTGTAGAGAAGCCAGGATTTCCTTCCATTTTACGGGTGAATAATATTTCGTGGTAGGGATGGATCCCCTTTGGCTCATCCATTCATCCATCAATGGACACTGGGTGCTGCCACCTTTTGGCTACTGCGAGCATAGAGTTGCAGACGTCTGTTTGTGTCCCTGCCTTCAGTTCTTCCGGTGAAATCTCAGATGTGGAAAGACTGGATCATATAATAACTCTATTTTTAAGTTTTTGAAGAACGTCCAGACTGTTTCCCAGAGCAGCTGTACCATTGTACATTCCCACCAACAGTGCCCAGGGTTCCACTTTCTCCACATTCTTGCCAGTACTTATTTTATCTATCTACCTACCTCTCTTGATAGTACCTAACCTAATGGTTGAGCTGGAGAATATCCGCTGCGGGATATTCTGTGCCGCCCTAGGACAGATGATGTTGGACACCTTTCCATGTGCTCGTGGCTGTCTGTGCACCATCCCTGCGGACATGCCCATTCCAGCACTTTCAGCCTATTTCTTCTCCTCCTCCTCCTCCTTCTTCTTCCTCCTCCTCCTCCTCCCCCTCCTCCTCCTCCCCCTCCTCCTCCTCCTCCTCCTCCTCCTCCTCCTCTTCTTCTTCTTCTTCTTCTTCTTCTTCTTCTTCTTCTTCTTCTTCTTCTTTTTAAAGATTCATTTATTCATTTGAGACAGAGAGAAAGAGAGAGAGCAGGGGGAGGGACAGAGGATGAGGAAGAGAGAGAATCTCAAGCTGACTCCGCGCTGAGCACAGAGCCCAACACAGGGCTCCAACCCACCACCTCGAGATCAGGACCTGAGCCAAAACCAAGAGTCAGATGCTCAACCGACTGAGCCCCTCAGCCTGTTTATTCTTGTGCCTTTATTCTCTGCATGGACTTTAGAACTGGTGTAGTTATAAAAAACATCTTGCAGCTACTTTTATTGGCTTGTATTCAATGTATAGATCCGTTTGGGGGGACTGTGGCCCCACTTGTCCTGTTTTCCTTTCCCTCGCTCCTCTCTGGGTTCCTGGCTGGGTGTACCTCATGTTTGCAGGACATTCTCCCTGTGGTTGCAGGTATTCCCCCATATCTGAGGGTGCCTAAAGCTGCTCCCCTACATCTGTCTGAACTCCCGAATGTTACCGGACAGCTCACCTGCTTGTCCTCCGGGCTCTCCATCCCCGAGTCAGGCTCTCAACTGCTGATCCCGGCACATCTGGTCAGCTGTTTCCCAGGGACAGCAGGCTGCCCAGGTGACCACTGGGAACCCTACTCCCCAACCCCCAACCTTGGAGGAAGTCAGGATCCTGGCAGGAGATCGACACAAAGAGAGAAAAAGACTTTTATGAAGGGCCATTTGCCAAGCTGTGTACAAGGGGTAGGTGAAGCTCTGGGTGGGGGCTGGTCCCAGAGCCCTGAGAAGGTAGGAAAGGGCCACTGGGAAGGGGCTGGGGCCTCAGGGAGAGGGTAACTCTGTGTCCAGTAGGGAGTTGGGGAAATTCCCCAACCTCAGGGCTGGAGGCCAAACTCACCCGGAAGCCAGTGGGGGTGGGGGATGGGGCCACTGATGTAGTGGAGCTCAGGGCGGGGGTATAGAGGGAGGAGGGCAGGTCTTAGGGGCAACCGGGAATACCCAGTCCAACCTCTTTCCTCTCCTCAGTCCCCACCTTTTGCAGCCCAGGGCCTCTGGCTGGGTACCTGACCATTCCCACCCCCCACCCTCCCGGGCACCCAGAGCTCTCTAATACCCCCATACCCCCATCAGGGCAGGTCTCGGCTGGCATCAAACCCTCCTGCCGCGCCACGTCGTCCTTGGGATGAAGTCCAAACTTCTTGATCACCCAGCTGCAGGTCCCTCCCCTGGCCCGCTCCTCCCCCCACTACCTCAACCTCGGGTTCCCTGGCCTCAGTGTTCCCACCAGGGGTCCTGTCTGCGAGCCAGCCCCCGTGGGCCTCCCGCTGCCTGGCTCACTCCACGCTCTCTCCTAGCCCGCCCCCCCCCCCGCAGGTGGGTTTCCACCTGCACGGTAGGTGCCTGAGGCTCCCTTCCATGCTTCAGGATGTGTGCCCCCCTCTTACTGCGCCCACCCCCAGGTCAGGACCTGGCACGTGGGTTTCGCGGGGACTGAGGACTATCAGGACGGACTGTCGAGTGCCCCCGTCGGGGCGGCAGCAGGCACGGGTGTACGGCGGGGTGGGCACCATCGCAGCTCCCGCTGTCCCGGCCACGAAGCCCAGCCTGCCCAGTACAGCCCCCTCCCAAACCCTGCTCCCAGGACTTCCCTCCACTGCCGCTGCCCACCCCCGAGCCTCTGCTCAAGACCTTCACCATACCTGAAAGGTAGGACGCCGGTAGAGCAATCCCTCCGCGAGGCGTCTCCCACGCTGCCCCCGCCCCAGCGTTAATCCCTTTCCCTCTCCCAGCTCCCGGGTCACCCGACACCAGCAAGCAGCCCGTGAGCCCTTACCCCAGGAACTGTGAGCACCTCCAGGGTCCCCAGCCCCACCCCGCCCGTCGGCCCACGCCACCGTCGACGCACAGGACCCCCAGCCCCAGCCCAGCCTAGAACGCCAGGTGTCTGGGAGCTGGGGGCGCGGGAGGGAGGGATCGGGTAGGACAAGGTGCGCCTCCGGGACTCCCTTCCCCTCTCCCAAGCTCCACCCTCATTTGGGCGTGCGGGGCTAAAGGTTAGGGGCGACGGAATGCTCCCCCAGCTGGGTTAAGCGTTAACCCGTGGGCTCAGGGCCAGCACGCTGGGCTGCTCTGGGCCCTAGGGTTCAGCCTGGCAAGCGGGGGCGGGTCCCCCAGCCGAGGGCGGGGCCGAGACTGGGAGGGGAGGGGGTCTTGCCGGCAGGGTGGGAATTAGTGACGAGGGGGAGGGGGCGGGCGCGGGCAACCTAGTGGTGGGCGCGGGGGACTGACCGAGACAGAGAGGGGAGGGGGTCCGGGTCCGGGGCGGGGGTGCGGGAGAGGGGACCAAGGCAGAGAAGGGAGGGGTCTGCGGGGGGCGCGGGGGCGAGGGCCGCGGGTACCTGGCACCCGGGCCCGCCCTAACCTGGATTTCCGGGGGCGGGGCAGGACGCGGGGGCGGGGCGAAGGGCGGGACGCGGGGGCGGGGCGGGCGCCCGCAGACGTCAGGGACCCGCGCGCCAGGCCGCGGGCCGCCGCTCCGCCCGTGGGCTCGGCCGGGGCTGCCGCGAGCGTGCGGGCCGCGCCGGGCATGTCCTAGGCGGCGGCCCCGCCCAGCGCTCGGCCGGCGGGCGGGCGGGAGGGCCGGGGCCGAGCCGCAGGTAAGACGCGCGCCCCGCGCCTGCCGCGGCCGGGGCCTCCCTGCACCCGCACCTGCGCCCGCCGGGCCGCGCGGGGATGGGGATGGGCGGGGGGCAGGGGCCGGGGGAGCAGGTCTCCTCCGGGCCGGACAAAGGCGTGGGGACGGCGGCCGCGGGCGCACCTGGCCGGGCTGGTCCCTGCCGCCGCGGAGGCGGCCCAGGTCTGCGCCAGGCCGGGAGGGGCGCCCGGCGCGCGTCTACGCGGCCTGGAGATGGGGGCGCAGGCCTGGGCGCCGGGGTCCCCGCCCAGGCACCGGCTCGGCCATGGCTGCCCCGGCGAGCGCTGATTCAGAAGGCGCCGCTCCCTCCCCCTCCGGGCCCGGCCGCCGCCCGGCCTGGTCTCTCCTCCCGCGGTCCCTCCCTCCGTCCTCCTCCTCGTTTCCCTTGTCGCTGCCGTCTCTCCGCTGTCCCTGCCTCCTCTCTCGGCCTGTTCCCGGCCTCCGTTCCGTCTGCTCCTTCCAGCCGCCCGCCCGCCCCAGCTCCTGCCGCTCCCAGACCCTGCCCCCATCCGTTCCCTTTCCCGGTCCCCGCCGACTCCCAGCCTCTGCCCCCGGGCGGCTCCACCTTCCCGTCTCACCTCCCGGCGGGTGGCTTTTCTGGCTGGGGCGGCCGTGGGGACGAGTTTGGGGTGTTTATTATTCTCCATCCTAGCAACGATGGCCAGCCCAGCCCCGATCCGGCTGCAGGCTGTTTGGGAACATCCTCAGCTCCCCGGCCTGAGCCTTTTCAGGATGGGCTGGTAGTGGCAGGGGTGGCCTGGCCCTGGCGCAGCCACAAAACCAGGCTCTCGGCGCTTGTCCTCCCTTTGCTGTAAACCGAGGCTGTGGCCTCATCTGGGTGGGGTCGCTGCCTATTGGAGTCAGTAGCAGGTGATGGAAGAGTGTGGGATGTGGGGGCTGGGAAGGGCAATGATGAGGCAGGGGCTCTCCAGCAGAGAGCCTGTATCCATCCCCCCACCCCCGCAAGGAGGGGTTTTAGAGGAGGTTGGGGTTGTGGAGGCCCCTGGAGCCCTGCAGAGGGGTGGGGGTGGAGGTCCCCACTCCCTTGGCCTCTAGTGCCTGCACCCCTGGCCAGACTCTGAGGAAGCGCCTGGGGCTGGGTGGGAGGTTCTGGCAGACTTCTACGGTGGGTTTTTCCACGTCTTTCCACCTGCTTGCCCCGGGTGACATGAGGATATGCCATGGAGTAGTGGTCACTTGGGCCCACATGGCCTGGTGGGTCCTGGTGTTGGCCGCGCTCACTGCCCGCCCAGAAGGGAGCTGTGACCTGGGGCCTCTGGGTGTGGTTACTGCAGGGACAGGGACTGGGCATCCCCCTGCTGCTCCCACCATCCATTCTCTCCCTTATTGTCTAACCTGCCGTCTGTCCTCCCTGTGCTGTAAACTGAGGCTGTGGCCTCCTCTGGGTGGCCGAGTCATGTCATGGACTCAGGACCTCCAGGGCTGGCCATGTGTCGCCTGCTCATGCCCCACACTCTGCTCAGGGCTCCGCTTGCCATGTTTTTGAAATCCTTCGTGACTTTTGGACAAGGCTACCATATTTTCACTTGGCACTGAGCCTCCCAGAGATGAAGCAGGTCCTGGAGCTACCTTTTGGCTCCACACCCCACAGGACTCCCCGTGCCTCATGACCCGTCTCTGCACTGGTTCTGCCCTCTGCCTGGACCACAGTCTGCAGATGTCCACCTGCTCCCGCTCAGATGTCCCCTTCCCAGGGTGCCTTCTCAGGAGCCCACCCACCCCGCTTTGTTTTTTCTCTGGGGCACTCACACCTTCTCAGAGCCTCTCACCTTTGCTGCCTGCTCCCCCCCAGCTGGTGGGAAGGCCCGTGGTGCAGGTCATAGCTGTCTCAGAGCCCAGGACACCCCTCGACACATGGCGGTGCTGGGGATGTGATGTATTTCAGCAGTATGCATATTTGTAGGAGAAGAGTGGCCAGGACACTTGTGGTAGTGCTCCGGGTCCACAGGAGGCCATGTGCACACGTGTGTCCCATGAGCGTGTGTGTGTGTGTGTGTGTGTGTGTGTGCGCGCGCGCGCACATGCACGGTGTCCACGCGCAGGTGCTGCTGTGCACACAGCTCTACTCTGGGGGCTCCGGGTGAGCACGGCACCCATGTGAGAGCATGTGCGTGCAGGCTGCACAGGGGCCTCAGGCTGCCCCAGGGCCTGGTCTTGGGGTGACATTGGCCCTTGTTGTCACTCAAATTGACCCCTGTGCTCCCCAAGCTCCCGTGGTGCTTCCCTGCCCATCTCGACCATACCAGCCCCTCACACCCCCCTTTCAGCCATGCTTCCGGGACCTTGGGCACCAGGCACCACCTCTGTCCCCTGCTGCCTGGTCACCTGGTACTGTCCTGGCTTGGGGACCTCTGCAGGATGGCCGCAGTGGCCACCAAGGGGCGTTTGGTCTCCTCTAAGTGATCTGCATGTTGATGGCTCAGGGCTCCTGTCCTCGGCTGCCTCCCCGGCCCTCCTGGCAGGCCCACCCCAGCGTGTCCGGCTGGGGGAACAGAGCCCCCGGTGCAGTTTGTGTCCCGGGCTGGGGTCTGGCCCAGTGCATCTGGCATTGTGCAGACCCCGATGGGCCATGCCGAGTCCCACACGAGAGCTGTTCCTGGTCGGGTCATGAGGACACGTGAGGCGCCACACGTGGGCAATGTGGTCTGTGCCTCTTCGTAGACTCAACGCCTGGCACCTGGGAGGGAGAGGAGAGGGGCCTAGAGCACAAGGGAGGACTGGGGGAGCTTAGCTGGGGAGGGCGGGTGGTCTAGTGTGGCTGGGGTGCCACGTTTCCAGGAGTGGCCCCCGCACTGCCATGGGGGTGCTTGAACCTCAGGGGGCAGGATCCCTGCCCAGACTCTGGCATCCAGGGGCTGGGGCCCAGGGAGGGAAGCCTGCTCTGACGCCTCCTTCCCCTCAGGGCAGGACCGGCCTGGCCAGCGCCAAGATGAGCGTCACCTCCTGGTTCCTGGTGAGCAGTGGTGGCACCCGCCACCGGCTCCCGCGAGAGCTCATCTTCGTGGGGCGTGATGAGTGTGAACTCATGCTGCAGGTGAGTGTGAGCCCCTCGGGGGGCAGGACCCGGGCCGGGAAAGCGCCCATCCCACTCCCTGCAGGACGCCTGGGGAGAGCCCTCGCGGCAGCCCTGGACCCACAGGTGGGCCTGTGCAGGCCTGAGTGTGTGCTCACACGGCTGGTCCCTGGCTCTGCGTATTGGAGCTTTTCTGACAGGAAGGTGTGTGGGCTCCTGTGAGGTTCTCAAGGCATCAGGGACCCACCTTTGGAAGGTGCTGGAAAGTGGACCTATCCATATCCTTGTTGTCTGAGGCCCAGCTGGGCCAGGAACGGAGTGGGGAGCCCCAGGGCCAGCTGGGACCATCAGAGCTGTCTAGGGGAAGGCTGGTGCCCCTTTGAAGCACCCTGGGGTGGGGAAGGGGCCTTTCTCAGGCAGAGAAGGCAGTGGGGCCAGGGCACTGTGCTCTTGGCCATCAGGACTTTCAGGCCCCGGATTTCAGAGCGTGGGCTTGGCTTCTGTGGGAATCACATGTCTGGCTGTTTGGGAACAAGGAGGGTTCCCCCTAGTTCAGGTGTCCTTTTGCCTGTGCTTCGTGGGTGTGATTGAGTCGGGCTTTCTGCAGCCCTGCCCCCCCCCCACCCCACGTGGCGCATGGGCCCCTGTCCCCCAGCCCCCCAAGCTCCATGCCCCCCACTGTGGGGCCCTCAGAAGGAAGCAGGCATCCTGGGTGGGCCACTCGGGTACAGGGTGAGACCTCTCTCAGGCCCCGGTTCCCTTGTGCAAGGCCGGCTGCTGCCGCCCACTCCCCCGGGACACATGGGGCTTGGGCTGCAGACGGGGCTCCACCACACGCACGTGCACTTGGGCCGCAGATGCTGTCTCCCTCTCCCGAGGGCAAGCCGGTCCCTGTCTGGACACCCTGGCTTCTCCCCGGAGGTCCTCGGACTTGCTTGACTAGACCGGCAAAGTTCCCGCGTCGTGTCTGGTTGCTGGGCCTTCTGAGTGTCTTTCATCTGGAACGGGCTGTCCTCTTACTTCTCTTCATGCCTTTGGAAGCTGGAGGGACGAGTCAGTGACTGCCCGGGGTGGGCCGATGTCTTCCGTAAAGACGTGGCTGTGTCTTCCAGGCCTCTGGGGCCACGCGCCTCCTCGGCTGCGACTCCGCGTTGCGGGGTTGAGAAGCAGCGGCCCGAGGACAGTAAGGCAGCAGTGTGGTGCCACCCGGGAATCCTTGTCCTGGGCATCGAACTGTCAGTCTCCTGTCGTTTTCACCCGTCACGAAATAGTCTCGACTTGTTAAAAACCGTTTACCCATAGAAAGAGCGCTCTGAGCACGCGGTGTGTACAAAGCAGGGGGCGGACTGTCAGTCGCACCCCTGGCGTCTTGAGCGGCCCCACTGAGGCCTGCGTGTGGCTGGTGGCTCCTGATGGTGACGCGGAATGTGACCCCTGTTCTCTGTCTTTGGAGGCGGGTCTGAAAGCCTGCTGGGTCCCTGACCCCTTGTAAGGTGCTGTGTGCCTGGGTAGTGTGTCGATGGCTTTGCCGGTCTACCTAGGGTGGCCAGGAGGGCCTCGGAGGAGGCAGCCCTTGACGGGGGCCTGGGCCCAGCATGGGGGTTCTTCCTGCCCACTGCCTGGCTCTGTCTGCTGACCAGGCCCTCACTCTGCTTGCTTCTTTTCCTAGGGATTGGTGCAGACGCCTCCCTGCTTCAGGAGGCAGGGGTCAGGGTGCTCGAGTGAGTTTCGGGTCCAGTTCCTAGTTCTGGTTCGTCGGTGGTGGAGCCTTGAGCAGGGCAGGAGCAGTGGGCACTTCTCAGCCCTTCCTGCGGGGCCAGCCCCTGACGCGGGTGCACCTGCGTTCCTCCCCTTGCTGTCGTGCACCTGGGGAAACAGGCTCCAGGAGATCATGCAGGCGTTAAGCGAGGGCAAGGATGTCCACCTCTGCAGCCTCCCTTCCTGCCTGGGCCCCGAGCTACTGGGCGGGCCCGCCCCGGAGGTCCTGTCACTCGTGCCTTGGTTTCCACATCTGCTGAGCTGATTCACACAGTGTCCTTGTCTGTCCTGTCCCCAGTCTCCAGCCCCCTGCGTTTATAGCCCGTGTGGGCATCACCGAGGCAGCCTAAGCTCTGTGCAAAACCACCCATCCTCCGTCCCCTCCAGCAAGGCCCCTGCCAGGGTCCCCACCAGGGTCCAGGGACACACCCTGACCTTTCCTCTCCCTTACCTGTGCTTTGGGCATCCTCAGGCGGCCCTGCCACCGCAGTGGGCTCAGGGATAGGCACACTGGTGGATCCCGGCCTCACCCTGCAGCTGTCCCACCCTAGCCCCTCTGCTCAGGTGCTGCCGGAGGGCCTGGGCCTCCCCTCTGTGGGGTCCGTGTCCTCATGCCTGTGTTGTCACTCGACGGTTGTGATGGAATACTGTGTTGTTCCGGCTCCGAGAGGGCCCTGCAGAGACCCTGCCTGCGGGGTCACCGCTCCGGGGGTGGGGCCGGCTACACACATGTAAGGAGGGACCAGATGAGGCCCCCGGGGGAGAAGCCCGCAGGCGGTGGCACTGGGAAGGGGATGGGGGGCCGTGGGGCCAATTGGACACCCAGGAGGGGGAGGGGCACGGAGGGCAGGCAGAGGTGCCAGGCAGGGTGCAGCCTCCACACAGGGTGTGGGGAGGAGGCAGTGCGGGGAGGCCGGGCAGCAGAGGGCTGTCCAGGGGGCCTGTAGCGCAAGGGAGGCAGGAGGGGCTGTGGCTGGGACTTCAGGGGGCAGAGCCGGCCAGCCTGGCCACGTGCCGTCCCCTCCCCAAGCCTGGCACAGACGGCTGCCCTGCCAGCGTGTGGTGGACGACACGAGCGTGAGTGTGGACGCGGGCCACCTGCTGCGGCTCTTGCCCTGGGGGGCCCCGCGCTGTGGCGTGGGTCGTGTGCGTGTGCACGCACAGTCTTCCCCGCCTCGGCCCGGTTTGCCCTGCAGGGGTGTGGCAGCCGGGGTCTGGGTGCTCGTGCCCTTATGCAGAGACCACAGCCCTGAGTCGGGGGCCCCCTGCACACGTGCCGGCCAGCCCATCCTAGGTGGACATGGGTGATGCCGGGTGTGGACTGGCGGGGGCTATGCCCAGAGCCCTGGGTTTTGGCCGCTGCCAGGATCAGGCTGGCCCGGGCAGGGCCTTCTCCATGGAGGGAGTCACATAAAGTTTGGAAGCACGTTTCTGTTCCTTTTAAAGTGAGTATAATTAGACCCTTTTCCAAAAATCTGTATCTTTGGAGCTCGTTAGGGCTATTTTATTCACCTGTTCCACAGTTTTCTTCTCTCGCGTGCCGCACAGCTGCTTTGTGTCCTATGAAGTCTCAAATCCAGGGCCAAGAGGCTGCCTCGACCTTCCCTGGGTGGGTGTCCAGCCTCTGAGCACCTGGGCATGGTGGAGCTGGGGTCAGCTTCTGGTTTGGCGTGTCGGAGCTGGGAGGGAGGTTTCTGGAGCTGAGGCCCCTCTCTGCCTGCTCCCCGTCAGCCTGGTGCTACCCGCAGTCTGGGAAGGGGCTTTGCAGGAGCCGTGCCTGGTGCTGGAGCCCTGGCCACGAGTGGAGGCTGGGCCTGGGGACTGGTGGGGGGGGGGGGCCCAGGCTCTGGGGGCAGATGGGGGGCACCGTGCAAACTCCAAAGAGCCAGAAGATGGGTGGGGGGGCAGGGAAGGCGGGCACAGGGAGGGTGGTGGTCCTGGGCGGAGGACCCAGGTCCAAGCATGGGCGAGGCATCTCCAGAAGTCACAGAGCGGTCTGGCCAGAGGGCTGGCCGGGGCAGGGCAGGGCAGGAAGAAGGTTTGGAGAGGCCTCCGTGGCCTGTGGCTCATGGGACAAGGCCAGCCTCTCCCCTCACGCTGGCCAGGAGCCTCAGGAAGTTTCTGCAAAGAGTGTGGGCAGGACCGATGGGCTGGGAGGACAGGAGAAAGATGGCTGCAGGGGACAGGTTGACGGGGAAGGCCAGTGGGTGCCTGGGGGCAAGGGGGTGTGGTGGGAGCAGCCGGCCCCTCCGCTGCTGGCCTTCCTGGGGAAGGCTATAGGGCCAGGTGGGCAGGGAATCTGGTTTGGCCTGGCCGAGCTGTGTCCGGGAGTTGGGGGTCCGAGGCTTGGGGAGGGAAGGGAGTTGCTCAGGCTGGGAGGTTGCCCAGAAGCCCCTCTAGGGGCTTACTCCTTGACAGAGGTGGTGTCTGCACCTGAGGGGCAGCGTGCCCTTGCTGCCCACCCCTGTCCGCCTCGGGCCAGCCTGTGTCGCTCTGCGTGCTGGCGTGGGACTAGCCAGAGCCCCGTGGCACAGCCCTTCCCGGGCCGGTGGCGCCCCTGTGGTCTGATACCTGGCGGCACAGCGGCACAGCCCACCCCCAGGCTCACTTTCCAGAGACGGGGGGCCCCTTTGGCAGCCGGGGTGTCCGGCAGGGCTGAGGTGGGCGGCTGGCCTGTTCTCGAGCCCTGGGCGGTGCTTGGGAAAGGGTGCAGGAGGAGGCGAGCCCCCGGACTTCTCAGCAAGTGCCGTCCTCTTGGCTGCCGGGCTGGACTTCAGTGCTCGCGCTCGCCGGCTCGCGAGGCTGCCTGGAGGGGCGGGTCGCTGGCCCGGGGTGAGGCGAGCCTGAGCACTCAGGCTCCCCCAGAGAGCTGCTGGTTCTTGTCAGCCCCACCACAGCCGGGAGACTGAGACCCAGGTAAGGGCTTGCCAGGGTCCCCTGCCTGTGCCTGGTTGGGGAGGCCCAGGCCGCGGCCTGGGGGTGGCTGCAGGGCAGGGTCACGAGGGCTGGCTTTGGGGGCAGGTGAGCGCCGGGCCGGCCTGCATCCGGGACAGGCAGGGGAGTCTGATGGAGGAGGGGGTGCTTGGCACCCAGGGGAGAGGCTGTGGGCCGTGGGTGCCAATGCTGGGCAAGGAATTCAGGATGGGGGCGGAGGTGAGGCCTGGGGGGCGAGGCAGGAGGTCTCAAGGTTAGACTCATCTGGTCAGAGAGCTGTTGCTCTGGGAGGCAGACGAGTCGGCACCAGGAGCCCCACCAGGCCATCCTGGGGGCTCCTTAGGGCAGATGCTTGCCACAGGCTGCGCCACTGACCTGGCGCCCTTGGGCAGCACTGGAGCAGGTGGCCCAGGGCAGCCTCTGGGTCAGGGAGGCTCCGGCTGGCCCCACGGTCTGCTCTGTGCTCTGGAGCACCCCTGCACCCCTGCTTCTTCCAGAGGACTGAAGGTCCATGGCAGGATGAGGTGTGGGTCCCGCGTCCCATTCCGTCCTCATGCCACGCCCCCCAGGTTCCCCACCTCGGCAGCAACCCTGTGGGTCCAGCTGGCCACCTGGGGCCTCTGAGTGCAGGCAGGGCTGGAGCATGGAGGCTACTGCTTGGGCTGGGGGCCGCAGCCCCTACAAGGCCTGCCCACGACGGTCTGCCCTCCAGGGCTCTCGGCGCATCTGCCAAGCTGAGTGACCTAGGGCAGCACGGGGCTGGGCCAGAGCCCATGCCCACGCCCACCCCCACCTCGCTGTGTCCTTGGGCCTCTGGGGAGGCCTTGGGCTTCTAGTCCTTGGGAGGGTGGGTGCTGGGGCTGCCCCTGGAAGCCAGGGAGAAAGTGGGCTCTGTGGGGGCCGGCTGCCTCGGGGAGGGAGGGTCCGGGCGCTCCTTGTGGGAGTGGAGAAGCCTGGTGGTATGGTGACACAGGGACTCGGGTCCTGGGCCACCACCTCATGGGCTAGGGGCCGTCCTGTGCCAGGCCGTGGAGAGCAGGGGTGCAGCCCTGTAGGTGCAGGCAGGTGCTCTGGAGGTAGGTCTGGGTGTCTTGTGGAGGCACTGCCGGGCAGGTCCACGGGGTCCTGTGCGGTCATCCTGGCAGGTCTGGACATCTCCTAGGTTGGCTGGTTCTGCTGGCCTCTCCAGAGACTGGTCCCCAGGCCTGTCTCCTTAGATGGCGAGAGAGGGAGGCAGGGGCCTCCAGCAGAGTGGGTGTGGGGTGGGCAGTGGTGGCGTGCTCTGCGCCAAGACTGCGGGCCTCGTGGCTGGGGGAGGTGGCCTGTGCCGGGGGTGCCTCAGCGGAGAGAACGTGACCCCGTGGCCCTCTCCCTGCCTCTGCACCGCGAGCCCTAGCCCTGGAGAGGTGTGCCGGGGACTGTTCTGTGTTCTTCCAGCTGCCTGTGTGAGGGGGCTGGGTGACTGGCCTGGGGAGGGGTCCTCAGCCGGCACGTGTGTGTGTGTGTGTGCACGTGTGTGCAGGGTGTGCTTAGGGTGTGTGTAAGACCAGTGCATGCGGGCACATAGCTGTAGGGTCCGAGATTCATCCTGCACTGCGTGACCACCACCGGGAGAGCTGGCCAGGAGCGGGGGGAAGCCCTATCCCTGAACCCACCCCCCCAGCCCTGCTGTCCTCCCTGTGCGCTCTGCCTCCCCCAACTGCCCTTGGGAGTGAACAGCATGTCCCAGATGACAGAGGTTCCCAGCCCTTCCCATGGCAGACCCAGGGATAGGGGAGCACTGGCCTGTTGGTGCTGAAGAGGGCTGGACAGAAAAGGAGGGGCCCGGGTGGCAGCAGTGGGGTGGGAGGACCTGGCCTTGGTATTTCAGCAAATCCCCATGGCCTGTTCCAGTGGCTGGGACAGCTGGCTGAGTCAAGCCTGGGTGGGCTGTCGGGGATGCACACACTGGAGGTGCGGGGGTGTGGGCTGGACCTGGTGGGCTCCCAGGCCCAGGTGGCTGGTGTTGCCATTGCGGGGGGTAGAGGAGGGTGGGGTTCCTGCTGGGAGCTCCTCTGCTCCTGGACCTCACCTAGCCAGGAAAGCCGGCTGAGGGAATCTGTGTGTCCTCAGTCCCGCAGCGTGGACAAACAGCATGCTGTCATCAACTACGACCAGGACAGGGACGAGCACTGGGTGAAGGACCTGGGAAGCCTGAACGGGGTGAGTGCAAGGGGCAAGGGCGCTCCGTGCTGGCCCTGCCCCTCCTCAAGACCTATCTCTGTCTCTGTCTCTCTGTCTCTGTCTCTCTCTGCTGGCCCCGCCCTCCTTTTGTGATGGTCACGCCCCTCTTCGTGACACCCTCCCATAGGAGCCCCCCCCCCCTCGTCTTCCCCACCCCAGCTCCTTCTGCACCCTGACCCCCCATCTCGGCCTATCCCTCCGCCTTGGCCCCACCCATCTTCGTGAGCTCCCCTTTGTGAGCCCCGCCCCTCTTCGCAGGCCCTACTCCTGCTCTGCCCGCTTGCTGTGGTCCCTTTCCCTCCGTGACCACATCCCTCTGCTCTGTCCTGCCCGAGCTCCTCCAGGATCTGCTGCTCCCTGGGGAGGAAGTCACCTCAGGTGCAGGGCTCCCTTCGGGCCAGGGCTGCTCTGGGGGGAAAGGGCCCTAGGGAGGTTGGGGAGGCATTGGACCTCCTGCAGGCTGAGAAATGGGGCTGTCTGCTGGGATACCCTGTCCTGGGGGATGTGGACCTCCTTTGTGAGCAGGGAGGGGTCAGGTGAGGGATCCTTCCAGGGTCCAGTGTGTAGCTGTGCTCAGAGTCTGTGTGGTGCAGACAGGCGCCTGTCCAAGGAGGGCCTTCTGCCCTGTCCCTCCCAGCTCATGAGGTCTGCCCTCCATCCTGAGCTGGGGGTCTCACAGCAGCCTCAGGCTGCCGAGTGCTGGGCACTCCTCGCCACCTCCCCCGAGGGGCTCCTGGCCACAGGTCTCAGGCTCTGCTTGGGTGTGCCCCTGAGCTCCTCCCCTGTCGGCCCTCCTGCCAGAGTCACCCTACCTGAGTGGGCTGCAAGGGGAGTGAGCATCCCCTCCCCCGACGTGGGCTGCACGGCGGCCCTGGCCCCCAGACCACCTGGTCTCTGAGTGGGTCACTGGGGCTGTGGGCCTGGTGTGCGCTCCTGGGGCCTGTGTGATGTCCACATAGTTTGGGCCAAGTCTTGCTTGTCCACGGGCACAGGCGGACAGGCCACCCCCATGCCGGGCTGCTGCCATGCGCCCATTGCTTAGAGCTCACGGACTCCAGTGTCACCAATAGCGCATCCAGATGGAGCTTGCCGGGGTTCCAACCTCTCTCAGGCCTGCTCTGCTGCCCTCCGCCCCCCCGATCCAGCCCTGGCCTGGGATTCCTTCCTGTGGACCTGCCCTCCCGCTCGGGAGATCCCCCTCTGTCCTGTAGATTCTCCCCAGTCTCGTGCCTCCCACCAGACTCCAGCACAGTTCCTGTGCCTGAGCCCCTCCTGTCTGCCCCCTGTCATCTGGCCTGCCCCCGAGGCCCGCAGAGCATGTGGGGCTCTCTCCCTCATCTGGCCAGAGTGTGGTGTCCGGGGGCCAGCCAGTGAGAGCCCCTGGTGGAGGGAAGAGGGTTTCCGGGGAGCAGGCAGCCTCGCAGAGCCCAACCAGCCTTGCCATGGGGCCACCCCAGGGGTGTGCCTCGGCCACTGTCACTTCAGGGTCCTGGGGTGCTGGGCGAGGGCAGTCCTTCAGCGGCCGTCTGTCCTGTGGTCCCTGCAGGGGGTGAGGCTGGGTGCACGTGTGTCAGAGGGACAGTGCCTGGCCCAGAGCAGCATGGAAGGAGGGGACCCCACCTGCTGCTGGCCTGGCCCTGCCACCTGTTTCCTCCGCAGACATTTGTGAATGACGTGCGCATCCCGGACCAGAAGTACGTCACACTGAAGCTCCATGATGTCATTCGATTCGGCTACGATATCCTTTCCTGGCCGGCCCTGCCTTCTGGCCTCACTCGCACTATTGTCCTGGCAGTCATAGGGGCCTCCGTGGGCATAGCTGGGGCCCATGCGCGTTGGAGAGTAGCCAGCATGACCCCGGGCTGGGTGCCAGCCTGAACTCTGGTCACGGTTCCCCCGACAGAGGCCCCAGTCCCAGGCACCTGCTTCCTGCCTCCTGGTCTGAGCTCACACTGGGCCCCAGGAACAAGTGACGCAGGCTCCCTGGTGACCTGGGGGCTGCCCAGGTGTGGCCTTCTGTGCTCTGAGCATGTGTCCGTGGGGGCTGTGCCTCTGCCCCAAGAGCCTGGTTGCCCTGGGGACCCATATACATGGCAGGAGCACATGTCAGAGGAGCCCTACGTCTCCTCTGCCAGCACTCATGTTGGCACAGCCGCTAGTGGGTGTGGACCCAGATGCTGTCTGGGGAGGCTGGCGCTGAGGGGTGGTCTGGGATGGGAGCTGGGAGCTGGCTACGTGGCATGGCTCCTGGGCACATCTCCTGCCCGCCCTGCCCTGCACTTTGGGTGAGGGGCTGAAGGGCACGTGCACGGCCCCGGCGCGGTGTGTGCCCTGATCTGGAGCGGCCTCCGTCCCGCTGCTCCGACTCAGTGCAGTGTGGATGCGGGCCTGGTGCACAAGCGGGTGTGCGGGGCGGCACAGTCCCCCCATGCGTCTGCTCTCGATCTGATTCACCCAGGAGCTATCTGCTCCTCTCGCTGTGGCCCCGAGCCCTTGTCCAAAGGCCGTCCTGGCTCTTCCGCTCTGGCTTTGCCTTAACTCTCGGCCACATTCCAACATGTACGTGCTGGAGCGTGTGCAGCACCGGGTCCCCGAGGAGGCGCTCAGGGTCAGTGCCGGCACTCACGAGGCCCCTGCACCCTGCACCCCTCCTCCGGCCCTGCACTCCCACACCTCTTGGCTCCCTTGGCCTGGCTGTGGTGCCATGAGTCAGCCCGGCCTGGCCTGGCCTGTCCTGCAGGATGGCCCAGTCTAGCAGGCGGGGTAGTCATTCCCCCCAGGCTGATGCAGCCGCAGGTGGCGGGTGTGGGGAGGAGGCTGCTGTGCCCAGCTGGGGGAGGCCGAGAGGCATGTTGGGTGCCAAGGAGGACCCCAATCAGGCTATCACAGGTGGTAGCCAGAACAGACAGGAGGGACCTGGGTCGGGGGCCACGGCAGCTGGGATGTCTCCTCTCCCCTTGTTCGTTTGTGTGGGGGTCCTGGAGCATCGACTTGGGGGACCCTGCCCAGAGCTTCACCCGGGAGCCCCTTGTGGGAGAGACTAGCCTTAGCCCCCTTTCATGTGAACTGTGGGCAGCACAGGCTGTGTGGGTGGCCTGCCCAGAGTCACACGGCCAGTGTGAGCCTGGGTCTGACAGCTGCAGAGCTCAGCATGCACGGACGCAATCCCACGTGTCCGTACGCACATGCACGCATGCAAGCATGCACACGTATGGTGTGCTGGGATAGACCACTGCTCCCCACGTCCCGTGGTCCCTGGGGCCTGTCCTGCCCTTCTCTGGTGGGTCCTGAGTGGGGGGTGACGTATCACCTCTGGTGACTGCTGCCCACCCCTGCCTCCCCCACCCCAAGCAAACCGCAGCTCCTTCCTGGAAGCTTTGTGGTCCTGAGGACCCCCCAGGCTTGGGTGAGGACCCCCAGCTTCGAGCCTCAGGCTGTCCCCTCCGTGGGGGTTGTGAAGGAGGCCTCCTGGTGCGTGGGGCCAATCCCGGCCCTCTCTGGACCAAGAGGGAGGCAGGCTGCCTTGGGTGTCCTCCTGAGGCTGACCCTGCCCTCACCCCCGCCCCGTTGCCTGCAGCACGAGAAGTATACCAGCCAGCTGCAGGTGAGCGCCAAGGGCCCGGCACCCAGGAAGGGCGAGCCGCTGCCCCAGCACACCCCATACTGCGAGTCCTTGGGTCCCAGGCCAGAGAGGGGGGACCGGAGGCCGGGAGCAGGTAAGGGCAGCATTGCAGCGGGGCCCGGGAGGGATGTGCACACAGGCCTGCCCCCCACGGGCGCCCCATGGCTCTCCTTGAGCTGCCTGTCAGCCTCCTGGGCTCATGGCACCCCACAGCCACAGCACAAATCTGCTGTCCTGTGAACTCAGGCATCCATGCACCCCGCAGCCACACAGCCTGAAACATGCCCACCCACGTGCATTGCCCCCGTGTACCCTGTGTGCTCGGTCAGCCTGCGGTGGGGCCCAGCCGTCAGGGTCACCCCTCTGTGGCCCGAGCTGTTTACAGACCTTGGAGAGCAACCCACCCTGGCTGTAGACTCCTGCTGTCCTCCTGCCCTTCTGGCAGGCAAGCTCTGGGGGCAGAGGGCTGGGACAGGGCTGGAGGGGTTGCCTGCCCCAGGACGGGGGCACTAGGACTGTGCTGCCCCAGGTGAGCCTCCTGCACAGGGAGGCCTGGGCAGGGCTGGGAGCAGCGAGCGTCCCCTGCTGTGGATGTAGAAACGGGCCTTAGAGTGACGAAGTTGGAGTGCTTCGGGTCCTAGGCTGAGATGGGAGGTGACCCCAGGGCCCCCCCGGAGCCCAGTGCCTTCCCAGCCCCGGTCTCCCCTCCTTGTCTGCGCTGGGGCCACAGGGACCCAGGGTCGAACTCCCTCTCCTTGTGCAGAGGCGGCGGCCTACCGCACACCCCTGTACGGGCAGCCCTCCTGGTGGGGAGAGGATGATGGCGGCAGCCCGCCCGAGGACCGGCGCCAGGAGGAGCCCTACGCAGGTCGGTCCCGGAAGCCCCTGGAGCTTCCGAAGGGTGGCGGGTCTGGAAATGCCCATTTTGGGGGGGGGCACAACAGCTGATGGTCCTGGCAGAGGTGGGTGGGCCAAGGTCGCCACCCTGCAGCCCCCCGAGGACATGTTTTCTCTCCGCCCACCCAGAGCGGCCCAAGGAACTGGTGCAGCATGACGGCGAGCTCCCTGGGACGATGGCCAGCTTCCGGGCCACGGTGGAGCCTCAGGGCTACTCATTCAGGCGGGAGCCCAGTTACTTTGAGATCCCCACGAAGGAGGCCCCGCCGCCGCCCCCGCCGCGGCCCCCCGAGGTGCCGGCCCAGGAGGCCCCCACCAAGGACGGAGAGCCAGGCGGGGGCGGGGCGGCCCCCGTGGTGCAGAGCCACGCCTCCTTCACCATCGAGTTTGACGACTGTAGCCCCGGCAAGGTGAAGATCAAGGACCACGTCACCAAGTTCTCGCTGCGCCAGAGGCGGCCACCGGGCAAGGAGGCCACACCGGTGGAAGCCGTGTCTGCGGAGACCAAGGTGGCCGACTGGCTGGTGCAGAATGACCCGAGCCTGCTGTGCCGGGCCGGCCCCGGTGACGACCGGCACAGCACCAAGAGCGACCTGCCCGTCCATACCCGCACCCTGAAGGGTGAGTGCCAGCCAGGCTGGCCCTGCGTGAGGCCTGTGACCTCACCGCAGTGCCTTTGCTCCCAGTGGGGCGCCCTCACCAGCTTGATTGGTTTCCCACCTGCAGTTAGTTGTAGGGACTTGCCTCCCCGGTGGGGGCAGTCTGGCGTGTTCCCATTGCTCGTCTCGGCCACGTGTGGTGGGTTCCGTGAGGTGTGGGCACTGCGTCCCCAGCCACGTGTGGCAGCTTGGGCATGGCATGAAGGGGCCCCCCCGATTGCTGCCCGCTTTCCCTCGGCCTGATGTGTTAGGGCTCCCCCACCCCCAGGCCACAAGCATGAGGACGGCACGCAGAGCGACTCGGAGGACCCCACGGCCAAGGCGGTGGCAGCAGCAGCTGGGGTCCCCGCGGAGGGCGGCGGGGCACAGGTGCGGCTACAGAGGCAGATGAAACGGGACCCCCGAGAGCTGCTGCACAACCAGCAGGCCTTTGTCATTGAGTTCTTCGACCAGGACACGCCACGCAAGAAGCGCTCACAGTCCTTCACACACACCCCTCCTGGGGACCCCAAGGCCGACAAGCGCCGAGGCCCCGGGCCGGCGGACAGAGAGCGCACAGGCGTCCCTGCCTCGGCGCGGGGGACAGGTGGCAGCTCGGGGCCACAGCGGGCCAGCTCGCTCAAGCGGGAGAGGACAGAGGAGCGCGTGGGGGGGCCCTCACCCGCCTCCCGGGGCTCCGCACGACCCTTTGGCAGCGTGGGGCGCCGCTCCCGTCTGGCCCAGGACTTCATGGCCCAGTGCCTGCGGGAGGGCTCCCCGGCCGCCCGGCCCGGCCCTGACAAGGCATCCCCAGCATCACCGGCCCCCGAGACACCCCGTGGGGCCAGCCCTGTGGCCCCTGCGACCCCACCACCGCCCCCCGCCGACCCCCAGCTGACCAAGGCTCGCAAACAGGATGAGGACGACAGCCTGAGTGATGCGGGGACCTACACCATCGAGACTGAGGGGCAGGACCCGGAGGTGGAGGAGGCCCGCCAGATGATCGACCAGGTCTGCAGGGCAGGGGGCTGGGGGCCTGGCCGGGGCTGGACTGGCTCTGACCTGAGGGTCTGGCCATCCCTCCTCGCAGGTCTTTGGGGTACTTGAGTCTCCTGAGCTCTCCAGGGTGTCCTCGGCCACCTTCCGTCCAGTCATCAGAGGGGACAGGGACGAGGCCAGCGATGGGGTCGCCCAGCGAATGGCTCTCCTGCAGGAGTTTGCCTCCCGGACGGTGGGCATAGCCCCTCAAGGGGAGCTTCAGGTACCTGGGAGGCACGCTGCCCTGGGAGGGGCTGGGGCCCCATCATCGGGTCCTGTATGAGCTCGAAGGTTACTCCAGGCCTCGTGCGATGCTGGGCCGAACCTTCCCTGAGTGGTATGCTTACCTGGCCTGTGGGCTGGGGCTCCTGTATGGCGGACTCGAGGGCAGGCCTTGAGGCCCCAAGTCAAGTTGGGCCCCTGGGTGTTCACAGGCAGGGCTGGGCTGAGTCCCAGAGGCGGGACGGAGCCACAGCTGCTGATCTCTGGGCCACTGAACCGGGCTCGGATGAGGTAGTGACGTTGGGGTTTTGTGAGCTCAGGAGCGCAGTGGGGGTTCCCGGGCTGCTTCTGTCGGGGGGTTATGTCACAGGTGCAGAGATGGTATGTTGGGGCCAGGTGTGAGGGCGAGGGTCTCCACGGGGCTCCCGCCTCTCCCTGCTGCAGACACACACTGTCCTTTGCTCTGCAGGGCCTCACAGTGCCGGGCTCCCCTGGGGGTCAGAAGTGGGTGTCCCGCTGGGCCAGCCTGGCCGACAGCTACTCAGATCCAGGCCTGGCAGGTAAGTGGCTCAGGCTCGGAGTGGGGAGGGGGTGGGCTCAGGCCTTCTACCGGACACACAAGCATGAGTGCATGCCAGTCACGTCTGGAAGAGGGTCAGGCTTCCGGTATGCATGGACGGCCTGCAGGCCAGTGGCCGCTTCAACCAGGCTGACCTTGTCTTTGCAGAGGAGAGCCCTGGGCGCAGAACTGGGGAGCTCGAGGGGGCCCTGCCTGTGCGCCAGCGACGGCGACTCCCACAGCTGCCCAGCGACCGTGCAGATAGCCCCGGGGGCCTTGAGGCCACCAGGAGGAGCGGCCCTGGGCCTCCGGAGCTGGGCAGTGAGCAGGCCACCTGCCTCTTGGCCCAGGAAGACTTGGAGCCTGACAGCCTCAGCGATGCCAGTGGGTCGGACGGTGGGCGGGGCTCCGAGCTGGGTGGGGGCCCGCAGGAGGAGAGACGCAGGAGCCCCCAGGAGGGACTAGCATGGACGAAGGGCCGGCGTTCGCCCAGGGACCCCGGAGAGCCAGCCCCCACTTCTTTCTTCATTGGGGACCAGAACACGGAGACGGCCTTCCCCAGGAAACCATCTGTGGCCCCCGGGGAGGTGGAGGGCCCAGTGCGGGCGGCCCAGCCCAGCCCCGCGGCGAGGGACAGCGTCTACGTCAGTACTGGCGGGAGGGTGGTTATCCAGCTGCGGACAGAGCGGTCCCCGGAGCCTGAGAGCCCTGCCCCGGCCTTGGTGCGACAGGATAGCTTCGACAAGGAGCCGGCCGGTGGCCCCCCAGTGCCCGGCCAGCTACCACACATCTCCAGCCACCCTCTCCTGCAGGACCTGGCTGCTGCCCGGGCCTCACGCATGGACCTCCACCCCCAGGACACCCACCTGATCCTGAAGGAGACAGAGACAGCCCTGGCAGCCCTGGAGGCCCGGCTGCTCTCCAAGTCCACAGAGGAGGCAGAGGGCCAACTGGGCAGCGCCCCCGGGCTGCCAGAGGACTCCCTGTCCGGGGACTCTGACGTGGACACGGCGAGCACGGTCAGCCTGCTCAGTGGTAGGAACGGGCCCAGCCCAACCAGTCCTCAGCCCGTGGGACTGCAGAAGGAGAAGCCGCCGTCCCCACCAGCAGCACAGGACCCAGGGGGTGTCTCCTTGAACAGTGCCCGGGAGCGGCCCTCAGATAAGCATCGTCGCCCCCTGGGCCCCACGGACGCGGTCCGTGCAGAGCCAGGGAGGCGCCTGGCTGCACGGCATGCCGCTGGGCCCCGTATATCCTCAGACTGGACTGACGAAGAACGAGGCTCCAGCCTTGCCCACCCGCCTGGCGCAGACACGGTCACCTCTGACCGTGAGACTCCCGTGGCCACCGGGGCGGGGCGGCCAGGGCCTCACCGGAAGCCTGCCCCGCCAGCACCGTCCCCGTCTCCCCGGGAAGAGCAGGGCCGCGGCTCCGCCCAGAAGGTACAGCAGGTCCTGACGCGCTCCAACAGCCTGTCCACACCTCGGCCCACACGGGCCTCCCGGCTCAGGCGGGCCCGGCTGGGGGATGCCTCGGACACGGAGGCTGCCGATGGCGAACGGGCGCCCCCGGCCAACCCTGAGCCGGCGGGGCGGCCAGCGCCTGAGCAGGCCAAGAAGCTGTCGCGCCTGGACATCCTGGCCATGCCCCGGAAGCGGGCGGGCTCCTTCACCGGGCCCAGCGACTCCGAGGCGGCTCCCGCCCGTGCAGGCTTCTCGGGCCGCAGCGTCGAGTTGTACTGCAGCGGCCGCAAACCCGTCATGGCCGAGGCTCGGGCCGCCGCCAGGAAGGCCACCAATACCACCACGGTGCCCCGCCAGCCCTTTAGCCGGGCCCGCCCGGGCAGTGCCCGATACTCCTCACCCAGTGAGTGCCAGGAGCAGGCGGGGTCCCCGGGCCCCGTCAGCCAGGGCGGTGGGTCTGAGCGTCCTGGGTCAGCCCAGTTCTGGCCCCAGAGGAGCCCCCGTTCCCACGGGCAGGCCTGTCTCCACAGACACACGAGTGCCCCAAGTGTGCGTGCCTGTGTCCTGCAGCGAGCCCGGAGGGAGGAGCTCCTGCGGACTCCCGGCTGCTGGGGCTGTCCACTCTGCCCTGACGTTGTCCCGGGGTGGGGGGGTGGGTGCCTGGGGAGGGTGTGTCTGGCTCCCACACGTCCCCAGGCAGAGGCCCCGTGCAGCCTACGGTCTGCGCACATGCATGGGTGGAGGGACGGTGCTGTGGCCGCTGGTGCTTGTCTCGGACCCGGAGTGGCTGGATGGCTCTGTGCACATAGCCGGCTTGCCCTGTCCCGGACCCGTGGCTGCAGAGAAACAGCTCCTCCCTGCTTTCTGGGCCCGCTGTGGGCCAGGAGTACTGAGGGACCAGTTGGCTGGAGGAAGGGATGGAGCAGGGACAGTGTGGTGGAGGGCTGAGGACCCCGGCTGCACGCAAGCCCGCTGCCCCTCCCATTCTTTTTGGCTGCATGTATTTGCTGCCACCATGGGGCCTCAGAGCAGGGTGGGTGAGGAGGGGGTCCCAGAAGGCCAGGCAGGCAAGGGAGGGGGTTGTGAGGGCTGAGCTCAGCCCCCCTCTGTGGTCCCACCCAGGCCTGGGGCTGGTTGACATGGGGAGGTCTCCCCCGATTTGGGGTACGTGTGGGTTCCATTTCCCGTGCCACCAGTGCCACTTGTTCCCATCTGATGGGCACAGACCCTCTCCACGGGGTGCAGCCTCTGCCCACGGGGTGACCAGCCACAGGCCCATGCAAATGTCAGGTTGCCCATCCCTGCCGTCCCTGCTTGACCCTGCCCATCCCTGCTGTCCCTGCCCATGCCTCTGGGTTCGTGGCTTGTCCTGCAGCGCTGGGCCCTCGTCTGGAAGGACCCCGGGGCTGCTGCAGGGTGCTGAGCGCTGCTCTGTTCTGTTCTTGCTTCTGGAAACGATTTGCACACCCAAGGCACGCGGCGTCGGCAGCAGGGCTCGGATTGCACGTCCACATCCGAGGAGGAGTACGGCTCCCACCACGGCTCCCCCAAACACACACGCTCCCATGCCTCAACAGCCACGCAGACCCCGCGGGCTGGCAGCTCCAGCCGGACCCGCCCCAGGGCCCCCGGCCTCAGGGACACGGACGACGAGGAGGAGGATCCTGATCCCTATGGTTTTATTGTGCAGACGGCAGAGATCGCGGAGATTGCCAGGTGAGCAGCGCCAACTCGGCAGGAGCCATCGACCCGGAGCGCGCCTCGCTTTGGGGCCAGGAGCATCCCCAGGGCAGGGACTGGGCTGGAGGCTGTCTTCCCGAATGAGCTCGGCAGATGCTGGTCGATGGATGGTTGGGTGGATGGAGGGATGGATGCTGGGTGGATGGGTAGGTGGGTGATGGGTGGATGGATGGGTGGGCGGGTGGATGGATGCAGATCTGTCCGGGAGGCTGTGGGGCCTCTGGTATGAGGAAGGACTGTACTCTTTGTTAAAGATGAACTCTGTCGTGTCATCATTCCCTGGGTCAGCTCCAGGCTGGGAGCTGGGAGGCTGGTGCAGAGGTGGTGGGGACTGGGGAGCGGTCTTGCTCTGAGCAGTGGTCAGTGCTGCGGGGGTTGGGTTCTGTGGGGGCTCGTGCAGGGACAGGAGGGGTCCGGGGCCGGGCGAATGGTTAGTGTTTGGTGCTGAGGGTGCTGGTCTTGAGCCCGGGAGCCTCCAGAAAGGTGACCAGAGGCAGGTGGTATCTGGGAGAATGGCCCGGAGGCACAGAGATGGTGAGAGAGGCCGCAGTGCCTGGAGGTTGAGCGGAGAGGACCTGCAGGATGTGAAGAGGGTCAGCACGCAGGGGGCGGTGCACAGGGCCATGCACAGGGCTGACAAGGGGCCAGACTGCTGAGGAGGCAGGGCGAGGGTTCTGGAAGGAGGCCAGTGGGTGAGAGAGGCGAGGGGCGTGCAGAGGCGAGGGGGGGTGGAGGGCCCCTGTGGGCATCTGGGGCCTCTGCTCCAGAGCGGACAGGCTTGGGGATCCCGATGTGCTGGGGGCTGGAGAGGACGTGGGGGCAGCACTGAGGCAGGGGCACACGTCCATTTGGCATCCGTGAGTTTGAGGGATTCCTTCTGTGTTTTCTTGATGTAGGGAGAGTGGGACCCAGTTGGGGGACCCCCATCTTGAGGGGGCCTAGCGCAGCCTCACTGGGGAGGTATAGTTTTCTCCAGCTGTGCTCGGCGTTTCTGGGAGGGGCTGAGCTTGGGTGGCCGTGCCAGGCAGGGGTGCAGGTGGCATTGGGAGTGGACAGGACCCGAGGGCCGGCTGGGAGGCGCTGCGGGCAGTGCTGGGACAGCTGAGGGTGGAGGCCTGGGCCTTGGTGGGCCTTGGAGGCCCCGTCCCTTGGGCACCTGCTGGCATCGATGGGCCGAGGAAGCCTGACAGTGTTGCTCATATGCCCTCAATGGAGGGAGCAGTGTGGACGGTGACAGGGGACTCCTGTACTCCCAGCCTGGGCCGAGGGCTCCAGTGACACAGGCTGGCTGTGGGACCTGATGTGCTTTGAGGACAGGGCTCAGCCTGGGGACTTCGTGGGCGGCAGGGGGAGAAGGTGCTCCTGGTCCCTGCTAGCCTGAGAGCCTTGTGGGGAAGTGTGCATAACTGTGCGGGGTGTGAGCAGAGCTGGGCTGGTGCTGGGAGCCTGGCCTCCCTTGGCCTCCCTCCCTCCCCTGCAGGGAGGTTCCTGGTCTCTGCCTGCCTGTTTCACCCTTTGCCTGACTCTGACCCTTGTCTGTGACCCGTCTCCTACCCCAGTGTCCGTGTCTGCAGAGTAGGGCCTGGGTGGCCCCACGTGTGCCCTGGTGGCCGGAGGGGAAGGTGTGGCCTGCTCTGGAGCCTGTGGGCACCTCCACCTGCCCTTCCTACCCAGCCTCAGCCCTGCCACCCCTCTTGGGGCATCGGACGCATGAGCCTCTGTTGGGGCCCTGTCCATTTGGCACTGCCAGCGGCCGGCTGGGCACAGTCTAGGCCAGGCTGGGAGCTGCATACATTTGGTCCCTACCCCTCACCCAGCACTTGCCTCTTGGGAGAGACTCCTGCCTCCACCTGAGAGGGGAGGTCGGCCTGGGGAGGGTTCCCTGACCTCCCCGACCTCCCCAACACTGGCACCTGGCCCAGGAGGACCCTACAGGACTTGCCTTCTTTCCTGTGGGCTGCAGGCTGAGCCAGACGCTAGTGAAGGACGTGGCCATCCTGGCTCGGGAGATCCATGACGTGGCTGGGGATGGCGACTCGCTGGGCTCGCCGGGGCCCGCCCGCAGCCCCTCCCTCAGCAATGTGCCCAGCACCCCAGCTTCAACCATCTCCGCCCGTGAGGAGGTGAGCCCTGCCACCACCCTGCCGAGCTCTGGCCAGGTCCTCGGTCCTGGGTCCTGGCTGCGTCTGCCCCCCCCCCCCCCCCCGCATGCATGGGCGGTCTCAGCCGCGAGCCCCCACCGAGGCTATGCATCCTGTGCTCGGCTCCCCACACGGCCGCCCTGAAGCACAGGGAGGGGCGTCTCGGGGCCCCCAGGGGACTGGGCGTGGGGTCCGCTTGGTCCCCCTGCTGTCGTAGCAGCACTGTCTGGCCCTGCTGGCGGGTGCCCCCCACCCCAGGAGCGCAGACACCTGCCCCTGTCCGCAGCTCGTGCAGCGCATCCCCGAGGCCAGCCTCAACTTCCAGAAGGTGCCGCCTGGCTCCCTGAGCTCTCGAGACTTGGATCAGAACATGAATGACCGCTGTGAGGACCCCCTCGCCGGCAAGACGCGGCCTCGGAGCCGCGAGGAGGCAGGCACCCCAACCCCCCGCCCCTCAGAAAGCTGGCCAGGCCGCGTGCTCATGGGGCCCTCCCGGCCGGGTGCTGCGGTTCACCCGGGAGCGGGGCCTTCGGGAGGGCGCTGTGCTGACACCCGGTCCTCACAGGTGATCTTTGACAACCTGATGCTGAACCCCGTGTCCCAGCTGTCCCACGCCATCCGGGAGAACACGGAGCACCTCGCCGAGAAGATGAAGTGCGTAGGGCCCGCGAGCTCTGCGGGCCGGTGGGAGCTCCCCCCCGCCAGACTCCCCTCAGACACAGACACCAACACACACGCATCGGCCAGGACCCGCTGCAGTGGGGGAGGGGGTGCACGGCCCAGGGCATGCTCGCGTGCACACGCGTTCCTGGCTTCCAGGAACCAGAGTCCCAGAATGACCCACAGCCTCCAGCCCAGCCCTCCCCACGTCAGGGCCGGAGGCCGGGACGCTGGCTCCAGCCAGCCCCGTTCCTGCTCTGGGCCCGTGTTTCCCTTTGGGCACAGGCGGGGCGCGGTGGGGGGAGAGGTGTGGGCGTACACGGGTCTGGGCTCCGTCACCGCTGTCCTCTGCCTGCTCCCTCGGCGGCAGGATCCTCTTTCAGAACACAGGGCGTGCCTGGGAGGAGCTGGAAGCCAGGATCAACTCGGAGAACGAGGTGCCCATCCTGAAGACGTCCAACAAGGTGAGGGCCGGCCCGCCCCCAGCCGCCTGGCTCAGGGAGTGGGGGAGTGACCCCCTTGGTGGTCCTGCTCCATCTCCCCCCTCCCGCCCGCTTCCAGGAGATCAGCTCCATTCTGAAAGAACTGAGACGCGTGCAGAAGCAGCTGGAAGGTGGGTGTGGTCCAGATGGGGGGGGGGCAGATATGGGGTGGGTGAGCCCTCCCGGTGCTGCCCGTGGTGCAAGCAGAGGGAGGCCCGGGGTGGGCACGGGAGGCAGGGCAGGACCTGCCGGCCGGCCTGAGCCTCCCCGCCCCCGCAGTCATCAACGCCATCGTGGACCCCAGCGGGAACCTGGACCTGCTGACCGGGAACCGGGGCTCCGCGGGCTCAGCCCAGCTTGGGAAAAGCCGGCCGGCCGTCCAGAGCCCGTCCTCGCCCCCCTCGGCCCTGCCTCTGAGGAGCTTCCCACAGCGGGCGAACTGCGGGTCCCCTGGCCTCCCGGACCCCGCCTTCCTCCCCGCCTTCCTCCCTGATGCAGACAGGTTTCTGATCTAGGTGGCCAGGGCCGCGGCCGCCTCCTCGTGCCCTGGGTCCAGCGCCTCCAGCGCCCTTTGTCTGCCGCCACGGCCCTTCCTGGCTGCGGACAGTTCGCCTCAGACCCCCACACGTGCCATAACCCTGTGGGCAGGTGCCGCTGTGCCCAGACCCCCTCCCTAGCTCCCAGCCAGTACCCTAGCTGGACGGTCCAGCCCCTGCGGCTGCCCCTGCTGGCCTCCTGGCCGAGCTCCTGTTGTGGCCACCGCCAAGGGCTGGCGTCCCAGGTGTGTACCCACCTCCTCTCCACCGCTGTTATTTTTGTCTTTAGCTTTTAAGGAAAGCGTGTTCTGTGCCACCGCGGCAGCCCCCCTGGGCCCGGAAGCCCTCATCCCACCTCTCGAGCTGGGAGTGCTGTTCTGCTGAGGGCTCCCGTGGGCTTACCTGTGCCGTCCCTCTGTGCTGGCCGGGGCCAGGCAGAGGAAGAGGGGCTGGGCCGGGGGGGGGGGGTCATTCAGTGCCAAACACGGAGCCGGGAGGGGCTCCTGATGCCCCAGGACTTGAGGGCAGGGTGCACCTGCCAGGGGTCGGGTGGCCTGGGGTGGGGATGTGGCCTGTGGAGACGTTTGGGGCAGGAACCCCACTGCTTCAAGCCTTTGGTGCCAGTGCAACTGCCAAACCCGAGTGTGCACGCTGCCATCACATGGGCCGTGCACACAGGCACACACAGGCCAGACACGTGTGTCCGCGCTCACAGCTAGCCCAGGCACGTGTCCTCACTGCGGGGCTGCTCTTCCCAGCCACGGTGGCTGGGCTTCTGCGCTTGGCTTCCCGTGGTCCTAGGCTGGGGGCGGGGGGGTGGGGGTGGGGAGGTGAGCACTTGACCAAGGCGGCTGGAAACGGGCTCCCAGAAGCTCCTATGCTGCGCCCCCTCTCCCAGCCCTCACCCCGTCCTCCCTGATGCTGTGGGCATTCCTGGGGTATCTGCAGGCTGCTGTGCTCCTGGTCCCGTGGGGGGCGGGTGGCAGGGGGAGGCCCCCAGGGACAGTTTCGCCTTCTCAGGGTTCTTTCAGCTGGGAACACGCCGGGTGGGCAGAGCGCCACCCTCCCGGGCAGGGGGGCTGTTTCTGGAGCCTCTAAGCCAAAGAGCCCGTGGGCTGTGGCAGGTGGGGGCGGGGGTCGCTCTGCACCGTGCCCGGCACCTGTGTGAGTGGCGACTGCGGGATGGGGCCCGGGGGCCGGTGGGTGTGAGTCCGGGCTGCCACGGGTGATGTGTCTGTGTTTACGTTTAGTCGACGTGGCGTCGCGTGCATGGGTCCTGTGCCCCCCCCCCGTGATGTTTACGTGTGTTTGAGTGGTGGCGGGCTCCCCGCCAGGACCCCGCTGCTCGAGCCTGCTGTGTCCACACGGAGGCGGCGCCGGCCCCTCCGGCCTCCTGCATGCCCCACACCGTTGCCCAGAGCCTGTCCCCCGGAAACAAACAGTGGCCGTTCTCATCCACACCCACCCTCAGTGATCGCTGTGCACTTTTTTATTCACAAACCCTGTTCCTCCCCCTTCCAACCTTCGACTGGGATTGGTAACTTATTTGTCTGGCTTCTCCGAGGTACTTCTGTATGTCTGTCCTCAGGTGGGCTCATGGATGTCTTTCAGAAAACGGTTATTTTATATGAGTTGTCATGGAATTTGTTCTAATAAATCATTCTATCACGTGGCAAGATCCCGGCGTCTGTTGCCTTGGCCTCCTTTCTCCACGTCGCTGTCTGGGGTGGGGATGCCTGGCCCCGGCGGGGGGGCAGGGTGGGGGGGGCCTTCATTGGCTGGGAAACCCCGGATTGTCCCCCAGACCAGCGATGCTGCAATGCCCAGACCTTGCCGCCAGGGCGCGGCAGAGCGAGAAGTCAGAGCAGGGAAATCCCAGATGTCCGCTCCTCAGCAAGAGAAGTGATCACCAGGGCTGTGGTGACATCACACCGCTGAGTGCCTAGAGCCCCGGGTCTTCAGACCCCGTGGGGGGAGTCACACCCCCACGCCAGCTGCAGGAGGACCCCGAGAGCTGGACTAGAGGACTGGAGAAAGTGATCAGCCAGCTGTCAGCCCATAGGCTGGCTGCCACAGAACCTGTCCTCCAGGTCACGTGACCACCGCACAGTGGTTACTAGGACCAGCGCTGTTCCCCACGTCCGCTCTGTTGCCCACTGCGGATCTGTACCCTCCTCAGCTCTGTTCCCCACGCCAGCTCTGTTCCCCTCCTCAGCTCTGTTCCCCATCCCGGCTCTGTACCCTCCTCGGCTCTGTTCCCCACTTCGGCTTTGTTCCCCACGCCAGCTCTGTTCCCCACCTCGGCTCTGTTCCCCATCCCAGCTCTGTTCTCCTCCTCGGCTCTGTTCCCCATGCCAGCTCTGTTCCCCTCCTCGGCTCTGTTCCCCATGCCAGCTCTGTTCCCCTCCTCGGCTCTGTTCCCCACGCCGGCTCTGTTCTTTTCCCCACGCCGGCTCTGTTCCCCATCGCGGCTCTGTTCCCCATGCCAGCTCTGTTCCCCTCCTCAGCTCTGTTCCCCATGCCAGCTCTGTTCCCCACACCGGCTTTGTTCCCCTCCTCAGCTCTGCTCCCTACCTCGGCTCTGTTCCCCTCCTCAGCTCTGTTCCCCATGCCAGCTCTGTTCCCCACCTCAGCTCTGTTCCCCACACCAGCTCTGTTCCCCATGCTGGCTCTATTCCCCATCCTGGCTCTGTTCTCCACTCTAATTCTGTTCCCCATGCCGGCTCTGTTCCCCTCCTCAGCTCTGTTCCCCACGCCGGCTCTGTTCCCCACATCGGCTCTGTTTCCCACGCCAGCTCTGTTCTGTTCCCCTCCTCAGCTCTGTTCCCCACCTCGGCTCTGTTCCCTACCTTGGCTCTGTTCCCCACCTCGGCTCTGTTCCCCACACCAGCTCTGTTGCCCTCCTTAGCTCTGTTCCCCATGCCGGGTCTGTTCCCCATCCTGGCTCTGTTCTCCACTCTAATTCTGTTCCCCATGCCGGGTCTGTTCCCCATCCTGGCTCTGTTCTCCACTCTAATTCTGTTCCCCACCTCGGCTCTGTTCCCCATGCCAGCTCTGTTCCCCACTGCAGCTCTGTTCCCCATGCCAGCTCTGTTCCCCATGCCAGCTCTGTTCCCCTCCTCAGCTCTGTTCCCCATGCCGGCTCTGTTCCCCATCCTGGCTCTGTTCTCCACTCTAATTCTGTTCTCCATGCTAGTTCTGTTCCTCCCCTCAGCTCTGTTCCCCACAGCAGCTCTGTATACCAGAAAATCTGCACCCCCCCAACATGTGTACGTTATACTGCAATGAGAATTCAAAACAGTAATAAGGAATGGAAAATGAATATATTAACATAAAATTGTTCATAATATATCCTGCTTTCTTTTTAGCACCTGTAGGATCTGTGTCTGTGCTCTCATTTTCACCCTAAACAGTGGTGGTTCATACCTTCCTTCTCTCTTGCTCAGTCTTGCTGGGGTCTACCAATTCCATTATTCCTTCCGTACAACCGTTTGGTTTGGCTGATTTTCTCTACAATACATTTGTTTTCTGCTTCATTAATTTTGCTCTTATTCTTCATTTTATGTTTATTTGTTAGTTCCCCCCTTCCCTGTTTTAAGGTTTATTTCTTCCCTTCTTCCTTTATTTTGTGAGATGGATAGTTGTTAATTTTCAGCTTTCCTTTTCTGATCTATGGATTTAAGGCTACAAATTTCCTTCTAAATATAAATTTAGCTGATCTCATAAAGTTTGATACATTGAATTTTCAATATCATTTGGGTGAAAAGAATTTTAGTGTGTATTATGATTTCTTCCTTGAGTTATTTAAATATGAGCTATTTAGGTATATGTTGCTGAATTACCAAACATTTGAAGATTTTCCAGTTATTCTTTCATAATTGATTTCCAGCCTATTTCCACTTTGGTCAGAATATATACTTTAAATTATTTCAATCATTGGAAAGGTATAGAGTATGCTTTTTCACCCAGGATATGGACAATTTAAAGAAATATTTTATTTATTCATTTGACAGAGAATGAGCAAGAGAGCACAAACAAGGGGAGGGGCAGAGGCAGATGGAGAAGCAGGGAGCTCAATGTGGGACTCGATCTTGGGACTTGGGGATCATGACCTGAACCAAAGGCAGATGCTTAACCGACTGAGCCACCCAGGGGCCCCAAATATGGACAATTGTAGTAAATGCTTCATGTGCCCTTGAAAAGAATATGTACTTCCATTTTTTGAGAGATATTCTCTTTTGTCAATTTGATCAGCTTTACTGTGTTCAGATTTTTAAATATATCCATCAATGTTTTGTTTGCTTGTTCTACCAGTTGCTACAAGGGCTATGTTACAGTCTGCCACTGATTATGGATTTATCTATTTCTCCTTCCAGTTTTTCTTTATGTATTTTGAAGCTGTTATTAGGTGCATACAATTTAGAATTGTTATATTCCTGGTTGATGGACCCTTTTATCATCATGAAGTCTTTATCCCTAGTTATTTTTCTTGTCTTAAAGTCCACTTTGTATGATATTAGTATAGCTATGCTAGCTTTTTTCTGGTTAGCATTATCATAATATCCTTTTCATCCTTTTAAACTTTTGTAGATTTTGTTTTATAAAATTCAGTCTGACGATATGGGTTTTTTCATTGGAGTGTTTTTAGTACACCTATTACAATTATCAATGTATTTAACTTTGAATCTTCTATATTATGTCTGTTACTCTATTCTTCTTCCCTTTTTTCTTAGGATTAATAAAGTATTATCATTATTATTATTATCATTATTATTATCATCCCACATTTCCCCCTTTGCTTGTTAGTAATACTTTCATTATACTCTTAGTGGGTACTCAAACGATTATAAAATTCATCCTTCATTTATTATGGTCTAATGTAAATTGTTATTTTCACTACTTTCTGGCAATTACAAAATAATTCACAACTATAAAGTTCAATTATAAAATTTATCTTTCACTTATTAGGGCCTAATGTAAGCTTGCAATTTTACCTGGGTGACGGCCTCATCATAAAGGGGACCTTCTGGGTCTTGGGACCCAGCTTGTTCTTTCCCCAGTCTAACTCAGAAGCCTTGTGCCCGCATCCTTCTAAGTCCTAGAAAGAAGGAATACAGAGCCCGGGGCGGGGCGGGGGCGGGGGGGACCGGCCTTTCCAGCCTCCAGGGCGGGGACAGTAAATGCCTGCTGTGTGAGCCTCCAGCCGCAGCTCTCTGCTGCAGCAGCCCCAGCAAGCTGGCAAACGTGTCTGCAGACCTGGGAGGCACGCACGGTGTGTGCCAAACAGGATAAAAAAGGGAACTGCTGGGGCACCTGGCTGGCTCAGTCGGTACAGCGCACGACTCTTGATCTCGGGGTTGTGAGTTCGAGTCCCGCATGGGTGTGGAGTTGACTTAAATAAATAAACTTGAGGAAAAAAAAAAAAAGGAAAGGGAAACCACCTAGCTACACCCTAGTAACACTGAAGAACACCACAGACAAGGAGGATGTTTTAAAAACAACCACAGGTAAAGAAATCCCTTACACAGGGCATGGCAGGAGGAAGTGATGGTGCCCCCTTTACCAGATGTCTCCATTTGCAGTGTGTGGGTCAGAACCTGCCCTGTGGCCACCACGTGGACCACGGACAGCCAGGAAGAATGATCCTCTCCACTTTCGGAAGTGGTAAGGGCGTGGGGTGGGCACTGGAATGCCCATCAATGAGAGGATACAGTTAGATCAGGAGGAGAAAACAGGAGAAAAATCAGTCGACCCAGAAGAGCAAGAAGAGGCACAAAGAACCATATGGTGTGGTCCAAATACACAATATAAGGAACGAAAAATAAACACACATGTGGTAATCACAATGAACGTAAACAGACTAAACTCAGAACAGGTAGAGATGGTCAGGTGAGATGATGCTTTAAATTCCAGCTCGGGGGGAGCCTTGGGTGGCTCAATCATTTACGCATCTGCCTTTGGCTCGGGTCATGGTCCCAGGGTCCTGGGGTCGAGTCCCGCATTGGGCTCCCTGTTCAGCGAGGATTCTGCTTTTCGCTCTCCCTCTGCCCCTCCCCTGACTTGTGCTCTCACTCTCTCTCTTTCATATAAATAGATAAAATCTTAAAAAAAAATCCAGCTCTGTAACTTATTAGACACAGATCTGAGATACAAGAAGACACATCAGTCTAAGGTAGAAGGATATTTTTAAAAAGCCACACAAATTTAGGACAAAGCTGGCATAGCTAAATTAAGATCGGACCACACAGATTTTAAGACAGAAGCTGTTATTAGGGAACGTGAGAGCAGAGCATAGTAACAGGTGGCTTAGGGGACAGAGACACACCTCAAGTGCGGCCTTCCCTGTAGGGAGCTACAGTCCACATGGGAATCCACAGACCAGCATAGCTCTCCAAGTGAGTCCTGGGCCGAGGAGACAAAACATTAATAAATGATGCATAAGATTTGAAAGCAGATCCGTGAGCTGGACTTAGAGAGGAATCTAGACGCCAGACACCCCCCCCCCCCCCAGCAGAGTCTGTGCCTTCTTCTCAAGCACATTTACAGACTCTGAGCACTCACGTGCACCGAGGCCCGTCCTGACCAACGTAAAGGACCTAGTGCCGCGCAGGCCTTGCTTGCTAACCCAAACTTGATTAAACTAGGAATCAGTCATGAAGAAAGAGCTTCACGTACACTTGGAAATCTTAAACCAAGTTTCTTTTTTTTTTTTTAAGATTTAATTTTAACTAACCTCTACACCCAATGTGGGGCTTGAACTCACCACCCCGAGATCAAGAGTCACATATTCCATCGATGGAGCCAGCCGGGTGCCCCTAAACCAGATTTCTAGATCTTTCACGAGTGAAATAAAAAACAGTAAAAAAAAAAGTAAAATACTCAGAGTAAATACTGGCTGAGACACACAGGAGCTCGTGGGGCACAGCAGAAGCAGAGATCTGCAGAAAACGGATCCCTCAGATACTTTGTAGCAGCAAAGAATAGCTGGAAATTAGAGCCAGACACCCAACTTAAGGCAGAAAAGTAACCACAGAAACATATGACAGGAAGTAGAAGGATGGATGCAATAAAGGTGAAACACGGGAACAAATTGAAAACGAAACCATAACAGAGAGAAAACAAAAAAATAAAAAATAAAATCTCCAAAATTCTGGCAAGATCTCCCATGGGGGAGGAAGAAAGATAAGAGGCACAAAGCCAGTCTGAGGAATGCAAAGGGGGTATCCCTGTGGACATGGCCCAGCGAACGCCTAGCAAGGCAGCATTATGACTAACCTTTGTCAGTACAGCTTGCAACCTTAAACAAAAGGACACACTCCTAGAAAAATATTATTTACCAAAGTTGACTCAGAAACAGAGAGCCTGAACGGTCCTGTAACCATTAAAGAAATTGAATTCATAATCTACAATCTTCCCACAAAGATGTAAACTATCTAAGACAGATTTTCATGTTCCACCAAAATCAAAAAGAGTATTTTAGCCTGTTTATACAAACTGCAAAATATGGGGGGGAAAGGGTGCATACCCAATTCATTCTAGGACTCTAATATTTAAATTTTTTTTTTTGAGAGAGAGAAAGCTCAAATGGTGCGGTAGGGGCAGAGGGAGAGAGAGAGAAAATCTTGAGAAGGCTCCACGCCCAGTGTGGAGCCCAACACGGGTTGGATCTCATGACCCTGAGATCATGACCTGAGCAGAAATCAAGAGTTGGAGGCTTAACCGACTGAGCCATCCAGGTGCCCCTAGGACTCTAATGTAATTTAAATACAAAGACCAGGTGATGCTTGAGGAGAAAGAGGACGCGTCACCAGCGATGGTCGTGAGCGCGGACGTACAACTGGAAATCCCTCACTGCTGGAGCCAAGCCAACCACACACAGCGCAGGTCACGGTTCTTGAGCGGCTATCCCAGGACCCTGACATTCGTTTAACTTGAGAAAATCTCTGATTTACTTCATTAACAGATTCAGGGAGAAAAACACACTGTTATCGCGATGGATGTATACGAACCATGTGGTGGTCCTCCTGAAGGAGAGGGACTGGCCCCACCCACCCCAGAGCCTTCGCATGGCGCCGCGGGGACCGGGCAGTGCCCCACGGGCGCCAGGATGAGCACACTGGTGCAAGAGAAAAGGAAGACCCACACACACCTGGAGACTCGATAAACACAGAGCCAGCCCAGCAGCACGAGAGGACTCCTAATTATCCACCAGGAAAACAGGCCTCGTGCCTCACCTGTTCCAAGCGTGAGGTGCTCAACTGTGGAAGAAGACTGACTTCCTTTTTTTCTTCTTTTAAAATTTTATTTAAATTCAAGTTAGTTAACGAGTGTATTATTAGTTTCAGAGGTAGAGATCAGTGATTCTCCAGTTGTATGTAACACCCAGTGCTCATTCCATCACGGGCCCTCCTTAATGCCCATCCCCCACTTACCCCATTCCCCCTCCCCTCCAACAACGTTCAGTTTGTTTCCTGTGATTAAGAGTCTCTTATGGTTTGTCTCCCTCTGTTTTCATCTTGTTTTATTTTTCCTTCCCTTCCCTCCGTTCATGTGTTTTGTCTCTTAAATTCCACATATGAGTGAAATCATATAACTTTCTCTGCTTGACTTATTTCACTCAGCATAATCTCCTCCAGTTCCCTCCACGTTGATGCAAATGGAGGGTATTCATCCTTTCTGATGGCTGAGTAATATTCCATTGTGTATATGGTCCACATCTTCTCTATCCAGTCATCTGTTGAAGGGCATCTCGGCTCCTTCCACGGTTAGGCTATTGTGGATTTTGGCGTGCACGTGCCCCTTCTTTTCACCACGTCTGTATCTTTGGGGTAAATACCCAGTAGTGCAATGGCTGGATTGTAGCGTAGCTCTGTTTTTAACGTCTTGAGGTACCTCTACACTGTTTTCCAGAGTGGCTGTACCAACTTGCGTTCCCACCAACAGTGTAAGAGGGTTCTCCTTTCTCCACAACCTCACCAACATTTGTTGTTTCCTGACTTGTTAGTTTTAGCCATTCTGATGGGCGTGAGGTGGTATCTCATTGTGCTTTTGATTTGTATTTTCCTGATGGCTAATGATGTTGAGCCTCTTTTCATGTGTCTGTTGGCCCTTTGTATGCCTTTGTTGGCAAAGTGTTTGTTCATGTCTGCTGCCCATTTCTTGACTAGATTCTTTGTTTTTTGTGTATTGAGTTTGAGAAGTTCTTTATAGATCTTGGATATTAGCCCTTTATCTGTAGTGTCATTTGCAAATATCTTCTCCCATCCTGTCGGTTGTCTTTTAGTTTTTTTGACTGTTTCCTTTCCTGTGCAAAAGCTTTTTATCTTGATGAAGTCCCACATGTTCATTTTTGCCTTTCTTTCCATTGCCTTTGGAGACGTGTCTAGCAAGAAGTTGCTGTGGCCAAGGTCATAGAGGTTGCTGCCTATGTTCTTCTCTAGGATTTTGATGGATTCCTGTCTCACATTGAGGTCTTTCATCCATTTTGAATTTATCTTTGTGTATGCTGTGAGAGAGTGGTTGAATTTCATTCTTCTGTATGTGGCTGTCCAGCTTTCCCAGCACCATTTATTGGAGAGACTGTCTTCTTTCCATTGGAGGTTTTTTCCTGCTTTGTCGAAGATGAATTGACTAGAGTTGAGGGTCCATTTCTGGGGTCTCTATTCTGTTCCATTGATCTATGTGTCTGTTTTTGTGCCAGTACCATGCTGTCTTTGTGATCACAGCTTTGTAATACAGCTTGAAATCAGGCAACGTGATGCCGCCAGCTTTGGTTTTAAAAGACTGACTTTAGGGGCGCCAGGGTGGCACAGCGGTTAAGCATCTGCCTTCGGCTCAGGGCGTGATCCCAGCATTATGGGATCGAGCCCCACATCAGGCTCCTCTGCTATGAGCCTGCTTCTTTCTCTCCCACTTCCCCTGCTTGTGTTCCCTCTCTCGCTGGCTGCCTCTATCTCTGTCGAATAAATAAAATCTTAAAAAAAAAAAAGACCGACTTTAGAACAGGTGTTGGATTTTTCACATCCTCGGTCAGATATAACAGCAAGAAAAACCTCGCAGAGAAGTCTCAAGTTTCAGTGAGTAGTATTATTGTTTGTCGTGATATTAGAATTGTTACGTGGAAATCGTGTTAAACATGTTATAAGCCAAAGCTAATAAGTAATTATATTAACGTCAGGAACCAAAAGTTTCCACATGAGAGAGAAGAGATACAAGTACAAACCCAAACCGGGGAAGAAAAGCTTGCCGTGGTCCCCGAGGGAGACGTGCACCCCCATGTCCAGTGCAGTGTGGTCCACAACAGCCGAGACGTCACAATGACGGACGTGTCCATCGGCGGATGGACGGATGAAGAAGGCGTGCTGTGTATTCGCGCACACGGTGGAAAACTACTCAACCATAAAAAGGGAGGAAATCCTGTCACGTAGGTGGACCTGGAGGGCACATCTTGAAATGAGCTGAGTGAGAGAAAGACAAATACCATGTGATCACTTCCAGGTGTAGGATCTGATAAAAACTGAGCTCACGGATACAGAGACCCTACTGGCAGGTGCCCGGGGCGGGGGAGGGGTCGCGGGGACGGTCAGGGGGTCCTGGGTGGGATGGGTGGTGCGGTGAGTGTGGTGCCGTATCCTGGAAAGCTGCCAAGAGAGCAGATCTCACACGTTCTCCTCACAAGGAAAAACACTGATTCTGTGAGGTGAGGGTGTTGACCAAGGCCCTCGTGGAGGTCATTTTGCAGGATATACAGATCTCGGTCATTATGTCGCACCCTGGAAACCGGTATGTAATACGTCAGTTACATCTCAGTGAAACGGGGCAGGGTGGATAACAAAATTAAAAAGCAAGAAAGACAGCCCCCGTAACGTTTGGGCTGAGTTGGAAACTTCTCACCGAAGGCTGTCGGCCACGCAAATGCAGAGAGGGAATCACGCAGGAAGCCAGCGATCTGCGTCCACCGGGCCCAGGGTGATACGGAAGCGGGAATTCGCAGGCGCTGAGCATGAGCCCCGGGTGCGTGCCAGCAGCGAGGCAGGAAGCCCATTTTTCTAACCATCAGATGTAGCGTCATGCATGGGGGACCCGAGAGCCAGCGGGACCCATGGGCCCCGCAGCCCCTGGATGGCATTCCTGCCAGGACGAGCGAGCTCTGCCTCGCTCCCAGCGCCCAGGTAGCAGGGAAAGCAGAGACTCCGTGGGAGGGGAGATGGATCTGGCCAGGTCAGGAGGGGGGAGCCCTTGTGATGGGTTTAGTGCCCTTATGAAGGAGCCCCCAGCCCTTCCTCCTCGGGAGGACACAGTGAGGAGAGAACCAGGACAGGACCTCAGCAGGCACCCAACCTGCCGGCACCTTGACCTTGCACTCCCAGACCCCAGAGCTGTGAGGAGCAAATGTCTGCTGTTTACGAGCCACCCGGTCTGTGGTGTTTTGTTACAGCTGCCTGAACAGACTAAGGGAAACCGGAATTATGCTCCTGGGGACACAGAGCTGATGGCTGAACTCCAGCAGCCATCGTGGGGCCACGAGGCTGCTAGTCAACCCTAGGGATCGGGAGCTAGGATTCCTGAGGAGGGGCCTGGAGGGGCATTGCTCTCCATGGCTATGGAGCCAACACCGTCTCTAGGCCACCAGCCCCTAAACCTGGTTAGTGTGAGAGAGAAATGAACAATCTTGCTCAAGCCAGGGCTCCTCGGGTCTCTGTGGCTTGCATCGAGCCCAACTGTTGCCCAGGCCTGTGGCTAGAGAATGCCTCCACCTTGGGAGATGGGGCTAGGCGGAGAGATTTTCTCTGGCAGTGAAAGTTCCCAGCCCCACCGTCTGGCTGGCCCACCCAGCGCCAGATGTCTGTCTGTCGGTGGTGCAGAGGGAGGTACTCAGGACAAAGAGGAAGTGGCCAGAAGGGGAAGCGGCAGGCTGCCGAGAGGAGGCAGGTGGGCTGGGGGTGGAGGCAGCCGCGGGAGCCTACTGCCGCACAGAGAGCCGAGGGCCTGCGGTCCGTGTCTGGAGCAAGATGAACGCCAAGGCAGGACCCCCAGAGGTGAGAGCAGGGATCCTTGGGCCAGGCGGAGGGGCCAGGCCGAAGGCCCGGGGAAGCCGGCTACCAGCAACCCTGGGCCCAGGGGATCACAGAGCCTCCCATGGGGCTGGCAGACCACCCGTTCCTCCTCCAGTCTGGGCAGTGGGGACCACCAGGGCCTCCGGGCTCCCGGCAAGCTGACAGCGGGCCGTCGCCCCCAACTGGGGCCTGGTGCTTCACCCCACGCTCCCAGGGCCGCTCCAGGGGTGTTCCCGGGGGCCAAGAGGAGGAGAGGATGTGCTCTGGGCCTCAGGGTTCGGGGAGGTGCCTGGGACAGCTCCAAGTCCCAGATGGGGGCTGCGGGGCTGGACCTGCCCTCTGCCTGGGGCACTTGGGGGACAGGCCCTTTCCCCGGTGGTACAACGGGGAGCAGCCAGTCCAAGGATGTCCCTGGTGCTCCCTTCGCCCAGTGCCCAGCCCGGGACTTCACAAGGACTGCCTCTCCTGAGAGTCAGTGAGGCCTGATGAACCCCCAGGGCGTGCGTGGGGTGCGGCCCCCTGAGCTTGGCTCTGCCAGGTGGTGGGGTGGGGGGGAGCAGCTCGAGGCCCTGAGCTCCCCTCTGCGGTGGGGTTGAGGGAACATTCCCGAAGGCCTGAGCCCAGCTCTGGAGGTGGGGGGCATCCTGGCTTCCCTCTGGGGGGACAGTGTGGCTCTGCCCGAGGCCTTGTTCTGGCTTCGGAGGTCCCTCCCTGCACCCCCGGGGGCACTTGACTCACGGTGGCATTTGAGGCCACTGTGGGGAAGCCCAGCCGGCCTGGCTTCCAGCTCTCTGTGGGGATAACTACCCCACAGTACCCTGGGCTCCCAGCCCGCAGCCCCCTGGACGGCAGCGAAGGGTCCCAACTCAGCCCCGCCATGCCTCCCAGCCAGGACGAGGGGTGCTGCCCGAGTCCCAGGAGGGGGCTGCAGGGGGCCAGGCCGGGAGCCCCAGCCCTGGGAAGGGAAGCAGCTTTTTACGGGCCTATAACGGGGGCCCTGCTGAAAGGAGAAATGGCTCCGGGCCTCGCCACACATGTGGCTGAAAGAAGGAACTGAGATTCAGACACCCTGATGCCCACTGAGAGGGTGACCGAGAGAGGGGGAAACGGTGTGAGGGCCGGGTCCCGGCACAGACACACACACACACACAGTCACCACCTGCAAGCCAGGCTGCCCAGCGCTGGGCCCGGGGCTGCGGGTGACGCCGGGTCACCCTGTCGGGTGCTGAGACCTTGGCAGAGAGCGTCAGTGGCCCCCATCCATCCCTGCTGCACAGGCCCCACCGCCCACAGGACAGAAAGGGCGGCACGGCAGAACGGGGGGCCCGGGGGTGGGGGGCTGTGCAGCCTCACAGGACCCCGTGCCAGAGCGGCAAGGACGAAACCAGCCAGACCAGTGGGCTGCCCTCACCTACCCTACCCCTGTCTCGGGGGGCCCCGAGGGACAGCCCCAGGCCACCTGACCCCCCCAACAGTGGGCTTGGGTCCTGTCAGTGCTAATCTCTCCTTGCCCACCCGGCCCCCTGCAGGCCTGGCCCTCTCTGGGAGCCGGGGACAGTCTCTGTCAGCCCGGAGGGGCCGCCTCAGCCCACCCGGAAGTAGAGCACACCCATGCCATCTGGGGACCCGCGGTGACACCCTTTCTCCAGTTGCAGGTGCTGGGAATGCTGGCCGTGCTGTGGCTCGGCGCCATGACTCTTGCCTACGTCCTGTGGCAAGTGCGCCTTCCCCCCACCTGCGGCCAGCTGCACCCTGAGGAAGGACCCACTGGGTCCAGGGGCCACAGCTCCAGCCTGGCCTGGGAGCCCCTGGGAGGGGAGGCCGGCCAGCAGCCGCAAGACTCCTGCCGGTGAGTGAGCCTGCGAGGTCTGCGGGGCGGTGGGCTCTGCCCTCCGCAAGCTTCCCGAGCTTCCCGTCATCGGTCCTGCCCCGCGGAGTAAGCACGGCCCTGTGCCACGTCTCGGGAGACGCAGCTAGCCGGGAAGGCTGGCCCCAGGGCGGGGATGGGTTGGAGCGGGGTGGGGATCGGGCGGACTTGGGGTGCTCTTTGCAGCAAACACAGGCTGCCACCAGGGGCTCCGCCAAGGCTGTGAAGCCCGGTGCCCCCTGGGCTGAGGCGGGCAGCTTCTCCGCTCTCCCTTCCCTGGGGTGGCATCGCTGCTCCGAGGGGCTCCGCACCTGCCTTCCCACGCTTCCTGCTGTGGGTGGGAGGCCTGCACATAGCCCAGCCCGCATAGCCCGAGATGGGCTCCCACCACCTCCCGGTCCAGCCCTTCCTCGGGGCAGCGTGGGCCACCTCCAAAGGCCTCCCCACCCCTAGGCAGCCCAGACCCAATCTCTGCTCAGAGCAACGGCTCTCCAGCGGCCGTGCGGGGTTTGGGGCGGGGCCCGGGCCCCTAATCTGCCCCGCTCTTCCCCTGGCTCTCCCCTGGGTGTCACTGTCCCCAGCAGGCTTGCTGGGCTCACGCCTGCCCTGTCCAGTCTCGTCGGCCCTCCCTCCATGCATCCTGGGCCTGGGCTCAGGCCGCGCGTTGGCAGTGACCCCTCTGGCCTGGCCCGCGGGGACGGAGCAGGGGACGCGAGGCAGGCTGGTGGTGCCTGTGCTCCGCTCAGGCCCCAGGGGCTCTTCCTGCAGGCTTGTCCTTGTGGAGAGTATCCCCCAGGACCTGCCCTCTGCAGCCGGCAGCCCATCTGCCCAGCCCCTGGCCCAGGCCTGGCTGCAGCTGCTGGACGCCGCCCAGGAGAGCATCCATGTGGCCTCCTTCTACTGGTCCCTCACAGGGCCTGACATCGGGGTCAATGACTCGTCTTCCCAGCCGGTATGGCCCGGCCCTCCCCACCCCGACCTGGAGGCTGCAGGCCATCTGCCCCCTCTGGTGCCAGGGCACATCTCTCTGACTCTGAGCTGTGGGTGGGCAGGGTGGCCTCCCGGGAGAGGTCTGGGTCCTTCCTAGGTGGCAGAGGGTCACCCCTCATGCTGGCCTGCCTCGCAGGGGGAGGCCCTTCTGCAGAAGCTGGCACAGCTCCTGGACAAGAACATTTCCCTGGCCGTGGCTACCAGCAGCCCGTCCCTGACCAAGAACTCTACGGACCTGCGGGTCCTGGTGGCGCGAGGTAGGTGCCCGTCCGTCCTGGGCCCTGGCCCGGGGTAAGCATGTCACCTGACCAGCTGGCGCCACGGGACAAGGAAGGAGCGCGGAGCTGCCTGGGAGAGGCTGGGAAGGGCCACCGGTGCCCCCTAGTTCACTGGGAGGGCGGGGGTCCTGGGTAGCATGCTTGAAGTCAGCTTCACAGGGGCTGGGGCTGGTTCCAAGGAGCCAGGGTGCCATTCTCCATGGGGCAGACCATCGGGTGGCCTCAGGGCCCCACGGAGCCCAGCAGCTTTGACCCGTGGGTGGGCTCGGGCCGGGAGCTCAGCCGGGGAGCAGCCCCTATAACCCCGAGCTCCGGAGCGGGGCTGCCCTGAGGGATCCTGGGCCAGTCGATGCCTCTGTCGCCCCACCTGGAAAGTGGGGACGATGATGGCACGGGCTCAGCCGACTGCTCCTAGGGTAAAGGAGCCGACCCAGCTGTAAATAGCGGAGAATCAGGCTCCCTGCGAAGAGGGCACCTACCAAGGGCCAGCTCACCACACGGTCCTGACCTCCCTGCCAGGGGCCCAGGTGCGGTTCGTGCCCATGAGGAAGCTCACCGGGGGCGTTCTGCACTCCAAATTCTGGGTCGTGGACGGACGGCACATCTACCTGGGTAGTGCCAACATGGACTGGCGGGCCCTGACGCAGGTGAGTGTAGAGCCCAGGGGAGGGGGACCCACCTGGAGCTCGTCCACTGCCCGCGTTCCCGGGGGGCTCGGCCTGATGTCCCTGCGGCCTTGGCTGCAACACGGGGGTCACATCCGCCTCGAGCACATAATCGGAGCCTGGTCGGGAAGTCACGGAATCCGCCACGCTACCGCGCTCACACCGTGGAACGTCGGTTAGCCCCTGGAAAGGTGTTCCCGCCACTTTATCCAGGGAACATGCAGACTGCAAACAGACGTCCCTTTGAGGAAAAGCAACGCACTGAAAACCCGTCCAAGAGCAGGGGCGGGAAAGGTAGCTGCGTCTGTCGCGGGACAGGGACGCGAAGAGTGACTTTTATGCATTTTCTATTTTGGGGTAACAAGCATGCATCACTCTGATCATGGGAACACCATGTTCACGACAAGCAGGGCCCCCCGGGCACCCCCACCTCGTAGCTTCCTGCAAGCACACTGTGGGCCGGCTGCCAGCGTGGGGGGCTGTGCTCTGCCTCGGGCCTCCTCCTGCAGCCGCCGCCCTGTCCCCGCAGGTGAAGGAGCTGGGCGCCGTCATCTACAACTGTAGCCACCTGGCCCTCGACCTGGAGAAGACCTTCCAGACCTACTGGGTGCTGGGGGCGCCAAGGGCGGTGCTGCCCAGAGCCTGGCCTCAGAACTTCTCATCCCACATCAACCGCTTCCAGCCCCTCCGGGGCCGCTTTGACGGGGTGCCCACCACTGCCTACTTCTCCGTAAGAGGGGCAACGGGGCCTGTCGGACCCCCAGGGAACCGTGCCCCACCGCAGTGCCCGCCAGGGCCTCAGGGCCATGGCCTGGGCAGCCAGCACCCAGGACCGGCTGTGGTCCCCTGGCCAGTGGCAGGCTGGAGTCGGCAGACCCAGCTCCAGGAGAGGACGCCGGCCGTGCCGTCCATGGGAGACGGGCGCCCTGGGAGGGGGCAGGGCGTCCTGTGATCCGGGGAGGGGGATCCAAGCACACTGGTGGGTGGGGTCGAGGGGCTTCAGCTTGCGACCAGGGAGGCCCAGCTCATCAAGTGGTTCTGTCCCTCTGCGGTGGGAAGGCGGTGGGGCGGCTTGGTCCTCCATCGGGGCGAGTGGGAGGACGGCCTCCGGCTACCCCTTGGCTGGCCTTTGGAGACCCAGCATCAGAGCCAGGGGAGGCCCTCTAGACAGCGGGGCCCTGCCTGAGCAGGCACAGAAGCCTTTGGGGGGGGGGGCTGCCTTGTCCAGGAAGTCAGACCCACCCGGACCGGTTGGGGGGGGGCTGCCTGCTTCCAGGCTTTCCTGCCGAGACTGAGGGCAGCCCCAAGGCCCCTAGGTAGACCCTCTCTGCTCTCTCCCCACCTCCCCAGGCAGCACCTCTTGTCTTCCTCTAAGTTCCCACATGCTGGAGGGTGGGTGCGTGCTGGGGTCACAGGTCCAGAAAGCAAGTGGCTCAGTGCCCTCAGGGACCTCTCTCCCTGGACAGGCATCGCCACCAAGGCTCTGTCCGCATGGCCGCACCCGGGACCTGGAAGCCTTGCTGGCAGTGATGGGGGGTGCCAGGGAGTTCATCTACGCCTCGGTGATGGAGTATTTCCCCACCACGCGCTTCAGCCACCCCCCCAGGTGGGTCTGGGCCGGAGCCAGGTGGCCCTGGAGGGTGGAGACCCGCTCTGCGGACGGGCAGCTCCTGGTACACCCCTGCTCACCCACGGCTGGCAGGCAGGGCTCCCGTCGGTCCGAGGACCCTGACTCGCCCTCTCGCAGGTACTGGCCAGCACTGGACACTGCACTGCGGACAGCAGCCTTCAACAGGGGTGTGCGCGTGCGTCTGCTGGTCAGCTGCTGGCCCCACACGGACCCCAGCATGTTCCCCGAACTGCGGTCCCTGCAGGCTTTCAGCAACCCCGCGGCCGGTGTCTTGGTGGACGTGGTGAGGGCCTGCTCCCCGGGCCGAGCTGGGGGAGGTGGCCCTCCTCCCCTTCCTGACACGCTCCCTCTCTGCTCCCCAAAGAAAGTCTTCATTGTGCCGGTGGGAAACCACTCCAACATCCCGTTCAGCAGGGTGAACCACAGCAAGTTCATGGTCACAGAGAAGGCGGCCTACATAGGTGAGCACCCAGTGCAGCAGCCCCAGGACCCCTGGGTCTTCGAGGCCTGCCGAGCAGGTGCACAAGACACACAGAGGCCACACAAACCCACAGAAGGGGGACGTGACCCCCAATCCGTGGCCGGGCCTGGGTGCTGAAGGGGACACTGCTCTTCTATCGGGCACGGGCCCCTCAGGGCAGTGGGGCTGCTGAGGGGCGTGAGTGTCTCCAGTGGGGCTCTAAGGACCGGGCGCAGGACACAGGGCAGGCGGGACGTCCCGGGCATCGAGTTTTCAGACACTGAGTCAGGACACCCGTCCCGGGAGGATGTGGATGGAGCCCCACACACATGGACGGCTCGTTGGCCCCCGTGCCTCTGAGGGGCTGCCCTGGCTGGAGTTTCTGGTAGCGGAGTGGCCACTGTGCCCCTCTGTCCCCAGAGCCGCGGCAGAGCCCCACAACCGGGCCCTCAGTCACGCAGGGCCTCCTCCCCACCCACCCCAGGCACCTCCAACTGGTCGGAGGACTACTTCAGCAGCACCTCGGGGGTGGGCCTGGTGGTCAGCCAGAGGGCCCCCGGCAGCCGGCCAGCGGGGGCCGACCGTGCAGGAGCAGCTGCGCCGCTTGTTCGAGCGAGACTGGGACTCCCGCTACGCCGTGGGCCTGGATGGGCAAGCCCGGGGCCAGGACTGCGCTTGGCAGGGCTGAGGTGCTGCTAGGCCCCGGTCCCCGGCCCTGCAGCTCCCGGTGGGGGCCGCCTCCCACAGCGCCTCCCCGCCTGTCCCCCCATCGGGGCTCCAAGCAGCCCGTCCTCACAAGCCCTGCTCAGGGCCAGGACCTCCCAACTCCTGGCCCATGCAGACTGCTCGCCCTCGGCTCTCCGGACCAGCCCCTCTTAGACCCCGCCTCCTCCAGACAGCCTTCCAGGATGCTCCTCCCTGACCCACAGAGCCACAATCCCTACCCACAAAGGGGGCCTTTAAAATACACGAGCACCTCCCCCGTCTGTGTGAGTCCAGCATGCCACTCCTCCTGGCCCCCGGTGGGAGTTCTGCCCCCTGACCCTTTGGGGCTGCCAGGCAAGGCTGCTCTGTCTATCGGTGCCCAGTCCTCACCCACAGGAACTGGGGGTGGGGCCGGGGCAAGCGCCAGGACGGGGGGACCCAGGACTGTGGGGACGGGTCCTGGAGAAGGGAGGTGGCTGCAGGGCTGCTGTGTGGCCCCCCGGACCATAGTGGGGTTCACACTGGGGGAGGTGTTGAGAGAACCCGGTTTCAAGCCAGAGGTTGGGGGGTGGGGTGCTGGCGCCAAGCTGGGGTGGGGACTTGAATACAGACCTGCTGGGGCTGCCCCTGTCCCGGCAAGCGTCCGGGTACCTGCCCTGCAGGGGCAGGATGTGGGTCCTGTTTGACACCTGGATTCTGGCCCTTCTGCTGGATCAGAAGCCATCTCAGCACGCCCTGGCCTCTCTGGACTCCTGGTTTCTGACCAAGGCCCACCGGCCTTTGGGGGACACCCGAGGCTGCAGCTTGGGGCTAGCTCAGTGGCCCAGGGACACTGGATGCTGGTCCAGCTCTCCCACATCCTGGGTGCCCCTTCCCTGCCCCCTAGTCCTCTGTGCCCCAGAGTGAGCCGATGGGCTGCCGTCGGGCCCCCACACGTCGGCATCCTCATTAGTGAGGAAGGTCCCCGGCCCAGACCTGCAAGGTTCTGAAGAGGGTGCCGTGGACGCACATAGCCCTGCACAGTGTCCACGGCCTCTGGGAGCTGGTCTGTGCGCAGGCCGCACTGGGCAAGCCAAGCCCCGGGGCCGCTGTGGCGGCTCCCCACGGCCCCTGTCCCCTGCCCGCGGACTGCCCAGCAACAGCCGTCAGGAGCAGACACCGTCCCAGACCCGCCCTGCTCTCCAGGGCTGCTGTGGAAGCTTGCTCTCTGGTCCCGGCCCCACAGCTGCATTGTCCCCGGGCTGGTCAGCCACGAGCTAGCAGGGCTCCGTGCTCCAGGCCGTGCTGGGACGGCAGGTACAAAGCCACAGCCAACGGCCCAGCGGCCATCGCCAGTGGGAGGGGCCGGTGGCCACAGCCCGGTGGCAGCCTCGAAGGCCTGTTCCAAAGCAGACCCCATGGGAGACCCAGCTGGATGAGGCTCGAGAGGCCCCCCGGCTGCCTTGATGCGGTGCCTTCTGGCCTGTGGCGGACAGACTCTAAAATGGCCCCGGTGGCCCTGTCCCCCAGAACCCAGGTCCTGTGTGATGCCCTCCCCTTGGGGGTGGGCACAGCCTGTCTTTACGTGCAACAGTAGAACGCACAATCGTGATGGGCGCTCACTCCGTCATTACGTGACCTACGTTTGTGACCGTGTCTTGCTGGGAGTCTGCTCCTTGCTGGCTGGATGAGGCAAGCTCCTGGCTCGTGACCCGTCCTTTGGGGAGGCCCCTGCGGCAGGGCACCGAGGGTGGCCAGCAGGACGCAGCAGCCCTCGGTCATGCAGCCAGCAAGGGCAGAGGGCAGCTAGCAGCCCCTTCCCCACTTGGATAGAGGACGAGAGCCCAGCCCCGGCTCTCACCCCGACTGCAGCCTGCAGGACCCCGAGCGCAGGACCCAGCTAAGCGGGGCTTGGACTCCGGGACCATAGAAACCGGAAGTTCGTAGATGTGTGCTGTCTGCAGCTGCTGGCCTGTGGCAACGCCGTCACGCGCACGGAGACCGCGTGGGAAGACTCTGCTGCCCCTCCCGCCTCTAGCACCGAGGCCCCAGTATCGCAGGCCTTGACTCCAGCTTCAGACGAGGCACGAAGCCCGTGGAGCCAGGCAGACCCCCACAGCGGTGTTCCCAGGGGGACGGCCCTCGCTGCGCCTGCCTGACGTACAGGACAGGCCGGGAGCCTCGGCCTGGGGGTGCGATGGTCTCCCTTGACTTCGGGACAAGCACTGACTGGTTCCCCTTCCTCATTCATGAACTGCCCGTTTTCCAGAGGATCCCACGTCTCCTGACGTGGATGACCTTTCGGGCCAGCCACAGGGAAGGGCACACAGCGTGCGCACGGTGGGAGGGGAGCCGTCCGCTCTCCCTGCCGGGGCAGCACCGGCTGGGGGGCTCACAGCCCAGCTCTCACTGCAGCACCCACAGCCTGAGAGGGAGAAGGAGCAGGTCACCAGGAGACCCTCCCCTCCGCCCCCCGGGCCAGAGGGGGCGAGGCAGGCTGCGCTGGGGACGCCCAGGAGGAGTGCCGCAGGGCAGCCGAGAGGGGGACACCGGGTGCTGGCTGGTGGAGGGGGTAGGGCTCCCTGGAGCCTCAGTCTGCCGCCCCACCTGGATTTGCTCCCAGGTGCTGCTTGGGAGGAGGGGAGGGAAGCCCCCCGAGGCGGGCCCCCATCATGGCCAAGGACGTCTGCCCTGCTCTGTCCCTGCACGGTCTTCCTACACGCACGACACACGGTGCCGTGTGTCCCTGACAGCGTGGCCTCCCTCTGAGCTCCCGGCTTGCGCCTTCTTCTGGCTGCCGGCTTGGAGAAGCATCTGACGTACCCACGACAGGTGAGGGGCCACACTAAGATCCACCCCGACCTCTCCTCTAGGGCAACCTGGGAGAGATTAGTTCTGGGAGTGCGTGGGGGGAGCGCGAGCGGGAAGAAAAAGACCTCGCAGCCGGTGCCGTAGGGGACAGCTCGTCCTTTATTGTCCATGGGGGATTCCGCCGGCAGCCTGGCTGCAGCGGGCACAGTGGGGGCACGGGGACCACGCGGGGGGCTGTGTGGGCATGGGACGGTGCAGACCTCTGCCGGCTCACCCACTGCCAGCTGCCACGGGGCAAGCCGGGTCGGCCGCCACACTCAGTCGTGTGTGCCCCATCCACACCAAGCATCCCCAAGCTTGCCTCGCGGAGACATTCGACAAAGGAGCTCGATCCTTACAAGTGAGCGGCGTTGGGGTTTCTGGGAATGCACCGGACTCTGCCTGGAATCTAGGGAAACGATGTGGCCCAAAGCAGCAAGACGGGACAGGGGCTACAGCAAACACCGCATCGACACCCACGGCCCTTAACACCCCTTCCTTGAGGCATGGCCGGGCTCTGCTGGGCACCGCGGGCAGGTCTCTGGAGCCCTCACCCCAGCAGCGTGTACAGCACCCCTACCCTGGGCAGCCCCTGGCGCCTGGGCCATCGGGCTCCTCCTGGCTTCCGCAGCTTGGCCCCACGTCGGAAGGGCCGTGCGGCGGGGGGCGGTTGGTGGCATGCGCCTGGTCCTGGGAGCAGGGTGGATGCGTGGACGCCGGCGTGGTTGGCGTGGTCGGGATGGGAGCTCCGTGCAGCCGGGGTTCTGCCACAGGACTTCGCGTGGGCGTCTGTCCTCGAGGAACAGTCACCCCTTCCCGGCCCTCACCCCTCCCTGGCCCTCATTCGGTGGCGGGCCCAGGCGCACACTGCTGGCTGCCCGCTCCATCCGGCTCCAGCAGGATCAGCTCGGTTCTTGCCGCGGAGGCCACCATGGTCCCAGAGCCCTGCCTGGCGCCCGCGGCCTCTGCTGCCTCCCCTGCTCCCGTCTCTTCGGGGAAGAAGCTTTCTCGCGCATCATAGAAGGCACCTGCCTCGTCTTGGAGGTTTTGCTCGGCCAGACCCGCCTCCTCTTCAGCACTTTTGGTTTTCTTGGTAGGCGAGGAGGAGAACCCCAACTTGGGAAATCGGAACCAGCCCCCCTTCTCTTGTGAGGGAGGCGGCCGCGCCTCCGGCTGGGTCTGCACAGGAGCCGGTCTCTGGGGATCGGCTTGGGAATCGGCACCTGTCTCGGAGACTGAGGAAGAAAACCCGATGCTCGGGAGCCAAAACCGGAACAGACCAGAGGACCTTTTACCTTCCGGCTTTGCTTTGGGAGCTCGGTCCTCCTCTGCCTCCTGGCCCTCTTCCGGCGGGAATTCGAGAATTTCCGGGGGCTCTTCATCAGAACAGCTGTCTGCACGCCCGTGGCCAGGGTGAGAGCGAAGTTCAGGTGAACACGCTGGCAGTCCCGGCACGTCTACACTGGGACAGATAATTTCAAAAGGCTCTCCAGTGTCAGGCTGGAGGTCTCCAGAAACGGGGTCTGCTCCTGGGACGGCGGGTTCCGGAGCCTCTCGCAGGTGCTCCCCTGGCCCACAGTCTGCAGTCACCACGTGCACCTGTGCCCGAGTGGGGGGCTCTGAGACCCTCCCCTTTAGCAAGGAAAACCCATAAGAAGGTGTTTGGGTCTCTGATGCGGGGACCTCTGACTCCCGCACGATCTGGGTGGGAAACGCCTCAGGTCCTGAGAGCTCAGTATACACGGCTGTCACGGTGCTGTGCACGGCCACCTGGCGGCTCGCTGCCTCTGCGCCCTGAATGTGCACCCTGACCTTACAAATGGGGGCAGCTTCTGAGGAGAGGCCGAGGGCCGCGGCGGCCTTCGGGATGCTGGTGCCCCGTCCGCCAGGGCTTCGTTCGAGCAGGGCTGTGTCAGGACCGCTGTGCAGGCAGGAGAGCTCTCTCACGCTGGGCACGAAGACGTCAGCCTCCGAGCCGGAGGCCGGGAAGCTGAACCTTGGTACCTTTAACTTGGGGAACTGGACACGTAGCACAGAGTCTTCCCAGACTTGACCTACATTGACCACGGAAACCTGGGATGGCATATCCGTACTGGAAGCCCTCAGTCTGAGAGGGCCCTCGGGCTGGGAAGGCGGCTCCTCTGCGCCCTCAGGCCCCCTGACCAGGCCCTGGCCTGCTGGTCCGGGAAGAGGGGGCTCGCTTGCTTCTCCTGGAGGGGTGCAGGGCTCTGCAAGTGTCCCGTGCAGCTGGAGGGGCAGGGAGCCTGCGCCTGGCCGGACCCTGACCTCGGAAGCCGATAGCCCCACAGCAGGGACGTGAAGGTCAAGATTCCTCCGAAGAACATCCGCGTAGGAAGAAGCCAGGCTGCCTGCTGCATCTGCACCAGCCTCCGGGGGCTGCAGGGACCTAGCAGCGTCCCCCTCTGCTGCATCTGCACCAGCCTCCGGGGGCTGCAGGGACCTAGCAGCGTCCCCCTCTGCTGCATCTGCACCAGCCTCCGGGGGCTGCAGGGACCTAGCAGCGTCCCCCTCTGACGCAGGTGCGCAGGCCTCCGGACTCTGCACCACCGTCGGTGCCTGTCCTTCCCCTGGCACACCGGCGGCCGGCAGGGGTCTCTGAGCCCCCGGCGCTGCAGACCCTGCCCGCTCCTTGGGGGGGCGTCTGAAGCTGGGCAGGCGGAGTGAGGGCATCCGAAACCAGCTCTCCCTGGAGCCTGCCGGCGCTGCTCCCGCGGCTGCATCCCGCCCTGGGCTCCCCACCGTCGGGGATGGCTGGAGGGGGTCTTCCGCCGAGGGCGCCGTCACCTCCCCACAAAGCTGGCTTGTTGAGCCATCCCTGAGCCCGTGCTCTTGGGTGCCGTCTCCGAGAGACAGGCCGTGTTTGGAAAGAGGAAGGTCACCTGCAGACAGGCTCACCTCCACCGCGACATCCCCGGGCCTGAGGTCAGGTTTGACAAAGCCCGAGCTGGGAATGGGGGCCTCTGGGAGGTCGACGTTCACATCCGCTCCTGGGGGGCCTGCTGCTGCGCCAGCACCCCCAACACTGCCCTTACCACTGGCCATGTCTGTAGAGCCAGAGAGGGCCAGGCCTGGGTCTCCCCGTGGCAGGCAGGCCCCTTCTGTGGAAGCCGTCATTCCGGGAGGTGTGACCTTCAGCAGGGCGAGGGCTGGCGATGTGACCGCTCCTGCCTCTCCCTCCTTCTCAAGAGACACATCCCCACCAGCTTCTGCTGGTGGAACGTGACCCCCAGGAGGGCCCAGAGCACCTGCATCGACAACCTGGCTGTGTCCAGGATCTGCTTTGGACTCTGCCCCCTTCTTCGGGGACCACCTGAAAGACGGAAGCTTGAGCCTCGGTGCTTTGACTGGACTGCCTTTCCCCTTGCGGCCCACACCTTCACCTGGGGCTTCTGTGGGAGGCCCTGCTGACATCCCCGCGGTGCATGCCTGTGCCTCCGCCACCTTGGACACAGAGACACCTGCAGGTGGCAGCTGACCGCCTAGCACTGGGAACACCGCGGCTTCCTCCGCGGAGGAGTCCGGTCCCTGCACAGAAAGCGGAGGAGACGTGGGGAGCGCACACTCGGCAGCTCCAGGCTCCATCACTCCAGCGGTTGATTTGGGGAGTGACAGCTGGAACTTTGGTCGATGAAATTTAGGAAAAGTCACGCGGCCATAAGATTCGGGAAATACAGTGTCCATGGGGCCTGTGTGACCATCAGGCTGGGACAGTAGAATGCTCTCACTGGAGGGCAGGTCGTCTGCACCTGCTGTGCTGGGAAGCTGAGCATCCACCCGGGGCCCAGACGGGGTTTCACAAGGAAGCTCGGGGGGGACGGGGCCTCTGGAGACAGTCACTTGGTATTTTGTAAGTGTGACACCATCGCAAGGACTGAGGCTGGAGGATTCCACATGGGGACCACTGAGCCAGCCCAGCCTGGACACATGCATGGAAGGCTCCACCGAAGCCACAGGTGGCCCCCGGGGTCCCCCAAGCCCTGACTCTAAGGGCGAGGTGGAGGACCTTGCAGGCGAGGAGATGTCGGTTTCCTCTGCAGAGGATACAAAGCCTTTAGCTGATTTCCCCGGTGGAGAGAAGACTTTGGGCAATTTAAAATGGGATTTCTTGCTTTTGCTTTTTTCCCCACCTTTTACAGTTGACAAAGCCACATCGCCTTCCATACGGAGGGCATGCTGTTCACTGCCAGGGACGATTTGATCTCTGGAGCCTGGGGGTGAAGTAAGATCAATATCATTATCACCTCCACCGAGCGGAGAAGACAGCTCAGAAGGACGGCTAGTAGAAGGGCCAGAGGAAGAGACACTAATTGTAGAAATTTTGAATATCCTCCCTTTGGAAAATTCTTTCACCTCCTCACAAGAGTCACCAACAAGCTGGGTGCCTTGGACCTGGGCGTCGACCTCCACGCTGGGCATGGACACCTCAGCCTGTACTTTGGGCAGGGACGCGTCCACCGAGGCCTCCAAGGTCTTGCTCGGCGCCGACGTGCCGAAGGACGGCATCTTGAACTTGGGCATCTTGAACTTGCTGTCTCTGGCGGCCACCTCCTTGTCTCCCAGGGACAGGTCAGCCTCCAGCTTGGCGCCGGGCACCTGGGCGTCCACCTCCACGCTGGGCAGGGACACCTCCACGTCGGGGGCGCTCACCTCCCCTTTGGCGCCCTTCAGCTCCAGTTTGGGCCCCTTGATGTCCACCTGGGGGCCCCTGATGTCCACCTGGGGGGCCTTGATGTCCACCTTGGGCATCTTGAGGCTGGGCATCTGCACTTTGGGCAGCTGGCCCTTGATCTTGACCCCTTCTGCTTTGCCCTTCAGCCCGGGCACAGCCACCTCTCCCTCGGGGAGGGACACCTCCAGCTCTCCCCCGGGGAGCTCGACGTCAGCAGTGGGCAGTTGGACGGCGCCCTCTGGGGCTGGCACCTCTCCTCCCAGGGAGGGCAGCGTGGCCTCGGCTGCCAGCTTGGGCAGGGACACGTCCACGGATGCTCCCAAATCCTTGCTCGGCGCCGACACGCCGAAGGACGGCATCTTGAACTTGGGCATCTTGAACTTGCTGTCTCTGGCGGCCACCTCCTTGTCTCCCAGGGACAGGTGAGCCTCCAGCTTGGCGCCGGGCACCTGGGCGTCCACCTCCACGCTGGGCAGGGACACCTCCACGTCGGGGGCGCTCACCTCCCCTTTGGCGCCCTTCAGCTCCAGTTTGGGCCCCTTGACGTCCACCTGGGGGGCCTTGAAGTCCACTTTGGGCATTTTGATGCTGGGCATCTGCACCTTGGGCAGGTGCCCTTTGAGTCCGGCTCCGGCCGAGGGCTCCTGGAGCTCCGCCTCGGGCACTTGGCCCTCAGGGAGCTTCAGGCCCACCGCGGCCATCTTGACGTCTAGGTCGGCAGATGGCAGCTCAATGGTCACGTCACTGGTCTTGGCCTCGGCCGCTATGGAGGGCACGGACAGCTCAGCCTGTACTTTGGGCAGGGACGTGTCCACCGAGGCCTCCAAGGTCTTGCTCGGCGCCGACGTGCCGAAGGACGGCATCTTGAACTTGGGCATCTTGAACTTGCTGTCTCTGGCGGCCACCTCCTTGTCTCCCAGGGACAGGTCAGCCTCCAGCTTGGCGCCGGGCACCTGGGCGTCCACCTCCACGCTGGGCAGGGACACCTCCACGTCGGGGGCGCTCACCTCCCCTTTGGCGCCCTTCAGCTCCAGTTTGGGCCCCTTGACGTCCACCTGGGGGCCCGTGATGTCCACCTGGGGGGCCTTGATGTCCACCTTGGGCATCTTGAGGCTGGGCATCTGCACTTTGGGCAGCTGGCCCTTGATCTTGACCCCTTCTGCTTTGCCCTTCAGCCCGGGCACAGCCACCTCTCCCTCGGGGAGGGACACCTCCAGCTCTCCCCCGGGGAGCTCGACGTCAGCAGTGGGCAGTTGGACGGCGCCCTCTGGGGCTGGCACCTCTCCTCCCAGGGAGGGCAGCGTGGCCTCGGCTGCCAGCTTGGGCAGGGACACGTCCACGGATGCTCCCAAATCCTTGCTCGGCGCCGACGTGCCGAAGGACGGCATCTTGAACTTGGGCATCTTGAACTTGCTGTCTCTGGCGGCCACCTCCTTGTCTCCCAGGGACAGGTCAGCCTCCAGCTTGGCGCCGGGCACCTGGGCGTCCACCTCCACGCTGGGCAGGGACACCTCCACGTCGGGGGCGCTCACCTCCCCTTTGGCGCCCTTCAGCTCCAGTTTGGGCCCCTTGACGTCCACCTGGGGGGCCTTGAAGTCCACTTTGGGCATTTTGATGCTGGGCATCTGCACCTTGGGCAGGTGCCCTTTGAGTCCGGCTCCGGCCGAGGGCTCCTGGAGCTCCGCCTCGGGCACTTGGCCCTCAGGGAGCTTCAGGCCCACCGCGGCCGTCTTGACGTCTAGGTCGGCAGATGGCAGCTCAATGGTCACGTCACTGGTCTTGGCCTCGGCCGCTATGGAGGGCACGGACACCTCAGCCTGTACTTTGGGCAGGGACGCGTCCACCGAGGCCTCCAAGGTCTTGCTCGGCGCCGACGTGCCGAAGGACGGCATCTTGAACTTGGGCATCTTGAACTTGCTGTCTCTGGCGGCCACCTCCTTGTCTCCAAGGGACAGGTCAGCCTCCAGCTTGGCGCCGGGCACCTGGATGTCCACCTCCACGCTGGGCAGGGACACCTCCACGTCGGGGGCGCTCACCTCCCCTTTGGCGCCCTTCAGCTCCAGTTTGGGCCCCTTGACGTCCACCTGGGGGCCCTTGATGTCCACCTGGGGGGCCTTGATGTCCACCTTGGGCATCTTGAGGCTGGGCATCTGCACTTTGGGCAGCTGGCCCTTGATCTTGACCCCTTCTGCTTTGCCCTTCAGCCCGGGCACAGCCACCTCTCCCTCGGGGAGGGACACCTCCAGCTCTCCCCCGGGGAGCTCGACGTCAGCAGTGGGCAGTTGGACGGCGCCCTCTGGGGCTGGCACCTCTCCTCCCAGGGAGGGCAGCGTGGCCTCGGCTGCCAGCTTGGGCAGGGACACGTCCACGGATGCTCCCAAATCCTTGCTCGGCGCCGACACGCCGAAGGACGGCATCTTGAACTTGGGCATCTTGAACTTGCTGTCTCTGGCGGCCACCTCCTTGTCTCCCAGGGACAGGTCAGCCTCCAGCTTGGCGCCGGGCACCTGGGCGTCCACCTCCACGCTGGGCAGGGACACCTCCACGTCGGGGGCGCTCACCTCCCCTTTGGCGCCCTTCAGCTCCAGTTTGGGCCCCTTGACGTCCACCTGGGGGGCCTTGAAGTCCACTTTGGGCATTTTGATGCTGGGCATCTGCACCTTGGGCAGGTGCCCTTTGAGTCCGGCTCCGGCCGAGGGCTCCTGGAGCTCCGCCTCGGGCACTTGGCCCTCAGGGAGCTTCAGGCCCACCGCGGCCGTCTTGACGTCTAGGTCGGCAGATGGCAGCTCAATGGTCACGTCACTGGTCTTGGCCTCGGCCGCTATGGAGGGCACGGACAGCTCAGCCTGTACTTTGGGCAGGGACGTGTCCACCGAGGCCTCCAAGGTCTTGCTCGGCGCCGACGTGCCGAAGGACGGCATCTTGAACTTGGGCATCTTGAACTTGCTGTCTCTGGCGGCCACCTCCTTGTCTCCCAGGGACAGGTCAGCCTCCAGCTTGGCGCCGGGCACCTGGGCGTCCACCTCCACGCTGGGCAGGGACACCTCCACGTCGGGGGCGCTCACCTCCCCTTTGGCGCCCTTCAGCTCCAGTTTGGGCCCCTTGACGTCCACCTGGGGGGCCTTGAAGTCCACTTTGGGCATTTTGATGCTGGGCATCTGCACCTTGGGCAGGTGCCCTTTGAGTCCGGCTCCGGCCGAGGGCTCCTGGAGCTCCGCCTCGGGCACTTGGCCCTCAGGGAGCTTCAGGCCCACCGCGGCCATCTTGACGTCTAGGTCGGCAGATGGCAGCTCAATGGTCACGTCACTGGTCTTGGCCTCGGCCGCTATGGAGGGCACGGACAGCTCAGCCTGTACTTTGGGCAGGGACGTGTCCACCGAGGCCTCCAAGGTCTTGCTCGGCGCCGACGTGCCGAAGGACGGCATCTTGAACTTGGGCATCTTGAACTTGCTGTCTCTGGCGGCCACCTCCTTGTCTCCCAGGGACAGGTCAGCCTCCAGCTTGGCGCCGGGCACCTGGGCGTCCACCTCCACGCTGGGCAGGGACACCTCCACGTCGGGGGCGCTCACCTCCCCTTTGGCGCCCTTCAGCTCCAGTTTGGGCCCCTTGACGTCCACCTGGGGGCCCGTGATGTCCACCTGGGGGGCCTTGATGTCCACCTTGGGCATCTTGAGGCTGGGCATCTGCACTTTGGGCAGCTGGCCCTTGATCTTGACCCCTTCTGCTTTGCCCTTCAGCCCGGGCACAGCCACCTCTCCCTCGGGGAGGGACACCTCCAGCTCTCCCCCGGGGAGCTCGACGTCAGCAGTGGGCAGTTGGACGGCGCCCTCTGGGGCTGGCACCTCTCCTCCCAGGGAGGGCAGCGTGGCCTCGGCTGCCAGCTTGGGCAGGGACACGTCCACGGATGCTCCCAAATCCTTGCTCGGCGCCGACGTGCCGAAGGACGGCATCTTGAACTTGGGCATCTTGAACTTGCTGTCTCTGGCGGCCACCTCCTTGTCTCCCAGGGACAGGTCAGCCTCCAGCTTGGCGCCGGGCACCTGGGCGTCCACCTCCACGCTGGGCAGGGACACCTCCACGTCGGGGGCGCTCACCTCCCCTTTGGCGCCCTTCAGCTCCAGTTTGGGCCCCTTGACGTCCACCTGGGGGGCCTTGAAGTCCACTTTGGGCATTTTGATGCTGGGCATCTGCACCTTGGGCAGGTGCCCTTTGAGTCCGGCTCCGGCCGAGGGCTCCTGGAGCTCCGCCTCGGGCACTTGGCCCTCAGGGAGCTTCAGGCCCACCGCGGCCGTCTTGACGTCTAGGTCGGCAGATGGCAGCTCAATGGTCACGTCACTGGTCTTGGCCTCGGCCGCTATGGAGGGCACGGACAGCTCAGCCTGTACTTTGGGCAGGGACGCGTCCACCGAGGCCTCCAAGGTCTTGCTCGGCGCCGACGTGCCGAAGAACGGCATCTTGAACTTGGGCATCTTGAACTTGCTGTCTCTGGCGGCCACCTCCTTGTCTCCCAGGGACAGGTCAGCCTCCAGCTTGGCGCCGGGCACCTGGGCGTCCACCTCCACGCTGGGCAGGGACACCTCCACGTCGGGGGCGCTCACCTCCCCTTTGGCGCCCTTCAGCTCCAGTTTGGGCCCCTTGATGTCCACCTGGGGGCCCCTGATGTCCACCTGGGGGGCCTTGATGTCTACCTTGGGCATCTTGAGGCTGGGCATCTGCACTTTGGGCAGCTGGCCCTTGATCTTGACCCCTTCTGCTTTGCCCATCAGCCCGGGCACAGCCACCTCTCCCTCGGGGAGGGACACCTCCAGCTCTCCCCCGGGGAGCTCGACATCAGCAGTGGGCAGTTGGACGGCGCCCTCTGGGGCTGGCACCTCTCCTCCCAGGGAGGAGAGCGTGGCCTCGGCTACCAGCTTGGGCAGGGACACGTCCACGGATGCTCCCAAATCCTTGCTCGGCGCCGACACGCCGAAGGACGGCATCTTGAACTTGGGCATCTTGAACTTGCTGTCTCTGGCGGCCACCTCCTTGTCTCCCAGGGACAGGTCAGCCTCCAGCTTGGCGCCGGGCACCTGGGCGTCCACCTCCACGCTGGGCAGGGACACCTCCACGTCGGGGGCGCTCACCTCCCCTTTGGCGCCCTTCAGCTCCAGTTTGGGCCCCTTGACGTCCACCTGGGGGCCCTTGATGTCCACCTGGGGGGCCTTGATGTCCACCTTGGGCATCTTGAGGCTGGGCATCTGCACTTTGGGCAGCTGGCCCTTGATCTTGACCCCTTCTGCTTTGCCCATCAGCCCGGGCACAGCCACCTCTCCCTCGGGGAGGGACACCTCCAGCTCTCCCCCGGGGAGCTCGACGTCAGCAGTGGGCAGTTGGACGGCGCCCTCTGGGGCTGGCACCTCTCCTCCCAGGGAGGGCATCGTGGCCTCGGCTGCCAGCTTGGGCAGGGACACGTCCACGGATGCTCCCAAATCCTTGCTCGGCGCCGACACGCCGAAGGACGGCATCTTGAACTTGGGCATCTTGAACTTGCTGTCTCTGGCGGCCACCTCCTTGTCTCCCAGGGACAGGTCAGCCTCCAGCTTGGCGCCGGGCACCTGGGCGTCCACCTCCACGCTGGGCAGGGACACCTCCACGTCGGGGGCGCTCACCTCCCCTTTGGCGCCCTTCAGCTCCAGTTTGGGCCCCTTGACGTCCACCTGGGGGGCCTTGAAGTCCACTTTGGGCATTTTGATGCTGGGCATCTGCACCTTGGGCAGGTGCCCTTTGAGTCCGGCTCCGGCCGAGGGCTCCTGGAGCTCCGCCTCGGGCACTTGGCCCTCAGGGACCTTCAGGCCCACCGCGGCCGTCTTGACGTCTAGGTCGGCAGATGGCAGCTCAATGGTCACGTCACTGGTCTTGGCCTCGGCCGCTATGGAGGGCACGGACACCTCAGCCTGTACTTTGGGCAGGGACGCGTCCACCGAGGCCTCCAAGGTCTTGCTCGGCGCCGACGTGCCGAAGGACGGCATCTTGAACTTGGGCATCTTGAACTTGCTGTCTCTGGCGGCCACCTCCTTGTCTCCCAGGGACAGGTCAGCCTCCAGCTTGGCGCCGGGCACCTGGGCGTCCACCTCCACGCTGGGCAGGGACACCTCCACGTCGGGGGCGCTCACCTCCCCTTTGGCGCCCTTCAGCTCCAGTTTGGGCCCCTTGATGTCCACCTGGGGGCCCCTGATGTCCACCTGGGGGGCCTTGATGTCCACCTTGGGCATCTTGAGGCTGGGCATCTGCACTTTGGGCAGCTGGCCCTTGATCTTGACCCCTTCTGCTTTGCCCATCAGCCCGGGCACAGCCACCTCTCCCTCGGGGAGGGACACCTCCAGCTCTCCCCCGGGGAGCTCGACATCAGCAGTGGGCAGTTGGACGGCGCCCTCTGGGGCTGGCACCTCTCCTCCCAGGGAGGGCAGCGTGGCCTCGGCTACCAGCTTGGGCAGGGACACGTCCACGGATGCTCCCAAATCCTTGCTCGGCGCCGACACGCCGAAGGACGGCATCTTGAACTTGGGCATCTTGAACTTGCTGTCTCTGGCGGCCACCTCCTTGTCTCCCAGGGACAGGTCAGCCTCCAGCTTGGCGCCGGGCACCTGGGCGTCCACCTCCACGCTGGGCAGGGACACCTCCACGTCGGGGGCGCTCACCTCCCCTTTGGCGCCCTTCAGCTCCAGTTTGGGCCCCTTGACGTCCACCTGGGGGCCCTTGATGTCCACCTGGGGGGCCTTGATGTCCACCTTGGGCATCTTGAGGCTGGGCATCTGCACTTTGGGCAGCTGGCCCTTGATCTTGACCCCTTCTGCTTTGCCCTTCAGCCCGGGCACAGCCACCTCTCCCTCGGGGAGGGACACCTCCAGCTCTCCCCCGGGGAGCTCGACGTCAGCAGTGGGCAGTTGGACGGCGCCCTCTGGGGCTGGCACCTCTCCTCCCAGGGAGGGCAGCGTGGCCTCGGCTGCCAGCTTGGGCAGGGACACGTCCACGGATGCTCCCAAATCCTTGCTCGGCGCCGACACGCCGAAGGACGGCATCTTGAACTTGGGCATCTTGAACTTGCTGTCTCTGGCGGCCACCTCCTTGTCTCCCAGGGACAGGTCAGCCTCCAGCTTGGCGCCGGGCACCTGGGCGTCCACCTCCACGCTGGGCAGGGACACCTCCACGTCGGGGGCGCTCACCTCCCCTTTGGCGCCCTTCAGCTCCAGTTTGGGCCCCTTGACGTCCACCTGGGGGGCCTTGAAGTCCACTTTGGGCATTTTGATGCTGGGCATCTGCACCTTGGGCAGGTGCCCTTTGAGTCCGGCTCCGGCCGAGGGCTCCTGGAGCTCCGCCTCGGGCACTTGGCCCTCAGGGACCTTCAGGCCCACCGCGGCCGTCTTGACGTCTAGGTCGGCAGATGGCAGCTCAATGGTCACGTCACTGGTCTTGGCCTCGGCCGCTATGGAGGGCACGGACACCTCAGCCTGTACTTTGGGCAGGGACGCGTCCACCGAGGCCTCCAAGGTCTTGCTCGGCGCCGACGTGCCGAAGGACGGCATCTTGAACTTGGGCATCTTGAACTTGCTGTCTCTGGCGGCCACCTCCTTGTCTCCCAGGGACAGGTCAGCCTCCAGCTTGGCGCCGGGCACCTGGGCGTCCACCTCCACGCTGGGCAGGGACACCTCCACGTCGGGGGCGCTCACCTCCCCTTTGGCGCCCTTCAGCTCCAGTTTGGGCCCCTTGATGTCCACCTGGGGGCCCCTGATGTCCACCTGGGGGGCCTTGATGTCCACCTTGGGCATCTTGAGGCTGGGCATCTGCACTTTGGGCAGCTGGCCCTTGATCTTGACCCCTTCTGCTTTGCCCATCAGCCCGGGCACAGCCACCTCTCCCTCGGGGAGGGACACCTCCAGCTCTCCCCCGGGGAGCTCGACATCAGCAGTGGGCAGTTGGACGGTGCCCTCTGGGGCTGGCACCTCTCCTCCCAGGGAGGGCAGCGTGGCCTCGGCTACCAGCTTGGGCAGGGACACGTCCACGGATGCTCCCAAATCCTTGCTCGGCGCCGACACGCCGAAGGACGGCATCTTGAACTTGGGCATCTTGAACTTGCTGTCTCTGGCGGCCACCTCCTTGTCTCCCAGGGACAGGTCAGCCTCCAGCTTGGCGCCGGGCACCTGGACGTCCACCTCCACGCTGGGCAGGGACACCTCCACGTCGGGGGTGCTCACCTCCCCTTTGGCGCCCTTCAGCTCCAGTTTGGGCCCCTTGACGTCCACCTGGGGGGCCTTGAAGTCCACTTTGGGCATTTTGATGCTGGGCATCTGCACCTTGGGCAGGTGCCCTTTGAGTCCGGCTCCGGCCGAGGGCTCCTGGAGCTCCGCCTCGGGCACTTGGCCCTCAGGGAGCTTCAGGCCCACCGCGGCCGTCTTGACGTCTAGGTCGGCAGATGGCAGCTCAATGGTCACGTCACTGGTCTTGGCCTCGGCCGCTATGGAGGGCACGGACAGCTCAGCCTGTACTTTGGGCAGGGACGCGTCCACCGAGGCCTCCAAGGTCTTGCTCGGCGCCGACGTGCCGAAGGACGGCATCTTGAACTTGGGCATCTTGAACTTGCTGTCTCTGGCGGCCACCTCCTTGTCTCCCAGGGACAGGTCAGCCTCCAGCTTGGCGCCGGGCACCTGGGCGTCCACCTCCACGCTGGGCAGGGACACCTCCACGTCGGGGGCGCTCACCTCCCCTTTGGCGCCCTTCAGCTCCAGTTTGGGCCCCTTGACGTCCACCTGGGGGCCCTTGATGTCCACCTGGGGGGCCTTGATGTCCACCTTGGGCATCTTGAGGCTGGGCATCTGCACTTTGGGCAGCTGGCCCTTGATCTTGACCCCTTCTGCTTTGCCCTTCAGCCCGGGCACAGCCACCTCTCCCTCGGGGAGGGACACCTCCAGCTCTCCCCCGGGGAGCTCGACGTCAGCAGTGGGCAGTTGGACGGCGCCCTCTGGGGCTGGCACCTCTCCTCCCAGGGAGGGCAGCGTGGCCTCGGCTGCCAGCTTGGGCAGGGACACGTCCACGGATGCTCCCAAATCCTTGCTCGGCGCCGACACGCCGAAGGACGGCATCTTGAACTTGGGCATCTTGAACTTGCTGTCTCTGGCGGCCACCTCCTTGTCTCCCAGGGACAGGTCAGCCTCCAGCTTGGCGCCGGGCACCTGGGCGTCCACCTCCACGCTGGGCAGGGACACCTCCACGTCGGGGGCGCTCACCTCCCCTTTGGCGCCCTTCAGCTCCAGTTTGGGCCCCTTGATGTCCACCTGGGGGCCCCTGATGTCCACCTGGGGGGCCTTGATGTCCACCTTGGGCATCTTGAGGCTGGGCATCTGCACTTTGGGCAGCTGGCCCTTGATCTTGACCCCTTCTGCTTTGCCCATCAGCCCGGGCACAGCCACCTCTCCCTCGGGGAGGGACACCTCCAGCTCTCCCCCGGGGAGCTCGACATCAGCAGTGGGCAGTTGGACGGCGCCCTCTGGGGCTGGCACCTCTCCTCCCAGGGAGGGCAGCGTGGCCTCGGCTGCCAGCTTGGGCAGGGACACGTCCACGGATGCTCCCAAATCCTTGCTCGGCGCCGACACGCCGAAGGACGGCATCTTGAACTTGGGCATCTTGAAGTTGCTGTCTCTGGCGGCCACCTCCTTGTCTCCCAGGGACAGGTCAGCCTCCAGCTTGGCGCCGGGCACCTGGACGTCCACCTCCACGCTGGGCAGGGACACCTCCACGTCGGGGGTGCTCACCTCCCCTTTGGCGCCCTTCAGCTCCAGTTTCGGCCCCTTGACGTCCACCTGGGGGGCCTTGAAGTCCACTTTGGGCATTTTGATGCTGGGCATCTGCACCTTGGGCAGGTACCCTTTGAGTCCGGCTCCGGCCGAGGGCTCCTGGAGCTCCGCCTCGGGCACTTGGCCCTCAGGGAGCTTCAGGCCCACCGCGGCCGTCTTGACGTCTAGGTCGGCAGATGGCAGCTCAATGGTCACGTCACTGGTCTTGGCCTCGGCCGCTATGGAGGGCACGGACACCTCAGCCTGTACTTTGGGCAGGGACGCGTCCACCGAGGCCTCCAAGGTCTTGCTCGGCGCCAACGTGCCGAAGGACGGCATCTTGAACTTGGGCATCTTGAACTTGCTGTCTCTGGCGGCCACCTCCTTGTCTCCCAGGGACAGGTCAGCCTCCAGCTTGGCGCCGGGCACCTGGGCGTCCACCTCCACGCTGGGCAGGGACACCTCCACGTCGGGGGCGCTCACCTCCCCTTTGGCGCCCTTCAGCTCCAGTTTGGGCCCCTTGACGTCCACCTGGGGGCCCTTGATGTCCACCTGGGGGGCCTTGATGTCCACCTTGGGCATCTTGAGGCTGGGCATCTGCACTTTGGGCAGCTGGCCCTTGATCTTGACCCCTTCTGCTTTGCCCTTCAGCCCGGGCACAGCCACCTCTCCCTCGGGGAGGGACACCTCCAGCTCTCCCCCGGGGAGCTCGACGTCAGCAGTGGGCAGTTGGACGACGCCCTCTGGGGCTGGCACCTCTCCTCCCAGGGAGGGCAGCGTGGCCTCGGCTGCCAGCTTGGGCAGGGACACGTCCACGGATGCTCCCAAATCCTTGCTCGGCGCCAACACGCCGAAGGACGGCATCTTGAACTTGGGCATCTTGAACTTGCTGTCTCTGGCGGCCACCTCCTTGTCTCCCAGGGACAGGTCTCCTTGCTCTCTCTGAGTCTCCCGCGTTTGTTCCTCTGTTGCAGGCAGATATCCCCCTGTCGTGTCTAATTTTCTTTTCTCCTCTTCCCTTTTTGTTTGTCTGTCCTCTGTCTGCTGGTCTAGCGCTGTTGTTGCTCCTCCTTTTTTTTGTTCCACGTCTTGTGTGTGTTTTCCCCCAACAGCCTTCATGTCCTTTTTGGGAGACCACCCGAATGAGGGAATGTTGAACCTAAGCATTGTCCTCCGTTCGTCCCTCCCTCCTTTGTCCTTGTCCCCATCTTTTTTGTCTCCTTCCCCGTGAGCTGTCTCTGCTCCTTCCGCTCCTCCGTCTTCCCGTGCTGGGAGGGGCACTGAGGGCCCCCTGGGTTCTGCTGGCCCTTGTTCCCCCTCCTCCACAGTGTGGGTCTCCTCGGCAATGGCCTCTCCGTGCCTGTCCCCCTGTGCCAGCGCTGCTATGCCTCCTTCTGTGTCTTGCTTTTTTTCTTTGGAAAATTTAAACTTGGGTGTTTTTAAATTGGGGATTTGGATTTGGAATTGGGGTTGGCGGCCCTGTGCGTCTCCTTTGCCTTGCAGAGCCGATCTGGCAATCCCCATTTCTATGTCCTGGGCCGCCTGTCTGTCGCCCTCCCCACCTTGTGGGGCTGAGCCCACGCCAGGCTTCCATTTTGACCTGGTGTCCTCCTGGTCCTTAGTCTCCTTTGCTTTTTTTTGGCGTCCGGACGCCATGCTGGCCCCTTCCCCCAGGGCTCCTGGGCTGGGGGTACCAGGCTCTGTGAGGTGCTCTGCCCTCAGAGCCGGTGTCCCCTCCTCCACCGCTGCCATCCTGTCCTCTGTCCCGCTGTGCACGGTGGCCTCAGTGGCCTCTTGCGTGTCCTCCCGGGGTCCGGCCTCCTCTACGATCCCAGCCTGGAGTGCTCCACCTTGGACCCCTCTGCTCGGTTGTCCCTCCTGCGTCGGACCCTTCCCTGAGCCCACCCTGAATCTCAGGCCCAGGAACCTCGTCCTTCGCTGGCCGTCTGGTGCTGCCTTCTGGTCCTGCTCCTGTGCGGGGAGTGGGGCCTCCGTGTCTGTGCTTGTGGGGGACACATCGGGCCCATCTCCCCGCCCGTAGGCCTCTGAGGAGCTGTGTGACCGCCGCGGTCCCGGCCTGCGCTTGCTCGTTATTGACTGGAATTTGGGCCAGGACAGCCTCTCCTTCTGGGGCCGCCTGCCTCTGCCCTCCCTGGGCTTGGTGAGCAGTTTCTCCTGGTCTCCACTCCCTTCCAGGGTCTGTGTGGGGGTCTCCGTGGAGCCATCAGCCCCATCTTCGTCCTGAAGTACAAGGAGAGTGAACTTTCAGGTGCTGGTACGAGACAGCTGAGCCCCGGGCTCGGAGACAGAAGAGCGTGTGGTGGGAGCCCCCCTCAGCCTCAGCCCTGGGCGGGGGGAGCTCAGCGGGGCCCAGCCTCCTGGCTGTGGTGCCTTACCTGCTTCTCACTGCCCTTCGGGCCACGCCGAGCCCCGCTGGAGGGACCCTCCTCATCCTCTGTGGCAGGACGTTTCCGCTTGACTTGGAACTGAACCTTGTAAGGCTCCGAGTACTGGAGAATCTTGAGAGCGTCTTCATATTTTATGTTGTCAAAGAAGATGGTTGCACTGAGCAGCTGGTCCCCTGGACAGGAACAGAGCGGCCCTCAGCGTTCGTTCCCCTGGTCTCGCCAGGACTCGGAGACAGGCAGCTACGGGATGGAGGAGAGAGGCCCGCGGCCTGGGGGCCCAGCCCCACCCCCCAGGAGCCCTACGTGGGAAGGGGGCCACCCCGCTGCCCTGGCCAGAATACCCAGCACAGCCGCTGTCCCAGCCTGGAAGTGGCCGAGCAGTCTCAGCAGAGGCGTCCTGAGCACTAGGGCCCGTTTTCCTCTAGCTTCCCCCCACCGTCCGTGATGGAGGCCCCGGGGGCCCCAGGGAGGGCGGTCATGGCACCTTCTCTCAGGCTGAAGAGCTTGGCAGCCGTGGAGTCTTTCAGCACTTGCTTCACAAAGATGCCCTGGTCTCCGCCACCCATGACACTGTAGCCGCTGGCTCCAGCTTCCACCTCGGTCGTCAGCGTCGCCTCTGTGGCCTCCTGCACGGACCACAGCAGAAGCACATCAGGGCCGTGGAGAGCTTCTGCCTATGCCCCGGTGGGCATCAGTGCTTGGGGCCTACCTCCCCTGAGCACGGGGACCCCAGAGTCCTGCCCATCAGCCAGGAGACACGGGGCAAGCCTAGGAGCCCCCAGCCAGGGCCCGGGCTCTCGAATCCAGGCTTCGGAGGAAGCCAGCCGCCAGCCACCTCCTGGGGGAGCGGCCTCCTCTTATCCCCACCCCCATCTGCCAGCTCTCGGAACAGCTGTCTAGCCCAACGGGCTCCGATGGCAAAGAGGAGGGGCTTCTGCTCGTGGGGTGGCCGAAGCCTGTTCACTCTTCACACACGCTCCAAGCGCCCATGGCTGCCAAGGCGGTGGGTGTTCAAACGGAGGAGGGTCGTGAGTGCCAAGGGTAACACAGCAGACGTATGGCCAGCCTGACTCAGACGCTTTGGGCCCAGCCGAGCCGTTGGCGAGAGGACAGTCTGCCTCGGGGCAGTGCACCCTCCTCACCGGGCGCCCCCAGAATCCAGCACCTTCCATGGTTTGTGCAAGAAGCAGGCAGCAGCTTCACCCGTGGCCGGGCCGAGAACACGGAGGTCTGTGTGCCTGGGTCTCCCTGGCCGGGCGTCTGGGCTCCGACGTCTCAGCTGAAGCCCAGACCAGCCTCTGGAGCCCCCGCCTGGACCAGGCCTGATGAGGGCAACAAGCAGGCCCTTCCCGAGCCTCCTTGCCCCTCTCCTTGCTCCAACCCAGCCCCCCGCCCCCGGCTGGGGTCATTGCAGAGAGCCTACCTCCCGGACCCTCAGGCACCGCCACACCCACCTGAGGACGACTCATCCTGGAGAATGTCCGTGAGTCCCCCGAATCTCGCTTCCACCAAGATCTCCGTCCCCCAGAGCCCGAGGAAGCCCGCCGCCTCGGTGTGTCCTCCTGCAGCCACAGATGCCAGAGGTCACGCATCTGCCCCGCCCCGGGCACCGGAGGGACTCAGGAGACCGGGAGGCCCCAGAGCAGTGCTGTGTGCTGTCAGAGCGGATGTCTTGGCTGGAGGGGGTGACTCTTGGCCCTGGTGCTTCCTGACAGGGCCCAGCCCCGGGCCCCACACCCACACCCAGGGCAGACCCCCCAGGAACTGGGGTTTTGTGTGGAGGGTAAGAAGGAAACACAGCAAGAACGAGTCTTTTAGGAAATACGCCAGCTGCCAGGCCCTCCCCCGGGCCCTCTCCAGAGACAGCACGGGGACACACACATCCAGAGCACGGGGGCTCTTTCTGCACGCACACCGGCATACGCCATCCCGCAGCATCTGGACCACTGAAGGGGGGTCCTGGGGGCCGGAGGACTCCGAGAGGATGGCGGGACGGGCGTAACTGTGGCCCAGTGGGCAGCAGGGCAGGGCCGCGTGGCTGCACAGATGGGTGGGAGTTGCCCACACAAGGTGATGAAGGAGACGTAGCCACCTGTGGCCCCACACCTGCACCTCCCCTCAGCCTGTGGGTCTCTGGGCAGCAGGCTTACCGGGACTCCAAAGCTGGCAGCCTCGGTGGCGTATTCATACACGGGTGAGGACCCCTGTGGCCGTGGCCGAATGATCTCGTCCACGGGCCCTTCGGTCACCTGGCAGGAGAGAAAAATCAGGTAGCCCTCAGCCGGCTGGGCTCTGCACAGGCCCAGGAAAGGCTGGGGGCCGTGTGAGGGGGGCAAGCCTCCTTCCCGGGGCCTCACTTACAGAGGGGTCCTCTTCTGTTTCTGCATCCAGCTCCTCAGGTTGCAGTTGCCGGCCAGACACTGCGAAGAGAGAAGCTGAGTCAGTGCAGCCCTGCAGGTGGGGAGACCAGATGGCGGCCCTGGGGGGGGGGGTTGCCCAGGCTAGTCCATGCACTGTTGGTGCCCGCATCACCCCATCCTGGACACTGGGTCTGAAAGCACATGCGGAGGGGAAGCGGTGACGTCAGGTCAGACGCAGTGAGCCCGCACGAGGGGCACTCAGGCCAAGTAGCCTTCACAGAATTCGTCTAAGAACATCACTAAACAAACACAGAGAAACACCAACCACAGCCCCGAGGGGGCCAGAATCCAGCCTCGCTGCGGTATCTGACCGATAGTGTCCAGCATTCAGCTGAAGTTACGTGACACCCAGAGAAACAGGAGCATCTGGCCCATACCAGGGAACAAAGCAACTCGCGGAAACTCTGAGCGTCCGCAGACGTGGGACTGAGCACAGACAGACAACTACTACACACGGAAAATACCGTGGCTCAGCGAAGAGACGGTGTTCTAGGGAACCAGAGATTGTAAATTTCTATTGAAATGTTTAAAACATACTACAGCGGCTCACGAGCTGATGTGACACACCACGAGAAAGAATCGAGAAGCCTGTAAATTAATAGAAATGGACCAATTTGGAGAACAGAGGAAAAAAGATTTAAGAAAGTGTCCGTGCCTATGAGGTGCGCGGGACCACGTTTGGCCCAGCCGCACGTGAGCGGCCTGAGTCTCAGGAGGAGAGAAAGGGGGGGGGGGGAGAAAGGCGGCTGGAAGCCATCTGTAGACGCGCGAGGACACAGCCATCGCAGCAGGATAAACACACAGAGGTCCGGACCCGACACATCACCACCCACACGATGAAGACAGAACATTTTGAAAGCAACAAGAGAACCCTGAGCCGCACAGGGCGGGACGGCACGGTCAGCACCTGGCGCCCCGGGAGCCAGGAGCGGGTGCACAGACGTGCTCTCGGTGCTGACGGAGAAACGTCGGGAAGCTAGACTTCCACGTCTGGCAAAGCATCTTTCAAAAATAAAGGCAGACGAAGACATCTGCAAATGAGCAAAGCCCGGGAGAATCCACTGCTGGCGTGTCTGCCTCTCCAGCCCAGGCGCGGGAGAAAAGACACGGACGTGGGACACCAACTCGAGTCTGCGGGAGGAGCGGAGAATGCGGAAAACGCAACATCTGCGGCGAGTATGAGAGGCTATAAATATACTTTTTCCCTCTGTCCATGTCTTCACTTCTTTGAAAGACACGAGGTTGTAGGAAACAGGGGTTGGCAAACTTTTCTTGTAGGAGGCCAGACAGTGAATAGTCTAGGCTTTGCAGGCCACGTGAGCTGTGGCGGAGGAGCGGCCGCGGCCACAGCCACGCAAAGGAGCCACATGACCGTTGCAACAGCTCTAACTCCCAAAACAAGCAGCGGGTGGGGTTCAGTGCCCAGGCCCATCCTTCCACCCACAGGGAAGTCAGCCCACGGCGGACTCACCGGGATTAGCACCTACAGAGATGCAATCCGTATGTGACGATCGCAGTGGCAGCGGGGGGTGGGGGGGCACAGACGTCGCATGGAAGTTTCCGAGCGGGCACAGGTGTGGACCCTAAGTAGGCTCTGGGGTGATGGGAAGGTCCCAGGACTGCACTGTGACGATGGCTGCACAACTCCATAAAGCTACTCGAAATGACTGAATTGTACATTCACGATGGGTGGGTTTTATGGTATATAAGTTATCCCTCCATTGAGAAAATGGAAATTAATGGCACAAAACAAAAGTAATAAAATGTAAAGTTTACCATGTGTAGAAGTGAAGCACCGACGACTACAGTTTGGAGGGTGGGGTTGCGAGAATGCAAGTTACCACAAAGTGCTGAAGTTCTTCCGTTCTACGTGAGGCAGTGAACCGCGATGGCTACCGGACACAGAGCATAAGCCACAGAGCAGCCACTGAAGAAGATGCAGAGCTAATAAGCCAACAGTGTAAATGAGATGGAATCCTAAAAATACATTATCTAGAGATACCTACAATTCGTGTGTGTGTGTGTATACATATATATAGAATGTATATTCCTGAGTAATTACATCTGTGCGAATGTACTAACTAATCCTGAAACGTGGTAAGGAAGGAGGGAGAGAGGGGCAAGGGTAAAATAGAAAGCCATTAGCAAGATGGTGGGATTTCAACCAGCCACGTTGACAATTGCATTAACTATAAAGGGACTTAAAATTCCAATCAAAAGGTAGAGATTTCAGAGGAGATTTAAAGAGGCAAGACCTATCCATATGCCGTTTCCAAGAAATGGACTACAAATGTAAAGATATAGGCAGGTTAACAGTGAAAGGAAAGAAAATATACCGCGCGCACCGACTACCCTAACATTTCATAATGATACGGGGGATGGGGGCGCGTCGGGCTCCGCACGGAATACAGTCTCCTTGAGATTCTCTGTGCCTCTCCTGCGCCCCTCCCCACTGTGCACCCTCTCTTGCAATCCCAAATAAATAAATAACTCTTTTTAAAAAGGCACTAATCCATCAAAAAAAATAACATTATGTTAACATTAGGCACAATAAACTTACGTCTGCCTACACCTGATAACAGAGGTTACAAACGGAAGAGAAAAGTGGTCTCAGTGACAGGACACTTAAATCCACAATTATGACAGGAGATCTTAACTCTCCTCTGGGCACAAAATAGGACAGGTAAGAACAGGTGAACCACCTGTGAACCAGTGGGAGCAAACCAGTGAGAGCCCTCCACCTGCTGACAGCAGAACACACGTTCCTCCTATGTGCGCATGGGACATTCACCAAGATAGACTACGTGTCTCAGTGAGTTTAGGAAAAAGGGGGGCGCCTGGGGGGCACAGTCAGCTGAGCGTGTGACTCTCAGTTTCAGCTCAGGTCATGATCTCAGCTCCGTGCTCAGCGGGGAGTCTGCTTAAGATTCTCTCTCTCCCTCTGCCCCCACCCCCGTTCATGCACTCTCTCTCTTTCTCTCGAAAATAAATGAATCTTTTGAAGGAATAAAATAAATAAAATGTTTCAGTGAGCTTAAGACAATTTAAGTCATGCTAGGTGTTTTCTCTGATGCCTAGCGGAACCAAGACAGTATGACATAAATACAACAGATCAATGAAACAGAATAGAAAGTCCGGATAGCCCCGCACTTCTTGTGGTCGATTGATTTTTGACAAAGCAGCCAAGTTATTTCAATAGAAAAATCATAGCCTTTTCAACAATGGTGCTGGGACAACTGCCTATGTGTTTGGAAAACAAAAACAAAACAAAACCCTGGACTCTTACCTCACATCACACAGAAAAAGGGATTCAAAGTGAATCACAAAGCTAAATGTGAAACCTGAGACTATAAACCTTCCAGAAGAAAACAGAGGGGACATTCTGTACCACCCTGGGGAAGCCACGTTTTCTCAGACAGGACACCAAAGGTTTGACTCACAAAAGAAAATGCGATAAATTACATTTCATCATAATTTAGTACTTCCGGTCTTGAAAGGCATTCTTAAGAAAAAGCAATGCATAGATCGGACAAAGGGTTTGTATCCAGATCGACTCTGACAATCCAAAGATAAAGACCAAACCAAACCAAACCCACCACAATTAAATATGGGCAAAACATTTGAAAGAATATCTGTCCAGAAGATACCCTGACGTCCACAAGGAAAGACGGACAACTTCCTCAGCCAGCAGAAACTGCAGACGAAACCAACAGAACAGAACAAAGATCCGAGAACCAAACTCACGCCAGGAAATAGATGCAAAACGCTGGGAAAGAGATGCTCTTTTCAGTTACTCGTGTGGGTCCGTTGGCTCTCCATGTGAAAAATATCGATCTCAACCCTATGCCAGCCACAGAAAGTATTAACTTCATGGGGATTGTAGGTTTAACAACAAAGCTTCCCGAAGATAAACAGAAATGACTTTGGGGTGGGGCAGCAATTCCCAGCCCCAAACCGAAGGTGCTAGGCCTACAGGATATGGCGGAGAACTGGTCTGCGTGCACAAGAAGTGCTTCCGTCCATCAGGACGGGGTTGAGGGAGTCAGCAGTCAGGCCGTGGGCTGGGCAAGGAGTTGCAACCCACTTAGCAAACCAAAGCCTCCTACCCGGAATGTACGAAGAATTCTTGCAAACCAAAAGGAAAAGACAAACCACCCAATAGAAAAAAATGGGCAAGACAGGGGCCTGTGGCAGTCGGTGGGGCCTCCGACTTCTTTCAGCTCGGGTCGCGCTCTCAGGGCCCTGGGATCGAGCCCTGTGTCGGGCTGCAAACCCAGTGTGCAATCTGCTTAAGATCTCTCTCTCTCCCTGCCCTTCCCCCCCACTCGCACGCTGTCTCTCGCTCTCGCTCTCTCATAAATAAATCTTTAAAAAGAAAAGAAAAATGGGCAAGAAAACCTTGGAAAGGCAACTCACAAAAGAAGGCACGTACGGTCAATTAACGTCCGACTGTCACTCAGCGTGCTCGGTCACCGGGACAAGGCCAGTGAGAAGCCCACGCAGAGACCGCTCCACTCCCACAGGAATGGCAGAAACGAACGGAGTGACCTCCCGGCGTGCTGTCCAGCCTGGGCAGCGACTGGAACAGCCGTCCTGAGACAGGTATGGGGTGACCTGGCACGATCACTTTGGAAAAGAGCCTGGCAGCATCTACTAGTCTAACCGTTCTACTCTACGGCCCGCAGCTCCCAATCCAAGGGTGTGCCCCACAAAAACGCACTCCCCAAAATTCACGTGCAGAAATGCCCACCTTGGGACGCCTGGGGGGCTCAGTCATGAAGCGTCTGCCTTCGGCTCAGGTCATGATCCCGGGGTCCTGGGACCGAGCCCCGCATCGGGCTCCCTGCTCAGTGGGAGTCTGCTTCTCCCTCTCCCTCTGCCGCTCCCCCTGCTTGTGCTCTCTTGCTCTCTCTCTCCCTCTCTGTCAAATTTGTACAATTTATACTCTTTTTCAAGAAAGAGTTTTTAAAAATTCTCCATGGAATGGAAATGAGGAAATGATAAACTTCATGCCAGTAAGTTTGAGCATTCAGACGAACTGGTCGGACCTGTAGGGAAGCACAGGGCCAAGGCCGCACGAGGAGAAGCAGACTCTCTCCATAGTTCTGTCCTGATCTAACAACCAAATCCCCATTCACCGCCTTTCCGCAAACACGACTCCAGCCCGACCCCCTGGAACGGAGCCATGTATTCCACAAAGACACGGCAGCGATGGACACCAGCTCCGGCATGCAGGCCCAGCTTGGGGACACGTTCTCTGCAGAGGCCCACGCTGCTGGTGACGAGGGGACACAAGCCCCGCCCACCACAGCCAGCAGGGTGCCGCGTGGGAGGGGTGAGTCCCTGCCCCACGGGGTGGGCACCCAGCCCGGGGGACGGGGCAGGTTCCTGTCCCTGCGGAGCAGATGGGGGAGGCCCAGTCCCCGCATTAGTGTGGCTTTGGCGACTGCTGTCTGGCCAAGTTGCTGTGTGACCCCGAGCAAGCCCGTCCCTTCTCTGGGCCTCCATTTCCTTGTGGACGTCTGAGGGCTGCTGTGTCCCCCTGGAAGCAGGGAGATTGCCAAGGTGGGGACCAGAGAGTGGGGAGCAAGTCCCTGCCTCTGATTCCGGGCCTCGCCTCTTCTCCACGGAGCCAGCTCCCCTGCATAGCAGCTAAGGGCAATGACAGCTGACTGCACCCTATTTCCTCAGTTTCCCTCCAAGTCTGCCCAGGCCCATACCGCCAGCCCAAGGTGGGTATGCTGTGTGTAAGCAGTGAGAAGTGAGAGCCCGGGCTGGAGGAGGGGAAGCCACTTGCCCAAGATGGCTCGCCTTGGGGGGCAGGGTGCGGGGGGGGGGGGAGAGGGCTGAGTCCAAAAGAGGTGGTGCCCAGACAGCCCTGCACCAGGAACAGCAGTGGGGGCGGCTCAGAGGAGGGTCTGGTCTGGGGTGGGGCTGAGGGCTCAGGAGCCCCACCCAGCAGAGGGGCTTGGGGAGGGCTGCCAATCTTCCCCGGCCCGCCCAGAAACCCAGCCGCCCTGGCCTCGCTGCCAGCCGCAGCCATTCCAGTGAGTCAGACGAGAAAACAAGAGCGGTGACCGCCCTCTCCCGGCAGGCAGGCGTGTCCCCAGAAAGGCTGCGGGGCGGAGCCGACAGGCCGGGGAAGGGGACCCCAGGCAGGGCCTCCGTACTGGGGAGGGGGCGCACCCCGGTGGAAGGCTCCCGGAGCGGGACAGGGACCGCCGGCCCTGGGAAGCTGCACCCCCAAGTCTACTCCAGGGGCGTCTCGTGGGCGTCGAGGGCCGCGGCAAAGGTGTCGACAGCGTGGAGGCGGGGGCACACCCCGCACTGGGAACCTGAGCCGCGGAGCCCAGCGGGCCCTGCTCCAGCCGGCCAGCCCCCCCACGGCCCCCACGCATGGCTACAGGCCCCACACCCACCGCAGGGCCAAGAGCAGGCTCCAGGAGGGGGCTGAATCAGAGGCACAGGCTTGCTCCCCACTGTCTGTTCCCTGAGGCCGCACCGCTAGGACGGTGCCAGGCTGTGGTTTTAAGCTCTCAGTGCCTCTGCGCCCCCTCAGGCCGAACCGCCGGAGGGCCAGCGCCTGGCCCGGGGACACGCAAACAGGAAGGAGGAAATCCTGCCTGCCTGCCTGCCTGCCTGCCACGGGGCAGAGCTGCCAGGAGCCTGCCAGCCTCGGACCTGCACGCCGGTATCCCCCAGAGCATCTTCCTACCAGCTCCCAAGACCCAAGGGCCCCCTAGCCGTGAGTGCAGGGGCAACCCGGCCCCCTGCCCACTGTGGACCCACAGGCAAGTTCCGGGCAGTCCAGCTCAGCAGTCATGCCGAATAATGACCGATAATAAGGTCACCAAAGGCCCCCTTCCCAGGGGAGGGCGAGGAGGTGACAGGCTGAGCCCGGCCCAACGGTTCTGGCTGCTGGTCCTGTGCCTCCGCAGATGCCCTTCCCACTCCTCGCCCTGGGTCAGCCCTAACCCTAACCCCCACGGCTTCAGACACCACTGCAGCACCCGCCTCCCGCCGGGGCTGGCACCAGGGCTCGGGCCCTACACACTCCAGGGAGGTGCACCCAAGCCCTTCGGGTGAGGGGTGAGGGTCCATGCTCCACAGGCAGTAGAACAGCTTCACTCCAGAGAATACTGGAATATTCTGGGGCAGGGTCTCAAGGAGGTGTGTCTGGAGAGCGGCCAGAGCCGAGGCAAGGTGGTATGCTGACTGGGGGACCAGGTGGAGGGGGGTGCAGAAAGTGGGGCACTTGCCCAGGATGCCTTCCCCACACTCAGCTCGCCCATGGGGCTCCAGACCGAGCTGGGGACTCACCTACCAGGCCCTGGCCAGAGTAGGGCCACCTGCGGGTGGGGCAAGTTTGCTTAAACAAAACCCAAGTTTGCATGGACACAGGCTGCCCTCCAAGGGGGCCAGGTATAGTGGGCGCATTTGCATGTCGCCAGGGCAATGGTGGGCCTGGCAGACTATGAGATGGCAGGGAAGACAGCTGCAAACGGGGGCCCGGGCCCCTCCCTGGAACGCCAGCGCACAGTGCGGGGCGAGCCCCCCCACCCTGCCGCCCAGGGAGCTGTGGGGACGGGAGCCCCTGGGGCAGGCCCCCCAGTGCCCACACAGGCACACAGCACGCTCAGACCTCGCCCCATCCTGGAACCTCACGAGGAAAGCGCTGGGCTCTGGTGACGGATCATGAGACCTTCAGACTTCCCAAAGCAACAACCACAGGCAGCAAGGGCCTGCCCCCCTCCCCGCCCCTCTTCCCGGCTTCTCAAGGTAACTCTGCTGCTTGGGGAGGCCAGCCCGGCTCCTGCTCTGCCCCAGAGGCCCTAGCCTGGCTGCCTAGGTCTGGAGGGGAGCGTTGTCACCCCCCCACACACACCCACTCCCTGCAACCAGAACACGTTCACATCACCCTGCATCACTCCCAGATGCCCAGCTGGCCCACAGCTGCCTGGGTCCAGGCTCCTGCCCCCCCAGCCCTGGCACTTCTCACCTGCGCCTTCTGTTGCCGACTCACAGACCCAGCATGGCCACCCTGCTGTTGCTTCCTCTCTGTCCCCAAGCACTCAGAGCCCGGCATACAGTAGGTGCATAATAAGTGCTAGTGCAGAGAGCAGAGTGGGAAAGGAAGCGAAGGAGCAGGGCAGATCTCCTGGAAAGGGGCAAGCCACACCCAGCCTGAGGGTGCCACCGAGCTGTGGGACCGGGAGGGCAGTGGGGGACCCAGCACATCTCCTTCTGTACCTGGAGAAACTGAGGCAGGCATGCCAGCCTACCAACTCCAGAGGGCCTAGCAGCCAAAAGGAAAGTCCCCACACTCCTGCCCATCCCAGAGGCACCAGGGGGCCTGAGCCTGTTTCTCTGAGCTGAAAAGCCAGCACCCTAGACGTCCTGCCCACCTGTCACCTGTCACCTGTCACCTGCCACCTGCAGTGAGCCTGGGCTTGCTGGAAGCGCCGTCCCCAAACTCCGAGGGCCCTCAATGCACCAAACAAGGACCGTGGGCATCCCCTGAGGAAACCTGCCCAGCCACACGGTCCAACCTCAGGGATCTGCCTGCCCTGGGACTGCAATGGCTGTGCTGGTGCCCTCGACCACCATGAACTGAAAGGCCTGTCCCTCCAACATGGCTCGGGCAGAGGCAGGCCAGAGGGTTGGGGAGATGACAGCCCTGCTTGACCCCCACCCTGAGCCCCCCACCTGGCCCCCATAGGCCTACTGGGTGGTGAGGTGGGCAGGCACCCAAGGGCTGAACCCGGGAAGGGGGCTGGCGGCTGGGGGCTGGGGGCAGGGCGCAGGGGGCTGGGGGCAGGGGACTGGGAGTAGGGCGCTGCGGACAGAAGGCAGGGGGCTTCAGGCTGGGAGCTGGGGGCTGGGGGCTGGAGGCAGGGGGCAGGGGGCTGCAGGCAGGAGCACGTACAGAGGATAGCCGCAGTGGCTTACCCAGGTCGATGTCCTCCCAACTTGCCCAGAAGTGAAGATCCCAGCTGAGCTCCCTCCGGCTGCCCTCCTGGGTCCCTCCCCTCCACAGCCTTCGCTCCACTGCCCCGCCCTGGCCTCCTCCTCAGGCAGGCCTGGAGTCCCGCCAAGCCCCTGTCGCCCCAGCAGAGGGATGGGCGGCCCCCTCACAGGCCCAGAGCTGGGCCAGGCCCCGCCCCCCAGCTTCAAGGAGCTGGGGAGCCCGCCCCTCCCCCAGAGTGCCCCCCCACCCGCCCAAGCAGCTGACTGGGAAAGGAAACGCCCGCCTGGGGATGTCTGAGTCACCACCACCCGCCAGTGTAGTCCAGTCCAGTCCTGCTGTGTAGACAGGTAGGCAGGCCCAGATGTCAGACAGGACCCCCTCACTCCCAGCCAGGCTGCTCATGGGCCCTGCGCCTCAGTTTCCCTGTACATGCGGGAACAGAGGCTCGGAGCTGGCCAGGCTGGGGGACAAGCACAGCCCGAGGGGTAGACAGGCCCTTCCGAGACAGTCCTGTGATGGGCACTAATGCCGGCTCCATCTGGGACCTGAGGGCAACAGGGCCCCTCAGACTGTGTGGAGACCCCTGCCCAGGGCACAGCCAGCCCCTTCCGCAGCACAGACCACCAAGGCCAGAGCAGGGCCGGCCCAAGCCGCCCACGGCCTGGGCCAGTGATTGACCTCAGGGGAGCCCTGCTTGTCCGCCCATCTTCCTCAGGGGCAGCCTGACCCCAGCCGCCCTTCCAGCCCCTCAGCCCAAACTCAGCAGCCACCACCTCCCACAGCACCAGGGCCTCCAATGAGCCGGGTGTGGGGGGCCCTGGAACCTGCGTTATTAACCCCATCCCCGGTCATCTGATGTAAGTGCTGGCTGAGACCCCAAGCCACCCACTCCCCAGAGCCGCCTACCTGGCCCATCACCGCCTGTCACTCACCCTGCTGACCCCCAGGACTCAGCCCCCACCCTGGGTGCCAAGGAGACGGGGCAGGGGGGGGGGATACAGGTGCTGGCTCCTGGGCCCCTCCCGGCTCCAGGAGCCCCGGCAGGCCTGGGCAGGACCCTACAGGCTGCGCCATCAGCAATCTCTCGCTGGATTCCGAAGCTCCCCGTGGGGTGGGGCTCAGGGGCTGCTGGCACCAGCACCGCACAAGCAGGTTGGAGCAGGCCCACACAGCGGAGGAACCCAGCCTGGGGTTCCAGGGCAGTGAGGGGTCAGGCCCAGCCCTGGGGAGGTGGTGGTGGGACGGCTGCACCCCCAGCCCTACCCGCCACACCAGGCCAGGGTCAGCGAGGCAACCGCAGGCTGGGGGCTCTGGGGACCACTGAGGGCAGCAGGACCCACACCAGGACACAAGAAGCCAGGAGCGGCCTGGGGTGGGGGGACAGTAAGGGAAGTCACCTGGCCACTCAGAGGGATCCCAGGTAGGGAGAAGGCTCTGCCCAGCCCGGGCCAGAGGGCGCTCTTGGCCCAGCGTGGGCGGAGGCCCCAGGGTGGGTCCCCAGTCCAGGAAGGAGGGACGGTACCCAGGCCTCTCCCAACCTCCCCCTCTCTAAAAATTTAACGGTCACAAATGACTCTATTTACAGTGAGACAGGAAAGCCGGCCAGGCCTGCTGGCCAGTGACCTCACCCCCTCCCACAGCCCCAGACGGTTCTCACCTGGGAACTCTGTTTACTGCCTGACACCCAACAGGTCTGTCATCGCCCCCAGGGCAGGGCTGAGCCCAGCTGGAAGGGAGGCTGCTATTGGTCCAGAGCTGGGCCACCCCTCCTTCCCATCTTCCGGGACCCTACTACCCCCAGCTCCCTTGTCATTGGCCCTGTGGCCCTGGAGCACTGCAGTAGCCTGGGCTGGGCCCCCAGCTCACGCAGCGAGAGGGAGGTGCAGCCAGGAGCTCCCCACGCTGTGAGGCCTGCAGGCTGGGGCCTGTCCTCCGGCCCCGCCCTGGCCCACACCCTGTGCTCTGCTCCGCAGCCCACGCAGACCCCCTCCAGACTCTCAGTGGAGTGCGTTCCCACCTCAGACTCTGTGTCCCCATGGCAGCTAGCGCCCGAGCCCTTGGCAAGCCCTGTGCACCCCTGGCTCCCCTGCCGATGGGAGATGGGGGCTAGCAGGACCGGCGAACATGCAGGCCATCCAGGAGCACTGGGCAGAGAGTCAGGCTGGAGGCACAGGGCTCTGGGTCCAGACCACTGTGAGCTTGTAGGGGTAAGAGTCAGGGGGCCGCCTTTCATACCTTGCCCTGAGCTGGTGTCCAGTCCCCCGGGGGTCATACCCGGCTCTCCAGCAGGTAAGGTCCCTGGTGCAAGGCCTTGCCCACTTGCCTCAGTTCCCAAGGACCCCACGTGGCCAGGCAGGGTGGGCAGGCAGGTGCTGGGCCAGCTGATGGGTGTCCGCTGACCCGCCACACCACGGTCCTGAGCCCCAGGCTGTCCAGCATGTGCCCACCGATGTCCCCGGCACCCCGGGCTCCTGCTCAGAGTCAGCCTGGGAGCGCTGCTGCCGGCCGGGGCTGGGCAGGGCCGGGGGCAGCTGATAGTGAATCAGCTGGGGAGGTGGCCAGGGCCAAGCACAGCGTTCTCAGGAGATGTGTCACAGAGGAGCCCTTGGGGGCTGAAGCTGCCCGGGAGTAATGCCTGCCAGAGAGGGAGCTGCCCCTCCAGCGGCCCCGCAGCCAAGTGCCCTGTGGGAGGCCGTCCTCGTCCCCACTCTGGGAGGGGTCCAGCAGGGCCTCGGCGGGAGACAGAGGTGCAGGGGTGGGGGACGGGGCAGAGCCTGATGCAGGCGGCCAGTGGTCTGACCCCCACTCAGCGCAGCAGCCCTGCCGGGGGCTGGGGCCCCAAACAAAGGGGACATGACCTGGCCAAATGGCCAGGCCCCCGGCCCCCACCCCCCCAATGCCAGTGCCAGGGCAACCCTTCCAGCAGAAGGTGAGGCCCAGACAAGGACCCCACAAGGTCCTGTCCCCGGCCACTCCTTGCAGAACCTCGACTGTCCTCTTGGCACTGGACACCCGCATCCGGTGCTGTGTCCAGGCCAGAGCGCCCCTTGTGGGCCCCTCTCAGGATTCCTGCCCCAGACCCCGGCGCAGTCCAGGAGGCCGCCAGCCGGCCTCTGCCGGTGGCCCAGAGCCCTCTCTCTGCCCACGCTCCCCTCGGTCACCTGGGTCCCTCCCGAAAGCTCTCTGGACGGGTGGCCCCATGCCTCCCCCACCCTCTCATACACACACTGGGGTCAGTGCAGGGCAGGAAGCGGGGTGGGAACCCGAGCCCTTGGGCTGGGGTGTGGGCAGGGGCCACCAAATGCCGCCCCCTGCCCCAGCCCCTCAGGCCTTTCCATTTGAGAAAGTGCCTCAAACTATTAAATATTTACCCCAGCAAGGCAGACCCTTGGCTCCCAGCCGCCTGTGGCTTCCAAAAAAAGACAAACAGAGGGAAGCCAGGAGGTAGAAGCAGGAGCTGGGCGGGGCTGGACTGAAGTCCCGAGGCTCACCGGGAGGTATGCCCAGACTCTCACTGAAAGTGCCCCTGCCCTTGGGGGAGGGGGATGGTCCGGGAGCTCAGGGTCACACAGCTGGGTGTCACTGTGAATCCAGCTAAGCACCCCCATCCCAGCTTTCCCCAGTTCCCCGCCCAGACCTCAGCTCCTCCATTTCCTCCTCCTCCTCCTGCCTGGCCTCATCTCTTCCCCTGTGGACTGCCAGGAACAAACCCCGTCCTAACAGCTGGCCCCTGCCTCTCTACCCTTCACCCCTCCACATATCCCCAGACCCACCCCATTAATCTACTTGTCATCCCCCAGCCAAAGCTCTCTCCACGCCTCTTGCACTCCTGTGCTCACCCTACCACATGCATCTTCCTCCAGGAAGCCCTCCCTGACTCCTCTGTACACCCAGGGCTGGACTAATAGCAAAAGCTGTGCCTGACTCACCTCAGCCGAATAAACAATGGTACACTGTTTCCTGCTGTGTGACCTCCCACGTCCCAGGGCCCTTGACAGAGCGCCGAGTGTAGGATCTGCCTCCTCCTGCTGGGGAGATCAGGCTTTCACTCCTGGAGCGAGTGGAGGGGCCCCCAGATGGCTAGTGCCCTACCCCACCTGCCTGGATCCTTCCCCCAACACTTCCCCACCCCCAGGCTCAACCTGAAACACAGAAGCCTTCAGCCAAGGGCAGCCGTGGGAGAAAGGATACAGACAGGGTCGAGTCTGAAGGCGAGAGAGGGTTGGGCGCAGCAATCCACAGGGCTTCCTGGAAGAGGCAGCTCCTAACCAAGTCAAGGACGGAAGAGCTCCGCCAGACAGAGAAGGCCATGAGGGCATTCCTGCCACAGGCCCAGCCACGATGAGCCCCAGCGAGCGCAGCACACACCCCCTCTGGCACACAGGGGGGCTTTGGGGCACTGGACACTCCCCTCTCCTGAGACCGTGGGGCAGGAGCAGACTGTCCAGCTTCCGTTTTCCCACAGGGGAAGGAACTAGGGTACTGTCAGGAACACCTCTGCCAGCACCAGAATCCACCTCATCCAGCTTAGGGAGGGTCTGTACCCTCCCCCCCCAGGAAGCCCTCCCCTGCTTCCTCCTAGCTGCCCGCTTCTGCCATGGACACTTCAGGCTGGAGGGGGGCGCTCCAGAGCTCTACCTGGTGGGGCCAGGCCGTGCCAACACCTGCCAGACATCTCCACGCTAAGCGTGTGGTGTGGCCACTCGGCCCCTGGAGAGCCCAGAGTGGTGTGGGGCTGGGCTCTGCCTGCCGGCTCCAAGACTCAGTGTCCCTGTCTGCAAAATGGGGACAGAGCCCTCTGCCAGTGTGCACGCCCCGGGGAAAGCTAGCAGTGTGGACAGTGTGGAGACACTTGCCACCCACACCAGCCCATGGCCTCCCTGCTACACAGCCCTAGCTCTCTGCCCCGCCTCTGCTGTGGGCAGCCACGGTCACTTCTGTTCACAGACGCAAGTTCCAGCCCGCAGACCCTTGCAGCCCCAAGCCCAGGGCCATGCGAGGCCACCAGCCCTGTTCAACAGACGGAGGCCAACACAGGGGTGCCCCACACTGCAGTGCTCTTGGGAAGGGCCCCAGAGTTACCATGGCCCCCATAAGAAGAGACCACCCAGATCCACCCTCATGGTGGGGCCTCCCTGGACCTAGTGGGCGCTTCTCAGAGTGCGGATGGGAGGGCGGCTCAGGCCAAGCCAGGGGCTTCGGGTGTGGGGCAGGGGCCCCAGGCAGGAGTAAGGGTTCCCTGTTTGCCCAGCTGCCCAGGACCCAGTTCTGCCTTGGGAAGAAACTGGCCGGCTCTGGGGAAGGAGGCGGTGTGATGGCTGGTACCCACCACAGAGTGAAGTGGGGGCAGTGCGCCCGGGTGGAGCTCCCTTCTCCCGAGTGAAGGGGCCTGGAAGGATTGGGGGGCAAACAGCTCAGATGGCCAAGGTGCCCTGAGGCTGGGCGGATCCCTGAGTGGGTGTGTTCTGGGCGCAGCCACCAGGGGGCAGCCTCCAAATGCAGGCTGGACGGGAGATGGCTTCTCCCCCAGGCTGAGGGGAGAAGCGCACCCAGGCTCTGGGATGGGTCTTCAAAAGACCTAGCATGGCTGGCCCAGGAGGGCAGGTTTGGACTGGGCAGAACGAAGAGGGAGGGGCAAGGCCTGCCCATCTCTGGCTGGCGAGGAGGGAACCAGAGCTGGGAGGACCTGGACCAAAGCCCCTGGGGGCCTTATCTGGAATGCATGTTCCCTAGTCTGTGGGAAGGCCTGGGAATCTGCATGGTGGACCCAGCCCCCAGGGGCTCTGACCCAGCAGGTCTCCTCTTAATGCCCCATGAGAGCCACGGATGTTCCCTAAGAGCTGACGGTTTCGTAGACAGGACATGAGGAGGGACGGCCCCAGGGGCCAGTCCCAGGTCACAGCAGAGAATAAGGATCTCAGCTGGGAAGGGGTGTCCAGACCAGGGCTTTTCAAGGCAGGAAGGTGGATGAGATGGCCTTGGACCCTGCATCTTGGGAGACTCTGGGTAACTTGCGAGTGAGGGTACAGACCAGTGTGGGAGGCTGGATGCAGAGCAAAGGCCCCATGTCCTTCTGCCCCCTCCCCTTTCCCTGTGATGCAGCAGACCCCCAGGGATGTGGGCCAGGGCCTGCCACGGTCAGGAGGAGGAGGCTGGAGGCCCATCACAGCCATTATTCTCCCATGCTTGTCCAGGGAAAATCCCTCGGACAAGGGAGGCCCAAACAGGAGGCCAGCTTGGCCTTGGTGTTCACCAGACAAATGGGCAACAGAAGGGACCATGGGGGCTCCTGCTGCAGCTGAAGGGGCATGCCCGGGCCAAGGGGCACCCCTCCCCCCTCTGCATCAGCAGTACCATCATCTTCTAACTCTGTTCCCCAAAGAGTGGGGTCCAGTCTGCGCCACTGCAGCAAGGCCCAACCCCCCCTTGCTGGCAACTGGCCAGATGCCCTGGGTGTGGCTGCCGCATCACTGACCCAGGGCTGGAAGAACTGCCCCTGGCTCACCCCACCCTGCCCCTCAAGATGCTGAGACGCCTGGGCTCTGGAACCAGACTTTGTGCAGGGACAGACAGATAACAAAGCACCTGGCTCCCATTCTGCAGCCACAGGGATGGGGAGGGGGTAGTGCCCCATGGGCAACACCCACCTTACCTTCCCTTGCCCAGCTCTGCGTACTCTGTGGCCTGAGCTCTGACCCCACTAGGGCCCCTCACCAAGCCCCAGACCCTGCCATAGCCACCACCTAGCCACACTGTGGACCCAGACCAGCCCAGCCTGGGACTCTGGACCAAGGCCAATAGCCCTAAGTCCTGTTCCAGCCAGGCTGCTCTCCCCCAAAGCAGGGCAGAGGGCGAGCCTGGCAGCAGGTCCCCATGCCTGGTGACCCACAGCCCTCACGCCCCAACCACACGTGCGGCCCTCCCCAGACGGCCGCCTCTAGGGACCAGACAACATCCCAGAGGGCTAGAGCAGAGGTAAAGACAGGCAGGGATAGTGAGTGACAGAGGCGGGGAGCGACAGAGTGAGTGGTAGAGATGAGTCAGCGACCCAGAGAGACAAAGTGAGCGGCAGAAACGGAGAGAGGCAGAGCCAGGTAAAAGGCGAGATGCAGCAGGAGGAAGGCAGTCCCGAGCAGCCCCGAGGCTCAGAAACGCGCGCGAGACCCCGGGCCGGTCCCCGAGGCGCCCCACCCCGACCCGCACTGCGCACCCCGACCCGCGCCCCCGCGCAGAGCCCACCCTCCCGAGGGCAGCGGGCTGCAGGCGGAGGGGAGGCGCACCGCTGCCGGGGGCTCCGGGCCAGGTGGGCAGCACCATGTGGAAACAGTCGCACATCGCGGCGGCCGGGCGGTGCGGGCCGCCGGCGGCCCGTCGCATCCAGTCGCGGGTCTCGGCTCCGGCGCGCGGGCGGCCGGGGAGCCGGTGGGCGCCGCGCTCTGCCTCCGCTGGCTTCCGCTGCCGCGGGCCGCCGGCCTCGGACTGCGGAGCCAGCCGGCGCCCCGAGACCCCGCCACCGCCCGGACCCCGCCCCGCCCCGCCCCGCCTGGTCTCATTCAGCCCATTGGCTGCCGCCCGCCCGGCCACGCCCCCGGGGCCCACCTCCTGACCGACCCCCGCCTCAGGCCCGCCCCGCGCCCTCCGCTGGCCTTTCTGGGTCCAGACGGTTGACTTTGGGCCCCTGCCAGGGAGGGGTCTCCACAAGCCGCGCCTAGGCTCCCGGGCTGGACCAGCGCTCCGCAGTCTTACCTCCCACCCCAGCTTGTGCGGGGCACCCTGGGGGCCACAGAGGCAGCGGGAGGCCATGGGCATGTGATCTGACCTCACCGGCCCTGCCCAGGGGGCTCCCAGGCTAGAGATGTGCTCTGCTGGGTAGCACGGTGCCGCGGTGGGGTTGCATGAGGAGGGGTTCCTGGCAGGCTCCCAAGGAACAGCATAAGCTGGGACTTCAGGAGCGCGGGAGGAGTGTTGGGTCCAGAGGCCACAGAGTCGTGCGTGTGCCAAGGACAGGGTAAGAGAGCCCAGGCTGAGAATTAGGTGCAGTGGGGCAGGGGGCAGCAAGACTGAGCAGTGGGAACGGAGGAAAGACCACCCTAGTGGCGGGGGGGGGGGTTGTCCCTGGGGGGCACTGCTGGAAGTCAGGAGCCCTACAAGAGGGTGGGTGGGGGCTGGGCCAGGGCAGCAATATGAGGAGGGAGACAAGGACCCAGGATGTTCCAGAAGCTGACAGAGGGGCTTGGTAAGGACTGGAGTGGGATGGTTGGGGGCCCCTGGGCTCCAGCTTGGGGGGTATGCAGAAGATGGCACTCCTTGGGGAATGGGCAGGGAGTGGCAAGGCCCAGGAGAATTCTGTTTCCACCGAAGCAAGGAGTTAGCTGAGGCCCAGGCTGATGTAGACCTGAGGAAGGGGACTTTGGAGATGAGGGTCCTGCTGGGGCTGGGAGTGGGGGGCCTGGGCCAGAACAGACCCAGAAAAGCACAGCTACCACCACGGAGGACCGTTCCTGGGGTTTCCTAGGAATGTTGCTGGTGGTGCTGGGACAGACAGATGGACACACACACACACACCCATTCCTGGGGCAGAAAGAGACAGGCTGCAGCAGGGGGGGGGCGCTCGGACACAGAGACTAGACACAGAGCACACGCGCACACACACGTACACACACGCAGACAAGACGACACACATATTCACACCAACACACAGACACAGATCCACTTGGCTATGTCTCCGGTGCACACACACTCCCACACGGACTGACACAGGCGTACCCACCTGTGCGCACGTGCCCAGATTGGTGCAGCAGGACACAGACACACCCGTGCACACACACAGGCGCACTCTGCTCCTGGTCTTCCTTGGGGATGCACACAGCCAGAGGGGCCCAGGTGAGCTTGCCCAGCAGGATGACTCATGCGTGCCAGTTCCCGTTAGCTGGGCTGCAGCCGGGCAGCCTGCCAGCAGCAGGTCGGACAGACACGCACATCACTGCTCGGAAGATGCTCCGGCAGCCTCTCCTCCACTGAGCCCACGGCACAACGGGGCACAGCCCTGTCCTTCAGGCGTGCGTCGCACCCCTCCTGCCCTGGTGTTTTCCTGCGGGCTGGGCAGCATGGCCCTGGAGCCAGAGACCCTGTGCTCCCCTCTCTCCCTGGAGTCCTGCCCCGCTCTATGCATCTGGGAGCCAGTCACTCATGGGTGCAGGGAGGGGGCGCGTTTTGTGTCCGCGGTTGTATCCCACAACTGTCCAGATCTGTTGGGATCTCAGCCTGCCCATCTGTGTATGTGAGTCTGGCACCAGGTGTATAATCAGGGACCTTAGGGCACAGACCCAGTTCTGTGTCCCCCCGCCCCATTAGATGAGTGACCTTGGCAAAGTCGTGCAGACCCTGGCTCCATGTCCAAATGAAGTGGCCTTATTCCATGTGACCTATCCTGATTGTCCAGTGTGATGCAGCTGGGGCTATGGTAGCTCCGCTCAGCTCAGTTGGGTGGTCCCTGGGACTCCTGGCTGGCCCAGCGCCTGGGGGAGACTAGGGCAGGGACCCTCCCTGGGGCCACTTCTGCACTTGGCCTTCGTGAGGGCCGGGTGGGCTTACACTGCCCTGCTGGGGCCTTGCTCACTCTGCAGCAAGGGAGTTGGCTCGGCATTGGCCCAGGGCCCCGGATCAGGACGTTTCTGCCCCAGAGGCTGCCCCCTCCCCTCTCCTGCCTGATCTCAGGCAGAAGGCTGGCATCACCTGCTATGTTCAGCCCTACACACTCCCTGGGGGTCCCTGGGAGCCCCATTTCATCTCTAGGAGGGCCTAGCGCCTCAGCTGTGTATACCACTGTGTAAAGGGAGATGGCCCATAAGTTGGCCCTCACGCCCCCTGGGCCGGCCAGACTGGGCCCTGCCCCCTTGTGCCCAATCCCTCCTCCCTCCTGGGGGTGTCCCAGAACCCCCAGGATGGTCCCAGGATCACAGGGCAGCCCGGGGAGAAAGCTGCTCAGGTGGGTCCTGTGAAGCCCATCCATGCCCCCCCCCCCACTCCCCGCCCATCCCCACCCCCAGCTGGAGCCTGGCCGTGAGCCTGCCGCAGAGCCCTGAGCTGCCAGGAGCTGCCGTCATCACGCCCTGCTACAGCCCTGTCCCCAGGGCCCCTCCAGGGACAGATGCCCTGCTGGGAAAGGTGACAGCAGTCGGACATGGCTCAGGAGTCCCTGTTCTCCCATAAGCATGGAGTCCCGGGCCTGCCCCATGGCCACCCCTGGCCCATACAAGGCCCCCAGCATTGAGCGCTCGGTGGGGCACAGTAGTTCTGCAGTGCCCCGTGCTCTCTCCCGTTGGCACACACAGGCTCAACCTCCTCCCTGGGACCACCGTGCTAGGGACACACCCTCGCTGATGGGCGGGGTCCTCAGGCCTGCCTGCAGCCCCCCGAGCCGGGGTGCCTGGGAACCAGGGCCTAGGATGCAGGGCACTGGTGGATGCAGGGCACTGGTGGGGCCAGGACGAGGAGGCGTGGCTGCCAACTGCACAGGCTGTGGTTCCTCAGCGGGGCTCCCGCCTCCCGCTGGCCACTCTCCAGGCCTCTCCAGGCAGGCAGGGACGCCCAGGGCATCAATGATTGATGTCTCCGTGCGGCAGCCGCTGCACCATAAGCCAGAATAGCTCTGCATTGTCCCTGCCCCAGCCCGGCCCCGCCCAAGTGCCACAGCTGAGTGCGGCGCCACGTAGGACCCCACCGGCTGCCATCTTGCCCTCCCATGCAGTCCTCACATGGTGGGGAGGGGGCGGGCTTCAGGTCTGCTGACCCCTGGCCTCTAACTGCCTCAGTCTCCCCCAAGCTAAGTGCCTGCTCCAGGCCTGGGGGCAGGTGGGCTCCTTGACTCATCCCAATGGTTTGGGTCTGAGAACCCCAGAGGAGCAGGATACCTAGGTGCTTCTGGGAGCAAGGGACACCTCCCCATCGCTCATCAGGCAATGGCTGGGAGGTGCCAGGATACTGTGGGGCTCTGGGCCAAGTGGCGGCCCCTTCCTCCTGAGGCTGGGACAGGGGAAACTTAGCTTGGTGGCAGAGAAGCTGTCCCCCACCCCTGTTTGGCAGGGTTGGGAGTCAGGGATGGACCGAGGTGTCCTGAGAGGAGCCTGGGGGGCCATATGGGCTCTTTCTCCTGACTACACCATGCCAACTCCCTTCACAGCTCCTCGGAGACAGTGCTCGTGTCCCCTGAACCCCCATTTTAATGCACCATGCTCCCCTCTGACCAGTCTCCCTCAGCAGGTGAAGCCTTGTCACCTTGAATGGATACCTGCCCTGCCCACCCACCTGGAGGCCTGGCCTCGGTTTGTGCCCCGTGTCTCATGCCCCATCTGCCCCAATGCTGGCTAGAGGAGCCAGGGGCCACCTGTCGGCTCTCTGGGTTACACCCCTAACCCCCCCCCCACGCCTGCAGCCAAGGCTGAGCACCCTACAACAGGTCACCTCTGCCACCTCCTCTGAGTCTTGGCTCCCCCAAGGCAGCACCTTTTCAGTAGCCAGAGGTCACCCAGTCTATCCGTTCCCCATGACCGCTGTAACAAGTAAGCACACATGGCTGACACCAAGTGACCTGGCGGCTCCAGGTGTCCGTAGGCTGTATTCCTTCTGGGGTTTCAGGGGAGGTGTACTTCCTTGCCATTGTCAAGTCCTAGAGGTGGCCTGCATCCCTCAGAGCGCTGCATCGCTCTGACCTCTCCTCTGTCTCTCCAGCTCCTCACACTCTGACCCCCCTGCTTCCTACTTGTAAGGGCATCGGGCTCAACAGCATAACCCAGGACTTTCTCCCCAACTCAAAAGCCTTAACATGATCATGTCTGTGAAGTCCCTCGTAAGACCTTGTAAGGTCCCATATTCACGGGTTCTGGGGACCAGGGCATGGACATCTCTGGGTGGCATTATTCAGCTACCACAGCTAGTAAGACAGGTCAGCTCACCTGCACCCTGAGGGTCACAGCACCATTCTCAGTCTTCGCTGAGGCCCAGACAGGGTGTGGGAAACTGCTGAGCTCCCGAGGGCTGCTTCCAGCCCCAGCAACACTTCTCACCTGGGCCTTTGGGCCTGGGCTTCAGTTTCCCCACCTGTCCACGAGGACAACACTTCTTCTACTCCTTTCCAGCTCCCTGGACTACAAGGACAGCAAGGACAATGGATGAGGGTGTCCAAGTGGTGGGCAGACAGCAGAAAGGCCTGGGCCCAACACTGTCCACCGGGTGACATCAAGGCAGGAGAGCCAGCATCTGGCCACCTTTCTGCAGGGTCACCCAGGTGTCTGCACAGAGCTGGGCAGTCAGACTGCATCGCCTGCACACTACGTTGCTGGCTGATGTACCCTCCGGAAACACGGGAGGGGACAGGAGGCTGCGGTCCAGGCATCAGGGATGATCTCATCTGGTAATTTTCAAAATTAAAATTTTCAGTAGTTGGGCTGACGAGGACCAAGGAGAGCAGGTGATTCATGCCGACAGGACAGGGCCCAAGGAGGTCACAGGGCGGAGAAATGTGCGCATGGAGGGAGCCCCGGGAGCGAAGTGTGGATCAGGGCTTCCACCACCTCTGGGGAGGATGGAGTCAAGGGCACTCATCACGGTGGTTTTCGAGAGCCTGGAGGTGCGCGCGGATGGGGAAGGAAGGGTCTGCAAGGGCTGGGAGGGAGCTGGCGGGCGGGCCAGGCTGCCGCAGTAGTGCCCTTGCCCGGGAACGGGGTGAGCAACAGGACGGGCTAGGTGTCCAGGGCTCAGACCGGGCCTGCTCCTCCTGGGGCTGCGGACCCCCAACCTGCCCTGACGCTGGGAAGAGCGCGGTCCTGGGACTCGGGAATCGGCCGGGCGTTGCGGGAGGAAGCCCCACTGCAGTGGCCCGCGCGCGCCGCGGAACCGGGCAGGGCGCGCTCTGGGCGGCCTAGCGAGTCAGGGCTCCAGAAGGCCCGGGGCCGCTCCAATGAAACCAGGGCCCCTCCTCACGGGAGGTGAGGGGGGGCCGGGGGGGGGGGGGGGGGCAGGGGGGGGAGACACGCAGGCGCACGGCGGGGTGGGCCGGCGCGCTGACGTCACGGCGGCGGCGCCGGAAGCGGGGGGACGGCGCGCTCCGTTGCCGGGCAACGGGCGGGCCGTGGGGACAGCGGCGGCAGCTGCTCCCCGGGAGCCGAGGTGGGTGCGGGCCGGGGCCGCAGGCCGGGCCTTCACGGGGACCCCGGCCCCGGGCTGCCCTCAGCCCCGCCCTGGGGCGACGCCCCCCGCGCCCCCGCCCCGTGCAGCCCCGGGCCGTCTCCGGCGCAGCGCTGTGGGTGTCCCGGTGCTCACCTCCCCAGCTCCCCATTGCGTGGATGCGGGCCGGGCGGCACCGACATGCAGGGCCAGCGGCAGCGGGGGCCAGGGCCTGGCCAGACGCCCCCTCCGAGCAGGTGTCCGAGCGACCTCGCCGAGGAAGCAGGCGACATTTCCCTGTGCCCGCCTTCTAAAGACAGCGGTGCGAGCAAGGCGCCCGGGGGACGAAGAGGTGCTGGCGCGGAGCGGATCCTCCGGGGGCGGGGAGGGCTTTTCGACCTGCCCCACCCGGCGGCCCGGACCCCGGGGAGCATAACAGCGCCTGGGGGGAGTTTGAAGGCTTTCAAGAATCTTCGTCCAAGTCTGAACAGTTCTTCCCAAACTTTGAACGCCCGGAGAGACCCCCACATCCTCGGCGGCAGACAGTGGCTTCTACCCAAAAGGAGCGCGGTTCTCGCCAGCCTCCCCAGGGCGGGCCTGGGGTGCCAGAAGCCTCCGGCAGCTCACCTTATGAGGTATTTCTACAGCAGACCCTCTGGCGTCGATGGGCTGGCCCGGTAGGGGGGTCTGCTTCTCTGCTGGCCTTGGTCCCTGCCTGTGCATCTGGCTGTCCTGTCCTCCTGACCACGATGGGGGCAACTCAGGAGCAGGGCCCCTTGTGTGCCTGGTGCTCCGGGGCCAGGCATGGTGGCCTCCACCATCCTGCCAGCCCACTTTCCCTGCTCCATTCAGGGCACACCAGGAAAGAGCTTTTGTCCGAATTTTCACTCTCCTTATTTAGAAAGCCTCACCAAGAGTCCCTTCCCGCCTGTGTGTGATGACAGGTGCTGGAGATGGCCCCGGGAGCCCAGGCCGCATCCCATAGGCCCTGGCGCTGCCCTTCCTGACCTGACCACCGGTTTCACCTTTTTGTGACTGCATCTGATCCCTCTCTTCTTGTCTTCCTCTTCCTTCCCTTGTTACCTCTTTCTCTGCCATGTCTTCCCAAGGGCTTAGCCCGAAACCCCGAACACCATGAGAACAGAAAGAGTCAGATGAGGAAGGGATGAGAGAAAAGGTGTCGCTGGTTCTAGGGATGAACTGCTTCCTGAACCAGTGTTTCCCTGGACATCTGGTGGGAGGCACTCTCCGTGCAGTCCACTCTGCTAGCAGACTTGTTCTGAAAACAGGACTCGTCTTCCAGTGGGCTAATAGCTCAGGGAACAATCTGACAATAACGTGAACTTTGCAGGAGACATGAGGGGAATGCAGAAAACTGCACCCAGCTGACGTGCATATATGCACTGCACACACGCACACCTCCAGCAGCTCTCGGGGCTCCCTGCCCGCCCACTGCACACCGCCCTCACCTCCACCAGCCCAGAGCACACCCGCCCTCACCTCCACCTGCCCAGGGTGCACACCCACACTCACCTCCAGCCCCCCGCCCAGGGCATACTCGCCCTCACCCTCCCACCTGCCCAGGGTGCACACCCGCCCTCAACCTCCAGCTACCCAGGGTGCACACCCGCCCTCACCTCCACCTGCCCAGGGTGCACACCCGCCCTCACCTCCACCTGCCCAGTGCACACCCGCCCCCCTCACCATCCAGCTACCCAGGGTGCACACCCGCCCTCACCTCCCACCTGCCCAGGGTGCACACCCGCCCTCACCTCCACCTGCCCAGGGTGCACACCCGCCCTCACCTCCACCTGCCCAGGGTGCATACCCGCCCTCACCTCCAGCCTCCTGGTTTGCACTCCTGTCACCTTCCTGCCATATTTTGGACAGCCCTCATTCCAGCACTTCACACTAACTCCCAACCTTCCCGACTCAGGTCTTCGTCCAGGAAGGGCCACCTTTACGGCCGTGTGGGTAGATGTCCCAGCCAGCTGACATACAGGAAACCACTACCATTTTCATCAGGTGCCTCCTTCTCGTGTATCACTGACGAAGCTCACGAGTGCTGTGCCCTAACCCCGCTTTCCCCGCGCCCAGGGCTTCTCATCGGGAAGCGTGCAGAGCAGGCGTGTCTTGCTGTAGCAGCAGTGACAGTACGAGCCTTCACCACGCTTCATCTGCACCAAAACTACACACTGGGCGTACGGTGACGCAACGTGTGTTCTTCTCTTTTTTCAGCTTCTGCGCAGCTATGAGGACGTGTTCAGGTTTGTTTTTCAAGAGGTGCCAGCCGAGCAGGCAACTGAAGGCGTCCTCCCCGTTAGGACAGCATCTTAGAGCGCCTGGCTGTGACTCTGGGCCTCCACCGTGGTAATGAACTTGCGTTCCTGCGGCAAGTCTGAGCTCACACTTCTGCTTGACCAAGTGGACCTTGGCAGCCTTGGGCTCATGGGGTCCTCAAGGAGGGACCGGACAGCACGGCCGATGCTCAGGCCCCGGTCACCCCTCTCAGAGTTGCGTTCACCTGGAACGAGGTGGACGGGGGCGCCAGCTCCTGGCGTCTCAGTGCCAGTGCCGGGCGTGCGGTGGGGCCTGAGGGTCTGGGCCGTGGGCACAGAGCCCTCCCGGGGACCTGACCGGCTGACGCTCAGCCAGAGAAGACATGCCGGTGCCCCCCAGGGTCGGCCTGTGTGTCTGGCGCTGCCGGCAAGGCCGGCGGGCCCCCGGCTAGTTCCCCAGAGATCACAAACGTGGTGTGAGCGGATGGCCGTGTCCTCAGATGCGCTCTCACTGGGCGCTGAGGGAAAGCGAGTGCAGCTCGAGGTCCACGGGGCCAGGCCACAGGAGGAGGGGGTGAAGTCGGCGTGAGCCGGCTTCCTGACTTCTGTGCCCCCTTTGTCAGAGAGTTCTGCAGACCCGCCCTTCTGGGCTCTGGCCTTGCGTCCAGTCAGGGCCACTGCTGGGGTCCAAGCCGGTGCCCGTCCCAGGGAACCCCCAGCAGGGGCCTGAGGACGGAGACCTGAAGCCCACAAGGCTGTCACCACCGTGACCCAGAAGGCTGTGTGCCCTCTGGATACGGCGCTTGCCCAGGGCGTGGTCCAGGCCAGCAGGCAGCTGGAAGGAACTTTGGTGGCAGCATGAGCCTCAGACACCCAGAGACATGGGTGGTCCTGGGTGTCAGGCGTGGCAGGCCTGGACACTGAGTGTGACGGGAGGTGGCTGTGACTTCGGGGTGTGAAAGCATGAGGACGACTTGGAAATGATGTGGGCCCTTAGCATAACTGTCCCTCCTGTGGTTCTTTACGTGCACAGCTTCCTCCCTCGTAGGAGCTGCGCTAGCAGCCGTGGGCAGCACGTGGCTGATGGGGGTGGCTCGCAGGTGTGGATGGTGCATGTCAGACACCCAGTGGTCGTCCTCTAAGCACTGCCCCACCCCTGGTTTTCAAGTGTCCCTGTGGCCCCCGGGCTCGTGGTACCTGAGGTCGTCAGGAACAAAACCGCGAAGTACTGGGCCTCTAGGAGCGTCGGCCCCTTGGAGGGGCCACTCAGCCGTGACGCTGAGCCAGGCGGTGCCGGGGGAGGAGGCAGGAGTGCTGGGGTACTCGTGGGGGGCACTCATCGTCTGCAGAAAGCAGCACACGAGACGTCTCGGAGGGGAGCACTGTGTTCTCACAACCCCTGGGGGCAGGTGCCCTCTTGGCTTCTGTTCTGAAGGTTTCTCAGTCACCTTTTAATTAACATATGTCTTTTCCAGTTCTGAATCTAGAAGACTCTGGAGAGCCCTTCAGAACACAAACAGCACATCGACCTCTCGCTGTCTCTGGAGCGAGTCCCGTTGCCAGGAAAACCTCTTCCTTGTTCTCGGAATAGATGCTGCTTGGAAGGTGAGTCAGGTGTCCAGGGGCTCCTGAGGGTGCAGCTGGACTCCACAGCGACTTTGCCGGCCACCCTGAGGCTGCAGGGAGCCGTCTATGCGGACAGCATGAGGGTAGGGGGGCCTTGCTGCCAGAAAACAGCAGGTGGGGGAGAAAACACACTGGTTTCCAGTGGGGGGGTGAGGCAACACAGGCAGGGAAGGGGCGAGACAGTTCAGCGCGTCGGTGTCAGGCACCTGCCCCGTGCCAGGCTGACCGATGTCCAGGTGCAGCCCAGCCCCTGGCACGTGGTGGAGGAGGTGCCGTGGTGGAGCACAAGGATATGCACAGCATGCGGGGGGGGGGGGGGAGCTCCCCAGCAGAGGGGAGGGCGGAGAAGTGGGCCCGGGCAGGAGCAGGCTCTGCTCGGGGGGCTGCGGGGCGGGGCCACACCAGGCCAGCCGAGTAGCAGGTGCAGGCAGAGCTGTGAGGTTAGGCACCAGGTGGATCCCTAGTGCCTGACGTGGGAAAGACCCTCTTCTGTTTTTTAGTATTATGGAAATTTTCAAACATGGAAAACCTAAAAGGGGCTGGCAGGCCTCGGGGATGGCTGCTGTGTGGGCTGAGGGGCCACGTGGGGCCGGCCAGGAGGGATGCAAGGGGTGGAAGGAGCCAGAGCGGCCCAATGAGGCCACCCTGGCATTGTGTTTGTGCAAGGAAAACAGCCGGGAGGATGGGGGAGGGACAGGCAGCCTGAACAGGAGGCGGGAGGTGGGAGAGCTCCAGGTGCAGCCAGGCTGGGGGCACGGGGGCGGGGCTTACCCCAGGGGCGGTGGAAAACGTGAGGTGGCGGTGGGGCCTGCAGGTCTGGAGGGAGAGAGTGGCCGTGAGCTGGGTGACGGGAGGGTGGAGACCAGCGGGCTGCCCCGGCCCTGTGGACACCGAGACACGACCACGTTGCAGTTTAACAGTGGCACGTGCCAGAGGGGTCTGGGTTAACAAGGCCAACGCAGAGAAAGCGGTCCTTTATCTTCCTTCCGCTGGGTGACAGTGGTCTGTCTCACTAGAGCCTTTCTGGAGACCCGGGTCACACTCTGGAATGTTCTGACCTCAAAGAGCCTGAGGAACTGGGTGTGCCCACCTTCTGTCTGCAGCCCTGCAGAGCCCTGATCCAGACCAAGGTGAGCTGCCCCCGGGACAGGCCCTGGCCACGCCGGCCGCGTGGGTCTGTGTGCTGGCACCTGCTACCTGAGTCTCATGGACTCGGGAGAAAGGAGCACTGCTGCCGTCTGGGGCGGGCAGAGCACCACCGGGCGCTGGGAGGTGGGCAGGTGTCCTGGGCGACCGGTGGGCGGCGGTGGGGGCTGCAGGGAAGCAGCAGGGCAGGCGGGGTGACTGGCGAGGCACACACGAGGGGCACTACAGGCCCCACTCAGCGGCGGGAAGGAGGAGTGCACAGGCAGGGGCTTCTCCTGCCGCCCTCTTCTGAGGACAGGGCACAGCTTTTCCTGGGAGTGGGGGTGCCTGCCCACTCATGGGCCAGATTTTGCGGGGAGTGGTGCCCAGCCTCGAGGGGCCTGTTCCCCCTGGGACTGGGGGTTCGCTCTGCACGTATCCCTGTCCCAGGAGAATAGTGACACCTGGGGGGCACGCACCTGCAGGGTCTGCTCTGATGGTGGTTGGCTGGGGAGGGGTCGGGCTGCTGCCTCTGGCTGCTGGGAGCACACACCACCTGATCAACCGGGCAGACAGAGCGCAGGGGAGGCCCCCTGTCATCTGGCTGCACGGGCCAGGGCCATCTCCAGCGCAGGAGGTAGAAACCTCTAGAAGGACAGGCAGGGGCCATCTTAGAGCAGCAAGACATAGAAATATCCACAGCAGCATCACTCACGGTAGCTCACGTGTCCACAGCAGCTGGTAGGTGGAAATCCACGGACACTGCAGACGAGCAGGAAGGGCCCTGTGACCCCACCTAGGCCCTCAGGCCAGGGTCATAGGATCACTTGGGATGAAGAGGCCTGCGTGGCCCTGGGCCCACGGCACAGCCGGTGCTGTGGTGCTGCCTTTGCTCTGAGAGAGGCCACGGAGCTGTCCACTCTGTCCTGCACACCTCTGTGTGACTGCACGATGACAGGAGCTTGGGCAGGAGGAGAGGAAGTCCCGGGGTTCAGTGGCAGGTGCAGCAGGCCGGCCCGGGGACAGGCGGCCCGCTGGCCTCTGCAGTCCCTGACCGTGCCCTTCCTTTCCCATCAGCTCTCAGGGACGTCCGGCGGCAGACAGGGGAGCCTGCTGGCATGCAGCCTCTTTCTGAAGACCCCCTTATGCAGAAATGGACAGCACATCACAGTTCCGTGGAAAAAGAAGATTTTCAGTCCTCGTAACCTAAAAATGACCTTGTTTAATAGTGACATTTGCTAAAACGGGAGTAGTTTGTATTTTTATGAGGAGTTTTACATTTTCTTACTGGCTTGATTTTTGGTCCTGGAAACCGGAACTATTTTGCGGGCATGTTTCCGGGGATGCCCTGTGCAAACCCGTCGTGTGCCCAGTGGTGCACGTCGGGGTCTGACCACTTTAGAAGAAGAGCGCGTCCTTCGGCAGAGCCGCTCGCAACAGGAAGGAGCTGCCCAGGGTCCCCAGCAGCTCCGCCCCAGCCTGACATGAAGCAAAGTGGCACTGGGGGCCCTCTGCCCGGTGCAGGTGCTGCTGGCCCCTGAGGGCACCCGGGGAGGGACCCCAGGCCTGGCCGCCCGCATGGCCCTGCCGGGGCACACCCGGGTATCCTGGCTCTCTGCTGGGACTGTGCACAGGAGGCAGCGTCCACACGCTCAGGGAGACCAGACCACGTTACTGTCACACCTGGGGGAGAGCGAAGGCCCTGGGAGCATTTACCCGCGCACTGCCCGTCCACTGGCCCTTCTCTGCGCCCGGCCCTCCCCTCTGACTCCAAGCAACCTTTCTCTGTTTCTGGTGGAGGCACTGATTTTTGTAAAATTTTATTAAATAAAATGGCTCAGACAAGCCTATGTTCCTGCCGGCTCAGGTGCTCTCTGCGGACCACTGCCAGAAGCCCCTTCCCCAAGCCCCTGGCCCGTCCGCTGCCCCGCACGCACGGGCCACACTTGCGGCTGGGAGCCCACGGGTGGGGGCTGGCCTCGGATGCTGCATCAACCCCAGTGTCAGACCAAACAGTGACACGGTGACCAGCAGATGTCGCCTGTCACAGGGGGAAGGGTGCTGGCCGCCACTCTCCACCAGAATGCAGGTGTCTTTGAGGCTTATGTGAAGGGGTAAGCAGACTTTTTTTAGTGCTGTATGTTTGGGAAATCTGCCCTAATTTTTCATTTTCAGCCAGAAAGACATGGAAATTTGGAAACTGCTTTTCCGCCATGCCTCTTTCACCAAAGGGCAGCGTCCGCCCTGGGGTCTCCTAGGGCCCCACCAGCAGAGACCTGCTGGGATGTGCCATCATTTCCCAGCCTTTGGTTAAAATCAGACTTGAACCCAAAACAAGCCATTCTGTGTTCTGCCTCCTCCCCCCAGAGTCACTCTCGGACGCTGGCACTGAACTCCCCACGGCGGCTTCCCTGCCCTGCTGCTGGCAGCCCCTGAGCCAGCGCCTCGCAGGCCTCAGAAAGCTGAGCTCTCCTGACCCCCAGCCAGCCCAGCGCACCCCAGCCCTGCTCCCCAAGCCGGAGGCCAGGGCTGTCCCTGGCCTTCACTCCGTGTCCAAGCAGACATCAAGTGTCCGGGTGTCTGGCCCGGCTGCTCAAGGAGGGGCCTTCTGAACCGGGACAGTGAGTGCTGCCTGGTCCCCTCAGATTCACAGGCTGGCCCTGTCACCCCAGCCAGAAGGTGCCGCCATCGGCTACAAAATAATCACAGAGCTGAGGGCACCAAGGAGCCCACATTAGCTCAGTTCAGTGCCCCAGGGACAGAGCGGGAGGAGGGGGACCCCAGGGCAGCTCCACGCCCACTGGCTCTTGAACCCCAGCGCCAGGCAGGTCTGGACCCCTCGTCCAGCACTCGGCCTTTGCTGAGCGCTCAGAGTGGGGTGTAAGGAGGGAAGGCTGACAGAAAATCCCCAAGAAGCCAGCCTCTCTCAGAAGTGGGGGCCGGAGAAGCGAGAGACCCCCCTCTGAGGGGTGCTCCGGGGTTCCTGCTACCCACTCTAGAGGCTCCGCGGGGCAGCTGGGCCTTTGCCCCAGGCGCTCCAGGCCACCCACGGCAGGCTGGAAGGACCAGGCATGGGGGCAAAGGGAGTCTCCAGGGATCTGCACACATGGTGGCCAGGCTCTGCAGGGCAGGCTGATGTCCAGAGCCCGGCCAGCGCTCAGACCTCGGGCCCCGCGGAGCAGGAGCCCTGCCACCACCCGGAGACACGGAAGCCTCTCGGAGCTGCAGGGGGCCCAGGCCCAGCCGCGGCAGGCGAAGACTCAGCCCTCCAGGACTCCGACGGGCTCCTCGTTACCAACTTCAGTCTCTGCTGTTCTCTTACCGAGAGCTCAGCAGTCAGCAAAACATGGCAAGACCACGAAAATGCGAGAACCCGATCCCTGGCGCACAGGAGCAGAAGCGGAGCTGTCCAAACAGTGCGGGTCCAAGGCCGGCCGTAATATGGCACTGGTAGGAGTGAGGATCCAGTGGGAAAGTGAAACTCACACGGGACAGACACGGAAATTACACGGAAGAACAAAATGGAAGTGCCAGAAAAGAACACCGTCACCCGTCTGCGAGCAATTGTTGAGACGGGCCTGACGGCAGGCCCAGCCCCGCAGAGGACCAGTCCGTGAGCATGAACTGGTCAGCAGAAACCATCCGAGCAGGATGCAGAGGGAAGAAAGAGGGAGAAGACACAGGGCAGAGTGCCCAGGACCCGGGGGCAGCGCCAGGCCGTGCGGTCCCACATCGTTGGGGTCCCAGAAGCAGGAGCCAAGAGGAGAGAACGGCTAAGAACTTTCCAAAACTGACAGCACAGACCTGCAGCCCGAGCAGGAACTGCAGGAGGAAGACCGGACTGCGCTCTGACCGCACGGGAGCCCAGCCCGGAGGGACAGGGAGCACTCCACACGCCCAGCAGTTCAGATGCAGGCCCGCGGAGGCTGCCGTGCGGGTGCCTGGCCCCTGGCAACCGCAGGCTGGAGGCCGCATCTGGACCAGCCCAGTAAGCGGCCCTGCGGGGAGGACGGGGCAACGCTGGAAGAACGCAGGTAGGACACTTGGCAAGTGTAGCACCTCAGGGGGGCACGGAGGACAGAGAGGCTGGAGGGGCCGCCGGAGGGGCCGCCGTGATGGGGGTGGGGGGGCGGCGGCAGGGAATGAGGCGAGTGTAAGAGCCATGAGCAAGGCTGTCGCGTGGCTGTGCAGGAGAGAGATTTAGGTTCAAAGAAAGTAGAAGAAAGGAAGTGAGGACAGCAGAAGCGCACATGGGGAGCACATGGGGAGTCAGTGAAGACAGGAGCCAAGGCTCAGTCCTCCACGCGGACACACGGTAACCAGCACCCGGGCGGAACCAGCGGGATATGCCCCGACGGCTGCCACCTCACAGACCCGGCGCCGTCCTCCCTCCCCGTGTAAATCGTCTCCAGCCGGACCGCGATTTCCCGCTGACAAAGTGACAGGGAAAGGACAGCTAGCGGGGACATGTGAGTATGACCAAGTGTCGGCCAGTGGGAAGGAATTAGTGTTCGTTTTCTAACCGCGACACGGGATTGCAGTCCTGAAGTTTAATATGTATTTACAGGCAAAATGTATCCACATCTCAGACCTGCTTTATGCTTCTTTAAGGAAAAAACAAACACCACAGTTCACAACTGGCCACCTGTGGCAACAGGCAGAGGCCAGTGCCGATTCCCTGACTCTAGGATGTTTCTACTCTTGCAGGAGAAGCTTTCTCCGTGGCCAGAGTGCCCCCCATTCCCTGAGAATCATCACGCCCCCACCACTGGCCTGTGACAAGCGGCACAAGGCCCCATGGCTGCACGTGGGGCCCCAGTGGGCAGGGTCTCGGCAGGGCCCTTCCCCATCATCGGAGCCCCTCAAAGTGGGCCACCGGGTCTGTCTGCAAGGATGACCCAGGGGCTGAAGCCGGGGCTCTGAGCACCAAGCTCACAGTGCGGGTGGCTTCTGGAACTCAGCGGGGACCAGGTGGGTGCGGGGCAGCCCACAGGAGGGGGTGCTGGAGGGGATGCTGTCTCAGCGGGCTCAGGCTGCTGGAGCAGAATGCGACCACGTGGGAGGCTTTGACAAGCTCCTTCCCACAGTCCTGTGGGCCTCTCCCAGCTCACAGCCGGCCACCTTCACGGTGCGTCTACGGGGCAGAGAGCAGCCGGGAAGCAAGCGGACACAGCTCCTCTGACAGGGGCCCAAGCCCATCACGAGGGCACCTTCCAGAGCCCCCCCCCCACCAGCACAGTGAAGCTAGGTTTCAACATAGGAATTTGGGGGACATGAAGCAAACCTTAAACCACCCCCAGGGTATCATCCTCTATGTGCCTCGTCCAACAGACACACACACACACACACACACACACACACACACACACATGCCAACAAACCTCCCCCGGGAGCCTTCCCTATCCCGCTGGGCCGGCCCCCACAGCAGGGCCACGGGGCGGGGAGCTCACCCACGTCTCCGTCCTCACTGTGAGGCCTGGGCTTTGGGCAGACAGGCGCTGGCTAAAGACCTTGCCCCACCTGGGCCCTGGGGTAGGTGGATCCCGGGACACAGGGCATAGAGGCACCCCCAGCATGAGGGCACAACAGGCCACAGGTCACTGACTCGCGGTGCTCAGCAGCTGCTCGGGGCCACAGTGGACCCAGGCTCCCCTCCTTGTTTTGCCCTCCCTGGGAGTGGGTTGTCCTGCATCTGGTGACTTGGTGCTGATGACGCGCTCAGCCCTGTAGCTTAGGTGGGAAAAGAGCGAGACCCGGGCCAGAGGCCTCCTGGAGGCTGGCTTCCAGGGGTTAGGCCCCTCTGGCGCAGGGGCAGGAAGCACAGCCTGGCCTCTGCCCTGCTCTCGGCCCTAGGTCTTCCGCCATCTGATAGGTGGGGCCACCGTGGAGCAGCGCCTCCTTGGGCCCAGTGTCTGGACAGCAGCTGCGGCCTTCCTCAGACTCCGGTCAGCTGGTACCAACGTGCCAGCAGGTGCTGGGAGGGCACGGCCGTTTAGACGGCAGCCTCCGAGTAGGCGCAGTGCTCCAGGGTTAACACGGCCAGCGCAGCTACAGGCCACATGGCTCCGACGGCCGACAGCCCAGGGCCCCCACCGTCAGTGAGCTTGCTCCTGTGGGGGCGGCCCGCGGCCCTCCCCAGCGCGCCGGCCCTGCAGTTTATACACATGTGGGGGCTTTTTCCCCAAACGACTACAAAACTACAAGGACAAAATTAGCCACCAAAAGAGAACAGAATGAGAAAAGAAACCGTTTCCAAGAATTTAAAAAGGCAATAGCAAGAAATGTCACAAACTCCAGGAAAGCAGCAGTCTGACCAACCACCGCCTTACGCATGTCCATGCTTTTCTGGAGTTTTTGCTGCACTTCTTAATAAGCTTGCCCTGTGACAACACTTTCCTCCTCTCACTGCTACCCAGAAAGCTCCGTGTACATTTACGACTGCTGGTTCAGAAGGCTTTTCCAACGTAAGGCCCATCCGTGGCCACGCTGTGTGACCTTGGGGGCTGTCAGTCAGGGCCGGGCCCCGCTGGAATTTTTCACAGGCTGGCTGTCAGCTCCATGCCTCAAACCTGCTTCCCCTCCGTCCACAGGCTCCCAGTGCAGCAGCATGGTGCCCTGCCTGCCCTTCGAGCCACAAGCCAAGGCAGCAGGGGCAGCGGGCGGCAGGCATACCCGAAGTTCCTCCTGACTAAGGAGGGCTGGCAGAAGCTCAGCCGCGCTCGGTAGCAGCTGGAGACATGGAGCCGAGACCTGCTGCCCTCAAACCCTGCTTCCTTTGCCCAGAGCCCAGAACCACAGAGCTCCCCTACCCCACCAGAGAGGCAGCAGGAGAGGCGGGGTGAAGACAGCGGTCTTAGCGTGCTGTGGCCGACCAGGAGCTGGGACAGACCGAGTCCTGCACTTGCAGGTTAGATCCGTCCCCAGCAACTGCCCACCTGCCTCTGACCTCTCTGGAAGCCCTCAGATGTTTCCAGGGGCATCCGCGTTCAGGTGCCCACCAGCCAGCCCGGATGGGATGACAGAGGGCCTGCAGAGTTGGCCCTGCCCAGGGCAGCCAGGTGGGCTGGCTCCTGAAACTGGCGGGGACCAAGTGGGCGTGTGGCGTCCCACGGGGGGGAGCCCCTGGAATGGAAGCGGGCCGCTGGGAGGCAGCCAGAAAAGCAAAGGGGGGGAAGGAAGGGCCGCCAGCAGGAGCAGGGAGGAGTTCAGGGTTCAGCTGTGTCAGTGAGGTGGGGACACCCCAGGCGGAGGCCCCGCTCGGCTGTCGGTCCTGAGCGCACCGGTTCTCCCAACTGCTCTTCTCTGACATCTGGCAGGTGCTCGCTGCAGCTACTGAGTCCGAAAATGTAATTCTTAAATCATACAGAGACAAGGTGCTTGTTGACCTTGAAAACAAAACTGCCCGTTACTTCACCAGCAGAGGATAGTTTCTGGGAAAGACCGAGAATATCAACCCAGGACAAGCTAGCTAAGGAAAACCACAGACACACAGGTCCTGAGAACAACGCCCAGGAGGCGCTTTTATGGGGGGGAGGGAGGAGGGGCCTGATGTAAACTGAAAGTCTATTGGAGCAAACTGGGAGTTCAAAGTATAGAGGCTTCTCATTGGCTGGGCTGTGACAGTCTCTCATTGGCTGGGTTGGGACTGTCTCCCTTTGGCTGGGCCATGATAGTCTCTCATTGGCTAGGCTAGACCATCTGTCATTGGCGGGGCCATGACAATCTTTCATTGGTTAGGCTGGGCCATCTGTCATTGGCTGCACCATGACAGTCTCTCATTGGCTGAGCTGGGACTCTCTCCCATTGGCTGGGCTGTTGCCAGGGGAGGAGGAAACCTTCCTTCCTCCTGCTGGGATGGTAACACAGTATCCATGAGCAAGGGCTGGGTCTTCTCGTTGTGTCTGCAGTGGTCAGTGCGTGGTGGGAGTGCTGCCCCTTGCCGGCCTCCTGATGCCATTCTAAACAAGGTGTCCTTTTACCAATTTTCACAGTTTCAGGCTTACTGTTTATTAAAACACAGAGACATTATTTTCCGCGAGGAGAAAGCGCGCTTAGAATCTGAAGGAAGCAGCCGGTGGAAGTCTCAGCCTGCTGCTGGCTCCTCCAAGGGCACTGTCCCTCCCTCCAGCCCCAAAACTGGGGCAGTGAGCGGGTGCTGAACGACGAAGCCTGTGTGCTCGGCAAAACGCCGATTTAACACATGCAAGTGAAATAGGTAATCCAGTTGAACTGACCTAGGAAAAAAGATCCACTCAAGGATTACAGTGTAGCTGACAATGAACACATTTCCATTTTGTTTGCTGGGTGATTTTTTAATAAAGCAACAGGTACATGGCTGATATTAAAGAAAGAGCTTATGCAGGAAAGGAAACAGCTTTGGCTAAGGGCTGGGTAAAGAAGAAAAAGCAGGACAAGCAGGAGCTGGGCAGAGGTGGGGCAGAGAGTGCAGGCTTACTTGTAAACCAGTGAGAAAAATCAAAGGTGTGGGTGTTCCCAGTGTCCAGGGCAGGGTCACGGGGAGCACGCAGGGTACCCCAAAGCTCACTTAAGCGGCACTGCTCCACCAACCCCGTCAACCACCCTCGGGGTTGAGAAGTCATACAGGACAAATGTCCAGATTTAATAGACTTAACCTCACAGTTACGTCCCAGAGCAAGCATGGGCACTCTCCAGTCCAGCACCCTTTCCACACACACCTGGCACATGGCGGCCTCTGAGCACACCAGCCCAGCAAATGTGGGTCCAGCAGCCAGGCTAGTGTTGACCTTTTTACCAGTAAAATGGGTTTATTCAGGAATAACAGAATTGCAACCTGCTACGGCAGAACCATAGGCAAGTCCAACAAACAAATGAGAGGAACATTATTTATGGAGAAAGGAGGAAGCTGGAGAGAAGTGGGTGGGAGTCCTGGGTGATGAGGGCTCCTCTGGGGCTGAGGTGCTGCCCCCCGCAGTTTGTGGTGGGAGATGCAATGCGCATCTCTTCCTATGGGGCCTGTACTTAACTCTTTCCTGCTGAGGATTCTTCCGCTGGGTCTGTGATTGACAATCCTTGATGTCCAGTGGGACGGAGCGAGAGCCCCCCTTCAGGCCTCCCCACTCCATTTTGGTGAGGTTTCTCTTGATTAATGTCCATCCCAGTCGGGGGCCCTCTACAGTGGCCAGGCACGCTGGAGGGCAGCATCTTCCAACAAGAGGCCCGTTGTGCTGGGAAAACCACACAAGAGGGGCCCCGAGAGACAGATCCTCCGAAGGCACCGCCTGAGACACCTGGGGTGCCCGTGATCTTCAGGGGCCCTGACCTTCGCCTCCAACATATACATATAAATAGGCATAAATAAAACCTCCCGAAATCCCCACGTAATAAGGCGACAGGGCTGGCACAGCAGATCTGGTAATGACACTCAAGAAGAAAAGGTGGGGCTGTGCAAGGTGCTCTAATCGTCACAGAGGACAGGAGACGGTTCACACAAATGTCAGGTGAAAATTCACGATCTAGGTACACTACATGGAGTGAAGCTTCATGTAAAAAAGTCCTTATTTAAACCTTAAAGAAAGAAATACACCCACTGCAACTGTTAGGTTATAAGTTTCTAATGTAGCAGCAGAAAATGTTTATAGAAAAAATATACTTTTAAGAAAATAGCTGAAAAAATCTAAAAAGATCAAAGTATAAAAAGTTTAAAAATATATCTTAAGACAAAATATTGCCCAAAACATACAAAACTTAATTTAAAAAAATTCAGCTATCTAAAGTTACACCAGGCTGGATACAGAGCTGGCGACTCGAGCCCTCCACAGAGCTGCAGCAGGACCGAGGGGACGAGCGCCCAAGGCCAGTGGGATGTCAGACTGGCTCAGACGACCAGCCCAAACCAGGCGCTGAGCCCGCAGATGCAGGGCAGTGAGCATCACAGGCCAAGCACTCTGGATGCCTTATGAATCCATCCGCGAGGTGTCCCATCAGGGCACAGCTGCCCTCTCAAGTCTCCACCAGGATTTCCACCGCGTGGTCCAGCTCGCCCAGATCTGACCTGCAGCTGGAACTGGGAGGTGGGGCGGCCGCGGAGGCGAAGGCCTGGAGCCCGCTGGCGTGGGCCGACGGGGTGCTGCCCACCATCCCTGTCAGCACCGCGTCCAGGTCGTAGTAGGAGCTGTCCACGTCTGCAAACAGCTCTTCCACAGAACCAGAGGTTTTATTCTCCAGCGTTTCAAATATCTGATCTAGGGACTTCTGAAAGCCGCCTCTGTTTTCTCGAGAGCTGTCCACTTCCCAGAGGCTGCTCTGCGGGCTCCTCAGGGCCTGTGCAGAGGGGACCACGGCAAGTCCTGGAACCAGGTCTGCCGTGTGGCCATCTCCCACATCAGGGGCAGGGCGCTCCCCCTCCTGCTCCCGCACCGAGCGACACAGGATGTCAGTGGAGACGAGGCGGTCCAGTGGCGCCCGCCCTGCCGCCTGGGGTGCTACCACCCGCCAGGTCCCATCCTGGCTCATCTCCTCCTGGATCTGCCGGACTGTGTTGGCTATGAGGACCGAGCGGCAGAGATTGGGCTCCACCAGCATATGGCACAGCTGGAGCTTGACCAGGGACATGTCCAAGAGCGACTGGCGCTGCAGGCTGTAGGAAGGCGTGGCCCGGGCGCCTGCCAGCCCTCCTTCCATGTCCTCCCCATCCTCGGGGCTTTTTCTCTTTAAGCCTCGTGCAAACATCGTGCCCTGTGGAAAGCAAGGAGGATGCCGTTTAGCACATCCCAGAGTCCCCAGCAGACCCTGCCCCAAGACCCAGTCTGCAACTGTCAAAGATGGGCTTGGGAGTGGGGGACAGCTGCAGTAACGCCACTGCTGTGGTCCCACAGCCCACGGGGCCCCTGCTTCTGGGAGGGCTCTGACACACCACAGAGCTCTAAACCAGCCACAACACCCTCCGCCCCCAGCCCCTGGACTCCATCAGAAAAGATAAATGGACTACAAATACGGGAAATACACTTGTAAAGAGCAAGGCTGAAACTCTACATCCAGATTCTGGGCATTGGTGCCCACAAGGGAGGAGAGTGTGGGGGAAGCGGGACTGCCTGCTGCCACCCGCCTGTGCCCAAGCTGACAACCCTAGGTCTCAGCCACGGGCTGCCACTGTCCCCTCAGGGCTTTCACAGCAAGAACGCTACAAGGGCTGCCACAGCCCTGCCGAAATGTGTCCCTTGGGTCCAGAGGACCCAAGCCTTCACAGCCCAGGGTCCTGGCAACACCCTGGGCTGGGGAGGGTGGGGCAAGGAACAACATTTGGGCTGATTCCCTAGACAACCCTGTCCCCCCTCCTCCAGGGTAGAGCTGGGACTCCGCCTCACCGGGTACAGGTGGGGCCAGCTGCTACCGCAAGCTGGAGGACCAGACACCTTGGGGTAGGTTAGGGGGTACCTAGAGGCTCTGGGGTGGCACCGGTCTCATGCCACATAGCAGGCTCCCCACATCTCTGCTCTCAGAAGCCAGAATGTGAGCAGACTGCTCTTTTGAACTGACTGTAGGTTGAGAGATCTCTGGAGAACGGAAGAGCAGAGGGGGAAGGGTCTGGGCCCCGGCCTGGTACCTGCACCACCTGGCCAGGCACCAGGAGGGCTCCGGAGCCAGCTCTCAGGGCATACTGCAAGCAGCGTGGGACGACTACCCTTTCCAGAACAAAGGTAAGCCATGATGCATCCAGTTCTCTCTTCTCAAGTTCGTAAAGTAGCTAAACATCTTTATTTTAAGTAACTTTTTTTTAAAGATTTTATTTATTTATTTGACAGAGAGAGTGAGAGCGCACAAGCAGGGGGAACGACAGGGGGAGAGGGAGAATCAGACTCCCCACTGAGCAGGGAGGCTGATGAGGGGCTTGATCCCAGGACCCTGGGATCATGACCCGAGCTGAAGGCAGATGCTTCACCGACTGAGCCACCCAGGCGCCCCTTATTTCAAGTGATTAATTTGAGTTATTCATAAAGAGGGTTTGTCTTTTGGGGCACCTGGGCAGCTCAGTCGTTAAGCGTCTGCCTTCGGCTCAGGCGCGATCCCAGCGTTCTGGGATCGATCCCCACATCAGGCTCCTCCACTGGGAGCCTGCTACTTCCTCTCCAACTCCCCCTGCTGTGTTCCCTCTCTCGATGGCTGTCTCTCTCTCTGTCAAATAAATAAATAAAATCTTTAAAAAAATAAAAAAGAGGGTTTGTCTTTTAAATTTGCAAATTTTTGGATTTCCTTTTTTTTTTTTTTAGAAAAATCAATCCAGGGGGTGCCTGGGTGGCACAGCGGTTAAGCGTCTGCCTTCAGCTCGGGGCGTGATCCCGGCGTTGTGGGATCGAGCCCCACATCAGGCTCCTCCATAATGAGCCTGCTTCTTCCTCTCCCACTCCCCCTGCTTGTGTTCCCTCTCTCGCTGGCTGTCTCTATCTCTGTCAAATAAATAAATAAATAAATCTTAAAAAAAAAAAATCAATCCAGTGGCTCTGTGACTGCTGCTGGCCTATTACTTTGGTGTGCCTAGGGGCTCCCAGAGAACCAGGATGGGGTGGGAGTGGCGCCTGTGCTGTCTGTGCTCAGGCCCCCAAAATTCGCACCCCTGCCAGCAGCTCCTCTGAGGACTCACTCCTGCCAGCCACATGCTTAAATAGACAGAAAAATGACCCCTGTCCCCAGGGTTTCCTTTGGATGTCACTGATCTCACCCCTATACATTTAACATTTTAAGAAGTTTTTAAAATTTAGTGACTTTGGGGGCATTTATCCCAAAGAAATGAAAGCCAACCTTCATGGAAAAACCTGCACAAGAATGTTCATAGCAGCTCTACCCATCATGACCCAGTGGAAACATAGCCCAGCACCAGGCAGTGTGTGACCCACTCAAGGCACCAGCTGCACACTGCCACTCAGCAGGAGGGCAGCGTGCCCTAGAGACCCCACCTGGATGGGTCTTAGGGGAATTACACTGAGGGAGAAAGCCAATCTCAAATTGTTGCACATGGACACTACATATGTGGAATATTCTACCACGACCTAGACAGGAGGTGGGTGTAGTGGGTCCATGAAGCTATACATGTGCTCTGCACAGAACCACGTGTGTGCACACAGGATCTCACTCAGCTCTGTAGTCACACAGAAGACACATGCGTCTATGCATCTTATTTAAATGCCGACACTGGGGAGGCAGGTGTACCTCCACGTCATTTCTTCACGGTGGCCTGTGCATCTGTTAATTATTTCAAACTAAAAAGTTTAAAATGTTAAGTAACTGTAGTTTATTCCCCTCCCAGACTACTTTCCCCAGAACAGCAAACAGGTCTGACTTACCAACTCTGAAGCCTGAAACCACCAACCACTTCTACCAGAACATCTGCCACACACTTATCAGTTATTTTAAAATAAATGAATGAAAGGGTTTACCACCAAACACATGAAAAAAATTTTACTCACTACTGGTAGCAAAATGATTCAAGTTTTTGTTGTGGCTGCAAATTCAACTTTCACAGCTTTTTTTCTGTCAATACTTGTGTAAAAAGCACTTGCTTAAGATTGATAAGTATATTGAGAATTAATATGAGATTATGTCAAACTACAAGATACCCTGTGTTGGGGAAAAAAATTAAGTCTCCAGGGTTCCTCTGTGGCAAGTCACTTTACTTTGTCTTTTAGTATCTTCTTTCAACCAAATCTAAAAGTCCAACCATAGGGGTGCCTGGGTGGCACAGCGGTTGAGCGCCTGCCTTCGGCTCAGGGCGTGATCCTGGCGTTATGGGATCGAGCCCCACATCAGGCTCCTCTGCTATGAGCCTGCTTCTTCCTCTCCCACTCCCCCTACTTGTGTTCCCTCTCTCGCTGGCTGTCTCTATCTCTGTCAAATAAATAAATAAAATCTTTAAAAAAACAAAATAATAAAAGTCCAACCATATGACAACCGACTTAATTTAGGGCCCAACCAAACTCACTCAGATAACATAACGAAGCCCAAGTTATCAACAGAATGACTCGGAGCCACCCTTTCCGCGAGTCCCGCACAGCGAGGTCGGTTAGCAACACCAGAGCTGCTGGGAGCAGCGAGAGACCCACAGCTCGCACAGATCAAGATGCCACACCAAGCACCCAACTCCTTGGGGCCCCACCTCCCTTTCCTCGAAGGGTCCTCAGAAAGCCCAAGACATGAGTGGACGGACCAGTGGGAGCCTCTCGCACCAAGGCTGAATTCAGTGCCCAGCCATAGCTGGTACGGGCAACACCAGCCCTAGACAGCACTAGGAACACATCACATCAGGAAAAGCCCGGGGAGGGCCCTTGTTAATATGTGCTTTGAAAGACTGAATATACACAGGATACCGGCTAGAGCCATCCAGGACGCCAACCCCTTACCTGCAGCAACCAGCTATGAAAATTACTAAAGGGCAAACCTCACTAAATGGAGAAGCTATAAGGGGGGGCCAGTACCACTCACTGTCAATTACAGGCCCACCAGGAAATATGCTCACTGCATCTCCCACAGGGAACGGACACCTGCAACTCAGCCAGTGGGAGACCCTCACCCCCAACTCCTACTTTTCTCCAAGGGCTTCGTGTCCTCCCATCTCCCTCCTTACTCTCCTTTGATGGATTTGCCTATGGTTTTGCCGTAGCTTGCACGTCCTGTTAACCTTAAAAATAAAACTGCCAGTTATTTCACCAGCAAAAGATGAGTGTACCTGGGAATAACAGAACTACAAACAAGTACAAGCAAGCCACCGCAAAACCGTGCTTCAAGTCCCCAGAACAAAGCAGAGGAGGCGTTTTTATGGGGGGAGAGGTAGGGCTGATGTAAACGGAAAGTCTATTGGAGTAAACTGGGAGCTCTAAGTATAGGCGTTTCTCACTGGCTAGGCCGTACCCGTCTCCCATTGGCTGGGTTAGGACTCTCACTGTCTGAGCTGGGACTCTCTCCCATTGGCTGAGCCGTGACTGTCTCTCATTGGCTGAGCTGGGACAGCCTTCCCTTAGCTGGGCCATGATAGTCTCTCATGGGCTGGGTGGGACTCTCTCCCATTGGCTGAGCCGTGACTGTCTCTCATTGGCTGGGCTGTTGCCAGGGGAGGAGGAAACCTTCCTTCCTCTTGCTGGGATGGTAACACAGTATCCATGAGCAAGGGGTGTGTCTTCCTGTTGGGTCTGCAGTGGTCAGTGCGTGGCGGGAGCGCTGCCCCTTGCCGGCCTCCTGATGCCATTCTAAACGAGATGTCCTTTTACCAATTTTTCACACCTGCTATGCCCAAATAAACCCATTTTTGCTAGTAAAATAACTGACTTTCATTTTTAAGGTTAACACCAGGAAGTCAGACTTCTATCTCCATCACAGCCCAGGAAGCCGATAGCATCTGTAACAGCCACCCCCAAGGGCCAGCCCTTCATCAATAACTGACGGCTTCCCTAATATATGTCCCCACTTCCTAGAAAAATCCAAACGTGCTGCTCACGAAACCACAAGGGCTGCTCGCCTCCCCAGCCCGCAATCCCCATCACCGGCCCTGGAAGACGGTTCCAGTGGGCAGTGCTGCCACTTCCCGGTCTGTCCCCAAGTATCCGTCTCCAAGCCAGGAGGTGACCCACTCCTGGCTGCAGCTGTTCCAATAAACAGCCTTTGCTCTTCTCCCTCAGGTGCCTTCATTCGTTTCCGCAGCTTACCATACAATATTGGGAAGAGCATCAGAAAGTACAAGACAAAAGATCGCCGTGGCCGACCCCTCAGAGAACCAGGTACAACGCAGGTTCTGCCTAGCATCTCCCTAAGCAGCTCTCCTCTGTGCACGAGAGTTCACTGCTAGCTCTGCTTTTCGTATCACATTTTCCATGACACGCAAACGCTGAACGTCCCTTCGGACAGCCTCGAGGTGACCCTCAGGTATAAACACATTATAAGGAGCTGAGCCTTATTCTCTGCATTTACAGCGCTCGCAGTCTCCCCAGTGACAGTGATGCTGGGGTCCGACTCTGGGGGCGGTCCGACTCTGGGGGCGGACACTGGCAGTACGTGACTCCGCAGCGTTTCTACTAGGGCAAGGCAGGAGCATCCGTGAGGCACGTGACACACACCATCACGCTGCTTTCTAGGAAGGCGCCATCAAGTCACCGTCCACCAGGTTTTGCTGGATGGATTTTTTTCACATTTGCTGGTCAGTTCCCCTCCCCTTTAGCCATTAGCCCAGCTCCATCCTCCAGGCCCCTGCCATTAACCTGTTTCACCACCCCGGGTTGTAAACATTATTTTCAGATTCAAAATAAGCAAGCGGAATGGGTAACTGTGGTGTGTCTGGCAATGGAACACTACCCAGCAACACAATCCACACTGATCTATGCAACAACGTGGACAAACCTCAGATACTATGCCTAATCACAAAGCAGGAACAAAGAAATAGGTACCATATGATTCCATTTCTATGAACTTCTATAAGAGGTAAAGCTAACCTAAGTTGTAAAATAGCAGAATGGTTGCCAGCAGAGGAGCAGGCACGGTCGATGGAGACTCACCCCATCTAGACAGGAGCACGGTATTGGTGAGATTCACCGAACTGCACCACTAGTAACTGCTCACTGCATTGCAAGAAATAAATGATACCCAGGGGCACCTGGGTGGCACAGCGGTTAAGTGTCTGCCTTCGGCTCAGGGCGTGATCCCGGCGTGATGGGATCGAGCCCCACATCAGGCTCCTCCGCTATGAGCCTGCTTCTTCCTCTCCCACTCCCCCTACTTGTGTTCCCTCTCTCGCTGGCTGTCTCTATCTCTGTCAAATAAATAAATAAATAAATAAATAAATAAATAAATAAATAAATAAATAAAATCTTAAAAAAAAAAAAAGAAATGATACCTTGATTATAAAGAAAAATACATAAGTTGATGGGGGGAGGCTACCACATTAACTTAAGTCTAAACCATTTTAGGTACTGTCTCCCATGCATCGCTAAGTGCTTGGATCTCATTCGGCGTGCCAGGACAAGTATGTGTTCAAAGTCACTCTAATTATTCCCTTCAAATGTTCTGAACCCTGAGCACCTGTTAATTTTTGTTGCACTCAGTACAAGAAAATGCTGGCAGACCTAGGACTTGAGAAGGAGTAGCTCAAGGGCAGCACACCCAATCCCACGAGCCAAGGTGCTGTCACCAGAGCCGAGTCGGGGTGATGCGTCAGGCTGAAGTGGCCGGTGGGGATGGCCCTCCTCAGACATTTGTGTTTGGGACAAACACAGCAAACAGTACGGCTCTGAAGGCAGCGGAGGTGGGCACACAGACCCCAAGCACAGCTCCTTGAGCAGCCCATGATGGTGGTCTGGGGCACTTGACCCCACACTTCCCAGGCTGTCCTAACTGCAGAGCCTGACTCACCATTCAGTTCTGAACAAAAAAGCATTAGGGATCACACACTTCCATCCACTCCACAGACAGCCAGAAGGTCTTGCTGAGTCCCATCAACTCCTCAAGGTTAACAGTGTTTTGCTCAAAACCCTGCAATGTCAGTGGACAAGCAGGCCATTAGTGTTTAGCCCTTGGTCCGAGCACAGCAGCCTCCAGACCAAGGGCTGACCAAACAGAGAAAACTGGAGAAGACAGAAAGACTGAGGGTCCCAGGTGGTAGGTGGAGCCAGGGAGGGGCACTGTGCCCGTCCCATCAGGGTGCCCCCAAGACAAAGGGGATTCCAGCCAGGCGGACTCCCCACGGTTCATGGCGAGTGGCCTCTCCCTCTCCTGCAGCTGCTTGCACATCCTGTGGCCAGCAATCCCTAGACTCCAAGCAGGAGAGCTTGGAGAACAGGAGACAGACTCAGCTCTGACCTGACCTGTCACCACGACCTTCAGCCACCACCAAGCACACTCGTGATCACTCAGGTTTTTCAGGCAAATCAACATGAACTCTCAGTTTCTGTCACATGATCAGACTGTCTTTGAAATACCCCATCAAAGGATAACGGGAAGACAGAGCAAGTGTGCCGAAGTCTTGAGAAGGGCTGCTTCGGAGGCCACCTGTGGGGGCTCATCTTCACTGTCTGAAATTTTCCTTAAGCTATTATTAAAAAGTGCATTTCAGGGGCACCTGGGTGGCGCAGTCGTTAAGCGTCTGCCTTCGGCTCAGGGCGTGATCCCAGCGTTCTGGGATTGAGCCCCACATCAGGCTCCTCCGCTGGGAGCCTGCTTCTTCCTCTCCCACTCCCCCTGCTTGTGTTCCCTCTCTCGCTGGCTGTCTCTGTCAAATAAATAAAACCTTAAAAAATTTTTTTTCTTAAAAAAAAAAGTGTATTTCAGGTACTTTGTTACTTGCAATGAAATACACAAACTTTCTCTGCCTGAAAACATGTTCCCTTAGGAAGCTGAAAAAAACTTCCTAGCCATCTTTCCAAGATTAAACCTGCCATTCTTTCTAGAAAAGGTTCATAACTGACTTTTCATTCTGAATTTCAACTTCAGTTGTAAAACATGGCAAAACTTGAAAATAAAGTTATATGCAGGAAGTGTATAAGATATTAAACTTAATTTTGTAAGCAGGCATTTTTTCTCTTCTCTTAAAGAACAGTTAACTCAGTCCTGACGTCCTGTGCATGCAACCCAAGGGCCACCAGAAGAGGAAACAGAGTTGGGAAACCCTCCATTTGGACCAGAGCATCTCCTAGCAAACTATTACCTGGTAAGCTCTTTTCCTGGTAATCCTATTTCACAGACAATAAGCTTTTGAAAATGTGTGGAGTTAAGCTTGACTCTGCCTTCTGGAAGAGAGGTTCTGATACTTTTCCTGGTCACAGCAAAGCTCCCTCCCACATACCTGAGTGGCATAGCATGAGGGCACAAGGAGCCCACTGAAGACGGTTTACCAGCCAGGGTCTGGGAATTCTCCTGTTCCCACTCCCCACTGCCCTCCCCGATGTCCGTCTCCCCTGCACTGGGCAGCTTCAGCTGGTCTGCACAGGAGGCAGCAGGGCAGGAGACCATCCAAGGCTGTCATCATTTGCTCCCTGATATTCCCTGGCCAGTTAGAGAGAAGTTGGGTCTACAACAGGACAGGAGACGGAAAGCATTGCAAAATATCCTTAACGTTCCTTTTCATAGCAATTAAAACGCAGAAACAAAGGAAAAGGAGCCAAAGTGAACACTCAGAGGCCTGCAGCCCGCAGCAGACTCCAGGGTTCCAGAGAATGGTGCCCCTGGCTGGGCCATTGTGGAAGGCGTTCTAGTACCAGCAAAACCCAGCTTCGCTAAAGGACTTCGGATGCACCCCGCACTCAGCGTCAGGAATCCAGAGCACTACGGAGACCCGGGGCCCGCGCACCACAGGTCCCCGAGGAAGGGAGGGGGAGGGCGCGGCGGGCAGCGCGGGGCCCTCCGGTCAGCGCTGGAAACACCGGCCGGCCCGACGCGGGGTTCGGCAGGCGGGGCCGGCGCCGACCCGGGCCCCAGGTGGGGAGGCGGAGGGGCTTCCTGGGGGGCGGCGCCGCCGCCCACTGCCCCGGCTGGCGCGCTTCCCTCCCAGGGAACCCCCAGCGCGCTTACAGGCCGGGGCCAGGCACCGCTCTGCGGTTCACACAGAACCGGGCAGCCGAAGTTCGGGCTGTGGCCGCACGAGCGCGAGTCCCCGGGCGCCGGAAGACCCGCCGGGCCGGCCGGCCGCCCCGCGTCGCGCCCCCTCCCCTGCCGCGGCCCCCGGCCCCCGACCCCCGGCCCCGGGGGCGCCCAGGGCGGCCCGCCGCCGCACAAAGCCCGCCGCCCGCGCCGGGACGCTCACCTGGCCGCCGCCGCCGTCTGTGCCCGCGCCCGCCGCCGACGGAGGGGCGGGGCCACGCGGGGCGGGGCGGGGCCGCTCCGCGCCCACAAAGGGTCGCCATGGCGCCGGCCGCCCCGCCCGCCGATTGGCCGAGAGCGGGGGCGGGGCCTCCGGTTCAAACCGTGGGCGGGGCCTGGCGCGCGAGTTCCCGCGCGGCCGCGTTGGCCGTTGGGGCCCGCGCCCTGATCGCCCCGCCCCCTCCCGCTCCCAGGTCGCCGCGCGCGGCTCCAGTGCGCCTGCGCAGGGCCAGCGGAGCGGGGCGTGGCGGGAGAGGATTGGGAAGGGAGGGGAGAGTGGAAGGGCAGTTAGAGGGTGAGCTGGAAGGGAGGGGGCCGGGATGGAAGGAAGAGGAAAGTTAGGAAGGGGAGTGGGGGTGGAGAGTGGTGGGCTGGAAGGGAGGGGATGGGATGGAAGGTGGGAGGGGAGAGGAACCTTAGGTAGAGGAGTCAGAGCGGTGAGGGGGGGAGGGGCGGGGAGGAAGGGAGGGGAGGGGAAAGGGACCTTAGGTAGAGGAGTGGGGGGTGGGAGTTAGAGCGGTGAGGGGGAGGGGAGGGGCGGGGAGGAAGGGAGAGGGATGTTAGGAAGGGGAGTGGGGTGGGAGAGCGGTGGGCTGGAGGGGAGGGGAGGGGATGGAAGGAGGGGGAGGAAGGAAGAGGTTGGGGAGCGGAGGGGAGTCAACTGTGGACTGGAGGGGAGAGGAGGAGGGGGCAGCAGCTCTCTGGACAGCCTGGGGTCAATACAGGGACTTCCCAGGTTTACATGCAAGAAATGAAACCATGAAAGCCCAAAGCAGGGGAGGTTTTTTAAAAAATAATTTCTTAGTGGAAAAAGGTCTTAAGTAGAATACAAAGTCCTGAGTCCATTAATTGAAGCAACGTTGCTTGAGTGCAGTCCAGGGCTGCCGTGCTGAGCAAGTAAAAGCCTCTGGGCTCTGTTGTGTCATGTGCTGGGGCTAAAGAAATCAACAGGCCTGTGTGCCACCCGAGGTGATGAGTGGTGTCGGGAGAAGCCCAGGTGAGGTGGGCTCCCCGTGCAGACACCACAGGGAAGGGACTGGGCTGGAGAGGAGGAGCCTTGGGATCTGGGGAAGGTGACATGGGGGGAGGAACGGGATGGAGACCACTGGACGCTGGGCAGAAGAGGGGCAGGTTCTGAGTGGGGCTTGGAGAGCATTGCTGTTGAGAACAGATGTGGGGGGTGAGAGGGGAGAAGTAGAAAGTCCACCTCTGTTCCTGCAGTGCTGGGGGTGGGGGAGACTATGGGCTGTGACTCGCACAAATGTAAACGTTCACCTGACAAACAGTGGAAAAGTGGGGGGGAACTTTTGTTCCTACCCATATGCCAAAGAATAAATTGCTTAATACACAGATACCCGACAAATGAAAGCAAGATGAGCAAACCAATAGAAACTGGGCAAAGGATATTAACACAGTTCAGAGCAAAAGGGAAAATGCCTTTCCCTAGTGGAAGGGCCCTCGGCCCGGGAAGAAGAGCGCTGCTTGTTCCCGATGCGCTGGATGCCGCTTCCTGCTGTCAGGCTGGCAGAAATCAAAATTATTCTCTGCAGTGAGTCTGTTTTCTAGAGCCGTCACTCTTTTCATCCAAAATGTCCGTCGTAAAATGAAAAATGAAGAGGATTATCGGGACGGAAGACCAAAAAGTGGGGGAAAAAACAAGGCAAAAAAAAAACCAAACCCCTACAGATAATAGACTCGTGGGTGACCCTGATACTGTAGTTTTCGGACTTTCAGAAACAGCATTTTATTCCCGAGAAGTAATGACAGAACAGGAATGTATCAAAATGAACAAATGGAGGACATAGCATTGACCTCACACAAAGGTTTCTGGATAATAAAGAAGGAACTCAATGAAAGGGCCAGCATAACCCCCGATGACAACACTGAGAAAGGAGGCCAGAAGAAAGAATTGCAGGCTGATCGCACTCATATCCACACTTGAAAGTTCCAAAAATATTAGCAACTCAAAGTCCCACGATACACAGAAAAGAAGATAAAGCACAGCGCAGTTAGGGTTGCTCCAGGAAACAGAAGGTTACCATTCCAAATGAAACAAAATAATTCATGACATTAACAAAATGAAGAAATAGTTGGAAATCTCCACAGGTGGACAAGAATCCCCTGATAACATTCAACCCCATTCATGATGAAATACCGAGCAAACTGAGTACACGAGTGCAAGGTTAGGAACAGCCCACGACACCACCCTCACTTCCGACACCACAGCAAGTCTGGGGGCCACCAAGACCGCCGTCAGTTCAATAATTCACTACGAAGACTGACCAAACTCACAAGAACTCATACTTGCGGTCGTGGTTTATTACTACGAGAGTCCTGCAGGGGCAGGGTCCGGGTGTCCCCCCTCCCCCACACAGGGCTTCCACACCAAATGGCCCAAGGTCCCACTGGGAGGCAGAACATCCCAGGGGTTGGGGATCCCCTCCCAGGTCCCAGGGGCAGAGACCAGACCTCCTAGGGCAAGGTTCATTTTTTTGCTACACAACAAAGGGGCTCCCTTCACCTAAATAAAGTGTATTTACAGAAAACCTACAGGAAACACTACAGTGAGCAGTGCCATAGTGAAACTGTGCAAGCTGCCTCCCATGATCAGGAATTAGGGGCAGATTTCTACCCGGCATCATGAGGGAAGGCCTGGGGGAGGGGGGGGGCAAACAGGCAAGAAAACAAGTAGAAGGTACAAGGATTTGAAAGGAACTGGGATCATTATTCTCAGAAGATCAGTTTTTGAATGTAGAAAATCCAAAGAATCTTGTCCTAGCCAGTGTGGACGGTCACCCACAGATGGGTGACCTAGACTCGCATGATTTGTTTTCTGTTGGCTCTGAAGTTTGGAAGGCTGGAGGGAAGGTTCTGACACGCAGAGGGAGTGGGAGGATGAGAGAGCTGCCCTGCTCTGAAGCCAGCAGTCCCGTGGGAGCAGGGCCCGCCCTAGGAGCTCTAGCAACCTCCAGAAAGCCCTGCCTCCAAAGACAGTCACCCTGGGGGCCGGGACTGCAACATAGGAACTGGAAGGGGACACCATTCCATCCATAGCAGATCTCCACATAAATGGGTCAAATGAATGAAGAATTAGGCACAACCGTCAGATGGCCCTGTTTCTATATACAAGTAACAAGCCAGTACAGAATTTTAAAAAATGTTTTAATGATACCTTTGCAAAGCACCAAAACCATCAGCACCAGATGCATCTAACCAGTATGCGAGAGCTGTACCCGGGAGAGCGCAAACCACCGTGCACAAACGTCAGAGACAAGCTGGGGACTATGCCAGGTCCCCGACTGGAAGGCTCCCCATTGTAAAGATAGCGGCTCTCGCCAACGTACCTGTAGAGTCAGTGCGATCCCAATCAAAACCCTAACTTGTTCTCCTGGAAATTGACAAGCTGGTTCTAAAATCTGTATGGAAAAGCCAAGGGCAGGGGGCAAGCCCACACTGTCCTCAAGAAGGGTAGTCACGCCCGTGAGTCGGGACAGATGCTCTGGAGACCCTCAGGGCAGGGGCGCACACAGCCCTGCGGCCAGGGGCGTGCCCAGCAGAGGCATGGACATGTGTTCACAAAAACGCTTGCACACGAATATCGATGGAAGGGTTCCTCAGGGCGCCTGGGGGTCAGGCGGTGAAGCAACAGCCTTCGGCTCAGGTCATGATCCCAGAGAGCTGGGATCGAGCCCCACGTAGGGCTCCCTGCTGCACTGGGAGCCTGCTTCTCCCTCTCCAGCTTCCCCTGCTTGTGTTCCTTCTCCCGCTGTCTCTTGCTCTGTCAAATAAATAAAACCTTAAAAAAGGGGGGGCCTCCATTATAGCCCCAAACTGAGAACAGCCCAAGTGCCCCAGCAGGAGAATGAGCAGGGCATATGGCAGCACGCACACCGCCGGCTAAGACCCGGCCACGGCTGCGCACGGAAAAGGAAGCCTGACGCCAGAGTGCGCGTGGGCTGCACAGGTGCGGAGCTCCAAGCAGGTGGGGCTGTGCTGTGAAAGGGGAATGGGGGGATGCAGGGAGGCCCAGAGAGATTCCTGGGATGCCAGGACTGTCCATGCTTGATCTGAGTGCAGGGGCTTGACCTTTGTTGAGAACGCTCCCGTTGGGAGCATTCTCTGTTTGTGCTCCAATAACTATGGTGATTGAGGCGTTGAAGGCAGGGTCCACAGCAGGCCATCCCCCAGGTCCCCAGTCTCGGGCGATGCACTGGCTGTGGGCTTCACGGTCGGTCGAGACCCTTGCAATTACCACACGTGTGTATGACCTGGTCCAAGAGTCCAGTCTTTTCTGTAATAAATGAAACCACACATGTGGCTCTCCGGGCCTCACAGCAGAGCCCCTTCCTAGAGCCTTAGGGAGCATGTGCCCAGCCACCTCCAGGCAGGAGGAGGGGAGCCACAGCCCCCCGCTGCCCCACCGCGCTCTGTGACACCGGGGCTCAGCGGCGACCATGCTCTGGGGTCCACCTGTCTGCCCCAGTCTCACGGGTAGAGGTGGGGTGGTGGGGAGGTGACAGGCCCAGTCACAGAGGAGATTCCGAGGCCGTGGGCCAAGTGGCCCTGCCCCAGAGATGCTCCAGGCCCACCTGCTGGCGTGGACCCTCGCTGGACCCCAGCCCTGAGACCCCACCACCCTTCCCAGGATCTCTCGTCCACTCTTGGAGGGGGTCCCACTGGGTAGGGGACACTTTTGATGCCGAAGAAAATAAGTCAGAGGACTTATGACCTCACCCATCTGGTGGCATCACCCAGTCCTTTGGATGCGGCCAGAGTTAGAATTGCACTTACACTTGGACAAGCGGACTTCATTTAATCACGCCTTGTTCGGGTGAACTTTTCCCACGAGACCTCCTTAGTTATCCACAACCCTGGAAGGTCCTTCGTTGGACTCTGTTGTCTACAAAAGAGTAGAATGACGTTAGGAGATGCTTTCCTCTACGTCGTTTGATATTTGTATTGTAAAGAGCAGGGGTCGCTCACAGAGCTGCCGCCACGTGAAGGGTGGAAGCGGATTCACGTCACACCGCCGGCTCTGGTCGGCTGCAGGAACAGAAGCCTGCCCGGCTTCCCTGGAAGAGAAGGTGGGGCAGGTCGGGGGGGCGTGGGGCAGGGAGTCTGGCCTCCTCCTGGCACCCCCAGCCCCTGCTGGCCACTCACTGCCTGCACTGCTCCTATGCCTGGTCTCTGTCCAGGGACCATGTTGTCCTCTCCTGTACAGATCCCCCCGCCCCTGCCACCAGCTCCCCAGCTCCCCAGCTTCTGTGTTCCTGCCCAAGTGAACAGCCCAGACCCTCTCGGCGCCCCGAGAAACGGTCTGCCAGGGCCAAGCATCTGCCTTTGGTGCCGCCAGCCCCAGCTGAGCAGGGGGACCGTCCCCTCTGTGTGGGTCCAGGCCTCAGGGGCAGGCAAAAGGTCATGGGCGGGAACCCCAAATCTGCCCATGGCAGCCCATCCCCCTAGCATAGCCTTGGGGTGCACATGGGCACCATAGTCCCTGAACTCACAGATGCCACCAGACCTGGGTGGGTGGCTGAGGGGGTGCCCTCGGGGTCCTCTCTGGCCACCCCCCACACACACAGCTCTGGGGCTTGCGTCCCCATGCACGACCTCCGAGGGTGAGCCCTGTGGGTGGGCGCCCTTGGAGGGCTGGGTTGTGATTTTGTTGAAGGAGCCCTTGGTTTCCTTATGCGGATAGCCGCTGGCTATTTCCACATGCACCGTCACCGTCCGCAGCGGCCCCTGGGGGGCCCCATCTCCAGACTCCGTAGAGGCCTGGGGGCCCCCCACCTGCTTTTCCTCTGCATCTCCCTGGGCCCTTCTTCTAGGGCCCCCTCGCTGGCTCCTCCTTTTCTACCCTCTCCCAATGTTGAGCACCCAGGGCCTAGGCCTCAAACCACTGCTGTCTACACCCGTCGATGCCCGACAGTCTGGTCTCCCGTCGTGTTCACATACTCTGTCTACACCCGTCGATGCCCGACAGTCTGGTCTCCCGTCGTGTTCACATACTCTGTCTACACCCGTCGATGCCCGACAGTCTGGTCTCCCGTCGTGTTCACATACTCTGTCTACACCCGTCGATGCCCGACAGTCTGGTCTCCCGTCGTGTTCACATACTCTGTCTACACCCTGGTCTCCCGTCGTGTTCACATAGTGCCGTGGCAGACGTGGCTTTACCAGTGGCTCCCGAGGACCCCCTGCACCAACCCAGAACCTGTGACCGTGGCCGTGGCAAGATGCCAGTCTGTGGCCGCCTTGTTATGTAGCAGGGTGACCTGCATACTCAGACTTCTGGGAGGGCCTGACCTGGTCACGCGAGCCCTTGAAAGGGGCTGGCAGCAGAAGGGGAAGCCGCAGAGGCCCAAGCAAGAGATGGACTGGGGCGCCCCCCATGCTGGTGTTGAGGAGGGAGGGGCCGCATGAGAAGGCGTGTGGGCACTCTGCACAGCAGTGAGCAGCCCCCGGGCAGGCCGGCAGCCACAGGAGGTGGGGGCCTCCGCCTGACAACCGACAACGGCAGGAATGGAGCCCGGCACCACTTGAGCGTGCAGGACCCCAGTTCCAGCCAAGGAGGCCACCACGTGCCTGATCCATGCCACACGTTTGACCTACAGGAGGCCAGCAGGGTCCCCCAGACCCACGCCTCCTGTCTCACTTCCCTCCGTGTCTCGTGGAAGCTGGCAAACTAACACGCCTCAAACAGAAGTCTCAGCCCCACCCAGAGCTTCCCGTTGCCATCACCGGTCCAATCCGCCACTCGCAGCTCGGCCAGAGACCTTAGGGTCCTCCCGACACCCTCTTTTGCTCATAGCCCCTCCAATCTCCCAGCCTCTCAACAGATGCAGAACAGCCCACTTCTGCCAGTGCACCTGCTGCCACCTCACTCAGACCTGCACCGGGACCTCCTCCACCCTGCACACCCTGCTCCCACGTGTCAGCAGGCTGTCACCCTCGTGGGCCACTGACCTGGCCTCGGACTCTCAGTCAGATGCCCTGTGGGTGGGTGACGCAGGCCGCTAGCTGGAGGTCCTGGAGAGTAAGGGGCAGTGCTGGGGTGTGACGCCAGGGCGCGTGGCTGCAGACCGCGGGGACAGGCGCCGCCTGCTGTTTCCCCAGCACCTGGAACAGAGCTCCGCGAGGTTGGAAGGATGGCTGGCTGAATGAAGATCCATGTCCAGCCACGTGTGCCGTCCCTGCCCGAAGGCCAGGAGCTGCAGCCCGTTCAGACACCAGCGGGCCAAGAACCTGCAAGTGCAGGAAAGCCTGGTGTGGAGCTCCAGGCGGTCAGGCAGGTCACTGGCCCTGGCCCACCCCTGCCACCGCGGTGCCCAGCCGGGCATGCTGATTAGGAAGAGCGACCCGCAGCAACACCCGGAGTGTGTAACCATCCGTGACGATGACACAGCACAGACTTGCTTGGAGGACAGTCCTGGGCCCCCGTGCTCTGCTGTCTTCTGAGCAGCGGCCTCGGCAGCTCTTTCCAGGGACGCTGTGGGCAGATCACTGGGGAGGATAGACAGCATCACCTCTCCCTTGAGGAGGAGGACGGATTTGCTGTCCAGGGCCCGGATGACGCCTCCCTCTGGGCCCAGGTCGGGCAGGCTTGCCACCAGTGCCCTGAGAAGGTTGGTGTTCCCAGATGCAGGCTCCCGGCCTGTGTGCACCACACCCACCTGGGCCCGAGGGTTGTGGCGTGAAACGGACCCGCTGCACTGTGAGTGACCTGGGCTCCCGTGTCCCAGGTCTCCGGCCGGCATCCCTGACATGGAGGCGCACCTGTCACTTGCAAGCAGGGTGAAATCTCAGACCCTTCGGGGTTTGACACTCAGCTCCCTTTTCCCTCCTTCCCCTTCCCTCCATGGGGACCAGCCTCTGACCGCCACTGGGGAGCCAACGGGTAAATCTGGAGTATGTGCGGAAGGGCGCTGTGTTCTCATGGGGGAAGGGGGGTGCGAGGACAGGAAGGCGCCAGGTCAGGCTGTCCCCGGGTGTTGGGCTACAGCTGGGAGTCACAGAGCACACTGAGTTTCACGCACGCAGACACGGAGTGATACGGACACGTGCGTGGGTGCATGTTGGTGAGGCCTGCGCATGCCGTCCAGCTCTGGTAAACCACCCAGTGGGCACCCCCCGGGCCCGGCTCATGCTCTCACCGCTCTCAGTGGAGAGGTGCTAGGGCTCCCGGGAGAAAAGCCAAAGCCGAGGGAGCTCAGCGTCTTGTACCAGAAGGTAAGGACATGTCTAAACAAAAGGAGGAGTAACTGAAAGACGCAGGAACCCACCGAAAGTTACGGACAGCAGTCCCTCGGGCAAAGCAGCCGTCCGGACATTCCCAAGACAGAAGGGAACGCCGGCCTTGTCGAAGGAATCTCACGCTCTCTCCCCACAAACTACTTACTATCTACTTATTCCCTAAGGAGTGCAAGGAGCTCACCAGCTAAGTCCACGGAGGGGGGTGTTGGCAGGTGCCATCCTGCCCCGGGGACGGGACCCCCCAGGAGCAGTGCTGAGCTCAACCAGCAGCATGTGGTGCGGAGGACTGGGCCTCCCTCCAGACGTGCAGAGCGCACCTGAGACAGATGAAGCTGAGGAGGGGGCATTGTGCAGAGACCCCAGAGGGTGTCACCGAGACAGTGCGCGTGTCAGGTCAGGGGCAATTTCCTGACTGTCAGGCTGCACCACGGTTATGCAGGAGAGAGCCCCGTGGCTCCGAACATACTCTCTCAGGTGTTAAGGGCAACAGGCGTCGTGTCTGCAGCTTATTCTCAGATGGTGCAGAAATAAAGTTACACGGAACGTAGAGTGAGCAATAAGGCAAATGCCGTAACATGTGGATAATTGGGGAATCTATGGAAAGAGAGAGAGAGTCCACAGTGTTTTGTACTAAGTGTACCAGTTTTCTGTAAATTGGAAATTATTTCGAAACAAAAAGTTGGATAAAAGCAAAACAATTCCACATAGTTTCCACAGGTGCCTACATAGACAAGTAAATGTTTAGGAACAGTCTGGAGAAGTGTGCAGAAGCATGTAACCTGTGACCTCAAAGCACAGCAAGATTGCAGGCAGTGGTGGGGAGAGCCTCAGCGGGGCCTGCTGTCTGCAAGGAGGAATCACAGGCAGCTTGTGTGAGCAAATGTGGGTGTGACCGTAGGGAGAGGCAACAGCAGACACAGCAGGGGTGCCAGTGTGGAAGAGCCGAAGAAGGGGAGAGTTGGGGGGGGACGGCTGCCCCTCTTTGTGAGTGGAGCAGGCCGGGGCACAGGAGCAGTGGTGGACTACAGGGGAGCGTCACTAGCCGTTATGAGGCCAAGGCGGGGAATGAGTAGGTGCAGGACACAAAGGCCCTCCCCTTTGTGCAGGCTTTCTGCTTTGATGGCTTTGCCTACAGTCTCAGAATGGCTGCCACAGCTCCGGACCTTGCACCCGGCCTTGCAGCAGATCCAGGAAAAGGGAGAGCCTTTCCTCCAGGAGGCAAAGTGAATCCCTGGCCCCCCTCTCACTGGCCAGAATTGGATACGTGCCATTCTGATGGCATTGGGCTGAGACCAGAGGTTCACAGTGTGTGGACTTGAACAAGGACCTCCTGGGGACTTGTTACAGATGCAAATTCTCTGACTCAGAAAGCGTGGGGCTGGATCCCATCCCTGCTTTTACAGGCCCCCTGGGTGATCTGGATGCAGGCTGATGGTGGAGAAGCAGAGCCCACCCCGGGCCCACACCCAGGGGCGGAAGGGTAGGTGGGGCAGGGCTGCTCCTCTCCAGGCCAGTCAGGAGTGATCGTGATGGAGGAAGGTGACTTCTCCCGAGCAGCAGGAACAACAGCTGCCCTGGTGACACCCCCCCCCCCGCCCCCACCGACCACCTGGGGCTGAGGCTGCTGGGAGGGGGGCCCTCCGCCGCCCTGCCGCCCTGCCCGCTCTACCCCCCTGTTGCCTCAACGCACACGGGGCTGCATGTGGGCCTCTCACGGCCATGGTGGCCGAGGTTCTCAGCGCACCCCCCTTTGCGGCGTGGCGGCCCCGGACTGTCCCTTCGGGGCTTCAGGGCCGCAGTCTGGCATGTCTGTATTTTTTCAAACTCCTTTACTGAGACATAATCACACAGCACAAGGCCGTGTGTTTAGTGTGTTCACAGGCGTGCGCGACATCAGCTCAGGTGGTGCCGTGGACGCTGCCGTGGACGCTGCCACGGTCGCCACCCCAGCCCCACAAGTCCTCCTCTGCTCTGTCCTTGCAGATTTCCCAGTTCTGGGCATTTCACAGAAATGGAGTCCTACCAGCTGTGGCCTCTCGTGTCTGCTCCTGTCACTCAGCGCTGTTCTCGGTCTGTCCACGATGCCGCCTGTGTCCCACCGTGGGACCCACAGCAGTTTGTCTGGCCTGTTTCCAGCCTCTGGCCGTTGTGAGTGTCCGCGCTGTGTGTGGCCGCGTGCTTTCAGCCTCGGGCAGCGCGGGGAGGGGAGCTGCTGGGGCAGGGGTGACTCCTGCGTGGCTGACTGAGGAACCGCCAGGCTGTTTCCCGAAGCAGCGGCACCCTCTACATTCCCGCCGGCACCGCGTGAGAGAGAGCCTGCACTCTGCGCCAACACCTGTGACCCTCTGAGCATTCTAGTGCAGGAGGAGGCCCTGTCCTGAAGCAGGTCCGAGGGGGAGCTTGCCGACAGGGCGCGGGGGGGGGGGGGAGGGGGCGCGGGAGGCTGCCCTGTGGCCTCCACGCCCTCCGGGAGCCTAGTCGTGAGCCTCACCCCTGCCCCTGCGGCATCTCACCAGCCAGGCTGGGGGCTGATGTCACTGTCAACAAAGCTGTGGCAGTCACTTGTCACCAGGGCTCAAGGCCGCTCGCCGTTCCTCTTCTTCTCAGACCCAGCTCTGAGCCCAGAGGACTTTCGGGCTCAGCCGGCCGCCCGAGGTGGCTGGGCTCTGCCTGCCCTGTCTGTGGCCCCGGGCAGCTTCCTCCCGGGAGAGCAGGGGCGGGGAGAGGGGTGCTGCGGTGGTGCTGCCCCCTGGTGTCCACGCGCTGCACCTCCAGGGGCCACCCCTGGGACGCAGGGCCCTCTGTCAGGGAAGACACTTGGCATCCCCGCAGGACCCCAAGACCCGTGTCTGACTGACTTTGAGCACACCCTCGTGTCAGGCCCACCTAGGCCAGGGACATACACGATCTCGGTGTCCCCAGCGGCCCTGTGGGCAGGTACTGTGGCCATTCCCCAGGAACAGTGAAGACCGAGGCTGAAGTGACCTCTCCACAGACAGCTGTCCTCGGGGCCCTGCTTTAGCTGGTCCGTGGAGCGTGTGCACCCATGTCTAAGCCCTCCGCGCCGTGTTGGGGTACATCCCGTGGCCAGCGCTCCTCACTCCCTGGGCACCCTCAGGAGGGCCTGCACATGGCTGCCCCAAGGGCTGCAACATCCCTCCCAGAGTCAGGAGGCTTCCGGGTGGGGGACCTGCACCCCTTCTGGGCCCACTGAGGACACGGCACCCAGAACTGCCAGCTACCCCATTCTGAGCCACATGCCCCGCGGTTTGGCCTCTCTTGAGGGGTGCGCCAGCAGTGCCAGCAGAGTGGGGAGGACTGAGGAGGGGCCCGGCTCTGCACCTGACCAGGCGTGTCTGTCAGGGCAGGAAGCTGGAGGGTGTCTGGTAAACGGTCCAGTAGGTCGGTCTACGTGTGGGCGCTGAAATGTCGGGTGAGCCTGGCTGGCCTCCCCAGCTGGCACGGTGCTCGCCCACGCACATGGCCATCTGTCCCCCATGGTTCCTTGAGGAGCAGGAAGGGGGCTACTCAGGCACAGGACCTGTCCAGGGAGCCGGGAAGGCAGCCGTGAGCAAACAGCAGGGTGGTCCCTACCCTGGGAGCCCACCCTGTCTGGACATACTTGAGGAAAGAGCCCAGGAGTGTAGGGTGTAGGGGGGTGTGCCGCAGATGGTGGGGGCCACGCTGCAGGGCCTCAGCGCTCCCACCTCTGGCGCTGATCACGGGACTGCCAGGGTGGACCTCCCTTCAGCACCCAGGGAGTGTGTGAGGGAGGAGCGAGGCCCAGAGTGTGTGTGAGCCTGTGAGGGAGCAGGTGGGTGTGGGCGAGGGAAGGTCTCACGCACGGATATCTGGTCTGGTCACTAGCACTCGGCAACCTCACTGCTCACCCGAGAAGTTTCCGTGAACAACATGAGTCAGATGGAAAGGTGACAGGTCTGTGGTCAGTGAGTGAAGACAATACCATCAGTCGTGGTCAAGGAGGGGAGAACGGCCAGGCAGGGGAGACTGACGCAGGCCGCGCCTGGGGTCAGGCTGGGCCCTGGTGACCGGCCCAGGCCTTGCCCGCCCTCGCCAGCTGCCCCTGTCCAGCTGGGATTCTGGCCTGGTGCCCTCTGCCTGCTGCCCCCCAGGCCTTGCCCTGGGTGCCCCCGCATCCAGCATGCAGCTGGTCCATGGCATCGGGGTCCCCCCAGCAGCCCCTCGGCTAAGGTGAGCGCACCCTGCACACTGTGGACGGTGGCTGGGTTGGTGCCTTAGTGTGGACACCCGAGCGGGTTGGGCCCTCAGCACAGAGCTTCTGGTCCTCAGTGGTCACCGTCCTTCCTCATACACATGTTCTAAGTTCATGCGGCCCTGTGCCGTCACTGAATACACCGTCTGAGACCCCCCAGGGAACGAGACCCTCCAGGACACCCCTTCTGAGCCTGGACCCCGCCTCACCCTGCCCTAGCCCCGCCTACCCTGGCTCCAGACTCCTGATCCCGCCCGACACCGGCCCCGCCCACATCGGGCCGCCCTGGGCCCGCTCCATCACCTCCCGAGGAGGCTGCCACAGCGGCTGGTGCGACTGGCTACCTCCGGAGGCCTCCACCGGGCCCCTCGCCTGGCGCTGGTGCCGCACGTGCCCGCGAACCTCGGCCCCCCTGTGGTCTTTCCCTCCCGTCTGAAAGCGCTGGTCCCAGGGCAGTACGGAGACCAGGGGGCTGGCGGCAGCTTCTCTGGGTGAAGAGTGGAAAGACCCAGGAAGACACCCCCTCCCTGGGTGGGACACTTGTGCACCTGCCAGGGGCTCTCAGGAAGCCTGGTCACCCTGGTGCCCGAGGGGCAGGCTCTGAGGAAAGAGGACAGAAAGCGGCCACAGCTGAGCACGTGGGGCCAGACAGCTGGGAAACCAGCAGCACCTCGCGGGTGTCCAGATGGCCACGGGAGCCCACATGTGGCCGTGAGACAGAGAGGAGATGCAGAGAGGCTCTGCCAGGAGAAGGGCCCATGAAGAGGGAGGCAGAGACCGGAAGAGGGCCGGGGATGGCCGGCAGCACCCGAGGCTGACAGAAGAGCCGGGATAGGTCCTCCCCCAGACCCCCGAAGGAACCAGCTCTGCCGACACCTCGATCTTGGACTTCCAGCCCCAGAACTGGGGGAGAACAGGTTTCATTTCAAGCCCCACCCCCGCCTGTGCTAATTGGTTACAGCAGCCCCCGCAAACCAGCACAGGGCACACCAGGGAAGGCTCACGGGCCCCTCCTGCCGGCACCCAGCTCTCTCCCCAGCCCAGAGCATTCCGGACGGTCCCCAGCAGCCACGGCCAATCACTTTGGGAGCCCAGGGGCGCACACCCCTCCAAGAGCGCCCTGGAGGAAGGCGTGTGCCCAAACAGGGCAAGGATGTCAGTTCATCAGAAAGGAGCTTGACCGGTTGCATGTTTGCATCTTTATTTCTAGACTCATTTTCTAAATGTATCTTTTCAATGTCTCTCACTGCAAGGAAGGACAGTGGACAGCTAGCTGCCTTACAGCCAGGAGAACATAACTTGGCACCACGGCCCAGCACAGCTCCCGTGAAGGGCAGGTGCCTGGGGGAGCCAGGGCCCCTCTGCGGGGCGTGCAGCCTGCTGGGCTCCGTTCCAGAGTGCCCGAGCAGAGGTGGTTGGTCAGCCCCCCACGCTGACCCTCGAGGTAGGTGTTACTGACCCTGTTACAGGAGGGAAACCCAGGCCGCGCCGTGACCTGGCCGACTCCGGGCCTCGTGGTGGGCCTGGTTCCGTGCTCTACCCGCACTCCACCCGTACCTTGCTGCGGGGCTGGAGGCCTGCGGCCTCACCTGCTCACTCCTGATCCCCCTGTTCGAGCCCGCGGCGGCTTCTCCCCTGCCCCTGCCAGGGAAGCCAGGAAGCCTGACGCAGAGAAATCCCAACTATTCTCCGAGCCTCTTTGGTGGCCGTGTCACCCTTCCTGGGTGTCCACTAGCATTCCCGACCTGGGCACCCTCGAGAAGATATGTCGGCCACCCTGCCGGAAGGTCCGCTGTGGGGTCTACAGCAGCCTGCAGCCTCAGACTTGCTCAGCACAGAGCAGCCCAGGGCCCTCAGGGCTGGGCTGCTGTCCCACCTCGCAGGCTCGGCTGTCCCGCCGTGACCTGGTGCTGTGTGAAGGTCCCAGTTTGCATGGGCATTTCGAGGCAGAACACGGTCATCCAAGCAATGCTTGCAGAAAAGCATGGAAGATAAAGTCATCGCGGCGGATACTGACCGGGCACCTACCCCATGCATGGCACGTGCCAGCTGCCGGCAGCACTAGGCAGACACGAGGCCTCTGCCAGCGGCCCTGCTGTTCCTAATAGCCGAGTGGGCCGGCCAGCATGAGTGCAGAGGAGGAGGCTGTCCTGCCTGCCATGCGAGGCCGGGTACCCCGCAGCCTGGAGCATCACCCTTCCCCTGGGCACGCTGCCACCTTCTGTGTGGTGTCCAGTGGGACCCTGAGGGGGCAGGGGCTTAGGGAGGCCATGGCTCCAGGAATGAGAAACCAGCGGCATGTTTTCCAGAGGGGTCTTGGTGGCTGGCGCCATGGACACTGGCTAGCAAGCTCAGTGGACGGGGAAGCCACACCCCAGGCCCCTGGGCTCCCACGCCGGCCACCCTGCCCTGCAGGACACTGGGCTCAGCGGGACTGTTCACTCAGCCTTTCCAAAGTGTCCAGTGAGCCCCACGCGGCCGGCTCTGACTCGGATGGGTGGACAGTCCTGGGGAACGTGGAGTCATTTGTGAGCGACATGGGCAGTGGCAGCTCCTCTGAGTCCTTGGAACACGCGTGCTTGGCGACGTCTGTTTTTGCAGAGCACTTTTTCCACTCCTTGTGGATTCTAGACACTTCTTGCCGCGAATGGTCGGTGGCCAGCATGTAGATGATGGGGTCGGCCACGCTGTTCACCGTGGACAGGCACAGGAACATGGCGGAGAGCTTGCACAGGTTGGCTTCGAAGGTGCGCATGACGCCCGGGTCCCCCCTGTAGTAGGAGTAGGCGACGGCTTTGGTGAGGAGCACCAGGTGGTAGGGGGCGAAGCAGACCAGGAAGATGGTCACGACCGCGATGGCCGAGTGCTTCACCTTGGCCTTCTGGGCGGCGCTCAGCCCCGCGCTCCGCCTGACGGTCCTGAAGATGCGCTGGTTGGTGAAGGCGATGATGAGGAGGGGGACGGCGAACCCCACGGCGAAGCGCGAGTAGTAGTAGCCAGCGATCTCGCTGTCCATCGACGCCTCGAAGCACGTCTCCTTCTCCTCCATTTTAAACACTGGGCAGTGAGCGAGCCCGACAACGACGAAGACGGACACGGAGACGAGGACGGCGGTCCACTGGTGGCGGCGGCCACGGCTCTCCAGGGCGTACACCACTGCCATGAAGCGGTCGCAGGAGACGCAGCAGAGGAACAAGATGCTCACGTACAGGTTGCAGAAAAAGATGTAGCCCGTCACCCTGCAGGCCCAGACGCCCAGCGTCCAGCGGTGCTGGTTCTGGATGTAGATGGCCCAGAGGGGCAGGGTGCTGATGTAGAGCAGCTCGCAGAGCGCCAGGCAGAACAGGTAGACGGCCAGCACGTTGCCCTGCAGCACCTGCAGCAGCGCGAGCCAGGCCGTCAGGCAGTTGGCCGGCAGCCCCAGCACGCACACCAGGCTGTACACCACCACCAGGAGCACTCTGCTGTCCTCGAAGGACCCGTTGCAGGTCGCGGCGCCCATGCCGGGAAGCACGGCCACTGGCACAGAGCTGGTTACCGCGCTGGCGTTTCCTGCGGGACAGAGACAAGCGTGAGGACGGGCGTCCCTGGGAACCACCTGGGAGAGACTTTGTGGCGCTAAGAAAGGGGAAGATTCAGCCTGACTCCAGACTACACACACCAGGTGCTTACACGTTTGCAAGCGTGTTCCTTAAAACGACTCTGCGATCGTTGGTCTCCAACTGGACGGCATCCTGGACAGAACGCACGGGCTGGTGCAGTACCCAGCCCTCGCAACTCACCGAGGCCGGTCCTCGGAGGGTCGTTGGTGGGCTCGGACGGCAAGTGCATTCGTTCACTGCTGAGCGAGCGTTGGCGTCCGCACATTTCCCACAGTCTGGACGCTCTGCCCCCCTGCCCCCCAGCTCGGGCACGGCGCCATCCTTCCTGCAGCCTGCCACGACTGTCAACTACTGAGAAAAATGAGGAGCCACCCCGTCGTGCTGATGGTGGATTTGTCCACTCCTCCCCGTGGTTCTCGCGAGGTTGCTTTCTCTATTGTAACCTGTGGGTTAGCTGTTGGAGCCCTGGCTGCAGTTCCTGATGAACCGACCCCCGTACCTTCATGTCGTGATGCTCGTTATGCCCACGGTGGGCATAACTGCTGCGCCCCAGAGACGTGCCCATCCTCACCCCAGAGCCTGTGAATGCGGTAGCTTGATTGGCTGCTGCCGTGCATTCTGGTTACACGCCACACGGGAGGGGAGGCCGCAGAGGGAATTAAATTTGCTAAGTAGCTGACGGAGGAAGAGGAAGACGATCACGGATGATCCCGAGCCCGACGTAAGCACAGGGTCCTTGCTTGCAGAAGAGGGAGGAAGACAGGACAGGGGTGTGGAGAGATGTGACAATTCCGGCAGCCCCCGCGGCTCTGAAGAGGGAGGAAGGGGCCGCGAGCCCCCCCCCCCCCGCCCCCCAGACAGGCTGCTTCCGGAGCCCAAACAGGAGGAAACGGCTCCTTTCCCAGCACCTCCAGAAGGAATGCGGGCTGAGCAGCCCGATCTTAGCCCATCCCCCACGGTTCAGCCCCAGGACAATGAGGATAGCAAGTTTGCACTTTTAAGCCTCGAAGTTCGAAGTTCGTGGGAATTTGAAGCAGCAACCGTTGGAAGGAGGCCTAATTCCTAATAATGCTTTTAAGTGTAAAGTCTTTTATTGCTTGAGATAAAAAGAGCAGCCCTCTTTTGATTACTGTCCATTTGGTGTATTTTTTCCAGCCTTCTACCTTCAAACCGCCTGCATCCCCATGTTTTAGAGGTGACACCCACGAGAAGCTCACCCCTGGATTTGAAAACCGGGCACTCTGAGCTCAGTTACTGACGCGGCCCGTTCACAGCGATGCGCTTCTGTTCGCCCCTCACTTGTGCTCCTCCGTCTGCCCTTTCTGTTTCTATTCCCCTTTCGTCTTCTGTTACGGGTTGAATTGTGTTCCCCACCCCTAGAAAAAGACACGGCAAGGACCTGCCCCCCAGCAGCTCAGAGCATGGCTGTGTTTGGAGCCAGTCTTGACAGAGGTGGTCAGGTTACAAGGAGGTCATTTGGGTGGGCCCTAATCCCGGGGGACATTCGTGCACAGGGACGCACCCAGGGCAGACCACATGAGGACACAGGGAGAAGGCGGCCGTCCACAAGCCCGGGAGGGGGACTGCAACAGATTCTCCGTTCTGGACAAGCAAGCCCACACTCCTGGAATTGTTCGCTTCTCGAATTCTGTTTCCCCTCCTCCACTGGTCTGGAAATTATCCTTAGGTCTGTCTGTAGTCTCTGCAAGACTGAACGTGCAGGCTCGTGGCGTCTGGAGCTCGTCAGAGCCTGCAGCCTTCTGACCGTGCGGGAGACCCAGGCGCTGTCCATGCAGCGCCCCGACCAGCCCGTGTGCCTCTCCGGCCCGGGTGTGGCGGCTCCTGTGTTTGCAGCCTCACGCGTGGGCGTGCTTGTCCGCCCTGTGCAAGACGGGCCACGTGGTGGGCAAGCTCCTGCCGGCTCCCCTCCCTCCCTCTCCCACCTCAGGACCTCCTCCACCTGCAGAGAACAGGAGCCTGCCAGATGCCCTCTTCACCTGGTCCCCGCAGGTGGTCTCCTAGGGGTGGGCTATTGCGTCAGCACGCAGGCGCCCTGGCTTCTGGCCTCTAAAGCCGTGCGGAGCCGTCACCCGTTGGTCTGACCTTGGACCTTCTGCATCCGAGAGCATATAAAGCCACCATTGTGCACAGACCCTGTGTTTGGTCCCTCGGGGCTCTGCTCCGTGTGTCAGCCGTGCACGGCTCCTGGTCCCGTCCATGGGAGCTCGTGGCCTCCACCCCGTCCTCCATCCTCAGTGCCAGCCCATGTCCAACGACAGCAGGCGAGCCTCTCCGTCGTGTCTAAGCTGTGCCTTTTTAAAGGTCAGTGATACACTTTCATCCCCGAGCTCGGGCGGCCAGCGGGCAGGGCTCCTAGGATTCACTCCAGAGCTGAATTCCCAGCAGTCCTCACGCTGGGGCTGTCCTTTGGGGTCCCATAGGCAGGTGTCCCCTTTCGGACCCCACACCCACCCCACGTGAGAGCCCGGGGCTTCCCTGCTGTCCCCATCAGTGAGGAAGCGAACAGCCGTGAATCAGCTCAGGAACGGAAAACAGACTGTGGCCTCCCCCGTCCGTGAGTGTCCCCGTGCTGACCCTCGCGGGGAGTCACCGTGCGAGGCCACGTGGAGTCCAAGGCCCAGAGACGTTCGGGGCTTTGGCGTTCCGGGGACCCAAGAGGCCCCGTCAGTGCACAGCCTCGGGCACCCAGCCAGCCCAGTGCCCACAGTGAAGATGAGCTCTCGCGGAGCTCTGCCACCGTGTGACCCGGGCTTTGAGGGACTGTTCAGCGGGAGTGTGTCGAGGCCGGCTGATGGGCCAAATGGGTGTCCCAGGGGAGTGCTCCCCGCCGTGTCCCATCCACGCCAGACACAGGGCTCCTTCAGGCCCCACTCCGGTGCCCATTTGTCATAGAGGACCCTGGAGGAAGGTGTGACCTGCCCGACGCTCGCCTGCGAATCACCACCCCGCCCCACAGCCGGGAGGCCCAACCCCACGCTCGCGCTGCCAGAGCCCAAGGTCGGTCCTCACCCACCCCACCTCACGGTGCTCCTGGGGGGCAGGGAACATGGTGGGTGATGAGTCGTAAGGACAAGTGCAGTGCTGCGAGGGGTGACCCCCAGCGCTGAGGACCAGGGACACGGCTGTGACTCACACGCTCTCTGGGGACCCGACATGGGGACGGAAGCTGCTGCATCCCGGGCGCCCCCCGCTCCTGCCCAGCCTCCTCTCCTGGGCCCTCTGACCGCCTGACCTGCACCCAGAGCCTCCCTGGACCCTCTCCTCCCTCCCCGCCCTCCTCGGGGACCGTCACGGAGATGAACGTCTGTGACCTTCGTAGGGACGGTGCTTCCGGAGCCTGTGCTCCTGGGCTCCGCCTTTCCCTTCCTCAGGAGACGCCGCGGCATCGTAGCCCTGGACCCCACTCTTCCTCCACGCCAATGCTTGCCGACGCCTTCTCTGGCCACGGCGACCGATCCACGGTCTGGCCGGGCCTCGGCGACTGTGCGGAAGGTGGCATTGCTTCTCTAGCCTGGCGGCCCCGAGTCCCAGCACCGTGACCTCTCCACGTGAACATCCACCCAGGGGGGAAAGCAGCACATCCCAAATGCTGACCTCACTGCCGGCCCGGCCCGGGCTCCTGCAGGCCACACGCGACTCACGGGGTCTCGGCGGCCTGGCCGGCTGGGGCCACTGCTGCAGAGGGGAGGCCAAGCGGGCGCCTGGCTTGTTTTCCCTGCTGGAGCTTCATCGCCAGGCCTCCAACAGCGTGTCCCCGAGCGACAGGGTCAGTCCGCCTCACGGCCGGACCCTGACCTGGTCATTCCGCTCACTCGTCTCCCTCAACACTCTTATTCTGGTAAAATACACATGATAGAAAAGTTACCGTCTTTGCACGTCCGTGTGGGCAGCTCAGGGCCACTAACGACTGCAACCGCCACCACTGTCCCTCCTCAGGGCTCTTGTCATTTTCCGTCCCCATGACACTGGAGCTCCCCTCCGCTGCCCGGGCCTCTGCCCCCTGCTTTTCGGAGGTCCCCCACATGGGTGTTCTTGTGCCTGGCTTCTCTCCCTCAGACCATGTCCTTCAGGGCCACCCACGTTCCAGCCGGCGGCCGACGAATCACAGTCCGTGTGTGTTGGAGTCATGTGTTCCTGCGTCCATCTGCGGGGGGACGCCCGGCTGGTCCCCACGGCCCGTCCTTCGTGAGCCCTTCCTCCCGGAACATGGACATGCAGCTTCACCTCCACAGCCTGCTTTCACTTCTTTTGGGTAAATACCCAGAAGTGGAATCGCTGTATCATAGGGAAGTTCTATTTCCGGCTTTTTGAGGAACCCCCGAGTGGCTTCCACAGCGGCCGTGCTGCCCGTGTTCCCACCAACAGCGCACGGGGCTCCAGTTCCTCCACAGCCTCGCCGACACCTGGCGTTTTGATTTTTAAGAGTCGCCGCGTGATGGGGGTGGGGTGGTCGTGTGGCTTCCCCCGGCGCCCCCTTCCTGAGGCCTTGGGACAGGGGCTGCCAAACCCACGTGCAGGCCAGGGGCCGGCGCTAAGGGGCATGAACACGGTCAGGCCCGGCTGGGGGAGGGGGGCCGCGGCGGCAGGTGGAGGGAGCCCAGGGAGCGGGGCCGCCGCGGTTCTCAGGCAGGAGATGGAGATGGCGCCGTCTTTGCTGGGGCTCCCCGGCAGGGACACACCGGGACTGTGACCTCCGGAAAAAGAGCTCCCTGGTTGGGGCTCCCGGAGACGGGGTGAGAGACGCCTGTGGGACGTCCGCTCTGGGGCTCCGCACGGCACCAGAAATGGGCGTGACAGGAGGCCCCGATACCCCCTCTGTCCTGTTCCTGGTTTTTTCCTAGCACTTCAAAAAATAAAGAAACAGATGCCTCCCGATGTCTTGACGGAGAGACCCCACCTTCACTGTTTATGAATTAGTTCTTATTTGGGTAAATCTATTTTTGCGTGCTAAGTTTTGAAGTAAGTCTCCCTGCGTGAGGCAAAGCGCATTGTAGAAGAATTCTTACAGGCTCCCTCCCAAATATTTAAAGTCAAAGGAGAGGAGAACAGAGGGCGCTCTCACCTGGCATATTTGAGGGTTCCAACTTCATGGCGGCTCTAACAGGCTGTCTAGTTCCCGTCACACATCTTGTCGAGCCTATTGAGAAGTTTGCTCTGAGAGTTCAAAATGACCTGGGGAAAGAGGGGGGGGGGGGAAATGGCTTTGGGGAAATCACATTAAATCACAAATTAAGGCATGCAACAGATGCTTAGGGAGCATTTACTTTGTGCCAAATCTTGTATTTATCCTATGGGATACAACAGCAGGTCCTTAGTATATAAAGAACATCTACAAATCAATAAAAATAAGAAGTTTCAAAGCCAATAAGCAGATAATTCACAAAATAAATAAAAACAGCACCTTAAAAAAAAGCTCACTCCACTTATAATCAAAGAAACGTGAACAGAAACATCAAAATGTTGGTGAAAATAAAGAACTTTGATTCTTAGTGTTGGCAAAAGTGTGAGGGAGTGGGTGCCCTTGGCTGTGTTGATGGGAGCGTTAACTGGCACAAATGTGTTTGAGCACAATTTTGCAACATGCTTCCCAAATCCTCAATGTGCTTAACTTTCCATCACGTAAAATCCTTCCTTGGAATGTTTCCTGGTGAAATAATGAGCCAGGATGGGAAGCGTGTGCGACCTGGAAGCACGTCCCAGCACATCGCCCTGTGTGCACAGGACCAGGACCCCCAGGACAGCACCCACGAGGCCTGCAGAGCACGGAGCGTGGGCCGGTCTGAAGGCACCGCGGGCCCCGGCAGGTGAGGGGCAGCGTCCAGGGTGCCTACTTCCTTCCCTAACCAGAGGAACCTCTGAAACGGCGTGGGTCTTCATCAGCCAGAGAGTGTCCGGCGGGAGGCCAGCACTCTAAACCCATGCTCTGACCGTGCGGACGGCACACCCGGAGACCCCGGGGGCTCTGTGAGGCAGAGGCTGGACCCAGGGGGGCTCCTGCACGGGCTCCAACCCCACCCCAGGCCGCCTGCTCAGGGGGAGACGCCCATGGGGGTAGATGAGCTGCCCAGCCCCCTTGTCACTGTTGCTCCACCAGGTAGCGTGGCTGGGGTGTGTGCCTGACGCTGCGGAAAGCTTGCTGGCTTAGCAACGACCTTCAAGTTGTACCTGGAAAATCCAGACAGAGGGAGTCTAGAAATGGTTGTTTCCCAAGTGGTGTTAACCTTCTGAGGCTGACATTCCCAAATAGGCCGGCAGGCGTGGGTCTGGAGGGTCACTGGGCCTTGCCTGTCCCATCCCCAGGTCTCAGATCAGCCCCCTGCCCCCGACAACCTGCGCTGGGAAGCGGGGCCGCCCCGGGGGTTCTCTGACTGAGGTGTGTGGCCTCTGGCCCAGGAGGACCACGTGCAGGACTCTGCCCTTTAGAGAGATGGACCACCAAGCTCCCCGCGGTCACCCAGCAGCATCTGTGCGGTGCACACCGCCGGGACAGAGACCCAGCCGGCTGGGGTGACTGAGGCAGGCCCCCAAGGGAGGTGTGGCTGGGAGGCCAGGCCACCTGGGAGGCATGCGGGCGCGTCTGAGCCCCAGGAGCATGGGTGGGACGGACACCACCCACCTCGCCCCGGGCCGGATTTCCTTTCTCAGACACTGAGCTGCCTTCACTGAACTCTGCAGGACTCTGGAAGCTGGGGGGCTGAGCCCTCCTGCTGGGGGCTGCACTGCCCACTCTTCCCTGCAGCACGGAGAGGAGCAGGGGTGGTGTCTCTGGAAGCCACTTCTGCAAATATACCAGAGGAAGTGGTGGCCCAACTGACAGTGTGTGCTCTCCTCCCAAGTGGGGCCTGCCGGCAGAAGGGCCCTCTCACCGGGCTGCCCCTGGGGCCCCAGGGGCCATGCAGCTCAGGGCTGAGTGGGGCTCCTGGGGGGCCTGGAGGGGCCTGCTCACGTGGCCTATGTAATGCCAGGTGCTGACGTCCAGCTCTGGGGCCAGCCCGGCTGGACAGAAGGGCCGGGGACGGAGAGGGACCACCCTGGAAGAGTCCGAGGGCCAGCATCAGGCCCAGGCTGGAACAGCGGGGTGCGGGGTGGCCCGAGAGAGCAGGTCCTAGCCCTCCAGGATGTTCTGACATCGAGTGCTGCTGTCTTGCTGCCGCTGGCCAGTGCTCTAGCCGCCTGCTTCTTGCTCCCGGAGCCTGTCCTGTTCCCTGCCCCATGGATACGTAGCTTTCGACCTCAGCTCACGGGCCTCCCAGGGTCTTCCTGGACCCGGTGACCCTGTTTCCTGTCTCCCCTGCTCACCACCCCTACTGCCCCTACTTTATCCTACTATTCTGTGTCCCCCGCAACCCTTCGAGGTGAGCAAGCCTCAGAGCGGGCCAGGGCCTCACTCCCGCCAACCTCAGGGGGCCCCTGCATCATCTTGGCAGCTAGGATGTGGGGCAGCCCAGACCCAGGTGTGGAGCCCGGGTGCTGGCTGCAGGGCCCAGCATGGCCAGGGTGGCGGTGCACTTTTCCCTCCTGGTGTCCCTGCCCCAGAGCACTCTGGCTCTTCCCCCGCCGGGGTCGGGTGGGTCCTCCCACGGGGCTGGATGGTGGGTGAGGGGACAAGGGCTGTGGGGGGGCCCTCTGTGCTCCTCCATGCGGGCAGCAGGCCACCTTGGGGACCCACAGAAGCGGGTGTGCGCGGAGGGGCAGGTGGAATGACAGACCCCAGGGGACCACCCAACTCAGCGATAGGCTGCTCCCAGCCCTGGGGTGCAGGGGAGGGACAAGCTGGCCAAGCCTGCAATGCCAGAAAGGGCCTGAGCCTCGGGGGTCTCTGTGCTTGGTCTGTGCTCTGGGGGAACCACGGTAGCCACAGAGCGATGGGGTGGGTGGGCCGGGTCAGCCCGAAGCCTCTTTCCCCCATCCCTGGTCCCCCCACGTCCTCCTGGCCAGAGTAGGCCTCTCTGTCTCCAGCTGTGCCAGGCCCCCTCCCGGCTCCTTCTCATCTCGCGGCCCACAGCGTGCCTCCCCCAGGGAGCCCGCGAGCCCGTGGCCCACTCACAATGGCGCTAACTCAGCCCACTGTCCCAGGAGAGGAGGCCTGCATTCGTGGGCACTGTTCCCGGCGCTCTGTCCCAGCACCGCGGGGCGTCCCTCAAGCCTTTCAAAATACCTTCTTCAGCTTGTATTATGCAACTTTTCAAGCAGAACCAAAAGCTTAGTGGCGGGTTGCAGACGACTTGCGCCCTGCCCTGGCTCACTCGGTGTTTGTGCCCGTGGGCCCTGTCCCTGCACGCCGCTGAAGCCCTCAGGGCCGGGGTTGGCTGTACCACAGCCAGACCTTTCCGGTTCTTCCAAGGGCCCCACAACCTCACGCCCAATCCTTGTCTCCGTTTCTTTCTTTCTTTTTTTTTTTTTAAGATTTTATTTGACAGAGAGAGAGCACAAGCAGGGGCAGCGGCAGCAGAGGGAGAAGCAGACCCCCCGCCGAGCAGGGAGCCCAACACCGGGCTCCATCCCAGGACTCAGGATCATGACCTGAGCCGAAGGCAGACGCTTCACCGATGAGCCACCCAGGCGCCCCCTTGACTCCATGTCTGTGCTCGTGTTTGGGGTAAACTCTGGGGAGGGAGTTGCTGGGCTTTCGGCCCCCACAGCGGATCACCCATGTGGACTTCCCACGCTTCTATTCTTTCCACTGTGATATATATGTTTTGTCATCTCTACGCCCAGCATGGGGCTTGAACTCACAACCCTGAAATCAAGAGCCACGTGCTCTCCCCACTGGTGCTCTCCCCACTGAGCCAGCCGGGCACCCCGGATAGATTTTTAAATGCATGGTTCAGAATCTCATTTGCATTTCTTTGATTGATAGAGAGGCTGACAACCCCACGCTGTCCCTCCTTACTTGTCCTGTCCCCCTCTGCCTAGGCTACTCTGCCTCCACCCTCCACCTGGCAGGGTCCCTAGACAGCATCTCGTCGCCCTCCTGAGCACAGACACGCCTGAAAGAGCAGTGTAGCCCGACTCCCCATCCTTGGTGGCCTGCCCACCCTGCTCGGCAGACACGGGAACACCCCACTGGCCCATGCCCGGCACCGGACAGCATCCTGAGAGGCCTGCCAGCCCCGTGCCCCAGGACCATGCCCTGCGACCAGGCTGGCTGTCCCCCCGGTGGAGACCTCACTGTCCCACCTGTCCCTCCTCTTGGCCACGTGCCCCTCAGCCCAGGCAGCCCCTGGAGGCAAGGGAGCCAAACCCTTTATATCTCACCCACCAGGCACCCCAAGAATCAGCCACAACCCCATGGCACCCAGAAGTTTCCACCTGTCTACCCTGGAGAGGTTCCAGGGATGACCCTGCCCTGAGCTCTGACTCTCTGGCCACGTGGACCGGCGGCCGTGGTGAGAACTTCACAGAGGGAAATCTCAGGGTACAGACAGAAGCTGGCATCCCTGTCACCCCCACACCCTTCTGCTTACCTCATCTGTGCGCACTGGTGCCCCCGGTTCTCTCTTGGTGAAGGACCGCAGGCTGAGACCCCTGACCAAGCCCCCACCTTTGGGCCAACGAATCACCTTTGCTTTCAGCCCCCACCTGTCTTGCACACGGCCACCCCCCACCCTGCTGCCCCCCAGCACGTGGAGCCCATGACTTACTCAGGGAGGTAAACCTCACACTCACGCTCTGTAGGCCCAGCTGAGAACTTTCAGGAAGTAGCAGGGTCCAAGTGTTTCCTTTCAAACTCCCCTTGCCGTAAACAGCAGGCCCTGGGTTGGCCAGCGCAGCCTGGGTGTCATCGGAACTTTCCTGGGGCAGATGCAGGAAACCAGCCCAGACTCTCTTCTCCTCGTGGCCGTGCCAACACTCAGAGAGACAGCTACACCATCTTCCCCGCTGGGCGGACAGACAGGGGACCAGCTCAGAGGAGCGGCTGCTGCCCGGCCTGTTCTCCCCACACTTGGCAGGGCCAGGCAGGGCATGGGGAGCGACCCTCAGAGATGAACTCCGGCTCCGGCTCTGCTCACAGTGGCCCCAGGACAGCTCCCGCCCTAGTGCCCCCGTTCGTCCTCCCCAGGGCAGGCCCAGCCACGTCACGTGGTGCCCTCCCTCCCCGCTTCCCATCCTGGGGAGGGGTCCCACCAGCAGAAAGGGGCCAATAGATTCTGTCCTTGGCTCTGCCTCTGGACCCCTAGAGCTGACCCCAGCGGGGCCCAGGGACTCCACAGGTGAGTTTCTCTGGGGGGAGGCACGTGGGTTCCCCGGGATACAGCTCCCCAAGGCACTGCCTGGCCCTGCTTGTCCCTCTGTCCAGCTTACATGACCCCAGGCTCGAACATCTTGGACCTAAACACCTGCCCCACTTGCCTTAGAAAATGCCCTGGGCTGTAGGTGAGCCCCTGCCTTACCAACCACCCTCTGCCCAGTGAGCTGCTTCTGGGCTTTGGGGTGAGACGAAACCACGTCTCCCACCACCAAGGCCTGACTCAGCCCTGGCTCTTTTAGCCCACGGGGGCAGGGCTGGGCATGCCAGCACTCGGGGGTGATCGGTGTCCAGCCTGCAGCAGGGACAGTGAATGGTGGTGGACCCAGGACGCTGCACTCGGGGCACGTTCAGGGCTGGGACCCCCCTGGAGGGTGCACCCCCACTCTGCACTTTCCCTAAGACACATTTGGGTCACGGCCCGCCCCAGTCTGCTCAGCCCCACCCGAGCACTGATTTCTCACTGGTGTGGGCGGCTGCCGAGTGCCTAGAAAGCTGGGCATCGAGTGTGTGTGGGTCTGAGCGCAGGGCTTACCTCAGCCTTCCAGAAACACCCGCCCAGGGTCTGGCCACTGCTCTCCCCGGGCTCAGGCCCAGGGCAGCTCCTCCCAGATAGGGCGTAGCCAGCGCAGCTAAGGCTCTGGGGGGCCTGAGACCCACCGTCCTCGGCAGCGGCCGCTAGAGGCCCTGGATCCGAGCGAAGCAGAGCCCACCTCAGACCAGCTGGGCCGGGGGTCTCCAGGGACGCTGAGTCCTCGCTCGTGGCCCAGGCCCCACTCTGGGACCTGCTCCCTTCTGGAACCCCACTCAGGGGCCCGTGTTTTCCATTGATGAGTCCAGGTGTGAAGCATCGTTCCAGCCTGGACCATTATGACCTCCGTGCCATGGTTGGCCGGTCAAGGATGGCCGCTGATTCAAGTTAGGTCAGCTGAATCCTCCCCCGGGGCCCACCTCCACCCCTACGGCTTGCATCGTCTCTTCCCCTGCACGGTCCTGAGCGGCAAAGGAGGGGTGTGGGAGGAAGGCTGCCGGGGAGGACGGGGCTGCAGAGAACCAGGGATGAGCCCACCCAGCCAAGGGGTCTGGACCCTATCCCGAGGGCCGACCGCCTTCCAGGCAGCGGGGAGGGGGCCCACAGCCACCTGACAGTACCCCTGGGGGGCAGGTGCCCACGAAACCTGGAAGGGCTCCTCCTCTCTCGAGAAGCGAAAATCACTCACCATTTCAAATAGGTCCTATGGATTTGAATTTCAGAAGGTACAAAGGGTGGGCCTCTCTCCCACCGCCCTGCTCCTGGCCCTTCGGGGCATCTGCGTACCCAAACAAGGGTGTCCGTTCTCCCAGTTTCTGAAGTCGTTATAATGAGAAGGAGGGAATGTAACGAGTCCTCCTGTAACCACTACCGTGAAGATCTCAGATGGGCTTCATCTAAGCCTCACGGAGCTCTCTCATCAACGGGAGGCAAACGGCGTTAGCCACGGACTTAGTCTCCCTCTCTGAGTACCACGAAGGACTCGTAGAATTTTGTGTTGTTTTGTTAAGATTTCATCTATTCACTTAAGAGAGAGAGAGAACCAGAGACAGAGAGCGCACGAGCAGGGGGAGGGACAGAGGGAGAAGCAGACCCCCCACCCCCCGCACCCGCCGCTGAGCAGGGAGCCCAACGCGGGGCTTGATCCCAGGACCCTGGGATCACAGCCTGAGCCGAAGGCAGACGCTTCACTGAGCCCCCCAGGCACCCCAGATTTGTTTTAATGTGGTAAATTACACGTAATATAACATTTACAATTTCCACCACTTTAAAGTCTCTAAGCATAGGCTCGGTGGTATTCACTGAGCTCATGACCTGTGGCGGCCGGCAGCCTCTCCAGACTGTCAGCTTCCCGGATGGAAGCTCTGTCCCCAGGAAACACAAGCTCCCCCTTCCCTGGCAAACGTCACTCTGCCGCCCGTGTCCACGGAACCTTCTAGGGACCGCATACGTGTGGGTCATACAGGCTTTGTCCTTCTGAGTTTGGCCGATCTCCCCCAGCACAGCGCCCTCCAGGACCACCCGTCCAAGCTGGTGTCAGAACGCTCCTCCTTTCGAAGGCGGAGTCATCGCCCCTTGTGTGCCTGGACCATGTGTCCCTCGTCCGTGCTCATCAGTGGACCCTGGGCTGCTGTCCCTGTTGGCTGCTGGGGAGGTGGGGGCGCCAGGCTCCTTGTCCTCAGTGTGTCTCAGGGAACCACAGTCATTATTCTGGAAGACACTGAAGCTGTTCCGAACCAAATTGGACCATGACCCACCCTGCCTCTGTGGGGTTGATTATATGGTTTGTCTCCTTCGACTTGTTCCTATGGTAACTGTGATCCGTGGGCTGCCACATCTTCCCTCCTTCCCCGACCCCTCGAGGCATCGCCCCTGCTTGCTCCAGCAGGCTCTGCTGCGTCAGGGGCTGGAGGAGAGGACTGCAGGGGCTGCTGGGGTTTCCAGGCACCCGGCGGTCCTCAGAAAAGGGCAGGAGTTCCCCAGGCCCCAGCCCAGAAGGGGTTTTCGGGGCAGTTCCTAACAGAGCCACCCTGAGAGGGAAGAGGCTGGGGGAGGAACGGGGCTTTTGAGAGGGGCCACCCCAAGAGCTCAGTGATTCTGAAAGTCTCTTTCTCAGGCTATGTTCCTCTGACCGGGGCAGACTGGGAACCGTGAGTCCTAGTTCAGCCCTGGACAGGCTGGCCCATCGCCCCAGATCACCACGGTCCACACACGGGGTTGTCTGTCTCGGGGCTGGCCTGGAGGCTTCCACAGCCGTGGGAACCTGGTGCCTTATCTCACGGCCGAAGATGGCTGCTTGACCTGCAGCCTGCTCATGGGTACTGCAGGTGTCGGGAAGGAAGGCAGTGGACGGTGGCGGAGACCCTCCCCTTCGAGGAGACATCCCAGAATTCCCACCCAGGCTCCTGGTCCTGCGTCCTTGGGAATGCAGGGCTGGGACCCTGCCTGGCTGCAGGGGAGGCTGGGGAAGGTGATCTTTGCTGTGCCCATGCGTGCTGGGTGCTCTTCCCAAGCGGGAAGCGGCATGTCGTGCCTCGGGCACACGGGGTCACCAGCTCCGCTTTGACCTGGAAGGGCAGGTCCCGGGCAGGTGGGTGGATGAAAGTGCCCCGAGATGAGGAAAGGGTCCCGAGAAGCTGGGGAGAGGGGGTCTGGGGGCGACCCCCGAAGGGTTGATGGACGAGAGGAGGCCCCGCGGAAGCCACAGGAAAGCCCCTGCCATCGGGCTCTGGAAGCAGGGTCACTGGGGAGAACCGCGAGACCCCGGTCCACCGGCACTAGCCGGAGTTGCTACCTCTGTGCCCGCAGACAGAGCTCCGCCCTTCCAGCGGGAACAGCGATGCCGAGAAGCTTGCTGTCACCCCAGAACTCGTAGGAGAGCAGCTCGTAAGCAGTCATGTTTTGGGGGTGCACATTCACCAGTATGTGCTGGGGGCACCCGAGGATCCCAGAGCCCTGGGGGTCACAGCCACACCGGCCCTGCTGCCGTGACCCGCACGGGCCCTGTCTGTCTGTCCCTTTGGTCCGCGAGCCCCACGGGCGGCGGGGTCCACACCATTTACTTTGGAGCTCCTCTGAGCGGACGCCCCACCAGCGGAAACCGCTCTCAGAAGATCATGCGTGGGCCCAGTGTCCTGCCATTCAGAGCCCCGGCTGGGTGGGCGGAGGAGGATGGCCAAGCTCGGGTTACGGGGCGTGTGGGGCACAGCGAGGGGCTCCTCGCGCACAGGAACGCCCGCAGCAGGGGGTCACAGAGCAGGTGGGGAACAGAGCAACATGGTTACAGAAGAAAGCAGGGGTCTTCACGCCGTGGGTGCTGTTGGGGGGCCGCGGGCCCTCGAGGCAGGGAGGCCCCCACCTGGCGGGACGGACAGTGGACCAACAGACCTGCACGCTGCGTGTGAAGCCACGGACCGAGGAAGATCATAGGAGACTGTGCCAGAGGATGTCTCAGCTGCCCAGGACACAGAGGGACCTAAGAAATCCCCCAAACCACCCGTAGACCCCCTCTGTTGTCCAGGCGCCCTGTCAGGGGACTCAGCTCAGAGCGCCACGTGGCCAGGCGGCCGGCAAGGCTCACAGAACACGGTGTCCCGGCGTGGCCTTCTTTTCCAGCTCCTTCCCCCAGATCCCCCATTGTCAAGGTCAGAGCAGATGGGAAATGAAAACCGGGCCCTTCCCGCTGGATTCCTGCTGCCTCAGGGAGACCCCCGGCCACCCCCACCCCTTGCGGCACAGCCAGGCCAGGGCCTCGCCCGGTGGTCCCCAGCCAGGGTGATGCCTCACTCAAGGGGGCATCTGGCCTTTCTGGAGACGTTCTGGGGTTTCACAACGGGGGGGGGGGGTGCCCACCGATGACGCTGAACAACCCATGCGGCACAGGGCAGCTCCCACCCCCATGATTCCTCCTGCTGGGGGGAGCTCTGCCGGCAGGCGGATGCGGGGAGGGTTTGGGATCGTGCTGCGCTGCCCCCTCCATGAAGAGGCTGCCCGCTGCAGCTAGGAGTCCCCCCACCGGGCCTCACGCCCCGGCCTGGGGAAACCCCGGCGCTGTGGACGTCAGGACTCCAGTAGCAGCCAAAGGCGGGGCAGCTCGCCCTCGGGGCCTGGATGAGACCGGGGCAGCGGGGTCTTCAGCAGTGGGCCCCTGTGCCTTCCTGCTGCTGGTACCCTCTGCAATTCAGAAAAAAGCAGAAGTGAACTGGGGAGGGGAATGCCAGGACGGGGCTCCCCTCCCTCCGCCTCCCCTCCCCCACCCCTCTGCAGGCTGACATCTCCTAGACAGCACACGGAAAAACACTGCTGCTATCTGAGCCCGCCACTCACAGGAAGCAATTTGGTTTCCTCTGCAGGGTATCAGGCCTCCAGCCAACCTCAGTGCTCAACAGTCTGGGTAACACCCAGGGTGGGGGTCCCAGGCCGCTGGGCTGGGGGTGCTTACAGAGCACCACCCTGGGCAGGCTCTGGAGGGCAGGGGACCTCCGCCGGGCCTCTGGGACCCGCAGCCCGGGGAGGGGGCCCCACACGTCAGCAGGCACCAGAGAGAGGTCACGGGGGCCACCCTGGGCGTGTGGCCCTGGGAGTATGGCCACAATCCTGGAGGGTGACCAGAAGCACTGCAGGGGCACGTGGGGTCTGGAAGGGCGTCGGGGCAGAGGGACAGAGAGAAGGAGGCTGGGAGGGCTGAGTGCCCCTGGGGCGCGCGAGGAGGGAGACACGGTCAGGACTGTGCAGCTTGTCTCCCAGGGCTGGCCAGTAGTACCTTTCGGTGAGGGGCTGTGAGGTCAGGTCACATGCTGCTCTGCCCCGTCAGGGCAAGGAAAGAGCCAGAGGGAAGCAGGGAGGCTGGGGCAGTGGCCGGGCCTAATACCCCAGGGCCAGGAGACAGACAGGAGGCAGGGGCATGGGACCCACTGGACATGGGCAGGAGGGGCAGGAGCTGGGCACCGCCCAGTGGACAGCTACGCCGGGGGTCACAGAGGGCTACCCAGAGGGGACTCTGGGGCTTGAGGACCTTGGAGGCCAAGCAAGGCTGACTCTGCCAGTCACCTGCCCACAGTGAGATGGGAGCAGGTCGGAGGGCAAGTGGGTGCCGCCAGTCCACTGAAGAGTTACGCTCAGGGCTGGGGTGAGGCCAGGTGGAGGCTAGCAGGTGGAGGGAAGGGGCGCGTGTGGGTGAGGCCATGTGTCGTGTGCACCGCCATCTGATGGGCTCCCGGCCGCTCCTCCCCTCCGAGAATCCAGGTCAGAGGCAGGAGCGGCCTCCACTTCCTGCCCTTCACCGGCACACTCCACGCACCCTGCCCGCCATCGCCACCTGGGGCTGAGGCTTCCTTCCGGGGTGGAGGGGGAGCCACCCACTTGGACGGGGCCCCCGTCACGCCCTCCTCCCTCCCCCTGCCAGCACCCACCTGGAGATCAAAGCTGGCTCATCTTTGCACACGCACACACACACATGGCTGCGTACACGTGCACACGCTAGTACACACACATGCACATGGATGCAGACCCGCACCCGCAGGAACCCTGCAGGGCTCCAGGGGGACAGGAACGTGGGCAGTGCTCAGGACTCCGGGGCCCACCGTCCTGCTGTGTGACCCCAGCAGGCTGCATGGCTTCTCTGGGCTGGGCTCTTCTGGGGTAAGAAGTGGGGGATGGCAGGCCCCAGGGGGTGGGATGCCATCTGCAAAGCACTCAGCAGCCCCGCTAGGCCCGTGGGGCAGAGCTGCCCCTCTGGAATGGAAAGGCAGGGCCGGAGTGCAGGCAGGGGCTGCGATGAGCTGGGACAGTGGGTGGCATCAAGCTTCACCCTGTCTGCTCCCCCACGCCGCCCTGCGTCTCCAGGGCTGCACCTGCCCTTGGCCCGCTCTCACTTTGTCTCTGCGGGCGGGCTGGGGGCAGACAGGGGGCGTCCATCTCCGCCCCAGCATCAAGTCCCCCGTGATTGCTGTCACTTGAGACTCCATGTGAACTTTAGGATGGATTTTTCTATTTCTGCAAAAAACATCATGGGGACTTTGACAGGGATTGCCGTGAACCCGAAGACCACTTTGGGCCCGTCTCCCGTCCGCAAACACGGGACAGTCCTTCTGTCTTCTTTCATTTCTTTCCGAACGCCGTGTAGGTTTCGCTGTGCAAATCTGGTAGGTCCGCGGAGACGTTAACCCTTGAGTATTTTATTCTCTTTGATGCTATAGAAAAGGAAATTGATTTCTTGACTTCCTTTCCGGTTTGCTCATGAGTAGTGCCAAGGAATACGGCTCGTGCCGCGTGCTGAAGCCGTATCCGCCATTTCACTGACGTCCTTTCTTCTAGCAGGGTTCTCGTGACATCCTCAGAGCTTTCTACACATAAGATCACATCATCTGCAGACAGAGAGAGCTTTTCTTCTTCCTTCCAGGTTGGACTCCTCGGACGGCCCACTGGTCGTTCTGCGCACAGCCCTCCTAGGCCTGCGCACCTGAGTGACCGAATTAGCATCCTAGCCTTATTCTGCAAAACGGCGCCCCTGCTCCCCTGCAAACTGTGCTTTCTTTGTTGGAGAAAATACTCTTGGAGCCTTGGGGTCCTCGCTGGTGCCCGGCACCGGCTGCCCAGCTCTGAGGATTTCCTGCAGGGGAGGCAATGGCCATTCTGGAAGACCCAGGTTACCGCCACCTTCAGCCTGCACGGGTCCTGTCTTGCCTTTGGATGTCACCGTGGGCTGTGACCAAAACTGTCGCTGGCCCCAGGCTGAACCTCAGAAACCCTGGTCGGTGTGGTGGAGGGGGGGACAGGCTTCCGTCCCCAGCTGCAGCCCTGGGTCCCAGCTGTGGTCCAGGTGCTGGGCTCTGGTTGGCTCCTCTCTGCTTGGGAGCTGAGTGTCCCCAAGCAGACGTGGTCAGGAGAGCTGACCCTGTGCTGGTTTTGGGGCTCTGCGTTCTGACATGGTCACCTCCGTGTTCTCATTTTCAAAATGGGCCATTCTGGCCCCAAGTGCCCACACGGGACAACTTTTAAATATTGCCTCAATTGACCTGCTGGCCATACAACTAGTCAAACTTTTTATTTCTATTTTTCTGATAATGTTTCTGTCTCATCTATGTTTCCAGAAACGCTGACATACAGTTGTTCACAGTAGTCTCTCGTTAATACTTTTTTGGAACTGATTTTTTTGCAGTTTTTAATTTTGTAATTTACACGCAGTAGCATTCACTCTGTGACGTTCGGTTCTATGCGTTTTGACAGATACACACGGCTGCGTCCCCAGCACAGAGTCAGCGCCTTCACCCCCAAACTCCCTCGTGCCGCCGCCCCTTGGCGGTCCGCTATGCCTGCCACCCCAACCCCTGGCGACCCCTGGCCTGTTTCCCCTCTCTCTGCTCCTGCCATTTCCAGAACATCATGAGCAGAATTATACAGGCTTGCGAATCCACTCTTTCCCACAGAAAGCGCATTTGAGATTTGTCCGTGGTTTGCGTGTGAAGAGCGCCTTCCTCTTCACGCCTGGACAGTGCTCATCTCACGGACGGACGCAGCCGCTGTCTGTCTGCCAGTTCAAGAGCCCCTGTTTTTTCCAGTTTTGGGTGATCATAAACCGAGGTGCTGTGAAGATTCACGTGCAGGCTTCTGCACGAACGTGAGTTCTCATTTCTCTTGAGGGAACGCCTGTGAGTGGAATTCCTGAGTCATCGCAGGGGGAGAAACGACCCAGCCCGCGCCCACAGCGGCTGCCCCGGCTGCGTCCTGGGCGGCCCGCGGGACTCGAGGCTGCCTCTGGCCCCACATCTCTGTCATGCATGGTGCTGCCACTGCCCGTGTCCACCGTCCTCGCGGGGGAGCCAGGGGAACCACGCCGTGGCTTTAATTTGCATTTGCCTGATGACACAGGTTGGGGAACACCGCCTCGTGTGCCACCTTCCCTCCGTACGCCTTCCTCGGCACCGCGTTCAGACTTTGGCCCGTTTTTAAATTGGGTTGTTTCTGCACCGTTGAGTTCCGAGAGCTCCCCTGTCTTCTGCCTACATGTCCTGTACCTGATGGGTGTTTGCAAGCATTTTCTGGCAGTCTGTGGCTTACTGTCTGTTAAATCTGCAATCACAGCCTCCCGTTGGGTCGTGTCATTGCCTGGTGTCTTTTCCTTCCGTTCTTGTTGTCTTTATTCCGCCTGGAAGCTGGTCCGCTTCAGTGGGACATGGATTTTTGGAAGAACTAACTTTTGTCTTCATCGCCCTCTATCACCTGGTTCTTAAATTCATTGATCTCCAATCTTGTTTTTATCTCTGGTTTTTAACTTTCTTTGGGCTTAGTCTGTTCCCCCCACCCCCAGCTTTCCCTTTTTCTTTGATTTACAAAATTGGGGATAACTTATGCATGGGGTGTGGTTCTCACTTTTGACAAAGGCATCCAGGTGGGTAACTGCTGGCACCACAGATATAAAATATCTCCGTCACCCCCTCATTGCCTCGAGCCCCTTTGCAGCCGCTGCCTCCCACATGCCGGCCCCCTGGCTTCCTAAGGTGGGGTCCCAGCTTACAAAGCCCGAGGCTTCCTCCTATTCCAACACAAGTGTTTGTCCTCGTTCCCTGGAAGCGCTGCTCCGCTGCCCTCCCCTCGAGTCTGGACATGCACTGTTTTATGGTTGTTCAGTTCTGGGTATTTTAAATTTCCCATTAGGATCTCGTCCTTAGCTCATGAGTTATTCAACAGTACAAGTATATGTCTTACAGTGCTTGCCTATAAAAATTTCTCTAACATTGGATTGTATTTTCACTCAGCACAGTTAACAGAATTGCACGGTGAAACCCCACACGCGCACCCTTACTATCCCACAGTTCACAGCTTGTGCTACCTCTTCCTTCACACATCCCTCCATCCACCCCTCTTCCACCCACCTGCTGGGGAGGAAATATTTTTCTCTACCCTTCAGATGTTCTTCCAGGTGGTCTAAGCGTAAAATGGACATGAGATAGATCAACAGAAGGAAAACAAATTAATTTTGTCTGTACAGGAACCACCACCCACAGGAGAGGTTCCAAGACAGAAGGGTAAAAGGAGGTATTTGTGCCATCCTGAGCTACAGATTGGAACAGGGGCCTGGGCTTCAAAGTGGAGGAGGGCAGTTCACAGGGCCACGAGAAGGAGAACAGACGTTTGCTAATTAGATGCTTGCCCTGCCACGAGATGGGTCACTCACATAAACTATCTCTGATGATAACTCTTATTCTAGCAAAGCTCCCAATTTAGGTTCTTCTAGGTATTTAAGGAAGGGACAAAAGTTTCTCCTGGACCCACAGGGTCTTAATTGCCTTCAGCTCAAAATAGCCTTCATACCAAAATGACATATTTGGGGGAGACTTGTCCTGAACCCCTTCACATCCATCCGACCATCTATTCCTTTCTTCCTCCCTCCATTTGTCCCTCATCCATCCATCCAACCATCCTCCCTCCCTCTAACCAGCCATCCCCCCTGAATACCCCCCTCCATCTATCTATCTGCCTATCAATCCATCCAACCGTCCACCCATCCTTCCACCTGCCCATCTCGCTATCCATTCACTCCACCCCCTGCCTTTTCTCCACAAGCCCCACTTTCTTCCCTTGGGGCGCTGACTCCAACCAACAGCACTGCAGCTGGGGCCTGTGCCCTGGTGAGCGGGGAACCAAAGGAGAAAGGTCCTGTGGTTGGGTCCTTGGGGCTGCCACAGATGGCTGCTGCCTGCCAGCCACCCGCCCCCAAGGACTGTATTGCCTCTTCCTATGCGCAGATTCCTGACCAGCAAAGGGACAGGGGTCTCAGACGTTCTGAGGGCTCAGAGGTTGCCTCCTAAGTACCAGGCAAGGGCCAAATCTTCTTTGGGCTGTGGAGGGTGTGGACGACCCAGGCCTGCTGAGTTAACCCCACACTGCACAGGCTCAGGAATGGGTTCTTGGATGTGGAGGCCAAGCCCCGTGGGATGAGGGGAGAGAAGAGCTTGGGAAAGGCAGAGGCCTTGACGGCTGGGACGTAGGGTGGGAGTGAGGTGGGCGGGAGAGGGGCAGGTGGGCCGGTCCTGGGCACTGAAGGGAGTATGCATTCTGCTGAAGTGTAGATTTGGGTTTGGGTCCATCGGTTTAAGTTACTCCATAATAAATGTCATTTCAACTTACCCAGGGGTCTGTGAGAACTCTTTGCTGCCATCAAGCACTTGTGCATTTCTCAGGATGGGGAGGCTGTTAGAGGGTGTGCCCTGCGCTGTGATGCCTTGGGCCTGGGTCCTCAAGGCTCGGCTTCGGGTGAGGGGTCATCTGCTTGCTGACCATGCTCATTAAATCCGTCTTGGGGCAGCCACAGCATGTGGCTTCCAGGGGTCACAGCAATCATTTCAGCCCAAAGTCTGGCTTGGCAAGTAGGGCACAGAGGGGTCAGGGGCAGCCTGGGGGCTCTCTGGGGACACAGACCTGCCCTCTCCCCTCACTTGCCCACCTCCCTAGGTATGGGAAAACGAGGCCCCATATTCCTGCTCCCCACCTGGCCCTGGACTACCCCATGCACACCAGCAGAGGAGGAGAGGGGGGCCAGCATTGGCTAGTATCTAGGACCCTCACCTCCCCTCGGACCCCTAACTCTGCTTCCATGTCCAGAGGAGGGATGCCCTGGCTCTAGGCACAGGTGCTGCCACCAGCCGCCTGAAGAGAGAAAGCCCGCTACCTCCTGCAATGCCCTTGTGCTGCTTCTGAGTGATGGCAGGACTCTAGGGAGTCCGACCTGCGCCTCCCTCCGTGCAGCTGGGCCTTGGTAGGGCACACGTGTGGGGAGGGCATCCCTGGGAAGAAGGGTGGCAACATGCACTGCGGGGAGAAGCCCACTTTGGGTGCAGTGCCGTCAGGCTGGTACCTACAGCTAAGCTTTGATACAGGGTGGGGTGGGGTCCCTGCTGCAGGCTGCCCCTCCCCCCACCTCCCAGGCTGCTCCCCAGACAGTAAATGACTAATGACTCAGGCTGTACCGCCTGCTGGGAAGTTTGCTGGGAACTTTTCCTCCTGATTCGGGGAATCCCCCAGCTGCCTTCAGATAGAAAGTCAACGAGATCCTTTCTACGAAGCGATTGACATTTCCCCAAACCACAGACCAGGGAGGGGAGCCTGGGTCAGGGTCAGTGACCCTGGCAGGCAGGAAGGTGGCCCAAGCTGGCCCGAGCACAGAGGTGTGCCCCTCTCCTGCTCTCTCTGAGCTGTGGAGAGACTCTGGCCCCCGATCCCTCCATGCCACCTCCTGGCTAAGTGCTTGTCTATGGGGAGACAGGCCACAGTGCCTGGGACAGGAGGGACAACATGCCGGCCAGCCTGGGGCCAGTGGGTCTGGGCATGCTCAGTGGTATCCCCATCTGTTAGTGGCCAGGCCCTGGTGGAGGTGTGCCCTCCCAGCTGCCTGGTCCCAGACCCCCACGGCTGGGCCCTGATCCAAGCAATCCGAAGGTCAGGTCAGGAGCCTCTAGTCCCAGAGGGCCCTCTCCTGGCTCAGCCACTCCCCCAGCTGAGCCCAGGGCTCACCTTCCCCTCCTGCAGGTCAGCCTGGCTCAGCCCTTCCCCCTTTTTCCTAGGAACTCCCCTCTCCCTGACCCCCGTTTCATAGAGGAAACAAAAGCACAGGGAGCCTGAATTGCTCAAGGTCACCCCATAGAGGTGGGGCTGGGGCGGGGCCTCAAGTTTCTTTCACCTAATGTCCCCAAATGGCCGCCTCCCTGTTGCGCTCCTGCACAGGGACTCCAGGGTGAGGGGGTTGACGTCAGGGGCCTGGCTCCCTACCTGTGGCCCCACCAGGCAGCTCCCTGGAAGGGGTCCTCAGGCCCCAAGACAGCCCACCTAAGAAATTGCGTTGCTGGGCTCTCGGGCCGCGACGTCGGTCAGTCCCGGCACTGCCCTGCCGCCTGGTGGCCGCTGCCGGCGCTGCGCTCCCGGGCCTGGCCCCGGGGGTCGCTCCAAGACGGCAGCGCGGCCACGGTCTCACCCCCGACTCCCAGCCCGGCGCTTCGGCAGGAGAGGGGAACCACCCGCTCAGCCCACGCTCAGGGCTTGCTTCTCCACCCTAGGGCCGCCCGCAGCCCCGCAGGAGCTCCTGCGGGCTCCTCGGCACCCCTGCGCTGGGCCGGCTCCCTCGGCCACAGAGCGCCTCCTCCCGCCGGATGCGCGGCCGACCCGAGGCCTCGGTTTCCCCACCAGTGAACCGACCTGCCGCGCCCAGAGGTGCAGGGAGAGGCGAGGCGTCTGCCCCGAGGGAGAGGAGGGCTTGGAGGTCCCTGCGGTCCCGGAGCCCTCCCCCGCGGCGGATTCGGAGATTGCCTGCCTCCTCCCCTCACCCATCAGGGCCGTGAGCCGGCCAGTCCGCGCCCGCCCACTTCCCTGCCCCCTCCACTGCAGCCCTCCCCGCCCTGCCGCAACCGCCCCAGCCTCCGGTCCTGGCCGGGGGCGTCCTCGTGCCCCCCCTCCCGGCCTCTCCCCGCGGCGGCCCGGCGGGCAGGCTAGGGGCAGGCAGGGCAGCCCGGCGGCAGCGCGCACACCCACCCTGGCCTCGCGGCCGGCCGGAGCGCGCCGGGGCCTGTCGGGGCCGCGGGCAGAACCTGCCGGGGCGGGCTCGGGGCGGCCTCGGGGCGGGCTCGCGGCGGGCGGGAAGGGGCCCTCGGACGTCTCCGGGCAAGCCGGGGCTCGAGGCCTGACCCCGGAGGGCCCGCCCCGCGGCGGTTCCCCGGCCGACCCCGGGCGGCGCGCACGGCGCTCGCCTCCGTGGCCTCCCGGCACAGCCACTGGGAGGAGGCGCCGCTGCCGTGCCCGCGTTCCCCATGCGGAACTCGAGGCAGCTTTGGGTTCGCACCCACGCTCCAGACGCCGCCCCCCACTCACCTAGGGGTTCGCACAAGCAGGCGGGCGTTCGTGACCCCGGGCGTCCTCCCTCTCACCCGCAGGGCAGGGCCGGCCCGCAAGGTGGTGAGTGTGGGTCCCCAGGAATGTCCCTCCCCAGCCCCCTCCCCTGGCGCGGAAACGGAGGGGCTGAGTGGAGACCCGCTCCCGCCAGGGCCGCTCTGGGGGTGCTGACCCAACGCCGCCCTAAGTCCTGGGGCCACCCGCCCCCTCGGAATCCAGCGCTCAGCGCCAAACCGCCGGCTGCGGCCGTGGGGGCGAAGCCGAGCGCGCTGACACACGCGGCTGGAAGTCCCGGCGGAGCCCGCGGCCCCGAGGCCCCAGCCAGCCCGACGGCGGGAGGTCGGCTCTGCAGATGCCGGCGGGACAGGCACCGACCCCTGCTCCCGGAGCCCGGCCCTGGCCCCTCTCCCCACTGCCGCCAGCGGCTGCGCCCCGGCCCTGGTTCCCAGCAGCCTGGGACACCTGACCGAAAGGTCTGTGCCTCCGTTTCCCCACTGTGCGAAGGGCGTTGCTTCCATCAAGTCATGGTCGTGGAGGATTCCCCGGAAAGGGAACCGTGTCTGGAGCTCTGCAGGGGCGCCTGTCACCTGCTCAGGAAGGGAGTCCTTGGGACAGTTACCGCGGAGGACAAACCGGAGCAGGGAGGACCCCAAGCCGCAGAACCCACTTCTCCCACCCTTCCCCCCCCCCCCCCCCCCCCCGTTCAAGCACGGTCAGCTCCCGCGCGTGCGTGCACGTGCCCTGTGAGCCTGCGTGTGTGAGGGTGTGTGCTGGCGTGAATGTGTGCTCACCGAAGTGTGCACGTGTGCCCTTGGGAGTGTATGTGTGCGCGCGTGCCCACAGCGGCGTGTGTCTGCATGTCTGTGTGTCCACAGGAGTGTGTGTGCGTGTGTTTCTCCAATCCCACTCCTTAGGTGGGGAATTGTGTAAACACTTCTCAGATGCTGGCCCCTGGAGACGCTGGGCTCCCCGTCAGCCGGCCTGCTCCCCTCCCCTGGTCTGCCCTCACCAAGGAGCGGCTCATCTGGGGTTCCGGGCAGTTCCAGGGGAAGGCAGACTGGTGCCCCAGGCACAGATGTTCGGCCAAGGGGTCCCGGGTGACAACAGGGCCCAGGAAGGAGGGCTAGCCCTGGAAGCCCTCCGCAGCAAGCTCACAGCCGGGTCCTGGCCAAAGGACAGGCGGGGGCACTCAGCAAAGGCCTCCGATCCACTGCTCCCAGGGAGGAGGTGTCCTGCGCAGGGTGGACAGGGGGACTGTCACTGCCAAGACCGCAAGTCCTAGGGTGCAGGGAGCCCCTTCCCCAAGGGATTCTGAGAACGCCCCTGAGGCGAGCAGGAAAGTCAGGTGCCCTCCCCGCAGAAGCTGCAGCGGCTTCTCAGGCCCCTCCCGTGCTGCCTTGCCACCCCGCCCCTGCCCTGTCCCGCACCCCACTGCCCTCACAGTGATGGTAGCTGAAGGAGCAGGGGCCACAGGGCTACAAGCCAAGACTTGTCCCTTTGCCCTGTGCCCAGAGACCAGGCGGGAATTGTCCCCCCCGCGCCAGCCTGAACCCCAGCTCAGCCCCATGCCCAAAGGACAGAGAGGCCCCAGGGACTGGCTCTGCCTGCCTTGTGCCCGTGTGACCATGGTCCACCCTGCACGGTCCCTCTCTGCCTCCCACCTGCTGTGCTGTGGGGGCCGGTGGATGAAGCTGAGCCTCACCGTCCCCCAGCCACATCTCCCTTCCCCCCATTCCTCCGTGTGTGACCATCCACAGCCGCTGGCTCTGACCAGGAGGGGCAGCACAGTGCCCGCGCTGGACCCCAGGCTGGGACAAGCAGGGAGCCAGGATGGACTGGGAGCCCCACATGAGGCTCCTCATTCATTCATTCATTCGTTCGTTCATCAAAGTCCCATCCATTCATTCACATCTCCAGCAAACACTGACTGTGGGCCTCCCGGGCAGTGCTGTCACCACAGGACAGGACAAGGTAGGGTCAAGGTGGGCGTCTGAGGGTGGGGGGGCCGGGGAAGGCCTCCCGAGGCCACCTGGTACTTGGGTCTGAAGGGGGGTGAGTGTCACCATCTCCGAGAAGGCCCCAAGGCTGGCCTCCATTTCCCCCAGCCTGGTGGCCTGGAGGCCTCAGACTGACTGTGACCCACATCTGAGCCCCACTGGGGCCTGTGAGGGCCTCTGCCAGGAGCCTCTCCAGCTCCTATAGCTGGGGCTGCCCTCCTCTCGAGTGTGGACCCTGTCCCCGTCACTGCTTCCCCTGCAACCATCCTCCAGGGGACAATGTCCCTCAGGCCTAATGGCCTTCAGCTGCCCACAGGATCTGCTCCGAGCTCCTGACCTGGCACTTGCGGCCTGTCCTTCAGACGTCCCGGGGGGAGTAATGTTCTCCCCAGGCCCTCCATCTCTACTCGTGGACCAGCCCCCAGGGACGCCGCTCCAGTCCAGCAGCCCCTCTGCCCTGTGGCCCCCACCGGTCCTCCCCGCAGGCCTGTTCCTTTCCGTTCTCTTCTTCAGATGCCTTCTGGACCACTTGGTAAAGGCCGAGCCACGGCCATGGGCAGAGGACAGGGCGTCATACCATCGGTGACCACCAGGTGACGCCTGCTTCAGATGCAGCGCAAGGGTGCATCAGGAGGGCTGAGCTAGGAGCTGGGAGCGGGGCTGGGAGCAGAGGAGACCGGACCTTGGCAGGTGCCTTCTGGCCTTCTGGAGAACTCTGCCAGGGGGTCACTGCGAGCCTACTTCTCAGGTGAGGAAACAGGCCAGAGAAGGGGTTGCCGCCCACCCGGGCTCTCGAGAGCACAAGGTCTGGGTCTTCAAGGTTTCTCCAGGTCCACCTTGAATCTGCTGTTGTCTCTACCTTGCTGTGTGACTTTGGGAAAGTCACCTGACTTCCTTGGGCCTGTTCCCCACCTGTGAATCCGGGGGGGCTGGTGAAAAGGGCCAACTACTGGGCAGAGCGCTGTGGCTGCCTGGTCCCTTCCAGGGGCAGGGCTTCACCCACACCCAGGACAGGCTGTCTCTGAAGGCCACCATCTCAACAGGCCCCTGGCCTGGCTGCCACGGTGTGGGGGTCCGCAGGGCCGAGGCAGCCCTGCTCCAGCCAGCGGGGATGGGCCCCCCCGGGGAGCTGTGGGGCTGCAGCCAGGACAGGCAAGGCTGCTTTCCTGCCGGAGAGCAAGCTGCCCCAGGCTGTGAGTGTACGTGTGTGTGCACATGAGTGTGCCAGGACCCTGCTGCTCCATGGGACGCCTACCAGGGACGGCCCACCCGACAGGCTCTCCCTGCCCCTTGCCAGCCGGGGCGGGGCAGGGTCTGCCAGCCCAGTGCCCGGTGGGGGTCAGGGCTGCATCTCCCTAGGGAAGTGAGGGGGACTCAGTCCCCACCCTCCGTGGGAATCCCCACCTCCCAGCTACCTACCCTTGGCCTCCCGGCCAAGACCCCCTCTTGGGTCCTACTGAGGCCCTCAAGGGAGGGCAGAAGGGGTAAAGGCCACCCCCGGGGCCGGGCAGAGGGTGCCCGCCTACCTGGGAGTTGGCAGAGGCATTGTTCCCACGCTCGGTGCTGCCAGTCTTGGCACTCCAGCCCTGCCCCACCCTTGCCTTGTGGCGACCAGGGCACCCGGAATGTGGCTGTGGGTTCCGTCCCCTGGGGCCACGGATTCCTGTCTCAGTGGGCGAGGGTGGAGGACGGCTTTCCGTCCTTTGATCCCTGCCAACTCCAGGGAGCTGGGCGCGCCCAGGCCTTGCCAGCCAGGCCACAGGGGAAGCTAGGAGGGGGGTCCCAGGCGGGCGCCCCAGGAGTTCCTGACGCCCCTCTTGCAGGCTGGGAGGTGGTCCTGGCCCCTCACCTGTGGGCCCAGGTCTGTGCCCCACCTTCAGCCTGTGAGTGCCACACAGCTCTGCCCCTCCCCCAACCTGCGGGGGGACCTGGCCCTGACTCCCGCTGCAGACTCTTCCCTACCTGCCAGGCGTGCTCTGATCACCTCCCACCACCCCCACATCCCCTCATGAGACCCCTGGGGTGGCTGGTGATGGTCAGGGCGTTGGACCCCAGGATGTCCTGGGCCTCACCCCTGCTTGCAAAGGAGCCAACATGCCACAGCCAGCAGGCAGACCTGAAGGCCTCACCTTCACCCGCAAATGTGCTTGTCTCCTGCCCCTCACAGCCTCTCTGAGCCCGTGACAATTGCCCACTCACTCCGGTACCCTGTGTTCAAATGCCACCGGGCACCTCTGACCCTGGGATAAGGGGCTACCCTCCGAGCCTGGGTTGGGGGTGGGGGAGGATCTCATCAGGAGCTCCTAAGAGACAGAAGGACCCAGGAGGGCAATTGGGCTCTGCTTTGCCACCTCTGCGAGTTCTGCTTGGGGTCCCCTCACAGGCAGTTAGCACCTCCTCCCAGAGGCCTGCCTGGGACCTGCTCCATCCGCCCCAGCAGCCGAGGGTGGGGACTCAGGTTGGGCACCAGCACCTGTGGAAGGGGAGGGCCCAGACCCGAGCAGGAGCAGCCTGGCCCTTGGGGAACCTTCCCGTGATGTTCTGGGCTCTGCAGCGTGTCTCAGCAGGGCACGCAGTCTGCCCTATTGCCCCGCTGGTGTGCGGCACACTCCCCAGCCAGGCAGTCAGTCCTCTGGCCACGGGACTGCTGCCGGAGACCTGGACAGTGCTTTCCCAGAGGGGTGCCTCCCTCTGGGGATGTGGGAGAGCGGCGGTCCAGGCCCAGTCCTCAGGTCCACACACAGCCAGATGAGGAGGTCTGTGCCCACGGAGCAGCCCGGGGCCCTTCCCCACACAGGGGCAGGGCACGGTCCCTTGGGTGCAGGCACGCATTCCTGATGACGTCTCCGCCCACGTGGAAGAATGGAGTGTGGCAGGGCCGATGGGGAGTCCGGGACCTTCCACGCGCCCCGGGCAGGGCGGGTGGCAGAACGCGCCCCTGTGCACCGCGTCCCGAGCGTGTTGCAGCGAGCCCGGCGGCCCGGCCCGCTCCAACCCCCGCCCCCAGCCCGCGCCCCGGCCCCGTGCGCATTCCTGGGGAGGCCGGGAGCGGCGGGGGGGGGTCCGCGGGCCAGGCTGGGGCTGCGCCCCCATGGGCGGGAGAACAGAGCGCCTTCGGGAAGGGGAGAAGCCCTCCCAGAGCAGCACCCCCAGACGGCGGTGACCCGAGGTCGAGGTCCCTTCCTGGCCGCCGCAGGCAGGCGTAGATCTGCACGCGCTGGGGGTGGGACCCGGCTGGCCCGGGGCAGGGGGAAGGAGGCGAGGCCGCCGGGCCTAGTCCGCGGAGGGGCAGGGTGCCGGGGCCGGCGGCTGCCGGAGCGGGTGGGCACTGCTGAGCTCGGGGAGCCGGGAGCGGCGCCGGAGCCAAGAGGTGGAGGTGCGGGCAGCCTGTGTGGTCAGAGGGGCAGGTTGGCCCTGCGCGAGGCGGGGCTGGAGCTGGGAGGTCAGAGCGGGAGCCCGGGTTGCGGGGCCCGCGAGGCTGGGAAGCTGGTGTCCCGGCTGGATGCGCCTTCACCCCTCAGCCCTGCCTCCATACCTCCGTTCGTTTAATACAAACCTACTGGGTGCCAGCGTCCTACTGTGAGCTGCACCCCCTCTGCCGTCAAGGGGCATGGATGTGAGAGGTCTGCAGCAGTCAGCAGGAGCTCGGGGAGTGCCAGAGAGATCCTGGGGCCCTGGGGGGAAGGGCTGGCCCCTCCGGGAGGGCTGACTAGGCTGCAGACCGCTTCCTCCCAGCCTGGGGCAGGCCCCCCTGCAGCCTTCCAGTTCCTCCGCACTCCCAGGTGCGCGGCTCACCTGGGCTGGCACCCCAGCCTCAGCCTCAGCCCCAGGTTGGGCACTGGACACACCCACATTCCTCAGAGGGACCTGATAACAGAAGGGGTGCTGGGGTGAGAGACAGAGGAGAGAGAAGTAGGAAGTGCTGGGGGGGCAGGGGGAGTGGGGGGGGTCTTGAAAGGTACAGGATGAGGCCCCAAGGAGCAAGGCGGGCCGTAAGAAAGGCCTGGTTTCCTGCGCATGAGGGGATTGTGGACGTCAGCGTGGAGAAGGAGGCTAGACAGAGGAGCTGGGCTCCAGTGTGGTCCTGAGGACAGTGGGGAGCCACGGGAGATGTCTGAGCAAGGGGGCGTGGCATCGTCAAATGTAAGTTTTAGGAAGATCGTCCCAACAGACACGGAGAAAGCATGATATATGGAGTTGTAGAATAATCCACCCCTCAGGCTGGACCAGTGTTTGCTGAATAAATCTCCTATTGTTGGATATTAAGGTTGTTTCCAGATAATTCTGCAATGAAAATCACCATCCATCCGTTCGCATTTTGAGTCATTAAGACAGATTTCTAGAAGTGAGTGAAGACTCTTCCCGATCATTGACTGCCCGCTGATGGAGTCCTGCCAGCTCAGCACTGTGCCTGCAGGGCCCCTGCAGGCCCACGGGCTCCCTCTGGCCCTCCCCCAGCCTCTTCCGTCATGGGACCCCCAGGGGTTCCTGAACCCCGATGGGGGCACCAGCTGGCCTCAGGACCCTCTCAAGATCCCACCCACGGGTCCCATCCCTCAACACCCCCTCCCACTCCCTCCTCTGTCCTCCAACCTCCTAAACCCCAGTCAGCAGAGGGGCAGTCTCTCCTCACCTGCCCCTGCCCCGCCCTGTTTCTGCTCCCCCAACCCCCCTTCTATCCTGGCTGGCTGCCAGGACACATCTGACAGGATCCTCCCCTGCTTTAAAGCCTGCAGCAGCTGCCCAGAGCCCACAGATCACACTCCAGCTCCCAGGGAGCCCCTGCCCCACCCGTCCCACCCCACCTCTGCTCAGCTATCTACAGACTCCCTTGAGGGTCTATCCGTCCCTTTCCCTGCTGGAACCCAAGTGTGGCCTCTTCTGCAAAGCCTGTCCTGCTGCTGTCCCTCCTGTGTATCCCTCCATGCTCACACATCACTGGTGTGCCTCTCCCTACCCCTAGCCCAGGCGGCATTGGAATCACTGGGCCTTCTTGGGACCTGCAGCATCGCCACATCCCATGTCTGAGCCCAGGTCAGAGGAGAGCCCTCACTGAGGGTCCACATGGAGCCCTTGGCTGGGATGCAGCGTCCCAGAGAGGTTCGGTGACCGGCTGGGTGTCATGCAGCAAGTCCAGGGTCCAGGTGGTTGAGCAGAAAGGAGCATCGCCTGGCCTGCACACTGCCAATCCCCCTGGAAGTTCAAGCCCCCACACTTACCCTGGCTCTTTGGGCCCAGGGAGGAGCTGACTCCAGTTTTCCTACAGGGGTCTGCCCAAGGCCCCCCCACACCCCCGGCATGTGTGGACACCTCACACACACACACACACACACACACATACACGAGCTTGGCTGAGCCAGACCGTGGATGGGCACGCTCCAGCACGCCCTGGCATTCCTGGCCTCACAGGCTGGGAAGAACCCCGGCAGGCCTGGTCACCACCCGGATGTCTCTCTCATGAGTTCAAGCCACGGAGGTGCTGAGCAGAGAATGCCAGCACAGCCCACTGACCTGTGACCAACCGTGTGGGGCAGAGGGGCCGGGGCGTCTGTTCCCAGAGCCACAAAGCCCAGCTTGGGAAGGGCAGCCTTAGGGAAGGCCAGGTCCCAGCACCACTACTGGGTGGCCTGGGGCCCAGCCAGTGGAGGCTGGTGCTGGGGGCCAGGGCAACTCAATACAGCCGTGGGCCAGCTGGAATCACAGGCACACCCAGAAGGGCCACGATGCCGGCGGAGCAGAGAGCTGCTCCACTGCTCAAAGCCTCCTGCACGCCTCCAAACCCACAGGAATTTGGGCACCAGACCTGGCAAGCATGGCAGAAGCAACAATGGACCAGAGCACGCTGGCATTGCCCTTACAGCCCGGCCCCACCCACAAACGTGGCAGAAAGAGATCATCTATTCCAGTCTTCTCCTAAGGCCTGGAAAGATATTTTAGGTTTTGGGGTTTTTCTGGGGGGGGGTAGGGAGGGTGTTTCCCCCATAAAAGACTTCTGGGTCCCAGATGAATTTTTTTTAAAGATTTTATTTTTAAGTTATCTCCACACCCAACTCAGGGATTGAACTCACAACCCCAAGATCAAGAGTTGCATGCTCCACTGACTGAGTTGGCCAGGTGCCCCTATACATATATGTTTTAAGTAACATCTTTCCTGGGGTTTTTTTCCCGCAGTGACTTAGGGAAACACTATTGATTTTTGTATCAAGAAACCCTGTTGAATTCAGATTAGTACCGGTAGTTAACCTGTTGAATATTTTGGCATTTCAATGTAAGTTATCACATTATTTGAAAATACATTATATTACAATTTGGTCTCCCTTCATCTAGTTCCTAAACCACTGATTTCTTTTTCTTGTCTTATTGCATTGGACGTCCAGAATAACACTGAACAGAAACCGTGAGCATGAACATCCTTATGTTAAATGTAACATGTTTCTTTTACACCCGCCAGGTTTGAAGGAGGCGGTGCTCACCACATTAAGGACATTCCCTCTGGTTCTTATTTTTTAAGTTTTTTAAAAAACTCATGGGTATGTATTAAACTTTGTCAAATGCTTTAATCTGCATCAGTGTAAGAATGGTCTTACTTTCCTTCTTTACCTGGTGAATTGCTGTGTTTAATCTTCTAATTTGAACTATGCTTATGTTCCTGAGATAAACTTTGTGTGACGTTAACTCACTGCTGGATGTTAGTTAGCTAATACTTTAAAAACTCATACTCCTGGGGCGCCTGGGTGGCACAGCGGTTAAGCGTCTGCCTTCGGCTCAGGGCGTGATCCCGGCGTTATGGGATCGAGCCCCACATCAGGCTCCTCCGCTATGAGCCTGCTTCTTCCTCTCCCACTCCCCCTGCTTGTGTTCCCTCTCTCGCTGGCTGTCTCTATCTCTGTCGAATAAATAAATAAAATCTTAAATAAATAAATAAATAAATAAATAAATAAATAAATAAGTGTCTGCTACACTTAGAATAACTACAGCTATAGTTATTCCCCTTTTTGTCCTACATTGTATTTCTTTTGTGTCGTTAGTCTTGAAATAAGCTTTTCAGAGAGCTGGCTTTGATTTTGCCATCATTCCTTTGTTTTACTTTTGTTCCATCTTGATCTGTGCCTTTGCCATTTCCTTCCTTCTTTATTTCTAAGAAAGCTATAAAATTGTCTCTAATACTGTTTTAAACATGTTCCACAAATTTTAACTTGCAGAGGTTCCATTATGGTCAAATTCTAAGCATTTTGTGATTTACTTTATGAATTCCTCTTCAACCCAAACACTGTTTAGTACTTAGAAAAAGTTTCCAAATGTGGCATTGTTAAAGCCATACTTTAGTTACTGGTTTCTTTTTTGAAATTGTGTGTATATACACACACACACATATAAAAATATATAAAATATGATATTAGATATTATATTTTATATTTTAAATATATAAATATTATATATATATGTATATATATTTTAAGAGGTGGGGGCGGAAAGAGAGAGAGAGAGAATCTTTTTTTTTTTTAAGATTTTATTTATTTGACAGAGAGAGACAGCCAGAGAGAGAGGGAGCACAAGCAGAGCAGGGGGAGTGGGAGAGGAAGAAGCAGGCTCATAGCGGAGGAGCCTGATGCGGGGCTCGATCCCATAACACCGGGATCACGCCCTGAGCCGAAGGCAGATGCTTAACGACTGAGCCACCCAGGCGCCCCGAGAGAGAGAATCTTAAGCAGTCTCCACACCCAGCATGGAGCCTGACATGGGGCTTGATCTCAAGACCTTGAGATCACGACGTGAGCTGAAAGCAAGAGGCAGACTCTTAACCAACTGAGCCACCCAGGAGCCCCTTGAAAATTATATTTTTACTTATTCCTTGTGTAGGTAATAAATGCACTGGGTATTAGATTCAGAAGATAGAGTAGAATCCCCCTTCCCCACTGCAGACACCCTGCTTCCTCTCCAGAGCCAACTAGCATCACCAATGCCTTACGAGTTCTTTTGAAGACGTTCTAGGTGCAGCCAACATAGCAGCATCTTCTCGGCCTTCTGTCCCTGCCCTTACCTGCTACAACCCTCACGGTGCGTTGAGGGCTCTACTGCCCAGCCTCCCCTGCAGCTAGGAGCTGCTCTTCTGCCCAGGAGATAGAAGCAACGCCCACTGAGAGGAACAGAGAAAACATCTGTTTCCCCATAAGATGTGGGACAGCTGTGACTGACACTACCTTTTCCTCTTCTCCTCTCTTGCCATGAACACAGCTGTGATTTGGGGAAACGAGGCAGCTATCTTGGATGATGAGTCTACAAGGCCTGGGGGAAATGCCATGCTGCTAGGAGAGTGGGATGCAAAGACAGAGCCCTTGACGGCACTGCCTCGAAGTTGAGCCTGGCCTAGGCCACTTCCTTTGGGTCTCTTGGGAGGAAAATAAACCCCTATTTGGTGACATCATGTTAAGTTAGGTTTTCTTTTGCTTGGAGCCAAACCATTTCTAATACACACACACACACACACACACACACCCCTCTCACAATGATGGAACACCATTTCCTCGGCACCTTGACCTTTTTCATGCAGCCATCAGTCTGGCAGACGCTCCCGTGTCAATACCTAGACAGCAACCTTGCTCTTTCTTGCTCATGGTGGCACGCCACCTGTTGTACACGCACTGCCGTTCACTTCGTCAGCCTGTCGTGCTGTGGAGACATCTCCAGGCTTCTGCTGTCACAGACGAAGCTATGATGAGCAGCCCTGCACACGCTTCATTCCACACACGTGAAATCACATCTGTAAGATAAATTCCTAGGCGTGGAGATTACTGTCTTTATGAGGTTCAATCTCCTGATCCGAGGACGTGCTTTCATTCATTCAAGTCTCCATGTGCGTCCCTCAGTGAGTTTCTTGTTAACTTCATTCCCGGGCACGTTCACCGTTCAGTGCTATGGTCAATGCCATCTTTCCTCTCATTACCCTTCCTGCAAACAAGCTGTTTTTTGTATAGACCAAAGCTAATAATTATGTTGCTTTTGTCCCGGCCACAGGACTGAGATATTGTTTATAACAGAATCTAAGTCGATCTTCTTGGATTTTCCAGGGATTTAATCATATCATCTATGAGAAGTAATATTGTACTTCCTTGACATTTTTAAAGACATTTTCTTTTTTATTTCTTTATTTTTTTTTAATTTTATTTTTAAGTCATCTCTACACCCAACATGGGGCTCAAACTTACAACCAAGAGATCAACAGTTGCACGCCCCACCGACTGAACCAGCCAGGTGCCCCTACAATTTTTATACCTCATGTTTTTTTTCTTCTCCAATTGCAAAAATATTAAGTACCGGTGATCACAGAAGACAAGCTTCCCGAGACTTGACTTCAGCAGGTAGGCTTCCCTGCCCCCCAGCATGGGGATGGCTTGGGGCTTGTACAGATGTATGGTTTCATGTTGAGAAAGTTTGGTCAAGAATGCACGTGGGTTCAGGCCTTCATGTTGTAACTGGAGTCATACTTACCGTCCGGCCATAAACAGTGATAACATTGAGCCACCCCGTGAGGCCATTACTTACAGGAATTGAACAACAGGCAGAGTAAGTTTGTGACCCTCAAGAGAAAGGAAATATGTGAAGTGAGCCCCATGTTTGCCCTGTTTTTTTAAATCTTGAGTTCCTTCCAAGCTACAGAGAGGTGGAGCCAGACAGTTCGGCCCCCTCACAGGCTGAGGAAGCAAGATCGGAGCTTGTTGCTGCTGGAGGGGGCAGTGGGCAGAGGACAGAGCTGGACAGGAGGGAGCGATGTGCCAGTTCCCTTGGGAGGGGCTCCCCCACACCCCGCCATCCTCCCCCACCAGCTGGACATCCTGCAGTTCAAGTCGGTTTGGAGCATGCTGAGACAGCCTCAGATCCCACAGGACTGTCCCCTGCAGACACCAGTTGCAACTCCAGGCCGTCCCCTGTGCTTCTGACCAACTGGCTGTAATCGGAGCTTCCCATGACCCCCACACCCCTTGGGTTCGATTAATTTGCTAAGTAGCTCACAGAACTCAGGAAACCAGCTTTTTAGAAAAGATATTCCAGGACGTGGGTCAACAGCCAAGTGAAGAGACACACAGAGGTCTTGTGAGGAGCTTCCGTCTCCATGAAGTCGGGGCGTGGCACATGTGGCACATGGATGTTTCGTGGTTCACCTACCCAGAAGCTCTCCGAAACACACCCTTTTGGGTTTTCTGTAGGTTTCATTACGTGGGTCTGCTTGATTAAATCCTGGTGATAGATTCAGCCCCTCCCCTCTCCCCGGAGGTCAGGGGTGGGAGGAAGCAGACAGCCCCTAATCACGTGGTTGTTCCCCTGGCAACCAGTCCCCATCCTCAGTGGTTTCCAAAGTCACCTCATTAACATAACAGAAGGCACCTTAGTAGTCAGATCACAGGGAATTCCAACAGCCCCAGGAGCCCTGTGCCAGGAATGGGGAGGAGCCAAATGTAATTTCTCGTTGTAAATCACAATACACAGCACGTGGGCATGGGGGTTCTCCTCAGCCCCCTGCCTGGGCCCCCGGCTGTCTTGTGCAGGGAAGGCCTCCAGAAAGCCCCACAGAGGTGGTGCTGTGGGCTGAGAGTGCTGGCGCAAGGCTGGGCGACGCTGTGTTCTTGCCCAGCTGGGGCACAGCGTCCTCCCCGGGCACCTCGGGCAATCCGGTGAGACCCCAGCAAGCCAGGCTTTAGGAATAAGAACCACACTGCAAAGTAGAGCCCAAACCTACGACTCAGAGCAAACCTGAAACAGACCGACCCTTCAAAGCACCCAGCCAAGCCTAACAGGACCAGGCAGTCCTCCAGGACTTGAACCGCCACCCAGAACAAAGCAATATTGTCTAAAAGAAGGCGGCATCTCTGAGACCCCTCTCAACGTAACAACCACAATGTCTAGCACGTAATAAACTCTTACCAGACAGAGAAGAAGCGGGAAAGGTGATCCATAAGCAAGGGCGGGAAGTCCATAGAAACAGATGCTCAGGTGGTCAGATTTGCAGACCAGAGCTTTAGAACAGCCGCTGGAGATGTGTCCAAGGATTTAAAGGTGCAAACGAACCCCGAGGGGAGGGGACAGGACATTGGTCACATCTCATTGAATTGCGTACTTTACATCTGTCCGCTGGAACACTGCTCTCCACTCAAGGGAACCTGGGGTCCTGGAGAAATGTCTGATGTGGGGTTGGTCAGGGGAAGTGTACGGGGGGCCCAGAGCCCCTTATTTGTAGAGAGTAAGGAAGTGCCCAAAGAATGAGGGGGATGGGGCAGCACAGGTCCGTGTGGATGTCCTGCTTGGGATGGCTGTCTCGGAGTGGATGGGGCAATATCCCTGTCGCGGGTGCTACATAATCACACATCTCAGGGTGTTGGGGTCGGGTCAGCAGCTCAAATGGTGCAGGAAAAACGCTTGAAACTTTTCTGTAGGTTTAACCCTGTTTTCAGGGGCGCCCAGTTGCCTCAGTCGGTGCAGTGAGTGACTCTTGATCTTGGGGTCATGCGTTCAAGCCCCACCTTTGGTGTAGAGAGCACTTACAACTTGAAAAATCTGAACCAACTAAATAAATAAGAAATTGTTCTAAAAATTTGAAAGAGCTGCCCATTTGACTATATGTAAATTTTACTTCAATAAAGGAAAATACGTGTTAAATTCTATCAGAGGCCTCTTCGAACACCTGAGGAGATGTTCACCACTTCTGTCTTGGGATTTATTAACACGATGAGTTATATTGACACGTGGTCTGTTAATGAACCACACCCTCACACGCACGAATAAACCCCGCTCGGTTTAGAGTGTGATTCTTTTCATGTGCTCTTTGATCCTGTTTACTAACATTTTGGTGCTGGGATTAATGAGATGGGTCTGTAATTTTACATTATTATGTTATACACTTGGAGTTCTGATACCACTATTATTCAAGAAATATTTTAAGGTAGGAAATTTCCCTTAGTTTTCTATGTTCTGTAATACTTTATGGAGTATTAGAGTCATCCTTTCCTTGAAATGTAAAGTCTTCTTACAAAACTGTCTAGTACTGATGGCCTTGTTTGAAAAATGGTCTGTGTTACTTGGTGCACTTAGATTTAAAAAAAAAATTTTTTTTAAGTAGGCTCTGCACGCAGCATGGAGCCCAACACAGGGCTTGAACTCACGACCCTGAGACCAAGACCTGAGCTGGGATCGAGTCCTTGGCTTAACCGCTGAGCCCCCAGGCGCCCTGGTGTCCTTAGATTTTTAACTCTCCTTGGGCCTCTGTTGTAATTATGATTATTAATTGTCATATTTTCTTAGAAAATCATCCGTTCCAACGTTTATGTACTTGCGTGGCGTTCATCAGAGCAGTTTCTTCACGGGGAAAGCAAATTCTGTCTCTGATGGACTCTCTTCTCCTGGTGAGGACTTCTGAGTGTTCCTCTACTTTGTTGTGATTTGTGTCCCCAGAGAATTCGCTCTTAGGATTATCTGCTACTTCCAACCACGTTCTCATTTTCAAATCCATTCATTTGTGCCTTTGTCTTTACTTCTGACTCTTCAAAAAAGTTTGCCCATCATCAGCCCCGCAATCAGCATGCCCGTCTCGATGCCAGCTCCCTCCTCCCCCCACCTGGAGAGGACAGACCCCCCCCCCCCCGCCACCCCAGGATGCCAGCGCCTGCCTTGCCTGTGCCCCTCGGGGCCTTGCTGACGGCAGCGAGCTCGGGGTCTTCGTGGGACCCCCGTCGGGAGAGCAGTGACCTCTTCCTCCCTTCCCTGCATCGTCGGCCCCTCCAGCCTCAGCCTCAGCCGCCCGGTGCCTGTTGGGGTCAGGTTTCAGTCAACCACCCTAGAAGAAAGTGAGCGCCCTCCAGCTTCTGAGTCCAAACCATGGAACTCGGAATCCCTTGTAACTGCACGCACCTCAAAACTGTCTGATCGGTAAGCGGCTCTTGCCTCGCTGGCGTGGGACCCACAGGCATGACCCCCCGCCTCCCTGGTCACCTGACTAGGTGTCACAGAAGCGACAAACCTTGCAAACCTTTTGATGTGTCCCAAATCAGGTTCATACTTCTCCGCCCGGGACGTGCTGGGATCTGGCGCTGACTGTAGGTCTGGAAGCAGAGAGGGGTGGTAGACGGGGGCCATGGGGAACATCAGCACCTGCCCGCAGAGCAACCACACCAGGGGAGGCCCACGAAGGTCTTCGAAGGAGGCAGGGAGAGGCGGTGCCGGCTCAGCGCCGTTATCCTGAATCCCCCCCCCATGTCCGCCTCCCAAATCCGGGGTCCAGCTGCAACCCGTCTGCGCCCCAGCCTTCCCAGGGAGACCCGGGGCCGTCAGGCCGCCCCAGGTAACACTGTATCTTGTTTGGGAGCACGGACACGACGGCCTTGAGAGACGGAGATTCTCGGGGTGCTCTGGGGCGTGCTTGTTCTCCAACCCTGCCTTGAGCGCAGAATTCAAACACCCCAAGTGCATCATGTCATTTTCCTTCATCTGCAGCGTGTGTGGCCCTGAGCCCGTCCCCCCGTCCTGCCTGCTTGCTCGCATCGCCAACGCACGCCCTTCGCTCCAGTCACTGGCGCACTGTGTGCCTGGGCCCCGAATGATCCACCATCCGAAGTGCCTGGATTCCCACGTCTTCCTGCCGTCACGTGGACCCTCCCGGGATCGCCCCTGGACGGTCTGTCTGCGGTCACGGCCGGCACCAGCGCTGTAGGAGGCGGGAGTCCGTGGTGGCGGACCAGACTCTTCTGCAGGCAGAGAGGGAGGGAGTGAGTGTGCAGGGACAGCGGAAGCTCGGACCTGGGCCGAGCCTCAGACACGGCTCTCACAGGCCCCGGCGGTGTGGCCTGCTCTGGTGGCATCCACAGGGCCGCAAACCCCTCGTGGCTCCTCTGGGCCGGAGGGCCCGCTCCCCACATGCAGACGAGCCTTGAGACCGGCTCTGGCTGAAGGACCCGTCGAGGTGCCGTCAGTTTCTGCCCTCACACCCAGGGCAGCGGGCACCGCGGGGCCCAGCCTCGGCTGGCCGAGGAGCCTGGACAAGGACCCAAGACCGGTCAGCCGCCAGGTCCGTGGGTGAGGCCGTCAGAACCGGCCAGACCTCAGTGGGCCGGCTAGTCCCACAGACGCCCTCTGGGAAGCTGACCCCAGAGGGACCCCCTCCAGGGAAGGACGCATTCCTGGGTGCCCACGGGGGCCACGTGTCCCACCATACCCTCCAGCCAGCCAGACACGGATGAAACGCGCACTGTCCTATCCACCAGCTTGACTTTGTGCCCAACTCTGGAGGGAAGGAAAGGGCGCGAAGTGCGCAGCCCCCGGAGCCACAGAGATAAAGGCCAACGGATTCGACAACCTGTGACCACGGAAGAGCCACAGGCACGCTCGGACACGCTGTCCGCCACGCCTATCCCAAACCGATGGACAGGTCTGACCGTGGACCGTGAACACTTACGTTCAGCAGAAGGAACCACAGTTAACCCTGAACTTGGAGAAATACTTACAACATACGTCGTGGAAGAATCAACAGATTTAAGCACGTAAAAATGAGAAATATCTCGTAGCAAAAGGTACCACGCACAAACCCGCTGGGGCAACCCGCTCCACCAGCTCAGGGTCCACAGGCGGTCACACGTTTCTGTTCCCCTGGAGCCCCACCCACTCACACTGCGGAGACCTCTCTTCCCTCTGGCGACTTTCCACGGGAGCACAGCCTCAGCGCAGAGCGGCTGGCCTGTCCCACCGACGTCGCGAACGTGCTCGCTCCTGCCCCGATGCCCGCACAGCGACACCGCCGCCCTCCGAAGCCCGGGGGCTGGCATCAGCGGGGCCGAGGCGCCTGGAGAGCGCTGCAGGAGCCTGGGGAGCTGGCTGCGGCGGGGGACGTGAGAGGCCGTGTACGCCCGCACGCTGACGTGCTGGGTGTTTTGAAGGGTAACATGGCTAAGCCGTGAGGCCAGAAGGAGGGAGGTTAGTGACCGTGCATGTGTCGGCGTGGAGCCCGCAGGGGCGGGGCTGTCGGACCCACGTCCACACGGGCGCTGGAGCTGGGTTCCCGTCCGAAGCAGGCCGTGAGGGTCCAAGAGAGGACACAGGTGCCAAGCGCAGGTCTTTCCAAGGTAACGCACGGCCCTGAGAATGCTGTTTGCTCTGAACAGATTTGTGCCTGTTTGTCCATGTATCAGCTCATTCAGAGACCAGATCCACACTGAGGACAGCAGCGCCCTCCCAGGGCCTCGTGCAGGCAGCCCGGGGTGCTGCGGATGCCCGGTCAGCCCTGTGCTGGCCACGGGCCCTTGGCCGCTCCGTGACCGCTCCACCCCTTGTTCCTAACCTGCAGGGTGGGAACGGTAACGGTACCCCAACACGGCCGCCGTGAGTCATGGGGTCGGGGCACGAGGAAATGAGTCCCTCTGCGAGAGGGTTTGGAAGGAGGCCCTGCCAACAGTGAATGCCACCAAGCGTCTGCAATGTGACTAAACAAGGCTGGCCTGTTCCCTCGTCCCCGAGCGCTGGGCTCTGAGTCGGCCCCGTCTGGGAGGAGGGACTGAGGCTGCAAAGGGGCCAGAGTGCAGGAGGGGCGGACAGGCCCCCCAGCCCAGCCCTCCTCTCTGCACCACCTTGGGCAGTGCAGACTCGCGGGCCTCCTGCCCGGAGACTCTGACAGGGCAGCAGATGTCAAAGACTGCAACCTGACCCCGCGATGTCCCCCTCCTCGGGTGAGCACCCTGGGCGTCCCAGGGGCTTATGCCAGTATCCCCTTGAGACGGTGTCCCCCAGGCACGCTGGGGTCTGAGTTCAGAGTCTAGACAAACAAGGGGGGCTGGGGGCCTCAGGAGAGGTCATCACAGGGCAGTTGTGAAGCAGAGGGACAGCCACAGGACCACCCCCACCTCCGACACCAACCGCAGCCTGGGGTGCCCGAGACCACGGTCGGATTCGCTAGCTCACTACCAGGGCTGGCGGAACTCACAAGCGCGGAGACCCTCCAGGTTAGGGTTCACCGCGGGAACAGACACCCGCTAACGCCCAGGGGGAGGCGCAGGCCAAGGTTCCGACGGGTCCACAAGCCACGCTGTGCCATCCTCCCCGCGGAGTCAGGAACAGCGTTACCTGCCCGATGCGGACGTGTGCGGGTCTGCAGTACTGCCCGCCAGGGGTGCCCACCCGCGTGCTGGTCCAGGGTCTTTGCTGGCGCTCCGAGGTCCACTGGCCCTTGGAGCCACACTGGTACCACGCCACCCAAGGCCCCCACCTGAATCCCACTGTCAGACCAGCTGGTGTGGCCCAGACCCTCAGATGAAAGAAAGACCATCGTATCAGGCAGGACATTGCAAGGGCCTAGTGACCCACTGGGGGTCGAGGGCAAGGCCGGGCCTGCCTGGGCAGCGTTAACTCCTCTCCTACACACGGGTCAGTCAAAGGAAGGCTGGGCTACACAGGCAGGGAGGAGGGGCTGCTTCGGCTGGGCAGGAGCGGGCGGTGGGGGCTCAGATTTATTCAAGCCCACCTAGCGCTCCCACCCAAGCCCCAGGCCCCCGAGCTAACACGCACAAACGCCACCAGCTGAGGCTCCCAGTTCCGCCTCCGGGTACATGTGCCACCGGGCGCTGTGGTAAAAAGGCAGAGAGCAGCGAGTGTCGGCCACAGGGGGACAAACCGCAGCGGGACCCCCGTTGCCAGAAGGAACGCAAGATGGTGCAGCGGTCGGGCTGTGTCTTAACACATCCGACGCGGATTTCCCACACGACCGCTCGGCTCCTCTCCAGGCCTCCTCCCGAGAGAAACGGAAACACAGCCACTCAAACACTTGTGCGCAAGTATTCACAGCAGCTTGACTCCTCCCGGCTAAACACTGGAAACAACCCAGATGTCCACACCGTGAACGCACACGTGAAGCGTGATATGTCCGTGCCGTGGGATACGATGGGCATCTTGAAGGGATGACGTTCTGATACGTGGTGTATGGTGACCACACAGGAAGGGAAGGAGGCCGGACACCGGAGACCATGGGTGGCACGGAAAGGTCCAGGAAAGGCAAGTCTACAGAGACAGAGGTAGGTCAGCGGTGGCCCAGGGCCGGGTCGGGACAGGGCGCGACCGCCAGTGGGCACGAGCTTGCTTTCTACAACCAGGCTGGGTAGTGACTGCACCATTCTAAATTTATGAGAAATGATTGAACTGCACACTGAGAACAGTAGAAAGTAGGCCTCACTAAAGCTGTTAAAAAGGAAGAACCCGGAAGGAAGTTGGAGTTTCTCTGCTCTGACCTGCCTGCTTGGCTGCAGCGGGGACAAGCCTGGGCTGTCCGCTGGGTGACGGGACCTGCGGCCCAGCCAGTCCCAACACCATGGCGGACGACCCACCACCTCCCAGACGTGGGAGGGACTGTCCCAGCCGGCAGGCCTCTGGTGACCTGCCCGGGGAGCCCTGACCTCAGGAGCTTGAGCCCCGGTGGGTGGCAGCTCTTTACGTGGCTGCAGCTGACGGATACTCCACTGACAGAGGCAGGGAAGAATGCCTGGCGGGGGGGGGCCTCCCACCCCGTCGTCCGCTGGCATGAGGTCCTGACGACTTCAGCACCCAGTCGGGCGGAAGAACCAAGCCCAGGCCACAGGGAGGAGGCCGGCTCCACGTTCAGGGTTTGGTGGCTGACACCTCCCCCTGCCCTCCCCTGCCCGCTGCACCTGAGCAAGCCTGTGAAATCCGTGCAGCCTGTCCCTGGGCGCCAGCACGCTGCACTCACCAGCCCTGCCCCAACCCCCCAAAATAGGCAGAGCAGCCAACACCCGCTTCGCTCAGGCTGTGCGGACCAGCCATGCCGCCTGCCCTCCTTGGGAAGCGTTGCTGTGAGCTGCGGGTGTCCCAGACCCCTCGGTGGGGGCGTGCTGTCGGTCTTGGGCTGACCTAGCCCTGGGGGTCTTCTCTTGGAAGCAGTCAGCCCTCTGTGGTGCTCTGTGCCTCTCACACAGAAAGGGTCTCATTCTGAGAATGTGGACAGAACACAAAGCCCCCGGGACCCCGCAGGGCTGGTGCCGCCTGCCACAGCAGCCGCCACAGTCAGAGCTGGCCCGTCAGCCTCGGCCGTCCAGTCCCAGCGCCTCCAGGTGCCCAGCCCGGCTGCAGCCTGCTTCCAGGGACGGGGGCTGGGGCTGTGCCCTCAGACGCTGGTCCCTGTGCCCTGGGGGATGGCCAGAAGGGCCGGCATGGGGCTGGCCCCAGAGTCCCCGTCCCATCTGCCCCCAGCCATCCAGGCAGAAAGACCAACTCAGCACAGGAGAGAAGCGACAGCCCCAGATGTCCCTGCATCAGCTTCTGTGCTGAAGGACAGGTGACCCTGGGTTTTATCTTCTCTCTGCAAACACATTGGATCTAGGACGAGAGCTCCCATGAGCTCGTTTACAAAAACACTTGGTGGGTGTCTGGGGGGCTCAGTTGGTGGAGCGTCTGCCTTCGGCTCAGGTCATGATCCCAGGGTCCTGGGATCGAGTCCCGTGTCGGGCTCCCTGTTCAGCGGGGGGTCTGCTTCTCCCTCTACTCATGATCATTCTCTCAAGTAAATAAATCAAATTTTTAAAATAAATAAATAAACACTTGGTACTGAAATTTAACGACAACCACAAAATTGAAGGAGTCCAGGGGTGAGGCCCCGGCTCACCTGGTGGTCAGACTGGGCACGCCTCTACGGCCCAGCAAAGCAGACAACACAACACGCTTTCATTAAAGATAGCCTGATACCTCTATTCATCCAAGAAATATTTATGGGGTGTCTATGACATACCAGCTCCTGGTTCACACCTGAGGGCAGATCTTAGAGAAACAGCCCAAGTGCCCGCCCTTCCAGAGCGTGGGTTCAGAGGAGGAGGCCACAAACAAGTGGTCAAACTCAGCTATGAGCTCTGTGCGGTGCTGTGTGTGTGGTGAGATCTAAGCAGCATCCGGGGGCGGGGTGCTGTGGCCACGAGAAAGCTTGAAGGAGGAAGGGAGCTGGCAAGTGCAAAGGCCCTGTGCAGGCTGTTAGCAGCACACTGGTGTCGCTTCCGTGGAGAGAAGGAGGGGGAGCAGAGAGCGCCCGTGGACCACTGGAAGGACTTGGGCTTTTCTCTGGATAGGATAGAGAGCCACCCGAGGGTTTTAACATTTCTGAAGAAGGAGGGGGAGGAGGAGGAGGGGTGGCAGGGGAGGGAGAGGAAGAGAAGGAGGGAGAGAGCAGGGGACCCAGTGTCCTTGGACGGGTGACCGGTTGAAAGGACCCCAGTACGTCTGGGCGAAGCAACAGCACTGAGCACCAAAGACGGATGGGCCACTGACTGCCCAACCACTCAGATGGACATTACAGACATTACGCTATGTGAAAAAAAGGCCAATCTCAAAACATATGGTGGAATTCCAACGTCTGTAACATTCCTGAGATGACCACGCCGCGAGGTGGAGGACAGATCAGTAAGCAGGGTGGGGGAGGGAGGGTGTGAGTGGGGAGGGGCCGCAGGATGGCGTTCTTGGTGTTGGTGGTGGTAACCTTGGCTGCATCTCAATGGTGACGGTGTTCAGGTGAGTCTAACCGACGATAAGCTGTCACGGAATGCCACGTCAGTGAGCACCTGCACACCCCAGTGAGGTCTGAGATGCAGGCGATTGCGACATGCCCGCCAGCGGTCGGTATGGGTGACCCCTGACCCACGACAATGACCTAAGACAATGTCGCCACTAGTGGGGGAGGGGGGACGATGTGGAAGCAAGACCTCTCTCTCTCACTTTCTGCAACTTCTTGTGAGTTTATAATTATTTCAAAACAAAAAGTCAAAAAACAAAACCCAATCCCAGCAGGGTTTGGTTTTTTTTTTTTTTTTCCAGTAGAAATTGACAAACCGATGCTAAAATTCATGTAGAAATGCAAAGGACACAGAATGGTCAAAACAACTTCGGAAAAGGAGAACAGAGGGGGACAGCTCAACCTACCTGATTTCCAGACGTCTTATTATAATGTTACACTAATCCAAAAAATGTGGCTTTAGCGTAAAGGTAGACAAAATGCTCACCTGATTTTTCACAAAGGCGTAAGGGTGACACACTGGAGAAAGGATTGTCTTTCTCCTAAGCGGTGCAGGAGTGGCTGGCCACCCGTGTGCAGGAAGGTGAGCCTCAACTACATGTCTCATCACACGCACAACAGTGACCCAGTATGGATCATGGGGCTAAGGGCAAAACCCGGGACGACACAAGTTCTGGTCAAAACCAGGAGAAAACCTTTCCGATCTGGGGTTAGATGAAGATTTCTTAGTTACAACGTCAAAAGAATGATTATCTCTAAAAGAAGAAGTTAAATCAGACTTCATCAACATTAAGAACATCGGCTCTCATCAAAGAAATTAAATCTCGCCATTTACAATGACATGGATGGAACCAGAGCGGATTACACTGAGCAAAATAAGTCAATCAGAGAAAGACAATTAACGTATGATTTCACTTGTGGAACTTAAGAAGCAAAACAGATGAACATAGGGGAGGGAGGGAAAAATAAGATAAGATGAAATCAGAGAGGGAGACAAACCATAAGAGACTCTTAACTCTAAGAAACAAACTGAGAGCCCTTAGGGGAGGGGGGTGGGGGGACGGGGTAAGTGGGTGATGGGCATTAAGAAGGGCACGTGATGTAATGAGCCCTGGGTGTTATACGTAACTGACAAATCACTAAATTACCTCTGAAACTAATAACGCACTATATGTTAAGTAATTTAATTTAAATTTAAAAAATTAAAACTTAAATAAAAAACCTTAAAAAAAAAAAAGAACATCGGCTCTTCAGAAGACTCTGTTAGAAGAAAGACCATTCACAGACTGGGAGAAGTAAGTTGCTCATTGTATATCTGATGAAGAACTTATATAGAAAGCATTCTCAAAACTCAACAGTAAAAAAAACAGACAACCCAATAAAAAATGGGCAACGATTTGAACAGACATTTCACCCAAGAAAGTGTACAGGTGACAACCTGTGACAAGATGCGGAGCGTGGTTTGACCCCGGTGAGCCACGGCTCCCGCCCCACCAGGACGGCAGACCTCACAAGCGTTGGTGAGGATGTGGAGACGCCCGAGCCGTCAGACCATGGGAAAACAGCACGGCAGTTTCGGTAAAGCCATAGCGGAATGCTCACGTGACCCAACAATCGTACTCGTAGGGAGACTCCCGAGAGAAATGAAAACACACATCCTACAGAGATTCGCGCACAGCCGATAGTTGTGAGGGTCCACACTGGCACCGATGAGCACGCCCGCTGCTGGTTGTGAACGCGCTAACACTCGGCAGCGTGTCCACACACTGGAACACTAGTCAGTGATGAGAAGGAACGAGCGATTGACTCATACAGTGGGATGGATCTCAAAATAACTAAACTGAGTGAAAGAAGCCAAATGGAGAAAGAGGGCATCCTGAAGGACTGTGTGTCTGTAAGATGCTGGGTCTTGCAAACCCATCTAGGTGGAAGGAGGCTCCTGAGGGGCTCTCTGGGTCTGGGGGCTTACAGAGGCCACCAGGACCCTTTGAGGATGACGGCTATGTGCACTGTCTCCACTGTCATGGTGGCTTGGCAGGTGTATACCCTCGGCAGCACACACGGTGTGCACCGAGAGCACGTGCCATTTATTGTATGGCAAATGTAGCCTGATGAGGCTGTGCTTAAGAGTAAGGAATGTGTGATGGTCCCTGTACATTTTCATCCATAAATGAGCATGTCCTTTGTTCCTTGGAGAACCCATGACTCCGACAGCAGAACTGGGCAGGTCAAAAGCCTCTGGGGCGTCAGTGTTCCTGGATCCTGAGCAAACGATCAGCCCATGTTCAACACAGCTGCGTTCTGGGCCATGTCTCCATTTGGGGCGCGTCGAGGGAGGAGACCTGCTCTTCTGCGTCCAGTAAGGCCTGTGGAGCATCCAGCCACCCTCCTACGCCCTGCGAAGGCCCATGGTTATGGAGGTGCCAGGCCTTGCCACGTGACCCAGGGCCCATGGACCCAGTGGATCACGCTCGCATTCCAGGCGGCGCTCTGAGACTTGCCAGCAGCCCCCGTCCCCTCGTCACCACGCAGCGCCGGCGCTCATGTGGGTGAGGCTCGTTTACTTCTCCCCAAAAGTGAGCACGAAAAAGATGGGGAAAATGTGCTTAAATGCCCTTCTGGGGAGCTGGGTTACTTAAGATCTTATGCAAGTTTACCATCAGAAACTAAAAGAGAGAAGATACAAGGACTTGGAGAAAGGAAAGGGACCTGAACACGGTTTTCTGTGTTTGAGGTTCCCCGCCATGCACGACCCAGTGGGGTGAGTGACTTGTCGAACCGCGACACCCCAGTCCTGAAACCAATGTAACACCGTATGTGAATGACCCTGGAACTAGAATTGTGTGAAAGGGTGAGCTACCCTGGGAGTCTGGGCTTGCTGGATGGTAGCAGCTTCACCGAGATATAACCCACATGCCCTACAAGTCACCACGTAGACTGGACGGCTGAGTGGGGTTTGGCAGATCCCCAGAGCCGTGCCACCACCGCCACCGGCCTTAGACGCTTTCATCACCCGCAAAGAAATCCTGTACCCGTTAGCAGTCACTCTCCCTCTCTCCACCCCCCCGGCCCCTGGCGGCCACTGCTGTTCCTGTTTCCGTGAACTTTCCTCTGCTGCACGTTTCGTGTAAAGAGAACCTACAACACGCTGCCTTCTGTGTGTACTTTCTCTCACTGGGCGCCTGTCAGCGCTCACCCATGTCACGGTGCGTGTGAGAAGACTGCTGCTTTTCATGGCTGAAATACCAGCGCACTGCTGCAGGAGATCGCACGCGGTTTATCCGTTCATCGGCTGGCGGTCGTTTGCAGTTTCAGGTGTGGGCTATTACGAATAACGCTGCTGTCAACATTTACATGTAAGTTTTTTGCTTGCATATATGTTTTAATTTCTCCTGTGGAGACACCTAAGGATGGAACCTCCAGGTCACATAGTAGCTCCGTATTTAACCCTTGTAGAGACGTGCGGCAGCCCCGCGTCACATTCTCACCAACAGTGTGCAAGGGCTCCCATTTCTCCACTTCCTCGCCCACCTTGTTCTCCGTCTTCTTTATTATAGCTGTCCTAACGAGCGTGGGGTCCGTCTCAGGGCGGTTTTGATTTGCATTTCCCCGATGGTGAGGGGTGCTGGGTGTCTGTTCATGAACTCATTCGCCACCATAGGTCTTCTTTGGAGAAATGTCTGCTCAGATGCTCTGCCCATTTTTCAACTGTGTTGTTTGTCTTTTTATCATTGAATGGTAAGAGTTCTTTATATATTGTAGTCTAAGTCTCTTCCCCAACATGGGATTTGCAAATATTGAATCCATTCTGTGGTTCATCTTTTCATTTTCTTGAGGACATCGTTTGAAGCACAAAACTTTCTAACTTTGATGAAGTCCCATTTATCTGCCCTTTCCTTTTGTCGTTTGTGCTTTGCTGTCGTCGTAGCTGTAAAACTCTGCCTAACCTAAGAGCACAAAGTGTGCGCCAGTGTTCTCTGCTTCTTCATTGCTTCAGCTCCTGCATTTATGTCTCTGGTCTGTTCTGAGCTAATTTTTGTGCGTGGTGTGAGAGGTAGGGATCCAGCCTCACTCTTTGACGTGTGGACGTCCAGTTGCCCCAGTACCATGGATCGAAAAGACTGCTCTTTCCCCCGCTGCATTGTCCTGGCACCTGTCTCGAAAACCAGCTGACTGTAAGCGTCAGAGTGGATGTTGGATGCTCACCCCCTCTGTTTGTCCTCCCGCCAACACCACATGGTCCTCCTCATTGTCACTTTGTGGTGAGTCTTGAAATGGGGAAGCGTGAGTCTTTCTACTTCATTCTTCTTCTTCAGGATTGTTTTGACCAGTTGGGGTCCTGTGCAATTCTATGTACATTTTAGGATCCACTAGTCAATTTCTGATGGAAAAAAATATCTGGGATTTTGATAGAGATTGTGTTGAATCTACAGGTCCCCTTGGGGAGTGTTGTCCTTTTCAAAACACGAAGACTTCCAGTCCACGAACATGGAGTGTCTACCATTTAGGTCACCTTTATCTTCCTTTGGGGAACACCCATTATTCTTAAATTGTTAGTTTTCTCTCTTGGAGTCAATTTCAACCCTCTTGGATTCTCTTCTGACCACTCTTTGGGCCCCGGTTTTGTGGCTTTGCGGCTGTAGGCAATGCTTTGCTGCTGTTACTTGCTTGTTGTGTCTGCTTTGCTCCACCACCACGAATGTGTGAATGTCGACGGACTGTACATACTTAAAGCTGGTCTTTCTGCCCCAGCTTGCCGGTCCAGCTTCCCCTCCAACTTTGTCCTCCTTCCTCCTCCCCGGACCCCAGCCCCACCTTCACCACGTCACACCCCTGGAACGTGTGCGCCCTTCTCTGTTTTGTCTCTGAGCCCGTGAGGTCACACATAATACACGTGAATGTGTATGCACGTGTGACACAGACGGTCATGATTCTTCTAGAATAACACGGATCGTGTCAACGTTACTAGTCATTAGAGAAAGGCCGATCAAAGCACTCACACTCCATAGGGTAGCCACTGCCAGAAACCATGAAAACCGTGGAGTAATCAGTGTTGATGAGGCTGTGGAGAAACCGGAACCCGAACGCACTGTTGGTGGGAACATTAAATGGTGCAGCCGCGGTGAGAACCAGTACGGAGTTTCCTCAAAGAAATTAGAAATAGAGTAGGCACACATCCAGCATCCCACTCTGGGTGTTGATCTGAAAGAATATCTGTCTGTCTTGAAGCGATATCTGTACTCGCACATTCACAGCAGCATTGTTCCCAAGAGGCAAGGGCTACAAGCGGCCGAAATGTCTCTGGACAGACAGGCGGGTAAACACAGCATGGCGCATACACTTACGATGGGCTAGTTTTCAGCCACAAAAACCGAGGAAGTCTGACACCTGCTACCACGTGGATGGACCTTAACGCAACCATCCCCGACGAAATGCACCAGCCACGGGAGGACAGATGCCGTGTGGTCCCATTGGCCTGAGGTACCTCCAGAGGTCCAACCGACGGTGGGCGGTGGGGGCCGGGGCTGTGGGAGGGATGCGGGTGGTTTCGCGGGACAGTGTTGCAGACTTGCAGGACGAAAAAGTTTCACAACACGTGAATACACTTAACACTACCGACCTGTGTGCTTAAAAATAGTTAAGATGGGAGCGTCTGGGTGGCGCAGTCGTTAAGCGTCTGCCTTCGGCTCAGGGTGTGATCCAGCATTCTGGGATCCAGCCCCACATCAGGCTCCTCCGCTGGGAGCCTGCTTCTTCCTCTCCCACTCCCCCTGCCTGTGTTCCCTCTCTCGCTGGCTGTCTCTCTCTTTGTCACATAAATAAATAAAATCTTTAAAAAATAAAAATAAAAAAATAGTTAAGATGGGAATTTTCCAGTATGTGGGTTTTTTTTTTTTTAACGCAATCGAAATGTTTGAAAAGTAAGTTGTGAGGATGCAGGACAGTGTGATGCGCTTAACGCCATTGAACCGCACGCTTAGAAACGGTTCAGCTGGTGAAGCCCTCACGTGGCGCCACAGTGGAAGCAGGAGCTCTTTTCTGGGTCTTTCCAACTCAACCATCCAGTGGGGAAATCTCAGCAGGCCCGCTGACCATGGCAGCGCTGTCCGTGGCCTGGCGGGGGTGGGGTCTGGCTGTGTCCCCACAGGCCACGCAGCCACAAGCACCCTGGCCCGTCACTGGGTGCTCCCATGTGGCTGCCCCAAAGACCTCGCACTCCGGAAACACCAGGGGATGTGCGGTGAGGGGGCGGCTCTCCCTGGCGGCCTCAGGGCCTCACCTGCCTCCTCCCGCGTCTGTGCGTCCTCCCGCCCCACCCCTGCGAGGCGCCGGCCGCCGGTCAGCCTCTGACAGATTCAAGCTGCTGTTTCACAGTTGCCTACGTCAGCATGTCACAGACCCTTCCAGAAGGCGACAGCTCTCCCCGCTGTGTTAGCTTCCCACGGCGGACGCGACAGACCGCCACAGGCTCAGTGTATTCTCCTCCCAGTCTGGGGGGCAGGGTCCCAGCACGGGTCCCACCAGGCTACGACCAAGGGGTCAGCAGGGCGCTGTTCCTTGCTGGCGGCTCTGGGGAACACCAGGTTCCTCGCTCCGACCCTGCTGGAGGCACCCACGATCTCCTCCTGCATCTTCCAGAACTGGCCGTGCTGCGTTTCCCTGGCCATTCGTGCCCGGCCTGTCCCCCTCACCGCAGCCAGGAGACGTTTCTCTAAGGCTTCGCGTGGCCCCGCGCGGCCCAGGCTGTCCTCCCCGGCGCGGCCGCGCGCTGACGTGGATGGGTCCCAGGAGTCAGAACGTGGAGCTGCCCACCGCACTCTTTTCTTTGTTGCTCTTTGAATTTGCTGCCTAGAGAATCCTTCATTCGTAGTCTTCACCCGCTTTTCTGCTGGACGTTTGTCTTTTCCTTGTTCGATTGTAAAAGGCCTCTGAGGAGGGCAGAGACTTCATCAGCCTTCCTGCTTGTATTCAAGCCCTCGTGAGTTCCACTGCGTGCGAGATCGAGCCACTTATTAAGTGATCCATCCGCCAAATTCCACTGGACCCAGGTGAACACCGGCCTCCCCCACGGGCAGCGCTGGCACCACGTTGCGGGCAGCCTGGACTGGACCGTCCGTCGCGCTCTCCTGAGTTACGGCCTTTGCAGCCGCTCGTCCGGCCCTGCCTTGGCGGGTTTGGTGCACGTGCAGCTGGTTCATTCCGTCCCCTTGCTCACGTGGGGGGCATCCCATGATTGGGGGCTTTCCTGTGCGTGCCCCACGGATGAGCCTGGGGCCCCCGTCTGTGCTCAGGACCCTGAACAGCACTGCCTTCTGTTGACCCTGCCTCCAGGCTGGCACGCTTCTCCTGGCAGCCATGTCCCTCCCTCCAGTGGTGCCCGACAGACGGCGCAGGGGGACGAGGAGGTGGTGGTCCCTCTCCCCGCTCTTTCTCAGCCTGTTCCCTCTGCCAGGGCCTCTGGGGAAGGGCAAGGCCTTTGCTCGGCACTCTGTGGGGCTCTCCAGCTGCGCGTGCCAGTCACTGTCAGCCACGATGGCTCTCCGGGAGCACATTCTGAGCTCCTTGGAGCCCCCACCCCAGACACCACCGACTCAGGCTCGCCATTCTCTCTGCTGGCCCCTGGGTCAGCTGGGCCCAGTGTCCTCCCACAAGGTCCTCCGCCTGGCAGGCCAAGCGTCCCTCCATGATGCCTGCCTCCCCCTCCTCCCTGTCCTCACCCGGTGGGTGTCAGCAGAGCAGACTACTGCTGCCGGCCACTGTCCCCAGTCTCCTGGTCCTACGGCCCAGCTGCTCCCTGGCCCCTCACCTGACCCCACGCTGTGGGGATGCCCCTGTGCCCTCTCACTGTCCCCCGGGCATCTGGGCCTGACACGTCTGCAGCCAGGCCCCAGAGGGGGGGCTCCCCTCCAGACGCCCTCCCCGCTCCCCGCACAGGGCCCAGCAGGGACGACACCCACTCCTCTCCCTGCTCCCAAGAGCTCCCCACAGGAGGCCTCTCGGGGTCGGCTGGACCCCTCTCTCTGGAGGCCCACTGCTCCCACTCTGGGGCTCCTGCCGATGGGGAGTCCCACCCACGCCTGGGATGGCCTCCCCTCCTCTGCAGGTGCGCAGGACAGGTGGCTGGGTAGAAGGGCACTCTGGGTGCTTCCCTGGCTCTGCAGCTGCCGTCTTGGGCTCGTCCGATGCCCTGTCCCCTTAGCTTAGCGTCCGTCTGTCCTTTCATGGGTGAGTATTCCCCTCCCGCCCCCCGGCCTAGGTGTCCCGTCCACACTGGCAGCAGCGGGGGCTTGGCACCGGCCCTCCCCTCCCAGGAGCCTGCAGCGCCGGGTGTGGCCGAGTCAGAGTGACTGCAACCTCACGGGAGACCCCGAGCCGCAGCCGCCCCGCTAGGCTCTCCCAGATCCCTGACCCTGAGAAATGGCGGGAGATGAAGAAGGTTTGCGTTCGAGCCCCTGCGATCGGCGTGACTTGTCACACTGCAGCAGGCGGCCAGTACTGCCGCTAACGACAAGTCTGAGAGCCCCGCGTGTCCACGGAGTGGCCGTGTGCCCCAGGCCTCGGCTGACGGCCAGCCCCACTCACCAGGTGCGTCCGCGCCAGCCTCCGTGGGACGGCTGTGCAAGGCTCCCACCCGGGGTGAGGCGGGTCCCCGCGCGCTGGTCCCATGGCCAGAGCCACTGCCTTGTGAGGCCAGCGCGCACCAGCACCGCCCACTGCACGGCCCGTTTTACTTTATCCCGTTCTCAGTTGGCTCGGCTCCCTGGATCCTCGCAGAGCTCCCTTCTCCAGGAGCTGGAGAGCGTCTGCGGGACTCGTGGGGGGAGCGGGCGGGGTCTTTATTTAGCTCAGGGAAATGTGTTCCTTCATTTTAGACAAGCGCTTCTCCCATCTGCTCCTCACTCTCCTCCGGGAGCTCCTGTGACCCACCTCGTGCTGCCTCCACCTCCACCCCAAGAACTGTATCTCTTCCCTTGTGATCTCCCAGTCGCCAAGCGGCTTCAGCGCCGGCCACCTGTTCCTGCCCTCCACCGTCAGACTGCTGGGAGATCGTGTTTTCACTGCAGAAAGCCAATGGTGCCAGCCTCCTCCGAAGCTCTCTCCTTGATCATCAGCTCTGTGGCCGTGCTCTCCTGTGGCTCTGTCTCGTGGGGCAGGGGCTGGGGGTCCTGACCCGGCCACCGGCACACCACCGAGCCAGGCGGCTGTGGTCCGCTCCTCCGGGCTCCGGGGCCCTGGCGTGCAGAGACCTGTGGACGTGGAAACACAGCAGCCCCCACCCAGTGCTGGCGGGAGGACACGGCCGGCCCAGCACTGGAGGGAACCTGGAGGGGGGCAGCAAGGCCCAGGATGTGAGGCCGGGGACACACCCCCATACCCTGCTCCTGTTCAGAGCCTGTCTCCTGACCTGGTCCACGTGCCTGGCAGCCACGCTGGCCTCCTCGTTGGCCTCAAGCCCCTCGGAATGTCCTCTGTGGTTGGGAGAGGGGCAAGCCAGCTTGGGTCTCGGGACAGCCGGAGTCGGGCCACCATGAGGCCACTGCCACCTGTAGCCTGGCCCGCAGGGGTTAATGGGCCTAGGCGCCCCAGGGACGTGTGTGGAATCCCCCCCCCCACCGCTGCCACTCCCCAAGGGCCGGTTTCTTCGGAGACTGGAGACTCGGCTGTCAGAGCGGTCGCCAAGCAGAGCCAGCTGGTGCAGTCCCCGGGGCCAAGCGCCAAGGACGCGGCAGGCAGCACCAGGGCGGCGGGTGCAGGAGCCTCTAGTCCTGGTCTCCAAGCTGCTCAGCACCCACAGCAGGCCATCTGCCAGGGCACTGGGTCAGCCCGCTGGGGTGGGACGTGCCCATCTGTCCCGGCACTGCTCCCTGCTCGCATCACGTGGGGTGGGAGGACGAGGAAGAGGACCACCGGACTCCAGCCCAGGGGAAGCAAGCATCTCCAGGGCCGTGTGCACGGATGCCAGCTCTGCCCACGCCGTGGACGTACATCAATGATCACTGTGGACAGGCCACTCTAACCCAGTGGGCGCAGCGGGTCTCTCTGTGTCCCCTGCTCTCGGAGAGAGTGCCTGCTGCCTGAGGCTGCCGCAGCCTCCACACCTCTCCCAGCACAGCCTGGCCAGGCACCCACTGGGGCCTCAGACCTACCCCAGCCCCAGTGCACACCTGAAGCCCATTCCCCTCCAAATCCTGCCCTAATCCCATCACCATTTTCTCTGGACTGCACAGGGTCTGGATCTTAGACGCAAACAAGGGGGGCACAAAGACTCTGCTGGGCCCATGTGGCCTCCCCGGCCCCTGGCTGGAACCATGTCCAAAGGCCCTGGACGGGCTGTCAACCCAGGGGGGTCCTGGCCCTCAGTGCCCATGCCGTTGACCCTTGTGCCCCCAAAGCCCCCTGTCCACCAGGTCTGGGAAGGCCCAGACCTCTCTTTAGTGACACACACCCCCAGAGGCAGTGGAGAGCTTCCCCGGCCGAGCCCTCCGGTTCTCGCTGAGGCCACACGGTCGTGGAGGGACCCGGCCCGCTCATGGCCCGGCCAGCACATACGGCGCTGCTGCCTCCTTCCCTTCGACGTTCTGCCCAGGCTGCCGCCCGCAGGACTTCATGCCGCTGCCCCACCGGCTGGTCCGGCCGCTACCCACAGGCCCTGGCTGCGCTTCGTTTCTTCCCCGACCCCTCCCAGATGCAGCCTTGAGCCGCCAGCATTCCCCGCTGGCCCCGTGTGAGCACGGTGAGCCCGTACGGCTTGGCCCTGGGTCCAAGCCCTGGACCGCCCCTGATGTGCGGCAGGCCAACTCTGACAGCTCTGCTCCCCGTGTGCGTGGGTTTGCACTGTGTGCGCTGGTCCCTGACCTTGAAAAGTGGCTTCCGACACATTTAGAGATCTAGGACAAAAGCCCTTATTTCTGCCAGGCACCAAGGGGCCTGAGTGACGTGTCTGAACGGGTCTGGCCCAAACCGAGCCTTCTCAGAGGCAGACATGGAATGAGCCCCTGGAGATAAGCAGGATGAGGGCTTGCTGCTGCCCCGCCCCCATCTGGACGGCAGGGTTGCCTGCAGACCCGGCCTCACGGCAGCGGAGGAACTGACCGGACGACGCAGGAGCGCCTTCAGGAGACGGCTCCTCATGCGGCCTCTGGAGAGCCCATGCGGGGACGGCTGCAGGACAGGCGTCCTGAGCCACATCTCTGCACAGCAAACGTGTGCTGCTCCCAGCCCACGCCCAGGCTGTCTGCAATCGTGTCCTTCTGTTTCTTATAAACATTGGTCTTGGCCTTGCTCCGTGACTTAGTGACCACCTGCCCCCTCGAGGGAGAGCGAACGGCGTGTGCACGGCCCAAGGTGGACGTCTCAGTCAGCCTGCCGCAGCCGCCCCCGATTCGTCACACCAGCCAGGCCCAACAGTGGCTTCCAGCCTTGTGTTTTCCTTCTCTCAAGGCTTGACTTGGTAATTTCTTGGAACCTTGATAGCTTTTAATTAATAAGCAACTTTAAGCTGTTTGAAAAGCTTTCTTTTTTTTTTTTTTTTTAGCAGTTTTTATGACAGTAAGCAAAGCACCTCCTTCCCCCTACTTCCAGGAAAGTTCCCGCCGAGCCCGTGTCAATCACACAGGATAGTTACACGCTCACGGCCTCAGGCCCCCAGGGGGCCCCCAGGGCCCGCTGGCCATCTCCCCACCTGTGGCCACCATGGCCATGTGGCCCAGCACGCGGCCTGCACCCCAGCCTCCCTGCGCCCGGCTCTCCACCGTGGAGCCTCCATCCCACCCGCCTCCAGATAACAAGGAACAGCACCAAAAAGAGCAAGGAAGGCCAAAACGTTTAAGTTATTAAATCAAATATACAGAGTGATTCATTTAATATGTACATATTTACAAAAACGCACTTTCACGAGAAGGGGGCCGGGGCCGGCAGGTGGGCAGCGGCCTGGAGCCCACGGCAAACGCTGACAGTTGCGAGGGGAGGGTCTGTGTGAAGGCACTTGTCACGAGCTTCGATACTGCCCTCGTCCCGGGGAGAACAGAGCAGTCGGGAAGGGCACTTCCGGAAACACAGTTGAAAAGATCTCTACGGCCAGTGCTCCAGGCAGGAGCCGGCGAGGACGGCGGGCGGAAGGCCAGGGTCTGCCCGCGGGCCTCAGGCAGTGCCGAACACTGCGGGCTCCTGCGAGGACCTCAAGCCCCACTGACCACCACAGGTGCCACTGACAGCCACGGGCCATGCCACACACCACAGGTCCCACTGACAGCTTCAGGCCACACCGACGACCATGGGCCATGCCAAAAGCCACAGGTGGTCCCACCGACAGCCATGGGCCACACTGGCAGCCACAGGTCCCACCAAATGCCACGGGCCACACTGACAGTCATGGGTCCCATGGGCTCTTTGGCCTGGAGCCACTGAGAATGCCAAATGAGGAATAATAAGGAAGATTCTGTAAACAGTGCACCACTTCTGGTGACGACAAACGATCTGGTGAGGACACAGACACCCTCTGCTCTCTCCTGCCACACAGCGAGTGCGACACACAGAAACGTTACAAAAATAGCAACTATCCGAGAATACTCCATTGTGTTCCGCCTGACAGTCCTCGAATAATTTATACAACGTTAAAGAAACGTAGAAAATAAACATTTGTTTTTGGTTTTTGGTGTTTTTTTACACAAAATAAAGAAACTATGCACACGGCCTCAGCCTCCTGCGGTCTGGCGGGTGGTGTGGTGCCCGGTGAAGGGTCCTGGGTCCCGGCCCAGCTGCCAGCCCCTGCCCTACTCCTTGCCAGCGTGGCGTAAGTCCTTGACGCTCCTGACGGCACGGTTGTCCACTTTGGGGCCCGAGGCCCAGCAGGCCGGCCTCCCGGGCGAACAGCTGGGGTCTTTGGTGAATTTGTGCGAGAGGAACTTCTCGGCCTCCAGGCAGTCTCCCTCACCGGGGCCGGGCTCCTCCTCCTCCTCCCCCCCGCGGCCCGCAGGCCCGGGCAGCGCCTCGCCCACCCTGCGCGGTGGCGGCGTGAAGTTCTTGCACGGGTAAAGCACGTCTTTGTGGCCCCCACACAGGCCGCCAGCACCCAGCCGCTCGATGGGGTTGCGGATGGGGTTCAGAGGGGCCCACTGGTTGTTGGCACTCTCCTCCCGCGGCAGCCGGCTCCTCTCCCGCTCTTTCCTGCGTTTGCGGGTCCACCATACACAGATGACCACACACGCCAGACACAGCACGCTGAAGACGCCGCACAGCACGGGCACGAGCAGACCTGGCGGGGGCATGAGAGGGCTGGCAGCGCGCAGCGGCTGCCTGAGGGGAGGGACCCGGGCAAGCGGCTGGCGCAGCAGGTGCAGGGGGCGGCCAGCAGGGGGCAGGGCCGAGGAACAGACAGCTCCCCCACCCCTGCTTAGCCTGGCCCCGCCCCCTGAACCACGGGTGCCTGAAGGGCTCCCACTAGGCCCCCAGGCCCCCTGCTCACCCACGGAAGAGCCACCCACGACGACCGTCTCCACTTTGACCTCGGTGACAGCCAAGAGCAGCGAGCTGTTGCCCCGCTGGGTGATGGCGGCCACGATGGCGTGGGCCGTGCTCTGGATCAGGCTGCTGTCGGGCAAGTCCCTCGCGGGGCTGAAGGACTACAGCAGAAGACAGCATGAGAGGCCCCCACTCACCGCAGGAGCCAGCACGGCCTGCCTGCCCCATGCCCAGACCAGGGAACACCGAGGCTCCCGGCCAGCTGCAGAGAGGGATGCAGGTGGCTGCGGGCTCAGGGCCCCCAACCCCATGGTTCAGGCCCGGCCCGCCCTTTCTCCTGACCCCCTTACATCTGGGATGAGCGTGGCTGTCCCTCCCATATAGACGCCTGGCCCCAGCTGGCCACGCCCACAGGCCCCAGGGCTCTGTATACACGACTGCCCCCAGTGCCTGCCTCTGGCTCAGCAGCCCCCGACACCCCAACGGGAGCAAGCAGCCGGCGCCCTGAGAAACCACCCTGCCTTTCCCCCCTTCTCTCTCCCTGTACTTCCCCAGGGCCCAGCCTCGCAACGCTCAGAGTTACCAGTTCACACCTGATACCTAGCCAGGGCCCAGAACAAGGCCCTGAGCACACCCGCTCAGCCACGGGCCCGGGCCAGTGCCCAGGCCTGGACCCCACGTCCCAGGGCACCCTTCCGGCATAGACATGGAGGGATCCAACACAGGCAGAGCAGGGGGCCTGGTGAGACCTAGACTCCCGCCTGGCCCAAGCACCCAGCCTGCCTCTCCGCCTCAGCCCCACAGCTCGGAGTCAGGGTTCCAGATGAAGGCTCCCCCCCGCACAGTACCAACCCTGGGCCCGCTGCCTCCCTTGTCCCTGTTCAGAAGGAACCCCGCTGCTATACTCCCACTGTCCACCCTGGACCCTGGACACTGGCCTTCCCTCTCTGTGCTTCCTCCGGGCCTCAACTGCTGCCCAGGGGCTCCCACAGCTCAAGACCCATGCCCAGAGCCCTGGCCTCCGTGCCTCAGACCCCAGACCTGAGAAGGGATGAGAGCCAAGCCCAGTGTCCCAGCCACCACTCCATCAACACTGCTTCCAAAATCCCCGTGCCCGATAGCAGCCCCTGGTCGGCAGCTCCGGTGACCTGTTCTGCAGCTGAGCCCGGCCTCCTAGGACCTCCCCCTCCTGGCACCTCCACCCATAATCTCCCTCCACGCACGTGGGGCACCGCCCCTCACCCGCAGATAAGTGTTCTCTTTCTCCACCAGCTGCCCCAGACCCTTCCTTCGTTTCAGCAGATGGGACAGATGACCCAACCCTGCACCCTTGCTCCCCATCCGTCGAGAAGCTGACCCCACTGACGGCCCATCACCATCTCCACTGGCCCAGAGCTGCCTCCTCGTCCTCCCTGCCCAGTCCCAGACAGTCCGATGCCCCTCGGGCCCTCCGACCTCTGCCTTCCTCCCCCTGCCAGCCTGGCTGCACGTGCCGGCCCCACTGAGCTGTACGAGTGCCCAGCCCAGCCCCACCAGCCCCCGGTGAGGGCACGTCCCCCAATGTACAACCACAGCGGAACAAAGTCCTGGGTCCGTGGGTCACCCTGCGCCCCCAGGCACCTGGGGACAAGCCTGGCCCGGGCCTCTGTCCCCAGCACCTCCCAAGAACGTAGACAGAATGGGACTCCCGAAAAGGGGAAGCAGGTAAGAGCGACCACCCGTTTGCCCAGTGCTCACCACAGCCACCTCTACTGCACTGGCCCCTGAGGACGGCCGGTCACAGAGCAGCACAAGCAGGCGGTCCCGGGCCACCGCCCTTGTGGCCGGCAGGGCGCGGATCCCAGAGCAGATGGCGCCCACAGTGGTGCCCTGGGCGGGGATAAGGAGCACATGTGCAGGACCCTGGGAGCCACGGACCTGAGGTTGCCCATCCTTCCCCTGGTCCCATGGGCATGTGGCAGGTCACATCTCACGGCCCACGAGACACAGGGCAGGGACGCAGGGGGCCCAAGAGGGAGCTGACTTCCTAGTGCAACCCAGCACCCCCCACCCAAGAAACAGACCGCCCGCAGAAGTCAGGTTGGGTGGGGCCTGCAGGCGTCCCCACTGCCCTGTGCTCACTCTCCTGCCAGGGGCAGCTCCACCTGCAGGCCCAAGCGGGGGGAGGGGGCCTCAGCTAGTCCCCAGCCCTCCTTTCTGGACTCGGAGGGCTCAACCCTCCCTCCTGCCGACCCTGCGAGGCCAGGGCCCCTGAGCAGTCCCCTGGGCCATCTGAGTGGCCAGTCTGAGAAAGGATGGTGGCGTCAGCGTTCTGCAGACGCTCCGTAAGCCCAGCTTCTGGGACCACTCACCTGGGGCACTTGGTCGCGGTTGAAGCGCAAGGTCAGGCGGGCACAGTTGTTGTCCAGGTGGCTAGAGCGCGGCAAGCACAGGGTGCCGGGGAGCAGGGGCTCCTCAGTGCCACACTCCCCCCAGGCCGCACAGGGCGGCTGCAGGCACTGGCCTGGGGCCTTCTCTTGGCACCGCTGCCCTGGCGGGCACTGGGCACTCAGGGTGTCGGGTCGGCCGGCCAGCAAGCAAGGCTTGTGCCCACACCACACCTGGGTCAGGCACGCACACGGGACAGACGCAGAGACACGCAGAAGAAGACCCACAGACACACACGGGCACCACGCAGGAGAGAAAGGCGCGGGTGGGGTCAGCAAGGCCCAGGGTGCCCTGCCCCACCACGGTCTCCCAGGACAAACTCAGAGCCAGAGTGGACCCCCACCAGAGCAGGGGTGGCCCGAAGAAGGACGAGGCCAAGGAGGGCCCCTGCTGGCAGCTCTGGGAGCCTCAGCAGGGCCGGTTTCCCCAACTACACAATGAAAGCGAGGGCCTGCTTGTGGCCCTCTGGTCCCACAGGCCAGGGGACAGCAGGCTAGTCGGGGAGGCTCCGGGTGGCCCTCCTACCTTGCTGCAGTCCCGGCGACCGTCCACACAGCGGCAGCTATTACAATCCTCCACCCAGGAGCTCCCATGCGCGAAGGGCATGCCCTGCGACCAGCAGGGCCTCCCGAAACCAATCACTGTGGGGAGAAAAAGGGGGGTCATCTGCAGGCTGGCCCTGGAGGCCAGGTCCTCCCCGTGGCCCCGCCGGCACGGTGCCCCCCACCTACCATCCTGGCACCGCGGGCCGGCCCGGCCTGGCGGGCAGCTGCAGTGATAGCCGTTGATCTCGTCCACACAGGTGGCCCCGTAGGCACAAGGCGAGGACTGGCACTCGTCAATGTCTGCAGAGAAAGCGGCCCAGCTCAGGAGGCAGCGAGGGGGCCAGTGCCCACACACACAGGGCCCGGGAGGACGCTCAGACAGGAGAGGAGACCCGTGCAAACTGGTGGAGCCCCCGCCAGCCCGGGCCTCGGTGTGCCCCTTGGGGCCTCTGGGCCGGACGGCACCGGCTCTGTCAGCGGTCCAGGGCATTGATGAGCACCTGCCCCGTCCTCCTGCACACACCACACGATGGGCACGAGCCTCCGGGGACCCCTGCCCTCACAGGGCAGCCCCCAGCTGAGCAAACTGCTGGCGAGGCCCGGACGTGCAGGCGGGCTGGGAGGAGCCCCCAGGGCTGGGCCCCGCGGCACCCCCCTCCCCGCCCAGGCCCCCCGGGCCCCTCACTGATGCGGCAGTCGGGACCCGCGAAGCCAGGAGCACACTCGCAGCGAAACCAGTTGATGCCATCGACGCAGACGCCGCCATTGTAGCTGCAGGGCAGAGAGCAGGTCTCAGGGAGGCCCCCCCGCAGGCCGAGCTCCCCGGGGTCAGCCGGCCTCCGGGGCGCCACTCACCAAGGCAGGGGGTTGCAGTCGTTCGTATCTGCGTGAGCAGAGAGAGGAAGATCAGCACTGCATCCACCTGCCCAGCACCCCCTGTGCCAGGCCTGGGGGCACCGTCCACGCCAGCCCACGGGCACCGGGTGGGCCAGGCCTGGGGGCACCGTCCACGCCTGCCCATGGACACCAGGTGGGGACGCTGAGGGTGGTGGGGCCAGGGGCAGCTAGCTCCAGAGGACGTGTCCCGGGGGCGGGGGCCTATCCTGGAGATCTCGGTCCATTGGGGGGGTGGTGAGGGGTGTGCAGGAGCGCCGCTGCACAGGGAGTGCCTGGCACACTGATATAGGCCAGGACTCACCAGGAGCAGGGGTGAGGCTACAGGGCTGGGGGTGGAGGAGTCAAAAGTGACACCGCAGGTCCCGGGGTACAGCTGGGCTTTGGTGGACAGGTGCAAGGAATAGGTCTAGGGAGCCAGGTAAGGAGGCCCGGGCTCCCACCCCACAGGCCTCCCCCCACTCCCCACGGCCTCCCTCTGCAGCCCCCCACCCACAAGCTCACTGTGCGTGCAGGTGCGGCCCTCCCAGCCGTCCCGACAGATGCAGGAGAACGAGTCCCCGCTGCCCACGCACGTGCCCCCGTTCACGCAGGGGTTGGGCAGGCAGCTGCTATTCCTGGCTGTGAAGGGGGAAGGGGAGAAGACGGCCTTGTTGTCTGCCCGCGGCAGGCGTGGGGCCTCAGCTCGAGACCCTGAGGCGCCAGGGCAGACGGGGCCAGGGGCAGGCGGCCAGTCGGGCGGTCCGGGGGAGCGCGGCACCTGCCACCCCCGCCCCCGCCCTGTGCGCCCGCTCACCCACCGATGTTACAGGTGCTGCCCTTCCAGCCCGGGGGGCAGGCGCAGCGGAACGTGTCCCCACTGTCGTAGCACGTGCCGCCGTTGCTGCAGGTGTAGGCGTCACACTGGAACTCGCCTGTGGGCACACGGCCGCTCAGTGCGCATGCCCGCGGCGGCGAGCGGCCCAGGCGCGCCAGGGGCCCAGGGGCACTCACGCGAGTGGCAGGTCTTGCCCTTCCAGCCGTCGTCACACGCGCAGTAGAAGTCATTGACCAGGTCGTAGCAGCGGCCGCGGCTGTGGCAGGGATCGGGGAGGCAGTCGTTGGGATCTGGGGGCGAGGACGCCGGTCAGCGGGGGTCGCCGGCGCTCAGGGAGGGCTTGGGGGGTGGAGGTGGGGGGTGGCAGCAGGAGAGAGATAGAGGGGCAGGGCAGGATGGGGCGGCGGGCAGAGACACCTGCAGGGCACCGCCCCAGCCCAGCTCCCTTCTGGGTACCAACCACCCAAAGTTGGGGACCCACTGGGCGCGGGGACCAAAGGGGCAGTGCAGGCCCACTCACTGGTGTCGCAGAGCTCGCCCTCCCAGCCGCTGGGGCAGAAGCAGCGGAAGGCGTCCACCTCGTCGATGCACGTGCCCCCGTTGCGGCATGGCTGCCCCAGACAGTCGTCGATGTCTGCAGGAGGCGGCGGTGAGCGGGGGGGGGGGGGGGGGGGGGGGGGGGGGGTCCCAGGCGGCCCGCCCCGCCCCGCCCCCGCGCGGCCCCTGGCCACTCACTCTCATGGCAGTAGGCTCCTGTGAAACCGCTGTCGCACACGCAGGAGAAGTTGCCCCCGGGCAGACTGACGCAGTGTCCGTGCGGGCCGCACACGCCCGAAGGTGCCACGCCGCCGGCCGCTCTGGGCCCGGCCTCAAACCCGCAGCCGTCGATCACTGCGGCACACGGGGCGGGGTAAGCACGCCCGACGGCTGCCGGCCCCGCCCCCGCCCCACAGGCCCCGCCCCCCACTGGTGCCGGCCCCGCCCACCTCTGCAGGCCCCGCCCGGGCACAGCTCCCTGGGCACAGAGCAGTTTCTTGCCACCCACGTCGTCGGGGCATGCGCAGTAATAATCGCCCTCCAGGTTGTAGCAGCGGGCACCATTCTGGCAGGGGCTGGGCTCGCAGAAGTCTATGTCTACCTGTGGGGCGGGGGAGCATCTGTGAGGGCCCAGACCCCGGCCAGAGGGACCGGAAGACAGCCACGCCTGGTGTCCCTCCGAGGAATCCCGGAGGCCCAGGCCCCGCTCAGCCCGCACACCCAGGCCTCTGCTGCCAGAGCCTGCAGGACCGCCCATCCGAGACTGTCCAGGCCCATCAGCTGGACGGAAACACCTGCAGGCCACCGGGCCCCTCCCGCCACCCTCTGCTCCGAGGCGGCCCACTTCCTCTGCCTCACCAGGCAGCATCCGGCTTTCGCCCCTCCTGCTGGCAGGAAGGCCAGCTCCTGACCCCCTCCCCAGCCACCACAGCCACCCTGAGCCCAGCCTGTGGGGCTTTCCCAAAAGCGTCCCTGCCCAGTTCCACAGCCCCGGGAGGAACTTCTCCCAAGGGCCCCTGGAAGCCACCAGTCAGGAGTGCTGCCCGTGGGGCCCCTGGAGCCCAAAGGCCCGGGCAGGTCAGAGGAAGGTGGAGTCGCGAGGTGCCAAGGACCATCACCTACCCCTACTGGGACACACGTGTGACAGTGCGGCCCCACACACCCTTGGGCACCCCGTCCCACCCCAGGGCCCTCTTTCACGCTGCTCACATGCTCTACCGTACTAGGACCATTCCAGCCACAGTGGGAGGTCGACAGACAGGGCACCTGGGCAGCCAGCGGATCTGCCCGGGCTCCTGGCCCATGCCATCAGGAGGCACTTGTCATGACAAGAAGTGACCCTGTGACCCTCCCCCTGCTCCCGCCCACCCAGGGCTCTCAGGCCCGGTCTCCATCCAGAATCGGGCCCAGGGTACTCTGCATGGCCAGTGCCGACTGCAGCCTGTCCCGCTCACTGGGGCAGAGCCCCGGCCTCACCTCGCACAGTGGCCCGGAGGTGCCCTTGGGGCAGTGGCAGCGGAAGCCGTCCGCCAGGTCCTCGCAGAGGCCACCGTGGCAGGGGTGGCTGGCACACGAGTTCAGCTGCAGCTCACAGTGCCGGCCACCGAAGCCCCGAGGGCACACACACTGGTAGCCGGTCGTCAGGTCCTGGTGCAGGGTGAGGAAAGGCAGGGGGGTGTGAGCCCCAGAGGCCACCTTCCCCCAGGGCAGCTCCAGCACCCACGGCCCTCCCACGTGTGTTGTGTACAGGGGCGGGGAGGCTGCGACTCACCTTGCAGGTGCCACCATGCTGACACTGCCCACGACAGTCGTTGACGTCTGGGGACAAGGGGCAGGGTCACGGACGGGGTCCTTGAGCTCCCCAGCCCCGCCCACCTGCCGCCCACCCGCCCATACTGACTGATGTGGCAGTTGACGCCCTTCCAGCCCGGAATGCAATCACAGTAATAGCCACCAATCAGGTTTTTGCAAGAAAAAGCGTTAAGGCACGGCTTCCCTTCACATTCATTGGCGTCTGTGAAGGAGACAAGGGGAAGCGATGGGGCTCGGCCCCGCCTGCCCCCATGCCTAGCGCCCGCAGCCCCAGCAACACCAGCAGCAGCCGCCGCATGCACAGAGCACGGTCCATGCACACACAGGCCCCATGAGACCCTTACCCAGCTGGCAGGTGGCCCCCACCCACTGCTCGGGGCAGATGCACTCAAAGCCATCCACCTGGTCCACGCAGGTGCCTCCTGCCGCGCACGGGTTGGAGGCGCACTCATCGATGTCTGGGGAGGGACCGAGGGAGAGGCGTGGGAGCATGGGCCATGTGGGGAGGCGGATCCGTGGGGGGCGGCAGGGCCATGTGCCTGTCACTCCTCCCCTGACTACAAGGCCCACAGCTACGTTTGTGGAGTCAACCACTCTGCCTGATCCCCACTCCCAGACCCCCCTCAGATACCAGGCTGGAGCCCCCCACTCATGTGACTGAGTACTCACCAAGCGCACAGGTGGGCCCGCTCCAGCCTGATGGGCAGTGGCATTCAAACCCGGAGGGCACCTCGTGACAAGAGCCCCCATTGGCACATGGGTTGGAGGCACAGGCGTGCTCAGCTGCATTGGGAACCAGAGACAGGGGTGGGGTTGGGGGTGTGGCAGCCCCAGCTCCCCACCTTTCCACGAGGGCTCCCCCCACCCCCCAAGGCCCGAGGGTGGGGGCCAGGCAGTGCCCACTGCACCAAGAGGCCAGAGACACGGGGCCCTGCCAGGCTCCCTGGGCACCAGCCCAAAGCCAGTAGCTGGCTGCCGACATACCCCGCTCACAGTTCTTGCCCGAGTAGCCCTCGGGGCAGGCGCAGCGGTACTGGTCGGGCTCGGCGTTGATGCACGTGCCCCCGTTGGTGCAAGGGTGGTGGCTGCCACAGTAGTTCAGGTCTGGGGACAAGGACAGGGTCCTCAGATGCCAGGCCCACCCCTCGCTCCCCACCTTCCCCAGAGGGCATCGTCCTTCAGGCCCGCCCGCCACCAGCTACCTTTGTTGCAGAGCAGACCACCCCAGTTGGTCTCACAGTTGCACTGCCAGGGGTCCACGCAGCTACCGTGCACACAGCCAGGGTACGGGACACACTCATCACAGAACCGCCCCTGCCAGCCGTAGCTGCACCTGCAGGGGGCCCGGGAGCGTGAGGCCTGGTGGGGGGAGGGTGGACTCCAGGAGCTGTGGCTGCCGTGAGGGTGGCTCAGGACGCAGGCGCAGAGTCACGTGGGCCACCCCTAGGGCTGGCGGCCTCAGCCTTTGAAGCGGAGCAGGCCCCGGGCCAGGCGGGGGTGACGGCCCCGCCAGCCAGCCCGCACCCGCACGGGCACTTCCCGGCCGCTGGCCTCGGATGGCCGGCCACAGCTGCCCAGCCACTCCTCCCTGAGCTATTTTGGGACTCACCCCTGAGCAGGGCCCCAAGAGCAAGCGCTGAGAAAGGAAGGCCCTGCCGGGACCCTGGGAATGAACGGGCCAGCTCCAGCTCGCCAGGTGCCGCCAGGGCTGGGCAGCACCCGGGGCTGGGCAGGCCGGCAGGACATCAGGAGAGGGCTCCAGGCTCAGCCCCGGCTCTGAGACCTCGGGTGCTGTGTGTGACCTCACCTGGAGCTCAAGGACAGTAACTGCTCTCTCCCCATGGAGCCCTATCAGGGGCCCACCTCACAGATGGGGACACAGAGGCCCACAGGCTCACCAATCCGGCCATGCAAGAGGCCCAACGCAGGGCTGTTCCTGACCCAGGAAGAATCACCCTCTCCCTGGCAAATGGCCTGGAGAGGCCTCTTGGCTCCAAGGCCACGACCCCAAGGTCTGGCCCTGCCTGCAGCTGTGAGCCCGGACTCTCTGGGAAGTCCTTCAGGAGGAGAGGCAGTTGGCTGGGGAAAAAGGGCACCCGGGCCACTAATGGAAGTCCCACTCCAGGTGGGGCCAGCCTGCCAGGGCCCAGAGCTCAGCCTGATTCGGGGACACTGCTGTCCGGCCAAACAGCCCATCGTCCTGCAGCGGACACCCTGGGGACCCGCAGGCTGCCCTCCAGGCCCTGGACAGTCCCCCCGGGGGCCCCCTTCCTAGAACTGGAAGGTGATGAGGAATGGGACTGTCATCTAGGACCGCCATCTAGGCAATGTCCCTTCCATGCCGGCACCTGGCACGTGAGTTCATTTTTCTAAGGAAGGAGCCATGGCCCTTCCTGGGCTGTCCCAAGCCCCATGGCCAAGGGCTGTTGACAAGCTCCACGGGCAGGCCACAGGGAAGCCCAGGCTGGAAAACTGGGCCCCATCATCCAGCCCCAGATGTGCCAGGAGGGCTCACGCATGCAAGGGCCGCACATCCCCACCAGGAACCCTCCTTCCAGGTGATGTGAGGAGACCAAGTCTGGCGGCAGACCGAGACACGCCTTGGGTCACCCACCAGGAAGCCACAAGGCCAAGCACAGTGCCTAGACCCCCGCAGGTCCCAAGGATGTGCTCTCAGCCCTGGGTGGGGCAGCCCTCACCAGGCCCCGCCTCCCCAGCTTCCCTGGCCTGTGGCTCCAGAAGCCCAGGGAGGAGGCGGCAGGAAGGCACAGCCATCTCCGCAGCATCCGGTGGGGGGTGTCCTGTACTGAAACCTGAGCCCTGAGCCACCAGCGGCAGCTGGGCCTCGCCCGCCGCGGAGGGTGGGGATGCACCTATGGGCCCCACAGCCCACACCAGCAGGGGAAGGGGGAGGGGGAGATCCACCTCTCCCACCTTCCTCGCACCCCGGCCACTCAGTCACTGGCCATCGGCTGCAGGCCCAGCATCAGTGTGGTGCGTGGCACTAGGGGGCAGGCCAGAGTACGCCGGCCTGAGAGCGGCCACGCTCACTGCCCGTGGACCGGTCTGCCCAGAGTCCCCAGGCTCACGCCCATCACACAAATCAGAGGGCAGGGCCACAAGGGAGGGTGCTGCTCCAGGCACCCAGCCAGCCTGGTACCCACCTCTGCCACCCAGGATAAGACGCCTGGGGGTGCTGCCCCCCAAGACATGAAGCCACCCCGGGCCAGGCTCCCGCTAGATGCCCCCTCATCCCTGCTGTGCTCCCTGCACGATCAAGAGGCCCACTCAGCTTGTCTGAGGTACGGCAGTATGGTGGCTGGGTCAGGGACCCCCTCCCCCACCGCCAACCTCTGGCCTTGCTGAGGGCTGCCCTGGGGCTGGCCAGGCTGCTCTTCGTGCCACCTCCCAGGCCAAAGCCACCACAGGACATGCAGAGGGGTCGCCACCCCTCCCTTCCTGTCTCCCGAGCCAGCGAGCTCCCAAACCAACTGGCTGTCCCTGGGCAAGCTGCTTCACTTCTCTGGGCTCAGTGTCCTTGCTGCAAGATCCCCACGACAGCAAACCCACCCCCAGAGTGAGGTCCTGGGATCAATGAGCCCGTGGCTGGAGCAGGGCCTCCCTCGCCCCTCCCTGCTTGGCCGACAGGCTGCAGCCCCTCCTATGGACTACCTGAGAGCACCCACCTGGTCCCCAGCCCCAGGCCATCCTGGTGCATCCCTGGAGCCCACCCTTGCTTCCACACTGTATCCCTGCCATGCTCGAAGCCCCTCACCTGCTCCAAGCCGGGTGCCTGCAGCTGCCTCGCTCCCCTGCTCCCCCCACCGGCAACAAGCTCACCCACAGCTCCCACCCCCACCCCCCTGCCGAGCCCCCCCCACCCCCGCTCAAGGTCTCCAATGGTTTCCCCTGCCTGCAGGAGACTGCCAGACCTCTCACTCTCCTGGTGACTCTACGACCCCCAGTCCATCCCATGTCATCTCCCGGTGCCCTGGACCCCTCAGCTCATCCTGTGTGTTGGCTCCATGACCTCTCCTTTCCATCTGCCCCCCGCCTGGGGCTCTAAACCCCGCCTGCATGCCTCCGGCTCCCCACCCGTCCCGTGTCTCGGGTCACACTGACCCCTCTGCTTTGGCAGTGTCTCCCAGGACCAAGGAGACATGACCCCCAATATCACCTCCCCTCCTCTGCCCTGCCTGCTCTGCCTGAGGTGGCAGCTGTGCTGTTCAGCAGCCCCAGCAGGAAGACTTGGGGTCCTCCCTGCCCCCCAGCTCTTCTTCCCAGCCCTCACTCAAATCCACTCCAGGATGCCTGTGGGTCCCGCCCACCTCCCCATCTCCTGCTGGTCATCGCCCACCACTTCCCAGCCCTGCGGCAGCCTCCACACTGGGCTCTTCCCACATAGCAGCTGCCCTGGTCCTTCCAACTGCCTCACCCCACCCCAGCCCCTCCAGCGCCCCTCTTCTTTCCCAGGTCCCACTCCCACACTCGGCCTCTCTCTGTCCCCACCCATGGTGTGAGCCCCAGTGCCCTCCGTGCCTCTTGTGTGCTGGGCACCCGTCTTTGGGTGGCTCCTGGCCCCAAAGTTAGGTGGGACGGCCCCTTGCCACTATCCTGAAGGAGCTACCTGCGTCGGCACCACCCAGCCCCAGGACAGGCATCGCCCCGTGCTGACTCTCCGCGCCCGGGTCTCTGCCATCTGGCTCAGCCACCACACCCCGGTGCCATGTGCGGGGGGGGGGGGGGGTCCCGCCAGGGCAGGAGGGGGCGGGCGGCGCACTCACCTGCACTCCCCCGGCACGGCACAGCCCCCGTGCAGCAGGTTACATCCTTGTTTGCACACGGCTGCGAACAGAGGGGACCGCGTGAGGCCTGCGTGCGGCCCCGGCGAGGTGGGCCAGGCACCCCACGCGCCGCCCGGACGCTCACCCTCTTTGCACTCCTTGCCCATCCAGCCGTCCATGCAGGCCTTGTTGCCATACTGGTCGCAGGTGTAGTGGCCGAAGAAGTCGTTGCGCGGCCGGCAGAACTTGTTGCAGGTGGCGCTGTAGTAGTTCTCGTCGCAGCGCACGCGGATCCGCAGCTCCAGGTGCGCCACGTGGCCGCTGAAGTGCAGGCTCTTCCAGCGGTCCTCGGGGTTGATCATGCCCGCGTGCGACACCCGCTCGATCAGCAGCTCCTCTTGGGGGGGCGGCAGAGTCAGCCCGGCCGAGGCCGCCCTTCCCACGGGGGCGGCGGGAGCAGCCCGCGGAGAAGGGCCGCCATGGCTGGGGAGGGCGGGCGGGAGAGCGGGGGCAGCAGGGACACTGGCCAGGCCACCACGCCCCCCTCCCTGCGTGGGGGAGCCGCGGGCACCGCAGCTCCGCGGGGTCACGCTCGCGAGGCTGCCCTCCCTTTCCCTCTGCTGCGACTCCCTGTCCAGGGGGTCGCCCCCAGCCGCAAGCACGATGGCCCTGTCCCGAGACAAGCCTTCTCTCGCCCCCAGACACGCGTCGGTCCGGGGCTCTAACAGCCTGGCCTCGCTTCAAAGAAAGACACTAGGGGTGAGAGGACAGGCTGACCCCCACGGGCACACAGGCTCATGAAACTGTTCCCAACTCTTCTGTACCGTTTGGGATTTTCCACGATAAAAGGCTCAGAAATGGTGGGCGCTTCACCCGCCTGCGGCCCTAAGCAGAAGCCTAGGGAGAACGCCCGCTCCGGCCCTCTCCTGGCACGGCCTCACACCCTGCACCTGCCCCTCCAAACCCTATCTGGCCAAGGTGCCCGGCCAGCCCGTCCCTCCGCCCACCCAGTCCCCTCTGACCACTGTCCCCAGCCTGGCCCCTCCAGGCCCCAGCGTCATCATCGGCGGGGCGCGGGGCTCAGCCTGCCTCGGCACCCACATGACACTGCCCTCAAACACAGTGCACCCATCCCCACGGTGGCCCCTCTGTCTGGCCAGCTCCTCGGGCTGTCCCAACCCCCACCCCCAACGCAAGCCCTATGCCTCTACCTCCAGAGTGGCCAGAGCCCCACTCACCCGGCCGGCTGCCCCAGGCCCAGCACCCCGCAGCCTCCTGGACTCACTGCGGCCTCCACAGCGGCCCCCAGCCCAGCCCTCCAGCCCAGCTTGCAGGTGGCAGCCCGAGCAAGCCAGCCTCCGGGAAAAAGCCAGTGTCCTCACGGGGGCCCACACAGCCTCCGCCACCTGACCCTGGCCTCACTGACCTCGTCACGCCCCCCGCCACGCAAGCCCATGCTGCCACAAACACCTGCTCACTCCTGCTGCCTGCACCGCTCCTCCTGCTTGGTCCACGGAGACACCCTCGGCCCTGTCACCACGGGGCCCGAGGACCCCCAAGCACAGGCTGGCCCGCCAGCACGGGAGCCTCGGGGAAGGACCATCAAGCCCCACATTCCAGGACAGGCAGGCAGAGAAAGAGCCACAGAGGCCCAGAGAGCCTCTCGGGCGCCCAGTCCACCATGCACCCGACAGGGCCCCAGGAGCACACGCTCATCAGGAGAGCAGCACAGATGAAGCCACAACTGGGGTGAGGACACATGCACAGCTCTGCAGGTCACACACACGCTGAGCTTCCTGGCAGCCACGGCAAAGAGGGAAACAGCACACTAGATCCTTGGGGGTGGGGGCAGCCTTCCTGGGATCTGGGCCCTTGTCCCCAGCAGGCAAAGGGCGAGGAATCTGGCCCCATGCATCTCTGTGGCTATAGGGGGTCCGCCTCCCAGTGCCCTGAGGGGGGCCTGCAGGCAGCAACCCACCCCAGCCTCCCAGCTCCCAGCTCCCAGCAAACTCACCATCTGGGGTGGTGTCATTGTCCCAGTCCCAGGCCTCCACAATGAGGGTGAAGGAGCGCTGCAGACACAGGAGCGGGCAGTTAGGTACCGGGGCCCCTGCCTGCCCCCGTGCCCCCACGCTGCCCCTGGGTCGGTGAGGGCTCCCCCTCCTCCTTCGCATCCACCCCGCCTCAGCCCTCTGTCCTGAGGAGCAGCCTCAGACCCCAAAATGACCCAGAGGAGGGAGGCTGTGCCCCCGGGTCACAAAGGCTCTGGGGACTTGAGCTCCTGCGGCCCCAGTGGCCCACACATAGCTGGACCGGCTTGAGTCGGCGTGGAGGGGAGGCAGAATTGACTCCGGCAGAGCAGGGGGCTGAGGGCCGGCACAGCCCAAGTGAGCGGCCACAGACCAGGGTCCCCCGGGCAGCCCGGAACTGCAGGATGGCCAGTGGGAGCACCCCTGGGCACCTCCCTGGGGCCTGGAAAACAGGAGGGCCTGCTGCTAGCAGAGACCCAAGAGGACCAACGCTCTGTCACCACCCCAGCTGCCCCTCCACGGGCACCCAGGGACGGAGGGCGGAAGGCACAGCCACCACGAGCCCCTGACCGGCCCGCGCTCCCGGGCTGCCCCCAGGCTATGCAGGTGCATAGTTCAACAGCACGCACCCCACAAACCTGCCTCCTCAAGAACAGAACGGGCAGGGAGGGGCCCTGGCTGCACAGACGGGGAAACTGAGGCCCAGAGACTGCCCATGGTTGCCACGCCCCACTCCCTCCTCCAGGACAATGCGATGGGGTGATGCCACCAAGCAACCTCAGGACCCAGCCTCCCCACGAGAGTAACCAGAGCCACCAAGCGGCCCCGCCCTTGTCACACGGGGCACGAGCTCCAGCGGGAGGGGCAGGCCCAGCTCGCCTGGCGGGGACCTTCCGTGGCTCCCCTGTGTGCCACTCAGCCCTTTCAGACTGGCCATGAGCACGCTTGCCCCCTGTCCATCCGGCCCTGGCTGCCCTGGGTTGGGGGCCCATGGCACTGGGCCACCTGTGTAGCCACAGGCTGGCTGGCTTCCCACCCAAGGGGGGGGCCGCCTGGCAAGCCCAGCCTCATCCCCGCCCTTGGCGCCCCCCGTCTTCCGGCCCTTGCAGTATGGCTGTGCCGGGAAACCACGCTTCACAGCCAAGGGCCATCGCCCAGGGCCACTCCGCCACCCCCACAGCCTCCTGCTGATGCCCAAACCCAGGCCTTTGGTTCCGGCCCTTGGTATGCTCCAGTCGCAGACAGGCCCCGGCCTCCCCGTACTCCCGCCGCGCGCCCACTGCCCGCCACACCCAACCACACCACGACCTCTGGGTATCCGGGCCACAGCCTCCCTTAGGGACCCTCTCCCTGTCCCCACCCCCGGCCTGCAAGTGTCCCTCCCGCGAGACAGCCCCGGGGCACACTGGCCCCTCCTCAGCTACGCTAGCCTTACCTGCACTGCTGACCCTGCCCTGAGCACAGCCTCCCAGATGCCCCAGGAAGACCCACAGGACCTCACTCCCATGCAGGAGCACACGGGAATGCAGGGGCCATCTCCACACTTCTAGAACATTCCCTGCCATGTCGGGCTGTCACCAGGCTCTCAGTCCCACTTCTTGAGTCTCCCGTAAATGCACTCCCCACGGCCACTACCAGGCCAGCTCCCTGCAGCCAGTGGGGGCTCCACACCCCCATCCACGGGAGCCCCGAAGACCCCCAGGGCTCTGTGTCTTCCCCACGGTTCCCGTCCTCCTTGCAGCCCCCCAGCCCCTGCTCTGCCTCCAACTCAGCCTGCCCACCCTGTCCCTGGGCCTTTGAACACACAGCTCCCTCCCGGCCAAAAAACGCCACCCTCAGGCCGGCCTTCCCCTGGCCACTCCCCCTCCTGGTGACAGCTGGAGCGCACAGCTCCTTCCTCCGGCCCACTTCCTCCATTCACTCGCAGCAAGCACCAGGGGCGGGTGACTCAGCGGGGACCCAGGGTGAGGTGCTGGTCTAAACAGGGGTCAGAGCAGGCTTCAGACAGGGAGCCCTGAGGCTGAGAAAGAACTTGGGCCGGCGTGGCAGGCCCGTGGCAGAGGTAGCTGGGTCTGACGGCGCCCGGTCACCCACGCTGAGCAAAGCGGGTGGCTGCTGGCGGGTCAGTGAGGCCCGAGACTGGCCGGCGGCAGGGCTCTAGCAGCCACTCCGGCCCCTGTGCAGATTGGGCATGAGAGGACAGGCCGGGGCTCAAGTCCACCAGCAGGACGAGTACCTCAGGTGACCAGGGAGCTCCTCCTGGCTCCCAGGAAACCCCACGCCAGCCACTCAGGTAGGATTACCGCCGCCTTCGTCCGCGCCTGGGGCTCCGGTTACCCCTCCCACAGGGTGCACACCCGCCCGCCCGCCCACAAGGGCCCCAGCGCCCGCCAGCTGGGCTCCCCACACACAGACAGCAGGAAGTCATCCAGAGAGAACCTGAGCCGGCAGGTGCACCTCCCCCAGCACTGGGCCCCCAGCCCCTTCTCCTCCCACAGGGCCGGCCTCCAAGACTCAGTTTCCCCAACGCAAATGGCAACCGCTCACCCCTGTGCTTCCTGACTCGCTTGCCGCCTGCCATGGGCCAGGATAGGGTTTTGTCAACCCCAAATCCCCAGAGGGCAGGGGAAGCAATAGGCCCGGAGGCCTCTTCGGTGTCCTGCGACTCCAGGGGTGGCGCAGGGCATCCCTAGCAAGCGCTCAGAGGAGCCCCAGTCCCTCCTCCCAGGCCAGCCTCACTGAGCCACCTGCCTGCCTGGCCCTGAGAGGCCTGCCCAGCAAGCTGGCCTGAGTCCCTGAAGGCCCAGCCACACCTCTTCCGGAAAGACTGCCCTGACCCACCACCACGTAGGTGGACCCCCAGCCTGACCACCTGACTACCTTCTCCCCAACCCAGACCCCCAAGGCCAGGTCCGAACGCTTCGTCTGACCCTCAGACTGGGCAGGCAGTGCAGCAGCAGACCTGGGACTTGTGCACACCCGCCCAGGGCCTGGGGCACACCATGGCCGAGAAGGCCCAGCACAGCCCAGGGGCCCACTGCCCAAGTCCACGGGCTCCAACCTGGTTTCCTCCCACAGCATCCCGCATCAGCAACCCAGCCCCCCGCGGAGCAGAGCGTGGTGCCGGGCGCCAGGAGCTCTAAGCACAAGGAGCTCTAAGCACAGATACATTTCCTGAAACCTGAGCCTTGGAGAAGCCCGGGCCTCTGCCGCCATTGTCCCCAGGGAGAGGGGGAGGGGGCCACCTCCCCCCAAGGCTCAGGAGGAGGAATGTTTCACATGTCCACCCCACACAGGAGCCCAGACACCCGCACTCCACACCAGAGAGCAGCCAGGGCCTTGCTGCGCGCACCCACGCTCAGCCCAGGGTCTCCCTGCGCCTTGTCACATGGACCTTGTAGGGTCCCTGTAGCAAAGCCCACAATCTGCACATACTAAACACACCTTCCTCACCCGGGGTCCTGGGGACGGGGACCCCAGCTCACCCGGGGTCCTAGGGATGGGGACCCCAGCTCACCTGAGGTCTGGGGACGGGGACCCCAGCTCACCCAGGGTCTGGGGATTGGGGCTCCCAGCTCAGGCCTGGAGATTAGAGATGCTTGTCACCCAGCCTGGCTCCCCTGAGAACCCCCCTCATTGGGCCAGCCTGCCCCCCTGCCCACTCCATCTAGATTACCACAGAACAGATGAAGGAAGTCCTATAAAAACCACAGTCCCTCCCATGAAACCCCTACCACAAACCCTCCAGCATCCCTGCCGTACTGCAGCCTTGCTCCCCCCAAAGCCTAAGGACAAAGCGTCCAGTCCATTTCTGAGCCCTCCACTGGCTGGGGCAGCCCTTCCAGCTCTGCCCTGCTATCCCCACACCAAAGCCTCACACAAGACTCCTGACACCAAGCAGGGGATGAGGTGCAGAGTGGGGTGTGGCCTGCTGAGCCCCAGCCAAGCAGGACTCCCAGCCCCCCCGGGATGGCGTGGGAAGGTTGCATGCAGTGGGCCCCAGTGTGCTCCAGGGGTAGGTTGGGGTAGTAGAGTGGGGGCCAAGGCCCATACCAGCCCCAAGCTCCTTAGGAGGGGCAGGGAGCACAGGCAGGATGGTGTCTCACACCAGCAAAGGCAGCTCAGGGGCCCCACAGACCCCAGTCTGGCCCATCTTGGGCTGGAAACTCTCAGCTGACAAGCTCCCGTGACCACTGGCCACAAAAGAGTCAGGCCCCGTGTTCATAACCCACCAGATCCTCTCTAACTGGCCAAACACCCTCCACATACCCCTGAGCACACCACGGCCCCTTAGGGACTCTGGCCTTGTGCAAGGCGCCAGTGGAAGGCCAGGGAGTCAGCCTGGGGGCTTCCACAAGCCCAAGGCTGCACCCTGCAGCCCTGTCCCCCTTCATGAGCTCCCTTTATGGCCCCATTTCACAGGTGGGAAAGCCGGGCCCCAGAACCTGCCATGCCCCAAGATCTCAGGTGGCTGCACTGTCAGGGTCTGTCCACATACACACAGCCCTCTCCTTGAACTCATAGTGCACACGACAAGGGACACCTATGGGTGGGGTCCCGGGGTCCTGGGTACTAGAGCCTGGCCCAATAGGAAGGGGTGCACCTCCCGCTGGCCCCTCCCTCAGGATGGGGCCCTGGCTGCCACACCACCCCTCCATCAGACAGCCCTCGGAGTTCACCACCCATAAGGCCCCTCCAAACCCTCCACTGTCTACTCACCACACCCAGAGGAAGCACACACGCACACACTCACGCATGACCACACGTGGTCTCCATCCTGTCAGCGAGGCACCTGGGCCAACAAGGGGTCGCTGAATTCCTGGGGGCATGCGGCATCTGTGAGGTGGCTCAGGAGAGGGGCAGCGGCCCCCACTCCCGGGCTGCCTCCTGGCGGCTTTACCCTGACCTCCCCGCATCCAAAATCCCGGGCCTGCTCCTCTCCAAATACGGAGCCTGACCCCAACCGGGAACCACACACCATGGACAGCACGGCCCGTGCAGTCAGGTCAGGGTGAGGTTCAGGACCGGCCAAGGGCAACTTGAGGGGGTGAGGGGTGCGGAGCCCACACTAGCTCCCCGTCCTCCTGCCTCCAGGGGCGTGGACAGGGTGCAGGAGGGGCCGCTTCCCACGCCCTCCCGCCGGTGCCCACCCTTCCACCTCCGGCCACTTTCCAGGTCCTCCTCACACCCCCTACTCCCGGGCGCAAGCTGGTCCTGGGCCGCAGCCCTCCCCACCCCATGAAGCCCAAATGCGGTTTCAAACGCGCCCTGGCTCACGGGACGGAGCTGGACTTGCAGCAAACCAAGGCGGCATGGCCGCGGGGAGCGGAAATACCAGGGCGCTGGCATCACAAACCAGCCAGGCACCCAGCAGCCAGGATGCGCTGCCGGCGGGGAGCAGAGACAGAAGCTGCCCCCAAACACGCAGCCGCCCCACGGCCGGTGCAGCCTGAGATAGAGCCCCTCCTGGGGAGGCAGCTCGGAGCCGGAGCAGGACAGGTAGGCCATCCCAGGGGCTGCTGCCCAGACTCCAGGGCTCCCAGGAAGACGAGGGCCTGCCCTGTCCCGTTCCAGCCCTGGCCAGCCCATGAGGCCAAGAGCTGTGAGGGGCACGCGGTGGCCCCGGCACATTCCTCCCAGGCCTCCCTGCCCCCACCCCTGCTGCTGCCAACTCGAGCAGAAAACACACCCTCAGGTAGCGATTTGGAGCCATGCTGGCTCAGGCCCAAGTGCAGATGACAGGCTGTGGGCTCTGCTCAGACCTGCCTGCTGCGCTGCTGTGGGGGCGAGGGGGCTGAGCTTATCGTAACTGCCGGGGGCCCTCCCAGGCCTGCCCCTGCCTTCTCCAGCAGGGATGCACTTCCCACCCAAGGCCCCGAGGTCAGGGGAGACCCCAGAGGCCAGCCAGGCAAGCAGGGGCAGCGCCCTGGCTAGAGGGGACCCTGGCCATCCTCCTTATAGGTGGGAGCTCCGAAAAGAGCAAGGATGGGGTAGTGGGCAAGGCTGCCTGGCCTAAGCTTAGGAAAAGGTGTCAGCACAAGACTCAGAGCCAACCTTGGCCAGCTTGGCCTCGACTCCCAGCCTCTCCCCAGACCAGGATACCAGGTGGACACGTTCCCTATGCTCCCCACCGGCTGGTCCAGCCAAAAGTCGGTTAGAAGGCTGGGCCGTCAATCACACCCTGGCATCCTATTCCAGCCCCTCCCTGCTCACAGACCCTCTCCCTGTCCCTGGCCAGTCCTGCACATTGGGGTACCTCTCCGGGGTCTTCTCTCATTCCTGCCCCACCCAGGCCTGCCGCAGAAACCTGGAGTGTGGGGGAGGGGGGCAGGCTCTGCTTCAGAAAGTGGACCCCCTCAGGCATCGGGAGGCCTTGGCTGGCCCACCCGGCTCCCCAGGGCAGCCCACAGGACTAGGCCACATCCCTCCCAGCCTTCCCAAGTCCATGGTTCCTGCCTGCCTGGCACCCCCCTCAAAAAAAGAACAAACAAAACCAAAAGCCCACAAACGGATGATACCACAAAAGAGCACACCAGGGCCCACTGTCTCGTCCCTGGGGCGGGGCGGAGGGGGGGGTGTCCTGGGACAGCAGAAGGGGGTGCGCCAACACTCGCACATTGGATCCTCCGGGGCCCAGGTCCCCGGGCGCTAGCCCCAGTGGCCCCCCACCTCCACCCTCGGGCATCCAGGAAACAGCAGGGCGGGCGAAGGCTGGCCACGGGCCCGGGGCGGCTCCGCCAGGGCCTGCCCCAGACCAGCCCCAGCACGCGCGGCGCACATGCCTCCGCGGCCTGCCCGGGCCGGGGCGCCGCGCCTCGCCTCGCCTCCCCCATCCCCAAGACAGACACGCGCAAGAAGACGCAGGCACACGCCGCAGGCCGCCGCGCACACTGGCCGCGGCCACCACCCCCCCCGCCCCGCCCCTGGCGCGACCCCCGCACGCCCACGTGGCCAGGCGCGGACCGAGCCCCACGGAGCACGCGCCCCAGGCCGGCCCGCCGCGCGGCGCCCCCTGCCGGCCCCGCCCCGTCCGGGTGCGCGCAGTCTGCACGCAGGGCCCGGCCGCAGGTGCCGGAGCGGCGGCGGGCACCGAGGGAGGAGGGGGCTGGGGCGGGGAAGGGGGGCACGTACCGGCCAGGCGAACTGGAAAGGGATGACGACGAGACCGGGGTCCTGGTTGCCTCCGGCCCGGGCCCGCGCCCGCGCCCGGTCCCCCGCGGCGCCCGCCGGCGGCAGGTAGAAGGAGTTGCCGCCCAGCACGGGCGTGGCGCCGTGGCCGTAGCTGCAGGGCCCCGTGGGCGTCACCTTGGCCTGGTATTCCTTGAGGCACACGCGCACGTACGTGTCGCACTCGTCGTGGCCGCAGCCCCCCGCGCGCGTCGTCCGGCCGTCGCCGTCACAGCAGGCGCCGCTCAGCAGCTCCCCGTTCACGTTCCGCAGCGCGCTCAGCTGCAGCTCGAAATAGCCCATGGGCCGTGCCGCCTAAAAATAAGGCAGAGGGAGAGCGCGTGGAGGCGCGGGCCGGGGTCGGGGAGCCGGGGCGCGGGGGTGGGGGGCCCTCCCGGAGCCCCCGCCGCGGCGCGCAGCCTCGAGGGCTGCTAACTGCGGCGCCCGCAGCGGTGCCGCCCGGCCCCGAGGGGCGGCCCGGTGCGCCCCGTCCGCGCCCCCCGCTCACCTGCACGCAGAGCGCCAGCAGCAGCAGCAGCCTCCGGGGCAGGCGCCCCCGGCCCTGCGCCCGCATCGCCGCCCCGGGCCCCCCCGCCGCGCCCGCTGCCCCGGCCCGCGCCGGCTCCCCCAGCGCCCGCCTGCCCGCCCTCCGAGCGCCGGCGGCAGCGGCGGCAGCGGCAGCAGCAGAGGCGGCGGCGGCGGCGGCGTCGGCGGCGGCGGCGGCGGGCGGGGTCGGGGCGGCGATGCGGGTGCCGGCCTGGACGCGGGCCTGGGCGGCGGGCGCGCGGGGCGGCGGCGGCTCGGGCTCGCAGGCGGCCGCTCTCCGGCCCGGCTTCCTCCCTCGCGGCGGCGGCGGCGGCGGCGGCGGCGGTGGCGGCGGCGGCGGCGGGTCCCGGCCTCGGCTCTGCGCGCCCGCGCTCCCGGCGCCCGCAGCCAACAAGTTCGGGACGAGACTGACAGCTCGCTCGCCCATTCGTCACCCGCGTACCTGCATATGCATGAGGGGGCGGGGCCGCGCCGCGGGGTGGGGCTGGGGGCCGGGGGCGCCCGGCTTTAAAGGCGGCGGAGGGCGCTCCTGCCCGCGCCCAGACCCGGCGCGCGCTTCGCCGGGCCCCTGGGCGGCGGGGGTTCCGTCACGCCTCCAACAAGGCCGGCGTGCGGGGGCCGGCGCCGCCAAGCGGCCTCCCCTCGCCCGAGCCCCGCCGGGTGTCAGGAGCCGGGGGTGGGGCGCCCCTGAGGTCACCGCCGAGGTCCCCTCCCATCAGTGCGCCGCCGCCGCGCTCCTCACCGTCCCAGGGGAGAAGCCGCCTCCGGCACAAATTAGGGCTCGGCCCCCACGCGGGGCGGGCGCGGCCTGGGACCCTTCCTTGGGGAATGTCCCCCTCCGCGCCGCCCCTACCGACTCCACGCCCGCCGCAGGGGGCGCTGCTCCTCGCCGACACCCCTGCCCTCCCGCCGCGCGGCTCGCGGGTCGGGCCGCCAGGCAACAGATGCTCCGCAGCGTAAGCTGGGCGCCCCGGTCCGCGCTGGCGCAGGGGTCTCCAGGCCACGCTCTTGCGGAACGCCGGGGTCGGAGACTGGGCTTGGGCGGGGACACGGGGGAACGACCGGGGAATGAAAGACGGTGGAGCACGCTCAAAGGACGAGGTGAGAGCTACCCGAAGAGGCTCCTCCTGCTGTCCTGGTCACCAGGTCCCCACGTCCCGCCCCTCCGTCATCACCGTGCTGCCCTCTGCCGGGTAACCTCGCGCCGCCCCCCCGCCCGGGGTCAATACCAAGGGCTCCTTGTCTGCAAACACCAGCTGCCCTCCAGCAAGCAGGGTCCCTTCCAGGGCTGGCGGTCGCCCGTGCAGTTAGGGATCCCGAGGTCCGCAGGGGTCTGGCCCCACCCCCACGATAACTGAGCTGTCATCTCTCCTCTGGCTCCTCGCGCAAGTCTGTCGTGGGCCCCTTGGCTGGGGGCTGGGAGTAGTGTCCTTGCCTGGAGCTAGCAGCCGCTATGGCTGGGAGCGGCGGTCGGCGGGGTGGGACACGGAAGGCTTCCTGGGAGAGGCGGCCTTGAAGGGGGCCAGGCGCGGGGGTGGCGGGCCTGGCAGAAGGGGCTCGGGAGCGCAAGCGCTGCCCTCTCTCTCACCAGGGTGTGCGGCCAGCTGCCCAAGGGGCCCCGATGTTCTGAGAATGCCCCCCCCCAACGGGGGGTGCATGGGCCGCTGGTGCTAAGCAGCCCCTCCAGGATCCAGGCATCAGAGCCGCTGGAAGGCCCTGAAGGGATGGGCCTGGCCTGCTCGGAGTGACCATCCCTCCCTACCTGAGCGCCTCTGTCTGTTGGGATGAGGGGGCAGGACACAAGCCAGGCCCGCCACACACAGCGACCCCCGCCAAATAAGGGAATGCGAGCTGTGTTCAGAGCCCTCCAGTTACTGCCCGCAGGGGGGTGCGGGGGGGTCACTGTGGGGATGCTTCCTTCTCTCTGCCCCGGCCCAGAAGCAGGTACCCATGTCCTCCAGGCCCCAACACAAGTGAGGAGATCCCCCGCACCCCCCACACACACACACATACACAGCTCCATGAGATGAGGGCTCCATCCCTGTCCATGCCCACCTCCCCACTAGCCAGGGAAGCCCTGGGTGCCTCTGCCATCATTCAGCCAAGTGGGGAACCCTTGGGGGGCCCTGATCCAGGGTGCACAGAGCTTGAATGACAAACTGTAGGGGTGAGGCAGACAGGGCAAACTGCGCAGGGGGCCTGCTAAGACCCAAAGGCAGGCAAGGGTTAGCCGGGTGAGGAGCTGGGAACAGCACATGCAAAGGCCCTGGGGTGTGGAAGCCTGACCCCCCGTGAAGGCCTGTGAGAAAGACACCGTGGCAGAGGCCAAGCAGGTGAGGGGCGTGGGTGCAGCTGCTGGCGGTAGTGAGTGCAGGGCTGCTCTGGGCCTCTCCACTGGTCTTCATGCTGAGACCAAGGGGGAACGCCGAGAGCAGCCGTGCCGGGTGGGCTGCACACTAGTGACGTACATTTTCACAGAGATCCCCGGCTGCAGGGAGAGGGGCAGCAGGGGTCAAGGGCAGGGCACAGTGCCAGTGAGAGGGGGCCAGTGACCCAGCCGGGGCCTGGCAGCGGAGGGACCGAGCAGGGGGAATTCCTAACGAAGTGAGAGGCGGGATCCAGAGAACAATCCCCTGGTGTGCCCCTCCCTCAGCCACCTCAAAGCTTCCTGCATGGCCAGCTGTGGGAGGGAAGGACAGCCCAGAGACGCTGTGCCGCCAGCCCCACAAGCTGCTGTGTTTCAGCAGCAGCTCCCCCGCCCCCCAGAGCTGTCTCAGCTTGGAGGCAGCAGGAAGGGATGCTCACTCCATCTCGAGATCCAAGCTCAGCCTCTCCAGGGATACAGCCTCCCCAGGGCCCTTCCTGCTGGCCAGCCCCGCCTGGGGTGTGCAGAGAGCCCCCACCTGCACTGCAACGCTAGGGAGACAATGGCCTGGCCCCATCCGCCTCCCTCCAGGCCTTTTGGGCGCAGGACCTGGTCCTCCTGGCCCAGAGCATCTGGGTGTGCATCAGGGCAGTACCAGGGAGCCAGCAGACCCAGGATACCTATTGGGGGCTGGCTCCCCGCTCCCTTGTTTATGGTGCCACCCGGAGAGCACAGAAGCCCCCCTCTCACTCACTGTCCCCTTTCTCCTCCTGTTCCCTGGGAGCCACAGCCCAGACTTGATACCCAGGAGAGGTTCAAGTCAGGAAGGTGGCCACTTCAGGCAAGGGGTAGGCCTTGGAGGCTATTGGGAGAGGGGGAAGTCCTCCACTTTGGGGTCCCCCCCATAGGGATTTCTGCAGCCCTTGGGCTGGAGGGCTGGGAATCTGATGGGGGCCAGGGCTCCTGCTTCCGCCCATGCTGGGCCAGGCTGCCCTGCCTCTTCCAGGAAGACCCCATCCCTGCTCTGGGCCCCACTGGGTCACGACACCCGTCTCTCACCCAGCTCCGCTGCTCCCTAGCCTGGGGGCTCCCTCTCTGAGCTCCCCAGTAAGAGGGGCTCTCAGGCATGTTCTGAGGTGGGTGGGCCACTTGAGCTTGACAAGGCATAGATGGGGTAGAGACCCTCAGGCTGTCAGGGGGTCTTCAGGACCAGGCTGGGGTACAGGCTGCCGGGAGTTTGGACAGAGCCGCCTTGGCTCAGGAGTGAGCTGCGCTTCCGCCCGTGTTCTGTGGTGCTAAATATAGCGGCCAGGGAGGGGAGTTTCCGGTTACAGCCCCCCCCCCCAGCCCCCAGTGCCGGGAAATTGATGCCAGCTCCATTAGGCCCAGCGGCAGTGCCTGCTGACCTGCCCCGCCAGGCTGCAGAGCAGAATGGGGGGGCTGGACTGCACCCAAGTCCAGGCGCTCTGTCCCTCATCCCCCACCCTGCCAGTTCAGAGCCTCCAGCTTGCTTCCCACGGCACAGGGAGCCACCAGCGCCACCCACACCTGCCAGGGGCCCCTGTGAGGCCGTGGGCAATGCCTACAGGTCAGCCAGGAAGGATGGTGGGGCTCTGGAGGTGGGCACCAGGGAGGCCGCGAAGGAGGGAGGCAGGGTGGGGTGGTTCTAGGCTGGGCAGAGTTCTGGCCCTGCGAATTGTTCTCCAGATGCAGTGCCACCCCGCTGGGCTCCTCTGCATAGCGTGGACCTGGCCTGCTCAGGACCCCACTGCAGCCCAGCCCTGCCAGCTCTTTGGGCACACACCGCATGCCTCAGGGCCTCTCCTCGGCAGCATGTCCCTCACCTGGCTGGGCTCCCAGGAGGCCCCACCTGGGTCGCAGCCAGCATTTGCATACAGGTGGTGCTGCTTGAGTGGGCCCCTTGGGCACAGCCTCCATCGCCAGGCCCAGGGGCTGTCTGCACTGTGCCGGTCCCCACTGGGCTGAGCCACAAGCACTCTCCAGGCCAGCAGGAAGGGACGTACCCTCTGTGCACGCTCAGAAAAAAACACCTGCCTGTATGGGGTCAGCCTGGGGCCAGGGCAGGGGGATTACAGGGGGCCAGGTGGACCTCTGCCCAAGTGAGGTGCCCCTACCCGACAATGGGGTCGCAGTGAGAGCCAAAGGCATGGCCTTCCTCAGCATCTTCCACCAATCCCAGGGGATACAGCGGCTCAGAGCACTACGTGAGGTTTGCAGCAAAGCTCCTGGCCACTCCAGTCCCCATCTGCCTGTGACAGCATCAGCCCCTGGACACCTGCCCTCTCCAAGCCACCACAACCCATCACCCACAGCATCGCCCATGGGGCTAACTGGAGGACTTGGAAGGCTCAGGGAAAGGGTCAGGCTGGCCCTCCCTCCAAGAGCTTCCCCAGCCCTCAGGTCGGGCCCCCATCCTGCAAAGGCCCCAGCTCGCAGCATACTCTCCACAATGGGCTCCAATCCACCTGTGACCTATGGAGGCCTTACTGGGTGTATAGCTGAGTGGGCACCAAGCCCTCCTGTGACCCCAAGTGTTTAAGGGTCACACAGGCAGATCCCATAGTCCCTGACCCGTCAGACAGGCCAGTGCACAGGGCAGGGGTCCTTTTAGCCCTGTAGGCCCACACGCAGGCCGGCAGGCAGAGCAAGATCTCAGCACAAACTCCCAATGGCCCAGGGGATGCAGGGGCTACTGGGGGCACTAGGACCAGATCTGGAGCAGCTCTGGCTTTGGGCTCCTGGAGAGGGGCTCTAGCCCAGCCGCAGAGGGAGCGTGTGCCCCCAAGAATGCACAGCCTGCACTTCTGTCCCACCCCCTCCTCCTGAGGGGTGGCTCAGCCACCACACCATGGCCATACGGCCACCCCATAGCCCACCATGCAGACCTCCCTGAGTGCCTGGCCCCGCCAAGCCCCCATCCCCACCTCTCCTGCCCCAAGAGGTGGCCTGGCCTGGCACCATCCTCCCTGTCTCTCCCCGGGCCCCCACCTAAAGCCTGACCTTAGCCCTCTGCCAGCCCCCAGCCGCTCACAGCCGTCCCTGCCCTGCCTGCAGCCACAGGCTTCTCAGTGGCACTGAGAGGCTCTCATCGAGGGCCACCCTCCCTCAGGGCCCATCTGGGAAAGATCCACTGTCCCTCCACCTCCCCTGCCCACCCCTGGTCACAGCTCGGAGCCAGTGGACACAGACTAGAGCTACACAAGCCTTTATTTGATCTGCAGGGCAACTGGCCAGAACCAGCCTTGGTCTTGAGCCCCTGGAGTCTCACTGGGCACCCAGGCCAGGGGCCACGCAGCTGAAGAACCATGAGATGCCAAAGATGACACCGAGGGTCTTGGGGACATCCGGGTCATCTGCGAAGGCCTGGGCACCATCCAGGGGCAGGTGCACAACCTCAATGAGCTCGCCCTCCTCTGCCAGGCCTCCTCCCGGGCCGCCCCGCTGGGCATCTGTCACCTCTGCGTAGAACATAGTCTGGCTGGAGCCAGTGAGTCCCACACCAGACCTATGGGTTGAGACAGCATCTACTGAACTGGCCACACAGGCCTCACGGGCCACCCCTGCCCCTTCCAGCCTCCCTTCTAGCCACTCCTGGCCAGGGAGACCCATCTGGCAGGCAGGACGCCAGGACACACCACCCTGAGTCCCCCGACAGGTTCCCACCACCCCAAGTGTGGCAGAAACCCGGCAACATGTTGGCTATCACTTCTGTGGTTCTTAAGTCACGTGGCAAAGGTGGAAGGATTCTGTAACCGAGGGCCTTAATCACTTGACTTTCAGTTCATCTAGAGATTATTCTGGTGGGCCTGACCTAATTAGGTGAGCTCTTCAGAGAAGATTTAGATGTCAGAGACGTAGGAAGTCAGAGAGACGCCGTCCTACAGGCCTTGTAGACGAAGCAAGCTGCCATGTGAGGGGGCCACGTGGTCCAGGCCTGCAGGTGGCCTCAGGGAGCGGACAGTGGTCCCCGGCCAACAGCCAGCCAGGAAGTGGGGCCCTCAGCCACACAGCCATAAGGAGCTGTATTCTGCCACAACCACGTGAGCTGAGAAGGGGACCCTGAGCCCCAGATGAGTCCACGGCCCCAGCCAATGCCCTGGCTGCAGACCGGCCAGCCCCTGAGCATTGGGCCCTGTCCCCAGGAAGCAGACTGCGGACCCCCAGCCACTGCGAGGCTGTAAATGGGGTTGACTGAAGCCGTGAGGTCTCTGCGGTGTCAGGCGGGAGCAACCTCGTACAGGTTGAGGCCCCTCTGCTCCCATGAGCCCCTCAGCCAGGGCCTCCCTTCCCACCACAGACCCTGGCCTGCACCCAGGGCTCTGGGCTGGCTGGAAGCAAAGACCCACATGGCAACCGTGTGGCCCAGCCTGGGACAGCCCCCAACGCCAGCCCCTCTGGGACGCCACTTCCAGGCTGGGGACGGCTTGTGCTAAGGCAGCCAGGGCATGGAGGGGTGAGAGGGAGTCCCCTCCTTCGGTGGCTGGTGGCCAGAGGGGGCTAGTGGCCACCAGGAGGGGGACAGGCAGCCAGGTGCAGCACCGCGGCCCAGAGTGGCACCAGTGGAAGGCCAGAATGGGCAGCGGGATGGGATGTCTGTGAGGACAGGGCAGTGGCGGGGCCCCTCTGCATCCCGGAAGCCGCGGAGAAGAGGCAAGCACGAGTGTGCAGGGGGAGGGGAGACCCGAGGGGGTCTGAGGCCAGCCAGAGATGTGCAGGGCGCAGGCTGCTCCTGACAGCGGCCCAGCACACAGGGGGGCTTCCGTGCCTCCCTCCCCAGGAGGGGGAGCCCCATCCAGACTCACCCAGCTGCTTCCTCCACCCCCAGCCCCTTATCTGCCACAGTCCCTCCTGACGGCCTGTTTCCGGCGGTGGCCACGGCCCGCGCCTTTGATGGAAGCGCCAGTCTGTGGGGTTTCCAGGCCCAGTTTCCGCCGGCTCGTGAAGGAGATGGGCACGGCTCTGACCCGGAGCAAGAAGAACGTGCCCAGCCCCATCCTCCACTGGGCGATCTCAGAGGAATGCCTGGGCCTTGTCACCTTGGACGGGCAGGTGAGTGGCCTGGCTCACCCCCACACACAGAGGAAGCATGAGCTATGCTGTCTGTCCAGCCCCTGGCAGACCCCCAGGCAGAGCTGCCCTGACCTCGACTCCGGCCCCTTCGGTCCTGCCTCCCCACAGCCACACCTTGTCTGCAAAATACAAGGCTTCACAGCTGCTCACTGCCCAGAGCCCTCCCGGTCTCCCCAGCACCCTTGGGATCAGACTATGGCCCCGAGGCCCGGCTTGTGGAAACGCTACGCTGGGGGCTGTCCACCCACGTGCCCCAGAGCAAGTGAGGCTGTGTGGAGCCTCTGCCAGGACCCTCCCCAGGCTCACCTCACCTGGGGTCGCCCCCCCCGGGGTGCCTCCCACCGGCTCAACCCCGGCCCACATCAGGACCCTCAGGCGCTCTTGGCCCCCAGCACCAAGGACACCTGTGGAGAGCAGACCTGCCCCTCAGACCACGGAGCTCAACCATTTGGCACCTGTGTCGGATGCGGCAGCTCCAGGCCCTGGCTCCTCCCCTTCCTCGGCCTGGAGGTCAGCTCCAGCCCCTCAGCCCCTAGGCCAGGGAGACACCCTGACAGAGCCCTTGGGCTGCGGAGGCAGAGGGCCTGGCCCAACGCTGAGTGGCCCTGCGCCGGGCTGCGAAGCAGAGTTCCCCACCAGCCCCCTCCCCAGGGGAGCAGGCCCCCGCCCCTCTAGAGAAGGCTGCCAGGGGCCCCTGCTTCATGTCATGGGGGGGGTGTCGTCCCGCTCCCACACTTCACCAGGCTCAGGGACCCGTGACAGCGTCCCTGGGGCAGGGGATGCATGGGCTTCACCCCAACGTCCCGTCCTGGAAGGACGGCCCCATGGGGAACATGGGTGGGGGACCCCCGGGCTTTGGTGGGGACTGGCCACACCCCTTCCCCTCCCCAGCCGTGCTGCAGCCCCTGCCCCCAGCCTCATTCCTGAGCCTCCGTGTGACAGCAGATCTGTGAGTCACCCCCACCCCCAGCGCCCGGTGCTTAATCCCACAGGAAGTAGAGGCATCTGTCGGCAGCAGCTGCCACCCAGAGCAGGCCCCACGAGGCTAGGGGCCGAAGGGTGGGGGCTGGCATGCTCCACAACTGGCCCCAAGAGCCCTGGGTTCCGGCCTGGATCACGTCTGAGGTGTGTTCTGTCCAACCATCCCCCGACACCATGTTGGGAAACAAGGAGGAACTGCCCCGCTTGCACGACCCTGGGGACAGGGCGCTCACGGCCTCCCAGCCTGTCGCATCCCTGGGGCGGTGCCGACAAGATGCCCTTCCCCAGCTTTGCAGGCCTGTGGCCCGACCCCACTCACTTGTAGGTGGCGACCCGGCGCAGGTCGGAGGGAGCCAGGCGGTAGCCACACTCCTCCCAAGCCTCCGTGCAGGCCACTTCCTCCAGCGAGAGCCCGGGCTGGTCCACGAGGCCCGCACACAGCTCGTATGTCACCCCCACCGAGCCAGGCAGTGCCACCTGCAGCTGCCGGGGTCCATCCTGGTCCACAGCTGCCAGGGACCCTGGGAAGCGGCGTTCCACCTCGCCCACGTACACGGCTGGTCGGGGAAGTGCGGACCATGGTCACAGCCAGGTAGTGGGTGCAAGACTCCCTCACTGGGCCTTAGTTTCTTCCCCCGGGAGCCCCCTCCCCCAATCTACATTCTGACCCCAGGGCCCCAGGAGCCTGTCCCCTCCCCCACTGCCCACTCTGTGGGCCTCACCTGGCCGGAACTGCTTCACCAACACCAGGCTCTGCTGGGAAGAGTTGAACATGAGAATGGCCACACTGCAGGGGGGTGGACGGAGCTCAGCAAAGAAGCAACTCCCTCACCTCACCTCCCCAGGGCCCCTGGCTCCCAGCCCCCCATTCCCAGCATGCTCAGCCCACCTCCTTTCCCCAAAGGTCTGGGAAAATTGGTCCCTTACTCAGATGGGGAGACTGAGGCCCAGGCAGGGCCAGAGCGTGCCAGGGTCCCACAGTCAGGCCAGGACGCAGGCCTACTTATTCCGACTGGCAGAACGGGGGAACAGGGGTGGGGAAGGACATGCTGGGCAGCTGGACAGGTCGGGGGTGGCAGCAGCTGAGGCCAGCTGACTGACGGGACATGTGGTCCCTGCTGGCCAGCTGCCTACCAGCCACACTCCTCGCGCCTCACTGCCATCCGGCCCACACACCTGATGCTCAGGGGAGGACGAGGGCACCCAGATGGCCTCTTCCAGGTCCAAGAGGGCCCGCCTGCCACTACGGTCCAGGCAGCCTGAGCCGGGAACCAGAGGGGACACCCAGAGAACACGAGGGGTACAGCAAAGCAGAGGCAGGGGGGTCCCCAGTGTCCCAGTGGGCATCGGCCTGGGGCTTCCCCAGCAGCCAGGCCAGGCTGGGCTCTCACCTGTCATGTGTCTTCATGAAGTCCCATGACTTCTGGGTGCCATTCTGAAAGAGGCAGGGCAGCGGTCAGTGGGGCCAGAGGGCTGCCGGCATGGGAGCAAGTGTCCTGGGAATTTGGGCAGGCCAGACAGACCCACCATACCAGTCCCTGCCCAGGCGGCCCACCAAGGCCTGGGCCCATCACGGTCCGATCCGGGAGCTGCAGCAGGTAGGGGAGGGAGGTCAAAGACAGCCTGATGCTTTCCAGGGGCGGGGCCGGAAACCAGAGCACAGGGTGGGAAGGCATCTGAGGCCCAGCATGACCTGCCACCTAGCACAGGCTGAGCTCAAGGCGCTGCAGAAACACACAGTCACCAAGTGCGGGCGGGACCGTGCGGGGCATGGGGGAAGGGCGGGACTGGCGGTGGTGGGGAGCAGAGATCCCGTTTTCAGGGCGGAAGCTCCCTCAGGCCAATGGACAGCGGCAGACAGGAAGGCAGGAGGGCAGGCCGGCTCCTGAGTGCACCAGCACCAGGAGCAGCTGGGGTGGGGGTGCCCCAGCCTGGCGGGGGAATTGCCCTGCCGGACATGGTGATGCGGTGATGGCGACTGGACAGGGGATGACCCCTCCCCCGGCCTGTCTCTCATGCATCCTGTCGCCCTGCTGTTCTGTCGCTTGCCTCCATCATCCTGCTCCCCAAACCTGGGCACCACCCCTGATGGGCTCCCAGGGCAATGAGTGAGTGAAGGAGGCAGTGAGAGGCAGGGGCTGGACCAGGCCTGCCGGGGGAGCCAGAAGGGGCATTCGTGAGGTTCCGACAGGCGGGGTGTATGAAGGGCCCAGAATCCTGCCAGCCGGACACCACTAGGCAAGGCAGGCTTCCATCCTTGGGGCTAGAGTGGACATGGACAGTGACTATTCCACCCGGTCCTGCCTCCTCCCCTAGGGGTCTCTGCCAGAGAGGCTGGACCCAGGGCCCTGGGGCCCTGCCCTGTGGCTGCCCATCGCGTGTCCTTAGCCCATGTGCCCTCAGCCATTGGGTCAGCCCTAAGGCACTGCAGAGCTGCAGGCCCCGCCCTTGGGGCTCTGTCCAGGCCTTGAAGTGGACAGGGACCTGAGCACCAGAGACACAGAACATGCAGCCAGGGCTGCAGAAGAGGGAGGACTTCCTGGAAGAGGCGACACCGTACCAGGCCTCACAGAAGTGAGGGAAGGGCATTCCAAGCAGAGGGGCTTCACAAGCAGAGGCCCGCATGCTGGTCCAAGGGGAGCTGAGCAAATGAGTCTGAGCTCTGCGGGAAGCAGAAGTCCCTGGAGGAGTGGCAGGGGCCTTTGTTTCCAAGGGGATGGTCGGGCTGCCTGGGAGGCCATGGGGAGGCACCACCCCCAGGAGGCAAGCCCGGGCCTGCCTGCAATCTGGCCACCCCGGGGCCGGCCACCCACCCAGGACGCACTCCAGAGAAGGCCTGCCCCCCCAGCCCCAGGCCCGCCAAGTGCCTGCTGTGCCTCCTGCCTCCCTTGGGATAAGTACCACCTCCCGCAAGTCCCGGGGACCCTCCCAACTCAAGATCAAAATGTCAGACCCTTAGGTCCGGCCGGGACAGGGTGCAAGCGATGGGCCAGAAAGGCCAGTGAGGCCCAGCCAGTCCTGCCCACAGGACCGCCAGACCAGCTAGTTGGGTCCCAGGCCCCGCTAATCTTCCAAGGTGGGGGGTGACCTGCCTCTAGTCTGTCTGGCCACCATGCCTCCCCGGCCAGGGATGCAGATGCCCCCCGGTGGCATGCACGGCCCAGGCCCATGTCCCACAGCCCCTGAAGGAAAGCTGCCTTGGCTCCACTCTGGTCACCTAACCCATCGGTGGAGCCCCACTGACAGGCTACTGCGCTTCAGCTCGGGGGAAGAGAGAACGGCAGGTGTGTGCCTGGACCACCTGTGCCCTACCCACTGCCCCCCCCCCCCCCGCCGAGCCCCAGCCCCTTGGGGGCCGCACAGCCACCATCAGGCACTCCCACCCAAAGTCAATGCCAAGGAGAAGGGCCGCGACTTCCGTGTCCCCACAGTTTGTCAGCTGACCCCTGCTTCTGTCCCAGGCCAGCACTGCCAACCTGCCCATCCGCATGGTTTCCCTGTGCCCCTGGAGCCAAGGGCTACGTGGACAGGACGAGTGAGGGCTGCGGGGGCCTCTGTCAGGCTGGCTAAGAAGGCTTCACGGGGCTGGTGAGAGGAAGGGCCGTGGAGCCGACAGGGAAGAGAAGCCGCCCAGGGGGGACCGGGAAGAGGAGCACCGAAGACCCGGAGCACCGTCCTGACAGAGAAGCGGGAGGGCAGTCTGCCTGCTGAAGGCCGGGAGATAATCCAACAGCAGGCAATGCGCTGGGGGCGGGTGGAGCCGCCAAGCAGAGGGTGGGGGGCCCAAACCACAGGGCTGGTTCTCACCCGCCCAAGAAATATTTCTTGTGAACTTGCTCTATGCACGGTGCCCAAGGAGTCAGCGAGGTCCTGCTCTCGCTGGCGACGGGGGGGGATGGGCAGGCGGAGAGGGCTGCCTGCGTGCTGGGCAGGTGGGGGCTCTGAGGAGGTGTCCTCGGAAGGAAGCCCACCTGGAGAGGCTCCCCAGTGCCCTGCCAGATCCCCCTCCTGCGTCCTCAGGCCACAAGCCTACCTCCGCTGCCGAGAATAAAAACCCCCACCTCCAGGAAGCTTTCCCTGACCCCCGGGACACCCCATACGTCCCACTGCAAAAAGTGCCGGGGCCCTGCAAAGCCTCCTCGGAGGGATGGGTAGTCCCCAGAGGTGTCCCGATTCGGGCGCTCACCCGGTCTGGGAACCGGACTAGCACCAGACCCGCACGCTGAGCTGGTAAGCTCCACGAGGGGGCGGGGCCGAGGGCGGAGTCCCAGGCTGTGGGCGGGGCTCCGCGGGGCCCGGGCCGCCGGAGGGGCGGCGGAAGGCGCGCGCGGGCGGGGCGGGCTCACCTGGCGGTAGTGCAGCGTGAACGGCCGCAGGTAGAGCGAGGCCGCGCAGCGGCCCACGGCCACCCCCTCGATGCGCTCCATGGCAGCGCGCAGGGCAGCCCGGCCCGGGCCGGACGCGGGCAGAGTCCGCACCGGCCTCGGGCTGCCGGGCGCGTGACCAGGCTCTGAGCATGCCCAGTGCGCGCGGGCGGGGCAGGAGGGCGCAGGGGCGGGGCGGGGAGCGCAGGGCGCGCGGGCAGCACCTGCCGAGTCCCCGCGCCGGTGGGGCGCTCCGGGATCCGCCCCCGGTGTGAGCGGAGCTGGGGCTAGCCGGTGGGTCCAGGCTGCGGGCTGGCGGGCGCGGGGGCGTGGCTGGAGGGGACCCGCCGGACAAGCAATTGCTTGTGCTCGGGGACTCGGGGCTTCGCGGTCCAGCCCTGGCAGGAGGACCCGAGCGGCTGTCCCAGCCCCCCGGGTTGACCGGGGCCCTGAGACTAGGTGATGCGAGGGGAGGTCAGTACCCAGGGGAGGAGAGGCTGGGCCCTGATGGGAGCAGTAATCAGTCGCGGGTGCCGGGTGGAGCCTGCAACAGAAGGAAGGAAGGGGTCGGTCGGTGGCTGCGCGCAGCGCCACTGCGCGGGCGGTGGTGCGGGACAGTGTAGACACCTCCGGGGAGCCTGAGGGCCAGGAAGACAGCAGCTCTGGAAGGCCCGGGAAGGGGGCGGGAACAGGGCCGAGGCAGAGCCAGGCCCTCCGCTCTGGGTTCTTGGGAGGACTGTCCACCTGGCCCACTTGGGAGGCCCTGCCAGTCCCAGTCTCTGGAGCTGTGCCTCCTTCACCCCCGGGGCGTGCTGTTATCACCACCCTCAGGAAGGCCGACCCTGCCGACACCCCTCCCGAGCCCCCTCCCGAGCCGTGGAAAGGCCCCAACAACTGGACTCCCTCCTTGGGTGTGGATCTGAGGACGCCTTCCAAATGCAGCCGCTGCCTCCCCAGGGGCCTCTAAGAACGGTGGGGAAGGGGAGCTGAGCCCTGCACCAGCTCTCTGAACTATGGCCCCACAGCTCATAGCCAGGCGGGACTGGCCACGTGGTCTCGAAGCTGACTCCCCTGTCTCCTTATCTAGTGCTGTGTAGTGTAACAGGAGGCCCCAGATTTTGTGGCTCTAAGCACCCATTTGTTGCTAAGTCTCTTGGTGCAGGGGTGGCCCTGGCTCGGCTGGGCAGCTCTGCCTTGGGGTTTCCCTGCACGTGTGGTCAGGGGACAGCGGGGACTGAGATCTTCAGGAGGCTCCGTGGGCTTGCACGTCCAGGACGCCTTCATTGCCCGTGTCTGGCAGCTCAGCTGGGCACCCAGAGCAGCTGGGGCTGGCTGGCCATCTCACCGCGCGGGTCCTTCCAGTGCGGCATGGCGATCTCAGAGCAGTGGGGTGCTCCCATGACAGGAGCTCCCCCTGCACAGGGTCACCAGCCCAGTCTTCCCACGACCCGCCTCAGATGTCAAGCACTGCTACTTGGCTGCATCCTGTGTCAGAAGGAAGGTCATGGGGCTGCCCGAGGAAGGAGCCTCACGGGGTTCTGCGGCACCAGGAAAGCATGGTTCCTGGGGCTGCTGTCAGAGAGTCGCCATCACACCCCTCAATAAACCTAGGGGTTTGTGCTTCCCAGCCTTCGTCGGCCACCCCGTGTCCTTCGGACTGGAGAGGCTTACACCAGGGCCCATCCCAGAGGCCGGCCCCACCCCACCCGGCAGCCAGGTGGGCCTGTCCTCCATGCACAGGGGACCCAGGAGCTCATCCTGCCTTCAACCAGGACAAATCCCAGAGCTCGCATAGCGCAGCCAGACAGAGGAGGGGCCACGGGGAGCCAGGAGCGTCTGGGAAGAAGAGGCGGCCTCTGCACCAAGCATCGTTTTCCCTGATTGGAGGGAAAGTAACATTTTCATGATGCAAGCAGAGATGGCTAGTAGTGTAAGCAGCAGAATCTATGTCCCTTCAAGCTGTTAGCAAGGTGCTGCTCCTAGGGGAAGCAGTCTGGCGGTTCCTCCAAAAGGTAGCCACCCAGTTGCCGTGTGAGCCGCTAAGTACATCCTAGGTGTGCAGCCAGGACTGGAGAGGACTCCGCCGACTCCTGCACTGGCCGCCCTGCCGACCTCAGCTGCGGGGAGCAGCCCGAGCCTCCACCGGCCGGCAAGCAGGTCACCCGTGCAGTCAGCCATATGAGAGAGTATCATTCAGCCACAAAAAGGCCCACAATTCAGATAATTCAGAAGCAAGAACATTCTGTGCTGACCATGGCCCCCCAGCCCGTCTCCCCATGTTCCCCCCTGTCCGGGACGTGGCCAGCGCAGGCTAACCGTGAACCTGGGGTCAGGATCCTGGGGGCACGGGCAAGTCTCTTGGGTGAGGTGTGAGTACGGCCATTTCTCTGGAGTGCCTACCGCATGCCAGGTGGCCTGGAACCAGGGAGTCCCTGGTAAGAGGGACTGGGGCAAGTATCCCACGCAGTGCAGGAGGGGCCGAGGCTGTGGGATGGACTAGCTGAGGAGGCGACCGTCCCGGAGACCTGGAGGAAGAGGAAGGGCCAGTGCCGGTGGGCTGAGCTGGGGTGGAGCCCCTGCATCCGTGCCCCGTGCTGCAGCGACCTACAACCATGGACATGCTGGCTGAAGACCGCTTACATTTATCATCCTGCGGCTCTGGGGGCAGGAGTCCGACACGGGCCCCCCTGGGTTACGACCAAGCTGGCAGCGGCACCGCATTCCCTCTGGGGGCTCCAGGACAGAACCCGTCCTGGCCTTTTCCAGCCTCTAGAGGAGCCCACACAGTGGGGCTCTCTCCTGACCCTGCTCCCATCATCGCGTCTCATCATCGTCCTCCTCCTCATAAGGACGCTTGTGATGACCTCGGGCCCACCCCAGTAATCCAATCTCCCCATCTCACATCTGTGCCCCAAGAGGTTCCACAGCTGCAGGTCTGGGCGTCAGGGCGTGGGCCAGGGGGCACCGCAGCCCGGCAGGACCCTGTGTCGAGAGGCCCTGGGACACTTCAGTGCTGCCGGAGCGCGGGAGGGACCCGCTTCTCTGCAGTGGGCAGGAGCTCGCGGGACCCCTGGGAGGCTTCTGCTGGCTGCTGCCTTCCCGCTCTGGGTGGGAGCTGGGGCTCACCTGCTGAGGCCAGGATGGGAGGGAGGGGGGCTGCACGGCGGTCCCCACGGGGCAGGGGGCTGGCAGCCTCGATGGCCTGGCCAGCAGGGCTTCGTCAGGGACCAGGCTGGAGGGTGCTCTCAAGCAGTATCCAGCAACCTGGGCAGATAGACAGGTGGACCCCGGCTTCCCCCAAGGTTCAGCCTTCTCCTAGTGGGGCTGGGGGGCAGCTGTGAGTCCAGAGAGGTGAGGATACTGGTCAGGGCATCCTGATATGAGAGACTCTGGGGATGGAGGGTGGTGCCGGCCGGGAGGGCAGAGGCGTGGCGGGCCAGCAGGAACGGTGAGGTCGGGGCAGGGTGTGGAAAGCAGCTGCAGGACTCACGTCTGGAGCGGATGCTTGTCCTGGTTCCCTCCAGGTGTCTGTGCTCGTGGGGCTGTCTCTTGATCATGGGTTGAAGGCATCGTCCTCTGCCGTGTGATATGTGTAATGCCTTGGTTGGGGCAAGCTCAGCCACAGGCGGCAGGAGAGCCACCTGAAGGAGCCCACACAGCACGGGGCTGACCATGTCACGGGGGCAGTCTGGAAGGAGGAGGCCCGGAGCTGTCCCCTGAGCGCTCCACCATGCACAGCAGGTCAGCCCCACTCCACCTCACGGTCACAGAGTGGCTACTGTGGCCCCAGCATTGCCTACAGACCCAGTGGCATCAGGAAAGGGGTGCAGTTTTGCAACTGGAAGGAAACCCTTGCCCTGAAGGCCCCACTGGGAGAACGAGTGACCATTCTCCTGGCAGGTCTGGGCCAGGGCGCGCACTGCCTTCCCCAGGCACATACCATGGAGGTGAGGAAGAGGTGTGGTAGTGCAGAGTGGACCCACTACCTCAGCGGCACAGTCGGGAGAGCTCAGCTCTTGTCGGCTTCCTGTGAGCACGTGCGCACGCACGCGCCCCCTCTTGCTCTCCCAGGGTTCCTGCTACATCAGCGCTGGGTGTGGGGTTCCTTTATGAGAGTGCGCACTTTGCAGCTTATGTTTCCTTCCACACCTATCCTCTGGTTTCTTCATCGCGTCTTTTTCCTTCTTCCGTGATGGCTCGCTTTACCCATCCGCGTGGCTGGGCCGCAGGCACACAGGGATTTGGTGGAACATGACTCCGGTGTTTCTGGATGAGCTGGGCATCTGACTCCGTGAACCCAGGAAAGCAGATGCCGGCCCGGTGGGGGTGGGCCTCGTCCGATCAGTTGAGGACAGGAGCAGACCATCAAGGCAGAGGGAGAGAGAATCCACTCCCCGTGCCTGTCGTCCTGCTGGGACATGGGTCTGCTCGGCCTGGGGGCTCACAGTGGAGCCCACGGCTGCTCTCCTGGGTCTGCAGCTCACTACCCGCACGGCTGCTCTCCTGGGTCTGCAGCTCACTACCCGCCGGCCGTGGACCTTGCGGCCTGCACGAGCGCTGGGTGACCGGTCCCTCAGAGCGACCTCTGTGCACACGCACATACGTGTATCTGTCTGCTTCTCTGGAGGACGCGGGTCAACGTGCCCGATCACCCTGTGATGGGTCTTGTGTGGCGGCCATCCTGCACTGGTGCCCCTTCTCCAGGACCCAGGGGGCCCTCGTCTCCAGATAACTTCCGTCCCAGTGTCACTGACCCGTGTCTTCCTCCTCCCTGGTCCTTGTTGTCATTTTGCTGGCCTTCTTCAACTGAGAAATGTCTCATGAAAACCCAGTGGTTGGGACCCTCCTCTGATCGTGGTCTGGCTAGGTGGCCCATCCTGGCTTGACCACGGGGCTGCCCGTTGCTTCTGGCATCATGGTAACAGCTGGGCCAATCCCTGACCCTTTGTGGGGGCCTGTGTCCCTCTGGCTGTGTCTGGGTCCTGAAATTCCATTATGTCCCATCTTGGCTGGGTTTCCAGACTCTCAGCCAGTGACACTTTTGGTCCGTAAACATGTCCGTGTGTCCCTGTGTCTGGCGTTTCCCCCTTCTCCTTCTGGTGTCTCCAAGGAGGTCCTCCGAGGACGGTGCCCCGTCCTGTTCCCTTTCATGCAGGGCCATGGGGGGCCCCATGTGCGTCTGGGCAGGTGTGTCCTTCACGGGGGTTGCAGTGCTGCTGTCCAGCAAGCCCCTGGGGTTTTAGGATCGGGGCCTTTTCTCCAGAGGGGAGACCTCTGGCCTCTGGCCTGAAGCACACAGACGGAGCGACGCTGAGCCTGCCTGCGGCTCTCAGCTGAGGCTCCCCGGAGAACCCCAGAGCCGCAGAGCGCCGGGGCCATTCGGCGTCCTCTCCCGCCTCTGCCGACTCCCGTGCCAACGCCGCATGGCGTCCCTGCTGCACCTGGAGGCACGTGCTCGTATCTGACGGTACAGTTCCACCTCTTTGCTTTTTCTTTTTCCCCTCTTCAAAATTACCCTCCTTATCATTAACCTTCGCTCTTCCTTACTCTTCTTAGAGCGAGTGTGGTAAAACCAACAGCAGGAATTTGAATCTCAATGGGCGCTGGCTCTGCCGGTCACCTGGGAGAACCTCAGGCCTGGGAGGCTCGGCAGGCGCCCAGAGCAAGCCTCCGCCTGCATTCAGATCTGCCCGCCTCTGGGTTTTCTCCAGAACCGAGTGCCTCTGCGTGGGCGGGCTTGGCCCCGCGCTGTCCCCCTGCGCTGTGAGCGCCACCCTACTCGGTACCCTCCACCATTAGTGCTGTGGGAAGGCACACCGCTGGTTTTCACGGTTCCGTGTGTTGTGCGTGCAGAAGAACAGAAAAGATCAGTTTGAAGGAACACAGCTTAGTAGACATTCCAGAGCCCACCAGCTACGAAACACGCTGGTCGCTGCTGGGGGCGCTGCTCCCCGCCAAGTAGCCTCCAGACGCTGCGGGCTGCCCCTCACGGTTAGCGCTGGTGCGTGTCCCCAAGCTGCAACCTCTTTGGTTTTGACAAACTGCTCAGCTGAAGCCCCAGGAGAAGAGCGTCGGGGGCCGGGGCTGGCCTCAGCCTCCCGGGGAGTTCAGGAGCCGGGGGGCACACTGACGATCTGGGGACACCCAGGCCCCCACAGTCAGGGCGTTAGGCAGGACCCGGAGGATGGGCTGCCCTGTGTTTCTGCTTCTAACCCCAGCGGGGTCCTCCCGCCCTCCGGCTAGGTCAGGCGCGTGTCAGAGACGCTCCTGGGGAAGCCGTGTCCTCAGCTGTCTGATCTGGGGGGGCCAGGGCTCAGAGGGCGCAGCGGCCCAGCAGACCGCTCCCCCTGCTCCCCTGGGGGCTCCCTTGCTCTGGCTCCCCCGAGAGACTGCGGCTGGCTCTCCGGCGCGGTTTACACTCTCATTTTCACGGAGCAGGTCCTCCAGAGCTTGCGTGCGCCTGGCAGATACAGTGTGGCTCCCGCGTGTCTTCTTTTCCCTTCACACTCAGTGACGGCCGGGCCGGGTATGGAATTCCAGATCAGAGCCCCTTTCTGTGGCGCGGGGTGGGGCGGGGGGGCTTCATTCCCTGCCTGCCTCCGCTGTGGCCACTTCTGCTTCTCAAAGCGTCCTGAGGCCTCTTTGGGGACCAAACATGTCGATGTGGTGAACGCCCCATTTGTGCCAGGAAACCGTGCTTCTCTCTATCGATGGCGTTATCCAGACGCTTCACATCTTTGCTGGTGGAAGCTGGAGCCGTCCGTGCGCAGAGAGTTGCTGGAGTGGGACACTGGTCATCTGTGGCTTTCTGTCTTCTGAAGCTATGTTTTGGTTGCATATATGTTCCGTTTTTCTGATTTGTAGTCATCTCACAAGTGCTGGCATTCCTCTTTGTCCCTGGTGATGCTATTACTTTAAAATGGTTGTCATGGGGGCGCCTGGGTGGCTCAGTGGGTTAAGTGTCTGCCTTCGGCTCAGGTCAGGATCTCAGGGTCCCGGGATAGAGCCCCGCATTGGGCTTCTTGCTCAGCGGGGAGCCTACTTCTCCCTCTGCCTCTGCCCCTCCCCTGCTCATGCTCTCTCTCTCTCTCTGACAAATAAATAAAATCTTTAAAAAATAAATTAAAATTAAATAAAATGGTCATAATGGTTAACTTTATGTTAGGTATATTTTACCACAATAAAAAAATACAGTAAAACAAGAGCCTGAGACCACGCCCCTCCCTGCAGGAGAACACACGGCTGAGGGAGGCAGGGCGCTGACAGCAGACGTGGGCTGGCGGACGACAGGCGGGTTTCTTCGAGTGGGAGGGAGAACCTGAGGATACGGAGGTTCGAGGGGCACATCAGGCTGTCACAGCGCGGCGGCCGTGTGCGGGCCCCCGTCAGGCCAGCCGGCCCGGAGACTGCAGCCCTGACCGGGCGCCAGAGCGGCGATGGCGTTAGTCACTTTCCGGGAAACAGTCTCTGAGCCTCACGGACTGAAATATGAAGCGATACCCAGGGTTTGCTTCAGAGCCAGCGGGCGGGAGGAGGCGCGTGGGGGCGTGAGGAGGAAAGGTGGGGGCCGGGGGCAGGAAGGATGGAGGAGTGGGGTCCACATGACCTGCGCTGGCGAGAGATGGGGGTGCGTGGGGCCACATCGCCGAACGCCATGCCCACGCCACCTGTGCGCCCTGGAGGCCCGCTGCACCTGAGTCCTACGTCTGCAATTTCAGCCAATCTGTGGACTTTGTTTCCCTGAAGATTCCCCTTCTCTATTCGGTCCTTCGGGGAAACCCCTCCCTCCACCTCTACCCTGACAGGACTGCCGGCTCTGCAGCCCTCCCTGTCCCGGGAGAAGCCTCGCCGTGACCTCCCCTGGTTCCTTCTCCTCCAGGGACACGTCATGTCTGAGCCCTGGGCTCCCGCCTCTGGCTTCCCGTGTCCCCGTCTGTGGTCTGTCTGTCTGCCCAGAACCTCTGGGCCACGGTGCTCCTTTCTTCTCTCAAGCTGGGCACCTCCTTGGCCTGGCCACCCTGGCCCCACCATGGAGTTTGCCCAGCTGGGACTGAAGTGCTTGGGGCCGGGGGCTGGGGCCTCTTTCTACGCACCCCGAGGCCACTCCCCACCCCTCCTGCTTGTCACCACTCTTCCTAAGGCCCTGACACCCAGCTCCGGCCTGGTTCCTGGCCACGCAGCTCCCCACACCCTCCAGCCTAAGCCCCTGCCCGTCTCCCACTGCTCCCACCTCTAGCCCGGGGCCCCTGCACCCCCATGCTCCCAGGCTCCTCACAGGAATGCTGCCATGCACAGCCCTGCCTGGTGCTTCTCAGGCTCGTGGCCGACCAGCTGAGATGTAAGCTGCAGCCCCAGCCCTTTACCCCATGTTACCCCATGTACCCCATGTGGGACCTGATGTTGGCCCAAGGGCAGCACTGGGGCAGAGTGGCAGGGGGTGGGGTCATGTGAGGGCAGCCTGCCCCTCCACTGTCCCCCAGGGGCCCAGCCCGACCCTGTCCCGCAGCTGTGGCACAGTACCCCTCAGGACAGCGGGGCTCATGCAGGCCAGAGCCAGGCTGACCTGGGGACAGTAGGATAGCAGGCCCTGGCCAGATCTTGAAGGCTCCGGGGGCGCAGCGTGGGTTTGGGGTGGCCCACCTGGGGAGAGGGAGGCAGGGTTGGGGTGGAGCCCGGGCAGGACCCCAAGGCCTACAGGCAAGCAGAGAGCACGTGGGTGGTGTGTGGAACCCTGGCCCTGACCTCACTCTGGCCCCAACACAGTGCAGACCTGGGCTCTGGGACACACACGGCCTCATGGGCGTGCCCATGTCTCCCCGAGGCTGGTGGCTGCACGGTGGCCCCACATTCCCAGCCTCTAGGCGCCCCTGGGTCTCGAAGGGAAACAGTTCGGCCAGAAGCCCCCAGAACGCCCAAGCCACATCGCGGCCTGGGCCCACCCGGAAAGCATGGAAAACGCGATCCGGGAACAATGCCCTTCGTGTGACAGACTTTCCCCTCTGTGGGAGAAAATAGAGCCAGTAGAATGGCGATTTCCTGCATTTGTGCCTGGGCCCAAGGGCTGATTCACACGGAGACCTCCCACAAAGAGAAGCCCCTAGCCAAGTCTGGTCCAGCGGTGCTGCTGGAGCCTCGCACCCCCAGACCCCGGGGCAGACAAGGTCCAGCAGCCGTCCGTCCTCTGGGCTCAGCCCACCCCCAGCTGCTTGAACGTGCAGAGGGGCTGCAGCTAGACAGGCAGCCACAGGGCTGGGCGATGCTGTGGGGGGCTTCCCGGAGGAGGGAGACCTGGGCGGAGGGCTAACAGCTGTGCGGAGCCAGGCACCAGGCGCGTGAGCGTGAGGAGAGCTTCTTGGGGGACAGGGGGTCCCCGCTTCCCAGAAGTGAGGGACGGGATGCCTGTGGGCTGTAGTGAGGGCAGGCTATGGGGACGGGCAGAGGGGGACGGGGTCGAGGGAGGCACGGTGATGGCGCTGCCTGGGCCTCCTTCTGAACTCTGGGTGAGGGGGTGGGGTGGCCTGGGGGGCAGCCTGGATATGGGGAGGCTGAACGGTGATGGCCAGTGAGGCCCAGGATGCAGGGGCTGAACCTGAAGGTGCCACGGGGTCCTGGGCAGCCACCGTCCTGAAGGGCCCGGGCAGTCGGACCCAGACCCTAGGGGATGTAGGACCTGCTCGTAGGGTGGGGACAGTCCCTCGTGGCAGCAGGAGCAGCCCCAGGGCAGCCCTTGGGGTCTTTCCCTTATAGAGAAGAAGTATGAGGCCAGGACCTTGGGGCAGGAGATTTGACCCCTGTACCCCCGGCAGGGGAGGGGTGCGGACTGGGTGGCCAAGTGCAGGGTGTCCAGGACAGACACCGGGCCAGGCTCACGCTGAATTGTTCTCCTTCGGAAACGCGATAAGGATGCTTCTCCATCCACCTCTACCCGTGACGGAGGCTGCAAGCTCTTCAGAGGGTCCTTGGCTGTGACCTTACAGCGCTGATGTGTGGGGCAGGGCTCTCAGCCTGTCAGGCCAGAGAAAGAGAGAGCGCACAGGGGCTGGGGAGGGCTGAGGCAGAGAGAAGGGCCCAAGCAGACTCTCTGCTGAGCCCAGAGCCTGACACTGTGCTCCATCCCACGACCCTGAGATCATGACCTGAGCCAAAATCCAGGGTCAGACGCTCAACCGACTGCACTGCCCAGGTGCTCCGGCTATGTTTTAACCTTTCTGTCGTCCCCAGGGCCGAAAGCCCCATGTGACCTCGAGGATCCCCTCCCTGTGGATGCTCACTTCTTGGTCTTCCCGGGCAAGCCCCTAGCAAACCACCCTCTTGCCTCTCCTGAGGCTTTAGCCGCGCCCACACCAACACCCACCGAGGCCAGACCAGTCCTCCCCTGGCTTCTGGGGTCCTGCCTGGGCACACCTTTGTTCCATCCCCTGCCCTTCCCCTTCAGGGCCCCCACAGTACAGAGACGGTAGGACTGACCACCTGGTTTTGGGTGACACACAGTCCTTTCCCTTGAGCGTCCCTGACAACTGTGTGGGACTGGCCCATGTGGCTCCTCTTGGAATCCTGCTGCACAGCCCGGTGGATGCCCTCTGGACCACACGGAGGGGGCGTGGAGACGGCCCCTCCCACCTCCCCTCTGCTCTCTGGGGGCAGGCACCCTGTGCAGGGTCTGGGGCTTTCCCGGGCCCGCTGGCCCATTCTCCTTTGTCGCTCACGGCCCTGTCTCCCTAGACCTACTTCGCATCGGCCTTTCAGATGGGTCGAGTTCAAGCCTCTCCCAGACCTTGTGACCTCCAGCTGCTGAGGCCGGGGCACCAGGGTGGCACGGCTCCTCTGTCTCCCTGGTGGGTGCCTAGTCCCTTGGTAAATGCCCACTGCCCTTTGTAAAGCGCCTACTACGTTCCAGCACTGTGCTGGGTGTTCTCTGTCTGACACCTCTCTTTGTCTGCCCAAACCCCCGTATCATAGCTATGCGTTCAGAGGGGAACAAGGTTGGCCCAAGGTCACAGAGGGGCATCTCCGGCAGTCTGGCCCTCTGGGGACTCAGCCACGTGGGGGCTGGGTAGCAACCCTCCCCTGGCTCCTCGGGCCCCGGACAGCAGCATCCTGTAGCATTTACTTTCTGGTTGCCCAACTGTCCTCCAGCCTTTCCAAGCCCTCTGTTTCCAAGTCCTCAGTAAGTTCCGCCATTGGAATTCCCGTGGCAGTTTTTTTCTGATGCAGTTGGATATGAGTGTGTGTGTGTGGGGGGGTGCTTTGCAGGGCAGGCCACATGGGGGCTTCAGAGGAAGGAAGTGCAAGAAATTCCAGGGCACGGGGCGGGGGGGGGTGCAGGATGGGGGCTGGCCAAGGAAGGTCCCTGCCAGGTGGGTGGGACGGTGGAGAGGCTGTGACCATCCATGCCTTGACCAGCTTGGTTCTGGGTTGGACAGGAACCGTGAGCTCTGGTGCTGCGCCAGCTCCCATCTCCCACCGACTCTGTAGACCCCACTCCCAGCTGAGGGTCAAGCATGTGATCAAGGTCTGACCAATCGGGAGCACTGCTCGGGGCTGCACCATGGGCCCTGGTGAGTGGGCAGCCTTGCAGCAAAGGGAAGAAGGACAAGGAGGTGTGGTGAGGGACCCTAGGAAGACAGTCTGTCCATGGTGGGCAGGACTGCACAGCAGAGTCCAGGGGAAGGCAGAACAGGAGGCTTGGCCCCCTGTGGTGGAGCACCTGGGGCCCTGTTTTCCCTTACCCAGGCTACAGTCCTAAACTTCAGCCTGGAGTCTGGAGTGCACTCCTCCTCCCCTAGAGAGGCCGTGGGAGTTGGATTCCCATCCCCTGGGCTTTGAGTCCTGCCTGATGCTCTTCTTAGCCTCTGGGAGCCTGTCACCCCCCACCAGGGATCAGGGAAGAGAGCCGACCTGGGAGGGGCACCCCTGTGCCTGAGGATATCCCTCCGGCTTCCTCTGCCTGCCACCCCCCCTCCCCGCCCTCCAGGATCTGATCTCATGGGCCCAGCCCCCACCCCCGCCTCCCCAGGAGGGGACGCGCCAGCCGGCGCCCCTTGCGCCCACCCTGCGACGGGACCCCTGCGACTCCGAGCTGGGCGCTGGGCTGAGCCCCGCCGGGCCCCCGGCCCCAAGCCCAGGGCGCCCCCGGGGCAGGTGGCCGTCGCCTCTGACCCCGGGCTGGGGCGGCCTCGGCGTCTGGGCCTCGGCTCGGAGCGTTTCCTGCCCGCCCGTCCCAGGCCGTCCCCGCAGGAAGTGGCCGCCTCCTGAACAAAGGGGCCGGCGGACAATGGCCATTGAATTGGGCCGGGGCGCTCGCGCACGGACGGGCCGCCAGCTGCCCACGCTGATAAGGCTCTGCTCCGCGGCGCCCGGCGCGGGGACGGACGCCCGGCTCGGCCCGGCCCGGCCCTCCGCCCCGGCCCGGCGTCCGCGGGCTCGCCCGGCTCCGGGGCCCGCGGCGGCAGCACTGGCTGGAGGCGGCCCCGCCCCTCCAGCTGCGGGCCAATGAGCGGCAGGCCCGCCCCTGCCTGCCGCGCGGGGGCCAATCCGGGAGCTCCTGGCGGAGCGGCTCCGCCCCCGCGGTGGCCCCGCCCCCGGGCCCGGAGGTGCCGGCTGCCTCCCGCCAGCCCGGCCGCTGCGCGGGCGAGGGAAGCCACGCTGTGCAGAGGGCGTGACGTTTGCTGTTTCCCCCAAAGGCATCCGACGTCCTGATGCTCAGGCACGTCGGCGCCTCGCTGCGCGTCCGTCGCCCGGTTTGGGTGGGACGCGTCTCCGCGATGGTGGCCGTTGGTTGCCATCCTTGGCAGGGAGGGCGCGCGCAGTGACTGTGCCAAGGTCCCAGAGGTTGGGTTGGGGGCGACTGTGGGGACGGTGGTGCTGGCACGTGGCCCTGGCGGAGCAGGACCAGCTGGCGTGGCGTAGGGGGAGGTCGCTCTCCCTCATGGTGATGGTGGAAGTGCTGGGGCGCATAAGGGCTGCAGTCACTGGGAGTGGTGCCCTGGAGTGCCCTCCTGCCCCTCCTCCCTCCCCCGAGCACCCCAACTCCCGGATGACCTGGGTTAACCTTGACCCCTCTGAGGCCCGGGCAGGCGGTCATACACCTGACCTTGGGGCGGACACAGCCTGACCATCAGGTAAACATGCACCCACCGTGGGCTGCCTGCCATTATCTCCTGCACCCCCTGTCCTGGCCCTGGCCGTGTCCTGGCCCCGGCCACCCTTTCCACTCTGCGCCTGATCTGACGCCTCAAAACGGCAGCGGTCGCTCCTGCCAGTGGCTGCCTGGGACTCCCCGCGCCCACCATAACGACCCTGACTACATCCTGCACAGGCACGGCAGGGCCATCATGGGTCACAGTCGGTGTCGTTATGTGGGCCATCCAGGCCAGGCCAGGGACACCTGGGCCTGCATCAGCAGATGCTTGACAGCCCCCCCGCCCCCCAGCACCGCGCCCTGCTGCTGGGGCTGCAGGAAGTGGGAGGCCTGGAGGCTTTTGACTCTGGCCCTTTATCAGCTTCCTGCGGCGAGCCCAGCCTGGGCCCCCACGGCGCCGGGACGACGGGTCAGCAGTGACTCACTGGGAGCCTGGCCTGGGGACACCCTGCCCCCCCCATACACACCCCTCCCCCGCCTGTGCCCTCCTGCTCTCACCCAAGCCAGCACCTGGCTGGCAAGGCCACTCCAAACCCCATTCCCAGGAGCCCCAGGCCTGCCCTTCGGCCGCTCTCCACCCACCATCTTTCCCGTGTTTTAGGGTCCAGCTCTGCCCTCAGGAAATGCTTGTTGGTCCCTCCATCCCCCAACCCCAGCTACCAGGGTTGTCTGCCCTCCCCACAATCCCAAGCTGACTGAAGCCAATAGGGTGAGCAGCCAGGGCTGTAGGGCCCACCTGGGTCGAGCATACGCCTCCCCCTCCGCCCACCTCTCTGGCCACATACTTGCTCTGCACCTGCTGGCTCGGCAGTCTCCTCCCCCCCATTCTGCAAGAAACTCTGACCTCCCCCACCCTCAGAAGCTTTTACCAAATCTCCCCTTTCTCTCCCTTGCCCTCTGTCACCGACCCCAGGTCGGCAGCCCACCTGCCTCTTCTGTGCCCAACTGTGCTCAACCAGCTTCTCTTCCTTTGGGTCCCAGTGTGGACCTCTCCTCCTCCAGGAAGTCTTCCTGGCTAATCCCTACACCCCTCTGGCCCCAGGGCCTCCCGAGGCATATCACCACTCCATGGAACTTGGAGGCTTCCACAAATACTGGACCTTCAATGGGGACCTGGAGCCTGCTGTCCACTGCAGAACCCACCCCTCACCCAGGGTGCCTGAGGGCACGGGAACGGAAGTTGAGGGCGGAGTGGAGAGGGCCTGGGAGGTCTTCTTGGTCTGATCACCAGGAGCACTCTGCCCGCATCAGGAGGCCAGTGTAAATGGCAAAGGAGCCAGCCATCTGGGTGGGCTCCTTCCTCCCAGGAGCGAGGGCTCCTCGGGGCACTGACACACATACGCACGCGCCCGCCAGGCCGGCAAGAGGGCTTCCTGACTGTCCTGCAGTGCCGCCTGCTGGCCGGGACCAGGCAGCCCCTACCCCCTGCGAACCCACGGAGCCCACAGGGCAGGGCCGGGCCGGGCGTGCTCTGCACGGCTGGGAACCTCGTGTGTGTGCGTGTTCCTTCCAGCCCTGTGTCCTGGGCCGTGTGACCACCGTGCCCCCTCCCCCCAACACTCACATCCCCAGGCTGGGGTCAGTGATCATCCGGGAAGTCTGTCTCTGCGGAGCAGCCCAGCCAGGGCCAGGCAGGGGTTGCCCTGAGGGGGCCTTGAACGCCACCCATAGGCTGATGAGCTCCAGACGCCTACGCCTCTCTCTGTCATCCTAGATTCTTCTACCAGCTGCCCTGCACACGCCACACCCCCCAAACCTGCTGCTCCCCATCCCCACAGGGGCCCACCTGCTCAGACCCTGCCCAGGCTCCCCGTCCACCCGATGGCCCAACTCTCTGTGGCAGGTTGGCTGCACAGCGGCTCCTCTCAGCACCCACCCCCTGCTGCTGGACCTCCCAATAGCGCAGAGGCTGTTCCCTCCCTGCCAGGTCCCCAGGGCCAACCTGAGAGTAAACTTTGCACTGGCTGGATGAGTACCCGTGTGAACCGACGGCTGGGAAATGAGTGTTCTCCAGAGTCCTGTGGGTGGTTGCAGGAAACCTCTCCCGGTAAGGGGCTTCCGAGGGGAGGGGAGCCCGGAGGTGGCGAGGCCTCAGGGAGATCTGGGGGCGGTGAGTGCAGGCTGCAGAGGGACGGTTCCGAGACCTACACTAACATCTGCATTTCCCCTCCCTGACATGACACGCACGTGTCTCTGCGTGAGCACAGTGTGTGCATGTGTCCACGCAGGGCCCAGCTGAGGCCACGCACAAAGAGGCGCCGGTCCTGGCTCCGCCTCTGGGCCCACCACCCTCTGCAGGACCTGTGACCACCTGCAGTCAGGTCCTGCTGGGACACTGGCCTCCTGCCCGAGACGTACCCCACCCCCAGCTGCCTGCTCAGCTCCAGGTGTCTGCTGACGGACAGCAGGTGCAGGGGCTGTGGAGCTCACCCCCCTAGACCGGCCAGGCAGTCGTGGGCAGCCCCCATGTCATCTGGCAGAGCAGGCACGCCTTCCGCCCAGCTAGGGCCTCCTGGGCACTGGCTGTGTCTCCGTGGCCTCAGCAGTTGGTTTCCTGGGATGGAAGCCCACCCATGAGCTGGCTGGGGCTGCGGGGCGCCTCCTCCACAGCCCCCCGGGGTTGCTCCACGAGTGCTCCCCACCCACCGCCCTCTCTCTGGGGCCCTAGTTCTCAGACGGGAGCAGCTGTCCACTTTCCTAGCCGGGGCCAGCCACAGTGGCCATGAGGGTACTGGGGACTATCGGTGGTGGATCAGGGTCAAGGTCGGGCTCCACCAATCTGGGGCCCCTGCCCTCACAGGTCCCAGCCAGGCCCATTGTATGGGGGACAATGGCTTCCTGAGCCAGGTTCCTCTACCGGCAGGAAAGCCATAAAGAGTCTCCACGCTGCCACCGCCCACGTCCCCTTTGAAGGGCTTGCAGCTTTGGAGCCGGTCGCTTGGCCCCTACCCTTTGCCAGCCTGGCTGGGGCCCAGGCCTCCCCAGGGACCAGCCAACCCTCTCGGCACGTAGGCAGAGAGGCACGGACCAGTCGGGGAAGCCGCCGGCCACACGCAAAGCCTGGAAGCCCTGAGTCAAGGGCCCCTCCCCACAGGAAGCAACTGGCCACTCTGGTGTCCCCTGGGGGCCAGGGTGCATGTGCAGGGAGGCAGAGTCCTGAAGGGCCGCCCGGGGCCTGGGTGTTGGCAGGCACTTGGGGCTGGAGCTGGGGTGGGGGCCACAAGAAAGGCCATCAGGACAAGTGGAGTGCCCCGCCCCCAGCAGGGCAAGTCCTCCGAGGCTGGCTGGTCCTGGGGCACCCCCTGCTGCCCAAGAGTGTGGCTGCGGGATGGGGGTGGAGTAACGGGGACCAGCCCTGCACAGGGAAGGGGGCCACAACCGGGGGATCTCTAGGGTCACGGGCAGCTGGGCTCTAGTGTCCAGCGTGCTGCAGGCCGGAGAGCTCAGATGGTCCATTGGGCATGGTCGCACAGGGAGGGGTGGTCAGAGTCCGGGCAACAGGGCCCTGGGGCCCCGAGGAGGGTCCAAGAGGCCCAGCAGATTCCTAGGCTCCCGCTGCACCTGCTGGGCGCCTGGGTCACCTTCTCCCCATGCCAGTCTTTGCTGCCTTGCTGGGCAAGGGGGTCCTCAGGCCCAGTGCATGGGGGATGGTGAGCCTAAGATGCCCGTCTGTGGTGGGGGGGGGTCAGCCAGGCGGGCCCTTCAATGAGGCGTTAGTGGCCTTGGCACACTGTGGACAAAGACCACACACCCAGACCAACGACCTGCACTTCACGGCTCCTAGTCTTTATTATTTGGGGAATGCAGTGTCGCCACAGGGGTGGGAAACCTTGTGGGGAGTCAGGCGGGGCCTGACCTGGGCACCCAAGAGGCTGCCAGGGGGCAGGGAGGGTTGACAGTGCCGTACCTAGGACAGACGGTTAGGTACCTTGTCCCCCTGACCGTTACACGTGTGCCCTGCTGGACTGTCTGCGGCCTTGGGGGTGGCAGTGGGCACCCTACACTCTTCCCAGGGCCCAGGTCCACCAACACGGGAGTGGGCAGCCGGCCACAACCCGCACCCGTGACAGGGGCACCCCAAGCCCGGCCTCACACCTGCCAGCCCCTCCCCACCACACAGCCCCCGGAGGAGCTCAGTCAGTGTTGCCGCCACCAAGAGGTGGACAGAGGGGCAGGTGGACACTGGCATGCCGCAAGGAGCAGGAGGCAGACAGAGGCACCGCTGCCACCCAGGACCGGTCCTGGGAGGGCGAGGGGGCAGCAGTGTTCATGGCTCTGCTGGAGGCCAGCGCAGGGCCCCGCTGGACTCCCTGAGCCCGAGGCCTCGGAGGCAGCCCGTGGTAGAGCTCCCTGCACCCGTGGATCTTTGTCGGGGGCTGCCCACCCCCTGCCCCTCTTCCGAAGAGGCCCACTCTGCCCTCAGGGGGTTCTGGTAGCAGTGGGTGCTACCAGCCCTGCTGCCCGCTCAGGGGCCTGACCAATCCGGAAGCCGCTGTGGGGCTGGAGGAGGGCACCCGGCAGGGAGCAGAGGGGACGCAGCGCACGCAAGGCTATGGGACAATCAGGCTGGTGTGACCATGGTCACCGGTGAACAGCAGGGTGCACAGGTGTGGGAGGGTGGCCTTTCAGAGCAACTGGACAGATGTCATCCGCCAGGGACAGCTCTTGGGAGGTGGACGCAGAGCGCACTCATTCCAACCTCCCTCCCGCCTACCTCTCCTTGCCCTCGGGGCTCCCACTGCCCACACAGGACGCCTGGGAATGGCCTGGGGAGGCTCTAGCTAGGGCCCCAGCTGGCTGGGCGGAGTCGCAGACCTGCCCCCCCCATTCTCGGAGGGACTGCAGCCCACCTGCCCCACTGCAGCCCTATCAGTGGGTAACCTGTAGTTCCACCCCCAGGGCTGGGAGGGACGGGACAGGCACAGGGCCCACAGCACGGTGCGGGATGGGTGGCCAGCAGGTGCTACACGTGCAGACACACGCCCCTGGTCTTGGGCGGGACCTCCTCTCTGGGGAACGGGTCCAGGGCAGGCCCTGTCCCAGGCACCCTGCAAGAAGAGACACCATCAGGCGTCTGACCACAGCCTCCACTGGCACCTGGAAGGGGGTCCAGGGGCTGCGCACAGGTCTGTGTGAGTGCGCCCAAGTGAACGCATGCGTGTGCGTGCAGGGAGAGGCATGCATGGGCACAGGGGGGTGGCCTGTGTGGGAACAGGCGTGTCCGGGTACACTGCTCTCTGCCTGGGCTGGTGCTGGCTTGTCCATCCGTTCCTCCATCACTCAAGCCCTCCCTACACGACTCTGGAGAAGGGACCTCTTGGCCAAGGAGAGCTGGACTGGGGGGGCAGGGGCAGCATGAACAGGGCCAGACATGCCTGCTTGCTGCCTGGGGCCCCCACACAGGGACCTGGCCTCGCTGGCATGTTGGGAGGGGCAGAGCCTGGCAGGCCTGGGGTTCCAGCTCTGGAGGCTCAGGGACAGGCTTGTGTGCATGCTGGTGGGTGGACACGTGCTCCTCAGATGGTCACGGGAGGGCCCCCAGCATGGACAGGCTTCCAGGGCTGTGGGGAGGGGCTCACACGTGCCGGGCAGGCTGCCCCCTTCCGGCTCCACCCCGGCACTGCGGTGAGGTAGCGGAAAGCCGTGTGCTCTTCTCAGGACGCGCCCGTGGTCGTTAGCCAGGGAGGCCGCCTCCATGCCGGCTCCTGTGCCCCTTCGGGCTCCTGTGCTGCCATTCGAGCAGGGCAGGCGGTCCACGTGTCCAGCCCGCAGGGAAGGCTGTGGAGCCCAGGTTGGTAGCAGGCCCACCGCCAAGGGGCCTCGCCAGCAGGGAACGGCGTGCAGTGGGAGCGAGGCGTCCCTGGCAAAGACTGCAAAACAGCCCACTGCCGGAGGCACATCCTCGGGGCTGGACCCCAGTCAGAGTCAGGCCCCGGCCCTTGGAGCACCTCGGTGACGCTGACCCTCGGACACTGGAGGGAGGGCTCCTGAGAGGCACCCAGGCCTCTCCGAGCTTCTAGGGCACCCATTCCTGCCGTCCACACCGAAGGAAAAAAGGTCAGGGGGCAGTGAAGCGGGTGTCGGGTGTCCTGTCCCAGCAGCTGCAGGGCCCGTGCCATGCCACAGGGACCCCGAAGGGGCTGAGCTTCGCAGAATGCTGGGAAGCTGCAGCTGGAGCCCGGACCCACCAGGGACAGCCCCCCCCCCCCCAGTACGGTGGGGTTGCAGGCTGTGCCCAGGGCAGGAAGAGACCCATGCACATGTGGGACAGAGGCGCAGACCGGACTGCGTGTCCCCCTCAAGCCCACCCATGTGGCCGTGGTGGCCGGCACACAGGGCACAGGCCACAGCCCAGGGGTACCCTGTTGGCTGCTGGCCTGGGGCCTCATCCCTCACCAGCACCTTGGTCACCGCCAAAGCATGAGTACCCCGGCGCCCCCTCCTACCCACGTGACCCTCCTCACCACACCCTCTCAGGGGACGGTCCTTCCCACCAGCCCTTCCTCCCTGGCCTGTCTCCCAGCCATCTGGGGCCCTGACCCTCCCTGCTTCAGCCAGACACACTTGCTCACTGCCATCTGCCCCCAGAGCTCACCTGCCAGGAGCCCTATCTGCCTGTCCAGCCTCCCTGGGCCACCTCCTCCTCCTCCCAGCATCATGTCCCCTTACCTCCGGGCCTTGGCCCTGCTGGCCACCCTGGGCACCTGCCAGCCTCTTCCCCTCAAATCCCTCCCCTCTCTGCAAACCTCCTACGGGATCCCCTCCCTCCCCGCTTTGCAGGCTCAGCTCTCCCAGCGGCCTCTGCCCAGAAACCTGCTCTCACTCAGGCTCCTAATGGAGGCGTCCCACCCAAGCCACGTCTTAAAGGCTGCCTGTTCACCGTGCTACACCGGCAGCCCTGTGTCCCAGAGAGCGACTCTGTCCCCGCGACCCCTCCACCTGGAGGTCCCAGGGGCCCACTCTGCTCCCTGAATGGTACAGTGAACATCCCAAAGCCAGAGGCCCAGGGCTTGGGGCTCTGGAAGAGCCGTTGCAGCCAAGCCCTCCCTGCCCTGTGGCCCCTGGAGGGACCCTGACCAAGACAGCCCATGCCAGGGACAGACAGACTTGGGGACTTCCCACGAGGGTGGGCGCAAGGGGGGCACGGATGAAGCCCAAGCCACATCCCCTTCGTGCATCTGACAACAGGGCCAGGGGCCTGCTGTGTGCCTCTCCCACCTCCACTGGCCGGGAGGCCCTGCCATGGCCTCACTCCTCCAGGGCAGACCACGGAGCCAGACGGGAAAGCACAGGCCATAGCCTCAGTGGGTGTCTGCTCAAGTTGTGGATCTTTCTGTTTCACTGAACCCACTGTCCTCTCCAGCCTTCTAGGGGCCCCAGCAACCCAGCCAGCTGTAGGGTCCAGACAGGTGTAGCCAAGGACCTCAAAATGCCCTTCCTGCAGACTCCGCGGCACTCTGGGAGGGGTCCGGCCCAGCCCTGGAGGTGGAGGGCTGGGCCCTGGGAAGGCGGTATGGCCTGGCTCTGCCATGTAGGACCAGGGTGGCCAAGGCTGGGGCCTCAAGGGGGATAGGCATCTGCCCTGCCCCCCTGGCCGTGTCCGGAGTGGCAATGCCCACACGGAGAGCCTGGAAGAAGTGGTCCCTGGGCCTCCCAATGGCGGGGCCTGGCCCCTGGGGGAGGTTGAGGGCAGCGGGAACCATCCAGAGCAGTGTGGCCGTGCTCGAGGACCCTCTGCCTGCCATCCCTCTGCGGACCGCAAGCCAGACCCCAGCTCCAACAAGATCCTGCTCTCCCAGACTCCGGCTCGGTGCAGGGCCAGCCCGACACGCAGGCCAGCCCCACGGGCTGCGCAGGGCACCCCCGGGGCAGCTGTGCACTGGGCAGGGGTGTGGAGCCGACAGTCCCATGTCCGTGCAGACTGCCGCTGACTGAGGTCACTAGCGGCCGGGCTGCGTCCAGGCGCGGGACAGTCCAGGGTCCAGCTCAAGACAGCAGCAGGGGGAGTCGGGTGCTGCCATTCTCAGGCCAGGGGAGGGGTGGGGGCCGAGACATCTGGCTCCACATGTGCAGCCAGTGGGGTGCTGCAGCCCCCCCCAGCCCAACACTCACTTGCGAGAGTGGGCCTCCACGTGCCTCAGTGCCCTTCCGTGGGACAGGACGGGGCCGCCTGTGAGGGTTCCTGGGCCGTAAGACCCACATCTGCTCGGACGCGCAGGCACGGGTCCAGTCCCCTTGCCGCGCACACGCTCCTTACGGTGTTCCATGTGTGGTCCTGGCAGCAAGTGCCACGGAGGCGCTGAGAGGCTCTGGCGAGGGCTGTGGGGCAGGTGGGCCTGCAGAGGCCCCGTCTCATCCCCACCACACGCAGCGGGGCCCACCGCCAGATGCCACTGGCTGAAGGGCCGCGGCTCAGTAACCATCGTCTTCCTCACCGTCACAGCCGTAATCTGTGGGTCACAGAGGGCAGCCGTGGACACCCTGGGGCAGTGCCCACCTGGGCTGCCCCTCCTGGAAGGGGTGAGGCCTGCCATCGTGGTGTCTTCACCTCTGCAGGGCCCTGGGACCTGGCTCTCGGCAGAGCACCTGTGTGAGTGGGAGGCAGGAACCCCACTCCTGCTGGCCAGGCAGCCCCCCTGCAGCCCGGACCCCACGGCCGCCACAACGCTCGGGGGCCTCAGGACGACACAGCCAATGTGCAGGCGTCTCCGTCCCAACCTCCCTCCGGAGCGAAAGAAGGCTTCATGTGAAGCCAAGAGGCCTGAGTTTAGGGATCGTCAGGAGCAGAGGACTGGCGCCTCTTCCTCAGAAGCACCCCCCCCCCCCAGCGCACAGAGCCCCCTCACCGTGGCTGCCCATCATCTGCAGGGCGCTGACGCAGGGCTCCCCGTCCTCCTCGTCTGGGTCCTCCTCATCGGGATCCTCCTCGGGGTGGTAGGACACCGGCCCGCTCTCCACCACGGCCGCCGGACAGACGGGCGCGGCTCCCAGGGTGGGCGAGCTCGGGAGCAAGGTCTGCAACCAAGCGGACAGGCTCTGAGGAGCTGCCTGCCCTGGGGTACGGGCATCACAGCACCAGCCTGGACTCCTGGGGCCCGCTGGCTCCTGCCGTCGTGTCCTGGATGCTTCCCACCCTTCAGAGCCCCCTGACCCCCAAGCAGCCCCTCCGTCCAGCCCGTGCACACCCAGGAGTACCCAGAAAGCCTTCGTGTCTGCCGCGGGCCTTGCCCTGAGGACATGGCCAGGCAGCACAGCACCTGGCAGAGGCAGCAGGCCCTTCCCCTGCCGCCAGTGGGCCTCAGGACCCCGTGTGCCTGCCAGGACAGCTGTGCCCCCTCCCTGCCACGGCCCGACTTCTCGGCTGCTCACGGACACAGCGCCTGGCCCCTGCTGCGGCCACGCGACGTACCTCTCCTACAGCTGCCTTCTTGGCCGGCTGCGCAGACACCATCGGCCTCAACCTAAAAGCAAGCACAGCATGGTGGCCTCAGCCCAGGCCGCAGCACAGCTGGGGGCAGGGGGCCCTGCTCCACTTGCAGAGTGCCCTGAGTGCCCGGTCCTGCGGTGGGGACGGGGGGTGCTCCCTCCAGCTCCGCTCCCCCAGACCCGGTGCCCGCGGCCCTGCCTGCCTCCCCCGACCCCCTCCCCGGGGCTCGCTCTGAGGTCACTCTCCTCAGCGGACGCTGCAGACCTCACACTCCTCACCCATCCTGGGTCAGCAGTCCTGTTCCCTCTGCGTGGCTCACGCCCACCCCATGCCCACCCCGCCAGGCACAGCCCACGTGCACCCACGCCCCTCGCCCGTACGTGACACATCCCACGTCCACGCCAAAGATGCGTGACTGACCACACCTGTCCCCTCCTGACGGCGCAGCAGGCCTGAGTCACCACCCCCACGGGGCCATCACGCAGTCCTGGGAACAGGGGTGGGAGCGGGGAGGTTGCTAGAAGCTGGAAATCAGAGTTTTTCTACGAAAACTCTTTTTAATGTAGGTAGCACATTTTAGCTCAAACACTATGCAGGTCGGCAGGAGATAGCCCTGGGGAGACCTGATGCACATTTGTCATTTGATGAATAAAAACCTAAAACTGGGGGGCACCAGGGTGGTATTGCCGGTCAAGCACCCAACTCCTGGTTTCGGCTCAGGACATGACTTCAGGGTGGAGGGTGGAGCCCCGTGCTTGTGCTTTGCATGACGTCTGCTTGAGATTCTTTCCCCTCCCTCTCCTTTCCCTCTGTTCCTCTCCCTGCTCACGCCCATGCATGCTCTCTTTCCCCCTCTCTAAAATAAATATTTTTTAAAAAGTAATCTAAAACTGGGGCGCCTGGGTAGTGCAGTCCTTGAGCGTCTGCCTTCGGCTCGGGGAGTGATCCCAGCGTTCTGGGATCGAGCCCCACATCAGGCTCCTCCGCTATGAGCCTGCTTCTTCCTCTCCCACTCCCCTGCTGTGTTCCCTCTCTCGCTGGCTGTCTCTCTTTCTGTCAAATAAATAAATAAAATCTTTAAAAAAAAAAAAAAGTCATCTAAAACTGTACTGCCCTAGGGTTCTCCAGGCTGCCTGCCCAGCTGCTCTTGGCCCAGGTTCTGGATGGTCTGCTTCAGGAAGAATGCGTGGGGACGGCAGGTAGTGGCCGCGGTGGGAGGCGCCTCCCCCGGGCCATCCTCGGCCCTGGTCATCCCTGTGGCTGGAGAAGAGGAGAGGCCAACGGGGAGGCTCTACGCTCCCTCCTCCAGACCCTTCCACACTGTTCCTTGTAGGGAACCAAGAAGGGAGGGCCTCATACCCACATTCCTGGGATGCTGCTGACCTGTCTGGGGGGAGGGTGACGGTGGGGACTCCCCAAGAGGAGACAGACTGTCCTCCCACGCCCTGGCCACAGATGCTGTCCAGGTTCAGGGACCCTACCCCAGGGCCTGTGGGGGGAAAGCACCTGGGAGTGGCTCGGATGACTGAGGGACACCCACCACTGTGACACGCCAAGAAGCCCCAGGAACGCTGGGAATGGACGTTCTAACAGCTTCCAGCAGGTGGACAGGCCCTCCACAGCAGGGGCTCCAAGCTCTCGTGGGAGGCTTCCGTGGGCTCATGCCACAGCAGCACCCCCCGAGGCCCTGCAGAGTCCAGGGCCACCTGAGCCCAGGACGTGGGAAGCTGGCCCTGTCCACCCACCCAGCTACAGAGGGTTCATAGTGGTCAGTGGAACATGGGACAGCCAGCGGGGGAGGGGGGCCTGGGTCTCACATCCCCACCCTGCTGGCCCCTTCCAAGCGGCCGTGGCAGGGTGTACGGGCACCTGGAAAGCACGCGCCCCTCCTCGGCCCACAGCCCCAGCCTGCTCACCCTCTCACAGCCTGGACGGCAGACACACTAGGACGGACGGGGAACAGCTGACCCGTGAGACAGGGGCTCCCCCACAGCCTGTCCCCTGGTAACCAAAGGCAGATCCGGGGCTCCAGGAAAGCAGCCCCCCTGTACCACAGACAGGGTGATGCACCCTCCCCAAGGAGCCATCTGAGAGGACCCTGTGCGCTGCCTCTCATGGTCTGGGACCCACTGAGCAGGCAGGAGACAGGCTGGGGGTGCGTGGCCCCAGGCCCCAGTCAGAAAGGAACACAGGGATGCCGGACAGTGACAGGCTGTCTGGGCGCTCCGGAACTCACAGAACGAGGAAATGGAAGAATTAACTTATAGGAAGTGTCACAAGGGGCGCCCGGGGGGTCTCAGCTGGAAAAGCTTGGGACGCCTGACCTCAAGGGTCGTGAGTTCGAACCCCATGTTCGAACAATAAACTTAAAAAAACTTCAATAAACTTTAAAAAAAAAAGTGCCACAAAACCATGAAAAACGTTTACTACAAGTTACAAGAAATAAAACCAGAATAGAACATTTTTACTTCTCAGATGAATCAAGATTAGAAACTGCTAACAACGGAGATCCGGGGAAGAGTGGGTGGGAGTACGGCCAGGCCGCCCCTCCAGGCAACCCCTAAGCTCCCAGGCCATCCAGGGGCAACTCCGCGCCAGGCGTATGACCTGGAGGACCAGCCTGGGCATGGCTGGGACCCCTCAGGACCACAGTGCCAGCCTGCAGCCACCCGACAGCAGGCCACGGCGCAGGGAGTGGGGCAGAGCTGCCCGGACCCATCTGTGCAGGGCGCTGGCCTTCACTGCCCCGCCAGGAGGGGCACCTGGCCGCGGCTCACGGCTTCTCCCCCCATCCCGTTTGCCCCCTTCGACAGTTTGCTCTCTGCTCCCCGCCCTTCCTCCTAGAGGGCAGAGAGCTGCGCAGCCAGGGGAGGGGTGCACAGAGGGCCCCTCCCAGGACAAAAGCCTGGCTTGTCTGCTCCCTGAGACAGAACACACCCTGCAGGGCAGGAGCCCCCTCCTCAGCCCCCAGCCCTACACGCAAATGTGAGCTGGCTAGGGCAGACATCTGTTCCCAGCATCCAGGTGGGGGACCGGCCCACCTGGCGCAGTACCTTTTCCCCACGCTGCTCACGGAGTCAGCCCGGTTCCTGCTGGCAGGCGTTTTCCTCCGAGACAGCTTCCGGGCGCTGGCCCGCTCCTCCGGCTGCGTGTCCTCCCCCCGCAGGCTGCCCCCGCCCTTGCTGTTGAGGTCCCGGAGCACGCTGTAGTTGATCTTGCTGGAGATTTTCTTCTGCTCCAACATCTTTTCAATGGCCTCCCCAGCCGTGCTGGCCTGGATCGGCTCCCGTCGCTTGCAAGACTTCTTGGGCTCAATGGAAACAGGAGAGTTACTGCCCCCTGGAGGTCTCAACGCCTGCAGACCTGCCAGGTGCTGCGTGGGATGTGGGGGCACCTCCAGCTGGACACCGTGGGGGGAGGGACCAGGCAATCAGAGTCTGCTGGGGACCCCCGCCCCCAGGAGCTGAGGTGTGCAGGGCCTTGGCCCAGGCCCCCAGAGGACGGCTCCAACCTCCTCCTCTCAGGAGGAAGCCAGCCCCCATCCATCAGCTGGGGGGCTAGAGACAGGTCTCAGGGTGTGTGGCCAGCTCAGTGAGCCCCTGGGGAGGGGTCACCCAGCAGCAAGCACTGTGAGCTGCCCACAAGCCTGCCATACGGACACCAGGCTGTGCTGGACACTGTGGCTACCCGAACAGGGCAAAGCAGGGTGCCGTGCTCTGGACAGGTGGCCCAGCATGAAGGGACCTCGTCCTGGGTGCTGCACCACCCAGAGGAGCCCAGCTGTGCCTTCTGCCACCTCCCTGCCCACCAGCCTGCCCACCACACTGCTAGGGGCCCTAAGCCCTGACCCCAAGCTGCAGGCCCTCCCCGGAAAGGCTCTTGAGGAGAGCAGTGACCCGGGCTGCGGCACGCCTGGCTCCTGCCTTTCTTGCTCAGAGGCTCAACCACTCCTCAGCTCGGCCTCACGGCCAGACTCCCCGTCCAGCCGCTCAGAAGCAGCAAACCACGGCTCTGTGACCAGCCACAGGATGGACATGACAAGCAGGCTTTCCCAGGTCCCAGAGAGGGTCCCAGAGGTGGGGCAGGGCCCTCAATGGAGGTCCTGAGGCCCCGACTCAGCCTGCCTAAGGTCTTCCCCAAAGCTGAAGGGTACACCTGTCCGAAGGAAGGCCAGCACCACGCAGGACTGGGTGGCCGGGGACCCAGGTCTGCCGCAGGCCAGGACCACCCCCCTGGGAGCACTCGTATGACTTGGGGAGGGGCAAGGCTGGTCTCCACACACATCGAAGGAGACCTACCTTGTGCTCCTTATAGATGCCGAGCTCCTTCTCCTTCGCTATCCTTGCTTCTTTCTCTGAAAAGTCCCCAAATGGCAGGATCAGCAGGGACCCTGGAGCCAGGCTCCGGGGCAGGTAGGCGGGCGCTTACCCCTCTGCTCCCGCAGGTACTCTGCATTCTCTCGCATCCACAGCTCGGCCTTCACACGGGCTTCCGCCTCGTTCAGGATATACTGGGCAGAGCACAGCACCACACTCAGGTCTCAGCCACCAAAACGCTTCCCACGTGTAGAAGCTGGTCAAGGGTGGGCCTCTGACTCTTGGGGCCGCGGGCTCATTACTGGGAGCCAGTCAGGGACACCTGTCCTCCTCCACCCTTTCCAAGGCTGATAGCGGGGGCTGTGTCTGCAAACCCGCACGCGGGCACAGGAGCCAGGCTGGCCAGAGTGCGCGGACACAGGTCCTAGGAGCCGTGTGGGGGCATGATTGTTGGGGGGGGGGGGGATGCCCCGCCCACGGGAGGGCCTGTGGGACCGGTGCGGGCGGGGCTGGCATGGCACCTGGGGCTCCCGAAGGGGAACGCAGAGCGCACGTGGACGCTCACCCTGTCGATCTCCAGGTCGTCGATGCCACTGAGGTCCAGCTCGCCATCCCCACACGCATCCGCTATGGGGAAGCACAGCACCACGGTCATTTGGGGTCAGGTTCTGGAGAGCAAGTGCAGATGTCCCCTGGGCGGTCCCAGGACCCCTTCCAGGGTAGGAGCCCCTCCTCGGGGACCTCGGCTCTGGCCAAGGGCAGACAGAAGCCCCCTCGTCGCCAGCAGACCCGGCCCCGCTCCGCGCACAGTGCGCAGCTCACACCCCAGGGCTGCGTGTAGGAAGGACATTAAACCAGAGCCCTCGGGACTCCCTACGACAGAGGCGCCTTCAGAGCGGGACAGCGGGTCGTCTAGTTCTCTGCTCACCGGCCCAGGAGACGGGCCCTCAGCGAGTCCTCAGTGATGTCCTCTGGACATCGCCAAACCCTGCTGGCCACCCCCCTTGTACCCCCCACTGGGTCAACAGCACAACCTGCACAGCCCAGAAATCGGAGCAGACCCCGGCCACCAGGTGGTCCACCCGCACCCAGTGGGCCAGGGGGGTGCTCTCCCGCCGTGCTGTGGCTCTGCGGTCAGGCCCTGGGCAGGCTCCCCGGCACTCACACACTCTGCCCCACTGCCCGCTCCCTCAGCTCCCACAAGAAGGGTCTCTTCCTGCCTCGGGGCCTTTGCACGGGCCCTCTGCCTGGCGCTCTGGGGGACCCACCCTCGCAGTACAACCTTCATGTATGTGACTGACGGGTTCGGGCTGTCGTGGTCCCTCTAACCCTAGACAGCAGTGCCATCAGGGCAGACGTGTGCCTGCCTGTCACCGGAGGCACGTGACCAACGTCTGCGCGGCGCACCCTCACGGGGACCCCTGGCACACAGAGGCCAAGCCCTAGGCGCCCAGGGACCAGGCAGGGCCTGTCTGCAGCCTGGAGGCACCTGGTGGACCTCTGGCAGAGGGCCAGAGCCTGCTCTGGACAGTACAACATAGCGGAACCACACCGGCCGTCCTCCCAGAGCTGCCAGCGCCCCAGGCCATCGTCCTGCTCAGGCACCCTGGCACTGCCCGCACGGCAGCCCAGCGGGTGATGCCGGGCCACGCGTGGGGACTGTGCCCTCAGGCAGCACTTGCGCTCGGCCTGGACAGACGCAGAAGGACGGGCAGGGAAGCCAGTCCCCGTCCCTGTGCAGGAGGCTTCACCCGGGCATGAAGGAGCCTGTGGCCACAGCCCAACCAAGCAGAGGGCTCCGGACAGGCCCCAAGCCAGTGGGCCAGTGGAGGAGGGCTCTGGAGGCGGTGACAAGCCCTGCTGGTGTTCAGGGTGTCCGCACACACTGGGGTCAACGATGGCTCACACCGCCCTGCACAGCGAAACTGGAAGCTCCCCTCCCTGGCCTGCCCTTCTGTGAGGCTGCACCCCAAAAGCACCTCCACCTCCCAGATGGGGAGGGGTGACATGGAATCTGCCGGCCACGGCCCCACCCCACCAGCCAGAGGAGACCCCACCCTCTCCCCATCCAACACCCGTCCCCGGGGCTCCCAGCACTCACGGGGGTCCTGGCTCTGGGAGGAGATGCACTCTCGGATGGGGTCCGATATGCCCAGGCTGGCTGCCGTGGGCAGGGGGCCGAGCAGGGACTCCAGGGCAGGGGGCCTGCTGCCCCCCTCAGGGCCACCCGCCACCTCGGAGCTGCTGGACATGCTGCCGCCGAGCAGCTCCTGATAGAAATCCTTGTTCAGGTGGCTGGCGACAGCCTCCAGCTCCTCGTCCTCAGGGTCCTCGTCACCACACAAGCTGGACGTGGAGTCCTCGACGGAGCCTAGGGACACAACGTCACACACCCTGTGACGCAGGCAGAGCGCCACAGCCCCGCCGGCATGCAGGAAAACATGGCCGTCTGGCTGCCGAGGGCATGTGATGCTTCACTGGCAGAGGCTGCCCGACATCCCCGCGCCCACCGAGAGCCCTCGGCCTACGTGCCTCGCACCACACGAAAACTTAACTCGAGATGAACATAACAGCTAAGAGCATTAACACTTTAGAAACTAAGAGGAGAGAAGACGTTTGGGGCTTTGAATCGGGCAGAACTTCCCAGATGGGACACTGACAGGAACCCATAAAACAGCACCAGGCAGGACTGCGCCAAACGAGAGCCCGGTCCTCCCGTAAGCACGTGTGTCTGGAGCACGCAAACAACGCTCCAGGCTCCGCGACAGGAAGACACACAAGCCGACCAAACCGGGCAGAAGGCCTGAGGGCGCCATCACCCTCCCTCCAGGCCAGGAGCGGCGCCGGGAAACAGCTCCCACTCAAGGCAGGGCGCGCACAGCACGGCTGCATCGGACAAGGCTGGGCACGTGCCCTGCGGTCCACCCCGCGCGTCTGCAGCTCGGCGCTTGCCGAGGACACCAAGCGTCCACACGGACACACGCACACAAATGTTCCCAGAGCCGTGTGCACAACAACCCAAACCTAGAAACCCCCCAAAGGTGCCGCAGCCTCGGCTGGACCGGCCACCCGTGCGTGTTCAGGGAGCCACAGACGGGGAGCTGCGCCGTTGCCCAGACCACGGCAGCCGGAGGGGAGTCAGGACACAAGCCCGTAGGAAGCACGACGGACTTCGGGGCAGCAGGCGGCTCAGAGGCTGCCGGGCGTGGGCGGGCGTGGGCGGGCGGGGCAGCAAAGGCCCGAGGGTCCCGGGGGCACGCACGTTCCCGACCTCAGCCACCGCCATCGTCTAGTGAGGCGGCGTTTGTCGAGAGTTACCGCGGCTGCATTTTAGATTCGCAGTTTGATGTACGTGAGTTACGCCGCACGAAATTTGTTAAAAACTCACCCATCAGAATGTTTAATTTTTAAGAACCACGTCTCTGGCTCTAGCTCTTAACGTGTAACACTCGGCGCTCCCGCTAAGCACCGAGGCTCACGGGGATGTCACACCTTCGCGAATGCTTCTCTAGGGGCAGGAAACCATCTAATTCCCTGTGAGCAGGAAAATCATGTGGGCTGACAATCCTTCCGGATAACAGTGCTGGGCCTCCGCGCTCATCTCGGGGCGCCCCCGCCCAAAGGCCAGGCCCCGGCCTCAGCTGCCGCGCCCGGGGAGTCCGCACTCCCGTCCTGCCAGTGGGGCCGGCCGCAGGAGCACCTGCAGCGTCCGGTCTCCCCCTGGCCTCATCGCCCCCAGCCCACACCACTCTCACAGTCGACCCTCCTCTTCAACCTGAGTCAGACCGTGTCCGCTCCGCCCCTGCTCGGGACCTCCCATGGCCCCCACTGCACCCCACATGAGCACCAGCCTCTCCCGAAATATCACCTGCCCTCACTGGTCCCTTCAGTACTGCCTGTCAGCCGATGTCCCCGCAGGGAGGCGGGCAGCGGGAGGGTGGCCCGCTGCCTACATCCCCACGACACATCACAGGAGCCACGGCCTTGTCAGCCAGGCCGCCTCCTGTGACCCCAGGCAGCTGGACAACCCCACCTGGTTTCAGGCTCAGTCCAGAGAGAGGGGACAAAACGTCCACCATCCCGATGACACGGAAAGGGTCTGGATAACCACACTGTGGGGAGCTAGGAAGAGGGACGCACCCCCGACGTTCTTGTCAGGAGAACGCGTGTGAGAAGCTGAGACCAGGGCAGGAGGCGGGGTGGCCTGCTGGTGGCGGACAGCCGGCCGGCTTCCTCGCGGCAGGTGCTGCCCAGGAAATGGCACGAAGAAAAGCACGGGTGCAAAGCCAGACCTCCCCGGAGTCAGAGAACACCGCCACCGAGTCACAGGGGCGGCTAGGAACGGGCTCCGACCGCTAGAGGAGAAGAGCTTCCGGCGGGGGTACGGGGAGCAGGCAGCACACGCACACTTGCGGAGGGACCCCACGTCACCCAGAGCCAGACACCACACACATGCCCGCCTGCCAGAAAACAGCGGCCGCAGGGGTCATGGCGGGGGCAAGCTGACACTGGCCACCTTCGTCCTTGAGGGGTCAGCGGGCAGAGTGAGTGAGGACCAGAAGAGCTGGTGGCGCCCCGGGGGACACAGGGGCCCATGGGCATCCCCAACCACAAACACACCAAAGACCACCTGGGGGAGAGAGCCAGTGATACCCCCGTGAATAGCGATAAGTGTGGACATTTACGCCAAGACGGGAAAACAAAAGACTCCGCCCCCAGCCCCAGATGTTAAGTCCCTCCCAGGAACCTCAGCATCAAAGAAAAGCTGAAAGTCTGAGCGACACAGAGCTCCGCCAAGGCTCGGGGCTCCCTGCATGCATTTGCCCCAAACGCCAGAGCAAACCCGTCCAGCAGTGACTCCAAAGGTCAGCATGCGGGGGAGGCTGGAAGGAGCAGAGGCAGCAGCACGAATCACTGACTCAGCAAACAGGGAGGCCGCACCACAGACGAATCAGGCCAAAAGCAGCGTTCGCGGGAAATCAATAATCAGCTACAAAACCAGAAAACACGGGGAGAAGAACACACGCACATGACTGACAAACCCAAACGCACCCTGAGACGCAGCTCTGCCCAAGTCCGTGCAGACCGTGGAGGCCCAGACAGGGCAGGCCTGACACCAGGGCGCCCCGCGGGGGCCGGGACACACTCACTGGGCCCAGAAAACCCTACATTCTCTCCACAGGCCCTGCAGATGCCGGAAACACTCACCGATGGCCAAGACAACGCCCAGTGAAAACGGTGGGTGGGCATGTCCTTCTCGGGGCAAGATGGCACTTTAGCCCAAAGCCTGCTCCGTGTCCTGGGCAGCCCCTGGGCCACGTGCCTGCTGCCACCACTCAGCAGGCGCTGAAGGGCCAGGCCACAGCCTGGGCGCTGGGAGACATCAGGGGCCCGAAAGTCGGTGGCGAGCACGAAGCAGTATTCTTTGTAAAGACGGGATTACTCACGTGGAAAACCCAACGACCGAGCGCGCGTTACCAAGAGCGGAAGCATTCCTGACCCCCAAGCACACAGAAGCGGCAGCAGAAACCAGGGGAAGGACAGCGCTCACGCAGCAGCAGGGGGCAGGTGGCTTGGTCCAGAGGGCGGCTGAGGAACAGCCACGGGGTGGGAGATGCTCGCTCTTGGGAGGGGGTCGACAGGGCGCTGGGATGGGGCAAGGCGGGCAAGAGAAGCGCGTGAGGAAACGAGTACGAAAGGCTGCAGACCCTGGGGAAGAGGAGCGGGCGGAGGCGCCCACCCTCGACGGTCCGAAGCGCGCGGGCGGTAAGCGTCGGCGGCAACGCCTACTCAGCACCTGGGCCTGGAGAGCCAGACAGACGGGGCAGCAGGGCCCAGCTGCAGACCCACAGACGGGGGCTCCGAGGACTGGGACGGAAGGCAACGTGGGGGCGTCCAGGAGAGGAAGGAAGACCGCGTGCGCACAAGAACACCCGTGCAAGAGTGCACACAGCGGCTCTGCGATGCCCCAGGGTGGAAACACGCGTGGGGGCCATGACGGGGAGGAGGCCCCAAGGCAGCCGAGGAAGGTACAGGCAGAGTGGGCGACGGCAGAAGGGATTCTGGTGGGCGGCGGCAGAACAGTCCGGAAGGAAGATCCAGGTGCCGAGGAGCTGCTTCCCCCCACGGGCTAGAACCTGGGCGGATGGGGGTCCTGGGAGCAGGTGGACACTCAGCACAGCACGTCGGGGCCAGGAGGCGGCCGGCGGCCGGGCTGGGACCCTGTAAAGGAGGACCCTGTGGCCCTGGATAGGGCGGCAGCAGGCAGGGGCAGGTGGTCAGCCATCAGGGGAGTGCCTGGCGTGGGTAACGTGCGCAGGACCAGCCCCTCGAGGCCGTGGGGGACACAGCCGGACTCACCGTCTCTAGTCAGGTTGGCGAGGGCCCCCTTCGCCTTCGGCCGGCTGTTCTCTAACTCGATCTCGATGGCATCCTGGTAGCTGGATATTTCACCTGAAATGAGTGACAGCACCAGTAAGCACAAACCCACTTCTCTAGGGAGCCGGAGGCACCTGTCGCGGCGAGATCGGTCGGTTACCTTCAACGTCCTCCAGTTTCTTGGACAGGACTTGCTCAAGCTGAAACAAAGCAATGAGAACGTTCAGCAAAGAGACGAGGAGGCCATCTGGGGAAGCAGTGTGCTTCACGGCGCCTAGGGTCCCCAGCCCTCCCGACACAGGCCAACACCGGTGCCCCAAAGGAACTGCACCCCAAGCACCCAGGGCAGCGCCGGGGCAGACCCTGACGGCTGTGGGGAAGGCGTGGGGGCCATCGAGGGACCCGGCAGCCTGCCACCCCCCGGCCAGCGGCAAGGGTGCCCCTCCTGCACCCCCAGGGCTCAGCCCCAACCCCACCCGTCTGTCTACCTCTCCCTGTGCACCATGTGGAAACAGACCCAGCCTAGCCTTTGGACCTAACTCACTTGTTAAAATGAGAACGTGACACAGGACATTAGAGAACAGGCGAGACACCGGCATGCTGCACAGGCGAGGCCCGGCCAGCGTGGGGCGTACCTGCTTCATGCGCAGCTTCCGCTGCCCGGCCGTGTACGACGGGGGGTCGCACTCCCCCTCCAGGTCGATCTTCATGAACTCGTCCACAGTCAGCTGGCTCGTGGGTGTGTCCTCAAACTCCGTCAGCCTGGAACAAGCCATGTCCTGGGGAGCCCGGCACACCGGCCCCACCCGGCCATGAGCCCTACTCGCCGCGGCCACCGGCGGCACCCCAGAAGGAAACGCCACGTGTGCTTGTCGCGCCCGTGGGGAGACTCCGAGGAGGCCCAGGAGGAAGGAGGCCAAGCTGGCAGCCCCAGGTGGTCGACAGCTGGGGATTAATCACCTGCCTTTTATACAACCTACAAAACGTTTAAAAATTAAAAAAGTTTTCTTTCAATAAAAATCTATTCAAAGAGAATTAGGAGTCAAATGTGCAAAATATTTCTCTTTCTGCCTTTCGAAAGTGCCGCAGGATAGGACCTCAGTTGAGAAACAGCCATCAAATGTGGCAGACTGGCGGTAAAACAGCTGCAAGGACAGGTCTGCCGGTGATCCGGCTCGCGGCTACCCGTCACAGCCCACGCACAGCTGACACTGGAGCTGAGCTCTGCCACCCCACAACCAGCACACCCCAAAGCAGGGGCTTGCAGGCACCCGGCCCTCTGTTTGAGCCCGGCTTCCCCGGCCGTGGGGGGGCCGGTCACTCGGGCTCTCAGTCCACCCCAACCTACCTCGGAGAGAAACGCGGGGTGGAAGGGCCCCACTGCAGGTGCAGCTGGCGTGGCGTCAGGAGGACCGACCAAGACGCCCTGGAGGGAGGCGGGCGGCCCTCTGGGACCTGGGCTGCACTGGGTCCTGGCCAGACCAGCAGGCAGCAGGACCGCGGGAGGGCCACGCCCCAAGGACCCCTCAGGAGGTGGCTCTGACCAGCAGATGGATGAGGTGTCTGAGCCCCAGGCCATGAGCGAGAGCCACCTACCTCTTGCGCAGCGTGGATTCGCACACCTTGACCACGCTGATGACCTCTTTGACGGTTCTCCGGAAATCATGCATCCTGGCCGCAACCAGAAGAGCTGGAGAGGAGCACGACGGGGAGTCACGATCGGAACTCCGTACTCGGGCAGTGAGCGCCCTGCGCGGGGCGAGTCCCCAGCCTTACAGCAAGGAACAGTTACGCGTGTATGCGATGGTCCCGACCCCCGAGAGCTGCACGCTGCCCCGCGTGCAACTGAGCCACAGACGAGAATCGCAGAGAGTGCCGCGTCACACACCCCATCTTAAACACGAAGGGAACAAAAACACGTCTTCTGAGAACCTCGTGTGACCCCTCAAAGCCGGTGAGCGAACTCTGAGGTGACCCGAACAGGCACACTGGTTGGCAACAGAGGTAAGGATTCTGTGGACACAGCCCAGGTCGGGGGGCAAAGGGCCCTGTGTGGCGGCCACAGCCGGGCTGACTACGAGAGGCCCGGAGTCGGCAGTGCACCGGGAAGTGATTTTTGGCGGTAGCTGAGCATGGGAACGCGGGCCCTTGGCATTGCAGGAAGGCCTGGAGCCGGGGGGTGGGGGGTCCTGGGGTAAGGACCCCCAGAGAGGAGTAAGGGCCTGCTGAGGAGGACCCCAGGCCCAAGGGCTGCATCAGACCTCACGGCGTCGGGGACAGAGCTGGAGGACTCTGAGGGACCCCGGACAGCTGCCCTTTGGGTGGGGGGGCGAGGAGACACAGCCCAAAAGGCCCGGGTACTCTCTGTAGTAACAACTCGGCACTGGGGTCAGGGCAGGGCCAGCCGCATGGGAGCCCCTGAGGGCCGGGTCAGCTCTGGAGACAGCCCACCCGTCCCCCACGGCCAGGGGGCCTGGCCAGCATGACCCCAGGGCTGTCATACCTGCTCCACAGAGGCCCGAGGGGCGCCGGCCGGTGTGCATCCAGTCCCTTTTCATCCTCTGCAGGAGTCTCAGGGCCGTCATGGACACCTCGTGGTTCTTCTCCCCGAACTCCAGCAGGTGGGCAAAGCGCGGGATGTACAGGCACGGGTCTGCCGCAGACACAAGGCCTCAGTGCGCCCAGGGCGCGGCCGGGAACGGGAGCACCCCCCACCAGGCTTCATGGAATGTGCGTGTTCCAGATCCGGGAGGCACACGGACACCACACAGCGCGTCCTTCCAGTCCTCCACGCACAGGCTCCTCGACCCTCAGCTGCTGCTCGCAGAGGCCTCCCACATGCTCGTGTTCACGCATACACAGTACCCTGCCGCTCTGGCATTTTGCGCATCGGGACTGAACCGGAGCCTATCTCTCAGCTGTTCGTTGGTCTAGTTTACTATCACAGAACACGACCTACGTTTTCTGCCCTGTTGTCTACAGGTGTGTGCGTGTCTCTCACGCACACTTTTCTTAGCAAAGGAAGGCTCAGGAGGGACCCGTGCATGCACGCACACATACACTCTCCCTCCCTCATGCCCCGCTCCCTGGAAGACCCCTGGAAGACCCCTGGCCTAGGCTTTAGGGAGCGTCCAGCCTCCAGGTGACCTCATGAACTCAGCTGACTGCAGCACTGCCCTAAGTGCACGGAGGAATCATGCACGGCCCCCGACGGAACATCAGGGGCGAGACTTGCTTTGGACGGGATCACCAGGAAGGCCTTGCTGAGACTTGAATAGGGGGTGTCCCGAGGGGGCCCCAGGCCAGCCAGAAAGCAGGCGTGTGCTGGCAGATGGTGACCGGCAGGACCCTGCTGTCCACCAACACCAAGCACCTGCCTTTGGGGCCCCAGCCCGGTCACTTCTCCCAACTTCCTGCATCTATGAGGGCCTACGTGACTGAGCTCTGGCCCCTGGAAGCCCCATGTCGGCCTACAAGTACCCCTTCCTCCCTCTGCCCACCTTGGCTCACATAAAGGACCACAGGAGATGGGCAGCAGCCCCACCCCAAGGATGGCAAGGACCGGAGCGACATCCTGCAGCCAACTGCAGAGGCTGAGCCGGCGAGCAGCTGCCACCCATCCACCTTTCCAGAGGCCCTGGGTGCTGTGCGGTCTGTGAGGAGCTGGGTCCTGGGTGGGGCAGGCTGGGCGGCACGTGAAGCTACGGCAGCACGGCACAGTCTCCTGGCACATCTGTCTCCAAACCTCAGAAGGAGCTTTCAAACGTGCCGGTCAGTATTTCAAGAACGCACCAGCATCAAGCTTTCATCTTTAGCTCTGGCGCTCGTGCTTTACCAAAATCAGTTTGAAACCCTGACGGTAACATTACTTTAAAAATATACCTGTTTTCTCCCAATAACATGTCTTTTAGCAACCAAATCACAAACAAAAACCTGACCAAAACAGAACAAAGCCAGTGGCAGAGGGGTGCCTAGCTCCAGACTGCCCAGGCTCAAAGCTGACCACGCAAACCGTATACAGGGGACGGTAAGAAACCACAACACATCACACCACCTAGGTAAACCCTCTCACCAGCTGGGAGAAAGAGGTAAGACCCAGCACCCGCTGTTTACAAGAGACACTAAAAATGTGGCACGGAACGGTGACAAAGGCCACGCGGGCACCACCAGGCTCGCCACCTTGGAGAGAGGCAGCTGCAGGGACACGGGGCAGGGGGCCCTGAGGGGCCGAGAGGAGGACTTTATGACAGAGGGAAAACCACCTCACAGGAGACCACGCGGCCACACGCCTGTGGACGCACCCAACACAGCAGGAACTGAACACAGCAGGAGGCACTGGAAACCACAGTCTTAGAACCACAACAAGGTGAGAGGTAACGCAGTTTGTCCAACTTGACAGAGAGATGAAGGCAGAAAGGACAAAACAAGGAACAGTTAGAGTCGCCAGCAGCCCCACTGACCCAGCACCAGCAGAGGGGGGCCCGGCTTTTCCAAAGCCTGTGCAATGGGGAGGAAAGCCTCCGGACACCGCAGAGAGGGAACCCTCCCAGGGCGCGCTGCCTCAAGCGCCCCAACCTCTTAGGTACCTGTGAAAACTGCCATGTTTGATGAAGAAGCAACAACCGGGGTGCCTGGCGGGCTCCCTCGGTCAAGGGTGTGACTCGGGCTCCGCGCAGGGCATGGAACCTGCTTACGGTTCTCCCTCCGTCTGCCCGGCCTCTTGCTCGCTCTCGCTCCCCAATAGATAAAACCCATAATGATAGAGACCATACACTAAGAACTAACAAGGAACACACACGTAAGATGCTCCAAAGAGGCAGAAAAAGACATAAAAGGGCAGAGAAGCTGCAGAGGCCGGACCCGGTCAGACCCCGCCCTGCGCCGGTCACCCCGGCCCCGGACGGGCGACAGGCCCCGGGGGGGGGGGGGGGGGTGGACGACGATATGGGGAGCACGGCGACAACAGCGCTCGCACACCGGCGCGGCGACCAGCGACACACGAGGAAGCGCGTGCACAGCTTGCATCCGGAAAGCGGCTCGTGGACGCCCCGCACGGAGACACACACACGTGCGTCCGCGGACCGCGCGCGCCAGCGCTGTCCCCGCAGCGCTCCCACCTGCACCCCCGCCTCCCCCGCCGCAGCTGGCGACCGCCCACGGGGGCGGGGCGGGGCGGCCCAGGCCGCGAGCGCGCACGTCGTCCGCGCGGGGTGCGGGGCCGTCCAGGCCGTGAGCGCGCCCGTCGTCCGCGCGGGGGAAGGGGCGGGGCCCGCCGTGACGCGGCGTGACGCGCGGGCGCCGCGGCGGCAGGGGCGAGGGCGGGCCGGACGGCGCCCCCTGCGGCCGCGCTGCGGGCTGCGGGCTGCGCGCGGGCGGGGCGGGGCGGGGCGGGGCGGGGCGGCCCGAGGCAGCAGCGCCCGCCGCGGCCCCCATGCTGCTGCCCCTGGCCTGCCTGCACGGCCGGGTGGCGCAGTGCCTCACGGCGCTCCTGGTGCTCGCAGAGCCGCCCCCCCGGCCCCGGCGCGGCGCGAGGGCGCACGGCGCACCAACGGCGCGCGCGGAGGCCGCCCTGCCCGCGAAGATGGCCGCGGAGCTGTACCCGGCCGCCGGCGCCGCGGCCGCCACCGCCACGGACATCGCCAACAGCAACGCCGCCGCCGCCGCCGCCGCGGGCAGGAAAGGCCCACCCAGCGCCCCGCCGCCCGCGCCGCCGCCGCCCGCGCCCGCGCCGCCCGCGCCCGACAACAACAACTTGGAGAGCCCCAACTGGCAGTCCTTCCACCCGACCCTGCGCGAGAGGTGAGCCCGGGCCGCACCCGCGCCCCGCGCCGCGCGCCCCCGCCCCGGCCCGACCCCCGAGCCGCGAGCCGTGTGCCTCTGCCCTTTGCAGGAACGCGCTGATGTTCAACAACGAGCTCATGGCCGACGTGCACTTCATCGTGGGGCCCCCGGGAGCGGCCCGCAGGGTGCCTGCCCACAAGGTGAGTGGACGGACGCTCGGCCCAGCTCCTGAGCAACAACTGTCCTCTCCCCCGGGTGTGGCATCCTGGCATCCGCTGGGGGCAGGGGGGGGCAGGGCTCAGGGCAGCTTCTGTCTCATCCGCAGTATGTCCTAGCCGTCGGGAGCTCCGTCTTCTATGCCATGTTTTACGGCGATTTGGCAGAAGTCAAGTCAGAAATCCACATCCCCGACGTGGAGCCCGCAGCTTTTCTCATCTTGTTGAAGTAAGTCGGCTGCATGAGGGTGCGGGGAGGGGGTGGCTGCTGCCGCCTGGCTGCCACCAGCTGGCCTGCTCCAGCTGCACCCCGGAAGGCTGTAAGGACTGAGGGCCCCCGCGTCCCAAATCCCAGGGGCCATGGCATGCCCCGTGCAGCCTGTGATGCAGTCCCCACCCTGCCCAGGTATATGTACAGTGACGAGATTGATCTGGAAGCTGACACGGTGCTGGCCACCCTCTATGCTGCCAAGAAGTACATCGTCCCTGCTCTAGCAAAAGCCTGTGTCAATTTCCTGGAGACGAGTCTGGAAGCCAAAAACGCCTGCGTCCTGCTGTCCCAGAGTCGGCTCTTTGAGGAGCCGGAGCTGACCCAGCGCTGCTGGGAGGTCATTGATGCTCAGGCTGAGATGGCTCTGAGGTCCGAGGGCTTCTGTGAAATCGACTGGCAGACGCTGGAAATCATCGTGACGCGGGAAGCCCTCAACGCCAAGGAGGCAGTGGTCTTCGAGGCCGTCCTGAATTGGGCCGAGGCAGAGTGCAAGAGACAGGGCTTGCCAGTCACCCCGCGCAACAAGAGGCACGTTTTGGGACCTGCCCTCTACCTGGTCCGAATTCCCACTATGACCCTGGAGGAGTTTGCCAATGGCGCTGCCCAGTCGGACATCCTGACCCTGGAGGAGACCCACAACATCTTCCTGTGGTACACGGCGGCCAACAAGCCCCTCCTCAGCTTCCCCCTGACCAAGAGGAAGGGCCTGGCCCCGCAGCGCTGCCATCGCTTCCAGTCTTCCGCCTACCGCAGCAACCAGTGGCGCTACCGCGGGCGCTGTGACAGCATCCAGTTTGCCGTGGACAGGAGGGTGTTTGTCGCAGGGCTGGGCCTGTACGGGTCCAGCTCTGGGAAAGCCGAGTACAGTGTGAAGATTGAACTGAAGCGGCTGGGGGTGGTCCTGGCTCAGAACCTGACCAAGTTTGTGTCGGACGGCTCCAGCAACACCTTCTCAGTGTGGTTTGAACACCCTGTGCAGGTCGAGCAGGACACCTTCTACACGGCCAGCGCTGTCCTGGACGGCAGCGAGCTCAGCTACTTCGGGCAGGAAGGCATGACGGAAGTACAATGTGGGAAGGTGACCTTCCAGTTCCAGTGCTCCTCAGACAGCACCAACGGGACCGGGGTCCAGGGTGGGCAGATCCCCGAGCTCATCTTCTATGCCTGAGGTGCCGTGGGGTGCCGTGGATGCGCTAGGACGGGCACCAGGAGGAGGCCTTTCTCTGCAGCCGGCCCTGCCGGGAAGGGACGTGCAGGAGACTGTGCGACCCCTTTATCCCGCTGCCAGCTGCCTTGCTGAGACCATTAAAGGCTTCGCTTCCTTTGTATCTCTCTTATGCATAGTCAGCTGCGCCCGAAGCTGGGAACTTGAGGCTCTTCAGTACGACCAGAGCCGGGGCTTCTGAGTCCTGGCTGCTAGGCCAATCTGGGGGCCCAAGGCAGGCTTCACGCAGGCCCCCTCCCCATGGTGCCCACACTGCCTGCTCTGTGGGCCTTGCCATCCCTCCCACGCCTGTGAATTTGCAGCGGCACTATGCTTAACCTAAAACCTTCCCTTCAAATCCAGAATTGGGAAAAGTGACCTAAAAATAGTGCACTAGGTCTAGCCAGATTTTCATAATGAGGTTTCAGTGAAACAAGAGCCATCAAGAGAAATGAGCAAAGGAGTGTGAAGCTGAGGCATGCTTTCCCACGTGTCTGTGATGGCGTGTCCCTTCCAGCACACCAGAAGGCCTCCAGTGCTAAGCCATGCCTCCTGGTTAGAAACTGCCTCGGGGAGGCCTTTCTGTCCCTGTCAGCTTCCTCCGTGGGTCTGTGGCTAGAACGCTCTGCTTGCGTCCTACTTCCTGGGGCATGCCAGCCTCTCAGACAAAGCCCTCCTGGAGGACTCACAGATTGGAGGGTGGCGGGGTGAGGAGAGGCTGTCTGCCAGCCCCAAGGCTGCAGGCCCTGGAGACCAACCGTCTGCCTCAGGTGTGCCAGCAGCTCCCGTGGCAGGCCCCAGGTGGCCCCTGTGCAGGCATGCTTTGGGGTAAAGCAGGCTCTTTGAGCCCCTTGCCCCTGTCCTCCCAGGCAGCACACTCTGGCCGGTTGCTTTGTTTCTGAAAAACCTCAGCTTGGAGGGACCTGTCACTCGGCACAGAGAAGCGGCCTCTTGCAGAGGGTCTGGGCTGGAGCAGAATGGCCAAGCCTGGTGCACCTCTGCAGCGGCGCCCCCTCCTGACCCACCCGCCACCAGACCCACCTTCCCAGCCCCAGGGGACCATCCTGTGGGTTAGCTGGCACTGCACCCTCAGCCCACCCTCCCTGGCCCTGCCCTCTGCCTCCTTGAAATGAGATACGCTTGAAGAGGATGATGGGCAAGACAGGGAGCAGTCCCTGCAAGCAGACTTGAACACAGCCCTCTAGGTAGAGCTCCCGTGAAGGCAGAGCGGGCTAGAAGAGCACCTGCTCCGTCCGCAGAGGTCCTGCCTTCCCCGGGGCACCTGCCACCAGGTGTATTCCTCAAGAGGTAGAAAGATGGGTCCTGTTTCCTTCTGTGTCCACCCCCACACCTGCCGGGTACCCAGAAGGAACCCCCAAATTGCTGGGCTCTTGGCTGCTTCTCAGACATTTCTTATGACCTGGTGGAGCCCCTGTCCCTGCACAGGACTCCCCCCCCCCCCCCCGCTCCCAGCACCGGGCCCGGCTGCTGCCATACCTATCGCTGGCGCGTTGATGCAGAGCTCTCGTGCCAGAAGAAGGAACGTCTTCCCCAGCACATACACATTCACCTGTGAGAAAGAAGCCACAACTGAGGACAGCGTTGGGATTTAGGGAACGTGCGTTTCTGTTCCTTACAACGTGCGTTTCATTGTCCAGTCTCTCACAGATCCCCACATAAGAGGTCCTGGCCAGCGCCCCCCGCCCCCCGCCAGCCCCCTGCCCTGAGCCCACAGAGCAGCCCATGGCGCTGCTTCCCAATCCCAGACAGCTTTTTCAGACCCTGCCGCTGTCTCAGCAACGACCAGATCTGCTAAGAGAAAGTGCTGAGAGACGGCCGGCACGGTGCGAGCTCCCAGAGCACCCCTGCATGCTCCCTGGGGGGCGTGGCCTCAGCCCTCGCTGGGATCCCTGTCTGTGTCCCTGTGGACCAGCTCTGTCATGGCCGCGGTCTCTGCAGGTCACAGTGACCAGCCCCCCCCCCCCCCCCCGCACTGCTCCCACCTTAAGTCCAAATCTGCTGTGGAGTCCCTCGCCTGACCAGGTTGCTTGCAATTGAACACATGGTCAAGGACTCCAGGGTGCAGACCTCCAGTGCAGCTGAGCCCGGCGTTGTCCCAAGAGCCTGCTCTGTGCTGACCAAGGCCTGGGGGGAGGGCTGTGGGGAGGGCCTTCTGAGCGGTGTTTGACAGCAGGCGTGGCAGAAGCTGGACAGCTCGGACGAGGTGCGGAATTGGGAAGAGCCCGGCCTTAGCCCCTTTCGCCTGAGCTGGAGAGGGCTGGCCCTGCCCCTGGGACTCGCAGGCCTCAGTGTCCTCGCCCTGGCCCTCTGCCTCTGGTGTCCCCGCAGAGTCCCTTTGCCACGAGGGCCCCTTAGCCTCGTGCCCAAGAAGCACCAGAAAAGACTGCGAAGAAGAGTCGAGAACACCATGGGGGGGAGGGCTCTCAGGCAGCACGGATGGGCGCCTGTGGCCGTCAGGGAGCACCGAAGAATAGTACAAAGTCCCCCTGGGGGAGATGGAGGGTGCTCCACCCCCAGGCCTCCTTCTCGGGAAGCCCCCTTCGTAGGGCTGGTGGCTCACAGAGCTGGCCTTCTCAATGGGTTCTGCCCCTGGCCTGCCCACCAGGGCACACGTGCATGCGAGCATGCGTGTGTGTGTGCGTGTGTGCGGAAGCGTGCATCTTCTAGGAGCACCCCAAGCTCCTGCATCTTCACCCTCCTGACTTCATGCCCGTCTGGACCAGAGTGGTCCAGAGTGGTCCCGCAGCGTGCTGCCCCTTTCCTCTCTGCAGCACCTCCCTGACCCAGCTAACCCCCTTCACACCTCCCACCTCCCCAGCCCTGTCCCAGGCAGATGGACACCTGGACACCACAGAAAAGGGTTCTCTGAAAAGACTTCAAAGGGAGAGTCCAATGTTTAAAAGGCCGTGCTCCTACAATGTGTGTGGTTCCTGCCGGAGATGCTGACATTCATCAGCAGACATTAGAAACAATGACACGGACTCCGAGGACCCCTGCCTGTGTCTGTGGCTCATCTCTGTGCCAGCTACGCCTTCATGGGGTGCCAGGACACACCCCCCCCCGTTTCTGCTGGGGGAGCTGAACCCTGAACCTGTGTCAGCCCTCGGCAGCCCTGCTCTAGCCTCCCTCCCTGCTTCCTGTCCCAGGAAGTCCCAGGAGGGACAGGCCGTGAGGCCACGCCCTGACCGTGCACTGCACGCGGAGCGCTGGGTTTCCACAATTCCAACAGGTTATTATTAGCTTGGCCACAGAATATTTCTGCAGGACTCCTGAGAGATGCCATTTATAAAGACAGCTGGGAGGGCAGACACAGGCAGCATCTGGTTTACACGGAAGTCAAGCTCTGGCACCACAGGGACTCTGTGGCATGTGGGGCACCCAGTCCTGACCAAGCTTTCCTCAAAGGGGTGCAATCTCTGTGAGTCCCACACACACCCTCACGCTGTGGTCACGTCTGTTTTCCGTGATCCCCCTGCTCTTTCCGAGTCCTCCGTGGACGGATCCCCCTGCCTGCCCTAGCGCTGTTCCCAGGGACGGAACACATGCAGAACCTCGATGGCCCCATCCCTGCCGAGTCCCTCTTGCTGGGTCTTTCCATTCTCTTCAGTAGTTTGGAAACAAGAGATGCCACAGAAAATGCTTTCCTGGTACCCAGAGTCCCTAAACAGACTATCACATGGGGTTTTATGTTGTTGAAGATACATGAGTTTGAGTTCCCTTTTCCTTTTAAAGTATTTCCCTTCCCTCAGACCAAGTCCAGCTGGGTCTTTCCACTGGTTCTGAGGCCGAGGCCGCCCAGCTCCCAGGACAGCGCTGTGACCTGTGTTTACTGCTCCCCTACTGGTTTTGAAACAGACCACAGCCTGGTATGTCCTTTGTTCTGTGGACCAGCCTCCAGGCCCCAGGCCCAGCCTCCCTTGGGAAAGGGGCTCAGGAAGGAAACCAGTCTACCTGGAGCAGGTCACTGAGGTCGAGGAGCATGTCTGTGGCAGGAGTCAAGGAACGTCTGCACCCAAGCCCACGGGCTCCAGTTACCCGATCGCTTCCCCAAGGCGCAGACCTACCACCCGGCCAGAGGACCTTGCTGTGAATCCAAGCTCGGCACTGGCTCTCCCAAGAGGGGTGAGGCGTCGGCATCAGGGCTGACCAGAACCCGTGAACCACACCCAGGGCCATCGACGCAGTCCTCAGAGTACTCACTGCCTTCCCAGAGCAGCCCCCACGCCTCATGGGGCACAGCCCAGAAGCACTTGACGACACTCACTCCATCCCTCGAGCAGCTCCTGAGACCTGGCCGGTGCTGCACATGGCTTCTGCCCCACGACACGTGGCTCCTGGGGACAGACACACACACAGTGGGCCCCCTCTGGTGGCTGGCAGGCACCTCCAGGGTGCTGGTGCTCGGGGGGACAGCCGCGGGGACTCTGGCACGGGACCTGTCCTCGTGCTTCAGCAGGTGATCAAAGCGTCACCAGATGATGTCCCCCGTGACTTGGAACCCAGCTGGACACACAAACACACAAGACACCAGCTGCTGAGTAAGGCCCCTGGTCGGGTGTGGTGAAACGTCACATTCACTCATGGGTCTGCTGTGGCTCTGAGGCGGGTGACAGAGAAATCGAGGGGCTGAGTCAGAGCGGACCAGGCGTCAGGCCCAAACACAGGAGGAGAAAGAAGTCCCCGATGCCACAGCCTCCCATGAGGTCCCACACACACCACCACAACCTCTAAGGTCCTTGAATAAAAGGCACCCTGTTTCTCGGTCTCTGAAGGCACACACTCGGACGGGAGGGTTGCCAGTGAAGACTGACCAGCTGGCGGGACCAAGTACGGAAAGAAGCACAGAGGAGGGAAAGGAAGCCGTCCTACAGGACAGAGCAGAAACCCGTGGCGTCGAAACAGACACGCGAGACGCAGCAAGCCAAGAGGCGGAGCTCCGGAAACAGGCAACGGGTCAGTGGCTGCGGGGGTGGGCGTGGTGCCCAGGGATGAACAGGGGAGCACGGGGGACTTGCAGGGCCGTGAGGCCTCCGTATGATGTCACAGGCACGGGCACCCCAGTGAGCTGTCACGTAGCAACACGGGCCGCACAGCACACCGGTGCAGGTGTGAACCGGGAAACTGTGTGTGGGCGGGGGGAGATGGGGAAGTCCGCACAGTTTTGTCTTTAACCTACAACTGCTCAAAAAATGAAGTCTATTCAAAAGATAATAATAAAATAAAGTCCAAGTAACAGGTAACAGTTGTGATGGACACTTCAAGACGAGAAGCACCGAGCTCCGAGAAATGCACACAAAGTGCCCCCAACAGCACCAGATGCTGGCAGGGGCGGGGCCACCCCAACCCACGTCCTCAGCTGGCTGGGCCACCATGGAACGACCACTTTGGAAAAAGGCCACGAGTGTCTTGTAATACTAACCACACACCCGCCTCTGACCAGCTAGTCCACACCAAGGTATTCACCCACGGACACGTCCAGGAGCCTCACACAAACAGCCAAAGGGCAAGAAGAGCCCAGACGTCCACTGACAGAAGAACCCGCGGCCAGTCCCACGTTCCCACAACGGAGGGGAGCATATCCTGGCACGCAGCACACCGATGAGTCCAAAGCTTGCCTAGTGACAGAAACCTTACAGAACAGGGCTTCCCTTTACCGGACACTCAGAACAAGCAAAACTAACCAATGGGAATCCTCAGACAGTAGGTACCCTGGGGCAGGGCAAGCAGCCTGACCAGAAGGGCCGCAGCAGCTGGCCGCAGGATGGTGTCGCCCTGGATCCTGCTGGGAGGCCTGGCTGCAGAGAAGCACACTTGGCAAAACTCCTCAAACGGTACCATTAATACTCGTGTACTTTGTTCGATGCCAATTTTACCACAAAAGGGAAGAGAGAGATCTAGCAAATACTGACATCTAGTGAGTTAGCGACCTGCCAGCTGCAGGGCAGTAGAGGCCTGTGCCTTACTCTGAAATGTGCCACAAAGTGTGAGGCTGGGGAGGACAGCAGGGCGGGGTGTCCACTGTGTGAGTCCTTCGACCTTGCCAGGGGTCTGAGATCCCCACAGTAAAATGACGGGGGACAGTGTGTGTACTTTAAAAGGGAGACTGGAGTTCACAATGTAACCGAGTTGCCAGGACTGGTCTCCGTGAGACACCAGAGGTGGTGGGGCACATGGCCGGGGTGCACTGGCCGCCTGGACACAGTGACAGTATCAACAGTGTGCGTCCCTACACGGGCGTCCACATTCCCGTGACCTGTCTGGGGCCCAGGCCTGTTAATGCCCTCAGGGCCTGGCCCACAGCGGGTCCCCCGACTAATGAGCATTTGGGATGACACTTAGGGTGACTTTGGAAAGTCTTCTGTCCGGCCTGACCAGTGGGCCTGCGTCTCTACCTTTTTGCTAAGCAGCTGCTTCTAACCTTCCTGGCACAGGGACGCCAACCAGAGGTCCAAATTTGCTGGAATCCTAAAAAAGGACGAGGCCTGTGTGCCGGTGCTGAGCGCAGCACTCGGGCGCGAGCACCTCTGCTCTGACGGCCTCCCTCCTGGTCCCCGACGTGCCCTGCTCGGTGCGGCTTCTGCTCGGTGAGCACCAACTTGGAGGGCCGGTCCCGGAAGAGACACGTAAACGCAGAGAACGGTGGCAGATAAACACCGTCAGAAGATTCTAGACACTCCTGAGAGTCCCAACAGATCAAAACTCAGGGAGGGGGTTCCGGCAGACCGCCAGCGGGCTTTGAGGAAGTGCGCCCGGGGCTGGCGCTCCCAGCCCCAACGCCGGGGGCCAGGACACCATCTGGCTGGTCTGCGTGCTGCTTCCGGAGAACAATCAGGGCTTGATTTAAACTCACACCCATTTTCGGTAAGTGGAAAAGCTGACAGAGATTTAAAGCAGGCAGAAGAGAAAGTCAGAAGCACATGCGATTTCTCTACACAGCCTCATGCTCCGAGCTTTGTCAAGGTGACCGAAGGGAGAACCGGAGAAACAGCCCTCGACGTCCAGTCCAACGGAAGGTCTAGCAGGACGCGCATGAGCTTCCAGCAGACGATGGTGGGGGTGGTAGGGTGGCCACGCCCGTGCCAGCACCGCCATTCCCCGGTCCAGACGGGAGGAGAGACAGGGAGGCCCAGGAACAGCAGCACGGTCAGCACCACGGAGTGGACACCTGCACCTCATGGAAGAGGATGACCTGCCCAGCACCCACCCACTGTCCACCGTCCAGCCCGCACCCCCTTCTGCAGGCCAGCTTCTGCTCTGACTCATCTTTCCCCAGGCAGCCACACCACATGGTACTTATTTACGGCCCAGCACACATCTCTGTTTAGAGAGGAGCTCACAGCCACGCCCCAGCAAGGACAAAGGCCACCAGGAACCCTCAACACCCTGCCCACTGCATTGGCTGTGCCTGGCAGAAGAGCCCGGTACCCTGCAGGGTGCCGGTCCTGCTCCCCGCGCACACACTGCAGGCACACGCCAACCCTGCTCCCGGAGTGCTCCACATCCCCAGCACAGTGCACCTGCCTAGAGACGGAGCCAGGCCGCTGCATCCTGTGGTGGGGTCTCCCTTGTGTACATCACTCTCCCTTATGTATAATCGACACAGGCCACCATCATCACTCCGCACGACAATCCCATGGTCTGGAGGTGCCTGCAGCCTGCCCTCCCGGCTCCGTGCCAGGGTCTGGGCCAGGAAGAGGCATAGGAAGGGCCTCGGGCCAGATCCCAGGTCAGCCGCATGCACTGGCACACCAGCGGCCCTGCCTCCCTGACTGCTGGGGGAGGGCAGAGCTCAGGCCTGCAGCACCAGCACGCAGAGACGGTCCATCCTGTAGCTGGCGGCTCCTGGCTCAGCAAGGCGCTAAGCAGCACAAGCCCTGGGACAGTCCTAACTCTGGTATCATGCCGACCGCTGTGCTGCAGGAGTGTCCGCTCCCCACCAGCTGGCGTCAGGCCGACATCTCTGACTGGAGGGCTCCGGGAAAGGTCAGCACACCTGATGTCAGGAGCTGCTGTGGCGAGAAGAGGGAGGGAGGGAAAGGGAGACAGGAGCCGGAAGCTACAGCCTGTTGGCCACAGGAAGAGCCACCGAGAGTTCAGGCAAGGAGGGAACAAGGCCTGACTTCAGTCTGGAAAGGCTCACCCGCAACTAGAGGCAAACCACCCAGGGCCTGGCCATGGAAGCTGGGGGAGCAGTCGGGGTGAATGCCAGGCAAGGAGGGGCTGCGGCTCACCGCCACGAGAGTGTGCATGGGCAACAACCCCTCTAGCACGACGCACAGGAGAACAAGCCAAAAAGCTTGGTACAGTGCAGGACAGCAACTGGGGAGCCACACCTGTGGGGAAGACCCTCAAAAGAAGGGGGGCCAACGCAGCGGGTTGTGCTGCCCCGGGGCCAAGTGCAGAGGCCTGGGGTGCACGCAGTCCTGCCTGGAGGAAGGTGAAGCTTAGGGTCCAGGCGCTTCCAAGACAGCCAGACTCATGGGGCCGGCCGGAGAGCGTGCACAGGCTCCCTCCAGACCCTGGCCGGCAGCTGTCAGCTGGGAAGGGTGGGAGCAGGCAGGGAACAAAGGGCCTGAGGAGAGCGCACGCCCGAGGCTCGCAGGCAGGGGCCAGCCTAGCTGCCCACACACTGCCTGCCGCCTGCCTGCCAGAGGGTGGGAAACCCCCTCTGGTGAAGAATTACGCACAGTCCCCACAATTTTTCAAATATAATATCCATCAGTTCAATAAAAACTTACCAAGCACGAGAATAGGCAAGACCAAATAAATACCCCAACTGGTAAAAACAGAACCACCACTGAGCCTCCTGTGGGGACTTACTGAAGACTTCCGTGTAACTGAAGAGATGGGAGAATTTTACCAAAGACTTAGAATCTAATAAAAAGTGATAACTGAAATTAAAAAGTGAATAGATAGGTTTAACACCCAGTTAGACACAGCAAAGGAAAGGTCAAGGGAACACACAGATAGGTGACTGGAAAACACTCGGACCAAAACAGAGGAGAAGGAAAAGAAACAGAACGGGCAACACCAAAGCCACGGTGGGACGTGATGCTGTGTGCAGCCCGGAGCCCAGAAGGGAAAAGAGGGCGGGGCGGGCACTGCACCAGACACCACGCTGCCCCAGACTCACCCAGAACAGACAACACACACGAAGCCACAAATTCTAGAAGGCCTACAAACAACAGGACAAAGACACTCCCTCCCAGCAGGCAGTGAGGGCAGGTGAGGGCCTTGACGACAGTGACGACAAGATGGGGAGTCCCCTCGACAGCACGGGTCCAGCGAGCACCACAGAAAGACCCGCCGGCCACCCCGAACACCTGCCAAACAAAGCAGACAGACCAAACGCACAAACAGGACTTCTGGAACGCACAGAATCGGGATGGGAAGGGTCACGACAGGGAGACGTGAGTGAGCGTGACGACATCAGGCGGCAAGACAGCGCCGCGCAGTGCTGCTCGGGGGCCCGGGTGCCGCCGCAGAGGTGTGCCCACCGGGGTGGTGGGCGAAACGGTGACAATCCGTGCAGAACAGACAAGCTACGTAAAGGAAAATGGGATGAAATACTTGACTTCTCTGAGGGGTGGTGAGGAAGAACAAAGGACAAATGGAACAAACAGCGGAATTAGACACAAATACCCCGGTAAGGCGTTGGATTTAATATTTTAAGGCTGGATTAAAGAATCAGAGACGAGCACACAGTTATACGTTGCTCCTGAGAGACTGGATCTCAAGCTGGAAGAGACGGACCACGCGCACACACAGGAAGACAGCAGGTGTACGTGGACCTTGTCGGACTCGGGAGAATCGGGGGGAGAGGTGCTCGGTCATCAGGGGGACATTTCGTGAGGCTCAGAGTCGGCTCCCCCAGGGGAGAGACCGTGTTGGGTCTCATCCTCCCCACAAGGCCGCCCAGCACAACAGGAGCTGGTGGGGTCGGGGGAAAGACGTGGGAGGCCCAACGCTCTCCTTCCGGTCCAGCAGGCAAACGTCAGTAGGGGTGAGGTGACCCTGGCCCAGCACCGCGAGCCGATGGGTATTCCAAGAGCACTCCGCCCAGCAACCACGGACACGCATTCTCCCAACCACCGAGGGCACCGAGCGCTGAGCTGTGATGCAAAGCGCAGTACGCGTGAAATGCGGGGCCGCATCCGGTGGACGCCCGGGCCCACACACAGCCGTGCTGCAAACTGATCGCACACAGATAACTAGAAAACCCCAACTGTTCTCAAAATGATCAGCAGACTCCCATGTGACTCGGGGACTGAAAACAAAGTAACGACAGCAAGCAGAAAACATTCTGGAGCAGACGGATAACAAGAAGGTGACACATCAGCTGTGTGATGTCACTGAAACCTGTCTGGAGGGAAATCCAGTCCTGAGTGCTGTTCTGAGGAAGAGCCGAAGGACTGCAATCAAGAACGTGAGCTTCCCACATCAGGAAGCAGGAAAGACGGTAAGTCAAACCCAAAGCAAACACGTGGAGAGAAAAAAACAGAAATCAATGACACGAAAAGTGAGCGTGCACCACAGGTCACCAACCAAGCAGAAGTCTGGATCCTCGGGAGGACTGCCGGCAGCTGGCGGGCACACGGACACCGGGGCGCCCCCACCGCGGGCGGGAACGTGCGCAGCAGCCTGACGGTGCCGCACATGGTTCCACACGGAGTGCCAACGATGTGCCGCTTGTGCTCCGCACCTCCCTGAAACGCCCAGAACAGACCCACGGAGACAGACAGACCACAGACGCGGGCCAAGAGACGGGGGCTCCGAGGCCGGGCTGTTTCCCAGGCGACAGGGCGAGGGCCCCGCTGAGTCGCGGACCGACTGGGTGAACTGTGCGGAATGTGACTTACGTCTCCATAAAGCCAGCACCCAGGAAAAAAGACTCATAAAGCTGGCAGCACCCCAGCAAGACGGAGCGAAGGAAAACGAGGGAGAAGCACCTGCAGAGACACGGGAGGGGGCGTCCAGCCATGATGGCGGGGTGCCAAGGAGGTGTAAAAACTGTGCCAACATACGTGGGGTCTGAAACAACGTGAACAGTGCCTTGGAAGAGAAAACTGAGCAAAACGGGCACAGCGGGCACAAAGTGCCTGCAGCCGCGCATCGTGTTGCTAAATGGAGCATGGTTACGACACCGCCACAAAGAACGCTCAAGGCCCAGATGGCTTCGCGGTGGATTCCCCCCGATGTCAAAAGAAGAGACAGTGCCGACGGCCTCCAAGCCAACCGAGTGCCGTGCCCCTTGACAAGGACATGACAAGAACAACAGGCGAACCGCACGACTTCCTGTGTGACCCCAGCAGAGATGCCCGGCAAGGCCTACAGAGGGTAACGCGTCATGGCCAAGGCTGCTTTAACATCCGAGAATCAGTGTGACTCACCTCAGCCCCCACGAAGGGTCAGACCCCACAGGAGGGTCACTCTGATGAACAGGTGGGAGACGCGCGCCCTTCCTGACAAGAGCCCTCGGCAGCAGGAGAGACGACGCGTTCTCCATCCCAGGAGGTGCATCTGCCAGAGCCTGCAGACTTCCACAGCGGGCGAGCACAGCGCCGCCCGCGGCCTGGACACAGCCAAGGGAGCCTCCCGCAGCGGCACGCACACCACGCAGGCCGCTACGGGCGTGCAGACCGGCAAGGAGAACGGGTGACAGGCACACAGATCGGAAGGGATGAACGACACACGCAACTGTGTACGATCCCGACATTCACTCGTAAGATTCATAACCAACCCCATTGTATCGGATGTGACGTCAACACGCGAAACTCGACCATGCTTGTGTACATCACCAGCGAGAGGCCGCCTACGTTCGTCCAACACACACGCACTCAGGAATAAAGCACAGGAGACGCCCCCTCGTCAAAAGCAACACGTCGGGCGCCTGGAGGGCTCAGTCAGTCAAGTGTCTGCCTTGGGCTCAGGTCGTGATCCCAGGGTCCTGGGATCGAGTCCCGCATCGGGCTCCCTGCTCAGCGGGGGGTCAGCTTCTCCCTCTAACCCTCCCCCCACTCATTCTCTTAATCTCTTTCCCTCTCACTCTCTCAAATAAAATCTTTAAAAAAAAAAAAAAGTAACACAACATCCCTGCAAGTAGGGAACACCTGGAGGAACACGGGATAGTCGTTGATTGGAAGATTCAATATTGTTCACGTCAACGTGAACTTCAGTCCCCCACAAATGGACCCATACACCCCAATCAAAGAATCCCACGAGATTTCTCATAGAAATAGACAATCTGACTCAAAACCTTCCACAGAAGGACAGAGGGCCAAGGACAGCGCAGACACCCGAGACCGCAGGGCAGCTGCGGCCGGAAGCCTTCTGCTCCAGGCCCTCAGACGTGTGCCCAGGCCGAGGTTCTAGCAGTCCGCTATTGGCCATCGGGCAGGCGAGCAAACCTCAGGAGAGCTCTGAGACGCCGGAGGCAGACCCACCTGCACCGCGTGCTGGATGCCCCACGGAGAGAAGCAAACCCAACCCCTCAGAAATCCCAAACTCCGAGGGGACCCATAAAACCAAAAGCTTCTGGAAGGAACCCCACGATCTGGGGCAGGCAGACAGGTGCACACATGTGCCGTAAAGGACAAGACATGAAGGTGGTCCTCAGTTAGGTCCCACCACGATGGATGCAGCCGGGAGGGGAGGCTACTTGCCACACAGACACTTGACCCGGGCCTCGACGCAGGACAGAGCTGCACACGCACTGGTCAGGGCAGGACGGACACGCAGTCCGCAGGATTCCAGAAGTCCCCGGCTGGCCAACCTGCGTGCAGACAGCCCGCTCCACATCAGCGTATGGCGGCTTTGAACCTGCAACCTCCTGGTGCCTGGTGACACTGGCCGCCTCTGACACGTGCCAGCCAGCAGTGCCTTGGCCTTCTTTCAACCACAGGCCCCCCGTCAGCTACACAGAGATGGACACGTGTCATTACCCATTTGCCCACACCCACAGGGGGCACGTCACTAGGAGTGAGCTCCATGGTGAGCCAGGGACTCCGGGCTGGTGTGCCCACACAGGTCCATCAGCATAACCGACACACCATCTTGGGGGGGGGGTCCACACCAGGGAGGATGTGCGTGTGGGAGTGGGGCACATGGGAAATCTCTGTACCTCTCCTTCCATTTCACTGTGAACCTAAAACTCATCTAGAAAACAGTTATTTAAAAACTTTTTTTTAAAAACTCTTGGTTGTCCTTGGGGACACACGGGGAGGGGCAGAGGGAAGCAAGTAAAGGTGTGCTGGGGAGCCCGGTGGCAGAAGGGACATCCGTAGACTGTACTGCCCTCTGAATAAGCAAGAAACAAGGTCCTGAGATGAACGTGAGGGAGACACGCAGCGGCTGGAGTCACAGAAGGCAGACCCTGGAAGCCCGGCCCAGGGCTGCGAACCAAACCCTAACCCTAACAAAGCCCCAGGGGTCTGAAGCTGGACGAGGAGGGTCTGCAGGCGGCAGCATGCAGGGTGCAGCCAGGGGGCCCTGGGACCGCTCAGTGCGCATCGTCCCTCCCACCCAGAGCCCGTGCAGGTGATGGCAAGTCGCAGGTGACAGAGGTCTCCCCGGTGCACACACAGCTTCCAGGCTTAGACCCCACTGCTCACAGACAGGCCTGCTGGCGGCTCGGCGGGATCCCGTAAGTACCAAAGGCTCCAACGCCAGCTGCGCAGCAAGGCCCCTTCCGCTGGAGCGCACAGACCCGCCTGGCAACAACAGGGGTGTCTGCCTACCGCCCTAACGGTTCTGCCCAGGGACAGCAGGCTACAGGCCTGGCCCCCATCCGGTCCCTGCTTCAGGCGACCGTGACAGTGCTGCCATGGGCACCACGTCCCAGCATCTCCGAGGACACTTCTCTGGTGGACAGGGTGGGGCCACAGGGCCGAGTGGGACTCTGCCGTAGTAAGAAAGGCTCTACCACGGGTGTCATACCCTCTCCCTCCCGCCGCAACGCACAAGGCACCGCACTACTCTTCCCGCGGCCAGCGTGCTGTCCGGCTTGCCTACACCCACTTCTGCCACGGGAGCGTCTGCTCCAGATTCCGGAGCCTGGCCTGCACACCATGTCCTGCTCCCCGGCGCTCCCATGAGCTCGGGTGGCAGAGCCAGCTCGCCCTTGAGCTCCGTGCACCCGCTCGGCGACGTCGGCATCACACACAGGTTTTGTGAGGAGCAGAGCGTAACCGAGGCAAGGCAGGCGCCCAAGGGCAGTGGCGGTGTCTGGCGGTTCTGTGATGGGAACCCGAGGCCTGTCTCTGCTTCGAAGCTACGCCTGCTTCAGGCACTTTATGCTGGAATCACACGTTTCCAAAATCTTACCGCATTTTAATGAAAGATTCTCATATTGAGGGTTACCCAACCAGAAGGAGAGCCAACAAGCCCAGCCACGCACGCTGCCACCAGGACCCTTCCAGCAGCCCACGCTTACTTAACAGGAGCCAGAGCCGAGGCCGGCTGCCCATGAGGATGGCCTGTGACGGGGACACAGATGCCGCAAGAAGCGCCCAGAGGGTGGCTGCTGCCCCAAGAGAGGCATGCGCACCACGCCCCCAGAACGGGGCATCACCAAGAGGAAGTGCTCAGAGGACACAAAGAGCTCCTCCAATTGGAAGCTCGAGAGCAGAAATGAGAACGTGGCAGGAGACAGAGTCCCCAAGGTGAAAGGGAAGTGGGGACGAGGAGAGAGTACATGTGAGAAGGCAGATGGCAGGCCGGCCGTGAACGAGAGTGATGCCAAGGGAGGAATCGTGAACAGCTCGAGAGGCCGTGGTGGGACTCTGGGCCACAGCTCAGGGAGAACGAAGGCCTCCAGGGAACAGCACCCCCACCACGGGCACAGGGCCAAGGGTCAGGGTGCTCAGCTGCTCGACAGGAGCCCAGGAGCAGAAGACCGTGGGCAGCGCTGTCCAAATCTGGAGACCGACATGGAAACTGAAGTCCACCAGGCCACCCCCAAGAGCGTAGGCTGAAGGGAGACCACCTGCAGGAAACCACTGGAGGCTGTGCTACACGAAACAAGGTCACAGGACCAGGAGCAGGGGTCCCGTGCCAGAGAGGCCAAGGGGGCCCAGAAGGACAGCAGAAAAGAGACGCAAGCAGGTGCAGAGGGCGGACAGCCAGGGTGGAGGGCGAGAAAGCCCCGGAAGGCTCTCCCAGGGGGACGCACCAGAGAGAATTCTGGGTGCACAGGACAGCCTGCCAGGGCCACGCAGGAGAGCAGGCAGTCCAAGCACAAGGACAGAACAGACGCCCATCCTCTCCAAGAAGGCCCGGTGGCAGGAGGACAGCAGGACAGTGGCCTGGCTGCCAGCGGCCAGCCACAGGCACAGTGCACTCTGTCCTCCCCAAGGGCGCCCAGCTTCCCGGTTCGCAACTGGTGAAAAGCCACTCGACTCCAGGAAGCCTCGCACCCATCCCGACGGCTCATCCCCGGCGTTTCAATGGAACACAAACACCGGGCTACTGGAAGAAGGATGACCCCCACAGAGCCGAGACAGGGCTCCTCCGCGAGGCCCCGAAGCAAAGGATACGCGGTGTGCCCTCCGTGCGGCACACCAGGTAGAGGCAGGCCGCGATCACGTGGGCCATCTTGCGGCCGCGGGTCAGGTGCTTGCTCACGGCCATCTTGAAGAAGTTGAAGGCTGTGTCCAGGCAGTGCTGGTTGAGCTGGAGCTGGTTCCCCAGGTGGTGGATCTGACGCCTCCCTAGGACACAACACGACATATTACCACTGGTTCCCAGCGGGAAGGATACAGACCGGCCCTCTCCCTTCTACGGTTTCAACTTCACTTCTCATGTGTTCCAAGCTCCACGTGTGGACACTGGGGCCTATGCCTCTCACTCCTCTCTGCACCACAGCAGCATCGGTTCTCAGCCCGAGCTCAGGATGCCTGCAAAGGGCTGTGTGTGGGGCCAGCCTGGGGCTACTCCTCACCAGTGAACATCGCCACGTGCTCCAGACAGACACAGCCTCCTGACAGGCAGACAACACGGCCCCTCGCCCACCGCTGAGTGCCAGGCTTGCCTCCTGCTCCAACGGCCAGGTCATGCCCACCCAGCCTTCCCAGCAGGGCCTGCGTGTGTCCTGGCTAGCCGGCCCCACACCAGCCTTTCCACCGAGAGCTGCTGCTCCAGCCCCCAGCCTCCCATGTGCCACCTGGACAAGGGCAGGGGCAGCACCTGGCAGATTCAGGGAGGGAAGGGGCTGCCAGGACGTCCACGGACCCCGGACATGATCTGCACACACCTGGTTCTGGGTAAGCCCGTCCCAGAACTGTGGGCAGCAGCAGGAGAGGAGACAGGCGTGCTGTGTGGACAGGAGGGGCTGCCGTGGGCTGCACAGCACGGCACCAGGAAGTCCGAAGCCCACATCAGGGGCACAGCAGGAGCTGGACTGTAAGCAGCCGTCCACACCCCACTCCCGGCTACCACACTGGACCCCACCACACAGACTCCCCACTCTGCCCAGCACCCTCTGGCTTCCCAGATACACTCTCTCCTGGCGAAGGGCACCCTAAGCTGGGCCAGGGAAAGAAGCCAGGGACTCGTGTATCACCCACAAAAAGCTAAGTGCAGAGTCCCCTGCTGTCCAACAAGGACAGCAGGCTGAGGAAGGCTTCCTCGGGTCCCATGGTCCGGCCTGCCCACCCCACACGCACAGCCAACAATGACCACCAGCCACAGGTGGGCCCAGAGAGTCAGCGCCAGAGAGAATGGGACGGGCAGCCCGCATGTGCTCTGGCAGCTGGGAGACCTGATGATCAGCACCCCTCCCAGGGCAGCATCCCTGTGCTGCCTGGAGCCCCCCTGTCGGGCTGAGCCGACACAGGGCTGGGTCACTGTCCCCAGAGCCTATCACTGGCTCCCCGCTGGCACACACACACTCAGCCCAGCGAGCCTGTGACGGAGAACCTGTGAACAGCCTACCTGCCGGCCGTCTGGTGCCCATCTGGGAGTTCTGGGAACAAAGTGGAGGGGACTCCTGGTGGCTTGGGGGCTCAGAATTACTGCAATGAGTTATCTTACAATATCTTTATTGCATCTAATTCACATATCGTAAAATCCACCCACTTAAGGCATACAACTCAATGGTTTTAGGGGCGCCTGGGTGGCTCAGTCATTAAGCGTCTGCTTTCGGCTCAGGTTGTGATCCTGGGGTCCTGGGATCAAGCCTCGCATCGGGCTCCCTGTTCAGCGGGAAGCCTGCTTCTCCCTCCGCCCCTCCCACCAGTTTGTGTGCTCTCTCTCTCTCTCAAATGAATATATAAAATCTTTTTAAAAATGGTTTTAACATATTCACCACAACTTAAAAATTTCATCACCCCAAAAGAAACCCTGTACCCATTAGCAGTACCCCAAAGTAAGTTTTTACTCCATGAGAGGAAAGCAAGCACAAGAGGCAAACTGAATAAACCCCATGACCCAGGCATGCGCGTACAGTCGTACAACGATGTTACTAAGTACAAATTCTTATAAAATCAATTCCTAATGAAAAACCATATAACTAACTAATAACCATAGCTTATTCTCCTTAGGCTTCCTCCCAAAAAATGAATGCTAAAAGTAAACACCCTAGCACATAGTTCCCTTCCTCATTTTGGCATTTTGTGAAAATCAGGCCCATCTCTCCATGCAAGCCAGCGGTTGAACAGCATCTTTCCAGGCCCGTGGCAACGGCCGGGAGGGCAGGAAAATGAACCCAGCGCAGGGTTGGGGCAGGTGCCCCAGAAACATGGAGAAGGAAGGGTCTCGGTCAGAACCGCTCGAGTCTCAGGCCCTCCGCCCACAGGGCACCTCCCTCACACCCTCCCCAGGCAGGAGGACCTTCGTGACACCAGCCAGGCCCCAAGGTCAGGCCAGCGCAGCGGATACTGGGGTGTCCCAGCAGGGCCACGTAGACTGGCTCTGGGGGCACCACACAACAGAAGCCCATTTGCAGAGGTGAGAACAGACACCGAAAATCAGCATCTCCGTGGGCAACGAAAGGGAAGAGAAACACCAGGCTCCACGAGCAGACTGGTGTCGGAAAAAAGGTTCAAAGCCCATGACATCCTCCAGGGTATCAGAAAAGATATCAATGCATAGAAACGTATCAAGAGAGGGGCGCCTGGGTGGCTCAGTTGGTGAAGCATCTGCCTTCGGCTCAGGTCATGATCCTGGTACTGGGATCAAGTCCCGCATCGGGCCCCCTGCTCAGCGGGGGCTTGCTTCTCCTTCTCCCTCTGCTGCTCCCCCTGCTTGTGCTCGCACGCACGCGCACACTCTCGCTCTCTAATCAGGAAATGAAATCTTAAAGAAAAAAAGTATCGAGAAGGTATCATTAAAAAGATACAGCCCTTGACAATTAAAAATATGATCACTGAACTTGTTTTAAAACTCAAAATTAGGGGCTCCTGGGTGTCTCAGTTGAGTGTCCAACTCCTGATCTTGGCTTGGGTCTTGATCTCAGGGTCATGAGTTCAAGCCCCACGTTGGGCGTGGAGCCTGCTTAAAAACAAAACAAAACAAAACTCAAAATTAAGCAATGGCCAACAGACACAGATAAAGACCTTGACAGTGGGCTCAGGGACGGAGGAAGAGCAGCGGCCGGCAGGGTCCACGGGGGAGGCTCGTGGCTGGCTCGACAGGCCTCTCCCTCCAGACGGGGCGCAGACTCCTGCAGGAGGGTCATCAGAAAGAACAAGGACACAGCATAAGGACAACGGACGCCACACAGAGAAACAGCAGTCCCGCAGAGCAAGGACTCCACACGCACACAGAACTGAGGGCAGGACATGGGCGCGAGCACTGCGGTGCAGAAGGCAGGCAGACAGCAAGGCAGCGCGGGGCAGCTCCACGCTCGGAGGAGAAGTGCCACCCATCTCCCTACGGCTTTGCCATCATGGTGCAGCCACAGCCCTCCTGTCTGCGTGTGGGCCGGCCTCAGGGACTGGTCTTTAAGGAGCACAGCACGGGAAAGGGAGGAACGTGGCAGCACACAAGGCTGGGTCACTAGTGCCAAGCCACGGGAGCCCGGGTACACCCTGATACGGGGCAAAGACAAGGGATCACCTCAAATCCACGGCTGACTCCAACGAGCCAGGACTGTTCGAGTGCGTCCAGGCTGGGAGAAATGGTCGCAGACGGGAGGGGGCCAAGGACGGCCCAGGATGAGCAGCGGCCCGGCAGGCAGGCTATGGGAGATGTCTGCACTAGGGAAGCGGGTGGAGGGCACACTCGGGGGCTGTCTCTGCAGCTCTCCTGGGAGACTAGAGGTAGCTTAAAATAAAACTTAAAAAAGCCCATAGAACAAAAAGGAGAAATAGCTGTCTGTAAACTGGCGGGCTGAGCCGGAGCACCGCAATGAGCAGCTGTGGCTGCAAACATCAGAACCAGGGGCTTAACAAAGGGACAAAATCTTCCAAGTTAAGAAGCTGAGAAATAACAGGGAGCTGAAGACATCGAAGGGAGGGGATCACGGAGAGAAGACTGCTGTCAAGAAGGAAGCAAACCGGACGGAAGACCCACAGCCAACGCTCTGCAGAGATTAACACATTGTTGCGCCGCTAAATCCCGAGCAAGAGCCATTAAGGACACGCAGAGAAGGCAGATGACCAAGGTCATGAGTGAAGAAAGGCCGTGCCCCAAATCAGGAGACCAGGGAGCACAGGACGAGGGTGTTAGGAACGACCGTGACGACAGTCTGAGTCTGAATCACTCTTACCAACTGGAAAAGGACGTCTTACCAAAACTGACAAGAGGGAAGAGGAAATCTGACCGGTCCCACTAAAACTCTACAAAAAAGCATCCCATCAAAGAAATGGCATCTTTCATCTTTAAAAGTGAGAAAGAAAACTGAAGGTCCGGACAAAGGCCCAGACGGCTTCGCGTCCCCCCACACGTCCCGGAGGACCCTGAGCCCTGACAGACAGCAGACCAAGTGCCCCGTGGCCCCGTGGGCTTCTCCCAGAAGTCGAGGAGAGCTTGACATTCACAAAATCAGGGCAATCCACCACAGGAACAAAATAAAGAGACAACACATAGAATCACTTCAGCAGATAGGAGGGAGCAGGTGATGAAGTGCGAACATTGTCCCTGCGGACAAGCTGGCAGCCACCGTCACGTCAATGTCAGGACCCGGCCGAGAGCACGCACGTCACCACCCTGCCCCACGTCGCCCTGGGGAGAGTAGCCGCACAGTGGGAGCACGCAATGGGGAAGGGAGGGGGTCATGGCCACCACAGACGTGGACCCCAACCCTAAATGCACACTAGAAAACAACCAAGCTTCCGGCAGAAACACAGGACAGCGTCTTCAGATCTTGGGATAGACCAGAATTTAAGTCACAAAACCCCCAACCATAAAAAACCAACATATTGGGACTTCACTAAAATTAAGACACTTCTATTCAACAAAAGACAGGAGAGTGAAAAGCTCAGCCATCAACTGGGAAAAGGGTTCACAGTGTGTGTACTCAGGCAAGGACTCGAACCCAGGATCTGTGAAAACATCGACCAAGCAGTAACAAAATGGCAGCTCGCTTCTCAAAACATGCGTGCAAAAGACACAACGGGCAGGCAACTCACAACTCTCCCAACGGCCAAAGCGCACACACAGGCGGCCCGCGCCATCACTCCGCTGTGGAGCAAGCGAGATCGCTGCGGGTGCGAGACCGACGGACGCCAAGGACCACCACGGCCCCTGCGCCCACGCAGCTGCTGCCAGGTGGGTGAACGGCACGGCCGTGCTGACATGAGCACGCACGCCCCCTGGCAGTGGCCGCCGAACGACGACATCCGCGGGGGGGGGGGGGGGGGGGGCGGCAGCCAGCGGGGAATCCCCGACTGTCCACGCCCAGGAACAGTGGGGCATCCATGCGATGAAGTCCGCACACGGTCCAGAACCCAGAGCTGAGGGGCTTCCCGGGTTCAAGAAGCATTACTCCACGTGTGTTTAACCAAGAGAAACAGACACGCAGAAAGAACAGAACAGAAATGTCTCCCCAGTAAAAGGGCTCATCGAGTCAATGAAGAAAGCTTCAGCCCAGCGGCGCGTCCCCATTCCAAAGACAGAGGGAAAACCCCACAAGGGCCCGGTTAGGAAAGATGAAGACAGAGACCAACACCGGGACTGGCAGCCACCTTCCCCGCTGACGGCTCTGGATCGGCAGCTCCTGCTTTCTGTGCGTACCTGTGGGGCCCCTGCACACATACGCAGCGTCTCGCTCACTGATGGCTTGCCAACCACAACCAGAGTGCATTCCCAACAAAACCAGAGACAAACCCAGGAAAGGCGTGGGCACCCGCGCTAGTCGGGAGGGAGGCCGGGAGACTGCAAACCCCACGTGAGCGTGACTCTCGACCAGGCCGTAGGAGCCGCCAGTCTGCTCACTTCCCAGCTTCCCCGTTTCCTCAGAAAGGCAAGCGGCACCTCACACCCCGCAACAGCGGAAGCTATGTTCCCAGACCGCACCCAAACCCGGCAGGCGGGGCGGCACCCGGGACTCTGCCCGGTGGAGGCGCCTGCAGACACCCGCGGCGCGGGCACAGGGGCATCCCCACGGCGCGTTAGCACGCCGCTCCCACATGGGGCAGGAGGGGAGACAAGCACCCGCCAGGACCGACGCAGCAGCGGGCAATAACAGCTCTTTCACAAGTTCAGGACACAACGAGAACAGGAGGCGGGGGAGCTCCAACACATCACAGATGCGCCAATTACACCTTCGACGACATGGACAAGACCTGCTGGGACCTGCCCCAAGAGCAACGGAAAATGACAGGAAGGAGATAAAATCGGCACACACTCGCCAGGGCAGAGAAAGATCTCTGAGGACAGGGGGACGACACAACGCGGGCTCACTGCCAAGCAAAGAGCAAGCTGGGTGCCAGGCGCTACGCAGATGGCTCTGGTCTAAAGCGAGAGAACCAGGGGCTGGACCCGCTGGCCTCCCTTTGCCCCTGCAGCCCAGACTCGGGCAAAGACCGGATGCTGACAATGGTGGGAGGAGATGCCTGCCCAGCCAGGCGGCAGGGCAGCCAGGCCCTCGTGCAGGCACCAGGCTGCCGACCGCAGGCCACTGACTGCAGGCCGCTGACCGCAGGCCACCAACCGCAGGCAGGAGCTCCGCAGAAAGGCCTGCAGAGGACAAGAGGCAAGGGTCTTCTCAAGACTGCAGGCTCTTGGGGCTGCCTAGCGCTTCCCCAAATACCTCAGTCTCAGACCTCGCTGACACCCCACTCTGAGGACTCTGCAAGTTCTATTCTGATTTACTTAACCACGAGGCCACCATTTCTAACAGGGCGGATTATTTCCGCCTTTGTCACTAGTTTCCGGTTTTACTGCTGTGTGTCGGCATGAATGCTACCCTTTCCAACTCTTTGGGTGTGACCCACACGCTACTCTAGTAAACACAGCATGCCGGTCCATAGAAACGCACGTTCTCTCCCGGGAAACAGCTCCTCACATGCAGATCTGCAGGTCAGCCAAAGAGAAAGCGCACAGTGTGGCAGCACCAGTCAGAAGGAAGCGGGCGGAGCTGGGCCAACAGGGAGGGGGTCAAGGGCAGAGCGATCCTTGTGCAGCAGAGGGTCGGGCTGCCAGCCACGAACATGTCCACGTCTGTACGCACCAAGAACACGGTCTTCAAACTGTTCACACAAAAACCCGACCAAGCTACGGGGAGGACCCACGGTCACCATGGGGGATTTTCCCATGCCCTCCAGCGACATAACAAGCAGAACCAAACTCAGCGAGCACCACGAGGAAACCTGAGTGATGTGTACAGAACGTGTGCAGAACAATACTCCTCTCAAGGGCCCAGCGGACCAGACGTGACCGTGTGCTGGACGGTAAGGCAAGCGTCCAGTGTTTCAAAGGACGGAGGTCCTGCACACAGTGTGATCTCTAATGAGAGCGAACTCCACTAACAGTAAACCACGGGGTCAAAGGAAGAAGCATAACGGAAATGCAAAGCCAGGGTGGTGTGCTAAGCACTAGCCCAGGGCCGTGGACGGTGCTGGGGCCCCACACCTACCCACAGGGGTGGTGGTCCCTGTGTGCGGGAGCTCGCCCGGCCGCCTTCCCACAGGCGGGTACAGGTGCACCCCGTTTGCTCTATGCAGACACTACGCTTCTCACAGACTGAAGGTTTGCGGCACCCCTGCCTCCAGCTTGTCTGTGGGCACCATTTTTCCAACCACACTCGCTCGCTACGTGCCTCGGTGTCACATTTTGGTAATTCTCCCAACATTTCAAACTTTTTCTTATCGTTTTATCCATCACGGTGGTCTGTGACCAGCGGTCTTTGATGTTACTGTTGTAACTGCTTCCAGCCGCCAGCCACGCCCATAGAAGACCGCGAACCTAATGTCGTGTGTGTCCTGACTGCTCCCCCACCAGCCGTTCCCCCCTCCCCCTCCCCCGTCCTCGGACCTCTCTGGTCCCGAGACACAACGATATTGGAATTAGGCCAGTTAATAACCCTGCGGCGGCCTCTGAGTATTCAAGCGCAAGGAGAGAGTGCCGGTGCTCACGCTAAGTCTAGCTAGGAGTGAGTCAGCGAGCGAGGACGGCTCGTCGAAGGCGAGAGAGGCCGAAAGCCTGGCCTCTTCACCAGACAGTGAGCCCAGCTGTGAAGGCAGAGGGAAAGTTCTGGAAGGAAATTAAAAGTGCCATTCCAGCGAGCACAAGAATGATGAGAAGGCGAAACAGCCTTCATGCTGATCTGGAGACGGTCTGAGTGGTCCGGAGAGGAGACCACACTGGCCACCACAGCACTCCCTGCAGCCAGAGCCTGGTCCCCAGCCAGGCCCCGACTCTCCCCACCGGAGGAGGCCCAGAGGGGAGGGGCCCGCGGGAGGAGTGTCTGGAGCCAACCAGAGCGTCTGCATCCACACCTGCGCCCACACCTGCGCCTATACCACAGCCCACACCTGCGCCTACACCTGCACCTACACCACAGCCCACACCTGCGCCCACACCTGCACCTACACCACAGCCCACACCTGCGCCTACACCTGCACCTACACCATAGCCCACACCTGCGCCCACACCTGCGTCCACACCTGCACCTACACCACAGCCCACACCTGCGCCTACACCTGCGCCCACACCTGCATCTACACCTGCGTCCACACCACAGCCCACACCTGCGCCTACACCTGCGCCCACACTTGCACCTACACCTGCGTCCACACCTGCGCCCAAGCCCTTGTCCACACCTGCACCTACACCACAGCCCACACCTGCACCCACATCCGCGTCCACACCTGCGCCCACACCACAGCCCACACCTGTGCCTACACCTGCGCCCACACCACAGCCCACATCTGCGCCTACACCTGCGCCCATACCACAGCCCACACCTGCGTCCACACCTGCACCTACACCACAGCCCACACCTGTGCCTACACCTGCACCTACACCACAGCCCACACCTGCAAGGTGAAGCAGCCGGGCTGAGGGAGAACCAGCATGTTTTCCCGCAGACCAAGCGAGGGTCACCGGGAAGGTGGCCGCGCTCAACACCAGATCTTCCGTGCGGACGCAGCAGCCTTCTCCCTAAGAAGGTGCCATCAAGGACTCATCAGCTCGAGAGGCAGCTCCGTGCCCCTCAAAGCTCCAGAGGACAGGCGACCCCGTGAGCCGCACTGCAGCCGGGGACCTCAAGGGAAGCCGATGTTCGTTTAACCCTGAACCCCCGGGGCCTTAACATCCGACTCCATCTCCTCTGCCTGAGCGCCACAGACAGCACGAGGCCCGATGGCAGCACGTGTGTCCACAGCACGGGTCACTGAGTACTTCAGCCCGCTGTGGAGCCCTGCTGTCGGAGCGAGATTTCCTTCCAGAGTGTAAGCGCTCACCGGCAGCACCGGGCGCCCAGAGCGGCGACCGAGACGCACCACGAGGCCGGTGTCGTGCTCATGCGGCCACCACAGCGGCCGCCCAACAGCCCGCGGGGCGAGGGCTCGTTTGATCCTTGTGTCTTGTCATTAAGGAGCACGCGTCTGAGGCCGTGGCCGCCGTCAGGTAGATGCGGGCGAAGTACATGGAAACGTCCTGAGAAGGATTCACCGTTCCCGATGCCGTGAGGAACGTTCGTGACCCATGAAGAGCTCAGACCACCCCCAGGGGTTTGGAGGAAGTGGACTCCAGCCCTCGGGGTGACGGGCAGGGGCTCAGGCTTGAGGGGGGGAAGTCAGTGCAGATGTGGTGGGAACAGCGAGGAACTAGGATCAGAAGTGGGGCCAGAAGACGGGACTGAACAGCTCCGATCTCACGGGAAAGCTTGAGAGGAGGAGGACTGGCTTCTTGTGGGTGAGCAGAGACCATGCATTCTTGAGATGCAAACTGCTCCTGGCGGAGACGCTGGGAACGCTGCCGGCCGGTGATGAAGGACCGAGGCCGTCCACGAGCGGTCCGCACGCTGCAGCCGGTTCGAGAGCACCGACCCCCATTCTGGGAGACGTTCTCCTGTGGCCAACACGCCATCGACCAGCTCGCCTGCTCCAGAGACATCGTCCGTGGAGGGAAGGGCCCACAGTGCAGCACATTTCCTGCTTGTCTTATTTTGAGACATCGCCGGGGGCTCCCCCGCCTCCAGCGCCCACCACCCTGACCAGTCGGCCGCCAGCACCATGGGGCCAGCGCTCCTGCGGCGGGGAGACTGTGACGGGCTGAGGGCCTCGATGACGGTGAGCGCTGTCAGCAGTGAGGTATGATTAATTAAGATCTGAACACTGACTTTTTAGACATAATGCTATTGCACACGTAACGGACAGCGGTATAACGTAAACATAACTTTGGCACGCACCGGGAACCCAAACAGTCCGTGTGACTCACTTTACCGCGATACCCGCTTTACTGTGGCAATTTGGAACCGAACCCGCAGTGTCTCCGAGGTCCACCCGTAAAGACCACAGAGCAAGGGGACGCGGCACAGGGGAGTCATTCTTCCATGCCCTGACATTCCTGACAGTGTCCTCATGCAAACGTCGAGAGGGGCTGGCAGAACATGTCCCTGCCTGAGCTGACCACAGCTAACGTCCTCCTTAATAGCGCGAGACTGGACGCTTTCCCCAGAAGTCAGGAGTAAGACACTTTTGTTCAACACGGTTCAGAAAGCACTAGCCACGCGTCACTGCAGGCCGCCTGCTCTTGCCCTTCACCCCTGAAACCTGCCCTCATCCAGAGCCCCCGCCATGGGTACCGTTCTGCAGGGTCTGTGCTCTTGACTCCTTTCCCAGGTTCACATGGAAGCCGCCACCCAGGGTTGGGGTTTTGCCAGCACCTAGAAAAACAAATCCGACTGATTAGTCAAAACTTGGCAGGAAACAGCCAGACCAGTAGACCTTCATTGCAGGGGGTGTTTCTGCAGCAAGGACAATGTGGGATCAGCATTCACGGCTGGAGAATTGGGGATTCCCCCTGCCATTCTTAACAACTGGCAAACCTCACCTCCCTCTGCCATGCCAGTGCACATGTGGCCTTGACCTTGAGCCGTGGGAAGTGGACCATACCCACCTGCACTCTCTAACCATGTTCCAGACTGCACGCTGCCACATGGCGGCCAGAGAGAGCACAGCGCACCTGCAGATGATAGCACCCCCCATCCCAGGGCCCTCTGTGTGCCCTGAGCCAGCCCGTGCACAGGAGTTACATCTGCACAGTGGCCGCTGGTCAACACACCCGGCCCCCCCACCCATAGGACCGTGGGCCTCTGTGGCCGAGAGCCTGTGAGCCAGCTGGCCTACAGGAGGCACTCAAACCTCTACCCACCTATACGCTGCCCACCCACAGAACCGCAGCCTAGGGAGTCCCGGTCCCAAAGGGTGGCCACAGCCAGACCTGCAGGCACTCTACCTTGGATCTCTCACCAATGCTGAGATGCCCCAGGAAGTGCCATGCACTCTGCTCTGCAAGGCACTGGGGCTGGGACTTCTGCCCTGTTACCCTTTGAAAACGGCCAGGTGGACATCTGGATTGTTCACCAGACTTACAAACTCCACCATCGAAGCCAAAGGGTGTCTGGGCAGCCAGGACAAGGCAGTGGAGCTGGGAAGCGCTGCCCATCCCACGGGCCAGTGTGTGACCAAGTACACACCGCAGGGTGAGAGGCCTCTGCACTTAGGGGACACCCCAGAGCCTCAGCCGCAGGATGTCAGGCCTGCAGAAAGGACCAGGACACACGTGACAATGAAATGCAAACTGAGACAAGGCAGGGACCTGGGAACCCAAATCACATCTGGGAACAGGCCCCCAGGGAAAGCACATGGCCCACGCCCAGGGCCAGCAGGGACCTCAGGGTCATCCACGGGCAGCCAGCAGCACAGTGCAGAACAAGCATGACCTCCAGGACATCTGGGACTGCAATCAAATCCCAAACCAACACTCACAAGAGTCCTGAAAGATCTCAGCAAAATAGTTCCCAAGTTTAGCCGGCAACAAAAACAAGTAAGATAAGCCAAGAGAATGTGGAAAAGAGCAACAGGTGGGCTTTGCTGGGCAACGCTGGGCTAGGGGCTAGGCCACAGGCTGGCCAGGAGCAGAGCTGGGAGCCGGCTGCCCGGGGGCCCAGCACCCAGCACTCCCGCCACGGGGCAGAGGAGAGGGGCCTGTGGAGGGCTGGGGCCCCCAGCACCCTCCGCTGCCTCCTCCGTGGTTACCATGGTTACGAAGGCCCCAGGACCAGCCCAGCGGACGCGTCCTGTAGAGTGCAGTGCCCCGGACAGGTGTCCCTCACCACCTGGGGAGTGTTGGTTTCTACTGCTGCCCCAGCAAACCACCACCGCAGACCTGACACCAAGAATAGGTCACAGAGGATGGAGACGGAGAGGGGCCGGCAGTGTGCCCTCATGGGCTGGAGAGGTTCAGGCAGGGCCCAGAGGAGATTCATCCACCTGGACAGGCACCAAGGAGCTTCCAAAACCACCAGCATGCCACCTGTCAGCTCCACAGAGCCTGACACAGGCTCACTGGGCTGAGATCAGGGCTCTGCACCTCCTACCCTCTGGTTTTGGTGGCAGTGGCTTTTTACAACTCGAGGATCTTTACATGTGCAATCTTCTCACACGAGAACCACTGAGGAACGCCCTCTCACTCAGAGCACCTGAGCACGACAGCCACATCTTAGCCTGTTTGTTTCCAGCAACCCCCCCCCAACTTTTAATTTAGGAAAAGAGAAAAATCGCCATGTTGTCTTAATCACAATGGATATGTACTTTTAATAAATACTTGGACTACTGCATTAGAAAAAGGATAATGGGGCATCTGAGAGGCTCAGTCAGTTAAGCGTCTGCCTTCAGCTCAGATCATGATCTCAGGGTCCTGGGATCGAGCCCCGCGTCGGGCTCCCTGCTCAGCGGAGTCTGTTTCTCCCTCCACCTCTGCTGCTCCCCCTGCTTGTGCTCATTCTCCCTCTCTCTCTCTCTCTAGTGCTCACTTCCCCCTCTTTCTCAAGTAAATACAAACTTCAAAAAAAAAAAAAAAACAAAGAAAGAAAAGAAAAAGGACAATGAAATGGTGTGAACCCCACAAAGCCCTACCTTGCAGGAACAAGGACCCCAGGGGGCCTTCCTCCAGCCACCACTCCCTGCTTAGACACAGACAGAAGGTGGCCAGGGCAGATCACACAGAGATGCTATTTGAAGAAGAGTCGGGGGGCGCCTGGGTGGCTCAGTGGGTTGAGCATCTGCCTTCAGCTCAGATCAGGATCTCAGGGTCCTGGGATCAAGTCCCGCGTTGGGCTCCCTGCTCAGTGGAGAGTCTGCTTCTCCCTCTGCCTCTGCCCCTTCCCCCATTCATGATCTCTCTCTCTCTCTCAAATAAATAAAATCTTAAAAAAAAAAAATGAAGAAGAGTGGGACTTCATTCTGGTTGAGTATTAAATGCAATCTCCTTATTCCTCAAAATCTCACAAAACCTCCAGGGGTCACCCTCCCCCACAAGCACCCCCCCCAGGACCCCCAGCCCTCTCCCGAGACCTCTACTTCCTGTTCCTGTGCTGTCCTTCCCTGCCTCTCCCTGAGGACCCAGCCACCCTTCCTGGGGTGGCTTCAACCCTGGGGGTGGTCTCCTGACCCCCCCGGTCACACATGTGCACATTTGCCCCGTGCTCCCTGAGCTCCCTGTGCGTAGCCTCAGGGCATCAGGTGCTCCCAGGAGACACGGGGATCCTGTCCCCTCCACAGACTCGGTTCTCTGTGGCGAGGGGTGGGGGTCAAAGCCTGCTTTGCCAAGCTAAGGCAGACTCTTTTACTCAGCAAACAGCACCCACCAGGATTTGGTTACAAGAGATAAAATCTGGAATGCATGCATGGATACTATAAAAAGTGCGCATTTAGCAAATCTCAGCCCATGAAAACCAGGAGGCTAAGGGTCCCATGAAGCACGAAAAAAGCTGAATTACCACCTCCAGTCACAACTGCCAGGAGAGGGTACTCTTGGCCTTCAGATCCCCTTCACGCTATTCCCTCTACTTCTGAAAACATGAGAAATTTTCTGTAAGAAGCTCTTGCAGCAAAAAAAGCACAAGCAGGGGCGCCTGGGGGGCTCCGTCGTTAAGCGTCTGCCTTTGGCTCAGGGTGTGATCCTGGAGTCCCGGGATCGAGCCCCACATCAGGCTCCTCCTCTGCTGAGCCTGCTTCTTCCTCTCCCACTCCCCCTGCTTGTGTTCCCTCTCTCACTGGCTGTCTCTATCTCTGTCAAATGAGTAAATAAAATCTTAAAAAAAAAAAAAGCACAAGCAGCTGGAAGGCACTGTGGAAGGTACACCCAGGCCAAGACCGCCCCCTCGTGGACGGCGGCAGAGGGCCCGATGCCACGCCCAGTGCCCCCGCTGCCTGCAGACCCTGGAACCGGAGGGGCACACGCAGGCCTGATCACTGGGAGCACGAGGACCAGAGCCAGCAGCACCGACACCTTGACACCAGGGAGAGGAGGGCCGGACTGCACACGTGTGTCCCCACGTCACCCACAGGCTCCGCCAACATGGGTTAGCACTTTAATAAGTTAAAGGGAGGGTTTCTGTCGCTGCTGTGTAAGCCCTTCTCCAGAGGGCCCTGGAAGTAGGCTCAGCAGTCCTGCAGCCGGGGTCCCCACGTGGACACAAGCCTCTTTGGGGCTCCTGAAAGACCCTGGACCAGGCCACAGGGTGCTGCGTCCCAGGACGCTGCCCAGACACGGATCTGGTGACGCCGGGAGCGAAGCAGGGCAGCAGTGGAGACTTCCTTCCACCCGGCACAGCTCCGAAGAGCCTGTTTCGTGGGGATTAACACTCTGATTCAGGAAACCACGCAGTATGGAGCGTGGTAGATGGAGAAAGCTGCAAATGACATCTTAGAAAGAGCAGCCCTCTCACTCTGTGCCTCTGGCACAGAGTTCAGCCAACGCTTCCTGAGAACAGGCACTTTGGCCAGGACTCACAAGGCTTTGAGGGGCCACAGGACAGCAGCAGAGAGGCAGAACCCTCTACCTCTCAACTGGAGCTCGGCCAGGACACCATCCTGTGCTCAGAGGCCTAAGACACAGGGGGGCTGTGCCTGGGAAAGCCCCCGAGGGGCAGGGCACAGCTAGGCAGGTGGGTGCAGGTCCCACCATTCTTTAGGGCAGAGGGACCTTCCCCAGCAACAAGAGCAGCTCCCTCTCTTGGGCGCCCTCCCCGTCCAGGGTTGGGGGCTGCAAACCTTTCTCATTGTATTACGGCTGGGGGAGTTCATCCAACACGAATGTGTGGAAAGCACTTCACCGCTCCTATCTGTGACAACGCCAGTGCTTACAGACATCTTGACTAAAAGACGAAGTCTGTAGTCACGAAAGTTGTGACTACGGAAACCATGGCAAGTGCTCCCCGGGAGATAGAGGGAAGGACCCCAGGGGAACAGGAACCACAGGCTGCCTGGTGCCGGAGCTCCCTCTGCCTCTAGGCTGCGTCTCAGGGGAGCAGTGCTGACAACTCCAGGGGAGGGCCACAGGGGGGTCACCATCAACTACAGAGGGGACGCCCAGGGGAAGAGCTGCTGGCTCTGAGGCCTTCAGGGTGGACACATGGCCCAGGACGCTCACACGTACCTTGCTGGGAACCCTGCTCTGCCTTCCCGCTCCCCGACACACTTGGGGTGAGTCCCTCCCCAGGGGAGCAGCAGGACCCTTCTTCAGGACCCCACTAAGGCCCCAGTCAGTCCAGCTTTGCCCACTGACTTGCCACTCTGGCCACATCAAGCTGCATGCAGTCCTCACATACCCACCCGTCCTCTGCGCTGGCCGCCTTCCTCACACCTATGCCCACCAGCTGAAGGACTTGGCTCCAATGTCCCCAGTACCACTCACACCACCAATGGATGCTGGCCTCACATTCTGCTGGTCCAAGAACATCTTCCGGGGAATCGGGGACCAGAGCTCCTTGGCCCTGGAGGCCAGACCTGGCACACAACAGGTGCTCACCAGGAAAGGCCCCTGGACAGTCAGGGCCTCTGGCCACAAGGCCCTGGTGTCTAACTTACAGAGTCCCAGGTACACCCCTAAGCTGACGCAGTTCTCAAGGAATAAGAAAGAATGCTTAGGAAAGATAGTGAGCACAGGCCCCGGATGAGGGCAGCCCAGGGAGCAAGCTCAGCTTTCAGGGTGAGGCTAGAGCAAAGGAGGACCCGAGAAGAGCCAGCTGGCACATGGCCTCTGCCAGGGGCGCCAGAGTAACCCAAGTCAGAAGCCCGTGTGATCACTGCCCTGAGTGGGAAGGGACGAAGCCACCGGGGCAGAGGGCCGACTGAGGCCCCTCCCCTCTCCCAGGAGCAGTCGCCCTGCCAGGCTGGGAGCTAAGAACCCACCACACTTCTGCAGCGCTTCCCTGCGGGCCCCCCAGAGAACAAGCCCGTAGGACAGAGCCGGGCTGGGCTGGGGAAGCGTCTTCACACCCTTGAAATCACGCCCTCCAACAGCACCCGGCTGTGTGACCAAGCTCACTGCACACAGGAGGGAGCACATCACTCACGTCCCGGACTCTCGGGGTGTCCCTCCTCTACAGCCTGCTTCCCCAACTGCAGTGAGGGCAGGCGGCCGTCAGGTGAGGGGTGCACTCAGCACAGTGCCTTTCCACGGGAAATCCCTAAGAGTCAGCTCCTATGACCATCTGTTCTTACTGTGGTCCTTACCCTCTTTCCAGTGACTCGAGGGACAGTCTGACAATGTGTGACAAACCCACAACATGGTCTGCGGATTCTCCGCCCCAGCAGCCCAGGAAGCCGCCTCAGAAGAGCACGAACACCTGTGCCCTGTGTCAGAGATGATGGGGAGAGAGTGGGAGAGAGAAGCCAACGAGACCCAAAGCCAGTTCTTTGCTAAGATCAACTAAAGTGATAAACTTCCAGCAAGAGAGACAAAGGGAAGAAGAGTGAAGATGTGAAAGGAAGTGTGTGAATGGAGAACCAGGCATCACTAGAGACCCTGCAGACATCAAAAGGACAAGGAAACGGTACCAACAGCTCTGCAGGCATAAGTTCAGCAATTAGATCAAATGGACCAAATCCTCAAAACCACAAACTCACCCACGGAGAAGAAGGTAATCTAAAATATAACTATTACAACTATTAAAGATACTGAGTGTGTAGTTAAAAGCCTTCTGGAAAAAAAACAAAACAAAACAAAACAAACACCTCTGGGCCCAGACGGCTACACTGGTAAATTCCACCAAACATTCAAGGAAGAAATAACACCAATTCCACACAGTCTCTTCCAAAAAAAAATAATAAATAAGGGAAGGGAGCATTTCCCAAAGCGTTCTTGGTATCGAAAGCAAAGACATACCCACATTCCACACAAGCACCTTCGGCAACATGTCAGCACGTCTAATCCAGCCGCACGTACAAGAACAGCTCTCCGCGATCAAGTGGGCTCACCCCAGAAGGAAAGGCAGCTCTATGGGCAAAAATCAGCCACGCAGACAGACTCCAGAAGAAAACCACGACTGTGTCAGATGATAGAGAAAAAGCCTTTAACAAAATTCAACAGCCACTCGTGATAAAAACTTTCAACAAACTAGGAGTAGAGAAGGAACTTCCTCAACTTTATGGACCAAAAACCTGTAGGTAATGTGGACACTGGAAACATACCGAACGCTTCCCCTAAGACTGGGAACAAGGCAAGCACGTCCGCTGTGAGGCACGAAAGAGAAACAAAAGGAAGAAATAAAACAGACCTTATTTATAAACAACATGACTGTCAAAATAGAAAATCCCGAAATGTAAAAACTCCCACAACTAGTAACTAAGTTTAGCGAAGTCGCAGGAAACAGGCCAACAACAGAAATCAACCGTATTGCCATAGACCAGCAATCAACCATGAAAGACGAGTATTTGAGAGCGCCGGCTGGGGCTGGCCGGAGCTGCTCGTAGCCCAGGTGGACGGCCCGCAGGAGCGAAACCGTGTTCGCACACAGGGCCACCGCCAGGCTTGCACGCTCGCTGTCCCTCGCCACCACAGTGACCCCCCCCCCCAAAGCGCCTTCGCTCGACCTTCTCCATCGTCTGGAGGGCGCACGACCCGGCCCCCCGGGACCAAGTACTGCAGCGGCGCCGTCCTGGGCCGAGTCACAGGCAGGGGCGAGGGGAGATGCCAGTCCCCCGAGGTGGGGACCCAGAGCGCATCCCGCGCCTGCTGCGCCTGGGGACAGGGCGCCCCGAAGAGCCGCTGTCGGCGATGTGGGGCTCCGGAACTTTTCTTTACGCTCGCTGCGCTGACAGCCCCGGGGCTGTGCCCGAGGGGCCCGTTTCACCGGAGGTCCACACACAGGGGGCCGGAGTGCGCCTGCTTCCCCCTCTTGTAAATTCCGTTATTAGTTCACCGGCCCGCCGGCCTCCCGCCCCACGGCCCGGCGCTGGGCACCACCTGGCTTCCCCCCGCTCCCGCGTCCCCCCGCGTCCCCCCGCGCGGACCCACCGTCCAGCGACACGAACTGGCCCACGGCCGACGAGCCGCCGCCGCTGTTCTCCACGAACTGCACCTCGGACACGATGATGTTGTCCTCGAGCACCGAGCCGCAGCCGGTGCACACGGCGTCGCCGCGCGCCGTGTCCAGCTCGATGTCCGTGCCGCCGCAGCCGCGGCACACGCGGCCCGTCATGCCGGCGGCTCCCGCGCGGGCCCGTCCGCCCGCCGCCGGCCCCGGCCCGGGTCCGCCCGCCCGCGCGTCCGCCCGCCCGACTCTCGCGAGGCCGCCGCCGCCGCCGCCGCCGAGCCCGCCGATTCGCAGCGGCAGATTCGCCGCGCACGCCGCGGCCGCGCCGCCCGCAACGGTCGCGCCCGCGCGTCGGGGACGGGCACCGGAGCTGCGGCGCGGCCGCGAGGACTCGAACCCGCCACCTCCGGACGCGGGCGCCACTACCGGACCTCGGAACCACCGGGCGGTAGGCCTCGCTGGCTGCGCGCAGGCGTCAGCAGCGGGCGGGGCCAGGGCTGTGGGCGGGGCTTCGGTGGAGAGCGCCGCCGGCGACGGGACCGGGACCGGTGGGCGGGGCCGGGGCGGTGGGAGGGGCTCTGGGTGGGGGGGCGAGGCCGGGGACCAGAATCGGAGCTGTGGGCGGGGCTTTGGGCGGTGGGCGGGGTTTGGTGGGGAGAGCCGCCGGGGACTGGACCGGGAGTCGTGGGCGGGGCCAGGACGGAGGGCGGGGCCCAAGCATGTCTGGGGCGGGCCCGGCGGCGCAGGTGGCGAGTGGAGACCCCGGGCCCGGGCGCCCGCCCCTTCCCCGGAGCTTGCAGGCCCGCCTCGCGGCTCGCCCCGGCTCCCTGGCTTCCGCTTGCGCCCCCGGCCCCTGTCGTGTCGCCGCAGAAGTCCCCACTTGCTGACAGTGACGTGCGCAGCGCCGGTAGCCTTGGCAGTGACGTTTCTGTGCCCCCGACCCACGCACGCCCTCAAGCACCTGCAGGTGCCATCCCAGTCACCGCAATGCCCGTGGCGTCCCTGAGAACAGCCTGGAAAGAAAGGCGCAGGACCACGGTTTGTAAACGCTCCGAAGTTTCGCTGTAGGACGCGGCCGGGGCTCAAACCATCAGAGTTGGAAATACACAAGCCGTTCCTGAGTCCCTTCGTAAAGCCGGTTTAATCCCAATCAAAATGTCAACGAGGTTTTCGAATAATCTGGAAAGCTGATTCCCAGAGTCATCTGCAGGAGAGCATTCACAAGCATAGTCCAGACGATTTTTAAATTAAAAAAAAAAAACAAAACTGAAGGAGAGGAAAACTGTCCTTTTGCATATCAAAATATTCTATCAAATTACAGGCGTTAGAACCACGTGACCTTTGTACACGGACGGACAAATGCACAAGTACAATAAAAGCAGCAAACCCCACTGCACACGACAGTTCAGGGGCCTCAAGCCACTAAGGAAAAGACAGACTCTTGCCTGCTAGCATTCTCCTTCCCTTAGAGTAGGAGAGGGTAAATTGAGCCCCAGCCTCACACTGTTCTAAAAATAAATCCCAAGTAGCACTCCGAGCTAAAAGTCAAAGCAAGACGCAGCAGACAGAACTGAGCACTTAAGAGCATAGCTCAGTTTCCCGTAGCTGTGCGTTGTGAGGGTGGGTGGCTGGCGTCTGAGCCCCTGCCTGGTGTGAGGTCTCCAGCTCTCCAGCACCGGCCCTCACCACGGACGTGGGCCCCAAGCCCATGCAGCTGAAACCGTGCCTGAGTCCTAACAGTGTGCAAAGCCACCTAAGGGGCGAGAGCCAGAACTTACCTGCTTTGATAAGCTTAAACTAGGGGCTTTTCTTCATAAAAATATTTCATGACTAAAAACAGGAGCAACGTGGGAAAACAGTCGGGCAAAGTCCCCCAGCCGCACCAAAGTCTAGCACGTTCCCATCCTGCCTGCCGGGCTCACCTCTCCTCATTTGTTGCACTTGTCTTCTTTGGATGTTGTGAGACACACAGCCCTGGGGGGCTCGAACTCATCCCCCTGTCTCCCTACCTGGAGGTGAGCACTCCCCAGCCCGGGCGCGTCTCCACCCCAAGAGGATTTATACTCCCTATAAGCTGTGGTTTTGAATGTTTGTAAAATGTACACAAATCTCCCCAAATCGAGCCTTCTACATGTCCCTTCTCTCCCTCCCAGTGTTGCTGAGATTCCCTTACCCTGAGACCTTCTTTTCCACCATGGCGGAGTCGACGGTCGAAACCACAGGGGATTTTTGGACGCATCTCTTGCTTAGGAAACTGAGGTTGTTCCAGGGGTGAGCCTTGTGTTTGTGGGCCCCCAGCGTGTGGGCGTTCCCCACGAGGACCCCAGGGGAGCATCGGGGAGTAGGGAGTATGCACACACCCCCACGCGGTGTCGTAATTGCTAGTTGCTGCCTGACAAATTACCACAAAGCTTGGCAGCTTAAAATAACAAACATCTGTCCTCTCCCGCCATTTCTCAGGGTCAGGGATCCGGGAGAGCCTAGCGGGGCGGCTGCGGCTCGGGGTCTCCCGTAAGGTTGCAGTCACTCTGACTCGGGCACACCCGGCGCTGCAGGCTCCTGGGAGGGGAGGGCCGGTGCCAAGCCCCCGCTGCTGCCAGTGTGGACGGGACACACCTAGGCCGGGGGGCGGGAGGGGAATACTCACCCGTGAAAGGACAGACGGACGCTAAGCTAAGGGGACAGGGCATCGGACGAGCCCAAGACAGCAGCTGCAGAGCCAGGGAAGCACCCAGAGTGCCCTTCTACCCAGCCACCTGTCCTGCGCACCTGCAGAGAGGAGGGGAGGCCATCCCAGGCGTGGGTGGGACTCCCCATCGGCAGGAGCCCCAGAGTGGGAGCAGTGGGCCTCCAGAGAGAGGGGTCCAGCCGACCCCGAGAGGCCTCCTGTGGGGAGCTCTTGGGAGCAGGGAGAGGAGTGGGTGTCGTCCCTGCTGGGCCCTGTGTGGGGAGGGGGAAGGGCGTCTGGAGGGGAGCCCCCCCTCTGGGGCCTGGCTGCAGACGTGTCAGGCCCAGATGCACAGCCCCGAGGAGGGGGACGGTGAGAGGGCACAGGGGCATCCCCACAGCGTGGGGTCAGGTGAGGGGCCAGGGAGCAGCTGGGCCGTAGGACCAGGAGACTGGGGACAGGGGCCGGCAGCAGTAGCCGGCCCCCCATACGAAATTGAAGGTTGGCAGTCCTTGCCATTAAGGACCTTTAAGACATCCTTCCATTGTCTTCCTGCTCCCATCATTTCTGTCCAAAAACTCTGCGTTGGCTCTTTCTGTTGCCCCCTAAGGATAATGTACCAGTTTTTCCTGGATGCTTTTACATTTTGATTTTGAGCAGTTTTATTAGGATATTCCTGGGTGTATTTTCTTTGTATTTATGCTAATTAAAATTCATAGAGTGTCTTAAATCTATCGTTTTTGTCTTTCGTCTGTTTTTTTTTTTTTTAATTCTTGGCCAGTATCGTTCAAATAGTGCTTCTGAGCCATCCTCTGTCGGCCCTCTGCTTCCGGCACTCCGCTCCCTATCTTTACTCCACGGTCGCCCTCCGCCCTTCCCCCTGGGCATTTTCTGCTCACCCAGGCTCCGCTTCACAAATCCCCTCTTCTGCGCTCTGTAATCTGCTGTTAAGACCATCTCTGTGATTGTCGATTTGGATTATTTTGGATTTCACTTCTCCAGCATCCATCTGGTACTTTCTCTTTAGATGTCAGTTCCCTGGTGAAATGCTCCGTTTCTTCCTGTTTGTTTTCTTGCATGTACCAATCACATTTAAAGTTCATTGCAGTGATTCTCTTATGGGGTGACCCAGGGTTCATGTCGACTGTTGATTCTCGGTTCACGGGACCCTGTTTCCTGGCACACCTGACCGTTTCGGGATAAATGATGATCACCCTGCTGGAAAACATTGAGGCTCTGGGAGATGCTTTGCTATTCAGAGAGAATTCATTTCTAGTCTGTCAGTCAAATAGGGTAGGGGCGGCTCTTTGATACAATCGGGCACTGATAGGACTCCGAGCTTTGTTTCAGGCTTTGGGAGGGTGCTCTGTTTCCTGGTTTGCAGGCATTGCCTTTTAGGGGCCAAACCCCGAGTCCGAGGAGTCAACAGGGACCCGGGACCCTGCAGGGCAAGACTTGAACTCCACCTTCCTGAGACTTCCCAGACCTCTGCTTGCCGCTTCTCCCCCTTGCCTTTTATTTGGGTCTTTCTAAATTTCTCCCCAAAAATGCTTTCGGGTTTTGTTTACAGCTTTATTGAGATATAACAGGCATGCAGTAGCCACGCATAATAAAGTGTATAACTTGATGAGTTTCCCTTCTGGTTTCTTCTCTGGCACGGGGGTTATTTGGTAACTTTGATCAGGGCTGACACCCATCAGCACCACAGACACAACGAGCAAAATGTTTGCTCCTGCCCCGGTGGTCACGTCCGCGAGTCTAGAACTGGCCGTTTTTGTCTTCTGTCTCTGGTCTCCAGAGGCTTATCAATGTGACCGACTCTCTCCAAGAACCATATTGGATGTATTGATTTTCTTTATTGTTTTTCTGTGTTCTATTTCACAGATTTCTACTCTGACATTTATTCCATTCTCCCCGCTGCTTAAGTGGGGTTTAATTAGTTCTTTTCCTGCCTGGTTTTGTCGTGGGGAGAAGAGCTCATCGACAGTTCCCTTCCTCTGCGACACAGGCCGCGTAGTGCTAGATGTCGGCCTCCAAGGGTTCCTTCAGCAAATCCCACAAATTTCGACATGTCCGGTTTTCATTTCATTCAATCTGCAATTCTTTCTAATCCCACTCTCGACTCCTTCTTGGACCCAAGGGTTATTTGGAAGCCCCGTTGTTTAGTTTGGGGAATGGGATCTGGGGGTGTCTCAAATCTCTCTCTTACTGCTTCCTAGGCGCACTGCTCTCTCCGTGCACGGCTGCACCAGTCCTCGCGGCAACACTCTGCTGCAGGTCCCGTTCTCTGCAGGGAACCCCTGATAACCTGAGGGGTGACAGCCCCGAACTCACAGCCAACAGGGGACAAAGCTAGAATCCAGCCTGCATCCGCGTGGCTGCTAAATCCTAGTCTCCCCCGGTACACCGGACGGGCTCACAGGGAAGCTCCTGGAGGCAGACGCGTGCAAGGCCCTGGGGCCTCCTGGGCGCAGGGCAGGCCTCGGGTTTCACTAAACAAAGGGGAAAGGGGTGGGGATGACGGCACCCCCCAGGGCAAGAGGTCTGAAGAGTGCGGCTGGTTTGGGGGTTGGGGAGAAGTGGGTGCTGTCCGGGCCAAGAAAACTTTTTTTTTTTTTTTTTTTTTTTTTGCAGATTTCGTTTATTCATTTGAGAGAGAGACAGAGAGAGTGAGAGAGAGCACAAGCAGGGGGAAGGGCAGGCAGAGGAACAAGCAGACCCCCTGCAGAGCAGGGAGCCCAATGTGGGACTCGATCCCAGGACCCTGGGATCGTGACCTGAGCCGAAGGCAGACGCTTCACTGACTGAGCCACCCAGGCGCCCCTGGGCCAAGAAGCCTTTGCTCAGAGGGACCACAGGGCGGAGTGAACCACCCCAAGGTGGAGTGAGGGTACGAAGGCCAGAGTCAGTGTGGAGGGAGAATGTAGGGATGCTGCCCCCTTGAGACACCTGTCAGGCCCCTGGGGGACCCCGGCCGCGAGAACACAGAAGATGCTCACTGAACACCTAGGACGGACTACCTGTCCTGACAAGCGTGGGCAGACAGAGGGCACTACGCCCACCCCCAAGCACCCACGAGGGCTCCCGCGTGAGCAGGTTAGGGAATGGAAGTCAGGCCCCGGGAAGGGTAAGCCATGCTCTCCAGTCAACTGTGACAAGGGCCCTGGGTTTTCTCTGCTCTGTCTGACTCCAGGAACACATGAGCAGACAGGCCGGGCCCACTGGGGGCTCAGGGCACGGCCATTTCCTAGAGGGACCCCAGAAAGCAGTGTGACCATCAGACGGGAAAGACACCAGCTTTAATCGAAGCTGACGCACCCCAGAGACAAAGCAGAAAGGATTTCCTTACCTCGGGGCCTGGGAAACAGCCTAGCCAGAGGGGTTCCAGGGCCAGGGGAACGATGAGGCCCCATAAACTGCCCACTCCTCGTGGCTTTCTGTATTCGTCATGCTGTTTTTTTAATTTTCTATATTTTACGATGCTTTGATGTCTTGTGACCATGCAGACCCAGGGTCAGCTCATTCCTCAAGACAGCAAACAGCTGGCCTGAGCTCTCCTTTGATACACACACCAACCAACCCCAGACAGACCCGGTCTCCCCATGCCATCCCTCTCCTGCAATCCGGGACATGATCCCCCACCCCGGAGGACCCCAGGGCCAGCTTCCAGACCACTAGAGGCCACCCCTCCACCCCAGAGACCGATCCTAAGGCTCCCATGACCTTGCCTTTCTACCCGGTGCACGGCCACGGGCCAGCTCTCCAAGCTCCCCTCTCCAGTCTGCATAATAGGGGTGATGGCACCTCCATGCTAGCATTGTGGGAACACTAGGGGGAGCAACCAATATCCTACGGACAGTAGTTTTGTTTGCAGACAGCTCAGAACACACCTCCCTGACCGTGAGGCTTGGTGGGGCTCAGTCCGTCCTCCTCCACGGAAGCCGAGGGCCAGGGCACACATTCCATGTCCAGACCCAGCACGGCCACCCCACCTCTGACACTCAAAGCAAGAACTGGGGCTCTTGGGATGTCCTGATGTCTCCAAGCCTCAGCTGAACCCAAGGACCCCAACACACGTCCCAAGAAGGGAAGGACCCGGGGAGAGGGGACATCACAGTGGTGACACAGCCCCTGAACCAGGGTCATTCTGGATTGGACAGGTGAGCACGCAACGTTAGTCAGTAGAACGGCTGGATCTATATTTGCAAACTCCCAGTCTACTGCAAAATTTAAAATTATGTACAAACACGTGACTCCTGGCCCAAAGGGTACGACACCCAGTAGTTACCTGCCGAATGGACAGGATCTCCTTCCTGGACAAGGGCAACGCCAGCCTGCTCTCCTCTGGGCTGGCCCCGCCTCACAAAGCGCACGCCCGTCCCTCCACCCTGTGCAGGCAGCCCACCGACCAATTCCCTCTTGTCCCTCCACTGACCAAACCTGTCAGGGTGACTTCCACCCATTTGTAGTGTCTGGAAGTTTCCAGGAGACGTTCTGCATCCGTGTGACTCCGTGCTGCTCTGCAGACGTGTGCTGCAGACCAGCGCCTCCAGCACACAGCTCCACATCCAGACGCTCGCATGGCCCGTGTGTGCGTGTGTGCGTGCGTGTGCGTGCGTGCGTGTGTGTGTGCGTGTGCGCGTGTGCGCGTGCGTGTGCGTGTGTGGCCTTCTGCGCTGTGTCTCCTCCTCCCGAATTTTCTTTCTCTCCTGGGCACTGTCAGTTTCCAGCCCTGAGCTGGCTCGTACTCCTCTCTCCTCCTGCCGCAGCCCCGAGTGCCATCGAGTCGCGGGCAGGCTTCTTCCCCATGGCTCTTCGCCTGGACCCCACAGCCTCCGCCAGGCCAAGCAGGGCAGCGACCCCCGCAGGTGCCGCCAGCGTCCCATGCCCTGTGTCCCACAGGCTGTGAAAAGTGCGTGTCACTCAGGTCCTGCTTGCTCAGAACTGTGCGGTTCCCTCCCACCTCGGCCCTGCTACGGCGCCAAACCCAGCCTCCTGGGCCCACCTCCAGCCCATCCACCTTCACTTCTTTGACTTAAGAAATACTGTTGCCTGGACGCCTGGGGAGCTCAGTCGGTTGGGCCTCTGTCTCCGGCTCAGGCCATGGTCCCAGGGATCGAGTCCCACCCCCGGCTCCTTGCTCAGCAGGGAGTCTGCTTCTCCCTCTACTCCTCCCCCAGCTCACGATCTCTCTCTCTCTCTGACAACTTAAAAAAAAAAAAAAGAAAAAGGAAATCCTGTTGTCTTCAGATCACCATGGTCATTTTTAGCTAATTGTAAAACATTAGGAAAATGAAGAAAGCCGTAAGGAAAACCAGACACCAGCTCCACACCCACCTGAGCAGCCGTGCGTCGGGCGGGTGGTTCGGAGGCAGCGCGCACGCTGAGCTCCCACCTTCCACCAAGTGCCGGCGAGCTCCCTCCGCTGACGTCTGTGCTACGGCCTCACTGCTTCCCCTTCTTTTCCGACGTTTACCTGCTGTAGTGGCTGATGGTGACGCGGTTTCCATTGTGGGAAACACAGAGAAATATTCAAGTCTAAACGCAATGGCGGCCCTTATTCTCAGGGCAGAGAACAGCCCGGGGAGGAGGCAGGAGGCTGTCCGCGGGTGCTTCTTGGACGCACTACTCCTTTTTTTTTTTTTTTTTTTTTTTTAAGATTTTATTTATTTATGTGACAGAGAGACAGCCAGCGAGAGAGGGAACACAGCAGGGGGAGTGGGAGAGGAAGAAGCAGGCTCCCAGCGGAGGAGCCCGATGTGGGACTCGATCCCGGATCGCCAGGATCACGCCCTGAGCCGAAGGCAGACGCCCCTAACGACTGCGCCACCCAGGCGCCGCCTGGACGCACTACTCCTGAGCCGAGGGCGTGCTGTGTTCGGCTGTGCAGGCTGACGTTCACACGCTGATATGCAGCGAGCGCCTCCCCACCGTGGAACAACTGCGTGGGCCTCCGTTCTCCTGGCGACTCCACTCCGCGGGCGGACGTGCCATCCCTGATACTGACACTTAGACGTTCCTCTCCCCGAGTTCTGCTCTTTGAAATGTGGCACGCACCTGTTCCCCATCCCCGTTGATGTTCCCGGTTTCGCCTGAAGATGCCGCGAGACGTCTATGAGCCCGAGACCCAAGGCTGAGCCGCTTGACAGGGGCTGCGCGGTCCAGCCCTCGAGAGGCCGCGCGGGCACCCAACCTGCACAGAGAACGAGCGGGAAGGACACCTGCCGTGAGCAAACTGAGACACCACGGTGTCCTGGTGACCTGAGGTCCACGTTTCGTCCACGTTCATCCGTATCCAGGAGCCAATGAAACACGCATCTTGTTTTAACTCGTAGCTCCTAATGCTGGAGCCGATGGGCAATGCGATGTTTCATCCAACGTCTTGTCTGAATCTTCTGCTTTTCTGAACTTTTTGCGCTGGGACCTTTTAACTGCCTCATAGATTTGCACGCTTCCCTTTGATATTGGGGTGTTACCCTGGAGAGACAGCATTCTTGCTTGTTGTGGGAGCAGGTGGCGGGCGGGGGCCCTTTGTACAGTTTCCAGGCCTGGGAGGAGCCCCAGCCTGACGGCACGCGACGCCCGGCCAGCAGTCGGCTTGGTCTGCTGGCTTCTGATGACTGAGCTTGTATTATTTTCCTCTATTTTTAGTACACAATTTGTACATGTCCATTGCAGAGAAAATTGGAAATAAAGATAAGCAAAACGGAGAAACTAAATCGAGTGAATTCCCACCATGGAGGTCACTTCTTACCACGTTGGTTCATTTCCAACCTGAAAGTACGTCTTCCGTGTGCTACATTGCTTACACGTAAATGTCTGTCCCACCTGTGCACCTGTGCACGCCTTTGTCGGCCAGACAGGATCGCATCGAGTGTTCTATTTTTAGCCACCTGCAAACGTGCCATTTCTCACGGCTGTGGCACGTTTGCCAGCGTGGCTGTGCCGCGGGACCTAACCACGCCCTACTCTGTGACCCTGGACAGTCAGTCTCAGGAGCCGCGCCGGCTGGGTCTCTAGACTTACGCTGCTCCCCACTGGTCTGATGGTGACCTTGGGGTCACCGGCAAGCATCACTGCGCGGTGCTGCCACCGCAGGGTCTTCTCCTGACCTGCCCTCCAGCAGTTCCTCCGCGGCCTGATGCAACTGCTCCAGGGCGCTGGCACCCATCCCCCGCCCCCCGGCGCAGGCGCAGGGACCCTGGTGTTCAACCCCCCGCAATCTGACGAGGACAGGAGCACCTCGCGTGTGGGAATCCTCGCCCGTGACTTCCAGCCGGTCCACACCATCTGCAGGGGCGCCCTTCCCGGCCTTTGCACTGTTTCCATCCATTCGCGGGAGGCTGTCATGTGCTCGGGGTCACAAACATGCTTCTCCCGTTCGCCGTCTAACTTTGCTGATGGTGGTTTTGTCCGCGGACACATCTGACACCTGCAGGCTCTCCGCCAGGAATGTCCTTGGGTGCGTCTACACTGAGACACCCCCGGCGTCTCAGGGTGGCTTTGCTGTGCTTGAGGCCTCTCCTGCCTCACCGCAGGTCTGTCTGGGTTTCCTGCTGGTGTTTTGTGGGGGAAGGCTGAAACTCGATCTTCCTGCCGGCGGCCTGAGGAGGGTGGTGACCATAAGCTCTAACTTCACCTGGTGCACAGCCTGGAGCGTGACTGATCACGTGGCAAGCTCCAGCACCAACACTAGTTCCAAGGGTCCACGCACCCCTGTGTTTATAGCGGCAACATCTACCATAGCCAAACCGTGGAAGCTCCTGAGTGTCCACGGGCACGTGAGGGGGTAAGGAAGAGATGGTCTGTATGTACAATGGAAGGTTATTCAGTCGTAAAAAGAGTGAAATCTTGCCATTTGCAACAACACAGATCAGACAGAACTGGAGGGTGTTATGCTGAATGAAATAAGCCAGTCAGAGAAAGACAAATACTGTATGATTTCACTCAAATGTGGAATTTAAGAAACAAGACAAATGAATTAAAAATGAGACAAACAGAAAAGGCCGACTGTTAACTATAGCAAAGAAACAGACGGTTGGCGGAGGGGAGGCGGGGGGGACGGGTGAAACAGGGGAAGGATGAAGAGAGCGCTTACCGTGACGAGCAGCGAGTACGTAGAGAACTGTAGCGTCAGTGTGTCACAGTGGAGCCTGACATACGACACAGTATGTTAATGCAGTGTACTGGAACGAAAATAAAATACAGATAAAAATTAGGGGGAAGAACAGTGACAGCATGGCATCTAGACTGGACAGGAAGAAGAGCACAGAATCTAAATGTAGAAAGTCCCAAAGGGTCCCCGTAGAAACTACCAGAACCACCATCCTTGGAACCTTTGGTTGAGCAAGGAGTTCGTGGATCTGGCACCAAAAGCATAAAGGGACCAGCTGACTAATTGACCTTCATCAAAATTTGAGACTTTGCTTTTCAAAAAACAGCATTAATAAGACGAAAATACAAGTCACAAATCGGAGAAGTATTTGCAAATTACAAATCTGGTGGATAGCTCATATCCAGAGTATACAAAGAACTCTTACAACTCAATCATTCAAGTAGAAACAACCCAATTAAAAGATTTGAGTAGACATTTCAGCAAAGAAGACACACAAACGACCAGGCAGCACAGGAAGAGACCCTCCAGTCATCACGCGTTAGGGAAACGCACGTCCAGCCACAAGCAGACACCGTTCTGCACTCAGCAGTGTAACGGAAACGACGGGCAGTGAGGGCGGCGGAGCATGTGGGGAGACAAGAGCCCTCACCCGTACCTGCTGAAAATGGAAAGTGCTGGGGATCCCGGGCGGCTCAGGCGGTGAGGCGTCTGCCTTCGGCTTCGGTCATGATCTCAGGGTCCTGGGATCGAGCCCCACGTCAGCCTCCCTGCTCAGCGGGGAGTCTGCTTCTCCCTCTGCCTCTGCCTCTCCCCCTGCTCGTGCTCTCTCTCTCTCAATAAATAAAATCTTTAAAAACAATGGAAAACGGTGAAGTTACTCTGGAAAAAGACTTTGGCCATTTCATAAAGTCTTAAGAGGATCTTTACAAGTTTCTCTAAGCGTCTCACTTGTCAAGAGCTACCATACTACATGACTCTTCTCCCGGGAACCTGTCCAAGAGAACTGAAGGCCTAGGTCCACACCAACACTTGTATGTGGACGTGCATGGCGGCATCACCCCTAACATAGCCCCATCTGGGAGCAACGGAATGTCCACCAGCTGCTGAATGCACAGACTAAAGGCGGCACATCTCAACAACGCAATGGCACGTGGCCGGCCACAGAAAGAACACAACACCCCAGGCCTGCGTGAAGGAACCTCCGGACCCCCGTGCTAGGTGAAAGAGGTCACCTGCAGGAGCTCACATACAGTATCCTTCTGTTTGTGTGAAATGCCCGGAAGAGGCCAGTCTGTAGAGGCAGAAAGCAGACCATGGTTGTCAGGGGCCGGAGACAGGACAGGACATGACTGCAAATGGGCACAAGGGAGTTTGGGGGTGCCGAGAACAGTCCCAAATTGGTGGTGATGGCTGTACAACTTTACAGTTACTAAAATCACTTAATTATACTCTAAATGGGTGGATTTTGTTGTATGTTCTCAAGCAGGCTCCACACCCAGTGTGGAGCCCCACACAGGGCCTGATCCCACGACCCTGAGATCATGACCCGAGCTGAGATCAAGTCGGACACTCAACCGACGGAGCCGCCCAGGCGCCCCATGGATTCTGTCACGTTAACTCTACCTCAATAAAGCTGTTAAAAACCCCACCAAGGATGGGACGCCTGGGTGGCTCCGTCGGTTAGGCGTCCTGCTGTTGATCTCGGCTCAGACCTTGATCTCAGGGTCGTGGGAACGAGCCCTACCTTGGGCTCTGCCCTGGGCATGGCGCCTACTTAAAAAAATCCATGAAGGACAACATTTCCATCGTGCCGGGACTGGCGTTCGATCGGGGCTCAGCAGGCTGGATCCAGCTGCCGTGCGGCCCCGTGGTAGGAAGGTCACGCGGGGCCCTCCGCCCTCGCTCACCTACCACGTCTGTACCAGTGCAGGGTGGCTGGCTTCCAACGGTCAGCGGGGAGACAGAGTCAGTCGGCTCGGGCCGCCATAAGAGACGGGACACCTGGAACTCCAGTCTGTTTCTCACAGCTCCAGAGGCTGGAAGCCTGAGGTCAAGGTGCTGCCAGTGAGGCCCCTGGGGAGCCACTGCCTCGGAGAAGTCTGCCTTCCTGCCCTGTGCTCACACGGCAGGGAGAGCAGAGAATGAGGGACAGAGATAGACACAGAGGCAGGGAGAGAGGAGGAGCTGGGGGGAGGGAGAGCGCCTGTGAGCAGGGTGCCTGTTCCGACCAGCCTTGAGAGCCATGCAGGCCACATCCACTGCAGCTGCCCCTGGCCTGGAGGAGAGGAGGAACGGGTGGTCATTGGCGGGAGGACCCAGGGGCCTCGGGAAGGGGTGAGAGCCACCAGCCAGTCCAAAGTTAGGAAGACCTGGTGGTGGACGGAGTGGCTGTACAGAGGCCGTGGTCTGTGCAGACATAAAGTCCGGGGGGGGGGGGAGAGCGCGCTCCCCACCCCCCACAGTGCCCTGTCTACGTCCCTCCTTCCTGGGCACAACTGCCATCATCAGAGGACTTTTTTCTGTGAAACACAGGGGTGTCCTTTGCACGTTTTCCCTTGGGAGCTGGAGGAGGGGCCCATGGTGCGGGATCTTGGATCTCGGGAGGCGCATTTGAGGTCGTGCGTTTGGGGGCAAGGATAACTCCGGAAGGGTGCTCGGCACAGGAGGAGGGGACGCGCTCTTCTCCCACACGCTTGCTCGGCAAGGACCACAGGCGCCACCCGGCCGTCTTTGTTTCACGGCCTTTGTCTTTTGTTCTGGGAAGTGGAGCATCTGCCACTGTGTTCAACGCTCTTTTCAACATCGGTTTCCTGGTTTGTTTGCAGGGGAGGATTTGTTTGCAGGGGAGAAGCCCCAGAATGTAGGACATCACCTGCGCGGCGGGAGCTCTGGCGGCTGGCGACAAGACCTGAGAGGCACCCTCTTGTGGGACAAGCCACCTGGCTGTTGCCACGGAGAAAGCAGTGACTCCAGTCCCGGGTGTTTGCCAGTGTCTAGACGCTCCCACATGGCCAGCTCAGGCCGCGCATGCACCGGCCCCACCGTGAGCTCAGGGAGCGTGGCAAGCCGCGTTTTCACCAGTGGATGCCCCAGACACAAACACATCAGGAGCGCAGAGCGTCCTAAAATGCCTTGCACCTAGTAGCGTGAGTTCAGAGTGGTTATTACCTTTCATTTTCATAGCGGTTATTTGATTGTAAATTCATATGATTTAATTTTTAATAGTGGCTGTAAAACGGGGGTCGTATCTTTTGCAGATTTTTCTACTTGGTTCTCTTTGTTCCTAACTGATTTCCAAGACCTCTTTATGTGTTAAAAAATTATTCTTTTGGGGCGCCTGGGTGGCACAGAAGTTAAGCGTCTGCCTTCGGCTCAGGGCGTGATCCCGGCGTTATGGGATCGAGCCCCACATCAGGCTCCTCCGCTATGAGCCTGCTTCTTCCTCTCCCACTCCCCCTGCTTGTGTTCCCGCTCTCGCTGGCTGTCTCTATCTGTGTTAAATAAATAAATAAAATCTTTAAAAAAAATTATTCTTTTGATCTATCGTTTGCATTTTTTCCAAGTTTGTGGTCTTTTTGGCTTTTTTTTTAGGAACATAGACAAGATTATGAATCTCATCTTTTAGCGCTTTGTGGTTTGCTTGTAAAAACCCTCCTCAGTAAAAAAAAATATGGACTACTCTTTCTAACTTTTTCTAGAGCCTTTATAGTTTCACGTTTCATGATTAAATTCTTGCTCCGTCTGGAATTTATTTTGGTGTAAAAAGTGAGGTAAAGATTAAGGTTTTACAAAAAGAGTCCAGCCTGTTGTCCCCATACCATTTTTGGGGTAACCCATCTTTCCCTGATAATCCCCGTGCTGTGCAGCTGTCAGCACCCCCTCGGTTCCTGAGTGCCTGAGGTGCGACCCGGGCTCTCAGCCCCCCCCACGCCCCCGCTGGTCCCTACCTCGTGACACCAGTCACTCCATCCTTAGGGTCAGGCAGCCCCTCCTCCCTCTTCCCTTGCAAAAGCGTCCTGGCCATACGCTCACATCCAGCGTTGCACGTCCATCTGAGAATTAATGTGACTATATCCAAATCGACATTTTGGCGTAGATCACAGTCCAAGTTCAAGTCAGGAGCGAGTAAACCTCTCTTATCTGCCTCAGTAGAATTTTAACACTTTCTAACTTTGACAACATTTGTTCCCAGGTGTTTTGTTTTTCTTTCCCAGCTTCCCTGCTATTTTCCACCTGCCGGTGTTCTGGGTGTAGGGGTGCCACGCGCTGCTCACCGTCTCCTCTGTGAGCTCTTTCTCACCCACTTGGCCATTCCACAGATGCGCGTGGAGCTACTCCCACTACCACGGGGGGCCTCTGTGTGAACGGGCTCCCTTGTGTCTGGGCTTCCGGGCAGGTCAGCCTTCACGGGCCGCTCGGCGCCCTCCATGCTGCTCCCTCTTCCAGGTTTCTATGACTTCCCCTTCCCGGTCCCTTCTTGCCCTGTCTGGGCTTCCCTTACACCCGCCCCCAGGTGGGTGTTTGCCAGAAGGACGTTTCCAGATACACTGTGGTCTTCATCAACATTGCATTATTAACAGGCCCATTAAGTTCATCATCGCCTGCCTACTGGGTGCAGCTCGCCTCCCCTTTGTCCGCCCCCGCCCCCGTCACTCCTGCCGTGAGCAACACGGTGGCCGCCATCTTCCTCTGCACCGCACACCCCCGTCTTCCTCGTCGAGCCTGTGCGCCAGTTAACACCCTTGCCACCTACAATCGTGCCCATCCCTTCCTTGCCTCCCCTCTGTCCATGCCCCCCCAGGGTCTCCTCCACCCACTTTTGCCCCCATAGTCCGTGCTCCCCAGAACAAGCAGGGGTGCCTTAGAAGCAGGAAGCAGGCGGCCTCTCCCTGCTTTGGAAAGCCTTGTGGAGGCAGCACCCTTCAGAGGGGAGTAAAGCCCCCGACCGTGGCTGATGGGCTCCTCCCTGCCCGCCTCTCTGCCCGTCTCCTGCAGAGCCAGGGCGACACCAGCTCTGGCTGTGGGCCTCCTCGCTCCACGTCGGCTCTGCCGTCTTGCTCACAGCACTGCCCCAACGCCCCGCTGCTCCGAGGGGTCCTGTTGGTGGCAGGGCCTCTGCAGTCATCCCTTCTCTTTTGTTCCAGAACTCTGGGTGAGTATATCATTAGCCTTCATACCTGTCTCCACATTCTCTACCTCTCTTCTGTAATTCCCATTAGCGCGGCCATCTGGTGATTTCCCGTTCCGCCGTCCGCAGAACCAAGTCTGCTACCGTAGCCCATCCACCGAGCTCTGCGAACCCTGCTGGCTACACCCCCACCATCTGCAAGCTCAGGGCTTCTGTGTCAGCTGACCATTCACGTTCTTCGTCGGGGAGAATGCGAGCCCCACGAGGGTGAGAACTGTCCTGCGGTTTCTTTCCTGTATTCTCGAGGTTTGAAACTGGCTTGATTATCATCTATTTAGTGAACAAATGAGCAAATATCTGAGCCTTTGGCCTCAACCCTGTGAGGGTTACCTGGAACGTGCTGGAGGTTCCTGAGGGAACCGGTAGCTTCTGAAGCAGTGGCTCAGCAGCCGTGGTTAATGGGGCTGGAATACCCACAGGCAGACAACTGGGAGTGCTCGTAAGCTGAGTCCGCACACCCTCTGCAGCTCATGCACCCAGTGCCCACACCCCTGCTGCACTCCTGGAGCATCTCAGACGTGCCCGGGGGCTAGCAGCCTGCCTTCCACTCACACCATCCCCCGTGTGCCTGCCCTGCGTCAGGAAGCTGCCTGGGCCCCTGGCGACCACGGTTCCTCTCCCTGTAGGAGGCTGGCCTCCCTGGTCACTCCTGGAGACCTGCTGTGCCTTCTGTGCAAGGAGTTTCTGTGCCTACCTCAGCAGTGGGGGCTGGGGCACACCCCTGTTCCGCCCAGGGCGGTGGATGCGACACAGGCCACGTGCTGGAGTGTCAGACCTACTCTTCTGACAGGAGCAGAGACTAGACAACACTGGTTCCAGCGAGGGCAGCCTCCTCAGCCTGGCTCCCGGAAGGAAGAGAAGGCCGGCACAGCTGCAGGCTAGAGCAGGCAGAGGCCATGCACCTCACCCGCGCCCGGGCCGACAGGAGGCCCCGGCCACCTAGCGGACAGGCTGAGCCGCCCCGACAGTGCACAGGAGCTTACCGGCCTCCCCACCTGAGCACAGCCGAGGTTTGGCGCCTGCACGCCATCTGTTGCCAACTGTGCCCCTGAGCCTGTGGGTCTCCTGCTGGGAAGATGCATGCCCAGTTCCTGCACCCAGGGGAGCCCAGCAGTCCCACACCCACAGGGGAACCTCTTGCCAGCAGGGGCCACACCTGCCTGATGCCTCACCATGTCCCCACACCTGGGGTGTATAACCTTGGTCAGGCCAAATAGATGGATGAGTTTCCAAAGAGTCAGCGGGTCCGTAGGGCCCACCTAGAAATGCCAGAGCCCCAACCTGCAGGCAGCGAGGCTCTCAGCGATGGTGGGTGGGGCCTGGGTCAAAGGGGCTTTGAACCTGACCTCCTCCCACCTGCAATACAGCGGGAGTCCATTGCACCAGCTGGAAACCTGAGGCTTTAATTCATTTTAAAAACGGTGGCAGGCCAGGAAAGGTCTGGCCAAGACAGTCAGGTCCTCAGGAAAGGTCATCAGGGAGCCCTCCTGGGTTCCAGGATTCTGGACAGCCCCTTCTCAGGGATCCCTCCCCAACCACACCCAGTCCAGAGAAATTCCTCTTGAACTAAGTTCCTGCCTTAAAGAAACAGCCGCCAGAAAGCAGGTACGCTGCCCACACTTAGGGTGAGCGTGTGTGTGTGTGTGTGTGTGTGTGTGTAAGACCACGCCAGGCTTGTGTGGAGGGGTGTCCTCACTCTTCCTGGAATATTCCACAAGTGGAAGATGAACATAGACTCATTTTCAACTATAGAGAATGACAATGCAAATAACAGTATCTGGCCAAAAAAGTTAACTCTGATCACCGCTATAGAAAATTTGGAAAACACAGAAGGCCACGATCCCATCCCCACAAACACTTTGGTGTTCATCTCCCCACTTTAAAAAACAGAACAGGGGCGCCTGGGTGGCACAGCGGTTAAGCGTCTGCCTTCGGCCCAGGGCGTGATCCCGGCGTTATGGGATCGAGCCCCACGTCAGGCTCCTCCGCTATGAGCCTGCTTCTTCCTCTCCCACTCCCCCTGCTTGTGTTCCCTCTCTCGCTGGCTGTCTCCATCTTTGTTAAATAAATAAATAAAATCTTAAAAAAAAATAAAAATAAAAAAATAAAAAATAAAAAACAGAACAGGCAGCCTCACAGGTAGAGTGCACGGGGTGGGGTGGGCGTGTGTTCCGTCTCTGGTTCCCTGACTCGAAGAAGTATTTCAGAATTTCCACCGTGGTGGTCACCTGGGGCGGCTCTGGGCCAGCCTGTGGGACACACGCCTGGGCGCCTCCCCTTGCAGCTGCATAACGTCTGTGCCTCAGTTTCCTCAGCAGTCAAGTGGGAATGCAGACAGGACTGTCACGTCCAGGAAGGGCGCGGGTCTGCCAGAACGGGCCGCCGGGGTCAAGCCCCCACATGCTTGGCGTGGTCACCCCACGTTTCTTCACCCCGTTGTACTCCTTGCCTGGCACAATGCTGGCACACACAGACATGGAGTGCCGCGCAGCCCGTCTAGCTGAGTGCAACGGCTCCTCGCGCTGTCCAAACGCTGAGGTTGGTGGCTGTCTATCTTCTGCCCCGCCACCAAAGGCGGCCTGTCCTCACAAGGGACTGCTGCGTGCTCCCTGAACACCGCCACATCCCCCTCCCCCCACCTCGCAGGTAGGCAACCCCCAGGCGCTCTGCCTGGCGGGACCAGCTCTCTATGACCATACCCGGTCAGCTAGCTGAGGACACAGGCCCTCGGGCTTCGGGCCGTGCCACCCCACAGGGGCAGGAGCATGTGAGAGACACGGACCCTCGTGTTCTCTCCCAAGTGTGGCCTGTCTGTGTGTAGCTGTGGATACTGAGCCGTGGCGGGAGGCCCGGCTCTCACAGGGAGCAGGGCACGGGGTCCCCTGCAGCACACAGCAGACCCAGGATGGCAAAGCCCCAGGGCCAGGGAAGAAAGAGGGTTTGCTTGGACTGGACTCGTTTCAAGAAAACTACTTGTAGACAACGAAACACAGACAGGAACGGAAAGAAAGGCGAGGGTGTAGTAGCGGGGATACAAAGAGAAGGAGCCAGAAAAGCTTTTCCCTCGTCCCAGGCAGCAATCTGTTGACTGACCACAACCACCGCCAAAAGCATGGGGCAGGGGACTCTTCCTTGGGCCCCCAAATCTAGATGGCCTTTCTTGGGTGCTTTCCCCACCCTCCCTGCTCCACAGGCCCAGTGGGTCGTCCTGGTCACGGTCTCCTACCCGCCTGGACACCCAAGTGCACCACGAGCCCCTGGGCCAGACATTTGTTCTCCATTGTCTCTGGTCAAGAGCGCACGGGGTACTGCTGGGCAGTAAGGGGGCTCGGGCGGGGACAGCACGCTGCAGAGGGACCGGCCGAAGGTCAGCTCCACACGCGGGGCCAGTCGTGGGGCCCCAGCGCCCTGCGGCCCTGGTCCGCACGCCCCAGCGGGGGTCCGCCAGGGCCTTGGGGTGGGGGGACAAGGGCGTCGGTGCGGGGCGAGAGGCGCCCGAGGTCCGCGGTGTCGGCGCGGGGGCGCACGGAGAGTTCGCGGGGTGGGAGAGCCTTCGGGGGACAGGAGGGGCGCGGGGCCGGGTGCGCTAGGGCGTCGGTACTGGGGACCCCGGGGGCAGGGGCAGTGCGCGGGGGGCGAGGACTCGCGGAGGCCCCGGGGTGGGTGCGTGGAGACATGGGGCACGCCGGGCGACAATGAGTGCCCCTGGGGGCGCCGCGGACACGCGAGTGCGCGGGGCTGGGGTCTGGGCGGGTGCGGGAGGCCGGGGAAGCGGGAAAGCGTTGGGCGCGCGGACCCCGGGGGGAGGGGGAGGAGAGAGGGGGAAAGGGGGGAGCGGGAGGGGGAGGAGGGTCCCACCCGGCGGCTCCCGGGGGGCGGGGCGGGGTGGGGCGGGCCGGGCGGGGCCTGTGCCCTGGCGCGGGCGCGCGCTCCCGCGGGCGCGCGCTCCCGCGGGCCGCGGGCCGGGGACGCCTCGCGAGTCGGCGGCGGGGAGCGCGCGCGTCCCCGCACTTCCGGCGAGCGTTCCGCCGGCCGCGATTGGGCTCGAGGCGGCGAGCGCGCGCCCGTCCAGCCAATCGGCGGCGGCGGCGGATTGGGGGCGGGGCGCGTGCCGGGGGCGCGCGGCGCGGCGCGGCGCGGGGCGGGGCGGGGCGCGCGGCGCGGGGCGGGGCGGCCGCAGCCTGGTTGCCGCCCGCGGGCCTGTCCGCCGCCCGCCCGGCCGTCCCCGCCGCCGGCAGCCATGTGACCGCGCCGCCGCCCTCCGCGCGCCCGGCCCGCCCGCCCGCTCGCCCGCCGCGCGTCCGCGGCCCGGCCGCAGCCCAGGCCGCCGAGGGAGCGGCGGGGCCGGCGCCATGGCCGAGCGGGGCCGCCTGGGCCTGGCCGGCGCGCCCGCCGCGCTCAACACGCCCGTGCCCATGAACCTGTTCGCCACCTGGGAGGTGGACGGCTCCAGCCCCAGCTGCGTGCCCAGGTACGCCGCCGCCCGGCCGCTTTGTTCCCGCGCGCACCTGCCGGACACCCGGGACTGTCCGCCCGGGCTGTCCATCCGGGCCCTGCGCACCGCGCCGTCCCCACCCGGGACTGTCCGCCTGGCACCGTCCACTCGGGACCTGCGCCCGGGGTCCCCGCCCGGCACTGTCCATCCGGGACCTGCGCCCCGGGCGGTCCCCACCCGGGACTCCACCCGGGACCTCGTGCTCGGAAGGGGGGGCAGCCGGGATAGTGCAGCGGGGCAGTCCCCTGGGACCTCGCACCCGGAGGCCCCACCCGGGACGGTCCACCCAGGACCCGCAGATGGGACCGTCTGCCCCGGGGTCCCGCACTCAGGGCCTCGCGTTTGCGCTCCCCACTCGAGCTTGCGTATTCGGTGGGAGCAGCCTCTGACGCGGGGAGCGCCTCTGAGGTCCTGGCACCGCCAGGAGGGAGTGGCGCGGGTTTCTTTGGCCCCGCAGTCTTCCGAGGCTCAGGGAGCTCACCTGGTTCTGCTCCCAGGCGGCATCATTGCACCTGTCCGCTGATGCGGTGCTGGTGAGTTGACTCAGGGTGTCTCCTCTCTCCCCTGCTGTCAGATTTCCTTTTGCGGTCAGCCACCCCGTCAAGCCTGAGCGTCCTGGGAGTGACCCTCAGGGCCCGCAGTGTCCATAGAACACCTAAAGTTGGAACTATGATTGTTCTGTCCCATCCAGCACACGCCTCTTTACTCGTGGTCTCGGGGGCCTGCTCTGTCCTGCCGGCCCTTTACCTGTTTGCATTGTGCTTCCTAGTTCAGAGACACCTGCGTGTGTGCCTAAGCTGGGTTCTTTGCATCAGGCTGTCAATTTCGCGGTGGTGAAAGACCGCCCTCTCACTTGGAGGGGAAGTGCCTGGACCCCTGTGGGAATAGCTGGTGGAGGTCTAGGCCACAGGCCAGTGCTGTATCCAGATCAACTCGAGTCGAACTGGTGACTTCCCTGTTGTTCTTGTCAGCTTGGAGCTCTCTTGGCTTCTTCCTGACTCAGTGGTCCCCGATGATGAAGCTCTCAGGCTGAGGGGGACAGACAGACTTGGACCAGGGTCTATTCTGGAGTGGACACCAGACCTCGAGGGCTGCCGGGAAGAGCGCTTCCTGGGGAGACCTCCTGGTGAGGACCTCAGGATTGCCATCCAGACACAAGACGTGGGTGGTGAACTGCTGGGGGTGCCACACATGCAGCCGGTTCATCCTACAGGGGTCGTGGGGCCAGGTGTTGGGGCTGCCAGTCTGGGGTTTCCCCTCCAGGACTGCAGGGCTGGGCGGTCAGAGCACTGGCTGTGCCAAGTGAAGAGGATGGGCCCTCCATACACCTGCCTCCTGTGTGACCTGAGGGTCAGCATTAGCCAGGCTTTGGGGCCAAGGACTTCAGATCCACCTGTTTGCCTCTTCTCTGGGAAGTCTCTGGGCCTCTCAGCCAAGCTCAGGAGCGTCTCCCCAGGCCCAGCCTGCTCACCCTTTCCCATCCTGGGCAATTGCCCTAGCTTCGAGCCCCACTGCCAGGGGTCTTTGTGGACTCTCCTTCCCCCCATGCTTCTGTCTATCCCCCTCTGCGTTGTCACCGCCACAACCCAGCAGACCTCTTCTGCTGGCTGCCTTCTGTCAGTGCCCTCCAAATCCACACCTGTCTCCTTCCCTGCCTCCTTCCCCATCACTGGCCCACAAATCCACACCTGTTCCCCTCCTTGGCTCCTTCCCCATCACCGTCCCACAAACCCATGCCTGTACCCCTCCTTGCCTCCTCCTGTCACTGCTCCCTTGCTACTCCAAGTGCCCCCGGACAGGGTGCAGACTGTATCCTGTCTTTGCTGTGCCTCCTCACCAGCTCTCTGGGGCTCCCTCAAAAGACCACTGAAGTTTAACTGGGGGTGTTGGGGGTTGGTTGCAGGAGATGACAGGAGGGTGGGAGCTGCATTTAGGGGCCTCGTGAGCCCCTGCTGGAGCTGGTCTGGGAAGTGCACTCCAGTGAGTGTGGGGGGGAGGGTGTGCAGTGGGCTGGACAACACAGGTGTTGGGGGCTCCATGGCTCCGCCTGGATGGGATATTGGGGATGGGGGAGGGGTGATGGCAAGTTGTGTCCTGTGGCCATGGAGTCGTCTGATAGGCCCTCAGAGTTGATGGGTTGAACGTTCAGAACGTCAGAGCAACGGCCCCCTACTTTCCACGGTGACCAGAGCCCCTCCCTGAGAGGTGGTGCTGGTCTCCTGCTTGTACTGCCTGCAGGTCAGAGTCCTTGGACGGGCTGTTCTTAGTTTGCTCCTGGGACTTTCTGTAAAAGGGGTCGTACTCTCTCTGTTCCTTCGCATGTCTAGTTTTTGCCCAGTCTTTACGTTTTGGAGTGACGTTGGGCCAGTGGCTGTCACTGCCGTGTGGTGGTTCCTACAAAATGATGGTGTGGGTCCCTGCTCTTTAGGCGACCTGTGGCTTATTTCCAGGTGGCGGCCAGTTTCGTCCGTGTTGCCGTCGGCCTCTGAGTGCCGGGGCTCTGCACGTGTGTGGCTGTGGGCAGCCAGGCCTGGGGTAAGCATGTGCCCATAGTAGGGGGTGTGTGCTCAGTGTTACTACCAGGCGGCTTCATGGAGTGTGGTTGTGCCAACTCCAGCCCCCACCGGCGGGGATGCGCGTCCCCAGTGCTCGGCATTCTTGCCAGCACTTCGCCTGACTTTTAATTTTTGCCAGTCTGGTGGGTGTGAAATGGTCTTGTGGTTTTAATTTGAATTTCCCTGATACTAATGCAGGCTATTTGCACTTCCTTGTCAGCGAAATTGCAGGTCACTTCTTTGGCCAATTTTTCTTTCTCCTTCTTATTTTTATTTTTCTTGCCGACTTGAGTCTCAGCGTTTTCTTCAGGGTAATCCTTCCCCGGCAGGAAGTGTTGAAACTGTCTTCTTCCAACTATGTGAATTTCTTGGCCGTCTGCAAGGCCTGTGCACCTGCCTTCGGCCTGGCTGGCTTGTTTCCTGCTCTTCCCTCTGGTCGGGGCTCTGCTCCTCGCAGGGGCTCCTGCCAGGTGTCAGGGCCGTACCTCGAGGGAGGCCGGATCTCGTGTGTTTCCTCGAGGTAACCATTACGGGCAGCACTCCTCCCTGGTGACCATCAGCAGCGGTGTCTGACCCTTCCCAGCCGCCACCTGGACGTGCCCCACCACTGGGGTTCCCAAAGCGGCCTCCTGGGCCCCCACCCTGGACCCCAGCAGGTTCTGGGTCCCTTGAGACCCTTGAGCTTCCTACTATTTTTTCTTCCCTGTTTGGGGTTATTCACCAATTTTAAATGTTGTGAGGCTGGTCATCCTTTCCTGTGCTTAACACTCGCTGAAATCTTAGTCTGTGAACTCCTTGTTTGTATCCTGGGCCATTTGAGGGATCTGGTTGTGGTTTGGTTCACGTGCTGGAGGGATGGCCGGCTGGCAGCGCGTGTGTTGGCAGCGCTGTGCGCACCAGCCACACCCCAGCGAGACGAGAGTGTTGGTTTGTGCGTGCCGGCAGGCCGGTCCCACTGCTCTAGACGGTCGGTGTGGTGGCACGGGCAGCGTGCGGCCCTCGGGCTCACCCGTGCTGAGTCTGTTTCCGCAGCTTCCTGCTCCCGGTGCGCCGTATCCCACTGCAGGAGTAAACCACACGTTGTGGAAGCCCGCCGCTTCTGGTAGGTGGGTGGGTTGTTTGCAGTTTGAGGCTCTTGGGTTCAAAGTTGCCATGACCGTCTGGGTGCAGGACTTTGGAAGTCCTATGCTTTCACTTCTCTTTGGTAATGACTGGCTGCAGGGGAGGTGGGCGTGTGTCAGTTTTGGGAGGAACTGCCGTTTTCTGGAGTGGTGGCACCACCCATGACTCTGCGACACTCCATGCCGCCATCTCGCGACTTGCAGCCGTTCAGCTGGCAGCGGCTTCTCCTGAGACTCGTTCTGTGCTTGGTGGGAGTAGAGGCTGAGCATAAGCAAACAGGTTTCTCTAAAAATTAAGAGCATCGCGTCATTTTCTTTGACTTGCTGTTACGTTACGTAACGTTATCTTACATAAATGGATTTTCTAGTATTAAACTAACCTTCCATCCTTGGAAAAATTCCTGGGGAAGAAAGCCTGGTCATGCAGCGTTACCCTTGCTGTTCGTTGGTGGGTTTGGGTGATGACACTCTGGCACAGCTGCGTGTTTATGCAGGGTCTGCGACCTCACCGGATTTCGGCACCAGGAAGCCTCGTAGGACGCACGTCAGAGTGTCGCCTGTGCAGGACTGGGACTGTGTGTCCGCATGTTCGGGGAAAGTCACCCATAAAGTCACCATAGCTTGGGGTTCCTTCCTAGGCAGCGCGACCCGGACTCAGTGTCTTTAGCAGTTGTAGGACACATCCGCCCTCTCTGAGTTAGCTTTTTAAAAATACGTATTTCTGAGAATTTGTACGCTTTGTCCAGATTTTTGGATTTATTGGCACAAAGTTGCTCATAATATTCTTTTATTTTTTAGATGGCTGCAGGATCTGTAGAGCTGTCCCCCTCAGTTCCCTCCGCTGACAGTGCAGGTGGACAGGGACGCTCCGACCTGCCTCACCAGGAGCTCCTCGGGTTTATTTTGCTGCTGCTGTTGTAATTTTGTTAACGTACGCGCACGGCTGCTTATTTTGCTCCTCACTTCCTTTCCTGCGGCACCTGTACCTTTCAGACAAGGGCTGCCTTCGCTGCAGCTCACAAGCTTTTATATGGACAGTCGTCCCGCTTCAAATAGTTTTTTTAATTTCCCATCATTCTTTCTTTAACCTGTCGGGATATTTCAAAGTTTCCTAACAGGCAAACGTACGAGCCTAGTTACTGTTCCATGATCCAGTTCATTTCTTCTTCCCATGGTTCTTTCCTAGCTTAGTCATGTTGTGGTCAGAGAAAGTGGTCAGTATCACACCAGGTCCTTAACGTTTTTCGGAACTTGCCTTATGCTCAGTTTGAGGTCCGTTTTCGTGCCTGCCCTCTTTGTACCGAGCAGGACTGTGCGTCTGGCAGTGGACGCTGTGGGATGTCTGCTCGCTGCGGTCTGCAGGTCTGTTCCCCTTCCTGTCTCCTGGAGAAGCGTGTTAAAACCTCCTAACTTGATGCTGGATGTATCGGTTTCTCTTGGAGTTCTCTCGTTTTGAAACTACATTTTTAGGCATACACGGTTGGTTAGAATACCTTCCGGGGGTTTTGAACTTGGAGCGTATGTGACCCTGTGTGGTGATGCTTTCCGCCTGGACATGCGCTTTGGTGACAGGCTAGCTCTGCGTAGTATTTGCTGCTATTTCTTTTTCCATCTCTTTTCTTTAGACTCTTCCGCACCCTTATACGTGAGATGTGTCTTTGGTACCTCGGCGTGGAGCTAGGACCCATTTTTGTTCAATCTGACAATCTTTGTTCTTAACTACAACGTTCAGTCTGTTGTCATTTATCAGAATTATTGATATTTGGGTTCATAGTTATTTTGGTTTTTGTGCTTATTATTTTCTTGTTTTTATGTCTGTTTTTCTCTTTTGTTTTACCTTAGTCTGCGCTGGTTTTTTTCCTTATTCTGTTTCCACCTCATGTATTAGTTTGAAACTTAGCACTGTTTCTGCCTCTTTAGTGGTTACTGCGTGAACTGTAATTTGCGTACTGGCTGTATTTATTTTATGGGGGGGTGCGGGGGAGAGAACCTTTAGCGGGTTCCACACCCAGTGTGCCCAGCGCGGAGCCGACGCGGGCTGATCCCACGACCCCGAGATCATGACCTGAGCTGAAACCAAGAGTCAGACGCTGACTGACTGAGCCCCCCAGGTGCCCCCATACTGGCTGTGTTTCAAAGTTATCTTTATCCTGTTCCTGACAGGTGCAGGCACGAACCTCGCGATGTGCTGTTCTGACCCGGCCTGTTCACGCTCCCGCACTGTGGTTCAGTGTATCTTATTTGTCCTGCTCAGCCCACGACAGGTTGTTGTTTCTTTGTTCTGCTAGCACTCGATTAACCTCGAGTAACCTCAGAACTCATCGCTTTTCTTCATTCTTCTGGCAACTCAGAACGTGGAACTCTTTCTCTCCCTTTTGTGTCTGAAAATGCATCTTCAGGATTTTCTTTAGTGAGGGTGTGTTGGTAACTAACTGCTCTTTCTGTGTTCTCAAAATGCTTACCCTTGTTTCTGGAGGGTGTTCGGGGGGGTGCAGGCGGTATGTCCCCTCTGCACGTGCAGGTGTTCTGGGGGGTGTGGGGGTGCAGGCGGCATCTCCTTTCTGCATGTGAAGGATGCACATTCCCTGACTTGCACAGTTTTGCCCTTGAGAGGTCAGCTGTCAGTCAGGCAGGTCATTTGAAGGTCTGTCCTTCTCCCTGGTGGCTTTGCGATCACTTCCGTTGTGTCCAGGTGTGGCTTTCTCTTGATGCCGCCATGGTCAGTGTTGGGACTTTCCAACTTTGTGGATTGGTGGTTTTTACCAGTGTTGGGAAGGGTCAGCACCCTCAGTCCAGTTGCTGCCTTTGTCCTGTGCTCTTTCTCTTCCCGTCTGGGTTGCCATCTGGATGTGTAGTAGCCCTTCCCCCACTGGGTGGTCATGGTGAGGCGGGCTGGGCAGGTTTCACGTGTCCCTGTAATGGTAGCCAGTTGTCAGCCCCTCCTTCTACTTCTGTCCACGTCCTGCTGCCCCTGTGGCCCACACGAGAGCTGCTGCGGCTGGTGGGGACCACGCTCTCCCCCGGCCCTGCCCAGAGCACGGCGTGATCATGGAGTAGCTACTTGGTAAGCACTCCTGGAGCTGATTGGAGGGGCTCTGCTCAGAGTGTGGGTTCTGTTGTGAGTTGGGAGGAAGCCACCACTCTCACTGAGGGTGTGTGCTGGGAGAGCCGTGCAGGGCGGGCCGCAGGCTGCATCCAGTGTGGACTTGGCTGGCAGCGGGGGTCGTCGGATGTGTGCATGGACGGAGGGGGGCATTTGTTTGAGAGTGCATCACATGCTTGCAGTGTCTGAAAGGTAAAGTCTGCTGTGGGGGGACCAAGGAAGCCGGCTCTGCGGTCTGCGGCTGTGAGGAGGACGTGGGCCGTCAGTGCCCCTCGCCGCAGCTCATTTCAGCCCACCTATTCGCGTGCACACGCGTGCACGCCCAGTCCGCGGTCTGCTTCCCGTGCTTCCCGTGCACACATGTGCACGCCCAGTCTGCGGTCTGCTTCCCGTGCTTCCCGTGCAGAAAGGGCTTCTGTGAGGAAGGAAGAGCTGCCTGAAAGGACCTGAGCAGGTGCTTTGCTGGGGCAGGTGTGTGGTCTCACTGGGTGCTTAAGGGTCTGTGAACTAGGTGGGGACCCCTCGGGTGCCCTGCTGTGCCCTCATCTCTCCTTGGGATCTCCCCCTGCTTCTGCCCAACGTGCCGGCCATCCCACCCAGGAGGGGTAGATGAGGGAGGGTGTCCATGGTGCAGGTGGTGGGAGTAGGGAGACCATTCCAGAGGGCAGCTCTACAATCAGGAAAAATGATGGGTCTTTTTGGGCCTGTGATGGGTCAGATCTTGAGGGTCCTTCTGGAGCCCAGGTGTCACAGAGATGCTCAGATGCAGGTGGGCAGGGTGGGGAGCACAGTGCCACTGAGCGCGTCCTCCCCGCAGGCACCGCCGGCCTCAGGCTGCTGCTGTCTGGGAACTGGCACATCCCTGTGTTCCTGCTGGTGGTGCTGGGCAGAGTGTGGACATGGCACAGAGCGTGGCAAGCGCGTGGAGCTGCTGGCCCCTTCCTGGCCTGTGCCTTGTCAGCTCCCGTGGATTGCTAGGCTGCGGCATGGAATGGAAAGTCAGCCCTGAAAATAGCGTGGGAGTGTTCCCTTGTGCCCTGAGGCAGGTCGTCTCAAAGGCACCCCAAGTCAGGGCGGACGGTGCAGGAGCCGTGGCGCGCTGAGAGCCGCGCTGTCTGCAGGGCATCTGTGCCTAGTGATAGCGCTGTGTGATTTGAAGCGTCTCCCGCCTGCCCGGGCCCCGTCTCCCCTGGAGGAAGGCAGTGTTCCGTGCTGTGCACCTGACTCGTGGAGAAGCACACGCCCCTCAGGGCCGCTGTCAGCAGCCGTCCACAGGCAGAGCCTGGCTGCTGCTGGCCTGGCCCTTCGCGCCCCGCGGAGTCAAGGCTGCAGCCCTGGGTCTGCGGCTGGTTTGCCCAGGGTGGGTCCTCTGTGGGGGCGCCCGATAGACGGTGTCGACTGCACCTCAGAGGGGCAGAGGTGGGGGTGGGAGGCACCAGGGAGTGAGCGCACCAGCCCTTCCTGTGGCCAGGCTTGCAGTGGCCTTTTCTCACAGCCCCCTGGCCCCCTTGCAGGTAGCACCCAGCCATGGTGCCGGGGACGCTGGCACCTTTGGTGGCCCTGCCCTGAGGGCACCGTTGTCCCGATGGTGGGAGAGGATAGGACAGGATGGCAGTGGCCACAGGAGGGTCAGGCCGACCCCCAGTGGGGTTCTGCTCCCCCATCGTCAGGTGGGCTGGGTGGGCTTCAGGAGGGGCCTGGCCCAGCTTTTTTCTCCCCCGTGCCAGGTCTTGCTCTTGGCAGTAAGGGCAGTGCCTCGAATGCCTCACGGCTGGCTGTCAGCTGGCTTCATGTCCTGGTTCCCTGTGGCCGTTCCACTGCCCTAGCGTGTGCCCCCCCTACATGGTGCAGGCCAGGTGAGCAGCGCGGGTTCGGGGGTCTGTCGGTGCTGTCGCCCTCTGGCCTCTGGAGGCGGAGCCCTGTTGGCAGGGGGCTGGCCGCTGTCTCTGCCCCCCAGCCCTGGGCAGGCCCTCGGAGGCCCTTCTCTCTGCCTGGATGTGGCTGTGCCCTTCACCAGCGTGCTGGCTCTGCCCTGTGTGGACCGCACAGCCTCCAGCCTACATGTGGCACGTGCTCCTTCCTGTCCCCGATCATTCAATCTGTGGGGCACACGTTGCCCGCATTGGGACAGTGGTGGTGCCCCCCTAGGCAGACCCTCGGGTGACCTCTGGGGTGATTGTGTATGAGTCAGAGCCTCAGACTGGGGACAGCAGGGATGCCTGCGTCTTTCACTTAACCTGAGGCTCACTCTCCAGGGTGGCTGCTGCTGACCTCGCGTCCCATGATGGTGCATCTTTCTGTCGTGGCCGGTGAGCACCTCCCTGGTCTTCGATGAACTTCTCCTGGGCCTCCCTGCCACAGCGTGAGGGAAGGCTCTGTGCAGGTGTCCCCAGACCCCGGGAGGACAGGTGTCCCGCGCTTCTGAACTCGGCAGGGTGCTCTGTGGTGTCTCGTCTCTCACAGGCTCAGCCCTGCCCACCAGGGAGTGGATGTTGGGTGCCTCCGGGGCATCTGAAGGGCAGGTGTCCTGGGGGGGGGCAGGCTCTGGTCAGTGAGTCGCCATGCTAGGGCCTCCCTCTGCACGGGCAGTTTGGCTTGTCCTTCCGAGTACCACTGAGGACATGGCTGGGCACAGGCTGCCTGGAGACGCTCTGCAGTGGGCCCAGAGAGGGAGCGGGGGTCAGGTAGCCCTCTGGCACTCTGCAGTGGCCCAGGCACTCCCCCGCTGCCCCTGCTCCAGGCTGGGGTGTGCTCGGCCAGGGGGCAGGGGGGCGCCTTGGCTGGGAAGACCTGTCCTGGGTTGTGGGCTCTCTGGTGACCTAGCCTGCAGCCAGTTCGCTGTTCACTGGGGTCCCCGTGGGGGTCCTAGGCCGTGCGGCCAGTCCTCCAGAGCAGGGTCCCCGTAACTTGAAGGTAACTTTGGGCGGGTAATGAGGAATGACACGGGTGCACCCGCTCTCTGAAACGCGTGAGCGTGGTGTGTGTTTACAAACACAGTGCTTGTCCGATGGAGCATTCAGGACGATGAACTCATTTGTGGGTGCGTTTGCTTTGTGGGTGTGGGGCCCTCGAGAGAGGCGTGAGGACAGGGCGGGGGCTGAGCTGTGGCCGGGTGGGCGGGCAGGGCCCTGCTCAGAGCGAGCCCAGGGAAGGGAAGATGGTGGGGGCATCCCAGAGGAGAAGGGACGTCGGGGAGGCTGAGGATCTGGCGGGTGGGGGCATACAAGGACGCCCTACCAGTGGCTCGCCGCTCAGGCAGTGCTGCAGGAGCAGAGGCCGCCTTCCTGCTTCGTGCCCCAGCCTCGCATGTGCTGCCCTCGCCCAGCTGAGGGAAGGGCCCTGCCGCGAGGAGGCCGGGGGCCGGGGGGGGGAGGGTTGGACGCCTCTGCCCCCGACTTGCCTGCGTGTGCCGGGGAGGCTGGGCCGCACCCGTCTGTGGGTTCTGGACTGTGTCACTGTGGCCCTGGCAGGTCACAGAAGGTTCCAGAAGCGTGTTGATTTGTAGCCCAGCCCTGGAGGAGGACTGCCGATGACTGAGTCCCCCGAGCGGCCCCCATGGTGTTGATCTCGGCAGAAAAAAGCCTCAAGCAGGTGGCAAACGGCTGTGGGGGCCACGGTGAAGGTTCTCTGGGAGGAGCTGGCGAGGATGGGGTAGGCCCTGCGAGGTTCTGCCCTCCGCCTTCTTCTGACCTGAACCGAGGATGACCACACCTGCTTTCTTCTTTGCTATTTTGCCTCTTGGAGAATAGTTTTCTCAAGAAAAGGTGATGATGGCCGTCCCCTGGGGCGTGTGGCTGGCAGGGGGGCGGGCTGCCCCGGCTCAGCGGTTTGGACAGGCAGACATTCCATCCTGTGCCAGCACAGAGGCCCGCCAGGGAGGAGCAAGCTCCTGGGGAGGGGACAGCTGTGTCACCAGCCGTCACTGTGGGGGACACAGGAAACTACTGTGCCGGCCTCACGGTCACTGGAAAGCTGGGACGTCCGGCGTGCACTCTGTCCTGGAATAGCGGCTGCGGCTGCCTCTCCAGGCAGAGGGCTCTCGGGACGGGTGCGATGGGCCAGGCGGGTGGGGAAACCGCCACACGGACCCTCGGGATCGGCCCCCAGCCACCACCTTTCCTTTAAATTGGAGCGCGCTGGGCAATGTACGGAGCGTTTCCAGTTACGCTGTTTGTGTTTGGACAGAGACGTGTCTGCTTAGCCTTGTTTAGAAGAGCGCCTGGTGAATTCCCTCCACCGGCGCATTTTCCCACTTACCTTTAAGAGGAGGGACGAGGAGATCCCTGCTCCCGAGAGATGCCACCTGGCAGCCCAGCCCATTTTTGCGGCTGGTGGCCCAGGAAGAAAGGCAGGCAGACTCAGTCGTGCAGCAGGGAGATTTGTGGTCAGCGGGCTTCAGTCCGACACCCCCGGGCTGTGGACTGACCCTCGTGGGAGGGCAAGGTGAAGCCAGGGCGGGGGGTTCTCATCCTTGCTGGACCTGCGCTGTGCCCCCCCCTCGGGTGCTGAGGCCCCCAGCGCGGCCCCGTCCCCACCCCCTCCCCCCTGCACCAGGCGCTCAGCTTGGCATTCCCATCGTCATTTGAGCTGCTGCCTTTCCCCGGAAGCAGGCCCAGCCTGCCGTCCCCCATGTGCTGCCTGCAGCCCTCCAGCACCATCCTGGGCACCGGCCTGGCTGCTGGTTTGGGGAGGACACGGGGGCCTCCAGGAGCTCTGGGACAGTCTCCATCTCTGTAGTGTGGTATGTTGGGGGCGGGGGTCCTGAGCAACCTCTGGGGGGCTTGCTGTGGTGTAAGCACCCAGAGGGCTGCTCGAACTGGCTGGGGGTGGGGCAGGCAGTCCCTCTGTGTCTGGGGCACACCTGTAGCACTGTCCCCAGACCTGAGGCTCCAGGTGGCTGGCAGGCCCACAGTGGGTTCATTTCACTACCAACCCCAGCAGGCACGTGGCGCCCGGCGTCAGGTGCCACCAGACAGAACAAGACTCCCAGTCGGAAAATGGCGCATCTGGAACTCAGGGTGCACACGGAGGAGAGGCAGGGGCCCACCCGCATCTGCGTCCTCCTTGTGCCGGCTCCACCCGGCACCCAGTTCTGCCCCTCACTTCGCGGGCTCTCGCAGCCCCTCTGGAGACGAAGGGCTGCGAGCAGGGCCCTCCCGAGCAGGTGCACCTGACCCCATGTGCTGGCACCTTCCTGGCTCTTACACGCGTGGGCACGATTCTGGCTTCGCACGTTTGCTCGGGGAGCTAGGGGTCCTGAGTGATGACTTCTGTACCCACGGAGGAGGCTGCAGGCCGATGCAGCTGACCGGGGCTTAACCTCGGTATGACCTGCCTCTTGCTTGGTAACAGCCCTGGTGTACCTGAGTGACTCCCTTCTGGCCCGAGGTCAGGCGTGTGTCTGAGAACGGGCTGACGGGCTGGGTGCTGGGCGCTGGGCTCCAGGGCACCGAGTGGTGGGAGGGGTGAGAACATCCCTGGAAGCCAGCGGCCCCAGACCCAGGCTTTCCGGGAGGCTGCTCCTGGGAGGAGATGTGTGAGCACGAGCCCCTCGTTGGGGCTGCCCGGGAAGTTCTCCGTGGCGCTGAGCCCGATGGGCGTGGCCACGAGAGAACTGGAGGGAATGGGTGCTGTCTGGGGGAGGAGGGTCGTGGTGGTAGCTGGAGGGGCTTGCAGGCGGTGTGTGTGAGCCTTGAATGGGAGGGAGGGGAGCGAGGGCTGCAGGCCAGGGGGAGCAGGTGGCCATGTGTTTCCTGGCACGAGGAGCGGCCCTCCTGGATTGATCCCCTGTTGCTCAGAAGAGCAGGGGTCAGAGCAGGGTGTGCGAGGGGATGTACGGTGGCCCGGGGAATGCGGTGGAGACCCGAGGCCTTGTGGAGGAGCTGGGTGGGTGGTTGATGCCCACGTTCTTTGTGGCTGTGTCCAGCATCTTAGGTGCAAAGCTGCTGGTGAAGTGGGTGTGCCCCGGTGGCACCAGTGGGGGGAAAGGGGCGCTGGGCTGGGGGCGGCATGGAGTGAAGGATGGGGGGCCTGGTGCTGGCAGAGGCCCTGTGACGTGCATGGAGGCCAGAGGGTGGTGGCTCCTGGGCCAGGACCCCGCCCAGGTGGGCTGGAAGTGCCTGCTGGATGGTTTCAGCAGAGAGCTGGGCTGGATGTGCCAAGAAGCCCACGGCGTGTTTGTGAGAGGGCGCAGTTCAGGGCTTCCTGGAACTTCGTCTGGGGTCCTTTCCCAGCGGAGGCCACGAGCATGGGGACCACATCCATGCTCCTTTCCTGCCGGCCTCCGGTCACGTGCCCTGGCCAGTGGGGCGAGTGGCATCCCTGTGGATCCTGGTCCTGGGGGTGGATCTGGTACTTCCCAGGTCACCACCAGGGCCGGGCCACCTGCCCTGCTCAGGACCCAGCATTCCCATCTCCCGCAGGAGATCGGGAGGTGGCCAGAGCCGGCCGTGGCTCCGCATCCTGGTGACGGGGGTGGTCCCCTCTGCCCTCTTTGCTCGAATCCTGCTCTTGGTGTGAAGCACGTCCTGACATCATTGAGGTGCCAGCTGCGTCTGGTGCAGCCCCGCCCAGCCCGTGGGGTCGGCCTCCTGGCGCTTACAGGGTTGTGAGAACCCGCGTGGACTTTTGACTGGCAGGTCTGTGTTTCTGTGGCAACCGATGTATCTGCACTCGTTCCCTCATCTTCTCTTTGTTGTGCTTCCCCTTCGCTAGTTTTGGTCATTTTTTCCTCAAAAACCGATCAAGATTGATTGGCTTTCCTTTATTACCCCTTCCAGGAAATGTGTTTTCTGGTCTATTTCTCTGTGGCTGGCTTGTGTGAAAGTGGTGTTAGGGACCTTGAAGGGAGAGCGGCGCCCCCCACCACCCCGCCCCCGGCCCCCTGCACAGCGGGACCAGCACGGGGGCGCCTGCACTCCTGCCCTCGGCCCTTTGAGGGTCTGGCCTCGGGCCTCCGCTGCGACTTTGAGAAGGTGGAGATAGGCCTGCTCCTGGTCCCTCGGCGGGGAACACGTGCTCCCGCTGGTTGCTCGGAAGGGCTTCCTTTGGGTTTGGTGCACGCGGCGCGAGTCCGTCATCAGCACCACTGCTGTCCTTGCAACGCTGCTGAATACGAGCGCGGGTCCGTTCCTCGGCCTCTGTGGGCTCGGTGGGCGCGTGCCTGACGCGGTCGGGAATACCCATGCTCCCCCGGGACTGCTCCGGGGGGTGCTGCCGTGGCCATGCGTCCCTGGTGGCCCCTGTGTGCTGGGCGTGTCAGCGCACTGTCGGGGGGCAGGCCGCTGTTCTGGGGTGACCCTGGGCACACGGGACACAGTGGGGTCTCAGGAGCCCTGGACGGAAGCCGTGGCCGTGCCAACACTCCCCTGGCCAGAGGTGGCTGTGGGTGAGAGCAGGGGCGCACGGGCGGGCAGGCAGGGCGCCCGACCCTGTGATGGCAGGGTTGTCGTCGCTTATGGGCCTTCGGGGTGCCCGGGCGTCCTCGGGGAGACTGCTGTGTGGGGAGCCGTGTGGCCCCAGTGGATCAGTGCCCGTGGAAGTCTCAGTCCATCAGCCACAGCCTCTGCCGCCCAGGCCTCACCCCCAGAGACCCACCTCCTCATGCCATCACACAGCAGGTCAGGTTTCGACATGAATTTGGGGGAAACAGAATTTAGTCTGTAGTACCCACTGTCCCTCTGGCGTTTGGAGGGATGCCCACAGCATGGGGGTCCTGCTCCCCATCACAGGTCTCCACCGTCCCCTCCCCAGACCGCACCTGTGAGCAGCGTCGTCGCTCCTTATCCACGTGGACCCGGAGCCCCGCAGAGCCCAGGACTTGGGTCAGGCCCACGTGGACCATACCTGCCCCGTCTGCCCCCGCCTCCCTTCACCTCTGGGAGGTCGGGCTGCCCCATGCACAGTCCCGTTGCTGGACAACCCAGAACCACCTAGTGCCCTTCCAGATGGCCACAGCCCATGCCCAGTGGGGGCTGTTCTGTCCCTCCCCTAAGCCGGCCCATGATGGGGTTGCTGCACGGTTCTCTGCGGTCAGCTGGGGGGCCCCACGCCTCCTGGCCCTCGTAGAAGCCCATCACTGAGGGCCGTACTGCCCAAAATCGGGAGCTTGCTGTCCCCGCAGAGAAGGTTTCGGCTCCCTTCTGGGTTAGCCTGGGGACATGACTGGGTGAACTTCCCTCCAGAACAGCGCTGGGCAGGGACTTGCCTGCTGGAGACAATGTGGGGTTCCCCTCCAGTGGCTGGTGAGGTTCACCTGCATGCCTGGGGCTGCTGGGCTAGAGGAGGGGCCGGGGTGACCTCTGGGGCATTTGGGTCACCAGAGTGGAGGACACAGCCCCAGGAGAAGATCTCCTGATGGTTGGTTGGTCCTAGAGCAGGCAGTGGCCCATGGCCAGTGCTCTTGTGGAAAATGGTCTCGTGGCTGGCTGACTGGAGCTTTTGGGGTCCCAGAGCCCCTCAGAGCACCCCCCGCAGACACGCAGTGCTCTCTGCAGGCAGCTGACTCCCTTCAGGTGGCCACGCTGGTCTCTGACACCAGCACCTCTCTCGGGGACTGGCTCCTCCCCCCTTCCTCTGGTGCCCTGACCCCACCATGGGCAGGCTGGCTGGACCGGGGCCAGAAGGTGGGCTCACAGTGACCCAGCCACTCTTCCTCCTTCCCCTCACTTCCAGGGGTTCCCAGCCTCGGTGATGAAGGCCATCCTGGCCCCTTATGCTGGCCAGCAGAGACACTGAGATGGCACCGCTGACCTTGCCTCTTGATCAGCAGGAAGCAACCATGTCCTGATAAGTCTCAAACACCAGAGAAAGCTGCACTGGGCAGTGAGAGCTGGCAGCCACCCGAGGCTGCCGGAGAAAGGAGACCAGTGCTTGGGATGTGGGCGGAACTGGAACCCTCAGCCTTTTGCAGAACTTGTTCTTACAAACTGTCTGGCCACCGCCTTGCATGGCCGGAAGGTCTTTAAAGGAAGCATGTCGGCCAAATGCTGGTCCCCAGGCCTCCACCTCCCCCAGCCTTGCCCCGAGACTAGGCTGTGGCCCGGCACACCTGGAGCCTAGAGTGGGGCCTGGCGGCCCTGCTGTTGGACTGGCTGATCCCCAAGAGGTGGCTGGAGTGTGGGGGCCCCTGGCCAGTGGCCACCACAGAGCCTCAGCTCCCACCAGGGCAGACACGTGACCGCACAGACGGGTCAGCTTCTGAACACAAAAGGCCCCTCAGTTTTCCCTCCTACTAAGCACACAGTCAGCACGTTTGGGACCACGGAGGTATGCCCCACGCGTGGGTGCAGTGTTAACCACGCCCCCGTGCCTGGAGGAAAACTGTAGAAGTCAGTGTTTGGCTCAGAGGGCCAGCCGGAGTGCTGGTCCGTTTTGCAGAAACCCATGAAGTGTTCCCCTTGAGCCCTGCAGGCCCTGTGTGCCACCCGCGGAGCTGGGCCTGGAGGGGCCCCTCCTTGGCCACGTGGGGTGCTCCGTGCCAGCCATCCTGGAACAGTGCGCAGTCCCTCAGAGGGTTGGGTGGAGTTACCGGGTGGCTCAGCAAATCACTCTTCAGAAGAGTGGGGGCAGGGCATCCCGCAGAAACTCTCCCAGCAGCCCTCTCGTGGCCGCCTCAGTGGCTTGCCATCCGCTGTGGTCCGGAGGCAGATGGGCCTCCTCCTGACGTGGTCAGAGGGCAGTGGCAGCTTCATGCTCGTCACACGCCAACATCACTCATGTCACCCCAGGCAGGGTGAGTGCGGGACTGGACAGTAGTCAGACTGCCTTCCTGGAGCCTCGCTGGCGGTGTTCTCTGACCTCTGACCCTCACTGTTCTCTGACCATCCGCAGCTGTGTGAGCACGGACGGTGCCCAATGTGTAAGCCCAGCCTTATGGTAGGTGTGTGCGTGTAGGGAAAACAGAGCATATGTGGGGCCGGGGGTCTCAGACCAGGGGAGGCTCCCTCACAAATGTCCACCGCGGCGGCCTGCGGTCGCCAGGAGTAAGCAACCCGCACGTGCATCAGGGAGGGTGAATGCGTAGAAATGTCCAGAGAGTGGGTTCTTATTCAGCCCTTAAAAAGGAATAAAGTCTGCAGCATGGACGGCTCCGGAGAACGTGCTCGGTGAAGAAGCCAGACACAGAAGGCCACATGCTGTACGGTTCCTGTTCAACGGGACGTCCGGACAGGAGGACCCACGGAGTGAGAGCGGACCGGTGGCCGCCAGGTGCCAGGGCAGGGCTTGCTTCACAGACCGATGAGGGCGTTCTGCCCCGAGAGGTGGTAGTTGCTTCCTGTTAAACCTAGTAAGCGCCACCGACCTGAAGACTTCAAAATGGCCAACTTTACGTTGTACGTATTTCACCACAACAGAAAGTAATCTGAAGGAAGTGGGGCGGGGATCGTTCTGGATTTGAGGAGACAGCAGGCAGGTGAACTGGTGTATGGCTCACAGCCTACCTGCACCATGCTGCCCACGGTGGAGGGCACCCCAGGCCTCACGAGTCGGGGCATCTGCCCGGGGGGCGGCGGTTCTGCGTGTGGCAGGTGGCCGGACCCATGGACATCTCAGGAGACAGCCCCCAAGTCCTGGGGGCTGCTCACTGGGGGCTTAGGGTCTTGATGCCCTGACTCGGTCTTGGGTTTTTGACTGGAAATCCTGGAGGTGTCCATCGGTGGTAGGGGGGACGGGGCACTCCCTGAACCACTAACTTTCCTGTAGCTAGATCTTTTCAAAGTGAGAAGTGAGGGGTGTGCAGTGGGTGTGGCCTGATCCCGCCCTCGCCCTCGGGGCTCCAGGCAGCAGGGGGTGGACAGCAGCCCTGGAAGGTTCTGGAGCCTGAGGTCATTGGGATTGTGGGTCTGCATTTCTGTGGGTCGCCTCTTCGTGGCTGTCGCCCACGTTCTGTGGCTTGCTTGTCTTTTTGTTGTGCTTCTGTAAGAGGCTTTGTGCCCTGGACATTAGCCCTTTGTCTGCCGGTGGCTGTTTTCCTGCATCTGTTGTCTGACTTTGCTCGCGGTAACGTCCGCGTCTCCCATCTCAGGAAGAGTGGGTCTCCTGCATTGGGGCCTTGTGCCTTCCTCCGTGTGGCTTGGTGTACCCGGCCCCGTTTCCTCGGCGAGACCCTGCCTGCCTGTGCTGGCACTGCTCTGGGCCCTGGGGCCCGTCCAGATGGTGGGGAACGCGCACTTCCCGGCCCTGAGTGCCCTCAGTGGGGGGGGGTGACATTGGAGCACGGGCCTGATTGCTGCTGCTGGGGGAACCACAAGGGGGTAGGGGGCTGGCTCGGATCCTGGGCTGGAGGCAGGAGGTGTCAGGTGGCACTGCCCATCGCACCTGCCCAGAGGCTGGCTGGAGGTGGGCACTGGGCTTTGGCAGCGAGGCATCTCCATACCGGCTGGCACCAACAGGACCTCGGGGGCCCACAGGGCAGGCGACGCAGGAGGAGAGAACAGAGGGCTTCTAGGAGGTGGAGAGAAGTCGGGGCCGGCGGGCCTGGGCTGCAGTCCTGGGTGGTCTTGGAGACACTGGCCACGCATTGGGGAGAGGTGCATTCTGGGAACTTCTCATCCTGGGTAGGATGTAGAGAACAGCAGAGTGGGCGCAGGTGGTGCCCACGTACACGGACACCTGTGCCTCAAGCCCGGCAAAGCCAGGAGGGCCGCTGGGCCAGGTTGGCAGCAGGGAGAGAGGCCGAGACACGGGGCCCAGGCAGAGGGTGGAGCCTGGTGACTTCCTCGTTCCCACTCTGGGCTCCAGCAGCCACGTGGGTCCAGGATAGCAGGTGAGCAGGGGGCAGAACTAAATGGTGGCACATCGCTGCATCTGTGAAATGGGAAAGGGAGGCTCTGGTGAAGGAACATTCCAGAACATTCCGTTGTAAGCGCCAGAACTTGATGGCAGACAGAAAGCTCAGCACAGGGGGGCAAGACAAAGCCAAGGAGAACAGAGCAGCAACAGGGTGGAAATGGACAGAAAAGATAAGAGACTGGGCCCCTTGCAGGCGCCCCAACATCCCAGAAACAGGTGCTGCCTGTGCCGAGGGCAGGGGCCTTGGCACTCCTTCAGGCGGGTCCATTGTCCGCCCCCCCCACCAGGCCGCGCAGGCGCCTTGCCTGACCGCCTGCATCCACTGCAGGCAGGGTCTGGGCAGGCACACAGCCCCTTCTGCAGGTCCCTCCTGACACGTCAGTTCCTCTGGTCCGAGGGAGCAGTGTCTTCTCCATGCGCTGTCCGCCGGCGTTCTCAGCCGGTGCATGAACGGAGGACCCCCCACGCCCCGGGCGGGCCTGGGGGACAGTCGGGGAGACAGTCTTGCCTGCGTCTCAGGCTGTGGGAGAACTCCTCCTGGCAGAGGTTTTGGTCAGACGTTGAAAGCAAACCCCTGTGCTCTGTTGGAGGGAACATGAAATGGTGCAGCCCTGTGGGGAACTGTGGAGGCGCTAAGCAGAGTCACTGGCAGTCCCGCTCCTGGTGTGTATCCCTCAGGGCCTGGCAGCGGGGTCTCGGACACACACTCCCCTGGTTCACAGTAGCCAGGCCGTGGAAGCAGCCCAGGGGTCCGTCGGTGGGTGAGCACACAAGCAAAAGTCGATCCGTGAAGGGGAGCATCATCCCACCGTGAAAGGGAGGAAGCCTGACACCTGCTACCGTGAGGACGAACCACGAGGACGTCATGCTGAGTGACCTCGGCCAGTCCCAGGAGGACAGACACTGTGTGCTCCACTCCTCGGACGTCCCTAGAGGAGTCCAGTCCACACAAAGTGCTGGGGAGGGACTGCGTGTTGATGGGGCCAGAGTTTCAGGTTGAGAAGATGGAAAGTTCTGGAGATGGTGGTGATGGGCGTGCAACAGTGTGGGTGTGCTTAATGCCCCTGAGCTGCATAATTAAAAATGGTAAATTTTATATTACGTTCATTTTACCATAATAAAAACCAAGCTAGGCATTGCCATACCGTCCCCCAAAAGAAGCCCGTGGAGATTCACACTCCCACAGGGGAGGGGGTGGGTGAGTTAAAACCAGAAGCCATGCTGCTCACCAGCACTGACCTTCCCCGAGCCTGGCTGGGCTCAGCTGGACACCCAGGGAGCAGCCCAGGTGACAGGTGTGCCTGGGTTCCTGCTCGGACTGAGGCGTGGTCTCCAAAGCCTCAGCCCAGCCGGAGACCTTCAGGTGGGGACTGACCTTCCTCTGTTCCTCAACCTCCTAGAGCCAGAGGGACCCCAGTAGTGTCCCAGCTGGACCCCACCCAGCTACTCGGGAGTGTCCACTGCTGCCCGGCCTCTGGGGCATGTGGTGGCTTAAAGGAGATGCCACCCCCGCTCCGCTGTGACACCGGATGCGTCCTTGGCAGCCATGTGCACACCCCCAGGAGCAGGGCCCTGGGCTCCTGTCTCTGGTTTGTGTCACACACGTGAGGGTGGGGGTGCTCAGCCTCACCTGTGCTGTTTCCAGCTTTGTCTACCCCCTTGAGGGTTCTGCTCCCCAAATGTAGAATTGGGGTTCTGGAGGTGGGTGGGCCAAGGTCTTTGTTTTGGGATGGGGGCAGGTGCTGGCCGGGTCTCTGGAGGCAGAAGTGGGGCATGAGGGACCCCTAGTGTTCCTTTCCTGCTGTGGAGCGTGCATGTGGGTCCCCAGGGTCAGGACTGGGGGAGGGGTGGCTGGATGTCCTCCCAGCAGCCCCTGCAGGGCTTTAACCACATGGCACTGGTGGAAATGGGAATGCCTTGCAGGCCTTGCGTGCATGGAAATTTCTGGTGAACTTTCTGAAATGTCACTTATTCTGCAACTCACAAAAACCAGGGGGCTTCATGATAATTGCCCCCCCGCCCCGGTGTCACCACCCTGGGGGAACAGCATTGCACCCGCTGCCTTCTCTCCCAGGCTTCTCAGGATGCTTTCGCTGACCCCAGGGCAGAGCACCTGTCCCTCTCCCCTGGCTGTGTGTGTTCTGGCCTGTGGGGCTTGTTGGGTGACCCAAGGGCAGGCCTGTGTGGCCCCACTTTCCCTTTTGCAGGGTGCTCTGCTCCCCCCACTGGCCTTCTGTCCCCAGGGCCCACCCCTCACCCAGTCCCACATTTGACTTGGCCCCTGCCCTTCAGGTCCTCTGCCTTCACCAGTACGGGTCATTCCGAGAGTAGTCGTGGCCCAGCCTCGCAAGTCCCCGCTCCTGGGGTGCCTTCCTGTCCTTCCTTCCATCCTCACTCCCAGCTGCTATCCCCTCTGACCCTGCCAGCACCTCCCTCTTCCTCCAGATGCTGGCCCTCACGACCCAGTTGTCCAGGCTCTGTCCATGGGCGGGCATGGGTGGCTCCCATAGCAGCCCTGGGCTGGGAGGACTGCCTCCACAAAGGCCTGCCCTCCTGCCAGGGGTTCTAGCATTGCGAGGTCCAGGAGCTCCGTCCTGCTGGCACCCTCCCGGCCTCCGTGAGGACCACTGACCTGAGGACACGTGGAAGCCACAGCACCCAGAGCTGGTGTGGAGAGACGGAGACCCAGGGGCAGGAGGCTTGGCACCTGCCTTCAGCCTGATGACAGCCCAGCCTGGGCGTCCAGTTGTCCTGGGCCAAGGGCACCGCTGACCATCATGGCTGGCTTCCCACAGGCACTCCTTGGCCCCTGCTTTGCAAGGTCTTGGGGATGTGTGGCTGTCCCTGTATGTCCCTTGATGTTTGCAGCAGTCCTGTCGGCCGGCTCTTCCTGTCTTGAGGATTGAAGTATGTGTTGAGGTGTTCAGGCCCCCCCCCACAGAGATACAGGCACCCCTTCCCAGGACGGAGCATCTTTCCTGGAACGCCCCCACCCCTGACACACCAAGGCCTGTGACAAGACAGTGTCATTAGTGCTGGGGGTGCTGTACTGGTGCCGGCTCTCATGAAACAGAGGCCGCCCTTCCTGAACCCCGAGGTGACGAGGTCGCCCCTGTGAGTTGGATGGCGGGCCGCCACCTGGAGTGCAGAAGCCCGTGTCGGTGTCGCGCGCCGGTGCCGATTCTGAGCACGGCCACGCCTCGTGGTAAGGGGCCGAGTGGGCGTCCGTCACGGGCACCTCGTCCAGCTCAGGTCACGCAAAGGACAGCGTAAGTCTAAAAAAGAGAGAAACAGAATAAAGCACACAACCTAATGAAATAGACATGAGAGGGTCGGCCTTCGGAGAGGACAGAGCGCACACGTGGTCGTTGCGGGGACACACGGACAGTCGAAGACCACCATCAGCAGCTCCGTCAGGATGGAACCGATAGGACGATTTTGTGAAACAATGAGTCAGTACTGACTGAGTGCACGAGGAGATGTAAACCACACTGCAGTTCCCATTAACGCCTTGTCTTCCCCAAACGGCACAGATGGCTTTCTTGGTGAACTTCGCCAAATCTTGAAGGAAAAGTCCTATGTCGTATGAAGTGCCGCGGGGATTAGAGGTTAAAAGTAGAGGTGCGGCTGTGCGCTTTGTCCGGCGGTAGGACCCCGACAACGGGAGGGCTCAGTTCTGTGACGTCGTCTGGTACGGGGTCGCCTGCAGGGAGCGATCGGGAAATGAGAGAAGCAACGCTGTTCATAGAAGCAGCTGGTGGCTGTCTGGGAAGCAGCGAACCCAGGACGGCAGAGCGCCTGTTCAAGGGCGTGAAACGGCGGGGTGGGGGGGTGCGGAGACCCCGCTCCCGCGAGACACAGGTCAGGCGCATGAGGCCCCACGCGGGGAAGGAGCCTGACGAGCTTTCACTACAGTTTAGTTTCTGTGAAACAGGCACGCGGCTTTAAAGAAGAGCGAAATGTGTGCTGGGGGAGGACTTTCCTGAGCAGATAGGTATTTATTTAAATAAGCCACACTAATTAAAACAGTATGATATTGGCACAAGTACAGACCGAGGCGTCGTGGAACACGATGGCGCAGAATCCCACGCGTGACCGCGGCATGCCTCGGAGAGGACAGGGCGCGCTCTGGAGTGAGTGGTTTGGGGATGCCTGGACCCCCACGGAGGGAGCAGCAGTCAGGTGGCTGTCTCACCGCACGCCCCGCACCCCGGGAGCACGAATGACCTCGCTGTGAACAGCGCAGGGGGAGCGGTTGGGAGGCGGGGCGGGGGGCAGAGTACCCGGAGCGTGAACCACGAAGACACTTGTAGTGTGAACACACTTCAGAAACACCTCGGTGCGACGGCCTCCCGCCAGGAGGTGATCTCTGCCGTGTGGTTCTCCAGAGTAATGAGGAAAGCAGTCCCGTAGGAAGACAGGTGCCGCCCCGGCCACGCTGCCAGACGTGGCCGCACCACACAGCCTCACGCGTGCCAGGTGCCCCAGACCCAGAGACTCCGTTCCCTTGGGCTATTGGTGTCTAGAGCTGCGCTGTGTCCCCCTCGGACTCAGGTGCATTCCCATCTCCAGAAGAACCTCGGACGGTGTGTTGCAGCTGGAGCCTTACAGAGGCTTGGATCACGTTGAAATGATGAGACCATCGTCAGGAGATTTAGAAAAATGAGGCTGTTAGGGTGGGTCCTAATCCATTATGACTGGTGTCCTCTTAAGAAGAGGAAGAGACACCAGGGGTGCACATGCGCAGAGGGAAGGCATGTGAAGAGGAGGGGGGGATGTCCCACCGCTGTTGGCCGCCCAGAGGACACTGTCACCGGGCGCGTGGGAGTCAGCACTCCTCTGGGCCAGGAGGATGCGTGTGCATCCTGCAGCTCGGGGGCACGGTGTGACTGTGCCCTGGGCAGGCTCCGAGGGCACAGAGCCTGGACCCCGCAACCCTGCTTGGGGGGCGATGCCCCCCGCCCCTCCGTGCAGCTCCCGCGACGGAGCAGGTACGGGCCGGCGCGTGTGTATGGTGTCGGATGAACGGCCCCCGGCAAACGTGGAGAAGCTATGCGCTCACACGGTGAGGAAGCACACAGCAGGCAGGGGCGTGCACGTCTGCGACGTGAAAGAACACGTCACAGATGCGTAGGCAGCGTGACATGAACCAGACGCCTCAGGAAACAAATGTGCACGGCCATGTCTGCGGGTGCAGACCGCGGCCTGCCTGGCAGCCGGGCACACAGCTGATGCTCCGTGAACAGGGAGCCAGAAACCCAGCCACCCTAGCCGACGGCCGCCTCGTAGCACCTCACAGGTGTTTGTGGTCCAGCGCCCGCAGGGGCCCTGCCGCTCCGCGCATGGCGTCCGTTGCAGTTCCGAGGTGGCTGCGTAGGCCCTGCCACTGCAGCCTGGAGAAGGGAAGGAGCCGGGGCGAGCCAGCGTAACACGCACACCTCTGCTCAGGCCCTGACTCCTGGGCTGCTCGTGGCCTCGCCCCGCTGCCCACCAGGCAAGACTGGTCTCTGGCTGGGAAGCTGACCCCCAGCTAACGTGGGGGAGGCCTGATTTGGGGACAGCGGGCGGTCCCCTGGAAGGACACCCCTCCAGATGGTGGCTCCTGCAGAGGGAAAGGAGGGAGGGGTGGGGAGCACATGGTGGATGTCTGTGGTTCTGGTCCCGATTTCTTTAAAAAGATCTCAAGTCAGCACAGAGAACATTTGTTAATTCTTGTTGGATATGTGGGTTTTTGGGGCATCACTCTGTGATTTTTCTGTAAGCCCCACACTTCTCGGTTTCAGAAAACCAGAACACTGCTTCTCCAGGGTTAGGGATGGACGTTGGCTTTCCGCTCTTTTGAGCAGACATCATCCGAGAGGAAGCAGAGAGCACGCAGTGTGGGGCCAGTGCCCCTTGGACAGGATATTGGGTTTCTGCCCATCGAGAGGATTGTGTTTTATACTGACAGTGTGGTTAAGATACGGCTGGCTTCCTTTTTTGTTACTGCTGAGTCTAGTACAATTGCAGGGCGTCTTACACAGTAACAGCCCTGGCTTAGTGATGAATCATCGTTTGTGGGGGTTTTTTAGTGTATTTGCTCATGATTTCCTTGAGGGCCAAGTATTATGCAATAAATCTCGTCCTTGGCTATAATCTATACTCCAGCCCTCAGGCCTTTCTCTCAGAGCCAGTCTTGTATAAAAACAAATAACGTGTGTTCTGTCTAGCCCAATTTCTGTATGCAAATGATTCTTTTTATGCTTTTTATGTTGTTTGCACAAGTATCATCAGTTTGAATGTGTTTTAGAATTTAAAAAAGAAGAAGAGAGGAAAGAGGAAAATCCAAATGGCTCATAGGTGTTTGTCCCATCATATGGGGGACGTGACTCTGAGGAAGTAAGCTGGCCAGTGCTGGTTTAGATGGGTCCTCTGTGTGGCCATGAGCTTGCCTCTAGGAGGCTGCAAGAAGAGTGACCCTTCCCTTTCCACGGAAAGCCAGTGGCTCTGCTTGTGGCCTCCTGAGTTTTCCCTGTGACGAGGACACGTCAGTGTGGGGGTGCCACCGTAAGAAGCGTCTCTGAGCTGTGAGCAGCAAATGCCGGACTCACCCCCGGCCCCTGCTCAAACAAATTGTCTAGAAATAGGCATCGAGACGGCCCCGAGAAGCAAGAGACCCCATCCCAAATAAGGGCTGTGCAGGTATTCCTGATAATTAGTTTATTCAAAGCAAGATCCAGACAAGGCCTCCTGTTTGCAATTAGCTGATATATCCCTTAGGTTTTGTGGCTTTTTTAACTTTTCAAAAGTAACTTTTTAAAACTCACAGTAATATTCAGCCTGCCCCCATGTTTGTCTACAACCCAGACGTGCCTGTTACCCATCAGCCAGGCTCAGAACAGTGGACAGTCCCAGCATGCCCACACCACCATGGCTATCACCAGCCCTGCGCTGCTGACGTGTGCTTTCCAGAACGCCACGTTAGTGGACTAACGTGCAGGACCCAGCCTTTTGGTCTGGTTTCTCTTCCCGTGTGGGGTGTGTATGCACACCTGTGTGTGCGTGTGTGTCTGTGTGCATGTTTCTGCCGATGCTTTGGCCCTCTTGTCCCCCAGCAGGCCTTCTGGTGCAATGGGCCAGTTCCTTCATCTTCGCTCGAAGGGCGTCTCCAGGCTTGGGCAGCTGCGCGCAGCCAGCGTGAGCGTCCGTGTGTGAACACGTGCCGAGCAGTGCCGGTCTGGGCGGCATACGTGTGACCACATCTGGTGCCCTGTCACCCACCTCCTCACCAGCCACGGCCATCAGTGTGAGGTGGTGACTCCTGACCCCTGGTGGTTTGCAGCTGTGTCTGTTCATGTGCTAATTTACTGACCATGTGTCTTTTTACTGAAACATCTGCAAATCTTTTGTCTGTTTTTTAACTGGGTTCTTTATTTTCCTATTGTTGAGTTTGGAGTGTTCTTTATATATTCTGGATTAAAACCTTTGTCAGATATGCAGTTTGCAAGTATTTTCTCCCAGCCTTAGCTTCTCTGCCTTCTTTCAGGAAATCTTGATGAAGTCTGGCTTACCCGACTTCCCGCTTCTGTTCCTTACCTCGCTGCCTTGCCCTGTGGGCACCACACTCCACCCAAGTCTGGACGGCCTCCACCTTCCTTGGGTCTCCTTTTCAAAGTCCTTTCAGTTATCCTAGTTCCTTTGCCATTCCGTATAAACTTAAAAACCAGTTTATTGACATCCAAAAGCGTCGTGCTGGCATTTCACGAAGGAAGGCTGTACCTCTGGTCTGGGGACCACTAGTGCCCATGCGGGGGCTCCTCTCTCCACCTGCTCAGCCCTTCGCTGGCTCCTTCCGCTAGCTTGCAGATCCTGCACTGCTCTTGAATTCAGGTATTTTCCTCTTGTTTTGGAGTTACTATAACTGGAAGTTTTTAAAAACTGACTTGTAATCATTCATTGCTAGTGTGTAGAAATGGGACTACTTTTTATATGTCGAGTTTGTATCATATGATCTTGCTAATAAGCTCATTAGCTCTGGGGGCTGCTTTCACATTTTCCCACATTCCTTGGGGTATTCTGCATAAACTGTTACGTTGTCTGCAAAGAAGAGCTGTGTATTCCCTTTTCCTGTCTTATTGCACAGGGCAAGCCTTTAACTCTGTGCCTTGACGCAGGCGTGTGAGGGCACAGCTGTGCCTCCGGGGCCGGGGCGTGGGGGTCCATCCTGCTGCCAGCATGACATTGGCTGTTCAGGACGTTCCCTTCTGTCTCTGGTTCGCCAAGAGTTTTAATCACAAATGGGATTGAATTTTGTCAAGTTTTTTCAATCATTTGAGGAGATTTTATGATTTTTCTAATTTAGCCTGTTGATGGGGTGAATTTCACTGATTGATTTCAAATGTTGACCATCCTGGAACAAACCCCGCTTGGTCACGCTGTGCTAATCATTCCTTTTCATACATAATGAATTCAGTTTGCTAATATTTTGTTGTAGATCTTTACACCTATGTTCATAGAGGGATATTGGTCTATAGTTTTCTTTTTTGTATGTTTTTGTCTGGTGTTGGTATCAGGGTAATTCCTGACTCATAAGACGAGTTGAGAAGTATTCCTCCCTTTTCTGTTTTCTGGAAGATATTATGTAGAATTGGTGTGGTTTCATCCTTTGTTATCTGGTTAAATCCACATGGAGTTTTCTTTTTCAGAAGGTTTTAAACTATTAATTCGATTTCTTTGGTAGATCAGGCTGTTGAGATGATCTGTTCATCCCGGTGAGTCTGGCAGGTTGTGGCTCGGAGCCATTGTTTCATGTTGATGCATATTGTCACATTGTATCCAAGCTCCCAGCCCGACCTGCCGCTGCTGTCTGTAGCTTCCTCCTCTGTGCAACCTGCGTGATTTTCCTTTTTTCATTCCTGACATGGCTCATGTTGTCCTCTTCTTTTTTCTTTATTGGACTAGAGATTTTATCGATTTTATTGCTCTTCCCAAAGAACCAGTGTTGGGTTTTTTTTAATACTTTATTTTATATTTTATTTTTCTGTTATTTTTCTCTCTTCTGTTTCATGGTGTCTGTTTTTGTCTTTGTTGCTCCCTTGCTCCGCTCACTTTGGGTTCAGTGTGCTCCTTCCCTGGTGTCTTGAGGTGAAGCTCAGACTGTGAGCACACAGTAAGGGCTCGGCCGCCTTCCATGGGGCTCGAATTGTAGCTCACTTAGGATCGGCGCAAAGTATTTCTAGATCCTTGGAGTTTTTCTCCTGGGCCCGTGTGCTGCTTACTGGCCTGAGTGGTTGGTGTTTCTGGCCTTCTGTCTACTATTGATTATCTTTTGTTCGTTTGTTTGAAGTAGGCTCCACGCCCAACTTTGGGCTCGAACTCATGACCCCGGGATCGAGTCATGTGCTCTACTGCTCTGCCGACTGAGCCAGCCAGGCGCCCCTCTACTATTGATTTCTAGCTGAGTCCGTCGTCAGAGAACATACTTTACACAACTTCAGTTCCTCCTCTCCTCCTCCTCCTCCTCCCCCTCCTCCTCCTCCTCCTCCTCCTCCTCCTCCTCCTTCTTCTTCTTTTTATTATTTATTTATTAGAGAGAGAAAACACAGGAAAGTGGAGCTTTAGAGGGAGAGGCAGAAGCAGACCCCCCGCTGAGCAGGGAGCCCAGTGCAGGACTCGATCCCAGGACCCTGGGATCATGACTTGAACTGAAGGCAGACGCTTCACCGACTGAGCCCCCAGGCGCCCCACGACTTCAGTTCTTTTAAGTGTGCTGGTGCTCCTTTGTGGCTGGGACACGATTGGTCCCTGTGGATGCTGGCCCCTGCGATCCACCTTTCTCCATTTTCTTTCCTTCCCAGTTTGTCTCCTGCAGCGTCAGAGTGGCCTGATGGGCAGAGTGGGCTGGGCTTCCCCAGGGTACCCGCGTATCAGGGGGCTGTCAGGAACAATCCCGTTTGCCCCCAGCCTGGAGCTGTCTTGCTGCTCAAGTCAGGTGCCCTGCTGCCTGGGGAAGCCCTCGTGTCTGTCTCCTCGCTCCTCTGGGCTCAGTTGAGTGCACATGCACGTACTGTCACCGTCATCCTCCGTGTGGCCCCCAGTGCCGCATTGTGACAGGCTGGCGGTACGCCCAGGATGGGAGTTGGTGGTTTGTGCCGGCCTTAGTTTGTAAAGGTGACTGAGTGACAGTGCACAGCAGTCAGTGCCATTGACAGGAGAGTTTAATGTTCACCGTCCCCTAGAAACAGGAGGGACCATACAGAGGCCACAGGGAGACACCAGGGTCAGTCAGGGCAGAGGGACTGAGGGGAAGGCCCGGATCAGAGCCTTTACTGGGGTTTCCGTGGGAAAGGCACAGCATGGCAGGGCAAATGGCTTAGGATTGGCTAGTTGGAATCTTTCCAGTGGACCTTGAGGCACAAGGTCCCAGGGGCTGCCCCTAGTTGTCTGCTTCCTGGGCCCGGGTGTGTAGGACAGGGGGATATTAGGTTGGGCGCTGAGGGTTGAATAAGGAGGGGTTCAGGATATGGGCTTTGGATCCAGGGGAGATGTAAACAGTTCTGGCTGTCAGCTGGCCCTAGGAGTGGGCATCGAATAGACAAATACAGAATCTAATAAAACACAGAACAGTAGGATCTTCATTTCACGCCCAGAATGGCAATGGGGTCTCTGCACCATGCCCAGGATGGTAATGGGGTCTCCGTACAAAGCCCAGGATGCCGGTGGGGTCTCCGTACGAAGCCCAGGGTGGCGGTGGGATCTTCCTAGGGCTTGAGAAGGTGTGGGAGAGTGCGGTCTCTGCTGAGCAGACCTTTGCCCTTTGCAGGTTGTGCAGCCTGACCTTGAAGAAGCTGGTGGTGTTCAAGGAGCTGGAGAAGGAGCTCATCTCGGTGGTGATTGCCGTCAAGATGCAGGTGGGTGAGGATACCCTTGGCTGCCATCCCAGGGCAGTGAGTGTGACCTAGCATGAGAATGGGCACAGCCACACTGACAGCTGGACGCTTACCTGTGCAGGGGGCCAGGGAACCTGCTTCTGCCCAGGACGCAGGGGAGCCTCTGCCCTTGCTGGTTGACCTGGAAGATGGTCCTAATGCTCTGGCAGGATTGGAAACCCCCACCACCACCACCACCATACCCAGGGCACAGTCCTGTCCCTCGTGAAGGGCAGGCAGCCTGGTGTTTAGGAATGTGGTGGGAAGAGTGTGTAGGTCACTTGCAAATGGGCCTTCACAGAGCAGAATTGTGGCGCAGACCCTCCCTGCCCACCCCCACTCTCACCCAGCGCACGTGGCCCTTCTCTGCCAGCCCCTGACCCAGTGCTGGCCCAGCTGTGCTCACCTCTCTTCCCACGCCCCTCCCCGGGCCTCGCAGGTTCCTGCCTTAGAACAAACAGCCATGTTTCAGGAGGGCCTGACCCGCAGCTCCCCAGGGGGACAGCAGCCCCCAGCCCTCAGCACTGCCTGCACCCCTCGCCCAGCAGCCGTGGAGGAGGGGTCCTGCCGGCTGTGTGTGCTTCCTCGGCCTTTTCAGGGTCACCGGTTCCATGTCCACTTCCCGGGTTGGGAGGTGGCTCTCAGCCCTTGCTGCTCATGGCGCCTCCTGTGGCCCTTTGCAGATGTGCCCCCCCCCACGGGTTTGGGGTCCACTCCGCAGGTCCCTCCCTCCCCCATTGCCCCTGCAGCTGAGCCATGGGAGTATCAGTCCATGGCCTGCCAGGACCCCCCGACTGTCAGCCCCTCAGGACCGAGGTCTTGCTTCACCTTCGGTCCCAGGCTCCGGAGCCCATGTTTGCAGGCCAAGGGGGTGCCAGGGACCCGGCCTGCGGCTCCCAGTGCAGGTTCACCAGCGCTTGCTGGCTCGTGGATCTCCGGGCCATCAAGCCAGGCTCTCCTCCAAGCTGAGAGCTCAGCCACCGTGTTTTAAGTAAAGATCTGAAGAAACCCTTTCCTCCCTGAAGATGCTGCTGTAATTCATCATTGAAGCCAGGTGTGCACGGCTGCATGCCAGGACCATGGGGACGTGCCCCATGGGGGGCCAGCCTGTCCTGAGGCCGCCTGTGGCCCGGGCTGTGCTCTGGGACTCCTGGCAGGGAGGGCTCACGGTCTCGCCAGAGCTTCAGAGCAAGGTGGAGTTCGCCCATCCCTGACCTCTGAATCTGCACCGTTGACCTCTGACATGACTGGCCCCCCACTTTGGCCGCATTCCTGGAATCCCAACCCCTTCCCGTTGCCCGTCTCCATGGTCCTGCCCCAGACTCCACCATCTCCAGGACTCAGGCTCCGGGACCCACCTTACCTTTCCAGCTTACCCGAGTTCCCCCTTCCCTGGCCACCCGTTCCCGTGCCCCCCACCCCCGCACTGCCCCGAGCTCAGCATCTACCCTGGTGCCTGGCCTCACCTGCAGACCCCTAACTCCTGCCGCCTCTCTGGGCGTCATCTCCTGTTTGGGTCAGTTGCTGTCTGCCTGCTATGCCCCTGCATCGAGGAGTCAGCCCCCAGCTGGGCCGTCTTCCTCCGCCCTCCCTTGGCCTTCCCCGAGCCACGCTCCTGTGTCCTCAGCACCCCCTCCCCTGCTGAGGCCCTGCATCTTAGTTCCCAGAGGGAACGGGCCTGCCAGACTTCCCCACTGGCCTGGGCCTCTTCGCCTGTGCTCTTTGACCTCCTTCCCTTAGCAGAGGCCGGTCAGCTCAGGTCCTCTGAGGGATCTGGTGCAGAAGACGCCTGGAGGGCCACAGCCAGACCCCACACAGGGTGCCTGTCCCCAGAGCACCATGGGGCCCAGAGTGTGTCCACCGGGCGGTATGTCAGGATGCCAGAGTGGAGCCAGCTCCACACCTGTGCCCAGGACCCCTGCCCATCACTCCCATCAGCCCACACACCTGTGCTGTCCCTGTCCTGGACCCACACCCAGCTCCTGCCCTCAGTCACTGCTCTGCACCCTCATCTTGTCGGATGCCTCCGGAGCCCCCGGCCCCCGCACCCTGGTAGCCACTGGTCTTTGTGGCTCTGACTCCGACGGCTGTCGGTGTCCCGCACGCATGGGGCCGCACGGTGTTCATCCTGTGGAGTCCTGCCCCCAGCCTTCAGTCTCCGCTCCGTCCGTGTGGGGACAGCCATTTTTAAACCAGTTCTATGAGGAAATCTTTAATCCGTTTGGGGTTTATTTTGGTATAGGGTTTGAGGTGAGGGTCTGTAGGGTTTATACAGATGGTTTGTTACTCCTTATGTAGTGAGTAATTTTTCCTGGTCACTGAAGGCTCATTATGATGCAGTGGGCTCGTCGTCTTGGATGTATTTCTAGACTTCTCGTCTCCGTCCCTGCGACAGAGCAGTCATGCTGTAATTATGACACCTTTGTACCACATTTTGCCCTCTGGGGAGGCCATCACCCAGCCCCCGCACCCCAGCCTTGTCCCGTCACCCCCCGCACCCCACTGCTGCAATTTTGGTAGTTACATTAAATGTGGCAGCGAGCAATTTGGGTCATCTAGGGAGGACTTGGAGGGTCACAGGATGGGGACATTTTTAAGGCTCTGACCAATCTCCGCAAAGATGCTCTTGGGAATCCCGCCAGCTAATGACTCCCACTGCCTGCTCCGTGGCTCTTCACCCTGAGAGTTTGAGGGGAGCGGGTTTCACCGCGAGACACCCCCTTGTGAACGTGCATCGGTCTTGCTCTGTCCCAGGGCTCCAAACGGATCCTGCGGTCCCATGAGATTGTGCTGCCCCCCAGTGGACAAGTGGAGACCGACCTGGCGCTGACCTTCTCACTGCAGGTGGGCCTGGCATGTGGGGCTGGGGGCCGCGGCCCACCTTGCCCAGATCCTCTCCTTCCGTGGTGCTGTACTCCTAAGTGTTAGGAGACGTGCGTGCTCTATGAGATCACGTTTTCCCTCCCGCTCTTGTGCTGAGGAACGTAGTGAGGCCCAAACTCTCCCTCAAAAGGCCATTTCGAGGACGCCTGCCTGGCTCCGTCACAAGAGCATGTGACTCTTGATCTCGGGGTGGTGAGTTCAAGCCCCATGTGGGGTGTAGAGATCACTTAATTAAATAAACTTTTTTTTAAAAAGGCCATTTGGTTCCAGTGTTCAGAGAGGACGAGGAGGAACGTAGAGGACCCCAGTTTTGTAAGTTCTGACCCCTTGGAAGTATGTTGGGTGTGCCGGCAGTGCACAGGGGCTCTGTGCGGCTGGGACATGCCGCCCCCCCCTCCAGGTGAAACAGAAACTCCTCCCCCCGGGCCCTCCAGAGCCCAGGTCTGCGGGTAGGAGCAGGCCGGCCCCAACCGACCCGCAGGGCAGCCCCTCCTGCCTCTGTTCCTCTTCGCACAGTTGTTTTAAGGTGGGTGCTGTGTAGGGTCCGCAGATGTGCTTAACACACTTGCTTTAGAGACGAAGACTGAACGTAGTGTCGGCCCGAAGCTTCTCCTGCTGAGAGTGTAAGGCAGGGCTGTGGCTCAGCCGAGTCCGTGAGAACCCCGCCAGCTCCCGCCGCCCGCCCAGCAGCCTCTCTCGGCCCAGCTTGGCGGTGCCTGGGCCGAGGGCACATGACACGAGCTCTGGCGCCACCACGGGACCTTCTGTGGTTTCTGTGGAAGTTTTTTTTTGTGGGATCAGCTTTATCGGAGTGTCATTTACAAAACGTGCAGTTCACGGTCTTTGAGCGCTTGACAGCCACGCACCGGCGGCCTGCTTCCGTGCGTGTTAAGGGTTACTGTTACGAGCCTCTCGCAGAAGCCCCTGTCGTGCTCTGTTGGGGCATTGGACCAGCGCCACCTATGGGGTCACACCCTCTGCCGTCTGCGTCCTGGGCAGATGCGCTGGCTGACCCCATGGATGACCCAGAGGCCTTAGCCAGCTGCTCACGTCTGCCCGCAGCGGCTCTCCCTGTGTCCCAGACAGAGGCCCACGACGGCCCAGCGAGGAGTGAGCCTCAGGCTCGTTGGTGCTGGACTGGCGTGGCCACTGGGACAGATGGCAGCTGTGACCCCCCTTCTCTGCAGTACCCTCACTTCTTGAAGAGAGAAGGCAACAAGCTCCAGATCATGCTGCAGCGGAGAAAGCGCTACAAAAACCGAACCATCTTGGGCTACAAAACGCTGGCGGCCGGCTCCATCAACATGGCCGAGGTGAGCGCGTCCCCACTCAGCCAGAGGTCCCCTGTCGCGCCTTACTGACGGCCTGTGCGGCTGCCCTTTAGCCGCGGGTGCATTCTGGCCCAGCGTGGGTCCGTCCTGGGCCCTCCCAGGGAGAGCGTCCTCCTGGGACATCCGTGTCCCCTCCTGCGGGCCCTGGCCCGTGGGCTGCCTAGGCGGGCGACACGTGCTTGCTGTGGGTGGGGGCGGGGGGATGCGAGCGTGAGGAATTTCCCTGGTGGGGAAAGGAGGAGAAGTTCGTGGAAACGGATCTGACCGGCCGACACCAGCGTGTCTTGGAGGACCTAGCGTCCCAAGGTGTGGTTGGCGTGGGGTTCAGGAGGAGGAACTCAGACTCTCCCATGGGGCCTTCGGGAGCCATAGGATGGGCTCTGGGGAAGGGGCAGCTGAGGTCCCTCGTGTCCTTTGTGCTTTGGGGCCTTCGCCGTCATGGGGTCATTTTCCGGGCTGTGAGGCGACTGTGATGCTCGGGGATGCGGAGCTGTGCTGTGCCCACCTGCAGCAGGGCTGCCCCCACACCCCTCAGCCCTCTCCTCTGGCCCAGGACCCCCGTGCCCACGGCGCCCAGTCAAGCTGCAGGCCACCTCTTTCCCCTCAGACCCTACCTGCCTGACACTGTCGGCAGGCATCCTTCAGGCAGGTGGCCCAGGTGTGGAGGGTGTGAGGAGGGAGACCGTGCACCTGTCTGTCCAGCTCCGCACACGCACGGCACAGGGGTGCGTCTGGGTGCTGGCTAACCTTCCTAATTTCGTTTCTGAGATGGTAGTGGTTGCGGATGTTACCTTTCTCAAAAATTTAATTTTTGTATTGGACTCAAGAGTTGGCACCCCGAATCAGGTTCCCAAAATTAAAAATAACCAGGTCCGTGAAATCCCAGCATCTGGTTTTGGTCAGATGACCCCAAAGGCAGCTTCTGGCATGCAGAGGCTCGACCTCCAGGACGCGTGGGGGTGCACGGGGGCGCGTGTCCCTGTCCCTGGTCTGCTGGAAATTTCTCACCACCGGAATGGCTCCAAGGACTCACTGGCCCAGTGGGCCGCCCCAGTGGTTGTTGGCTGTGCCACACAAGACCCCAGCCTGTGCTGGTGGCCGGTCCTCCGTGGTCCCTGGACGCGGATCCCGGGGCTTGGTGGCCCAGAGCCATAGCCTCACACACAGTCTGCTCCTGCCACAGCCTCTGGACAGGCGGGCTCAGACCCTCCCCTCCTTGACGGCCTTCAGTCCCCAGTGGCTGAGCCTGGCACTGACCCCCGAGTCTTGGCCAGCGTCCTCCTGCCCGACGGACCCGTTCCCGTGCACCCAGAAGGGGGCGCTGCTGGGCCCTGGCCCGCACCCCGGCGCCCTCTAGAGCTGAGCCCTGCCCCCAGGTGATGCAGCTCCCCTCCGAGGGCGGCCAGGTGCTCAGCCTCTGCAGCAGCGTCAAGGAGGCCTCGGTCAAGGTGGCCGAGATCTGGATCTTCTCCCTGTCCAGCCAGCCCATTGACCACGAGGACAGCGCCATGCAGGCAGGGCCCAAGGCCAAGTCTGCAGGTGAGTGCCGCTGTCGATGGCCTCCGCTTTGCTGCCTCCTGGCCCCCTTCCTGCCGGGTTTGAGAAGCTGGGGAGGGACCAGGAGGGTTTATGGGTTTCTCTCTGGGCTCCAACCCCACAAGCAGCATTGTGCGTGCTCTGGGAGCCGGGGCTCCAGGTGTGCGAGCTCAGCCACAGGCAGGAGGTCATGGGCTTGATGGCAGTGCCCTCCAAGGTCTGGGCACAGGTCCTGGCATGGCTGTCGCCACCATCATGATGGGGACTGCTGTCCCCCTGAGGTGTGAGAGGGCACACAGGGGACCCAGCTGGGCATGAGATCCAGGCTGAAGCGTCTGAGGTCTGTAGGGGCCACCGTGGGAGTGGAGAAGCGCAGCCCTACCCCATCCCCGAAGTCTGCCTGCTGGGGCTGGACACGGCTGCCCACGTGGGTCCAGGGGACCCATCCTCTGGCCGCCACCTCATTGCCAGGACACCAGTCGGAATGTCCAGGTGCTCCCCCTTCCGTTTGCTCATTCTACAGAGAACTACTCCGAGGAGGAGTATGAGAGCTTCTCCTCTGAGCAGGAGGCCAGCGACGATGCCGTACAAGGGCAGGTAACCTCGGGCGCAGTGCGTGGGGCTGAGCGGCCACGTGGGCTCCTGGCGGCCGCGTGGCCCCAAGACACTCTGGGTGTGGATGGGGCGTGGACGGCCAGCGACCCCCCCCCCACGCTGCTGGTATGAGGGTGGTGCCAAGGGGGGGGTGGAGGCTGGGAGCCGGCCCCCCACGTGCTGCGGGCACATGCCTCCCGCCCCGGGGTCCTGCCATGCGCCCGCAGATGCTCTGGGGGTGCCCTCTGCCAGCCCCTGTGCTTGTCTCCCCAGGACTTGGACGAGGAGGACTTCGATGTGGGGAAACCCAAGAAGCAGCGGCGATCGATAGTAAGAACGGCGTCCATGACCAGGGTCGGTGGAAACTGGTTTTACTAACACTGGGGAAGGGCGGGCTGGGGGGTGGGGGCCCAGATTGGGCGTTGGGACGTGAGGCAGCCGTCCAGGACCCCTCCAGGGCCCAGCCTCTTCGGTGGGGCGTGAAGGCAGGGAGACTCCACAGCCTTGTGCTGGCGGGCAGGCCAGCGTCCACCCGCGGGAGCTTCACCGGTGGGGTCCTTGTGCTCTTCCGGGGCGGCCGCCCCTGGCCCAGGGGGCAAGGGATGAGGTGGAACAGCGGCCATCCTGCTCAACCGCTCCACGAGCAGAGCTGGGGAGGGTGTCCCCCTCCTGCATGTGCCCAGACAGGCCCCGTGCGAAGCCAGTCCCTCGTGTCAGCTTAGCCTCTGGCCCACCCAGCACGGGGGCCCCGGGCTCTCCAGCTCCTCCTCTGGGAGGAAAGCTCCAGGCAGAGGCCTTAGCCCGGCACAGAGCGCCCACCACTGGGCACAGAGCCCCGGGAGAGTTCCCACGTCCAAGCTGCTCCTGGGCGCATGGCCACGGCCCCAGGCCCGGGCTGCACAGTGGGTGGCCGTGGAACCTTTGGGGCACAAGCCCAGCCCCAGAAACCTCTGCCCCTCCTCTACTGGGAGGCTCAGCAGGTCGAGCATGGCAGCGCCTGTGTGAGCCTCAGTTCCAGGCCCAAGGGCCTGACGCCTGTGGAGCGGAGTGGGGGACCTCGAGGGTGGCTGGGGGCAGCTGCCTCACTCAGTGGCCAGAGCTCAGGCTCTGAGGCCCAGGGCAGCGCTGGGCACAGTGGCGCTTGGGCTCCCTGCTGAGCCCTTGCCACGCTCCTGCCCGCCGTGTGCCCACCCCTGAGTCCCGCTGGGGTGAGGTGGTGCCTCGGGCGAGGGCCGGCAGCCTTACTTACGGGGCGGTCTCTGCAGGAAGGGGTAGTGCGCACCCTCCCTCCGGCTCCTCCCCGGGTCTGGCCCCCAGTCCAGCCGCAGCTGTGGTGTCGAGTGCTTGTAAAGGGGTTGGGCTCCCGTGAGCCCGCGGGGACTGTGCCTCCCTCCCGCCAAGCCTGCCGCGTCCTTCTGAGGGAAGCCGCCCCTTGCGTCCTGATTCTGTCCTGCTTGTCTTGCAGCAACAAAACTTCAAGCAGAAGGTCGTGGCGTTGCTGCGGCGGTTCAAAGTGTCGGACGAGGTGAGCGACCCCGCCTGGACCGCCAGGCCCACGGCGTCCTGTGAGACCAGGGCTCTCAGGCACCTGGGCCTCGTCCTGGCTCTGCCGCTGACCATCCTGTGGCCCTCAGGACACCATGTCCTTGTCCACGAGAGCGGGCAGTCCCACCCCCGGGGCGCCTCGAGGGCCAAGCCGAGGCCGCCAGCGTGTGTCTGGAATCGCAGCCCCATGAACAGCCCGGGAGGGAGGCTGGATGTCGTTTGGGGGTGTGACCATGCATTTTGTGTTTTGTGCTGTTTCTGAGTGGAGTGTATTTTAGGGCAGTTCTCGGCGTGTGGCAGATGGTGGTCTCTGCGTGCCCGCGTCGCCGCACGTGCGGCCCCCACCGACGCGCTCTGACCTGCGGGCTCCTGCCTTAGCTGTGTTCTCCCCAGATTTGTGGGGATGCGCTTGCGTACCTTTTATAACCACAAGGAAATACCTCGGTTTTCCTTTTAACGGGGATGGAGGAGAGTTAGTCCACAGGTCCTGTAGCCACCCGGGAGGGGGGCGTGTAAGTGTCCACGTGTCACCGCCACACGTGGCCGTGGCTGCACGGAAAGCGATGGCCGTCCGTCCACACATGTGATGGGGTCTCACGGGGGTGGCAGCAGCCGGGCGGCTCTTCTCAGATGCCGGCGCTAGAAACAGACCCGACTCGGCCTCAGTTCCCCCACATCCGTCTACAGCCTCAGTAGGATCCCTGTCAGATTCCCCAGCTGCCTGTCTGCAGACCGCGCGTCCCCTGACTTGCCGGAAATTCAAGGGACCCACAATAAACAACACAATCTTGGAAAAGTGCAAAGTGGAAGGCCTCACACTTTCTAATTTCAGAACTTTCTAAGAGGTACAGTAATCAAGACCGTATGAGAGATCAGTGGGACCAGAAATAAATCCTTCTTCTACTTGTGGTCAATTTCCAACAAGCATGCCAAGGTCGTTCAGTGGGGGAAAGTGGGCTTTGGGACAGATAACGATGGTACAGCCAGACGGCCACACGCGAGAGAACCTGACACCATGTGCAAAAGTGACTCCAAACGGATCAAGACCTAAACGTAAGCGCTTACGCTTTGAAACTCAGGAGAGTGATCTTGGCCCCGGGGGCCGGGCCGTGTGGCTTAGACAGGACACCAGACGCACAAGCCGCCAGAGGAAACGGGCAAGTCAGACCACGTCAAAGCGTGAACACGTCTGTGCTCCGAACACCATCGGGAAGGTGAACGGATGGCTGTCATGTAGAAGGTCCTGGCAAATCGTAGACCCCGTGAGGGACCCGGGCCACAGGACAGAAGGCACCTTTGCAACCCCAAATAAAGAGACAGTCGGGATGAGAGATGAATGGTCTAGGTCAAGAGCTGGTCAGAGGCTCAGACTAGAGGGTTTCTCTGAGGAGGAGCCTGAATGGCCAGCAAGCCCCTGAGAGCCGTGGGCAACCTCCCGGGGCCGCAGACGGTAGCCGTGACCTCGCAGGACAGAGCGGAGGTGCCGACGGGGGGCAGCCAGACCTGCAGTGTTGGCGGGAACGCCCCGCGGGGCAGCCGCTACGGAAGACAGCACCTCCAAGTGTCAACTTCACGCTTAACCGGCGACCCCCCGGCAATCCCACGTATGGCTGTCGCCGCGCGAGATCCAGGACGTCCACACAGACTGAGGGGCAGACAGTCCCAAGAGTTTCATCTGCGGCAGCAAAGCCTGCAGCGTCCATCTTCTGGCAGCTGGCTAGACCCAGGCCGCGTTCAGGGCGGGCGGGTGGGCGGGCCGTGAGGAGGAGTTGTCGATGGGACAAACAGCACGGCCGCCTCTTGATACACGTGCCTGAGTGGGAGGAGCCCACGCGGAGGGCTCCATAGTGTGTGACCATTTCTGTGACGTTCTGGAGGAGGCCCACCGCATGGGGACGGAAGTCAGTTCAGGGCTGGGAGGAAGAGAGGGGACGGTGAGACGTGGGGAGGCCCTGGGGAGGGAGGCATTCCAAGCCCTGACCGGTGCGGGCCTGTCCCAGGTGGCGCTCCTGCCCTGCACTCCTGCCGTGCGTTTCTCTGTTGAAGCACGAGTCACGAGGGGCAGAATGGCCATGCTGTGCCTGGCACCTGGTGACCGGAGGTCCCAGAGGTCACCCCGGTGTCTGGCAGAACTGGGCTGGTGGCTTCATGTCCTCTTCCTGTCTGTCCTGCCAAGGGGACCCCCCAGGCCAGCCCTCACACATCTGACCTCACTGTAGGTCCTGGATTCAGAGCAGGACCCTGCAGAACACGTCCCCGAGGCAGAGGAGGACCTGGACCTTCTGTACGACACGCTGGACATGGAGAACCCCAGCGACAGTGGCCCGGACCTGGAGGACGACGACAGTGTCCTCAGCACCCCCAAGCCAAAGCTCCGGTGAGCACATGTGCCACCTCCGTCTGCCGCCCGGCCCCAGGCCCCAGTGGGCACCCCCATGCCATCCCACGTGTTGCAGGGGCCACAGGGAAGTGTGCACTTGGGAACATGGGCTCTGGGTCAGGGAGGAGGGGGAAACATGCGTCCTAGCAGGTGGCCGGAGTCTGCGGTCTTTGTGGAGGGAGAGAAGTAGCAAAGTGACAGGGTCACGTCTGCATTCTGGAAAGATCTCTCTGGAATCCACTGGGAGCGTGAACACAGGAGACCTGTTAGGAGGCATTGGGGTCGCCCCTGCCAGAGGCCAGGGTGTCAGAGACGGAGGGGCGAGAGCTCTTGGGTGGGGAATGTCGTCGGGGGTCTTCCCAGGGTCTTGGCTGAGCCAAGTGAGGTGCCTGTCACAGGAGGAGGTGGCCAGCGGTGTGGGGCCGTGGGACTCTTCTGTGCACTGGGGAGACGGCGAGCTGGGAACCACAGAGCATCCCTGCCACACAGGTGGGGGCAGTGAGCAGTGCTGGTGCCTGTCCCCGAGGAGCCAGGTGTCAGCCTGGCTGGGGCAGAGAGGGCAGGAGGCCCCAGGACCGAACAGCGTGTGGCTGCCAAGTGGGGGCCGTATTGGAGTCCAGAAGATCTGTGGCATTTTAGCTTCGCTTTTTGAATGTGTGTTTTTTTATTTGAGTCAGAGAGAGCTGAGCAGGGTGGGGGGGCAGAGGGAGAAGCAGACCCCCTGCTGAGCAGGGAGCCCCACGCAGGATCAATCCCAGGACCCTGAGATCATGACCTGAGCGGAAGGCAGACGCTTCACCGACTGAGCCCCCCAGGCGTCCTCTTAACTCTTCGATATAAGTCAGTGGGACAGAGACGCATATGGGGAGGGTGGGCTTTCTGTGCGGTCGCCGACCCTCCAGCCCGCCCAGCCGTGGCCAGTTACTGTCCCGTTGTGGGGACACCCATGGCATCTGTGGGCTCTGGTCCAGGTGTTGGCCACTGGCCTTCGCTGCAGATGCAGCTCGGGGGGTCCACTTACAGGCTCAGCCCACCGCGAGTCTTGCTTGCTGCCCCCCCATCGAGGTGCCTTGGGCTCTGCTTCCAGCCTTCAGCTGGAACACCCGGGTCTCTGCTTCTGTCCCTCATGTGGTCACCTTGGCTGCCGGCTGACCTGTCTGTCGCCCTTGCCGCTGGCTGCACCTGCAGAGCTGGTCGTGGGCCAGCTGGTGCTCACAGTCCGGGGGTGCGCATGGGCCTCTCCGGCCCTGGTCCTGCCCTCGTATTTCCCTGTCCCTTGGTGGCTCTGTCACCTGTCCCTGCATGAGCCCCACGCACCATTTCAGCCTGAAATGTGTTCTGAGTCTCTGAGTCTGAGATCCCCCACCTCTGCTCAGCTGTCTGCTGGGGGCAGGGCGTTTGGTCTGGCTGGCCCGGAGTCACTGGACCCTGCTGCTGGCACCCTCGTGGCAGTCTTGAGCGTGCTCCTGTGTGGCCGCCAGCCACCCATCCCAGGGTGAAGGCCAGGAGTGGGTGGGTTCAGGGACGCAGGTTGTCTCCAGCGGATGTTGGAGCCGGTGGGGAGCCGAGAAGGGCTGCAGGTTGCATGGCACTCAGTGTCCTCCCCTGGGCCGTGGTTCCCCTGCCGCTTCCCAACCCCGCCCCCGGTCCTGCATGGCCGGCAGACCCCACGAGCACAGTTGCTGAGCCTTTAGTGTGGGGAGGGTCCTGGCGAATGACCTGTCTCCGTCCCCACACCCAGGCCCTACTTCGAAGGGCTGTCACACTCCAGCTCGCAGACGGAAATTGGGAGTATCCACAGCGTCCGGAGCCACAAGGAACCTCCGAGTCCGGTGAGCAGGCCGGACCGGCAGCCCCTCCCTCCTGATGGGACCTCAGGCAAGGGCTGGGCCGTCCTGAGGGTCCTGTCTCTCCGGGTCACTCAGTGTTGCTTATACTCAGTGTTACGTTGTGCTCCTGGGTCTGCGTGTGGCGGGAATCTCCCTGCCCAATGCCACGTGACTGTCACGGGGTGACGCTGCGCCCGAGGTCAAAGAGAGCCCCGGCCAGTCTTCGCAGGCTGCCTCCAAGCCCAGATCCCCCTCCCCAGAGGTGAGCCAGCCTCGTGCCCACCATTGAACACATCCTGATTCCCATCTTGTCCTCGCAGGCGGACGTGCCCGAGAAGACTCGGGCCCTGGGAGGCAAGCAGCCAAGCGACAGCGTCTCGGACACGGTGACCCACGTGAGCAGGCGCGGGACACGTGCATTTGGTCAAGCACAGAGCCCACTTACACACGGCCTTAGGGCAGGCCTTGACACGAGGGTCTTAGCTCACACCCCCCAGGACCGGTGCACAGAACCACAATGAGGGCCCCCTTGGGTTCACTCCCACCCCGAGGGATGGTCAGGGCCCCCTTGGACTCACCCCCCACCTTGGGGGATGGTCAGGGTCCCCCGGAGTCACCCTAGTTCTGGGAGGACAGGAGGTGTCCCCCTGCTTTGCTGCCAGCGCAGACCCTGTGAACACTAGGGTTGACGCCTATTGCCCTCGTTGGGGTTCTCAAGGAAGGTGTCCTGGGCCACAGAGCAGGTTTTAGGGAGGTTTGGGGGAGGCTTGGTGCGTCTCCCCTGGCAGCCAGGACCAGGACCCCTGTGGTTGGAATGGAGGTCAGCTCGGCTCCCCAGGGGAGTGTGTGTCTGTGTCCCATGTGAAGAGCTGTCAGCCCGAAACTAGGCTACACGCCCCGGCCAAACCAGGGGCTCCTCAGGCTTGAGACCGTGGTCCTCGAGAAGAGGCCCCCAGGATGTGCTTTGCCATTGGGCCCCTTCTCTGCCTCTCAGAGCACACCCGCCCCCGGGGAGCAGCCCGCGCAGCCGGAGGACAGCCTGGAGGTGGAGACCCCCACTCTGGACGTCTTCACCGAGAAGCTGCCGCCCAGCGGGCGCATCACCAAGACGGAGTCCCTTGTCATCCCGTCCACCAGGTGAGGGGACGCTCTGGGAGGCTGCCGGCCAGGCACTGCCCACGTGGGCCAGCGCAGCGGGCAGGGCCCCGTCTGAATGGATGACAATCACTTGGAAGCACGGAGATTTCGGGGCCCGCCCTGGAGGCCCACATGGGACCCCCCATACATAACCCTGTGTGTAGCTAGCTGCCAGCAGGCCTTTGGGGGCTGAGGTGTGGCCCCTGCTGCCCATCTCATGGTTTCCTGCCCCTGGCTCCGTTCGCTGGCACCTCGTGGACCGGCGTAGCCCTGGGTGCCAGTGTGGGAGGGGCATGGCCAGCTGGGCCCAGAGCCCAGTGTGGTCAGGCACAGCGGCCCCCGGGCAGTGCTGCTGGGTCCAGCCAGGACCCTACCCCTCACGGTGGTCATCACAGAGGTGAGGGCCTGGGTGGCCAGGGCCTGGCAGCTTCCCCATGGAGGACTGTCCCACAGCGTCTCTGTGTGTCCCCACTGCCATCTCGGTCAGTCAGAGGGTCATCTCTGAGCCCCTCCTTGGACGTGCTTTCCGACCCATCTCGTCTTCACCTCCCTTGGGCACCTGGCCAAACTCCCAGCGCCCTCTGTGCCGCCACACGTGGCCACGTGCTGCCACTGCCGCCGCGACCTGCATTCCTACCCCGAGACCCGCTGGGCTGGGGCCTTCTGCAGGGGGACAGTGGAGCTGGTGTGGGTGCCCTGCCCCCGCCTGGGGCCGTGGTTCCATGCCACCGGCACTCACGTGTTGTATCAGGCTTATGCCCGCCTTGAAAGTGCATGTGCCAAGTGTGGACGTGGCCTGCACGTCAGCCCGTGGCCCCACAGAGGAGCCCGCACTGCCTGCCACCTGCCCGGCCACCCTATGTGAATCCACCACCGCCCCTGCCACTGAGCAGCCCCCTTCCCTGGGGCAGTGAGCATGCGGGCCTGCCCCAGCCTGCCCTGCTTCCCTGCAGGTCCGAGGGAAAGCAGGCTGGCCGCCGGGGCCGGAGCACGTCCCTGAAGGAGCGGCAGCCCGCTAGGCCACAGAATGAACGGGCCAACAGTCTGGACAATGAGCGCTGCCCGGACACAAGGAGCCAGCTGCAGGTGCGTGCTCCAGGAGAGGTCACGGGCAAAGGCCATGGCTGCCCAGAACTGACCCACTGCTGGAAGCTTGGGGGGAGGCAGTCTGGCCACCTCGTGGGCTGTGATGGTGCCACCACGCCTTCAGGCCAGTGACTTCTGTCTAGTGCAAAGAAAGCTGAGGTCCTGAGCAAGAACAGGGCCGGCCTCTCCTGCCCACTGCTGGGTGGCTGCTGGGGAGCAAGGGGGGGTCAGCTGGGCAGGTGAGGGGCTGCAGCAACCCCTCCCACCAGCATGGATGGGCCTTGTGTCTCCAGATCCCCAGGAAGACCGTATATGACCAGTTAAACCACATCCTCATCTCTGATGACCAGCTCCCTGAAAACATCATTCTCGTCAACACCTCTGACTGGCAGGGGCAGGTGGGGAGGGGCCAGGTGTCCTCCCTGCAGTGGGGAGTGGGGGGGTTCCTCCCTGCTGGGGGAGTGGGGGGGGTTCCTCCCCACTGGGCGAGTGGGGGGGTTCCTCCCCGCTGGGGGAGTGGGGGGTTCCTCCCCCGCTGGGGAGTGGGGGGGGTCCTCCCTGCTGGCGCGGCGTGGCGGCGCTGGCGGGAGGCTGGCTGGAGTGCTGAGGCTCACCACGCGCGCTCGCCCCCAGTTCCTGTCGGAGGTCCTGCAGAGGCACACGCTGCCCGTGGTGTGCACGTGCTCCGCGGCTGATGTCCAGGCAGCCTTCAGCACCATCGTCTCGAGGATACAGAGATAGTGAGTCCAGCTGCCGCGTGGGGTCTGTCGGGGTCCCTGCTGCCCGGCCTCGCCTGTGGCTGTCCCGGGGGCGGTGGCGGATTCCAGATGTGCCCACCCACAGGCTGCCCACAGCCCCGTCTTCTGTCCAGATCTGGGCGGTTCCTGCGACGCAGGGGGCTTCCTGGGTGAGGCCCCGTCCCCTGCCCAAGGCTGCTGTCGTCTGGTGGGGACCTGGGTGTTGGTGGCCCTCCGGGGTCGTGAGCGCACAGCCGTTGCCCGAGCAGGGCTCCGCGGCACCGGGCTCAGCCCGTCCTGGCGCTGGGGCCTGCTCGGGCGGCAAGGACGGCATCTGTCCCCTCTCTGTCCTGCCCTCGGGGCCACAGCTGCAACTGCAACTCCCAGCCGCCGCCGCCCGTGAAGATCGCCGTGGCAGGAGCGCAGCACTACCTCAGCGCCGTCCTGCGGCTCTTCGTGGAGCAGCTGTCCCACAAGACCCCCGACTGGCTGGGCTACATGCGCTTTCTCATCATCCCGCTGGGTGAGGGCTCTCGCGCAGGAAGAGGCGTGGAGCACTCACCGCCCGCGCTGGGCACCCCTCGCGCTGGCCCAGCGCTCCATGGCCGGCCAGCTTGATGCTGTTGTCAGAAGCAAACCAGGGGTGCTTGCGAGTCCTTGCGAATTACCAAACCCCATGTAACGTGGCCCTGCACCTATGGACTCGCACCTTTGTTCCTGGGAGGTGCTGGGTCACAGGGGACAGAATCGCTGGCGCCCGAGCACCATTTGGTCTGCAGGGCGCACCGGGCACAGCGGCGCCTCCATCCACCGGGAGCAGGGAGGGGCTTGGAGGGGCCACAGAGCGGGTCCGCAGGGGAGGTGCGGCAGGCTCTGCAGCCTGACACTCTCCCCTCGGCTCGCAGGCTCCCACCCCGTGGCCAGGTACCTGGGCTCTGTGGACTACCGCTACAACAACTTCTTCCAGGACCTGGCCTGGAGAGACCTGTTCAACAAGCTGGAGGCCCAGAGCACCGGTGAGGCCTGGGGCCGGCCGGCCAGGAAAGGCTGCCCTGGGATCCCTGCCGCCATGAGAGCTGGCTGGCCACTGGGGCCCCAGGCGAGGGCTCCCAGGGATTCAGAGAAGCTGTGGAGGCAGAGGGGCCCCTCCGCCGCCCCCAGCATTGCCACTGCTCCGGGGCTGGGTCCTGGGCGGCCCTGGGGGCAGCACATGGGGTGGAAGGGGAGTGTGGCACTCACGGACCCTGCCTGGCCTTCTCGTGCAGCGCAGGACACGCCCGACATTGTGTCAAGGATCACACAGTACATCGCAGGTGCCAACTGTGCCCACCAGCTGCCCATCGCGGAGGCCATGCTGACCTACAAGCAGAAGAGGTACCTCACTGGGCCCCGGGCAGGGCAGGGTGTGGGGCAGGGCGGGGGCACCAGCTCCACGCCGCAGGAGCAGGCCGCCCACAGCTACTGTCCCCCTGTGGGCCTCCCTGCCCACTGCTGGTCTCAGAGCCTTCAGGCAGCACCTGGGGCGGGGGGCTCCTTGGGACGGAGATCAGGGACAAACCTGGTTGGCCAAGGGACAGAACCCGAGCTGGGCTTGGGGGGAACACTGTGAGCGGGACTGGCAGCCCCAGGTCTTCCTCTGAGTAGAAGGAGCTGGTAAAGTTTTCTCTGTTTTGTATGTTGGAATTTCCCATAATAAAGATTAAGGGAACACCTGTTAACGGTCCCCTCCCAGCAGTGACCTGCTCATGGGAACGCAGGCCCAGGCTCCCTGAACCTCCTGGGCCTCCCGGGCCCGGAGACACGTTCTCACCCTGACCCCGGGCAGGACAGCGGGCAGGAGTGGGGGCCGCTCCCGAGGCCAGGTGGAGGTCTGGCTGCCAGGCCTGCGAGGGCAGAGGGCCAGTGCAGGGAGGGCGGGCTGGAGGGACCAGGCCAGTCGGAGGAGGCAACGCATCTCTGCTCCCGTCTGCGGGACGCCCCCCGGCTCTCCCAGTGTGGGAGATAGGAAATTCAGGGGGCGTGTCTGGTCCAGCGGCTGGTCCAGCTCAACGCGCCGGTCTCCTGTGCGACAGCCATGCTGGCCCCGAGCCGGAAGCTGGGCGGCGATGCCACGCCGGGACATGCGTCCTGAGCACGTAATAACATGTCTGTGTTTTCTCTTTTGGTGGCTTTCTGAAAAGGAAAAAGAACTTTCATTTTGACTTTACCCTCAGGTACCACTGTCCCTGGGTCTGCGCCCCCGTGTCCCCAGGCTGGTCTTTAGGGCTGTTTAGCAGTATGAGCAGGTCAGGCAGGCCCCTCCAGCTGAGCGTCGGGTGGGTGGGCGCCCCAAGCCAGGTGCTGTCCGGCCCCCGCCCAGGTCGAAGGGCTGGATGTCACAGCGGGCAGGCTGTCCTCTGTCCATCGCAGTCCAGAGTTTGAGTTGAGGAAGCAGCCAAGCTGAGCTCCTCTGTGAGTGTCTGTCTCTGAAGCCCTGGGCAGCGCGTCTCACAGGAGAAGCAGGTGCTTGGGTCCCGCTGGCCACTCATGCCCCACTGGTCGTGTGTGGACTTTGGTCCCAGCACGTTGTACAGCTGACCCGGCTCCGGGGCTCGGCACCTCACAAGGGCCTCACTGCTGCTGATTCTCCGTGCGGGGGTGTGCGGGCCAAAGGGTGGGGGGCCCGCCGGATGGCACGCACTCCGAGCCTGGCTCTGGGCCCCACGCCCGGGGTTACAGAGAGCGGCAGAGAGCGTTTCCCAGCTCAGTTTCTTGGCTCAACTGGACAGGCGGCCAGACCGCTAAGACCCCCACGTGCAGTGAAGGGCTTTTCACCCCCTGGCGGGTCCACCCTTGGAGACCTGCACGTTGGGAACCACATTCCGGGCCGCCCCCAGAGCTGCCCTTTCGTTTGGGGTTCCCCTTTCCTGTCCTGGCAGCCTGCCTGCCAGTGTCCCCCCTCAGGGCACTGCTCCACCCAGGGTCGCCAGGCCCCAGGCAGCATCCTTGCGGGACGCTGGGACAGACCAGGAGCAGGGGTCGCGCTCCTCCATGGTCCTGCTAAACAAGCCTTTGTGAGCTAAAGAAAGACCAGCCGTGGTGTGTCCCGTGACTGCTCGAGCCGCCCCGGGCGCCGTGCTGCGGATGCCTGCAGCCCGCTTTGCTGCCTGGCACCAGCCTCTCGTCTCTCCAGCCAGGGCTTAAGGGGACCCTGGCCCTCGTCCCGTGCCTCCTGCCTCCACCTCTGCGTCACAGCGGTGACACCAGCACCTGGGGCATGGCCCCAGGGAGGCCCAGTGTGTTGGCCACCCTTAGAGCCCGGGACCAGGAGGTCAGCAGGTCACCTCTGTCTGCTTGGCAGAGGACAGAGGGTTCAGGAGACCCAGGAGAGGGTGGGCAGTGGACATGGCCCTTGGGGTCCCGTCTCCCCCTGCCCCCTGTGAGAGCACCTGCAGGGAGGGTCTACGCTTCATGCAGCTCCTGGCCTGACGTCAGGCCACACCAGCTCCCTGGGGGCGCCTGGGGGCGGGGGGAGGGGGGACGTCCAGGGCACTAGGCCCTCACACCCCCAGCTCCGTGCTCCCAGTGTTGAGCTGAGGCACGTCTGTGCTTTCCCCACGTGGTCTCATGAGCCAGAGGCCCAGGGGCCCCCACCACGGAGCCACATGCATGAGCCTTAGGGGTTCTGTCCCGCCCACAACGTGTGTTCCCTCTGCGTCCAGAGTTTAGGTGGTGAGGTCTCAGCGGCAAGCCGGTGTCACCCCTGTCCCGCTGGGCGCGTGTCGAGTGCTGAATGTTGTCTGCATGGCCAGAGGCTCCGCTTGGCTTCTCAGAGTCCGGCAGCACCCCTGTGTGGTGGCCCCCCCAAGCCCTCGTCTGCCTCCCTGCGTGCTGCTCGTGGGGAGGGTCCTGGGGCCTGTGTGGGTTGGAACCTCCCCTGCCCTGGGCTGGGGGCCCCATGAGGACCTCGCATGCGAAAGCCTGCCTGGGCACAGGGTGCCAATTGCTGTGTTATCTGTGGATAACCTCTGTTCCCCTCAGGTCAGAAAGGCTGGGGATTTGGCCATTTTCAGCATGACGGCCCAAATCTGTAGGTTCTTTTATCCAAAAACATTTGCCAGGTCCTCCTCAGAGGTGTGATGGGCGGTGCTGGGGCAGAGGCCATGGGTCCCCATGTCCAGGTGGCATCCAGGGGCCTGCCAGCCGCTGTGTCTTCCTGTGGGTGGTGCCACCAGGCGAGGACAGCGCCTCCTGCTGGGATGGCCTTGGGTGCCCCGGGTGCGTTCTGTGCTGTCCGGGCGCACATTTCCTGGGGGGTGCTGGCCAGGCACCTGCCTCCATCCCCACAAGAGCAGGGCTGGAACTGCTGCCGGCCCCTGGGGGGGGGTGCTGCCCAGGCTTCTCCCCGAGTGGCCTTGTGCCTGGGGGCACCATCCTAGCCAACACGGCACAGCAGAGCCCAGCAGAAGACTAGCTCTGTGACGTCAAGCCCCGGCGTTCTGCGTTCGGGGACGGGAGGCAGAAGCAGAGCTGGGAGGACGGCCTGAGAACCAGGGAAGCCGGGGCAAGTCACAGGGGGCCCAGGGGGCCCAGGACTGGCCCTGCCGCTGGATTTCCCCAAAGGCCAGGAGATGCTCTTACAGGCAGCAGGGGAGCCTGGTGCCCGAGCACCCCGTCCCCCACCAGGAGAGCCACTCAGGCCCCACCCCGGCCCCGAGGTGGAGACCAGTCATTGCAGAGCCAGCTGCAGAGATGAGCTGCAGGACTGGCCTGGCCCACGGAGCTCAGACGGTGGTTTGTGTCCCCTTGGCTGCTGCCCACATCCCCCTGCCCGCAAGGGCCCTCTGACATGGAGGCCTTCACCAGCGATCCTACTGAAGCCGAGCTCTGCTAAAAGATACGCGGTGCCCAGTCCAGACAGAACCTCACGGCCGCCAGCGCTGGCTGGCCGCCTACAGCAGCACGGCCCCAAAGCCTCAGTCTCACCTTCAGGCTGCTCTTGGGGTGGCATTCTGCCAAAGCGTAGTGTGTGCACCCCATCCCCGAGGCCTGAGGCCCGGGAACCGCCCCTGCCCCATCTCTGGCTGGCAGAGAGAGAAAACTGGACACCTGGGAGAAAACCACACCCTGGCTTTCGGTCACCCCTGATTGCTGGAGGAAGCCCAGACTGTCCCCTGGGGGGTCCTGGGGCACGTGCAGCAAGCTGTTGTCTTGGGGCTGAGTGGAAACGGAGGCCTGCAGAGCTAGCAGAAAGGCAGTCGGGCCTGGACACCAGGCCCCTGGGCTGGAGAAGCTGGGCTTCTGCATGGCTTCCCACAGGTCTCTTGACCTCAGCTGCAGAGAGCTGAGCTGAGGGTTGGAGGGCCAGGCCAGGCACTGCAGGGGTGGGTGTGGGCATGGCCTGGGTGGCGTGAGGCCCTGGATGCTGTCTGCCTGGTGGAGTGAGAGGTAACTGTCTGTGTTTCTTGTCCTTAGCCCTGATGAAGAGTCCTCTCAGAAGTTCATTCCCTTCGTAGGGGTGAGTACTTCTCTGGTGGGGCTCTGGCCTGACCCGAGGCATTCCTCCCACGTGGCTGGCTTTACGATCAGCCTCTAAACTGTCTTTTATAATGTCTGGTTTTGCATTAACTTGATATGTTCACCAATTTGAGCTGAGGACTCCTTTAAATCACCCCCCCCATCTCAAAGTTCATTGTTTCCTTCCCATGTTGAGTAGGGCTAGGCCCAGAGGTGGTGACTGCCCCCAGCTATGCTCGGGGCTGACAGGTGCACACGGACCACTCACCTGGAGGCGAGGGCTCAGTGCTCAGCACGTCCTGGGCACACGGGCTGTCAGACTCCGCGGTGGGTGGGCGCCCAAGGTCAGCAGGGTCTCGGGACAGGTCCCACCGGGATGGGGCAAAGGGGCGCTTCTGTTCCTTAGGACAGGAAGGGGTGCCTCCCATGCCAGCCTGCTCAGCTGGGAGTGTGGTTTATAAATTGGGACATTTGTCTTTCTCCCACGGCTGAGGATTAACAGCTGCTCCGTGCCGGCTGGGCCACTGCCCCAAGTTTTCCTAGCCAAGCCAGGAACCTCACTGCGTGGCCTGCAGCCCCGGCATCTGCTGTGAGAGCCACAGGCAATCTGGCAGACGGGGCCACCAGGCAGAGCAGGACGTCCATGCCATCGTTTACCCTGGCCGGGCGTCAGGGCAGCTAGTGGCCCTCCTGAGACTGAATTAGTCCAGGGCAGCCTGTCTTGGGGAAATTTCTGTAGTGACCAGAGGGTCCTGACCCATTGCGTGCAGCAGCTCCAAATCCTCTGTGGACACTTGAAGCACCCACGTGACTGAGACATAAGTTGTCATTTTATTTGTTCAATTTTACGTGGCTCCCACAGCAGTCAGCCCACATGGCGCCTTGTGCAGGCCCCTAGCTGGGCAGGGGTCCCTCACACCTGGCCAGGCCAGCCACAGGCTCACGGTTTGTTGAGGGCCGGAGTGTGGGCCCTGTGCACCCTTCCTGGCGTGCAGGATGGCCACGGAGCGTGCTTCTGCAGCCCTGTGCCACTTCACCCACACAGCCATGCAGTGGGAGGGTCCCGGGCCACAGCCCATGTCCTGGCTGACCATGTGGGCAGTAGCCGCCCTGGGCTCAGCTCTGCTGCAAGGACAGGAAGAACTGGGACCCTGCTCCAGCCCAGGAGCTCCCGGGGGGTGGGGGGCATGGCAGCCTGGCATCCGCGGGGACACAGCACTCGGCATCTGTCTGGAGCCCCAGCGCGCAGGAGGGAGGGCTGGCAACTTCGCACGCTGCTGCAAGCCAGCATCCCATTGCCTTCCAGGTGGTGAAAGTTGGAATAGTGGAACCGTCCTCAGCCACATCAGGTAACCCTGCTCCCTGCCCCGGGGTTCCCTCCACTGTGGGAGGCCCGGCAGCTCCTTCCCTGCCCCCACAGCTGCTCTGGGGGCAGGGGCAGAGGGGAGCTCAGCACTGCCCAACTCCTTCCCAAAGGTGACTCAGATGACGCGGCCCCCTCGGGCTCCAGCGTGCTCTCGTCCACCCCACCGTCCACGTCTCCCGCAGCCAAGGAGGCCTCACCCACCCCGCCTTCCTCCCCGTCGGTGAGCGGGGGCCTGTCCTCCCCCAGGTAAACGTGGCCACGCGAGGCAGGCGCCCCACCCCATCCTGACTCGAGCACACCCCTGATGCAGCAGGGCCTCGGGTTAGAGAGCATTGAGAACCATTCGTGGCCGTGGCCACGGCCGCACCTCTGGGATGCCAGCAAGCTGAGGGTCCGGCCGGCGGAGGTGCTCAGAGCAGCCATGGGGAAGACAGGGGCTTGCTGGGGCCAGGTGCCCCATCAGTGGGGTGGCACAGGTGCTGGCTGGCTTGGGAGACTAGGGACAGAAGCCACACAGAGTACGTGAACGGAGGACTCCACACGCAGACAGGGCCTGGGAGACTACGACGTAGGTAGAAGCTGTGGGAGCTGGGAGGTGGTCGGCAGCCCCTCCCAGCCACCCTCGGGTCTTTGGTGAGCAGAACTCCCCCATAGCGCCACGGTCCACAGGGTCCTAGGGCTGCTTCCGACTCCCATGGGGTCCACACCTCAGACGAGGCTGGTTGACCTCGGCCCTCCAGACTCAAAGGGTTAGCTCGAGAGAGCAGGCAGGTGGCAGGACCACGTGCTCCTGGGTGAGCTCAGCATCGCGACCGTGCCCACCCACAAGCGCAGACTGGGCTGTCCCCGGGGGCCAGGGACAGACTGCAGTAGGCTCCAGGGCTGGGGCTCCCCTCCGCAGGTTAGCCACTGCAGGCAGCCCCCGGGCAGTGGGCAGCGCAGATGCCAGCCGGCACCTCCTCCCGCCTGTGCCGCCACCGGGCGAGGACAGAGGAGTGAGGCCCCCTCTGCTTTTGCAGCCAGGGCGTCGGCGCCGAGCTGATGGGGCTGCAGGTGGATTACTGGACGGCAGCCCCGCCTGCAGACAGGAAGAGAGAGGTGGAGAAGAAGGACCTGCCCGCCACCAAAAACACGCTCAAGTGCACCTTCCGGTCTCTCCAGGTCAGCAGGCTGCCCAGCAGTGGCGAGGCCGCAGCCACGCCCACCATGTCCATGACCGTGGTCACCAAGGAGAAGAACAAGAAGGGTGAGGTGGGGGGTGGGCTGACCGTTGGGGGAACTGGAAGGGTGGCTGTGCAGGCCCCGAGGTCGCCACGGGTCTGGGAGCCACTTTGCACCACGGCCACAAGCAGAGGCCACCTGGGCAGGCGGGAGGGCTGGCAGCTGTGGCCACAGTGGACTATGGGTGGCTCAGGACAGCAGGGCTCCAAGGGCTGTGGCTGAGCCCTGCAGCCCTTTCCCTCCTAGTGATGTTTCTGCCCAAGAAAACCAAGGACAAGGACGTGGAGTCCAAGAGCCAGTGTATCGAGGGTATCAGCCGCCTGATCTGCACAGCCAAGCACCAGCAGAACATGCTGAGGGGTGAGCGGCCACGGGCCCAGGACTGGGGGCGGGGGGCACTTGTCCAGGTGTCCTTCCTGCAGCGGGGAGCCTGCAGGAAGGCGTGTCCTCGACCCGGGTCCTGATGGAAGTGAGCCAGAGGAAGCCAGAGCGCTGCTTTAACTTCACCTCTGGAAACACCTGTCTTGCTATGAAATGCGTATCCCGTGGTTCGAACCCATTTGGATAAAGCATTTGTACGCATCGGACAGCTTTTTAAATTCTGAGAAATAATTTCTCAATCCTTTCTGTTAAGATTGATTTATGTATCTCAGACCTTACTCTGAGTTAATTCAGAATATGGAACCCAAAATGGTTTTCTCCCCATGAGTTGGAGTCTAATGACCACTGTGGTCAAGAACCGCCCTGCCTTCTAGGACCGTTGGTCCTGTGGTTTAAGTGGAGTGTGTTTGAACCCAGTTTGCAGACCCTCTGCTGGGGCAGAAGGGCTGTGGATTAGCAGGTCCCCGAAATCAGGGAGAAGCTGGCCACCACAGGTGGCTGGGAGCCAGGGAAGGGTGGGCAGTGGGAGGACTGACCAGAAGGTGTCTCATGGGCACCTGGGGTCCCCAGGGGTGCTGGGGCTCGGTGGGCAGGAGGGTCAGGTGGTCTTGTCCTCACAGTCCTCATCGACGGTGTGGAGTGGAACGACGTCAAGTTCTTCCAGCTGGCGGCCCAGTGGTCTTCCCACGTGAAGCACTTCCCCATCTGCATCTTCGGACACTCCAAGTCCACCTGCTAGCCCTGCCCCGAAGCCCTGGACGGCGAGCGCCGGGAGGGCCCAGCTGCTTTTCTGTTAACATTTCAGTTTACTACAGAGACCCTTAAAAACACAAAGAGAAACAGTCTTAAGTATGAATGTGCTCTCAACCTGGACACTCATGGGGAGGCTCCCCCACCCCGGAGCCCGTTCCCGGCTCTGCGCATGACCCAGGTGTGCCGTCGGGGTGGGAGGTCAGGCGGACAGCACTGAGCTTTGAGAATCACAGAAGGTGTGTTAGCCTCAGGACCTCCCGAGCCCCCCAGCAAGAAGGGTCCTCACCTTTGCGTCCTGTTCTTCCCGAAAGCCAGGACTCTGCTTCCTCAGGGAGCTGGGGTCAGGCGGGAGGCCGCACAGACCCGCGGGCTGCCCGTGTACCCAGACACACAGCTGGGTGGCCGGTGGTTGAAGGCCAGCCTCCTGTGGGAGCGCCCTGAGCAGAACGTGGAGGCGGGGCAGCCCGGGCCCAGCCGCCCAGCCGCCGACAGACGCCCAGCGCGCCCAGTGTGGTTCCCAATAAACTCCAGCCTCGCGGGGCAGCGGCGGTTTTACAGGAGCAGATATTTTTAATGCTTTTTAATACATGTTACAATGTAGCTGCCAAACAGACATTGCTCTTCGACGTCCCAGCGGCCCTGGGGCAGAGCCAGCCAGCGCTATCCCGCGTCCCAGCCCCCCAGCACCCGCCTCACTCTCCCTGCCCCAGACTTAGCAAGCACAGTGGCTCCCACAGCTGGCCCCAGCCTGCTCGGCCTCCTCCTCCCACCTGCTGGCTGGGGGGGTGTCTGGGCCCATGCAGCACTTATGTGGCCAGTGAAAGCTCAGGCAGGACAGCTTGACCTCAGGGGTCAGGCACCACTGGACCTGTAGGTGCACCTGGGGGTACCCTGAAGAGGCACAGAGCCCTGGTCTCTCTGGGCCAAGCTCCCTAGACCAAGGTTTCGGGTTTGGGTCCCACCCTGGGTGGTAGCACTGCCCCCTGCCTTCCCATGCAGCAGAAAAGGGACATCCTGACCTGCAGTAAGAGTCCAGACCGGTCCCACTGCTCCCCCCGCAACCCTGCAGCCCACTCTGCACAGGAAGAACCCACCAGTTCCCATCCTTTGGCAGCTGTGGCCCTGGGACCCTGGTAGCCCACCCAGGAGACCACACAGGCTATGCTCAGAACACCATGTCAAATGCAGGGCAGGTTGCAGGCCACTCCCGCTCTTCCAGAGGACAGGCCTCAGCAACAGTCTGTGGCACCGCCAGGTCAGCCCCCAGGGGAGCAATGGCCCGCTTTTCTTACCTGTGGCCTACCTGTTTACTTCCTCCCCCAAGGCAGTACAGGGTCTGAGCGTCATGGCCAACAGCTCTGGGCTAGTTAGGGAACAGGAAGACATGGGCCTGACCTTGTGTGTGGCCCTGCCTCAGGGTGCCTGTGGGCAGAGGACCTTCCCCATGAGGGCCCAGACTCTTCCCCTGACAAATCCTGGGACCAGGGGCCCTAAGCTGAGCCCTGGCTTGGAAGGACGGAGTCAGGGTGCAGGTCACCGAGCCCCAGCACCTCCGGTGGCCTGTGTGGCGTCCGCCAGCACCTACCCTCAGAAGCAGGCCCTGGGACCTTGAGCCTCCCTGCCCTGGTTCCCACCGCTGGGCCTCAGGGCCTTGGTCACTGGTCCTCAAGGGTCCTTTCCAAAAGTCACACACAGCAGGAAGGAGGTCCAGGTAGGCTCCTGACTTCACTTTCCAGCTGCAGAACTCACTATAGAGAAAGGGGCCAAAGTGGGGGCGGTCATGTCCTCTCTAGCTGTGGGCCGTCCCTCTCCTCGGACCATTCCCCACCCAAGTCCACTTCCATAGCTGTGTCCTCACATGCGCAAGGGGAGGCCACACAGCACCTATGCCCCTGGGCCTACAGAGCCCGGCTACAGTCTCCTGTTCCTAAGTGCCATGGGGCCCACCCGCCACACCGTCCCCAGGCCCAGGAGGTCATGCACACAGCCCCGGCCACCGTGACTCCCTCAGAGACCTGGGCTGCGCTCACCTGTGTGCCTCGGTTTCCCCAATGGCTAAACAGGGATGATCACATCTCCCCTGCCTACCTCATGGAGCTGTCCCGAGGATCCATGGAAAAGCACTTTGTTCCTCCGAGGAAGATGCAGAAGCCAAAGCCATCCGTGACCGAGCGGTGCAGCTGTCAGCACGGGGGCGGGGGGGGGCTCAAAGGGCAAGCCACCCATCACCACTGGGCAAGGCCCAGGCCAGGTAGGGGCCCACTGCTTCCTGGCTCCTGCCACGTCCATCCCCTGGGTCACTGTCTCCTCAGGGCATGCGGCCAGGGTCGGTCATGTCTGCAGCTCAGAGGAGGGGCCAAGGACAGCCTTGCTGCACTGTCCTCGCCCCCAGATGGGAAGACCGGACTACTCTCCCGGGTCTGGACCCTTTGTCCTGGAGCACATGCTTCATTAGGAGACGGGGCCACGCGCTTCTGTGGGCCAGCTGCCTGGGCGCCTCTGCCTGCCCCTTGCCCCCTTCCAGACCTGGCCTCCGTGGGCAGAGGTGGGAGAGCGCGTCTTGGCAGGAGCCTGCGCGAGCCCGAGGGCTGGGCTTGGCGGCCACCGCGGGGGGCGGGGGGCGAGGGCTGGACCTGTAGGCTGCGGGAGGTGGGGGGCGCCCTGCTGTCTCCGCAGACCCCGTCCAGCTCATCGTGCATTGTTTAGCTTCTAGGATGTCCTTGTGGCTAGGCTTGTTTTTCTTTTTAAATGGAAAACAGGATTAATGTAAATAGCCTCTTTGGGGAACACGTTCTAATCCGTCACGAAAGTGACCACGTGGACTGTTTTAAGGTGCTGATGCAACACTAATAAACCTGGGGGCACCCCGGCCCTCCGCCCCCCCGCTATGATTCCTCCTGGGCGTCGGCCGGCAGAGCCCCTCACCCACGACGCCCCAGCACGCACTCCGCGGGCCCACGCTTCGCGTCCCCGGGGAGCAGCGGGGGTGCTGCGGGGGAGGACGTGGGGACACTGACCGGGGGAGCGGGGCGCCTTGGGGCGACGCCGGGGAGGGGCGTGGGGGGGGAATGGGGGCACTGCCCGGGGGCGGAGACGTCGGGGGAGACGCCGGGGGGGGGGCGTGGGGCGAAAATGGGGGGCATTGTCCGGGGGAGCGGGGGGGGGACGTGGGGGGAGACGCCGGCGGGGGGCGTGGGGGCGAAAATGGGGGGCACTGCCCGGGGGAGCGGGGGAGGACGGGAGAGACGCCGGGAGGGCGTAGGGGGGAAAACGGGGGGCACCGCCCGGAGGAGCGGGGGTATGTGGGGGCGCAGCCTGCGGAGCTGGGAGCACCGCCGGAGGACGACGGGCAAGGAAGGTACAGAGCTTGTAGGCCGAACGGCTGGAGGCCGGGGGCACGACCGCTGGGCTTGGGAGAGCTCCGGCCGAGTAGCCCCGATATCCGAACTACGCCTCGCAGACCCTCCAGAGGCGGAGACGGGAAGCACCTGCGAGGGGCTGCACTCCCCACTGGCCTGTGACGAAGGCCCAGCCGCGGACCCCTGGGCCACAGCGCAGGCGCGGCGCAGGCCGGAAGCGGAAATGGCGGGGCGGGGACATCCGCAGCGGAACTTCCCCCGGGCTCGGTTCCGCCCCCTCCGCGCTCCCGGAATCGCTGTGGGCCACACCCGTATTTTTTACCTTCCGCCCCCCCCCCCCCCGTGGAGGACCCGCCCCTCCGCCTCGGAACCCCCCGGCATTCCCCACCCGAGGGTCCCGGTGTACCCGACGTTTCCCCCGCCTCTGCACCCGCGGCGTACCCCAGCTCTGCGCCTTTGAACTCCTTGCGTACCTCACCGCGTCGGCTTGGGGTGCCCCCTCCCCGCGCCCCCGGCCTGCCCCACCACGTACTCGTAGCGTCCCGCACCCTTCCCCGCACCCTCCGTACCCAGCCGCTCCTCTAGCCGCAAGTACCCCGCTCCTCCGGCAGGGACTACCGCCTCCCTAATGGTTCCCTCCTCCCCACCTTCCACCATGTGCCCCCCTGACCCCCGCCCTGAGCCCCCCTCAGCCCACTCGTTGGCCGCAGAGCCCCTGGAGGGGAGAGGGGCAGCGTCGTCTGGCTTGCCGCCCCCCTTGGGGTGTGGTCCGCGCGGCGTCGAGGTGAGGTCACAGCGGGCAGGAGGAGGGAGGCAGGGAGAGCCCTGGAGCCCTTCGTTCTGTGCCTGCGCTGGGTCTTCTGTGCGGATCCGGCTGAGGGCACATGCCCCCCGGGGTGGAGCCAAGGTGGGAAGCCCGGGCCCCTGGAGAGCGGGCGGCGGGGTGCTGTAGGTACTCCTGCCGGGGTGACCATGGCGAGAAAAAGGGCGGGAGCAGCAGCTGGGGACCCCCTGGCACTGCTGCCCGGTAGCTAGAAGGTGAGCCTAGCAGAGCTTGACACTGCCTCCATCTGCTTGGGGGGCCCAGGGAGCGGTGGTGAGCTTTCCCAGAGCCCGGGAGGTGCAGACAAGCAGCCTGTGGGGCTGGAGATGGACAGTCCGGAGCACTTGTCTAATGCCCCCATGGGGAAGAAGTCAGAACTGCCGCTGCCCCAAGAGCACAGGCAGCCCACTCCCCATCTGAGCCCGACCGTGGCCTGGGGCCAGCCCAGTGCCCAGAGCGAAGGGCAGCAGCCGCAGACTCAGGACTGGGTAAGCTGGACCCCGGGAACTGGCTTTGCAGGTGGGGGCGTCTGGATGGGCTGCAGAAGGGGCATCTCGGCCTCGGGGAGGGCTGAACGTTGTCTGGTGGGAGGCTCACAGAGTATCAGCTCTCTTCCCGGGGCCCTGGGTGGGTGCCAGGGTGGCCCCTTCTGCCTCCCGTTCTGGGCCCTGTCCGTTTCTGCTGGGCACTTCAGAGGCCAGTACCTGCACCCTGGGCGGGGAGGGCAGCACCGCAAGGAGGGAGCCCAGTGATGGGGGGGCAGACAGCAGGACTGTTCCCAAAGTGGTGACAGAACATTCCCAGGGGCTGTGCTTGTGACGGCCCCGAGATGGAGGCACCTCTCCGCCCCCCTCCCTCACGCCAGATGGGTAAGCAGCTGCCAGGTTCCCACGGAGCCATGAGCGGGGGACAGCCCCGGGGGGTGCTTCAGGAGCAGAGAAGCCAGACGCCCAGAGTTCTGCGTGGATCCCTGCGTGCAAGGGTCAGAGCCAGGCCGGACGCATGCCAGGTGTGATAGGGCGGGCACACGCGGTGCTGGTATTGGGCCAGCATGAGTGGGAGTCTGTCAGCCTGTGCGCTTAGACACGTGTGCGTGTGTGCTTGCCATGGTCAGAGGTTCACATAAGAAGGTGGCGGGAAAAGGGAAGGCAGGCTCCCTAGCTGCCCCCTGTGGCCACCGTGTGCTCTTCCAGCCGAGGCCCCCGCCCGAGTACCTGTGACGGCTGTGTGAGGGCACTGTGAGGGTCCTGGGGGGCCAAAGCTGCAGACCCCTCGACTTGCTGGACTAGCACGTAAACATGCAAGCGTGTCACCTGGCAGGAGGAAGGGCATGACTCGGGGCACCCCTTCCTGAACGGGTGGCAGGGACCACCATTCTGGCAGCTCTTGGCCAGAGGCCACCCCCCCCCCCAGCCCCCAAGCTTGAGGTTCTCAGAGGTGGGTGGGGGCCAGTGGTGCAGCAGGGGAGCGGGAAACAAGGGCCCGGTGGGAGGTGGCCAGGGGGAGGGATTTGGGTGGAGGCCAGATGAGGGTGCAGACTCATCTCTGCAGACTCAGGTGTCTGCTTTGGGGGCAGGGAGCTCCTCTCCCTCCTGCTACTTCCCTCCTCTGCTCCCAGCCCTTCAGGAATGGCAGCTGTTCACTGCAGCTTTAAAGGATTCCCTGGGCTATCCTCTGTCTCACTGTCCTGCGTGGTGTCCTTCCTGTGTGCTCCTTGGTGTAGATTGCTGTTCCCGTAGACCGGCTTGCAGCTGGCCTCTTGTCAGGCATCGCCTGCAGCCTGGCTGACATAAGTTAAGTCCACCATTCCTTCCGTCCCTGTGTCATCCCATCCCAGTCCCCACAAGAGCTGTGTTCATTTGCAATGTTCACCATGGCCCCCCATTGCCCCACACAGTGAGGCCATGTGCTCCTAAAGGGGCAGTGAGCTCAGGCTGAGGCCAAGGTCTAGGGGCCTAAGGGGACCTTTTCTGACGGAGGGTCTGCCAACATCCAGCCCCTCACTGAGGGCTGGACAAGCTTACTGAAATGACCTCAGAGAGTTCCGAAGAAGACAAGACCCCACAGACAGCACAGGAGGGCTGGCCAATAGGAGTCGCATTCCGGTGGGCCATCGCAGACTGGCCAGAGCAGCAGGGTCCGCTCCCAGCTGTGTGGTGGGGGGCAGCAGAAACAGCTTGCTGCCCTAGCCACTGAGCCCCAGTCCACCCTCATTGCTAATCCAGTCTTGGTGTCCTGTCCATACCACCTGACAGCTAAGGGCACCAGACATTTGCAGAAACCCTCTATAAGGAAGGAGAGTAAAGCTAGAGACAACCACAGCAGTGCCGAGCAGAGCAGAATGGGGCTGCAGGCGAGTCACGTGTGCCATCTTGGAAGAACTGGCCCACCGAGCCAAGACAGAGGGATATGAACACGGGACGGCAGCACCACGGGGGACGTGACTGTGCTGTTCAGCGTGGGAGACTGGACCAGAACCGGTCCACAGCGGAGGGTTCCGGAAGAGAGTCCACACAGCGGTGTGCAATGCAGTGCCCTGCATGGTTAGGGACAGACTCCAGAAGAAAAGTGAAAAAGGCCAATCTGAAAATGGGAGTGAACTTGATGGGAAATAGGCAACCCTACTAGAGGGAAACTTTAAAACACCCTGAAGCCTTAGACTTGACAGCAGGGAGAGACACCCCATTCTCGGAGGGGAAGACTCCCGGCGCCAAGGGTCCTCCTAAGGCACCTCACAGTTCAGTGTCATCAACAATACAGATGCTAAGTACTGGGGGCACCTGGTCAGAAGAGCATTTGACGCCTGATCTTGGGGTCATGGGTTCCAGCCCCCTGTTGGGTGTAGAGATCATTTAAAAAAAAAAAAAAAAGGTAAATGTGTTTTTTTCAGTATGCCAAACTGGTAAAATAGAAAAAATAATCCAAAATAGGTTCAGTCCTAGCAAATGTGAATTCATATCACAAAGCAAGAGTCCTGGCCTGTGATGCATGAATATCAGGACTGGAAAGAAAGTCTGGAAACGGACCCAAATGTTCACAGACACTTAGTGCGGGACGAAGATGGCATCTCAGATCAGTGGGGCAGAGGGGCTTCCAGTAAGTCATGGGGGCCACAGTGTAGCTATGTACAAGACCGACAGTTGTCCCCGTGCCTCTCACTGAGCACCAAGCTGAGCCCCAGCGGCGTAGGGCCAGCCTTTCCAACCTAGCACCTGGGGGGCTCGGTGGGTGAAGCCTCTGCCTTCGGCTCGGGTTGTGATCCCGGGTCCTGGGATCGAGTCCCACGTCGGGCTCCCTGCTCCACGGAGAGCCTGCTTCTCCCTCTCTCTCTCCACCCCTCTCGTGCTCGTGCGCTCTGTCCAATAAATAGTAAATCTTTAATAAAGAGAAGTACCAGCGAGGATGTGGGGAGAGTGGAACCCTGTGCAGCGCCGCGGGGAGTGGGGAGTGGTGCGGTCACGGGGAGGAACAGCATGGAGTCCCTCCAAAGAGTAGTGCAAAATTACCGTATGGCCCAGGACTTCACTGGCGCACATCCGACAGAACTGAAGTTCGGGACTCGAGCCAGTTGGTGTACGTCCGCGTCCACGGCAGCATTGTGCACAAGAGCCAAAACGTGGCAGCCACCCAGGGGTCCACCGAAGCCGAATGTGAGGTGTACGCACGGTGGGACATTATTTAGCCTTAAAAAAGGAAGCTCGTTCTGACAAATGTCACAATGTGGGTGAACCTTCAGGGCATTGTGCTGAATTGTCGGCCAGTCACAGACCACAAACACTGTATGACCCACCTATACGAGGTCCCTAGAGTGGTCAGACTCAAAGTACAGCGGGGGCACCAGGGGCTGGGGCGTTAGCGTGTAGGGAGCACAGTTTCCGTTTGGGAAGACAAGAACGTTCTGGAGCCGGGCGGTGGTGGCGGGTGCACAACACTGTGAATGTGCTTTAATGACACTGAGCTCGCACAGCTTACGATGGTAAGAGTTATGTGTAATTTTGGGCATGTGAGAAAACATAAAAGGAGAAGAGAAAAGAAGGGGAAAATGTCATGTGGGGACATGCAGCTCCCTATGGGGGACAGGGCAGAGCTGCTGCCGGCCCCACAAGGCACTGCTGGCAAGTGCTGTGTGGTCCTGGGGAGTCCAGTGGGGACGCGGCAGCACCGAGACTTCCGGACACAGCAGGCCAGCGTGGAAGCAAAGCTCCACGCACTGAGGGAAACTGGAGAGCCACGCCTGCCAAACAGAAGTTCCAAAGGACAGGAGGGACAGTGAGCGAGGCTGCCCCACCAGCCAACCCTGCGGGGCTTGGGCCAGTCTGAACTGGACACCCGGGGCAAGTGAGGCCAGCAGGTTGTCCTGAGAACAGAGGTGAGCAGGCGCCTCCCTGCCCTGACACCCAGCACCGGACAAGGGCACCAGGAGCGAGCCCGGAGGGACGGGGCCCCGGGGGGCAGAGACCCACACGTGGGTCATGCAGCACGCGCACCTGCAGCGAACAGGCAGTCGTGGGAACTGAGGGCCTGGCACCTGGAGGGCAGCTTCGCTGGCAGGCAAGAGGGTGAAAGGTGTTTGGTGTCAGGGCGATGAGTGAAGTCCTCTGACCCGGGTGTGAGAAGGCGGCGGACACAGGTGCGGTCAGGCGTGCGGGGAGCCAGCGCCCCCTGGTGATGGCAGCCCGCGTGGTGGCGTGTGCAGACGGAGCGCTGACCCAGGGTGAACCCGCCGGTTGAAGCCACTTGGGAACATAGAAATCCATTTAATAAAATTCTCTGCATTAACAAAGGAGGAAGACCACACGATTATCTCAATAGATACGGAGAAATAGTGTTAATAAATTCCAGTATCTTTCCTTAAACATAAAAACCTATTGATTATTTTTTAACTGAAGCATAATTAAGACAGTGAGAACCTAGGGCTCTGAGTAAGGTAGGAAGAGATGGGCGTTCCTGTGACCTGATAAAGGGAGCTCCCGAGAGCCTCGACTGGGCTTCCCCGGACTGTTTCTCACAGGTACAGGGGGTCGCCATGACGACGAGCCCATCAGACACCAAGGCTGTGCCCAAGTCAGGAAAATGAAATGAGCTATAAATACCTGAAAAGAAAACATGAGATGGGCACTATTTGCAGCTAATCTATTGTCTGTTGAGAAAAAGCCATGTGAGCCAGTGAAGAAAGAAGACCACTAGGAAAAGAGGACGGCTGGAGATGGTCTCCATTTAAAACTTCAGAGTTTCTCAGGGTCCTGGGGGGCTCAGTCAGTGAAGCATCTGCCTTCAGCTCAGGTCACAGTCTCAGGGTCCTGGGATCGAGTCCCGCATCGGGCTCCCTGCTCAGCGGGGAGTCCGCTGCTCCCTCTGCCTCTCCCCCTGCTTGTGCTCGCTCTCAAAAAAGATTTTATTTATTTATTTGACAGAGTGAGAGCGCACAAGCAGGGGGAGAGGCAGAGGGACAGGGAGCAGCAGACTCCCCGCTGAGCAGGGAGCCCGATGCGGGACTCGATCCCAGGACCCTGAGACTGACCTGAGCTGAAGGCAGACGCTTCACTGACTGAGCCCCCCAGGCGCCCCAGAAAAAAAAGATCTTTAAAATATATAAAACTTAATAGTTCCTCAATACACTGAAAATAACCAAGCAGGAATGTAGTGGGGAAAAAAGGATCCATTCCCTTTACCTTTTTTTTTTTTTTGGTCGTTTTTGGATCCATTCCCTTCGACAACAGAAGCTGCAAAGTCCTCAAGACCGAGTTTGCTCTCGTGAAGACAGTATTTCCGAGCAGCACAGACGACACCTCACGGGAATCCACGCCGGCTTCCTTGACGGGAAGACTCGACGCCGTCAACCTACCAGATTTCCCCACAGTACCTTATTCAACGCAATACCAATTTTTTTATAAAAAACAAACTTTTCACGAATGTTGAAGATTTTATCCTAAATATACATACGTCTCTGTCCATGTATTAATTATCCGTTGCACCCAACAAATGTCCCTGAGGCTTAGCAGCTTAAAACAATAATAAATACGTTTGTTTCTGTAGGGCAGGGATTTGGGAGCTGCTTCGCTGGGTGGCTTTGGTCTGTCAGGTTACAGTCGGATGTTACAGCTACAGTCATCGGAACATTGAATAACGCTGCAAAATCCAGTTCCACGGTGGCTCACTCACGTGGCTGGCAGGTCGGTGCCACGGGCAGGAGGGCTTGCTCCCCCCCGAGAGCCACGTCAGAGGCTGCCTGACACGGGCAGTCGACCACAGCCACAGGCCCGGCAAGCCCAAAGCAGGAGCTGTGAAAGGACTGTCACCAGAGCCATCATGGTGGAACCGCAGCCCCAGAGGCAGAGAGGAGCTCTCAAAAGCCATCGAGGAGGAAGGACAGTCTTGAAAGCGGCGACAGAGAGATCTCGATACGGTTGAGGACGTGACCGTGAACCTGGAATTTCATGCCCCGCAGAAATAATCTTTTAAGAAGAGGGAAAAATAAATAAAACAATGCACAAAAACAAGACAAAAATTTGCCCCAGCAGGACCTCCCCCTGGTGTGGAGAACAGAGCTCACATAGCCGGCAGCTGATCTCAGACAGAAGGTGGCACGTTCTGCGTGGGGGCACACAGGAACTAACCTGGACGGGCACCACGACACCCCACGTGGGCCACACACCAGGACTCAGGGTAGACGAGCACACGCACCCACGATGGCGCGAGCGTCGGGACGTGGTCTGTCACTGGAGCGAAGTTTTCAAAACTGCCTCAGGCCCTAAGAAGGCAAGCGGCGCGTTGGCTGACTTAGACTTTGCTGAGCGTGCGCGTACGCAGTGATTACACCAAGAGACCGAGACCTCCCCCCGTTCTGGCGAGCTTTGGTGCCAAACTCTGCCTTGGGTCTGGAGTTAGAGCGAGTGGGTGCCCCTCCACGGGGCAGCAGGGTGGCCCAGGACACGTCGTCGTGGCGGAAAGAAGCAGGCGGCACCACGTGTGTGCAGCGTGGCTTCCTCTATTCAGAGCTCAAAAGCGTGCGTGTGTTACTGCGCAGTAAACACAGTATCGAAAGAATAGGGATCGGAAAAGAAACATGCAAGGATCCTGAAAGATAAGAGCGGGCCGCACTTGTCTGCTCAAAGCTGCAGCAGCTGAAACTGTGCGGCATCGGGACAGACAGACACGGGCAAGTGAGCCACGGTCCAGCGCAGCGAGTCCAGAGACGGGCCCGGTGTAAGTCTGGGGACTTCACGGGCGCTTTGCGTGGCATTGTGGAGCAGAGGGGGACACACTTCCCCACGGATGCCTCCTGTTTAGATCAAACACAGCGCAGACGGGCCAGGAGAGCGTGCGGGGCAGCGTCAGAATCTCGGAGGGGCGTCCCGACCCGGGGCCCACGCTAAATCCACAATGGGAAATGCTGACAAATCCGCCTGCGGATTTTAAAGGTTGGAACAAAGACAGGAAAATCTTACCGACGGTCGGAAGATAAGGCTTGTCCTACGTATAACATTCTAACGCTTACCCACCAGAATGTCCGCAGAGACGCTCCCCAGCAGCGAGAAGGCAGGTTTCGAGTAAGAGAGCGTCTGAGGCCTGTGGACTCGATTCACGAGAAACGCAAAATGGACGCTGGGCGGGAGCAGACCGGCTGCCACGGGCGAGGGCGCCTGGGCCGGGCCGCCAGTCCCTCTGTTGTGTTGGCGTTCGGAGAGCCAGTGGACGGTCACTGTCCACGGTTGTCACTGTTTTTTTCTTTTCATTTTAACTTACTCATTAGCCTTTCCTCCTTCTGCCTCTAACTTTTACTGAAGTGGTTTTGTTATTCTTTTCCTCGCTGCTTGGCTTGCTGGCCTCACCTGCTCTGGGGCTTTTTCCTAATTTTCCAGCATTTCAAGTTCTGTCTTCACAGGACGGCTGCAGGGAGCCGGCTTGCAGCCTGGATTTCCCCTCTCACTCGTGTGGACATGGGGTCCTTTGGACGTACACCCCAATATGCTTCTGCTGTTAATTTCTAATTGCACTGCCCTGCGGTCGCCCGAAGTGACCCGGGAGTCCTGTGTTGGCTCACATGTTTGGTTGGCGGTCTGAGGCGTGGCCGATCTGGGTGGGCTCCACGCGCTTGGTGAGACCCTGGGTCTCTGCGGGTCAAAGCAGTGTGCATGTGTTCTGTCAGAGCGCCCGGCCCAATCACTTCAGTCTTTATTTTGTAAATGTTGGGCTCCCTTTAACACACGTGTGCATGTAGGTTAGAACGACAGCCCTGCCCCAGCTCTTGGGGTCCCAGGTGGCACAGCAAGGCGCCCACCGCTTCCTGCTCTTGTGGCTGCTCCCACCGCCAGCTGTGATTCCAGGATTTGGGGGCCTGTCCTCACCGTGCGCTCTTCCTGGGGACTCTGGTCACGGCCAGAGCTGCTGTGTGTCTGCGGCCGAAGCCCCACGCTGCACTTACGGCTCCGTCCTCCTCAGAGCCCCGGGCACGGGCACCACTGCCCGTGGCTGCTCCAGGGTCCCACAGGCCACACCTGGGGGAGCCCAGAGCCCAGCTCTATTCCCAGGGGAGCCTCTCCTCGGCAGGACCCCAGTGTCTGGGCCCCCAGTCTCCCCACTTCCCGGTTTACTCCCCTTTTTCGGTGGAGTGGCGCATACGCACCTTCCTTGGGAGGGCCCGGCAGATGGGAGTTCTCGATTGTAAAGCTGTTCCCATGTCTTTACTCTGCCTCCACATTGCATGGTGCCTTCGTGGGTGGAAACTCTCTGTGAAAATCATGTTCGTTCTGGACGTGTAAGGTATTATGCTGTGGCCTCTAAGCCTTGCTGTTGCTGCGTGATGCCCTCGGCGGTGTGTGCCTCAGGCCCTTTGCACGTGCGGGGCGTGCCAGCCTCTGCCGCTTTCTGAAATTCCCACACTACCCCTTGTGCGGGCCTGCTTCCTTTCACGGTCTGGAGCCTTGATCCCTTCATCTCAGGAGGGGCGTGTGCGCAGTCCTTTTCTCGGCTCTCTCTCCTTCTGGAAATTCAATTAGCTGGATGTCGGCCTCCATGGTTGATTTTCCAGTTTTCTCAGGACTTGTTACCTGTTCACTGCGTCTTCATGTCTGCTGTCTGGCCAGTCCTTGCATTATCAGTCAGCATTTGCTCTGAGATCACTCCGTAACGACTTCCTTGAACCACAGCCGCGTGCTTGCGCTCTGCATCCTCCGCGTGCCTCCCGGTCCCAGGGGTCTTCCCGGGGACGCCGCACCCACGCCGATGGCGCAGACCCGAGAGGCGGGCTTGGGGCCCACCGGCACCGCTGGAGCCACGCTCTGGTAACCCAGGTCTGCGGAGCGGGAGGGAGGGATCCCACACCACCCGCCTCGCCTGCTGTGGCGCTTTCCCTGCGGACGCCACATTTCCACGTTTAAAGAGCTCCGGCTCGTCTGAGCACTCCTCTCCCACACCACCCGTTTTCTGTTTCATGGACTCCCGTGTCTAGGAGAACAACAGGTACCGGGCGGGGGACTCTTTCCTGTCCCCCGAGTGTCTCTGCTCCCTGGCAGAGGCCGCATCTGCTCTTGGTCAGTGCCGAAAAGCGGGGCGCGGGGCTGGCTGGAGGCTTGCTAGCGGTCGGGCGCTCGGGGTGTGCTGGGGCACGTTTCTGGGGCTCTGCCCTGGGCGCCCCACCCTTGGGTCTGTCAGGCTGCCCGTTTTCCCCAGAAAGGAACCCTCGTCTCCTGGGAGGAGAGGGAGAAGAGCCGGCCCCACGGATCTTGGTGCACAGTGGCAGAGTGGGAAGAGGGGCTGGGGACTTCACGATTTTTTTTTGCAGGAGTTGGGGGGAGGGATGCTTAAACCACAGAAACGTATTGTCTCCAAGTCTGGAGATTGGAAGTTCAAAGCCTGAGTGTCAGCAGCGTTGTCTCTGTTCTCAGGCCCTCCTCCTTGGCTCGTAGCTGGCCCTCTGCTCTGTGTCCCCTCACATCTTCCTTCTGTGTGTGCCTCTCAGTGCTAACGTGCACTTTGGGGGTTTTGTTTCTGGTCTTGCTAATTATGTGTAAGTGTAGGGCTCAGCAGTATTGAGTACATTCACGTTGTTGGAAACAGATCTCCAGGACCTTTTTGTTTGCGGACCTGATGCTGTCCCCATTCAACGCCCCCGTCTACCTCCAGTCCCTGTGAACCTGGCTCCTCTAGGGACCTCCTATGAGTGAAATCACACAGGGTTTATCCTTTGGTGACCTGCCTATGTCACTCAGCATAGTGTCCTCAAGCTTCCCCCATGTCCTTTCCTTTTTAAGGCTGAATAATATTCCACCGTGTGGATTTACCGCTCCAGGCAATGTACTCACCCATCAGGGGACGTTTGGGTTTTCCCACCTTTTGTCTGTTGTGGGTCATGCGGCCATGACGTGCGCGTGCAATGTCTCTTCGAGACCTGCTTTCTGTTCCTTTGGGTAGATACCCAGAAGTGGGACTGCTGGCTCATATGCGAGTCCTACTTTTAATTTTTTGAGGAATGGGGACTTTACTCTGCACTTGTCTTAGTCCTCCATTTTTAGCGTGCCCCCACCATGGGATTCCAGACAATGACTGGCTGTCTCACTGTGCAGGAGGGAGCAGGGGCCCCCCAAGGCTGGGCAGAGTCTGGGGGGGTCTGAGGGTCTTTCACAGACAGCCCACCTGGGAAGTTTCATGGGGGGGGTCCTGCAGGGGTGCTACCTGCTTCTGACCTTTCCCAGTTACTGACCTCTTCCCACCCTCCTCCACTGGCCCCTTGCCACCTCTTTGTGTGTCCTCACGGTTCCTGCGGGTTTTTTTTTTTTACTTTAGAGGGGCTGGAGGGGGAGTGCCCCTCCCCAGGTCCCGCCTCTCCTGAGGTTCTCACAGGCCGGCTGGGAGGATCCCTACCTCCTGCCCCCTCCTGGCCCCAGTGGGAAGGGCCATGGCCGACGCTGCGAGGACCTCCCCGTCCAGGGGCCGACCCTCGCTCAGAAAAGCCGGCCGTGCTGGGGCCGGGGCGTCCAGGCGCAGAGCTGCTCCGGAAAGCCACCACCGGCGCAGGGCGGGAGGCTGAAGCGCCCCGGCCACTGGAGGCCGAGCTGGATCCTGGGGAGGAGCGAGCAGAACGCTCTTCGTGCGGCGTGCCGAGGGTCGGCGGGCGCGGGAGCCGCGGCGCGCAGGTGTGGCCCGCGCCCACCGCCTCCCTGTTCCCGCAGGTGCGCGAGCCGCCCGAGAGCAGGCGCCCGAGCCGCCACTGGAGCGTCAGCATCGACGAGCGCCGGCGGCTGGCCACGCAGGGCGGCTGGGAGGAGCCGGGCACCGGCGGGCCTCCCCCCCACGGCAGGGTGCGCGGCGGGCGGCGGGGAGAGGCCGGGCACCGCTGTCCCCCACTGCCCGGTGTGCGGGGGGCACGCGGGGCGGACGGTGGGCGCGGGCCACACGCAGCCCCTTCCCGGCCCTGCCCCCTGACCCCGCGGTTGCCCTCAGGACATCGCGCAGCTCGTGGCCCAGCTGGTGTCCGAGGACGTGGACAAGGACGTGCTCCTCCCCCACCCTCCGAGGTCCTCTGAGTCCGCCAACGCCTTCCACGCCTTCCTGGCCCGGAGCGCGCCTTTCTGGCAGACTGTGACTTCGGAGGCACAGGTCTCGAGGTCACCACCGTCCTAAGAGCCGGCTCAGCCCAGTGTCTGTCTTCCAGCGCCTTTCCTGGGGGTCCTGGGGTAGGCGGCGGCTGAGTCGTCGTCACACCCCACCCGGGGCTCATGAGCCCAGGGAGAGAACACAGGCCCAGGAGGAGGCCCCTTCCTGAGAACACACAGCCCTGAGGCCTGGGAGGCCACCTCGGGGAGGGGTGCCATGCCCCAGCCCAGCCTCCAGGAAGCCACCTGGAGGGGCCTGGGGGACAGGGCAGAGTGGGGCCTTCCAGGAGAGCCCTCTGCTGCCTAGAGAGGCCGCCTGCACCTTCCTGGGGCCAAGCAGCTGCCAAGGACCTGGGGGGGGGGGGGGCCATGGTGGCTCACAGGCCCCACCTACAGAGCCTGGTTCAGGACCAACTCCTTTGCTGGTCCTCCAGGAGGGTGGGGATTTTGATGTCATGAACTGCTGGGTACTGCGGGCACCAGGTCTCATGTTGGGCCCTGCTTGCAGGAGGCCCAAAGCGGCACACATAATAACCCTGGGGGAGCAGAACACAGAGGGAGGCTTCCTGGAGGAGGTGGTGCGTCCCCCAGCTCTGCACAGTGGTTGGTGAACAGGCTAAGAAAGCAGTGTGGGCAGAGCGGATGGGGAAGCTGCGATGAGCTGGCCCTGGGCCCACCGAGGTGTCTGCTTGGGGAGGTTGAGGGGTGGGAGGAAGGGTTCTGAGCTGGGGGTGACGAGGCGGAGCCGCGTTTGGGGAGATGAAGCTGGAGGGGAACTGGGAGTGGGAGGAGGGAAGTAAGGGCATGCTGGCAGGCTCCCAGCCCTCAGGGGCCATGGGAGGATAGCAGCAGGGGGTGGGTGCCATCCCTGGGACTTGGCCACTGAGTCTCAGGGGCTGACGGGCTTCTGTGTGGGAGTAGCTGGGTGGAGGGGACTTGGGGCAAGATGAGGTGATCAACCCCCGGTCTGGGGTGAGGGCAGGAGCCAGGCCTGCGCAGCAGCTGGGCACCTGCATGCACCAGCCTCCCTGGGTCCGGGAGCCTGCTGCTGCCCCACAGGCCGGGGGGCGTGTCCTGAGGGGCGGGGTGAGGGGTAGGCAGCGCCCGGGGGCATGATGACGCCCTCCCCCTTAGGGACCTCTGATGATGAAGGCCAGGGGTGGGTGTCCAGGGCCGGGCTCCCTGCTGGGCAGGAAGGTCCCCACCCCCACTAGTACTCACAGTGCAGAGGGGGAGCTAAGGGTAGAGGTGACGAGGGCCTTGGAGTTCTTTGTCACGGAGCGGGTTTCAAGTCTGCGTGTTGTCTCTAGAGATCTGGAGGTTCACTGGGCTGACCTACCAGTGCTGGTCTCGCTCAGGGCCAGTCATGAGGCTGCAGTCAGATGATGCCCGATGGCCAGCCCTCTGCCTCCCACGTGGTCTTGGCGCCTCTCCCCGGCTGGGAGCCGGCCACCCAGGGCCCAGCACCCAGCACTCCCGCCACAGGGCAGAGGAGAGGGGCCTGTGAAGGGCTGGGGCCCCCAGCACCCTCCTCTGCCTCCTCCGTGGTTACCATGGTTACGAAGGCCCCAGGACCAGCCCAGCGGCCTCGTCCCGTCCTGTAGAGCGCAGTGCCCCAGCCAGGTGTCCCTCACCACCTGGGGAGTGTTGGTTTCTACTACTGCCCCAGACTTGACGCCCTCCGATTCCCTGACCGGAGGCTCTGCAGAAATCCAAGATGGGCCTCGGCAGCCTAGGATCAGGCTGTGGGCAGGGCTGCCTTGGCTTCTGGGGGCTCATGCGGAGAACGTGCTCCCGGCCTTTTCCAGCTTTTGGAGGTGCCCGCATGCCTCAGCGCATGGCCCCTTCCTCCAGCTTCCAAGCCAGCAGCGCAGCTTCCATCTGCCCCGTGCCACGTCCTCTCTGGGCTTCTGCCTCTTCCGTCGGCCCCGGGGTGCTGCGGGCTGCTACTCTGTCGTCACGGCCGCACGGTCCCGGGCTCCCGTGGGCACATTCGCAGGCTTGGGGTGAAGACGTGGACATCTTTTTAGGGGGCACTGTGCCTTCCACAGGAGCTCCTGGCATCGAGCGGGCAGAAGTTGGGGGTGCTGCTTTCCATCCCCCAGAACACAGGGCTGCCCCCAACAACCAAGGATGATTGGGCCCCAAATAGGAACAGTACCACCGCTGAGAGTCCCTGGGAGAGAAGAGGGTCCACCCAGCAGACAGAGTGGGCGTCAGTAGGACGAGCAGAGAGGGACAGTCTTGGGCCAGCATCAGTCTGGCGAGGACATCACCTGGGCCACCCCCAGCCACGGACACGACAGTGCCTCCACCCTATGTCCATTCTTTGTTGTATTTTGATTTAAGATCTTATTTATTTTGAGAACGCAAGTGGGTGGAGGGGCAGAGGGGGAGAGAATCCCAAGCAGAGTCCCCGCTGAGCGTAGAGCCCAACCCCACAACCCTGAGATCACGACCTGAGCCAAAATCAAGAGTGAGACGCTTCACCGACTGTGCCCCCCCGGGCACCCCCCCATGTCCATTCTTCACTGTCCACTCCCTTCCTTTCAGCCAGGTGGGTCTCTCCTCAAGCTCCAGGAGGAATAACACACCTCCCCAGGACTGACAGAGACCTCCCCAGGTGGGGGGCCCTTTGGGGACATTCCTGGGTGGGGGGCGTTGGGGTGCTCTGGAGGCAGGGCGGACAGTGTCCCACAGCAGGCTTGCCCGGGCTGGCCGCATGGTGTCCCTTGCGCCCTAGCACCTGTCTATGCCCATGAGGGAGGCCAGCTTGGAGCAGGGAGCAGAGGCTGCTGTAGACACCCCAAGTAGGAAGGGAGGTGTGTTCCGGGGGTGTCGTTTGCGTCCTCCCGAGGGCCAGCCCACGACCACGACCCAGCACTGCCCCTGCTGAAAAAAATGACTCCGTGGGCTTTGTAAGAATACGCTTGCTATTCAACAATCCAACAATAAAGTTTTAGAAATCTCGCCCACAAGTTCAACGAGATGAGGCTGCGGACATTCGGTGAAGGTTATCCAGGTATTTCTAGAGACCCAGGCAGTGAGGAGAGAGCCTGCGGAAACGCAGAATAAGTACAGAGCTCCTCCCTGCAAATTTTTAAAATTTTAGTTTTAAAGGAAAACATGATTGCTGAATTAGACGAATGCGTCTTCACCCCAAGTTTAAAAGCTTCTAAGATTATTTTTAGAAATTGCAAAAATCAAGAGACGGTGTCACGTGGCTCTGGCAGCACGCTCCCCTCAGACAGTGCTGGCTGACGTCCGGCTTCAAATGCTGGGGAGCTGGCGCTTGGCTCCCCGCCCCCATCCGCGGAGACCGTCATTCCCGCTCGGGGCTGGCACCGGTCTCAGGCCTCCACCCACCGGTCCCCCCCTCCAGGCGCTGTGCCGTGCGGGCCGGGGTGAGCTCCCCACCCCCATGTGGCCACTCTTTGTTTTCGTAGATCCTTACTGGCCGCAGGGAAGGTCAGCCCTTACGTGGTAGGAGAGCTTCGTTTCTGGGGTTCTTGGAGGCTTACAGGTGTTTTCCTGCGGCCCTCAGACCCCCCCAAGGAGCAGCGGGCACGTCCTTTCTCAGCTGATGCGCACTTTCCCTCCCGGCCTGGTCTTCGAGCGCTGACTGCTGCCGCGGAATGAGGACCCAGCTGGGGTTCTGTCTGGCACGTGACCTGCTCTTTCTGAAAGCCAGTTCTAGTGACCCTTGAAGTCCAGCGACTCAGGCAACACGGGCCTCAGCGCGGATGCCGCTCTGTCCGGATTTCCGGACCCGGCGTGCGGGCCCCCTCACTCCATCTCCGAACGCTCTCTCTAGCGCTTGGCCTCTGGAGCCACGTGCTTCCCTGTGTCTCCTTGCTCGCCTCTTCTCACCCCTCACCACGCAGCCGCCGAGGGAGCCCCCGCAGAACGGTCACTCAGAGCCCTCCAGTGTGGCCCACGGGGCGCTGCCCCTGCACAGGACCGTGGGCCCCCCGAGGGGCTTCCTCCTCCACCGCGGGCCCCTCCTTCACCAACGCCCTGATCTCTCTCAACAACATGACCATTTCGTCCCCTTACCCTCGTCCTTTTGTGACATCATCGTATACTGTGTACGGCCCCTGCCCTCCTCCCGCCAGCCAGCATCCTCCCCCAGGGCAGAGACCTTGTCCCCCCCCCCCAATCTAAACAGTGTGGCATGAAGTAGGTGCTTAACAAGTCATCACCGAATGAAGAAGTTACTGTTTTAATCGCTCAGTCTCGCCCCCAAGTTGTGTCCAGCCTTTCCCGCATTAGTAATCCCGCGTCCTGCCCCTGCTGTCCCTCACTTATTCTCGCGATGGCGTGATTCTGAGGAACGGCGTCTCCTCGGCTCCTAACTCTCGCTCTGTCCTGCTGTTGCGCCATCCAGCCCTGGAACTGCTGATGCCTGACGGCAGGTGCTGACCCGTTCCCACCGCCTCTGGCCTGCCTGCCGCTCCCCGCGCCATCTCTGCGAGGGGTTTCCTTGCCCCCGCCCTCCCTCCTCCTGTCTCTGTTGTTGGATGCGTGGACGTGGCCACCAGGCCTCCCTCCTCCTGCTCTGCCGTGAGGAGCCATCTCCTGAATGGGTCTCTGCGCTGCTAATAAACGTATGGATTCATAAGTCTCTCTTGCAACTCACCTGAGACCTGCTGACCGCCTCGGAGCAGGGCAGGGCGCTGCGTGCAATGTCCCCTTTCTTCTTGTTCGTCTGGAAAGGGGAGCAAGCAGGTCCCAGCCAGACCAGCCAGGCTCTGCGGGGTCCCAGGCCGTAGTAATCGTTACTCTGCTTTGTGAGGGGCGTATCCCTATCCTTCATGGGGCAGCTTGGGACCTGGATTTCTTCCCTGAGACCCTGGACCCCAGCGGCCTTGCTGCCCATGCCATGCCTGCCTGCCCACTCCCCAGCCATGCTTGTCCTCTGTCCCCATCGCAGGGAGGAAGTCAGCCCCCACCTTTCGGTCGGCTTCCCTCCCAGACTGGGGCAGTGCAACACGTCCCAGGATGAAGCCCACCCTGTTTCCGGGATGGACGCAGAAGCGGGCACTGCAGAAGGCATGCGGTTTCGGGCTCTCTCCATGCCTAAAGGCTGCCTGGGTATTTTTCGGTAGTTCTAACTTTTCGGTCAATTTGCTGAGTATTGGGAGATTTTAGGACGCAGCTTCACTGTCCAGATGAGGAGGTTCAAGGTTCGGGCCACGGTGTTGGGAAGGGGGTCCATGGGGGGGGACACCACCCCACCACCACCTCCCCATTTGGGGAGCCTCCTCAACCTGTGCACCCCTTGCCCTGTACCTAAACTCCTCCTCCCCTCCCCCTTCCAAGGACCATCAACCGCTTCTCCCTTGGTGGCCCCTCCTCAGAGAGCTGGCGGCCCGCGATTCATGGTGGGCTTTCCCTTTTCTGGAGACACAGGCTGCTGACAGCCTGTGGTTGCAGCCCACTGCCCTCCTTGGAACCCCTGGCTTTTACCCCAGCACCTGCTCTGGGGTCCTGCCCACCTTCCTAGTCCCCTGGAGGGAGCTATGGGGTCTGTCCCTGGGGGCCTCCCCCACTGCTGGGGGGCCCGCCCCCTGAACGCTTCCCTCCCTGCCCCACAGGGATGTCCCTCAACACCATGGCCTCCAGCCGCAGACCTGCCCCCCTGCGTAAAGGGCATTAACCCACGGTAGTGCTCAGACCAGCACCCTGGGAGCCCAGACACTTCCTTTTTCTCTCCCCCAGCAGTTATGTCAACCGTGGCTTCAAACTCTAGCTGCGGCCTGCTTCTCGGATGCCACCCCCTCTACCTCAAGCTCATCCTGGCCAGGGCCACCAGTCTCGCCCCGCCACACGGTCAGCGGAAGCACAATCCTTGCACCTTAAGGAACACGCGTGCATGCACACACGCACATGTGCACACACACACACACACACACACACACACACCTAGGGATCCTGACCGGGGCTGGGAAGGAGAAGCGGGTACCTCCACACAGAGGTGGCCCTTCCAGCCTCCCTGTTCCTGGGGTATGTCACCTTCCTCCTCCCCAACCTCATGGGTCTCAGACGGGGCCTCCCAGAGGGCGTCCTCTGGCTTTTTCATCAGGCCACAGTTCAGGGAGGCCGCACCAGCTGGGGAGCGAGCCCACATGGACGTGTCTGGGGGCACCACCACTGTGCAAGCATGGCTAACCCGGCTGGGCAGCGAGGGCTGGGACAAAGACCCTGGGCTGTGTGGAGAGCGTCAGGCCTGGAAGGGAGGTGTGGGACGGGGCCATGCGGTCAGGGCTGGGCAGCTGAGCTTCAGGGCACGGGGGACTTGAGGAGCCATCCTCCCCAGGGAAGGGAGATGGGACCGAGGGGGCGGAAGGCCCTGGGAAGGACTCTGGACCAGCGTGCAGGGTGTGATGAGAACCACTGCGGGAAGGGGTCCCTGGGAGGCTCGCAGGACCCAGGTGTGGACGCACGGGGAGGACCCACCTGGGGAGAGGGGTCGTGGGGGGGTGAGGACCCATCGGGGAAAGGGCACCGGGGACGCCAGGAAGGCCCAGGCGCAGGGAAGACCTTGGGGGGTGTGTGTGGGAGGACCCACCCAGGAAGGGGCGCGCGGGGAGGGCTCACCCTGGCAGGCGCGCGCGGAGGCGCGGGGAGGGCCCGGCGGGGGGCTCCCGGAAGGACGCGCCCGGGGGAGCGCGCAGGGCCGGCCGCCGGGCCCGGGCGCGCGGACGGCCCACCCCGGCAGGGGCGCGCGGAGGCGCGGGGAGGGCCGGCCGGGTAACGGCCGCGCGGTGGGCGGTGGCGCCCGAGGCCCCTCCCCTGCCCGCGGCCGCTCCTCCTCTTCCTCTCCCGCCCGCGCCGCGGCCCTCGGTCCCTGCGCGGCCTCGGCGGCCTCGGCGGCGGCGGCGGCGGCGGCCCCTTTAAACCGCCCGCCCCCCGCCCGCGCCCGCGCCCCGCGCCCCGCGCCTCCGCCTCCAGGCCCCGCGCCCCGCGCCCCCGCGCGCCCGGCCCTCCGCCGCCGCCGGCCCGGACATGGCCGCCAACATGTACAGGGTCGGAGGTAAGGCCGCCGCCGCCGCCGCCGCCGCCCGCCGCCCGCCTTTATGCGCCGCGGGCCCGGCCCCGGCCCCCGGCCCCCCCACGGCCGCCCCCGGCCCCCCAGGCCGCCCGCCGCCCCCGCCGGGCCTCCGTCCCCAAACCGCCGCCCCGGGCCCGCGCCATCCCTCCCCCGCCCCCCCAACACCCGGCCCCCGGCCCCCCTGCCCGGGCCCCCGTCTCGTCCCTCCCCTTCCCCCATTTTCCTCCATCCCCTCCCCCACCCGCTCCGCCCGCCGCGCCGGCCGCACGGCCCCCCCGCGGCCCACTTCTGGTCCCCTCCCTCCACCTCTGCACCCCTCCCCCACCGCAGGCCCGCCCCAGCGCCGACCATCCTTCCTCCCCCCGCGGCGCCCCCCCGCGGCACCCCCGCCCGCGCCGCCTTCCCCTTCCCACTCCATCTTTTCTGAGCAGCCTGCTGCGCCGCCGCCTCGGCCCCGGCCCTGCTCGCCCCGGCCCGCAGCCCGGAACGGCCCCCGGGCCGGGCCCCACCGGGGGCCAGCGGGTGGTGGAGGCCGGGCCGGCTCCAGGGAGGCGGGGGAGACGCTACCCACCTGTTGGGGGCCGGCGCCGGGCCTGCTGGGCCCTGGCACACGAGTGTGGGAGACGCTGGGCGGTACGGAGCATCCTTCGGTCCTGGTGGACCTGAGCGCGGGGGGCCGGGGCCGCCTGAGCCCCCACCCCCCCTGAGCTGGGGCACACGGCCTTCGGACGTGCTGGCTGCCCTCCTGGGACCACGTTTCCCGGCGGCGGGGGTGTGCGGGGCTGGGGAGCCCCACGCTGGGGGCCGCGTTCCTCCCTGGGAGCCCGGGAGCCCCTGGCGTGTCGTGGGGGCTTCCCCGGCAGGCTTCCCACAGGGAGCGCTTAGCAGCCGCCGGCTGCCCTGACCACACTTCTCCTGCACCCCCAAACTTTTCACGACCTCCTGTTGCCCCAGCCCAGCAAGGAGGTGCTTTGCAAGGGTTGGGGAGAGGTAAGGAGCCCTGGGCGGGGAAGGGGTGGTGGTGAGTTGGCTGGGGCCTTGGGGGGCTTCCCCCACTTCCTCCTTTCCTTTGGGTCCTAGGAAGCCCCCAGCTCTGGGCCTTGCTGCACTTTGTTCCATGGGGTCCTGGGCCAGTCCTCACTTGGTATCCCCACAGGATGGTGGGGTACCCTTACTGTCCCCTATCCATTGGCATCTGCTGCCTCTGAGACTTCAGACACTCACTGGCCCCCCTCTGGCGGAGTGTGTCGGGGGTGAGAACTCTCTAAGTCATCTCTGTCCTAGTCTACCCTCCTCACTGGCTGGCTGGCCCCCCGAGATCCTGGGACTCATATCTCTATCCAGCCGGGCCAGCCTTGTGACCTTGGGCTTGCCCTCATCTGTGCAGTGGGTTAGCACGGCACCTGCCGGGCCATCAGGCCCTCCCCCACCCTCTCTGTCTCAGGGGCAGTCATGGGAATGCGGACCTCCACCCCATTTAGCACCAGGCCCCTGGTGGACAGATGTGGGCAGCAGGAAGGGGTGCAGGGGCCCTGCAAGGGAGGGGCTGTTCATCTCCCACCTTGGGGGCGAGGTGGGAGTGTCACCCCAGAGGTCCCTTCCCCAACACACTGCCAGGGAGGCACCTTGACAGATGCTCGGACCCCAGGGGCGACTCACCTGCCTCCATCACAGTGGCCCCCAGTCCCTTCCTCAGCACCCCTCCCCCTGCTGTGGCTCCGGGCTCCTCCCTGTCTTGTACGCAGTCCTTCCGTTCTTTTCCCCTCTACGTGCTCTCTTGGATCCACCTTTCTGCAGTGCAGAACCCCTCTCTCCTGGCGGGAGGCCCCCACGGCTCCCACTGACTGGCGACAAGGCCCTGCAGGCCCCCAGCCCACACCGGGTCCCCACATGCTGTCTGGGCGACGAGGTTCATTGACTAAATGAAGGCGTCATCACCAGAACACAGGCACCCACCCTGGAGGGAGACGCGAGAGGGGCCAGGCAGGGTGGCGGGCTGTGGGCCCCGGGGCATCGCCTTCCCTGCGCGGGGCTGGCGACCCTCCACTGGCTCACGCCTTTTGGGGTAGTGGGCTTGAGCAGAGCCCCCGCCCAGGCCATAGGCCCCCTTGCTGTGTGGGCTGTGGTGCTTGGCTTTTAGGCCTGTCTGGCTGAGAACTTGGCAGGGGCCTGACCACTCCCCAGACCTTCCTTGCCTCAGTTTCCCACACTGGACAAGGATCTCTGTTGTACAGCATGTCCTCCAGGAGAGGCCTGGCCTGCCCCACGTCTGTTGGTCCCCCCTCTGAGCTCCAGGTGTGACCACAGGCTCCCACTCAGAACTCCCTACGGGTCCCTTAGCGAAAGCTGCGTTGACTCGTGGTTGGTGTCTGGGGCGCCACCCCTGGGGCCTGGTGGGGCTGGTGCTCATGGTGGCTGAGGTGTGGGCCGGTTGGCATCCTGCCCCTCGGTGCTGCTTGCTCAGGGAGGGGGCATCTAGAACACGTGCTCCTCTCTCCTGGAGCTGACTGCAGCCCGGAGTTTGCCCCCCGCCCCACCTTCTTATCTCCACTCAGGACCCTAAGAGTAGAGCCTTTTCCAAAGGTGCCGGATTTGGCGAGGAAAGTAAGAACGCCAGCTAGGTGTGACTGTCGGTCACATAAGCGAGTTTTGGGTCTAAGTATGTCCCAAATATTGCAGAGGACGTACTTAGGCTAGAAAACCTGTACCAGAAATCCCATCATCTGGGTGTCCTGCCTTTTACCTGGCAGGCTGCTCCGAGGCCCTGCCAGGATGTCTGGGCGGGGCGGAGGCCGGGTGGCGGCCTTGTGCCAGCTGACCAGCTGGGTGGAGCGGGTCAGCCTGGGAGGGGACAGGGCCTGCTTCTTCCCAGGGGAGTGACCTGGCTGCCGACAGAGGCCTTCTGTTGGCGGCGCCGAGTGTGGAAAGGCGGGGCCCGGCTGTGGGTGGCAGGGTCAGGGTCCGTGACCTCTGCTCCTCTGGGGTCTGTCTTCCCGAGGCCTCGGCAGGCCTCTGGGACCGGCGGTGGGCCGCGGGCGCCGTGGGGTGACTCTCCCCAGTGCATGTTTCACGCAGAGGTGCTGAGGAAGGCTTCGGCACCCGCGAGCCACCTGCCAGCACGGTCACTGTTGGACAGACTATAACATTTCCGTTGGGGTTCCCCCTTTTTTCTTTCATTGCTACAAGTTAACACCCACCCTTTTGGACAGCAATTTGCTATTTAAAAACATACCTAAAAAAGGTGACAGGAGCACCCCAAGGCTCCCGGCCGCTGGGCAAGTTTCGCTCCGGCCGTGCTTGGGTTCTGTGCCTCTCGCGGCCCTGGCCTCTTGTCAGACACTCCTCCGTTGCTTTTCGTGTAATTTAAACTTTGACCAGGTGAGAAGTCCACACACGGAAAATCCCAAACTTGTTGGGGGTGCGGTCAGGAGCCCCTGCTGCGTCTGCAGCCCTTTGTCTTGTCCCTCGGGTGGGCCCTCCGCGACCAGCCTGCCCTGCCTTGGCCTCCCGTGTGTCTCTTTGGAGAGAAGAATTTGGCCGTTAAAGTCTTGGACTAATAAAGAAGCAGCTGTTGATGAAGGATGTTAGAGTAAATGGTCCAGAGAAGCGAATCCCTCACGCCTGGAGCCTACGGGACGGGGCGCCAGCTCAGAGCGGGGCCCCGGGTGCCTGCGGGTGTGGATGTGGGGCTGGCCGCCCGGGGCGGGGTGGGCACCCTGAGGCCTGGAGGGAGGGGCGGCCTCGAGTGTCTGCCGTCTGCTGCCGGGGAGGAGCGCCCTTGGTACCCCAGCGGGCCAGCTCTCCAGGACCTCACGTTCTGAAGGCTGTCTTCTGCAGGCGCCGGCTTCCCCGGGGCGCTCGTGTCCCTCCCTGTACCCCTGCCCATCTGGCAACAAGCTTGGGGTGCAGCTTTCCCAAGGCTCCCCAGGGCTGTGTGCACGGATGGAGCCAGGGGGCCGTCTTCATGGGGGCTGGGTGGAGGAGGCTGGGCTTGGAGGCTGCTCCCAGGTGCTCAAGTCCACACTGCCGATCCAGGCGCCGTGGATGCTGCCCGCTCTCCGCATGTGCGGGGTCCAGGTTCTCGGGGCCAGCAGGCCTCCTTCCTCCTCATCAGTGGGATGGGGGTGGGAGCTGGGCCTTTGCGGTCCCTCCCTGACCCTCAGCTGCCTGGCGGCCCCAGGCTGGGCCCCGGCTCTGTGGTGACCTGCCTTAGGAGATGATCCTTCTAAGCTCTGTCTCGCTGCTTAAAACTGCTAAACGGCTTCCACGGAGCGGAGGTCCAGTCGGAAGGCTCAGACAGCTCCTAACCCGCCCCGCCCCGCCCCTGCGCAGCAACCCTTTGCAGGCCCCCCAGCACAGGGCCAGCCCGGCTGGACCCCCCACCCTCTGCAGGGCAGGGCTTCCCAGGGGGGCGCCTGTGATGTGGGCAGGAGAAGCCTCAGAGCCCGCAGTCGGCCACCGTGTGCGCAGCTCCCACTGACCCTTCACTCTAGGCAGCAGAACCAGCAGCGTCTTCAGAGAACAGGGAGGCGGTGGCGGGGGAGGTCTGGATGGGGGCAGCGGCGTCCCTTCCCGCAGCATGCATGTCTTCAGGGACACGGGGCCCCTGCCCCACTCAGGCCCAGTGTCTGTGAGCCCTCCGCCGTCCGACCACCTGCCCGAAGTTGACCTCGGCCTCTGCCCTCTGTCCTGCGGATCTCCCCCTCCAGGCAGGCTCCGGTCCCCAGACTTCTGTGGGGACAGTGACATGGCTCCACGCTGCTGGCTGTCCTTGCAGGGCCGTCACTGTATTCTGGGGGGGTCCTCTCGGGTCCCCTTGTGCCCCAGCCCAGTAGGGTGTGTGGGTGGGAGGCCCAACGGCAAGGACGGGGGAGGGTCCCTGCAGGAGGGTGGCCAGGCCCTCGGCTTGCAGGGATGTCCAGGTCTAGATGGTAGAGGTGTTGGGACCCCTGTGCACTGTCTGGGAGACGGCCCTGCAGAGACATGAGTCAGGTTTCACTTGGTGTCCTGTGCTCCAGGGCTGTGTGTCCAGCTCTGCCCGTGCCAGGCTGGGGATACTAGCCACTGAGTGTGTTTCTCTTGATTCCATCCCCAAATTTGAAAGAAGAAAAAAATGCTAGACTTGCAGGTGTCCCCACTGTGGAGGAGCAAAGGGGGAGCCTGGGGCTAGGGGGTTCTGGTCCCCAGCAGAGCTGGCGGGAGTGGCTCCTGGAGGGATTCGGACAAATGGGGGTGGATGGTCAGGTGGATGGTCGGCAGGGCCCTCCCGTGGTGTGCTGGGCACAGGGGAGCTATCCGTGTTCTTGTGAGACCTCCTGTTGTCCCTGCCTGGCTGCCCGTGACCCCTGACCCTGTGGGCCAGTCTCATTGCTGTGGCTGCTCTCGGCCGCGCTGGCTCTGTTCTCACATGGGCGAGATACCATACCACTGCCCCCGCCTACTACCCACCTCGATCTGTGACCCAAGTCAGGACTCGGGGCACCTGTGCCAGGCTCTGAGACCCACGTCCCCGACCAGCAGGTCCCAGCTAAGGCCGAAGGCAGCCACGCCTGCCTCCTGGTTTCATTCCACACCGTGAGCAAGGGTCCTTTTCGGCCTCACGCGCTTTCCACATTTTTGTCCTTTCTTTTAAACTTGTTTAAAGTGCTGTCCAGTCTGGCGTGTCTGTGCGGGGAGGCTGGGACGCGCCTCCCGGGAACACACCTGGGTCGGGACACTTGCTTGCAGCTTGGAGCGAGCGAGCGAGCGAGCCCACCGCGGACGCTAAGGCGTCTCTAACCAGAAACCCGCACGGAACCAGGGCATGTGTTGATCAGGCTGGCCGACCCTGACCCTGCGGCCCCCAGGGTCGCAGGTGGTGGTAGCAGTGAGCGTGCCGTGTGTGGGATCTTGTGTATGGTCAGGTTTGTGCCGCACGTGCCTCGTGGCTGCAGCCCCTGATTCTGGCGGGGACGGCGCAGCGCTGGAGAACGTCTCCACAGCCCCACGGGCTTCCTCGTCCCCCGGGCCCCGCCAGCCTCCGCCGTGCAGAATGTCCTGGAAATGGAGTCCCCCGGACGCAGCCTTCCGAGTCAGGCTCCACTCACGGAGTGTGAGTGTCCGACGCGCTCGCGCGTGGCAGTGGTGGCGGACGTGTGGGCTGGGCTCAGGCTGGCTGGCTTGGAGAGAGCACACAGACTTTCCCCGCCCCGGAGGCTGGGAGGCCAAGGCTCCAACAGATGGGCTGTCTGCTGAGGCCGCCATCCTGGGTGAGCCGATCCTGGGGCCTCTCATAAGGGCCGGAATCCCAGGCGTGGGGGCTCCGCCTATGACCCGGGCCCCTCCCAGAGGCTCGTGCCTGAGACGGGCAGGGGGGAGGGGGCGTTGGGTTTCAGCAGGAATTTTGGAGGCACGAAGACGGGGAGATCTTGGCGCGCCAGCGAGAGTAAAGCCAGCGTGGACCCCTGTGCCGAGTGCTGTGGGCCCCTTCTTGTTTCCCGAGGGTGAAAATACCCAGGACTGGGGTTGCTCCGGAGGCCCGCGAGCGTGTGTCTCACTCGGCCAGCAGCAGACCGTGGGCTGCTCTGGGCGCCAGCCGGTGGCCTCGGGGCGTGCGGTGCCTCGGGCCCTTGCTGGCCCTTCCTGGTGACGAGCCCTGAGCCTCTTCTCACGTGTGTGCACAGGCCTTTGCCCTGTGTTAAAAATCGGGTTATTTGCTTTTCTTAGTGTTGAGTTGTGAGTGCGTGTTCGTGGTTCTGGGTTTCACGTGTGTGCTCTGCAGATTTTCCTGTTTTATAATTTGTGCATTTTGTGTATTTAGGAAGTTTGCCTGATCCAAGCTCACAATGATTTTTATCCTGTTTTCTCAGAATTTTTGTAGTTTTGTGTTTTACTGTTTGGGTTTTTTTTAGGATTTTATTTATTAGAGTAAGAGAACGAGTGTGCACGTGAGCAGGGCAGGAGCAGAGGGAGGCGGACACGCAGGCTCTGCTGAGCGGGGCGCCTGACGCGGGGCTCGATCCCGGGACCCTATGGTCATGACCTGAGCCGAAGGCAGACGCTTCCCCGACTGAGCCCCCGGAGCCCCCCCCGGGTCTGACCCGTGTCGGGTTACATTTTGTGCGAGGTGAAGTTGGAGGCTCTCACTTCTGGGTCTGCGTGTTCACGAATGTCCTGTGGTCTGTTACCATTTGTTGGAACTTTGGCTGTCCTCTCTGCCGGACGTGCTGGCCCTTTGTCACACGGTTTCCCACGGTGTCTGCGGTTCCTGCCGCCGGTCCCCCCGGGAAGCCTCGAGTCGGGCCCGCAGGTTCTCTGGCTTTCGCCCCACTTGCCTAGCCCACTGTGAGGTCTCGGATCTCCCGTGTAGGTCAGTGTGGGGAGAGCGGACACCTGCCGCGTGGCGGCGTGTCCTGCACACGAAGATTCCGTGCGGCTCCCGTCTCCGTGCCCGTAGTAAATTCTCTCTGGACGCAGTCTGACTGGTATATTCACGAGCCACTTAAGTCACCACGCTGCCCCTGACTCACGCGGACACGGTCCCGCCTCGGCCGCGCTCGGAGCACCACGCAGGTCTCCGTGCTGTGACATCCCATCGCGGGAAGACATGGGGGGGTGTGCACTTTGACCCTCGCGGCGGGCATCACCGTGTCGGTGGCTCGGCTGGTAAAGCACCGTGTGTCACGGGGCACGGCCGCCGCAGTAAGAGCAGCGTGTGTGTAGCTCGCAGCAGATGACGGTCGGAAACGTGGAAGATCTGACGGAGCGTCTCGTCGCCGCTGAGCTTCTCCACGATGGTGACCGAAACGTGCTGCTGTCCACGCTCCTGACCCCTCATTCATCACTCGGCAGGGAGGCCGCGTACGGCGCTGACGTGACCACATGGTGTTTGCGTGCGGCCACCGGAGCGGCGTGTCCACGGCCGGCGTGGGACAGCTGGTGGCCCGAGACCACGCGGCATGCGGGGTGGCGCGAAGTCACGTGGGAGCAGGCTCCGAGCGGCGTGCGTGGACTGGCCACAGCCGAGCGTGTTTCTGGACAGGTTGGGGGGAGGCCGCTCCGCGCAGACTGAAGTGGGGTCTGCCGGCCCGTGGCGGTGGGCCTGCGCAGACGTGGTTTCTGGAGGGGAGCTGCCATGGGCCGCCACCAGAGACGGTCCTGCGCGGGCGTTTCTCTGGGGGCCCCCAGCCGGCACAGGAGTGGCACGCGCGACGGGGACGGAAAACGCATGAGGCGAGTGCTCAGAGCCCTTGCGCTGCGGGCCGGTGGCTTCTGGGGGAACGTTTGAGTCTCTCCTGCCGCTGAACCCATGGGTCAGCGCGACCTCCCTCCGACCTCGCGGACTTCACTGGCCTCAGCCTGTGGGTTCCGACCCCAGGTCGAGGCTGAGTGTTTTCACCCGACTCCCACTGCAGCTCAGTGGCTCAGCAGGGCTGTAATTTTACTGCGATTTCTTAAATCCGGGACAGAAGTTGACATTCTGGGGAGCCCAGCACTGTCACTGCGTGGTTGTGGAAGCTGGTCCTTGCCGTGTGCTTGGTACCCGTCCTCTGCGAGCCGTGTGAACTTGCCCTCGAGCGACACTCACACCTGGTGAGGCCGTGGTGGCTCCGGCGGACACGGCGCGAAGCTCAGACCGTCACTGCCCTGCGGTGTCCACACAGTCCCGGTTACAGCGGGAGGCAGAGCTGGGCGCAAGCCCTGCGTGCAGGGATGTAGGCCTCACCGCGGACCCCGTGCACACGGGGGGCTCTGTGCTTCCGGACGCATGTGACCGTCTGGTGCTGCCTCGACCACACGGTTGTTTCCCGCCGCGTCCAGGCCACAGTCAGGGCCCAGGCTTCAGGCCGGCCTGTCCCAGGGACCCACCGACAGCGCGTGATTCTCAGTCAGCCTCGCATGACCAGACGCCTGTGCGCTCGCCCGAGGCCGCCAGCCACAGTCATGACGTTGTTCACACGCTCCGTGTGGTTTTCTCATCGGACGCGCGTCGGCTACAGCACACGTCTGCACTAACGGACGTCATGGTCGGTCTGGACGGTGCACAGCACTGACCTTGGACCCCAGAGACACAAAAGGTCCTCCCCCCAAAACCTCTCAGTGCTTCTGCGTAGACGGGTGTTGGTCTAAAGCCCTGTATGCACTTACTCTCGTCTTTAATGTCATTGATGGAAGGCGAGTGGCAATGTTGGGTGAGTGCCTACAGGGTGTCCTGGGCGGAGCCTCCTGCCCCGGAGCAAGCCCCCCCCCCCCCGCCCCCGCCGCGACCCCTCGCCTGCGACCCTGTGGCGGTCCTGTGTGTGCAACTCTCCGCGCGGCACCGTGGGTCTTCGGTTAAAGGGACGTTGCTCTGCTGCTGTGCGTGGTGCTGCATGTGTCCCCTGAGCTCCCAGACCCTCGTGAGCGTCCGTGGCGTCCGTGCGGACTCGGGATTTCTGTGCGCACAGGGCTGTGCCTGGGTGTTATTTTCCTTCGTCCTAGGACTTGGCGTGTCCTGGTGGGGAGGAAGCTTCCAGTGTGACGTTAGCCGTGGGTTCCCCGTGCGTCTGTGACGAAGCTCCCTCTACCTTCCCGTTTGCTGGAGTTTCCCCCGCATCTGCTCAGACCGCCGCGCGGCTGCCCTCCTCATTCTGCCCCTGCGATTTCCAGTGTTGAACCAACCTTGTGTTCGCAGCTGGATCCCTGTGGCTGCAGCTTCTCGTCCACTCCCTTGTGTCTGTGGGCCTGGCGTCCGTCCCCCTTCGGTGGTGGCTGGGTTCACCAGTGACGCCGCCGGGCCTGGAGGGCCGCCTTTTTGTCCTTTAATTTTATTTTCTTGGTTGCAAGTGGAAGGTTTTTTAATCTATGGGTCGATATTTTTTTTTTCTCCATATTTATTTACTTATTTTAGGAAGAGCACACGGCGGGGGGAGGGGCAGAGGCAGAGGGAGACACCGACTCACGGCATCGGGACCTGAGCCCGAGGCAGACGCTCAGCCGCCTGAGCCCCCAGGCGCCCTCAGCCCGGTTTCTTTAACAGGCACGGGGTTACCTGTTTCTCGAGCGCGAGCTTGGGGGGTTGCGTTTGTCCAGCGTGCGCCCCATTTCATCGGAGCCCCCACACTTGCTGGCACAGAGCCGTGCCGCGGTCCCTTCCCGCCAGCTCTCGCTCGCCTGCGTTCCCCACGCCAGTCGTAGCTTCTCGCTCTTTCCTGTGTCAGCCCGACCTGAGGTTCATCGACTCACCGGTCGTTTTCACGAGCAGCTTGCTTGAGCGTGTGTTCGCGTGTTTGCACGCAGGGCTGCGACTGCCGGCCGGGAGGGGTGGAGAGTGGGTGCGGGCGGGCGGGCGGCGGGGGCGGTGGGGCTTCTCCTGGGCCGTGACTGGTTTAGACGTGAATAACAGCTTCGGTTTAACTGGTTCCTTAGTTTCTTATGAGGAAAGTTTTGAAGAGTGATATAAGTGCATAAAAATGGCTTTTTGAGCAACAATTTGTGTGATAAAATTCACGCTTTCTGAGTGTAGTGTTCGCTGAATTTTCTATTTCGTGGGCTGCATGGGATCACCACAGTGTGTGTTCAGAGCGTTCCCACTGCCCTCAGGCCGACCTCGTGCCTGTCATGGGTGCCCTTCGGTAGACCTCTCTTTCTTCAGCTAACCCATGAGCACGTCCCTTTGAGCACCGTAGCCACGGTCCCTCTGGGTTGTTGGTCTCTGTGAGGACGCGGCCACGTCTGACCCAGCTGTGCCCTAAGGTGCAGGGCCGGGGGGCCCCCTCGGGTGCAGGGCCCGGGGGCCCCCTCGGGTGCAGGGCCGGGGAGAGCCCTCGGGTGCAGGGCCGGGGACAGCCCTCGTGTGCAGGGCCGGGGAGCCCCCTCAGGTGCAGGGCAGGGGAGAACCCTCGGGTGCAGGGCCGGGGACAACCCTCGTGTGCAGGGCCGGGGAGCCCCCTTGGGTGCAGGGCAGGGGAGACCCCGGCAGGAGGCAGGTGCTTATTTAGACTTCTCAAGCACCCCTAAGAACTCTTGTGGGGATGGAGCTGGGCGAGGTCCTTCGGCAGAAACTGTGCTCAGTGTGGGCATTTGGCTGCCTGCAGGCCCTAACCGGGTTCCAGCTAGACAAGCCTCCTGCTGGCCATCTCCTGCAGAGCTGCCCTGGGGAGGGACGCAGGCCTTCCGTGTGGGCACCGGGGGAAGGCGTTCCTGGGACAGGCTGGTGGGGGCTGCAGTCTGGCCTTTCCTGGCGCTGAATCTCCCCCAGCTGCGCAGAAGGACCTGCGACATGAAGGCTGGCAACTGGGTGGCCTCATGGCTGGCCTGAGCTTACTGTGGGAGCTTGCCAGCCTCCCACCGTGGGCCTCTTGGGAAATCGCAGGTGACTGCCAGCCTCCCTGAGATAGAGCCCAGGCTGCCCGCTGCGGAGCCGGAGGGATGCTCGTGCTGACATGGCGTCCGGGGGACCTGACGGGTGGCGGCAGGGCCTCTGGACCTTGTCCCTCTGGCACGTGATGCCGTCCCCATTCCAGTGGGCTCTGCCGCTGCCAGGGCTTCCTGGGGCCAGGGCGAGGAGGTGCAGGGGTCCGGCAGGCCCCCCACCCCCAGCCCCACCCCTCACGCTGACGTGGTCTCTGGGACTGCTGGTGGCTGTGCTCGGTTGTCTGCCCACCAGCCTGCATGACTGGGGGCCTGCCTTTCCGGCCAGCAGCAGCCCCTAGGAAGCTGTCCCCATGGGGAAGCTGCAATCTGGCTCCCACAGTGTCTCCCAGGAGGGACGGAGCTCCTGGGGGCAGCTGGTGTGGGACCTGGGTTGGGGGGGTTGCTACAGGTTTCTGCATCTTGGCCCCATGCCCAGCACCCGCCAGCACGTCCTGGTTACCTCGTCTCCCCAGCGGTATGGGGGGGCACCGTCTCCTTCATTCCCTCCTGTTTCCCGGCCCCTGGAACTGAGGGCGTGGGCATGTGGGGGGTCGGGACTCCGCGGTCCCCAGGGCTCAGTGCTGTGGGCTGACACTCTCTACTCTGTTTGCAGACTACGTCTATTTCGAGAACTCCTCCAGCAACCCGTACCTGATCCGTAGAATCGAGGAGCTCAACAAGGTAGGGTGTGCACGTGTGCCCTCCTTGGAGAGCTGGTCAGTGGGGTCCCTGTGGCCTTGTAAACGGGTGTGCTCTGCAGGGCCCTCAGCTGGACATGAGCGTCCAGAAAGTGTCTGGGTTGGACGCCCTGTGGGGTCCTCCTGCTGGGGGGTTCCCTGCCCACCTGCTGCCTCTTTCCCGCTCACCGAGGCGCCCTCCTCCCCCTCGCTCCAGGCCTGCAGAGCCTCTCCCACCCAGAGGTGTGAGCCGCTGGCCACCCTCCCCACCTCTCCTGCTGGTCTCCTGATCGGAGGCCTTCCGGGCAGTGCTGGGGGAGAGGCAGGCGTGTCCTGCATAGGCCACCGAGGCCCTGGGTCCACGGAGTCCCAGGGGCTGCTGTGGCCCCTCCTTAGGGAAAGCAGCTGTTGTCCTTAACCGGCGGGGGAGGACCTCACTGCTCGGTGAGGCCAGCCCTCGAGGACCTGCTGTTTGGGGCCTCAGGCTGTGTGGCAGTGTGGCTGGGGATCCTTGGGATTGGGCACGATGGGGCGGGAAGGCCAGGGTGCTGGTCTCCCAAAGGTCAGACTCGGTTGCGGCCGAGCCCTGACCCGCTGTCCCTGCTCAGCGAGAGCTGCCTCCGCACGTGCCACGTGGGGGTGGGGAGCCTGTGCTCGTGAGGCCTCAGCCCCAGGTACGGTATGTTGGGCTGGTTGGAGCAGCGGCCGCCCCTGGAAGGCCTGGTGCCAGGTCTGGAGGTGGCAGGGCCAAGGGGAAGTGGCCAGGACGTCGTGGGGCCCCTGGTGAGCTTGTGCTGACTGCCTGCTGGGGCCAGCAGGAGAAGGGGTGGGCGGCATCCGCAGCTGGACAGGAGCCCGTGGTCACCCATCCACCTGCTGGCACGTGCTGACTTGGGGACTCCTTCCATGGCTGTGGGGAGGGTGGCGGGGCAGCCAGGGGCCACCCCTGGAGTTGCCACAGATGGTGGGTCTCAGGACCCGGGCAGGTGGCTGGAGGTGGCCTCATTGACCAGGCCAGCACAGCCCCTGCCCTTCACTCTGGCTGTGATACCGAGAGGGCAGGCCGCACTGCCTGTGGGTGACAGTGAGGCACAGACAGAGCAGGGGCCCAACCCAGCAGAGGCCACAGCCGACACTTGTGTCCGTGGCTGGGGGGCCCCGACAGGGTGCGAGATGCCACCAGCAGTGGGAGTTCCAGGCAGGAGGTCCATCGAACACCTGTCCTGTTGGCCTCCGGACCCTCCCTGCACCAGAGAGGACGAAGAGAGTGGGGGCCAGCTGAGCCAGGCAGGAGGGCCAGTGCTGGCCTTCAGGCATGGGTTGGGCATGTGCTCGGCCCCCGGGCCCCACCGACCTCCCATGCTGTCCCATGGGGCATGGGGCTCAGTCCTGGCTGGAGAAGTGGACTCCAGGTCCACCTGGCAGGTGCAGCTCCAGCAGGGGCTTCTAGGAGATCAGTTTGCAGGCCCTCCTGGTGGGGCCACCCTGCCCACAGGACCACAGGGCCCTCAGGCACCGCAGAAACGGCCCAGACGTGCCAGGTGTTCAGGGAAGGCCTTGAGCGTGGGAAGCCGTGTCCGCGCTCACGGAGAGAAGGACCTGGTGGAACTGGCCGCAGGAGAAACGAAGGGCCCAGCCGGAGTGCTGGTGCCGCAGAGAAAGGGGCCTGGGACGCTGTGGGGCAGCAGGTCCAGGGTGTGAGGGAGGACCGGAGCTGTTGGCAGGAATAAAGCCAGAGCCCGGGGTTAGCTGAGGACCTGAGGGTGTGCCCGGAAACCCAGAGTCCATCGTGCGGTCAGTAGGAAGTTCAGGAGACCAGCCCTGGCCTGAGAGCTGGGCCGGGTGGCCGGTGGGGCCGGGCAGAACTGACACCTGGGGGGGGGGGCATGTTGGTGGGGGGGGAGGGCAGGGGCACCATGTTTCACCCCTTTTCCGTAAATGGAAAACAGTTTGAAAAGGAGTCTTCCTTACAGACCCGTAGCAGCGGTCCTATTGCATTTGGGGTCTCCTGAGGCCTCCTGCAAAGCCTGGCTTGTTAGTGAAGTGACCCTGGGCCATCCAGACCTTCAAAGTAATTGTCATGGTTTCTCCTCACAATTGTGCTGGGTCTGTACAGCGCTGGGGGAAATGGCTGTTTTGGAAGAAAAGGATCAGGACCTGGGGCAAGGGAACTGAGGAGGCGCGGGGAGGGGCCTGGGGTGATGGCCAGGCCACAGGTGCCCAGAAGGCAGCAGAGGCCCTGCAGGGAATCCTGGAATTAGAGGATTGGTCCTCGGTTTGGAACACAGGATGTGGGAGTCTCAGAAGAGGACAGCAAAGCACAGACGGTAGACCATTTGGGGCTGTAGCCCCACGGGTAGGGTCTGGGGACCTGCCAGAGAGCCTGCCCCCAGCCCCACATGCTGCCCTCACGACAGGAGACAGTTGCCAGCCTCTCACATTTGCAGAGCGCAGCTGGGGTGGGGCCCCCGGGAGCACCAGGAGGGGAGCTCATGGGAAAGGGAGTCCTGGACGTCCCGGGTTTCCAGGGCCCAGCCTGAGCCAGGCCTCACGTGGGCTAGGCCGTGCAAAGCAGCGCCTGTTCCCCTGGCCGGGGCACAGGGACCCCACCAGGGCCCTGGGAGTGGGAGCCGCAGGCTGTGCCCTGCGGACACAGGGCTCCCATCCCATCCCGTCCCAGGGGCCATTGTGTCAGACCTCACCCTGGACTCCCGCATGGCCCTGACGGCGGTCCTGCGGATGTGCTTGTCGTCTGGAGCCCAGCAGGCGGCTTCTGGAACCGTTCCTAGGAAGGAGATCCTTGTGAGCTGGGATCCGTGGCTTGCGCAGCCTCATGAAGCCTTTGAATGCAAAGTGTCCACGAGTCTGTAGCCGACATTGTGACAAATGGTGTGTCTAACGGTTTAGTGTCCGTGCGCGACACAGGGCGCCTGCCAGCAGTCTCGCTGCCCCTTGTTTTCATACTTGGCACGAGAGTCTTCGTTCTCCCGATGGAGGGCTGTCGCTGTCGGGCGCGGCCCTGCACGTGTGTGTCCCTGCGCGTGCGAGCGCATGGGGTCCAGAGCTGGTCCTGCCTCTGTGTCGTGCCCAGGTGTGAAAAGTCCCCAGATTTCTTGAAAGATTGTCGGCCTCGTGGGATTAAATAACTCAAACGTGGAGTCGTGAGGACGATGTTGTCTAATGATAGGAATGCCAGTGCGCGGAGTCGGACAGAGTCGCGGTGGAAGACTTGTGTTGGTATTAGACGCTTCATAAGCTCCTGGAGTGGAGAAGAGTCCGCGCTTCCTGCAAGCTTACCCCCAGCGGACTCCGCGTCTTATTCTCATCCTGTTTGCGCGGCTCTTCAGAAGTCCTTAAAAGTGTCTCGAGCGCGGGCGTGGCAGCCCCCTCCCTGCGCTTGCTGCAAGCCCCTCCAGGCTGCTTCTCTTTCTTTCTTGTTTTCAAGATCGATTGACTGATTGATTTGGGGGGGTGGGTGCGCAAGCAGAGACAAAGGGGGAGAGACGGAATCTTGAGCAGACCCTGCTGAGCAGGGAGCCTGAGGTGGGGCTCGACCCCACGACCCTGGGGTCAGGACCTGAGCTGAACTCAAGAGGCGGACACTGGCTGGACTGGGCCCCCAAGTGCCCCTGGCTGCTTCTCTTCTGATGCGGATCCAGGCTCCTGGCACCGGGGTCTGCTCAGGGCTGTGCCCGCCTTGACGAGGCCCAGAGGGGTGCTGAAGGCACAGCAGGCTGCGGCCGACCTCTGGACATGGTTGTCCTTTCTGCTGGCCAGATGTCTGCCAGGTTCTGGCCCTGAGCAAGCAAGACCTGGGGGAGGGACATCGAGGCCAATGGGAGGGAACCCGGGCCGGCGGGCTGGGGTCCACAAGATGGCACCGGGGGTGGAGGGAAGATAGACCTGGAGGGAAGGGGCCCTGACGGGGCTTAGGTCCGCCGTGCGTCCCCTCCCTGCCCCTTCCTCCTGGGAAGCCCTGGTCACACCCCAGGTCCCCTCTGGGGGCTGTCCCTGCTGGGAGCTGGGAGTCCAGGCATGTGTTCCTCAGACCCTGCCTCGCTGTTGCAGACGGCCAACGGGAACGTGGAGGCCAAGGTGGTGTGCTTCTACCGCAGGCGGGACATCTCCAGCACCCTCATCGCCCTGGCCGACAAGCACGCCAGTGAGTCTTGGCCGTTCCCCCGGGGGTGGCTCCCACCTGCCCTGGGCCCTCCGCTGCCCTGCGGTGTGCTGCCGTGGGCTGCAGACCCCTGGCCCAGGGTCGTTTCCCTGGGGTTTCTTCCTCACGAGATTAGTTTTGGGGAGCGTTCCCTGGATGTTGGGGTGGGGGGGCAAGGCCTCTGCTGCTCCTGTTGACCTGACCGAAAGGTTTTCACTGCTGCTCGGAGCACTGCTCTCAGAAACGGAGTCCGTCCGTCTGTCATTTGAACCCGATTCTCAGAAGCCCTGGCGTGTAGGGACTCCCAGCAGCGTAGCGCGAGCGCCAGGGTCTCCCTCCTGCTTGGGGCCGGTGTTCCCGCTCTCAGGCGGCCACAGTCTGGGGACTGGCCTGCACCTGCCTCTGTGCCCTGGGGTCCCACATGGCCCCTCCGGCCAGCAGTGAGGGGGGTGGTCCCAGAGTCCCCATCCTCAGGGTAGGACCTGCCTGAGCCTGGGCCGGGGTTCTGGCCTCTGTGAGGCAACGGCTCCCAGCGGGCGTGGACTGTGACTGCCCTGGTCCCCCAGGTGCTTGCCTACAGGGCTGTCCACCCTGGGGACAGGGCCCTATCTGTTCCTCTGGGTGGGGGTCCAGACACGGGGGAGCCAGGACCTCCTGGCCAGGCCCCAGGTCAAGGCAGGACTCAGGCCAGGGGAGCCCTTCTGCCTGTGCCCCCCAGCATGGTGCTGTGAGAGGCTGGATGCCCAGGCCACACTGGCCTCCTCCCTGGGTCCTGGAGGGGTTCGAGGGCAGTCGGTCCAGGACTAGGTCTCCCAGGGCCTTGGGGACGAGGGAGAGAAGTAGTGAGGTGCGTTGAAGGGCCCCTGGGGCAGGCCCTGCCCCGTGCCAGGGTTGACAGCAGAGCTGGTACCTGCTGGCCTCATCTGGCTTCCCAGGAGGACTCATCCCGGGTCCTACCCGCTGAGGGGCTGTCTGTGCTCGTGGGGGCGGCTGTGGGCCTGGGCTCTGGTTTCACTGGCCACTGTGCACTCGTGTTACAGGTGGCTGTGTGTCCAGTTGTAGATGGGGAAGCTGCCCCCCCCCCCCAGGGGAAGCATGAGAGGTGGGACACAGGGTCACTGTTGGCTTGGGGTGTTGGCGCTTACAGATCTCCTCACCCATGTCCCCTGCCTGGCCCAGAGTGCCGCGGTCCTCACCCCTGAGCACATGGTGGTCCACGGCTGGGCTGTCCTGCTATGGGGCACCCTGGAGGTCAGCTCGAGGAGGGCCCTGGGCTGGCATTATGTGATGGGAGCTGGGGGGGGGGCAGTGTTGCCAGAAGGACCATGTTGGAGCTGTGGGATGGGCGGTGGCCGCCGAGGCTGCGCAGAGCCCTGCAGTGGGGTATGTGACGGGGTCCGTCTCAGGGCAGGACCCTGCCTGTGCTTTCCGGGACTGGCTGTTCTGTGTTGTAGCGGTTTTACCAGAAACCACGTTCCGCGGGGCCATCTCGGCTGGGGCAGTGAGGGTGAGATTGGTTGGCCGTTTTGCCCAGGCCCCAGCCCAGCATCAGGGGCCTCTTCTTCTGGCAGGAGGGGGAGACCCCGGGAGCCCGCTGCTCAGTCAGGGAGGCCTCTGGCCCGTACGGTCCATCGGCTGACAGGGGTTCTTCTGGGTCTGGGGCCCTGGGAGACAGAAGCCCCCGCCCTCCACTGCCAGGCCTGCAGCCCCAGCAACGGCTAGATGCCCCCCGGGCCACATGGGTGACCCGCAGCAGTGAGGCCTTCCTGGGATCCCCTGGCCTCTCTCTGCTCAGCCCTGACCCTTTGTGGGGACCCAGAACAGCCTCCTCAAGCCACAGCAGACGTGGCCACAGCCCCCTGGCACAAGCCACGCACGTCCACGCGCCCATGTGCCCTCGTGCACACGCCAACACAGAGTGGTCCCAAAAGCAGCACTCTGCCCCCAGAGCAAACCTTGGGCGGCTCTTGGGGTGTGTCCAAGCTGGGTGGTGCGGGGGCACAAGGCTGTGGGACGTCTCGCTCCCAGTCTTCTGGGGGTGCTGATGTGACCCACGCCTTGACCACGCCTGGGGCCCCTCCTCAGCCCTGCTGTTGGCGGCTCTGATGGGTGGGGTCTCGGAGCCCCGGTGGGCTTGTGTCCGCTGGGGAAGGGCCCAGGATGGCTGTCTCTGGCCCCGTTCCTAGCCATGCTGCCCCGGCCCACGGTGCTGTCCCAGGGCGGGTGTGAGTGTCAGGTGGGCTGGTGGGTGGGTGTCTGGACATGGGTGACGTCCCCAGACTGGGGGTGCAAGCGGCTTGTGGGGTCTGCGGGAGTGGGCAGGGGGGTGCGAGACACCTGGAGCGAACACAGGACCGCCTCCCCCTGGCAGCCCTGGCCTGTTGTCTGAGCCGCAGGCTGCTGGGGACTCCCCTCGGTCACCACAGGGGGGCAGCAGAGGGCCGCGTGCGGGCTGATGGCCGGGATGGAGACCCAGGGTGGCCCAGGTGCTGCAGGCCCGTGAGGTGGCCGACCCCTGCATGCCCCTGGCATGGCCCCCCCCGCCCCCCGCACCACCCCAGACCTCCCGGGTGCTCCGGCGTCCCCACCCCGGAGGTGTGGCTGAGGCCCCGGGCGGCACTGCTCACCTGACCTGGGCCTGTCCCTTGCCCTTTGCCCCCTCTGAGGCCCTCGGAGCCCGTGTCCACCTGCCCTCCCTGCGTCCTGTCCTCACGGCCCACGGGCGGCCAGGTGGGCGGGCAGGCGCTGCTCCGTCGCTCACCTGCGGCTGGGGCGCTGTCTGTCTGTTGTGTAGCGCTGTCCGTCTGCTACAAGACCGGACCAGGGGCCGACAACGGCGAGGAAGGTAAGAGACGCTCGCTGCAGAGGACCCTCGCATGCCGCTGGGTGGGCGGCAGCCCCTGACCCGGGTCCCCGGGGCTGCTGCTCGGAGGAGGCCCTGCCCGCCCGTGCGGTGCCGGGGTGAGTGGACGCGCGGGCAGGCCAGCCCCGCCGCAGGCTCACGGCCCCCTCCCCCCCAGGAGAGGTGGAGGAGGAGATGGAGAACCCCGAGATGGTGGACCTGCCCGAGAAGCTGAAGCACCAGCTCCGGCACCGGGAGCTGTTCCTCTCGCGGCAGCTGGAGTCGCTGCCCGCCACGCACATCAGGTAGCCAGCGGCCTGGAGGGTGCGCGGGGGCCTCCCTGCTCCGCTGACGGTGCGCCCCCCTCTTGCAGAGGGAAGTGCAGCGTCACCCTGCTCAACGAGACGGAGTCCCTCAAGTCCTACCTGGAGCGTGAGGTGAGGCCAGCTGCATGGTCCCCGGGGCCGTCCCCACCCCGCGGCTGGGCGCTGGGCGCTTTGCTTGGCTTCCCGGGTGGCGTCTGCATCCCTGGAGGACCAGCAGGGGCACGGCCTGGAGGCATCCTGACGGCCCGCGCTGGTCGCCACCTCGAAGCCGCGCTGTGCTGAGCCTCAGCCGTGTTGGCCGCACAACGGGAAGGGTTTCTGTTTCTGTAAAACCAAAAACATCAGGGTCGTCAGGGGCTTGGGGCCATGGAGCAAGAGTGGGGACCTTGTGCATTTGTAGGATGCTACCCACCGAGGCCATCCCCCAGTTGTGACAACCGAAAATGTCTCCAGACAGCGCATGTGTCCCTGGGGAATGGCATGACCTGGGCAGAACGTGCACTGAGGTCATGGAGAAACGGCCCGTGGGGGGCCAGATGGGGTCTGGAGGGGCGGGGGCACGCTGGCGACGAGAGGGGCAGGGGAGGGGCGAGTGGCCCGAGGTGGCATGCTTGTTCTCAGCCACAGCCCCTCCCAGCGTGCAGAGCCTGGTGCATTGCAGGGGCCCGGACTGCGGACGTGAGCAGAATGGCCACGAGGACAGCCCGTGGTGCAGCCGTGCGCAGGCCTGACTCAGAGTCGGGAGTCCGGGAAGCCGCCCGGACGGGGATGAGCCCACAGTCCTGCAGAGCAGGCAGGGAGATGTTTGGAGAAGGCGCTGGATGGCGGAGGGTGGGAGGGAGCGTGGCGGGGGTGCCGCCTGTTTTTCCGAGGGGGCCCGTGCTCGTGGAGCCCCGCAGGACACGCTGTAGGGACTGAGCGCGACGGCCCGCCGTGATACGTGACGGCGTAAGGGCGGCACGCGTGTGTCCCGAGGGCGAGGGCCTGGCTCTTCTTGCCGGTGTCCGCTCACCTGCTGAGGAAGCACATTGTTGGAAGGGAAGAAGCAGGCGGCTGAGCAGTGGTGAAGACGCCATGAATTGTGTCTGCGCCCGGCCTCCGGGGGGTCGGGGAGTGGAGCGGGGTCCAGGGAGCATCAAGGGGTGAGCTGGCCCCCAGGCGCCCTAACCCCACATGCTGGCCGGCCAGGCCTCCACGCACGGCCTAGGTCAGCACGCTTGCTGTTGGGAGACAACCCAGGCAGCTCGACGCGGGTCCTGAGAAACTTGGCCGCGAGTCAGGACGCAAGGAGCTGGGGTCAGAAGGGCTGGTTGTGCCAGCTCCGAGGAAGGCGGCCTGGGCGTCGAGTCCAGAACGTTCTGTGGCCCCACGTGTTCGTCTGCTGGGGCAGCAGCGCAGTGCCCGGGGTCCCTGCCACAGCCGCTCCTGTGTGGGGCCGCTCGGAGGACTCCCCGTGCCCGGGGCGGGCTCCAGGCCAGGCTCGGGGCGCCCTGCTGATGCCGTCTCGTGTGCTGTCTTTCAGGATTTCTTCTTCTATTCTCTAGTCTACGACCCCCAGCAGAAGACCCTGCTGGCTGATAAGGGAGAGATCCGCGTGGGAAATCGGTACCAGGCGGACATCACTGACCTGCTGAAGGAAGGTAGGGCACAGGGCGGTGGGCAGGGCGGCCGCGGGCGAGGAGGGCGAGGTTCCTTCAGGGGGCTCTTTTAAGCTTGTTCTCCGAAAAATCTTCTTTGAATGAGTGTGCCTGTGTGGGCTGCTTGTGCCAGTGGGCAGTGCCGTCTGCGACCCGTCATGGCTCGCGGTGTCTCGCAGCAGGTGGAGGTGGCGGGCGGGACGGGGCTGTCAGCGGCTCAGTCACTGAGAAGGGGAGCCTGCGCTGGGGCAGCTGCCCTGCCCCCCTCCCCCCCCCGCCCCCCTGTGTGCTCCCGTCACCCGTCCCGCCCCTGCTTCTCTTTCTGCTGAAAGTCGCCAGCTGTGGCGTAGGGCCCGCCGCTCGCCAGGCGGCTGTGATGATCTTTTGTGGGTTTCCATCACTTGAGCTGCTCCTTCTATGGAGACGGCCCAGCCTCCATCCCGCGTCCTCTGCTTCTCTCGGCACCCCGGTGTCGCATCTCTGCTCCAGGCCCCGCCGGGGTCTCTGGGCCTGGCAGTCTTTCGGCCCCTCGGCCAGTCCCTTGGCGACGGAGTGCGTGTGGCCAGCATGTGCCCGCGCTCTGTCGGGCCGGCCAGATGGAGGTCCTGGGGCTCCTTTCCTCCTACCCGATCTCTGCCATCACCTGCTATTCTCTGAGGACACTCTCTTAGTGTCCACGTTCCTCTCCCATGGCCTCCGGCTCTCCTCCACGGATGTGATGACCTGTTTCTCTGAGACTGATCTTGTTTTTTTTTTAAATGTCTGGCGTTGGCTTGCACGTGTGTGCCCCCCACATACGTACCTACGTGACACCACGTCTACACGTGCGAGTCGCACACTGGTCTCCTCTTCTCCTTGATTGGTTTTTTGTTGGGGGGGTCCTGCCGGTTGGAGGTGAGGAGGGGTGTGGGGGGAAGCCATGCCAGGAGGCACACAGGTTCCCTCTGCCCTGCGTCCCACCTTCTGGCCCTTGGCCGCGTCTGGGGGTTTCCCTGAGCACTGCGCCCCACCTCCTACCTGCCCATCCTGGCCCGTCACTTGCCTCGCGACGGTCCCCTCCCCTTGCTGTGCGCACAGCTGGTGTTTGGGTCCACGTGGACTTCAGGGCCTCTGCTGGCCTCCTGATGACAGCAGGTCTGCGGGCGGGTCTGGTGACGACCAAAGGAGGACGTGGAGTGGCTTGAATGTCAGAGGGCCTCAGTTTCCCCGGCAGGGACCTGGGTGCCAGGCTCTAAGGGCTGCCTCGGGGATGTGGGGCCTGGGCCTGGGTCCACCGAGCTCCTGGGTGCTGCCGAGAGGGGGTCTCCACGGGCCCTGGAGCCAGGACCCTCCCAGGGAATGAAATTGCACCGTCACCTTTAATGCCTTGGAAACGCTCAAGGGTGCAGAGTGACGGCCGGCAGAGGCTTAGCTCAGGGTGGCCCTCGACCCTCGATGCCAGGAGCCGTGGGACCCCGGTGAGGGGTCTCGGCACACAGCTCCCCCGGAAGGACACCACCTACGACACCAGGCACATCCCACCCATACTCAGCCTGCAGCTCGCGGTGGCCCCCAAAACCCCGGCCTGCACCCGGGAGGGGTGTTCAGATCCTTGCCCTGGATCCGTCACGCACCCCTGCAGTGGGGGGCCTTCCTGCCACGACCCCAGATGGGCCCACGAGGCCTGACCCTCCCTGAGGCAAGGGAGTGCGTGTTTCCCTGGCGACTTTGAGCCCGGCTCGAGCCATCTGCTCACACAGGCTCCACGGTGGGCTCGCGGGGCCCTGACGCAGGTGGGACACACCCGTGAAGGTCCCTGTCCTTGGTCTGGAGTTCGCTGCCCCCGCAAGCAAGGGGCGCCGAGTGGATTGTTGGCACGTGTGCGGCCTGTGAGCCTGAGCTGGTTGTGGCCGTGGCCTTTCTCGCTCACGCGGGCTGGCCGCGCTGGGGCGCCAACTCTCCCCAGGTGTCTTCTGCACCGTCCGTGCTGGTCTCTGCCAGTGAGCTTCCTTCTTCAGAAGCCGTCGGGCCCGCCGGATTGTGGGGCGGGGGGCCTTCCTGGAAAGAGGATACACTGAAACGTGGCCTGTCTGGCACCGTGAGGGGCACTTGGGTGGCAGACGTCCGCGCTGGACGCGGCCACGTTGGCGTCCCGTGTCCTGGTCGTTGGGCGCACTGCTGCCGAGGCTGTAGGACCTCCGCCCCTGTTGTCGCACCTGGCTGCTCCAGCCCCCAGCGGGCGGGGCCTCGGCGGGCCGCGTGTGGAGCGCAGAATATCGTCGCGTGCCGGGCATGCCTGGAACTGCACGTGTGGCCTCGGGCCGGTCCCCCAGGGCCCCTGGAGGCAGGCAGACCCTTGGCTCTCACAGGCCTTGCTGCAAGCCTCGGGGCCTTAGGGTCTTGCTGGCATCACCGTTCCGTTTCTTGTAGGTGAGGAGGATGGCCGAGACCAGTCCAGACTGGAGACCAAGGTGTGGGAGGCACACAACCCTCTCATAGACAAGCAGATCGACCAGTTCCTGGTGGTGGCCCGGTGAGTTCTGGGCACCAGGGGCGGCAGGGGTGCTGCCTGGACCCCGGGCCTGTGTGCCTACCCACATCGCTCAGGGCCAGCCAGCGGCAGGGGCCAAGCAGCCAGGCACAGACGGGGCTGCTCCCCAGGACCCGAGGACTGGGCAGAAGTGCACGCTCATCTCTGGACAGTGGACAGGCTGTGGGCTGTTCCCCTGCAGACAGCTGGGGGGTAGCTGAGAAGGGAGGATGTGGCTCCTAAGGCCCCAGGGCCTGAGGGCCACGAGGGAGGCAGTGCTCTGAGGAGGACACCACCGCCCACCCCCTACCCCCATGGAGCCCTGGGGCTGGGCCAGTCGGAGGGGAGTCCCTGTGAGGGTGCAAGGGGCCCCCGTGCACTCAGTTGGACCCTGAGCCTTCGCTGTGGAGGGGTGGAGGGGGAGCCCTGCCACGAGCTCAGGAAGCTGAGCCGTGGGCGGTGGCTGCCAGTGGCATGCTCTGTCCCTGGGTCCTCCCAGCCCACCGTGTCCTCCTGTCTTGCTGTGCTCTGGGGTGGGCTGGGGCACCTCTGTGCATCGGGCTCCGGTGGTCAGTGTCTCCCCGCTGCCCCCAGCTCCGTGGGCACCTTTGCGCGAGCCCTGGACTGTAGCAGCTCCGTCCGGCAGCCCAGCCTGCACATGAGTGCCGCAGCCGCCTCCCGGGACATCACCTTGGTGAGTGGGCCATATGCCGGGCATCGGCACAGGTGGGGACCCCGTCCGGTGCCGGTGGGGCCCATGGTGGCCCTTATGCTCTCAGGCCCTGGCGGGGCCTGCTGTGTCTGGGCTGCCCCATCCCTGCCCCGTGCAGGGCCCCTTGCTCCCTCGGGTCACCACACTAGCCGAGAAGCAGGGACGGGATGGCAGTGACGAAGCAGGTCGACCGCCCACGTTTCCTGGCTCCACGCAGCTGGGATGAGCCCGCCCCCTGCCTTCCAGGAGAGCCCAGCAGGCTCGTCCCGGGAGCAAGCCCACCTCCATCTCCCGGGACTGTCCTCCTCTCCTCTCGGGTGGGTGGGCCTGGGTGACCCCGTGTGTCCCGCCACAGTTCCACGCCATGGACACGCTGCACAAAAGCGTGTACGACGTCGCCAAGGCCATCTCGGCGCTGGTGCCACAGGGCGGGCCCGTGCTGTGCAGGGACGAGATGGAGGAGTGGTCGGCCTCTGAGGCCAGCCTTTTCGAGGAGGCCCTGGAGAAGTACGGGAAAGACTTCACAGACATTCAGCAAGACTTCGTGAGTGCCACAGGGTGGGCGCGGGACCCCCTCCCCAGGGCCGCCGTGTGTCAGCGCACCTGCGTCTGTTTGCAGCTCCCAGCGGCCCGGGCCCAGGTCAGGGGTCACTGCCGGGCGCCACCAGCGTCCTCCCGGCTTGTTGGAGTTCATTGGTTCTATTTACCCCACTGAGCCTCTCCTTATGTGTCCTGTTCTGCGTCCCTTGAGGGTGTCCACCCCCTTCCCCGCCCCTGCCTGGGGGCATGTGGGATTTACAGCCGGGGCAGGGCCCGTGCCCTCGCGCACCCCTCCCTGCGCCCCGCTGAACCACACCTGTGCTCAGCTGAGCGGAGAGCCGCCTCCACAGTGAACCTTGCGGGGAGCGCGTCTGTCAGAGGGGGCAGGGCGGAGACGGGACTCGGCGGGACAGCCGGTGTCTGATTAGGAGCGCCACAGGTCATGGGCGGGCACCTGACAAGCCCCCAGAGGGCAGAAGGGACCCGCCAAAGGTAGAGAGACCGGCCTGCAGGGGGCAGAGCAGGGAGCCCCTGACCTCACTTGCCCTGAGTCTGACGTAGGGGTCACTTGCTGACGTCCCAGACACAGCGAGTGAGACCTTCCCAGAGAAGAGCAGCAGCTAGGAGTTGGGGCCACAGGTAACACGTGGCCAGACACACGCGGAGGCCGTGGGGCTGGGACCCCACGGGAGCACACGGCCGCCTCAGCAGCTGGTCCAGTGGACAGAGTATAGACGCTGTCTGAATCCCTGGTGCAAGGAGGCAGGTTTCTGAGTTATGTCCACACCACGCACACGCTTCCTCCGTGTTGAGAGGACGCTGGTTCCGTAGGCAGAGCAGGAATGGCTGGCGGGAACCCCTCCACCCGCAGGGTGAGCCGGCGCCTGAAACAATGGCGTGAACAGAACTCAAGGGGAGAGCGCGATCGGGCACTTGCTGTCCGCGGGAGGGGTACCGCCAGGCAGGGCTCGGAGGGGGCGTCGGGGCATCGCCGCGGCGGGGGAAGGGTCCTTGCTCGGGGAGGGACCCCCGCTGCCTGACAGGCGGCCCCCCTCGCGCAGCTGCCCTGGAAGTCCCTCACCAGCATCATCGAGTACTACTACATGTGGAAGACCACCGACAGATACGTGCAGCAGGTGAGCGCCCCGCCCCTGTGCGCGGACACCGCCCCCGCGGCAGCCCTTCCCCCGCCCCGGGCCCTTGACCTCTGTCTCCTGTTTCCAGAAACGCTTGAAAGCAGCGGAAGCGGAGAGCAAGTTGAAGCAAGTGTATATTCCGAACTAGTAAGTGCATCCCCGCGTGCCCTCGCTGCCCCTGGGGACCGTGGGCGGGGTGGGCGGGCAGCGGTCCTCCGTTGGTACAGGCGTCAGGACTGAAGCCCACCTGAGCCAAGCACCGCTCTGCCAGCCAGAGCTGGGGTGTAGACTGGGGCCCGAAGCGTGCCGCAGTAGCGTCCGGGACTGCAGGGGAGAGAGCCGGCGCGCCCGCCCCGCGTGGACGGGGCTGCCGGTGCCCGAGCGCCTGGCCTTCCTGGGAGCTGCACACCAGCGGCCTGGCGCTCCCGTGACGTCCTCCCTCTCTCCCTCACCCTAAGTAACAAGCCAAATCCGAACCAGATCAGCGTCAATAACGTCAAGGCAGGCGTGGTGAATGGCGCGGGGGCGCCAGGCCAGAGCCCTGGGGCCGGCCGAGCCTGCGAGAGCTGTTACAGTAAGTGCCCGCCGCCCAGCATCGGGGCCCACCCGCAGCGCTGGGCGCCCTGCACCGTCGATGGGTCCTGGCACCAGGGTGGGGGGAGGCGGGGGGGTGGGGGGACGCTCCCTCCCCGGGAAATCCCTCCTCGCGGGTCTGCGGGTGCCTGGGCCCGGCGGGGCGGCTCAGTGGGCGGGGGGCGACACTGTGTAATCTCTCTGCCGTCACTGGTTCTGCTTAAGGACCCGTCTATTTCCAACTTTGTTGTCCGTAGCCGCCCAGTCTTACCAGTGGTATTCTTGGGGTCCCCCTAACATGCAGTGTCGCCTCTGCGCATCTTGCTGGACATATTGGAAGAAATATGGTGGCTTGAAAATGCCAACCCGGTTAGATGGAGAGAGGCCAGGACCAAACCGCAGTAACATGGTAAGTGGGCACCCCTCCCCGCCCCCACGTGTGGCTGGGCACCCGGCCCGCGGTCATGGCGCTGTGTCGGGGCGGCGCGCCCCCTTCCGCAGAGCCCCCACGGCATCCCAGCCCGGAGCAGCGGGAGTCCCAAGTTTGCCATGAAGACGAGACAGGCCTTCTACCTGCACACCACCAAGCTCACGCGCATCGCCCGGCGCCTGTGCCGAGAGATCCTGCGCCCATGGCACGCGGCCCGCCACCCCTACATGCCCATCAACAGCGCGGCCATCAAGGCTGAGTGTGAGTGTCGGCCCCCCGCCCCCAGCCCCAGGCTGTGTCGCTGCAGGAGGGGCTCACCTGTGCGGTGGGGGGAGGGCCCTCGGGGGTGGGGGTGCTGCACCTGTGGGGGTGCTGGCCCCGGCTCCCCTTACGCGTGCGGGCTCCTCCTACAGGCACGGCCCGGCTGCCCGAAGCCTCCCAGAGCCCGCTGGTGCTGAAGCAGGCCGTGCGGAAGCCCCTGGAAGCCGTGCTGCGGTATCTCGGTGAGCCTGTCCCACCCCAGCACCATGTGACGGTGTGCTCGTGGGCGCCCGCAAGAGGGGGCGCCACCCTCCATGCTGCCACCACGCGCGAGCGTGCCCACAGCCGTGCCTGCTGCTCCGGCCCCTGGCCTGCCCCTCTGTGGTACCTTGCCCGGTGCTGGGCCTGAGCTGCCGTGGTCCCTGTCTCCCCACCCCCATCCTGCTGCTTCTGTATTGCTGTAGCCTGGGGGCGGGCCTGGGGGCGCTCAGGGGCTTCAGGGTTTGGGTTGGAGGTAACCAGGACGGGTGTCCTGGCAGGCACCTGCGGGATGCTTCTTCACCCCAGCCCCACGGGAAGGCCAGTTGCCCCGTGAGCGGCACGCACACCTGCCACCCCTTGGCTCAGCTTTGCCCACCGCTCAGCCAGCCACCGGCAGCTAGGGCAGCAGGGAGCAGGGCTGGCCCCTTTGCTGGGCTCAGGGCGGGATCGTGAGTCAGGCCCTCCCAGCATGGAGGTGACTGACCTTCTGTGAAGGACATTCCAGAGCCATGAGCTAAGTGTGTTCTGTGTGGACGCAAGTGGATTTGGCGTCATCGGATGTCTAGGGCCTGGGTCGTGGGGCTGGGCCTCGCCCCATCCTGAGAGCCACCAAGGGCTGGGGAGCCTTGGCGGGTAGGAGCCTGAGCCTGCCGTGGCCCAGCCCTTCGTGGGGCGTATCCTTGGCTGGGCGTGCCTGGCTGTTAATTCATCGTCTGGCCAGGGGCCAGCCCCCTGCCATCAGCCCTGGTGGCCTGGACCTAGACACCCTGATGGGTCTGCTTGTGCACGGGCCTGTGTCTGGAGCGCGCGAGGTGCTGGCGGGCGCCCAGTGATCTGTGGGGCCGGCCACACCTGGCTCTTCCCTGCTCCCGGGACGCCCTGACGGGCGGGCCTGGTAGGCTCTGCCCCCCGTGGGCCCTCAGCCACGGTGGGCCTGGGGGGCTGCTGCTGCTCTTGCCTTCCCACACAGCGTGCGCCTGCTGTGTTCTCCCAACAGAGACCCATCCCCGCCCCCCCAAGCCCGACCCCGTGAAGAGCGTGTCCGGCGTGCTCGGCGGCCTGACCCCTGCCAAGTCGGCCCCTGTCATCAACAATGGCTCCCCCACCATCCTGGGCAAGAGGAGCTATGAACAGCACAACGGGGTGGACGGTGAGTCTCTGGTGGGGCGGCCAGGTGGGGCCTCCACGCTCAGCCGGCGGGGCCTGCTGGCCCTGGGGTGCCCGGCCCCGTCCCTGCCTGGCCCACGCCTGCTGACCGTGTTCTCTCTCCCTCTCTCCCCCGTCGCCGGGCGCTGGCAGGCAACATGAAGAAGCGCCTCTTGATGCCCAGTAGGGGTAAGGCCTGGGGCGGCCGCGGCGTGGGCGCCGTGCGAGCGCCGTGCGGTGCCTGTGTGTGCTGTGCTCCTGCGTGCATGACGCACGGCGGGCGGCTCAGGGCTCGCCCATGGGGCAGTCCACGCGGGCCGGGCCACACCCCGCTTCCCCGCGCTCCCCCCCTTTCCCGTGTCACTGGGCAGAGGACCAAGGGCTGCCTCGCAGGCCCCCAAATGCCGAGTCCTTCCTTGGGGCCTCTGGCTCACGGGTTGTCCCCTCCTTCCCGGCCCAGTGCCCGGTCAGTGGACTGTCCTCGCTCGTGCAGCCCTGGCGCCCCCGCCGCCTGCCTGTACTGTCCGCCATCGCGCTGTGACTGCCCGCATGCCGTCAGCCTCCGCTCACGTGGCTGCCCGTGCTGTGCCGACAGCCCTCTCGTGCGCCCTGCCCGGTGGGGGGGGGGGCTTGGGGACCCTGGCCTCCCCGGTGGGGGCAGATAGGCCCAAGCTGAGGGCGTGGTCGGCACCTCTGGGGGAGGCATTCAAGGCCCAAGTGAATGTCCAGGCCAGGGCCTCGCAGGGAGGCGCACGAAGGGTTGGGGTTCCAGGGGAAGGGGACTGAGGCTGGCCGAGGGGACACGGGAAGCGGGTGCCTTGACCCTGCTGCCATCAAGTGCCCAGGTTGTCAGCATGTCGGGAGTGGGGCTCTTCGTCGTCCAGGCCTGTCCACAGTTTCCCACCCAGTGGCTCAAGGCCTTGCTTTGCCCTCTTGGCTGGGCGAGGGGCATCCCTGGGCTCTGAGGCTGCTCCAGAGTGAGGTGCTAGGGGAGGGGTGGCCGTGGTGGCAGTGAGGGGCCTGTGGGTCCCGGAGGCTCTGGCTCCCCCAGGGTCAGCCCGCGGCAGGATCCATGCGGGAGGGAGAGAGAGGTGAAGCAGGCTGGAAGGAAGGACGACGGGGGAGATGCACGCAGAGCCCCTGGTGACGGGAGGCTCAGGGTCATGTGTGGGCACTCTGACACCATGGGCCAGCAAGCATGAACGTGCCCAGAGTCCCCTGCCCCCAAGGTGGTGGGCCAGGCACCAGGGACCTGCGAGACGGCACCGGCCATCCAGCCTGGCCTTGCCGCTGGGTGCTGCCCTGGGGCTGCCTCCGTGCCCTGTGTCAGCAGCGGGGGCTGGCCTGCTCACCCGCCCTGTGCTACAGACTCCTCAGGCACCACCTGATCGCATCCCACAGAAGTGGAGCCCGGTGCTGGTCAGCAGCTCTCTGTGGGCTTGGGGCTTGTTTTGTAAAAAGCCATTAGCCAGTGCCGTGGATAAGGTTAATTTACTTGTATTCTTCAGTTTATCCAAACCGGTAGCTGCTGTGTCTCCTTAAGTCTCAGAGGTGGGTCCCAAGGGCATCACTGGTGGGCGACCCTCCAGGAGCACTGGGGGCCACACACACAAGCTCTGCAAGGAGGCTACAGCTGGCCCCCTGAGACAGCACGGGGCAGCCTGGGCCTGGGGGCATTGCCAGACTGCTGGGCAGGCATGAGTCGAGCTCTGGGCCAGGGCCTGGATCCCGGCACCCTTGGCCTTAACTCACTAACCTAGCCCCCCAGGCACGTCTGCTCCTCACCCACCTTCCTCGGCCTGTGGCCGTGCACGTGCTCACTGTCTAACACTGACCGTCTGTTTTCTTCCTTCTGCACCCATCACTCTGATAGGCACTTACCTGGGTAAGTAGCACCGGGCCTGGGGCTGCCGGCCAGGTGCAGGGCCCCTCCCTCCGCCCTGCCCAGGGGTTCCCCCGGCTAGGAGGTGGTTTGCTGGGGGGAGGGCTGGACAGCTGCTCCTCGAGAGACAGGCCTCGGTCAAGAAGTATATCTGGGAAGAGCTAGTTGTGGGAGGCCTCTGGCAGGACAAGCACACATGCTCACATGTGATCACACGTGTGCACACCCATGCGTGCACGCTCACTGGCACAGGTGGAGCAGGGGAGGCAGCGGCGGCCCTGGGGTCACCTGGCTGGGGTCTGGGGGCGTGGGAACCATGACCCAGGACGGTGTCTTCTCGGTCCGAGGCACTGCAGCTCCAGACCCCAGCCCGCAGGGTGGGAGCTCCATCCGCTCGTGCAGGGCAGCTGGCCCCAGGGTCAGTGAGGGATGCTTGGAGCCCCTTGGGAAGCAGCCCGGCGCGGCCTGGCCTCCTGGGGCCTGTGCAGCGCTGCCTGAAGAGGGGCCGCCTTGCAGAGGGCCTTCTGGTACCACCGTGTTTATGGCCGGGCTCGGCGTTGCTTGGCTACTGTGTAAACCGGGCTTCATCTGTCTCAGCCCCGTCGGGCAGGCAGCCTGCGTGCCAGGGAGTGGGCTGTCACACCCGAGACTCCTGGCCTTCTGCCTCGAGCCCAAGACGGTACCTCTCCTACTGGCCAGGCCAGAGGTGGTCCTCAGGGCCCCCGGCAGCTGTGGGATCGCCTGGGGGCTGCTTGGGCTGGGCCGGGACTGGGGGAGGCCGAGGCACCCCTGTCCTCCAGGCCCCCCAGGGCACAGGCTGTGGCTCCAGGTTTCCTGCCCTTTGGCGGCCGGGCCTCACGTTCTGTTCTTGCCCTTGTCAGGTCTGGCGAACCACGGACAGACCAGGCACATGGTAAGAGGGCGAGCTAGCGGGACCTCTCCCCACACGTGTGCCCAGGACGGGCGGTCATGCACGGCTCCCTTGGCGGCTGGGGTGGAGGCCGGGCCCGTGTGCCTCCTGCCGTGTTTTGGAGTACAGCCTGGGGTGAAGGGTGCAGCGCGCAGTCCCCGGGGTGCCCCCCTCACGCCGCCCCTTGCCACAGGGACCAAGCCGGAACCTTCTGCTCAATGGGAAGTCCTACCCCACCAAAGTGCGCCTGATCCGCGGGGGCTCCCTGCCCCCCGTCAAGCGACGGAGGATGAACTGGATCGACGCCCCCGACGACGTGTTCTACATGGCCACCGACGAGACCAGGTGGGGGCCTCCCCGAGGCCGCGGGCGAGCAGGGGGGCGGCCGCCGCAGCCGCGTCACCCGTGGGCCCCGCTCTGTCCACAGGAAGATCCGCAAGCTGCTATCGTCCTCGGAGACCAAGCGTGCTGCCCGCAGGCCCTACAAGCCCATCGCCCTGCGCCAGAGCCAAGCCCTGCCGCTGCGGCCGCCCCCGCCGGCCCCCGTCAACGACGAGCCCATCGTCATCGAGGACTAGGCGCCCCGCTGCCCCGCGAGGCCACTCCGACCACAGCCCGCGTCCCCGCCCGCCGCCCGCCCGCCCGCCGCCCGGTTTTGGTAGTGCCCCCCTCCCCCCACTGCAGAGAAGCTGCTCCTTCAGGACACCTGGGGAAGAAGTACTTTAACTTATTCCCAGAAGGCCGAGGAGTCGTTTTTAGCTTTGTGTTTACTTTTTGGCCGGAGCGGAGCTGAGGAGCCGTCCTGTGTGCCTGCAGTGCGCTGCGGGCCTCGCGGGCCGGCCGCAAGTGTTGTTGTGTTCTGTTGAAGGTGCCATTTTAAATTTTATTTTTATTACTTTTTTTGTAGATGAACTTAAGCTCTGTAACTTACATCTGGAACGTTAGGATCGGCTCGGCCAGCGGCTGGCCGAGCTGCCTGGTGGGGTTGGCCCCTGGTCTTTTCAAGTAATTTTCATATTAAAAAAAACAAAGAAAAAAAAACTCATAAAAAGAAAAAACCAACGAGCCCTTCCCGTGTCTTCTGTGTCCCGTCCTGTCCCCCCCCTTACCCGGGGCCTGCAGGCCCGTGTGCCAGGCAGGGGGAACCCCATGAGCACCAGCTGACCTGTGGCTCTCCTGGCCTCCAGGCTGGGCTGGGGTTTCTGTCATTCCCCTGCCTCTGCCCCACACACCTGCCTTGTGCGGAGCCTGGCCCAAGGATCCCCTCTCTCACAGAGCACAGGGCCGGCCAGAGCTCAGGCCCCTCCCGAGGTAGAGCCAAGGCCCCCCGTGTCTGGCTGAGACGGGGGTGGCCTGGATGTGGCCTGGGACCCAGACTGGCAGGTGCCTAGCTCCCTGTGGCCACATGGCTCCCCTCCAACCAGGGCAGCCAGCATAGCTGGGGTCAGGCCGGCCCACCACCCTGCTCCTGGCAGAGCCCTGCCCCAGCTGTCCGAGGGTTCCTGCCCAGAGCCACAGGGCCAGCCCCCAGCAGGTGTGGGGTTTCCTAAGTGAGAATTTGCTCAGATTTCAGCAACTACGTTGTTCTCAGAAATTCTACCTCCAGCCATCCCTCCGCACCCACCCTTGCAGGCCAGCAAGACAGGTGCAAGCTGTCTAGCCCCCGAAGAGAGGGGTGGGGGGGGACGCCTCGCAGTCTGTGCAGGCTGTGCCACCCCAGCCGGCCTGGAGAAGGGTGAGCCGGGCCCTCCTGAGGTGGGGCTCCCTCTTCCTGCCCTCCCCAGTCCCACTGTGGTGTGTGCACATCTCAGCCAGGGGGATTAAAATAGAAACTACTTCTGCTTCCTCGCAGGAGACAGATACGGGAGTCCTGGCCTCCCACCTCCATCCTGTGATGGGGCCCTGTAAGGTGACAGGCCAGGGTGTTGAAGTGGCCCCTCCCACCCGACTGTCCTCTGGAGTCCTGGTGCCCCCTCCCTGCCCTGAGAAGGAGTTTCGCGGAGGAGCCTTTTCCCAGCCTGGGGGTCTGAGAAGGGGGCAAGGATCTCTTCCTTCCTCCTCAGACCCAGGTACAAGAGTCATCCCCAGGAGGGGCGAACCTCCAAACATCCCCCCCCCCCCCCGCGCTGTGCAGGGGTCCCTGCCGCAGAGCCAAGAACCCCCCTGTGTGCTCTTTACCAGCCAGGACACCATGCCACCAAGGCCCCAGGGGAGGGCCCTGCCCCCACACCTGGCTGGCTAGCTGGCCCCGCCATCTCCCTGCCCTGTCCCTGCCCCCGCCTGTATCCCTCTGTGGTTTCAGAGGTGGACACTGCCATTCAGTGTCCATTGATCCAGAAGAGTCGTCACATTAGGGACCTGTCCCCCATTCTGCCCAGGGGTGCCTGGCCCATGCCAAGGCCTTCCCTTTGCTCTGCCCCATCACTGTCCCGGCAGGACTGGGCCCTGGGCCCCTCCCACACATAACCTCCTTACAGAAGATACCTGATGCCCAGCCTCAGCAGGCAGTGGGCTGCAAAGGTGTGACCTGTGGGGAGCCCCAGCACTGGCCACCCTGCCAGGAAAAGGACTGCTGAGGCCTCCCCACCCCCATCTCCTGGCTTGCCTGGCAAGGGGCCAGAGTCAGGGTGCGGACGGGAGGGGGGCCGGTCAGGCTGGTCAGTCAGGCTGCAGGGGGGACCACATGTTTCTGTGCTGTTGTCCTCACAGGAGTAGCAGTGGCGTGAGGGTGTGAGTGCAGGGAGGGGGGTGGCCAGGGAGCTGGGCCAAGGAGGGGCTGTGGTGAAAGTTTGGGTTCTGGAGGTCTGTGGGACCGTGACTCTCTCACTCTTCCAGTGCGGAAATACAGCTGGTCCCAGGGGCCTGGCTGGTGCACGGGGCAGAGGAAAGGGGGGTGGGGGTAGGGGAGCTCAGGGGGAGCTGCCTGGACTGAGCGGGGTCATTTGGGCTTGGGGGGGGGGTCTGTCCACTTGTCGGGCTTGAGGCTCAGCTGGGCTGGAGGCCCAGGGAAGGGCTTATTGGGAGGGAGAAGACCAGGGCGTCCTCCTGGATCCCCAACCCCAGGGTGGGTAGGACCGGGTTGTTCAGGCTCCCGGATGGAGGCGGGGGGGGGGGGGGGGGGGGTCAGCCACGCCCCTGTTGGGAGGAGGACTGTGGAGCCCTGGAGGGGGGGTATCCTCAGTTCTGGCAGAAGCACTGCTGCTTTGGGGCCAGCAGGCCGGAGGTCAGAGGCCCTGGGCCCTGAGCTAGAGGGTCCAGAGGAGGGATGCCCCGCAGCGGAAGCCGTGGGGAGGCGGGAGCAGGGAGATGGCAGTGCGAGCGCACCGGGGCACAGCGCCTGCACAGCGAGCACGGCCAGGGGCTTTCCCCCTTCTCTTCTCCCGTGCCTACCGTCCCGGGGTGGAGAGCTTGGGGACAATGCCTTCCTCCCGCGCCTGCGGCACGCCCAGGTCCCCTCCCCGCCTAGCTCCCTCCCCCTCTCCCGCTTCCAGCAGTTTCTCTCCCGCTGTTTTTGGAAGTGTTGGGCGCCCTGCCCTCCACCCACTGAGCGTTCGGCACCATCGACGGTGTCAGGCGGGGGCGGGCGGCGGGGCAGGACCCGGACAGGCCAGGTGGCCGCGCCCGCCCGGAATCCAGCTCCGATCCCGCCTCGCGGCCGTTGCTATAGAAACTGAGCAACAAAGGGACGCCGGGCGGGGGGCGCGCGGCGGGGTGGGTGGGGTCATCCAGGGGTGGGGACCGGGCGCCAAAGACCAGCGTCCGTCTGCGTGTCCAGGGGCCGGCCTTCCGGGCCAGGGCCCTTAGAGCCAGGAATGCCCCGGAACCGTAGGGGCTGCAGACCCCCGCCCGCCCCGGCCCGGCCCCGACGTTGCCATGGACACGGGCGAGACACCGGCGTCGGGGCGCCAGGCGGGTCGGGCCACCCTCGCTGCCCCGGCAGGTGCGCCCCCGCCCCCGCGGCGCCCCCAGCTGGACCCGGGGAGCGGGCTCCCGAGGCCCCGCCCCGGCCGCGGAGCCAATGGGTGCGCGGGCAGCCGGCGGGCGGGGCGGGGCGGTGGCGCGGTGGCGGCGGCGCGGAGACCGGCGCGGGCTGAGGGCGCGGGCCGACGGGCGCACCGACCATGGCCTCCAAGTGTCCCAAGTGCGACAAGACCGTGTACTTCGGTGAGTGCTGGGCCGGACCAGCGCCCGCCGCCCTTCGCGGTCAACCCCCGGCCGCAGAGCCGCGCGCCCCGCCCCGGGATGCGCGGTCCCGGGATGCGCGGCCCCGAGCCCGGTCAGCCTCGCTGCCCACGCGGGTGCCGCCGGAGGGTGGAGCTGGACGAGGCCGGGGCAGCCACGCCCGAACCCCGCAGCGGCCGGCGGGGCCGGGCGGGGGTGCGCGGTCCTCCCAGGATGAGGCCGGGTTGGGGGTCACGTTGGGGATTCACAGGCGCGGAGCGGGGCGGTGTCGGGCGGGGCGCACGCACGCTGTGGGAGCCTCCCGCGCGCTCCTGCTTTTCACGGCCCTTCCCCGCGGACACGTGGCCGGGACAGCGTGGCCCGGAGCAGTGACCTCCCCCCCCCAACCTCCACCTCGACCTCTGCCCACACCGGGGCGGCCAGATATGGGCTCTGTCTGGACCCAGTCCATGCGGGGGCGACCTTGGCCTCTTAACTCCTGCGTGTCCCAGCGTGCTCCCTTGCTTGGCGCGAGTTTTCCCCAGGACTTTCCTGTGGGTGGGGTGGGATGACAAGCGGGGCCCCACAAGCATGAGAGGGCACTGGAGCCCAGGTGGCCGAGCGCCCCTGCCTCCTCAAGGTCACAGCAGCCTGGGACTGGAGGGGGCAGCAGGTCTCTGCAGATATGCCCCCTGGGTATGCTGCACCCCCTGGCGCTCGCACCCGCTAGTCTGGCTTACTGAGCAACACTCTCTTCTCTCGGCTGACCTCTCCTGATTTTGCCCCTATCCTCCCGCCAACACCCTCACAGAGGGACACATAGTGTCAGAAGGGTGGGGACAGACAGGGGACCCTTTCCTGGTCATTGTGGGAGCAGTGGTCAGGGTCTGGAACAGGGACAGGCCAAGGTGAAGGAAGCCACTTGGCTTCCCTGCTGACAGGAGGGAGAAGGAGGTGGACGGTTGTTTGCTGTTCCCAGAGGGGAGGGACCGGATTTGGCCCCGAGTGCTTCTGGCCTGGCTGGGAGCCTAGGGGCTTCCGGCTGCCTCCCCAGGAGCTGGCCCAGTCCTTGGTCCCCATCCCAGAGGGGGCTCATCCCTGCAAGGCTCAGGGTGGGGGACAGCGCTAGGGTCCTCCTGCCATCCCCACTGCCCACGAGTCTGCCCCCACCGGGCCCGCTCAGGGCTCTCCAGGGCTGGGGCCGACAGTCCTGTGGACGGCCGGCAAAGCTCTTCTGCCTGCTGGGGCGGCCGCTGGCTCCCAGCAGAAAACAAAGGCAGCTCAGACTCGCTGGCTTCTGTCCTGGGCCGGAGGCACTGGCGCAGGGAGGGGGGCCTTTGGGCTGGGATCCTGCCCATCCCCCAGTCAGGCACCCCCCCCCAAGCAGCTAACACCCTGACCGGAGTGGAACCTGGGCCAGGACACCCCAGAGTGACCTCAGAATGCCTTGCCTTTGTGTCCTTAACAATGGTGCAGCCCAGAGGGGAGCCAGCTCCGGTACACCCAATCAATTCTCTCAGCTGGGCTGGTAACGTGTGGCCATCTACCCACCCGGTGGGTCTCAGGGTCATGCCCCTGCCCCCGCATGGCCATATGCTAGAGTTGGCCAGTGCGGCGTGGCTCTGGAGGCCCTGCTACAGCTGCTGTGGCCGCTGCTGGCCAGCAGGAGCACTGGGAGAGGGTGCGGGGCTGGCAGGGGACCCAAGCCTGCCTTGGACGCAGGAGGGGAGGCCGACCAGACCGTGCCAGCATCCTTGGGTAGAGTGGCCATAGGGATCGAAGCCTGTGCTGCCTCTGGGAAGAGCGTGGGGAGAGTGGGTCCTGGAGGCCGGCCCTGGCCTGGCTGGGCCCAGCAGGGTCTGCCAGGGCCGTGGGAAGCCAGCACTCAGGGCCCTGAGCTTGGGCCACCAGCAGCAGCACCCATGGGCTTCTGGGGGCAAGGAGTGAGCTGGCCAGACCCTCACTACCCGCTCTGCCAGGGCCCTCAGGAAAGCCTGGCTTGCAACCTCTCTGTGAGAGGACCAGAAGATATCCGCTGGTTCTTGGCCTTCTCTTGGGGCTCTGCCAGGGTGGCAGGGGCCCAGCCCGCCTGACCTCCTCCTCCCTGACGCTTCTGCTCAGACCCCTTCCCTTTGGAATTCCGGTTTGGCTCCAGCCTTTCTTCCTGCCCTCTCCTCCACCGCCCTTTTCCTGCCGTGCTCTCCTGGGGAGGCCCCCCACACTTCCGTCCATTAGGAGGTGGCCCAGTGGACAGGGGGAGGGATGGGGCCTTGGGGGGTGGTGACTGGGCCGTTAGCAGCTGGTCTCTGACCGTGAGTGTCAGAGTAGCAGCTGGAGGCAGGGGCAGGGGGTCCTCAGGGCTTATCCTGAGGAAACCAAATATAGACAGGTAGGCATTCTGTCCCATGGGGTGGAGGGGGGACATCACGGGCCTCCCCACAGGGGTCTGTAGGGTCAGTCCCCCCTTCCCCTCAGCGGCCGGTTCTACCAACGCCTTTAGGGCCCAATTAGGAGCCTTCAGGAACCTTCAAGGGAGGGCCAGGTGTGTGAGTGTGAAGCAGGTGTTTGAGGGAGGGGCAGGTGTGCCATTGAGAGCGCTGACAGGTGCTCGAGCTGGGACGCTGACCCAGCAGTGATCCTTGGGTTGTGAGGGTGACCAAGACCCAGCAGGAGAGCAGGGACCCTGAGGGGCAGAAGGCGCACGGTGGGGGCTCGGGGGTTCCCGCGTGGGGCTGGATGGGGGGGTGAGGCTAGGCTCCGGGCCCTGGCCCTGACTTCCCCTCTTGCCCCCAGCCGAGAAGGTGAGCTCTCTGGGCAAGGACTGGCACAAGTTCTGTCTCAAGTGTGAGCGCTGCAGCAAGACGCTGACCCCTGGGGGCCACGCTGAGGTGAGCCCCCTCCCCTGGGGTGAGGGGAGCAGGGCTGGAGGCTCCTGGGCTCTCTGCACCCTCGGGCCGGGTCTGGGGCTGTGGGCAGGGGGCCAGCCCTCACTCTGCACTCCTCTGCCCAGCATGACGGGAAGCCGTTCTGCCACAAGCCCTGCTATGCCACGCTCTTCGGACCCAAAGGTGAGCTCGGGTCCCCCTCCTCTGCCTGTGAACCGTTCTGGCACCGGGAGGAGTGGCCACTGTGCATCCTGGACCCAGCACAGTTCCCTGGCCCCTTCCCCCACTGCCCACTCTGGACCCTCCCCAGCAACCCCTTCCACCCTTGAAATTCTAGCATTCTCCATGCCCTTCCCAGAAATCTACGGCAGGCACCCTCTGGGTGGGGGAGTCCTGACCCTGTAGAGTGGGCTGTGGAGGGCCCTTTTCTGCGAAGCTGGATGGGGTGTGAGGGGTGGGCGTGGGCGAGGCTGCTGGCTGCTCCCCCTGCAGCGACTGGCTCCCCACAGGTGTGAACATCGGAGGAGCGGGCTCCTACATCTATGAGAAGCCCTGCGCGGAAGGACCTCAGGTCACTGGCCCCATCGAGGTGCCTGTGGTCCGGGCTGAGGAGCGCAAGGCCAGCGGTCCACCCAAGGGGCCCAGCAAAGGTGGGCTGGGCTCGGTGTGGGGGAGGAGGGGTGTCCTGGTGGCCCTGCCCTGCCCCGACTCGTGGTGTCACTCATGGTGTGTCCCGCAGCCTCCAGCGTCACCACCTTCACGGGGGAGCCCAACATGTGTCCTCGCTGTAACAAGAGGGTCTACTTTGGTGAGTGACTGTGGCCGGCAGCAGCCTCTGGGGGGTCAGCCCAGGAGGGTCCCCAGCTTCACCGTCTCTCCCCCTTCCAGCCGAGAAGGTGACCTCTCTGGGCAAGGACTGGCACCGCCCCTGCCTGCGCTGTGAGCGCTGTGGGAAGACGCTTACCCCAGGCGGGCATGCGGAGGTGAGGGCGGGGAGCGGTGGCCCAGGAGGGGGCTGGTGGGGGCAGGGGTGTGTCTGTATGTCTGTGTGACACCCGCTGCTGGGTGCTGCCCCCTGGTGGCCAGAGTGGAGGCACGCGGGCGCACTGATGCTCGGAGGCCCCGCCCTCTCCACTGGTTGAGTGGACCTGGTGATGGCTTTGAGGTGTCCAGGGCCGGTGGGGGCGGGGGAGGGGTCCTGTGGGGAGACAGGAGGGCTGGAATCCCTGCTCACTCCCCGTTCTGCCCCCAGCACGATGGCCAACCCTACTGCCACAAGCCATGCTATGGAATTCTCTTTGGACCCAAGGGTGAGTGTGGCCAGGGGGGTTGGGATCCGGGTGCCCAGCTCCCCACGGCTCCCCCCCACCTTGCCACCTTTCTCTGCAGGCGTGAACACTGGAGCTGTGGGCAGCTACATCTACGACAGAGACCCAGAGGGCAAAGTTCAACCCTAGGGCTGCAGCCCCTCCCAGGGGGGCATGGGCCCATCCGCCTCCTGCTGGCCCCTGCCCCGGAGCCCACTGCTTGGCCCCATGGGGGAGAGCAACCAGCTGGCCCGTCCTCCCCGGCTCGTCCTGCCTTACAAGTCCAGGGCCTGAGTGTTATGGGGGAGGAGACCCCGCTGGGCTGTCTCCAGACGAGACCTGCCTGCCCATCCCCGTTTCTCTGGGTGTGTCTGACTTTGTACCCCCCCCCCCGCCCCTTATCCTCCTTTGTGTCCTCATGGCTCTGAGTCCGCATGGACCCATGTGTCCCTGTGTGTCCCTTGTGTGTGTGTCTCCGTGGCCCTGGGTGGGTCTCTCTGAGGTGGCCATCACACTCCCCCCTCCTGCTGCCCCAGGCCTGCCCCACAGTGTTATTTCTGCTTCCCTTGCCGGTGACGGCCACAGCCACGCTCTTCACGGTGTTCCTTGGGCAGACCGAGGGCGTCCCTGCCAGGAGCCCGTCGCCCACCCCGCACACCGCCTTGCAAGCGCTTGTCTGACACCCTCACATGGCTCCCACGTACCTGCTGAGACTGGCTGGCAATAAAAGGTTTGAGGAGTGGGGGCCGAGTGCTGTGTCTCCTCTTGTGGGAAGGGAAGGAGGTGAATCAGGACAGCACTCCCTCGTGCCATCGCAGATGCGCCCAGCACCTGTGGGCTGGCTTCTGGTGGGGCTGGGGTCCTGTGCCCAAGGTTAGCTGGGGTGGGTGGGAGGCAGGGAAGCTCTGTTGGGCGGTGACGCCAACAGTGCGGTGGGACAGGCCCCCGAGACGGGGACCAGGCCAGGTGGTGGGGAGGGGAGCATGGCAAGCGCTCTGGGCTTGGGGTTCTGGTCTCCAGAAATGCCAGGAGATGCCTGTATCCATCAGAGACCCAAAGCAAGGGAGGGGTCGGCCTCAGGAAAGAGCCCGGGGCCTGGCACGTGGGGGGCGGGGCAGGGGGCCAGAGGAGGGGTCCCGTGTGGGAGTGCAGGGAGCTGGGGAGGGGAGGCAGGGGCGAGGTGGGCCTTCAGCCCAGGACAGCCTGGAAGTACAGTGGGTTTGGTTGGGGCAGGGGTGTGGTCAGAGGAGCCTGGTCCCCTTGTTTCAGCACTAGTGGGGGCCGGGGGCAGAACACAGGCAGTCTGAGGGCCAGGACTTGAGGCTCGAGTCCCCCCGTTGAGGTGCTCCTGCCCAACCAGTGTCCCTGTGTCTGGGGCTGCGGTGATAATGGAGTCACCGCAGCCTCCCCAGGCGGTCCGGCTCTGCCCTTTGAACCAGGACCCCTTGGCCGCCGCCAGGAGCCCCTCCTCACGGTCTGTTCCCTTTATCTGCTGCTCCCGGACAGCCCACCAGAGGGCGCACCGTCTCTTCGACTCCGGCTCTGGGAAGGAAACCAGGCTGACCCGCCCTGGCCCTTCGAGGCCCACCTACCCTACTCCCCAGTTCCAGCTCCCTGTGCCCCAGGCCCTGGCACAGGCCCTTCCCTGACCCACCCTCCAGCCCACTGGCTCAGACATAGCTGAGCTGGACGCGATGGCCATTGTCCCGCGAGCAGCCGTCCGTGTCCCTGGGGGTGGATCGGCTGGCTCCGGTGTCCAGCGATGCCAGGCCGCCGTCCTCCCCGGCGTCCAATCCAGGTACCCACTGTGAGCGGCAGTGTCTCCTCCCACCTGGCCAGCCTGGAAAGGCAGCCAGACTGCAGGGGAGCGGCCATCGGCGGGGAGGGGGGGGGCTGGTACCCCAGGGGCAGCCGGCGTCCACCTCAGGCGGGGGGGCGCTCGGTGCAAGCGCAGCCGAAGGCCCAACTACCGCCAGGCCTGACTCCCTGGGGGGGACATTTGGGGGAGACTCCAGACTTCCTGAGCGCGGCCTGCCCACCCTCGCTGCGGCGTTGGATGGGAAATTCCTGCCCCCTGCCGCGTGGGGAGCTGCTAAGGGCACAGCTCGGGCCCTCCCTCGGGAGCCGGCAGTGGAAACTATGTGCGGAGGAGACGTGGTAGGCAGCGCGCCCTCTCCTCGGACCCGGAGCGGCCGCGGCCCCTCGGTGGGTGGAAGCCCGCTTGGCAGCGCGGGGGTGAGGGGCAGGGATCGCCTCAGGGAAGACGGGCCCGGCCCCGCCCGGGACACAGTGCGCCCCAGCCCCCGGGGCTGGCGGGGGAAGGCGCGTCCCATTTCCTGCGGGCGGAGGATGACGCGCCGCCTTGTTTGTTTCCCCGCGGTTGTCGTGGAAACCGGGGCGGTGCCGCTCCCCGTGGTCAGGCGCGCGTCGCTAGGCGTGTCGGTGGGACGGCCCGCGCCCCTGCACTGCCCCGGCCTCCTCGGCGGCACTGGCTCCAGGAAACCCGACAAGTCAGGTGCTTCCTCCGACGCCCGCAGCCCCCGACCCTCCCTCAAGAGGCAGGGGAGGCGGCAACGGGCCCGTGCGCTCTGGTCCGCCGCCTTGGCCATTGCCCCTCGCCTGGCCTCCACCTCCACCCCTCCATTCTGCGCCAGCCAGTGAGGCGGCCCTGAAATGCCATCTAACAGCCTCCTTCCGGGTCCAGAGCCCCAGGCCTGCTTCGCTGGCCTGCTCCCCAGCTGAACCCCACCTCCCACCAGCCCAGGCTTCTGGACTTGGAAAAGCCGGGCTCCTCCAAGGTCCCGTGCCTTCCACCTCTGACCTGGGCCAGGGTGGCCCTGGCTGGGGTCCCCAGTCTGCTGTGGGGCCTGTTCTGCCTGCACCTCCCTCTGCCCCCACTTCCCTGAGGTCCAGATCCCAGATTCTCGTGTCCTAGACCCCCAGCCCGTCTCCCTCCAAGCCCTGTCCAGGTTCCCCTGGGTCAGTGACCCTGGGCATCAGCCCTGGGCAGCCCTTACCCAGCTGCAGGCTCCCTGAGGACCCCACCCAGTTCAGGCTCACCTCCCTGAATCTCTTTAGCACTGGTGGATGGGGGCAGGACTCCTTCCTGTCCCTGGGTTTAAGCACCAGCTCACTGGCCCCTAGCTGTGGTCCCAGGGCCTGAGTGTCACGAAATCGGTGGGCTGCTGGAGGCTGGGCCAAATGAAGACTGGCAGGGGACCAGGGCAGCCAGGTGTAGGCAGCACACCTTCCCAGGGCTTTGCTGGCTTCCGGGGGGAGGGGGGGTTGGGGGGCATGAAAACGCTTAGCTGCTGGACTGGTGGGGCTAGAATTTGGGGCCCTTCTGCGTGGGCTTCGGCTGTAGGACAGATTCTTGGAACAAGGCTCAGCCTTCAGGGGAAGGAGCGGTCTCCTGACCTGGCCAGACTACGGTATGGACCCCAGGCAGGGCTGACGGAGGGAGCTCAAGGTTGTACGTGCTGCCAAGCTCTCTGCATGGCACTGCTTCCAAGTGAGGAGGAGAGGACCTGCCCTCTCACCTGTTCTGGGTGAGGTCCAGGTGGACAGGAGCAGAGTCCTTGTGGGAAAGTGCAGTGTCCGATCCCTTCCCTGCCTCAGGGCCAAGGAGGGGCCATGGAGGGCCCAGCAGACCCACTCTGGGGCAGAACCTCAGAACAGACTGGGGGTCCCGGGGGACAAGCAGCTGAAAATAGGCCCTGGGAATGTCTGAGTGTCCATGACTCAGCTGAGCCTGGGGGAGGGGCAGGGGGTGGACACTGGAGAGGGAGCCCAGCAGTTGCCCCGGGCATTTGGCCATTCAGCCTTAGGAGGGAACAACCTTACACCTGTCCACATCCCTCTTGTCCACATTGAGGAAGGGGCCTGGAGGCCAGGACACTGGGTGGGGGGCTTCGAGGACGTGGGGGAGGCCAGAGCAAGTATCACAGACCACAGTGGGAGGGAGCGCAGGGGGACTGTCCAGCTCCAGCAGCAGAACTTTACCAGTGGGGGTGGGTGGCCGGCCCCATAGGTGGGTTCCTCAGGGGTCACTGGGTGCAGCCCTGCCTTCACTGGTTCTCAGGTGCCTGGAGCCCAAGCACTGCTGGGGAGCTGCACCTGGGCCCTCTCTGCAATTGTCCTGCAGGGCAGGTTCCTCCTGGTTCCCATCTGGGTCCCCTGGGCCAGGCCCAGCTCCCCGGGCAGTGCACGGACAGGCAAGGGCATGGGGGTGTGCAGAGGGAAGGGCGAGCCGATGGAGGTGGCCTCGATTGGTGCACCCCGAACCCCACCGCTGCCTCCCCCCAGGTCTCAGGGTCCTGGGGTGCCCTCGTGCTGTCCTGGTGCCTTGTGGGGCATTCTGGGCACAGAGGCAGCCTGGGGCAAGCAGCTGAGTTGCTTGGCGTCTCTGTCCTGGCCACGTTGTCCCTCAGGCTCCAGACACAGTCCCTGCGTCTGCGGTAGCACGAGGGGGTAAGGTAGGGGGGAGGCTACACCTCAGGGTGTGTTAGGAGGCTCACTGTGTCCTCCGTTTGTTCAGAGGCCACAGCACCCACAGAGGAGTGGGGCGAGGGCTGGGAGTCTGCGCAGGGCAGATTTGGGTCTTGAACTGGCTGGCTGGTTCTTGGTCAGGTTGACCCCCTGGGCCAGGTCAGTGCTCCTCCCCCCTAGGGCCATCTGGAGCCAGGGGAGCTGATGGGAGGAGGTGGCCTCGCACGTGGTGGGGCCCGGGTCTCCAGGGAGGCTGTCCGGGCCCTGCCCGGTACCCAGCCAAGCCTGAGACGGGGTGTGCCTGGACACAGAGTCTGGGGGGTGATGGGGGCTGCCGTGGCTGAGGGGTTCCCGTCCTTATAGCAGGCAAGATGGGTGGAGAGCTCAGGGGATTGGAGGAGCGTGCCAGTCCATGGCTGGAGATTTGGGAGGGGTCTGGGGAGTGTGTGCGTCTGTGTGTGTGTGTGCACACGCGCATGCCTGTGCGTGTGAGTGTGTCTAAGTGTCTGGAAAAACTGTGCTGTGTACCGACCGGAGGGCTGGTCACATGGCCCTGGGGCCCCTTTGGCATCCTCTCCTCCCTCTGCAGCCCTGTGACCATGGCAACGGGAAATAACAGCAAGGGAACTTTCAAGAAACTCATCACCCCAGTTTTCAAAGGGGGGGCTCCCCCGTGGTGCGCAGGGTTGGCGTCACATGGGGGGGCATCCCTGGGGTGGGAGGGGTGGGGTGGAGAAGTGGACAAGGCCGGCTCACCGCCCCAGCTGCCTGGAGCCTGAACGTGGGCCGGGGGTGTGGGCTGGACGGGGAACACGGGAAGGCAGCTGGGATCCCCAGACAAATGCACCATACACAGCTGTGTCCAAGGGCACCAGGACACATGTGGGCGTAGCCACGCACCCTGTGTGTGGCCCATGATCCCGCTAGAGGTGGAGGCAGCCCTGCCCTGGAGCCCAGGCCTCTGCCCAGGGCACCCCTGCAGGGCAGCCTTCTCAGGAAGCTGCCAGGGGGTCTGTGCGACATGTGTGTGCCACTGTGACCCCCCCGTGGCGTCACCAGTGGTCTGGGCCTAGGGCCCTTGTCCTCCTGCTTGCCCACCTCACTGGGCGGTCTACACTGTCCCCTGCTGTGTCTTTGCTTCTGTGTGTCTGTCTGCCCCCCCTTCCACTCTCCTGCTCTTCCCCAGCTCGGCATCTCTCTGGATCTGGAGCCGGGAGATGAGGGAAGTCAGAACCCACCCCAGTTACCCCCACCGGCCTGCAGCAGCACTGGGCACAGGCCAGGGACATGCCAAGGGACGGGTGGGGGTAGTGCGGGAGGTTGGGCTGCCGGCCTTACTTCCAGAACCTGAGCCGAGGTGCTCCAGCACCGGGCAGAGAGGACCTCGGGCCGGGACGCGACGGTGTCGCGGCTTCCAGGCTGCAGCGGGCCCGTGTCCGTGGGCGGGAGACTGGGGGCTGCTCCAGTGTGCCGTGTGCACCCCCACTCCTGAGGACAATGGACAGCCAGCCACTGGCAGATTCTTGGATGTGGGGCTTGCAGAGTCCAGTTGGGGGCAGAACTGTGGCCTCAGAAAGGGGGGGGGGGTCCCGGGGAGCAGGGGGCAACTGGAGGGAAGCGTAAGGAGCAGGACATGAGGGTGTGGGGTCTAGTGTGCCATCCCCACAGAGGCTTGGCCCTTACCCCGGGAGCTGCCACCCTCACCCCAAGCCAGGCCTAACTGGGGGGTGAGGGATGGGGGCACCCAAGTTTTCCCTCCCCTCTCCCATTGCCAGGCAAGGGGCCTATGGTGGTAGATGGGCTTTAGGGAGGGTGAGGTTGGAGGGCTGAGTGCCTTTGTGGGGAGGCCAGGAGCCCCTAGGTCCTGTTAGAAGGTGGTCTCCAGCACCTTCCATGAAGATGGGGCTGGCACAGACTCTGAGTGTTGTTTGGAGAGATGGGTGTGTCAAGGGGAGATGAGGACGATGGTAGCTGAAGGGAGGGACGGTGGACAGAGGGGAGGAAGGGCAGGAGGAGCAAATACACTGGGGCCGGGATTGAGCGAGTGCCCGAGTAGGCATGGAGCAGCTAAGAACCTGGGTGTGGTGCCGCTGAGCCGGGAGGTGAAGGGTCCACAGAGCAAGGGGACGGCCCCTCCCCAGCAGAGAGAGAGGGAGGCAGGCGGGCTGCCAACCTGGAGGGAGGACAGTTATGCAAACAGCGCCCTACAAGCAGGGGTTTCCCAAGGGGGCATGGAGGCCAGGACCCCACCCAGGCCTGGGCTAGAAGGAGGATGGGAGACCCCACCGGGCCTCTGGGCCCTCTCTACTCCCGGGGTGGGTGGAGTCGGACGGTCTTCACCTGGCGCCAGCCCCCACTTGCCCTGGGCGGCGGACGGAACCACTCCCCGCCCTACCCACTCGGGCGCTTCCCGCAACGATAAGGAGCCCTCCCTAGACGAGATGGCCTGGACGTGGCCGCGTCCACCTTCCCCGGCAAAGTCCCCCGCCCCCGCACGGATCGCTGTTACCACGGAAGGAGGGGACGCCCTGTCTCGGAGTCCCCTCTTCCAAATTCCCCGGGGTGCTGTCCAATGGTCTTCCCAGGCAGCGGCGGGGATGGGGGGCTCAAAGAGGCCGGGATGTCCCTTGGGGATGTGGAACTGGGGAGGGGCGGGCCTCCTGGCCCCGCGTGTGCTTAAGGCCGGAGGGGAGTTTTGGGGGCGGGGGCTACCAGGCTGAGACGTCCCTGGTCGGGTCAAAGTGTGTGGGGAGAAGTTGGCCCACGCTGGTTTGCATCTATTTGCATTTTAGCGGCGACTCGTCCCTCCCTGGCTCCCGAATATCTGGGGGCCCGGGCACGTGCCGGCGGGCTGGGGCTAGGGCTAGGGAGCGCCTTCCTGACCCTGGGGAGTCCCTTCCATAGATCTTGGACCTTAGGCTAGGGGCGGGGCTGCAGCCCCCGGAGGAGCCCCGCCCCTTCAGTGCATCCCCAGGGATCCCGCGCGCTCCCTGGCTACCCCCCCAAACCCCTCGCCCCCCTGCTCGGTTGTCGGCTAGGCCTGGGTGCTGCCCGGAGGCGGGGTTGGACCAGATGACCTTTCTTAGCTGGTTGGTGTGGAACCCAGGTCCTTGGGTCCAGATCCCGGGCTCAGGGGGCGGGGCTCGAAGGGCGGGTGTCAGAGGGGCGGGGTCTTGGGGTCCCTGAAAGGCGCGCTCCCAGCCGGACCCACCCAGTCCGGCTCTCCTGTCTGCTCCTGCCCAGACGTCTTCGCCGGACCCCCAGCCGCCATGCCTAAGTGCCCCAAGTGCGACAAGGAGGTGTACTTTGGTGAGCGCCCCCCGCCTACCCCAGTTCACCCCGGGCCCGGGAGCGCGCCGCCCCCACGAGGAAGCGCGGCCCAGGGACGACCGGGTCGGGCCTCGCCGGAGGGCTGGGCGCGCCGGGGGACCTTGGGGCTGTGTGCCGAGAGCCGACCCTTCAGCCCTGCGGGCGACCGCCTGGGTGTGCGGGTCAGGACCCCGGCGTCGGACGGCCAGCTGTCTCTGTCTCCGCCCCGTTGTCTCTTCCTCTCGGTCCCTCTGGGTCTCCCCTTGTCTGGGTACCCCCTTCGCCAGGTCTCCCCGTCGCTGGGTCTCCGCAGCTCTCCCGGCCCCCCTCGGCGCGCCCTGGGCGCAGACCGCGCGGCGGAGGGAGAAACGCTGAGTTCTAGCCGCCCCTCCCATCGCTAAGTAGAAACAGACGCGGAAACCAGCGCCCGGGGCGCGATCCCCGGCGCGCTCAGATCCCGGGTGCCGCCTCCCTGTCCCGCGCCCCGGGGCCCACCCAGGGGAGAGGCGGGAGGAAGTGGGAAGTGTCTCTCCCGACTCCGCCCCGAGGAGGGCGCCCTGAAGGCCCCACCCCCTACGCCGCTGCCGGTCACCCCGGCCCCCTCCCCTGGCCCTCGAGGCCTCCTTCCGCAGTACCATCCAGCGCCCCCTCCCGTTTGTTTGGCCGGGTTGGCCTAGGGGACTGGAGGTGCCCCTCCCTACTGATGGGGCGCAGGGCTGAGACCGGGGTGGGCCACCAGGCGTGCGTGCGTGAGACCAAGGGCAGAGGGAACTGGAGAAGGCTGGTGTGTGAGTAGGGGGTGTGCCCTCTGACCCCAGAGCAGGGTTTCATACTGGGGGCGGGGCTGTTCTCTGCCTCCGCAGCTGAGCGGGTGACCTCTCTGGGGAAGGACTGGCATCGGCCTTGCCTGAAGTGTGAGAAGTGCGGGAAAACGCTGACGTCAGGGGGCCACGCTGAGGTAGGTGGGGCCTGGAGGGCAGCCGGGGCCACGGTGGGGGCCAAGGTGGGGGCGGACAGCCCATCAGGCCCTTCTCTCTACAGCATGAAGGCAAACCTTACTGCAACCATCCCTGCTACGCGTCCATGTTCGGGCCCAAAGGTAGGCTTCCCAGGGCCCTGACCCCGCCGCCCCCTCCCCGCCCCTGGACACCTTAACCTGCCTACCCTTCTTCTGCAGGCTTTGGGCGGGGCGGAGCCGAGAGTCACACTTTCAAGTAAAGCCAGGTAGGTCTCCCCCAGCCCAGACCCTCTGGGCTTTGGGATGGTCCCCCCACTGTGGAGTGAGGGCTGACTGCTCACTGGGCCTGCACTCACCTCTGTCTCTCTCTGCGCAGGTCATGGAAACGCTATCCCTGGCTGCCCGCCGGGCCACTGCCCTTCCAGGCTGATGGCAGGCCTTATCCCCAGGCTCCCGGGGGCCCCTGTCGACTCCCATGCCCTCAATAAAGTTGAACACTCAGAAGCCCTGCTTGTGTGCGTGGAGGATGGGGGGATGGTGCTGGGGAGCAGCTGGCTGCTCTGACTTCAGGCCCTACCAGGGCACTGGCTCTTCCTGCTGCAGCCAGCCTTGCTGCCCACTGCCCTGGCGGGATGCTGTGCTGGGGGCCACCTCAGGCTGAAGCGCTGGCCACCATGGAAGGCCCCATGGTGGCTCAGCTCTCCAGCTCCCAGCCCTGCAAATGTCCCAGCCCTCCAGAGGTTCTGGAATGGCCTGAAGGGATGGTCAACAGGTCAGCGGGAACATGTGGCCTAAGAGCTGGTGGGTGGTGGCCACAGGGTGAATCAGCTGTGCTCACCCTGGTTCCGTTTTTGAGAAGCTCTGGGGGACTTGTGGTAGGGAGTCCTTGCCTGCTCTCTCCACTTCCTGCCCCACCCTTGTCCCCATTACCCACCAGCCCTGATGGACCAGGCCAGCTACCTTCCTGCAGGAGCATGCACTTGGACACCCTGCTTCCCCGCACACTCACCACCCCTAGTACCAAGTGGCCAGCCCCTAAATGGGGAATTTGAGGACTGGCTGAGCAGTGCATAGGTGGGGGCTTTCTGGAAATTCCCATGTCAATTCTGGCAGCAACTGCACACTGGGCCACACTCAGAGCCCTCCCCATTCCCCACCCCTGGCCACTCAGACTCCAGCCCTGGCAGAGGGCCACCCCTCCCAGCACTCAGCCCTGCTCCAGGGTTTTGCTGGTGGCACTGCAGGCCACAGCTGGACAGTCTGTTGGGGGCGTCTCAGGGCCACCTGTAGGGTGGGAGCCAGAGTTCATCTGCAGGGATGGGGTAGGAGGGAACGGATGGTGCTAAGGTGAGGCAGGGTTTTTCAGTGGACAGTGGTAGGGTGGGGGCTGGGGGCTTTGAGACTCAGCCGGGTGTTGTGCCAGAGTGAGGAGTTGCGGTACACAGGAAAATCTGCACCAAGTGCTGGAGGGGCAGCGCTGAACAAGGGCGCAGAGGCTCCTGCCTCCTCCCCGTTCTGGGGCTCGGCCAGCCGGGTGCAACTTGCAGCCAGGTGGGGCAGATGCCGCAGGAGTGCTGAGATCTGATGCCTGCGGCCGGAGAGGGTCGGGACGCAGGTGGAGAAAAGCACTTCCGACAGAAGGCCCAGAGAGAAGGGCCGGCAGGCTGGGCGGGTGCGTCAAGAACGTGGTCTTTATTTCGAAGTCCACAGGGAGCTATAGCTGGCGTCCGCCCGCAGAGTGGCGCGCGGAGACCAGACCTGGCAGAGCTGAAGGGGACGGAAGGTGGGGGCTGGGGAGCAGGCAGCATTGCCCTCTGCGGGAGGGGGAGGAGAGCGGCTCCGCGGGGGCGGGGGCGGGTCCTCCCGGGTAGGGGTGAGGTAGGCGCCGGCATTGCGGGAGAGGGAGAGGACCCGGGGACGCCAGGCCCCCCGCGATGCACTTCCTGTAGGCGCGGCCACGGCCGGCTGGCGGAGGGGTGCGTGGGCAGGGCTGGGCTCGGAGGGCTGGTAGATCGGTCCCTTCCACCGCCTCGCGGAGGTGTACTTTCCACGCCACACGTTCAAAATGCACCTGTGCGGTTCGCCGGCTTTAACCAACGCGCAGGGCTCTGCAGCTGCCCCTGGTGCCGTGCGCCGTCCGTGCCGACCCTGTGCTGTTTGGGGCGTTTCGTGCGCGCACCGGAGACACGCGACCGCGCTGAGCTGCCGGCTTCCTTCGCGCGCCCTGCGGGCCGTGGGACCGCGGCCGCCGTGCCTCCGGCGGACACTCGCGCTCTCCGCCCTGGCACCGCGTCGGGGAGCCGCCACACTGCTCTGCCAGGGGCCGCGCCGCTGCGCCTGCGGAAGGAGCGGCTCAGCGTGGAGACAGCCAGGCCCGGAGGGCCGCGCCGGGGCCCGGGGGGGGGCTTGGGGTGCGGACGGCGCCGCCGCATCCCGCACGAGCCCCTGGCGTGCGGGCCGGGCCGAGGGGCTCCCGCGCGGGTCAGCGATCCCGGCCGCAGGGGGCGCCCGGAGCGGGGCCGCGGGAGTCCCGCGGTGCCTGGGCTGCCTTTCTGCTCAAGGGTGGGCGAGGCGCTGATTGGTGGAGTCTGAGCTAGGCGGGTGTCGGGTCGACGCGATTGGGCCGCAAGGGCGGACCCCGCGGAGCTGTCGACGCCAATTGGTCCCTGCTGCACAGGAAATGCCTCCGCACTGGACGGAACAGACTGCACTCAAAGGCCTGGAGCACCGCTCATTGGGCCGGCGCTGGAGGCGTGCCCCTGCCCGCTCGGTGATTGGGCGAGGGCCCAGTAGGGACGGCACCTGCGCGGTAATTGGACGCCGGGAGCCCCTGCAGGCCGCGGCGCGAGATCCGAGCGGGAAGCCGGCTGCATGGGGCGGCGGCGGTGCCGGGGGGATCGGAGGAACGCGGTCGGGGCCCTGCCCGAGGCCATCGCTGCGCTGAGTCAGACGCTGCCTGCCGGGCCCAGCCCCGAGATCTTCCGCCGCGCCAAGTTCGACCGTCCGGAGGCGGTGAGGCCCGCGGGGCAGGCGGCGGGGCCCGGCGGGGGCCCGGGCGGACGCAGGGCGTCGGCCGGCCCCGCTGAATGCCGCTCTTTGATTCCCCCCAGGCCCCGGCGCTCTGGCAGCTGGTCTTCCGCGTGCTCTTGCCGCTGCCGGCAGACGGCGCCTCGGCCTCCCCGGGGTCCCCGGCCTCCCCCGCCCTGGGTAAGCCCCATCTTTCCCGTAAGGCCCGCCCACTCACCACGCAGTCCACCTGCTCACGCAAGCCCCGCCCCCGGTTAGCCCAGCTGTCCCTGTTAGCCACGCCCCCGCAGCAAGCCACGTCCCCGCGGGCGCTGGCTCGGTCCACTCAGACCCTGTGGCTGGGTCCGCCTCCTGTAAAGCCCCGGCCCGGTTAGCCCCGCCTCCCTGGCAAGAAGCCCCTGCGGGCGCTGGCTCCGCCCACTCCACCTGCTCGGGCAAAGCCCCGCCCACATCATAAGCCCAGTCCCCGTTAGCCCTGGTCCCCTCATCCCGTGAGTCCCGATTGTTCCCTCCAAGCCTGGCCGCTGTTTGGGGGTCATGCGGGGTCTCTCCCAGTGGGCGGCCCCCTGAGCAGGCCGTCCCCCATCCCCAGAGGCCCAAGTCCGCCTGGTGAAGTCGGCGCTGCGCTCCCAGGGCTACCCCAGGCAGGCGCTGGCACAGCTTCCTGAGGACGGCTCCCAGGGCAGCCGTGAGCTTCTGCTGGCCCTGGCCTGGCTCCTGGCCCGCGGGCCCTTGCTCGAGCAGCTGCTGGCCCAGACGCATGTGCGGCTGGGCGATGAGATACCCCTGTGCGAGGTGCGTATGCGGTGAAGGGGGTGGGGCTGGGTCCTGGCAGGGAGCCTGGGTGCAGCCTGGGCCAGCCCTCAGGGCAGCCCTGTGGGGGTCGGCATTGCCACCCCCTGCTCCTGCGTCCTCCCCTGCCCCTGCTTCCGGTCAGAGTGGGGTGTATGCTCACAGGGTGTGGCCCCCAAATCTCCCCTTGGTACCTCTGGGGGCCCATGGCTCTCCCTCCAGGAGCCTCTTTTCTCTGTCTCTCTTGGGGTCTCCGCAGGGGATATGGGAGCAGGGTGTGACCCTTGTGCCCTCTCCAGTGTGAAGCCCTGGCCAGTCTTGGCCCACCCGCACCCCGGCGGGAAGCAGATGGCCCTGTGGACATACGCCACTTGCAGTGGCTGATGGGAAAGCTGCGGTTCCAGTGGCGAAACCTGAGCACCAGTCAGCAGGAGCAGTGTGCCCTCCTGGGCAAGGTATTGTCACCTGAGGACTGTCCACCCAGGAGCACTTACTCTCCGTGCTACAGGCTGTTGGTTGCCTCTCTCTGCCCGAGGCCTGTCCATCCAGGCCTGGCACAGGCTGGAGCCTGGTCTTGGGATGCACGGGGCCCTTCCCAGTTCTGGCTGGGAGCTGACCGGTTGGGCACTGCCCTGCAGTGGCCCAGAACCTGAGCCCAGGGCTCTAGGTGGTCCAGCAGGGGTCCTAGGGCAGGTGGAGTTGGGCATCCCTGGGGCAGGGAGCCAGTGGAGCAGGGAGCCTGTGTGGTTGGCTTTCCTGTTCCTGGAAGTCATCAGAGGCCTTAGGCTCTGTCTCTGAGAAGAAATGGGCCCTGGGCTCTGGGGGAGCTGCTGCTGCCTGGGCCTGTTTCGGGGAGGAAGGTACCCCCTCCTTCTACCACATTCTGGGTGTAGGCTCATGGGCAGTGGGCAGCTTCTGTAGGGTTCCTGAGGGCTGGTAAGCCTCAGCTGTGGGGGCACAGGTCCGTCTTACAGGTCTAGTGCATAGTCTAGGCTGAGAGGTGGCTGGGCAGGGAGTCTCAGACTCCCACCAGCATAGGGCTCCTCAATGCTGGGCCCCCTACCCTGCACCTCTGCACCTGTGGCACCCTACACCCATGCACCCCTGCACCTGTGCACCCGTGTGCCTCTGCACCCCTGCACCTGTGCACCCTGCGCCTCTGCATCCCTGCATCTGTGTACCCCTCCACCTGTACACCCCTGCACCTATGCACTCTGCACCCCTGCACCTCTGCACCTGTGGCACCCTACACCCATGCACCCATGAATCCTGCGCCCCTGCATCTCTGCACCCCTGCACCTGTGCACCCTGCGCCTCTGCACCCCTGCATCTGTGTACCCCTCCACCTGTGCACCCCTGCACCTGTGCACTCTGTACCCCTGCACCTCTGCACCTGTGGCACCCTACACCCATGCACCCCTGTGAATCCTGCACCCCTGCGTCTCTGCACCCCTGCACCTGTGCACCCTGCACCTGTGCACCCTGCGCCTCTGCACCCTGAACCTGTGAACCCTGCACCTGTGCACCTCTGCATGCTGCTCCTCTGGACCCCTGCAGAAGGCCTTTTGCTCCCTCAGCCCTTCTTGGAACCTGTGTCTGTCTTGCTTGGTCTGGGCTGCATTTGATCCTCCTGCTTGGGACATGGCTACCCATTAACCTCCGTGATGCCTTCTGGTCTCACCTTGCCAGGCAGCCTTCCTGCCCCCCAAACCCAAAAGTCACTCTGTGTCCCCACCATTGGCTCCACTGGACCCCCAGCCCATCAAGAGGCTGTTTCTTCCACCACTTGGACCTGGCAGTCGATGAGCTTAGGGAGAAACAGGGGTGCCCCGTTCCATCCCCACTATACCCCTGGGAACTGCGTGGGATGGGGAGGCTATAGGCGGCACTGCCCAGTGCCCAGTGCCCCTCACACTGCAGGGGCCTCCTGGAGCGCTCTGGGCCCTGGGGCAGTGCTCCAGCAGTGCTGACTCCTCTCCTGAGCCTGACCCTGGCCTGCCGCGGAGCACCTTGGCGAGGCATGGCCTGTTTCCTTGCCGGCAAGGCAGGCTCCAAAAACCTCACTTGGTGTTGGGAGAGGTGCCCCTCCTGCTCAGCCTGGGGTTTGCACTGCCTGTTTCAGATCCACTCCTATACCCGTGGCTGCCACAGTGACCACAGCCTTGGCCACCTGTCTGTTGCTGAGACCAAGCTGCTCAGGGACCCGGAGGGCGGCCGGCAGGTGAGGGCTGGTGTGGGACCCCTTCCTGTCTGAGGCTGGCGTGTGTTGGTGTGTAGTACTGCAGAGACGTGAGGTGGTGCGGGTTGAGGTGGGAAGGAGCCTGAGAAGGAGGGTGCAGCCGACCAGCTTTGAGCTCCGTGTGATTGACCAACTCACCATCTTGCTGGTGTGGGGGACAGGCATGTCCTCTGGGCCTTTCCCAGCTCCCTGGACCATCCACTGGTGCAGGAATCTGGACCAGCTGCAGTGTGTGTGTGTGGCTGGGCTGGCAGCTGGGTGAGAGGGGGCCTCTGGAATTAAGGAAGACTGCTTGAGGGTTCAAGCTCACGGTGTTGGCGCCTAGAGCCCGTGCAGGGGTCAGCTGGCCATTGAGGTGGTGGGAGGAGGGCTGGTCTCGTGTGCTGACTTTCAGGAGACCCCATCTGTCATGATTGTTTCCTTCCCTTGGGCTGACATGGCCAGGGTGTCCTAGGACAGGCCCAGGGCTAGCTGTCACTTGAGGGCTGGGCTCTGGCTGCCCAGAGTGTGAGGCTGGCACTGTCCAGCCCAGGGGGCACTTGGCCCGGCAGGAGGGCTGAGGCTTAGGGCTGGTGTGGCTCCTCTTTCCAGGTCCCACAGATCCCAGCTCTGGAGTCGTGTGCTCCCTTTTGTGGGGTTGGGGTAGCCACCTGGGGGTGCCTATTAGGCCTGTGTCCCTGGCCAATACCTGGCTGGCCCTGTTCAGGCAGGGCTGCACTTGTCCCTGGCGGTGCGGAGGCAGAATCTCGGCGACCCGAGGTGCCCTTGGCTAGGTCCCCTTCTACGGGTGACTCAGCGAGGCCCAGGCTTCCTGCCCTTGGTCGCCCCGGGTTGGAGCAGAGCAGAGGCTGCACTAGTCCCAGCCAGGTGTTGCCTGAGGCCCCGGCCCCTGTGGCGTGGGGGCCTGTGTGGCTCCCCCACCTCTCTGAGGCTGGGGTGTGCTGGTGCTGCAGGACTGGCGATGGCAGGAGGTGGATGGGGGGTCACGACTGGCTTCCTTCCAGTGTACCCAAACGGCCTGCACTGTTGGGATGGGTCCCAGAAGCTTCTGGAGTGATCTGTGGTTGCTGCGTGGCCAGGTGTGCTGCGGACTAGCCGGGCAGTGAGCCGCGGGGCAGTGAGCGTGCTTGCTGCCTGGCTGGGCCTGCAGCCTTCTCACGTCCCCGTGCCTGGCCGCAGGGCAGTGGGGTGGGGCGGGGAGTGGCTGCCCCAGGAGGCTCCAGCACTGGGCCCGAAAGTGGGGGTGCAGAGAGGACTTGTTGCCCCTTCCTGTTGTGCCTGCCCCCCTTGCCTGAAGCCGGGGATGTGGGGAGCCCCTGGGGACTGTTGTCGGAAACCCCCTGAGCTGTGTGCACGCATGCGTGTGGCCTGCACACACACAGCCCCCCCCCCCCCCCCCCCCCCCCCGTCTCAGCACTCCCAGGCGCTACTCCCCTAGGCCCACGGGCAGTTCTCTCTGTAGGCGAGCCTCCATCCTGACCCCTGAGCCCCCGTTCCAGCTGCAGCAAGTAGGCTCCTGGCTGCCTGGCTGGCCATCTCTGTGGAGCAGGCGCTGAGCAGGGGCCCGTTCCTGGCCAGCGGGAACCGCAGGTCATGCGTGCCTGTTGTTGTGTAGGGCGTGTGTACCGGCAAGGAGCAGTGCCTGTGGTTTCCTGGTGGAGGTGGCAGGTGCAGGGGAGAAGGGGGGCTCTGGGTGGGGCTTGGGGGAGGCCTGCACCGCACCTCTGCAGCGATCAGTGGGCCCTCGGGTGCTGGGACTCCTGCCCTCTCCCCGCCAGCTTCTGGAGGCCAAGGCTGGGGCAGGTGCTGCCCACAGCCGGAACTGCAGCACGTGGCCCACTGTGGGCCCCCGTGTGTGTGTGGGGTCTGCAGGTGGGGGTGTGCAGGCCCAGCCTCCTCCCTGCCTTTGGGGCTCCTAGGTTCCACAGGAGGGGTTCCCTTCCCAAGAGCCTGGCAGGCTGCCCTTTGTGGGGCTTCCTCCTCAGCCCACATCTCAGCCGCAGCCCCCAGCCAGTGAGGGACGTGGGGCAGAGGCCCTGAGTCGAGGGTCCTGGATGTCACCGCCTGGCCCCGTGGGGACTCCCGTTTGGGGCTGGCGTGGGGACCGTGGGTGTGGTTGGTCTGGTTGTGCCTGGCGGTGCGGCCTGCCCCGCAGGGAGACGGCTCTGCTGGACGGTGACTGGTGAGTGACTAGCTTGCAGGCCCGAGGCACTGGTGGGCATGGGGGTCGGGTTGTCGGTGCCCAAGGAGGGTCCCGACCTGGCCGCGGTTTGTGGTTTGCTTTGCAGCTGCTTCGGAGGCTGGAGAGCGAGAATGTGCGCCTGGAGGCCGCCCTGGCCTGGCGACGTCAGGAGCTGCTGTTCTGGCGCTGGATGGTGTGGCCGGCTCCCCTCTCTTCTCCCAGCCTTGACCACAGCAACCCGGGGCGGGGGTCTCCCTAATTCCCAGACAGGAGAGGAGGCTGGGGGAGGCCACATACACACTTGGCCACGCAGCTGGTGTTACGACCCAGGCCTGCGGGCTCAGAGCCAGGGGCCCTTCCCAGAGGTCTGTCCCAGCTCCTGAGGAGCCCAGACTTCTTAGGGGTCCAGTCTCCCAGAAATCTGGCCTTTGCGCCTCCCTGGCCTCCAGGCCTGCTGGCGTGATGGGTAGCTGTGCACAGGGGGGTGGGCACTGCCCCCAGGCCTCTGTGCCGTCTGTCCCCATTGGCTGCGGAGCTGGGCCTGTGCTGATGAGGCCCGGGCTCGCTGCCTGCCTCTTACTTGGGTCTCTCTCTGCAGGATACGGTCTTGGACATCTGCCCCCTGGAGACCTCGCCGCCCACGTTTCCGCCCAGGACCCCCGCGTCGGGGGGTGGCGAGTTGGAGCTGGTGGCCCGGGAGTTGCAGGCCGTGCACGAGGAGCTGCAGGGAGCTGCAGAATCTCGGCGGGCGGCCTGGGAGGCCAGGGTGAGAGCTTGGGGCGCTGACATAGGGTGTGTTTACGCAGCCCCTCGTGGAACTGCTGCCGTTGAATCCACTGGGAGGGAGCGTGGCGAGAGGAGTCCCCACTGTCCCCCCGCACAGCCCCCTGCGTGCTGCACTGCTGTCTGCAAGCAGGGGCAAGCCACAGTGGCTTCACGTCTTCTGAAGCGTCTTGAAGGAACTTGGGGCATAGTTTCCCCCCGAAATCTTCAGGACCCCATCAAGAGGGGGGTGTTCCCAGCAGCCTGCAGCCCCTTCCCCTCTGCTGTGCTGACCGCTGGAGGGTGCTGGATGCTTGCAGGCACTTCTCACGGGCTGTCTGCCACACCGCAGGGCCTTGGAGCCGAGCTCCCTGAGGGCCAGGTCAGGGCCACGACCTGGGGGCACAGCCTCTCCTCCCTCCCCTGCCCCGCCAGGCCAGCTGCCTACAGAGCCTCTGGGATGGGCCTGCCTGGAGGGTCAGAAGTGGCCTCCACAGGTGGTGTCCTCTGGGGTCCGCCCCGCTGCACGCTCCCTGTCCTGGGAGACTGGGAAGGCAGGAGGCCAGTTTAGCAGAGGGTGTGGGACGCTGACACTGACTCCGGCACGGTGGGTGGGGTTGGGGCTAGGTGGCTCGAGGGTCTGCACTTAGCTCTGAACGGGGGGACTTGGTGACCTGGGTGAGTGGGTTGGGCCTGCAGCTGGGTAGTCTTACAGGGCCTTCGGGGGGGTCAGGCTGCTGGCCCTGTCCCCGGAGCCCCAGTGCTGGCTCAGGTGCTTGGTGAGGGTTGGCACTGGGGTCGGCCCCTTCCCAGGGAGGAGTGGGATCTCAGGGCGCTGCTGGGGGCTGGTGTTGGGGCTGAGAGGACCCGAAGCCTGTGTCCTGGGCAGGATGTGGCTACCCCTGGCTCAAGAGCTGCCTTCTCTCCCGTGCAGGGTGGAGGCTGGGGGCCAGAGTGGAGTGCTGTGCAGCGGGCCTCACAGGAGGCCGTGGGACGGGAGCTGACAGCCCTTCAGTGGGCCTGGGAGCAAGGTGGGGCCCTGGCCCAGCCCCATGGGCCCCGCCGGCTGGTGAAGAGGGACACTGGAGCCTCGGGGGGCCCAGGCCTGCGGGCTGCCGAGGTGATTGGGGCGCTGAGGAGCCGAGAAAGCTGCCTGGAGGCCGAGCTGTGCCGGCTGCAGACACAGTGTCGGCAGGAGCTGGGCAGGCTGGCCAGAGCCACACCCGGCCTCATCTGGATCCCGCCGCCTGCTCGTTGAGGGCCCGTGGGTGTGTTCTCCTTGAGGGGACCTGCCCTGACGCCCTGGCTGGGCCTCGGAGGCGCAGGTTTCAGGGTGGCCCTAGGGATGATGCAGGCACAACCCCGTGATGTGCTCACCCTGAGCCCCAGGCTGTCCCTGCTTTGGGCCCAGCTCAGGCCCTTGGCTAGCAGTACCGGGTGCAGGCATGACAGCCCCAGTGTGGTGTCCGTGGGCATCCAGGATCAAGAGAGCACGCAGAAATAAGTCGTAGAGGCCTCCCTGCAGGGGTGAGGCTCTGTCCTGCCCCCCCCCCCCCGGTTCCTGTCTGGGGAGGGTCTGGTCTGTGCTCAGCCCCAGGGGAAGGGGACCCTGGGTCGTGGTGGCCAAAGCTGGGCGGCTCCAGGGCTGCCCCGGTGCCTGAGGGTCAGGCACAGCCTGCAGCATGGGCTGGGCACCAGTGTCCTGGGGGAGGCAATAGCCCTGACACCCCATGCACACTGTGTCCTGGGCCCCCACTGCACGCCCCACCTTGTGCCTTTGCCTGGTGTGTGTGCGTGTGTGTTGGGCAGGGACGCTGGCTGGGAGCCTGGGGGTGGGATGCTGTTCCTTTCCTGGGGGCGGTGCTGGGGGTGAGGGGGAGGCCACTGTGGACAGAGGGGGCTTTGTTCATGAGACTGTTCAGGGAGCTGGGCTCGGTCCTGACAAAGGGCCATCTGTGTCCGGGGGATGTACCCCCAGCTTGCCGGAACAGACTCGCCTCCGTCCCAGGGGGCTCAGCCTCATCCGCCTCCCTCGCCTGGCTCCCCTTGGCTCCCAGTTGAACCCTGCTGGGCGGGCTCAGGGCCTGTCGGCTGCCTCCTGCTGCCAGCCAGGTCAGGCCCGCGGACACTTCCAAAACCTGGGGCCCCCGGCAGAACGTTCTCTCAGTGGCTCTTCCTGCGTGGCTGGGGGTGTGCTGCAGCAACATCTGGGCTGGTCTCAGCCACCCCGGCCGCCTCCCCGTCCCTTGGGGCCCTCCCTCGGCACTGGTCAGACCAGGCACACTGGTCAGGAGTGCATCCCTGACCTCCTCATTGGCCTGGACCCTGGAGAGTCTCTGGCCTGGGGTCCCTCCCTCCCTCCAAACCACAGCCCCCCTCCCAGCTCCTCCTCGGGGCTCCAGCTGTGCTCCAGGGCACACGGGGCCCCGACCCTCTGCCTGCCGACCTCCAAATGTCTGAAGTCCCTTCTGGAGTCCCTGCGGCCGGCCCTCTCCGCCTGCCATGCCCTCAGCTGTCCTGACCACCGGATGGGACCCTTCTCATCTTGGAAACAGTGCACTCAAAACTCCCTGCCGTCCAGGGACTGCTGTTGAGCCAGGACACCCGTTGGCCCCTGGGAGCTTGACGTTTAGAAGCCAAATGCAAGCTCGGTGTCATGGAGCTGCCGCCCTTGTCAGACCCATCTGCGGATCCAATACAACCCCACTCAGAACCCCATGCGTGTCTGTGCGGCTTTGGTGTGGACTCTGGGTCACATGGGGTGGGACAGGCCCCGGGAGGCCCAGTCTGTGGGGGGCGAGGCGCGCTGAGGTGGCCCAGGGAGCAGGTGCACTCTGGCTGCTGAGGACACCGCGGGAAGGTGGCACACGCTCCGTGGCTTCGGAAGCACAGATGAAGGGTTGCCTTTCTGTAGGCGGTAGGAGGCGCAAGACCAGCCATGTCCGTCCCCCGCAGGCTGCGGTCTGTGACGCTCTCCCGCCTCCCCTGTGGTGACACCGCAGGTCCACAGGCCTGAGGCAGCCCCTGGGGCAGACGCAGGTGCCGAGCTTATGGGCACACGGCGGCCCGGCCAGCGGGGGCAGCAGGGGGCAGGCGGGTGTCTGTGAGCACGGCTCCCCAGGGAGACGTGCAGGGCTGCGCAGCCTGCGGGAGGCAAGGGCACCACACCCCAGAAACCCGCTTCTCAGAAGACCCCACAGAGACAAGGAGGGCCGAGCCAGAGCAGAATCCCCGTGACGCTGTGAGGACCCAGCGTGGCGGACACAGGCAGGCACCCCACAGAAGAGGAATCGGGATCATCGTGTGACCCAGACCCGCTGGGTGGGCGCAGGGCCTGCGCAGGGCAGGGGTGGGCTGCTCCGTGACCTGTGAGCTTGCCCCGCACAGCAGCCGCCTCAGTAAGAGGACCAGGCCTCTGGGGAACGTGAGAGGAAGGACCTACGAGGAGGCCCTCAGAGAGAGCGAGGAGGGGCCTCCGTGGCGTGGCCCGCCGGCTTTGCAGACCTGTGTGCCGTACCTGTGCTGGCCTCTTCGGCGTTTTATCGGATATGGCGCCAGCAGGTGCGTCCGCTTCATCTCCGGCACCCGCGGCTACCTTTCCCGTGCCAGCTCCCGCCTCCTGGCCCTGACCTCACCACCCACTGGCCAGCTTCCTGTCCCTTCAGGTCAGGGTCTTCTCACGCTGTTGGTTGACCTTGGCCAGACCTGGGCTTGGGGCGGGGTGCGGCTGGCTTGGCCGCCGGCCGGTCAGGACACCTTCGGGTGGACACCTGTGGGCGGGGTGTTTCCAGTGTCCTGCTCTCAAAGTCCAGATTCCGGGGATGCGACGCTTCTCGGCGGCACATAGGAGAGAAATCCAGCCGGAAGGGCACAGCTGGTGGCCTGGTCCACACCCAGCCCCTCGCCCCCTGCCCGGGTCCTGCCCTGCCAGTTGTCGCCCCCAGCCCTGCCTGGGCCCCACGCTCCTGTGTCCCCCACAGGGTCTTGGGTACTGAGTGTGGCCAGCCGCCGCCCTCCCCTCTCTGCCCCTGCTTGGCTGAGCTGGCTGTTCCCCACTCATCCGTCAACCAGGATTCACGCAGTGCCCTGGGGTGCAGAGAATGACCCTCATGAACAGGGCGGCCGTGGCCGTGTGATTGGGGTTGAGGTGTCAGAGAGGGTGGTGGTTGGAAGCCTGGAGGACGGGCACTGGTGACCACGGAGGATGGTCAGACAGAGGAAGCAGGGTCTGTGTGGAGGGGGGCAGCACAGCAATGAGGGGGGACAGGGAGGGGCAGGGGCTGCAGACTCTCCCGGCCGTTGGGCTCTTCCTGAAGGCCCCCTGTGCTGCTGGGTGAGATGTGCTGGGGGTCACCGCGGGGGCGGTGGGGGGGGGCAGGCTGGGGCCGGGCGGGTTCCGGTAGATTTGAGGTCCGGGGTCGTGGCTGTCTAGGTTGTGCGGCATGTGAGCTGACAGCGCTCTTGTTTTCCCGTCTGGTTTATTCAGATGATTATTTATAACAGCCAAGATTTGTTCCCTCCCCTTTTGGGGACAGTTTTAAATTTTGGTGGTAAAAAGCTAGCCTTAAATTTACCATCTTAACCATTCTTACGTGTATGGGTCAGCACTGTTACGCACATTCACCTGCTGTGAATTAGATCTCCGGAACCTTCTCACCTTCCCAAAGTGCTGCCTGGCCCCATCAACACGCAGCCCCTCCCCAGCACTTTGTGTGGACTGGACTCCTCTAGGGACGTCCGAGGAGTGGAGCACACAGTGTCTGTCCTCCTGGGACTGGCCGAGGTCACTCAGCATGATGTCCTCGCGGTTCGTCCTCACGGTAGCAGGTGTCAGGCTTCCTCCCTTAAAGTAAGACTGAAGAAGATTCCATTTATGGACAGACCACATTTTCTTTCTTCTCCTTCTTCCAGCTGTTGGCTGTTGTGGATAATGCGGCGGTGAACGTGGGTGTGCAAATACCCCTCTTCTGCTTTAGTTTTAGGGCTGCCTGGATCGCCAGGGGCCAGATGTGGCCATGAGGGAGGGCAGCCCCCGCGACGCTGGGCCGTGCGCAGGTGCAGGGACCAGACGGGCCTGGGGCTTGTCTCCCTGGGGGGGAGCTCGGCAGCAGCAGGCGGTTCTCCCCCAAGGTCACGTCCTGGGGTCTGGCGTTGCCCTCCCTCAGGGCTCTTCACAGGAGAAATGTCTAACATTTCCTCAGGGCCCAGCAGTGTAACATGTATTTAGTCCTAACACCACAGCCGCAGTTCAGAAAAAAGCAAAAACCCAACTACCCGCACACTGAAAACACGAACTCTTGCGTCACTAGACTGACCTGCGTAGGATAGCAGGAACTGTGAGGCTCTGCGCGCCTCTGGAACCTCAGTCAGGTCGCGCGCGCCGTCGGAACCGCCGGCCTTGCTGACTCGGGCTGGTGTTTGCTCTTCACCACAGATGACGGCAAGGGCCGTGAAGCTAGGTTTGTGCAGGTGCCGTAGGAGGGAAAGCAGTGCTGCGCCTTCCTGGACTCCGAGCTGTCTGGTAATTCAAATACCTTGCGGTGCCCCCGAGAATTCGCTGTGGCACCTTTGGGTGCCTCGGCACACAGTCTGGGAACTGTGGGTCTAGGCAATGCAAGTTTTTGTGTTTTCCCCTTCTGTTTCCCTCCACTGGTGTCATGTTTTCAGATCTGTCCTTGAAGCTGTGTGTTCAGCCCATCCCTGCTTCTGTCCAGTGGGTGACAGCCCACAAGTACCTGTCCACTTCCCACGGGGGGACACCTGCTGCCACCAGCTCTGCCATCACAGAAGACGCCGCCCTCCGACGAGCCTGGGAGCCCAGGAGCAGAGCAGCGGAGCCCTGCACTTGGCTGGGGACACCTGGTTGGGCTCCCTTCCCGCCCACACTCCCACCAGCTGTGACATCCTTGTCCCCGAGACCCTCCCTCAGCATCGTCCGGCTTCCACAGGTTTGCAGGGGAATGGGCATTAAGTGGTCTCCGAATTTACCTGACATCTGTCCACTCACTGCCCGTGAGCATCTTCGCCTGCACTTCTCAGGTTCCCTCTGATGCGGCTGTCTGCTCGAATCCTTGGGTCCCTTGTGTCTGGGACGGCACACCCCTGACTGGTTTTACTCATCACAAGTATGGTCTCCATTCTGCCATCTGGTTAAACACTCGCTCATGGTTTCCCTTTGCTGAACAGAGAACTTACATTTTGTTTTCACCCAATCGATCATCTTGTTGCTTCTTGGTTCTCACGGCGAGCGTCTGGAGACACGCCGCCTCTCCTACCTCATATTCTCCTGCGTTTCCTTCTCTCGGATTTTTCCTTCACGCTCACGTCTTCCCTCGTCCAGAGTCCACCGCGTGGATGGTGTCATGGTTTCCTACACGTGAGCCAGTGCCCAATACCGTCTCCACACGGACGCGCCCTTTCCTCATTGATCTGCTCTGCCACGTCCTCCAAACTCAGTTCCTATCTGTCCCAGGGCTCTGTTTCTGCGTCAGGATGCACCTGGAGGGCACAGGCTGGAGGGGCTCCGGCAAAGGGACGGAAAGCCTCTGTGGCGGCTGCAGTCTCGTTCTGGCCACGTGGCTAACACTCCACCCATCAGCAGCGGGACGGCAGGCGTCCCTATGTCCCTCTGCCAGGACGCACACCCAAGGCTTCCCCATTAACTGCTGCGCTCACTGGGTGCTTTCTGTGGAGTTTTGGGACTGTTAGAAAGTTTTCTTCTGCTCTTTTTTTCTGAAGAGCTTTTTTAGATCATAGATTTCAAATGCTTTGTCTTCACAAATCAAGACAATCACAGGATTTTCTCCTTCTCCCTTTTGTAATGAAATACATTGCATTAACTACACCAATACTCTTTCGCACGTCGAGCCATCCTTGCATTCCTGTAAAAAGCCCTATTTTAACTTTTTTTTTTTTTAAGATTTTTTTTATTTATTTGACAGAGAGACAGGCAGCGAGAGAGGGAACACAGCAGGGGAGAGGGAGAGGAAGAAGCAGGCTCCTAGCCGAGGAGGCCGATGTGGGACTCGATCCCCGAACGCCGGGATCACGCCCTGAGCCGAAGGCAGACGCTTAACGAGTGCGCCACCCAGGCGCCCCCTTAACTTTTTTTTTTTTTTAAAGAAAGATTTATTTATTCAAGAGAGAGAGCGAGCATGGGGGGAAGGGGGAGGAAGGGTCAGAGGGAGAGGGAGATGCAGGCTTCTTGCTGAGCAGGGAGCCCAGCGTGGGGCTGGATCCCAGGACCCCGGCATCATGACCTGAGCCGAAGGCAGACACTTAACGACTGCGCCGCCCAGGTGCCCCATGAATGTGTTTTCTTTAAGATAACCGTAAACTTTACTGAAACCATGAGTACCCTTACGAGTCTCTTAGATTCGTTTCTGCTTTTAATCCAAACATGTTTTCAAGTAATCCTGTCGTGACAAACTTTCTGGGCCCCTTCGTGCCTGAGAATACCTTTGTTCCCCCCCCCCCATGTGAGTGAAAACCTGCTTGGATATAAAATTCTAGGTTCATAGTTATTTTCCTTTATTATTGTTGTTATTTTTAAACATGTTGTATTTTCTTTTTTTTTTTTTTTTTAAGATTTTATTTATTTATTCGACAGAGAGAGAGACAGCCAGCGAGAGAGGGAACACAGGCAGGGGGAGTGGGAGAGGAAGAAGCAGGCTCCCAGCGGAGGAGCCTGATGTGGGGCTCGATCCCATAACGCCAGGATCACTCCCGGAGCCGAAGGCAGACCGCTGTGCCACCCAGGCGCCCCTAAACATGTTGTATTTTCAAGTGATCTCTATACCCTCCCCAGGGCTTGAACTCACGACTCCGAGATCATGAGGCGTATGCTCCACCACTGGAGCCCGCCAGGCACCCAGTTATTTCACTTTAATACTTAAAAACGTTTTATCCACGCGGCGCCTGGGGGCTCCGACCACAGGTGAAGCATCTGCCTTCGGCTGAGCTCATGATCCGGGGTCCTGGGACCCGGCCCGTCAGACGCGGGGAGCCTGCTTCTCCCTCTGCCCCTCCCTCCCCTGGTCTCTCCCTCTCTTTCTCTCTCAAATAAATAAAATCTTTACAAAAATGTTTTATCCATTGTCTTCTTTCATTAATCTTTTCCTTGGTGCGTTTTATTGTGGGCGACGGCACGCGCGGGTACGGAAAGCTGCGGATACTCGGCGCGGAGCTCGGCGAACGAGCCCCGGGGACTTCGCATGGCACGGCCGGCGGCAGGGGAAGGACACCGCGTCCGGGGCGCCAGCGCTTTTCCGCACGGCGGACAGCGAAGCTCGCACCTGGCAGCGCCGTCCCTTAGCTCCGTCTGGCTTTGAGCTCTACGAAGTCCTACGCTCAGCTTCCCCGTGTCCTTTCCCCAGCGACGTGCTTGTGGGCTTCAGGCGCGCTGCTGCACGGAGCCGCCATCCCTACCGCCGGACGGAGCGGCCCGGCTCGCGCTGGGGACGTGGGGCTGCTCGCCGTTTTCAGCGATTTCGGGCAATGCGTCTGCGGACACCGGCGGCTCATGCGCGCACGCCGTGCCGCCCTGCAGTCGCACCGCGGGCCTGCGCTCAGCGGCAGGGGCGAGGCCCGTTTTCCTAGGCGGGTGCACCGGCTCGCACCCCATCGGCGTGCACGGCTGCCACGGCTCCAGACCCCGGCCCGCACTTGGCCCGCAGCCGCGCCCGGGGCTGTGCGCTGGGGTCTCACTGCGGCCCCACCCACAGCGAGGTCTTGGCCATCTGCTCACTGACACTGCGGGACGTGCCTGTTTGCGTTCCCCCCATTTCCCCGTTGGGCTGCCTGTCCTCTCTCCGCTATGCAGAGGCTGCTACTGCGTTCCACACGGGGGTCCCCCGTCCCTCGTGCTGCAGAGAGCGCCTCCCGCTCTGAGACCGGCCTTCTCGCCGCGTCGGCGGGGCGCCTCGGTGCCCGGGCGCGTCCGCCGCTCTCCCCGCCCCCGTGAACGCGCGCTGGTAACCACTCCGGCCTGACCACCGTCTCCACCCCGTTAGCTAAGTTCGTCATCCTGCTCTGCCTCACGGAGGTTTTTCTGTTTCGTCTTTGTTTTAAGCAGGCTTCACGCCGTGGAGCCCAGCGCGGGGCTTGAACTCACAATCCTGACATCAAGAGTGGGACGCTTAACCGACGAGCCACGCAGGCTCCCCCTTCACGAAGGTTTTGAGTCTGCCTGGCCCTTTGCATCTCCATACACATTTTATAATCAGTTTCTCAACTATTGGGGAAAAACTGTTGGCTTTTCGCTTGCAATCCCATGGAGCGTATAGATGCGTTTGTGGAGACGTGACCGGTTTATAACGTTGCTCCTTCCAATTTATGAACACATCCTAGGTGTGGCGATCTCATTAATGCTTTCTGGTTTTCAGATAGACCTGAAATACCTCCTTCGTTAGATTTGTTCCTCAGGATTACAAACAGCACGTGTAAATACGTGTGCATGGATGTGATACACAAGCACATATGTATGTTATACACACACACAGATTTTCTAAGTCTGCTGAAAGCTACAGAAATACAACTCACTTCTGCGTACTGACCTGGTATAAACGATCTCGCTAAACTCACTTGTCAGTTGTGAACACTTTCCTATGGTTCTTTGGACTTTCCGAAGCACCCAGTGATATCACCTGCAGCAACTGAGGGCTTCATTTCTTAATCTCCAATTCCTATTCCTTTGGTTTCTTTTTCTTGCTTCCTGAGAGAAGGGGCTGCTTCCGGGAGCTCCTAGCACAATGCTGAGTCGACGCGGCCAACAGGGCCATTGCCGGCGTCTGTCTGCGTGTGGCTGAGAGAGGTTCCAGCTCCTTACTGGGACTGCTCTTTGCGACGGATTCTTGTAGACGCGTTTTATCGGATCAAAGCATTCCCTTCCACTCTTAGTCCCCTGAAGGTTTTTTTAAATACGTCACCAACAGTTATTGAATTCTCTTAAGTGTCCCTTCTGCATCTATTGATATAATCTTATTTTTTCATTTAATTTGTTAATGTGAAGAATTACGTTTAAGAAATCATTTCAAATAAAAAGCCTGCAGCGGTATACCCATACCTTCCGTACGCCTTCACCCAGATTCCTACACTTTACCCCTTTGTTCTCGGTCTGCACACGCATGTAACACGTACACACGTGTGATAGGTGCGGTATGTGTACGTTCACGTGTGTTTGTACACATGTGCTTCTTCTGTACCTTCGGGGAGCAGGCTGCAGTCACACGTCTGTTCCCCTTACACCTCGGAGTATTCCGGAAGCAAAAGGACTTTCTCCTACATAACCTCAGTTCCACCTTCAGAATCAGGGAAACACCGGGGCCCAGCGTCCCCGTCTATTGGCAGAGGCCACGCAGACTCCCCCACGGTGCTGCCGACACCCTTCGTGGGTCCGTGACCAGGCCTGGCTCGTGTGTGCATCTGGCCGCCACCGCTCCCTCGTGTCCCTCCACCTGGAACGCTCCTCCGTGTGTTCCTGACTTCCATGACCAGTCTGTAGGATGCCTCTCCATCGCGTCCCCGACTGGTGGGCATGGATATTGCTCGAGGGAGGCCGTGCCTTCTCAGTGCGCCAGCTGGGGAGCCCACGGGGGGGCCAAGCTGTCCCGCGGTTGGTGCCACTCATTTTTATTACTCGGTGAGAAAGGCATCTGACGGATCCCTCTACTGTAAAGTTAACTAAAATGTACGTTGTCCAGCCACGTGGTTGTGCTACTTTTTTTGTCATGTGGACTGATTCTGTTTGCTGATGTTTTGTTAGGGTTTTGTCCCATTGGCCCTGGTGGCTTTAGATTTCCGTTTCCCCTGTGGGTTGGATTTTCCTGGTTCTTCACATGCAGAATCATTTTGGATTGTATCCTGTGCATTCAAATATTATGTTATGAATACCCGATCTTCTGAAAATCCCACTGAGAATGTTGATGTATTTTTTAAAAAATATTTTATTTTTTTGATAGAGCACAAGCAGGGGGAGCTGCAGAGCGAGAAGGAGAAGCTGACTCCTCGCTGAGCAGGGAGCCCGATGGGGGACTCGATCCCAGGATCCTGGGATCATGACCTGAGCCGAAGGCAGACGCTTCACCATTGAGCCCCCAGGTGCCCCAAGAATGTCGATATTTTTGGTTTAGCACACGATCAACCCAGCCTTCTGTGGTGTGGTTTCAGCATCAGCTCTGTTTTCAAAGCCTTTTCAGTGTTACTTGGATCGTCCTGTGTGAGCACGACCTGGTGGCCAGTGTGGAACCGGGCCGTGGTCTGTCCCGTGGCTCCACGTGCAGACTGGGCACGCGTGCACGGTCTGGGCACAAATGCCACGGGGATGCTTTCTGGAGCGTCTTCCCCTCTGCCGTCTCTCCAGGAATTCCTGGCTCCCTGGGGCTCCCCTTTCCAATCCTCTGTCAGAAGTCTGGGGCTTTAGTCACCGCCCCCGCCCCCGCCCCGACTACACACTCCCCATGACCGTGCCTGCATTTGCAGACAGAGAGCAGGGCTTGGCTCTCTGCCCTTCCCCTCGGGCAGGAGGGTCTCACCCTCTGGGGACCACGTCTCCTCCCACGGGAGATGAAGGTCGTCCCCCTAAAGGCGCTGGTGAGACTGTGTCTCCATTGCCGGCTGGGTGGGGTCGCCTAGGGGCAGATGTGAGGGACACCCCGACCCTCTGCCTGCAGCTCCCTCAATCTCCGTGGGCTTCGGGTTGCCCCTTTCATTCCTGCCCCCTGGGCCACCCTAGAGGGCTTCCCTGGAGCTTTCCCTGCCCCGGTCCCCACCCTGTTCTGGCTTTCAGGGTGGGCTGAGGCCAGGCCGGGCAGTTGGAGGACGACCCTGAGACCCACCTCAAATTCTGGCTCTCCCCACAGCCTGCCTGTTCTTATGCGCTTTCCAGAGTCCCCTCAGCCCCACTCACCGTGTTCTTTCAGAGCTGCGCTGGGTGGGAGAGGCAGGGCCGACGGCGTCTGCTTCGTCTCACCTGGGGAGGGAACCCAGGACATGAGAGGAGTAGCGCAGGGCGCAAACCTGCGGCCCTGGCTTGGGTTCAGCAGCTCTTACGCCCGAGCCCCACGGGGCTGATCCTGACTGGCGCCTGCGTGTCCTAGGCCTCGTGGAAGTAAAGCGCGGGCACCGCGTCACCCTGAACACTCGTCACGCACCACTCAAGAGCGGGAATGCTCTCAGCAGGCGCGAGGCCGTCTGCGCACCGACGGCGGAAGCCCTCCCGTGCACCACGCTTCCTCCTGCGAACGTGAGACGACGCCTCTTCCTTCCCTCCTCGTGGTTTACATGCGTCCCTGGTAAACGGATGCACTTTGTTCTTTAAACAAAACTCAGACTGACCGTCTTGGCCTTTCCGTGGGCACGTTCAGGCCATTCACATCGGATGTGATCCCTGCTAGGTTAGCGTTCAATCTGCCATTTTAAACGCAGCCGCTTCCTCCCTCTCCCTCCCTCTCTTTTCTTCGGGCTGACTCTGAGGACACTTCCACGGGGCTCTCTGCGCTCCCCTCCCCAGAGCTCGCTGACACCCTCTCCTGTTTGTTTTTGGCCTTAGATGCCGCGGCCGGTCATGCTTTAATTCTGTGTTTTCCACACATCCTCATCCCTCAGCATTTCATCACAACGACCACATGCTCTCAGCTCTTCAATCGTCCTTGCCCCCCCCCCAGCCTCGTTCTGCAATTATTTTCTTTGCCGGGACGGCATCTTTTACACTTGTCTTGCCGCTGACGCGCTCGGTTCCTGTTTGAGGGAAGAACTGTTGTAGGCCGGCAACCACGTGGCTTACCTGTCGGTGCTGTAACGCGGGCCACACGTGGCCCACACTGAAAGCAACAGGACGGACTGACCCCCTTGCAGGTCTGGGGGTCAGCAGTCCCACTGGGCGAAAATCCTGGCCGCTCCTTCTGGAGGCTTTGCTGTCCTGCCCTCCCAGCTTCCAGTCGCATTCCTCGGCTCTTCCCCGCACCGCGGAGCCCTCACGGGCTCTGACGCTCCCAGGACAATCGCCCGTGTCAGGGGCCGTACTCCCATCACAGCCGCGGCATCCCGGCTGCCGTGCAGAGCCAGCTGATCCCAGGTTCTGGCGGTTGGGACGCGGACGTCTCTGGGGCCGTTATTCCCCTCCAGCGGAGTGAAGACATCACCCCGTTGTCGGGTGGGCTCTGCTGTTGCAGCCGAAAAGTCAGCCGTCAGAGAGCTCTCAGACCTCCGACGTCCGGCCGCTTTCAAGATTCTGCCTCTGGTTTTCACCAAAGACAGATTGTATGAGGGGACCAGCTCTGGTTTTTTTTTTGTTTTTTGTTTTGTTTTTTAAAATAATGCTAGGGGTTGGCTGGGCTACTTGGATTCGGGGTTTGGCCGCTTTCAACAGACAGAAACGTCTCAGCCACGTCCTCAGAGTGCCGCTGTGCCTTGGTCGGGGCGCTGGGCTTCCAGTGACATGCGGGGTAGAGCTTCCTGCCACTGCTCTCCATCCTCTCCCCTCCGTGGCCCCCGCCCCTGCCCTCCATGCCGCCCTCCCTCCATCCTCGGGGCTCACCCAGGCATCCACTCTGCTCGTAATGCTTCCTCTGATCCTCAGTTTTGGTCACCGTGTTTCTGAGTCCCACCATTTCTGCTTAGTGCGTCTTCCCCATCTTGTCCGTGGCATCGACGGTTTTCAGGGCCGGGTCCTGGACCCCGCCTGGCACCTCCAGTCTCTGTTGGCTTCTGTCTGTGTTTCTGCTGGCTCGCTCCTGGAGCCCAGTGTGCTGGGCTATTGTGTTTGAACAATGACTTGTGGGACCAGTGAGGGCTGTGTGGAGATCCCTCCCGCCCTGAGCGATTCCACGTGCTTCTGCCGGGCCCTGGAGGTGAGGCCTGCCCCGGTCACCTGCAGCCAAGGTCAGGGCCCGAGACCCCAGCCCTCCAGGCCAAGCTGCTGTCACCCTGGGCCCTTCCAGAGCTTGATGACCCGCTCTCAGCTCATCTGGCATGGCCGCCAGAGATGTGGAGTTGCTCCTGCTCTCTCCTGAGGGACTCCGGGCACCGCGGGGCTCCCCGCGCTCTCTCTGTGGGCTTGGATCAGCTTCACCAGCCTTCCAGGCGGGCTGGGGGCATGGAGCCCATCCTGGTGACTGCATGGACTGATGGCCAGTGCGGAGGGGCTGCGGCTGGGGCAGGCAGCCAGACCCCGGAGCGGAGGCGGCAGCTGGCTGGAAGCCTGGCCCGGAGTGAGGTGCATGGGGTCGGGCTTGCCGCCCAAAGCGAGGGGAGCCCCAGGACAATGTGTGCGGCAGGGAAACAAGACCTGGCCAGGCTACGAGGGCTGTCATGAGAGACATGGCTGGGGGGCTGGCAGGGCCAGAGCTGGCATGTGGGGGGACTTTAGAGCCAGGCCTAGGAGCTGGGGACGCACGGCAGTGAGGGGAGACAGACTGGCAGGCTGGGAAGGTGTTTCTGGGTTGAACTATGTCCCCCAAAGGTACGTTCAAGCGTAAACCCTGGCGTGTCCAAAGGCGACCTTGTTTGGAAACAAGGGCTTTGCAGATGTTGTCGAGTTACGATGAGGTCACTAGGGTGGGCCTTTCCAACATGACACGTGTCTTCACGACACGGAAAAGGCCCCTTGATGTCCAAGGCAGATGGGAGTGGTGCGTCCACAAGCTGAGGAAGGCTAAGCATTGCGGCTGAACCGGCAAGGAACAGACTCTGCCCTAGGAGCCCACCCTGCCCAGGGTCCCAGCCCCAACCACTCTGGGCCTGCCCTCAAGGGCCAGCCTGCACCCCCCACCCACTCACGGCTCCACCCCCCACCCGGAGAAGATGGAAACACAAAGAGTTGGGGGGAGCACCAGTGAGGTCAGCACAGACACGGGCCTGGGCGCTGCCTAACTGGAGACAAGAACAGGATGCTGGGGTGACGGGAGTAGGGATGCAGCCTTGCAGGTCTGGGGCTAAAGATGGGGCTTTTGAGCATGCCTTTGGGGGATGTGGGGGAGGGCAGAGGGAGAACGGCTGCTGAGAGGGGCAGGGGGACCTGGGGGGCAGCCCCTCCCTGAGAGTGGAGGACACAGGGAGGTGCTTCTGGCTCTCTTCCTACTCCACCTGCCCCTCCTCGGCCTCCTGGGCCTGCCAGGGTGGACCTGTCAGGGGGCAGCTGATGCTCCCTCCCCTCCTCCCTCCATATGCTGCATGTGTGGCCTTTCAATGCAGGTCCTTTGTCCCTTGAGGCGGGGTGGGGGGGGCTTCTGGAGGCATCCCTGGGGGAGATGAACCATCCCCGAGGTTTGTGGGGGCTCTTCCCTGGGCACAAAGGCAGGGAAGGAGAAGCAGCTGTGTGAGTGGGTGTGGGGGCTGCTTTCCCAACCAGCTATCCCGAGGGTTTGAGCTTCTCACAGCACCTCAGCTGTGCTGCTCCTGGATGGCCATAGCGGCCAGCTATCCTCGCTTACCAGGGGCACCGACATGTCCCTGGCCCCCGGCGTGGACGGAGGGTGGCGGGCTGGGTCACCTGCACAGACCCAAGAACTGCTTAGGGCCTCGGTGTCAGCAGACGTGGGTGTGAGTCATGCTTCACCCCTGTGCATCAGGGGGATCCTGGGAGATCCTGCGTCCCCTCCTCTGTTGGAGGGATGGAGGCACCTGGAAGCGGCTCTGGGGAGAGCAGCAGGTGTACTCCCCTCCTCCACCCTAAGGGCAGATGGCTGGGGTGTGGGTGTGGGGGTTCAGGGTGGACAGGCTGGGGTTGGGGGAAAGCATGCCCCGGGATGCTGAAGATGAAGACCACCCAGCGGCCCTGCCTTCCACCCTCAGAAGAAACCCAGGACTCAACCTCCTACAATGCTAAGATCCTTTTTCCTACTATAGTGCTAGTACGTCTTACATGGGTATCAAAGCCTAACATAATCTGAATTAACACAACAACCTACAGCCTGCTTATCAGTGGGGCGTCTTTGAAAGGACGCGGCGCGGTGCCCGGAGGCCCACCGCACTTCTCCGCCCTCAAAGGCCACTTGCAGAGGGCCAGTGGTCAGCACGGCCCCACGTCGCGATCAGCTAACGGGGTCCTCGGGCCATCTGTCGAAGGTGAGTGGGGTCACCCTGGTGGGCGGCCTGGGTGGGGCTGCAGTAGAATTTCAGGGGGTGAGCAGGACTGAGGGCCCGCGGGGCGATCGATCCTGGCTGTGGGGTGAAGCAAGGTGCAGAGGCTTCCCGGGGACGGCGCGCGGATCTGGCGTGATCCAGCTCCCCAGGGTCACCGGTCCCCGACCCCGCTGCGGTGCAGGGCTGTCGCCGTGGCAACGGGAGCTGCGGGGGGGGGGGCGGGGCGCCGGGACCCCCATCGTGCGGGGCGGGGCCTCGGGCAGGGGCGGGGCCTCTGGTGGGGGCCTTGCAGAAGAGCGAGCCGAGCGAGCAGAGCGGAGGGAGCGCGGCCTCGGCCCGGCGCGGAGGCTCCGTGGGCCGGCGGTGGGTAGGCGCGGGGCCGGAGGCGGGAGCGGGGCGAGCGGGGCGAGCGGGGGCCCGGGCGCAGGGGCTGGGATGCGCAGCGATGCTGCAGGGCGGGCCCCGGCTGGGGGCGCCGGCGGTGCGGGCAGAAGGGCGGAGACGCAGCCTGCCGCAAGCAGCCTCGGTCTGGTCGGGGCTGGCGGCCCCTTCCTGCTGGCCCCCACCAGTGGGCACTGAGGAGGTGGCTAGGGGAGAGGGCGGGCAGGGGGCATGCAGGGGACTGCAGGGCCGGATCAGGACAGCCAAGGCAGGAGGGCCTGGGACCAGGTCTCCAGGGAGAGGCCGGGAAGGGTGTGCGGGAAGGGTGCTGAGGCCCTGGCTCCGGCTTCCTGGGGCAGGGGCGGGGGCTTCTCCTGCGAACTCCCGTCGGGACGGGGTCTGCCCTGGCATCCTCAGCCCGGGTTTGACGAGTGGCTAAGAGAGGGAACGAGAACGCTGAGGAGTAGAGGGGGAGGGATTAGCGGGGCAGCGGCTCTGGCTCTTCGGCTACGTGGCCTGGCCGGAAGGCTGCTGCGGCCCGCGGAGGCCCCAGGTGGGAGGGGTCTCCCACCTGGTGGGTGAAAATGGGGTGAGTGGGTGGGTGGGGAGCAGGAGCTCCTGGAACTGTGGAGGTAGCCGTATATGGCGCTCCCCCAGATACCCTCCACTCCAGGTGTCTGAACTCAGTGTGGGGGTCCTGTGTGTGGCTGCAGGGTCCCCGGGGGGCGGGTGCTGGGTGGGGCAGCAGGCTTGCTGAGGTGGGGAATGGAGGTGCCTGTTTGGAGGAGGGCCTCCTTCCCCAGTCCTGGGGGCAGTGGTGTCACCAGGGGCAAGCTGAGCACTCGCTTCACAGTCACGGGTGACATTAAATTTTATGTTCTTGTCTAGACAGGGCAGTAAACAGAGCCCAGGGCCAGGGGTGCTGTGGAAGGAGGAGGCGGGGTGAGGGGGCCTGGCTGGAAGTGAGTGCAGGTGACGGTCAGAGGGTGCGGGCGGGCGTGCGGGCCCAGGTGTGAGGACCCAGTGGACTGTGGGACACCGACCAGCACAGTCACAACAGTCTGTGCCAAGGCTGGGAGAGGTGCAGGGGGCTGCAGAGCCCAGAGAAGGTCCGGGTGGGCGACAGTGGAGGGCGGGCTTCCTGAGATGGCCCCAAAGGTGCGGGGCGGGGGGGGGGGGGGAGTGGCCAGGGTCCACCCCTTCACAGTAGCAGGGCAGTGTGGGTGCGCGGGCGCGCAGGCGGGGCCGTGCACCTGGCGGGAGACGCTGCTGGGACGCGAGCCTCTGTAGGCCGGGGGGGGGGGGGGGGCCCTGGTGGGAGCGGGGCTGGGAATGGTCCACACGGCCTGGGGTGGGTGGACGGGTGAGTAGGGGACACTGAGTCGGCCGAGGCAGGGAGAAGAGATGCAAGGCTGGGGTAGGGAGGCTTGTGAGAGAGGGTCCTCAGTCCTGGACCAGAAAACATGCCGGGAGCGCGGCCGCCGCGCCGGGGATGGGGCCTGGGCCTCCGCGGGCCTCCGGCGCTCCCCGAGCGAGCGCGCAGAGCGGAGGCCGCGGGCCCGACTCCCCGCTTAAGCAAGGCGCCCGGGGAGGGGGAAAGGACGCCGGAGGGCCGGCGGCGTGGGCCCAGCAGGGACAAACCACCGGGGCCCCGGGACGCGCGCGGCGGCGAGAAACCACTTCCGTTCCATTTCCTTCCTGGCGGCGCGGGAACCAGGTCTCGGGTCTCAGGTGGGGCTGCAGCGCCCCCTGGAGGCCCTGCTCCCCCTCCCGCTCCCGGTCCCCCGCGCGCTTCGGCGCGTGCGTGCCACAGAGGCCCCGGGCGCCCGCCGAGGGGACAGCGCCCCGCGCAGGAAGCACGTAGCGGGGGCCCGGGAGGGCGGAGGCTGCCCCCGCACTGCGTCCTTACTGTCCCCTCTGGTCTCCCCAGGTTCCGAGCTCGGCAGTCGGCAGCAGTGGCGCCCTCAGAGCGGCTGGACAGGCCACGTCGCGCCATGCCCGCGGGCTGAGCGCCGCCGCCGCAGGGCCTCGTCCCGCCTCGCGTGGGGGCCAGGTGAGCCCAGGCCGGGGTCCCGGCGGCCGACCATGGTGCTGCCGCCCCCGGACCGGCGCCACGTGTGCCTGACCACGCTGGTGATCATGGGCAGCATGGCGGTCATGGACGCGTACCTGGTGGAGCAGAACCAGGGCCCGCGCAAGATCGGTGTGTGCATCATCGTGCTGGTGGGCGACGTGTGCTTCCTGCTGGTGCTGCGCTACGTGGCCGTGTGGGTGGGCGCCGAGGTGCGCACCGCCAAACGCGGCTACGCCATGATCCTTTGGTTCCTCTACATCTTCGTGCTGGAGATCAAACTCTACTTCATTTTCCAGAACTACAAGGCGGCTCGGCGAGGCGCGGCCGACCCGGTGGCGCGCAAGGCGCTGACGTTGCTGCTGTCGGTGTGCGTGCCCGGGCTCTTCCTGCTGCTCGTGGCGCTCGACCGCATGGAGTACGTGCGCACGTTCCGCAAGCGCGAGGACCTGCGCGGCCGCCTCTTCTGGGTGGCGCTGGACCTCCTGGACCTGCTGGACATGCAGGCCAATCTGTGGGAGCCGCCGCGCACCGGGCTGCCGCTGTGGGCCGAGGGCCTCACTTTCTTCTACTGCTACATGCTGCTGCTGGTGCTGCCGTGCGTGGCGCTCAGCGAGGTCAGCATGCAGGGCGAGCACATCGCGCCGCAGAAGATGATGCTCTACCCCGTGCTCAGCCTCGCCACCGTCAACGTGGTGGCTGTGCTGGCGCGGGCCGCCAACATGGCGCTCTTCCGCGACAGCCGCGTCTCGGCCATCTTCGTGGGCAAGAACGTGGTGGCGCTGGCCACCAAGGCCTGCACGTTCCTCGAGTACCGCCGCCAGGTGCGCGACTTCCCGCCGCCTGCGCTGGCGCTGGAGCTGCAGCCGCCGCCCCCGCAGCGCAACTCCGTGCCACCGCCCCCGCCGCTGCACTGCCCGCCCGGCCGCCCCCACGGGCCCTCGCCCACGCGTGACGCCCTGGGCACGTGACAGTGCCCGCGAGGCTTGCATGGGATGGAGTGGGGGCGGGCTCCCCACAGGGCCCGGGGGCCGCGGCCACTTCTTCATCTCAGGAATCCCTCGGACCGTGGACTCGCAGCCCCGCTCCCCCAGCGCGCGGCCGCCCCAGTGCGTGGGCCCGTGTGTGCTTGGCCTGGGCGCACCCCTCCTGTGGGGGCCTGGTGGGGGGAAGGGAGAACAGAGCGGGCGGAGGTCCCGTCCCTCGGGGTCCCTTGGTGGGGGCCTCTGGCTCAGAGTTTGGGGCCAAGGAGGCCTCTCATTTTAAAGACTCGTGTTTACAGTTTTGTATCCAAAGCCGCCGTGCCCTGCGTGTTTCCTGAGCCTGTTTCTGACAGCCGGACTGGGTGGGAGGGGGACGTGGGGGGGGGGGCGGCAGCGGCGAGGGGTCTGGGCCAGCTCCTGGCTGCGCGACCATTGCTGCGCTGTCACAGAGACCCTGTCCCAGTTCACCGTCCCCACCCGCACAGGTGCCAGAACGCGGACTCTGGGCTTCCTGGGGTATCTTAACCACGTAAGCGCGTGCACACCTGAGGGCCAGAATTGACCCGAGCCCCGGGTTCTCTCCTCAGCGTCAGGGGTGGGAGGTGGGGTGGGAGGTGGAGGTGGGATGGGGGGGGGCGCGGTGTGGGACCAGGTGCCGGCTTTGCTCCCAGGTGGACCTCGTAGGCTGAGGCCAGGAGCACGGAGCCTGGCCCCACCTCACCTGGGCCTGGTGGGGACAGATACCCATGGAGCCCACAGCAGCGTGGCCCCAGTAGCTTGGTGCCCTGGTGGGGCAGAGGGGACGCCTCAGGCTGTCTGACCTGCCTCTGCCTGGCACCAAGCCCTTGTGATGTGGCCCTGGGCACCCACCCGGCCAGGGACAGTCTCCATAGCGTTTGGGGAAGGGGCTCTTTGCCTCAGGGTTAGCAGGCTGTCGACGTGGCTGTTTGAGGACGCCTTGTGAGATTCCTGGCTGATGGCACCGTGAGGCTAGGCCTGCGCTCATGCATTCGCGTCCCTGCTGGGGGACAACGCCCACCACCCCGTTGCCTGACTGTGTCTAGAACCCACAGCTCCCAGAAGGGTTCAGAGGAGTGGGCGCAGAGCAGGGTCCTGTCCGAGCTCCCTTCCGCCAGCCGCTGGTCAGGGCTTGGCTGGCTGGTCGCTGGGCCCCCTTGGCAGGGTGTGGGTCCCCGCTCCCCTAATGTCTGGCCTCCCCCAGCTTGAGGACAGTCCCTGTCCTCAGATACGCAGGGACTACTCACGGCTACAACACTGCTCTTGTCTTCCAACGTGACCGCTCGGCCCCGCGCTCTGACCACAACCTCGGCAGTGTCTCTCTGAGCCTGGGGAGCCCAGCTGTGGAGCAGGGGTGCTCTGTCCTCCTGTGTTGGCAAGTAGAGGGGGGGAGGGAAGGGGGAGGAGGAGGTGGTGCAGAGGAGGTGCTAGTGGGGAGTTGCCCGGCAAAGGCCACAGGCGAGGCCCGGAGAGCGTGAGGGGCTGCAAGGGGTCCAGCCTGCGAGTGGGGCAGGGGGTAGTGGGGCAGGGTGTGGGTGCAGTCTTGGGAGTGTGTGGTCTGGGGTGGGGGCAGTGGGTGAGCTTCAGTGTTGCCCATCCTGTCCCCTCCGGTCTCTGTGGTGTGTCCTTGGTGAGTCTGTGGAAACAGGGATGCTGTGAGGGGTGCGTGGGGGGCTGACAAGTCTAGGCTCCTGCCACCCTCTCCCCGTGGCCTGTTTTGACTCTTACCCTGGAAGCCTGTTCTCAGAGGAGCCCCTGCTGGCCCTTGGGTTGGGGAACATTTTGGGGGGTCAGCTTTGCTGTGAGGCCCCCGCGTCCAGTGTCAGAAGTGAGAACTGGTCAGACTCCCAAGTAAACCCTCAGCACTGGTCACTGCCTCCCATCTCTGCCTCCGTTGGCCTCCCCAGGCCATTGAGTGCCGAGGACACTGTCCCCACCCCATCCTGACTTGGTTTCCTATGTGCCCTTCCGATGGTCTCTGAGGGCATCTGGACAGATGTGGAGGATGCGAGGGGCCCCTGGCTGCAGTGAGGCCTGTGGCCGGCGTCCACTGTTTTCATGACAGAGCTGGGCTCTGGCTGCAGCAGGTCTGGGAACCGGGGGCGTTTGGAAGGCTTGTGGCCTGAGGTGTCTGTTCTCTGGGGTCTGCCTTGGCAACAAGATGCGGACGGCCGAGTTCCAGCCTGCCCTTCTCTGGCTTCCTGAGGTGGCCTGCGTGGCCAGACGTGGCAGAGAAGCCAGCCCCTGGTCCCTTGCCCCTCGTCCTCTTGCTGGTGAGCTCCCAGGTCCTGATGCAGTTCTGCAGTGGCTGAACTGACCAGCCCTGTGCTGGTCCTGGTGCTGAGCCCAGGCAGAGGCTGTCCCTGTGTAGGTGGGGGGCGGACTTGGGGGGCGGCCAGACCCTGCGGGACACTCTTGGAGGGAGAGGTCGGGTCTGGGAAGAGCGGGGAAGCCTTCCTCAGACGGTGTAGGGGCTGCAGTGAGGGTGATGGGCTCTGGGCCAGCAGGGCAGGGACTGAGAGGTGGGCCGGGGGATGTGGGGTGGACTGACGTCCATGGGCCCCCGGGAGACCACTGGCGACTTGATAAAACTGCATCCATGGATTTTGGGTGGCGGCTGGTCTGGGCTGCTCAGGTAGGAGTGGGAAGGAGAATGAAGAGGGGTGAGGCCAGCTCCGTGGGGAGGGGCAGCAGGGGGGCAGAGGGGAGGACCTGGGCAGTGAGGTCCAGAGAGGGGGTGTTTCTGGGAGCCGTGCCCCTCCCATGGGTCTAGCCTGCCTGTCTTGCAGCCCCTTCCTGCCGGGCCAGGTCAGATGCCCCGCCCTTCCCCACCCTCTGCCAACGGGAGAGTCCATGGAGGGTCCTAGGAGAAAACCCCGATATGGTAACGGCTGGACTGCGATCTGCGCCCATGCCCCAGACTGGGGATGCCCTCCTCCCAGCGTGGGCTGTCCTGGCCAGAGAGACCCCCAGTTCCAGCTGCCTGGGGAGCTGGCCCCAGCAGGATCTGAGGTGCCGTCCTGAGCCCACCAGAGGTGTCGTGCCTGGACACGTGAGGTCCCCAGCGGGGCCTCGCTGCTCACCGTGCTGCTCCAGCCCTAGCTCTGCGGTCACCTGGGACGTCAGGGCCACTGGTCCCGCTCTGAGAAGGCCCCAGCCTGATAACCTCCAACGAGAGCTCGGGCTTAGCTTGCTTCAGGTGGGAAGGTCAGACTGTGGCCCTGAGGACATCGGTCACCTTGTTCGGAGTTTGCGACCAGCCCTCCCAGGGTGTCTGCAGCAGGTTGGCCACGTCAGGCAGCAGCGGGCTCTGTCTGACTACTTCGCGTTTTGGAGGGTTGGCGATGTCTCCCTGGGTCGTCCCAAGGTCCACACAGCACCATGCAGACATCTTCTCAAGAACAACGTCCAAATGCAGGAAGAAGAGGGCTGAGGCCCCTCCTGTTGGTAGGAAAATCTTTCTCTGGTTCCCTTGGGCCCCACGGTCCAGCTCTGGCTCCCGTGACGGCCCCTCCACTGAGGGCTGGCTGTGGGGCCTGGAGGCCGTGACTGGCCGGCTCCCCGGGTCCGAGACAGGGGACTTCATTACGGCGCAGCAGGAGCTCCAGCTTGCCACCCGGTCCCTCTGCCCATGGCCCGTGGGGGGGCGCGGGGAGGGCCCGGTGGGTGTGGCACCCTCCCTTTGATGTCTCGGTGGCATCCGAGGTGTTGGCCCGGGGGCCCAGCTCCCCCGCAGAGGCCGGGCGTGCGCGCACTGCCTTTGACCGGGTCAAAGCCGTACTCATCCCCGGTTCCATTGCTGAGACTTTCCGCGTGATGCCAGCACACGTCCAAGTCCCCAGACGAAGAAATATGCAGGGAAGCCCCCAAAGGGCCCCTCGCTGTGCAGGTCGCCCACCGTGTGAATCACGCCCCTTCCCGAGTGCTCCCAACAGCAAGACTGGAACTGCTGCTGGGCCTCTGGGCGGTCCTGGGGTGTCCCTGGCTGGAGCCCCACCCACCTCCGAGCCCCGTCCTCCCCTGGGCTGGGGGGCAGGCCCACCTTCACCTGCCTGTGGGGTCACTCGGAAACAGAAAACATGAACGTCCGACTCTCCACATTCCACCCAAAGCACATTCACACTTTCTGTAGCAAAACGGCCTCATAACAGTAGAACAATTTAGCAAAATTGAACCCACTCGTGTTAAGTGACACCTGACACCTCACACCATCAGGTTCATTTTGTGCGGCCGGTACTAGCGCTCCACTCGCCGACGGCACGGGAAGAAAAGCCGCCAGCACCCCTGTCCAGCTCAGGATGGCCCCGTGTCTTCTGCCTCCCGTGGCGGGGGAGGGGGCGGGGCTGGTGGCCCCAGGCCAAGGACGAAGGACACTGTGGTCACCTTGCCAGTCTTGGCAAGGTCACTGCGTCTAACCAGCGAGACTAAGAAGACACAGCCCGACCAGAGTACTGCGCGAGGGGGTCAGCCTGGGCTGGGGGCTCTGATGCGTGAGCAGCCGCGTTCAGAAGGATCCCTTCTGGGAGCTGGCTGCAGGGAGGGCTGCGCCGGACGCTGAGAGCGGAGGGGCAGGGGCTCCGGAGGTGGGCCTCAGTCAGCGTTAGGCGGAGACACAGCCACTGGGACAGATGGAGACACACAGAAAGAGATGTGATGAGGACCTGGGCTCTGGGACATCCCCCCGCCCCTGCCGAGTCTGCCAGGTGGGGTCCGACTCAGTCCAAGCCCGAAGGTCTAGGGACCAAGGGCCCCAGTGTCTGTCCGAGGGCAGAAGACGGGGGTCCCAGCTCCAGCACGGAGTCCTCCCTTCTCAGAGCCTTCTAGCCCTTCCTGGTGCTGGGTTGGGCGGGGCTGCCCGTGCTGGGAGGGCTGCCTGCTTCACGCTGTCCACGGACGTGGTGCCCATCGCTCGTGGAGGCACCCTGTCTGACGCGCCATCCTCACACCCCGGGGCCCTGACACGTACGAGTAAGCTGCACAGGTGCGGAGGGAGGACCGTGGGGTTGGCAGCCCACGCGCGGACGGCACACCAGAGGGAAGACTGGGTGCTGGAGGAAGGTCGGCGCGGGTGATGCCTGCTGGGCTGTGAGTCGGGCATTGCTGTGGATGCCCCGTGGTCACCCCTGCGTCTCTCCTCAGCCCCGTGGTCAGTGTGGGACCCTCTCCATCCTCTCCAGTGATCACGGCTCTGTCTGTCAGTCACTGGGAAAGGTGCACTAGCCTCCCACTGACTGTGGCCTCGTCCATGTCCCCTGGGATGGTGGTTGCTCAGTGACGTGCACATTCACACACCTCTCGCATGCGAGTCTGGCAGGCTGTCCAGGCTGCTGTCCCCCCCAGCCTGGCAAGGACACACTCCTCTGTGCGAGGCCTGCTCCCACGGTTCACCTTGAAAGGGACCCTGGTGGGATGTCCGCGTGGCTCTCGGAAGTTGGGGAGAGGCCCGTGGCTTTCACCCCACTGTCCTGAACGTGGACACGTGGGCACATTGAGCTGCGGGGTGCCCAGGGGTCCAGGTGACATTCTGCTTCTGGGTGGGGGGCACTTACTGGTCTGCAAAGGAGCAACACCTCAGAATTTGACCCCAGTTTTTAGTTTTTTCCCTCCAAAATCTTTGTCCTCATTTACGGTCTCGGTGGGAGAGTGTGGGGGTTCCAGCAGCTCCGCCCCGCCCTCGCCTGGCCTTGAGAGTTCCGGAGGGAGAGCATCTGTGCCTCTGGAGACACCCCCGCCCCGCATGAGTCTCGATAATAACTGCATGGAGCGAGCCTTGTTCACCCCGAGGCCAGGAGCCTCCTTCCGCACAGACCGAATCCATAAGCATCCTCGCGAGCTGGCCTTGGTGCCAGCTGCTTCTGGCTTCCTGGAAAGGGTGTCGTGCTCTCTGTGTCCTTCTGTGACTCATCTCTTCCGTCCGTGTTTTACGAAGATGTGCCCGTGTTGCCTGGTGTCTGGGTTAATTCCAGGGCATGCTCATTCTCCTCTGGTCCACTCTGTCCCCGGGGCCGGCCGTGGATCTGCCTGTGGTTTTGCCGGTGTCAGCAGCGCTGGGCACTGCAACGGTGAACAGCCCTCCTGCGGGCGAGCTTTCTTGGTGGCACACGTCCAGCAGTCCGTCAGTCTGTCTGCCAGGACGCAGGTAAGGGGATGGTACCCGTCCCGAAGCAATGCCACGTGGCTTCCCAAGAGTGCTGTGTCAAGGGACACCCGGCATCGTGCATGGAGCCCGCGGCCCCGCCATGCTCTCAGACATGGTATTTTTGTCATCCGTGTTGCTGTCGGAAACTCTCCGGTGAGTCTGAGTCTTGAGTCTTCGTGGGGAATGTGTCTGCCGTGGTCTCGGATGTGCCGTGCTGTGCGCAGCTCTGCTTCTCTCCCCCGTTGGGCCTGATGTCTCTGTGCCAGGAATCGAGCGGCGGTGAGGTTCCGAATGCCATCGGTGCCAGTTCTGCTGTCTGAAGGACGGGTCTTGGTTTTGGGCAGAAAGCTCCCGTGAGATCGCGGGTGTCGTGCTCTGTGTGGTTTGCTGTGAGCTCCTCACGGGTTCAGCTCCAGGTCCCTTTGTTACGGTGAGCGTTTGCGGCGGTCCCGGTTTCCCCGGCTTCGGCCTCTGCCTGAGCTCTGCCCACCAGCTTGGCTTCCCCTGGAGTTCGCACAGCAGACGGGTCCCACCCTCTGCCTCAAACGCTGTGCTCCGGGTGGAGCGCCTGTGTCTGGAAGCCACAGCCGAGTCGGTGGCCGTCTTGCCAGGGTTCTTACGGCATGCCGTTTGGGAGAGAGCACGAGTGACGCACACGGTCAAGCCTTTAGGCCCTACTGGGAGTCTCAGAAAACAAACTTTCAACCTTTTATTACGTCGCAAAGGAATATCGAGCATGAAACGGTAAACGCATCGACTGACCGACGGAGTGTTAAGTCCGCATACAGGAACGCTTGTTCCGCCAGGCCTCGGCAGGGAGGCCACAGTGTCTTCCCGGAACTCAGTGCTGCAAGATTTGCCCAGGAAGGTCGCACTGGGCAGTCACGGCGGCTGCAAAAGAAAGCTCACAGTGACAGAAGCCTCCATTTGGCGAGACGGGGTGTGAGTGGACGCTGGCTGCGAATCAAGTCCTCACCGTACACTTGATAAGGAAGAGAACCGTTATTATTTTAATGAATGTGGGTGACAACGGAGGGTACTGGGAGTGGCGTGAGGGCAGTGCGGAGAGAGCCGAGGACGGTGGCTTCGCTCCAGGAAATGCCTCCCCGGGAGAGCGGCGTGAGCGGTTGGTGCCCCATCCAGGCGGCTGTGAGCAAGGAGCCCAGCCCACGCTCAGATCCCACCCCGGCCTCCCGCCCGCCCTGGGGCCCTGAGCCGCACACGCGTGTGTGTGTCCCCCAGGCTTGGCTAGAACGCCCCTGAGGCCCCGCCCCCGTCGCCTCTGGGCGTTGAGGTTGTGCTGATTGTCACTCCCGGGGAGGTGAAGCTCTGGGCCTGGGGGAGACACGTCTCGTGCAGGCGGGTGGCCAGTGCGATGCAGGGGAGAGCAGGGGCGTCATCCCCACTAGGGGATGCTTTGCTGGGGCTGGACCAGGGGGGACAGGGGGCACGGTGGGGGGGAACCTTGTCCTGCACACAGCTCAGGGGCCCCGGGGCCCCAACCTGCAGGCAGATCATGCAATGGCTCAGGCTGGCCACAAGGGGGCTCCAGAGCCTCATCTCTGCCAGGCTGGCCTGTGAGTCACAGGCCACAGGTGCACCTGTCAGTGAGACCCTGACTCTGGTCTGCGCGGTGGTCGCCGGACCCCCGTCTGCTGCCCTGTTGCAGCGAGGCCTGGCCAAAGGGCTGAGGACAGAGTGGTGCGTATGTCACATCTGGGCTGATGTGTAAGCTGTCAGCCATCTTGTGACCTGCGATGTTGTGAGCTTGGGGGTCCGCAGAGGAAGGGCGACCTCCTCATCCTGGGCCCCAGAGGGGCCATGTGGAGCTGATCCTGCAGACCCCTGCCAGACACGGACCCAGGGCAGGAATACACCTGGTTGCTTCTGCCTGCGTGTGTCTGTGTGTCCGTGTGTGAGCCTGCGTGTGTCTGTGTGTCCGTGTGTGAGCGTGTGAGCCTGCGTGCGTCCGTGTGTGAGCGTGTGAGCCTGCGTGTGTCTGTGTGTCCGTGTGTGAGCGTGTGAGCCTGCGTGTGTCTGTGTGTCCGTGTGTGAGCGTGTGAGCCTGCGTGTGTCTGTGTGTCTGTGTGTGAGCGTGTGAGCCTGCGTGTGTCTGTGTGTCCGTGTGTGACCGTGTGAGTCTGTGGCTTGTCGCCCGACCGACCCTCATCATAGACCAATCCCCTGAGCTCAGCTGAACATGGACTTGATGCTGGTCACGCCTGAGCTGGAACCCTGGCCGTGGACCTGGCGTTCGTCAGCCCTGGCGTCCGTGGCAGCATCTTAGCTGTGCCCTGCAGAATGCTAGTGGCGGGGCGCTGTGCGTGCTGGGTGGAGTTCTGTGTAAGCACACCTGAGGTTTAGGGCATGTGCTGAACTGCCCACTGGACCCGGTTTCTCACTGGTGTCGGGCGACCGGCTGCCCGATGGTGATGGTTCCTTAAGTGCCACCGTGTTGGACAAGTCTTAGCTGACCTAGCGAGTTCCTTCCCAGTACAAGTCTGGGTGATGAGTGACAGCACGAGTGCAATCTGGTGACCCCAGTAACCTGCACGCACAGAGCTCAGGGCGTGGTAGTGAGTCAGCAACGGACACTGCGGTCAGTGCACGGTGGCCCCCTGGCCTCCCCGCCAGGCCCGCCCGCCACGTGACCGTCCCTCCTGGGCGTGTCCAGGGCCCCGCCCCGCGCCGTGCTGCGTGTCCGGGTGCGGCTCCTCCCGGTCCGCTGTCCGCTCGGGCTTCAGGGCTTTCTCGGGCGCCGTCTTCCTGGCTTCGGGCACACCGTTGGTCGTGTGAAATGTCCGCTTTTGTCCGGTTCGCGTAGGCGGCTCTGCGGGGCGTGGGCGGTGGCCGCAGCAGCCCCCTGACCTGTCTGGCTGGCGAGGGGCACGTGCGGTGGCGCAGGATGGCCACCGGGGGGCGCCCGAACCCCACGGTGTGGCCGCGGTGACCCGGACTGCTGTGCATGGGGCCCTGGCCGCGCAGGCGGGTGACCGAGCGGACTGAGCCCTGGCTGCCCCAGCCTCAGCCTGACCCCCGCACGGCCTGTGCCCAGAGCCCGATGTTGGGCCACGGTCTTCCCTTTGGCCTGTCCTGGCCCTCTGAGCTCCTGGGACACTCGGAGGTGTGAGGCCATGGACTGTACTACTGCAGGTCTTCCCTGGGGCTGAGCCCCTATGCCCCCTGCCCCTGGTCTAAGCCCGCTGCCCCTGGTCTATGCTCCCCGACCCTGGTCTGTGCCCCTGGCCCCTGGTCTATGCCCTCAGCCCCTGGTCTATGCCCCCTGCCCCTGGTCTATGCCCGCTGCCCCTGGGTATGCCCCCTGCCCCTGGTCTATGCTCCCTGCCCCTGGTCTATGCCCCCCCGCCCCCTGGTCTATGCCCGCTGACCCTGATCTATGCCCCCTGCCCCTGGTCTATGCCCCCTGTCCCTGGTCTATGCCCGCTGCCCCTGGGTATGCCCCCTGCCCCTGGTCTATGCCCCCTGCCCTGTGTCCCCTAGTCTATGCCCCCTGCCCCTGGTCTATGATCTGTGCCTCCTGCCCCTGGTCAGTGCCCCCTGCCCCCTAGTCTGTGCCCCCTGCCCCCTGGTATGCCCCCCTGCCCCCTGGTCTGTGCCCCCTGCCCCCTGGTCTATGCCCCCCTGCCCCCTGGTCTGTGCCCACTGCCCCCTGGTCTGTGCCCCCTGCCCCTGGTCATTGCCTCCTGCCCCCTGGTCTATCCCCTGCCCACTGATCCATGCTTCCAGCCCCTGGTCTATGCATCCTGCCCCTGATCTATGCCCCCTGCCCCCGATCTATGCCCGCTGCCCCCTGATCTATGCCTCCTGCCCCTGGTCTGTGCCCCCTGCCCCCTGGTCTATGCCCACTGCCCCCTGGTCTGTAGCTCCTGCCTCCTGGTCTATGCCTCCTGCCCCCTGGTCTGTAGCCCCAGGTCTGGGAACACCTCTGGTTGGCAGCGTGCATGCAGTGCTGCTGATGGCCACATGATGGCAGCAGAGCTTGGCGCGCGCAGGTGCCTGAGGTCCAGCTTCCCGGACTGCTGTGCTGGGCGCCATCTGGGAGTGGGACAGAGGGGAGGCTGCACTGAGGCCAGTGCCAGGCCCACCTGACCAGGACCCCAGGTCCCCCAGCGCAGGCACCAGCTGACCTGACCCAGGCCCCAGGTCCCCCAGCTCTGGCCCTGGTCAGGCCAAGCTCAACGGCCCTTGGCCTTGCATTGAGCAGTGTGCACCCTGAGGGCTGTGGTTGGACACCTCTGGGGACGCTGGGCCCCTGGGCACTGACGTTGGTGCTTGGTAAACAGGGTGGAGGGACCCCACTCCTGGTCACATGTCCTGGGCTGGGCCCTTCAGGGTGGGGGTCCCAGGAGGGCAGGAGGAGGAAGTCTGGGCCTGTGGGGGCCGCTTGGGCCTCCAGGGGAGGGTCTGGTTGGTCAGACCCAGAAGGGAACCAGCTCCTATGCGTCAGGAGCTCTGGGGCCCCCAGGGATCCAGGTCTCAAGTTGTGCACATCTGCACACAGCTGTGGGGTTTGCCCTTCCGAGGGCCAACAATTCGAGCTGAGAGTGCCGCTCTTGGTTCTAGAACAGTAGTGCCGAGTCATAGCTTGTACGGCTGCGAAGGCTCTGACAATTACAGCGCCTTGCACGTGCATGAAGAGGAGGACCGTCTGCGTCTTCCGTGGAGACGCCGGCTGACCTCTGGTGACACACGCGGGCTCTGGACGCTGCATCACCAGCGGCCCGGACTCCTGTCTGAGCCGCTGCCCCGCATCAGTCTCAGGGGTGTGGACAGGGCTTCAGGCTTCGCTGGCATCGAGTGCGGGTGCTTGCTGGTGGCTGGGTCCTCTGAAACCCAGGCCGGCTCTTGGGGGCCTCCCACCCCCAGTGTCTCCGGCTGGGAGTCTGGCAGCTCACACAGCAGGCCGCGCGCGGTGTTGCGTCGGCGGCTCTCCGCTGCAGACAGCAGGGGAAGGACGCCGCCTTGAGCCCCCCGTAGAGGGGGTCACACTCGTAGTCCATTTGCGAGAACGGGCCCCGAGGAATGGCAGTGCGCGCGTGCACACTGAGATCATTTCAAAGTTCAGAAACTTTGCAGGCACTTTACAAACATATATGCCATTTATTGATTACTGTCCCGGGACTGGGCAGAGCCAGGGTGAATACACGCAGAGACGCAGGCACACGCACGCAGGCGTACCTGTGCGGGGCTTGCTCCGCGGAGCTGGGGCCGGACCAGTCTCCGCGCACCACCTGCCCCGCCCGGTAGGGCATGCAGTGACGCAGGACGGCCACAAGGGGCGCTCTGCGGGAAAGACGGTCTGACAGTGAGGTTACCTCCCGGGAAGCCTATGGTCCGCGGAAAACGTCCTAAACCAGAGATGCGTGCCCCACACTCACCCTGCTGGGCATCACAGCCCGCTTTCCACGCGCTCAGAGTGCTCACAGCGCACAGCTGAGCAAAACGCTCTAACTCGGAGCCTGCACCTGGTGAGCGCACGCTGAAGGCCCCCGCGCGCCCCCGTACGGTCCGCTTGGTCACCTGCCCTAAAGCAAGGGGAGCAGGATTATCACGCACGGTCGCGGCCCCAAACTCAGCAACGTCTTGCCGCGCGGTTAGCCTGCTTGAGGGGCCGGAGAGCGAAGGGTCTGACGGCTGGCTGCACAAACCCTGCCCTTAGGAGGGGACGCATCCGTGAGTCCTGGGGCCCCGCAGCCCTCGCCGCTCCTGCTGGCCCTCTGACCACCGGCTGACCGGAGGGCCGCCACCCCGCGCTCTGCACTGAGCCGGCGGCCCCGGTCGTGACCTTGAGGTGCCGGGGAGACAGCGCACCCACAGTTCAAAGGGTGCTTTTCCGAGTGCGTAAGGCTTCCACACCGTCGCACAGTCGGAACATCTCAGGGGCAGGCATCTAGGGCGGGGCGGTCTGTGCCCTTTGGGCAGCGCAGAGGGGAGCACTCGCTCGACAGCCCAGCGGGAATTAGGGGCGTCAGTCCTGCCAAGAAGCAGAGACGAGCGAGCGGCGGCTCGCTGCAGAACGGCACGCGCAGCGGGACAGGTGAATTCCAGGGCGCACCACACCCCCTCCCGCAGCCGCCCACCCAAATTGTTTGGATTCCCAGCCCGGAAGATCTGTGTCTCCCGCTCAAGGAATCTTGTATTCCAGGATTTGCTTCCAGCAGGGCGGGCGCGGCAACTACTTTATGCTTTGGGCTCGTCCCGGGCATGACCAGAAGGGACGCGCATGCTCCCAGCCTGGCCCCGGGGGCGCATCGGCTGGGGCCCGGGTCACTAGGCTGATGGACACTGTGGTCAGTGCACCGTGGCCCCCTGGCCTCCCAGCCAGGCCCGCCCGCCACGTGACCGTCCCTCCTGGGCGTGTCCAGGGCCCCGCCCCGCGCCGTGCTGCGTGTCCGGGTGCGGCTCCTCCCGGTCCGCTGTCCGCTCGGGCTTCAGGGCTTTCTCGGGCGCCGTCTTCCTGGCTTCGGGCACACCGTTGGTCGTGTGAAATGTCCGCTTTTGTCCGGTTCGCGTAGGCGGCTCTGCGGGGCGTGGGCGGTGGCCGCAGCAGCCCCCTGACCTGTCTGGCTGGCGAGGGGCACGTGCGGTGGCGCAGGATGGCCACCGGGGGGCGCCCGAACCCCACGGTGTGGCCGCGGTGACCCGGACTGCTGTGCATGGGGCCCTGGCCGCGCAGGCGGGTGACCGAGCGGACTGAGCCCTGGCTGCCCCAGCCTCAGCCTGACCCCCGCACGGCCTGTGCCCAGAGCCCGATGTTGGGCCACGGTCTTCCCTTTGGCCTGTCCTGGCCCTCTGAGCTCCTGGGACACTCGGAGGTGTGAGGCCATGGACTGTACTACTGCAGGTCTTCCCTGGGGCTGAGCCCCTATGCCCCCTGCCCCTGGTCTGTGCTCCCCGACCCTGGCCTATGCCCCCCGCCCCCTGGTCTGTGCCCCCGGCCCCTGGTCTATGCCCCCTGCCCCGTGTCCCCTATTCTATGCCCCCTGCCCCTGGTCTATGCCCGCTGCCCCTGGGTATGCCCCCCGGCCCCTGGTCTATGCTCCCTGCCCCTGGTCTATGCCCCCCGCCCCCTGGTCTATGCCCCCTGCCCCTGGTCTATGCCCGCTGCCCCTGGGTATGCCCCCTGCCCCTGGTCTATGCCCCCTGCCCCTGGTCTAACCCCTGTCCCTGGTCTATGCCCCCTGCCCCTGGTCTATGCCCGCTTCCCCTGGTCTATGCCCCCTGTCCCTGGTCTATGCCCCCTGTCCCTGGTCTATGCCTCCTGCCCCCTGGTCTGTAGCGCCAGGTCTGGGAACACCTCTGGTTGGCAGCGTGCATGCAGTGCTGCTGATGGCCACATGAGGGCAGCAGAGCTTGGCGCGCGCAGGTGCCTGAGGTCCAGCTTCCCGGACTGCTGTGCTGGGCGCCATCTGGGAGTGGGACAGAGGGGAGGCTGCACTGAGGCCAGTGCCAGGCTCACCTGACCGGGACCCCAGGTCCCCCAGCGCAGGCACCAGGTCCCCCAACCAAAGCCCAGCTGACCTGACCCACCCCAGCCTTACCAGACCCAGATCCCAGTCTTACCAGACTCAGGCCCCAGGTTTACCAGATTTAGAACCCAGCCTTACTAAACTAGGTCCCAGGCTTACCAGAAAGAGATCCCGGCTTACCAGACCCAGGCCCCAAACTTTTTTTTTTTTTTTTAAAGATTTTATTTATTTATTCGACAGAGATGGAGATAGCCAGCGAGAGAGGGAACACAAGCAGGGGGAGTGGGAGAGGAAGAAGCAGGCTCATAGCGGAGGAGCCTGATGTGGGGCTTGATCCCATAACGCCGGGATCACGCCCTGAGCCGAAGGCAGATGCTTAACCGCGGTGCCACCCAGGCAACCCCCAGGCCCCAATCTTACAAGACCCAGGTACCAGGTTTACTAGTCCTAGGTCTCAACCTTACCAGACCTTGCCCCATGCTTACCAGACTTCTGCTCCAGGCTCACCTGGTCCAGGCCCCACCTTACCAAACCAGGTCCTAGCCTTACAAGTCCTAGGTCCCAGCCTTACCAGACCGAGACCCCAGCCTTACCAGACCCAGACCCTAGCCTTAGAGACCCATTTCCCAGCCTTACCAGACCCAGATCCCAGCCTTACCAGACCCAGGTCCCAGCCTTACCAGACCCAGGTCCCAGCCTTACCAGACCCAGGTCCCAGCCTTACCAGACCCAGGTCCCAGCCTTACCAGACCCGGGTCCCAGCCTTACCAGACCCAGGTCCCAGCCTTACCAGACCCAGACCCAGTCTTACCAGACTCAGGCCCCAGCCTTACCAGACCCAGACCCAGTCTTACCAGACTCAGGCCCCAGCCTTACCAGACCCAGACCCAGTCTTACCAGACTCAGGCCCCAGCCTTACCAGACCCAGACCCAGTCTTACCAGACTCAGGCCCCAGCCTTACCAGACCCAGACCCAGTCTTACCAGACTCAGGCCCCAGCCTTACCAGACCCAGACCCAGTCTTACCAGACTCAGGCCCCAGCCTTACCAGACCCAGACCCAGTCTTACCAGACTCAGGCCCCAGCCTTACCAGACCCAGACCCAGTCTTACCAGACTCAGGCCCCAGCCTTACCAGACCCAGACCCAGTCTTACCAGACTCAGGCCCCAGCCTTACCAGACCCAGATCCCAGCCTTACCAGACCCAGACCCAGTCTTACCAGACCCAGACCCAGTCTTACCAGACCCAGGTCCCAGCCTTACCAGACCCAGACCCAGTCTTACCAGACCCGGGTCCCAGCCTTACCAGACCCAGGTCCCAGTCTTACCAGACCCAGACCCAGTCTTACCAGACCCAGGTCCCAGCCTTACCAGACCCAGACCCAGTCTTACCAGACCCGGGTCCCAGCCTTACCAGACCAGGTCCCAGTCTTACCAGACCCGGGTCCCAGCCTTACCAGACCCAGACCCAGCCTTACCAGACCCAGACCCAGTCTTACCAGACCCAGGTCCCAGCCTTACCAGACCCAGGTCCCAGCCTTACCAGACCCAGACCCAGTCTTACCAGACCAGGTCCCAGCCTTACCAGACCCGGGCTCCAGACTTATCAGACCCGGGTCCCAGACTTACCAGACCCGGGTCCCAGCCTTACCAGACCCAAGCCCCACCCTTACTAGATTCAGGCCGAAGCCTTACCAGACCTAGATCCCAGGCTTTCCAGACCCAATTCCCAGGTTTACCAGATCTAGACCCCAACCTTACTAAACTAAGTCCCAGGCTTACCAGAATGAGATCCCAGCCTTACCAGACCCAGACCCCAGCCTTATCAGACCCAGGTCCCAGCCTTACCAGACCGAGGCCTCAGCCCTACCAGACTCAGGCCCCACTCTTACCAGATTCAGGCCCTAGCCTTACCAGACCGAGGTCCCAGCCTTACCAGACCCGGGTCCCAGCCTTACCAGCCCCAATTCCCAGGTTTACCAGATCTAGACCCCAGCCTTACTAAACTAGTTCCCAGGCTTACCACAATGAGATCCCAGGCTTACCAGACCTAGGCCCCAATCATACCAGATGCAGGTCCCAGGTTTACAGGACCCGGGTTCTAGCCTTACCAGACCCAGGTCCCAGCCTTACCAGACCCAGGCCACAGCCTTACCAGACCTAGGCTCCATACTTACAAGACCCAGGCCCCAGGCTTACCAGACTCAGTCCCCAATCTTACCAGACCAAGGTCCCAGGCTTACCAGACACAGATCCCAGGCTTACCAGACCCAGGCCCCAGGCTAACCAGATACAGGCCCCAATCTTATCAGACCCAGGCCCCAATCTTACCAGACTCAGTCCCCAATCTTACCAGATCCCAGTCTTACCAGACCCAGACCCCAGCTTTACCAGACCCAGATCCCAGTCTTACCAGACCCAGGCTCCAGCCTTACCAGACCCAGGCTCTAGAATTACCAGACCCATGTCCCAGCCTTATGAGACCCAGGTCCCAGGCTTACCAGACCCAGGTCCCAGGCTTACCAGGCCCAGGCCCCAGGCTAACCAGGCCCAGGCCCCAGGCTAACCAGATCCAGGCCCCAATCTTACCAGACCCAGGTTCCAGCCTTACCAGACCCAGGTTCTAACGTTACCAGACCTAGTCCCAGCCTTATTAGTCCTAGGTCCCAGCCTTACCAGACCTTTCCCCATGCTTACCAGACTTCTGTCCCAGGCTCACCTGGTCCAGCCCCCACCTTACCAAACTAGGTCCCAGCCTTACCAGACTCAGGCCCCAGCCTTACCAGACCCAGGCTCCAGACTTACAAGACCCAGGCTCTAGGCTTACCAGACCCAAGTCCCAGCCTTACAAGACCTCTGCCCCAGACTTTTCAGGCCCAAGTCCCAGCCTTATCAGACCCTGGTCCTAATTTTACCAGACCCAGGTTCCAAGCTTACCAGTCCCAGGTCCCAGGCTTACCAGACCCAGGTCCCAGCCTTACCAGACTCATGCCCCAGGCTTACCAGACTCAGTCCCCATTCTTACCAGACCCAGTCCCCAGGCTTACCAGACCCAGGCTCTAGAATTACCAGACCCATGTCCCAGCCTTATGAGACCCAGGTCCCAGGCTTACCAGACTCAGGTCCCAGTCTTATCAGACCCAGATCCCAGGCTTACCAGACCCAGGCCCCTGGCTAACCAGATCCAGTCCCCAATCTTATCAGACCCAGGCCCCAATCTTACCAGACTCAGGCCCCAGTCTTACCAAACCCAGGTCCCAGGCTTACCAGACCCAGGTCCTAGCCTACCAGACCTAGGCCCCAGCTTTAGCTGACCTCTGCCCCAAGCTAACCTGATCCAGGCCCCATGTCAATCAACCAGGCCCCACCTGATCTGACCTAGGCCCCAGGCTTAACAGACTTCTCCCCAGATAGGGCCCTGGGAGGGAGTCCTGAGCCCATGGGGTGTTAGGGTTGGAGTAGGGGGCTGTTCCAGAGACCCTGGTGGAGACACAATGCTACTGCCTGTGTCTAATTATATTTGGAAAGGTATCACACTGGATGCGTGGAAAAGGCTGGAGGTGTGCTCCCCAGTGAGGACACCCCTGGGGGCTTGTCTTCCTTTCCCTTCAGGACATTGGATCGCAAATGGTGCACATGTCTGCAACTTGTGGTATATGGTGTCAGAGTTTTATGAGAGCAGTGTTAGAAGTTAGTGTTTTCTTTTCTTTTTTCTTTTTTTTTCTTTTAATGATTTTTTATTATATTATGTTAGTCACCATACAGTACATCCCCGGTTTCCGATGTAAGGCTCGATGATTCATTAGTTGCGTATAACACCCAGTGCACCATGCAATACGTGCCCTCCTTACTACCCATCACCAGCCTATCCCATTCCCCCACCCCCTCCCTTCTGAGGCCCTCAGTTTGTTTCTCATAGTCCATAGTCTCTCATGGTTCATTCCCCCTTCTGATTACCCCCCCTTTCTTTATCCCTTTCTTCCCCTACCGATCTTCCTACTTCTTATGTTCCATAAATGAGAGAAATCACATGATAGTTGTCTTTCTCTGCTTGACTTATTTCACTTAGCATTATCTCCTCCAGTGCCGTCCATGTTGCAGCAAATGTTGAGAAGAAGTTAGTGTTTTCAACACAGAGAAATATGACACAACATCGGTGTTCTAACCGTGCAGGGAGAGCCTGAGGCGAGGCCAGGTGAGCAGCCCCCATTCAGTTTCAGGATGGCGGTCCCTCCTCCAGCCAGTCCTGGGGGTGTCCCAGGGCTCCTGTGTCATATGCATCCCCTCCCTCTCCTGGGTGGAGCAGGGCCGGGGGCTAAGCAGGAGGTTTTGGAGGGGGGCACCCTCCACTCCCAGGGTCACCAGAACTTCCTTCCCATCAGCCAAGGGACAATGGGGGAAGGACTGGTGGGGAGGAAAGAGCCGAGAGTGGGGCTTTCTGGGCGGTGCCGTGACCCGCCATCCCATGGGACCCTTTGAAGTCTCCCCTGGCCCCAGCCTGCCAAACTCACTGAAGGGGACCCGGGTTGGCAGCCCGTGCTTCTGCTCTGCCCAGGATGGGCTTGTCTTCCTTTTCTCTTATCTTAAAGAATAGAAGTCCCTTTTTGTTGTGAAATGTCCCATTCTCACAGCACGGTGCCCCAAGCCAAGACGCATACCCACCCCTGGCCCAGCTGGAGCAGCCCCATCCTCCCAAAGCACCCAAGACTTCATGGCTTCAATTTCTGAGGGGCCCTTGTACCCCTCCAGTCCCCTGGAGCCTGTGGGCACAGGTGACCGTGGGGGAGCTTGGCCTCTGCTTGGGTAGTGGTGGCTGGTGACGAGGAAGCTTCCTGCACCAGGGTCCAGGCTGGCTGGAGGGCAGCAGGAGGGGACCAGAGGCAGTGGTGATCATGCCTGCACCTGCTGCCCTCGGCTGGGGCCCTCACAGCTCCATGCACAGACCTTGCTTCAGAGACCCCACCAGCACTGGTGTGTGGAACCAGGGGGCTGAGGGTGGCTGTGCAGGAGGGCAGGGCTTGGCCAGGATTCACCCCAAGAGTGCTGGAGGCCATGGTCTGCTGTGGGTTCTGAAACAATCCCCAGGGTGGCAGATAGGAGTCAGGGGTGCTGCAGGCTGAGAGCCCTACAGGGAAAGGGTCAGTGTGGGTCCATGGCGAAGTGCAGAGCCTAGCTGTGGGGAGACACACACTCAGGGTCTGAAGTAGACTGACTCAGGACAGCTGGACCGTGAGCCGGAACTGCTCGGCCCCTCGGGACTGCTGGGGTCTCAGGGGCTGCTGGCCAGCCAGCTGGGCTCTGTGTGTGCAGGGTGGACATGTGTTCACAGCCCGAGCCATCGCCAACTCTCTGGGTGTGGACCCCATGCTGGTGGATGTGTGTCTGAGGGGCTCTGGGTGTGGGGTTGGGGCACTGTGTGTCCCGTTCTGGAAGTCCATCTCTGGGCCCGTGTTCCCAGAATGAAGCCAACGGGAAGATGTGGGACAACAGGCCTGGGGGTCTCTGGGCTCAGCAGCTTCTCCCTCGGGCTCCTCAGGAAATCCATGGCTATACCCACCCCAAGCTGCATGTGCGTCTCTGGAGAGAGTGTGTGTGTGTGTGTGTGTGTGTGACCGTGTGAGCCTGCGTGTGTCTGTGTGTCTGTGTGTGACCGTGTGAGCCTGTGTGTGTCTGTGTGTGACCGTGTGAGCCTGTGTGTGTCTGTGTGTGACCGTGTGAGCCTGTGCCTGTGTGTGTCTGTGTGTGACCGTGTGAGCCCCTGTGTGTGTGTGACCGTGTGTGAGCCTGTGTGTGTCTGTGTGTCTGTGTGTGACCATGTGAGCCTGCATGTGTCTGTGTGTCTGTGTGTGACCATGTGAGCCTGCGTGTGTCTGTGTGTCTGTGTGTGACCATGTGAGCCCCTGTGTGTGTGTGACCGTGTGTGAACCTGTGTGTGTCTGTGTGTCTGTGTGTGACCGTGTGAGCCTGCGTGTGTCTGTGTGTCTGTGTGTGACCATGTGAGCCCCTGTGTGTGTGTGACCGTGTGTGAACCTGTGTGTGTCTGTGTGTCTGTGTGTGACCGTGTGAGCCTGCGTGTGTCTGTGGGACTCTGTGTGACCATGTGAGCCCCTGTGTGTGTGTGTGACCATGTGTGAACCTGTGTGTGTCTGTGTGTCTGTGTGTGACCGTGAGAGCCTGTGTGTGTCTGTGTGTGACCATGTGAGCCTGTGTGTGTCTGTGGGACTGTGTGTGACTGTGTGAGCCTGCGTGTGTCTGTGTGGGACTGTGTGTGACTGTGTGAGCCTGTGTGTGTCTGTGGGACTGTGTGTGACCGTGTGAGCCTGTGTGTGTGTGTGTGACTGTGTGAGTCTGTGTGTGTCTGTGTGTCTGTGTGTCTGTGTGTGACCGTGTGAGTCTGTGTGTGTCTGTGTGTCTGTGTGTGAGTGTATGAGACTGTGTGTGTTGGTGGGACTGTGTGTGACTGTGTGAGCCTGTGTGTCTGTGTCTGTGTGTGACCATGTGAGCCTGCGTGTGTCTGTGTGTCTGTGTGTGAGCGTGTGAGCCTGTGTGTCTGTGGGACTGTGTGTGAGCGTGTGAGCCTGTGTGTGTCTGTGTGTCTGTGTGTGACTGTGTGAGCCCCTGTGTGTCTGTGTGTAACCGTGTGAACCTGTGCGTGTCTGTGTGTCTGTGTGTTACCGTGTGAGCTGCGTGTGTCTGTGGGACTGTGTGTGACCCTGTGAGCCTGTGTGTGTCTGTGTGTCTGTGTGTGAGCGTGTGAGCCTGTGTGTCTGTGGGACTGTGTGTGAGCGTGTGAGCCTGTGTGTGTCTGTGTGTCTGTGTGTGACTGTGTGAGCCCCTGTGTGTGTGTGTAACCGTGTGAACCTGTGCGTGTCTGTGTGTCCGTGTGTTACCGTGTGAGCTGCGTGTGTCTGTGGGACTGTGTGTGACCCTGTGAGCCTGTGTGTGTCTGTGTGTCTGTGTGTGACTGTGAGCCTGTGCACCTGTGTGACTGTGGTGTGTTTGTGGGAGCCTGTAGGACTCGTGGTCGTGGCAGGTTATGTGACTGCCGCTCTGTGAGCCTCTGGTACCTGTGTGTGTCTGAGTGTATGTTCATGTGTGCTTGTGCACGTGGCTGTGACTGAGTGTGTCTCCGAGTGTGGTCAAGTGGCTGGGAGGTGTCTGTGTGTGTCTGTGTCCGTGTGTCTGGTCAGTGGGCACCTCTGTGTGTGGAAGCCTGTGTACATATGCGTGTGTGTGTCTCTAAGAGTGTGTCTCTGCCCTGTGTGTGTGTGTGTGTGTGTCTGTGTGTCTGTCCATGTGGCTGTGTGATTCTGTGTGGCTACGTGTGTGGGAGACTATGTGGAAGGGCCACCACACTGACCCCCGTCATCTAGGCCACAGCTGGACACCCTCCCGGAGACCTGGGTCAAGTTTAGGTCTTCTGTGGAGGGTTCTGGCCTGGATGGGGAGGTGGGTGCAGGCAGAGACCCCTGTTCTAGGTGGCCGAGGTGGGGACCGGCCCGCCCAGTCAGGACACTGGGAGCCCACGTCCTGGAGCTGGGCCTCCGCAGGGTGTCCCTCAGCACGGTTGTCATGCCCGTGCCGGTCCTCCAAGGCTCTCAGGCAGGGGTGCTGGCACCAGGGGCAGCTCTGTGTGTGCAGCTCACGGGGCCTCCACAGCCCACTTGGGGCAAGGGCAGGCCTGCATCCAGGGTGGCCAGCTGGGGCAGGCCCTGAGGGTCTCTGGGCCGGGGTGGGAGGGGTGCCCTCAGCAAGGGGCTGCCTCCTGAAGGCACACACATTGGCCATGGAGGGGGCAGCCCGTATTCTGGGCACAGCGGGGACAAAGGTTGGGGGCAGGATGGACTGTGAGGGGCCGTGCAGGTTGGAGCTGAGGGGTGGGTGGAAACTGGCTATGGGCCAGGGGCTTTGTCCCCTCCCGCCCCCAGCAAAGGGAGGCCCCTTCCAGCAGACAGTCCTCTGGGAGGCACCCCGGGGGCCTGGCCACTCTGGACCTGGTCCCCTGGGGGGATGGCCAGGGCAGGGGGACAGTGGTCAGGAATCGTCCCAACTAGCAGCCAGCTGGCACCAGCCTCCCCGCCTCCCCAATGCAAATGCTGCAGGGTTCTGGCCGGGCTGTTTCAGTCTCAGGGGCCAGTGGGGCTTTCCATCCCGGCCCCCACCTGCTCTGCGGTTCCTGACCTTGGTGTTTTTAGAAATATTTGCAAGTGTATGTTTGTGCCCATGTAGGGTGTGGTCGGGAGCCGCACCAGTGCCCACGGGGTCATGTTTTTCAGACTGGGCTGGGGGGAGGGGAGTCCTGCATCCAGCCTCCACGGGGAGGGCAGTGAGGGTCCTGGTGAGGCCCCAGGGTGTGTGTCTCCACTCTGGGCAGCAAGTGGAGCCCAGGCCTGGGTTGTGTCTTTGGTGGGGAGGCCCTAGGGGCCAAGGTGCCCGTCCTGGGTGTGGCCCAGGGCCCTGCCACCCAAAACCTTCCAGAAGCACTGTGTCCCTGGGCTGAGGGACAGAAGGAAAGTGAGCCTCAGTGGCAGGCAGGTCCCAGCTGCACACTCATAGCCCGTGCATGTGCACACACTTGCTACACCGGCCTCCTGGGTGTCCTTGAGGTGAGGGTGACAAGAGCTGGCCTCTTGCCGTGGCCGCACAGCTCTGACCTCGTCTCTGACCACGGAGACCCAGGGGGGCCACTGTGCCCACTCAGGCAGACTTCCTGCCCCAGGGACGGAGCTCAGCTCCACAGTGCTGCTCGTGTGAGCGCGAGTGTGCAGTGAGCACACGAGTGTGTGTGCCGAGAGTGGGGGCGAGCAGGGCCCGTGGGCATGCGTGCGTGTGCACAGATATACACAGGGGCTTGCGGTGTGGAGGGTGTGCAAGATGTGTGCAGTGAGTGTGTGCACAAGCCGGCGGTGGGCGCCCCTCTCACTCTCCAGGCTGGCTCATCACCACACTGCCTCCGGGACAACCCTGGGTCGTCCTGGTTCTCCCTGTGCCCCCCAAGCCCCGTGGGCAGTGACAGGGCTGGGCTGGTGGTCAGGGCCATAGCCAGGCAGGGACAGAGGCACTCGGTCAGCTGTGGAGCCCTGGGGGGCAGGGTGAGTGGAAAGGGTAGGGTGGGGGGCCCTGTGATTCAGCCTCCTGGGGGAGCCTGGCTCAGGTCAGGTGGCCCAGACCTACACAGAGATGGACACTTGGAACCCACTCCCCGTACACACCACACGAAACATGCAGAGACACTCAGCCCCCACCCACCCTCCAGCTCCAGGCCCTGGGGGCTCAGGGGGTCCCTCGCTCAGGCCTGGCCACTCCCTATAGGGCTGAGCAGCACACCCAGGTGTCTGGGGCCCAGCCTCACCACTCACGAGACCTGCACCCTCGTCCAGCCTTGGCGTCCCATCTGTGAGGTGGGCACATGCCCTCTGTGCAGGGAAGGCCTCCCCCCCCCGGCCAAACGGTGCAGGAGCTCGTGGGCAGAGGTCAGCCAGCAGCGGGGAGCAGCCGAGCAAGCCCTGGGACAGAGCCAGGGGGCTGTGTGCAGGTGGGGACAGAGCAGCTTGGGGACCCCAGTGCCCCTCGGGGGTCCGGCCCCCACGGCGCTGGGATGCCCACCCAGCCCCGTGCGCTCTGCATGGTCACTGCCGGCCTGAGCAGGCCCTGGAGCCTTGGGAAGAACCCCGCAGGCCTGCCTGAGTCCCCAGCAGGGGGCTGGGAAGAGGGGGCCCCCGAGGCAGGGGAGGCACTGGGACTCCAGCTGCGAGGCTCAGGCCTGGGGCCAGTGCAGGTTTCCCCACAAGGAGCTGACAGCCAGGGCCGTGGGCCTGCTGCCCTTCTGGCCGGTGCCTGGGGGACAACCAGAGAGCAGGACGACCACACAGCACAGCCTGAGGACAGGGATGGACGCTGGGAGGTCATCAGGCCAGAGGGACGGGGTGACTCCCAGAGTGCTGGGGGCCCTGGCAGGGCCATGTGTGGCGTCGGTGTCCGTGGGAGGGGTCCAGGAGCAGCCCAGAGTGGCCAGGCTGGGTGGGGAATGGGGGCAGAGGAGCAGTGAGGCGGGGGCCTCTGGGGGAGGCTGACCTTGCTGGCAGGGAGCTCAGGCCCAGAGGGGCTGCCACGTGGGGAATAGCCCTGGAGCGCGGGTGGGGGCAGGGGCATCGTGGGCAGCGGTTGGGGGTCCGGTGGACTGCAGGGGTGCAGGGCGGGGGCCAGACCGGGAGGGAGTGTGGAGGTCAGCGGGGGTTTGGACTGCTCAGAATGGGTGTTTCAGACGTGCCCCAAGAAGAGCAAGCTGGTGGTGGCGGGGGCAGGGGCGAGGGTCAGTGGCATGGATTGAGGTCACGGGGATGAGCGCCCAGCGCGGGAGTGTTCTCACGGGCACGGTGATGGCGGAGTGGGGCATGGGTGCCGCCTGCACTCCCCAAGGGGAGCGTGAGTCCTGTGCAGACCTGGGTGGACTTGTGCCGTCACCCTGTCCCGCACCTGACACCAGCGGGACGTGGTGTGTCAGCTCGGCTCCGTAGGAAGTAGAGCCTGCCCCAGCCCAGGTCCCACCACCTCGCATGTCAGAGTCCCTGCAGCCCCTCCTCTCCTCCTCCGCACCTTTGGAGGCCCATCCGAAAACCCTTGCTGAGGAGGGCGCGTGGCGGGGGGCTAAGGGTCAGGGCACGCCCGGGCTCACACCCTGCCCGCAGCCCCAGACGCCCCAGAGCTCACCTGCGAACCCTCCGCGTGTGCCTCTAAATCCCGGGGCCTTTGCAGGCAGCCAAGCTGTGCTGTGCTCACTGCTCCCAGTGGCGACCCCTGACTTCCCGGTGTCCCCCAGGCCCACTCACATTCCCCCTCCGTCCGGATGGAGTCCGGTGGCCGCCCCCCTCCCACCCACCACATGCACGTCGTGTCCCCTGTCCTTGGCGGTCCCACCCGGACCCTCGCCCTGGTCCCCTGTCCCTGCCCTGCCGTTCCGGGGGTGGGTCTGGGCACGGGGGCAGCCCCGGCTCCTTGGACCCTCCATCCCATGTGGTGAAACCCCAGCTCTCTCTGGAGCTCACGGAGCTGCAGGTTTGGGCATGGTGGCCACTGGCCATCGCTGCCCCGCCGTGCCCCAGACTGGCCCACCGGGTGGGTCGGCATCAGGAGACTCTAGAGTCCCCCGTCAGGACCACTGGCCTCGGACACTGTCACCAAGGGCCACACGACGCCTTGGGGCGTGACCCTGCTGTGACCCCATCCCTTGGCTGCCATGTGCAGCAGGGACCCAGGGTCCAGGCAGAGGCAGGGACACCCTTTCATTGAGGGTCGGGGGTGGGGTCTCCCACTTCATTCCCTCTCCGTGTGTTAGCCGGGAGCCCTCCAGAAGAAGTTCCCTCGTCTGCTTTCTAGCTGGTGGTTGTGGAGCCCAGATCCTTCTGGAAGGCGCGCTCTGAGCCGCTGGGATAAGGCTGCCTTCCCCCCACTCATGTTTTCACAACAAGGAATCAGGTCCCAAGTGTCAAGGGTTACTTTTGGAACATGAACGCCATGGTGCCCCCCTTCAAGCCAGCCCTCTGGCCTCCCTGCCTTCCCATCGCCCGCACTGGGCACGGCCCTGCGTCTGGACCAGCGACAACTGCTGCTGGGGGAGCCGCGCCGGCCGGGGTCCCACAGACCCGAGTGCTGAGGCGGTGCCTGAGGACCCCCACCTCCTCACACCCTCGCTGGTCAAGCGCCCCACCCTCACTCTGCCTGGGAGCCCCAGAGGGCAAGCCGGGGTCTCACGGCTGCTCCCTCTGACTGCCCTGCCCCCTGAGGGTGCCACATCCTGGCTGGCCACGGGCGTGCAGCGAGGCCACGGCTTAGCGTGGCCTGGTCCCAGCCCAAGTCGGCCTCTGAGGCCCTGGGCTGAGCCGGCACGGCTGTGCGGGGCTGGGGCTGCACCGTCAGGGTCTCCGGTCCCCACACCAGGCTCCGACACTGCGCCCACCCCTGCCACCCCACCCCCACCCAAGACAGGTGTCAGGGCTCCAGCCTCCGTGTCTCCCCGAGTTACTCATTTTGGGCAAAGTTGGCCCTGAAGGGGACATGCAAATGGCTGTTTGTTCCACACTGAAAAACATCTTTCTCACCCGCGGGGGCTGTTTCCAGAAATAGCTTGCACCCATCCCCACCTGCAGCCCCAGCCACCGCCCCACAGCACGGCCAGGTTAGCCCCGGCCTCAGGGTTCGGGGCAGCCCTCCACCCCTCCCAGCTGGCAGAGGCCCACCTTGGGTTACTGACACAGTGACTGCCCTGCAAATGGTGCCTTTAGTGAGTTAAGATGGTTCTCAGCGTGTCTCCTCTCTGTGACCAGGGTCCCCAGGGAGGCGCCCCGGAGGCCAGACTGGGGTGCTCCAAGCTCCAGTGTGGGTGGGGTGTAGAGGGAGCAAGAGGGTGTGCTGAGGACAAGCCCAGGGGCCCTGTGCCCCGTGCACCGGCCACCCCATCAGCTTGGTAGTCCTCACGCTACACACCAAGAGAGGGAGGCTCGGCAGGGCCACGGAGCTGGCCTGAGGTCACGTGGGGATGGGCACCAGGGCCCCCGAGCCTGTGGGCCCATGGGTGTCCACAGCACCTAGCCCGGGTCAGCCTGTTGTCCCTGCCTGGGCCTGTCCTCGTCCCCATCCCACCTGTCCACACCCTGCCTGCATCTGAACCTCTGGCTCTGCCTCTTCCTTGCCCATGTCTCTCTCTGTCTTCCCCTCTACCTCTCACCCCTTCTCTCTCTGCCTCTGTCTCTCTGTCTCTTTGTCTCTGCCTCTCTCTGTCTCTCTTTCCCTGTGTCCTTCTCTATATGTCTGTCTCTCCCTATCTGTGTCTTTCTGCTTCTGTCTCCCTCTTTCTCTGTCTGTCTCTTTCTATCTCTCTGTCTCTGTCTTTCTGTCTCTCTCTGCACATCTGTCTCTCTCCACTGGTGTCTCTTCATGTCTCAAACTGATGAGTGGGGGGAAGGCAGCCTTATCCCAGCGGCTCAGAGCGCGCCTTCCAGAAGGATCTGGGCTCCACAACCACCAGCTAGAAAGCAGACGAGGGAACTTCTTCTGGAGGGCTCCCGGCTAACACACGGAGAGGGAATGAAGTGGGAGACCCCACCCCCGACCCTCAATGAAAGGGTGTCCCTGCCTCTGCCTGGACCCTGGGTCCCTGCTGCACATGGCAGCCAAGGGATGGGGTCACAGCAGGGTCACGCCCCAAGGCGTCGTGTGGCCCTTGGTGACAGTGTCCGAGGCCAGTGGTCCTGACGGGGGACTCTAGAGTCTCCTGATGCCGACCCACCCGGTGGGCCAGTCTGGGGCACGGCGGGGCAGCGATGGCCAGTGGCCACCATGCCCAAACCTGCAGCTCCGTGAGCTCCAGAGAGAGCTGGGGTTTCACCACATGGGATGGAGGGTCCAAGGAGCCGGGGCTGCCCCCGTGCCCAGACCCACCCCCGGAACGGCAGGGCAGGGACAGGGGACCAGGGCGAGGGTCCGGGTGGGACCGCCAAGGACAGGGGACACGACGTGCATGTGGTGGGTGGGAGGGGGGCGGCCACCGGACTCCATCCGGACGGAGGGGGAATGTGAGTGGGCCTGGGGGACACCGGGAAGTCAGGGGTCGCCACTGGGAGCAGTGAGCACAGCACAGCTTGGCTGCCTGCAAAGGCCCCGGGATTTAGAGGCACACGCGGAGGGTTCGCAGGTGAGCTCTGGGGCGTCTGGGGCTGCGGGCAGGGTGTGAGCCCGGGCGTGCCCTGACCCTTAGCCCCCCGCCACGCGCCCTCCTCAGCAAGGGTTTTCGGATGGGCCTCCAAAGGTGCGGAGGAGGAGAGGAGGGGCTGCAGGGACTCTGACATGCGAGGTGGTGGGACCTGGGCTGGGGCAGGCTCTACTTCCTACGGAGCCGAGCTGACACACCACGTCCCGCTGGTGTCAGGTGCGGGACAGGGTGACGGCACAAGTCCACCCAGGTCTGCACAGGACTCACGCTCCCCTTGGGGAGTGCAGGCGGCACCCATGCCCCACTCCGCCATCACCGTGCCCGTGAGAACACTCCCGCGCTGGGCGCTCATCCCCGTGACCTCAATCCATGCCACTGACCCTCGCCCCTGCCCCCGCCACCACCAGCTTGCTCTTCTTGGGGCACGTCTGAAACACCCATTCTGAGCAGTCCAAACCCCCGCTGACCTCCACACTCCCTCCCGGTCTGGCCCCCGCCCTGCACCCCTGCAGTCCACCGGACCCCCAACCGCTGCCCACGATGCCCCTGCCCCCACCCGCGCTCCAGGGCTATTCCCCACGTGGCAGCCCCTCTGGGCCTGAGCTCCCTGCCAGCAAGGTCAGCCTCCCCCAGAGGCCCCCGCCTCACTGCTCCTCTGCCCCCATTCCCCACCCAGCCTGGCCACTCTGGGCTGCTCCTGGACCCCTCCCACGGACACCGACGCCACACATGGCCCTGCCAGGGCCCCCAGCACTCTGGGAGTCACCCCGTCCCTCTGGCCTGATGACCTCCCAGCGTCCATCCCTGTCCTCAGGCTGTGCTGTGTGGTCGTCCTGCTCTCTGGTTGTCCCCCAGGCACCGGCCAGAAGGGCAGCAGGCCCACGGCCCTGGCTGTCAGCTCCTTGTGGGGAAACCTGCACTGGCCCCAGGCCTGAGCCTCGCAGCTGGAGTCCCAGTGCCTCCCCTGCCTCGGGGGCCCCCTCTTCCCAGCCCCCTGCTGGGGACTCAGGCAGGCCTGCGGGGTTCTTCCCAAGGCTCCAGGGCCTGCTCAGGCCGGCAGTGACCATGCAGAGCGCACGGGGCTGGGTGGGCATCCCAGCGCCGTGGGGGCCGGACCCCCGAGGGGCACTGGGGTCCCCAAGCTGCTCTGTCCCCACCTGCACACAGCCCCCTGGCTCTGTCCCAGGGCTTGCTCGGCTGCTCCCCGCTGCTGGCTGACCTCTGCCCACGAGCTCCTGCACCGTTTGGCCGGGGGGGGGGGGGCCTTCCCTGCGCAGAGGGCATGTGCCCACCTCACAGATGGGACGCCAAGGCTGGACGAGGGTGCAGGTCTCGTGAGTGGTGAGGCTGGGCCCCAGACACCTGGGTGTGCTGCTCAGCCCTATAGGGAGTGGCCAGGCCTGAGCGAGGGACCCCCTGAGCCCCCAGGGCCTGGAGCTGGAGGGTGGGTGGGAGTGTGGCTGTATGCATGTGCGTGTCTGGATGCCCACGTGTGTGGACAGGAGTGTGGGAGCTTGAGAGTGAGGAGGTCAGTGTGTTCAGAGGCACGTCCGTGAGTGCACGCATAGCAGGGCGCGGGTGTGTGAGTGTACATGGGTGGGCTGGTGCTTGCGGGAGGGGCTTGCCCCGGGGCCTGTACCCGGCCCTGCCCCTCTGTCTGTGTGTCCTGGTCCTTGACCTTTCCTTTGTGGCTCTCCAGTCCTTTCTCCTTTCCCATCTCTGCGTCTCTCTCCCTTTCTGTCTCTGTCTCTCCCATTCCCTTCCTTCCTGGACCCTCAGCGTCCCCAGGTGTGGGATGTGGGTCTTGCCGTGAGCCTCATGGAGAGTGTGCCTGTCCTGGTCCACAGCCCAGGCTGTGTGCTGTGCCCACCATCTGCCCTTGGTGGGAGAGAGGGAAGGGTGCGTGGGTGCAGGACCAGCAGAGGTCAGTGCCAGGCTGTAATGCCAGGGTCCCAGCCAACCTGGCTGCTCTGTGGGCACAAACCTCACAGCCCGTGGGGGCCGCATGCTGATGAGTCCTGTGGCTGTGAGAGCCCCACTGACCTGGCCTGAATGCCGTGGATGTCAGAATGATCTGCCCAGATCCTAGCGCGACCTTGGCTGAACCTGGGCTGACCCTGGTGGACCCTGCTGACACTGGCGACCTAGGATGACTTTCGTCTAATTCTGGCTGAACTTGGCCTCTCTAAGGCCTGACCCTGGTGCACCCTGGCTGATCCCAGACTGATGTTGGCTATCCAAGGTGATCCCAGCTGACCGTGGACGGACCCTGGCTGACCCTGGCTGATGGGGGCCCACGTGAGGTGGGGGCTGGGGCGTTCTGCAGGCTTTGGGAACCTTCCTGCCACCACATTGCCCTCTGGGCTCCAGCCCGCCGCCCAGGCCCCAGGCCCATCTGGCCAGGTCTCGGTTTTCGGGTCTGATTCTGGGAACAGCGGTCTCGGGTGGGGACACCTGGGCCAGGCCGCGCTCACAATGACTCAGCCTCCCCAAGGCTATTTTGGGTGTTCAGCAGGTGAAGCCTGAGAAGAAAGAGAAAAACAAGAGAACGCAAACACCATCGCCTCTACCCCTGTCCCCACCCCTGCACCTGAGCCCTCTCCCCTGGTAACAACCTCCGTATGGGTGACCCTCATGAACTGGGGGTCTGGCTCATGTCCCCCTGGGCCCTGGACTTGGGCCGATTGTCTTTTCCTCAAGTCTGCACCTATATGCCCCTCTGGGCCGTGGAAATGGTGAAACCAGACGTGGGGGTCAGCACCTCATTCTCCATCCAGTGCCCAGGCCAAGAGGGTCTTGGGCCTCCCGGGAGGCTCCCTCTCCTTCATGTGGTCACTTCTGATGAGGGTCAGGACTAAGGACCCAAAGCATGGGGACAGGACTCCAGATCTAAGTGTGATGCAGGCCGTGAACAAGGGCTCCTATTCAGAATAAATGGGCATTGGGTCAGGACTACACCCTGTACTGAACACTAAGACCCAGTTTTTAGGACAAGGGCTCAGTGACCAGGAATTGGGATTAGTGACCAGGACCAGGGGAGAGTGACTGGGACCAGCACCCATTGATCAGGACTAGGGCTCAGTGATCAGACCAGCACCCATTGATCAGGACCAGGGCTCAGTGACCAGGCCCAGGCCCAGTGATAAGAACCAGGGCTCATTCATGAGGACTAGGGCTCAGTAACCAGGACCAGAGCTCAGTGACCAGAACCAGAGCCCAGTGATAAGAACCAGGGCTCATTCACAAGGACTAGGGCTCAGTAACCAGGACCAGAGCTAAGTGACCAGAACCAGGGCCCAGTGATGAGGACCAGAGCTCAGTGATCAGTACCAGGTTTCAGTGACCAGAACCAGGGTTCAGTGACCAGAATCAGGGCTCAGTGACCAGAACCAGGGCTCAGTGACCAGAATCAGGGCTCAGTGACCAAGACCAGAGCTCAGTGATCAGAACCAAGGCCCAGTGATGAGGACCAGAGCTCAGTGATCAGTACCAGGTTTCAGTGACCAGAACCAGGGTTCAGTGACCAGAATCAGGTCTCAGTGACCAGAACCAGGGCCCAGTGACCAGAACCAGGGTTCAGTGACCAGAATCAGGGCTCAGTGACCAGAACCAGGGTTCAGTGACCAGAATCAGGGCTCAGTGACCAGGACCAGAGGTTAGTGACCAGGACCAGGGCTCAGCGACCAGAATCAGGGCTCAGCTACCAGGACCAGGGCTCAGTGACCAGGACCAGGGCTCAGCTACCAGGATCAGGGCCCAGTGGTCAGGATCAGGGCTCAGTGACCAGGACCAGGGCTCAGTGATCAGGACCAGGTTCACAATGACCAGAACCAGGGCTCAGTGACCAGGACCAAGGCTCAGTGACCAGAACCAGGGCTCAGCTACCAGGATCAGGGCCCAGTGGTCAGGATCAGGGCTCAGTGACCAGGACCAGGGCTCAGTGATCAGGACCAGGTTCACAATGACCAGAACCAGGGCTCAGTGACCAGGACCAGGGCTCAGTGACCAGGACCAGGGCTCGGCTACCAGGATCAGGGCCCAGTGGTCAGGATCAGGGCTCAGTGACCAGGACCAGCACTCAGTGACCAGGACCAGGGCTCAGTGATCAGGACCAGGTTCACAATGACCAGGACCAGGGCCCAGTGGTCAGGACCAGGGCTCAGTGATCAGGACCAGGGCTCAGTGACCAGGATCAGAACCCAGTGATCAGGACCAGGGCTCAGTGACCAGGACCAGGGCTCAGTTACCAGGAACAGGGCCCAGTGGTCAGGACCAGGGCTCAGTGACCAGAACCAGGGCTCAGTGGTCAGGATCAGGGCCCAGTGACCAGGACCAGGGTCCTAGGTACAGTGCTTGGGAGTGGTCTTGCTTCATACTATCCCTGGTGAAGGATGGCTCTTGTCCCGTGTCTGTGCCTTATGCAAGACCAGATCAGGTGGGCTCTAGGTGAAGGGGGCCTCCCTTTGGGCCATGAGGCCAGTGTTCCCCTCTCCCAAGCCTCTGTCCCTCTCCTTTCCCTTCCTCTCACTCAGACTCTGAGAACTTTTGTCTTTGGTATCACTTTATTGCACCAGCAGGGCCTGTGTGTGGGGTGGGTGGGCAGCTTCTCAGCAGGGCTGAGCTCTGGCGTCCAGCTGGGGTTCCAGAAGGCTCCTCCGGACTCCTCCCTGCAAACACAGTGGGGTCAGGGCCCAGGGGAGCTCCTGGGCCTTGTCCCCAACCCTGCCTGCCTCAGGGGAGATGGATTGAACCCTGCAGTGACTGCCCCTAAGGTTGCTAACTCCCAGATCCTGCTGGGGGACATTTCAGCTCTGCCCCCAGGACTGCCTGTATTCACAGCGTCTACGAGGGGGGACTACCTCCTTGGAAAGTCAGATGCCCAGGGGTGGGGAGCAGGCAGATGCTCTGGTGGCCGAAATCCCTGCCCCAGCCAGCCCAGGGGTCTGCCTCCTCACCCCTACCTGTGCCTGGCTGGCCTCTGCTCAGTACTGGGGGCCCTCTCTGCTGTCGGCTGGGCCCCGCACACTTGTCACCGTCAGTGCTGTACTGTAGAAGAGACTCAGTAGGAAGAGGGTGAGCAGGGTGACGGTGGTGGGCCACAGGCTGGCTCCTGGGGTGTCTTCCTCCAGGTCCTCCTGTGGCAGGTCCAGCACCAGCCAGGGACGTGGCTCCTGGCAATCTGCAAGACACTGTGGGTCTGCCAGACCCATGCCTGTGTGGGTGGGGGCCGAGCCAATGCCTTCCCCTCCCACACACCCTCAGGGTCGGGACAGGGGCAACGGGGGTGCCATTTTTCAGGTCTGAGTCTGCCTCAGGGAGGATGAGATGACAGATCCCCAAAGGACGCCCATGTTTAAAGGAGTCCTGGCAGAACCTTAGGGAGAGAGGCCTGGGCACTGGCTTTGCTGCTCTAAATAGAGCCCAAGCCCAAGGACTCCTGGGCCCCAGCCCCATGGACATGCTCAGCCAGCCCTCACCAAGCCCTTGCTCTTGTCTTGGCCTTGGTCTGGACCCTGGCTGTGGTCAGAGAGGACCAGACATGGACCCTGAGGGTGCTCCAGGTTGACATCTAAATCTGCGACTGGGGTTCAGTGTGCCAAGGGCTGGACGGGCATGCTGCCTTTCCAGGGAATGTGGCTGATGAACTACAAGGAGCATGAGGGAGACCCAGGTGAAGGCCACAGGCTGTTTCCAGAATCCCAGGCCCCAGACCTTCTATGTTAAATGGGATTTGGACCCACTTGTCATATGCTGACACATCCAATCATCCATCCATCCGTCCATCTGTTTGTCCATCTGTCCATCCATTCATCCATCCGTCCATCCATCCATCCACCCATCTGTCCGTCTGTCCACCCATCTATCTGTCCGTCCATCCATCCATCCATCCATCCATCCATCTGTCCATCTATCCATGTATCACCCGTCCATCCATCTATCCACCCATCCGTCCATCCATCCATCCATCCATCCACCCATCCATCCATCCGTCCATCTATCCATGTATCACCCGTCCATCCATCTATCCATCCATCCATCCATCCATCCATCCATCCATCCACTCATCCATCCATCCATCCATCCATGCTTCCATCTGTTATGTGTCTTATGATCTGTCCATGTGCTGCCCACCCATCTATGGACCCTTCCTCCCCTCCCCATCTCTCTAGAATACTCTTTCTATGGGCCAGGTGCTGGCTCCCTTGCTGGCTGGAGTACCTTCTCTATGGCAGCACTCCCCCCAATTTACCTGTTGCTTCCCCTATTGTCCTGTGGAGACTGGACCCTTGAGAGGCAAGCAGTGGGCATGCGGGTAGGGGTCCCCACCTCACTTTGGTCTTGGGAGCAGAGGGAGGACGCCAGAAGGCCAGGTCCCCTGGGGAAGCCGGAAGGTGTCTGAGACAAGAGCAGGGGCCCCGCTGCCCCCTTGTGGGGACTGTGCTGCCAGCTGCCCCACGGTGGCCACGGTTCTGCGTCTATGCTCCGTCTCCCCAAACCTCCCTTTCTGCCAGAAGCCTCCAGTAGGAGCTGTAGAGGGGCCCTGGGTGGGGGCTGTGTCTGCTGACCTCTCCCCAGCCTGTCTCCCCATCTATGGTTTGGACCATCCTTGGGCTCAGGGAGGGGTGGGAGACCTGAGTCTGGGGTCAGGCAGGGGGCAGGGGCTGCCTGGGTGGGGTCTGTGGAATTGGGCCCTGAGCTGTGCCCAGCGGGGCACACAGGGAAGGGCCTGGGCAATCTGGCTGGGGCTGGGTCTGGGTCTGGGCCGGGCACTCCCTGCACCTGGCGGGCACGCGAGCACGAGCATGGGGGAGACCGTGTGTGCAGAACAGTGTGGAGCAGGCTGGCTCCCTTGTCTAGTGCACCGGTGGAGCCGTCCCACAACTGTGTGCGCTGCACCCACCGAGGGCGGGGTGGGCCCTCCTGGAATCCTGCCCTCCCCCCCATTCCTGCCATGACCCCTGACAGGGACACCGGCCCCTGCTCCCCTGCCTCCCTCGGGTCCCTCATGGCTGCCCCTAGAGGCATTTTCTGAGATACAAGCAACCACGTCCCTGCCCACGGAGGGCTTTGCTGGCGCCCCTGCTCTCAGGACCCCCTGCTGTGCCCCTCGCTGATGGTCAATCCCAGAGTTTGCTCGCGGCTTGCCTGCCATGGACCACGCGCTCACACTAATGCTCACACACTCACACGCACACGAGCCCACGGTGTGAAGGCTGGGCCAGGCGAGTGAGGCCCAAAAGGGTCGGGGAAGCAGATGCCCTTTCCTCCTCGGGCCCCCCCCGCCTCAGTGTGCCACAGACCCCGAGTATGGACAGACAGTGGCCTCATGGAAGCACGGGGCTGCTCCGGGCGAACATGGAGTTTATTCAGGGAGGGGCGGGCGGGCGTTTCAGTAGCAGACGCCGTCCACCTCTGCCATGACCACAGACACATTGACGTGGGTGGGTTTACCCGCCAGGCGGTCGATGGTCTTCTGGGTGAAGGACAGGGACAGGGCCTCATGGCCCACCATGCAGGAGAACTTGTCTCCCTGCTTCCAGGCCTCGGCGTCTACCCGCAGCACGCTGGTCACGGAGAAGGTGGGGACGCTCTGGCCGGGCTCCTTCAGGGGCTTCCAGGTCACGTACTTCTCTGGGGGCAGCTCCTGGGTGCCCTGCAGCCAGCGGATCAGCACGTCCTCGGGGCTGAAGCCCCTCACAAGGCACGTCAGGGACACCAGCTCGTTGAGGGCCAGCTCCTCCGACGGCGGCGGGAGCAGGTGGACCTGGGGCCGGAAGGTGTTTCCTGGAGGGCAGAGAGCCTGTCAGGGATCTGGGCGGGGCCTCAGTTTCCCTTTGTGAGCTGTGGGTGGGAGCCCCCAAGCCCAGGGGGAGAGGGAGGAGGCGGCCTCAGGAGCCGCCTCAGAAACTTGTGGCTCCGGGCAGGGTCTGTGCTCACCTGTGGGTTTCTTGATGGTGGCGGTTAATGAGCTCTTGGACTCAGGGTGGGTGGCCGCGCAGGAGAAGGTGTCCCCACGGTTCCACTGCTCCGCACAGCCCGGCAGCACACTGGTTACGCTGTAGCAGCCGCAGGAGTCTTGCTCAGGGCTCCTCTGGATGGCGTCCTTCCCGCCTGAGGGCTTCCAGGTGAAGGAGGCTCCCGTGGGGTCTTTCAGGCCACTCAGTGTGCACGTGAGGCTGGCGTTGGAGCCCAGAAGCAGATCCTCGAGTGCGGGCTGGCGTAGTGACAGGCGGGGCTGGTCGCACGAGGGACACTTACAGGGGGGAACAACCGGACACGGATCTGGAACTGAGAGAGAGATTGGAGCAGATCAGTGGGGCCCTCTGCCCGCCTGCCCTCCGACCCGCAGCTCCTTCCTGGGGGCCCCATCTCGGCAGCCCACCCTCGTCCCAGTGGAGCGCCCTCAGGGACGGTCCCAGGTGGCCGGTCAGAGAGAGAAGGTGGTGGCCCTGCCGCCCTCCCCAGCCTGCCCTCTGACCTTTGCAGGGCACAGACACAGGTGGGAGGGTGTTGGAAGAGTGCTGCACTTGGCACTTCAGGACCGAGTCGTCAGGGCACTGGTTGGCCGGCAGGGTCAGCTGGCTGCTCATGGTGTACGAGGCCCCCGCCTCGGCCTTCACGGGAGGGAAGTTCCTGACGGTTGCATTCTCGTTGCTGGGGCTCCAGGTCACGCTCACGGGCTCCGGCGGGAAGAACCCCTGCACCAGGCAGGCGATGACCACGTACTCGGCTGCGGCAGCGCTGCAGAGGCCCAGCGGAAAGACACTGGGGCTGGTTTTGGGCTCTGCAACACAGGACGCTCTGTGAGGCCGGGGCCCGAGTGCGGCCCGGACCCCTGACGCAGCCTCACAAGCCTGGCACGGAGCTGGTTTCTTCTGTGCACTGGAGGAGACTTGCACAGAGATGGCCAGTGAGTGCCCCAAGGTCACGCAGCTCACGTGCCAAGCTGGGGTCAGAACCAGATGCCTGAGTCCAGCTGTGCTGTTTCTGAACGTGGTCCTCAGGGTTCTCGCACGACCACCTGGACAGGCTCCTCGGGGAAGGCCTCGGGCACAAGCCACTCCCACACAGGATCCGGGCGCACGTGGCCCTCCCACGCACTGGCTGAGTCTGCAGGAGCTGCTGGGGCCTCAGTTTCCCATGTGCAGCGGGCACAGACACACTTTCTGCTGGGCTTTGGGGCTCATGAGAGGTGGGCCCTGAGGGAGGGCACAGGCCAGGACAGAGCTTGAAGCGAGCCTGCGCCTCGGCCTCTTGGGCTGTGCAGGGGGTGGCACAGGGGAGGAGAGAGCCCGCTCCTCCTGGGACCCCCTTGCCACTTCCCAGTCAGGCTCCCGGTTGAACCACTCACCCCTCACTAATCCCACCCCCAGCTTCCCTGTTAGCGACAGTTGACCTCTGGTCTACGAGGTTTTGGAGGTCAGAGGCCCAATTCCAGCTCGGTTAGAGGATGTCCCTGATGGAAAAGCCAGAAACACAGTGTGTCGTCTACCTACGTGTACAGGACCAATTCCCTTCAGGGCACAGGGGAGGGGAGAGACAGCATCATGGGTACAGCCTAAGTAGCATGCCCCCATGCACCCCTTAGAACACAGGGAATAGCCTGGCTGGAGACTCGATCTCGGGGGTGGGTCACAAACCCAACCTGCCCTTCCCATTCACCTCGGTCACTAGCCCACTACAGCCCAGCCCAGCCAAGCCCAGCTCAGACCATTTCAGCCTAGCTGCCCAGCCCAGCCCAGCCCAGCCCAGCCCACCTGAGCCCAATTCAGCCCAGTTCAGCCCAGCCCAGCCCAGCCCAGTTCACCCCAGCTCAGCCCGTTTCAGCCCAGCTCAGGCCAGTCAGCTCACCCCAGCCGCCCACCCCAGCCCAGCCCACCTGAGCCCAATTCAGCCCAGTCCAGCCCAGCCCAGCCCAGTTCACCCCAGCTCAGCTCGTTTCAGCCTAGCTCAGGCCAGTCAGCTCACCCCAGTCCCCAGCTCAGCCCTGCCCAGCTCAGCCCAGCTCAGCCCAGTTCAGCCCAGCTCAGCCCAGTTCAGCCTAGTTCAGCCCAGCTCAGCCTAGTTCCCCAGTTCAGCCCAGCTCAGCCCAGGTTAGCTCAGCCCAGCCCAGCCCAGCCCAGCTCAGCCCAGTTCAGTCCAGTTCAGCGGAGTTCAGCCCAGTTCAACCCAGCCCAGTTCAGCCCTACTCAGCTCAGCCCAGTTCAGCCTAGTTCAGCCCAGCTCAGCCCAGTTCAGCCTAGTTCAGCCCAGCTCAGCCCAGTTCAGCCTAGTTCAGTCCAGCTCAGCCTAGTTCCCCAGTTCAGCCCAGCTCAGCTCAGCTCAGGTTAGCTCAGCCCAGCCCAGCCCAGCCCAGCCCAGTTCACCCCAGCTCAGCTCGTTTCAGCCTAGCTCAGGCCAGTCAGCTCACCCCAGTCCCCAGCTCAGCACTGCCCAGCTCAGCCCAGCTCAGCCCAGTTCAGCCCAGCTAGTCTAGTTCAGTCCAGTTCAGCTGAGCTCAGCCCAGTTCAGCCCAGCCCAGTTCAGCCCTACTCAGCTCAGCACAGTTGAGCCCAGCTCAGCCCAGCTCAGCCCAGTTCAGCCCAGCTCAGCCCAGTTCAGCTCAGCTCAGCCCAGCTCAGCTCAGCCCAGCTCAGCCCAGTTCAGCTCAGCTCAGCCCAGTTCAGCTCAGCTCAGCCCAGCCCAGTTCAGCTCAGCTCAGCCCAGTTCAGCCCAGCTCAGCCCAGTTCAGCTCAGCTCAGCTCAGCTCAGCCCAGTTCAGCTCAGCTCAGCCCAGTTCAGCCTAGTTCAGCCCAGCCCAGCCCAGTTCAGCTCAGCTCAGCCCAGTTCAGCCCAGCTCAGCCCAGTTCAGCTCAGCTCAGCTCAGCTCAGCCCAGTTCAGCTCAGCTCAGCCCAGTTCAGCCTAGTTCAGCCCAGCCCAGCCCAGTTCAGCTCAGCTCAGCCCAGTTCAGCTCAGCTCAGCCCAGTTCAGCCTAGTTCAGCCCAGCTCAGCCCAGTTCAGCCTAGTTCAGCCCAGCTCAGCCTAGTTCCCCAGTTCAGCCCACCTCAGCCCAGGTTAGCTCAGCCCAGCCCAGCCCAGTCCAGTTCAGCCTAGTTCAGCCCAACTCAGCCTAGTTCCCCAGTTCAGCCAGCTCAGCCCAGTTCAGCCCAGCCCAGTTCAGCTCAGCTCAGCCCAGTTCAACCCAGCCCAGTTCAGCTCAGCTCAGCCCAGTTCAGCTCAGCTCAGCTCAGCCCAGTTCAGCTCAGCTCAGCCTGGTTCAGCTCAGCTCAGCTCAGCCCAGTTCAGCTCAGCTCAGCCCAGTTCAGCCCAGCTCAGCCCAGTTCAGCTCAGTTCAGCTCAGTTCAGCCTGGCTCAGCCCAGCTTAGCTCAGCTCAGCCCAGCCCAGCCCAATTCAGCCCAGCTCAGCCCAGTTCAGCCCAGCTCAGCCCAGTTCAGCTCAGCTCAGCTCAGCTCAGCCCAGTTCAGCTCAGCTCAGCCCAGTTCAGCCCAGCTCAGCCCAGTTCAGCTCAGTTCAGCCCAGCTCAGCCCAGTTCAGCCCAGTTCAGCTCAGCTCAGCCCAGTTCAACCCAGCCCAGTTCAGCCCTACTCAGCTCAGCACAGTTGAGCCCAGCTCAGCCCAGCTCAGCCCAGCTCAGCCCAGCTCAGCCCAGTTCAGCCCAGCTCAGCCCAGTTCAGCTCAGCTCAGCTCAGCCCAGTTCAGCTCAGCTCAGCCCGGTTCAGCTCAGCTCAGCTCAGCTCAGCCCAGTTCAGCTCAGCTCAGCCCAGTTCAGCCCAGCTCAGCCCAGCTCAGCTCAGCTCAGCCCAGTTCAGCCCAGCTCAGCCCAGCTCAGCCCAGCTCAGCCCAGTTCAGCTCAGTTCAGCCCAGCTCAGCCCAGTTCAGCCCAGCTCAGCCCAGCTCAGCCCAGCTCAGCCCAGCCCAGCCCAATTCAGCCCAGCTCAGCCCAGTTCAGCCCAGCTCAGCCCAGCCCAGCCCAATTCAGCCCAGCCCAGCCCAATTCAGCCCAGCTCAGCCCAATTCAGCCCAGCTCAGCCCAGTTCAGCCCAGTTCAGCCCAGCTCAGCCCAGCTCAGCCCAGCTCAGCCCAGTCTAGCCCAGCTCAGCCCAGCTCAGCCCAGTCTAGCATAGCCCACAGTAGCCGTAATTGTGCTCATTCTAGTTTTCTGTTCTGTGATGTCTATGGCCTCCCAGCGAATCTTCCTTCCTTCCTCGGCTCTGACGTGGTGCCTGTTCTCCATCCTCTTGGGCCCAGCAGGGTTCAAGATGGTCTGACTGAGGAGATAAGGTCTGAACCACATTGGGACCCACCTGCTCGAGACTGCCCGGGGGTCCATTACCTCTGAGAGGCCAGGCCTGCCTCCCTTTGCCTGGTGGCCCAGTGCTGCACGTCCACCGGCCTGCCTCCCCAGAGGATTGGCGTGAGGATGGAGACCACGGCCTCCTGTAGGCCGCATGCTGGCTGTGTGGTCTCAGCAGCCCCCCGCCCTGCTCTGGGGTATTTGCTGCTGTAGGCCGGCTGAGGCTGTGAGGGGTGGGCTGGGAGGGTTTGCATGACTGCGTCTGGCCCACAGATGGGGTCACTCGCCCACTTCCTGTCCCACCAGTGGTGGCTGCTCGCCTCCACGTCATGTCTGGTCTGTGGTCTGGCTGTGGCGGGGCCAGGTGTATGTGGCCTGGCCTGTGCGACCCCCGGGAGCCTGGCTCTGGTCTGAGGCCATGTGGGTTCAAGGCGGGTGCCCCGGTGGAGGTCATGGCTCCATGCGACCGGCTGGGGACGAGAGGCAAGGAAGCAGAGGCTGAAGCGGACACTGCGAGGGGCTCAGGGACACTGGGGTAGAGACGCTCTAGGAGGAGGGGATGGAGAGGCGGCTGGCAGGGGTGGGGCCTGGAGGGACACGGTTTACCCAGAGTGACCCCCTGGCGAGCCAGCAGGCCTCAGTGGACCTTATGGCCACAGGTGAGGATGTGAGGGTGAGGAACCGCTCCAGTCTGGCCGTCACCAGTGGCTCCCCTTCCTCGGCCAGCTCTCCGGCAGCTGGGGTGGGTGGGGGGCAGTACCGGTGTCTGGGAGCCTGGAGCCCAGGGGGGCGGGGCAGCTGAGGGGCCCCCCGTGCCCCATGCTTCTAGCCCAGGGCTCTCCCGCCAGTGCCCGAGCCGCACCATGTTGACTGTCCCCCGGACCCTGCCTTGCCCTCCCAGGGGCAGCGTGGGTCCAGCTGGTGTCTGTGCCCATTTGATCCTTCACTTCTTCAAGCACGCCCGGGAGCCGATGGTCTGCCCCCAGGAAGGACACCACCAGGGGAGTGGCGACAAGCTTCAGGGTGAATGGAGGTCTCTGCCAAGCATGCTTCTTCCCTGTGGACTCGGGCGGCCTGGTCATGGGAGAGGAGGAGACGGATGCAGGGAAGGGAGCCCAGGGGGGTGCAGACACCCTGTGGCCTGGCTCAAGGGAACTCTGGGGTACTATTATAAACCTGGGATCCCCGCAGCATCACCGTGAGGGACACCCCCGCACACCCTTGTGAACACCTGTCTGTGTTGCAGGTGACTGCCCCTGGAGCTCGGCCTTGCAGCCCGCCTGTGAGTCCCTGGGCTCTGCACCCTCTGAGGCTCCAAAACACTCAGGACCCCCAAAGCAGTCACCGCCCCAGGGACCAGGAGGAATGAGAATCAGCTTGGGCAGCACCCAGTGGTTGGGCAGACGTGGTGGGCCGCCTTCTCCCTCAGCCTCACTGCTCCTCAGCCCAGACACTCCCATGCGTCATGGGCACACGAAGCCTGGAACACAGGGCAGACGAGGTGTCGTTTGGGCTGAGATATGACGTCATCGTATCGCCCACCTGCCTGCGGCAACGAGTGGAAACAGCTGGAACTCAGGAAAGAGGTCTGACGTGCATTCTTCTAAGATTGACCCAGCACCTTCCACGGGTCAGGGTCCGTGCCCAGCGTGACCCAGTGCCTTCCATGGGTCAGGGTCCGTGCCCGGTGTGACCCAGCACCTTCCACGGGTCAGGGTCTGTGCCCAACGTGACCCAGCACCTTCCACGGGTCAGGGTCACCTCTGGGCTTCTGTACCCACTCTTCCCTCCCGTGTCTCCATCTTCATGGGGCTTCTCCTCTGTCTGTGTCTCTCCTCCCCAGCCTCTGGTAAGGACACCTACCATCAGATTTAGGGGCTGGACCATCTCACCTGAAGGTCCTTAACGTCAATCACATCGGCAAACACCCTTTTGCAAAGGAGGTCGCATTCACAGGTTGCAGGGATGAGGCAGTGGACATAGCTTTTGGGGTCAGCATTGAGCCCACTGTGCTGGGTTCATAACAGAAGGAAAGCAAGTGGGTCTGTGGGACCCTGAGGAGGGAGCCCCTTCCTGCTGGGAGGGACCGTGAAGGCAGCATCCCTGGCAGTGTCCACCCTGCGGCCTGCTCTCAGGCTGTGTTCCCCTTGTGCCAGGACCCCGCTGGCCCTCCTGACCGGTGACAGACACACTGGCCTCCCAGGCTTGTGGGAGATGCATTCTGCCATGTGCAACGGCCTCTGGCTCTCAGGGCCGGTGTGAGGGAGCCCTTGTTTTCCTTGTGCTGGGGTCCACGGGCCAGGTCTCCTGACCTGGGGCACCAGTCGAAGAAGGAAGACACTCAGCTCTGCCCTTGGGGGACCGTCAGTCCAGGAGATGGGAGGAAGGCACCCAGGCCTGAGTTCGGAGAACCTTGCTGGTAGGTGTGGGTCTTGTCAGCTCCAAATGAACAAAACTCCCTTAAAATTGCATTATTTCTATCATCTATCTATCATCTATCTATCATCTATCTATCATCTATCTATCTATCTATCTATCTATCTATCTATCTATCTATCATCTATCTATCATCTATCTATCTATCATCTATCTATCATCTATCTATCTATCTATCTATCTATCTATCTATCTATCATCTATTTATCATCTCTCAATCCATCCACGTATTATCTATCTTCTATTTGTATCTATCTATCATCTTTCTATCAATCATATATCTATCATCATCATCTATCTATCATCTATCTATATACATGTATCTATCTATCCATTTAGCTACGTATCTATCATCTGTCCATCCATCCATCCATCTATCTATACTTCTATCATCTATCTATCATCTATCTATCTATCTATCTATCTATCTATCTATCTATCTATAATCTATCTATCATCTCTCCATCCATCCACGTATTATCTATCTTCTATTTGTATCTATCTATCATCTGTCTATCCAACCATCCATCAGTCCATCCATCTAACCATCTCTCTCCATCTAGCTATCTCTCTATCTATCTATGTGTAGTTTTGGGCGTTATCCAGGTTCCAGGTCCGTGGTACTTTCCTCCCCCCTTGCTGTGCTCTCATGGGCCCTAGACCCCGTGGGGAGAATACAGGGCATGTTCTAGCATGCACCCCCTTTTAAAAACTGTAAGGGAGAAGGAGAAGCATTTTCCTGGAGGCCCAGTGAGGACAGCCCTGGGACCCGCGCTGGCCCTGGCAGCAGCATTTAGGGCAGGGTTTCTCCCATCGGAGGTACAGATCTTCGTGACCAAGGACATTCCAGAAAGCTCCAGATCATCTCTTGTTGCGTCTGTGCGAGGCTGCATGGCTCCGACGTTGTGAGGACTTATCTGGATGTTTCCTGCAGGTTGTCCACAGCCAAAGCTGACATGCAGAGTGTGCTGGGGGCAGAGATGGAGCCCCTGCTCTGAGGTCTGGTCACATCCCTGTGACTCTGGTCCCAGTTAGAGTAGAGCCTGGCTGGGTGCTCCAGAATGGCCTTAAAGCTGAAAATCTCCTTTATTTGATCAGTGTGGGGGTGGGTTTCCTGAGACGGCGTGTGTCCCTGCATGAGTGCCGGGTGGGGCCGTGCCGTGGCCTCGTCCTGTTTTCAGCCCGCACCCCTGCTTCCCTGATGTTCTATTTAGACCAAACCCTCCAGGTCTGGGAATGAGCCTCGGAGCTGCCGGGTCCTGGGAGTTGTGCCCCGGGCGGGAGGCCAGCGGCCAAGGTCCGACCCCCGTCAGCCTGCACGCTAGCCTCGCTCACTTCCCTCCCTGGTCCGGGACCGAGTCCGCCTCTGAGTCTGTGTGACAAGCGTCAGGGATGGAGCCTGTCTCCAGAGGGCCGTCCCCACGTGTGGAATCTCCCGTCCAGAGGACTGGGGATTTGTGCGCTGGACGTGTGGCCACGGGCCCTGAGCCGTGGTACCTACAGTTCACGCGCCCCAGACAGGGCCCAGAGGGCGCCCCGGGCTGCTCACGTCTTTCCTTGTCTTGGGTCCTGAGCACTCTTGGTAGATGAGGGAATCCTGCCTCTCATCACGTGTGTTCACATAGTCTCCCCGTTTCCAGTGGACTTTGCAGAGACCCTAGTGGGACGGGGTCTCCAGGCCGGGAAACCACCTCTTTCTTCTGAGAGGGGCGCAGCCTCAAGCCCAACACTGCCTGGCCAGCTGGCCATCTGTCCCGCACCTTGGCTCCTGCGTTCCGGGCTCTTCAGGCCTCTTCTTGAGGACGGCGGTGGCCAGCCCCCGACAGCTCTTGCTTCGTGTCTCGCTCAGCTCATGGGGACCTCCAGGCTGGCTGGCGGGATGGGGGCCCAGGCTTGGTCTGTGTGTGTGTGCTCAGGGGGTGGACAGCTGGGGGGACGACCAGCGGTCCCTGGAGGCCCATGGTGGCTCTGGGCTTGGTGCTTGTGCAGCTGTGTTCCTATGGCCTCCTGCGCTGACCACGGAAGTAGCTGCTTTGGGTGTGTCCAGGGGAGACCGTGCCTTTCATGTCGGTGTGGGAAAGGGTGGTGAGTCTTGGCTGGAGACCAGGAGAGCAGGTGCAAGGGACTGAGCTGGGTGCCTCTGGGGGTGTCAAAGGGACAGTCGCAGGGAGCAGCCGGCTGGCCACCTGGGCCTTCTGCTCCCTTCCCTCTGGACGCTTGTCCACATCGTTGGGGGGGCCCGCCCCCCAGCCCCCCAGGTCGGTGGATACCTCTCCCAAAGCGTGCTCGGGCGCATGGGATTTGTAAAAAGGAACTTTACTGAGGGACTCAAAAGGAAGGCAACAGGGCTGCCAAGCTCGGAGCGAGAGGGGAGGCCAGGGTGGATGGGGTTGGGCGCTGCTGGCTGAGGCGGGACCCCTGGGAAGCTCCTTCTGCTGGGAGACCCCTCCTCCCACCCCAGGAGTCCTGGCCACAGCCCCGAGCCGTCCCGTGGCTTCTCCCCAGCAGCTCTTCTCTGTCTTGGCATTGTGCAGGGTGGGAGCTGCCAGTGGCCGGCAGGAGGGCTGGGCAGGGGCCCGGGGCTGGGCAGGGGCAGGGCACTTGGACCCGGTGCCGTGGAGGTGGGAGCCAGTGTGGGAGCCGAGGTCCCGCACTGGACTTGGACTGTGAGTCCCGGTTTGGCTCTGGACTCTGAGTGGTGGGCGGGCCATGGGCTTCCCCCTCCCTGTGCTCTGGGGACTGTTCCGTGAGAGCAGAAGTAGCCCTGACCCCCAGGACCAGGGAGAGCCCAGGGGCCAGCACCCGTGCCCAGCTCAGGTCGCTGCGTGGGAGGGGCTTGTCCCAGAGCGGGCTGGGGTCGGGGCTGTGATTGGCAGGTGCCCGTGGGGCCTGGGGCCTTGGAGCTGAGCTGGAGCCGTCTGCGTGTCTGCGTGCTGGTCAGCGTGTGTTGGCTGTGGCCTCGCCTCCCACGGCGGGCAAGCAGACCGCCTGCGACACGGGGAGGGGAAAGCAGGGCCTCGTTGCTCTGTGCCCGGACCTAGTCTGCGGGCCGCACGACGTTGGCGTAGTCTCGGCTGGCATGGGGCTTCTCCTGCAGGACGGTGGCCAGGACCCACCTCACCTGGGGGCAGGGCACGCGCGTGAGGACGGCTCCTTCGGGCGCGCTCCCTCCCTCCGGGCCTGCCCTGCCCTGGCCGCGGGCCTCCAGGCTCCCACCTTGAACAGGCTGGCGGTGGCTCCATAGCTGACGCTGACCAGGAAGAGGATGACGAAGACCAGCAGGCTGGCCCACAGCTCGTCCAGCTCCGTGCTCTCGGAGGCATCCGCACAGAGCTCCTGGAGCTCCAACTCTGCGGGCACGGGCCGGTCAGCCGGCCCCGGCGCAGCCTCCGCACGGGCTGGTGGGGACGGCAGGCCTGGCCCCCCACCCCGAGGAGAGGAGAGCATCATGACGCCCTGGCCTCCGCCGTCCTGCTGGTGGCTGCAGTGGCAGGCCGGCCAGTCCAGCCGCCCAACCCACCCGCTCTGCATCCGGCCCTGGTGGCCGGGGTCCGATGCCCCGCGGGGCTGCAGGTGTGGCAGGGACCCGCTCTCTGTGGGTCCCCACCCGCAGCCCTGGCCCAGACCGCCCAGCGGCTCTGCTGTCCCTGCACGGCCCGTGGCCCCCGGCCCGTCCCCCAGCCCCGTCCCCACTCAGTCTTACTCCTGCCAGCCTGAGGACCTCTGTGACGTGTACACGCATTTGCAGCCTGCCCGGAGCCCTGAGGGGCTCAGCTGTGTAGCCGAGCTCACAGGACCTGGGGTAGCCCCGGGAATCCATGACGTGGGTGCTCCGGGGGGCTGGCTGGTCCGTGCGGACCTCGTGGAGGCCCGAGGTGCCCAGAGCTGCCCCCGGCCCTATCCCGGGCCCCCGGTGTCCCCGGGCTCCTCCTCCCTGGCCCACCGTCCCCTGCACAGTGGGCTTCCATGCTGATGAGTGAGGGTGTGGCGTGTGCATGGCCCTGGGGCTCCCACGTGGCGCGTCGGAGCCGGGTGCCTCCGACCTTGTGTGCGCGGAGTGTGGGCCAGGTGTGTGCCGCTTTTCACATGGACGTGTGTGTGTGTGTGTGTGTGTGTGTGTGTGAGCACGGCTGAAACAGAGGGCCTAGGGCTGTTGGAGACCTGCACAGAGGCGTGGTGACGGCAGGGGTGGGCTTGGAGCCTGGCTCTGGCCCCTCAGCCTCCTGCCCTGGGATGGGGCCCGTGGCCTGTTTGGGGTGTGGTGCAGTGAGGGAGGAGACAGAGTCCACACTCTAGCCATGTGCGTGTGGGTGTGGGTGTGTGTGTTGGTCCCTGGGGAGAGGATGACAAGGAGGGTTTGGACTTGGGAGGCCAGGGTTTGGAGGAGACTGCCAGGTGGGGGTAGGAGGCCTCTCCACGTCCATCATGGATACATTGGTCCAGGTGTGACAGTGAGAAAGGGCTAGGGAGTAGCCTGGGTGACAGGGCAGGCCGTGGGAGGCCACTAGTGACCACGTGGGTGCTGGTGGTCCGTGGCGATATTGGAGCTTCCCTAGGACTTGGTGTGGTTGAAGGGAGACTCGTGTGAGCCCTGGGGGTCCCGGGATCCATCAGGGTGGAACGGCGGTGAGCAGAAAGCAGGGCAGAGGGTGTTGACCCCTGCCTGGGTGACCAGTAGGCAGGCAGGATGCGGCTGGAGGTGGGGTGTGGGACCAGGCTTGGCACTGGCCACAGTGTGCGGTCAGAGGCCTGCCCGGTCCGCGTGTAGGAGGGAGGTGACAGCGAGGGGACGGACAGGTGGGGCAGTGGGGTTTCTGCGTGCAGGTACCGGTGTGGGGGTGTGACTTGGTCCATTTCTCCACTCAGAGGGCCTGTGTGCAGCTGGGGCTGGCGATAGGGACTTGTCTGTGTCCAGAGGGCTGGCAGGAGACTGGGGAGGGGGCTGGCTGGAGGCTGAGGCCTCTGGGCCTTCAGGAGAGGGAGGGGCTATGGGGTCTGTAGTCTCTGGTCCCTCTGCGGGGACCCCAGCCGCCCCAGCTCTTCGGACTCCTTTGAGTGGGCATGACCCCTAGTGGGGTGGCAGGGAAGGCCCCATGACTTGGATGGCGATGGTGGGCCGAGCCCGGCCTCAGCCCTGCTGCGCCCCCTCCTGTCCCCTCTGCTGGGGGCCCCTTCCTCTGTGCCAAGACCTCCCTGCTTGCGACCCTGCCTGCCCGCAAGAATGGCTGTGCCCGGGGCTCTGAGCGGACACTGCAGTATTTATTGAGAATGAGGGAGGGAGGCCTGGTCAGCCCCGCCCCTGCCCCAGCAGGAGGGAGCCGGGAGGGGGGCAGCGGGTGGGGGAGGGGCGTCATTTACCGGGGGTCTTGGACACTGTTTTCTTGAGGATCCTAGAGTCGGACAGCGCCTCGTGCACCACTTGGCAGGTGAAAGCGTTCTGCTCTTCCCAGTCCGCCCGGCTGACCTCCAGGCGGCTGAACACGAAGAAGGCGGGCCTGGAGCCCGGGACCTTGTGGGGCCACGTGGTGGCGTGCTGGTCTGTCTGAAGGGGGCTGTCGTTCCGAAGCCATTGTACCGAAATGTCCGCAGGGAAGAAGTTCTGGATCAGGCACGTGAGGGTGACCTTGTCCTTGGTCCCCTCGTCCTCCTCCGGGGGCAGGAACACGTAGACCTCCGGGGCGGCACGCTTGCCTGGGGACAGGTGTGGGGTCAGCCCAGGCTCCCGCCCGGGAGGCCCACCCCCTGCCCTGGGGCTGTGGCTCACCGGGGGCCTTGGCGATGGAACGCACGAGGTCCTTGGGCAGGTCTGGGTGGGTCACCGTGCAGTGGTAGGTCTCGCCCTCGATCCAGTCCTCCGTGTCCACTGGCAGGGTGGACGTGACGCTGATTGTCCCGTTGAACTGAGCCCTCTCCTCCGGTTTGCCTGGGTGCACGGGTTCCCCACTCTCCCGGGACCAGGTCAGGCTCATGCCCTCCGTGCTGGCCAGGTCCACCACCAGGCAGGTGATCTTGGGCGACTTGTGGACGTACAGGTCAAGGGGGCTGGGCGGGGTCAGGTAGCTGCTCACGCCTCGGGGGTCAGACTCTGCGTGTGTGGGAGGGGCTGCGTGAGGGCGTGCGGTGGCCCCTCTCTGAGCCCGAGTGTGTGGGAGTCGGTGGGGGTGGGGGGCCGTACCTGTGCACTTGCGAGCGTTAGCATTAAAGGTCAAGCCTTGATAGACGACCTGGCAGGTGTAGGTTTTTTGGGACACCCACTCGCCCTGGGTGATGTTGAGCTCGCTGTGGGTAGAGGTCACGTTGCCCTCCTGTGTGCCGGGCGCGGTGTACGAGAACATGTTTGTGGCCTTCTGCCCGTCCACCAGCCAGATGACCTCCATGTCCCCCGGGACGTAGCCGGAGACGAGGCACAGCAGCTGGATGGTGGTGTGGGTGTCGCCGAGGGGGTTGCAGGAGGAGTGGAAGAGCTTCACGGTGGGCGGAGTGAAGCTCCTGGCGCATGCTAGGGTAGAGGTGGCAGCATGGCGTTGGCCTCCCTGAGCCCAAGGACTCGCCCGCCAGCCTAGGCCCCATGTGGGCCGGGCACTACCAGGCATGGCAGTGTGGGAGCCCACGCACCGCTCCCGTTCAGCCGGTCCCTCCTCCCTCCGGGGTCGTGTGGGCAGCCCAGGCCTGGCTCACCTCGGAAGGTCTTGTTGATGGCGGGGGACCCCGCGTGAGCCACGCTGCAGGTGAACGTCTGCTTGGCCCACTCGCCCCAGGTGGTCACCTGGCCGATGGCGCTGTGGAGGCCGGAGGTCTGGTGGAAGGTGGTGGGGAGGGTGGCAACGCTCTTGTTTAGGGACCCTGTGTCCCAGGTCACGGTCACCGGCATCGGGAGGTAGCCCGAGACCATGCAGCCCAGGGTCACCGAGGGGGTACTGGCGATGTCACAGCAGGAGGCCAAGGGGAACACGGACAGGTCCCGGCTGGAGGCTGTGGGGATGGGGCCAGTGTCAGTGCCCATCTTGGCACGATCACCCCGTCCCATGCCGGGCCCACAGCTGACCCGGGGCGTCCCGCTCCCAGGCCCCTGGGTGGGGATCTGAGAAGGAGAAGCATGGGGCAGAGTGGAGGAGGCTCTGGGACCCCTTGTCCATCCTGGGGGGAACCTCCCTTATTCCCGAAATCTGCTGGGAACCGGCATTCCCTGCCCTCAGCCCTGAGGGGCAGGAGTGTGGGGTTCTTGGGGAGTGGAGGTGTGTGACCCCTCCTCTCCTGACCAGCTAGGCCTCTCTGGTCCTTGCAGGGCTTTCAGGGAGCCTGACTAGTGGCCCCGTTCACAGAGGAGAAGACACCATAGCACTCCTCCCCCAGCTGGTGACTTGGGTTTGCAGCCTGCCTGTGCTCCCTTGGCCTTGGAGCTCAGACCCCAGCTCATGCTGGCCCTGCCCCTCAGCTCCACTCTGCCAGCCTGTGCAGGGAGGCCAGTCCCATGGCCTTGTGTGTGCACCGCGGAGACCAGTGAGACAAACCAGCCTCACTAGCTCTGCCCGATTCAGGTCAGCTAAGGTCAAGGGGCCCACCTTGGTCTAGCCTGGCCCAGGTCAGCCCAGGATATCCCATTTCAAGCAAGACAACTCATCCGAGTTCAGTCCACAAATTCAACCAGATTCATTCAGCTCGGCCCAACTCAGCCCACCAGCCACGTTCATCCCACCTGGTCGGTTGCAGTCGTGTTGTTCCCATGACCCCAACCACTGGGCCTACACCACCCTTTGTGCCTCAGGGAGCCCGATGCAGCCAGGCCAAACCAACCAGCTGAACCCAATTTAGCCCAGCTAAGCTCAGTTCAGCACAGTTCAGCCCAGATCAGCCCAGTTCAACCCAACCCTGTTTAGCCTAGCTCACCTCAGCCCAGTACAGCCCAGCTCGGCTCAGTAGAGCCCAGCCCAGCCCAGCCCACTTCAGCCCAGTGTAACCTAGCTTAGCTAAGCCCAGCTCAGCCCATCCCAGACCAACCGAGCTCAGCCCAGTTCAGCCCAGCTCAGCCCAGTGCAGCCCAGTGCAGCCCATGTCAGCTCAGCCCAGTTCAGCCCAGCTCAGCCCAGTGCAGCCCAGTGCAGCCCAGTGCAGCCCATGTCAGCTCAGCCCAGTTCAGCCCAGCTCAGCCCAGTGCAGCCCAGCTCAGCCCAGTGCAGCCCAGTTCAGCCCAAGTCAGTTCAGCTCAGCTCAGCTCAGCCTAGCTCAGCCCACCCAGTTCAGGCCAGTGCAGCCCAGTTCAGCCCAGTCCTGCTCAGCCCAACTCAGCCCAGCCCAGTGCAACCCAGCTCAGTCCAGCTCAGCCCAGCTCAGCCCAGTTCATCCCAAGTCAGTTCAGCTCAGCTCAGCTCAGCCTAGCTCAGCCCACCCAGTTCAGGCCAGTGCAGCCCAGTTCAGCCCAGTCCTGCTCAACCCAACTCAGCCCAGCTCAGCCCAGCCCAGCCCAGTGCAGCCCAGCCCAGACCAACCCAACTCAGCCCAGCTCAGCCCAGCCCAGTGCAGCCCAGCTCAGCCCAGTTCAGCCCAAGTCAGTTCAGCTCATCTCAGCTCAGCCTAGCTCAGCCCAGTGCAGCCCAGTTCTGCCCAGCTCAGCCCAGTGCAGCCCAGTTCAGCCCAGCTCAGCCCAGTGCAGCCCAGCTCAGCTCAGCCCAGCCCACCCAGTTCAGCCCTGCTCAGCCCAGTTCAGCCCAGCTCATCCCAGTACAGTCCAGTTTAGCCCAGTTCAGCCCAGCCCAGTTCAGCCCAGCTCAGCCCAGTTCAGCCCAGCTCAGCTCAGCCCAGCCCACCCAGTTCAGCCCAGCTCAGCCCAGTTCAGCCCAGCTCAGCCTAGCTCAGCCCAGTGCAGCCCAGTTCAGCCCAGCTCAGCCCAGCTCAGCCCAGTGCAGCCCATCTCAGCTCAGCTCAGCCCAGCCCACCCAGTTCAACCCAGCTTAGCCCAGTTCAGCCCAGTGCAGCCCAGTTCAGCCCAGCTCAGCCCCGTGCAGCCCACCCAGTTCAGCCCAGCTCAGCCCAGCTCAGCCCAGTTCAGCCCAAGTCAGCTCAGCCCATCCCAGACCAACCCAGCCTAGCCCAGCTCAGCGCAGCTCAGCCCAGTGCAGCCCAGTTTAGCCCAGTTCAGCCCAGACCAGTGCAGCCCAGTTCAGCCCAGCTCAGCCCAGCTCAGCTCAGCCCAGCCCACCCAGTTCAACCCAGCTCAGCCCAGTTCAGCCCAGCTCAGCCCCGTGCAGCCCACCCAGTTCAGCCCAGCTCAGCCCAGCTCAGCCCAGTTCAGCCCAAGTCAGCTCAGCCCATCCCAGACCAACCCAGCCTAGCCCAGCTCAGCGCAGCTCAGCCCAGTGCAGCCCAGTTTAGCCCAGTTCAGCCCAGACCAGTGCAGCCCAGTTCAGCCCAGCTCAGCTCAGCCCAGCCCACCCAGTTCAACCCAGCTCAGCCCAGTTCAGCCCAGTCCTGCTCAGCCCAGTGCAGCCCAGTTTAGCCCAGTTCAGCCCAGACCAGTGCAGCCCAGTTCAGCCCAGCTCAGCCCAGCTCAGCTCAGCCCAGCCCACCCAGTTCAACCCAGCTCAGCCCAGTTCAGCCCAGTCCTGCTCAGCCCAGTGCAGCCCAGTTTAGCCCAGTTCAGCCCAGACCAGTGCAGCCCAGTTCAGCCCAGCTCAGCCCAGCTCAGCCCAGTCCTGCTCAGCCCAGTGCAGCCCAGTTTAGTCAGCACAGCCCGGATGAGGCAGCTATGCCCACGTCAGACAGGCTCAGCTCATTTAGGTCTAGGTAGCCCCTTTTTTTGCCAACCTCGTCTCGCTGGTCCCTGGTTAGGTGGCCCAGGTTTTCCTGACTCAGCTCTGCTCAGCAATGCTGTGTGCAACACAGTTCAGGTTAGCCTCGTTCAGCTAGTTGAGCCAAGGTGAGCCAACCCAGGACTGTCCTTCCAGGCTGCCTCAGATCTCCTCAGTTAAACCTGCCTGCCCAAGCCCTATCCATCCCAGTTAGCCCAGCCCAGGACGGTCCCCACCGAGGAGAGCATTTCACCCGGGTCAGGCTCCATCCACCCAGCTCGGCTCAGATCACCTTGGCTCCGGAGAGCCCAGCTCAGGCGCGAGTGCCCAGGCTGGTCAAGCCAGGCTTATGCAAGGCCAGGGTTTCCCACCCCACCCTGTCCACCAAGCTCACCCCAGCTTAGCTCAACCCAGCTTCCCCTAGCCCACCTGGTCCTGTAAAATCAGCCCAGCCTGGCCCGTCTCAGTCCAGTTGGGGCAGCACAGCTTAGCGGAGCCCAGAGAGACCAGCCTGGGCCCACTGAGCCAGGGATAGGTCAACCCCTTCCACATAACTCCTTCTACTCCAGCTGCATGGGGCCTAGCACAGACAGCCTGGCCCACCTTGTTTAGGCCGGCTCAGGCCAGCCAGTTCACACACCTGAGGATGGGCGCCAGTCCAGCCTGCCACCTAGTCCAGCATAGGGATAGCTCCCTGGTGCTTTCCCCTGGCCTTGGGCTGGCGGTCATTGCCCTGCTTGGTTGCAGGCAGATCCATGCTCAGGGCCCCGTCCACGCCCTCTGCGCGGTCCTTGACCGTCTCAGCCCTGGGTGCTGCCCTAGCCCTGTCATGTCCGAGGTTCTCGGCCCCTCGTCTTCTCCAGGTCAGCTTTGGGCAGTCTCTTGCTCCCATGTAGCCACGTGCAGGGAAGAGACATCTGGGAGATGAGCAGTGACCAGAAGGCTCTGTCCCTGCTGGGCGGGCAGGGGCCTGGTGGGATACCTGAGGTTCCCGGTCCTCCATTGGGGCCCGGCCTGGCTGTCTGCAGCTCCCTGGATGGGCTCCGGGAAGGATGAGGTGAATCATTAGTAACCATGGCTGTTACTTTTGCGTCCAGATAATAGGGCCTGGGGGGAGGGGAGCTCTGCCTCAGTGCCCTGGCTAAAAATGGGGTGGGAACCCCCAGGGGCCTCAGCAGCCCTGGAAATTCCCCTTTCTTTAAGTTCTTGGGAAGTCAGTCTAGCAACATTGGAGTCACAGGTGAGGCCCCTGTGCCGTGGACGCAGTGGGCTCCTGTCCGTGGCCCCTGCTGCCCAGCTGTGGCCTCTGTCCCTCGATGGCACGGCTGACTCGGTGCCCTGTGACACACGCTGGTGGTCACTGGGGTGCCCCAGGAAGGGGGGACATGGGCACGAGAAGCCACAGCCTCGTGGCCACGTGCCTGAGACGTGGATGCAGGGGTCCTTGTGGCACGTTCCCTTGTTCCTGTGTCCCACTGCCTGGAGGAGAGGCTCTGGGGGTGAGTGTGCGGGGCATGAGTCCCCTGGGGACAGGCGGCCCCCCCTGGCCTGGCGTCCCACTGGCAGGGGACCTCAGCCATTGCCCGCACACTTCTTCCCGAGTCCGTGTCCTGCAGCCGGGCTCTTCCTGGGGCTGCACCCGGGCGGTGTGTCCAGGGAGGGCTGGCCGGGACTGTGGGCAGGCTGGACCGGCTGTGAGGCTGGCCAGTGGCTCTGGAGGACGGCTGTTGTGCCGCAGCCTGGAGTGCACTGTGCCGTGGGTGTGTTCTGTGGGTGCTCACCACGGGGGGCGTGGACGGGCATCTGGCTCGGGTGTGCTGGGGCAGCTGTGAAGCGCTGTTCTGGGCCTCACCCTCACGGTGCACTCATGTCCTGCAGGCCTGTGCGTGCCCACAAACCCCTGCCCGCCAGCCTGGGCACACACGCAGGGGAGGCCACGGGGACCTGCCAACCCCGTTCACAGTGCGAGCTCCTGCGAGGCCTTGTGCCGAGTTTCGCAGCGGGACACATCAGGATCCCTCCCTCCTGACCCAGGATGCCCAGGGCCAGCAGTCCCTGTGCGGGAGGCTGCGTGGAGGTGGCCTCGTCAGTCCTGGTGCCCTCGGAGGGCCATTTGGGCTCATTCAGATGACGTGGACGGGCTGCTGCGGGGTTCGGCCGGGAGGCATGGGGCAGAGCCAGGGCTCTGGGAGGCCTGGGCATGAGGCCTGGGAGAGACAGGGCCCAACCCGACCTCCCTGTCCCCCAGGGCAGTGTGTCCCGGTCTGTCCCACCCCGCCCTTGGCCCTGGGGACAGGTGCTGCGTGGGAGGCAGAGGGGGGAGCGCCCAGTTCCTTGGAAGGGCCCACGATTCTGAGAGAAACCACAGGGCAGGCAGAGCCCCACCCCAGAGCCTGCTGCCCCCGTGGGCCCAGGGCTGGTGCTGCCAGGCCCTGCAGCCTGCTCATAGGGGAACAGGCTGTGCTTGGGCTCCGCTGGCAGCCCTGGCCACCCTGGCGTCCCCCTACTCCTTCTTCCCCTGGTGTGGGGCCGAGGGCTCCGTGCCCAGCTGGTCTCCTGACTCTATGCTGAAGGTGCAGGATGCATCCTCTTGCTGCTGGTGGGCCCTGTCTCTAGTCTGGACCAGCTTGGGGTCCTTGGTCTTGGAGGAGAATGGCTCTCATGTCTTCCCCATTCCCATAAGGGTGCTCAGCTCTGAGCATTTGAGTCTGTGCTGTCCCCGCTCTGCTGCTCTCTGGGGCTGTGGCCCTGTCCTGGCCTCCAGGAGCCACTCTTGCCCATGCCCCCTTCTGTGCGGGAGTAGACCTGGCTGTTCCACCCAGAAGACACCGTGCCCTCAGCCTCCAGGCTGCCCTGCTCTGGCATCACAGCTTCCTACCTGCACAGTGCCCTACAAGGCCCCACAATGCTGCTCCTTTATTCACTGACCTGGAACAGACTCTGCATCTGAACGTGTTTCTCAGCTGTGCTCGTGTGTGTGTGAGAGCCTGTGTGTGTGTGTGTGTGTGTGTCTGTGTGCACGTGAGCCTGTGTGTGTGAGAGCCTGTGTGTGTGTGTGCGTGTGTCTCTGTGTGCACGTGAGCCTGTGTGTGCGTGAGAGCCTGTGTGTGCATGTGTCTCTGTGTGCACGTGAGCCTGTGTGTGCGTGGGAGCCTGTGTGTGCGTGTGTCTCTGTGTGCACGTGAGCCTGTGTGTGCGTGGGAGCCTGTGTGTGCGTGAGAGTCTGTGTGTGCGTGTGTCTCTGTGTGCACGTGAGCCTGTGTGTGCGTGAGAGCCTCTGTGTGCGTGTGTCTCTGTGTGCACGTGAGCCTGTGTGTGCGTGAGAGCCTGCGTGTGCGTGTGTCTCTGTGTGCACGTGAGCCTCTGTGTGCGTGAGAGCCTGTGTGTGCGTGTGTCTCTGTGTGCACGTGAGCCTGTGTGTGCGTGAGAGCCTGTGTGTGCGTGTGTCTCTGTGTGCACGTGAGCCTGTGTGTGCGTGGGAGCCTGTGTGTGCGTGTGTCTCTGTGTGCATGTGAGCCTGTGTGTGCGTGAGAGTCTGTGTGTGCGTGTGTCTCTGTGTGCACGTGAGCCTGTGTGTGCATGGGAGCTTGTGTGTGTGTGTGCATGTGTCTCTGTGTGCACGTGAGCCTGTGTGTGCATGGGAGCCTGTGTGTGCGTGTGTCTCTGTGTGCACGTGAGCCTGTGTGTGCGTGGGAGCCTGTGTGTGCGTGTGTCTCTGTGTGCACGTGAGCCTGTGTGTGCGTGGGAGCCTGTGTGTGTGTGCGTGTGTCTCTGTGTGCACGTGAGCCTGTGTGTGCGTGGGAGCCTGCGTGTGTGTGCGTGTGTCTCTGTGTGCACGTGAGCCTGTGTGTGCGTGGGAGCCTGTGTGTGTGTGCGTGTGTCTCTGTGTGCACGTGAGCCTGTGTGTGCGTGGGAGCCTGCGTGTGCGTGTGTCTCTGTGTGCACGTGAGCCTGTGTGTGCGTGGGAGCCTGCGTGCGCGTGTGTCTCTGTGTGCACGTGAGCCTGTGTGTGCGTGAGAGCCTGCGTGTGCGTGTGTCTCTGTGTGCACGTGAGCCTGTGTGTGCGTGAGAGCCTGCGTGTGCGTGTGTCTCTGTGTGCACGTGAGCCTGTGTGTGCGTGAGAGCCTGCGTGTGCGTGTGTCTCTGTGTGCACCTGAGCCTGTGTGTGCGTGAGAGCCTGCGTGTGCGTGTGTCTCTGTGTGCACGTGAGCCTGTGTGTGCGTGAGAGCCTGTGTGTGCGTGTGTCTCTGTGTGCACGTGAGCCTGTGTGTGCGTGAGAGCCTGTGTGTGCGTGTGTCTCTGTGTGCACGTGAGCCTGTGTGTGCGTGGGAGCCTGTGTGTGTGTGTGCGTGTGTCTCTGTGTGCACGTGGGCCTGTGTGTGCGTGGGAGCCTGTGTGTGCGTGTGTCTCTGTGTGCACATGAGCCTGTGTGTGTGTGCATGTGCCTCTATCTCCTACCCGTCTTCTGTCTCCTCTTGGATCCTCGTGGTAGGACAGCATTGGAGGGTCTCAGGTGGGAGCCTCAGGGCCTGGTGGGTGGTAGTTCTCAAAGAGTGGGCATTCTCGCCCCGAGGGCGAGGGCACAGTTGTGCCAGTGCCTGTTGCTCAGCCAGGAGAGCATGGGGTCCACCTGTTGTGGGAGATCCTGGCATTCGCATGTGGGGGGGTGGGATGGAGGCTGATGTGTGGTCCAGGGGATGGGAGTGGGGGTAGCCCTGGGACCGAGAGGAAGAGGGGGCTGGGCAGGCCGCGTGGTCCATTGGCAGATTGGCTTCTAGGTAGATGTGTAGGGCAAAGGAGATGGAGGGTGTGGAGTGACCCTAAGGACGGCAGCCTGAGCCCCCAGGGTCCCTGAGGGTTGGAATGTTCTCCTGTCCCACAGCTGTCCTAAATTGTGCCCCCAAATTCAAGTCTTGAAGCGCTGACCCCAGGACCTCAGAATGGGACAGTATTTGGAGATGGGGTCTTTGGAGAGGTGATAAGGTAAAAGGAGGTCATTAACCAGCCCAGTGTGGCTGGTCCCCAGTGCGGCCTCCTGCTCTTGTAAGAGCAGACGACGAGGACACAGACACACACGGAGGACCGGCCACGTGAGGACAGGGGCAGAGACCCCAGGAGGCGCCCGCTCTGCGAGGCCTGCCTCTCTCCCTGCTAGCTCCCAGGATTGTGGAAACAGACACGCGTGAGGTTGAAGCCGCCAGACTGTGGCTCTTCTGCCCGGCAGCCCGTGCTGACTAACGCACACCTACCACGTGTCTCTTGCTTCTGTCCACGGCCCAGGTGGCCCCTGGCCCTGCACTGTTCCCGGCTGCCTTCCTCACCCACTGGGAGCCCAGAGCTGTGGGATGCTGGCCCCCCACGGCGGGAGGGAGCCAATGCACGGCGCGGCCAGGCTGGGCATCCCACCAGGAGCATCGACAGAGGAAGACTTTCCCTAGCGAGTGCTGGAATTTTTAGGGTGTTTTATTGTCATTAAAGAAAGGGAGAAGCAGCAGTAAAGGACATTATTACACTCCAGAAATTTCACGAGAAGAAAAGAACTACCCAAGCTACAGCAGTGGGTTTCCTATGAGTGGTGGGTGTGCATTCTCTCCCAGGGGGCATGGGGGCTCCGCTTCTCCTGCCCTGCACAACCGTCTCTCCCATGCAGCGGCTCCGACCTGGCACTCGCTCTAAGCCCGGGCGGAGATCGTCCTGCGGGTCCGCCTGTCTCAGGCCCCGAGGCCGCGGGCACTCTCTGGTCATCTTGTCTCTGCCCCTAGCTCCCCGGAGCAAGCAGGCGTTCCTGCCCAGCATGCCTCGGGGCCGGGCCACAGGACGGTGCGGGCTGGGCCTGCTGTCCTGGCCTCCCAGCACCCGTCCACCTCTGTGCACTGAGGCTGCGTCCCGCCTGCCTGGCGACCAGGTCAGCAGGTGCCTCTGCAGGAGGCCCATCTGGCTGCCGTCACTCCTTCCCCGGATGGTGCCGCCTGTCCCTGGGGGCTCCTGCAGTGGCTGCAGGCCCGGGGACTTTTCCACATGTTCTCCACTGGTGGAGAAGGTCTGACTGACCATTCATGGCACGTCGGAAGCTTCTCTGTGGGGTGATGGTGGCCCGTGGCTTCCTCAGGATCTGAGACAACGTGCCTGCTCTGGGGGTGTCCTGCCCTCTGGAGCCTGGCCGGGACGGGGCTGCACGAGGCCAGTCCCAGCCAGCCAGACCCTGGGATCGCGGGCCGTCCACCTCCTCCAGGATGACCGCGGATGCCAAGCCCGGGGCCGACCCGGTGAGGGCCATCCTGCCCCGATGTCTCAGTGTGGCCCCAGCTGTATCTCGGTGGCTGCTGGGGAGGGGTCAGCCAGTGTCTGTCAGCTCAGGTTGGGGGCACAGCCTGCTGTCGCGTTGATCCTCCAAACGGGGGGTCAGGGCCAGGGTGCAGCCCACGGTGTCCACGAGCCCGGAGGGTGGAGTTGCAGGCCCAGGGTGGCGGTGGTGACAGAGGGTGGTGAGGTGGGAGGGCAGAGGAGCAGGCCTGGCAGCAGGCCGAGCGGCATAAACGGATGTAGCCGGTTCCTGTGTGGGGTCGAGGGCAGCCCTGGACACCTGCTGCAGAGGGCCGGCCCTAGGCCCCCTGCCCGATCATGTTCCTGTAGTCGGGGACGATGGTGCGCTTCAGCTCCACCACCGAGGAGAAGATCCACTTCACCTGCAGCGGGCGGGCCAGGGGGTGAGCGAGGCCTGGACCCCACGGACCGCCTCCCGCCAGAGCCTGCCACCCACACCCGGGACCGTGAAAGTGCGTGGGGTGCCTGGTGGGGAGGGCACGGGGACAGCGAGGGGGCAGTGGTGGGCAGCGGGGGGACAGCGGGGGGCAGCAGTGGGGCAGCGGGGGGGACAGTGAGGTGGACAGCAAGGGGGCAGCGGGGGGACAACAGGGGGACAGTGATGTGGACAGCGAGGGGGCACCTGTGGGACTGCGGGGGCATGGGGCGGGGGAAGGCAGAGGTATAGCAACTGTGCAACGAGGTGGAGAGCGCAGGGACAGTGGGGGGGGCAGTGGAGGCCAGCGAGGGGGCAGCGGGGGGGACAACGGGAGGACAATGGTGCCACATGATGGGGCAGTGAGGGGACAGCAAGGGGGTAGCAAAGGGGCAGCTGGGGGACAACGGGGGGACAATGGGGGGACAGTGGGGGGCAGTGAGGGGCAGCAAAGGTACAGCAAGGGGACAGTGGTGGGCAGTGGGGGGACAGCGAGGGGCAGCAGTGGGGGAGTTGGGGAGGACAGTGAGGTGGACATCAAGGGGGCAGTGGGGGGACAATGGGGGGGACAGTGATGTGGACAGCGAGGGGGGCAGCTGTGGGACTGCAGGGGCACAGAGGGGGGAAGGCGGGGGGATAGCAACTGGGCAACTAGGCGGAGAGCACGGGGACAGCGGGGGGCGCAGTGGGCGAACAGTGAGGGGACTGCAGGATGCAGTGGAGGCCAGTGAGGGGGCAGCAGGGGGACAACGGGGGTACAACGGGGCCACATGATGGGGCAGTGAGGGGACAGCAAGGGGTCAGTGAGGAGTCAGTGAGGGATCAGTGTGGGGAGAGTGGGGAGAGTGAGGGCATAGTGAGGGGACAGCGAGGGGACAGTGAGGCAGCAGTGAGGGGTCAGTAGTTTGGTAGAGTTCCTGACAGTGAGGGGACAGCAAGGGGACAGAGGGGCAGCGAGGGGATAGCATGGGGACAGCATGGGGACAGCATGAGGACAGCATGGGGACATGTTGGGATAGCATGTGGACAGTGTGTGGACAGCGTGTGGACATCGTGGGAACAGCATGGGGATATGTTGGGACAGCGTGGGGATCGCATGGGGGACAGTGTGTAGAGAGCATGGGGACAGCGTGTAGACAGCATGGGGACAGCGTGAGGACAGCATGGAGACATGTTGGGACAGCGTTTGGACAGTGTGTGGACAGGGTGTGGACAGCGTGGGAACAGCATGGGGACATGTTGGGACAGCGTGTGTGGACAGCGTGTGGACAGCGTTGGGAACAGCATGGGGACATGTTGGGACAGCATGAGGACAGCATGGGGACAGTGTGTAGACAGTGTGGGGACAGCGTGGGGACAGCATGGGGACATGTTGGGACAGCGTGAGGACAGCACGAGGACAGTGTGTGGACAGTGTGGGGACAGCATGAGGACAGCATGGGGACAGCGTGTAGACAGCATGGGGACAGTGTGGGGACAGCATGGGGACATGTTGGGACAGCGTGAGGACAGTACGAGGACAGTGTGTGGACAGCGTGGGGACAGCGTGAGGACAGCATGGGGACAGTGTGTGGACAGCGTGTGGACAGCGTGAGGACAGCATGAGGACAGTGTGTGGACAGCGTGGGGACAGCATGGGGACATGTTGGACCAGCATGGGGACAGCATGGGAACAGCATGGAGACATGTTGGGACAGCATGGGGACAGTGTGTGGACAGTGTGTGGACAGTGTGTGGACAGCGTGTGGACAGCATGGGAACAGCATGGGGACATGCTGGGACAGCGTGGGGACAGCACAAGAACAGCACGAGGACAGCGTGGGGACAGCGTGGGGACATGTTGGGACAGCGTGGGGATAGCACAAGGATGGCGTGGGGACAGCAGGCCGCAGTGAGGGGACGTGTGGGGACGCCCACCTTGAAGAGGGTCACAGTGGCACTGTAGCACACGCTGAGCAGGAAGAGGGTGATGAAGATTGAGATGGTGGTCCACAGCCCGTCCAGCTCCCCGTCCTGGTCCTCGGCACAGCTGTCGTCCAGGAGCAGCTCTGGACAGGAAGGGGGTGGTCAGTGCCGTGCCTGCCCGTGGGGGTGATTCCCTGGGGGACAGTCAGAGCCCTCTGCAACCTCAGGGTCCAGCCTCAGCACCCCCAGCTCTCCAGCTTGGGACTGGCCAGTGGGGGACCCCCTCCCTCTCTGCTCTGCCCTGTGCTGGGGACCCCTGGGGGAAGGCGCCCTGACCGCCTCGTGGCCTCTTCCCCTGGGGGCCAGGTCCAGAGGGTGGGAGGGTCAGCAGAGTCCAGGGAAGGGCTGGTCAGTGTCAGGGAGTGTCCTTGAGAATGAGTAGGTGGGAGTGTCAGGACAAGCTGGGTGTGGGGGTTTTGTGGGTGTTGGGAGGGGTGCAGGTGCCCTGGGGTAGAGGAGGGCTGGTCAGTGTGGTCAGGGTGTGGATGAGCTGCTGAGCAGCTGATGGGTGTTGGAGGGGGTAGGGAGCAGGCTGGTGTCCATGGTGAGGGTTCCCGAGACCGGCTCTGGTCTGGGCCCATGCCGGATGTCCCGTGTGAGGCCCAGTGTGTAAGGCCTGTGTGCATGGACATGCATGTGTGAGGGTGCAGCATGTAGCATGTACCCGAGTTTGTGCATGCATGTATGTATGCACGAGTGTGCACACATGTGTGAGTGTACATGTGCGTGTGTGTACACATGAGTGCACATACACGTGTGCATGTACAATCGTGTGTAAGTGTGCATGTGTGCATGTCTGGGTGTGCACAGTGTGCATGTACAGGCGTGTGAGTGGGCATGTGCACGTATATGTGTGTGAATGTGAGTGTGCATCCATGTGTGTACATGTACGATCACGTGTGAGTGTGCATGTGTGTACGTCGTGGTGTGCACACGTGTGTGTGCACATGCACGTGAGTGCGCACACATGTGTGCATGGACGTGCGTGTGTGAGTGTGCGTGAGTGTGCACCAATGTGTGTGTATGTACAACAACATGTGAGTGTGCACGTCACGGTGTGCACACGTGTGCATGTACATGCATGTGAGTGTGTACACACATGTGTGCATGGGCATGCGTGTGTGAATGTGTGTGAGTGCGCACCCATGTGTGCGCACGGACCCGCATGTGCACATGTGTGAGTGTGTGTGTGCGTGCAGGTGGCGCTGCTCAGCGGGACAGGCTTGTTTTCAGTGGGTGTGGACTCAGCGTCCAAGTGGGCCTCTGGGGTGGTCCCTCCCCTGGGCACGCAGGGCCCCCTGCCTCTGCACCTCTGGGGTTCGAGGAGGAGTGTCCCCACGAGTGGACAGGCCTGGCCCCAGGCAGGATGAAGCTAGGCAGGACCCCCGCACTTGAGGGAGGGTGGGGACCTGTTTGTGGAGTGCTGAGGGCAAAAGAGGGCCTGTCCCCACACACGGGTCAGGCACGGCTACTGCATTGGCACAGAGCTGCCACAATGTCTCAGGAGGCCCAGGGGACAGGGGGCCCAGGGCAGGAGGACAGGCCAGCATCCCACAGCTTGGGCTGGTACAGAGGTGGGAAAGAGCGTGCGCTCATTTCCCTGGGGGCTCTGGAGGGGCTTCTGCAATCCCTGTCCACACCCTCCAGCCCTGGGTAGCCCCTGGCCTGAGGGACGGCCCGGAGCGCCTGCCACCTCTGAGAAAGTCCCCTCTCCTGCCTCAGGCAATCCTGGCCACACGCTGTGGCAGCCTGTGCAGACCTGCCCACTCGGGGTCCAGGCCCCCGTGAGTCCTGCTCTCTGTCACCAGTGGTGACCCCTTAGCCTGGGAGCCGGCCTGTCTGTGCCGCCCAGAGGCCCGGGTGTCCTGAGCCTGCCTCGGAAAGAACCATGACAGTGTCGCAGGGTCCCAGGGCAGTGCTGGGTGCTTTATTTCATGCAGGGGTGCCTGCCCGGGAGGTATGTACACAGGGGTGGGGGCTGCAGCGTCCTCATGGGACCCTGAGAGCCCGTGGGTGGGGGGCTTGCAGGGGTGCCGGGCATGTTGCTCATTTACCCGGAGACTGGGAGAGGGACAGCTCTATGTGGTGGTTCTGTAGGGCTTCATGGAGCACCGCACATGAGAAGGTTTCTCCCTGCTGCCAGCGGTTCTTGTCCACCGAGAGCTTGCTGTAGAGGAAGTAGGTCCCATCCGCGTCCAGCTGGGGCGGGGTTGTTTGGATATTGGTCTCTGGTTCTTCCTGTCCATTACTCAGCCACTCGACATCAATGTCAGGTGGGTAGAAGTCTTTGACCAGGCAGGTCATGCTGACAGTGTTCTTGGATGCTATCTCCTTCGGGGATGGCGGCAGGACGTACACATTGGGCTGTTGGGCCTGCCCTGTGGGTCAGAGGTCAGCACACATGGTCACTCCGAGGATGAAGGGCTGGTCTTGGCCTGCAAGGCCCCCACCCCGGACCCTCCCTGCACCCCCACCCTGCTGCCCACCTCTGGCCTTGGAGATGGTCTTCACGATGGGGGATGGGAGGGCTTTGTTGTTGACCTTGCAGGTGAACTCCTTCCCCTTGAGCCAGTCCTGGTGCTGGATGGGAAGGACACTGACCACACGGTAGGTGCTGTTGAACTGCTCCTCGCGTGGATTCGTCTTGGCCGTGCGCACCTCCTGGTCACCCACGAACCAGCTGATCTGGACCTCAGGGTCTTCTCGGCCCAGGTCCAACACCACACATGTGACCTCAGGGGTTCGGGCAATCTTGAGGATGTCCTTGGGTTTCGGGGGGAAGATGAAGACCGAAGGCCCTCCCAGCAAATCTGGGATGGTAAGGGAGAGAGAGTGCAGGGGTCAGCGTGTGGGTGGGCTTCCTCTTGAACATCCATTCCCCCCACCAGGCTGTGGTGTGTGTGGGCCATCTGCTTGGGTGGAGAGCAAGGCCCTGCTGACTCACCTCGGCATGGGGGCTGTGGGGTCACACAGTTGCAGTCTTGGATCACTGTGGAGAGAGCAGACTGGGGGTTACTGGAAGCCTGGGGTGGGCACAGGTTGGGGTGGGTGTAGGTGACAACCAGGTCTTGGGGGGTTCCCAGATCAGGGACTGCAGTGGGGGTAAGCCGCCTGTGCTCTCAGTGGGCCAGGCAGCAACACCCAGAGGACCTCCTCCCCGAATTGGGAGGCCTTCAGGTGGGGGAGACAGCGGTGCCTCCCCTGTGCCCTGGGGTGCAGTGGGCCAGCCGACCTGGCCTGTCTTCCAGCAGACACACTCCCAATGGCCCATCCTCACCTTTCTTGACAACGTTGGTGTTACTGGCCGGATGGGCCACGGTGCAGGTGAAGGTGTCACTGGGCCACTGGCTGGAGGGCACTGTTACCATGCTGCTGAGAGAATAGAGCCCTGAGGACTGCAGGACGGACGGGAAGGTGGTCACGGAGCCGGAGTTCCAGGACACGGTCACTGGCTCGGGGAAGTAGCCGGACACCAGGCAGGCCAGGACCACTGTGGAGCCGGTCGTGGCCCCGCAGCCGGAGGCCAGTGGGAAAACCGATGGGGCCGTGGTGGAGGCTGCAAGAGAGGAGGCTGTGTGAGCACCAGGGTCTCACCCCTGCCAGGGTCAGGGCAGGACAGCAGCTGCCCAGGCCTGGGGTATCCCTGGGCCCAGCGCCCATGTGCTTCCTGGATGTCTCCAGACCAGCTGCCTGGCTTAGCTCTCTGGGGCCACAGGTGCCAGACTCATCAGCCCGGTCAGCTCTGGGTGACCACCTGTCAGTGCTGTGGGCCTCAGGCTTCCTCTGGGTGTCCAGCCTGACCAAGCCCTCTGTCTGAGCCCTGACCTGTGGCCCTTGCTCGCAGCCAGCTCCTGCTGGTCCCCTGAGGCCACTGCCCTGCTGTCCCCTCCTGATTCTGCCTTGGACCAGGGGGAACGTGTGTCCACCCACTGCCCGTGACCCCTAGCCCAGAGCCCTCGTCAAGGCCTGCCGACTGGCCTGCAGACCCCACATCTTCTGCGTCGGCTGTGCAGCCGAAGCAGCCAGGCCCCAGCCCCTGTCCCTGCCCCGAACCCACTGGTCCCTCCTCAGGCCTTCCAGGCATGGCCTCCTGAGCTCACTGAGGGCCCCTCCCATCAGTGCCCCCGGCCTTGGCCATCCCTGCTCTGGGGCCTGTCCAGCTCCTTGCCGTCCCCAGAGTCCTCCTTCAGCCGATGTCTTCCCTGAGCCTGTCTGACCCTCAGCGTGGTGGAGGGGAGCCTTGCCGTGCCCTGGCTGTCCTCCCCTGCGTGGTGCCAGCACCCCAGGGCACCTCAGACCCCCAACCCCAGCCAGGCCTATGCCCTCTGACCCAGATCCCCTCTGCTGAGGCCGAGGGTCCTGCCTGACGTCCCATCCCACCCACACCCCAGGCTTGCAGCCCTGCCTCTAGCTCCGATCCGGCCCCTGATTCTCTCCTCCACTGGGCCCACTGCCCCGTGCCTCCCCGCTGGCTTGGGCGTGTCGACCCTCTGCTCCTCGGCCCCAAGAGCGTCAGGCACAGGACTCAGGCCCTGGGACAAAGACCTGTGGTCACCCTCGGCGCCTCAAAGGTGGCCACTCCTGCCCCTTCTGCCCCAGAGACCTTCCCACCCAGGCTCTAGTCTCCACCCTAACGTGTCCACCCGGCCCGGCTAGCTCACCCTGTACCACATGTGCAGGGACGCTCACCTGGGCCCGAGCCCTCAGCTGTCTCTGTCCCCTGCACCTGCTCAGCTCACAGCAGGTCCAAGCTCCTGTGAGCTCAGTCCTTCTGCCTTCATACCTGGAGCCCTCCGGGGGCAGCTCTGTCGCCCCTGCCCTCCCAGCTCACTGTTCTCTGCAAAAGCAATGCCTGCTCCCCTGAGCCCCTGGGGCAGCCCCCTGCCCCTCCTGCTCTCGTACCCTCCCCTCCTCACCTGCAAGAACTCTGCCTGCTCCCCTGCACCCCTGACAGCCCCCTGCCCCTCCTGCTCTCCCACCCGCCCCTGCTCACCTGCACAAGCTCTGGTGCTCCCCTGAGCCCCTGGGGCAGCCGCCTGCCCCTCCTGCTCTCCCACCCACCCCTGCTCACCTGCACAAGCTCTGATGCTCCCCTGAGCCCCTGGGGCAGCCCCTGCCCCTCCTGCTCTCCCACCTCCCCTTCTCACCTGCACAGACTCTGCCTGCTCCTCTGAGCCCCTGGGGCAGCCGCCTGCCCCTCCTGCTCTCCCACCTCCCCTGCTAACCTGCAGGAGCTCTGCCTGCTTCCCTGAGCCCTGGGTCAGCCCCTTGCCCCTCCTGCTCTCCCACCTGCCCCTGCTCATCTGCACAAGCTCTGCCTGCTCCCCTGAGCCCCTGGGGATGCCCCGTGCCCTTCCTGCTATCCCACCCGCCCCTGCTCACCTGCATGAGCTCTGCCTGCTCCCCTGAGCCCCTGGAGCAGCCTCCTATCCCTCCTGCTCTCCCACCCGCCCCTGCTCACCTGCTTGAGCTCTGCCTGCTCCCCTGAGCCCCTGGGTCAGCCCCCTGCCCCTCCTGCTCTCCCACCTGCCCCTGCTCATCTGCACGAGCTCTGCCTGCTCCCCTGAGCCCCTGGGGCAGCCCCCTACCCCTCCTGCTCTCCCACTGGCCCCTGCTCACCTGCAGGAGTTCTGCCTGCTCCCCTGAGCCCCTGGGCAGCCCCCTACCTCTCCTTCTCTCCCACCCGCCCCTGCTCACCTGCACAAGCTCTGCCTGCTGCCCTGAGCCCCTGGGGTAGCCCCCGACCCCTCCTGCTCTCCCAACTCCCCTGCTCACCTGCAGGAGCTCTGCCTGCTCCCCTGAACCCTGGGGCAGCCCCCTGCCCCTCCTGCTCTCCCACCTGCCCCTGCTCATCTGCACAAGCTCTGCCTGCTCCCCTGAGCCCCTGGGGATGCCCCGTGCCCTTCCCGCTCTCCCACCTGCCCCTGCTCACCTGCACAGGCTCTGCCTGTTTCCCTGAGCCCCTGGGGAAGCCCCCTGCCCCTCCTGCTCTCCCATCCACCACTGTTCATACTGCAGGAGCTCTGCTGGCTACTTTGAGCTCCTGGCCCATCTCCTGCTTGTGTTGCCCTGTCAGGCCCTTGCTCACCTCCAGCTGGTCTTCCCTAGTCCTTGGAGCTCATGGACCACAGCAGCCCCCTGCCCCTCCAGCCCTATGGTCTTTCCCACACAGGTCCCTGAGCTCAGCCCCAGACTTCCTTGTGTCCCTAGGCCTCCCTGGCCTCTGCCTCCCGTCCCATACCCTTTAGCCCAGGTCAGGCCTCTGACGCCCACACCTGGGGCTCCTGTAGCTGTTGAGCTCCCTGCTCAGCCTCTGTGCTGTCTGGGCTCTGAGCCCACGGGAGCCTTGCCAGGCCCTCCTGCTCTGCTCTGCTCTTGTCCTATTCATGGGATGCAGCCCAGGGTCCCATAGGCAGCTCCTCTGACCCTGTCATGGGGCTTCAGCTGGTTCCCTTGGCCTGGACAGGACCATTAGCCCACGTGGTGGCCTCTGCATCCCCTGTGCTGAGCCAGCCCCTCCCTGTGTCCTCACCTCAGACCCATCTGTCCGCCTTGGCATTCGTCCTACAGTGGTCAGGCTGGTCCAGCCCCTGGGCTGCCAGCACCGGTGGGTAAGGGCAACCCTCAGGCTTCTGTCCACTATGCCTGTCATGGTTGGACGGTCCCCGTCCTGGGTTCCTTCATCAGCGTTGGTGCGTCCAGCAGTGTTGGCGTGGGTGAGCCCCTCCCCTGCCTCCCTCGTGCCTGCCCTGGGTTGGTGCCACGGACCCCTGGCAGCCTGCCTTCCCTGTGTTGCTTCAGCTGCTCCAGCCCCTGCATGGGGTCCTGAGGGCCTGGTCTCCCGTCAGCTCCTGTAGCTGGTTCTGCTGTCCCACCTCACTCCCGCGGTCCGGGCTCCGTGCAGACCCCACTCACCATGGTCGCAACTGTGGAAGCGGCTCCCCTGCAGGCATGCTCGCCCCTGCATGCTGCCTCCTCCCTGCTGATGCCCAGGCACACGTGGCTGAGCTCTGTGCCCACAGCCCTGCTTCCTAGCGTCCAGGCAGCCCCGGGAAGACTAAGAACAGGATTGAAACCAAGAGGCATGGTTTGCTTCCTGAAGTTCCCTTTTTTTCTGGGTGTTTTCTGTCTCAGAGGGCCTGGGGGGAGTTCGGGCACGGCCAAGGCTTCCCCAGGTGGGCGTGTGGGGTGGGGTGTGGTGGGTGCCCGGGGGCCCAAGGGAGAGCAGAGGAACCCCCCCACCATGTGCTGCTCTTGCTCTCTGCCTCCTGCAGGGATATGCCTGCTTCCTGCTCCCCTGCAGACGAGTCCACCCTGCTCTCAGCTGAGCCCTGAGCTGCCCCAGCCCTGGTGGGCTCCTCCTTGTGCCCCCGCCGACCCGCAGCCTGGGCGCACACGGTCCCACCCGTAGTCTGCGGACCAGCCCCGGGCTTGTCCTGTCCACACAGCAGGTTGGTCCCCCAGGTAGAGTTCTGTCCTCCTCGGGCTCCATCCATGGCTGCAGCTCGAAATTACGTGACCTCAAAGTGCATGTTTGGAGGGCGGCGTGTCTGAAGGCGCCGTGGCCCGGGTCCACTCAGCCAGTGGAAACCGTGGCAGCAACCTCTGTGGGTCTCGCCGTGCCCCCCGAAGCAGAGCTGGGAGGCCCGTGGGAGGGTCTGCCCTTGCCCCCCGACTCCCCTGATCTGGGAGCCTGTGTGGTTGGAACGCCCCCCCGCCTACCGGAAGCACGTGGGCCGGCGGTTCCCCCTGGGCCTGCCCTGCGGCCCAGTGCCGGTCTGTCCACGCCTTTTAGAGTCTCCAGGAGAAAGAAGGAGCGATTTGCTCGAGGGCACGTGGGGGCTGCCCGGGACACCTGCCTGCAGCTGTTAGACCGTGTCTGGAGAAGGAAGGCCTCGCACGGGCTTTTGGACTTCCTTGCCCCGCCAATGCTCCGGAGCGTGCCGGGTAGCACGGAGGCAGGGATCCGGAGTGTGCGTGGAGGAGCGCAGGAGGAGGGGCCTGCCGAGTGTGGTAGGGACAGCGGGGTCTCCCTCGGACACCGATTTGGAAGGCGGGTGCGCAGTGCACGCATGGGAGCCGGACTTCGGGCCTCGGGGGAGAGCAGCCTGTGCCCCGTCGTGCTGACGGGGAGAGAAATCCACCGTGGCTTCCCTTCCGCGTCAGGCCGCTGGGGTTTTCTCTCTTCGGGATTGACGGGGGCAGAATCCGTATGGGCTCCCGAAAGCAGCTCCTCTTTCAAGCAGTGGCCGTGGGCTCGGATACTGGATATTCCCCCCACTGGGAAGCGAGTGTTCTGTGGCGAAGGTGGAGCAGGGCTCCCGCGGCCAAGGCCCCCGCACGCCAGCCTCCTCAGGCCCGTTCCTGAGGAGCCGCCCGGGCCCTCAGCCCCCGTGGGCACGTGTGGACCCCACTCTGGCCGCGGCGTCTCGAGTCAGGGGCCGGCTGGAGAAGGCTCCACGCTGCCCCATCCCCATGCACCACGTCCGGGAAGCACGCTAACCACGAGGGCAGAGGAGGCGTTTCCGGGCTTGGGCGGCAGGGCGAGGAGGGGACGGGGAGCAGAGGGAGCTTCTGTGGAGGGGGATTGCTGCGGAGGCAAGGAGATGGGGCAGCTCGACCGGGCAGCACCACGGACAGTGCCCCGCAGGCCGGGGCCCGGGGGGGGGGGCACGGGGTGCCTTGGTCAGGCTCACCGTCGGGGCCACCACAGGTGCTGAGCCCAGCGGCAACCGTGGGCTTCGGCTCCCCGGGATCTGCTAAGGCCGGCTCAGCGTTCGTAGCAAACGTAGCGTGACGCGAGCGCGTCGTCCCGGCGGAGTCTGGGACATGGAAGGCTCTGGGGTGTGTGGAAACGCTCGTCCCTGCTCCTTGTCTATAACCGAAACTTGTGTGAAGGAACACGGCCTTCCAGTCGTAAGAGAAGGAAGTCACGGGGGTGACGGCACAGTGATGGCGGAGTGGGGACGGGTGCTGCCTGCACTTTCCGAGGGGAGCGTGAGCCATGTGTAGACTTGTGTAGACTTGGGCCATCACCAGGAAGTAAGGAAGGAGATCGGATGTGCACTTTGTTCTCATCGACTGGAACCGTCCACGGGTCAGCGTCCGCGCCCGGCGTGACCCAGCCCCTTCCTCGGGTCAGGGTCTGTGCCCGGCGTGACCCAGCCCCTTCCACAGGTCAGGGTCTGTGCCCGGCGTGACCCAGCGCCTTCCACGGGTCAGGGTCTGTGCCCGGCATGACCCAGCGCCTTCCACGGGTCAGGGTCTGTGCCCGGCGTGACCCAGCGCCTTCCACAGGTCAGCGTCCATGCCTGGCGTGACCCAGCGCCTTCCACGGGTCAGGGTCTGCGCCGGCGTGACCCAGCCCCTTCCACGGGTCAGCGTCCACGCCTGGCGTGACCAGCGCCTTCCACGGGTCAGGGTCTGCGCCGGCGTGACCCAGCCCCTTCCACGGGTCAGGGTCCGTGCCCGGCATGACCCAGCGCCTTCCACAGGTCAGCGTCCATGCCTGGTGTTACCCAGCGCCTTCCACGGGTCAGGGTCTGTGCCCGGCGTGACCCAGCGCCTTCCACGGGTCAGCGTCCATGCCTGGCGTTACCCAGCGCCTTCCACCGGTCAGGGTCTGTGCCCGGCGTGACCCAGTGCCTTCCACGGGTCAGGGTCTGTGCCCGGCGTTACCCAGCGCCTTCCACGGGTTAGGGTCCGTGCCCGGCGTGACCCAGCGCCTTCCACGGGTCAGCGTCCATGCCTGGCATTACCCAGCGCCTTCCACGGGTCAGGGTCACCTCTGGGCTTCTGTACCCACTCTTCCCTCCCGTGTCTCCATCTTCATGGGGCTTCTCCTCTGTCTGTGTCTCTCCTCCCCAGCCTCTGGTAAGGACACCTACCATCAGATTTAGGGGCTGGACCATCTCACCTGAAGGTCCTTAACGTCAATCACATCGGCAAACACCCTTTTGCAAAGGAGGTCGCATTCACAGGTTGCAGGGATTAGGCAGTGGACATAGCTTTTGGGGTCAGCATTGAGCCCACTGTGCTGGGTTCATAACAGAAGGAAAGCAAGTGGGTCTGTGGGACCCTGAGAAGGGAGCCCCTTCCTGCTGGGAGGGACCGTGAAGGCAGCATCCCTGGCAGTGTCCACCCTGCGGCCTGCTCTCAGGCTGTGTTCCCCTTGTGCCAGGACCCCGCTGGCCCTCCTGACCGGTGACAGACACACTGGCCTCCCAGGCTTGTGGGAGATGCATTCTGCCATGTGCAACGGCCTCTGGCTCTCAGGGCCGGTGTGAGGGAGCCCTTGTTTTCCTTGTGCTGGGGTCCACGGGCCAGGTCTCCTGACCTGGGGCACCAGTCGACGAAGGAAGACACTCAGCTCTGCCCTTGGGGGACCGTCAGTCCAGGAGATGGGAGGAAGGCACCCAGGCCTGAGTTCGGAGAACCTTGCTGGTGGGTGTGGGTCTTGTCAGCTCCAAATGAACAAAACTCCCTTAAAATTGTATTATTTCTATCATCTATCTATCTATCTATCTATCTATCTATCTATCATCTATCATCTATCTATCATCTATCTATCTATCTATCTATCTATCTATCTATCTATCTATCATCTATTTATCATCTCTCCATCCATCCACGTATTATCTATCTTCTATTTGTATCTATCATCTTTCTATCAATCATATATCTATCATCATCATCTATCTATCATCTATCTATATACATGTATCTATCTATCCATTTAGCTACGTATCTATCATCTGTCCATCCATCCATCCATCTATCTATACTTCTATTATCTATCTATCTATCATCTATCTATCTATCTATCTATCTATCTATCTATCTATCTATCTATATCTATCTATCATCTCTCCATCCATCCACGTATTATCTATCTTCTATTTGTATCTATCTATCATCTGTCTATCCAACCATCCATCCATCCATCCATCTAACCATCTCTCTCCATCTAGCTATCTCTCTATCTATCTATGTGTAGTTTTGGGCGTTATCCAGGTTCCAGGTCCGTGGTACTTTCCTCCCCCCTTGCTGTGCTCTCATGGGCCCTAGACCCCGTGGGGAGAATACAGGGCATGTTCTAGCATGCACCCCCTTTTAAAAACTGTAAGGGAGAAGGAGAAGCATTTTCCTGGAGGCCCAGTGAGGACAGCCCTGGGACCCGCGCTGGCCCTGGCAGCAGCATTTAGGGCAGGGTTTCTCCCATCGGAGGTACAGATCTTCGTGACCAAGGACATTCCAGAAAGCTCCAGATCATCTCTTGTTGCGTCTGTGCGAGGCTGCATGGCTCCGACGTTGTGAGGACTTATCTGGATGTTTCCTGCAGGTTGTCCACAGCCAAAGCTGACATGCAGAGTGTGCTGGGGGCAGAGATGGAGCCCCTGCTCTGAGGTCTGGTCACATCCCTGTGACTCTGGTCCCAGTTAGAGTAGAGCCTGGCTGGGTGCTCCAGAATGGCCTTAAAGCTGAAAATCTCCTTTATTTGATCAGTGTGGGGGTGGGTTTCCTGAGACGGCGTGTGTCCCTGCATGAGTGCCGGGTGGGGCCGTGCCGTGGCCTCGTCCTGTTTTCAGCCCGCACCCCTGCTTCCCTGATGTTCTATTTAGACCAAACCCTCCAGGTCTGGGAATGAGCCTCGGAGCTGCCGGGTCCTGGGAGTTGTGCCCCGGGCGGGAGGCCAGCGGCCAAGGTCCGACCCCCGTCAGCCTGCACGCTAGCCTCGCTCACTTCCCTCCCTGGTCCGGGACCGAGTCCGCCTCTGAGTCCGTGTGACAAGCGTCAGGGATGGAGCCTGTCTCCAGAGGGCCGTCCCCACGTGTGGAATCTCCCGTCCAGAGGACTGGGGATTTGTGCGCTGGACGTGTGGCCACGGGCCCTGAGCCGTGGTACCTACAGTTCACGCGCCCCAGACAGGGCCCAGAGGGCGCCCCGGGCTGCTCACGTCTTTCCTTGTCTTGGGTCCTGAGCACTCTTGGTAGATGAGGGAATCCTGCCTCTCATCACGTGTGTTCACATAGTCTCCCCGTTTCCAGTGGACTTTGCAGAGACCCTAGTGGGACGGGGTCTCCAGGCCGGGAAACCACCTCTTTCTTCTGAGAGGGGCGCAGCCTCAAGCCCAACACTGCCTGGCCAGCTGGCCGTCTGTCCCGCACCTTGGCTCCTGCGTTCCGGGCTCTTCAGGCCTCTTCTTGAGGACGGCGGTGGCCAGCCCCCGACAGCTCTTGCTTCGTGTCTCGCTCAGCTCATGGGGACCTCCAGGCTGGCTGGCGGGATGGGGGCCCAGGCTTGGTCTGTGTGTGTGCGCTCAGGGGGTGGACAGCTGGGGGGACGACCGGCGGTCCCTGGAGGCCCATGGTGGCTCTGGGCTTGGTGCTTGTGCAGCTGTGTTCCTATGGCCTCCTGCGCTGACCACGGAAGTAGCTGCTTTGGGTGTGTCCAGGGGAGACCGTGCCTTTCATGTCAGCGTGGGAAAGGGTGGTGAGTCTTGGCTGGAGACCAGGAGAGCAGGTGTGAGGGACTGAGCTGGGTGCCTCTGGGGGTGTCAAAGGGACTGTCGCAGGGAGCAGCCGGCTGGCCACCTGGGCCTTCTGCTCCCTTCCCTCTGGACGCTTGTCCACATCGTTAGGGGGGTAGATACCTCTCCCAAAGCGTGCTCGGGCGGCATGGGATTTGTAAAAAGGAACTTTACTGAGGGACTCAAAAGGAAGGCAACAGGGCTGCCAAGCTCGGAGCGAGAGGGGAGGCCAGGGTGGATGGGGTTGGGCGCTGCTGGCTGAGGCGGGACCCCTGGGAAGCTCCTTCTGCTGGGAGACCCCTCCTCCCACCCCAGGAGTCCTGGCCACAGCCCCGAGCCGTCCCGTGGCTTCTCCCCAGCAGCTCTTCTCTGTCCTGGCATTGTGCAGGGTGGGAGCTGCCAGTGGCCGGCAGGAGGGCTGGGCAGGGGCCCGGGGCTGGGCAGGGGCAGGGCACTTGGACCCGGTGCCGTGGAGGTGGGAGCCAGTGTGGGAGCCGAGGTCCCGCACTGGACTTGGACTGTGAGTCCCGGTTTGGCTCTGGACTCTGAGTGGTGGGCGGGCCATGGGCTTCCCCCTCCCTGTGCTCTGGGGGCTGTTCCGTGAGAGCAGAAGTAGCCCTGACCCCCAGGACCAGGGAGAGCCCAGGGGCCAGCACCTGTGCCCAGCTCAGGTCGCTGCATGGGAGGGGCTTGTCCCAGAGCGGGCTGGGGTCGGGGCTGTGATTGGCAGGTGCCCGTGGGGCCTGGGGCCTTGGAGCTGAGCTGGAGCCGTCTGCGTGTCTGCGTGCTGGTCAGCGTGTGTTGGCTGTGGCCTCGCCTCCCACGGCGGGCAAGCAGACCGCCTGCGACACGGGGAGGGGAAAGCAGGGCCTCGTTGCTCTGTGCCCGGGCCTAGTCTGCGGGCCGCACGACGTTGGCGTAGTCTCGGCTGGCATGGGTCTTCTCCTGCAGGACAGCGGCCAGGACCCACCTCACCTGGGGGCAGGGCACGTGCGTGAGGTCGGCTCCGCCGGGCGCACTCCCTCCCTCCGGGCCTGCCCCGCCCTGGCCGTGGCCCTCCAGGCTCCCACCTTGAACAGGCTGGCGGTGGCTCCATAGCTGACGCTGACCAGGAAGAGGATGACGAAGACCAGCAGGCTGGCCCACAGCTCGTCCAGCTCCGTGCTCTCGGCGGCATCCGCACAGAGCTCCTGGAGCTCCAGCTCTGTGGGCACGGGCCGGTCAGCCGGCCCCGGCGCAGCCCCCGCACGGGCTGGTGGGGTCGGCAGGCCTGGCCCCCCACCCCGAGGAGAGGAGAGCATCATGACGCCCTGGCCTCCGCCGTCCTGCTGGTGGCTGCAGTGGCAGGCCGGCCAGTCCAGCCGCCCAGCCCACCCGCTCTGCATCCGGCCCTGGTGGCCGGGGGTCCAATGCCCCGCGGGGCTGCAGGTGTGGCAGGGACCCGCTCTCTGTGGGTCCCCACCCGCAGCCCTGGCCCAGACCGCCCAGCGGCTCTGCTGTCCCTGCACGGCCCGTGGCCCCCGGCCCGTCCCCCAGCCCCGTCCCCACTCAGTCTTACTCCTGCCAGCCTGAGGACCTCTGTGACGTGTACACGCATTTGCAGCCTGCCCGGAGCCCTGAGGGGCTCAGCTGTGTAGCCGAGCTCACAGGACCTGGGGTAGCCCCGGGAATCCATGACGTGGGTGCTCCGGGGGGCTGGCTGGTCCGTGCGGACCTCGTGGAGGCCCGAGGTGCCCAGAGCTGCCCCCGGCCCTATCCCGGGCCCCCGGTGTCCCCGGGCTCCTCCTCCCTGGCCCACCGTCCCCTGCACAGTGGGCTTCCATGCTGATGAGTGAGGGTGTGGCGTGTGCATGGCCCTGGGGCTCCCACGTGGCGCGTCGGAGCCGGGTGCCTCCGACCTTGTGTGCGCGGAGTGTGGGCCAGGTGTGTGCCGCTTTTCACATGGACGTGTGTGTGTGTGTGTGTGTGTGTGTGTGTGTGAGCACGGCTGAAACAGAGGGCCTAGGGCTGTTGGAGACCTGCACAGAGGCGTGGTGACGGCAGGGGTGGGCTTGGAGCCTGGCTCTGGCCCCTCAGCCTCCTGCCCTGGGATGGGGCCCGTGGCCTGTTTGGGGTGTGGTGCAGTGAGGGAGGAGACAGAGTCCACACTCTAGCCATGTGCGTGTGGGTGTGGGTGTGTGTGTTGGTCCCTGGGGAGAGGATGACAAGGAGGGTTTGGACTTGGGAGGCCAGGGTTTGGAGGAGACTGCCAGGTGGGGGTAGGAGGCCTCTCCACGTCCATCATGGATACATTGGTCCAGGTGTGACAGTGAGAAAGGGCTAGGGAGTAGCCTGGGTGACAGGGCAGGCCGTGGGAGGCCACTAGTGACCACGTGGGTGCTGGTGGTCCGTGGCGATATTGGAGCTTCCCTAGGACTTGGTGTGGTTGAAGGGAGACTCGTGTGAGCCCTGGGGGTCCCGGGATCCATCAGGGTGGAACGGCGGTGAGCAGAAAGCAGGGCAGAGGGTGTTGACCCCCGCCTGGGTGACCAGTAGGCAGGCAGGATGCGGCTGGAGGTGGGGTGTGGGACCAGGCTTGGCACTGGCCACAGTGTGCGGTCAGAGGCCTGCCCGGTCCGCGTGTAGGAGGGAGGTGACAGCGAGGGGACGGACAGGTGGGGCAGTGGGGTTTCTGCGTGCAGGTACCGGTGTGGGGGTGTGACTTGGTCCATTTCTCCACTCAGAGGGCCTGTGTGCAGCTGGGGCTGGCGATAGGGACTTGTCTGTGTCCAGAGGGCTGGCAGGAGACTGGGGAGGGGGCTGGCTGGAGGCTGAGGCCTCTGGGCCTTCAGGAGAGGGAGGGGCTATGGGGTCTGTAGTCTCTGGTCCCTCTGCGGGGACCCCAGCCGCCCCAGCTCTTCGGACTCCTTTGAGTGGGCATGACCCCTAGTGGGGTGGCAGGGAAGGCCCCATGACTTGGATGGCGATGGTGGGCCGAGCCCGGCCTCAGCCCTGCTGCGCCCCCTCCTGTCCCCTCTGCTGGGGGCCCCTTCCTCTGTGCCAAGACCTCCCTGCTTGCGACCCTGCCTGCCCGCAAGAATGGCTGTGCCCGGGGCTCTGAGCGGACACTGCAGTATTTATTGAGAATGAGGGAGGGAGGCCTGGTCAGCCCCGCCCCTGCCCCAGCAGGAGGGAGCCGGGAGGGGGGCAGCGGGTGGGGGAGGGGCGTCATTTACCGGGGGTCTTGGACACTGTTTTCTTGAGGATCCTAGAGTCGGACAGCGCCTCGTGCACCACTTGGCAGGTGAAAGCGTTCTGCTCTTCCCAGTCCGCCCGGCTGACCTCCAGGCGGCTGAACACGAAGAAGGCGGGCCTGGAGCCCGGGACCTTGTGGGGCCACGTGGTGGCGTGCTGGTCTGTCTGAAGGGGGCTGTCGTTCCGAAGCCATTGTACCGAAATGTCCGCAGGGAAGAAGTTCTGGATCAGGCACGTGAGGGTGACCTTGTCCTTGGTCCCCTCGTCCTCCTCCGGGGGCAGGAACACGTAGACCTCCGGGGCGGCACGCTTGCCTGGGGACAGGTGTGGGGTCAGCCCAGGCTCCCGCCCGGGAGGCCCACCCCCTGCCCTGGGGCTGTGGCTCACCGGGGGCCTTGGCGATGGAACGCACGAGGTCCTTGGGCAGGTCTGGGTGGGTCACCGTGCAGTGGTAGGTCTCGCCCTCGATCCAGTCCTCCGTGTCCACTGGCAGGGTGGACGTGACGCTGATTGTCCCGTTGAACTGAGCCCTCTCCTCCGGTTTGCCTGGGTGCACGGGTTCCCCACTCTCCCGGGACCAGGTCAGGCTCATGCCCTCCGTGCTGGCCAGGTCCACCACCAGGCAGGTGATCTTGGGCGACTTGTGGACGTACAGGTCAAGGGGGCTGGGCGGGGTCAGGTAGCTGCTCACGCCTCGGGGGTCAGACTCTGCGTGTGTGGGAGGGGCTGCGTGAGGGCGTGCGGTGGCCCCTCTCTGAGCCCGAGTGTGTGGGAGTCGGTGGGGGTGGGGGGCCGTACCTGTGCACTTGCGAGCGTTAGCATTAAAGGTCAAGCCTTGATAGACGACCTGGCAGGTGTAGGTTTTTTGGGACACCCACTCGCCCTGGGTGATGTTGAGCTCGCTGTGGGTAGAGGTCACGTTGCCCTCCTGTGTGCCGGGCGCGGTGTACGAGAACATGTTTGTGGCCTTCTGCCCGTCCACCAGCCAGATGACCTCCATGTCCCCCGGGACGTAGCCGGAGACGAGGCACAGCAGCTGGATGGTGGTGTGGGTGTCGCCGAGGGGGTTGCAGGAGGAGTGGAAGAGCTTCACGGTGGGCGGAGTGAAGCTCCTGGCGCATGCTAGGGTAGAGGTGGCAGCATGGCGTTGGCCTCCCTGAGCCCAAGGACTCGCCCGCCAGCCTAGGCCCCATGTGGGCCGGGCACTACCAGGCATGGCAGTGTGGGAGCCCACGCACCGCTCCCGTTCAGCCGGTCCCTCCTCCCTCCGGGGTCGTGTGGGCAGCCCAGGCCTGGCTCACCTCGGAAGGTCTTGTTGATGGCGGGGGACCCCGCGTGAGCCACGCTGCAGGTGAACGTCTGCTTGGCCCACTCGCCCCAGGTGGTCACCTGGCCGATGGCGCTGTGGAGGCCGGAGGTCTGGTGGAAGGTGGTGGGGAGGGTGGCAACGCTCTTGTTTAGGGACCCTGTGTCCCAGGTCACGGTCACCGGCATCGGGAGGTAGCCCGAGACCATGCAGCCCAGGGTCACCGAGGGGGTACTGGCGATGTCACAGCAGGAGGCCAAGGGGAACACGGACAGGTCCCGGCTGGAGGCTGTGGGGATGGGGCCAGTGTCAGTGCCCATCTTGGCACGATCACCCCGTCCCATGCCGGGCCCACAGCTGACCCGGGGCGTCCCGCTCCCAGGCCCCTGGGTGGGGGTCTGAGAAGGAGAAGCATGGGGCAGAGTGGAGGAGGCTCTGGGACCCCTTGTCCATCCTGGGGGGAACCTCCCTTATTCCCGAAATCTGCTGGGAACCGGCATTCCCTGCCCTCAGCCCTGAGGGGCAGGAGTGTGGGGTTCTTGGGGAGTGGAGGTGTGTGACCCCTCCTCTCCTGACCAGCTAGGCCTCTCTGGTCCTTGCAGGGCTTTCAGGGAGCCTGACTAGTGGCCCCGTTCACAGAGGAGAAGACACCATAGCACTCCTCCCCCAGCTGGTGACTTGGGTTTGCAGCCTGCCTGTGCTCCCTTGGCCTTGGAGCTCAGACCCCAGCTCATGCTGGCCCTGCCCCTCAGCTCCACTCTGCCAGCCTGTGCAGGGAGGCCAGTCCCATGGCCTTGTGTGTGCACCGCGGAGACCAGTGAGACAAACCAGCCTCACTAGCTCTGCCCGATTCAGGTCAGCTAAGGTCAAGGGGCCCACCTTGGTCTAGCCTGGCCCAGGTCAGCCCAGGATATCCCATTTCAAGCAAGACAACTCATCCGAGTTCAGTCCACAAATTCAACCAGATTCATTCAGCTCGGCCCAACTCAGCCCACCAGCCACGTTCATCCCACCTGGTCGGTTGCAGTCGTGTTGTTCCCATGACCCCAACCACTGGGCCTACACCACCCTTTGTGCCTCAGGGAGCCCGATGCAGCCAGGCCAAACCAACCAGCTGAACCCAATTTAGCCCAGCTAAGCTCAGTTCAGCACAGTTCAGCCCAGATCAGCCCAGTTCAACCCAACCCTGTTTAGCCTAGCTCACCTCAGCCCAGTACAGCCCAGCTCGGCTCAGTAGAGCCCAGCCCAGCCCAGCCCACTTCAGCCCAGTGTAACCTAGCTTAGCTAAGCCCAGCTCAGCCCATCCCAGACCAACCGAGCTCAGCCCAGTTCAGCCCAGCTCAGCCCAGTGCAGCCCAGTGCAGCCCATGTCAGCTCAGCCCAGTTCAGCCCAGCTCAGCCCAGTGCAGCCCAGTGCAGCCCATGTCAGCTCAGCCCAGTTCAGCCCAGCTCAGCCCAGTGCAGCCCAGCTCAGCCCAGTGCAGCCCAGTTCAGCCCAAGTCAGTTCAGCTCAGCTCAGCTCAGCCTAGCTCAGCCCACCCAGTTCAGGCCAGTGCAGCCCAGTTCAGCCCAGTCCTGCTCAGCCCAACTCAGCCCAGCCCTGCTCAGCCCAACTCAGCCCAGCTCAGCCCAGCCCAGTGCAACCCAGCTCAGTCCAGCTCAGCCCAGCTCAGCCCAGGTCATCCCAAGTCAGTTCAGCTCAGCTCAGCTCAGCCTAGCTCAGCCCACCCAGTTCAGGCCAGTGCAGCCCAGTTCAGCCCAGTCCTGCTCAACCCAACTCAGCCCAGCTCAGCCCAGCCCAGCCCAGTGCAGCCCAACTCAGCCCAGCTCAGCCCAAGTCAGTTCAGCTCATCTCAGCTCAGCCCAGTTCAGCCCAGCTCAGCCCAGTTCAGCCCAGCTCAGCCCAGTGCAGCCCAGTTCAGCCCAGCTCAGCCCAGTGCAGCCCAGCTCAGCTCAGCCCAGCCCACCCAGTTCAGCCCAGCTCAGCCCAGTTCAGCCCAGCTCATCCCAGTACAGTCCAGTTTAGCCCAGTTCAGCCCAGCCCAGTTCAGCCCAGCTCAGCCCAGTTCAGCCCAGCTCAGCTCAGCCCAGCCCACCCAGTTCAGCCCAGCTCAGCCCAGTTCAGCCCAGCTCAGCCCAGTTCAGCCCAGGTCAGCTCAGCCCAGCCCACCCAGTTCAACCCAGCTTAGCCCAGTTCAGCCCAGTGCAGCCCAGTTCAGCCCAGCCCAGCCCCGTGCAGCCCACCCAGTTCAGCCCAGCTCAGCCCAGCTCAGCCCAGTTCAGCCCAAGTCAGCTCAGCCCATCCCAGACCAACCCAGCCTAGCCCAGCTCAGCGCAGCTCAGCCCAGTGCAGCCCAGTTTAGCCCAGTTCAGCCCAGACCAGTGCAGCCCAGTTCAGCCCAGCTCAGCCCAGCTCAGCCCAGTCCTGCTCAGCCCAGTGCAGCCCAGTTTAGTCAGCACAGCCCGGATGAGGCAGCTATGCCCACGTCAGACAGGCTCAGCTCATTTAGGTCTAGGTAGCCCCTTTTTTTGCCAACCTCGTCTCGCTGGTCCCTGGTTAGGTGGCCCAGGTTTTCCTGACTCAGCTCTGCTCAGCAATGCTGTGTGCAACACAGTTCAGGTTAGCCTCGTTCAGCTAGTTGAGCCAAGGTGAGCCAACCCAGGACTGTCCTTCCAGGCTGCCTCAGATCTCCTCAGTTAAACCTGCCTGCCCAAGCCCTATCCATCCCAGTTAGCCCAGCCCAGGACGGTCCCCACCGAGGAGAGCATTTCACCCGGGTCAGGCTCCATCCACCCAGCTCGGCTCAGATCACCTTGGCTCCGGAGAGCCCAGCTCAGGCGCGAGTGCCCAGGCTGGTCAAGCCAGGCTTATGCAAGGCCAGGGTTTCCCACCCCACCCTGTCCACCAAGCTCACCCCAGCTTAGCTCAACCCAGCTTCCCCTAGCCCACCTGGTCCTGTAAAATCAGCCCAGCCTGGCCCGTCTCAGTCCAGTTGGGGCAGCACAGCTTAGCGGAGCCCAGAGAGACCAGCCTGGGCCCACTGAGCCAGGGATAGGTCAACCCCTTCCACATAACTCCTTCTACTCCAGCTGCATGGGGCCTAGCACAGACAGCCTGGCCCACCTTGTTTAGGCCGGCTCAGGCCAGCCAGTTCACACACCTGAGGATGGGCGCCAGTCCAGCCTGCCACCTAGTCCAGCATAGGGATAGCTCCCTGGTGCTTTCCCCTGGCCTTGGGCTGGCGGTCATTGCCCTGCTTGGTTGCAGGCAGATCCATGCTCAGGGCCCCATCCACGCCCTCTGCGGGGTCCTTGACCGTCTTAGCCCTGGGTGCTGCCCTAGCCCTGTCGTGTCCGAGGTTCTCGGCCCCTCGTCTTCTCCAGGTCAGCTTTGGGCAGTCTCTTGCTCCCATGTAACCATGTGCAGGGAAGAGACATCTGGGAGATGAGCAGTGACCAGAAGGCTCTGTCCCTGCTGGGCGGGCAGGGGCCTGGTGGGATACCTGAGGTTCCCGGTCCTCCACTGGGGCCCGGCCTTGCTGTCTGCAGCTCCCTGGATGGGCTCCGGGAAGGATGAGGTGAATCATTAGTAACCATGGCTGTTACTTTTGCGTCCAGATAATAGGGCCTGGGGGGAGGGGAGCTCTGCCTCAGTGCCCTGGCTAAAAATGGGGTGGGAACCCCCAGGGGCCTCAGCAGCCCTGGAAATTCCCCTTTCTTTAAGTTCTTGGGAAGTCAGTCTAGCAACATTGGAGTCACAGGTGAGGCCCCTGTGCCGTGGACGCAGTGGGCTCCTGTCCGTGGCCCCTGCTGCCCAGCTGTGGCCTCTGTCCCTCGATGGCACGGCTGACTCGGTGCCCTGTGACACACGCTGGTGGTCACTGGGGTGCCCCAGGAAGGGGGGACATGGGCACGAGAAGCCACAGCCTCGTGGCCACGTGCCTGAGACGTGGATGCAGGGGTCCTTGTGGCACGTTCCCTTGTTCCTGTGTCCCACTGCCTGGAGGAGAGGCTCTGGGGGTGAGTGTGCGGGGCATGAGTCCCCTGGGGACAGGCGGCCCCCCCTGGCCTGGCGTCCCACTGGCAGGGGACCTCAGCCATTGCCCGCACACTTCTTCCTGAGTCCGTGTCCTGCAGCCGGGCTCTTCCTGGGGCTGCACCCGGGTGGTGTGTCCAGGGCAGGCTGGACTGGCTGTGAGGCTGGCCGGTGGCTCTGGAGGACGGCTGTTGTGCCGCAGCCCGGAGTGCACTGTGCCGTGGGTGTGTTCTGTGGGTGCTCACCACGGGGGGCGTGGACGGGCATCTGGCTCGGTTGTGCTGGGGCAGCTGTGAAGCGCTGTTCTGGGCCTCACCCTCACGGCGCACTCATGTCCTGCAGGCCTGTGCGTGCCCACAAATCCCTGCCGCCAGCCTGGGCACACACGCAGGGGAGGCCACGGGGACCTGCCAACCCCGTTCACAGTGCGAGTTCCTGCGAGGCCTTGTGCCGAGTTTGCAGCGGGACCCATCAGGATCCCTCCCTCCTGACCCAGGATGCCCAGGGCCAGCAGTCCCTGTGCTGGAGGCTGCGTAGAGGTGGCCTCGTCAGTCCTGGTGCCCTCGGAGGGCCATTCGGGCTCATTCAGATGATGTGGACATGCTGCCTCGGGGTTCGGCCGGGAGGCATGGGGCAGAGCCAGGGCTCTGGGAGGCCTGGGCATGAGGCCTGGGAGAGACAGGGCCCAGCCCGACCTCCCTGCCCCCCAGGGCAGTGTGTCCCGGTCTGTCCCACCCCGCCCTTGGCCCTGGGGACAGGTGCTGTGTGGGAGGCAGAGGGGGGAGCGCCCAGTTCCTTGGAAGGGCCCACGATTCTGAGAGAAACCACAGGGCAGGCAGAGCCCCACCCCAGAGCCTGCTGCCCCCGTGGGCCCAGGGCTGGTGCTGCCAGGCCCTGCAGCCTGCTCATAGGGGATCAGGCTGGGCTCAGGCTCCGCTGGCAGCCCTGGCCACCCTGGCGTCCCCCTACTTCTTCTTCCCCTGGTGTGGGGCCGAGGGCTCCGTGCCCAGCCGGTCTCCTGACTCTATGCTGAAGGTGCAGGATGCATCCTCTTGCTGCTGGTGGGCCCTGTCTCTAGTCTGGACCAGCTTGGGGTCCTTGGTCTTGGAGGAGAATGGCTCTCATGTCTTCCCCATTCCCATAAGGGTGCTCAGCTCTGAGCATTTGAGTCTGTGCTGTCCCCGCTCTGCTGCTCTCTGGGGCTGTGGCCCTGTCCTGGCCTCCAGGAGCCACTCTTGCCCATGCCCCCTTCTGTGCGGGAGTAGACCTGGCTGTTCCACCCAGAAGACACCGTGCCCTCAGCCTCCAGGCTGCCCTGCTCTGGCATCACAGCTTCCTACCTGCACAGTGCCCTACAAGGCCCCACAATGCTGCTCCTTTATTCACTGACCTGGAACAGACTCTGCATCTGAACGTGTTTCTCAGCTGTGCTCGTGTGTGTGTGAGAGCCTGTGTGTGTGTGTGTGTGTGTGTCTGTGTGCACGTGAGCCTGTGTGTGTGAGAGCCTGTGTGTGTGTGTGCGTGTGTCTCTGTGTGCACGTGAGCCTGTGTGTGCGTGAGAGCCTGTGTGTGCATGTGTCTCTGTGTGCACGTGAGCCTGTGTGTGCGTGGGAGCCTGTGTGTGCGTGTGTCTCTGTGTGCACGTGAGCCTGTGTGTGCGTGGGAGCCTGTGTGTGCGTGTGTCTCTGTGTGCATGTGAGCCTGTGTGTGCGTGAGAGTCTGTGTGTGCGTGTGTCTCTGTGTGCACGTGAGCCTGTGTGTGCGTGAGAGCCTCTGTGTGCGTGTGTCTCTGTGTGCACGTGAGCCTGTGTGTGCGTGAGAGTCTGTGTGTGCGTGTGTCTCTGTGTGCACGTGAGCCTGTGTGTGCGTGGGAGCCTGTGTGTGTGTGTGCGTGTGTCTCTGTGTGCACGTGAGCCTGTGTGTGCGTGGGAGCCTGTGTGCGCGTGTGTCTCTGTGTGCACGTGAGCCTGTGTGTGCGTGAGAGTCTGTGTGTGCGTGTGTCTCTGTGTGCACGTGAGCCTGTGTGTGCGTGAGAGTCTGTGTGTGTGTGCATGTGTCTCTATCTCCTACCCGTCTTCTGTCTCCCCTCGGATCCTCCTGGCCCTGCCGCTCTGGGAGTTACCGCCCGGCCCCCGGTGTGGGATGCTTTTGCACTCCAGTGTTATATCACTGTCCGGGGTCGGCTTGTGGCGGATCCGTCCCCCTTCTGCTTATCTTCTGATATCGGCCCACGGATTCATGACTCCTCCCTTCCTATCTTGGGACAGGGGGTGTTTTTCTGTGTGTAGAGATCCAGATATATATTCCTACATCTCAGGCTGTCTTTGTGGGTGTTCATGATGGTTTGCTAGATATCCAGCTAAATTCAGGGGACCGGTTGAAATGGAGTCCCCCACTCCTCTGCCACCTTGCCCTGCCCCACTCCGTGTCTCTATCTCTTACCTCCCATCTCCCTCCCCCTGGTTCTGATACTCTGGGTCTCTATCTCCTACCCGTCTTCTGTCTCCTCTTGGATCCTCATGGTAGGACAGCATTGGAGGGTCTCAGGTGGGAGCCTCAGGGCCTGGTGGGTGGTAGTTCTCAAAGAGTGGGCATTCTTGCCCCGAGGGCGAGGGCACAGTTGTGCCAGTGCCTGTTGCTCAGCCAGGAGAACATGGGGTCCACCTGTTGTGGGAGATCCTGGCATTCGCATGTGGGGGGGTGGGATGGAGGCTGATGTGTGGTCCAGGGGATGGGAGTGGGGGTAGCCCTGGGACCGAGAGGAAGAGGGGGCTGGGCAGGCTGCGTGGTCCATCGGCAGATTGGCTTCTAGGTAGATGTGTAGGGCGAAGGGGATGGAGGGTGTGGAGTGACCCTAAGGACGGCAGCCTGAGCCCCCAGGGTCCCTGAGGGCTGGAATGTTCTCCCGTCCCACAGCTGTCCTACATTGTGCCCCCAAATTCAAGTCTTGAAGCGCTGACCCCAGGACCTCAGAATGGGACAGTATTTGGAGATGGGGTCTTTGGAGAGGTGATAAGGTAAAAGGAGGTCATTAACCAGCCCAGTGTGGCTGGTCCCCAGTGCGGCCTCCTGCTCTTGTAAGAGCAGACGACGAGGACACAGACACACACGGAGGACCGGCCACGTGAGGACAGGGGCAGAGACCCCAGGAGGCGCCCGCTCTGCGAGGCCTGCCTCTCTCCCTGCTAGCTCCCAGGATTGTGGAAACAGACACGCATGAGGTTGAAGCCGCCAGACTGTGGCTCTTCTGCCCGGCAGCCCGTGCTGACTAACGCACACCTACCACGTGTCTCTTGCTTCTGTCCACGGCCCAGGTGGCCCCTGGCCCTGCACTGTTCCCGGCTGCCTTCCTCACCCACTGGGAGCCCAGAGCTGTGGGGTGCTGGCCCCCCACGGCGGGAGGGAGCCCATGCACGGCGCGGCCAGGCTGGGCATCCCACCAGGAGCATCGACAGAGGAAGACTTTCCCCAGCGAGTGCTGGAATTTTTAGGGTGTTTTATTGTCATTAAAGAAAGGGAGAAGCAACAGTAAAGGACATTATCGCGCTCCAGAAATTTCACGAGAAGGAAAGAACTACCCATGCTACAGCAGTGGGTTTCCTTTGAGTGGTGGGTGTGCATTCTCTCCCAGGGGGCATGGGGGCTCCGCTTCTCCTGCCCTGCACAACCGTCTCTCCCATGCAGGGGCTCCGACCTGGCACTCGCTCTAAGCCCGGGCGGAGATCGTCCTGCGGGTCCGCCTGTCTCAGGCCCCGAGGCCGCGGGCACTCTCTGGTCATCTTGTCTCTGCCCCTAGCTCCCCGGAGCAAGCAGGCGTTCCTGCCCAGCGTGCCTCGGGGCCGGGCCACAGGACGGTGCGGGCTGGGCCTGCTGTCCTGGCCTCCCAGCACCCGTCCACCTCTGTGCACTGAGGCTGCGTCCCGCCTGCCTGGCGACCAGGTCAGCAGGTGCCTCTGCAGGAGGCCCATCTGGCTGCCGTCACTCCTTCCCCGGATGGTGCCGCCTGTCCCTGGGGGCTCCTGCAGTGGCTGCAGGCCCGGGGACTTTTCCACATGTTCTCCACTGGTGGAGAAGGTCTGACTGACCATTCGTGGCACGTCGGAAGCTTCTCTGTGGGGTGATGGTGGCCCGTGGCTTCCTCAGGATCTGAGACAACGTGCCTGCTCTGGGGGTGTCCTGCCCTCTGGAGCCTGGCCGGGACGGGGCTGCACGAGGCCAGTCCCAGCCAGCCAGACCCTGGGATCGCGGGCCGTCCACCTCCTCCAGGATGACCGCGGATGCCGAGCCTGGGGCCGTCCCGGTGAGGGCCATCCTGCCCCGATGTCTCAGTGTGGCCCCAGCTGTATCTCGGTGGCTGCTGGGGAGGGGTCAGCCAGTGTCTGTCAGCTCAGGTTGGGGGCACAGCCTGCTGTCGCGTTGATCCTCCAAATGGGGGGTCTGGGGCAGGGTGCAGCCCACGGTGTCCACGAGCCCGGAGGGTGGAGGGGCAGGCCCAGGGTGGCGGTGGTGACAGAGGGTGGTGAGGTGGGAGAGCAGAGGAGCAGGCCTGGCAGCAGGCCGAGCGGCATGAACGGATGTAGCCGGTTCCTGTGTGGGGTCGAGGGCAGCCCTGGACACCTGCTGCAGAGGGCCGGCCCTAGGCCCCCTGCCCGATCATGTTCCTGTAGTCGGGGACGATGGTGCGCTTCAGCTCCACCACCGAGGAGAAGATCCACTTCACCTGCAGCGGGCGGGCCAGGGGGTGAGCGAGGCCTGGACCCCACGGACCGCCTCCCGCCAGAGCCTGCCACCCACACCCGGGACCGTGAGAGTGCGTGGGGTGCCTGGTGGGGAGGGCACGGGGACAGCGAGGGGGCAGTGGTGGGCAGCGGGGGGACAGCGAGGGGCAGCAGTGGGGCAGCGGGGGGACAGTGAGGTGGACAGCAAGGGGGCAGCGGGGGGGACAACAGGGGGACAGTGATGTGGACAGCGAGGGGGCACCTGTGGGACTGCGGGGGCATGGGGCGGGGGAAGGCAGAGGTATAGCAACTGTGCAACGAGGTGGAGAGCGCAGGGACAGTGGGGGGGCAGTGGAGGCCAGCGAGGGGGCAGCGGGGGGACAACGGGAGGACAACGGGGCCACATGATGGGGCAGTGAGGGGACAGCAAGGGGGTAGCAAAGGGGCAGCTGGGGGACTTGGGGGGACAATGGGGGGACAGTGGGGGGCAGTGAGGGGCAGCAAAGGTACAGCGAGGGGACAGTGGTGGGCAGCGGGGGGACAGCGAGGGGCAGCAGTGGGGCAGTGGGAGGACAGTGAGGTGGACAGCAAGGGGGCAGCGGGGGGACAATGGGGGGACAGTGATGTGGACAGCGAGGGGGCAGCTGTGGGACTGCGGGGGCACAGAGGGGGGAAGGCGGGGGGATAGCAACTGGGCAACTAGGCGGAGAGCACGGGGACAGCGGGGGGGCAGTAGGTGAACAGTGAGGGGACAGCACGATGCAGTGGGGGCCAGCGAGGGGGCAGCGGGGGGACAACAGGGGGACAACGGGGCCACATGATGGGGCAGTGAGGGGACAGCAAGGGGGCAGTGAGGAGTCAGTGAGGGATCAGTGTGGGGAGAGTGGGGAGAGTGAGGGCATAGTGAGGGGACAGCGAGGGGACAGTGAGGCAGCAGTGAGGGGTCAGTAGTTTGGGAGAGTACCTGACAGTGAGGGAACAGCAAGGGGACAGAGGGGCAGCGAGGGGATAGCATGGGGACAGCATGGGGACATGTTGGGATAGCGTGTGGACGGCATGGGGACAGTGTGTAGACAGCATGGGGACAGCATGAGGACAGCGTGGGGACATGCTGGGACAGCGTGGGGACAGCACAAGAACAGCACGAGGACAGCGTGGGGACAGCGTGGGGACATGTTGGGACAGCGTGGGGATAGCACAAGGATGGCGTGGGGACAGCAGGCCGCAGTGAGGGGACGTGTGGGGACGCCCACCTTGAAGAGGGTCACAGTGGCACTGTAGCACACGCTGAGCAGGAAGAGGGTGATGAAGATTGAGATGGTGGTCCACAGCCCGTCCAGCTCCCCGTCCTGGTCCTCGGCACAGCTGTCGTCCAGGAGCAGCTCTGGACAGGAAGGGGGTGGTCAGTGCCGTGCCTGCCCGTGGGGGTGATTCCCTGGGGGACAGTCAGAGCCCTCTGCAACCTCAGGGTCCAGCCTCAGCACCCCCAGCTCTCCAGCTTGGGACTGGCCAGTGGGGGACCCCCTCCCTCTCTGCTCTGCCCTGTGCTGGGGACCCCTGGGGGAAGGCGCCCTGACCGCCTCGTGGCCTCTTCCCCTGGGGGCCAGGTCCAGAGGGTGGGAGGGTCAGCAGAGTCCAGGGAAGGGCTGGTCAGTGTCAGGGAGTGTCCTTGAGAATGAGTAGGTGGGAGTGTCAGGACAAGCTGGGTGTGGGGGTTTTGTGGGTGTTGGGAGGGGTGCAGGTGCCCTGGGGTAGAGGAGGGCTGGTCAGTGTGGTCAGGGTGTGGATGAGCTGCTGAGCAGCTGATGGGTGTTGGAGGGGGTAGGGAGCAGGCTGGTGTCCATGGTGAGGGTTCCCGAGACCGGCTCTGGTCTGGGCCCATGCCGGATGTCCCGTGTGAGGCCCAGTGTGTAAGGCCTGTGTGCATGGACATGCATGTGTGAGGGTGCAGCATGTAGCATGTACCCGAGTTTGTGCATGCATGTATGTATGCACGAGTGTGCACACATGTGTGAGTGTACATGTGCGTGTGTGTACACATGAGTGCACATACACGTGTGCATGTACAATCGTGTGTAAGTGTGCATGTGTGCATGTCTGGGTGTGCACAGTGTGCATGTACAGGCGTGTGAGTGGGCATGTGCACGTACATGTGTGTGAATGTGTGCATCCATGTGTGTGTATGTACAACCACATGTGAGTGTGCACGTCGTGGTGTGCACACGTGTGCATGTACATGCATGTGAATGTGTACACGCATGTGTGCATGGGCGTGCGTGTGTGAGTGTGCGTGAGTGTGCACCCATGTGTGTGTGCATGTACATGCATGTGAGTGTGTACACACATGTGTGCATGGACATGCGTGTGTGAATGTGTGTGAGTGCGCACCCATGTGTGTGCATGGACCCGCATGTGCACACGTGTGAGTGTGTGTGTGCGTGCAGGTGGCGCTGCTCAGTAGGACAGGCTTGTTTTCAGTGGGTGTGGACTCAGCGTCCAAGTGGGCCTCTGGGGTGGTCCCTCCCCTGGGCACGCAGGGCCCCCTGCCTCTGCACCTCTGGGGTTCGAGGAGGAGTGTCCCCACGAGTGGACAGGCCTGGCCCCAGGCAGGATGAAGCCAGGCAGGACCCCCGCACTTGAGGGAGGGTGGGGACCTGTTTGTGGGGTGCTGAGGGCAAAGGAGGGCCTGTCCCCACACACGGGTCAGGCACGGCTACTGCATTGGCACAGAGCTGCCACACAACGTCTCAGGAGGCCCAGGGGACAGGGGGCCCAGGGCAGGAGGACAGGCCAGCATCCCACAGCTTGGGCTGGTACAGAGGTGGGAAAGAGCGTGCGCTCATTTCCCTGGGGGCTCTGGAGGGGCTTCTGCAATCCCTGTCCACACCCTCCAGCCCTGGGTAGCCCCTGGCCTGAGGGACGGCCCGGAGCGCCTGCCACCTCTGAGAAAGTCCCCTCTCCTGCCTCAGGCAATCCTGGCCACACGCTGTGGCAGCCTGTGCAGACCTGCCCACTCGGGGTCCAGGCCCCCGTGAGTCCCGCTCTCTGCCACCAGTGGTGACCCCTTAGCCTGGGAGCCGGCCTGTCTGTGCCGCCCAGAGGCCCGGGTGTCCTGAGCCTGCCTCGGAAAGAACCATGACAGTGTCGCAGGGTCCCAGGGCAGTGCTGGGTGCTTTATTTCATGCAGGGGTGCCTGCCCGGGAGGTATGTACACAGGGGTGGGGGCTGCGGCGTCCTCATGGGACCCTGAGAGCCCGTGGGCGGGGGGCTTGCAGGGGTGCCGGGAGTGTTGCTCATTTACCCGGAGACTGGGAGAGGGACAGCTCTACGTGGTGGTTCTGTAGGGCTTCATGGAGCACCGCACATGAGAAGGTTTCTCCCTGCTGCCAGCGGTTCTTGTCCACCGAGAGCTTGCTGTAGAGGAAGTAGGTCCCATCCGCGTCCAGCTGGGGCGGGGTTGTTTGGATATTGGTCTCTGGTTCTTCCTGTCCATTACTCAGCCACTCGACATCAATGTCAGGTGGGTAGAAGTCTTTGACCAGGCAGGTCACGCTGACTGTGTTCTTGGATGCTATCTCCTTCGGGGATGGCGGCAGGACGTACACATTGGGCTGTTGGGCCTGCCCTGTGGGTCAGAGGTCAGCACACATGGTCACTCCGAGGGTGAAGGGCTGGTCTTGGTCTGCAAGGCCCCCCCCTCCGGACCCTCCCTGCACCCCCACCCTGCTGCCCACCTCTGGCCTTGGAGATGGTCCTCACGATGGGGGATGGGAGGGCTTTGTTGTTGACCTTGCAGGTGAACTCCTTCCCCTTGAGCCAGTCCTGGTGCTGGATGGGAAGGACACTGACCACACGGTAGGTGCTGTTGAACTGCTCCTCGCGTGGATTCGTCTTGGCCGTGCGCACCTCCTGGTCACCCACGAACCAGCTGATCTGGACCTCAGGGTCTTCTCGGCCCAGGTCCAACACCACACATGTGACCTCAGGGGTTCGGGCAATCTTGAGGATGTCCTTGGGTTTCGGGGGGAAGATGAAGACCGAAGGCCCTCCCAGCAAATCTGGGATGGTAAGGGAGAGAGAGTGCAGGGGTCAGCGTGTGGGTGGGCTTCCTCTTGAACATCCATTCCCCCCACCAGGCTGTGGTGTGTGTGGGCCATCTGCTTGGGGTGGAGAGCGAGGCCCTGCTGACTCACCTGGACATTTGGGACATTCCTTGCAGAGACATTTTTTGGGCACTGTGGAGAGAGCAGACTGGGGGTTACTGGAAGCCTGGGGTGGGCACAGGTTGGGGTGGGTGTAGGTGACAACCAGGTCTTGGGGGGTTCCCAGATCAGGGACTGCAGTGGGGGTAAGCCGCCTGTGCTCTCAGTGGGCCAGGCAGCAACACCCAGAGGACCTCCTCCCCGAATTGGGAGGCCTTCAGGTGGGGGAGACAGCGGTGCCTCCCCTGTGCCCTGGGGTGCAGTGGGCCAGCCGACCTGGCCTGTCTTCCAGCAGACACACTCCCAATGGCCCATCCTCACCTTTCTTGACAACGTTGGTGTTACTGGCCGAATGGGCCACGGTGCAGGTGAAGGTGTCACTGGGCCACTGGCTGGAGGGCACTGTTACCATGCTGCTGAGAGAATAGAGCCCTGAGGACTGCAGGACAGACGGGAAGGTGGTCACGGAGCCGGAGTTCCAGGACACGGTCACTGGCTCGGGGAAGTAGCCGGACACCAGGCAGGCCAGGGCCACTGTGGAGCCGGTCGTGGCCCCGCAGCCGGGGGCCAGTGGGAAAACCGATGGGGCCGTGGTGGAGGCTGCAAGAGAGGAGGCTGTGTGAGCACCAGGGTCTCACCCCTGCCAGGGTCAGGGCAGGACAGCAGCTGCCCAGGCCTGGGGTATCCCTGGGCCCAGCGCCCATGTGCTTCCTGGATGTCTCCAGACCACCTGCCTGGCTTAGCTCTCTGGGGTCACAGGTGCCAGACTCATCAGCCCGGTCAGCTCTGGTTGACCACCTGGGTCAGTGCCGTGGGCCTCAGGCTTCCTCTGGGTGTCCAGCCTGACCAAGCCCTCTGTCTGAGCCCTGACCTGTGGCCCTTGCTCGCAGCCAGCTCCTGCTGGTCCCCTGAGGCCACTGCCCTGCTGTCCCCTCCTGATTCTGCCTTGGACCAGGGGGAACGTGTGTCCACCCACTGCCCGTGACCCCTAGCCCAGAGCCCTCGTCAAGGCCTGCCGACTGGCCTGCAGACCCCACATCTTCTGCGTCGGCTGTGCAGCCAAAGCAGCCAGGCCCCAGCCCCTGTCCCTGCCCCGAACCCACTGGTCCCTCCTCAGGCCTTCCAGGCATGGCCTCCTGAGCTCACTGAGGGCCCCTCCCATCAGTGCCCCAGGCCTTGGCCATCCCTGCTCTGGGGCCTGTCCAGCTCCTTGCCGTCCCCAGAGTCCTCCTTCAGCCGATGTCTTCCCTGAGCCTGTCTGACCCTCAGCGTGGTGGAGGGGAGCCTTGCCGTGCCCTGGCTGTCCTCCCCTGCGTGGTGCCAGCACCCCAGGGCACCTCAGACCCCCAACCCCAGCCAGGCCTATGCCCTCTGACCCAGATCCCCTCTGCTGAGGCCGAGGGTCCTGCCTGACGTCCCATCCCACCCACACCCCAGGCTTGCAGCCCTGCCTCTAGCTCCGATCCGGCCCCTGATTCTCTCCTCCACTGGGCCCACTGCCCCGTGCCTCCCCGCTGGCATGGGCGTGTCGACCCTCTGCTCCTCGGCCCCAAGAGCGTCAGGCACAGGACTCAGGCCCTGGGACAAAGACCTGTGGTCACCCTCGGCCCCTCAAAGGTGGTCACTCCTGCCCCTTCTGCCCCAGAGACCTTCCCACCCAGGCTCTAGTCTCCACCCTAACGTGTCCACCCGGCCCGGCTAGCTCACCCTGTACCACATGTGCAGGGACGCTCACCTGGACCCGAGCCCTCAGCTGTCTCTGTCCCCTGCACCTGCTCAGCTCACAGCAGGTCCAAGCTCCTGTGAGCTCAGTCCTTCTGCCTTCATACCCGGAGCACTCCGGGGGCAGCTCTGTCGCCCCTGCCCTCCCAGCTCGCTGTTCACTGCAAAAGCAATGCCTGCTCCCCTGAGCCCCTGGGGCAGCCCCCTACCAATCCTACTCTCCAACGCGCCCGTGCTCACCTACACAAGCTCTGCCTGCTTCCCTGAGGCCCTGGAGCAGCCCCCTGCCCCTATTGCTCTCCCACCCACCCCTGTTCACCTGCAGGAGCTCTGCCTGCTCTCCTGAGCCCCTGGACAGCCCCCTACCCCTCCTGCTCTCCCACCCAACTCTGCTCACCTGCAGGAGCTCTGCCTGCTCCCCTGAGGCCCTGGGGCAGCCCCCTACCCCTCCTGCTCTCCCACCCAACTCTGCTCACCTGCACAAGCTCTGATGCTCCCCTGAGCCCCTGGGGCAGCCGCCTGCCCCTTCTGCTCTCCCACCTCCCCTTCTCACCTGCACAGACTCTGCCTGCTCCTCTGAGCCCCTGGGGCAGCCGCCTGCCCCTCCTGCTCTCCCACCCACCCCTGCTCACCTGCACAGTCTCTGTCTGCTCCCCTGAGCCCCTGCCGCCCCCCACTGCCCCTCCTGCTCTCCCACCCGCCCCTTCTCACCTGCACAGACTCTGCCTGCTCCTCTGAGCCCCTGGGGCAGCCCCCTGCCCCTCCTGCTCTCCCACCCGCCCCTGCTAACCTGCGCAAGCTCTGCCTGCTCCTCTGAGCCCCTGGAGCAGCCTCCTACCCCTCCTGCTCTCCCACCTCCCCTGCTAACCTGCAGGAGCTCTGCCTGCTCCCCTGAGCCCTGGGTCAGCCCCCTGCCCCTCCTGCTCTCCCACCTGCCCCTGCTCATCTGCACAAGCTCTGCCTGCTCCCCTGAGCCCTGGGTCAGCCCCCTACCCCTCCTGCTCTCCCACCCGCCCCTGCTCACCTGCATGAGCTCTGCCTGCTCCCCTGAGCCCCTGGGCAGCCCCCTACCTCTCCTTCTCTCCCATCCGCCCCTGCTCACCTGCACAAACTCTGCCTGCTGCCCTGAGCCCCTGGGAAGCCCCCTGCCCCTCCTGCTCTCCCACCTGCCCCTGCTCACCTGCACAGGCTCTGCCTGTTTCCCTGAGACCCCGGGGAAGCCCCCTGCCCCTCCTGCTCTCCCACCCGCCCCTGCTCACCTGCACGAGCTCTGCTGGCTGCCTTGAGCTCCTGGCCCATCTCCTGCTTGTGTCGCCCTGTCAGGCCCCTGTTCACCTCCAGCTGGTCTTCCCTAGTCCTTGGAGCTCATGGACCACAGCAGCCCCCTGCCCCTCCAGCCCTATGGTCTTTCCCACACAGGTCCCTGAGCTCAGCTCCAGACTTCCTTGTGTCCCTAGGCCTCCCTGGCCTCTGCCTCCCGTCCCAGACCCTTTAGCCCAGGTCAGGCCTCTGACGCCCACACCTGGGGCTCCTGTAGCTGTTGAGCTCCCTGCTCAGCCTCTGTGCTGTCTGGGCTCTGAGCCCACGGGAGCCTTGCCAGCCTCTCCTGCTCTGCTCTGCTCTTGTCCTATTCATGGGATGCAGCCCAGGGTCCCATAGGCAGCTCCTCTGACCCTGTCATGGGGCTTGAGCTGGTTCCCTTTCCTGGACAGGACCATTAGCCCACGTGGAGGCCTCTGCATCCCCTGTGCTGAGCCAGCCCCTCCCTGTGTCCTCACCTCAGACCCATCTGTCCGCCTTGGCATTCGTCCTACAGTTGTCAGGCTGGTCTAGCCCCTGGGCTGCCAGCACCGGTGGGTAAGGGCAACCCTTAGGCTTCTGTCCACCATGCCTGTCATGGTTGGACGGTCCCCGTCCTGGGTTCCTTCATCAGCGTTGGTGCGTCCAGCAGTGTTGGCGTGGGTGAGCCCCTCCCCTGCCTCCCTCGTGCTTGCCCTGGGTTGGTGCCACGGACCCCTGGCAGCCTGCCTTCCCTGTGTTGCTTCAGCTGCTCCAGCCCCTGCATGGGGTCCTGAGGGCCTGGTCTCCCGTCAGCTCCTGTAGCTGGTTCTGCTGTCCCACCTCACTCCCGCGGTCCGGGCTCCGTGCAGACCCCACTCACCATGGTCGCAACTGTGGAAGCGGCTCCCCTGCAGGCATGCTCGCCCCTGCATGCTGCCTCCTCCCTGCTGATGCCCAGGCACACGTGGCTGAGCTCTGTGCCCACAGCCCTGCTTCCTAGCGTCCAGGCAGCCCCGGGAAGACTAAGAACAGGATTGAAACCAAGAGGCATGGTTTGCTTCCTGAAGTTCCCTTTTTTTCTGGGTGTTTTCTGTCTCAGAGGGCCTGGGGGGAGTCCGGGCACGGCCAAGGCTTCCCCAGGTGGGCGTGTGGGGTGGGGTGTGGCGGGTGCCCGGGGGCCCAAGGGAGAGCAGAGGAACCCCCCCACCATGTGCTGCTCTTGCTCTCTGCCTCCTGCAGGGATATGCCTGCTTCCTGCTCCCCTGCAGACGAGTCCACCCTGCTCTCAGCTGAGCCCTGAGCTGCCCCAACCCTGGTGGGCTCCTCCTTGTGCCCCGGCCGACCCGCAGCCTGGGTGCACACGGTCCCACCCGTAGTCTGCGGACCAGCCCCGGGCTTGTCCTGTCCACACAGCAGGTCGGCCCCCCAGGTAGAGTTCTGTCCTCCTCGGGCTCCGTCCATGGCTGCAGCTCGAAATTACGTGACCTCAAAGTGTATGTTTGGAGGGCGGCGTGTCTGAAGCCGCCGTGGCCCTGGTCCCCTCAGCCAGTGGAAACCGTGGCAGCAACCTCTGTGGGTCTCACCGTGCCCCCCGAAGCAGGGCTGGGAGGCCCGTGGGAGGGTCTGCCCTTGCCCCCCGTCTCCCCTGATCTGGGAGCCTGTGTGGTTGGAACGCCCACCGCCCACCGGAAGCGCGTGGGCCGGCGGCTACCCCTGGGCCTGCCCTGCGGCCCAGTGCGGGTCTGTCCACGCCTTTTAGAGTCTCCAGGAGAAAGAAGGAGCGATTTGCTCGAGGGCACGTGGGGGCTGCCCGGGACACCTGCCTGCAGCTGTTAGACCGTGTCTGGAGAAGGAAGGCCTCGCACGGGCTTTTGGACTTCCTTGCCCCGCCAATGCTCCGGAGCGTGCCGCGTAGCACGGAGGCAGGGATCCCGAGTGTGCGTGGAGGAGCGCAGGAGGAGGGACCTGCCGAGTGCGGTAGGGACAGCGGGGTCTCCCTCGGACACCGATTTGGAAGGCGGGTGCGCAGTGCACGCGTGGGGGCCGGACTTCGGGCCTCGGGGGAGAGCAGCCTGTGCCCCGTCGTGCTGACGGGGAGAGAAATCCACCGTGGCTTCCCTTCCGCGTCAGGCCGCTGGGGTTTTCTCTCTTCGGGATTGACGGGGGCAGAATCCGTATGGGCTCCCGAAAGCAGCTCCTCTTTCAAGCAGTGGCCGTGGGCTCGGATACTGGATATTCCCCCCACTGGGAAGCGAGTGTTCTGTGGCGAAGGTGGAGCAGGGCTCCCGCGGCCAAGGCCCCCGCACGCCAGCCTCCTCAGGCCCGTTCCTGAGGAGCCGCCCGGGCCCTCAGCCCCCGTGGGCACGTGTGGACCCCACTCTGGCCGCGGCGTCCCGAGTCAGGGGCCGGCTGGAGAAGGCTCCACGCTGCCCCATCCCCATGCACCACGTCCGGGAAGCACGCTAACCACGAGGGCAGAGGAGGCGTTTCCGGGCTTGGGCGGCAGGGCGAGGAGGGGACGGGGAGCAGAGGGAGCTTCTGTGGAGGGGGATTGCTGCGGAGGCAAGGAGATGGGGCAGCTCGACCGGGCAGCACCACGGACAGTGCCCCGCAGGCCGGGGCCCGGGGGGGCACGGGGTGCCTTGGTCAGGCTCACCGTCGGGGCCACCACAGGTGCTGAGCCCAGCGGCAACCGTGGGCTTCGGCTCCCCGGGATCTGCTAAGGCCGGCTCAGCGTTCGTAGCAAACGTAGCGTGACGCGAGCGCGTCGTCCCGGCGGAGTCTGGGACATGGAAGGCTCTGGGGTGTGTGGAAACGCTCGTCCCTGCTCCTTGTCTATAACCGAAACTTGTGTGAAGGAACACGGCCTTCCAGTCGTAAGAGAAGGAAGTCACGGGGGTGACGGCACAGTGATGGCGGAGTGGGGACGGGTGCTGCCTGCACTTTCCGAGGGGAGCGTGAGTCATGTGTAGACTTGTGTAGACTTGGGCCATCACCAGGAAGTAAGGAAGGAGATCGGATGTGCACTTTGTTCTCATCGACTGGAACCGTCCACGGGTCAGCGTCCGCGCCCGGCGTGACCCAGCCCCTTCCTCGGGTCAGGGTCTGTGCCCGGCGTGACCCAGCACCTTCCACGGGTCAGGGTCTGTGCCCGGCGTGACCCAGCGCCTTCCACAGGTCAGCGTCCATGCCTGGCGTTACACAGCGCCTTCCACGGGTCAGGGTCTGTGCCCGGCATGACCCAGCGCCTTCCACGGGTCAGGGTCTGCTCCGGCGTGACCCAGCGCCTTCCACAGGTCAGCGTCCATGCCTGGTGTTACCCAGCGCCTTCCACGGGTCAGGGTCCGTGCCCGGCGTGACCCAGCGCCTTCCACGGGTCAGCGTCCACGCCCGGTGTGACCCAGCGCCTTCCACGGGTCAGCGTCCCGCCCGGCGTGACCCAGCCCCTTCCACAGGTCAGGGTCCGTGCCCGGTGTGACCCAGCACCTTCCACGGGTCAGCGTCCATGCCTGGCGTTACCCAGCGCCTTCCATGGGTCAGGGTCTCCTCTGGGCTTCTGTACCCACTTTCCCTCCCGTGTCTCCATCTTCATGGGGCTTCTCCTCTGTCTGTGTCTCTCCTCCCCAGCCTCTTGTAAGGACACCTACCATCAGATTTAGGGGCTGGACCATCTCACCTGAAGGTCCTTAACGTCAATCACATCGGCAAACACCCTTTTGCAAAGGAGGTCGCATTCACAGGTTGCAGGGATGAGGCAGTGGACATAGCTTTTGGGGTCAGCATTGAGCCCACTGTGCTGGGTTCATAACAGAAGGAAAGCAAGTGGGTCTGTGGGACCCTGAGAAGGGAGCCCCTTCCCGCTGGGAGGGACCGTGAAGGCAGCATCCCTGGCAGTGTCCACCCTGCGGCCTGCTCTCAGGCTGTGTTCCCCTTGTGCCAGGACCCCGCTGGCCCTCCTGACCGGTGACAGACACACTGGCCTCCCAGGCTTGTGGGAGATGCATTCTGCCATGTGCAACGGCCTCTGGCTCTCAGGGCCGGTGTGAGGGAGCCCTTGTTTTCCTTGTGCTGGGGTCCACGGGCCAGGTCTCCTGACCTGGGGCACCAGTCGAAGAAGGAAGACACTCAGCTCTGCCCTTGGGGGACCGTCAGTCCAGGAGATGGGAGGAAGGCACCCAGGCCTGAGTTCGGAGAACCTTGCTGGTAGGTGTGGGTCTTGTCAGCTCCAAATGAACAAAACTCCCTTAAAATTGCATTATTTCTATCATCTATCTATCATCTATCTATCATCTATCTATCATCTATCTATCTATCTATCTATCTATCTATCTATCTATCATCTATCTATCTATCTATCTATCTATCTATCATCTATCTATCATCTATCTATCTATCATCTATCTATCATCTATCTATCTATCTATCTATCTATCTATCTATCATCTATTTATCATCTCTCAATCCATCCACGTATTATCTATCTTCTATTTGTATCTATCTATCATCTTTCTATCAATCATATATCTATCATCATCATCTATCTATCATCTATCTATATACATGTATCTATCTATCCATTTAGCTACGTATCTATCATCTGTCCATCCATCCATCCATCTATCTATACTTCTATCATCTATCTATCATCTATCTATCTATCTATCTATCTATCTATAATCTATCTATCATCTCTCCATCCATCCACGTATTATCTATCTTCTATTTGTATCTATCTATCATCTGTCTATCCAACCATCCATCCATCCATCCATCTAACCATCTCTCTCCATCTAGCTATCTCTCTATCTATCTATGTGTAGTTTTGGGCGTTATCCAGGTTCCAGGTCCGTGGTACTTTCCTCCCCCCTTGCTGTGCTCTCATGGGCCCTAGACCCCGTGGGGAGAATACAGGGCATGTTCTAGCATGCACCCCCTTTTAAAAACTGTAAGGGAGAAGGAGAAGCATTTTCCTGGAGGCCCAGTGAGGACAGCCCTGGGACCCGCGCTGGCCCTGGCAGCAGCATTTAGGGCAGGGTTTCTCCCATCGGAGGTACAGATCTTCGTGACCAAGGACATTCCAGAAAGCTCCAGATCATCTCTTGTTGCGTCTGTGCGAGGCTGCATGGCTCCGACGTTGTGAGGACTTATCTGGATGTTTCCTGCAGGTTGTCCACAGCCAAAGCTGACATGCAGAGTGTGCTGGGGGCAGAGATGGAGCCCCTGCTCTGAGGTCTGGTCACATCCCTGTGACTCTGGTCCCAGTTAGAGTAGAGCCTGGCTGGGTGCTCCAGAATGGCCTTAAAGCTGAAAATCTCCTTTATTTGATCAGTGTGGGGGTGGGTTTCCTGAGACGGCGTGTGTCCCTGCATGAGTGCCGGGTGGGGCCGTGCCGTGGCCTCGTCCTGTTTTCAGCCCGCACCCCTGCTTCCCTGATGTTCTATTTAGACCAAACCCTCCAGGTCTGGGAATGAGCCTCGGAGCTGCCGGGTCCTGGGAGTTGTGCCCCGGGCGGGAGGCCAGCGGCCAAGGTCCGACCCCCGTCAGCCTGCACGCTAGCCTCGCTCACTTCCCTCCCTGGTCCGGGACCGAGTCCGCCTCTGAGTCCGTGTGACAAGCGTCAGGGATGGAGCCTGTCTCCAGAGGGCCGTCCCCACGTGTGGAATCTCCCGTCCAGAGGACTGGGGATTTGTGCGCTGGACGTGTGGCCACGGGCCCTGAGCCGTGGTACCTACAGTTCACGCGCCCCAGACAGGGCCCAGAGGGCGCCCCGGGCTGCTCACGTCTTTCCTTGTCTTGGGTCCTGAGCACTCTTGGTAGATGAGGGAATCCTGCCTCTCATCACGTGTGTTCACATAGTCTCCCCGTTTCCAGTGGACTTTGCAGAGACCCGAGTGGGACGGGGTCTCCAGGCCGGGAAACCACCTCTTTCTTCTGAGAGGGGCGCAGCCTCAAGCCCAACACTGCCTGGCCAGCTGGCCGTCTGTCCCGCACCTTGGCTCCTGCGTTCCGGGCTCTTCAGGCCTCTTCTTGAGGACGGCGGTGGCCAGCCCCCGACAGCTCTTGCTTCGTGTCTCGCTCAGCTCATGGGGACCTCCAGGCTGGCTGGCGGGATGGGGGCCCAGGCTTGGTCTGTGTGTGTGCGCTCAGGGGGTGGACAGCTGGGGGGACGACCGGCGGTCCCTGGAGGCCCATGGTGGCTCTGGGCTTGGTGCTTGTGCAGCTGTGTTCCTATGGCCTCCTGCGCTGACCACGGAAGTAGCTGCTTTGGGTGTGTCCAGGGGAGACCGTGCCTTTCATGTCGGTGTGGGAAAGGGTGGTGAGTCTTGGCTGGAGACCAGGAGAGCAGGTGCAAGGGACTGAGCTGGGTGCCTCTGGGGGTGTCAAAGGGACTGTCGCAGGGAGCAGCCGGCTGGCCACCTGGGCCTTCTGCTCCCTTCCCTCTGGACGCTTGTCCACATCGTTGGGGGGGCCCGTCCACCAGCCCCACAGGTCGGTAGATACCTCTCCCAAAGCGTGCTCGGGCGGCATGGGATTTGTAAAAAGGAACTTTACTGAGGGACTCAAAAGGAAGGCAACAGGGCTGCCAAGCTCGGAGCGAGAGGGGAGGCCAGGGTGGATGGGGTTGGGCGCTGCTGGCTGAGGCGGGACCCCTGTGAAGCTCCTTCTGCTGGGAGACCCCTCCTCCCACCCCAGGAGTCCTGGCCACAGCCCCGAGCCGTCCCGTGGCTTCTCCCCAGCAGCTCTTCTCTGTCTTGGCATTGTGCAGGGTGGGAGCTGCCAGTGGCCGGCAGGAGGGCTGGGCAGGGGCCCGGGGCTGGGCAGGGGCAGGGCACTTGGACCCGGTGCCGTGGAGGTGGGAGCCAGTGTGGGAGCCGAGGTCCCGCACTGGACTTGGACTGTGAGTCCCGGTTTGGCTCTGGACTCTGAGTGGTGGGCGGGCCATGGGCTTCCCCCTCCCTGTGCTCTGGGGGCTGTTCCGTGAGAGCAGAAGTAGCCCTGACCCCCAGGACCAGGGAGAGCCCAGGGGCCAGCACCCGTGCCCAGCTCAGGTCGCTGCGTGGGAGGGGCTTGTCCCAGAGCGGGCTGGGGTCGGGGCTGTGATTGGCAGGTGCCCGTGGGGCCTGGGGCCTTGGAGCTGAGCTGGAGCCGTCTGCGTGTCTGCGTGCTGGTCAGCGTGTGTTGGCTGTGGCCTCGCCTTCCACGGCGGGCAAGCAGACCGCCTGCGACACGGGGAGGGGAAAGCAGGGCCTCGTTGCTCTGTGCCCGGACCTAGTCTGCGGGCCGCACGACGTTGGCGTAGTCTCGGCTGGCATGGGGCTTCTCCTGCAGGACGGTGGCCAGGACCCACCTCACCTGGGGGGCAGGGCACGCGCGTGAGGTCGGCTCCGGCGCAGCCTCCGCACGGGCTGGTGGGGTCGGCAGGCCTGGCCCCCCACCCCGAGGAGAGGAGAGCATCATGACGCCCTGGCCTCTGCCGTCCTGCTGGTGGCTGCAGTGGCAGGCCGGCCAGTCCAGCCGCCCAGCCCACCCGCTCTGCATCCGGCCCTGGTGGCCGGGGTCCAATGCCCCGCGGGGCTGCAGGTGTGGCAGGGACCCGCTCTCTGTGGGTCCCCACCCGCAGCCCTGGCCCAGACCGCCCAGCGGCTCTGCTGTCCCTGCACGGCCCGTGGCCCCCGGCCCGTCCCCCAGCCCCGTCCCCACTCAGTCTTACTCCCGCCAGCCTGAGGACCTCTGTGACGTGTACACTCATTTGCAGCCTGCCCGGAGCCCCGAGGGGCTCAGCTGTGTAGCCGAGCTCACAGGACCTGGGGTAGCCCCGGGAATCCATGACGTGGGTGCTCCGGGGGGCTGGCTGGTCCGTGCGGACCTCGCGGAGGCCCGAGGTGCCCAGAGCTGCCCCCGGCCCTATCCCGGGCCCCCGGTGTCCCCGGGCTCTTCCTCCCTGGCCCACCGTCCCCTGCACAGTGGGCTTCCACGCTGATGAGTGAGGGTGTGGCGTGTGCATGGCCCTGGGGCTCCCGCGTGGCACGTCGGAGCCGGGTGCCTCCGACCTTGTGTGCGCGGAGTGTGGGCCAGGTGTGTGCCGCTTTTCACATGGACGTGTGTGTGTGTGTGTGTGTGTGTGTGTGTGTGTGTGTGTGTGTGAGCACGGCTGGAACATGGGGCCTAGGGCTGTCGGAGACTTGCACACAGGCATGGTGACGGCAGGGGTGGGCTTGGACCCTGGCTCTGGCCCCTCAGCCTCCTGCCCTGGGATGGGGCCTGTGGCCTGTTTGGGGTGTGGTGCAGGTCTGCCCGGGCCAGCCCATTCCCGCATAGCTCGGTGCAGCTGTGCCCAGCTCAGTAGGGAGCAGCTCAGCTTGGGCAGCATGGGTGGAGGGGAGCTCTGCCTCAGTGCTCTGACTCAAAATGGGGTGGGAACCCCCATGGGGCCTCAGCAGCCCTGGAAGTTCCTCTTTCTTTATGCTCTTAGGGAGTCTGTCAGCAACGTCAAGGTTGTAGGTGAGGCCCCTGTGCTGTGGACACAGTGGGCTCCTGTCCGTGGCCCCTGCTGCCCAGATGTGGTCTCTGTCCCTCGATGGCCGGCTGACTCGGTGCGCTGCGACACACGCTGGTGGTCACTGGGGTGCCCCAGGAAGGGGGGGCACAGACACGAGAAGCCACAGCCTCGTGGCCACATGCCTGAGACGTTGATGCAGGGTTCCTTGTGGCACGTTCCCTTGTTCTTGTGTCCCACTGCCTGGAGGAGAGGCTCTGGGGGTGAGTGTGCGGGGCATGAGTCCCCTGGGGACAGGCAGCCCCCCCTGGCTAGGCGTCCCACTGGCAGGGGACCTCAGCCATTGCCCGCACACTCCTTTCCGAGTCCGTGTCCTGCAGCCGGGCTCTTCCTGGGGCTGCACCCGGGCGGTGCATCCAGGGAGGGCCGGCCGGGACTGTGGGCAGGCTGGACCGGCTGTGAGGCTGGCCGGTGGCTCTGGAGGACGGCTGTTGTGTCGCAGCCCGGGGTGCACTGTTCCGTGGGTGTGTTCTGTGGGTGCTCACCACGGGGGGCGTGGATGGGCATCTGGCTCGGGTGTGCTGGGGCAGCTGTGAAGCACTGGGCTGGGCCTCACCCTCACGGCGCACTCATGTCCTGCAGGCCTGTGCATGCCCACAAACCCCTGCCCGCCAGCCTGGGCACACACGCAGGGGAGGCCATGGGGACCTGCCAACCCCGTTCACAGCACGAGCTCCTGTGAGGCCTTGTGCCGAGTTTCGCAGCGGGACACATCAGGATCCCTCCCTCCTGACCCAGGATGCCCAGGGCCAGCAGTCCCCGTGCGGGAGGCTGCGTGGAGGTGGCCTCGTCAGTCCTGGTGCCCTCGGAGGGCCATTCGGGCTCATTCAGATGACGTGGACATGCTGCCTCGGGGTTCGGCTGGGTGGCATGGGGCAGAGCCAGGGCTCTGGGAGGCCTGGACATGAGGCCTGGGAGAGACAGGGCCCAGCCGGACCTCCCTGCCCCCCAGGGCAGTGTGTCCCGGTCTGTCCCACCCCGCCCTTGGCCCTGGGGACAGGTGCTGCGTGGGTGGCAGAGGGGGGAGCGCCCAGTTCCTTGGAAGGGCCCACGATTCTGAGAGAAACCACAGGGCAGGCAGAGCCCCACCCCAGACCCTGCTGTCCCCGTGGGCCCAGGGCTGGTGCTGCCAGGCCCTGCAGCCTGCTCATAGGGGATCAGGCTGGGCTCAGGCTCCGCTGGCAGCCCTGGCCACCCTAGCGTCCCCCTACTCCTTCTTCCCCTGGTGTGGGGCCGAGGGCTCCGTGCCCAGCCGGTCTCCTGACTCTATGCTGAAGGCGCAGGATGCATCCTCCTGCTGCTGGTGGGCCCTGTCTGCATCTGTCTGAACTTGCTGTTTCTTAGCTGTGTGTGTGTGCCTGTGTCTCTATGTGCACGTGAGGATGTGTGTGCGTGGGAGCCCGTGTGTGTGTGTGCGTGTGTCTCTATGTGCACGTGAGCATGTGTGTGCGTGGGAGCCTGTGTGTGTGTGCGTGTGTTTGTACGTGTACGTGAGCATGTGTGTGCGTGGGAGCCTGTGTGTGTGTGCGTGTGTCTGTTTGTGCATGTGAGCATGTGTGTGCGTGTGTCTCTATGTGCATGTGAGCATGTGTGTGCGTGGGAGCCTGTGTGTGTGTGCGTGTGTCTCTATGTGCAAGTGAGCATGTGTGTGCGTGGGAGCCTGTGTGTGTGTGCGTGTGTCTCTATGTGCACGTGAGCATGTGTGTGTGTGGGAGCCCGTGTGTATGTGCCTGTGTCTCTACATGCATGTGAGCATGTGTGTGCGTGGGAGCCTGTGTCTGTGTGTGTGTGTGTCTCTATGTGCATGTGAGCATGTGTGGGCGTGGGAGCCCATGTGCGTGTGTGTGTGTGTGTCTAAGTACATTGAGCATGTGTGTGGGCTCCTCAGTCTGTGTTTCAGAAGCTGGCCCTCTGTTCTTTGACCTCCTGGCTGCCATTCCTGCTGGGCCCTTCTTAGTTTCCTTACGGCTGCCCAGTCAAGGGATCAGCCCAGGGCTTGTGGAGCGTTTACATGCAGAATTTGGGGTTCCCCCTAGGTGGCTTCCTCTCCTGAATTCCCAGCAGCTCGTGAAGTGTGGCCCTGAGCCGCATGCCTTGGACCCGGGATGGCGGGGTTTCTGCCTGCCCTCTGGCTGCACCTGCCGCCCCACCGGGCTTTGCCTTCAGAACATCTTTGCAGGGAGCGATCTTCTCCAGTGTCGGCTTGCTTCTGGTGTTTCTCTACTGTCCTCAGACCTCTGCTGGCCGAGCAGTGTCTCGGGGTTATACTCGCTGCCTGCGACGTTCACTCCGGTAGAAGCTGCTCCATCGCTTTTGGAAGGAGAACCACTTTCTCTCCTGCGGTTTCCCAGAAATGATCACTTCCCGTGTAACGGGGGGGCCCAGCATCCTTCCCATATGTGTAACGGCCGTTCGGATCTGTTGTGAAACGTCTGTTCAATTCTCGTGTCCATTTCTCTCTCGACTTGTGTGATTTTGCCAACTGATTTGCAGGAGTGCTCTGTGCATCCTGGGCGTTCTGTCAATGACAAACGATTACAGGGATTGTTGTGCAAGACTCTGAATCGGACCTAAAGATGACCTCTTACGTCGTCAGTGGAAATCAAGGCCTTGTGTCCTACACCCTTCCAGGTGGGCTGATTCACTGGGGCTCTGAGCTTCTCACCGTCTTCGAGCTATCTTACAATCCCATGAGTTGTAGGCAATGCAAAGTGTCTTCTGGGGAAGCATGGTCCATTCTTCCTGTCTCCCAAGGAGCCAACCGGATGCCTTTGAAAGTGCAAAGAGTAGACATGCTTCATAGCATTCTTGATTCAACGATAGGAATGAGATACTTTGATTCTACTGAATTAATGAGCTAAATAAACATTCGAAAGGCATTTGTTATGTGTCCATGTGGGAGTCAGGAGCATACCGTGTTTTGGAAACTATCCTGTAACGTGGCACACAGGTCTTCTCCCAGATGGCCCCAGTTCTCCTGGGTGCAGGACGGTCTGTGTCCTGGGCGGGCAGGAGACCAGGTGCAGGGGAGCTGCCCTGGGGCAGCGGCACTGCTTCCTCCAGGGGCTCTAGTCAGGGTGCTCCCTGGGAATGTGGGGTCTTCTGTTAGGGGAGCCTCAGGACCCCGGTGCTCTCCACGCACGGCACTTGTCACGATGATCCTTACTTGTTTGTGGAATGAGTGACTTAACGTCTGCCTTTGCCCAGGTCTGTCAGTCCCTGGTGTCCAGAGACCGTACGTGACTCATTGGCACAGTGTGCTCGGGGCTGGTGTTGACAGCACAGTTGCCCTCTGGTAAGTCCTTATCCCGTAGATCAAGAGATGGCATCTTCAGAGGCTTTCCAGGGCTTCTGTCCTCTCCCAACATCTCTGGGCTCCAGGGACCTCCTCCTGTGACCCGTCCGCAAAGGCAGGGATCGGACTAGGAGGTTGTTCCGGAGCCTCTCCAAGAGACAGTGTGGACAGTGGACAGCACAGGAGCGTTGGGGTCAGAGGACATGGTGCAAACCCTGGCATCCTCCCTGCAGGCAGGGAGCTGAGGCCCTCTAAGGCTGCAGTTCCTTCCAGGTAAGACCGAGACAGTGACCCCACCTCTTGCGTTGTGAGCACGAAGTGAGAGGAGGTCCAGGTAACGGTCAGTCTCCCACGCTCACTCAACCGGGCTATTCGACCAGATGGCGTTCTCCCTGTGCAGGTGAATCAGTGCCCTTGAGGGAGAGGACATTATCCTCCATAATGTGGGTGGGCCTCATCCAATGTCGAAGGACTGAAGAACAATCCCTGAGGTTTCCTGGAGAGGAAGGAGTTCTGCCCCAAGACGGCAGTGTTAGCTCCTGCCTGAGATTCCAGGCTGCTGGACTGCCCTACAGGTTCCCGGTGTGCAGGCCGACCCCCCAAGCACGTGAGCCAGTTCCTGGAAAGAGATCCTGGTACGTCTTTGTGTCTGTCTCCAGCTTAGTTTAGCTGTATTTGGCGCAGTGTCTCCATGTCTCACCTCCCATCTCCCTCCTCCTGGTTCTGATACTCTGGGTCTCTCTCTCCTACCTGTCTTCTGTCTCCTCCTGGTTCTGATACTCTGGGTCTCTCTCTCTCTCTTTTTTATGAGCTACAACGTGATGCTGTGTTTTATTATGTTCAGTTAGCCACTGTATAGTACATCATTAGTTTTTCATGTAGTGTTCCATGATTCATAGGTGGGTATAGCACCCAGGGCTCATCACAGAATGTGCCTTCCTTAATACCTATCACCCTGCTACCCCATCCCCCCAGTCCCTCTCCTCTGAGACTCTCAGTTAGTTTCCCAGGGTCCATAGTCTCTCATGGTTCATCTTCCTCTCTGATTTCTCCCCTTTCAGATTTCCCTCCCTTCTCCTATGGTCCTCCACACTATTCCTTCTATTCCATATATGAGTGAAACCATATGATTATTGTCTTGCTGTGTCTGACTTATTTCATTTAGCATAATCCCCTCCAGTTCCGTCCATGTTGATGCAAATGTGGGTAATCGTTCTTTCTGATGGCTGAGTAATATTCCATTGTGTATATGAACCAATCTTCTTTATCCAGTCATCTGTGAAAGGACATCTCGGCTCCTTCCACATTTTAGCTATTGTGGACATTGGTGCTATGAACATTGGGGTGCATGTGGCCCTTCTCTTCACTATGTCTGTATCTTTGGGGTAAATACCCAGTAGTGCAATTGCTGGGTTGTAGGGTAGGTCTATTATTAATATCTTGAGAAACCTAAATATTGTTTTCAAAAGTGGCTGTACCATCTTGCATTCCCACCAACAGTGTAAGAGGGCTCCCCTTTCTCCACATCCTCTCCAACATCAGTTGTTTCTTGCCTTGCTAATTTTTACCACCCTAACTGGTGTAAGATGGTATCTCAATGTGGTTGTGATTTGAATTTCCCTGACGGCTAATGATGTTGAACATTTTATCATGTGTCTGTTAGCCATTTGTATGTCTTCATTGGAAAAGTGTATGTTCATATCTTCTGCCCATTTTTTGATTTGATTATTTGTTTCTTGGGTGTTGAGTTTCAGAAGTTCTTTGTAGATCTTGGATACCAGTCCTTTATCTGTATGTCATTTGCAAATATCTTCTCCCATTCCGTGGGTTGGTTGCCTCTTAGTTTTTTTGACTGTTTCCTTGGCTGTGCAGAAGCTTTTTATCTTGATGAAGTCCCACATGTTCATTTTTTCTTTTGTTTCTCTTGCCTTTGGAGATGTGTCATGAAAAAGGTTGCTTTGGCTGATGTCGTAGAGGTTGCTGCCTATGTTCTCCTCTAGGATTTTGATGGATTCCTGTCTCACACCGAGGTCTTTCATCCATTTGGAGTTTATCTTTGTGTATGGTGTGAGAGAGTGGTTGTGTTTCATTCTCTGCGTGTAGCTGTCCAATCCTCCCAGCACCATTTATTGACTACATTGTCTTTTTTCCACTGGAAGTTTTTTCCTGCTCTGTCAAAGATTATTTTGACCATAGAGTTAGGGTCCATTTCTGGGCTCTCTATTCTGTTCCATCGGTATATGTGTCTGTTTCTGTGCCAGTACCATGCTGTCTTGGTGATCACAGCTTTGTAGTATAGCTTGAAATCAGGCAACAAGATGCTCCTAGCTTTGTTTTTCTTTTTCAACATTTCCATTGAGATTCGGGGTGTTTTCTGATTCCACACTAATTTTAGGATTGTTTCTTCCCCATTTTGAAAAACGTCATTGGTATTTTGATCGGGATGGCATTGAAAGTATAGATTGCTCTGGGTAGCATAGACATTTTAACTATGTTTATTTTTCCAATCCATGAGCGTGGAATATTTTCCCATCTTTTTCTGTCTTCATCAATGTCTTTCATCAGTGTTTTGTAGTTTCTAGAGTATAGATCCTTTACCTGGTTAAGTTGATTCCCGAGATTATCTTATGGTTTTTGGTGCTATTGTAAATGGGATGGATTCCCTAATTTCTCTTTCTTCAGTCTCATTGTTAGTGCATAGAAATGCAACTGATTTCTATACATTGATTTTTTATCCTGCCACGTTACTGAATTGTTGTATGAGTTCTAGTAATTTTGAGGTAGAGTCTTTTGGGTTTTCCACATACAGTATCATGTCATCTGTGAAGACAGACAGTTTGACTTCTTTGCCAATTTGAACACCTTTTATTCCTTTTTGTTGTCTGATTGCTGTTGCCAGGACTTCTAGTACTATATTGAATAATAATGGCGAGAGTGGGCATCCTTGTTGTGTTCCTGATCTTAAGGGAAAGGCTCTCAGTTTTTCCCCATTGAGAATGATATTCGCTGTGGGCTTTTCATAGATGTTTTTTATGAGACTGAGGAATGTACCCTCAATTCCTACACTCTGAAGACTTTTAATCAGGAAAGGATGCTGCATTTTGTCAATTGCTTTTTCTGCATCGATTGAGAGGGCCATACAATTCTTGTCTCTTCTCTTATTAAGGTGTTCTGTCACACTGAGTGATTTGCAAATGTTGAACCACCCTTGCATCCCAGGGACGAATCCCAGGGACTTTGACCCAAACATTCTTAAGCAGGATGGTTCTTAGCTTCTAAGTGTTTGAGTTTCTTCCAAATTTTTTCTTGTGATTGAGCTCCAGTTTCAAAGCATTGCGGACTAAGAATATGCAGGGAATAATCTCAGTCTATTGGTATCGGTTGAGACATGTTTTGTGACCCAGTTTACCGTCTATTCTGGAGAAAGTTCCATGTGCGTTCAAAAAGAATGAGTATTCAGTTGTTCTGGGGTTTAGTGTTCTATATATGTCTATGAGGTCCATCTGGTCCAGTGTGTCATTCAAAGCTCTTATTTCTTTGTTGATTTTCTGCTTAGATGATCTGTCTATTGCTGAGAGTGGAGTGTTGAAGTCCCCTACTGTTCATACATTATTATCTATACATCTCTTTATTTTGGTTACCAGTTGGCTTATGTAGTTGGCTGCTCCCATGTTGGGGGCATAGGTAATTGTTATTGTTAGATCCTCTTGTTTGATAGACCCTTTAAGAATGATATAGTGTCCTTCTGTATCTGTAACTACAGTCTTTGGCTTAAAATCTAATTTGTCTGATATATGAATTGCTACCCCAGCTGTTTTTTGAGATCCGTTGACATGAAAAATGGTTCTCCATCCCTCACTTTCAGTCTCGATGTATCTTTCCATTCAACGTGAGTCTCTTGTAGACAGCATATGAATGGGTCATGTCTCTATATCCAATCTGCAACCCTGTGGCATTTGTGGGAGCATTTAGGCCATTCACGTTGAGAGTGGTTATTGAGAGATACGATTTTAGTGTCATGATGTTGTCTGTGAAGTCCTTGTCTATAGATTGCCTCTGTAGATGTCTGTTCTGTATCAGTCTTGGGGTCTTTCTTCCTTTAGTGAACCCCCCTTAACATTTCTTGCAGAGCCAGCTTGGTGGTCACATATTCTTTCAGTTTCTGCCAGTCTTGGAAGCTCCTTGTCTCTCCATCCATTCTGAATGACGGCCTTGCTGGATAAAGTATCCTTGGCTGCATGTTCTTCTCACTTAGAGCTCTGAATATGTCTTGCCAGCCCTTTCTGGCTTTCCAGATCTCTGCAGACAGGTCTGATGTTATTCTGATGTTCCTCCTTCTGTACATGAGGAATCTCTTCCCCCTGGCCACTTTCAAGATTGTTTCCTTGGATCTAAGATTTGTGAATTGTACTGTATGTTGTGGTGTCTGTCTTTTCTCATTGATGTTTGGAGTATTCCTCTCTGTCTCTTGGACACGAATACTTGTTTCCTTCCCCAGATTAGGTAATTTATCAGCTATGATTTGTTCAATTATATTTAATAGACCTCTCTCTTTCTACATCCCCTCAGGGATCCTGATAATTCTGATATTGAAATGTTTCATTGAGTCAGTAATCTCCAGTATTCTAATTTCTTGAAATTGGAGTTTTTTTAAGCCATGTTCCCTCTTTTTCCTTCTTTTCTGTCATCTCATCTAATTCGTTCTTCTGCCTCATTTTCCCTGGCTGTGAGAACATTCAGTTTAGACTTCATTTGATTCCTAGCATTCTTAATTTCTGCCAGATTTGCTCTCATTTCCACCCTTAGAGATTCTATATTCTCGTTAATATTTTTATTAATATTTTTTTCAAGCCTACACATCATATTGACCATTGTTACTCTGAACTCCATTTCTGACAATTTGGTTATATCCCTATCCATCAGTTCTGTGGCAGAGGCCATCGTCTACGTTTCTTTCCTCTGCTGGGGGTTCCTCCTCCTTGTCGTTCTGATGAGGAGAGGTTGTGGGGATGTACAGAGCCCAAATTATTGACCAGGACCCAAGAAAGGTGCACTTGCTTTATAGGGACTTTAGGGATGTGGGCTTCTTGATTTTTCAGCCTGCCTTCTGGGGAAGGGGCCCGCTGCGCTGATACCCAGGCAACCCTGTTTGGGCAGAGTTGCCCTGCCCCCGGTGGGGGATGGGCTCAGTGAGAACCGTTTTTTGGGGGCTTTTGTCCTCCAGCTGCTTTCCCTGGCAGCTTTCTGTGTCTCTTCTGAGATTCAGAGCAGCAGTGACCATATCCAAGCCTCCGTCTCAGAACAGAGAGATCACGGTATGCTCTCCACTGTGCTATCCAGGCCACTCTGATTCCGTTTCTTTCGGTGCTGCTACGAACCCGCAGCGTCCCAGGTTGTGCGCCCCACAGCTGCTCTCCTAGTTCTCGCTCCCAGGGCCAGCATGCCTCTGCCCTTTGTGCTGCTACAACCGCCGGCCGCCCCTGGTTTGCACACTTGCTACTGAGCTACAGGTTTCAGTCTGGTGCGGTGTCCTAAAGACCTTTCCCCGTTGCTACTGGTCTGTGAGTCTGTGCCCTGCTCCAGCGCGGGAGGCTTTTGCCTTCCTGGAGCAAGAGCATGGAGGCTCCCTCGCCTTTCCCTTTATCTTCCGATATCTGCCCACAGAATCTTGGCTCTCCACTTCATACCTCGAGACCAACTGCCGGAGGTGTTCTGTTTGTGGAGATCCAGATATATCTTCTTACACCTCAGGCTGATTTCATGGATGTTCAGGATGGTCTGGTAGATATCCAGCTCGACTCAGGGCACCAGTTGAAATAGGGTGTCCTACTCCTCCGCCATCTTTACCCCTCCAAATCAAGCTTTTCTTTTATTGGAACTAACTCGAGAGAGCCTCTGTTCTTGTTAAAAGAAGGCGCTGCTACAGTGTAGGGTGTGAAAATCTCAGGTGTGACCCCTGGCTGTCAGGTCAGGACAGGGCTGCACCCCTCCCATGGGGTCCTGGAGAGGACGCTGTCTTTTCTTTTTTTTCCATTGGATATTTTTTCCTGATTTGTCAAAGATTAGTTGACTATAGAGTTGAGGTTCCATTTCTGGAGTCTCTATTCTGTTCTAGTGATGAATGTGTCTGTTTTTGTGCCAGTACCATGCTGTCTTGGCGATCACAGCTTTGTAATAGAGCTTGAAGTCGGGCAACCTGATGCCCCCAGCTTTGTTTCTCTTTTTCAACATTTCCTTGGTGAACTGGGGTCTTTTCTTATTCCATACAAATTTTAGGGTAGTTTGTTCCAGCTCTGTGAAAAATGTCAATGGTATTTGGATAGGGATTTCACTGCAAGTGTAGATTGCATAAAAAGGGAGGATAGGGGCGCCTGGGTGGCACAGCGGTTAAGCGTCTGCCTTCGGCTCAGGGCGTGATCCCGGCGTTATGGGATCGGGCCCCACATCAGGCTCCTCCGCTATGACCCTGCTTCTTCCTCTCCCACTCCCCCTGTTTGTGTTCCCTCTCTCGCTGGCTGTCTCTGTCTCTGTCAAATAAATAAATAAAATCTTTAAAAAAAAAGAAAGGGAGGATAGACATTTAAAAATGTTTATTCTTCCAATCCATGAGGAATGTGTTTCCATCTCTTTGTATCTTCCTCAATTTCTGTCATAAGTTTTCTGTAGTTTCTAGAGTATAGATCCTTTACCTCTTTGGTTAGGTTTATTCCTAGGTATCTTATGCTTTTTGTTGCTATTGTAAATGGAATCAATTGCTTAATTTCTCTTTCTTGAGTAACATCGTTAGTGTATAGAAAAGCAACTGATTTCTGTGCATTGATTTTGTATCCCGCCACATTGCTGAATTGCTGTATGAGTTCTAGTAATTTGGGGTGGAGTCTTTTGGGTTTTCCACATAATGTATCATGTCATCTGTGAAGAGAGACAGTTTGACTTCCTTTTTGCCAATTTCAATGCCTTTAATTTCTTTTCGTTGTCTGAGTGCTGAGGCCAGGACTTCCAGTACTATGTTGAACAATGGTGAGAGGAGGGATCACTGTCGTGCTCTGACCTTAAGGGAAAAGCTCTCAGTTTTTCCCCATTGAGGATGATATTACTGTGGGCTTTTCATGGATGGTTTTCATGATACTGAGGAATGTTCCTTCTATCCTTACACTCTGAAATGTTTTTTTTTAATTTTTAAATTTTTATTTTTTTGATGTAAAGTTCAATGATTCATTAGTTGCATATAACACCCAGTGCACCATGCAATACGTGCCCTCCTTACTACCCATCACCAGCTTATCCCATTCCCGCACCCCGTCCCCTCTGAAGCCCTCAGTTTGTTTCTCAGAAGAGTTTTAATCAGGAAAGGATGCTGTATTTTGTCAAATCCTCTTTCTGCATCAATTGAGAGGATCATATGGTTCTTGTCTTTTCTTTTATTAATGTGGTCTATCACGTTGATTGATTTGGGAATGTTGAACCACCTTTGCATCCAAGGGATGAATCCCATTTGGTCATGGTGAATAATCCTTTTCATGTACTGTTGGATCCTACTGGCTAAGATCTTGTTGAATATTTTGGCGTCCATATTCATCAGGGATATCAGTCTGTAATTCTCCTTTTTGATGGCATCTTTGCATGGTGTTGGGATCACGGTAATGCTGTCCTCACAGAACGAGTTTGGAAGTTTTCCTTCTGTTTCTATTTTTTGAAACAGCCTCAGTAGAATAGGTATTATTTCTTCTTTAAGTGTTTGGTAGAATTCCCCTGGGAAGCTATCTGGCCCTGGGCTCTTGTTTTTTGGGAGCTTTTTGATCACTGCTTCAGTTTGTTACTGGTTGTCAGTCTGTTCAGACTTTCTACCTCTTCCTGTTTCAGTCTTAGTAGTTTATAAGTTTCCAGGAAGGCATCTATTTCTTCCATGTTGCTCAGGTTGTTGGCATATGGTTGCTGGTAATAATTTCTAATAATTGCTTCTATTTTCCTATTGTTAGTCGTGATCTCTCCCCTTTCATTCATGATTTTATGTGTTTGGGTCCTTTCTCTTTTCTTTTGGGTAAGTCTGGCCAGAGGTTTATCGATCTTACTAATTCTTTCAAAGAACCAGCTTCTAGTTTCGTTGATCTGTCCTACTGTTTTTCTGGTTTCTAGTTCATTGATTTCTGCTCTAATCTTTATTATTTCTCTTCTCCTGCCTGGCTTAGGTTTTATTTGCCATTGTTTCTCCTGCTCTTTTAGGTGTAAGGTTAGCTTGTGCATTTCAATTTTTCTAATTTTCTGAGAGAGACATGGATGGGTATGTATTTCCCTCTTAGGACCACCTTTGCAGTATTCCATAGGTTTTGTACTGAAGTGTTTTCATTGTCATTAGTTTGCATGAATTGTTTAAGTTCTTTAATCTCCTGGTTGATCCAATCATTCTTTAGCAGGATGCTCTTTAACTTCCAAGTGTTTGAGTTCCTTCCAAATTTCTTCTTGTGGTTGAGTTCCAGTTTCAAGGCATTGTGGTCTGATAACATGCAAGGAATAATCTCAATCTTTTGGTGTTGGCTGAGACCCGATTTGTGACCCAGGACGTGGTCTATTCTGGAGAAAGTTCCGTGTGCATTTGAGAAGAATGAGTATTCTGTTGTTTTAGGGTGGAATGGTCTGCATATAACTATGAAGTCCATTTGGTCCAATGTGTAATTCAGAGGTCTTGTTTCTCTGTTGATTTTCTGCTTAGATGATCTGTCCAGTGCTGAGAGTGGAGTGTTAAAATCTCCTACTATTAAAGTATTATTATCAATATGATTGTTTATTTTGGTTAACAGCTGACTTACATAGTTGGCTGCTCCTATGCTGGAGGCATAGATATTTACAATTGTTTGATCCTCTTGTCGGAGAGACCCTTTAATATTGATATAGTGTCCCTCTGCATCTCTTAATACAGTGTTTGGTTTAAATTCTAACTTGTCTGATATGAGAATTGCTACCCCAGCTTTCTTACGAGGTCCGTTGGCATGAAAAATTGTTCTCCATCCCCTCACTTGCAGTCTAGAGGTGTCTTTAGGTTCAAAACGAGGCTCTTGTAGACGGCATATGGATGGGTTTTGTCTTTGTATCCAATCTGCAACCCTGTGCGGTTTCATGGGAACATTTAGTGTGGTCACGTTGAGAGTCACTACTGAAAGATATGTGTTTATTGCCATCCTATTGCCTGTACAGTCCTTGTTTCTATGGGTTGTCTCTATAAATTTCTGGTCCATATTACTCTTGGGGTCTTTCTTCTTTGATAGAATCCCCCTTAATATTTCTTGCAGGGCTGGCTTGGTGGTCACATATTCTTTCAGTTTCAGGCTGTCCTGGAAGGTCTTTAACTCTCCATCAATTCTGAATGACCGCCTTGCAGGATAAAGTATGCTTGGCTGCGTGTTCTCATTTAATACCCTGAATATGTCTTGCCAGGCCTTTCTGGCTTTCCAGGTCTCTGTGGATAGGTCTGACATTATTCTGATGTTTCTCCCTCCTTAGGTAAGAAATCTCTTCCCCTTTGCTGCTCTCAGGATAGCTTCGTTGGTTCTATGATTTGCAAGTTTTACTATTATATGTCAGGGCGTTGGTCTGTTCTCTTTGACCTTGGGAGGGGTCCTCTCTGCCTTTTGGACACGAATGCTTGTTTCCTTCCCCAGATGAGGGAAGTTCTCAGCTACAATTTGCTCAAATATATCTTCTAGCCCCCCCTCCACCCCCTTGGGGATCCCAATAATTCTGACAGTGGACTGTTTCATGGCCTCATTCATCTCTTTAAGTCTGTTCTCATGGGCTTTTACCTGTTTATCCCAGATCTCCCTGGCTTCGTTCCTTTCTATCAGCTTGTGTACTAGATCACTAATTCATTTTTCTGCCTCATTTTCCCTAACTGTTGGAATATCCAGTTTAGACTGCATCTCATTCATAGCGTTTTTATGTTTGGTCTGATTAGATCTCATTTCTGCCCTTAGAGATTCTATATTGTCACTAATGGTTTTCTCAAGCGTGGCCATTGACTTCATGATTACTATTCTGAAGTCTATCTCTGACATCTTGCTTATATCCATATCCATTAGGTCTGCTGGAGAAGCCATTGTCTCTGGTTCTTTTCTTTGTGGGAGTTCCTTCTCCTACTCATTTTGTTGAGAGGTGGTTGAGGGAATGTGCAGAGCCCAAAATTCAACCACAACCAGGCAAGATGTACCCTAAAAACGTCTGGAGTGGTCAGAAGCCACTGCTGAAAAAACAAAGCCAAAATGAAACCCAAGAATAACATTCATAAAATTATTTTTTTTACAATTAAAAATAAAAAAAAGGAGAAGAAAAAAAAGAGAAAAAAGGTTGGTGAGGGGAGCAGGGTTTATTATCTCTCAGTGTGGGCGAGGTGCGGTGTTTACGTTCTTCCTGGGTGTATTTTGTTCTGTTTGTTAGAGGACACTACTTCCCAGAGTTACAGGGAAAATAAAAGTGGTGTATATATAAAGATAATATACATAGGGAAAAAAGCACTACATTGAAGCATGGATCTCTATAAAAAATAGAGGTGTGAATAAAAACAAGGTAAAAAGTACTATGAAATATGTTGTTTTAAACATCTAGTTGAAATGAGAAAAGGGTAAAAAGAAAAAATCAGAAGAAACATAAGAGAAAGAAGAAAAAGAAGAAAAAGAGTTGTATCTGAAAAATACACAAGCTGTGAGGAAATACCTGGAGCTCAATATACTATTTTCCCCTGGTGTTGGGGTTTTACAGTTTTGTGGGGGCCCCCGGGTTGGTGTGTTCTTGTTCTTCCAGCCCATCTTCTGGGGGAGGGGCCTGCTGCGCTGTTTCTCAGGCAGCCCCGCTTGGGCAGAGTTGCCCTGCCCCCCGTGTGTGGGGGGGCGCTGGGTTCGCTGGAACCTGGTGTTCTGAGCTTTTGTTCTCTGGCAGCTTTCCGTGGTTTTTCCAAGGAAGAGACCAAAAAAATGGCTGCACGCAGACCTCTGTCCCAGAAGAGAGAAATTATGGTGTGCTCTGCTCTGAACCCTCCAGAGCACACGGTCCCCGTTTTCGTAACCGCTGCTGAGAACTGCAGCCTCCCGCGGGCAGTGCGTGCCCACAGCAACCTCCTCAGCCGTCGCCCCACCAGCAGCACTGTCTCTGCCCTTTGTGCTTCTAAAACTGCGAGCGGTCCTGGTTCCGGAGCACGCCCCACAGGTCCTGGATCATGTTTGAGCACTGTTAGAAAGCCATTCCTGGCCCTGCCGCTCTGGGAGTTACCGCCCGGCCCCCGGTGTGGGATGCTTTTGCACTCCAGTGTTATATCACTGTCCGGGGTCAGATTGTGGCGGATCCGTCCCCCTTCTGCTTATCTTCTGATATCGGCCCATGGATTCATGACTCCTCCCTTCCTATCTTGGGACAGGGGGTGTTTTTCTGTGTGTAGAGATCCAGATATATATTCCTACATCTCAGGCTGTCTTTGTGGGTGTTCATGATGGTTTGCTAGATATCCAGCTAAATTCAGGGGACCGGTTGAAATGGAGTCCTCCACTCCTCTGCCACCTTGCCCTGCCCCACTCCGTGTCTCTATCTCTTACCTCCCATCACCCTCCCCCTGGTTCTGATACTCTGGGTCTCTATCTCCTACCCGTCTTATGTCTCCTCTTGGATCCTCATGGTAGGACAGCATTGGAGGGTCTCAGGTGGGAGCCTCAGGACCTGGTGGGTGGTAGTTCTCAAAGAGTGGGCATTCTCGCCCCGAGGGCGAGGGCACAGTTGTGCCAGTGCCTGTTGCTCAGCCAGGAGAGCATGGGGTCCACCTGTTGTGGGAGATCCTGGCATTCGCATGTGGGGGGGTGGGATGGAGGCTGATGTGTGGTCCAGGGGATGGGAGTGGGGGTAGCCCTGGGACCGAGAGGAAGAGGGGGCTGGGCAGGCCGCGTGGTCCATCGGCAGATTGGCTTCTAGGTAGATGTGTAGGGCGAAGGGGATGGAGGGTGTGGAGTGACCCTAAGAACGGCAGCCTCGAGCCCCCAGGGTCCCTGAGGGCTGGAATGTTCTCCCGTCCCACAGCTGTCCTAAATTGTGCCCCCAAATTCGAGTCTTGAAGCGCTGACCCCAGGACCTCAGAATGGGACAGTATTTGGAGATGGGGTCTTTGGAGAGGTGATAAGGTAAAAGGAGGTCATTAACCAGCCCAGTGTGGCTGGTCCCCAGTGCGGCCTCCTGCTCTTGTAAGAGCAGACGACGAGGACACAGACACACACGGAGGACCGGCCACGTGAGGACAGGGGTAGAGACCCCAGGAGGCGCCCGCCCTGCGAGGCCTGCCTCTCTCCCTGCTAGCTCCCAGGATTGTGGAAACAGACACGCATGAGGTTGAAGCCGCCAGACTGTGGCTCTTCTGCCCGGCAGCCCGTGCTGACTAACGCACACCTACCACGTGTCTCTTGCTTCTGCCCACGGCCCAGGCGGCCCCTGGCCCTGCACTGTTCCCGGCTGCCTTCCTCACCCACTGGGAGCCCAGAGCTGTGGGGTGCTGGCCCCCCACGGCGGGAGGGAGCCAATGCACGGCGCGGCCAGGCTGGGCATCCCACCAGGAGCATCGACAGAGGAAGACTTTCCCCAGCGAGTGCTGGAATTTTTAGGGTGTTTTATTGTCATTAAAGAAAGGGAGAAGCAGCAGTAAAGGACATTATCGCGCTCCAGAAATTTCAGGAGAAGAAAACAACTACCCAAGGTACAGCAGTGGGTTTCCTTTGAGTGGTGGGTGTGCATTCTCTCCCAGGGGGCATGGGGGCTCCGCTTCTCCTGCCCTGCACAACCGTCTCTCCCATGCAGGGGCTCCGACCTGGCACTCGCTCTAAGCCCGGGCGGAGATCGTCCTGCGGGTCCGCCTGGCTTGGGCCCCATGGCCGCGGCACTCTCTGGTCATCTTCTCTCTGCCCCCATTTCCCCGGAGCAAGCAGGCGTTCCTGCCCAGTGTGCCTCGGGGCCGGGCCACAGGATGGTGCGGGCTGGGCCTGCTGTCCTGGCCTCCCAGCACCCGTCCACCTCTGTGCACTGAGGCTGCGTCCCGCCTGCCTGGCGACCAGGTCAGCAGGTGCCTCTGCAGGAGGCCCATCTGGCTGCCGTCACTCCTTCCCCGGATGGTGCCACCTGTCCCTGGGGGCTCCTTCAGTGGCCGCAGGCCCGGGGCCTTTTCCGCATGTTCTCCACTGGTGGAGAAGGTCTGACTGACCATTTGTGGCACGTTGGAAGCTTCTCTGTGGGGTGATGGTGGCCCGTGGCTTCCTCAGGATC